>NC_136070.1:643347994-653347994 GCF_964261635.1 Lissotriton helveticus
GATAACCTTAAAAAAAAATTGGAAGTCGAACGAGTGCCTAGGGGATTGAGGATCCTGCTAATGCCCAGTCAGCAGGATGCAACAAATGACCTGTTACAAGAATGGGGAGAGTACACCCTGCACTCATCGTTAGGCTTAATTAAAATTCTGGTCAAGCATATCGAGATCGCCCTTCAAAAAGTAAAAACCCAATTACTGGAAGTAGAAAAAGAATTGGAATCACTCAAATTAAACTCAGAGATGATTAAGTTTAAAGAAGGTTTGGAAAAGCAAATTGACAAACATGAGGAAATTGTGAGACAGCGGAAGCAAAATAAATTTGTGAGAGACACAGTGGATTATGCAGAAGGGAGGATTTTTACATTTGCTCGCAAATTTGACCCCTTCAAACAACAAGGCTTAAGATCTGAGGCAGTATCAAGCAGAGTGTCCTCCCTTACCTCAACAGAACAAAGTGAAGAAGATCTCCCCATGGACAGAGCAAAAATGCTTTTTTTAGGGGATATGCGCCTCGTTCTCCAACAACGACAATGGGAACAAAATCAAATGGCGCAAAGACAACCGAGAGGAAGGGGGAGGGGAAGCCTTGGCAACAAAGACCACGAAAACCAGAACACGGAGGAGCTGGAGAAGCAAGCACGTCAACAAAAAAAGTTGGCACGAAGACCCGGAGTATGAGACAGAGAATGGACCAATAAATGAGGAGCTCCAAGTAATAAACCTGTCACAACGAGAAATATCTCCATCAGAAATGTCATTATTAAAAAGAGGCATTAACTTCTGTCCAACCCAAAGAATGGATCTTGCACAAACTAGGATCGATTTATATCTATATGTCCGCAAAATAAAATTAGCAAAGTACTTCATGGAAAATCTAAACAGATTAAGACCAGCAACTCAAACTATCAAACCAACATCATCACTTCTAGTAAAAGAGGTAGAAAATTATTTGACCCTTCTCAATTTAAATGCAGAACAAGGTGAAAAAATCACCCTGGAGCTAGCGTGTACTCAATTAGGAGCCGGTATGAGTGACAAAAACCTAAATCAAAATTCTACCCACAGTTAACAACTGGGAACAAAATTGACATATTTCAGGAAGCGGTGATACATGACCTATACAAAATGAATAAAACCAAATATAATGACAACTTAACCATGATGGAACGAAAAGCCCTGGAGAATCTCATTAATGACCAGGAGATCGAAATAAAAATGGCCGATAAGGGCGGCAATGTGGTTTTATGGGACCAAAAGTTGTACTGCATGGAAGCACAACGTCAACTGACAGATTGTCAATTTTATGAAAAACTGCAAAGTAACCCAATGGAAAAGATCAAAAAAGACATTGATGACAAATTAAGTATACGGGAAAAAGATAAATTGATTGACAATGATGAAAGGAAATATCTGACGGTGGATTTTCCTGTAACAGCCACCATGTACTTCCTGCCAAAAGTCCATAAAAATGCCACGAATCCATCAGGGAGACCTATTGTGTCAGCAAAAGGTTCTCTTTTAGAACCAATGGCTTACTTTATTGATCAATTCCTAATTCCATATGTGGTAGATTTAAAATCCTATATAAAGGATACAACAGATTTTTTAGCAACCCTACTGAAAATAAAATGGCAGAATAATTACTATCTAATAACTATGGACGTCATCGCCCTGTATACCAACATTGATAACACTCTTGGTCTGAATGCATGCCAATATTTTCTAAAAGAGAGAAATCTTCACTACAAAAAACACAATGATATGTTGATGAACATGATTGCTTTTTGTCTAACAAACAATGTATTTCTCTTTGGAGAGGAATTGTATTGCCAACGAAATGGAGCAGCGATGGGTTTTGCCTTCATGTGCATGGCTATGGGTTGGTGGGAGAACGAAGTGGCATGGGACAGTAAAAATGACAAATTTACCAAACGAATAGTGACCTGAAAGAGGTTCATAGATGATCTCTTCATCGTTTGGAAGGGAAACAATCAAGAGTTCCAGGAATATTTTGAAATCCTAAATAACAGCGCACAAGGATTAAAGTTTATCTATGAAATAAGTCAAGAGAAAGTGATTTTCCTGGACGTGGAAATTTACGTAAAAGATAATGGTTTGAAAACAACCTTACATCAGAAAGCCACATCCAGCCTAGCTTTCATCAGCCATCTTTACTATCAAGCATCCCCTATGGGGAATTCCTGCATTTGCGGAGGATTTCTAGTGAGGAACCGGAATGGCGGAAACACAGCGCTGGGACCATCAAACGATTCCAGGCAAGGAAATATAGTAAAGGCATAATAAACAGATGCTGGAACAAAGCGAATGAGCGAACAAGAGAAGATTGTCTAGCACCAAAAATGAGGGGAGAGACCCCCAAGGAAGAACCAATAAGACTCATTTTGGACTACAGTCAAGACTCTAACTAAATAGCGAAAATAATAAAAAAGAACTGGAAGATCCTCCAATTGGATACTACAATAGGAGAAAAAAAGAAGCCACGGACACTCCAGGATGCTTAATCTGTTTATTCCCTTAACAGATGGTCTCCTAACTATGCGTTTCGCCTTTACGGCTTGTTCACGGTACGGCAAGTCGTGTCACATTTTGGTATACAAAGACATAGTGCATAGACATAGAAAGTGATCTCGCAAATTCCTGGTCAAAGTTAATGGGTGCCATCTTGTGATGGACAGTTCTAATGGCTGCAAGTATTATATCATTATTAATGAAAAGACATCTAAAAATGCATATGCATATTCAATCAAACTAATATGTATGTTGACCAAAAACAATTGTTAACAGTTGTTTGACGGGAATCAAGCCCTAGTGGGCATTATTTAAATAACAGTTGCATAATATACTATATTAAAGTGCACGTGCAAACAAATACCTTCACACATATTACACGGCAAAAACATGATACTATTGTCTAAATAAACCATCAATTACAACAGTCCACATGTCTTTGTTTAATTTACATACTTGGGGCACCATGTATTGGGTCAAAATCCATTGTTATCACAGATTCCGGCCCAAGTGGGCATTTCGTAACAATGTTGCATAACATTTTAACTTTTGTAATTGATAAACTTTCTCTCTTCTTAGCCTGATTGCGAGCCTTGCCTCTAGTAAACCATTCTTCCAGATGATGGGAATTCCTATTTACACCTATGACAAAACAAAAATAAAACTTTTTTCAAGAGTGCTACTGAAGTCTGATCATACTGACACCTTCTATGCTCCTGAATTAGAGACCCTTGATAGATGACCCTATATTTGATCTAGGTTTAGAAGAAGGGAGGGAAGTTTCTTTATGGAGCACCTTTTTGCTTTAACCTGTTTCTATACGATTGTGGTTATTGCAAACGGTATTTCGTACTATTGCTTTGCAATCTACTGAGATATTTCAGTTTATGGATTGTATTGGTGCATTTATTGAATTTAATTTTGATTTGCATATATACTGGATGGATTGGGTATCCAAAATAAAAACCCTTGAACTATATTTGGTGATTTGTGGTCCTTATAATGGAGTCACATTGGCTTCACAAGTGAGAAATGTATTGTTGAGGTCTCTTCCTTTTCAATGCTTAGTGTCAACTGATAAAGGCCCATACAACCAATAGGGAAACATCTTTGACGACTTGACTTAGAGATTACGTTGTAACACCCAATGCTCTTTCAACCCTTTAAAAAAAAGCCACTATTTTTCTCTTGGAAAGGTGGCAACCCTAGGTGGAGAGCACCCACGACACTCAGGTTTATAGACAACTTGGCTAGCAGTCGGGTCGCCATCCCAATTACCCCGCTTGCAGAAGAGGCTGCTTTTGAAAGAAAAGCCCATGTGCTCAGGGCACCCGTTAACTTACACGTCATAAGTATTACTGTAACATCTACCTGCATTTGAAAAGTGGATCTTTAAAAACAAAAACAACAGATCCCTTGATTCATATGTCTTTGGGTCATTATGGATACTGCACATGCTGCAAAAGCCAGGTCCTGGTGAGTTCAGGACACAATAATGTGCAAACGACATTTGGCAAAAATATACAAGTAAAGGAGTAGCCTGCCAGGCCTGGGCGCACAGGAACATTTGCTCTGGCATGGAAGTACACTTGTTGTCATGCTTTATATTGTCACCTCGCTAGTTATCTACCGGCATGACCAGTATTTTAATACATTGGCCAGTACAAAATTCCAGGAATATTTTGAAATCCTAAATAACAGCACACAAGGATTAAAGTTTATCTATGAAATAAGTCAAGAGAAAGTGATTTTCCTGGACGTGGAAATTTACGTAAAAGATAATGGTTTGAAAACAACCTTACATCGGAAAGCCACATCCAGCCTAGCTTTCATCAGCCATCTTTACTATCAAGCATCCCCTATGGGGAATTCCTGCATTTGCGGAGGATTTCTAGTGAGGAACCGGAATGGCGGAAACACAGCGCTGGGACCATCAAACGATTCCAGGCAAGGAAATATAGTAAAGGCATAATAAACAGATGCTGGAACAAAGCGAATGAGCGAACAAGAGAAGATTGTCTAGCACAAAAAACGAGGGGAGAGACCCCCAAGGAAGAACCAATAAGACTCATTTTGGACTACAGTCAAGAGTCTAACTAAATAGCGAAAAAACAAAAAAAGAACTGTAAGATCCTCCAATTGGATACTACGATAGGAGAAAAAATGGGGCCCCATCCAGTTATACCGTACCGAAGAGCGAGAAATTTAAAAGATCAGTTAGTCCACAGCCATTTTAGATCTAAAACACCAAAAACAACATGGCTAAATACAAAGGGATTCATTAAATGCCATAATTGTAAAGTTTGTGAAATAGCAAAACCTACAAAAGAAGACGTGATGGCAAACAAGAAAATTTGGCAAATAAGAAATCTGGGGCCAGATGTAGGTGGCCTATTACCGGTCGGTAACAGCCGATTTCGGCCGTTACCGACCGGTATATTGGATTCGGCATGTAGGGGGCATCTCATTTACAGAATCGGTAAATTTACCGATTCGGTAAATATACAGAATTGGTAAAATACCGAATCGGCAAATTTACCGATTCTGTAAATGAGATGTAGGTGGCACTACAAAGAGTGCCACAGGCCCTTTAGGAGTCGGTATTTACCACCCAATCCTATTGGGTGGTAAAATACCGATTTCCTGTGTACGTGCAGATCTGTGCCAGTACACCTATGCCATGTGACACACAGACATGCCCTTAGGGCATGTATGTGTGCCACATGGCACACAAGCCTGTACTAGGGGTGGTAGAAGGTGTCAAAGTGACACCCTCTGCACCCTTGTAGGATTCGGTATTTACCGATTCGGTAAATACAGAATCGGTATTTACCATTGATTCCTATGGGCTTCAAAGTCCATAGGAATCAATGGGAGACACCAATTCTGTATTTACAGAATCTGTAAATACCGAATGTTACAGATTCGGTAATTGAGATTTTAGAATTACCTACATCTGCCTCCTTCTAATTTACCGATTCATAAATACCGAATCGGTAAAATTCGGTATTTATGAGTCGATAAATTAGAATTACCTACATCTGGCCCCTGATCACATGTAAAAGTCAATATGCAGTCTACATCATTGAGTGCCCATGTGCCTTAAAATATGTGGGCAGTACCATCTGCGAACTTAAGAAACGCATTTTAGAACATGTGAGAGCCACCAAAAACAAAGATAGGAACAATACGGTGGCTAAACATATGGAAACCCACCACAATGGAAATTGGAAAGCCCTAAAATGTTATGGGATTGAACTGATACCCATAAGTGAAAGAGAAGGCCACCGAGAGAAAAATTTTCGACAAAAGGAATCCCGGCACATTCTGAATTTCCGAACGATGACTCCCTACGGATTAAATCAATCAGAAGAACTGTATATACATCTGTAAAAACATAATAATTAATTTCCTAATTTCTTTTCTTTTCATCTGTAAATATATAAAGACACCAAACACAACCAAAAAGAACTTTTTGAGTGAAAAACATAAACGGTGAAAATAGGCCTACTGGAGGGCATGTTTTTTAACAAACTGGCCAGTTTGGGTAAAATTCTGATTTTTGTTGGATAAAACTGACGGCAAACCTTCATATAAGAAAATGTTTATTTGAAGCAATGCAAAAAATGTAAGCCAAAACAGGTTTAGTGCCCACAGGGGGGAGAAAAAGGAGGTCTGCTGTCGTTTTTTTCAATGATGAAAATCTTTATTGTTTTGAAAATGTCGATCGAAAAAAACAAATAATTTTTGAAACCCCTAAGTATGGTACCATTAAGAAATTGTGGCCAGAGAATTTACTTTGTAAAAAATGTGTACAATTTCAAAAAAAGATCGGGATTACTGGTGTTAATATATAAACAGTGATCAAGTTATGTGAAATGAAATGAAATGAAATACTTTATTGTATGATTACCTAAAATCATTTACAAAAGCGAAGCATATTACGACCATGGTAAAAACAAACAAAAACAAAACATTAAAAGTGCAATGAGATTAAAATAAGAGAGTTAAAAAAAAAACGTATACATATACATCGGGTTGGACAATCAGTAGCCTAATGTCAGATCATCTTAGCTTATCAAGATTGGTACCGAGTCACCAATGGCCATGTAATACTTTGTTTATTTGTCTGTTCAATTAGGGTGGCAATGTTCATGACCATAGGAATTAGTGAAGCATCGCTATTAATACTATGGATGCTTGTCCATGTGCAAATTATAGTTAAGCTGTTATTTTTCTAGACTTTGCGTTTGACATAAGATCTGTCCAGCAGAGACAAAGAGCTTCCTGGCACGTGCCAGCTCCATTGGCACTGTTGTGGTATGAATGTGCGTTAAGGCCTCCTTACATGTTCTTACTTTATTAAGATTGAATATTGCCCTTAAGTATTTGCGCCTCGGACTTACCAACGCTGGGCAACAACAGATGATATGCTCTGCCGATTCTCTGTGGTATTGACACAGTCGACATCCTCTATTTCCACTTAGTGTGGATGACCAGTGAGCCCTATAGTCCTTTATTGGTAAGGTTAGCAGCCTGGTCTTCAAGACATTTTGAGGGGCATATCTCCCCAGGCCGGCATTCAGGTATGGTTGGCATTGAGTGGCTTCAAGTTATGTGGCGAAAACTACCAAGACCGGAAATCAATGGGGTAGTTTATGAGTGCTAAACAGGAAATTATGAAATGTTGTATTTCCTGTTAAGTTAAAGATAAAAAACAGAAACAATGTGTAATATATGAACCGTGAACAAGGTATTCGAGATACCAGAACGCGTGGGTTGGCCCTGTTCTGATGAGAATACAATTGATTTAAGAATAAATTAAACTTTTCAAAAAAGAAGACTGCTGGTGTGCGGCTTAATTAGTTTCTTGGGAAACGGTTGGGAGATATATATATATATATATATGTGCAGCAACATCTCCAAACAACCTCCAGCTCACGAAGACTGGCGAGGAAGGAGACAGACCACAGGATCTGGCAAAGATGGTATTTATTTAAGCCCAGATGATTTCAGCAATGACGCGTTTCAGGCCCAAGAGCCCTTGTTCACATATGGGTCACAGTAAACATGATTCCATTTTAAATGCTTAAAGATGCACACCCCTAACCATCACATTACTGGTCATGTGACCATAGAAAGTGAAAAGATACTGTTGTTCAGTACTAAGAGCATTACATTATTTTCACTTTGAGAATACAGAGATAAATCTCAAAATTCTAAATGCTCATCTATGCAATTTGAAATTAAAATAAATAAATATATATATACATGTATAAAACCCAGTATAAATATATTTAGTTATTATGTACAATTAGCAGCATGAACCTCATAGAACGGGCTCTGGTAATCATCTATCTGTATAAATACACAGGTCAAAGACTTTTATCTAAAAGTGCATTTACACTTGTCTTATGTCTGTCTTTTCTTTTTTCACAACAAGTTTTATTGAGTAATCAAGCAGTATTAAAGGCATGGGTCTCCACAATCAGGAGATCACCACCAAGCATCATGTCACGTTTTATCATTAGTACAAAATCCAAGCATTAGACAAGAGAAAATACTCAAAACTCCCCCTCCCTTCCTCCGCCCACCAACCCCAACCACCCAACTACCCTGCTACCCTCCCCTTATCCCTCCCTAACCCTCTGCACGTGAGTAGAAAAACATACAGTACATTGTCGTATTGTGCCCGCCCAACATCTTCCACCAGTATTTCCTCGTCCAGTTCTGCGGGAGGATCCAGTAGCAATCCTCTATATTCCGCCCATCGCTTCCATATCTTAAAATGCTTTCGGGGACAACCTCTGGCCTCAAATACAGGGCGTTCCAGTCCCATACAGTAGTCCAGCCCAGCCTTCCATGCACACGGGGGGGGGGCTCGCTCTCCCTTCCACGCTCTGGCCAGGTCCCTCTTGGCAACAACCAGCCCCAGCAACAACAAATGACGTTTATATATATTGCCACCTATACCCTCCAGCACATGGAGCAAACCTAATCGAGGGGTTCGGGGCAGATCCCATCCCAACACCTCAGACAAGCAATCCCAAACACCCCTCCAGAATCTGACCAGCCCAACACATGACCACACCGTATGCAACAACGTGCCCGTTGCAGCCCCACAGCGCAGACACTCCGGAGATCCAATCAAGTCCGCCTTCCATAAGCGCTCTCTGGTGTAGTAGGCTCTGTGTAAGTACTTAAATTGGATCAGCCTAAGTCGCAATGGCAACGGCAGCCCCCGTGGGGATTCCAGGGCCTCCCTCCAATCATCCTCATCTAGGGGACCTACATCCTCTTCCCAGGCTGCCCTGAGGGAAAGCAGGGTGGCGGAGCAGTGGGTGACCAGCATTTGATAAATGCGGGACACCTTCTTATCTCCAAGGTCTCCCATAAGGACCTTCGCTTCAACTGGGCTAAATTCCGGGAGTGCCTCCATGTCAGCTATGCTAGGGGCTAGGGCATGTCGGAACTGGAGGTACCGAAAAAATTGGGTCTTGGGCATGTGAAATTCAGCGCTGAGTTCCTGGAACGATTTGAGGGTGACCCCAGTCAGCACATGACCCAACGATGAAATCCCAATAGCGTCCCAGCCATTAAACCCCGCCAGCGAGGCCAGCGCGGGAAGCCGCCCGTTCTTCCACAGTGGAGTCTCCGCCGTCAGTCTACCCCACCAGCCCATGCGACGCAATGCCTGTCGCCATACAACAAAAACCACTCGTGTGACACATGGCAACGTCCTCCGCAGCCTAGCCGAGTACAGGATCGTGTGGAGCATGTTACTACCCATCAGCGAGCGCTCCAGAGCATATGCCGGGTCTCCCCTGTCTCCATACCACCATTCGTTAAGGATCAGGAGCTGGAAGGCTTGATAATAGGACAATAGGTCCGACGTGGCCAGACCACCACAGTATGTGGACAGGAAGCACGTCCGCAGCGCCACCCTAGCAGCACACCCTGCCCACAGGAAACGGCCCAACACAGAGTTGACCTGCCGAAACCACTGGGGGGGCAATCAAGTGAGGGTAGTTCTGCAACTGGTACAACAGGCGCGGGAGTGCCACCATCTTGAAAATCGCAGATCTACCAAAAATAGTCAATGGCATCCGGGACCATGTCTTCACGTCTGCCTGAACCCTCTCCCACACAGGCACTATGTTACGCTCCCATGCAATATCCACAGAGTCAGAGAGGAACACTCCCAGGTATTTCAATCCCCCGGTTGCCACCTGCAGATCCGATGCCCAGGGGTCTTCCACCATCCCACCATTCAACGCCCACAAAGTAGACTTACGTGGGTTCAGATAGAGGCCTGATACCTCCCCAAAGATACGCATAATGTCCAAAACACGGGGCCCCGACTTATGCAGATCAGTAAGAAAAAAGAGGGCGTCATCTGCATATAATGCAATTCTATCTGTGAGGCCCCCACTGCACTCAAAGCCTCGCATCTGCGCATCTATGCGCACCCAAGCGGCCAAGGGTTCAATAGCCAGGGCAAATAAGTATGGGGAGAGGGGGCAACCCTGTCGGGTACCCCGACCAATCGGAAACGTCTCAGAGACCGCCCCGGAGACCCGTACCGATGCGGAGATATCAGTATAGAGTAATTTAACATAGGAAATAAACACTGGGCCCAAATTGAGACGAGGAAGGAGCGCGAACAGGTACGCCCAGCTAACAGAGTCAAACGCTCTATCAATATCCGCCAGTAGCAGAGCCGCCCGTTCCCCCTTGGCCCTCATGGCATCGACCGCCGCCTGCGCCCGTCGAATGTTGTGTCATGTCGCCCTGCCCGGCATAAATCCGGCCTGGTCCGGATGGACCAGGTCCGTCACATATGGGAGCAGGCGGTTCGCTAACGCCTTTGCCAGTATTTTGGCCTCGATGTTGAGCAGGGAGATGGGGCGGTAAGAGTCATGTCTGTCCGGGGGTCTGCCCGGCTTCTGGAAGACCACGATCTCGGCGTGGCGCCAGTCTGATGGCCGCCTACCCTGTGTTTTCGCCGCCTCCAATGCAGGTCGGTAATGGGCACCCAATTGGAGCTGGAATTTCTTGTAGAATTCACTCGGGAAGCCGCTCGGCCCCGGCGCCTTTCCTGTGTTGAGCTGCCCCAGTGCGTCTCCTAGTTCCTCCGCCGTAAGGGGAAGGTCTAATAACGCCTTAGTCTCATCTGAGACCGCCCTCGGAGGTAAGTCGTCAATAAATTTAGCGACCTCATCTGTGGATAGACAATCCCGCGGAGCATACTGCGCCGCATAATAGCGCGCAAACCTCGCTGCCAGCTCAGCCGGGTCAGTAATCACCACTCCGTCCCCAGCAGTCAGGCCCGGCAACGTTATCGGTTGGAGAGTACGTTGACATAACCGATGGAGCATCGTGCAAGACTTATCCCCCCATTGGTATATTCTACTCCGCGTGGCTAGCCACGCTTGTCTAGCTTCATCGAGCAACACCGATGCATAGGACTGCTGTGCCTGCAGGAGCAGCCGCACTGCCATCTCGTCACACCCTCCTCGACACCGCAGTTCTAGGGTCTCCACCAGTGTGGCTGCGTCAACGACCGCTTCACGACGTCGTCTACGGGCCGCCGCACACCACGCAATGTCTACACCCCGTATGGTGGGCTTCATGGCTTCCCAAACTACAACGGCATCAATATCGCCCACTAGGTTTTCCTGCCAGTAATGGGCAATCGCGCCCCGCAAATGTTGGACATAATCAGGCTGCTGAAGGTGCCACGAGGACATCCTCCACCGAAACGGGTGTTGTTTTCTAAGCAGGTCGACCCTAACAGCCACCGGGGAGTGGTCAGACAACCCTCTCGGTAAGATCCCTGCCTCCAGCACTCTGTCTAGATACCTATGAGGTACAAACACATAATCCAATCTCGAGAAGGAGCCATGTACCGCTGAAACATATGTGAACTCGCGTGCCTTGGGATGCATATGGCGCCACACATCCATCCAGCCCATCCCCTGCACCAGTGCATTCAATCGGGTAGAGGGGGCAGCCGTCAACATTCCCTGCAATCGCTGACGGTCCACACACACATCCATTACCTCATTCCAGTCACCTCCCACCACAGCCAGGGACTCTGGGATGTCCTCCCACACCGCAAACAACCTCTCAGATAAAGACCACTGTAAAGGAGGAGGGGCATAAACACTCCCAAACACCACTGGTTCAGTACCCACCTTCCCCATTATAAAAATGTAGCGACCCTGCGGATCCGCCCACTGTTTCTCGTGGATGTAGGCCAGCCTGCGATGCACCAAGACGGCAACTCCCCTGGATCCCCTAGAGAACCCAGCATGGAATATTTGTTGATAGCCGAACCTCTGCAGGCTAAGCACCTTTGATCCCATCATGTGCGTTTCTTGTAGTAATAATACATCCACAGCCTCCCTCTTCCCCCACCGCAAAATTGCCCCCCCGTTTGATCTTGTCGAGCATCCCCCTGACATTCCAGGTTACTACGCGCATGGACTCACCGAGGAGCCCCGAAGGTACTTCAGCCATAGTCAATCGGGACGAACCAAGCAGGCCCGCCGCGCCGCACCCACACACTCAATACTAACACAAGGAGATCAGATAAACCCACGTGCAGCCCCCTCCCACCCCCCCCCAAGTCCCCCCACAACAACAACAGCCTCCCCCCCATCTCAACCCAAGTCAACCCCAACCCTGCCCCTCCTCCCCCCTGCTCCCAACCCCCACTCCCCCAACCCCTATACCTCATAAAACTCTGAAGTACCTGTCGCAGCATGGGCAACCTCGGGCCCACAACGGAGGACCCAAGGCCAACCATACCAATGGATCCCAACACCCCTGCAAACGGTAGAGACCCCCCCCATCAACTCCCACTCAAGGAGGAGGCTTGTAGCCCCAATAAAGTAACCACCCGAACCCCTCCCACAACCCCACACATGTATAAGGCATCATGTAGAATCAGCAATACAGACAGCGTTCACGTCCCAAATGTTAGGACTAGGCCAGCCGACACCACTCTGCTGGAGCCCATGACAGCGACAAACCAACACAGTCCTCTCTAGGTCCTCAGTGGTCCTGGCCAGAGCGATCGGATTCCACTGTCCCACTATCCTGAGTCCCATCAACGGATTTGGAGCGCTTCCGCGATCTGGACCTTCGGTTCCTTCTGCTTCGGGCAGGTTGGTCTCCCCGTTCCCGCGACGATTCTCTTGAGTGGCCCGGGTTCAATCCCGGTTGGGCATGTGGCCTGATCCGCACCGTTTCGTCAGTCCATTTGAAGACATCCTCCGGGGTATCAAAGAAGTGTGTCCACGATTGGAAGACCACCCGCAGGCGGGCCGGATACAGCAGGGAGTATTGGATTTTCAGGCCTCGCAGTTTCGCCTTGGCAGCTATAAAGGAATGTCGTTGCTGCTGCACCAGCCTGGTGTAGTCAGGAAAGATCATAATCTTCTGATTTTCGAACGAAATGGAGTCTCTGGTCCTCGCTTCCCGCAAGATAGCGTCTCTATCATGATAGTTCAAGAGTCTGGCTATTACTGGTCTGGGCCGCTCACCCTCCGGTGGCCTCTGTGTTAGGGCCCGATGAGCGCACTCGATTACAAAGCAGTTTGAAAGAACCCCCGGGGGTAGCCAGCTCTCCAGCCACTGGGACAGAAACTGCTCCATGTTCCCTTTCTCACACCTCTCCGGAAATCCAACAAAGCGGAGGTTGTTCCTGCGCGCGTCCTTCAGCATCTTCCACACGAAGCGCCAGGCCCCTTTGAATGTTTTCCATCGCCGCCATTTTCTGCTTCAGGGTCCCGACGTCATCCTCCACCACCGAGATTCTGGATTCCGTCTCGGTAATTCGGGCCACTGCATTCTGTAGGTCCTGACGCAGCAGGGTCACATCCGCACCCACCGCCCCAATGTTGGCGTCCAGCATATCCCTTGACTGGGTGATCGCTGCCATAAGCGCCGCATTGTCCGGTCCTGCTCCCTGCCCTCCTCCAGAAGGTCCCGGTCCCCCACTGGGGGGTCCCGTGAATTTATCAATAAGTCCCTGCTTAGAGGGACCACCTCCTCCCCTGGTCATAATTGCAGAGCACTTCTAGGGGGCCTCTATGTTATAAATGCTGGCACCAGCGCACCTCCAGCAAATGTCCAGTGTCAGCCAACCCAGTCGCTCCCCCGCTCCTGGGTGCAGACGACCCCACTGCCACTGGTGACCGGGACAGCCGGGGATCAGGCCTTATTGCTGCACAGTTCCGTGTCCCACGTACTGTTGGTCGTGTGCACTATGCCACCAGGGTACCACGGCCCTACGCACTCCGGCCGTCAGGGGAAGACACTCACTGTGGACCGCCAGACACGGGCACCATCCTCGCCAAACCGTCCTGCCATACACCAGCCGCTGTCAGTGGGAGTGTAGCAGCGCTCCCCCCAGGCATCCGGAGAAGGCCGTACACCAAAGGGCTCGGGTCCCAGGATCCACCACGTCTCTGTCGCGGCCGTCGTCAGACACCACTACCAAACTCGAGGCCCCGGCTGCACCGAGGCGATGCAGGCCGCCGCTCCTCACAGTGTCCTTCGTGCCCCAATCACCACCACAGTCACAGGCAGGACAGCCGGGGACTCACCCTCTGCTCCGCCGCCTCCAATAGTCTCCAGGCAGGAGCCCAGTGCGGTCGGTCCACTCACAGGCCCTCCGGCCCGAAATCGAGGTCCTGGCTTCACTGCGCGGGACTAGGCCGCAATTCGCCGCCGGCGATTCAGCTGCAGCAAACGGCCCAGAAGCGCCGCTGACAGGGTCGTATAACTCCCAGCGGTCCGTATGGCAGGTCTGGGACCGGGGCAGCCACCTTCTCGAAGAGGCTCCGGGCCCAGGCCAAAGTGTAGCGTGGCCGGCCCGCCCACAAGCCCTCCTGCCCGGCGTCACCAAAATCGAGGTCCCGGCCTCTTCGGTCAAGACTCGGCCGCAACTGCTGTCGGCGGTTCAGCCGCATCAACTGGCCCACGGGCACCACTCTCGGCGTCGGAGAGCACCTAGCACCTTCCGCTACACTCGCCTCACAAGTGTTGTGTGGTTCGGGTCCGGGGGCCAGGATAAACAGCCGGATATGTGTCGGGCCGGCGGGAGCTCTAGCAAGCTGCGACCGCCATCTTCCCCCGCTATTGAAAACTCTGCTCTTCCAATCTGCGTACCAATAATTCCTTCGCCCGGGTCACCGCTATTGTCATTGAGCGCCATGAAACCGCTGGTGAAAGTGCGCTATATAAATAATTTTAACGTAACGTTTAACGTAAGCCACGCCCCCCTTATGTCTGTCTTTTACTTGAACTCAATGAGTCCCAAACAGAAAAATTCTTGGTTCTATTCATTATTAGGATGAATCCCATACCTCAGCTGCTTGCCCTATATAGGCTGAATTAACAGTTGCATGATTTTTACCAATTGATTTTGACAGAATCCTATGGTTGGAATACCCATTAAAGTGCAAAAATTGAAAACAAAGCAACAATCATTTCACTGTGCAAAACTGTGCGAATAGTTCAAACATTATTTAAAGTGCAAACCGTATGATTAAAAATAATGTATAAATATTGTTAACATTAAAAATGCCATTGCTGGATCTTATTGCTAAAATCATATAAATACTTTTTTTTTAATTCATCATATCAGTTAATAGTGCAAAACGAGGTGATAAAACTATTTAGTTTTTTCATATAACAAAGAGAGCTATAGAGTTATCTTAATTATATAATCCAATCCATTTCATATTGTTCTTAATGATAGGGAACCTATTCATAAAGACAAGAAAAGTAAACATGATCGATTTGACCTGCCTCATAAAAGAACACATGTGTTTGGTGTGTTGAATGACCTCCTGAGAAAGTTGGGTTTACTTATATGGGGAACTGGAGACATTATAAAAAATTGTACATATCCTCCATATTGTTCAACCCATTTGGCCATTTACTGTCAAATTCAAGAATTATTTTGGTTTCAAGCTGTCTCAACTGGTGCTCTCGATTTCCCCCTCTGCGGGATTTTGGAACTGACCCTACCACAAAATATTTCAAACAAGCAACATCATTGTTATGCAATCTTTTAAAATGACGTGCTACCGGGTAGGCAGGGTCACTATGCAGAATAGCTCGAAGATGCTGCCACATTGTGACATGCACCTGTAGCTTTGTGCTACCAATGTAGTTTAGGCCACAAGTGCATTTCAGGGCATAAACAGCTAATTCTGTTTTACAGTTGAAATTGCCAGAAATAGCTGTTTCTTGGGCACTAAAAGGTGTTTGATTGTGTGTTGCATTGATTCCGAATTTGCATGCTCTACAAGTAAAGCATTTGCGGAAACCTTGTGCTGGTTGGAGCCACGTAGTGTTCTGCCTGGTTTCCGGGCTGCTTTTATCTAAAACAACGCCCATGCTTTTAGCTCTCCTCAATGTAATCATGGGAGTACTCGGCAACCTAGAGCCTAAAACCACATCAGTTAATACTATGGGCCAGTTTTTCTTTATGATGGTCCTGATTTTTCTTTCTTCACTACTGAATGTAGTGATTAGCCTAGGGCCATCGTTTTTAATAATTTCCTCCCTGGTAGCTTCCTTGACACCTGTACCCAAAGTCTCAGATGGCTTAGATTGAAATAGGCTCTCTCTGGGACGCAAACTGGCCTTAGCAATGGCTTGTTTCAGTATAGTATCAGTGTACCCACACGCTTTCAATTCAGTTCAATCTTTATTTCGTTGCTTTAGCAACATAAAAGAATACAATAAAAGAAATACTGTACACAGTGCCAAAAACAGTAAACATTGATACTTTCCATCGTAGTTGGACACATTGATGTAATTGGGATTGCCACAGAGATTTGAATAAATATATTTAAAAATATAATATACACTATACAAATTTAAAAAGCATTAAATTGAGTTCATAACAGCCAGGCAAAGAATTTTTTTTTAAATTTAACACCTAAAAAGAAAGAAAAAAACAACACAATTCAAATTGTAGTTTAAATTTAAAGAGGAAGAGACATTTTTGATCTAATAAAGTTTACAGCCAAAAGAAATTTACTAATTCCGAACACCATTACTTGGCTAGTGTCCGTATTTAGGATTCTACCAGCTTCCTTATGAGAGGTAGCACCAATGTTATAACACAGTGGCACTATCCACTTTTTCCTTGCATTACCGTAGCTGGGACAGAAGAACAATATGTGTAGTGTGTCCTCCCTTGAATTATTTGTACATAATGTGCAGTGGTCACTTTTTATCTTCCCCCAGCTTTTCTCAGTGGCTTTGGTTCTCAGAGTTCCGTACCTATATTTTAAGTACAGTGTTTTGGCCAATGGTGGCTGAATCTCGTCAAGAAATGATTCAAAGTAAGCCACGTTTTTGGCCATTAGAAATTTTTCAGTTAGGGGGCCATGCACTCTTGTGTACGCAGATTCATGGCTCACATAAGACCAAAAAGACATTTTGACTATTTTCTTAGCGGTCGTACTTAGGGACTCTGGGTTGCTCCAAAAATGGGTTAGTCCTAATTTGGTTAACCAAGGTCTTACGTGCTTGAACCAAAAGATTTTATTACCACTATCTAGGTCCAGCACTTCTTTCACACCATTTTTATAGTCAATCAATTCGGGAGTTGTCCATAGTCTGACCCATAGTAATAGAGGTCTCAGCATTACATGGTGGTCAGTATGTTTGATATTTAGATCTAAAAATAATGGTATCAGTGGGGGGTTATTAGGTACTTTTAACAATCCCCTGATGAACTTATTCTCCTGAGTTTCAAAGGTCTTCCTACATACTGGGCCCCAGAGTTCTGCCCCGTACAAAGCAGCTGATTGAACCTTGTACCTGAAAATCTCAATTGCTGGGGTAACTGCCTTGCTCTCACATTTATTGTGTCTTTTCAATATTGGAAGACAATTTTGTTTGAACACTATTTTTGATTTTTCTAACTGTGGTCTCCATCCCATTGATGAATCTAGTAAAACCCCCAAGTAGGTGAAGCTCTGTTCATAATCGAGTTTTTGGCTGTTTAACGTTAGATTCCATTTAAAACTTTTGTGCGGGTTTAGTGCCATGTATTTTGTTTTTTTTACATTAATTTCTAACCCTTTTAGGGTACAATATTGCTGGAACCTATCTAGTAAAGTCTGAAGGCCCCGAGGGGTTTGCGAAATAAGGATCGTATCGTCCGCGAAAAGGAGGGACGCTACTCGTTCCCCTCCTAGTCGTGGCGGGTCATTATCACAATTCTCCATATAGGCTGCAATATCATTAACAAAAAGGGAGAAAAGGGTGGGGGCTAGTACGCAACCCTGGCGTACTCCCCTTTTTATGGGGATTTTGTCTGTGAGTTCCCCGTTAGGGCCCCACCTAACCTTAGCGTAATTCTCCTGGTGCAAGCCCTTCACCAATTTCAACAATTCTCCAGGGAGCCCTTGGCCTTCCAGAGATCTCCAAAGTAAGTCACGAGGGATTAGGTCAAATGCTGCTCGTAGATCTACGAAGGTCACATACAAATGACCCTTACGAATAATAACGTATTTCCAGTACAAGCAGCATAGCCTTAGTACCTGATCTATGGTCCCAGTTTTTTTCCTAAACCCCGCCTGATATTTTGATAAAACTGATTCTTCCTCCAACCACGTATTTATTCGATTTAATATATGCCTGGCATATATCTTTTGAGTTATATCTAAAAGACTTATGGGGCGATAGTTGGCTGGATCGCCTCGATCCCCCTTTTTAAAAATGGTAATAATTTCTGCGCCATCCCATGTGTCCGGAATTTGGTCACCGGCCGCATTAATGTTAAAAAAGTGATTCAAATAGGGTGCCCAAACATCAGCATTATGCAGATAAAGATCCCCTGGAATTTTATCAAGTCCAGGGGCCTTCCCTTGTTTTACTGAGGCTATTGCCAGCTCTGTTTCTTGTAAATCAAAAACTACCAATGGGTATGTTTTCTCTAGCTGGTTGAGAGTGGGTTCATCCATAGAGGATTCCTCAGTGGTTTTAGCTGCGTACAACATTGTAAAATGTTTTACCCACGTGGCCTCATCTAGAAAAACCTCTCTAGAGCCTTTTTCTCATTTATTCCCCTTGGCCACTAATTCCCAGAATTGCCTCTGGTCCTTAGTTTTAGCTGCTAATAACATATTAAACCATAGTTCCTCGTCCCAAGTGGATTTAGCTTTTGCCATTATTTTGTTGTATGACTTCCTTTTATCTCTAATTTCTACGGGACCTTTTCTTTTAAGAGCGTCAATCAGAATGGTTTTAGCGACACGACATTCCTTGTTATACCAAGGTTTGCCTAATGGTTTTATATTTGCTGTGCCAAGCCCTTTTTTTGAACTTTTTGTAAAAAGGTCAAGTAGTTTACTAAAAAGGGATTTATGTAGTTTTATAAATTCTCCAGAATCACATCTATATGGGCAGTATGATTCAAATGTGTTTACCAAGGCGCAGTAAATATTAGCCAATAGGTCCTCTCTAACCAATATGTATGCCCATTTAACAGCCCTTCGATTGTTAGTGAGAATAATATTATCTGGTATTGTTGAGTTTACTTGGCTGTGGCCATCCTCACTGTCTTCCAGCCCCTTTAATAACCTTTTGAAGAAACGAGTTTCTAATGGGTAGTGGTCACTGTCAAATCTCTCCTTAACCTTTAGATCATTTATGTATTGCCTTAGGTCAAGGGAAACAATGACATAATCCAGTTTACTTTCATGATCTCGCCTTTTAAAGGTAGGAGCTTTCGGACTATCAGATGGCATACGACCATTACATGCTCTCAAACCATGGCTTGTGAGCAACCTTGTGATCTGTAGGGCTAATGTAGTGCCAGCAACCATTCCATTATCGCCCAGGACAGGTATCCCGTGAGCAGCATCCTCATCTTCATACAATTGAGCTATGCCCATGATCGGTTCAAAGTTGCAGTTCATATCCCCACATAGAATTACACTTGCATCTGGTTTTAAAGTATCCATAAAGGTCTCCAATTTTTCGATGCATGGTGACTCCCTATAAGATGGATGGGGTCTATTATACACATTTAGGAGATAAATCACCCTTTTGTCTGCTGTAGTTATTTCCAGGCCAAGTATGTCTAAGGAGCCAGTGTTTAGAATTTTTATACCGATGTTAATGGAGATACTAATCCATATTAAAAGTCCTCCTGAGGCTCGGCCTCTTAGTGAAGGCACAGCCTCTAGTTGATATGTTTTGTACCCAACTCTATAAATCTGATCCGTAGCCCATGTTTCCTGGAGCACACAAATATCAAAAGTGTTCATGTAAATGTTCAATCCAGGTCACATAGTTTCGCACATACCCCAGCTATATTCCATGAAACAAATGAAAACAGGGATGACCCACTGGTTCCCAAAAGTGTAGGTGAGGACTGTCTGCTATTAACCCCTTTATCTATTACAGTAATGGAATTCTCTGCCCTAGGGAGTTTAATCCATCCTTCCTCCTTACCTTCAACAATACTAAAGGTCTTAACATCATCACTATCTTCCCCCCCGGTCATTAAACTTCAATCACACTCATCCAGGCCACCAAACACGTCGAACCTGTTGGATAGCTCCAACGGCGTGAATGGTATCGGGTGAGCCATGCTTCTATAATCACCAGTATTAGTTCTGAATGGTATTGTGTTCCACCCGAGTGTCGTAGGTGCTGGGGCTGGCTGGTGCATATGGACAGGGTTTCTGGCAAACTCCATATTAAAAAAATAATTATCAAGGGGGGCATTTCTGTGTAATGATTGAGGAGGAAATACTATCGATCTAGGGTAAAAATAGGTCAATGGGCGCGGTATAATGCAGTTATCCTCATTACCGTATGGCCAATTCAATATGTACTGAACTGCGTTTTTGTCTCTGAAATTTACAATTACCACATCGTCCCCAATATCTTTTGGTCTTCCACCCAACCATGGTAAACGTCGTACATAGACAATATCACCATTAATGTTACTGGCTATTGGTCTATGTGATGCCAGCCAGTGCATTATTTTGTTTTTTAATTGGAAAAAACCTTCTCGTTTACCACCTAACAGTTCTGGAACCCCGGTAAGTACCACCACATAAGGTGCAGCTTCCGGCGGAAGATCGGTGGGTGGTCTCCTACCGTTGCCCCCACTCGAGTGTCTGGGTTCCCCCTCCTCCAATCTTGATGGTCCATTAGGTTTAATTTCCCTTACTGGATTATTAGCAGGGGTGTCAGGCATTCGATTCAGTGTTCTAGTTAATTTTGCCGTTGGTATTTTTGGCTGGTTTATGTTAAGGTTGGTGGAATGTTTACATGTGGATGGTGTGTTTGTTGACAACTGGTTAGTTGTGGCTACAGTAGCTAATTTCGGTTTATTTTGTGAAGTAATAGTAGTGGATGTTGTTTCAACTGCATCTATTAAAGGTGTGTGTGTCAATATAGTGGCTTGGGAAATATTTGGAGCTGTTGTTTGCCCTAGGGTTTCCTTGTGATGCCAAAGTCGCCTCTATATTCGCTAGTCTTAATTCCACTCCTTTTAATCTTCCCGCTAAAGCTAGAGTATAGCTTCTCACTATGAGTTCTATGCTGTCCAGTAAATTGTTAGAGGGAGCTAATTGGGACCCTTTATGCATTAGTACTTGATCGATATTGGACTCATTAAGTGATTGTGCAGATGATGGTACAAGTATTGGAGAGTCTAACACTATTCCTACTACTTCCTTGACAAGAGTTGTCCCCAAGGCCTCATCGCTAAAGGGATTGGACTTTTTTCCAAACTCTGTATAGCTTAGCTTTGGCTTTGTTGGATCCCTCTCTTTTTGGTTGGCGGAGGGCCATAGATTTTCTGTGGTAGAGACCTCATGCTTTTTCCTCTTACTACCTTCCCAGGCCTAGGTGTAGGTGAAATCATGGCCTTTGATAGGTTAGGTGTACTAGGGGAACCAGGTGGGATTGAGCCTATTTCTATTTGAGTTTGGGTTAAACCAATGGGAGGGGCTAAACATTCCCTTAGTAATAAGGGCACACTGTCTACAGGTGATGTAATATCCATCGTAGTGGCACAAAACTCTTTATCCAAAGTCACAACGGGAATAGGCTCGGAGAGAGTTCTATTCTTAATACGATAAATAGAACGACGTCGGTCAGCCCGCCGTTCAGCTAGGGATAAGTCTTTTGAATCCTCAGGAACTGATTTCATAAAATAATTGTCCAAAGTTCGGTTGGTCATAGCCCCAGCTCTGTCAGAAAGTCCCGTGGCCAGATTAGATACAGTGGTCGACATCACAGTGCAATACTAATATAGCCCGTAATAATGGTTTGGCGCTACTTACACGGGTACAAATCAATGGCCAGGGGAACTGGCCCAGCCCAGTCTCCTCGGGCCTCTGAGGGCCACAGAGGGCCCGCCCTTTGCCCGGGCTTAGCCCGGCGACGCCCGCGCGCGTCCCGCGTTGCGTGGGGGA
This sequence comes from Lissotriton helveticus, assembly GCF_964261635.1. Classification (NCBI taxonomy): domain Eukaryota; kingdom Metazoa; phylum Chordata; class Amphibia; order Caudata; family Salamandridae; genus Lissotriton; species Lissotriton helveticus. The sequence goes on from NC_136070.1 coordinate 643,369,999, forward strand.
AGGCGGCGCTTTGTAGCGCGATGACAGCGCCTCCCCCAGCAGCAGCAGCTGATGACTATTAGGCCCTCTGACGGCGAGGAAAGGATCCGGAGCACCCTGGGACCACGAGTCCCACCAGGGAAACAGAACACAGCAGGCAGCGTCACCTCACGCCACAAACCAGCTGCAGGACGAGAGTAAGTTCACAAGCGTTTCTTTAGGGCCCCGCGCTGCGTGGGGGAAGGCAGCGCTTTGTAGCGCGATGACAGCGCCTCCCCCAGCAGCAGCAGCTGATGACTATTAGGCCCTCTGACGGCGAGGAAAGGATCCGGAGCACCCTGGGACCACGAGTCCCACCAGGGAAACAGAACACAGCAGGCAGCGTCACCTCACGCCACAAACCAGCTGCAGGACGAGAGTAAGTTCACAAGCGTTTCTTTAGGGCCCCGCGCTGCGTGGGGGAAGGCGGCGCTTTGTAGCGCGATGACAGCGCCTCCCCCAGCAGCAGCAGCTGATGACTATTAGGCCCTCTGACGGCGAGGAAAGGATCCGGAGCACCCTGGGACCACGAGTCCCACCAGGGAAACAGAACACAGCAGGCAGCGTCACCTCACGCCACAAACCAGCTGCAGGACGAGAGTAAGTTCACAAGCGTTTCTTTAGGGCCCCACGCTGCGTGGGGAAAGCCGGCGCTTTGTAGCGCGATGACAGCGCCTCCCCCAGCAGCAGCAGCTGATGGCTATTAGGCCCTCTGACGGCGAGGAAAGGATCCGGAGCACCCTGGGACCACGAGTCCCACCAGGGAAACGGAACACAGCAGGCAGCGTCACCTCACGCCACAAACCACCTAGCACGGTGTGAAGACCAACCCTGGCCACGGGTCAGATAAGGACAGTAGGAACCCAAGGAAGATAGACGCCAGTAGGCCACCAGGTGCAGAATGGACACCCTTATTGTTAGCAAGACGCCGTTCTGTACGGAGCTTAAAATTATCAATACATTTTCGCTGGTTCACAAGTGCATGTAGTCGGTCCTGGATGGAAAATCTGCTTATCACAAGATGGGACCGACAATAGAAAATGAAGTCTTTATGCGGGACCACTAATTTGTAGGGGGAAAAGTTCCCGTAGGCTTTGATATGCCTGGTCTTGCAACACGCCGGGTCCACGAGTCGAAACTTAATGGCATCATCATTTCTTCTAGACATACTTCAAAATCCATAGTCAAACTACATATTCTTTTTAATCTCAGAATCTCCCCATAGGGAATGCTTGCTATTAAATGCTTAGGCTGGTCTGGTCGATACTGGGCAGACGGTGGCGCTGATTCTGTTGGATCTTAGCACCTCTTTCGACACCGTGGCCCATCCCATACTGATTCAGCGCCTCAAGGAGAGGGGAATGACCAACCTGGCTCTGAAATGGTTAAGCTCCTTCCTTCAGGATAGAAGCTTTCAAGTATCCCAAGGACAGTATTACTCTAAGAAGATAAGATTGGGTCAGGGGGTAACCCAGGGATCGATACTCAGCCCTACGCTTTTTAATCTGTACATTGCCCCTCTGTCTAACATCATTGATAAATAGGGCATTAGTATCGTGTCATACGCGGATGACACGCAGCTTGTCGTATCCTTGACCCAACCCCTGAAAGAAGCTGCCACTAACTTCTCGGCTTGCCTTCAAGAGCTCTCAGTCTGGATGGCCAACAATTGTTTAAAGTTAAATGGCGGCAAGACTGAGGTCCTCATTGTGGGAAACACCCCCGCAATATGGTCTCAGAGTTGGTGGCCGCAAACTCTGGGTACCACCCCTGTCCCCAAGGAGGAGGTCAAAAACCTGGGGATATGGCTAGACCCCACTCTCTTCTATGATCACCACACCAGGACAGTGGCAGGAAAGTGCTTTGGTATAATGAAGGCCCATCGGAAAATCTTAGATGTGCTCCCAGTAGCTGCCAGGAAAACCCTAGTCCACGCATTTGTCACCTCTTGCTTGGACTATGGGAATGCACTCTACATAGGGGCCAATAAAAAGAGTGTGCTAAGATTACAGTGCATCCAAAATGCTGCTGCCCGCCTGGTCTTGATGCTTCCCAGGAGAGCCTCATCTAAAAAGGCCCAAACTACCCTCCATTGGTTCCCTATAAGGGAAAGAATTATATTTAAAACTATGTATATTAGCCAACGTATTCTGTTGAGGAAAGGCCCAGGGTACTTGCACAACCTACTGGTTCCCTACACGCCTACTAGAGCCCTGCGCTCCCAGGGCGCTGGACTGGTGAAAGTTCCAGTGATAAAAAGAACGAGAATGGGAGGCCATTCTTTTCGCTATTTGGCCGCCAAGCAATGGAACGCTCTCCCCTTTGACCTCCGTATGGAACAGTCAGAGAACATCTTCAGAAAAAGGTGGAAAACTTGGCTTTTCCAGGAGTAAAACACCTTATCCCTTTGGTTTCACTGGACCATTCTTCTCATCCTCTCTGTACCTTTCTTTCTGACCGCAGCACGGGGACACACTAGTTAGTGTAACCAGGCGCTTTATAAACTCTCTTTGATTGATTGATTGAGGATGCAAACTAGTTGCATGTAGCGTTGCATTCCCGGCGGTGGGTTTCCTGAACAGGGTGGTTTCAAATCTCTAATTTTTGATATATACCTTCACATTTAAAAATTCTATACTAGATTTATTAATGTGTGATGTGAAGTGGAGATTGAGGGAGTTGCAATTAATGGCTTCAACAAAAGTTAAGGCTTCCTGCTCATATCCTTGTCACAAAATGAAAATATCATCTATATGTCTAAGATAGCATACTATCTTTTCATTGACCCATGCCCTGTGTTCAATTTTTAAAACCTGTTCCTCCCACCAGCCCACATGCAAGCACGCATAGCTGGGGGAGAAACAGGAACCCATCGCAACTCCTTTGAGTTGTCTGAACAAATCTTTCCCAAAAAGAAATAAAATATTGTTCAAACACCATTCAATGGAATTAACAATAACCTTATTGTGTTCGTGATTCTCATATGTTCTTTTACCCAGAAAATATTTGACTGCAGCCAAACCTTTCACATGATCTATGCTTGTATATAAAGACTCTATGTCTAAGGTAATTATTGGCATAGCCTCATTCCACCACAGATCTTTAATTTTTCCAGAAAATCACTAGTATCTTTCCCGTAGCTGGGTAGATCTTTCACAGCATCTTGCAAGAAAAAGTACATATACACACACATACATACATACTTACATACATATATATATCGCTCACGAACATCCGGTAGTCTGGGGCTTTGCTGCACGGCGGTCCGTAGCAGAATCCAGAATTTCTTAATAATCACCAAAACACTTTCTCCTATTGTAGAAAAAAGAAGCCACGGACACTCCAGGATGCTTAATCTGTTTATTCCATAACAGATGGTCTCCTAACTACGCGTTTCGCCTTTACGGCTTTTTCGCGGTACGGCAAGTCGTGTCACATTTTGGTATACAAAGACATAGTGCATAGACATAGAAAGTGATCTCGCAAATTCCTGGTCAAAGTTAATGGGCGCCATCTTGTGATGGACAGTTCTAATGGCTGCAATATATCATTATTAATGAAAAGACATCTAAAAATGCATATGCATATTCAATCAAACTAATAAATATGTTGACCAAAAACAATTGTTAACAGTTGTTTGACGGGAATCAAGCCCTAGTGGGCATTATTTAAATAACAGTTGCATAATATACTATATTAAAGTCCACGTGCAAGCAAATACCTTCACACATATTACACGTCAAAAACATGATACTATTGTCTAAATAAACCATCAATTAAAACAGTCCACATGTCTTTGTTTAATTTACATACTTGGGGCACCATGTATTGGGTCAAAATCCATTGTTATCACAGATTCCGGCCCAAGTGGGCATTTCGTAACAATGTTGCATAACATTTTAACTTTTGTAATTGATAAACTTTCTCTCTTCTTAGCCTGATTGCGAGCCTTGCCTCTAGTAAACCATTCTTCCAGATGATGGGAATTCCTATTTACACCTATGACAAAACAAAAATAAAACTTTTTTCAAGAGTGCTACTGAAGTCTGATCATACTGACACCTTTTATGCTCCTGAATTAGAGACCCTTGATAGATGACCCTATATTTGATCTAGGTTTAGAAGAAGGGAGCGAAGTTTCTTTATGGAGCACCTTTTTGCTTTAATCTGTTTCTATACGATTGTGGTTATTGCAAACGGTATTTCGTACTATTGCTTTGCAATCTACTGAGATATTTCAGTTTATGGATTGTATTGGTGCATTTATTGAATTTAATTTTGATTTGCATATATACTGGATGGATTGGGTATCCAAAATAAAAACCCTTGAACTATATTTGGTGATTTGTGGCCCTTATAATGGAGTCACATTGGCTTCACAAGTGAGAAATGTATTGTTGAGGTCTCTTCCTTTTCAATGCTTAGTGTCAACTGATAAAGGCCCATACAACCAATAGGGAAACATCTTTGACGACTTGACTTAGAGATTACGTTGTAACACCCAATGCTCTTTCAACCCTTTAAAAAAAAGCCACTATTTTTCTCTTGGAAAGGTGGCAACCCTAGGTGGAGAGCACCCACGACACTCAGGTTTATAGACAACTTGGCTAGCAGTCGGGTCGCCATCCCAATTACCCCGCTTGCAGAAGAGGCTGCTTTTGAAAGAAAAGCCCATGTGCTCAGGGCACCCGTTAACTTACCCGTCATAAGTATTACTGTAACATCTCCCTGCATTTGAAAAGTGGATCTTTAAAAACAAAAACAACAGATCCCTTGATTAATATGTCTTTGGGTCATTATGTATACTGCACATGCTGCAAAAGCCAGGTCCTGGTGAGTTCAGGACACAATAATGTGCAAACGACATTTGGCAAAAATATACAAGTAAAGGAGTGGCCTGCCAGGCCTGGGCACACAGGAACATTTGCTCTGGCATTGAAGTACACTCGTTGTCATGCTTTATATTGTCACCTCGCTGATTATCTACCTACATGACCAGTATTTTAATACATTGGCCAGTACAAAATTAAGAAAAGCACTAAAAGGCAGTGTTTATGCCCTTTGTACTTCAAACAGCAAATATATAAAGAAAGCACTTTAAAACGTGCTATATAGCTGCCTATTACTGGTCCTTGACTGATAAGTAAAGTAAACACAAATAGAAACGTCATGTTACAAATAAATGCACAAGATTTATATGAAGTTCTATTTAACTTTCACGTCGTCTTTTGCACACTCTTAAAACACGAATAGGTCTAAATGGCCGATATATTTTCCTTTGGAAAGGTGTCCCCCTCCCCTGCAATTCAGTAGGATGGGCTTATGTGATCAGAAAAATGTAGTCACCGTGTAAGATAGCTAGTGTGTGAACTGGGCTGACCAACTGTCCCATGCGCTATGGTGTGGTGGGCAGAAATAAAATGAGAATGAAATTAATTTGGAAAATTGATTAAGATGGCAGACTGAAAGCCCATGCACATATACACATTTATTTTGGGCTAGATCTGAAAAGTAATGTCGCAGATAGCACGAAGTCCCTTGGCAGCTACATTTTAATGCCTACTAGTACTGTGTTGCAAAACAAATATTGTTTTCAATTTTATTATAGTGCGAACTCGGTTCAAGGTCATTAAAACGCTTTACATAATCACCAGTTATATAACACAAGGTCAGAATCCTTTATGGGTTGCGAGAAACGCGCAGCCGATATCAGTTGAAACACTGTGTTCGCTTTCAAATGCTGCATGGGGCACAAACATTTCCTCTATCTGCATGGCTACCTGCTGTCTTGTTTTCGTCTGTCAGATTCCTTCCGACAGTGGTGAATTTTTGGATACCAAGGCAGTAGCCTCATTACTCCACATTCATTTCGAATTTTTTAGTCGCTTTTTAGGTTGTCTTATTGATGTGTGACTCTTTGTCACAGTTGGGGTTGTATCACTTGGTCAGCTCAGTGATGGGCCGCAGGTAGCGGTCGATATTGTTTGCAGAATTGTCAGCATGTGTCCTCAGAGAGCCACGTCCTTGTCTATCTAGTGCCTTCTGATAGTGTCGAGTTTTGGGTGCCTTCCGCGGCTATTATGCCATCTGGCGGCGGTGAGTTTTTGGTTGCTTGCTGAGGCGATTATGCCATCTGGCAGCTGTGAGTTTTTGGTTGCTTGCCGAGGCTATTATGCCATCTGGCAGCGGTGAGTTTTTGGTTGCTTGCCGTGGCTATTATGCCATCTGGCAGCGGTGAGTTTTGTGTACCTGCCGGCGTTTGCCTTCAAGCAGTGATGAGTTTTTGGATACTGCGTTTCTGTTTCAGTTTCGCAAGGTTAGCGCTTCAATGGGACGCGGGTAGCGGTCAAATGGGTTCGTAGAGATGTCTGCGAGTTTCCTGATCCGTGGGTTTTCCTTTTGATCTAGTCCTTTGTAGAATTTCCTGTTGAGTTTGAGGAGATGGTCGTCCAACATCTCAATGCCTAAGTCTCTGTGGAGGTCTGCTGTTCGTGTGAACATAGGTGCACCTGCTGCAATCCGTAAGGCCTTGTTCTATAGTTTCTGTAGGTCCTTCCGAAGCTGTGGGCGGCAGCCACTCCAAACTGGTGAAGCGTATGTCATAGTTGGTTGAATTATTGCAGTGACTACTCGCACCTTGCTCTGCATGGGCATCGACTTAGGCTTCAGGAGTGGGTATAATGCAGCCAGTTTGGATGCTGCTTTCTGGCAGGTCTTCTCTATGTGGTTTCTCCAGCTGAGTTTAGAGTCCAGAGTCACCCCCAGGTAGGAGCTGCTGTTTTCCCATTTGACCTCATCCCCATTGAGGAGAATCTGTGGGTGTTTCCTGTTCTGCTTCCTGGTAAATAATGTTGCAGTGGTTTTGCCTGTGTTCAAGGTGATCTGCCAGTCGCTGTACCATTCGGAGAGTCTGCAGAGCGATGTCTCCAGGTTCTTAGCCACTTCTTTGTCGTTGAAGGATTGAGAGATGACTGCAACATCATCTGCGTAAAGGGCAAGATCAGTCTTCTTTAGGTCCGTGGGGATGTCGTTTGTGAATATGTTGAAGAGGAATGGTCCTAGGATTGATCCCTGAGGCACTCCAGCAGGAATTGGGCGTGGTGATGAGCATTCTTCTCGCACTGCCACGTGAAAGGTCCGTTTTGTCAGGTAGCTGGACAGTAGCTTGACCAGGTAGCTGGGAAACTGGAGCTTGATAAGTTTGTAAAGCAGTCCCTCGTGCCATACTCAGTCAAATGCTTTGGCTACATCCAGAAAGACTACTCCGGTAGACTTGTTGATGTTGAATCCATGGCTGATGATGTCCACAACTCTGAGGAGTTGGTGATTGGTTGAGTGGTCTTTCCGGAACCCAAACTGTTCTTTAGCAAGGAGGTTGTTGCTTGTCGCAAAGTCCACGAGACGGGCGAGGATAACTTTTTCAAAGAGTTTTGATAGGCCAGATAGCAGACTTATGGGGCGGTAGTTTGCAGGATCTCGCAGTGGTTTCCCAGCCTTGGGGAATACGACGACTCTTGCTTCTTTCCAGGCGTTTGGGAAATATTGGTGCTGCATGCATGCGTTAAATATCTCAGCAAGGTGATCCACTGCAGTATCTGGTAGCATCTTGATGGCTTGGTTGGCTATTCTGTCCTTCCCTGGTGCCTTGCCGTTTTTTAGTGTTTTTGCCAGGGCCAGTAATTCGCCCATTGAGCATTCCTCAATGTGTGCAGTTTCTGTTTCTGGTGGGTGCTCCCGGTGATGCTTGGCGACCTCTTGCTCGACTTCTGTTGCCAGTTTGCTTGCCTGGTTGGGCCTGAAGGATGCCTCCAGCGTGTCAGCGAAGACCTCAGCCTTATCCCTGCTGCTGCATGCCAGGTGAGTCGTCCCTTGTATCGGTGGGTTTGGTTCCTTCTTCCCAGTCAGGCGGTGGGTTATTCTCCAGAGAGAGTTGTCTGAGTCCTTTAGGTTAGCTGTAGCTGCTTCCCATTTTTCGCCTCTGTGCTGGCTTATTTGCATCTTCAGCTGTCTTGTCAGCTCATTATACTTCTTTAGCAGGTCGGGGGTGCGGTTCCGTTGCCACTCTCTGCGGGCTCTGTTCTTGGCAGCTATTGACTGCTTGATGCCCTTCGGGAGATCGTAGATAGAGCATCGTTATAGTTTCTGCTCTGGAATGCTGCGCTCAATAGCTGTGTGGATTGAAGCTGTGAATTGGCGAATCGCCTGGTCAATGTCTTCAGTGCTTCGCAGGGGACCAGGGACCAGTGTCTCCTCCAGGCATCTCTTGTATAGGCACCAGTCCACCTTCTTGAAGTTGTGCCTGGTGCCCAGCTGCTGGTCTTCAAGTACGTCTCCAACTGTGATCAACACTGGGTTGTGGTCGGATGTCAGCGCTGTTAGGGTTTCAAGCTCCATAGACTGGGAGAGATTCTTCATGACCACAATGTCCAGAACATCCGGTTTATGCAGTGCAGAGCCAGGATAGTGTGTTGGTTGAGTCGGGCCGGCCACTACAAAGTCCTCCTTCTTTGAGTGGGCAAGTAGGGCGTGTCCTTTGCTGTTTCCCGTCCGAGAGTTCCAGCATTTGTGCTTGGCATTAAGGTCGCCTCCAATTAGTGTTGGGATGCTGGGGTCCAGTAAAGCATCCAGGTCCTTTGGGCTTAGCTTGCCTGGGGGTGAGTAGGCGGCGATCAGCCGCAGCGGGCCTGCAGATGTCTGGATCTGTATGCCAGTTGCTTCAATGCTTCCAACTGGTGGTAGAGAGATCTCGTGGTGCTTCACTTTTGTGCTGACGATCACCGCTGTTCCTCCGCCCTTGGCTCCAGTGGTGCGATCTGTGCGGTATACCCTGTGGTTTGCTATGTTGAGCTTCTGGCTTCCTTGAAGGTGGGTCTAGGAGATAAGCGCTATACCCATGTCCATGGTTTCCATCAGGTGCAGGAGTTCTGCAGTTTTCTTCTGAATGCCATTAGCATTCCACATCACAAAGAGGGAGTTTCTTTTAGATTTTGCTGCCATTGCTGGTGTTTTCTTCGCCCTGGAAAAGTCCGGCGATAACATTCGCCACCATTGTCACCACCGGGTGGATGTTCATATCTGCAACTGTTTTTGCAATCTTCGTGATGAGTTCCTGCCAGTTGATGGCTGAGCCTATTCCACAGGATGGTCCTGGTGCGGTTGTTGGAGGTGGGCTGGTTGAGCCTGTTCCACAGGAAGGTCCCGGTGTGGTTGTTGGAGGTGAGCTGACTTGTTTCGGTACCATGACGTCCGCGTATGTCCTTCCATCCACGTGTGCATCTCTACTGTTGTCGGTTGTATTGGGGGTTGGGATCCTGTGTTCCAATGCAGGTCTGCGATTGTAGGTCTTCCTTTGATGCTGGTCTGTTGCTGATGATTGTTGGGAAGACCTTTGTGGTTGTGGGGGTGGCTTCCGGTGTTCAACCTTCTTTGCATTCTGTAGGTAGGGACAGCCGCGATAGCTCGCTGGGTGGGGTCCTGCGCAGTTGGCACACTTTGCTGGTTCGGTTTCCCGGTTCCTTGTGCATTGGGTAGAGGTGTGTTCGCCTCCACAGCGTACACACTTTGGCTTCTGTTGGCAGAAAGCAGAGGTGTGCCCCAGGCGCTGGCAGTTGTAGCACATGACCGGTCCTCGTTTCCCTGTAGGTGCTTCTGTGGTTACGATGCAGCCGCAGAGCCGTGTGACTGCTGAGAGGTCTGCTGGTTTCCCGTTGTGGCTTGCTGACAGGGTTACAACAAAGAGGGGAAATTTCTTGCTCTTGTCTGTTGGAGAGGCAATCTGTGCGATATTTTTGACTGGAAGCCCGCGTTCAGCTAAGTCCCCAGTGATGTGCTCAAGTGATGCATTTGCTGGGAGCCCCCGTATTACAAAGCGGTGGGCTTTTGCAGTGGTCATTGGAAAGGTGTAATACTCCATTTTCTGGTCGGTAAGTATGCTGGTCACGCTCTTGTAGTCGTCTGGGGTGGTGAGCATAATCTTGGCGTGGTCTTGCCTGGGCTTGATCGTGTAGGGGGAGGTGCAGTGTTCATCCAGCATCTCCATGAGGTTCTTGTGGGTGGCTAGGTTCTTCAGGATGATGGGGGGGATCCTTAGTCGCTTGGTGGGACCTGAGGAGGTCTCGGGTTCAGGAGCGGTGTGGTCTTGAGGGTGGGTGTCAACGTCCTGGGTACCTTGGAGAGCCTGGTAGCGGTTTGAGGTTGGTATTGCGCTGCTTGCGGGGGGAGGGTGGGCAAGCTTTGTTGCTTTCTCTGGTGAGTCTGGGCACGTTTCGCGCCCCCTCTTCATTTTAATATGCCATTCCATGTCGCCTTCGGCGGCGGTGCTGGGTTGAGCCATGGCGCCTGCCTCCGTGGTCATTTAACGCAGCTGGATGGGGTGGCGGGGGTGGGGGGTTAAGGGGTTTGGGCTCTTCTCCTTCCCCTCTTTGGCGCGCAGCCTGGCCCCGGTCAAGCCAGGGAGACGCAGGCCCAGCACCTTAGAGGAGCGGGAGAGAGAGCAGAGTGGGCCGGGCCGAGTGTCGGTGTGCAAGATAACTCAAGATAAATCAAGCAAATCAATCAGTCAGCGGAAAAGATTCAACAAGCAGAGCGCAGGTGAGCAATTGGAATCTGAAAAGTAAAATCCAAACAGGCAGCGGAAGTGATTCAACAAGCAGAGCGCAGGTGAGCAAATGGAATCTGAAAAGTAAAATCAATCAGGCAGTGGAAATGGTTCAATGAGCAGAGCGCCGCAATTACAAGGTGCAAACTGTTATTCAAATCACGTTGCAGAAATTAATTGGACACAGTGCAGCAATGCCAAAGCAATCAGGGCACAGGAACAAGCTAAGGAATTTAGTCAGTCAGGCAGAATTCAGCAAGTCAAATTGCAATCAGTAGCAGCAAAAACACAATCAACAAGCACTAAGCAGAGCAAAACTCCAACCAAAATTCAGTAAAAAGCTGGTCAAGCAGTGTAAACGGGCCAGATCTACCACGAAGGACAGAAAATGGCGCCTACCGGGTGTCTGAGGAATCAGCTGTAGCAGTCATCGGCTCCGGAAGATCCGCTGGGCAAATCGGGTCCTCTGGGGGCCGTCTCGATCTGGATCCGGAAGCAGATGGCGGCCGGGACGCAGCTCGGACGTCCGAGTCACCAAATCAGCTGCCCATCAGATGTCCGGCATTCCGGCTGCAACGCAGCTCCGACGTGCGCCATGGCGGGAGCGGGAAATCCGGTACTCCCCTATCTGCATGGCGCCCACTACCGGCACATTTATAACGACAGTTAGCACTCTAGTTCGTAGTAGCTAGAACGGTGCAACGTAATTCCTCTTCCGGTTCAGGGAAGTTGGCAGTAGTTGCTCGTCTCATCGGTTTAAGTATGGCGCTGAATGGAGGTACGGGGAAGAGGAGGCGGGACACGCACAGTGATCAATGGGAATCTAAACAATCTGTAGTGCACAGACAAATGAGGCGGGAGGGTTGGCGATGATACGGAGATAACTCTATATATCCTTTCAAGAGATTTACGAGGGCTGACAGGCTGAATGGGACCTATAACCAGGGGCGCAACTAGACCTGAACTTGGGGGGGCTAAGACTCCCAGCCAGGGCTGACTCGAGCGCAGGTGGTGGCTGTTATGACAGTCCTTTTTTTTGGCTGTCTCCTCCCCCATATCGTTCTCCTTTATGAATTCCCTCACTACTACTATCCAAGGGGGCACGTCATCTCCCCATAGCCTCTCTCTGGCATACATTTCATTTTTTATAGTGCGACTCATAGTTCACTCATACTCATTTCTGTGATCTGCATACACGTTCTTTGCAGCAGGCTCATTCATCTGCCTTGCTCATTTGGAATTAGACAAAACAGCACTAGACAAAATTCGGAATTCTCATTAGTAGAAACATTAATCACCAGAGTTCTATTGATATTGTTGCCTGAAAACTACCTGATGCAAAAGAAAGTTCATGAGCTTTTAAACCAAAAAATATTTGCAAGCATAGCGCTCCTGACAAAGTCAACGCCAGCTGCACCGGTCACACAGCCCTAAAGCCAGTCCGGGTCACAGCAATGGGGCAGGACAGTCTTTTTAGAAATGGAATCTGAGCTAACCTCATACCCTTTGTATGATGATAACAATCTTCGTAAGTGGTGTGGTATGATACCCAAAGTCCAGCGAGTAAAAATAGTTAACAGATTTCTTGTAGATGATTTAAGGGGGAATAGACTTCTTCCCTGAGAATGTTTTGGATCAAATTTGCTGAAACGCCGCAGACCCTTATGGGCATTCATGAAATATTCCGGTACTTTCATGGTGCACCCGAGAAGCATGCCTTTCCTTGGAGTAGATCTTTTTTTTTTCTTCTAAATGTCTTAAGTCAGAGCTTCCACTATACCAAAGTCATAATTTTTTCAATGAGTGAGCCCCTTATGCCAAGGAGTATATTCAATATGACAGTGCCAGAAATTTACCATGGATTTTTCAGCCACAGCCATGGGTACCTCTTAAAATTCCCTCTGGTATACAAGGGTGAGCATTTTGTCATTGACACCTCTATAAAATAAGTACCAGAAATCTTGACAAGTGTTATCTCAAATATCATTATGGTATGGATCCACCCCATATATGCTAAGAATTATGTGCATTATGTTGGGGTCTTCGGCCAGGTGTGGTGGCGCGTGGTTTGTGTGTCTGATGCTGGGTTTGACTAGGCTAGCAGCTTTGTCAAGTTAGGCAGTTTGAGTCCCCACAGCCACGGATGGTGTCTTAATAGAAGCATGTTAGGGCTTGTAGTTTGCCATAGGTAACACCTCCCATCCATATTCTATTAGTCCCCTTGTTTATAAGGCAAGAATAGCCTCCAGTATGCCAGACCAGCAGCACACTTGCATGTATAACACACATACACTGACACACACACATTCTCACTATCTCTTGCACTCGTTCATACATTTGTACACTCACACTTGCACACAGCCATACTGCCACTCACATTTCCATTAGTCAGTCTGCTTTTATTGTGTTAGAAAAGCTTGCCTTGCTGCTTCTGCTATACTTGCGTTGTTTTTTAGTGAAGCCTAATGAAAACCTATTCTCCACAAGCTGTTCAAAAATAATATATTGACTTGTCAATGTTTGTCACAAGTAGATGTGAATGAAAATTACACTTCCTTAAAATAACTGTGCAGGGCTTGTATTTGGTTTCGCATGTGGATCAACCAGTCAAAGTATTAGAAATGAACTAATCTGCGTTTTAACATGCAATATCACAGCATCCAACCACTAGAGATGCCCGTGAGTAGATATGTTTGTGTGCGTTGTTGGCTGGCTATGTTAGTAAGCCTGTTAATGTGTATATATAAAGGCATGTGGGTATTGGATTTATGAGTAGGGGTGTTAATGGGTTTGAAAGTCGGTATGCATATTATTATGCTTGTATTGGGTATGTGTGTAGAGAGAATATGCATTTAAGCATTTAGGTGAAAACGAATAAAGTAGTGTCTGCTCCCAAGTTAGGCCATTGGTCCCCATGTTATATTTCAAATGGTGTTCTTCCTTCCCCCCCCCACTTAATACCTGGGCTACTCTTTCCAATTCATAATAATTCCAGAGCTGACCCCACCACTTATCTATGTTCGGTAGAATAGTGCTGATCCACTCCTGGGCAATACATAACCTAGCCGTACAGATTGCTGTAAAAGAAAACAGTGCCACAGGATTAAGCACCTGTTCCAAGGACAATATTCTGAGCCTAGATAACCAAATTGTACTCCTGTCCAAACTGCTGTGGTTACCTCCGCCCAGAAACAAGTTAGTTTATTATAGTTCAGAAATGTGCGAATGTAATCCACTTGCTCAATTTAGCATTGTGGGACATTTGGAATAAACCTGAATGTCTCACAATGTAATCTCATTGGTGTATAATACTATCTATAAATTACTTTAAACGGCTGTAATCGCAGATTAGCTGCTTCAAAAACAGCGTTACCAGCATCAATTGCAATCTGAATATTTTGTCTAAGAATTTCAATTACCAATTTCTCGTGGCTTGTGCGTGAGCTCTTGCGTAAGCTCCTCACCCTCCCCCCTCCCCCCTCGTGGCTTGTGCGTGAGCTCCTGACCCCCTCGTGGTTTGTGCGTGAGCTCCTGACCCCCTCCCCCCCTCGTGGCTTGTGCATGAGCTCCTGACCCCCTCCCCGTGCCTAACAAAATGAATGTGTCCTCTCTACTACTCTCTAATGCTCACCTATTGCCATTGTAAATGACAATACCATTTATTTATGTTTAAAAAAAAAAAAGAAAAAAGATGTCATGAGCAATGCCAATAGCTCTACCTTTAATAATGCCGAGGCCATTGCATTGTAAATGCTTGTTACATCTTTCTGCTACGCAGCTCTGTGGCGCTTACTGGATGTACTAGGAATTCCGATTTACTCACCTGTTATCAGGAGAGACCTCAGTGCAGCATCTTTGAGCCCAGTACGGATCCTGAAAAGTAATTCTAACCATACTTACCAGTAACTTGAATTTCCTTCCATAGCAATCCATTGTCTGGTTTTCACCAGAAAAGTTTCTAAGTGTCTATTTTCACAAACTACAAATATTCCTAACAAATCACCTGTATGACTTAAACGCATTCTTTCAACTGTTTACAGGAGATGCACCAGTGCTGGATCCAGGATCCACCACTGAGTGAGAAAAAGTAACAATAACAATACTTACCTGCTAAGTGAATTTCCTTCCATAGGGTAACATTGACTGGTTTCACTTGAAAGTACTTCTAAGTGTGGAGTTTTGGAACTTTAAAATATTCACCTAAAATCAGCCAAACAACGAATTCCGATTTACTCACCTGTTATCAGGAGAGACCTCAGTGCTGCATCTTTGAGCCCAGTACTGATCCTGAAATGTAATTCTAACCATACTTACCAGTAACTTGAATTTACTTCCATAGGCTAACATTGTCTGGTTTCCCTTGGAAATTCTTATGTGTGGAGTTTTGGAACTTTTAAATATTCACCTAAAATCATCCGAACAATGAATTCCGATTCACGCACCTGTTATCAGGAGGGAACCCAGTGCTGCATCTTTTAGCCCAGCACTGACCCTGAAAAGTAATTATAACCATACTTACCAGTAACTCGTATTTCCTTCCATAGGAATCCATTGTCTGGTTTTCACCAGAAAAGTTTCTGTCTATTTTCACAAACTACAAATATTCCTAAAAAATCGCCTGTATGACTTAAACGCATTCTTTCAACTGTTTACAGGAGATGCACCAGTGCAATATCCAGGATACACCACTGAGTAAGAAAAAGTAATGATAACACTACTTACTTGCTAAGTGAATTTCCACCCATAGGATAACATTGGTGATTCTATGTGAAAAAGTTTCCAAGTGTCAACTTTTAAAATACAATAATACTCCTTAAAAATCATTACTGTAACCAAAACGCTTTTACTCAACTCTTTACATGAGATGTCCCAGGACTGAATCTAGGATCCAGTCCTGTGGTTAGAAACGTAATCCATAAAGTAACTAATTGCATTTAACTAGAAATTCCCATTCAGCTCAATGTTGCATTGGGTTTGAAATTGTTATTGTTATTGTTATTGTTATAGCGGGTTTATATAGCGCCGAATCACCTGCAGGTCTCAGGGAGCTTTTGACCACAGAACATAACAACCGGGATACTGAAAAAAGGGAGGAGGGAAGGGGCAGGACTCAAGCTAAGCTGAGTGCTGTTCTGAAAAGGTTGGTTTTCAGGGCTTTCCTGAAGCGGAGTAGATTACCCTCCTTACGGAGTGCCTCATGCAGGGCGTTCCAAAGGTTCGGTAGTAGGACCGAGAAAGATCTCCCTCCCATTTTGGCCAGTTTGAAACGTGGGCATACAAGGAGTTGGGCGTCTGAAGACCCGAGGTTTCTTTCCGGTCTATATATCTCAATCCGTTCCTTGATGTAAGCCGGGGCCTGCCCATAGATGGCTTTATGGGCTATACAGAGGCTTTTAAAGACGGACCTCTGCCCGATTGGCAGCCAGTGTAGACTCTTTAGTAATGGAGAGGCATGTGCTCTCCTCGGGAGATTGAAGATGAGTCTGGCGGCATCGTTTAGGACTACCTGAAGTCTGTTTATTAGCATTTTTGGCAGGCCTAAGTAGAGCGCATTTCCATAGTCGAGTGTTGACACTATGGTGGCAGAAACCACTGTGCGAAGCATCGACTGGGAGAGGAGAGGAACTAGCTTGCGCAACTGTCTTAAAAGACCAGTGCAGGTACCAACCACGGTAGAAACCTGGTTGGTCATGGAAAGGGCACTGTCTAACTTAATGCCAAGACTCTTGACTGTGGCAGCTGGCAGTGGAGTTGGGCCCAGCTCCTGGGGCCAGTACATGTCACTCCAAGAGGAGCACTTGGATGGTACTATCAGCACCTCTGTTTTTTCCGGGTTGATTTTTAACTGGTTAGTGGTCATCCAGTGGACTGTGTATCTGAGTATGTCCTGGGCGTGTGACTGGGCTTGTACGGTGTCGTCTATGCCCAGCAACAGCTGTGTGTCGTCGGCATAGTTAAACACTCGACAGCCCATCCCTGCTAGTGTGTTAATCAGAGGCTGCAGATATAGGTTAAACAGGAGTGGGGATAGTGCTGAGCCCTGGGGGACACCACAAGTCAGACCTCCCACTCCTGATATGCTGTCTCCCATCTGGATTCTCTGGGTTCTCCCAGATAGGAATGATTCCAGCCACCGAAGAGCTAAGCCCTGAATCCCAACCCCAGCCAGCCTGTCCAGCAGAAGGGTATGGCTGACAGTATCGAACGCCGCTGATAAGTCTAACAGAATCAGGGCGCTCGGTCTCTTACTGTCAGCCATCCTTCTGAGCTCGTCCAGCACCGAGAGCATGACAAGCTCGGTGCTGTGATGTGCGCGGAAACCTGCCTGCCTCTCATGGAGTAGATGGTTAAACTCCAGGAAGTTTGACAGAGAATTTAGCACATGTTGCTCGAGTACTTTGGACAGGAAAGGCAGCTGGGATATGGGTCTATAGTTTTTTAAGGTGTTGGGATCTGCCCCCACTTTCTTTAGCAGCGGTCTTACACGAGCTTCTTTAAAGCTAGTGGGGAGCCTGCCAGTGCTCAAGGATTTATATAGTGTGGCTAGGATATGGTCCTCTAGAATAGGACGTGCCAAGCAGAAAATACTTGGGGGGCATGGATCTGCAGGGGAACCAGTTGTTGCCCATTGCAACAACTGTAACTACTGTACTTAAAACTCTATTGCCTATTTGCAAAGTATTTAAACTAAAGTAATTCATTCTGAGAAAGTATATTTTGGAATGTAATGTATAATGTAATTATAATGTAATTTAAAAAAATAAAATATCTAAAAATAGTTTTAAAAAATGTAATACATCAGTATAAAAAAAAAATATAAGAATTAATACATTTAAAAATTGTCATTTACAAAACCTTTGAAATTCACTGAAAAAAACATAGGTTTCAGATATGTTATAGTTAGGAATTAGCATTTAAAAAACCTTAGAAATTCACTGAAAAAAACATAGGTTTTAGGGGTGTTGTAGTTAGTTGGACATTTCATTCGTACAAAACCATTGAAATTCCCCTGTTATAGTTAGTCGTACTAACTATAACTCACGCGCCCGCAATCCACTGCTGATGATGTCACATATTACATCATCCATAACATGGTCAGTGACATCACTGATGACATCTCAAATGACATCACTGATGACATCACTGATGACATCATCCACGTAACAATCTGATACATCTTATTATACACTAGTATAACTTTTCAACACTCATTATAAAATATGAAGTACCATATTTGAAACCATTGACACACCAATACAAGTTTCTAAAAACCCACTCATTGATTCCTACATCTACACACACATCTAAACACTTACCTATAGATTCACACATACATGCTAACAAAGATCAATAGAACACTATTAAATATACTTATACACCTACATCAACATTACACATCCTATTCACTTATGCAGTCATCCTACTCACTTGTGCAAACAATTGACCATACTTATATTTACTAAGCTACACACTTACACAAATACCACTTTATTTATTCATATAGATAGTAACTCATAATTAGTGTGTTATAAAATCTTTAATACAAGTACACAGTTATCCATACATCACTCATACAATCACTGAGTCTTATGTATACTTATTTATATACAACTGTCACATACACTGCCTTTTGTCTTTCTAGTTTGTTGGACATGTATCATTGAGAAATATATTTACTCATCACCACACCCATAAAGAGATTCACTCACCCAAACAACGGTTTCCACATACAGTCTTAACCTCACATACCTACTAAATCAACTATTTACACATCTTTGGACAGTCACACACCTCCCACCCAACCACACACACATTCATTTACTATCCCATACAAATACTCACTTAACTAATAACTAATATAGACTTTCACATAGCTAGTAACCAACTTATGTAGTAGTTTACACAACAATAGATAGAGTGATACAGGTATTCACACAGTTTAATCACTATCCCATATATTTAGTGAGACACTTTAAAATCGTCACTTAGACAGTCAATCACATTGCTACTAAATCCATTCAGACACTTATACATCCACTCAGTCTTCAATGCAGATTGCTATATATATATATATATATATATATATATATATATATATATATATATTACTTATTTAAATATCGTACCAAAACACATTCACTGGATGATGTCATCAGTGATGTCATCAGTGATGTCACTGACCATGTCAAGAATGATGTAATATGTGACATTATCAGCAGTGGATTGCGGGCGCGCGAGTTATAGTTAGTACGACTAACTATAATGGGGGAATTTCAATGGTTTTGTACGAGTGAAATGTCCAACTAACTATAACACCCCTAAAACCTATGTTTTTTTCAGTGAATATATATATATTTATATATATATATGCAACAGCTGTAGCCTCCCAGAGCTCCGTTTCACACGACCATGGAAAACCACACGAATCCAGCGTAATTGAAGGCACAAAGGTTTATTTAAAAGCTGAGCCTCACAAAATCTGACGCGTTTCGGGCATCCGCCCTTGATAACAGACAGTATATATATATTTTTTTTTCACCAAAACATTGCCTCTGCAAATGGACACGCACTCCTCCAGCTGGTGATTCACAGAATACTTTAATTCAAGAGAACAGGCATTACTTCTCCGATCTCTCCTGTCCTGCTGCCTGACGCGTTTCAGAGCTTACAAGCTCTTTCTTCAGAGGCATGTTTGCCTGCACCACCATTACTCTGGAACCACAGTTCCTTTCGCTTTTAAACCTTTTAAACAGCCTCAGGTGTACCTTTCAGTTATTTCCCTTGCGAAATGCACACTGGAACATGTAGTTTAATGCAGTTTGTTTATAAGCCTCCGGTGGCTTTGTGTGCATTCCAAACTGTTTCCAGAACTAATTTTCGCCCTCCAGTGGGCCTCAGAGTACAATCCTGTTCTCATTAATTAGGAACCAGCTGCGCCGTCAATTTCACCTGCAAAATACAGGTAAGACGATCCCCTCCGATATTTCTGAAGGGCGGTGCGACCTTCCCACGGCTGGACTCACCGTGTATTAATCTTCACCCAAAAATTGCCCCTGCAAATGGACACGCACTCCTCCAGCTGGTGATTCACAGAATCCTTTAATTCAAGAGAACAGGCATTACTTCTCTGATCTCTCCTGTCCTGCTGCCTGATGCATTTCAGAGCTTACTCTCTACGGAAATCTTACGCAAATATGCGGACGAAGGTCAAACAGCTGCATTGATCTTACTTGATCTCAGTGCCGCATTCGGCACTGTAGCTCATCACACACTGCTACAGTGTCTGAAAAAGGGAGGAGTGGTGGGCAATGCATGGAACTGGCTCGAGTAATTTCTAACTGATCGTAGCTTCCAGGTTGCACAGGGGCCATTCCGGTCTAAAGAACTAAATCTCAAACAGGGAGTACCACAGGGTTCCAGCCTCAGCCCCACACTATTCAATCTATACATGGCACCAGTAGCAGGCATCACAGATAGATTTGAATCGTCAGAGTCAATCTTTAGGACAGAACTTAAAACCATTCTGTTCCCCAGAGAATAAGTCTGGCTCAGATGAAATCACATAGTCCACCAGCACCGAAATAGGAGCCTTTTCAGGAGTGTATAGCATGGGGACACACTAGTTAGTGTAACCATTCGCTTTATAAGCTTTATATAAATAAATAAATAAAATACAAGCTCTTTCTTCAGAGGCATCTTTACCTGCACCACCATTACTCTGCAACCACAGTTCCTTTCGTTTTTAAACCTTTTAAACAGCCTCAGGTGTGCCTTTCAGTTATTTCCCTTGCGCAATGGACACTGGAACATGTATTTCCAAATGAGGTCGCACACTGCTCGTCCCATCAGCGTGTGACCCCGGAGCATGATGGTCGATGTAGTAGGTATCAGCGGGTGCGCTTCTACCCGAGTCTTGAATATTTGAGGGTGTTCACTGATGTGCTTGCCATCCCTGGACACGTGTTTCGCGTTCATTAACGCTCGTCAGCAGGGATTAGGCGTGTGCACGGGGTTGCTGCGTGGGCTGCCGAAAATATTCGTAGGTCGAGATACCTCTTATGGCGCGCAGGTGCGGAATCTCGAGGTCGTCACCTCCACCGGCTCAAGGGAGCCTGTATAAATAGTATTTCCAAATGAGGTCGCACACTGCTCGTCCCATCAGCGTGTGACCCCGGAGCATGATGGTCGATGTAGTAGGTATCAGCGGATGCGCTTCTACCCGAGTTTTGAATCTTGAGAGTGTTCACTGATGTGCTTGCCATCCCTGTACACGTGTTTCGCGTTCATTAACGCTCGTCAGCAGGGATTAGGCGTGTGCACGGGGTTGCTGCGTGGGCTGCCGAAAATATTCGTAGGTCCAGATACCTCTTATGGCGCGCAGGTGCGGAATCTCGAGGTCGTCACCTTCACCGGCTCAAGAGAGCCTGTATAAATAGTATTTCCAAATGAGGTCGCACACTGCTCGGGATGGCAAGCACACCAAGTGAATACCTTGAAGACTCAAGACCCGGGTAGAAGCGCACCCGCTGATACCGACCACATCGACCATCATGCTCCGGGGTCACACGCTGATGGGACGAGTGGTGTGCGACCTCATTCGGACACACACTGGAACATGTAGTTTAATGCAGTTTGTCTGTAAGCCTCCGGTGGCTTTGTGTGCATTCCAAACTGTTTCCAGAACTAATTTTCGCCCTCCAGTGGGCCTCAGAGTAGAATCCTGTTCCCATTAATTAGGAACCAGCTGCGCCGTCAATTTCACCCGCAAAATACAGGCAAGACGATCCCCTCCGATATTTCTGAAGGGCGGTGCGACCTTCTCACGGCTGGACTCACCGTGTATTAATCGTCACCAAAAAATTGCCCCTGCAAATGGACACGCACTCCTCCAGCTGGTGATTCACAGAATCCTGATTGCGAGCCTTGCCTCTAGTTAACCATTCTTCCAGATGATGCGAATTCCTATTTACACCTATGACAAAACAAAAATAAAATAAAACTTTTTTCAAGAGTGCTACTGAAGTCTGATCATACTGACACCTTCTATGCTCCTGAATTAGAGACCCTTGATAGATGACCCTATATTTGATCTAGGTTTAGAAGAAGGAAGGGAAGTTTCTTTATGGAGGACCTTTTTGCTTTAATCTGTTTTATACTATTGTGGTTATTGCAAACGGTATTTCATTCTATTGCCTCTCAATCTACTGAGATATTTCAGTTTATGGATTGTATTGGTGCATTTATTGAATTCACTTTTGATTTGCATATATACTGGATTGAATGGTAATCGAAAATAAAAACCCTTGAACTATATTTGGTGATTTCTGATCCTTATAATAGAGTCACATTGGCTTCACAAGTGAGAAATGTATTGTTGAGGTCTTTTCCGTTTCAATGCTTAGTGTCAACTGATAAAGGCCCATACAACCAGTAGGGAAACATCTTTGACGACTTGACTAAGATATTACGTTGTAACACCCAATGCTCTTTCAACCCTTTAAAAACAAGCATTTACAATGCAACGGTTTCGCCTTTGCAAAAGTTAGAGCTATTGGCATTGTAAATGAAAACATTTGTATTTATGTGTTGGTTTTGAAAACAGATAAATAAATGGCATAGCACTCTGCACTCCCTAGCCCTCCCTAGTCACTCTGCACTCCCTAGCACTCTGCACTCCCTAGCCACTCTGCACTCCTAGCCACTCTGCACCCCCTAGCCACTCTGCACTCCCTAGCCACTCTGCACTCCCTAGCCACTCTGCACTCCCTAGCACTCCCTAGTCACTCTGCACTCCCTAGCACTCCCTTGCACTCCCTCGCACTCCCTTGCACTCCCTCGCACTCCCTAGTCACTCTGCACTCCCTAGTCACTCTGCACTCCCTAGCACTCCCTGACATTCTGCAGTCACTCTGGACTCCCTAGCACTCCCTAGCACTCCTAGCACTCTGCAGTCACTCTCCACTCCCTAGTCACTCTGCACTCCCTAGACACTATGCACTCCCTAGTCACTATGAACTCCCTTGCACTCCCTAGCACTCTGCAGTCACTCTGCACTCCCTAGCACTCTGCAGTCACTCTGCACTATTTCTCACGACAGAGTATTCCCGAGACCGCTTTGGTAAATTCAACCAAGAACATAACCTAACACTAGTTGACTTAGGTTTTCAATTCTGTATGCGTTTCTACACAAACACTAAATTACTGAATCCAATAGTATTTTCTTCGCATGAAAAGTGCAATTCCATAGTAGTAATTTGTCCCCAAATCTCACAATTTTTGGGAGCAGCTTGATAACATAAGGAAATCTAAAATAATTCCCAAAACATTGTCCAATACTGTGCACATCACGCTACAAGTGACACTTGGTAAGAACTTACACAAGAGCAGTGCAACATGATTTATGCTGTGCAAACCAAGTTTACAATAAGTAAGAAAGGTTTGCTAGTCATGTATGGATTAATTACAATACAAATTGATATTACCAACCACTGCTTATGAGTATTTTTGTGGGACTTCTATTTTTTTTACTTGCCTCTACATACCCTACGTCATTCTGCTATATGTGATAACACGGTTTTAAACCCTTTTCCTCCACTGTCCACGCTATCAACCTCAGAAGGATGAAAGGCGGAATGCACCCGCTGGGAGCTCTAACACGTAACCATAAGTGCAAACACAGGGTCTTACAGTGGGAGCATTAGCACACAAAGCCACCAGAACCGGTATTACGTCGCCGCTCACCAAAACACCAACATGCACACCAAAAATAGACAAAGCAACCAGCAGGTAAGAACTGCAACAAAAGCAGTACGCAGAAGCCCAACAAACAGAAAGCATAAACACGCAATCCGCCAGGACCGAAAACAATAGGGCAAAATGGGGGAAATCAACCAATGAAAGCTGCCAGGCAAATACCAGAGCAACAGGTGCCTGAAACCCCACCAGGAATGGAAATATGTACAGAAACATAACACTCACCCAGAGCACGCAGGTCCCGTGGGACAGCACGACGAGATGGCAGAGTCGAAAAAGTGACAGGCAGCAGAAGAGCAGAGATCACCAAACACACACACAGCTGTAAAGCACTTTGTGTTGTAGCGTGAGATAGAATGGAGCGCGCATGCGTGCAAGACACCGCCAACAAACAAACACGGCCAGAAAGCGATGTGTGGAAAAGTGACTACAACCCACGTTGACCAGAAATTAGACAAAGAATCCCACAAGGACATGAGCCACTCAATGGACACAAATAGTGTACAGACCGAGCACCCCCGAACTGAGGAACGGCCGAGCGTGCAGCAACACTGGGACCGGGAACATTAACAAACTTGAAAACCTTGACCTGAAAAAGAAAACCACGGACTTCAATGCGGTGGTAGCTAGAATAGCAGGGTGTCATCCAATTCTTCCTGCACTACTGCTTGCCTAGGACTGCCTTGAAACCGAAGCCGCATCTGTGTACAAATCTGTTAAACTTTTGTTCCTGCAGGTTTTTCCTTAGACAATTTCATAAACTGTGTGGACACAAGTCCCTCAATTTTTGTCGGCTGAGTACCAGGAAGCTGGCACAAAACCCTATATATCAACCCTGTTCTTTTTTGCCCATCAAGAATTCCCTGTGTGTTCACTGAGCGGTGGACATTGGCTACAGTAACAGCATCGCAAACAGTCAGTCTCTGCTCTTTGCATCCAGTGAATACGGTAAAACCGTTTGTTTTTCAGACGGGATTGTGTATTTCAGCGAGGGACCAATCAGCTTGCGAGATGTGGTGGAAATCCTCGCAGCGCTACAATTGTAAACACAAAGCGCCTAGTCAGCACTTTAGCCCCGCCGGCTGTTATCACACGGCACGCCGTGTGTAGAGAGGCAAACACCGGCCTTGGCCTCCGGGCTCTGCTGCGCGCAGCACTATCCGGCGCTGCTTGAAGGAGGGGGAAATCCTCGCAGCGCTAATAAACTCCAGATGTCACTGACAGAGCGGATATGTCCGTCAACCTAAAAATTAGCTTCTGACCGAGGGGCCATATGAGCCCCGGACAGCGAACAGCTTCAGTGAGTTGCAAACATAATGAAGCCTGCAGATGGCGCACCATGGGTTACTCAACAGGAGGCGCTGTTTTCAACATGGCTCCCTGACAGAAGGAAATCCCAGCGCCGATAAGCTTGGGCGGGCTTGAAACGCACCCGGCAAGGCCGTGTGACCAAGAGGACAGGACTCGGTGGACCCGGAAGAGAAAGCGCCTGCACAGCGGGCGCCCCGCAGCGCTACAACTGTAAAGACAAAGCGCCTCGCCAGCACTTGAGCCCCGCCGGCTGTTATCACACGGCACGCAGTGTGTAGAAAGGCAAACACCGACCCTGACGTCCGAGCTCTGCTGCCGCAGCACTATCCGGCGCTGCTTGAAGGAGGGGGAAACCCTCGCAGCGCTAATAAACTCCAGATGTCACTGACAGAGCGGATATGTCCGTAGCATATGAGAAGTCAAACACACACATTCTGTTAAAGAAACCACTCTGAGCTGCTAGTCTGGAGTGCTGCGTTGATAGGCTATTGCCGATGTTTCTCTCGATCAGAAGACAAAGACACATGATAATAAGCAGTTAAAAATTGCCGCTCTCAACTGCTGACCTAGAGGGCTGTGTACGAGGTAAACGTTCCACAATGGCTACATGGGGACCAAAGTTCTGTACTCACGATTCCAAGGTCCTGAAACCGCCGTAAACCTACTTGGTCCCAAACGGCCTGGCTCGCCAAACTAAACAAGTCAGGTCCCGGGCCGCGCTGTGATTGGCTGCCGGCCCGACGTCACGGGGGTGTCCCGGGCCGGCAGCCAATCACAGCGCGGCCCGGGAATGACGTCACGGGGGTGTCCCGGGCCGGCAGCCAATGGCAGCGCGGCCCGGGACAAAGGGGCGGGGCTTAAAAAAAGCACCAGAAACGCCCCCGAATCGCGTTTTCGAGAGAAAACGCGATTGACAGCCTCTGCCTCCCAATGGCTAGCCTCCATTTATGGAGCTAGCCAATTGGAAACAGAGGCTGTCCTAACCTCACTATTAGAAACAACAGATTTCGATCTGGGAGTGGCTTCGCCCCTCGCCAGGTTACGAAACCTAAAAAGCCACTATTTTTCTCTTGGAAAGGTGGCAACCCTAGGTGGAGAGCACCCACGACACTCAGGTTTATAGACAACTTGGCTAGCAGTCGAGTCGCCATCCCAATTACCCCGCTTGCAGAAGAGGCTGCTTTTGAAAGAAAAGCCCATGTGCCAGGGCACCCGTTAACTTACCTGTCATAAGTATTACTGTAACATCTCCCTTGATTCATATGTCTTTGGGTCATTGTGTATACTGCACATGCTGCAAAAGCCAGGTCCTGGTGAGTTCAGGACACAATAATGTGCAAACGACATTTGGCAAAAATATACAAGTAAAGGAGTGGCCTGCCAGGCCTGGGCGCACAGGAACATTTGCTCTGGCATAGAAGTACACTCGTTGTCATGCTTTATATTGTCACCTCGCTAGTTATCTACCGGCATGACCAGTATTTTAATACATTGGCCAGTACAAAATTAAGAAAAGCACCAAAAGGCATTTTTTTTGCCCTTTGTACTTCAAACAGCAAATATATAAAGAAAGCACTTTAAAACGTGCTATATAGCTGCCTATTACTGGTCCTTGACTGATAAGTAAAGTAAACACAAATAGAAACGTCATGTTACAAATAAATGCACAAGATTTATATGAAGTTCTATTTAACTTTCACGTCGTCTTTTGCACACTCTTAAAACACGAATAGATCTAAATGGCCGATATATTTTCCTTTGGAAAGGTGTCCCCCTCCCCTGCAATTCAGTAGGATGGGCTTATGTGATCAGAAAAATGTAGTCACCGTGTAAGATAGCTAGTGTGTGAACTGGGCTGACCAACTGTCCCATGCGCTATGGTGTGGTGGGCAGAAATAAAATGAGAATGACATTAATTTGGAAAATTGATTAAGATGGCAGACTGAAAGCCCATGCACATATACACAGTTATTTTGGGCTAGATCTGAAAAGTAATGTCGCAGATAGCACGAAGTCCCTTGGCAGCTACATTTTAATGCCTACTAGTACTGTGTTGCAAAACAAATATTGTTTTCAATTTTATTATAGTGCGAACTCGGTTCAAGGTCATTAAAACGCTTTACATAATCACCAGTTATATAACACAAGGTCAGAATCCTTTATGGGTTGCGAGAAACGCGCAGCCGATATCAGTTGAAACACTGTGTTCGCTTTCAAATGCTGCATGGGGCACAAACATTTCCTCTATCTGCATGGCGCCCACTACCGGCACATTTATACCGACAGTTAGCACTCTAGTTCGTAGTAGCTAGAACGGTGCAACGTAATTCCTCTTCCGGTTCAGGGAAGTTGGCAGTAGTTGCTCGTCTCATCGGTTTAAGTATGGCGCTGAATGGAGGTACGGGGAAGAGGAGGCGGGACACGCACAGTGATCAATGGGAATCTAAACAATCTGTAGTGCACAGACAAATGAGGCGGGAGGGTTGGCGATGATACGGAGATAACTCTATATATCCGTTCAAGAGATTTACGAGGGCTGACAGGCTGAATGGGACCTATAACCAGGGGCGCAACTAGACCTGAACTTGGGGGGGCTAAGACTCCCAGCCAGGGCTGACTCGAGCGCAGGTGGTGGCTGTTATGACAGTCCTTTTTTTTGGTTGTCTCCTCCCCCATATCGTTCTCCTTTATGAATTCCCTCACTACTACTATCCAAGGGGGCACGTCATCTCCCCATAGCCTCTCTCTGGCATACATTTCATTTTTTATAGTGCTACTCATAGTTCACTCATACTCATTTCTGTGATCTGCATACACGTTCTTTGCAGCAGGCTCATTAATCTGCCTTGCTCATTTGGAATTAGACAAAACTGCACTAGACAAAATTCGGAATTCTCATTAGTAGAAACATTAATCACCAGAGTTCTATTGATATTGTTGCCTGAAAACTACCTGATGCAAAAGAAAGTTCATGAGCTTTTAAACCAAAAAATATTTGCAAACATAGCGCTCCTGACAAAGTCAACGCCAGCTGCACCAGTCACACAGCCCTAAAGCCAGTCCGGGTCACAGCAATGGGGCAGGACAGTCTTTTTAGAAATGGAATCTGAGCTAACCTCATGCCCTTTGTATGATGATAACAATCTTCGTAAGTGGTGTGGTATGATACCCAAAGTCCAGCGAGTAAAAATAGTTAACAGATTTCTTGTAGATGATTTAAGGGGGAATAGACTTCTTCCCTGAGAATGTTTTGGATCAAATTTGCTGAAACGCCACAGACCCTTATGGGCATTCATGAAATATTCCGGTACTTTCATGGTGCACCCGAGAAGCATGCCTTTCCTTGGAGTAGTTCTTTTTTTTTTCTAAATGTCTTAAGTCAGAGCTTCCACTATACCAAAGTCCTAATTTTTTCAATGAGTGAGCCCCTTATGCCAAGGAGTATATTCAATATGACAGTGCCAGAAATTTACCATGGATTTTTCAGCCACAGCCATGGGTACCTCTTAAAATTCCCTCTGGTATACAAGGGTGAGCATTTTGTCATTGACACCCCTATAAAATAAGTACCAGAAATCTTGACAAGAGTTACCTCAAATATCATTATGGTATGGATCCACCCCATATATGCTAAGAATTATGTGCATTATGTTGGGGTCTTCGGCCAGGTGCGGTGGCGCGTGGTTTGTGTGTCTGATGCTGGGTTTGACTAGGCTAGCAGCTTTGTCAAGTTAGGCAGTTTGAGTCCCCGCAGCCACTGATGGTGTCTTAATAGAAGCATGTTAGGGCTTGTAGTTTGCCATAGGTAACACCTCCCATCCATATTCTATTAGTGCCCTTGTTTATAAGGCAAGAATAGCCTCCAGTATGCCAGACCAGCAGCACACTTGCATGTATAACACACATACACTGACACACACACATTCTCACTATCTCTTGCACTCGTTCATACATTTGTACACTGTCACACTTGCACACAGACATACTGCCACTCACATTTCCATTAGTCAGTCTGCTTTTATTGTGTTAGAAAAGCTTGCCTTGCTGCTTCTGCTATACTTGCGTTGTTTTTTAGTGAAGCCTAATGAAAACATATTCTCCACAAGCTGTTCAAAAATAATATATTGACTTGTCAATGTTTGTCACAAGTAGATGTGAATGAAAATTACACTTCCTTAAAATAACTGTACAGGGCTTGTATTTGGTTTCGCATGTGGATCAACCAGTCAAAGTATTAGAAATGAACTAATCTGCGTTTTAACATGCAATATCACAGCATCCAACTGGTCTTATGAAATACTTGAATCTTCGGCGACCATGAATTTTATCCAGTAACACTTTGCATTTTGGGGTTTTTGAGACCCAACTTACAATGTAAAAAAACACATAAAAAACGAACAAGTCCCAAAATAAAACATTGTTGTGAATGGAAAGCCAGGAATGGCTGATGGTGTCGCATGATCCTCAATTTATCACCATAGCCCAAAACCTCAGCCCTGGTCTCCTTCCTTGCTCCTTCATACATTCTCAGTCCACTCTTCTCTCTTGCACCAGACCCGTTGTTGCAGATGTAATTAATTAGGCATCTAGTACTATGGAAAGAGCAGGTATTCTGTGGGTGCGTTTGTAGAAATATGTGTATATTCATGAGTTGTGTAATTTCTATATGTGCAGAGTAAGAGATGTGCTCATGTAAGTGCTGGGTGATGGTGAATAGTGTGAGTGAGTGTAGCATGAGTGGTGCGAGTGTAGGGTGAAATATTTGCTGATGTGAGTGTCTGGTTAGCTGTATGAATGCAATCTGAGAGGAGGGCCGATGTAAGTGTTGGGTGAAAGGTGTGCGTTCAGAGTGAGAAGGGTCAGTGCAAGGTGGTAT
The DNA here is from genome assembly GCF_964261635.1 of Lissotriton helveticus. NCBI lineage: Eukaryota > Metazoa > Chordata > Amphibia > Caudata > Salamandridae > Lissotriton > Lissotriton helveticus. The sequence goes on from NC_136070.1 coordinate 643,399,554, forward strand.
GAGCAGGGTAAATGCAGGGTGAGTGGTGTGCCTGGGTGTTGTGCAGGATGAGCGGCCAGAGTGAAGGTTGATCAGTGAGTGCACGGTGAGAGGAGTTAGTGCAGAGTGAGTTGTGTGTCCCTATGAGTTCCAGCAGACTATTGTCCATATGTGCAGGCAGGATGAACAGAGTGCCCATATGAATGCGGGCTGAGAGGTTTGTCTAAGTGAGATCAGGGTGGGTGGCGAGTGCTGTGCTTGTTTGCATGGTGTGAGTTCTGTGCCAATGTGAGTGAAGGGTAAACTGTTTGAGTGACACAAGTGCTTATGTGAGTGCACAGCGGGAGAAATTAATGCATGGTGAGTGATGTGCTTGTTTGAGTTAGATTTCAGAGTGCGCAGCGAGAGTGACAGGTGAGAGAAGTGTCACATGATTGCAGGGTGAGTAGTGTGCTAGTGTAAGTGCAGGGTGAAAAGCGTGAGTGCATGTTGAGTGGTGTGGTGAGTGCAGTGTGATCACTGTGACTGCAGAGTGAGCAGTGTGCTCATTTAACTGCAGGATAAGTGAAGGGAGAGCGGCATGAGTTAATTGCAAGGGGTGTAAGTGTAGTGTGGTCGCTGTGAGTGCAGGGTGAGTGTTGTGCTCGTGTAAGCGCAGGGTAAGAGGAGGATACATGGTGTGAGTTCAGTGTGATCACTGTGAGTGTACATTGAGCGGTGAATGTGGCAAGTGAGTGGAGGAGTGTTGTGCATGCAGGGTGAGTGGTGTGCTTGTGTGAGTACATTATAGGAGGAGGGTGAATGGTGTGAGCAGTATGAGTGCAGTGTGATCGTAGTGAGTGCAGGGTAAACATGAAATTGAAGGGTGAGCGGTGGGAATGTGGGTAAGAAGTCTGAATTCAGAATATATTCTCAGACATCTGGAGTAACTCAGCATTGTATTGACGGCTGGCTTAGGGTTTCATATACAAGATAAACTATTTCTATTACTGCATGAATCAGGGTTGGAGGGTGGAGGAGATAAATATTGTGCTGATCCCACAACAAACTTTCAGTCTCCTTATTAGGGCTGCGAGTTGATCGGATCTGTACCGGCACCACCGGTATTTTGATGTCCCAGTCAGTAGAAAATAAGCAAAATCACCAAAACCAGTATTTTTAACACTTATTTGTGCGTACTCAAACAACAAGTATAAATAGCACTTTTAATAATGTCTTCTAGGGGTGCATTAATGATCTATGACTAATAATTAAAGGTAAGAAAGACAGTAAAGTCATGTTACAAATGAAAACATACCATTTTATTTACAGACCTATTTAGTGTCAAGGTGAGGCTTTTGCAGACTCTTTAAACAACAACAAATGGAAGGTATTTTTCTCTTGGAAAGGTGGCATCCCTACTCCTGAGATGCCTTTACACAATATGCATTCTCCCACTGGGGCAGTAAAAATAAAATACAAATGTTAGGGATAGGCAGAGTTTGAACCCAGGGGGGACTGGAACCAGTGAAAAAGCACAAAGTCTCGTTTACCAGTTCACAAAGGCATGTAAAACTCGACTTTGCCCGAGATTAGACCCCAAACACTACCCAGCTGATCCCACTGCAACTCAAGCTTATGCACATGATGGTGATGTGGATTGGGGGGGAGGCTTGGGCTAAAGCCCTTTTGGCCCTATGGTTGTTGCCAGCCTCCCTATAACAAGTGATTGTTATTTATACGTGGTTGAAGAACACCATATGAGCTATGCGAGCATATCGAGAGAGATATGTGTATATGCATATATGTAAAAGTAAAACCTTTATAGGAGGCAATACAGACTAGTTCAGAACTTAACGAGATACTTGGGTGATGCTGAGGATGAGCGTAACCCGAAAACGAATACAGCTGCAACAAATAATTGCCAAGTAAACTCCAATTGAGGTAAAGCCCCATGTCACGTGGCTGATAGCAGAGCTCTGTCTTCCAGCACAATGCACGAGTAACTCATCAAATTTAGGTTTCTACTTAGCATTCTGGAACTTGTAGTACTGATTTTACAATGGGGTAAAAGTACTGTAAGTCAGGGGGCGTGGCTAACAGCCGAACAAGATGGCTGCTTAGTTGAGGAGCTCCGGGGACAGCATAGCCCTTCTCATCAATCCGCATACTAATCCGCAAGAATACGGTGCTCCGAGGGCCTGCGCCGAGGTCTAGGAACGAGCAGCCCCGACCAAAGCAACTTCGGAACAAATCCGACACCGGGAAGCGGAGAAAACGAGGAGTGATCGGTGGCGGCCTACTCCGCAAGCAGAGACCGGGGACTGGAGTGGTTCACGACCAGGGCGCGAGTGAGGCGCCGAGCAAGGAGCGGCGAGTCGAGGTGGAGAGCACATCCCACAGCTCCACGAACAACTGCAGGCGGACCACGCTGCGGAGGCATTGCAGCGGCCAGTAGCACAGTAGGAGCATCGCCGGAAACACCGTGGCTGTGGGGCCTAGCGATGAGGTAACGATAGAGAGCTGGCATCCCGAAACGCCGCTGCAGCTGCCACACGATAGCGCGTTAGGGTACGCGACCCCACAGTGACTACAGGGGCGCTCATAACGCCGAAGAGACGGTGCTGAATCTTGGGGCCCCCCCCACCTATCCCCCTGAACGGCGGCATCGTGTATGTACGGCAATAGTGCAGGCGCCATTCGGCGCGGGGGACTCCAGTGGACACTACACAGGGTGCAAGACAGGGAAACCCTTGCAAAAGACAGAGGGCGCCACAGGTGCCGCTTATAACAACGCTGGCATAAAGCGAATAATCACTACTTTTCCTGTGATAACACCCATATAAAAATCATCGACCAGTAGACTACGGGACTTGTGGCTGAGTGTGTGCTCCGCAAGGAGGTGCCTGGCACGCTTTTACGGCGCCATGTCGGGCAGGGTCCCAAGAAATCAGACTACGCAGGCCAAGTTGGACAAATATGCATACGACAAGGGATCTCCCGCGTTGACGGAGGGACGTGCCTCTGCAGGGAAGGGGGCGGACGGAGTAGGAACGCAGAAGGTGACACTGGAGGACATTATGAAGGCATTTTCACAGGTCCAAACTACAGTAGGGACGATCTCCACAGATGTCTCCCTGCTACGTGCGGACTTCCAGAAAATGACGGACAGAGTCAAAGAGGTGGAGATAGTCACCAAATCTCTAGTGGCAGACACATCAGAATTACAAACAGCCGTCTCTAGACTCGAGACTGAAAATAAACTATTGGCAGCGAAGCTCGATGAGCAGGAAGGACGCTCGAGACGGAATAACGTACGCATTCTCGGCCTCCCGGAAAGTGAGGGCACTCCAGCAATGGACCTCTACGTGGAAGACCTGGTAAGAACACGACTGCAACCCAAGGGGATGTCGAGCTTTTTCTTGGTGGAGAGAGCCCATAGGGTTCCGGGTGGAAGAGCAAAACCGGAAGCGCCCCCTAGATCGGTGCTCGCCAGGCTATTCAACTTTAGAGACAGAGATGTAATCCTGCAAACAGCGAGAGTCGCCCCGCCAATCCGAATACAAAACTCAACAGTCGCCTTCTTCCCAGACTATACAGCGGCGGTCGCATGACGTAGGCGAGACTTCCTAGAAGTTAAGAAAGCCTTGAGAGCACAAGAACTACCATATTCCATGCTATTTCCAGCAAGGCTAAGAGTGGTAGCGGACGGGAAAACATGGTTCTTCGAGACACCAGAAGCGGCTTACGATTGGCTTCAGGGTTGGAGAACAGTGAGTAACCCCCGTCGCGGAAACAGGAATCACCGTCGTCATGAAGAGGAAGACCAAACGGAACGACGCCAGGAGTCGGACTACTCACCAGAGACAGAAACTGAGACCACCGGTCATGGATAACCTTATTGGCCAAAAGACCCCCGTAACCATTATCCACTGTGTGATTAACTGCGGTCGAGCTGACTCTGGACACTGGACTGAAGCCGGCCTTGGAGGGCAGGAGGGGCTGGTGCTTCCATTGGACCCTTCACCCCCGGCAAGCAAGTACTATGGTTTGGGGTGAAGCTCTCTGCTGAGTTGGGGAGGCGGGCGGTTTTCAGTCCGTTGAGCAGGGAGGCAGGGAGGGAGGGGAGGATAAGGGGTGGGGTAATTCACAGTTTGTTTAGTTCTGTTACAGTTCATAACGGCAATGTCAATGACATAGCAGAGAGTCCCCCGGCTGGGAATTCCGCAATAGCGGTGATTGGGCACACGCTACTGACATCCACATATCACATCTATGTCACTGGGCTTACAAGTTAATTGTTCCGCATCCACGACCAAGGCAATACAGATAGCCACGTTGAAGCTCGCTAAATGGAACGTCCGCGGATTAGGGGACAAGATTAAGAGAGGTCTGGTGTTGCAGGCTCTAAAACGACACAGCCCTACATTAGCACTACTGCAAGAAACACATCTCACGGGAACGGCATGTAAGGCGCTAGACAGATGGGGGTACAAGATGGTAGCCCACTCCAAGTTTACATCTGGCTCCAGGGGAACAGGCATATTGGTGCGGAAAAACTCACCCTTTATGGTTCTCAGTACCAAGATCGACGACCAGGGAAGGTTCGCAGCGATACAGGGTCAGTGGGAAGGCAAACTTCTAAATGTAGTGTCAGTATATGTCCCACCTTCCCTGCACATGGTGGCACTCCCAGCGACTTTCTACTTTCTCTGCCTGAGGGGGGCCTTATCGTTGGAGGGGACTTCAATGCTACGATGAACGCCAGTATGGACAAATACCCAGCTTGGCCACCGGCACCTGGGGCCTCTCAGTTGCAAGGCTTTGCTGATGCCGTGGGGCTAGTAGATGTGTGGAGACATTCCCATCCAGCAGAGCGCCAGTATACGTATTACTCCACAGTACACAATAGCCTATCACGACTAGACTATTTTATGATGTTGGGTACTGGTCTCCACAATGTTGAGGGGGTGGAAATTAAACCAAGGGGCATTTCTGATCACTCCCCGGTATTATTGACCTTCTCCTACCGCCAGAAAGCCAGACGGCGGATATACCCTATCTACCCCGGCTTTCTGCAAGTCTCCAAAATAAAGAAAGAACTCAGCACAACCACAAAACATTTCTTTGAGGAAAATACACATTCGGTTAGCTCACCCTCAATAGTATGGGAGGCATATAAGACTGTATTTAGAGGGCAGGCGATAGCGTCCATCTCGGGCCATAGGCGGGAAAAACAGAAGGAACTTTTAGACATAGAAAGGGCACTGCAGACAGCCGACATAAATCACTCAGCAGATCCAACGCCGGAAACGCCGCACACACTACGCATTAGACAGCAACAACATAGGGGCTATTTGCAAGAAAAGACGATAGCTAACCAGACAGCCACTAAACATAAGATTTACGACGTGGGAGACAAAGCGGGGAAACTGTTGGCTTGGTTGGATAGACGGGAGACAAGTTCCAAGGGCGTACAACAGATACGGAACGCAGAGGGACAGCTGTCGACAGACCCAGACGACATAGTACACACATTGGCAGACTATTTCCAGGGAGTCTATACAGCGGCTTCGGATGTAGGGGAGGACGAGATAGCAGAGTCCTTGCTACACATAGAGATGCCGAGGTTACCGCACGAGGCTTCTTTGGAGTTAGAGGCAGACCTCACGAGCGAGGAGTTACTGTTATCAATTAGATCACTGCAATCAGGCAAGGCACTGGGACCCAACGGGATCCCGGTGGAATGGTACAAATGCATCGCAGAAACTCTCAGCCTCCATCTCTTAGTAATGTTCAATGACAGCCTAGACAAAGGAGAGCTACCAGCGGATCAAAGAGTAGCGACGATAGTGGCAATTCCAAAACCCCGCAAACCCCCATCTGAATGTGCTTTATATCGCCCTATTTCATTGCTAAATGCGGAAGCAAAAATATTAGCTAAATTAATAGCCAACAGGTGGATGCCCCACTTACCGCACCTGATCCACCCGGATCAGTCCGGTTTCATACCCCACAGTAATACGGCGCTTAACCTCAGACGGTTGCATGGAGTAATGGCTAGGGCACCGTCGCTGTCGGAGCCAGCAGTAATTCTGTCATTGGATGGTAGAATGGCAGTACCTCTTTGCGGTCCTCCCTCATCTAGGGTTCGGCCCCAAATTTTGCGCCTGGGTGCGCCTCTTATATACAAACCCGATGGCTCATATTACAGCTAACGGGCACATATCCAACGAGAGGGTTGCCCCTTGTCGCCACTCTTGTTTGCATTAGTTCTTGAACCCCTAGCTACGCTGATCAGAGACGCCCCCCTATTAAAGGGTATTAGATGGAAAGAAGGCTGGGAGGACCGCCTCTCTTTATACGCTGACGATATATTACTATATCTTACAGTCCCAGAACAATCAATATCGACACTCCTCGATATCTGTGGGGCTTTCGGGATGCTCTCAGGTTACACCATAACCTGGACCAAGTCGATACTGTACGTATTGAAAGGGCCGGCGCCACAACTCCCTACCGATTGGCTATTAATAGTGACGAGTGATTCCTTTAAGTACTTAGGTATACACATCACACCGATCGAACCTGACTTCTTCGCCAATAATTTGTTGCCCCCCCTGGAGAGACTGCGGAGAGATGTGTCACACTGGGCGGCCCTGCCCCTTACACTGTTAGGTAAAGCGGCACTATACACGATGATGGCCTTACCCCGATTCCTCTACGTTTTAGATAATACGCCATTTCAGGTTCCACCCAGGTACTTTCAACAAATAGCCACGCAGGTATCGACATTGGTATGGGGCCACGGTACTGCTCGAATAGAGCAGGCTAAACGACACAAAAGTTGGTACGACGGTGGGATAGCACTCCCAGACGTACAGTTATATTATTGGGCGGCACACCTCAAAGTCGTCAACCAGTGGTTGCACGCACCGCAAGAGGATCCAGCCTACAGGGCGGATAGAGCCCAGCTAGGAGCGAGTAGCATGCTTACATTCCTCTACAACAAAGGACCGGCTCTGACACTGGAGGGCCCTACAAAACATACGGCTACGATATGGCACTCAGCACTGACACGGTTGGGATGGAATTTGAATTTGAATTTAAAATATTTGTAGAGCGCAGCGTTCACCAGACGGTTTCTTGGCGCTTTAGAGGCACAGTAAACAGGAGCGCGTAGGCAGGAGCAAAGCTTAGAGTGGGTTAGTGCGGGAAGGCCTGATTAAACAAGAAAGTTTTCAAGCCTTTACGGAAGAGGGAGTAGTGTTCAATCGACCGCAGGTGGTCGGGGAGGGAATTCCAGAAGGTGGGTGCCAAAAAAGAAAAATTGGCCCCTCCCCACTTTTTCCGCTTATAGCGTGGTACCTGTAACAGGGATTGAGAGGAAGAGCGGAGCTCTCTGGCAGGAACATATTCCTTTATCAAAGAGATGATAAAGGCAGGGGCTGTTCCCTGGCGTGCCTGAAACGCCATGCAGCCAGTTTTAAAAAGGGAACGTTCCCTGACAGGCAACCAATGGAGCGCCTTCAATAGCGCCTTCAATGGAGCGCCTTCAATTTCCAACATCCGCAGGACACTCAATCCCCCTCCTCCTCCCCCTCCTCCAACCACCTCACCTCCCTTAACACCAAGCTACGACAGCCTCCTACAGCAATCACCCCCACGCCAGCAGGCTGCCTTCAGATAACGAGCCACTTCCCCTCTAGTCTCCCTACATCCCTCAATCCACCCCTGTCCAAGCACCCCCCTGTCCTCCTCCCTTCCTCCCCCCTGTCTAAACCCCCGCCGGACCCTCCCCTGAACACCTCCCCCGTCCTTCACCCTATCTCCCAACCCACCCCGAACACCCCCCCGTCCTTCACCCTGACCCCTATCTCCCAACCCATTCAGAACACCCCCCCGTCCTTCTCCCTGACCCCTATCCCCCATCCCACCCTCTCGAACCCTAGCACTCTCGGACCCACCGCGGATGCCCACATCCCCTTCCTTGAGGCCATATCAAAACGGCTCGCAGCCCTGGAAAACCAGGTCAACACGATCACCCATGGTCTTTCAGAAATCATCTCTAACCTTGGAATAGTCTGTAATCCCTACAAACTCTCCCCCCGGACCTCCCCCCACGTCAAAACGTCCTCTATTTCCTCTCCCACTCCAATGGGCTCAAATCACCCGACCGCCAGGTCCCTTAGATCAGAAGCTCCTATGTCAGACAGGGAAGCAGCCTTACTTGCCGCCACCTATGACTCCTCCCCTACGGAGTCACCCAAATCTAAAATTCAAGTCATCACAGGTCACCGGAAAGACCGACCCATCGTCAATACACAGAGATTACCAGTCCTCACCGCTATACCTAGAGAGACTAAAGAGGGAACCACCAGTAATCAGGAGAAATTCACCAACTGCCTCCTAATCAACTGCAGATCGGCTTCTCTACACGCAACGGACCTAGCCGAAGCCATCCTCACCCATGACATTGACGTTGCGTTCCTCACGGAGACTTGGCTTAATAAGACATCCCCTCCCTGCCTAGACATGCTGGTTCCACCCGGCTTCTCCCTCATCTCCAAAGATAGGATTGAACAACGAGGAGGTGGGGTCGCTACCATCCACAAGGACAGCTGGAGCATCACAGAAACCGCCTCCTTCGAGTATGACTCCTTTGAATGCCTATCCACTGTCATCAAGACAAAAGACAATGACTCTCTACTGTGCCACCTACTCTATCACCCCCCGGGCAGAAATAACGAGTTTGGAGACCAATTATCAAACCTGATTGCACAAGACACACTGGGCGACTCCAAAAACTTAATTCTTGGCGACCTGAACATCCGGTGGAATGAGACCCACAACCCTCTAATCAAATCGCTATCTAGCCTCCTTGATGAGAACAACCTCACCCAGCATTGTACTGAGGAGACTCATTACAAAGGAGCCACACTGGACGCCATCATTGCCCAAAAGAATTCTATCACGGTCAACCACATACTACCAGTTGACTGGTCAGATCACCACATGATCTTATTCCACATCAATCACCCCATCTTCTCGCTTAAACCTCCGCAAGACCCGCCTAAATGGTCGAGAAACCTCTCCCAAGTACCCCAAGACATCTTGGAAGGTCAACTAAGCGCTCTTCTTTCAAATAACACTATGCACCTCTCGACCAACGACCTCGTCGACCACTATAACTCGGGGGTAGTCGCCATACTTGACAATCTAGCTCCTCTTAAACTCAAATGAAGCCGAGCCACTCCATCCAGAACCTGGTTCACTGCGGACCTCAACGCAGAAAGAAGAAACCTGAGAACCAAAGAAAGAAAGTGGAGAAACAACCCAACCGCCATTCTCCGCCTTCAACTAAAATCAGCCCGTAGGAAGTACAACAACCATATCAAAAACAAGAAATCCAGCTTCTTCCGTGAGGCATTGGTCAAATCCAAAAACAGACCCAAAGAACTCTACAACATAATCAGACAACAAACAACAAAGCCCCTGCCCTCAACCCTACAGGCTTCCAAAGAACTCTGTGACAACTTTGCCAACTTCTTCAACGTCAAAGTCCAAAAAATCGAACTATCTCTAGACATCAACAACCCACACCTCCAGAAGAGCTACTCGACCTCCCCAGTGGCACTCCCATCCGACTCCTTTCCCTCCCCCTGGCTAAGCTTTCGCCCCGTCCAGGAAACTGAGATAATCGCGCTGATCTCGACCTCCAAACCTTCAGCACACATCTCAGACCCCATCCCCCCATCTTTAATCAAACAAATGAAGCTTACCTTAGCGCCTATCTGGGGAAGAATCATAAACAGCTCCTTACAAAGTGGTGTGGTCCCCGATTGTCTAAAAATGGGACAAGTCACTCCCCTCCTGAAAAAACCCGGTCTCGACTCAACTGACCTGAACAATTTCAGACCAATATCTAACCTCCCTTTACTCTCGAAAACACTTGAACGCTGTGTACTCCTGCAACTGACGCAACACCTGGACAACATCAATCTCCTGGACCCCCTCCAATCTGGCTTCAGACAAGGCCGCAGCACTGAAACCGCGATGTTGAACATCATAGATGACATCCATGGATCTCTTGACGCTGACAAGTGCTGCCTCCTCATACTCCTTGATCTCTCAGCAGCGTTCGACACGGTGGACCACAAGCTCCTCATCACGACTCTCCAAGAAAGAGCCGGCCTTGGCGAGGTAGTTCTCAAGTGGTTTTCCTCCTTTTTACACAACCGTTCGCAACTAATAAAAATCAAGAACTTCACCTCCGATACCCAGCAAGTCAACAAGGGTGTCCCTCAAGGATCGGTGCTCTCCCCCCAGCTCTTTAACATCTACATGGAGCCACTCGCTAAGTTACTCAGGAACGCCAACATCAACTTCCACCTCTACGCGGACGACACGCAGATTTACCTGGAAATCTCCTCTCTTAAAGACATCCAGAGACTCAACGATATCCTAAATGAAGTTCAAGACTGGCTGACAAAGAATCACCTGAAACTCAACCCCGATAAGACAGAAACACTCCTCATCTCAAACAAAGAAGATAACCCTCAAATCACCGAGTGGCTAAAGTCGATCGATGCTCTCAAGGGTAACCTCACGCTAGCCGACTCCGTTAAATCCCTGGGCTTCACCTTAGACCCTAAACTAACCCTGACAAATCACATTAAGAACTCGGCGAAAAGCGCATTCTTCAACCTCAGACTTTTGAACAAAATTAAACCTTACATTCCCAACAAGGACCTCAAACTAGCCACGCAATCTCTAGTTCTATCAAGACTGGACTATGGGAACTCAATCCTAACAGGCATCCCCAAATCCCACCTGGCTCCACTAAAAACAACACTTCACGCGGCAGCAAGAATGATCACAGGCTGCAAAAAATATGATCACATCTCCCCGGCTCTTAAAGAACTCGAATGGCTCCCTGTGGAAATGCGAAGTACCTTCAGAACGGCCTGCCTAACCCACAAGGCCCTCCACACCGGCAAACCGGAATACCTGGCTAACAAGCTCAAAAAAGCAGGCCAAGCCAGAAATTTGAGAAGCTCTAATTCCCTACTGCTCATCCTACCAAAAACCAGAAGGAAGAGAACTGCGGACTGCTCTTTCTCAGGAAATGCCCCCAAAATATGGAACGCCATCCCCCCGCACATCAGAACTCTACCGTCCTATGCAGAATTCAAGAGCCAACTTAAATCCTGGTGCCTGATCCGCTCCCTTGGTTATGGATAACTTGGAGCTGCAAACGTCTCAGAATCCATGCGGTATTGTTGAACCCAGTACTGAGAAGCCCTGCTGTCCGAACTTTTCTTCTTTCCAAATTGTCTGTCGCCGATTGCTTTTATTGGGTTTATTTCATGTTGTTCTCTTTTTCATGCCCACTACTGTGAAGCGCTCTGATACCTTCGGGTCTTGTTAGCGCTATAGAAAACTTCTAAATAAAATAAATAATAAAAATAGCGGAGTTGAATGATGGGATCGGGGGAGGCCGTACACTAGCCGGGCTGCCTGGTTTTGCACCAGCTGGAGCTTACGTAAGCTTTAGGCTGGAATGCCGTTGTATAGGGCATTGGCATAATCCAGCCGGGAGATCACTAAGGCAGACATAATCAACTTAAGTGCCAAGGGGGAAAAAAAACGGGAAACAGTGCGAATAGTACGAAGAGAAAAAAAGCAAGAAGAAACAACAGAACTAATTTGTGAGTGGAGGGTGAGGTGATTATTCATTTTGATGCCTAAAGTCTTAACTGTAAGGGAGGGGGTGGGAGGGGAACCCAGAGAAAAAGGCCAAAATGAAGAGTTCCAGGGACTGGAAGAGCCACCAGTGAGAACCAACTCGGTTTTATCCGGGTTCAACTTCAGATGGTTGTGGCTCATCCAGTCGCTGATGAAAATCATAATAGTCTGAAAGTTAGAAATAGAGTGGGGAGAAGAAGAAAGGTTAAAGACGAGCTGGAGGTCATCCGCATAATTGTATACGGTGACCTCCAGCTGCTGGAGTGCGAAAATCAGAGGATAGATATAAAGATTGAACAAAAGAGGGAAAGAGAGGAGCCCTGGGGGACACCGCAAGTGATCTTAAGTGGAGTTGCCGTGAAATCCCCCAACCTGACAGCCTGGGTGCGATCCCTCAGGAAGGACGATAGCCAAACCAGGGCTGTGCCCCCGATTCCCGCCGCTCTGATACGTGAGAGCAGGATGGAATGGTCCACCGTATCAAAAGCGGCGGAGAGATCGAGGAGCACCAGGGCCTGGTGTTTGTTTTGGTCCATGCCCTCCCTAAGGTTGTCCAGGAGCGACACCACTACGGACTCAGTAGAGTGCCTAGGGCGGAAGCCCGCTTGACAGGGCGCCAGGCCCCCCGCTGCTTCCACGTGGGCGCTGAGTATCGAAGCAACATGGCGCTCGAGCACTTTACCCAAGTAGGGCAACAGGGAGATGGGGCGATAATTGACTGGGGCGGATGGGTTTGCGCCAGGCTTCTTCAAGATAGGCACTATTGTAGCCGCTTTAAAAACTGGAATCACAACCCCTTGCGCAAGGGAGCTATTAAGAAACGTAATCGGGGGCTGGGTGCAAACAGAATAAATCTGTTGAAGAATGCGGGCTGGGCAAATATCGGCCGGGGAGCCTGACTTTACTTTAGGAAGAATTTCCAAGAATGCTTCTTCAGTGAGCGGGGGGATTGAGGACAAATGACTCTGGACTATGGGAGGAGAGGGATCGATAAAAGTAGAAGAAGGGGGGGGGATATTAGTCTTAATATTGGTAATTTTGTCCAGAAAATAGTAATTCAGTAAGTCGCATAAGGGCTGGGTAGGAGGAAGGGCTGGGAAGGGAGTAATTACTAATCTTACCCCGCTGTGGGACAGCAAAAAACTGGGACACCTGAGGAATAGCAAAGGGTTTGAGCAGTGGGACAATATTGGCATTTCTGCAGTGGGAGACCTATGGGATAAGGGGACGGTAATCCCATTTGAGCAACTCCAGCGTCAATACGAACTAGGCCCAACGGAGTTATACAGATATACACAAATTAGACACGCGCTATTGGCAGCGATCCCAGCAAACACTGAGGTCCCTGAGGCCTCCCCACTGGAGGACTGGCTCCTAACTGAGCACATGCAGACGAGCCCCACATCACTAACATATAGAAAGCTACTCAACAACTTACCTGACCCAACAGTCTCACTACGGGGCAAATGGGTGGCAGACATGGGGGAAGTAGATGATTCTGAGTGGCAAGATGCACTAGCGTCACCTAAGGAGGTGGGAATCTCTGCCAGACTGCGGTTAGTGCAGCTTAAGATCCTCCATAGAGTATACTATACCAGGACCATGTTATTCAAAATAATGAGGGCACAACATCCATATTGCCTGAGAGGGTGCGGAGAAGAGGGAACTTTCCTACACACAATATGGAGATGCTCAGCAGTAGTAGACTACTGGCGGCAGATAATGAGAACAATGTCGCAGGTGATGGGGGTGTCCCTGGTGCCAGAACCGTGCAGATGTCTTTTAAACATATGGGAGCCCAACGACCTCACACGACATGGACAAACATGGGTCACTCTGGGATTCATGGTGGCGAAACGCAATATTGCACAAAAGTGGGGAGAGGTCAGCTCACCATTACTAGAGACTTGGTGCAAGGATATTGACATTGCTATGATAGCGGAAAAAACAGTCTATACTAATCGCAGAAGCCCACGTAAATGGACAAAAATATGGGCTTCTTGTAACGCCTACAGGGGGGACATCTGCAACCCAATACCGGAAGAGGACTCTGACAGCTCCGATGAGGATTGAAGGGGATAGGCTGGGGACTGATTTACCATTCACAGATGTTGAGAGTGATGTTGGTTAACTCTGTATAATACTGAAACTGATTTATGTAATGTGTCACCTGATTGTATCGCATGATCATCTACATACGTGTCACCATTGCCTAAAGTTTGTTGAATAAAAAATGTTTAAAAAAAAAAGTACTGTATGTCCCAGAGTGCAAAGGAGATAGGACTGGGTGAGCCTTTTATCCACGGACCCTGGAAACGTTTTATTAGCTATGTTGCAGCAGGTCCTACAGAATATAAGTGTTTTTCTCCTTCATGAGCTAGCAAAGAGAATGAGTTGATAATGCCTGTCATACTGTCTCATTCCTTGGCTTTATTTTATCTTATTTCTACTTTCCGGTAAGCAGGTGTATTTCTTGATGTGCATGAATTTTATATGCATTACCTTGCTATACATCTGTCTAGATGTGGGAGGAGAAGCGCTGACTATATAGGATACCCGTCCAGTAGGCCCTGGAGTGGAGTAGAGATTTAGTCTGGGTGGGTCAGTTAGGAAGGTCACTGGACGGGTTTGTAGGGGCTGAAGGAGCTTTGGACAAATTAACGGGGTCTGAACATGGCTCATGAAAGGAAAATCTAGACGAGACTGATCCGAGAATGGTCTGGGTAAAGTTGGTTGGTATAATAAAATCTACATGGATAGGTCCAGCCAAGCCTGGAAGCAGGGAAGAGTGTCACGCAGAGGGATCTCAATGAGCATGTTTCGAAGAAAGTATAACTCGGAGTTTTGCAGAGGCTGTCTCATGGTGACTTTTTGGGAGGGGTAGAAAAAGAACAGTGATATGAGGGTTATGTACACGAGTTCACAAAGAGTAAGTAACCTACATTGAGCAGTCTAGTAAGTACTGGATGGTTCAGTGGAGAAGAATCTGTACGAGGGCATAGCTGCATAGCATGGCGTGTAAGGCTGTAAAGGAGTATAGATTAACTTTTGTATTCTGGTTGGGTGAGGAAGTGCATAGAGAGATCCTTTCCTCAACCAGGTCAGTTCAAATGAGGACTGAATGGATTGTGTGCTGTGGATTTCATATAGGCCAGTGCAGGATTCAAGGGTTACTGCGCCAAAGTGAGCAGTATAGTTATCAGACTTTCAGCATTGCAAAACCCATTGCTTTTAAATCTACATAAAGCTAATTGCTGGATCTATCCTAGGTTTTCAGCATATTCACAGATCATTTATATACACCTACTCAATCTAAAGGGGAAGCTTTCACCAAGTTATCAATTATCCTACAAATCTGGCATGACCTGGCCATTCTGGACCTAGGGTGGGTATCCTCTTTTAAATAGGGTTTCTTCTAATTTGATTATGAAAAGCCTATATGTAGCTGAACGGGAGTGTCTGTTTTAAAAATAGGTTTAAAAAAAAGAAGAGAACTTTAGCAACTCTTTTCTCAACACTAGATCTAGGTTTGAGTGACTATTCGTGTGATTTGTTGAGATTATGTAAAGACAGAGAAATCTAAATAGGGCAATACAAGAAATACCTTAAAGGAAAAAACACTACTTAGAAATGTAATTGCAGACAAATCACTTTACATAAAAGTCATTACAGAGAAAAGTTTAAAAAAATAAAAAGAAAACCCATGGAAGTATATGTATTATGAGATTAGTTAGTATATTTCAAGAGGTTGACGGTGCACTCAGAAGAAAACGGTAATGAGTTCCAGCATACGTCCAGTATCCATGCAAAACTTTCTGGATGTCCTCATAAGAAAAAAGTTACATACATTGACTCTAGAAGTAGCTAATTTCCTAAGTCAGATGCTATCCTGAAAGTACAGGACTGATCCAGCTGTTCTGGGTGTATGTTGAACACTCCTGCTATATGGGGTATGGTTGGGGTTACCATTTAGAGTAGGGTCTGCTTTACCACCAGGGCCCAGATTTAGTATCTCCGCAAGATATGGTAAGTGAGTGGCCTACACACTGGGTAAAGGGAAAAAAAAATCCAATAGGATTTGTTTATTTTTACAGTCTATTACTTTTGGGGGATTCAAGGGTCGAGCTCTATCTATGAATAATCATAGGATAGACTGTCAAGATATACCCTTCGAGTCCGCTCCTCACCTTTTTGAAACGCAAAATCTCAAAAACGACTGATTACCCCCAACCAAAAACAATGGCCTCTGTAAAGTTTTAGTTTCATGTAAAGCTTGGTGTAATGCTGCGTAACAGTTTTTGTTGAGTTGTAAAGCAAAAATTCCTTTTCTAATTAATTCGGCCACTTGCACTATTTGATTTGAAAATTCTTGAAGACTTGTGATACAGCACCAAAATTATAGGCAAACCAAACAATGCTTTTTCATTGGAAACTGTGATTTTGCCATAACTCGAGTCACATTTGGAATGTATATTATCTGTTTAGTTGTGCAATCACACTATATTTATGGATCCCATTTAGACATTGCACTTCACAAGAAATCCTTAATAACTTTTCCCATCTAAGTTATCGACAGCAAACTAGGGAAGCAGCATTCAGCAGTTAATCTTTGAGCACACCAGATTTGAGGCAGATTGCCAAAGCATAAAAAAGTTAGCAGAAACTTCCACAGCAAGTCACAATAGCAAAGATCATAGGTTTTTCCAATAAAAAATGTTGCTACATTTGGAACTCTGATACTGCTGAATGAAAGTCCACCGTATATTAATTGCACAATTGCTTTTCTGTTTGTCTCTTTTATTAGTTAGGTCAATTTCCAACTAGCTATTTTCTAGAGATAGCAAAAATATAACTATCCAGTACCCATGCTCAAACTATCTATATGTCTTAATTGTTCTCTATAATTGGAAAGTACAGATTGTCAATAGTGAACACCTAATATTATATAAAAAATATACATGTTTGTGGTCTTTAGTTGAACTAGGAAAGGGGAAAAAAAGCATCACAGTGAGAGAGCCCATGATGCTTGAGTGGCAGGCTTTGTGCCTACTTTATGCCGATCTATCCCTGGCCTGTTACACGTGCTGGGGAGAGATCAAAACAAGGCCTTTACTATCACACTCCTGGACTGGCTTGGATGTAAAAATATATAGGATTATAGATGGGTAACTGAGAGTTAAGGGGATGTTTTTCATATGGAGGTTCTGAGAGACATCAAATAGACAACAAGAGTTTAAGCTTGAGTTGTTGTGATGTCACTCCGAACTTGAGGTGAAAAACATCCTCATAACTCTTTTACCTTTGTTATGTTTGCCCCCAAAATCATCTGCTCCTGCTTATAAATGCTAGGCTGAGGCAAAGAAGTAATTGGGGTGCCATACATAGCATGGCCTCTCCCCCTGCAGCACATATCTCACCTTCCATCCTTAACTGGCCCCACCACCTTTCCAGGTTTCCTTCCCCCTCCTGCAGCTGTGCTTTCTACTTTCATTCAAAGCAGGCAAAGCTGTGCTGACAGGCTCTCAGAGACCCTTGTCAACCTGACTGGCATGGAAGTCCTTTGGCGTAGCAGCAGTGGGTAGAAGGTTTTATCAACTGTTGCTGTGTCATAGCAGTGAGTTATGGTATTTAGAAACTGATATAAATGATGGAGGCTGTCTATGAGAGCCATACATAAAAAATATATAAACATTCCCAGCCTTGTCAGGCTGCTTTTTGGGAAGAGTTGGTACTATCCCTTCTGAAAAAAACGACTTGACCTGTCCAAAGCATGTGGGGCTTCCTATGACTCGATCCACTCTTCACATTGACCAAGTACAGTGACACAGTAGTTGAGACCCCACTTTGCCAAATGGAGATAATTGCACTCTTCTCTCTAGCAATAATCACGTTTGGGGAAATAACTTTGTGGTCCCCATCTTGCTTAAATGTGGGGGGAATATTTGGCACCTTTTTTCTTGCCTTGCTTAAAGGTGAGTTGGGAATCACTTTTCCCCTCAAAATACGATGGAGCAGCGGGCTGGGGTGTTTTTGTTTACCTGCCCCATATATTTTTCTAAGAGCAGTGGCAGCTTTGTGGTTTCCTGGCCCACTTTATCACAGTACCGGTATAGGGCCGGGTGTATGAGATTATTTCATATGTGACTCCCTAAGGCAGAGGGGGTCTTTAGAGGTTTTTTTATTCCCTCCTCCCTCAGACATGTCAAAAGGGGGCACTTTCTTTCTTTATTCCAAGGGGCAGGGAGGGACATTTTCCATTTCATCGCTTTTTCTTCACTGGCCTAATGCGGGGTAATTTTATTATAACCCCATCCTTGCACTTCTTTGGAGGGGTGGATACTGTATGCCCTCCCTTAAGAGTTGATTCCTGTTCAGGGCATGTGCCTATTGTTTTGTAAAGTAAGTTATTGCATATTTTTTATATGTTTTTATTTTTCCCGTCTCTTTGCACTCAATCAATCAATTAGGGGCTGTAAAGCACGGCTAATCACATGTGAGGGTCTCAAGGTCTGTATGTGGGGGGGGGGGGGGGGGGGTGGGGGACAGCAGCTCAGACGAAGTGCTGAATTCATCTGAAGAGCCAGGTCATGAGGTCCTTCCTGAATTGCGTCAGCGAGGGTAATTTCCTGAGGTGGATGGGCAAGGGTTTTCCATGTCTTGGAGGCGAGGTAGAAGAAAACCATTCCTCTGGTTCTGGTTTTGCCTATTCGTAGGATGGTAGCCAGGGAAAGCTGGGTGGAGTGGGGGTGTCTGTTGGGTACGTGAACTGTGAGGCGGAGATTCAGATATGCCGGTCCGGCACTTTGAAGGGCCTTGTGTGCCTGGGTGAAGAGTTTGAAGGTTATTCTTCTGTCGACTGGGTGCAAGTGGAGGTCACAGAAGTGTTGAGTGATGTGGCTGCGCCGGGGGATGTTGACGATTAGTCTTTATGCGGGTTCTGGAGTCTTCGGAGGGGTTTCTGCGTGATGCTTGTGTAGAGTGCGATGCCATAGTCGAGTCTGCTGCTGATGAGGGTATGGGTGACTGTCTTCCTGGATTCAGTGGGGATCCGTTTTAAGGTCTTTCGAAGCAGGTGGAGTGTGTTGAAGCAAGCCGAGGAGACTGTGTTTATCTGGCAGTCCATTGTGAGCGAGGAGTCCAGTATGATGCTGAGGTTTTGAGCGTTGTTCATGGGGATAGGGTGACTCCCTTGAACAGAGCAGTTCCAAGGAGAGGGGGAGGCTCCCAGGATGCAGACTTCTGTCTTGTGCAGTTGAGCTTCAGGCAGCTGTCCTTCTTCAAGTTGGCTGCGTCTTTTATTCCTTCATGGAAGTTGTTCCTGGCGACAGTAGGTTCTTTGGTGAGGGAGAGGATCAGCTGGGTAACGTAGCTGTATGAGGCGATGTTGGGCCTGTGGTTCCTGCCGAATATTTAGAGTGGGGCCATGTAGACTTTGAAGAGGGTGGGTCTGAGTGAAGAGCCCTGGGGTTCTCCACAGCTGATCCCGGTCAGTTTTGCGAGGTATGTTAGGAGTCTAACCCTTTGTGCTCTGGATGAGTAAGGAGCGGATCGAGTTCAGGGCCTTGTCTCGGATACCAGTGTTGTAGAGTATTGTGGCTAGGGTGTGGTGGGAGATGGTGTTGAAGGCCACCGAAAGGGTCCAGTAGGACAAGGGTTACGGTTTTGCCCTGGTGGAGGAATGCGCGGATGTCAACAGTGGGGCGGCGAGTAAGGAAGTCTTTTGCTATGAGTGCTTCGGAATCCAAATTGGATGTGGGTGGTTTCGATAAAGTCCGCAAGCTGGGCGTTGATGCCTTTTTCAATGCCATTGGCAGGGGAGGGGAACAGGGAGATGGGCCTGAAGTTCTTGAGGTCCGCCGGGTCCACAGAGGGTTTCTTCAGGATGGGGTTGATCCCTGCGTGTTTCCAGTTGTCTGTGAAGGTGGCGGTCTCGAGGGAGCAGTTGATGGTTCGACATAGTTCAAGTGGAATGGCGGAGGCTGCTCTGTGGAAGATGCTGTGCGGGCAGGGGTCCGAAGGTGCTCTGAAGTGTATGCTTTTTATGGTCTTTATGGCGTCGTTCGTGGTGAGTGGGGACCAGCTGTACAGGGTCGGTTGGGGGGGGTCAGTGTCGGTTGTGGGTTTGCTGCTGCAGTGGTGTGGTCTTGGGTGTCGGAGTTGTCGTAGATATTCTTGATCTTGTGGTAGAAGAAGGTGCTGAGTCTGTTGCAGAGGTCTAGGAAGGGTGAGACGTTTGTGGCCTTGCTGTTGGGTTTGGTGAACTCATTGATGATGTTGAAGAGTTCTTTGCAATTGTGTGCGTTGTTGGTGAGCTGAGAACTGCATTTGTTAGGCCTAGGAGGAACTCGGCAACTCACTAATATTTTTTTTTTTGTTGCTCATGTTATATTTTGTGGCCCGTATCTGATTGAATAATGAAGTAGCAAAAACATTGAAGTCAAATGTGACCTGTTGAAGGAAGGAATTGACTGACATAGTGCAAATAAATATAACTGAAATAAACCTGACTACAGTTCTGGACATCATTGTACAGAGGTATCAATATTCTAAGCTAGTTTGCATTACAACCAATTTTATACTTAAAATCTTCATACTTTGCAGAAGCCTCTAACTAGACCTGACCAAAAGGCATTTTCAATTTTTTTTAATCTTTATTTAAATTGAAAGAGATAACAGCGCTCGGCTGCTCTTTTGGCTAGGAACACAGTATGCATATAATATGTACTGTCATACATAAGTAATGTCTTCAGCAATAATTATGAGAAGTATGTCCCAGTGCCTGAAACAAAGTTGAATACCAAAAAGTAATTATGAATTTACTGTACCCGCTATATAAGTAGATATGGATAAAAAGATTTAAAAAATAGAACCTATCTCCATTGAACCTAGAAGTGAATGTTTAGTGTATTTTACAGGCACAGTCAACTAAAGTAATATTGACAAAAATGGTTATTGCTCGGTAAATTAATTTATGTCCTGAAGAATGCTACTTAGTTAAACACAAGCCAAAAGTCGGCATTAAGGTTAATATTGTGAAAACAGAATACCAGTTGCACACTAAAAATAGTTTTTTGTTACGACTGTAAATAACACACTATTAGTGCTTCCAAAGCAAAGTAATCAGCACATGGTCGGTGGATGAATGTTGGGTATGCCCAATCTAATTGGATAGACAGTGTTCTGATAACATTGAAAATGTACTTAAATAAAAAAAAACATATAATTCTTCTTTACAAAAAGGACACATTATATCTCTGAAGAGCGCGGCAAATGCCCAGAATTCGGTGAATGTATTACATTTGGAGTGTAAAATACATCTTTACACAAATATGATGTGGGGTAGCTAAGAATTTTAGGTTTAATGAAACAGTCTGAAATAAAATTCCATTCAGAAAAAAGGGTTAGTATAGCAAAATAGCTTATTGGACTAATATGTCCACTGCAGCAGTCTGTTTTACCACATGGTCACAATTTTGTATTGTAGCAGGTCTGCTCAGCCTTTCATCCTTCTGATGGTTATAAAGTAAATACTACTGAGTTGAGCATGTATTAAAAAACTGCTATTTGCCATTAGCACCAAGAACCCCTCTGAAGGTGAACATGCATTGTTATGTTTCCTTAAGTGTCATCTTGTAATGTAGTTGTGTTGGGAACGAGTCAGTTAGATGACTTGGGATGAGACTGACTGCCCCAACTCTGTCACTCCTTCATACGCAAAACTGACATATGACTGAATCTGCCTCAGACCCAGTCAACCATTCGAAGTGATACTGACTTGCGTGACTGTGCCCACCACTCCACTATTAGTCAGTCACTGGTCTCTATATGTGACTGAGTCTGCATTTTCAGAGGTAATTATGTTACGGTATTCAGCTTTACCCAGCCCTACTGGCCTTTTACGGGCATACGACTATTGCTTACCTTTGTGTGCCATCCTGACAGTGGCAATGGTGATGCGATAGACTCGGCTCCGAGTCGCCTGGCTATTGATTGGATATTCGACAGTGACCACAGTTCTACCGTATCAGGTGTTGACAAACTTGGCCATTCCTGACTTTTTATCCAGTAGCACTATACCTTCTGGGATTTGTAGTTTTCCTATGTTATATAGTGAGTGCGCGCCTCCAAGTCTCTCCATGTGAAGTACTGTTTGATGACAAGCTATACTGGCTGCTGACCTGAGGTTTCTACGGAGATGTGAGTGACCGCTCCACATCTCTTCAGGCCATGTGATTGGCAACAGCAACTTGGCAAGTATTATGTAAGTAAGGGCACGGGCTACCGTATTCTATTAAAATGAAACCTTGCGTTTTAGTCATGGAACCATGACTCCTTCTCAGCACATGAAAAATAAATGCATTCAGAAGAGATCAGTGACAGGCTTACATCATTTGAAAACGATGACAGAGAAAGTATCCCTGATAATTCTTTTACTGAACACTTAGGTTGAGCAAACAAGGTCAACCCAAGTAAGCTATCCATAAATTGCAATCGACACTGCAAGTAGAGTGCCGGTTAGTGGGGTTATTTTCACGATTCAGTTTCTCAATTTATTATACATTATCTGCAGCTAGATCTTTAGAAGAAAAAAAGGCCAAGGATTTGATTAAAAAAAAAACACCATGCCTAAAATATTGTGAGTCATCTGAGAGTTCTGCACCTTATAAAGGACTTCCGCCTTCAAAGTTATTCCTCTGTTTAATCATGGAGCTTCTCGCGACTCTCAGAATATTTATACCATACCATAGGGTTCTTAGTAGCAGTAACATAACCTCCGGGACCTTGTCGAGTAAGGTTAATCCTCGCCTGACAGCTTGTGTTTCACTCTCATAACGGTGCACATAGCACTGTAGCTTTCTCCTGTCAAAAACCAACCAACCATAGTAGGTAAAACGAAACCTCTCAGAAGTGGGTGATGCATACAAAATGTGACACCGAAGCAGCTCTAAGCTGACGTGCATGTTAATTAGAGTGTATTCCAAGGAAAACACAGCAGTGTACCAATATTACTCAATTTTACCCTCTTAAAATGTATTTTGCATTTGTTAAGCCTCTTAAGTAGTGGATTACCAACATACTATCCGAACTGCAGATGTCTCCATTCTTTTCTGCATTGAGAACTACTTTTGCTCAAGAAAAATAGTCCTGAGCTACTAACAAATTTAACAGAAGTACAATAGTGACCACATCCGTTAACAATAAACTAGTGACCGCACACACATTTCAGGTGGGTTTACCAGAAGAAATGTAAGGAAAAGTGTTGTCAATATGAAATTCCCCCACAAGACCAATGAAGATTAAGCCAAAGCAGCACACTCACAGGACATAACCACTACATTGTCTCCCCAACTCAGTTTGAATTACCATTCAGTTATAATCTTTAAATATGTTTTGGGATTGCAACCATTTTCTCTTTATCATTATGTTAGATGATTAAAAGAAACATATTTTACGATTATACCCCTCTCATTTTGGGCAAATAAACTGAATTTCTTTTAGGAAAGAAATATAATTTTTGCCTTCAAAAAAGTTTACATTTTAATTGACAGATTTTACAATCCTGTGCCATGGATGCTTGCCATAGTGCTAAGGATGTCTCTTCAATGCCAGTACTGCTCACCGGATTCCCAAAGGCCCCACTGTGCCACTGCTGGATATACCACAATGGCAAGCATAGTCACAATACTTTTGCAATGACCATTATTTTACTGGGGTTAGGGGGTGCAGGAGGCAAAATGTGCCTAGTCTTGCTTACAATAAGTCAATGATGGCTACAGTAGTGCGCAACTGGACCAAGAATGCCTAAAATTGGTCAAGGATGACAACTTTTATACGAGAGCGCCTACTATGCTTGGAATTGACACAGTTGTGCTAGAGATGAACCCTGTATGGTGGGTAGCCAGATATCCTTTTTTGGTTCTTGACACAGGACATAGTTTTCAAGGAGCAAAAGTGTTTATCAGAAGGACACAGTACCAAAACACATATAGTTTGCAAACACATACATACACACAAAAAAGATCTATGCACACTGAGGCCTGGAAGCGGCCTGTGGAGCTAGCCCCTGCCCTCCTCAGCTACTGGACCGATCATGCACTCAGCTCGCACACTTTCTCTCTGGCACCTGCCGGCCAGTACTTGGGTGAGTCCACTCTGGTTTCTCTTCTGGTTACTGTGGGCACTCCTCTTTCTTGGCCTATTGCTCTCCCACATATTGTGACTGATAGAATTGGACTTACATGTCCAAACTTGGGACTTTGCTAGATTCATAATGGGTACAGATGGCCTCTCTACAGCCTCCATAGTCCAACACAGTGTGTGTTTGTGTGTTGGCATGAGGCCTTGCCGCTGTTCTGATAGACTTTAACTCTAAAGGGTCTTGAGATGAGCAGTGCTGTCTTCTTCACTGTGAATAAACCTTCTGATTGAAGTACCGGCTGAGCTTCTGTCTGGTGAGCTGCTTCAAGGTTGTTGGCAATTCTTTCATTGGAGACCTATAATGCAGAGCAAGTGAGAGTGTGTTGTAATCATATTACACTACAGGCAAAGTAATACAACATTTAGAATAATACCAAGGAGCAAGGCTGATGGCTTATTTTGAGGAGGAAAGTTCAGGGAGTAAAGGCGTGGAGTCTATACTGTAACCAGAGAAATTCAAACGTATGAGATATTCTGTAGGATGGTGAGCGTTTTAAAGATTGTGTTTATTGTGGAGTGACAGTAAAAGAGACAGATGGCTAGCTGACAAAATACAGCAAGGCTTAGGAAATCTTTATTTTTTTTTGTCTGTAATGTGGTGGTGCTTCTCCATTTCGCCGCTTCGGAGCACCTAGGCAGAAAGACAAGAGGAGAGTGAAGGCAGTGAACACATTGAAAGCAATGACCAGTGTAATGTGATTTGACCCATGATAAGTGAGTGACTGCTTGAACAGCAAGTACTGTAAAGACAATAGGGATAAGTCTTGTCCTGCCTCTTGGAGTTTTCTGGATATCGCAAAGTGAGCTTCCTCTCTTGTTATTTTGTTGTGGTTCTGGCAGGTGTGGATGACATGCACTGGGAGCCACCTTCGGAGGCTGAGATGAAGGTAATCCAGGCAAGGCGGGAGCGGCAGGACAAGATCAGCAAACTGATGGGTGACTATCTGCTGAAGGGATACCGCATGCTGGGGGACTGCTGTCCTGACTGTGGGGTAAGTGTGTTACAGTGAAGTGGGAGAGGGAAGCTGCAGAAACCAATAGGAATTATGAATCCTTTCTTTATTCAGAGGTGGAGCTTAGAATGGGGGCGTGACATAAAGTCAGTTGACAAATATAATGTTCATTCAAAGGATTATGGGTAACTTGTTTTGATTCTGATATTGTGACTTTTTCAGGACTGTGAAGCAAAATGCAAACACCTTGTGTTTTTTTTCAATATGTTTCCTCTTTAACCACAGAATGCAGACATTTGTAAGTAGCAAATAGTCTTATCGAATAAACAATATTCTAGAGATGATGTTCAAAGAGCTACAGGTTCACATGGCAGGCCTGCTCAACCCGGGGAAACAGACTAGTTTACTCTTAAAGTTAGTTTTGGCTCCGGGTTTGGGGATGATGTGCACCATGGTTAAAAACCATTAGCAAAGTTGATAGGTCCCAAAGGCGAGGCTTGTTGGCTTTGCCAGTGCTTTTAATGAGAGTATTCAGAAAAAAAGAAAAATGTGTTAATTCAAATATAAACCAACATGCTAAAATCTCTATGAATTCAGATTTGTATTTAAGGCATGAGCTGGATAATTCAGACAAATTAAAAAAAAAAAAGTTTAGTGGCCACTTTTTAGGTTGAGCATTTGAGACCTCTTGTATATACTTTACAATATAATTATTAGGTCGAGCATTCAAGACCTAATGTATATACTTTAGTATATACTTCTTTGTGTATGTATTTTATGGGCTCTGGAGATCAGCCCTAGGACTTGTCTGCTTCCGCTTAGGGACTTTTTTTCTGTTCAACTGCCTCTGTTAAAAAGTCTTGATTAAAAACGACCAAAAAAGGTCAGTAAAATACCAGAATTGCTTTCTGCTGGGGGACTTTCTTTTTAAAAAAAATTCTGGCAACTGCCTCTATTTAACATTCTTGATAGAAAAGGATCAGCAGAAGTCAGTCAATTACCAGATTCACTTTAGAATTCTCTAGATTCCAGACCATAGAAATTGTCTTCTACGAGCACCCGTAAACAATAATATTTTTTTCAAATCTTGCATTTTCAGTGATTTGGCCACCGAAGGCCCTGATTTTATATTGAAAACAGAGCTTTGGACTATACCATTTCCTGAAGAAAGGCAATATTTTTCTCCATGTGTTCCCAAACATAGCGTGTCCAACACACCCTTTGATGAAGCAGCATAAGGCCTCTTTAAGGGTATGATCTGGGAAAGAAAAGCTGAGTGATCACAGATGCAAGTAGTCCAGAATCTCTAAAGGAGACTCGGATTTCTTTTACATCAAGGTCACTTAGAGAAGCAAAACATTCAGTAGTGAAAAAAAACCTAGCACGCATCATGGGTCCTAATTAACCTAAAATGGAGAAGGATAGGGATCTGTGAGTAGTGTTGAATGACTACATTAGTAAAAGTGCAAAGAAGGAAGTGGTTGGTCAAATTAACACTGTACATATATAAATCTGAGAATGTTTTAGGAGAGATTGTGCTCAAATGAGTAACAACAACATTTGACTCGCAACAGATAACATTTTTAGAGTTATGCTAAGTAATAGATCAAAACATACATTTTCATCAACATACCATCTAGGAAGGAATGGTCTCCTACCGAGATTTAATAGGAATCTTAAAGGAACAGTTCAGTTGGCCTCAGAGTAAGGGAGAACTAGATGGATAAACTCAAAGACGTGGAGATGGTGTATAGCACAGCAAAGGATGAAACAAATGTATTCCTACCTTTTCGAACTGATGAGAGATACAACAGCAATTCCAAATATATGACCGCCTAATCGAAGGGGTCTGAAATGGTGTTTTGGATGAGAGAGAATGTTAAAAGAGGAGTCGTGTAGTAGCATGGAAGGTGCGAGATTTTATCCCCTTCAAAAAAAATTTTCCGCTCAAATGGTTCAAAAGTTATTAAAAACGCATCAGCACTTGTTGCCGCAAAGTGGAACGCCTTTTTCAAAGGCTGACTGGTCACCTTTCTGTTGCTTATTTCTATATTTGGGTATTACAGTGGTATGGTACTAATGAGGTGCACCCAAAGCCCGGACAGTGTTAACAAGTGTAAAAAGTACAATATAATGAAGTAATACTATGAAAAAATATTTTGCATTATGCTTCATAATTTGGCATTATTTGCCGCATAATTTACTCAACGTGCCACATAATTTGGCCCTCTCTGCCGCATAATTCCAGTGGCCCTGGATGTAGTGTACATGGATTATGGAAGCGAACACAGAAAGAATTATGACATAGGTGAAATGGTGGCTAAAACTTCCCCGATGACTGAGGAGGGCTAGCAAGACAGCAAAGTGATGAGAGAAGTCTTAAGGGATAGGATGGAGAGAAGGTGCTTGAAGAACAGGGTTGGAAAATGTTATGGGAGAGGTACAGTGGAGTGAGGAAGTTTCGTTAAGCACTGCGGTTGATGGGAATGTGGCAGCAGGTACCACACAGAAGCAACAGAAGTCAAGGCACCTGGTGAGTTTTAATAGTTTGTGTTATATTAAATGCTTGCAAATGTATGCATGTGCACCATATCAATATTTTGCACGCAAATGGGAGGGAGTGTATTGTAATCAAATAGTGTGAGTTTGTAGCTTCTTTCTCCTGTGGTTAGTGCAAGAGGTCTTGGCATAACAGGATACCAACATGAAAGGAAAATCCGTAGTTATATTTAGTTACTTAAGAAGCACAAACGTATTCCTCTTTCATGGATGGGCAATTGTTGGAACGAATAAACAAACTGTGCCTCTGTGCGCGTAGAAGAGAGCATATGGTGCTTCAAATGTCTTCAAGATACATACCAAAGCTATCCTGGCAAACAAGAGCTTCTCTGTGTTGTATTTCTTTCTCCATTGCAATACCCAGCCGCAGATTCGGCAAGCATGTGAACTACACCAGCTGAACAAATGGCAGATGTGTGCTTTCTTTGATGGATGAACTCTGTGATAGTCTGTATGTCTATTCTTTAGTGCTCTGATAAGACCACTCCTGGGTGTAGTTTGCGGAGTTTTGCTACGCGGAACTCCGCGAAGATAAAAAAAACCCTGCGAAGTTCCACGAGTGTCGGAGTGCAGTGCGAACTGCAGTTTGTGC
The DNA here is from genome assembly GCF_964261635.1 of Lissotriton helveticus. Taxonomy (NCBI): domain Eukaryota; kingdom Metazoa; phylum Chordata; class Amphibia; order Caudata; family Salamandridae; genus Lissotriton; species Lissotriton helveticus. Next base: position 643,427,562 of record NC_136070.1, read on the forward strand.
TGGTATTTCTGCCGCTTGGGTAGAAATTCTACCCCAGCGGCAGCTTGCGCTCGCAAACTTACTGTTCGCACTCGCAAACTTACTGTTCGTGCTCGCAAACTTACTGTTCGCGATCGCCAGTGCATGAAAAACTCCGCTGCACATTGCAAAGTTTTCTACTCTCTGCGATTTCCGCGGAGTGCAGAAAACTCTGCAAATTCCGCGAACGACGCGAAGTTCACCTTCCAGGCCTAGATAAAACAGTGAATGCCTCCTCAGAAGTCAAAATTGATAAATGGCAGATATTTCTGTAATTTTGCCTAGATGTGGACTATTGTTATTGGCAGAGTTAAAAGGCTATATAAGGTAAAGACCATGTTTCTTTAGAAAAGGTTTCACGTAGTGGCTACGGAAAAGCATAGTTCTTACTTGTCTGCCAGAGAGTTACACAGTTCTGGGAGGGCGGGTAGGCTATGAGAAAGTGCATTCGAATAAAGATTTTTATTATGATACTGAATTAACATGGTATAGGCCAGCTACCATTAAATAAGTGAAAAATACCAACGACTAAATGTATTATCTCCTTCTGAAAAGACTGACCAATATTGGTACGATGTACATGATTAGCTACAACTTTCTCACCCCATTGTTCCCTACATGGAGTGCCGTCCCCAGTCTTAGCTGGAGACTGTGCCCAGTAGTTCAAAAATAGTCCTGAGAGAGTATGTTGGCACAGAGAAGGAAAATGTTACTTACCTGTAACAATCCGTTTGCAAATTGTTTTGTTGTAGATATTTAGTATTGGGTTCTGAATAATCCAAAAGTAGTAATCTGAAAAATGATAGTAGAGCCCAAAGATGCGTGGTGCTTGGCAATATTGTTACAGGAGTTTGATGGTGAGGGCTAGAGATGCCCCCCCAGTTCGTGTTCTCCAGGATCCCCAAGTTGCAGAACAAATCATGCAGGTAGGATCAAAGAAGATACCTTTGATCAGTTTGGCATAAGTGCTGCTGCTAGAGTTTACAACCATGCAGCCACAGTGAACCTGCACATCTTTGTATTGCTTCAGTCGTAGGGGGGTCTCCCTTTGGGATCGTGCATACCACAGTTCGGAGCAGGTGGGTAGGTTACCTGGCTGGCCTTACCTACCATGTCTATTTCCCACACATTTTCAGAGCAAACACCATGATTATCTGCTGCCCCCACTGTCTGTATTTCCTAGTCTAGTGAGACAGCAGTAGTTTCTCTCAACTGAAAGATTGGCGGACTTGATGTACCCATCCAGACCTCTGAGCTTGTCACCTGTCGCATACCTTCAGCATACTTGCCTGGTTCTCATGTGCCCTGAAGCAAAAAAACTCAAAAAGGTTGGGAAACTTGCTTTGGGGAACTTAAGGTAGGGTGCACGCTCTTTGAGCCATGCCAGGGACATTCCTATCACAACACCCACCCTTTATCTACAGAACATAGATTTATGTACAGAATATAGATCCATTTTAAATAGTTAATGTGGAGTCCAGGGTGCATTAAGAATTAATATACATTTTGTTTGTTGGAACATTGTCGATATTTTGTGTCTGAAAGAGAACCTGAGAACCTCCGTCCACCCAGTCTTTTTCCCATCAGTCAATAATCTGAAGCCCATAAAGCGTGACTATTTTAGTTTCATAGCTTCGAAAAAAATATCCGCCTCAGAGGCTCTTAAGAGTTTTCAAAACCCAGATCCTGAATGACCATTTCTTGGAATGTGTCAATGCTCATTAATTATTACTGGGTTATTGGAGTCAAATGTAATTTAGAAGTAACACTCTTGTACGTACACATTAGTGAAAATATATGTTAGAAGGGCGTATTTACATTGTCGCTGATAGAAAGTGACTGTCATTTGACAGTTCAGTCTAACCAGAATGGTACCTGCCTCTCACTGTAAGGGATACCAAAGGGGATGATGGACGGAGTGCTTGAGCAAATCAAACACTCACCCCCAGTCAACTGATCTGGGTTAAATCCATCATCATTCTTTAGCCCACTCCACCACCCCAGTTCAGACATAGCCATATCAAATCAGTCTGACCCTGTACCTCATGGGAACAGTCCAGCCCGAACTGCCAAGCCATGTCTTCCCTGGACCGGAAACAAGCACCCTGGGACCGGTTTTGGATTCATAATCCTCAGTAGCCAGACCATCTTGAATCCAGTGGTAGAGTGAGCGAGGGACCCACGTCTGGGCATACCCTACCCAACTCAGAGTGAACAAAGCGATACCAAAGGGGATGATGGACGGAGTGCTTGGGCAAATCAAACACTCACCCCCATTCAACTGATCTGGGTTAAATCCATCATCATTCTTTAGCCCACTCCACCACCCCAGTTCAGACATGGCCATATGCAAATCAGTCTGACCCTGTGCCTCATGGGAACAGTCCAGCCCGAACTGCCAAGCCATGTCTTCCCTGGACTGGAAACAAGCATCCTGGGACTGGTTTCGGATTCATAATCCTCATCAGCCAGACTATCGTGAATCCAGTGGTAGAGTGAGCAAGGGACCCACGTCTTTGCCACTGGATTCAAGCAAGCCTGGCTGAAGACGGCTGAAATGCCAGAAACCGGTTCTAGGAAGCTTGATTCCGGTCCAGGGAAGGCATGGCTTGGCAGTTCTGGCTGGACTGTTCCATTGGCACAGGGTCAGACTGATTTGCATATGGCCATGTCGGATCTGGGGTGGCAGAGTGGGCTAAGGAACGGTGATGGATTAAATCCAGATCTGTTGACTGGGTGTGAGTGTTTGATTGGTTCAGATGCTCCGTCCATCACCACCCCCTTTTGTACCGCTTCTCTCTGCAAGGGGCAGGACAGGAGCTTTAAAGACCGGATTGAATCCTGCTACTTCTCTTTGTGTCAGTCTTTAATTTACTGTGATAGTGCCTTTCCTACAGTTTTGATTTATTATCCTATTTAACGTTCATTTACAATCATATGTACCGATTGCAGTGTCTCACCACTGATTGCTCTCTTACTGCTTGTTAGTTTTTCTGTTCACAGCATTATCTATCTATAGATGTTTTCTAGTTGATTGATAGTATGTCCCTCAAAGACAACATGCTTGATGTTGCTACTTGTTAAAGGGAAGAGCCCGATAATTTGTGTTAATGTCTGGGTGCTGATCAATTTGAAGGGGTGTGGGTACAAAGGAAGCATTATAATTGAGGGGAAAGATTAGTGGTGTTAGCAGAGAGGTTTCACTACACTTTTTGCTTCTGTGTCCTTTTGCCGGCTTTACTCCTTGCCCTTTCTCTTGACAGACTATCTTGCTCCAGGATAAGCAGCGGAAGCTGTATTGTGTGGCGTGCCAGGAGCTCGACTCAGACGTGGACAAAGATAACCCAGGTATGTCAACCATAAAAAGCATGATTCCTGTGCAGCTTCACCCCATGCCATTGAAAAACCAGCCTTTTTTCAGCTGCTAGAGGGCATTATGTCATGCGATACATCTTCAGCTAGTCCTCACTTTTTAGCTAGAGTAAGTTGAATTTTGCAATTTAGAGCCTGTACTTACGTTGAATAATAACAAAAGAAAAGTCCCAGATTGCAATATGCATTTGGTTTAAACAAAGCCCAAACTGGCTGATGGTGTCAAATATGTCATAATAATGTACCTTTCACTTGGCATTGTGGTATCCATACCTCAATTTAGGACGATAGGACCTCTCCTGCTCCTCTTATTAATTTCTGGTCTGCTGAGTTGAGGGAGGCCAGTGTGGCTTGCCTGAAGGTGCACATCTCTAACTGATTCCAGAGAGGGCGCAGCCATCGTCAACGTAGGCTTAAGGTAGATTTACAGAGGCATATAATATGTACCAAGTCCTCATTCGAGAGGCCGCATAGTCGACAAGTTTCTACCCTCTCCCATGGCATGTCGTGCGGGTTCGAGGGTAGGCTCCCTAAGGAATATTTCAGGTATTGCCTTTTATCGTACAGTTTAGACCTTGTGGTACCCCGAACAGGTCAATTGTTTCCCTGAGATAATCTCTCACTGGTGAGCGTGATCTTTTAGTTATTTCTCTGACGCAAGAGAGTTTATGGTATTCTGCTTTGCTGGTTTAAGCCTGTCGCAAGTGATGGCAAAAACTGCTTGCCTGGCAAAAGACTGTTTTGTTAGCCCGAACTCCGGCCTGATCTGGGCTGGTAAAGCGTAACAGGGTAGCTGGAAAATTTGCCTTTACATTTTTGCAATCGTAATGTCCAGAGTTTGTGAGTCTCTGCCCCGTTAGCCCCGCTTCCATGGGCCAGAGTGGAAATCACTTTTGCCGTGGTGATTTCTAAAATGGTTGTTAAAGGAGTGACCATTTAAATTGAACATGACCGTTAGCCCTGCTGCCAGCGCCATCCCTTTTCTTTCGATTTCTTCCTTGTTTAAATGAGCCAATGTTGTCATATAAGAGGCCAAGATATTTGTATTCTCTTGTTTCATCGTCCTTGTTACAATCGATCAAGAAGCCAACTGGCCTTTGCTTTGGGTCTGCTTCTGGAGAGAATCATGATTTTTGCCTTTTTGTTGTTTATTTTCAATCCATTCGTCGAAGAATATACTTGGGTGGCCCACGGAACCCTGATAGGCTAAGTAGCAGCAGCTCATTGGCGTACAGATGATTTGATAGTTGTATTGACCCACATTTTGGAGCGTATGAATTCATAGCAGACAAGGCTAGGGGAAGATCTGCCAGGAATAGGTTAAATATTGTTGGGGCCAGTACACACCCCTGTTTGAGTCTGCTAGTTTTTGAAATGGCCTTTGATAAGTTGTCCCAGCTCCCCAGCTTGATTCTGACCCAAGTGTTCGATTATAGATTTTCAAGTGCTCTATAAAGGGCCGGGGGGAGGAGCCAATTAATTTAGTTTCCTTGAGATCTTGTTCCAGTTTACAAAGTCAAAGGCAGCTTGGTAGTCGATGTTGCAGCGATAGGAGGTTTTACAGTTTTCGAGGAGTCGCAGGTGAGTGACAAAGCCATCATGTTTGTCGAGGTTCCAGTTTGTCTTGTGAAACCTGTTTGATTAAATGGGATTATTGAATTTGAGGTAGCCCTTTAAAGGAGGTGCTCCCGTAGGATCCTGGTGTGGTATTTTACCTCATTATCAATTAGGGCTTTCCGCCTGTAGTTCACTGGCTCAAGTTTGTTACCTCCTTTAAAAATAGGAAAGATGATGGTGCCTTTCCGTGAGGATAGGATCATTGCTCCCTTTAGGGTGTGGTTAAAAAGTAGAGCCATTGCTTCAGCCCATTTTGTCAGGTTAGTCTTGTCAATAGCCTGGGGGAGGCGTTTGGGCTTGGAGTTCTAGTAATTCTTCCCTTTAATATCTGCTGGTTTATATTGTTGGCAACAATAGTAAGCATACTGTCTGGGACCAATGGTGGCGTGACTGCTAGTCCATTTCACTTAGGCAGGTCGACTCATAAGGCTTGTACTGTTTTGCTTGTGCCGATATGTAAGTGGAAATGGGCAAGTAAGCGCGCGTCCCAAGTTTCTTGTAAGATGCTGTATTCCAGCTGAAGCTGTGAAGTATTTTTTTTCATATCAAATTTCATAACAAATTGTATCTTTATGACAAAATGGCCCAAAGGGCTACATACAATTATCGTGTCACATGTTAACTAACCAATCATAACCCAATGCCTGATTCCTTGTATTCTGATAAATCAGTCCCCAGGTAGCGTTGAAGTCCATGAAGAACAATCATAGACATCATACATTTTAGGATTGTAAGTTTGGAGAGTTAATAACATTCAAAATCGATGCATGATCTTCTAGCGCTAGTCCGCTGGATTCCGCCCATCTCCTCCGTATTTTTGTGTGTTTCTGTTGTCATCCCATGCCTGAAAGACTGGTAATTGTCGCCCCATGCAAAAGTCCATCCCCTTTTTCCATGCCCTTACTGTCGGAGGTTTATCCAACTTCCATAATCTTGCAATATCCCTTTTGGCGTGAGTAAGACCCACCCATAGTAAGTGGCACTTGTATCTATTGCCTCCGATGTCACCCGCGAGCTGTGAAGAATTTTTAGGGGCATTTAACATTTTCCAGATCATGTTAGAGTTGAGGGGCTTGATATTCCAGAAAAGTTTGTCCCAGAAGGTTTCTATATTATGCCTCTTGATGACCCATATTGCCCGTTTGAATTCCTGTTTAGTGGCCCTCAGGTTGACAATGTGAATTGTGTTGAATGGGGCCCGACAGACTGCTTGAAGGGCCTTACTAACCTTTCTGTTTAATTGTTTCAAGGGGCCGACCTTGTGTAATTTTTGACTATTCAGTGGAATAGGTACTGATCGGGTCTTTACTGGGTTTACTCTTGTGGCGAGCTGTTTGGAAAAAAAGTCTGTGAAAGACTCCCAGTTTTCTGTAACTGAGGTCCTTAGTTGTCAGGTGTTTTGTAGTTGGAATTCAGTTTATTGTGCCTAAGTTCCTATTTTTGCTGAGGACCATTTGACTCCCATTGTCAGAAGAATATGCGGAATCTTCAGGTTCTGTTGTGTATGTATTTTTAGCCTGGTCAAAGGTGAGTTCCAACTCCTGGGGAGGTGATTGCTTTCCGGTCTTAAACCCATTTTAAAGGAGAAGACTGAGTGTTGTGGGGGGGAGGGATGCCAGGGTGTAGTCTATTAAAGATTTTCCGTTGGCAGAATGAAACGAGAGAGCTGGGGGAATATCCCTATTGAGGCGGCCATTAGGGACCCGTAGACCTAAGTGCTTTAGTTTATCGAGCAAGTTTAGGCCCTTAGAATCCCTCCTCCCAAGATCCATTTGTGCCTGTTTTAGTAATTTCCCATTGGGGTTCCTGGGCCTTTATGATTTCATTTCTTATGGGTTGACCTTGCAATTTCAAGTTGAAATTGGCCAGAATCCGTTGTTTGTCTGGTCAATTTGCTCTGAGACCTGGGTGGGAGTAAAGTTTCCTCTCTTGTATTTTCGTGGTCCATCTCTATCATTTATGAAGCCAGCATCTCGGCTCACTCTTCTTGCGTTAAATTACAGAATTCTGTTTCCGCGTCCATGGCAGTCATTGCCTGTGGTGGGCATATTTGGCTGCTGTCATTCCTTTCTTTGCTTATTTACCCTTGTGAACTCTCCTCGCCTTCCAGATGGATAGTATCGAGGGTCGGGTTCAGAAGGCCGCTTCCTAATACTGAGCCCCTCGGTGCTGCATGGCGAATGAGTCACAGATTGCAGGTTTCCAGGTCAAGTTTTTCAGGTTGCTTGCTATCAATGTTTCTGCATGGATCGGGGCTCCTTCCACTGGTACACGCTGAGCTGCTTGAGCTATTTTTGTGAGAGCTCTGCTCCAGCTTGGGGCTTTGGGTGCTCCCCCTGCTGCTTCGTCTGTGCAGTTTTTACTCCTCAGTTCTCCCCCAAGCATTCTTCTCAGCCCCTATGATCCAACTATACATCCCATATCAATTGGTATTGATGTGGGCGCTCTTGTGCCTTGTAGACTGTGCGCTCGGCTGCAGCACAAATGTCCATTCCCCGTCCACTCAACAACATTGGGTGTATCTGTTGCAATCCATTACCTAGTAATGTCCCTTTTTGCCAATTAGCAACCCATGGCCAACAAACGGCAGGCTCCCACTACCTCAATCCCCTTTTTCAACTATACCCACAATACCATGTTTTGGGTCAGGGCATACAGGGTAACCCACTATTTCCGCTCAAGCTAGCATAAATGTTGGACCAATATTGGGCGTTCTTCAGATGTGCCCACATTATATGGCAGAAACCCAAACAATCCTCATTGCAATGCGCCCATGAGGAGTCCCTTCTCCTCCTTGTGTGTCAAAGCTTGAAAGGGTCTCGGTAAGTCTTGTGAAACATCTTGAATTGCATTATGGCCAAACATCTGACCGACATTTTGGCTTCCCCCTCAGCTGTCTTCATCAATTGGGCCAACATCTCTCTACCATTTGGCACGTAGCTATAGATGTGATTCTGCAGAGTTGATCACTAGTGATGTATGTATGAGGACATGCCTTTTGATGTCAGTGGTTCCATCACAGTCTGGTTGAATTCAGGGACTGCAGACAGGAGATGGTTATATTGGTGAAGTGTATGCCTAAGTTGCAAATAGCAAAGGGATTGGGAACGCTGAAGCATGTATTCCTGCGCTAGCAAAGCGAATGGTTTAATGTGTATCCTTTCCCACGCCTCTCCTACTATAGAGATGTCAAATCGGTTCCAGGGTCCAAACCCCTTCAGATTCGAAACCTCTAGCATTAAACTGCGCCACCACAAGGGAGTTTCCTGAGTTATTCTTTTGAATCTGTTGATGTGCTTCAGTGCCCTGTGCCAACAAATTAGTGGGATCCTGATGGGTTCTGGGATGCTCTTGGGGACAGACAAGCCATTACATAACTGAAGCTAAATTCCAGGTCTGTAGCAGGTCCTACTCTAGCTGGAATGTCATGTCCTGAGTGTCACCATAGATCCAGTCATTAATGACCAACAACTGTGACGCCCAGTATTAGCCGCAGAGGTCCGGTACCCTAAGCCCCTATTATGTGGCGCCTGGATGCATTTGGCCAGTGATACCTGAGCTTGAAAGCCAGTCCACAGGAACTTGCTAAGTATAGTGTAAATATCTGTAATAAGGTGTTCTGTAGCATGTATGGGAAATGTTTAAGTATGTATAAAACCCTCTGCAATATTATCATCTAAAAGAGGCCTCCATGCCCCATGACTGAGAGGGACAGGTTTTCCTAGGCCGAGACCTCACCCCTAGTATGTGCAAGGTGTGAACCAATATTGAGGTTCCAGCAGAACTGTGGATGTTTGGTCATGCGACCCTCAGAAATAGCTAGTGGTGCCCTGGATCCCACAAGCATGTCGGTACCAGAAAATATGGATGTTGTCCAATGAGTGGAATATACTGTATCTTGAAATGATTAATGTGAAAGCCGGACGCATTACCGTATGTCTGGAGCATTTTCAAGAGCTGCATCATAAAACATTCAGGCTTTTGCAGGCAGACCAGGAGAACATCTGCATATAAAGAGACACAATCTTAGTGTCTGACTGACATTTAATTACCCACAGACCCTCCTCTCGTCCACTCCACCAGTGGCTCGATCACTAGCGCAAAAAGGAGAGCGGAAAAGGGGGGCTGAAGTGTACCTTTCTCAATCTGAAATGGCTGAGATAGCACTCTATTCACCTTCAGTCATGCCCAAGATGCCTGATATAATGTGTGTACGTGACGCAAGCAAAAGCCAAAGTACATTCTTTGTAAGATCTGAAACACCAAAGGCAGACAAACTGAATAAAATGCCTTCTCGAAATCTATTAAGACCAAGGCTGCCGGCCCGTTCAACTCAGCTGCCCCCGCCGTCACCATCTGATGTCGCCTAATACAGTGTCAGGTTCCCCAATTAAACATAAAGCTGTTTTGATCATAGTGGATAAAAGACCCTATCACCCTTGCTAGCCGCATACCCAGAATTTTAGCCATAATCTTGGCTTCCAGATTACTCAAGGAAATAGGGCTGTAAGAAGAGCATCTCGTCTGGTCCTTCCCGTGTTTAGGGTTGACCACAATAGTAGATCCAGTGAGGTCAGCCGATAACTGCCCTCTCTCCACTGCTTCTCCAGATAGGGCTAGGAGGTGAGTGGCCAATATAGAAGATTTACTTTTTGTTTAGGATATGTTTTATTTATTTATTTATTCAAAGTTTTATATAGCGCGAACAAGATCCTTACAGATATCAGAGCGCTTCACAGAGACAGGGGTAGGGGCAGCAGGAATGAACAGAGATAATGGGAGCAGTATAATAATCACTAACATAGTAGGATAACAGTAACGTACAGAAAACATATCAATATACAATCAGGTAAACAAGTAATATAAGACGGCACAAGTCATTGATCCCACTACAGAAGGGTTCAGGTAAACCTTGGATGTGTGGATGGCTTATACCAATTTCTTAGGATAGAGAGAGCACTGGGTGGGGGCATCGGGAGGGTGATTCAATAAACCAGAGTGTATCATATATTGGTCGGTAGTAAGAGAGTAGCGTAGTAGTGTCACCATCAAGTAGGAGTATAGTGCCAGAGGACAAGGTGATCAGTGATACAAAGCGATGCAGAGTCTCAGATCCAGCATCTATAAAGTTCAGGAGATCTTGGCCAGAAGGATGGTTTTCACCTCTTTCTTGAAGAGTGCAGTGGAGGAGATAAGCCTGGTTTCAGGAGGGAGCGCATTCCAGATCCTGGGTGCCATCCCTGAGAAGGAGCGCTTGTATGTTTTTTCTTTCCGGAATCTACGAGGTTTCAGGAGTAGATTTTTTGTACTTCTATTGGATCTCGAACCTCCTGATATAAACAACTTTTGAGCGAGGTAGTTGGGTGCATTGTGGTGCACGGCCGAGTGTGTCATAACTGCAATTTTTAGCTGTATTCTGGCTTCAAAAGGCAGCCATTTTAGAGACTTTAAGTCTGGGGATATATGCGAATGTTTTCTTGAGCCAGTAATGAGTCTCGCGGCAGCGTTCAGGGAGGCTCTTAGGGGTGCTGTTGTGGATAGCGGGAGTCCGCTGAGGGCCACAATTCCGTAGTCTATGCGAGGGATGACTAAAGCTTGTACAGCAGTTTGGAAGTCTTTGGCAGGGAGGAAGGGTTTAAGTTTCCTCAGTGTGTTGATTTGGAAATTAGCTCCTTTTGTGGCTTTGCTAACGTGCTGTTGCATGTTGAGCTTGGCGTCGAGTGTGATGCCTAGGGATTTCGCAGAATCCACGATGGTAGGTTGGACATTGAGTGCTGTTAGGTTATTGAGCCAGGTTTGGGTGGTGGAAATTTTCGCCGGGGGTGAGATGAGTAGGAACTCAGTTTTCAGCGCATTTAGTTTGAGGTGATTATCGGCTTTAAGATTCATTCGAGGTCTGGCCTAGATATAGCTTGAACTGCTCCCCCAAATATCATAAATATATATATATACACACACATATACATAGACCGTTTCAGTCAGCTTCATCGTCTATTGGTTTGTACAAGTGTCATTCGCATTTTGATTCCACTTATCACCACAGCATACTGCATGGGGATGTGGGTCAGCTCAGTTCAGACATTGGCTGTCTTCACCGAGAGCGATGGCATTTTGCCTTTGCACATCCACTTTAAAAGTAGTTCTCTTCAGTGCCAGGTGTGGAAGTCTAATTGTATTGTATCGTACACTTATATAGCGCAAACTGTCACCCTACGGGTATCCTGGCGCTTAAAAAACCTAGTCAGATGGAACCAGCAGAAACGGGACTGATTATGGGGGGAACAGTAATCTCAGATCTTAGGAAAAAGCCAGGTCTTCAAGCTCTTTCTAAAACACATCAGAGAGTTGGCTTGCCTGATGTTCTGGGGTAGCTCATTCCAAAGGCGTGATGCTACTGTGCCGAAAGCCCTACCTCCCATCCTGGATTTCTTAAATCTGGTAGTTTCACCAGATTTACACTGGACGAGCGACTAATCTCAACTTTCATATTGTTGTGTTTTTTTCAGTCTCACCTTTAGTCTGCAGCTTGTTTATTTTTTTATTACGTTTAAACTTTTACATGAGCGTGTCAAAAAAAAATGAATGAAAACATTGCAGGCTTGCTAAGATTAGACCTTTTGACTTTACAAATACTCTTTTAAACTTAATTTCATGGATAGAGTTCTGTTTTAAGTAGTAACATTGGGCAGCAGTCGGACTTCTTCATTTACGCATTGTTGAAGGGATGTGGACTGTGACATGTTTGGCTGTGTGATGGGTAGATCGATCTCAAGGTATGCATTTATCTTTTAGTGGGTGGGAAGCGAGCCAGGAGGTGCTTAAAGCAGTGTGCACATGTTGGGTCTGCCTAGTGAGTAAACCGATAGATGGGTGCATGATTGACTGAATGCAAGCATGCGATGTCTGGGTGTGCTTAGTGTGAAAAAGTTTGAATGTATTATGTAAAGTAACAGTAGTTAGGTTAGTGCCTGTCTAAGGGATGGATGTAAGGCAGGCAACTACAGATTTTGGGCTGCAGTTGCAGCCACTCAAGAAGAGGTTGATGTGTTGGGTGATCTGTTTAAGAAACGTGCCTGTCACAGGCCCACAGAGGATGAGGGGACTGAACTGCCTGAAGGCTAATTCTCTGGAGCTCCTCTGTCTTAACATATCACTAGCGCCTTCTTTGTAGCAGACAAGATGACCAAAGGGTGTTGTCTCTGTATCAGGGAACCAGCTGTGTTAATAAAGACATTGAGCATGGCACACATTTTTTGGTGACGGTCTTTGTTTTGGAGGTAATGATCACTCATGAGCTATGTATTCCAAGTAAAAGCAATGTATTGTCTGGTGAAACTTGATATTAGCCATTGGAACGACTTTGGCTAACTTCTGTAGGTTGCATCCTACATACCTCAGCATTACCCCTGAACTTTGATAATCAGTGTCCCTGCTCCTGCACAAGTTGACACCACGCGTTGTCGCTAGAAGTCTCCATCCTAGGGTGATGGAGGATCAGAATGGTTCCTAGCGTGACCGCACTGTAGAATGCCAAGTCCAGTAGTGATGTCAGCATTGAGTCATGTTCATGGAGGAATGCCATGGAATTTGTCATGGCCCGCCTGGCTCCTGGAGTATGCTGCAGTCAGTCCTCCGCAGTAAAGGTCCAAATTAAAATGTCAATAAAAATGTTTTCTCGTGTAGCCAGTTATACTTTCTAGTTGGCTTGGCAGGCTTCCTTCCCCCTGCCCACATGAGATGATTGTGGATGTGTAAGGTAGTTCTCTTGGATTCTGGTTGTCTGATCCTGGGAAATACAATTAGAGGCTTGATGAAGTTGTTGTTTTCTCTTAGTAACTTTCTCACTGTTGTCTTCCTTTCTTGTACAGCTTTGAATGCGCAAGCTGCCCTCTCCCAAGTGCGTGAGCGTCAGTTGGCTTCCAGCGCAGCTGAGAACAGGCCCGATGAGGACCCTGCTCTTGAACCCTTGCTGCCTGCCCAGTTGCCACCTGTACCACGGCCAGAGCACTGCGAGGGAGCCGCCTCTGGACTGCGAGCTGCTGCAGCCCTGCCCCGGCCTGTTGTTACTCTACCAACAGTGCCCACTCCTATCGCTCCCCAGATCCCATCTCCACCAAAGAGGCCTTCTGAGGTGGTGCTAGCATCTGCAGAGGATGCAGTACTGCAGAAGATCGGTTGGGCTGCACAGGAGCTGCGGCAGTCTGGCTCTGTAGAGTTCAGTATGCAGTTGTGTGAGCTGCTCCGTGCTTGTGCAGAGTCACTGAAAAGCATCAAGGATCTGCAGCAATAAGTATGTGTCAAGATCCCACAGAGGCTGGGTGCCAACCTAGAACTTCTAACACTGCCCTATTGACCACTGGTTCACACATGTGCATCAGAGGGCATTCAAGGGAAAAGGACAGTCGGTTGGAAAGGAAATGTCCCCCTTTGACGATAAATGTTTACCACTTGCATCTGTTCTCTCTCTCGTGACTGTACGATAAGGTTATCGTTAAAAAGCGAACACAAAGATGTCCTTTGTGTTCTGGTCAGACTACAGCTCGATGACCCAATAAAACCGCTTCTTGACGTGTACATCAGTTGTCTTGAGACCTTCTGTAAGGAGTCCTGCCTGTCTACAATAGATCAATCCTTGGGGTGTCATGTCACATGGTTTCCTGGTCGCATCTCCTTGAAAACACACAAATTAAGACTAGGGCTCTATCGTTGAAACTAGCAATACCACTTAAACTACAATCAGCTGCTACCAACAAGCTATCATTCCATCTAGTGGTATGAGGGAATTGCTGCCAACCTTGGCCAGGGTGTTTTTAATGAAAGTACATTTTTCTTATATCTCTTCTCAGCAGAGGATAAACTCTGTTATCAAACTTATAAAATGTGGAGTACCTTCAGTGAACTTGCATATTGTCAAGATCATTGAACGAAACACAATAAGGCTGGGCCGAAAAAACAAAGATGTGTGTTTAAGGAAAATTCCTACATTCAATGGATTAAAGCAGGTGTACTTTTAGAAACCTAATTTTGATTAACTTTTATATAGCTGACCTATTTAGAGGTGCCTCTTTATCTAAATCAACCGTGTTTGCCTTTGCCCACTTACGCCATTGAGAGTACACAATGCACAAATGCCAGGGAGTTTCTAAAAGGAGCTTAGCTGATTATGCTTTTCATAATAAGTTAACTATTGAAAGAAACGAAAGTTGTGTGGGCCTGCATGACAGCAACAACGTTCAGTAGTATGTTAATAAGTGTGTTTTTTGTTGTTTCATAGTGTTTTGCATATGTTATTGCAAAGCTCAATATTTGTTACAGTATTTTGTTTCTTTGGCCCCTTTTTGACATCTATAACAGACAAAAACCTTCATGGCTCAAACACAGTCTTTCTAAATGGGGATGGTTCCCATGCCCAAAGCTGTTTCAGATAGAAAATTAGCCATTCTCTGTGCCAGTCAAATTGAACCCCTCTGCTTTAGGTCTTTCATTATTGGGCCGCTATTCTTAATTTATGTTTTAATAAGTTAATTACTGGTATGGAGGATTGTTTACATTTTACCTAAATTCTGAGGTCCATAGTTCGAAACAGGTTATGTACATTTGCTTGGATAAATGACCCGTGCCTTAACTCCTTTATTACTATATAGAAAATAACTTGGGTCCTGGGAGATCTGAGTGGCCTATGGATAATACCTGTGCCGAAGCAGATGTTTCTTTTTGGAACAGCATTGAAAGAAGCCCTACAATTGTGGAGCTTTTTCACTGTCTCTCACGTAGTGCCACTGACAACCTGCTCCCCCACAAATGGCATGAACGGTAGCATAGTAGAAACGTCTGTCTGTTACACCTACATTTCTACCTCCACAAGGTGTTTAAGTTCTTGTTGCAACATCATAGGGAATGGGGTGCTGTGCCTCTCCCTAAGCACATTCACTAAGCTATGGTACCAGTAGCTGTTATGTGAGCTGATCAAAACTGTTAATGAAACTTAAGATTGCTCATTGATCCGCTAAGTTCTGCGAGTTAGCTAAAGCTTTCTCTAGCCTGGACGTAAAATGTAGGCGATGGACTAGTCCCCAACATGGTCGCTATGCGTTCCGTTATCTCACAGTTCCATTGTGCTGTGTATCCTTGTGTTGTTTTTCAAAGCAGGGAAGGCAGGCCTAGGTTCATAGCCAGATAGGGCAAAAGTATAGGTATGTGTTAAAAACAGGTTTAAAAATTAGTGTAACTGTTTGCGTTTTCTGCCATATGTCATGCGGACTGAATGAGGGCAGTGCCATTCCAAGGTGGTTGTTTTTACAGCTGGACCGAGGGACATGGGTTATTTGCACAGTGGTGGTTAAGAAGATGATAACTTGCTAGTGAATGTGTGCGTTGGGCAGGGGAGGAAAAGGACGGTGTGGGATAGCCAGAGAAATCAGCATGTACTATGTACATGTTTTATTAGATTTGCTATAGCTATACAATGACCTATCTGCTGCTGGTAGGTGCTTTAATGTTATGTGAATAAACAAATACTTATTGAGTAACGGTCCCAGACTGGGTAATGTAGAAAACGTTTTGCATAAGTTGTGAACAATAGGAAAGAATAATTTCATTGGACAGCAATCACAAATTATTCTGTAAACATAAGAATGTGCATATGGTTAGGACAGGAAAGAGGGGATTAAATAGGGTTACTTTGGCATGTTTTCTTGCAAAAAGGAGGAAAGTGCCTCTCATCAGTTTGTGTACAACATAAACCTTAGGATGCTGCCAGCCTAAATCCGTGCACCACCACTGTATATGTTGTCCCCTGGACCAGCTAGCTCACTGTGCCAGCATAGGCACCCCTAACCTTGAGAGGAAGCGAACAGTTCTGGCAACCACTGAACCTGACAACCCGATTCCCTCAGGAACCGTGGTGACAGACCTAGGACCTTTCGGTCATACACTTGTGCCCTCTTTTGCTCAGAGAAATATACCAAGAATAGACAGAGGGACATTTTCAATATTTATTGAACCAAAGTGATAATTAGAATATATGTGCTACAACAATCAATGGACCGAAGCAGAAGAAAGGTATAATACGCGTCAGGACAGTGACCAGAACAAAAGATTCCATCATTGTGCTGAAACAACGTATATATGCAAGCATATAAAATAATATAACAATCTGGTGTACTCCTACTATGCAGACTCAGACCTACTTGTCTAGTGGGTATGTTTTTCCAGCAATCCCCTTACTGAATGATCCAACCCCATTACATGGAGCCTAAGAATGTAGGACCCTGCCTTGGTCACAAGCTGTACACCCCTCACGAAGATGTCAGTCAGCTGCTGGGCGAAAGCTTCAGCATGTAGAGACTTCTCGAATTCACCAGAAGTGCCTCCTCTGCCTATGCCCGTAAACATGATCTTTATCTATAGAAAAAGACATCCTTGCCTTGGGCCGAGATTGTGATCAGGCTGCCATTGTTTGTATGTTACAGATAGCTGGGTCGCCATATGGACGTAAATAATCAACACACTTGCAAAACGTACGTGTAGGCCTTGTACATAATGCCAAGGCAATATGCTGGTGTTCTTGTGGAGTTTATTCGTGTAAGCAAGGTTGGTGTTTCTAGGAAAGTAACCCAAAGTGTCACAAATACAAATGTGTGTCGTGTGAGAACTGAAGGCAATTTTAGGAATGAACCGTGTTTATGTAAAAATGGCAATTTTTCCTTCTAAGCCTAACTGGAAACATGACGGTGCAGCTTGAAGCATTAAAACATGGTGATAAGTTGTTTGGTTTCTGGGTAAGTTCAAGTAAGTGTATCTCCATCCATGTATAAGATTTAACTTTCTTGTCTTCTTCATTGTGGAATATAAACCTTGTTTTCTTCAGTTGCCTATTTATACAATTCCTGTTTCCATATTACTGCACTCAGTGCACAAGAAGAACACCAAGTTATGGCTATAGAGTACCTAGCCAAGAGTAGGGCCAGTTCAATTAATGTAGAGGCTGTTTCCCAGTCCTGAGTCAAGGCATTAGTCATAAGGAGCAGTCAATAGTGTTGATGCCCACTCTAGCGAATCAGTCTATGTGTCTGCTTCTCCTAAATTCCTGGGTCTCTTTATACATTTCTCCCCAATGATTATAAGTTCATCATTAGATGTATTTCTCCAGAGATCAGAGTTGAAGAGTCCTCTCTGCTGCGGGTCTGTTATTTTTGCTAGCTTGACTAATATTAATCTGTTGCTAAAATAATATGGGGATCTTGTGCACAATGTTAGCTAGTATTAACATTCACATATTAGTTCTCTAGACCCTAAGCTTCTTACTTACACACTATTTAGTGCCCTTCATTAGGTCGATCCTGGGCAGCGCATGCGCTGCTGCGAGGCATGCTGTACTGCTTTTTAGGTCTCGACTTAAAGCATTGCTTTAGCAATGCTTGTTTGTCGAGATTTCTAGTAAGCGGTCTGAAAAGTCTGCCAACGGCGGATTAGCCACAGTTCATGTGAGAAAGGCGCATGCACAAACCAGCTACGTCACAAACCACCATTTGTCTGTGCCTGGCATCAGACTTCAAAGCTGCCTCTCCCCCGCATCAGACTTCAAAGCAATGCGCTCCCGCTCCCCCTGCCCCCCCACCACAGCAATGCTGAGAGCTTGTTTCCCTACCCTATTACTCTTCCCCCACTGTCTCCACCTCGTCTCACACTTCACTCTTCCCACCCGTACCTCGCCCTCCCTGCCTTTGCTCTTTGTCTCACTCGTTCCCAGTCACCCTCCTTTCCCCTGCCTTCCCTCCCACCTCTTTCCATCCCTTCCCTGGTTCTATATCCCACCCTCCCCCTCTAATCTATGCCCTCTTCCTCCTCCCCTTCCCTCTGTCTCTTCCCTGACTCCGTTCATAGTCTTTCCCTTTCCATTCGATCTTTCTCGCTCCCTCCTCCCCTTCCACTCTTACTCTCACCCTTCTCTTCCCTCTGCCACCACCCCTGTGCCCCGGATACCGATGCCTCTCTTCTCATTTTTTTTTTACTTTACTTTTTGAGTTGGGAGTCAGCCCTATTACCCCCCGCCACAGCAATGCCGAGAGCTTGTTTTATTTTAAATGTGCCTGGCGTTAAAAGGAATTCCATGAATAACCAGTAATACGCTCACAGTAATACGCTCACATTTTGTTCCGTAAGTATGGTATGTTTAGAATAATAGAACTCTTCGGTTCTGTGATTGTCTACATGACCTGCTGTTTTAGCATCTTTCCAATGAGGAGCTAATGGCGCCAGGCACATACGACCATGGCACCAGCGTTTAAAGCATACTGCTTTTCTGCCTCTTTTCAGCGCATTTATGTGTGACTTTTAAACTCTCCAGACTGCACATTAAAAGTGTATGCTGTTTTTACCACGTACAGTAGCAACTTTAACTACCCTCTTTGCCCTCCCCTCCCATGCCAAGAAAGAGCCCCAATGCACAAGTAAAACTGAATTCTAACAACCCTGCCACTTTTGCTCCCTAAGGTAAACATAAACCGAGCACGTTTTTATATCACTTCGTTCCCAGTAAGCCACAAAAATACTAATGCAGCATGCCTCCCTTTTATGCAGCTATCCATATAATAAAAAATACAAACTACCCGTCACAATATATAATTTCGGCAATTTAAACAAAGAATTGAATGGCAAGTTTTTGTTGCAGTCTTTATTTAATTAGTATTTATAAAACGTGTATTTATCTGTGGCCATATTTGGGTATATAAAACATGTAATTCTCACAGCAGTACTCATTTTGTTAACCTTAGTTGGACAACAGGCTTATTCTTCCTTTTGAAATTTAAATTACTAATGTTGTCGACCACATAAGGATGAAGGCTAGAGTTCACATAACCGGATTTGAACCTGTGACTGTAAGATGAAACACAGGCCCATACTGTCGAGGCATTACTCCACTAAGCCAGTACACTTTACGGTTGAGTGTTGTAAAAATATAACAATATGCTTTGTTGTCAAAAGTTCCATATTTGAGAATAATTTATACAAAAACACAACGTAAAACTTTTATATTTTCATTATATAACACAATAGCAGATTATATTTTTATTTACTTTCATGTTTTGCCTTTTGTGCTCCTTATTACTTATTATTATCATGTAGCCCTCTTCCGTGCGTATGTTATTCGCATGAACAAAGGATCACGTGTGAACACAGCTGTGAGGCTGCTAGTGGAATCTGTTGTTTTTATTCTGACTTTACTTGAAACTATCCCCAGATGATTATTTTATTTTAAAAGTGCCTGCCGTAATAAGGAATACCATCAATGACCAGTAATTGTTTACGGTAATATGCTCACATTTTGTTCCGTAAGTATGCAACGTTTAGAGTGATAGAGCTCTTCGGTTCTGTGATTGTGTGCATTCTTAGCTGTTTTTACATCTTTACAATCATGACACCCGCATTTGAAGCATCCTCCTGCTTTGCTGTCTCTTTTTCTTCAGTGCATCTATGCGTTAATTTAATGTAAAGTCTATATTGTTTATACCACATACAGTAGCATTTTTAACCCCCCTCTATGCCCTCCCCTCTCATAGCAAGAACAAGACCAATATACCCGCTGCATTAAGTTACAAGTAAAACTTAACCCTAACAACCCTAACACTTTGCTCTCTATGATAAACATAAAACGAGCAGCATGCTTTAGAACACATCGTTTCCACGCTGCAACAATACTAATGCAGCATGCCTCACACTTATGCAGCCATCCTTATAATAAAGAGCAAATATTAACCCTCCACCCAGCCAGCTACCATATTAGAAAGAAGCCCAATGTACATGCTGTATGTTTTTTGGACCTTAAAACAAGTTACTTGTTTTTAGGTCTCGGACCTAAAGGCTGCGCTTGCGCAGTCTGGGGTCGGAGATTTAATGACCCTTAGTAGGGCTTTGGATCCCGCCTCCCTGCCCTGTCTCTCCTCCATTGGCTGGCTTCCTAAATGGAGGCCAGCCATTGGAGGAGAGAGCCGTCCCTCCAAAGAAGCTCCGTCTTTTTCGGATTCGGGGGCGTAAGTTTTGCTGTTCTTTAGCTTGTGACGTCGTCCGTCACTCAGGACAGCAAAACACGCCCCCGAATCCGAAAAATTTCGGAAGCTTGAGGCCGCCATTTCTGCCCGACCACCAGACGCGACAGACCCATGGTCGCCAGCCACGGCATGATCGATCGCATCGCGGTGGGCGGGCGGCGCAAAATACTAGTGCAACCGGCTCAGCAATTGCTCTTCTCGTTTTAATACCTCTCTTGCAATGTCATTTGTTTATGCAGGTACTTCTTCAAGGCGCTGTATTTCAAGCCGGCAACCAGTCCCCGGCTACCACTGTCTCCTTTACCTGTTGCTATGCCGCCCAGTTTATTTGTTAGGGTGCCCAGCGGCATCTGATCCCTAGCGCGGTCCTGTCCTGTGGTCTCTTCACGGGCCGTATCAGATTCGATCTCTGCCGCGATGTAGGAGAGCTTCCTTTGTGGCCTTGCGCCTCTAATCTACGCCGAGATCGCTTTTACCTTGCGTGGCGGCTTAAGTTCCCCAGCTTGGCTCAGAGACCGGATCACTTCCCAGGCAATATTTCTCCTGGATTCTACCGCTTTACTGGAGGGTTCTCTTGTTGCCTTGCGTTACTATCGTAACCTGGTGGTTTTATCTCGCTAGGCTTATCCCATCCACAATGGCCTCGGACTTGCGTGACGTTGCCTCTCACGGCATGGTGCAGTGTCAGGGGGACCGAGCCAGTTTTGCGTTTCCGATTCAGTAATTTGTCCGCATTCACCGAAGTTCAGTCTTTAGTTTTGGGAAGCCTCGATCGCCGTACATAAGTTGCTGCTGTTATATGTCATCATAGTGAACTCTTTGGGCAGGATTCGAACGGATATTTCTGCCGAGCTGCTGGAGCCTCACGGAAGTGCGGCCCGCCAGCTCGTGCGCCACCTAGCCCCCCGGCAGTTTTCATTTCTTATGTCAGATGCTTTCTTTATTCAACAGTGGAGGTTTCTCCTTGGTGGTAGCTGAAGCCAGTTATTTTGGAATGTGTGCGTGATGAAGCACTGTCCCCTGTCTGGAGCAGACTCCGGAAGGACTCACCTCCACCCATGTCTGCCGCCGCAGCGAAAATGCACATTGCCACCCACCAACGGTGGCTGTAAACTAAACAGGGGGCTCTTTTTTATTTTAATTTTATAAATGTGCTCTTTATGTGTTGGGAAAAGCATGCCACTTCAGAGTGCCAAAACATTAATGCAAGGTATACATAAAAACTCAGTGGTCAGGCCTTATCGTGATGGCACGCATTTACAAGTATTTTTTAAGGCTTTGTTTTACGCCATTTACTGTACTAACATGTAGGAGAGGGAAAGCAACAAGGGTTGACCGTGGAGCATAATGATGAATTATGTGGCGTGAACTGCAGTTGTGCGCACTGGTTTGAATGGGGGGTTGTTGTTGTTGGTGTGTGTGTGTTAGTGTGTTAGGGGAAGGTGTAGTGATGGGTCTCGTGTAGCCACGAGATATACGGCTCTGTGGTCTGGTTTTGCGAGGCCGCGCATGCCAGTGGTACACATTGTTGTCATTTGAGTGGTGTGCTGTGTTCGTGGAGTGGACGCCGTCCGCGTCGTGCGAGGCTCGCGTGTGGTTCCCGGTCATAGGCGTTTACTTATTGGAATACATCAATCTTGTTGTATCTACCCCAAGCTGCGCCCAGCCTCTTCATTACAGAGGGGAGGGCACACAGTACACCTACCTCGGTGGAGGGCAGAACCTATTCACCAAACCACCCTCTCACCGCCCTCCCAGGCCCCTTGATTTTGAGTTACTGGTAAAGATGGCCGAGGCAGCGCGGGACAGTTCCTTTACTGTTACAAAAGCTTGCACTACAAACTTTATAAGCAAACATGCCCTTTGTCAAATGTACACAGAAGGCGTTATTCAAGCCATACGAGAGAAGAGCATTTCTTAATGTTTTTTTAGTAAATAGCATCCGCAGCTGGTGGACCGGGAATAAAAACAGAGAGCACGCGGTACAGCCTCTAGTAATGCCCCTCTTTCCCCTGCTAGCCGGGGCTGGTCGAGCTCTTCTTTTTGGGTGTCTGGTCAACAGGCACCTGTGGCTCACAGTGTTTAAGAGTTAAGCGAGGGGGCGGGGGGAAGGGGGGGGGGAGAAAAGAATCCCTGATTTTACCACCTGTAATTACGTCATCCAGCCTTCCATTCAGGGGAGAGGTGGAGGGGCGTCATTTGTTGACAGTGGGCGGTTGAAGCAATCTGTCATCAACATGATTTATGGTCAGTTCGAGGCTGTGGCTGAAGGGTTGTCGCCTCGGGAGTTAGAGATATCTCTCATACTCGTAGGACCAAGGAACCACTCACTCGCTGTGCATGTTTCCAGTATTGGACTTCTGGGGTGTGACGTGCCAGCCCCAGTTAATCTGGAGCAGAACCCATTGTGCCCAGCTTGCCACCAGCTGACGAAGTGACAGTATAAAGATTATTTCTCCGGCACGCACAATCCCGCGTAGTTTAACAGCGCGTGTTTAAGAGTCTATTTAAAGACCCATTCACTCGGAGATCTTGTTTGTGAAAATTATCCCTGCCTGCGAGTGAAACCGTGCGTGCCATGCCGCTTGCCTAGGGCTTTATTTCCAGATACATCTGCGCTCCTGTGTGCACAACATGTCGCATCATGAGACTCGGTTATGCACATCCGTGTCCTTCGCGCTGCCTCAAGCGACGTGATGCTAACGTGCCTTTATAAGGACACATATGGCGCGCATCAGTAAAGGAAAAACTGACGGCCCAGCGCATAATTTGTACAACAAGTGTCGGGCCCAATGTTTTCTCACCCCCCCACCAACCAACTGGCAATGCCAAATGTTGGGATTGTTGAATACCCAGGCTGTGTAGTCTCTATTCCAGCTCATGCCTCTCTCTCTACCTCACTCTCTCTCTATTTCACTACCTCACTCTCTCTCTCTATCTCACTACCTCACTCTCTATCTCACTACCTCACTCTCTCTCTGCTAATGCAATAGGTCTCGCATATGCAAGCAATTAAGCTATTGCCAATATAAATGACAATGCCATTTATTTAGGGATACAAAAAAAAAAAAATCATGAGCAATGCCAATAGCTCTACCTATAATATTGCCGAGACCATTGCATTGTAAATGCTTGTTTTTGGTCCCACTCTGGAACAGACCATGCCCGACCCCAGTCCTGTCCTCCCATCGCCCGGCGAACTGCACCCCAACCCAAACGGCCTCAGAAGGATGAAAGGCACCTTCTGCGACCACCCCCTTAATGCAATGTCTCTCCTGCAAGCACCTCCCGCGCACCGCCGACCGACCCCCCCCAATTCCTCCACCTCCATTGAAACCCCGCAT
The DNA here is from genome assembly GCF_964261635.1 of Lissotriton helveticus. Lineage (NCBI taxonomy): Eukaryota > Metazoa > Chordata > Amphibia > Caudata > Salamandridae > Lissotriton > Lissotriton helveticus. The sequence continues at coordinate 643,450,963 of NC_136070.1, forward strand.
CCCAGGACGCCACCCCCCCTCCTGTACCCATCCCCTTTCCGCCTCCTCCTGAGCCATGCAACCCCCCCACCTCCCTCACCCATCCAAACTGCGAGCCCAACTCCGCCCCACTGAAACCTCAGGCTCTCTTCCCACTCTCCCTAATTAGCCCCCCACAATGCTGAAAGCTTGTTTTTTAGGTCGAGGCTACTGTCGCACTGCGAAGCCGAAGATTTAATGACTTCAACAGTGGGGCTTTAACCCGCCTCTCTCTTCCATTGGCTAGCTTCGTAAATGGAGGCTAGCCATTGGAAGAGATGTGTGTCACTCAGGGCTGGAGCAGATTCGTGGGCGTTTCTTGCTTTTTTTAAGCCCCGTGCCTTTTTGTTTGTCATTCGGAGGGGGGCGTTTACTTTTTTTTTTTACAGTGCTGTTTTTTCGTCATTGGTAACGTCTCTGTTGCCGCTCCTGGTCCCCTCTGAAGACCGCCGCGTGGTTGTATCCTGCCCCCCTCCCGCTGTCCGTGTCTTTGTTCCCGTCCCCCTCCCGCTGTCCGTGTCTCCGTTCCCGCCCCCCTCCCGCTGTCTGTGTCTCCGTTCCCGCCCCCCCTCCCACTGTCCATGTCTCCGTTCCCGCCCCCCCTCCCGCTGTCCATGTCTCCGTTCCCGCACCCCCTCCTAGAGCTACTCACACAGACACCTTGAAACTTGTTTTAGTATTGTTGTCTCTGAAGCACACAGCCCCCATCCAGGTGATTGCTGGCTGTGGGTGGAGGCTTGTCCAGATGGCACCAGAGCAGGCTCACCTGGTGTGTTGAATAATGCACAGGGCATGCACAGCGCACAGGCCCCAGCCGCTCTGGCGTTCCCTTCATCGGATTCGCATGTATGCGGGAGGGAAGATGCAGCCTCAGCAACGCACATTTCATACCCCTGTATTCGTCTAAGAGAACACACTTATCGCCGTTTTGTAATTTTAGTCGGTGTGGCTTGTCCTGAAATTATTACACGTGATGCTCAAGTTTATTGCGGGAGTGTATGTATGTCTGTCTGTGTGTCCTATCCCGGCGCCTCCCCCTGCTCCCGAGCCATGCGACCCTCCCCACTTCCCTCACTCAACCAAATTGGAGCCCCAAACCCGCTCGCTGAAACCTCCGCTTCCCTCCCAACCCTCCACAAACAGCCCACACTAGCCGATCGAGCCCGGCAAAACCTCCATCAACACTGCATGGCGAGCAAACCGTACCCCAACCTCCATGCGCTCGCTGCAAGGTCCGTCACGTGGCCATGGGCACAGCCTCGGTTGCTGCCGCCCCCCTGCGCCCCGTGGAACCGCACACCCTCAGCCCGGCTAACCCAGGTCACTCCATCCATGTCACCTCTGAAGGTGACAATCTGCTTGGCACCCATCACCCTCGGCCCTCCCCGCAACCTCCCTTGCAATACCCCCTTCACCCCTCACAGACAGCGCCTGCCATGTCTGAGCGTCCGCGGCACTACCCAACCGGCCTCTGAAGGATGAAAGGCATTAGCATGACTACTTCCCCCCCAGCCGCAATGGTCCCCTTTGGCTACGGCCTCGCCCCTCCATCCGTCCTGCCACCAGACCCCTCGCTACCTCCTCCCCAGCTGTCCAACTTACCGCCCCTCCCCCACCGCACCCCCTGGCGCACCTCCGGCCCAATCCGTTTCCTCCATCCTGACCACAAACCTCCCGCGGCCAAAACAGCAGAAATGCGGCCCACCAAGCGCTCCCCCTAACTTAACAACTAAACTTCTCGCTGCCTCCTCCCCAGGCTGCCTAAACACAGTGTCCCCCTTGCCCCTTTCCACATGAGCCCTCCGAGGAACCTCCTGGCAGGATATTATCCCATAAATGATCTGGGGCCTGGGCACGGTGCACTTCATGCTGAGACGAGAGGGTAGCCGGGAACACCTTATTTAATAGCACTGATGTCTCGGATCTTTGAGCGCTTCTCTATGCATGTAGTGCAGGGACTCCCCCTTTATGCCTCACTTGGAAATATGAAACTGCCCAGGCTTTCAAAACCTGAAAGAGACGGCAAAGACAGCGGAGTGGATTGCAAGAAGGTACTGGGAACTGAGTGATTTATATGTAGGAGACGTGTTGATTTCATTTGAGGAGGCACAGTAATCGCTCACCGCTGTTCGAGGTCAGACTGGAGAGTTTCAAACACTCCTTCGGGTCTATCTAGCGGTATGAATGATGACAGGGTGAGGTAAAACCTAAATTTTTAACTCGCGTCCGTGAAATAACTTAAAGAGCACGGGCCTCAGACTTGATAGATCTGTTTGCGTGTACCTCTTTATTTACTGCCTCAATAGTTCCACCACCCACTCATCCCCTACGTGCTCCTGACCGCCCGACCCCCCGGCCGCCCGCCAGCATTCCTATACTGCCATTGAAACTCCCGCCGTCCGGGACACAATTCCCCCCCTACAGGCACCTCCCCCTGCTCCCGAGCCATGTGACCCTCCCCACTTCCCTCACTCATCCAAATTGGAGCTGCAAACCCGCTCGCTGAAACCTCCACTTCCCTCCCAACTCTCCACAAACAGCCCCCGCTAGCCGATCGAGCCCGGCAAAACCTCCATCAACAGTGCATGGCGAGCAAACCGTACCCCATCCAATGGTATGGAATTTTATTAAATATCTGCTAGTTAAGGGGGCACAATACTTCAAAACTCTGTGTCCTTATAAAATAAATCCACTTATACCTTCCGTACAATCTACCGAGGTGACAAATCACGGCTGCGTTCATATTGTATCAGAGCTCTGATAATACCTCTCGGACTAGGGCTCATTGTATCAAGGGTTAGATGTTAGTGTTTCGCCATTTTTTCAGAAATCTATGTACAGAGGTTGGAAAGCAATATTTCCAGGGTTGGAACGCACTGTGAATCTGTAAATATCTACCAATGCATGTTTGATGGTATTTGATAGCTCCACAGTGTTCTCTTTCCACACTGGAAAAGGTTGGATATTTTGACAGGACTACACCTTTTTTCCTGGGTGGGAAAAGGGGGCGTACAGTAAAAAAAATGTGTACTCGCTGAAAACCCACAATCCACACCAGCAATGTGAGAGGCAGCAGTGTGTATGAGAGACAGCACTGTGTATGAGAGACAGCACTGTGAGACAGCATTGTGTGTAAGAAAGACAGCAGTGTGTGAGAAACAGCAGTGTGTGTGTGAGAGAGACAGCAGTGTGAGAGACAGCAGTGTGTGTGTGTTCTAGGGAGAGCATGGTGTGTGAGACAGCAGTGTGAGAGAGACAGCAGTGTGAGAGAGACAACCCCGTGGGTTCCCCTCATCCAGCGAACATGTCACCCTGCGGCTACCTCCCTTCATCGTGAGTTCTCTTCCTCGCCCCATCTTCACTCCCGGTGGCTACCTCAGACCCGCTTCGGCAGCGCACTTCCCTCCAACAGTCTCCTGGTCTCTCTTCTCAAAGAGAGCCTTTCCCGGGCACAAGGCCGAAGACTTCAGAAATCTGAAAACATCTCCCATGCAGCTGGTGGGAGCAGCTACCTTCCTGCAGGTCTGAGGCAGCGGAAAAGGCCTCGGCTCCCCCTTCACCGCCGGAGGAGGGGGCCTGAGAGCGCACGTGCTCCGTGGACAAGGAGGTCACAGCTAAGGGAGGCCCTGGCAGAGAAGGCATGACACCCCCCCACCCCAGCTCATGAACCACTCCTCCCAGTTTCCACCTGTTGGTCGAGAGAACACCATGCCATGGCGGAGGGGGGTCAGACCCCCAACAGCTGAATAAGGCGGTCACGGCCCAGGCAGGCTTTGACATTTAACATCTGGGCCTGCTTTAGAATGGCATATATCCCAGAGAGTCCAGAAACTGATAACTGCACAATTACCCCCCCCCCCCCAACCCACTCCCGTGGAGGATACCCGCACCTCTTCCTCTACCCCCTCACACTTAGTGAAGTCAAACCCCAGCACTATTGCTTTTCTTGTTAGCGGAATATGCATGCATCCTGTCGTATCTCGTTCTGCACCCCACACTTTTCTTGCACAGGCAGCGAAATGCAATGCAATAGGTCTCGCATTTCCGAGAGATTAAGCTATTGGCATTGTAAATGACAATGCCATTTATTTATCTGTTTTCAAAACCAACGCATAAATAAAAAGTTTGACATTTACAATGCTAATAGCTCTAACTTTTGCAAAGGCGGGACCATTGCATTGTAAATGCTTGTTTAATCCTCCTTGTGATAAGACCAGCCGCTGCCGCTCCCCGGGAAAGTTTGCTCGAGCTGTCTCCTTCACTAATCCCCACCTCTCGGTCTTGTCTGTCTCACCTACCTCCAGCGAGCTGTCTCCTTCACTAATCAATTACGGTGTCAAATGCCTATATCTTTTTAACCTGTACTTTCAATGATAATATTCAATGAATATTTTTTGGTTAACAAGACTTTTGCTTAAAAGCACCATTCCGCTTACAATTGATCAAAATTCATACTTTTTACTGCACCCTTGTGAGACATTGCTTATTACATGTAAATATTTTATAAGTGCCTGTTTCATATTTAGCCCTACTTTTATTTTTTGGGCAGTTTTATATCCTGTGAACTTACATTCAAGGTACTGGAGTAATTCTTTATCATTTTTCTTTTTTTCACTGTTTTAGGCCGTGTTTAGCTGGGATTCCATGCTCCCGTTGGGTTGGTGTTAATCTTGAATTGCTTTCAGTCTTCAAAACCAACACTCGTTGTGACCTTTTCACCATTGCTTTTAAATTCTGCATATTTTATAGAAAATTAATGTTTTGAGGTTAACCATGCTTTCGCTTGCAAATGACTGTGATTCACTCGTTTTACTGGCATTTGCGAGACGCTACTTATAATATGTAAATGCGTGATAAGTACATGGTAGCCATGGATGCCGACAAGCGCACGCTCGACGCCAAAATAGCACCCTCAGATATCGCACAGGCGCTACAAGCCTTGTCTCGTAACAAGGCGCCGGGCTTGGACGGCTTCCCACTAGAATACTACCAGACGTTTTCCCCCCTGGTGGTCCCTCGCCTGACCCAGGTGTTTGCAGCAGCACTCGATGCAGGAGTGCTCCCCCGTTCATTGCGCGAGTCGGTGATTGTCACCTTCCCAAAGCCCCACAGAGACCCGCACCTCATGGGCTCATATCGCCCCATCACGCTTCTCTCTGCGGATTGTAAGATCCTGGGGAAGATCCTAGCTGACAGGTACGCCCAGATCATATGCCCACTGGTCCATCCTGACCAATGTGGCTTCGTTCCGGAGCGAAATACCTCACAGAACATCCGCCGGGTCTTTCATATCCAGGACCAGGTGCGAGACAGGTTCCCTCGCGCCGCCTGCCTCATATTAGATCTAGAGAAGGCGTTCGACACCCTCACCTGGCCGTACCTTTTCTCGGTCCTACACCGACTCAACATAAGCCCTAGACTTACAGCATATACACGCCTCTTATACACCGATTTGACGTCGCGTGTAAAAATTGGGAAATACATTTCACCCGCATTCGAGGTCCGTCGGGGCACGAGACAGGGGTGCCCCCTGTCGCCTCTACTCTTTGCCCTGGCCGTAGAGCCACTGGCGATCAGGTTGCGGCAGGAGGGAGCACTCTGGGGCATTCCGATTGCGGACATCACGCACTGCGTTTTGATGTTCGCGGATGACCTTCTCATCTACGTCCGAGACATTGAGATAGATCTTGCTCCCATAGCAGTGGCGCTTACCGACTTTGCGGATGCCTCGGGACTTCGAGTGAATTGGGACAAATCCACGATCTACCCCTTTCACCCCGAGTTGGCACCCCGAGACATTCAACTAGGGACTCACAAGCTCGCATGGTCCGCTGAGGCCCCCCGTTACCTCGGCGTCCGTCTGTACCACTCCCCGGCCGACATCTTTGATGGGAATCACCGCAGGATGCTGGCTAGCCTCCGCCAGACGGTCACCTTCTGGACCAAGCTCCCGCTCCCCCCGATAGGACGGATAGCACCAGCCAAAATGGTGATGCTTCCCCGGCTCCTTTACCATTTCACCAACCTACCGGTGATACCGCCGAAGTCCTTCTTCCAAGACCTCAACTCTCTCCTAGGCGGCCTGGTCTGGGGCTCGGGCCGGCACAGAGTGGCCTTGAAAACCATCCAACTCCCCACGACACAAGGGGGGCTGGGAGCTCCCTCCTTCGAATCATCTTCTTGGCGGCGCAGCTCCAATGGTTATCATATTGGACTGCGGACCGATACACCCTGGAAACCGGTACCCCGACTGGTAGAATTGCAAACCCGGAGCTTCTCCGTCTTCTCCTTCCGGGCACCAAACCACGGCGTACATATCCCCTCCAGGTTGCGATAGCGCGTCAATGCATGATGCGGGTCCATCGGATCTCCCCCAGGAGAGTTCCGTACTCCCCGTTGCTGCCTCTGGTTGGCTGCTCCAGACGGGAACTCTATTTCTCAGCTCCCATGTTGGCCGAGTGGACTCGCTGCGGCATCACGGACATGGAGTCGCTTTTTGAGGACGGCCAGATGAAGTCGTTCGACCGGCTGACCGCCGAGTACGCACTCCCCCAGGTCAATTCCTCAAACACCGACAGTTGCTTGAGGGCTTTCGTCCCTACCACAATCTCCAGTCAGGCGAACCAGACACGCATCCAGTCATACACACTACCCTACTCATGGGTGTGGGGCGCCACTTAACTCTATAAATCGGTTCGAGAACTCTCGCAAGCCTCACTGGCGACCCTACGGGCCAAGTGGGAGGAAGATTTCGGGCGTGCTTTGCATGACTCGGAGTGGACCAAGGCTCTCGAGGCCCCAAAACGAGTCTCTAGGAACGCCCGCTTCAAAAACATTCAATATTTCATACTACACAGGGCATACCTTACGCCAGCGCGACTGCAACGGTTCTACCCCACGACGACGTTCCTATGCCCTAGATGTCATTCCCCCGCTGCGGACTTACGACACATGTTCTGGAGCTGCCCCACCCTCCACTCTCTGTGGCGGACGGTACATGACACACTGACGGAACTCACAGGCCTCACGACCCTGACCTCATGGGAAGCTAGTGCGCTAGGCATCCTTCACATTACTAAACGGGCCCCAGCACACAGGCGCTTTGTGTCCCTGGCACTACTACTGGCGAACCGCTGCATAGCTATGCATTGGCGATCCCCGGAGGGCCCCCCCATAACGGCTTGGTCGGGGGCGGTTTGTAAGTGGGCGGCAGCCGAGGAGGATGCCCTCCGAGAGGAAGAAGCTAAGGGCGCATGTAAGCATCCCATTTCGTTGGAATGGGCCATGCTCCTCCACAGCTTCCGGCAATCCCTGCGCGCTAGTACCTCACCCACACCTACCCCCCATTCCCCCCCCCGCCCGCCCGTCCGGGCGCACCCACGACTCCTAGCTGATTCCCGTACTGCCTGTGCCAGATCCCGACGCCACGCGCCATATTAGAGACATTGTGACCCCCCCCCCACGCCAACTGCCCGGCTGCCCCACGCATGGGACGACCTCGCCTACTGACTGCACAGCCACGACGTGCATGGATATTGTGAATCCCTCTCGTAGCCCATCGCCCGACTCCCGTCACTTCTAGCGACGCTCCTGCTATTGCCACCATGCTCCCCCCCACAGTTTTGTCCCCCCAGTTGCATGACACCACCACTATACGACCTGCACGGGCCCTATTCCAACGACCTCCACAGCAGGGACTTCCACGACTACTGTTCCTCTTTGTTCCCCCAGGTGGGGTTTCCTGCCTGCATCCCTGCTCACTTACCAGTTTGAGGAGCCTGTGTTATTCAATGGAAGAAATGCCACATTGCCTAGTTTTATATGCAGAAAAGTTGCGTGATTGGCTGACCGCGGCTGAATGTTGACGCCGCGCCAGCAGATGATTCCTCCAATCTTATGCTTGCTAATGCAACAATAAAAACAAGTTACAAAAAAAAAGTACATGGTAGCCATCCCGCATCCTCCACTGCAATCCCCCCTTCCCAACAGCGCCCGACCCCACGCCATGTGTGTGTGTGGGGGGGTCCCAGCGCCCTCACTCTTCCGCCCTCACTCTACCGCTCTCAGGCCCTCACTCTACCGCACTCACGCTACCGCCCTCACTCTACTGGCCACACTCTACCGCCCTCACTCTACCACTCTAATGCCCTCACTCCCCCGCCCTCACTCTACCACTCTCACGCTACCGGCCACACTCTACCGCCCTCACTCTACCGCCCTCACTCTACCGCACTCACTCTACCGCACTCACTCTACCGCCCTCACGCTACCGGCTACACTCTACCGGCCACACTCTACCACTCTACTGCCCTCACTCTACCGCCCTCACTCTACCGCCCTCACTCTACCACTCTCACTCTACTGCCCTCACTCTACCGCCCTCACTCTAAAACTCTACTGCCCTCACTCTAAAACTCTACCGCTCTCACTCTACCACTCTACCGCTCTCACTCTACAACTCTAACGCTCTCACTCTACCACTCTACCGCTCTCACTCTACAACTCTAACGCTCTCACTCTACTGCCCTCACTCTACCACCCACAGGCCATCACTCTACCGCCCTCACTCTACCATTCTACTGCCCTCACTCTACTGCCTTCACTCTACCATGATCTGCTGTTCTAATCCACCCGCCTCCTTCTTTAACTCCCTGTTCTCTTCTCCTGTGCTGATCTGCTGCTCTCTTCCACCCCGCCTCTCCCTGTTCTCTTCTCCTGTGCTGATCTGCTGCTCTATAAAACCCGCCTCCTTCTTTAACTCCCTGTTCATTTCTCCTGTGCTAATCTGCTGTTCTCTTCCAGCCGCCACTTTCTTTAACTCCCTGTTCTCTTCTCCTGTGCTAATCCGCTGCTCTCTTCCACCCGCATCTTTCTCTAACTCCCTGTTGTCTTCTCCTGTGCCGATCTGCTGTTCTCTTCCGCCCGCATCCGTCTTTAACTCCCTGTTGTCTTCTCCTGTGCTGATGTGCTGTTCCCTTCCAACGCCTCCTTCTCGAACTCCCTGCTTTCTTCTCCTGTGCTGATCTGCTGCTCTCTTCCACCCGCATCTTTCTCTAACTCCCTGTTGTCTTCTCCTGTGCGGATCTGCTGTTCCCTTCCAACGCCTCCTTCTCTAACTCCCTGCTTTCTACTCCTGTGCTGATCTGCTGCTCTCTTCCACCCACCTCTTTCTCGAACTCCCTGTTCTCTTCTGCTGTGCTGATCTGCTGCTCTTTCACATGCATCCTTCTCTAACCGATCTCTCGCCCTCACTCTATCTATCGCCCTCACTCTATCTATCGCCCTCACTCTATCTATCGCCCTCACTCTATCTATCGCCCTCACTCTATCTATCGCCCTCACTCTATCTATCTATCGCCCTCACTCTATCTATCTATCGCCCTCACTCTATCTATCGCCCTCACTCTATCTATCTATCGCCCTCACTCTATCTATCTATCGCCCTCACTCTATCTATCTATCGCCCTCACTCTATCTATCTATCTATCTATCGGCCTCACTCTATCTATCGCACCACCACAGAATCACTCAGGGGCACCACAGCATCACTCAGGGGCACCACAGCATCACTCAGGGGCACCACAGCATCACTCAGGGGCACCACAACATCACTATGCGCTACTACAGCATCACTCGTCGCCACCACAACATCACCTAGCGCCACCACAGCATCAATCTGTGTAACTATTCAACAACAACCGGTTCATATATGTTCTCTCAATGTTTCACGCTTTATTACAAATGTCACAAAAAGATGTTAATATTTCACTTCTGTTCTTGGATTATCGCCACAATAAAATACACTGAACATAATCTTCACAAAAGTTATTTACTAAAGTTTAAGCTATTGCCATTATAAATTACAATAACTTTTATTTTATAAGCGCTTAGAGACCCCGGGGTGATCATGCGCTATATAAATTAAATAAATAAATAAAAATATTTAAGTATTAATAAAAAAAATGTAAAACATTATTTGTAATATCAATACATCTAAGTCACGTAAATACAAAACATGTTGCATTACAAATGCTATAGGTGTCACATTTGCAAAAGTTAAAAGTATTGGCATTGTAAATGACAAAGCTATTAATTTCGCTATTTTCAAATCCAACACATAAATAAAAAATGTGTCATTTACAAGACCAATAGCTCAAACTTTCCTAATGCGAGACCTATTGCATTGCAAATGCTTGTTTTTTAATTTGCAGTGCGCTATGCGCGCTTTCACTATGGGGTCACAAGCAGCGCACGATCATTAGCTTTTTAACACTCCCTCCCCACTTCATTTAATACCCTGCGCCCCCGCCACGCTTTATCACACAGGCGGGTGCTTTTACTTTATTTTAGCCCCACTTTCTTTTGTGCATACACTGCGTCCCCGCCATGCTTTATCCCACAGCATGGCCGGCGCTTTCACTTTACTTCATAGTTTTAAATGCTTTTGTAGATACACACAGTGCGGCGCACTCAGTCTTAAAGCATGGCCAGGTTTCTTTTTTTAATTGGTCCCACGCCATACACAGCACTGGCATTGGAGGCTTGAGGGGGAGAGCGAGCAAGTACATCTTCTGGCTCGGGCGTATTGCTCTCCTCCCTCGCGCTGCCATACTCTGTCTCCACAGTTGCTAGCATTCCCACAAATTGACCAGCCAAAGCCCTTCTTGTTTTACTTTAATTGGGCCTGCGCCATAGGTAGCAGTCACGAGAAGTCGCCTAACGCCATCTTGTGTACTTTGTGAAGTGTGAGACAGCCGCCCTACTTTTGCCAACACTGCTTGGAGTCCAGTCCACGAGGAGGTGGGTGAACTGCGCATACCATTTTCGTTGTGTGTAAAAGTAATACGGCGAACAAGCTGTTCATTAGTTTCATCCAGAACGCTTCTTAAAATTCTTATGGTAAACTGCATGTGGAAAATTTATTTTGGGACCCGCTCCTTTTTTAGCCCCCCCCCCACCCCCCCCCATAACTTACTTGGGAGGAACTGAAGTGGAGTAACATTTTTTTATAAAGTTGTGTAAAGATATGTCAACAGCTCCAAAGTTGTCAGCAAAACAGAACGCTATTTGCTTTACTCATGTCTTTTAGCCATGTTGTACAGCACCGTGGCTGCTGTTCAACATGGCTAAAAGTTAGTGGCGTTGAGTAGATTGGTGTAGACTGGCATAGAGGAGGGTGAGTACAGTGGCGTAGAGTGGAGTGGAGTGGCAAAGAGAAGATTGGAGTAGCGTAGGGTGACTGGTGTAGCATAGTGTGGCATTGTGTAGAGTGAGGTGGCGTGGAGTGGAATAAGCCAAACGATGCAGGCGTGAATAAAATAAACTACAAAAATGTGTTAAAAAATAGAACAAATGGAGAAAGCAAGCAGCATAAGAACTGGAAACCAATTAAGTGCTCTCAAACACTTAACTCAATCACAGCACAATCATCCTACAGACCAAATAAGTTGAATCAACCTGCACTTGCTCCACGCTCCACAGAAAGAAGAGGAAATGACGTCTGGAACGCACTGGCCAAATAGGAGACAGCAAAGAAGAGTTACATTGGAGCCAACAAATGAAAAGCAATGGGCTTTACTGTAAAAAATATCCCTGCAACTACAGCGTATGCACTGTTGCAGGCGAGATCTAAAAACTCTCTTCCTATGGAAACTGAGACCAAACTCTAAAGACATGGTGCCGACCGTCACAGAGTAATTTTGTGAGTGTGTTTTATAATTTGTTTTTTCAACAACTCTTTTTTTTAAAAACTTTTTTTTGCAGACCATTCCACTTGTACACTGTGACCTTTTTTATCAGTTTTACCATTTTAATGCTCCTTGCATATGTATACATATAAACAAACCAAATAAAAAGAACATTGCAGGCTTGTTAATGCAGGCACATTGGGTTTGCCAATATTTGGTTTAAGTCTGAGCTTAAAATATTCACAGAATAAAATATATATATTTATTCATCGATCAAAAATATGATCATTCACATCTTAAAATACAGTACTTAATCAATAAAACAATAAAAAATGCAGCGGTATAAAAACCCTTTAAAGAGATTTTTACAGACGTGGCTATGAGCGTCAAGATGGCGGTCGCACCTTTGGTGTACTCCGGACTCCTCCGTCATCCGCTCGATCATCCGCCGCCATCGAGACCATCTGGCACCCTGCGCTACATACCTGGACGCCTGGATGCCTCTGCTGTTCCCTTTGGGTCGTTGGGTGCTCATTTTGGAGCTGGACAGGCCGGTCCTGCCTCTCGGACCCGCCAAGTGGAAATCCTCAAGATGGTGACCGCGCGGAGTCCCGATCCTCTGCCGCCCGTGATCGGCCCCGCTCGCCTGCGGTGTGGACTCCTTGTGTGGCGGGATCCCCCCACCCGTCCTGTGTGCATCACTGCCTCCCCGGCGTGACCCGCCGGCATCGAGTTTGCTGCCATATACAGCCGGGGAGAGATGCTGGAAAACTGTCGCTGTCGTCCTGGGATGGACGGCTCTCCCGAGGTGGAGCCAAGGTGTTTGCGGCGCTGTGGCCCCGCGGGGTGTTGCAGTGCTCGCGGGCCGCCTGTAGCGCTCCTGAGGCCCCTGCTGGATCCTCCTTGTTGCCTGGCCTTATTGTACGGAGATGTCGGACCTCCCCCACGGTGCGGACTACAATTGCCGGTGAGCCTCTGTTGGTCCTGGGGCCCAGTCTGGTATTGTCTGCACCATGGGCTCTCAGCAGTGGGGTGTGTATGGACTCAGCCTGACTTCACTGACGCCGCGGGGACGTGGCCTGCTGGGGAGTGATTCCCTGTTGTTCCTGGGGCCCCGGCCTGTGCCTCCTGGGTGGACCGCTGGTGGCGGCGCCCTCCTGCTGCCCCTTGGGATCTGAATGGGGGTTGCTGGTGCGGTGGGCCTGCGCCTGCTGGACATCTAGTTGAGGAGGAGGCCTTTTGTCATCAGTGAGGCCCTCCTGGCCATCGCCTGTGACGCTGTTTGCTGCGGGGGAGGGGGCGGTCTTCTGAGTGTGGCGTTCTTTGGTCGCCCCCCTGGGTCCCAGACAGACATCGCTGATTCTGGTCTGGTCCCTCAACGTGGCCCCGTTGGTTAAGGCGGCCAAGGAAGACCTCCATAATTAGAAAGCGCTATCTCTGAACCCTCTAGGGAGGGTGGACTTGTTTAAAATGATGATCCTCCCCAGATTCCTTTACGTCCTACAGAATACCCCTTTCTGTTTTCCTATTACTTGGTTCCGGGAGCTGGACAGTCTAATCACCAAGTTTCTCTGGAGCGGAGGAAGGGCCCGCGACTACAATTGCCGGTGAGCCTCTGTTGGTCCTGGGGCCCAGTCTGGCATTGTCTGTGCCATGGGCTCTCAGCAGTGGTGTGTGTATGGACTCAGCCTGACTTCACTGACGCCGCGGGCCCAGCGGGGACGTGGCCTGCTGGGGAGTGATTCCCTGTTGTTCCTGGGGCCCCGGTCTGTGCCTCCTGGGTGGACCGCTGGTGGCGGCGCCCTCCTGCTGCCCCTTGGGATCTGAATGGGGGTCGCTGGTGCGGTGGGCCTGCGCCTGCTGGACATCTAGTTGAGGAGGAGACCTTTTGTCATCAGTGAGGCCCTCCTGGTCATCGCCTGTCACGCCGTTTGCTGCGGGGGGAGGGGGCGGCCTTCTGAGTGTGGCGTTCTTCGGTCGCCCCCCTGGGTCCCAGACAGACATCGCTGATTCTGGTCTGGTCCCTCGACATGGCCCCGTTGGTTAAGGCGGCCAAGGAAGACCTCCATAATTAGAAAGCGCTATCTCTGAACCCTCTAGGGAGGGTGGACTTGTTTAAAATGATGATCCTCCCCAGATTCCTTTACGTCCTACAGAATACCCCTTTCTGTTTTCCTAGGACTTGATTCCGGGAGCTGGACAGTCTAATCACCAAGTTTCTCTGGAGCGGAGGAAGGGCCCGCGTGGCTCTGTCTACTTGCCAGATTCTCTCCTATGATGGGGATATTGGGGTGACACACTTGTATCTATATTTCTTGGCAGTGCGTCTCTTGGTAGTTCATGACTGGTTCAATGGGGGCTGTCTACTTGCCAGATTCTCTCCTATGATGGGGATATTGGGGTGACGCACTTGTATCTATATTTCTTGGCAGTGCGTCTCTTGGTAGTTCATGACTGGTTCAATGGGGGCTGGTCTGACCCAGCCTACAGACTGGAACTGAGCGAATTAGGTCTAACCGACATCCAGGCCATGATGTATGGGGGGACCATTCCAACCGGACTTCCTGATGTGACGCTCTCCGTGTTATTGGCCTGGCGGGCCTCGCTGCGACACCCTGGATGGACCGGCAAGCTGACCCAATGTACACCCTCTGGCATGGGGCCTGGCTCTGGGAGGTTAGCGGACTACAGGGGTTTAAAACTTGGGACTTTGTCCCAATTTTATAAATATTTGCAGTTGAGACATGCCCTCCATATGCATTTTGCGAACGACACAAGGCTCCCTGAATATAATCCCACTGAGGTGCAGACGATGATGGTAGATTTAGGTAAGGGGGGGGTCTCCCGTATTTATCGCACCCTAGTTAACAGCACCCTCACATCCCTAGATAAATTGAGGGATCAATGGGTGGGCTCCCTCAACGATGTGGATAGGCGCCATGCCCTCATGGCCCCCAGAACAGTCACCGTCTCCGCCAAACTCACGCTGATTCAGCTCTATTATCTACATGCTGCGTACCTCACTCCCCTGCGCCTTTATCCAGCGAGCTTGCGCCCAGATGCATCATGTGCGAAATGTACCCATGCCCCGGCTGACTTCCTCCACATGGTTTGGCTGTGCTCCTGCTTGGAGCAATTCTGGGGTCTATTGAAGTGGAGCTTCACAGAGGTATTGGGCTGGGAGGTTTCTCACGATCCACGTCACTCATTGCTGGGGATCACAGATGGGCTGGACGGGTCCAGAAACGAAAAGTTATTTCTTAATACAGCGATGATGGTGGCAAAGTGGGACATAGTGGCAGCTTGGAAAAGCCCTGACCCACCTAAACTGGAGAAGTGGCGTAGAGGGGTGGACTGGTGCGCGACCCAAAAGAAAGGCCTTCACAAGGCCAAGGGTGCGTTAAAAAAATACCATTGAGTGTGGGGGAAGGGGTTGGGGAATGTGGAGGGTCCTGATTAACCTGGTTCCATATCCTGTCTGTGTCATGGGGTTTGTGATTGGGGGGTACATTGCTTTTACGAATGGATTCAGACCAATGATTTCCGTGTATCGGCTGAATTGTTTTATGTGTTTTAAAAACAATTAAAATGTGTAATAAAAAAAGAGACTTATACAATACAATAAAACAAGCTTCTAAACCTTTCATAGTTATTAAGCCAGCGTCTAAAAGAGAATACCACTAAGCCTTAATTGCATTCAAAGGAAGGGTTCCGTATCTGAACTGAACATACATAAATATATGCATCCACCATCGCCAAACTGTTAGATGAGTAAATGTAATTTTAAAATATTCACACCTCAGAGAAACGCTTATCAAATGAAGTATGCACGAGCAGAAATGAGACACTGATTTTAAATATATTTTTCATGAGTAACATTTACTATATCCGTTCGTCCCATTACCCGAAATACTAATTCTTAATTATCTCAGAACGGGTCTCTCGCAGGAGCCTCGTGATTAGGAAGTCGAATATTCCTGTATCACTTTCTTTAGGAAACGCTTCATA
This sequence comes from Lissotriton helveticus, assembly GCF_964261635.1. Classification (NCBI taxonomy): domain Eukaryota; kingdom Metazoa; phylum Chordata; class Amphibia; order Caudata; family Salamandridae; genus Lissotriton; species Lissotriton helveticus. Next base: position 643,466,676 of record NC_136070.1, read on the forward strand.
ATGTGTACGTTAAATGTATCTTGTTTACAAAAGCGCACGTGTTTGGCAAACAAAACATAAAACAGCTATTAGTGATAACGTAAATATATAGCGCCTCCTGTCGGGCATGAGATGTTCAACCACTCCTGTTGTGCGGATCCTCGCTTTATCTTCTACAAAAACAACATTGAATGAGCTACTCATAATTCACATGGGAGGACTTTGTAGTTCTGTAAAAAAAAATACACCCGTTAATCAAATTACATCAGTAGGCATGTCAGTTTCCAACGAGGGCCACCCTCGTGATTGGGGTGACCACGTCCCATTCATCTATCCCTTTCATTCGAGTTAAATTCTGCGTGCTGCTTTAGCTGCAATCCGTACGTGCTGCTTTAGCCACGGTATGGCCCTTTTAAATGTAGTGTATGGGGGGAGCAGGGGGTGGAGCCCACCGGGGTGTGCCAGCAGCAGCAAACAAAGGGCCCTTCTGCTCTTTAAGAGGCACGGCCGGCTGGAGCGAGGCAGGGACAGGGACTGCGATCTAAAGGAAGCCGCGGGTAGCCACAGGAAGAGCTAGCCATCCCAAGAAACAACCTCTGCCTGACAGAACCCTTGCAGGAGCTGGAGGACACAGGAATCGCATCGGAACAACCCCCTCACAGGAAGATCCACCCCTACAGGAACAACCTCCGCGAATGAGGACCGGATGCAGGCATCCTCTCCTATAGGAACACCACGCCCGCCCTTTACCGGAGGAAGGTCTGTTATTTTATCCTGTAACCTCCAACCCCCATGCTCGTGGCAGCAGACTGCTCAGGAGGAAAGTAGAGGAAGGACCAAGAACCGTTTCCACACCCAGCGGCACGGAACAGGGGCGACCGGGCATCTGCTGTAATAGGCTTCAATGTCGCCTGGAGCTTCAGGCGTTCCCTCGTGTTCGAACACCGCGTCATACGACCTCCAGCCTTCTCTTGGCCTGGCAAGGGGCGCAACATACACACGCTTACGTTGCAACCCGCTCTAGGACGGGGTCAGAAAGTCCCTCGCCCAATACCGACCCCGATAAGCCCTCTTTGTCCCAACGGATATTGTCCCAAGTAAGGACACCTCGGTATTGAATTAAATCGTTTTAGTATAGCGCTTCGCGCTACCTTTTGGGTTACTTTAGAGCGCTACGCCCTGAAAACGTAAATGAGACTTTTTCCTCCTGCCCGACACATATCACAGATTTTCGCTCTTCCTACGTTTTAAGCAGCAATACAGAAACAACTACCAACTTGGACTCCCAGATATGGAGATATAATTGATATTTGGAGCTTTAACGTCTCCAAACCCTCCTGGTGATTGCTGCTTTTCTGGACGCCCACCGCCTTGCCGCTTCACACACCTCTCGCCACCTCATCAGGTCCTTGCCAGCTGGTTTACTTGGGCAGAAGCTCGAATATTAAAGAGCCACTTAGCTCACGCCCTCGCTCACCGAGAAGTCTACCTGCAGCCATCATGAACGGCCTCCCAATGCCACCCGCAGCGGCGGGCATCGCCAGCCCGATAGAGGGCTTGCCCCCTCTGCCCAAAGGCCTCAGCGGCCTCCTCAACTCCAGCGGCGGCTCGTGGCGCGAGGTCGAGCGCGTGTACAGCAAGAAGACTCGTATCCAGGACGACCTGAGCCGCGCGCGCCGCTCCAGCGCTGCGGATGCGGCGCGACGCACCGGACGACCTCTGAACCTGGACGCTGCGCTGGCCATACTGCGCAAGGAGATGGTAAAGTCCGTTTTATCACTTCGAATGGTTAAATATGATGATATTACTTTTTTCCCCTTAGCGGAATTCCAATTGATTTTAATAGACCCAGTTGGCATAAATTTGGGCATTTCAGAAATGCGCACAAAAAATTGCATTAACATAAGTAAAATACAATCAATTAGAACATATTTGAATGTGCAACGTGTGTTTCTGCATGCTTCTCTAGGCCTAAGAGTGTTGTTAATGTTGACAATGCACCTGATATACTTGTTGTCAATAATATTTATATACATGCCGTTTGTGGTCCACGTGCTCTGTGCGTAAAGCTTACGCTACGCTTCCTGTAGGCCACTAGGGGCACTGTTGTCAGTAATGACTTCTGTGTTGTTACCTAATGCATTCTGGGTGCTGTAGTTTTTGTTTTACTTCTAGTACACTACGTAGTCGTTGACTAACAAACCTGAAATCGGCGATTAGGTGGTAAAATGCACCTTCATGTAACGCATGTAATCCTAAATCCTTATGTTTTTCAACTGGTCCTTATGTAAAGCGCTCTGACACCTTCGGGTAAAGTTCGCGCTATATAAAATCGCATAAATAAATTGACTATAGTGATCTGGAGTCACCTGGTCCCCCGAGTGGCGCTTAAGGTAGAAACAAATTGCATAGATGTTTGTGCTGTTGCCCACTTTCATGCGCAGGATGGGTGTTCGCCACTCTACAGTGCATAAACCGAAAAGTCATTGCTGCTAAATGGTGTAATTGCATTGTAAATTTCAATTTCACAGATTACCAGTGCTTCAGGTTTTAATGTCTTTATTTCGATAATAAAATCATAAAAGACAGAATAGAAACATTCGTGAACAAATCAAAAGCCACCACAACATACAGACGGTTATATAAAACCAAATTTAAGCATGTTATCAAACTTACACTAAGGCTAAAACCACAACTAAAAAGTTATTAAACATTAGTGGGTTCCACAAGACATTAAATAAGCCTGGTTCCAGAAATACAATAAAAAAATCATTACAGGATATAATTAAGAAAAAGTTGGGTTCCTTCTGACTCTAATTGCCCAGCCTAAAAATTTGGCCAAGCATATCACGATGATTTCAGAGGTATTTGTTTTTAGGGCCCTTATTGCGTCCGAGGCTTTTCTATAGGGTAATTGTTTGAAAAGGGGTTTTAACCACTTGGAGCGGGGTTCTATATATTGAGGACAGGCAAGCAAGAAATGGCCCTCTGTTTCTTTATGGTCAGGGCAACAGCTACAAGCGCTTGAGGAGGTTTTACCCCAAGATGAGGTAAAGGAATTCAAGGGTAGTGAGCCCACCCGAAATTGATAAAGTTTTTTATCCAATGACCTGGTAATGGAATCCCAATAGGTCTCGCGGGCAGGGTCCAGCTTAAAGCTTAGGAAACGCCCCGTTAGACCCTCAGAACTAGAGGCATGTACCAGGGAAAGGCGGTTTGAGGCCCAAAATAAATCCTTAAATTCCTTTTTCGAGGGAAAAGTATTAGTATCTGGAGACACCCACAGATGAATTAAGCCCATGTCACACAGACTCTTTTTCACCGAGCGGAGCCATGGGATCCGCTCAGAACCCCACATGGCCTTCACTTCTGCTAACTCTTTTGCAAATAGTACAAGATCCTCAGAGGTCCATAAGCGCCTCCAAGTAGACACTACTCTATATCTTGCCATATCCATAATTGGAGGACAACCCTTATCATGACAGAGAGGGATCAATGGAGTCGATTGTGGTAACCCTACCAGGTTACGAAGAAATCTACACTGGGTTCTATATAGACTCGAAAGATGCATAAACCCCCATAGCTCTGCCCCATAAAGTGTGGCTGCATTTATTTTGGTATCATATATTCTCAGGGCGGGGATAACCCTTTTTGTGATGGATTTCTTCTGCTCGCGCAGAAGACATCCAGTCAGTTGGGCAAGTTTTAACTGCTGGGTCGCTATTTGTTCTTTCCAGGACAGACGACGGTCCAGAGTGACCCCCAGATACGTCATGGTTTCAACTTGTTCCAAGTTGACCCCATTTAATTGTACGCTGCTGCGTATTAGATTTTTCCTGGATAAAACCATGAACTTGGTTTTACCCACGTTTATCTGGAGGTCATTTTTTTTACAAAACTCCTCAAAATGGTTTAAGGCCCGCTGTAGGCCTCCCCGGGTCTTTGATAGGAGTAGGGTGTCGTCGGCAAAGATCAACATAGGAAATTTAGTCCCCGCCAAGGATGGAGCATCAGTATGTATGGACATGAAAAATTTAACTATTTGGTCAATAAAGAGTAAAAAAGGGTGGGAGCGAGAACGCACCCCTGGCGAACTCCTCGTGTTACTGGGAACGAGTCCGTGAATTGACCTTGTGCTCCCCACCTTACCCTGGCGTAGTTCTCATCATGTAGTCTAATGATCATCTCGACTAATTCACCCGGCATACCCAGATCCCTCAGAACCTGCCATAATTTTCCCCTCGGTACCAGATCGAAGGCTGACTTCAAATCTATGAAGGCAGCAAAAATAGTGCCACCGCCAAGCGTAACAACCTTCCAAAAAATCATACAGAAACGTAGCACCTGGTCAATGGTACTTGTACCAGATCTAAAGCCCGCCTGCATTGGGGACAGTATATTTTCAAGATCCATCCACCCCTGCACTCTCGCCAAGATCATGCAAACGAAGACTTTTTGAAAACAATCAATTAAGCTAATCGGGCGATAGTTGCCTGGGTTTGATCTATCTCCCTTTTTATGTATCGGGAGAATCTCGGCCCCCTTCCATGTTTTGGGGATACAAGCTCCTCTCGCTATAGCGTTGGCTATGTTTGTTAGATAAGGTACCCAAATGGCAGTATTGGCCTTAAACAGATCAGCTGGGATTTGATCCAACCCAGGGGCTTTCCCCCGCTTTGTCAAGCCTAAAGCTATCTCCGTTTCTGTTTCAGTGAAGGTCATAATCCCATCACAGGGGGGCATTGCGTGTAACAGATTTGGTGTGGACGGAGGATCAGCAGCCTCTGTACAAAATTGGGAAGAATAATAGTTTATCCAGGCTTCAGGGGATACATGATTGGATGGGGTGCGAAAATCACCCTCCTTGCCACATTTAACAATGTCCCAGAATTTAGTCTGATTATTAGACTTGCTGGCATCCAAAAGATCTGCCCAATAGTCATCTTCCCATGCCCTCTTAGCTTCCCATTGTACTCTTTTGTACCATTGCCTAGCCACCTTTACTTCGCTCATATTTCTGGATTTCACTTTCTCAATTAAGGAGCTATGGGCCTCCCTACACTCTCTGTTATACCATTTTGCTCTTGGGGCTTGCAAATGCCCGGTACCTTTCTTACAGGGTTTCGAGAGAAGTTGTTTAAGCTCGATAAAACATTTATCATGCATGCCCATAATCTTATCTAATTCAGTCTGACCCCTCCCAACAACATCAGTCCTCATATTATTTAGTGCAAGCTTCACCACATTTTCTATACTAGCCTGTATAGTTGCATCACTTGATATAGTGGACCATTTAAGTCTCCTCCGGTCATTTGATAGAGTTAAAACCCCTTGCCCCATGGGATCTGGTTCCGCCAATCTTATCAGATCATACATTTTAAGTTTCATGGACAGGGGATTGTGATCGCTTTCCGGACGCATAACAATTTCCATATCAACAATTAGGCTCCAAAGTTCCATTTTTAAAAAAATATAGTCAATGCGGCTTTTTCTCACACCGTTATCAAATGTGAAGTTGGCGCCAATGTCTGATTTAGTACGACCATTTGCGGCCCTTAATCCCCAGGTAAGACAAAAAGCAGTCCAGCTCAGGGCGGCCTCCGTTGCTTTGACAGGTGTTTGATTCGTTAACTCCGGGATTTTCCACGTTGCGTCCTCTGTAAACCCCCAGTTATCCTCAGGCAGATAGAGTGGCTCGATAGTGCAATTTATATCACCAGCTAATATGATAGATGTTCCTTTATTCCAGCCAGTTAAAAGGTGGTCTAGGACACCTATCAACTGGGGACATCGCCCACCAGGAAGGCCACGAGAATAAACATTAATAATAAGCATCTCCTGGCCCCCTGCCTTGCGTAACCTAATTGCCAAGATGTCGGGATTTTCCACATACAATTCAGAGACTGAGTAACCCCAAGCCTGTTTTACCCACGTTATCAGTCCCCCTGATGCACGCCCTTTATTGCTCTTTATTGCGGGCTTAAAAAAATTTATGAACCCGGCTTTGTGTATGGGTGCTGTAGCCCAGGTTTCTTGAAGTAACACAACCTCGTATCTATCAATGAACTCTAACCAATCCTCGGAGTCCAAACGGGTCTTTACTCCGGCTACATTCCAGGACACAAAGTTAGATATCAATGTATCTGTTTCTACAGGGTTGTTGCTGACATTAGCAGGGGAATGAGTATTAGGTAAACTAACACTTGTTGGCCCAATACTGACTCTCTTTTCTGCTGTTTTAACAATCTGCGCCTTTTCCCCAACTGACGCAGCCGGTATTCTAACTTTCTTATTGGACATAAACTGGTAATCCGTATTTAATTCCAAAACAGGGTTAGGTGGATATTGCACTACTTCCCCAATCTCAATAAACAGGTTAGATGACAAGCTGGGTGCACACAGTCAATCAATCCACTCTAAGTCTGACAGAGCCTCAAAATGGTTAAAGAGCGGGGGGTACTGTTGGGGGTAGGGTGTTATTGGCTCTCGAGGCCTCCCCCCCCCCCCCTCGTTTTCCACTGGTTGGGGCCCATTGGGTAGTTAATGTGGGTGTGGGGATAGAAGTAGCCAAGGTCCAAGGTCTGAACATCACCAAGACGGGCAAATCTAGCTTTCCTTCGAATTCTGTCCACCACCCAAGGGTCTTTAAAAGAAATCAAAATACAATCCCCTTCTAGATCTTTTAAACCCTTACCCACCCAATCAACTCTCCTTACATAGAGGATTTCGGTGGGGGATGAGGGAGGGAGAGGACGGTGTTTATTTAACCAAAATATAACCTTATTCCGCAAGTCCCCTTGTGTCTCTTTAGTACCATCTTTTAAAGGGGCCACCCCGGTTAAAACGATGGTGTATTGGGATGCTTCTGGTGGTAAGTTAACTCTGGGTGTTGGTCGTATTTTTCGGTTATCCGTCCTCTGAAACCTAGGCGGTTGGGAATTATTTTGGTCTTTACCCATTGTTGATAATTGCACTGAGGTATTGTTTGCTTGATTTGACATGCCATTCGGCAAGGGATGTTTCACTGGGGTGTTAATACCAGTTAAAGGGCGTTTATCCCTCAGAATATCCTTTGCGGGAGCTCTACTGACAGTGGTCAAAGTGGCAGCAGGTTTAACCCCTAATAGGGGATTCTTATTATTAACAACTGGAGTCCCTGCAGGGATCGCTGTAGATTTTCCCGCTTGTTGATTTGTGCCCCTAGTTGAATTACAAGCCCCCATCCCAGTAGCGGGTTTTGTTAATTTTTGCAAAAGACCCATGTTGGTATTGACAGCTGATTCCAAAACATCTATTTTAGCGGTCATCAACCTTGTTCTCTCTAAGACCGGGAGCAATATAGTTTTTAACATTGCTTCCATCTTAGCCAACAGAATATCGTCACTGCTAAGACAGGTTGGGCAAGGATTTGATGAACCAGAGGGGGCTAATGAAGGGCAATACACCATTGGGAGACTTTGGTGGGGCTGGGAAAGAGATAAACTCACCCTGTTGGTAAGATCAATTTTGGGTTGTTTTTGGACCTTTTCCCCCTGTGGACTTGAAACATATTTTCTTTTCCGGGATGTTGGGTTTATACTATCTTGTGGCAGGTTGGACACGCTGGGGGGAGTGGGAACATAAGACTGTGATGCATCAGACGGGCTGCATTCATCATCCTCAATTTGCTGGCTATCATCCTCATAGCTTATCTGATTAGTATGTGGGTTCAGTTCTCTGTTATCATAGGGTGGGGATATGATATCTCCATCGCCATCTACATGGACTATCGCCTCTGTCTCTGTAGTAGAAATGCAATTAAAAGCTGCATTTGTTACAGGGCTTTTAACATGGGCTAGGGCGCCGATTGAAGAACGCTTCCCGGTAACTAGATCCAGGGACAGTCTATGTTCTACCATTTCTATTTCCTTTTCTAGGATTCCTGTCGCTCTGGTAATAAAAGCATCGAGGGGACCAGAAACAACACCCTTGGAAGTTTGTATATGAACTAGACGTTGTTTCCCAGATCTTAGTGCCATGTTTACTGGCTGAGTGGGATGATATATAAAATACAATATAATATAAATATTAAAACATCCACTATGCCACCTAAAAATACCAATACAGCCCCTCTCTGTTAAATACAATAAGGCTAGATACCACACAAGACAAGTTGGTATAAAACAAAAAGTATTTTTAACCAGGGCTCTAGGCCCAACCCAACCTTGTCCGACCGCGGACGGCCGCAGACGGTCCCGCCCTTGTCCCGGGCTTCTCCCGGTCGCTCCCGCGAGGCGGAGGTACTACACTCCTTATGACTCTATAGCTGTATGTTTATTGGCTGATAGGCGGGGGGGCGTGGCCAGCGGGGAGAGCAGCCCAGGTGTTGCTGGTTGGGCGCGCAGGGGCTCCTGGACACTGGAGTCCCTGCCTGTGCTCGCAGCCCCGCTGGTTCACTCGCCTTTCCCCGCGCTCCTCCTAGATGCCTCACTGCAGCCTCCCAAAACAAACGACGCGCTGCGGGACCCGCTTCGCGGGTCCGGCGAGTCGTAGAAAGAGTGGTGGCAAAGGTCAGCTCCGCTGAAGCAGCAAGTCCGCCGCGCTCCTCAAAGGACCAAGTACAGGCAGCCAAATCGGTTCAGAAGGGTCCCCAGTGCTTCGTTTAAGTGCTATTACTTTCACAATTGTAAAACGCAGAGACCAGGTATTCTTATGGTGTTTTAGGATACATTCCTTAAATGGGACAGAATTGGGGAACTTTATATGGTGATATTGAGTGGTCGATGTAGTTGTCAGCTGTTAAACATATTTGCTTGTGGTAATTGTTTTGAGTAGTAAATGTAGCTGGATCTAACACTAGTGATCTTTGGTGAGTTGTTTATGCTTTACAGATATAAGTAGCCATTTTTCTTTTATGAGCTACTCTAGTTATTTAGGTCCAACCTAGAAACGGCTTTAGCTGCCTCGCCAGCCTGATGTGTTAAACAAGCATTGGTAAAGCCTGTGGATCTGATGTTGGCTGCCAACCCTTTAGCTTTGTCAGTGATTGTTTTGTCATGGTTTTTGGAAAATGTTATTGTTAGGGAAGCTGACTGCCCTATGTCAATGAAGACAGGAAATACAAGCATTGGAAATGCAATAGGTCTCGCAGCATTAGAGTTAGTGCTTTTAGAATTGTTTATGGGTTTTTGTGTAAATCTTTAGCATTTTTGTTTCCTGTAGCCAATGCTAAAGAATTAAAAAAAAAAGCCATAAACATTTCTAAAAGCTCTAACTCAAATGCTCCGAGACCTATTGCACTGTGTGAGGGTGAGGGGTTGAGGGTGAGTGAGGGTGAGTGAGGGTGAGGGTGGGTGAGGGTGGGTGAGGGTGAGTGAGGGTGAGTGAGGGGTTGAGGGTGAGTGAGGGTGAGGGGTTGAGGGTGAGTGAGAGCGAGGGTGAGTGAGTGAGAGTGAGAGTGAGTGAGAGTGAGGGTGAGTGAGAGTGAGGGTGAGTGAGGGTGAGTGAGGGTGAGTGAGGGTGAGTGAGGGTGAGTGAGGGTGAGTGAGGGTGAGTGAGGGTGAGTGAGGGTGAGTGAGGGTGAGTGTGAGTGAGGGGTTGATGTTGAGGGTGAGAGGGTGAGTGAGGGTGAGGGTGAGTTAGGGTGAGGGGTTGAGGGTGAGTGAGGGTGAGGGGTTGAGGGTGAGTGAGGATGAGTGAGAGTGAGGGTGAGTGAGGGGTTGAGGGTGAGTGTACAGCCTGCTTCAATAACCACGTTTTCAGGTAGTTTCTAAACTTCACACTTCCATACAGGGAGAGAAACGAAACAATTCAGAAATATTCAGAATATTGGAAGAGCGGAAACTGTGGAGGCTGGGAGGGAGGGGGGAGGCGGGGTTCGAAAAATGGTAGACATTGTGAGAATTGGCAGAGTACTACAGAGAATGAGAAAAATAAATTGTGGGCGTGGAGGGTAATTGAAGAGCGCAATCGGAGAGGCAAAGAAATAATGACTAGAACTAAAGCGACCAAAGGAATTAAAATGAACGGATTAAACAGATATGAAATAAGTGCATCCATTGCATGTGCTTGTACTATCAAATTAACTGTGCAGTTCTACGCTGTTCCCCTGTAAACACTTGTAAAGCACGCAAAGTCCTTCTTAGATTTAAAGATTTACTTCTCAGCACGAGCTTTTCTTGGTCGCAGTTTTCGATTTTCTGTATATTCTGATATTTCGATCCATTAGCTATTTCTGGGAGAGTCCAACAACATATGACAGGCTGTGAAAGGAAAGTAAAAGTTAAAGAGACAGAAAAGCACGAGACACGGAGAGAATTTCGCGTGAACTAAATCCCGCGGGATCCGAGTTTAAGAGGGCCTGCACGAGGAGAGCGAGCCGAGCCGTTCCATCTGAATGGAAACACTTCTGCAGTGCTCTGAAGCTGGCTATAAATATTTGAAAACATCAAAGGCGGTTGTGTTAAATTAAAAATGCTGTCGCACAGATAGGAACTAGCCGCGGGGGCTGCCAGCTCCGACATGTGAGCCTGGGATCAGACACAAAGAGGCAGAGCAGCAGCAAGGCAAGAAGAGAGCCGGGGAGTGAGCGAGAGAGAGAGCGACAGCAGAGGGGAGAGCAATGGAGAGACGTGGGGAGAGACCAGGGGTGAGGGGATACAGCAGGGGGGGGGGGGGGGGTGAGGGGATACAGCGGGGGAGGCAGTCACAGCACGCTAGGAAGAGAATAGACTCAGAGCTTCATATTGTCTGTTTGGTCACGGATTAGCAGCGTAAACTGTGAATAATCACGTTTTTATTGAAAAAACAGTGGTGTGGAAAAATGTATATTTACGACTTGGCTCTGATTTTAACATGGCCATAGCAAATAGTTAAGGCAGCACAGTATCCCATGCTTTCTAGCGGCAGGCAGGCAGGGGAGGAGAGGAGGAGGGGGGAGGAGAGTAGGGGAGGCACGGCCTAGCGGCCGTGCAATCAAGTAGTGAGGGGGCGGAGCTGGGGGAGGGTGCGAGAGAGAGTAGGCAAGGCTAGCGGCAGGCAGGCAGGGGAGGAGAGGAGGAGGGGGGAGGAGAGTAGGGGAGGCACGGCCTAGCGGCCGTGCAATCAAGTAGTGAGGGGGCGGAGCTGGGGGAGGCTGTGGAAGAGAGTAGGCAAGGCGACACGGCGGGAGGGGGCGGAGCGGGTAAACAAAGACGGACATGCACGCGCCCGTGACTTTTAAGGTCAATGCGCATGCGCATAAGCTTAATGCGCATGCGCATTGACCTTAAAAGTCACAGGCACTGCAGGGAATCGCCACGATTCCTTGCAGTGTGGATAAAGAGTGGATGAGCCCCTATAGTCTCGCTTGCTCGATGCGCATGCGCATCGACAGGCGAGACCTAAAAACATTGGCTAAAAGCAAACCCATTGTTTGTTCCCAATCATACATTAACATAAACGAACTGCATCATCCTTACATTCGTACAGACCATAAATTGTCCTTGGTAAAAAGGGCAGACTAACATAGACCGCTGAGGTTTGTAATTGACGATCTCAAATCTGCCTAACACACAGGATCAGATTTTCTACTGTCTTTGACTACTAGACAAGATCATGTCCGTTAATTCGTCTGAACACACTTCAGTCTTAGCCAGATTTAAGATCTCCAACTGTTAACTATTCGTAACATTTTAGCTAACCTGTCAGTCAGTGGTTATACTTACAACTTCAGCATGTATGTTGTATTTCTATAGTGCAAACCTAGCCAATAGCAGCGTGCTGTGCTTGCTCAAAGACGAGCATAACGTCCACGAGTGATAGGAAAGGTGGCCGGTTTTAGGGCATGTGTGTGATGTAGTGTTCTTTAAAGAGATGCATCTTCAACTCTTTGGAGCAACATTGGGACCGTCAGGTAGACACGATGATGATGCTATGGATCCTTGTGTGAACACACAGAACAGGCCTCCCGCCTTGTTTTTTTCTAGTTTTTACATTTTATAGTCTTACGGTGTCCTGTCTGCAGGTATGATGAGAAGCACCGGAGATAGTGAACTTGCCTGTAAGATAACCAAGGGTGCTGGTCATGATGGCTTTGTAATTGATGTAGCTGGTTTTCAACATGGGGCAGGCTGGCAAGAGGATGCATTGGCCTTCCGCCAGGATGGGGGTGATCATGTTTCTTCAGGCCCGGGATGAGATGTCCTGCGGTGTGTGGGGTGCCAGTGTGGAGTCTGGGAGGCCATGGAGGAGGGAGTTACCTCCATGCAGAGGCAGCAATTTGAGGTTGCTTACTGGAAGAAATTATTAATATTATTTTTTTTAAAGAGAGCTGGACCAATCGTGAATAGCAAATGTTCGTGATAGGAGCTTTCCAAGTTGAAAATAATGTAAAGTGGAACAAGCCTAACACATGGTGGACAGCACCCATTGCAACACCCATCGAATTGTTGCCATGATTTGTCAAAAGAGCCAGCAAAGTGTGTTTTGCTGATTGAATCCCTGAGGCAAGAAAACTATAATGAACACTCCTTATAGGCTTGTGTAAGATAGTTTAGAGCCACAGATCAAGAAATTCATAGTGATGATAACAGCCACTTCAACCTTGAATAATGCCTCTTTCCCATTTATCAGCTTAACTGGCTTTCTGAGGCATGCAGTGGTGACCTCCTGTTTTAAAGAAACCTTCTGCAGACCCACAAAACCTGGCCAATTATCACTTGGAATTTCAACAAAGGCTACCATGTAACATCATGAAAGAGAAAGATGGCGAGCATATTTGACCACCGTCCAAGCATACATCCTCTTCTACCTGTCTGACAGATTTGATGTGGTGTATCACCCACCCTGCTCAGACAGTCGCAAAAACGAACCATGGTTGCTTGAGTGACTCTTAAAGGGGTCACATCCTTCCTACAGATGTCAGCAATGACTATTCAAGGATTTACAGACTTTTTGGAATGGTGCCTTACAGCACTGCAGGTTAGCCAGCAATAAAACTTGCAAATACAGAAGTTGGCAGGCCACCCAAAGTCCCACATCAGCGTGGAGTAAAGCTAGTTTTAGCAGCATTTAGAACATATTCACCATTAGATGAGAGAAAGCTGCATATGCCTCAGTAGATTCAAAATGCTTAGAATAAGCTGAAAGACTACCAACGCTCTCCGTTTCACATTCCCTTCGGCACTTGGTGAGCCTTATGTCCCTGAGCAGACATCAGGAAATGTAGTGCAGCAGTGAAATTTACATTTCAATCCAGTGGTCAAAAACGTAAACCAACTGTTGAATATGCTGAGAAAGGCATCATTGATTGACCTCTACCCGTGCAGCTCAATTGAATAACATTTCCTTATATAGCCCTTATTACCCCCAACGAGGCGTTGAAGTCCTGTAAGGTTAGCAGTATACTACATGGGAGCCCAAAGTTAGCGGTCAGTCCATTGGTTAGTTGGATTAGTAACGTACAGTTTCTTTGTGGTAGATTAATGGCTTGACTTGGGTGTGTGCATTAGAGAGGGATATGCAAGAAGCAAATGTTTGATGACATATATATTATTAGGTTAATGAAATAAGACAGATTAAATACAGACCTGCAAATTAGAGTAGTCTGTTATACACACGAAGCATTTAGAAGGCAGAAGGGAACGGGGGGGGGGGGGGCTTTTGAAATAGATAAGGGAGTGGAAAATCGGAAGATCAAAGCCAGGTCAGTTTTTTTATGCAAGGTTTTAGGGACATAAAAAGTGGGGATTTTTTTTTTGCAATAGTATGCAGTCTGGATTGGATATACACCTTAAGAAAGAAACCATTTTTTAGGTCTCGCGACCTATCGAGAATTCAAGTAGCCAAAATCCTCATGAAACCACCAGCTTTTTGCTGGCGTTTTCATGAAGTTCACGTGAACCACGTGATCGAACGCGCATCAGCCTCCCTCCCTCCTAATTGCATTTGCCGCACAGCACATCAAAGGGCTTCGCCCAGCGTGCGCTTTGCGGCTTCTCGGCTTCTCCTCCCCTAATTAGTCATTTTCGCCGCTCTCCCCACTCGGGCCCCCTCCCCTGCTCGCCGTGTCGCATTTCTCCTCCCCCCTCCTTCTCTGCCTTCCTTTCCCGGCGCACGCATTTGTTTGTTACTTCTTAAAACCTCCCAAGGCATCTTAATTTACACAGCTGCCTTCCTTTCCCGGCGCACGCATTTGTTTGTTACTTCTTAAAACCTCCCAAGGCATCTTAATTTCACAGCTGCCTTCCTTTCCCGGCGCACGCATTTGTTTGTTACTTCTTAAAACCTCCCAAGGCATCTTAATTTACACAGACGCTCATAAACTAGGCATTAGTTATTATTCTGAAGTTGAAACAAAGTCCGACTGGCTCATTTTAAGTTTTGAAAACTTTCAGTCGTAGCCAGCACATTCAACTAGTGCGTTGCATTAATTCGACTGCCTCATTTTAAGTTTGGGAAACATTCAGTCGTAGCCAGCACATTCAACTAGTGCGTTGCATTCATTCATGTTTTCTCTTTTATGGCTTCAAATGTTGTGATCCACAGCCAGACACGCTTACGTGGAGACATCACCTTTCGGAAGCCCAGTTTCCACAGATCAATTCAAAAATAGGGACAATTAAGCGCCGATAGCTCCGTATAACAAACACTCAGTAAAATGTACATAAAAGGTGGCGAAAGAAAAAATGAAGGGCATTTAACACTCGCCAGCTTGGTTAATAACGGAAGATCGTCAGCCGGATAAACCCTACATACTACACATCTGTTGTTCCTATGTATAACGTCATTTTCAACGAAAGGCATAGTCGGAATTCAATTCACAGTTATTCTCACTGACTACCTGCAAGCAATGTGACTTCTATGATTAACTCCTGCGGTCAGAATAAATCAAGAAAATGTATTCACCCACGGCGCTCTCGTTTCCCTCTCAGAAAATTTTCAACAAGCATTGGCATTGCCAATAGGTCTCGCTTGTGGGACCTTATAAGTATTTAGTTTTGCAGCACAATATCCTTGGTGCAAGAAGGATATTGTGCTGCAAAACTAAATACTTATAAGGTCCCACAAGCGAGACCTATTGGCTATGCCAATGCTTGTTTAATTTGTATTCCAAAGGTGTGTGGCAATTGAAGTAACAAGATTGCAAATCCTCTCAAAACTGGATTATTGTAACATTGCAGGTACAGCGATATCCAAATCCCGAATCACCACATTAACAAAATAAACCTACAAGGATGTGATTGCAAATAAAAAGCACAGGCATTGAAGCCACTAACTTGTCTTCTCATTGAACAGTGAATACAATTTGGAATAGTTATCATTCATAAAATGTTCTGTGGTAATTTAATAAAATATAACTAGGAATCTGGGGATTGGCCATATCTGTAATCACTGTTCTAGTCGAACATCCGGAGTCAACAATCGAGGTTTAAGCAGAAAACTCGAGGAAACCGTTCCCTCAATGTCTTGGTGCCCAAGCCTCACCGAGACATAACACTGAGAACATAATCTTTGCTAACGTGTCATTCAGAAATGTGAGAACCTGAAATTCTGATGCCAGTGCAGGACCTTTTCCTATGCACAGCCGGACTAAGAATGCAAACCATTCCTGTCATTAAGCCATGCCAGCTTGGAGGGGGGGTCTGGTGGGAAACACAGCTTCTGCTTTTGTTACAGGGGGGAGATATTGCAGCCCTGTTGCAAAAACGGCCCTCACCGCTCCAAAACCGGTTCCCACCCTTCCAGCCCACTGGGGAAACGCCAGGTGCCCGCTTCAGCCAGTCCGGTCCTGTTACTATGCGTTACTGCTGGACCTGCTATACCTGTGGTGTGTGCGACGCGTGCTCTATTGCTACTCTTATTGTGCCGATTATATGTCCTTGAGGAAATGTGCACAGCTTTGGCAAGTGCTGTAGCTTCAGTGTGCTCACATGAGTGAAGCTTGCACTGTTACTACCTGTGTGTGTGAGAGCAGTATGCACTGCTTGGTGCGCACTATATTGTATAAATGTATAACTTTTTTTATGTGCAGGTTCCCAGCTCAATAATTATTCACTTTTTTTGTTATACATTTTATAGAGTACAGAAAACTAAATCTTTCGTTTATCACACGTAAGATATGGCCCTGTAGAGTACTCTTAAGTATTCTCTGACTTGTGTAGAGATTTCTGATTGCCTTTGTTTGAAGTGATTCACAATGATGACAACCTATCAGGTGGCGGACGCATGTCCCGAAGTTGCCTTTGAGATGCACGAGGCACAAAGGGCCTGATTCACGAATGTAACTTACACTTTTGAGTAAATGTTTACTTTGGAGCAAGTGTATTACTTTTGGAATTCACTAACTTGGATTGTAATCGTACTACAAAAGGGTAAGTTACATTTCTCCACCCCAGATTAATGTGCTTGGCTAACTCTGGGGATGGACGTCACCCACCCACACAAAACACCTTCCTAAACCATTTTACTTCTCTCCAATTCCACCCTGTTTTGTAGTAAGTCTACCACTTGTCCTACCCCCTCCCACCCACATTTACTAATGATGCTTATACTTAAGTGTGTAGAGACTTCGCAGTTGGGATGGGGAGGTCCGCACACATAAGTATAGATAATATATAAAACGTCACACTTAGTTTGAGTTGCAATTTGTAGTGCTACAAAACTACTACTAATTGCAATTTGTGAATCCGGCCTAAAGTCTACAAAAGTCTGTGTAACATAACAATAAGCAGATGGGAAGTTGCCATCCCAGCAACCTTTTGGGAAAAGATCACTCAATTCAAAATGGCCACCTGGTGGGGTGAACGTTTAAGCAGGAAGTTGTGTTGATATGTTCTTTAATAGCTGCAACAATGGAAGAAACATTTTGCACTCTTTCTGCCAAATCTCTGGGAAGTTCTGTGTCTGCCAGGACAGATGCACAGTCCGCACATCCTAGGAGTGCCTCCATCTCAGCCTGTGCAGGAGAGTCCTTTTCAACTGGTTAGCAAGGTTGTTTATTAAATAATGAGGATACTTGCAAGCTAGTGACTGAACAATGTGTGTGGTGTCTGTGAGTGATGAGCATGGCATTCCTTCTACCACCCATCATCCTCTCCTCCGGCTATCACATTCAAACAGTGACGATTTCTTATACTGAGCCATCACATTTATTTCTATCCATCTATTTGTTTGTTAGGGTAGAACGCAGCTTTTTCTTTTCAGTTTTCAGACCCTCATTTTTTTAAATTTAAACTTCTATAGAAATTATTTTCCAATATGTGTCCGGTTTTAGATGTGGGCAAGCCAACAAATTACCAGGGAGAGCCGCGCTAGAGCTGAGCCAAGGCTCATATATGGCTCTAAAATCCAGTGGACAAGCGGAGTCTTGAAAATATTTAGCATGCAAATCCTATACCAAACATCACGGTTGTATGATATGTTGCCTCCAAACTTCAGAAAACGTGTATTTCAACGTGCTGAAACGTTTTACCATTGTACATCAAATTTTACTTCTGCGTTGAGAAGTATTAAAAGGCAGAAGCTTTGCATGTGAACTGAGAAACATTACTGCCCCCACCCTGATGACAATGCTATTAGTGAACTTAGGCATATCTGTCATTTGTACCCAGTATGTGACCTATATAATTATCATAGATGGAGCAACATTATAGGCCATTAAATCAAACACGAGCGGTTTTATACAGCGCACACCCTGAATTTAGAATTTGAACGTGCTCTGATATGTGAATTTGAACAAAAAGGACTTTCAATTATGTAATGTATTTACCTAGGATCACAGACTTTGGGAAGCTGAATTGATCTGTAGATTTCCAGTTTCACACGTCAATTCAGCCACATGTGTATCATTTTCTCACGTCAAAAGTTCAAAAAATCCTCCATAATTCTCTCAGGATGAGATTAGAGTGTGGGTGATGGTCAGAATCCACCTTTTATTTTTGGCAACTTTACTTAAGGCAAACTTTGCCGAAAGATATGAGTGCTTTACATCAGACACGGGTTATGCTTCACAATTTTTTTGGAGCAGGGAGATTTGAAGGACATTCACAGGCAAGGCCACCTGTTGTACAGTATATGGCTGCCCGTGTAAGCGCTGTTCGTTTTCAACTCATAGTTCCGAAAGGACTTCGAATTGAGCCAGACCCAGGTATCTGGCTCAAGCTTTCAGTAGCTCCCCAACTTCTCCCAGGTTGTCCAAGAAAGACCCACTAAAAGACTAGCAATTCCTCATGTTAAAAATGCCTAAATAGGGAACCAAGGTGTATCGTAAGAATTAGATCATTGAGTCCGTGGGTGTCATTTCTGAACAGGTTTACACTGTATGTGAGACCCTCTTTCGAGGACACGCTTTTGTCATAAATTACACAAGAGACCATTTCAAAATGTGTGACTTGCACCTTTTGTGTGATGTCAATTGACTAATGTTGTGAAGTAGCTGAAATCCATTGATGAATCTTGACGCTAGCCGCTCAGTCAATTACAAAACCAACAATTCCTCTGGTATCGCCCTTTGAACCTTATTTTTAGTTCTACAGAAGGATTCGGAGTAGGAGTACAGCACTGCAGATTTTATAAAACCAAACATAAAAATTGTTGCACACACATGGTATCACTGGCCGAGTGAAGCATCGGCTTACACAAAAAATACATTTTGGGAAATAGGCTCTATGCAATATAAAGGTGGATGGCCATCACTCGCAGGGCCACAGTAAAGGGGACAGCACCTTAGTGTTTCCTCACTGCTGAGCATAGTATGTTCTCAGTGACCACCTGGTGTAATAAGGTAGCCACAGCCAGCGTGAGACATCCACCCTTGACTCTGGTGGATGACATTCCGTCCGTGAGGGGTTGGGGGGGGGGGGGTGTTCTATTCAGGTGGTCTCGCCACCTGGATCTTCCTCTTTTCCTGTGGTGCCAGGAGCAGAAATATTTGCTTTAGGCATCGCTGTAAGGGGGCTTGTAGTGCATTTAACTTAATGATAATTACATTAAGTTGATTGCCCAGATCCATGTTTTTAAAACCACTGCCCCTGCAGGGAAGCTGCTTCTCGTGCCTGCCACTATTTTCGGTACAAAAGGGGGTGGTGATGAACGGAGCATCCGAATCAATCAAACACTCACACCCAGTCAAAAGATCTGGGTTTAATCCATCACCGTTCTTTAGCCCACTCTGCCACCCCAGTTCAGACATGGCCATATGCAAATCAGTCTGACCCTGTGCCTCATGGGAACAGTCCAGCCCGAACTGCCAAGCCATGTCTTCCCTGGACCGGAAACAAGCTTCCGAGGACCGGTTTCTGGCATTCCAGCTGTCCTCAGCCCGGCTTGCTTGAATCCAGTGGCAAAGTGAGCAAGGGACTCACGTCTGAGCAAACCCTGCCACACTTATGGCGACCAAAAGCGGTACGGTGTTTTTTGCAATTTTCACCCCGAGTGGGCTGGGTATGCTCAGACATGAGTCCCAGGCTCTCCACACCACTGGAGTCAAGCTATCCAGTCTGATGAAGGCTGATAGCCAGAAACCGGTCCTTGGATGCTTGATTCCGGTCTGGGAAAGACATGGCTTGGTAGTTCGGACTGGACTGTTCCCATGAGGCACAGGGTCAGAGCTGATTTGCATGTAGCCAGTGTCTAACCCAGGGTGGTGTGGAGTGCAAAAAAACAATGGATTTAGGCCCAGATCCTTGTACTGGGGTGAATGTATGACATTGTTCTACATTCTGTCCATCAACTGTGTTTTTTGCCACTATTTTCAGCACATTAATTCACGGAGAGTTGCGAAATGGTCATCTGTTGTAGGGACTGTATGAGCAAGCGAAGACATAGCTTTCACTTCACTCTGTATCTTCAAGGACCAGAGCCGGAAACAGAAAAAAATACATCAGTATGACAATCAATGTATACATTTTTTTTAAAAATTTAAACATTACCCCTAAAATCAATTGGCTTGGCACCAAGGACAAACGTGATGGTAAGTCTTTTCTGGTTTACCTAATTGGCCACATACAGTGCTTTAAATGGGGGAGAAAGAGAAGTGCCGGTACTCCACAAATTGATTGGGATGGGTCTTGAGAGTTTGGTAAGGGTGTGTCTGTGGCCCTGGTTTTGAGGCAGGCATTTAACAATCTTGGCATTTTCTTATTCAATGGAAAGCGCCCTAGTTTAAACTGGAGTTGCTGCCTACAGCTGGTCGCCTCTGGGGCCAGTTGTTTGCTATCACATTGACCCCTTGAATGTTTGGACTTGGTTCATTTTCAGATTCTGTCGCTAGTCCCAGCGCAGCACTTTTCCAGAGACGACACTTTTGTTACCAATATCCAGATTGTTCTGGGGGCAGTGCTTTGAGGCGCTGAGTCTGCCTCAAGAACCTTCTTCTGTACATGTGCGCGAGTCCCCTCTATTGTTGCCTTAATTAATGTTTCTGTCTCGTCTCATTTGGGAAATACCTTTTAAGGGACTGTTTCACCCCCTTAATAAATGATTTCCCTCCAGTAGGGTAGTGATGCAGCGGGTCTAACATAAAACCCTTTCTTTTGTGTCACAGACTCAGGAAAACTCTTACTGTTTACTCATCGGTGGGGCCCATAACACCGCAAACGCACACATTCACACTGTTCCTGAATGAATGATAAGTAGACGAGCTGCAAGACATAGGGGGTACCTTATAATCCTATACAATAACTATACACATTATATACATCAAAATTCGATAGCTGTACGTTCCAAAAACATCAAGGTACTACGCTATTTGGACCAACTAGTAGGAATCAGTTGACGGCGATCAAGTCCAGCTCCAGCACAATTTGAAACCATCAACATTTATTTGTCATGACTTTTATTCTGATAACCACAGACTCGAGTTTATAATTTCATAAGACTTTATCTAAATTCATTTAACAAGAAATGGAAATCAAGTAAGTTATTATTATTAAGCAAATACATCTAAGCATTATTTCAATGCATTTAATCATAGGAAATTTGAAATGGAATATACTCAAAACCCCTTGGCCATAGGGCGATGAAGAGAGTGGTTCACCAGAACATGAACCGTAAATCACAGGATAGGTTCCCAAGATGACTGTCTGTCCCTCTAACCTCCGCTGACATATCACACCCGATGTAGAATTCCCGCAACGGTCTCGTTCCTTTTCCCCATTAGAGTTCAAAGACCACCATTTTCAAAGTCTCTTGCACCATAAAAAGAAAATTGTCTTAACCGACAGCATGTCGTGCTGAGCAATATGTGCGAAAAGTAAAAGCCACGATTCATCATAAGCACTGGCTGTTTTATACCCTTTCACTAACTTTCTATACCCAAAATGGAAACTTTTAGGGGCTACATCCATTTCTGATTGGTCCATTTGAGGGTTGGTGATGGTCACCTCATTGTCCTCCTAGCTCAAACCAGTTCACAAAGTCCTGACTCGTTCAGGGGTTCATATGCCTTCATAAAATATTCACATTTATATTTTGTAACACTATTGGTAACATTCGTCTACAGTCATGAATTTGCTCATCTGCTGGAGCTCAGTTCTCTCATTAGTTCCCAGGCTTTTAGAATAGTCTCTTTGTCACAACTCCTGTTGCAGGTCAGGCTGGCCTTGACATCTCTCACTCCGGACATAGGCCATGCACTCGTGACTGAACATCCATTCTAATCATGCGCAGGGGCCATCTTTATTTTCCATGCGCCGTCGCATTTCACTGCAGCCACTTTCAGACCAGGCCTAGCAGAGCCAAACCGGAACTAATACGAAAGCAAACATTACAGGAATTAGATATAGAAAATAAGCCATTCTGTTTACCACCCACCATTCTAATGACACATGTTTGGTATTACCTAACAAAAGCGACATTCAAAGCCATTTTACTTACCATCTGCATTCTATGCCACAATGTAACTCTATTACAGGCACACATGCATGCAATTTTACTCTTCTTTCTACATAATCACAAACCTATGTTAATTTAATTCACATTTTATTAATAAATTAGAATTTAGCAAATAGTTAGTTTCCCACGTGTAGTGTCTAAATAAAAGGTGCATTTGTTGATTAGTTTACGTGCTTCATACAGTTAATATTATTAAAGTCACGAGGTCATTAACTTCGAAGGGGGTACAAAAATGTTTGTATTTCCCTGCTCCATCAGTAGTTAGAGTCCGGAGGGTCCCTGTCATTGATGGCAGAATCTGTTAAGTTTCTCTAGGATCAGCAGCCCTGGGGGTGCTCCGGATGTTTTCTTTTAAACCAAGCCAGCTCCCCACCCCCACCACACCAGATGCCGCAAGTATCGGGCCTAAATGTTGTACACAACAGAGATGCAGCTATGAGTGGTGCAGCAGGTGCAGTGGCACCAGGCCCACGGTTTGCATGAGCCCACTGACTCTGAATATTGATATACGTTGGCACTCATGGGGCCCCCGTTCCTTATTGGCACCGGGGCCATTTGCTAAAAAGTGAAGTCATTTTAAAACGCTGAGACCTGATGTATGCAGAACATAATGTTGTCCCCAGACCCACCGTCTGCTCGCACATGGTGTCTTCTGTAACCTGATTTCAATACCGTTAGATGTACAACACCTTGCGTGGGAAATACTCCTGCTGACAGTAGTGTTCTCTGTAAAGGCTGCACAGCTCAATGGAATACGCTTCAGGCTCTGCCAAATACCCAACCTAAAATTAAACTTGTGTTCTGTCTCTCTTCTAGCCCTGTCTTCTCTCCCTCTCGTTTCTACTCTTTCTCCCACTTACATCTGACTAGCATTGCAACCTACGAGCTGCAGGTTCTACACTCATCACTGCAGCAGGCTCAGCTCGCTCCGATCTGAGTCTGCTTCGCTCCTCCTCTACTCTTACCACTCTTCTCTTCCCTCTCCTTTCACACACTCATCCTCTTGCTGTCCCGTTTCCTCCTTTCATTCCCTTTTCTGCCCTCCACTCTCTTCTATCCACTAGCCTTTCTCGCACTTCCTGCTTTGTTCATATTTCCTTGTTGGCTGTCTACAACTTCGCATTGCGCTCGTATTCAGACGCTTTTAGCGCTTTTAACTTACCCGTTTTTGTCCTCTAATTTTGGTGTTATTTTAGGCCACAGTTTTTCCCTTGCTCTTAATCACCGCCCGCATTGCTGCTCCATAATTTGTGACCTCACCGCTATTCAGGCGGCCCGGACCCTCGCGCTTTGAAATTGGTGGGCGCCATCTTGGGTGGGTGCTAGGGAAGCGCTGCACTACTCCGCGCTCTAGCAGTCAGGTGGACTGGCTAGAGGCAGTTCCTGGCATTCTCTATATCACAAGGCTCGAGGTAGGACCGTACCTTGTTGGCTGTCTACAACTTCGCATTGCGCTCGTATTCAGACGCTTTTAGCGCTTTTAACGTACCCGTTTTTGTCCTCTAATTTTGGTGTTATTTTAGGCCACAGTTTTTCCCTTGCTCTTAATCACCGCCCGCATTGCTGCACCATAATTTGTGACCTCACCGCTATTCAGGCGGCCCGGACCCTCGCGCTTTGGAAATTGGTGGGCGCCATCTTGGGTGGGTGCTAGGGAAGCGCTGCACTACTCCGCGCTCTAGCAGTCAGGTGGACTGGCTAGAGGCAGTTGCTGGCATTCTCTATCACAAGGCTCGAGGTAGGACCGTACCTTGTTGGCTGTCTACAACTTCGCCATGCGCTCGTATTCAGACGCTTTTAGCGCTTTTAACTTACCCGTTTTTGTCCTCTAATTTTGGTGTTATTTTAGGCCACAGTTTTTCCCTTGCTCTTAATCACCGCCCGCATTGCTGCACCATAATTTGTGACCTCACCGCTATTCAGGCGGCCCGGACCCTCGCGCTTTGAAATTGGTGGGCGCCATAT
Organism: Lissotriton helveticus; assembly: GCF_964261635.1. NCBI lineage: Eukaryota > Metazoa > Chordata > Amphibia > Caudata > Salamandridae > Lissotriton > Lissotriton helveticus. Next base: position 643,490,472 of record NC_136070.1, read on the forward strand.
TGGGTGGGTGCTAGGGAAGCTCTGCACCACTCCGCGCTCTAGCAGTCAGGTGGACTAGCTAGAGCCCTATATTAACCGTACCTTATGGCGCGCAGCGTGTACGCGCTGCGTGTGCGCCGGAGTCACGCCAGAGTCCAGCCCGTCTGCGCCCGTCCGTGCCGAGGACGGGCGGGACGGCCGGACGGCTGGTCACGATAAGGCTGGTCTCCCGCCCTTTAGGTACTAGTTACAGGAGATGTTGAGGCTTAAGCCTCTGGGACTTCCGTGTCTTCACAAAAGCTCCCCGGATGATCTCCTATTATCTCCACGCTGCGGCTGCTTTCCGGCAGGCCCTGGAGGCTCTAGCCTACCTCCTTCCACTCATCTATCAGAATCTCAAGTTGTTTTAGGAGCCAACGCATTGCAAGAAGATTGCATTCTTATCAATGCTCGCTCATTAAAAACAACATTGCTTTTAAGGAGCTTGTACTCGACAGGAAACCTTCGTGGGTCTTTGTCACGGAAACATGGGCAAAGGACTCCTCTGGTCCTGACCTTGTTGAAACTGTCCCTGAAGGGTACTGCCTTGCATGGCAGGACAGAATGGGCCGTGTAGGAGGTGGGCTAGCGATTCTTTATAAGGACCGCTTCCATTGCCATATTACACCAGTCTCTGACCCTAAGGACACTTTTCAAGTATTATATTTTTCTCTGACGGCCCTCCATAAGTTTGCATTCAATGGGATTCTGGTTTACCGTCCACCAGGCCCCAGAGCAGACTTTGGACAGCAGCTGCTCCATGTCCTAGAACCTTATTTTGGTCGTGAAAATCTAACTGTTTTGGGAGATTTTAATTTTCATCTGGAGTTGCTGGAGACCCATGATACTCTCTCCCTGCTGGATGTTATGTCAGCTTGTGGACTCACTCAACTGGTGAAAGGGGCCACCCATCGAGCAGGCCATACGCTCGATGGGATCTTTTCTAATGATCGGAGGCTGACGGTAGAAGATCCCTTCTTTCTCTCATGGTCAGATCACCTGGCCGTACCATTCAATGTGTCTTGTCCGACCTTGGATGGAACCAGAAATATTCCGAGTAAATGGGGAATTACGCAGGAACTTTAAGAACATCACGGAAAGTTCCTTCGTACCTTGGATATCTAGCCTGTTTACTTCCCAGGGGGACAATGTCCAGTTGGCGGTCTTACAATATGAAAAGACTGTTACAGAGGCTCTGGAAGTACTGGCTCCCACACGGTTGTGCTACTCAGCCAGGAAAAGACCATCAGCCCCGTGGTTCTCGGAGCACTTAAGACTCCTTCGACAGGAAGCTAGGAGACAGGAGCGTTTATGGCACACCAGCTGGGATTTAAGGGACCAGGAAGCCAATAAGATCCTGATAAGGAAATATAAGCTGGAAGTAATAAGGATAAAACAAGAATACTTTACGGCCCTCACCACCTCACTCTCCTCCCCTAAAGAGCTCTTTAGGATAGTGGATTCTCTCACTACCCTTCAGACCCCGGACCCGGTCATTGCGTCACAGGAGCTCTGTGATAACATAGCTTCCTTTTTCCAGACTAAGATCTCGGACATTTATACCGCCTTGGAGTTAGAGACCTTTTACTACCGAGCCCTCTGTCCCTGTTAACCCGGACCCTGTTCTCTCGGAGAAACTCCCGCCGGGATGTTTGGATTTTTTCCCTCCTCTCGCTCTACAGGATGTAGAGATCCTCCTTAATAAAACCAAATCCGGCTCCCCTCTAGATCTTTGCCCGTTCAAGATCCTTAAGCAGTGTAGAGAATTCCTCCGGCCTCCCCTTGTTGACATCATGAACAAGGCCATGAGGGATGGCATTTTTCCCCAGCAGTGAAAAAATGCAGTAGTAAAACCTTTACTCAAGAAACCTTCTCTTGACCCTGGGGTATTAAAGAACTTCCGCCCCATCTCACTGCTTCCAGCCCCCGCGAAGATGTTAGAAACACATCTGAATAAACATCTCGCTGCCTTCGTGGAGAGCTCGGGCTGTCTGGATCTCTCCCAGCATGGATTCAGGAGGGAACATAGCACCGAGTCTGCCCTCACCATAGTGCTGGATAATATCCGCACGCGTGTGGATGGGGGACAGACCTCCCTCCTGATCCTTTTAGACCTTACAGCTGCCTTCGACACCCTTTCTCCCTCAGTTCTAACATCTCGCCTGAGGGAGATCGGGGTTCAGGGGGCGGCACTGGCAATACTCACCTCTTTCCTCGATCAACGAGAGCAAAGAGTGAAGCTGGGTAAATTTCTATCTCCATCCCTGTCTGTGCAATGTGGGGTCCCTCAGGGTTCGGCGTTAAGTCCGACCCTTTTTAACATTTATGTGACTCCTCTTGCCAGACTAATCAGATCTTTTGGGATGGAGGTAGTTTCCTATGCGGATGACACGCAGATCCTCGTCTCTCTCTCCCAGTCAGTTACTTCGACTGCCTCCAACTTGAGATCTTGCATGGAGGCAGTCGGTCAATGGATGATTCACAATTCGTTGAAACTGAATGGGGAGAAGACTGAGGTGATGGGGTTTGGAGGAAAGGAGGAGGTATGGTCAGCCGATTGGTGGCCAGACTCACTGGGAGCCTGTCCTGTCCCTGCTTCTTCTGCCAAAAACCTCGGGGTCGTGATCGATCCCACCCTTAGTATGTGTCAACAGGTTAATAGGACTGTCTCTACCTGTTGGGGCATCATTCGCATACTGAGGAAGATCAGGCACTATCTTTCACAGCAGGCAAGGAAACAACTTGCTGTTGCCCTTGTTGGTTCTCGACTGGACTACTGCAATGCGCTGTATGCGGGACTGAATAAAAGTCTGCTGCAGCGCTTGCAGGTAGTCCAGAATGCAGCGGCTAGGTTTGTTCTGGATTTACCCCGGCGCACTTCGGCTACCTCCGCCAGAAAATTGCTTCACTGGCTTCCTATAGAGGATCGTATTCTTTTTAAGACCATGTGCATGATCTATAGGGCCTTAGCAAAAAGTAGCCCTACTGGAATTGGATCCATTCTGTCCCGCTACAGCCCTTGTAGGAACCTACGTTCCTCTAACAGACTCCTTCTATCAGTCCCTCGTATCCGGAGAACCAGATGGGGTGGCAAAGCCTTCTCCAATCTGGCACCTAAGTGGTGGAACGCTCTCCCTGTGGAATTAAGGTCCCTTTCCACCCTGCAGTTATTTAGAAACGCCCTGAAGACCCGTCTCTTTGTGCGTGCATACCTGTAGTTGTGTTCTGCCTTTTCTGATCTGTTTTTGGTAGGCGCCTTGATACCTTCGGGTTTTAGTCGCGCAATATAAATTACCTTCTAATCTAATTTCCTGCTTCCTTTTTCTTCTCACCTTCATTCTCTTTTTCCCATGTTATGCACTATCATCCTTACCAGCTTTTCCTTCTCTCTGTTGTCACCTTTCTCATGCATTCCTTCCATCCGTGGCATCATGCCACATAACTCCTATCAATGTATGTGTGTGAGAATCGCACTCAATTTTTACAATTTGACTAAGTGTTCTGGTATGTGTGCTATGTCAGATTAATGCCTGCTAGCATTCATATACATTTGAAAGTGGCCTAGCCCCTGTTGGCTGCTAGGACTCTGACATGCATCAACAAAGAGAAGTATTCCATTTATAACATTTTAATCATGTTAATCATGTGATCTAGGATTTGAAGTAAACAAATTCAGAATACATTCATTTTTTGCAAATTCCTTTCACTTTGTATCAGTGACATGGAAATTACATTTTACATTTAAAACCACAATACATTTCAATACATGACCCAATGCATTTCGGAACCTAGTGTTCCTTCGTCAGGGGTTCTGTCGAAAAGAAGAAAATAAGGGAAACATATTAACTTGATGCCATTATTTTTTTATAAAAAAAAGACGTTCTTCAAACTGTGATCGTTAGCAGATATAGGTATGTGCTGATAATCTTGCATGATAAAGCCATTATTCATTGGTTGCACTAATACAACTGAACTAAGTTAGAACTTCTGGTGATGGTTTAAATGGACTTGATGATTTGTTAAGAAATAAAGATGAAGAGTTAGTGTATTCTTACCTAGTTAGTATTGATATGCTAGAATACGCGAAATGCCATTTATTCAACACTTGCGATCTGTGTACGAATAAATATATGCAGCTTTTAGAGACTGACAAAAAAGTCTATGTTTTTATGTATTGTCCCATGATTTAGGGCTTACCTGTTGCAACAGGTGTTGAAAAAGTTGGAATGGCAACCTAGGGATATAGATAGGACCTGTGAAGTTTTTATTTGAAAAATGAATATTTGAATTCATAAGCTGTTTTTTTTTTTTAAATAACTAACCTGCGTGGACTGAAAGCTCTTTGAAGTATTCAAGTATTTGGGTCCAACGGGGACAGTGACTATAAAGAAAAATAGAATTGTTCTAGAGGATCCACCTGATACGTAGATTGCTGTTAGATCTGTGCTCAAAAAACAATTAAGGATCAACTTATAAATGGAATACTTCTCTTTGTTGATGCATGTCAGAGTCCTAGCAGCCAACAGGGGCTAGGCCACTTTCAAACATAACTCCTATCGGCATATTTCCATTCAGCTCCACAATTTCCACGCAACACAATTCTGCTCCACACACTACCATTTCACACCACACAATTCGACAACACACCTCATAATTCAACTCGACACATATATCCAATCCAAGCCACAGAATACCACATAATGCCATAACATTTAAATGCAACCCACATAATTCCACTCCACACCACCCCTTCACACATGGGTAAAGACATTGTCCTTTACAACACTATTAGCTCTAACTCTTGTAAATGCGAGACCTTATGGCACTGCCAATGCTTGTTACATTCGGGGCAATAAGATTAAAAACTAGTGGCAACCATTTGTTATGATTAACATGAAGGGGGGGGGTATGAATTTGCCTCCTAAGTATAAAACGCTAATTGAGCTGCAAATAATTTTTTTGCTCGTTTCCTATTTTTAAACACGTGCTACTGTGGGAAATTGCTTTATTAGCTCGTATATTTATTGCTCTAAACTTTTTTTGCGTTCTTTTATTTCTTAAATGCACAAACAATAGTTTAAAGAATCGAACATTTTATCGTATGCAGAATTCCATACTTTTTAGCAAAACTATCTTACGCACAGCGCTTCAGTTTCCTGCAGGAAATGTGTAAACAATGACTTGTTTTGCCAGAAAACGCATTTCAACCTCCGGTGTAATCTTTCCTCGCTTGGTGCTGAATTTCACAGATGGCGGTTAAAATGAATGCGCAGAGTTGTGTTTCCATTGTGCTTATAATAGTTTTCTATCCTGCGGCGGAAATCCCTGGCGCAACTGCTGAGGGCATATCATCAACCCGCTTCAGCATTCTTCATTTTTTAGGTCGAAGCCTAATAGACAGCACAGCTGTCTGGTTTGTTAGTGACTTCTTGTGGGCATTCTGAAAGCTTCCCTGGAAATGCATTCTGCCCACTGCTGACCATTGGCTCTAGTTTGCAACTCACATTTGCTTGCTTTCTATTTGCTTACTTTATTTGCTTTAGACTATTCAGCATCAGTTCGTCCATCTGGTGGAGCATCGTTTTCTGTAAACCATCCTTTATATCTTGTTCTTATTTTGTCACATTTGCTGGAGGCGGAGGTCAAATGTCAGGCTTGCTCTTCTAAAGGGGCTTGGTGTTTACTCTTCTTTCTCTGACTTTAAAGTGAGAGAATGTATATGACAATATAGCTGTGAAACAAAAGGTTTTTTCTAGCACATAAAAATGAACAGAGCTGATATTTCAGAATTTGGAAAGTTTAAAGTACGTTTTTTTGGTGGTAATTCTGAAGTTTGGTAGAAACAAATTTGAATACAATCGAAACAAATCAATACAGTAGGTGATGATGATTCCACACATTATTTTTTTTTTTTTTTTGTCCTCATGTGCCTTTCCTCACCCGATATTGTCGCGGATCCGCCCTGGGGTGTTTCATCTCATATAGCAAGCGTAGTGTTGTTAAGGAGCATCTTATATCTTGTTCGCCCTTCCTCCTTACAACAGGACTCCCACCGAGATTCTAGAAAAGCTTAATCATAGGACTATTATTACCTCTAAGTTTTTATCTTTGTCATCCCCACCATCACCCATAGTGTTGTAAGAACGGAGTCCAAAATTTACATCTCTTCTTATTCCGACCAGCCAAATCTAGCTTTGCTATAGCTCTCATAGCCCTTAACCAAGTCAGCTCAGACGGAGGGACCACAGATATCCACATTCTGCAAATTTCCCTTCGAGCAACCAAGATACCATAAAACAGCAACTTCACTTTATCGTTGTAGCCCTTACCTTGTAGGTCTGCCATTCCTGTCATAACAAGTTCAGGGCTTACCTCCAATTGTTGGGCCAATGCAGTGGACAAGCATTTACTCACTGCTTTCCAGAATTCTTCTATCCCTGGGCATGTAACAAACATGTGTAGGTCGTCTTCGTTCGGACTGTTGCATTTGGAACACCTCACTGTACCGCCATCTTTGAATTTCGCCAGTTTTTTTGGTGTCCAATACGCCCTGTGGAGAGTGAACAAGTGGTTTCTCCTTAAATTTGCAGGTTTAGTCACCTTGTATAGAATCCACATAGATACTTGCCATATATCCTCTGTCGCGATCCTCGGCAAGCACTCTCCCCACAGGGTCTCTGGCAATACGAAAGGTCCATCTTCAAGGTCCACTATCGACCAATACCACATCGCCACCTCTTTTTTTAATCAAAGTATCCAGAGCAAGTTTCTCTTCAAAAGCATTATAGTGCCCAAGTAAATTTTCCTTCCCTGCAGCCCAGCTTTGTATCTGCAGGAACTTAAATTTAGAAAAATGATTGCCCCACTTCTGTTCACAGAAGCTCCATGGTACCAAATTCCCTTCTAAAAACAGATCCCCCCATCTCTAAGGACCTGCTATTTTTAATGGTGTTGCCAAAGCATCTTCAGTCCAACTCGGAGCTCCCGGCGTATCCCAAATTGGTGCCATTGCACTAAAATATGGTATCTTTGTTACCCTCCTAACTCTGTACCATAGCATAGCCAGATCTTTCAAAATCTTTAACCTTATTTTTTTAAAGTATTTCGGGTCGGCAAATTTGTACATAAAAGCGTTCTGATTGGTCTTCTCCGTTCTTAACAATGCTGAAAGTAATATGCCAATGTCTGAACTCCCTGGGGTTCCCAAAAGCATTCTGCAGTTCTTTAACAAAAAAGCCCACGAGTAAATCTGTAGATCTGGGGCTGCCAGACCTCCTTTCAAAAGTTTCCTCCTCATTTTTTTCCAGGATAAACGTGATCCTTTAGATGCCCAGATAAAAGACCCAATCTCACTTTGCAGCTTCTTAATCTCCTCTCTCTCGAACATAAGTGGGATAGAGTCAAAGAGAAAAGTCAACTTGGGTAGCACCATCATTTTCACAAGGTTGACTCGGCCATACAGTGTTAGCGGTAAATGCGACCAGCCTTTCATGGCGTGAGAAATTTCTTTCCTTACTTTAGCAATATTTACTTTAGTAAGATCCTTGATGTTCTGTGTTATTTGCACCCCTAGATATCTTATCTCTGTTTTGCATCCTGTGTCTCCTGCATTTAAGTTCCAGGCCATAATCTCAGTTTTATCCCTATTTAGGCGATATCCGGAAACCTCACCAAATTCCTTCGTTATAGTTTCTATGCAGCTTAGTGATTGATGTAGTTTAGGGGTTAAAATAACTATATCGTCCGCATATAGCCCAATCTTTCTGGCCCAACCCTGAAACTCAAAAGAAGGAATCAACTCTGCCTCTCTTATTCGACACGCCAAAGGTTCTATATAGAGATCGAACAAGAGAGGAGATAAAGGGCACCCCTGCCTTGTGCCCCTCATTACTTTTATTGGTGGGGTTAAATTCCCATTTACTAATACCCTCGACGTGGGTGACTGATATAGCCGTGTCAAGACCGAACCAAAGTTGACCCCGATCTGTATATGGGCTATTAACTCTTTCAAATACACCCAATTAACACGATCAAATGCCTTGGCGGCGTCCAAGGCAATCACCGCCAAGTGAAGATTATATGTATCTGCTGCATCTATACTACCTATAAGGGAAAATGTTAACTCCTTTAAATACCTCCCTTTAATAAACCCCTTCTGATCTGTGTGTATTAGGTGGGGGGCAGCTCTAGCCAGCCTATCTGCCAGGATCTTGGCAAAGAGCTTATAATCGCAATTTAACAGCGAAATCGGCCTGTAAGAGTCCATATATTTTGGTGATTTCCCAGGTTTAGGAATAACAATGATATTTGCCTCATTCCATGACGCTGGGAGAGCTGCTTTGCCTAGGAAAATATCGTTAAAAAGCTTTGTTAATAAGGGTGCTACACTCGTTGCCACTGCCCTGTAGACCTCGGCAGGAAGCCCATCTGGTCCTGGCGCTTTCCCTTTTTTCACATTGCTTATAGCCCTCTTAACTTCTCCCAATGTTATATCTTCATCTAATAGTTCCTGGAGCTCTTCTGTCAATGGTTTTAAGACCTTCACCCAATTGTCTATTGCATGTTTAGCCGGAACAAGGTCCTCCCTATACACCTCTTCAAAATATCTGTAAAAAGCCTCCGCAATATCCTTTGTATCAGTGACAAATTGTCCTTGTTCACCATCTTTCACTTCTTTAATTATGCTACGTACCCGCTCACTCCTAGTTTTCCAGGCTAGTAGTTTACTTGACACCTCACCATACTCGAAATGCGCTAGTTGACTAGCCTCGTATTTTTCCCTAACCCTGTAAGAAACCACTGCAACAATTTCTCTTTTTAGTTCTTCCAAATCTTGAACAATCTTTTCTTTAGTCTCGCCACTCATTGACTCCACTAGCTCTCTCTCCTTCTGACGGACCTCTTTTTCCAGAGATTCTATCCTGCCGAAGTATGCTCTTCTTTTACTAGCCGCCAGAGCTCCCAATCTCCCTCGGAGAAAAGCTTTACAAGCCTCCCAAACAACCTCGATATCCGCTGACCCCACATTATGTTCTACAAATCCATCTAATTCCTGCCTGAGATTCTCTATCAACCCAGAGTCATATAATATAATATGGTTCGATCCAACCTCCAGACCGAACCCAAATCGCTCACCCCTGTCCTAACCTCTAGGGTAACTGCTGAATGGTCTGAGAGATGTACCCCAACATGAAGGATCTGTTTTGCTCTCCCCAACAACCTTAAATCTATTAAAATGTAATCGATCCGTGATCTGTGACGGTATTTTTTATTATAATAGGTACAGCCTAGTGCTTGACCTGACCTTTGTCTCCACACATCGCATAAACCGAACTGATCCATTACCCCTTTAACCCTTTTTGACATTTTGCTATTTACCTGCGCCCTATTGTTTGAAGATCGGTCCAGTTTATGATCCAGTACCGTGTTAAAATCTCCGGCAAGAATAATATTACCTGTAAGGCCTACCATCTCTTTGATTAATTCATCCAAAGGCCCCACATCGTCCTGATTTGGACCGTAATACCCTATGATATTGTATACAAGGGTGCTAATTTTCATGGTAACAATCAGCCATCTTTCTTTAGTGTCAGCTACCTCCCCCTCAATGGTACAATCAATCCCCTGTCTTACCAGCACTGCAATCCCTTTTGTTACCGCCGATTGTGGAGCGTAAAAGACATACTGCAGCCATCGCTGTGATGAAAAATATCTCTTGCTCTCTTCCCCAGTTAAATGAGTCTCCTGTAGGATCATAATATGTGCTGGAAGATCCCTTAAATACTTCATTATCAAATCCCTCCTGGACCTCACTCTTAAACCGTTTACATTCCACGAAGTCAAGATCAGCTCTGCAACACTACCCCCCATCGTCACATATCCCCTCGGAGCTCACTGGCACCCAGGTGAAAAAATAGCGCATGAGAACCTTTTTTAATTTTTCTTTCCCTGCTCCCCTCTCTCCCGCCCCCTCCGCTGCCTTCCTCCCGGTTCCCCCCAATCCCCCCTCCCTGGAAAACCCAACCAGCTTCCTTAGGCCCTACCAAGGCCTTTGAGTACCCGTGGGAGGTATGGCGTTTTCTTTACTATTTTCTTGTACATGGAATTTAAGCCTCTATGCGTCCAATGGATACCCATTCATCTAGAGCCATCCCCAATTACACAAGTCCAGCCTGACATTGATCCAAAAAAGCATCAACATCCTCAACAAACCTAAAAGTGTGCATTCTGTTCTTCCACATGACTTTTAAAAAGGCCGGAAATTTTAGTTGCACAGTAGCTCCCATACTTCTTAATGGCTCTATCCTTTTGCCCAGCTCCCATTGTCTGTTTGCTGTTACCACCGATAGGTCTGACCTGACCTCAACTCTAGAGTTATCTACCATCAAAGCTCCTTTTTTCAAAGCCGCGACCAGAAGTTTTTCCTTTAAGCTATATGTCAGGAAGTTAATCAAGATCCTTCTGGGTTTTGAGCGATTTGGGTTTAATCTGAAGGGATCACAATGTATTCTCTGAATATCCAGCGAGATCTCCTCCTCTGTTTCTTCTATCTGTAGCTCTGTTTTCAATAAATGGACAATATAGCCCTTTATATTTTCACCTTCTTTCCCTTCTGGCAATTTCAAAATTTTTAGATTATTTCTCCGTTGCATGTTCTCCAATCTTTCCAGCCTATCTTCATGTACCCTCTCCCTGGATCTAATCTCTTCCAATTCCTTGCTGTTATCCTCTACCTTGTCTCTAATCTCCTGGACTCCTAATTCGAGAGCTTCTGTACGCTTGCTCAAATCATCAAACTTAGCCTCCAAAATTCCACATACCTCCCTGATTCCCTCCTGATTTGCTTTTGACTCTTCAAACCCCCTATGTACATCCAAGTCAAGTTTTCTTAAGAGGGCTATAACCGTAGTATCTAGATTTTCAGCCTCAAATAAACTCTCACTAGCCCTCCCCACACCCTCCACTTCCTCTCTAGTGCCTGATTCTTCTGTCAAAGGGGGTTCGCTTTCCACTAAGCTAGTGGGTGCCATATTAGCTTCCTGCCCTAACTCCTGCTTGATATCTGATATATCTTGATTCTCTTGAATTACATCCTCCATCTCTAAAACCTGGTATCTATTCGGGCTTAATTGATCTGCCCAGTCTGTCAAGCTATTTTCTATCCCAGGCGTTTTCAACCCAGTGACAACTTCAACACTCTCCCCCTTCGTCTGTTCTTCCTTCAAATTGCCACTATTATTCAAACTGACGCTGTCTGGGACAAAATCCTTTGATAATATTAGAGTTTTGGGCAGTGGTTTAAAGTATGCACTCAAAGAGGGTTTTATTAATAAGGTTTTACCTGCTAATCCTGCTCTGTTATTTTGCCTACTGTGCTTTTTACTATTATTCCTGTGATCTGAGCCTAGATCTTTTTTATAAGTCTTCTGTATGTTGGCCTGTTTTTCCTCTCTCCCCAGTCTCTTACTTCTCAGAGCATATCCTTTATTTTCCTCCTTCTTAATATGTACTAAGCCCTTTTTTCTCTCACTCTCACTAAAATTGTTTTGGAAAACCTTTGATCGCGCCCCCTTCTCCTTATCTCCCCTGCCTGTGTTCTCAGCCCCCACCCCAGAGGCGCTCCTTTTAGAATTGGAGTTAACCTGTGACACTAAAGCTTCTCCCACCTCGACTTTGTTTTCTTGCTTCAAGCCCCCAGCACCGCGACCAATAGCCCCTCCCGCGCTATACTGGAACCTAGCGGCTGCTCTCCTACCTCTACCTAGCTCCGCAGCCGCTCTCCCCCAGCGTTCTCCTCGACCGGCAGACTGCTCCTCCGATGATTCTGCCGGAGGCTCCTCCTCACCTCTCCTCTGCCTGGGTGATCGCTCGTTATGATCCGCCGCCATGCAGTGCCTGCGGCTGCCGCCACCCTTCACTCATAGTATCCCCCGCCCTTCACTCCTCCACTCCTCCACTAGCCGCTTCCAGGACGGGACCGAACGAAATCCGCTCGAGAGGGCAGAAGAAAAAGCCGGCACCGTGAGATTAGGTGAGGGAACTGGACGCCCGCATGTTTAACGCTTGAACGCGTAACAGGCTGTTTGCTTGTCAGATGAAACGCCGCTCTTCCTCCCCGGGCACTCGCGACCAACTACCTAGCTGGCCGCCATGTTTCCCTTCCCCCTGCAAACATAGAAAAACCGATTCCACACATTATTGTTGTACATGGTAAAACTGTATGTCAGGGCAAATGTAATGGTCATTTCAATTGAAAATATGTTCTCTGTTATGGCAGTGCGTTACCGTGCCATGCATACATCACAACACTGTACACCCTCCACTCTACAACAGTCTACTCCATTCTATCCCCTTCCACTCTACGCCACTTCATCCTATGACACTCCACGTCACCCCACTCTGACATGCCACTCCCTTCTACTCTAAGAAACACTATATTATGCCACACCACACCACTCCACGCCACATCACTTATCTAATTTACCCACTCCTCTCTACCCCACTGCTCTCCAATCTACACTAATCCATTTACCCCCTCTAGTCTTCTCCACGCCAATCTACTTGACTCCACTCCTCTGCAATCAATTCCACTCCAATCTACCCCATTCTACTGCAAACTAACTCCCTCCAATCTTTTCTCTACTACACTCCAATCCACCACACTCCATTCTGCCACACTCTACCCACTCCAGCCACTCCAATTTACCCCACTGCAATCCACCCACTCCACTCTAACCCAGTCTGTTCCACCGTCTACCCAACCCCACTCAAATCTACATATCTCTAAACTATCCCACTTCAATCTACCCCCTCTAAACTACTACACTTCAAACCACCTCTATCTACCTCACCCCACCAACATTTAGCCATGCTGAACAGCAGTTACACTAGTATACTACAAGGCTAAAACACACTACCGAAGCCAATAGCTCTCTCATAGGCTAGACCTACTAGCTTTGCCTATGCTTGGCTGAGAGGAAGATGAGTTGAGCGGTTTGGTACTAAATGAATACAAAGTGAATGCGGAGCTGGTTTGGCTGCAGCAGTCCGCACATAATAACTAACATTTTTGTGTTGTATTGCATCATTTCTATAGTGTTTCATAGCTCTTGTTGAAGTCCCAAGACGTGTGAAACTCTTATCATGTCTTATTTTTCTAGCAGCACTCATACTGAATAATACACAATACAGCCTTTTGTACTCCCTGTATTCTTTTCTTGAATTTGAATGACTGTCACAGGTCTCCAGCATTGCTCCACAAATATTTTAATTTCTAAATGGATTTTTTTAACCAAGTCATGGGTTATGTTTGAAAGCTGGCTCGACTCCAGCGCCCTTGATCAATATTGTGGCATTACTCTGCGATCCTATACCCTCTCCCGCTGTCTACTCTAGCATTTATAACTTTGAACCCACCCTCTCAAAATTGGGGTTTAAAACCACATCATTCTGGTCACCCCTGTGTGGGTTGTCCCTGGTGTCTTTATCCTTCAGGAGAGTTGGTGTCTCATTTAGAGTTTAGCAGCAATTGAGCAGCAACATAAATTGGTGGTCCTCCTGGCCAGCAAAAATGTGCTATTTTCCTTCCTCTTTAAGAGGTGGAGAACAATGTGGTTTCTGACTCCAGTTGGCACTGAAGTGAGTTCAGCCTAGAGCATTTATATATTTCACTGTACTCTATTGAGGTGTTTACGGACGAAAAACGTTGTAAAATTCCACTTATCCTCCTGAAAACGACATCTTTGATAGTTTGGCACCTTGGTAATAATTTGGATACTCCCATACCCCAAGAAAATGACTGGGTCTGTTTTTCCATCTGCTCTTTTGATGAATGCCGTATGTAGTCTTCAGCTTCACCCCTCAATATCGCACTACTGCTGACATGCAATATTGTATTAAGCGGGTCTCCTGATGTGCTGTCTCCTTCTCTCCCACCTAGGTCGGCCTGCGTCAGCTTGACATGTCTCTTCTATGCCAGCTGTGGTCCCTCTACGAATCCATTCAGGAGTACAAGGGTCTGTACCAGGACATGTCATCGTCCGTACATTCCGAGGGCTCCTACGCTGCAGGCTTCTCGGACGAGGATGAGGACTTCGAGGCGAGCCTGCCTAGTCCTGGGACGGAGGCTCCACAGCTGCGTCCCCTCAGTGTGGCGCAGCCGCAGAACTCACGGGACCAGTGGCTGCAGGAATCTTTTCACATTACCATCTAACAACTATGAGAATTATTGACCTCTGCATCTTCACGCCCAGGATTATAATTTAATTTTCCATTTCCCCACGTTTATTTTCCTTTTGACTCTCTCAACCAGACTGTTGTATTTATTTTGTGGGTGACTTTTTTGCAGGATGTTTTCAGTGTCTCCTGGAACGCAGACCTAACTTGTAGCGGTGAAGTTTGGATGCTTGCAAGAGAGTCTGGGAGGGTAATGCCTGTAGATTCCTTTTTCCCAGTTCTACAGCTCTTTGCTGGGATAGTATGCTCTAGTACGGCCAGTACTCTTGACTGATTCCTTGCAGCGTTGCATGCAGAGAAAATAGGATCATGGGTACTTTGTAACTATATGTGCAATTCGTTACAGTGCCTCCAGATGGGAGAAGCAGGAACTGCAGGATATGTCAATTCCCACACAGACATAATTACTGACTCATACCCCATCCCGGGGCGTTGAAGAGATGTTCGCCATTCGCAAATGGGAGGGGGTACTCAGGGCACCCCTTCCCCTTTTGAGAATGTTGACAAAAACATTTTTAGGAGTATTTCTAAAAAAGGTTTGTTTAACTTTTCCTTTTATTTTTGAACCCATCCAATTTTCCTTTTGGGGAAACCTTCCTTTTAGGGAAATGACCCTCATTAAAAATAAATGGCTTTCTTTAAAAGCAGACACTGACATGGTGCTCTGCTGACCCCAGAAGTCCACAATGCCTGGGACCAGAGTGATCTGCCTCATGCATAATAATAGAGGTAGGTCGAATTGCGATCCACTGTGATTCAGAATTTTGTGAACTAACCTTTTAGCATATAGACAGGGTCACCAAATTCCTTTACATTTGCACCCCCTTTTTGCGATTGGAAAATGTGTACATCAGGCCAGTAGTACTGATTTTATAATGGGATAACCAGGACTTGGAATGCAAAGCAAAAACCTAGACATGGTCAGCTACACGCACATGGGAAATGTGAGAGTTGTGTAAGAGGAGGTTGGAAGACCCATGCTAGGTCCTTCATATCCTGCACCACAGCACCAGCTGCAGGGACTATAGAAGCTGAGCGTGCCCTTCCACTATTTCTTAGAGTGCCATTTACTGGAAAAAGCCATCCTGCAGGAGATGTGAGCCAAATCTGTCCCACTGCCAGTGCTTCTGTACCATTCACTACAGTGCATCCTTCACGGAGAAGCAGGGACTGCATAAGTGTCAAAAGAAATCCTTTACAAAGATCGGAGTAGAATTTCTACTGAGGGCCTGTTATGTGAAAAATGGTGCTATGTAATGTATTTATGAAACAAAATTAAAGCATTACCATACAATTGGTGTAATTACTGTGTAGTTGTGCATGTGAGAGCTACCCAGCAAGGCCAGTCTGGGAGCCTAAAACAACCATGGCTGAAATGTCATACCGGCCTCTCATTTCACAGAAGGAGCATCATGAGCACATCCGTGAGTGGGGAATGCGCTACAAAGTGTGGCAAAAAAGGCCACGTGAGAGGAGATGCGATCTAACAGGAATACAGCTAACTATGGAACTGAGGAACCAACCAGGCAGGAGTCCTGGAAGCCACTCAATGTCCATTTATTCTGGGCAAATTACTTAATCTGCTTCTCATGTAAAACACTCTAATGGGGTACCCAGGTGGAGCGAGGCCTAAGGTCTCGCTCCTCATGGGCTTGCTTGGATGGGTGGTATTGGCCCATGAAAGGATGGTCTAAAATAGGTTTTTGTCGGTGGGTGGGGAAAGATTAAAGTCTTTTTTAATGGGGATCATGAGTTCAGCCTCTTTGGCTAACTCTTACTCCATGGGCAGACAAGGGTGAAGCAATTATTCTGGACGGGGTAGTTTGGGTTGGTTTATTTTGTACTAGTGTTTGGTAGTAAGGTGTTAGAGCCAATGGGTTGTGTTATAAAGGTAGGTGGTGTAGTAGGGAGACTATGCGTTGGGATATCCAGAGGTTTGGGGCTGAACCAGTGTGGGGCAGTTGGAGAGGTACTGCAGACAATGCGCACCACTAGGAACGATGACCTCGAGAAGCCTGGGATATTCAGGCACGCCTTGGGTGGCTTGACTCGACCAAGGTTACAAAGAAGAGGGGGTCCCAGTATAGACGGACAGTAATTATCACATTTTACAAAATTTGATGAATTAATCCAAAAACACGCAAGTTAGATCCACCGAGTTTTATTCACTGGGGGATCGAATGCAATGAATACACAAACAACTTAATAGCTGTATTGAAGGTTGTAAAGTGCCCCGGGAGGGAGGAGGGAAGTGATATAAGTGAGGATAAGGTAGTGGCGGGATTGTGTGACAGTAAAATCAGACATTTAAGATTGCGTAAAGCTGTGATTCGTCTAACAGCAAATGCCAAAACGGCTAACAGTGACCAAAATCATAGGTAGACATATTCCACATGGTATATTGAATATACATTGTTCAGGCGTGGAATTGCCGCAAGAAGAACAACAGTCGACGTTTCGACCCTCTTATCAATGCAGGGGAGATTAAAATCCTTGCTGTGGGGTCTTCATCAGGACCAAGGGGTGGGGGCAGGTAACCTAATATATAAAGGAGAATGAACTTAGATTACAATTAGAGGGGTGCCATTCCTGCCTCTTGATTTATCACAATGGTAGTTAGTGTAAGAAAACTGAAGGTTGAGAGTCTAGTTGAACTCATTACTGGGGATAAATGTACCACATAATGTCTGATATCTAGACCAAATAGTCGCTGAAAATATAGTAATTTGAGAACTTAAATCTAACACACATTCTGTTTTATAGAAGGTGTGGACCGCATTAATTAAGCAAGACAGTATAATCAAACTTTTGACTGGATATATGGAGAACTCGAGTGTCAAGATACAAAAAGAGGCACAGTACAACAGGTGAAACATGGCACAGAGCTGGCATGACATGGTTGCTAGCTAATGGGATAAGCACGTCAAGACATTGTATTACAAGTAAACGTACCACGCGGTTTAGCAGTACTTCAATTGGTCAGGGATGGATTATGGCGCCGTCAGGATATGGCGGTACCTGAATGATAATCATATCAGTGCATGAAGAACTCGGACACAAGGAAGCGATAATGGTGGATTTAAGGCAAAAACACGAGGCTTACCGATCATTAAGCGAAACGCTCACTCGTAGTTATTTGGATGAGAGGCGTCATGGGGAATGAATCCGAAGTCGATCTGTGAATAACAAATTAGGACAGGGGAATGACCTACAGTTCAAGAATTGCCGGCGCAACCTTGCTGTCTAGGGCGGAGTGATACTCACTGAATTGGAGCTGATCACGATGCTCGGTACGAGAGTGTAACACGAGCTCGATTTCCTGGATACTAATGTAACCATGGGGATCAGGTCACATGATTCCGTGGAAAGCAATGAGGCTGGAAGACCGACTCAGTCAAGGGAGTTCTCGTGGAATATTGTGCCAAAGAATGTTTGGAATTGTTGTAAAATATAAACCGCATGGCAAGGGAGGATAAATGTCACAGTTACAAATACAATAAATTACAAGAGTCAAATTGGCATGGCGTACCTCTCTGACATGAGGGTAAAGCGCATTTCGACAATCCGACAAGTAAATTGGGCATTTCAGAATTCCAGGTACAATAAATTAAAAGGCCAGATTGTCAAAATCATTAACAATAGGCATTTCAGAATTCCAAGTACAATAAATTAAAAGGCCAGATTGACAAGGCGTACCTCTCTAACATGAGGGTAAGGCACATTGCGCCAATCAGGTAAGTAAATTTACGACAGAAGGTTGAGAAAACCCGTTCAAAAACATTGACATTGAGACACATTGGGTGATCTGTACTGATATTGAAATATGCACGGCTCGGACATAACACAAATAGGTTGGTATAGCGTACCTCTCAAACATGAGGGTAGAGCACATTCCAAAGTCAAGTTTGGTCTACATGTATAAGCTCCTTGATCATATTTATGGGGCAAGGTTAAGGCACTATCATTGGACCTAACGTTATCTCATTGATTGATCAACCCACCCGGGGTGAGGAGGCTGCATCATGGCAAGGTGGCCAATTGAGAAAAGGAACTATCGTGTTCATTTAGGCCAGTGCTGATTGAGTCAAAGAAATAGATCCATTTCAGTTCGCGGGTGTTGAGAATATCTGAGATATTCCCACCTCGTGGTCCTAGAGTGGCTTTTTCGATGACAACCCATTGTAGACTTTCAGGGAGATGGGAGTTCAATTTAAAATGGTCTACTAGTGGTGCACCCAGTGTTTCACAGCGGATTCTGCTCATGTGTTGTAAGATCCGGGTTTTGACTTTTTGTTGCGTTTGGCCAATGTAGATTTTTTGACAGGGGCAGATGATAGCATAAATGATGTTGTTCGAATTGCAGTTGCTGAATGATTTTAGTTTTACTGTAAGATGGTGATGTTGGAATTCTTTCGTTTGAATTGCAGAAACACAGGCTTTGCAGTTCCCACATTTAAAATGACCAGTGACCGGAGGCAGGTTCCACAAGGAGGTAATAGTCGGTTGGGTTTCAGAGGATAGAAAAGAGCAGACCACATGGTCTTTGATACTTTTTGCCTTTTTGAATGCATGCAGTGGTGTCTCAGGTTGTTGGATGTCTTCGGATACCAAATGCCAATGTTGATTAATGATTCGTTTTATCCTGTTGCTTTTGGTATTGAAGGTGGTGACACAAACGATGCGATTGTCTTGTTGGTTGGTCTTGTCTTGAGGTGATAGTAATTCCTGCCGAGGGTAGAACCAAGCGCGTTTGCGTGCTTTCTTGATCAGGCGTCTCGGGTATCCCCGGTTGAGCAATCGATTGGAAAGCTCCTCTGATTCCGAGAAATAATGATCTTTATTGGAGCAGTTTCGCCGTATTCTTAGAAACTGCCCGAATGGCAGATTGTCGCGAAGTGCTCGCGGATGGTGACTGCTGTAGGCTAGGAGAGAATTTCTTTCAGTCTGTTTGCGGAACAATTTGGTACGTAGTGCGCCAGCTTCATGGAACATGGTGACATCAAGGAAGTCAATGGTGTCGCTGTGGGACTGTATCGTAAACTTGACATGTTGGGATTGTTGATTAAGCCAGGTGAAGAAACAGTTTAGAGTATCTTGATTGCCATGCCAAATAATTAAAATATCATCAATATACCTCATCCAGAGGCCGAGATGGTCTCTGAATGGGTTTAATTGATTCAGGACTGAGTCGTCTTCAAAGGCTGCCATGTACAGTATGGCTACATCCGGAGCGAAGGGAGCCCCCATCGCTACTCCAGATGTCTGTAGGTAGAATTTGTTATCGAATAGGAAGAAATTCCGTGTCATCGCTATTCTCAGTAAGGCAACAATAAATTCTGACGGGACTTGTACCGGTGCAGGGCGTTTTTTGAGACATTGTGTGACCACTGTTAGTGCTTCTTGCTGTGGGATGCAGGTGTATAATGACACCACATCACAAGTTGCCAGTCTCTGTGTTTCCGGGTCATATGCTATACTTTCCACGAGGTTGATAGTGTGCATCGTGTCTCGTAAATACGATGGAGTGGATTCAGCCAAAGGTTTAACCACTTGGATGCTAAGGGGTGTGCTAGGAGGACCATTGAATTTCCATTGAAATCAATGGAAACTCCATGACGAGCTGAGCTCGTCATGAGCGTCGAAGGGGTTAAGGAAGAAGTCTATATATTTCCCAAGTGGTTCCAGGATGGACCCACATCCTGAAACAATTGGGCGGCCAGGTGGGTTGGTCGGGTTCTTGTGGATCTTTGGCAAAGTGTATAGTGTTGCCAGGCGGGGATGTTTGTTATTCAGAAACAAAAATTCATTCTCCGATAGAAATCCTAAATCAAGGCCAGCCTGCGTGATTTCCAAGATCTCAAGTGCCACGGAACTAGTCGGATCGGATCTGAGTAGTTGGTAACATGAGTCATCTTGTAGTTGCCGTAGAATTTCAGCTTTGTAGGCGGATGAATCTTGCACTACAATGGCGCCACCCTTGTTAGCGGAGCGGGTTTAATCACGACCAGACGGTTGTTTGCCAAAGTCTGTAGGGCTGTTTTTTCGAGTATGCTGGTATTGTGTTTTACAAAGGTTCTATCATGGAGAACTCGTTGGACATCACGCCATACCACCGCTTCATATGCTAAAATCTGGTTGGACATGTTACTGGCATAAGGGACAAAGGTTGATGGAGGTCGCAAGCCTGTGACAGATGACTTAGGTTGAGCTTCGGTGTTGCGAAAGAAATACTTCAGTCGAATCTTTCGAAAGAATTTGTAAAGTTCGGTTCTTATAATGAAATTGTCTGGTTTGTGAGTGGGAACGTAAGACAATCCTTTGCTCAGTACTTGAAGTTCAACGTTAGTTAGTGATTGTTGAGATATGTTGATCACTGGGTTGGAGATAGCGTTGATTTCTACCAGTGGTAAGTTTTGTTCCTTGTCACCCTCTCGTCGTGTTGTTCGGCTTGGAAGCGAACTTGCTTCTGTGCTTGGCCCCGTCATTGCATTCGATCCCCCAGTGAATAAAACTCGGTGAATCTAACTTGCGTGTTTTTGGATTAATTCATCAAATTTTGTAAAATGTGATAATTACTGTCCGTCTATACTGGGACCCCCTCTTCTTTGTAACTATTCAACCCAGGTCCCAGTGACTATAATTGGGTAACCCCCCTACTTATACACTGACTCGACCAAGGTGGCAGGTGGTAGGGAGTATGGTAGCAGCAATAGCCTCATGCTCCTCATCAAGAGTAGGGTGAGGGGGTGAAGTGTGGAGGCCAGTAAGATGCCAGTGCGAGAGGCCTAGGGGCTAAAAAGTCAACCATTAGAAGCGGGTATAACAGTTCAAACAATGCTACAGAGCTACTTTCGAGCTTAAACAAGAAACCTAGAGTGATGAATATTGCGTTTTATTAATATATTGTTGAACCTATTACAGTTGCAGCAAATATGTGTTCGAGGCATATGAGCTGCAGATCGTATACTGTGCATTAGATCGCCACCTGGTATTGGGCTCGGATGATTAAAGGTTGTTGTCTTCTTGGAAGAAGTCTTTGTAGTCACAAGATAGGTGACTCCTCCCTTGGTCAATACTGCGCATGGTCATCGACTCCATCCTCAGATTGTTTTTTTACGCCACTGGGTTCGGATGAAAGTTTTCCGCTCCGGCTAGAAAAGACTTTTCAGCAACTTCGAAGCGCAAACAACTTTATAAAAACATCATCAACATTGAATAAACTACTTTCGACATCAACTACATTCCGGTGCGTCGACACAGGCCGTTGGGCCTATCGGCGCCGTACGGCCTACGCCTCATGGACAGAACTCCATTCAAGAGATGCCCGGTATATTGAGCAAAGTTCCCTCATAGCGACCATCACGAGGTCTGCAACCTCTGTCTATCACCAGAACACGACGAGTCGAACTGCACAGCTTGTGCATTCTTCCGATTGAAGAAGACCATTCGGGATCGGAGGGCGCGTCGACACGAAATGAGGAGATCAGCACCGGAGGCCATCTTTGAGGAAGACCTCGTCGAAGAAGACGTCTCTGAGGACGAGGCTCCACTCGTCGCCGAGGAAGACTCGCCTGATCTCCAGATCATATCGGGGGCAGAGGACTCAGATGACTCGATTCCATCTCGACAACCCGCGAGTACCCCTGCTCCTGCACAACAGACACTTCCCAAACCAAAGGCAACGGTCAGCACTCCGCTCATGGGGTCGGGACCGAAATGCCCCCTCCGACGCCCCGCCTTCGGGCTCGGCTCCGAAGTAAACAACTACGCCTTCCGGTGCCTCGGCACCGACAAAACCACATGTGCCAATTCCACCTCTTCCATTGGCACCGAAGCACACACATCCTTTGGCACCGAAGGATTCCTCGACACCGAAGCCAAAACGCCCTTCAGTGCCCAAAGAAAAAGAGCCTTCGGCACCCAAACCAAAAGAGGCATCGGTGCCAAAGCCGAAAAATGCACCGGATCCGAAAAGAGCTCCGACTCCAAAGCCTTCCGGTTCCAAAAATAAAGATGGGAAGCCAGAGTCCGACGCCGCAAGGCCAACGAGACCTGTCTCCACTCAAATCTCCAACCTCGGTACCAAAGACTACTACTAAGCCGAAACCACTTTTTTTTTTTTTTCTTTTTTATTTATTGAAAAATAAAATATAACAACAACAACAATCAAGGCATTAGATACAATACAGGCGATCATGTGTCCACCTAGAGCGTTACTCCGAATATTCAGGAAAAATCATGCACTTATAATCCGTCGAGAGGGGGGGGGGGCAGTGAGGAAACAGTGCAGCACTCGTAGCATTAGACAGTACATGGAATGTCATTTAGGGGGACAAGGAAACATCAGGCAATAAGTCTTGCGGGGGAGTACAGATATTCCCACGATAGGCATTCCACTGAGACCAGACTCTGTTCCATTTCCTAGGTCTACCCCTAGCCAGATACACAGTTTTCTCCCTAAACATGCACCAATCCATGCCCTCCTTCCACGCCAAGACCGTGGGCGACCTCTGGGAACCCCACAACTGTGCGATGTCTCTCTTCGCTATCATGTTACCAAGGATCGCCCAACGGATCTGAGCAGCAGTGTAATCATTCGGCTCCCACACGTTCAGCAGGCAGCGCCTGGCCTCGGGCAACAACGACACTCCGGTAACTCTTCCCATCACCGCATGAACTCTGGCCCAAAACCCCGCCACCGCCGAACACTCCCACAGAATGTGAAGAAAGGTTCCAGGCATGCCGCAACCACGTTTACACAACCCATCCAGAGAATAGCCCATTCGCACCAGATTCGGACCAGTAACATATATACGGTGAAGGATCTTAAGTTGGACAAAGCGAAGACGGGCAGGAATGGCAACCTCCAACCTCCTTGGGCGACAACAACGCGGATTGCCAGTCTTCGTCATCTAATTCCAACCTATCCTCAGTCCATACCGCTCTGAGGCGCACAAGTAGATCAGTCCGATTATTGATCAATTTTTTATAAATCAATGAAATCGTGCTGTCAGGGACATAACCATCCAGTATACGGTCCTCAAGAGGAGAGGACTCGGGGACGTCCGTGCCTGCAGCGAAAACCGACAGCAAGGCATGGCGCACCTGCACGTATCTGAAAAACTCCTTTTCTCAGAGCTCATATTCCCTCCGCAGCGCCTCAAAGGTTTTAACATTACCCTTGGTCCAGAGGTCACCCACTCTACTGATACCAATCGTGTCCCATTTCTCAAAACCTTTCGTTCTCCATAAGCAACCCAATCTTTCAGAGGCATACAACGGAGCCGCACGAGTCAATCTATCACCCCATCCCAAGGCAGCACTCGCATCTCGCCAAACTCGCACAGCAATCCTAGTGGGCCCAGTTAACGTCCTGCAAATCCCTTTGGAATAAAGCGCCCTACTGTAATTCCCGCCCGGTAAAAGGTATTTATCCATCTCGAAAGCCGGTGAAGGACCTGGTGCGTAGGTTGCATGGTTAATCGCACTCAATTGAGAGGCCCAATAGTAACGCTTGATGTCTGGGACTGCGATGCCCCCATCGTACCAAGGGAGCGTAAGTTTGGGGAGAGCAATGCGCGTCCGTCCCAAAACAAACGACGCTGTAGGCTCTCCACCTCCCGAAAAAACCCGGAGGGAATAGGGTCAAAGGAGTTTTGGAGTGCATACAAAAATCTCGGCAGCGACATCATCTTAAAAAGAGCAGCACGCCCGAGCGGCGACAGCGGTAACCGACGCCAGCGCGAGACATCGAGTTTCAGGTGCTGGAGCGGAGGGAGCAGGTTGCGCTCGTAGCGAACCACAGGATCCAGGGAGATATAAATCCCCAAATACTTGAACCCTGACTCGGTGACCTGGATCGGTAATCTGCGAAGCAGCGTGGTAAGCCCTCCTGCTAACACATAGACACAGGATTTCGTCCAATTAATAACGAGACCTGAGTTCTTCCCAAATGAAGTTAAAACGTCAAAAAGCACATTCAGGGATTTTTGGAGGGATGTGAGGTACAAAAGGATATCATCCGCATAAAGCGAAATACGATCCTCTAAGTCAGGAGTCCACCTAATGCCCTTTATCGAGGGCTCCCAACGGAGCCATGTGGCCAGCGGTTCGAGCACAAGGGCAAAAAGCAAGGGAGACAACGGACAGTCCTGCCGAGTGCCTCGTCCAAGGGTAAAAGTGCCAGATACCTTCACATTAACCACAACCTGCGCCAGAGGCTTCTCATAAAGAAGTTTCACCCATGCAATGAATATAGGGCCAAAACCAAATTTGGCGAGAGCCGCCCAGAGATCAGGCCATTCGATAGTATCAAAGGCCATAGTGGCATCCAAGGAAGCCAAAATGGCCGGCTCAGAGAGGGTCTCGGCTCTCGCGAGAACTCCATGAAGCCGCCGAAGATTAAGGGCAGTATTGCGATGTGGGATAAAACCGGATTGATCCGGATGGATCAAATCACAGATCACCTTAACCAAGCGGTTAGCCAACAATTTGGCTAAAATTTTGGGTTCGGCATTTAAAAGGGAGATGGGCCTATAAGAGGTACAACATGAAATCTCTATCGGCATCAGAGAGACAGGGCAATGCAATGTCACGCAATAACAACTGAGAATCCTCCTCGTCCCTAGCACAAACTGAAGAATACACAGTACAGAAATGATCCACAAAACAGTCAGTGATCTCAGCCGGGTCAGTCACACACACTCCATCCGACCTTTCAATCACAGGAACTACACGATTCGCTCTTTCCTTCTTATCAAGCCACGCAAGCAATTTACCAGCCTTGTCACCCACATCATACAGCCTACCCTGTTGCTCTCTGTTCATTACCTTAGCAGCATCGGTCACCAGGGCTTTATAATCAGATTGTTTTAAGCTGAGGGAGTGGAGTTTAGCACGGGTGCCACCCGCCTCGAGGTCACTCTCAATCACAGTTATTTCAGCTCCAATGCGCACCAGTTCCTCACATTTGGCCTTCTTGGCACCAGTAATTAACGACAAAGAATGTCCACGTATAACAGTCTTGAAAGCCTCCCACAATGAGACAGAAGAAGAAACCGACCCCACATTATCGAGGAAGTAATGATCAATAGATTTTATCAGCTCCGAGCGGATCTTAGGATTCCGGAGATACCAGGGGTTGATGGGAGCAACCCTGCCCCCGCTGCACACCCCAGCCGCCACACAGAGCCACAAGGGGGAATTATCTGAAATGCCCCTGGGAAGGTGTCGGATTTCCCTGATGGAGGAGGATTGAGCCGCTGGCATTAGGAGATAATCAAGTCTGGAGAGGCTCCCGTGGGCACCTGAATGAAAGGTATATTGTAACTGCGCAGGATGCATCAACCTCCAACTATCCACCAGCCCGAAAGTTTCCAAAAACCCACTCGTCCTCAACTGAGTTCCAGCCAAATCCCTTTGAGGGTAGCGATCCGAGGTGCCAGAGACAACAGAGTTAAAGTCCCCACCCAGGATTAAAAGACCTTCAGGAAGCCCTAGAACAACCCGTCCAATATCAGCAACGGTGGGAGTCTGTAGGCCAGGGGGGACATAGATCGTGAGTATGGAGAGCGTCTTCCCCTCCCATCTACCAGTGAGCGCGGCGTAGCGCCCCCCATCATCAAGTATTACATCATCAATCTCAAAGGGGAGGGAAGACTGAACCAGATTACCCACCCCCCTAGAGCCAGAAGTAAATCCGGAATGAGCAACCAAGCGATGGCCTCGTCTATTCATGGCTTGACAAGCGTTACCAATTAAGTGTGTCTCTTGCAGGAGGACAAAATCAGGAGAATGACGTCTCAAAAACTGCAGCATAACCCCTCGTTTTATCCTATCCCCCAACACGTTGACATTCCAAGACAGCAGTCTCAACTCACTACCCCCCATTCCCGAAGAGACTGCAGAGCACACTCCACAAAGAACAAAATCAATCAAAGCAATAAAGAATACAATGCGATGCCTTGCGAAAAAAAAAAAAACGAACAAACACCCCCCACCCCCAGACTTGAACCCGTTACAACTCCCTGCACCCCTGCGTGAGACTGAATAGCCACCCCAACTTGCAGTGTGCCTGTCGCCCCGTCATTAAACTAATCTAAACAAAGAAACCCAGGAGGAGGAAAGAGTCCCGATTTACCCCCCGCCACCCCGGGCCAATATAGAACAGGACATAAGAGGACCAAAATATTAGACTCAGCTGAAATACGAATGAATTCAGACATCAGGAACCACAGTGTCACTCTTGCTCCGGCAAACCACCCTCGGCACCACCAGGGTGCTCGGACCGATCATCCCTTTTAGGCAAAGAGTCAAGCCAGTCACTGACACTCTCCGAGCAATCAAAGAAAAATGTTTGATCCTCATATTCGATCCGAAGTCTAGTTGGGAACAGCATGGTGTACTTAAGGCCCAAGTCCCGTAGCCTCCGTTTCACACCCTGAAAACCCATTCTCTGCCTTTGAACTAACTGAGTAAAGTCCGGGTCGAAGTTAACGGACGTGTTCTCGAACTTCACCGGGCCGCTCACCCGAGAGGCCTGCAGGATAGCGTCTCTATCACGAAAGTAAAAAAGTTTGGCAATGATAGGTCTCGAGGGGGGCACCCAGTTTTGGTTTTCCACCCGGAACTCGATGGGCTCGCTCAACGGTGAAGAATTTGCTGAGCCCGGAGGGGGCAAGATGATTTAAAACAAGATCCTCCACCAGGAGATCGATCGAAGAATGTTCATGGTTCTCAGGGACTCCAATAATGCGTACGTTATTACGCCGTGCCTTATTTTCAAAATCCTCAAGCCGGTGTGCCATCAAGTCATTCGAGGAACGCAGGTTGCCGACTTCAGTCTGTATGTCGGAGACGTCGGTAGTCAGGCTGGAGGTCTTCAAATCTAAGGACTTGACCCTCTCATTAGTTTTCGCCAGGTCCGCTCTAATCAAAGTGACGTCAACGGCCACCGTATCGATCTTCGCGGCAAGGGCCTCGTATTGCTGACCCATCAAAGCCTTCATGCCGGCGATGGCACTCATGACATCCTGTAGGGAAAGTTCAGGAGAAGCGGCAGAGTCAGCGCCCGGTTCTTCAGGAGTATGGCCGGTACCCCCGGGGGAGCCCTCGGGATGGGTGTAACGATCCATAACATTGGTTTGAATCTGTCCCCCTCGGAGAGACGTCTTAGTCTTGCGCTTCTCAGGGTCGGGTCTGGTGGCCATATTGAAAAGGGTGCCCCGGAGGGGCCTGCGAGACCTGGTGAAAATGGCCGTGTATGGCGAGGCCAAAAGTCAGCAAAAGTGAGCCACAGTGGGATAAGTGCAGGAAAAGTTGAAGGCAAATGCTCACAAGTGAAACACGTTGCGAAAGGGCGAAGCCAAGCCGAATCAAGGGTAGATCTGAGCCGTCCTCCAATTGAACGAGGCCCGGAGTAGGAAAGCGAAACCGAAAGTTGAGGTGAGGCCGCCTGGGGGAAAACCCTTCGGCCGATGTTATTCAACTACTCCACGGCTTGCTGGCTAATAGAGCCCCCGGCCACGTCATGGGACAGGCTGCAAAAGTTGAAGTCGATGTAGCAGTGGCTCCCGACGTCCAAATGAAATTTTCAAAAAAGTATTGAGATCAGCCAAAGCGCGTCTTTAAAAGCCCATCTTCGAAATCAGGATATATTTCAGGATAATTGCGAAGGGCGGTGAGGGTCTCGAGAGCTCTGTGCTCACGCGACCATCTTGGATGCTCGAGAAGCTCCTCACCCCCGAAACCACCTTCGGCACCGAAAACTGTGCCAGGGACTCAATAACGCCTCCTACAGCAAAACACACGAAACAACCCCTACCGGCACCGAAAAAATCGACGCCAAAGAAGGTTGTAGGGGAGGAAGATCTGTTTAGACCAGATCCTAAACAAAAGAAAGTCTATATCCATCCAAAGACTGGACATGTAGAGGCTATTCCTTATAAGAAGAGACCAGCAGACACACCACTTTTACCTGTGGTTGCTGCCAAAAAGGACTGTGCAACTTCTCCAATGCACCCTTCCTCCTCTCCTATCCCTCCTTACATTGAACCTACAGTTTCTCCTGTTCAATCTCCTGCATCATCACAACTCACTGACGAGGAGTATGATCTAGTTGGGGGGAATGACATACCAGAGCCACAAGAATACCCTTTAGATGAAGATGTCAATCCTGAATATCCTAAAGAGGATGACATATATGGCTTCCCACCACACAATGTGCCCGACATTCCTGATCCTCAGTCCTACCCAACAAAACCTTCCCCTCCAGAGGATAGTATTGGGTTTAATCATTTATTAAATAAAGCAGCACTTTACCACGGGGTTTGAATGCACTCTGATGCCATTGATGAGGATTTTTTACTGGATACATTTGAGCAGTCACAAAGGTCTACGCAAATACTACCTATGATCAAAGGAGTCATTAAACATGCTCCAGAAATATTTAAAGACCCGGTATGCTGTAGGGTATTAAATCCAAGAATAGAAAATAAATACAGACCAGCACCATCTGATCCAGTCTATATTAAGGGACATCTGCCACTGGACTCTTTAGTAGTGTCTAATGCAAGAAAAAGAGCCAATTCCCAGACCTCTGGTGACACGCCCCCGCCTGACAAAGAATCGAAAGTTATTGATGCGTCAGGGAAACTGTTGGACAGGCCCCATGAAGGGCTCGCTCCCTCCCCGCAGGACAGGGCCCGGGCCACCGTCAGCACCATTGCCCGGCCCAGCCGCCATCTTGGACACGGCACCACGCGGCCGCGCGGCCTCAGCCCGACCCCGACCCTGGGCCTGGCCAGGCCCCGACATCCCGGCACCACCATCCACCCAGGAGGTGAACGGACCACTTGGCAGGTCAATGGGAGTAAGAAGTGTCGATGGCTCTCCCCCGCCAGGTGCCGATCACCCCCAGCCTCCTCGGGCGCTGGCTCCACCCCCCTGCTGGGTGTCTGGACTCCCTCATCCCAGACCTCCCGACCTCCAAGAGCGAGGGTCCGGACATCAAAGGGCGCCAGACCTATAACTGAGGCAGCCCCAGGACAGGAAGGGAGTTGTATCCTGGAGTCGAGAGACACCGCGATGAACTCATCCTTGACGGACTGCTGGCGCTGCCACAGCCCTGCCTTGTGAACTATTGTCCTGCCTGCTGGCGCTGCCGCGGCCCTCTGCAACCTTCATCCTCGTGGGACCTGCTGGCGCTGCCGCGGCCCTCTGCAACCTTCATCCTCGTGGGACCTGCTGGCGCTGCCGCGGCCCTCTGCAACCTTCATCCTCGTGGGACCTGCTGGCGCTGCCGCGGCCCGTTGCAACCTTCATCCTCGTGGGACCTGCTGGCGCTGCCGCGGCCCGTTGTAACCTTCATCCTCGTGGGACCTGCTGGCGCTGCCGCGGCCCGTTGTAACCTTCATCCTCGTTGGGACCTGCTGGCGATGCCGCGGCCCGTTGCCACCTACGACCTCTTCGGGACCTGCTGGCGCTCGAGGATTGTGAGCTACCACCGTTACACCTCAGTACCTGTGGGTACCAAGACTGTCCCGCTACCCCCTTCCCTTACTAGAGACTAGAATTGAGAGGATCATCGTGTCCTGATCGCCTTGTATCGTACCACTCTACTCCAAGAATTGCCTATAAAAGGTGTTACCCTGATCTTCGTGTGGTGTCCATCTGTGGGGGGGAAGTTACCTGTCTGTGCGATCGCTAGAGACGGTCCTCACTGGAGGCCTCTCCCTTGTGCTCGGCCGACCCTCCAGGTCCCCGTCTAACATTGGTGGCCAGCGGCGCGATCCGAACCAACGCGTACCGTACAGACAGTAACTCACCCTACGACTAAAACCACAATGACGACCAAAGAGAGCGGATCGGCAGAGAAGTTCCAGATGGAAAGGCTGGAAGAATACAACCACCGAGAGCTCAAACAATTTTGCATGGACTTAGGCATTGCTACCACCGGGCTAAGCACAAAAGAAGACTTCAAAAACGCCCTAGAGGCCTGGACAGAGACGAATACCGCAACCCCCCGGGACCCCGTAGCCCCGGAAGTCAACACCACCCTGACGGAAGAACGGAGAACAGGCCCCTCCCGAGAAGAGATCCAGGAGCGGGAAAAAAATAGATTACACGAGTTAGACTTGGCACGACTCAGATTAGACGGAGAATTGAAGCTGGCGGAACAAAAAATAAACTTAGAACACTTACGGCTCAGAGAAGAGCGAGAGGAAAAACAGAGACAGAGGGATCTCGAAGAAAAAAGACTGGCATACGAGCACGAGTGCAAACTAGCGGAGATAGAAATACGCAAACTGAACAAAAACCTAGGGGTGCCCGAGCCACCTCACTCCCCGGGTACTACCGAGCAGAAGGTCCACATCCCCAAGGATGTGGTCCGAGAATATCACCGAAACGACGACATACAGCAGTGGTTCAAGGCCTATGAGATCGCCATGACGGCCCACCGGGTCGCTCGAAGTGACTGGGGAGCCGGTCTATGGGGGAGATTCGTCAACGAGGGCCGTGATGCCCTGCTGCAGCTTCCGGACCATCAAATGACGTCCTATGACCACATGAAGGCCGCCCTCCTCAGTCGATATGGGCTTACACCCGAAATGTACCGCCAGAGGTTCCGCAACTGCACCCGGATCCCAGGTACAACATGGTTGGAATACGTGAACTATTTCAGCCGGGCCTTCGAGGGATGGATCAAGGGTAACAACGTAACCACTTACGAACAACTCTTCAATCTCATTGTGTGGGAGCACCTCTCCAACAACTGCTTCGTCGAGCTCAGGCAGCACCTCCTCGACAGTAAATTGACTGAACCACGGCAGCTCGCCACCGAGGCTGACCGGTGGGAGAGCACCCGAGTGGCCCGGAGTGGGCCGAATGAGCAGAACAGAACCAACCAAGGTCATCATCGTCCCCGAGGAGGAGGAGGAGGAGGCCCGGGCCGGGGCAGAGACGCCGTGCCGGCCGCTCCCGCTAACGCCACCCCGCCCCCAGCAGGCCGGGGAAACCCCCCCGATGCGCCCGGGGTTCCGAGCCAACGTGACGTGTCATCGATGCCAGCGAGTCGGCCACTATGCCAGTGACCCGACCTGCCCGAAGAACCAGGTTCCCGGGCCCCGCCAGGTGGCGGCCGCCGCCCTAGGAGAAGAACAAGTCTCCGAAGACACTGAGGCCTATGAGTCGGCGCAGTTCGAGTGGGAACCCGCCGCCATGACCCTGGCATGCCTAGGAGGAAGAGACATGGTCCCGCGGACTCCCCTGCCCGCCAACACTCGGAAGTACAGCCAATGGGTGAGCATAAATGGGCGCAAGGCCGAGGCCCTGCGTGACACCGGGGCCAGTCTGTTGTCACCTGGTGACCCCAGAACAAATCCTACCAAACGTGCTTTGCCCCGTCCGATCGGCAGATAACTCGGAGAGCCTGTGTCGGATGGCCTGCGTCCCCTTCGAATGGGGAGGAGTGTCCGGCATGCTGAAAGTAACTGTCCGCGACGATGCCCCCGTGGACTGCCTCCTGGGGAACGATCTCGAGAGCTCCCCGTGGGCAGCTGTTGAAAGAAGAGAGCATCTGGGGATGTTGGGTCTCCCGGACTGGGCGTGCGTGACCACCCGGTCCATGGCCACCCGCACCATCCCTAGACCAGAAGAACCCGAATGGGCAGCACCTCCACCCTCGATCGCTCCAGAAGAAGACTTCCTCCAGACCGACCACCCGGACCCCACCACAGAGGGGTCCACACAGCCCCCCGAGCTTCCGACCTGGCTCAGTGGCGTCAAGAAGGGGGGCCCACCCAAGAACAATTCCGGCAGGAGCAAAAGACCTGCCCCTCCCTCGAGGGATTACGACAGCAAGCGCTCACCCAGAGCCAAGGAGACACCACCGGGGCCCACTGGGTTTATTGGGACAATGATCTCTTGTACAGCGAGCAGAGAATCGCAGAACTGGGGGCTGGGCGAGTGCTGGTGGTGCCCCTCCACTTCAGAGACTTCCTGTTGAACCTGGCCCATGATGTCCCCCTGGCCGGGCACCTGGGGCAAGACCAGACCTACCACCGCCTGGTGACTCACTTTTTTTGGCCCAAAATGAGAAATGACGTCTCCAACCATTGCCGGTCCTGCCCGACCTGCCAGGCCAGCGGGAAGAGCGGCCGCAAACTCAAGGCACCCCTACAACCATTCCCCGTGGTGACCACCCCGTTCGAAAGGGTGGGAATAGACATTGTGGGGCCCCTGGACCCCCGAACAGCACAGGGGCATCGCTTCATCCTGGTCCTGGTGGACCACGCTACCCGCTATCCTGAGGCGGTCCCCCTTCGTACTATAACAGCCCCAGTAGTGGGTCGAGCCTTAATGGGGATCTTCTCTCGAGTGGGCTTCCCCCGGGAAGTCGTCAGCGACAGGGGTACGAACTTTATTTCAAAGTATATGAAATCCCTCTGGCAGCAGTGCGGAGTCACTTACCGATTCACAACACCCTATCACCCCCAGGGGAACGGACTGGTCGAGCGGTTCAACCGCACCCTCAAGGGGATGATCATGGGGCTGGAAGAACCCCTACGCCGCCAGTGGGACGTGCTACTACCGTGCCTCCTCTTCGCCTACCCAGAAGTCCCTCGGCTTCAGCCCCTTCGAACTCCTGTACGGACACCCCGTTCGCGGGCCTCTCAGCCTAGTGAAGGAGGAATGGGAAATGGCCCCCCTAAAGACCCCTCCAGACGTCTACAAATACCTCCTGACCCTCCGCAATCAGACCCGGAAATTCAGGGAGATCGCTAAAGCCAATCTGGAGGCCAGTCAAGAGGACATGAAGAAGTGGTACGACCAACATGCCTCCTCCATCGAGTTTGAACCGGGTCAGCAGGTATGGGTGATGTCCCCCATTGAACCGTGTGCCTTGCAGGACAAATGGACGGGGCCCTTCAAGGTGATCGAGCGCAAGAGTCCCGTCACCTATCTCATCGACCTGGAGTCCCCCCGGAACCCCCTCCGGGTCCTCCACGCCAACAGACTCAAACCCCACTTCGTGTGCTCAGAGCTCAGCCTGCTGATGGCTACCGACAGTGGCACCGAAGGAGACTCCGAGCCCCTCCCTGACCTACTGAGGACCCGGGAAAGAGATGGTTCGGTGGACGGGGTCCGACTCTCCGAGGCCCTGACCCCAGAGCAGCGTCAAGATTGCCGGGCCCTCCTGCTGCCGTTCGCAAACCTGTTCTCCCTCGCACCCGGAGTCACCTCCTGGTGCCTGCACGACGTGGACACGGGGGACAGTCCTCCTGTCCGACACCGGGCGTACCGAGTACCGGATCGGGTACGTACATGCATCCAAGAAGAAGTCTCCAAGATGCTCGCCCTCGGGGTCATCGAACCTTCGGACAGTCCCTGGGCCAGCCCGGTCGTCCTGGTCCCCAAGGCCGCGGCACCGGGCACTACACCGGAGCTCCGATTCTGCATCGACTATCGGGGGCTGAACGCGGTCATCCGAACCGACGCTCACCGTATCCCCCGAGCAGATGAACTAGTCGACCGCATGGGGGCAGCCCGCTACCTAAGCATCTTCGACCTGACAGAAGGCTACTGGCAGATCGGCCTCACCCCCAGGGCCCAAGAACGTTCCGCTTTCTCCACCCCGGACGGGCACTACCATTTCAGAGTGATGCCCTTCGGCATGAAGAACGCTCCAGCCACTTTTCAAAGACTGGTGAACCAGGTATTGGCGGGCCTCGAAGAATTCAGCGCCGCCTACCTGGACGACATCTCGGTATACAGCCGCCACTGGCCAACCACCTCCACCACCTCAGAGCGGTCCTGCAGGCCCTCCAACAGGCTGGCCTCACCATAAAGGCCAGCAAGTGCCAAATCGGCCAGGGGTCCGTGACCTACCTCGGACACCAAGTGGGGAGCGGTCTGGTGGCCCCCCTCCAACTCAAGGTAGCTGCCATCCAGTCCTGGCAACCCCCCGAAACACAAACCGAGGTCCGAGCCTTCCTGGGGCTCACCGGATACTACCGGCGGTTTGTGAGGGACTATGGCAGCATTGTGGGGCCCCTCACGGAACTCACGTCTAAGAACCACCCAAAAAGAGTCAACTGGACTCCCGACTGTCAAGCGGCCTTCGAGACGCTGAAGGCCGCCATGTGCACCGCTCCTGTGCTCCAGGCCCCCGACTACAGCCGCGAGTTCATCGTGCAGACCGATGCCTCCGACCATGGTATTGGGGCCGTCCTCTCCCAACTGAACCCCGAAGGAGTGGACCAACCAGTGGCCTTCATCAGCAGACGCCTACTGCCCCGAGAACAGCGCTGGAGCACCATTGAGCGAGAGGCCTTCGCAGTGGTATGGGCCCTCAAGAAGCTCCGGCCGTACCTCTTCGGAACCCATTTCCGAGATCATCGGCCCCTGCAATGGCTCATGCAGATGCGGGGGGAGAACCCCAAACTATTGCGATGGTCCATCTCCCTGCAGGGGATGGACTTCACTGTGGAGCATCGCCCTGGTCAAGACCACGCCAACGCGGACGGCCTGTCCCGCTTTTTCCGCCTCGACGAAGAAAGTCCCCAAGAAGATGGGTGACTCTCCCCGCCTTCAGCTGGGGGGGACGCATGTTGGACAGGCCCCATGAAGGGCTCGCTCCCTCCCCGCAGGACAGGGCCCGGGCCACCGTCAGCACCATTGCCCGGCCCAGCCGCCATCTTGGACACGGCACCACGCGGCCGCGCGGCCTCAGCCCGACCCCGACCCTGGGCCTGGCCAGGCCCCGACATCCCGGCACCACCATCCACCCAGGAGGTGAACGGACCACTTGGCAGGTCAATGGGAGTAAGAAGTGTCGATGGCTCTCCCCCGCCAGGTGCCGATCACCCCCAGCCTCCTCGGGCGCTGGCTCCACCCCCCTGCTGGGTGTCTGGACTCCCTCATCCCAGACCTCCCGACCTCCAAGAGCGAGGGTCCGGACATCAAAGGGCGCCAGACCTATAACTGAGGCAGCCCCAGGACAGGAAGGGAGTTGTATCCTGGAGTCGAGAGACACCGCGACGAACTCATCCTTGACGGACTGCTGGCGCTGCCACAGCCCTGCCTTGTGAACTATTGTCCTGCCTGCTGGCGCTGCCGCGGCCCTCTGCAACCTTCATCCTCGTGGGACCTGCTGGCGCTGCCGCGGCCCTCTGCAACCTTCATCCTCGTGGGACCTGCTGGCGCTGCCGCGGCCCTCTGCAACCTTCATCCTCGTGGGACCTGCTGGCGCTGCCGCGGCCCGTTGCAACCTTCATCCTCGTGGGACCTGCTGGCGCTGCTGCGGCCCGTTGTAACCTTCATCCTCGTGGGACCTGCTGGCGCTGCCGCGGCCCGTTGTAACCTTCATCCTCGTTGGGACCTGCTGGCGCTGCCGCGGCCCGTTGCCACCTACGACCTCTTCGGGACCTGCTGGCGCTGCCGCGGTCCGACCCGTCCGAACACCGAGCTCGAGGATTGTGAGCTACCACCGTTACACCTCAGTACCTGTGGGTACCAAGACTGTCCCGCTACCCCCTTCCCTTACTAGAGACTAGAATTGAGAGGATCATCGTGTCCTGATCGCCTTGTATCGTACCACTCTACTCCAAGAATTGCCTATAAAAGGTGTTACCCTGATCTTCGTGTGGTGTCCATCTGTGGGGGGGAAGTTACCTGTCTGTGCGATCGCTAGAGACGGTCCTCACTGGAGGCCTCTCCCTTGTGCTCGGCCGACCCTCCAGGTCTCGCCAAACTCGCACAGCAATCCTAGTGGGCCCAGTTAACGTCCTGCAAATCCCTTTGGAATAAAGCGCCCTACTGTAATTCCCGCCCGGTAAAAGGTATTTATCCATCTCGAAAGCCGGTGAAGGACCTGGTGCGTAGGTTGCATGGTTAATCGCACTCAATTGAGAGGCCCAATAGTAACGCTTGATGTCTGGGACTGCGATGCCCCCATCGTACCAAGGGAGCGTAAGTTTGGGGAGAGCAATGCGCGTACGTCCCAAAACAAACGACGCTGTAGGCTCTCCACCTCCCGAAAAAACCCGGAGGGAATAGGGTCAAAGGAGTTTTGGAGTGCATACAAAAATCTCGGCAGCGACATCATCTTAAAAAGAGCAGCACGCCCGAGCGGCGACAGCGGTAACCGACGCCAGCGCGAGACATCGAGTTTCAGGTGCTGGAGCAGAGGGAGCAGGTTGCGCTCGTAGCGAACCACAGGATCCAGGGAGATATAAATCCCCAAATACTTGAACCCTGACTCGGTGACCTGGATCGGTAATCTGCGAGGCAGCGTGGTAAGCCCTCCTGCTAACACATAGACACAGGATTTCGTCCAATTAATAACGAGACCTGAGTTCTTCCCAAATGAAGTTAAAACGTCAAAAAGCACATTCAGGGATTTTTGGAGGGATGTGAGGTACAAAAGGATATCATCCGCATAAAGTGAAATACGATCCTCGAAGTCAGGAGTCCACCTAATGCCCTTTATCGAGGGCTCCCAACGGAGCCATGTGGCCAGCGGTTCGAGCACAAGGGCAAAAAGCAAGGGAGACAACGGACAGTCCTGCCGAGTGCCTCGTCCAAGGGTAAAAGTGCCAGATACCTTCACATTAACCACAACCTGCGCCAGAGGCTTCTCATAAAGAAGTTTCACCCATGCAATGAATATAGGGCCAAAACCAAATTTGGCGAGAGCCGCCCAGAGATAAGGCCATTCGATAGTATCAAAGGCCATAGTGGCATCCAAGGAAGCCAAAATGGCCGGCTCAGAGAGGGTCTCGGCTCTCGCGAGAACTCCATGAAGCCGCCGAAGATTAAGGGCAGTATTGCGATGTGGGATAAAACCGGATTGATCCGGATGGATCAAATCACAGATCACCTTAACCAAGCGGTTAGCCAACAATTTGGCTAAAATTTTGGGTTCGGCATTTAAAAGGGAGATGGGCCTATAAGAGGTACAACGGTCGCGCGGCTTACCCTCCTTGTGTATTACCACGATAGAGGCCAGCCGTTGATCCGCGGGGAGGGAACCAGAGTTCAGCGCCTCAAGGAACATCTCCCTCAGATAGGGCGCCGTTTTGTCAGGTCACAGTTTGTACAATTCAATAGGCAAGCCGTTGGGGCCCATAGCCTTACCAGAACAAAGGGAGCGGATGGCAATTGCTATTTCATCTGTCGTAAGCGGTGCGTCCATGAAATCTCTATCGGCATCAGAGAGACAGGGCAATGCAATGTCACGCAATAACAACTGAGAATCCTCCTCGTCCCTAGCACAAACTGAAGAATACACAGTACAGAAATGATCCACAAAACAGTCAGTGATCTCAGCCAGGTCAGTCACACACACTCCATCCGTTCTTTCAATCACAGGAACTACACGATTCGCTCTTTCCTTCTTATCAAGCCACGCAAGCAATTTACCAGCCTTGTCACCCACATCATACAGCCTACCCTGTTGCTCTCTGTTCATTACCTTAGCAGCATCGGTCACCAGGGCTTTATAATCAGATTGTTTTAAGCTGAGGGAGTGGAGTTTAGCACGGGTGCCACCCGCCTCGAGGTCACTCTCAATCACAGTTATTTCAGCTCCAATGCGCACCAGTTCCTCACATTTGGCCTTCTTGGCACCAGTAATTAACGACAAAGAATGTCCACGTATAACAGTCTTGAAAGCCTCCCACAATGAGACAGAAGAAGAAACCGACCCCACATTATCGAGGAAGTAATGATCAATAGATTTTATCAGCTCCAAGCGGATCTTAGGATTCCGGAGATACCAGGGGTTGATGGGAGCAACCCTGCCCCCGCTGCACACCCCAGCCGCCACACAGAGCCACAAGGGGGAATTATCTGAAATGCCCCTGGGAAGGTGTCGGATTTCCCTGATGGAGGAGGATTGAGCCGCTGGCATTAGGAGATAATCAAGTCTGGAGAGGCTCCCGTGGGCACCTGAATGAAAGGTATATTGTAACTGCGCAGGATGCATCAACCTCCAACTATCCACCAGCCCGAAAGTTTCCAAAAACCCACTCGTCCTCAACTGAGTTCCAGCCAAATCCCTTGGAGGGTAGCGATCCGAGGTGCCAGAGACAACAGAGTTAAAGTCCCCACCCAGGATTAAAAGACCTTCAGGAAGCCCTAGAACAACCCGTCCAATATCAGCAACGGTGGGAGTCTGTAGGCCAGGGGGGACATAGATCGTGAGTATGGAGAGCGTCTTCCCCTCCCATCTACCAGTGAGCGCGGTGTTGCGCCCCCCATCATCAAGTATTACATCATCAATCTCTAAGGGGAGGGAAGACTGAACCAGATTACCCACCCCCCTAGAGCCAGAAGTAAATCCGGAATGAGCAACCAAGCGATAGCCTCGTCTATTCATGGCTTGACAAGCGTTACCAATTAAGTGTGTCTCTTGCAGGAGGACAAAATCAGGAG
Organism: Lissotriton helveticus; assembly: GCF_964261635.1. Classification (NCBI taxonomy): domain Eukaryota; kingdom Metazoa; phylum Chordata; class Amphibia; order Caudata; family Salamandridae; genus Lissotriton; species Lissotriton helveticus. The sequence goes on from NC_136070.1 coordinate 643,529,160, forward strand.
AATGACGTCTCAAAAACTGCAGCATAACCGCTCGTTTTATCCTATCCCCCAACCCGTTGACATTCCAAGACAGCAGTCTCAACTCACTACCCCCCATTCCCGAAGAGACTGCAGAGCACACTCCACAAAGAACAAAATCAATCAAAGCAATAAAGAATACAATGCGATGCCTTGCGAAAAAAACCAAACGAACAAACACCCCCCACCCCCCGACTTGAACCTGTTACAACTCCCTGCACCCCTGCGTGAGACTGAATAGCCACCCCAACTTGCAGTGTGCCTGTCGCCCCGTCATTAAACTAATCTAAACAAAGAAACCCAGGAGGAGGAAAGAGTCCCGATTTACCCCCCGCCACCCCGGGCCAATATAGAACAGGACATAAGAGGACCAAAATATTAGACTCAGCTGAAATACGAATGAATTCAGACATCAGGAACCACAGTGTCACTCTTGCTCCGGCAAACCACCCTCGGCACCACCAGGGTGCTCGGACCGATCATCCCTTTTAGGCAAAGAGTCAAGCCAGTCACTGACACTCTCCGAGCGATCAAAGAAAAATGTTTGATCCTCATATTCGATCCGAAGTCTAGTTGGGAACAGCATGGTGTACTTAAGGCCCAAGTCCCGTAGCCTCCGTTTCACACCCTGAAAACCCATTCTCTGCCTTTGAACTAACTGAGTAAAGTCCGGGTCGAAGTTAACGGACGTGTTCTCGAACTTCACCGGGCCGCCCACCCGAGAGGCCTGCAGGATAGCGTCTCCATCACGAAAGTAAAAAAGTTTGGCAATGATAGGTCTCGAGGGGGGCACCCAGTTTTGGTTTTCCACCCGGAACTCGATGGGCTCGCTCAACGGTGAAGAATTTGCTGAGCCCGGAGGGGGCAAGATGATTTAAAACAAGATCCTCCACCAGGAGATCGATCGAAGAATGTTCATGGTTCTCAGGGACTCCAATAATGCGTACGTTATTACGCCGTGCCTTATTTTCAAAATCCTCAAGCCGGTGTGCCATCAAGTCATTCGAGGAACGCAGGTTGCCGACTTCAGTCTGTATGTCGGAGACGTCGGTAGTCAGGCTGGAGGTCTTCAAATCTAAGGACTTGACCCTCTCATTAGTTTTCGCCAGGTCCGCTCTAATCAAAGTGACGTCAACGGCCACCGTATCGATCTTCGCAGCAAGGGCCTCGTATTGCTGACCCATTAAAGCCTTCATGCCGGCGATGGCACTCATGACATCCTGTAGGGAAAGTTCAGGAGAAGCGGCAGAGTCAGCGCCCGGTTCTTCAGGAGTACGGCCGGTACCCCCGGGGGAGCCCTCAGGATGGGTGTAACGATCCATAACATTGGTTTGAATCTGTCCCCCTCGGAGAGACGTCTTAGTCTTGCGCTTCTCAGGGTCGGGTCTGGTGGCCATATTGAAAAGGGTGCCCCGGAGGGGCCTGCGAGACCTGGTGAAAATGGCCGTGTATGGCGAGGCCAAAAGTCAGCAAAAGTGAGCCACAGTGGGATAAGTGCAGGAAAAGTTGAAGGCAAATGCTCACAAGTGAAACACGTTGCGAAAGGGCGAAGCCAAGCCGAATCAAGGGTAGATCTGAGCCGTCCTCCAATTGAACGAGGCCCGGAGTAGGAAAGCGAAACCGAAAGTTGAGGTGAGGCCGCCTGGGGGAAAAAACCCCTTCGGCCGATGTTATTCAACTACTCCACGGCTTGCTGGCTAATAGAGCCCCCGGCCACGTCATGGGACAGGCTGCAAAAGTTGAAGTCGATGTAGCAGTGGCTCCCGACGTCCAAATGAAATTTTCAAAAAAGTATTGAGATCAGCCAAAGCGCGTCTTTAAAAGCCCATCTTCGAAATCAGGATATATTTCAGGATAATTGCGAAGGGCGGTGAGGGTCTCGAGAGCTCTGTGCTCACGCGACCATCTTGGATGCTCGAGAAGCTCCTCACCCCCGAAACCACCTTCGGCACCGAAAACTGTGCCAGGGACTCAATAACGCCTCCTACAGCAAAACACACGAAACAACCCCTATCGGCACCGAAAAAATCGACGCCAAAGAAGGTTGTAGGGGAGGAAGATCTGTTTAGACCAGATCCTAAACAAAAGAAAGTCTATATCCATCCAAAGACTGGACATGTAGAGGCTATTCCTTATAAGAAGAGACCAGCAGACACACCACTTTTACCTGTGGTTGCTGCCAAAAAGGACTGTGCAACTTCTCCAATGCACCCTTCCTCCTCTCCTATCCCTCCTTACATTGAACCTACAGTTTCTCCTGTTCAATCTCCTGCATCATCACAACTCACTGACGAGGAGTATGATCTAGTTGGGGGGAATGACATACCAGAGCCACAAGAATACCCTTTAGATGAAGATGTCAATCCTGAATATCCTAAAGAGGATGACATATATGGCTTCCCACCACACAATGTGCCCGACATTCCTGATCCTCAGTCCTACCCAACAAAACCTTCCCCTCCAGAGGATAGTATTGGGTTTAATCATTTATTAAATAAAGCAGCACTTTACCACGGGGTTTCAATGCACTCTGATGCCATTGATGAGGATTTTTTACTGGATACATTTGAGCAGTCACAAAGGTCTACGCAAATACTACCTATGATCAAAGGAGTCATTAAACATGCTCCAGAAATATTTAAAGACCCGGTATGCTGTAGGGTATTAAATCCAAGAATAGAAAATAAATACAGACCAGCACCATCTGATCCAGTCTATATTAAGGGACATCTGCCACTGGACTCTTTAGTAGTGTCTAATGCAAGAAAAAGAGCCAATTCCCAGACCTCTGGTGACACGCCCCCGCCTGACAAAGAATCGAAAGTTATTGACACGTCAGGGAAACGGATTGCTGCGCAGGCAACAAACATGGCGCATAGTAAATACACAAGCCCTGCTCTCACGCTATGACAGAACTCACTACCACCAATTAGAAAAACTGATGGAGCACCTCACAGATTAGTACAAAGATCAGGCAACAGAGCTCATACAGGAAGGCAAGTTAATATCCAATGCCTCAATCAAATATGCACTAGATGTAGCTGACACAGCATCCAGAGCAGTCAATACTAGGGTTATACTCAGACGACATGCGTGGTTACGCATTTCAGGGTGTAAAACAGAGGTACAGACCACCATCTTGAACCAGCCCTTCAATCAAAACCAATTGTTCGGGCCGGAAGTAGACAACACACTAGAAAAGATGAAAAAAGACACAGACACAGCTAAGTCTATGGGTGCATTACAATCCACACAGACTAGAAGTTCTTTTCGCCGCTCCTTTTATAGAGGAGGCTCTAAGCAAACCGGCGCAGATACGTCATCTTTTAAAACAAATACACAGACCTCCTCTAACAAGAGCTACTTCAGAGGAGGATACAGAGGAAATAATAACAAGGGAAGAGGTAGAGGTAATAACAACAGCCGCTCCTCTTCCACTCCCAAACAGTGACTTCCCTCTGCCTCCCCCACAGCATTCCACCCCTTTGGGGGACAGATTATCACAGTTCCTACCTGTCTGGAATTCCATCACTATTCACAAAACAAGACCTAGACCACAAAGGCATCCATGAATTAATCACTTAATGATGTACCATCACATGCAAAACTTTTTGCAAATAACTCCTCTCTTTTAATTGATGAGGTAGGAGGTACATCTATGTTATGGCATGTTTAAAATGTATGCCCAATCCCTTGAAAAAAGTAAAGACAGTTATGAGACAACAAATAACACACACCTATGTGCCAAATTCAGGTAAATAGAAAAAAGTGTGTGTGAGCGAGATGGCCCCTCACGGGCGCACCACCAACGGGAACCTGGCAGGTACTCACCAGGATTGCCCTGATCTCATCATTGGCACCATCAAGCTAAAAAGAAAGAAAGGTGTCCAAGAACAAACAAAACAGTGTTTGTGAGAATATGCAGTGTATAGAAACCACGAACAATACAAATCGTGTCAAACAACAAACATATAAAAACAACAAACAACACGGAGCTTAGCTTTATTCTGTCACTTTCGTGTTGGTTGCGGGATGTTAAAAAAGTCAGAATGGCTAATACCTATCTAGCCACACTCCACTTCCATCACAACAGACAGGTGGGTAAGCCAAATTATCCAATATGGCTACTGCCTAGAAATCACAGCAACCCTCCCAAACATACCACTCAGGCAGCGTCCAATGTCCACAGACCATATTACTCTACTTCAACAAGAAGTTCTAGCACTTCTACAGAAGGATGCTATTCAAGTAGTTCCTTTAGAGGAACATGAGTTTACTCCTTGTACGTCCTAATTCCCAAGAAGGACGGGACACTAAGACCAATTCTCGACCTCAGGCCCCTCAACCATTACATACAATCAGATCATTTCCACATGATCACCCTGCCGCAAGTACTCCCACTACTACAGCAAGGCAATTTTGTTTCAACACTAGACCTAAAGGACGCCTACTTTCACATTCCTATACATCCTGCTCACAGGAAGTATCTAAGGTTTGTCATACAAGGACTGCACTATCAATTCAAAGTCCTTCCATTCGGGGTCACAACAGCACCACGAGTGTTCACAAAGTGCTTAGCAGTAGTAGCGGCACATCTCAGAAGACAACAGATACATGTCTTCCCTTATCTAGACGACTGGCTCATAAAAGCAAAATCATACAGTCAATGTGTCCATCACACAAAGCAAACAATTCAGACATTGCACGACTTAGGGTTTACCATAAACTACACCAAGTCGCACCTAGAGCCTTTGCACGTTCATCAGTGTCTACGAGCTACCATAGACACATCTACAGCTCTAGCGTATCCCAGTCCAGCCAGGATACAGAGCATTCAAACCTTACTCTCCATTTTTCAACACCAGCAGTCTCTCCAAGCCAAAGTGTTCATGAGACTAATAGGCATGATGGCGTCTTGCATCTTCATAGTTCCACATGCAAGACTGCAAATGCGCCCATTACAAGAATGTCTAGCACAACAGTGGAATCAGGCTCAAGGTCCGCTCTCAGACCTGGTGTTGGTGGACAGCCGTACATATCGCTCTCTGCAATGGTGGAACACCAAAAATTTGACAAAGGGACGTCCGTTCCTAGAGCCTGTTCCACAGATAGTGCTCACGACAGACGCATCCCTCACAGGATGGGGAGCCCATCTCTTACACTATACCACAGAAGGCCAATGGAACAACCAACAAAAACTGTTCCATATCAACCATCTAGAGCTGCTAGCAATTTTCCTAGCACTCAAAACATTTCAAGTGCAAGTACAAAACAAAGCTGTCTTAATCCAGACGGACAATATGACAGCCATGTACCTGTGGTAAATAAATAAATAATACCCTATTTTTGACTAGACATATATCATAACAGATAGCTCAATAAATAAGAGTCAGGATTCGAGGTAGTAGGAGTTTTGCAGGTTTAATACAGCATAAGGACAGGAACAGGACAACCTGCATAGGAATAGGATAGCAGGGCCCAGCAGCTGCTGGGGCTGGGTCTGGGATGAGCGCGCTGGCTTTTAATAACAATACACGAGCATATATACATAACGCAAACACATAGCATTACATTGCAGTAGGCGTAGCAGTGGGTGGAGCAGAAGGCGTGACGCGTAGCAGTCGCGAAAGATAAGAGTAAAAGTAGGTGTAACTGGGCGTATACATAGATATGTGATGCAAACGTAACAGAATATGTCATAAATGGGGCGGAAACATTGGAGGGGGCTACCTAAGGAGCCGGGACCTCTAACCTGATGGTGCGCGCAAACTGGCAATGACGTATCACTAGGAGAAACTGGGGGCTACGAACTCTGTGCTAGGAGCAGAGACAAAAGTCTGGAGAGTCGGAGCGACATGTACCTAAACCCTATCTAGTATCTGATGTTTAGAGAACATGTTGATATAAACTAGAAGTCAGGAGAGGAAAGGCTAACTTGATTCTAAGACTGGACCATGCATTATTCTACATGTAGTGCGTGATGAAGAATATTAAATGACCATTAAATGCAGTATTTCTCTTAACATGGAGACGTGAAGGCTAGACAATGACGGAAACTATTGATGCAGTTCAGTAGTTTTGGAATGCAGAGAAGGAGGACTGAACTGATAACTGGAACTATAACATATTCTTGGCAGACTCAGAGACTGAGCCAGGCTGGGCCGGGCACTGCGAGGCAGGAAGTAAGTGAAGGGTCGAGGATACAGGTGGGGGCTGTATCGCTCCTCAGCGTGGCTTCAGGAGACAGGAGCTGAATCTAGTGTCCAGGCCCCTTTGAGGCCTAGAAACGGGGACTTTACAATAGAATAACGTGCACACTGAGAAACGTGGCAACGTAACTTTACATAGGCCTGACATTCGTAGTATTCACGAGGACTGGAAACTGGCATACTAGAGAAGGACACAACTGTAATTGTGTCTTGAATCGAACATGGGGAATAACATATGCATATTTATCATGCATACATAACATATGATGGATTACACGTAGGGACACAGAACATGGCAAAATTTACTTTTCCACATTCCCTCCTTGTCACTACGTTTTCATCAGGAAACATCAATATTCATGGTACCATCTATCATTTCACACAGTATCATTTGCTCGTCTCGAATTGTCTTGGAACGGGATTTAGAACGGGGCTTGAGACTAGGAATACAAGAGGTAGCACACATGCCGCAAATCGCAGGGCCACATTGTATACAGAGGCAGCAGCTGAATATGATCGCTACTGCAATACCTAGAAAGGACAAGATTTTCCATCCCCATGCGGAAATTATATGCCAGAACCAACCGGACCATGTCCAGGTGCCTGGGTCTTGGTGTAACAGATGGGCAATTTTATGGAGTCTGGTTATAGCTGAATAAACAGACGGCGCGTTATTTGGAATGAAAATGCAGCAACTAGATCCGATGACTCTACAGGCCCCGCCCCTATCGGCCAGTATGACGTCAAGGACGAGACGATTCTGTAAAACGACAAATCTCATAGCAGATTGCTCTTCAGTTAAATTACCTAGAGCAGAGGCAGTCTCATTGACTACAGCTTCAAGGGTTCTGGTTAACCTACGGATTAGTTTACTATTCTGGATAGGTCCTATAAAGAAGAAGAAACCTCTGTTGAAATCCGTATACTGTTCTAGAGCAGTTTCAGTATAATCGACAATCGGGGACTCCCTTCTATGTCTAATGTGTACTAGATGTGTATTTCTATGATAATCAGGTGGGGCTAGAAAAACAGGTGGCAGTAGGAAGGCAATGTAACAGGTTCCCTCCCAATCGAGGGGCAGACGGACATATGCGGTTTGACCACAAACAAAATAAGAATGACGTGAAGCTTTAAAAATAGATTTCCCACTGTCACTATACTTGACAACAGTAGTACAATCACTATGTCCTACATGTACGGAACCATAATTTCGGACACATAATTCGCCTTTAACTGGCAGTACTGAAATAGCAGGTAAGTCTGGAGTAGTATCAGACTGAACATTCAGGACCATGAAATTCGAAGAATAATTACCTAAATTGTACACTTCATTTTCTAGATCTAAACCTGTTCTGTGGGGGAGACCTTGCTTGTCTGGAAAACATGTGCTGTTAAGAAAAGACATATCTGTGGAGGATGACGTTAACGTGGACCATGCTCCACACGAACCATTATGTGAGAATGGATAAGGAAAGAGTGGCAGAACTCCCTTCGGTGTCTGGAAAGGGGGGAGTCGACCACACACCCAACAATTAGTGGCATTGCTGGTCTGGTGTGAGTAATGTAACATGCGGATGAATGAGTTGTTTCGCATGGCGAGGCGGTAAGAGAGTTCATGAGGAGGCAGATCACTAAACGTGTGCTCTACTGTAGTATTAGCAGACTTATTTACATGAAGAACTAGGTAAAATGCATAACTGGTGCAGGAAATCATAATGCTGAGAAATAATATGAAACTTAGGAAAACGATACATCGAAATGAGTTTTGACTAACTCTCTCACTATGGGGGTCTATTTTATACATGTCAGAAACAGTCTAACCGTTTCACCTAGGGGAGGACTTAGACAATCAAACTGACTGACTTATTTTACTAGACCTTAACTTGAGTTTATACTCCTGTTGCGGAGTTTTCTCTAACAGGGGAGGGGTTGTAGCAATGTCTTTTGCGGGACAGTCCTTGAGAGCAATGCTTTGGCAAGTCTTGATATCCTGGGAAATGTTCTTTAAGACGGGTTTCAGTCCATTAAATTGTTTTACATGAGAAAGGTGCACCCAGCCCTTGCGACCTTCCAACTTCACGGCTGTACGGGTGGTGAGGAGGACCTGTCGCGGCTCTTTCCAACGAGGCTCCAGCGGACTTGATCTGTCAAAGTTCCTCACCATCACCATGGATCCTGGAACGATTTCATGCGGTGCCACCTCGGTATTGTCTGGAAATGCGGCGGCAACCTGTGAACGACATGAGTTGAGGGCAGACATCAAGGAAGCTAGGTAATCTGTCAGCATATTACTTGAAACATCGGTAATACTTTGGGGTCTAGGAGTACCCCACATGTTAGGGGGGCGGCCGAAAACGACCTCATACGGGGACAGACCTGATCTGGAATGTGCGACCATGCGCATATAAAATAAAGCGACTGGCAGAGCTACTAGCCAGTCCACACCCTTATCTTTACACACTTTTGCAATACGGATTTTCAGAGTCTGGTTATGTCTCTCAACGAGACCGGCTGCTTCAGGATGGCGTACACAATGAAACTTCCACTGGTACCCTAACAACAGGGAAACATGCTTCATGAGTTCAGATGAGAATGGCTGGCCGTTGTCAGAATATACGACTCTAGGGAGTCCATAACGGGGGAAGAACTCACGAACCAACTGCTTGGCAGTGGTCGCGGCTGTGTAATCTGGGACTGGATATGCTTCTGTCCACCTGGAAAAAGCGCATATAACTACAAGGACATACTTGAAACCTCGACATCGCTCCATCTGAATATAATCCATCTGGAGGACTTCAAAAGGGTGGTCAGGGGGCTGGAATCCACCTTGTTCCACCGAGACACTTTTACCTGGATTAAACTGACAACATATCATACAGGTACGGACTCTCTGCTTGGCTGCAGCTCGTAAATGCTTGTTGAACCAAATGTTCTGGATACTGTCTAACATAGCTTTTTCTCCTAAATGTGCTGGACTATGTGCGGTATTAATAATGACTTGAACCATAGAGTCGGGGAGAAACCATGTGGCTCTACCCTTCGTTAACCATCCTTGATCTGTCTGGACCCCTCCTTGTTCGGACCATTTCTTGATTTCATCGGGAGTAGCATGTAACTGGATATCTATGACATCTTGTGTAGGGTCCTTAACTGTCATACATGTAGTCGGATCTGGAGTATGTGTCATGTTAACTGGAATGTCTGGAGTCTGTGCTGTAAGCTTGGCTGTGCGATCTGCTAGATCATTACCTTGAGAAATAATGTCAGTAACTTTCGTATGTGCTTTGCACTTCATGATAGCAATAGATGTCGGTAAATGTATGGCATCTAACAGAGCTTGAATAAGGAGACCATGCTGAATCTTGGTTCCATGAGAAGTCATGAAACCTCTCTCCTGCCAGAGCACTCCGAAGTCGTGTACAACTCCGAATGCGTAACGTGAATCTGTATAAACATTAACTTTCAAGTTCTTGGCGTGAATACAGGCTTGTGTCAAAGCAACTAGTTCTGCTGCTTGAGCGGACAGGGTATCAATACGGTGTGTTTCAATAACTTCGGTGTCAGTAGTCACTGCATACGCGGCGACTAGTTCTCCTGTACTAGTTCTTAGGCATGAACCATCCACATAAAGTGTCAGGTCGGGATCTGGTAACGGAACATCTGTCAGATCTTGTCTTGGCTTTGTCGTAATGTTAACTACTTCCACACAGTCATGTGTGGCAGAATTTGAATTAACTGATGGTAACAGTGTAGCAGGATTCAGGATGTTGCAGCGTCTGATTTCTATGTGTGGCTGAAACAGTGTCAATTCATAACCTGTTAAACGTGCAATTGTCAAGTGCTGAGTCTGTGTTCGGTTTAAAAGAACTTCCACAGAATGTGGAACTTGTACTGTCAGGGTATGTCCTAAGACTATGGAATCACTTTGTCTGATAGCTAGTGCTGTGGCTGCAACTGACTTGAGGCACGCAGGCAAAGCCTGGGCGACAGGATCTAGCGTGCTTGAAAAATAAGCACAGGGCTTGTATTGTCCTGCTTGATCTTGTGTGAGAACAGATAATGCTGTACCTTCACGTTCTGTGACGAAAAGTGTAAAAGGCTTACTGTAGTTCGGTGTAGCTAGAACTGGGGCTTGACATAAAGCTTTCTTTAACTCATTGAAACTAAGTGTATGTTCAGATGTCCAAGGGAGGACAGTCGATACGGCTGCCTCCTGTGTCGTTAACTGTATCAGTGGTTTGGCTAGAAATGCATACTGGGGAATCCATTGTCTACAATAAGAAGTAAGGCCGATAAAAGCACGTACCTCCTTCTGGGTCTTGGGCTGAGAAAGACTCGCTATTAACTGGATACGGTCTGGTGTCAACTGCCTACCCCTCTTGGACAGTAAGTGTCCTAAGTATACCACTTGCTGGACACAGAATTGAAGCTTAGAAGGGGACACCTTGTGCCCCATCTCGGCTAGGAAATACAAGACTGTAAGGGATGCTTGCTCGCAAGCACGTTCAGAACGGGCTGTGATCAGTAGGTCATCGACATACTGGAGCAGGGCAGTGTCAGTTGGCATGTGAATATTGTCTAGTTGTCTCTTGAGTGCTTGACTGTAAATACTAGGACTTTCTGTGAAACCTTGAGGAGCTCGTGTGAACATATAGCTCCTTCCATTTAAACAAAATCCGAAAAGGAGCTGGCTGTCTGGATGAATAGGAACACTGAAAAATGCGTTCTTGAGGTCTATGACAGTGAAGAACGTGGCTTCGGAATCAACGGCTGTCAATAGGGAAGAGATGTCTGGGACAACTGGGTACTGTGGAATAATACATTTATTAAGCTCTCGTAAATCAATCACTAATCGATATACTGGGGGTGCATTTGGATCAGTACGTTTCATGACTGGAATGATCGGAGAATTACATACATTGGAGTCAGTTTCTACAACTACTCCTTGAGCGATGAGCTCGTCAATAATTTTGGATAAGGCTGCTACAGCCTCTGGTGGCAATCTGTACTGTCGGATTCGTGGTAGCACTACACCTGGCTTGAGAGTCACACGATAGGGTGTGATTTGCATGTAACCTACATCAGTTGGACCTTGCGCCCATAAGTGCTGCGGGACATTGGACAGTCTTGAATCAAAATCTCGTAATACATAGTGACCCTTGAAGTCACGTAGGAACAATCGTATTCCCTCTGGGGAACAGCATATAACTGCACCTAACTCTTTCAGTGTCTTAATGCCTAATAGGTTTTCTGGACATGACTTAGTAAGTAACAGATCAGTAGTGCGGGACAATGGACCGACTTCTAGAGTAACCGGCTTTGAAATCTCATTAACAATAGGCTTTCCTGAAAATCCAAGGGAAACATTTCTTGAGCCTGAGAGCGGAGCCCCTGGAACTTCGGCGTGACTGATTGTGGTCCTACTTGCCCCTGTATCGATCAAAAACTTTCTATCTTTCCCTAATACTTGACTATGAACATAGGGACCTTCTTGATCTACAGGTATCTCGATGAGAGGCAAGCCTACCCCCCTCTCTAGGCTGTTTCATGAATACTGTTGGTACTCTGGATACTCAGACTGTGCATACTGGTACATCTGCGATGTAACATGCTGTGTTGCAGCAATAGGCTGCGGCGCTGTAACTGTATGTGGTGCATTCTGTGACTGAGGAGTCTGTGAAACTTGTTCTTGTCTAGGCGGACGTGGTCTTTCTTTAGTCTTACCAGTAGCTATGTTGTGTTTCAGAACTGCACACTCGTTTATAAAATGACCTGGCTGTTTACAATAATTGCAATTCCCTTTAACGGGAGCTGCAGGATGACTGGCTTGATTCGGACCCCTTTTCTGACTGTCTTGAGGAACGGATTGTGCAACTAGCACTTTCATTTTCGTGTCTTTCATACGTTTTCTCTCGTGTTCCTGCTCTTCCCTGATTCTATTCTGGTGATACTGGAGCATCTGGAGCATCTGGGACGGAGTATTTGCTTGCCAGGTACTTTCGACTTTCAGAACTCGGTTTTTAATTGGTGGACTTGAATTTTCGACTAATTTAGTAACGAAAAGGTGAGGGTATGACTCACTACTTGTCTTGAGACCACTGTTGATGCTAAAACATTTTTCAAATCTAGAATAAAAATCACTAATATCTTCGTCTTGTTTCTGTTTACAGGCTGAGATTGCATCCCAGTCTTCTTTTCTAGTCGTCAATAATCTCGGTAAAACTTGAATCAATAATTCTGGTAATTCTTTACATTTATCTCCAAGACCGGTACCTGGTACTCGTGCCTTGTCTTCAGCTTCTAGAACTGCCCAATCGATCTTTTTCTCTCCCACCTCCCATTCTTTTTCCTTTAGCTTTTCATACACCCCCGCGGGCAACAGGACTTTTAACATTTTAATGATATCTGGGTAAGTGTATTCTCCCATACGGAGCATGTCTTTTAATTCTCTATGGAACCCTGCTGGATCTTTGTCATGACAGGGAATTAATTTCTTCATCTCGAGGAGTTCCATCTTTGTTATTGGAGTGTAAACAAACACTCGCTGCATTTCGCCACCCGTTCCTTTAACTGGGTGGACTTCTCGTAACGGATTCTGTCTTTCCATGTAAAATGGTTTACCTTCTGGAGGTGAGGCATGAACAAAATGCGGGTTCAGAAACGTTCTATATTTGTGACGCTGTTCTAGAATGATACTAATTAAATCGGTACCTAGACCTCTCCATCTATACTGGAGTAACTCGTTCAGGACATCATGTAACGGACCTGGATCAGAGTGTTGACCCTCATACAGAGTAATGAGGTGCTGAATCATATACATACCCACCAGTCGTTGCTCGGCTGGGGGCATTTTCAGAAACATTTGTGCCACTATTTCGTCTGGAAAAGTGGTAGAATCAGTAATCCATCGGACTGCTGATCGGGCTAGTTCTTGTTCATGCATAGTACTTAACTCACTATAACCGATTCGTGATTTCAGAATGTGATCGGTAGCTTGAAATACTTGTTCTAGTGAACCTTGTTCTGGTGCTGGAGAATGATGAAAGATAGACTTGTGTTCTAGGCGTAAATGGCGATCTGGAAATCTAGTTTTTCCTACATACGCTATTCTGGCGGGATTCTCGTCGTCTACCTCTTCAGTATCAGAGTTACTTTCTTTCTCGCTTACTTGTGCTGCTTTACGCTGTTCGTGTATCTTTATTATTTCTCTACGGATTTTCTTGTACATACTCTCCATAGCACCGACGGTCTTGTGCTTACCCTCGGCTATATTATCACTCCACCTTGTCAGGATTCTCATTTCGGCCGGATCTTTAGACGGGTAATCTTGTTCTCTTATTAGACAATTGATCAGAAACTTTAATATCATGAGCTGGATCTCGGCTTTCCGTTGAGACATGGCCTCGCTAATACTTTCTGGATCATCCCCTGTACGGATGAAACGATATATTCTGTCTAGATCTTCTTTCATATTCGGTAAGGTGACTAGATACTCGGCCACCTTTCTTACGCGGAATGAATATAAAACCATATTATCCTCGCCTGGGACTGGATCATAGCCGCATTCGGCAAGGGATTTTCTTATTTCTGCTACAGTCTGATGTCTGGGCGTACGCTGTGACGCTTGTGCATGTAATTCGGCTAACGTTAAACGCTTGTGTGGCGGCGGGGTTTGAGGAGTACCTCCCCCTGCGGCCCCTAAACTGGAGTCTAGGTCTACTGAGGCTCTTCGTCCTGGCAGAGTGGGAAATGGAAATGTAGGCTGGACTTGTATGGCGGGCTGGACCGGGGGTACCGTAACAGGTACTCCGGTGTCTGGCGGAGCGGGAAGTGCCTGATTTACAGGGACTGGCGGAGCGTGAACAGGATTTGCATATTCTGGGACTGTGTCGTCCAAATAGGACGAAATAAAAATATCAGCTGCGGTCTGTTTGTGACGTAGCTTGGTCGGAACTAATGGTGGCGGGAAATTACTGGATGCCTCTGGGGTCGCTTTTGGCAAGCCCTCGGCAAGGAGAGGATACATACCCCTAATAAGGGCAAGCCTCTGTCTGTCTGACTGTTCGGCTTTGACTTGTTCACCTATCTCGATTAGTTCTCTTTCTTGGGCTCGTTCCAAGGATTCTCTACTTAATTCTGACTTTCTGATTTCCTTTTCAGTTCTTTTATGAGCTTCTTTGCGCCATAACTCGATGGCATCTTTCTGTGACTGTCTGGCTTTCTTTTTCCATAATGCTTCTTCTACTCGCATGATGCATTCGGCATCCCATGTACCCGATACGGGCCATCTATACTTTTCTTCTAACTGTTTGGTATACTCTACCCATAAATCTAGATACAATATGGCGCTTATGCCATGCTTCTGATACATAAAGTGTCCTGGACTGTCCCTGGGCGGGACGGGAACTGCTGCTTCCAGCAGACCCTTTCTAGTTTTTAACTGACGTAATTTTGAGAAAAACGGCATGACTGGACTATAATCTGGACATAATACAATACACAATGAAAACACGAAAATCACGTCGCACTCATACCACAACATTAAAATACATGAAGAACATTATGAATAACAGTTCGAACAGAATACCACCTGAAAATACTTGAAATTTCTCGAGAACAGAACTGACTAGAACAGAAACTAGATGCACTGCTGAAACAGTACGAAACTTACCGGTCTCTTAAAGAGACACGTCAGGACCCGCATCCACCGAAGTGGACACTTCGTTTGTGGGACTGTGTACCACCAACCCACAGACCAGAGTCAATCAAATTGACCCTGTCTAGATACCACCCCAGTAACGGTACTCACCGGGCAGCAAGAACGGAAGGCCTCGGACTGGACTGGACTGCTACGACGACGAACTTCGGACTTCGGACTTCAGTTACGGGTGGACCTCCGGATACCTCGGACCTTGGACTCTTGGCTTGGGCTCTGGTCGGGACTCGCCGCGTTCCTCCACCGTCTCGTCTGGATGCTGGACCGCCTCCTCCGTCTCCTCCGTGGGCCTGAGGGATACTTGAGCAGAAATATCTGCCACTGCGCAGAAGAGTTCCGTCACGACTGCAGAGGGTCAGGGGGTCGGCGTGGCTTCACCGACGCGTGGGGAAAGGGCAAGTCCCTATTCGGGCGCCATTATGTGGTAAATAAATAAATAATACCCTATTTTTGACTAGACATATATCATAACAGATAGCTCAATAAATAAGAGTCAGGATTCGAGGTAGTAGGAGTTTTGCAGGTTTAATACAGCATAAGGACAGGAACAGGACAACCTGCATAGGAATAGGATAGCAGGGCCCAGCAGCTGCTGGGGCTGGGTCTGGGATGAGCGCGCTGGCTTTTAATAACAATACACGAGCATATATACATAACGCAAACACATAGCATTACATTGCAGTAGGCGTAGCAGTGGGTGGAGCAGAAGGCGTGACGCGTAGCAGTCGCGAAAGATAAGAGTAAAAGTAGGTGTAACTGGGCGTATACATAGATATGTGATGCAAACGTAACAGAATATGTCATAAATGGGGCGGAAACATTGGAGGGGGCTACCTAAGGAGCCGGGACCTCTAACCTGATGGTGCGCGCAAACTGGCAATGACGTATCACTAGGAGAAACTGGGGGCTACGAACTCTGTGCTAGGAGCAGAGACAAAAGTCTGGAGAGTCGGAGCGACATGTACCTAAACCCTATCTAGTATCTGATGTTTAGAGAACATGTTGATATAAACTAGAAGTCAGGAGAGGAAAGGCTAACTTGATTCTAAGACTGGACCATGCATTATTCTACATGTAGTGCGTGATGAAGAATATTAAATGACCATTAAATGCAGTATTTCTCTTAACATGGAGACGTGAAGGCTAGACAATGACGGAAACTATTGATGCAGTTCAGTAGTTTTGGAATGCAGAGAAGGAGGACTGAACTGATAACTGGAACTATAACATATTCTTGGCAGACTCAGAGACTGAGCCAGGCTGGGCCGGGCACTGCGAGGCAGGAAGTAAGTGAAGGGTCGAGGATACAGGTGGGGGCTGTATCGCTCCTCAGCGTGGCTTCAGGAGACAGGAGCTGAATCTAGTGTCCAGGCCCCTTTGAGGCCTAGAAACGGGGACTTTACAATAGAATAACGTGCACACTGAGAAACGTGGCAACGTAACTTTACATAGGCCTGACATTCGTAGTATTCACGAGGACTGGAAACTGGCATACTAGAGAAGGACACAACTGTAATTGTGTCTTGGATCGAACATGGGGAATAACATATGCATATTTATCATGCATACATAACATATGATGGATTACACGTAGGGACACAGAACATGGCAAAATTTACTTTTCCACATACCATATACAAAAACAGAGGGGGACACACTCTCTGCAACTGTCCCAGCTCGCACAGAACATTTGGAGATGGGCCATTCCTCAAAACATACACCTGACAGTAGAGCACCTTCCAGGAATTCACAATCAGATAGCAGATCTGTTGTCGACAGTCACAACAGATTCACGAATGGGAGATACATCCACAAGTTCTTCAGCCATTCTTCCAAATGTGGGGGCATCCACAGATAGATCTGTTTGCCACCCACGAGAATACAAAATGCCCAACCTTCGCCGCCAGGTATCCGCACCCACGGTCGGAGGGGAATGCAATATGGATGAACTGGTCAGGCAGATTTGCGTACGCTTTTCCGCCTCTTCCACTCATTCCACTAGTAGTGCGCAAACTCAGACAACAGTCTCTCAAACTGATACTAGTAGCTCCCACATGGGCACGCCAGCCGTGGTTCACCACACTGCTGGATCTCTCACTGGTTCCACATCAAAAATTAAAGCTCACGCCCTCCCTGTTAACACAGAACCATGGAGAAATAAGACACCCAGAACCAAGCCAACTGAATTTGGCAATCTGGCTCCTGAAGTCTTAGAGTTTGGTTACTTAAACCTACCACCAGACTGTATGAACATAATTAAAGAAGCTAGAAAACCCACTACCAGAGCGTGGTATGCCGCTAAGTGGACAAGATTTGCAATATATTGCAACAATAATCACATTGATCCACTGGATGTTTCCATCCAAAATATCATTTGCTACCTTCTACACCTACAAAGGTCCAATTTAGCTTATTCTTCCATACGCCTGCATCTGGCAGCAATAGCAGCCTATTTACAGAATAGACAACATCTATCTCTATTCAGAATACCTGCGATCAAAGCTTTTATGGACGGATTAAAATGTATAATCCCACCTAGTGTCAGGAACTGACCATGCGCCTACCAGGTACCAGGAACTACAAGTCCCAGAAGACCTTCTGCCACTTACTGTATATAACGACACGTCTCATGGAAGTGCGTCGTACGTGATACTGTTTTCTTTGGAGTTCGGAAGCGGGACGCTTGCTTCTGTGTCTGTTTCCTTCTGATAATTCTGCGGGGTTTCCGGGCTGGGTACCCCGGTTCGAGTACTTTGGGAATCCGAGGCTTCGGGTTTCTGTTCTGCTGTTCGGCTGAACAGCGTTTCCTTGGACCGTGCTTCCGGCTGCGGCGGAAGGCGGACTTCCCCCTTGATCAGAGCCAGAGGCTTTTGGCTTCCTTCGCATTTTTGCTCGGCTGAGTCGGAGTGCTGTTTGGTTCAACCCGTCCGTCCCTGCTTGGCTGAGCAGGACCCCTGTTTCCACTCCTCGTGGCGGTGCAGCGAGGTTATTCCAGGATTGTCCCGAGCCCCGTGGGGCTGGATTGCAAGACTCAGACTGTGTTCATTTACCAAGGTCCGGTAAGGATTAATTCCCGGCCGGGAACTTTTCATGACTTGGTTCTTTGCTTTCGTTTATCATTGGGTGTGCTGCCTGCCCTTGGAATACTGTGTCCAGACATCGCTAGGAGCATTCCTTACTTGTGTTTTGCTTTCTACGATTCCCGTTCTGGCTAGAAGGGGTTCGTTGTTACTTCAGCACCTGATTGCCAGGCTTACTTCTTCTTGCTCAAGCGTTATTGAGCAGGGGTTTTTCTGTTCTTTTCGGAAGTGGGGCTGTGAGTTCATTCGGTATGTATGAGAAGTGGCGGTGTGATTGTTGTGCTCCAGGGTTATTCAGACGCCTATAATCTTATGTGTTTATTTCATAGGAAGTCACTTCACGATTATCTTGAACCAGACACCGTTATCTTGATTCCATGAAGGGTCCACCTCCTACGCTGAACTAGGAAGGTGTGTGTTGTTTCTAGCGAGACCATTCGAGAGTATTGTAGAATGTTAGTGTGTGTCCAATCCTGTCTTTTCTCGTTTCAGGTGTCCCTTCCAATGCAGCCCCTTCCTTTCCCTTCCTGATTTTTCCCTCGCTTGACTACCTCTATGCTCTGTGTGTTAACGTTCCAGAGTGTGGGGAAGTCAGGAGGTGGACCCCTTTGAGCATCACTCTATTCTGGAGGATTCTGGACGGGCCGTGACACCTAGGTTACCACCTGCTCCAGTATGGAACCTAAACATGGTCCTTACAAGACTTATGGGGACCCCCTTTTGAGCCTTTACATAAGTGTGAATTACAGTTCCAAACATGGAAAACTGCTTTCCTTGTTGCCATCACCTCTCTCAGAAGAGTTAGCGAAATACAAGCATTCACAATACAAGAACCATTTTTTCAGATACATACTAACAAAGTGGTTCTTAGGCCTAATCCAAAATTCCAGCCAAAAGGTATTACTCCTTTTCACCGTAACCCATCAGTAGAGCTACCCGGACTCTGTTGCAGAAAGGGCTTTACACACCTTAGATGTTAGAAGAGCCCTGTTATACTACACAGATAGGACTAAAACCTTCAGAAAGACAAAACAATTATTTGTATCTTTCTCTCCTCCACACAAAGGCAACCCCATCTCTAAGGGGGGAATTGCCAGGTGGATTGTAAAGTGTATACAAATATGCTATCAAAAAGCTAAACGTACACTAGCAGTTCCTCCTAGAGCACACTCTACTCGCAAACTAGGAGCCTCTATGGCTTTCTTAGGAAATCTACCACTAGAGGACATATGCAAGGAAGCAACATGGTCTACAATACACACCTTCACTAAACACTATTGTGTTGATGTGCAAGCCAAGCAGCAAGCTGCAGTAGGCCAAGCTGTCCTTCGAGCACTGTTTCAAAATACTGCAACGGATACAGGCGACCACCGCTAGGGGAGACACTGCTGCACAATCGATGCACAGTATACGATCTGCAGCTCATATGCCTCGAACGGAATATGCTACTTACCAGTATGCATCTGTTCTTGGCATGTAGACCTGCAGAGTCGTATACGCCCTCCCGCCTCCCCGGGGCTTGTATCCGTTCCAGTTATCATGTTAATTAGATGCACACGCATGGACATCCTTTCTTTATCTTTACTTCTACTAACTCCATCATTTCCCATCATGGCGAAAAACAATCTGAGGATGGAGTCGATGACCATGCGCAGTATTGTCCAAGGGAGGAGTCACCTATTTCGTGACTACAAAGACTTCTTCCAAGAAGACAACAACCTGCAATCATCCGAGCCCAACACCAGGTGGCGATCTAATGCACAGTATACAACTCTGCAGCTCTACATGCCAAGAACAGATGCATACTGGTAAGTAGCATATTCCTTTAGTGGATTTTCCAATGTTTATAAGGCATCTGACAGAATCTTTAAAAGGGGCAATGCTTGATTTGACAACTAAAAACTAGCGACTACACATTTCAATACATAGCACTTTGAACCCAGTTTTCGTCAAGTTATTTGAAGACTAAAGCTCGGTTTGCTAATTGCCTGAAAATTCCATTCATAAAATGACAACTCACAAAATATTTTTGATTCCATCTTCAGAAATGTACTCCTGTCTGACGTTTAGCTAAAAATACATTCCTAGTCTGATCAATCAGGACCTTGCAACATATGCTTGTTTGGCTGCACACATGCACAGTTCTAAAAATATTGAGCTTCGTGGCTTGACACACCTGATTTCGGGAGGTGTGACTGGCAAGTCTCCATTTTGATCCCTAAAATATCCTCAATTGCTCCTTAGATTGAATAAATGATAATTACTCTGCAAGGAATCAACGCAATGCTAAATCATAATAAAATGGTTGTTAGCACCTGCATTGACCAGTTCTTATATGAGAGGATTTAACTACACTCCTGCAGAAAGCCACTGTGCCTAAAGAATCTTCAAAAAGGTGTTGTTTTCAATAACTTTGCAACAAATGATATTCTAGCATGTACAAGACAAAAGTATTCCATGACGCTCTAGAACACACAGAATCTGTGATTGATGGCCAATGTCCTGCAAAAAGGTCACAACAAAAGAAACGGAAATAGTCTCTTAAAAGAATGTTATAATAACACAAGCATTGGCATAGCCAATAGGTCTTGTCTTTGGGGCCGTATAAGTGTTTATCCATGCAACAGTTGATGTTGTTGCACCAAGGATATTATGCTGCATAACTAATACTTCTAAGGTCCCAAAGGTGAGACCTATTGGCTATGCCAGTTCTTTTCAGTTTGCGATCAGTACCCGGTGGCAGAGGGCTGACACTAGCTGCTCGCACGGCTGCTTATGACTGCTTTGTTTGCATTTTTTATGTGAGGAATTGATTTTTTAATACACTTCTTTTATCTGTGCTCATTCACTTACCCCCTAGCACCGGTCCAACGCGGCTGAGTGCCGATTGTTCGGAGGGCTTCCGGGGTGTTTAGCCTCACTTCCTGGTGGGTCAGTGCTCTAGTCTATGCGCATTTCGACCTATTTAATCTCCTGCTTTCGTGCACGCGCAGCTGACACGATCAGTACCCGTGGCAGAGGACTGACGCTAGCTGCTCGTACGGCTGCTTATGACTGCTTTGTTTGCACTTTTTATGTGAGGAATTGATTTTTAATACACTTCTTTTATCTGTGCTCATTCACTTACCCCCTAGCCCCGGTCCGACGCGGCTGAGTGCTGATTGTTCGGAGGGCTTCTGGGGTGTTTAGCCACGCTTCCTGGTGGGTCGGCGCTCTAGTCTATGCGCATTTCGATCTATTTAATCTCCTGCCCCTGGCGGCGCGCCAAAGGAAAGCCCGTCTGCGCCCGTCCGCGGCCGGCCGGGGCTAGGGACCAGGCACCATGCTGGGTTTTCTGTGTACACTGCCCAAGAGCTAATTGCACTTCATGGTAACTGGGCTCTTCCTGGCCGCGTTCTTTCACGCATTAAAGGTATGGGTATCTTAAATTCCAACCCCATTGTACCCTTTTCACCTCACATGGGCCAGTTGACTCAGTCTCGGTGCCTTCTCAGATCTCTCTGGCCCAGCCCCCCCCCCCCCCCGACAGTGTCAGCCTATCTCCTCATTACCCGCTCGGCAGTTAAATATCAGCTTGAACTTTTTACTTTTTTAGATACTGTTAAGCCTGACATGCTGTTTCTTACTGAAACATGGCTGTCATCTGATTCTTCCCCTGACCTATTAGCAGCAATTCCCGAGCCTTATTACATCCTACACTCTGACTGCCTGATGGAAAAGCAGGGGGTGGCGTTGCAATAATTATCCATTCCAAATTTCAGTTTCTGCCTATGCCTCGGACCTTGGACTCTTGGCTTGGGCTCTGGTCGGGACTCGCCGCGTTCCTCCACCGTCTCGTCTGGATGCTGGACCGCCTCCTCCGTCTCCTCCGTGGGCCTGAGGGATACTTGAGCAGAAATATCTGCCACTGCGCAGAAGAGTTCCGTCACGACTGCAGAGGGTCAGGGGGTCGGCGTGGCTTCACCGACGCGTGGGGAAAGGGCAAGTCCCTATTCGGGCGCCATTATGTGGTAAATAAATAAATAATACCCTATTTTTGACTAGACATATATCATAACAGATAGCTCAATAAATAAGAGTCAGGATTCGAGGTAGTAGGAGTTTTGCAGGTTTAATACAGCATAAGGACAGGAACAGGACAACCTGCATAGGAATAGGATAGCAGGGCCCAGCAGCTGCTGGGGCTGGGTCTGGGATGAGCGCGCTGGCTTTTAATAACAATACACGAGCATATATACATAACGCAAACACATAGCATTACATTGCAGTAGGCGTAGCAGTGGGTGGAGCAGAAGGCGTGACGCGTAGCAGTCGCGAAAGATAAGAGTAAAAGTAGGTGTAACTGGGCGTATACATAGATATGTGATGCAAACGTAACAGAATATGTCATAAATGGGGCGGAAACATTGGAGGGGGCTACCTAAGGAGCCGGGACCTCTAACCTGATGGTGCGCGCAAACTGGCAATGACGTATCACTAGGAGAAACTGGGGGCTACGAACTCTGTGCTAGGAGCAGAGACAAAAGTCTGGAGAGTCGGAGCGACATGTACCTAAACCCTATCTAGTATCTGATGTTTAGAGAACATGTTGATATAAACTAGAAGTCAGGAGAGGAAAGGCTAACTTGATTCTAAGACTGGACCATGCATTATTCTACATGTAGTGCGTGATGAAGAATATTAAATGACCATTAAATGCAGTATTTCTCTTAACATGGAGACGTGAAGGCTAGACAATGACGGAAACTATTGATGCAGTTCAGTAGTTTTGGAATGCAGAGAAGGAGGACTGAACTGATAACTGGAACTATAACATATTCTTGGCAGACTCAGAGACTGAGCCAGGCTGGGCCGGGCACTGCGAGGCAGGAAGTAAGTGAAGGGTCGAGGATACAGGTGGGGGCTGTATCGCTCCTCAGCGTGGCTTCAGGAGACAGGAGCTGAATCTAGTGTCCAGGCCCCTTTGAGGCCTAGAAACGGGGACTTTACAATAGAATAACGTGCACACTGAGAAACGTGGCAACGTAACTTTACATAGGCCTGACATTCGTAGTATTCACGAGGACTGGAAACTGGCATACTAGAGAAGGACACAACTGTAATTGTGTCTTGGATCGAACATGGGGAATAACATATGCATATTTATCATGCATACATAACATATGATGGATTACACGTAGGGACACAGAACATGGCAAAATTTACTTTTCCACATACCATATACAAAAACAGAGGGGGACACACTCTCTGCAACTGTCCCAGCTCGCACAGAACATTTGGAGATGGGCCATTCCTCAAAACATACACCTGACAGTAGAGCACCTTCCAGGAATTCACAATCAGATAGCAGATCTGTTGTCGACAGTCACAACAGATTCACGAATGGGAGATACATCCACAAGTTCTTCAGCCATTCTTCCAAATGTGGGGGCATCCACAGATAGATCTGTTTGCCACCCACGAGAATACAAAATGCCCAACCTTCGCCGCCAGGTATCCGCACCCACGGTCGGAGGGGAATGCAATATGGATGAACTGGTCAGGCAGATTTGCGTACGCTTTTCCGCCTCTTCCACTCATTCCACTAGTAGTGCGCAAACTCAGACAACAGTCTCTCAAACTGATACTAGTAGCTCCCACATGGGCACGCCAGCCGTGGTTCACCACACTGCTGGATCTCTCACTGGTTCCACATCAAAAATTAAAGCTCACGCCCTCCCTGTTAACACAGAACCATGGAGAAATAAGACACCCAGAACCAAGCCAACTGAATTTGGCAATCTGGCTCCTGAAGTCTTAGAGTTTGGTTACTTAAACCTACCACCAGACTGTATGAACATAATTAAAGAAGCTAGAAAACCCACTACCAGAGCGTGGTATGCCGCTAAGTGGACAAGATTTGCAATATATTGCAACAATAATCACATTGATCCACTGGATGTTTCCATCCAAAATATCATTTGCTACCTTCTACACCTACAAAGGTCCAATTTAGCTTATTCTTCCATACGCCTGCATCTGGCAGCAATAGCAGCCTATTTACAGAATAGACAACATCTATCTCTATTCAGAATACCTGCGATCAAAGCTTTTATGGACGGATTAAAATGTATAATCCCACCTAGTGTCAGGAACTGACCATGCGCCTACCAGGTACCAGGAACTACAAGTCCCAGAAGACCTTCTGCCACTTACTGTATATAACGACACGTCTCATGGAAGTGCGTCGTACGTGATACTGTTTTCTTTGGAGTTCGGAAGCGGGACGCTTGCTTCTGTGTCTGTTTCCTTCTGATAATTCTGCGGGGTTTCCGGGCTGGGTACCCCGGTTCGAGTACTTTGGGAATCCGAGGCTTCGGGTTTCTGTTCTGCTGTTCGGCTGAACAGCGTTTCCTTGGACCGTGCTTCCGGCTGCGGCGGAAGGCGGACTTCCCCCTTGATCAGAGCCAGAGGCTTTTGGCTTCCTTCGCATTTTTGCTCGGCTGAGTCGGAGTGCTGTTTGGTTCAACCCGTCCGTCCCTGCTTGGCTGAGCAGGACCCCTGTTTCCACTCCTCGTGGCGGTGCAGCGAGGTTATTCCAGGATTGTCCCGAGCCCCGTGGGGCTGGATTGCAAGACTCAGACTGTGTTCATTTACCAAGGTCCGGTAAGGATTAATTCCCGGCCGGGAACTTTTCATGACTTGGTTCTTTGCTTTCGTTTATCATTGGGTGTGCTGCCTGCCCTTGGAATACTGTGTCCAGACATCGCTAGGAGCATTCCTTACTTGTGTTTTGCTTTCTACGATTCCCGTTCTGGCTAGAAGGGGTTCGTTGTTACTTCAGCACCTGATTGCCAGGCTTACTTCTTCTTGCTCAAGCGTTATTGAGCAGGGGTTTTTCTGTTCTTTTCGGAAGTGGGGCTGTGAGTTCATTCGGTATGTATGAGAAGTGGCGGTGTGATTGTTGTGCTCCAGGGTTATTCAGACGCCTATAATCTTATGTGTTTATTTCATAGGAAGTCACTTCACGATTATCTTGAACCAGACACCGTTATCTTGATTCCATGAAGGGTCCACCTCCTACGCTGAACTAGGAAGGTGTGTGTTGTTTCTAGCGAGACCATTCGAGAGTATTGTAGAATGTTAGTGTGTGTCCAATCCTGTCTTTTCTCGTTTCAGGTGTCCCTTCCAATGCAGCCCCTTCCTTTCCCTTCCTGATTTTTCCCTCGCTTGACTACCTCTATGCTCTGTGTGTTAACGTTCCAGAGTGTGGGGAAGTCAGGAGGTGGACCCCTTTGAGCATCACTCTATTCTGGAGGATTCTGGACGGGCCGTGACACCTAGGTTACCACCTGCTCCAGTATGGAACCTAAACATGGTCCTTACAAGACTTATGGGGACCCCCTTTTGAGCCTTTACATAAGTGTGAATTACAGTTCCAAACATGGAAAACTGCTTTCCTTGTTGCCATCACCTCTCTCAGAAGAGTTAGCGAAATACAAGCATTCACAATACAAGAACCATTTTTTCAGATACATACTAACAAAGTGGTTCTTAGGCCTAATCCAAAATTCCAGCCAAAAGGTATTACTCCTTTTCACCGTAACCCATCAGTAGAGCTACCCGGACTCTGTTGCAGAAAGGGCTTTACACACCTTAGATGTTAGAAGAGCCCTGTTATACTACACAGATAGGACTAAAACCTTCAGAAAGACAAAACAATTATTTGTATCTTTCTCTCCTCCACACAAAGGCAACCCCATCTCTAAGGGGGGAATTGCCAGGTGGATTGTAAAGTGTATACAAATATGCTATCAAAAAGCTAAACGTACACTAGCAGTTCCTCCTAGAGCACACTCTACTCGCAAACTAGGAGCCTCTATGGCTTTCTTAGGAAATCTACCACTAGAGGACATATGCAAGGAAGCAACATGGTCTACAATACACACCTTCACTAAACACTATTGTGTTGATGTGCAAGCCAAGCAGCAAGCTGCAGTAGGCCAAGCTGTCCTTCGAGCACTGTTTCAAAATACTGCAACGGATACAGGCGACCACCGCTAGGGGAGACACTGCTGCACAATCGATGCACAGTATACGATCTGCAGCTCATATGCCTCGAACGGAATATGCTACTTACCAGTATGCATCTGTTCTTGGCATGTAGACCTGCAGAGTCGTATACGCCCTCCCGCCTCCCCGGGGCTTGTATCCGTTCCAGTTATCATGTTAATTAGATGCACACGCATGGACATCCTTTCTTTATCTTTACTTCTACTAACTCCATCATTTCCCATCATGGCGAAAAACAATCTGAGGATGGAGTCGATGACCATGCGCAGTATTGTCCAAGGGAGGAGTCACCTATTTCGTGACTACAAAGACTTCTTCCAAGAAGACAACAACCTGCAATCATCCGAGCCCAACACCAGGTGGCGATCTAATGCACAGTATACAACTCTGCAGCTCTACATGCCAAGAACAGATGCATACTGGTAAGTAGCATATTCCTTTAGTGGATTTTCCAATGTTTATAAGGCATCTGACAGAATCTTTAAAAGGGGCAATGCTTGATTTGACAACTAAAAACTAGCGACTACACATTTCAATACATAGCACTTTGAACCCAGTTTTCGTCAAGTTATTTGAAGACTAAAGCTCGGTTTGCTAATTGCCTGAAAATTCCATTCATAAAATGACAACTCACAAAATATTTTTGATTCCATCTTCAGAAATGTACTCCTGTCTGACGTTTAGCTAAAAATACATTCCTAGTCTGATCAATCAGGACCTTGCAACATATGCTTGTTTGGCTGCACACATGCACAGTTCTAAAAATATTGAGCTTCGTGGCTTGACACACCTGATTTCGGGAGGTGTGACTGGCAAGTCTCCATTTTGATCCCTAAAATATCCTCAATTGCTCCTTAGATTGAATAAATGATAATTACTCTGCAAGGAATCAACGCAATGCTAAATCATAATAAAATGGTTGTTAGCACCTGCATTGACCAGTTCTTATATGAGAGGATTTAACTACACTCCTGCAGAAAGCCACTGTGCCTAAAGAATCTTCAAAAAGGTGTTGTTTTCAATAACTTTGCAACAAATGATATTCTAGCATGTACAAGACAAAAGTATTCCATGACGCTCTAGAACACACAGAATCTGTGATTGATGGCCAATGTCCTGCAAAAAGGTCACAACAAAAGAAACGGAAATAGTCTCTTAAAAGAATGTTATAATAACACAAGCATTGGCATAGCCAATAGGTCTTGTCTTTGGGGCCGTATAAGTGTTTATCCATGCAACAGTTGATGTTGTTGCACCAAGGATATTATGCTGCATAACTAATACTTCTAAGGTCCCAAAGGTGAGACCTATTGGCTATGCCAGTTCTTTTCAGTTTGCGATCAGTACCCGGTGGCAGAGGGCTGACACTAGCTGCTCGCACGGCTGCTTATGACTGCTTTGTTTGCATTTTTTATGTGAGGAATTGATTTTTTAATACACTTCTTTTATCTGTGCTCATTCACTTACCCCCTAGCACCGGTCCAACGCGGCTGAGTGCCGATTGTTCGGAGGGCTTCCGGGGTGTTTAGCCTCACTTCCTGGTGGGTCAGTGCTCTAGTCTATGCGCATTTCGACCTATTTAATCTCCTGCTTTCGTGCACGCGCAGCTGACACGATCAGTACCCGTGGCAGAGGACTGACGCTAGCTGCTCGTACGGCTGCTTATGACTGCTTTGTTTGCACTTTTTATGTGAGGAATTGATTTTTAATACACTTCTTTTATCTGTGCTCATTCACTTACCCCCTAGCCCCGGTCCGACGCGGCTGAGTGCTGATTGTTCGGAGGGCTTCTGGGGTGTTTAGCCACGCTTCCTGGTGGGTCGGCGCTCTAGTCTATGCGCATTTCGATCTATTTAATCTCCTGCCCCTGGCGGCGCGCCAAAGGAAAGCCCGTCTGCGCCCGTCCGCGGCCGGCCGGGGCTAGGGACCAGGCACCATGCTGGGTTTTCTGTGTACACTGCCCAAGAGCTAATTGCACTTCATGGTAACTGGGCTCTTCCTGGCCGCGTTCTTTCACGCATTAAAGGTATGGGTATCTTAAATTCCAACCCCATTGTACCCTTTTCACCTCACATGGGCCAGTTGACTCAGTCTCGGTGCCTTCTCAGATCTCTCTGGCCCAGCCCCCCCCCCCCCCCGACAGTGTCAGCCTATCTCCTCATTACCCGCTCGGCAGTTAAATATCAGCTTGAACTTTTTACTTTTTTAGATACTGTTAAGCCTGACATGCTGTTTCTTACTGAAACATGGCTGTCATCTGATTCTTCCCCTGACCTATTAGCAGCAATTCCCGAGCCTTATTACATCCTACACTCTGACTGCCTGATGGAAAAGCAGGGGGTGGCGTTGCAATAATTATCCATTCCAAATTTCAGTTTCTGCCTATGCCCTTTCCCGCTATCGCAACGGTGGATTTTCTCATTGTCCGTTCTACCTCCACCACTGCTCCTCTAACATGTGTGCTCTTTTATCGCCCACCGCAGACCATGCCCCTCTTCGGTCAAGCAGTTGAGGAATTGCTGGCTACACTGGTCGTTAACAACTCGTCTCTTGGTGTTGGGCGACTTTAACTTTTGGCCCTCTGACCCACGGCAGGATTCTCAATCCAAATAATTCACTGACCTGCTCTGTAACATGAATCTTTCCCAGCATTTGCATTCCCTGACTCATATTCGCGGTCGCATCTTGCACCAGGTCTGGTCAGTCAACTTGCGTATTGCCACCCCCACCATTAGTCCATGCCCCTGGTCCGATCATTTCTTTATTTCATTTTCCTTTGATCTTGCGGAGGCCAGTAAACCTTCGCTTCCCTCCAATACTTGGGCCCGAAACTGGGGACGAGTGGACATACCCCTTCTCTGCTCCTCCCTCTCATCCTCATGTCCTAGCCTATTTGATCTTTCCCTCCACTCTCTGGCTACCGCAATCAATAACTGGCTTGCCTCGGCCAGCGATCAGCTGGCTCCTTTAAAACGCCTTAGGACCCGCCGCCTTTATGATACCAACAGATGGTTTACCCCTGAACTAAAATCTAAAAAGTTGGCTCTTAGGCAGACTGAACGTCATTGGAGGCTCGGGTACTGCCCTATCTTAAAATCACTGTACTTCACACTGTTACAGGACTACAAGGAATCTATTCTTCAGGCCAAATCGGATTATTTTACTTCAAACATTTTTCTCTCAGCTAACAAGCCTAAAGAAATGTATTTGATTGTTTACGATTTGTCCACCTCTGCAAGAGTTACTCTCAAACCTTCCCCCTCTCAAGCCCTCTGTAACTCTCTCAACTAGTACTTTATTGACAAAATCAGTACTATTAAAGCCAACATTCCCCCTCCCTCTTCCAACTTCCGCTGTCTGGACTCTCCTGTTAACTCCGGCTGTCTAGATAAGTTTCCCCATATATCTAGGGAAACTTTCCTTTCTTTACTTAACAAGGTTAAATCTGGTTCCCCCTCCGACAGCTGTCCTACTCATATTCTGAAAGAGGTCTTTTCTGTCTGCTCGGTCCCCCCTCTTTTACTTCTTAACAACTCCCTCTCATCGGGGACAGTTCCCGACTTCTTCAAATCGGCCAAAATCATTCCCATTTTGAAGAAGGCGGGAGCCGATCCATCTTCTCCTTGCAATTTTTGCCCCAACTCTTTGCTTCCGTTCTTGGGTAAAATCCTGGAGAGTCATGTGACAGCGTGCGTAAGCTCTTTCATTGAGAATACGTATTTCTTGGACCTCCATCAGGCAGGCTTTCGCCCTGCGCATTCCACAGAGTCTGTCATTCTCTCTGTGTTGGATGAACTTCGATGCGGAGCCGATGCCAACTCCTTCCAGGCCATGGTCCTTTTGGACCTGTCAGCTGCCTTTGACACGGTCGATCATACCATACTGATCGACCGTGTCAAGGCGCGGGGCTTCGGGGTCCTCCCCTTGCTTGGATCTCCTCGTTTTTGGAGAATCGTCTGCAGGCCGTCCAGTTGGCCGGCTTTTCTGCTGCTGCTCGTCCTATCGCCTGCGGTGTTCCCCAAGGGTCTTCTCTTTCTCTTCTTCTTTTTAATCTGTACATTCTCCCTCTCATCTCTGCTCTTCAAAAACTGGACGTCACAGTGTTTAATTACGCCGATGACCTCCAACTTATTTTCGATATTTCTTCTTCTCCTTCTTCTGTTCTTAACTTTCAATCAGTTATGATTTTCATCAGTGACTGGATGAGTGCTAACCATCTTAAGCTCAACCCTGATAAGACCGAGCTTGTGCTCACTGGGGGTGTCTCCAGTCCCTGGTCTTCCACTTTCTGGCCTTCCTCCCTTGGCTCTCCACCTTCTCCCTCAGTTTCTGTCAAAAGTCTTGGCATCCGAGTTAGCAGTGATCTCTCCATGCACTCTCAAGTTAGTGCGGTGGTATCATCGTGCTTTCTCAATTTACGTATTATACATAAAATTTCTCATTTTTTTCTAACGTGGCATTGAAACTCATCTTGTTAGCCATTGTCATATCACCTCTTGATTACGGCAATGCTCTGTATGTCGGTATTCCGGCATACGAGCTTCGCCGCCTCCAACTAACTCAGAACCAGGCTGCCAGATTAGTTTATAAATTCCCCAAACACCACCTTGTTACTCCACTCTTAAAAGCATTACACTGGTTAACTCTCTCTGAAAGTTTTTTTTTTTTAACTTGGCTGTTTGATCTTTAAAGCCTTAGCTGGCCCTGCTCCTGCCTTCACAGCCGCTAAACTTAAGGTTTATACCCCCACCCGTGACCGTCGGTCTTCTTCTAAACACCTTTTGTGCATTCCCCGTTGCAGAAGGAAGAAACATGGCGGCATGAGTTTCTCTTTTCTGGCCCCTTCCTTCTGGAATTCTCTACCCCTTTCCATCAGGACATCTGCTTCTTATATGGACTTCCGAAAGTAACTGAAGACCTGGCTCTTCTTGCGAGCTTTTGCCGAGTAGTCTGCTTCTCTGCTCCTCGTACTTCCGTCTCCAGCGCCAAGAAACCGTTTGCTCTACAAGCGCTTTAGAAATCCCTTAACTTTAGTTATTATGTTTGTACAGTGGTTGAGCTTGAATGCTGGCAGCTTTAGAAGTCTTGTTTTTGTGTGCGTGACATAGTTCTGAATCGCCTGATATTTTGCCTCTTCCTATCTATCTATACAGAACAA
The DNA here is from genome assembly GCF_964261635.1 of Lissotriton helveticus. Taxonomy (NCBI): domain Eukaryota; kingdom Metazoa; phylum Chordata; class Amphibia; order Caudata; family Salamandridae; genus Lissotriton; species Lissotriton helveticus. The sequence continues at coordinate 643,560,393 of NC_136070.1, forward strand.
TCCTCCCTTAAGCTTGACATGATAAGTATTATTATTACTCATTCTTAGCTAGAATGTTTATGTTTTGATTTCAGAAATGCCACTTTACATACAAAAACAGTTTTTTTCTAGTTTTAATTTAAATGGCTAAAAGGCTGCACATCGTCTACTGGAGCTTGTGATCTCCATAGCCCTATTGACAGGAAGAGGCGCAGGTCCCTTTAACTCGGGCCGGAAGAGTACAGATTTACACACTATTGCAAAGTGAACTTCCAAACACTCCTCATTAGTTAGAACCAGGGTAAAGGAGTGGCACCTGCGGAAATGATTTGTTTTTTTTCCTCTTAAGTTGCTTTATAAAGACTTGGATGTTTCCATTCAGTTATTTCAGAACACTTGACCATGGGAGGGAGTTCTAGTCCGGATGGACGGTTATTGGTCCTGTCTAAAATTCTTTGATCAGCACCACAATTTTGGGTTGACAACAGAAATAGTTTGGTTTTGAAAAGTTTGCTGATGCACATGCTGTAGGGTTCGGATCTCAGGTGTAGGCTGGAAGCATTCCCAATTTTAGGTCCCCGTATATATCCAAAGGTCTTCCTCCGTGTTTCTTTCCTGTGAGTGATCGTTAGTTTATGGGAGAACAGACACTGAGCGGAGGGACCTAATTTAGGCTCAGAGAGGTGGCAGTTTCTGCAGGTACACCGGGCCATTTCGCCAGTAGGCTTTATTAACGGGAATAAAAGGTGCATAAAAGCAGGGCCGAGCGATTTGATTCTACGACAGGAGATACACACTTGTTAGGCACGCTGAAGAAACCGTGGCAGATACATTTCTCCATTGCTTCATCAGTTAATTAAAGAGCATCAGATATTGTTTGATTCTTAAAAACGAGAGCGGTTGCTGTTTTAATTTAATCTTCATGAGTACCCAAACAAGCAGCATTTTTTTTCCGTACATAAAAGTAGGTAAGCACAAGAAGGGCTGCAATCGCTGAAGATGCATAGCATTGTATGATCTAATCACCTTCCGCCAAGCAAGCACCGGCTGCCTATTACTAAAGACACCAGGGCACTTGCTGTAGTCACCTGGAGCGCTGGAACTGGATCTTTTGTGGACAGTAAATATAACCTACTTAGGAAGCACTAAATGGGAGGCAGCTGCAAAATTACAGCGAAATGTCACCAGTGGCGCAGACCCTGTGGACAACCACCAAAAGCTGATAAATAGTGAAGAAGGCAAACTTCTAATTAATAACTGTATATTTAATGCCAGTTTTCTTCAGTTTTTAACAGTTTAAGTAAAGACGTGCATTTTTATGGCCAGGTTCATCGCGTTACTAACATTAAGGGGTTGCAGACTTGTGAATTCCAAACCAAGACCTTTGCCGACTTTGAAGAGGAGTTTCCAGACTTCAGGTAGAAATTCAAGCTAGAGGCAGCAAACCGCGGGATTAAAGGCTGGAGGTGCAGCAACCAGTAAAGCCAGGGCGCCAATGTATGTGCGAGCTGGTGTCACCAGACCCATCTATACACCACAGTGTCCGATGTGAGACCTGCAGGGTCAATCCAGAGCCTCAAAGGATCGCTTCTTGGCACAGGGTATGCCTCGCAAGGGTACATAAGGGTGTAATATCACAGTCGGGGGCCCCAGCATGAAGGGTGCGCGCCTGAACAGACGCTGGTGTGCGCATCACTGTCACTGTAATATGTGTCACCAGTTTACCCATTCCTGCCTGCTGAAACTTTGGTGGTAGGCTGTGTAAAAGTCATATGACACACCCATCCTATACAAGAAATCAAAATACATATTAGGACCACTATTATTAAGGTTATGACACAATGATTATGCAATAATTTACAATATTTCTTTCTTTTTATCTGCATTTTGTCTATTGTTTTAGGGTCAATCAATTCCATTCCCTAGGTGTTGCGCGCGATTGGTGGTTGTTTCACTCAGCCGTGGTTATTTGCAGTCCTATCATCCTACAGGTCCCGCAGGCCTAGATGCCACTACTCGGGTCACGAGTCTGAGACTTTATCAGGGCCCTGCAACTCAAGCTCAATCAGAATGTCGTTGACAAAAGGAAATCGTGGACAAAAAATCACTGAGGCATTGCTGAAGTGTTCTTGTTTAGTCTTGGCCTCAAGTTATATCTCATTGAACCAGGTACAGTTTGATCTTGAAAAAGGAGGTGAGGCTCAGTAGTGTCTAATCTCAATGAAGATGGTACAGCTGCTTGGAGGATATTGTCATCCTCTTTCTCAGATTCAGTAAAATTTAAGCGTGCATCACTGAAAGGTACAAATCTTGGAACTTTCTCACATTCCACGTCTCCTAGTCCATCCTTCACCCATCGATATTAAGGTAGGGACAGGGGTACTTTCTTGCACTGTACCCCGTGTACCCAGTTTCTTCTTCCAGCAACTTTTACTGCAGTTCTTGTGGAAAGTAAGACCTGCTGCGGAGGTTTCCATCTTGGCTCAAGATTCTTGGTCCTCTGGAAGTTTTTGATGCAAACCCAGTCGCCTGGGTGTATGGAATGGCCCTGGTCTGTGGAAGATGGAGGCAAAGCGTCATGCACCTGTTAATGGAGGACAGACATTCTTTTAGTTAATTCATTCAAATAATCAATTCATATAGGATATTCGATATCTGAATATTTCCTGGGTCTAGGGACACCCCAAAAATTAGCTGGACGTCCAAACACAATCTCGTAGGGGCTAAGCCCCATGCGCGAGTGCGTTGTAGTCCTGGTTGATAGAAGGGCAAGAGGCAATGCGTCAGGCCATGCCAGGCCCGTAGTGGCTTGTATCTTTGCAAGCTTCAGCTTCAAGGTTCCATTATAGCGTTCCACTAAACCTGCTGATTGCGGATGATTTGCTGCATTGAATTTCTGTCGAATACCTAGACCAGTACAAACTTTCTGCATGACTTGGCCTACAAATTCACTTCCGTTGTCACTCCAAATGATTCGGGGCAAGCCGAATCTTGGAAAGAATTCCTTCAAAAGGGCTTTGGCAGTTGTTAAGGCCGTATTGTCTTTGAGGGGATAAGCCTCTATCCATTTGGAAAAGGCACATACCACCACAAGTACATACTTTAGGTTGTTACACCTCTCCATATGAATGTAATCTATTTGGAGGGCTTCAAAGGGATATGTCGGTGGTGCGAAGTGTCCTGCTGGATTTGGCATTCCCTTTCCTGGATTATACATCATGCACACCATAAAGTTTTTCACTAGATTATCTGCATATTTGGGAATGTTGGAGTTTTGCCACACTGGTGCTAAAAGCTTACATATTCCTTTGGCCCTAATGTGAGCTGGACCATGAGCCATTGTCACAACAGGAAGAACATAAGCATTAGGTAGTAGCCATCTCTGTTGATCGGACAAATCTGCCCAACAACCAGTATCATCTAGTCTACCAGTCATTTCCCTCCATTTGTCTCTCTTCTTGAGTGGCTTCTGCTTGTATGTTTTTCACGTTTTCTAGAGTATCCTCACACATTCCTCTGTCCATAATCCATCGTGCTGGACCAGCCATATACATTCGGTTGGACAAGTCTCTGGCTGTTTCTTTCGCTACTTGGTCTGATTAAGCGTTTCCCTTTCCAATGTCATCTGTTATCTTTTTGTGGGCACTACATTTAATGATTGCTACTTTTGTGGGCAAAGTAAGTGATTCGAGCAAGTGACTAACTAACTGCCCATGTTGTATTTTTGTCCCATGAGAGGTAAGAAAACCTCTTTCTTCCCAAAGGCGACCAAAATTGTGTGCCACTCCGAATGCATATTGACTGTCCGTGTATATGTTATCCTTTTTGTCTCTCGCTAATTCGCAAGCCCTTGTCAATGCTATTAACTCTGCTGCTTGAGCTGAATGATATGGTATTCCAGCTGTCTCCACTATTGTGTGCAATGTTGTAATCGCATAGGCTGCTATAGTATCGCCATTAGGCAATTTAAAACAGGAACCATCAACATATAGTGTTCTATCAGGATTAGAAATTGGAGTATCGTTGAGATCTATTCTACCCTTTGTCTCTTCCTCTGTTCGAAAAATACAATCATGTTGTTCAATAGTGTCTGAATCTGATGGAAGTGGTAGCAAGGTGGCAGGATTCAGTGTAATACATCTCTTTACGTTGATGTGGCTTGCTAGCAATGTTAATTCATAACCGGAAAGACAAGCACTAGTAAGGTGCTGCGTTTTCGTTTTGTTCAATAACGTATCTACAGCATGGGGAACCATAACAGTAAGTGGAGAATCTAATACCAATCCTGCTGATTGGCGAATTGATACTGCTGCTGCTGCTGCTGCTTTCAGACAGCTTGGTAATGCTCTTGCAACAGGGTCTAAAACTGCTGAAAAGTATGCACAAGGGCGTTGTTGATCGCCAAAATGCTGTGTCAATACTGATAATGCACAACCTTCTCTCTCGTGGACATACAATATGAATGGTTTAGTATAATCAGGGGTTCCTAGTACTGGTGCCGAACATAAGGAGGATTGTAAGTCCGAAAAACTTATCTGACATTCTGGTGTCCAAGGGAGAGGGTGCGGTGTATCTTTTAGTGTTAAAGCTAATAAGGGCTAGGCTATCAAGGAAAAATTTGGTATCCACTGGCGACAATAAGAGGTAATGCCTAAGAAAGCTCGTACCTCCTTTTGGGTGCGTGGGATCGCCATTTGTGAAATAGCTTGTATTCTTTCAGGAGTCAATCTTCGCCCTTCTTTTGACAAGAGATGACCCGAATAAGTAACCTCTTGTTGACAATACTGTAATTTAGACAAAGAGACCTTATGTTTGTATTGAAACAAGTGTTGTAAAAGCAAAAGAGTAGCCTCTTTGCACAATGACTCTGAATCTGCTGTTATTAATGTCATCCACATATTGTATCAGGGCAGTACCTTCTGGTAAAGTTAATGCATCAAGCTGAGATTTAAGTGTTTGACTGTAGATAGAGGGACTCTCACAATAGCCTTGAGGAGCTCTACAAAATCTAAAGCTGCGTCCTCCTAAAGAGAATCCACAAATATCTCTGCTATCCTCAGCTATCGGAATGCTAAAAAATGCATTCTTGAGGTCAATAACGGAGAACCATGAAGCAGTAGGAGGGATCATAGTAAGTAATGCAGTGATGTCTGGAACAACAGGGAATTGAGGCAAAACCAACTTATTGATTTCGTGTAAGTCAATGACAAAGCGATAAACAGGAGGCTTTGTCGGATCTGTACGTTTATTGACAGGAAGAACAGGGCTATTACACATATTGCCTCTTGTTTCTTCAATAACACCCTTCTGTATCAAATCAGATATTATTAAAAGCAAAGCCTGTTCACCTTCATTGGATATCTTGTATTGAGGAATATGTGGCATTTTAACATTACTCTTTAATGTAATAGAGTAGGGCGGAATTTGCAACATTCTGACATCATTAGGACCTTGCGCCCAAAGGGAGTCAGGCAATTCTTGGAGCTCATATGGCAAGGCATCACTAGACAAATATATTGGAGATACTATTTATTGACCTAAGGTCAAATGTACTCCTTGAGGGGAGCAGTGCAATGTGGCATACAATCTCTTCAAAAGGTCAAGACCTAACAAATTCTCAGCACAGCCAGTAGTAAGAATAAGAGGTGCCTTCAAATGATATGGTCCTACTGATATGGGCAAGGGGCTAGAAACAGGATTCTGTACAGGTGTTCCAGAAAATCCTACTGAAACATTTGTAGCGCCAGACAAAGGTGCCCCGGGGAGCTTGGAGTGAACAATGGAGCTTTTAGATGCGCCGGTGTCCAATAGAAATTGTTCCTGTACCCCTAATATAGTGACATTAACATAAGGGCCACTTTGATCTACAGGAATAGTCACAACTCCCTCACTTTGTCCTAGGCTATCCTATTGAGAAACAAAGGCTTGTCCTTCTTCTCCTAGATAATCATCAGTATATTAGTTTCCTATATGCCCAAATGGTTGATCAAAATAATTCACGGCATTAGGCTTTGGCAGAAGTTGTCGATTTTGTATCAACGTCCCTCGTCCCCTTCCTTGTGGCACAGACTGATATCCACCCCGGCCTCTAGTCATTAGTCCCATATTTTCTTTTTGGACCAAGTGTGGACATCTTTTTTTTAAATGACCGTCTTCCTTACAGTAAGCACACTGATTAGGACCAAGTGGTGAGCGCGGAAAATTATATCCCTGACGTTGATACTGATATGGTTTCTGAATTTGAGGCGCATTCTGAGGGATCCTCTGTTCGTCCCGTGGAGAATAAGCCTGTTGCAAAAGAACTTTCGTTTTAAGATCTTTATTTTTCAATTCCATCCTTTCTTTCTCCTCCAAATCCCTATTCTCATAATACTGGACCATCGTCAAAATTCCTGAGGGCGTTGTCACTGGCCATGCGCTCTCAGACATCTTGAGTCTAGTAGATAATTCCATAAGTAAGTTAGAGACAAACTTATCCACGAATAATCTCTGGCCACCTGGTGCGGCCATATCCTGTCCACTATGATCAACAAATGATTCCTCAAAGCGGGTAAAGAAATCAGACACCGACTCATCTTTCTTTTGTTTACAAGCGGATTATTTATCCCAATTAACTACTTGGGCAGGCATTAGAGTTTTCATAAATGTTACTATTCTGTCAGGCAATTCTGCTATCATTGGTTCTGGTTTAGCTCCACCTACTTGTCTTTGGTCTGCTTGTAAAATGGCAGCCCAGTTACCACCTAACTCGGCTGCATGATCTTCCCTACGAATCTTATTCCATATTTCAGATCAGACTACTTTGCCCCTCAACATATCTATATTGGATAATGTTAAAGTACAAGAGGATAATGTCTGTGTTAATTCTTTATAGTAACCTGCTGGGTTTTTACGTGGATCAGGTAATACTTGTTTTAATGCAATAACCTCTGATCACTTCCATGGGACATGTACCCAAACTTGTTGGAAATGAGCAGCCACAGGGTGAGCTCCTCCTACAGCATCACGCCATACTGGTTGTACCTCTCGCATAGGGTATGTTCTACCTAATGTATCATACCCCCTTGCTTCCTTATTTCTACAAAACAGAACATCTCGAAACGTTATTAAATTTGCTACTGCATCTTGATAATCCTGTCCTACTACTGCTCCAGAAGCTACTTCCATTCGTAATTCCATTAATTCCCTAGGTGGACCATCCTCAACTTCACTCTCCCACATTTGAATTAATACTTCACACATGAGGTCAAAAACATAACGCTGGGTAGATGAGGGCATTTGTGAAGTCACAGTTTGGTTATTGGATGACCCATACATATTTTCATTTGTCATCCATTTTCGAGCTTGAGCTCGAAGCATTGTTTCCTCATGGGAATCAAGGCGATTCTGACTCCGAAGAGTTCTCTTCATAATTGGGGAATTACGAACTTTATCTAATATAGGGGAAAAAGCTGAAAAGAATCCACTCTCCTTTCTTCGAACCGTTTGTGAAGAAGAAGCTTGTGATAAAGGAGTAGAGATGGACACATGTGTTGATGCGGGAGATATCACAGGGACTATTGGACCAGCAGAAGTAGCTGGAACCACTATTGGTATCAAGGGTTGAGGCACAGGTGGAGGCATAATAGGCACTGGCGGAGGAGCAGGCGCTGGTACATAAGGCGGTGGAGCAGACAACATAAGGGACATTAAAGGGTCTTTTTCATTCTCCTCATCTATTGGCGGAGAAGTAGGCAAAACCGGATAACACTTATCTATCTCCATTCCATGTCTCCTATCTACTATCTCTATGTCTTTCTCAATTTGGTCATCCTCTTGTTTCTGAGCTTTTTGTATAATAGACATACGAACTTGTTTATTCTGAATTTTCTGTTGCCTAATTTCTTTTTGCTTTGATTCTTTTCACCATATGCGAAATGAATCAAACATTGCCGGCTGGGCTTTTCTCTTGAATAATCTCTCCTCTAAATTGTCCAACACACAGGGCTCGAAACTACCATCCCCGGGCCATTGTAAAATACCTTCGTTCTTAGTGTATTTTTCTCAAAGGTCCGTAAAAATGATAGGCCCTGTCCCATGCTTTGAATACACTTCATATTTTGGAGTTCCTACCGAAGGCACTGGACAAGTGTCTTCCAGTCGGGAGTCCCTTGAACAAGTGCAACAGCACCACTGACGAAATTTGCTAAAACCAGGCATCTTTAAAAATCTCTGGTTCGAAAAACAAACATCAAGAGGTAAAATTAATTATGTACTTCTCAATCCAAGTACTTACCCCTTGGTTTCGCCTTTTGCAAAATGCGAACAAATAAACCATCTAAGACTAAACCAGACAAGTGGGAGCTTCCCACTCTTACCTGACCAAATTCTCTTCTCACCGGTAGAGGTCCATCTAATATCTCGCTCTCTCAACCAACCAATGCGACCAAGACAGGGCGGCAGTCAGGCAGCCTTCGAGAAGGAGAAGTAGCGCTTACAAAAATCTCGGGTCCACAAAGACATGCAGGGGTCGATTAGATGGTGCGCTTCCTTAAGAGTTTGTTCACGAGACCTCTCACCAACCTCCGGCTTGACCGCAACCACTGAAGACGCCCACCCAGGGACGCCAATTGATGAACCGGACCTTTTAATGGCCCAGTGGCGCAGGGCACGCCTGAAATCTTCGAGTTCACCTGTTCAGTTACACAGAGACACGGAACAATCTACTCATGAGGAAGAGCAAGTATTTATTTGGCTTCAGCCATGAACAGTGGTCCTAGAAGTAAAATACAAATAAGTTCTCGGGAGACTGCTGCTTGACTCAACAGCGTACAATCTTTTAAAGCAATAGACACTCCCATATCCAACCCATATTTAAACAAACTGAACCAATCAGTCAGTGAATTCCTTGTTTGCCAAAGTGCGGCGTGATCATCACGTGCTTCAGTTCTTCACTCATGCAACATCTTTTGCAACATAGTTAATCATGAACATGTCTTGTGACTTAGACCACCCACCACAAGGACAGACACGCTTAACCACAAACATGAGTTTCCATGCACAAGGATAAACAAACTCTACCTCAAACATGGGCCATAATGCAGGTCAGGAGTTCACACAATCCCTTTTGTATAAGGATTGTTCCTAACGAGCAGAATCAACAATGAATGGTTTACTTGTTAATAAGCATTGCATGTGTTTTCGGGGACAGGGAGTGCTGAGTGCTGACTCGAGAAGTTAGGCCTGGGCGATGGCAATACAAATATGGAGGCTAAATACAAAATGGATGCGGTATTCAGAGATTTCATATTTCCACAAAGTGTGTAAATAGGTGAGTGACTCTGGGAGGCCGATATAGCAAGTAATGGCATAATTCAATCTAAGAATGACAAAAGCATTAAAACACAATCTTTAAGTGGCATGCAAGAAGAAGTTGTTTCTTCCAGCTGCACATCTGGATGTAACAGAATGACACAACTGCAGCAGCAGAAAAAGCATTGGCATAGCCAATAGGTCTCGCCTTTGGGACCTTATAAGTGTTTAGTTATCAAGCACACTATCCTTGGGTCAACAACATCAACTGTTGCATGGCTAAACACTTATAAGGTCCCAAAGGCGGGACCTATTGGTTATGCCAATGCTTGTTAAAAATGAGGATGATAGCCAACATTGCCCATGAGGAAGGGAAGCCACAGGAACAGGCTGCATTAAAAAACGAGCTATAATCTTGGCCCAAACTTCCGGGTATGTGAGTCCTTTGCCCTGGAGGCATGTCATTGTGTTCCCCTCAGAGATGACAATTCAGAGGTGCAAATTTAGAGGATCAGAATTCGGTACAGACAACTTCTGAGTAGAGGAATTTGGTGAAAAAAATGTTGAAGTGCAAAAATCAGATGAAAAGGATTCAGAGTAAATAAACCAAATTCTGAAGGAGGATTTCAAAGGATTCGTAGTCGGCTGAGCAGAATTATGTCAATGACTTTGGCTCCCTGGACAACACTTCAGAGAAGTAATGTCAAGAAGGATATACCAGTGGGTGCACAGCCAGTTCAGAACAGGACAAATGGGAGCAGAACAAAATTCTGCGATGTGATGCAACTTGAGGCAACAGCAGCATCCAGAGGAGCAGAATTGGAAATGAAGGGTTTGAAAGCGTGACGGTAAAACCGTCCACCATGGGCGGCTTGATTTTACCGTCCATAATGTGCCTCGACGCACATTCAAGCTATTTAAACTATCTAATCCTTCTGAACAAAAACACTTTCAAAATGAGGCAGGCATGGTAGAACTAATTAGGCTCTTTGCTACGCTGACTTTTCCTGTACTTATTTCTTTAGCTTTCGGCAAATACTTTACTAAGATCTAAATATAACTCCACATGGAAGAGTCGGCAGCAGCTTGGCTCCAAATGAATGCTCCTAGCAGTAGGTCTCAGGGAGTGTTATCAAAGTGAGGCCACTGGAAGATGGCAAGGTGGTCAGCATGTGTGGCCGTGGGCAGGGTGTTCATCAAAACAGTGCCCTTTACTACAAACATAACTTCTTGCCAAAGTTAAACCTTAATATGAGCACAGCACTCCGATGCCGAGTTGGCGCTGTATAAACCTGCAAGCGTGGGAAGGTGGAGAGTGCCTCACAGACTCGTGCGGAGAGGGAAGGCGCGCTGAGCTATGTCGGCTGCCGCCAGAGCACGTCTGGGAGGAATGCGCCCGGGAGTGAAGTCCGCGCCGGTCACGCCTCATCAGAATAAATAAACCAAATTCTGATGAAGGATTTCAAAGGATTCGTAGTTGGCTGAGTGCAAGTAAGTCAATGCGAATGCTAAAAGTGTAACAGCAGCTAGTATCAGGAGATAGAGCCATGCACGAGGGAATGACTAATGCAGCTGTTTTCAAGCACACTCGTGCTTGTGGCACCATCTACCTTGCGGGAGCGAGCAACAGCCAATTAGCATGAGCGCCGCTGCTCGCTCCCGCAAGGTGGCTGCCGCCACAAGCACGAGTGTGTGCTTGAAAATGAGCAGAGCGACGGCTAAATACCTTCCTATACAGCACATGTACGCTGCGTAGGCGAGACCTAAAAAGGAGGGGGGAATACCATCATTGTATTCTTGTCTGATGTCATTCAACACATCTATAGGGATGGTCTCAATGCCTAAACCATGTCTTAAACTCATCAAACTAGAGTTTAATAAATGGTGATCTTCAAGATGTTTCGAAAGCCGATTAGCAAGATTTTCTCACCAATTGTAAAGACTGTTGCCTAAAGATGTGTACATGGTTGACTTCTGCCAAGTCTGACTTCCTTAAAAGGTGTTTCTTTCATTCACTACGCACATTGACAGATGTTAACAGGAGTTAAGGATTATAATGAAAGCACATAAAGATTTTAGAGTTATGACTGGATGAACATCATGTGTGGAGTCTGAGTTTAGGGAGGTAAGCAAGAAGGACACCTCCTCATCTTCCTTAGCCTTGGAAGAGCTGTGAGATGAGTAACAAAACAAGTACAAACTCACGCATGCTGTAAAAAAAAGCAAACAAACGGGTAAACAAGTGGGAGGGGTGGGGGGAGTGAGGCTGAGAGAACACACAGCGATTCTCTTGCGGGAGCGAGCCTTGGGCACCATCTGTTTGGAAGTAAATTACAAACAGATATTGCTAAAGCGCGCTCCCACAATGGACTCGGCAAACGTGCAGGTGTTGCCATTGACAGGAATGCAATGCATGCACGTTTTTGGCACATAAAACAAATCGATTTCTAAAGGTCTCCTCCTATGCAGCGCATGCGCACTGCGTAGGCGAGACCTAAAAAGATTGAAGGCTCGTAATCCTGCTGCAGGAAAGAAGATGAAACTGGGGAATACTATCATGAATGGCCTCGATCTTCTCATGAAAAAGGGACCAGATTGTCACAAACAACAAATGATGGGAAACAGTTATTTTGAAGGAATGGCAGATCAGTGAGAGTGGAGACTGCCTGGAACAGAGCCCTTGAGGAGTTGGACACTTGAGAAATAGAATTTATAATAAAAGAGGTCTGAGTAGCCGTAAAAGACAATGTTATAATTCATGGGTTGTTGACATATATGTGGTGTTTATCTCTCTCATACCGGAGTATTTTGGTGGCAAAAGGATTCCTCAGAACTGTACTGAGGGGGCACAAGGGCACACTAATCAACGCGTGATCTTTCTGCAGCAAGGGACTGCATCTCCCAGGAAGCAACTGCTGCCTTCACCTGGCCCTGATTGTGAGCCCCGCCTACCGTCGCAGCAACTATATATTTAGCCACTCCCCCCCCCCCGCTGCGTGCTAGCGCGCGGGTGTGTCCCGGGAGAAGCCCGGGACAAGGGCGGGGCCGTCTGTGCCGTCCGGGGCCGACCACGGCTAGGCTGGGCCGCCCTTCTAACCGATGGTCTACCGATAGATATTGGATGATTTGCTTTGCCCCTGTTTTAATTTCAATCTTGTTGTTGTTACAGTGTTATCTGAGGTAAAGCATTTTTCTCATGTCTATGACAACCCGTTCAGGAAAGGGTAAGTGGGGGGAGGTTATGTAAGTGGTACACTGGATCAGTTTATCACCCGAGCTTTCTCGGTGCTCGAAAAGGAAATTGCCATAACAGAGCGCCGTATCTCAACTGAACCCCTAAACCATAAATGTTCATCCTTAGGACCTCTGGCATTGGCGGTCTCCCCTGTAAACAATGTTGAGTTCATTAATGGATCTACTCTTGAAAGAGACTCTTCAAGACTAAGCTCCTTAAGGGATAGTCTGGGGAGGTTTAATGCCATAAAACCTCGCAGGCAATCAGGTACCTCACCTGTGTTGGGTCCTGCTATATCCCTATCCTCTGAGGACCAAGTTTCATCCAGTATTCCCTTGATTCCTGACGGCTCTCCGGTGCAACCAGAGTCATCGGTTGCCTCAGGAGTCAGAGCAGTACCCACCAAGAGGAAAAGAGATATAAGTGGGTTAAGGGGTGGGTGTCCACAAATCTCTAAGAAGTTTAAGGCAAAAGGTCCTAAACTTTTGGGGCATGGGAGGACAGAAAACTTTATGCGAATTAGAGGAGGTGGAAGTACCCCGCTTAACGGTCACTCTATGCATAGTCCAAGAGAGTTGGAGATTGTAAGTCCAAACCCAACCATTAGCATAGGCACCCTACCCCAGACTCCCCCATTTGCTCAGATTGAGAAATGGATGAAATCCCTCATACTTCCTGTACTTGAGAGGGTGAAGGTCTTGGAGAGACTGGATAGATTTGAACAATCCACTTTAAACAACTTTTTCTCCCTTAAGTCCTTAATCAAACTACACTCCAAAAATAGGGAGGCTACATCAGATCCTAAGGTAAATTATCGGGTGGATTGTATTCCTACTGAGATGAGGGCACCAATAGCTCCTAATGCAGAACTTGGCCTGAATTTAGGATTTAGGAGCAAACGACGTAGTAGCAGTTCTGCCAACGCCTACTGATATTCCAACTGGGTCAACCCCTAATTTGAACACAGCTAAAGTGCAAACAAGTCACCGCCATAGTTCACTCACGCACAGTCAGGCTTCAAATATCATCAAGGAAGCTAGAGGGGGTCACCACCTGTATCTGTACAGAAATCTGTTCTGTCAACGCACGATCATATTGACCCTCCTCATGTTAACTAACCACCAGAATGCCTACCCTTCGTAGTTGTGCTCACAGGGGTCCCTCAGTTGAAAGTTGGTAAACAAGAGTCATATAAGGAGCTCAAGAACAGGACTGCGTTTTGGTTAAACGAGAATAGACCTCTCCCGGTCCAACTTGATGGCCAATTTCTCCATGTTAGAAGGGTGAGTTGGGTTGGAAATGGGTCCAAAGACATCCTTGGAGATTGCATTTTGGTTAATTTTAGGGATGCCAGGGTTGTAAGGTACATCTGCAACTCTCAATTTGAGCATAGTAGATCAGGTATTGGCACATATGACCTAAGCTATTTCCAATTGCAAGCAGCATACTTTCCTAATGTACGCCATCAGCCTCGGGGGAGGGGAAAGAGGCTTTTATTCCAACTTCCATTATAACTACATGGCCCCTACTCCTAACGTACATTTAGACGCACATGGAAAGGGATGTGGATATTGACATGGCATACATTCACCTCATTTTAGGTCATTATTTGGAGCATGTTTACTAGGTTGTAGTGAGCAGGGGAAATGTAGTGTGACACTGGGGTTATCGTATACTCCTGATAGTTTACCCCTGCCATGTGTCCCATTAACTTCAAGTATGCAAGCTTCTGTCATTCTTTCCCCAGCGAGTAATCGGCGGCTTTTAAAGCCCGAGGGTATGCCACTGGAGACACAAATTGGGCCTACTATGTCTGATACACAACCCATTGTTGGGCCAGCAGCGGTGGACTCTGATGTTAGGATCCTCAGTTGGAATATAGCGGGCATATCAAGAAAACTAGACCTTCCTGAGTGGAATACGCTTGTCGAATCCTTTGCGATATGTGTATTCCAAGAGACCTGGAGCATGGAGCCCTGCCACAAAGTTGGTTATACTTCTTTTTTTGTACCGGCAATTCCGTCCCCTACAGGGAGAGGTCGCCCTTCAGGAGGTCTCCTCATATGGGTTTCGATCTCTCTTGGTTGGCGAATTAGGCAAAAATAAATTATTTCGCCAGACCTGTTAGGGATTTCAGCTAGTGGTCCGAGGAGAGGGCGTACGTTGGAACTATTCAACATCTACGCTAGGGGTACTAAGGGTGGATCACTTCTCCTATAATTTCTATTTTGGAAGGCGAACTTAGTCAGTGTAAAGATAGCATGTTTGTCTTGATCGCTGGGGACCTAAACTGTACATTTGAGCCCCTGGCGGCTGAGGACATTTTAGACTCCCTCGACCAGGATGCTAGGATGGGTATACCATCCTTAACAATCTCAACGGGCCATCCAGCTTAACACCTTAACCCTGGAATATGGACGTAGGGTGGCAAATGGCAGAACAATCTCGGACCCTTCTGGAGCCCATACGTTCAATAGGATAGATCATTCTTCAAGAATAGATTATATTCTTCTGGATCTTAAGCTCTGGAGCTTTTTGTGTGATATGGAAGCCCTCCCCACTGTGGTCAGTGACCATAACCCGCTCTCTTTGACTTTACATCCTCTGTGGTTATGTTCTAATGGTCAGTCGGAACCCTCAAAAGTATTGTCAACCTCTGAGGTTTGTGTGTCAAATTGTGGGAGACGACTCAAATGGTGCAAAGTTGCCATGGACGAGAGCAAGGTCCAAAGCATAAGGGCACTTATGGTAGCTGCTGTGACCAAGCTGGATACCATCACCTCGGATCCATCTAAACTCTCTGCACTCTTTTGTGATACTATTATTGCCTTGGGTAACCTATTTACAATATATAGTAAGGATTCTTCTGGAAGGGAGCGCAAGAGACCTAAGGGAAAATTGGGTTGGTACTCTACGAAATGCTGGCAGATGTAAACTGCTCTTGTGAAAGCAATTAAACTCGGGTCCCCTGAGCCGATCAGGCCGGCAAGGAAGGACTACAAAGCGTCCATTAAAGAAGCTAAGAAAGACTGGGAGGACCAGTACTGGCAAGATTTTTAAAAAAACAATACGGGGAGGGATCCCAGTGGCTTTGGGAAATTAGTAAGAGCTAAGAATAGGCCCGATAGTACCCTCATCACATGTAACATTGCTGGGCAAGCATGGTTTGATCATTTTTCGCTTCTATATACCACCGACATGGATATTAGCCAAGGACCATCCTTACCAGCTTTATTGCCCCCCCCCCCCCCTGGAGGAAGTGTAGCCGACCCCTTTACACCCAAGGAAGTGATAAATGTAATAAAATCCTTAGTACCACATAAAGCAGCAGGCCCAGATGGGTTACCGAGGGATCTGCTCCGTCTCAACCTTGATGAGTGGGGGGAACTTATTTCAACTTTACTTAAAACTATTAACAACGGTGCGACAATCCCGGACTCATGGAAGGGGGCAGAGGTCGTCCCGATCTTTAAAAAGGGGGTCGGGACGTCCCTGCCAACTACCGTCCGATAAGTCTAATTGATTCAACCCAGAAGTTTGCCGGAAAGGTGGTCCTTGGGAGAGTGTTGCAGTGGGTTGATGACAATAAAATCCTCTTGGATTATCAAGCAGGCTTTAGGACTGGCACAGGGACTATAGAGCAGGTCTTTAGATTACTACTCTAGTATTGGAAGGTGGTCGTACTAGGCAAAGGCAGTCTTTATCTAGCTTTTATCGACCTAAAGACTGCCTTTGACCTGGTGCCTCGGTACCGTCTGTGGGGGGTACTTTCCGAAATGGGGATGCCCCCATATATCTTGTCCTTGTTGGTAAAGTTCCATACTGGAAATTTTGCCCAGGTGAGGTGGGGTGCTCAGGGTCAGAAGACCGATCGAATTCCTGCGAATAGGGGTGTCCTCCAGGGTTGCGTCCTTGCCCCCACTCTGTTTTCCTTGTATGTGAACGGAGTGGTGGAGCATTTGTTGGCAAATCCATCTGACGCCCGTTCCCTGGCGGGCAAGCGGATACCAACTCTCCTATTCACGGATGACACCCTCCTTATCTCTAAGACCCCTGTGGGCCTCCAGAGCCTTTTAGATGGTTTTCAAACTTTTTGTGCCTGCAGAGGGCTTATAATCAACACGGATAAGACGAAATATTTGGTGGTGAACCCCCCAGGAATCTCGGGTGCCCTCCGGCTTTGAACCTTGTACCGTTGGAAAGGGTGGCGAAATTTGATTATTTAGGTATCCGCATTTCAGACAAAATGCAGTGGAACCCTCATATACTGAAGATGTTGTTGAGTCACAAAAGGGTAGTGGGGGAACTGTTAAAGGAGCAGTCTACCTCCACAACTAAACCTATAGCTCCAGTTATAGATATATATAAGGCGAGGGGAGTTAGAGTACTTATAATCTAGACCAGTTAACTAGGTTCGAAAATAAATTCGTGAAGGACCTGCTGGCCCTTCCTCAGAGTACACCGACACTACCGATTCTACTTGATATGGGGTGCCACTCGATTAAAGATCAGGCTTTATTCCGCCCGCTATTATTATGGACCCGCCTATGGCGAGTCCCAGAACTAGCCAATTATGCGGATGGACTGTCCGAAGTAATGTCAATGTGAGGTTGGTCCAAAATCAAGTGGCTTAAAGATGTAAAATCCCTGCTTGTAGAACTGGGGCTTGGGGATGCTTGGGTTTCTAGATCCCCCCCCCCCCCCCACCCCAAAGCTGTACTCAAGAATCTGTACTGGAGTTGGGTTTCCAGTAAATATTGTTCTGACCCTAAACAAAGTAAGACTACTGTTGAGTTCCTTAGGTTCAAAGACATAGCATTGCGGGAACCTTATTTTGATATTATTCTAAAGCCTTTTGATCGGGCCTTGTATTTTAAATTTAGGGTAGGAACTCTTCCAGTTGGTGAACTGACCGCACGATGGAAGATCCCTTTCCCAAACCTCACCTTTTTGCCTATTTTGCACGACTAGAGTAGAGACTGTTGCCCATCTCCTTTTTGAATGTCTGGCATACAAAGCACAGAGAAAGAGCTGGCTCAAACCAATGTGCAGAGAATTAGGCACCAGGCAACATGTTGTTGCATTGCGAATTTTGAAGTCAGACACTCGGCCCTTGCTTGTGTGTGGTTTGTCTACATTTTTAAGATGGACATGGTCCATCAGAACAAAAGGTCTCAATGAAATTGTTTAATTGTGGTCATTATAGCTAGACCCTTTTTAGAGCTTTTTAACTTAATTTATTATGGAAATTTTAACTTATATAAATGTCTTGAATGTATAGTATGATTGTTATATTTTTGCTTTGTTGTACTATGTTTTGCTTTTAAAGATATGTTTTATCGAAATAAAGCCTTTTCTACTACTACTACTAATTTGTAAAGTCTACAATTACCCCAGAAATGGGTGTCCTGAGCGTCTGTGTTTTGCTAAATTCAAACTATTATATTTTTTGCATAAAAACAATGGCGGGGTTGCAGCCCTGTTTCCCATCCTGTGACCTTAACTGGATATGCCTAAACTGCCTCTAGCCTGTCCTACTCTCTAAAGACTTCCGAAAATGGGGCGTCATTACACCCCAACCAAATGCACAGCTAAACTGCGCCGCTTCGACGATAATATTTTCCTTCAAAGTAATCCATCTTAATCCTTGTAATTCATCATTTTTATTCGTCACTGTTTTCTACTCTCTAAAGAACAATGCTTTTCGGTTTATAAGGTAATTTTTGGTGTTTTCTTTAGCACTAAATACTTCATGCTGGCAGCTTCAAATAACCTGGAGAAGAGACCGAGGTGAAATTAAGGGCCTCACTTAGAGTTTGACAGAGGGGAGCAACACCATAACTCTGAGGTGTATAAGAGCTGCAAACGCACTATCTCCTGCTCTATTTACAGTTGGCAGAAGGGATGCATTTACAGCAGTGAAGCCTCCGCTGCCTCTACTGGTGTTAACTTCTGGCCTGGCAGTCCATATGACAAGGGGCTGCCAAGTCACAATGATGGTCTAACCAAAATGTGGGCGTGGCTACGATGACTCCTTTTCCCTGGCTGAGGCATGGCGGATACAGGCAGGAAAAATATAAAATAGCCCCCACATGCAGGGAGAAAGCTCCCTGCACGTCATGCCACCTGTTTTATGTATTCAGAAAACAAGTTCGAACTTTAAAAGTTTATTTTCTCAAGGCAAAGTAGTTTGCTGAGTGGGTGCTTTATAAAAATAGTGCCAACTCAGCAAGCCTTTTAGTGCTCTGAAGGTGGTGCCACAAAAGCTGCTTTTACATCATAGAAATCCCAGCCAGACACATTAGTATCTCGAAGTAGGGTAAACTGTCCTCTGCCTGAGTGGCAGAGGCCTGGGCTTATTTCACTGCGGACTGTCCACCAGGTTTTAAATGTCAACCTAAGCATGTTCTGTAAGGTTACAGTAGGCAGGGCATTTGGCATATCAAACACATCTGGTTGTCTTCAGACCTGCAAACCTCCAACTCACTCATAGTGTGAGAGGAAGGTACCAGGTGGGGGTGGGTTATTGCACTCCTAGCCTCCGCAACTATGAACGTGCTTCGGAGGGGGGCGCGGCCATTGAGAAGTAACAGGGCTTTGTGCAGGTCACTAGCCATGACCCACTCTAACCGCGCCCAGAAAACCCCCACAAAAGAGGCTTCAAAAGCTGTCACTAATATCCTGGGGAGATTGCAAAACCCTGACATTAGTTGTGCTCAGTGTCCTGACAATGCAAGTTAAAAACACTCTCAGCAAGGGTTTCCTACTCTCATTGTCTGTCACCATGAGATTTCAGCTTTGTACCAGATGACCTTGTGAAAGTCGCTCATGTTGTGAGACATATGGTAGTGCAGAGTGAGTTGGCAGGTCTGGGTCTATGTGTATCATCAGTATGTATGTATTATCTTGATTATCTCTTTAGCTATCCTCTATGATGTTATCATAGAGCAGCTCACAAAGGATCAAGGCTCACGGTGCAGAGGATGCAGTGCAGGCAAAGATCTTGGTTGCAGGAGATGAATGAGGCTGGAGCTTCTTGGAGACTGAAGATCTCTGGTGAAGAGAGTCAACAATCCTTGGCAATGGCAAGTCGATGCAGTGCACAGTGGTTCTGCCGCAGCGGTTCCGACAAGGGATACTGGCTTCAAACTTGCTGTGAAGACAGTGCAGAACCACCACCTGTGTTGTTGAACCTTTTGGAGTCTGTAGGAGCTCAGGAACAGCAGACTGGTCAGCTTTGTCGTCGTGCCTGCAGATGCAGGGAAGTAACGCCTTCACTTCAAGGGAGATTCCTTCGGGGGTGTCTTGGATGTCCACAGGCCTGTAGAAGAACCTATATGGAGCACAGGCACAGATGACACAGAAGACTGGCAGGACAAAAAGATAAGGAGTCTTCCCAGTTGCAGTGCTGGTTCCCAAAGTGAAGTCCAGCGAAGTCCAAAGTGCCCAGATGGTAAGCCATTAAGTACCCTAAGGAAAAGTTTGGGACGATTCAGGGGACCCTCCCACAGGAGGGCATAGACAGTGGGGAGGTTACTCCAATGTCCTTTGTCCAGTTTCACACCATAGCTGGAGCCAACGAGCCTCTTAACTGGTTCCAACTGGAGAATGCAAGTAGGGCACCAAATGTGCCCATCAGAGCAGTCTAGTGGCACTGGCAAGCACCCTGCTCTGTACCAATACACTAAGTCCTGTCTGGGAGGTGGTCACACCTGCCTGAGACATGAAAACTATTGTCCTGCCCTCCCTTGCTCGAGCTTGGCTCAGCAGCAGGAGGGCAGAATCATGTCTGTGGTCGGCAGCAGCCATAGTTTGCTGTCCTGGTCTTGAATGTCCACAGGCCTGTAGAAGAACCTGTATGGAGCACAGGCACAGATGATTCAGAAGACTGGCAGGACGATGAGACTAGGAGCAGCAGGAGTCTTCCCAGTTGCCGTCTTGGTTCCCAAAGCGAAGTCCAAAGTGCCCAGACGGTTGAAGATGAAGTGCTTTCAGATCTGAATCTTGTCCCATGACGAATCTAAGGAACCATCCACAGGTAAGCCCTTAAGTGCCCTAAGGAAAAGGTTGAAATGATTCAGCGGACCCTCCACAGGAGGGGCTAGACAGTGGGGAGGATACTCCCATGTCCTTTGTCCAGTTTCGCACCATAGCTGGAGCCATTATCTCCCTGAACTAGTTCCAACTGGAGTATGCAAGGAGGGCACCAAATGTGCCCTTCAGAGCAGTCTAGTGTTGCTGGCAAGCGTTCCCACCCTGTCCAAATACACTAAGTCCTGTCTTGAAGGTGGACACACCTTCTTGGGACAGGAAACCTATTGTCCTGCCCCCCCTGTTCAAGCTTGGCTCAGCAGCAGGAGGGCAGAATCGTGTCTCTGGTCGGCAGCAGCCATAGTTTGCTGTCCGGGTCTAGAAGACTGGTGCAGGGAGCACTGAGGGCCTCGTAGGGGAGCTTACGAGTGCATGGAATCATACCTCCAATACCTTTTATGAAACATTGTTGAGGTATGCTTCCAACATGTTTGATACCAAACCGTTACAGCCAGTTTAGAGTTAGCCTTTGCGTAATGACGCATGGCCACTCTATGTATCGTAATGGCTAATGCACTTACAACCTGGGAGAAGGGACTCAATGGATTGTAGGAGCATCCTGTCCATGCAGGGCCACCCTCAGACTTATAACCAAGCACCCTGCCTTCAGGATTGAAAGGCCTGCCTCAGGGGTGACATAGGTTTTAAGTGCTGGGACCTCAGATATAAGTAAACCTATATCTGTTATAAGTGGTGCTAGCACCAGCTTACACAGGTTGCAATGGCAGGCCTGTAGTCACCATTTGAGTGGTCTCCCATAGGTGGCATAATACATGCTTCAGCCCACGGTGGGGACCTTGTGTACCTATTCCCTGGGTACCTTAGTGCTATATACTAGGGACTTATAAGGGCACATAAGTTGCCAATCTGGGGTGTACCCAAGTACTCGCCATGTCCAACTTAGGGAAGAAGCACAGAGACTGGAGTCCTGATAAGCAGGATCCCAGTCAGGCTAGTCGAAAAAACATAATGACACCAGCAAAAAGTGGAGGTAACCATAAAAGCAGATCCTACTTTCCCCCAGAAGTATACTGAGAATTGCCCATATGACCGCTCTAGCACTTTCAAGTAGTAGATGTGTGGTGTCATGGTGGGGTAAGGGCCGCATTAAATTGGGACAGCTATAGCCGTAACTGCTTGTGGGCAGAAGATGCCCGGATTTTGTGGTACTGCACCTGGACGAAAATTATCTTGTCCAGCTGCCAGGCCTCCCATTGTTGAAGAACATGAAAGAGGGTTTGTTACAGTTTGAGGAGGCTTTGGACTGGTAAGTGCCTCATATGGGGAGAGTTTGTTCGCAGAAGACTGGTACATTGTGCGAAAAAGCACACTGCCATGGACAAGGCAAGAAAGAAGTTGAATAGGGCAATAAGGGTTTTTGTGTGAATACGGATATTAATGTCCCGGGCACATGAGAATCCTTGTTTATTTCAGCCAGATGGAGTACACTTATATAATCTGTAGCAGCCCATGTATGGGACAAGTGACGGGGAGGGCGGGTGGGAGATGGGTGCCTAAGGGGCAAAGTGGTCGCGAAGGGAGAGGGGCAAAATAATAAAACAAAAAAAAACGTACCTTCTGCTGACCATATCCCGTGTTATGCTCCTCTGCTCCGCTGCTTCAGACAGGCACAGGCTCTCAGAAAGCCCTGCGGCCAACCTGAAGCTGCTCTTACATGAGAGAAGCTTCAGGATTGGCCTGAGCGCCCCTGATTGGTGCTCCAGGACAGACTGGGAGTCTCCAACATCAGCAATGCAGCTGGGGTTGGAGAGAGGTTCACTGCGCATGATGGTTTGGCAGGCCTGAGACGGCCAGTCAAACCACCATGTGCACCACCACTCCCCTTAGTGCCATCACCCCTGAGGCGCCGTCCTAAGACTCGACAGGAAAGGAGAAATAAAACAAGAGTGTCGTTGTTTTCCCCTTTCCTGACGTTTTTTAGGGGGGGGGGGTGCTCCTCCGCCATAGCGGAGGAGGCGCCGCTGCTTATCATTGCTCAGAATTCCTATTATTTTGGAGTTATGAGAAGTTGTGGCAAAGTTACTGGGAGAGAAGTTATGGATCGTGTTGTATGTGAGCAATGAGTCCGAGGGTTTCATGAGAGCGTGCAGAACAGGGGTGAAGGGTGGGGCAGGAAGACACCTTATCAGGTTGTTTCTGGTTGGTGGTAGGGTGGGGGACTGGTGTTCACGAAAGGACGTCAATCTAGCGGTCATTGGTGAGGGGATGGGGAAGAAGTCTGGGAACTTTGAGTAGGTTATGGTGGGGACAGCTTTGAGAAGTTGGTGATTTCCATGGGTGAGGGTCCTGTGGCAAGGAATGGCGGTGAGATAGAAGAGGGAAAAAGTATGTTTTAGTTGTACCTTAGTTTTTTGGGTCCTCTTGACACTGGGGGGGGGGGGGTTATGGGAAGGGGCATTAGGTTTGAACATTGAATTAAGTAGGCGGGAGGTTGAATTTATGTACAGTATGTTTAATATTAACTGCACCTGTTCTAATAAAAGTGGCCTTTTATGCTATTTCTGATGTCTGTGATCTTGCCCGATTCCCCTCGGCCATATTCGCACACTATAAAACTGCGTAAAGTGACGTTTTTAACAGTGGTTTGAGTATAATATAAAAACAGCTTTTAGATAGCACTGCATAGTTACAGTGCCAAGCGCCGCCTGCGTTGGAGGACGAGGAAGCTATTTCACCAGTTTCCTTCTAGAATGGGAAGTAATCTTTGCGGTGCTGATGGTTTTCAGCGCAGCCAGAAGGTGGCAGTGCAGCGTCACAAAGCACAGCAGTCAAGACCTCAATTGAGGTTTCCGATTCATGTTTTCATTCCACTAGGCTAAAGGCGGGCTTCCCCAATGAAATGTGCATAGCCACACCTGCAGCCTATGATGGTCCTAATACTGATGGTATGTACAGTCGTAAAATTAATACGTTTCTTTTCTTCCATTTATATAAGAGGATTTTAATTCTCTGAATTCGAAAAACATTCTAGTTTTCTTGGGAAGAATGTCCTTTTCGTTTATCATTCCGTTTGGTGTCTACGAGCAGTGAACACCTGGACGCACAATTCCTTTCATGGTAAGCGTTGAATGCCCTCCTCGGTGCAAAACCTGCCACTAGAGTGGATACAGTAGTTACCTGGCATTCCGGCTCTCTTTAGTGTCAGAGTTTGGCAGCTTGTTGCTAGAACCATATAGGGTAACCAACTGGCATAGGTGCAAATTCAGGACGGTCAGCGTAAAAATTCAGGACGAAGGGTCAAAATTCAGGACAAAAATTCAGGAAAGAAGAACAAAAATCAGGACAAAAATTTGGGACAAAACATAAGTTTTACAGACATATCAGAGGAGGTGGCACAATCATATATATAAGTTAATAGACAACCTAAATAAATACAAGTCAAAATAAGTTTATATAAGGTTGCGCCAATCGTGCACTTCACAGTTTTTCAGTATGCGCGCAGCTTTGCAAAGCGACATCGAGCCCTTTCGCCAATCAAGATTTGTGCTAGTAACAATAAACATTAATAAATATTATTTCTGTATTTGTATGTTGAAATCTGTCTTTTAAATGTACAGTGAACACGCTGTTAGTTCTATTTTTATTTTCTCCAGCATGGCGCCAAGACAAAAGCAGAATGATTTGCCCTAGTCCCATGCAGGAGAAGGCACCACACATGCTGTCACTACATTTGGGCCCATTGTCATTCTAAAGTGCTAATCAGCTGCAGTCTCAGAATGACAATGGTCCCTCCACAGTCTGCGCCAGGTCCGGGAGGGGCCTCTGCAGGCAGCCTCTACAGAAGTTAAGAGCGAGAGGCCCGAGTGAAATCTTTTAAACTCACAGGGCCTCTCGCATGGGAAACAGCATTCCTTACTGAAATTTCCTATTTCGATTTTAGTATGATGCCTGTAATTTGAGATCCCCAAATTACGGACGCCTTACAGACATCATACTAAAATGACGGACGGTCCGTGAAATTTATGGACGGTTGGTCACCCTAGAACCATACCTGCCAACTTGCAGAACAATCTCACTGCGTGAGGAGGGGGCGGGGCCTTCGAAGGGGCGGAGCCTAGTGCCCAGAAATGCGTACCAGGCCCTTTTGAACCACACCCAGCCCCCAAGCCGTCTCCTCCTCCCAAAAGAGAAAAGAAGAAAAAAAAGCTTCTGAGGCTGGTGCCGATGTCCTGGGTAGGGTGACCAACTGGCATGGGTGCAAATTCATGACGGTGAGTGTAAAAATTCAGGACAAAGGATCAAAATTCAGGACAGGAGGTCAAAATTCAGGACAAAACTTTGGGACAAAAGGTAAGTTTTACAGACACGTCAGAGGAGGTCGCGCAATAGTATATAAGTAAATAAATAGACAACCACTTCAGTACAAGTCAAAATAAGTTTATGTTAGGTTGAGACAATCGTGCACATCACAGTTTTTCAGTATGCCCGCAGCCTGCTACCTTAGATGATTAAAAACTCGCATCTCGCTCCAGCCGGTACATTAGTCACTAGACAATGGTGAACCACACCTGAATACAAGTGAGGCTGCTTTTATTGTTGATTGAAAACTACTGGATATACAAGGAACTTTGCAGTGCCAGCCCCAAGTAACAAAACCGCTCCCTCCTTTCCAGCCTCCCAGGGTAACACCCGATGCCCGGTCCGGCTTGCTACCACGTTCCAATGGTGCCCCTCATCTTTACATAGACTGTCTCTCATGTGTTTTTAATTTCTTTTATAGTGTTACTCATCCCAAGTATGTAGGGCAAGGTGTCAGAGTGTGTTACATCACACACACATTATATCGAGACAATGACTCATATAAACGTGAATGTCAATGTATAGGAAATATTACTTAAGATAATATGTGCTACAAGATGTAATCATTCTTTTATCCATCATTCAGTCTTTCACCATTCATTCTGTTCTTCCATCTGTGTGCCCATCTATATACAAACATATTCAACCATTTGCAAACCTATCCACTATGTATCCTTCCATCCATCATTTCACTCATCCATCCACCCTTTCACTCATCCATCCATTATTCATCCATCCACTCTTTCACCCCATCCATCCGTACACTCGTACATCCAATTTTCCATCTATTCACTCATCCATCCGGCCATTTACCCGTTCATCCATCGAGCCATCCTTTCACTTACTCATCCATCCACCCAGTCACTTATCCTTCCACCCATTCACCCTTTCAGTCATTCATCCTCCTTTTCTCTCTCCATCCCCCTTTCACTTATCAATCCATCCCTCCACCCACCCTTCTACTCATCCATTCACAAATCCATCCATTGACACTATTACTCATCCATCCTTTCACTCATCCACCCATCCGTTCTCTCATCCATCCACCCTTTCACTTCTTTACTCATCTATCCATTCTTTTGCCCATCTACCCCCTTTCACTCACTCATCAATCCTTACATCCACCCTTTCATTCACCCATCCATTTATTCACCCTTTCGCTTATCAATTCCTCAATCCTTGCATCCTTTCACTCATCCATCCACCCATTCAATTGCCCATCATCTACCCTTTCACTCATCCATCCATCCTTTCACTCACCCATCCACACTTTTACCCATCCATCTACCCTTCCACCCATACATCCATCTATTTACCTTTTCTCTCATCCATCCTTCCACTCACTCACTCATCCATCCATTCATTCATTATCCATACATTCATCCTTTAATTCATCAATTCACTAATCCAACCAGCCATTCACACATTCCTTCACTTATTTACTCACCCACCTTTTCACATTAAGAGCTGAGCCTTTGTCTGCAGAATTTCAGACAGAAGAGGCCCATCAAGAACTTCACTTCGCTGTAGTTCCTAAAGCAAGGGGCGGAGTGGGGTTGGGTGTGGGAGGGTTCACTATGCCCCTTGCCCCTGCACATAGGCAATCTGAAAACTTAAAAGTCATGAGTCATGCATGATGCACAGTGCCAGAACATGAGGTGACTGTGGGATGGTGGTGTTTCCAGGGCTTTAAGTTGGGTAAAAAAACTGGGTGGTCTCTTCAAAGGGAATGTTCGATGTAATTAAGGGTGTGGCTTAAAACACCCAGGCTAAAAATCTGTGCTTAGCATAGTGTTCCGCCCGACTGGTATTATGTTTTTTCTGTCATTGCATCCAGATACTTAATACAGCAAGTATCATTACACCAACAACAAGCCAGGAATGTTGGCTTTGTAAATGGTTGTTGGTTGCTTAAAATAAAAAAGCAGCAACCATGGCTTTCTGGAATATAATTTAGAAAATGCACCAGTTCTAAAATAATGAGACAGTGAAAGAACTCTAGCCCCTTCTTTTTAACTTTTTTCACATGCTTCTTTATATAAATTGTTTTCTCGCGTTGCAGCATGGGCGTTTTACCTTTCATCCATCTAACAGAATGCCCTGCTGTACACTGAGGCAGGAGGAGGCCACCACATGCTTTAACAGCCCAGACTGCCCCATTGCCATTCTGTATGTGGCAATTAGCTGGCATACAGAATGACAATGAGCGGGGTTGGGCTGCGATGGACTCAGAGGAGTGTGAGGCAGGCCCATCAAGGGACTAAGGCTTCTCACAGGGGAGCAGTGCTGCTTCCTGTAATGGCCATAATTACGGACAAAATGAGTCCGTAAAAGGGATCCTCACGGACAACGGACAGGAGGTCCAAATTACGGACAGTCCGTGAAATTTAAGGACGGTTGGTCACCCTAGTCCTGGGTTATTTTCACTCCCTTTAACCCCTTCGCAGCGGGGGTAATTCCCCGGCTGTGCTGGGGGGAGGAGGGCGCGCACAACGCCCCAGTGCTCGTGACGAGTTCAGCTCGTCACGCAGCACGGTGGCACTGTGCTCATGACGAGCTCAGCTCGTCATGGCCACACCCGTTTCTGTGGAACGCTCAGCACAGCGGGGGAATTAGCCCCGTGTGTGAGCATTGCGGCCGTTATGACGAGCTGAGCTCGTCATGAGCACACGGCCACCGTGCCTCATGACGAGCTGAGCTTGTCATGAGCACGCATGTGGTTAATGGACGTCAGCAGTTCAAAGCCTTGGGAAACGAGGTGGTAAGCCACCATTTACTGTGGTTTTCAACACAACTTCCCTGCCACAGCGTGATATCGGCTCCTCAACGGGAGACCGTGTGATGGGAGCCGATATTGTGGGTCACATGGTGGCACCATGTGAGTTGGAAGGTATGTAGTACATTTTTGCCAAGTAGTTTTTTCTCCATGTGTGTTTAAGGACTTTTGTGAAAGGACAATGCATGCAGGCTATAACTTCCTATCGTTCCGCTTCCGTTGGAAGCAGTAGTACTGGATATTTTTGGAGACTCCAGCTGTGGGTCAGACATAAAATTAGGAGAAGCAATGGTGTGATTTCCTCCCCAAGTTCTGTATTCAAAGAGACATAAGATAACTATGGTGCCTACTACGAGGTCTTGAAAGGTTCGAGAGGAAAAAATATAAATTCTGATTTGCGCCAATCAGGACTGTGAGGCGGGTTCCAACATGCTAACGCCGCTGGGATCTTTCTGGTCAATACGGTGTTAGAAAAACTGAGTAAGTTAATGGTTAAAAATTCAGCATCAAGAGCTGCAAATTTGCAAGATATTGACACATTTCCTGCTGATAATCTTTGCCTTGGAAAACATTGCAGAAAAAGATCTAATTCAGCAAAACCCCAAACACAAATATGGTATTGGTATTTATATAGCGTTTTCTATCCCTGAAGAGGTGCTGAGGTGCTTTGCACGCTAGTAGGGCTCAACATTTGAGGCATTTGTCATGCTAACTATGTTGCAATTTGTCATCTTTATCACACAAAAGTCACACATTTTATAAACAAGTTGCGATTAATGGGTTGTGTAATCTGTTTTTATAAAGCTGTCACAAACTGCTTAGCTGTTATGTACTTGGGGAATTAATACAATCTGTTAATTAGGCACTCATTCATGTGACTGACCATGCAATTGTGTAGTATTCTTGGAAGCAGCCATGCAAGAGAACATGTGAGCATAAAGGAAGACTACTGGCCTCTGCCAGCAAGGCTAACTCTAGAGAAACACAGTATGGGATCAGTCCTGTGGCAGTAGAATCCTAAACCCAGGGGCAGTTCTAAGCTACCAGGAGAAACCATGAGATCTATTTGAGTGAGGCAGACACCAAGATAATGCAATGTGGCTTCATCCGAGAAGTATTGAATTATTACGTAGACTCTGTAGTTGGCAGAGGTGACCTATAGTAATGCCTGTAGGAAGACTATGTTTGATCAAGTGAAGAGCCAGGGAAAGAATAAGATAGGGCAAGTTCAGGATCTGGGTAAGAGGACCACGGTATTATACCCTTTCCAGGCCTAAAGGGGGGAGTTGCCAGAGTAGGTAGCCCATTGACCTTTCTGCCCTTTAACTAAATATCAGGTCGGGTTACCCTGAATGGAAGGCATGTGAGATGCTATGTGGCCTTCTCCATCAAGGAATAAACCAGGACCTTGGCCTGAGGGAGAGGAGTGAGGCTAAAGACTGTGGATGCACATAAGTTAAGGGGGCTTTATGACTGGTCATCGGTGACGGCCAAGTTTAGGGACCTTCACACAGAATGTAATGTAGAAACATATATGCACAGAAGAAGTGACTGTCCAAAAAACTCCACCAATCCGCCCTATTTTTTCATACATTTCCTTTTAACATTTCAACAACCTGCAGGTTTCATGTAAGTATTATTCCACACAGCACATTACACATCATCGTGAAAACACACATGTTCCCCATTGCCCCCAATTTCCTCCTGTGAGGCCTTGGAGTAAGGCATATCAAGTAGTCATGAGAAGTTACTTCACTGCACTTCGGCTAACAAATTCCATGTATAGATCACGATTTTGTGGCATCCCAAGTTGACCTCTC
The DNA here is from genome assembly GCF_964261635.1 of Lissotriton helveticus. Classification (NCBI taxonomy): domain Eukaryota; kingdom Metazoa; phylum Chordata; class Amphibia; order Caudata; family Salamandridae; genus Lissotriton; species Lissotriton helveticus. The sequence goes on from NC_136070.1 coordinate 643,589,905, forward strand.
ACCATACAATAAGGATACATGTATTATTAGTGCATGATCAGTGGCGTAGCAAGGTCAGGTGGTACCCGGTGTGGAAAATTTCTTGTCATCCCCGGCTCTACAAAATGGCAAAAATATGTTTAAAACACATATTTTTGCCATTTTGTCACCCCCTCAGTGATGACACTTGTCACCCCCGGCTTGACAAAATGGCAAAAATATGTTTAAAACACATATTTTTGCCATTTTGTCACCCCCCCCCTAAGTGACGGCACCCAGAGCGGCCTGCACCCACCGCACCCCCCTTCCTACGCCACAGTGCATGATAATCATATATTTCACCAGCGCGTCAATGCATACAAAGCCCTGGGTCTCATCAAGTTCTGAATTTCCCCATTTCAGGCAATCTATAAGAAAATACCAGTTAGTAGTACACTTTTCTATTATACTTCAGAGTCTCTGCAACCAATTTTCAGTCAACAGGGGTTGTGTTGTTTGCAACCTCCGCAATGGGTTGTTTTCCTGCCAAGAGTATAAACGTAATTAATGTCCTGGGGTTGTATTACAGTGAGTGGCCTGGGTGCGCAATGGGCGTTTGCGCCCGCATTTCGCACCCCCGGGGCACTTTGGTAATACAGAAGGGGGCGCAAATGCTTATGCTGCCCATTCTGTAATAATGTTAGCACTGGGGCGCATACAGTGCCAGTGCTATCCGCAGGGGGCTTACCTCATTTGCCTCTGTGCTCAAGTCATATTACAGATGCGGGCGCAGAGGCAAAGAAGTCCTCAGAGGCACACTCCTAATGGCAGCCCTCAGGCAGGGGGAAAGGTGGTCCCATGCCCCCCCAGACATCCGCCTGCAGGCTGGTGATTTCACTGACTGCACCCGCCTGCAAGGGGATCTCTAAACCCCTTCAAAAGTGCAGGCGGATTGCTGCCTGCACAGTGAAAACACGGAGCGGCTGTAAAGCAGCTGCTCCGGTTTTCACCTGAATGTGCTGCCGCTAGAGCAGCACAAGTTCGCGGCGGCCCTGGGGGCAGCGCATTCATGGCAATAGAGAGCATTTTCACAGTTTGAGCCCAGCACACCTGTTTTAAGTTGCCCCCAGCGCAAACAATGAAAATGCGCTTTTACCATAATACGGCCCCCTTCTTTGTTAGACCTCTATAGAGTACAGACGTAAATTGATTATTGCTACCATTGGATCCTTTGGAGTTGGGCAGCGGCGTAACAAAGGCCCACACAGCCCCCGCATTGCGGGGAGGCCCCCGCGCTCCAGTGGCCCCCTCACTCAGCGCAGCGGGGCCAGCAAGCCTCTTGTCTTCATGGTGCGTGCACGCCACAACCTCTTCTGGCTCTTAATCTGACTCTTAATTAAGTAAAAGGTGTTCGTTGTTGGATCTTACTCTTTAAATGATGTGAGCATGCCCGGCCGCTGAGGCTGTCCTGCCTCTTCATTAATTACCCTGCGCGCAGATGTCTCCACGTCTGCACGGTCGGGTGGGGTATAGGGTGGGGCTGGTGACTACTACTGTCAGTCATGCGTATTGACAGTGCAACAATTAAAAGTGCGCAGTAAGTCGTGACGAGTAAAAAAAGACAGGAGCAGGTGCGTCTGTGGAAGGAAAGTAGGCCCAAGAGAAGCGGGTAGTACAGAGCGTTGCTGGGATTTTTGGAGCAGCAAGTTAGACTGCGCAAGCCGAGGCTGAGTGAGAGCAGGTGCGTAGCTGTTTGCCAAAAATGTTTTTATTTTTAATGACGGATATTTAAAGGCAAGGTGACATTTTTCACAACTGTGTGAAAATGGAGCTTCATCTGTACTAGCAAGACAGCCTCTATCGAGAACACGACTCAAAATTAATGTTTTCAGATCAAAACAAACAGTGCAACCTGGTGCAATATTGCAATGAATGTGACAGCTTATTAGGAACGTTGGTTTCACTGACAAAAGCACCAGCTAATTACTCTGAAGGCTCTTTATTTTATATGCTAACATATTATGACATCACGGGAGCCATCTTTGTTCTATCTGCTGTTTTGCCGTCCCGCGAGTGGTCTCTTGCCAGCTGCCAGTCCCACGAGGGAGAGGAGGGAGAGCGAGCTGACGCAGACGCTGGGGGGAGACTACATCTCCCAGACCCCCTAGCGGCATCGCACACCACCCGCGCCCCACCAGCACGCCAGGAGGCACATTTAAACAGGGCCAGGGCACCCGCAGTGCCGAATGCGCGCGGGCGTGCCCAGGTGAAGCCCGGGCCAAGGGCGGGCCCGTCCGTGCCCGTCATAGCCAGGAGGAGGCAGGCCTGGGCCACCCCCTTTTCATTGACATTCCTGTGTCCTCAGAGACTCGGTTAGTAACTTTAAACTCTATACCTTCGGGTGCGTTTGTTACATGAACATTACTTGTATATTTTAACAACCGTGTACTCTAGTAACTATCTATCATGAGCAAGGGTAGCTGTAAGGGGGCAGGGGGTTCGGGGGTGGTGGAAACCCTTGATATGTTCCTCTTAACAGCAGAATCGGTACTCAACCACGAGGTACAACTGACCTAAAGGTGTCTTTCGCTAGTCCTTCGTCGTATCTCTGCTGGAGCCTCTTTAACTGGCCCATTGTTGGTATCAGAAATAGAAGCCACAGTGGACAAATTAGATGTCCATGTAGAATCGACGCAGCATTTGGCCGCCTTAATAGATGATTCAGCTAATAAAGTCTCTACCCCCATTTGTCCCCCCCCCCCCCCAAAATCCTGACCCGCCAGCAACGATTAACCTATGCAAAAGAAGGGGAGCGTATGGCCACCGCTATAGCTAAAAAAGGAAAGCGGTTGACTTGCCAGCTACTTTACACCAGGCCAGCAAAGTGCCTAAAATAAGAGGGTGTACCAGAGGTAAGAAAGGTTGTGGGCCTGAGGCTGTTACCCCAAGTACACCAAGCTTAATGGGCACTAGCTCACAGGCCTGGTCTGAGCAAGCGTCTCGTGACCTGGAAGACCGTATTGTAGCAAAATTTAAGGAGAAATTATTGGCATTATTGAAGCCCATTTCCTCCAAACTCTCTGACATAGACTCCAGATTGAGCATTATTGAGAATGGGCTTCCTTCTCTTGAACATAATTCATCAAGCAGAAGGACTAGCGTGCCCACTGGCTTAATTGGGGATTCAGCTGTCGTGTCAAACCAGACCCCAAATATGGCTAATGTAGGCTGCACTTCTGTTGCCCAAGTTCCCCCAGTAACTACAGGTAGTAAGTATGTTCCTCAAGTTAATAAAAGGTCAAGGAATGATTTAAGTGGGGATATAAATAATGGGTTGGGCCAGGGAGACCATCCTTGTCAAAATAGAGCAGATAGGCTAAATCTACCCCCTGAGGCTACGCCATATACCGTAATTCTGTAAAATGTACCGCCATTGCCAAGTGGAGTGGAGGAACATTGGGTTTCCCTTAGAAATAAGGCTCTCCACCACCTGAACATCTTAACAGGGCTAGGTAGTCGTTTATTTAAAGAATTTAAAATGACCCCTAGGATTACCTGGATAGGGAACTTGGTTAAAACCAGCAGAGGTGACTGTGTGATATTGAATTTCGGGTCTCCACAGATTGTTAAACTGATCTTGGATAGGGCTGGAACTAGGCACTTAAGTGAGGATGGTATTAGTATTCTTCCCCTAGGGTTTTTCTATCGAAACATGCCACCAATGTTAAGAGGAAGGCCTGAATGCACGGACAAAACACAAGCCCAGTGATTTTACGAGTATACTGTACCTACCCATAATAGATTTGAGGCATTTACAAGCCTGGAAGAGATAGATTGACTGGGCCCTTCGGCACCAGCCAAGACTATCACACATAGGAAGGTGGCTTATACCCCAGCTCTAGGTACCTATACAAGGGATAGGGTAATATTTTCTGAAATCCATGAGGTACAAAGATACTTAGCTGGAATATTGCAGGGCTAAAAAATAAGTTAGATGATGTTAGGTGGAGACATTTTTTAAGTGAATCGGATATTATTGGGCACCAGGAAACATGGGATACTAATAACCTGTTTAGCTTGGATGGCTATACCACTTATTTTACACCAGCAACAGCCTCTGCCATGGGATTTGCGACCCTGATTTCCCTGAATACAGCAGGCATTCATACCAAATTGGAAACAGGCTCACCTTATTGTTTAGCAGTGCAAATTGCATCCACTAATGCTCGTACTATCCTTATTGTACATTTGTATCACTCTTTTGATAGAACATTCTCTAATGAACATTTGGTCAATCTGTATCATTTTCTTGAATTGTATAAGGAGAAAAATGCTAATTCTTATTCGGTTATTGTTTTAGGAGATTTGAATGTGCATTGTTGCCAAGAGAATTGTCATGTCTGGGATAGTCTAGGCCCAGCAGATGAAGGAGAAACCCATTTTGAACATTCAGAGCAGGGAGTTTATTTGGAGGAGTTGATGGCAGAAAATGGCCTAATATATCCAAGTACACCTAAAGGGGTTACAGCTGTACCCACCTTTAAAGGTAAAGGTACGCATTCAACCATTGATTATATTTTTATCAGTGCAGTGTTGAGCACCAGGGTCAGTGGCAATACTGCAATCTGGTCTACGCTTAGTGACCATAATCCAGTCGTTCTGACTTTGGTGGATAATTTTAAGAAACCCGAGAAATGTAATAGGACGGTGGGCAAATTGGATATACGGTCTACCGATCAAGCCGGCAGACTTAAATGGTGCCGGGTGGTGCCACAGGATTTGAATGCCTATCTATTAATTAAGGCTGGCTGCGAAATAGGTATCTGCATGAATGAAAGTGCAGGGGATAAGGATGTTCTTGTGGCTTACACTAAAATTTGTGCCCAGATTGCCTCAGATCTTAAACGGCCGTGTAGGGAGCAGGATAAATCTGGGGAGGGATGGTTTGACCATAATTGCTCGGTAGCCCATCGGAAGCTGCTGGTGGCCTTGAAGCAAAATCCAGCGGACAAGCCCAGTATAGCAGCTTTAAGGAAAACTTACAAACTGGTTTTAGCAAATAGGTAAAAGTAGATCAGAAATGAGGCTTGGAATGAGCTATTATCTATTGATGTCATTAAAAATAGCTCTAAATTTTGGGAAGTGGTCAATAAACCCTTTTTCCAAGATTCTTTTAATAATCGCCTTGACTGTGGTATTCAGGAGCAGGCCTGGTGTACTCATTTTAAGTCAGCGTATGAAGGTGAAGACACAATGTCACGTTAACTCTACCTTTAAGAGCGAGGCGTATACCTTATCCTTTGAAGAGTTAGAAGTATTAGAGGCTATCAACCAGATGACGTGCAATAAGGCTCCGGGACCGGACTGCGTTCCAGCTGATCTTTTTTTTTTTTTTTTTTTTTTTTTTTTTTTTTTGAAAACCTTTATTGAACAAAGAAAGCTCACAAATACGGGCCTACAACCCACCAGGGCTGGCCACCACATAACAAAAACAGCAGGAGACATATATCAGGTGTCACAATATACTAAGGCAACAAATCAGGGGAAAGAGCAAGCATCTTAGAGCAGTCTCAGGAGCAAACAAATAGAAAGGTAGTTTTCATTTTTAAAGAACGGGTTTGGGAGGTCAGGAGCCTGGCGGGCCATAACACAAGCCAGAGGGGCGGGGTCGCGGCGGGCAGCAACGCAGCGATCTTAAAGACACAGGAGAAATAAATACGACAGAGGTATACCAGTAAGTACCGGGCAAAACAACGGGTAGAAAGAAAAGCAATTGTGCACACAATCCACTGCCCGCCCACCGCAGCCACCACCCGTCCCACCGATCAGCACAATAAAGGACCCAAATACCAAAACGATACGAAATGCACCCCCAAATAGAAAAAAACCCCACAAAAAAAGGGGGGGGAGAGGGAAGGGAAAGGGGGAAAAAGGAAAAGGAAGGGACCCCAACCCAACCACCCGCCCCCAGGTGACAAAGCAGGAAAAACAAAATTCCGGTACAAAATCGACCACAAAATAGGAAGACAAACAGAACAAATCACCATCTTTGTAATACCGGAAAAATACACCAGAAAGACACCCGGGGGACAGACGGCGATACAGAGTCCCGAAAAAGGGGATACACAAGGGCCATAGAACCAAGTAGGGAGAAAAAAAGGAGGAGAGAAAGACCCCTCCAAAAACAACAACAGACCCTCCCGCCCACCCCACAAGCCCTCCCTACACCCCTGCAGAGGGCTATGGCCTACCCCCCGGCAGCGTGCCTGTCGCCCTAAATAGAACCCGAAATATAGAAGAAAAGGAACAGGGTAGAAACAAAGACAAAAGGGAAGGGGCAGGGGAAGGGAAGGAACAACGCACACGGGGGAGGGCGAAAAATCAGTATCATCTGCTGCCATCCCGCCACCTGCTACAAGGGAAGGGTATAGCCCATGGGAAGTTAACGATATTAGAAAAAGTTTCAGGAGTCCCATAAAATTACAGGAACATCACAACAGCACTTGTCAATCACATAACAAAGAAACCAGACTACCGCATATAAAAGTCGTTTCAGCCCTGTCCACTTTTGTCCAAGGTTGTGACCATCCGAACAAACAAAGAGCAAACGATGAGGGACACAGGGCTCAGGAGAAAATTTCGCGGCAGTCCAAAGAAGAAACTGGAAAGAAAATATTGAAGATCCAGGAAAGACACAGTACAACAATCGTATTGCAGACAGAGTTCCAAGGACAGTTCGAACGAGGCAGGCCCAGCCGGGCCGGAACATACTTCTCGGTCGGGGAGTCGACGCGAAGAGAGACTGGAAGGATCGTCGACGCCAGGCCAGGATACAAGCGGACCGCAGCCCAGTGGCCGAGGCAACCAGACAGGACAACGGGGGGCGTCGGAGACTCTCCGAGCCAAGGATGCGGTCCCCGCCGAGGGCACAGAGTCCAGGAGCACATCAGTCGCGATCATCGACGAGGAGGCCAAATCCGATGACGGGGGCCCGCATTGTTCAAAATGAGGGTCCGCCTCCACAGTGGAGACAGACGCAGCCACGGTAGTCCGCCAGGAGTTCAGTGCATCCAGGACAACTCGAAGCGCAGGAAACTCTTTACAAGATCCGACATCCGGGCCATGCGGCGGGCCCCCAGTGCTCGCCCGGGCCCGGCAAAGACTCCCAGGGCCGGCCGCCATCTTAAGAGCCCAGCACGTCCCCGGTCGTCGGGAACCCCGGCCGGGGTAACACCAGAGCAAAAGGAGGTCAGCCAGACTGCGGCAGGGCGCCCCAAGGCAGAAAGGAGAGCCACCAGAAGAAGGATGTCCGTCGGTCCCCCCGTACCGCCGGCCCCGTTCTCCGAGCCCGGGCGGAAAAATTCAAAATGGCCGGGCCGGGGAATAGAAGGGGGACCCAACCAGACAGTTGAGTAGGCTCTCCCGCGAGGAGCAGCGCTCGTACCTCTGGGCCCAGGCCAGTCGGGTCCGTCAAGGGGCACAGCCGGCCAATTCACACATCAGCCTCCGCGTCCAGCTCCACAGCGCCAGCAAGGGCCGACCAACATGTTCCGTCACGGCCCAGCGTAGCAAGGAGGCCCGGCCAGACCGCCCCGGAGGCTCCGAGCGGGATCACTGCACAGGATCGACAGCACGCAGGATCACCGGAGCAACGGGTAAGTGTCCGCTAAGTGACTGGAGTACCGAAACACAGCAAGGAGAGCTTCCCGGGGCAAGAGGAATACAGGATAAATGAAGATAAACAGGCGGCCGGACGGAGCCGAGCTAAAACGCGGCCATCTCGGTCGCGAGCTAGGCTCCTCCCCCCAGCTGATCTTTTTAAATCTGATATTAAGACGTGGTCCAAAATTTTGTGCAATGTTTTTAATAAGGTCTGTAAATCGGGATTGCCGAGCACTTGGTCTGAGTCAGTAATAGTTCATATTTTCAAAAAGCGAAATAGAGGGAACCCCAGTTGTTACTGACCCATTTCCCTTATTGATTCTGCTATTAAAGTGCTTGAAAGGCTGGTACTTAGTAAGCTCACGGGTTGGTTGGCTGAAACAAAAACCCTTTCAGATCTACAATTTGGATTTAGGAAAGGCATGGGCACAACTGACCAATGTCTCAACTTACACCTTTTAATTGGGAAGTGCACAGTTGCCAAGAAGGGCACACTTTATTTAGCATTTATGGACCTTTCCTCTGCCTTTGACCGAGTGAATAGGTCCAAATTATGGGTGATGCTTCTCCAACCAGGTGTTGATAAAAATATTGTGCACTTGCTTGCTGATCTGCATAGGGATCTATCTGCCACCGTGAGATATGACCAAACGGGCAATTGCACAGGGGGGATACGCATTGCGAACGTCGTTAGGCTGGGGTGCATTTTGGCCCCTTTACTTTTCACCCTTTACATCAACAATTTGGCCCCAGTTTTATGTGAAGTGTGCAAAGATATTTCGCGGGCAGGGAAATGCCTTATTCCGGCACTGCTGTACACGGATGATGCCGCCCTTTTAGCGCGAACGGCGGTTGGGCTGCAACTCCTCTTAAATTCGTTTGCTGCTTTTATGAAATCTTTAGCTCTTAGTGTTAACTTTTCTAAATTCCTAGTTATGATAATTGGCTGCAAAGTAAAAGGGGTAAAAACCCTGCACTGCGAGGGAAATGTATTGTCTAGGGTTTCCACCTTTCCGTATCTAGGTATTATATTTGATGATCAAGGCTCATGGTCACCACAAATACAAGCGAAAAGAAATGTTCTGGCCAGATCGACATCAGCTGTCCTTGGATTTGCTCATAAATTGGGGGCCAGACCAATGCAAGCCCTTTTAAAAATATACGGAGCAAAATGCATCTCCCTCGCAATGTATGGTGCGGCTCTTTGGGGTGTTAAGAATGTGAAGACAATCCAAGTGGTTGAAAATAAGTTTTTAAGAAATATTCTATCTGTCCCACAATCCACATCTGGTTATATTGTCCATCAGGAGTGTAGATTTGGCTTTGTGGAGGATTTAATAGCCATTGCACCGCTTTTAAAATGGATTCTAACCTGGTTAAACCCTGAATAGGAGTTGAACCAGGAAATCCTAAGAGATTGTTTAGCTCTTGATCTCGGGAATCGTATCCCCTGGCTGAGTTATGTTTATAAATTGACAGTAAAATTAGGTCGACCAGAGTTATTTAACTCACCTGAAAAGCTGGTGAAAGGGGATTTTAAATGGGCAAAGGATTCATATATGTTAATGGCTGCTATGGCTAGAGAAGAAAGGGAGCTGGTTAAGCCGACTGTAAGAGCTCACCAATTGCTAAAAACATCTGATGCAATTGAGCCATACTTGAACATTGTCACTAACCCAAATCACCGTTTTTTATTGGTCAGATTCAGGCTGAATCAATTCCATTTCCTCCTTGCTGACTCTCCGGGGTGGAAAAGGGGGGAAGATTTGGGGGTATGTTCCTGCGATGGTTTTTCTGTTCAAGACACAATGCAGTGTATTTTTTTCTGTGAGCATTTTCTTCAAATCCGGAAGCGCTTTATTTTCCCAATTTTAAAAAACAAAGGCTTTTTGCAAGTTAAACCAGCCCTCCTTTATTTGCAGCTGCTATTGAATGTGTGAGAGATTTTTATCATTACTAATTTTCTCACCGCGGTGGTTAGATTAATGAGGAAAAATAAGACGTGTATAGCTCACTTTATGAATTAGCTTGAATTAATTGAATCTAACGACGCCATAATCTTGAAATTACTTAAAAATGAATTGATTATTTGTATTGAATGTATTTAATGTTAGTATGGGTTTATTGTAATTTATGGCTGTTTTTAAGTCGGACTGTATGAAGTGTTTAGTATGCTTTTATGGTTTTAATATGAACCGAATAAAGTAGTTTTTGACTGACTGACTTGACATCATGGGAATAGGCCAGTCGGGCTAGAAGTGTATCCGTGAACAATTTCAAGCTATAGGTGCCAATTCACTGTAAAATTCGACAGTAATAGGTCGCCACTGAGCACCGCAGCCACCGCCCGTCCATCCATGATAGCCCCTCTCTCGCCCTCAGTTCATTGGCAAATTCAATCAATTGTTGCATATTAGAAAAATATTCTTCTGGGAAGCAAAGTAAAGCACTGTTTTGGAAATAATATCAACCTGCTGCAAACGTTCCTATAAATGTCCTTTTGTTAGGGATACAATGTTCCACCGGGTCTTAAAATAAAGCGATTAATATCCTGACAAGGCAGTTCGTGCGTGTGTCGTCCCAACTCCCAAACACCACACTGGTGCATTCAGACGTCACATCGCTTTTATCACCGGGCCTATGCTTGGGATAGGGGGTGCAAAAGAGAGAGGAGGCTGCAGTGAGGAAGGACTTAAAGGCTATATAGTGAGCAAAGGGGGGGTGGGTAAAGAGAGAAATGAGAAGGATAGAGAGAGCACGCGAGAGGGGCGAGAGGGATAAAAAGAGACAGAGAGCAGAGGGATCAAGAGAGAGAGGGGAGGAACAAAGAAAGAGGAGAGGAAAAAAGAAAAAGGGATATAAAGAGGGAGAGAGAACAAAAGGGGGCGGGGGAGAGGGATAAAGACAGAGGAGAGGGATAGAGCGAGAGTCTGAGAGGAGTGGAATAAAGAGAAAGGGATAACAAGAGGGAGAGTGAGCAAAAGGGGGAAAGGGATAAAGACAGAGGAGAGGGATGGAGTGAGAGAAAGTGAGAGAGGGAGAGGCATCAAAAGAGTCAAAGAGAGAGAGGAGAGGGATAAAAAGACAAAGGAGAGGATAAAGAGACAGCGCGTGAGAGAGGGATAAAAAGAGTCACAGAGAAAGAGGAGAGAGATAAAAAGACAAAGCAAAGGATAAAGAGACAGCGTGTGAGAGAGGGATAAAAAGAGTCATAGAGAAAGAGGAGAGGGATACAAAGACGGAGGAGAGGGCTAGAGAGAGAGAGAGCGTGCGAGACGGGGGAGATGGATAAAGACAGAGGAGAGGGATAGATAGCGAGCACGTGAGAGAGGAGAGGGATAGAAAGAAACAGAGAGAGAGAGGGATAAAAAGAGACAGGAAAGGGATAAAAGGATAGAGAGGAGAGGGATACAAAGACGGAGGAGAGGGCTAGAGAGAGAGAGCGTGCGAGACGGGGGAGATGGATAAAGACAGAGGAGAGGGATAGAGAGTGAGCACGTGAGAGAGAGGAGAGGGATAGAAAGAAACAGAGAGAGAGAGGGATAATAAGAGACAGGAAAGGGATAAAAGGATAGAGAGGAGAGGGATATAAGGATAGAGAGGAGAGGGAAATAAGGATAGAGAGAGAGAGCGTGCAAGAGAGGGGAGAGGGATAAAAAGGTATAGACAGAGAGGAGAGGGATAAAAAGAGACAGAGGAGAGGGATAAAAGGCTAGAGAACAGAGGGATACAAGGATAGAGAGGAGAGGGATAAAAGGATAGAGAGAGAGAGATCCTCGGAGAAGGGAGAGAGGGATAAGGACAGAGGAGAGGGATAGAGAGCGAGCGTGTGAGAGAGAGGAGAGGGAGAAAAAGAGACAGAGAGGAGAGGGATAAAAAGGGACAGGAAAGGGATAAAATGATAGGAGAGGGATAGGAGAGAGCATGCAAGAGGGGGCAGGGATAAAGACAGAGAGGAGAGGGCTAAAGAGAGAGCGCATGAGAGAGGAGAGGGATAAAAGGATAGAGAGGAGAGGGATAGAGAGAGAGTGTGCGAGAGAGGGGAGAGGGATAAAAAGAGACAGAGAGGGATAAAAGGATAGGAGAAGGATGAAAGGATAGAGAGGAGAGGGATCGAGAGAGAGCGTGCGAGAGGGGGGAGAGGGATAGAGAGGAGAGGGTTAGAGTGCGAGGGTGTGAGAGAGGAGAGGGATAAAAAGAGACAGAGAGAGAGGAGAGGGATAAAAGGATAGAGAGGAGAGGGATAGAGAAAGAGAGTGTGCGAGAGAGGAGAGAGGGATAAAAAGAGAGGAGAGGGATAAAGAGAGAGGAGAGGAATAAAGAAAAAGCAATAAAGAGAGGGAATGAGCGAGAGGGAGGAGGGATAAAGACAGAGAGGAGAGGGATAGAGAGCGTGTGAGAGAGAGGAGAGGGATAAAAAGAGAGAGAGGAGAGGGAGAAAAGGATAGAGAGGAGAGGGATATATATATAGAGAGAGAGCGTCATGGTCACACACAGATGAAATCTTGCATTGTAAGATATGGTTGGTGTAGTAGTTTATTTAAAAGTTTATTCAAAAGACTGACGTGTTTCGATTGGAACGCTCTTTGTGGTGTTATTTCTAATATTTATATGTGTTGATCGTCTTCATTGCTTAATTTTACTCGCAAGAAAGTGTCACTCATAGTCGTTAAAATGTCACTCATAATTACACAGAAATTATGAAAAAGTCACACATGGCAATCTGAAACCTTGGCAGCTATGTCCCCATCAGCCCCCATTTTCCAGCCTCTAGGGGCCCCATCAGCGCTGTAGCGCACACAGGCAGCACTACACTCTCTTGTTGGCATTGGTTCCACTAGTGAGTTGCCTCGTAACAGTCCTACCTCATAAATTAAAAGGTGCGTGCCGCATGCTGTGGGTGCAGGTGACCTGAGCTTCCAGGCCAAGAAACAAGGGTTATTGAAGGCAACTGCCTCAAGGCCAGAGACCATTTGCATATTTACATACCTTTGTAAACTGGTTACAGAGGCTTAGTTTTTTTCTGGTTCCAGTTCCCTCCTGGCCCTCCACTCTGGCTATTCCTTACATTTGAAATGTACATTTATTGCTGTAGAGTGAGAATGCATTTTATGAAAAGGAATATAAAGTAGGGTTGCCAAAACAAATATGCCAGCCATGTGTTGTTTAAAGACACTGAAAGACCTTGTCTTGACACTAACTATGGTTATAAATAAAAATGTATGTATTTATTTGTAATGTGACCTTTCTGTCTTTGTTCCCTTTAATTATCAGTCATGGATCATTCAGGCAGCCCTATAACATAATTACAAGTGTTTTCTATTTACATTTGCTGTTCAAAGTATGCACAGAAAAGTGCTCAAAATACAACTTTAGGTGACAGCTTATTTTTGTCCTGTTTGGGGCATCAAAATAATGAGCTGGCAACCCTAATCATAAGACTGGAAGTTTGTTGCAGGATCAGCACATTATTTTCCACACCCTCAATCCCTATTAATGCCAGCATAACAATCGTTTAACTTATACCTGAAACCCTACGCCGCAGTGAATAACATGCTTGCTGAGTGACTTCAAGTGTCCGGGAATACACCCTGCATTCAGACAACTCACTCATCATTCTCGCCTTTCACTTCAACACTCACCCTGCACTCACAGCAATCACAATGCACTCACGCTGACCACTTTGCACTCACACCATTCACCCGCCCACCCTGCACTCAGTCATCACTCGGCACTCGTAATGCACTTGCGCTGTTCACCTTGTACCTCACCCTGCAGTCTCGAGCACACTACTCACCCTGCACTCATGTCCCACTTCACTATAAGTACTTGAGTCCTGCTATTCAAAATGAGCTTATTGAAATGCTTTCAAATAAAGTACAAAATGAGATAGTAAGTGGAATAAAAAATGCACCATTTTACTCTGTTGTAATGGACATAACGCAGGACATTAAAAAGGAAGACCAATTAAGCCAGGCTATCCGAAATGTAACACTGTGTCTTAATACTGAAGAAATTCCAACCAAAGTCCAAATTAATGAAAGCATTGTTGGTTTCTATAAAATTGCAGACCAAAGTCCTGAGGGTAAAGCAACAGAACTTGTAAACCTTATTGAGGACAAAGGCCTAGATCTTAATAAATGTAGAGGCCAGGGATCCGATGGTGCCAGCAAAATGAGCGGTATATATAGCGGAGTGCAAACAAGAATACGACAGAAAGAACCCAATGCAGTCTATGTACACTGTGCTGCTCATAATCTAAATTTAGTGTTGAATGATGCCTGCATGCTCATTCCTGAAATTGCAGAATTTTATGACATTCTACAGAAAGTATATTTATTTTTCAGCCAAAGCATCAAACAGTGGGAACTTCTTATAATTACAAAAGAGAGCACAACTCATTCAAAGCCAACACTGAAAAGACTCTGAGTAAAACACGTTGGGCATCCAGACATGATGCTCTCCATGCTCTACGCTATCGTTTTATGGACATCATGAAAGCACTCACTACCATTTTACTGCACTCTAAAAAGGTTGAGGAGTGCACAGAAGCTCAGGGTCCTAGGAAGTGCATGGAGACTTTTGAGTTTGTGTTAATGGTTGTAATCCAGTCCAAAGTGCAGGAGACAATAAATAGTGTGTCCAAACTGCTTCAGTCTAAAGATCTGGACCTTTTACAAGCATCAAATATGTGAAGTAGTGCAGCGAATATGTTTGCCAGTTTCAGAGAACAGTTTGAAGGTGTTAAACGCTCAGCATCTTCACTTACAGCTGCATGGGGAATTCAATTACATTTTACACAAAAACGACCACGACGCAAAAAAAGCACTTCGATGAACTCTGTGAAGACCAAATGCTGTGCAATCCCGAAAACAATTTTAAGGTGTCGGTGTTTTATGCTAACACAGATATTGTTAATCAGGTAAAAACTCGTTTTGCTGGTATGAACACCATAATCCAATGCTTTCATTTCATGATGCCTTCAGAAATCCTCAGATCTAGTGAGGAGGAGTTGTTTGAAGCAGCCATGACCCTGGCAGCTCATTATGAAAAAGCCTTGTCCCTTGAGTTTCCACAACAACTCATCGCTTTAAAAACAGTGTTGAAAGAACAAATACAACTTATCTCAGGTGGCACAATAAAGGATCTGGCTGTCCTTTTATTTTTGAGAAACCATGCAATTCTGCCCAGTGTTTTGGATGTTGCCACAGCACTGAACTTTTTCTTATAATTCCAGTTACTGTAGCTAGTGCAGAAAGGTCATTTTCAGAGTTAAAATTAATCAAGAACTATCTCCGAAGCACAATGACGCAGGAAAGGCTGTCATGGCTTGCAACTTTAAGCATTGAGAGTGATCTGGCTAAAACTTAAATGTGAAGCTCTAACAGAAGAGTTTGCACGAAGAAAGGCAAAGAGGCAAACATTCTTTCAGTCTAGTACATCTCTCCAATTCAGTGAACCAAGCAGTAGTAGCCTTCAGCCACCAGTCTAATTTGCCAGTCACTCTTCCTGGTGTAAGCAGTCTTCAGCCTTGTGTCCACTCTTTAAGTATTGTTTTCTGCTGTGACAGCCTTCAAACTCTGCAATTAATTTCATCGGGCTCCTGTAAGTACTGTTCCTACTCATAGTTAGAATTTCTTAATGTATCTGTCCCATGAGGAAGCAGTAATATTGTATTCTGCCAGTACATCATACTTTAAATAATGTTCGTTTATACATAGGCTACCTCAATATTTTGAACATACTTTTATAGAGGCAAGAAGAAATGTATTCAGCTTAACATGAAATACATGCACCCCCATGACACTTTCCTTTGCACAGACAAAAGGGGCATCAATTGAGTAACCTGTTTTATTTAGTTTGCTGCTCAGCTTGTTATTGTTTTGCCGTTCACTTAAATATTTGCGCCTTTATGCACAAACTAAAGGGGCATACTTTGTCGAGACTGTTTTGATGTTCATGCTGCTAAACTAGTTATCGTTTTTTCCCACTCACGTTGAAATATTTGCACCTTTATGCACTAATAAAAGGGGCATTATTTGACTGGACGGGTTTGATGGGTATGCTCCTAAATTGTTATTACTTTACCAGGCACTTTGAAATATTTATGCCTTCATGCACAAACAGAAGGGGAATTAGTCTGACTAAATAGGCTTTATTTATGTATGCTGCTGCTTGCTGTGCCTGTTATTGTTTTACCAGTCACTTTGAAATATTTGCACCTTCATGCACAAACCAAAAGGGCATTGGTTGACTAAAGTGGTTTGATTTTTGTATGCTACTGCCTGCTGTACTTGTTACTGTTTTTGTAGTCATTTTGAAATATTTGTAACTTCAAAAAGGGAATTGTTAGTGTAAATTGGTTTGATTCTTGTATGGTGCTGTAGTTGTTCTTGTTTACCAGTTGCTTTGAAATATGTTCCTTTAAACAGGGAATTGTTTGACTAACCTGGCTTCATTTTTGCACACTGCTGGACTTGTTTTTACCATGCACTTTGAAAGTATTTTCACCATGATGCAAGAAGATAATTGGATTGTTTTACAAAATATGCTTCATATTTGTATATTACTGGACTGGTGATTGCTTTATTATGCACTTTGAAAGTATTTGCACTTTTTCTTTTGCTTTGCCAACTACAGTTTTTATAGATTGTTATTAGGTACTTGCTGATATGGTTTGTTTTTATTCTACATGCAGTGTTATTTATGGTGTTGCTTGCACTTGTCTGTAATATGTGTGCCTTAAATCTTGTATTTAGCATTGTTCACACTACAGAAAGGATACATTAAAATGGAAAAAACATCTGCATCAATGTTCTGAAGCATCCAAGCAGTTTTCTTCCTCAGCCTTGTCTGCCTGCCTGTTTTGCAATGCTTACTAATAAAGACAGGATGGTAGAAATTGAAATTGCTTCCTCAGTTAACGTTATTATCATACACAACCCTTGACAGTAGCTAGTGTGTGCATGCAGCTAATTCACCAATCTATTTCTCTTGACTTTTGTAGGATACTGAGTTATATCTTGTGTACTTCTCATGTATATTGTCAGTGGAGTTTTTATGGAATTGCAGGTTTGGGTTTGTCTTTCAAAGTTTCAAGTTATTGCCCATTAATGTCAATTCTATTTACCCTTCATAGTTGTTCTTTGTTCTTCAGCCATTGGCAGTTCCTGAGACAATAGGATCGCTCCTTGGCATTGATCTGATTGCTGCATCAGTTAAATAATCTGCTTTTGACAGTATTGTTACAAATGGCATAGCTTGTATGTTAAGAGTGTTTCCAACTTTCTCATTAGACCTTAGAGAGACAATATAGAGGCATTTCATTTAAATGTTAGAGGTTTCAAATCAAAATATACTAGATTTCTGGGTGGTAGGGAAAAGTGGTAGGTGGTAGACCGGGCCACCACGGGGGGGGCCTCTATGTGCTTTGCAAGGGGGCCCCCTCAAGTTTCGTTACGCCACTGGGTAGGTAAACATGGCGTGCCATTGATATGGTTTAAGACGTATTTCTAGAAGGTTAGTTAAAGGGGACAAGACCCCCATATGTGTAATACATCACCCCCATTCCACCATAGTGCCCCGACACCTATCATTATTTGGGTACATTTGTTTAAGTTGTCTGGCATCATGTACCAGTTATACATTATGTACTGGGTATCCTGAGTCTGGATACTCCTTATGGACTTGGATGTCCTGCCTCAACCTTTCCCAATGTTCCATCATGATGTTTCACACACAATTCATTACCATTCAGACATCAATCCACATTTCTGAGATTTTTGGGGATATTGGTTAATACCTTATAAATGCTAGTCAAGTGGGAAAGAGTTTTTCGATCTTTCAACCCTCTTTCCCTATTTAACAGGTTGGAGGCCTGTGGCGTAGATGCAAATATTTGAGCCTTTCATGCCTATCAACAGAAATCTTTTTTTTACAAGCATCAAACGTCTTAATCTTGCCTGCTTAAATGAAACCTCATAGCATGTAAGTCCCCCATCCTGCATCTCGAAAAGGAATATCCCCATCTAGCGAAAAGCATAAAGTCAGGGTTTTGGTGTACGGAGGCGACTATAGAACAAAATGAAGTAACGTTTGCTTCATTATTACACTTTATTCCCCGTCTCCAGAAGCAGTTGTGTTACTTCAGGAATACGGCTCTGAGCCCTATGTTGTTTGGGAAGCAGTAGTAGGCCGCATAGCTGCCTGGCCATCAAAGCTTGTTCCATACCAGGCCAATGTTCTCTATGGCTCTAAAGGACCATTTGAAAACTTTCCTTAGATGGATGGCTGTTTTTTTTTTTATTTGAACCATTTTGTATTAACTTTTTAAAGCAAAATATAAGCATGCCATTTACATTCGGGTGTAAGATACAGAATGAAGGTGATCGTTCCCCCATGGGGCCTAGGATTCTATGACAGCAAGCTTGTTGTGACAGGAGTACTTGGTCCATTTTCATAAACAAGTAAATTATCAATAAGAACTTGTAGGTCATAACAGTCATTTATGCTATACAGATGATTATAAAGCAGTGTGTATGTGCATCAGCCTGTAGGAAATGCTCCTGATGGGTAGCTGTATATTAGTTACTGATGAGTGGAGGCTCAGGGCCCCCCTTCTCTAGGGGTACATAGCATTGCATTTTTTTCAAATTATGGGTCTCAACACTTCCATATGAAGGGATCACAGGCAGACTGGAAATCTTAAGAGTTACACCTGGGAATCATTATAGGGAGAGCTTGGAACAAGTACAGCTACCGCCCTGCCCAGACATGAGATACACATGGTTTGCCACCCCTAGAGGTCTTAGTAGTTAGCCTTATAGACACTATGAATCATTGGTGTGATGTGTACCCCTAAGTATTTACTTTTTTAATGAGTCCACTTGAAAGGAGAAATAGCTCTAATTTGGTCCCAACTCCCTCATCCAACCCAATGCTCAGGATCTCAGATTGGTCCATGTTAACATTGAAATCAGATATAGAACCATATGAGTCCAAAATGTCTGGCTCATTCCTCTTGAGAAAGTAAATGGGTAGGCCTCACACCATTGACCAACACCCAAGCTATGAGGGAATAATTGTCAACCCATGTAAATTGTATTTTCGGACCAGACCCTACTTCATCTAAGACATGTTTAAAAAAAAGTCCATGCAACCCAATCCATGGTGTTTTGAACTATGGCCAATATGATCATAGGGATCTATCTCTTGTATGGTTTCTTTCTCAAATGAAGAACACATCTTATATTGTCCTAAGTCCATCTATATTTTATGAATCCCTAGGTGGGTTTTCAGTCGGTTCACTAGGGATTTGAAAATATCTTCATGGTCCCATTTCTTATGTAAATCGATCTGTATGACTCACACATGTCATTGGGCTCCTCTATCTTGTCTCTGAGTGTAATGGCTGCTTCTCTCGTTTTAGGGTAACCGGTCCCAAATTTTAGGAAGAGTTATAAAGCTTTGTTAACTTAAGGGCTACCAATGAGAAGAATTATTTTATAGAAGGAGCACGTCTACCCATTGATGCCCGGTGTATTATTTGCCTGTTAATATCTAATAACTCACTCACTCACCCAGGCCTGCAAGAAGGCTCAGCAAAGAACCTGGGGTTCAAATATGACGATAGTCTGTCTTTCAAATGTCAAATTAGATCAGTAGCTGGCATGTGCGTTGGGGTGTTACTTACGCTCTCTGAGAAAATGTCTACACTTTCTGGAATTTTCACCCAAAAAGCTGGTGATTCAGGCCTTGATAACCTCAAGACTGGATCATGGTAATGCCTTGTATCTTGGACTACCAGAACCACAGCTGAGTAGGCTATAAGTGGTCCAAAACGCTGCTGCCAGTCTATTGTAAAACCTGCCAATCAGAACTCGAATGTCTCCCCAGCTGCAAGATCTTCACTGGCTCTCCATCAATCAATCAATCAATCAGAGGTTTGTTAAGCGCAACTACTCACCAGGGAGGGTCTCAATGCGCTGAGGGGGAGGGGTGGGGTGCGCGCTGCTCCTTGACGCTTACGCTGTTCCGTCAAGAGGCCAAATAGGTTCTGATGTCTTCCAGGTCCCACCAGAGTTCATGCAGTTGCTGGACGCTCATGGTGATTAGGCGAAGAACCAGGTCTTGCGGTCCTTCAGAAACTTGAAGAGAGATGGTGTCTAGCAGAGGTGGAGAGAGAGGGTGTTCCATGCCTTGGCCGCGGGGAGGGAGATGAAGCGGCCTTCTAGATGCGCTGGACTGTCGAGAGAGAAAGCTGGGCTAAGCGGAGGGGTCTTTGGGGTGCGTGGAACAAGAGGCAGGGGTTCATGTAGGGGGGCCGGTGTTGTGGAGGGCTTTTTGGCATGGGTGACAAGCTTGAAAGTGATTCTCTTCTGGACGGGGAGCCAATGAAGTGCCAGCAGGTGTTGGGTGATGTTGCAGTGGCGCTGTAGGTTAAGGACTAGTCTGACTGCGGTATTCTGGATGTTCTGGAGTTTGCGGTGAGGTTTTTGTTGATCCCGGAGTGTGTTGCCGTAGTTCAGTCTGCTGCTGATGAGGGTGTGGGTGACGGTTTTCCTGTGTTCGAGGGGAATCCAGTTGAAAGTTTTCCGTAGGAGACGAAGGGGGTGAAAACAGGGAGAGGTGACGGTATTGATCTGGTGATCCATTTTGAATTCGGAGTCCAGGATGATTCAGGGGTTGCGTGCGTGGTCCGTGGGTGAGGATGGGTTCTCAAGGGCGGGTGGCCACCAGGTGTTGTTCCAGGCTTCAGGATGTTGGCCTATGATGAGTACTTTGGGTTTTCCTGTGTTCAGTTGTAGGCGGCTGTTCTTCAACCACCCGGCGACAGCTTCCATTCCTTCTTGAAAGTTGTTTTTCGAGGTGTTCGGTTCGTTGGTCAGGGGGAGGATGAGTTGAGTGTCGTCTGCGTACGGTACGTTGTTGAGTCTGTGTGATCTGATGATGGTTGTGAGTGGGGCCATGTAGACATTGAACAGAGTGGGGCTGATGGAGGATCCTTTGGGGACTACCAGGTGGTTGTTGTGGGTTCCGACAGGAAAGGAGGGAGTCTGACCCGTTGCATTTTGCCGGAGAGGAATGAGCGGATCCAGTCAAGGTCTTTGTTCCGGATTCCTGCATCGTGGAGTCTGCCTGTTTGCCACAGTCTCTCCTCTGTCGAGGAGGGAGCGGATGTCGTCTGTCATGGTGATGAGGGCGGTTTCAGTGCTGTGGGTCTGCACTAATCAGAGGCAGAGCACTGCCCGGGTGAGCTGCGGAGCTGTGCGCTGGGAGAGCAAGAAAACAAGGGGTTTTGCTCGACTCAGCGCGCAACGGCTTCCATTAAGTAGAGGTCGTGGAGGGCGGGACAGCTGGGAGGCGGGAGCGGGAAAAACGCGGGATCTGGAGGGGCCCCGGGGGCAACTTCGGAAGGAAAGGGGCGGAAGGGGCAGGACCCGGGGGGAGATAGAAGAATGGGAATAAATGGGTATTAAAACTACAGGACCGTGTGACAGGGGGAAGTGTAGGCAGACCAGGGAAGAGAAAAGATGAAAAAGAAATAAAAAGAGAAACTAAGCAAATCAGAAAAGGCAAGAGCAGTCCAGGGGCAAGGCGTGGGGCCTCAAACCGTGGTATGTGCTGATCAGAGGCAGAGCACTGCCTGGGTGAGCTGCAGAGCTTTGCGCTGGGAGAGCAGGAACCTAAGGGGTTTTGTCCGACTCAAGGAACCCAAAGGGGTTGCTCACTCTCCCAACATTTTTGCATGTTTAGAGAGCCCTTTGTAGCAAAAATAAAAGACGAATAGAAGTGTACGAGGCATCCAGTTTTGGCAACATAAACATTAAAAAAATACTATTCGCAGATCTGGAACACATCACTACCACACTATGAACTGGATTGGCAAAATACATAAGAATAAATACATTTCACAACATCAGAAGTACTTAACGTCATACTCAAAAATGCAGAAAGATTGCCTTTGTACATTCGTTTTAAATGTGCATCAAAATCTATTCATTACATAGGAATGAAGATTCATCAAGGCACAGTTGCTCTCTATAAAGCTACCAATCCACTGCTCCACACTGTAGTACATAATGATTATGGGCCAGATGTAGGAGAGCAAATACCGGTCGGTAACGGCCGAATTCGGCCGTTACCGACCGGTATTTGGTGTTTGACTTGTAGGGGCCATCATTTTACAGAATCGGTAAATTTACCGAATCGGTAAATTTACCGATTCTGTAAAATACCGAATCGGAAATTTTACGATTCGGTAAATCCATATGTAGGTGACACTCCTAAGAGTGCCACAGGCCCTTAAGAGTCGGTATTTTACCACCCAATCCAATTGGGTGGTAAAATACCGAATTCAGGTGTGCATGCACATCTGTGCATGCACACCTGTGCCATGTGACACACAGACATGCCATTAGGGCATGCATGTGTGCCACATGTTACACGTGCCTGTATTCGGGGTGCTAGAGGGTGTCAAAGTGACACCCCCTGCACCCTTGCAGGATTCGGTATTTACCGATTCGGTAAATACCGAATCGGTATTGCCCATTGATTCCTATGGGCTTCAAGGCCCATAGGAATCAATGGGCAATACCGATTCGGTATTTACCGAATCGGTAAATACCGAATGTTACAGATTCGGTAATTGAAAATTAAAATTTACCTACATCTCCCACCTTCTAATTTACCGATTCATAAATACCGAATCGGTAAAATTCGGTATTTATGAATCGGTAAATTAGAATTACCTACATCTGGCCCTATATAACGTGATCTCATATTCAATTACCATAGCTAGGCAGAAACAATGCAGTTAAGATGAACGTATTTCCAAGCATTTGTCCCTTTGCAAGCACGCTCGATCCGGCTCACAGAATTATTCTTTAAGGAACATAAAAACATGACATTGACTTTTAAAGGGCAAGCAATAAGGCTAGACCAGCACACACAATTCTATGCTCATCTAAATGAGCAGGATGATTCACCCAATTCTGCTTAATTACAGACAGGTCTCTGAGGAAGACAGACTAATGTTCAAAGCACGTGGAAAGAGCAGGACAAAATGGAACTTTATATGGAAACCCAAGAAAGACAGACCTGCTAACACACAAATGAATACTCCAACTAATACAATATAACACTATGGGATACACAAACAAAACAATACAAACTATACGTATATAATAAAGCTATTTCGCAACGCTTTTATACATTTTTTTATTCACCACACCAAGGGGATCCTCCATCTTAGACTGGTAAATAAAACATACAATTGCTGTATCATCATGCCATATAGGCACAGATACGCAGTGACGCATGCACCCATTATTAAAACGGGCCTTCATAGGGTCAGGATGCATGCAGGCCCGTACTAGTCATCACACTCTTTTTTCATTTTTTTTTTGCCAATGCTACATTTCTTTTAGCCATTGCTGCAAAGCATCTGCTAAAACACTGCCAAAGTCAACAGGCCGAAGAGGCAGGATCTGTTGGATTTACCAATGTCTGCTTAAGACACAGTTGAATCCTAACTCTATGTCACTATCCCCAGTCCCAACTTACCAAACTTATGGTGCCACTACGGTCCCCTACCTGGTGTCCCCTGAAATTTGCTCCATATTCAAATATCCATGGAGGCATTGCATCACCCTGCAGAACAAAAGAAGTAGGTTGCTCCTGCGTCCTGACAATAGGAGACCAGCTGCATCACTATGTTATGTTTCTTATTTTAGCACCTTACTTAATATTACCTCAAAGTACTTTTAAAAGAGAGGTAGAAAGAAGAAACTAAGGAGTGTAAAAGAAGGACAAATTGTCTGGAATTAAGAAGATGCGTTATGGGTGGAACGATCTTCCTCAAAATGTTAATATCATACAGAACATAGTGAATGACTGAATAATTTATTGTTCAGTTAATTAAAACTCACAATATAACAAAAATGTGACCGACATGTTAAAATCCACATAAAAACTTTTCTTCCTTCAATTAATACAGCAACTAATTAATAACAGAATTTACAGTTTTTTTATTGAACTTGCTGGTAATATGGTATAAGTGGGAGCTGCTCCCAGTTCTTTGTTCCGATGTCAATTTAGGGCTTTTAATAGACTCTTCAGATTTAAAGTGCCTGTGCTTCAGGATGTAAACATGGACTATGCAATCCGGCCAACCAGTAGCATGGACGAGTTAAAGTAACAGTTGAAAACGGCCCAACTGTATTGCCATTCACCGTTCACCTGTGATTTGCATTTAAGTCTCTCTTCCACTGTGTCAACAAATTTTGTAAGTCAGCAGTTTAGCTGTGTTTCCGTCGGATTAAAGCACAGTTTTACTGCCCGCCTGCAGGTCCTAATGCCACTCTGTTTGAATATTGGACGGAGTGAGGTGCGTCTTATGTCCTTTAGTGTAAGGCAGATACAGATGACATGTACAAGGTCCTCATTTCCTTTTCCACAAAGGCGGCAGGTCTGCTCTCCTGGTCTCATTTTCCAAGGCGGCAGGTGCGGGAGGATTGGTAAAATGCCAAAACATAGCTTTAGGGATCTTTCTTTTATCCTCCTGTTTTTGGATAAATTTGAGGTTTAAAAACTTTTAGTCACTAAGCACTGTCCAGCCGTGCGCTCTTTTAGCCAATGTTTCCTTCCCGTAATAGATACCATTCTTGTTGCTTTTGTTAAAGTCTTTTTAAAACTCTGGTGATCTGTGTAGGTTGCCCAAAGGTTGGTCAGTCCCAATCTTTTCAGAGAATCAAGCAAGTACTCTCTGGCGGGTGATTTTCCATGGCATGACAGCTCGTTCCAAAGGTGCGAGTTTAGGGATCTGGCCTCAGCACCTATGATCTTATGGCAACTTTTTATGTATGCACCCCTCCTTTCCACCAAATGTTTTTGTAGCCCAAATTCTAAGCGTATTTGGTTGGATGACACATAGTTTGGTAGGTGAAGGATTGCTCTGTAGGTGCTGGTGATTGTTTTATCTTGGACCATTGCATCTCTCCCTAGCATTGATTCACTCCTGTATGTTAGCATTGGTTGTAATTTTGCTCGAATCACCTGTAGTAGGGGATCTACTACAGAACATAGGAATAGAGCATTTTGAATAGTCAGCTTTTGGGGTCTCACTGTCAGGTGTAAGCGAGGGAGCGGTATAGTTATCAGGACTGGCTTTAGGGTGGTGTGACTGGTGCAGCTGCCCTGGGTGCTGACCTGTAAGGGGGGCACTGATCTCAGGGGGGGGCGCGCTGTGTTTATCAATAACATAGGATTTAAAATCACCTGCTGCAGAGTTCCTTGTGCATCTAGTTTTCAGGCAGCAATACAAATTGATAACTCTTGTGATTAATGTTCCTGCTAGAGAGAGAGCGGGATCGGAGTTTTGTCTGGTGGCAGTTTTTACTCACCATGAAGTAGCTCAGAGGGTTAATGTGCCTGCTGCAAAGAACAGGTCTGTATTTAATGTGGATAGCTGAGTGGATTAGTAAAGCCAGCCTTTACCAGTGCTTTAAAACAAATGAAATGTATTTGAGAGAGGGGCTATGGAGAGATAGACACTTTTGCCAGGTGGTAGTGAGGGAATCCGAGGAGGAGATCAGTTGGAGGATGGGCACCAAAGAAGATTGTCGCACTGGACATCACCACCACTAAAGCCGGCCCTGATAGTTATTGGGTTTCAGAATTTGAAGTGAACGTAAGAGGAAAGAGTGAAGGAAATGGAGGTGGTACAGGGAAGATGGAGATGATACTGAGATGAATAGAGGCGTAGGCAAAGCTTTCATTGTTGCAGCAGGTGCAGGCGCAACGTGGTCCAAAGCCTAGTAATGGCCCCATTAAACCCTGACTATTCCTATATTTTATCATTCAAACAGCAGCTCTAGGACCATTTCCTTCCTTGCACCAGATCCAAGACCCACTGGCTACACTACGAATTTGGCCGTAACACAGCGGCATAGCTCGGGGGAGACGGTCCACCATGGACGGCACGAGTTTTGGGGGTGGCGGCCTCCTCCCGCTTGCCAGAACCCTCCTCCCGCTCTTCACTGTAGCCGCCGCTGGGCGACAAACACAGGGGTCACCACAGGTGGCCAGAGGGCTAGCTTTGCCACTGCTGCAACAATTTAAGGTTATGGTACTGTATGCCTGGTAGACTATAAAAGCAGTGGAGATGAAACGGAAGTGAAGACCCGGCATACCCCGTCTCCGCGGCGTCTATTAATAAACGATTCTTTTATGATCCCAGAAATCGAAATAAAGTTTTTTCAATCAATTAAAGTCCCAAAGGCTCGCTCTGTTAGACACAATTAAAATATATGTATGCCTATATGTGAAAGTGAAAGAAAGTCACCATGAGTCTCCGTTGTGTGCTATAAGTTTGCCCCCCCCACCCCCAAAGGCAAACTGACCCCTTCCAGAATATTCTCACTCTTTTGGATTTTCTAACGCACGTCGCTGTTCCCATTCTGTTTGGATTAAATTGGCCGGGGATGCGGCTAGTTGGAAGCATCGCAGGAAGAAGACAGCTTTTACGCAAAAAGGCCTGGAGGAACGGCGCCAAGGACCCCGTGATCTTTTCGCCTCAGGAGAAATAGCTGGGGGCTGCAAATTTAAACTAGCGCGAGGATTTCATCATAAAAGGAAATAAGCACCAACGCCAGGCGCGCTCGTAAGGAGGCCCGAAGCCGACTGCCAGAATCCATCCCCGCTCTGAAATAATTTGTGAGAGCAGAGGGCGTGGATGTTATTTTTATGAAGCAACAAAAGTAGAGAGAATTGGCGCGTTGTCTCGGCCCAAAAGCCCATGGAAGCATGGTGAGGCCTAGTTTTCTCGGACATAACGCAGACTCACCTGCCTGCCGTCACCTGCCTGCCGACAGTATGACAGGATTTGGCGGAAACCTTTGGAAAACAACAGCGCTGCTTTTTTTCCAGCAAAAAAGGACTTCTGGGCCTGAGAAAGAAAGTGTAGCGTGGAGAGGTCAAGTGTTCAGATTGCTTATGTGTGACATCACTGTGGTTTCAGTGTACTTGTGACTGACATTCTCGTGTGTGGTACTTATCTCATTCTGTGTGTAATACCATTTTGAAATATTGTCTTACATATTCGCAGTGCTTTCTAAGCCTCAGAAAGGGACCTCTTAGTAATATAAATACACAGATCACTATTAGCCGACATTTTATAAAGTAAGAGTGTGTTTCCCACAAATTGCATTTATCTTTCATTTAAAGTGTGTTATTTTATATTCATTTTCCTTTGCATATTGCTAAATATATAAATATTTTGAGAGCACCTTTTTATATTAAACACTAAGGGGCAGTTGTATAAACATTTTCGAGGTCTGTTAAAAATAAAAGATTCATAAATAAAATGTGTTTAAAAAAATAAATAAATAAAAGTTTCATACATTAGGAATAGCACTTTTCCAATTGTGATTTGCAGAAATTTGCAATTAGGAAATGGCTTTTCCTAATGTTAGTACATCTGGTCCGCAATCCCTTTGCACATTTTGTGACAGCCTATCTTATTCTGTCGTAATTCAATTTTAAAATAAAGACTTGCCTTCTTATACTCAAACTGGGATCTCTTAGCACTATAAAAACATAAGTGACTATTGCACACTACACCAACCAGGATTCAAGTGTCCGGATTCAATTATGTTTCTCTCAGGTTACAACCACAGACATTTGCAGTGATTGCATCCACTAATTTTGGTTTCATAACCTAAATGAGTGCATGTCTCATGGATTTCTTCAACTTGCATTTATCTTCGATTTAAGCGTGTTATTTTATATGCAATTATTTAAAGATAAATGGCCAAAAATATAATTACTTCAAATCTTGTTATTTTTGGTCATGCCATTGACCCCAATCTCACGGCACACAGGAACAGCTCTGTGCCCTGTTGGACTCACATGTGCCAACCAAAGTGCCTCTCCAGTGACTGCCAGGCTGAGCCAGAGATCGTCTTCGGCCCGGGCTGTGGGCACTGGGCTACAGATACTGGTGACTGTAAGCAGATCTGATCGTGATTGGTTCGCAGAGCTAAAGAGCGCTGGTTCTTCAATTATATCCTCAGCACCTCACCCGAGGAGATGTAATATGCGTGACTAATGCATTTTAATGTGGTGATGTGGATGCCAGCACTATAGTGCATTAGTATTACCTCTATTGCTTGGTACTTGACAGAGCTGATATTCGATGGGGAGTTAGAAAAGCCAGACTGAAGGAGGCCTTCACGGTAGCACAGTATATTTTCCAGGTCTGTAAGGTGTAGAATGGTGAGGAGATGGGAAGAGTTGGCCAATGATGTTAGCTTAAACCAAATAAAAACAAGCATTAGCAAGACCAGAAGGATTGAGCTTGTATGACGTGCTACTGGGAGTGAGAAGGGTTCAGGGTTTAAAGTGCTAGCAATAGGTAGGATGTTATATTTTGAAAAGTATACAACAATCTTGAAACTGGGCAGCGGCAGCTAGCTCAGGTAACCACAGTAGGGCGGGGTGGGAGGGGGGGAAGTTGACAGATGACAGAATAGGTATGATTAAATAAATAAATAATACCTATTCCGTCGTCTTGTGGAAAAGTAAATTTTGCCATGTTCTGTGTCCCTACGCGTCCTCCATCATATGTTATCTATGCATGATTAATATGCATATGTATTCCCCATGTTCGATTAAAAGACGCAATTACAGTTGTGTCCATCTCTAGTATGTCAATTTCCAGTTCTCGTGAATACTACGAATATCAGGCCTATGTAAAGCTACGTTGCCACGTTTCTCAGTGTGCACGTTATTTCATTATAAAGTCCCCGTTTCTAGGCCTCAAAAGGGCCTAGACACCAGATTCAGCTTCTGTCTCCTGAGCCCTCGCTGAGGAGCGATACAGCCCCCACCTGTATTCCTGACCCTTCACTTACTTCCTGCCTCACAGTGCCCGGTTCAGCCTGGCTCTGCCTCTGAGTCTGCCAAGAGTATGTTATGATTCTAGTTATCAGTCCAGTCCTCCTTCTCTGCATTCCTAAGCTACTGAATCGCATCAATAGTTACCGTCATAGTCTAGCCTTTACGTCTCCATGTTAGAGAAATACTGTATTAATGATCATTTAATATTCTTCATCACGCACTACATGTAGAATAATGCATGCTCCAGTCTTAGAGTCTGTTAGCCTTTACCCCGATAACTTTTGGATTCTATCAATATGTTCTCTAAACATCAGATACTAGATACTGCTTAGGTACATGTCGCCCTGACTCTCCAGACTTCAGTCTCTGCTCCTAGCACAGAGTTCGTAGCCCCCAGCTTCTCCTAGTAATACGTCATTGCCAGTTTGCGCGCACCATTAGGTTAGAGGTCCCGGCTCCTTAGGTAGCCCCCCTCCATGTTTCCGCCCCATTCATGACATATTCTGTTACGTTTACATCACATGTCTATGTATACGCCTCTTGTTACACCTACTTTCACCCTTATCTTTCGCGACTGCTATTGACCACACCCACTGCTCCGCCTATCGTATGTACTGTAATGCAACTGTTTTACTATATATGCTTGTGTATTGTTATTAAAAGCTAGCGCGCGCTCATCCCAGATCCAGCCCCGGCAGCTGCCGGGCCCTGCCATCCTATTCCTATGCAGGTTGTCCTGTTCCTGTCCTTTATGCTGTAATAAACCTGCAAACTCCTACTACCTCGAATCTTGACTCTTATTTATTGGGCTATCTGTTATTGCTATGCCTAGTCAAACCTAGATCCGGTATTATTTATTTATATACCACATAATGGCGCCCGAATAGGGACTTGCCCTTTCCCCACGCGTCGGTGAAGCCACGCCGGCCCCCTGACCCTCTGCAGTCGTGACGGAACTCTTCTGCGCACCGGCAGATATTTCTGCTTCAAGTATCCCTCAGGCCCACGGAGGAGACGGAGGAGGCGGTCCAGCATCCAGACGAGACGGTGGAGGAACGCGGCGAGTCCCGACCAGAGCCCAAGCCGAGAGTCCAAGGTCCGAGGTATCCGGAGGCCCACCCGTAACAGAAGTCCGAAGTTCGTCGTCCGTCGTCGTAGCAGTCCAGTCGAGTCCGAGGCCTTCCGTTCTTGCTGCCCGGTGAGTACCGTTGCTGGGGTAGTATCTAGACAGGGTCAATCTAATTGACTCTGGTCCGTGGGTTGGTGGTACACAGACCCACAAAACGAAGTGTCCACTTCGGTGGATGCGGGTCCTGACGTGTCTCTTTATGAGACCGGTGAGTTTCGTACTGTTTCAGCAGTGCATCTAGTTTCTGTTCTAGTCAGTTCTGTTCTCGAGAAAATTCATGTATTCTGTTTTCCGTATTCCAGGTAGTATTCTGTTCAAACTGTTATTTTAAATGTTCTTCATGTACTTTAATGTCGTGGTATGAGTGTGAAGTAATTATCGTGTTTATTGTGTATTGTATTGTGTCCAGATTATAGTTCAGTCATGCCGCTATTTTCAAAACTGCGTCAGTTAAAAACCAGAAAAGGTCTGCTAGAAGCAGCAGTTCCTGTCCCGCCTAGG
The DNA here is from genome assembly GCF_964261635.1 of Lissotriton helveticus. NCBI lineage: Eukaryota > Metazoa > Chordata > Amphibia > Caudata > Salamandridae > Lissotriton > Lissotriton helveticus. The sequence continues at coordinate 643,620,053 of NC_136070.1, forward strand.
GACAGTCCAGGTCATTTTATGTATCAGAAACATGGCATAAGCGCCATATTGTATCTAGATTTATGGGTAGAGTATACCAAGGAGTTAGAAGAAAAGTATAGATGGCCCGTATCAGGTACGTGGGATGCCGAGTGCATCATGAGAGTAGAAGAGGCATTATGGAAAAAGAAGGCCAGACAGTCACAGAAAGACGCCATCGAGTTATGGCGCAAGGAATCTCATAAAAGAACAGAAAAAGAAATCAGAAAGTCTGAATTAAGTAGAGAATCCTTAGAGCGAGCCCAAGAAAAAGAATTAATCGAGATAGGTGGACGAGTTAAAACCGAACAGTCAGACAGACAGAGGAACGCCCTCATTAAGGGTATGTACCCTCTTCTTGCCGAGGGCTTGCCAAAAGCGACCCCGGAGGCATCCAGTAATTTTCCGCCACCATTAGTTCCGACCAAGCTACGTCACAAACCGACCGCAGCTGATATTTTCATCTCGTCCTATTTGGACGACACAGTCCCGGAATATGCAAATCCCGCTCCGCCAGTCCCTGTAAATCAGGCACTTCCCGCTCCTCCAGATACCGCAGTACCTGCTACGGCACCCCCGGTCCAGCCCGTCCTACAAGTTCAGCCCGCATTTCAATTACCCACTCTGCCAGCACGAAGAGCATCAGTCGATGGTTCCAGTTTAGGGGCCGCAGGAGGAGGTCCTCCTCAGACCCCGCCGCCAAATAGACGTCCAGGAGCAGTCGAGTTACATGAACGTGCGTTACAGCGTACGCCTAAATATCAGTCCATTGCAGAAATCAGGCGAGCTCTTACTGAATGCTGTTATGATCCAGTTCCAGGCGAGGATGGTATGGTTATATTTTCCGTGCGTGTTAGGCAGGTGTCCGAGTACTTGGTCACTTTACCGAATATGAAGGAAGATCTAGACAGAATATATCGTTTCATCCGTACAGGGGATGATCCAGAAAGTATTAGTGAAGTCATGTCTCAAAGGAAAGTTGAGATCCAGCTCATGATATTAAAGTTTCTGATCAATTGTTTAATAAGGGAACAAGATTATCCGACCAAAGATCAAGTCGAAATGAGAACCCTGACAAGGTGGAGTGAGAATATAGCCGAGGGTAAGCACAAGACTATCAGTAGTATAGAGAGTATGTACAAGAAAATTCGTAAGGAAATAATAAGGTTACATGACCAACGTAAAGCAGCACAAGTGAGCGAGAAAGAAAATGACTCTGCGGAAGAGGTAGAGGACGAGAATCCCGCCAGAATAGCGTATGTAGGAAAATCTAGATTTCCAGACCACCATTTACGCCTAGAACACAAGTCAACTTTCCATCGTCCAACACCAGAACAAGGTTCTCTAGAACAAGTATTTCAAGCTACCGACCATATTCTGAAATCACGAATCGGTTATAGCGAGTTAAGTACTATGCATGAACAAGAACTAGTCCGATCAGCAGTCCGATGGATTACTGATTCTACCACTTTTCCAGACGAAATAGTGGCACAAATGTTTCTGAAATTGCCCCCAGCCGAGCAACGACTGGTGGGTATGTATATGATCCAGCACCTCATCACTCTGTATGAGGGTCAACATTCTGATCCAGGTCCGTTACACGATGTCCTGAACGAGTTACTCCAGTATAAATGGAAAGGTTTAGGTACCGATTTAATTAGTGTCATTCTAGAACAGCGCCACAAATATAGTATGTTTCTGAACCCGCATTTTGTTCATGTCTCACCCCCAGAAAGTAAACCCTTTTACATAGACCGACAAAATCCGTTACGAGAAGTGCATCCAGTTAAGACAGAGGGTGGTGAGATGCAACGAGTGTTTGTTTACACCCCGATCACAAAGATGGAACTCTTAGAGATGAAAAAATTAATTCCCTGTCATGATAAAGATCCAGCAGGGTTCCACTGAGAATTAAAAGACATGCTCCGTATGGGAGAATACACGTATCCAGATATTATTAAAATGTTAAAAGTCTTGTTGCCCGCAGGGGTATATGAGAAACTCAAGGAAAAAGATTGGGAGGTGGGAGAGAAAAAGATCGATTGGGCAGTTCTAGAAGCTGAAGACAAGGCACGAGTACCAGGTACCGGTCTTGGAGACAAATGTAAAGAATTACCAGAATTATTAATACAAGTGTTACCCAGATTATTAACCACTAAAAAGGAAGACTGGGATGCAATCTCAGCCTGTAAACAGAAACAAGATGAAGATATTAGTGATTTTTATTCTAGATTTGAGAAATGTTTTAGCATCAACAGTGGCCTCAAGACAAGTAGCGAGTCATACCCTCACCTTTTTGTTACTAAATTAGTCGAGAATTCAAGTCCACCAATTAAAAACCGAGTTTTGAAAGTCGAAAGTACCTGGCAAGCTAATACCCCGTCCCAGATGTTACAGATGCTTCAATATCACCAGAATAGAATCAGAGAAGAGCAAGAACACGAGAGAAAACGTATGAAAGACACGAAAATGAAAGTACTAGTTGCACAATCTGTTCCTCAAGACAGTCAGAAGAGGGGTCCGAATCAAGCCAGTCATCCCGCAGCTCCCGTTAAAGGGAACTGCAATTATTGTAAACAGCCAGGTCATTTTATAAACGAGTGTGCAGTTCTGAAACACAACATAGCTACCGGTAAGACTAAAGAAAGACCACGTCCGCCTAGACAAGAACAAGTTACACAGACTCCTCAGCCACAGAATGCACAACAGACAGTTACTGTACCGCAGCCTATTGCTGCAACACAGCATGTTACACAGCAGATGTACCAGTATGCACAGTCCGAGTATCCAGAGTATCGTCATATTCATGAAACAGCCTAGAGAGGGAGGTAGGCTTGCCTCTCATCGAGATCCCTGTAGATCAAGAAGGTCCCTATGTTCATAGTCAAGTATTAGGGAAAGACAGAAAGTTTCTGATTGATACAGGGGCAAGTAGGACCACTATAAGTCACGCCGAAGTTCCAGGGGCTCCGCTCTCAGGCTCTAGAAATGTTTCCCTTGGATTTTCGGGAAAGCCTATTGTAAATGAAATATCAAAGCCAGTTACTCTAGAAGTAGGTCCATTGTCCCGCACTACTGATCTGTTACTTACTAAGTCATGTCCAGAAAATCTATTAGGCATTAAAACACTGAAAGAGTTAGGTGCAGTTATATGCTGTTCCCCAGAGGGAATACGATTGTTCCTACGTGACTTCAAGGGTCACTATGTATTACGAGATTTTGATCCGAGATTGTCTAATGTCCCGCAGCATCTATGGGCGCAAGGCCCAACTGATGTTGGCTATATGCAAATCACACCCCATCGTGTGACTCTCAAGCCAGGTGTAGTGTTACCACGAATCAGACAGTACAGATTGCCACCTGAGGCTGTAGCAGCCTTATCCAAAATTATTGACGAGCTCATGGCTCAAGGAGTAGTGGTAGAAACTGACTTCAATGTATGTAATTCTCCGATCATTCCAGTCATGAAACGTACTGATCCAAATGCACCTCCAGTATATCGATTAGTGATTGACCTTCGAGAACTTAATAAATGTATTATTCCCCAGTACCCAGTTGTCCCAGATATCTCTTCCCTATTGACAGCCATTGATTCCGAAGCCACATTTTTTACAGTCATAGACCTCAAGAACGCGTTTTTTAGTATCCCCATTCATCCAGACAGCCAGTTTCTTTTCGGATTTTGTTTAAATGGAAGGAGCTATATGTTCACACGCGCTCCTCAAGGTTTCACAGAAAGTCCTAGTATTTACAGTCAAGCACTCAAGAGACAACTAGACAACATTCACATGCCAACTGACACTGCCCTGCTCCAGTATGTCGATGATCTACTGATCACAGCCCGTTCTGAACGTGCTTGCGAGCAAGCATCCCTTACAGTCTTGTATTTCCTAGCCGAGATGGGGCACAAGGTGTCCCCTTCGAAGCTTCAATTCTGTGTCCAGCAAGTGATCTACTTAGGCCACTTGCTGTCCAAGTGGGGTAGGCAGTTGACACCAGATCGTATTCAGTTAATAGCGAGTCTTCCTCAGCCCAAGACCCAGAAGGAGGTACGTGCTTTTATCGGCCTTACTTCTTATTGCAGACAATGGATTCCTCAGTATGCATTTCTAGCCAAGCCACTGATACAGTTAACGACACAGGAGGCAGCCGTATCGACTGTCCTCCCTTGGACATCTGAACATACACTTAGTTTTAATGAATTAAAGAAAGCCCTATGCCAAGCTCCAGTTCTAGCTACACCGAACTACAGTAAGCCTTTTACACTTTTCGTAACTGAACGCGAAGGTACAGCATTATCTGTCCTCACACAAGATCAAGCAGGACAATACAAGCCTTGTGCTTATTTTTCGAGCACATTGGATCCTGTAGCCCAGGCTCTGCCTGCGTGCCTCAAGTCAGTTGCAGCCACAGCACTAGCTATCAGACAAAGTGATTCCATAGTCTTAGGACACTCCCTGACAGTACAAGTTCCACACTCCGTGGAAGTTCTTTTAAACCGAACACAAACTCAGCACTTGACAATTGCACGTTTAACAGGTTATGAATTGACACTGTTTCAGCCACACATAGAAATCAGACGCTGCAACGTCCTAAATCCTGCTACACTGTTACCATCAGCTAATCCAAATCCTGCCACACACGATTGTGTGGAAGTAGTCAACATTACGACAAAACCAAGACAAGATCTGACAGATATTCCATTACCAGATCCCGACCTGACACTTTATGTGGATGGTTCATGCATGAGAACAAGTACAGGAGAACTAGTAGCCGCGTATGCAGTAACTACTGACACTGAAGTTATTGAAACACACCGTATTGACACCCTGTCTGCTCAAGCAGCAGAGCTAGTTGCTCTGACTCAAGCCTGCATACACGCTGAGAACCTGAAAGTTAATATTTACACAGATTCACGTTACGCATTTGGAGTCGTACACGACTTCGGAGTGCTCTGGCAGGAGAGAGGTTTCATGACTTCTCATGGAACCAAGATTCAGCATGGTCTCCTTATTCAGGCTCTGTTAGATGCCATACATTTACCGACATCTATTGCTATCATGAAGTGCAAAGCACATACGAAAGTTACTGACACTATTTCCCAGGGTAATGATCTAGCAGATCGCACAGCTAAGCTTACAGCACAGGCTCCAGTCATTTCAGTTAAGCCAACACAGACACTTACTCCAGATCCGACTACATGTATGACAGTTAAGGACCCTACTCAAGATGTCATAGATATCCAGTTACATGCTACTCCCGATGAAATCAAGAAATGGTCCGAACAAGGAGGGGTCCAGACAGATCAAGGATGGTTAACGAAGGGTAGAGCCACATGGTTTCTCCCCGACTCTATGGTTCAAGTCATTATTAATACCGCACATAGTCCAGCACATTTAGGAGAAAAAGCAATGTTAGACAGTATCCAGAACATTTGGTTCAACAAGCATTTACGAGCTGCAGCCAAGCAGAAAGTCCGTACCTGTATGATATGTTGCCAGTTTAATCCAGGTAAAAGTGTCCCGGTGGAACAAGGTGGATTCCAGCCCCCTGACCACCCTTTTGAAGTCCTCCAGATGGATTACATTCAGATGGAGCGATGTCGAGGTTTCAAGTATGTCCTTGTAGTTGTATGCGCTTTGTCCAGGTGGACAGAAGCATATCCAGTCCCAGATTACACAGCCACGACTACTGCTAAGCAGTTGGTTCGTGAATTCTTCCCACGTTATGGACTCCCTAGAGTCGTATATTCTGATAACGGCCAGCCATTCTCATCTGAGTTGATGAAACACGTTTCCCTGTTGTTAGGGTACCAGTGGAAGTTCCATTGTGTACGCCATCCTGAAGCAGCCGGTCTCGTAGAGAGACATAATCAGACCCTGAAAATTCGCATCGCCAAAGTATGTCAAGAGAAAGGTGTGGACTGGCTAGTAGCTCTGCCGGTCGCCCTGTTCTATATGCGCATGGTCGCACATTCCAGATCAGGTCTGTCCCCGTATGAGGTCGTTTTCGGCCGCCCCCCTAACATGTGGGGTACACCTAGACCCCGAAGTATTACCGATGTTTCAAGTAATATGCTGACAGATTACCTAGCTTCCTTGATGTCTGCCCTCAACTCTTGTCGTTCACAGGTTGCCGCCGCATTTCCAGACAATACCGAGGTGGCACCGCATGAAATCGTTCCCGGATCCATGGTCCTAGTGCGAAATTTTGATCGTTCAAGTCCGCTGGAGCCTCGCTGGAAGGAGCCCCGACAGGTCCTCCTGGCCACCCGCACAGCCGTGAAGTTGGAGGGACGCAAAGGCTGGGTGCATCTTTCGCATATCAAAAAGTTTTATGGATTGAAACCAGTTTCAAAGAACATTTCCGAGGATTTAAAGGACTGCCAAAGTACTATACTTAAGGACTGTCCCGCAAAAGACAATGATATTGCACCCTCCCTGTTAGAGACAACTCCGCAACAGGAGTATAAGAAAAAGTTAAGGTCTAGTAAAATAAGTCAGCCAGTTTGATTGTCTAAGTCCTCCCCTAGGTGAAACGGTTAGACCGGTTTCTGACATGTGTAAAATAGACCCCCATAGTGAGAGAGTTAGTCAAAACTCAATCCGATGTATCGTTTTTCTAAGTTTCGTTTTGTTTCTCAGCATTATGATTTCCTGCACCAGTTATGCATTTTATCTGTATTTTCCAGTTTCTCATGTAAATAAGTCTTCTAATGTTACAGTAGAGCACACGTTTAGTGATCTGCCTCCTCATGAACTCTCTTATCGCCTCGCTATGCGTAACAATTCTTTTATCCGCATGTTACATTATTCACACCAGACCAGCAATGCCACTAATTGTTGGGTGTGTGGTCGACTCCCCCCTTTCCAGACACCAAAGGGAGTTCTGCCACTCTTTCCTTATCCATTTTCACATAATGGTTCGTGTGGAGCATGGTCCACGTTAACGTCATCCTCAACAGATATGTCTTTCCTTAACAGTACATGTTTCCCAGACAAGCAAGGTCTTCCCCACAGAACAGGGTTAGATCTAGAGAATGAAGTTTACAACTTAGGTAATTATTCTTCGAATTTTATGGTCCTGAATGTTCAGTCTGATACTACTCCAGACTTACCTGCTATTTCAGTACTGCCAGTCAAAGGCGAATTATGTGTCCGAAATAATGGTTCCGTACATGTAGGACACAGCGATTGTACTACTATTGTCAAGTATAGTGACAGTGGGAAATCTATTTTCAAAGCTTCACGTCATTCTTATTTTATTTGTGGCCAAACCGCATATGTTCGTCTGCCCCTCGATTGGGAGGGAACCTGTTACATTGCCTTCCTACTGCCACCTGTTTTCCTAGCCCCATCTGATTATCATAGAAACACACATCTAGTACACATTAGACATAGAAGGGAGATCGAGTCCCCAATTGTCGATTATACTGAAACTGCTCTAGAACAGTATACAGATTTCAATAGAGGTTTCTTCTTTTTTATAGGACCTATCCAGAATAGTAAGCTAATCCGTAGGTTAACAAGAACCCTTGAAGCAGTAGTGAATGAGACTGCCTCTGCCCTAGGTAACTTAACTGAAGAGCAATCTGCTATGAGATTTGTCGTGCTCCAAAATCGTCTCGTCCTTGACGTCATACTGGCCGATAGGGGCGGGGCATGTAGAGTCATCGGATCTAGTTGCTGCATTTTCATTCCAAATAACGCGCCGTCTGTTTATTCAGCTATAACCAGACTCCATAAAATTGCCCATCTGTTACACCAAGATCCAGGCACCTGGACATGGTCCGGTTGGTTCTGGAATATAATTTCCGCCTGGGGATGGAAGGTCTTGTCCTTCCTAGGTATTGCAGTAGCGATCATATTCAGTTGCTGCCTCTGTATACAATGTGGCCCTGCGATTTGCGGCATTTGTGCTACCTCTTGTATTCCTAGTCCCAAGCCCCGTTCTAAATCCCGTTCCAAGAAAATTCGAGATGAGAAAATGATACTGTATGAAATGATAGATGGTATCATGAATATTGATGTTTCCTGATGGAAACGTAGTGACAAGGAGGGAATGTGGAAAAGTAAATTTTGCCATGTTCTGTGTCCCTACGCGTCCTCCATCATATGTTATCTGTGCATGATTAATATGCATATGTATTCCCCATGTTCGATTAAAAGATGCAATTACAGTTGTGTCCATCTCTAGTATGTCAATTTCCAGTTCTCGTGAATACTACGAATATCAGGCCTATGTAAAGCTACGTTGCCACGTTTCTCAGTGTGCACGTTATTTCATTATAAAGTCCCCGTTTCTAGGCCTCAAAAGGGCCTAGACACCAGATTCAGCTTCTGTCTCCTGAGCCCTCGCTGAGGAGCGATACAGCCCCCACCTGTATTCCTGACCCTTCACTTACTTCCTGCCTCACAGTGCCCGGTTCAGCCTGGCTCTGCCTCTGAGTCTGCCAAGAGTATGTTATGATTCTAGTTATCAGTCCAGTCCTCCTTCTCTGCATTCCTAAGCTACTGAATCGCATCAATAGTTACCGTCATAGTCTAGCCTTTACGTCTCCATGTTAGAGAAATACTGTATTAATGATCATTTAATATTCTTCATCACGCACTACATGTAGAATAATGCATGCTCCAGTCTTAGAGTCTGTTAGCCTTTACCCCGATAACTTTTGGATTCTATCAATATGTTCTCTAAACATCAGATACTAGATACTGCTTAGGTACATGTCGCCCTGACTCTCCAGACTTCAGTCTCTGCTCCTAGCACAGAGTTCGTAGCCCCCAGCTTCTCCTAGTAATACGTCATTGCCAGTTTGCGCGCACCATTAGGTTAGAGGTCCCGGCTCCTTAGGTAGCCCCCCTCCATGTTTCCGCCCCATTCATGACATATTCTGTTACGTTTACATCACATGTCTATGTATACGCCTCTTGTTACACCTACTTTCACCCTTATCTTTCGCGACTGCTATTGACCACACCCACTGCTCCGCCTATCGTATGTACTGTAATGCAACTGTTTTACTATATATGCTTGTGTATTGTTATTAAAAGCTAGCGCGCGCTCATCCCAGATCCAGCCCCGGCAGCTGCCGGGCCCTGCCATCCTATTCCTATGCAGGTTGTCCTGTTCCTGTCCTTTATGCTGTAATAAACCTGCAAACTCCTACTACCTCGAATCTTGACTCTTATTTATTGAGCTATCTGTTATTGCTATGCCTAGTCAAACCTAGATCCGGTATTATTTATTTATATACCACAGTCTGTCGGCTTCACACCCTGCTGCGCCCCACCCAATGGTGTTTACCTGAGCCGGCCGCCACTGAAGCTGGGTCTTTGTCAGCTGTTTAAAATGATCATTAGAAAGCTGGAATTAGATTTCTAAATTGGGCATTTGCCATGGAAGTTTTACCACCTGCAGATTACAGGCTTTAGCCCCTGTGATATATATATTTAAGGAAGGTGAGCCTCAGTTTTTTATGTTAGCAATAATGTCTCAAACATGAGGTGCTGTACATACAAAAGTAGTGTGCTCATAGTTTTTGATTGTTACCAGATTATTAATAGAAGGCGTATTGGAAATTATTGCTCCATATAATGAGCTGCTTGTGAGTATATTGGCTTTCTCACATCAACACTCCATGAATGAAAGCATTCATAGAGCATCATCTGATGAATCTTTTGATGTGAGGGGTTCATGGTATCTATTCTAAATGTTATCCCTATCCCTGCGTCTTTAACAGTCTTTTCCGACTATAGCTGATTCTCTGTAACTGAATTTCGCTTAGATCCTTTTCACACAAGGTAACATGCATTGGATCAGTATACCTCCTCAATAAAGCTGCTTTACACCTCACCAGTAATAAAACCAGTGGTAAAAACTTCCATGTATAGCTCCCTTCCCGTATTTAGGTATTAGACCTAATATAGCCTTATAGCCCGCCGTAGAGGGCTATACCGGCTATTAAAGGCCCTCTCCAGCGTTAAAGGCACCGAGCCGAAGGCGAGGGCCTTTAACAAGGGAGAGGGACTTTAATAGCGGTATAGCCCAGCTACGAAGGGCTATAAGGCTATTAGAACATTCTGTCACTAGAGGACAGAATGTTCTAACAAAAAAAACAAAGCCTTTTGGAAGCGTGAGGGGATTGGAATCCCCTCAGGGTCCCTGAAGCCTTTGTTCACAGTCAGAGCTGTGAACAAAGAAACATTGGAATGTTGGAACTCCAGGCTTGTACCAGCCATTATAACCCCGGAGCACTCCATTGTTTTCAATGGAGCTCCCAACATTCCAATGTTCTAATACACAATACAGCAGTCAACACTCCAAACATCTTTTATTCGTATCAAGTATTTTCCCATCTTCAACCATCCAGAACCTGGCTTTTCTAGGACATTGCCAAATTAAATGAATAAATGAACATGCTGAAATGAGGGACCTGGCAAAGTTATTGGATACTGTGGGTCAAATATGTGCAACAGCAAAGGTGTAATATATACCCTTTATAAAATTTAAAATGCAACAGTTTATGTTGGGCATCACATAACAAGTTTGAATCAACCCGCAATATCTCCTCCGACAAGTAGCCATCAATTAAAATCCAAATTCAGTTTTCTATTTCTCACAAGCCAGTCTGTAGGGTTCAGAGTAGCAGAGCTGATATGGCCATATAAGGCTGTAACGGCTGTAATTTTCCCACTGGAATCAGCTGTAGTGTAGAAAGAAGTAAGCAGTCGATGGAAATCCACACCCGGAAAACCGTCACGCATGCCCTGGTCACAAGAAGCTAGACTATGGGAACACTCTCTATGTCAGTAGCCACATAAAACTCACCAGAAGGCTGCAGACCATTCTAAACTCAGCAGCCAGAATGACTCTCAGCATCCCATGATGCACTCCCATCACATCACATCACACCACACCTAAAGGGGCTCCACTGTCTCCCCATTCACAAATGAGCACAATTCAACCTCCTCAACACAAACTTTCAAGGCACTACATTACACTGGCCCCGCATAGCTCAAAAATCACATCTGTTTGCATAAACCTTCCAGACTCCTCCACTCGTCCAGCCTCCTACTTGCACAAATCTAACGCATAGGGAAAACCAGATCTGGCAGTCAAACCTTCTCCTACTTTGCTACTCCTGGGACGACCTGCAACTACACATAAGAGCCTCCTCATGTCTTGAATTCCGCAAAAAGCTAAAGTCCTGGCTTTTAGAATAGTCCCACTATGCCTTATGTGTGCCTAGACTCAGTGCCAGGATACCCTTCCGGGTAATAGTGCGCTCTACAAAAGAACACAGCACAATACTTTGTTGGTAAGAAATTAAGATATGTTTCAAATACCACATGATCCTTTGATTACTTTGCTGCGCCTGTGATGCACTGCGATAAATGGGATGTCCAAAAGGTTGGCCATACACTTTTTGCAATGAAGCTGGAATTAGCACTTGGATGGAAAATAACACCTCCGGGGTCAGTCAATTGATCAAGAAGTTTATGTGTGATCATGGCTAAGGAAATGTAATGCAGGACCTCAGAAATAGGAGAGACAGATTTTGTGCACTATGGAAACCCTTAATGGAGCATTTACAGAATACCTAAAGTATAAAGATTCTGTTTAATGCCTATGGGAGTGCATTTGAAACAATGTAAACAGTAGGGTCTATTTTTTAGTTAAATAATACAAGCAATAAATTGCTTTTGATAAAAAAAAGTAAAAGTTTCAACTGGAACTACCTGGTTAATGTACTTGTTATCAAAGCCTCGTGCATCAGCAAAAATGCCTTTTGATTTAAACCTTTCCTCATTAAAGAAATATCTTACAATTAGGAATCCAGAATCTGAATAAGATCTAGACTTTTCCCCAATCTCATATGGTCAGGAAGATAGAGAAAATACAAAATCAGCATGGAATGTAGTATGTGCAAAGCTTGACCCATTATTCATTTAATTATTTTACTAGATCATCAGGGCTACTCGTATTGGGAGTTATCCTTGAGCAATACCTTCTCTAGCCACAAAAGTTGTTCACTCCAGTTCATAGTATAACATATCCCTGCCCTTCAGTCTGTCAATAGACCTGGAAAGTCAGATCTTAACCCAGCACACCATATACTGTAATTGGACAGCCTAGTAGTAATGCAACATATTTGAAACTGACAAACCTGCTGTTGGGGGTGGGGTCTTTTTACCCCGTATAAGGGTTTTCAGAAAAATATCAGTCTTCTAAAACTACATGTAAGGATAAGACCGAGATTATTTATGAATACTTACAACAGCTTTTCATAGCATCCTCATTTTTACGACAGCAATGTATCCCATAATCAACAATGATAGCTTGTTACTCATGTTGAGATTATCAGATATCTTTACATTGATTATGCCTGTAGGACTTGGCCTTTTTGGTTAAAGTTCCCTAAACATTTTGATTTCCCCCTAGACCATTTTCCTGACCTAGAGATGCCAATTTAGATGCTTTGGGTACTTTGCCACAGCTGATCAGAGTCAAAGTACAGGAGTTCCCTATGTAAAATCTAATGGTGACTGGTTGACCATGATTGGCATGTTGCCTTACGACAAACCAATTGATCACCGACGCCAAAGGCTTATTGGAAAAAGTCCAAAAGGAGATCGGAGAATTTAAGGACTACACAATAAATCAAAAAACAGCTCAATTTGAGAAAGATAAAAAAAACTTCAGCCTAGACAAAGTATACCCTTATCTTCAATCGGATTACTACACTAGACCAGAGGCAAAGAAAAATTTACAAGACTACCAGGGGAGATCTACGCATAACTTTATCACATTTTCCGATACGTCATCTTCTGGAAGTGGCAGTGAGGGGGACAATTCAACCCCTCGGAGAAATAATAATAGACGAGGTGGTTTCCAGCAGCAACCCCAAGGATACCAACAACATCAAGGACCTTTTTTAGGCAGAGGCCAAACGAAACCTCGTGGCAAAACAAGATTCAATCAGCCATGGGAGATGTCGACGAGACGACAAAATTACAAAAATTGACAGTCTCTCCAATTTTCAACCTCTCTAAAAAAATTTTGACCACCGAAGAAGAACAAGTATTGAAAAAAGGACTCACATTTGTTCCAACCAAACAAACGGACTTTGTCAAATTAAAGACAGAAGTTATTGAATTTTGCCGTAAAGTAAGGTTAAAGGCCTTCTTCTCAACAAACATGGTTCTTACACCAAATGAAACTACGGGTTTACGGAATAAATCCACCTTCTGTCCTCCCACCAGTAAAATACCAAAAGAGGTTGTAACATTTGAGAGAACTATTCTATCTGCAGTGACTAATATGGAATCCAAAAAGAAATGGATCAAACATAATATGTCTATAGCAGAGGTGGAAGCATTAAACAACCTGAAAAAAGACAATTCGGTCATCATAAAACAGGCCGATAAAGGCGGTTCTGTAGTGGTTTGGGACAAGGCACTTTACATTAGTGAGGTCAAGAGACAGCTCAATGACGCTAGTTGCTATCGGAAAATTAATAAGGATCCGACATCTGACCTGAAAAATGAGTTACATAAAATCATTGATGAAGGGTTTGAACAGGGGTTTCTGGGTAAAAAAGAGTGTGAATACCTCAAAATCAAGCATCCCAGAATCCCCCTGTTCTATGTATTACCCAAAATACACAAGAACGAAAAAACTCCACCAGGGCGCCCCATAGTATCGGGGTGTGAGTCTTTATTAGAACCGATTTCTAAATTTGTTGATTTTTTTCTTAAACCTTTCTTACCTTCTGTTAGATCATTTGTACAAGATACGACAGATTACATCAATAAATTAACCACGATTGAATTTGAGAAGGATAAACATCTGATGGTAACGATGGACATCACGTCCCTTTATACAAAAATTCCACAGGATGAGGCAATGTATGTACTGGAACTATTTTTGGAAGAGAGAGAGAGACCCCAAAAAATACCAACGGGGTTCATTTTGAAACTGGCGGAGTTTGCTTTAAAAAGGAATTACTTCAACTTTGATGGAGATTTCTTTTTTCAAGTAAGCGGTGTGGCGATGGGATGCCCATTCGCCCCAGAGCTGGCCATTTTGTTCATGGCAAAATATGAAGAAACATTCGTCTTCCAGAACAATCCATTCTTGCAGTGGATCAATCATTGGTATCGGTATATTGACGATATTTTCTTTGTGTGGACAGGCTCAGAGGAAGATCTAAACAAATTTCATGATTGGATCAATAACAGAGTTCAATCAATCAAATTTAGTCTAGATTACTCAAAGGAAAGAATGCCATTTCTGGATGTTGAGGTTTACCCCTCAGAAGGTGGGTTGGTTACAACTCTTTACAAAAAACCGACGGACAGAAACAAGTCGCTTCACTTTACAAGCAACCACCCTCGGAGCCTGAAAGATAATCTTCCGTACGGACAATATTTGAGAATTAGACGAAATTGCCGATATAAGGAGGAATACCTTCGACATGCTGAGAATTTAACAACTAATCTACTCCAACGTGGCTACCCAAAAAAACTCCTAAAAAAATCACTAAAGAGAGCATGGTGCACCCCGCGCGAAATTCTGCTGGAAAGATCACCCAAAAAAGAAACGGAAAGGATGGTTATGGTGTCAACATTTTGCCCACATTCAAATGCATTGAAAAAGATGGTCAAACAAAATTGGCACATTTTGAAAAATGTGGACAATACCTTTTTAAATGAACCTCTGTTTGCGTTAAAAAAAAGCAGTAGCATTGCAAACCAACTGGTGAGAGCTGCCCTACCGAAAAAAGAAAATAATACAGACCTTCGTGCAATGTTAAAATTACCACCTATTCAAGGACACCATAGATGTGGGACATGTTCCTGTTGTGATTCGACAAAAGAAGGGATACTCTTCACACACAAAGGAAAAAATTGGAAACATGAGACGTTCTCAAATTGTAAATCGCGGTATGTCATATATGGGATTACATGTCCTTGTAATCTATTGTACATCGGAAAAACAAGCCAAGAAGTGCGAGTACGCATACAACAACATAAATCCAGGATTAAAAACAACATTCTTACAGCTCCCCTGGTCAACCATTGGTGTGAATACAATCACAAGGATAGTGACGTCATATGGACAGTGGTGTCAAAAGTAGAAAATGACGACAGAGGAGGAAATATAGAATTAAAACTTTCTAAACGTGAAGCCTTGCTAATAGTAAAATTCAACACTGTGTTTGAGGGACTGAATGAATTCTCAGAAATGTATAAGCTATAAAAAGTAAACATCCACACTCCCTCAGATATATAAGATAGAAATGCTGGACCTGCAGTCGACCTGTCACAGGTGAACTAAACTACATTTCCCATGTTCCCTACAGACTATAGTTCATTGAACTACGATTGCCTGATTTTTGATTTTCGGGCTAATTAAATTGGTTCTGCTGTCGATACTCAATTTCTTCATGAGAGTCATGTGCCTAGAAATTTTAATAAAAGAGCCCAATGAAATCGCCGAATGGATTTAATAGAGAGTGACACACGTACCAACACTCCCATGATCCTTCGCGGACCCGGAAGCAAACGCGAACGCGGTGACTCTAAGGAAATAAGCTGGACGCGTCGTGCCCCGCAAATTGAAGGTATGACCTTGATGCGCCAAATAATCTCAATTTCTAGATGCGTAAGGAGACTTTTTGGCTGCCAATCCCCTGCTTTTGGTCGTAACCGGCTTTCACCAATTTATTTTCAGGCGGAGGCACAAGAATCCCTTACACAGACTCCCGTGTCCTCCTGCCAGGTAAGAAATGCCTGATTGATTGTATAGGTTCTAAATCACTCCCAAACCGCATTCGTCCCCTAAAAACCTCCCCTCTCCTTGTATTGCAGAGTGCAGTGAGGTAGGGACCGAGTGGCATTAAATCAACACGCACCACATTAACCAAGTAAGTGTGCTAAAAAGTGTGTAGTATATAAATGAGCAATGAGAGTAAGTGTGGAAGATAATTACAACATATGACATCTCTCCTTGTAGATAAACCTGTCCACGTCGGGAACCCTGGCCAGGTACCCCACTCTGACAAACAAGAGGTACGAAACAGAGGTTGTAGAATATTGGAATAGGCAGCTTCTCCCATTAATGATTCCTCACCTAAGAAAGTTTCCTTTCTTTCTTTACAGACAACGGTCCTGATGAGAACTCGCATATAACACGAGTTTGAAACGCGTAGACCTTTCAATAAGCCCAAATTACAAAAGTGGTTTCCAAAAGATTGTGGAACTTTTATCTCCTTTAGAGATTATTAACTAGCTAGGGCTCTACTGTGAATATTCTGATTCCGGTATCTGTTTAAAAATAGATTGTTATTGTTGTTTGTGTTGGTATGTCTGATGAATGAATGGTGGTTCGATTGATTAATATTTTTCTTAAGTGTATATTGAAACTAATTTGTTGTTTTTGTAAATATGAATGTATTTTTTGTATATATAAGGTTGTAAAAATGTGAATTTGGCAAACTAAGAGACCAAAAACAAAGGTAACATATAAATACAATTGAAAATTTAATAAAAATGAAGTGATAAATCACACAAAACATGATGTTCTAGTTCATATGTTTTGAGGATAAATAATCCAGGTTAAGTTGAGTACGGCACGTGCATTTCTGTTGTTTATTATTTACTAGTAAAAGTCACTAGTGATGTGCACTGTGTGTGTAAAGGCTAGTAATGCAAGGGCGCGCAGAGAATGGAACTCAGGCCTTCAGTGTAGGGCCTGCGCGCAGAATGCTAAGGTAGCATGTAGTCCTGACAAGTGCAACCACTTGTCAGGTCTGACTTTCCCTTTTACATACACATGGCGTACCCCTGTGGTAGGTACCAGGTAATCCCTGGGCAGGGTGCAGTGTCAGTGCGCTGCTGAAAGGCCATTCTGCCCATAGGACAGAATAGGGGAGGCTGGGTGTTGTGTTTGTTAGCCTAGTGTCCTGTCAGTTTATAATGGAGAGGTGAGGTTTGGTATGTATGGACTCACAGTGTCATGATGCATCTTTCTGTGAAGGTGGTTTTATCATTGTGTGTTTATAAACCACTCTTTTAGAAAGTGGATTGGTTCTGTGCTCTGAGCCTTTCTGTTAGAGAACCGTAGCCTTAAGGCTCGGCGGAGCAGGGTACGCCTGAAATCCCCTGGATTCACCTGCCTTATCAGAAACAGAGACACGGACTCTTCGTCTGGCGTAGAAGATGGTATTTATTAGCTGCAGCTAGTACAGTGGTCTTAGAAGTTGTTAGTAAAACGAGGTTCAAAAGAGACTACCACTTAACTCCGTGGCGCACAGGTTTATATACGGTACAATATAATGCAAAATGCAATCACACAAGAGCATGAGACATGGGCAAACGTTATAAACAATGCTTTAAGTCCGAAGCAACTCAAGTTTCCCGGTTATGTTTGTCATTCGACCCCTTGAGTAAATTACAAGTAAATCCACACAATTCGATTTACAAGTAGAGAAAACACAGCTGCATGTGGTAGAAGGACAGTCGTGAAACAGGAGAATGCACAAGACATGTTGCGAAGGACAGCAGATAAGATAACATGGAGGAAGAATGGTGCGAACCAACAAATAGTCCAGACGGGGTTTAATCAGCTCAGACAGGAATTAGTGTACTCGGCCAGACCCTGACACTTGTTAGTAAACACAGGCAAAGAAGTCACCTGGCACGTAAATGAAGAAACGACAAAAACATCGCGTTTGCCGCGCTGCCTGAGTGAGGGCAACAAAAATGGCGGCGACTACAAAATGGAGGCTGAGCACGAACAAATTCGTAATTTACAGAACCTCACTGTTTGTCTCTGAAATGTGTATTGTCTGTCTGGAACTGAAAGGTGAGAGGAGCTGAGAGAGGTCTTGACCCAGGGATAGGTTGAGATGGCACCAGTCTGCCCTGCATCTGGAGAGTAGGGGGAAGAGAAGCCCGGGAGGTGAAAAGGCCTGGGTTGGTGCTATAAACCAATTGACCCATCTCCTGCTGAGTGATTAAGGATCCAGACCCCCGTATCAAAGGGAGAGAGGTAACACTGGGAGGGAGACACCCAGAACTGATGCAGGGAGGGGTCAGGGACCCCTGAGCACATACAAATCTCAAAGACATTCAGGGGTCTAACTATGAGAGCTGAAGCCCCTTAACGCGGGAATGAAACAGATATGGATTGAGACTGAAAAGGCTTGTACCCATTCGGTGGTCAAGAGGAACCTCTGCTAAAGAAGGAGCAACTGAAGAGACTGCTGTGGATAGACCAATCCTTGCTTTATAATCTGGTGCTGGTCTGCAGTTTGCTGTTCTAACTAAGGAAGAGGCTGTTGGGACTGTGCTTGGAAGTGCTGCGTCCCCCTGCTTGAACAAGACTGTGCTTTTTGCTGTGTCTTGTAACCCAAGGGCCCAAGGTGAGCTGGCTCCCTGTTTTGGAAACACAGGAACATAAAAGTTTCTAGAAAAGACTCTCAGATACGCTGTGGGTGCGTGTGCTCTGTCTAGCCTGAGAACTTCACAAGTTGTGCCCTGTGATCTTGGGCACCTGGAGTTTCAAGTGAAACAAGGACATGCTGGGAGCGTGTCGTGGTGCAGCCCGGGTGTTGGTGAAGAGCACCTGGGCCTCGTGTGCACCAAAGGAAGAAGCGAGACTCGGACGTGCAATGTGCATGTCGTGGTGCAGCCAGGGTGTTGGTGAGGAGTGCCTGGACATCGTGTTCACCAACGGAGGAAATTAGTCTCAGATGTGCTGGGTGCATGTCGTGGTGCAGCCCTGGTGTTGGTGAAGAGCGTCGGGGCCTCTTAGGCACAAAAAGAAGAAGTGAGTCTCCGACGTGCAAGAGTGCATGTTGTGGTGCAGCCAGGGCATTAGGAAAAAGCACCTGGACATCGTGTGCACCGGGAGAAGAGGTGAGACTCGGACGTGCAAGAGTGCGTGTCATGGTGCAGCCAGGGGGTTGGTGAAGAGCGCCTGGACATCGTGTGCACCGGGAGAAGAGGAGAGGCTTGAACGCACAGGGTGCATGTTGAGGTGCAAGCAGAGCGTTGGTGAAGAGCGCCAGATCGGCGTGAGCTCCAGAGAAGAGGCGAGTCTTGGATGCGCAGTGTGCATGTCGAAGTGCAACCTGAGGTGCTGGTGAGGAGTGCCAGGTTAGGCTGAGCACCGAATTGAAGGAAAGTCTCCACAGTGCTGAGGGCTGGTCTTGGTGTGGACTGAGACCGCCGGAGTGAGGGCCAAGTCATTGGGGCCCTTGGAGTCAATCAGCAGCGGCCCGAACCGGCAGCCACAGAAGTACTGAGCCACCGGCCCGAGTCCACCGCAGCCCGTAACGGAGTTCTGGATCAAGGCCCAAGTCACTGATGCCGGGAGGAGAGTGAGATCCTGTCCCCCCAGGTAACGTGGATCAACACCTGGGTTGCATATTACCTGAAATGCAATGTGGTGCATTGCATTATTTATTCAGTGCACAGTATCTGAGTATAATGTGGCACAGTGTATTATTTCTTCATTGCACCATACAGGATTGTAGCGTGACGCATTGCTTTGTTTCTTCCTGGTGCATGGGCATTGTTTCTCTGTTGCACAGTATAAGAGAATATCGTTACACATTGCAGTATTGTTTGCTTTGCAACATGTGTGATTCTAGCGATACGACTTGCCTAACCTTTTGGGAAACGGTTAGAATTGAGCTTAACTGTTGGTTAGGAGCGGTGTTTGGGATTAGAACCTACCAACTCACCAGAAAGAATACTACACATTCTTATATGTTGATTTTGTATTGTGTGGTCGTATCGTATAATTGCTTATATAAAGATTATACTCATTTTATCATACTCATGTGGAGTCTATTTGTGATGACATCATG
Organism: Lissotriton helveticus; assembly: GCF_964261635.1. Taxonomy (NCBI): domain Eukaryota; kingdom Metazoa; phylum Chordata; class Amphibia; order Caudata; family Salamandridae; genus Lissotriton; species Lissotriton helveticus. The sequence goes on from NC_136070.1 coordinate 643,639,953, forward strand.
GGGTTGCTGTGAGCGTGGTTGCACATACTGAACACTTGTGCCTTGAAGATAAGCCTGGCTGCTCGTGCCCAAGCAACTAAGGGGGTGAGCAGGGCTATCTCAAACGGTGTCCTTACTTAGCCTGATGTTGAAGCAAGGGGACGGGGATGCCTGCCTCTAGCATTTGGTGGTGGCGGTAGGTGACAGGGACCTCCACTTCCAACAACGCCATGTTCCCGTTGTTAAACTCTTTACCTCTGTGTAATTTCCATACCCAAGTAACGAAATTCCATCATGGCGCATTAAAGTTGTTACGACTCTTTGTTTTTACAAGAGGGTTGGCTACACTCACAGACTGAAGGATGCAGTCAACTCTAGTCTTGTTTCTAAGGGTCGGGTTCTTCGACACTATCTATGAAGATGTTCCATTCTCTCTCGTGGGCTAGGTCCGTCAGGGATTCTTAAATTGGTGGCATTATGACAGTGCATGTCAACTGCCTTGTGTGTTTCTGGTCTGACTATAGTCAGCTGGGCTTTTTCACCTGGAGTCTTCTTGGTATTGCTCCTTATAGCAGGTCGGGGGTTTCCAAGCGGTACATTTTCTCTGTGTTGATCAGAAAACTCTGTTGCTTAGTTTAAACTCTACCCATGGAGAATCCAGATTCTTTCCTTCTAGTACAGTGATATTCTGGGCCAGATATTTTGTTTTGATGTTTACCTACTTTATTATGTTACTTTTACTGTGACTTTCAAAATCCACTCCAGCAAGACATTACCTCCTGTTCTTTCTCTGTTTCATGTTCCAGGTCAATTCCATCAAAGAGTATGAAAAACAACTGTTCAGTCTGCTTGCCGTATCACAATTTCACTCAGGATTAATCACGCACTTCGGAAGGCTCCTAGTTATTTTCTGCTACAAAGATTCCTGCTGCTGCTCTTGATCCGCTTGTAACCTAAAATGTTTTTTGCTATTGCTTTTATTGCTGTTGCTCCTGTGAGAGTTGAAGTTTTCTTTTTTAGTCTGCCACTATTTTCACTCTTCATCTAGCTAGTATTCTGGACTTGAAGTGGAAATAGGAGGCAGTAGAATATGTATACACACTAAAAGGTGTCTGGAAGACCGACTCAGAAAACATGCTCTTGACAGATTGCAATTCAGAAAAGGGGGTGGTGATGAACAGAGTGTCTGAATTAAGCAGACCACTCTTACCCAGTCCAAAGATCAGGGCTTGATCCATCACCGTTATTTAGCTCACTGCCCCATCCCAGCTCAGAACCTGGCTATATGTAAATTAGTCTGTCCCTGGCCCAGTGCATCATGGGAACAGGGCAGACCAAACTACCAAGCCAATTCTTCACCAGAAAGTAGACAAGCTTCCGGGGACCGGTTTCTGCCATTTCAGGCGTCGTCGGCACGGCTTGCTTGAATCCTGATGGAGCAGTGAGCAAGGGACTCATGTCTGAGTATACCCTGCCACACCTATAGTGGCCAAAAACGATTCAGAAAAGGGGGTGGTGATGAACAGAGTGTCTGAATTAAGCAGACCACTCTTACCCAGTCCAAAGATCAGGGCTTGATCCATCACCGTTATTTAGCTCACTGCCCCATCCCAGCTCAGAACCTGGCTATATGTAAATTAGTCTGTCCCTGGCCCAGTGCATCATGGGAACAGGGCAGACCAAACTACCAAGCCAATTCTTCACCAGAAAGGAGACAAGCTTCCGGGGACCGGTTTCTGCCATTTCAGGCGTCGTCGGCCCGGCTTGCTTGAATCCTGATGGAGCAGTGAGAAAGGGACTCATGTCTGAGCATACCCTGACACACCTATAGTGGCCAAAAACGATTCAGAAAAGGTGGTGGTGATGAACAGAGTGTTGAATTAAGCAGACCACTCTTACACAGTCCAAAGATCAGGGCTTGATCCATCACCGTTATTTAGCTCACTGCCCCATCCCAGCTCAGAACCTGGCTATATGTAAATTAGTCTGTCCCTGGCCCAGTGCATCATGGGAACAGGGCAGACCAAACTACCAAGCCAATTCTTCACCAGAAAGGAGACAAGCTTCTGGGGACCGGTTTCTGCCATTTCAGGCGTCGTCGGCCCGGCTTGCTTGAATCCTGATGGAGCAGTGAGCAAGGGACTCATGTCTGAGTATACCCTGCCACACCTATAGTGGCCAAAAACGATTCAGAAAAGGGGGTGGTGATGAACAGAGTGTCTGAATTAAGCAGACCACTCTTACCCAGTCCAAAGATCAGGGCTTGATCCATCACCGTTATTTAGCTCACTGCCCCATCCCAGCTCAGAACCTGGCTATATGTAAATTAGTCTGTCCCTGGCCCAGTGCATCATGGGAACAGGGCAGACCAAACTACCAAGCCAATTCTTCACCTTAAAGGAGACAAGCTTCCGGGGACCGGTTTCTGCCATTTCAGGCGTCGTCGGCCCGGCTTGCTTGAATCCTGATGGAGCAGTGAGCAAGGGACTCATGTCTGAGTATACCTTGCCACACCTATAGTGGCCAAAAACGATTCAGAAAAGGGGGTGGTGATGAACAGAGTGTCTGAATTAAGCAGACCACTGTTACCCAGTCCAAAGATCAGGGCTTGATCCATCACCGTTATTTAGCTCACTGCCCCATCCCAGCTCAGAACCTGGCTATATGTAAATTAGTCTGTCCCTGGCCCAGTGCATCATGGGAACAGGGCAGACCAAACTACCAAGCCAATTCTTCACCAGAAAGGAGACAAGCTTCCGGGGACCGGTTTCTGCCATTTCAGGCGTCGTCGGCCCGGCTTGCTTGAATCCTGATGGAGCAGTGAGCAAGGGACTCATGTCCGAGTATACCCTGCCACACCTATAGTGGCCAAAAACGATTCAGAAAAGGGGGTGGTGATGAACAGAGTGGCTGAATTAAGCAGACCACTCTTACCCAGTCCAAAGATCAGGGCTTGATCCATCACCGTTATTTAGCTCACTGCCCCATCCCAGCTCAGAACCTGGCTATATGTAAATTAGTCTGTCCCTGGCCCAGTGCATCATGGGAACAGGGCAGACCAAACTACCAAGCCAATTCTTCACCAGAAAGGAGACAAGCTTCCGGGGACCGGTTTCTGCCATTTCAGGCGTCGTCGGCCCGGCTTGCTTGACTCCTGATGGAGCAGTGAGGTCCCCGGAAGCTTGTTTCCTTCCCAGTATAAGAATTGGCTTGGTAGTTTGGTTTGCCCTGTTCCCATCATGCACTGGGACAGGAACAGACTAATTTGCATATAGCCAAGTTCTGAGCTGGGATGGTGCAGTGAGCTAAAAAAAGGTGATGGATCAAGCCCTGATCTTTGGACTGGGTAAGAGTGGTCTGCTTAATTCAGGCACTCTGTTCATCACCACCCCCTTTTCTGAATCATTTTGCCCACCATAAGTGTGGAAGGGTATACTCAGATGTGAGTCCCTTGCTCATTGCACCATCAGGATTCAAGCAAGCCGGGCCGACGACGCCTGAAATGGCAGAAACCGGTCCCCGGAAGCTTGTTTCCTTCCCAGTATAAGAATTGGCTTGGTAGTTTGGTTTGCCCTGTTCCCATCATGCACTGGGACAGGAACAGACTAATTTGCATATAGCCAAGTTCTGAGCTGGGATGGTGTAGTGAGCTAAAAAACGGTGATGGATCAAGCCCTGATCTTTGGACTGGGTAAGAGTGGTCTGCTTAATTCAGGCACTCTGTTCATCACCACCCCCTTTTCTGAATCATTTTGTCCACCATAAGCGTGGAAGGGTATACTCAGATGTGAGTCCCTTGCTCATTGCACCATCAGGATTCAAGCAAGCCGGGCCGACGACGCCTGAAATGGCAGAAACCGGTCCCCGGAAGCTTGTTTCCTTCCCAGTATAAGAATTGGCTTGGTAGTTTGGTTTGCCCTGTTCCCATCATGCACTGGGACAGGAACAGACTAATTTGCATATAGCCAAGTTCTGAGCTGGGATGGTGCAGTGAGCTAAAAAACGGTGATGGATCAAGCCCTGATCTTTGGACTGGGTAAGAGTGGTCTGCTTAATTCAGGCACTCTGTTCATCACCACCCCCTTTTCTGAATCATTTTGTCCACCATAAGCGTGGAAGGGTATACTCAGATGTGAGTCCCTTGCTCATTGCACCATCAGGATTCAAGCAAGCCGGGCCGACGACGCCTGAAATGGCAGAAACCAGTCCCCGGAAGCTTGTTTCCTTCCCAGTATAAGAATTGGCTTGGTAGTTTGGTTTGCCCTGTTCCCATCATGCACTGGGACAGGACCAGACTAATTTGCATATAGCCAAGTTCTGAGCTGGGATGGTGCAGTGAGCTAAAAAACGGTGATGGATCAAGCCCTGATCTTTGGACTGGGTAAGAGTGGTCTGCTTAATTCAGGCACTCTGTTCATCACCACCCCCTTTTCTGAATCATTTTGTCCACCATAAGCGTGGAAGGGTATACTCAGATGTGAGTCCCTTGCTCATTGCACCATCAGGAGTCAAGCAAGCCGGGCCGACGACGCCTGAAATGGCAGAAACCGGTCCCCGGAAGCTTGTTTCCTTCCCAGTATAAGAATTAGCTTGGTAGTTTGGTTTGCCCTGTTCCCATCATGCACTGGGACAGGAACAGACTAATTTGTATATAGCCAAGTTCTGAGCTGGGATGGTGCAGTGAGCTAAAAAACGGTGATGGATCAAGCCCTGATCTTTGGACTGGGTAAGAGTGGTCTGCTTAATTCAGGCACTCACTCTGTTCATCACCACCCCCTTTTCTTGACAGATTGCAATGCCATAAAAGAAGTTCAAAATCTGAATTTACCTAGGGTTTAAGTTCAAGATTTACCTGCTGCAGTAAAAACCATATCTACTCACCTTATCTACTCAAGTCAAATCTCTGACTACTGAAAGTCCACTCTTCATCAGTCCTTAGCTATGTAGAAGCAAGGCTAATCTGACCAGTCCTCAATCTGTTACTTGGGCTCTGATGTGGTTTTAGAATGGATTTAGCCATTCTGGAATGGAAGACATCTCTATTGGTAAAGGAAACTCAAAATTTTTTAGGTTGTGTATATTACTATTGAAAATTTGTCGTACACTGTCATGGCTTGTGAGAGGAATTTGTCCCCACTCTCTTCCACTTCTGGTCCTGGACATTATTGGCTGCCCCTTCCACCATTTGCTCAGGACATTGCCACTCAGGATGTAATTCAGGCTGTGTGACAGGAGTCTTACCAACCAGGATTGTAGCTATGACATGTGCACGTATTGTACTCTCCACCCATTACCAACATAGTCAAACCTGTCCCAGTGCGGGCATTCCAAAAGTAGTCATATGCTGCATGTAGGAAAGTGCCCTTTTTAGTTCTCGACTATTATTTCCCGCAGGGATTAATAGCTCGAACCTATAGCAGGGGAAACAAACTTCTTGAACAAGCGGATAGCGTCCAGTTCATGTGGTGCACTTGTGTGAGACGCGCGTGCACGGCAAACCCATCAGCCTCGCACCAGACTTCAATGAACCAGCCACGTCACACCACCATTTGTCTGTCCCCAATCATACTTCAAGGTCTGCCGCTCAACGCCCCCCACCACTCTCCTACTTCCCTCCCACCTCCCACGGCCGCTCTTCCCATTCACGCGCTTCTTTTATCACCAGTGCCTCTTGGTCATCTGCCACCACATCCCCATATTTACTAGCTCTTCTTGTTAGGTCTTGCCTTGCCTATCGCGTAAGCGATCGCAATGGCGAGAGATTTAGTAAGAGGGGCATTTGGAAGTGCTGCTAACGGATTATGTGTCGCTTACGCGCACAATCACGCGCTTTGTGCACATGCTTCCATATGCCACCATGCATCTGTGAGCCACTTCGTGCGCGAGCCGGGTCCTCTCCGTCCCTTCCTTTCATGGCCTTTTGATCTGCATCTGTGAGCCACTTCGTGCGCCATCCGGCCCCTCTCCGCCCCCTCCCTTTCATGGGCCTCTGCATTTCGATCTTTATCTTTGACAAGTCTTCCTTCCTGTGCGCCGTCACCGCCACAAATGCCTGCAGTCTCTTCCACCGCTCCACAGAGCCACATTAAACTATAAAACAGCCCGAAATACCCACAGTGAAAAACCCATGCCACAATTAAATACCCACAGTGAAAAACGCATGCCACAAGAGCCACCCCCTCATACCGCTCACCACACTGCTTATTTAAAAAATTATATTTCTTTGCAGTGTTATATAGCACCAACTCGACCTGAAGGGATCAGAGCGCTTTATCCCACTACATTTAATAGCCCTCCCCCTCCCAGCACACGGGCGTCTGGCAGCTTGTTACACCTTTGTCGCCACTTAATCTCCTCGTGTCGCCCCCCCACAGCTCCTACAACACTGCTTTTGTATATATTTTTTTGTTGCAAAATTATAAAGCGTAAACTGGACCAGAAGTGATCAGAGCGCTTTACATAAACAGCATTACAGATGGACACATTACATTTTCAGGCATGGGGAGATTAAATGATTTGCACCAATCACAGGATGCCTGAGCCGATACTCGAACCTGGTTCTCCATCTTGAAGGTAGGCTGCTCTGGCCATTATCCCACACCTGACCGCTGCTCAGTGGACTGTTTACTTCCTGCACTGGCTTCATGAAAGGCTTACAGCTGCAGTTTCAATTACCATGCTCTTTGCTTCTGTGTTTATTAAGCTTCTGCCACCACAATCTCCTCGTGCTGACCCCTCAGCCAACACAGTTGTTTTTTGCACCTTTGCCGCCACTTAATATCCCTGTGCCACCCCCACCAAGCCACCCCCTCATACCGCTCACCACACTGCTCATTTAAAATTATATTTCTTTGCAGTGTTTTATAGCACCAACTCGACCCGGTGGGATCAGAGATCTTTATATGATCACCAGTTACATTACAGATGGACACATTCCTTTTTCAGGTACAGGGAGATTAGGTGATTTGCACACAATCACAGGATGCTTGAGCCAACGCCGAGATTCGAACATGGTTCCCCAGCTTCACGGTCGGCTGCTTTGGCTGTTACGTCACATCCGGCCGCTGCTCCCTCCTCTCCCGTTCCTCCCTCTTTCCTCCTCCTCATGTGGTCACTCAATCTAGGCACACCTCCCTCATCATTTGCCAATGCTTGTTATTATTTGGCAAACAGTGGGGACACACAATATTTCTAAAAAGTGATAATATAGTATTCAATGCAGCTATGAGCCTTAAAGCAACAGCCTAAGAAAGTTTAAGCACAACAATGTTTTTACAGTCTGAAATAATGAATGCTTTTTTATTTCACGGGCACATTTCAGTAAATGCAGGTTTTTGATCATCCCAAGATTAAGAGGATGTACTGCGGCAGGCGCAAGCGGCTGTCTAAGCATGCACTCGTGCACTAGGGCCGGTGTATGCAACATTTGTTGGCACTTCGTCCAGAGCACATTGTTGCTAACGCCCCCCTATCACAACACTGCTTTTTGTTTTTACGCCTTTGCCACCACTTAATCTCCTCGTGTCGCACCCCCACAACTCCTACAACACTGCTTTTTTATGGTTTTTTTGTGCATAATTAGAACCCACACACACTCTGCACCCTCACACACACTGCACCCTCACACACACTGCACCCTCACACACTGCACCCTCACACACCGCACCCACGCACACCGCACCCACACACACCGCACCCACACACACACCACACCAACACACACACCGCACCCACACACACTGCACCCTCACACACTGCACCCTCACACACTCTGCACCCTCACACACTCTGCACCCTCACACACACTGCACCCTCACACACTCTGCACCCTCACACTCTGCACCCTCACACTCTGCACCCTCACACACTCTACAATGGAACAAACTCTCCAAATGCCACTCAGTGCCACATAATTACACTGCACTCAATGCCACATACACTCCAAATACCACTCAATGCCACATAATTGCACTCAACATAATTACACTGTACTCAATGCAACATACATTCTAAATACCACTTAGTACCACATAATTACACGCCACATAATTACACTTCCCTCAATGCAACATACACTCCAAATACCACTCAGTGCCACATAATTACACGCCACAAAATTACACTCTACTGAATAAAAACATGTACTCCCCATATTACCACTCAGTGCTACATAATTACATGCCACATACTTAAACTCTACTCAATGCAACATAAAGACACTTTATCTGTCTATCTATCGCCCTCACTCTATCTGTCTATCTATCGCACTCACTCTATCGCCATCAGTCTATCTATCGATCGCCCTCACTCTGTCTATCTATCTATCGCCCTCACTCTATCTATCTATCTATCTATTGCCCTCCCTCTATCTATCTATCACACTCACTCTATCGATCTATTGCACTCACTCTATCTATCTATCGCACTCACTCTATCTATCTATTGCATCACCACAGCATCACTCAGCACCACCACAGCATCACTCAGTGGCACCACAACATCACTATGCGCTACCACAGCATCACTGAGCGCCACAGCATTACTCATAGCCACCACATCACTCAGCGCCACCACAGCATCAATCTGTGCAACCATTCAACAGCAACTGGTTCAAATATGTTCTCTCAATGTTTCAAGCTTTATTACAAATGTCACAAAAATATGTTAATATTTCACTTCTGTTCTTGGATTTTCGTCACAATAAAATACAATGAACATAATCTTCACAAAAGTTATTTACAAAAGCTATTGCCATTAAAAATTACAATAACTTTTATTTAAGTATTAATGATTAAAAAAATTGAAAATATGGGAACAACTATCTCTACCCACTAGATAGATTAAGTGAAGAAATAGGGAATAACTAGTATTATAGATTAGATCCTAGGAACTTTCCCTGTTCTTTATGACTCTTACAAAGTGCGCCTTAGATTTTTAGGCATCAACTTCCCTTCCTTACCATTTAGGTAGGATATCCATATGTACCAATGTAGTACGTTAGTAAATTGAAATCTATGTCAGATAGTAATAGGCATCTTTGCACTGGACTTACTTAAATCTCTCCTGAGGGAATACACCTGGAGAAGTACTGTGAACAATAAATGTGTTGATGTATTGTAATCTATGCCAGATATGAATAGGCATTCTGTTTTAGACCTTCTTAATTTGTCTTGAGATCACAAAACTCTGTACCTAGACTAGTACTGTGAACACCAAATAAGATATGAGTTTAAACAGAACAGGCACAATGTGTTATAATTGCCTAAACACAAAGGATGCAATGTAACTCCGCATCTAGTTATGAACTGTGAATTTGAGTCAACTTTTGTGTACAACAGTACTTAGGAAAATGTATATAGGTTAGGTTAATGAAGAGTAAACTGCTATGTAATTAATTCTACCATGTATCCACTTTTTAGGAACATATGCACACCACGACAGAAATTGACTTTTTGTCTTGATAAAGGTGGATTGAATTTCGACAGACCACCGAAACGCGTCGACGCCCTAGTTCAGTGTGATTCGTGGCTCAAACAACGTTGTTGATACAGTAATTTCTTAATGTGCACTACGTTGTCCCAAAAGAACATTAGAACACACGCCTTGTATTGTACAAATTATATGTCTTACTGTTTTTCTGTCTGTTCTTAGCAATATTGCAGGTCGATATTGAATGTATGTTTCTTTTTTTATTTTGTTTTAACTTGTTTTAAGCAGCATACTATGTCTTCTGCTAAATTTTTTAAAAAATTTTTTAACTCCATTGTATACAATAAATTGTGCTAGCCTTTTACATTTGATTCATTTGTCATAGTTATTGCTTTTTTTCACATTTATGGTATTGATGTATATGACCTTGCTCAAGGGAATTACTTTTTTATATTAAAAAAATAAAATTGAAAGCCATTGTTATTTGTAATATCAATACATCTAAGTCACGTAAATACAACACATATTGCATTACAAATGCTATAGGTGTCACATTTGCGAAAGTTAAAACTATTGGCATTGTAAATGACAAAGCTATTAATTTTGCTATTTTCAAACAAACACATAAATAAAAGAATTGTCATTTACAATACCAATAGCTCAAACTTTCCTAATGCGAGACCTATTGCATTGCAAATGCTTGTTTGTATGGTCACCCCCACATGTTTTAGTCCAGTGCTTACGGTTATGGCTCTGAAAGTGCACTGGAGCCTGTTACCCAGCCCCAGTTCCAGTGCTCTATCTCTAAAACTGATATGTGTGAATTGTCAACTCCAATTGACAAGGAATTTAACCCCCTTATAGGTCCCTAGTATATGGTTACCGGTGGTACCCAGGGTATGGGCGTTAAAGGGGTCACCAGGGTCTGAAGCACTGTTTGTGCCACCCTGAGTGACCCAAGTAAACTACTGACAGCTGGCCTGCCATTGCAGACTGCAGAAGAAGTGCAAACTGTTTGAATCCAACTTTGCCCTCACCATTGTGGCAAAAACAATGCACTATTTTCAATATATTCCATTCACCCCTAAGGAAGCCCTCCTAAGCCCAGGAGGTAGGGTGCATCATAATAAAGTGTGGACATGTATGTGCAAGCTTCTATGTCCCTATGCTGGCCTTTACCATTAAAGGCTACTATAAGTGATAGGTGGGCCATGAGATAACATGGCCTGGCACCTGGGCAAACACAAGGTCATCAGCTCCATTAAGGTACAGCTGAAATATGTCATGTTTGGTATCAAACAACGTGCCTCATCACCCCTGACATCGATATCGTTTAGAGGCCGATGTGGCATGTACCCAGGTGGCTACCTTAGAGGTTGCCCGCCCGGTGGCCCCAGCCTTTCCCGTGCTCTGACTGCTAGCCTACAGTTGCTGCTGCCAAGACAGGAATCTGACCCCCTGCCAGGAGGTTTGAATTATCCCAGGAGTCAGAAATAATGGCCTGGGTGGGAAGGAGGTTGCACCGCCCACCCTGGCAGGATGGCTAGTGAAGTGGGACATCAAGGTGGTGAGCTTAAAAAACTTCACCGCCTGTGGTATACAACCAGGTTGTCTCTTAAAGGGAGGAAACAGCCTTCCCTATGTCCCCAGGCACATTTGCAACCAGGCAGGTTGAAAAAATTAGGTACTCAGGAGGTGTACATCCTCAGAAGGCTAGCCACACCTCTAGGGTGGGCTATCTGGTTTGTACAGCTAAGGAAGACTTTGGCCATTTTTAAAAGTGGTAGAATAGAGGATTCTGTGTAGAAAGGGTGACACCCACGCCCCCCAGATGTAGTTTTGTTAGAGGCGGATTAGCCGCTGGGGCTAGTAACCCATTGGCCATTGCAGCCACAACCCTAACATCCCTAAATCTAGGATTTAAAGGCCAGAACCTCAGTTTTTATCTGACTTGCTACAAAGAACAAAGAGGAGACCCGTGTCTGCAAAAAACAGGATCTGCACAAAGCAAAGGTGTGATACTCTGCACCTGTGGCAACCTTCCTGGAACTGCTCAGCTCTGACTCGTCTTGGATCAAAGCTGTTCCCCCAGACTGAAGGAACCGTTTGATAGCCAAAGGCAACTGTAGACTCCCCTGGACTAGTGGCACTAGTCCCCTCCACACCACAGGTAAAAATAACATACCAGAACAAACGAATCGCTGGCCATCGTGTCTCTGAGGGATTGGGCAAAAGCAGATGGTCAGTGCATTGGGGGAAACATAGTCCTGACCTCCATCAAGTTTCAGGTGCTTACTGTTTTTCCCCGGACCTCCGGACTTTAAAATACATTTCTGCTGACCTTACCACTACCAAGGCTTGTTGGTCGCTAGTCCGGCAACCACCCCCGCTGCACCTCAAGGGAACTCCACAAAACCTTCATCTGACATCAGCAGTGGCTTTGTTGTCAACTTTTTTGCACCTGGTTCCCCACCTGCACCCTGTAAGCGGTAAACCCAGCTCCCCACGGCGCCTGCTTCAGCACCAAGGACAGCCAGGACAACTCCGCACCCGGGCTTCTCGAGCCAGGTTAAATTGAACTGATTGTCGTGGCTTGGTCCTGGAACCCGCATCACCTTTAGCCTCCTTGGGTTCCAGATAACTCAACCTGCAAGTGACTGATTGTCACTAGTGCTTTTTACTATTGGCCTCAATGATGAAGTGTTTTGCAATACTGTTTTGTACTGATTTAATATTGCTTCTAAAATCCGTAACTCCAGTTATACTTATCTTTACTTTGTTTTGGTGTCTAAATTTACATAAAAATCTGTTTTATTTTTTATAAATTTGGTGTAGGATTTCCTTCAACTTGTGTCAATTACTTATTGTCCATGTTGGTACTCTGAAATGCTTAACACATGGTCCTCTAGTAAAACCTAACTGCTCTTTGCCTCCCTACCAGGACTGAGCTAAGGATATATTATTGTGAATCCAATGACCATCTTTGGGGTATTGTGAGAGTATTGCATGGTGAAGTCTAACCAACATCACTACATCATACTCCACCTACACACACCCCATCGCAGTGACAGGCAACAGCAGAATTCAAGGATGTACTGCAGAATTCAAGGATCATGGGTTTAATGATCTATCACAGGATTCCAGGATCCTGGGATTTAAGAGTCTCATACTCTATAAAAGCCACACAGAGTATTCCTCTGGTTGGGCCCAGCTCTTCGGCAGTGTTCCTGGCTCTTCAATCAAGATATCTTCAAGTCAGACATCAAGAACATCTTCCCAGACGTTTTCTGTTGACGACACCTCTTCAAATTCCTTTTGCAGTCTCACCTCAAAGACTTTCCTTCCATCCTTTTAATTATTCAACCTATCTCGGAGATGTCTTCAGAGGCCTCAGGAAATAGTAGCCAGGGAGAGTTATATATTGTTGGAAATGGCCCATTCTGCAGGGTCACCCAGAGTTGTTAGCCTTTTTGCTTAACCCTATTATTGCTGCCTATAAGCCCCTACTAACTTGGAGTCCTCCTTTCAACATGGTAAAATTGGTGTACTCCTGATTGGCATATTTAACTTACCTATAAGTCCTTGGTAGATAGTACCAAGGTGTATCCAGGGCCTGTAAGTTAAATATCACCAGTGGACTGCAGCATCCCTTTAGCCATTCATTACAATGATAATGTTAACATGACTGCAGGCCTACCACCGGTAGGCAGGCTATATATGCTTTCACTGCATCACCTTTTGACAGGCCTAAACCTTACTTTTAAAATATTTATAAATCACCCTAAGTAGGCCTTATTGCCCATATATGCTGGGTACATGATATTTAGAAGTAAGACATATAAAAGTGTAATGTTAAATAAGTCCTTACAGTGAAAATGCCCTCATAGGTATTTTCACTGTGGCAGGTTTGGCTGTTCCATAGAAAAACACTGGGATGCAATATAAAATACTAATCCTTTATCCCAAGAACAGAACTAGCTAGAAAAATATTTAAACAAAATGTTTTAACAATTGGTAAAAATCCAATTCAATGGTGAAGTTGGATTTGGTCTAGATAACACGGAGAATAACTTTTAAAAAGTTACTTTTGTCCTGCTTGAAGCCTCTGGAAACTAAGCTTGCATTTTGTTCTCCCACTTTGGCCAGCCAAGTAATTAGCATTTAAATAGGCGTGAATAAGGAGTGAACTGACTCCCTGGAGTAAAATAATAGGCTGACCTAAATAGGCAGAGAGGGGCCCTCTGAATCTGACAGAATATGCAAGGGGTGCTTTGAATATTCTTTTTGACATTAAAAGTGTCAAGTTCTGTCAAATACTGCTTGACAGGTCTGCTGGGGCTTTTCATAAGATACTTGGGGCGCACTTCAAAGAGGCCTCTTCTGTCACAGGCAAATGTTAGCGGACACCGTTGGCGAAGCTATTTGCTGATTTAAATCCTGTTTGCATTTGAACGTGAATCTATTGCAACTCAGATGTGCAGAACTATGTTTCTCTGGCCTAAGCTAAACTAGGCTTCAACTAGGCCCCAATTCCATTTTGTTTTTGTATTTTGCCTATCTCATAATATTCATTGTGTGTTTATTTTTCTCATTGACACCTTATGTAGCAAAATGTATACTATTTGTTTTGTAAAGTCAAGTTGTTGTAGAAGTTGTCAGTAGGAAGATTTTAGAGGCTCTTCCTTCTCGCCCACTCATTCATTTTTGAGCCTTTCCTTTGTGTATGTAACCGGATTTGTTTTGACACCTCTGATGGCATTAGGCCAGAAGGGGTTCATAATTACTCATTTGGTGGGATAGTACTAAGATGGTGGGATTATATTCTTTTATTATTTGTATTTTGATTTGTTGTTGTATTGCTACCTTTGCTCATCTCTGCTGACTGTGATTTCCATTGCTATCTACTGAGAAATTATTGTAAAAGTCCCTCAATTTGGCGGGGAGCTAAACTTTTTTCTGAGCTTTTAAGGATGCTGTCCAATGTTCCATCAATTTGCTGCACATTCGGGACTTAGGGCCTGATTGCGAGTTCGGCAATCCATCGGACCGCTGATCCCATGGTGGCGGTCCCCTGGAACTCCAGAGTGGCAGTCCACCCGCTGTATTACGAATACAGCAGTGGGACCGCTGCAGGCCTACCGCAACCACCGGGCATCATGGATCCCATGGTGGTGAGAAGCTCTAATATACTGGCCATGCCGCTGCGGTACCTCCGTGCATATTAGGAGTTTCCTTACCACCACAGTTTTCATGGTGCTGAAGCCACCATGAAAACTGTGGCGATGAGGAAACAAAGAGGGCCCTACAGGTCGCTCTGGTGCCTGAGGGCCATGGTGTGCCTGCAGGGGGGAGCAAAATGTTGTACAACCCTGTGTGCAGTTCCCCTCTTTCCTGCACGGCATGGACTTTATAGTCTATGCTGTGCAGGAACGGACTTTGGCGTTTGTAGGAGAGTAGGGTCTGCTTTCCTGTGGTCACCCCAATTTTTGCTTTTTGCTTCACTGGTTTTCGACCTAATGTGGCTGTGGGCCTGCTAATCAGACCCACAGCCTGCTGTTCTCTCTCTGAATTCAACACCATGTACTTTAGGTACATCACCATTTGGGTATTGGATCACCTTATGAGCCCCTGTACAGTGTACTATAGGTACCCAGGGCATAGGTGCATCCAAGGCCTACCAGGGGCTGCAGCATATCTTTTGCCACCCCTGGCTGGCCATCCAAACAGACACAACTGGCTGATCACTCAGCTGGGGAAAGGTCATGTAATCACCCCTTGCTTAGATATAGTATACCTATATCTAAACCTATATCTGGACACATATATACCTAAAAGCCACTCCTTTGGCAGGCCTTAACAATCCTTGAGGCAGAGTGCTTGGTTTTATGTGAGATGGTGCTCTAGCATGAGCTGAGCCTGTCTGCAGCTTTCGGAACCATTTCCTTATAGCTGTTCTGGGATACTGCTATACCATATACTCTTAAGTGCATTATAATCCTCACGGTTATTGCTAACTTTGGTTTGGCTTTATCAAAACATGTTGTGTAAGGTGTCATACACTTTGGAATACTACCCCCTCGCCAGTTCTGGCGACGGGGGTAGCATTCCACCCTGCTAGAGGGCTAAGACATGTGGGTAACAGTAAACGCGGTTAAAACTAACCAGAGCCTCAGCATCACAAAATGGATGCTGCTGCCACATACACGGGTCTGGCCTCCTGCTGCTGACCGAAACTCCTAGTTACTGTTTCTTTCAAGATGGCACCGACTCGGGCTATCGAATCTTTTTACTCTTGCGCATCACGTGACACTGATCATGTGACATTAGGTGTTCTTTAAACAAAACAATTTGTTGCCGTGTACAGATCGAGTATTATCTCGTCACATACCTTATCTTGGTATTGGATGCGCC
The DNA here is from genome assembly GCF_964261635.1 of Lissotriton helveticus. Taxonomy (NCBI): domain Eukaryota; kingdom Metazoa; phylum Chordata; class Amphibia; order Caudata; family Salamandridae; genus Lissotriton; species Lissotriton helveticus. Next base: position 643,655,772 of record NC_136070.1, read on the forward strand.
AGACCCCCTATTACGGGTGCTCCGCTTTATTCTGTCGGTTTATGACTGGAAATTAATTGAGTATTTCCCCGGGTGGACGCTTCATTTTTTGTCCAATAAACGCACAAGACTCCCCACTTTGGAGTCCTCACGTTAATCCACTGGAGTGCAACACAAGAATAGATGCAACCTCTATCGATGATATTGCTTTGCCACCCCTTTATTATTTTGCGGAGCCCACATTTGATGTAAACTGGCCTCCCTCACCAAAAAAAACATTAGGAGAGCCTAATACAATTGGAGTAAAGGCATGTATTGATATATCCTGATGATGATCCCGCACTAAATAGGGATCGAAACGTCGTCGACAGCTTACACTTGATGATTTGAATATTTATCTATTGTGAAATCACAGAAAGTGTATTTAACTAATAACTGTCTTCCAATTTTTGATCATTTTACTGACTTTTTCTTGCCTTGTAATTGTTTGTTTTTCTATGTTTGTATACATGTGGTAGTTGGACACAGGCTTGTGTCCCACTTGGAAATTGTCAGATATTTTGCCACATTTGACTGTATTGATTATTAAAATATGTCCGGTTGGACATTGAACATAGATTCCAATTTTGGTCTATATGTATCTCTGTTTTTAAATTGAAATTGATGTTTGGGACCATTGTCTCGTGAAAGACCGATACTCCGGCAGGGGAGGCCTCGACAAATGGTATCCTGTCACAGGGAGATGTTACACCACCCCAGACAGGAGATAGTGGATTGAGGCAGGCAGGGCGAGTGAAACTAGACACTGCCTGGGGCGCACAAGGCTCCCCATGCATAGCCCAGTTCAAACCGGTGCTGGGGCACTCCAGCCCCAGCTCTGGCGCGAAACTGGACAAAGGGAAAGGGATGTAACCACCCACTTCCTGGGTCCCACCCATAGGAGGGACCTAGCAGGTAATCCAGCCCCTTGATTTGGAATAAAGGTAGGAGATGTGTCCATAGACATTAGATTATCCTGACAGAAACTTTGATACAGAACTCTGGACCCTTCGACATCCCACTCGACGTGGAAGACTGAAGAATCTCCCTTGTGGTCAAGGAGGGACCACCCTGTGCAAACAGGCACCATCCAGCGCCCACAGGTTTGCTTTGTTGCAGCTCCCGCCGGAGCTTGAGCAACAGAGATCGACAAGAACCAGATTCCCAGACATCCAATAGCTCGATCCACAGCCACAGCAAAGCTGAGACCCGTGGAGGCGACGTGAGACCAGCCATCTTGAAAAGACTGCAAAGTGCTGGCAGTGCAGTTCCCAAAGCACCCTCGAAGCTGTGCATTGGGGGTTGAGAAGCCCCAGCCCCGAGCAGCTCGTGCACCGAAGATCACTCCTCCACACTCACCGAGTGCTGCGTGGGGCCCTTTTGCATTTTCCTGCTTGATGCGTCTGTCCGGTCACTGGCCCGTTGGCTAGTGGCCTCTACGACGACGAAACTACAAAACTACTCTGCTGGTCTGGTTGCTCCAGACTGGCCCTCGCTCCCCTGAAAAGGAGAAGCAGCTCTGACCTTGCTGGTCCGAGTAAGAAGTGATCTTCAAATCCTGCATGGGTTGCCTTTGCCAAGGCCTGTTGACTCAGATCCGGAAGTCGACACTGCCAACAGCGAGAACCTTTGTGGGACAGCTCATGATCTACTCCTGGTCATCGTTGATGCCCCCGAGTCCACGTGGCAGCGGAGACAAGCTTCCCGACAACCACCTGATTGCGCCCGACATCGCCTGGTTCCTTCCTGGTCACTGGCTAGTGACCCAGACTCTCTCCCCTCTGATTTCAGGTACTCTACATGTTCGATCCACCCTTGGATCCAACCGGACTCTTCTCTCCTGGCCGCCTGCAGCATCTTCATCTCCAGGCTCCATGGAACTCCACGACGAAACCCGACACACTTTGGCACCTATGCACCCGCCTCCTGTGGGTGAGGTAACGATCAAACACCGGTGCTCCTGTAGTGGTTTACACCTCTAGTGTCCTAGTTTAAAGTAGCTAAGTTCTAGTCTAGTCGGAAGACTTCCAAAACAGTAACATTTTAACTTTTACGCACCATTGACTTTGCATTGGTGCATGCGTGTGCTTTTAGCGCTGCACCCGAGTCCCGCGGGCCTCTCCCGTCCTAACTGCTGTTAGTCCAGAGTAGCCCCAGCGATTCCCAAGGCCCTAGGCCTTACCATTGTTCGAGACGTGGTTCTTTTACCACTTATTTAGTATATGGTTTAAGTGGCCACCGGGCCTATCCATAACTGTGCAACTTTTGTTTGTTTAACTGTGCTTTTGTTTAAACGCTTGTCCCTCTGCCCTCATAAAGAGTACAGAGGATTATTCTAGTAATAAATACATATATTTTTATAATATATAACTTGTGTGGTGTCCTTTCATTTGATGTTACAGGATTGCATATGGTAAAACAGCTGGCTTTACATGCCCTCTTGAGTTAAGCCTTAGACTGCTTAGTCCATGCTACCCCTAGGATAGCTTGTCTTTAAGGTTGACTTACAACCAACACCATAAGGGTTGTTTGGACTGATACAAGGTGCTCACTAGAATAGTGAACATCATACATCAGGCCAACTTCTCACAGCGTTCCCATCGCAGTGCTTTTTAATAGGCACTGCCGTGGGAATGCCAAAGGACTGCCCGTCAGACCACGAGATTACTCATAATCTGGCAGCTGGCTGGCAGTCGAGTTTGGCCATCTGGGACCGGGGCGCTGGCATGGCGGACGCTCCAAGGCTGGCAAATTTGTAATAGTCTATTTTTCAGATTTTGCTCATTACTGCAGTTATTTGAAATACTAAGAGCCTTCATGGCATATAATCTATGATGCTTATTGAACCTAACCTAATTATATTTTTGCCTTCTGTATTGCACTTTAATATTTTAATAAACCTTTCTGGTTTTCTTAACTTACTCATCTCAAATTCCCTTTTTTGAGTCACTCTTATTTATTGTCTGTATTTTGAAATGCTGTTTTGAATCTTGTCTTTAGGGACACCTTGCCTCATCTATTCTTGAGGCTAGCACCACCCACTATCTTGCTATGGGTGCTTAAATCATGCAGATTATGTAAGAGATAGCATCCACACCGGGCAGGGTCCTTCTGTTGTTTTCTGAGCCAGTCAGGCTGTAATAGCAGTTTGTCTCTTTTGACTTTAAAGTGACCCAGCCTGTTTGAAAGGTCTGCTAGGTTCACCTCTAATATTTTGGGCACACTTCAAAGGACAGAAAAAGAAAGCAAAAACAATTTGTGTATATCCATAGTCTGGTTCCTGAAAGCTCAGCTTTGTATACCAGACTTCTGTCTCTGAGATTGTTGTGGGTACAGAGACTGTATCAAACTGCATTATTATGTTAGATGTGGGAAGAGGCTGGTATTACCAAAGTACACTCCTCACACACCCCTGTTGCCAAAGACTTTTGGCATCTTGTAAATGCCCAGAGCGGGTACGTTAGCCCATTTGCCCACTGCTTAGGGCATCTCCGGGGGTCATTCCCACCCAAAATTTCATGCCAGGCATAAATGTGGCATCTCCAGTCACCCACTCAGAACACCCTAGACCTGTGAAAGATCAGAAGAAGACTGAACATGCTGTTTGCAATCTGAGAAGAGGTCTGGAGGATCAGCTCTCTCTCTTGTACCTAGGAAAAAGAAGTGGACTCCAAGGTTCATAACAATGACCTCCTGTTAAAGCTACAGGACACAACAAAATACAACAGTTCTTTTCCTGCAATTGGACCTGGAATGGACTCTCCTGTTGGCGTCTGCCTTCCACCCAGTGAGTCTCTAAATGCTTCTCCTGAGGTCCCGGTGGGCTTTAGAAGCATACTCCTGTGGTGGATTGGGACTTAAAGTACTAAAGTCAAACGGTAAAATCTTTGACCATAATGAACCTGGTTAGTGTATCAGACACGCACTCCAATGCAGTCAGCATCAAATTGTGCCTAGGTCCTGTTCTACTGCGACCATTGACTATCATAGACACTTTGTGCTTCTTCAAGCTATTTTTACTTAAACCTTTAAAAAATCATATCTCAGTTTCCCGTTATTGGATTTTTGTCATTTTGTTTATTAAATTTGATTCTATTTTTCTAATTTATCTTGAATTTTTATTGTTTTTAATTTAGACTTTATTACTGTTTTAGTACTGCATCAATACTTTAAACATTACCTCTAATGTAGTCCTACCACAGCTAGGAGGGGGTTGAGCTCAGGTTGTTTAGTGACTTAAGTGGTTTATCCTGTCAAGGGTTGTGATTATGACTTGAGGTGGGTACTTACCCTCAACTAATAACCCAATTTCTTACACATATCATTTGTTTGGATTCTAGTACTCCTGTAGGGCCCACTTCTGTCTCCTACACCTACGTACTAGGATTCTGACACATCCTCAAGTTATGCTGTAGTAACTGTCTCTTGGCCCTCTGCATTGTTATAAATATATATTTTGTGAACCTTTGTTTCTGATCAGTTCCTCAAGTTGTGAAGAAATAACAACAGCTACTGAACATCGAACAAGACCAATATCATAACTATTGTCTTGGCTCCACAGGATAAAGGTAATGTGCTACTTATATGTTGAATTTTTACCATAATACATCAGTTACTAGGGTAAAACCTCTGTATGTCTTACTTCCTGTAGAATGTTACCATTCATGCAAAATCTATGTAAATGAAAAAACGACATGTATTTTTTAGTTAAAATAAGACCAAAGAGTACTAGGTGTATTGGTTTAAGTTTAGTGTAAAAAAGCTATTACTTCCGAGAGACTGCAGGAAACCTGAGAGAACTTCCATCTGAAAAGGCAAGCTGTGTGACTACACACCAACGACTCTTGTGTGTCTTCTTTCGTATCACTGTCCTCCTTACCTCTCTTCGACGTTCATGCCAAGCTCAATTTTAGACATGTTCAGCACTTTTTAACAGGAAGGAGACTGCTGGGTTGCACAACGTTCCCACAGTAATGTTCAGAACTACATGTCAGTGGACACTTGCGTCTGACTTTGCTGACATTGTTACACCAATCACAGACCTGCTGAAAAAAGGAAATAATTTAACTTCCTGTAGCCACAAAGAAATGTTATGAATTGAAGAGAAGATTTACCAGTGCCCCTATTCTTTTTCAGACTGGCACTACCAGATCATTTATTCATGAAACAGATGCCTCCAATTGGGTGCTAGGATCAATTGTTATTCAAGGTTGCATTTTATTATTGGAAATTAACCAAGCCAGAAACAAATTGCTCATTGTTAGACCTGGCACCTTGGCGTAAGTCTCCCTTCCAATTTGTGTTGCTGTGCCTCATGTGTTTTGCTGGTGTTAGCTGCTCAGAGCACTGCCCCACTGCCAATCAGTGCCACAGTGCAAGTGCTACCTGTAAAAAATGTATACATTGATTGGATTCCGTGATTGGCTTATTTGGTTTACTGTCAGACCCTAGTACAGTGCACCAGGAGTGCCCAGGGCTTGTAAATCCAAATGCTGCTGGTGGGCTTGCAGCACTGGTTGTGCCACCCACAGAAGCGTCCTGGTAAAATGTGTCTAAGGTCTGCCATTGCAGAGCCTGCGTGCAGTCTGGTACTGTCATGCTGACTGGGCAAGTGCACCCACTCGCCAGTCCCTAAACCTTCCCTTAACTTCATATTAGTCATCCCTATGGTAGGTCCAACGGCAGGGTGCATTGTAAGTATAAGGTAGGACAAGCCCTGATGTGTGTGGCATGTCCTAATAGTGAATTACAGCCATTTTTGTTTTTCACTATTGCAAGGCTACCTGTTCTCATAGGCCAGAATGGGCTGTTAGAATTGTTACATTCTATGATCCTAACAGACTCGGGGAACATGGTAGAAATTCGAGTTTAGTATGCCTGAACTCAGAATAATAAAATACATATTTTAGTAAAGTTTATTTTAATATTCTGTGTTTGAAAATACCACTTTTAGAAAGTGGGCATTTGCTTGCCTAACCGTTTCAGCCCGCCTCTGCTAGGATGTGTATTTGCTTTCTGGGTTCTGTGAGTGACAGGGCTGGGGAATTCCAGAGGGCAGGGCTAGGTAGCCTGGTGGTGAATAGAGAGATTTACATCAAGATGGGTGGGAGGAGTGCACCTGGACTCTGAATAGGACTGTGCCTTTCCACCACAATGCTGGCGCCACCCCCTGTGGAGTGTCTGATGTCTCTAGCCTGCTCCCTGAATGACAAGTCAGAGTCATGTCAACAAAGTGCTCAAGAACTGGTTTTGGCTGGGCACAGGCCCCTCTAGCCCAGAGGAACAAAGGATTTAGGGGTATAAGTATTGGGACCCTGCTCCCAAGAAATTGAATCCTGCTTTAAACAAGAAGAACCCTCTGCCCGATGAGAAGGAACTGGGAAAGCTGTAAGGAGGAATACTGTCCCTGACCTGGGAGATTGGCCTGCAGTGGTTGCCTTGCTGCTGAAGGAGAGGAGAAAGACTACAAAGACTTTATTTTCCACCTTCTGCAAAAGATCTCCAAGGGCTTGTGAGTGAGCTTGCCCCCTGAACGAAGTCCAGTGGACTTCATCTGCCTCGCAATCCGCTGCTGAAAACGCTGTTTTCAGTATTATCCGAGGCCGGGAGCTGTGTACGCCTCGTACAACCAAATCGTGTCCAGCAACGCACCGTACCCCGCCTGTCCGCCTCAATCAACGCGACCAACGAACCGTAGATCGCACCGTGACTGGCCGACCTCGCCGCGTACAACCGCTTTGCCTCATCGAGCCATCCTGGTTAGTACGACCCGCAAACGACCACTGAAGTTCCAAGCTGCCGATCGCATCTAAAAGGGGAGTATGCTCCGTACGTCCGCCTCGCACCGCAGCTAAGACTGAACGCCGCGGCTCCCGCAGTACGGCTCGTACGCCACATCGTAAGCTGAACGTCTCACATTCAGCACCGTCCGCTTCACTTCACATAGCTCTCCACTCTACGCCTCGCACCGACGACTGCAACGAGCCGGGGTTTGCACCAGGAGTGGCCAACAACGCTTCTGCCTCACCTTCTTTTTACAGCGCCTCGTCCGTGCCGGACTCATAGCATCAAGGTACTGTGAACGCCTCGAACCCCCATCCTAATACGCATTGGACGGAAGCGTCCGCTGCCCGCATTAGACTCTTGTGTTCATTTTTCATTGCCTTAAGGGCCGAACCCAGAGACCCAGTCGCACAGAACTTAAAAACTACGCATTTACTAAGAGCTCCTTATTGCAAATAGTATTGTGGTCATTTTTGTTGTTATGTTGGTCTTGTGCTAAGCCTTATAGAAAAGATACCTATTTTTGATATATTCCCAGTGTGGTGTCCATTTGTGGTGTTGTCCCTGAGTTACTGTACGTGTTCACAAATGCTTAACCTATCCCGTCTCTGAGATAAGCCTTGTCTGCTCGCGCCACACTACCTAGAGGGTGAGCAGGGGTTATTTTGGAGGGTAATCCCCTTGTCCTGACTAGAGGAGAGGGTCCCTGCTTGTCACAAGTACTTACCTGTGCCAACCAGAGACCCCCAATTCTAACACTCATTTGGTAGAAAAGGAACCTTTATCAATGAAATGACCCTCTATTGCTAGGGGCTTATAAAATCTAAGACCATCAAAATCTTGAAGTACTTCAACAAACATTTAGCAGAAATATATTTCTCCAGCAATTTGATTTCTGAATATCATTAATTCATGGAATACAGAATATTGCAGCAGATTGTTTATTCAGACAATATCTGCACACGTCATCCCCTTCAATCAAATAAAAGATTCTTCTGATTTTCTGGCAACTGCAACAAATTCTTTCTTACAGCAAATTAAGGAAAAGTCATTGAAACCAAACAAATGTCCCTAATATAATAATAAGAAAAAGTAAATTCGAGTTCAACATTGTCTGATTTTCCTTGAGAACTGAATCATTGATTCTAGTAAGACCCTTAGACTAATTGTTCTACAGTTGCCCCACTATCACAGCTGCTTTGCTTGTCCAGAACAAAACTACCCAACCGACAATCAGAAAGTGAGGAGGGGGGCCCAAGGTGGGAAGCATAGTCTAGTCTTCTGAGTTCCCCTGCGACAGCCTGGCCTCCCAACGCCACTAATCAATCCCTTCTCATATGGATTTAGATTTTTTTCAGACATTGAAGGGATGATATGATTCCATTTATTTTTTGACTGCCCTTGAATTTTTCTTTTTAGGTTTCGGCTACCGTCGCACTGCGTAAGTAGTGGGCGGAGCCGAAATCTTTTGTTAGTAGTATGGGGGCCTGAACACGCCCCTCTTCTCCATTGGCTGGCCTCGTAAATGCTGGCCAGCCATTGGAGGAGAGGAGCGTCACTCAGTTCAGGGCCCGCCTTGACGCGATTCGGGGGCGTTTCTGGGTCTTTTTTTAAGTCCCGCCCTCTCCTCTTCCCATTGGCTGGAATTTTACCTTCCAGCCAATGGGAAGGGGAGAGCACGCCCCCGAATCCCTACAGGACGCTGTGCTTTCCGAGCAGCATCTACCGAGGCCATGCGGTAAGCCTCTGCCCCCCTGTTTGTGCTGTTGTTTCTTGTTTTTGTATTAGGGGCCCGCGGCAATGCTCTCAAATCATCCCTGTACCTCCACGGGGGAATCACAGCGTCCGCCTTGTGAAGCGCCGCAGGCGTTTGTTTGGTATGGCTCCAGGGTGCAGCTTTCGGCGTGTGTGGCGCAGCTTGCAATACCTTCCGTGTGTCCTTCTATCTCGCCGGGTTGTTGCTAGTGCCCTTCTATAATTAATCACCTCAGTGATATGCACGCAGCGGGTCTCTCTCCCAGCACCGCGTTGTCTGTGCCTCCGAACCGGTGTTTCAATGATATTGGGCCATGCACCTTACTGTATGTCCTCTTGCCTCTCAGCCCATGGCACGCGTCATGTGTAGTCCCTTGCCTCTTATTTTTGTATTAGGGCCCCCCGCAATGCTCTCAAATCATCCCCGTTCCTCTGAAGGGGAACCGCAGCGTCTGCCTTGCGTAGCGCCGCAGGCGTCTATTCAACGTGGCCCCAGGGTGCAGCTTTCGGTGTGTTGCGCAGCTTCCAATATTCAGCGGCAGCAGCTGATATCTGCTCTTTTTCTCGCGCGCCTCTGTCTCTGCCCCTGAATCTTATCTGGTGCCGGCTCGAAGTCCAGAATCCAGGAGCAGGCGGGTGCGTGCTTGCGTTGCGATAACATCATTGAGTGCTCTTCTTCCCCCACATGTGGAGGCTGAACTTTCCCTCTGTGACCCCGGCCCAAGAACCGCGAGCAGGCTGCTGAGTGAGCAGAAAGTCGCAGGTGACAAGAAGCTGCATCATTTCATCGATATCACGAAGCAGGGCCAAAGGGACAAGCACTGAAGCTCCTGCTGTGCAACTGGTAGGTTTTAATACCGCTTCTACCACCCAATCAACCCCGAGCAGAGCACTTACGAGCCGTTTGGAAAAAATGACTTGTCAAACATCGCGACTTCAGACTGTCAGCCCGACGTGAATGAAAACCAAATTCTGCAAATTTGGGCTCTGACTAGGGCCTGGGTACCTAAGGTGCAACAAACTGAAATACCTCAGAAGATGAAGGACGTCCTGGCTACACCTGTCTCTGACTTAATGCTGAATGGTATTTTCATACCATTTCATTTTGCTTTGTGACAAGACAACGGTGCATGCACCTGCAATGTGGATTCTGATATTACAGTGTTGCTGTACAAATCTGGGCAACACACTCCCCTCCCTACTCCCGCCTCAGATGTTGAAGCTGCCTGCTCTGAACCATAGCGGAGGTGAGAGATGTCGCACACTCCTCTCTGGGGCCCCGGTAAATTCACTTCATTTTGCTCTGCTTCAGGATCCGCTGCTGCCAGTCTCCCTCCACATCTGCGCTGCCCTAGCCTGCTGCTGCTCCTGAGAGCGCCACCTCACACCTCCTTTTCCCTGTCTGGATCCCAGTTTGGGCTGTCACGTGCTCCTATATTATGTACTCTGATTTTTTTTTACTTTTGGTGTGCACGGACCCAGTGGCTATGTGTACGTGCTTTGCATGTTTATAGTCAGTCACTCAGTGGGAAGGTGTGTCGCTGGTAGAAGGGGGCCCGCAGCGTGTCGGCCGGTACTGAGTAGGGTGCATGGAGAAGCTTTGACTGAGTCCTCTTTTACGCAACAACCCTCACGTTTCGTGTCTACAAAAATACAGCGTGTCCGCCGGTTTCGTATGATTATGAGAAGAAGTGATCTGGTAACTAAACTGCACTCTTCGGAACCAGAGATCCGAGTTTGCAAATTGGTTGCTTCTGCTCTGCGTTATGTGATCCTGCCCAAATTACCCAAGTGTCTTCATCTGACCCGCGTCTCTTCCCTGGCAAAAATAAATGGGATTGCCTCAGTGCATTATGTAAAGTTTGCATTGTATGTTCTCCATGAAAAACATACTTGTAGTTAATAAATAACTTAATGATGGTAAGTGATGAGCATTATACGTGGTAGGTTGTATATGAGGCGCACTTGTTTACAAGTTGGATTCTGAACCAAACCGACACATCGGTGATTGCTGGCCATTTACTTTAACCTCAGATGTCTTTAATGCGATTCAATTGTGCGAATGACTCGGTGAAGGCTTGTATCAGCTGTGCTCTTCTGCTTCAGTTTCAGTTATTTGTTTGATGCTGGGACGATTCTTGCACGGTGCTTCAATCAGACGGTGTGTTTGTGTGTGTCTGTGTGAGTTTTTATGTGTGTTTATGTGTGACAGGTGTATGTGCCTGATGCGTTCTTAAAGATAGAGCAACATTATTCTTTATTAGTTCCAACACAATATGTTTTCGTACAGGTGGTGTTGTAAACCCATGTAAATAAGAAGGTGCTTTCATTTGTGAGAGTGAAAAAAAAGGAAGATCAGTAAAATAACATATTTGCCCAAGATCACACAATTTAGTTAACCCAGAAGCTGCGATGGATGCAGGCTTTCTGGTTTTACTTTGTCCCAAAGGCAAGACCTATTGGCTATGCCAATGCTTGTTATTTTAAGTAATAGTTTCAGTATGCTATAAAGGATGCAAATCTGTTTTCACCACGCACCTTGCATGCAGTATTAATTAGATCATCTCAGATTGAAGATTCCAGCATCTTTGTAGCCTTTGGTTCTGCAGAGTACTTCCTAAAGAAAGATGGGAATGGGCAGGATTTCAGGATGATGAAGAATAGTTATTTCTGTCTCCGTTTCATTTTCAGCTCTGTAGCAAGAACTCTAAACATAACAAGCATTTACAATGCAACGGTTTCGCCTTTGGAAAAGTTAGAGCTATTGGCAATGTAAATGACAATGCCATTTATTTATCTGTTTTCAAAACCAACACATAAATACAAATTTTGTCATTTACAATGCCAATAGCTCAAACTTTTCCAAAGGCGAAACCGTTGCATTGTAAATGCTTGTTTTATATTTGTAAAGGAAGTAGTGGGAGCTATAGAGGTGTTCTAGTTGTGGACGTCTATGTTTTGTGTTTGTTTCAATTTCCAGGATTTACACTGCGTTCTTAGGGTTCCAGCTACTAGATTTTAGTGGGAAAGCTAGAGGTACTAGGTAAGAACATATACTCCCTAATTTATGTTCTATGTATGATCATGCCTTAAAGGGAATGGTCCTAAAACCTATTGTGTTATTATTATAGACACACAGCAACACTATAACCCTGAAGGAATCTGCAGTGTGAAGAACTAATACAGTCCCCTTGAACGAACCCAAGGGCCTCAACTTGTGTTTGCTTTTTCTCCACTTCCCCTTTCCCCTGGGTACTTTTATCCCCTGGAGTTATATCCATTCTCTGATGGTTGCAGGGCTCAGGTGGCATAGGAAATGTGCTTTTAGCATTCACATCTCACTCCCACAAAATTGCACAGCCAAAAAACAAACCTGGCCCAGATGTTACAGCCACAATCGAATCATAATTTAAAAGTCACAGAAGATTCAAAAGTCACAGAAGAACTGATTAACCCCCAATTCTGGTGACCCAATCTACAAAATTATATAAAGGATTACATAATATCTTGTGAAGTCTGTCAAAACTTTAGGTGGATTTACAAAAGAACAATGGTTATCTACAGTCTCTGGAAAAACCAGCTTAAATTTACAAATATATTTCATCCAACTTATAGCAGATCTTCCACCATCTGAAAGTTGTACAGCAACTTCTACCATTTGAAAGTTATACAGCAACTTCTAGCATCTGAAAGTTGTACAGCAGTCATGGTCACAATGGATTATTTCAAGAAGCTGGCTCATTTCTACCCTTTGACCCAACATCCTTCTGCAGCAGAAATGGCTCAAATTTTTCTTTCATACATCTTTAGACTTCATGAATTTCCAATCAAGGTAATTTCAGATCTTGGTCCTCAGCTCATGTTTAGAGTGTGGACTCAACTCTGAAATGGAGTTACAGATTTATGGGGCTCCTTTGCCTGGACTGCATCACTAGGCACATGGTCGAACAAAAAGACTGAATCAAACCCTTAAGACCTGCCTTAGCCATTTTGTAAATGCCATCCAAGCCAATTGAAAACCTCTACTGCCTACTGCGTAGTTTACATATAGCAATGTTGTTTGTTCTTCTATAAGATTTGATCCTTTTTTGAACCGATTAATTTTACCAGGAGGCCTTTCCAGCGATTTCTTCTGTTGAAGAAAAAGTTCCAACAGTGCCTGAAATTCTGAAAGCTATCGGAAAAACCATAAAACGAATTGATAAGTTTAAAGAAGACTCAAGAGTTGCAGAACAGACTGACCAATAAGCCCCAGCTCCATATTATAAGATTGGAGATTAAACTTTGCCTTCTTCCAACACTCTTCTATCGATTATCCATAGATCAAAACAAAGACTGATATATTATGGTCTGTTCTACATCTACCGTATTATAAATCAAGTCACTGTCATGCTAACATTGCCCTCTTCCTGGAAGATACAATCTTACTTTCATGTGTCAGGCTGATAAACATTCTACCAGGACTTTTGGACAGGGAAGTTTGTACAGAAAATACAATTTAAAGTTATCTGGGGCCAGAAGAGAAGGAGCTGAGATCCCTGAAGGGTCAAGGGAGAGAACCAGGAGGTCAACTAACAACACCACATCTAGCAATACACCTAAGGTGAATAAAAGGAGGAATATAGGCAGAGGTATCAGTGGGGGCCGGAGTGCACAGATTTTCCAAACCAACCCCCCTGTTCCTACACACTCAGTAGAGTCCTTTTTCAGGGCAACCAAGGATAATGGTATCAGAAGGTGAAGGCTGGAATGATCTGCAACATTTAGACATGAGGGATCAAACTCCAATCTTGCTATCCACTCCGTGTACATCTCCATGCCCACAGGATCTGATGAAGATTTTCAGGGTCCAGGTGCTTATTCAGCAAGATAAACAAGGTAACCACTGGGATGAGACATTGGCAGGAATAACGCAGGGCCTGACTATAGACAACGAGAATTCAGTACAGGAGGACGGACTTGTGAGTCTGGGGCATGATGGCTCTGCTCGGTGGACATAGAAGTCCCCAACATTGGTATGCAGCTAAAGCTGAAGAATGAATTTGACCTTCTAGCCCTGATAAATATCCTGGAGCTAGACTCCCTGATTAACTCTAATAAGCCCTCTAGTTTTGGTGAGCCAAAGGCAGATGAGAGGAACAGTGAATACCAGAGTGAACCCTGCAAGGAGGCTTTGGAGTCAATACAAAAAGGAATTACCAAACAACTCAAGAATAGGTTTTCTTTTTCAGAAAATAACTAGTCTGCTACTTGTGACAAATGCGAAGCTCTTGAGAGGGAACTTTTTGACCTGATGGCCAGAACCACGGCCCTAGAGGTCTCAGTAGCACAGACCACATAGGAGGTTGATAAAAACTCTAGGGAGTTAGCAGCTTTAAAAGGCCAGGACACAGTAATACAATAGAAGCTGGAAAGGCTAGAAAATCAAACTAGAATAAATAATATAGAAATACTGAATATTCTTGAAAGCCCTGAGGGATCGGACATATAATCGCTTGTGATTAGCCTGATCTAGGAAGGTCTTCCTAAGACTGAGCCAACTGAAAAGATTAGGGATCTGGCCTTAGCCATTCAGCGAGTGCATAGGGATCCCTATAGACTGATTCCAATTAGGAAACTTCCTAGGAAGATTTTGCTAAACTATCACACTTATGCTGTAAAAAAAAATATCCTGGCTACTGTATCGCATTCTGAATCATTTGGTTTTAAAGACTTCATGTGTACTTTCAGGTAAGATCTATGACATAAGACAGAAGAAAGGCATTGCCTCCTTGGAAAAAAAATGGTGGAGATGCAGGAACTCGGGCCAGAAAACAGATGATGTTCCCAGTCTACCTGAGGGTGATTTAGGATAGTTAGATGCCTTAATCCACCAAGAGTATGAAGCGAAGGTTCTGATTCAGAATATAGGGAAACATAATTTGAAGTAACAGAAAGCTTTTAAAGGATGCAATGTGAGTTATCACCAGCTCCGCTTCAAATGCTAGATGTTAGGATCAGGGGGCGCGAGTTGGAGAGGATGCCCGAAATGGCCCGAGATGGCTATTAGTTCATGGGAGGGTTCCCTAGGAGAGAGAAGTGGGGGGAGCATGCTGGGTGGGGAGCCTATTGGAGAAAATCACAAAATGTTGTCCTCGTTTATTTGGTTTAAACATGTTAAGGGGCATACATAATTTGGGGTATGTCTGGGTCAACTTGTAAGGTTAAACACCAAGTAAACATATTATTTTGGCATGTTGACAGGATCAGGGATACGAGGAGACAGAGATCCGTATTACAATTTTTGGAAGCAAGTGAAACATAAGCAATTTTTTTTGCAAGAAACATCTCACTACGGGGCATATTCACAACTGAATGGTGGAGCGCGGTGTTACTGCCATAATTGGTAATGCTGCGCTCTGACATTCTGAAAACACAGATATACACCATATTTACAATATTACGGCGCACCCCTGCATTTCCCCTAGAACTAAATGTACCTGCCCAGCGCCAGCGCCAACACAGGCACCCTGCACCATGGTATAAGGGTGCCTGCTTTACAGGGAATGATTGTTCATGTGCAGGAAGGTTTCCGTTCCTGAACATGAATAATCACTAATGGCGAATTGTAACTTCTATTTGTAGTCCAGAATGCAGCACATATAGAAGTTGTAACTCGCCATTCTCTAATGATTGTTTATGTGCAGGAAGGGACACCTTCCTGCACATGAACAATCACTGATGGTAATTTGATCTTTCTATGTGTGCTACAGAATGCAGCACATATAGAAATAGCAAAAACAGGGAGAAATTAACCATTTCTCCTCATTCACCAGTTTAAGATCATGTTTTCCTTGGTCTTATTTTTGGTTCTGCCCCATATTTATGACTGCCTTGTAAATAGGGGCAGTGTAAAAAAGCAATGTGTGTTACGGCGGAACGCCCACTGCAACACCCATTGCCTGCCCCTTTCGCGCTAAGTGCTGCATGAAAGGGGCATTATTTACAAGGCGCAGCCACGTTAAGTGGCTTAATGCCGCCTTGTACATAAGACAAAGGGGTTATCGCGATCAGAACGTCATATAAAGTGACGTTCCTGTGGCAATAATCCCTTGTAAATATGTGCCTAAGCCTGAATTACTACATGCAATAAAGGGGTAGCATTGGGTTCACGATTTGATTTGCACCACACATGTAGGAACTAATAGAGGAGTACATGCATATAATTGTGTTAATTATAATTTTTTTTTTAATCGTGCGTTTTAATGCATTTGGCATAGCACACAGGCCATTTGCATCCGGCCATTTGCATCCAAGGTTAACTTAACAAGGTTCCCTGATTACTTCTAGTTCCTCTTGGGAAAAGCTAGGGCTCTTTCTTTTATCTCTGCAGCCTCAGTCTGTCGGGATTAAACATCTGTGTTTACCTATTACACATTTGAAACACAAAAAGTGTGGAAGGGTACAGGCGTCCCCAAAACCAATTCTATAAAGCCAACAAAAGACAAAAACACGGGTGCATATTACCTAGCAATAGCGATATTTATCGCTAAGCAAGGGTAGCGAGAATCATTGTATCGCTGCGCTACGACGATTTTTATCGCTGAGATACCTTGCTATCCACAAGGTTTAACTCAGAAACAATAAAAATCATTCGAAATGCGAGAATATCGCTGGAAATACAGCGATATTCACACATTATCGTGACAATGCTCTTAGCCATGTTATCCACCTCCCATTGGATAACATGGCTAAGAACTGCTCTGGGCAGGTGTTAGCTTTTGGAGCTATTCGCGCTTAGCGCGAATATTTCCAAAACTACGCCTTTGTAGGTAATAGGAGATAGCGATGTTAGCGACTCTTTTCAGTCGCTAACATCTTGGCACGCCCACTTTGCATGTCAATAGCGATAATTATCGCTGACATGCAAAGCGGGCCCCAAGATGCTCGCTATCGCCTATTAGCTGTCGCTAACTGGTGTTAGCGACAGCTTGGTAATAGGGCGATCAAATTATCGCCGCTGTAGCGGGAAAAAGTGCAGCTAAAGCGGCGATAAGGGCCCTTGGTAATATGCCCCACGGTTATTTATTTCCTTGCGCTCATGAGTATTTTTCTTACCAGTGTTTTCCACCTGTTGTATTTGTCAGAGCTTGCTTAGAGAATGTGTCTCCAATCCTCTGAACACCGACTCGCTTGGCAGGTTTTTGGAACCAGCTGCATGACTGCAGTTTCTCTGAGCTCGAGGAAAGTGCATGGATCGCTTGGAAACTGGGTCATAGAACCTGTATTCCGTTCCTTAAACTAATAATCTGTCAGTTATTGCTTGTTGGGTTGTATATTTCTAGTAAAAGGAC
This sequence comes from Lissotriton helveticus, assembly GCF_964261635.1. Taxonomy (NCBI): domain Eukaryota; kingdom Metazoa; phylum Chordata; class Amphibia; order Caudata; family Salamandridae; genus Lissotriton; species Lissotriton helveticus. The sequence continues at coordinate 643,672,661 of NC_136070.1, forward strand.
CGCTAACATTGTTCACATTGTAAGATGGTGCATGGGAATTCTTCCTGTCTACCTACAATACTAGGAAGCCAGGTTGATAACATGTTGCATTGCAATTTCGCTTGCTATAACTTGTTGCCCGCTCTCCAGAGTTTCTCACACCCCAGCCTTGCACAGTGTTATCAATAATCGTGTAGAACATTTTGTGATGTAATTAGCGGTGCAAGGCAAAAGTGCGAGTTATACTTACTTTAAGGCACACGTTACAGTTACGAGAGAACTATAACAATTGAATTTCAGTGTTTTTTTCATATATAGATATTATATTTTAACTGACATTTTTACCTAGCTATAATGTTCTCTTAACCTTTGTTTTTTCAGGGAATTTCAGTTTTTTTTAATGTGAAGTAAGATATTACCACCATTTTTTCAGTGATTTTCTAAGGTTTTTGTCATGTAAATCACTGGCAATATACAAAAGACAGACTATTGGTTTTATGAAGGAGTAGTTACAATATCTGTCAATTAAGCATTCACAGTCAAAGCAACATTAAACAGGTGAAATATTTTTTTTCCACATAGTTTTTTTTCACACTCCTCAGTTCACATTATGCAGTCATAAGACCAACGACAAAGTGCCCCTGAATTCTAAAGCTGAAGAGCAAAACCTCCAGCTATGGTAATGGTTAAACCATTCAACAACTTTTCCTGGAGTCACATTCTATAGACCCCCCAGGAAACGTGCGGTTATTTTATAAATATTTAGGGGGGCTGATGTAGTCCCTGCAACTCCTCACAATGCTTAAACAACATGCTGGTGGTGCTCCTACCCAAACTGGAGCACAACCATGTAGCCAAATGTATGTAAATTAGCACTCGCAGGGCATTATGGGGTGCTCCTTACCAGGAGTAGTGGCCCACCCAATTATTAATTACTTTTTTTTTTTTTTTACATGTCCGGTCCTACCCAGGACACCACAGCTTTCATTCTGGACTGCAGGTTAAGCCAGGGCCCCGGCGGTCCTCCTGGCTTCCTCAAATGCCCCTATTCCATAAGGCAGTGCAGTAGTTGGCAACACTTCATTTTTTTTGTTGGTCATTGAGGTGCCCTAGTGCCCACCTGTGGCACCCCACGACATTAGCATTAGCACTATGGGTTGCAGGATGAGCCCCTGCGTCCCGTAGCCCCTCTGGCTCCCTGCAAGCAGCCCATTCCATTGGGCTGCACAGAAGGCAGTTACACATATTAGCATTTTTTATGTTGGAGGCTGTTGGAGGCTGCGGGAAGACAATGACGTCATTGATGACAACACTGTGCATGGCAGGCCTGCGAGTATAGTTACTTGAGATGACTATAACTGATAAATATCTGTGGTTTTGTTTGATTAAAATGGTATGTTTTAACTGACATTTTCACCTAACCGCTTCTTTAACCTTTGTTTGTCAGTGAATATATGTATGTATATATATATATATATATATATATATATATATATATAAGTAGGCGTTGGTAACTTTTTAGGTATTTGTACCAGCATATGAACAAAAAAAAACCCCTCTCCTCTGTACAAGCACGTAGCACTTTAAGTTTATGGAATAGGCATAACTAACACCAGGGCTCCGATGTTAGTCATCAGGTTCACTTAGTCTTTGTATATCAACATGTGATAATAGATATACAGTAAAAAAAGAAAAAAGAAAAAAATGATATTACAAAATAACGTTACCATTATGGAAAAAGAACATAAAACAAAAAAGAGCAATCATCAGTAACTTGTGAAAATTTAAACAGCTGCTTTTTAATTCAAAACATTAATTTGTGGTTTTCAAATAATATCTTTGTTCTTTGCACTTGTACATCGACTTTCACAGGAGTTTGGTTTTATTTAAAAACAGCACGTTTTAATTATTTTTAGATCTCAGCCAAAATTAGAAACTTTTAGATCAATGTATCTTCCATTTTAGGCAAACGGGGTGTAGTTTTTTCAAAACTACAAAACTCATTTATGTCTATGCGTTATTTAGGCTGTAACATGTGACCTTGTAATGTGATTATTTAAACCAATACCTGTCTATGTACTGTGTCATGTGATCAAGCGCTCGGGGAAGCGTCATGGCGATTTGAAAAACCAACACGAAATAAAGAAGTAACCTTTGCATCTATTTTGGGCCCGTATCTGTTTCTGGAGCTTTGAAAACTCTGCACTGTGATTCGGATATCCTTGGAATATATATATATATATATATATCCAGACGAAAGTACCCGAAGTGAGGCACCTCACACAGGTGAACTCCTTATCACTCAGCCAGTCGTCACCAGGCAAAAGAAAGAGCGCGGACCACTGTGGCTTGTTAGCTGCAGTTTATTCAAACTCCATGAATAGCGCAGCAGCCATGACGCGTTTCGTCCCTCACATGACGCGCTTTTGGCTAGAACAGTCGATTTAAATATTTTTTAGTTGTTTTACTTCACACCATGTGATTAAACCCTTAAAGTGACAGTGCAATTTTAAACATCATATCCGTTTCAACAGAAATTGGTTATGCAATTCTAGAGCATTAATTAAAGCATAAATACATTTTCTAATCTGACCACTGTTTTAAACAATTAAATACCTGAATGTACACGCATATCAGGAATACATATATATAAATAAATATATAAATATATGTATATCTGTATATAACACAAATGTAATAAAACATTAAATACATATGAAAAAATACATATACATAAATGTATCCACTGTGATGATTTATCTCTGTAGTCCATGCTAGCAACAATCTTGGTTTAAATACCTTTAAAACCATTTATTCTGTTACCTGTTATCTATGATGTTTGTTTAAAACTAAATGGATTATATATAAAGTGCAATTTATATTATGTGTTACAACTGTGCAAAACCAAGTAAATAACTTTAAGAAAAAAACCCTATGTACAAGGCAGTTTGAAGCTGCTATGTTGCCTACTTGTTTCAATGTTGAAAATTTAGTCTGGAAGAAAAAACAATAAAAAATATACTGATAAGAAGACCAGGAGGAAATGGGTTAAACAGAATTAGACTAAAACAGGCTAAGACTGGATAGAGTGCATTATATGGGATTTCCGGGATGTGCAAAAGTATGAATGAATAAATATATAAATATTTAAATAAATACGTACACTTTTCAAATTGTAAGTTGCTTATCATATGCATATATGTAAACCCATATGTATCTCTAAACAGTGTTGTTTTTTACATTTTACTACTTCTCATCCATATATTAGCTCTGTTTACATGTTATCTATTTGGGTTTAAGTAGCCTGTCTGGACATATATGTATATATTTAAGTTCATAGCCTGACCACATTGTAAAATCAAACACATAAATAAATATCCATAAAATATCACTTAAAATTGTATATTTTCTGTAAAGTTCTCTTTCACATGATATTATCGGCTCTCAGATATCCGATTGATTTATACATATAGACTGGTATGTAATTCCTCTGTGGCATTTAAACCCCTGGGGTGTTTGGTGTCGAGACTTAGAATGTAAGTCATCTATAACCTACGGAGTGCTTTTACACGGTCCCCTCACCTCTTGCAGATTGGGGCCGAGCCCAATAGGTAATACTGCAGCTCCTTCGGGTTGCCCTCATGTTTTTCATTAAAGTGGCCTGCCACCGGATAAGCTGGATCATTGTTTCTGATTGTTCATATGTGTTGTAGCACCCTTTTATGGCCTTGTAGGATAGTACTACCTACATATTTTAATTTGCAATGGCACTCCAATACATACATTACATGATCAGTTCTATATATATATGAAAGTATCCTCCTCCCAAAGAAAAGAGCAGTGACCCAAAGGGGAATTCAAGGAAACACTTTATTGTGAGATCTTGTTAGGCGAATGCATTTCGGCGTATCTTGCTTTCTTCAGCGCCCCTCTCGAAAATGCTTCCTCTGTTGTTGTGGCAAATGCGGTCCTGCCTCACTTTAATACGCCCTGTTCTGCCCCCTGATGGTGACGAGGCTCACCTGTGCAGTCCTCCTGTGGTGAACTACACGACCCAGAATGCCGCTGTATGGGTTTTTTTTAAACTTTGTTTATTGAAAGTAGTATATTTCAAGGATCATACCAGATTTGTGGACAAGAAGAGAGAAAGAACTCTCACTAGCAAACACACTTTAACAACTGCCCATGTATTTACTAAACATTAAAGCGACTAGTAGTAAATAATTAATGATTCAATACCATCTTGTAAAAATCACAAACCTTGTTTTTATTTATTATTTTTTCTATTCATTTTTCATGTATCAAAATGTTTTGAAATCTTTATCACTTCATTTTTTTCTCTATTTCATTATATATCTTTTATACAAATATTCACACTTTACAGACAAATTATATATACAAAAAAACACACAGAAACTCAAAATTGTGAGAGATAATTTTCGGTCGTTGTAACAGTGAGAAAGGCAAAGCGGTAAAATGGAACTACGCGCGTTTCGGCCAGTGGCCTTCGTCAGGTGACCGTCAATCCCAGTTAACAATACATACAATGGTGTAACATAAATCTGATTTGATTAAGTTATGATCCTTTGAATATATTTATTTGGTCTTTTTATCAGAATCACTGTATAGCCGGTGTATCTACAGAACAAAACTGATTCTCGAGCTCTTTTATAAACTGCCGGACGATTATTATTCCATGAAGGTCCAAAATACTTGCTACGCCGTCATAAAAGACTGATTCGATTATTAAAATATTAGTACGGTTCGTCCACGGATCAAATCTTGTGTTTCTGATAAGGCGGTGCAATGGAGGCTTCCGATTGTCTCTTTGATAGATTTACATATGGCTCTCTATATCGGAGTGGCCTCTCCGTACCGGTAATACTCCTTTGTTTTCTGACAGACCTCGCAATGGAAAAGGCACATACCAGATACAGTGTCATTTTCATAAAATAGGAATCTTAAACCAAACATTCAAACCCCCCCAAATCCTGGTCTATACATTCTGCAAGTTAAGACATGTTGTAAGAGTAGCATATATCACTCATGCAAAGTACTGAAGATGAACCAGGTTACACTCTCAGGCGGAGCCCTCAGGGCCAGCATCCAGCGTGCTGATAGCCTGTTGGGGTAGAGCCGTAGCTCCCAGGACCTCCTCCACATTGTCCTCTTCGCGGTCACAGCTCGCCAGCAGATAGTCTCTGAGTGGACCCCAAATATCTTTAGGGCTCGAGCTCCTGGGGAGTTCTTCTGAATATGTATTTAGCTGCTCCTGGCAGTATACCAAGTCTTCAAGCCACTGGGACGCCCTGGGGTAGCACTTGCAATCCCCTGTATATAACACCCTCCTTTTCGCCAGCAGCAAAGCAACCCTCACAAAGCGGCCAAGCAACCCTTTGACCTCAGGCACGTGTCCCAGTAAACACAGAAGCGGTGTACAGTCCAGAGTGAGGCCTGTCATGGTATCCAATTTCTGCAGGATATCTACCCAGTAGGACTGAACCGCAGGACATTGCCATGATAAATGGATGAAGTCGGCACCGGCTCGTCCACAATGCTTTTGCTACCATGGTCCCTGTAGCGGTGGATGAGCGGACTCACAGGCTGGCAAAAGCTGGGGCATCACTGCATGCACGGACCAATCACTGTATTGGAGTTCGCGATGTGAGACTGCTGACATGCAACTTACTACGTATGGGACCCTTACTGACTGTGGGACTTCAGGTACCAGCATGCCTAGCGAATACTGCCCACAGAGGTGAAAAAACTTTTGCCTGTGATTGGATGCATCGGCACCAATGAAAACATCAGGAGCAGTATGAAAAGTCCCTGCCTATACCAACAGTTTCTCTAAAACATAAAGCTGGCAATGATTAAGGCACACGCCGAAACGCGTCTGCCAGGTATTTTAAGTCTTTACCTGTCAGGATGGTGGCAAAATAAATTTACCTGACCTGTCCAAAAGCATGTGTCGGACCCGTTTCTTGGCAAAGAGGCGGGATTGGTGGAGGATATGTGTGCAGCAGTCGACGCTGCAAGACCGGCATGCCTCTCGATCTGGTGATCCGCTTCAAGTCGACATCTCTGTGGTGTTTGGTGTTGAAAGCACAAAGCGGCGCCCCCTCGCCCAAGACACTGTTCCTGGTTTGGGGAGAGAGCGGCAGCATGCTGCTGATTTGGACGGCGACAGGAAATGCTTTTGCTACCATGGTCCCTGTAGCGGTGGATGAACGCACTCACAGGCTGGCAAAAGCTGGGGCATCACTGCATGCACGGACCAATCACTGTATTGGAGTTCGCGATGTGAGACTGCTGACATGCAACTTACTACGTATGGGACCCTTACTGACTGTGGGACTTCAGGTACCAGCATGCCTAGCGAATACTGCCCACAGAGGTGAAAAAACTTTTGCCTGTGATTGGATGCATCGGCACCAATGAAAACATCAGGAGCAGTATCAAAAGTCCCTGCCTATACCAACAGTTTCTCTAAAACACAAAGCTGGCAATGATTAAGGCACACGCCGAAACGCGTCTGCCAGGTGTTATAAGTCTTTACCTGTCAGGATGGTGGCAAAATAAATTTACCTGACCTGTCCAAAAGCATGTGTCGGACCCGTTTCTTGGCAATGAGGCAGGATTGGTGGAGGATATATATATATATATATATATATATATATATATATATATATATATATATATATATATATATATATATATATATATATATATATATATATATATATATATATATATATATATGAAAGTATCCTCCTCCCAAAGAAAAGAGCAGTGACCCAAAGTGGAATTCAAGGAAACACTTTATTGTGAGATCTTGTTAGGCGAATGCATTTCGGCGTATCTTGCCTTCCTCAGCGCCCCTCTCGAAAATGCTTCCTCTGTTGTTGTGGCAAATGCAGTCCTGCCTCACTTTAATACGCCCTGTTCCGCCCCCTGATGGTGACGAGGCTCACCTGTGCAGTCCTCCTGTGGTGAACTACACGACCCAGAATGGCGCTGTATGTTTTTTTTTAAAACTTTGTTTATTGAAAGCAGTATATTGCAAGGATCATACCAGATACAGTGTCATTTTCATAAGATAGAAATCTTAAACTGAACATTCAAACCCCCCAAATCCTGGTCTATACATTCTGCAAGTTAAGACATGTTGTAAGAGTAGCATATATCACTCATGCAAAGTACTGAAGATGAACCAGGTTACACTCTCAGGCGGAGCCCTCAGGGCCAGCATCCAGAGTGCTGATAGCCTGTTGGGGTAGAGCCGTAGCTCCCAGGACCTGCTCCACATTGTCCTCTTCGCGGTCACAGCTCGCCAGCAGATAGTCTCTGAGTGGACCCCAAATATCTTTAGGGCTCGAGCTCCTGGGGAGTTCTTCTGAATATGTATTTAGCTGCTCCTGGCAGTATACCAAGTCTTTAAGCCACTGGGACGCCCTGGGGTAGCACTTGCAATCCCCTGTAAATAACACCCTCCTTTTCGCCAGCAGCAAAGCCACCCTCACAAAGCGGCCAAGCAACCCTTTGACCTCAGGCACGTGTCCCAGTAAACACAGAAGCGGTGTACAGTCCAGAGTGAGGCCTGTCATGGTATCCAATTTCTGCAGGACATCTACCCAGTAGGACTGAACCGCAGGACAATGCCATGATAAATGGATGAAGTCGGCACCGGCTCGTCCACATCTCCTACAACAGTCAGTGTCCCTATAACCAATTCAATGCAGCTTAGTGGGAGTGTGATATGTCTGATGTATAAACTTCAGGTGGATAATGCGTAAGTTGCTATTGGGCGATAGCCTACCCGTGAGGGAACAGATTTGAACCCATGTGTCCTCCTCCAGTTGCGTGCCCAGGGCAGTGTTCCATCTAGGTAAGCTACGATTTTCTGGAAGGACCAGTTCCGAGAACACCACTTTATATAATCTAGTGAGCAGGTGCTTTCTAGTGGCGGACGTAATTACCAGTTGCAGGGCCTTGGAGGTGACAGGCTCGCATGGGAAGCTAGGATAGTGATCCCTCACAGCCCGCCGCAATCGATAACATGTGTATGCAAACAGGGGTGAAGCATTGGAGATATATTGAAGCTCGTCGCCGGAGATATACGTTCCGTCTTTGAATAGGTTACCTAGTACGGAGATGCCAGCTTCAGAGAGTAGCCGCATTGAGCCACACTCTTGTGCCACAGAGATAGCGCCGTGGCCTTCAATGCCCATGTTTGGCGCGTAGAAAGGTAGTCGGTCCGTCAGTCTACCAATCGCTTGCCAGGCTGAGCACGTGGCGGCAATCGTGTTAATCTCTGCCCTAGGCACATGTCTGTGCGTGTGGGTTAGTATGTTCTGCAAAGGAATATCTCCCGCATCTCCCCCCTCAACCGCTACATGCGGGACAAAGCTATGAGGTCTGTACCAAAAGAACGCGAAGTGAGCTAGGCCACATAGGTAATATATGTAAAAATCTGGAGCGCAGAACCCCCCTTTGTCAAACGGCAAGGCCAGGGTTGCCCAGCTGATACGCGGGGGTTTCAACCCCCAAACCAGGCGGAGTAACTAGGTCTGCAAAGTGGTGAAAAAATGTTTATTCAGACGGATAGGGATTTTGCTAAATAAATATAAAAACTTGGGGAGTATCACCATCTTAATGACCGCAATGCGATCCGCCAAAGACAAAGGGAGAGCCACCCATTTATCCACCTGCTGCACCAAGTCAGCATAGGCCTGTCCATAAGGCAGAGATGCCCACCGGTCTGTTATTAAAGTTGAGCGCGGCTTCTCTGTGATGCTGCCGGATTCTACACATCAGTGGTTCCAGTACAATAGCAAAGAGGAATGGTGAGAGAGGACACCCCTACCTGGTACCACGCTGGATCGCCAATGGATCAGAGATGAAACCAGCGACCCTTACTCTTGCAGAGGCATCAGTATACAGAATTTGAATCCATCGGATAAAAACAGCGGGGAACCCCATCCGACGGAGAATAAAAAAGATATACCTCCATTCAATCGAGTCAAAGGCTTTGGCCGCGTCGAGCAACACGGCCACAGCTTGTAGATCTGGGTTGAGAACATGGAACATCGCAAAGATCGTGCGGAGGTTCCAAGATGTGGAACGATCAGGAATAAAGCCCGACTGGTCAGGTAGGACGAGCATGGGCATCAATGGGTGGAGTTTAGTAGCGAGAATCTTAGCAAGAATCTTGGCGTCAATATTAATCAGGGATAGGGGCCAATAAGACTCGCATCTGTTGGGAGGCTTATCTTTTTTCAGTAGAGTGATGATGAGCGCTTGGCGCAAAGATGGAGGAAGATAGCCCAGCTCATGTGCCTCAGCGTACATGGCCAGAATGTGGGGCACTAGGAGATCAGCATATCGTTTATAGAATTCAGCTGTCAGCCCGTCGGGACTGGGAGCTTTCTTGTTCGGCAAAGAGAGTATCGCCTCTTTGATGTCGGTCTCATCAATAGGTATGCCAAGATATTTCCTATGGGCGTCCGAAAGCCAGGCACAGGCAGTGTCCTGCAGGTAGCCGTCTATAACAGAGTCCGACACGTCGCCGCGGGACGTGTAAAGCTGTCCGTAAAATTCGCGGAATTGACCCAGTATAGCGTCTGTTGTGTGATGACTAGTGCCATGATTGTCTACTATGTGTTCTATAGGATGGGCAGTCGCCCGCTCACGTAAACGACTAGCCAGTACCCTGCCCGGTCTGCCCCCCTCCCCGTACGCTCTAGCCACAAACCGCTTGGAGATATACCTCATTTCTGCCTCTGCTAGAGATTTATGTTCCTCAGTGTATTCCCTAATGCGTGCCAGTGTGTCCAGTGAGGGAAGAGTGTCATATGAGGTTTCCAGGTAGTGCAGCTTGGTTTCAAGCTTCAGTATTTGCCCCCTCAGGTCACGTAAGATACCTGCAGTCGTGCCTATACATACACCCCGTATATTGGCCTTAACCGCTTCCCAGAGGGTGGCTGCACTATCCACCGTGCCCACGTTTAGGTCAAAATACTGTACTATAGCTTTATGGACTGTATCCGCAAAGACGGGATCCAACAGAGCGTCTGCCCGAAACCGCCATGTGAAGGAAGGCCCCACGGTGTGTGGAATCTGCAGTTTGAGCATGACAGGATTGTGATCCGAAAGGGTCCGGGGGAGTGTATAGGTCTCAGTCACCCACCCATTGGTTGACCTGTCCAACAGCCAGTAGTACAGGCAGGACCACATGTTGTGGGAAGGTGTAATATGCGTGCCTACCCATACCCCAGCGTTACACAGGCGCCAAGCGTCAACCAATCCCATCTCCTCCATAAACTGCCGAACACATGCAGCGGTCTTCAACATACGGCTACTCGCGAAGCCAGATTTGTCAAGCCGAGGATCTTAGTGTGAGTTCAGGTCAACCCCAATCAGTAGGACCGATTCCGGCCATGTACTCAAACCCTGAAATAAAGAAGACAGTGACGCTGGTTGGTCAACCACAGGACCATATATGTTGGCGATAGTCACAGCAGTCTTGCCCAACGTGCCTCTTACTGCTGCCCAGCGACCCTCACTATCCGTGCAGGAGTTCAATGGAGTAAAATGTATCCCTTTTTTAATAAGGATGAGGACCCCTCGGCCGTAATTAGAATAAGAGGAAGCTAGTCGGTATCCAGCCCATCTACGCGCTATGGACCCCTCAGTTTGTACAGTTAGATGTGTCTCCTGCAATAAGGCGATGCTCACCCCATGCCTATCCAAATGAGAGAGCACCTGCCTAGTCTTTCTGGGTGTGTTGAGGCCACACACATTCAAGGTGACACAAGTATAACTCTCACCCACCATCACAGAGGCTCCCGATAAGTTGCGAACCAGCGTCTTCTAACATCACAGCACATTTACACGGTGACATAATCAGCGCAGTCGAGTGAATAACATTTGCAGAACATACTCCGATGCAGAAAAAAAGACCAGAATCCCCACCCCCCCCACGCCCCCCCCCCCAATTTGGCAACCCCAACCCGCCAAAGAGCCTTACACCCTCCCCCCCATCCCTCCCATCATCGCACAACAAACAAAGCATCAAACGGGTTACACCCATCGGGGGCAGGGGAGGCAATGCACACTTCTGGCACTAGGCAGAAGTGGGCCTCCGCAGAAAACAGTTCGAGCCCTGTGAGCGTGCCAACTAATAGTAACAGACAGGGTACACCCGGTGAGGCATATAACGTTCAACCCGCAGTGTTTACCTTAGAGCATGAGCCAACAGTGTGCCCTATCTCCAGTCATCGAAGTGGGCAGCATTCAATGAGGAACTGCAGAGTAGGTACGACCAAGGAGGGTATAGGAAATTATCCCCCTCCTCCCCCACCCTCCCTCACTCTCAAGCTCATAACCACCAATTACACCAGTAGGAGGGGTACCATAATACATCCAAAGTCAGTCATCCACGTCAGACGTGTCAGCAGGGGATTTGCGACGTTTTTGAAGTGTCTTGGCATATGCCATCGCTTGCTTGGGGGTGGTAAAAAATGTTCCTCCTTCGAAGTCGCCAATTCTGAGTCTCGCAGGATAGAGCATGGCATATGGGACTTCCTCCCGCTGAAGTAGTTTCTTTGCTGACTGAAATTCTTTTCTCGCCGCCTGTACTTGAGCAGTGAAATCAGGATCAAAGGACAACTGGTTACTCTGATAGATAATCTTGCCCTTCTGTCTGGTGATGCGAAGTACAGTATCTCTATCTCTGTAATTCAACAGTCTTATGATGATGGGTCGCGGCGGAGTGCCAGGCGGAGGACGAGCTGCTAATGAGCGATGGGCCTTCTCGACCGCGAACATGGGAGACAAGTCATCAGTGCCGCAGATCTCCCTGAACATGGTCTCCACGTAATCCTCCAGTCTCCCCATGTTGGTCGACTCCGGCAGACCCAAGACGCGGATGTTATTGCGCCGGGCCCGCGCTTCAATATCCTCATTCTTAGCCTGAATGACTTCCAGGAGCTTGACTATCTCCGTAGTCTTGCCCGCCACCTGCTGTAGGCCATCCTCAGTATCTGTGATCCTCTGTTCCGCCTCCCCCAGTCTTGTGGCCTGTCTATCGAGCTTGGCGGAGAATTGATCCATGCGCGTGTTTAAGGCCTCGATTTTCCCATCGATCGCCTGAAGACTCGCTTGTATCGCAACCAGTGTGGTTTCCAGCATGGATTGACCTTGCGAGGAGGAATTGTGATCACCATCCGCTGCTCCTGTGTTCGTCTGCTTGCTGTTTTTGCGGAGCTCAAAGGACAGCTTGGGCTGTGACTTGTCGGGTTTGCCCATGGTGAAGCTCGTGTCCCACACACCGTTCACCGGCCATGCGCTCCACCCCAACTCCCGGGCAGACCAGGGGTCCCTCCGCGCCACACACCCGGTCCTCACAGGATCCACCAAGGACCAGCTAGCCGTCACGTCACACTCACCTCACAAGACAGTATGTGGACGTGTCGCCCTGGAGGGTGTAGTCCCGATTTACTCCAGTCAGTGGGATGAGAGTGCAGCACCCCTGAGCACCCTAAGCACGTGGAGTTGACGCAGCGTCTGGCAGGACGAAAATGAAGAAGGCACACTCCGGTATGAGGGGTAGCCAAGGAGGCTCAGCACAAAGCGTAAAGCGATGTCCTACGCAACAGGTTCAACAGAAAGTACCAGCCAAGCCCGCAGCGTCTGTGGCACAAAGCGAGTGCTCCCAGCAGGACACCCCGGTGTCTCAAAGTCCGCAGTGTCCGGCGTGCGGTATCCTCCACACCTCTAGTCACTCCACAGCAGATCCACAAGTTCCACAAATATCCAACACACAGCGAGCCCCGCTCCACAATACAGAATATGTGCCCCCGCTGTGTTTATTGTCCTCAGAGGCCAGGAGAGGGGTTCACGGACCCGCGGCCCACTCGCGGCCTTCCAGCCGCAGCCGGTCGCTCAATTTCCAGGCTGCCCAGTCGCCGCTCAGCTCCCCGGCGTCATGAAACTCGAGAGCCACGCGGAGCCCCGCCTCAGCTGACAGCAGGCCGGTAGCAGGGGATAGGACTCACCGGTGATCGCGCTTCGGACACCACCTCCAGCGCCGCAGCTCCGGGCTCCAAGAAAGTGGGCAGATTGGGAAGAGTCACTCACGCCAGCCGGGCCACGGGCCCGGGCTCCACCGTGGCCGAGACCGCACAGGCTGACTCCGGCGTCGTCCGATCAGCAGAGCCCTCAAAATTTGCGCAGGCTGCAGAGGAAGAAACAGCAGCTCAGCGCTCACCACGCAACGGATGAGATGGCACGTATAGGGCAGGATACTGAAGGATTTCGTTGCGGCAGCCGGCAGAGCAGCTCTACTTTGCTGCCATCTTGCCGCGCGCCAAGCCACGCCCCACCAGAATGCCGCTGTATGGTGCATTTGGATCCGATGATGCCGGGGGGAGACACTCAAGGAACGGGAAGAAGTGACAGGCACAGCGCCAGATGAAAACACAGAGGTAAACCAGTACCGAAATCAGCGTTGTACTCGAGTCCCCTTCATAACCGTCGCCACCGTTCCCCCAGGTGTCCATCACGGGGGCAGGCAATGGGAACCATGTCGCCCAAGTAGGAGGTATGAATACCTCACAACCGCAGTCTCCTCCTAGCGTAGTGGTGGGTACTGGACACCAATGCTTCCACATTGATGAAGTTCAGCGCTCCGCAGAGCAAACCAGGAAGGTCCAGACCTCTTGTGCGGCGGGGGTACACTGGGATACGCTCTGGCTAGCGCATGAATATGAAAGTAGCCTCCTGCCAAAGAAAAGAGCAGTGACCCGAAGGGGAATTCAAGGAAACACTTTATTGTGAGATCTTGTTAGGCGAATGCATGTCGGCGTATCTTGCCTTCCTCAGCGCCCCTCTCGAAAATGCTTCCTCTGTTGTTGTGGCAAATGCAGTCCTGCCTCACTTTAATACGCCCTGTTCCGCCCCCTGATGAAGATGAGGCTCACCTGTGCAGTCCTCCTGTGGTGAACTACACGATCCAGAATGCCGCTGTATGGTGCATTTGGATCCGATGATGCCGGGGGGAGACACTCAAGGAACAGGCACAGCTCCAGATTAAAACACGGAGGTAAACCAGTCCCGCAATCAGCGTTGTCCTCGAGTCCCCTTCATAACCGTCACCACCGTTCCGCCAAGTGTCCATCACGGGGGCAGGCAATATATATATATATGCACCTACCTGTGGTCAGGGTTCCTATTTTCCTGCAGAGCTAATGATAGTTGGTGAATGGCGGAATGAAAGGAGTATTTTGATATATATATATATATATATATATATATATATATATATATATATATATATATCCAGAAATAACAGTGCCTGCTGTAGAAGATAACACACCACTGGTAAATATCTGCCAACTTGGTTTATTCAGAGAAACAGCAGCAAAACCATGAAGCAGTCCACTTTACATCAGGGTCCATCCCAACGCGTTTCGTTATTCACTTCATCAGGGGAGGTGGACTTGGAAACAAACAGCAAGGCAGTGATTTGGCGGCACATTTAAGTTCCACAAACCCCGCCCGAGTGGGCGTGGCCCACACCGTGGCCTCATGGTTCATGTAGTCCCTTACCAGTACTCTCATGTGAGGTGCCTTCTGTTTGATCCAAAATTAAAACCAAATCTCATCCAAGTGGATCGTGGCTCACGCTGTCATGTCCTGCCACTGTTTGTGTCCCTTTGAAAAAACGGCACCAGCGCCATATGTAGTCCCGCGTAGGCAGAATTACTGGGATGCAGGGGGCATCGGGTTATCTTCAGCGGCTCAGGCGGGCCGCTACAAATCCAAAAATAACAGTTGCCTGCTGTAGAAGATAACACACCACTGGTAAATATCTGCCAACTTGGTTTATTCAGAGAAACAGCAGCAAATCTACATGAACCATGAGGCCACGGTGTGGGCCACGCCCACTCGGGCGGGGTTTGTGGAACTTAAATGTGCCGCCAAATCACTGCCTTGCTGTTTGTTTCCAAGTCCACCTCCCCTGATGAAGTGAATAACGAAACGCGTTGGGATGGACCCTGATGTAAAGTGGACTGCTTCATGGTTTTGCTGCTGTTTCTCTGAATAAACCAAGTTGGCAGATATTTACCAGTGGTGTGTTATCTTCTACAGCAGGCAACTGTTATTTTTGTATATATATATATATATATATATATATATATATATATATATATATATATATATATATTACCTACTGGCGGTCGCCAGTAGGTAGTTATAGTTAGGACCTAGCTACCACAGGAAATCCGCAACATTCTATTGGGAATAACTCTGTCGCCGGTGGAGGAATTTGTGTGTAATTTTCCTAAATTTTAGCCAGCTCCGCTCCGCTCCTTCCCCGTAAGTTTCGGGGGGATTCAAGAAGTGGGGGCTGAGAAAAAAGGGGGGCCCCAAAACGTGTTTTCCCCATGTTAATATCCATAGGACGGTCTGACAAGTCTACAGCCCGAACCGCTGAATGGAATTACGCCAAACTTGGCAAAATTGTAGGGACTGGTACGCAGATGTGCCTTTGCTATATTTGGTGAAAATTGCTCCAGTGTTTTTTTCGAAAATTAACTTCAAAAACACATATATATCTATAGGCGCGCTCCGAGCGCTCACCGGTACGCGTACCGGGGAGCGCACCCGGCGCGCTACGGGAGTGCGCGAGCGGAAAGCTGATTGGCTGTCGGGTGTCTGCCAACATTCTAAACAGTCCGGAGAGTCCGCCATCTTGTGTCTCGGTAGAATCGAGACACAAGAGGTGAAAAAGAAAGGGGGAAATAATTAAAAGGGGGCAGAGTAGACACCCCCTGACCCCCTAGGTTTTCTGAGGGGGGCCTAGAAGGACCCTGAAGGGCAAAAAAACCTTTTTTTTTAAAAAAAATCACGGGGTAAGCGCTGGGTGCGTTCCCAGGTGCGCTCTCCGGTACGCGCACCCTGAGCGCACCAAGGGGAAAACAGTGAAAGAAAATAGTTTAAAAAAAGAATTAGGGTGAGGGGCACTCTCTGTTACCCACATTCTCTCCGTCCTCTTAGTGTCTCACTCCTTTTTTATCACGCTCACTCCCTATAACTTAGCCATACTCCCACATTCACCTTCTTTCAGACCTTCTCCTTTACTTTCCTTCCTCTCACTTCCCTTCCTTTACTCCTTCACTGTTTTCCCTTCCCTTACTCTCCTTACTCTACTTCACTAATTCCTTCTCTTACTCCCTCTGTCCTCTTACTTCTACACTCCCCTTCCCTCATTCTCTCTCTGTTAGCCTCATTCTCTCCGTCCCTTTAGTCTCTCACTCCTCTTCTGTCACGCTCACTCCCTATAACTCAGCCATACTCCCACACTCACCTTCTTTCAGACCTCACCCTTTACTTCCTTTCCTCTCTTCCCATCCTTCACTCCTTCACTCTTTTCCCTTCCCTTACTCCACTTCACTAACTCCTTTTCTCACTCCCTCTGTCCTCTAACTTACTCACTCCCCTTCTCTCACTCTCTCTCTGTTACCCACATTCTCTCCGTCCTCTTAGTCTCTCACTCCTTTTCTATCACGCTCACTCCCTATAACTGAGCCATACTCCCACACTCACCTTCTTTCAGACCTTCTCCTTTACTTTCCTTCCTCTCACTTCCCTTCCTTTACTCCTTCACTGTTTTCCCTTCCCTTACTCTCCTTACTCCACTTCACTAATTCCTTCTCTTACTCCCTCTGTCCTCTTACTTCTACACTCCCCTTCCCTCATTCTCTCTCTGTTAGCCTCATTCTCTCTGACCCCTTAGTCTGTCACTCCTCTTCTATAATGCTTACTCCCTATAACACATCCACACTCCCTCACTTATATTTCTTTCCTCCCTCACTCAGTCTTCTACTCTCACTTTTTCTTTCACTTTCGCTCTCTTCACTCCCTTACTCACCTTGTCTCACACTCACTTGCCTTTATCCAGTCTGTATCTCCACTCTTTCCTCAACATCACTGCTCTTTTCTTACCCTTCCACACCCCCGTTCCTTTACTACATTTTCTTCACTTATCCTCATTCCCCATGTTCACTCTCTTTCTCCTCACTCACCTCCCACACTCACCTTCTTTCAGTCCCCCTACTTCACTTCCCTTCCCCTCTCGTCCTTTTCTTTGCTTTCTCACTCATTTTCCTCTCCTCTCTCACTGCACTCCACTTCAGTTACTCTTTTTTAAGAATACAGCACTTTTTTTGAGAATTGGAGGTAGTTCTAAAAAGAACTTTTTTTCTTCTTTTTTCGTTTTTTTCTCAACAAAAACAAGAACAGGGAATGTCAAACTGCTCAACAGGAGCAAAAAAAAAAGAATCAAAATTAGGGCTGGGGACGGCAGCGGTGATTTTCTCTGGTTCGGACAATGTTCATAATACTTTGTTCACCATAATAAAGTAGTTCACCACAATCTTTACAGTTGTTTGTGATGTCATGACAAACAGGCTGAATATTTGGAATCAGCTGTTCTGGTCGCCCCCTCACCGATACAGTTGCTCCTCCAGTTGAAGTAGAAGCACCATCCCTTAGAGCATCTCGTGCCAGAGCTCCGACATTCTCCCGGGCATAGTTCTGGGCGTGACTCCTCTGAACGTGCCGAATCATGGTCGAATTTCCAAAAGAGTATTTCCTGGTAGGGTCACCCCGTGAAAGGATAGTATGACAAATTCGGCACTCCACATTTGGAGCATTCACTTTTTTTTATCTGCTGGTATTGAGAAAAACTTCCAAATGAAGTGCTCTTTTACCCTGGGCTGAGGAGCCTCTTCTTCTATGAACCCATCCGAGTCCTCACTGCTACTGGTGGGTCTAGCAGCCATTATAATCTAAAAAAGATGGAGCAGGAAAAAGACAGGTCTTGCAGTCACAAAAGTGAAAGAAGAAGTGAAGGAAAAGGGTGGGGTTTTCATTAGTTGTAAAAAAAACTGTTAACAACCAATGAAAAGAGTTATTTTAAGGTCACATGACTTGACGTGCTTACGCTGCGCACACCGGAGCGCTTCCGGGGGCGCTAACGCGGCGCGAACGTAGGCGCTTCTGGGGGCGCTTACGCAGCGCGCCTGAGTGACGTTTTGGTAGCTTTATGGAAATGCAAAATCATTTTCATTCGGAAAATCAAAAATACTACTTTTATAAGCATGGTACTGAATGTCTTGCATTATTATTTACTTTTCATACATATATTTTTTTACGAACGCAGAAATAGCGCTCTTGCTGCGCTCTCGGGAGAGCTTACCGGTGCGCGCACCCTGAGCGCTCCAAGTCAAAATGATACGGGTAAGCTTACCGGTGCGCGCACCAGGGAAAAATGATAAAAAAAAGAAAAATACATTGAAAAATTATTTTTAAAAATAAATTAATAATAATTAATACTTATACAAAACAGCTAATTAAAAAAAACACTAAAAATCGTAGGTTACAAACTCGATATACAAAGGAATTCGCTTTTAAAAAACCTTTGAAATTCACTGGAAAAAACAGAGGTTTCACAATCGTTATAGTTAGGAATTAGCATTTAAAAAACCTTTGAAATTCACTGAAAAAAACATAGGTTTTACATTTGTTATAGTTAGGAATTAGCATTTAAAAAACCTTTGAAATTCACTGAAAAAACATAGGTTTCACACCAGTTATAGTTAGCTGAACATTTTACTCATACAAAACCATTGAAATTCCCAGTTATAGTTAGTTGGACTCACTATAACTCGTGCGCTGCTGATGATGTCACATATTACATCATTCATGACATGGTCAGTGACATCACTGATGACATCACTGATGACATCTCAAATGACATCACTGATGACATCACTGATGACATCATCCAGTGTCTGTGTGTTCCTGTAAAGTTAAAATGTGTTTAACATATTGAAGAATGAGTGTATGTATGAGTGTCTGGATAATGGATTTAGTAGGTGCGTGACTGACTGTATGAGTGGGAGATTAAATGTGTCTTACTGAATGCATGGGTTAGTCACTAAACTGTCTGAATGTGTGCATCATTATGTCTGTTGTTGTGTAAGCTGCTGCATGTGTTGATCAGTAGCTATATGAGTGGCTATATGGGATATTGATTGGTTGCCCACGTATTTGTATGTGAGGCTGAGTGTGTGTGTGGGTGCCTGGGAGGTGTGTGACTGTGTGCATAGATGTGTGAGCAGTTGATTCACTTGGTATATGGGTTCAAGAGTGCATGTGGAAAGAGCTGTATGGGCGGTTGACTGTGTGCATGGGTGTGTTGGTGAGTGAATGGATTTCTCAGTGCTACATGCCCAAGTAAGTACATATATAAAACACAGTGCATGTGAGAGTTGGCATATATAAATGACTATACATGAAAGCCTGTCATTGCGTAAGTGACTGTATGGATTAATGTGTAGTTCTATCAGTGATTGTAAAAGAGAGTAAGTATGTGTTAATCTATGTTTGAATAAGTAAGGTTTAGTGTGTATAACTGTATAGATGAGGAAATGGGAGTGTGATTGATTCTTTGCATGACTGACTAGGTGTGTGAGTAACTCTATGAATGAGTGACAGTGTGTGAGTGTCTGTATAGGTGTATGAGTCCATATAATAGTGATGTATTGATGACTGACTGTATGTATGAGTGATTGTATGTGTGAATGAGTGGATATGGGTGTAGACTTAGGAATCAGTAAGTGTGTATGTAGTAACTGGTATTGGTGTGTCAATGGTTTCTGGAATGGTAGTCTGTATTTAACACTGGATGTATCAAAGGTTAGATTAGAGTGTGAGGAGGTGCATCGTATTGTCACCTGAATGATGTCATCAGTGATGTGATCAGTGATGTCAAATGAGATGCCATCAGTGATGTCATTTGAGATGTCATCAGTGATGTCATCAGTGATGTCACTGACCATGTCATGAATGATGTAATATGTGACATCATCAGCAGTGGATTGCGGGCGCGCGAGTTATAGTGAGTCCAACTAACTATAACGTGGGAATTTCAATGGTTATGTATGAGTAAAATATTCAGCTAACTATAACTGGTGTGAAACCTATGGTTTTTTCAGTGAATATATATATATATATACATACACACAAACATATATCCAACAAGCAAGGTTGCAGTTAATAGTCACAGAAACCTCTTTATATCAAAGATTACCTGCACTCAATGATGGAAAGCAGATCACCCTTTTATTGCATAGGTTGCATAGAAAAAAGATTTGGGAGAGAGGGGTGCAGCACATATCACAGACCACCTTGATGTGTGAAAAGGCTGCTTTATTGAAACAGGTGCACATTGCAGACTTTCCTGGCAAACCGCTTTACAACCCAAAACCTCGGTAAACATCAACTTTAACTAACCAATGTCCTCCACCCCTTTACTCTGAAAGTGCACTGAAGCCTGCCAACGAGGCCCTACTGCCAGTGCTCTCTCCCTAAAATATGATGCATGTGAATTGTTAACCCCAATTGAGATTAATTCCCTTATAAGGTCTTGGTTAGTGGTATCCAGAACATGGGAGTTAAAAGGGTAACCAGGCCCTAATGCACTGATTGACCCACCCTGAGTGACCCAAGTAAAAAAGAAGACAGCAGGCCTGCCATTGCAGACTGCATGAGCAGTGCAAGCTGCTCAAACTCAACGTTGCCCTCACCATGAGTGGCAAGGTCACAGCACTATTTTTAATATATGACAGTCACCCCTAAGGTAGGTGCTACTCCCTCTTCAAGCCAAAGACCACTCCAGAACTCCCTTGGACAAGAGCTACTAGTCCCCTGCAGTCTGCAGGCAAGAACCACACTTCCGGATCCAAAGATTCACTGGCCATCGGGCCCACCGGGGTTGTCGTCCAAAAGTAAATGGTCTAGTGCATTGTGGGTAACGTAGTCCTGACCTCCAACAAGTTTCAGGCAGCTACCATTTCCCACCCGAATCCAGGACGTGAAAGTGGCCGAAGGTTGAGCTTGCCACTGCCAAGGCTTGTTAGTGGCCAGTCTGGCTACCACCATCTTTGTTCGATGCTGTGCTTCGAGGGAACTCTGCAGCATCTTTAATCCAATGCCTTTGTGGTCTTGTTATCAAGTGTTTGCATCCCCTTCCTCACCAGCACTGTTCAAATGGCAAAGTCAACAAGTACAGCTTCTACTTCAGCACCAAGGAGAGCCAGGACTACTCCCCGCTGGAGCCATATAATCCAGGTAAAAATCAACTGACTGTCCGTGCCTGGTCCTTTGACCCACCTCACCTTCACACCCAGTAGTTTTCACTGAACTCCACCTGCAAGTGACCGATTGTCATTAGTCCATTTCCCCATTGACTGTAACATTAACTTTTTGTAGAAGTGAAATTCACAGATTTACTTTCCCTTTAAAAATGTATAAATCCGGTTATACTCATCCAATTGTGTTTGTTTTGGTGTCTACATTTATATAAAAATCTGCTTTATTATATAAATTAGTGTTGTATTTCTTTTAAGTCGTTTCAATTACTTATCATACATGTGGTACTCTGAAGTGCTTAACACGTTTCTCTAGTAAAGCCTGACTGCTCTGTCCCACACTACCAAGACTGAGCTAGGGATTTATGAGTGTGAATCTAAAGGACCCATTTGGGTTAATGTGAGATTATTACATAGTAAATCCTAACCAGCCTCACTGCATGATAACCAACTTTCTTTCAACAGCGATGCGGCCCTCTCTGTCACCCTGACTTCAATTATCTTCCTCAGTGTCACCTGTCAGCCCCCAGACCTTCAAACTCTCTGCTTGGACCTCTGCCGATACAGCCAATTCCCTTAGATGCTCTGAGCCAACAGTCACATGCTGACATGGCGTCCTGTGATGCTTTGCCCCTTCCCCTCGCACCACCCTGTCTCACAGCCGCATGGGCTGCCAGCAATGACTGCCCCCCACTGGTTCAGGCCCCCATCAAGGTCAACTCATCCGCTTTTGATAGCTGCGAGCGTAGCATTGAGCACGCCAACGCAGCCTTCGCCACGCTTTCCAATGCTCATTGCATCGGCCTCCCTCTGCCCCTGCCTGTTTGGACCACCGCTGCGCTGCTCTCCAGCAGGTCCTCGCGGCCTGCCGCCTTCAGAAAGTGGATGACTTTGGTGACTCTGGGACCCTCCATCTGCTGCCCACATTATAGCTGGCCCTTATACCTTAGGCCTAACTAAAAAGTCCCAGACCTGTTGAAAAGGCTACCAGTCACCATATCACCATAATTCAAAATGGTGGCTGGTAGTCCAAAACCTCGCTATTTGCCCATGCTTAACTATGCCTTGCTAAAAGAATATAATATAAACATATGGTATCCCAACTGGTATTATTTTAAGACCGTTACAAAGGATATGTTATAAACATTATCAGGAAGGAATTAAGGAGACTCTTTTGTAGTTATAGATGTGCTCATGGCATCATATTTATCCAAAAACAAGAAATGGACAGGTTACAGTTGTATCAGCACTGTAGTTAAAACAAATAATACAACTCTGATTGTACTTGGTGCTCAAATAGTGCAAGTGATATACACAGTGGCGACGCAAGTGACAATGTGATCAGCATAAATGGCGCAAGGTGACTGGTACATAAATATATACAGTGAGTCGAAGAGACAATGTGGTTCCAGCTGAATTTGAGGTGTTTGGTTCTGCTTTGGGCTGGCTGTAGTTTAGATGAACCACATTGTGTGTTGCGCCTAGAATTGCGCTGAGTGGTCGACGGCGTTTCGATCCTCCTAAGTTGGGATCTTCATCAGGACTGGGTTGTCAACAGTGCTTGTAGAGACATCTGGTTGCTTTGGCTCAAGGAATCGATCCGTGTTAGTGTGAAGAAGCCTGAAGGTCAGGTGAATCAGGGAAAGTTAAGGGTGTCCCGTCCTGTGGGAATCCAGGCTCCGATCCAGGTGTTGGTCGGGATAAGCAAGGGCAATCCCGTCATGCGGGGTTAGGGCTCCGATCCACGTGTGATCGATGGCTGGAGATTCAATCTCTTGTGGTGGAGCTGGCGTGTCTGTAACTGACTTAATCCAGGTAAAGAGTAGGCCAAACTACACATATAGTCCTCTGGACTGTACAAATAGCCCAAAGAACAGTCCTCTCCCAGTTGGCTGCCCCTAAGCTCCTATCCTATTGTTGTAATGTCAGGGAAATCAATAATAAAAACCGGCCCACTAGACTATAAAACAGGCCCATAAACAGCCCAAAAACGGCCCACACAATGACCTGTCGAATAAGTGGTTGTAGAATTGCCAGATTGGACTGATTTTTTAAGCCAAAAATAGCTTTAATTTGGCTGTATCCTGCCTGAAATTGCCTCTCCTTCAATAGAGGTCAATGGGAGGAATACATTCTCCTGATTATGTTGTTTAAAAGCTTGCACTGTCCTCTCCTAAAATGTTGGCATGTATGATAGAAGTAGGTAACAACCATAAATGCCAGCCCTCCCGATATAGCAAAAGACACAGACGGAATGCAGAGCAAATCAAACATTCACCCCCAGTCAAGAGATCTGGGTTAAATCCATTGTTCTTTTACTCACCATACCACCCCAGTTTAGACCCAGTCATATGCAAATCAGTCTTGACCCTGTGCCTCATGGGAACAGTCCAACCTGAACCACCAAGCCTGGTCCTCCCTGTTTGGAAACAAGCATCCTGGGACCGGTTTCGGGGCATCACCTATCATCAGCCAGGCTAGTTTGAACTGGCCTAACAAGCAAGGGACCCACGTCTGGGCATACCCTTCCCACTTAGGGTGAAAATCAAACACAAAAAATGCTGGAAAGAATGTCGAACATTGTCAAACATTCACCCCCAGTCGCAGATATGGGATTCAGGGGGGAGACTACCGATTTCAAGGCTTGTTTCCTGCCTAGCGATTCCTGCTGGCAGAAACCCAATTCTTCAGCGGGCTTCAAATGGCAGGGGCTGGCTGGTCTAGTGTGACTCGGATTATGCACTCCCAGTAGTAACCTGCTCCTGCAAGCAAGTGTACAACATTGTTGTCACATTTCTTCGCCTGCCATTGCGATTTCATTGTGCTCCTGACAGGTATTGTAAAAACTTATATTTGAATTTCCATTGAATTTGCTATAGAAGTCAATGGGAGAAATACATTTTCCGGAATATTTTTCAAAAAGCTCCCACTTTCCTCTTCCAACATGTTCGCAGGTATGGTAACACCCTCTGAGACCGGAGAACTAGAACGCGAACTTCCTCGTACAGGAGGCACCTCAGGAGTAGTAGGGAATGTTCCTGTGAGAATGTGGCCTGTCAGAGCGTTACGTCGTCTGCGGCCATGCGCGGCTCAGTAGCTTGTGAAGCATTCTGCGCCACTGGAGGACTTCAGGGTTAATATAAGGTCAAAGGAGCGAGTGCAAAAGGTCGAGTTACAAGACTCGGAGCCGGATGGTGTGCAGAGAGAACAGGAAAGGTAAGGGGTGCGCTGACAAAGTTCCCACAGGCCTGCGGTGTTTGAGACAAGTCTAGGCCAGAAACCTCGGTGGTGTGAGCCCCAATAACATTTTAAGAATGCGCGAGAACACTGATTGGTTCTAAATGTTAGCTGCGGTGATTGTGAAATGTGGTTATTGATAAGAGTGTTTATTTATTTATTAAGTGCCCTCGTTTTTTGCAGTAGGCCCAGAATGAGAATAGTGTGAGACTATGTGAATAATGGTCCAGAAGACTGAAAAGTGAATGGAATGACTACTAGGCCGCAAACACAAGTCTGAGACGTGACTAGGCCCGAAATCCGAGAGCCTTGACACTCACTAGGCCCGAGAAGAGAGATTAAGGCTGGCTAGTGGGTGAAAGTGGATGTTTATGGCATGATAAGGCAGAAACAGGGAAAGTATGAGATATGGCTAGGCCAAAAATCGGCCTGTTGACAAGCCTGTTGACAAGCATTAAATACTAGCAAGCATAAGAAGCGTGCAGCGTGACTTGACGCTGTCCAAATTCTGACGTGTAAGAACAGTGTTATTGGACCATTTCACAGGCTGGCGATGTGTGTGTCAGAAGTGATATAGGCAAAAAATTGCAGGCGTGATGTGCATGGGCAGGAAGCCAGTGGGAAGAAGTATGTACGTCAACATTCGGGAACATACAGAAGGAGATTTAGGGAAAAAAAGCGGGGAATTTAATTTCCTCATGGATTTGAATTGATGAGAAGTACTTTTTACACGAGAGAAAGATAAAATAAAGGCATTTACAGGTGAAAAAAATGCTATTCATGTGTGCAGGAGATGGGATGATGTTGAAAGCCTAAAGGAGCATTTGTTGAACTATGATCTTGGACCCACTGGTGGGTCGCAAGCCGATTTTTGGTGGATTGTGAAAGTTCTGGTCTATATGTAAGTCATATTTAAAATGATTAGCCCTGTTTGGGCACCAGTGCAAAGGTGCTGAACAATGTCCCTAAGTGCAGTTTTAAAACAAACTCTTGCAAGTATTCCCAAGCAAGACTCCCTATGAGCCTTCTAGTTATTTGTTACTGCTGCTTTTTACTTTATAAAGCCATTTCAATAGAGAATGTGCTCACCATACGTGAGCATACACAACCATACCACTTGTATATGACTTTCAAGGTGGGTTGGAACACGCCTTGGTGTCAGCGCAGGTTTTGTTGTATGCCGACCATATAGTGCTCATGGCAGGCGCAACGGTGGGACTGCGGTCCTTGCTGGACATGTTCACCACCTCTATGGATAGTATGGACCTGGCTGCTAACTTTTCTAAGTAATGTCTTGGTAACTTGCCCTCAGTCTACACGTTCTAAAACTTTTAGCGTTGGGAACACATCCTAGCCAACCTTTCCTTACTTGGGGTTTTAATTTGATGCTAATTTGAGTTGGAAATATCTGATTGAGGGGAAAACCAGTGATATGGCCAAGATTACAGGAGCGGTTGCCAGCTTTGCTCAGAAGCTGGGTCCGTGGCCACTGGCTACTTTAATTAAACTTTTTCAGACTAAATGTATCTCCAAGGTGATATATGGTAGTGAAGTTGGGGCTACAGGCGGGTGGAGAAGATCCAAACAGTAGAAAACAATTTTTTTGAGGTGGATCTTGCGGGTGCCGCAAAGCTCCCTGGCATACTCCGTTCATGAGGGTCTGGGTCTTAGATACATCAGTGATTTTATGGCTCTCAGACTGCTGCATTCTTGGGTTAAGATATGGACTGGGGAAGGTTTAGAGCTTAATAGGTTGATCTTGTTGGATTTTTTATCTCTTGACCACATGCACAAAATCCCCTGGATAGTGTATATAAAAGCCACACTGACCAACTTAAGGAGGGTGGACATGTTTATTAAATCTTTTGGTGTCTCGGCTTTTAATTACGCTGATGACACCCAGCTGGTCTTTTCTCTGGAAGGTAATAACGCGGTCTCACTGGAAACTTTCCATCGCTGTATGGCAGCTACAGCGGATTGGCTTCGAGCCAATTCCCTCCAATTTAATAGCTCTAAGACGGAGGTGCTCCACTGCTCCAGTGATCGAATTCCGCGGGCTCTTCCAGAGAACTTCTGTCCCACTGCCTTCCCGGAACCAGTAGCGGCGGCGGAATCAGCCCGCAACTTGGGGGTTATTTTCGGCCCGAACCTACAGCTTGATCTGCATGTAAACAAAACTATCGCCACGTGCATGATGCTGTTACGCATGTTGCGTAAAGTTCTGCCCCTTCTCCCCGCCCTGGCCAGGCCAGAGGTAGTTCGCAGTACTATTTTAAGTCGCTTAGACTACTGCAATGCGCTGCTTCTGGAGGCCCCAAAAAATCTGGTGGGGAAGCTACAACGGGTGCAGAACATGGCTGCCAAGCTGGCTCTTTCGCGGGCTAGATCTAGCTCTTCCACTCTGGCTCTAAGAGACCTGCACTGGCTTCCGGTGCATCTGCGAGTGATGTATAAGGCCGTGTGTTTGGTGTTTAAGGCCGTACACCAACAGGGCCCAATACCACTTCGCGACATGTTTGCTTGGTATGCTGCCTCGCGGCCTCTCCGCTCATCCTCAGCCAGCTTGTTGGTGGTCCCGAGGTTCCAGAGAGTCAGGATGGGTGGCCGCTCATTCAGTGTTGCGGCGGCCAGACTCTGGAACTCCCTTCCTCTGTCTCTGAGAAGCCACAAGGACTACCTACCATTTAGGAAAGCGCTGAAAACGTATTTGTTCCCGAAAATTGTTTGAGCAGTGAGTTGTGTGCCTGCTGAAGTTCAAAGCGCCAGGATGCCCTCTGGGTGATAGGTTGCGCTTTATAAGTACACAAAATAATAATAATAATAATGTTCTATAATTATCACTCATTGTCCTGCTTTGAAAAGAAAAGGTTAACGGATATGTTCTTTGAACGTGCCTCCATGCACGTGAACAGTTGGAATTGGGAAAACCTATGGTCCGGGAGCATTTATTATTTAAGTCGGTGCAGGGCATGGAGTCTTATCTTGTCTGTTACCCAACGAAAGAGACAGATTTGTGGTGTCTTGATTTAGGTTTAATTTGTTACATCACTTGTTAGGATCCCGAGTGGTTGGGTCTGTTCAGTGTTCAGGCTTATCAGGGCCCTGTGGCTGCGACAACGTGTCTCCACAGGATACCCTTCATTTTGTTCTGTTGTGCAAGTATTTTAGTATACCTAGGAAATGTTTTTTTCAATTTTGAAAGCTATGGATTATGCCCAAGTCTGCCCGACGCTTTTGTATTTACAACTACTTCCTAATGTGCATGTTGTCGCATACGTTTCAGGGTTTTTGCCTGCTGCTGTAAGATCTAGGCGCTCTAGGCGCTCTAGGCTTCATTAATTGGGACTGGGGCTTAAAGCTTGATTTTTCACCTGTATATTCATGCCGTTAATTTTAAACTTTTTTTATGCTGCACTATGAATGTATTTATGTTTTTATGTTTTTTATGATTGTATTTACAATCAAATAAAGATTTACATGATGATGACTTTCACACATAAATTTAGAAATATGGATGTTGCCTAACGACCAAAGCTGCCAACGATGAATCTGGGAACCTGCTATTGAATCCTGGCATTAGCTCAACAGCCTTTGATTCTGAGCAAATCACTTAATATCCCATGCTTATGGTAAAGTGAATCCGACCTTGTGTAATGTAATGTGGCGCTCATGTAAAGTGATCCAATGCTCTTAGTCAGTGTTTGCTCATATGAAACTGCAATATAAATGTAAACAACATCTGGAGTCATAAATGTACCACTGGGCCGGGGGGCGGAGCTAGCCGGCGTCTATGGCGGACGCGTAAGAGCGAAGCTCCGAGCCAGCGCCAACGACTATCCGGAAAAAATCCTTTTACAGCGGTGTTCACCGAGCGATACCGACAGGGGCTGTCTCCCCTGCCCCTACCAGACCTCCGACTGCAATTTGGGCGAAGAGCGTGCACGGGAAACCTCTCTTTGCACATCTGCTCGGGGAGAGCCGGACCAGGCCGGGATCCCCGACCTTTCCCAAACCACGAGGCCGAGTTGCGTCACTCGACGTGCGGCCGAGCTGAACGGACGACCCGGAGCTGGCCGGGACCCAGTGGAGGCGGTTCTCACGGCACCCCCACACGCCTGCACCACGACCGAGGGGGCCCAATTGAGAAGTTGAGGGCGCCAGGAACAGTGAAGGAGCGGCGAAAGGGACGCCCCCTAGACTACGGAGCCCGTGGAGCCAACGTGGCGCCGGCGAAACCCCGTGAAGGTACACGCACCCCTGGCTTTTGGCGAACGGGCCCCCCCAGTGATTCGGGGGCGCAAAGCACCAATTGGGGAGGGAAAGGCGGATTGAGTACTGAAGACCCCCTCCGTTAGAGCACTGCACTGAAGCGGCCCTTGGTAGTGTTGATGAGACGGGGGAGTGCAGTGTCGGCGGCCAGAACCCTACCTCTGCGGCCCACCAGAACACTCGCACTACGCAGCCGGATCAACGGTCCCCCCTGTACTGGCCTGCGAACAGCAAGGGGACACTCGCAGAGCACGGACAGCATCTCCTGCCCTCAGACCCCGGGTCCTCAGCCCCCACAGCAATCGCTACGATGGGCAAGGGGGACAGAACGCAGACGAAACTCACGTTCGAACAACGAAGACAGAAGGGGCCAGAACAACCGGTTGCCCAGTCTCCGGGAGCTACAGGTGACCCGGGTGCCTCACTGTGCGCGGAAATAAAGGGGATGCTTACGACCATGGAGAAGGGCCTGCAAGAGGGTATGTCGGCCATTGGCAACAAGATTGACGCGCTGGCTTATCGGATGGACCGAATGACGGAAAGAGTGGACAAGCATGCGGAGCGGCTGGATATGGCGGAGCGCAGACTGACAGAGGCGGAGGAGGCGCAAACAGAATGGGACGCCGATCGCAAACAATTTGGGAGGCTGCTTCAGGTAATACAGGAGAAGTCGGAGGACTTGGAGGCGCGCTCCAGGCGTTCCAACATCCGCGTCACAGGAGTGGCGGAGTCCACCCAAACGGGCAAGATGGAACTCTTCATTGAAAAGCTATTAAAGACATTATTGGGAGACGACACATTTTCCCCAATGTTTATTGTAGAGCGCGCCCACCGAACCCTCGGCCCAAGGCCTCCTCCGGGCGCGAACCCGAGGCCGATTATAGCGAAGCTGTTAAATTACAGGGACAGGGACGCTGCACTCCGAGCTGCCCGGGAGAAGGGGAAGCTACAGTATGAGGGAATGGACATTTCACTATACCCTGATTTCACCCTGAAAGTGCAGGAGGAGAGGCGCCGATTCGTCCCGTACAAGCAGCAACTTAGAGACCTGGGATTAGACTATGCCATGTTATACCCAGCAAGGCTGCGCATTAACAGACAAGGACACTCGCACTTCTTCACAGATCCCAAAGAACTGCAGAAATCGTTGAAGCAGTGGATCAGGGAGAACCGGGGGAGCCCGGAGGAGCCGGCGGCGGAGCGACATGGAGAAGGCGAGGGAGATCTTGAGGAACAGGACTAACGAGTGGTGGGGTGCTGTGATGCACATTGGAGACCGAGCTGCTTCTGCGGCCAAGACACCCCCTACGTGATTGAGCAGGTGGCGCCCACTCGGAGCACTTCACTGCAGTTGCTGGACTATTGAAGGCTATACTGTGGGTGAGATCTGCAGGTTTTGAAATGGTTCTACTGTGGGGGAGCGCTGTCTCTACTATAGTTATCCTAACCAGAAGGGGGCTTGCGGGGGCCCGACGCACGAAGAGAGCAGGGGGTTGGGGTCGGGGGGGGGGGAGGCACAAAAACGTTGGTAGAATACTGTGCTTACAACTTACTGCTGCAATAGAATATGGGGGCGCTGGCGAGGGGCAATTTATAGACATTGCACGGTAGTCCCGATAGGACGGTGGACTACAAAAGGACTGAGTAGGCTACCTCTGCCCTAGCGCTTACAGCGGTTACGGCTCGCACTGAGCCAGTTTGGGAAGGTGTTGAATGGGATTGAAGATGGGTGGGGGGGGGGAAGCTGGGGATCCGGTCACACCAGGTTGGGGTTGGTTGACTGTGGGAGGTGGGAGGAGTTGGATGTTCGGGGATCAGGGAAGTTCGGGGGGGGACCCAAAATGTGCTCTGAAATGTTATATTTCACAGGGGTGAATGGCAGATGCTGCATACGGAGGGTGGTGGGACTTGTACTTGACATAAATATGAGGTGTTCTTTCGTAGTTGATGGCTGACACACCCCACGAAGATTTACTGAATAATACAGACACCCTGAAGGCGCTGACTTGGAACGTGAGGGGATTAAATGACTATCGCAAACTCCGCAAGGTGCTACACTATCTTCAAAGACATCACATAGACTTGGCACTACTACAAGAAACTCACTTGCCCAACACCAGTAAGATGCTCACACATAGAGGGCTTCAGGGAAACTCCATTTACGCAGGCTTCACCTCGCACGCACGGGGTGTCCTCACATGGATCAACCCGAAGTCCAAATTATCACTTACGCTACTGAAGGCAGATCCGGAGGGAAGATTTGTACTGAGCAAATGTACAGGCAAGGGGCATAACCTGCTGGTCATGAATGTTTATGGCCCGAATTACGACTCCCCTGACTTCTACGCGGCAGTAGCGGGACACTGCACCGAGTGGCCCTCAGATAGAATGCTTTGGGGGGGAGACTTTAACTTCACTTTTAGCCCGGAGCTGGATAGATCGGCAGGCCCCCCTCGACGCCCGGCGGCAGCCGCGCAGCAAATGCAAGCAGAAATGGTGAGACTGGGGCTGGTGGACGTCTGGAGGGAGAGACACAGTGCTAGAGGGGGATACACACACTACTCTGCGTACCACAACATCCACACCAGGATAGACTATTGGCTGTCCTCACTTGCACTGCTCACTACAGTGAGGGGCTGTAGGGTGCTCCCCCGTACACTTTCAGACCATTCCCCTGTGTTGCTAGAACTGAACACCCCCAAGCAGAGAATACCCCCGTTCACGTGGCGGTTCCCACCATATTCATTGTTGGATGAGGCGTTCAGGGCTGACCTGGGGGAGGACATAGACACATTCTTCGCCACAAATTTGGGCACGGTGAGTAGCTTCGGAACGATATGGGAGACATTTAAGGTGTACATCAGAGGGATAGTCATGGCTAAACATTCTAGTGTCCTGAAAGACATTCGAAACAGACTGACGCACCTAGAGGGGCAAATAGCAGAACTCGAGCGACAACGGCTGGCAGACCCCACCCCAACTGGGGATGGGACCCTACAGGGGCTGCTGAAAGAATTCCATGAGGAGGCAGACAGGGAAGTTAGGCACCTAGGAAAATATGCGACAGCTCGCACGTATGGAGAAGGTGACCGACCAGGTGCGCTACTAGCCAGAATAATGAAGGGCTCCAGGCGCAGGCAGGTTATCACAGAGATGCAGTCTTCAGGGGGGGCAGTGCTGACAGCAGAGGAAGACATCCTGGCGGAGTTTAAGGGGTTCTACAAGGAACTATACACCAACAAGATTTCAGGAGTAGAGGATCAAATTGACGACTACCTAAGCTATATCAAGATGCCATTCCTTGAGAACTGGCAGAGGGAATTCCTGATGGCCCCTATACTCCGAGAGGAGATATCAGATGCGCTAAACGGCATGAGATCGGAGAGCGCACCCGGGATTGATGGTTTAACGGTGACCTTTTACAAAACGTATCAAGATAAGCTGTTACCTTACCTCTCCACCCTCTTTGACGAAATATGTGAAAACGGCGCTATGCCGCCCTCTATGAGAGAGGCACTCATTGTAACAATATTGAAACCAGGTAAGCCGCATGACCTTCCTGGCTCATACCGCCCATTGTCCCTTCTAAACGTGGACGCTAAGCTGTATGCGAAGGTGCTGGCGGCCAGGCTGGCACTGGTGGCCCCGGAGTTAGTGGCCCCGGAGCAGGCAGGATTTATCCCGGCTAGGAACCTCACTTACAACATCCGCACGGTCATGGGAGCCATGCAACACACCAAGCAGGACACCAGGGCCGTTGCAGTTTTTCTAGATATGGAGAAGGCCTTTGACTCCGTGGAGTGGCCTTTTATGCGCAGAGTGCTTAGGGCTGGGAGAGCTATTCCTCCAACTCCTGGGCGCGCTTTACCATCAGCCCACAGCGAGAGTTAGACTGGGAGATGCGGTCTCGGAACCGTTCGCCATATGCAGAGGCACGCGTCAGGGGTGCCCCCTCTCCCCACTACTCTACGCTCTGGTGGCGGAGCCACTGGCAAGTGCGATTCGGGAATACCACTCTTATGAAGCCATCAACTACCCCACCTACAAGATTGGTATATCCACGTACGCAGATGATACCCTGCTCTACGTCAGAGACCCGGTCAATAACCTCTCCTCGGTCCTGAGGGAAGTTGTGAGATTTGGAGCACTCTCGGGCCTAAAAGTCAATTGGTCAAAGTCAGTAGCTTTTCCCCTGACCCCAATTACTGAACCTTTCGAAATGGAATATCCGCTCCAGTGGTCCACAGAGCCGATAAGGTATCTGGGCATAATGCTCCACACGGATCCTGACGTTATGCTGAGGGAAAATTACGGGGTTGCCTATAGCAAGCTCGCAGATGACGTGGAGCTTTGGATTAAGCTCCCACTTTCGCTGATGGGGAGAATTGCTATGATGAAAATGGTGATTCTCCCGAGGTTTCTGTTTCTTTTTAATAACCTTCCGATTGTCCTCTCTAAAGCTTTCTTCACAACCATTACTAAACTCCTAGTGAGACTGGCATGGGCTGGAAAACACCCTAGAGTGCAATGGAAGGTACTTCAGCTGCCATACGAGCGGGGGGGACTGGCTGCACCGGACCTGGAACGCTATTATAGGATAGCA
Source organism: Lissotriton helveticus (assembly GCF_964261635.1). Lineage (NCBI taxonomy): Eukaryota > Metazoa > Chordata > Amphibia > Caudata > Salamandridae > Lissotriton > Lissotriton helveticus. The sequence goes on from NC_136070.1 coordinate 643,705,970, forward strand.
CAGGCATCCCACCTCCACACTTGGATTCATGGTAATCAGGACATCCCGCATGTGATACTGGAAAGACTGTTTGCTGATCCTACCCCGCTCCCAGCGACTATCTGTGGCCCTAGGGACCGCAGGGTGGGAACGCTGGACTCACTCTTATCCACAAACCACGCCTGGCACTCCATATTGCAGAGGCAGGATAAGGAACTGCTGTACGCACCCAATATGCCGATACCCTGGGCACTTTGGCTCCCAACGCTCGCGGAAACAGGGGTACACAGCGCCCTCAGCGACTTGGGTGCACGCACATTGGGAGACCTATTCGAGCAAGGGAAGGTAAAGACATGGGACCAGCTGTCACGAGGGAGGGATCGCCCCTCACTACTTCAGCGCTTCCAGTACCATAGAGTGCGTAGTGCCCTACTAGACCTGCTAGGTCCCGACATGGAAGAACCTCCTGAAGTCCCAGAACTAGTCCATGTCATTGATACTGAGACACCGAAGAAGCTGATTTCCACGCTCTATAAGATAGGGCATGCACACACGGCACTGCACTACACGAGAGCACGCTTAGCCTGGCAGACCGACTTGGGCGCTCAAATAGACGACCAAATGTGGGCATTTTGTTGTGCGGCCTCCAGACGGATCTCGCTGAACGGGAGACATCGCTTGATCCACTTTAAATTTTTACAACGGGTGTATTACACACCGGAGAGGCTACACAGGTATGGGCTCAGGGACACGCCAAGCTGTGAGAGGTGTCACGCTCCAGTCGCGGACTTTCTACACTTAGCCTGGAGGTGCCCGGGGGTGCAGAGGTTCTGGACCAGAGTCTTTGCTGAACTTAGCACTATAGTGGAAACGGCCTTAGAATTAGACCCGGCCATTGCTTTACTGGGCTACACGAGGATGGTACCTGCCCCAGTCAGGAAACTGGTTAGCATGGGTCTGCTACTCGCAAAACGAGTAGTCGCATTATGCTGGATGAGGGGCCCTCTACCTACGCTGAAACGATGGGCTGGCGACATGACGTACTGTAATACACAAGCGGAGACATACAGTGAGTTACTTCCGCCCCGTAGTCGACCCAAGAATTTCTGGGGGTTGTATCAGACATACCTCACCTCCAGGATGGACGAGAATGACTTAGTTGAGGGGGAGGGGGAGGAACTTGGGTGTGACCCGCACTTGGATCCTGGGTGAATCAGATAGATCTGCCCCTTACACGACAGCGCGACATTGGACAGTAGGGGTTGTAGCATCCCTGGAAGAGCAAGAACTTAGGTATGGTCCCCCGAACCAATAGTGGGCAGCATGCAGCACGATACACTACACACCAACAGGCCACTCGCTAATTTACATGAAGAGCACAGTCTGGGGTCCAGTTGAGGGGGGGCGGGGTTCTTGGGGTGGGAAACAGGTTGGGGGAAAATGTTAAAAATGAATAGATTCATCAATATACACACAGTGCACATCACACCGTCGATGATATTGACATGCCAAAGGTGTCCTGCCTCGGCCGGACTATTGATTAGCCTTGAAGTTGGCGTTGTTGTTCTCCATCTGTTAAGCTTCTATGTCATGTATACGCTCCGACAACCCACTGCCGGCCCAAGAAGGGATGTAGGCGAATGGCTGCTTGAGCTCTGTATTGTGCTGTTTCACGAGAAATAAATAAATAAAAAAATAAATAAATAAAAAAAAAAAATGTACCACTGGGCCTTGTTTTAACACAAGAATGGAAATGAGGCTTACCCCATACTCTGCCACAGAAGGGGTATCTCAAATTTACTAGAATCACTGGTATCAACACAAAGAATTTTCAGAAGCTTTGTGATTTTAGTGAACTGATGCCCCAGGCAGCACCCCACTCTAAACATTTTTAAAGCTTGTGATTTCAGTGCAGTTTACAATCTCTCACTTTTACGGGCAGATCAATATCTTGGCCCCAGTCTGCTATCGAAGGGGATGGTGAACGTTGTGACACTTACAAACAGTTGCTGTTATTACCAGGGGCGGCTGGCAAAAACATTGGATCAGTGGGACGGTTAATTGAGTGGTGGGTGGGTGCATGCATGTAGGCAAGGCAATTGGCGAATAATTAAAAAAATAGTCACTTACCTTGCTTGCTGCGCATTGGATGCCTCCTCGCTCCGGTCTCTGTTCTGTCGGCTCTGGGGGCTCCAGCTTTCAGGCAATTCCCACAATCTTGGCGCAACTCTCAAGCTGGTAACTAGCATGAGAGAAGCACCAGGATTGGATAGAGCGGGCTAACTGGACACTCGTTCAGGCCTTGTAGGCCTGTGCTTAGTGTCCACTCAGCTGTCTATGACAGCTGGGTGGAGAGCTTCAGAGTGCGCATGTCACTTTGGCTGACGCAAAACTGCTGACCAAACTGACATGCACACTTTGGAGCATCCAACCAACCATACTCCTCCAGTCCTCTATGCTGCAATATGGCAGTAGAGGAGGACAGCCCCCCTTTTCTCCCAGCTTGGGACAGGCTGTCAGCGGTGGCGTGCCAAACGTGAAAAAAAAATGCCAATTAAATCATTTCACTGCCATTTTATTTTTGACATTTAGCGCTGCTGCTCACGATAAACCACTGCTGGCAATGGCATTAAAACATTGTCCCACATCGTCTATTAAAGATAGGTGGGTCACGAACGTTTGTAATTCTAAAAACTGTGTTGTGGGTTTAAAAAGTTTTGGAAGAACTGCTATTAACAATGAGATGTGAAAACAACCAAAGTATGAGGAGTGTGCTGGATGATAGTGCCGAAATCTGGCAGGTGTGAGGTTTTACCGACTAGTCTAAAAGTTTTATATGTATAAGACACAACAATGGGTGTGTCAGAGAAGACACAGGTCAAAGCTTATACAGTACAAGACTTGACCTGGCACAATGCCTGTGTTGCATAATACAAATCGTGAATGAATGTGGGTCAATTTTGAGATGCAAAATGAACGGTCCTAAACTCTGATCAAATTTGAAGTTGACACTAATATCACCAGTCTCAACTGTATAGTGAGAAGAGAGTTAGTTTAAAGCCTGAGGTATGGTAAATACAAAAAGGGGCGACATTTCGGAAGTGATAGTTATCACCAGGCCCAAGCTGTAGGAAATATGACAATACTTAATTTGGGACAACGCCAATAAGTTAGAGGCCAAAAGCCTGATAAGCGTGACCTCGGATGTAGGAAGTTGGCTCTGTATATACTATACCAAATTAAGGTATAGTGTGCATAGAGTCCAGTGAATCCTCAGAGGCTTACAGAGGCTCAAGTAGATAACACTGAAAGCTATATTTGTTGTAGTGTGGTCAAGCAGTTGGGCTTTTCAGAGGGTAGTGTTAAACATTTATTGTACACACTTAGGCAAGAAATTATAGCACACACTCAAAGAAGAAATGATTGTACACACTCAAAGACTGGATACAGATCACTTGTTTTGTATAAAAAGATGTTGTTTTGTTATTTTATTTCTAGAACCAAGAGGAACTCAGTTGCAGGTAAGTAACAGTTTCAAAAGAAGTAATGCTTTTCAAATGCAGAGAGAAGTGCTTTGTAAGGCAGTAGAAAATGCCTTTCAGTATTAGGAATGATTTTGTAGAATCAGTTTAGAACAATAGAATTTTGTAGTAAAAGTACATAGACTTTTGCAGGTAAGAAGTTTGTAAATGCAATGCAATCGTATTGGGGAAAACAGAGTTATGCATTAGCAGGTAAGTATTCAACTTACAATCCCAGTCTTTGGGTGTTTTGACCAACCCTGGGCAAGGTTCAGTTTCAGGTAGGTATTGCACCACCAGCGACACTGGGGCGGCCTGGTGCCAAGGTCACTGGGCCCAATGTTAATCAGTGGAAGCTGGGGGTACCTCTAAGAGGAACAATTTGCAGTTAAGTACCAGCTATTTCAGGGCACAGGCCCTGGGGTTAAGATCAGCACAGGGGACACAAAGCAGCACCAAAGCTACAGCACCTGAGCCACAGGGGTGGCGGGGTGCAGGGTTCACATTCAGCATCCGGCTCCCAATGCGTTTCAATGGAGGTTGTCGGCTGCACAAAGAGGGTGCAAGCTCGGACCAGGAGGCTCGTTGAAGGTGACCACTGGCTGGGCAAATCAGTTAGAGGGCTTGGGGCGTCAAGGCACCGTGGGTTGAGCCCAAGACCGGAGGGCTGAGGTTGCAGGGGTACCTTTTGGTGTCAGATCTTCTAGATTGGAGCCAGTCGAATTCAGCAGGTCGCAGTCAGGGTGACCCTTCATGTAGAGGCTGCAGGCAACTTTGTGGGGTCCAGGAGAGGTCAGCCACTGATAAAGATGAAGTCAGGATCGCTGGGGAGACTTCACTGGACAGGTTAGCCACTCGGGCCGTGGGCGTCGGGTTCAGAGTGGGCCGAGATCGCTGTTCCACCTGAATCCAGAGTCTCTAATGTTGCAGTCTTCAAGACAGGGCTGCTGCACTCTGGAGATATGGTCTTTATTGAAGAGTGTCAGTCTTCCTGGGGTTCTTGGAAGTCGCTGGCCATGGGACAGATGTCTTCTTCTTTGCAGGCTCAAGAAGCAGGAGACCGGCTGGTAGGGCTAGGGCCAAGGCAGTAGGTGTCTTATTGCTTTGCTGCACAGCATCTCCTTCATCCGTCTTCTTCTTCTTCTTAGGTTACAGGATTCTGGGGATTAAGGTTCAGGGGTGCCTCTAAATACAGAATTTAGGGGTGTTAGAGGGAACGACAGATGGTAGCCAACGGCTACTTGCCTTTAGGGTGACTACATCCATATAATGGTCCCTCCCTTGAGGAGGAGGAATCCCCCTAACCTGACCAGGTCAAATCCTTCCATTAAAGATGGAGGATTTCCTAAGGAGGTGTCACCTCGATCCATGTCATCTTAGGGATGGTCCTGGCAGAGAGGGGACATACCTTGCCTGACTACTGATTTTCCCTCAACCTTGCCGCCAAAAGTGGGGCTTAGTCAAGGGGGAGGGTACCTCTATAGCTGAGAGGCCTTGGCTTGCATATCAAAGGGAAGGAAGCCTTTGACGCTCACCTCCCTGAATGCAGTTGTGCTTGGGGGTGGGTGTGAAGCACTTCCACCCTAAGCAGCCTTTGTCACTGACCCACGAGAGTACAAGGCCTCCCACCTCAGGGGGTCAGAAACATGCCTGTGTGTGGCAGGCTGGTGCAGACCAGTCAGCTGGACATGAGGGAGATGGTTGTTTTTCAGAGGGAATCTATAAGATGCCCTCTGAGTGCATTTAGTAATAAATCCAACACTGGCATTAGTGTGGGTTTAGTATACCAGTGAATGGCACAGACACTGTAGGGGCACATTGTCATGCAGCTGTGCCCTCACCTGTGATATAGTGCACCCTGCCTTAGAGCTGTGAGGCCTGCTAGAGGGGTGACATACCTGTGCTACAGGCAATGGTTGGTGAGCATGGTACACAGGGATGTGTGCCATGCCGACTCTTAAATTTCTGTCTGCACCAGAACAGACAGTTTGCAATGGCAATGTGTATGTGTTTGGTGAGGGGCCTCTGAGCGTGGCACAATACATGAAGTAGTCCTTAGAGACCCTCTCTGGTCACAAGGCCCTTGGTGCCACTGGTACCTTTTACAAGGGACTTACATGTGAGCGAAAGGTGACCAATTGTGAAAGCAAAGGTACACTTTTGGAACAGGAACACAGGCCCTGGGAACCTCAATGGCAGGGACCCAGGGCACACTCAGTTAAAGTGCATCCGAAATCTGGCAAAAAATATGGGGTTAGTGCAACAGAAACTTACTTTCCTACAACGGACCTCCCTACTGTTTCTTAAATTGTATATACAGCCACCATGACTCCTTCATGCATCAGAAACCAAGTCAGATTATGATGGGTTAAAATTGCACAATCAAAGCACTACTACACGCAAACAAAAAAAGGGATTGGAGAAGGGTAGAGAAGAGAGGAAGAAGAGTAGTAAATGCCGGAAGAGATATATTAAATGTTAAATGCTTTCATAAATTGCTGTTATGTAGAAGGTGGCAAGATTACATAAAGGATTGCCAGAATTAATGTATTTTTACTTTTTCTGCAATAGCAGCGGCGGCTGACAGGAAACGGGGGTGGCGGGGAGGGTGGAAAAACAATCTATAAACAAGCATTTGCATTGCAATTGGTCTCGCATTAGAAAAGTTTGAGCTATTGGTATTGTAAATGACAAATATTTTATTTATGTGTTGGTTTTGAAAATTGCGAAATTAATAGCTTTGTCATTTACAATGCCAATAGTTTTAACTTTCGCAAACGTGACACCTGGTATACACTCAAAATATCGAGTTTTTAATATCGATTTGCATTAATATCGAATTAAAAATATAGAATGGTCACAATATCGAATGGACAGAATATAGACTACAAAAATATCGAATAGAATAGCAGTAATATCGAATTCAAAATATAGAATGGACAAAATATCGAATGGACAGAATATAGACAACAAAAATATAGAATGGACAGAATATAGAGAACAAAAATATAGAATGGACAGAATATAGACAACAAAAATATCGAATTTGAGGTAAGTTAATTTCAATTTTTTAATAATATCCAATTTGTTAAAGTGATTTTTTATGTAAGTATATGTGTGAAAAGTGATTATTTATTTTATAATTTATTTCAATTAATTAATTTTATGGTATTTAATTTTTGCATAATATAATTCTGTAGCGGGTTGTGGGTTTATAGGGGAATAGGGTGGGAAGTAATTTAATTATAATTAATTACATTTTTAAATTTATCTATTGATATTTATTTTGAATTAGTTGTTAATTAATTGTTAATTTGTAATTAATTAAAATATAATTGGTGATTAATTTTAATTGATTGATTAATTAATAATTACGTACATTTTACTAATTTATTTTCTCTAGCGGGTTGTGGGTTTATAGGGTAATAAGGTGGGAAGTAATTTAATTATAATTAATTACATTTTCTAATTTATTTATTGGTATTTATTTTGAATTAAATGTTAATTAATTGTTAATTGGTATTTAATTAAAATATAATTGGTGATTAATTTTAATTAATTGAATAATTGATAATTATGTTAATTTTATTCATTTATTTTCTGTAGCGGGTTGTGGGTTTATAGGGGAATACGGTGGGAAGTAATTTAATTATAATTAATTACATTTTCTAATTTATTTATTGGTATTTATTTTGAATTAATTGTTAATTAATTGGTAATTGGTAATTAATTCAAATATAATTGGTGATTCATTTAAATTAATTGATTAATTGATAATTATGTTAATTTTATTAATTTATTTTCTGTAGTGGGTTGTGGGTTTATAGGGGAATAGGGTGGGAAGTAATTTAATTATAATAAAAGTATTTTTTAAATTTATTTATTGGTATTTATTTTGAATTAATTGTTATTTACATTTTTAATTGGTAATTAATTAAAATATATTTGGTAATTAATTTTAATTAATTGATTATTTGATAATTATGTTAATTTTATTAATTTATTTTCTGTTGTGGGTGGGAAGTAATTTAATTGTAATTGATTAAATATTTTAATTTATTTATTGGTTTTTGTTCTAATTTTTAAATATTTTTTAATTGTTAATTAATTAATTGTTAATTGGTAAATAATTTGTATTAATAGGTAATCATTTTTAATAATTAATTTTTATTTGTATTTTTAATTGATTAATTATTATATTATATAAAATTGTTAATTACTTTTAATTAATTTGTAATTGGTATTAATATTTAATTTATTTATATTTATATATGAAGTATTTACTTTCACTACTGTTGCCCTCTCTGGAGTGAGAATAGTAATTTTTACCCCTACGCTATCCAGCGCTTTCCCTACTGTTGCCCTCTCTGGAGTTGGAATAGTAATTTTTACCCCTAAGCTATCCAACGCTTTCCCTACTGTTGCACTCTCTGGAGTGGGAATAGTAATTTTTACCCCTACGCTATCCAACACTTTCCTTACTGTTGCACTCTCTGGAGTTGGAATAGTAATTTTTACCCCTACGCTATCCAATGTTTTCCCTACTGTTGCACTCTCTGGAGTGGGAATAGTAATTTTACCCCTACGCTATCCAACGCTTTCCCTACTGTTGCACTCTCTGGAGTGGGAATAGTAATTTTTACCCCTACGCTATCCAACGCTTTCCCTACTGTTGCACTCTGTGGAGTGGGAATAGTAATTTTTACCCCTATGCTATCCAACGCTTTCCCTACTGTTGCACTCTCTGGAGTGGGAACAGTAATTTTTACCCCATGCTATCAAACGCTTTCCCTACTGTTGCTCTCTCTGGAGTGGGAATAGTAATTTTTACCCCTACGCTATCCAACGCTTTCCCTACTGTTGCACTCTCTGGAGTTGGAATAGTAATTGTTACCCCTACACTATCCAACGCTTTCCCTACTGTTGCACTCACTGGAGTGGTAATAGTACATTTTACCCTTTCCGCTATCGTACGGTAAAAATATTGTAATTTGCTTATTAATATTACGTTTATATATATATATGTATTAACAAATCAATTTGTATGTTATTTTTGACTTACATTAATTATTTATTAATTTTAAGGTTATTTAAGTATTTTAAGTATGTTTAAGTTAATAATATTTATTATTTCATTAATTTTAAATTAATTTAAAGTATTTTAAAAAATTTGATATTTTGACTAACTATATTTTTTACATCGATATTTTTGATTCGATATTTTTGTACTTACCTGTTTGGAGATAGGAGGTCGATATTTTGGTATTCTATATTTTTACCTCGATATTTTTGTAACTCGATATTCTTGACGTCGATATTGTTTCAGTGATCCGTGACACCTATAGCATTTGTAATGCAATATGTGTTTTATTTACATGACTTAGATGTATTAATATTACAAATAACAATGGCTTTTATATTTTTTAATAATTAATACTTAAATAAAAGTTATTGTAATTTATAATTGCCATAGCTTAAAATTTTGTAAATAACTTTTGGGACGATTATGATCAGTGTATTTTATTGTGATGAAAATCCAAGAACAGCAGTGAAATATTAACATCTTTTTGTGACATTTGTAATAAAGCTTGAAACATTGAGAGAAAATATTAGAACCAGTTGTTGAATGGTTGCACAGAGTGATGCTGTGGCGTTCAGTGGTGCTGAGTGATGCTGTGGCCTTCAGTGGTGCTAAGTGATGCTGTGGCCTTCAGTGGTGCTGAGTGATGCTGTGGCCTTCAGTGGTGCTGATTGATGCTGTGGCATTCAGTGGTGCTGAGTGATGCTGTGCCATTCAGTGGTGCTGTGGCGTTGAGTGGTGCTGAGTGATGCTGTGGCGTTGAGTGATGCTGTGGCATTGAGTGATGCTGTGGCTTTGAGTAATGCTGTGACGTTGAGTGATGCTGTGCGCTGAGTGGTGCTGTGGTGTTGAGTGGTGCTGTGGCATTCAGTGGTGCTGAGTGATTCTGTGGCGCTGAGTGATGCTGTGGCGTTGAGTGATGCTGTGGTGTTGAGTGGTGCTGTGGTGTTGAGTGGTGCTGTAGTGTTGAGTGGTGCTGTGGCATTGAGTGGTGCTGAGTGATGCTGTGGCATTGAGTGATGCTGTGGCATTGAGTGATGCTGTGTCGTTGAGTAATGCTGTGGTGTTGAGTGATGCTGTGGCGTTGAGGGATGCTGTGCGCTGAGTGGTGCTGTGGCGTTGAGTGGTGTTGTGGCATTGAGTGGTGCTGTGGCATTGAGTAGTGCTGTGGCGTTGAGGGGTGCTGTGGCATTCAGTGGTGCTGAGTGATTATGTTGCGCTCAGTGATGCTGTGGTGTTGAGTGATGATGTGGCGTTGAGTGGTGCTGTGGCTTTGAGTGGTGCTGAGTGATGCTTTGGCGTTGAGTGATGCTGTGGCATTGAGTGATGCTGTGGCGTTGAGTAATGCTGTGGCGTTGAGTGATGCTGTGGCGTTGAGGGATGCTGTGGCGTTGAGGGATGCTGTGCGCTGAGTGGTGCTGTGGCGTTGAGTGGTCTTGTGGCATTTAGTGGTGCTGTGGCATAGAGTGGTGCTGTGGCGTAGAGTGGTGCTGTGGTGTTGAGGGGTGCTGTGGCATTCAGTGGTGCTGAGTGATTCTGTGGTGCTGAGTGATGCTGTGGCGTTGAGTGATGCTGTGGCATTGAGTGGTGCTGTGGTGTTGAGTGGTGCTGTGGCGTTGAGTGGTGCTGTGGCGTTGAGTGGTGCTGTGGCGTTGAGTGGCGCTGTGGTGTTGAGTGGTGCTGTGGCATTCAGTGGCACTGAGTGATGCTGTGGCGTTGAGTGATGCTGTGGCGTTGAGTGATGCTGTGGCGTTGAGTGATGCTGTGGCGTTGAGTGGTGCTGTGGTGTTGAGTGGTGCTGTGGTGTTGAGTGGGGCTGTGGCGTTGAGTGGTGCTGAGTGATGCTGTGGCGTTGAGTGATGCTGTGGGATTGAGTGATGCTGTGGTGTTGAGTAATGCTGTTGCATTGAGGGATGCTGTGGCGTTGAGGGATGCTGTGCGCTGAGTGGTGCTGTGGCGTTGAGTGATGTTGTGGCATTGAGTGGTGCTGTGGCGTTGAGGGGTGCTGTGGAGTTGAGTGGTGCTGAGTGATGCTGTGGCGTTGAGTGATGCTGTGGGAAGCTAATAAGGAGGATAGATAGAGGGTAGGAAATAGAAAGGAGAGAAGATGGGTGAAAGAAGGGTTGGCGTGGAGATGCAGACTGATGAGGTGAAAGATCACTAAAGCGAGGAGGGAAAAAGAGCAAACAATGAGAAAGGGAAGGGAATCTATGAGACAACAAACAGGAGGAGGAGGTGTGAGAGCAAGAACACGTATGGGCGAGAGGGAAAGGGGTTGGAAAGTAAAGTGAGAGAATAGATGAAAACAAGCGATGCGCGCTCTGAGCTGGGGGAGGGCCATTAGCCTGTAAGAACTCGCGGCGGACATCAAAGAAAGGGTGGGAGGGACATTGGCGAGCGAGGGGCGAGGGGGTATGCAGCCTGGTGAGTTGAAGTGGCAGCAGAGGCGGAGCGCGGCACGCACGAAGTGTCTGGTAGCAAATGGTTACCGTAGGTGACCGGGGTGGGAGAGAAACGGTGGGTGGGACAAACCAAGGAGAGGGTTCTGCAGATCTGGAGGCCTTTATAATAGAGCTTGGGGAAGGGCTTTAGGGCGCATAGAAGAACACGCGAGAGGGAAAGGGCGCTCGGTTGGATGTGAACTGGCCATCCACTGGAGGGTTCTATTTTGCAGTATTATATCGTGTGAATTTGACCCAAAGGCATTGGAGCGCTTTAAATGATTAGATTACATTTTTGTAGAAGTGAAGAGGGATATCAGAGGAGGACAAGGGCGACAAGGAGAGGAGTAAAATGAATGGGGGTCAGAGGAAGAAAAGTATAGGAGGAGGAGAGGCGTGGCCACAGAGGAAAGGGACTCTGACAGAGAGATGGGAAAGAGAGAAGAAGAAAGGGAAACGAAAGAGAAGAAGGTGGAACTGAGGCACAAAGAGGGATAGGCAGGAAATAAGAGTGACATAAGGAGGAGCAGAAGGAAGAGGAAACGTAAATATGGATGAGAAATAAAGATTAATAGTGAGGGGAGGGAAAGGAAGAGAAGAGGCTGGATCAAATGGAGAAAAGAAGGAGAAATGAGGCAAGGAAAGACAAGAAACACGAGGGAGTAATGTTGGGGTATTAAAGCTGGCCGAGCGCGCGCTGGGGAAGCTTCACGCTTGAATGCCTGAAGTCGGAAGGGTGGGTGGGGACTGGGGAAGCTTCAGATGCCTGGCTTGGACATTAAAAATATGCATATTTCTCCTGTGCCAGATGCATTTATTACAAATTCTCACACATGGACAATTCTTAAATTCTTGTTGAGCCAGAAACGGACGGCATCTCAAATGTAAACAGTTTGATTCTGAACTTTTCGCTATATCTGAAACATACAGGAAATGCTAGTATTAATGTGTGGCAACGTTCAGTACAATCTGCAAAAGGGCTCAGACCATCACAAGTGCTACTTACATGGAGATCACTCAAAGCAACAGAAAATCATGTTACAGAAAAAGGATTTTATTTTACCTTTTGCAGTGAAAAACAGGCGAGTCAGGTGACGGGCTTAATTTTACAATTCATAGTGTAGCCCCTTGCGTGTCAGCTCTGGGGAAAGCCATTTTTGCAGGAATGCTGGAGTAGCAGCCTAACACCGTGGGCTTGGATATCAAAGTTGAATGTAAACAAGCACCTTCCGAGCGCTCCACAGACTTGTAGATTAGTGATGGGGCTACCTACCCCCACCGGGGCGCGAGGATTTACCTAAATAGCTCTGTTCATCGACAGGACTCGGCCTCAGTTGCTATTTTTAGGCCGGCATTGGCCTACTTCCTACAAACTCATTCTATATGCGCTGTAAGCCAGGTGCGTAAGTAACATGCAGGTACGGTCCAAGGTTCACATTGATAAGGGGAAGCTGTCCAACACATTTAAAGTGCTTTAACAGCGTGTTTGCTTTATTCCTGAATGAGAATGTTTAGAATGCTTGTCATAGTTATAACAATTAGTTTGCTCTTGTGAACAAACGGATTTGAGACTCTCCATGAAACTAAACATGGAGCAAAAGTTCTATACAAGTGGGAAATCAAGCTGCTTTTGAAGGAAAGGCAGCGCTGGGAGGAGGGCTAATTCTGCGGAGCGCGTAAGGTGGCTGGTGGGAAATGTCATGCCTCATGAAGTACAAGCTCTGGCATTGCGCAGAGGGGGGCGGGGGAGAGGATTCGTTTGAAGTGTGAAGCTCTCGGCATTGCTGTGGCGGGTCTGATGCGATGATGCGAGGCGGCTCGGGGAGCAAATGGCAAACGCGTGCACGGGCACATGCACTGTGCGTAATCCGCCTGCCAAAGCCCTCTGGGTAAGCTTTCCTGTTGCACCTCTATATGTCTCGACATCTGCAATGTGCAAGCGCATTGGCAGAGGTCGAGACCTAAAAAAAACACTTACATCTTCACGGCCGCCGTCTCTCCTCCGTCATGTCTTCTCTTCCTGGCGAGTCTCAGAAGCAAGAAGCACTCAGGCTCCCCAAAGCCAATCACAACGCTGTTGTTATCAGCGTTGTGATTGGTATGAGCATCATGGTTCAGCGCCCAGACCGAGACTGGGAGCCTTTGCATGTTCTCCACCCATGCTGTGTATTACAGGCCAGTGGAGAACATGCTAAGTGTGCATGACGGTTTGGCCGGCCCAAGACGGCTGGCCAAACCGTCATGGCACTTATTGTGCACAAACAACTCCCCCTACCAGGCTGTGACACCTGGCCACTCCACCCTAACCCAGTGTGGTAATTAAAGAAACACTCTGGTATGCAGATAAGTATCAAGAGAGGATCTTTATTAACTGGAAGGTCTTATCCAACTGCCCCATGGCATTGCCTCACAGCTTCTCCTCGTTCACATTCCATGTCAACTCTACACATTCTTAATGACATGCTGACATTCCAATGAGAATGCCAGCTACTACACCAGCCGCGTAGCTACGAAAAATAAAATGATAATAACTGTGTTGTTATCATTTTATTTTTTATTTTTCTACTGCTTTGAGAGCAGTGGGGCGAAGCTCCCCCATCTTAGCGGAGGAGCCGCTCCAGTGTGATGGTAATCTTTTGGAGTAATAGCTCGGTAAAGGCAAAACAACTTTTTTAAAGCATTGCCCTACATTACTACCCCTGAGACTCAGTTCTGCACACATAATTTCAAAGTGGAATTGCAACCTCGCTATAATCCAGATTTTTTGACTTTACGAATTTTAAGGCGAGTTGCATTAGACACAACGCCTGAAAAGCGTGAACAGAGTCAAAATGAGGATTGATTTTTGTTGTCAAGATATTGTATTCCCCAGTCCATGACTGGCCTTCCTAAAAAACACTCTCTCCCAGAATAGACTAGAGCAATGGAGGCAGTCGGTAGAAGGGGGCGGGAAAGGGACTGGACAGGAGGTCTCTGAAACAGAAGAGCAGCTGTCTGGCAGCAATGCGTGTCCCCATGGAAGCGGTTTCTGTATTTGTCCTGCACCTGTGACTGCTCAGAAGGGAACTTGAGAGTGGCTGACTGTTGGTGAGGCTCTCTCAATGAGTGGGAGGAGGTGGGCAGGTTGTGGGAAGACTGGGATAAAAATGCTGACAATGTAGAAATATCTAAATTGGATTGCTTTGCCTGTAACTTTTGAAATTGTGACAAAAGACCATCACATTTTAGACAGACTGTCTTGACTTTTCAGATGTGTATAACCCTATTAATATGGCTAAGCACCGCATTGTTTAAAAGTATGTGTCTTAGAGTAGGATATGAGCACTTTTTTAACACATGGGCATTACGAAAAGTGAAAATAGGAAACTTCTGCGTGAAATTTCTTAAAATTTAACCTGCACGTGCAAATCACTGTCACCTTGGTTGTGTATCAGAAGTCTTCAATAAGATGCAGACATTTTCGAGAATAAGTTCAAACAAGATGTAGATTTATCTGTAATTTAGACGTGTTAAGAAAAACCGAAGTTAATCAAGCAATTTTCCTGGAACAAACGTACATTCTATGTTCAGAACTGCCTGTGCTCTTAAAGTAAAAAATATTAATTTTCATATATCACTGAATCCGAAGCGTTGCATCTGCTCCTCTTAAGTAGCAATTTGAGTTGCAGTCATCATCAAATAATTTGTATTCAATCATTTCCCTGATTATCATAAAATATATAATTTTTTTGAAACACACACAACTAATATACAAATAATCAAATATTTCAAAATACATCACTGAAAATTGAATACATACCAGGCACAAAGCCATAAAGTGGCAATTTGACTTGTAGTCTAAAAACAGTCCGGAAAACTAATGACTTCCCAGGATAAATACACTCCCTATTACAAAACAAGCAGCACGCCTCAATGTATTAAGTTGTATAAACTCCTTATTGTGCTTCGATAAACTCTGTATTGTGTATATCTCCGATCGAGATTGATTTCCAGTAAGAAAGTTCACTACTCATTCCCGGTTGAGATGAGAATGTTCTCTGCCTGGTGCACAGCCATCTCCCCGTCCTATGTGCACAAGTGGGAGTATCTAGTATTATTTTTTTGCCAATCCTCACACTAATCTAGCATATGCATGAAGGTTTAGGCCTGTCCCTTGATGTTAGTGCAATCCTAGAACTGCCCTGGACCAAAATATACGCACCAAGACTGATCTCCTTAGTGGCAGTAGACTACAGTACCTGTCACAGGTTCTAGCCAGAGAAGTGGTGGCATAATACAGTGTGCTAGTGGTCCCATTGTCGTTACCTGACCATTTTATCTGTCTCATAGGTGTGGCAGCCTACTGCCACACTCCTGTAAAATTCCGCTGCAACAAGCCAACATGGATCATTCTTCTAACATCCTAGCGCATTTGTGCTAACATCCTAGAGCATCTGCTTGTATGTATGGGAGTAGCCAGGCTAGCTTGAAACCGGTGGCATAGCAAGCAGGGACCCACGTCTGGGCATATCCTTCCCACTTCGGGTGAAAATCCAACACAAAAAGATGATGGACGGAATGTTGAACATTGTCAAATATTCACCCCCAGTAACAGATCTGGGTTTAATCCATTGTTATTTCGCTCACTACGCCATTCTAGTTTGGACTCAGCCAAACGCATATCAGCCTTGACCCTGTTACCCATGAGAACAGTTCAGCCCAAACTTCCAGTCCATGTCCTCCCTGGACCGGAAAACAAGCATCCTGGGACCGGTTTCGGGGCATCACCCTTCATCAGCCAGGCTAGATTCAAACCGGTGTAGGAGCAAGCATAGTACCCACGTCTGGGCCTACCCTTTCTACTTAGGGTGAAAATGCAACATAAAAAAGATGATGGACAGAACGTTGAACATTGTCAAACATTCACCCCCGGTCACAGATCTGGGTTTAATCAATTGTTATTTTGCTCACCACACCATTCCAGTTTTGACTCAGCTATATTCAAATCAGCCATGACCCTGTCCCCATGGGAACAGTCCAGCCCAAACTGCCAGGCCAGAACAGGTCCTTTCTGGACCGGAAAACAAACATCCTGGGACCAGTTATGGGGCATCACCCGTCATCAGTCAGACTAGCTTGAAACCGGTGGCGTAGCAAGCACAGGACCCATGTCTGGGCAGGTCCTTCTCACTTAGGGTGAAAATGCAACACAAAAAGTTGATGGACAGAATGTTGAAGATTGTCAAGCATTCACCCCAGTCACAGATCTGGGTTTAATCAATCGTTATTTTTCTCACCACACCATTCCAGTTTAGACTCAGCTATATGCAAATCAGCCTTGACCCTGTTCCCCATGGGAACAGTCCAGCCAAACTGCCAATAGTGATTGGGGTGAGTTTCCGAAAAGTTTCAGCGCTCCGTCCATCATCTCCTTGTGTTTGCTTTGTTCGCCCTAAGCTTGCAGGGTATGCCCAGATGTGGGTCACTGGATTCAAGCTAGCCTGTCTCACGAGGGGTTTTACCCCAAAACTGGTCCCAAGATGCATGTTTTGTCCAGGGCAGACCTGGCTTAGCAGTTTGGGCTGGACTATGTTCAATGGGGAACAGGGTCAAGACTGATTTGCATATGGCTGGGTCTGAACTGGGGTGGGGAAGTGAGCTATAGAACGATGATGGATTCAACCCAGATCTAATAGTGACTGGTGGTGAGTGTCTGAAAAGTTTCAGTGCTCCGTCCATCATCTCTTTGTATATATATATACGCTCCGAGTTTGCCCTCAAACTTGAAAACGAACTCAAGCTCCCACCGCTCATTGGATGTTGAACATTTAAATGGATGGGCATGTGAACTGTCAAGACCACACCTCTGATGAAGTGCGGAAGCACTGAAACGCGTCAGGCGTTAAGAACTCAGCAGACAGGAAGACTCCAAAGCCGCTGCTACGTGCGGCATGCTGCCTCTGTTTTACCCGTGATTAGTGGGAGCTGGAGTGCATTTTCAAGTTTGAGGGCAAACTTATATCTATATCGACACAAAAGCCAAACTGTAGCCCCAGGTCCCCAGGACAAACAGAAGACTAAGCGACTCCAATATGAGGCAATTTAAGATTTAATGAGCAAACTGAGCAGCAGAAGTGAAAACTGACGCGTTTCGGGCGGATGCCCTTGATCATACTATATATATATATGCCAAATTCCAAATACGACTCCCGCAGCCTCTCGCCGCTTGCCGCAACATGGACACGGACCCAAGGTATGTGCATCAAAGTTATTTTATTCCTGTTTTGCCAAGACACGTTTCGCAGCCACAGCCGCTTGTTCACTCGACAATGAGTGTTGACGCGAAAGTGCTTTTTAAAGTGCTAGTGCATACGAAAATAACCACGTGACAAGCCAAGTAATGAAACTCGACAACATACTCACCCTTAACGCCGTTCAACTACAATGCAAAGAATTTAACTTTTATAAGTCAATATTCATAAAATCATTGATATATCATTATTAAAATAATGAATATGCATGATAGTTTATATATAGACACGGCCTTTGATAAAGTAGCATAGCGAAACACGTCAGGCCGCGACTTGTGAGCTGCCGAGCCTACGGGGGATTATTAGTCCTTACCGGCTTCCTTTGCCGGAAAAGGACGCACCACTCGTTTAAAGGGAAGAGTCTGTAGGTTTGGCATTGTCCCATTAATCATTTGCGGGACTGCAGAAGAAAGTAAATTGATTGCGCAATGTGGTAATTTTCGGAGGCCCAATGGAGGGCTGGAAAAACAATTTAAAATGAATCTGCACAGACCCCACCAGAGGGGAACAACTTCACTGTAGGGAACAACATGCCCCAGAGATGCTCACTTGGGGGCCGTAATTATAAAACGGACACGTGGTACTTGCAGCTTCTCTGTGCAGTTTGAAAACCTGTGAACAAGAGGCTAGTAGCCTCGAAACGCTTAAGGACATTAAAAGAATCTGAATACCAATTGCCGGTTTGGTGAAATTATGCCTGCAGTGGAGTGCGCTTTCAAGCGAAAATGAGAACTCTTTGGAAATATATATATATAAGCAGAGGGAAGCAGAACTTCAATGTTATTGTTACCACGGCTTTCGCTACACGACTAGCAACTTCCAATAAAGATTTTTCAGCAAACCTTACCTGTGGGGGGCTCTTCCTCAGCAGGCACTCTTCGAATTGGATGTTTAGCGGTTCCGCCTGGACCGCGGAAGAGCCCCGCTGTGTCTGCAGACCTGCCGCAGTGTCACTCGGCGTTGCAGAGGCAGGAACGGGTAGCTGGTTTTTGGAGGAGCAAGGTGCTAACGTGAGAGGAAAGGTGTTGGACAATAACGCACTGGAGGAACACTGATATGTATATATGTGGTGAGATGGCACACAACCCACTGCGGATGACGAGGATACTACAAAGACCATAATACCACTCGTTGTGGCTACGCCCACTGAGGCGGGGACTTTAATCATTTAAGTGCCTCAGAAAACGTGATGCCGTTTCATTGAACATTTCCCTGTAGCCCATGAATAAGTGCAGTGGCACGAAACGCGCCGTGAAACCGAGGGAAGCAGAACTTCAATTTGATTGTTACCATGGCTTTCGCTACACGACTAGCAACTTCCAATAAAGATTTTTCAGCAAACCTTACCTGTGGTGGGCTCTTCCTCAGCAGGCTCTCTTCGAATTGGAGATATGTATATATATATTCACTGAAAAAACCATAGGTTATAGACCATATATAGTTAGGAATTAGCATTTACAAAACCTTGAAAATTCACTGAAAAAACCATAGGTTATAGACCATATATAGTTAGAAATTAGCATTTAGAAAACCTTATTTTACTCACACAAAACCATTGAAATTCCATATATAGTTAGTTGCACTAACTATATATCGCGCACCCGCAATCCACTGCTGATGATGTCACATATTACATCATTCATGACATGGTCAGTGACATCACTGATGACATCACTGATGACATCTCAAATGACATCACTGATGACATCATCTAGTGTCTGTGTGTTTTTGTAAAGTTTAAATACGTTTTACATATTGAAGAATGACTGGATGTATGGAAGACTGAGTGTGTGTGTGGCTGGCTGGGAGGTGTGTGACTGTGCATATCAATGTGTACTTGTATCAGTGATTGTATAAGAGAGTAAGTATGTGTTAGTATATGTGTGAAAAGTATGGTGTTCTGTGTTTAACTATAGATGAGGAAATCGAAGTGTGATTGATTCTTCACAGGACTGACTAGGTGTATGAGTGCATATGATAGTGTTGTAATAATGAGTGACTGTATGTATGAGTGATTGTATGGGTGAATGAGTGAATGTGTGTATAGACGTAGGAATCAGTGAGTGCGTATGTAGTAACTGGTATTGGTGTGTCATGATGTCATCAGTGATGTCATTTGAGATGTCATCAGTGATGTCATTTGAGATGTCATCAGTGATGTCATCAGTGATGTCACTGACCATGTCATGAATGATGTAATATGTGACATCATCAGCAGTGGATTGCGGGTGCGCGATATATAGTTAGTGCAACTAACTATATATGGAATTTCAATGGTTTTGTGTGAGTAAAATAAGGTTTTCTAAATGCTAATTCCTAACTATATATGGTCTATAAGCTATGGTTTTTTCAGTGAATTTTCAAGGTTTTGTAAATGCTAATTCCTAACTATATATGGTCTATAACCTATGGTTTTTTCAGTGAATTTCATTGGTTTTTTAACAGCTAATATCTGTAGCTGTAAAATGTATTCTTCTTTAAATCCAAAAATATATTTTATATGTTTATTAATATTTTTTTTTTTTTTATTTTTTTTTTCTTCGTTCCCGCTTCGCGAATCGGGAAGCTTCCCGTTAGCTGACCTTGATGCCGCGAAATAGACCGCGAGCCGGTAAACGTTCCTTTACCGCAACTGCCGCGTTAGAAAACAACATCGTGACGCCTCCCGTCCGCATGACGTTTCGCGTTGTCGCGTGATACGTCATATGACGTGCTACGTTAGCGAACTGGTACGCTTACCGAGGCGCAAAGCGCAGGTTTCTGGAAGCAAACCGGGAGGCCCTGCAAAGCGCGTAACGTAAACACAGCAGGTCATGTGACTTGGTAATAACACTTTTCATTGGTTCATTTCACTTTTGGTTTCCTAATGATGTAAGACTAGGTCATATAATCTAAAATGAACACTTTTCATTGGTTGAGAACTATTGTTTTTCCCAAATGATGAAAATCCCTCCTTCTTTCCCCACTCTGACTTTCATCATTGTGAGAGAAAGACCCTTTGTTACCAGTGAGCAATGGCTTCTTTAGTAGCTTCAGCTGGTGCTTCCCCACCACCTCCACCACATCCAAGGAAGAGTGGACCACCTGCTGAAGTTATAATTCAGCAAGAAGACGAAGAAGAGGAACAGGAGGAAGAGCACGAAGAGAGGCACTTTTTGCCTGAGGAGCCCAGGACGTCTCACCGGAAAGAAAACTTCATTTGGCAATTTTTTTAAATTTCCAAAGGTCAGAAAAAAGTAAATGCAAGATACGTAACTTGCCTTATATGTCAAGATAGACTGTCCAGAGGGACCGACAAAAAATACAGTTTCGGAAACTACACAATGCATATGACTAGGTGGCATCCTAACAACTACAGTGCTGCATAGTTTCGTAACGACCTAGATAATCTCCCTATTATGGCCAGAAGATCTGTTGTACCGGAAGTAACGGGACCAGAGGGCAGGGAGATGGTGCCAAATATACAAACGAGATTTCGTGAAGTAAAACAAGTCTGCGTACATTGCAGTGGATTCATTTGCTACGGAGAAAGTAGCATCACTCTGATCAACAGAGCTATTGACTATCATATGCAAGTTTGTACGAAACGCCCCAAATAATAAATTCTTTTTTTTTTTTGTTGCTCCTGTTGAGCCCTTTACAATGAATCGTTTTCGTTGCCCCCTCCGAAAAAAAAACAAAAAAAATATAAAACTGTTCAGAAAAATTCAAAAAAAGTAAAAAAATGTTCAGAAAAATAATAAAAAAAATATAAAACAACAAAAACAATAAAAAAAAAAGTTCTTTTCAGAACTACCTCCCCGTTATTAAAAAATTGGTACAATATTTGGAACTGTGCCAACCTTTATTTCTCGTAGTTCGCTTCCCAGTTCGCTCGCCGGTACGCGAACCGGAAGCAAACCAAAAATTTTTTTTAAAAAAAAGAACAGTAAGTAAAAGGGAAGGAAACAGACACTTATGTTAAAAGAAAGACAGCTATAGGGGAGTAAACTAGAGAAACTATTACCCGTAATCCACTGCTGATGATGTCACATATTACATCATTCATGACATGCTCAGTGACATCATCAGCAGAGGATTGCGGGTTTTTTGGCAACGTGCCTTATCCACGGTTTAATAACGCTGCCTTTTGCTTTATATAAGTTTTCAAATTGTATGAAATATATACCAATAGGTCGTTATGAACCTTTAGGTAGTGCTTTTCTTCATGAGGTCTGGTCGCTTCCATACGCATACAGATGTTTCAAAGATGATCAAGAAGTTTATCTGAATGGAGAGGAATGCACTGAGACGCCAGATCATTCACTAATGTGTAGGCACATACAGTTACACGGTTCATGCAACAAACACCGACCAAATATGGCTTGCGTGTTGCAAGGCACGCCAGTTCCTGCTATCATCCCCACGTTCAAGTTGTTGGAAAATGGTAGTTATTTGATGCTCAATAATGAAGATTGTTCTGGGTTAATTAAAAGTATTCCTTTTATCGTAACAGTAAGTGAACGGGTTATTTGCTGCAGAAATGTTCTATTTCCTCCCACACATGAACATAGGGAGTTTTCAATCTGGCCACAAATACCAACCTTGGGAGCAGATTTCAACGGCATGGCAAGAATAAGAGCTCTTTTGTCTCAGAGAGAGGTGGCCTTGAGTTCGGCCCGTGAAACTTTCGTGCTTCACATAGCGAACACCCGTACAGAGGTGCAGACCCTTTTAAATACAGATTCGCCTTTCCATTTCAGCAAGATGGTTCGGACTATCTTTAACGCGTCCTCCACAAAGGGCCTGGCGCACTTTTTTAAAGTTGTTACCAGTGGTCTCGTGACTTCATTTGAGAAAATCTTTGGAGTCATCCCTGCTTTCTTTCATTCTATTTTTTCCACTGTGCTTGGTGGATTCCCATTTTTACTTGCATTACCAGCGGACGCTCTTGTGCTTTTTTACATTTTTAAATATGGATGTCCCTCCTGTGCAAGCTCCCTCCCTGCAGCTGCTGACGCTGTTCCGCAATCGCATGCTTGAATATTATGGCACAATGCCGCTGGCGATATTAAGCACGGCATATGGATTATCTTTTCGATTCTCCTACTTCACCTGTGTCCAGCCTGTATTTCACTGCCTGACCTGTGATTTCGATTGGGCCATTGATTTGTGTCTCTGCGGACCGGTTTCTCCTGACGTCGACTTTAATCAGCTGATGACTCCTATCATTACTCACGAGTTGGTTTGTCCTGGCGAAAGGATTATGGCTGTGGCATTGATGCATGGACTAATTGGTCCCTGGAATTTACTGGCGGCAACACAGTCTTTCTTGGAACAGAGCTTTCTTGAAAACCCACCGAGCTGTCCTCTGATGGTGATAGAGGATCCGGTGCTGGGAGAGCACGTATGTTCTTTTCCGCTTTTAAATTGGATGGCTGAACTCTTTTCGGATGAAGACGGTGACTTCCTATTGGAGGCTGTTGCAGCTTATTTTGCATACACAGTTATGTCATAGACCTTTTTCATGTTTGATATGCTGAGTACTAGCATTTCATTGACAATTCATTGACTTATTTGTCAAGTTTTTATTATTTAGCTTGCCTATTGGCTTAAGACTCGATAAAGTAGTTGGCTGTTTTATTTTTCTTTAGCATTACATTTTCCTAGTTTTTAATGTTTTACCTTGCGGACCGTCCACATATAAAGTTGCAATCTGCTCTCATGAGATGGCACTTCTATTATCTTATTCAGTTCGTTTCCGGATCATGGGGAGGTGTCATCTAGGTCCTGGATATCTTTACACCGTGTTAAGTTAGCATGGGCTCATTACCGGTTTAAACGCCATTTTTCCTTTTTTGCAACTTCTGCACACTACACTTAGTTGTTGCTTTAGCTTTCAACCTAGTAGTTCATCGTGGTTTACATGAGAATAATATGTTATTGCTCTACTATCTGCTTTGCTTGTTAAACTATATCTGTACAGCGAGTGCTGAAGTTTCAAGAACAACACGATACAGAATTGTTATGAGGTCTGATCTCCACGACATGAGGCGGGTTTTATATTGCTTTGCCGAACACACATACACAACACTTGATGCGGTTCACATGAAGAGAGAGCTGGTGTATGCTGATGTGATTCCTTCAAATCTAAGACACTAAAGTATGGGCACGCCCTAAACCAACACAAAGAGACCTTCTTAGCAAATAATATAATATGTGTATTAGGGAGGGTGAGATATAAGCAGCCGCGGGCCGTGGAGGGAGTTACGGTGGGGCAGGGAGGCGGGGAGGGGGAGGGGGAGGGGCAGGGTGGAGCCCTCTCCACCCTGCCCCTCCCCCTCCCCGCCTCCCTGCCCCACCGTAACTCCCTCCACGGCCCGCGGCTGCTTATAAGTGTTGCTAACTCTTATTCATTTACAGCATGTTAACATACTGTCACCATTCGCTTTTTATGTACTACTAACTATACTGGTAATTTTGCTACTGATAATATGTGTACTTGTATAATCTAAGATACTACGCCTGAGAAGACGGCATTAGTAAATAAACATTTCAAATACACATGTGTTCTTCTTAACTCCATGTTCTGGTTTCTAAGAACTATATAACGACCGAGTGTTCATGAGTTCCACGTATCCTGAGGTACTATAAGTTCATATTCTGGATTGTCTAAACATTGAGAGTTTGTTATATCCAATGTGACACTGTACCTAGCTTGCTAAGCGGTTTTTGATTACTAAGGTGAGTTTTGGGGCACCCTAATTCGCCGAGGTTCCAATCCTCTGTGCACAGTTCTCTGTGAGAACAGAAACCCTGCGACAGGGGCACCCCTGAGCCTTGCTGGAGCTTCATCACACTTGCGATACAACTCCAGCAATGCGCCACCTTTACGGCACAGATACGTCACGCATCTGTGCTGTTTTTGCCCCATGATGCGCCGCATTGTAAATGCAGCACACCATAGGTGGCGGAACAGCGGCACAGGATGACTAACACATCCCTGGTGATGCGCCAGTCATCATAAATCTATCCCTATGCTTCTTATCTTGTTAGAGATGAACCGCCATATGTATCATCAAAGTTTTTTGCATTTCCTAAATAGCGAACTTTAAGGAATAAATAGCGATTCTTTACCATTCCTAGTTTGCGATGAGCTATTTGCTAATTACAAATTACCCATTCATTTCCATGGAGCAGGAGGCCCATACGAATGAAGGTGCAATTTGCGATTAGCAATTACCGCATCGCAAATTACAAATTTTTCCGAGGGTGCAGGGGTGTCTCAAGAACACCCTGCTGCACCCCTGAAAAAGAAATTTGGGGGCATATGGTGCACATAAATTTTGAAAACATTCCTTTACCTCAAAAACGATTTTGAACTCATAATTTGAAAACACTGCCCACGGGGAAATGACTTAAAATGTCCTCAAGACACATGAAAGTCTTTTTTTAAAGCCTTTGCAACTTTTTTGGGTCACTTTTAACATGACTATGTAACTCAAACAGTCAAAATCTAAATTTACCATGCACAGGTGGGAGCATATTTACAAGGAATTTGCTCCACGGGGAAAGGTCTTTTAATTTAATATTGGAAAAATAACATCAGAGACACTGAAATGCCTTATAAAGAAGCATACACCATTATGTCCTTGTCATAAATTTTAAAAGCCTTCATTTTCCCCAAAAACGATTTTCAAGTCATAATTTAAAAACACTTCACATGGGGAAATGACTTAAAATGTCCTTAAGACACATTAATGCGTTTTTTGATTGCCTTTGCAGCATGTTTCGGTCACCTTTAACATGCCTATGTAACGCAAACATTCAAAATCTAAATTTGCCATGCACAGATGGGAGCATATTTACAAGCAATTTGCTCCACAGAGAAACTTCTTACATTGAAATGGGAAAAATAACATCAGAGACTCTCAATTGCCTTATAAAGAAGCATACACCATTATGTCCTTGTCATAAATATTAAAACCATTGCTTTTCCTCAAAAACGATTTACAAGTCATAATTTGAAAACACTCCACAGCTCCTATGCACATAAAAACCCTGTCAGTACTAATACTTCACATTTTCTCCAATTACAATTTCTCAAAGAAACAAAATCTATTTGTAAAACACTTCAGACAAACCAACATTTGAAAAACACAACTTTCTTCATAATTTTCTCCTTAAAGCACACTATTTTCTATCTAAATTAAAGAAATTTTTTCTCACCTTAGCAAATACTTTGAGTTTCAAAACAGTCTCAGAAACACACCAATTTGTCTTCAGCAGAGCAAAAGGTATGCACTCCAGAGTCTGCAGCTATCAAAAGCACAGAAATTCTGTAATTCTTCACACATATCTCTCATGTCACCCAATCAAAACTCTTCCCTCACTTTTTTTCAAATCAAAACCCTTCCCCCCTCTGCCCCCTCTCTGCTTTTTCTGCATAGCAACCACCTCTTGCAAGACCTCTGGTGTTTCCAAGTTCACACAACAATGTTGCAATTGAACTCTGAACTCTCAGTGCTCCTGCATATCCAGTGCATACTTTCATTTAATGATTTTTTCTTCGCCACTCAAAATACATCTTTCAACGAACTCATCCATGCACCCTAACTTTCTGTTTTCAGCAATCAAAATCCACCAATCACTCTTACTGCTTCATTAACACAGAAACTCCTCAGTTATTTTCATTTTACACTCTCATTTTTTCAACTGCCATTTCATTGCCACACTTCATCTGACTGCAGGAGAACCTTCTCTCGCCATGTTTTCTGTCTGGATTGTTGGACATAGTTACATCTATTGGGCTCAGAGGTACGCTGAAAACAGGAATTTACCTAACCTCAATTTACAAGATGTGGAAATTAAGTGGTTTGGTCACAGAGGATTAAAATGTCACCAATTGATACCATTCGTGAAAACCTTTATGCATTTGCCAAAACCTGACCTGTTAATTGTGCACTGTGGAGGTAATGATTTGGGCACTTTGACTGGGGTAGGTCTGGAAATGCATTTAAAGGACACCTTTGAGGAATTGATGGCACTTTTTCCTCAGACTGCCTTGGTATATTCAAATATATGCCAAAGACAAAAATGGAGGTGGTCGAACCAATTTTGTCCACAAATTGAGAAATCGAGGAAGCATGTAAACAAATCTGTTTCAGCTTACATGAGAGACCATGGAATGGGCTCCCTGTACAACAATAACTTGCGTTACTACATGCAAGATATCTACAGAGGAGATGGAGTTCACTTCTCAGATGAGGGCAACAGAATTTTCACTCTGAATTTAAGACTGTGCATTGGTACCTACTTATAAGTACCTAAATGTACCATAAACCCAAAAGCTCTTCTCAGAGCTACCCTACATCTGATCACTCACAATTATTATTTTAGTCTAACTTTTTTCACTAATTTTCAAGAAAGTACGCTCCCCAGAACGCTTCCCGGTTCGCGAACCGGGCGCACTCCACGCAAAAAAACTAAAAAAACAATATTTTTTTTTTTTGCCCTGCGAGACCCTTTTAAAGCCTCCACATCAAACCTAGGGGGTCAGGGAGGATCTACTATGCCCCCTTATGGTCATTTGCCCCTTCGCTTTGGCCTCCTCTTGTCTCTCGATCCTACCGAGAGACAAGATGGCGGCCGCTACGGACTGTTTGGAATGTTTACAGACGCCGAAGAACCAATCAGCTTCGCAAAGCTCCGTAACGCGAAAAGTACACGAAGCAGAGCGCTGTTACAGATATATATCTTTTTTTGAACGTTAATTTCTCAAAATCCACTGGAGCACATATATTGAGACCTAGCAAAGGCACATCGGGCTACCAGTCCCTACAATTTTGCCAAGTTCCGTGCAAATCCATTCAGCCGTTCGATTATTATTATTTTTTATTTTTTTTGCCCCGCGGGCCCTTTTAAAACCTCCACATCAAACCTAAAGGGTCAGGGAGGATCTACTATGCCCCCTTATGGTCATTTGCCCCTTCGGATTGGCCTCCGCTTGTCTCTCGATCCTACCGAGAGACAAGATGGCGGCCGCTACGGACTGTTTGGAATGTTTACAGACGCCGGAGAACCAATCAGCTTCGCTTCACAAAGCTCCGTACCGCGTAAAGTCCGCGAACCGGAGCGCTGCCCGGTCCGCTGTTACAGATATATATCTTTTTTTGAACGTTAATTTCTCAAAATCCACTGAAGCACATATATTGAGACCTACAAAAGGCACATCGGGCTACCAGTCCCTACAATTTTGCCAAGTTTCGTGCAAATCCATTCAGCCGTTCGGGCTAAAAGTGAGGCCAACCGCCCTATGGAAAACTCAATGTTAAAAACACGTTTTGGGACCCCCCTTTTTTCTCGGCCCCCCCTTGACGAACCCCCCCCAAATTTTCAAGGGCTGCTCAGAAACAAAATGTGCCATTTTCCTGAAACTTTCAGCCAATTCCGTCCACAAATGCCAAAGTTATTAGACATAGAATTTTCAAAAATCCCATAGGGAAAAAATCCTAACTATATATACCTACTGGCGACCGCCAGTAGGTAATATATATATATATATATATATATATATATATATATATATATATATATATATGTATATATATATATACATACATGCATACATGCATACATACATACATACATACATACATACATATATATATATATACAACAATGAATCACTTCTTTTTTGAGAAATGACACTCGGAGCGCACTCAAAGAAAGGTTTATCCAGCTTTTATTTTCAAAGTCATGGAGACCAAAATGCGTAGGTTGGAGGCTGTGAATTAACCAGTACATTGGGACCTCTCCCTCGACCCAGCTTTCCCGCGCAGTCGATTGATCGCTGCCGCGGCCTCACTTGCTCCCGCCTGCCGCCTCCAGCGGACGCTCCCCCGGCCACGCCCACTTCTAGGCCACGCCCACTTTGCAGTTACTTAGGAGCTGACAAACGAGCTCTCGCCCACTGGATCACTCCCCTGCCTCCGCGGGAGTTTTTAGCCTAACGTCTGACTTTTAATCTTTGCACTTACCCATTCCAGCGCTAACTCGCGCTTTTTTAACTTAGCCTCCTCACCTTGTGTACAGGGACCTCTCCCTCGACCCAGCTTTCCCGCGCAGTCGATTGATCGCTGCCGCGGCCTCACTTGCTCCCGCCTGCCGCCTCCAGCGGACGCTCCCCCGGCCATGCCCACTTCTAGGCCACGCCCACTTTGCAGTTACTTAGGAGCTGACAAACGAGCTCTCGCCCACTGGATCACTCCCCTGCCTCCGCGGGAGTTTTTAGCCTAACGTCTGACTTTTAATCCTTGCACTTACCCATTCCAGCGCTAACTCGCGCTTTTTTAACTTAGCCTCCTCACCTTGTGTACAGGGACCTCTCCCTCGACCCAGCTTTCCCGCGCAGTCGATTGATCGCTGCCGCGGCCTCACTTGCTCCCGCCTGCCGCCTCCAGCGGACGCTCCCCCGGCCACGCCCACTTCTAGGCCACGCCCACTTTGCAGTTACTTAGGAGCTGACAAACGAGCTCTCGCCCACTGGATCACTCCCCTGCCTCCGCGGGAGTTTTTTGCCTAACGTCTGACTTTTAATCCTTGCACTTACCCATTCCAGCGCTAACTCGCGCTTTTTTAACTTAGCCTCCTCACCTTGTGTACAGGGACCTCTCCCTCGACCCAGCTTTCCCGCGCAGTCGATTGATCGCTGCCGTGGCCTCACTTGCTCCCGCCTGCCGCCTCCAGCGGACGCTCCCCCGGCCACGTCCACTTCTAGGCCACGCCTTCAAGTTGTCTCATAAATCATGTGCCTCTACCGTTCGCGCAGCGGACGGGCGCAGCGGGCGCGCCGTTTGCGCGCCGAAGGCGCGCCTAAGGCAAGCCCGTCTGCGCCCGTCCGCGACGGGCCGGGACCAGGGGCCACAGACTCTGCCCGTCCTCTGATGTATTCTTCTGCCCAACTGTCTTCTCTCTTTGTTTCTACCCCTCTCTCCCCTTCCACCGTCGAACTCCTATCCTCGCATGGCATCTTTGTCCCCCCTCACACTGGTTCAGTTCTACCCACCCCCCCTTCTTTAACTCCTTTCACTCCTCCCCTCACCTGTGTTACCCCTGGATTCCCTGCTGCCTCTGCTGTTCTTCTCAACACTCGTTCTGCCGTAAAAAAACAAACGGCTCTTTTCAACCTCTTGGATACTGCTTCCCCGGATTTCCTTTTCCTCACTGAGACTTGGTTCTCTTCGGATTCCCTCCCTGACCTTCTGGCCACTCTCCCTGGCACCCACTATGCCCTCCGCGCTGACCGCCCTGACGGAAAAACTGGAGGTGGAGTGGCTATGATAGTCCGCCGCTCTTTACAATTTCAGCTCCTGCCGCATCCTAGTATTTTTGGCGTTGATTTTCTGGTGGCCCGCTCGCTCAACCTCCCGGTTCCCCTCACGGTGATCCTTCTGTACCGCCCCCCTCAAAATATGCCTTCATTTGTGTCCACCCTGCAGGATCTCCTGGCCACTCTGGCTGTAAATAACTCCTCGTTACTCCTGCTCGGGGATTTCAATTTTTGGCCGGGTGACCCGAGGGAGGATTCCTCCTCTAAAGACTTCTCTGCCACCCTTCGTTGTCTTAATTTTCTGCCTCACGTCTCGGTTCCCACCCACACCCATGGCCACACCCTGGACCAGATCTGGTCTTTACGTTGCAGTCCCTCGGTCAATTCGATCTCTCCTTGTGTCTGGTCAGATCATTTTCTGATCTCTTTTTCCATTCACCTAGGTCATCCCGAGAAAGCCCCCCTGCCCAAAAACATCTGGGCTCGGAGTTGGAATAAGACTGATCTTAATGATCTTTCTTCCTCTCTGTCCTCATCGGCTCCCACCCTGACCGATCTCTCTGTGGAAAATCAGGCGGCTGCCATTAACATCTGGCTTTCCTCAGCTTGTGACCGGGCTGCTCCACTTAAAAAGATCAGATCAGCCCGCCCCCACGATGCTCACAAGTGGTTTACCAACGACCTCAGATCCCTGAAATTAGAGCTCAGGCGCTCTGAGCGCCGCTGGCGCCGTAACTACTGCCCCACCCTCCGCCTTAATTATAAGGTTCTTCTAAATAACTACAAACTGGCCATCTTAGCGGCCAAATCCAAATATTTTACGGAGCGCGTAGCCCTCTCGGCCAATAAATCTCGCGAGATTTTTTCGCTGGTGCGTAGTCTTGCCACCTCCGACCGTGCTAGCCTTTCCCCTGCTCCTTCTCAATCTTTCTGTCATTCTCTTAACGATTATTTTATCAATAAAATAATCACCATCAAGGCTAACATTCCCATCGTGCCCCAACCTAACTTGCCGGATCATTCTCTCTCTTCTTCCTCTGTCTTGGATCATTTCAAACCCATTCCACCTGAGCTCTTCCGCGACCTTCTCGTTAAAGTCAAGTCCGGTTCTCCGGCGGACCGTGCACCCGCTCGGATCCTTAGAACCCTATACACTAGCTGTTCTACCCCTCCTTTAACTCTTCTCAATTCTTGTTTAGCTCTGGGTTCTGTCCCCTCTTCCTTTAAAACTGCCATTGTGCTTCCCATCCTGAAGAAAGCTGGCCTGGACCCCTCCGTTCCATCTAATTTCAGGCCGATCTCCCTTCTTCCCTATCTTGGGAAGATTCTCGAGAGCTACGTGACATCTTGTCTCTCCAATTACATCGAGGAGAATAACATCCTGGCCTCTCACCAGGCCGGCTTTCGACCTGGCCACTCTACTGAGAGTGTGGTCCTTGCGGTCCTGGATGAACTGAAAGGGAGGGCTGACAGTAATCTCCCCCAGGCCTTAGTCCTCTTAGATCTGTCCGCTGCGTTTGATACGGTCGACCATGCCATTCTTCTCGACCGTGTCAGCGCAGCGGGCATTCAGGGCACCGCCCTCTCCTGGATCGCGTCCTTTCTTCAGGGCAGATCACAGGCAGTTCACCTCTCTGATTTCTCTGCACCCCCCCTCCCGGTCACTTGTGGGGTACCCCAAGGCTCTTCTCTTTCCCCTCTTCTCTTCAATCTCTATATCCGCCCTCTTATTTTCTCTCTTCTTGAGCTGGGGGTCTCGGTGTACAACTACGCAGACGACCTCCAGCTCGTCTTTGACCTATCTTCTCCTACTCACTCTCTCCCCAAGCTCAGCTCTACCCTCGTCTTCATTTCTCAATGGATGAGCTTCAATCATTTGAAGCTCAATCCTGACAAGACTGAGCTTGTTCTCACCGGTGGTCCCTCTAACCCCTGGTCCTCCGCTCACTGGCCCCTTTCCTTTGGTCCTCCCCCCTCCCCAGTTTCTTCTGTCCGGACCTTGGGCATCAAGATCAGTAATGATCTTTCTATGCATGCGCACATCAGTTCCGTTGTCTCCTCCTGTTTCCTTTCCCTCCGTCTCATTCGAAAAATGTCCCGGTTTTTTTCTGTTGATGCCCTCAAAGTCATCATTTCTGCCCTTATTACATCCCGCCTGGATTATGGAAATGGCCTGTACGTAGGCATTCCAGCCTACGAAACTCGCCGGCTCCAGGCCATCCAGAACCAGGCGGCCCGTCTTGTTTTTCGTCTTCCTAAGTTTTCCTACATCACTCCCGCCCTTAAATCCCTTCACTGGCTCCCCGTTCATTTCAGGTCCCAGTTTAAACTTGCCTGTTTGGCTTTTCGGGCGCACGCCCGCTCTGCTCCTCTCTTTATCAATTCCTTGATCTCTTCTCATGCCCCCTGCCGTTCTCTTCGCTCATCTTCTCTCTCTCTTCTTCATGTCCCCCGCTTCCGCAAATCCCGCACCGGAGGCACCCGCTTCTCGGTGCGGGCTCCCCAGATCTGGAATACTCTCCCTCTTTCTATTCGCTCCATTCCTATCTTCTCACATTTTCGCAAAGCTCTTAAAACTTTCCTTTTTCTTCAGGCTTTCCCCGGCTAATTCCCCTGGTCCCCTTGGCAGATACGGTTGTGTTCCTTAGCGCCAGGAAGCCGCTTGGCCGCAGTGCGCTCTAGAAATTTCTTTTTCATTTCATTTCATTTCATTGGATTTTTTGACTTAAAAAGCTGGATAAACATTTCTTTGAGTGAGCTCCGAGTGTTATTTCTTAAAAAGAAGTGATTCATTGTTGGATAAATATCGTTTTGGCTCAGCCGATGGAGCCTTGCACCGCGGTAAAGAGTGCCGCCAAAAGCAGCACAAACTGGGCCTTTCAACCTAGTTTCTATCAAAAATATGATTTTCAGTTGCCTATATCTTTGGCACCGGTTGACAAATCTTCATGAAGTTTTCCCCAAAAATATGCCCAGTACTTCAGGCACTGTCTGGAAAGTTTCAGGGTGGTTCGTCAAGTGGGGGCCGAGAAACAAGCCTACAGCCCAAACCTCTGGACGGAATTACACCAAATTGAGCAGGAAAATAGATCTTGGTGTGCAGATCGTGCTTTTTGTGATTTGGTGTAAATCCGTTGAGTAGATTTGGGAGATATTAAGTGGAAAATAAATTTGTATAACTGGGGACGCGGATGATTTGCAGATCTACCCACGAATTATCCACAAAACTTGAGGTGAAAAAGAAGGCCCTGATTGGCTAACTGCAGCTTGAAAGAAAAGTTGCAGCCGCCATTTTGTTTCCTCACATCTAAAATTGTGTTGTTTTTGTATCGCCACAATTTACTATCCGCGAATGCTCTGCTATCTTTGGCCCTAGCAGAAAAAAACCCTATTGAAATTCACTGATAAAACCAAAGGTTACAGGGTCATTATAGTTATGTTGACTTTTTACCCATACTAACCATAGAAATTTAGCAGTTATAGTTATACTTATAGTTATACCTTATCAAAAAAGATCAGAATTCCCCTACTCATATGTACAAATAATATCGTCAGCTGTGTTGCCAGGTTGCATGTTACATCTTCATTCAAACTTAGTGCACAGACTCCATTTCATTTTTCTTTAAAATGTTCTTTTTATTCACATTCTCTTCTTTTAACAAAAGTGTTTCTTCAAAAATAGCCAAAAAGAACCAACGCGTTTCGTCTCCTACATAAGACTTCTTCAGGGCTTATTGATTACGCCTCCTGGTGTGGATCGACGCACCCACTAACCTGTCTGGTCTGTTAGTAGTCTTAAATCCATCTTACCTCTTGTCAGGTTGTCAGTAGCACAAGAAAAGGAATATACACCACTAACCTTTCCGCAACAGCCAGCAGGAACAATGACGTGAAGAGTAGCCTCCCTCTTACCCTGAGCACTATCCTCTACAATGTATTTCTACCACACTATAGAAGAGAGCACACCGAGGAAAAGGGAAGGGGAACAAATAATAAAGAATAGCTGCAATGGGTCCGGTCTCACTGGTCTGGTCAAGGGCTATAATGCCTATCTCCCTCTATGAGTGCTGTAAGAGAACAAAGAAAGAAGGGAAAAAAGGTGTAAGAGGCAGCACAGAGAAAGCAACGTATACAATAATACCAAGATGTCAGCATAAACACACACACTCACAGAGAGCTTCGCAGCACATCAGCGTTAAACAGGAATTGTAGCAAGAGATTTTTTGACCTTCACAGAGTCCAGCAACCAGATCCATAAAGCACTCGGCATGAACGCAGCAAATACCAAAGTTAATCAAAAGAAAGTAGTTCCTGCTGTTTGAAGTCACAGCGCACGTATCTGGAATCTGAAAGCCCCCGAAGAAATTGGAAATGTCTGGGCTACTCAGAAGGAACACCAATCCCTATCTGGGAACAAAGGTTTTTTGGGGCCGTGAGCCCGACGCACAATTACCGCTCTGCTGCTAGATCCAGCGGTAAATTCCGAGCATAAAAAACCCAATGCTCGGCAAGGATGAGAGGAGATCGCTCCTGCGTGCAATCTACCACTCTCAGGCACAGTACCTGTAACTCCTGGGCCGGGAGTTCTAGCCTGGCAGACAGCGATGCGGGATGGGCACACGAGTGCTCCTAGGGCTTCAGCAGAATCCTCGGGAAGTAAGCAGCGTCTCTGAGACGTTGCCGGCGAAGGTCCTCAAGCGGGAACACCTTCCGCCACACAATCTCGGAAGATTGTCAAGCACCCTCTTCCTGTAGAGGCGGTGCTTATATTCAAATTGGCTGTGCCTCGTAACACCGGTTCCTTTTCCTGCTATAGCGCCCCACAGCATTCTGGGTATTGTAGTGTAATGCGTTTGACAACAGGTAGATCGGCTTTCACACGGGCAGAAAAAGTATGTATTGCGCGCATTACCCAATTCTACCTTTCCTCCCTGCCTCAAACTTGTAATCGCGACAGAACCCCCTCTCAAGGATCGCCGACTCGGTGGTCATCCAGGTTTACCTGGATGTGCAGTATGAAAGTGCTACAGCAGAACTCCAAAAATAATTTCTAAATCAGCATCGCCATTTCCCTGAAATATCCGGACACGCATTCATTCACCAGTGGGGCCCATAACACTGCACACTTTCTCTGCTCATTTAATTCGACTTCAGGGATTGGTGAAATACCAAGGAGTACTGCTGTAACATTGGCGGAGTGTCTAAACCTATTCAACTAGTTATTATTTACACCTGCAGTTCTAAACGTTTTACCATGGTTTTCAACAAATGTTAATTTTAATCAGACACACCACCATAGTGGCAATGGATCTGCTAGAAAGAAAAATAGGCGTAGGAAAAATTACAAGACCAGCTTTAATCTTCCATTTCCTAATTTTTATTAAAAGCAAACTTTTAGTATGTCTGACATTTAGGCATTAATTAATGATTTATTCAGTAAAAATCTTAAAGTTTATTTCAGAATGATCATTTTATTTTAAAGCTCGGAAAATAGACATTTATTTTAGAAATCAGTGAAAAGTTTAGCAAAGAACAGATAATTCCAAATTCATTCTCTCCTAACATCCCTAACTAATGCCCTCATCTTATCCTTCAGTCCTGCACAGAAAACAAGAAATAATTCAAAGAGTCTTACATCCAAAATTCGATCTGCAATCCGACAGCACTTCGAGATGAAATCGAAAGGAGCTACGCTTCTAAGCAAAATCAAGGGTTTTTATACACTAATTTCCTAACTTAATCTATCTAAAACGTATCTAACAACACCAACTCGGGTTCTGATTGGACACATTTGGGGTAGATGAGCATTTCCTCATCATTACAGCATCATATTCACAGTGAATCAGCATTTTAATAAAAGAGTATTGTTCAGGACAGTCTTTGGCCTAGTCACATCCTTGACTAGTAACTTCACTTTTCTTTCCCACGTTCAGAACACTCGAGTGTCCATGTTTTGGCAATCATCCTGACTTCCAGGGCACAGTAGCCGTGAACTTCCCATCCAAGCACAGGCAGTTCACTCTCACTTGCAGGCTTTGGGTGCGCATGCGCAGTACAGCACTTGCTCACAGTTTACCAGAGCAGCCATGTTAAATATGGAACTAAAGCCCTTCTGTTTACCTCCCACCGTACGAATGTTTCCGCATTAGTTATTACCTAGCAAGTAAGCCACATAAATGCGGTTCATACTTACATATCCGAAGACTTTCTGACACAACAACGTGTACGAAAAGCACATTCATGCTGCGTTTATTTATATTTAAGCTGTGCATTAGTTCACATCACAATAACAATACAAATTAGTTAATTATATTGCTTCATGCAGGCAAAATTAGTATTCCCACGTGTGCATTTGTGTGCATCTTATACTATTGTTGATTATTTCACCACAACACACCATTAGTAAATGTTAACGTTATGGAACATTGACTTTACAAGGGGTACACAAAATTTAGTTTTGCCTCCTTGTTCCATCAATTCCCTCATCTGGTGATTTTATCACCAAACATCTCTCAACATTTTTTTAATTTAGCAGAACATGTTTCGCATTCTTCATATTAGTACAATCTACACTCTAGTATCTTTCTCCTTTGTTTCTTTAAAAATCTTCTCTCTAATTTCTTCCATTTCTATTTCATTCTTTTCTCCTTCTCTTGCATTTCGTTCTTGAATTGTCTTCTTTATTGCCTTTCTATAATCTGTCCTACCTTTGCATATACAGCATAATCTTATCAGGAAAATCACTAGCACTAAAATTGTTATTGGAATTAGTATTTTACCTATAATTGAACTACCTATTTCTTGGAAGCAATGCTTATTTTGCTGAAAAACTTTTACCCAACTTTTCGAGAACACCTTCAACCTCCAGTGGTTCAATTTCCCTATGTAAATCTGTAATATTTGTAATATACTTCTCAAGATTTTGACTTTTATCTGGAATATAAGTACAACAATGTTGTACTTTTAAAATTCTACAGACTCCTCCTTCTTTTGCTAAGATTATATCAAGGGCAAGTCGATTTTGCATTACCATAGCTCTCATAGTAACCATTTCAGTATCAACCATCAGGAATCTTCCTGCAGTGTCTGTTGTCAGACGATCAGCTATTGTGGACAATTCTCGGATTCTATTTGCATTAAATGTAATTCCCACTGCTGGTATCAGTGCTCCGAAGACATCACCTATTATTTCCATCACACTCTCTCTTCTTTTTCGACTTAAGACTTTGCCTATCTCATGCTTTTCATTAGTACCTCTATCTACATGAAACATTTTAGGAAAGGCCAAGCCCACATAACCGGTCCCATACGAATGGTCAGGTAACCTATAGTAAGCTCTATTCCCACAGATGAAATATATACCCGGAAAAACAGGATCATCTCCTTCTTTAAATCCCCAACCCCCTATAATTCTATAGGTGTCTTTACATTGACTTGCACCCACAAAATAATTATCATACATAGTATTGTCTCTTCTAATACAAAATTTCCCTAACATTGGAGTATCTATGTTTATAGCCACATTC
The DNA here is from genome assembly GCF_964261635.1 of Lissotriton helveticus. Lineage (NCBI taxonomy): Eukaryota > Metazoa > Chordata > Amphibia > Caudata > Salamandridae > Lissotriton > Lissotriton helveticus. The sequence goes on from NC_136070.1 coordinate 643,743,117, forward strand.
ACATTTTTATCATCAAGATTCTCATCATTAAATGTCCAGTATTTAGATTTCGCATGTTTTATTTTCTCACTTCGTTTGTAAGCAACCCTTCTTTCTTCAACAATATTCAAAAATGTTTTCTCTTCGACTCTCATTTTACATGTCAAATTATTATTAAAAGCATATTCATGTGTCAGTTCATCTAATTCTAAGAAATACTCTCCCATCTCTTTTGCAGGTTTCTTTTTGTTCAATGCACTGTCAATTTTTAATTTTGCAAAAATGTAATCTACATTAGAATAATAATATTCCAATTTCCCAGTCTGATAAAACAAGCTTGCAATTACACTACTAATCACTCCATATGTGAGAGGAAGGTGGTTATAGGTCACCCCTTCTGACACTGATGCTGGCAATTTTACACAAATATAACAATCATCAACATTCATAGTTTTAATATAGTCAAGTAATAACTTTGAAAATGTATTCTTTGTGTAGTCACTTATAGACTTATCCTGGTGCACCTCTGGTTTGTACACATGAATCTCATGAACTTTTTCTTTCTTACTTGGCTTATTTAAACTCACATTTGGTTTCAATCTCGTTAAACAATCTTGGTAAGGAGTAACAATAGCTAAAATGACCCATAATATTATCAATAATCCCATGCATATAGAGCAGCATCTACACCATTTTCTGAAAATAGAACATTTTGTTTTATGATTACTGATAGCCATTTTTCTCTAACACGATTTCTTCGACCTAGCGTCACCTATGAGATATACACCACTCAATTCATTAACAGGTTTTCTCCAACCGTATGTCAATTTTATTCTAAATTATACTATGGTTAGTTTTTCTAACAGGTTTTCTTCGACCTTATGTCAACTCCGACCTCTTCTATATTTACAATATCCGTCTCACAGGACTTCAGAATTTTTACTTATTATCATATTCTTCGAGCACCTATCTCTTTACCTTAAGTTGACTTCTTTACTCACTTTTCCCAATCGTCTTTGGGTAGTACAGGTTTTCTTGGCTGCTATTAACTTCAACAACGGGTGGTAGGACAATATATGTCCACTCAGGTGATTTATACTTCTGGTTTGGTCGCCTTACTCTTTTTGGTCTTTGGACAATTTCTATTTTCTTTCCCAGTGTTTCTTTCTGGCTAGTGATCTCATTCACTTGCTCTTCTGGCTCTGTAGTGTAGTTCCTATATTCCCAATAGGCTCTGCGCATTGGAATAATATAAACAGCAGTGTAGACGTAGGACTGAGGTCATCTAGGTCTCTACTGACTATATTAGACATAAGGTTTGCCAGCTAGCTCAGAGGTCACTAGAAACTTTCTCGAATAAATAAGGAGGAGTTTAACTTCCCTGGTTAGACAAGAAGGGATTAGCTTCTGACAACCATAAAACATGACAACTTTGCTCCCTCAGAATTAGAGTGTATCTCTAGAGTCGTGTGAAAACAATAGACAGCTATTTCACTCAGTCAAGTGTGCATACTTAGTTTCACCAGATTGCAGAGAATAGAGAGAGACGGGCGTTTTCAATAAAAGGTGTTATTTATTGAGCAGTCTTCTTTCTCATGCAAGAGAAATGAATTGCCACAATTGCAATACTTAACATAAAGTAAAGTGCGTACAGTAAAAGGAGTATTATGAAATAATACTGTAAAAGCATGGATATTGTTTCTTAGCCATATGATACTTTAAAATAGATAAAAGATATACATACATATATACATTGACTAACGTACTCAACTGGTGCTTCTAAATACGCCTACCCCGGTGTACCTGACCTAAGTCTAATACGTGGGAAGGAGTAAGTAAGTAGCAGTTTAAGTTAAGTTGGGTTTGCCAAGAATCTGAATCAAGAATTCTCTTTAAGGGTTTAGTCAGCTCCGTACCTGGGTAATAGAAAGCAGGAGGTCTGGTATCTCTCTTTCAGGACTCGATATCCCAGTAACCCGCGAGGGTATCTGGAAACACCGGAGCTGGATTTCTCGGCAGGAGAAAAGACAGCGTCTCTCTCAGTGCGTCAAAGGGGAGGGGCGGCGTCCGTGGGCTCTCGGGCAAGTAGATAGCCGCTCTGCTCCAAACCACGATGTGTTTGCTTAAGGCAACATTGGTATATTTATACCTGAAAGGTGCCGGGTTTGACGTAAGGTTGGACATAAGACGTCAATAAAGATGTCACTAAGAACTGCCCATTCTTACAGTGCTCACAGGAGTTCTAGGACGAATCAAAACAAAAGCAATGGGGATTTCCCAGGTTGCTGGAGGTTTGGTTTGTTTAGAGAACTCGTTGTACTTTCTAGGAGTCCGGGGAAGTAGCCTTGCTTAATGTGGACTGCATGGCCAACGACTAAATATGGATATGATTCTTATGCCTTTATAAGGATATTATGTATTATAGCCATATAAGGGCATAAATTAGGAATATCGAATTAGGGTCCTAGATAGAAATACAATACCCACTCCACCATCTAATGTGCATCATTACTAAAACTAAGCAATAGTAAACATGTAAAGGGGCATGTGATTTCCAACCCACCCCAAAATACATATTTTGCATTCGAAATGGTATATGGTAAATACACGAAAATGATTATTGGTACTGTACGCTTTTCAAGCATTGTTATCATTCAGTAAAAAAGTTGCATATATATCAGCTGAATGAATTGCGAAAATTACACATGAAATGGCTCTGAATACAGAAAAGAAGGTCGAGACCATTTCATCACATATAAATACAGATGCTGTGAATGTGCTAGAGGCTGAGGTAATATTTTGTCTCTAGAGTTTCAAAAATAGAAGCTCTGTTCTCTAAGAATAGTTCTACTTTTAGCAGAGTACATGTGCCAGAAAAGGTAAATATTATGGAAGTGGAAAAAAAAAAATTTCACTTTCAGGGGAAAAAATAGTTCCAAATGTTTTCAGTAGCTTTTGTTTATCAAAGCTGAAGGCCGAATTCAGAGTTCAGGGAACGCTGTGTGCTCGTTGCTTAAAAAGTTATTCTTTCTGTTCAGGGGAGAACATCATTTAAGACAGACTCTCAAAAAATTGGTCTACGGCATCAGGTGAAAGTTCGACCAAGTTTGAAAATGCCGCAACAGTGCAGTCATGAGAATGATTGCTATCATCGATGTCAGGATCAGCAATGCTCACAGAAGGTTGTACCTGGGTGATGCTGCTCTCATCTCGTACTTCACTGCCACATACTCGTAGTGGTGAAGTCTCAACGAATGCCGTCATCAGAATGGGTAGCCGCTGGGGACAACACGATGCATGAGCCGTTACAGGACCTAGCAATGTATCTGTATCCATTGGTACTGATGATGGTAGTGTAAGACAGATGTCCAACACGCATTCTTCTCCGCATAGCATACATCGAAGCACAGGTAAGATGCAATTTTGCCAGATAGGTCTGAATGAAAGAAACCAGGTCATATTCAGATCTCTTAGCCGGACTAATCCGAGGACTTTAGTTATGCGGTCCCGATAGCGTATAGCTAGGATCGTTTCTTCCATTGTTGCTGGAGTCTTGTCTGCGACTTGGCTTGCCATATCGGAGCAGAAGGATCAAAAATAAAATTCCTGCTACGAGTCCCAAAAGTAGTGGTAGGCCGCCAAAGACAGAATGGACAAAATTGGGAAAAATGCCCAGAACTGTTTCGAAGGGTGTTAACAGTCCCGAAAAAATTGTCTTAAATACATGTGCGATGTCACTGGTATCTGACATATTTAGGATTTGGCGTAGCATTTCTGCGAAATGCACGGGGCAATTTGTTGATAAAAGTGTATGTATCTCTGCCGTTGTCCTTGCAACTTGCAGATCATACGTTTCTTTTGATGACGTTAAAGGCACAGTTGTCTGTAAAGGAACAGACTTCATTCTGCTTAAAGTATCAATTCGAATAGAAGAGATATTCACAGAAGGCCAAATTGTCGCCTCCGTATCTGGAGTGCTGTTTGGATACAATACTTGCACACAGCAAGTGACCATGGAACTCACGCTCACGAGATAGGCTTTCCCTGGCACCATGCCACAACAGCTGTGGTCCATTATTAGAATATAACTCCCGTTAGAAAGTTGTCTAAAGAATGGCTCTATCTGTGTTGCAGGAGTGCCGTGCAGGTGACATGAAAGGTTATTTGAAGACCCTTCGCAGGCCCCATGCAGGTTAATGCCTTCACAAAGAAGTGTACCGCTCAGTGATCTTTTACAATTGTTACCACTTAGAAATACATTCTTTTTCTGTTCACTGTAGCATGTGTGTGTATAAGGTAATTTCCATGATGACTTGATGTACCCTTTACCCAACCTTTCATACTGGCCCGCTGGTATATACTCTTGGCAGTATTTAAATTGGAAAGTTGTTATCGGAATTGTAATTATTCCGTGTATTATCCATTCAATGACAGGTCTTTCTGACATTGTCAATGGTAAAGTAAAGGTAAATGGTAATCTCTCAAGTTTTTCAATGCTCGGAATCGTATAGTCTGCTCCTTTTTGTGCCAAACTGATTTGTTTATCAGTAAGGTTAAAGATAGAGAATAATGACGTTGTGTTGATTAAACGCCATGGTACGTAGCCCGAACGCAGATTTTGCAACGTCCAGCCAAGCTGTACAATAGAACGTAACTGGGACTGACCGTGTTGTAACATTAGCAAGTCCTGCTCTATTATATCAATAGCAGATGATACAATACTGTCCAGTGAATATATTCTGGAGTACAGTCATTAACCCATTGTCCACAACAGAAAGTGATTTTTCCAAATGAATACGATCAATTTCTCGTATTTTCTCTGCTGTTTCAATTTGCATTACTTTCCAAGCTTCGTTGTACGCAGCGTATATACCAGCCGCTATGAAACCTTTTTGACGCTGTTTGCGTGGTCCCAATATGAAATCACGCAAGTCAGCACCGTCTTTAAGTAAAGTCAAGTGTTGCTTAATTTCTGCCAGTGTGGATTTTTGTAGCCACTCAAGGCATAGTTTCCCTACACTGTATGATGTTACTATCGCTGGATGTTGTCTCTGGGAGTATCTAGGGTCTGGCCTGGTCATTTTGAACCCCTGTATTTTGTTCAGGAATCTATCTTGACAGTTATTTGTGTCTGTGGGCCAGATCAACCATTTTTTCCAATCAGGATGTGTTCTGTTTTGGTATAAAATATGGGATACGTCTATCTCCATGTCTGTAGTGCTATTACTATCATGTATGGGCTCTGGAATAGACGGTTTGTTTAAGTCTTTAATCTTAGCTAGGCCAAGACAAATAGTCTGTTGAACGGTGTCATTCAAGAATATTATTTGTTCTGGGATCATGCAGGCTCTACATAATGCTTCTAAACCTTGGACCTGCCATTCTTTTGTTCCCCAGATGGTTTTTGTTTCAATGTTATTTTTCCAAAAAACAAAACCGAATGTAATCATTTTTTCATAAAATGTTTCAGAATAGATCAATTTAGTATTTGTCAGCATTGTTTTCATTCCTGTCTTATTTAACATTTTAAAATAAAACGTTTCTGCATCACTTGTGTTAAACCCTGAGAAGTATGGGAATTTCTCATAAAATGTTTTCGAGCTGCTTTTAGGTGGAGTTGCACAATGTTCCCATTGATTATAATTAAAAACATTTCTAGGTTGAGCAGATTTATGCAAATAGTGATACCCAAAGTGATTATAACAGTATAATTCTTCATAATTTGATGAACCCTGTAAGTAATCATGTTCTGTAAATTATGCTGACATTACTAAATCTGACATCATATTATTGATATTTTCAAAGTCCCAATCATCAGAGAAAGTACTTGGTTTTACAAAGTCACTTAATGAAACCTTAAACTGGTGTGGATATTTCAAGAGCTCAATCGGGCCATAGATTTCATAATCCGTTTTGTCCCATGCTACCCCACCGTGTATTGGATTGGCTGTGACATTCACTGATGATAGTTCTCTATTCTCGATGTGAAATGACTTGTGTGGCTTTAGGACCAAGTTGATGTTCTGACTTGCTGTGTCCATTGTACTGTATTTTCCTTCAATGGATTTTCCCAAACAAAGAACCATGATGAGCCAAAGCAGGAGAAAAAGTACACCTAACACAATCCAAAATTCAATCCATGGAGAAATCAGATAGGTTTCTTTGAGTTGATGAAAGAGTTCAGTTACTTTGTCTTTAAAAGTTTTTGTTGCTGGCATTTCTTCAGGCTCACTTGGATCTTCAGAAAAGTCATTGAAATTGATGAAGTAGCCAGATGCAGTTCTGTCAATTGTTGGAATTGCTTCCAAATTTTCATTTGCTTTTGGATTTTTCTTTGTTTTATTAGCATAGTCTGAGGCTACATTGTTGTAGACTGGTGTTTCTTGACGAACTGTTGCAATTTGGGTTTCAAGAGGCATAAGTTCCATGGCTTTGTTGCATAGTCCTTTATTATTCACTGCAGGTTTATCGAATGTGGTTAGTCTCTCAGTTTGAACCTCTTGGATTGTAGCAAATTTTGGTACTCTGCTATTTCTTGGGAATCCACTGGGCCTACTACTTATTATTGGCCACATGATTGTGGTTTTACCAGGTCGATGGATACAACTCGGTTCTCCTTTTTACCAGCAAGGGGCGGTAGTACTACTGATCTTGTTCCGCTGACAGCTAAGACTGGTACTGCTTTTCTGTAAGCAGGCCCAAATTCCTTCTTCACCGCGATCTTCTCTCTGACCAGATCCCCAATCTTTGGAATCCAGACAGGCCTTGCTGGGACAGGTGGTTTATCTTCAGTGGCTGTTGGCTGCTGTTTTAACTTTACGTTGCTCAGGTCTTTTCTTGTTTCATTTAAGTCCTGTAAAATAGCCAAACGATCTTTGATATCAAAGCATTTTTCTTTTACCACTGAAGTCTGACTATCAAGGTCCTGAATATGCATTCTAGTCCCGAACAATAGTTAGTACGGACTGAAACCTTTTAGAGAATTTCTTGGCAGATTATTAAGACTACGTTGGACACTTGTTAAATGTTGGACCCACCCATCACCCGAACCTAATACCCTCGCCGTTATAGATTGCTTTATGTCCCGGTATTTTCTTTCCACTACCGCATTTCCCTCAGGATGGAAGGGACAAGAGTACCGCAATGCAATGCCCATGCTGGTCAAGGCCTCCTTGTAAGCCCTAGAGCTAAACGCAGGACCCTGGTCAGAATGTAGCATGCCAATTGCGTATGTGCCGATATGGACTCGCAGATCTTTGTATAACAGTTCTGGCGTCAGCCGAGTGCTGGTGTCTACATTTTTAAGTGAATCTAGTCTTAAATATTAATGGGACGCATTCTTCCTGTTGGATTTTGCGTATAGATAGCCTTATGCTATCTAAACGAAGAGCCATGGCAACACTCCGGCCGGTTCGCCACTGCGATCTCTGTTGCAGTTTGGACAGCTCATTGCAAATTTGTGATGTTGCAGGCTCATTCCCGGCCACCAGTATTCTGATTGTAATTCTTTCAGAGATTCCTTGATCTCTTGGTGCTTTAGACCTTCACCCATGTGTGCGTCTGCTATTAATAAGACTCTCCTGTTCGTGTTTGGAATTACTCTATCCCCCACTCCAGGGATTCGAGCAAAAGGAACGGAGTTTGCATCAATTATGTATGTATAATTGAGTAGATAGTTTACAGGTAATGCTGCACAGTCGCCTTTTGAAGACGTTTTTACCGCCAGCATGGTTTCCCCGTCTATGTATTTTTCTGAACGCTTTTTTGTGGCTACGGAAGCCTGTTTAGTTGCTTCCGCTGTGGCTGTGTCAGCCAATGAATTCCCTGCAACGTGAACGCCATCACGTTGATGACTCAGTGTATGTATCACGTGAGTCTTTTGTAGTTCTTTCTTCAAAGGAACTACTTGTTCCCAAAGCTTTTTATGCTTTATTGTGGCACCTGTGTCATCTTTGTAATCGTTTTGAACCCAGTTCTGCAAGTCATTATTGTAAGATTTGACGCAGGAATGCGAATCGCACACTATTAGTGTGGGGAATTCGCGATCGGCATTTTCAAGCGCCATCTTTAAAGATCTTATTTCAGCTCGCTGAGTTGAACAGTTTCTGAGTGATTCAGTTTTTGTGACTATTGGTCTGAATTTACCAAAGCGCCAGCGAACTTTAACAATCGTGCACGCTGCGTTGTAGGATTTTTTCTCTACATCGTAATGTTGTGCAAATCTGTCCATGTAGATTACACATGTGTACTGTTCGAGAGGCAGAATTTCGATTGGCAGAGGATATTCTTCTTCATATGTTAGATCTTTCAGTTTTTTCATTTTCGGGTCAAAATAGTATTTCACTTTTTCTGCAGCAAGAGAATTTTCCCATTGTATCCATTTTGAATCTAATGCCACTGCAGTCAAATTGCGTGGGCTTGTTAATGCCTCAAAGGCTGATTCTGGTGTTAAAACAGTTATCCTCTTTCCTTTGCTACAGCAGTTTGAACCGCATTTACAATATTTTCAGTAAGACTGAATTTCATTTCAGCTTTTGTGTACAGATGTGATTTGTAAGCTATTGGTACCGTTTCTCCCTCATTAGAGGTCAGGTACATGAATCCGCATCTTCCTGGGATGACTCGGATTACAAGGTTGCGTACGTTTTCGTGAATTTGCAATTTTGTTTTAGCTAACATGTCTGTTTGCAATGATCTTAAAATTTCTGTATGTTTCTGAGTCCAATTGATTGGTTTGAAATCAGGTTTTATTAATTCATAGAGAGGTTTAACCCTCTCCGCATAATTTAGAATGTATGTTCTTCCGAAATTCAGGAAACCTAGTATTGATTGTAAGTTCTTCAGCGTTTTAGGTGCTTGGAGTACAGCGCACTTCTCTAAGAAGTTGTCTGCTAGGCTTTTGCCTTCACTTGATAATTCATATCCTAAAAATAGGACAGTTAGATGGGCAATTTGTGACTTTTTAAAGTTGAATTTGTAACCCTCAGCCGCGAACCGAAGTATTATGGTGTTCACTCTTTTCAAGTGAGTATCCAGGTCATCATCTGTGAGATAGATGTCATCAACATAAGGTAATGCTTCATCATCATATATTTGTAGTAACTCTGTTACCCTTGCTGAGAATAATCCTGGGCTATTCTTGAATCCCTGTGGGAGTCGACATAAACTTTTTTGTGACCCCATTATTGAGAAAGCAGTCAAATACCTGCTTTCAGGTGCAATGTTTTGACAAAAGAATCCATTAGAGATGTCTAATGTCGTTTTGTATTTTATGCGCACGATGTTATTCATTAGTGCTGCACTGTGTGAGTTTTGTACTGCAAATGTTTTGCAACATGAGTTAAGGTGTCTGTAGTCCAATACTAGACGATATGAATCGCCTGGTTTGGAGACAGGAAACAAAGGATTGTTCATTTGTGAGGTGCATGTTTCAATCACCCCTTGGTACTCAAGTTGATCTAAGATCTCCCTGACTTGTTTTTTAGCTTCTTATTTAATTGGGTACTGCCTTTGTGCAGTGGGTTGACATTTTAACTGGATTTTGTGAGGAGGAGAGTCCTCATCCCATCCTACATGATTTTTATATAATGCAGCAGCTTGGGCTACTGCCCATTTTCTTGCAAGTGTATATTTTCTATGAATTGGAATATGATTTGAGAAGGCAGGCATAATCATTTCTTCGCCATGAGGGCACTCCCTGACAAACTCTGGTGGCCAATCTTTCTCAGCTAAAAGGATGTCATAGCCTTTCGAAAGGTTATCCCAAAAGAGACCCCTTACTTTCCTAGTCTTATCTCCCTCTATACGTAATGTTATTTCATATATTTTATGAGGTTTGCTAACTCTGGTATCTGCAGTGTCCACCTGAATGTATTAATTCGTGTCCACTGTCTCCAGAAGATTCATCAGGATCTTGCGAGCTATGGTCACTTCTGCTGCGCTGTCTAGCATTGTCTGGGCCCACTCTCCGTTTTTCAGTTGTGTCCTCAGTATCCTCGGCATGTTTAATTATTTTAATACTGGCTACCTTCTTTCTTGGAAATTTTAATTTTTTACTTTGATGAGCAGGTTCCTTGTCTTTGGACTTGACGTGCTCTTCCCTGTGTTCTGACCGTCCTCTTCTTTCCGATTTCTGCGAGGAAGTCTGAAAAGATTGAGAGGGACGTGTATCAATATCTTGATATTTATCAGGTTTCTTCAAATTATCCCTATTTCTAAGGTTGTATCTTTTCTCAGAGGGCTCCATCTGAAGAGACTTGTTTCCTCGGTCTGGAGATCTTTCTCTTCGTTGAGGAGACCTTCCTCTGGACTGGAATCTTTTTTCTTTGGGAGTGGATTGTTTATTACCATCCCAACTCTTTTTTGGAGTGTTCAGATTATTTTTAATAAATATCTTTTCAGGATTTTCAGTTAGTTGGGGTTTTACTGGTTTCCCACCCAAACTATCTCTTCCTAGTTCTTCATAGGATTTTTCTATGATTCTGGAAAGTTCAAATGGTTTTTCTGCTATATCTGTTTCTTTCAATTTCTGGAGATAAGTGATATCCTCCGTTGCCAATTGAACTAACTCTCTATATGCCTTTGTTAATTCTTTTATTTTAACTAAGAGTTCTTTGCCTGACATTTTATTAATGTCTGGGTGTGGTGTGTAGCTGGATAGAACCGGCCACGTTGCTCCTGGTCTACCTAGTGGACCGAGCCTGGTGGTGTGATTTTGATGTTTTAGGGCGCCTTTAAACCAGAGCAGGTGCTCTTGGTAATTTAATGGGATTTCAACATCCTCGAAAGGAGTGTATTCATCCGGAGGTTCCTCTATTTTGTAATAGTGGAATTCGTGTGTTACAGCGTTTGCTGCTGGAAAGTTTATCCAAGAATAGAATACCTCTGTCTGCCGATATTAATGGGCCTCTACCACGAATATGACTGTACCACCTCGTGATGTCAGTCCATTTTCTATAAGTTTAAGAGTTATAGTTTTTCTTATGTTGACCGGAATGAGTAAAGCATTCGGGTCATTCTGTTGGAGACTTTTGTCATCCGCTAGAAGTTGAGCTGCTATTCTAGCTTCCTCCCTTTGTCTTCACTTTCCGTCATTTTTACTAACAGAAAGGTTTTTGTTGCAGATCAAGTTTCAAGGAAACAAAGATTAGGTGCACAATATTTTGGAACACTATATCCTTCAACGTTGACTAAACCAAAAACTATGCATAGGAATCTCTTCCTACTAAGTTCCGGCGGATTTTAACCTTTTACCCACTCCAAACGTCTATTGGAGTTTTTACGGGAAAAGGGTCCGTGTGAAAAAGCACGACTGAGTTACTCTAACGTCTTGCGTTAGATTTATCGCCTTACCAAACGTTGGGCGCCATGTAGTGTAGTTCCTATATTCCCAATAGGCTCTGCGCATTGGAATAATATAAACAGCAGTGTAGATGTAGGACTGAGGTCATCTAGGTCTCTACTGACTATATTAGACTTAAGGTTTGCCAGCTAGCTCAGAGGTCACTAGAAACTTTCTCGAATAAACAAGGAGGAGTTTAACTTCCCTGGATAGACAAGAAGGGATTAGCTTCTGACAATCATAAAACATGACAACTTTGCTCCCTCAGAATAAGAGTGTATCTCTAGAGTCGTGTGAAAACAATAGACAGCTATTTCACTCAGTCAAGTGTGCATACTTAGTTTCACCAGATTGCAGAGAATAGAAAGACGGGCGTTTTTCAATAAAAGGTGTTATTTATTGAGCATTCTTCTTTCTCATGCAAGAGAAATGAATTGCCACAATTGCAATACTTAGCATAAAGTAAAGTGCGTACAGTAAAAGGAGTATTATGAAATAATACTGTAAAAGCATGGATATGGTTTCTTAGCCATATGATACTTTAAAATAGATAAAATATATACATACATATATACATTGACTAACGTACTCAACTGGTGCTTCTAAATACGCCTACCCCGGTGTACCTGACCTAAGCCTAATACGTAGCAGTTTAAGTTAAGTTGGGTTTGCCAAGAATCTGAATCAAGAATTCTCTTTAAGGGTTTAGTCAGCTCCGTACCTGGGTAATAGAAAGCAGGAGGTCTGGTATCTCTCTTTCAGGACTCGATATCCCAGTAACCCGCAAGGGTATCTGGAAACACCGGAGCTGGATTTCTCGGCAGGAGAAAAGACAGCGTCTCTCTCAGTGCGTCAAAGGGGTGGGGCGGCGTCCGTGGGCTCTCGCATCAGCTGGGCTCTCGGGCAAGTAGATAGCTGCTCTGCTCCAAACCACTGTGTGTTTGCTTAAGGCAACGTTGGTATATTTATACCTGAAAGGTGCCGGGTTTGACGTAAGGTTGGACATAAGACGTCAATAAAGATGTCACTAAGAACTGGCCGTTCTTACAGTGCTCACAGGAGTTCTAGGACGAATCAAAACAAAAGCAATGGGGATTTCCCAGGTTGCTGGAGGTTTGGTTTGTTTAGAGAACTCGTTGTACTTTCTAGGAGTCCGGGGAAGTAGCCTTGCTTAATGTGGACTGCATGGGCTACGACTAAATATGGATATGATTCGTATGCCTTTATAAGGATATTATGTATTATAATCTCATCATACTAAGCAGAAATGACCGGTCCTAAATGTGTGTTGGTGTACTAGTAACTAAGGAAACAAAGGACTCATGCAAAAAGTGAATGAGTTACAACTGGCTGAGATTTTCCCATCAGCCCACCCTTCTGGCGGAATCTCATCATGTGGGATTTGTTAATCCATCCAACAAGCCACCCAAACCATCAAATGACGGTGCGGATATGGATGTGAAATAGAAACTCTAGCCAGAGTGTTACTCAGAGGGTTATGCTAAAGGTGTGTGGTGCAGTGCTAAAGTGAAGTGAAAATTAAAATCAACGACTTAGACAAAAAATATGTTTAATGAGGATTGTCTAAGTGTCAAAATTAAAACCACGCCAGGTAGCCTAAATATATAACTACACTATGGCGCTGTGCAGGACGGTCAACATGTTTCAGCCAAATGGAAATCTATCCGGCTTTCGTCAGGACCTTGATGATAATAAGCTACTGCAACATAAAAACGTGAAATACTATATATGAAATACTTATATCTACCAGGAACTTGGAGCCCCAATGTACTCTGGAAGAAGTAAATTTGTCTTTATCCTGTTGAAGAAAACGTGCAAAAATAAACACATATTTACATGTATCTCTCCAAACCTCCTCCTACAAGCGAAGAAGCAGAGGCCACACAGGGGAGACGGAGGAAGTCTTTTTAATGGTGATGTGGCATAATGCATTTCGGCCTGCTAACGGCCTTCTTCAGATGCCTAAAAATGTATGGGCGACTTCATCACTCGCTTAAATATGTCCTACTTGTTCTCCCATAGGTCAGAGTCCGCCCTGCCCCCTTCGTGAATTACTGGCTCACCACTTGTTGCTAGTTGAAACCACGAGTCCCAGAATACCTTGCTCTGGTGAGTATTGCACAGGACAGTTCCAAGTGATTTTGCGGAATGTAGGGCAGTCCACGATGTGATGAAAAGTCTATTACCCTTCAATGATGACCCATAACTCCCAGACTCTTATGTCCATAACTCCCAGACTCTTATGTTGAAAGAAGATAGCTTTGTGGATCTGCAGACGATTAATTCAACTCTCTCTCCTGATGATGGCTTGGAAGCTACTGAGGTTAGAGGAGTGCATAACCAGCATAAATCCAATAAGCCACTTTGTAAATTCCTTACATGGAATATAGCGGGTATTACTGCTAAGGCCTTAGATCCTAGTTGGCAAGGGTTTGTTAAACAATATGATATAGTGGCACTTCAAGAAACGTGGGACACGTCAACCTGTTTTTCATTGAATGGTTTTCACAGTTTCTCAATCCCAGCCGTATCAGGTGCGAGAGGGAGACCCAAGGGTGGGCTTCTAACATTATTCTCACTGAATCTGGCTGGGTCTTTTAAAAAAATAGAACCTGCTCCCAGGAATACGTTGATAATTGAGTGGGCTATTTCGGACCATCAATCCTTTTTAATTATTAATTTTTATAATTCCAGGGATGGTTCTTTTGTAAACGAGTATTTGTCTGCTCTGTTAGATTTTTTGTCAGTCTATAGACACGATTGCACTTCCGTCCCAGAGATTGTCATCCTGGGCGATTTTAACATTCACCCCTGTGATGGGGACTGTTACAATGACAGGTACGGAGGATCATTGGTTGAAGGGATCCCCCATTTTGAACACACTAAGGAGGGGGAGGGGCTTGAGAGCTTTCTGGCCACTTTAAATCTATTTGAATTGGGTTTTGGTACAAATGAAATCAGACCACCCACATTCATTGGGAGAGATGCTAACACCATCATTGATTACATTTTTGTTTCACCAGGGGTGTTAGCTAGGGCTTGCGAATATTGTGTGGTGTCCGCTGTCTTCAGCGACCACAACCCTGTTTTGCTGACCTTGGACCTGGATTGCTCCATGACCGAGAGGGAAACAGGGGTGGTAGCCCCAAGGGATCTCACCTCTAAAGAGCAGGGGAGGAGGATTAAGTGGGAGAAGATTGTCCCCGAAAATTTCTTCCAAATACTAGCCCAGGAAACAGAGGCAAAGATGGCAGTTTGCCTTGATCCTACTTCCTTGGGGTCTGAGGTAGTGGCCGCTTACACTGAGATATGTTCAAGCATCTCCAAGAATTTGGAGTCCAGGAATGGCCCGCAAGGTAATAAGCATCTACATAGATGGTTCGATAGGGAATGTTCAAAAAAACATAACGCCCTATTAAAAGCACTCCAACAGAGACCCAGAGACAGGACTCTAGTGGCAAGTCTTCGGCAGGGTTATAAATCTGCACTTGCCAAACGCAAGACTCAGATTAAGGAGGAGGCCTGGGAGAGTTTACTGTCCGTAAATATACTGAGAGACAGTAGGAAATTTTGGGCCATCATTAATCAGCCCTTCTTTACTGAGGATGGGAAATCAGATATGGATTGCGTGATCGAAGATGAAAGATGGCTTAATCATTTCAAACAAATTTATGAAACTGAGGTTTCATTCCCGTCAGTTAGTGTCCCTTCGCGGAATATCATGACCATGGATTTTAACATTTGTGAGGTTGAAAAGGCCATTAAAGACACAAGTAAACATAAGGCACCGGGACCTGATGGGGTACCTGCTGATCTCTACATGCAGTATCCCAAATTCTGGTCCAAAATATTGACCAATGTTTTTAATGCGATACCTTCGGCAGGCTTTCCCCCTTCTTGGTCCACCTCTATAATTGTTCCGATTTTTAAGAAGGGGAACAGGGGGGACCCGGCTTGCTACAGGCCAATCTCCTTGCTTGACTCTGCTGTTAAAATCTTAGGCAGAGTCATTTTACAAAGACTCGGGGATTGGCTTGATGGGAGTGGGGTCCTCTCTGACCTTCAGTATGGTTTTAGAGCTCACAGGGGGACCATGAACCAATGCTTAAACCTCCACCTCATAATTAGTAAATACACCGTGGTGAAGGAGGGGCATTTATATCTAGGGTTTATGGATTTATCCTCCGCTTTTGATTTGGTTAATCGCTCTAAACTTTGGCTTATTTTGCGGGATTTGGGTTTGGACACTACTTTGGTGAATTTTTTACATGACCTCCACCAGAATTTGTTTGCCTCCGTTAGGGTTACAAGGGAAGGCAGATGTACTAAAAAATTTAGATCAGGGAGAGGGGTCAGACAGGGTTGCATCCTGGCCCCTCTTCTATTCACACTCTATATTAACTCCCTGGGTAAATCACTCAATTTAGCCACCATGGACGTCCCGCGTATGGGAGGGTCCCCTATCCCGGTCCTCCTCTACGCGGATGACGCCGTCCTAATAGCCCGCACAGGCATTGGCCTGCAAAAATTGTTAGACCATTTCGGATCATTCATGGAATCTTTAGATTTAAAGATCAATACACTAAAATCCCATGTCATGGTCACGGGCACACGTAGGAAAAGCCTGAAGATTAAAACTTTTAGTTGCAACGAATTACAAATCTCTAGGGTACCTTTTTTTTGCTATCTAGGCGTCACTTTTGATGAAAAAGGATCCTGGGGACCTCAACTACAATTGAAGGCCAACGTAGTTGCAAGATCTACTACAGGACTCATGAGCTTTTCCAAAAAATTAGGTTCTAGGCCCATGGAGGCCATGATCCGTATCTACAAATCCAAGTGCCTGGCTATTGCATCCTATGGGGCTGATATCTGGGGCTATGCTCCCTCTCAAGGCATTCAAATTGTAGAAAATAATTTTATACGAACCTTGTTGTCACTCCCAAAGTCATCGCCTACATATTCCATTCATAGTGAAGTCGGCTTGGGCCACATTACTGACCTTCTAAAAATGGCCCCCCTGCTATGCTGGGTGAAAACCTGGACAAACGAGGAGATCACGTTGAACCATCTCATTCTCAAAGACTGTTTGGCCCTGGACAAAGCGGGCAGTATTCCCTGGCTAGCGTATGTTAGAGCGGCATGCGTGAAGCTAGGGCGCCCGGATATGTACTCTTCTCCACAGGGCCTCAAGAAAGAAGATGTAGGGTGGGTTAAGTTGCATCTCCGGAATTTGCTGGAGTTAGATAGGGAAGAGGTTGAACTCAACAAACCCATGGTGAGAACAATATATCAACTTTCTACCTCCTCAGCCATGGAACCTTATCTAAAATTTGTGACCAAACCATACCACCGTTTTCTTTTATTGAGATTTAGGTTCAATCTTATCCATCTAGTGCTGGGTTCTAACATAAAGTGGGGGACCCTTGAAAATACCCCACCTTGCACTTGTGATAGCTTCTCAAATCAGGATACAGTCCACTTTGTGATGTTTTGCGAACACTATCTGGAGCCCCGGAAAAAGTTTTTATATCCCATTTTGAAGGAACTTAATTTTGTCCAAGTAAGGCCTGCACTTTTACACCTGCAAATGTTGAACTCTGTGCAGGTCACATATGGTGTAGCCAGTTTTTTGGTGGCGGCTGCCCGATTAAATAAAACAAGACTCACCCAGACAAATATACATCCTGGTTGACATTTCGTCAACTTTATTCTGGGACATCGCATAAGGATCATTGGGACATGGAGGCGCTTGTCTTTTTCTGGACTTTTTCTTATAGTGAACCTGTTTTGTATTCAAACTTCTTAAAAAATAATAACAAAAAAACCTCTTTTAAAAAACCCCTTTTAATGAATCATTTTAGGAACTGCAACATGTGTATAGTTTGTTTAATTGCCAATTTTAATCTATTTGTATAGTTTTTATTTTTTTAAATGAATTGTGTATTGCTTTTATGGTTTTAACTAACCGAATAAAGATATTTGACTGACTGACTGACCCAAAAGCCTCCTCCGGTCGCCTAGACGTTCGAGCCTCAGAGCTTACAGTATTCACAGGGCAGGAGGTAGACATGATAGTGCACTCCACCCTCCGTGAAGTCACGGACCGCGCTGCAGCCGCCCTTGTGTCATCTGTGCTGCGTGGGGGGACCAGGTCCTTTCAATATCTTGAAGGGAGACAAAACCATGCCGAAGCACAAGCCAGTGTGACCCGGGCCAACTTGAGGAACGGGGCCCCTGTAGCGCGTATCTGGCATCCACGCAAAATATGTCTCCAAACCTCCTCCTACAAGCGAAGAAGCAGAGGCCACACAGGGGAGACGGAGGAAGTCTTTTAATGGTGATGTGGCATAATGCATTTCGGCCTGCTAACGGCCTTCTTCAGATGCCTAAAAATGTATGGGCGACTAGTGTGTAAAAAAGAAGACCATGGTACCATGGTTTATAGGTACAGCGTCCACATCTAGATTGTTAGAGTTTAGATGTCAGAGCTATTAGCTGGGGCATATACAACTTTGAAAATTATGCCTCATGGTTTCTTCTTTTTTACACACTAGAGCGGGGCCTCATATTCCCGAGCGGTTGCCGGGTGAGGTGGGGTCGTCTCCCACGCAATGCGGGGTGAGTATTACAGAGAGGTTATCTCTTTCTGTGACAGAGTAAGTATGCTCATGAACAAGCTGAGTATAATATACTTATGCTAGTGTGTTGTTTGTACAGTTTCTTTGTAAATATGTGGATATACATATGTGGATATACATGTAAATATGTGTTTATTTTAGTACATTTTCTTCAACAGGATAAAGACAAATTTACTTCTTCCAGAGTACATTGGGGCTCCAAGTTCATGGTAGATATAAGTATTTCATATATAGTAAAACACTATCTTTGCACATTTCACGTTTTTATGTTGCAGTAGCTTATTATCATCAAGGTCCTGACGAAAGCCGGATAGATTTCCATTTGGCTGAAACATGTTGACCGTCCTGCGCAGCGCCATAGTGTAGTTATATATTTAGGCTACCTGGCGTGGTTTTAATTTTGACACTTAGACAATCCTCATTAAACATATTTTTTGTCTAAGTCGTTGATTTTAATTTTCACTTCACTTTAGCACTGCACCACACACCTTTAGCATAACCCTCTGAGTAACACTCTGGCTAGAGTTTCTATTTCACATCCATATCGGCACCATCATTTGATGGTTTGGGCGGCTTGTTGGATGGATTAACAAATCCCACATGATGAGATTCCACCAGAAGGGTGGGCTGATGGGAAAATCTCAGCCAGTTGTAACTCATTCACTTTTTGCATGAGTCCTTTGTTTTCTTAGTTACTTGTACAGCAACACACATTTAGGACCGGTCATTTCTGTTTAGTATGATGAGATTATAATATAGGGAAGTGAGATGACAGGTCGTTAAATATAAATATATTCCCTCAGACCCTCTTAAAAAATTCAATTTTTTGTATTATGTATTATAGCCATATACGGGCATAAATTAGGAATATTGAATTAGGGTCCTAGATAGAAATACAATAGCTCTTTTGCTCTGTTCACTAGTTTAAATTTCAATCCACCAGTTTCTTTAGGCCAATTATCTCCTTTATAGATTTTCTTAGTCTTTGGCTCTACTGTGTTATGCTCCACTCTCCAAGCTCTTTTCCTTGGGCTTTTTCTTAATGCAGTTTCATCTGCACTGTCATCGGTTTCACTTTCAGTATCCTCAACTGTATCATTGATTATAATTTTCACAATGTCTTTGTCTTCATCAGACTCAACTTTCTTTTCTGTTACTCTGTTAGGAACACCTTCATAACTGGTACTTGGAATCTCATTCTTATCGTGAGTTACTTCCTCTTCCCCAGTCTCAGGATTTCCGTTTCTGCTTTCAGAGTTTTCAGATTGCTCTTCAGTTTTCTCCTCTTCAACGACTTTGTCTTCACTTCCTTTTGGCGTCTTTACTGGTATCTGTCTTTACCAATTCTCGATCTTCAGATTGATCTTTAAAAATCTGGTATCTCCACAACCCCCCTTTCACCTTCACCTTCAGACGCAGAACTGGCTTCTGATACTTCCAGATGTCGACGTTTCTGTCGATCTTCAGTATCTGGAGTTCTTTCTGGTTCAGCTTCAGAATCAGAGTCAGTTGTACTTTCACCGTCGTATGGATATTCAGGTGCAGGCACACAAATGGTGTGGCTCGCATGCACCCACCTCTTCAGGCCTGCACACTTGACTGCAGTAGTACTGACCAAGATAACCTGGCGTGGTTTCTGCCACCGAGGTACCAAGCAATTTCTCCTGTGATACATTTTCACTCAAACCCAGTCTCCAGGGACTAGATCATGAGCTGGATTTTTCTCTTTGGAATATGACTCAGTTCCCACCTGGTGGAGCACAGAAGTGACCACATCGGACAGATTTTTGCAGTAATTCAGTATGATGTCATCATTAATTGTCAACAACTTATCAACAGGTAAATAGGCCTGCCTCATCACTCTGCCCATCAAAATCTCATGGGGACTTAGTCCAGTTTTCTTGTCAGGAATACTTCTTAATGTCATCAAGACAAGCGGCAAAGCATCTGGCCACTTATGTCCTGTTGCCAAACACATTTTTGCAATTCTGTTCTTAATTGTTCCATTCACCTGCTCCACTACCCTTGAAGCCTCAGGTCTGTAAGCGCAATGTAGCTTCTGGCTAATGTCCAGAGCTTCACAGATCATTTGCATGAGCTAGTTTTGGAAATGAGGTCCACGATCTGACTCAACCCAGGTTAACATCAGAACCTGGGCTGCTATGGGAATTTACAAGGGCCTATGGTTTTTTATTAATGTTGGGAGGGTCGGCTTGATAATACGTCCTTGTTAATTCCCATAGAAGCCTATGTTCTGGTGTTAACATGGGCTTCTATGGGGAAATAACAAGGCTGTATTATCAAGCTCAATATCACCGTTTTATCGGCAGTTTCCTGTCAATAAAACGGCGATAATTTTAACACCGGTCCTTGATAATATGCACCTAAGTTTACTGGTCAAAAAAAGAGCAATGGGCCATATTATCAACAAAAGGCGATATATTATCGCCGCTTTTATCGGCAGGAAACTGCCGATAAAGGGGCGATAATGGGCTTGATAATATGCCCTTGTGAATTCCCATAGCAGCCCAGGTTAACATCAGAACCTGGGCTGCTATTGGAATTTACAAGGGCCTATTATCAAGCCCATTATCGCCGCTTTATCGGCAGTTTTCTGCCGATAAAAGCGGCGATGCCTTTTGTTGATAATATGCCCCTTCATTTCTATGATAGTATGTAAAACTTTCCTTTCCAATTACTCGTACAGGACAGTCAAAGCACTCTGGGCGTGTAACAACAACTAATAGATTTTGATGCTAAATACAACTCTTTAGATCTATTTGATTCTGTTAACACTTAAATTAAGTATTGTCCGAACATCGGAGGTGGAGTCTTAATCGCCAGGAGTCGGCCAAGAGAAAGGAGGGGGGTTCTCCAGGGGAGCACGGGAGGGAGCAGGTCTTGGCAGGGGTGGGGGAGGAAGGGGCACAGGGTGGGGAGCATCTGGGGAGAAAAACAAAAAAAAGTTCAAAGTATGCCAAAGAGGATATTTAATTGTTTGCATCCAGTAGGAAGAAAATGTCACAGGATAGGGTAGTGTCATCAGCATATATTACGTTTTTATCATGGAATCTGAATGGGTTAACAGTCAAAAATAGAAGGGAGAGGATTTTCCAATATTTGAAAGATGCGCCGGAACATGTCCTCATTTTACAAGAAACACACTCTACTGAAAAGGAGTTGAGGGATATGTGCAGAAATAGGAAATGGATTCAGCATGTTATAACGACTACGCAGCAGACTTCAAATAAAGGATTCGCTATATTGATTAAGGCTAATTTCGATATAACATTATTGGAGTCAAGAGTTGATAAAAAAGGGAGGTGGGTGATAACTAAGATAAAGCATTATACACACAGTTTCACTGTTGTAGGGTATTACGGCCCAAACTTGGACGATACACTCCCCCTGAAAGAACTTTTGGTGGAACTCCTTGATTTTGATGATCCCCTAATTTTTGCAGGGGATTTTAATTTAGTGCTAGATCCATATCTAGATAAATCCCATAAACTTAAGATCTTGCATAATCCTAAAACGAGATCATTATTATTAAACGCAATAAAGCAGTTTGGTTGAAAAGATATATGGAGGGAGAAATCAGGGAGAAATAAAGAGTACACTTTCCATAACAAGAGGTTGAGGCATAAATCTAGATTAGATTTTTTCCTAGTTACACAACAACTCTGTCAGTCTGTAAAAGAGGTTAAGCACCTCGGTGCTCATATCTCAGATCATTCGGCTGTCTCTCTAATCCTCAAGCTACCAGACATACAGAAATTTAGAAGGTATACATTGGATAGGAGCATTCTTTTGGAGGAAGGAACAGTAGAGACTTTGCTCCTGGAATCAGATGAGTTCTTTAAAACTAACTTAGAGACAGCTGCGCTTCCTATGGTCTGGGATGCATATAAAGCCTTTTTGAGAGGACTATTATTGGCTTTACAATCTGCTAAACATTAAACATATAGAGCAAAGATTGCTCAGATTGAGTCTAAAATTAAAGCCTTAGAATGCGGGCTATTGGATCCACTATCAGCAACTTCAGATAGTATGAAGGAAGAGTTGATATCCTGTAAATCGCAACTTGAGCAGGTCCTAGATGAAAGGCTTAGGCAACGTTGGCAGGCCAGCTATCTTGCCCACTTTGAGTATGGTGAGGCCAGTGGTAAACTGCTTGCTTGGAAAGCAAAGAAAGAGCAGAAGAGGAACACCATTAAGGGAGTTCAGATGGGCGGAAGGGCTGAGGTTCCAGAAAACAGCACAGATATTGAACAGGCTTTTTTTAACTATTTCCATTTAGTATATAAGGAGGATTTAATTCCTAGCCATGATAACATCCGGGTATGGCTGGATAAATATGCTGTTCGTCGGTTAGACGATCAGAGATCGGAGAACCTGAATAGGGGAATCAGCTTAAATGAAATAACCGCGGCAATAAGTTCTGCTAAAAAAAGTAAGGCTCCGGGTCCGGATGGACTGCCGGCTGAGATATTTAAGGTTTTGGCCCCAATAATTACCCCTGTTCTTCAAAAGCTTTTTACACATATTTTTGAGAAAGGAGGGGAAATTCCCCCTTCATGGAATGAGGCTACAATAGTTCTCATTCTTAAGCCACTGAAGGTACCATCACAGACTGATTCGTATAGACCTATCTCTCTGCTCAATTCAGATTATAAATTGATGGCGAAAATATTGGCAGAGAGATTGAATGGGGTAGCAGGCAGTCTGTTACATGCTGACCAAAAGGGATTTGTCAGAGGGCGGTCTATACAGGAGTTGACGCAAGCATTTGTGGGCGCAATAGATCTTGCTACCCTCTATAAAATTCCACTGGCGGTCATAACATTAGATGCCACCAAGGCTTTTGATCGTGTGAATTGGACATTTTTGAACAGGGTTTTAGAAAGCTGCAGCTTGGGTAGGAAATTTTGTAGGTCCATAGCAGCTTTTTATCAAGCACCAACTGCCAGAGTATTAATCAATGGAAATTTGTCCTCACCCATAAAAATCAACAGA
Organism: Lissotriton helveticus; assembly: GCF_964261635.1. Classification (NCBI taxonomy): domain Eukaryota; kingdom Metazoa; phylum Chordata; class Amphibia; order Caudata; family Salamandridae; genus Lissotriton; species Lissotriton helveticus. The sequence goes on from NC_136070.1 coordinate 643,766,115, forward strand.
GGCACAAGACAGGGCTGTCCTCTCTCCCCCCTGATCTTTGATTTATATATAGAATCACTGGCAGAAAATATAAGACAAGATCAGCGCATTGTACCATTTCAGTATAATAATTGGGAGAAAAAATTTCTTTATACGCTGATGACATGATGATATATACTGCAGATCCAATAAATGCTATCCCCTTTATTTATAGTGCGGCAGAGCACTTTGGCAAGATCTCAGGATACCAAATTAACCGGGCTAAATCAGAATGTATGATTTGGAATATTATAACGCCAGTAAATATCCCAATTCTAAAGCAGGAAAGAAGATATTTGGGTATCCAAATTACGCAGGATATAAATCTAATAGCGGAAAAAATCTTATTAAAGTAGAACGGGAAAGTGAGGAGGCATTGAAAGGCTGGGCACTTCTCCCTTTGACCTTAATTGGGAGGGTAAATATGATTAACATTATGTTGTTACCCAAATTAATTTTTATTTTCCAGAATATTCCACTTGCCTTTAGGGAAGCCCGGCTTAATAAGATTCAAGCTAAATGGAACACTTTTATATGGGCTTCAAAAGGCATAAGAATTGCATGGAAGATGTTGCGCAGACGTAAATGTAAAGGTGGGCTGTGTGCCCCGGATCTGAAATTCTATGCCTGGACTTTATTAATCAAGGCAGGAATTACGCTATTTGACTCTCCAACCATGACAGAAACAGACAATATGTTCCAGATTATGCTTTCTGAGCTCCAGGGTGTGGCTCATGGATTTTTGTTTAAGTTTGGAGATACTCGCTTCTTCAAAAAGGTTCGGTTAAAAGTTCTAAGGGATATGGCATACGTTTGGGCTAGAATGAGAAGGGTGCTGAATATTTCATACTACTCCGCGACGGCTCCCATCTGGGATTCACCGGGGTCGCCAGAATGGACTAAAGACTCTTTAGCATTGCTCTTAAGGGTAGCAAACTTGAATACTTGGGGTCAGCTAATTTTGGAAGGAGACCTCTTGAGTTGGGAGGACATTTTTACGCTTACTGATAATAACTTATCCAAGTTCAAATATTTACAAATTAAAAGCTGGGCCCAGGATAAGATTGGGCAAATTAGTGTTAAGTCGGCTTTGGAAGAACTTTTATTGAATAAAGCAAGGAAAATAAAAACATCAGTGCTTTATTGGACTATCCTAGAAGCAGTGGATGGGGATTGTTGCCTACCGGAACACCTTTGGAGGAATCTAGTTCCAGATGTCGACTTGCAGAATATTTGGCAAGTATCTTTTGATTTACTTCACGCTACAGTCTCACCTGCCAATTTAAAGCGAAATCATCTCTTTTCCCTCCATAGATTGTATTGGTCGCCGGCCAGATTGGCTAAGTTTTCTAAAGGCCCTATCCCGTGTTGTCCAAAGTGTAAGGTTGAAAAGGCAGACGACCTTCATATGTTTTTAACCTGCCCTAATCTAAGGATCTTTTGGACTGAGATAGAAGAAGGTATGAAAATGCTTTTCAATTTTGATATACAGGTTAGTATATTATTGTTTTTTTTTGGAATGTGTGATAATTATGAGGCACTCCCTCAAGATATCAACAAACTATCTCTTTATTTAATAATTCTTGCTCGTAGAGAAATATGCAAACTCTGGGTGAGCGATAGTACACCTTCGTATATTGATTGGATCAGAGCGATCAGACACACACTTAAGTTAGATAAGGTTGTGTGGAAGAGAAGAAAGCATTTCTGGAATCCATGTATTAGTTGGTTGGATAGGATGTGAACAACTATGTCCAATGATTATGCATTTTTGCAGACGGAGTTACCCTAAGATCAGTTCATGGGTCTGGATAGTTGGAAGAACTGAACTGAACAGAAACTGTGCAGTTCTGTGTGGGATGCACTTGGGTATCTGCCGAAAGCACACCAATAAAGATCGTCAGAGTTTAAGAAGGGGCCCCTCTGCTTTTTTGCAGAGGGGGGTAGGAATCGCTGACTCTGAAAATATCCTTATGGCATATGAGGACAAAATAAAAAAAATAATAATAATAAAAAAAACTTCCTTTTTTTGTGTAGCAGTTGTACTCTCTACGCATGCGCAGCCTCGTTTTGAAGCCCACGTTTTTTTCTTTTTCTTCAAGTTCAACAAGCAAACCTTTCTTTATTTCAGGTAGTAAATTTGTCGCTTTCTTTTCTCGGGTCGTGTGTGTCATCCGCTGCTGGACTTTTGTAATATATTAACAATCATATTTTTTCTATATTTATTCGAAAGGTAGTGCCGAGGCGCCAAACGTTGATTACGTACTCCGTCCACCGCCATTTTAGTAGTTTTTCACTGTTATTTTAATTATATCTGTTACTTAGAACTCAGTAGTTTTCAATCCTAGTCTTGAATATCTTAGTATAGTATTTCAAAATTATTTTTATTGTGGACCGTCATACCCCTCCCCCACAAAATGAAAGAAGTATGTAGTTTTTTTATTAACTTTTATTAAAACAATAAATGTAAACGAAACTCAATTATAACTATATTAGAAGCAACTAGAAAAATAACTTTAACAACAAACAATATTATAAACAAATTGTTAAATGGACTCCAAAAGATGTCCGATTGGTAATCTGCAAAACAAAAAAGAAAACTAGAGTTTAGAATTATGTAGATGTGAGTAAATGAGCTGAAGCATTACAAGTTTTGGTAACTCTACGGTTTTACGTGTGCAGTGTGCCTCGTACATTTCAGTTCTGTTATAGTGCCGCGTTCAAGTGGTGTCTATATGGAAGTGCCTACTGCGTTACTGACGCCCATTATGCTGACTTATTTCTAATGCATTGCTATGAAGGCTTTGTAGATCTAGGCCTCTGTGCTTACCGTTGTATAAACCTTGCGGCCAAACACTTCAGGCAGTTGAATTCACAACTTATTTTCAACAATTCCTCTACACGTCCAAGCAGACAGCAGTGTCTATAAGTTTAAGACAGAAAGAGAAATGATGTCACAGAGAGTGAGAGAGAAAGAGAGAGAAAACAACATTAAAACTGTGTCGCAGAGTCTGGAGTTGGGATTTTTTCTTGAAAAGTCAGACGTAGATTTACAAGCTTATGTGTCACTTTACCCATGTTAAAAGTGACTCAAAAGTGGCTTAATAAGGTTTTGGATCGGTTTGTCAGACTGTTGTAACCTATCTGTTGTCACTGCTCGGAGTTAATTATAGATTTTACAGAGAAGCTGATGTACACTATGCACTCTGGGCCATATTATGAAGCCTGGGCGATAAAATTATCGCCACTTTATCGGCAGGAAACTGCCGCTAAAGTGGCGATAATGGGCTTGATAATATGCTCTATGGAATTCCAATCGAAGCTCATGTTAGATGTCCTTCACATCTAACATGAGCTTCGATTGGAATTCCATAGAGCATATAATCAAGCCATTATCGCCACTTTAGTGGCAGTTTCCTGCCGATAAGGTGGCGATAATTTTATCGCCCAGGCTTGATAATATGGCCCTCTCTGCTTTCACAAATAAAGGTAACATTACAGTTTTACGAGTGCAGTGTGCCTGGTACATTTCACTTGTTATAGTTCCGCGTTCAAGTGGTGTCTATATGGAAGTGCCTACTGCGTTACTGATGCAATAGTGGCATAACGGGATTTTTAATATGCCGACTTATTTCTAATTCATTGCTATGAAGGCATTGTATATGTAGGCTGCTGTGCTTACCGTTGTATAAACACTGTGGACAAATACTTCGGCCAGTTGAATTCACAACTTCTTTTCAGCAATTGTTTTACACGTCCAAGCAGACAGCAGTGTCTATAAGTTTAAAAGAGAAAGAGAAATGATATCACAGAGAGTGAGAGAGAGAAAGAGAGAGAAAACAACAATAAAACTGTGTCGCAGAGTCTGGAGTTGAGTTTTTTCCTTGAAAAGTCAGACGTAGATTTACAAGCTCCTTTTGTCACTTGACTTTACCTATGTTAAAAGTGACTCAAAAGTGGCGTAATAAGGTTGTGGATCTGTTTGTCAGACTGTTGTAACCTATCTGTTGTCACTGCTCGGAGGTAATTATAGATTTTACAGAGAAGCTGCTGTACACTACACACTCTCTCCTTTCACAAATAAAGATAACACTACAGTTTTACGAGTGCAGTGTACCTGGTACATTTCACTTGTTATAGTGCCGCGTTCAAGTGGTGTCTATATGGAAGAGTCTACTGCGTTACTGACGCAAACGTGGCATAACGGGATTGTAAATATGGCTATGCCGACTTATTTCTAATGCATTGCTGTGAAGGCTTTGTAGATCTAGGCCTCTGTGCTTACCGTTGTATAAACACTGCGGCCAAACACTCCAGCCAGTTGGATTCACAACTTCTTTTCACCAATTCTTCTACACGTCCAAGCAGACAGTGTCTATAAGTTTAAGAGAGAAAGAGAAATGATGTCACAGAGAGTGAGAGAGAGAAAACAACATTAAAACTGTGTCGCAGAGTCTGGAGTTGAGATTTTTTCTTGAAAAGTCAGATGTAGATTTACAAGCTCCTTGTGTCACTTTACCCATGTTAAAAGTGTCTCAAGAGTGGCGTAATAAGGTTGTGGATCTGTTTGTCAGACTGTTGTAACCTATCTGTTGTCACTGCTCGGAGGTAATTGTAGATTTTACAGAGAAGCTGCTGTACACTTCGCACTCTGGGCCATATTATCAAGCCTGGGCGATAAAATTAGGCTGAATAAAGGATCTGCATTTTGAATTTGAATTAATTTTAGAATAATTCATAACTCCAGCCAAGAAAGGCAGCAAGTGTGCAAATTTTCCACTGCCTTTGGACTGGGTAGTTTTTATAACAAAAAAGTTTGATAAATGTCTAATAACTAATGTTAAGGACAGTGACGCTTCTGTTTGTTGTTTTTGATGAGGTTGATAGACTGTTTCGTGTAACACAAAAGTTATTCGCAATAAATGCATAGAAATTTAAAGTTTACCAAATTGAAGATCAATATGTGAGTATAGACTGTTTGCTGAAGATGCTGTTGCAGTAGTTGATGTGCTTGATGCAGCAGCAAGTGGGTTGTTCTGCAATCTCTGTGTTGCAGTGAAGCAATGTTGTTGGGGTGCAACTATATTTGCTGTGCCAAAGGAGGATTTTTTGGATTGATCACATCTTTAAAGAGTTGTTTGGTAAATTTAACAGGTTACTAATGGTTGGTTTGTTTCAGTTAGTATGTGTCTGGACTTTGCTGGAATCTTTAAGGGACATCTTAGAGCTTTCATAATACACAAACACTTTGTACTTAGTGACGTCCAATTCTATTTTGTGAAGAACGGTTGAATTCTACATCCGCCTTTAGAACTAGTGGGAGGGTAGCGTTTTAAAGTGTTTGACAGGTTACACTACATGTGTGCATGCAGCTAAAGAAAACTTAGCATTGTTATGCATGGGCATCCTTTCACAGAAAACGTAGTATTCAGGATTGTAAAAGCTTGACATAGGAGTGACTGATGAGTTTATATATGTCAGTGACAAAAGAAAAACAAGTATGATTGTTTTACATTACAGATATACAGACCTGAAAGACTATGCATGTAAATCCATGAAATCGTTTTTGAGGGTATGGAGGAAAGCAGTGAAAGGGTGTTTAGAAGTAACACTGTCCAGCATAAAAAGTGCATAAGTAAGTTTTTAAGTAACATATGATCATATGCAAGATATCTAATTAGATATTTGCACACTCCTGCAGTCTAGTCTTGTGTCCAAATTATCTTAAAAAGTTATGTTGAGACACCCTTTTTTTCACCTGTTACGATTTTCACAATCCTTTTAGAGTTGGACCAGAGTTCCTCTAACATTCCTACTTAATTTTCTTTTTGAAATTGAGCAATTATTTTGTTTACCTGTTGAAATATACATTTAAATCTTCCTCTTTGAAGGTCAAGAAGCAACACCGCTCCTCTACACAATATTGTTCAATGGTAGTCTAAAAAGTAGTGGTAATTCCACTGTCACCAAGGTAGATATCTGACAATAGAATGAATGATATTTTTACACCAGTATTTCATAGTCCTAATGCAGCCTTATAGCCCGCCGGAGAGGGCTATACCGGCTATTAAAGGCCCTCTCCAGCGTTAAAGGCCCCGAGCCGAAGGCGAGGGCCTTTAACAAGGGAGAGGGACTTTAATAGCCGGCATAGCCCAGCTACGAAGGGCTATAAGGCTATTAGAACATTCTGCCACTAGAGGGTAGAATGCTCTAACAAAATAGAACAAAGCCTTATGGGAGCGTGTGGGGATTGGAATCCCCTCAGGGTCCTTGAAACCTTTGTTCACAGCCAGAGCTGTGAACAAAGAAACATTGGAATGTTGGAGCTCCAGGCTTATACCAGCCATTACAAGCCCGGAGTACTCCATTGTTTTCAATGGAGCTCCAAGCATTCCAATGTTCTAATAGCCGGTATAGCCCTCTACGGCGGGCTATAAGGCTATAATAAAGAGATAAGGAACATTTTTTGTAGGGAAAGTTATCTTCTATTTAATAAAAACTCCTGATAGGTCTGAATGTTGTTACTCCGTGAATCATGACCGATTGTCTTTGTTAACACCTTGGCTGCTCAAGATATTCCTCTGCTGTGCTGGGCCATAATGTAAATGTGTGTGGTCATGACGAGCTCAACTCGTCATGAGCACCCTAGAGGTATACCTCATGACAAGCTGAGCTCGTCATGAGCATCGAAGAGGTTAAAGGTTTGGAAGTGTATAGAAAATATTATAGAACTAGGATTTTTAGTATGGAGAGTTTACATTTGTACAGATGTCTACATTAGATACATTACAAAATTATTTGAAAAGATTACCCTTTAAATTATTTGATATAAAAATTTAGATAGTTTAAACTATTACAACCAGTTATATTTTCCAAGAATAACTTTGAAAACTGACTAATAAATGTTGAAAAACTTGCACTTACCAGAAGTATCCAATGAGAGGCAGTATTTGTCGGACTAAGAAGAATGTCAATTTTCTCAAAAGGTACATGTAGAGTTAAAATGCAATCATTAATAGCTTTACATTACAACTCAATTACATTCGTTTAGACTTACAAGTATTCGAAAAAGTGAATATTTGAAATTCCTCCGTTATAGCTCGCTCAGCTAACTAAAACTTGCGTGCCCGCAATGCACTGCTGATGACGTCACATATTACATCACTCATGACATGGTCAGTGACATCACTCATGACATCATCCTTGTGAAAGAGTGGCAGACCTCCTCTCACCGTAATATAACCCTTGATACACACATTCAAAAATAGAAACTAAAATTTTCGAAAAAATTGAGATACCAATAGCAGTTAGAACAACCTATTCAGTAATTCCAAAATCTACATACACATCCAGTCATTCACTAACAGTTCTATATAGGCACTCATACCTGTACTCACTCATCATATGTACTCATACACCTATACATCTTATTACACACCGACACTCATCTATAGAGTTACTCACACACATACTCACACATGCAAATAAACTATCAAACATCCATTTACTTGCATATACAGCTATACACCCACCGCTACACTTACTTCTACAGATTCGTACACATACTTACTCCCTTAACCCCTTCCATGCTCATGACGAGCTCAGCTCGTCATGCAGTACACTGCTCCTGTGCTGATGATGAGCTGACCTTGTCATGAAGAATGGGAATCAAGAGTTTGCAGCACAGAGGGGGAATTGCCTTAGCACTAATGTGGTTAAACAATCACTTATAGAAACACATACTTATTTATACAGGAACTCTTACAATCTCTCGCTCTCACATTTACTCACTTATATACATCAATACTCACCTGTACTAGTTTAAAACATATGTAGTTACTCATAAAGATACTATTGAGACAGTGATTCACTCACTAACACACCCATACACAAACTCATCAACCCATACAGTCGGCACACATGCTGTCTTCAAAACACATACAAACAGTGAGTCACCCATTTATGCATCTATGCGGTAAGTAATACCCCCCACCAAACCATACAGACACTCATACTGATACTCTAAAAACCAACTAATAACCCATATCGACACTCATGTAGCTTGTCGCCAACCCATGCAGCCACTTATACACAAAGTGAGACACTGATACAGATATTTACATATTTAAACATTACTCGCTAATACATGTATTCACTAAGATACACTTAACCCCTTGTGTGCTGATGACGGCCCCTGTCCGTCATGCATCACAGTGCTCGTGTGCTGATGACGGCTGGGGGCCGTCATGAACCCGCCCACTCTTCAAAACGGCCGCACAGGCGTAGAATCGCGTCCGCGCACAAGGGGTTAATAAGTCAGTTATACAATATTTTGTTTTTAAAAAACATCAAACAACCAACACTTATTTACACATTTATTCTTCCATCGACCTTTAGATATACATATATAAAACATATTCATTTTTCAGAAAGACACATATTCACTGGATGATGTCATCAGTGATGTCATCAGTGATGTCATTTGAGGTATCATCAGTGATGTCATGAGTGATGTCACTGACCATGTCATGGGTGATGTAATATGTGACGTCATCAGCAGTGCATTGCGGGCACGCAAGTTATAGTTAGCTGGGCTAACTATAACGGAGGAATTTCAAAGGTTTTATATGAGAGAAACTATAACATGTGTGAAACCTATGTTTTTTTCAATGAATATATATATATAAATATATATATATCTATATATATATATATAGATATATATATATTACCTACTGGCGGTCGCCAGTAGGTATATATAGTTAGGATTTTTTCTCTATGGGTTTTTTGAAAATTCTATGTCTAATAACTTTGGCGTTTGTGGACGGAATTGGCTGAAATTTTCAGGAAAATGGCACATTTTGTTTCTGAGCAGCCCCTGAAAATTTTGGGGGGGTTCGTCAAGGGGGGGCCGAGAAAAAAGGGGGGTCCCAAAACGTGTTTTTAACATTGAGTTTTCCATAGGGCGGTTGGCCTCACTTTTAGCCCGAACGGCTGAATGGATTTGCACGAAACTTGGCAAAATTGTAGGGACTGGTAGCCCGATGTGCCTTTTGTAGGTCTCAATATATGTGCTCCAGTGGATTTTGAGAAATTAACGTTTAAAAAAATATATATATCTGTAACAGCGGACCGGGCAGCGCTCTGGTTCGCGGACTTTTCGCGCAACGGAGCTTTGTGAAGCGAAGCTGATTGGTTCTCCGGCATCTGTCAACATTCCAAACAGTCCGTAGTGGCCGCCATCTTGTCTCTCAGTAGGATCGAGAGACAAGAGGAGGCCGAAGCGAAGGGGCAAATGACCATAAGGGGGCATAGTACATTGTCGCTCACCCCCTAGGTTTGATGTGGAGGTTTTAAAAGGGCCCCGCGGGGCAAAAAAAAATAAAAATAATAATAATCGAACAGCTGAATGGATTTGCACGAAACTTGGCAAAATTGTAGGGACTGGTAGCCCGATGTGCCTTTGCTAGATCTCAATATATGTGCTCCAGTGGATTTTGAGAAATTAACGTTCAAAAAAAGGTATATATCTGTAACAGCGCACCGCTTCGCGTACTTTTCGCGTTACGGAGCTTTGCGAAGCGAAGCTGATTGGCTCTCCGGTGTCTGTAAACATTCCAAACAGTCCGTAGCGGCCGCCATCTTGTCTCTCGGTAGGATCGAACAGCTGAATGGATTTGCACGAAACTTGGCAAAATTGTAGGGACTGGTAGCCCGATGTGCCTTTGCTAGGTCTCAATATATGTGCTTCAGTGCATTTTGAGAAATTAACGTTCAGAAACAAGATATATATCTGTAACAGCGCTCCGCTTCGCGGAGATAAAATTATATGTGTATTACCTAGCTGTTGCTAACACCAGTTAGCGACGGCTAGTAGAAGATAGCGACCATCTTGGGCCCCACTTTGCATGTGAGTGATATTTATCACTAATGACATGCAAAGTGGGCATGCCAAGATGTTAGCGACTGGAAACAGTCGCTAACATCGCTATCTCCTATTATCAACTTTTGGAAATATTCGAGATAAGGGCGAATATCTCTAAAAGCTACCACCTGCCCTGAGCAGTTCTTAGCCATGTTATCCAATGGGAGGTGGATAACATGGCTAAGAGCATTAGCTCGGTAATGCATGAATATCGCTGAGTTTTCAGCGATATTAATGCATTGCGGTCGTTTTTTATCGTATTTCCGATAAACCTTGATAATAGCAAGGTTTATCTGCGATAATTTCTGACGGTAAAAAAATCGTTGCTAAGCATCGTTAGGGATAAATATCGCTTAACTTTGGTAATATGCCCCAACGTCTGTTAACGTTCGATTCGAAGGAAATCAGGAAGTGTTGAAAAACATTGTCTGCGCCATCTTGTCTTTTTTCAAATGCCACACTTTTGTCGTGCACGGCAGCCATTTTAGATGCCTTGACCAGACCCACTCTGTGCACGCTGTCGATCCTTAGCATGGCTCCCCACCCTCGCAAGCATCTCCCCCAGGCAGTGGTCACCCCCGCTCTCTGTCTTATGCATGGGTAATAAACCTCCCCCATCTGCGCTGCTGTTCCCTGAGAATCACACCCTGTGCCCGCCCGACACCTCCCTTTCGCCCTATTCACTACCGCACCCTCTGACACTCCTTTTCCTCTGTGTCCGATTGTCCAGGCTGGTCCTAGGGTATCAGCTAGCCCTGCAGATGTAGTTTATGGCCACAGCTGTAAAGAATCACCCCTCTTCAAAGGAGTTATAGTAGATCAAGGCCCACACTCGATGAGATTCGTCACAGCAGAAGCGTTGCTATTATCTGAAAACCATCCTGTATTGTGATTGGGGAGGGGACCGAGCCTGAAGCGGAAGATTCCAGGGATGACTGTTTGTACATCAAAGTTTTTACAATTATGTGTCACATTAAAAATATATAGCACTCCGACAAAGTAGTAAGATTATAAAACTTTAATAATTTATAAATATATACAAGAAAACAAAAATAGTAATAACATATAAACATTTTTAGGGAAAAACAACGAAGTAGCGGTCGGCTGTGCGAATAGTCCCAACGCAGCACAACGTCCAGATTTCCGGCGTGGGGCGTCGCGGGGGGTGGGTCATCAGTAGCAAACTGTTGTGCGAATAGTTCCAAGGCAGCAGAACGCGTTGAAATCTAGATGACACGAAAGTGATGTCTAGTAAGTTGCCACCCAGCAAATAACGGCATGGGGCGTCGCGGGGGGTGGGTCATCAGTAGCAAACTGTTGCGCGAATAGTTCCAAGGCAGCAGAACGATGGCACCAAGGTGATGTCCAGTAAGTTGCCGCACTGGTTTTGGTATCCTACAATGCTGCTCCGAATAACGGCGTGGAGCGCCCCGGGGGAGGCGGCGTGAACGGGCCTCTCCAGGTGGAGTGTCATCTGTTGTAGTGGGGTGCCCCTTTACCGTTTCAGTTGCCATTCCGTCCGTTTTTGGTCCACTGTGTCAAAAGCCGCAATTCAGCTGAGTTGCGCCCACTCTTGCGGTGCAGCGATAGGCGGCTGTCACAGGACTCTCAAAATGGCGGCAGGCTGTTTCCTTTTTGGGCCTGGTCCACTGAAATGGCCCTGGGACACCTTGGAAATCGGACGCTTGTCTGCTAGGTCTTGGACCTCATTCTCGAAAGCGTCCCCTCCGCCTTGAGAATTCATCAAAAGTTTTGGGGGCTCCGACTCCTGCAGGCTTCTGGTGGGGAGCGGCTGCCATGATTGCTCGCGGAATGACCACGACGGAGCTACGAGATGGTGGTGCTTTCATGCTGACGCCAGCTTCAGTCTGAAACATCCAGAAACAAGGTGGGGCTTTCATCGTTTGGGGAAAAAAAAAAGTTTTCATCCTATGAAAAGTGTTGTTTTTAGGTCACATGATCAAGCCTTCCATCATTAGGAAACCAAAAGTAAAATGAACCAATGAAAAGTTTTATAAACAAGTCACATGACCTGTTATGCGGCATAGGGTGTAAAATTAGGAGAAAATACGTTGGCACGTGAGGCGGCGTCAGTAGCGGACCGATGTGCGAATAGGCCGAAGGCAACACAACGCGCCAAGATCTGGATGGCACCGAGGTGGTGTCCAGCAAGTTGCAGCACTGGTGTGGCCATCCTACAATGCTGAAAGTCGGCGTGGGGCGCCCCGTTGGCCTGTGAGTTTGCGTCAGTAGCGGACCGATGTGCGAATAGGCCGAAGGCAGCACAACGCGCCAAGATCCGGATGGCACCGAGGTGGTGTCTAGTAAGTTGTCGCACTGGTGTGGCCATCCAACAATGCTGAAAGTCGGCGTGGGGCGCCCCGTTGGCCTGTGAGTTTGCGTCAGTAGCGGACCGATGTGCGAATAGGCCGAAGGCAGCACAACGCGCCAAGATCCGGATGGCACCGAGGTGGTGTCTAGTAAGTTGCCGCACTGGTGTGGCCATCCTACAATGCTGAAAGTCGGCGTGGGGCGCCCCGTTGGCCTGTGAGTTTGCGTCAGTAGCGGACCGATGTGCGAATAGGTCGAAGGCAGCACAACGCGCCAAGATCCGGATGGCACCGAGGTGGTGTCTAGTAAGTTGTCGCACTTCTGTGGCCATCCTACAATGTTGAAAGTCGGCGTGGGGCGCCCCGTTGGCCTGTGAGATGGCGTCAGTAGCGGACCGATGTGCGAATGGGGCCAAAGGCAGCGCAACAATATTTTCTGATTTGAAGACACCACAAGGCGCTGAGATGCCAAGATCCGGATGGCACCGAGGTGGTGTCTAGCAAGTTGTGGCACTGGTGTGGCCATCGTACAATGGTAAAAGTCGGCGTGGGGCGCCCTGTTGGCCTGTGAGATGGTGTCAGTAGCGGACTGATGTGTGAATGGGGCCAAAGGCAGCGCAACATTTTCTACTATATTTTCGGAGTAGAAGACACCACAAGGCGCTGAGATGCCAAGATCCGGATGGCACCGAGGTGATGTGTAAGTTGCGGACGGATGTGCGAATGGGGCCAAAGGCAGCTCAACAATATTTTCTGAAGAGAATACACCACAAGGCGCTGAGATGCCAAGATCCGGATGGCACCGAGGTGATGTCTAAGTTGCCGACCGATGTGCGAATGGGGCCAAAGGTAGCGTAACAAGATTTTCTGTATGGAAGATACCACTAGGCGTTGAGATGCCAAGATTCGGATGGCACCGAGGTGATGTCTAGGAAGTTGTGCCACTGGTGTGGCCATCGTACAATGGTAAAAGTCGGCGTGGGGCGCCCTATTGGCCTGTGAGATGGTGTCAGTAGCGGACTGATGTGCGAATGGGGCCAAAGGCAGCGCAACAATATTTTCTGACTGACACCACAAGGCGCTGAGATGCCAAGATCCGGATGGCATCGAGGTGATGTCTAAGTTGCGGACTGATGTGCGAATGGGGCCAAAGGCAGCGTAACAATATTTTCTGTATGGAAGATACCACTAGGCGTTGAGATGCCAAGATTCGGATGGCACCGAGGTGATGTCTAGCAAGTTGGTGTGGTCATCCTACAATGCTGAAACTCGGCGTGGGTCACCCCATTAGCCTGTGAGATGGCGTCAGTAGCGGACCGATGTGCGAATAGGCCGAAGGCAGCACAACGCGCCAAGATCCGGATGTCACCGTGGTGGTTTCATAGTTGAGAGGCACTTCATCTGCAGTGGGGCGCCGAGATCCGGATGGCACCGAGGTGATGTGTAGCAAGTTGCTGTACTTGTGTGGTCATCCTACAATGCTGAAACTCGGCGTGGGTCGCCCCATTAGCATGTGAGATAGCTGTTCTTTGGATTTGGGCCTGGTCCACTAAAATGGCCCTGGGACACCTAAGAACTCGAACGCTCGATTTTTTTTTCCTTTCCTGTACATGCAAAAAAAGGTAAATGCCCGGTATGTTACACGCTTCATCTGCCACGATGAACTCTCCAGAGGAACCGAAAAAATATATAGTTGTGGTAACTATACCATGCATCGTCATATGGAGAGGTGGCACCAATTAATTATAGTGCTGCATAAAAGAGAGATTTGGAGGAGAACCCCTGACCTGCTAGTACATTCATCAAAGAAGTGGCACTGAGAGATTCAGAGGCAAGGGAAACGGTCCCAAATATTTAGAAGAACTTTGGAAAGATTAAAATGACATGTTTAGATTGTGGTAAATTAATTTCATGTGGGCAGATGAGTGTTACTCTAATAAATACAGCATATGAACATCATCATAGTCGATGGTTGGTAGAGACATTTTGACTATATCCTGGACCTGCCCGTCCTCGCCCAAAATGGCGCCGGAATAAATGGGACTCGTAACTCCTTGTTGTGTACTGGTTGCAGAACCTTGAAATCACGAGATACGTATGCAGTTTTGAAGCACATGGCGGGCGGGGACGAGAATTGATTGAATATTTCGACATCCCTATTGATATTAAGTTCTGATGTGTTATTGATTACTGTACTGTTGAAAATTCGAATTAACGTCACCCATGGTACTTGCCCGCAAATGTATATCTAGATAATTTTATTGTAACTGGCCCTGTCGTATTTTAATTATAAAATGTACGTCCACCGATTCCGTAACTGTTAGACACCTTAGTTTTTGCAACCTAATGGCCCGCCCGTTACGTTCCTCTACAGTGTAAATGTCTATTCATCATATACGATTACAGTTTGCTCCGTGGCAGGCCCACGTGGTTATAGGCTCGTATTTGTATAATGAAATTTTCACAATAAAGGTTTTTAAAAGAAAACATGGTAGTAGTGTATACATTGGTAAAGTTTTTAATAATAGTCACTGTTTTAGAATCATTAAAAGGCAAGTGAAATAAAGCAGACCAATTACATGAAGGGTAAAAGGTATAATACGAAGGAACGCAGTAAAGATAAATGGTCAAGGGCTGTTGTGTTTTCTATTCCTGCAACATAAAGTGATCGATAAGAATCTCATATTCAGGCGTATCGGCGACTAAGACAGCAGGTCGACCCTCTTTTGCTCAACGGCTCCGTCATGGGACGAAGAAACGCTCTTTTTCTCGAAAAAAGAATATATTTTACTTGCAGGACAGTTGTAAAATTTCCGGGAAAGTACATTAGCCTGGAACATTATAACATATATTTAAGAGAAAATAATGTTCGGAAGTAATTAAAAGCGTAATTTTTAGGTGATATGACCAAGGCTTTCATCATTAGAATAAGAAAAGTAAAATGAACCAATGAAAAGTTTTATTAACAAGTCACATGACTTGTTATGCTTACGTTACGCGCTGCGCGCCCCGGATGACTTCCGGATGCGCTAACGCGGCGCGTCATATGACGCATTACGCGACAACGCAGGTCCAGAATATAGTCAAAATGTCTCCACCAACCAGCGGTCGAAACACAACCCCTTTCAGCAGGCTAAATAGTTCTGTTAAATGACAACAGAAAGGACAGGCAACAAGAACCATCAGTCAAAGAGGGGAGGGCTAGTTCTTCTCTACCGGGTTACATTGGGGCGCTACCGGAACTGATCGAATTGGTAGTCTACAGTGTTTCTGGATGTTTCAGACCGAAGCTGGGGTTAGCATGAGAGCAGCACCATTTCGTAGCTCCGTTGTGGCCATTCCGCAACCAATCATGGCAGCCGCTCTTTATCGTTATTTTGGGCGGGGTGGGTGGCGGAGCCGAGCTGTTTTGCAGCCATCATTGTGTGGAGTTCAGTTCATCTCACTAGTTTTGTATTTGTCATGAGGGGTTGTTCCTAATGTTTCTATTTTAGCGAGGTCAAAAAGAGATCCCATTAGTGGCCTACTGATTTTGCTCGATTCCTTTTCTTTTTTTTTACACGATTTTTCGTTATCTGCAAAGACTAAACAGAGTATTGCGACTCTGTGTTTGTTTGTAAATAGAGAATGAACCAAAGAGAACTAATTCTAAAACAGTAAATACTTGGATAACAATCAATCAAATGGAGAGAGAAGCAGGCACGACGGATTACAACGGGGGCAAAGGCCTGCGTTAACTACCTTTCACTATCTGCAAAGAGAGAGTACTCCTAATAGAAATGAGGGGGGGGGGGCACCATTCAAAGCAGATCAGTGTGCATAAACACGAAAATGTTTTCACTTACCACGTACTTGACATTCGACAGCTTATGATATTTGCTATTAAAAAACCATTGAAATTCACTGAAAAAACCATAGGTTATAGACCATATATAGTTAGGAATTAGCATTTACAAAACCTTGAAAATTCACTGAAAAAACCATAGGTTATACACCATATATAGTTAGGAATTAGCATTTAAAAAACCTTATTTTACTCACACAAAACCATTGAAATTCCATATATAGTTAGTTGCACTAACTATATATCGCGCACCCGCAATCCACTGCTGATCATGTCACATATTACATCATTCATGACATGGTCAGTGACATCACTGATGACATCACTGATGACATCTCAAATGACATCACTGATGAGATCACTGATGACATCTCATTTGACATCAATGACCACATCACTGATGATATCATTCATGTGACAATACAATGCATCTCCTCACGTTTTAATATAACCTCTGTTTCACCCAGTGTTAAATACAGAGTATAATTTTTGAAACCATTGACACACCAATACTAGTTACTACATACGTACTCACTGATTCCTACGTCTACACACACATTCACTCATTCACCCATACAATCATTCATACATACAATCACTCATCTTTACAACACTATCATATGCACTCATACACCTATACAGACACTTACACTCTGCCACTCATCCATGGAGTTACTCACACACCTAGTCAGTCCTGTAAAGAATCAATCACACTTCCATTTTCTTGTCTATACAGTTAAACATAGAGCACCTTACATTTTCAAACATATACTAACACATACTTACTTTCTTATACAATCATTGATACAAGTACACATTGATCTGCACAGAGTCACACACCTCCCAGCCAGCCACACACACACTCAGTCTCCTATACAAATACTTGGACAATCAATCAATAACCCATATAGTTAATCATATAGCTACTGATCAACACATGCAGCAGTTTACAGAACAACAGACATAATGATGCACAAATTAAGACAGTTTACTCACTAACCCATGCACTCAGTGAGACACATTTAATCACTCACTCATACATTCAGTCATGCACCTACTAAATCCTTCGTCCAGACACTTATACATCTACTCATTCTTCAATATGTAAAACATATTTAAACTTTACAGAAACACACAGTCACTGGATGATGTCATCAGTGATCTCATCAGTGATGTCATTTGAGATGTCATCAGTGATGTCATCAGTGATGTCATTTGAGATGTCATCAGTGATGTCATTTGAGATGTCATCAGTGATGTCATCAGTGATGTCACTGACCATGTCATGAATGATGTAATATGTGACATGATCAGCAGTGGATTGCGGGTGCGCGATAATTAGTTAGTGCAACTAACTATATATGGAATTTCAATGGTTTTGTGTGAGTAAAATAAGGTTTTTTAAATGCTAATTCCTAACTATATATGGTGTATAACCTATGGTTTTTTCAGTGAATATATATATATATATATATTCAAACCAGACAAAAGTCGCTTGTGATTCCTGCCGCTTTCAATGGCGGGCCTCGGACGGGATAGCGAGTCCCTGCATATACAGCCAAACACTCTCCTCCATGCAAGAAAGAAGTCCGGGCCACTTTAGAGTTTGCACCGCGTCTTTAATAAAGAAGGCTTTCTCTCTACGCGTTTCGCAGGTAAACCTTCTTGTTCACGAGAACGAGTGAACTGCATTTCATTGCACATATACACAAAGTCACCTGGTATTAGCGTCATACCACTAGTAATAGAAAACAGACTTAAAGGTGAAATACTGGGCTGAGTTCATAATCAGTTAATTCAAAGTGCATTACAGTGTTAATCAGTAAGTACTGACAATAAACTAGTTTTGTGGACTCGCTGAACATTTCATAAAAAGTAGAAATGAAATTCATTATGTCTGTTGCATCGCGCCCTGGCATGTGGTAAACAGGGGACCTTTTTGCTAAATAGTTACAGCCCAAAGGGTAATTTTCACGGAGGAAAAATAAATGACCGTATGTACATACGGTCATTTATTTTTCCTCCGTGAAAATTACCCTTTGGGCTGTAACTATTTAGCAAAAAGGTCCCCTGTTTACCACATGCCAGGGCGCGATGCAACAGACATAATCACAGCCTTTCACAAAACCGACGACGAAAAGCACGTGCTCACGTGAGCAAGGCGAGTGTTGGTCGCTGAAACGCGTTGGGTTTTCTATGATTTCCGTTTACAATATGCTGGAACCGAAATGAATAAATAAGATTTAGCACACGTGCTTTTCGTCGTCGGTTTTGTGAAAGGCTGGAGTGGAAGTGCATTCGCACAGCGGCCGCTGTGTGGAGTGAGAAGTGTATATTTTTCAGGGCAACCTCTATCCCTGACATGCACCGCAGTCGTGGGTCCCGGTGATATGGAGGTAGTGAACTTGGGGATATATATATACATATATATATATCCCAGTCATCCATCCAACTCCAAGGAGAATATGGCACGTACTCATGGTCTGGTATGTTTAAAGCTTGTTTATTTGTTCAGGTCTCCCTCGACCCCGCAATGGCAAATAAAATAACAATTTTAACAACTTAAAAAAGGTTATATTTTTGAAGGGTTTCTCATAGGAAAGTCCAAGAGACTCTATTGAACGCCTTTTCAAGATCTAGAGTCATCACCACTGTATCCGAGATTGTAAGATTGACTCTTTTGATAATATGGCAAAGGAGGCCGGTGCTGTCGTTAGTCGGTTCTTCATGAACTCCACATGTGTAGAGTTGATCAGGCCTGATAAAAATGGTTCTAATCTTTTGCAGAGGATTTTAGCATATATTTTTGCATCCAAATTAATTAAAGAAATTGGTGTGTAGTTTTTGGCCTGAGTCAGGTCTTTACCCTCTTTAGGGATCACTAAAATGGTGACCTCACTAGCCGGGCTTGTGATGGTGCCTGAATTTGAACAATTGTGAAAGAGATCAAGAAGTGTAGGGCAAAGAGTGGGGGCAAATGTTTTTTTAAAGTTAGCAGTAAAGCATTAAAACCCCAGGCTTTGTGTGGTGTGAGAGATTTGCTATCCTCTGAGACTTACTCTAGTGTAAATGGTATACCAAGCGATCCCTTCTCTGGGTCAGTGATGGTGGGAAATTGTATGTTGTTTAGGTAATCTCTACATTTCTCAGCAGAAGAGTTTGAGTCGTCCTCATACAGAGATTTATAAAAGTCTCTGAAGATGTCCATGATTTTCTGAGGGTTTGTATAGGTGTCATTTAATCTGTCTTTGAGTGCATTAATGCCCTTATGTGACTGCTTATGTTTCAAATATGACGCCAGCATCTTACCGGCTTTATTAGCATCACAACGTTTTGACTCTGTGTAGTAAAGTAGAACCTGCTTTCATGGTTACCCCCACTTTTTACTGGTGTCATTCTGCTTTCTGACTAGTCTGACTGGGAATCCTGCAAATCAGGACCCCAGGCTCTGTGCTTCCTCCCTAAATTGGACCATGGTGGGTAAGTAGGTACCCCCCAGATTGGCTACTGATGTACATTTGTAAGTACCTAGTATATGGTACTAAGGTACCTAGGGCATAGGTACACCAGGGGTCCCCGATGGGCTGAAGCATGTATTATGCCACCCATGGGAGACCACTCAAATTGTGCCTACAGGCCTGCCATTGCAGCCTGCGTAAGCTGGTGCTAGAACCATTTACAACAGATGTGAGTTTTCTTATATCTGATGTGATTACACCTAAAACCTATAAGTCACCCCTAAGGCAGGCCTTCGAATCCTGAAGGCAGGGTGTTTGGATATACATGTGAGGGTGCCCCTGCATGAGCAGGACACCCTACAATTCCCGGAGTCCATTCTCCAGGCGTTGTAAGTGCATTAGCCATTACGATACGTAGAGTGGCCATGCGTCATTATGCGATGGCTAACTCTAAACAGCTGTAATGAATCCTTGATATCAAACATTTTGGAATTATACCTCAACACCGTAAAAGGTGTTGTAGGTATAATTCCATGCACTGTGGGCCTCCTTTGGGAAGCCCTCCATGCTCCCGGTAACAGTCTTCCAGAGTCTGACAGTAAGCTATGACGGCTGCCGACCACAGTCACGATTTTGCCCTCCTGCCGATGAGCAAAGCTCAAGCAGGGGAAGGTAGGACAAAAGTTATCCTATCACAGGGAGGTGTGACCACCCCCCAGACAGGACTTAGTGTATTGGGCTAGGGTGGGGGTGCTTGCCAGCACCACTAGACTGCTTTGAAGTGCAGGTTTGGTGCCCTCTTTGCATACTCCAGTTGAAACCAGTTCATGGAGCAGTTGGCTCCCCCTCTGGTACGAAACTGGACAAAGGACATGGGAGTATCCTCCCCATTGTCCAGCCCATCCTCTGGGAGGGACCCTTAATCATCCCAACCCTTTCCTTAGGGTACTTCAGTGTTTACCTTTGGGTGGTTGTTTAGATTTGTTGTGGGACAAGATTCAGATCCAAAACCATTTGCAACCGTCTGGGCACTTTGGACTTTGTTGGACTTCGCTTTGGGAACTGAGACTGCAATTGGTTCAGCTTCTCCTGGTCTTGTCATCCTCCCAGTGTTTTGTCTCATCTGTGCCTTTGCACCATACAGGTTCTTCAGGACTGAGGTTATCCAAGACACCTGAAAGAATCTCCCTTGGAGTGAAGGAGTCACTCCCCTGCATCTGCATGCACGGCAACGGAGCTTATCGGTCTGCTGTTCATGAGCCTCAATGGACTCTGAAAGGTTCAGCAACACAGGTGGTGGTTCTGCAACTCCCTCAAGGCCTGCACTGTCTTCACAGCAAGTTTAAAGCCAGTATTCCTCGTCGGAACTGCTGGAGCAGTAGCCCTGTGCACCGTGCCGACTTGCCATTGTCAAAGCTTGTTATGTTGTGTAGTTCCTATACAACTAAACAGAATCTGCGTGTTCAGACAGTTTACACTGCAGGATTGGTGGCAGACTGGTTCTGAACAACCCCACCGGGTACGTTGGCCTTTTGTACCAGCTAGCTCAAAGTGCCACTAGAATCTCCTCTTACCAAGGAGAGAATAGTTCTTGGCAACCATCGAACATGACAACTCTGATCCCTCAGGACCATGGAAACAATATATTACTTTTCTCAAAGTCACTCGTGCTTACTTAGTCTGTCTTAGAGAGATACGCAGGATAAACGGTTGGGAGTTTTCAATAAGTATTTATTGAACAGTTGTTATTCTGATGTAAAATAAACGAGCTGCAACAATCGTTAGACAGTAAAGGATATAAATAATTAGCAGTGTTACGAAAGTGAAAGGATGGGACAACTCTACCATCTTGCAGTAATCATGAATACATAACAGTATATAAAATACATGATAATAAAAAGATGCATACTCCTATGATACCTCCCTAACTAAATGTACCTAAGTGTACCTAACATGTGTGTAGGTATTAAGCCAAGAATCCCTCCAGGATAAAGTTAACCCCATTACCTGAAGTGAGAGACTGTGGGACCACGTCCTGGTCTTGAGTTGGACACCCCGCAGGGGATTTTTAGACCACTTCGAGCAGGAGTGTCTGCATGCAGGAACCTCAGCATCTCTGGTCAGTGTGTCGGCCGGGAAGTCCTCGTCTCCTCTAGCTCTCTTAGCAATCTGTGATGTATATATACCCATAGGTCTCCCCAGGGGTCCTCCCTCGCTGTATTACTGTATCGGTCTAAGGATGACGTTGGGCATGAACTTTATACATAGATATTATACAGGAGATGGTAGCCCTTCTGTGCTTCCAAGAATCCTCAATCATAATGTATGACATTTTGAACTAGGGAAAACCTGCGTTTTGAATGCAGTGTCGTATCTAGGTAAAAGGTCAGTACCTGTAAATCGTTATAAGTGTAATGTAGGGAAGAATATAGGTGAAGGGTTACGAAGTTACCTTGGCCTATATCAGGGTACCTATATGGAATATAACACCCACTCCTCTTCCAAATGGACAACATAGTTAAATTATAAACGTACAACTAGGTTGACTAGATACTGGTACGCAAATAGTTTTAAGAAAACTACAAAATATTTGTTTCTTATTTAGCTGAAAACCATGTTTAAAAGGTCTAAAAAGCCTATATAAAAAGAAAAAATTAAAATTGTCACCCAAGCCATAGCTCTAATGTGTCCATAGGTATAGTTCGAACTACTACAAGCATTGTGAAAGCCATGCATGCCCAAAAAGAATGTCAATTATGTTTTGGAGTTTCAATTTTAGTTTGTTTTAAAAGAGAAAAAGAAAAAAGAATTCTTCCAGCACACGTCGAAGCAAACGAGTCAAATGTTTATGTGTCCTGGCTAGCAGATGCAACATTTTCATTGCTTGCCTCCGCAGACGACGGTCCCTGCAACACCTCACAGATTATGTCAATTGAGCACAGATGATCTTTCGTACTGTCCAAACCGATGCTGGGGCTGCCTGTGTGCCATCCAAGGCCTGGGTGTCAGAGGAGGAGCCGATATCCATACCAACAGGAGCCGATACTACCCGTGGTGGCTCAAGGAATGCCGTCATCAGTATTGGAATACACTGGGGGCACTGCAGAACATGGGCTGTTATCGGTTCTAGTAAAGCATCTATATACTGTTGCGCACATGATGGGAGTGTCAGACAGAGGTCAAACACGCATTCTCCTCCGCAAAACAGGCATCGAAGGACAGGTAAGATGCAGTCCATCCAGACTGGTCTAAATGACAGGTACCAAGACGCACTTAGTTCTCGTAGGCGAGGTGTGCCTAGATGTTGTACCATGCGATCCCGGTATTTTCGCTCCAGGAGTACTGTTTCCATCTCCTTGGTGACGGGACGTCCAAAGCGTAGCACAAAAATAACAATCAGGATACCTGCTATTAGAAACAGGATCAGTGGTAATCCTCCAAAAATGCTTCCGAACACGGAGTGTATAAAGTTTTGGTATAACTACGAGGACTTTCTGAAAGGTGCTCAATAGTCCAGAACCTATGGTCTTAAATAGGTGGACAATACCTGTCATATCAGACAGGTTAAAGATACGATTTACCATTGCTGCGAAATGGAAGGGGCAATTCGTATGTAAGAGTGCCTGTATCTCTGCTGAAGACCTTGCGATCTGGAGATCAAAAGTCTTTCGAGCGGAGGTTAATGGCACAGACTTCTACAAAAAGCATGGCTTTCATTCTGCTCAAATCATCTAACCGTCTTAATGAAACATTTAGTGAAGGCCATAACGGCGCCTCCCTGACTGCTTGTGTCGGCGGAAGCAATACTTGCATACAGCAAGTAACCCTGGAACTGACCGTCACCAGTTATGCGATGCCCAGCAGCATCAAGTAACTCACATTCGAAAGTAGCACGAACACTGGAGTGATCACAGCAGCTGGGGCACCCCTCATGTGACATGATAGGTTTGCTACGGAACTGTTACAGGCCCCATGCAGCATTATATCATGGCATATGAGTGATCCACTTAAAGTGTTCTCACAGTTTGTACCTCTTAGAAACACTTCTATTTCCCCACTCCGCATTCAAAATCTGTACGGTAATTCCCAAGATTCCTTAATGAATTCCCTACCCATTTCTTCATATCTGCCTGCCTGCTTTTGTTCAAGGCAATATTGAAATTGAAAAGTAGGGACCGGAAGAGTTATGTGGCCATGGATTAACCATTCTGTGGATGGTGACTCTGCCACTGTAAAAGCTAATCTGTCCAGTTTTTCAATACACAGCATTGTATACTCTGCTCCCCTTTGTTCCATTTCTATCTGTTTTTCTGTTAGATTGTATGCAGAAAACAGAGACGTGCTGTTAATGAAACAGCACTTAGCCTGCGAGCAAAGATTGCAGCGTCCAGTTTAGCAACATAATAGAACGCAATTGTGATTGCCCTTGTATTGTGGACAAATCCTGTTCTAGTACATCAATAGCAGAAGATACAATGTTGCCCAGTGAATTTATCCTGGAGGTTAGTGTAGTTAAACCATTGTCAACCTCTGCCAGAGCTTTGTCTAGGTTTATACCATCTATTTCTCGTAATCTCTCTGCGCCCTCTTCTTGTGATATTTTCCAAATCTCATTATAGACAGCATAATAGAAACGTTTATGACGTGGCTTTCTAGGACTGAATAAAAAATCCCGTAGGTCCACATCCTCTGTAAGTAAGGATAAGTGTTGTTTCACATGTGTAAGTGTTGAGGTTTTTAGCCAGTCGAGGCATAAATTCCCAACACTGTATGATGTCACTACCCCTGGATGTTCCTCTGTACATATTGTGGATCCGGCCTGTGGATATTAAACCCTTTGGTTTTACCCGAGTATCTTTCATGACATTTATTGGTGTCTGTGGGCCAAATCAACCATCACTTCCAATCGAGGTCTGATCTATTGTATTGCATGATCTCACCTAGTGTAATCCCTTCTTGTGATGTTATGCTACCCTCGGTGTGTGATGGTGTGGGCATCCGAGGTGTATTCAAGTCTTTGTTCTTGGCTGTTCCAAGACAGGACGTTTGTTGCACAGTGTAATTCAAAAACATGATTTGCTGAGGAATGAGTCATGCTCTAAATAGCACTCCTGTTCCCTGGACCTGCCAGTCTCTAGTCCCCCAGACAGATTTTAAGTCTATAGTGTCTTTCCATAAGTTGAAACCTTGTTCAGACAAGTGGGCAATAAAGGAAGTAGAATAAATGTGTTTGGTGTTTGTCAGCATATTTTTCTGTGCTGGTGTTTGTGCAACCTTATAATAATATTACCTTATTTTATTTCTTTCTTATATAGCGCTTGATTCGACCCCCGAAGGGGTATCTCTGCGCTTAGGACGGGCCGTGAGGGTGTGTTGCAGCTACAGCAAAATCAGGCCCAGAAAAGAGTGGTCTTGAGCAGCTTCCAAATGTAGGTGATCCATGCATTGTCTCAAAATCATGTTAAACCCTGAAAAATATTAACATTTCTGTGCAAATGTCTTTGAACTGCTTTTCAGTGGTGTAGGGCAATGTTCCAATTGGTGGTATGTGAAAACTTTTCTGAGATTAGCAGATTTATGCTGAAAATGATGCCCATAATGTTAATAACTATACATTGTTTCAAAGTCTGATGTGTCTTCCAACATTTCATTATTAGAAAAGGCAGCAGATTTTTCTAAATCAGACAACATATTATTTACAGTTTCATAATCCCAATCATCAGAAAATGTACTGGAGGTAATAATATCATTCAATGATATTTTAAATAAATGTGGAATCTTTAAAAGTTCAAAACAAAAGATATGGAATCAGCACCCATCAAAAAGATATCTTAAGCAGTCTCTAATGTCTTTCAGTAAATCAAGAGATGAATCCCATAATAAACAGGTCTGGACTTGAATGATGCTTATTTTTCAATTCTTTGTTATGATGATCCAAAACAGATTAAAAATCAAAATTTACATATGAAGTTTTCCCTTTTAGCCAACGCGTTTCGTCTCAGGAATGAGACTTCTTCAGGGCTAAAGATAAAACATAGACTAATTACACACTCATAAATATACACAAAAGATTATTTACAAAGAAAGGTTAAGAACAGACACATCACAGAATATTCAATGACAGTTAAGATCAGTCAGAGTTAGTTGAAACTTAGTCTTTATTTTAGTTTTAGATTCTGGAAACAAAAGAAATACCGGTTTCTTTATAGCAATTCGGAAGGCAGGCAATTTTATAGACTTAATTTAGTGAGCCGTGGTGGACAGCAGAGAGAAGGGTCTATGAGAGGAAAGAAATCGATCACAAGGATTTGCATCCAACTATTGAAAATAGTTGGAAAAAAACATCAATGCAGACATACCTCGTAGAGCTGTCTTTATCAAAATAGTGCAAGAGAGGGTGGTTCCTTTATCAAAGCCGATTATTAGGCATTCTGAAGAGACACATAGAATATATTTCATTAATAGCTGTTGTTATTCCACAAATTTCAATACTGTCATATATGCGGATTCCGCATTAAGAAAATAAATACAAATTCATAGTCTCCAAACAATTATATTGTGCATTGTATTATTTGTAATCAGAATTCCTTACAGACAAATTCATAGATGAATCAAATTCTAGTGAGTATATATGGTAACACACAAGATTAATCCTAATCTGGGCCTCATGATCGTGCTTGTTACCAGTGATCTCCAATGCCTTAATGGCAAATTCCATGTAAAAAGCCATACTATCCTATGAGGTAAGTATAGTGTTAAGAACTGTATTGTGCGTTACTTTATGCTCTATAGTTATAACATACTGTACTAAATTCGTACTCGAAAACTAGGGGAGTACCTGTCAATCTCATTCTGTGTCTTGAGTTAACTGTAGAGAAGACAAGAAAAATAAGCAACACGAATAATCAATTGACCTAAAAGTTTAATTCTCCAAAGTAAACACACAAATCTAGTATGGTGACAAAATCACAATGCACGAAAAATACCTATTTGCGAAAGTTCTATGGCTGACAGTGTTAGTAGCTCCTTCAAATTTGACCAACATACTCAAAAAGTCAAAAAAGAAATTTTTCTATATATCACCACACAAGACCCAAAAGTATCGCTTAAGCAAATGAAGCAATTGGTCAGACATCTTGGAGTGTCTATAAACTCTAATGACCAAAATATAAGCGCCTCATTCAAAACAGGGTGTACTAGGCTAAAAATAAGTGATAGGTCTTCAGAGGGACAGAAACGATAATGATAACATAGAATAAAAATATTAACTGGGGAGAAGACAGCGTTGGAGGCATCTGTAATAGTCCCTCAAAACGAGCAAAGCCTATCCCAAAAGGAGCCGAGCCTACGGCCGAACTTACCGAGAAAGGCATGGTGGCCAGGAACGTAACGAACATCGATGGTTGAACAGCACCAGAATATGGGCTGTAAAACCACTTCCTTTTATACTCGAGATAATTAGATGATTGAATGCACCTAATTCCACTCCTGAATCCGCATTAGTCGACCCGGAAGTGTATCACTGTCATGGCAATGATCTAAGCAAACAAGTCGGACATCTTATAGTGTGTACTTCAGAATGCCCAAGTCTCATAAAACACATTTTATATTTTAGAATTGCAGCATGAATAAACCTGCATGATAAAATGTGATGTAGAACCATGAACTATTATATTTGAAAGAGATTAAATGATTCAAACGTACTAAGTACCACATTGGAATTCATGTTGGTAAACCTGAATATTTTAATGTCATCATAAAACTAACTGAGAAGCTGTGTCGGCCCTCTCAAAGTATATTTATTTCGTTGATGAAATCTCATGGAACAAGACGTATATTTCAGAATCCTGTGGGCTGAAAAGGCCGCTCCCTATTAGACGCCCCCAAAGCGCGTACCAATTCTCATTTGTCAACTCTAAAGTTTGAGGTTCTCATGCCAACATGCCGAAAAAATGTGTCGGCCATCTTGGACTGTATAAGTTTGGGTGGTCAATTATCGTACAAAGTAAAAGAATATTAAAGTCTTACGGGCCAGAAGAATGCTCCCCATTTGTTCCACAGAAGACCAGACATCACAGACGCACCCAATGTCACATTCGCGTCCGCGTTCTCAAGCTCAAGCATCCATAGTTGTCATGCCAACTGACTGAAGCACTGCATCGGCCATCTTTGACTATGCAAATATGGGGGGAGTAATCACATAAAGCAACAAATATATTTTTTTCTCTGGGACTGCCTCATTCGTTAGCCCCAAAATCAACATAAATAGATTACGTGTGTATAGAATAGAGAAACCCCACAGAATCAGTATGCCACTAACAATTTCGGTCCCAAAAGATCATCAAGGCCAAAAGTTTAGATCAGCCATCTTATAATGGAACAATCGTGATATGTAATGCCCGAACAGGGCCACTACAAACTGCATTTGGAAAATTGAAATAAACAAAAAAAATCTCTGTGCAAACATTCATTACAAAGCAGACGTCATTGGTTCATAAACAACTGATGTTATCGTAAATAATATGATTGCATATAAGTAAAAGGGCATGAGAAGTCGGTTGTGTCCTCATTTAACAAATGACATTGTAATGTCATCACAAGTTACATAAGTGTAATGGTAAACAATATGAAAGCATATAGGTAAGAGGGCATGGGAAGTCAGTTGTATCAGCATTTAACAAATGACATTATAATGTCATCACTAGTCACATGAGTTATAGTCATCACTAGTAGCATCCTTGAACACAAGAATTACATCGGCCATCTTGTAAAAAAACAGTTGTGATGCATAATACTCAAACAGAACCACAGCAAACTGTAATTGAAGGAATCAAGATAAACAAACAGCTTCGTGGAAACATTCGTTACAAAAAAAATGTCATAGGTTCATAAACATCTGATGTTCTGGCAAATAATACGGCATAGGTAGTCAGTTATATCAGCATTTGGCAAGTGGCATTTATGATGTCATCACTAGTCACGTAAATTGTAGTCATCACTATCATCATCATTAAACACAAAAAAACATTTTTTGAAGACAGTAAAATCAGAATCAATTGTTAGCATAACCAAGTCACAATCACTACTTCACTTGAGCCACAAAAAAAATGAATTTCAATAGCAAACAATACTGTAGCTACATCTACTATAAATACGCTTAGATGTACAGAAATTCACAAAAAATGATGAAATTCATTATTTTGATTTAGCCCATACTGTACTCTCCTCAAGCAACAAATCCATATTGATTCTAATTGTCTGAGGTCAAGCTCTCTGTTTCCACCTCTAACACTTGCTTTCAAATGATCAATAGCATGAAATTCTACCACTTTCATCGGGGTGCTCTGTACAAATATGATTCGCCATGGGATATTTTAAATCACCATTCTTGATGGCTCTTACATGTTCTTGTACACGTGTTTTTAGACACCGAATGCTACTACCTACATATGTCTTCCCACATGAACATTGAAGTACATATATAGTAAACGTCGTGTTACAGTTGATGAACTCCTTAATCTCAAAACGTTTAGAACCATTATATGAAAATTGGGTAGTTTTGTTCTTTCCAAATTTACAGATACAACACCCCCCACACACAAAAAACCTTTAGGTTTCTCAGGAAGCCATGTTGTCTTTTGATGGATTGATCTGACATAGCTTGGACATAATGTATCTTTCAAGGTGGTCCATCTCTTATAGACTATCTTAGGTCTGGCAGATACAATATCATTTGGAATGCTTTCTGACTTGAGGAGATGCGAGTTCTTGCGAAGTACATTGTAGACATGACTACTGTAAGAGTTTTATTTGGTGATGAAAGGCATCTGTGCCCAGTGAACTCGACTGGCTTTCTTAGCTTTCGAAGAACTCAAAGTACGTGCTCTATCCAAAGCACGTGCCCGTATTTCAGCTTTATTCAAGCAATCATAATTATATCCCCTACGTTAAAAATTTTGTTTGATTTCGGTCAAATTTTTCGAAAAATCACAGTCTCTGCTGCATTTGCGCCTTGCGCGCACCATTTCCCCATAGGGGATCGCTTTTATGGTCGATTGAGGATGCGCACTAGTCGTATGCAACACACTATTGCATGCCGTGGGTTTTTTAAACACATCACTGTGAATTTTTTCATCATGGACATACAATTTTAGGTCCAAGAAATCTATTTCTTTGCCAGAATGTTTGATAGTCAGTTTGACATGAAAATCATTCTCATTTAGATATTCAAAATAGGCCATAAGATCCCTCACTGGCCCATTCCATATTAGAATGATATCGTCAATATAGCGGGCATAGAATATTATTTGATCACACCAAGTTTTGGCTCTTGGGCCCCAGGCGTGCTCCACCTTAAACAGCCCCATGAAGAGGTTTGCATAGGATGGAGCAAACCTGGAACCCATAGGCGTGCCACCTTTTTGTATATAACAGTCACCATTAGAGTGACCAGGGCTAGAGTGCAGCAATGAGAAGGATCCAGTGACCAGTGACCAGTGACCCACGAGGAGACGCGGCGGCAAGGAGGTGGCGAAAACCGGCGTGCAACTCCGACCAGGTGGCAGGCGGGACCTGGCAACCTCAGCCTGGTGCCCAGCACTGAGCGGTGAGCGGGGGTAAACAGCAGAAAGAGCCGCGGGCGCAGGAGCCGCGCGTGTAGGTGCCGCAAACGCAGAAGCCGCGAGCGCTACGGGCGGCACTGGTGCAGGTAGGAGGGCACAGGAGGGCTGTAGGAGTTACCTCAGGAGCTGCCCGGAGCCGAGGATATTGCCGAGGATGTTGCCGCGGGTGTTGTAGACACCGAGGGAAATATTATTGTTTTAACCCAGAGCCCTGAGACCTTGGCCTGATAACCATGATAACCCTGCTAAAGAACCAAACCGGCTAAAGAACCAAACCTGAGAGTGGCTCAAATAGCTAATTAGCCATCAGGAAAAACCTCTCAACCCCTAAGAAGGCACAAGGACATTTAAAAGGACTAAACCAGTATCACTGGATTATCGGTGGCGGGCCCTGGCTGGGGGTTGCTGATAGCGCCCTTTGAGAGAAGCAGGGTTTGTGTTTGTTGTGGTGAGCCTGTACTTGACGATCTTACCTCTCTGCTCTCCTTCTGGATTTTCCTCTTCCTTTTTCCAACTCACCATTTTACCATTGGGGGACGCAGTGTCAGCTTTTGGCTTGCCGTCTCTCAAATATCCTACCTCTTTAATATCTATTAGGAGAGAGGTTATTGGAAAAATAACTAAACCAGTAGCAAAGTAGCAAGTACCAACGCCATCAACATCAATAACCCAAAAGAAAGGGTTAGCTACTAGAAAATGCGTTCTGGCAAAGAGAGAACAGTGGGCTCCCCCAAGAAACGAGCTCGAAGAAACCAAGCACTCAATTCGCAAAAAAAAGATCAGTGTTAAGGCGCAAACAAAGGGATCGACTCAGTCGCTAATTTCACCTATAGCAAGAATGTTTGAGAGATCAACTAAAATCCCACAGAAATTTGACTTTATGGAAGATCCTACAACTGCACTTATGACTATGCAAGCGGAGCAAGAATTAAAATCATTACAGTCCCCACTCAAACCAATAAACGGTACGAAAGGGGGTTTGGATCTAAAAGTTGAAGTGGGAACAGACCTAGACGCCAAACCTAATGAAAACACAGAGGGACTAGATCTACGACTGGATTTACCACCGGAATATCCACTATATAAAATATTTGCGCAGGAGACGAAAAGTGGAACAATGGAAAGTTCAGCGGCCCATACTCTCCCTAACAATACACAGGCAGACTATAATGAACCTGCTCTAATACCCGTAGAGGCCAATGTGGTCATAAAAAATCAGACTCAACCACATAAAGAATCGTTACTTAACCCAGAGCGCCAAAATGCCCTGGACGAAAAGTGTTACCAATTATTGGGAAATTATCATAAAGATGAAAAAGGACGATCCTTAGTGAAAAACTATGACCCACAAGAGGCAATTGAGCAGGAAAATATTATTCATCTACAGACCGTAGAAAATACAAATACAAATATTGAAAGAGCGGGCAATGTACATCCATCAGTTGTAAATGATCTAGCAACCAAAAAACAACTATTACCAACAAATGGTCCTGCATCCATAAAGGAAAGCGCTCCTATCAAATGGAGACTTTTATCTCCAAAACACGTATTGTCAATTACACATAAAGATATTCCTGATATTAAAAGAAACGATGAAGATAACAACACCACTACAAATATCAATCAACTAAATCTCAATCACAATGCAAAGCAAACAGAAAAAATGGAAGCTGGATCAATATGGGATATACATTATCAAACTTCAGTATTAACTTTGGAAGCCTTAGCCGCACAGTCAAATAAAATGGACATTCAAATAGACATCTTGGATCTTATGGCCAACACAGTTGCAGGAATTGAGATCAAATTATCCGACTTAAACAACCTAATAATAAAAGCACAAAAGGAAAAAACGCCAACTTGCATAGAATGCACATGTACACCAATAATAAACAAACTAGTACTCATACCGGAAGTTGTAAATACAATACTGGAGGACGCTAAAGAAGCTATTCAAAAAAAGAAAGTGGGTAATAGTAAGGAGGACGGACACCAAATTAATAAAAAATCAACCTCAGAAAACAAACAGGATGAACTGACAAAAATTGTCTATTGAACACAGTAAAATGACAAATGTGAATAATCAAGAGAAAACAACTCATGACATAAGTGAAAACAAAGTAAGAAAAAAAATCAGGTGACTCGTCAAATAAACAGGACATAGAAGATGCAGACTTGGGGGCTTTTGAACTAACAAAAAGACAAAAAAAGAAACTGAGGAAAGCAAGGAATAGGGAAAATGCTTACGCATTCAGAAACAGAATTAACTAAACCTTTTAATGAAACAGAAAGAACTCCAGAACTCAAATATTGTGGAACTACAAATTCTTCCAATCAAAAGAGAAAAAAGAATAAAACATTTAGTGGAGGGGTCAACGTTATGCCCGAAACAAAAGTGGCAAAAAACGCTGAAGGAGAGGAGAAATACTACGACATCTTCTCTAAACCATCCGCAACCAGTTCCAAACAAAGACAGACCAAAAGAAACATCACTAGTTTAACTGAAACTTCCGACTTAACCATCGGTCGAAGGGATGTCGAGCAAAAAATAGAAAAGGCAGCACAAACAACAAACAAAATTAATGCTAACGGCTGTATAACAAATGATCTTACTCTTCCAGGAATTCAAAGCAACGAAACCCAGAGTATGACTGAGGGAAATAGAGTAAGGCCGTCACAGGAGTTTGGAACTATATCGTCTAACGAAAATGACGCACAGAGCCACATGCGTCCATCAACCCAAATTCCGAATGACTGGCACGAAAAAAACTCGCTCAGTCAACCCATAACTTGTGACATACAAAATGTTCTCCCCGAATGGAAAGGAATGGGGAATTCTGGACTAACGCCAAACTGCTCCATAAATAAAGAAATAACTGATGGTTTGACTTATGAAAAAATGCAAGATAATTTAGTTATTGTAAAAAGAGGTCTGAGCAGGCAGATTACCTACACAGAAAACTGAAGAAAAAGGGAAAATATAAGTGATGTAATGCCATATAAAAAAAGGACCGTTCAACTAGTCCTTAAGCCATTATATGAATCAAGAGGACCTCATGACATTCTAAATAGAGGAAACGTCCTCCGACTAATGAAAAATCTACCAACTCTTGCAAGAATAACAACAGAAGATATTGAAACAGTGGGCTTTCAGGCAAATCCTGATGGCACAGTGCCACTAACACTGATAACAGTACCCACCGGGCCAATAGCAGACTCTATCCTGAAAGAGCATGGACGCTTTCGTGATTGGGGTATATTGATTAGCCAACTCCCGCCAATAGTCTATCCAACACCCCTTTTAAACACTGGAAGCAATACAAAAAAAAAACCAGTCCAGCGAGAGGAACCCAGTTTTCTCCATATTAAAAAAATCCTTGGGGAAATCAAACAATGAAGTTAGATTCTGTTCGATACCATTAGAGAAAGAGAACATAAAAGAGGCAAATAAACACTGGATTATGGAATCTCTCCATGGAGCAAAGGTTAACTGACAAGAGCAAGTGCAAGAAAAGACCAAAGCCTTCACAAAATTGAAGATATGCTCATGGAATATAAATGGGATCTGTGGACAATGGAAGGAAGCTAAAATCCAAGGATTTTCAACTGAAACTCAAATAATATTACTCCAGGAAACTTGGTCAATAGACCCATTTATGTTGAAACATCACACGGGATACTTTGAACCAGCTGTTAAACATCAGAAATTTGGACGCCCTTGTGGAGGGTTAGCAATATTTGTATCAAACGACCTAGAAGCAAAACATGAGTTAATCCATACAAACAACTCAAACCTTCTTGCATTAAAAATTCGCTATAAAGCTTGTAAAAGTATGCCTTACAAAACCTTGACTCTCGTAAATGTATACATTCCACCAAAACGGACCTCAAAGAAAGAGCTGATTACTGCCCTAAATGATCTTTTATTGGAGCAAATTTTGGAAGACCCTTTGGCAGATTATATTGTAACAGGGGACTTCAATACAAACTTGCTAATGCCTATGGTATGCCTTTGTTCAATCGCAAAATCATCAATGGGCAATCCCTGACCCAATAATGGGACCGAAAACGATACTCGTCAAAATAATATAGGGATAAACTTGGTGAAGGATATGGAAGCACTGGGCCTTAGAATATTGAATGGTAGATTTCGAACGGACTCTCCACCGGCTTGCTCATTCCACTCTAAAAATGGTAGTTCACGAATAGACTACACGCTGACGTCTTTATCTACCTTTAACAAGGTGACATCTTATACCGTGAATAAAGTTACGGACAGTGATCATAGCCAGCAAATTATTGTGATAAATATATTGTGCCCAAAATCCGAGACCTTCCAGACAACCCCTGGTGAGATCTGTACCATTAATTACAAGAAACTTATATGGAAATCCGAAAATACGGATGAGATCACCGGATGGGCAAAAACACTAGTGATAGAATCCATGGATGAAGAAACAAGCATAGACCTCATGGAACGATGGGAAAATTTCACTCACAAAGTAGTCACTGATAATGCTAAAATAACAGGAATACAAAGAAGGAAAGGTGTGAACAGCAAGAAAAGAGAAGGCAGAGAAAATTAAATCTTTCTTCCATATGCTGTAAGGAAACTCAGATATACACGAAATCGGCTGAGGAGACAACTAACGAAGTCCCCACATAACAACGAATTAGCTGCTTTACTGAGAAATACAAGCTGCAGATTAAAGAAATTGATTTGGAATGAAAAAAGCAAAGCCAGACAAGATCTGTGGACAAAAATATTCCATGCAAGCACATTGGTAAATTCAAGGGAGTTCTGGAGACTAATTAACGGCCTAGCTCGACCAAATAAATACGGAATTGGAACCAGTCTATCCGAAGAAGAATGGGTGACGTTCCTTAAAGCACACCTAAATCCAAACCAACCGTCTTTGATACAACGTACGGTCGACCCAAGTTCCAGAAAAGTTGACACTGAAGGAGATAGTGAAATCCTAATAACCAATATTCAAGTGGCAAGCCTGATAAAAAAGCAAAAAGACGGCGCCCCCGGACCAAATGACATTCCTTTTGCACTTTTCAAAGAAGCGCCTGACTTCTGGTCAAGCTATCTAACAGATGTTTTTAAAGAAGTGGTCCAGAGGGAACAAATCCCGGAATCATGGAAAGGATCACTTATAACCCCCATATTTAAGAAAGGAAACTGGCTACAACCAGAAAATTATAACTTAATTATCTTCCAGGACACAGATGCAAAGCTGTTTGCTGGAATTTTATTGGCGAAACTAACTAACTGGGCAAAAGAGAATCAGGTATTACCCCCAAATCAAACAGGTTTCGTCAAAGGCCTCGGTACGACCACAAATCTTTTAACATTAACAATATTAATCGAAAAAGCTATTCTAGCTAAACAACCCTTATATTTGTATTTCGTAGACTTTAAATCTGCCTTCGATTGTGTTGACAGTGAACTTTTATGGGTCAAACTAACTAAACAAGGTATATCAGAAAACCTACTAAAGATGATTAAGCTCTTGTACTCCGAAACCTGGGTTAGAGTTAGGATGGGTAACGGCTCAACTTTGACCAAAATAATTCCAACATCGAGTGGCCTCAAACAGGGATGTGTGTTGGCTCCCTTACTCTTTAATTTATTTTTTGCTGACCTTACCACCGAATTAAACACAATTAATGCCCACCCCCCAAGGTTAGCTCAAACTCAAATATCGAGTCAAATTATACGCGGATGATGTCATACTCTTAAGTTGTACAAAGGTGGGGATGCAACGACTGATTGATGGCATCTCTAAGTATTCTGAGGCAAATGGTATGCACATAAACAAAGCCAAAACCAAGGTGATGGTAATTACAAAAAACAAACGAACAACACACGCACATAAATGGATCCTGCAAGGAAAAAAATTGGAGCGGGTAGCTGAGTATAAGT
The DNA here is from genome assembly GCF_964261635.1 of Lissotriton helveticus. NCBI lineage: Eukaryota > Metazoa > Chordata > Amphibia > Caudata > Salamandridae > Lissotriton > Lissotriton helveticus. Next base: position 643,802,244 of record NC_136070.1, read on the forward strand.
ACTTGGGAGAAACTTTCAACGATAACGGCAAGTTCGAGACTCAAAAACTCGACATTAAAAGGAAAGCAAACTCCCTCATTGGTGCACTTAAATCAATCCAGAGAACCATTGGAGACTTGTCTTATCGCCCCTTATTAAAAACAAGTGAGGCAAAATTATTGCCAACTCTAACATATGGCAGTGAGGTGCTCAACGAAAAAGACGTAGACATCATTAACACCTCAGTCGCTAAAACGTACAGAATTTTATTTTCTCTTCCTAAGAATGACTATGTAAATCAGGTCAAGAAGCCATCTTACACCTATTGTGTCTTTGTCCTGATTTGGAAGCGGAAAGAAAAAGTACACTTAAGAAAATGTTTAATGAACGTGGTGTAAGGACTTGTAGGCAGGCACTAGTGGCAAGCTTAAATCCAGATGACTTACCAATGAGCTTTTGTTAAATTTCTACTTATGGTCCAAAAAAAGTTGGAAGCCTGTACTTGATTAATTTATGAGTTGTGTGAATATGAACCTATTGAATTAACCAAAAATCCAATTTTAAACGATTGATTTTTATATCAGATTGATGAAAATTATTCGAACATATGAATAGTTTTTAGCATTTTATAACTGTAAATGTTTTTACCTGCTTTTTGTACGATTTTAAATAATCAAACAAATAAAAAATTTGAATTTGAATTTGAATCAGTCACCATTACTCAGAAAGGCGTTATTCATTATGATTAGCTCAGCCATTTCTGATAACATAAAAGTGTGTTCTAGTCTGTTACAGTCACGTTTAAACAAGAAATGTTTCAGAGCACGTATGCCTTGTTTTTGTTGGATGCAAGTGTATAAGCTTTCGACATCCATTGTGACAAATAATAGCTGGGTGTCCTGCCAGATGAAATCTTCTAGTTTGCAAAGCAGATCGCCGCTATCTCGTAGATAAGATGGAAGATTTTGTACATAAGGTTTAATGTATGAATCCACAAACTCCGAAAGGTGTTCCGTGGGTCCACCATTACCGGAAATGATAGGTCTTCCGGGGGGGAAATCACCCCCTTTGTGGATTTTGGGCAAAATGTACAGGCACGGAAATCTAGAATGATGGGCTTGTAGATAACGGTATGAATGATCAGATAGTAAACATGATTCATGCCACTCATAGAGTTTCCCATTGATCAGGGTCTCTATTTTAGATGTAGGGTTCTGGTTCAATTTTTCATAGCAATCCAGGTCAGATAATTGTCTATTGATTTCCTCATGATAATCCTTTTTGTTCATGAGAACAATGCTCCCTCCTTTATCTGCCTCCTTTATTACTAAATCCTCATCATTCTTGAGGGCATTGAGTAAAGTCCAATTAGTTTTAGATATGTTGGTCTGATGTTTGCATCTATGAGTTATCAGATGATCATCCTCTAGCTTGTAAAGATATAAGCTCACTCTGTTAAAGAACTCATCAATAACGGAGTCCTTAGATTGTGGAGGCATAAATTTAGACGTAGTACGCAGACCACTATCAGTGCTGCAGTCCTCAAAGATCCCCAACATGTTCGTAAATTCAACAACATTTCCAATTTCATCCTCATCATAAAGAGTAGCTAACATATGAGAGTGATGAACATCATTAATACTGGGTACATCCAAAATGGGGGTTCAACTTAGACACAGGAGGCACTGGAGGATGTTCAGCAAAAAAAAATGTTTTTTAAATTTTCTTGTGAACTTGAATAGATCAACATGTACGTCATCAAAGTCACATCTGTTGGTTGGACAAAAGTTGAGTCCTTTGCACAATACATTTCTTTCGTCATCAGTCAAGACCCTAGTTGAAAAATTAACAACACTATTGTCATTTACAATAGAATTTTCATCCAAAACAGTTTCCAAACAATTATCCATACCATCTATTTTTTCAAGGTGGTGTTCTGCTCCCTTGCTTTTATGCCTTCCCTTATGTTTTGCGTCACCCCGCCTTGTTCTTGGTTTGGGGTTTTTTTCCGGTTGCCCAGGCGGTATCTTTGCACCTCCTGTAAAAAAGCAGACATGGTGTTGTCTGTAACCATAATACTCGTGCCCTCGCCAGGGTCACTCCCTATTGATGACAACGAAGTATTGCTGGAAGAGACACTGGCACTATCTTTATCTGTCTTCTCTTGTGTTTTGCTGACTATATCATCATACTTGCGCGCAAACTTAAAGATGCGGCCCTTCTTATAATCGCCGTCATCCCTACGTATTTTCCTTTGTTTCTTTTCTTTTAAGTACAACTGATAGCTGTTCAATTCCTTCTTAAGAATCTCATTGTTTTTCTTTATTATCTCTTTAAGACTGGATTCATTAATTTCTTTTTCTAATTGTACAATCTCTTCTCTAATTTTCGCTACCTTCCTTACCATCATTCTAAAAGTTCGGTCAGACCAAATATATCGTAATCAACCTAGTCCCACACTATACCATCAGGTATAGGAACTGCTGTAATGTTCACAGATGACAAGTCTCTTTTTTTCACGATGTGATGATAGATGCTGTTTCAGAATCAGATTCACTTTTTGTGCTGCAGAGCTTTCTCAAAGATAAGTTCCATTTATAAGCATACCAAAGACAGTTAAAAAGCCTATCCAGAAAAGAAAGAAAAGTATCCCGGTAATTACTCAGAGTTCCACCCAAGGTAATACCAGTTAAGTCTTTTTAAGAAGATTCAGAAAATCTTTAATTCGCTGGTTGCGTTTTTCTTGTGCTGGCATTGTTTCAGGTTCACTTGGATCCAATGAAAAGATATTAAAGTCAATGAAATAGCCAGATGCAGTTTGATTAATTTTCGGTATTTCCGCAGGTCTTGTGGAAACTGTAGCTTGCTCTTGTTGAGGCATGTTGATGTAGATATCTGTTTTTGGTCGAATTGAAATTTGTCTTTCATTCTGGTTTTGAATTTGAACTTCAGTTTCAAGAGGAACGAGTTCCATGGCATTGTTGCATAGTCCATCATTCTGTGCAGGTGACTCCTCAAACGTGATGAGTCTTTCTGTTTGGACTTATTGTATAGTAGCGAGAGGAGGGTGTCTGTTACTCTGGAGTCCATGCGACCTACTACTCAGTATCGGCCACATAGTTTGGTTTGATTAGGTCAATTGAGACAAATCTTTTCTCCTTTTTACCAGCAAGAGGTGGCAGAGGCACAATTCTTGTTCCTTCAACTACCAGGACAGGTACAGGCTTTCTGTATGATGGCCTAAATTCTTTTTGTCTGCTATCTTTTCTCTGACCAGGTCCCCGACTTTAGACACCCAGACAGGTCTTGCCGTGACAGACTTGACTTCCCCAGTGGCGGTCCGCTTTACCTGGACATTGCTTTGTAGTGCCCTGGATTCATTTAACTCCTGTAAAACAGCCAAACTTTATGGATTTCAAAAGGTTTCTCATCTGCCACTGTGTCTTCACAATCAAGATCAGGTACCCACATTCTCGTCCCAAATAGGACCTCATAAGGAGTGATACCCCCTAGAGAACTGCTTGGCATGTTATTTAATGCTCTTTTAACTCCATACAAATGTTTTACCCAACTCTCAACCGAGCCTAATAATCTAGCTGTTAAAGACTGCTTTAAGTCCCAGTTTTTCCTCTCCACAACCAAATTTCCCTTGGGATGGTATGGAGAGGAGTACCCCTATGCTACACCCAAACCTCCCATGGCTTCCTTGTAAGCCCTAGAGCTAAACGTGGGGCCGCAGTCAGAATTGAATGTGCCAATTGCGTATGTCCCTACGAAGATTCACAAATCTTTTATAACAGTTCAAGCGTCAGCCGAGCACTGGGGCCACACCCATAGGAATTTAGAGCAGGAATCCAATCTGTTTGTAAGGGGCTGCAGTGGTCCAAATAAACACCTGTGAGTGGTTTGTCTGATATGAATAATGATGTCTGTGCTGGACCTGTTATGGTGGAGCCTTTCATCTGCTGACAGATGTTGCATTTCAAGACATAGTCCTTAGTCTGCTTTGGTAATCCTGGCCACCAGTAGCGTTGTTTGAGTAGAGAAACAGTCACGTAACTCCAGCAAACATGACAACTCTGATCCCTCAGGGCAGTGGAAACAATATACTACTTTTCTCAAAGTCACTCGTGCTTACTTAGTCTGTCTTAGAGAGATACACAGAATAAACGGTTGGGCGTTTTCAAGAGGTATTTATTGGACAATTGTTATTCTGGTGTGAAGTGGATGAGCTGCAACAATCGTTAGACAGTAAAGGATATAAATGATTAGCAGTGTTATGAAAATGAAAATTGCCTGCATGACGCACAGAGCTGTACACAACAACTCACCCGGCTACCTCATTCAGAAGCTGACAATATCTGGTGGCACAAGAACCACTAGAAGCACAAAGAATCTTCTTCTGAAACCTCGTAGATTCCGGAAGGAAAAAACATATAAACGCTCCTTTTCAGGAATGGCACCCAGGATCTGGAAGTCACTCCCTCCAGAAACCAGACTTATCTCCTCCACTACATTCTTTAAGAAAGAAGTAAAAGCTATCCTCATGACTAAATTCACCTGAACTTGTACTTTGGATCTATTTGAGACTCCGCACCTATCTGCATTATTGTTTTGTCTGATTGTCAATTTTTATCATTGGTTTTAGTTGATTATTATGCCCCCCCCATGTACCTACCCTATTTTGCTATTCATCTTGTACCTACAACTATTCTTTGCTCAAACGTCTGTTAATCACTCCCTTGTTTCTTTACCCCCTGTTTTTGTAAAGCGCTCTGATATCTGCAAAGATCTTGTCCGCGCTATATAAAACTTTCAAAATGAATAAATAAATAAAATAAAATAATTGGATGGCACAACTCTACCATCTTGCAGTAATCATGAATACATAACAGTATATAAAATACATGATAGTAAAAAGATGCTTACTCCTACGATGCCTCCCTAACTAGATCTACCTAAGGGTACCTAGCATGTGTGTAGGTGTTAAGCCAACCCCATTACCTGAAGTGAGAGACTGTGGGACCCCGTCCTGGTCTTGAGTTGGACACCTGGCAAGGGATGTTTTAGACTACTGCAAGCAGGAGTGTCTGCATGCAAGAACCTCAGCGTCTCTGGTCAGTGTGTCGGCCGGGAAGTCCTGGTCTCCTCTAGCTCTCTTAGCAAGATGTGATACATATATACCCATAGGTCTCCCCGGGGGTCTTAACTCGCTGTATTACTGTGTCGGTCTAAGGATGACGTTGGGCATGAATTTTATACATAGATATTATACAGGAGATGGTAGTCCGGATGTGCTTCCAAGAATCCTCATGCATAATGTATGAGATTTCAAACTAGAGAAAACCCGCGTTCTGAATGCAGTGTTGTATCTAGGTAAAAGGCCAGTTCCTCTAAACCATTATAAGCGTAATGCAAGGAAGAATATAGGTGAAGGGTTACGAAGTTACCTTGGCCTATATCAGGGTACCTATATGGAAAATAACAGTTGACTCTCTTCTCCAGAGATCTTCGGGCTCCAAGAAGCTCCAGCCTCCAGCATCTCTTGCTACCAGGATCTTTATCCTCACCACATCCTCTGCACTGTGGGCCTGCATCATTGGTGAGCTGCTAGAGGTCCTCTTGTGACTCCTGTGCCTCTGGCCTGTGGGTCCTCTTGAGGTTTTTTTGTCATCAGTGGGCTACCCTGTTTGCTCAGGGCCTACTCTGATTTAACTGCACTTGGCGAGTTCCTTGGACCTTGCTGATCCCGACACTGCACCTTTTTTGTCTGCCACGTCTTTTGCCGCTGCCAAGGCGTGTTGGTTCTCCCACCGGACACCGACCTCCTGGCTCTTGACATTCGACTTGGGACAGCTCGTGAACGGTTCCTGGTCTTACACAGCATAGCCTGGTCCGCACAGCTACAGCTCCAAAGTCACGGACAACTCTGCTGCATCTTCCAACTTCGGTGGGCATTCCTCTTCTGTGCCTCCTGGTCACTCCTGAGTGGCCTATACTCTGTCCCCTGTGCTTGCAGGTACCTCTCTTCCTGAATCCACCCTTGAATTCTACCGGACTCTTTCACCTTCTTTGCCAGCAGCATCTTTACTAAAATCCTCCATTGTGGTCTACAACGGTTTCTGATGTCACTTTGCACATAGGCTTCCCTGGTGTAGGTATCCTGGTTCCCGGGTAGGGCGACTCTCCAAACTTCCATCTTCCACAAGGTTTCTTTAGGGTCCTCTGGGAAGGGTCCTTTTTTTTAAAACTGCAACCGTGACTTCCCCATTGACTTGTATTGATCATGCGGTCGTGTTTCCACTCTGCACACGGCCTCCATGGGGTTCCTGGGTTCTTACCTTGGGTGGTTCCTTTTGTCCCCAAGTCTTTTAAGTCTTATAGGTCCAGGCTCGACTTCGGTCATGAGTCGTATTCCACTTTATTAGTATATGGTTTGGTCACCCACTGCAGACTACTGTGTATTTGTTCTACTTACGTGTTCTGTTAGTGAAGTATTGTGTGTATTGTGATTATATCTCTGGGAGGATATATTGCAGTGTGTTAGTCAGTGTTTATAATAAATACATCTTTTTTATAACTACACTCTATGGTTCTTTTTCACTTAAACTACACTATATGATTAGTACTGGTAAAACAAGCTGCTTCACACTCTTGGACTAAGCCTGAAGGCTGCTCTCCACAGCTACCACTTAGAGAGCTTTCTATAGTTGTCTAAGACTGTCACAGTGAGCTTCCTACCTCGGGGTCTGGACGCGAAGATACAATGAGCCCACCTCTGGAAACCTTCAACTCTGACTTAGTATAACAGAGTATTGGTGTGATCAAGCAGGGGCAGGGAAATTAGGACAGGAACAGCTGGGAAGGAGATCTGTAAAGGAAAAGGTTAAGAACACCACAAAGCAACTTTAGCTAAAGTTTAACAATATTGCCAAAACTCCCCGAAGTTTTATCTCACTATTATCTTTTGCACTATACGATTATTAAAGTAAGTTTTCTGCACTCATAACATCGTTAAAAGCGTATCACATGAGTTAAAATCACTCACTAGTAAACTGAATGGCACTTTCCAATAACTCTCTTTTCCCCATATAAAGATACAATGTCCTTCGCCACTACATAGATACAAAATATGTCAATGAGCTCCTTATGTCTTGTCTTAATATCACTTCGTAGTAGAGAACATGCAAATACTCATAAAACAAAGAAAACAAAAGCCCAGTTTCTGAATGTTCATGGGAGACAATATGCAAATGAGTTGAGTATAATGAAGACTAAGTTGCGATGTTTAAACTGTGACAAACAATGCACTTCTTACCTGCAGAGTACTACTTACTCTGCTACTTGTTGTATTGCCAACTGCGAGGAAAACCCTGCGGGAGCCGGCACGGACCTGTGAGGAACCGCGGGAGGCCAAGCGTGAACTGCGGGAGCCGGCACCAGCCAACGAAGAGCACAGCGAGGCCTGGGACGAAATGGATCAGACAAACAAGGATCCCGGACCTCAGGCAGGCGAAACCCCCGCTCCGAAACCCCAGGGGGCAACACCAAGGCCACAAACCTGAACCACAAGGCGCCAGGAGGAGAAGGAGACCGGGACGAGGGCCGAGAGCTCCGGACTCGGGAAATCCAAAGGAATAGTAACCACAGAGGAAGGGGCGTGGCCGATGATGTAAGCACTGCCACGCTCTCCGTGCAACTTCCCCCAAGCATGATGGAATATGTAGTTCCCAAGGGAACAAACCTCTCCCGTAAGGCAACAAAGAGCTATAAGAGCTCCCAGGAATATAAGGAATCAATAAGGAAAATACAGGCAAACAATTAAAGTAAAAACATCAAGCACTTTAGATGCAAGGCAATAAAAACAATCACATTACCTACAATGGGAGCAGCATACCCCCCAGCGAGCCAGAGAAGCAGCCTCATGCGCTTTGCCACAATAGACCTTAGCGCACGGTGGCATAGGTACTCGACTTTGATGGATAAGAGGTACATGTGAAGTGAGTGGGGCGAGCCCTAGACCGCGTGCCGCCCTAAACCTGAGAAAGACCACTAAAAGCACCATAAGGGTTGTCTGGATTAGTGCAAGGTACTCCATATATTAAGCCTGCCTCTACATTGGTGTGCAGTGGTTGGTATTCAAGCCTGCTAATCTAGGTGTGGATTCATTAAAAAACCATCACTAGCATTAGGAGCATATAATATTTTTATAGACAAGTAAGTTCTACTGAACTTTTAGATTGGTTGTTAAGAACGGTCTAGCACAACCCTTGCTCAAATCTTAAGAAGTTTAGTTTCTACTAGGGTAGGTAACACCGCACTAACCTCGTCACCATGTCTTTAATTGTGGATCCCAGTGGGCCCCAAACCTATAGATACAGTGGTCTTAAGTCCAGTCACTAAGGACCCTATGTAGTTCTAGATCAAAAAGGCAGGTAATAACCCCACCACAAAGAATCTCTTAGAGCTACTTATCCATGATGACCTCCAGAATCCTGACATGTCAGAGGAACAGGACAAAGTGGGTGGGGATGCTCCATAAGAGAGGTCAGGATGGGTTCCCCCTAGTGACCTTAATTCTGAGTATGGCCAGGAGGAGTCTGGGGACTCCACACTGGCAAATCCTGATCCCCCATGGAATAGTGCAGATGGCACAGAGGGTGTCCCTATAAGTAGGCCCCCCTTTATTCCTCCTGGGAGGGTTCAGAGTAGACAGAGGAGGTCAAGGCCTTCCTCTGCTGAGGCCAGTGCTTCCAATCATTTCATAGGGACCTCCATCTCTAGAAAGAGGGAGGACTCCTTGGAGAGAGAATACCACGATCAAACTTGAGAGGTTTAGGCTAAGGCATAATTAGTTGGCCTTTGACAAGGATACCCTGGAAGTACAGAAAGCTAGGAAACATCTGGGAGTAGGGTCCCATGGGGGCAGCAATACTGTACCTAGAATCAGGGAACCATCCTTTGACACTAGGGACCTGAGCAGGATAGTCCCTCCTTACCAGGAGGGGAATGGTATCCATAAATGGTAAACATCCATTACAACTCAGTCATTACAATGACTTACCTTTACAACGCAACTGTTACAACGCAACTGCCTTTACTTCGCATGCCATTACAACGCATGTCACTACAATGCATGCCATTACAACGCATACCATTACAACGCAAGCCATTACAATGCATTATAAGGAAAGTAATGGAGATTCTTTTAGTATTAGGGTGGGTATGGGTTTTGGGAATAGTAATTTTTACCCCTACACTATCCAACATTTTCCCCACTGTTGAACACACTTGAGTGGGAATAGTAGTTTTTACCCTTACACTAGCCAACACTTAGTAATCTTTACCCTTATACTATCCAACACTTACCCTACTGTTGCACTCACTGGAGTGGGAATAGTCATTTTTACCCCTACACTATCCAACACTTACCCTACTGTTGCCCTAAAAGTATTATGTGTTGTAATGGTATGCGTTGTAATGTAATGCATAGCAATGGTAGTCTTACAATGTAATGGTAGTTACAATGTAAAGACTGCGTTGTAAAAGCATGCATTGTAATTGCATGCGTTGCAATGTCATATATTGCCATAAACGGATCACTGCCTTCGAGTTGGCCTGTAAAGTTCAGAGGGTCCCTCGAGGGCAGTGGGCAGCTATCCTGTGGCTCTCCTTTGCTAACAAAGGTAGAGAGAGATAAGCTCCTCACTGTTAGAGTAGAGGATGCTGACAATTACTCAGTCTTGAAGAGTACCCTCATAGAGGGGTTTGGGTTAACCACTGAACAGTATAGGATTAAGTCCAGGGACACCCAGAAGGCACTCACTCAAGACTGGGTTGATTTCATAGACTATACTATTAAGGCTCTGGAAGGCTTGCTTAATGGACGCAAGGTACAGGACTATGGATTGTACAATTTGTTGATGAGGGAGCACATCTTTAATAATTGTCAGAATCAACTACTGCACCAGTACCTGGTGGACTATGATCTGACCTCTCCCCAAGAATTGGGAAAGAAAGCTGACAAGTGGGTCAGCGCCAGCGTTAAGCTGAAAAACCATGGTGGTGGAGATGACCAGAAGAAGCAAGATTCTTCAAAATCCCAAGAGAAGGGTATTGACAAGGGTAAAGATAAATAGGAGTCTTCTCAAGGTCCACAAAAACCTGCATCTGGGGGTGAGTCCCAAAACTCCAAGAAGGGTAAAGAAAAAACCTTGGTGTTATTGATGTAAAGTGAAAACCCAACTTGCTTTTCCTAAGATGTCCTGCAAGGGGAATGTCATGCGCTAGAAATAGAAGAAAACCCCATAACGTCTGAGGTATTACCAACCTCCTGCTGGCACCAGGCTTGGAGGGCTAAATAACACATGTTTATTGTTACACAAATCAATGTTACTCATTTTATCAACCTCAAATGGATGAAAGGCTGAGTGGACCCACCGGGATTTGAAACTGTGACCATGAGGTCGAACACAGGCTGCTACAGTGGCTGCTTGAGTCCACTGAGCCACCAGACCCTGCGAACGTCTGTTTAGGCATCCAGTTAGGGATCCATTGTGTCTAGTTAAGGAGGGCTAGGAGCAATCGCTCAAATCTCCTAAACAGGATATTGTGTATTATGTCCTAGGCTTGTATTCACGTATGGCTAAGTACATGAAGAAGGCAATCCAAGACTTTCAGGGCCGCCAAGAGCATCAGAAAGCTTTGCATGACCAAAAGGCTGTACTAACTGTTTACCAGCCAGGACAGAACGTGTGGGTGTTGGAGCCTATGGCTCCCACAGCTCTCCAAGACAAGTGGAGTGGCCCCCACACAATCCTTGGATAAAAGGTGAGATCATCTACTTGGTGGACCTAGGTATTCCGAGAAGTCCCCACAGGGTACTTCATGTTTACCGCCTAAAACCTTTTATAGACAGGGCTGACATGAGCTTGCTCATGGCCTCTGATGAGGGACAGAAGGAGAAGAGTGACCCTCTCCCTGATCTCTTCTCTTAGAACCCTGTTGATGGGTCAGTTGAAGGAGTAGCCTTGACAGGCAGCCTCACTGACTAGAAGCAAGCTGATTGCAGGAAAGTCCTCCATCAGTTCAACCACACGTTCTCTCTGACTCCCAGTCCAACCACCTGGTGTACCCATGAAGTGGACACAGGTAACAGTCTGCCTGTGAATAACAAAATTTACAGGCAACCTAACCATGTGAGACTGCATCAGGACTGAGGTCCAGAAGATGCTGGAATTCTGGGTCTTTGAGCCTTCAGATAGCCCTTGGGCTAAAAAATTTGTCCTTGTACCAAAACCTCACACCAAAGGTAGGAAAAGAGAGATGAGTTTTTGTGTGGATTAAAGAGGCCTCATTGCAGTCACTAGGACTGATGCCCATCCCGAGGGCAGATGAGCTCATAAATACTTTGGCCTCTGCCAAATATCTGAGTGCATTTGACCTGACTGCTGGCAAATCAAAGTCTCTCAGGATGCCAAGCCAAAAACAGCATTCTTAACCCCCAGTGGGCATTATCAATTTATTGTGATGCCTTTTGGCTTGAAGAATGCACCTGCCACATTTCAGAGGTTGGTAAACAAAGTCCTAACAGGTCTGAAAGTCTATAATACAGCATATCTAGATGATATTGCTGTCTTTAGCTCAACCTGGGAGGATCACCTGGTCCACCTCAGACATGTTCAGGAGGCCCTGCAAAAGGCAGGTCTCACTATCAAGGCCACCAAGTATCAGATAGGGCAGAGCAAGGTTGTATACTTGGGTCACCTGGTAGGTGGAGGCCAAGTTCAACCATTGGAGAGCAAGCTCCAGACCATCATGGACTGGGTTACTCCCACTACCCAGAATCAGGTCAGAGCTTTCTTTGACATGACTGGATACTACAGGAGGTTAGTCAAGGGGTGTGGGTCCATTGCGACTCCCCTTAATGATCTCACCTCCTAGAGAATGCCAAAGAAAGTTCAGTGGACAGTTAGCTGTCAAAAGGCATTTGATGACCTGAAGCGGCCCATGTTCACTGCTCCCATTCTGCAAAGTCCTGATTACTCCAAAACCTTCATTGTCCAAACAGATGCTTCTGAAATAGGGGTAGGAGCTATTTTGTCACAACTGAATACAGAGGGCCAGGACCAACCAGTAGCTTTTATAAGCAGAAAGTTGATCCTCAGGGAGAAACCTTGGTCAGCTATAGAGAGGGCGGCCTTTGCTGTGGTCTAGGCCTTGAAGAAGTTGAGGCCGTAAGTGTTTGGTACTCAGTTCCTTGTTCAGAAAGACCATAAGCCCCTATAAGTCTTAAACAAATTAAGGGTGAAAATCGCAAACTTTTGAGGTGATCCATTTACCTACAGGGGATGGACTTTTCAGTAGAACATAGACCTGGGAGCAACCATGCCAATGCAGATGGACTCTCCAGATATTTCCACTTAGAAAATGAAGACTCAACTGGGCAAGGTTAGTCTCATCTCCTTACGTTGGGGGGGGGGGGCTGTGTAGAAAAGTAGGATCTGCTTTCATGGTTACCCTGTCTTTTTGCTGGTGTGAGTCTGCTTTCTGAATAGTCTGACTGGGATCCTGCTAATCAAAACCCCAGTCTCTGTGCTTCCTCTCTAAATTGGACCATGGTGGGTATTTAGGTACCCCCCGAGATTGGCTACTGGTATACCCCTCGTAAGTCCCTAGCATATGGTACTAAGGTACCCAGGTCATAGGTACATCAGGGGTCCCCCATAGGCTGGAACATGTATTATGCCACCAATGGGAGACCACTCAAAATGTGACTACAGGCCTGCCATTGCAGCCGGTGTAAGCTGGTGCTAGCACCACTTACGACAGATATACGTTTTCTTATATCTGAGGTCACTACACTTAAAACCTATAAGTCACCCCTAAGGCAGGCCTTTCAATCCTGAAGGCAGGGTTTTTGGTTATAAGTGTGAAGGTGCCCCTGCACGAGCAGGACACCCCTACAATTGCTGGAGTCCACTCACCTGGCGTTGTAAGTGCATCAGCCATTATGATTAGGGCTCCTGGTTTTATGGTATTTATTTTTTTGCCATTTCCGTCTGTAGTTATCCATATTTATTTTTTGCCCATTTTACCTGTATTTATCCACATTTATTTTTGTCACAGGCAAAAGTCAACACCGCATCTATGTATTTTTCCACATTTATTTAAATTGACAATGCACACATGCACCCGGTTGTTATAGTGTCAACACTATACATTCATCTGAAAACTTTGCCATTTGCAGAATGTCCCAAATACACTTAAAAGTGCTATAACAAGCCATTTGTCTCAGAGCCTTGCAGTTTGTCATCTGCAGAGTGCCACATCCTCTTTCCCCACTGAACACCATACTGCCCCACGGAGAGAAACTCACACTGCCTTAAGCTACAGCCCAATTGTGCCCGCTATAAAGTCCTGGAGGCAATTCAATTCAAATTATGCACTAGACTAGAGTAATATGCTGCCTGAAAAAAAAGAACAATATTCTGGAAAAAGCAAACACTCATAGGGAATACAACTTAAAGCTTTTACACTCATTATTCAGAAATCAATGAGTGTTTTTGCTTGTAAAGCTAACAACATGAAAAGAAAAGTAACCTGATTGCACCGTAAAACATATTATCTAACCACAGGTGTGCAACGCCCATAGGGCCCAAGGTGCTTTTGCAACGCATCTCAGTATGTAAAACCCGTGCATCTAAGCACTAGCCAAAATGTGATGTTAACTTCACACCTTTAAATATGGAGCACACTGTTAACGCATATTATTCTTTCTATTAACCATACCTTTCCATACCACAGCAAGACATTTTCATGAATACAGGTTGCAGTATTTGAATGAACGAATCATTGTAAAAAAAACTGACACCCTTCAAAACGAGAAAGTTATTGGATTCACCTAATTGTACTAAGCTGTGGACTAAGGAATTTATTAAACAAGTTCACAAAGCGATGCGTATTTCCCCTATCTTTTCAGGAAGACTATATTCCCCAGAAATCGTTTCATTAATTGTAGGCAGTAGCAAGATATCACTGGAAGTGATGAGACAACAACCATTGGTCCCTGCAGAGGCAAGAGCCGGGATGTCTGCTACTGATGCTGGAGAGATGCTGCTGTGATTTCGGGGCAGAAGATGCACACTTTATCCACTGAGTTCCGTCTGCATGCACTGCTGGTGGTGCTAAATATTGGCTCGGAGATGAGACAAAGGATGAAACAGTCCAGTCTCCTGTCCCAGTACAGACCTTCTCTCGAGTTTGATCTACGCCAAACTGCCAAGATGATTTAATGCTGGAACTACAGGGAAAGGGAAAGGTCGGAGGACTCTCTGAGAGATAATACATTGGCCGGAGTTCTCAGGCCTGACTACTGTGCAGAGGGGCCCCCCTGCAGCTCCCCCCACCACCGGTTTGAGATGCGAGGGGCCCTGTGATACGATACTGAAAAGCTGCTAAGTGGCACCATTGATTTGAGAGCTGTGCTTGTGCCTTTTAAAGACACACACCACCTGCTCAAAGACTCACGCTATGAAGAGACAAGCTTCAGGGATCCCCCAGGACAGGGGCTAAGCAGGCAGGAAGTGTTGAGGTCAGGAGGTGACAGGCCAGACACAGGCCTCCTCCCGTAATAATTTAACTCGGCAGAGGGCGGCAAATAACTCTTGGGGGCCAGGTGGGCTGGAAATTGAGATTCAAGAAGGGTGTCAAAGGAGGTAAATACCTTGACACTAATTTACATCACGGAGCGAGCGCCATTAAAGGGACAGACAGAGCTGAGCCACCATGGCTGCTCCCGTTTTTATATATAAATACAGACAAAGGAAAACTTGTTTTCCGTCTGTATTTATATGTAAAAATCCATTTAAACGGAAAACCGGGAGCCCTAATTATGATACATAGATTGGCCGTGCATCATTACGCGATGACTAACTCTAAACTGGCTGTGACCAACTCTGTCATGGTTGGTATCAAACATGTTGGAATCATACCTCAACACTGTGGGGCTCCTCCGGGTAGCCCTCCATGATCCCGATGCCAGTCTTCCAGAGTCTGACAGCAAGCTATGGCTGCTGTCGACCACAGACATGATTCTGCCTTCCTGCTGCTGAGCCAATTTCAAGCAGGGGAAGGTAGGACAATAGGTTTCCTGCCACAGAGAGGTGTGACCACTGTTGTGTTTCTATCTAGGACCCTAATTCGATATTCCCGATTTATGCCCTTATATGGCTATAATAAATAATATCCTTATAAAGGCATAAGAATCATATCCATATTTAGTAATAGCCCATGCAGTGCAAATACGGCAAGGCTACTCCCCTAGACTCCTAGAAAGTACAACACGTTCTTTAAACAAACCAAGCCTCCAGTAGCCCGGGAAATCCCCCTGCTCTTGTTTTGATTTGCACAAGAACTCCTAGAGTCAGAAAGAACTGTTAGTTCTTGGTGACGTCTTATGTCCAACCTTACGTCAAACCCGGCACCTCTCAGGTATAAATATACCAATGTTGCCTTAAGCAAACACACGGTGGTTTGGAGCAGAGCGGCCATCTACTTGCCCGGAAGCCCAGCTGATGCGAGGAGCCGAAGGAAGCCGCCCCTCCCCTTTGACGCACTGAGAGAGACGCTGTCTTTTTCTCCAGCCGAGAAAATCCAGCTCCGATGTTTCCAGCCGCCTTTGCGGGTTGCTGGGATATCGAGTCCTGAGAGAGAGATACAAGACCTCCTTCATTCTAAGAACCAAGGTACGGAGCTGACTAAACCCTTAAGAGAATTCTTGATTCAGATCCTTGGCAAAAACCTAACTTAACTTAAACTGCAACTTACTTACTCCTTCCCACGTATTAGGCTTAGGTCAGGTACACCCGGGTAGGCGTAGATTAGAAGCACCAGTTGAGTACGTTAGTCAATGTTTTTATGTATGTATATATTTTATCCATTTTAAAGTACCATATGGCTAAGAAACCATATCAATGCTTTTACAGTGTTATTTCATAATACTCCTTTTACTGTACGCACTCTACTTTATGATAAGTATTGCAATTGTGGCAATTCATTTCTCTTGCATGAGAAAGAAGACTGCTCAATAAATAACACCTTTTATTGAAAACGCCCGTCTCTCTATTTCTCTGCACAATGGTGAAACTAAGTACGCACGATTGACTGAGTGAAATAACTGTCTATTGTTTTCGAACGACTCTAGAGATACACTCTTTATTCTGAGGGAGCAAAGTTGTCATGTTATATGGTTGTCAGAAGCTAATCCCTTCTTGTCTAAATCCGGAGAGTTAACTCTTTTCTGAACATTCGAGAAAGTTTCTAGTGACCTCTGAGCTAGCTGGCAAAACTAATTAAGTCTAATATAGTCAGTAGAGACCTAGTCGACCTCAGTCCTACGTCTACACTGCTGTTTGTATTATTCCAATGCGCAGAGCCTATTGGGAATATAGGAACTACACTACATGGCGCCCAACATTTGGTAAGGCGATAATCTAACGCAAGACATTAGAGTAACGCAGTCGTGCTTTTTCACACAGACCCTTTTCCCGTAAAAACTCCAATAGACGTCTGGAGTGGGTAAAAGGTTAAAATCCGCCGGAACTTAGTAGGAAGAGATTCCTATGTATTAGTTTTTGGTTTAGTCAACGTTGAAGGACAGAGTGTTCCAAAATATTGTGCACCTAATCTTTGTTTCCCTTGAAACTTGATCTGCAACAAAACTTTCTTTCAGTAAAATGGTGGAAAGTGAAGACGAAGCGGAAAGAGCTAGATTAGTGGCTCAACTCCTAGCGGATGACACAAGTCTCCGAGATGAAGACCCGAATGCTATAATCATTCCAGTAAATGTAAGAAGAACTATAACTAAAAAACGTATAGAAAATGGAGTATCATCACGAGGTGGTACAGTCATATTCGTGGTAGAGGTCCATGAATATCGGCAGACAGAGGTATTCTATTCATGGATATATTTTCCAGCAGCACACGCTGTGACACACGAATTCCACTATTACAAAATAGGGGAACCTCCGGATGAATACGCTCCTTTCGAGGACGTTGAAATCCCACTAACTTACCAAGAGCACCTGCTCTGGTTTAATGGCACCCTAAAACATCAAAATCACATCAGCAGGCTCGGTCCACTAGGTAGGCCAGGAGCCACGTGGCCGGTTCTAGCCAGCTACACACCACATCCAGACATTGAAACAATGTCAGTCCAGGAACTTTTAGCTCAGCTAAAATTGCTAATTAAAATACATAGACAATTGGTCCAATATGTAATGCGGACTTCAACAGTCCAACCAGCAATAAAAATTCCACGGACCACCCCTCACCAGGGGAACACAAATAAAATCACACCACAGAATATACAATCAGCCATTGGCAAAATACCCGCACAACGGGAACAAATTCCATTCTGGTTAGCACAAAAAATCACTCAAATAGAGGCAGTATTTCCTGATACTTCGCCTACTGAGAAACACAGAATTCTGACTATCTGTCTTCCAATGGGGATCGCACCACATGTGGAGGACTGTGACACTTGGGGCACGGTCTTTGCTTCAATTTACACAAAAACACATGGTGTTCCGTCCATGGCGGTTATACCAGACGTACTAAGACAGATTCAAAATGAATACAGTCCAGAACCTGCTTTAACTCTGGGTATGAAATTACTGAAAGACTTCAAGCAGGTCTCGGCTATATTATTAGCCAACATAAAAGGAGAAGCAGCATCTGTGGCGATCCACCAGAAATTGAAAGAAACAAATATAGCAGAACAACCTTTTGAACTTGCCAGAATCATAGAAAAATCCTATGAAGAACTAGGTAGAGATAGTTTGGGTGGGAAACCAGTAAAACCCCAACTACTTGAAAATCCTGAAAAAACCTTTATTAAAAATAATCTGAACACTCCAAAAAAGAGTTGGGATGGTAACAAACAATCCACTCCCAGAGAAAAACGATTTCAGTCCAGAGGAAGGTCTCCTCAACGGAGAGATAGATCTCCAGAACGAGGTGGCAAGTCTCCCCAGAGGGAGCCCTCTGAGAAACGATACAACCTTAGAGATAGGGATAAATTAAGAAAACATGATAGATATCAAGATATTGATACACGTCCCTCTCGATCTTTTCAGACTTCCTCACAGAAATCGGAAAGAAGAGGACGGTCAGAACACAAGGAAGAGCACGTCAAGTCCAAAGACAAGGAACCTGCTCATCAAAGTAAAAAATTACAATTTCCAAGAAAGAAAGTAGCCAGTATTAAAATAATAAAACATGCAGAGGATACTGAGGACACAACTGAAAAACGGAGAGTGGGCCCAGACAATGCTAGACAGCGCAGCAGAAGTGACCATAGCTCGCAAGATCCTGATGAATCTTCTGGAGACAGTGGACACGAATGAATACATTTAAGTGGAAACTGCAGACACCAGAGTTAGCAAACCCCATAAGTTATACGAAATAACATTGTGTATAGAGGGGGACAAGACTAGGAAAGTAAGGGGTCTCTTTTGGGATAACCTTTCGAAAGGCTATGACATCCTTTTAGCTGAGAAAGACTGGCCACCAGAGTTTGTCAGGGAGTGCCCTCATGGCGAAGAAATGATTATGCCTGCCTTCTCAAATCATATTTCAACTCATAAAAAATCCATATATGAAAGAAAATGGGCAGTGGACAAGCCCCTGCATTATATAAAAATCATGTAGGATGGTATGAGGATTCTCCTCCTCACAAAATCCAGTTAAAAAGTCAACCGACTGCACAAAGGCAGTACCCAGTTAAACAAGAAGCTAAAAAGCAAGTCAGGGAGATCTTAGATCAACTTGAATATCAGGGGGTGATTGAAACATGCACCTCACAAATGAACAATCCTTTGTTTCCTGTCTCCAAGCCAGACGATTCATATCGTCTAGTTTTGGACTACAGACACCTAAACTCCTGCTGCAAAACATTTGCAGTACAAAATTCACACAGTGCAGCACTAATGAATAACATTGTGCGCAAAAAATATAAAACAACATTAGATATCTCAAATGGTTTCTTTTGTCAAAACATTGCACCTGAAAGTAGGTATTTCTCAATAATGGGGTCGCAAAAACACTTCTGTCGACTCCCACAGGGATTCAAGAATAGCCCAGGATTATTCTCAGCAAGAGTAACAGAGTTACTACAAATATATGATGACGCGGCATTATCTTATGTCGATGACATCTATCTCACAGATGATGACCTGGAGACACACTTGAAAAGAGTGAACACCATAATACTTGGGTTTGCAGCTGAGGGTTACAAATTCAACTTTAAAAAGTCACGAATTGCCCATCTAACTGTCCTATTTTTAGGATATGAATTATCAAGTGAAGGCAAAAGCCTAGCAGACAACTTCTTAGAGAAGTGTGCTGTACTCCAAGCACCTAAAACACTGAAAAACTTACAATTAATACTAGGTTTCCTGAATTTCGGAAGAACATACATTCTAAATTTTGCAGAGAGGGTTAAACCTCTCTATGAATTGATAAAACCTGATTTTAAACCAATTAATTGGACTCAGAAACACACAGGAATTTTAAGATCATTGCAAACAGACATGTTAGCTAAAACTAAATTGCAAATTTGCGAAAACGTACGCAACCTTGTAATCCGAGTCATCCCAGGAAGATGCGGATTCACGTACCTAACCTCTAATGAGGGAGAAACGGTACCAATAGCTTACAAATCACACTTGTACAAACAAGCTGAAATGAAATTCAGTTCTACTGAAAGAGTTCTAATAGCGGTTCAAACTACTGTAGCAAAAGAAAGAGCCCAAGCCCAAGGCAGAAGAATAACTGTTTTAACAGCAGAATCAGCCCTTGAGGCATTAACAAGCCCACGCAATTTGACTGCTGTGGCGATAGATCCAAAACGGATACAATGGGAAAATTCTCTTGCTACAGAAGACGTGAAATACTATTTTGACCCGAAAATGAAAAAGCTAGAAAATCTAGAATATGAAGAAGAATATCCTCTGCCAATCGAAATTCTGCCTCTCGAACAATACACATTTGTAATCTACATGGACAGATTTGCACAACACTACGATGTAGAGAAAAAATCCTACAACGCAGCGTGCGCGAATGTTAAAGGTCGCTGGCGCTTTGGTAAATTCAGACCAATAGTCACCAAAACTGAATCACTCAGAAACTGTTCAGCTCAGCGAGCTGAAATAAGATCTTTAAAGATGGCGCTTGAAAATGCCGATCGCGAATTCCCCACACTAATAGTGTGCGATTCGCATTTCTGCGTCAAGTCTTACAATAATGACATACAGACCTGGATTCAAAACGGTTACAAAGATGACACAGGTGCCACAATAAAGCATAAAAAGCTCTGGGAACAAGTAGTTCTTTTACAGAAAGAACTACAAAAGACTCACATGATACATACACTGAGTCATCAACGTGATGGCGTTCACGTTGCAGGGAATTCATTGGCTAACAGAGCCACAGCGGAAGGCTTCAGTAGCCACAAAAAAGTGTTCTAAAAAACACATAGACGGAGAAACTATGCTAGCTGTGAAAGCCTCATTAAAAGGCGACTATGCAGCATTACCTCTGAACTATCCACTCAGTTATAGATACATAATTGATGCAAACTCCGTTCCTTTTGCTCAAATCCCTGGAGTGGGGGATAGAGTAATTCCAAACACGAACCGGAGAGTCTTTTTAATAGCAGACGCACATATGGGATTGGGTCTAAGGCACCAAGAGATCGTGAAATCTCTAAAAGAATTACAATCAGAATACTGGTGGCCGGGGATGAACTTGCAACATTACAAACTTGCAAAGGATTGTCCAGACTGCAACCGAGATCGCAGTCGTGAACCGACCGGAGTATTGCCGGGACCCCTTTGTTAGAAAGCATAAGGCTATCTATACGCAAAAATACAGCAGGAGAAACGCGATCCCATAAATATTAAGACTAGATTCACTTCAAATGCAGACACCAGCACTCGGCTGACGCCAGAACTGTTATACAAAGATTTGCAAGTCTTTATCGGCATATACGCAATTGGCATGCTACATTCTGACCAGAGTCTTGCGTTTAGCTCTCGAGCTTACAAAGAGGCCATGACCAGCATGGGCATTGCATTGTGGTACTCTTCTCCATTCCATCCTGAGGGAAATGAGGTAGTGGAAAGATAAAACCGGGACATAAAGCAATCTATAACGGCGAGGGTATTAGGTTCGGGTGATGGGTGGGTCAAACATTTAACAAGTGTCCAACGTAGTCTTAATAATCTGCCAAGAAATTCTCTAAAAGGTCTCACTCCCTACGAACTATTGTTCGGTACTAGAATGCATATCCAGGACTTAGATATCAAAGACCGTTTGGCTGTTTTACAGGACTTAAATAAAACAAGAAGAATTCTGAGTAATATAAAGCTAAAGCCAACGACCACTGAAGAAAAACCACCTGTCCCAGCAAGACCTGTCTGGATTCCAAAAATTGGGGATCTGGTCAGAGAAAAGATCACGGTGAAGAAGGAATTTGTGCCTTCTTACAGAAAAGCAGTACCTGTCTTAGCTGTCAGCGGAACAAGATCAGTTGTACTACCGCCCCTTGCTGGTAAAAAGGAGAACAGAGTTGTATCCATCGACCTGGTAAAACCACAATCATGTGGCCAATAATAAGTAGTAGGCCCAGTGGACTCCCAAGAAATAGCAGAAGACCAAAACTTGCTACAATCCAAGAGGTTCAAACTGAAAGACTAATCACCTTTGATAAACCTGCAGTGAATAAAAAAGGACTATGCAACAAAGCCATGGAACTTGTGCCTCTTGAAACCCAAATTGCAACAGTTCTTCAAGAAACACCAGTCTACAGTGATGTAGCATCAGACTATGCTAGTGAAACAAAGAAAAATCCAAAAGCAAATGAAAATTCGGAAGCACTTCCAACAATTGACAGAACTGCATCTGGCTACTTCATCAATTTCGATGACTTTTCTGATGATCCAAGTGAACATGAAGAAACTTTCAAAGACAAAGTAACTGAACTCTTTCATCAACTCAAAGAAACCTATCTGATTTCACCATGGATTGAATTTTGGATTGTGTTAGGTGTACTTTTCTTCCTGCTTTTGCTCATCATGGTTCTATGTTTGGGAAAATTCATTGATGGAACATACAGTACAATGGACACAGCAAGTCAGAACATCAACTTGGTCCTAAAGCCTCACACATCCTCTCACATCACAAAAAGAGAACTGTCACCAGTGAACATCAAAGCCAATCCAATACCCGGTGGGGTAGCTTGGTACAAAACTGATTATGAAATTTATGGCCCGATTGAGCTCTTGAAATATCCACATCAATTTAAGGTTTCATTAAGTGACTTTGTAAAACCAAGTACTTTTTCTGATGATTGGGACTTTGATAATATTAATAATATGATGTCAGATTTAGTAATGTCAGCTAAATTCGCAGAACATGATTATTTACAGGGTTCATCAAATTATGAAGAGTTGTACTGTTATAATCACTATGGTCATCACTATTTGCATACAACTGCTCAACCTAGAAATGTTTTTAATTATAACCAATGGGAACATTGCGCAACACCGCCTAAAGGCAGCTCGAAAACATTTTATGAGAAATTCCCATACTTCTCAGGTTTTAACACATATGATGCAGAAACGTTTTATTTTAGAATGTCAAATAAGAGAGGAATGAAAACAATGTTGACAAACACTAAATTGATTTATTCTGAAACATTTTATGAAAAAATGACTACATTTGGTTTTGAATTCTGGAAAAACAACATTGAAACAAAAACCATCTGGGGTACAAAAGAATGGCAGGCCCAAGGTTTAGAAGCATTATATAGAGCCTGCATGATCCCAGAACAATTAATATTCCTGAATGACACCATTCCGCAAACAACCTGTCTTGGTTTAGCCAAGATAAAAGACTTAAATAAACCGTCTATTCCGAAGCCCATGCCTGATAGTAATAGCACTTCAGATGTGGAGATAGATGTATCCCATATTTTACACCAAAACAGAACACATCCTGATTGGAAAAAATGGTTGATCTGGCCCACAGACATAAATAACTGTCAAGATAGATTCCTGAACAAAACACAGGGGTTTAAACAGACCAGGCCAGACCCTAGATACTCCCAGAGACAACATCCAGGGATAGTTACAACATACAGTGTAGGGAAACTCTGCCTTGAATGGCTACAGAAATCCACACTGGCTGAAATTAAGCAACACTTGACTTTACTTAAAGACGGTGCTGACTTGCGTGATTTCATACTGGGACCACGCAAACAGCGTCAAAAACGTTTCATATACGCCGGTATATACGCTGCTTACAACGAGGTTTGGAAAGTAACACAAATTGAAACAGCTGAAAAAATACGAGAAATTGATCGTATTAATTTGGAAAAATCACTTTCTGTAGTGGACAATGGGTTAACGACTCTGTCCTCCAGAATATATTCACTGGACAGCATTGTATCATCTGCTATTGATATAATAGAGCAGGACTTACTAATGTTACAACATGGTCAGTCCCAATTACGTTCTATTGTACAGCTTGGCTGGACGTGGCAAAATCTGCGTTCAGGCTACGTGCCATGGCGTTTAATCAACGTAACGTCATTATTCTCTATCTTTAACCTTACTGATAAACAAATCAGTTTGGCACAAAAAGGAGCAGACTATACGATTCTGAGCATTGAAAAACTTGAGAGATTACCATTGACAATGTCAGAGAGACCTGTCATTGAATGGATAATACATGGGACGATTACAATCCCAATAACAACTTTCCAGTTTAAGTATTGCCAAAAATATATACCAGCAGGCCTGTATGAAAGGTTGGGTAAAGGATACATCAAGTCAACATGGAAATTACCTTATACACACAAATGTTATAGTGAAGGGAAAAAAGAGGTATTCCTTAGTGGTAACAATTGTAAAAAATCACTAAGTGGTACACTCGTGTGTCAAGGTATTAACCTGCATGGAGCCTGCGAAGGGTCTTCTAATAACCTTTCATGTCACCTGCACGGCACTCCTGCAAAACAGATAGAGCCATTTTTTAGACAGCTTTCCAACGGCAGCTATGTTCTAATAAGTGACCACAGCTGTTGTGGCATGGTGCCAGGAAAAGCCTATCTCGTGAGCGTTAGTTCCATGGTCACTTGCCGTATGCAAGTATTTTATCCAAACAGCAATCCAGACATGGATGCGGGAATATGGCCTCCTTTGAATATCTCTTCTATTCGAATTGATACTTTAAGCAGAATGAAATCCATTCTTTTACAAACAACTGTGCCTTTAACCTCGTCCAAAGAGACGTATGATCTGCAAGTTGCAAGGACAGCAGCAGATATACATTCCCTATTATCAACAAATTGCCCCGTACATTTCGTAGAAATGTTAAGCCAAATTTTAAACATGTCTGATACCAGTGGCATCGCACATGTATTTAAGACAATTTTTTCGGGACTGTTAACACCCTTTGAAACAGTTCTGGGCATCGTTCTGAATTTTGTCCATTCTGTCTTCGGCGGTCTGCCTCTACTTTTGGGACTCGTAGCAGGAATGTTATTTTTTATCCTTCTGCTCCGATATGTCAAACCAAGCCACAGACAAGACTCCAGCAACGATGGGAGAAACGATCCTAGCTATATGCTACCGGGACCGCATCACTAAAGTCCTCGGATTTGCCCGGCTAAGAGATCTGAGTACAACTTGGTTTCTTTCATTCAGACCAATCTGGCAAAACTGCATCTTACCTGTGCTACGATGTATGCTATGCGGAGAAGAATGCGTGTTGGACGTCTGTCTTACACTACCATCAGCAGTACCAATGGATACAGATACCTTGCTAGGTCCGGTAACGACTTGCATCGTGTTGTCCCCAGCGGCTACCTATTCTGATGACGGCATTCGTTGAGACTTCACCACTACGAGTAGGTGGCGGTGAAGTACGAGAGGAAAGCAGTACCAAACAGGTACAACCTTCTGTGAGCATTGCTGATCCTGACATCGATGATAGCAATCATTCTCACATATGCACAATTTCAGCTTTTTCGAACTTGGTCGAACTTTCACCTGATGTTGTAGACCAATTTTTTGCAAGTCTGTCCGAAATGATGTTCTCCCCTGAACAAAAAGAATAACTTTTTAAACAACGAGCACACAGCGTTCCCTGAATTCGGCCTTCAGTTTTGATAAACACAGCTACTGAAAACAATTGGAACTATTTTTCCCTTGAGAGCGAAATTATTTTTTTTCCCTTCCAAAATATTTACCCTTTTTCTGGCACAAAGTACTCTGCTTAAAGTAGAACTATTCTTAGAGAACAGAGCTTCTAATTTAGGAACTCTAGAGACAATATTTTACCTCAGCCTCTAGCACATGTACAGCATTTGTATAAATATGTGATGGAATGGTCTCGACCTTCTTTTCTGTATTCAGAGCCATTTCATGTGTAATTTTCGCAATTCATTCAGCTGATATATATATGCATTTAACTGAATGATGACACTGCTTGAAAAGCGTACAGTACTAATACTCATTTTTTGTGTA
Organism: Lissotriton helveticus; assembly: GCF_964261635.1. Lineage (NCBI taxonomy): Eukaryota > Metazoa > Chordata > Amphibia > Caudata > Salamandridae > Lissotriton > Lissotriton helveticus. The sequence continues at coordinate 643,827,815 of NC_136070.1, forward strand.
TTTACCATATACCATTTCAAATGCGAATTATGTATTTTGGGGTGGGTTGGAAAACACACATGCATCGAATATGTTAATATTGCTTAGTTTTTAGTAATGATGGACATTAATTCGTGGAGTGGGTGTTGTGTTTCTATCTAGGACCCTAATTCGATATTCTCGATTTATGCCCTTATATGGCTATAATAAATAATATCCTTATAAAGGCATAAGAATGATATCCATATTTAGTAATAGCCCATGCAGTCCAAATACGGCAAGGCTACTCCCCTAGACTCCTAGAAAGTACAACGTGTTCTTTAAACAAACCAAGCCTCCAGCAGCCCGGGACATCCCCCTGCTCTTGTTTTGATTTGCACAAGAACTCCTAGAGTCAGAAAGAACTGTTAGTTCTAGGTGACGTCTTATGTCCAACCTCACGTCAAACCCGGCACCTTTCAGGTATAAATATACCAACGTTGCCTTAAGCAAACACACGTGGTTTGGAGCAGAGCGGCCATCTACTTGCCCGGAAGCCCAGCTCATGCGAGGAGCCGAAGGAAGCCGCCCCTCCCCTTTGACGCACTGAGAAAGACACTGTCTTTTTCTCCAGCCGAGAAAATCCAGCTCCGGTGTTTCCAGCCGCCCTTGCGGGTTGCTGGGATATCGAGTCCTGAGAGAGAGATATAAGACCTCCTTCATTCTAAGAACCAAGGTACGGAGCTGACTAAACCCTTAAGAGAATTCTTGATTCAGATCCTTGGCAAAAACCTAACTTAACTTAAACTGCAACTTACTTACTCCTTCCCACGTATTAGGCTTAGGTCAGGTACACCGGGGTAGGCGTAGATTAGAAGCACCAGTTGAGTACGTTAGTCAATGTTTTTATGTATGTATATATTTTATCCATTTTAAAGTATCATATGGCTAAGAAACCATATCAATGCTTTTACAGTATTATTTCATAATACTCCTTTTACTGTACGCACTCTACTTTATGATAAGTATTGCAATTGTGGCAATTCATTTCTCTTGCATGAGAAAGAAGACTGCTCAATAAATAACACCTTTTATTGAAAACGCCCGTCTCTCTATTTCTCTGCACTCTGGTGAAACTAAGTACGCACGATTGACTGAGTGAAATAACTGTCTATTGTTTTCACACGACTCTAGAGATACACTCTTTATTCTGAGGGAGCAAAGTTGTCATGTTATATGGTTGTCAGAAGCTAATCCCTTCTTGTCTAAATCCGGAGAGTTAACTCTTTCCTGAACATTCAAGAAAGTTTCTAGTGACCTCTGAGCTTGCTGGCAAAACTAATTAAGTCTAATATAGTCAGTAGAGACCTAGTCGACCTCAGTCCTACGTCTACACTGCTGTTTATATTATTCCAATGCGCAGAGCCTATTGGGAATATAGGAACTACATTACACCACCTCCCAGACAGGACTTAGTGTATTGGGCTAGGGTGGATGCGCTTTCCAGCACCACTAGACTGCTTTGGAGGACGTATTTGGTGTCCTACTTGCATACTCAAGTTGAAACCAGTTCATGGAGCCATTGTCTCCCGCTCTGGCACAAAGCTGGACAAAGTGTGGTGGTGAGCCTCAGCGAGGCCTACCAGTGCAAGGGGTTCGTCCTTCTCTGCACAAGTCCTCAGACCAATACGAAGAAGTTGGCACAGAAACTGGAATAGAGAATACAAAATGTATTAAACCTCATGAGGTGGAACTACATTCACACAACACCCTTCGGCAATGTATGAAGTAGCACACTGAATGGAAGGAGCTTCGTCCTTTTATAGCCACACAGGGGCTCAAAAGAAGGCGGTACAAGTACAAGAGAAGGTTTCAGGTACATATAAGGTCATACAGAAAATGCACCGTCAACAAGTGGGAGGAGCTATCAGTTGCTAATTCTGGTGAACACATCCTGACATTTACAGACTAGGGACAGCTGCAAGGACAGCTGCAAGCTCAACTAAGCATGTGCGAAGCAGAAGAGGATAAATATAACCTGTCTCTAGGCAGATTTCAAGAGCAGACAACAGCAAGGTAGGACAGAGCACATGGCACGCACGTGGTAGCACATGGCAAACAGGATGGCTGCCAGAAATACAAAATGGATTCCACAAAACGGACAAGATACAGGATGGCTTCTGCTAATGCTAACCCAACCGCTGCTAAATTACAACCGACGACCCTTTTAGCATTAGCTGAAGACATTCGTTCATCTGGGGTAATCTAGATATGCATCCTGTAGATCGAAGCTCATCAGTTCAGTGACCTCTTTATTTAGCATTTGTTGGGCTTTCATTTCTGCAACATTTCTCTTAGTAGGTGTACAAGCAGTGATGCACATGGAGCAAAGCATAGGACCACATTGTGTACATGCACAGCATGTAAATAGTATCACCAGTAGTATACATAGAACAGTCAGTAGCTTCCAGCCCCAACTAATAAAGAGTGTCCATATCCAGTTTGAAAAAGTCCATGTACCATTCTCTGGGTGAATCTCCGCAGCAATCTTATGTAGTTTAGAGATTGCATTGTATACTGAAGGCGAGTGATCTGGTATAAAGACACAACAACTGCTACCGATGATGCGACATGCACCACCTCGATCAGCCAAAATCACATCAAGCACCATACGATTCTGGAGTGCTACAATCCTCGCAACTTGCAGCTCTTCTGTAATGTTCCCAAGTGCCATTGCTGTCTGATTGGTAACAGCTTCCACAACACAAGTCAATCTCCTTATTTTTCTACTGTTCAATGCAGCACCCACGAAAAATAATAAGCCTAAGTTGAAGTCGACATATTGTTGTAAAGCGGTGTCAGTTTGGTCAACTTCATCCATACTTATTGTCCTCTTATTTCTGTTCTTGGAAATGTCATTGTACAGTCTATAGTCCTTATGATACGATGTAGGTGCCAGAAACACTGGGGGCAACAGAAAGGACATGTAGCAGACCCCAGACCATCCCACAGGTAGTTGGTAGTATCCCTTATTACCCCAAACAAAGTATGTATTATGCGATGAAATAAAGCTGCTATTATTGGTACCTTCAATTGTCAGAATTACAGTACATTCACTTCTCCCCACTGGAATTCTCCGAACACTACTAATACATAAGTCTGCTTTAGCTCTTGCCACTGAAATTACAAAAGGTCCATTGTTCTTCATAGTCCTTGTATTTGTGAACACATGTGGCATAGAAATATTGTCAGGTTGGTACTCCTCCGATTCCCATTTAGTTCCTCTAGCTTGAGGGTAACCATTCTCATCAGGATAACACTCTTTATTAAGGTGATAATTGATTTGTCCTACTGTCATCTCTGTAATGTTGGCCCTTTCAGAGGCAAACAAAAGTGCAAACCAGGCTTGACAAGAGCCATTATGTGAAAAAGGAAGAGGAACGAAAGGTGTACCTCCTTTCTTTTGGTGCGCAGGTATCATCCCACACACCCAACAGTTGGTAGTATTCGTGGCATTATGTGTATGATGCAACATCTGGTTGAAGGTATTGTTTGGGTAGGATTGTCAATGCTTCTGCTCATGGTAGGGAAGCGTAAAGTAGTGGTGCTCAACTGGTACTGGAGTAGTGGCGATCAAAAGCTCTCGAACAGGAGCCACTTTCTCAACATACCAGGTAATTGCTGCCATAACCACCATAGCACCAACAAACCCTGCAGCACAAATTATTTTCTTAGTGCAGATCTTAGCAACTTTTGATCTCTCGGCAGACATGATCACTTTGTCGTAAAAAAAAAAACAACCGTTGGAGCTCTTATCCCTGGGCAGCTGTTGATTTCTTCACCGAGGGTCAAGACGGGTGTCACTTCGCAGGACTGATCCCCCCCCCCCTTGCCACATTGGCACTCCGTTTCACCAACCCAGGGCGGGAGCTCAACCAGTCCTTTCCGACAATGCGGGCTCTTTCCTTGGTCTCAGTTGGTATCGCGATGCTCCAGAAATCGTGTGGTCCGGGAAGACTCCCTCAGATACATCAGGTGAGATATCGTGGCTCTTCTCCATTTCCAAGATCTCTCGATGATCAGTCAGCACAGCAGGTTCCACCAAGGCAGGCGACACTCGCTTACAGTGAGTGCTATGGACCCAGTTCTTCCTGTCCGTCACTCGAACTGCTGTCCTCGTCGCAAGGAGTACTTGCTGTGGTCCTCGCCACCTCGGCTCCAAGCTGTTGGATCTGTCGAAGACCTTGACCATCACGTGGTCGCCAGGTCGGAGATCGTGGGCCTCACATTCGGATCTGTCAGGAAGAGCTTCTCGAACCTGTTGATGAATAGAGATTAAACTGTCGATTAACTGTGCCAAATAATCCTTTATCAGAACACAAGGTACATCATGTATGGGGCGTGGCTTAGGAACTCCCCAAATGTTCATCGGTCTCCCAAACACCACTTCATATAGTGTAAGTCCAGATCGTGAATGTGGCACCGATCTTATGGACAACAATGCCATAGATAGTGCATCTGGCCATTTCAGAGACGTGTAAGCCAGTATTTTCGCTAATTTCAGTTTCAAAGTAGCGTTGTACCTCTCCACTAATCCTGCTGATTGTGGGTGTAAATGTAAATGTAAATTGATACTTGTATAGCGCACTACTCACCCGCGAGGGTCTCAAGGAGCTTGTACGAATACCGCTGTGGAACCCATCCTGGCTTTCCCTGTGAGGTGTCCACTCCTGGGCACCCCCAAGGTGGAGGCCAGGCATCCTTAGCGTTGTGGGGGCTGTTGTGGAGATTAAGCAAGCTATTGCCCAGAGTTGCAGAGTGGGACTCCATGATTGGAATAGGCACCGAGGCGAGAATTATCAGGTCCGTGGAATTTTGAGCCCAAGACCCGCCGAGGCGGGGAATTGAACCCTGCTCCCGGGCTAGACCTCTGCATCAGGGTCTGCCACTCTAACCATTGAGCCACACTTCTCCACTGGTGGAAGACTGCATGGAATTTCTGTTTGATCCCTAATCCTTTTAGGACATGCTCAACAACTTTCCCAATAAAACGAGGTCGGTTGTCACTCCACAAAAGTTTGCAAACACCATATCTAGGGGAATACTCCATTAGAAGCACATTTGCTGTAGTGAGAGCTGTATTATCCTTTGTAGGGTATGCCTCTATCCATTTACTGAAGGCACATACCACCACTAGGACATACTTTTAAGTTATTGCAGTGTTCAAGTTGGATGTAATCCATCTGCAAAACTTCAAAAGGTGCAATCGGTGTAGCAAACCCTCCTGTAGGAGTTTGTGTCCCTTTACTAGGATTATACTGCCAACAGATCAAACAGGACTGTACTACTCTCTTAGCTGTGCTGGCAATTTCAGGATGCTCCCAAACTCGTGTAAACAATTTTGTTATTGCTAGAGCTCCAACATGTGCCAGCCCATGTGCCATTTGAACCATAGGTTGTAAATAAGCAGCAGGCAATTTCCACTTATCCATTTCTTTGTTACGCCCACAGCCCTCATCGTCTAACATTCCTTCTTTAGACCATTGCTCCAACTCTTTCACAGAGACATATCTCTGTATATCTAATACTTCTTCTCTAGCATCATGCCAACGTTCAGCTTGTGATTTCACTACTTAAATAGATGTAGTGCTTCGCTGCATCGCAGTCTCACGAGCTACGCGATCTGCAAAGGCGTTGCCTTGTCCTATCTTATCAATGACTTTCTTGTGCGCGCTACACTTAATAATAGCAATTTTCTTTGGATATGTAAGTGCAGTCAAAAGATTATGCACTAGTTCTCCGTGCATTATCTGCATCCCGTGGGATGTAAGAAAGCCTCTTTCTTTCCAGAGTAGGCATAAATCATGGGCCACTCCAAAAGCATAGCGGCTGTCTGTATAGATGTTCACACGCAAGTCAGTGCTAAGTTCACACGCTCGTGTTAAAGCTATTAGCTCAGCTGCTTGAGCCGACTTCTGTGGTATGCGAGCTGTCTCCACTACTGTCTTTAGTGTCGTTATTGCATATGCAGCTGAGGTTGTGCCATCTGGTAACTTCAAACAGGACCCATCAACTCACAGTTCCCCATCTACATTTGAAAGGGGCGTATCTTGCAAATCGACGAGACCCTTTGTCTGTTCCTCAGTAAGGAATTTACAATTGTGAGATTCATGTGACTGAGCCTGAGTCGCTGGATATGGCAACAAAGTAGCTGGGTTTAGAGTCGCACACCTCTTTAAGGTAATGTGAGGGGCCAAAAGTGTCAATTCGTATCCTGTCAGGCAAGCACTAGTTAAGTGCTGCGTTTTAGTCTGATTCAAAAGGGCATCTACTGCATGGGATACTAGCACCAACAGTTTATGTGACAAAACTATCCCTTCACTCTGACGTATGGACACAGCTGTTGCTGCAACTGAACGGAAGCACCCAGGAAATGCACGAGCAACAGGATCAAGAACTGCTGAAAAATATGCACAGGGACGCTGCTTGTCACCGTGTGCCTGTACTAAAACTGACAATGCACACCCATCTTTCTCGTGTACATAGAGTGTAAAGGCCTTCATGTAATCTGGAGTGCCTAACACTGGTGCAGAACAAAGAGCTTGACGTAACTGATGAAAAGCATTCTGACATTCATCTGTCCATGGAAGGGGCATTGGAGTGTCTTTAATCAAAAGCGCTAGCAGGGGTTTAACAATGTGTGAAAATCCTAATATCCATTGCCTGCAGAACGAAGTCAAACCAATGAATGCACAGACATCTTTCTGAGTAGAAGGTACTGGTGTGTCTAATATTGCTTGTATGTGATCTGGTGTAAGTGCACGACCCTCCTTAGACAGAAGGTGACCTAAATAGGTTACCTTTGGTCTACAATATTGCAATTTCTTCCGTGACACTTTATGGTTGTGTGTAGCAAGAAAAGAAAGTAGAGACAAAGTACATTTTTCACACTGCTCAGGTGTATCTGCTGCCAACAAGATGTCATGGACATATTGTATGAGAGCCACTCCTTCAGACAAAGTAAAGGAATCAAGTTGTCTTTTCAATGCTTGACTGTAAATGCTAGGACACTCAGTGTACCCCTGAGGAATTCTACAAAATCTCTATGATCGATTATTCAAAGTGAAGCCGAACAAATATCGGCTATCAGGATGAATAGGAATGGAGAAGAAAGCATTCTGCAAATCGATTACAGAAAATGTAGTTGCTGTTGGAGGAACTGGGGTGTAATGTTGTTATGTCCGAAACCACAGGGTACTGCAGTACTACAATCTTGTTGATTTCTTGCAAATCAATGATGAATCTGTGAATACTAGTGTCAGTGTCTTTTTTCAATATAGGAAGAATAGGACTGTTGCAAACATTGTAAGGAACTTCCTCCACAACCCCCACTTTAACAAATCATGGACAATGTGTATAAGTGTTTCTTCCCCTTCTTGAGAAATTTTATATTGCGGCAATTGTGGCAATGAAGCGCCCTCCTTGACACTAATATGCACTGGTGGGATAACCATTTGCCCTACATCTGTGTCTGAAGTAGCCCACAAAGTACTAGGGAGTGAAGCTAATGCAATATCCTCTTTAACAAGACAAGATCTCTCAATCACGGGGTAGTTGTCATTCAAAATAACATGTACACCTTCAAGAGAACATCGTATCGTAGCCCTGAAATATTTAAGCATATCAAGACCCACAATATTGTCTGGTGTGTTTGGAGAGAGCAAAAACGGACATGGAGCAGTAAATTTATCAACATGGAATGCAAGTGGCTGTGATAGCGGGCTAAGGGAAGGTGTTCCATCGAAACCTATCGATGTAATGGTTAAGCCAGACAGGGGAGCCCTTTGAACCAATTGTTTAGATAAGGCGCTAAGAGTAGCTCCTGTATCAACCAGAAACTGATCAGTAGAATCCAAAACATGTGCTGTAACATAGGGACCCTTCTGATCTACTGGAACTTCAACTGATTCCTTACCCCATCCTAGGCAATCCTATGCATAAGCAGAATCTTTCAAATCAGACGGCACATAATCAGACATTTGATATTGATTTCGTCTATCGAAAGTGTTAAACCCATCCTGTCCACGTGTATTAGCATCAAACCTAGCACGATCGTCCGTGCTTCCTCTAGGCCCTGAATAGCCTAAGCGATTTCTCATTTGTCCCCGTCCAGGTGGATACTGCTGAGCACGCAATGCTGGACAATCAAGAAGACCAATGCCCAACTTTCCTGCAGTACTCACACTGGTCAACAGACAAATTCGAACGAGTATAAGAAGGAAAAGGAGGACCATAAGATCCACGTCCACCTCTATCATTACCTCTAGAAGGTGGACCTGAGCCATCATAACCTTCGTTTTTAACTCCTTAGTCTTCTTATCCTCATTACCCTTCGCTTCTAACTCTTGCTGTTCATAATACTGAGCCATAGTTAAAAGAGAAACCGGATAAGAGGTAGTCCAAGAGCTCTCACTGGCCTTAAGGCGACTAGCTATTCCTGGCAACAGGTTTGCAACATATGCAGTTTCAAGAGCCATAGCATCTGCTCTATTTCAAGGAGTGTAAACCCAATTAAAAATAAAATAACCCTTTGCATCAGAGGAAGCCTTATCATCACTCGTACCCGCTCCTTTAGGAGGAACATACAAAGGTGCGGCTTCCCGCATAGGTTTCGCATGAACTATCAAAGTCTTATCTGTTCCGAAGATAGAAGCTTGTGCACGCCGGTCTGAGGTGTTTGTGCAGCTGCATCTGCTGCCTTTTTCTCCTCTCGCAAATGGACTTTCTCAACACGTAATTTAACCAAACGCCTGATTAAGTCAACCACCTGAGAAAAGACAAAAAGACCATCACGCATTTGCTTACAATCATTTGCTATATCAACATCCTGACATTTACAGACTAGGGACAGCTGCAAGGACAGCTGCAAGCTCAACTGAGCATGTGCGAAGCAGCAGAGGCTAAATATAACCTGTCTCTAGGCAGATTTCAAGAGCAGACAACAGCAAGGTAGGACAGAGCACATGGCACGCACGTGGTACCACATGGCAAACAAGATGGCTGCCAGAAATACAAAATGGATTCCACAAACCAGACAAGATAACTTCTAAATACAGGATGGCTTCTGCTATTGCTAACCCTGTGGAAAAGTAAATTTTGCCATGTTCTGTGTCCCTACGCGTCCTCCATCATATGTTATGTGTGCATGATTAATATGCATATGTATTCCCCATGTTTGATTAAAGACGCAATTATAGTTGTGTCCACTTCTAGTATGCCAGTCTCCAGTTCTCGTGAATACTACGAATATCAGGCCTATGTAAAGCTACGTTGCCACGTTTCTCAGTGTGCACGTTATTTCATTATAAAGTTCCCGTTTCTAGGCCTCAAAAAGGGCCTGGACATCCGATTCAGCTTCTGTCTCCTGAGCCCTCGCTGAGGAGCGATACAGCCCCCACCTGTATCCCTGACCCTTCACTTACTTCCTGCCTCACAGTGCCCGGTTCAGCCTGGCTCTGCCTCTGAGTCTGCCAAGAGTATGTTATGGTTCCAGTTATCAGTTCAGTCCTCCTTCTCTGCATTCCTAAGCTACTGAACCGCATCAATAGTTTCCGTCATTGTCTAGCCTTAACGGCCCCATGTTAGAGAAATATTGTATTTAATGGTCATTTAATATTCCTCATCACGCACTACATGTAGAATAATGCATGCTCCAGTCTTAGAGTCTGTTAGCCTTTACCCCGATAGCTTTTGGATTCTATCAACATGTTCTCTAAACATCAGATACTAGATACTGTTTAGGTACATGTCGCTCCGACCCTCCAGACTTCAGTCTCTGCTCCTAGCACAGAGTTCGTAGCCCCCAGCTTCTCCTAGTAACACGTCATTGCCAATTTGCGCGCACCATTAGGTTAGAGGTCCCGGCTCCTAAGGTAGCCCCCTCCATTGTTCCGCCCCATTTATGACATATTCTGTTACGTTTGCATCACATGTCTATGTATACGCCCTGTTACACCTACTTTCACCCTTATCTTTCGCGACTGCTACGCGTCACACCCTTTGCTCCACCCACTGCTATGCCTATTGCAATGTAATGCTATGTGTTTGCGTTATGTATATATGCTCATGTACTGTTATTAAAAAATCATCCTTAGCGCGCTCATCCCAGATCCAGCCCCGGCAGCGCTGTCGGGCCCTGCCATCCTATTCCTGTGCAGGTTGTCCTGTTCCTGTCCTTATGCTGTATTAAACCTGCAAACTCCTACTACCTCGAATCTTGACTCTTATTTATTGAGCTATCTGTTATTCATTTATGCATTCAAAAATAGAGGTATTATTTATTTATTTACCACATAATGGCGCCCGAATAGGGACTTGCCCTTTCCCCACGCGTCGGTGAAGCCACGCCGGCCCCCTGACCCTCTGCAGTCGTGACGGAACTCTTCTGCGCACCGGCAGATATTTCTGCTTCAAGTATCCCTCAGGCCCACGGAGGAGACGGAGGAGGCGGTCCAGCATCCAGACGAGACGGTGGAGGAACGCGGCGAGTCCCGACCAGAGCCCAAGCCGAGAGTCCAAGGTCCGAGGTATCCGGAGGCCCACCTGTAACAGAAGTCCGAAGTTCGTCGTCCGTCGTCGTAGCAGTCCAGTCCAGTCCGAGGCCTTCCGTTCTTGCTGCCCGGTGAGTACCGTTGCTGGGGTAGTATCTAGACAGGGTCAATCTAAATTGTCTCTGGTCCGATGGGTCTGGGTACGCAGATCCGAAACGAAGTGTTCACCTAGGTGGATACGGGTCTTGATGCGTCCCTTTATGGGACCGGTATGTTCCGTACTGTTTCAGCAGTGCATCCAGTAACTCTAGTCTGTTCCGTTCTCGAGCAATTCATGTGTTTCTGTTCTCAGTATTCCAGGTAATATTCTGTCCGAACTGTTATGTTATGATGTTTTTCGATGTATTTCCAATGTCGTGGTATGCCTGAATTGTTCTCCCAATTGTTATTGTTCCTCGTGTATTGTATTGTGTTCCGATTCAAGTTTGCAATGTCTCTCTTTTCGAGATTACGTCAGTTAAAAACTAGAAAGGGTCTGTTAGAAGAAGCAGTTCCTGTCCCGCCTAGGGACAGTCCAGGTCATTTTATGTATCAGAAGCATGGCATAAGCGCCATATTGTATCTAGATTTATGGGTAGAGTATACCAAACAGTTAGAGGAAAAGTATAGATGGCCCGTATCAGGTACGTGGGATGCCGAGTGCATCATGAGAGTAGAATAGGCATTATGGAAAAAGAAAGCCAGACAGTCACAGAAAGATGCCATCGAGTTATGGCGCAAAGAATCTCATAAAAGAACCGAAAAAGAAATCAGAAAGTCAGAACTAAGTAGAGAATCCTTAGAACGAGCCCAGGAAAAGGAATTAATCGAGATAGGTGAACGAGTTAAAACCGAACAGTCAGACAGACAGAGGAACGCCCTCATTAAGGGCATGTACCCTCTTCTTGCCGAGGGCTTGCCAAAAGCAACCCCGGAGGCATCCAGTAATTTTCCGCCACCACTAGTTCCAACCAAGCTACGTCACAAACCGACCGCAGCTGATATTTTCATTTCGTCCTATTTGGACGACACAGTCCCAGAATATGCAAATCCTGTTCCCGCCCCGCCAGTCCCTGTAAATCAGGCACTTCCCGTTCCTCCAGACACCGGAGTACCTGTTACGGTCCCCCAGGTCCAGCCCGCCACACAAGTTCAGCCCGCATTTCAATTTCCCGCCACACTAGTACGAAGAGTATCAGTCGACGATTCTAGTTTAGGAGCCGCGGGGGGAGGTCCTCCAGGAACCCCGCCGCCACACAAGCGTTTAACATCAGTCGAATTACATGCGCAAGCGTCACAGCGTACGCCCAGATATCAGTCTGTTGCAGAAATAAGGAAAGCCCTTACCGAATGCGGCTATGATCCAGTCCCAGGCGAGGATAATATGGTTTTATATTCATTACGCGTAAGAAAGGTGACCGAGTATCTAGTCACCCTACCGAATATGAAAGAAGATCTAGACAGAGTATATCGTTTCATCCGTACAGGGGATGATCCAGAAAGCATTGGCGAAGCCATGTCTCAAAGGAAAGCTGAGATCCAGCTCATGTTACTGAAGTTTCTGATCAATTGTTTAATAAGAGAACAAGATTACCCGTCCAAAGATCCGGCTGAAATGAGAATCCTGACAAAGTGGAGTGATAATATAGCCGAGGGTAAGCACAGGACCATCAGTGGTATGGAGAGTATGTACAAGAAAATCCGTAAAGAAATAATAAGGTTACACGAACAACGTAAAGCAGCACAAGTAAGCGAGAAAGAAAGTAACTCTGATACTGAAGAGGTAGACGACGAGAATCCCGCCAGAATAGCGTATGTAGGAAAATCTAGATTTCCAGATCGCCATTTACGCCTAGAACACAAGTCAGCCCTTCATCATCCAGCACCAGAACAAGGTTCTCTAGAACAAGTATTTCAAGCTACCGATCATATTCTGAAATCACGAATCGGTTATAGTGAATTAAGTACTATGCATGAACAAGAACTAGCCCGATCAGCAGTCCGATGGATTACTGATTCTACCACTTTTCCAGACGAAATAGTGGCACAAATGTTTCTGAAACTGCCCCCAGCCGAGCAGCGACTGGTGGGTATGTATATGATCCAACACCTCATTACTCTGTATGAGGGTCAACATTCTGATCCAGGTCCGTTACACGATGTCCTGAACGAGTTACTCCAGTATAAATGGAAAGGTCTAGGTACCGATTTACTTAGTGTTATTCTAGAACAGCGCCACAAATATAGTATGTTTCTGAACCCGCATTTTGTTCATGTCCCACCCCCAGAAAGTAAACCCTTTTACATAGATAGACAGAATCCGTTACGAGAAGTACATCCAGTCAGGACAACAGCTGGTGAAATGCAACGAGTGTTTGTTTACACTCCGATCACAAAGATGGAACTCTTAGAGATGAAAAAATTAATTCCCTGTCATGATAAAGATCCAGCAGGGTTCCATAGAGAATTAAAAGACATGCTCCGTATGGGAGAATACACGTATCCAGATGTTATTAAAATGTTAAAAGTTCTGTTGCCCGCAGGGGTGTATGAAAAGCTCAAGGAAAAAGAATGGGAGGTGGGAGAGAAAAAGATCGATTGGGCAGTTCTAGAAGCTGAAGACCAGGCACGAGTACCAGGTACCGGTCTTGGAGATAAATGTAAAGAATTACCTGAATTATTGATTCAAGTTTTACCCAGATTACTAACAACTAAAAAGGAAGACTGGGATGCAATCTCAGCCTGTAAACAGAAACAAGATGAAGATACTAGTGATTTTTATTCTAGATTTGAAAAATGTTTTATCATAAACAGTGGCCTCAAGACAAGTAGCGAGTCATACCCTCATCTCTTTGTTACTAAATTAGTCGAGAATTCAAGTCCTCAAGTTAAGAATCGAGTTTTGAAAGTCGAAAGTACCTGGCAAGCTAGTACCCCGTCCCAGATGTTACAGATGCTCCAATACCACCAGAATAGAATCAGAGAAGAACAAGAACACGAAAGAAAACGTATGAAAGACACAAAAATGAAAGTACTAGTTGCACAATCTATTCCACAAGACAGCCAGAAGAGGGGTCCGAATCAAGCCAGTCATCCTGCAGCTCCCGTTAAAGGGAACTGCAATTATTGTAAACAGCCAGGTCATTTTATAAACGAGTGTGCAGTTCTGAAACACAACATAGCTACCGGTAAGACTAAAGAAAGACCACGTCCGCCTAGACAAGACCAAGTTTCACAGACATCTCAGCCACAGAATGCACCACAGACAGTTACAGTACCGCAGCCTATTGCTGCAACACAGCATGTTACACAGCAGATGTATCAGTATGCACAGTCCGAGTATCCAGAGTATCAGCCATATTCATGAAACAGCCTAGAGAGGGAGGTAGGCTTGCCTCTCATCGAGATACCTGTAGATCAAGAAGGTCCCTATGTTCATAGTCAAGTACTAGGGAAAGACAGAAAGTTTCTGATTGATACAGGGGCAAGTAGGACCACTATAAGTCATGCCGAAGTTCCAGGGGCTCCGCTCTCAGGCTCTAGAAATGTTTCCCTTGGATTTTCAGGAAAGCCTATCGTAAATGAAATATCAAAGCCAGTTACTCTAGAAGTAGGTCCATTGTCCCGCACTACTGATCTGTTACTTACTAAGTCATGTCCAGAAAATCTATTAGGCATTAAAACACTGAAAGAGTTAGGTGCAGTTATATGCTGTTCCCCCGAGGGAATACGATTGTTCCTACGTGACTTCAAGGGTCACTATGTATTGCGAGATTTTGATCCGAGATTGTCTAATGTCCCGCAGCATCTATGGGCGCAAGGTCCAACTGATGTTGGTTTTATGCAAATCACACCCCATCGTGTGACTCTCAAGCCAGGTGTAGTCCTGCCACGAATCAGACAGTACAGATTGCCACCTGAGGCTGTAGCAGCCTTATCCAAAATTATTGACGAGCTTATGGCTCAAGGAGTAGTGGTAGAAACTGACTCCAATGTATGTAATTCTCCGATCATTCCAGTCATGAAACGTACTGATCCAAATGCACCCCCAGTATATCGATTAGTGATTGACCTTCGAGAACTTAATAAATGTATTATTCCCCAGTATCCAGTTGTCCCAGATATCTCTTCCCTGTTGACAGCCATTGATTCCGAAGCCACGTTCTTTACAGTCATAGACCTCAAGAACGCGTTTTTCAGTGTTCCAATTCATCCAGACAGCCAGTTTCTTTTCGGATTCTGTTTAAATGGAAGGAGCTATATGTTCACACGAGCTCCTCAAGGTTTCACAGAAAGTCCTAGTATTTACAGTCAGGCACTTAAGAGACAACTTGATAATGTTCACATGCCAACTGACACTGCCCTGCTCCAATATGTCGATGATCTATTGATCACAGCCCGTTCTGAACGTGACTGCGAGCGAGCGTCACTGACGGTTCTGTATTTCCTAGCCGAGATGGGGCACAAGGTGTCCCCTTCGAAGCTTCAATTCTGTGTCCAGCAAGTGGTCTACTTAGGACACTTACTGTCCAAGAGGGGTAGGCAGTTGACACCAGATTGTATCCAGTTAATAGCGAGTCTTCCTCAGCCAAAGACCCAGAAGGAGGTACGTGCTTTTATCGGCCTTACTTCTTATTGCAGACAATGGATTCCTCAGTATGCATTTCTAGCCAAGCCACTGATACAGTTAACGACACAGGAGGCAGCCGTATCGACTGTCCTCCCATGGACATCTGAACATACACTTAGTTTCAATGAGTTAAAGAAAGCCCTATGCCAAGCTCCAGTTCTAGCTACACCAAACTACAGTAAGCCTTTTACACTTTTCGTTACTGAACGTGAAGGTACAGCATTATCTGTTCTCACACAAGATCAAGCAGGACAATACAAGCCCTGTGCTTATTTTTCGAGCACATTAGATCCTGTAGCCCAGGCTCTGCCTGCGTGCCTCAAGTCAGTTGCAGCCACAGCCCTAGCTATCAGACAAAGTGATTCCATAGTTTTAGGACACTCCCTGACAGTACAAGTTCCACACTCCGTGGAAGTTCTTTTAAACCGAACACAAACTCAGCACTTGACAATTGCACGTTTAACAGGTTATGAATTGACACTGTTCCAGCCACACATAGAAATCAGACGCTGCAACGTTCTAAATCCTGCTACACTGTTACCGTCAGTTAATCCAAATCCTGCCACACACGATTGTGTGGAAGTAGTTAACATCATGACCAAGCCAAGACAAGATCTGACAGATATTCCATTACCAGATCCCGACCTGACACTTTATGTGGATGGTTCATGCATGAGAACAAGTACAGGAGATCTAGTAGCCGCGTATTCAGTGACTACTGACACTGAAGTTATTGAAACACACCGTATTGACACCCTGTCTGCTCAAGCAGCAGAGCTAGTTGCTCTGACTCAAGCCTGCATACATGCCAAGAACCTGAAAGTTAATATTTACACAGATTCACGTTACGCATTTGGAGTCGTACACGACTTCGGAGTGCTCTGGCAGGAGAAAGGTTTCATGACTTCTCATGGAACCAAGATTCAGCATGGTCTCCTTATTCAAGCTCTGTTAGATGCAATACATTTACCGACAGCTATCGCCATCATGAAGTGCAAAGCACATACGAAAGTTACTGACATTATTTCCCAGGGTAACGATCTAGCAGATCGCACAGCCAAGCTTACAGCACAGACTCCAGACATTCCAGTTAATAAGACACCGACATACACTCCAGATCTGACTACATGTATGACAGTTAAAGATCCTACTCAAGATGTCATAGATATCCAGTTACATGCTACTCCCGATGAAATCAAGAAATGGTCCGAACAAGGAGGGGTCCAGACAGATCAGGGATGGTTAACGAAGGGTAGAGCCACATGGTTTCTCCCCGACTCCATGGTTCAAGTCATTATCAACACCGCACATAGTCCAGCACATTTAGGGGAAAAAGCAATGTTAGACAGTATTCAGAACATTTGGTTCAACAAGCATTTACGAGCTGCAGCCAAGCAGAAAGTCCGTACCTGTATGATATGTTGTCAGTTTAATCCAGGTAAAAGTGTCCCGGTGGAACAAGGTGGATTCCAGCCCCCTGACCACCCTTTTGAAGTCCTCCAGATGGATTACATTCAGATGGAGCGATGTCGAGGTTTCAAGTATGTCCTTGTAGTTGTATGCGCTTTGTCCAGGTGGACAGAAGCATATCCAGTTCCAGATTACACAGCCGCGACCACTGCCAAGCAGTTGGTTCGTGAGTTCTTCCCCCGTTACGGACTCCCTAGAGTCGTCTATTCTGACAACGGCCAGCCATTCTCATCTGAACTCATGAAGCATGTTTCCCTTCTGTTAGGATACCAATGGAAGTTCCATTGTGTACGCCATCCTGAAGCAGCTGGTCTCGTAGAGAGACATAATCAGACCCTGAAAATTCGCATCGCCAAAGTATGTCAAGAGAAAGGTGTGGACTGGCTAATAGCTCTGCCAGTTGCCCTGTTCTATATGCGCATGGTCGCACATTCCAGATCAGGTCTGTCCCCGTACGAGGTCGTTTTCGGCCGCCCCCCTAACATGTGGGGTACTCCTAGACCCCGAAGTATTACCGATGTCTCAAGTAATATGCTGACAGATTACCTAGCTTCCTTGATGTCTGCCCTCAACTCTTGTCGTTCACAGGTTGCCGCCGCATTTCCAGACAATACCGAGGTGGCACCGCATGAAATCGTTCCCGGATCCATGGTCCTAGTGCGAAATTTCGACCGCTCAAGTCCGCTGGAGCCTCGCTGGAAGGAGCCCCGACAGGTCCTCCTGGCCACCCGTACAGCCGTGAAGTTGGAGGGACGCAAAGGCTGGGTGCATCTTTCGCATATTAAAAAGTTTTATGGATTGAAACCAGTTTCAAAGAACATTTCCGAGGATTTAAAGGACTGCCAAAGTACTATTCTCAAGGACTGTCCCGCAAAAGACACTGATACTGCACCCTCCCCGTTAGAGAAAACTCCGCAGCAGGAGTATAAGTTGAAACTCCGGTCTAGTAAAATAAGTCAGCCAGTTTGATTGTCTAAGTCCTCCCCTAGGTGAAACGGTTAGACTGTTTCTGACATGTATAAAATAGACCCCCATAGTGAGAGAGTTAGTCAAAACTCAATCCGATGTATCGTTTTTCTAAGTTTCGTTTTGTTTCTCAGCATTATGATTTCCTGCACCAGTTATGCATTTCACCTGTATTTTCCAGTTTCTCATGTAAATAAGTTTTCTAATGTTACGGTAGAGCACACGTTTAGTGATCTGCCTCCTCACGAACTCTCTTACCGCCTCGCTATGCGTAATAATTCTTTTATCCGCATGTTACATTATTCACACCAGACCAGCAACGCCACTAATTGTTGGGTGTGTGGTCGACTCCCCCCTTTCCAGACACCGAAGGGAGTTCTGCCACTCTTTCCTTATCCATTTTCACATAATGGTTCGTGTGGAGCATGGTCCACGTTAACGTCATCCTCAACAGATATGTCTTTTCTTAACAGTACATGTTTTCCAGACAAGCAAGGTCTCCCCCACAGAACCGGGTTAGATCTAGAAAATGAAGTGTATAATTTAGGTAACTATTCTTCGAATTTCATGGTCCTGAATGTTCAGTCTGATACTGCTACAGACTTACCTGCTATTTCAGTATTACCAGTCAAAGGTGAATTATGTGTCCGAAATAATGGTTCCGTACATGTAGGACATAGTGATTGTACTACTATTGTCAAGTATAGTGACAGTAGGAAATCTATTTTTAAAGCTTCACGTCATTCTTATTTTATTTGTGGTCAAACCGCATATGTTCGTCTGCCCCTCGATTGGGAGGGAACCTGTTACATTGCCTTCCTACTGCCACCAGTTTTCCTAGCCCCATCTGATTATCATAGAAACACACATCTAGTACACATTAGACATAGAAGGGAGATCGAGTCCCCAATTGTCGATTATACTGAAACTGCTCTAGAACAGTATACAGATTTCAATAGAGGTTTCTTCTTTTTTATAGGACCTATCCAGAATAGTAAGCTAATCCGTAGGTTAACAAGAACCCTTGAAGCTGTAGTAAATGAGACTGCCTCTGCCCTAGGTAACTTAACTGAAGAGCAATCTGCTATGAGATTTGTCGTTTTGCAAAATCGTCTCGTCCTTGACGTCATACTGGCCGATAGGGGCGGGGCCTGTAGAGTCATCGGATCTAGTTGCTGCATTTTCATTCCTAATAACGCGCCGTCTGTTTATTCAGCTATAACCAGACTCCATAAAATTGCCCATCTGTTACACCAAGATCCAGGCACCTGGACATGGTCCGGTTGGTTCTGGAATATAATTTCCGCCTGGGGATGGAAAGTATTGTCCTTTCTAGGTATTGCAGTAGCGATCATATTCAGCTGCTGCCTCTGTATACAATGTGGCCCTGCGATTTGCGGCATTTGTGCTACCTCTTGTATTCCTAGTCCCAAGTCCCGTTCAAAATCCCGTTCCAAGAAAATTCGAGACGAGCAAATGATACTGTATGAAATGATAGATGGTATCATGAATATTGATGTTTCCTGATGGAAACGTAGTGACAAGGAGGGAATGTGGAAAAGTAAATTTTGCCATGTTCTGTGTCCCTACGCGTCCTCCATCATATGTTATGTGTGCATGATTAATATGCATATGTATTCCCCATGTTTGATTAAAGACGCAATTATAGTTGTGTCCACTTCTAGTATGCCAGTCTCCAGTTCTCGTGAATACTACGAATATCAGGCCTATGTAAAGCTACGTTGCCACGTTTCTCAGTGTGCACGTTATTTCATTATAAAGTTCCCGTTTCTAGGCCTCAAAAAGGGCCTGGACATCCGATTCAGCTTCTGTCTCCTGAGCCCTCGCTGAGGAGCGATACAGCCCCCACCTGTATCCCTGACCCTTCACTTACTTCCTGCCTCACAGTGCCCGGTTCAGCCTGGCTCTGCCTCTGAGTCTGCCAAGAGTATGTTATGGTTCCAGTTATCAGTTCAGTCCTCCTTCTCTGCATTCCTAAGCTACTGAACCGCATCAATAGTTTCCGTCATTGTCTAGCCTTAACGGCCCCATGTTAGAGAAATATTGTATTTAATGGTCATTTAATATTCCTCATCACGCACTACATGTAGAATAATGCATGCTCCAGTCTTAGAGTCTGTTAGCCTTTACCCCGATAGCTTTTGGATTCTATCAACATGTTCTCTAGACATCAGATACTAGATACTGTTTAGGTACATGTCGCTCCGACCCTCCAGACTTCAGTCTCTGCTCCTAGCACAGAGTTCGTAGCCCCCAGCTTCTCCTAGTAACACGTCATTGCCAATTTGCGCGCACCATTAGGTTAGAGGTCCCGGCTCCTAAGGTAGCCCCCTCCATTGTTCCGCCCCATTTATGACATATTCTGTTACGTTTGCATCACATGTCTATGTATACGCCCTGTTACACCTACTTTCACCCTTGTCTTTCGCGACTGCTACGCGTCACACCCTTTGCTCCACCCACTGCTATGCCTATTGCAATGTAATGCTATGTGTTTGCGTTATGTATATATGCTCATGTACTGTTATTAAAAAATCATCCTTAGCGCGCTCATCCCAGATCCAGCCCCGGCAGCGCTGTCGGGCCCTGCCATCCTATTCCTGTGCAGGTTGTCCTGTTCCTGTCCTTATGCTGTATTAAACCTGCAAACTCCTACTACCTCGAATCTTGACTCTTATTTATTGAGCTATCTGTTATTCATTTATGCATTCAAAAATAGAGGTATTATTTATTTATTTACCACAACCCAACCGCTGTCAAATTACAACAAAAGAACATGGGAGTATCCTCCCCATTGTCCAGCCCCTCCTCTGGGAGGGACCCCTGAATCGTCCCAACCCTTTCCTCAGGGTAAGATTCAAAAAGAGCTCAGCACACACCCATATATTGAGTAATCATAAATAATGTGAAGAAATTAGTGGTTCTCAAAGTCAAAATCATTATCTTTCATAATCAACAAAGATAAACTCCCCAAAAAGAATTTGTTCGAGACTTCTGTTTTGAAAAACGTTCTTCTTCTTTTATTTTGATAGATGATAATTCGTTCAATTCTTAAAAACACAGTACAAAATCATAGCCATCATAGCCGACGCAACAGCTTTTTCAAGGCTATAAGAATATACATATATAACCCAAATGTTATCCACTGTATGTACATACGGAAATTTTAAAATATTAAAACTATATCAATTTATCTATGCATAACAACTTCAAACACAATGGGAGAATATCAACTTCATAGTTATATTTGAATAAATCACCAATGTGTAATATGTTATAAAATAGAACATATTCAGAGACCTATATTTATAATATGCAAAGTAAAATATTCAACAACTCATTTCACAGATTGGGTTTTCAGGGTACTTAAGGGCTTACCGGTGGATGGCTCTTCGGATTCATCGTGGGACAAGATTCAGTTCTGAAACAACTTCATCTTCAACCGTCTGGGCACTATGGACTTCGATGGACTTCGCTTTGGGAACCAAGACTGCAACTGGAAGACTTCTGCTGCTCCTGGTCTCGTTGTCCTGCCAGTCTTCTGCATTGTCTGTGCCTGTGCACCATACAGGTTCTTCTCCAGGCCTGTGGGCATCCAAGACACCCGAAGGAATCTCTCTTGGTGTGAAGGAGTCATTCCCCTGCATCGGCAGGCACCACAACGAAGTTGACCAGTCTGCTGTTCCTGAGTTCCCACGTACTCTGAAAGGTTCGGCAACACAGGTTGTGGTTTTGCAACTCCCCGAGGCCTGCACTGTCTTCATAGCAAGTTTGAAGCCAGTATCCGTTGTCGGAACTGCTGGAACAGTACCCCTGTGCACCGCGTTGACTTGCTGTTGCCAAGGCTTGTTGTGTTGTGTAGTTCCTATAAAACTATACAAAATCTGCGCGTACTGAAAGCAGTGGTGTATCTAGGTAAAAGGTCAGTCCCTGTAAACCATTATAAGTGTAATGTAGGGAAGAATATAGGTGAAGGGTTACGAAGTTACCTTGGCCTATATCAGGGTAACTATATGGAAAATAACAGTTGACTCTCTTCTCCAGAGATCTTCGAGCTCCAAGAAGCTTCAGCCTCCAGCATCTCTTGCTACCAAGATCTTCGTCCTCACCGCATCCTCTGCACCATGGGCCTGCACCATTGGTGAGATTCTTGAGGTCCTCTTGGGACTCCTGTGCCTCTGGCCTGTGGGTCCTCTTGTGGGTCTTGTTTGGCACCAGTGGGCTCCTCTGTTTTCTCGGGATCTACTCTGACTTACCTGCACTTGGTGAGTCCCTTGGACCTTGCTGGTCCTGACACTGCACTTTTTTTGTCTGCCACGTTTGTTGCTGCTGTCAAGGCTTGTTGGTGCTCCCACCGACACTGACACCCAGGCTCTTGACATCCGAAGTAGGACAGCTCATGAACTGCTCCTGGTCTTCCACAGCATCGCCTGGTCTACACAGCTAAAGTACCATCAACTCTCCTGCATCTTCCGATGTTGGTGGGCATTCGTCTTCCGTGCCTCATGGTCACTCCAGATTGGCAAAGACTCTGTCCCCTATGCTTGCAAGTACCTTTCTTCCTGAATCCACCCTTTGATTCTACTGGACTCTTTCACCTTCTTCGCCAGCGGAATCTTTACTAAAATCCTCCATTGTGGGCTACAGCGGTTTCTGATGTCACTTCGCACCTATGCACGGGGCTTTCCTGGTGTAGGTATCCTGGTTCCCGGGGTATGCACCGGTAGGGTGTCTCTCCAACCTTTCGTCTTTAACAGGGTTTCTTCTGGGCCCTCTGGGAAGGGTCCTTCTTCTGGAAAACTGTAACCGCGACTTCCCCATTGACTTGTATTGATCATGTGGTCGTGTTTCCACTCTGCACACGGCCTCCGTGGGGTTCCTGGGTACTTACCTTGGGTGGTTCCATGGGCCCCTAGCTCTTCTAAGTCTTCTAGGTCCAGTCTCAATTTCGGTCGTGGGTCACATTCCACTTTATTACTATATGGTTTGGTCTCCCCCAGGAGACCACTATGCATTTGTTCTACTTAGGTGTTCTATTACTGAAGTATTGTGTGTATTGCGATTATATCACCAGGGAGGCGATACTGCAATGTATTAGTGAGTGTTTATAATAAATACGTATTTTTATAACTACACTGCGTGGTTCGTTTTCACTTAACCTACACTATATGATTAGTACTCTTAAAACTGAAGGCTGCTCTCCACAGCTGCCACTTAGAGAGCTTTCTAAGGTTGTCTAAGGCCACTAAAAGCATCATAAGGGTTGCCTTGATTAGTGCAAGGTGCTCTACTTAAATAAGTGTGCACCATATATTAAGTCAGCCTCCTACACTCTTGTACTTCTTAATTCAGACCCTGGCTTTCTCAGCCAGAATCCTATTGTATTTGTGTTTTTTAATGGTAAGGATGACGAGGGGTTTAGGCTTCTGGGTTAGAACTATGAGAAGCCTCTAAGGATTTGATCTCTTTTTCAATATCTGCTATTTTGTGTTGTGTTTCATTTAGATTGGATCTCAATTGATGAGCCTCTAACAGTTGCTTTGAGTGCTTCCCAGAAGGTAGAGGGCGAAGTATCTAAGGCTGAGTTTTCTTTGATGTAATTTAGTATGGTATTGTGGATGGTGTTTTTGGAAGCAGCATCTCTAACTGACTCATCATTGAACCTCCAGATTTTACAAGATTGTTCCAACCTGGCCTCACTCTGGTACAACCCTAAAATCAAAATCCAGAGCATGCCCATATTTTGGCACTCATGGCAGCTAAGGGCATTCTTTTTCTGAAACAATTAGGTTATTCAGCAATCCCCTCTTTCCTTCAGATAATTACAACAACAATATAATCTATCAGATGTAGACTTTTTATGACTTACAGAAGCTCTAAGCCAGTGTATCTAAAACTAAATGCCCCAATGTGGACCCCTCTTTCCTCTCTATCATTTCTTCCTTTAATAAAACCAACCACCAATCTTCCAAATGTTATCATCTCTTAAATACTAAAACTGCACACCTAACCTGAAAAATATTGAAGCAATGGGATACTCATTGGTCTATAGCTCCAGAAGAGTGGATCTTGATTTGGAAATCAGTAGTTTTTAGCAAAATTAGTCACTCTTTATCCCAAATGGAATATTGACTCCTACATAAGACTTTCTGGACTCCCTCTCACCTTCACAAGATGTCTCTTAGAGTAGACTCAATGTGTTGAAACTGTAATAAAGCTACTGGTGATCTCCCTCACTTGCTTTTTTACTGTAGCTCTGTTTCTCACTTTTGGGTCTGTATATTTGATTTTATACGTTCCCACTTTGGGATCCACCTGGAACTGGACTTTCTCTCACTCATTCATGTGGCATGTAAATCCGTTCTCGCTCACTGGGAAAACACAGCCACCACTTCTTTCAAGTCTTGGTTGAACTGGATCTCTCACTTAAGGAGGGGCCATAAAATTACTCTACATAACTCCTCCTGGAGGCCATAGTCCAGAACTAGATCACTATTTCGCCAGTACCAAACCACCATGAATCTCTCAACACACCATGTAGTAGTCTCATAGTTATTACGTTCCACGAAACTCTTTCTTGCCCATCACCAGACTGTTGTCTCTATGAGAATGGGTATGCTGCCACTTTCAGTTCCTGAATTTTCATGCCCACTATTCTAATATTTTGACTTGCTTTTTATTTTTATTATGTTTTATATGATTCTCAGGATTTGTTTTACCTTATGTTTTGTTCTCGCTTTCTTTGCCTTATACTGCGTTAAGCATTTTTAGGTCTCGCCTGTCGATGCGCATGCGCATCGAGCTTGCGAGACTATTGTGGCTTAACCACTCTTTAACTAACAAGCAAGGAATCGTGGCGATTCCTTGCAGTGCCCGTGACTTTTAAGCTCAATGCGCATGTGCATTGAGCTTAAAAGCGCGTGCACATCAGTTCCCTCAGCCGCAATCGCCGTCTGTTCCCTCAGCCGCATTCCTCCGACACCTTTTGAAGTGAAGCTTAGCTTCACTTCAAAGGCCCCGGCTTCTTCACACCCACATGCCGCTCTCCCCGCTCCGCCCCCTCCCCTGCCCGCCGTGTCCACTTCACTTTGACGGCCGCAGGCACACAGGTTTCTTTCATCAAGTCCCCGCTGCCTTTCGGCATCTGACCCCTCCCTCCTATTGACAGCCCGTCGTTTCTCTGGAAGCACCCTTTCTCTCGCAGGAACTAGCTACTCTCCGTCAGTGACCGTGTTTTCCCTGTCTCTCGCCAGCCTTTCCGTATGGGCGACTACTCGCTCCCTGTCACAAATTACTCTCTTGCCGTCACTTATCACTCTTTCTATAAAACTTCAGATATACGTTTGTGTGTGTACTCTGATCGTACATTACGTCATTCCATGGATTACGACACCACTGCTCGAGAGGCCATGCTCACTGTTGCCACCGCATACACCGCCCGTCCTCCCCTTCTCGCCGGGCATACACTGCCCGTCCTCCCCTTCTCGCTGTGCATACAACATTTGTCCTCCCCTTCTTGCTGTGCATACAACACCCGTCCTCCCCTTCTTGCCGTGCATACAAAGCCCACCCTCCCCTACTCTCCGTGCATTCCCCCGCCCGCCCTCCCCTTCTCTCCATGCATTCCCCCGCCCGCCCTCCCCTTCTCTCCGTGCATTCCCCCGCCCGCCCTCCCTTTCTCTCCGTGCATTCCCCCGCCCGCCCTCCCCTTCTCTCCGTGCATTCCCCCGCCCGACCTCCCCTTCTCTCCGTGCATTCCCCCTCCCGCCCTTCCCTTCTCTCTGTGCATTCCCCTCACCCCCTTCTCTCCGTGCATTCCCCTCACCCCCTTCTCTCCGTGCATTCCCCTCACCCTCCTCTCTCCGTGCATTCCCCCCCTCCTCTCCGTGCATTACCCTCCCCCCTCTCTCCGTGCATTCCCCTCCCCCCCTCCTCTCCGAGTGAGCATGGCAGGCGATAGCAGAGGAGCCACGCGCGATCCTCATCGACAGCGCGTGGCCCCTGTGCAGTAGATTGAAGGGAGAGGAAGGTACGCAAATGCAGTGCTAAGCAGTCATGTTTATTTTCGTGGGTTTCAGTGTTTTGCCAGGTGAAGAGGCGATGTTACTTCAAGCTCGTAGCCCAACAGGTGAACGACGTTCATGCTTAAAGGCGGCAACTTGCGGGATAATCAGTGGGTTACTTTTCACGCATGCGCCTATAAATTTTTTATTTTACTAACTATATGGTTGTTAGAAATGTTTAATCTTTTTTTCCCGCGTGTCAACCCAAGTCCCTACTCTTTTGCCAAATTCCGGTAACAGCCCTACCTTTCTCACGTTGCATACCCGTACACACCCCCCTGCCCTCCCCTTCCCGCCGTGCATACCTGCCTGCCTTCCCCTTCTTGTATTGCATACTTTTCGCCATGCATACACCGCCCGTCCTCCCCTTCTCGCCGGGCATACACTGCCCGTCCTCCCCTTCTCGCTGTGCATACAACACCCGTCCTCCCCTTCTTGCCGTGCATACAAAGCCCACCCTCCCCTACTCTCCGTGCATTCCCCCGCCCGCCCTCCCCTTCTCTCCGTGCATTCCCCCGCCCGCCCTCCCCTTCTCTCTGTGCATTCCCCCGCCCGCCCTCCCCTTCTCTCCGTGCATTCCCCCGCCCGCCCTCCCCTTCTCTCCGTGCATTCCCCCGCCCGCCCTCCCCTTCTCTCCGTGCATTCCCCCTCCCGCCCTCCCCTTCTCTCCGTGCATTCCCCCTCCCGCCCTCCCCTTCTCTCCGTGCATTCCCCTTCTCTCCGTGCATTCCCCTCACCCCCTTCTCTCCGTGCATTCCCCTCCCCTCCTCTCTCAGTGCATTCCCCCCCCTCCTCTCCGTGCATTACCCTCCCCCCTCTCTCCGTGCATTCCCCTCCCCCCCTCCTCTCCGAGTGAGCATGGCAGGCGATAGCAGAGGAGCCACGCGCGATCCTCATCGACAGCGCGTGGCCCCTGTGCAGTAGATTGAAGGGAGAGGAAGGTACGCAAATGCAGTGCTAAGCAGTCATGTTTATTTTCGTGGGTTTCAGTGTTTTGCCAGGTGAAGAGGCGATGTTACTTCAAGCTCGTAGCCCAACAGGTGAACGACGTTCATGCTTAAAGGCGGCAACTTGCGGGATAATCAGTGGGTTACTTTTCACGCATGCGCCTATAAATTTTTTATTTTACAAACTATATGGTTGTTAAAAATGTTTAATCTTTTTTTCCCGCGTGTCAACCCAAGTCCCTACTCTTTTGCCAAATTCCGGTAACAGCCCTACCTTTCTCACGTTGCATACCCGTACACACCCCCCTGCCCTCCCCTTCCCGCCGTGCATACCTGCCTGCCTTCCCCTTCTTGTATTGCATACTTTTCGCCATGCATACACCGCCCGTCCTCCCCTTCTCGCCGGGCATACACTGCCCGTCCTCCCCTTCTCGCTGTGCATACAACATTTGTCCTCCCCTTCTTGCTGTGCATACAACACCCGTCCTCCCCTTCTTGCCGTGCATACAAAGCCCACCCTCCCCTACTCTCCGTGCATTCCCCCGCCCGCCCTCCCATTCTCTCCATGCATTCCCCCGCCCGCCCTCCCCTTCTCTCCGTGCATTCCCCGCCCGCCCTCCCCTTCTCTCCGTGCATTCCCCCGCCCGCCCTCCCCTTCTCTCCGTGCATTCCCCCTCCCGCCCTCCCCTTCTCTCCGTGCATTCCCCCTCCCGCCCTCCCCTTCTCTCCGTGCATTCCCCTTCTCTCCGTGCATTCCCCTCACCCCCTTCTCTCCGTGCATTCCCCTCCCCTCCTCTCTCCGTGCATTCCCCCCCCTCCTCTCCGTTCATTACCCTCCCCCCTCTCTCCGTGCATTCCCCTCCCCCCCTCCTCTCCGTGCATTCCCCTTCCCTCCCCTTCTCTCCGTGCATTCCCCTTCCCTCCCCTCCCCTCCGTGCATTCCCCTTCCCTCCCCTCCCCTCCGTGCATTCCCCTTCCCTCCCCTCCCCTCCGTGCATTGATCTTCACCTAATCTCCCATTTCTGTCCCACACACATGCATCCTCACATTTCCTACTTTGATCAGTCACCGCCCTTGTCATCCTATATACTCCAGATCATAGCAAATGCAATGTTCTTGGATTTTCGTCACAATAAAATACACTGAACATAATCTTCACAAAATTTATTTACAAACGTTTAAGCTATTGCCATTATAAATTACAATAACTTTTATTTAAGTATTAATTATTTACAAAATTAAAAGCCATTGTTATTTGTAATATCAATACATCTAAGTCACGTAAATACAACACACATTGCATTACAAATGCTACAGGTGTCACATTTGCGAAAGTTAAAACTTTTGACATTGTAACTGACAAAGCTATTAATTTTGCTATTTTCAAAACCAACACATAAATAAAAAAAGTGTCATTTACAATACCAATCGCTCAAACTTTCCTAATGCGAAAAGTTAAAAGTATGGGCATTGTAAATCACAAAACCAAAAAATAAAATGTCATTTAGAAAACCAATAGCTCAAACTTTCCTACTGCGAGACCTATTGGCAACGCCAGTGCTTGTTTGTACAAGTGATTAATTCACCTTACATTCCTTTTTCAACATATGTTATGCATTGCTTTATCTTGGCAACTCTGGTTTTTGTATTTTTCTATAAAATCCAATAAAGTACTTTAAAATTAAAAAAGGTTATATTAGTAATATTAACACTAACTTAAAAATATAGATTAACAAACATATATCAACAATAACATATAACACAATTCATTACAAAGAAAAATGTAAGAAAATCTAAGTTAAATAAAAAATTACGGGCGTGTGGTTAAGGCGGCCAAGATAGCAGCCACAACTCACTGTTGCTCTGGGTCTCCTCTATAGCCACTTAGGATCTGCACTCCCAGATGCATCCAGGTTGTCCAAGCCTCAGTCTGACTTCCTTCCCCCTCTTCCTCCACGCGGGCTTCATGTGTCACAACAAGGCTGCAGAAGTATAGGTCGGCAGTAGTGTCTGTCCTAGGCGCCAGCACCAGATTTATTCTTTCATAATCAGCGTGTGAATAGTTAAGGTCCTTCTTTCCCAATATACCTAAAAAAACCGGATTATTTAATATGATAATAAAATTCAGGGTAGGTTTAAGAAGGCATCCTGGCTCAACAATGCTTGGGCCCCTGGCCGTGGCGTAATGCAGAATAACGGGGCCCTGCTCCAAAATATGATGAGTCGCCCCTGAGCCTGCCATGTGTCACAGATATTCATTCATTTGATGTGAGTTGCATGCCCCCCCCCTGCTTGAAGGTTTGAGGGCCCTCTGCCTAGAGGGGCCTGCATCACCCCGCTGGACCCTTGTGCATCTGGCACCCTCACCACAGACGGAAACATCTGGGGAGGCAGAGGCCTCTGTTCCTTTCTAATGACAGGAAGCACGGAAGGAAGGAGCTACAGGAGGAGATTAGGGCCAGCTCTGCAGCCTCGTGGCAGCCAGACAGCGCTCTGCGTGTCTGTGTGTCTTTTGTATCTCTTTCTGGTATTTTTTCCATGTTTCCCCTATCTCTGTGTTCGACCCTTATCCTACGAGCATTGATCCCCACAGACCCTGTATTTTGACAACTCCTGATAGGCTCCTCCGAAGCCCTTGACTTTTACTAGCCACGCTTGTGAATTATGCACGTATGTACTAAGAGCACAGGCCCTAAAAAAGAAGTGGGGAGACTAACCAAGTGAGATAGTATGCAAGTGACATGATGGTGCATGACATCACAGCGTGTGACATCATGGCGCGGGACATCGCACGTGGCATCACAGGAAGTCGCTTCACAACCCAGGACCTCCAATTAAGTGGCATTCCAAGAAGTGACATCAGGTCATAAGACCTCACACATATGTTTAGCAGGTGTATCGTGTACGTTTGCCCGCATTACAATATTTAACACATGAGATTATATATCAGAGTTTTGCCAAAAAACTGACGCAATTGGTTGCAAAGTCTGCATTTTAACATATCTTATGTGGTTAAGGCACCTGCTGCAGAGATCTTTATGTGCCAACTAAATCTCGGAGGATAATAATAATATTGGTAAGATAACTCTGGAGGTTAATGTAATTGCTGAACAGATCTGTGTTTTGTCTAGTCCCAGTTTTGAATCAAAGTAGCATAGAGGGTTGACACGTCTTCTGCAAAGCACATTGGGTAACAAGCAGATGACAGATTTTTGTTTTCCGTAAATGGGTAAGTGGGTTACTGCTTTTAACAAAGAGATCCTTTTGTTACTTTCAGTTTATAAATTGTAATCCTCTTAATATAGCACAGTGAGCTATGAAGGACATGTGGCTCCTACACCTTGTAAGCCTCACTGTCTCATGTAACACATCCTACATACACATTGATTTACACACATATGATTTATTATCAATGCATAATGTGTATGTGTCATGTAAAGCCCTCTGACACCCTGCATTAGGATGTGTAGCGCTATAAAAGAAATAAAACAAAATAGTGGTATTTGAATTGTTATTTGTGTAAATACTGGGAATTACCAACACATCTGACATTCTGACAGTGCATGCATATCTCTTATGTACAGGGACTGAACAATGTCTAAGCATTTGTCTTTTAAGTACCTGTGCAATGATGAGCTGTGTGCCATTGTTTCCCTGCTACTGCATTAAGTGTGAGGAGCCCGATAGCTCCCAGCCTGGATACTGCAACAAAGGGATGCCTGATGTCCCCTTAACTTCGGCCTTTGTTATGGGCCCAGCTGTACTATGATAAGACTCCTACCCACCTGCACGTTGCTGCTCGTAAGGAAACCAGACAAAGTGCAGGTGAACGTGTCCCAGTGTCTGAAAATTACACAGGACACATTTAGCATTTTGTCTGTTGGGCCCAACTTCTTTGCAGGGTAGACAGTGTCCATCCTGTGAAAAGAGTGGGTACACCCCTTCTACCCATGTGTACCCTCCACTAGTGTCCTGTATGTACTTATGAATGTGGTATTTGTATAGGGCAAACTTAGCTTAAAGGCACCGGAGCCCAGTGTAGGATGAAAGGCAAAGATACAATCAGTGAGTGATTGAAGGGAAGCTGGGTTCTGAGAGAGGAAGTGGACTGTTACTTTGTCATAATGTAGTGCTCTTTAACAAGGTGTGTCTTCAGCGCTTCCCAAAATTGGAGCAGGTTTGGGGCAGTCCTAATGTATACAAGGATTTAGCTCTGGTTCCTGGTTCATGGCCTTTTGTCTTTTTTTTTCTTTTTTACACTTTTGTGGCCAGTATGATGCTGGCATGGCTGAGGGTGAGCGAAGCACTTTAGAAGTGGTGAACTTGTCAAGCTAAGAGGTGCAGGTGCTGGTTATGTGGCTTTGTAGATGATGCAGCTGGTTTTGAAGATGGTGGGGGCGGTTCTGGTGGGTACCCTGAGACTGGGTCAAATTATTTGGTTTGAATACATGCAATTCGGATTCAGTGCTTCAAAAAAGATTTAGTGAAACAACAAATAGAAAGAGAAACAGGTTTGAAAACGCACAGCAGAAAGAAAAACCAAGCACAAAAAGCACTGGCATGCCAATAGGACTGGTTTTTACAAGAATGTTGTATGGCAATATAAAGCATTACAAGTAAATAGCATGGAAATGGATGTGTACTTGTATTAAAGCAAATAACTGTAGAATAGTATTGGTGTAGGTTAAAAGGTCAGGTGACAGTTGCACTGTCAAGCCAGACCTAAAAAAAACATATAGGTTGATGAGGTTAGGAGACACAGACACACCAGGGTGTGCAATGGAACTAGAGCTGCTATGAGGGTTGGATGGGCCACGAAGCCTCCGTCTATCAAGTCACGAAATCAGCCTAAGTGAGTAGCAAATAAGTCTCTAACAGGTACATAGAAGAATTAATTGCTTTTGCTAAGAAGTCTGTCTTCAGAGCATCCTGTAAAACCTATGCCTTCTACTTAATCTACTAGTTAAAGAGTGCTGGAAAATGGTAGCATTTTAAGAATAAAACTATTGGGATGGCGAAGAACCCTCTCCTTAAACTCCCATTGCAGGCGCCCATGCTACCTCCTAGCCCAGTGAGCCCACTGCAGTCTGTGGCTGGTATTAACATAGGTCCCAGGGGTGATTTTGGCCCCCAGTTCATGGTGGTGGTGGCGAGGTGGGTACTCGTGATGGTCTGAGCTCGGATTTCGTCGATGTTGCGGGTGTTTGAAGCTAATAGAGCTCGGGTGTTAGGAGGACGTTTCCCGATTCATGCAATTCCGGTTGTCGGAAGGGGGGGGGGGGGCTAGTCTGTCGGCGTCGTTTCCTCAGTCAGGGGGACGTGCATTGGCGTGTCTTCAGCTGCCGTCTAAATGCGGAGTCATTCGGTTAACTCTTAAGGCCCTGGAATGCACGTGACAGCTCGCGCATCAGCTGTGCTCTGATTATATATACGCATGACAGAGGGCAGCAGGTATGTTGAGGTTTGACGGTTGGAGCGGTGAGTCAGAGGCGTAGCCTTGGCCGATGTAACCCTTATACCGGCCTTCGCGCAGTCCAAGGCCTTCGTGTGTACATAACACGTCACGCAGGCAGCCGACGTAATATTTAGGGACGCCTCGCCGGTGTATCACAGGGACATGCACTCAGCGTGACTCCCTGTCATGAGTGCAACCAATACGTGGCATGGCTTGCCAGCCAGCAACCTAATGCATTTTGGGTCTGGTGGTTTTGCCTTGAAAATATCTCAGATGACATGGGGGAGTTTTGGCAACTATGCCATGTGGAAAGACAGGGAGGCTGGAAAAGGAGGCGCGAGATGAGAGATGCCAATAAAATCAGGACAGAACTCATTTGGAGGTAGCTGAGCCTGAGGCCTCGCTTGCTGCCTGCTACTCCCAGCACTCCCTTTGCGACCCCTGGTTTCAGATGGGGCAAACGTTTTCCCCCCTCTGAGGTCAGGGGTCGCAAAGGAATTGCCAGGAGTACCAGAGAGAAAGCTAGAGGCCACAGCTGCGACCCCTGACTATCTTCAAATGATGCCCATGAGAAAATATATGAGAGTCATTGAGCGAGAGGATGAAAAGAGGAGGGCGCGTGGTGAAAAGTCTAAAGATATGGAAATGGTAAGAGGACATGGGTGCACGACAGTGTGTGTTATGAAGAGAGGCCTGGGCACACCTGTCTCTTTCTGTCAGGGAGAGGCCAAATACATTTCCCAGGTGGCCTGGACACACCAGTGTGTTTTGTCCGTGAATTTGTGTGCTCAGACATTCTCCAGCCTAGGTTCTGGTTGTAGGGAAGTAGCTATGAATGATGCATCGAGCGCAGTGGTTGGTACCAGGGTTCATGCCTCTAGGTATCCTCTGCATAACAAGTACGGGTGTTTCTAACAACCCCCCAAAAGCTAAGAAGCCCATTTGCCATGCTTATATTAAGGCCAACAGACCCTTAATACGCCTTTGTTTGTTTTAAAGCTTTAGTACAGCCTTTTTCAACCCTTTGACTTCTGTGGAACCCGATTGAATTAGTACTGGAAGTCAGGGACATAAGCAATTTCTAATATTTGAACCTCAAAACAACATACAAAAATAATTGCATAACAAACATGTTGACAAATTATTAAATATTTGATTTAATTCATATAGCAAACATATACAAAAGAGACGTTTTTTAATGTGAAGGATGGTGCTTTTTCAAAATGTGCTTTTATTTTTAAAAGATGTAGCAATATCCTAGATTCTAGTATATCACTTTTTTACATTTTCGCTCCTAATGAATGTGCTCTTTTTTGCTGCCTGTTATCAGCTGAGGCAATTGTCCATGCTAGATTGAGTTTGTTGTACTTGCTTTGCTCCCACAAGTCAAGCTAAGGTTACCAACTTAATTTTAGCCTCAACATTTAAATCCCTTCACATTTACAGAGTGTTTTTAAATTTTCAGTTAACATTTTGCTTTTTTTGTGTGTATATATTTTATTAATCTGTTAACATTATTTAATTTCTGGAACGGTTGCGGAATCCCTCATTAGGCCTTGCAGACTCCTGGGTTGAAAACCGCTGTTTACAAAAGGCCTCAATCTCAAATCATTCTTTCAACTGTACTGTGTTTGGGGCTGGGCAGCATTTTTGCCTCCACTAGGGTCTGATGCGGATATACTGTCCTGTAGGGTTGGGAGTCTGTTGTTAATAACAGCAGTATGGTTTGGTGACTGGTGCAAGCAGTATTTATCGGATTATTTCACTTTTGTAGTCTTACACGCAGAAGTGTAATATTTGCATGTCTGACAGAGGCGACGTCCTGACTCTTTCAGAGCAAGAGCAAACCCACTCTTTTAGCTTCCGTTTCTTGTGCCAAGAAAATCAAAATGAACACCAGAATATTCAAGTTCATCTCTGTACTTCCTTAAAACATACGGAAGGAAAAGGGTGAAAATGAGGAGGAGTTTCTGTGGCATATTGTTAATTATTCAAAGACCAAGAGTCATCTTGCTTGTTTCGTGCTACTCAAACGCTGATTTCACAACTTCAAAGGCTTTCTCTTTCCAATGCCCACATTTTTATCATTGTCCTTCTTATGGTGGGGTGTGTGACTGGCATGGCAAAGATGGCCAACGATGTCTGCCATTCTCCGCTGTATGTGGCATCCTCATGCTCCTGACTTCAGTGGGCAGCGGAGAGCTGTGAGTGCATGACCGGCACTCCCCCAATGTAGAGTATCCAGCAAACTGGTTGGCCTGCAGGGGCCTCGGCAGGACGAGCCTTGTGGCTCAGGGCTTAAAGCAAGAGAAAGACATCAGACGGTGGACTGCCCTTCCTGCACCTCTATGCCAGTTTCCTAATTTATAAACGGCCCGCACTACAATCCCAGACACCAACCGCCCTATGGTGCCACTGTCTTCCAGATCATAAAGCAATTCTTAAGTGGTGTGCGCAGGAAATATAAGTAATGTCCAGGAATTTGCTCAGGATATTTTCAATGTTCGAGGCGTTTTGAATACGGTACCAGTTTCTAATAGGCCTTATCGCGGGCACTAGGTTAGTTCCCGGAGAAGGCTCCAGTGTGACTACCTGGAGTCTTCATTGTAGGAGGGTGGATACCTGACTATGGTTACCCCAGATTTTTTGCCTAGTGTTTAGCTGGTTTTCATATTAGTTGGCATGGGATCCTGCTAATCAGGGTCCCAGGCTATCTGGTCTCTCTTTAAATGGACTCCATGTACACTAGGTACATCACCAATTTGGTACTGGACACCTTGTCAGCCCCTGTACCATGCACTATAGGTGCCCAGGGCATAGGTGCATCCAAGGCCTACCAGGGGCTGCAGCATATCTTTTTCCACCCCTGGCTGGTACTTAAATCGACACAACTGGCTGATCACTCAGCTGGGGCAAGGTGGTGTAATCACCCCTTGCTTAGATATAGTATACCTATATCTAAACCTATATCTGGACACATATATACCTATCAGTCACTCCTATGGCAGGCCTTAACAATCCTGGAGGCAGAGTGCTTGGTTTTATGTGAGATGGTGCTCTAGCATGAGCTGAGCCTGTCTGCAGTGGTCGGAACCATTTCCTTACTGCTGTTCCAGGATATTGCCATACCATATACTCTTAAGTGCATTATAATCCTCGCGGTTATTGCTAACTTTGGTTTGGCTTTATCAAAACATGTCGTGTTTGGTGTCATACACTTTGGAATACTACCCCCTCGCCAGTTCTTGCGAGGGGGGTAGTATTCCACCCTTCTAGAGGGAGAAGACGTGTTACTTTACTTTAAACGCGGTTAATCCTAACCAGAGCCTCAGCATCACAAAATGGATGCTGCTGCCTGACACAAGTCTGACCTCCTACTGCTGACCGAAACTTGGCAGGGGAGGCATGGACAAAGGGTTTACTGTCACAGGGAGGTGCTATGCCACCCCGGACAGGAGATAGTGGATTGGAGCAGGGAGGGTTGAAAGAAACTAGACACTGCCTGGGGCACACAAGGTGTCCCATGCAAAATCCAGTCAAACCGGTTCTGGGGCACTCCAGCCCCAGTCCTGGCGCGAAACTGGACAAAGGGAAAGGGGTGTAACCACCCCCTTCCTGGGTCCCACCCATAGGAGGGACCTAGCAGGTAATCCAGCCCCCAGATTTGGAATAAAGGTGGGAGCAGTGCCAATGCACATCAGATTATCCTGACTGAAACTTATGAAATGAAACTCTGGACCCTTCGACATCCTACTCGACGTAGAAGACTGAAGAATCTCCCTTGTGGTCAAACAGTGACCACCCTGTGCAAACAGGCACCATCCAGCACCTTACCATTTTCTTTGTTGCAGTTCCTGCAGGAACTCGAGCGACAGAGATCGACAAGACCCAGCGTTCCTGCCTTCCAACAGCCCGATCCACAGTCCCTGCAAAGCTGAGACCCGTGGAGGCGACCTGAAGCGTGGGGCCGGCCTTCTTGGAAAAACTACGAAGTGCTGACCGTGCAGCTTCCGAGGTTCCCTTGAAGCTGTGCATTGGAGTTTGAGAAGCTCCAGCCCCGAGCAACTTTTGCACCGAAGCTCACCCCTCCACACTCATCGAGTGCTGCGTGGGGCCCTTTTGCATTTTCCTGCTCAACGCGTTGGTGGGGTCGCATGCCCGTTGGCTAGTGGCCCCAGTACCGACGAACCAAAGAATTTACACTGCTGGTCTGGTTGCTCCAGACTGGCCCTCGCTCCCCTAAAAAGGAGCACCCGCTCTGACCTTGCTGGTCCGAGTAAGAAGCGATCTTCGAATCCTGCGTGGGTTGCCCTTGCCAAGGCTTGTTAACTCCGATCCGGAAGCCGACACCGCCGATAGCGAGAGCCTTCGTGGGACAGCTCGTGATCCACTCCTGGACATCCTCGGTGCCCCAGAGTCCACGTGGCAGCGGAGACAAGCTTCACGACAACCACCTGATTGCGCCCGACATCGCCTGGTTCCTTCCTGGTTCCCTCCTGGTCACTGGCTAGTGACCCAGACTCTGTCCCCTCTGCTTTCAGGTTTTCTACATATTCGATCCACCCTTGGATCACACCGGACACTTCTCTTCTGGTCGCCTGCAGCATCTTCATCTCCAGGCTCCATAGATCTTCACGACGAAACCCGACACGCTTTTGCACCTGTGCACCCGCTTCCTGTGGGTGAGGTAACTCTTGAACGTCGGTGCTCCTGTGGTGGTTTATACCTCTAGTGTCTAAGTCTAAAGTTTTATCCTTCTAGTCCAGTCGGAAGACTCCTAAAACTGTAACTCGATAACTTTTACGTACCATTGACTTTGCATTGGTGCATGCGTGTGCTTCTAGTGCTGCACCCAAATCCCACGGGCTACTCCTGTCCTAACTGCTGTTAGTCCAGTGTAGTCCCAGCAATTCCCAAGGCCCTAGGCCTTACCACGGATCGATTAGTGATACTTATACCACTTTTTTGATATATGGTTTGAGTGGCCACCGGCCTCATCCATAAATGTGCAACTTTCATATGTTATATTGTGCTTTTGTTTAAACGCTTGTGCTTCTATACTCATAAAGAGTACAGGGGATTATTCTGAGAATAAATACGTATATTTTTATCATATATAACTTGTGTGGTGTCCTTTCATTTGATATTACAGGATTGCATTTGGTAAAACAGCTGGCTTCACATGCCCTCTTGAGTTAAGCCGTTAGGCTGCTTAGTCCATGCTACCACTAGGATAGCTTGTCTTTTAAGGTTGACTTACAACCATCACCATAAGGGATTGTTTGGACTGATACAAGGTGCCCTCAGAATTGTGGACATCATACATCAGGCCAACTTCTCACATTGGTGTGCAGCGGTGCGGATTTGAGCTTGCTGTTGTTTTACCATTGCAATCTTTTTATTAAATTGAAAGATCACATTAAGTACCTTAGGTACATATAAACAAAGCTTACATATTTAAGTTCTACTGAACGTAGTAGTTGGAGATCAAAGGGCTTAGCACACCCTGCCTACAACTCACTAGCAAGGTACAGTAGGAAAACACTTAGTGTAGGTAAGTGCACCACTTACACCTCATTAGAGTCATATCTGGCACAGGTGAGCAACCACATGCTCTGCCTGTGGAAGGTGACCTTACCAAGGCACCCTCAAGATATGACAAACTCAGCCATAGGGACTTGAGTGCCTTGTGCACTGCAAGGAGGCTGAGAAAGGGTCACAACCCTACCATTCCCATCATGATAGCCATCCTGGAGAAGGATGATCTTGAGAAAGCTAGTGTAGTTCCCTCAGGGTCAGGAGAAGGAGTGAATCCCCCAGATACTGAGAACACCACCCCAGAGTTAGAAGAGGAGGAGGTGGACCCTGAATCAGAAGGTGAAGTCAGATCATGATCAAGGGGATAACCAGGTACCAGTTGGGAGGCTTAGCCAAGTCAACTTGGACCTACATGGAAATGGAGAGGGCCAGCACCTCCCCAGAGTACATAACAGAATCCTTCCAGGCAATAGAAGGGAGAGATCTCCTTCCAGGGAATCTCAACTTTCTAGTGCCTCAAGGGAATCTCAAAGGGGTATGACTTCCCCCCAGAGAAAAGAGCATAGGGCCAGGATGAGGGCTGTCAAACTCCAGATAGAGAGGGAGGAGGTAGCCTTGGCCCAAGCTAAACTTGCTTTAGCAAGGGAACAAAAATTGTGTGAGGAGACACCCACTGGTGGCAGCATTATTCCTAGAGAGAAAGACAGGTCCTATGATAATAGAAACCTGACAAAGATTGTGCCCCCCTACAAGGAAGGGGGTGACATCCACAAATGGATGACTGCTCTAGAGAGAGCCTGCATGGTACAGCAGGTTCCTCAAGAACAGTGGGCAGCTACCTTATGGTACTCCTTTTCTGAGAAAGGGAGAGACAAGCTCCTCACAGTTAGACCTGAGGATGCTAAGAACTACTCTGTCCTGAAGAGTGCTCTTATTGATGGGTTTGGCCTAACCACTGAGCAATACAGGTTGTTGTTCAGAGATACCCAAAAAGCTCAGACTCAGGACTGGACTGATTTTGTAGATTGTGCTACTAAGGCTCTGGAAGGTTGGCTACTTGGCAGCAAAGTACATGACTATACTGGATTGTATAATTTGATTATGAGGGAGCAGATCCTAAGTAATTGTCAAAACCAGCTTTTGCACCAGCACCTGGTGGACTCAGATCTGGCCTCTCCACAAGAAATGGGTAAGAGGGCAGACAAATGAGTCAGAACCAGGATTAGGCCTAAGAATCAGGGTAATGACCAAAAGAAGGATACTTCCAAGGCTCAAGAGAAGGGTGGGGATAAATCCAAAGACAAGTCTCCCACAGGGTCCCAAAACACCAAGGATGGGGGTGGGTCCCAAAACAGCTCCTCTACCCAGAAGAAACCTTACTACCATGCCTGTAAACAGAATGGCCACTGGAAACAGACAGCTGTTGTCCAAAGAATAGCAACAAGGAAAATATTCCTCCAAGTACAGCTCAAACACCTCCTGTTACTGTTAGCAGTAATCCACCAGGTGGTGGGAGCACCCGCAAGAATTTTGCTGGGTTTACTTTTGGAACACAGGTGGACTCTGGGCTAACCAGGTCCCCTACTACAGC
Organism: Lissotriton helveticus; assembly: GCF_964261635.1. NCBI lineage: Eukaryota > Metazoa > Chordata > Amphibia > Caudata > Salamandridae > Lissotriton > Lissotriton helveticus. The sequence continues at coordinate 643,867,043 of NC_136070.1, forward strand.
TACTCTTGTCTGTGAAAATGGCATGGGGTTTACCACCTTCACTGCTTGCCTAAACACTTTGAGCAAGTACAGACAGGATCCCCACATCAATGGTCAGAAAGTTGAGGCCTATAGAGACACAGGGGCTAGTATCACTATGGTGACTGAGAATCTAGTCCCCTCAAGGCAACTTTTACCTGGTGCCACATACCAGGTGACAAACATTGATGGAGTGCAGAAAAATCATCCCATGGCAGTGGTAAATCTCAGCTGGGGAGGTGTCACTGGCCAAAAGAGAGTGGCAGTGTCAACAAACTTGCCTGTAGATTGTCTACTTGGGAATGATTTAGAAATCTCAGCCTGGGCTGAGGTTAAACAAGAAACCCATTCTAAAATGGCAAATCTCCATGGAAAGCTTAGTGGGGCTGTGATGGCCACAGCCCCAATCCAAGATGTCCTTCCTGAAAAGGTTGGTAGGGCTGTGCAAGTCTCAGCTCCATCTTCAGCAGACTCCCTTCCTAGACAGATTAGCAGGGCTGTGATGGTAACAGCCCATACCCAAACTGAGTCCCTTCCTGAAAAGGTTGGTGGGGCTGTGATGGCCACAGCCCAAACTCAAACTGATTCCTGTGCTGTGAAGCCTGAAACTATGGATCACTCCACACAAACAGAGAGCATTGAGGAGGAAGAGAAATCCCCCTCCCACCAGACATTAGGAAAGGATCAGCCTCCTCAGGGAACTGATCTTACCCTTTGTGAAGGAACTGCCCCAGAGGTAGTCAGGCTTAGCCTGGCAGAGCCCCTGATGTCAGTGTACCCTTCCAAGGTGGGACCCGGTCTGGAGCAGGTAACCTGCCCCTCTATACCCTGCCTCAGTCAGCCCAGGGCTACAGAGGTCAAGGAGGTCAGGGAGCCCCAAAGGGCCCCCTGTCAAATAAAACACCCTCATCAGCAGATTAGGGGCACCAAAGCTAGCAGCCCTAGCAAGGCGAAAACTTTAAAAACTTCTGAGGGATCCCCCTTACAACTAGTTAGGGACCTCCCACAAATGGACACTGTCGGACACAGCCAAACCTGGGACCCCAAGGCCCCAAACCTGACCTGTCCCTCCAGTAAGCCAACCAAAGGGACCCAGCCTCCAGCTGTAGGCAGCCAGAGGTTGACCCTGAGAGCACAGTGCAACTCAGTCAAGGAAAGAAAGGCATACATGGTGGAAGATGATTGGAGGAAGCCGAGCCCTACATTAGTGGAGCCTCACTTCAGTACTCCATCTCAACACCAGCCTTTTACTCTGCCAAAACACACCACAGGTAGTAATTCCCCGTGGTGGAGACCCTCTGACACCCCTAGGATGAGGGATTACTTGGTGGACCATGACACAGGGGGTAACCATGCCAGTGCAGGTTCCTCCTTATATGGCCACTCAGGTGATATAGGCTTACCTGGTCAAGGATAGCCTTATCTCCTTTCGTTTGGGGGGGGGGTTATGTAGGAGGGTGGATACCTGACTATGGTTACCCCAGATTTTTTGCCTAGTGTTTAGCTGGTTTTCATATTAGTTGGCCTGGGATCCTGCTAATCAGGGTCCCAGGCTATCTGCTCTCTCTTTAAATGCACTCCATGTACCCTAGGTACATCACCAATTTGGTACTAGACACCTTGTCAGCCCCTGTACCATGCACTATAGGTGCTCAGGGCATAGGTGCATCCAAGGCCTACCAGGGGCTGCAGCATATCTTTTTCCACCCCTGGCTGGTACTTAAATCAACACAACTGGCTGATCACTCAGCTGGGGCAAGGTGGTGTAATCACCCCTTGCTTAGATATAGTATACCTATATCTAAACCTATATCTGGACACATATATACCTATCAGTCACTCCTATGGCAGGCCTTAACAATCCTGGAGGCAGAGTTCTTGGTTTTATGTGAAATGGTGCTCTAGCATGAGCTGAGCCTGTCTGCAGTGGTCGGAACCATTTCCTTACTGCTGTTCCAGGATATTGCCATACCATATACTCTTAAGTGCATTATAATCCTCGCGGTTATTGCTAACTTTGGTTTGGCTTTATCAAAACATGTCGTGTTTGGTGTCATACACTTTGGAATACTACCCCCTCGCCAGTTCTGGCGACGGGGGTAGCATTCCACCCTTCTAGAGGGAGAAGACATGTTACTTTACTTTAAACGCGGTTAATCCTAACCAGAGCCTCAGCATCACAAAATGGATGCTGCTGCCCGACACAAGTCTGACCTCCTACTGCTGACCGAAACTTGGCAGGGGAGGCATGGACAAAGGGTTTACTGTCACAGGGAGGTGCTACACCACCCCAGACAGGAGATAGTGGATTGGAGCAGGGAGGGTTGAAAGAAACTAGACACTGCCTGGGGCACACAAGGTGTCCCATGCAAAATCCAGTCAAACCGGTTCTGGGGCACTCCAGCCCAGTCCTGGCGCGAAACTGGACAAAGGGAAAGGGGTGTAACCACCCCCTTCCTGGGTCCCACCCATAGGAGGGACCTAGCAGGTAATCCAGCCCCCAGATTTGGAATAAAGGTGGGAGCAGTGCCAATGCACATCAGATTATCCTGACTGAAACTTATGAAATGAAACTCTGGACCCTTTGACATCCTACTCGACGTAGAAGACTGAAGAATCTCCCTTGTGGTCAAGGAGTGACCACCCTGTGCAAACAGGCACCATCCAGCACCTCACCGTTTGCTTTGTCGCAGTTCCCGCCGGAACTCGAGCGACAGAGATCGACAAGACCCAGCGTTCCTGCCTTCCAACAGCCTGATCCACAGTCCCTGCAAAGCTGAGACCCGTGGAGGCGACCTGAAGCGTGGGGCCAGCCATCTTGGAAAAACTACGAAGTGCTGACCGTGCAGCTTCCAAAGCTCCCTCGAAGCTGTGCATTGGAGTTTGAGAAGCTCCAGCCCCGAGCAGCTTTTGCACCGAAGCTCACCCCTCCACACTCATCGAGTGCTGCGTGGGGCCCTTTTGCATTTTCCTGCTTGACGTGTTTGTGCGGTCGCTTGCCCGTTGGCTAGTGGCCCCAGTACCGACGAACCAAAGAATTTACACTGTTGGTCTGGTTGCTCCAGACTGACCCTCGCTCCCCTAAAAAGGAGCACCCGCTCTGACCTTGCTGGTCCGAGTAAGAAGCGATCTTCGAATCCTGTGTGGGTTTCCCATGCCAAGGCTTGTTAACTCAGATCAGGAAGCCGACGCCGCCGACAGCGAGAGCCTTCGTGGGACAGCTTGTGATCCACTCCTGGACATCCACGGTGCCCCAGAGTCCACGTGGCAGCGGAGACAAGCTTCACGACAACCACCTGATTGCGCCCGACATCACCTGGTTCCTTCCTGGTTCCCTCCTGGTCACTGGCTAGTGACCCAGACTCTGTCCCCTCTGCTTTCAGGGTTTCTACATCTTCGATCCACCCTTGGATCACACCGGACACTTCTCTTCTGGTCGCCTGCAGCATCTTCATCTCCAGGCTCCATAGATCTTCACGACAAAACCCGACACGCTTTTGCACCTGTGCACCCGCTTCCTATGGGTGAGGTAACTCTTGAACGCCGGTGCTCCTGTAGTGGTTTACACCTCTAGTGTCTAAGTCTAAAGTTTTGTCCTTCTAGTCCAGTCGGAAGACTCCTAAAACTTAAACTCGATAACTTTTACGCACCATTGACTTTGCATTGGTGCATGCGTGTGCTTCTAGCGCTGCACCCGAATCCCGTGGGCTACTCCCGTCCTAGCTGCTGTTAGTCAGGTGCAGTCCCAGCGATTCCCAAGGCCCTAGGCCTTACCACTGATCGATTAGTGATACTTATACCACTTTTTTGATATATGGTTTGAGTGGCCACCGGCCTCATCCATAAACGTGCAACTTTCATATGTTATATTGTGCTTTTGTTTAAACGCTTGTGCGTCTATACTCATAAAGAGTACAGGGGATTATTCTGAGAATAAATACATATATTTTTATAATATATAACTTGTGTGGTGTCCTTTCATTTGATATTACAGGATTGCATATGGTAATACAGCTGGCTTCACTTGCCCTCTTGAGTTAAGCCTTTAGGCTGCTTAGTCCATGCTACCACTAGGATAGCTTGTCTTTTAAGGTTGACTTACAACCATCACCATTAGGGATTGTTTGGACTGATACAAGGTGCCCACAGAATTGTGGACATCATACATCAGGCCAACTTCTCACATTCATGAAGTTGTTTCACTGTGCGAGTGCTATTAGCAGATTTACCTATTGAAGCAATACTTCTCCGTTTGGGTACCTCACTTCAGACAGGCATCGCCTTGGTCCAACTATACATAAGATGGATGCCGACACACACTACTATTCATTATATAGTGCAAACTGATCTCAATTTTTATATTAAAAAGGCTATTTGGACTTTTACAATTATCTGCACAACGTATTGATTTTAGATTTATTTCAGCTCTTTGGATTAAAGACGCATGTTTGGATTTTCTCACATAGCCCAGCTGGAATTCTGCTGTTCCTTGAGGTCGAATTTTTGTCCTAAGACATCTCCAAGTCGCTGCATACGATAAATCTGTTCGGGAAACCAGTGCGAACATATATGCTCTCCCCTCCGAGAGGGTTATTTACTTGAGATGCCCTGATGAAGTTCTCATAGAGAACAAAAAACGCGTTGGCTGAATTTTCCTGTTATTCTGTGAATCGTTTGAATTTCAACAATAAAGGAACTTTGAAAATATCCAGAGAAAATTCATGGACATTACTTGTATTTCCTGCGCACACCACCTAAGAATTGTAGCTCAGGGCTTACCTGTTTGGTAACACTGGTGGCGGCTCGGCAGGCTGGTGGCAACTGGTGGTAGACCTTGGGGGCTTGTGGCGGCCTGCCCTGACCATGGCTTTTTCAGTGGATCTCCTTTATGCTTTAGCGACTGGAACACTTGGGTTACGGAGCGAGCTGTTGCTGCAGGTGCTCTTCCCCAAACAGGCCTTCGGCCTCTCAGGCCTGGTTTTACCGGGGGCAGAGGGCTACTCCCGAAGGGTGACTAGAGGGGCTGGCGCAGTAAACCATGCCAAGGCCTGGACGTAAGGTGTTGTCCTGGAAGGGACAAACAAAAGAGGAGGCCGAAGGTGGAATCACCCACTCCAAAGGAGGGAGGAGGCAAGGGGGGGCAATGGCACCAAAAGATGGGAAAATGGCGCAAACCCCTCTGGTCAATGGGGGGGGGCAGAGCATGTTTCATAATTGCCCCTGGGGGCATGGTAAGTGCTTTTAAGGCTCTGCTGAGGCGAAGTACCATACTGCCGGGACGGGTAGCATGGCGTCAGGAGGACCCATTTAGCCACCCACACCTAACAAGAGAGACTTTCGCAGTGAGCAAGAGTCGACGGTAAAGGAGATTAGCTCCTTGATGATTTGAAAGGCCAAACTCAAACACGGCAGGTTGGCAGACCAGTCTACTTACCTTGGGATGTCTTACTATAGGGTAAGGTCAGAGATGGTTACACAAAACGAAACACGGCACTCGCAGCCCAGGCCTGCCGGACAGCGGACCAAACCGAGCAGGCAAAGGTAACGAGTTAAGCCTAAAAGTGGTTGTGGGATTACCCCTCACACAGAAAGAAAACTCCAGCTCAAAGACTCCAATGTCATTGCTAACAGTCAAAATGATTCATTGCATGATTTATGACTGTATGACCAGCCTGCAATAATCCTGTCTAGTTCATTTATGACGTGATTGATGATGGCCTGACTAGTCTTATGGCTTGATTTATGACAATGCTTAACCATGCATGGCAAATACCTTGCAGGCAGAATGATTTGTAGCCCCAAACAAAGCAAAGGGGGCACATGCTGTAAATCCGTTTGAACTAAAAAAAACTGCGACCAAATACTTCCAAATATATACAAGTGGTGTTGTGCTTCATTACAATGGGAGTGGCCATGTGTGAGGTTTAAAGACAGGCGATCTTGTGTTCCAGTCGAGATTTATAAGGCCCATGAAGACCTCTCGGTCCCTAAATTGCTGGGCGCTTGAGGAAGGAAGTCTCCCTCTGCCTAATCCCTCATAGTCTCATTTGCGAAACCTGACAAGGACGCGCTAAAGTGACGTCTTTGTCCATGTTAGGGATGGATTATAAGATACTTAGTAATGTTATTGCGGGTCGCCGCCTAGAACCCATGCCCCAGCTAGACAACACAGACCAGAATGGTTGCATTCCAAATCGCTCAACCACTCTAAATGTTCACAGGGCTCCATAGGGTGTTGGAGCTGGCGGCGGCCAGCTGGCGTACACAGCTGGCCTAGTGATAGATTTGGAAAGGGTGTTTGACACGGTGCACTGGACTTATATGTTTGCAACACTCTTGAGATTAGGCATTCCCAGACCCTTACTATGACTCATCTGCCTCTTTTATACAGCCCCCACGGCCCGCATTAAGATAGGCCAATTGATCTCAGCCCAATAACGTTCAGCCAAGGTACACGTCAGGGGTGCCCTTTATTGCAGATCCTCTTCTCGTTAGTAATGGAACCGTGTACCCAACGGCTGCGACGTGAAGGAGAGGATTAGAGTATCTCCCTGGGAGAAAGAGCTGCATGCCGTGTCCCTCTATCCAGACCATGTACTAATCTACATCCGGGACATCAGGTGGGGGCTTGGAGGAATTGAGACAGCCATTGAAGAATTCCGGGCTGCTTCAGGACTGGGAGTAAACTAGACTTAGACCTCTCTGTTCCCTCTGAGTCTGTATTGTCCACCAGATCACCTAACGGTGGGACTCCACCCTGTACATTGGAAGCCATGCACATTTCGTTACCTTGATATTCGCATCTATCATATCATGCAGGACTTAATGGATGGAAACCTTTAGCAATCACTTTATTTAACTTTATTTCGGCTGATAGCCATAAAAGCACATATCATAAAACATTCAAAGTAATAACAAGATAAATCTAAAAAATGAGCAACTATCATTCATACTAGGACAATAAATATTTTTTTTTAAATAACAATAAACTAAAATCAAAGAATCCCATTGAGAAGACATAATATTACATTAGCAGCAATGGCAGATATTCAAAACAGATCACACAGTCTGGTCTATAGAGGTAACAGGCGCCCATTCCAGTCTTCACCTCCACATATTTAGGAGAAACCTGGAGACTGCAAACACTATTGGGCGAGCTGTATTGGTTCTTAATATTCTTAAGGCAGAACTGTGGTCTCTAACCCCCAGATTACAGCACAGCGGAACAATCCAGGGCCTACTATAAAAATAGTACTGGGGCTAAAAAAAACATGCTCTACAGTTTCCTTGGTCCTAACACAAAAGGGACAACTCATCTCCTGCTCAATAAGGGAGCGCTGCCATCGCTCTGTAAAAGGGCGAAGAAGCAGGGTTCCAAACCGGAATTTGATGTACAATGTTCTAGCTGCCGGAGGCTCAATGCCATCCATATACTCTTCCAAAGAATGGGAATCTTTGAATTCCAAGAATGCTGCAGTAAGGGGGCCCACGTTCCCTAGCCTGTGAAACCCTTCATCTATATGTCTCCAATAGATTGCTTTTAACATTATTTATTTATAAAGTTTTATATAGCGCGAACAGGACTTTGCCATCCGACCAACAGTTTCAGGATGTACCCAAAGGGTCTCACAACCAATCTCAACTAGGCTAATTTTGATCTACACTCTAGCCAAACAACCTTGCCTAGCCCATGGCATTTTAAAATGTCTTTAAGACCCAGCCTATAATGTGCCAATTCAGCGGTGGACCAGATCCTCCTCCAGTACATCAGCGGTATTAGTCTGACCCTATGTACAAGAGATCCGGTACCCAGATCTAACCACAAAGGTGCAAGGGAAGTACTTGCTGGCAAATTGGTTCGTACATATAAAAAACTGTTCTCCACCATTACCATGTCGTTTACATTCTCATGTCCCCATTGTTCACCACCATATAGCGACCCTCCCAATGTCTGCAAGTTATAGATTTGTAGAGCAGGAATAACAGGAAGAAAGCTATAGCCCTGGACCACCCTCAAAATGCCGCCCGAATAATGCTCCAATCTAAGTTTACTCTTCTGAATCTGATAAGACCAATCAAAGGAGCCATTGAGAGTAAAGCCCGCGTAATCAAAAGTGTGAGCTCTCTCCAGGGGGGACACCATTGTAAATTGGGCATGACCTAGTGGTCGGGTAAGGATTTATAACCATATACTTGGTTTTACTAATATCGATCTCCAGCCCTCTCTGCCTGCAAACGACACCAAACCGATCTAGCAGGTTTTGTTTACCCATGGGAGACTTAGAGCTCAGCAAGGTATTGTCTGCAAACACGAGTTCTGGGATCTTTCTATTGGCCAAGGTTGGTGCACTGTGCATACACGGTTCCAAATGAGTCACTACATCATTAATAAAAAGTAAAAAAAGGGTTGGGGCTAAAACCCATCCCTGTCTCACACCCAGAAAGACTGGCATAGGATCCGTTAACTCCCCAGAAGTCCCACATCTGACCTGGGCATAGTTGTTTGTATGCAACCTTCTTAAAACATCCACAAGATATTTCGGGACGCCCATGTCGGTCCAAACTTCCCATAGTACCTCCCAAGGGACATGGTCAAATGTTGATCGAAGATCAACAAAAATAACATATAAGCGACCACCACCCAAAGTAACATATTTCTAATATACTAACTGCAGTGGAACCTGATCAATAGTACTCATCCCAGACCTGAACCCCGCTTGTAGTGGTGTGAGCAGGTCTGTAACCACCATCCAATCCTGCAGTCGACTCAGTATAATTTGACTAAAGAGCTTCTGCGAGCTATCAATAAGACGTATTGGTCGATAATTGGATGGAAGTGACCTTGGGCCCTTTTTATAAAGCTGAATGATCTCTGCTCCGGCCCATGACTGTGGCATTGGTAGCTCATTCAAGATAATGTGTAAAACACAGAAAAATAAGGACCCCGGATTTCCTTCTCTACTTTAAAAAGTTCACCTGGAACTATATCCGGGCCTGGCTCTTGAAGTGATTAAATCAATAGCATTTACCACTTCACTTACTGAGATTGGCACTGGAACATAAACAATCAGGCTAGAAGTATCTCTCCCAAGCTTGACATGGGATGACAAACCTGTTTCTGGCTTTTTAGCCAGTCCCCTATCCAGGTCCATCATGGGCCCACCCGCAGGACTCACTTCAGTCTCTGTGTGCGCATATAGGACAGAGAAATGGTCAGCCCAGGCAGTAGCTAAAATATTACATGTTAAAGGGTCAGAAGTTCCAGTGCCCTTATTGGCAACGTATGCCAAAACCGGTGACAATTATTCCCCTTTGCTGCGAACAGTAATGTCTCCCAAAACATCTAATCATGCTCGCGCTTGACCTTTAAAATGACAGATTTGTAGGAGGCCCTAGCTTCCATAATTAGGGCTCTATTCCCTCATGTAATAGGAGAGTGCCTGGAATCCCTACAATCCTTGGTGTACCTTTCACCTCTTTGGCCCGCTTAGGTCTTTATAGAACAGAACACTGTTTGATTAATAACTGAAAAAGGCTCCCATGAAGTGGCTACTAGAGAGCTCTCTCCCAGCGCAAGAACTGCTTCCAAGGCAGAAACAAGCAACTGAAAGTGTTGCAACTGGATAAGAAAAGTCGAGGGAATAACAGACCATTTAATCCAACTGCAATTAGTAGTGGGAATCAGCCTCCTATCAAGTGATTCACGTTGAGGTAAGATGAAGTAGCCTTTTAGATTCATAGATAAATCCAAGGCATTGTGGTCCCTATCCTGCGTGGGACCACCTGCACATCAACAGCCTCCACCAATGCGTAATCGATACGGGCCGAGCCTCCTGTCCGATTAAAGGTGACATTCCCCTCTTTATCTGAGGGTGTTCTCCCATTACAACCACTCAACCCACTGTTTAGGGTGAAGGCATTGATTTGCAAGGCAGCTGTCGTCCACTCCTTGACAGGGTCTAAGGCAAGCTCCAGGACAGCCCAAAGGTCATCCTCATCCCGACAAGTGTTAAAATATCAATACCAAAGGTTCAAAATTACAATGTAGGTAACCAGCCACAATTTTATAGACATCAGCCGGGAGACTTGGTAAATAGGAATTAACTATATCAGAAACAAGTATGATGGGCTTGCTGCTTCCGTGTCTACAATGCAAATTGATTAAGCATACCCTAACCACATTAGCAAGTTGTAAAATTACACTCAGAATATTGGGTGAGCCCCTTTTAGAGAACAAATAAGAATGGAATTCAACCAAATAACAAGGCCGCCAACGGCCTGCCCCTTCCAGATGAAAGGGCTGGCTGCCCAAAGCCAAAAAACCCTGACCGAAATGGCGAGGTTACTGCCCAAGTCTCCTGAAACATGCAAATATCATATTGATCTACAAAATCACCCTACTCTTGACATGCAAGTTTACTACTAATACCAGCAAGGTTCGAGGAAACAAGCTTGATTGAGCCACCACTTCTAGATGGAGAATCACAAATAGTGGGCACACATGGTTAAGCCGTTTCAATAGACTGCAACTTAAATGACAGACAAGAATACACCGCACTATCAACAGAAACAACAATAGCATTGGGTGAGGAATGGCAATCAACAACAGCTTCATCTCTCAATCTACTATTGATTCTATTGCCATCATCCTTGCGACTCTGTGTACTCAACATCCTCAATAGAACCGATAATTCTTCAAGTCAATCATTAGTATCGAGATCTCAGAGTGGCAAAAATCTGTTGGAAGTAGGAACAGTATTGACTCCCATTGCTTGGAGTTTGCAGGTGAGGGGAACCCCGCATTGTTGCATTACTAGGGGGATAAGGGCAGTGTGGTCTATGAAAGAAGCCCAGGAGGACAACATTTTCCCCAAGATCAAAGTTAGTAGGCCTATGGCCCGAGAGAACCAACCTATGAGCCAGGATGGGAGCTAGCTCTAGCAACCGGGAATGCTCACATGCTATACATGTGTATGAACTCACCCCAATCGGGTCACGCATGGGCAGACCTCGAGTGTATTACTGCCATACAGAACTTCTGTAATAGTTATCTTTTTATGTCTCCCACACTTTCCAGGACACTGCACTACTCAGAGACTTACACTTGCCGTAACATGTTGAAGCCTTAATCTGACCCAATTGGGGTGAGTCCATACACGTGTATAGCATGTGAGCTTTCCCGGTTGCTAGAGCTAGTTTTTATACGCCGAGTGCATGGTCATGAACACCAAAGCGTGATGCATGCTATTTACGCATCTTGAAGTGTTGTATTAATTAAACACTGAAATATTGTAGAGGTTATTTGCAATGCCTTAGTAAAACTCAGGTTGATGTTCTAGATCTACAGATACCACTTTTAGGGTGCTGTATGATTGGTCACTCACTTTCGTAAATTGGGACCACCACCAAAAAGTGTAGATAGATCTCACATCGGTCATGAAGAATTGCCGTCTACCTGACTTAATGGCAGGAAACATGTTGACCTCAACAGCACATTACCCTGTAACCTTATAACAGTGGTGCGCACGTTTTCACTTTTTTAATCAGGATAGTGGCTACATTTATTAAAAATTTTCTGGGTGGAGCTCTACCTCCTGTTTTAACATCACATTTTCACATCTACACTCATCAGGGCCCTTACACGCACTGCACCTTACGGCAAGGAAAAAAGATCTCAGTCAAAAGGCCCAACCATGGGGTGCCGATCGGGTATTGCAGCGGCGACCCGATAAGGAGCAGATCCAATGATGAAGCAAGACACCACGCTGATTGGGTGTGTGAGGGTCTTTTTCCGAAAAGGAGGAAATCTCCTCCTGCCCTTAGTGACCACTATATATCTCACCACACACACATCAACCTGTATTGTCTGTGAGGAACAGCACACCACTCTGTTTTTGCATAATTCCAAGTAACCCCTTCCAGCAAACTAATCCTCTCCATAAGGGGAAAGAACGCTGATACAACTAATGTTTTTACTTGTGCCAAAACATCATCATCATTGGTTAGGACCTTTCCATTCCCTTGTTATGTGGGTTTGGGATGACGTATCCTCAGCAGCGGAACCCGGCACAAACTGTGGGTTGGTAGAAGAGCATGCAACAGGCCTTGGTTTATAGTATTTCCAGGTTTAAGTCCATCTTTGAATTTTCTTTTCTTTCTTCACTTCAGGTGTGCAAAAACTATCAGGAGGTAACGGATCAAATTCTTCCCCAACTGGTTCCCTAGTCACTGGCATCAAAGAGGCAGAATGTAGTGTGGATGCAAGCTTTGGGCTCCGGGGGCTCTTGGAAGTGAACACAGGAGAGTCAGACATCGTAGATTACAGGTTAGGTGGAACAGGGCCAAGTCTCTCCCCAATGACCAAAACAAGGTGCCTTTCCACCAAATCAATCTCCTTGGCAATAACGCTGACTGTTCAAACCAAAAATTAGTCCAGAGATATGGCAGTGGTCTCCTCCTTCCCCACAATCAGCTTACGCTTGCCCATGTTAACAAACAAAAAATAGTTGTGGGCTTTAGTAGCACAATGTGGCCTTGGTTCCTACAAGCCACAGGGTCCCTACTCCCTGCTGTCAGTTGCTGGGGTGCCTTTCCGGTGGTCAAATCATAGACCAGGTGCCTAAATGTGGATGCAGAGTTGGGCCATTGTAGAATGCACTTCAAACAGTCTAGTATCATGCCACGGAGTGCGTCCGATCAAAGCTATGCCTTGTTGACAGCCCAGCTACAGTCTGATGCAACCCTTCGGCCCCATGCTTCCCCTACTATGGGTGGTGCGGGCCCCACTTCCCAGCCGGGCTAGAGTAACAGGTCCATCTTTGGCAACTCTGCCCCCACACGCAGTGCCACTTACTGCTGGGATGCCGACCCAGCCTGTGGCAGGCTTCACTCTATCGCCCTATTGCCAGTCAGGCAGCTCCTTCTGCGCTTCGGCAGACACTTTGCTCGGAGATGGAGCTCTGCTGTTGCTGGGGCTGGCGTTGCCGGAGAGCTGCCGCAGTTGCCACTCAAGGGATGCTGCTGTGACTTCTGGAGCAGGCTCGGCATGGAAACTCACTGGAGGGAAGCAATGGCAACATTACGAGGGCCATTGCCTCCCTGTGACCACAACTGACATTTTGGAGTACACTTAACCTTACTGTACAAGGCTGGGCATCACTGTTCAAGATGGTCATGCTTCCACGTCTACTTTACTATTTCCATAACCTACCAGACCATATTCCATGCTCCACATTCCGTACTCTCCAAGGCATATTAGGGACTTTCCTTTGGAATGGGGAAGAAGGCATATAGCCCTTCGGAAGTTCCAAATGCCGATTGATAAAGTGGGTCTGGGTGCCCTAATTTTGATCATTATTATTTGGCAGCGCAACTGCAATAGTTAGCGGGCCGCCACTTAGAAGAGCTGATATTGGTCGAGCCCATCACAAAAGAGTGCAATAACATTCTACTATACCCGCACAAACTTTCTCGTAATGTAAAATTTAAATATGTCCAGCACAACATTCTGCATAGAGCGTACCTCATACCTGCACGTCTATATACGATCTATTGCACTGTGTGATTTGTCCCAGATGTGGCATTCAAGGCTCTGACTTGTCCCATATGTTTTGGACTTGCCTAGAGGCAATGTCATTGTGGAAGGTGGTCACAGATGTCCTGGCAATCATTATGGGGAGGGAGAACTTATGCATTGTGGAAACCGGACTATTGGGGCTGTACAGGCGCAGTAAGGTGGGAAGCACCACTAATTGATTTATAGGCTTGGCATTACTAATAGATTGGAGAGTAATTGCAATGAAGTGAAAGGATTTCCTTACTGGTATGCGGCCACCCTGAAATGGGGGAAAGCCGAATCAGTTGCTCTCCGTAGGGAAGAAGTTTGAGGCTTGCGCAAGGTCCCCATTGTACTGGAGTGGGACACGTTCCTCCATGAGCTGCAGGTACTCTCAGAAGAGTCCTAATAGCATGAGATAGGTGGGGAGCTGAAATGTTTATCATACTTTCTTACACGTTATGAGGGTCGTCTGCCATGTCCCCTTCCCCCACCTTCATGTCCCCTTCTATCTTTTTGGTCAGGACACCATACTTGCAACCTGTTGTACTTTCGTGTAGCTCTTACTTTATCACACTAATCATGAATAGATAGGACTTATATGGGTTTTGCCAACGAGTGCCGCTGTACATATATATCATCTTTGCTGTGATCTAGACTAACTGTGACTGCTTTAACTTGCCAGTTGTAATTGTTTACAGGTTTGTTCATTTATGCAATGTTCTGAACCAATGCCTCCTGTAGTGTACAATGCCATTGCTAATGGTATCCGGACCCTTTGGGAACAAGTAATGTGATGTTGCTCATCATCGACTACTGTAATTGATGCGCAACTGTCTGTATTAATTAAATTAAAAAACAATTGTTAAAAAAAAATAAGGACATGCGATCTTTAGATAAACAAGACAGGCTGCCTGAGACACTGTGGGGGCACCGAAGCTAGACTATGGCACCTGTTCCTACCTTTAATATCTCGTTATTTGGCTGCTCGCTCTCTTTGGCGACTTTGGGACTTGGCCCACTGCTGCGACTCCTCCACTGCACCGGCACTGAGTCTCTGGGCCATGCAAACCCATGGGATTATTGGACTTGCACCCATTGGATAGGACATGACAGATTGCCAGGAATATTGCGGGCCAGTGGCGTTGGATGGTAGCATCCACCCCCTTTAAAATTACTTTGTGTGGATACTTGCTCTCCTCTAGGGTTATGGAACTAGTCCATGCCGGTGATTGATGCACCCTTGGATACACTTGTGCCTGTCTGAGAGGAGTTTCATGAGGGGGTCCCGCCGGACCCCTATACCAGTGCTATGCTACTGGTGTCTGGCACAAACCTGGGTTGGACATCCTACATGGCAAAACTAGGCACTCTAGTTATGTTATGTTATGTGTATTTGTATAGGGCACAACTCACTCTGTAGGGTCTCCTGTCACTACAGCTGGATCTGTATGATACTAGCCAGAGTGAGGACGAGGAGAAGAGCTAAGTCTTCAGTTTCTTGTGGAATCCAAGAACTGAGGAGGTAGCTCTGATGTTCAGTGGCAGGCAGTTCCAGCCTTTAGGAGGGAGGTTGAAGAAGGCATGACTGCCGGATCTCGTTATGAGTATGTGGGGGGTCTGTGCAAGTAGGAGTCCGGCTGAGTGAAGGTGTCTGATAGGTATGTGGAAGATTACGTGGTTGTTGAGGTGTGTAGGACCAATGTTGTGTAAGAATGTGGGAGCATGAGGAGTTTGAAGAGTGCTTGTTTGTAAATTGGGAGATCTTTGAAGTGAAGTGTAATATAAGGGTGGGGGGGCAGGTTGAGGGTGAGGCTGGCGGCTACATTTTGTAATGTCTGGAGTCTTCTGGTCACCTGAGTGTTGATTCCGGCATAGAGAGTGTTGCCATAGTCAAGCTTGCTGATAATGTGGGCTTGAGTGACTGTTCTGCCAGTGTTGATGGGGAGCCCTTGAAGATCTTCTCTTTGAGTACCTTGAGTGTGTGGAAGCGGGAGAAGGAGACTGCGTTCACTTGACTGGTCATGGTGAGTTGATTGTCGATCACTATTCTGAGGTTCTTTGTGTGGGTTGGTGGGAGGGGCTCGGGTCCCAGGACCGCAGTCCACTAGGTGGAGTCCCACAGCAAGCTGTCTTGCCTGGGCTGAGCTTAATGCATTTGCTTTTCATCTATGTCACCACTTCAGTCATGTAGGTGGAGAAAGTGGTCCGGGTGTTTGGTGTCTGGGCGGAGAGGGAGAGTATGAGATAGGTGATGTCAGCATAGGATATGATGTTGATTTCATGGGTATGGATGATGCTGGTGTGTAGGGTCATGTAGATATTGAACAGAGTGGGCTGAGTGAGGATTCTTGGGGAACCCCATAGATAAGTTAGTCTTGTCTGGGGTGATGGGGGCCAGGTTGGCTTAATGGGTGAGCAACCTGTCACGAATTAGCAAATCCAGCAAAGTGTGGGATCCTGGATGCCATCTCCGTGCAGTTGTTGGATAAGGATGGGGTGGGAGGTGGTGTCAAAGGCTGCAGAAAGATCCAGTAGGACAAAGGCCCCTTTGCCACCTCTGTCCATGATCATCCGGATGTCATCCATGGCGGAAATTAGAACAGTCTGTGTGCTGGGGTTGTGCCTGATTCTGGATTGAGTGGTGTTGAGGAGATTGTTGTCAGTGAGGTGGGTAGCTAGGTGTTTGTTTATCATTTTTTCCATGACTATTGCTGAGTAGTGTGCCAGGTAGATAGGGTGGCAGTTGGCTATCGTCTTCTGATCTGTTGAGGGTTTCTTAAGGGGGGAGATACGGTGGTGTGTTTCTTGCTGTCCGGGTAGGTGGCTGTGATGATTGTGTTATTCAGGATTGGGTTCAGGGCTGTGCTGATGGGAACCAGTCCTTTGATAAAGACATGGTGCGGGCAGTGGTTGGAGGGTTCTAAAGAGTGTATAGACTGCATGGTCATTGCGATTTCTTGAGTGGTGATGAAGGGCCAGTTGGTCAGGGTGGCCCTCTGGGTGTTGGTAGAGATGGGCAGGAGAGATGCAAGGGTGAACGGGTCTGTTTGGGGATTGAAGTTTTTGTGGATGCTGGTGGATAGGGACTGCTGGGAGCACAGGTCCAGATAGGGGGTTATGCTAGTACAGATTGATTCCAGATAGGTGAAGTCTTTTCCTATGGCAAAGACTGCCTTGGTGCTGCTTTCAATGTGGCCAGTGGTAGCGTCTGAGGGCCGATTTGTAGGTGCTCTTGTTGGTGTTGGTTGTTCTGACTTTGCCTCCATCTGCTTTCAAGTTGTTTGCTGTGGCATTTAGTGAACCTGAGCTCTTTAGTGTACCAGCTTGCCTGCAGTCTTGTTCTTGTGGCTTTGTAGGCTTTGAGAGGAGCCAGGTGCCACCGATGTTTCTTTGGTATTAGGGTCAAAAGTGGCTGGTGGAATGGTCGCTCAGACAGAACTCATGATGAGCTTACCAGCGGGGTACCTCTTCTGTGGCAGATTTGCCTTAAGGGTGGGAGCTCCTGGCCACACAGTTCAGGTGCCAGAGATCCAAGTTTAAGTTTGCCTAGCATGTTGGCCCAGTGGTTGCTACTTCATGGTAGCAGGCTTGGAACAGCAGGTGAGTGGCACTTGCAGTGGCAGCCTCCTTCCATGAGCTGACAAAGGCCTCGGCTTCTACAACAACTGATGCCTCTGAAACCGGTCCCAGGATGCTTGTTTCCGGTCCAGGGAAGACATGGCTTGGCAGTTCGGGCTGGACTGTTCCCATGAGGCACAGGGTCAGACTGATTTGCATATGGCCATGTCTGAACTGGGGTGGCTGAGTGGGCTAAAGAATGGTGATGGATTAAACCCAGATCAGTTGACTGGGGGTGAGTGCTTGATTTGCTCAAACGCTCCGTCCATCATCCCCTTTTGTATCGCTTTGTTCGCCCTAAGTGTGGCAGGGTATGCTCAGAGTCCCTTGCTCACTTGGCCACTGGATTCAAGATAGCCTGGCTGATGAGGATTATGAATCCGAAACCGGTCCCAGGATGCTTGTTTCCGGTCCAAGGAAGACATGGCTTGGCAGTTCGGGCTGGACTGTTCCCATGAGGCACAGGGTCAGACTGATTTGCATATGGCCATGTCTGAACTGGGGTGGCTGAGTGGGCTAAAAATGGTGATGGATTAAACCCAGATCAGTTGACTGGGGGTGAGTGTTTGATTTGCTCAAACGCTCCGTCCATCATCCCCTTTTGTATCGCTCAAAGTAAAGCCATTGCATTCATGCTGTGGTTGGAGCGCATGAGACACCCAAGAGGAAACTGCACAGGGCAGAGGGCTCTTAGATCCAAATGAGCAAGAAATGGCAGATGAGCTGCTGTCAGAAATTCCCTCAACCCTGCGCGAGAGGATCAGACTGCTCTACCAGAATGATTGTGCTGCCTTGACTACACAGCCTACACAGTGAGGCCCATATTGAGGAGGACAGGGCAGGTGGATTACTGGTTTGGCTCGTGAATCAGGAGCACAAATGTGCACATCTCCCTCTGCTTCAATCTGCACAGGGAACTGTCTTGTGAGCACAGCAAGGCATCCATGTAGCCTTCTATGAGCACTATTAAGCGCTCTGCAATTGTAGAGCTGGAAACTGGAAGACAATAGCTGAGGAATTTCTTGGGGGGGTTGCCCCCTGTTCAGGGTCTCCTCTGAGCTAAGGGAGTAAATGGACACGCCTGTCTGGATGTATGATGGAACCATGCATGCCATTACCTTGCAGCCTTTACCACGCAACACTTTTACCACACAGTGCCTTTACCACGCAAGTCTTTACCATACATATGCCTTTACCACACATACCTTTACATCGAAAATGTAAGTATATATAAAGTAAATTAAAACCCTTGTTTTTTTAAAAGTTAAAAAGGCAAACTACACCCTCAGAGGCTAAGCAGATGTGTTTAAGAGACTGCTTAATCTACTTTATGGTTTAAACTGTGCTTGGAAAACGTATGTATCACTCATTTATGGCTAGAAAAAGTGATTTAAGTGTCCGAACCACTACAAAATCCCACAAACCACACCAATACACCCTTCTACCTCAATTACCACACAATGGCACCATCACACTCACACAAAATACCACTCTGTCCTATACCACTAACAAATCCACACATCACCAACACAACACAAAGCCACACTATACATAACATGAATCCATCCAGACACACACTCCCTGTTCATACAAAACACCAGCTCAATACTATACTTACTTTTAACAGACCCCTTTCTGTCACCACTAAACCTACTCTCAGCCCTCCATCCTTTCATCCACCAACACCCTCCTCCTCTTTTTACCAAAAACACACAAATAAACAATCCTTACACTCCACTTCACCACACATATTACCTCTTCCAGCTATCAAATGTAAAATGTAAATGTACAGGAATTTATATAGCGCAAATCACCAAGCGGTTTCTAAGCGCTTGCTTAGGGAACCCGTCCTGGTATTCCCCTGTGAGATAACCCCGGCAGGGTATCCGCAAGGTGAAAGCCAGGCATCCCGCCGCGAGTGGCCGTTGTGGAGATTAAGCAAGCTATTGCCCAGAGTCGCAGAGTGTGAACCTGTGAATCGAGTAGGCACCGGAGCGAGAATTGTCGAGTCCATGGACATTTTAGGACTCAAGACCCCGCCAAGCCGGGAATTGAACCCTGGTTCCGGGCTGACCTCTGCTTCCAAGTCTGCCTCCTCTAACCAGTGAGCCACACTTCTATCAAGTCTAACACACACTCATAACTCTTGTCTACCACCTCTCACACACCACATACACTCTTTTCCAAAGCACCACCCCTTTACCATTCAACTTCCACACACCAACATGCTTTACATGCAAATCTTTCTAAAAAAAACACTACCTCATCATCTCCTCTTAACTATTCCAGGGTCGGCTCCTCCATGTGGGCGGAGGAGCATCGCTCAACTGCATTCTTGCAGTGCACGAAGCAGAAAGATAAAATTAAATTATAAATACCATTTTATGTTTCTGCTTCTCGCACAGCCAGAAAGCAGAAGGGTTTGGTTGGGGGCGGGTGGGTCGGCGGTCCTGCTCTAGGACAGCCCCACTCCGAGGGCACTGACTGTTTGGTCAGCCCCAGGTCTGACCAAACCAGTCATGCACACTCTGCCTTTTCTCCATGTAGGCTGCATGCATGGAGAAAATGGCATCCCCATAGACGCCTGTGTGGTCAGCATCCCAACCAATCACAACGCTGCCATTGCAGCGTTGTGTTTGGCTTAGGGGAGGGCAGGGAGGCTGCCTGCTTCCTGTGAGAAGCCGTGAAGTAGAGATGACACGGGACGGGACGGGCGAAGATAAGTTAACTTGTTTTTTAAATTTTTATTAAACCTCCCCCCGTGACCCCATCACACCGCGACCACTTCCCGCAAGACATGCCGGCTGTGACTGCACTACTCCGCAAAAAATAAAACATAACACACACATAAGCACAGCAAAATCTCACACATACACTATTTCATAATACATTCCATCACAAACTAGAAACATAAACACACTCCCAACCTCCTGACTACCCAAATAATCAACATCCCAAACATCTTTACTCCCAAGTTTTCTTTCTTCACCCATACCTAACACAAATACACCAACACAACTCTCAATCAACTGCCTCTCATAAGTTGCCCAATTTAGAGCTTTACCACATGACCCAAATGCTCCACCACCATCCTTAAATCATATACCTTCCACCCTAAACAGATGCAAACAAAATAAACAACATGCCACTCTTTACACCTTTACATCTCCATGTCTATTGCACAATAATGCTACTCTATAAAAACAGCTCAGCTCACAAACTCACTTTCAACCACCATTTCTACCACCTATTCACACAGACCCATCAAAATGCCTTCTGTAATGCTTGACGAGGAACACGATATAGAAAAGCAACACTATTGCTATCCTCATACTACTAATACCAGCAATAATGACACTCCTGCTACAAGTTCAAAAATGACTGCCCACTCTTCTACAAAACAAAGTCACACCACCATCAAAGCACAATCTCTAAACTACCAACTAATAAATGATTGACCACTCTCTAAAAACAAGCAACACATCTATGACCTACTCACTGACACACAACTTAAATTACTCTTCATAACTGAATCATGGTTGGGAGATGACATCGCTCCAGTGTTGCATGAAGCCATTCCTCTAGGCTATTAAACTGTCAAACAAAATTGTATAGGCAAAAGAGGAGGTGGACTGGCTGTTAAATTCAAGCAAAAAATAAATCTCACTAAAGTTAACGATGTTTCCATACAAGGTTGTGAGGCCCTCTTCACCAGATGCAACCCTACACCAACTTTCTTCTCCTTAACAGACCTTACCTAGCATTGCAGCATTCCAAGATGCATTTCTAGGCACAGTTTCAAACCTGATACCACTACAGTCCAACCTGTGCATTCTTGGTGACATAAACATTTGGTTTGACCAATCCAATATGCCCCATCCAAAAACTATCATCACTGGTCCAGACACGCTGAACCTACATCAGATCATCCACAAGCCCCTACACATTGCTGAACACATCCTAGGTGTCCTTTTGCAACTCTAGAACTAGTTACATTTCACACGATTACTCCAGTCACATAGACCACTATTTGCTAGCTTTCCAAATAAAACACCACAAAGTAACACACCTAAATCCACCTTACATTCATCCATCTATTGACTGTGGAACAAACTTAATTTTGAATACTTTGAAACACAACTAACATCCAACACATATCAAGACACAATAAATCCCGTTCAAAAACTATGTGAGTGGCTACAGGAAGCTTTTGAAGTCCTAATACCACTCAGAAAAACAAAACAGGAAAAATAAACATACACCTTGGAGAATACAGAACTAAAAGAGATAAAATAGCAAATTAGAAAGCTGCAGTGCACCTGGTTCAAAGCCAACAGCAATGTGACAAACGTCACTTACAGAAATTAAAACAGATTATACAAGTGAACAATCAAAAAAGCTAATAAAAAGGTACTATTCAGACAAAATTCAAAATACTAAATGTGAAAATAAAGATTTTTTTTTAATTCTAACCAAATTTTGTAAATCCAAAGGCACAGAAGAAACTCATCTCATTACTCAAGAATTCACGGACAAACTGGCAAATCATTTACACAAATGGAGCAATCACGTTGGACTCCAATTTAAAACAAAGAAAAACCACCAGCACCAACCCATTATCGAAACTCCTCTCCAAGAGTAGGCTAACCCAGCCACTGCATTCCTTCAAACAAATATCACAAAGTGAATTTATGGATCTGCTTAAAGCAAGAAGGCCAAACGGCAGCCCTTCTGACCCTTGTCCACCACAAATCTTCAGGGATATTATTTTAACCAACTCTGCTGCCACATCAGTAAGAAGAATCATCAAAACTTCTATGGGAATCTTTCCACAAGACCTAAAAAAGGCATACATATGCCTATTATTACAGAAAATTAATCTAGACCCTGCTTGACCCGACAATTACAGACCAATTACAAGCCGATAGAAAGCGCAGCGTTCGCCCAGATGTCACAATTTATTGAAGAGGACTTCATACTTTTGGACTTCCAAACAGGATTCCGTCCAGGAGGAGGCACAGAATCTGACCTCATCGCCATCTGAGATGACCTTAAAAACATAGTAGACCACAGGGTTGATGCACTACTTCTCTCAGCTGCCTTTGACACAGTTGAGCATGACACTCTAATACAAAGACTCTATGAAACCTGGCATAGAGGGAACTGCTCTCAACTGGATCACATCGTACCTTCAAAACAGAACAAATGTCGTCCATTCTCCCCCTTTCTCATCCAAACCGTACTTCACAAAAGCAGGGGCCCCCCAAGGCTCTCTCATCTCACCCATGCTTTTTCAAAATCTATATGAAGTCATTACCGGCAATTATAAAGGAATTTCAGCTCACATGCTTTAACTTTGCAGATTACACAAAATACTCCTTAAACTGGAAAGCCCCATAGACATAGGAAGCTCAAAAATGTTCCAGTGCTTCAGAGCCGTTGATCAGTAGATGACATAAACCCGTCTTAAATTGAATGCTTCCAAAACAGAAATACTCACATGTGGCGATTGGAAAAATTATGACCTACTCAGTGTCTGGCCTGATGATATGGGACCACCTCCTAAAATATCTAAGTAAGTAAGAAACCTTGGAATTACCATGTACTTCAAGCTACCAATGAATGCCCAAGTGCACAAATTAGCAAAATCAAGCTTTGTTACTATAAAAACTCTGTAACGCACCTTCCCCCACCTGGGATTTCCACACTTGGTCCAGACTACTATCTCTCTTCTACTGTCTAAACTTGAATACGCCAATTGCCTCTACCAAGGATCACCTTTAATGACCATGAAAAGACTACATTGGATTCAGAACTTGGCTGCCAGACTACTCTTGCATTTCAAACCGCAAGACCACATCTCCCCTGCCTTGAAAGCCCTGCATTGGTTACCGATTGCCAGAAGATCCACATTCAAGCTGCTTTGTTTCACCCACAAAGCAATACATGGAACAGGACTGCTTTTCATCAGGAATAAAATCAACAAATGCATTCAACAAAGGAACCTCCGCTCCAGATTGGCACCTCAACTCAAAATCCCACCATACAAGAAAAAAATCATGGGTGGCACATCATTCTCTGGTCAAGCAGCCAAACTATGGAACTCATTACCCCCAACATAAGAACCACGGATAACTATCTTATCCTCAGAAGACTACTCAAGTGTTGGCTCTTACCTACATAACCACCATACTCAAACACAAATGTACAGCATATCCCTGTGTATATAAACTGTGAGAGGCTGGCCTGGTATATGACGTACACTTATGTAAATGGACACCCTGCACCAGTCCAGACAACCCTTGTGGTGATTTAAGAGGTCTTAGACAACCTTAGAAAACTCTCTAAGTGGTAGCTGTAGAGAGCAGCTTTCAGGCTTAGTCCAGAACGAGTGTAAAGCAGCTTGTTTTACCATAATGCAATCTTATAGGTATAGATTAGGTGAAAAAGGACCACACAAGGTATTTATAAAAATATGTATTTATTATATAATGCTCTCTAACACATACAAATATCTTCTACCCGGAGATATGCACATTGCACACAATACTTTGCATAGAAATAACTTAAATAGCACAAAATACACAGAGGGCCCCGGGGGGGGAGGGGGGGGGGCAAAACCATATATTAAGAAAGTGGCATAAGAACCTCGGATCAAGACAATGTCAAGAGGACATAGAAGTGCTGTGGCCCCAAAGAACTACCCAAGGTGAGAGACAAGGAGCCCCATGGAGATCGTGTGCAGTGTGGGAATACGACCACATTCTCCTTACAAATCAACGTGTAAGTCGCAGTTGGAATTTTAAAGATTAAGGACCCTTCTCAGTAGACCCCGAAAAAACCCAAGGCTGGAGAGCCACCCCACCCATGGATACCCTAGTTCCCACGTTACGTACACCAGGGAAGCCGGGTGCATAGGTGTGAAGTGGTGTCGGAAACCGCCGTCAAACCCAATGGAGTACTTCATAAAAGTGTCACT
The DNA here is from genome assembly GCF_964261635.1 of Lissotriton helveticus. NCBI lineage: Eukaryota > Metazoa > Chordata > Amphibia > Caudata > Salamandridae > Lissotriton > Lissotriton helveticus. Next base: position 643,891,216 of record NC_136070.1, read on the forward strand.
GCTGGAGAAGGAAAAAGTGTACGGTGGAATCTGAAGGTTGATTCTAGTTAAGAGGTATCTGAAAGCAGAGGGGATAGAGTCAATGTCATTCAGGAGTGACCCGGAGACCTGGAAGACAAATGCCCACTGATGTTGAGAGTTGACGGGGACCTTGACTCTGCATCTGTGAGGACCATGCGACGCTGAGGAAGACCAGGAGCCATGCTCAACCTGCCCCATGTTGGATGTCGAGAGTTGAGGGGTCGGTGTCCGGCGGGAGCACCAACAAGCCTTGGCAACTGCAAACAACATAGAAGTCGAAGTAGGTACAATGTCGGGACCAGCAAGGTCCAGGGGACTCACCGTTAGCAGGAGAATCAAGGCAGGCCCAAGCAATCAGGGGAGCCCAAAAGATACAAAGGTGACCCTCAACAGGACCCACAGGCCGGAGGCACTGGAGTCTCAAGAGGACTTCGAGCAGCTCGCCTAAAGATACCGGCCACGGTGCAAACGATGCGATGTGGACAAAGACTTTGGTTGCTGGAGATACTTGAGGTTGGGGCTACTAGGAGCCTGAAGATCTTGGTGGAAGGAAGCCAACAAGCCTTTGCAACTGCAAGTCGACACGGTGCACAGGAGTTTGGTTCCTGCAGCTCCCACGAAGGATACTAACCTTAAACTTGGTGAGAGGGCAGGACAGGCCTCTAGAGCTGTGGAGAGTCACCATCTGTGTTGCAGAACCTTTCGAAGCCCGTAGGAGCTCAGGATCAGCAGACAGGTCAGCTTTGTTGCGGTTCCTGCTAGTGCAGGGAAATGACGCTTTCATTTCAAGGGAGATTTCTTAAGGTATCTTGGATGCCCACAGGCCTTGGAAGGTTCTTGTATGGTGTACATGCACAGACGATGCAGCATACTAAAAGGGGGGCGAACACGAGCCCAAACGAAGTCCAGTGAAGTCCAGAGTGCCCAGACGGTAGAAGTTGAAGTGGTGTCTGATTTGAATCGTGTCTCATGACAAATCTAGGGACCCACCCACAGGTAAGCCCTTAAGTACCCTAAGGAAAGGGTTGAAATTATTCTGGGGACCATCCCATGGGAGGGTCTGGATAGTGGAGAGGTTACTCCCATGTTCTTTGTCCAGTTTTGCACCACAGAAACAAATACAAGATTTGAAAAAAATATTACTGTCTACGAGTGCACGTGGAAGACAACTTCTATGGACTGGAATCTAGAGAATGCTAAAGCGATTCTGGTATTTTAGTGACCTCCGCTGGTTGTTTTCTATCAAGAAAGTTAAATAGAGGTGGCTGTCAAAAAATTTTGTTTAAAAGAAAGTCCCTCAGCAGAAAGCAGTTATGGTGTTTTTCTGACCTCTACTGGCCGTTTTCTATCAGGACAGTTAAATAGAGGCAGTTGAACAAGCAGAAAGCAATTGTGGTATTTTACTGACCCCTACTGGTCATTTTCTATCTAGATAGTTAAATAGAGGCAGTTGAACAGAAACAAAGTCCCTAAGCAGAAGCAGACAAGTCCTAGGGCTGATCTCCAGAGCCCACAAATTACATACACATATAAGTATATATTTAAAGTATATACAAGAGGTCTCGAATGTTCAACCTAAAAATGAAACAGAAATGTTAAATTTTTCTTTTTTAAATGCATCTCGTTTTCCTTTGTCTGGTGTGGAGGTATGATTTCAACATGTTTGATACCAAGCATGATAGGATTCTTTGCAGCCGATTTCGAGATGGTCATCGCGTAACAACGCTGTGGCCCTCTATATGGTATATGGCTGCTTCACTTACAACCCAGGGGAATGGACTCTGTAGGCTGTAGGGGTGACCTGATCATGCAGGGGCACCCTCACACTTAGAATCAAGCACACTGCCTTCCGGATTGCAAAGGCCTGCTATAGGGGTGACTTATAGTTTTTATGTGCAGTGACCCTCAATATCGGAAGCATATATATTTAGTCAGTGGTGCTAGCACCAGGTTACGCAGGCTGCAATGACAGGCCTGTAGTTCCATTTTGAATGGTCTCCTATGGGTTGCATAATACATGCTCCAAGCAGCCCCCACCTCAAGCATCTCCAGAGACCAGAATTTTCAGCCACACCGCATCGTGTGCACCGTGGCCTTCATCTTTTGGTGAGCTGCCTGAGGTCCTCTCGTGACTCCAGTGCCTCTGGCCTGTGGGTCCACTTGAGGGTCATACTTGTTTCCTTTAGGCTCCCCGGATTGCTTCGGGCCTGCCCTGACTCCCCTGCTTTTCGTGAGTCCCCTGGTCCCGACGTTGCTCCTTCTTCGACCCCTGCTTTGGTTGCATTTGCCAAGGCTTGTTGGGGCTCCCGCCGGACACCGACCCCTCAGCACTCGACATCCTTCGTGGGACAGGTTGTGCATTGGTTCCTGGTCCTCCTCAGTGTCACCTGGTCCTCACAGCTGCAGAGTGAAGGTCATCGTCATCCATCCTGCAACACCCCACATCGCAGGGCATTCGTCTGTTAAGTCACCTGGTCACTCCTGAATGACATAGACTCTGTCCTCTTTGCTTACAGGTACCTCTCACCTAAAATCCACCTTCGGATTCCACCGGACACTTTCTCCTTCAGCAGCTGCACTTTCCTGAAGCCCTGCATTGGGTTCGACGGCAGTTTCCGACACCACTTCACAGGTATGCACCCGGCTTCCCTGGTGTAGGTAACGTGGGTACCAGGGTATCAATGGGTGGGGTGGCTCTCCAACCTTTTGTCTTCCATGGGGTTTCTTCAGGGAACCACTGGAAAGAGTCCTTAATCTTTAAAAATCCAACCGCAACTTACACATAGAGTTGTACGAAGCACGCGGTCGTGTTCCCACACTGCACACGCTCTCTGTGGGGTTCCTATCTACTCACCTTGGGTGGTTCCTTGGGTTCCCAGCACTTCTATGTCCTCTTGACATTGTCTTGGCCTGAGTCGTGGTTCTTAGACCACTTTCTTAGTATATGGTTTGGTCCCCCCCTGGGGTCCACTGTGTATTTCATGCTATTTACTGCTTTTCTTTGCTAAAGTATTGTGTGCATTGTGCATATCTACGGGTAGGATATAGTTCTATGTCTTAGAGAGTGTTAAATAATAAATACATATTTTTATAAATACTTTGTGTGGTTCTTTTTCACTTAATCTATACTATAAGTTTGAATTCTGGTAAAATAAGCTGCTTTACACTCCTTCTGGGCCAGGCCTGACGGCTGCTCTCCACAGCTACCACTTAGAGAGCTTTCTAATGTAGTCTAAGACCTCTTAAGTCACCATTATGGTTGTCTGGACTGGTGCGAGGTGTCCACTTACATAAGTGTACATCATATACTAGGCCAGCTTCTCACAAGCCCCCTTTGAGAGTCAGAAGGGAGCAAGTCAGGTGCCTCTTGTCCCCTCTTTCATACCCTCCTACTGAAAAAACTCCAGCCAACAGACTGAGATTGGAAGGGCATGCCTGAGGCATCCCATTAGCTGATAGAACCCACAGGATAGCTCTGTACGCTGCTGACATAATGGTCTACCTCAAAGACGTTGAGGGTGATCATATGATCATTGGTCATATCCTCATGGAGCATAATTCTGCTTACAGACTGCGAGTCAATTGGTCCAATTTCTGTCTTTTCCCACTGTACCCTGACACTGCTCCAACCACGCTCGATCCCAACACTGCTGCAACCAGGCTTGACCTTGGGGTGGCTGAGTCACGTAGGAGGGTATCTCCTTTCACTATCTAGGGATTATGATCTATCACACGGAACGGGATCTTCTTGATAGAAACTTTACCAGGGCAGTATGTTATGTTATGTTATATGTTTTTGTATCGCGCTCAGCTACTCAGCAGAGTGTCCTGGCGCGTGCAGAGGTAAAGGGAAAAGCGTGACAGAAGGACAACTAAAAGAGGAAAGTAGTTAGTATGTGCTTGAAGGGCACAAATAGCCTTTTGGAGAACGCTCCCTCTATCAGTTTATTTATTTATTTATTTATTTGGGCATTTGTAAAGCGCCTGGTGACGCCACTGGCGTGTCCCCGCGCTGTAGTAAGTGAGAAATGACCGCCCTACCTCCCATTAAAAGTTACCTGCTGAAAAGGTGAGTTTTAAGCTTTTTCCTGAACAGTGTTTCAGATGGTTCAAGACGTAGTTCTGGAGGCAAGATATTCCAACATCTGGGAGCGAGAAATCTAAAAGATCTCCCTCCCATACGGGCCTTCCTCACCCTGGGAACCGTCAACAGTCCGGTCTGGGAAGACCGTAACTTACGGGTAGGCTCGTAATGGGTCACCAGATTCTGAAGCGGTACAGGGGCTTTACCGCTCAAGATACGATGACAAGTGGAGAGGGCTTTAAACTCAACCCTCTTCTCCATGGGAAGCCAATGGAGGGTTTGAAGAGCAGGAATTGATGGTGATCTCCTGGGGAGCCTGAGTACAAGCCGTGCCGCAGCGTTTTGGAGGACTTGAAGGCGGCCCATAACCTTTTTCGTGGCCCCCAGGTAGAGCAGATTCCCATAGTCAAGTCGCGAGGAGACCAGGGCGTGCACCAGCGTCCTTCGAGCAGAAATGGGAAGCAGATCTAAGACTTTCCTTAAAGCTCTTAGGACCCCGAAGCACATCCCCGTCACCCGGCTGATCTGGGGACCAAAAGCCAGGTCTTTGTCCAGCCACACGCCGAGGTCCTTGGCCTCCTGACAAGGAGCAGGGACCTCACCCAGACAGGGCGGCCACCATGCCGACGACCAAGCAGAGGGCCCTCCTCCCACCACGAGCACCTCGGTCTTGCTACCGTTCAGCTTTAAACAGTTAGCGGACATCCACGTTGCAAGATCTTGCATGCAGTTCCTGAAGATGTCCGCTGCAAGACCGGGTGCACGCGATAGGGAGACGACCAGCTGCGTGTCGTCGGCATACGACACCAGGCGGAGGCCGTGACCCTCCACGATGGCCGCTAGGGGGGAGACATAGATATTAAATAAGTTATGGTATGCATTGCTTTGGATACAATGGTACTTCCCCTGTCTCCCTTGTCTCCTCTCGAAGAAGGTCTTCTGAGACCTAGAAGTCCAGCTTGGGGAATTACTATGGTGCAGAGGGCGGCTCAGGGTTGTGTTGGCCAAGCTGCATGTCCCGGTATAACATGGTGTATTGGGTGCTGTGAACTTTGACTATTATTACTTAGCAGCACAACTACAATGGATAAGCCATTGGCTCTCAGCACATTCTCTTATAGAAACATGTTGCGGCAGAACCCTCCTTTGATTTGGAAGGCTGCATGAGCTGCTTCTACTGGACTCTAAGACTGGGTGCAGACGGCCCAGATTGTTACACATGACTCTGGGCTGCTTCATACAAAGCAAGCTCCTCACCAAGCTCATTATACCCTATGCCCCACCACCGTCTTGCTTGGTCAGTCCAAGCACCTACCTCATCTTACACCTGGCAATCTGCTTTGCTGGGAGGACCTGGGCATCACATCGTTGGGGGACCTGTTTAAGGACTGCCAGCTCTTCTTGTTTCGAGAACAGTTTAACTTACACAAAGGGTAGTTCCTGACATACCGGTTCCTGTTAACGATCCCTAAGGCTAATTGGCACATTTTAGTATCTGAACAAACAACACACTCACTGGTGCAGTTATTATATGTGATGGGAAACAGCAAGATGTTTGGGAAGCCGAGTTATGCAGAGCGCTTATTGATAGGGAGTTGGAGTGGGAGAAGGCAATAACATATCCACACACCTCCTCATGAAATGCCAGGTTTAAGTACATACAATTTAACATTTTAAACAGAGCCTACTTATTTTCCAGACTTAGTCAATTAAATGTTCGTATGTGCCACCGCCTCCTTTTTCCACTGCACAGCACCTTTAGTGAATGTCCATCATATGATGAGCAATTGCCCATCTTGGTGGCCTATTAGTTTGCAGCTAACAAACTGACCGCCATAATATAATTGGTTAACATTAGGGAGACTATTTAAAAGGGACAAAAAGACTGAGAGCCGGATTTGGAGTTTGGCAGAGAAGGTACTGCACTATTTTAAAAATATTCAGGCGCTAGCTACTCGCTGTCCAAAGGAGTGGACGTCTTTTATACCAATTACAAAGGAAACATGTGACAGGAAGAGACACACTGAGGAGCAGCCATAATTAATTGTTCTAAATCAAAAGAGGAAAATGGGCTAGCGGGGAGTGGTGAGAAAGCAGTGTCTTCTACAGCAAAGAACCACCTCCAAATTGCACTTACCACCTTATAGTAAGAGTGAGTGCGTAAGGAGTGATTTAGAGCAGGAACTCAGTTCGTCTAGATACCTTCATCATTAATGAACCATACTTACCAACCACCATTAATCTGAACTTTATGGGACACGGGATAAAAAGGTAATGTAAAACATGTAAAATACTACCAAACTAAAAATGGTGCCCAAAGAAAAGCTGCTGGTACCCAAGAACGCTAATTAGGAGGATATCCTCCAAAAAATGTAAGTCTCTCTCGGAGAATGTAAGAATAACCAAGCGTTTCTGCCTCAAATGGAGGATTCCATCTGCAATGATCAACAAAAAATATAGCAAATATTATAGGTGAGCCTAGTAGCATGTGGAACACAGGATGAACACTCCAAGAATGGGGAAGACTATCCAGGCTTCAAGCAGTTAATTAATTAAACATTTTGCAACAATAGGACCAGGGTGCGAAAGGGACCTGATAAAAAAGGGTGTCAACTTTGTTGCAATTAAATGTAAAGGCAAAACAAATGACGAAAACAAAATCTCCCCCACCCTCATGAAGTGGATCCGAACCTCTGTGGTGATCTCAACAGACGAAATGGTAGCGTGTTTGAAACGTTGCTTTTATGACCACCGTAACAGGAAGGTCTGACAATTTCTGCAAAAAGGCATCAGCAGCGGGAACCACATACTCAGGAGGAAGAACAGCAGTCAAGACTAGAAGAAGCAAATGGAGAAAGCGCTGTGTCCGAATGAACCATGTAATTAAATGCAAATTTGTGGACTGAAAGTAGTACTTTGAACTTAGTGTGTGGGATTTAAAAAATAATAATGGAATTGCTCTAACACTTGATTCAAACATGGGGAAAGTAACAAATGTTAGACCACCCCATATTCCTAACCCAAAATAAACAGCCTACCAAAAATTAAATGAGGAATAAAGCAACACTCTCTGTTATCGATTTCTGTGGCAGGTTGTTGGACCTGACATCTTTTGGCGTGTTTCCCCTGTCTTTTTGCTTTTTTACCTCCTTATTTTGACTCTGTTGTTGCTGGTTTAGTGTCTCTGCGCATTTTCTCGCTGCTGTTCAGTGTTAAAGTGCAATCACTCCTATTGTAAATTGTATTATGGATTGGTGTTTCCATGGGGCAGATGTATCAACCGTTTTGCGACTCGCAAATGGTTGTTTTGCATGTTTTAGAATGTATCAAAAATTCGCAAATTAAGAAATCGCAAAGATTTGCGATTCCTTAATTTGCCATAGCATTTAAGGAATCGCAAATTACCACCAACTTGTAGTTGATGGTAATTTGCGAAGTCCTCAAAAAATGCACAATTTAGCATTTTTAAAGGTGGCATGTGACGCACACACATGCCCATGGGGCATGTGTGTGCACGATATGCACACACATGTACATTTCAGGGGTGCAGCAGTGTGTCTTTCAGACACCCCTGCACCCTTGAAATAATTCTCAAATTGCGATTAGCAAATTGCGAATTCGCAATTTGAGAATTAGTTCAAAATCATTAAATTATTCCTTATTTGCGAATTCGCAAAATGCGAATTCGCAAATAAGGACGTGTAAGGAATCGCAAAAAAATAGCGATTTTTTTAATACTTTCCATTTTGCGATTTCTAAATAGCGATTCCTTAAAAATCGCTATTTAGGAATCGCAAAATTGAATCTTGATACATCTGCCCCCATGATTGGTATGTTTGATTTACTGGTAAGTCCCTAGTAAAGTGCACTGAGAGTGCCAGGGCCTGTAAATCAAATGTTACTAGTGGGCCTGCAGCACTAATTGTGCCACCTACAGAAGTAGCCCTGTAAATTTATCTCAGACCTGCCACTGCAGTGTCTGCACGCAGTTTTCACTGCCATGTCGACTTGGTAAGTGCACCTACTTGCCAAGCCCAATCTTCCCTTTTATTACATGTACGTCACCCCTCAGGTAGGCCCAAGGTACCCCTGTGGGCAGGGTACAGTGTATGTGAAAGGTAGGACATGTACTCGTATGCGTGACATGTCCTGATAGTGAAATACAGTGTATTTCGTTTTTCACTATTGAAAGGCTATCTGTCTCATAGGATTGAATGGGAGACACTTTGTAACATCTTACAAGTAAAATTTCCCACTGAGACAAGATAGAGAAATGGAGTCTAGTATGCCAGAACTCAGAATGTAAAAATGCATCTTTTAGTAAAGATGATTTTTATGTTCTGTGTTTGAAAATACCACTTTTAGAAAGTGGGTATTTTCCTGTGTAAGCCGTCCTATGTGTCTCTGCTGGTTTTTGTATTGACTGTCTAGTTTTGGAGTGACAGGGGCTGCACACAGCCACTGTGGGGTGGTTGAAGTGTGTCCTGCCTTTCCTGGGGGACTCGGAGCTTGTCTTAATAGATCTGGGCTGCATTTAGAGTAGTGGGAGGAGTTTCACTTGCACCTGAATAGGCCTGGTCTGCATTTAGAGTGGTGGGAGGAGATTTCCCTTGCACCTGAATAGGCCATGTCTCCCTTGCACAATGCTGTCCTCACCTCCTGCCAGGAAGCCAGGCAAGGGAAGACCAAACTGATTTGGACTGAGCACAGACACTCTCTGCCCAAGAGAACAAAGAGAAACTGAGCATAAATATTGGGGCCCTGACCCCAGAACTTTAGAACTCTTTTGGACAAAGAAGATTGCCAAGAAGAAGCGCTGGAGAAGCTGTGAGGAGGAACTACCACTTGCTATGTGCTTTGCTGTGTTGGCCTGCAGTGGATGCATCTGTCTTGGGCAGTGAAAGGACTGGACTGAACTTTCTACAACTTCTTTGTGTGAGTTTCGACAAGGGCTCGAGGTAGAGCTTGCCCCCTGTTCAAGAAGTCTCAGGAATAGCAAAGACTTCAAGTTCATCTGCTACCAGCACTTGGAACTGGGTGTTTTGTGCTGCAACAGAAGAAAAAGCAACCCAACGCCGTCAATGACACTGCTGCTGACTCTGTGTCCTGAAGGCACTGCAGAGGGCACCGCTGCACTTCACACTGCAAACCTGGTCTCACCGCCGACCGCATCTGATGCAGCGTCATTTTAGGTGGATTTTCTACACAGATGATAAATCAGCCATCTAGTGAAGTATCCCAGGTACATATACTAAATATTAAATGTTTCACTTTAAAGGTTGTAGCAGTAGTGTGCAATGGTTTTGGATCAGGTAAGGAATGAAGAAGACCTGAAGGTCTCTGATGGAAAGACTTCAATTACCTCCATATTGGACACACATTGATATAGTGTCTGCATGTACAGTAAGACACTAAAAATAGTGTATGACCAGCTCCAAAGTACAAAACCCTTTATGATCAGTAACGAAGGAAGCTTGACATCCTGACAACATTTCTTGGAGGCTTTTGTGGTAATGAAAAAAGCCTTAGATTTAAACAAGGTGCTTTCTGTAGATGAGCATGTCGTGAAACAAACAAAGAATATACATCCTCTTAAGTTCTGTCCAGAAAGAAGTCCTGTTATCTTAACGAGAAGTTACTCCTCACAATAGAAATGAGATAAGGCCTCTGCCACAATGCTTCTAGAGCTTGGTAGCTAGGTCATAGAAAATGTATACTGAGAAAAATATTCACAAGGGCTTGATGTTCATTATGACATTGATAGAGCATTGACTCTTCTAAATGTCAATGGTCTGTGCAGAGGTAAAGTGAAAAGTGAGATCCCTTTAATGGGCATCTCGTTTATGAACATATCTTTAATGGCAGTATGCATTTTCTAAATAATCAAATAAATCTCATAATTGGAAAGTAAGAGGTGAAAAATCAAGCATTCATGATTATCATCAGCCTGTACTTGAATGAATGAATGAATGAAGAAACACTTATAAAGCACATAGCTACCCTAAGGCATCCCAGCGCTCACAACATCAGCGAACGGAGAGGATACAGATGCTTATGCAGATTATAGGGAACAGCCAAATTTTAAGGAGCTTCCGGAAGGTCAGGAGATTAGACTCCCGACGTAGATGGAAAGGGAGGGTGTTCCAAAGCTTGGCAGCGTTATAAGAAAAGGAACACCCAACACTTCTTGCTTTTTTAATTTTAGGGACTGATGCAAGAAGAAGGTTGGTCGAGTGGATTTTTCTGTTAGGGCAGTACGGTGAAACAATAGTTAGAACGCATGTTGATCCTTCCCACAAAAGGACTTGTGAGTGATACATAGGGCTTTAAATGTAATTCTCTCCAGTACAGGCAGCCAATGGAGCACCCTCAATGCTGGTTTGGCGGATTGCAGATAAGGGGTCTGCAGAAGTAGACAGGCGGCACATTTCTGAACAATGTGTAGCTTTGCGGTAGCTGCTTGAGGGGCACCTAGATAGACAGCATTCCCGTTGTCAAGGCATGAGTGAAGGAGGGCCTGGACCATCAACCTTCTGGCTAAGAAGGGAAGAAGAGGGAGGAATTTGCGGAGCATCCTGAGAATGCCATAGCAGGTGGCTGATAACTTTATAGCTTTATATTCAAAGTTTAAAGAGCGATCAAGCCACATACCCAAACTTTTTGTCAGATTTTTAGGTGTGGGAGCATTTCGGCCACAGTCCCCCTGTGTCGAATATGGGAGAGTTTCCTAGGAGCATCAGCTCAGTTTTTTCTCTGTTTAGTTTCAGGCAGGAGCGTTCTCTCCAATCGGCCACCTTCTCAGGACAAGGACCCAGACCAGAAGATGAATTATCAGTGTGGTTTAGGGCCACAAAGAGTTGCGTATCATCTGCGTATGTCACTATTTTTATCCCGAACAGACTATCTCAGCCAGCGGGCTCATGTACACATTAAATAGTGTAGGACTCAGGGAGGAACCCTGAGGAACACCGCAGCTGAGAGGCATATGCTCTGAGAAGTTATTGCCTTCAAGACCTGGAAAAACCTGTCCTCTAGGAAGGATTGCAACCAGGAAATGTCACCCCCCATCACTCAAAGACTCCTAAGTCTCAGAGTCAGGATGCTGTGATTGACAGTGTCAAACACTGCGCTGAGGTCAAGGAGGAGGATAGCCGCTGTACCCCCTTGTTCCAGAATGTTCCTGGATTCTTCAGCCACTGCTAGGAGAGAAGTTTCTGTCCCTTGTTGGGGTTGAAAACCTATCTGTGAGGAGTGCAAAAGGTTGTTGTACTCTAAATGTTCAGATAGGACAGAATTGACATGTTTTTCGAGGATTTTACTAATCACGGGCAGGAGGGAAATGGGACGAAAGTTCCCCAGGAGGTCAGGACCCAGATTCGTTTTTTTCATAAGTGCCTTTACCATAGCAAAGTTCCAGGGCAGGGGAACTAAACCAATAATCTGAAAGAAACAGGTTAGTACTAGATTCCTTACCTTAGAATATCCCCAGGCGTCAGTCTGGATCCGGAAACTTTTGCGTAGCAGTACCCCTGCGCGTCGGTAGGCGTCGTCTGCAGGCGTCCCCTGCGCGTCGTCGGCGTCGTGCGCCGTGATGACGTCGCTGGAGTATATAGACGCCGCCTCCGCGCGCTGACGTCAGTTCTTCTTTTTTCCGCGCCAGTTAGCGCAGATCCGAAGAGCAGTACTCCGGTCTTTTGACCTAGTTTTTTGATAACTCTAACTTTTTTGGTGCCGGTAGGATGCCCGGGTTTAAAAACTGTGACGGGTGCGACCGCCTGATGTCGGTCACCGACCACCATCGACTCTGCCTCCGGTGCCTGGGCACGGACCACGACGTCGAGTCCTGCGTCGACTGCCGGGCCTTGACGAGCAAGGCTAGGCGGGAGCGGTCCCGCAAGCTGCTCGAGCTCCGGATGTCGGCCCCGCGTCGAGAGCGGTCCCGGTCCGGCCGGAGGTCGAGGGAGCGGTCGAGAGAACGGTCGCGGAGCCGCCACGAGCGCTCCGGAAGTCGTCACCACTCCTCCGGTTCCTCAGGTAAGCGCAAGAAGTCGGGGCGTCGTCATCGCACCCCCGACTCCCCCCGACGCTCGCGCGATGCGGCCGGGGGTTCGGGTGGCCCCACCCCCGCGGCTCCGCGTGGGTCGCCGACGCTGCCTGCTCCATACCCGTCGGTCCCTGGGCAAGGCGCGTCGCGCAAGGAGATAGAGGAGTTCCTCATGGCCATGAGGGCGCTGTCTCCTCCGACGGGGCCTACGGCGCCTGCGGGCCCGGTGGTCCCGTCCGGGGGCCCGAGCGGTTCGGGTGCTCCTGCACCGACGCCGTCGGGTGCTCCGGCCCCGACGCCGCCGGCGGCTCCGGCCCCGGCGCCGCTGGGCCCTTCAGGGTCGTCGCCGGCTGGTCATCCGGCCTCTCCGGCGTCGATTCCATCGGGGCAACCCGTGGTGCCGCCTCCGCGCGGCGCCGTGACTCCGACACCGGTTCCGGCCGGCGTCGGGGCTCCGGCGCCGGCTCCGGGCGGCGCCACCCCCATTTCCTCTCCAGTTCCGGACGCGGAGTCGGACCGGCGTCGCCCGACGCCGAGTCCGGCGCCGATGGGGCCCATTGTCCCCGAGGAGCCGGTCTACATCGTCGAATCCGAGTACGGAGATGTTGAAGATTATGGAGAGGGTTGGGAGGGGTCTGAGGACCCTCTGACACGCGACTGTCAGTACGACGTGGACTGGACAGGTGACTTGGGCGATGCCAGTGGTCTAGACGAATCACCTAACCCTGGTTTTGTCTCGCCTCCCACTGTGGCGTCGGAGGCTGGGGCTGCCTACTCTGTGGTGCTGATGAGGGCTGCCAAGGCCTTGAACCTTGAGCTCCCCGTCGCAAAGGTGAAGCCTAACATCCTCACCGAGGTATTCAAACCGCAGTCATGCCCACAGGAGCCTCTGCTGCCGTTTAATGAAGCCTTGACGGACGTCCTGTTGGGCACGTGGTCCAGGCCCGCTTCAGGTTCGCCTGTTGACAGGAACGTTGCCAGGCGCCACCGTCCGTGTTCGGACGACCCTAAGTTTCTGTCCACCCATCCCACCCCTGAGAGTCTGGTGATCCAGGCCTCCACATCCCAATCCGCATTCCCGTCGGCCCCGCCCGACCGGGAGTCAAAGAGGTATGACCAGTTTGGCAAGAAGGTCTTCTCGTCCCTGAGTGCGGGACTGCGATCTTGCAATACTGCATGCCTCTTGGGCCGCTACACCCACTCTCTGTGGGATACGGTCGCGGAGTGTCTGCCGCAATGCCCGCAGGAGGTACGGGACAAGCTCGGCCAGACTATGGTTGAAGGCCGGGATGCGGCGAGGTATTCGATCAGGTGTGGTCTTGATACGACCGACTCGCTGGGCAGAGCGATGTCCACGACGGTGGCGATTCGTCGCCACGCCTGGCTGAGATCCGCCAATTTTTCGCCGGATGTCCAGAATGCCCTGATGGACATGCCGTTCGATGGCAGTCGTCTGTTTGGCGACAAAGCGGACAACGCGCTTGAGCGCTTCAAGGACTCCAGGGTCACGGCCAAGTCCTTGGGTCTCTCGACCCAGCGCCAGCAAACGGGTTCGTTTCGCTCCTTTCGTGGCCACGGAAGGGGCGGTCCCACACGTGCTGCCAGCCACGCACCGCAGAACACTTCTCAAAGCGGTGGCGGCCGTGGATTCCGCCGTGGTGGCGGTCGGGGACAGCGGCGAGGTCAGGCCACACCTCCCCCCGCAGCAGCCTCCAAATCCTCCTAGTCCGAGCTTTTGGGCCCATGTGACGCCAGTGGGTGGCAGGGTTCGCCATCACCACACCCGCTGGCGCACTATCACCTCGGACAGGTGGGTGCTGCAGCTCGTCCGAAGGGGCTACTCCCTCCCCTTCGAGACCACTCCTCCAGCCATGCCACCGCAGAACCACCATGTGTCGGGGGACCACTTGACACTCCTGCAGGAGGAAGTTACGGCCCTCTTGGCCAAGGGGGCCATCGAGCGCGTTCCTGGGCCAGAAGTAGGGTGTGGTTGCTACTCCCACTACTTTCTGGTGCCCAAGAAGGACAAGGGGGGCCTGCGTCCTATCTTGGATCTACGGAACGTCAACGGCTTCCTCCGGAAGGAGAAGTTCAAGATGTTGACTTTGGCTCAGGTCTTGGCTGCTCTAGACCCGCAAGACTGGATGGTAGCGTTGGACTTGCAGGATGCGTATTTTTACATCCCCGTCCTGCCGGCCCACCGGCGTTACCTGCGGTTCACGGTAGGCCACGAGCACTTTCAGTTTATCGTGCTCCCATTCGGCCTTACCAGCGCCCCACGGGTGTTCACGAAAGTGATGGCGGTGGTCGCAGCTCATCTGCGCCGGTTAGGGGTTTCAGTCTTCCCCTACCTCGACGACTGGTTGTTGAAGGCGGGCTCGCCCCAGACAGTCGTCCACCACCTCCAGATGACGGCAGACCTCCTGCACGAGCTGGGGTTTTCCATCAACGTGCCGAAATCACACCTGTGCCCCTCTCAACAGCTCCTTTTCATCGGAGCGGTTCTCGAATCGGCGCAGTTTCGGGTTTATCCTCCGGAACGGCGGGTCCGGGATATTCAGGCTTTGGTTCCCATCTTTCAGCCGTTGTCCCGGGTCTCGGTCAGGTTGACGCTGCGGCTTCTGGGGCTGATGGCCTCCTGCATCCTTCTGGTGCATCACGCCAGGTGGCGGATGCGGGCTCTGCAGTGGGACCTGAAGTTTCAGTGGGCCCAGCATCAGGGCAACCTATCCGACCACGTCCTGATCTCGGAGGGCACTGCGAGACAGTTGCAGTGGTGGCTTACGGACCGCGATTGGGTCAGGGGCAGATCCCTCTCCCTTCCCCAACCGGAGCACGTAGTTGTGACGGACGCGTCCCTCCAGGGCTGGGGAGGCCACTTGGGAGAGGCGGAGATCAGAGGCATCTGGTCTCCGGCGGAGTCCCGGCTCCATATCAACATGTTGGAGCTGCGGGCGATTCGCCTAGCACTGAAGGCCCCTTTGTCAACGGGAGTGTAGTGCAGGTGTTCACGGACAACACCACCGCCATGTGGTACTGCAACAAGCAGGGCGGAGTGGGGTCGTGGACCCTTTGCCAGGAGGCCCTGCGTCTCTGGCAATGGCTGGAACGTCAGGGCGTGACTCTGACGGTTCAACACCTGGCAGGTTCTCTGAACGCCAGGGCGGACGAACTCAGCCGTCGGTGCTCGGTGGATCACGAATGGCGTCTGAACTCGGACGTGGCGAAAGGCCTCTTTCTGCAATGGGGAGAGCCTTGGTTAGATCTATTCGCCACAGAAGAGAACGCGCAATGTCATCAGTTCTGCGCGTTGGAGTTTCCAAGACGGCACTCGCTCGGCGACGCCTTTCTGCGCGAGTGGAATTGCGGTCTATTGTACGCCTTTCCGCCTATACCACTTCTGCCCAGAGTGCTGAAGAAGATCAGGCGCGACCGGGCCCACGTTATCCTTGTGGCTCCAGACTGGGCTCGAAGGTACTGGTATCCCGAGCTACTCAGCATGTCAGTCGGTCCCTCGATCCGCCTGCCCCTTCAGGAGGACCTTCTGTCGCAGCAGCAGGGGACGGTCCTCCACCCGAACCTGTCCAGTCTCCACCTCCATGCTTGGAGATTGAGCGGCGACAGTTGAGGCCATTTGACTTGCCTCCTGAAGTCTGTGATGTGATTCTGGCAGCCAGGCGTCCCTCAACAAAGTCGGTATACGCCTGCCGGTGGAACAGATTTGTGGCATGGTGCACAGCGAAGGCTGTGGATCCTCTCTCTGCTCCCCTTTCTGAAGTTCTCCTCTTCCTTCTTTCTCTTGCCCAGCAGGGCTCTGCTCTGGGCACTATCAAGGGCTACCTTTCTGCCCTTTCCGCCTTCTTAAGGCTACCTGATCAGCCATCTTTGTTCAAGTCCCCTATTGTAATGAGATTCTTGAAAGGCATCACGCACATGTTTCCTCCTGTTCCGTTCGTGATGCCTCAGTGGGACTTGAACCTGGTTCTGACCTTCTTGATGTGCGCTCCCTTTGAGCCGCTTCATTCCTGTCCTCTCCGTCTTCTCACTTTAAAGACGGCCTTCCTGGTTGCCATCACCTCTGCCAGGAGAGTGAGTGAGCTCCAGGCTCTTTCTGTGAAACCTCCTTTCTTGTCCGTTCATCCTGACAAGGTGGTTCTTAGAACTCGACCTTCTTTCCTGCCCAAAGTAGTTTCTGCTTTTCACATCGGGCAGTCCATCACCTTGCCTTCCTTCTTTCCGCCTCCGCATCCTTCAAAAGATGAAGAGCGGCTCCATCGTCTGGGCCCAAAACGTGCGCTTTCATTTTATATGGATCGCACACGCCAGTTCCGGGTGGATGACCAACTGTTTGTTGGCTACGTGGGCGAGAAGAAGGGAAGGGCGGTACAGAAACGAACCATTTCTCGATGGGTCGTCCTGTGCATCAAAGCATGCTACTCTTTGGCTCGGAAGGAGCCTCCTGTTGGGCTGAGGGCCCATTCCACTCGGGCCACGGCGGCTACTACTGCCCTGGGTCGGGGAGTCCCTTTGCAGGACATTTGCCAGGCGGCTACGTGGGCCTCGCTGCACACCTTTGCGAGGCACTACTGCCTGGACAGTCAAGTCCGGAGGGATGGCTTCTTTGGCTGTTCGGTCCTCCAGGACTTTCTGCTGTAGGATTGTATTGGTTCGCAGACCCACCACCGGGGTTGGTATTGCTGGGGTATCTATTCTAAGGTAAGGAATCTAATACTAACCTGTTTCTTTCAGATGAACAAGTTACTTACCTTCGGTAACGATATATCTGTAAGAAACAGTAGTTAGTATTAGATTCCTTACCGCCCCACCCATCCTCCCCGTTCTGCGAACTGATACCTAGGGTTAAGGACATCCCTTTCAGGGCCCTAGTTTCACATGGCACCAGTGTTGGTTCTCACATGGCTCTGCGTGTTCTGGCGCGGAAAAGCTGTGTGCAAAGAACTGACGTCAGCGCGCGGAGGCGGCGTCTATATACTCCAGCAACGTCATCACGGCGCACTACGCCGACGACGCGGAACCGCAGGGGACGCCTGCAGACGACGCCTACCGACGCGCAGGGGTACTGCTACGCAAAAGTTTCCGGATCCAGACTGACGCCTGGGGATATTCTAAGGTAAGGAATCTAATACTAACTACTGTTTCTTACAGATATATCGTTACCGAAGGTAAGTAACTTGTTCGTTATGTCGTGTGCAAAAGCAACAAAGATACATTTTGTATAAACTTTCTAAGACTGTCTTTCGTCAAGAACGTCTTCATTTCCAGAGAATAGCAAAAATTGACTATGTAAATGGCCTACACAAATGCGAAAATCGTAAAACAATGGGAGTCCTTGAGAGTAATTGGATCAGTAAGTGGATATACCTTTGCAGAGATCAACAGTCACATGATTAAAAATTGGAAATACCCAATAAATTGCAGTGCTTCCTTCTGAAAATCAGATTTTTCAGATCTAACTGCCAACTCATTTTATCACAGCCTCTAGAATAACTCTTGGACATCTATCATACACCTTAAGTAATTACAAGAATGTATACTTTATGATAATAGACTAGTATAGGATATCAGAAAGATCAGTGCAATCTTTAACAAAATGATTGGAGCATTCCAAAGCTCAAACGACACTATCCTGCCTCTGCAGTAAATAATGGTGTACAATTTACTGTGCACCTCTAACAAATTAAAGAATTTAACTTATTAAGAATAATTACGATGCTATTCAATTCTATGACTCCCCCGATGAAACTCCTTTCCACCATTATTGGAGACATTCTCTACAAGACAACGTGAATAGTTCACTTCCACTGGTACCCAAGCAAATATAGAGGGTTGGAAAATAAAAATGTTTTGATAGTAAAAACCACTTTTCATCTTTACAAGTCTTTGCTATCAATAAAGGGCATGGATTGAAATGTCTTCTAAGGTATATACTAAAAACAAAGAAGCAGCGGCCGGTGAATGAGAGGAACTCTGAGTCTTACTTTGATTACTTTGGAGAATGCTCTTTTGGTCTGATTTATGCCTGAGTGGGAGCACCACGTCTTCTCATGCCTAAATGCTGCCACCTTTCTGCCGTCCATGCTCCATGCTTTCCTGTGATATTTGACTTTGATTACTGGAGCAGCTAAGTCCTGGCTGCAGAATAGCGAGGCGTAGTGGACAACACTACAGTAGTGCAATCATTGCTATGTGAATGCCTCTGTTACTGTCTGGAGGGAAATGATGTCCTTGCAAACCCTGATTGTTCCATTGACAGGATCGGCAAGGGTATCCCAGGTGTCCCATGTGCACTGGTAATCCCAAGCGGATCCTTTCTGGGGTGCTTTTGCTCTGCTTGACAAAAGGCGAATTCAGGTGATTCCCTTGCCGACACCATACTCCCACATGTAGCTCTTCAGGGAACATGACCTGCACAGTCTATCACCTCCCTCTGTCAAGGTTTAAATGAGGGTGTGTAATACTTTGTTTTGTTGCTTAAATTGAAAAGTGGCATCCAAAAGAAACAACTGCAAAAGGTTTTGGATCCAAGGTACCTTTGTCTTCACAGTGCGTGGGTGATGTGGGTGTTGGAGAACGACCCTCTCTGAAGGGTCACCCCAAACTTTTGGCCTTCCTCCTTCTATTTTTCTGAACTTCTTTTCGTTGGCCTTAGGACTTGGAAAACGTTACCATTGTTAACCAGTGCTAAAGAGCATGTGCTTCTCTCCTAAACATGGTTACATTGACTTCTCCACAACTGGTATATTTGTCATTAAGTTCCTAGTAGAGTGCACTGCCTCTGCCCAGGGCCTGTACATTAAATGCTACTAGTGCGCCTGCAGCAGTGATTGTGCCACCCACAGAAGTACTGTTAGAACTGGCTATTTCTGGTAGGCTGAGGCTGACGCCAAAGCCAGGCAGAAACAACCATTCTAGTCAGGGCAAGGAAGTCACACGCCAAGATAACCCCTGCTCACCCTCTAGGTAGCTTGGCACGAGCAGCAAGGCTAAACTCGGAGGCAATGTGTTAATCATTTGCGCCAGCGCACAACAGCAACAACATACTAGGCACACCACAAAAGGAACTCCACACCAGGTTATATTAAAATAACTTTTGTATTGTAAAAATCACATCAGATAGAAATCACACATGTACAAGGTGCCAACTGGCACGGCAATATTCACAAGGGATTATTTACAAGACAGGGCCACATGGGCCACTGTCATAATCAGCATGTTAGAAATGGGATCCCTGGTTGGCCGAGGCTGGTGCCAAGGCCAGGCAGAAATCACCATTTCTAGTTAGGGTAGGGAAGTCACCCGCCAAGACCACCCCTGCTCACCCCCTTGGTAGCTTGGCACGAGCAGTCAGGCCTATCTCGGAGGTCATGTGTAAAGCATTTGCGCACGCACCCCCAGCAACCACCTCCCGGGCCCCCCCGCAAAAGGACTCCACACAAGATATATATGAAAATAGCTTTTGTATTGAAGAACACACTTAGACAGGAATACGCAACTTACAAGGTGCCAGGGGCACGGGCAGGGTTTACAAGGGACTATATACAGGGCAGGGCCCGGGGGCCACTGCCAGGGGTATGCACATGATGGAACTGGCATTAGAACACATAATCCCTGGGAGCTTCCTTGAACTAGCACTAGAACACATTACCCCCAGGAGCTTCAGGAAACTAGTGGTAGAACTCACTCTAACCAGGATTAACATACTTGGGACCTCGGATACTCAGGAGGGAAGGGAGGACAAGGTACATAGCACAACAGAGGCATCATCAGAAGGGCAACACGTAATAACTCTCAAAATCACATTAATGATAACCATTAGCGTTCACAGGCCAACTGGCCTTCCGGGGTCTAGGATGCCCAATGTCACGGTGTTCAGGGCAGGCTGCAGGTAGCCAGGGACAATAAACCTAAACGTAGCAGCTGCCCACGAAGTGCTGGGCAGCTGTAGAGCAAGGATGGGGCCATTGTGGGAGCCTCGCAGGCTCGGAGGAAAAAGGCGCCAAACGGGGGAGCCTCTCGGGCTCGAGACAACTGGGCGGAGCCTCGCAGGCTAGAGATGGGCAAGGGCCACGTGGTGGAGCCTCTCGGGGCTCGGGACACTGAGCCACGTGGGGGAGCCTCCTCGGGGCTCGGGGGCTCAAATACAGATGGAGCCTCTCGGGGCTCAGGGAATATAGGTGGAGCCTCTCGGGGCTCAGGGGATAAGATGTAGATGGAGCCTCTCGGGGCTCAGGGGGCAAGGACACGGTGGAGCCTCCTCGGGGCTCGGGGGATAAAAAATGCAGATGGAGCCTCTCGGGGCTCAGAGGCCAGAAATGCAGATGGAGCCTCTCGGGGCTCAGAGGCCAGGAATGCAGATGGAGCCTCTCGGGGCTCAGGGGGCAAGGTATGGCCAGGCGGGGCCCCCCTCGGGGGACCCGGCATCGCTGGGGGCCCCACGGGCCTAATAGCAAATGAGCGCTCGCGCTGGAGGGGAGGGGCGGGCACCGGCAATGTGCCCCGAAGCCCCGCCTCCCCTCCTGCAGCACTCACCGGTCGGCGGGTGCGCCGGTCTCTCCTCGCTCTCCCGGGCCCCTTCTCGCTCCTGGGGGGCCCCAGTGGGGAAGCGGCAGTCTTCTGGGGGGACGCAGGGGCGCGGAGTAGGCTCCCGCCGCTCCCTAAATTTTTCGGCTCTCCCCTCCGCCTCCACAGCTCCCCGGGCCGCCGGCCAATCAGAGCGCGGCCCGGGGAGACGTCATCAGCCCAGCCCGGGCCGGCAGCCAATCAGAGCGCGGCCCGGGGGAGGGCCTCACGAGGGTCCCGGGCTGCGGCGGTGAACACGGGGGAGATAACGAGGGCCAGGCTCCCTCGATAAATATAGCGAGGGCGGGGGCAAGCGAGGTAGGCACTCGCTGGGGGCTCGGGCCCCCCCACACGAACGGGCAAACGCCGGGTGGGCACCGGCTGGTGGAGGTTAGCGCACCCAGCGCTAGAAGCATGAATGAGCGCCTCAAGGCGCTAGGACAGCAGGAAAGCGCTCCCAGGCGCTAGAAGCATAGAAAGCAGAGTCCATAGGAAGTCCAGGATGTCAGGGGGAGCACAGTCGCTCCTAGAAGGGACAAGGGCCATCAGAAGTCCAGGAGCAGGGCAGGGCCCAGGGAGGCAAGCCCCCCCCTGAGCCCAAGCAGTAGCACACCCCTGCATGGTTCCAGTCAGGACAAGCAGGAAAAAGAGAGAGAGAAGAGGGCACACCCTCCTTTTATACAGGAGACCCCTTTGTCTAAAAAGGGGCAGGCAGGATGAGAACCAGCTAGAACTGGTTATAAGGAATTTCTTGTTACTGGCCAGGCTAGGACACCAGACGCACCCCAGGTGGGTGGAGCCAGCATTGTGGGGGAAAGCCCAGACCCATACAGGACACAGGCACAGCCCCTCCCTCACAACAGCATGTTAATCTCTCCATTCACAACCGGGGCAGACCCACACAGACTCCTGGAGTCAGGCTCCCCAGCTGGCTTCAGCCAATCACGCGCCAGCATACTTACTGCACACACACACCGATGTCTAGAAGTGGCGCTTCCCTTCTAGACACACACACGCCGCTTACATCATCTTGCAGCATTCAATCACACGAGTCCACACATACCAGACTCGAGCCTGTACCCCCCACGCACCAGGAACTATCAGGGACACACCCATTCCCCATGCAGTCCTATGGGAGGGCAGGCTTCTCTCATCTACACGCACTCAGAGTGGGAATCACCATCCCCAGGTCACATATAACAAGCACAACTTCAGGGGTGGACCTGCCAGAAGGGCCCAGTCCAACACGGCCCCCTTCCAGCCAAAACGCAGGGTAGGCCAATCACCACCGTGATGGACTTCCCTGCTTTGGGCGAAAAAAAACATGGACGCAGGCCCGCACTGCAGGGCCCCCCTCCAGTTCTACGCCACCTTGATCTTATCGACACACACAGACTTAAAAATAAAAAAAAATACAGAAATAAAATAAAAAAACATAGGCCCAACTAGGCTACCCCACTGGTACTCCTTAGTTGACCACGGCTAGGACCAGGCCCCAGGCCACCCAGATACCACTGGTCCATGCCAACCCGGAGTGGGGGGTGGTAACCCCTGGCCCACGACAGCCACTCTCCACTCCCCTTCTTCGTGTAGTTCCACTTTACCACTTTCTCTCCCACCTAGGGTCCGCACCCTCAGGCTGGCCAGAGGTCACGGGCAAGGATGCCCCACCCTACCTCTACTTCTGAGGTTCCGCGCTCTCCCAAGAGAAACACCCTCAGAACACGCTCTCCTACCAGTTTCGGAACTTCCTCCTTCCACTGGTCTACCACCTGGGAACTAAGTTCACCGGATGCCCAGGAGTCAGACTCCCTCTGACCCCCGTCCAGTTTCGCACCTAACATTCATTCAGCAAGATGAGCCGCGGCAGCGCCAGCAGGCCCAGTGTTCAGCTCTCCCCAAGGCAAGCCGCGGCAGCGCCAGCAGGTCTTCCTTGTCCGGGATACAACTTAACATATATTCCACAAGATGAGCCGCGGCAGCGCCAGCAGGTCTCAGTGTTCAGCTCTCCCCAAGGCAAGCCGCGGCAGCGCCAGCAGGTCTTCCTTGTCCGGGATACAACTTAACATACATTCAACAAGATGAGCCGCGGCAGCGCCAGCAGGTCTCAGTGTTCAGCTCTCCCCAAGGCAAGCCGCGGCAGCGCCAGCAGGTCTACCTTGTCCGGGATACAACTTAACATTCATTCAACAAGATGAGCCGCGGTAGCGCCAGCAGGTCTCAGTGTTCAGCTCTCCCCAAGGCAAGCCGCGGCCAAGCCAGCAGGTCTTCCTTGTCCGGGATACAACTTAACATACATTCAACAAGATGAGCCGCGGCAGCGCCAGCAGGTCTCAGTGTTCAGCTCTCCCCAAGGCAAGCCGCGGCCGAGCCAGCAGGTCTTCCTTGTCCGGGATACAACTCAACATATATTCAACAAGGGGGACACCTGACGCATAAAACACATTCAGCGGTGTACGGAACACATGATGCATCAAAAACATTCAGCGGGGTAGGTAGGACACCTGACGCATAAAACACATTCAGCGGTGTACGGAACACATGATGCATCAAACACATTCAGCGGGGTAGGTAGGATACAATTATCGTTGCTTCAGCAAGCTCCCCATCCCAGAGAACTTACACTCCATTATTCAGCAAGCTCCCCCTCTCAGAGAACTTACACTCCATTATTCAGCAAGCTCCCCCTCTCAGAGAACTTACACTCCATTAATCAGCACACCTCAACATTCATCCACACACCCTCCCCTGGACTGGTAAGACAGTTTCCACCGCCCCTGATTCCCCAACCTGACCCATGTGGCACAGGTACCATTACTCTAGGGAAGGGACAAGGACCGCACATATTGGACACAATTTCACTGCCACCACTGGATCCCACCCTTCTGGTGAATCCAGAAAACATCTTGCACTTAGGGGGATGATCTACTCTCCCGAGCTAGGGACACCTAACTCACAGTGCACCAGAGCCACCTTTTCCACAAGAACAGACATTTTTAGCAAGGTGCACCAGAACCACATTTTTCACAAAAACAAATATTTTTAGCAACGTGCACCAGGACCACATTTTCCACAAGAACAGACATTTTTAGCAAAGTGCACCAGAACCACATTTTTCACAAAACAAATATTTTTAGCAACGTGCACCAGAACCACATTTTTCACCAGAAAAGAGAGTTTTAGCAAAGTGCACCAGAACTACATTTTCCACCAGAACAGATATTTTTAGCAACGGGCACCAATAGTTTCTTTTCTTTGCGACCATCTAAACTGCAGAGTGTTGTAGTGGGGCCGGTTATCACTGTGGTACTGCGCAAACACAAGTCCAAATCCCACCGCTAGCCAACAATGTTAGAAATGGGATCCCTGGTTGGCCGAGGCTGGTGCCAAGGCCAGGCAGAAATCACCATTTCTAGTTAGGGTAGGGAAGTCACCCACCAAGACAACCCCTGCTCACCCCCTTGGTAGCTTGGCACGAGCAGTCAGGCCTATCTCGGAGGTCATGTGTAAAGCATTTGCGCACGCACCCCCAGCAACCACCTCCCGGGCCCCCCACAAAAGGACTCCACACAAGATATATATGAAAATAGCTTTTGTATTGAAGAACACACTTAGACAGGAATACGCAAATTACAAGGTGCCAGGGGCACGGGCAGGGTTTACAAGGGACTATATACAGGGCAGGGCCCGGGGGCCACTGCCAGGGGTATGCACATGATGGAACTGGCATTAGAACACATAATCCCTGGGAGCTTCCTTGAACTAGCCCTAGAACACATTATCCCCAGGAGCTTCAGGGAACTAGTGGTAGAACTCACTCTAACCAGGATTAACATACTTGGGACCTCGGATACTCAGGAGGGAAGGGAGGACAAGGTACATAGCACAACAGAGGCATCATCAGAAGGGCAACACGTAGTAACTCTCACAATCACATTAATAATAACCATTAGCGTTCACAGGCCAACTGGCCTTCCGGAGGCTAGGACGCCCAATGTCACGGTGTTCAGGGCAGGCTGCAGGTAGCCAGGGACAATAAACCTAAACGTAGCAGCTGCCCACGAAGTGCTGGGCAGCTGTAGAGCAAGGATGGGGCCATTGTGGGAGCCTCGCAGGCTCGGAGGAAAAAGGCGCCAAACGGGGGAGCCTCTCGGGCTCGAGACAACTGGGCGGAGCCTCGCAGGCTCGAGATGGGCAAGGGCCACGTGGTGGAGCCTCTCGGGGCTTGGGACACTGAGCCACGTGGGGGAGCCTCCTCGGGGCTCGGGGGCTCAAATACAGATGGAGCCTCTTGGGGCTCAGGGAATATAGGTGGAGCCTCTCGGGGCTCAGGGGATAAGATGTAGATGGAGCCTCTCGGGGCTCAGGGGGCAAGGTTGCGGTGGAGCCTCCTCGGGGCTCGGGGGATAAAAAATGCAGATGGAGCCTCTCGGGGCTCAGAGGCCAGAAATGCAGATGGAGCCTCTCGGGGCTCAGAGGCCAGAAATGCAGATGGAGCCTCTTGGGGCTCAGGGGGCAAGTTATGGCCAGGCGGGGCCCCCCCTCGGGGGACCCGGCATCGCTGGGGGCCCCACGGGCCTAATAGCACATGAGCGCTCGCGCTGGAGGGGAGGGGCGGGCACCGGCAATGTGCCCCGAAGCCCCGCCTCCCCTCCTGCAGCACTCACCGGTCGGCGCGCGCGCCGGTCTCTCCTCGCTCTCCGGGGCCCCCTCTCGCTCCTGGGGGGCCCCAGGGGGGAAGCGGCAGTCTTCTGGGGGGACGCAGGGGCGCGGAGTAGGCTCCCGCCGCTCCCTACATTTTTCGGCTCTCCCCTCCGCCTCCACAGCTCCCTGGGCCGCCGGCCAATCAGAGCGCGGCCCGGGAGACGTCATCAGCCCAGCCCGGGCTGGCAGCCAATCAGAGCGCGGCCCGGGGGAGGGCCTCACGAGGGTCCCGGGCTGCGGCGGTGAACACGGGGGAGATAACGAGGGCCAGGCTCCCTCGATAAATATAGCGAGGGCGGGGGCAAGCGAGGTAGGCACTCGCTGGGGGCTCGGGCCCCTCCGCACGAACGGGCAAACGCCGGGTGGGCACCGGCTGGTGGAGGTTAGCGCCCCCAGCGCTAGAAGCATGAATGAGCGCCTCAAGGTGCTGGGACAGCAAGACAGCGCTCCCAAGCGCTAAAAGCATAGATGAAGCGCCCCAAGGCGCTAGGACAGCAGGAAAGCGCTCCCAGGCGCTAGAAGCATAGAAAGCAGAGTCCATAGGAAGTCCAGGATGTCAGGGGGAGCACAGTCGCTCCTAGAAGGGACAAGGGCCATCAGAAGTCCAGGAGCAGGGCAGAGCCCAGGGAGGCAAACCCCACCCCCCTGAGCCCAAGCAGTAGCACGCCCCTGCAGGGTTCCAGTCAGGACAAGCAGGAAAAAGAGAGAGAGAAGAGGGCACACCCTCCTTTTATACAGGAGACCCCTTTGTCTAAAATGGGGCAGGCAGGATGAGAACCAGCTAGAACTGGTTATAAGGAATTTCTTGTTACTGGCCAGGCTAGGACACCAGACGCACCCCAGGTGGGTGGAGCCAGCATTGTGGGGGAAAGTCCAGACCCATACAGGACACAGGCACAGCCCCTCCCTCACATCAGCATGTTAATCTCTCCATTCACAACCGGGGCAGACCCACACAGACTCCTGGAGTCAGGCTCCCCAGCTGGCTTCAGCCAATCACGCGCCAGCATACTTACTGCACACACACACCGATGTCTAGAAGTGGCGCTTCCCTTCTAGACACACACACGCCGCTTACATCATCTTGCAGCATTCAATCACACGAGTCCACACATACCAGACTCGAGCCTGTACCCCCCACGCACCAGGAACTATCAGGGACACACCCATTCCCCATGCAGTCCTATGGGAGGGCAGGCTTCTCTCATCTACACGCACTCAGAGTGGGAATCACCATCCCCAGGTCACATATAACAAGCACAACTTCAGGGGTGGACCTGCCAGAAGGGCCCAGTCCAACACAGCACTTTTAGAAATAGAAATAGTACTTATAGAACTTAAAATAAAAGTGTATAAAAGCACTGTAACACAAAGTAACAGTTATAGATCACATCCAGTAACTACTGGGAACAGGTAAGTCCCTCCTTCGCAACCCTAAACACCTTAGGAGAATGTCACGCCGGGGACCAGGACCTCACTAGGACCACCTGTACTAAAAAGAACAACCACCTAAGTATCACACAGCATTTAGGGGTCTAAGAAAGAACACATTACCCATGATGTATGAAACACATTCAGAGGAGTCGTAAAGGAAAACCACCTAGGTATCACACAGCATTTAGGGGTCTAGGAAAGAACACATTACCCAAGATGCATAAATATACATTCAGAGGAGTAGTAAAGAAACACATAATGTATAAACCTACACATTCAGCGGTGTTTAAGAATAAAGCACATGATGCAATAAAAATACATTCAGAGGTACCATAACAATACAGTAGCGCACAAGTCACATGATGCCTAAAAACATTCAGAGGTGCAGGAATAAAAACCATACAAGTGCGCACAACCTACATAAGCCACCACCTGTGGCAGTCCCTAGGCCAACTGGCCTTGTTGGGGCAAAGATGCCGAGTCTCAATGTCCGGGCGCGCTGCCATGCAGCGCCAGTCTCAGCATAAGCCTAAACGTAGCAGGTGCCCACTACTTGCTGGGCACCTGGGAATCACACAAAACCTAAACGGTGCAGCTGCCCACTAATTTCTGGGCAGCTGGGAACTTCATACTGCGACAGGGTCCTCACTGACCCTCAGGCGCAAACTGTGCCCACGCTGGAGCCCCACAGGCTCTGAAGACAACCGTTGGAGCCACACAGGCTCTAGAAGCAAATTCCTCGCAAGCAGGAGGGGGGCGGGCACCGACAATGTGCCCCGACGCCCCTTCTAACTAAAAATGACCAAACGTTGGAGCCACACAGGCTCTTAAACACCTAGGCCCCATGGAGCCCTCAGGCTCTGCAAACATGGCCCCTCGAGCCTCGCGGGGCTTGCAACCCAATGCCCCCTGGACGTTGGAGCCATCTGGCTCTGTCGAACTGGTGGGGCGGCCCACTGCCATCTGGGGCCGCCCTAAGGCACAGTCACACGGGGCTCTAAATCAATGTGCCCTTCGGAGCATTCTGGCTCCCCAAAACAATCATATGAGCCCGGGTTGGAGCACTGGGGCTCCGTTGAAATGTTAGGGCGGCCCACTGTCATCTGGGGCCACCCTACTTCATTCTCGTCCTGGTGTCGTCTCCCGGCACCAGCAGCAGCCCTCCGGAGAGCGGGGCGGCTCAGCACACTGCACCACCGAGGTATACGACCTCGCACTTCCCCTCCCAGCCGGTTTCCACTCACCGGCTTCCTGGACGTGGGGGCAGCGCGTCTCCTTCACATCGCCCGGCAGCAGCGCTTCCCTCGAGGGGGAAGGCGGGGCTCTTCCTGCAGCGCGGAGGCCTCGCGGCTGGGGCGGTCGAACTTCTCTCTCTCCCCGGCTTCACAGGCGGCGGGGGCGGGCACCGACAATGTGCCCCGCGTCCCCCTCCGCTCTCTTCTCACGGCTGGCTGGGGCCTGCGGGGCTCTCCCACAGCAATGGGAGCCCCGCATCGGCGGCACCGGCCGCCATCTCTCCCGCGCCTTCTTCTTGCTTTCCCCGGGCTGCGGGGGCGGGCACTTCCTGCCGGCCGCGCTGGGATTGGCCGGCCGGCCAACTGCTTCCGGGTCGCTGCGGGCAGCGCAGCGGCCCTTCTCCTTAGGCAGGCAGGCGGGGGCTGATTTCTTTTACGGTCAACAAATAAACAGCGCTCTCAAGCGCTGGGGGAAACAAAGCGCTCTAAAGCGCTTAGAACACGGCTAGAGCGCTCCCAGGCGCCAAAGGAGATTTAAAGCGCTCCATGCGCTAAAAATAGCAAGTCAAGCGCTTCCAAGCGCTACAACAGAAAAGTAAAGCGCTCCTCAGGCGCTAGGGTCCCAGAAGTCCTCCAGGCATCCAGGGGCTGGGCAGCGCCCGCCCCTGGTAGATCCAAGTCAGAAACAAGAATAAGAACAAGAACCCTTTGGAAGGGGACACAGCCCCTTCTTATACACAGAAAAGTCTTTGAAGTCCTTTGAAGTCTTTGTGTAAGCGGGCCCTGAGCCCTGGGTGTTTCTGGTTTCCCTCTCCTGTCAGCCTCAGGTCAGAGGTGACAGTGGGCCATCAGGAGGAGGAAGCCAGCATGGTGGTCAGGCAGACACAGCCCGGCACCACCAGACGCTATCTCCTCCCGCTTCCCTGACAGATGTGGCCTTTCATCCACGGCTGAATCCGACCCCCCCTCCTCCGGGGCCCTGCAGACCCTGTCCTACTCAAACCAGACAGTCAATCCACCAGCAGGCCCAGGCACTCCTGGGCCAGGCTCACCAGCCAATCACGTGCCAGCAGACTCACTACACAAATATGCCAACTTCTAAAAGTGGCGCTTCTAGACTAGACACAACCATGCCGCATATACCGTTACGCAGCATTCATTCTCACGAGTTCACACATATCAAACTCGACCCTGCACTCCCCACACATCAGGAACTACCATGGGCATACATATTCCCGATTCATTCCTATGGGAGGGCAGGTCACTCACCACACATACACAGAGAGCACACGCACTTTACACTGTACCACAATGAAAAAGTGCGCAGAGTCCTAAAATCACCAACCCAGGTTCCAGAAACAGGCTAGGAAAAAGCAAAGAAGTCTTGGGGTGAACCTGCCCAAAGGACCGGGTCCAACAAGTACCCTTTAAACATGTCTCATGTGTGCCTCTACAGAGCCTATCTGTGTAATTTTACTGCCATGTCGACTGGGCTGATGTCTCCTGTTTGGTGCAGTATTACGAACAATGAAGATTCCATTAGGGGTACTAAACCACCTGAAATTAAGACAATTTTCCTTATGATTCTGTATATGGGAAACATTTTGTACTATACTGGGATATGTGGCAAATGGCTATTCCAACCCTGATGATGTCCTCTTGGCATAATTGTTTATTTAATGGAATGCACAAAAACGTTATGTCCTGCTCCGTACATCTATGCAACTAATACCGATATTTGAAGGTATCTATATGCTGTGAAAAGTGTACATAAAAGCAAAGTTTAGTCCAAAAATATGAATTCATGTTTTATTGTTGACTACGTACCACAGGTGGATTTGACTCACTAGAATTCTGTAGTTTTGTTTAAAGTGATAGTCCAAGCTCTAGAGGGTTACTTGGCATTCCCTGTACCATATATACACAGCTAACCAGTGGCAACAGGACCTGGACTGGACCCTCCTGTTGGCCTCTATCTGAGTATTTGGCTCCCTATATATCCTGTGGAGATTAAGAAGCATACTCCAGTCGTGGATTGGGATTTAAAGGACTAAAGTCATAAAGTTACATTTTTGACCAAGATAAACCTGGTTAGTGTATCTGACCCGTCCTCTATTGTGGTCTACGTCAGATTGCACCTAGGTTCTGTCCTACCACGACCATTGACTATCTTTGGCAATTTGAACTTCTTGATGCTATTTGCAGCATCAGGGGAGCATGGGGTGGAGCAGCACAGGGAAGCACGTGGGGTTGGAGGAGTGCGGGAGGGCTGAAATAGTAAAAAAAAAGAAAACTTACCTGCCGGTCTCATGCTTGCCGCGCTGCTTCCCTGGCATCTCCTCTGGGCACAGGTTGAAGTTTCCAGCTTCCACTGCAGCCAATCGAGACACTGCTCTCACCATGACAGCAGCGCAAGGATTGAGCGTAGCTCACTGGGTTTGCCCTCCCATCAGTAGCTTGGAGTCTGTGCCTGCTGATCTCTCCACCCAGCAGTACAGCTGGGTTTGTTGAGATGTCATTGCACATGACGGTGTGGCTAGCCTCAGACAGCCGGCCAAACCGTCATGCGCACCGACTGCAGGGTCCACCACACCTCCTCCCCTGCTGTACTGCTGTCGCCCTGCCCTCAAGACTCAGTCGCAAGATGAAAAATAAAATGATGTGCAATAGATCCTTTTATTTTTCCTTTGCGTCTGCAGTTAGTGTGGCGATGTACCTCCGCTTTAGCATAGGTACCACCCCTGGCTATTTCGACGTAAAACTTTAATATTCATAGCTGCTGTTCCCATTATTGGATTTTTATTTTGGTGTAATTTTGTTTATTACATTTCACTCAATTTATCTATTTTTTTTTAAATTGTTATTCTATTGCATTTCAGTTTTATTACTGGTTTAGTACTGCATAAATACTTGACACATTACCTCCAAAGTAAGCCTGTCTGCTCTGAGCCATAGTTAGCAGGGGTTGAGCTCAGGTTTATTTATTGCCTTTGGTGGTCCACCATGACAAGGACTGTGAATATTATTTGAAGTGAGTACTTACCCACCTCAACTAGTAATGCAGTTTCTTACACCTGAGTTTTCCCTATCCCAACAGTTTCTTCAAATAATATATATACCAAGGCATCCATGAACATTGCTGGAAGTCTCTCAGAGCGGCTCTGAAAATCCTGTAGCCTAAAGGTGAAGAAATATGTAACTAAATAGTTGCTTACCTCTTCAAATATGGACCATCAGTATTAACTACTAAACTGACTCAAGACAAGGCAGTGCTTGTACGGCTACTTTAAGCTACTTTGACACAATCAGTAGCAAACTAAACCAGATAAAGCCTGTATGGCTGATTTATGTGGCTAGAGGGATCAGAAACTCCTAGGTATTGCAACTTCCAAAGGGCCAAAGGTAGGGGTCCTTAACTTTTGACCCTTTCCTGAAGCCCCTCTGCAGTCCCGAGAGAAAAAGCGGTCAAAGAGGAATGTCTTTGGAAAATAGCACTAGCAAATAAAACATTACAGTGGCATAAAACCAATTGTGAGCAGGTACTGGTTTCTGTACCATATCTTATAGCTGGATCTTCTGTCTTCTGCATGCTGCTTTGGAGTAGCGGGATTGACATCAAATTGAGCAATTGGCACCTTGAAACGCTGGGAATATGAGAAAGAATTTTGTACTAGAAGACTGAGGCCTTAACCTTGAAGTGAAGAAAAGGATGGCTTAAAGGTGCAGACTAGAAAGACTGTTGCAATAAGGTTCAGCTCAATGACAGTGTGAAAACCAATTGCACAGGAAACATCTGATAAGAAGAACCAAGCTGAGAGCCAGCCGTGATGTACTGGTCTAATTCCAGTGTACAACAAGCACTGGCAAAGCCAATAGGTCTCGCCTATGAGAGCTATTGCCTTTGGCCATGCTGTACCTCAGTGCGGATGCTTGTAGTGTGGCAAAAACTAATTTTAAAAAGCACTATGATATAGCCAGGACTAATGTGTTTTTTTCAAGTGCATTGGAACTCAATATATCATACTCCTATTTTTATTATTGTATCTAGTTATTCTGCACAGGAGCCATGCTACTATGGCTACAAATTATTGCCAAAATCAGCAATGCCCATGCCCGTAGAGCATGAACAAAAAGCAATAGCATAGCCAATAGTCTCAAAGGTGGGACCTATTGGTTCTGCCAATGTTTGTTAGGTCTCGGCACAACACTCCTTTGATTTTGAGCAAATCAGTAATTCTCCCATGGGTGAAAAAGAAAAAAATCATGAGTCAGTTGGCAACATATCCTTTTACATAAAGAAAGCAATTATACCCATGTCTTCATGAAAATACATTTAGAAGAAGATAACATCTGTTGTCACATAAACATCCATTTCAAAGGAAAAATGGCTTCTTTAAAGTCTGTGTGGCATAGTAGACCACAAATGGTAAGAGGTTCAAAAAGGCTAACGGGTGAGAACAAAAAATAAAAGTAGTACCTCAATCACAGCGTGATCAGCGGATGGATAGCAGTCAAGCTGAACCAATCAGTACTTCATCCATGCTCCAGCCAAAAGAAGGAGGAGGAAGTGTAGTCAGCTTGCGATGGCCAATGAGAAGGCAGCAATTATGAGTGACAATGAAGTCAACAAATGTTTAGCAATGGGCGTGCGGCAAACCCCTTATTGTATAAAATAGCTCTTGTAAGTTAGAGTGCATGCAGCGTATGCGCTGTCGCAGGAGAGCCCTAAAAAGTAAACCGTGTGACAGAATTGTGGAAAAGCAGTGTTGTCTAGCTAGAACTACTTCTAAAAAGCACTTGCTATTCAATGGAGCGCCTGCAGCACTTTACCTACCAACCAAATGCCTGGAAGGCAAATGTGAGCTTTGTGAACGCTTGTCGGTACAAAGGAGAGTACACAGATGCCCAATGCTGATGCAGCAGCGCTGCAAGTATTGTGAAGGCGTTATGGGGAAAGGACTGCTCAGTACAACTGAAGGTGATAAAAGACATCTTCACTGCCAAAGAATGAACAGGGCCACCACCGTTAACTCAGCACAGACATATAACAAACTGTACCCGCCACAGCCATCCTTCTCACAGAATGGTGCCCTCTTCTTTTTATGACTATGGCCCCTCCTCCCCCTCGTGGGTTGATCTAGAGCCTCCCTTTCTCCCAGACACCATGCTTATGTCAGGTCTGGAGAGGATTTCACAGTTGTAAATATGTTTTTATTCTTTTTGGCACCTTAATATCTTGCCCTTGTCTCCAGTTCATAAACAGTACTGGAGCTTCTCTCAACACTGCTCACAAACCGTTCATTACTCGCTTCTGTACAACCAACTCCTTGTGCAGTCCTCCGGGCATGCTATATCTCACAGCCCTCCTTGCCTCTCTCAGAGCCATCCTTAACTCTCCCTTCTCTGTTTATATCTGCCCCTTGTCTCTCTCGTTTACTGTGCTGTAGATGTGCCGGAGAATACACATTGTGTAAAGGGAGCCGCTAGCGTCCACTCAGTGAAGGCAGAGCCCCAGTCTAACATTCTTCAGTCAGTATCCCAGTCTGTGTGGAATTCAGCAAAAGGAGTGCTTGAACATTTCAGATTTCAGATCTTTCCTGAAATTCGTGTAGCTCTGATCTGCCCTTTGAAATCTTGTTGGGTAATGCTTGTACGGTCACCGAGTGAAGGCTCATCTTGGGCATTCTGTAGATGTTTTTTCAGTATCCTAGTATGTCGCCTATGGTCCGAAGAACTTTGAACTTGGCCCAGAGTCCAGTAGATCAAGGTTGGATTCATACGGTCACGCAGCTACAGGCTGAGGCCTATTGTGGCTGCTACATTTTGAAGAGTTTCATATTGTTAAAGTGCCCTTTAAGAGCCTGGTGTAAACAATGTTGTAGCAGTTTAAGTGTGTCTTCACCTGAATCGGCTGCTGGTGCTCCAGACCCCTTGGAGGGGGTCGCTCAGGAACTGTGGCCTCTGCGATCCTGCGGGATACAGGTAAGACTTATCTGGGGCTGGCAGTCCTGGGGAACTTGCTGCTAATCAGTGTTGCAGCGCTGGAACACTGTTGACTTTAAAAATAGAGTGAAAGTGGGGTCTTGAGACTCAGACTGGGGCGCACTCCGGATGTTGCCTAGTGTGAATGGGGAATAACCACTACTGCTAGAAGTAAGGGAGGAGAGCTGCGAAAGCCTGCTCTTTCCAATCCTGCCACTGCTCTCATGTTGTAAGAGCAGCACCAGGATTAGGTGGTGCAGTTTCCTGCGTCCGAGGCTTCCTGAAGAAATCTGAGAGAGAAGGACGCCTCACTGCGAAGGTAAGTCAATTTATTATACTTTTTTTGTGCCCCCACCCTCGGAACAAGCCAGTCGCCACTGTAAACACTACAACCCTAAAATCAGGGTGACTGCATAGTTGTTTCTGAATGTCATAGTTCTCCTTTGTGTTGGTAACAGTAGAAATAAAATACTTCTCTTTTTTTTTAATAAAAGTAACTGTCTGAATGATGATTTATTGCCTCTGCTGCACACATTTTGAGTTGTGAGCCAGTATTCACCTCCTTGTATCCACCTACCCCCTGAGGTAGCCTTGGACTGCTCGAAAGTCAATTGCAGAAGACGTACTTGGCCCAGTGCTCGGATTCCATAGTAGTTCGCCCCGGGACATCAGGATAAAAGGCATCAACCCCCACGGTGGGAACAAGTAACCCCAGCTTGCCCCGTGGCCCACTGAAAGGGGTTCTGACACTTGAGAACTCGCACTGACTTATGTGTAGATGATCAAGAATGAGAGTGGTATGAGGACACATTAGTAGGACATTCCATGTCCACTATTATAGTATTTACAGTAGTCCAGTGTTCCGTATTGGAGACAGACTTCCAGGAGCCTGGCAAATGAGGAGATAATGTAGCAAAGTACAATATCTGAGAGAGACATCTAGCTGCAGATTCCTTACTTTAGAATCATCCCCAGGTGCCAGACTGGATCCGGAAACTTTTTTCCCACAGTGCGTCTGCGTGCCAGCAGAGGGCGTTGAGCAACTCCACAGCGACGTCGTCCCCGAATGTGATGTCAGTGGAGTCCATATAACCCCTCCGCCGACTCGCTGACATCAGTTTCTTCGTGACTAGAGTCCGTGCTCAAATCGTGGTGCCACACACCTAAACTACCTAGTGGAACAGTGTGCCAAGACATTAGACACCATGTGTACCATATCTATTGAATGGAAAAGAAAGAAGGAAGCAGTCAAGGATGCAAGAGGTCCAAGAAGTCTCAGGACAGGAAACAGGAACAGCAATGGTCTTCTGACCCTCCAAGAGATAGACATAACCACCAAAGGTGCTACCGTACTGAACTGAGGAGTATGCAGAAATGATGAAGGAACAAACCTGCAACACAACCAGGATATCCCATGAGCCTACAACTGGCTAGATTCTGTCTCTACCCGATACATTGCTGCCGATGGTAGGTAACTTGTTCAATGTTCAATGAGAAAAGTGACCTGTTACAGAGCCAAGGCAATCTCCCCTTGGGTTTGAACAGAATGTAGCAAAAGGAAACAGCAGAACAAAGACCAATGCCAGGGAGTCATAAGGTGATCCCGAAGAGTGGTGTGTTAATAGCAGGGGAAGGTATAATTGACTAGAGTATATGGAAACCACTGTGTTGAGGGCAGCTAGTGGTGTATAGCTGAAATAGGAAGAATTCCAGGAAGCAGGGCGGTAAGTAAACTAAGATTTATTTCAGTCAGCAAAGCACCCACAACCAGGCTCTCACGCTGCGTACCAGGATCTCCGCCAACTGATTAACGTTGGCAGAATCATGACATGCATCATTCAGCATCCGATTGTGGAACACTCTTCAAACAATACCATGAAAGGTGAGACATCCTCGCACCGGTGACAGCGAGAGAATATCACTGATGCATGCAACATACTACAACTTCTCTCTTCCCACAAAACAAAGGAAAAGTAACAACAATGCACAACAAGAAAAACCTGTGAAAAATGGATGTACGACATTACAACGCGTGCTTTTACCACGCATGCTTTTACATCGCGGTTTTTACAACGCATACCATTACAACGCATAGCGCTTTGGGGTGCTGGATAGTGAATAGTTTAATTTACTATTCCAACTCCAGTCCCCGTGGACACTAGGGAAGGTTATTGGATAGTAAATTAACCTATTCCCTATCCTAGAGCGCCCCCCAGCGCAATGCGTTGTAATGGTTTGCGTTGTAAAAGCTGCGATGTAAAAGCATTGCGTGGTAAAAGTTGCGTTGTAAGTGATGTTTCCTGTGAAAAATGACAAGTTAATGCTACTCATGAGAAGAAAGGACATTTGGTCATATTCTCAAGACAAAACATAATCATTTAACTTGGCATGTAATCTCCTTTGACTGGTGCCCAAATCGACAGGTGAGGGAGGGGCAACACCAGTCATATCAAGAGGCCCAGTAGCTTGACCACTATGCAGACCAGTATGTGTGTTGGAACACTGAGCAACGGTGGCTTTCCCAGAACCCTCCTGAGACACAAACGGAGGAGAAACAGATGGAGGTTCACGCAAACAGCTGGTCCAGTCACAATGCTCCAACTCCTGTTTGGATGACTTGAGTAAAGAAGCAACTTGTGAGTCAGAAAGCCGCACAAGTGATCTTTTGTTCCACCATCCCCTACTGCCAAGTAGTGCTGAACCTTTGCTAACATCAGTGACCTGCACTGGAGATGAAAATTTAAACAAGCCCTTTGACACCTTTTTGGGATTTTTAATGAGGACCTAATCATTGAGTTTCAATTCAGTATTATTAAACATTTTCCCTGCATCATGCATGGATTTCATGTAATCTTGCTTTTGCAAAACTCGAGATGCAAGATCTTTATTAACAAGTGTATCCTTGACATGCTTGTTTTGTAACCAATTGGGACGCAAACTGGTGTGAACATTACTACCTCTCAAAAGGGAAAAGGAGGAAGACCTGTGGTGCAATGGAGAGATATGTTATAAGACCATAATTTGTCCTCAACAAAATCTTGAACATCTTTGCCAGAGGCAAGAGCTGCTTGAATGGCATCCTTAACTAACCTGTTTGCCCTTTCAACCGAGCCATTAGATGATGGGGAATATAAAGCAACCTTGAAATGACTAACATCCTTCTCTGGTAAGAATGAGCAAATTCTTTAAGATATAAAATCGGTGCCTTTATCTGTAACCATAACAGAAGGTGAACCCTCAACAAAAAAGTCTTTCTTCAAAAATCTAATGGCATTGGTGAAACTGGGTGAATCTCAAAACATATGATAACCCCATTTAGAATGATAGTCAACCAATAAAATGAGAAACTTAAGGTTGTGAGATAAAAGGTCATAAGGCCCTGAAAAATCTAATCCAACCTTGACCCATGGTTTATTGGGAAAGGGAACAGGATGCTAAGGTGTGCTCATGACTTTCCATTTATTGTCTGATAAGAGGCATTCAGAACATGAATCAATGCAAAACTTGACTTGAGATTCCAAAGAAGGCCACCAATAGTACAATTTAATACGTTGAGAGGTTTTAGAAATGCCTAAATGACCTTGTGTAACAAGGTTGGGGCGGCCGGGGCAGAAGACGAAGATGTCAAAGACTGGTGGACTGCGACCCCACTCTTTCCCCCTCATATATCTCCACAACAGGATCAGTGGGACTCCCCGACATCACCATTGCTGAGATCGACAGAGAAATTCCAGGACGGCTCCTTTAATTGGGGAATCCCTTATGACCGGACTCCGCCCCCTGATGACATCTTCAAAATTGGCCCAATAAGGAGTGAATGCAGGACGAAGCAGGTGTGTGTCATCACCGGAGAGGAGAAGGAGGCGAATACGCTGAGTTGCCCGAAGAGAGAAGACCGCTGGAGAAGAGAGTGAGCCCAGGGAGAGAACCATTAGGAGCCTTACAAATGCCGGGAGGCCAACGGTACCACGCTCCTGCTATCGCAGGTACGGGAACGGTTCATGAGTTGAAAAGGGAGGAGGGAGAGTCCCTCGAAATAAACGCCATCTCCTACCTTACTATTCCTGCTTGCACCCTTCCCTGAGCACTCGCACTTATTTTTCTTAGATGTGCGTCACGGTTTGTGGTGTCTCCTCACACCCGTGCCCTAGAGTTCCTTAAATTCAACCCCTTACACGCAGTATTGTTTTCTTTTATCCCCGGCGAGTCACCTGCGCCACCGAGCTACCGCCTTCCACCCCGGGAGGAGGAGGAGTCTATTGAAGACCGGTAGAAGACGGATGACCAGCCGCAAGACGGACTCGGCTCCCTAGGCCCCAGAGAAATTATCCTTTAGGAGCAGACGTGTACTAGGAAAAATTAAACCCTCCTTAACACGAGCAGGCATCCAATCTCTTATTGTTACCCCGCAACAAGTGGTGGAGAATGCGGGCATAACTACACAGCCCATCAGTAATCCCATGATGGACGCTCTCATCAAGCACCTCATCAAAGGCCAGGAGAAGCTTGAATGGGCTTTCGAGTGATAGATGACATCAGCCCAGGCCGATAGAGACGTATTCAAGAGCACCATTTCTGCCCAGATGGAGGAGCTACAGAAGTACATAACAGAACCAGCTACCCCTCCTCAAAGAGAACCCTGTGGTACTGCTTATGGGGCCCCAGGCATTCTCTTCATAAGTACGTTCCTGGGGAAGATCCTGATGCATTCTTGCTGAACTTTGAACGTGCCTCTCGAGCCTGCGGTTGGCCAGAAGAGAAGTGGTCTTTCTTCTTGGCTCCCCTGCTGACTGGGGAAGCCCAATCAGCACACCAAGTAGCTACCGGAGGAACCCCCTATCAGGAAAAAAGAGAGGTTATTCTGGACCATCTCGGTCTGGACGCTGAGGCATACCGAGTGAGATTCCGAAAGCAGAAAATCCTTCCAGAGGAAAACCCCAAGACACTGTTTCTCCGGCTCCAGAAGGCAGCCGACAAATCGTTGAAACCCTCCACAAGCACCAAAGAGGAAATAATGAACTGGATATACCTGGAACAGTTTTATGAATCACTCCCATATAGCACGCAGAGATGGCTGAAACAGCAACCACATCTCAGCCCAGAGCAAGCCATTGAAATGGGCGCTACGTATTCGCAAGCCCAGCCACGTAACCCGGTGTGGGACACCAAGAAACCAAGTCGATCAAACCCCCAGAAATATGAAAAGAAACAAAGTCCTGTCTTGGACCCAACAAAGACCAGACCCACCAGATCAGATGTGCCCTCTTTTAAGGGGCCACAGTGCTTTGAGTGTGGCGACTGGGGCCACATTGCCCGTCTGTGTCCCAAGCAGAAACCAGCGGAAGAACCCATGGAAGTGGGGTACATCCCTAAGTCCATCCTATACACTGCCGAGATGAGAACTACCTTTTATGTAAGTGTACAGGTG
Source organism: Lissotriton helveticus (assembly GCF_964261635.1). Taxonomy (NCBI): domain Eukaryota; kingdom Metazoa; phylum Chordata; class Amphibia; order Caudata; family Salamandridae; genus Lissotriton; species Lissotriton helveticus. The sequence goes on from NC_136070.1 coordinate 643,930,728, forward strand.
AATGGGAGGAAGATAAAAGCCCTCTTAGACTCAGGCTGTAGACAGTCAGTGATACAACAAAGGCTTGTAAGACCTTCTCAGTATATTCCAGATACACTGGCACATTAGGTGCGTACATGGGGATGTGAAACCGTACCCTCTTGCTTCTGTGACCCTGTTACCATCCCACGGGGCTCCTTGTACCATCCGGGTTGGGGTGTTAGACGGGTTACCTGAAGAACTCATACTAGGGACGGACAACCCTGACTTTCTGCTGCTGGTCCAGCATACCATACACCCTGAAAGGCCAAAACAAAACGGAGGAGGAGACCCCGGCCCATCACTTCCCCACTCTCACCATGCAGGAACCCTGGTTATTGGACAGGAGCTTCAGGTTTGCCCAGGCCAATGACGCTACCCTGTTTAATGCCTGGGAAGCAGCACATTCAGACCAGGACAACTCGTCACCCATGTTTTCGAAATTTTTTATAAAAGAGGGGCTGTTGTATCGAAGAGCCAATACAGACGATCCCCCTCAACTACTGGTTCCCAGGTTGTTTCGGGAACAGATACTTTTCTTTTCTCATTCCCACCTTATTGCAGGGCATATAGGCACAGAAAAAACAACCCAAAACGTCTTACAACACCCAGCGACCACCTGCAGTCCACTTACAGCCACTTCCTCTGATAGGTTGCCCCTTTGAGCGGATAGGGATGGATATAATGGGCCCTCTACCCAAGACACAGAAGGGGAACCAATACGCTTTGGTAATAGTGGACTACGCCACCCAGTTCCCAGAGGCTGTTCCCCTTCGAGCCCCAACCACTAGAGCCATTGCTGACCAACTTTTAGAGCTCTTTACAAGGGTAGGGTTCCTGAAGGAAATCCTCACGGACCAGGGGACCCCCTTTGTATCACGTCTGATGAGGGAGGTGTGCCGTAACCTGTACCTTCGCCACATAAAAACTTCAGTTTATCACCCTCAGACAGACGGCCTCGTAGAACGCTATAACAGGACCTTGAAGATCACCATGAAGAAAATGTTAGACACTGACGGTAACGACTGGGATCGCCTTCTTCCCTTGTCCCTCTATGTTATCCGGGCACAAGTCCAAAGCATCTTGGGATGTTCATCCTGCGAAATGCTATATGGCAGACAACCTAGGTCTTTATTGGAAATTACCAAAGAGGCATGGGAGCGAGAGGTCGAAGAAGAGAACAAGGGGGTACTGGAGTATACACAACAGCTAAAATCCAAGATCTGGAAGCTAAGGGATCTGGCCTATTCCAATCTTGAAAAGAGTAGAGAAAAGCAAAAAAACTGGTACAACCGGAGAAAGAAGTGGAGACAGTTATCCATCGGTGACTGGGTCTTGGTAATGCTGCCCTCTTCCTCAAAGAAATTTCAGTCTGAATGGCGGGGTCCATTCAAGGTGGCAGGGGTCATTGGAAAAACGACCTATCAAGTCCTGGTAAAACCCCATGGGAAGCAATCCTACCACATAAACCTCCTAAAGAAGTGGCTGGGACCCTTACCTAAATCAGCACATCTTACCCTACCTACCGATTTGACAAGTACGGTACCCTCGACCAGCTCGTAGTTAATGAAGAGTTAACAGAAGAAGAACAAGCCTCCCTTCACAACACTCTTGCCCCGTTTGCATCCCTTTTTTCGGATATACCGGGTAAGACTACTCTGGCCGAACACTGTATACTTACCCCAGCAGGGAAAATCATCAAACAGCGGCCATATTGTATACCTGCAGCAAAAAGGGCAGTAGTCAGAAAAGAAGTATCAGACATGTTACGCCTAAGCGTCATACGGCCTTTAACGAGCGAGTGGTCATCACCCATCATCATGGTGCCCAAACGTGATGGCTCAACTCGTTTTTGCATGGATTTTAGGGCATTGAACGCCATCTCTTCCGTTGACGCCTATCCCATCCCCAGAATAGATGAGTTAATCAAAAAGGTGGGAGAAGCCAAATACATAACAACGCTGGACCTAAGAAATGGGTTATGGCAGGTGCCTATGTGCGAGGAAGACCGTAAGAAGACCGGGTTTGCTACTGACAAAGGTCTTTACGAGTTCAATGTGCTTCCCTTCGGCCTCCACGGAGCCCCTGCCACATTTCAGCGACTTAATGAATACAGTTTAGCAAAATCATCTCTCCTTTTGTTCAGCCTACCTAGATGACATTGTGATCTTCAGCAAGACCTGGAAGGAACACCTAGCACATCTTCGGACGGTCCTCCAGGCAATGGAACAGGGTGGTTTACAGATAAACTCAAGAAAATCCAGAGCCGCCTATCAAAAGGTGAAGTACCTTGGTTACATCCTGGGCCACGGCATGATAGCACCACAGACAAGTACGAGCCATAGCAGAGACCCCTTTCCCCACCAACAAAAGGGACCTACGTGCTTTTTTAGAACTGTTGGGATACTACCGGCGCTTTATTCCACAGTTTTCCGAGGTGGCCTCCCCTTTAACAGATGCCCTTCGTAAGAATGTCCGTTCCCAGCACTTACTACAACCAACTATACAAATGGTGAAAGCATTCCAGACCGTAAAGAATATAATTACGACAAAACCTGTGTTAGCATCCCCAGACTTCGATAATGCCTTGATACTCCACACTGACGCTTCCGATTATGGGTTAGGGGCCGTGTTACCCCAACTGTCAGAGGAGGGGGTGGAACATCCCATATTGCACATAAGCAGAAAACTATTCTCTAGAGAGACTAGCGGCCATATGTATCAACATCCTGATTTGCAATTCTCAAATAGCGATGTTTTAGACACCGCTATTTGAGAATTGCAAATAGGGATGTATGTAAAAAAAAAAATTTCATTGCGATTTCTTTATATTCCTTAATTGCAATTAGCAATTGCGAATCGCAATTAAGGAATACTTTCCCATTCATTTGTATGAACCGGGAGGCCCATAAGAATGAATGGGAAGTTATTCTCAATTTGTGATTCGCAATTTGAGAATTGCAAATTGAGAATAATTTCAAGGGTGCAGGGGTGTCAAAAGGAGACCCTGATGCACCCCTGAAATAAGCATGGGTACACATGTGGCGCACATACATGCCCTAAGGGCATGTATGTGCTTCACATTGCACTTTGAAAAATGCAAAAAAGTGCATTTTTCTAAGAAATCGCAAATTTGGTAATTTGTGATTCCTTAAGGCCAAATTTCACTTTTTTGGTGCTTCTTACATTGCATTTAAGGAATTGCAAAATTTGCGATTCCTTAAATGCAATCGCAAAATAAGGAAACGCAAACTTTGTGATTCCTTAATTTGCCTTTATACATACCATTTGGCAAAATTGCATTCGCAAACTCCGAAATTCTGCGAATTTCGGCGTTTGCGAATGAAATTTTGCTTGATACATATGGCCCTAAGTATCCTACAATAGAAAAAGAGTGCTTAGCTATAAAATGGGCAATAGATAAACTCAGGTATTATGTAGAGGGCCGACCCTTCACTCTGTACACGGACCATGCCCCCTGCAGTGGATGTTTAGAAACATGTCACAGAACCCCGGGGTACTTCGCTGGTTTCTATCCCTACAACAGTTCTCATTTGAAATACGGAATTGAATGGGGAAAGACAATGGGAGAGCTGACTATTTATCTAGAATCTTTCCTCTCCCCAGTCGGGAGAATCCTACCTGGGGGGAGGTGTGTAACAAGGTCGGGGCGGCCGGGGCATAAGACAAAGATGTCAAAGACTGGTGGACTGCGACCCCACTCTCTCCCCCTCTCACATCTCCACAACAGGATGAGTGGGACTCCCCGACCTCCCCGTTGCTGAGATCGACAGAGGAATTCCAGGACGGCTCCTTTAAGGGGAATCCCTTATGACGGGACTCCGCCCCTGATGACATCTTAATATCATGAAAGGCGAGACATCCTCGCGCCGGTGACAACGAGAGAATATCACTAATGCATGCAACATACTACAATTGCCTTTAAGGACATGCACTATCCCTGATGAAGCTTGTTTAAGCAGTTACATGTCACTATACCGAGATCAACAATATTGCCCTACAAAAATATTGTATCCACTAAATCACCTATGTCTACATCATCTGTGTAAGTATAATTACATTTCTTAACTCAACATCTACTTAGCTTGTTGATGTTCAGTTATTCGATGGAATCGGTGCAGTATTTTTTGTCATTTGATCGATTGCATGCTCTATATTGATCCCTATGCCACATTGTAGAAATGCGGTGATTTGAAGCGAGTATCCTAAGAGAGATGTAGGGTAAGTGTGGATGAGATAAGAATTGAGATGGTTCTCGTATTGTTGGATTCGGTGTGATTTGTATACGGGGTGACTATGCTGTTTGTAGCAAGGGGATAATGACTGCCATATAGCGAATAGCCGGAGAGCCAAGAACAAGGATGGAGTACTGCCAAAGTGAAGCATTAAATTGCAGGGGAGGAGAGGCAGCAGATGGGGCAGAAAGGAATAACCTAGACTGGCAGCCAGACCGGTGTAGCTGCAATGTGGGGATCACACACAGGAACAACCCATTAGAGCGAAGAGATCAGGGCTGCTGGTATGGTTTGACAAAGTCCTGCAGGTACCGAGGGCCAGCCCCTGCTCTTCCTCGGTGCACTTAACACAGGGTTTTGAAATGGATTTGCTTCTCAACTGGGAGCCAATGCAACTCCCTTAACAAAATCACTATTTTCTACAAAACGGATGCCACAACACAGTCCACCGTTTGGGACTGCCATTAAATCTGTTTTTTTAAATAACCAGTAAGGCGGCAAACAGTGCCTTGAAATACATAACCACTAAGACGATAAACAGTTCCTGAGGTGGGAACACCTCCGTGCACCCCTGAAACTGAAAAACCTTGGAGGTTAAGTAGGGGGAGTGGGTGGGTTATCTTTGACAGAAAAGTGGTGTGAGGAGAGGGTTGGAGAGATATACAATATAGGAAAAGTTAAGGTAAGAAGGAAACACTGAGGTAAAAGATGCGAGGGAGAGAAGATAGGCGAGGAGGTTGTGTAAAAAAAGGGGCCAGTGATTACCAGACAGTGCTAGGGAGCGGGCTCAGAATGCAAGAGGTGGTGGGATGAGGTAGAATGGGGCCAAAAAGAAGAGAAATTATTGACTTAAGTCTTGGGGGGGGAGAATGTAAAAAGGAATATGTAGTGGCAAGAGGGAGAGGATAGGGGAAAGGAGGTACAAAGGGGTGGGAGGCGGCAAGGAGGATCTGAAAGAATCATTGAGGTGATAGATGCAAGGTCTCTTAATGTATAGGGGATGTAAGAGGTAAGGAGGGCAGAGTCGAGGTAAGGAGGCTGGAAGCATAAAGTGAGCAGTAACATAACACAAAATGATAGGATCAGTTTGCCCAATGCGGAAGAGCGATATGATTCCCTCCATCTGAGTTGAAACTGGGGTGCTCTCCATAGCTGTATTTTGGGACATACCTGACGGATTTGCGGCCACAGAAACCTTGCCCTTGCTCCCGGTCCCCGGTCTCCCCCGCCGCCGCAGCCTGTGCAGATCTTGGCGCGGCCGCGAGTGGGGACTGCATTTTCCATCAGCCCTAGCGGCAGGACCCGGAAGCCGCCCACGAGAGGTCGCGCCCGGAGGCGCTTTAAAAAACAAGGAGAGCCCCCGCATCGCGGGAGTGTCCCGGGAGAAGCCCGGGACACGGGCGGGACCGTTCTTGGCCGTTAGTGGACAAAAGAGGTTGGGCAGGGCAACCCCCCTTGGTTTTTGTGGTAGGGCTTTAAGGCTCCTTACAATCAGTGTGAGCCACATTATTTCTTATCATTTAAGATTGGTTAATTGTTATGCTTTGTATAGTACTTTATTATTGAGTACCATTGTCCCAATATTAGAACTTGTTCATTGGTAATCTCTATTCCCGCACTTAAGCGCCCAACTTCAGGGATAAACAGCTCTGTGATGCCTGTCCCAGAGTCAAAGCATAAGTCGGGCCCAAAACCCCCGTTACCCAGCTTGACAGCAATCGACCGCATGCTCCAAAAAAACATCGGGTAGTGGCTAATGCCATAGAACAGACAGAACGCCGTTTTTCACTACCTGCTGGGTCCCTTCCCCTCTTGCCATCTTCTATTATATTCACAACCACCATTAACTCTCAGGACTCACTTCTGGCTCCATCCTTCGTCTCCCTCCCAGGACCCCACCACATTCTAAATATCCATAATAGTCCCCCTACTAGAAGGAACGTATCACCAGAGTTTTTGCCCCCGCCAACCAGGCTATCCATGACCCCTACTACCTTTTTGAATGAGCCTCTACCCGATCCCCTTCCTCAAGCTGAGGATCTTATAGCTAGCGGGCCCTGTGATTCATTTGTCAGTCTAATTTCGATCCTCGCTTCCCACCAAAGCGCAAGCAACGTTAGCCCGAGGGTTACATCTAGAGGACAAAAAGCTAGGCTTAAGACAAATCATACTAACTCGGAATGCCCACCTATAGGGAACGCTAAGAGGAACGTGGGGGGCCAGAAACAGAAGCAGAGAAAGGCCGCTGTCACACTCACTACAACAAGAGGAAAAAAACTAATAAAAGAGTGCCTGAAATAGCACCAGCTTCGGATGTATGACGTTACATCGCGAACTTTTACAACGCACACCGTTACAACGCAATTTTTACAACGCAGATAAATTTACAACGAATGCTTTTACAACGCATGACATTACATAGCAGATGCTATTACAACGCATGCCATTACAACGTAAGTATAGGTAAGTATATTATTTTTAAAAAAAATGTAATTTAGTAAAATTTAATTAATTTAATAAATTAAATTATTTTTTAATAATTAATTTGTAAATATATATACTTTAAAAAATAGTTTATTTTAAAAAGAACAATTATTATTAAAGAACTAATATTAAAAAATAATAAAATTATTAAAATTAATTATTTAAATTATTTAAAATTATTAATTTAAAAACTGAACCCTAAAAATACCCGTTACCCTGAACCCTTAAAATACCCATGTACCCCATAACCCATACCTAGCCCTGAAACCTAAAAATACCCCTGTACCCCAAAACCCAAACCTAGCCCTGAAACCTAAAAATACCCCTGTACCCCAAAACCCATACCTAGCCCTGAAACCTAAAAATACCCCTGTACCCCAAAACCCAAACCTAGCCCTGAAACCTAAAAATACCCCTGTACCCCAAAACCCAAACCTAGCCCTGAAACCTAAAAATACCCCTGTACCCCATAACCCATACCTAGCCCTGAAACCTAAAAATACCCCTGTACCCCAAAACCCAAACCTAACCCTGAAACCTAAAAATACCCCTGTACCCCAAAACCCATACCTAGCCCTGAAACCTAAAAATACCCCTGTACCCCAAAACCCATACCTAGCCCTGAAACCTAAAAATACCCCTGTACCCCATAACCCATACCTAGCCCTGAAACCTAAAAATACCCCTGTACCCCAAAACCCATACCTAGCCCTGAAACCTAAAAATATCCCTGTACCCCAAAACCCATATCTAGCCCTGAAACCTAAAAATACCCCTCTACCCCAAAACCCATACCTAGCCCTGAAACCTAAAAATACCCCTGTACCCCATAACCCAAAACTAAATATATACTATTACTTAAATTAATTTATTTAATTTACATTTAAAAAAATGATTTAAAAAAATAACATACTTACCAATACTTACGTTGTAATGGCGTGCATTGTAATAGCATCTGCTATGTAATGTCATGCGTTGTAAAGGCATGCGTTGTAACGGATCCTGCGTTGTAATGGTGTGCGTAGTAACGGTGTGCGTTGTAATAGTTGCGTTGTAAGGGTTGTTTCCCCCAGCTTCAAGTAGTGACAGTGGTCCCCGGGACCGAATCAATGATACTCTAGCCTCCTCTTTAACTTCCCCTTTACAAAACGAGGGTCCATTAAGTAAAATTGAGCATCTTATGAAATCCCTAATGGCACCCCTCTTGGAAAGGGTAAAGCGTATAGGAGACAAAATTGACAATTTGGAGAGAGTAGTGATCAGAGGCTCGACCACCCCAGAGCAATCAACTAGCGTATCAAACACTAACCCCCAGATTCATCAAGAACACATTTTGCTAATCATTCATAGCGAAAAATACCGAATCGCTATTAAGGAATAGCAAAATGCTGTGCATCAAGAAATCACTAATAAAATAGCGATTTCTAATAATTCCTTAATTGCGATTCGCAAATTGCGAGTCGCAATTAAGGATTATCGCTCCATTCATTCCTATGGGCCTAGAGGCCCATAGGAATGAATTGGAAGACAATCTCAATTTGCTAATCGAAATTAGCGATTCGCAAATTGAGATTGCGATTTCAAGGGTGCAGGGGTGTCCAAAGGACACCCTGTTGCACCCCTGAAATGATGTGTGCACATATGTTGCGCACACACATGCCCTTAGGGCATGTGTGTGCGCAACATGAAACTTTGAAAAATGCACTTTAGTGCATTTTTCAAAGTTTTTGCAAATTACCATGAAGTTGTACTTCCTGGTAATTTGCGTGCCCTAATAGCGAATTCGCTATTTTTTTCACTTTCATGCATTGCAAAATGCAAAGAACTGCAATTTAGCGAATTCTTAATTAGCGATTTTTGCATTTGGGATGATGCATCCCAAATGCAAAAATACCGCTCGCAAAGGGCCAGATTCTCAGAATCTAGCCCTTTGCGAGCGGATTTTCGTTTGATGAATCTGGCTGTTAATCTATTGTCCAGCAACATCGCCCTACTGTACACAACACTCGTATTAATAACACGACCCAGTCTTTACCCACCCATCGACCCCTAACTAATCAACTAACAACTACGGCGGTCACTATGGGTAGACCCCCACAGAACATTTTGAAGATCCCAGAAACTAAGGAGCTGGAAAAAGCGGAGGGAACCTCAGGTCAGGGCATGGACCACGAGGGACAGATGAAAGTGAACCCTAGCGTAATAAAGGACCTTCCCCGACAACAAAATCTAGGAGGTCATTTACACGTATCGACCTACCCCCGCAATCACAGCCATACACGGTAGTGTTAGTTGGAGTCCCGGAATTGCCCCAAGGAAGAGTAGAGCATTTTCCCGACTTAAGAAACAAAGTGGCCTACTGGCTGAATAAGAACAGGCCCTTGCCACCTGACATATCCGGGGAAATTTATTTTGCAAGGAGGTTAAGCTGGTTGGGACTCAGAAGAAAGGATCTTCCTGGGGACTGTGTTGTCACCAATTTTGGGGACAGGCGGGTGGTAGAACACATTTTTAACTGGGCTCCCCAGTTTAGCAAGAGTAACATCCTTACCAGGGACTTGAGTTTCTTTTATCCCCAACTTCCCCCAGTTCAAACCATCAACCACCGTAGGGGATTTACAAATCGAGATGTGCAAGAAGGCGGGGGTTTGAGATATAACATCCCTACCTTCAATTATTTCGATCTGCTTTCCGATCTGGAACGGGTGGATTCACTTCCTCCCAGGGTTTCGACCCAACCCGGGGGGGTCAACACACCCGTTCGTTCCTCATCTTTACTTAAATCAGCCCACAGCGGTCTAACAAACAACGAAGCCCCTCTAAACCCCATACAGCTTAGTTACTGTGAGGGAAACGTGGAAATAGACTCTAAGCCTGCACCAACTAAGGCCGACTCTATCTTGAACATTCTGTTCTGGAACTTGGCGGGCCTACGCCTAAAGGTTGTAAATGATATCTAGTTAGATTTCATCCACAATTACAGTATTATAAGTTTGCAGGAAACTTGGGCAACATCAGAATTACACATAGAGGGTTATAGAACTCTTTTCTCCCCAGCGTCACCCTCTCTTTCTGGTAGGGCAAAGGGCGGTCTGGTTATATATGTATCCAACACTCTCCAACTTACAAGGATAGTCCCTGTCAAAATGGAACTAAACTTCCAAATAGTCGCCCTTCACCAAAGTAATACCAACGCCCTGGTAATAGTTAATTTTTATAACAACTTAACCGCGAAGGTTTTAATAAATACAATAAAGGAAATAGGCCTTTGCCTCCATGAACTTTCTTTCAGGGCTCGTAAAGAGTTGACTATAATCTGGGGCGGGGACTTTAACCAAACCCTCTGCAAACATAGTGCTAACTCACTCTGTGGTATAGTGGATGAAAACAGTGATCCGATAACCCATTTCCCTCACACCGCAGTTGGGCATATTTTGAATGAAACCTTATGTGGCCTAGATCTCGCCTTTGCCAATGACTTGATTAATCCTCCTGTACCGGTAACACCCACTTATAACGGCAGAGGAAGGCAAAGCACAATTGATTTTATATTTATATCAGGGACAGCAGGTAGGGTTCTTTTAAAATGCAAAACTCACGATATCGCTGTCAGCGACCACTACCCGAATACCATCGCCTTAAAACTCCCTAATAGCCACGTGAGGCCTAACATCGAAACACTTCTAAGTCAAAATAACATCTTAATGGATAGACTAAACGGCTATTCACTTAGGTGGGAAAAAGTGGATCCGCTGGCCATCACAACAAGCCTGGTTACAAACCTTAGGCAAGCGTTTGCAAATTGTCTTGACCAAGCAACTACTAGTGAGGGAATAATGGCTAATTTTTCTAAAATGATAGCATCAATTAGGGAAATCCTTTTTGTAAACATGAAATCAGGTAAAACCAGAATCAAGGGATGGTTCGACAGTTCCTGCACAAAAGCACATTAGAACTTAAAAATAGCCTTAAACAAAAAAGATAGAATCCCAAAGGACATCGCAGCTCTTAGAAAGGCATATAATCAGGCCCTAAAATCCAGGAAGACTACTCTTAAACATGATCTCTGGATACAACTCCACAGAACCAGTACTATGAGGGATAGCGCCGCCTTTTGGAAGGTTGTGAAGTCCCCTTTCTTATTAGATGCAACGGCTAACCCCAGCATCGATGTCGCGATTGATGAACACCTGTGGGTTGAGTATTTTGAGCGGATTTTCAGCCTTCCCTCAACCACAAATCGACCAATTCCAGCGGGGTCAGCTCAATCAAACTTTTAGTTGCCTATCTATATCACACACGAGGAGGTGGAACTCGCCCTAAAGGCCAGTAAAACCGTCAAGGCGCCGGGACCCGACGGGGTTCCAATCGATCTCTTCAAGTTCAACACGGATCTTTGGTCGCCAATTTTAACCAGGGTTCTCCAAGCATCATGTGACCTGGGACTTATTGAATCATGGTCCCAGTCAATCCTCGTTCCTATTTTTAAAAAAGGGGAACGTCAATCGGCATCCTGCTATCGGCCTATTTCCCTCTTGGATTCACTGGGGAAAGTGGCCAGTCGTATTGATAGAGCGCGCGGGTCACCCGACCAATAATTTCGCCACTTCCGGCTTCGGGCCCATATATTTCAAATCACCATATACATTGATCGGATGACCTCACGGTCTACTATCAATAATTTGTGAGTCCCTTTCGTTATTCTTCAGAGTACCCGACTTACCATCCACCGACGCGGGTACCTATGACCACAATGGATCAGGGAGCTAGCTGTAAAAGGAAAGGCAGCAAAATACAAACCCAACAAATAACATTCAATAATCTTTGTAAAATGACCACGGACAACTGGAAGTTTTAAAGTCTTTATCTAATTTAGTAAAATTCAGAAATCATCAAATTCACAGTAATTAAGCAATCGATAATCAGAATAACAGAAAGTACATAGCTGAATAGCAAATAAGTCAGTGCAACCATTTATAAACTAATGGAACCAGGACACACTTAAAATGAAGGATCAGGAATTAGAACGTTTTAAGATGAATCACTAAAGATGGGAAGGGCTTTGATTAGGACTAGTATTCTAGAGTTATCTCAGAGAAAAATGAGACAGGAGTTCGGGACATTTATATCTATAGGAGAGTCTATGAAGAGAGACACGCTATGCTTTAAGGCAAAAGTTCTTTAGACAGTTTAAGTAAGGAGGTTCTAGACCATATCAGGAAATGACAAACTGCAATGCAAAATATAATTTCTAACAGGTAGGGTAACATAGGAACACGTTACGAAACAAATGCAAATGACTTTATGATTCAATGGTTGCGGCAAAGCATGGAAAATTTACATATGCAAAGGTATGTCTTTATTGAAGCAAAAGACAGAAATTCAGAAAGGTGCAAGATTCAGAGTTTTCAGAGTGATATTTACCTAGACTGGTGTGAAAACCAAACCCTGGCCACGGGTCAGTTAAGGACAGGAACCCCTCAAGGAAGGATACCCCTCGATGGACAGCAGGTGCAGAATGGACACCCAGGACAGGACAGGAAGACCAGATTAGGATCAGGACAGGACCCTCAGGACAGGAACCCTCAGGACAGGACCAGCACCCGCAGTTCGGAAGCAACGCCTGCGCTCCACCCTCTCTGCAGCTATCGATCAAGACCCCGATTGGGTCAGCGAACTCCCAGCAAAGTGCTCCGCCAGCACTTTAAGGTTTAGTAAAACCTTAGTCTATGGTCAATTTCGGACAGAGTGCTCCGCAGTACTCTGTATCTTCAGTCACCTATTGAGTGCGTTGGGTCAGTGACAGGTCAGCTAAACCAGACAAGTCGGACGTTTTCCCTAGGTGAACCCAGGGTAGATATACTGTTTTGGGACGGTGTACCACCCCCCAATGTTGCAAAGTGTCAGAATCCCTCAATTTGGATTGGTCCTAAGGTAGGGTTTGGGTAACACACCAATCAGAATAGACTATTTGGAGGCCTACTTTGCATCTCTGGGTACCGCCTAGCGAGATTGGGGTTCCCATGGGAAGCTGTACAGCAAAACAATAGCGCAACACACAATGTATCATATAAGGAGCAACTTTCTCCGTTCTCGTAGGGCAGAGGTGGCTTTCCCATGAGCATCTTGACTGTGGCTGCCAGCTGGCTGAGTTCCACTGTCCAATGTTGCCACCTTTCAGTGCACCACGAGTATGCGCAGAAGGGACCTTCAATATGGCTCCCAACCGCTTCGGACCCCCATTTCCCGCAGTACATGAAAAGTAAGCGAGAACAAATTAAAACATAGAAATAAATGTATGTAAACACATCATTGGTTTTGTACTTTAAACTTATCATTATAAAAATATACTATGCAGTTTAAATGTTAGCAACATATACACTGTCACAAGAGCATCACCACGTTATTCACGAAAGCTGTGTATTACGCATGCGCACCCTTTCCCACCAAACTTATAACTACGTCAGGTCACGTGAGTGTGACTGACGCATGCGCAGAAGCAATTTTCCAAGCGGTGGCCATGTTTTAGAGACATGGATTAGTTGTATTAGAAATACACATACGCAAGCTTCCTCTACTTCGTTCGAATATAAAAATAAAAGATTAGTAAGACGTACAAATTTTATTAATTGATTACACACGGGCGAGGTTCATGACTCGAGCAAGTCGCGATGCGAAGCTTGCTCTATCAATCCCCTCTTTGATGATATTTACTATCATCACAAAAATAATGGAACCAGATGCCAACTTCTCACACCTTATACAACTCTATCTCTTCCAACAAGCGATTCAGCTTCTCTTTCTCATTTTTGGTAGGGTGAGAATTTTTCACCTTTTTGTATATCTGATTATTCATTTCTTCTAATTCAAGCTCATCCACACTTCGTTTCACTCCTCTGGCATTCACTTGATGCTTTCTGGTGTGCTTACGGCATTTGCAACAGACAAATATGAAAAATAGGATAAGACCTATAATTCCAATTGGCATCAGTACCTTGAACAATAAGCTTTTACCTAAGCTAGCAAGCCAATGACCTACATTTGAGAGACCATCTACCAGTCTCTTCCAGGCACTGTCAACCTCGAGTGGTTTGAGTTCCTTTTCCAAATTAGTAATGTTTTTCACATATCTTTTGAGCTGCACACTTTTGTCCGGAATATAAGTGCAACAATGTTGCGCCTTCAACATCCGGCAGTCTCCGCCCTCTTTTGCTAATAAGGTGTCAAGAGCAAGTCTGTTCTGCAAAACCATTGATCTGATCGCAACCATTTCGGTATTGACCAGCAGAAATCCATGAGCTGTGTCTGTAGACAACACATCCACTATTGTGGACAATTTGCAAATTCTGTGAGTGTTCAGAACCACTCCCACTCCAGGTATCAGTGCACTGAAAATACTACCCATTATTTCACCTACGCTTTCTCTTTTACTACGCACTAAGCCATTAGTATTTTCACTGCTTCCAGCAACTTCATTCACGTGGTATATTTTCGGGAAGACAATGCCAAAGTAGCAGCTTCCATACCAGTGATCCGGCAATTTGAAATAAGCCTTGTCTCCACATATATAATAGATTCCAGGAAACACAGGCTCTGACCCATTTTTGAAACCCCATCCTCCAATTACCTTGTAATTATGTTCACATTCACTGGAACCAATGAAAATGTTATTATAATAGCTAGTCTTCTCGCGGTGAAGACATAGCTTTCCTTTCCTTTCAAAATCCAGCAACAGAGCAGGTCCCGCCCCACCATTTGAGGTGCCTTCCATGTTCTCAGCCCATTTTGGCGTTTTCTGTCTTTCGTCATCTGCCTTTCTTTGTATTTTTATTCTCCTCTTCTCTGCCATGTTCAGGAACATCTTTTCCTGCTCACGCAAAGAACAGGTCGAGTTATCTCTGTGTGCGTCACCTATGTCGATATTACCTATAGTCAGAAAGTATTCGCCCATGTAGCGAGTAACGTCACTTTTAGTATGTACAGGATTCAGGTTCCCACATATAGGAAGTTCAGAAAAGATCACGTCATTGTTAGAGTAATAGTACTGTAACGGTCCTCTTTTGTAAAATAAGCTTGCTAAAATGCTACAGGATATTCCGTATGTCAGGGGCAGGTGATGGTATGTCACGCCTTCAGCTACAGAGGTAGGTAGCTTCATGCAGACATAGCAATCCTCAATTTCCATTGTCTCTACATAGTGTATTAACAAGTTTGCGAAAACATTTAAATGTGTCTTATTCTTAACTCCATGATAATGTAGTCCTCCCTCATCTGATGCTTCTAGGTCTCGTTTTGTTTGTTTGAGTGCTCTCTCATGTCTTGCTACACTCTGTGTTGTCAGTTCCTCATTGTCAGTATTTACAATCTCAGTAGGGTCAACATTAGTGTTTTTGCTCACCGCAAAAGGAATGAACACTGTTAGTCCTATCCAAACTAATATCACTATAATTATACTACATACACATACCTTGCAGCATGTTTTGCAACAACTGCGACTAGGTCTACCATTCACGTTTGAATCAGACATTTTGGCTCAGAAGAAGTTTCTCGACCCCTCTTTGTGTCTTTACACGAGTAGCTTACTTTGTGCAATTTCACGGTGGCTCGTCTTCTTCTTCGGCAGAGTACTCGGCGACTGGTTCTCCGTCGCTTTCGTCAGTTATATCAAGATCCTCAAATTCTTCCAACACGAGCGTCCATTCAGGAGACTTGTACTTTTTGTTTTGTCTTTTTATTCGATCGCTCCTTCTTTTGGAAGTGTCTTCTGGTTGCTCTGCTATGCGAGAACTTCTTCTTTCTTCTGCACGTTTTTCTTCTACCGTTTTTATCCTCAGTCTCAATTTCTTTATGAATCCAGGCTCAATGTGCTTTCTTTTCTTAAGTCTTTTAGTTGGCACTGGGACTTCGTTTTCTTCTCTTGCCCTTTTATTTTCATTAGTCTGTGGCAATTCTGCTTCTTCTTCTTCCCTTCCTATCTCACTAGTTCCAGGGCTTGCATCTATTTCTTCTGCC
Source organism: Lissotriton helveticus (assembly GCF_964261635.1). Lineage (NCBI taxonomy): Eukaryota > Metazoa > Chordata > Amphibia > Caudata > Salamandridae > Lissotriton > Lissotriton helveticus. Next base: position 643,946,498 of record NC_136070.1, read on the forward strand.
TGGTTACTAATCTGGCCTTGTTCAGGAGAATTTTGTGTTTGCTTTTCAAATGTCTCTGTTTCTGTGTCCTGAACACGTTCTTCTAATCCTATCTGATCCTGTTCGAGCACTTCGATCCCTTGATTTTCTTCTGCTCGAACTATTACACTATGTCTAGTCTGTCCCTTTTCGACATCAGGAGTCAGTGGAGGTGTATCAATTATTTGCTCAGTCCCTGTCTGACCTTCTCCTTCCTCAGTTTTGACGTGAATGTCAATAGTCTGAGGTTCTTCGCCTGTGCCTTGCTTTTCCTCTCTATTCCACTCTCTACCTTCCCAAATTCGTTCTCTTGTTCTGATTGGGTCTTCAATAAGGTCAATCAAGGGTATCCACTCATCTGGCCATATGCTCGGCAGCTCGTCATCAGCTACTTCTGGACCAACTTCTGCAACCCCTCAGCAGGCTGGACTCTTGGTAGCTCGTCATCAACTACCCTTGGACCAACGTCTGCGGACCCCTCAGCTTGACTGGTACTGGGCTGTACGTCGTCAGTTACTTCTGGTCTTGCTTCTGCAGGCCCCTCTGCTGGACGGCCTTCTTCGCCAGGCTCCTTGTCGGGTAGTACCTTCTGGGTGTGGCTGGCGTGGATCCAATGGGGAACACCTGCACACTTCACTGCTGTGGTCGTTACCAGGATTACTTGGCGCTTCTGTCCCCACCTTGGTTCCAGGCAGCTCGACCGAGTATGCTTCTTGATTTTGACCCAGTCCCCTGGAACCAGTTTGTGGAGAGGAGTCGTTGGATTGGCGACTGCGTCTTTTCCGATCTGGCGAGAGATATAACGCACTTGGTCACCTAATCTCTTGCAGTATTCAAGCACCAAATAATCAGTAATACTCAATAGTTTGCTTCCTGGTACCCACGCTTGTCTCATTACTCTTCCCATCAGGATTTCATGGGGGCTCAGGCCGGTCTTCCGGTCTGGAATACTTCGGAGTCCCATCAGAACCAGAGGCAGGGCCTTTACCCAGGTCATGCCAGATGCATCACACAATTTCGCTAGTCTTGTTTTGATAGTCCCGTTTATTTGTTCCACCACTCCAGAAGCCTCTGGATGATATGCACAGTGGAGTTTTTTCGAGATCCCAAATGCCTTACAGAGTTGGTCGATCACATCATTCTGAAAATGTCGGCCTCTATCTGATTCAATAGTGACTGGAACCCCGAATCTAGGTATCAGTTCTTTCAGTAAACACTTTGCTACTGTCAGTGCGTCACTTTGGGGAGTAGGGTAAGCTTCCACCCACTTTGAAAATAGGCAGACAATGACAAGGACATAACGTTTTCCCTCACAACGTGGCATGGTGATGAAATCAACCTGTATTCTCACAAAGGGACCCCCTGACCTCCCAATTTTCCCTAGTTCCACCACTGTTCTCTTGCCTGGATTCATCTGTTGACATGACAAGCACCTCTGGCAGAGGGACTCTGCTACTTTCCTGAACTTTTTGCTGTACCAAGTCTGTTGGAATACCAGAATCATGGCGTCCCTACCAATGTGTGATCCCTCATGTATCAGTCTAGCCATTGTGCCAAGCAAGTGTCTGGGTAACACAGGCATACCATTTGGGCCCAAGATGACACCATCCTCACGTCTTGGTCTACACCCTTCTTCCTTCCACTTCTCTCTCTTGCCAAGGTGCCGCCTGCTTTCATTCTCTCACTTCATCCCATGTAGGCACTTCTTCAAACACTCGAAGTTGGCAGCTGTTTCCGGGCCCCCCCCCGTTTTGGATTTATGATCAATCGATCCCTGGCGCATAATTGTGCCACTCGATCAGCAAAATCATTTCCCAAGGATACAGGGTCAAAGTCCTTCTTATGGGCAACACACTTGACCACTGCCAATTCTTTTGGTAATTGGATTGCCTCTAAAAGGTCTTGAACAACTTTTCCATTTCGAATAGGGGTACCTGATGAAGTCAGGAACTCCCTCTGTAGCCATAATTGGCCAAAGTCATGCACAACTCCAAAACAGTACTGACTGTCAGTATACACTGTTAGGCGTACGTTTTTCCCCAATTTGCAAGCTTTTATCATAGCGATCAATTCGGCTACTTGTGCAGACTTTACTTCAAATAAATAACCTGCTTCTTCAATTTTGGTTAAGGAGACTACCGCATAGGCAGCACTCAGGCCTCCTTGTTCATGTCTTAGGCATGAACCATCCACAAACAGTTCCTTGTAATGTATAAGCAAAGGTGTTTCTTTAATGTCTGGGCGTGGCTTTGTGCAAAATTCTGTTAAATCAATGCAGTTATGCTCATCTTCCTCCCCATCTTCCATATCCATTGAGTTGGGAAGCAGAGTGGCGGGGTTCAGGATGTTGCACCGGACAATGGTTATATTCGCAGCACCCACGCGAATCCTCTCGTATTTAGTCAGCCGACTAGGGGTGAGATACTGAGTTTTCGTTCTGGTTAGCAAAATTACCACTCCATGTGGAACATACACAGTTACAGGATGTCCCATGACAATGGATTCACTCTGCTCTAAACTTGTGCAAGTTGCAGCTACTGCTTTCAGACATCCTGGTAATCCAGCAGCCACTGGATCCAGGGTGGCAGAGAAATATGCCACAGGCCTTCTGGTTGTGCCATGTTCTTGGGTTAGGACTGACAATGCACAATTATCGCGAGTGTCACAGAACAGGGCAAATTCCTTGGAATAGTCTGGCATTCCCAATGCAGGGGCTGTACACAGACAATCTCGCAATTTTGTGAAGGCAGTTAAGCTTTCATCATCCCATTCTACGATATCCGGTGTTCCTCTCTTGGTCATTTTTATCAAGGGCCTAGCTAGGACTGCAAATCCCACAATCCATTGCCTGCAGTATCCTATCACTCCGAGGAACATTCTGACTTCTTTCTGAGTACGGGGTAACTGAATCTTTTGAATTATTCTCACTCTTTCTGACGTTACTTTCCTGATGCCTTTCTCTATCTGGTGCCCCAGATATTTTACTGATTTTGCACAGAACTGTAATTTTTCAGGGGCCACTTTATGTCCCTTCTCACTCAGGTGATTCAGTAGGGCAATGGTGTCAATCACACAATCTTTGTGACTTTTGGACGCCACCAAGAGGTCGTCAATGTATTGCACCAAGACAGAATTTCCAGGTAAGACCAAAGTTTCGAAGCATTTTTTCAAGATCTGATTAAAGATAGAGGGGCTCTCTGTGTACCCCTGGGGGACCCTGTTCCAGACATACACGTGACTGTTGAAGGCAAATGAGAAAATAAATTTTCTGTCTGGATGCAAGGGAATGGAAAAGAATGCATGACATAGGTCTATCACAGTGAACCACTCAGCATCCCAGGGAATCTGGTACAGAATCACTGCTGGGTTTGGCACAATAGGACAACAAGGAACCACTATTTTGTTTACCTTTCTTAGGTCTTGCACTACTCTGTACTTGCCACTAGGCTTTTTGATGCCCATAATCGGTGAGTTGCATGGGCTACTCATTACTTCCTGTATGATGTTTCCTTCTAGCAATTTCTGTATTTCCAGGGCAACCCCTGCTCTCACTTCTGCATTCATTCTGTAGGGTTTAGTATTAGGGTATACTGCATTGTCCTTTATTGCTATCTGTATGGGGTCTACGTTTTTCATTAATCCTACATCTTTTCCGGTAAAGTCCCATACCTCTGGCTTCACTGTTTCTTGGAGTTCTTTGGGCAAATCCTGCATAGTCATTCGTTTAATTTCTGAGTCGGGTCTGATTAACATTAATTTATAAATGCCATCTTCATCTGGGGTCTGAATTTCAACACCCTTTGGTGTGCAAAAGATGGTACAGTTCATTTTGCACAGCAAATCACGTCCCAGTAAGTTCACTGGACTGGTGTCACAAACGACAAATCTATGCATTTCTTTAAAGTTTCCAATTGAGATCTCCATGGGCTCGGTAACAGGAGTACTAATCAGTTGATTAGATACCCCCACTACTTGGATTGCTTCTCCCGAGAGGGGTAGGTTTGGAACGTCCACTGTTCTTACAGTAGAACGGGTAGCGCCAGTGTCCAACAGAAAAGTGACATCATTTCCGTCAACCTTTCCTTCAATGTATGGCCCTGACTGGTCTACCGGCAAGGAGGCGCCAAGTACGCACTCCTCGTCCTCCCCTCTCAGGCCCCGTCAGTACTGGTCATCACAAAGGAAGGTATCATTTAGTAAATACTGCGAAGTTGCTGTATTTCTGTTCTCATTGCTTCCCCAGACTTCTACGTCATCACCCTGCGTTGATTTTCCCTTAAATACTTGCTTTGGTGCTCGGGGCAACTGAATCGTTTTTACCTGTGGTTGGGTCTTTCTTGGTCTTTCATTCTGCGTCTGTGGAGTTAAATCAGGTGTTTTGGAGTTATCATCCGGCAAATAGGGACACTCGTCTCGCCAGTGTCCAATTTCTCCGCACTGGTGGCAGAGAAATTTCTTCTTAGCCTCCTCCCTGCTCATTTTGGGCCGGGGCTTTCCTCCACCCCCACCCCCAGGACCTTGGTTCTGAGTAGATTTAGCCATTTTATTCAATTGTTTTTCCTGCTGTTCTGCGAGCTTCACTTGAGCCCACATAACCTTCTCCTTGAGAGCCTTTTTCTTTTCTGCCATCTCGTCCTCACAGTACTTTGCGTACCGTAGGACCTCATCCATCTTTTTAGTATGCCAACAGATTTTGTTATCTTTTATCCACTGACAAATTTCGGGTCTTAAACCATTTACAAACCTGTAAATAAAATGTGTCATATCCTTCATCTCGATGTTATCTATTCCACTGTATGTTTTGAACACCTGCAACAGCCTTTCATAAAAGGAGTGCACTGTCTCGTCTCTTTCCTGCGTGGTTCTATCTATCTTGGTCCAATCAGTTTCCTTTGCTGGCACTTTTAGTTTCAGATGCTGAATTACTTGTTCATATTTTCTCATCACTTCTTTCGATGGTTCCCCTGTTTTGCCATCTCTCGGGTATTCCTCACTTGGCCAAGCTATGGCTATTTTACACTCGGTCCACAGATCTACCGGGACCACAATGTCGAAAAACCCATCCAGGTCTTTCCACAGGCATTTTTGCACCTTTACGAACCTTTCCACCTGCCTGTACCAGTCAACTGGCTTCTCGCGCAATTTCGGGAAATCGTTAGTAAAGGACACAATATCCTGTCTGGACCATGGAACGTGCACATACTTTCCACCTGGTACTTCGCACATAGGGCATAACTGTTCTGGTTTCTCAGTTTCCCTTAGAACAAATTCGGGAGTTGCCTGCCTAGACCTGGCCTCATCCTTTTTCTTGGCCCATCTGGCTTTCCACCTTTCCACATCTCCCCATTTTTCCAATACTGTCAATAGTTCTTTGACCTGTGCTTTCTTCCCCGACATATTCAAGTTTTCCAAATCTTTGTCTGAGAAATCTGCCCTGTATGGTTTTCGCAGCGGTTTCGATCTTGAAATATCTATTCCCATGCTAGCAGCAGTGTCTGTCAGTTTTTCATGAAGCACTCGGGTATTTCGAGTGAGACTCTTGCAGATAAACAGCATTTCGTCTTCAGAGTAGGTATTTAATCTGTCTAATCCTACGTTTCCTGCCATCAATTCCTCTATTTCTATTCTCAGCTTGTAGAGATCTAAAGGTTTCGTTGGGGACGCTTGTTTTTCAAATTCTTGACTCCATCTTTCGATTTCTTCAGGAGTCACCAATGTGACACTCTTCGTACCTGAGGTCGATTCCATCTGAATTTCCCTCGCGTTGAAAGGATTATCTCCTTTCGGTATGCTTTTTCCAGTCTTTCTAATGGGCAGATCTAGCAGTGAGACCTCCGACTCGCACTCACTTGTCTGGTCATCCACAATTAATGGTTCTGGTCTGGTCGGTGCAATGACAGGAGTAATTACGGGAGGTTTCGGACTTCCTTGACGGTCCCCATACAACGGAACCACCGGTCCGATTGTTACTGGGATTGTTAAGGCTTCAGGACTTGCATTTAGCTGTGACATCTTCTGTATTATCTCAGCTCTCTGATTTCCTAATGCTTCTCGTTCTTTTTCTTCTAATAACCTGTCCAAAGTGTTTCCATGTAACACCTGCGGGGTTAGAATGGGAGCATAACTCGGGGCAGTGGGATGTGTCTCACTTGGTCCTCTGCCATAATTAGGTTTCTGAAACAGACTTCCTGTGCCTAGAAATCTCTGATCTTCTTCATCCCAGGGCTGCAATCGTGGCATTCCTGAACTCAAGGACCTCACCTCACCTCCGTAGGGGGGAAGAGAGCAAAGATCTCCTTCACGTGAATATCCCGTCTCCCCGCCCATGGGTCTCCTGGGGTAAATACTTCTGGTTTCTAAGGGTCCTAGATTCTCAGTATAAGGAGGAATTAGATAATCCCCTCCTACACTTGCGGACCTGACCTCTTCCCTTTGTAGGGGTCTCCGGGGAATATCTTCTGCACTCGAAGGTCGGTGTCCCTCATTATAAGGAGACGGACTTCTCATGCATATGTCATCTAACAATTCGTCATCTGATTCTCCCAGGGGCCCCCAGTGTTTGGATTTCTCTGTCCTTTTTCCCCCCCCAGGAGGATCTTCTGCTGGCATCATGGGAAACAGTCCCTCAACAATCATGCTCTGTCTCCATTGTTTCATCTTTTTATCTTGGGTTTCTTGTTTCAGTTTTGGGTAATACTTTGTCAGCCCTTTGTCCATTCGGGGCTTTTCTCTTTGGAAAGCCTCAATCTCCCATTCCTCTAATGCCTCATACTGCGTTAGTCTCGGTCTGGGATGTAATTCATTCATTCGGGTTCTTAAATTGAATAGGATCCTACCATTAAAGGTACCTTCTAACGGAAAGGCCATTATTCCGTTGTTTTTTGTGTATTTCACCCAATTTTCTAACCACACACATGTATTGTACCCTCTGTCAAACATCATGAAAGAGGCGGGAGTATTTGGTGGTGGAATAACAATGCCCTCTCTAGTTTGAATCGGCTTGTCCTTTTTGAAGTAATTCTTTACCTTATTTACAAGGGAAATTTTTCGCTTATTTCCGTACATAATGCCTTATCTATTAGCCTTCCACTGATCCCTTTCAAAACCTAGGTTTCTTGGATCGGGTCTAGTCTCTGGAGTATACGAGTGCCACATACGATTTCTACGCTTAACTTTGTTTACAAAATTACCTCCAATCAGAATGCGTCTTGCAACTCCGTGCGACCAATGGGGTGCACGAGTTCAAATATTTTCGGCCAATGGGTGCGCGGCCTTTTCGCGAGACAGTTCTCACGCTTCGGCGCTCACCCCTCCTTCACAATTCCAGCCCCGCTACCCGCCTGCTGTTTCTACCAATCCCAGCGCGGCACAGAGTGACGTCAGAGACGCTTCGCGACTGACTCCCTCCCTTCACAAGGTAACGGAAACTTTCTTTCTTTCTAAAGTGCTAGTGCTTGGTTATTTTACAACGAATACACATTCGCCACAGTGCTCAAGTGTCTAGACAGAAAAGAGTTGTTTTACTGCAAGTAAACTACTTCCATTTACTTTTCACACGCTGCGGGTAGATCTCTTCCGCCTACCCTTCACTCTAGCATCAGTGAACCTGTTACTTCCTTAGACCCATCCACTCTTTCCGGGATATATCCGAGTCTAAGGTTTCCCAGCGGACCCCTTTGTTTTCACCCAAGCTCCGATGAACCTGCTACTCTTCCGATGTGACCCTTACTAGGTTACGCCACTATTGGAATTTTGCCAATGAACCTCGTTACTAACATTTATTCACACATGTATTCAGGAAAAGCCCTAGTTAGTGCTTCTGGTTCTACCTAACCTGCACCTAACTTTCCTTGAGCCTGCGACCTCAAGGCAAATGGATTCTATTCACCACTTTGCCATTCAATTCCCCGGGGAGTTCCGACAACACTTAACAAAACGTTTTACATACGCATGGATTAATACATATAACAATATAAGAACAAGAATAACAATTTTCAAACAATTCATAAATTTCAAAAGCAACACATTTCAAGAGAGTGATCAATTCCTCGAAACGGCCGCTCTTGTAGCAGCATCAATATACTAGCAGCTACCGACTTGACTTAGCCTAACTAGTCCTACCTAACCTTTAACTATTCCCTAACCATAACTCTGCTACCAGAAAATACTGATAGAGCGCGCGGGTCACCCGACCAATAATTTCGCCACTTCCGGCTTCGGGCCCATATATTTCAAATCACCATATACATTGATCGGATGACCTCACGGTCTACTATCAATAATTTGTGAGTCCCTTTCGTTATTCTTCAGAGTACCCGACTTACCATCCACCGACGCGGGTACCTATGACCACAATGGATCAGGGAGCTAGCTGTAAAAGGAAAGGCAGCAAAATACAAACCCAACAAATAACATTCAATAATCTTTGTAAAATGACCACGGACAACTGGAAGTTTTAAAGTCTTTATCTAATTTAGTAAAATTCAGAAATCATCAAATTCACAGTAATTAAGCAATCGATAATCAGAATAACAGAAAGTACATAGCTGAATAGCAAATAAGTCAGTGCAACCATTTATAAACTAATGGAACCAGGACACACTTAAAATGAAGGATCAGGAATTAGAACGTTTTAAGATGAATCACTAAAGATGGGATAGGCTTCGATTAGGACTAGTATTCTAGAATTATCTCAGAGAAAAATGAGACAGGAGTTCGGGACATTTATATCTATAGGAGAGTCTATGAAGAGAGACACGCTATGCTTTAAGGCAAAAGTTCTTTAGACAGTTTAAGTAAGGAGGTTCTAGACCATATCAGGAAATGACAAACTGCAATGCAAAATATAATTTCTAACAGGTAGGGTAACATAGGAACACGTTACGAAACAAATGCAAATGACTTTATGATTCAATGGTTGCGGCAAAGCATGGAAAATTTACATATGCAAAGGTATGTCTTTATTGAAGCAAAAGACAGAAATTCAGAAAGGTGCAAGATTCAGAGTTTTCAGAGTGATATTTACCTAGACTGGTGTGAAAACCAAACCCTGGCCACGGGTCAGTTAAGGACAGGAACCCCTCAAGGAAGGATACCCCTCGATGGACAGCTGGTGCAGAATGGACACCCAGGACAGGACAGGAAGACCAGATTAGGATCAGGACAGGACCCTCAGGACAGGAACCCTCAGGACAGGACCAGCACCCGTAGTTCGGAAGCAACGCCTGCGCTCCACCCTCTCTGCAGCTATCGATCAAGACCCCGATTGGGTCAGCGAACTCCCAGCAAAGTGCTCCGCCAGCACTTTAAGGTTTAGTAAAACCTTAGTCTATGGTCAATTTAGGACAGAGTGCTCCGCAGAACTCTGTATCTTCAGTCACCTATTGAGTGCGTTGGGTCAGTGACAGGTCAGCTAAACCAGACAAGTCGGACGTTTTCCCTAGGTGAACCCAGGGTAGATATACTGTTTTGGGACGGTGTACCACCCCCCAATGTTGCAAAGTGTCAGAATCCCTCAATTTGGATTGGTCCTAAGGTAGGGTTTGGGTAACACACCAATCAGAATAGACTATTTGGAGGCCTACTTTGCATCTCTGGGTACCGCCTAGCGAGATTGGGGTTCCCATGGGAAGCTGTACAGCAAACAATAGCGCAACACACAATGTATCATATAAGGAGCAACTTTCTCCGTTCTCGTAGGGCAGAGGTGGCTTTCCCATGAGCATCTTGACTGTGGCTGCCAGCTGGCTGAGTTCCACTGTCCAATGTTGCCACCTTTCAGTGCACCACGAGTATGCGCAGAAGGGACCTTCATTATGGCTCCCAACCGGTTCGGACCCCCATTTCCCGCAGTACATGAAAAGTAAGCGAGAACAAATTAAAACATAGAAATAAATGTATGTAAACACATCATTGGTTTTGTACTTTAAACTTATCATTATAAAAATATACTATGCAGTTTAAATGTTAGCAACATATACACTGTCACAAGAGCATCACCACGTTATTCACGAAAGCTGTGTATTACGCATGCGCACCCTTTCCCACCAAACTTATAACTACGTCAGGTCACGTGAGTGTGACTGACGCATGCGCAGAAGCAATTTTCCAAGCGGCGGCCATGTTTTAGAGACATGGATTAGTTGTATTAGAAATACACATACGCAAGCTTCCTCTACTTCGTTCGAATATAAAAATAAAAGATTAGTAAGACGTACAAATTTTATTAATTGATTACACACGGGCGAGGTTCATGACTCGAGCAAGTCGCGATGCGAAGCTTGCTCTATCAGTATCATCTTAGAGCGCCTTCAACATTGGGCCTCTGATAATAAATTTCTTTCCGACCTCCAATTTGCCTTCCGCGAGGGACTTGGAACTATAGAGCAAGCTCTTAATTTATCCTTACTGACGGGGAAATATGTAAATGCTAAGGGGGGGCCTTTATATGGCATACATTGACCTTTCTGCAGCATTTGACTGCATCAACCATAGCAAGCTGTGGTCTATTTTGGCAGACATGGGAATAGAAACTTTCCTTATTAAGTTTCTGCGCGAACTATATACAGATGCCACAGCCAGAGTCAGATACGGCACAGGGGGCGAGCAAACAGAGTCGTTCAGAGTGGAGCGAGGAGTAAGACAGGGCTGTGTCCTGGCCCCGTTTCTATTTAACTTATATACCAACGGCTTGGAAAAGGCCATGCTGACGGGTTGCCAAGACCTCCCCTTAATAAACACCCGCCCAATTCCGGTCCTGCTCTATGCGGACGACACTGTAATTCTAGCTCGCACCCCTATGGAATTACAGCGTGCTCTCGAGAAATATTACATCTTCATGGCCAACCTCGACATCAAGGTTAACATTAAGAAAACTTTGTAATGTCCTCAGGGTCGAGGATTAAGAACATCAAGCCCATATATATCGATGCACAAAAACTAGAGAGCACAACTACGTATCCATATTTGGGAATTACATTCGACCACAAATGCTCTTGGAATTATGCCACAGAATCCAGGAAACTCACCCTTATGAGAACAACTGCTGCCCTAGTAAAGTTCGCGAATAAATTAGGTAGACGGCCCACGGTAGAACTCCTAGAAATTTACAGGGCTAAATGTGTATCGAGTGCACTTTATGGGGCAGGAGTGTGGGGTTACGCCAAGGTCGAGGAGGTGCAAAAGGTGGAAAACACTTTCCTTCGATTCCTTCTGGCAGTCCCTCAGGGCACGTCTACCTATGCTTGTCACATGGAAGTGGGTCTGTCCTACCTAACAGATCTGATCAGGATTCAACCCCTTCTTCTGTGGCATCGCATATGGTTGTCTAGTGAAACAACTCTCTGCCGGGGGATCATAGAGGACTGTCTTTCCCTTGACATGGCCCTTAAGATCGGTTGGCTTGCTTACATCAGAAAATCCTTCAATGACCTTGGCATGATACAGTACTATCACTCCCCCTCCTCAATAGCTGTAATCCCGAGAAAGAAGTTTAAAAAAATTTGTCTGGCCCACTTAGAATCTCTTCGGGTTGCTAGCGAGGTTTCAAAAGTTTCAGTGCAGCACTCACTAGTAATCCAAACATCATCCACGATCCAGCCCTATTTAACGTACAACCTTACGGGCTATGAAAGATTCTTGTTAACCAGATTCAGTCTTAATATCTTCCATCATCTGGTTACTTTTCCTAAGATCAACACCTGGACAAAACCCCTTCAGGCTTGTCCCTGTGATGACAGCTCTCCCCAATCGACGATCCACATAATACTGTTCTGCAGATTCTATCAGGAACTAAGGTACCACTGGCTTTTGCCAATCCTTAAAGTAATGGGTCTGCGTAGGTGCCGTCCAGCTCTCCTTGCCCTCCAATTTCTTGACGCTGAACCTTTTGCCAGACTAGTACTAACATTTCTGAAATTAACCATTAAGCACAGGCAGAACTTAGGCTGAACCATCTTTGCATTTCCCTAGATTAGCGCCCTCTCGTGACTATCAATACTCCAACTTGCTGTGCTCTATGCCAGTCTTTCCCAGTTTTAGGGTTGCTGTCATTTGTTTTTAGCGTTTTATATATTCCTATTGAATTTTTCCTCGATACCTATCAGAATTGGAGCAATTCATCTGATTGCTCTTTCACGGGTAAAATGGAATATAGTGCGAATACACGGTGTAACCTGTGAACTCGTTATTTTTTTTAGTTTTTTTTTTTTATTCCTTTGGCCATCCCCTTTTAACAAGTTTTATTGTGATTTTACTGGGATTTTTGTATATGAAATATATTGTGCTTTTATGGTTGTTTTGCTTACAACCGAATAAAGCTTGATTTGATTTGATTTTGATTTGATTTGAGTTTAAACTTCCCACACTAAGGCCGAAGTATGTCTACGGCAGAATTATACTCAACTTCTGTGAGAGTGGTTCCTTCTAAACACAGAGGACCTCGTCCAGTGAAACGGTCCAGTAAGGGAGTGCGATAGTTTGCCTGTCTGGGCCCTAACCACAAAACAGTTCACTCCACTTGTATATATAACTCTAACCACTAGTATATGTAGTAGACCTTTGTACTTACTACCACTCCTATGTGATTTTAGAGTTTATCTGTTTGTATCTCTTCCTTGAGTGACTTTACAACTTGTACATTTGCAATGTTTCCATCCTTTCACTCCACTTGTATATTTGCAAAAGAAAAATCTGTTTGTATCTCTTATGTAACTCATGTAATCCAAAGTCCTTATCTAACGCAACTGGTTATTTTGTAAAGCGCTCTGACACCTTCAGGTAATTTTGTAAAGCGCTCTGACACCTTCAGGTAATGTTCGCGCTATATAAAATCGCATTAATAAATGAATAAATAAATCGTTCGCTCTTATGGTGCGGCTGTCAGTACCACGGTGACTCACTTGAAAGCGTCACCAGAGCGTCGGAGGAGGCACACCCAGGGCTCCCCTTGACCTATAACCTCAGCACGAGTGTTCTTCTGGTGCTAGCGTTGCCAACTGGCCAGTACGCTACAGAGGAGGTCTGTAAAACATATTTACAATAAAACCTTTGAAAAATGTATTTAAAGAAAAGATCACTCTATTCGTGTGTACTTAATAAATCGAACAAAGGCAGAATCGCCTTCCTAACAAGGAATAAAAGGCATTTTACACAAATTTGTATTCAAATGCCATCTCGCAGTCCCTCCAGAATCTCGGACACGAACAAATGGTCGTTAATCCGATTTACAAAAATAAGGTGTCAACTCTATCTGCAGCCACCCGTCTGCGACTAGTACGAAGCCAAATAATAAACACCCTTCCCTCTTCCCAAAAGAATACCATACCCCCCATTCCCCACCGCGATCACTTTAGATAGAATAAGACGAAGGATAGAGGTGTGGCCCAGTCGGGGATTTCTGTGTGGCTTTTCCAAACGACTTCATGCAAATAAAAGTGTGCAAGTACCGGAATGCAACACGATAAAGTACTGCGTGAGTCCTCTGGCCTCACGTGTGGGGCAGCGTGCCCCCCTCCCGTGTTCCTCGCGGGGAGCCTCGGCCTGTCACTCTGCGTGCACAGTCCAAACTTTCCTGCGCAGGCAGGGGAGCCCGTGAGCAGGCCCTGCCCTGCCTTGCTGCGCGGATTGGCAGGAGGCCGGCCCACTTCTCTTCTTCCCTTTAACCTCTTCGAGCCTCACAAGTGACAGGAAACCCGGCAGCCGGAGCGCGCTGCCAGAAGAAGCCCCAGAAAGCGAAAGAAACGCCCGGGTGAGGAAATAAATAAAGCAGGGCAAAGAGATCCATTTCATGGGGGTGCTCTCCGTGAAGAATGAAGTAACGCTGTGAGGAGGAAAGGAAGACTTGGCAGCTCCTCAGCACCTGGGGAGGGCAAACTTCTCTTTTTAAAGAGGCGGCATTTGCCAGAAAATATCAGCCAGATGAAGTGCGGGAGGGGTTATTGCGGATAAAGCTTGAATATCTGAAGTGTGCGTCGATTTAAGGCTGCGGTTAAATCATCGTGTCCTCTCTTCTTCAACAGGGCGCGTCGGTGACCCCGAAGGACAGCGGCGGAAGGGGGTCCCGGTGCTGTGGCGGAAGGGTCGGGGTGACCTTCGTGAAGAGCCTGGAGTTGGCAATGGGCACCGTGCCCCAGCGGGGGCCAGGCATGGAGGGCGCGTGCTGAACGGGCGCTCCGGCAGCCGGGGGCTCCACGCCGCTTGGGACGTGGGTGACATTTGTGGTGGTCGGTGACAAAGAGGAGTGCCCTGCAGACCAGATAAAATGACTTCGGTGTGGAAGCGGCTACAGCGGGTGGGCAAGCGGGCCTCTAAGTTCCAGTTCGTGGCCTCCTACCAGGAGCTGATGCTGGAGTGCAACAAGAAATGGTAGGTCTCGGGGTGTGGTAGTCGTGGGGGAGGGATATAGAAGTATATCTGTATGGAAGAATGTGAAGTTAAAGCGAACTGTGGGCAATGATCAGTGCTATCGACGTGATATTAATTAATATGCTTCGTTTTGTGGGTTTGTGTTGGCATGCAGCGCCTCGGTGCATGCAGCGCCTAGGTGCATGTAGCGCCTGGGTGTATGTAGCGCCTGGGTGCACGTAGCGCCTGGGTGCATGCACCACCTGGGTGCATGCTTATACTGTTGGGCCCTGAGTGGTGTAATCACAGGTGAATTTAAACCGCAGCAGAGTAAAATAAAAGCAGAATACACCTCAGCAATATCATAATGACGTAACCCAGGATTAATAAGCAAAGTATGGCACTGCACCACATGAGACAATGCAACATTGCATAACAGAATACCACCCAAGAACGCAAAACATGGCATAATACAGCATAGTTTCTATGGCAAATCCGTGACAGTAAATCAGAGCATTGCACGGATGCATAAAAGGCGCTAATGGCAGGCCATATGGTGACATAATACAGCGCAAACGCCTACATTGACCCAGCGTGATAGAGCATGACAGAACAGGTAGCAAATGTTAGCATAACAGCATGACGTAATATAGCAAAGTGTAACAAGGAACAGCCTGAAGTAAACATCGTAACAACAGAGTGTAACACAGCCTGCACACCATATCATAACATCCCTGCTGCAGATTAGCACACTGCGCCGTAGTGTTTGACATAGCGCCGCAGCCTAGAAAAGTATAGCGCATCTGAATACGCCCCTCCTTATTAACTGCGAGCAACTACCTCAGTAATGGACAAGGCCGGCACTGCAGGTCCAGTTCCAGGAAGTGATGCGTACTCCATTGGTTTCAGCCCTACAGTCGTTTGTTTCAGTTTTAATCGGAGCTTGTATTTTTCTCAACAGCTTTATGATGAAGGTATTTGGAAACGAGTACCTGGGTGTTATGTCAACACCAGGTGCGAGTAGTGGCATGCTGCCAGTCTGCGCCGGGAGTGGTCATTCAGGGGGATCTGTTTGACAGCACCTGCTGAGATGTGCTGGCACAGCCCCCTTGAAGTTGTGCGCCCCTTAAGAAATTTGTGTTTATGTGCTGTACAAAAACGCCCCGCCTGCCGACCTACTAACATCGAATAGAAAAGCTCCAAAAACAACTTTGTTGAGTAACGTTTTCCAGTAGCTGAATCGCCTACCTGTTTTTAGCGCTCTATAAAGCTGTGACTTGACCTGAAAAGAATCGCTGCCTTGTTGAGGAGTGAAGGCGCTGCCGCCATTAAAGTTCTGCAGAAGTGCAGGCGGCGTCCAGTGAAAAGTGCCATATTAGCGGTCACTATTCCGTCTGTTTAAAAACGAATTCTGCATTTAGTGAGAATTTTCGGTCCTTTGGGAACCGTGTTCACAAACTCCAGGGTCTTGGTATTATGTTAGCGATACTTCCATTGCTCAAAATAAAAGTGTGGGTGTCCAGTAACCAACATATTTACTGTGCTCCAAAAAATATTATTATGGAAGTACTAAAGTGAGACAAAACACTGCCTCTATTATACATTAAAAAACAAAACATTCAACTTGAATCGAGTTTTCACAAAACTATAAACACACCAGCTAAATGTGCAAGTGGGAATATGGAAAGGGGTGGTGGAGGGCTGTTTGGAAATGTGTTTGTATGTAGGTCAATTATATTATTAATATTTGTGTCCAGCTGTGTGAAACGGGAAGTTTAGGAGAGGGGAAGAGGGTAGGAGTCAAGAGTTTTTCTATTTCAGGAAGTATTTCTGGGCAGGCCTCTTCTGTGCCCTGTGGACACCCCTGCAACTGGCAGGCATGTTGGATCCACCCTTCCGCCTGCTGAGTCAGTCAAGTCCTGTGCTTGCTCTCTTCACTGAAATACTGTGGCTACTACACAGAAAACCCTCTAAATACAGGGCAGCGCTAGGCATGGGCAGTGTGGGCAGCAGTCTACGAGCATGCGGCCCCACACAATTGCAACACACCACCGGTCCTCATGTACCCCTGCCGATCCAATTGAAAGAAAGGTGTCTCTTTGCAGTTGGGCTCACAGGAGCCCCTCCATGGGAGTCTCAGGGATGGTATGGGTAGGCCTAGGGCAGGGGGACACTTCCAATCTTGTCCCAGTTGCAAGAGACACATTTTGAAGGTTTGCCCTGCAATCACGCCTCCTGCCTGGCTGCCCATTCAGAGACACTATAGGACACCCTTTGTCCAGCACTTTAGCACCCCCACAGTTTTAACTCTCAGCCCCCAAGCAATTCTCACACCTTCAGCCCTATATGAGCTGTAAAAGATGTGCTTGTAGGTGGGTGAGAGGAGGAGCTTTGGCCCAGGAGAAGTCTCCACAAAGCATCTTCCGGAGCCCTGAAGGTGCCACTTTGAAAATTAGAGGGCCTGGCACATTCCCCTTCGCCTGGTGCCCCAAAAATCCCAGAACCGGCCCTGTCGAAATATCCTAGAGAGAGAAGAACAGGAGTGCTTTCCGCTCAGTGTTTCTCAGCAGACAATAGGAGGAGACTGAGAAGCCAAGAGTGGAGCAAGAGGTCAACCTGTGAGGTTACTGGTGGTCCGAGGGTGCTTGGTTCCATGTTTACCAACCCTGGCATTTTGACCGATTGAAGTCCACAAATGAAAGGGCAGTCAATATTCGTGAAAGAGATCTTGTACAACATGGCCACTGAGCTCACCAAAACACCAAATACTTGAGGGTCTAATGAACGGTTTGGTGGTAATGGAAAAACCTCTAATTTCTGGAGGTGTATGTTGAATTTCCTGCACCATACTATTCAATTGAAGAACAGAGCATAAACCAGTAGATGTGGTACATAGGAATGTACGGTACCTTTACAGAAGACATGCTAGGATGTGTGGCCCAACCTTGGAAACCAAACTTTAAGCATACATGCCAATAGACCCGATTCAGGCGGGAGACTCTATATTATAGAAGCCAAAAATTACTTTATTTTTACTGTCTCCCGCCTGAAATTGACTTTGCTTCAATAGAAGTCAAAAGGGGAAATACAGTCTCCCGATTCTTTTTTAAAGATCTCCCACTTATCTCTCCCAAAATGTTGGCATGTATGTTTAAGGGTTTAGAATTGGCTTCAGTAGTTTAATCTGCCATTCTGGTCAACATTTTGGAATTCCTGGGCTTAACTCCTCTGGATTGTTACCATTAAGTTTGTTTGGACTAGTCCCCTCCTTTGATCCTCGAGCTATAACAGAATTTACATTTTAAGATGGACCACGTGAATCAGTCGATATTCAGGGACAAGCAACACAGGGAGACAGTTCGTTCTCACTCCTGGAACAGTTACTGAGGTGGCTTCCAGCAGCTACCACACGGACCCAGTGATTTTGAAGGTAATCGGGGGTGCTGTCTTAAAATAGGAATGACCCTGAAAAACAGTAATTTTAAATGAGTTGCCATTTCCTTTTATTCTTTTAGGAGGCAGTGATCGCAGACCAATCAAGTACAACAAGTACACCTCCCCTCAAGGGTTTGGGGGCAAAGCAGTTGTCCCCGCTCCTGACATTTGCTTTTTTAAGTAGAGCTAAATTAACTCTTGAAATTTTCCAGTGCTTTAACATAAGTATCTAGAGCATTCTCTCTCTGCAACAGCAAATAAATATATCAGGAAGTTGTGGGCTGCATCCTGATGAATGAATGGGCGGAGGACACCGCGGACCTGAAAGCGGTCTCCTGTCCTTCAGCTCTGCGGCAAGTCTTTGCAGCCTGGTGATCCATTTTACCCACCCTTTACCTGTGATTCTTAAAAAGAGAAATCATTTATTCCAGATTTGAAAGCTAAAATGTTTACTGCCTTAAAATTGATCCAAAAATCTAAAAAAACATTCAAAATATGCTAACTGTCCCTTGGAACTCACCAGAGAGAACATGTCCAACAAAGTCTTCCCACCTGCTAAACCTCCACTGAATAGATGGATTGAGTTTGAGACCTTATGCCTACTTCACTTTGGTCTTCCTCAAGGCCCGACTAGCTTATCGGACAACCAGGTAGTGCCCGAGGAGCTTTTCTGATAAGTTAGTGTGTGGGCCGGTTTTTTGAAGGCTTTTGGGCCTGTTTTGATGGTCTGCTGGGCTAGTTTGTACTGTTAATTTCCATGATGTTACCACAAGCATTGGCTGCAGCAGCCCCAAATGCTGGCATACCTTGCAAAACACCTATACAACGTGTCTGTACAAGTTCAAAACTGCCCTATTTGCAAATGTGGGCCACTTTTTTTTTAACTATCTGTTACACTAATGGGGCCACTTTTATTTTGGTGCCCAGGCCTATTTTCTGTCCTAGTCCGAACCTGGTCTTCCCTCTATAACAGGGATAAACTCCTCAAATATTTTCCTAACTTTTGGCTTTCGCCGCACCAAAGAATATAGCCTGTTTCCAAAAACAGACTTAGGGATCCCCAGCCCTTCAAGTCACGCTTTTTCCAGGGGCCAGCCACCACGACATGAGAAAATAAATTGTCATGTTCATTTCCGTTGAGCACAGAAGATTTGCCACTCAGTCTTTTTCTTGTAATCGGGTCTTGTGCTTTATAAAAACAATGCTGGACTGCAGCCTAGGGTGCAACAGGAAGAGAGCACAAGAATACCAGGAAAAATATCAAAACAATGGTTGTTCTTAGAGCGCATATGCCATTAGCAAATTCAGGACACAGAGGGCTTGGCTCATGTAAGCTTGGCTGCCTCACCAAGCCAATTATTAAGACACTCTGATCTTTCTAATCCCTTCTGCACACTTATTGTGTTTGTCCAAGCGGTGAGGAGCGTGCCAGAACATGCCTTGTCCAGGAGCTATAGTCTCGGCGACAGTTTACCAATGGAACAGGAGTCAAGGGCCTGAGCCTGAAAGACCTTCATGAATCCGCCATTTTGGGATAGTCTGCCTTTACTAGAGGTAGCTGGACCGCTATTGTGGGACAGAGCCAGACAGGGTCTGAAAATACAGAGATGGTTCCAGACGCCATTGTGTGACACACAGGCTGCAGGGGGGGCCTCAAGTGAGTTTATAGAAACAGTTTGGCCCCTGGTCCTCTGGCATCGCGGAACACAGTGGCTGTTAACGCCTTAAGGGCCTTAATTCGAGATAGCCTGGCCTTCCACAGCCGGCCATTGTGTGACACACAGACCACGAGGGCTTCAAGTGACCTTATCAGAGGTAGACTGGCCTCGCTCCAGACCGGCCGCCATTGTTAAGTGACAACAGTCTGTCAGGCCCTGAAGGGCCTTTATCAGAGAAGTGCCAACAGAGTAGCCACTCAGAGCCTCTTAGGCGTTATCGGCCATGATAAGCTGGCTCGGGCTGCCTCTGCAGGGAGTGCAGCAGGACTTTGGCCTTGCCATAAAACTGCGCACACCTGGCAGCAGAATGGGGCAGGGAAGAGCTTAGGAGTGGGGGGGGGATACCTGGGGTGAGAGCAAGAGTAAAGGGGAGTCTATGTGAGTAGGACAGCCGAGAGGGCGGCAGCCAGAGGCCGAGGGCAGGCTGCGAGGAACCAAGCGCGGGCATAGGACACATCTAAGGGATACCGGTCAGGCCCGAGGGGGAGAGCGGCGTCGGTGAGGGGAGGAGCGCGCGCGGCGGCCTCGTAGGACTAATATTGTATTAACTCCCACTGGTTCTCATAACACGCGCTCCCGCGCGCTGGCTCCGGATGCATCCGAGGGCCGAAAGGCCACGCGAGCCCGCTGAATGCCTTACAAGGGGCTGGACGGCTATAAATGGAACAATGCATCACCAGATGCCGGCCGGGCATCTCTCTGTAAATTATGCCACCAGGCCTCGCAGAGGCGGGGGAGGGGGGGGGCGCGGATATCCATCCAGGAAGTACGGAGTGTGAGGGTGTGGAAAGGGGAGCGGGGGTAAGGAAGTATCGAAGGGTTGCGAGGGCGGCACGAGGCGAGACGTGAAGATTGACGAGGAAACATGGAGTATTAAAAAGTGATACACAGAAAGCCATGGCGCATCAAAGGGTCACGCAGAAAGCCATGGCGAGTAAATACGCAGTGTGTGGCCTAATGACACGATGGGAGATACATGCCAGACCCTATTCAGGCGGGATACTATTTTTTAAGTCCAAAAGGGCTTTATTTACCACTGCCTGACTCCTAAAATCTCATCTTCAATGTAAGTCAGTCAGTGTGGAAAATAAGTTCCTGCAAATTTTCTTCTTCATAATCACCCTCTTACTATGTCCAACATGTTGGTATGTATTGGAGATTGCCACCACTGTGGGCGGACAGGTGGGTGTAAAGGGAGAGAGAGGGAAGAGGATTAAATATGGAATCCGAGAGTTGATGGAGAGGAAAGTGTTGGGAAGAAATGAGAGAGAAGAGATGCGTGGAATGGGAGAGAATGAGACCAAAGGATGAAGAGAATGAGGAGGGAGAGTATAGTAGACCGGGGAATAACGAGAAACTTGAATTTCCCCTACTGGTTAATATCCACACGGACATCTTTAAATTCTGGCAGCATGTCAAATAAAGTGACCGAAATGCCACCTGCTCTCGGGTTTTGAAAGACCTCGTAATATTATCCGAAAGGACCACTGTTGGAGAGTCTGAAATATTTAATATATTTTACATGTTTAACTTGGCAACACTTGGCTGAAGTGTCATGGTAACAAAGGATCATATAATGGATTGTACTGAATTAGGTGGAAGCAGTGTCCTACACATGGGCCACTGCATGTTGTTTTGTGTGGCTCTTGTCCCCACAGTGAATACATTCTTCCAGAACTTCTTCTGGGAATTCATGTCCAACTGGAATTCTGGTAATTCCTAATTGACACATTCCTTTGGACTTATCTCCATTCACGGAGTTCTGAAAATTACTTTGCCATTTGAATAACATTTTTGCAGTACTTTTTGGAGGTTCAACACATTTTGCTTGTGTTGCCGTACACATTTGTTGTTTGCTATCCATCTGCCATCTAAAAACTTTATTTCCTTATGGTCAGCAATATGTAAGTCAGAGCAGCTCATTCTTTTTAGTTGAAAAGTTGTTTCACAAGAAAAAGGGTAATGAACACTTCATGGGGTATTACTCTTCTCCCGGTCACTGAGTTGGCCACATTCCTCTGTGCGTTATGCATCCAGATCTCCTGTGAGGTATGACTTGCTTTCTGCAAAGCGTTGAATTTCTTTAGATGCTCAGCAGGGAAAAGCCAAACTTCCATACAAGTGCATCGTTAAAGTGTGCATATTTTTTCTCTTGCCATCAGCTAATTCCAGAATTGGGCCAGTAGGGCTGCTCCATGTTTATCCACTGTCTCCCGAGCATTTCACATGCACTGTTACCACGTGTTCAGCCATGCACGCCTATCAGCACCAATGGAGTGTTTCCTCTCTAGGACTTTGTGGAATTGGAATGAGTGATGGAAAAGTTATCAGCAGCTAGAGCTTCCTTCAGTGGTGACCTGGGGTGCCATTTGCTGTATATTTTTCTAAATGGAGGTGCAGGGCATTCTCAAGTAACTTTCCTTCCATCACTCTTTTCACTATTTTGCTTTCGCTTTTTCTTTTTGTGCTATATTTCTCTCTCCCTCATTCCTCTTGTGCTCCCTTTCATCCCTTTCTCTGTCACTTTGACCATCATTTGCTCTTTATTTCTCCATCTCTTTCTCTGGACCTCTTGCATTTTGAACTTAAGCTTTCTATGTCAGAAGCAATGAGGGTAGAAACATGGCTCACACAGGAGACAAGGTTGTGAATGGTAGGAGAAGGGGCAGCTGGTGGAGGGGGCTGTACTGGAGAACGATTCACACCACCACTTCTCCCATCTCTTTGGCCCCCCTGAACTAACTTGCAGTATTTGTATCTGTCTCTAGAGGACTCATTGTTGAGTTCATCTATAATCAAAACAACAAGAGAGAAAGGGCTACAACAAGATCGCTCCTGGACCCCCAAAGTAAACTATGTCAAAACAATTAAAGAGCGACACGCTACCCAATGTCTCCACCTTATAACCCACAATTAGACTATCGAAAGTAGGAAATCAAGGAGAAGAACAGTAGCAAAGCAAGACAAAAGCAAGAGAAAAATAGGAAGAATGTGTTCAAGATGGGAAAACGAACCCTCATACACCAAACAAGTAGGTGTTTAATCTCATCATTGGGTTCTTTTTCTTAGAAAAGGGCATAACCATTAAGCCCATCAACATTTAGTGCAGTTAAAAGAAGTTATAACAGTTCCCGAGACCAAATTTAATAAAGGGATAGTCACACTCCATTAAAAACCAAGTGATAAGGCGCACACCATGGGTAAGGGTCAATGCAAACCCTGGTGTACTTAAAAAACTAATGTGGTCAACATGTTTCTGCTATATCGAGTATCATTCACTCAGCATTCATCAGGACCTATACAATTTCAAAATAGAAACCACCACAGTGGAGAACACATCCTAAAGTGTGCCCAACCTGAGGTGCTTCGAATACATAATGTTTCACCAACTCACGGAACTCCCGTACTG
The DNA here is from genome assembly GCF_964261635.1 of Lissotriton helveticus. Classification (NCBI taxonomy): domain Eukaryota; kingdom Metazoa; phylum Chordata; class Amphibia; order Caudata; family Salamandridae; genus Lissotriton; species Lissotriton helveticus. The sequence continues at coordinate 643,969,421 of NC_136070.1, forward strand.
AGTCTCCTTAGTAAATACCAAGGGGCTTGTATTTCTAATTACGAAAAAACAAGCGTCCTGGGTTCATGGCAGGGGAAACCTTCATGCCCAACATTAAGGTTAATCGGGTGACTCCCCGCTAGCAACCTAGGCAAAACACTTCCATGACCCGGATGGAGTAGAAACATGGCTCACACAGGAGACAAGGTTGTGAATGGTAGGAGAAGGGGCAGCTGGTGGAGGGGGCTGTACTGGAGAACGATTCACACCACCACTTCTCCCATCTCTTTGGCCCCCCTGAACTTACTTGCAGTATTTTTATCTGTCTCTAGAGGACTCATTGTTGAGTTCATCTATAGTCATGATCCTCAGCACAGACTTCTCTTCTGCCTGTGTGCCACTGATCTCGTATCTGGCCGTCACTGTACAGTGACTGGGACAGAATACGGTTATTTGTTTTGTTTTCGAAATAACGGGTTATTAGTTCTTTCACGAGTCCCTTGTCAATGAACAGAAGTGACATTGACATTTCTTCAAAATATGCTATGACACAACTGCCATTTATGCTAGTTTCTGAGTGACCCTTGGTTCAACTTCCTGAGAATCTGCCAAAAATACGAAAGCAAACTGAAATGCCCACCGACTAAAAAAAAATGATGGTTTTAGGCTGCCAAAGATCTGGTCCACAGTCAAAATGTCAACTTGATGGGGTTGTGGTTGTGGATACGTGCATAACTTGATTGAGTGGATACAAAAAGTCAGTGGTTTATATTTCACTAACAGTTATTCACATTCACACGTTCGGATGTAAGGGCACCTATGTGACCGCCTATTTACTAAAGACAACCATGGAAAAAGTTTATCTTTGGTCCAGTTCAATCTTTAAACCATGATTATCTCTGGAACTGCAAGGGCGACAAAGGTGGTTCAGATCGTATCAGAAACAGACTGGCTAACCTCAGCATACACAACGCTATCCTAAGACCTAAGGTCTAAGGGAAAAAGCACTTTATTTCTCACAGTGTTGAAATAGTCTGATAAATGGTCCCAAAAAGTAATTGATTTGTGGGGAAAGAGTAAGGAAATTGTGGGCTCACTCTACTTGCAATTCTGGAAAATCTCCTGCAGCTCTTAAGCTCTATTGCAAAGCAATGTGTTCAGTTTGGATCTGGTCTGATGGGCTGCAAGGTCTTTGGGGTTGCTGAGTTGCTCTCCTCCACACATCCTTCAGTGAGCTGTGACTGGCTCCTTGTCATTCAGAGCATGAGTCAGGTCCTCCCAAGCACAGGGCAGTACATCTTCTGCTTCTGATACCTAAAATGAAAGCGACAACCACTGTGTCACTCACAGACTGGACATGGAGTGATATGAGCATTCATCACACTAGCAGACCTGGTCTGTTTGTTGCAGGTCCCCAGCTGTAGAGAAAAGCAGACATCTACAATTTGGTTTTGACCAGCAGAGCTACACCCATCCACACCACCCTTGCCAAAAACCTCAGGATTATGATCATGAGCAAGTGACATAAACATCCTCTCCTATATCAACAACATGCAACTCATTCTCTTCTCCATGCACAAGATGCCCAGTATCCGGACCAGGTTCACTGACTGTCTGAATGAAATCGCCCACTGGATGAAGACCAACTGTATGAAGCTGAAAACTAACAAGACCTAAATCACGATTTTTGGTAAGAGCAATTCACCTTGGGGCTCCATGTGGTGGCCAACAGAGCTAGGACAGACACCACCACCATCACCCATGCCAAGAGCCCCTGGATAGTTATCAACAGCAGTATCTATATGACCGTCCAAGTCAACACCATCACCGCCTCATGCTTCCATACCCTGAAAATGCTGAGGAAGATTTTCAAATGGTTCCCAATCAGCACCTGGAAAACCTTCACTTCCACATGTCACAAGCATACCGAACTACAGGAACACCCTCTATGCTGGGATCAATAAAAAACTAACCAGAAGGCTGTAGACCATTTAGAACTCTGCGGCCAGGATCACTTTAAACCTCCCACACTGCACTCATGTCACACCCCACCTGAAAGAGAAAGAGCTCCACTGACTCTCCATATACAAACATGCACAATTCCAACTCCTCACTGTCACTTCGTACCAGTGGACCAGCATACCCCAGCAATCGAATCTGCTTTCAAAAACCCTAAAGAGACCTCCACTCTTCCGGACTCCTACTTGCACACATCCTGCACTTAAAGAAAACCAGAACCAGTGGTCAAACCTTCTCTTTCATTGCTCCTAAAGCGTGGATACACCTTCACATAAACACATAAGAACCTCCTCCTCATTTCTTGAATTCCGCTACACGCTAAAGACCTGGCTTTTCGAGTTGTCCCACTAGGCCCTAGGCTTGGCTAGACTCACACCTGGTCAGTACCAGGATATCCTCCCGAACCGCAATGTGCTCCACAAGTCTACATAACAAGTTTCCTAAAGCTGGTTGCAATAATTTAAAGGTAGAGCAAATCAAGAAGGGGCAGCTTGCTCACAAATCATAACCTAGCCAAACAAAGTGGAACGCATCTTCATAGGCTTCCTAACCATGGTTTCCAAATAGAAATTGAGGACAGACACCAAGTGGTTTATTAATGTGGATTCCCACAGATGCAGAGCGCAATGTGTGCATGAGGTCTCTTCGAAAAGCAGCTTATCCTTGGCAGAACACAAAACGGAAATTTCACAGATGGTCTCAAGTTATTAACGTGGTCCCACACAAGCCGGACATCCCAAGCATGGGTAAGCTGGGCAAATCTTCAGGAAGAGCTTCCAAACAGCAAAACCACTTTTGGTCAGAAATTTGTGGTCAGGCAGACGTCTGGCCTGTATTTAAACTGCAACCAGAAACCAAACAGGAAAGAAACTGCCATAGACTCTCTGAGTCTTCACAACCAGGGCACTTCTATAAACTGTTAAGAACTTATGGCATTATGGCCTGTTCCGGGAGGTCCTATTGAGTGTCTCTCCTGCGTTAACATTGGCCCTTTGTTTCCTATAAACGCATAGGAGTCTGTGAGTCTGTTTGTGAACCAAAAAACGAGTGTTAACCCTAAAGCTATGTTCCTAATGTCTCCTGAATGGTCAGGACTATAGACTTTAAATTTTCACTGATAATCTTTATTTTTTCTATACTGTGATTAAACGGTGCATGTTTAATTGATCATTTTTTTTAACAACAAATGTTATTGAATTTCCAACGTACCAAATGGGCGACGCCCAGCAAGGAAAATATAAAGAAAATGCATGAAATGAAATCCCTAGGTACATCATACCAAACCCATACCATCTGCAGAGCAACAGACCGAGGTAGAAAGAAATTTAAGTGATAATTATTTTTACTGACCATCTTGACTACTTATTGATTGTGCATTCAATAACTGTGCTGCTGCATCTGGCTCAATGTGCTCATCACCTCCCATGAGCTGGGCCTAGACTGCTCGATCTTGCTATCTAGATGAGTCATGGAGGTGCTGGAGGGTCTTCTTTACTTTACAGACAATGTATTCGGGACACCCTGGTCAACAGGGAAAATGCGTAGTTTCTCTTTACCTGACTTGGCGTTTACCACCTCAGAGCATTTCCAAAATTCTGAGTCTCTGCCTTCACTCTGTGTACAGACCTAGCATTGAGCTTCAAGCTGCAGGTCTTTTTTAGCTCCTGTTTACATCCTCCCTTACTGTGCAGTCGCAAAGTGCTTGGGTCCTGTATCTCTCTAGTACTGGAGTTTCGCTGGATTAAGCTTTCTGGCCTTCTGATCTTCATGACTCCCTCTTGCGAAAGGTCTACTCCCGCTCGGACTCAGAACAGCATATTTGTGGTTCCTTCAGGGTCCTTCTCTTTTCAGAAAGAGAGTTTTAGACCCTTTTGCGTTCTCCGCAGTTTCATGATTTATTATAATGTATGTCTGTGCAACATCTTCCAACCAAAGGAATTCTTCAACAGCATCCAAGCCCTCCTTTTCTGACAGGCTTTTGCAGAAGTCATTTAGTGCTTCTCTAGCCATCTGTTTTACATATACGGGAATCATGACCTTTCCTTGACAGGAGACATTTAGTCAACAAGTTGCACCTCTCTTCCGTCAAACAATATTTCTTCTCCTTCTGTGATATGATGTCCTATCCCTTTTCCTACTGGGTTGCATTATAAAATACCACTTGTAGCATGTGGTGACCAGTCCGGAGGCAACTTTCTTTGGGTTATTACATGGCCAGTCGGCACTTTCTGTCATCCTCCCCTCTCTAATGTAGACACAGAGGCTATTGCATGTGCTGACTCTACCTTACTTTATTTAGGTGTGGTTCTTGTGGATTCTGTTCAGATGAGCCACCCAGTATTCTCTTGTGGCTATTGATTCCTTTCTGATTGACTCTGCCATCATTTTTTCAGCTGTGTCAGATGATCCTTGTGTTAGATCAGTTTCTTTGTGTCATTGGCAGCTGGCATCTGCTGTCTGTATATTCCTATTTGTTTTTAGGTGTGGCCTTAGCCCAGACCTTTTAATGGTAATGAAATTATAATGGTTCTCTCAGCCAGCCCGCTTTATCCATTAGTCGATTGTAGTATCACTCACATTTGTATTCCCCCTTACAAAATACAGCATGGGGCAGTGCTTCTGCCACTAGATAACTTTACTGTGTGACAGCATTCTGCCTTTTTTTTAAGGAAAACATCCACATACAAAGTGGTTCCATTCAGTGGCATGGCCTACTATGGCAATGGGTGTTTTTTAAACCCCCAAAAATATTTTTGTTTTAAGCAAATGTTCCTTTTTAAAATTAACGAGGGCCTGCAAGCCGCCCTGACACAATTGTTTTAAAAAATGATGACAAAATAAAACAAACATTGAGAAACTGAAAAGAGTGGCATTGAATGTCAGACGTATCGGCTTTGCCAATGCCTTTTATTAAAGCTCTGGTTACTGATATCTGTGATGTTTCTGTATTTTTGTATTGATTTTCCATGTTCATATTTTGCTCAACCAGGATTTCCGGGAGCTAAGTGGGAACTGTGGGCTCCAAAAGCCTTCATAGGTTTGATTGGAAGACAATAGAAAACTAAATAAAACTCATGAATGGGGCGGATATTGTACTTGGTGAAACACGGAAGCTGATAGGTCATCTGACAGAAATAGTGCAGTGACCTCTGGCATAAAGTAGCCAGCTAGTATATCATTCTCCTGTACTTTACCTGCCCTTTTCAGTGGCATGCAGGCTCCCAAAAAGCAACATGCCTCCATAGACTTCCATGAAGTCTCCCTCTGCATACCTTCCTAACTCTCTAAAATGTTTTTTTTAGGTCTCGCGACCTATCGATGCGCGCATGCGCATCGAGCGGAGCGAGAATTCAAGTAGCGAAAATCCTCATGAAACCACCAGCTTTTTGCTGGCGGTTTTCATGAAGTTCACGTGAACCACGTGATCAAACACGAACGCGCATCAGCCTCCCTCCCTCCTAATTGCATTTTTTCAACGGCCGCCGCACAGCACATCAAAGGGCTTCGCCCAGCGTGCGCTCTGCGGCTTCTCGGCTTCTCCTCCCCTAATTAGTCATTTACGCCGCTCCCCTGCCCGCCGTGTCGCATTTCTCCTCCCCCCCCCTTCTCTGCCTTCCTTTCCCGGCGCACGCATTTGTTGACATTTTCGCTGCTTTGAACTCCACTCCAGCACATGCTGTGCTTGTTTAAATGGGTGCTTGGTTTCAAAGCTTCTGTGAAACACTTTTTTTTTCTGTTGCGGCAGTGTGGAAATGCTATTACGCTTACATTTCTGATCTCCTGATGCAGTGTTTAAATCTAGAATAATTAACATTATGTGAACATCGCGCTACCCCCATTCCCCCCATATGCATTCTGAAAATGGTTGCTTGGTTTCAATGCTTTTGTTCTAACTCTCGCTCCCTTGATGCATGTGAAAATGCTATATTGGTTTTATTTCTGCTCTCCGGATGCGGTGTGAACATTTTGAATAATTTACTTCATGTGATAAAAGCGTGAAATCTGTGTAAACAAAAAGCTGGTGTGTTTTAGAAAAGAGAATGCTAAAGTACCATCTAACCCATATTGCTGTGTCTTATTTTGATTATATTTTCCCCACCACATGTGTAAGTGCATACAAAGCACAATTAATTACCAATTGTAAGTTACAAACATTTAGTAATTATCTTAAATGTGAATGTTTTACTGAGATATTTTACGGCATGTGTGGCATTTATAAACTGTAAAGTAAAAGTTAAAACAAGCATTGGCATAGCCAATAGGTCTCGCCTTTGGGACCTTATAATTAGTGTTTAGTTATCCAGCACAATATCCTTGGTGCAACAATATCAACCGTTGCATTGCTAAACACTTATAAGGTCCCAAAGGCGAGACCTATTGGCTATGCCAATGCTTGTTTCTCATTCACTTTAAATGGATCAACCGTGTAAACATCTATAGACTTATCCTCATTCGAGAACTAACAGGTTCGCAAGTATCCTGTTGGAGTTGAGATCCCCAGTCTTTCAAGTGCAACCCATAAGATCTAAATATTAAAGTTACAACTGGGCGTTTTACCTCATCCATCATCTTGGTATATACAAATCAATACATGCTTCAAGAACACAGATCTATATTCTGTTGCAGCCATAGAAGTAGCAGTAGTCAGTCCGCTAAAGGCTCTAAGCAGTTTCGCGGTTAGGTCCAGTAATTCCAAAGTTAATGAGTTTTGTGAAGGGTTGCGTCTTTGTACGGTGCCCAGTGTCGCTCAATGAGGGCCATTTGCAATGCACATTGTCATGATAAGGACTGTTAAACTGAGTTCCATTGTATGGAAATTTGTCTCATGTGGATATCCTGAAACTCTGAATGGGGCTCTCCCAGCCTCACCTTGGGCTCCCCACACTTAAAGGTCTACAAACCTGCTATGGCACAAAATTGACCAACTGCACAAAGTCCAAAGAAGGCACCATTGAGACAAAGATAGGCATAACCCAACACCATTTATTTAGTTTTTTATCCATGTTTTTCAAACATGACCCTTGTGGGTATCGGAGCGCTTTACAAGTTTACAGAGAGCAGAGTAGTAGAAACAGGAATCTCATGAAACTCTATGTTTCAAGTTGAAGGCCTCTTTAGTCCCATGCCTCTAATTGATAGTCTGTGTCTTGGAAGTGTTATTTCTTTTGATCTGTGTTTGTGCTTGTACCTTGATCACACTGCAGCTGCTCATTGAGCATGCATTCTCAAATCTACTACACTGCACACATTCTATGTACACAATAGCCAAACATGGCCATTAGGATTATGAACTGAGCAATACTGTTTAATTTAGAAATCCAGTTGGGAATATTTTGGAATGGTTCTCTGTGGGAAACGCGCCATATTTCTAACACCAGCGATGGCCTCGATTCCACAAAGATGCATATGTTGCACTTTCAATTCTCTAAGACTGATAGCATATAACGAATGATACACATTTATGAAGTGTGCATGTGCAGAATATTCTGGACCTCCAACCTACTATGGCACAGCCTAGAGCCAGGTATTTGACAGATGTTCAAGGGAAGCCAGTGAGAGGAAATAGAAAGAAGACAGAGACTGGTTATAGAGAGTGATGGTGAGAGGACATCAGAACAGAAAGACATTTGTACAAGAAGACATGGAAACAAAGAAACAACTGTGGAAGAGGGAGGTCACAGTGTAAAAGTGAGCGTCGGTAAGAGTAAATAAGGAAGCTACATAAGTGTATGGAAAGGTGGTACGCGATTTAATGTGGTAGAGAAGAATATTTAGAGAAATGTGCGTTGAAATATTTAGAACAAAAGTAGAGAGTTGTACAGCAAAGTCAAGTCCTTAATAAATATGTCAGTGAACTAGTAATTAGCATAGTCACTGTTCAATGACATCACATGAAGTGACATCATATGAACTTCACTTCCACGAACTAGCAGGGAGTGGTATCACAGGAAGGTGCTGGCAAAGAGGGATATTATATTCATTGTGAAGCCTAACCCTTGGTGCTTCCTGATTTAATTGGACTTGTGTTAAAAACAGCACATTATATAGCTATTACTATATTGTTAATTTATGTGGCTGGAAAACTGGACACCTACAATTTGTCTGGGTATCTTTTAAAACAATAAGGGCCTGATTACGAGTTCAGCGGTCCATCGGACCGCCAAACCCATAGTGGAGGTGCAGCACCAGTGGTCTGACCACGGTATTACAAGTATGCTGATCAGACCGTTTTGGAACCACTGCACCACCAGGGATCTGGGATCCCTGGTGGTGGCGGGGTAGTGTGAGGCCACAGAATGCTTGGTGGGGTCGCTGCGGCCCCACCAAGCATATTACGAGTTTCCTCACTGCCAGCGGTCTCATGGCAGTGTTCACGCCACAAAACTGTTGGCGGTGAGGAAACGGTTGCCTCTGGCCGTGCCAATGCATGCAGGGGGGCACATGGTGTGCCCCCCTGTCTGCATGCACATCCAGTTCCTGCACTGGATGTGCAGGAACTGGATGTGTTAAGTTCAGGAACTTGCTTTGGCATTCCTAGTACCTTTTTCAAAGACACCGCCATGTGAACGCCAAAGGACCACCCGATAGACAACGAGAATACTTGTAATCTGGCAGGCGAGCGGCGGTAGAGTTTGGCAGTGCAGGGCACTGGCTTGCTGCCCCGCTCCTGCACCGCAAAACTCGTAATCAGGCCCTAAGAGTAAATCCTAATGCACAATGATGGTCTGTGGGATTCATATAATTAATGATAAGCAGTTGAACGTATTATTTACAGTCAAGACTGTATTCCAATTGACTGTCACTGCAGGGCAAATAGAGTACATTGCAAAGAATGGCGTTGATGCTCTTTAAAAGCTCAGAAACAAATGGGGGGCTTTTTCTGAACATGGCTAAATCAAAAATATATACTCTTTTTCGAAAATAATTGAAAGGTATGGAAGGCAAAAGCCCAATCTGTTTAAAATCACAACTGCAAAGAGGTTAAAACAAATTGTATTGGGTCTTCAGAGATCCTAGGGCATCAGTAGGAAAGCAGTTGGATTTCTCCCATCTGCTCCCTCCTCACATGGGTCTCCAAAGACTAGAGGAAGATGGGAGAATGCAGGCACACTGTGCATACTCCAGTTAGCTTCTCCCCTGTCAGCTCTGGTGTCTTCAACTTTTACCTTCCATAGCTTTCAAGCTGATCACGACTTTAGACGTGCACCGCAATGGGAATGCCAAAGCAAGTTCCTGCATGGCATGGACTGTTAAGTCTATGCCATGCAGGAAATGGGCGTGCATGCACACATACAGGCACACAATGTGCCCACTGCATGCATCCCAGTGTACACGGGCAACAGGAGGCCCTGTGGGGCCCCTTTTGTTCCCCACCGCCAGCCTTTTCATGGTGGGCTCACCGCCATGAAAAGGCTGGCGGTGAAAAAACTCAGAATATGGTTGGCGGTAGCACTGCCAAGCGTATTGTTGCCTCAGACCCCTGTCTCACCACCAGGGAACTCAGTTCCCTGGCGTTTGTGGCGGTCCAATGGTAGTCCGACTGCCAAAGTTGTAATATGGCAGCCAGACCGCCAGTGCGGCGGTGGCCAGACCACCAGCGCGGTGCCACTGTGAGTTTGGTGATGATCAGCCCCTATGTCTTAATCTAGAGAGTATCCGTGGAGGTAACAGCCTTTTCCTGTCACTGTCACCCGATTTAAAGGCGAAGGGGGAGTCAAAGCCTTGCAAGCATTTTCATCTCCAGCCAGTCATCTTCATCAAAATCTGCCAAATCTCTGATCCATCGTTTCCTCTGGATGCCAGGGGGTCAGCGGATATGTACCACCAGAGCTCGGTATGGCCCGGACTTTCCCATAATTTCTATTTTAGCCACAGTGGGATTGGGCTCTCTAGGGTTGAATTCCAGTATGGGATTATGGTCACTTTTGTATTTCTCAAGTACATGTTATAATTGTAAGAAGCGAAAGAATTGTGACCTATGTAAGACATATTCTTCAGTGAGATCAGTGTATGTTTTCAGTGTATGTGTATGTGTGCTCAAAAGAAAATAATGTGATTGGTAGAAACGTTCAGACAGGAGAACATCTATCAATGTAAAGAAGTTACAGCACTCCCAAGAAAAACGTGCTCGTAGCTAACACTGATAAACACGTGGATGTAGGTATATGGAAAGTTCAAACTGCTACCACTAGCAGGTACATTCATAACCAGTTATATGTCATAATATGGAGAACAAAAGTATCACAGCACAAATATCGGTAAAAAAATATTACAAACCAAAATATTGTGTTTACATACTTAATATTTATCCACAGAAATATCAATACACAATTATTGTGGACCAGAATTTCGTCAAAAACAGGTAATTATAGCAATGTTTCTATGTACATCATTATATTAATTTAATTTATAAATTACAGTTCAAAATAATAATATATAAAAAGTATTCACTTAAAAATATTGAATCAATTAGTAAAAATAAATAACATTAAAATTAACAACATGAAAAAATAGCATACATAGAACAAAAACATAGCAAATTATATACAAATAAAAAAGAATATTTAAAAAATACAACAAATTACAAAGTATTTTAATTTTATAAATAAATAAAAAAATATATAAAAATAAAAAAAAATATTAACACTTCTAACTAAGCAGTCACAATTGGGAAGGTGTAAGACATTTGATGGGTCTGATTTACTATTCCCACTCCAATATAAGCAAAGTAGGGAAAGTTGTATTCTTTGGAAGGGTTAAATTTACTATTCCCACTGTGATCTAAGCCTCGGTTGGGAAAGTGTTGATCTCTGGAGGGGTCAGATTTCCTACTCCTACTCCAATCTGAGCAACATTAGGAATCTGTTGGACTTTAAAGAGGTTAGATTTACTATTACTACACTTTTTAAAATAAATCATTTAAATATAGACCACATTTTTAAATGTAAAACATATTGAAGATAATACATTTATTCAGTAAATAAGAAACAAATAAAATTACATTTTAGAAATACTAATATTATATCACAAATTAAACAAAATTAGAAATATTTTCATTACAATCCCTTTATTCATATTACCCTAAAAAACAAATGCCAACAAACAAGTAAATCATTTAAAGAAAAAACATTAAGAAATTAATTACTGAATACAACTATTAATAGTGATATAATTATTAAACATAAAATTTAAATAATGTAATAAAATGATCCACTAACAAACAAAAAACAACAAATAATTTAAATAACAATGAATCAAATAATTAATTTGCATAATTAGTTAGCAATTAAAAAGTATTACTTTAAAAAATACTTATAATTCAAATCAATATTTTCAATTTTTAAAAACTTCAAGCCATAACTCTCTACAAACCAACTACCTGCTACTGCACTAATATTTCTAATTAAATTTAAAAAATACAATAGAATTAAAAACTTACAAAGTATATTCAAACTAATTAAATACACATATTGAAATACGTTTAACTTACAACACAAAAATAACTAATTCTTCTCAAGATAATTAAAAATGTATATTTTATTAAGATATTGCCTTAAAAACATATACCAGCAAGCAATTAACATTAATATAAAATACATAATATAATAATCATTCAAACATTGTATTATTAAATTAAATAAAACAGTTCATACTGACACAATTCATAAACTGAAATTAATTAACACAATTTAATAATTAAATAAATTGATCCGCCAATTAATTAATAAAAAATGAACAAATAATTAAAACAGCAATGAATTATTTTTCATAATTATCAATAAAAAGATTACATTGTACAAAGTTAATTTTAAATTAAAACAATAATTTACATTTTAAAAAAGTCCTATCCAAGTCTCCTACAAACTCAACACCTAGCTAACAAATTAACAATATGTAATTGAATTAAAAAAATTGGTTCAATTAAAAAAATTATAAAGTGGAGAACTCCCGCTTACCACAATTGAGCAAATGCGCATTACCTAAAAATATATCACTGACACTTATGCTCTACATCCTTCAGAATTTCCTGTACCAGCTGACCTCTGCATTTTTCAAGACACTACAATCTACTGTGACATCCTCCCTCTGGGTTGGAGGTCCCTCAATGGTTGCCTTCATTAAATGGGTGCAGTCACCCTACAAATGGTATTTGGGCAGTTCTAATATCAAACTATATTACTGGGCATCTCAAATGATTTCAATTGATTATTGACTTGTAGGAGATAGGAAAGACCCAACCATAAGACTGGAGTTACTGCTCCCGGAGAATCCAGGGATGATGATTCAATTATATAGCAGAAAGCCAACAGCCTCTCTACCCCACATTACAAGGATTTCCATGGAGAGTTTATACAGCACACTTAATTGGAACGCATTGGAGGTGAAAATACCCGCAGAGAGTGGAGACACCACTTTGGGTGGAGAACTGGAAGGCAAATGTGGCAAATTTGGAAGGGTTCCGGACCAGGGCTAGAATAGGCATATCTGAAATAGGCAAAATTTGGTCTTGCTACTGTCAACAGTATTGTTAGTAAACTGAAGCCAAAAACATATTTTTTTTTTCTTTTAGAATTCATGCAGGTAATTTGGCCACCATACCCTCATAGGGCCTAATTATTGTATTGTATATACATTTATATAGCGCTTATTACCCCGTACGAGGCGTCAAAGTGCTTTTTCGGCGAGTAGCACGCTTCTCCAGAACCCATAAAGGAGTAGTGGTGAATTAGTATAATGAAAATATGAAAGTAATTTGAGTGGTGGATATGTTAGTTAGTTATTTGGCTAGCTAAGGATAGTTGAGGGATAGAGAAGGGAAAAAAGTTTTGCATTTATATAGCTTTTGCTACCCCTGATGGGGTGTTGAAGTGCTTTTTCGGCAAGTAGCGTGCTACTCTGGAACCCATATGGTGTTAGTGGTGAATTAATATAGTGAAATATAAAATTGATTTGTGTGGTGGGCATGTTAACTGTTATTTGGATAGAAAAGTATAGTGGAGGGATACAAGGGAGGGATTTAGAATGTTTTTGTTTGTTTGTTTGTTTTGGAGCTCATTAGGTGGAGGCTTGGGATGAGTAAAAGGGAGGTGGAGGGGGGTGAGATAAAGGGAAGTGGAGGGGAAAGAGTCAGAGGGAGGGTTTATGATGTTAGTGGGACCCACCAACATCTGGCACTGCGGTCCACCCGCCATGTTATGATGTGATTGGCGGAGGGACCATCTATGGCTCAAGTAGCCTGTCGGTGCGTCAGAAACCTAACATAATCCATTCATGATGGCGACGGGATTATGATGTTGGTTTCCGACAACCGTTCCATGTCGGCCTTTCTGACATGGAAAGGCTGTCAGAAAGCAACATTGAGGCCCACTTCTGTCTTGGCCCTCAGCTCTGGGCCCTGGGGAGCACCTATGGTACTCCCTTAAACATCCTTGCACTGTGTGGCCGGCACTGTGGGGTCCCTGCCACACGGTGAATCGATGTTTCAAAACATCCATTTCACTATCGCAGCTTGTGCTGCAGGCCTTTTCCACCCATTGCATAAGCTGCCATAATGAAATGGATGTTTCCAACCGCCCTATGGGCGGTCGCATCCAAATTGGAATGTCAGAACTGCTGACCTATGGTCGGGCGGTTCGAGTCCGATATGGTGATATCGTAATTACGGCCAGAGTGTTGACATAAAGACATTCTGTCTCGGAGAGCTACTTCTTTGGGATGTCAAACAATTTCAGTGGAGTCATTTTATTCCTCAAATCATATAGAAACATTTCTGCGTTTGACATATTCACCATTAAATCTAAGAGCCTTCAACACTATAAATTTTACAGGGGGTGTTTAACTGTGTGCTAGAAATATCTACCACCCTGCAGATGGGCCGAAATGAATACGGGCTTATCACCTTTACATGAGCAACTAAATAGTATTATTTAGCATCTACATTCTTTTGTAACCTTTTTTTATTTGTTTATAATCCTCCTGTGAGGGCCAGTAAATAAATACATTGATTTCAAGTGACTAGGACAAAATCATTCCCTATTCTGTGGTGACCTATGTTGTATGACATGAAATTAAGTTGCATTAAATCTGTGCTCTCTCTCTCTCATTAAATGTATGAATGTTAGACTCTACAAACAAATATTTCAAATGTTATTGGTGAGTCAACTGAAATTTTTCCTTAAGGAGAAACAATTACACGCTTAGTTGCAAGCAGTATGTAAGTAAAAACATGCAACTGTTTGATCTTGAAGGATTAAACTGACATTCCAAGGCACCTAGTAAGATAATTATTGGATTTGGGGCAAAACTTAACCCTGTGATCTCTTACATTACATAATCTGTCTCACGTGCTATCTATCCTTTTACTCCATATCATTTTCTTTACCTCCTTATTTTGTATATCTTTTCATTTCGTTCTTTTGTTTGCACATCTAGTAATTCAGACACTTCGTAAAACCATTTTGCTAATCTATCAAGTGCTCCAGTTGATTTTTGTTCTTTTTACGTTGATTTTGATTTACTATATGTAACATCAGGCCTAGTTTTCAATATCTTTTTCAGAACGTATTCAGCATTGTTGTCCACGATGCTTCTTTGTGATCTTTTTCTAATTCCCTGAGCTAGTGTATTTTATCAATGGATAAGTATGTATTTTTATTTTCTGTGTCCCCATTTATGTGGCCTTTTCTCATTTCTCCTGGATACACCTTGCAATGCGTACCTATCCCTCAGAGTGCTTTTGTAGAGAATTGGGTTTTGGTTTTTGCTGTACCGGTTGGCCATCTCTGCTGATAAACGAGCAGATTGTTGACTCTGGTCACTTTATGAGTTGTGGAGTATTATCTACAGGATAACGGTCATTGTTTTGTGTGATTGCCCCTCATAAATGCTGGCTTCTGGTTCGTTAATAGGCTTGTTAGTCCCTTCTTAGCACCGCTTTGTCTTCATTTGTACCCCCCCACCAGCAGGTCAGTCCCCCCTCCTGCCCGCCCAGTGCCCACATAAATTCACAGCCTGCCAAGGGATGGGTCACTCCAGTAAACCAGTCCAAATTTTTTGGGTAGCCCCTTTTCTGCTGCTAAAATTCTACACCTTTTTTTGAGGGGTGGGTGTTTGATGCTTCAGAATACTGGTTAACCTGGAGTATGGTGGAGAGAAAAAAGAGGCCGATCCCTCGCCTCTCGTTCCCATAAATACCCCCGTCCGAGGCGCCTCCCAGTGACGTCATGAGCTTCCTGACATAAATTATGGACTTCTCATTCTGGGTACTTCTGCCCGTGGCGTGACTAATGGCGCCCCTTCTGCTGTTTGCGGGGGGCGCCTGGCCACTCAAAAAACTCAAACCGAATCCAGTGTGAGTTGGGAGTATGGTTTATATCAAGAACTGACGCATATGAGTACTTGAAACTAGCAAGTCTAATCAGTGTGAGTATGGCAGTACAAGGAGGTGTAATAATTGTATTGCAGTTGGGCGCACACCGTGAGTTAGGCAAATACAAGTACTTACATTTGTATTTAGAGCTCAAATAGGCATACGAATACCATGCCGAAAATGGGTAATGGCAAGACAGTGCTCAGTAAAGACAGAGAGACTATTTGACACCTTGGACAATAAATAAAGGACATTCCCACATCGTGTATATATACGTCCCACCAGTGTCAATCAGCAAGGGCTTGTTTGACTCAATTTTGTTTGAATTAGCTATGCAATATTACATCTTTAGCTAAACTGATATTAGATCAGCCTTTTGACACTAATTTCACCAAATCATAGCCCTTCATTCCACTCTGTTGGTCAATCAGTCAGTTAGTATTCACTTGCATTAGCCCTGCATGAGGAGCACCTGGGAAAGACCCAGGTAACAGAGCACCTTGCTCCATAGTATAGGGACAACCAAGACAAGTTTATGGGAAAGCCTGAGAGGGTGCAAGATATATTAATAATTCCCCTCCTCTTGTGTTATGTGGAGACTGGAAGGCTCATTTTCCGGAACCTTCGAGGCAAGTTTCTTGTAGGCGGCTGTCAATTCTTAATAAGATGATATCAAAGCTGAGATTAGGGAGCTCCCATACGGTGTTGTAAATGAGTAATGCTCCAGGCCAACTTAACATGTTTGCCTGAAGGAAACATCTGACCATAAAATGATACTAAAATGTCCCATCGTTGGTTATCAGATGAGGGGCCAGCACTCAAATCGGTTGGCCGGGAAAAGGGTGTGCTGTTAATGTTTGTGGAACCAGCAATCATCACTTGTGTCTTTAAACCATTAAGTCAAAGGCAATTGTCCATCACCCAGATTCAGATTCTTCTCCACCATTAAATCTGCAGTGTGCTTCCGCCCCATCACAACACACTCACAAGCTTTGCACTATCCACTTTCATCTGAAAATGGAGATAATGCGCATGGACAATGATTGTCAATGGCTCACAAAAGATTTTGAGCATTAGTGTTGAGACAACTGATCCCGAAGAGAGGCCACAGGTTATAATCATAACTGGAGACCAGATATGTTTGTGTTTAACTTCTGGCGCTCGCCCTAGATGTTAAGCATCACTCATGGAATAACAGATCCCTGAGGGAGGCGACTGGCGATAAAAATATTCAGATCTGACTGATGGCACTTAATCTGTTGGGAATGAGTGCAGCCATGATGGATCCATCCTGTCAAAACCAACCTAAAGCCAAAGGGCTCTCAACTTGGCTGCACCGATTCCATGTGCAGTACAGATCAAGTCATATTGAGAGATATACCCATTGCGTGAAGTCTAGCGAATTCAGTATGTATTCCATCATGCTCCGCAATGCCAGCGCAGTACCGTGAGTTAGATGGCATCCAGACAGATTAGAGTCCGGAGGCAGCTTGGTCTCAATTTAAAGCTTCAGTGATTTGTTCTCACTCTGCTTTGCTCCTTTCCCCTTGTACTCAAGCTGCTCTATCCGAGTAACTTAATAGTAAAATATTTTGTCAGGTTACGTACAATCCATTTCGGATGAGTCTATTTGTGTATTTCTTCATCATTGTAGAAAACCCACCGGGAACTTCTTTCATGGCATAGCAAGAGTCCCAAGGACCTTAATACATGCATGTGAAAAATGGGCCTGCTGTCCTTTTATTAGATAGTTAGAGACAGCCATAACTAGGAAACAGAGATAGTGTCCCCTCAGGCTTCTGATTCCAGTGGCAAATAACAGATACACCACTAACTATACTATTCGGTGCCTCGACAAACCCAGCCCAACCTTGCACTGTTGAAGTAACAAATAAGTTGTTCATCACATCTTCATTTTTGTCCATATTTCGATCTGTCGCAATTTTGATCAATATTTTGTAATGGTCAAATTGTCAATTTTTAATCAGTATATTTTTAACCTTTCATTTGTATAGTCCTTGCACTACAAAGGCAATACATTTCTCGACTCCTCCTTCAGCTGTGCAACATCGAATGCACTTTTATTTGTATCAATTAACTAAGACGTTTTCAAATATTTGTATGAAATATCTGAATCTTCACCCTCTAAACAGGGTACTGTGTGTTTCTACTCACTTTCACCATTGTCCCGTCATCTGATTCTGAAGTGAATGTACCGATAGCCAGGCTTCTGTTGGTCAGTGCTGCCGCAGGGCTCTAAAACACTACCATATTCTATCTATTTCATGTTGTGTTTCCAGTTGCCACTCTTTGTGCTGTATTTTCTCTGTGTCATGCCTCGCTCAGACAATTTCACAGTGGTTCACTAGTAGACCGGAGAAACAATCCTAAATGAAGTGCAGATGTATCTCACTGGTGGGAAACAACCTTTACAACGCAACTTTTACAACGCACTACCATTACAACGAAACTTTTACAACGCAACATCCATTACAACGCATGCCATTACAACGCAACCATTACAACGCATGACACTACAATGCATACCACTACAACGCATGTCATTACAACGCAGTCATTACAACGCATACCATTACAACGCATAACATTACCATCCAACACTTACCCTACTGTTGCACCCCCCTAGAGTTAGAATAGTAATTTTTACCCCTACACTATCCAACACTTACCCTAATGTTGCACCCCCCTAGAGTTAGAATAGTAATTTTTACCCCTACACTATCCAACACTTACCCTACTGTTGCACCCCCCTGGAGTTAGAATAGTAATTTTTACCCCTACACTATCCAACACTTACCATACTGTTGCACCCCCTGGAGTTAGAATAGTAATTTTGACCCCTACACTATCCAATACTTACCAAACATGCAATGTAATGTTATGCGTTGTAATGGTATGCGTTGTAAAGGTAGTATGCGTTGTAATGGAATGCGTTGTAAATATAGTTTTTAAAATTTCGTTGTAATGGCATGCGTTGTAATGGAATGCGTTGTAATGGATGTTGCGTTGTAAAAAATGCATTGTAAAGGTATGCGTTGTGAAAGTATGCGTTGTAACGTCATACATCTCTCACTGGTATGACGAAGGTGCTGTTTCAGTGCCCACCTAGTTCACTAGTGGTCAGGAGGAGCTTTGGCAGTGCCCATGTAGTTTACTGGTAGTAAGTAAAAGCCGTTGCAGTGTCTCCATAGTTCACTGATAGTCCCGAGTAGTCATCGCAGTGCCCAGATAGTTCAGAGGAGCTGTTGCAGCACTAACTGAATTCCATTAAAGGCTTGAGGAGCTGTCTCAGTTGGGTGTAGCAGTTTTTGCATCTCATCTGCTTCAGCTATTCGACCATGCCCTATTCTATGCCTTCAGTATCGACAAAGAATCGAGTAGTAGTCCTGAATCCTCAGGTTCTGTTATGTCTGGAAGCAGCGTTGGAGTTCCCATACTGATTGTGCTTGAGGCGGGTACAGCCAACAGCACTCGCCTCCTGCCCTTCTGCTCTTTGAAATATGGGCTAGTGTTGGAATACAGTAAGATAAATACTAAAGGTTTTGCTTGATTTTGTAAATTACTGATTTTTGTTTGGAAGAAAGATTCTACAGTCTAGTTGTGATGTTCCACCAATGTCTCCAGACGTTGATTTGCCCTGTAATTTTCAAGATCCATGGATTACAGAGTTCCCTTGTGATTGTCAAGAAGCCCTGCTTGGCCTCAATTTCCAGGGCTCATGGGACCTGTGTGTCAGTAGTAACTGCATGTTCAAGCAAAAGGGTACTTCCGTTCCAAGAATTAGGTAAAGACTTTGACAGCATCAGCTACCGCGTCTGAAATTCCTGTTCTGGATTCTTAACATATCAACGTAACCGGCTGTGAAGCAACTTTGAAAACAATGACAATAACTTGTCATATTAGTGAAGGACACAGAAGGAACACTTGTGCGGTGAAGCAGAGATGTTTTAAGGCATGGGCAAAGTGGGCAATTGCGCACTGCCCTCACTTTGGCAGAAGGCCTCCGGTAAAGTGATCTTCCCCCCCATTCTATCACTCCTTTGTCAATTTCTTTACACGAACATCTCTTTGCCTGTCTCTTCCTCTGACTTTCTCTTCCCACTGCCATTTTTAGGAATTTTAGTGTCCCAAGAAAGACTTTTATTTGTTTTTCTGTTGAAGTTAAAGTTTAATTCAATATTGTCGAAAATATATAATACAAATCCAATTTTTCCCGAACCGGTGCCCCAAAATTATTCCATGCCCAGGCCCCCGAAAATCCTTAAGAGGACACTGGGGAGAATTATGGAAGAGGCATGGCCGGGACGGGATACAGCCTTTACAACGAAACTTTTACAACAAACTACCATTACAACGCAACTTTTACAACGCAAACCATTACAACGCATAGCGCTGGGGGGCGCTCTAGGATAGGGAATAGGTTTAATGTACTATCCAACACCTTCCCTACTATCCACGGGGACTGGAGTTGGAATAGTAAATTAAACTATTCACTATCCAGCGCCCAAAAGCATTATGCGTTGTAATGGTATGCGTTGTAAAACTTGCGATGTAAAGGTAGGCGTTGTAAAAGTATGCGTTGTAACATCATACATCCGGCCGGGACAAGTAGGAGGGTTGCTGAAAGAGTGTGAGAGAGAAAGAAAGCGGGAGAGAGAGAGAGAATCGTACATGGTTACAGAGACAGACTGAAGAGAGATGAGACAAAAAGGGGAGAGCGAAGACAAAGCTGCAGGGGGGTGAGTTAAACGTAACGAGACAGGTTGGCATCAAGAAGCAGGGAACGGAGAGAGGGGGGAAAAGTGAAATAGAGTCGGAGGGCGTGACAGAAAGGTGGGGAAGAACGGTATCGTTCATTTATTCGTTCACTCAAATGGTATATGAGGCAGAGAATAGCTCGTGTAAAAGAAAGGAAGTCGATAAAATGTGACAGAAGAGAAGCACAAATATCAAAGGAGGATCTCGAAAGGACTGAGAGCGCGCCATGGAGACGGGAGATGGGGCACTGCGAGCGAAGAGGCGAAATGACAAACACTGCGTCAGACCTCCTGCCGGTCTCATGATACTAAGCAGGGCCAGGACTCAGAGGCCTGCCCTCTGCTTCTCGGTTTACAAGATGTGATACTCGAAGCACAGGAGGGGAAGGAATAGTAGTGGGAAAAATAAACGAGGGAGAAAGGCTGGTGGCGAGCGAGAGAAAGGTATCCTTGGGAAGCCCACGGGAAATGCGGTACAGTGAAAGGAGAAACGGAAAGAAAGTTACCCTGTTGGTTATAGTTGTGCATGACAGTATATATAGGGTGCCTCAGGACATCCTAGGATGGATGTATGACGTTACAACGCATGCTATTACAACGCATGGCTTTACGACGCAAGTTTTACAACGCAAGTCGTTACAACGACTTGCGTTGGGGGGCGCTGGATAGTGAATAGTTTAATTTACTATTCTAACTCCAGTCCCCGTGGATAGTAGGGAAGGTGTTGGAAACTATTCCCTATCCTAGAGCACCCGCCAGCGCAAGTCGTTGTAAAAGTTGCGTTGTAATGGTTGCGTCGTAAAGGCACTTCGTTGTAAAAGTTGCGTTGTAAAGGATGTTCCCCTCCTAGGATCACTCTGCTTCCGACTTATACATCTTTCCTCACCTTAATAATTATTTCTCGCGGTGGCAGACTGGTCCAGAAAAACTCCCCCCTTGCGGTAACTCTCCAGCACCTTAATATGGCACCAAGTGGCTCCAGTTGAGCCTCTACCTGTCAGACATGAGGTCAATGGCTTGAAATAAGGGCCACCCTTCTTGCTGAGATCAGTTCCCGTTTCTCCACACCTCATCCACATGGTCTAGGGCGCTCTCTCAGTGCTTTATGGGATACATTATTGCGTGCTTTAACAGTGACTAGGTCAAATGTCTCCTCCAAAGGATGCAAGGTACAAAGCCTGCCGCAAGTGGATGTGTTCACCAGATCCTTACGACAACGGCATGTGGTGTCTTGGAAACGACCATGAAGCCACATCTTGGGATTCATGCTCCAAGTTATTCTGGCGAGGGACTGGAGGGACACGCCCAAGCATACTCAGTCTCCTACAGATTAGTTGCTCGATCGGGCGCAAACCCCCAATAGATTTAATCACAAGAATCACAAAAAGTGCCACAGGAATGAGAAATCTTCTTTTTTGAGGAAACAATCCTGTACCTGGGAACGCTTGAAGTAAGGTGTTGTTCCCTGCGGCTAGGCTCTTCCATGTGCTTGGAGTTGATTCTAAAGCTGCAGAATATTCACCATAGCCCTGCTCCGGGAGACCCCACATTTTTGTCCCCACATCCATTGCTAGAGAGCCTGGGGGTTCAAACAGCATCTTCCAAATTGAACCCCAGTGCCTTCCTTATGGCCCTTACAACTGCTATACAGCGTGAGTAGGAAGATTTTTGCTTCAAGCAGACTGACTCTCTATACAGCGGATGTTACATTCATGGCTTGTGGTCATTGGTAAAAGTGGCACTCATAAGCCTACAGGAAGAGAGAATCCCTTTTCCAATTTGGTCAACGGTGGCTTGGATGGCTCAAAACAATTCTGATGTGCTGCTGAGGATACTATGTCGCAGTTCGTTGGTACAGCGCCACATTATGCCTATATGCCTTGATGTGTTCTACCTCCTTTTATGCTGTTGTCTAAGCCACTCTAATGGACATGCCCTTTAATGGCGAGAAGGCCTTTGGTGACAATTCGACTTATCCCTAGATTGCATCTAGAATACCAGGGCTATTCACTGCTTGCTTGACCTGGATTTGCCTGTGAAGCTGTTCCATTATCATTACAGAATGTCCCCAGGCTCCTCCAGACCTCTGCAGTCATGGATAGCTGGTCCAGATATGTCAGCAATGCACCGCTCCTTTTGTGGCCAAGTTGGATCAAAAAGTGGCCATCAGCAGCAGATTCAGTCCCCTCCATTGTGTTCTGCATCTCTCTAACTCCTCCCATTTACAATACCATCTACACATTTGTATTTTGTATGGGATATTTCTAAAGCGCTGACTGTCGCTCCGAAAGGAGCATCCTGGCGCTGAGCAAGTGTACAAACCAAATATCAAGATCTAAATGGCAGCCATTACAAAGCCATCTGGCAGACTAAAAATCCACGTTTTTAAATGCTTCCTGAAAGCAGTTTCCTGTACAAGGAAATGGGTGGTGTGGGAGAGGGTTTCTCACTTTTCCACCAGTTGGGAACCGATCATGATGGATTGCTGGGTCTCAAGTTGATTTGCAAGGACAGCGTCCTACTCTTCTTGCTCTTTCCCCAAGATGTGCTCTCCCTAGCTCACACCTCGGTTCTGGAAGTGGAGGTCTTTACCTACTGAGGAAGGGGTCACATAAGTGGCACATCTAGAAGACATGGGCACCGGATTTAACCACCTCTACTTCATAATCACTAGGATGGAGAGAGTTAGGACCCATCCAAAAGGTCAACCTTCTGAACTTGTTCACTCAGCAGGACAAGCTCAAAATGCTCTCTGTGGGCCATTTTCTTCTGGCCCAGAATTCAAGGAATAGATTGGCATGCCTGGACTTCCAAGACGCCTACTTTCCTCTTCAAATTTGACTAGCTGGTGAAGGTGGGGCACAGTGACTCTTCACCATGACTTCGGCTTCATCAACACTCAAAAGTCTCACCCAACGCAGAGGTTTACTTTCATAGGTGCTGGGCATGTCCTTCAAGAAGGCTTTTTCTCTTCCATAGAGTATTCAGCAGTGGCTCCTTCGCAATGGCAGAGAAGCATTGCGCCAATGCCTGGCTCAGAGCCAGCAAATGAAAAATAAAACGATGCTCTAGCATCTTTTTATTTTTTTTATTTTCCGGCTCTGAGCCAGCGCTGTAGGGCGGGCCGAGGCATGGTAGGGGGGAGGAGGAGTGCTATGCACACTCCCTAAGTGCACATATGGGTGTGTTGGTCGGCCTTCTTGCGCCGGCCAAACACACATGCGCACTTAGGTTTCTCCAGCCCAGCGGCATTGATCAGCTGGGCTGGAGAAACCCCACAGACTTCCTGGTCTGAACCAAGCATCTTTCCAGCCCTCTCAGGCCAATCCTCGCACCGCTCTGCAGCGCAGGGATTGGATGGGAGTCTGCCCCAGGGGCTGCTGGGACCAGAAAGAGGACAGGAGGTGTGATGCGGGAGGCGTCCACCCGGCAGCTTCAGGTAAAATCTTTATTTTTTAGAATATATTATTACTAACAGACCCCCCGCGTTAGCCCCCTACTGTGTTCCCTCCATCTCCCCCACCACCCTCTGTTAGTGGGGGTCACCAGTGAGAGAATTATGTGTTTTGCCTGCATGTTTTTATGGATATTTATTTTGTTCTTTGATTGGTTTGTGCACAACCGAATACAATTTTTAATGATGATGAGTATCGTATATTTGGGAGATGATGCCAAGATTTAATACCTGAGTACAGATCTTGGTCCTACAGATCTTTAATCTGCTTGGCCTCATGCTCCCTGCTGGTTCCACATGCCAGATGGGAGGTAGGGCCGCAATGGCAGTGGCGCCAACACCAAGGGAGTGCCTTACCTCAGATTTCTCAGTCTTTTTACCCAGACCTACTCATCCAGTCTTGAGTTGGATCATCCATTCAAGCCTCTGCACACGCTTGCTACTATGTTACAGGCACTTCCTTGCTGGGCTGGGGCGCCCATCTTGGTGAGATGTGATGGAGCAGTGTCTGCACATGAACATGCTAGAGTTGTAGGTGCTCTGCCTTGCACCAAAGGCATTTCTACTTCAGTATTAGGGAGCACCTTCACGATCCTGTCGGACAATATTATTATCATCTATTATAACAATAGATAGGGCACTGTGAGGTCTTCAGCTGTGTTGGTAGGCGATTTGCCTGTGGCATGGGTGCAGTGAAGGAAAATTTTCCTGGTAGTGGCCTATCTGGCAGGTTCTCTTAACGTGAGAGTGGATGCTGTCAGTCACCTCTCGCTGGAGAACTATGACACAGAACTACACCCCAAATTGACCAAGGTGATCTTCTCCAGATTGGGGTGTCCATCCAGTGACCTCTAAATCCACGGCTCGAAACAGGTAGTGTACTCAGTTTTATTCCATACAATTCCCTCTAAATAGTCCCTGGGGTGATACACTAAGGGTCAGCTGGTCTGAAAGCCTTTTCACACATTTCCATAGATTTCGCCTATACCAAAACACCTGTGGGATATGCAGGAGGATCATGTACTGTGACCCCAACCATCCTGGATTGGGCAAGAAGGATGTAATATGCCCATCTGTTGGTATCCAGCACTAAGCCGCCTTTCTCTCTCCTTCTTTCTCCTGCATAAGGTGGACCTGGTTTTGTAGCAGGACGGTCAGGTCCCCAACCCCAAATGGTTCATCTTCATGCATGGAGATTGAGCCTGCTAGGTAGAGTTCTTTTACATCCCTTATGAAGTTGCAGACATCGTCTTGACTTATAGAAAACCCTGTATGAAGTCTGTTTATGCGGGTTGTTGGAACAGATTTGTGCAATAGTGTTGATCCAAAGGCTTTCATGTTTTTATCCACACCAGAAGACAGCATTTTGCACAGCAGTGGATGACAGTGGCTACGATCAAGGGTTAGCTTCCTGCCCATGGTACTTCAATTTATCTCCTAAATCAGCCATCATTGTTTTGGTCTCCATTAATGGCATCTTTTCTAAAAGTTATGCATTATTCCTCAGTGGGAATTAAATGTTGTATTGACTTTTTGATGACGTATCCTTTTGAGCCAAAGCACAGTTATACAGTTAGAGTTCATACTTTGAAGATAGCTTTGTTAATTCCATTAACTTCTGAACTAAGGTCAGAGAATTCCAGTCCCTTTCAATTTCTTCACTTGAGATAGTCTTTCTCCTAGACAAGTTAACCTTGCTTATTTGTCCATTCTTCTCGCACAAGGTGATTTTGACCTTTCATAGCACCCAGTCAATCACTCTTCCAACATTTCTTCTTCCCCTGAATCTCACCGTGGAGAGGAGCGACTGCTTAGACTTGATCACAGGTTTGACGTCATATACACACAGACAGCTTTAAACTGGACAGAGTTTATAATCATCTCGTTGTGCGCTTTATTGGGCAAGGTGATGATCAAACACCTCAGTTTGGGTTGGATCATCCTCTTGATCCTTGGCCTAGAAAGCCTGTCCGGAGCGCATTCTTTCTACTCCACTAGGACCACGTCTTCTTCATCGCTCTCAAAAGAACTGTTGATTGTCACTTTGAGCCCTGCTCCACCCATGTGGAGCTCTGTTAACATTCTGCCAAATCATATATTTTTGCATAATGTATTGGTACATTGCTGAATAAAACAATTGGTTCATTTGATGTCTGCACTCCTCTTTACTGCCAGCACTCCACTATCAGGAGGCCGAGTACCACAACTTCTTTGGGTGATGTCAAGTGTCACCGTTATGAAAAATAATTTGGCTCCGCTGATATGTCGGGTTGCAGGTGCTCCTGTGACTTCCACTTTTCAAGCCTGGTCACACCACATAGAAGCCAATGCTAAGCAAGCTGCAACATTAATGACAAGGCACCTTTTCTGAATATTGGCTGTTTATCATTATACTGCAGGAAAGTTTCACTGCAGACCACCTTGATTGCTGTTTTTAGGTGGGGTATATTCTATGTTAATAGTCTCAGCCTAATTCAGGCAGACTCTCTCCTACTCAAAAGTCACCATCCACCACAGTGGTTGAGTAAAAATGTATGCTTCAGCTGGTGGTTGTACAACTGAGCTAGGAATTAAATATCCACACACACTCAAGACCCCTCAGTAGGAGAGTTGCAGGGCAAATGGAATCAGTACTGTTTGGGGAACAGAACTCGTGCGACTGCCCAGTAAGAAGAGCTGAAGATATGAGCACATATAGTCCAGTAGCGTGTAGGGAGAATGCTCTGTCTTGATTCCTCTGCCCCTTTCATTCCCTCTGGGGTTTGCTTGTTGTGCATCTCTCTCCAGGTTGTCGCTCCCCCTGACTTCTCATGATCTTTTCATGTTTTCCTTCCCACCGTTCTGTGTTCATACTCCATTTGCCCCTCACTTCATCTAGGGCTTGGACTGTCCTATCAAGTAGTAGCGCAGTGTCACAACAGCTGGTCCAAAACAACCAATGTAGGTTGTTTTCTTGCCACAATGGACTAGTTTTGCAGGAGCAACGAGTTGGTTTTGTAATGTTGGATGCATTACCACGGTAAGAGCGGGAGCAGATGAGCAGACCTGAGGATGAGGCTGATGTTCCCAATAGGCCTTAATATAGTAGGCAAGGAGGATGGACTGAAAGTGATCCCGATACACAGTTTGGGCTGGGCGAGCTCAATGATGCGCCTCTGCATGCCTTATTTGCCTCTCTTTTACTCCTGAATTGGTTTAGCATATACTCCGGGACCCCCTGTAAAGTTGCCTATAGGGTTACTGTTACAATGTTCTTTAAAAAACAGGCTTGCCACAAATTTTCAGCCTTGATGCTACCAAAACAGTGTGTCATGGGAAGCCTGCGTCCATCTACAATTTATGAATATGCCCAATTTTTGGGGGGCTTGAGGCCTTGAGTGACCTGGCCCAACCCTGCTCCCTTCCCTAGGCCATCTCCTTCACCCACTCCTTCCCACCTTAAAACCCCTCTCTCCTTCTGTGCTGTCACACCACCTTTACCGTCTCTCTCCTCTCCCCGCCTCCACCATCACTGTCACCAGTCTCTCCCACTTGTTGGCCCTCGCCCTCCGGTTTCGAGCTACCTCCACCTTCGCTCCCCTCTCTTTCTCTCGTTTCCTAGCCTACACTTTACCCATCTTTCCCGTTCTACACTTTATTATTATTTTATTATTTATCTACTATTATAAAATGTTTTCTCGTCTTCTCTTCCTTCCTCTGACGCCGCCGCCCTATATCTACGGTTCACTCGCTCCCCTCCCCCCTCCTATTTCCACCTCCTGTGCCCCTTCTCTCGTTTTTCCTCAGCCTTCGCCTCCTCTCCACCGTTTTCTTCAGTTTGCTCTAAGTTCATTCTCTCAGTTCTTGCTGCCCCCCCCCCCCGTTGCTCTCTAGTGCCTGCGGCGTCAGTCAGCCCGGGGCCAGGGTGACTCAGCTTTCTGTTTGGCAACGGAAGGGTGTGGTGGGTGCTGCACGCCTTGATACAGACTAGCACACTGTACACACGCTGCTGCAGGCGGAGGTGGGGAGGGGGTCTGAGGGCCTAGGAAGGAACAGGACACCATGCATGCTGACAGGGATTTACTGTCACAGGGCACGGAAGGGGGCTGGGGACAGGCCAGGCGTCTGCAATTCGCATAATAACAGCTGTAGCACACGCTCACGGGGCTGAAAGCCTTACTTACAGCAGCTCATGCGGTACAGAGACCGGCTGTTCTGCTGGAGCGTGTGCTTCGTGTTTGAAGCTGGATAGGGTAACCTAGGGCCATATTATCAAGAACGGCACTAAAATTATCGACGCTTTAGCGGCATGAAACTGCCGCTAAAGCGGGGATAATGGGTTTGATAAAATGCCCTTGTGAATTCCCATAGAAGCCCAGGTTCTGGTGTGAGCCTGGGCAGCTATGGGAATTCACAAGGGCGTATTATCAACCCCATTATGTCCGTTCTTGATAATATGGCCCTTACAGTCAGTACATAGTCGCAGGCAGTGCTTGAAATGGAAAAATAAAAGTGCAGGTACTCTTTACCAGAGAACCTGCTTGTTTCTGAGAAGTGCCGGTACTCTCCTGCTCAAAATAAAAGTGTGCCGGTACTCAGTACCGGCCCATTTAAAGCACTGGTCACAATCGTACAGACCATCTCAACACATAAATGCAGACATCCAACCACTTGGCGCAGGGCAGGTCTGTTCTAATGAACACAACATACTTCATATGCACCTAGGTGCATGGGAACAGTGGCGTAAGGAGTTTTTTGGGGGGGAGCAATAGGGTTTCTTCTACCTGCACAGACCAAGATATACAGAGGCCTGGCTCTGTATAAGCCAAGGATACTCACAAACATTTCCAAAGGGCCACCAAATATGGTCATTGCAGTCTGGAGGGCCGCATTGATGCCAGTGGGATGGGAGTGGGGCTTTGCCGGCTGGGTGTAAAATGGATGTTGCGTAAGCTAAGCATGTACATAATGTGGTCAGTGAGTCATGGAGTTATTTTGAGGGTTTTAATCCATACTGCCCTCTAAATGAATCCCCTAGTCTCTAGAAGAGTCATAGATTTGACAATACGGTGCTAAGCAATTTCTGAATCTCTATCCCTTTTCTCTTCTTGTTATCACTACCCCAGGAGAGTCAATTGTAAAAAAAGAAGTAACTTCATTGTTGAATTGGAATGAAATAGAATTGCGCAATGTGAAACTAAAAAGCCAATGATCAGCCCTGGCTTCTCCACTTGACCAAATTGTGTTATCCTATGCAGTTTTATTTCGCTTTGCCTCCTTTTTCTTTATTTCACATGTAAGAGCACCTTGAAATGTGTCCGTGTTCACAATATAAACTGTACAAAACCTTCTAAGTGTTTGATTTAATAAACTATAATATTGTCCATGTTTAGTTAGAATCCAAGTCACCCAGAGAGTTCAACAGGACAACTAATATGCCTTGTAGTTCACTATTGGCAGTGTTGTCGGTGGGGGGGGGGGGGGGGGGGGGGGCGGGGGGGGGGGGGGTGGAGGAGGCATGAATGTTCCTACGTTCCTTTTTAGGGCTCGCCTGGCGTTGCAGCGCGAAGCGCTGCCGCTAGGGAGCCTTATTGTCGCTGTGAAGGCCTCCCAAATGATACAGACGGTGCACGAGCAGACACCGGTCTGTGAACGCGCGAGCCACAGGGAACGCCAACGTGCACGCTCACGGCGTCACGCTCCTGCCCTCCAGCGTCTCTTCCAAGGCGCGCTCCAGGCCGACATGTTATTCTTCTCCCCACCAGCAGGTCACAGCGAGGCTCTCAAGCAGGAGGTGGGTAAAGCAGTGGTGGCATACTGAGCAAATTCAGCAACACCCTCTTCTCCAGCACAGGCACCGGAAGTATTTTTCTGCCTGTTGCGGTTTTACGTCGGGTCCATCAGCCGGAGCGCAGTTGCGTCGCCGTGGTTCATTAGAATAGCTTCGGTCTGTTTCAGGTGAGCCTCGACTTCCATGCCCACGCCCCGTGCACTCAGCCACATGGGGGGGGGGGCTGTGTTCCTTTATTTGCTCTCCCGAAGCTCGGCTCGTCATGCAGCATGGTGGCACTGTGCTCATGACGAGCTGAGCTCGTCATGACCACGCCCGTTCCAATGGAACGCCCAGCACAGCAGGGGAATTATCCCCACGTGGGCGCGGCGCAACGGTCATAACGACCTCAGCTCGTCATTAGCACAGCGCAACGGTGCCTCATGACGAGTTGAGCTCGTCATGAGCACGGAACAGGTTAAAGACCTGTGAAGTGCTCGGGTGCTGCTGTGTGTGTGCCTCGGAAGCTGTCTCAGCCCGGGCTGACACACACAATGGGGGGGGAGGGGGCGCTGAAGCCCCTTGAGTCCAATGGGCATTGCGTGCCTGATTGTGACTGTGCATGCTACAGGGAACCCGCAGTGCACTCAGACAAAGAAACACTATCCATTGTCCTGGAAAGGGGAAGGGATGTTTTTCAGACCTACAACAGCAGTTGAAGGGCATTAAAAACATTAAGGGAACTGTGATGCTGTGCACTATCGGAGCGGGGTCAAAGGCGTGGCTAAAAAAACTAAATATTCTGTCACTTTTTTCGGCCTTTCCCCTTCAGGTATGTACATATAACACACAGTTTAAATGTAAAATAAATGCAAGTTAAATTGAGCAGTGGGAAATGCACTTTCGTACTTTATGAAACCTTTGTTAGTTAATGCACTGCAGAGGACTGTGGATGTAATCAGAGCAACACCGAATTGAATCTTGGTTGGAGCAGTGGTGAATAGTTAGGAACTGAACATAGGGCCCTGCAGGCCTGTGTTTCGCCCCTTTTAAAAGCACATACTTCACAGCTCAGCTGGTAACTCCTTTCCAATACCACTCAAAAAGAATAAATTGGTCTCATCATGAAGCGTGAAGTGATTCCATTAATTATAGTCAATACCGCCTTCCGAGCTCCCTTTCAATTTGCAGATCGACCCGTTGTTCACATTTACACTCAGATTGTTTACCTGTCTAGAGGAGTGGAGCCTTGCCGGGTAGCAAGATGGCCTCACTTTAGAGGGTTCTGCCAGCCGACTTCACTATCTGACAGATATCCTGCTCCAGCGGGCTCCCATTAAGCTCATAACCCAATGGCAGAATGCCTGATATTGCTGTGAGGCCGCCAATGTGCTTGATGCGCCCTTATGGTGTCCGGTGGGCCAGCTCGGCGACATGCTTGTCTGAGGCCCCCCAGCCAATCCCGGGTTGCAGCCAGTCACATTGCGGCATGGAGTCTGGGGGGTGTGCACCTGCTACACACTGCAGAGGTGGGTGCTTGGGAATTACCCCAGAGCCACTATCCCTGCTGCTGTGCTGATTCCCGAGGCAATCGGAATCCGGCCGCTGGGGCTGTGCGGCCCAGAGTACTGGTGATGCTGCTGGAGCCTCCTGAGGCCTACTCTGGGACTGACTAGGCCCCTGACCTGACTTAAGCGGCACCCACCACACTTGATCTGGGGAGACGGCCTGGGGACTTGCATTGGGCCGCCTCCTTCGTGTCTGCTACAACAACCTGCTAGTTCGCGTGTCGGACGCAGATGACACTCAATGCCACCTCCAGTGAACATGTACGTCTCCTATGAATGGACAAAGTTCTCAACCTCATCAAAGCAAAGAACGAAGACCCCGAAGTGTGCTCACAATGCAATAACCTTTGCATCACGAGGGATCCGGAGTCCACATCCATCGAAACAAGCATTGGCAAAGCCAATAGGTCTCGCCTTTGGGACCTTATAAGCCTTATAGCCGCACTGCAAGTCTCTTGCCGCCCCTGCAAGACATGGATTCCAGGATTATGGTGCGCACGACCTTTAAACCTTTGCTGATCTGGCTGTTTCATACTAGTCACTGCCACTGCTTACCCCCATTTGCTGTTGCTAGGCCGACACATCCCACTGCTCTTGAGATTCTACTGTACCATCAACTCCATGCCACTTACCGCTCGACACTCGCCGATCTCCCTGCACCCTTCCCAATCTTCAAGCACTAGAGCACATCCTCACTACTACCTCATATCGCAAAGTGTTAACTCAACTGTACTGTATCATGCAATCCACGGCACCTGTCCGGGTGCTGGTAGCGTGTGCGGCTTGGAAAACAGGCAAGGACCACCCCATCACAGAGGCTCACTACTGCTTTGGCCAGTTGGCGGCCCTTTCACCTAACTACAAATTGTGGCTTATACACTTTAAGTTCCACCATCGACTCTATCGTACCCAATGCAGCTTCTTCGAATGGGTTTGGCAACATACGCGCGCTGTCTTTGGTGCACTGCTCCTCAGGCCTCCTTCCCACACAGGCCCGGTTCTAGCGGGTGGGCCAGGCCCACCCAAACATGAGCCTGGTCCACCCAAACTGGAGCCTTGGCCTTCGCAGTGAGCGCTTGAAGGCAGGCGCGCAACGCCATTGGGCTCAAAGTGCTTCAACCCTCCCTGTCGTGTGTGTCAGCCCGGACCGAGACAGCTTCCCGGGCGCATACACAGAGATACAGTTTTGGAGATTCTCGCAGCCGCACCCGAGTACTTCACAGGTCTTTAAACGACCATTTACATGTTAATGAGGCTTCGTTTTCCATTTAGAGGTGGAACAAAGGTAAACCAGGAGTCTCCAGTGTTGAAGGACACCGTTTTTCACCATTTTGTCTCAGTAAATTTCAGTAAATGTATCACGTCATCTTTTTTTTGGAGAAGGTCGACGCAACAGCGAGGGTGGCAAGTTTTCATAAGTTCCTGGGGAAGATTAGGCGGCAGCCCTGATCAGAAAGCAGTTCAGTTAAGAGATGCAGCTGTGAAAAATTATATGTCATTACCCGGTGCTTCGTTGTGTGTGCTTTCCGTGGTTATGGGGGCTGCCAGCTGCACTCTGTGCCCCTCGAACGAAGCACAGGTGTACTCCTGCTTTGTTGTGGACGTCCCTGATTTTGATGCTAAAAATCTGGTTACTCCTAGAGGAGCTGGGAACCAAAGGGCCTATTTCAGCACCTTATGCATGCCTGCACTGAAGCACTTACAGAATGCACTGTACATTACAGTAAAGTGCATCAAACCCAAGTTGTCTGTTGCATGCTAGGATCCCACTCCTCACATGGTCGCATGGGGTCACTGAATGCACAGCTTTTTCTTTAGAGTATATCAGGGTCAGGCGCGCAACACCCATTGGGCTCACGGGGCATCAGCCCCACCCCCCCAGCGTGTGTGTCAGCCTGGGCGGAGACAGCTTCGCGGGCTGGCGAGCATCTAATTGCAGCCGCACCCGAGTACTTAACAGGTCTTTAAAAGACCATTTACTTGTAAATGAGGCTTTTATTGTGTGTTCACCCCTTCTTACAGCCACTCTGTCTATGGTTGGAAGAATTAGCTCCCCCGAAATATTTTTCAGCCCCCCCCCCAATTTAGCTCTAGTTGCCCGCCTGATCAGATTGGTGATGTGTGTGCTGGAGCAGTGATTGTTATAAACTGACGGGGCGTTCTCGGCTCCCAGAGTGATGTGCAGGTCTCTTGTGCAAGGCAGATAATCCCACGCATAGCTGCGTTTCACTCTTCCAAGTGCCCAGGTTCGTATTTTACCCAAGTAGGTGTCTGTTCATTAGTGAAAAAAACAAGTAAAAGTGAATTTTGGTTATCAGGCGCCCATCGCGCCAGTATTTTCATACTGGTGGACGACCCCTTAAAGCTCGAGATCGGTTCGAGACCGATGCCTGGCTCTGACTCGGGGTCCTCATAGACCCGATCACGATCCGGGCCCAGATCCTTCTTGAGGCAAGAAACACCAGCACTGACACATTGCCTAGTGCCATCTTTTACCGATAGACTATGCGCCTGTGTTGGTGTATTTTTAAAGTTGAACCAGCTTACTGGTCTTCACAAGCAATGAAAAGTAGCATTGTGTTGCAACTCTAAAAACACCAACAGGAACACACTGCTTTTAGCAGCTCTGTCTAAAAGACCTATCTTGGTGTTCTAAAAAAAAAGTTTTAACAGAATATGGTGGGAGGATGAGGCGTTATGACCAGAAGTGCTGACTTTGGACCTTGTTAACCTAGTTCAAGTCTCGGTGTCGCTTAACGTCCTGTGATTTTCGGCAAATCACCTATTCGCTCTGTACTTAAAAATGAATGGGGCCTTGTGGTAATGTTACGAGTGCTCATGAAAAGAGCTCCAATACCTTCAGGCCCAGTTTGCGCTATATAAAACTACACAAAAGAAATAGAAGACAAATTAAATGCTGGTTTTCAGAGGCGACGAAAGCAGATTGGCCTAAAACACTTTCACAGGTTCTGAGGAGCAGAATTGTGCTAAAACGGTATAAGCACCCAAGAAGGAAAGCACTACCTTTTAGCTCATCATAACGACCCACCATGCCCTCCGCTCAGGTCTGGCTCGGCTTGTCTCATGAGTTCTTGGGCTCGCCCATCTGTATTTTGTATAGCATACGCGTGAATAAGTCGGCGCATTATAAGACACATTTCTCATCACAAATGGACGTTACAGTTTTGTAAGCCTATGTGCGTTTTAATAGAGAAATTGCCTCCGAATTGTTTTGTCCTGGTCACAGTATTAACTTTTTTTCCAGAATAATTTTAATCTCAACTGTAATTTTCAAGGGATCTGTTAGGAATTGTGCAAAATCTAGTGTTGGGAAAGTTGGCAGGCCCTCATCGGTCTAAAATAATAATATTGGCTGAAAACAAAAATATTTGGTCTGAGAAAGCACACATTAATTGCGCAGCAGTCGCTGAGACTTAACGGTACTACTTTGGGTGAGTTTAGGCTCCGTATCAAATGAACAAATGGCATGGTTCACAGTGAAGCTATCCTGTGGCTGAATTGGGCTGACAGCTGTAGTGGGTGCAGTAAAAATCTGAATAACACAACAGCAGACTGATGAATGAAAAAAGCTGGCTGAAAAAACCTACATGTAGGTATATTACATATGGCTTAAATAACCCTACTGTACATATTAAGGAATTAGCAAGTTAACGACAAGTTCCATGACTATATAGAAGAATGAGGCTGAAGGCAAAGTTCCTTTATAAGGTTGTGGAGGTAACTTGCAATATCGCATTAATGTATGTCAGGGTGTACTTTATTCCTTATAATACATGGTCACATGCTTGCCTTCCCACAATACTCAAATATCCTTGGTATTTTGCTTTTCATATGAAATAGATAGGATGGGTGCAGGTGTGGAGAATAAAAGTAGAATCTGTATTGTAAAATAAAACACACTAAAAAGCAGTTAGATATTTGTTGCAAAATATATTTATATCAGTTTAACATAAGAAATTTTAAAAATAACGCTCTTTAATTACATGAAGTGCACAAAAAATAAACATGTTGCCATAATATCGTCCTTCTGCATATCACTGTTCATCTAGAAAAACAAAGCAGAAGAAACAAGCATTGGCATAACCAATAGTCTTGCCTTTGGGACCTTATAAGTGTTTAGCTGTGTAAAGAGTTGATGTTGTTGCACCAAGTATATTGTGCTGGATTACTATGCACTTATAAGGTCCCAAAGGCGAGACCTGTTGGCTAGGCCAATGCTTGTTATCATTATCAATGGCTGATGCAGGACTACAATAAGACAATACAAAATGTCCAGATAACACTGGTGTTTAATGATACTGCTGGAGAGCAATCATTGTCTGTTAGTGGTTTTTAAATGCAGATGAACTGTGTTTTATGTGGATAGCTCAGTGGTTTACCGCCTTTGTCACAAAGATCCTTGTGTTACTTGGAGTTCAGAAGTTACAATCCTAACATAGGACAGTGACCAGTGAACTGTCAGCAAACAGCTGCATGCAAACATGAATGGTATAGTTAGAACTTCACTTTTTTGTTTTGTGATATATTTAGAACTTCCTCAGTCTTTCATTATTCTAATGTTGCTAAAATGAGTATGTTTGGGCAGATATACATTTTTATCAGTAAAGCTGACCCCCATGAAATACTCTTTAAATCCTAAGGTTGTGTTTCCCCAGACCAAACCCTCTTAAAACATACTGCACACCAGTATGGATAACATGTGACTCCTACACCTTGTAATACTGATTGGCTTATGTGACATTCCCTGTAGACTGATTTACATACTTGTATGATTCATTGTCTCTGTATAATGTGTGCATGGTGTAAAGTACTGACACACACTACACTGATATGAGTAGCACTATACAACAAAGGAAATGCATATGAGAGAGGGGCTACGTAAAGATGAGGGGCACTGTTGGAGGGTGGAAGTGAGGGAATCCGAGGAAGAGGTCATGGGTGGAGGGGGGAGCTAAGGAGAGATGGGGGGCACTGGTGGAGGTTGGCAGTGAGGGAGTCTGAGGAGGAGGTAAATAGGGGGGCCATGGAGGGATGAGGGGCACTGCTGGAAGGTGGTAGTAAAGGTATTTACGGAGAAAGAGGTTATTGGTGCAGCACCAAAAAAGACTTTTGCATCAGCGCTGAAGACGGCCCTGTCACTGCCTTTCGGTTTTTGTTTATTTAATTAGCAGTCGGGTTATAAGGGATGCTGTTGAACATACTTTAAAGTGTGTGCTAATTATATTTACTTCTATATTCAAAGTTTTAAATTTGAAGGTGATTTTACTAATGTTTTTACCGGGGAAAAATGAAAGTGGAGCCCGATGGTGCCTGATATGGGGCTGGGACCCAAGGTCAGCTGTGAGATAAGGTGCACTGGAGAGGAGTTGGAGAAAATCAATCCTGTAAGGGAGTGAGTGCGTTGCAGAGTCTGGGGTCAGGTGGATGTAGTAATGAAGAGGGATTCTCCCTGAAGGCTCACACAGAGGGAGCCCGAGAAGTGTCACTTGCCTGATACTCCCACCTCAGAAACCTCCTCTTCCCATCAAAGGAACATTACATGGAAAAAACACTTTTTGAGAGTGATAATATTTAGAAAGAGATTTGTAAAAGAGTGTGTTTTACTGGGCCTTGTAAGACTAAGAAGAGATAAAGGAGGGCCCTGAAGCAGGCCTGCCCAGACATATATGCCACAAATCGAGCCCGCAGAGGCCCACCCAAATGCACCCTTGGCCCACCTAAGTAAAAATTCCTGGAGCCAAGCCTGTTCCCACACCTGGCATGGGAGTATCCACAGGTGGCAGATTTCTGGGTCGATGTATTCTCCACCATACGCCCCATCACAGGTCACTCCCTACCGCAGACTGTGCTATGTCAGCGACGTCCCCCACAGGGATCGCTGACTAACAGCCATGCTCCTACTCCTGGCCAAACGACGCCTGCCCATGCTTTGGGGAAGAAGGCCCACCCCCCCACAGAGACATGGCTGCAAGACGCGACACTGTCAGGAGCAACTATCCAACTTCTGGGAACTCCTGCCACCATGTTATCGCACCAAGGACATCTGGGAACCTCTATTATCCTTTCAATGACAGAGACCCAGCTGCCCCTTCCCCGCAGGATGAAAATTGCAAAAAACACAGTTGATGGACAGAATGTAGAACAATGTCATACATTCACCCCAGTACAAGGATCTGGGCCTAAATCCATCGTTTTTTTTGCACTCCACACCACCCTGGGTTAGACACTGGCTATATGCAAATCAGCTCTGACCCTGTGCCTCATGGGAACAGCCCAGTTCAAACTACCAAGCCATGTCTTTCCCAGACCGGAATCAAGCCTCCAAGGACCGGTTTCTGGCTATCAGCCTTCTTCAGCCTGGATAGCTTGACTCCAGTGGTTTGGAGAGCCTGGGACTCACGTCTGAGCATACCCAGCCCACTCGGGGTGAAAATTGCAAAAAACACAGTTGATGGACAGAATGCAGAACAATGTCATACATTCACCCCAGTATAAGGATCCCTTCCCCGCAGGAAGCTGGGCACACCCAAAACCCCAGAGATGCCTCTCTCCCCGTGCTCTAAACATGCTTGCCACTAGGTCCGAGACTGACCCCGCATTACCGCACCCCGATACTTGTGAATAGGTCTCTGGGCACCTGGCAGGTCAATGCTTCATCGAATAAGGATTGTAAAACAGTAAATTTTGTACCTGGGGACACACTAGCTACACCTCTTCTAGGTGGCGACCCTCATGGATGGACCAACGAGTTCTGTAATGCTGTATCTGTGATCGACTTGTGATGTGTTGCAGTAATGTGTTTACTCTCTAACTCCAATATAAAGATTTTTTTTTTAATGATTGTTTACCTGTCTGCATCTCCCTCGGTTTCACAGCACAGGAGACTCCCCGCCTTCCACTTCAGCTGAAGCATTTGAGCCCTCGGAATTAACCGTCCCGGGACAGTTATCTTTTCACAGAAAGCGCGGGAAACTTTTTTACTTACATTTAAAAAGTTTGGGCACGTGGATCCCACCCACTACGACCACTGACCTACAAACATTATGTCGTGCGCAGCCACAGACACCCTTTCAAAGAGTTTGGAATCAAGCCTGTATGGCTTGGGGTGCACCGGCACCCTACAAAAAGATTTCCGACCTGTAAAGGGCACTTTGAGACAGCGCTGCTGACCCTCCGAGAGACAGGGCCCGCTCCAGGCACACAGCCGGGTGTCTCACGAAGGCTCGATGTGACTGACTGCATGTTGGGACTTGGAGGAGACGCTTTCCAGAGCTGAGCCCGCGAGGAAGGGTGGGGCGAGCAGGGAGCAGATGAGAGGCTGAAGAGACAAGCATTGGCAAAGTCAATAGGTCTTGCCTATGGGCTAGCTATTGACTTTGAAAATCGGTTGTGGGTGTTGTTAGGGGGGTAGGCGGGTGGTTGTGAGTAATGGGATAGTTTAAGGTTCCCGGCGCTCGCTGGCCGCCTCATTGCGTTTTTCCTTTTTTTTCTACTTTTGTTAGTGGGAGGGGAAAAGAAACAGGGACGGATGGGCGGGCGGGTGTTAGGGGTGAAAGAAACAGGGTGGGTGGAGAAGAAATACGACGGGGCAGGTGGGGAAAGGTCAAAAATAGCACTATGACATGGCCAGAGTTGACCACGCAATAGCGCTTTACAAAAAAGAAGAAAGAAATAGTACCTGAATCACAGCGCGAGCAGTGGATGGCCAGTGGAGGGACAATAATTCAATTCAATTAATGTGCGCCACCAAAGTGGAAAAAGGTGACGCATGGCAAACTCTGCCCAATTACAAGGCAGCAAAGAAGAGTGACACCGTTGATAACAAATGGCAAGCAATGGGCTTGTTCCAATCCCATTACAGACTATAACCAGTGTAATTCTCACAGCAGCTCATAAGAATCCAGGTTAGCCCCTTTCCATGCTGCTCACAATGGTGCGCGAGGCCCGTGCACTTTGCAGGGAGGGTGGCGGTGTGCAGTGAGAGATGCCATGAATCACTGAGCTCGACCCTCTGTCTACATTCAGAGCCACTAAGGCCTTATTCATATGTGGATGAATGCCAAATCACTGGGGGCAGTTGCTCCAATGTAAATATATTGATTTCCCCATTGAACGTTTGATGGCCTGTTCTAGGCTTGTTTGTAAGAAGAGCCACTGTAAATATGCGAGTTGTCGCATTTGCCACATAATTTATCATCTTCTGCATAATTTGCAGACTTTTTACCAATTTTTTTTTCTAGCTCAAATGGATCAAAAGTTACAAAAAATGCAGCGACGTGTGTTACCATGCATTGGAAGGCCCTTTACAAAAGGCGCCTGGTCACCATGCAATTGCCTATTGCTGCATTTGGGTGTTGAACTGTTTCTAATGAAGAGGAACCTTTGTCCAGGCACTGTTAACTTAAAAAAAAAAGACCAAATAAGGCATTAAAACTGTGAAGAGATGGGCCGCATAATTTACCTTTTATTGACACATAATTTGGTCATTCCTGACGCATAATTTGATCCTCCCCTGTCGCATAGTTCCAGTGACCCATGTCTCTCTCTCTCTCTCCCTCTCTCTCTCTCTCTCTCTCTCTCACACTCACACACACACACACACACACACACACACACACACACACTCTCTCTCTCTCTCTCTCTCTCTCTCTCTCTCTCTCTCTCTCTCTCTCTCTCTCTCTCTCTCAATCACGTGGGAGTCTTGAGTTAGCTCCTGGGCAGTAAGAGGCTGTGCTGTATTAGGTTTGGAGGTAGTGATGTTCTGGGGTCGAGTCCACATGATTATGGCTTAGGTAGGGGAACACTCTCCAATGGCGGGTATACTGTGCAGCGCCAATGGGGCTACTGGCACCGCAATACAGAGGCTGCTAGGTGTGGCAAATAAGGGGTTGCATTAAGAAGCAATCCTTAATACTGCCTGGTTGAAAATGTCTTCGAGGCGGGAAACAGCGTTTACAACGCTGTTGTTACCATGCAGGTAGGTAACAACG
Organism: Lissotriton helveticus; assembly: GCF_964261635.1. NCBI lineage: Eukaryota > Metazoa > Chordata > Amphibia > Caudata > Salamandridae > Lissotriton > Lissotriton helveticus. The sequence continues at coordinate 644,009,348 of NC_136070.1, forward strand.
CGTTCGTTACAACGACCGCGTTGTTACCACACGTGGCTTTACATCGCAAGTCGTTTCTACGACTTGCGCTAGGTGGCGTGCAACACCAGGGAATGTGTTGGATTTTAAGTCCAACACATTCCCTGCTGTTGCGCTAACTGTAGTAGGAATAGTAATTTATACAATTCCTAAGTCCAGCACGCCATCTAGCGCAAGTCGTAGGAACGACTTGCAATGTAAAGCCACGCGCGGTAACAACACTGTCGTTGTAACGACCGCGTTGTAACCTACTGCGTGGTATTTGCTGGCGTAATAACGTCATACATTCCTTTGAGGCACAACGACTTCCGCAATAAACCACTGTTTCATATCAGTCAACGCGCTAGTTACAATTGTTCCTAAGTGAAGAGCGACAAGTGGAAATCTTTCAGATAGATGTGCCTGTTTGCGGTGCTGTAAAAACAGGTGTACATATGACCCAAATGCACCTGCTAAAGCCAGAAATGACGACTCAGCGCTGTCAGCATGTTCCATCCTGTAGCCAGACACAGGGAGATCGTAAGGATTTTGGGGGCCATGGGCCAAATGTATTTTAGGGGGCCCCTGTTCGGAAATGCTTTGAATTTATGGTTTAATTTCAGCTCTTCTATCCCTCTGTGAGCACGTCACTGACAGTGCACAGGTGCACTGGTCCAAATTTTACATGTGTTCATATCTAATATTCAAGGATAAACACATTTCGCTGCAAAATGTCTGTAATAGACTTTCACACATCACCCATATTAAAACACATTAAAGGATGACGGTATCTAAAACAATCTGTTTAAGAACTGTCCTAGGTCATCGGGCAAGACGCTCTGCAGAACAGAGCAGGCTCTATCAGGTGCCCCCCCTAAAAGGCTGGGACCTGGGCCAGAGCCCACTTTCAGCCACGGCCCTTGGAGGGTGTTTCGGTGGGGCAGAGAGGCGGGGTGGGGGAGGGGCAGGGTGGGGGGTGCTAAAAACCGGAGTATGGATAATTGAAGGTAAGTAAACAATTTAATAAATAAGACGAATTTCGTAGCACACCCTGCATCACATTTTGCGATGCAGGGTGTGCTACGAAATTCGTTTTATTAATTAAATTGTTTACTTACCTTCAATTATCCATACTCCGTTTTTTAGCACAGCCCACCCTGCCTCTCTGCCCCACCGAAACACCCTCCACGGGCCGCGGCTGCCCACTTTGTCCATGCCTTAAAACATCTCTGGCCAGACAACAAGCAGCTGAGACCCTTCCTGTCCCCTTCACGTCACACAAGGCATCCCAGTCTACCATAAACAGGGTACCACAACTATGAGAGCCGCTGTCCCCTGCAGCTTCCAGGATCCCATTCTGTGGGGCACCACTGCTGGCTCTCACCAAGGTGGGACTTGGATGTTGTGCAAGAGGGTGGCTAAGTGGGCAGATGCTGGGGCTAAGCAAAGGACGCCGATAGGTTCTTTCTTGAAGCAGAAATTAACCCATTATACCTTATAAGCTGGGCTTTAAGTGGGATATAAATACTAGTGGGTCTCTCAAGGGGGCGTGGTCGATGTAATTAAGGGCGTGGCTTGAAAACACAGTAGGCTACCAATCTGTGCTTAGCATAGTACGCCGGCCAACTGGTATTTTGCTGCTTCTGTCATTGCATCTACATATATACTACAACAACAAGCAACATCACACCTACAGCAAGTCAGGACGGTTGGCGTTGTCAATAGTTGTTAGTTGCATAAGATCAATAAGCACCAACTATGGATTCGTATATAATATTGAAAATGCTTCAGTTCTGACATGATGAAACTGAGAGAACTATAACGAGTCTCGTTAAAGGTACATTAAAGGCAGTGAAGGGTGGTGCTGCTGCAGAGTAAAAAATTCTGGTTTCCCTTGAGGGTGAGGGCAAAAATGTAGAGCCCAATATGGACCCGTCTCAGCACCTGCTGTTTAGAACTGCCGGTGCTGAGTACCGGCAGGACCCGGCCCACTTAAAGCCCTGCTTTCAAGCATGCGCAAATAGAGTGCAACAACATTCATCTTGGTGCACAAAATGCCCATTGCAATGACAGCAAAACGAATCACGTAGCCCATGGCAGAAACTGAGCTGTATTAAATAAAATAACTATAATGCTGTGTAAAGCCTGAAGCACTGCACCAGGCTATACAGGGTACGTTTCTGCAAATGGCAGCAGCAAGCATGACTTTATTCAGCTGCCCGCGTCATTTAACTAAGCACCTGTTGTTGGAGGGATATGTGTGACGCGCCGGGAAAGGGCCTTTGGTTATGATGAAACATTAACTTTTATTGTCCCGACATGTTTGGTGTAGGCAACCAGAGGTTTGTAAAACAACGAGTGAGGTCTGCTTAGGAACGGCTGGATGCGCACCCCTGCTATGTGTGGGTGCCTGCTTCACGAGGATGGGCAGGGCCGGTGGCCTCCCTGCATGCGTGCAGAGGAGCACACTCCTAGCCGTAGTGAACAGGGGGCGGAGCAGAGCTCAACAATATTCACCAATAAGGGAGAGGATGTGACGACACGACCAGAGCTGAGATCTATTCAGAGTCAGACATTCCTTCCAGCTCTTTGTTGTTTATTGTAGCAAAGGGGGTTTGGTTTGGGCAGGCTTGTGGCTACCGGGGCTGGCCCTCCTCAAACTGGGAGGTGCCTCTAGTCTGCGGACATGCTGTCGACAGGCAGACAGATAGATCTTGGCCCAGGTAGAACTTCTCCGTGATTGGTCCCAGCTGAGGTGAAATGTGCATCTTTCAGTCATCAGAGCGTTGCAGCATTCATTGTACTTCAATTGGAGCTGGTTTGAGAACCTGCTCTAGGTACCACGAGCTTGTTTGTAAGTTTCTTGTGCAACACTTCCAGGAAAACACACGATGCCCGCTACAGCCAGTTGGTCGCTGCCACGAGTGCAGCATAATTATAGCACCTGATGCAATGATGTAATTTTGGGAATTTCGCATAGTAAATTTAATGTGAAATTAGTGAAATTAGATTACAGTGGCATAAGAGAAATTTCGCCCAGGCCTAGTGTTAAACTGCTTAGGACCTTTCACTAAAAACAAAAGGATCCTGTTTGGCGATATTACATGTGTTTAGCTATGGTTGTTAGATCCAGTGCATTAAATGGGCCGGTACTGAGTACCGGCACCTTTTATTTTTGGACTCCTGAGAACCAGCACTTTTTCATTGTCAAGGGACGTACCAGTACTCATGACTGGTAGGCTCAGTGGTACTTCTGCTGCTGAGGCTGAGGCTGGTTTAACGTCGTCACTCTCTCAGACAAAGTGCCACTGTAGCCCTGTGCCTAGTCACTGCTGAATTATTCAGTCACGGCAGTCCTAATATCGCACTGAGTAGATCATTATGCGCAGTTCTAAACTTCCTAAATTTGTACTGAAAATCCTGTGGCATAGAAAGCATAGTCCAAATATAACATGCCCCTTTAAAGGTAATTGGCGGCTTACACATTTAAAACGGGCATAGTAGGAGACAGGTTAATCATTGTCTACATATGCCTTGCCCACATGTGCAGAGGGAATTTGCACATGCATGAAATTTAAGCATATTAATAATGGTAATTCAAGGGCAAAATGAATGCTTGTCAGAAGTCAGTAGTGTTTTTATATAATCATGCCTTCCCCCCATCTCCGCCCCTTGCCCTGCCCCTTGCTCAATTTGCTTATTGTTCCCCATATAAAGCACTGGTTAGATCACATCTTTAGGTTCAAGTAAAAATTCTATTCCCCGGACTAGGAAACATTGCACCAACCGGTCAGTCACCTGGTTACTACCTAGATATGAAAGGGGAGCATGCTGTGTGCTCCTGAGTCAGGTGCAGCCTAGGCCTGTGCCTGGTAGCAGCTAGGAGCCCCAGACTGTCAGTCTTACTGCGTACTTTAACCCCTTGAGCTCTCTTCATGGCAACTGATAATAGTTCAAGCTGTTTGGTAAACAGTTCAAGAGCACTTGGCCTCCTCGGCCAAGATAGCTTGTGATAAACCGAAAGACCTTCTTCCCCAATGTTTGGCCGAAGGTAGCCGAAACTCGAGTCCTGCAGTGATAGGCTGGCATTGTTTTGCAAGCACCACTATCACCTGCTTATCTGCGCAGATATTGTTTTCATTGGTTATCTGGCTCCTGGTTGGATTGAGTTCTGTCTGCAGGAGACACCATCTCTGGGAAGACAGTTCAGAGAATTGGGCAGCCGCTCTCCATTAAAAGAATTTCAAACAGCTCCGAAACGGCGCTACAGTAACAGGCCAATCGCAGGGTAACTCTTCCTGGAGAAAAAAGCAGTAAGAGTAGGGGTGGTCCTCCAGGAGAAAGTGGTCTGTCCAAAACTACAAAACCAGCTAGAGCCCTAAAATGGCTGACATAAACACGCAATCTACATTGCGTCCGACACGTGTGTCATAGAGGTCATTAATGTAGCATACAACTACTAGGGAACGCTACCTTGCTGGTGCTGCTACACCAAGGGGCAGCATTGGACTCCATAGATAGTTGCATCCTTCTCCTCACCAGGCTCTCTTCCACTGTCAACCTGTAAACTGAGTTCCAGAGTACCTGAAGTGCTTCTTGTTGTTTTGTCGGGGAGGACCAATCAGTTTCAAATACTCACTCCAATGGGCCCATCATCTCTCAAGCATGAGCACTGCTGCCAGGCCTCTCCTTCCCCATTTTATCATTAACATTTTCCTAGGCTGATGCTACTCAGCTCCTCATCCAAGTCAATAGTAATGATTTGCAACATTTGGACCCAAATGGAGGCTGTAAGCCAAAGTAGAACATTGACAGTCATTCATGTTTTACTCCAGCTTCTCACGTTCTACAACCCAGAAAAATATAGGAGAGCGATTTGAATTAACCAAGCAACCATAAATGCCGACTGGGATAAAGAAAAACTATTTTCACCCATCCAAACTCGCATCCATGATCTTTTAATTCTCACTAAATCTGATCCACCCTTGTTGTCTCAGTCGTCAATTCTAGAACTGTAGGTCTCCTTCAAAAGCAGCATGTGTGGTAGGTAAGTCCATGTGACTCGCCATGGCTCCCATTTTAGCAAGAATTAAGAATACTCCTGACCTGTAAACGCTTGTAAGGCACAGCCTCCTTCGATTTTTCCCCAGTGATATATTGCCTGCCAGAAACAAGGTGTGTCCCCAGTTTATGAAGGCGGGGATATCAGTGGCACAATACTGGAGAACAAAATAAAGAAAGGTAAGAAAGTATAGATTTCCCATAAATATCTCCACATTTGTGTACCATGGCGATATATATCTTCAAGGTGCAGAGATGAGGAGTTAAGAATAGTACATTTATACATCCTCTATATGCATGTACCTTTGTTATTTTTCCCCTTGCTATTCTGTCAACGACATTAGTGTGCCTCGATATTCATAGCTTCGATACTCCGTAGTACAATCCAAAAACAAGATTGTATCATCATCATCCCTCGTTGTTCGTCTATAAAGCATGGCCTCTCGTGGTGTGTCAATGAACATAAAATTAGGATAATTACCCAGTACATTCCGCATGCTTCAATTCATGTCCATATACTGTGTCTCCTCCCCTAAACTTTGTTTGCGCACCATGGGGGGAACCCTCACTCTCAAATATGGAATGCCTTGCCAATACCAATGGGGCACAAAACACATCCTGTTTTACTGCTCCTCTCCACTTGAGCAGTGGTCATAGTTAGAGCAGCATGCAGAGACAGGCAATGCCAAAGATAGATAGATCTATCTATCTATCTATCTATCTATCTATTCTATCTATCTATCTATCTATCTATCTATCTATCTATCTACTATCTATCTATCTATCTATCTATCTATCTATCTATCTATCTATCTATCTATCTATCTATCTATCTATCTATCTATCTATCTATCTATCTATCTATCTATCTATCTATCTATCTATCTATCTATCTATCTATCTATCTATCTATCTATCTATCTATCTATCTATCTATCTATCTATCTATCTATCTATCTATCTATCTATCTATCTATCTATCTATCTATCTATCTATCTATCTATCTGTATATATATCTGTCTGTCTTTCTTTCTGACATTTGTGGGTCATAGATTTGATTCTGTGCTAGCCCGACTCATCCGAGCCCACCAGAAATTTTACAACTAGCCGTTGAGATAGTATCCATACCACAGAGATGGTCACCAAGAAAGCTAATATTCATGCTAAAAGAGACAATAGGCTTTCTGTGATCCCTTCCACCTAGACCAGGCGGCGGTGGAGAAGCCATGATCCTGAGTTGGTGTATCAGAACTAGAGGGATTTTTAGTGTGCGGCTGGATGGGCTTGTCTGTCGGAGGGCAACGTAGGGTATGGAGCTATTTTTAGGGAAGAGAGGCGGATCATTGCTTCCAGTTAAGGAGCCATGCAAGTGAAATATTCCACTTAGCAATGTTATTCTTTCCTGTTTTGCCCAACATCATCAAACACTGGTTACCGTGGAGCCAGGTTAGTGAACAGATTCTTGACTGCCGTGTGTCTTTGAACTAAATTGGTTTACAATGTGTGCACATTGCTCTTTTTTCACCTGCAAGCTAGTGTTTTACTTTAACCTGTATCTGGTGCTGGCCCCCCCAGTCTAGGGCAGTGCAGGGCTGAATGTCTCGGAGACGCCATGTTTCTAGACCCGTATGCCGCAGTGGTCATGTAGTACCCTGGTAGTCTGGAAGGGTTGTCAGGATGCACAAGTAGTTAACTGACAGACCTGGGACGGTGCCACGGCACCCAGTCACGCTCTGCTATAGAAGAGAAATTGTTGCAGTTCTCTGGAAGATGTGTGGAAGTGGCATGATGGAAAAAGATGGGGCCCCATGCAGAATGTAAAGAGGGGCCCCTGAGTTGCTGTTATCTCACAGACATCCATTGGCCTTGGGATGAAGGGAGAGCCCTTTGAAGAGTTGGGGTGCCCTTGCAACGCAGGGGTTGCAGGGGCCTGTGTTACGGCACTGGGAAAACAGCCAGTACTACGACTGCCAAACAACGCGATGCCTTTGCAATGCGGGCGGAACAACAAACGCATCTGAGCCACGCATTCAATTACAACGCAAGTCGTTACAGCGGCATGCGTTTGGTAAAGTGTTGTGGACTGGAGTTTGAATAGTAAATTATACTATTCGAAAGTCCTGCTCCCCCCCACGACAAGTCGTTATAACGACTTGCGTTGTAAATGGAATGCGTGGTTCAGACGCATTCGTTGTTTTGCCTGCATTGTTTAAGGAACACGTGGGAAAGGAGAGCGTGTGCAACCACGGCACTGATGTGAACAGCTATCACAATGCTCATGGTATACTCCAGTAAGACTGAGGTGCTGCCATAGTGCACATACTATGCGGCGGTGTGTCGGTGGATGGTCTCAATTCTCATATAGTTCATGGGCAGGCTGAGAAGCTATCACAAAGCCCTGGCTGCCTGAGCAGCTGTCATAGTGCACATGCAGTGCCCTAACGCATCTGAGTACCTGTTGCAGTGTTCATGCCTTATCTTGATAGGCTTGAGTAGCTGCTGGAATCTTCATGCGGTTCAGTGCTAACCCTGAGAAGCTGCCACAGTCCCTATAGCACCAACCCTGAGAGTGGTTTAACTTCCCATGTAGTTCCTTGGTCGGTCCGAGAACCTTTTGTAGTGCCATGGCAAACCTCAGAAGCGGACTGTTCTCAGACTGTTGTGGTAAATAAATAAATAATACCTCTCTTTTTGACTAGACATATATCATAACAGATAGCTCAATAAATAAGAGTCAAAATTCGAGGTAGTAGGAGTTTCGCAGGTTTATTACAGCATAAGGACAGGAACAGGACAACCTGCATAGGAATAGGATGACAGGGCCCAGCAGCTGCTGGGGCTGGGATGAGCGCGCTAGGAAGGATAACCTTTTAATAACAATACATGAGCATATATACATAACGCAAACACATAGCATTTTCCATCCCCATGCGGAAATTATATTCCAGAACCAACCGGACCATGTCCAGGTGCCTGGATCTTGGTGTATCAGATGGGCAATTTTATGGAGTCTGGTTATAGCTGAATAAACAGACGGCGCGTTATTTGGAATGAAAATGCAGCAACTAGATCCGATGACTCTACAGGCCCCGCCCCTATCGGCCAGTATGACGTCAAGGACGAGACGATTCTGTAAAACGACAAATCTCATAGCAGATTGCTCTTCGGTTAAGTTACCTAGAGCAGAGGCAGTCTCATTTACTACAGCTTCGAGGGTTCTGGTTAACCTACGGATCAGTTTACTATTCTGGATAGGTCCTATAAAGAAAAAGAAACCTCTGTTGAAATCTGTATACTGTTCTAGAGCAGTTTCAGTATAATCGACAATTGGGGACTCCCTTTTATGTCTAATGTGTACTAGATGTGTGTTTCTATGATAATCAGGTGGGGCTAGGAAAACTGGTGGCAGTAGGAAGGCAATGTAACAGGTTCCCTCCCAATCGAGCGGCAGACGAACATATGCGGTTTGACCACAAATAAAATAAGAATGACGTGAAGCTTTAAAAATTGATTTCCCACTGTCACTATACTTGACAACAGTAGTACAATCACTATGTCCTACATGTACGGAACCATTATTTCGGACACATAATTCGCCTCTGACTGGTAGTACTGAAATAGCAGGTAAGTCTGGAGTAGTATCAGACTGAACATTCAGGACCATGAAATTCGACGAATAATTACCTAAATTATATACTTCATTTTCTAGATCTAAACCTGTTCTGTGGGGAAGACCTTGCTTGTCTGGAAAACATGTACTGTTAAGAAAAGACATATCTGTTGAGGATGACGTTAACGTGGACCATGCTCCACACGAACCATTATGTGAAAATGGATAAGGAAAAAGTGGCAGAACTCCCTTCGGTATCTGGAAAGGGGGGAGTCGACCACACACCCAACAATTAGTGGTATTGCTGGACTGGTGTGAGTAATGTAACATGCGGATAAATGAGTTATTTCGCATAGCGAGGCGGTAAGACAGTTCATGAGGAGGCAGATCACTAAACGTGTGCTCTACTGTAGTATTAGCAGACTTATTTACATGTGAAACTGGGAAACATAGGTAAAATGCATAACTGGTGCAGGAAATCATAAGGCTGGAAAACAATATGAAACATAGAAAAACGATACATCGGATTGAGTTTTGACTAACTCTCTCACTATGGGGGTCTATTTTATACATGTCAGAAACAGTCTAACCGTTTCACCTAGGGGAGGACTTAGACAATCAAACTGACTGACTTATTTTACTAGACCGGAGTTTTAGCTTGTACTCCTGTTGCGGAGTTTTCTCTAACAGGGGAGGGCTTGTAGCAATGTCTTTTGCGGGACAGTCCTTGAGAACAATATTTTGGCAATCCTTCAAATCCTGGGAAATGTTCTTTAAGACGGGTTTCAGTCCATTAAAAAGTTTGACATGAGAAAGGTGTACCCAGCCTTTGCGTCCTTCCAACTTCACGGCTGTACGGGTGGTGAGGAGGACCTGTCGGGGCTCTTTCCAACGAGGCTCCAGCGGACTTGATCTGTCAAAGTTGCGGACCATCACCATGGATCCTGGAACGATTTCATGCGGTGCCACCTCGGTATTGTCTGGAAATGCGGCGGCAACCTGTGAACGACATGAGTTGAGGGCAGACATCAAGGAAGCTAGGTAATCTGTCAGCATATTACTTGAAACATCGGTAATACTTCGGGGTCTAGGAGTACCCCACATGTTAGGGGGGCGGCCGAATACGACCTCATACGGGGACAGACCTGATCTGGAATGTGCGACCATGCGCATATAAAACAAAGCGACTGGCAGAGCTACTAGCCAGTCCACACCTTTTTCTTTACACACTTTTGCAATACGGATTTTCAGGGTCTGGTTATGTCTCTCTACGAGACCGGCTGCTTCAGGATGGCGTACACAATGAAACTTCCACTGGTACCCTAACAACAGGGAAACATGCTTCATGAGTTCAGATGAGAATGGCTGGCCGTTGTCAGAATATACGACTCTAGGGAGTCCATAACGGGGGAAGAACTCACGAACCAACTGCTTGGCAGTGGTCGCGGCTGTGTAATCTGGGACTGGATATGCTTCTGTCCACCTGGACAAAGCGCATACTACTACAAGGACATACTTGAAACCTCGACATCGCTCCATCTGAATATAATCCATCTGGAGGACTTCAAAAGGGTGGTCAGGGGGTTGGAATCCACCTTGTTCCACCGGGACACTTTTACCTGGATTAAACTGACAACATATCATACAGGTACGGACTTTCTGCTTGGCTGCAGCTCGTAAATGCTTGTTGAACCAAATGTTCTGGATACTGTCTAACATAGCTTTTTCTCCTAAATGTGCTGGACTATGTGCGGTATTGATAATGACTTGAACCATAGAGTCGGGGAGAAACCATGTGGCTCTACCCTTCGTTAACCATCCTTGATCTGTCTGGACCCCTCCTTGTTCGGACCATTTCTTGATTTCTTCAGGAGTAGCATGTAACTGGATATCTATGACATCTTGTGTAGGGTCCTTAACTGTCATACATGTGGTCGGATCTGGAGTATGTGTCTGTGTCGGATTAACTTGAACGTCTGGAGTCTGTGCTGTAAGCTTGGCTGTGCGATCTGCTAGATCATTACCTTGGGAAATAATGTCAGTAACTTTCGTATGTGCTTTGCACTTCATGATAGCAATAGATGTCGGCAAATGTATGGCATCTAACAGAGCTTGAATAAGGAGACCATGCTGAATCTTGGTTCCATGAGAAGTCATGAAACCTCTCTCCTGCCAGAGCACTCCGAAGTCGTGTACAACTCCAAATGCGTAACGTGAATCTGTGTAAACATTAACTCTCTGGTTCTTGGCATGTATACAGGCTTGTGTCAGAGCAACTAGCTCTGCTGCTTGAGCGGACAGGGTATCAATACGGTGTGTCTCTATAACTTTAGTGTCAGTAGTCACTGCATACGCAGCGACTAGTTCTCCTGTACTTGTTCTCATACATGAACCATCCACATAAAGTGTCAGGTCGGGGTCTGGTAACGGAATATCTGTCAGATCTTGTCTTGGCTTTGTCGTAATGTTAACTACTTCCACACAGTCATGTGTGGCAGAATTTGAATTAACTGATGGTAACAGTGTAGCAGGATTTAAAATGTTGCAGCGTCTGATTTCTATATGTGGCTGGAACAGTGTCAATTCATAACCTGTTAAACGTGCAATTGTCAAGTGCTGAGTTTGTGTTCGGTTTAAAAGAACTTCCACAGAATGTGGAACTTGTACTGTCAAGGAGTGTCCTAAGACTATGGAATCACTTTGTCTGATAGCTAGGGCTGTGGCTGCAACTGACTTGAGGCACGCAGGCAGAGCCTGGGCTACAGGATCTAATGTGCTCGAAAAATAAGCACAGGGCTTGTATTGTCCTGCTTGATCTTGTGTGAGAACAGATAATGCTGTACCTTCGCGTTCAGTGACGAAAAGTGTAAAAGGCTTACTGTAGTTCGGTGTTGCTAGAACTGGAGCTTGGCATAGAGCTTTCTTTAACTCATTGAAACTAAGTGTATGTTCAGATGTCCAAGGGAGGACAGTCGATACGGCTGCCTCCTGTGTCGTTAACTGTATCAGTGGCTTGGCTAGAAATGCATACTGAGGAATCCATTGTCTACAGTAAGAAGTAAGGCCGATAAAAGCACGTACCTCCTTCTGGGTCTTGGGCTGAGGAAGACTCGCTATTAACTGGATACGGTCTGGTGTCAACTGCCTACCCCTCTTGGACAGTAAGTGTCCTAAGTAGACCACTTGCTGGACACAGAATTGAAGCTTAGAAGGGGACACCTTGTGCCCCATCTCGGCTAGGAAATACAAAACTGTAAGGGATGCTCGCTCGCAAGCACGTTCAGAACGGGCTGTGATCAGTAGATCATCGACATACTGGAGCAGGGCAGTGTCAGTTGGCATGTGAATGTTGTCTAGTTGTCTCTTGAGTGCTTGACTGTAAATACTAGGACTTTCTGTGAAACCTTGAGGAGCTCGTGTGAACATATAGCTCCTTCCATTTAAACAAAATCCGAAAAGGAACTGGCTGTCTGGATGAATAGGAACACTGAAAAATGCGTTCTTGAGGTCTATGACAGTGAAGAACGTGGCTTCGGAATCAATGGCTGTCAATAGGGAAGAGATGTCTGGGACAACTGGGTACTGCGGAATAATACATTTATTAAGCTCTCGTAGGTCGATCACTAATCGATATACTGGGGGTGCATTTGGATCAGTACGTTTCATGACTGGAATGATCGGAGAATTACATACATTGGAGTCAGTTTCTACAACCACTCCTTGAGCCATGAGCTCGTCAATAATTTTGGATAAGGCTGCTACAGCCTCAGGTGGCAATCTGTACTGTCTGATTCGTGGTAACACTACACCTGGCTTGAGAGTCACACGATAGGGTGTGATTTGCATGTAACCTACATCAGTTGGACCTTGTGCCCACAAGTGCTGCGGAACATTAGACAGTCTTGAATCAAAATCTCGTAATACATAGTGACCCTTAAAGTCACGTAGGAACAATCGTATTCCCTCTGGGGAACAGCATATAACTGCACCTAACTCTTTCAGTGTCTTAATACCTAATAGGTTTTCTGGACATGACTTAGTAAGTAACAGATCAGTAGTGCGGGACAATGGACCTACTTCTAGAGTAACTGGCTTTGAAATCTCATTTACGATAGGCTTTCCTGAAAATCCAAGGGAAACATTTCTTGAGCCTGAGAGCGGAGCCCCTGGAACTTCGGCACGACTAATTGTGGTCCTACTTGCCCCTGTATCAATCAAAAACTTTCTGTCTTTCCCTAATACTTGACTATGAACATAGGGACCTTCTTGATCTACAGGTATCTCGATGAGAGGCAAGCCTACCTCCCTCTCTAGGCTGTTTCATGAATACTGCTGGTACTCTGGATACTCAGACTGTGCATACTGATACATCTGCTGTGTAACGTGCTGTGTTGCAGCAATAGGCTGCGGTGCGGTAACTGTCTGTGGTGCATTCTGTGGCTGAGGAGTCTGTGAAACTTGTTCTTGTCTAGGCGGACGTGGTCTTTCTTTAGTCTTACCAGTAGCTATGTTGTGTTTCAGAACTGCACACTCACTTATAAAATGACCTGGCTGTTTACAATAATTGCAATTCCCTTTAACGGGAGCTGCAGGATGACTGACTTGATTCGGACCCCTCTTCTGACTGTCTTGAGGAACAGATTGTGCAACTAGTACTTTCATTTTCGTGTCTTTCATACGTTTTCTTTCGTGTTCTTGCTCTTCTCTGATTCTATTCTGATGATACTGAAGCATTTGCAACATCTGGGACGGGGTATTAGCTTGCCAGGTACTTTCGACTTTCAGAACTCGATTTTTAATTTGTGGACTTGAATTCTCGACTAATTTAGTAACAAAAAGGTGAGGGTATGACTCACTACTTGTCTTGAGGCCACTGTTGATGCTGAAACATTTTTCAAATCTAGAATAAAAATCACTAATATCCTCATCTTGCTTCTGTTTACAGGCTGAGATTGCATCCCAGTCTTCTTTTCTAGTTGTCAATAATCTGGGTAAAACTTGTATTAATAATTCCGGTAATTCTTTACATTTATCTCCAAGACCGGTACCTGGTACTCGTGCCTTATCTTCAGCTTCTAGAACTGCCCAATCGATCTTTTTCTCTCCCACCTCCCATTCTTTTTCCTTGAGCTTTTCATACACCCCTGCGGGCAGCAGAACCTTTAACATTTTAATTATATCTGGGTATGTGTATTCTCCCATACGGAGCATGTCTTTTAATTCTCTATGGAACCCTGCTGGATCTTTGTCATGACAGGGAATTAATTTCTTCATCTCGAGGAGTTCCATCTTTGTAATCGGAGTGTATACAAACACTCGCTGCATTTCGCCACCCGTTCCTTTAACTGGGTGGACTTCTCGTAACGGATTCTGTCTCTCCATGTAAAATGGTTTACTTTCTGGAGGTGAGGCATGAACAAAATGCGGGTTCAGAAACGTTCTATATTTGTGACGCTGTTCTAGAATGACACTAATTAAATCGGTACCTAAACCTTTCCATCTATACTGGAGTAACTCGTTCAGGACATCATGTAACGGGCCTGGATCAGAGTGTTGACCCTCATACAATGTAATGAGGTGCTGAATCATATACATACCCACCAGTCGTTGTTCGGCCGGGGGCATTTTCAGAAACATTTGTGCCACTATTTCGTCTGGAAAAGTGGTAGAATCAGTAATCCATCGGACTGCTGATCGGGCTAGTTCTTGTTCATGCATGGTGCTTAACTCACTGTAACCGATTCGTGATTTCAGAATGTGATCGGTAGCTTGAAATACTTGTTCTAGTGAACCTTGTTCTGGTGCTGGAGAATGAAAAATAGACTTGTGTTCTAGGCGTAAATGGCGATCTGGAAATCTAGATTTTCCTACATACGCTATTCTGGCGGGATTCTCGTCCTCTACCTCTTCAGTATCAGAGTTACTTTCTTTCTCGCTTACTTGCGCTGCTTTACGTTGTTCGTGTATCTTTATTATTTCTCTACGGATTTTCTTGTACATACTCTCCATAGCACCGACGGTCTTGTGTTTACCCTCGGCTTTATTATCACTCCACCTTGTCAGGATTTTCATTTCGCCTGGATCTTTAGACGGGTAATCTTGTTCTCTTATTAGACAATTGATCAGAAACTTTAATATCATGAGCTGGATCTCGGCTTTCCTTTGAGACATGGCCTCGCTAATGCTTTCTGGATCATCCCCTGTACGGATGAAACGATATATTCTGTCTAGATCTTCTTTCATATTCGGTAAGGTGACTAGATACTCGGCCACCTTTCTTACGCGGAATGAATATAAAACCATATTATCCTCGCCTGGGACTGGATCATAGCCGCATTCGGCAAGGGACTTTCTTATTTCTGCTACAGTCTGATGTCTGGGCGTACGCTGTGACGCTTGTGCATGTAATTCGGCTGTCGTTAAACGCTTGTGTGGCGGCGGGGTTTGAGGAGTACCTCCCCCTGCGGCCCCTAAACTGGAGTCTAGGTCTACTGAGGCTCTTCGTCCTGGCAGAGTGGGAAATGGAAATGTAGGCTGAACTTGTATGACGGACTGGACCGGGGGTACCGTAACAGGTACTCCGGTGTCTGGAGGAGCGGGAAGTGCCTGATTTACAGGGACTGGCGGAGCGCGAACAGGATTTGCATATTCTGGGACTGTGTCGTCCAAATAGGACGAAATAAAAATATCAGCTGCGGTCTGTTTGTGACGTAGCTTGATCGGAACTAATGGTGGCGGGAAATTACTGGATGCCTCTGGGGTCGCTTTTGGCAAGCCCTCGGCAAGGAGAGGATACATACCCCTATTAAGGGCATGCCTCTGTCTGTCTGACTGTTCGGCTTTGACTTGTTCACCAATCTCGATTAGTTCTTTTTCTTGTGCTCGTTCTAAGGATTCTCTACTTAATTCTGACTTTCTGATTTCTTTTTCAGTTCTTTTATGAGCTTCTTTACGCCATAACTCGATGGCATCTTTCTGTGATTGTCTGGCTTTCTTTTTCCATAATGCTTCTTCTACTCGCATGATGCACTCGGCATCCCATGTACCCGATACGGGCCATCTATACTTTTCTTCTAACTGTTTGGTATACTCTACCCATAAATCTAGATACAATATGGCGCTTATGCCATGCTTCTGATACATAAAATGACCTGGACTGTCCCTCGGCGGAACAGGAACTGCTTCTTCTAACAAACCCTTTCTAGTTTTTAGCTGACGTAATCTCGAAAAGAGAGACATTGTAAACTTGAATCGGAACACAATACAATACACGAAAAACAATAACAACTGGGAAAACAATTCAGGCATACCACGACATTGGAAATACATTGAACAACATCATAACATAACAGTTCGGACAGAATATTACCTGGAATACTGAGAACAGAAACACAAGAATTTCTCGAGAACGGAACAGACTAGAGTTACTGGATGCACTGCTGAAACAGTACGGAACATACCGGTCCCATAAAGGGACGCATCAAGACCCGTATCCACCTAGATGAACACTTCGTTTGTGAGTCTGTGTACCACCAACCCACGGACCAGAGTCAATTTAGATTGACCCTGTCTAGATACTACCCCAGTAATGGTACTCACCGGGCAGCAAGAACGGAAGGCCTCGGACTGGACTGGACTGCTACGACGACGGACGACGAACTTCGGACTTCAGTTACGGGTGGGCCTCCGGATACCTCGGACCTTGGACTCTTGGCTTGGGCTCTGGTCGGGACTCGCCGCGTTCCTCAACCGTCTCGTTTGGATGCTGGACCGCCTCCTCCGTCTCCTCCGTGGGCCTGAGGGATACTTGAAGCAGAAATATCTGCCGGTGCACAGAAGAGTTCCGTCACGACTGCAGAGGGTCAGGGGGTCGGCGTGGCTTCACCGACGCGTGGGGAAAGGGCAAGTCCCTGTTCGGGCGCCATTATGTGGTAAATAAATAAATAATACCTCTCTTTTTGACTAGACATATATCATAACAGATAGCTCAATAAATAAGAGTCAAAATTCGAGGTAGTAGGAGTTTCGCAGGTTTATTACAGCATAAGGACAGGAACAGGACAACCTGCATAGGAATAGGATGACAGGGCCCAGCAGCTGCTGGGGCTGGGATGAGCGCGCTAGGAAGGATAACCTTTTAATAACAATACATGAGCATATATACATAACGCAAACACATAGCATTACATTGCAGTAGGCGTAGCAGTGGGTGGAGCAGAAGGCGTGACGCGTAGCAGTCGCGAAAGATAAGGGCGAAAGTAGGTGTAACTGGGCGTATACATGGACATGTGATGCAAACATAACAGAATATGTCATGAATGGGGCGGAAACCATGGAGGGGGCTACCTAAGGAGCCGGGACCTCTAACCTGATGGTGCGCGCAAACTGGCAATGACGTATCACTAGGAGAAGCTGGGGGCTATGAACTCTGTGCTAGGAGCAGAGACTGAAGTCTGGAGAGTCAGGGCGACATGTACCTAAACAGTATCTAGTATCTGATGTTTAGAGAACATGTTGATATAAACTAGAAGTTAGGAGGGGAAAGGCTAACTTGATTCTAAGACTGGACCATGCATTATTCTACATGTAGTGCGTGATGAAGAATATTAAATGACCATTAAATGCAGTATTTCTCTAACGTGGAGACGTGAAGGCTAGACAATGACGGAAACTATTGATGCGATTCAGTAGTTTAGGAATGCAGAGGAGGAGGACTGAACTGATAACTGGAATCATAACATACTTTTGGCAGACTCAGAGACTGAGCCAGGCTGGGCCGGGCACTGCGAGGTAGGAAGTAAGTGAAGGGTCGAGGATACAGGTGGGGGCTGTATCGCTCCTCAGCGAGGCTTCAGGAGACAGGAGCTGAATCTGGTGTCCAGGCCCTTTTGAGGCCTAGAAACGGGGACTTTATAATAGAATGACGTGCACACTGAGAAACGTGGCAACGTAGCTTTACATAGGCCTGATATTCGTAGTATTCACGAGGACTGGAAACTGGCATACTAGAGATGGACACAACTGTAATTGCGTCATTAATCGAACATGGGGAATGCATATGCATATTTAATCATGCACACATAACATATGATGGATGACACGTAGGGACACAGAACATGGCAAAATTTACTTTTCCACACTGTGCCCCAGTAACACTTAGGACGTGCCACAGACACCATGCTACGGCTCTACTTTTAAGGGCCTCAGATGCCACCACAGTATGCAGATGTTGCCCTAGTAGGCCATAACAGCTTTTGCAGTGCCTAGTAGGCCACAGGAGGAAGGGCAATTTAAATTTATTTTTAGGGTCGAGTCTGTGGGAGCATGCGCTCTCGCTTGCAAGACTCTATTGTTTACAAAAAAGGGCTTGGAGCTTGACCATTGCTTACCATTTGTTAGCTTCAGTGTCCCCCTTCTTTGTGCCTCCTTAAATGGCCACTGCATAGTAAACGTCACTTCCGATCCTTTGTATGGAGCACGGACCACGCACAGATTGATACAAGTTAACCAGTGGCCTTCCGCTGCTCCCAATTTAACTATGGTACTGTTCCTTCCCACCTCGCTCACTCTGTGCCTGCTGCTCCCTCCATAGCGATTTTTAGGTTTTGACTAGCGATGCATGCGTACGAAGTACGCATGCGCTAGCAAAATCTAATGATATCCTCTATGTGGGGTCGGGTATCTGCCCCCTCCTCCCATTGGCTAGCTCCATAAATGGAGGCTAGCCATTGGTAGAGGGCTCTGTCTGTCAATCCCAGACCAGATTCGGGGGCGTTCCCGAGAATTTTTCCCTTTTGGCTACGTCACGCGACGTCAGCCAAAAGCCGGGAACGCCCCCGAATCTGGTCCGGCATTGCCGGCACCTGCATCAGCCTTCCTGCTCGGGACGATAACCGAAGATGAAGGATTCAAAGAAAGAAAAGCTACTGAGAGCCGTGCGACAAGAGGCATAGCAGCCCTTTGTTTTTATTATTATTGAAAAATAAACATAGACTCAGGTCCAGGGAGAACCGAGTAACCGAACCCGGCTCTGCGTGTGCGAGTAAATACAGATGAACAGTGGCTGCAGCTGGCTCTTCCGGGCGTGGCTCTATCGGTGAATGGCTGGGACCGCGGTCCTGCCACCCAGCACGCGACACCCCCTCCTATCACCTCCCCTCCTCAGCACCCAAAAAAGAGGCTGGTGCTGAGCAGGGTGCAGGCCGCCTGGGGTGCCAAGTCCTGCGCGAGACCGACTTAAAGGCAGCAGCTCGTGGAGGCGAGGCAGCGAGGGCCGACTCCAAGGAACGCCCGCTATCTCGGCTTGATAGGGCAGACTCACTCACTGGGGAAGAAGCCGCTCAATGCAGGTAATTTAGGTTGTATGATGCCTTTATTGCACTCCAAATGGTCTGGTACACCTTCTTTCGCTTCCACTTTTCATTCGCCGCTGTTTCCACTATTCCCCATCCCGCCCGCCTTTGGGGTACTGGGGCCTCCGAGCGAGGGAATACCAAACAGCGCTGCTTTCTCTCAGAGCCCCTTCACCTGATTTTAGAAAACTACGCAACATTGATGCATCACTTTTTGTGCGCTATTTTTCCATTAGCGAATCGCTGGAGGAAATCAAAATTGATAGAGCTTCATGTGAATTTGTAATGGGCTTATATGTGAAAACTTGAACTAGAGCAAAAAGCTTTTCTCCTGTTTTTAACGCGGCGCACATTATATCCGAGTTACCCCCACCCCCAAAGTGTGACTCTAGTGACCTGGGTCAGAACACGGCGGTGAGGTATAATGAACTCAACTCTGCAGGCTTAGTGTACTTGTCTTTACGAGCTAGTCTGTTGTCTGTGCTTTGTAGCTCCCTACACGACCTGCTTTTTTGTGTTGTTCTCCTACTCTTATGGACCGGCTCCCGTTCCCGCCCCCCTACCGCTGCCTCGCTCTCTGTCTCCCCGGCCCCGTTCCCGCCCCCCTACCTCCCTCGTCATTTCTTGCCTGCATGCTCCTAACGCCCGTACCTCCCTCGTCATTTCTTGCCTGCATGCTCCTAACCCCCAGCTTCTATTATCCTGCAGCTGTTACTGGTGAGTCGTGTCTGTGGCTTTTAGCAGTTGATTCTGTATTTGTGTTTTTCATGGTTTCCATCTCCTCCTTGTTTTCTTAATACTTTAGACGCCCCTCGGTGCCCAGGAGAGACCCTAGGTGTCGACTGTCTGTTTCCAGAGAGTTCCCCTAGTTGTTTTCAGCATCCGTTTCTTTTTCTCAATATTTTCAGATGTCTCTGGTTGCCTGTTTGTCTTCTGTCTACTTCCAGTTAATGTTCCTGTTTCTTCAGTGTCTGATTTTTGTTTAATCAATACTTCAGATGTTCCTCTGTGCACAGGTGTGTCACTGTAAGTTTCCAGTGTGTGTCCTTATTGATTTTCACTGTCTATTTCTTGCAGTTTGTGTATTTCAGATGTGCTTCTGTGTCGAGCCGTGGCCCTGTCTGTTTGCTGCCTGTCTCCAGTTTATGCACCTGGTTGTCTTTCAGTGCCTGTTCCCTGTTCTCTCTGAACTTCGGATACTTTGTTTCCAGGGGTTTTCCTGTCGGTCAGTTTCTGTGCATGGTCCGTATTCTCCCATGGTCCTATTGCAGACGCCTCCATGGGGCCAAGTGTGTCCCTGCCTGTCCTGACCGTTTCAAGAGTAGGTTTTGAGCTTTCTCTGTGTATTGCAGGTATCTCTTTGTGCTCGAGTGTCTCCCTCTCTGTCTCCTGGCTGTTTCCATTTTATAATCCAGATTGTCTTTCAGTGCCTTCTCCCTCTGCTCTGTATACTCCAGATGTCTCTCTGTGCCCCTGCCTGTCTCTTGCCTGTTCCTAGGTCACGTCCTCGATTGTCAGGGCCTGTTCCTGTACTCTGTATACTCCAGATGTCTCTCTGGGCCCATGCCTGTGTCTTGTCTGTTCCTAGTGCCTGCTCCTTGCACTCTGTATACTCCAGATGACTCTCTGTGCCCATGCCTGTCTCTTGTCTGTTCCTAGTGCCTGCTCGTTGTACTCTATGTACTCCAGATGTCTCTCTGTGCCCATGCCTGTCTCTTGTCTGTTCCTAGTGCCTGCTCCTTGCACTCTGTATACTCCAGATGACTCTCTGTGCCCATGCCTGTCTCTTGTCTGTTCCTATTGCCTGCTCCTTGTACTCTGTATACTCCAGATGTCACTCTGTGCTCCTGCCTGTCTCTTGCCTGTTCCTAGGTCACGTCCTCGGTTGTCTTTCAGTGTCTATTCTCTGCACTATGCATACTCCAGATGTCTCTCTGTGCCCCTGCCTGTCTCTTGCCTGTTCCTAGGTCACGTCCTCGGTTATCAGGGTCTGTTCCTTGTACTCTGTATACTCCAGATGTCTCTCTTTGCCCATGCCTGTGTCTTGTCTGTTCCTTGTGCCTGCTCCTGGTACTCTGTATACTCCAGATGTCTCTGTGCCCATGCTTGTCTCTTGTCTGTTCCTAGTGCCTGCTCCTTGTACTCTGTTTACTCCAGATAACTCTCTTTGCCCATGCCTGTGTCTTGTCTGTTCCTAGTGCCTGCTCCTTGTACTCTGTTTACTCCACATGTCTTTCTGTGCCCATGCTTGTGTCTTGTCTGTTCCTAGTGCCTGCTCCTTGTACTCTGTATACTCCAGATAACTCTCTTTGCCCATGCCTGTGTTTTGTCTGTTCCTAGTGCCTGCTCCCTCTGCTCTGTATACTCCAGATGACTTCTCTGTGTCTTGTCTGTTCCTAGTGCCTGCTCCCTCTGCTCTGTATACTCCAGATGACTTCTCTGTGCCCCTGCCTGTGTCTTGTCTGTTCCTAGTGCCTGCTCCTTGTACTCTGTATACTCGAGATAACTCTCTGTGCCCCTGCCTGTGTCTTGTCTGTTCCTAGTGCCTGCTCCCTCTGCTCTGTATACTCCAGATAACTCTCTGTGCCCATGCCTGTGTCTTGTCTG
Source organism: Lissotriton helveticus (assembly GCF_964261635.1). Taxonomy (NCBI): domain Eukaryota; kingdom Metazoa; phylum Chordata; class Amphibia; order Caudata; family Salamandridae; genus Lissotriton; species Lissotriton helveticus. The sequence continues at coordinate 644,030,976 of NC_136070.1, forward strand.
TTCCTAGTGCCTGCTCCTTGTACTCTGTATACTCCAGATGTCTTTCTGTGCCCTTGCCTGACACTTGTCTGTTCCTTGTCCTCCCTGTACTTTAATTTTACCCAGGTGCCTTGTCTGCCTGACTCCGGTTTATGCCCCTGCTTAGTTTTCAGTGTCTGTTTCTTGTTCTCTGTGTATTTCCGATGCCGCCCGCACCTAGGCGTGTCCCTGTCTGTGTCCTGTCTGCCCCTTGGTTGTTTTCTGTCTTTGATTACTTGGCTGCCAGAGAGGCCCAGGGGTGAGTAATGCTGTGAACTCGGTGACTGGGGTTTAACACTTCTGCTTCACGAACTGTTGAAAGAAATCGAAGACAAGTTACTGTTTTAAACACATTTTTGGTCTGGCAATAATTGTCAGTATGGAACTAATTAAGTTCTATCAAGCCCTGTGTGTGTTGAGGAGGGCCCCTCAGTGTTAGACATGCTTTTACGGAGGTTTAGGGACCTTGTTGCTTCACTGCTGATTGGGCTCTGAGACGGCCATCCTGCCTAGTTGCCTGTTGTGAATGGGTATAAACAATAAACGTCCGATTATGGTGCCGGTTGGACCTATCCCCCCTCAAGAACACAAATAACCTACTGACATTTTCTACCTGAAATAGACCATCTAATTTGGAAAGACCACCCTGTGTCCTTCCTGATTTTATTTTCACCTAGTCACTAATCTCAAACTTATACTCCTTTCTCTCCATGCTCACATTTGTCCCCTTGCCTCCTACACCATTTCAACCTTTCAGCCATGCAGGGACCAATTTAGTACCAGGTAAGCATCACACATCTATTGAAATGGGGGTCGCAGTGTGTAGGGCTTGCAGTGTGTGGGGGGGGGGGTCGCAGTGTGTGGGGGGGCTCTGTGTGGGTGTGTGTGGAGGGCTCTGTGTGGGTGTGTGTGGGGGGGAGCAGTGTGTGGGTGTGTGTGTGGGGGGCTCTGTGTGTGTGGGGGGCTCTGTGTGTGTGTGTGTGTGTGGGGGGGGCTCTCTGTGGGTGTTTGTGTGTGTCATTTGCGAGAGATAAAGCTAGTTGCATTGTAAATGACAATGCCATTTATTTATGTTTTAAAAAAAACACATAAATAAAAATAATGTCAAGAGCAATGCCAATAGCTCTAACTTTAACAAAGGCAAAACCATTGCATTGTAAATGCTTGTTTCTTGTTTAATTAGGTGAGAAAAATACCTTTCCATCGTGGGTAACTTGTTTTCCTTTCTCCTGGACCAGGGCATTTTATTTAATTTTATTAACCCTATTGCTACTGCAAAGACCTTTTGAACTGTACATCAATGTCACCAGTTCTAATTAAATTATTTGTTTTAGCAAATTTGAGGTTGTTACGAACATGAAACCCCTGCTGCACAAGTCTGACTGGGCCCACACATTTGGTGTAGCTGTTGCACCGCGTGAGGATTGTTCCCGATGAGTGGATTAAACAGAATGACGATAAAGTCTCAGGTGGGCATAACGGAGTTTATCCAAGGCAGTCTTTCGAGGAGAAAGACATACAGACAGACAGACAGACACACACACAAAGTTGTTGCTAGTTTCCAGAGTAGCACCGAAATCGCTTTCCTTGGATAGGACAGTGGGCAAAATGGGGCTTGTGTGTGAATATTGGGGGCCTCCTTTACCTGAATGGGGGGGGGTCTTTATGCCGGATGGGGCTTGGGGTACAGATGGAGATTTAATCAGATCTCGGTTTGAGAACTGCTGTGGGTTGTCATAGGAATGAAGCAATACTCTTTGCAGTTGGGCCTTTAAAATTAATATATAGGTAGGTTTTGGAGAGGTTGCCTCGAGGCAGCGAGGGATCATGACCAGATCAGCCATTCATCTTTCTAATGTAAATACAGTGAGTGCCGTCGGACTATGTAATAACTACTGCTCTTTGCGGTTCTTAGACGAGGTAACTTGCAATATGAAACGCTGTTTGAACTGTTAACATAATTATTTAAGTTGCAGGCAGAATGTCGCACTAGATCCTTTTTTGCTTCCTGCTCATGCTCAACTCTCTTCGGCGTCTCGTCCGGCAGTGCGCGCACTTAGTAAAGTGCAGTATTCTTCAGGGCGCTCTTTCAGTGAAGGCGTTGTTGTACATTGCTTCCTAAGGAGCTCAGGGCTGTAGTGGTCATTGCTCTTATCATTTCATATCTTGACTACTGTAATGCCCTGTATCTAAACATGAATCAACTTTCTCTAAACAAACTCCAAGTCATCCAGAATGGACTGTATGTTTAGATCTGGGAATACCTAAACACACTTTGGCCAGAGGTGAGAGATCCCTCCACTCAATGCCAATAAAGAAACTGGTGTCCTTTCAAGTACTATGCTTGACGCATAAAGCCCTATACTTGAGGGGCTCAAGTTATCTTAGGACAACCAGGAAGTGGTCTGTTCCCAGGAGACAGTTGAGATCCGCTGGACTCTACAGGTAGAGGGTCCAAGATGCAAGAAGGTCAGGTGGGGGGAATACACCTTCACAACAACTCCCTCGACTCTTCACAGTCTGGCTTTCGAGCCAAACACAGCACCGAAACCGCCCTCATTGCAGCAACAGATGACATCCGAACGCTGCTGGACAACGGAGAAACAGTTGCCCTAATCCTACTCGACCTCTCCGCCGCCTTCGACACAGTCTGCCATAGCACCCTCATACAACGACTCAGCAACATCGGAATACAGGGAAAAGCCTTGGACTGGATCATCTCGTTCCTCGCCGGGAGAACCCAGAGAGTCCGACTCCCCCCATTCAAATCTGAGGCCACCGAAGTCATCTGTGAAGTCCCACAAGGATCATCACTCAGTCCCACCCTCTTCAATGTTTACATGAGTCCCCTCGCTCCCATCGCGCGACAACACAACCTCAACATCATCTCCTACGCTGACGACACCCAGCTGATCCTTTCCCTCACCAAGGACCCTAACACCGCCAAAACTAATCTCCATGAAGGCATGAAAGAAGTAGCCGAATGGATGAAAAACTTAAACTTAACTCAGACAAAACGGAAGTTCTCATCCTAGGATCTTCCCTCTCTGCCTGGGACGACTCATGGTGGCCATCAGCCCTGGGCATAGCACCCATACCCACAGACCACGCACGCAACCTGGGCTTCATCCTAGACTCCTCCCTCTCGATGACCAGACAAGTTAACGCCGTCTCATCCTCCTGCTTCAACGCACCCCGCATGCTCAAAAAAATCTTCCGTTGGATCCCCACCGAAACAAGAAAGACTGTCACCCACGCACTGGTCACTAGCCGACTGGACTATGGAAACACCCTCTACGCCGGAACCACAGCCAAATTACAGAAAAAACTCCAAGGCATCCAAAATGCATCTGCCAGACTCATATTGGACATCCCTCGCCAAGCTCACATTACCGGCCACCTGAAAGACCTCCACTGGCTTCCCGTCAACAAGAGAATAACGTTCCGCCTCCTCACCCACGCTCACAAGGCCCTCTACAAACTAGGTCCCGAATGCCTCAACACACGACTGACCTTCTACACACCCTCCCGCCAACTAAGATCCTCCAACCAAGCGCTTGCGGCAGTTCCGCGCATCCACAGATCCACCATGGGAGGAAGATCCTTCTCCTACCTGGCGGCCAAGACCTGGAACTCTCTCCCCACCCACCTCCGCCTCACACAGAACCACATCTCCTTCAGAAAGGAACTTAAAACCTGGCTTTTCGATAAATAATGCACCCCCTCCCACAAGCGCCTTGAGACCCTATGGGTGAGTAGTGCGCTATACAAATACCTGAACTTGAACTTGAACTTGAACAGCAGCTGGCAGGGTATGGAAGTCCCTGCCGGAACATATTAGTAGGTAGAGCTATTTGAAGTTCCGCAGGCAAATCAAAACCTGGCTGTTTGCTGATTAGGCCGCTTAGAGATTTCTTTCTAGGAGTGATGATCTGTTGCAGGCTTCCACCTTCTCCGTCTGTTTCTTCCTCTGGTTTTGTGCTTTGATGCCTTCTGCTCTAATGTGCTTTAGAAATGCAATAAATAAATAAAATATAAATAAATGTTTATTTGCTTTTACAACTAGGAGATTTTTTCCCAATCTTCCTTCCAGTCTTCATTAGTTACATTCTACTCATCCCTTTTTTACATTTATGGAAAGTGGAACGAAGTTCAAAAACTTTCTTGCAGTCCAAGATGTTGCAATCAGTGCTTGACATGGAAATATAAAAATGCAGATACCCTATACCGGAGTACCTTCCAATTAAAAGTATTTCACCTCTGTAGGGACTCCCTCTCAAATTAAAGAAGTACAAGTACTCAGTACGTGAGAGTACCAGCTCACGTACTATATGTTTAGCTTTAATTTTGTAATACATGTGGTCACAAACATGCACAATTCTGTTTTCTTTACATTACAACTTAAGCCCAAACCTGTTGACTTTGCTACTAATTTGTGTTGTTGACGTTGCTGTTCAGAATCGGCAACAGGAATTGGCAAAGCCAAAAGACTGGCTAGCAAAGGCGAGACCTATTGGCTTTGCCAATGCTTGTTTGGTTTTTGTTAGGGTTTTACCAACCAGACTGCCCAGCTTGCGCTGTCTGGGACGTGAAAGGCCTATTGTGAATGACTACCCGGCCATTGCTTACTTCTGGTCCACTTTATTGCAACTGTATCATTTGCTTGCTTCTTGTTTGATGACTTGCCTTCCTCTTCTTGTGTTTGTCCCTCCAGTAGTTGGATGACTTGTATCCTTTCACTGCTCAGATTTAGGGAATTACTTTTTCTATTCATTTAGCACTTCTTGCAAGTGCAGGTGTTTTGTAGCTCTCTCCTTTACGTGCTGCTTCCCCCACCCAAAATCTCTCTCCCGGTGATGTGTCGCTCGCCACACCTTTTATCTTATTTGTAAAAACACAGTAATCGGATATTTATGCTGGAGTATGGATGAAGAGCAGACTTTTCAAGTGTTTTTTATTTTATCTTCTGCATTCAACATATTTCATGAAAGCACAAGCTTTGGCACACATGATGCTGTGGAAAGACCATTTGCTGTACACACTCAGCGGCCGCATGAGGAAGAAGGTTTACTTAGCATGAAACTTCTCTTGGAGGCCCATAAATGTGTTTAGAGGGCCAAATAGCCATTCTGTCACTGTCTTTTTTAAATAATGCAACTTTTCCAGATTGAAAATGATTTAAAAAATAAACCATGCCATTCATAAAGATTGAATATACTGATCTGAGTGTGCAGTTTTGAGATACCAGAAAATATGTATTTGCTGTCCCTCCAGTATTTTGATTTTTTTCCCCATCTACTTTTGTAAAATACTATTTCATAGATAAACATTGGCTAAAGGAAACGCTCAGCACTCACATTATAGAGGCGAGCCCTGTCGGCTGTGCCAGTGCTGGTTGTGGTGAGCTGTTGAGGTACCTGAGAGGCCAGAGGGGCACACGTAGTGCTTTTGTTGTGCCCTCATGAGTATGGGGAGCTGCCGTAGTGATGGCGTCTTCCCTCGTACGCCGCATTGGCTGCATCTGTAACACCCTGGTGGGCTTGACATGAGGCCTTCTTGTTCTTACTGTGAAAGATCAAGCTGCTTACGCATGAATAAGATGGAACGAAATGTTGCTTTAACCTCTTCAAGTTGGTAAATCCTAATGTCCTTAAAGCAGAGTGTGAACTAGGCCTTGGTGGTAAATTCTGTTCCGTTCGCGGATTTAGCGTAATTTGGGTAATTTCGCGTTCCGTGGAGAATGCGAAATTTCCCAAAATTCCGCCTTCCGCGAATTCGCTAAATTTTTTGCTTGTTCGCATTCTCAAAGTGCGTGTTCGCGAGATATTTCCCCCGAGCATGCAAACAGCGATTGCGAACAGGAAAAAAGCATCACGAAAAAGCAATTCCGCGTGTTCGTGGAATTTCTGCGTGTTCGCGGAGATTTTTTACCGTTTCGCGGATATTTGCGTAATGCAATTATGCAAATTCCGCCCACCCCTAGTCTGACCGTGTCTAGAGATACCCTCCTCCCTACTGCCACTGCGGGCTCGTCCTGTCGTTCCTTCAGAAGCACCCCCCATGAACAGGGTGGTCAACTCCAGTCGATATTTTGAATAACGCCTCAAACCCCCTCCCCTTCCCCACTTTCAGACAAATTATATTGAACATTGTACGCAATATTCATGAACTTCCCTAAAATCAGGGCAGGCATCAGCCTAACCAAGAAACAACCCCCCCCCCCTTCGCTGATCTATGTCTGTGATTTTGTAGAACATGCACTCAGTATCAGAGGTAGACGTTTTTACAAATCCTTTAAACACTACAGGAGTTTCCAGAATAGCAGTTCATGTTTTTTTATACCGTCTCATTATACTTACGAGTTAAACAGTTTATACTACAGTTTATCGGAAGTCCTGTGCAGGTAGTCAGTTTCTGACGTTTGGGAATAATACACATACTATGTTTCCTCTTCTATCTTTGTGTGCTGTTCCTGCCTTTTTATCTCCCTTATAGGCCCCTTTCTCACCAAAGCTTCGTATTTGGTAGTCAGGCAGCATGCTGGTACCCCATATTGCATGCTACCTATACTTTTGGGGGAGACACATGGTAATAGCAGCTCCCAATTTCCCAAAACCTATACCTGGTATTTAACAATTCAGCCCCATCTGTGCTTTTCCTGGCTGAGGCAGATTTTCTATTACATACATGCAAAGAAAGTGTTATAACAAATGTCACCCACGTTTCTAACTCCTTATGCTGCCACCATTGTATTTTTGCTCCAAGCTGGTTGCCCTGTTTCACATTCCTCTGGACTGGCATTACCCCTAAGGACAAAGCCTACCTAGTCTTCTACAGCACTCAAGGTTTGGGGTGGAAGCTCGGGGCACCAGCAAATCCAATGCCCTGTGCAGCGTCTGAGTGGCTGGGGTTCCACGCTTCGACCCGAGAGGGCATCCCCTCTGAAGTTTGTGGTCGTTATTTATGTATTCATGGTGTAAATTACACCAAATGTGGCCTCTGGATATAGCATCAGATTGCTCAATGGGCTCAATGGGCGATGGACGTGGATTGTTAGGACTGAGCCCCTTCTGGCATTCCTTCATCCCTACCCTCACCTTTCTGATCCTCAACCGATGACCATTCTGAATTGTTCTGCTTTCAGAGCCTTCTAAAGTGAAAACATGTGCTGTCCTCAGGCCAGGATTCGAATTGTTTCCGAGTTTGGGCTTCTATATGAGCAGTGATCTGCTCCCATGATTTTGCTTCCTGAAGAGTTGGTGGCTCAAATGAGCGGTGGCTGACTTTAGGTACTTGGCTGGCATGCAGTGGGGTGGAGAGGTAGGTAGTGGTGTGTTTTTTTGCAAACACCAAAAGCCTTTGACCGGTAGGCCTTCTGCATGCTGCTTCGGGTGCTTTACACCACAGAGAACTGATAGGGCATTTTTGGGACTGGATTCACATGGTCCTATTTCCCATGGTTTATGCCACGCCTGGTGGTTCTGTACTCGTTGCCCCCTGTTGATGGTCGTTTTGGCAGTAATAAGGAGATTCCATTACTGTAGTACAAGAGTGCCCTCACCCAGGCTCTCCTTAGATACACTTCATGATCAGATTAAAGAAGCAGGGTGAATTCCTTGGGAAGCTATAGTTTCTCTTCCTTGATCACTTTGTTTGTGGTGTGAGCAGCAGGCCAGTGTTGATTGTATTCCTTAGGTGTTGCTGGCTGTTTAAGTCCAAAGTGAGAACATCAGAGCCTTTTCCTCCTGCATTTGGCAGTACCAGCTCTTTTTCTTCCATTGTAATATGTGCTCTATGCATTTGCTATATATGTCAAACTTTCTGGTATATTTTGCAATCACGTATGATTTGGCTGTACTTTAGGGGTGCTGACACAGTTGCTGGCTAACATCTGTGCCAGCAGTCCACATAGATGGTAAGCAGAGGCGGATTAAGGGGCGAATCCTATAATTCTTTGATTGATACACTTCCTATCAACAATTCATGCCCACTCCAGGCAGACATTCTATTGTTGATTAAGGAGGAAAGACCAGATTTAGATAAAGTCATTTCAGACATTCTAGGGCATTCCATAACTCTCCCGGGTAAGGTGTGTTAATTAGGGATCCGAATTTTATGGTTATTTTTTGGCATTTTTGTCTGGACGTATCCAAATTTATTTTTGTGCGCATTTTATAATTGTTTATTAATATTTTTTTCTGCCATAATCTAGATCCAGGTGTAACTGGTATAGCTGCACATTTATTTAAACAATACAAGCACACATACATTAGTGTTACCTCTGTAGGTAGCCATACATAATATTTCAATACACGGATGTAAGCTAAGACTGGGGGCACATCTGTAGGTACATAAATGTCTTACGATACCTCCTCGGTTTTTTGACTCCTCTGCATGTCAGTCTGCAAAGCTATGTGCCTGTCAGACATGACTGACAGAATAAAGAATCGTTCGAAAAATACAGATTTTCCATTTTTATCCATATTTTAAAATAATTAAAGTCAGGGACATGGGTGTTTTTCTGTCTGTATTTAGCTATCAAAATGAATACAACTGAAAAGCTGGACGCACGAGAGAAATTTATGGGCCATATGTATCATCATCACCATTTGCGATTTCTAAATAGCGATTTTTAAGGAATCGCTATTTAGAAATCGCAAAATGGTATGTATGTAGAAAATCGCTATTTTTTTTGCGATTTCCAATTATTCCTTATTTGCGAATTTGCAATTTGCGTATTCGCAAACAAGGAATAATTACCCATTCATTCCTATGGGCCAGGAGGCCGATAGGAATGAATGTGAAATGCATTTCATTTTGAGAATCGCAATTTGTGAATTCGCAGAATGAGATTGATTTCAAGGGTGCAGGGGTGTCTCAAGGACACCCTGCTGCACCCCTGAAATCAGCATGTGTGTGCATATGGCGCACATACATGCCCTATGGGCATGTATGTGCGTCACATGCCACATTTAAAAATGCCAATTTGTGCATTTTTATGAGAAATCGCAATTTACCACCAATTGAAAGTTGGTGGTAAATTGCTATTTCTTAAGCTAAAATCGCTATTGAAAATTGCATCATACATAGCATTTAAGGAATCGCAAAATTGCGATTCCTTAAATGCTATAGCAAAATAAGGAATCGCACATTTTTGCGATTCCTTATGATGCGATTTTTACATACATAGCATAAAATGCTAAACAGCCTTTTGCGATTCGCAATGGCCGGAATTTGCCGAATTCCGGCCTTTGCGAATCCAAAAAGGATTAATACATATGGCCCTTGGTGTCTCTGAGCGCAAAGTGCATGGAAGGTTGTTGACCTTCGTCAATGGGGACTAAACGCAGTGTGTTTATACCTGTAGGGCACATATATTTAGCTAATCTGGCTGGTGAGCAACAGAGTATTGGAAGGTTCTTTCTTATGTCTGTTAAAATTCACGCTGTAACAATTCATACCTTCAGTGTGGTTTACACGCCAATCATGGACAATATGTAGGATAGTCGATCACTAATTATGTAGAGTTTGTGCCACATGAAGCTATTGCATCCCTCTTGTCACCTCTCTTTATGGTATTTAGAAAGAGAGAAGGGGATCAGAAAGAAATGACAGATACCTTATGCCTACCATAGGAGTTTTCAGAAGTGTTGTGATTATTGGGTGGTTGAAGAAGTCTCAACATTGACCTTTGAACAGGACACGTTAATAATGCCGGTGATTTCAGATGGAAGTGTAGGGAGCTGGATCAGCCTCCCCTAATAAATCTGTTTCTTTATTTTAAAAAATTGTGCTTGCGTCTTCAGTCCCTCAATTCTCAGAGGGTTAAAAGAAGAAACTGAAGCATCTTGCAATTGCAAAGTCTGGGCAAGAGTTGAGGGGAACAGAGGTAATGTCAGATTATTTGAAATGTACATGCTATTTTTTTCTATTTGCTGCTTGGCAAACAACATGGATTTTCCTTTGTGTTACATGGGCTGAACACGAGGCCTTTTTGATGTTTGTAATTGAATCTGTTTAATTTATTGTAACCCTTTTATCCAAAGCGTTTCTGTATGTGAAAGAAATATAGTACAATAGATTAAGATAACAATTAGAAACAACTTTCAGTCACATGATTAAGGTTTATTGGAGAATTGAATGAGATGGCCTTTCAACAAAGTCTGAATGTAGATAGGTTGGATGCATACTTCATGGGAACCGGGGGTTTATTCCACAGTGTCGGCACTACATCTTATCTGCCTCAGCCTGCAAGCTTTACCAGCAGCGTTTCAGTTTACATTATGTTCTCTTCAACTCGAGCAGCTGCCTTTTGTACCGTGTGTTAGTCACTTTTATCCCCTTCTTGAAGGAATATTATCTGGTAGCCTCTTCAGCTTTTAAGTTGCCCTGGGTTAAACTTGGCAGTTTTATATATTTAGTCAAACTAACTCCCTTATGTTCTTGAAGCACCATACTGGGATGGAATCTACTTACACCCTCTTGTAAAGTAGTAAGTGAAATAGGAGGTTAGTTAGGCTGTATGAGATGAACAAGAAAAGTCAAACAAGTCTGTGGTTGAACCATCAGGATGTTCATTGTAATGTTGCAAGAACACTAGGTTTATTGTGTGATTGACTGTATGTGTGGTGTGTGCCACTCACTAATTGGCTGAAGATTAGCATTACTATTTTTGAGTGGTTCTACAGGCAGCTTTATTATGTGCCTGTCCACCAGTATCTGCAAACTCCCTCCCACCTGCTGTCGATAACTTCTGAGCTACAGTCTGCATGCGTGTGGATAGTTGCAGCAAGGAACACAAGGTTGTGGCCTTGTAGAAAGTTGACCACTGTAATGAAACAGTTATGGAGCTTAGCGTTCATTGTACATTCGCTCATCTGAAGAATGGCAGCTGTGCTTTTGGATAGTCAGTGCAAGTGATCTCTTTAATGAGACCTAACCTGTCTCCTCTTAGCTTCCCTATTTTGTTGATAGTTGTGTATTGTGGAAGGAGCTGTTCACTGCAAATGGTAATCAAACAATGCTGGATTCATTTCAGCTCCCATATCACATGGACCAAGACGATGTTTGTGGGCCAAGTGACTGTTGACTCGACTCACTGTTAAAGAGAGAAAGAAAAGTAGTGAGGGGGATACACCCAGTTTGACTCTTTGGTTGGTTACGGGAGAGCTCTAACGCTTGTGGGGTGACACCCTGCTCAACAAGTTTGATAATGGTTTTGAGAACTCATGAGTAGGATCCGTTGAGGCAAAATGCCTCCCTGTATGGTGGCTTTGCAGACAGAAATGTCTAGGTGGTTGCTGGGGTGGCCTTGTCATTGATCGATTAAGTTGTGAGATCTGGCCTATCCACACACTTTAGGTTCAATTTTGTCTGGTTAAGAGAGGGATTTATTGCCATGTAATGGGATTATATGTGAAGAAAAAAATTGTTTTTGGCCGTTGTACAATGCTACTATTGAAACCATTGGGAGACTCCGTGGTCGCCACCTTAGTTTTGTCTCTTGGTGAGAGGTAATGGTGGGGTTCTCATATCATTCCATGGATAAGCACAAATCCGACAGTCATCTTCCTACAAGCCGAGACAGAAATACTTGTGTCTAAAAATTAACAGTCAAGGGCTAATGTGGATGGCTTCATGACAAAGCCATTTGCACCTGTCTGGGCTGTTCCACAGGGACATAGGCAGCAGCCCTATTTGTATTTTCCACCACATCTTTCCTACAACCATCTTAACCACCTCTTTTGTGTAAACCCTGAAAAAGAAGGGAGCTCTCTACTGCCCAGGGTTAGGATTTGAATTATTACTCTCAGAGCCCTCTGGCAGATATGATGGAGGTGCACTCTAGTTCCCTTTGTGGATAATGCCCGTGCCTTCTTACCTAGATTAATACATCGGATTTCCTCCCCACAAAAAAACAAAGTTATCCACTTTTCAGTTCGCTCAAGTTGGGACTTTTTTCATGAACTTTTGAATCTTTCACACATATTTTTATTGAATTCAGCTGACTTCCTGCATTTGCTTCCCAGTAAACAGGAACAACGCCTACACTCCTGGCAACGCTTTCTATTTTGTATGACAAGGCTAAGGACTCCATATTTCTTTGCTCAGAATTCGCTCACAGCGGTCTGAACAAAATCACAATTTACGCAGATTTTGCTGAAGGTTTGTTTTTTGTTCAGGTGGTAGGCCCCCTGTACACTTTTGTAAATGTGCAGTCTTGAAAAGTGAGGAAAGGAAAACCATGTTATATATTTTAACTGAACTAAATATTAAATCATTATTACGAGTTTTTTATTATCTTTTCTTTTATTCCAGAATCTGGCTAGCTTGAGCTCCTTGTCTCTTAGCATTGGCTCTGGGTGTCATGCCTCCATCGTGAGGAGAGAAGGTGTTCGAAAGGGTCACAAGGCCACCAGTGTCTGATGACCACTTTCTGCTCAAGGATTTTGGCTTCCTAGGCAAAATTATTTTTTGTAGTTTGGATGTGCATAAGTCTCGGGCACTAGGAATTCCTTGCTATGTTATTTTATGATTATTTGGGTAGTCACTTTAGTGAGTGGCTAGCAATATTAGAATATGTAAATGCATTGTTTACTAGTACGTTAACGACTGCTAGATCCAGTTATGAATCGGAGTAGAGCATTACACGATTGGACATTAGTGTTAAATGACATATCTGTTCTTTTTTGTTCTGCTGGGGTGTACAGTTTTCCATTGTTAGGCCTCAGGTTGTTATCATGTTATGGGGCATCTCTGCCCAGTATCCAGCTTTGAAGCACAGCTATGTTGACGTGGTTGGTGTAAGTTAATTTCGAATTGATACATATAGGTGGATGTGTTGTTGAGGTTTCTAATGCCTATATAACTCGAATCCATGTTGTGTGCATGAAGGTGTCATGAGCAGAATCTAATGTGTAATGTTTGTGCAGTGCATGGTAAGACTATCACCTAATATGGCTGTGCTCTTGGTGTGGTAAAAGTGTAGCCACTATATAGCTTGGTCCAAGTTGTGCATATGGTGTTACTAGGAGTTGTGCCTCATCTGTACTTTTGACTTAAATCAAGGTATGAAAATAATTTGATCTAGATGTGCATTTGTTGTGTAAAACACATAGCTAACTGAATGCCATGTTGTGCATGTGACAGTGGCAGGGGTTGTGTCTAATGTGTATTATTATATTGAGAAGTATAAATATAATTTGGTTTGGATGCGCTGTTGTGATGATGGAGCCATGTTTTGTGTATGATGGTGCCGGGGGGTAGGTTTAGGAAAGTTTAATTCACACAGTTTTAGTGGTTCATTGTGGTATACTCACATTATATTGATTGCACGCATTAAATTGTATGACAATCATATAGCAGTATTTTGAACCCAACCACTACTTCTCAAGGTAAATAAAGACAATTATGATAAGTGAATATACTATCTAAAATGGTTAGGTAGCTGATATAACAACAGTTATAATGCACTTACCATGATGACGTAGTGGCAGGCAATGCATTGAATACAGTATTAATGTATTGACTCTGATACCGTGTCGTGCAGCTCTTATTGTCATTGCAAAAATCAGTTGTGTATCTGTTGACTGTTGCGTTGTCCTATTGGAGAGGAGCATACAAAAGAGCCATAGGAAGCAGTCCAGTCACAGTTTCCGGCTAGTGCTACATCAGACCCCCACAGCACCTACTTAATATCAGGACATTAACAAAATATTGAAATAATTAGACAGTACATTAGTTGCCATTTCACTGAGAATTAACATCATGAAGATTGATGAAAGTTCTGTAGCTCTGCAGTGGCTTGTTAAGTTCTCCTATAGACGCTGAGGCCAGGAGATGTTGTTATGAGATGCACCGGAGTGGGTAATGGGCCCTGGTGTCATTCCATCCATTTTGACCAGGGCCTGTACAAAGTGCCATCGCTCTTGGTGACCCTCTTCCTCCCCCGCTGCGTTAGCGCCAGAGGCGGTGCCTCCGTAAGAGCGGAGAAGCATTGCCCCTCCGCTGGAGAGCAGGAAACATGAATAACAAAATGGTAATAAATCTGTTTTATTTCATGCTGATACAGCCAATTCTGAGGGCGGGCAAAATCAGGGAAGAATAGTGTGCATTTCAAGTCAAAGTGCGCATGTCGCTTTGCCGGCTATCTTGCGATGACCAGCCTGCCAATCACACATTAAATATGCCAACCCGTTCTGTTTTAGACAGCTGGGTGGAGAGAATGCGCAGGCCCCTAGTGTTTCAGGGAGCGTTGAACCAGCGAGCTCCAGCCAATCCTGGTGCTTCTTTCATGCTGCCTGAGCAGAATGATAGCAACGCCGGATTGTTAGAGAGGTGGTTGCTGGCTGGAGCTCTGGAAACCTGTGCTGCTGAGATGAAGAACCGAAAACAAGGCACTAGGTAAGTTAATCATTTTTTTTTTTTTAACTCACGTTTAACTCACTGACGGGCACTGTGAGAAACTCTCAGTGCCTTCAGTCTCAACTCCAGAGCTCTCAACGGTGGCCCGGTATAAACATTATTTAAAATGGACCACCATTGAGAGCTTTTGCTTTGAGTTTAAGGGCACTAGTGGTTTTTATTAGTGCCCCTCAGTGGGTTAATATTAAGCATGGGCGTAAAATCCGTTCCGCTCGCGGATTTTGCGGATTTTCGGTAAATTCGCAATCCGCGAACTCTCGCGAACTTACCGAAAATTCGTAAATCCGTGCGAAGCGGATTTTTTTGCTTGGTCGCACTTGCCAACTAGAATACTATACAATTTCGCGGGAGTAAACACTTGCGAAAACGTAGATGCGGCGGGCAGCGACAATCTCGCAATTGCGAGATTGCAAAATTTGCAATTTCGCACAAGAAATCCACCAGCAGGCAGCATAAACCTTGAAAATTATGATTTTTATCAGAATAACTCCTCAGGTTGACATTTGCCTGCACTTTTTTTTTGCAAGGAGTCCATTTTGGGGGGGGGGGGGGTGGGAGGAAGGAAGTGCCCCACAGTCTCCAACCTCCTGTTCCTGTCCAGCAGGCTCCTCTCAGTGCTTTCTTCATGTGCTGGTCACTTTGATTTGGATCTTGACCTGGAAGGATTACTTTTTGTGGATGCTGCTGGATATTTGGATTTTTCCAAAACTGAAAGCACTCAGCAGGTGCAAAAGTTCAATCTTATCATTAGTAACCATTCCCTGTAGTGCTTCCTGAGGGGCCCCTTCAGAGTTCATTTGCCTACTTGCAACTATTCTATGACCCTGCTCTGACCCTCACAGCAGGCTCAGAGAATAGCTACAAGTATACAACAAAGGTCCTGTTAAAAAAATTACACTGCAACAGAAAGCAATTACAGACATAACTGAAAGCACTCAGCAGGTGCAAAAGTTCAATCTTATCATTAGTAACCATTCCCTGTAGTGCTTCCTGAGGGGCCCCTTCAGAGTTCAGTTGCCTACTTGCAACTATTCTATGACCCTGCTCTGACCCTCACAGCAGGCTCAGAGAAAGCAATTACAGATAAGGAAGCAGGTTCCAGCCAGGAAGTTCAAATTCAGTAACACATTAATCAGCCCCTAATTCATTTATGTCAGTTGAGGCAGGGTAGGTGTGCTTTTCCACCCATAATCTACAGTGATGAACTAGAGGGTGGCATGGGTGAGCCAGAGGGTGGCATGGGTGAGCCAGAGGGTGGCAGTGGTGAAACAGAGGGTGGCAGTGGTGAAACAAAGGGTGCTGTGATGAACCAGATGTAGAAACAACATGTTCGCGACCGTTGCTACCCGAAAAGTAAGTTCGCGTTTGCGAACTGGTACAAAATCCTCGCGAACTGGCAGAAATCCTTGCGAACACAAAAAAAAAATTCGCGAGAGTTCGCGGATTTTGCGGATTGCGAATCCGTAAATACGCAATTTCGCGGATTGCCAATAAGCAAAATCCGCCCATGCTTAGTTAATATTCGTCCGCCACCCCACCTGTTCTAATTGCTGAGAACCCTGTTGTAGGCGGGGGAAACCCATCCCACCTCAAGGGCTTTTTCCCACTAATTTGCATCTCTCTCTCTCAGATTTGTAACTATAAACATGGTTGCATTCTTTTTAAAACAAACCAAAGTTAAAGTATTTCACAAATTTTGTGTCTGTGTCTGGGTTATTTTGTGTCTTCAAGTTTTTCTGCGCAAGTTAAAGTGATGGTATGAAAAATATGTCTGTTAAGGAGACTTTGTCTTGCATTCAAAGACAGAGGTCAAATGTCAGGCTATGCCTTCCAACAAATTGTTCCTTTTCCCTTTAACATGTGAGATTGGTGTTTAATTTTCATGCGATGACTACAAAGTGAGAGGGGTTTTTAAAGTGAACTATGTGACAATCTTGCTGCAGTACAGGAAGTGTGAAAGGAAAGGGTGCAGGGTGTTATGTTTTTTTCTAACACACAACATTTAAATACCTAGTAAATGAACTGTACAAATATTTCAAAATAGATCTGTAGTTAAGAAAGCACTTTTTGTAATTCTGAAGTGAGTTGAAACAAACATTTTAATAGGAACAAAACAAGACACTTTATTAGTGATGTACAAATGATAATTTATTCACTGAAACTCGATTTCATTACATTGTAATTTGTGAACTTAATAATCTTTTCAGTAAAACTGCTTGTCTGTTCAAATTTAGCAGCCATTTCAGTGAAAAGTGTGCTGTATGTAAATGACAGTGTGTTACCACACCATGGTTTAGTAATATATTTGTGACGGTGTGCTCTAAAATGCACCACAAGCTACATACCACTCCCATACCACTGTGCTGCTGAATGGGCGTGGCTCATTTGCTACACTTGTTCTCTGTGTGAGACTTGGGTTTTTCCCGATTTCTATGGCGTAGGTTATGTAACATTGATGGCAGGACCCATGCTCTGAAAATTGTTCCAGCACCACTGACCAGAAAGAGGGTACAACGGATGGGTTATGGCTCTTTCACATTTCGCATTGGATACCAAGAAGAACAAGCATTTGCAATGCAATAGGTCTCTCATTTACGAGACTTTGTGCTATTGGCACTGTAAATGTCAAAAGCTTAAATGCTCACAAATGCGAGACAGCGAGACCGATTGAATTGTAAATATTGTTTGTTTCCAAGCGCCCCATGCAGCGCTTGCACTTAATAGAGGCCAAGCCCCTTTCTTGCATTTGCGAGAGTTCAAGCTGTTGTCATTTACAATGCTAATAGCTCAAACTCTCCTAAATGCTAGACCTATGGCATTCCAAATATGCGCCTGCCATTGCCCCAGCTGTTTAAAAAGTGAAAGCGCATATGGCGCGCTGAATGTTGTTGCAAAGCGCATTGTGCCTGCAGTAAGACAAAACTCACTAAAGAAATAGTGCTTACAGACTAAATAACACGGAGGGTGTAACAACAGATGTAAAGGGCCAGTCCTCATGGAAGGTTACAAATGAAGACAAGGCGGTATTAAGGAGGGACTAACAAGACGATTACTGAATCAGAAGCCAACATTTACAAAGGACAAAGACCCAAGCCAATAAAAAATATGGGTGGAGAGTGGACGGAGCTTTAAGTGCATACTCTAATACAGCATGCCTCACAGGGCACCGCATGCACTGCCCAGGCTCGACCTAAAAATGGGGCCTGCTTCACAGAGTGCAGAATTGTAGAGTAATTCCAATATTCTTGTTGGCAGTAGATAAGTTACTGGGAGACATCTTTGTCTGCCCCATCATGCCCACATCCCAGGCCGTGCATCTGAACAGTAAGGGTAACGTTGGGAACAACTGGTACAAGAAAGCATTGTTGCCTCGAACTGGTATAAGCCAAAAGGGATATAGCTGAAACTGGAGAAAGGGGGATATAAGTAAACAACACAAAAAGCAACAGAAAACACAATATAGAGAGGTGAAAGGAGACAGAGATGAAAACTACAGGGTATACAACCAGGAAAGTGGATCGGAAAATCATACTGTTAAAAGAATGTAAAATGTACCAGTTGGATATTCTGTTGGGTAATCTGCAGTTCAGTGGTTCCACTCCTTATGAGATAGTACCCTGGGTTAATCTACCGACTGCGGACATCTGCGTGGCCCAGAGCACAAGTCCTAAATGAAGAAGTGGGGGGGACTAACCAGTATGGAAGTGAAATCATAACACATGCCATCACAGCGCATGATGTCATGACGCGTGACATTGCACGTCACATCCCAGGAAGAGACCTCACTGGAAGTGACTTCAGAAGAACTGAGATTAGATATTAAGACCTCACACTAATGTTTATTAAGTATATCATGAGTACATTTAAGCGAATTACGAGATTTAACAATTGAGATTTGGTGTTGTGCTAAAAAAGTGGCGCAATTTCGATGCAAAATCTGGGCATCAACTAATATATTTATATTTTTTAAACATTTCCACAAAGAAAGTGGCAACAAGGAGAATCATGGTAGTAGATCTGTTATGCTTTATTGCTTACAAAGACTACATTTTAAAATATTGGATTGGTTTAAAAATTAAGGCACCTGCTGTGAAGGTGCCCAGTAAATCTCATTGAATAGTAATAATGGTGAGATAACTCTAGTGGTTAATGAACTTGCTGGAGAGATCTGTGTTTTGTAAAGTCCCAGATTTTAATCAAAGTAGTAGAAAAGGTAAATGTATCTCCTGCAAAGCACATCATCTAACAAGCAGATGACAGATTTTTATTTTATGTAGGTAGGAAAGTGGGTTACTGCTTTTAACACAGAGATCATTTTGTTACCTGCAGTTCATAAATTGTAATCCTTCTAAAAGACCACAGTGAGGTGTGAAGGACACGTGACTCCTACACCTTGTAACCCTCACTGTCTCATGTAACTCATCTTATACATTGATTTACACATGTACATGATTTATTGTCAATGTATAATGTGTATGTTACGAAAAGAGCTCTGACACACTGCATTGGGTTGCATAGCACTATAAAAGAAATAAAATAGTGCTGGTGAAATTATTTGTGTAAATACTGGGACAGACCAACACACCTGGCATTCTTACATACAAGGACTGAACAAATGCAAAAGCATGTACTTGTGAAGAGATAACAAGCTGTGTGCCTTTGTTTCCCCTCCGTGGCATTTACATTTAAGTGTGAGGTTCCAGACCACTTCCAGTCAGGATATTCAAACAAAAGCAGGCCAGATGGCCCCTTAACTTTGGCCCAGCTGGAGGTGAAAAAAAGCCCCTACTCGCTGCCTGCACGTAGCTGCTGGGAATCAAAAGTAGACAACGTGCAGTTGCTGCTGAACGTTTCCCGGGACAAGTTGAGCATATTTCTGTGGGGCCCAACTTCTTGGCAGGGGCGGCGTGCACCCAGTGAAAAGAGTGGGTGGACAACGTGTAACTGCGTGTACCCTAAACTTGTGCCTTGGCGTGGCCTTCAGACAACATTTTTTCATCCAAGACACAAAACTGTGCGTACCTGCACCTGCTCAAGGCATCTATGTTTATGCTGTAGGTCATAAACTGTAATTCTATTAAGAAAGTTCAGTGGGTTACTGCACCTACTGCAGGTTGCAGCTAAGGTCTAATTCAAATCCATCAGTGAGTTATTGCACCTACTGCGGGCAGCTGTGTGTAATGTGTGTGTCTGATAGATCAGTGAGTCATCGCACCTACTTCAGGATCTGTGTGTAATGTGTGTGTCTGATAGATCAGTGAGTCATTGCACCTACTTCAGGATCTGTGTGTAATGTGTGTGTCTGATAGATCAGTGAGTCATTGCACCTACTTCAGGATCTGTGTGTAATGTGTCCGTCTGAGAGATCAGTAAGTCATTGCACCTACTTCAGGATCTGTGTGTGATGTGTGTGTCTGATAGATCAGTGAATCATCGCGCCTACTGTGGAATCTGTGTGTAATGTGTGTGTCTATTAGATCAGTGAGTCATCGCGCCTACTGCGGGATCTGTGTGTAATGTGTGTGTCTGATAGATCAGTGAGTCATTGCACCTACTGTGGGATCTGTGTGTAATGTGTGTGTCTGATAGATCAGTGAGTCATTGCACCTACTTCAGGATCTGTGTGTAATGTGTGTGTCTGATAGATCAGTGAGTCATTGCACCTACTTCAGGATCTGTGTGTAATGTGTGTGTCTGATAGATCAGTGAGTCATTGCACCTACTGTGGGATCTGTGTGTAATGTGTGTGTCTGATAGATCAGTGAGTCATTGCACCTACTTCAGGATCTGTGTGTAATGTGTGTGTCTGATAGATCAGTGAGTCATTGCACCTACTTCAGGATCTGTGTGTAATGTGTCCGAGAGATCAGTGAGTCATTGCACCTACTGCGTTAATCTGTGTGTAATGTGTGTCTATTAGATCAGTCAATCATCGCGCCTACTGCAGGATCTGTGCGTAATGTGTGTGTCTGATAGATCAGTGAGTCATTGCACCTACTTCAGGATCTGTGTGTAATGTGTGTGTATCTGAGAGATCAGTGAGTCATTGCACCTACTTCAGGATCTGTGTGTAATGTGTGTGTCTGATAGATCAGTGAGTCATTGCACCTACTGTGGGATCTGTGTGTAATGTATGTGTCTGATAGATCAGTGAGTCATTGCACCTACTTCAGGATCTGTGTGTAATGTGTCCGAGAGATCAGTGAGTCATTGCACCTACTGCGTTAATCTGTGTGTAATGTGTGTCTATTAGATCAGTCAATCATCGCGCCTACTGCAGGATCTGTGCGTAATGTGTGTGTCTGATAGATCAGTGAGTCATTGCACCTACTTCAGGATCTGTGTGTAATGTGTGTGTATCTGAGAGATCAGTGAGTCATTGCACCTACTGTGGGATCTGTGTGTAATGTATGTGTCTGATAGATCAGTGAGTCATTGCACCTACTTCAGGATCTGTGTGTAATGTGTCCGAGAGATCAGTGAGTCATTGCACCTACTGCGTTAATCTGTGTGTAATGTGTGTCTATTAGATCAGTCAATCATCGCGCCTACTGCAGGATCTGTGCGTAATGTGTGTGTCTGATAGATCAGTGAGTCATTGCACCTACTTCAGGATCTGTGTGTAATGTGTGTGTATCTGAGAGATCAGTGAGTCATCCCGCCTACTGCGGGATCTGTGTGTAATGTGTGTGTCTATTAGATCAGTGAGTCATCGCGCCTACTGCGGGATCTGTGTGTAATGTGTGTCTCTGATAGATCAGTGAGTCATTGCACCTACTGCGGGATCTGTGTGTAATGTGTGTGTCTGATAGATCAGTGAGTCATTGCACCTACTTCAGGATCTGTGTGTAATGTGTGTGTCTGATAGATCAGTGAGTCATTGCACCTACTGTGGGATCTGTGTGTAATGTGTGTGTCTGATAGATCAGTGAGTCATTGCACCTACTTCAGGATCTGTGTGTAATGTGTCAGAGATCAGTGAGTCATTGCACCTACTGCGTTAATCTGTGTGTAATGTGTGTCTATTAGATCAGTGAATCATCGCGCCTACTGCAGGATCTGTGCGTAATGTGTGTGTCTGATAGATCAGTGAGTCATAGCGCCTACTGCGGAATCTGTGTGTAATGTATGTGTGTCTGAGAGATCAGTGAGCCATCGCACCTACTGCAGGATCTGTGTGTAATGTGTGTGTCTGATAGATCAGTGAGTCATTGCACCTACTTCAGGATCTGTGTGTAATGTGTGTGTGTCTGAGAGATCAGTGAGTCATAGCGCCTACTGCAGGATCTGTGTGTAATGTGTGTCACTGATAGATCAGTGAGTCATCCCGCCTACTGCGGGATCTGTGTGTAATGTGTGTGTCTGATAGATCAGTGAGTCATTGCACCTACTGTGGGATCTGTGTGTAATGTGTGTGTCTGATAGATCAGTGAGTCATTGCACCTACTTCAGGATCTGTGTGTAATGTGTGTGTCTGATAGATCAGTGAGTCATTGCACCTACTTCAGGATCTGTGTGTAATGTGTGTGTCTGATAGATCAGTAAGTCATTGCACCTACTGCGTTGATCTGTGTGTAATGTGTGTCTATTAGATCAGTGAATCATCGCGCCTACTGTGGGATCTCTGTGTAATGCATGTGTGTCTGAGAGATCAGTGAGTCATCGCACCTACTGCAGGATCTGTGTGTAATGTGTGTGTCTGATAGATCAGTGAGTCATTGCACCTACTTCAGGATCTGTGTGTAATGTGTGTGTCAGGTTCAGATATTTTTGAGACATTGAAAGTGTGAATTCTATTACAGGAAAGATCTTTGAGTAAAAGAAGGAATTAAAATGCCTCAAAAATTGAAAGAGGGTTTTCTGTGCTGACCTGATTTATACTGATTGATACTCGGGCTTTGTAGACACCGGCCAGGTATTTGGGCTTTACATTCAGTTTGGATGTGGTTACGATTTGTTGAATGTATATCATAGAAATTTAAGATACTGGGGCACAAATGATCAGTGCAGAATTGCACCCTGCGGAGGGCCCCAGGCAGTCGATATTTCGCGCGCCCCGTACCCCTCGCAAATTATCTCCTAATACCAAATGTACCGATTTTGTTTTACAAACCGACATCTGGCAGAAGATGAGTTTTTAAGAGACAAACTGTTATGTGAATTTGATGTCTCTGGTTTATGTTCTTTAAGTTGTTATTGGGTACCTTAAATGAATGCAATATATGTACTCTCTATAGATTCTTAAATGTAAAGTTTTTGTTTCTTTGTGTTGATTCTTTTTTTTCTATCTTTTGGAAACAATATTTATGACAGCTTGATGTAATTTTCTTTTAAGATCAAATCAATATTATTTTGATCAGTTGTCGTGGGTCCCCTAAAAGGAATGTGGCCCATAGGTAGCTGCCTACTTAATCTATTTGGTAATCTAGAACTGCGAATGATACTACCATGAGGGTGGTGCTTTATATACTGGGGTTTTGTGGTTAATGGCCTGTTGTTATTTACTTTGCGTGATTTTGTCTCATTGATACTTCCCTGGGGAAAGTTTATTACATACTGGTACATTACAGATACTTGTCTGAGCATGAGTATGGTGACTTACCTACTGTAACCTTTTTTTACTGGCTTAGGGGTGAGGCTTTAAGTACCGGGGTAGTGCCGCCAATGCCCTAGATAAATAGGCATTAGATATTGTGACAATTCGTTTTCTGTACTAGAGGATATTCTTTAAGAAAATAAGGTACTTATCTGAGGTTGTGCTGTATATTATAGCTCAGTGTGGAATGTGGCTTAGTTATTCAACTATTCCTGCTGAGACAACACTTACTTGGCTGTGGTGCTTCACATATTGAGATGATAGAAAAGTTCAAGTCAGTGTCCTGGAGAATAGGTATTATTGGCCCTTTATGTACTGTACCTTGTGGGCACTGTTTCCGATCTGCAATAAAAATGATGGTGATTCAGAGGCAGTAGATTTGATAAACTATTGTAAAATACATTTATTCTAAACGTTTCTATAGGGGGTAGGCGATATTGCGTCCTCTTGAAAAAAGGTTGGCTTTGCTTGCTACATTCATGTGGTGTATGCAATTTATAGGTGCTGTTAAAAATAATGTTTCCGAATCCTGGTAATGTATGGGCTGAAAAGATTGCAGCAAGACAAGTGCTATTGGGCTAAAGGTCAGGACTGTCTGAAGGTGTCACAACAGATATTGATTTACTTGGCAGGTCAGGAAAAACTGAAGACACATCTTTTCACAGAACTCTACTACTCCACCTGTTAAGTAACGACCGTCTCCCTGCCAATCTTCTGCATTTTAAATGTGTAGTAACCTCACCACAGTCCACTCATAGATACATGCATCAAACAAGCTTCCTTTGGTTTGTGATGCTGCTAAGTACATCCGAGCACACCACCACCAGCCGACTGGGTAAGGTCAAACAGAAAGTCAAAAGTCTGTAGTCAAGAAAGTAGTCGTGCAGTGTAAGTTGTCTCATTGCCCACTTTCCCGTTTCACCCTACGTGTATTAAGCAAATCATAATAAACAGTACCCTGAATTGATCCCTGTTTTCTTTCTGTTTCATAGGCAACCGGACAAGCTGATTGTAGTCTGGACCCGGCGGAACCGACGCATCTGCTCCAAGGTGGGTTATGTGCTTGAATTTCCAGAATATATGATGTTACAATGCAAAGAATTACAACGCATGCTTTTACAACGCAGTTTTTACATCACAGCTACCATTACATCACATGATTTAACAATGCATGCCATTACAACGCATTTTTAAAAACTACCATTACAACGCATTCCATTACAACGCATACCATTACAATGCATACCATTACGATGCATAATACTTTTAGGGCAACAGTAGGGTAAGTGTTGGATAGTGTAGGGGTAAAAATTACTATTCTCACTCCAGTGAGTGCAACAGTAGGGTAAGTGTTGAATAGCGTAGGGGAATAAATTACTATTCCCACTCCAATAAGTAGAAACAGTAGGGAAAGTGTTGGATAGTGTAGGGGAATAAATTACTAGTCCCACTCCAACGAGTGCAACAGTAGGGAAAGTGTTGGATAGTGTAGGGGTAAACATTACTATTTCCACTCATAGGAGTGCAACAGTATGGAAAGTGTTGGATAGCGGAGGGGAATACATTACTATTCCCACTCCAACGAGTGCAACAGTAGGGAAAGTGTTGGATAGCGTAGGGGTAAAAATGACTAATCCCTTTCCTGTGAGTGCAACAGTAGGGAAAGTATTGGATAGCGTAGGGGAATACATTACTATTCCCACTCCAATAAGTGCAACAGTAGGGAAAGTGTTGGACAACGTAGTGGTAAAAATTGCTATTCCCATCTACCCCAAAACCCATACCCACCCTAAAAATAAAAAATCTCTATTACGTACCTTATAATGCGTTGTAATGTCATGCGCTGTAGTGACATGCGTTGTAATGGCATGCGTTGTAAAGGCAGTTGTGTTGTAACAGCCGCGTTGTAAAAGCAGTGCGATGTAATGACTGCGTTGTAATGGATGTTTCCTGAATTTCCACTGCCTCCCCAAAGCTTATGCAAATGCGGCCGCTATGTAGCTAGCTAGAGCTCTTAGTAGCTGCCACCCGCTTCCACCTTTAGTGTGACTTTAAATCAGTCTTGGTTTTTTCACTTAGTCAGAGAAAAGTATGCTTGGCAGTGATGGATCACTCTTTTCATGGGGAAAATAAATAAACAAGTTCTAGCACAATGAGGGTCTAATTTTGAGTTTTTCAGGTTCGTTGTCCTATTGTTTTGACACAGGGAATATTGACAGTACATTGAGCTGTTTTCCCCTAAAGGTAAAATTACCTCCCAATTTTGAGTTTTCCTGTTCGCAATGAGGGATAACCGTCTACAGCAGCGTTTTTGAACCATACGTTAGAAAGACTTTCTCTTTTTCTGACCAGTTTTTCTTATTCATATCTCATAGATTTTTCGTGACAAATTCTGGACCCGGAAAATGTGTGGATAATTTTAGTCATCTTTTTCAGCAGATTTGGGTGCAACCCCCTTTGCATTTGTGTTGGTATTACCAGGCTACTTGGAATGAGGCAACTAGTGGTTTTGACTAATAGCGACCCTCATGACATGGGCCAAAGCACAGCTATGGCAATGGGTGCTACAGGTCAGGACAGAGCTGCAGTGGTGGAGCTGTGTGTAATATGAGTACTGGAATAACAGGAAGTGATGCTGCAGAGGGATGAGGTTTATCAGAGGATCTGTGTGTGAGCACCAGTGTGCTGAAATAGCAAGGGACGCTGCTGAGCTGTGTAGTGAGCTATCGGATGTATGAAGTTACAACGCATACTGTTACAACGCCTACCTTTACCACGCAATTTTTACAACGCAGGATCCATTACAACGAAGTACCATTACAACGCATGTATTTACAACGCAGATACCTTTACAACGCATACCATTACAACGTAAGTATTAGTAAGTATATAATATTTTTTTAAATGTAAATTAATTAAAATTAATATAATTTAATTTAATTTAAGTTAATTAATTTAATTTAATTTCATTTCATTTAATTAATTTAATTTAATTTATTGTAATTAATTTAATTTAAATAATTTAATTTAATTTAATTAATTTAATTTAATTTAATGTAATTTAATGTAATTAATTTATTTTAATTTAATTTAATGTAATTTAATTTAATTTAATTTATTTAATTAATTTATTTTAATTTAATTAATTTAATTTATTTTAATTTAATTAATTTAATTTAATTTAATTAATTTAATTTAATTAATTAATTTAATTTAATTTAATTAATTTAATTTAATTTATCCTGTACCCCTTTACCCAAAAACCCAAAACTGACTCTGAACCCTAAAAATACCCCTTTACCCAAAAACCCAAAACTGACCCTGAACCCTAAAAATACCCCTTTACACAAAAACCCAAAACTAACCCTGAACCCTAAAAATACCCCTTTACCCAAAAACCCAAAACTAACCATGAACCCTAAAAATACCCCTTTACCCCCAAACCCAAAACTAACCCTGAACCCTAAAAATACCCCTTTACCCAAAAACTGAAAACTGACCCTGAACCCTAAAAATACCCCTTTACCCAAAAAATAAAAACTGACCATGAACCCTAAAAATACCCCTTTACCCAAAAACTGAAAACTGACCCTGAACCCTAAAAATACCCCTTTACCCGAAAACTGACCCTGAACCCTAAAAATACCCCTTTACCCAAAAACTGAAAACTGACCCTGAACCCTAAAAATACCCCTTTACCCAAAAACCCAAAACTGACCCAGAACCCTAAAAATACCCCTTCAACCAAAAACCCAAACTTATAATATTTTTGATAAAATAATATACTTACCAATACTTACGTTGTAGTGGTATGCGTTGTAAAAGTATCTGCGTTGTAAATACATGCGTTGTAATGGTACTTCGTTGTAATGGATCCTGCGTTGTAAAAATTGCGTGGTAAAGGTAGGTCGTTGTAAAAGTTGCGTGGTAAAGGTTGTATACCGAGCTATCCAACCACAAGTTGTAAGATGTCCTGTGTTACTTGCACCTGTAGGCCGGGCTTGGTCAAGGGATAAGTAAGTGGGAGTAGGAAAGCTCGTGGTCCCTTCCCACTGTCCCTCCATGCGTCTGCGTGTTGTGTGCCAGTGCTGCATGTGTGAACCTGCTGCCTGATTTTGCCCTCTACATTGCTGACTTTGACTGGCCCGTTGCCTCCCCTCACCTGCAATCAAGCGATCGGCACAGGAGGAGTTGAATCAGTGTGGTGCTGCCAGCCGCAGATGGGCTGGGCCCGCCCAACATGTCCCGTGCAATTTGCATGGCTGCTGCAGTCTCTCATCCCCTGCCATGGGAGAACAGAGGCCCGGCATGGAAGATATCACACCCACCATAGACTATAAATCATTGGAGATCTCAATAGAGCCCAATGGTTCTCCAAGATGGATCTCAACGCTGGGTATCACCAGCTTCTCCTTGTTCCGCTGAGTCACAATATAAACTTTGCAATGAACCTGGGCATAATGAGATACAAGAGTCTAAACTCTGGGATTTCATCTGGTTCTGAACTGTTCTAGAATGCAGTGATAGAGACACTATCAGGATTGAACAGTGCACTCAACATAAGTGATGACATCCTGGTACACTCCGAAACAATAGAGGAGGAATACTACCACGTGAAAGCAACCCAGAAAAGACTCTCAGATCACCATTTCACACTACAGCGAAAGAAGTGCAAGTTCTTCGAACATTAAGTTGAATTGTTTGGATACTTATTTTCTAAAGAGAGGATCAAGATTGACCCGAAGGAGTCAGACGACATCTGGAATGCCCTGGCTCCGGAATCGGTGACCAAAGTCAGAAGCTTCTTATGGATGATGAATTATTGCAGTCGCTTCATCCCAAACCTGGCAGCTGTAATGGAATTTCTGTGAGTCCTCATGAAAGCCTAGGCCAGGTGTGAGTAGGGACCCACCCACAATGACACATTCCAAAAGGTGAAAAAAAACCTGCTGTGGATACTATAATGGCACATTGCAAACCTTATATCAAGACTGAGTTAGTGGCTGATGCAAGCCTAGTGGAGCTCTCAGCTGCCCTGTACAGAAGCATGGAAAGGACCTATGCGCTCCGCTAGCCTTTGCAAGCCAGCCAGTTACTGAAGAAGAAATTCAATATTCTCAAACCGAGAAGGAATATGTGGCAATTTAATGGGGATGGTGCTACTTCCATCTATACCGATATGTCAGAAGTTTCTATGCCACTCAGACTGTATAGCCGTAGGTTTCAAGGCACTTCCCAGGGCCCACGGCGCAGAATCAATAAATGGGTAGTACAGCTCCAACAGAACAACCTGCCCATCACTATCGACCAGTAGTTAACAACCCTACCCACTATCTTTCAAGGCACCCCAGGGGAGTGCACAGACAATAGCCATCGGGCAAGCAGCAGAAACCAAGGAGTATGTAAAACCATCATGCAGACAGCCTGCCAGAATGCCGTGATACTTAATGACTGTATAAACCCACAAAACCCAGCAAAACGAGTGCTTCAGAAGATGAAGCTATCACTTCAGTTAAACCTGTGGAAGACGTTCTTGGTTCACCTTTGGGTACATGATACCCAGACCCGAAAGACATTCCTGCGGCTGCGTTGAGCACAGAACTGACCACCACCTGCAAGGGGCTCGTCCATAGAGAGCACCGCATGGTGGTCCCCTGAGCAAAGTGCAGTCAGTGCCCTTGCCCAACCAGGGCACCAAGGGGTGGCCACGACCAAAGCAAGACTTAGAGAGAAGTTGTGGCTGCCTAGAGAAACAACAACCTGGATGGAGCTGTGGAGGAAATGGTTGCTGAATGTCAAATGAACAGCTATGCAGACAGACAGGCCCCTGTTATAATCGAACGTCCTTGTATGTCACTGTTGACCAAACTCAGTGCCGATGCTGGTCCTCATTGATGCCCACCAACATTTCCTGTGGCTGAGCTGGTGATTACCACGGTATTTGAGCAAGTGAGACCACAGTTGGAAAATATCCTTGCTGTAGGTAGGTCGCCACTGGAAATCAGGCTGAACAATGTTAAACCTCTTTTCTAGGGTAGCAAATTCCATAACTACCTAAGGTGCTTAGAGATCAGCCACTGCAAGATCATTCCCAGGTGGTCACAAGACAAATGACACTGTGGAGCGTTTTATGCTCATCCTTAACAAGTTGTTTCACATAGCGCGAGGCGAAGGTGAAGACCCAGACTAGGAACTTTATATGCTTTTGCGAATATACACGAACACCCCTCACTGTGTAACCCAGTGCACCCAGGCCACTCTTCTATTTTGAGGGCCGCTCAGAGGTTCAATTTCAGCTGTTCCTCAGTGGTCTGCTGTTGTAAGTAAAAGAATTCAGGGGAGCTTAACAAGTTTATTTGCAGCCCAGAGACAAACGTGTAACTCACAAGCTGACCAGACTAGGTGAGGTCACATCAAAGGAACAGTGGTAGTATTCTAGAAGTGTATACATGAGGCAACAACAATGAAAACAGACTACATTAACATTATAAATATAGAATCATATTTACAACACATCTCCCTCCCTTGGAACACTAAAGAAAGAAAAACAAAAAGATGATATGTAGATTAAGGTGAACGTATCACCGTGCGTGATCACGCTCGTTGTTACCATGCAGAATCTGACGCTTTTAAAATACGTAAGAATAGGAGTCTATTCCGAGACGCGTTGCAATTACATACAAAGATGGCGGCTTACGTCTTATGGAATGACGCTAGATGACGTTGTACGGATACGCTAGCTTTGCTTGCGCGTCGTTCCTTGCTTGTACGTAGCTGCTTGGCGACGCTGCCAAGTGATGCGTGTCAGAACGAAAGCTTTGCTCGTGCGCGTCACAACGAAAGCTTCGCTCGCGCATACATTTTTAAAAGTCAGCTCACCGTAACTCGTCATCCTTTCTCCAAAAATTGATGCTCACACCAAAGTCTCTCAGCATTGATATTTCAATAACAGCTCTGCACACCGTGACTACGGTTCCCGCGTGAATACCGTTTGTCTTCTGTATTTTCATCGACTGAAGTAAATTCTTCCGCTGCAAAACTGAAGCGTCCCACTGTCTGGTCAGCTCAACAATCTCTCGCCAAAATGTTGTAAGTAAAAGAATCCAGGGAAGCTTAACAAGTTTATTTGCAGCCCAGAGACAAATGTGTAACTCACAAGCTGACCAGACTCCAACTGTCGAGACTGGAATCTCAGTTAGGTGAGGTAACATCAAAGGAACAGTGGTAGTATTCTAGAAGTGTATACATGAGGCAACAACAATTTAACATTATAAATATAGAATCATATTTACAACATCTGCCCTTTCTGAGTGCGGATGCCAGTCAACGGTGCCGGAAGCACAGTAACTTTGAAGCAGGATGATGGGAACCACCAGCCCAAAGCTACAAGAAGGAAACCAGGAGCTGATAAGAGACTTCCCCGTGGGTAAGCATTCAAACCCCTTTTCGAAAAGGGAGATTAAACTGTTATGAAAGTGAGGGGAACACAGATAACCTAAAATGGCGGAGAAATGCTGACCCGTAATTATTCCTTATTGAAGACCGTCCAGAGGAATGAAGAAATAGGACCGTGAATAACTACGAGAGGTCTCCAGACTGCCAGTCCCCAGGAGTCTGCACCTGGCAGTAGGGCAGAAGAAAAGAGAGGAGTGTAACAAGCAAAACTCACCCACCGTCCCAACCTCCCCTCTGGCCAAACCAATGTTAGCCATGCACGATAGACTCCCTGCACCGAATGATGCGACCCCAACACCTGGAGAGGGTGGAGGACTTTTGTGCTGCAATGAGCAGTATAACCTGAGGCCCCATCAGGTACCTAACAGAAGCTGAGAGACTATGTGTGTCAACTGGCGAGGACTCTACAAGCAGGACATCTCCCTGAAAACCATCTGGGTATAATCCAAATTAGGTGGGGGAGTACTGAGTTACCCGGCCACAATGGTAAGGCTTCCCCACGTTATCGGCACTTGGAGCCTGGGCTCAGCTGAAGGGATAAACAAATGGGACAGGAACCACTCATGGCCCCCCCCACAATGTATCACCATGCACCGGAAGATTGTGTGCCAGTGCTGAGTATGTGACCCTCCGCCTGCCTCTGCCTTCCGTAGGCGGACTGGGGTGCCTCAGTAGAGCTGAATATGCTGACCCCAACACTGTAGATGCAGGAGCTGTGCGGATGGACGCATAGGCACTGGAAGTAGCAGAGCAGGAGTGCTGCTGCAGCACCCCTAAAATAACCATGCTGGAGTTCTAAAGTTGAATGAGGGTTAAAGATTACCTTAAATTCTGTTTTCATCTTGTCACGTTTGCTGTGAGCTCAAAGACTGAGGTCAAATGTCAGCCGAGTCTTCTGAAAAATTGCTGCTTATTCTTTTAACATGGAGACTGGTGTTTAATTTTCTTTCTCTGACTGCAAATTGTGAGAATTTGCTAAAGTGAACTATGACAATCTTGCTGGTGTGAAAGGAGACAGTGAAAGGAAAGGCTGTGTTTTTTTTTTACATATAACAAACAACATGGATATACCTATAAATGAACTGTACAAATATTTCAAAATAAATAAGCAGTTGGGAAAGCAAGGGAAGCGCTGTTTTTGTTTTCCTAGTGATGTTCAAATGACAAATGTTCACTGAAACCCAATTTTCACACATTCTTGTTTGTGTGCTACATAGCGTTGTTGTTAAAACTGAATATCGGTGCAAATGTAGTGGTCATTTCAGTTGAAAATGTGATGCCTGTAACTGACAGTACACTAATACATTATTCTTCAGTAATATATTGTGGCAGTGTGCTCCAAAATCCAACTCCAGTTACAAACTACACACTTTCCACACCTTGCAAAATGGGTGTAGCTCACTTGTGACACTTGTTCTTTGTGTGATGGTTGGATTTTTCAGAATCTCCATGACTTCAGTGATGTAACATTGATGCAGCACCCCCACTCTGAAAATTGTTCCAGCAGCACTGGGTGGAAGGTAGGGGCTGGGCTGCAGGCCAGAATGGGAGTCAGTATTAGTCATTGGAAGTCAGTACAAGGGGTGCATTGGTAGAGGGCTGCCAAGGCCAGTATTACATTGGCATATCCGAAACAGAAAATGAGACAGAGCCGCTCGCCCGCCGATTGGGGGTAATGGCAAAGTTGTGGCCAGTATAACATGTAAAGCTATTTTGCATGGTACTTTTATGGGGAGTCGCGGGCATGGCTTGCGCCGACCAGCCACAGTCTAATTACATTTTATCCACGTGTTTTCACGTTGCCAAAGACTTGACTAACAGAAAGAAAGGAAGCAGTTATTTTATGTGACATTATACGCTTCTAAAATGCTCAAATGTATTTTATTGATGTTGGTCATTCTTTGTATAAAAACAATAGACCTCTTAAAATAAAAAAGGCGCTGTTATACGCCGCTCCTTTAGTGGCACGTGGTACGTATAAATTAATACCACACAAGAGCAAGACAGTCACACGCTATCTTGCTGTGTGTTTTTAAAGGTAAATTCACCCAACCAACAAGCACTGACCCACCATGAAAATACGAAATGTGCGCCATCATCAAGTGAATGGTCGTACTGGTCTTGTCTTCTTGAGCAAAAGTGACACCACAAGTCAGGCGAAGGAATCTGTCCGTGTCTATGATTTAGTACAGACAGACAGACTTTTTTGTGTCTGGTACTCTATTGTAACATGCACACGTCACTTTTCTCTTGTAACACACTGTTTTTGCTACCTCCTTCATTTTGTTTGCTTTAGATACTTGCACAAGTGCCACCATTGCCTACGTAACGTTTGTTCGTGTGTTTGAGTGTCTGCCATTTATTGAAGTATTATCCTTCTACCTGTGTTTGGTACTCTCTTGTAACCTGCACACGTCACTTTTCTCTTGTAACACACTGTTTGCTACCTCTTACATTTTATTTGCTTTAGATACTTGCACAAGTGCCACCATTGCCTACGTAACATTTGTTCTTGTGTTTGAGTGTCTGCCATTTATTGCAGTATTATACCTCTACTTGTACTTTGTACGCCTTTGTAACTTGCACACATGTCACTTTTTTCCTCCTGTAATGCACCGTTTGCTACCTCTTGTATTTTGTTTGCTCACAATTGTCACTTTTACCTCATGTAACTTAACGTTGGCTTTTTTAATTTGTTCACTTGTATTTAAACCTCTTGTATCATTAACGTTCCTATTGTGAAGCGCTCTGACACCTTCGGGTAAAGTCCGCGCTATATAAAAACGCATAAATAAATAAACAAACAAACAAACAAATAAATAAATAAATATTCTAATACACTCCCCACCCCCCCTCCGGAATGCGCCTATGCAACAAAGGTGGCAGCGTTAGTGGCACGGGCAGGGGGTAACTGGTGTTTATGACGTGCTGGTTTCAGGGCCGCCGCGCGCTGGCCAGCCTTTGTTTACTTCCAGCCTTGTCATTAGTATTGCAGAGACTCATACCGTCAGTGTGAAAGGTTACACCGGAGGTTAAATTATACGCCTGAAGTCAGACGTGATCTAATACGCAGGGCGGGGCCTTGGAGGCACGTGATGATAGCGTGCCCTGCGCACGTCAGGCCTCTCTGAGTGCGTCAAGTTAGGTTGTTAAAAAGCTGTGTGTTCGGCGAGGAAATGCCTGAAATGTAAAACGGAAAATATCAAATGAGTCAAGGGAGCTGCCTATTGTTTGGCTAGTCTCAGTGCTGGTGAACAGTGCTAAGACTTATGGAGGGCCATAACCTGTGTAGGGACCTACCCAACAAGAACTTTCGAGAACCATCCCTCAACTGCTTTAAAACCCTGAGCAACAAACATCTTATCACAAAACCAAAAAATCCCAAATGCAACAACATCCTCGGCATAGCGCTTAGTGCCATGGTATGGCGGGGATACGACTCTCCAACAGCACTTGGTTAAACTATTTACCATGCCCTCCTTCCTCCATCTCGCTCCAGCTATCTCACAGAGTCAACCAAAGCCTACAAAACAACAATAATGCTCCTTCAATTTCACTTCCCTTTGACATTCCCACATACACGACCTAATCACCCAGGTGCAAACTACCTACCCCACATGGAGCATCTGCTCTCATCGAGTCTCCCAATCAACCTGAATGCCATTGCGGATACATGTGTCCTAATGGAGCCATCGTACACCTTCAATTCCTCATTAAAGTAAACGAAAAAACAGTTGCCATCCAGCAGATGGATCAAATCATCCCATATTGCAGCACAGAGACCACAACAATTAAGGTGGTGCCCACTTTTCTTCAATCACAAAAGCACCACCCTCCTTCATCT
Source organism: Lissotriton helveticus (assembly GCF_964261635.1). Lineage (NCBI taxonomy): Eukaryota > Metazoa > Chordata > Amphibia > Caudata > Salamandridae > Lissotriton > Lissotriton helveticus. Next base: position 644,065,313 of record NC_136070.1, read on the forward strand.
TTTGAGTACACTTTCGGCTGTCACTCAGCTACCTGATATCAACCCGCTGTCATTACGCAAAAGAGTCAGAGAGAGAGTGCTTCCGTAGTTTTCCTACATCTTCTATTGATACCAGATTGTCCTGATATACCCCAGAGGCTCCGTGCCTACCACTCATTTGCTGGGTAACCAATCCTCTTTCTTTAGATCTTCAACTTGTACATGGTGTCCTCCTTACTAAGCAAGAATTATGATCAACCAATATGCCAATTACATAACTGTCTGAAAGTCCATAATCAAGACATCCATCTATTCAAGGAATGCTTTCTCCAAATCCATGCCTTCCTACCAAAGTTCAGTCTGACTAAAATGAAATGAAACATGAAATGAAACTAATTTATAAAGCGCACAAATATCAAATGGTATCAAGGCACTAGAGGCAATAGATGATAGGAATCAGAAAACAGCATGGGGAACCACAAACACTGCCGGAAAAAAGCCAGGTTTTAAGGGCCTTTCTAAAGGGCAGATGATTCTTACGGCTAGTTAAGTGGTGTGGAAGGGTGCTCCACAGCTTAGCCAGGGCCACTGAGAAGGACCTTCCTCCCCATCTTACCTTTCCGAAATATAGGAACCACCGCCATATTATGCTTGGCAGAGTAGCAGAGTGGAGTGGTCTGCTCTGCAAATTGCAAAAAAATTTGGTGCTGATAGATCAAAGTGCTGAACTGTACAGGGTTTTATGAGCAATACATAAGGCTTTAAAACTGATTTGCTGACTAACTGGAAGCCAGTGCAGCTTAGCAAGCGCAGTGGAAACTAGGAATTCCTAGTATAAGCCTTGCCGTTGCATTCTGAACAGTTTGAAGTTTCTTAATCAAATACTGGTTGATATTTAGATAAAGGGCATAGTAGTAATGGGTCCTCAAAGAGTTTAGTGCCAAAACTGCTGATTGTGAGATGTAAGGAAAATGTCCCACAATATTCTGACCATAATAAAATAGAATGATGCTGTCCGGCTCACCTGTAGATCAAAGGAAAGTAAATGGTCAACCATGACCCCAAGGGTTTATGCAGATTGCATAGGAGAAGACAAACCTCCCAACTCATCTGGCTGCCAGTTGCTGTTCCAGATCGAGGGCTAACCTCCAAAGTCAATGTGGTGACTTGACCACCATCCCAGGGCACTAGGACCCTGTGGGCAACGGGGCAGCGTCCAGGTCACTGGACATGACTTCCTGTGAGCAGGCAGGAAGCGGACACTCACCATCAGGACGAGGAAGAGGACGGACGCAAGAGGCGCCCAGAGCACATGTAGAAATAAAGATATGTGAACCGGTACCTGGCTCCTGCGTATTCATTGCCGCGCTGAGGCACCACTATACGACAACTGGCGACGAGGCGGTTTGGAAATCCACGCGTGTGCGTCCCTCGCAACAAAAGACAACAGGAATACAGGAGGCCACCCTGCATCGCTGTCTGGGGAAGAGGAGCTCATCACTGAAGCGGGAGCCCACCCCGACTGAAACGGACTGCGGGAAAGACTGCCGGCTGGGACCCCCGTCTGATCGGGTAAGCGCGGCTGAAAAGAGCGCGAAGAAAGAAAATAGGCGCGAGCTCTCGCGAGAGTCTCGACGGCCATCTTGGGGTCAGGCGGCCAGGGCCAATAGAAACGCTGCACGGCGGAGCGGCCATTTTGAAGCCAGGCAACGTTGCAGCAGGCGAGAAAGATCGCGAGACTTGGCGGCCATCTTGAAATCAGGCGCCCGGGCCAATGGGAAGGCTAGAATAACGGGCGGCCATCTTAGAAACAGGCAAAACGCCGAAAACAGAGGAAAAGGAGTAGAAAAAGCTCCAAATTGAGTGGCAAAGCAGTCACAGAAGATAGGAAAAGAGGCAGAAGGACTACTGTTTAGGAAAAGAAATTACAACACAATTAAAAAGGAGCAATTACAAGAGGAAGCCAAAGAGGTGAAAAAAAAATAAAAATAAATAAATAAATAAATAAAAAAACAGGAAAATATATAATAAAGGCATAACAGTACAAAGGCAACAGAAGGGCCAAAGAAAGAGAAAATGCCAGAAACAAAGCACAGTGCAAAGTATCGCACACCACTACCATTCAGTGTGTCAGAACCACAAGTGGGAATTCGATGGGAGAAGTGGATTGTGAAGTTTGAGCGCTATGTGGAGGCGACTGATGTGGTAGACGGAAAGAAACTAGGGCTATTCCTGAACCTTGCGGGGGATGAAGTGGAGGACCTCCTCATCACTCTGCCCCCGAGCGAAATAAAAACATATGACAAGCTGATCAAATGCTTGACGACGAAGTTTGATCCCCAAAGGAATGTCGATTTTGAAAGGTACAATTTCAACATGGCGTTTCAACAGCAGGACGAGTCAATGGATGATTTCGCAACAAGGCTGAGAAAACTGGTGGCTCATTGCGAATTTGAGAACTTTGACAATGAACAGGCCCTTCGCCTAAGATTGATAGAAGGCTGTCGCGACACAGACTTTCGCACAAGGCTACTTAAAGAACCGACGAGTGTAGAAAAGATTCTAGATTTGGCAAGAGCGGAGGCCAGGGCAATGGTGCAAGCCAGGCAGATGGACCGAAAGGGAGAACATCTACACCGGATGACAGACACCCGCAAGACGGGCAACTGGAAGAAAGGATCAAAGGAACAAGGAGCAAGAAAGGAGGGCTCGAAAGAAGGCTCTCAATGCTACAGGTGCGGTTTGGACTTCCCACACCGAGGAGCATGCCCGGCCTTTGGTCAGACATGCAGAAAATGCAACAAACCCGGCCATTTTGCCACCATGTGTCAAGGGGCACATTTCAGAAATGAAAGAGGAAAACAAAGAGTGACAACAACCAAACACGTACGGCACATGGAAGCGACCGAAAGGAGCTCGTCGGCGGGGTCGGAAGACGAAGATGAGGAACAAAGACCGGCAGGAAAGGTAGAACGCCTTTACCTCATGTCCACAGAGGAAGGGCAGGAGGAGGAGCACATCCGGTTAGTGGACAGGAAGTCTATAAAAAAGACGGATTGGGTGACCATCGACGTAGGGCCCCATCAAACAGAATTTGTGCTAGATAGCGGGGCCACATGTAACATCATGTGTGCCACAGAATATGATAAGATGAAAATAAAGCCTCCACTTAGACCGTCAAATGTCAAAGTATTCACATGGGGTGCACAGAATCCAGTAACAAACATGGGAAAATTCACGGAAACCATGACGCACAAGGGCAAGACCGTCACGGAAGACATACACGTGCTACGAGGAGACATTCCTGCACCATGCCTACTGAGCAATGTAACGGCCAAGATAATGGGCCTACTAAAAATGATGTACCACATGTCAGACAGAGAAAACATCCTACAAGAGTACCCGTCACTAACGAAAGGTCTTGGAAAATTAAAGGGAAGACAAATAACTTTACACATAAATGAATCAGTCAGGCCTATGGCCCAGCATCATAGAAGGGTGCCCATTCATCTACAACCTCAGGTAGAGGAAGAAATAAAGGCGCTACTGGAACAAGACATCATCGAGCCAGCAGAGGGGCCAACGCCATGGGTATCACCAATAGTGGCGGTGCCTAAAAAGGATGCTGCGCAGATAAGAATATGTGTGGACATGAGAATACCCAACACAGCCATAGAACGAGAACGACACCCAGGGCCGCACCTAGATGACATGATAAGTCGGCTGACCGGAATGAGGAAATTCTCCAAGCTCGACCTATGCAAGGGGTACCACCAGCTGGAGTTGGACCAACAGTCCAGATACATCACAACCTTCTCCACGCACCTCGGATTGTTTCGCTACAAGAGGCTAAGTTTCGGAATATCGTCAGCAGCAGAGATCTTCCAGGAAACAATAAGGCAAATAATAAGACCAATCAAAAACAGTCTGAACTATAGTGATGATATCCTGGTGTTTGGCAGATGTGATGACGAACATGATAAGGCGTTGAGAGAGGTGTGCTCACAGCTAGTAGAGGTGGGCCTGACCGTAAATGAAAAAAAATGCGAGCTAGGCAGGGAAGAACTGGTATTCTTCGGACACGTCTTCTCAAAGAGAGGAATGAGACCGGATCGGGGCAAGATAGACACCCTTGAAAAGGCAAAAGAACCAAAGGATGTCGCTGACGTGCGCTCATTCCTCGGTCTCGCCAGCTATTGCGCGAGATACATAAAAGACTTTGCGACAGTGAGTACGCCGCTGAGAGAACTAACGAAGCAGGGCCAAGCGTTTGACTGGACAACTGAGTGTCAAAGGGCGTTCGAAGAAATAAGGGCATCAGTGACGGCAGTGGACCACCTAGCGTACTTTGACCCGAGACTGTGCACCGAACTGACAGTGGATGCCAGCCCGGTAGGCCTTGGTGCGATACTAGCACAACACAAGCCAGGAAAAGACTCGCCGCGACAGATAGTGGCGTATGGAAGCAAGAGCTTGTCAGACATAGAAAGGGCATACTCTCAACCAGAAAAGGAGAGCTTGGCGGTTGTGTGGGCATGTGAGCACTATCACATGTTCATATACGGAAAACCGTTCACGATTGTAACAGATCATCAAGCGCTAGTGACAATCTATGGAAATCCAAAGGCAAAGATACCACCAAGAATTGAACGATGGGGAATAAGGTTGATGGACTACAACTTCACGATTGTCCACAAACCAGGGAAGGATCAAAATCCAGCAGACTACATGTCACGGCATCCGCTTCCCTATCAAAAAGGGGGCGCCACGATGGCAGAGGAATATCTGAACTTCATCGTGAGACAGAGCACTCCGGTATCGATAACAAATGAAGAACTAGAACGAGAAACAAAAGGAGACCAGACATTGCAAGCCGTTGGAGTGGTGGTGCGGCAGCAGAGGTGGAGACACATCAACAGCAACACCATCACGGCGGAAGGAGTCAATAAAGAGGAAATGCTGGCGTTCAAAAAGATAAGCGAAGAACTGTCGGAAACAGAGAAAGGAATATTAATGAGGGGCTCCAGAATTGTAATACCACGTCGGCTCAGAAAGAGAACAGTGGAACTAGCACATGAGTCGCATCGAGGCATTGTGGCGACAAAGAAGATGCTGAGAGAAAAAGTCTGGTTCCCGGGTCTGGACAACATGGTAGAGGAAGAGATAGCACACTGCCACACCTGTCAAGTAACAGGACCTCCCGCCAAACAGACACCACTAAAGATGTCGGAACTGCCACCGGCAGTATGGACGGAGCTGGCAACAGACTTCTATGGGCCGCTAGAGAATGGAAAATACCTACTAGTGGTCATTGACGAATTCTCGAGGTTTCCAATAGTAAGAGAAGTATCGTCGACGTCGGCAAGTGCTACGCTACCAGTGCTAGATGACATATTTGCCGCGTGGGGCTCCCCGCAAACACTGAAAACGGACAACGGTCCTCCATTCTCGGGAGAGGAATTCCGCAGATTCCTGGACTACCTGGGGATAAAACATCGGAAGATAACTCCCCTGTGGCCACAGGCCAATGGAATGGCAGAACGATTCATGGGGACAATAAAGAAAGCCATCATGAGGGCGAAGTTGACGCAAATATCTATTGGACAAGCGCTATGTCAAGTACTCAGAGACTACAGGAACACTCCTCATAGCTCCACCGGCAAATGCCCGGCAGAGCTGGTGCTGGGGAGATCGAGCAGAACACGGTTACCTCAGATAGAGGCAACGGGAAACACGACCAGAAGTGACATTGCGGCCAGAGATCACAAAGCAAAACAAAAAATGAAAGAATATGCCGACAAAAGGAGAAATGCGACAGAACACCAGCTGGCTGTAGGGGATCTGGTGGTAGTGCGACAGAAACAACAAAGGAAGTCGGACAGTCCATTCTCAAGAGACCCGCTGGTTGTGACTGATGTGAAGGGGTCAATGGTGACTGCAGCTTCAGACAACAAGGAAATAACAAGGAACAGCTCCCACTTCAAGGAATTGAAAGTGGAGGAAGAAGAACGTGCAACAACAACTGAAAACAGTGAACAAGAACAAAGACCAAAAAGGGAGACGGCACTAGCAAAAGAGGAAAACGAAGGACCAGAACAGAGCAGAGGACAAAGACCAAGAAGGGAGTGCAAGAAGACGAGAAGGCTACTGGAAGAAATGTAGAGACTTCTCTCTCTCTCTCTCTCTCTCTCTCTCTCTCTCTCTCTCTCTCTCTCTCTCTCTCTCTCTCTCTCTCTCTCTCTCTCTCTCCCGAGGCCAAGGACTTGCACATGGGACAAAGACATTCCGTTTGCAACAAAGGGGGAGATGTGGTGACTTGACCACCATCCCAGGGCACTAGGACCCTGTGGGCAACGGGGCAGCGTCCAGGTCACTGGACATGACTTCCTGTGAGCAGGCAGGAAGCGGACACTCACCATCAGGACGAGGAAGAGGACGGACGCAAGAGGCGCCCAGAGCACATGTAGAAATAAAGATATGTGAACCGGTACCTGGCTCCTGCGTATTCATTGCCGCGCTGAGGCACCACTATACGACAGTCAATAATCAGTTTTATTAGCATTTAACTTAAGGCAATTGTCCCTCATCCAGACGGAGCTGGCTTCACACAGTTAATAAAATTATTGGCTATTGAGTGCCTATCCTCTGTGATTGATGTAGGGATTTGCGTATCATCAGCGTAAGAAAATACCTGAAGACAAAATTATCGGATCAGCTTCTTTCGGGAGGAAACATATAAATTGAACAATGTGGGACTTAGTGAGGACCCCTGCTGACCCCACAAGGAAGGGCAAAAGGTTTAGATTTCAGCTGACCACAGGCTACTGTCTGTGTTCGATCCATTAAGAATGGCCTTAGAAGATTCAAGGCAGTGTCTTTAAAGCCCAACTGAGCTAAGTGGGACATGAGTAACACCGGGATCACCATGTTGAAGGCTGTGGACAGATCTAACAAGATCAATGCCGCAGCCTGACCCGCAACAACCAGCGATCTGATGTTATCTACACAGAGACCAAGGTGGTTTCTGTGCTATGGCCACTACAAACCTCAAATTGTGAAGGGTCCAGTAACTAATGGTCCTCCATAAATGCCGTATGTGACAGTGTGATATCACAGTAGGCACGGATAATTTCATTTAAATGTAGAGCCACAAGGAAGGAGTGCGCCTATTATTTAGGCTGTTAGGTCGACGGCGTTTCGATCCGGGTGCTGGGGGTCGCGTAACTAGTGTTGTTACTATATAAAGATGAATAACTATCTTTTGACATAAAAACGGGTACTCTCCTTCTTTTCTTCCAAAGTAATGCTATGTGCATGCTATTTATAATTGTCTACCGACTCCTACCTTTCAGGACACTGTGTTTTTGTTGCATCCTACCTACCCAGTCCTGAATTGGTCTATGGGTTACACTCCTGTTAATCTTACAAAAATGTTATGTCTCAAGCATGCCCATTCCTAGGTACATGCTTTGGAAAGCAGCCAATTGTTGTCCTTGTATGCGTTTCTGAGGAAGCTGTATTGAATGTGCCGTTACGTAAGTGCAGGAAGACATCATGTGTTGTACGTGTACAAATACATCATAAGTAAGTGCACAAAAGGCAGTAGTTCAAAATAGTCTGTTCTGTCATTTGTTCAGAAGATGTGCCAGAGAGGAAGGTTGAATCATCTACCTAAGTTTGGGAACATGACATAGCTTGCATGATTTCATTCTAAGTATGGAAGCCTGACTCATTCACAGGGCAAGTCCCTTTTATTAGTTTTTACATATCTTCAATTGAAAGAATTCCTTCTAAGGTTTAGGTAAAGTCACGAGTTGATAGAGTCCAAACTTCTTTCTTAGAATAAAATGACAAGTCCATTATCTGTGCACAGGGAGAATTTCTGCTTGGGTAATCCAACTGATTACTTTTTGTTGTGTCCGCTCTTTGTAGCTATTGGGTGGGGGAGGAGGAGGGCATGTTTTAATAGGGACCAGCGCATGACGTGGAAGTTAAAGAAGCATCAAGGTTTTTTTCTTAGTTTTGATACAAACCATGCATGGATGAATCAGTGTCAGGGCTTTAGAGTACTTTGATGTCCTGGGAAGAATCATTTTATGAGTATGAAACGATGTTGAGTTTTGAGTATATCCATTCCAGGAGTTTGTGGTTAAGCCATGTCCAAAGCAAATCCGAATTTGAAACTGTGAAACTGTGTGAATTTGGAAGAATGTGTAAATGAGTATGAGAAGCATTTATTCCTTTGTTGAATCAATTTGCGTGTTTATAATAAATTCAGACTGTGTGCAAATCCATTCAGTGACTGTGGAGCATCTTTGTCTTCAGAATATCTATTACATATGTGTAGGTAGATCAGTTCAATGGACTTAAATTGATGTAATGCCCTAGGCAAATTCATTCCATGAGTTTAGAAGCAATGGCATCCTTGGGCAAATATATTCCCTGAATGTAAAACAGCAGAAGGCTTTGGGCCTGTCAGTGCATTTAGTACGGTGCAGTGCCTGGTAATTGGAGAGTGTTTACCTTAAGTTTGAAAAGATGTCTTTTCTCGGTTGCGTCCTTTCTGTGTGTAGACTTGGAAGTCACACATTGAGCTAATCCGTTCCCTTGGATTGTTTAGGGATCATCCTGTTGGTGCATTAGTGGTCTTTTTGAGGTTATATTATCTCAGATGAGGACATTAGTAAACAATGAGTAAAAGTCTGGAGGACCAGCGTGTGTGAGATTGACATATATATGTACCAACCTCAGCCTAGTCATTACACATCTAGGTATAATCTTCTTCTGTTCTCTTTCTTTTCTTTTAGCCTCACAGCTGGCAGCCGGGCATCAAGAACCCCTACCGAGGAGTAGTAGTGTGGATGGTGCCAGAGAACGTGGACATAAGTGTGACTCTGTACCGGGTAACAACACTTAACCTTTCTGCACAGTTATTAAAGACCTTATCAACACATAAGGCATCACTGGACTAAATGGTCCATGTACTTTTCTACTGTGACTACACACGTGTGTCGAGGCAGCTTTTAATTCATATGCCTTGCTTTATTATCTATACAGATTTCTGAGAAAGTATTCATTGCTCTCTCTCTTTCTGCAATCTTGTGTCTTGATGGCTGGTTCTACAATTGGCCTTATGGGAAAATACCCACCTTCTGTACTTCATTTATCCTGTTGAGATGTTTGCATGTCTCTTTCATGTTCCATTGTTCCTCTGAAATGCAATATTTTAATTATCTGTATCTTCTGGGCTATACTTAACCTGTTTTATTCTTCTAGATATGTGGTCCCTAAATCAGCACTGCACACAGTACTCTAGATGTCACACTTAACACTAGAAACATTTACCAGCTGTGGCTATCACAATGGCAAATAATACTGTTGATGTGGACATTAGATATGCACCTAATGTTCTAAACTCTGTGCTCCAGATTACGCTGGGCACAGTGGGTGGATACCCACATTCATAATGGTGCGTTACTCAATGATACGCCCTCAGAACTGAACGGAGTTGTCCGCACAAGACCACCAGATCCACACACCGCGCTGCAGATTAGCACCTAGAGTTAGTCACATTAATACAGATGAGGCCTCCATCCAGTATTGTATGTATCAAAGGCATCGGAGCACTGTAGGTGGGCAAATACATATTCACTGTGTGTGATTAGAGAAGTACCTAGATTCTAAGACCGAGAGTGGGCAGTGTTCTTTAAATTTGTGTTTTTGAAGCTGTTTCCTAAATTGGAGCAGGGTTAGGGCTTTCCTGATGGATACAGGGATGTAGTTCCAGCTTTGGATGAAATAGTCCAGATGAGGTCTACACATTGTTCTTCTTTACTTATGGCAACCGAACATAGCAAAATATTCTAGTTGAGATTCTGAGATTTGGATAAAACATTCCAAGCTAATGTAATTGGCCGCAATAATCCATACAAGGTCTCACTAGTCCTTTATTGTCTCATTTTTGGGAGAGTGAGCCATTCTGAAAAATATTGGATGGCAGAATTGTATTTTGTTCAGTTCAAGTCTCCTATAATGCATGATTGTTAACCTTGAGGTGCAATGAGAACTTGTAGTTGTTGAGTGCGGCTTTTCTCATCAGCTGACGTTTTGTATTCCAGGACCCCCACGTGGATGAGTTTGAAGATAAAGAATGGACCTTTGTAATCGAAAACGTACGTCAGCCAATTTCAGCTGCTAATGCCAGCAAATAATGTGACTGGGTAAGGGGCTTCAAAGCCGAAGTTCCACGTGGAGAAATGCAAGAGAGAGGAGAGCAGAAGTGTTGTAAAGGTTTGAAACATGAGGAAGAAGATGGAGAAGCAGCATAGAAAGCATGAAAGAGAGGGCAGAAAGCTAAACAATAGACCAGGCCTTCTCTCTGGCTTGTTTTCTTTGTGAGGGCTGGCTTGACGTTTCCAGTGCTCCTTATCCCAGCTTAATCATTCCCCGTAATTGTGAGGTTAAACTGCATTGTACTAGTGTGACATTGTCCCCACACTTCCAGTACCAAGTTTATATCTCCCCAGTACTACAGTCTTCTGAGTCCCACACTCACTGACACCATGTTTATCTCTCCCCAGTTCTCTTGAGCCCTACATTCTCTGACCCATGCCCTACAGTCTTGTGGTCCCCACACTCGCTGATCCCAAGCACCCCTGTTTGAGATTATAAAATTGGGGCCACAACACTCACATACAGAGCGCTAACCTCCCCACGGCTCTAGAGTCTGATTGAACCCACAAGCATGCGTTCTCCTTAATGCTGCATGGGTACCTAACTCAAGGACACACATTTTAGCCTCTCCTGTGCCGCATACTGATGTATTAATCCGCATGTCAGCTCCATAGCTTACAAAGCCCCAACACTGGTGGCCTACTTTGCAAAGGTTTCTTCATTGAGCAGGTAGTACAGATGCCTGAGTAATCAACAATCAAGCGTAAGCCACCCTAGTCACATAAAATGTTTTGTATATCGGTCCCTTAGTGATACAGAATACACCAAATAGTGTCTGATGTTTGTTTTCACCCACATTCTATCCTCAGGAGTCAAAGGGCCAACGGAAGGTCCTCGCCTCAGTAGATGTGAACATGAAGAAGTTTGTGAGTGCGACGCCTACACAGACGGAGCTGAAACTCAAGCTCAAACCACGCTCGGTCAAGGTAGTGGCTGCCACCCTGCAACTCTCCTTGTCCTGTGTCTTCCTACGTGAGGGCAAAGCCACGTAAGTCATACATCATTTTAGCTCCTTGCTATCTACACCACACTCTCCCTCCAGTATTTGTGGCACATGGAAGCGGGAGAATGAAGTCCCAAGTTAAATGAAATTGAATATTCTACCTCTTTCCAGTCTCATCTTGGTTACTGAACTTATATATTTGGGGTTGGGTGGTGTTTGTGATATTGATGCAGAAACGTGCATCCTTTTAAAAGTTGAAGCCAGTAGAAGCCGCTCCTACTAATTGTAGCCATTGGAAGCAATTCCTACTGCTTGTAGCCAGTAGAAGCCACTCCTACTGAAGTTAGCCAGTAGAAGCCACTCCTACTGATGTTAGCTGGTAAAAGCCACTCCTACTGATTGTAGGCAGTAGAAGCCACTCCTACTGATGTTAGCTGGTAAAAGCCACTCCTACTGATTGTAGGCAGTAGAAGCCACTCCTACTGATGTTAGCCAGTAGAAGCCACTCCTACTGATGTTAGCCGGTAGAAGCCACTCCTACTGATTGTAGGCAGTAGAGGCCACTCCTACTGATTGTAGGCAGTAGAAGCCACTCCTACTGATGTTAGCCAGTAGAAGCCACTCCTACTGATGTTAGCCAGTAGAAGCCACTCTTACTGATGTTAGCCAGTAGAAGCCACTCCTACTGATGTTTGCCGGTAGAAGCCACTCCTACTGATTGTAGGCAGTAGAAGCCACTCCTACTGAGGTTAGGCAGTAGAAGCCACTCCTACTGATTCATGACAAGAAGCAAAGGGGCTGTAATTCAGTTAATAGGAAATGTGTTAAATTAGTTGTTGCTCTTACTCTCCTCCAAGGGATCCTAAAAAATATGGAGTTCTGCAGGAACAGGAGCAGTCCCTCACATAAAACATAATGAAGAAAAGGCTCCAATCTCCGGCAGCACTTCCTTGTGCTCCTTGGCAGTAGCCACAGTTTCACAGATGGCTTTCTAGACCCCTCCCTTTGATTTTGCTAAGAGAAAAGCCCAATCAGCATCTACTTTTTTTGTCGCTGACTGGGGTTCTCTCTCAGCAAAAGCACGGTGAGGAGCAGAGACATCCTTATGAGGAACGGCTAGTATTAGAAGAGCATGAGGGAGTAAAGCAGGAGAATAGAGCAGTATGCCTAACTTGTCTTGGAGATAAAAGGAAGCAGCTTCAGATTTCCCGACAATCACGCTTGCATATAATGTTAAAATATATCATATGCCAAGCAGGGCACATGAGAGGGTCGTAAGAGGCAGCGGAAAGGGAGAGGGATGCGGATTGGTATGAGTACTAAGTGAGAGAAACAAAATATTTCGTAAAATAATCAACATTTTTTAGGACTTGCAAAACAGAAATGTGAGAGAGTGTGCATACAAACATCCTAGGTGAAATCCGACTGACACATCACCATACTCGACTTAAAGCACCTGTACCCAACTAATCATCGTAAAATACATTTTTTAGAGGGGTGTAACACCCCAAACACTTCCCCTGAACCTACGCCCCTGATAACAGCCCACAAAGCAAGCATTCTGTTTGGCTAGCTTGCTCCCAAAGTTACATCTGTGGTGCTTATAAGTGAAATTGCCTTTTAGTCCACATTGTTTTAAGACAAAATTCTATGACACTATTGCTGTTTCGTATCATATTTGTATTTATATATAGCTTTCCAGCTCTGAGGCGGCTTTGAAGCACTTTCTCTGTGGGTCTCAAGCTCCTCTGTGATATGTACAACATTAGTCATCCAAATGGAACTACAGTTTATCATTCTTAGTATGACTTAGATGTATGTATGTGGTATTTGTATAGCGGAAACCTAGTCCACAGTAGCGGTGTAGGTTAAAGGAAAGCTTACAGTCATCGAGTGATCTGTAAGTGGGAACTGGGAGAAGAAGTGCTTTTCTTTTTTTTACACTTCTTAGTCTCCAGTCTTATGGTGCCCTGGTTGCGGGTGTGCTGAGATCTTCCACAGAATGGGTGCTTGTCTGCAAAATTAAGTAGATTGTAGGTCATGGTGGTTTTGTAAATGATGCTGCTGGTTTTGAGGATAGTGTGTGCCGACAAAGGGAGCCAATTCAGGATCTGGATGAAGGCTGCTCTTTCTATCAGTTTTCAAAGGAATGCCCACATGAAATTTACCTTTAGTTTGTAAAGTCAGCCAGCTGGCCCACATGTGTTCTATTTTTACCATGTAGGATACCTCGAGCTCTTCTGGAGATGCACGTATAGTTAGGAAATTGTCTGTTTTTTCCCCGTAGTTTTATATAGCGCAAACTTGACCCGAAGGTGTCAGAGCACTCTACATGAGCACACAAAGACACATTCAGTTTCGTTAGGCACTAGGAGATTAAGTGATTTGCCCAGAATCACAGGATGTTGAGCGCCGTTGCGGAGACTCGAACCCGGTTCCCCAGATTTGAGGTTGACGCCCTAGCCATTAGGCCTCAAACCCTCCCCAAATGAGTCTCCCCAAAGATGAGTCTATGTCACATTTTTGTGTGTGTTTTTTTTTAAATATATTGACCTACCAAAATATTGTATCCACAATATTGACTGCCAGCATATCAGCAAGGTAAGAATCTATAGAAAAGTATAGATTTACTATTCTAAGATCCACATCTATGCACATGATATTTTGTTAGTCGTCGTTGTGGATACAATATTTTCGCAGATCAATGTAATAATCATGATATTGTGGTATTGCCCGTTGTTGGTTATGTTTATAGCAGATATTATGACTGTTGTTGAGAGAGTTCCTTGAACAACTGTGGCAGACATGAATCTGATGGTGAGAACCACTGACCTTCACCAGTTTGTAGAATTCGAAAAGTCACAGTTGCTAAACTATGCAAGCGACTTTTCTTTCTTTCTTTCTTTCTTTCTTTCTTTCTTTCTTTCTTTCTTTCTTTCTTTCTTTCTTTCTTTCTTTCTTTCCTAAACATAAGCCATACAATGTGCAAATTATGAAATTCACATTCTAATACATTAATTAATACAATAAAAGTGGAGAAAAACTGTAAGTTGACACCATTCACAAGTAAAGAATCGAAAAGCAAAAATTAAACTTTGGCAAATTGCTAACTCTTCTCAGAAGAATAAAAAGTAAGATAAAACTAACAAAGTGCTCAGTGCAAGTGGTAAATAATAGTGCTCTTTTGAGCATCAGGGGTACCACAAGGGGCAGATGTTTAAATACTTGCCCAAAATATAGCAAGTCAGCTCTTGTCCCAAACAGTCCCCAAGAGCCTTTGCTTGAGTAACATGGACGTTTGTTAACTCAAAAGAGAGTCTAGTAGCAAGTTACATGAGGAACACGTTTGCGGCTTTTTAAAGACAGCACAGATGGAGCATGCGCGCTGCATAGGCGAGACCTAAAAAGGGTTTGATGTAGAATTCAAGTCTTTATTTATTTTTTATTATTATTAACACAATTTGAAATAGCGCACAAATCATACCTGCAGGGGGACCTCAGCACTCGAATTTCACAATGGCTGAGTTATTACCTGGACGATATTTCTGCCTCAGAAAGGTCACCGTGCCTGTTAGGTACAACATGCTCGACTCTATCTCAGAATCCAAACTTTAGTTTGTGTGAATGCGTAGTTGTGTTTTCTACATGTCATATTCTCGTTGGTATCTTCTGGATGCTGTCACGCGTGAGGCGGAAGTTATGAGTGTCTGTGTATGGGAGGGGGGTCCTTGGCCCAGGGATGTATGACATTTAGTGCTTAGGGGTGCTGGATAGTGAATAGTTTAATTTACTATTCCAACTCCAGTCCCCGTGGATAGTAGGGAAGGTGTTGGATAGTAAATTAAATCTATTCCCTATCCTAGAGCGCCCCCCAGCGCAATGCGTTGTAATGGTTTGCGTTGTAAAAGTTGCGTCGTAAAGGCACTGTGTGGTAAAAGTTGCGTTGTAAAGGATGTTTCCCTTGGCCCAGGAATGTGGAAGGTTTGTTTTTGTGTTGACGCTTGGCGGGTGCCCCTCCCTGACTGTGCCCGTCTTTGGTGCAGGGATGAAGACATGCAGAGCCTGGCCAGCCTGATGAGCGTGAAGCCTGCGGACATCGGCAATCTGGACGACTTTGCAGACAGCGACGACGAGGATGACAAGCAGTCTCGCCAGGATGACCGTTCGTCCCCCGGAGCAGCACCCGTAGGTGGGGCCCGAGCTCTGCCCGCTAACAACCGCTTTTGTGGCATTCTTTCTGCTTGGCTGCACCATGTTCCGCGCACACTGATGACGCATCTCCGGCTTGCCTGTTAATGCTCACTCATATGTCCTGGAGCAGGGTGCTACTCGCCGAAAAAGTGCTCCAACTCCTCATCCGGGGTAGCAAGCGCTATATAAATGCAGACTTTTTTCCCCACTTCTATCCCTCCTCTATCCTTCGCAAGCCAAATAACTGACTAACATATCCATCATTCAAATTACTTTCATATTTCACTATACTGATTAACCACTAATCCTTTATGGGTTCCGGAGCAGCGTGCTACTCGCCGAAAGAGCACTTTAACACCCATCAGGGATAGCAAGCGCTATATAAATGCCAACTTTTTTCCTTCTTATATCTCTCTGCTATCCTTCTCTTTCCAAATAATTGACTAACATATCCACCATTCAAATTACTTTAATATTTCACTATACTAATTCACCACTAATCCTTTATGGGTTCCGGAGTAGCGTGCAACCCACCGAAAGAGCACTTCAATACCCCATGAGGGGTAACAAGCGCTATAGAAATGCAAACCTTTTTCCCTTTCTATCCCTCCCCTGTCCCTCCCAATCCAAATAATCTAACATATCCACCACTCAAATTACTTTCGTTTTTCACTATACTAATTCACCACTAATCACTTATTGATCCCGTTGTAGCGTGCTACTCGCTCGCCGGAAAAGCGCTTTGAGGCCTTGTCAGGGGAAGTGAGCGCTATATACATTTAATTACAATATGTTTAACAGTGGGGACTAAGGCAGGCTTAGCTCCCTGTTCATAGATAATGTGCAAGATCCAGTCATTCTTAGTTCAATACCTGCTTCTGGCCGCACAGGAGAAGGGTTATATTTCTCAAATTGTTTTCCCGCGACTGCATCCCTCTCACAACCTCTTATGAATTGTAGTTCACCTCTCATGCATTTACCCCTTCACCATATAGCAACAATAATGACCCTTACCTGGCATTTTATGCTGCGCTTCTGCTGTGCCTTAACACTGTAAATAAGAACTAATGTTACCAAATTAAATGGTACACATTTTACCGACTTCCGAAAGATGAGCTGACCCTTGCTTGGATTCCAACTCATTACCTGCCGGTAACCGCATATGTCAGCAAGGAGCATTTAACCGACTGAGTAGTCCAACCTTGTGTACCATTTGCGTGTTCCCCTCCTGTATATTTATGCGATCATGGAAGCCCTCTCCTCTGTACAGGGCCCTGTGCCATGTAGGAAGGTTTGTGCTTAATTGTAAATTACATACATGCTTCTTTTACAGGGTACCACTCCCAGCCAGGAGTTAGTTCCACGTTTGTGAGCATTTGTGGCTAAAGTCACAAACGTGAGACATGGGCCATCCTCTGGTTTTATAGCGACACCTAGTGGCGGCAAAGGTTATCTGCCTGATCCATAACAAATCACAAAAGCCGTCTAATCCTACTTTACCCACCTCAGCTGCATCTCAGAGGCTGAGGCATCGCATACGCGGAGCTGCCGTCAGCTCAGGCTGCTGTCATAAGAGTTATTGATTATTCGGTCCCCAGGTCTGTGTTACTTCTGCCGGATCTCATCCCTCCGAAGTCAGAGTAAAAACAGAATTTGACACACCCAAGCCCTTATTACATGGCCACGGCTATTCCTAAACCTATCCATCATGCGTCATCATAAGATCAGCCCTTCCAGTTGGAACTAGCAGTGGTATTGCATAAGAGTGTTTCCTTTCCGAACCACAGGTATCAAGGGGTGCAGCGTTCCAGTTCCAAGCGGCGGATGCCAATATAAGAGCAATATCCCTGACAGAAGGTGTCAATGTAACACCAGTGTCCTAGACACGGGCAGAAGTTGTCAATTTAAAAGCAGGACATAGACTCGGAAAGCACAGTACCGTGGACCTGTGCCTAAGGTGTCAATGTAAGAGGAGTATCCTAGACCCAGAAAACACCAGTATCCCATGCCCAGAAAACACCAGGCCCAGAAAACACCAGTATTACAGGCCCAGAAAACACCAGTATTATATCACAGACCCAGAAAATACTGAAAACACTAGTATCCTAGACCCAGAGACACTAGTATCCCAGACCCAGAAAACACCAGTATCCTAGACCCAGAAAACACTAGTATCCCAGACCCAGAAAACACCTGTATCCTAGACCCAGAAACACTAGTATCCCAGGCCCAGTAAACACCAGAATCACAGGCCCAGAAAACACTAGTATCCTAGACCCAGAAAACACCAGTTTCCAAGACCCTAAACACACTAGTATCCTAGACCCAAAAAACACAGGTATCATAGACTCAGAAAACACCCGTATCCCAGACCCAGAAAACACCAGTATCCCAGACCCTGAAAACACCTGTATCCTATACCCAAGCAACACAAGTATCCTAGACCCAGAATCACCAGTATCCTAGACCCGGAAAATACTGTATCCTAGACCCAGAAAACACCAGTATCCTAGACCCTGAAAACACTAGGATCCTAGACTCAGAAAACACCAGTATCCTAGACCCTGAAAACACTATTATCCTACACCCATAAAACACCAGTATCCTAGACCCTGAACACACTAGTATCCTAGACCCAGAAAACACCAGTAACCTAGACCCTGAAAACACCAGTATCCTAGACCCAGAAACACCATCATCCTAGACCCAGAAAACAGTAGTACCCTGACCCAGAAAACACCATTATCCTAGACCCAGAAAACACTAGTATCCTAGACCCAGAAAACACTAGTAGGCTAGACCCAGAAACACCATTATCCTAGACCTAGAAAACACTAGTATCCTAGACCCAGAAAACACTAGTATCCTAGACCCAGAAACACCATTATCCTAGACCCAGAAAACACCAGTATCCTAGACCCTGAAAACACAAGTATCCAGACCCAGAAACACCATTATCCTAGACCCAGAAAACACCAGTATCCTAGACCCAGAAAACACTAGTATCCTAGACCCAGAAAACACCAGTATCTTAGACCCTGAAAACACCTGTATCCTAGACCCAGAAAACACTAGTATCCTAGACCCAGAAACACTAGTATCCTAGACCCTGAAAACACTAGTATCCTAGACCCAGAAAACACCTGTATCCTAGACCCAGAAAACACTAGTATCCTAGACCCAGAAAACACCCGTATCCTAGACCCAGAAAACACTAGTATCCTAGACCCAGAAAAAACTAGTATCCTAGACCCAGAAAACACTAGTATCCTAGACCCAGAAACACCATTATCCTAGACCCAGAAAACACCAGAATCCTAGACCCAGAAAACACTAGTATCCTAGACCCAGAAAACACCAGTATCTTAGACCCTGAAAACACCCGTATCCTAGACCCCGAAAACACTAGTATCCTAGACCCAGAAAACACCCGTATCCTAGACCCAGAAAACACTAGTATCCTAGACCCAGAAAACACCCGTATCCTAGACCCAGAAAACACTAGTATCCTAGACCCAGAAAACACCAGTATCTTAGACCCTGAAAACACCCGTGTCCTAGACCCTGAAAACACCCGTATCCTAGACCCAGAAAACACCTGTATCCTATACCCCAAAAACACAAGTATCATAGACTCAGAAAACACCAGTGTCCCAGACCCAGAAACCCCCAGTATCCCAGTCCCAGAAAACAAAAGTATCCTAGATCATGCCGGACGCTGTCAATGTAAGAGCAACATTCCAACCCAGACAGTTCTCACCTCAGAAAGCAGAATAGCACATCCAAGCAGCAGGTTGTACCATACGATTACATGCTACCGTAAGAATATATTCCAGACCTGGGCAGGAAGTTTCAACGGAGAAGAGCATTCTACACCCTGGCAGTAGGTATCAAACTGAAAGAGCAGTATTTCACTCTCTTGCAGCAGTTACCTATGCAGTAGCAGCCTTCGAGGTCTCCCGCAGTATTTGTCATTGTAAGAACATTTCTTGTCTCGCCCAAACCCCCCTCCTTATCAAGGAGAGCCTTTGTATTGCCTTGCCCTACTTATGTAATAACACGTCTCTTCTCTTTTGTTTTTGCTTTCCTGTTTCTGACCTGATTTCTGGTTTGAATGTGCATGGATTTTAGTAGTGTTCAGAACAAAACCTGGTGCACTTGGTTACAGGGTGTGTGATATTCAAATATTTCGTAACATTTGAAGGTGTCATTGTGGGGTGTGTTGTGTACAGCCCTGCCAAGGCTGCCCCCTTCCCACTGGAGTGTCCCGGGGCACAAATCAGGAATAGTCACATTCAGTTGCCATTTGGGGTTCCCGTCCCTCCTAAAAGCAAACCGATTTGTATATGTTTTAATTGTGCACTATTTCCTCTTCAGGTGAAGTATGTGGAGAAGTGTGGCTCAATGGTTAGAGCAGCAGACCCTGATGCAGAGGTCTGGGCTGGGACCTGGGTTCAATTCCCACCTCGGCGGGTCTTGGGCTCAATTTCCTCGGACCTGATAATTCTCGCCTCGGTGCCTATTCTAATCATGGGTCCAACTCTGCGGAATAGCTTGCTTAGTCTCCACAATGGCCTCAACAGCGCTGGGATACCGGGCTTCACCTTGGGGGTGCCCAGGAGTGGACATTTCACAGGGAAAAGCCAGGAAGGGTTCCACAGTGGTTTGTGTATAGCGCCAGGAAACCCTGGTTGGGTTATAAGTGCGCTTTACATATTCATTTCATTTCATGTAATATAAATTTGCTTTAATGGGTGGGTGTATAATCTGGCCTCTTTTGATGAGGGTGTAATATTCTCTATTGGGATTGTTCTTGTGATTTGTCTGCTTTGTGCAGGGTGCATAACATGTTACCTATAAATCGAGCATGTTATATAGTCTCCTTTGTATAGGAGTGTAATCATTTCCTTTTGAAGCCTCTGATTTCGTCTCCTTGCCTAGGTCTGATGATGTCCCTCTGGATGGGATTGTAATAGGTTTCCCTTTGGATGGGTGTGTAGTGTTTTCTCGTGGGGTTGTTTGTACAATTGTTTTCCTTTAGATCACAAACTTGGTATTTCCTCTTTTGGCAGATGTGCATTATTTTCCCTTGGATAGATGGGTATTACGTTTCAAGTTGACAGGGTGCCTTTAACATATGTCCCACTGGCACCCAAAGTCTGGTATTTCCGTACTGGAAGGCGTTATATGTCTCTATTAGAGCATGTGTGTGATATTTTTTACTTAAGAGTGTTAATGCAATAATTTTCCTTTGCACGAGTTTGTATTGGGTTTTTTCCTCCGAAGTATTTTATTTCCCTTGCACGCCATCTTATTCTATCGGATTAGGTTTGTAAAATGGCCATTTAGAACAGGTGTATCATATTTCCCTCTGGGCAGTTTTAGTATTCACCATTTCAACGAGTTCATGCGTTTTCCTGGGAGCGTTGACTGTGTGTTGGATTTAGCTTTTCTGTTACTCTTGCTTTCCTTTCTTTTTTTCCTTCTCTTCTTCTTCCTTAGGTTTTGTTAAAAGCGTCTTGTCAGAATACTTTACAGGTAGGCAGCCTCTCTGACCTCTACATCACTACGATCAACTTTCTAATTTAATTTCTCAGATTTTTGTATCATTGGCCTCTCTGATTCCTGTGTCTCTTTGCATTATCCTAATATTTGCATTTCATTCATCAGTGTCTCTCTGATCTTTGTCTCTTTGATTGAGGTGTTTTGATCATTATGTCTTCCTTATCCTGTTTTGTATGTAGTTCCAGTTATATGTCTGTGATCTGTCTCAATGCATCCCTCTAAAAGATGTTAGTTTAATTTGTTTTTCTCCTCTGCCTTCTTCCAAGGACCCCCTAAATTTATGTCTCATTCCACTTCGATTATTTGACGCTATGTTACCTCTTCTGCTGCGTCTTACAACCTCCTTGTCTCTTGCACTCACACTCTTTTTCACTGGCTCCTCTTTAAAGTTGAGCTTCACACACAATGACTTTTCTCCCTGCAACCCTGAACCTCTTCTACACCCTTCCTTGCTGTTCCAGCCTTCTCTCCCCTTATACCCAGTTTATATTTCGATTGGAGAAGTGACCATATACCGTGTCTTCTCCCTCTAGATCTAATTGGCTCTCACAATTCTTCTCTGCCCCTCCAAACTGACAATTTCCTGCTTTTTTCTTTCTTTTATTTTCAAACCCTTGCCCGCAGCTCCTTTATTTCTGTGCCCTCCATGTGTCTCAGTGAGATCAGTAACTATATACCTTTTCGCCCCCCTGTGGTTCTTTCCCCTGGTTTCACAGACACCAGCAGAGAGCTGAACACACTGGCTGAGGAAGAGGAAGATCCTGTCCAGCCGGGGAGCAGTAAGGCAGCCCGCGGGACTCCCCAAAACACAGGTGAGGCGCCTCATGCCTTCACAGTCTCTCAGAGATACCTTTAAACCATTGATTGTCATGTCTGTGGCGCGAGTGCTTGAGGAGACTGTTTTAGTTCAAGCTGTTGCATTCATTCTGTGGCATAGTAATGGTCCTGCACAAGACACACCAGTCAAGCCAGAAATGAATTCTGCACTGCACATGGTGCAAATTTGCACTGGCATAGCAGGTTACAATGGCACTAATCCCATTTAAGACAATGGGCGCCATCTTCTCTGGTTGTTTAGTAAAACAAGCGATGGCAAAGCCAATAGGTCTCACCTTTAGGCACCTGTTGGCTTTGTCAATGGTTTTTAGCGATACAGTACAGCATCCCTGATGTTAATGCAGCACAGCTAAAGTGAAAAAAAGGAGCTGTGACAGCTGCCGCGGCAGTATCATTTTGTAGGCGAGTGCATTCACCAGCACACGTGCACACGCCTACAAAATGCCACTGGAACTTTTTTCTTTTTATTTACCAATACAAGATGGGTTGGTAAATAATAAATAAAAGGGTAGAACAAAATGCATTTTTTTAAAAAGCAGGTAAGGAAGGAACACAGAGGTTGGGGACTGAAGCACACGCCTACAAAATGATACTGGCACTTTTTTCTTTTTATATACCGATCCAAGATAGACTGGTAAATAAAAGAAGTAGCATAAATGCATTTTTTTCTTTCCAGGACGAGGTGGAGGAAGCAACGTAGAGGGTGGGGGTGGGAGAAGCGCGCAGGCGAGAGAGAGGATCATGGAAAGCGGGGCGAGGGCGAGCATTGAGGAGCTTGAGGGACAACAGACGGGTGAGAGAGATCAACGTTGGGAAGAACAGAGCACAGGCGAGAGAGAGCAACATGAGGGCAGGTGGGGGAGAGAAGCACCCGATAGAGACTGCTCGAAAGACATGGACTCTGTTAGAGTCCTTAAGTAAAAAGAAATAAGTAACTCAATAGAAATGAGCAAGTAAACAAGGCTATGCTCCACGGGATGGACAGACACACGATGGACACAGTAAGCTAGCAAATAAAAAGCCAGCAAAAGAGTGACAATAATGCCAACCAATGGTAAGAGAAAAGTGGTCTTTAAAGCCGCTGTAAGATCTGGTAAGCGGACTACTAGTCTTTTGCAACCAATCAGCTGCTCTGTCTAGAATTGAAGACTCACACTAACAAGCATTTACAATGCAACGGTCTCGCCTTTGCCAAAGTTAGAGCTATTGGCATTGTATATGACAATTTTTTTATTTATGTGTTGGTTTTGAAAACAGATAAATAAATGGAATTGTCATTTACAATGTCAATAGTTTAATCTCTCGCAAATGCGAGAACTATTGCATTTGCACCCACACACACAGAGACACACACACACAACAAACCCCCCACACAGAGCCACATACACACAGAGCCCCCCCACATACACAGAGCCCCACACACACACAGTGCCCCCCACACACACGGCGCCCCCCACCACACACACACAGCCCCCTACACACACACAGAGCACCCCACACACACAGAGCCCCACCACACAGAGCCCCCCCACACACAGAGCCCCCCACACACACACAGAGCCCCCCCCCACACACACAGAGCCCCCCCACACACACAGCCCCACACACACAGAGCCCCACACACACACAGAGCCCCCCACACACAGAGCCCCACACACACACACACACACAGCCCCACACACACAGAGCCCCCCCACACTCAGAGCCCCCCCACATACACAGAGCCCCCCACACACAGAGCCCCCCACACACACAGAGCCCCCCCCACACACACAATAACCCTGCTATGTCACGTTTGCTCTTGCGCTCGAGTGTCTGCCAGTTACTGCATCTACCTAACCTTGCTACAGCTCGCACGCGCTCCGGCATCCTCCGCTCACGCATGCGCCCTGAAATCATCCCTCCCCTGCTTGGAAAAGCCGCGACGACGAGCGTCCTGCACCCACCCATGCCTGCCCGACCCCCACCCTAGAAGCACCGTAGTGAGCCCCGCAAGCAGGCCCACATCGACATGGCCCATCATGCGCTCACCGCCCTAGTCGCGCCGCACCCCCCTGGCTGGCGGAGCTCCGGCCCAAGATCAGGTGAAGTTCCCAGGCCCACAGGGCCCTACAAGGCAAGGGAGGGGCAGCCAGGGCAGGGGGAAACGGGGCACCGAAAACAGGGCACGCCAACATCCCCCCCCCACGAGCCCGCAACTGAAGGACGGCCGTACCGGGCCCACCCCACCAGCGCGACACCCACCCGGGGAGCGCCCCCCCACCCCCCGGAGCCCACCCCACACACCCAGAACGGAACACCCAGGCACAACCCCATGGCCCCGCAACACCGGACCCCATGCCCTGCTACCCTGACGGACCCACTCGCTCCCCTCACCGCCCGCATGACCCGGCCCACCCCCACTTCCTCCCCCCGCTAGGGCACCGAGCAAACTACCCGCCCCGGTCCCAAGCCAGGCGACCCCAGCCCACCCCCACCTGCCCCGGCGGCAACACACGGCAACCAGGACCCGGGAGAGAACCCTGGAGGATGGAGGGGGGAGGGGGGGTTAGAGGGGGCCGGGAGCGACCACTCACCTTAAAACAGCGTCCGGGCAGCACCGCTCGTCAGGTCAAAGGGGGGGGAGGATCCGACCACGAGGCCGGCCAGGGGTCGTAGGAGATTCGGATTTTATGGTCTCTTAAAGCAAAACGAAGCACCAGTTACATTGTACAAAGACACATACATTTTTTGTTATGCACGGGGAGATTCAGGGATTTGCCCAGAATCACAGGATGTTGGAGCCGGTGCCCAGACTCAAACACGGTTCCCCAAATACAACAAGCGAGCTCCGGCTGATCACCACCATCTTCCTCCGAGGCGAAGCAGAAATGCCTCGGTGGAAGGCAGCGTCATTTTGGGATTGAGGGGCGTGTTTTTCTTTCTCTCCTCTTCCCATTGGCTGGAAGGTAAAATTCCAGCCAATGGGAAGAGGAGAGAAAGAAAAGAGAAAGAAAGTAAAAAACACACCCCTCAATCCCAAAAAGACAGGGCTTGAACGGAGTGACGCCTCTCTCCTCCAATGGCTGGCCTCCGTTTAGGAAGCCAGCCAATGTAGAAGAGGGGCGGGTTCAAGCACCACTCTCTAAAACATCAGTTTTCTCCCAGCGAGATTACGCAAGCGCAGCCTTCGCTAGGCGACACCTAAAAAGAGACTAGGGCAGTTGTTGAAGTCTGTGCCTGAAGTAGCCCAATGATAGATGCACCCCTTCATTTATCATTCCGTACTCTTGCCCCCCATGCCTGTCCTGTCTACCTAGCACCATGGGTTAGCTTAAGTTTCCCATCTCTGTCTCAGGTGGCACCACCCAGATCCTGAAATCAACAGAAAGCAGTCAGCCTCAGCAGGGGCGGGAGAGGCCAGCCCTGCCATCTCAGCCACCCCCTCAAGTCCGTCATGCCTTACGCCCCCCATTGGAGACTCCTGCGAATGCCAAGGGAGCACCTGCACCTCAGTCCGAGCATGAGCTGACTAGTGGGAGCTCCTTGATAAACAGAGTAAGTTGCACGGAGGAACTGCCTGCCTCTGAGGGTGTTAAGCTTAACAAACCTGCTGTTTTGAAGCGCCGTTCCCGGGAGTCTCGTTCAGAGACACCAGTAGACCCAAAGACCTCTGCACCGCTAGTGATGTCAACGGCTGGAACCAGTGCAGCAAAGGTAGAACCGCAGCAAGAAGCAGATATCCCAGGGTGCCAGATGGACACAATGGAGTCAGACATCTTGCGAGAAGATCCAAAGCGGAGGTCGGCACCCGGGGGACAGGCAGCGGAAGCAGAGAACAGGTGGGTGTTTTGTTTCCAAACCTTCTTTCAAGTTGTTTAACAATGCCAGGGCACTGGCCAGAAGCCTGTAAAATGTAGCAGAAGTCTAATAATATGTTTGTCAGTTTATCCTTCTGTATACTATATAGCCTTTACTTAAGCTTAGCAGATAATTATATCTCTGAATGCATTACAAAGGCAAAATAGTGTCATACTTGGAAACTGAAGGTCGTCTAGGATGCCAGGGTTCTTAATGTCGATCCGCATTTAAAAGATCAATGATGCAGTCTTATTGGAATGATCTACCTTCCATTGCAAAAGTTTTGGCATGAAGTCAAGACAGTAACAAATGCTTTTAATATTTCAGTTAGTAATTGGCATACCATTATTTTTACAAAAAGTTTATTTTCTCTGCTTTACATTGCTCTGTTTAGATTGTCTTTGGGCGCCATCTTGAAAGTTAGCAGTCTAGTTCTTTGCAGCTGCTAAGTAGTTGCCCTATAAATGGTCAAGACAGCACGTTTGTGCAGAAATCTCTGGGGACAGTGTTTGTTTGATGCTCTGAGGCACAGAATCATTGCTATTTTTACACCTGGTTATTTTTTAACATGTGTTTCAAAAAATGTATTTTCTTTACTTTACCTTGCTTAGTTTAGATTGTGTTTGACCGCCATTTTGAAAATTAACAGTCTAGTTCTTTATGGCTGCCAACTAGAAGCCCTATAAATGTGCAGGGCAGCGCATGTGCACCAATAAATCAGGGGCAAAAAGTTTGTTTCGTGCTCTGAGTCACTAAATCATTATTATTTTTGCACCTGGCTATTTTTTAACTGTGTGTTTAAAAGTTTTTTTTTCTGTGCATTACCTTGCTTAGTTTAGATTGAGTTTGGCTGCCATCTTGAAAGTTAGCAGTCTAGTTCTTTTGGGATGCTAACTAGAGGCTTTATAAATGTACAGGGCGACATGTGCGTGCAACGTATTTGCGTAGCGTACACATTTTAAAACAAGTCAGTCCTCCCCTTAATCGAAAGGCAGCTGAGACCTTGTTGAGAGCAGGCTTATCTATAAACCCTTCCTCTGCAGAGTGTTCTCCGGTCTCCACCCCACTTAGTTCTCCTCTGTTCATCTCGCCTCCTCTCTTTGTCCACCCTAACCATTCTTATCATTCTCTACACATGCCTGTCCGCAATACCAGGTCCTTGAGTAAACATTGCACTGATATCTATAACTTGCTGGAGGAAATCTTACTAGATATTCTCTGTTTTATAGAAAACTGACTAGAGGAGATGTCTACGCCTGATATTTTGAAGGCATTATCCTCTCAATATATAATTTTAAACTCCAATTGAGGCTTTCACAAGAGGAGACTTACAAAGGCCTGCTGCACCCTTAATTCATCTGCTTTGACCTGTGCCACTATTCCTCAAGCTGACATTAAGACAGTAAAAATTTAATTTTACTCTTTCTCTCTAGTGTGCATGGTCGAAAGTAGGCCACCACACTGCATGCCCAATTTTACTAACTCCTTCTTTGAATTAAAATGCAGCCTTGGCTCTCATATAATATCAATGAGAACTAGCTTTCACTCTAGAAGCTAGACGTTCATGTGTGGGAAAACAATTTGTTTTTTATGAAAACCCTCACCCACCAACCTAGTTGGTGGCATGCTTCATTATTGGGTCCCACCCAAGGTGCAGAGTGCACCTCGGGTGTGCTCCAACGCCTGATTTATAGCGAAGCTGGTTTCGTGTGTGATGAGTGCAAAGTGGTGCTCTAGTGGTGACGTTTTAAAAACTGTCGATCAGGTCCCTTTAAGTTAAAGGTAAGTATTTTAATGGTGGGCCCTCTGGCAGTATTAAAAAGGATGCGGATATGGGTAGAGATTAAATTACGTCTCTTATATCCTTAGAATATCAGCTCAGGTCTACATGTTTCAGCCAGGCAGCTACGTTTGCTAGCTTTCTTCAGGACCTATGTGTAAGTGTTTTAAGTGCAAGAACGTGATGGCCAGGTGTGATTACGTGGCCACTAGTAATGCCACACACGCTAAGGTGCGGTCATGAAGGAGGATGTGACCTCCTAAAGTTGCTTAAAGCCTGTGGAGAGAAAGAAACAGACAATCCAAACAAACATAAACATATAATACTTTTTGCTTCTGATATGCGCATATCTATATTGTGACATTATGCAGAAGTGAAACGGCAGGTGGCACTTGTGCGTGGCCGCTTTTTAATACCTTTTTGTCTCTCATATAACCATCTGTTGGTGGTTGGGGATTATATCTTTCGGTACAACAACCTTTCACAAATTCCAAGGACAAAGAGTTCTTTGACCTCATATCTTCGTTATCTTCCACGCAACAGGTCTAATTACCCACCTATTGTAAGAGGCATTTTTGGGAAGTGGTATGGTCACAGAGCACACATAGCACGATGGTGTAGGTTCTCCCTTGAAAATGGTCAGATCATCGCCTCGTTAAATTTGAAGCATTTCTAAGATTTGCCAGTGTATTGAAGAAACCCATGCCTTAGTTCCTTCCGCTACAGGAACAGGGTTAATCTCCAGGAAATAGCTTATACTGTTCGCTAAACCTGCCCAGTCCCCACCCCTTTGTTGGACAGACTTTAGGGTTTTTTTACCTGGCTGCAGCATGTCAGTCATGTACGTGTTGCAGACGTACTTGAATGATGTGGCCTCCCTCCAAGCATTCTCCGTGGTTTGACAATGAATTGAACGTGGCAAAGCTCAGGCTTGAAAGTCAGTGACATAAGAGCTGTGGCACTTTAAAAAGAGAACATTTTAGTGAGGGTTCGAAGAACTATAAAAGCTTGCTCCCCACTACCAAATCCTCCTTTTATTCTAACTGCATTAACTTAGCTGCTAATAAAGAAAAGGAAACTTTTAAGATATTAAACAAACTAACTTGTTGCGAGTAACTTGGGAGAAAGAAACCTCCCACATTCTGTGAGAGTAATACTTCAAGGATATAATTCCGACCACTTCTGTGCCTCAACAAGCTGGGGAGAATATGGACTGTGTTCATTCTCAATCTTTAGTTCAGTTTCCTACGCTCCAGCATGAGACTTACTTCTCTCACGCATAAGGAGAAATCTGGCTCTATGCTGGGTCTCTGCCCCCCTCCCACTATGCGAACTCTGTTTGTAATAAGAGCCATCCCTCGATTACACCTTTTGCCTAGTCACTCGCTCAGGGCATTGTTACTGAGCGGTTTAAAGCTGCTGTGATACTACCCCTCCCGAAGAAGCTGGGAGACGATCCTAAGCTGCTGAAAAATTATCGCCCCATTTGACTTCGCTCATACACAGTCAAAATTTTATAAAGTTTTGTTAGTAGCTAAGCAGGTTTCTTTATTCATCCAACTTTCTTTAACCTATGCAGGATTTTTTTCCGCCCAGCCCACAGAAGCAGCGATGCTTTCTGTCTTTGATGATCTACAATGTGAGTTGGATTATGGACATGTGTTAATGTTAGTTCTCCAAGATCTAGATAGATCTATCTATCGAACTCTGCTGAGTCTCCTGAAGGCCATTATAACAAATGAGGTAACCCAGCAAAAAGTCCTTGGACCTGGGTGTCGAGTGGTACAGAAAACAATGGTCCTGGACCTTTCTTTTCACACAGGTTTCTTCTGTAAACAATTGTTATTCATAAAGTCAGCTCACGGTGACCTAGATCAAAAATAGTTAAGGTACTTGGATGTGCAACAACCAATAGATTTCACAAAAGCATGTATTTATTCATCACAAAATTAAATCAACAGCCAGTAGATATCTTACTTGATTATAACTAAAAGGAGTAGAAAAGGGGGTTGCTCCAAAGGAATGTGCGAAAAAGTGGGTGCTTTGATGTGAAGAGAGTGAAGATAAGAAGGGGGAGAAATCCCAGGCGGAATTAGAAGGCAAATCTGATAAAAGTATGGTGTGACTGATTGATTCAAAATAACTGCATATCCTAATTGCTGATCGATTCCTGGATACTGCATAATTAACATACCGATTTACTTGGCCCACAACACTATAAGTGCGGATGAGGATCCCTTTGTAGAATATGGACTCTTGAGGAGCCATATTGGTATCTCACCGCAACTAGTCAGCGGGTGGCCATACCGGGAGCTATATGTACCAACCTTGTGACTAGGTTGCTTCTTAACCCTTGTCCTGAAGAAGAACCACAGGTTGAGGTCCAAATTTCCCTCCTTGCCCTCAAATCGGGTCGAAACGTCAACGCCTACCCCCAGCAGGCCTGGACCACAACTCGGTTGTGCTCTGTAATCAATGTTTTGGTTTTGATGGTATTGAGAAAAAATTGTTTCTCTTTATACAGGGTAACACTGGGTGAGTGGCACAGTGTTTTACATGGAGCACGCCTGTACATAGACATTTTAATACGTTTTTGAATATAGTGCGGAGGTGCTGACTTGTGCTTTATGTGACGGAGACCTGACTGATGTATTTGTCACGGGACAATTCACAATTAGGGCTCCCTGTTTTCCGCTTTAACTGATTTTTGCAGATCATCATCATCATTAAAAGCTTTATTCGATAAAAAAATAACCATAAAAGCAAATAACATATAAATAAACAAAATACAATTTCATATCATAAGTGATAAAAAAAAGGTCCCAAACAATACAGTGAGATCAAGGAAACACACAAATCCCGTCATCATTAATTCATATACTAATTCACTATTTGGACACAAGAGTAAAATACAATTCAGAATTATTCAAATCTAATCATTTAAGAACCTAAAAAATAAGATGACTAAAAAAAAGAACAACAGAGGGCAAGACATATTTCCTTGCCCATCATCTAGCTAGCTTTCACTGCAGCAGGAAGATAATTTTACACCATAAAACAAATTTGATCAGCTAGCAGCAGTTGAAGATAAAACATACCCGATTTACACTGTTTAAAATTAAGGGACTTTAAAAGAGGTATTAACAACGGTGGTCCATCGTCACAATATAAACCACAAAAAAACAACGTATGAAGTTGCAGTTGAGGTGTAATCTAATCACTTGGACAAGGTATCAAGTTCTCCACATTATATTCAGTTGTGGGCTAGACCTCAAAAAATCGGGCCAGACCAAGCCTAAACCTTATCAAAAGGTATCTGTGATGTCTGGGTACCCTTAATAAGTGCGGCTCAATGTTAGGAGTGGTACATAATGGGAGAAAAGATGCCACTAAACCCTTTTTTACTTCGACCTCAATTCTCCTTATCTCAAAATGGTTAAAAGTTCCCTATCTAATAGTTATTTTGTTATGTGGCATAATAGTCTCAGGATTAGTAAACAGTTCAAATATCCAATAAGATGTTTTTTAAAATACATAAGCCATTTATATGTGTACGTCCCTGCAAGCCCCAAACAATCAGACAAGAGTGACTTTGTCAATGCAGCTTCTGGTCTGGCCCAGACTGAGAGCCAGAGCACTCTTGGAGCAAGACCAACTCCTTTAGCCAAATCCTGGAGGCCCACCTCTACATGAGCTGTGCACGCAAGAACACTGCCAGGCAATGGCAGCAATTTTTTTCAGAAATTTATTCTCATCTGTCTGCAAATGTGGACAGCCCATATGCCCCCACATGCCAGCACCATATGTACGATGGAAATTGGTCTAGCTTTATAGACATTAATAGGAGCGTCAAGGGGCATAGAGTCCAGTTTAGATGCAAATCTAAAGAAAGATACTGCTGCCTGTTTAAATTGGGTACCTCTCATAGACTTTAGGTGGCCCCATGTTGGGTTTCTGTCAAAAGGTAACCCATGTAGGTGAAAGTGGACACACACTTAAGTGTCACCTGAACAAAAAGGATATATCCTACTTTTTGGGCACCTGCATACCATGGAATGAGACTTGGATATATTTGTAGAGAGGCTTAACTCAGTTATAAAATGTAAAAAAAAAAAGTTTTTGCAGGCCACCTTGTGCCTTAAGCATGCAGTCGTCAGCATACATTAAAAGGGGACGATGTTTAGTTCCAACTCTCGGAGGGTCTGCTGCCACTTGAATCAAAGACTCCTCCAGGCCAATCATATAAAAACTGTATAGGAAGGGTGCCAGGACACATCCTTACCTGACACCCTTCCTAATCTTTATAAATGGGGTACATTCCCCATTCGGCCCATACCTAACCCTTCTTTGAACATCTGAGTGCAATTGTGCTACAACATACACAAGATTGGGATCAGCCACCCCCTTTTAATAATGTTTCTCACAACTTACTACTAACAACATTGTCAAATGCTGCAATCAAGTCCATGAATGCCAGGAAGAGACTGACTTTCACTTACTCTTCAACCAGAAAATGGAAATTCAGGCATTGGTCAATCGTTTCGAGGCCCGGTCTAAATCCATACTGGACTGATGATAATATAGAACTATCCGTAGTAACCCAGGCATCCGGATGGTCTAAAAGGATACAGCCCAGAATCTTAGCAGTTGCAACAATCAGGGATATAGAGTGATAGCAATGAGGATCACCTCCTTCGCCATTTTCATAGATCGAAACAATGGCTGCCCTTAACCACGATAGAGGCAATTTAGTACTGAGTGCACTCCTACAACTCCCATCAAAATAGGGGCCCAGGTTTTTGCAGATGAATACAGACAGAAAACGTGTTTCCAGTTTGTATTTATTTTTAAAATCAGAAAAATACAGACAATTTGGCTACTTTTGAGTGACTCCATGCTGAGATTAACCACTTCCAGGCCAATAGCTGTAACTATTGGCAGCATGGCCAATAGTTGTACATATTGGCAGTATGGGGAGTTACATAGCTTAATGAGATTTGCTTAAATTAGTGCAGATCTCAATATGTATTTGTGCTGTTATGCTATTTTTGTTATGTGGGTTTATTATTTTTGGCTTTGTAATGTGCTAAAACCTGACAGCCATCAAAGTATGAGTGCCTGTCTATCTGTTAAATAAATGTGGGGAAATATTCGAGTTATTACATCATCTCTTCACAAAATAAATATGGATTAATATCAATGGGATGGTCAAAAAATAAATATGGATGGATACAGATGGAAATGTTGAGAAAATAAATACCATGATGTGATTTTGTGGCTCAACTTAAGCATGGAATGAAGCAGATTGTTGTAAGTAAGAAAGAATCAGTATTTGCAAATATTAGCTATCTTTTGGTTGCTTGGGTAAGAATCTAACCAAATTGTTCTGCTAAACTGGTAGAGTGTGGGTTTGTAGTCTGGCCAGTGAATAATCCGTTTGGGAATAGCCAGACCTTTACTGCACTCCTGAATTACAGCTGGTCGTTTTTGAACATGATGTTTGCCATAATTGTATTCTAGCAATGACGGTACTGTAAGTATTACCAATGCATGTTTTCGTGAAGGGAGGGATAGCATTGTGGTTCGAATGACTATGAAATTGACACTGCAGAGGTGGCTGGTGACTGTCAAGTCGTTGACTGTTTACGTAAAATTCTTCTTCTCCTACTGGACGTCTTTGATTGGTTCTGGGTCACTTGATTTTGTTCATTTTCATAGATTTGCTATTATAGAACTACAACATTGTTGTCAGCAGATAGTTAATTGCGTTTGTGGTAGGCACTGACAACAATGGATCTACCGACATCTTGTTTTTTCTCCAGGTTGAAATCTTATTGGGGTACCGATTAAACAATAAGACAGGCATAGTCTACAGTAACTGTGCAAGTAGTTTCCTTATGCAAGGCATATTTATGACAAGTAGGCTGCATATTATTTCTTGATTATTTGTGCTTTTCTTCAGTTTCTCGCACATTTTAATTTGATTTAATAGGACACATAATGAAGAGGACCCAAGTATTTAAGCACATAAGGATTAAACAGATGGTTGTTTGTTAGACTTCTTGACCAGAATAATCTCCACTTCCTTCCCTCCCACTCGAATTTAAAGCACAACCCAGCAAGAGCTTCTGGTGCTAAGCAGGCGGCTACGTGACATACCTTCATGCATCTTCTGCCTCCATTCGCAGTCTTCCCTGTTCATTTACTTCCCTACCTCTAACCACTCTCTACCATCCTGACTCCCCTCTCTATCAAACTGAAGTGGCTTAATAGTATATTGACACTTCAGCATGCACCTGCCAATTCCCTGAAACCACCACATTGCCAAATGGCACCATGCCATTTCCCGAGCAAAACTCCTATACCGCGTCCATGACTCCGTAGCCAGATGATGCATTGTGAAAGCATGGAAATTTGTTAAATGTCCTCTAAAATGGTGAGGTTAGAAAGGGAAGTGGTTTACTAGTCACAAGTAAAGAGTGCAATATTGCATACTGAAAGCACAATGGGATATAGGCAAAAAGATATGGCCCTGGTTTTGAGGATATTGTAATTGATGTTCAGAGATAGGGAACTATGATTGTAGACCTCAATGATATAGGCAAAGAGGTGAAAAGCTGGAACAGGCACCGTAGAGAAGGAGTAAGGCAACACAATCCGGACTATAGAAAGAGAAATTCCCCAGCATTACATCTTTCACAGATTCACATACTTGAATCATTGCCTGTTTTCAGTCTGGGAATCCCTGGTAAATGCATATAGCAGTGAACAGTGTTAAAATGGCCATAGGCCTCAACAGCAGTGGTTCAGTAGTGCACATCCAGCTCATTGCAGAGCTTTGTACTCCCTCTAGATGCCTCCATAGCTCAGGTTTCTACGGCACGTCTTCTATGAGAGAGACCTCTGCTCTAACCTGTATTTGACATTATATTGGTTACTTCGTCCTCTCTGTACTTCACCAGCCCTAGACTTCACCTTTCAGCAAATTGTGAGCTGTTTCTGATGGATACTTTTAACCGCAGATTATTCACCTTTAGAATGTCCTCAGGCACAGACTGGATCCGGAAAAATATTCAGCATAGGCCCTGCATGTCAGTAGGTGGCATTGTTTGGCTCTGTATTGACCCTGCTCTGCCCCGAAAGTGGTGGCTGGAGCTGCATATAGGGACCACCCAAGCACACTGGCATCAGCCCCTTTCTTTCTGCACATTCGTACAGAGATCAGAAGCTACCTCCTGATTTTTCTCATAAGTTGGTGAGCTTTTTTCCTTCAGTTTCTTCTGTGCCGTGGACTTTTCTCAATCTAAAATGGTCCCAAATTAGAGATCTTCACACAAGCATGAACAATTAATTGTGGGCATAGAAGGTGTGCAGAAAGAAACTGAAGTCAGCGTGCTTGGGTCGTTTTATATATGTGTCCCCAGCCTTCACTTCTGGGGTTTGGCAGAATCAACGCGGAGTTGCATGATGTCACCTACTGACATGCAGGGGCTATGCTGAAAAATCTTCTGGATCCAGTCTGGCACCTGGGGAGTCTAACGGAAAGGAATCTGCAGTTGCATAGAGTATCCACCCGAAAGAGTGTTACCCACGGTACGTAACTTGCTCTTTTAGGAGATTTCTGAGATTTTCATCTCTGTACTTGGCCAGGGGGACTGTTAACTGCCATCAAATAACACTACAACTGAGAAAGAGCAATAATCTTCAAGTCTTGACCAGCATGTGGCCAAAAACAACCACTTACGATTCTCATGATAATTACATGTCTTGTCTTTATCCCATGCATAACATTTTCTTCTGCAAAATCTGCAAGACCTTGCCTTCAAAGATGCTAAAGGACAGAAAAAGGAGTCTTGTTGTTTATTTGTTGGAGAAGAAGAGAACCCCACCCCCACCTGTGGGGCTTCCCTGCCTACCTGGGGAAAATTCCATAAAAAGTTCCTCTCCAAGCACTTCAATGCAGACAGCGCAAAAAAGGAAGCATGTGGAACTTCTTCAGTTACAATTCACCTACTCCAAATATAAGATATAGCCTTCTGCTGAAAAGGCATTTAAAAGGCGAGTAACAGCCTTAGCAGAAAATTGTGTAAAAATCCTGTGCCGTTGTCAGACTTACCACTCAAGTCATTGCTAACCAGAATTCCCCCATTAATGAAGAATATCTCATCGTTGACAACCTTCCTCTTGATAGGTACTTCACTAGCAAAGTCCATTATCAGGGCCCCATTGTCGACAATATAATCGATGACAAGATCCTTGCCAATGACAACACAGTTGATGATACTTTTGGTGTCAATCACCTCCCTGTCAAAGGCACCAATGCTATCTGTCAAGGGCAGCGACCATAGCGATGACGATCACATCAGTGATCACTACCTCAACACTGACCCTATTGACAGCAGCACCATCGGCGACCCCATTAACAATGGAATTGCTTTTCCAAGCTTTAACTTTCCCACATTCATCATTCAAGATTTCCACATCTGCCGGGGCACATCCTAGTCTAAGTTTTGGAAGCTGATTTCAAATCTGTTGCAAGTATCTGATAAACCTTACAGTTCTCCTCAGTTGAATATGCTTTATGTTCCTGAATATAAGGAAGATGCATGCAAAGAGGAGAAATACCAAGACTATGAATATCAGCCTCAGACCTTCACAGGTGAAGACTGTCCAAGTAGTTGTAATCAGTCCTAAAGGCCACAGTGCAAGTAGCCATCTGTGATGCAGGTCCCTGAGGCATTCATGACCAATCTCCAGCAAATGAAGGAAACATGCCAGAGATTGCTTCCCAAACTGTCTCACTTGTACTACCGATGGTACCACCACCTGCTCCTCTGATCTCACTGTCTCCTCCCTTTGTACCAACGCTTTCACTGTCACCTCATCTGCAGCTCCAACTCCAGATATTCTTCCTCCGCCTACACCTACTTCCACAAAACCAGGCCTAAGTCCACATCCTGTCTGACCGATACCTAGGGACAAGGTGGAGCAGGATACACCTGACTCTGATCATGTGTCATCTTTGAAGGAAAAACTTGAACTTCCAGAGAAACCTCTGGAGAAGATGGCAAAGAAATTCGACCTGCCCATGACTTCTGTAGAAGTGCAAGTTTCTATATTATAGCTTTAGAAAACAATCTCACGCATCCCTTTCCTGAATGTTGTCTTTTATAGGCTCTGGAACTAATGGATACATCAGCCATAGTCCAGGCAGTTATTTGCCACCTGCAGTAGAAGTACATCACGTCAGAGTTAGTTTGCTTTACTAGCCATCCAAAGCCTGGTTCCTTAATTATGGTGACTGCCCAGCAAAGGTCCAAAAATCTTTGCTCCGCTTCAGCTCCTTCAGACAGGGATAACAGGCACATAGGCAGCTTACAGTACAACCAGATCAGTGGCAGCAACCACCTTTTAAAAAAAATTCTTTTATTGCATTTTTCAAATATAACCAACAATCAGGGAATGGATGCGAGTAGGCCGCATGTGCTGGCCTTAGTGCGTCATGATGACGATATATGTCACTCCCAAGTCCCCAAAAACAAATTACAAAAGGAGCAATTCTCGAGCTGATGTACAATAATATTCGCAATACAGCATTTCCATCACAGTAATCATGAATCTGTCTTTAATCCCGCAGAGTATGTTTGAGTGTTAGTGGTTGTTTTTTACCAGTCCCCCAGCCGTACCTATGTCAGACCCACTAGTCAAGTATATCACACCGTAATATATGTATGCCCATTTCAATACTCACCTATGGGGTAGGTCTGTAAATATTTCTTTAGCGGTTGCCAGATATCACAAGGGGCTGAGGTGATGGGCAATAATGTGGCATAGACATCACTCATAGTGTCACAGTAGATAAGGTCACGGAGCCAGTTTTTTTTTTTGTTTTTTTTTTTAAAACCTTTATTGGCAATTCACAGTTACAGTCAAAGTCCGGCAGACGGCCTGGTAAAGCAATGGTACAGAGGTAAGACAGACAAACAATGTAAATCAGGATCAAAGCAACAGTACACCTCACAGTATCGATGCGCAACTCAGGAGAGCCGAATGGAACATGGTCAGGAACAAAAAGGTTTCGTTTTCTTATTTTTAAAAGGAAAAAAACCAGGATCGGATATCACATCATTAAACATTGCTAACACTAGGGTTTCACTCAAGACAGGATATTGACGGCAGGATCAGCATAGGCAGGGTATGGATAACAAAACGTACCATCAGGATAGTCGACCAACAGACCAGACCCCTGCCCAGACAACACCCGCCCGCCACGTAATTAAGCAGTAAAACAGAAACCCCTGTAGTAAACTAGAGAAACGCACAATGACGTGCCTAGAATCCGACCCCCAAAAAGGAAAAAGGAGGGAAGAAAAAGGGATAGAAAAGCAAGAATAACAACATGAAAAGAGGCCATGGAACTAAAAAGAATCCAAAAAAAAACCACTACCCCACCCCCATCCCCCCACCCTGCACCACTGCATACGGCCGCGGCCCACCCCCCTAGCAGCGTGCCTGTCGCCCAGAGTCTAAACCCGAAATATAGAAAGAAGAGCAAGAGGAAAGGGAAAGACAATATCCAACACGAAATAGAGGAAAAAGAGAAGAAAATGATCGAAGACCCCACAGAACGGGAAAAGAAGCTAGGGGGGCCCCTAACAAGGAGCCCGACCCCCCCCCCGGGTCCCGCACCCCTGCAATAATAATGACGAATAATGAAATACAAAAACCAGAAGCAGGGACAAAATCAGCTATACAGCCCACCCCCGCAAGCTAATCAGGCAATATGCAAAACTCTCCATGCCAGGGAAAGGGGGAGCCAAGTGTCAACGTTGTACCTACAATTTGCCGGCCCGAATAGAAACATGGCACAAAGTTACAAGCGAGAAAACACAAGGGAATCAGAACAGTGAGCGGGCATGCCAACGTAAAGGGAGCAGAATGTCTTGCAATGTTACAAGAAGGCACACCGTCAGGGCCACCGCCGCCATTTGCGTCTTCTTTCAAAGCACAGTAGATAAAAAAAAACAGGGCGGCCATTTTGCGATTGCAAAGCTCGACATCAGGATAAACAAATAAAAGGATAATGTTGCAAATGAGATCAGCGGATTCTCCAAGCACCCAACGGAGGCTTATGAACTAATGTCAAGTAGGCAGTCAATGAAGAGCACACAAGAAGTGTCATCAGCGCAAACATATCCTCACGTCGCCAAGAAAAACGGAGCAGAGTCCCAACACCAAACATATGCAATAAAGGTCTGAGTAAAGGCTGCACGGGCAAAGTCTCGCATTCAAAATGCCGCGACGATGCGTCTTTCCGTTTTGGTGGTGTCCGGCGCCCCCCGCAGTAATCCAATTCCAGCTCCTCCCTGTCAGCGCATGGGGGACGTCCACTGTACACCTCAGTCTCCACCGCGTGCACTTTCAACACATATCGTGGGCGCAACCGATCAAATCACCACTCAGCGGGGGGACCCCAAATCCCAGCGCCGCCAAAACAAGTGTCATGGCCGCCCGCCCCCAGCCCGATGAAAGGGGGAGAGGGAGTCGGCAGTCCCACGCACTACCCATCAGTGTCTGTGTCCCCCAGCATGTGAATAGACATGATCGAACCCCCATGATCCAAAAGGGCGCATTGGTGGTGCCGCGCCGGAGCTAGCCCCACGCAACGAAAATGCGGAGCAGTCAGCCCCTTACAGGCTAGGCAGCACGCCATCCAAGCAGCCAGCAACAAGGAGGGTTCGAAGAAGTCAATTAAGGAGAGGACGGAGCCAGGTTTTTTATCATTGGTGATTGTGCTCTGCCCTAGTGCAGTGAAACTTGGCGTTTTGCTATGAGTATGGCAATCACAAAGAACCTTCTAATACTTCTCCTAAGTGATTTAACATACCCCAACAATGCCATCAGTGGTGTGGGTCCAATAAGGTGGGCACCCTCCTGGCGTGGCTGTCGAACCCCACCAGAAGATGCGCTCCCATACTCCAGCTGCGGGATGCGTCGGGAGTGGTACAACAGACGCAACTGGGCATAGTCAACGTGTTCCAGCAATACTATGAGGGCCTGTACAAGAGTGACCCGGGAGGCAGGGCGGAACTGGTGGGTCCCTTCCTGGCTGACTTGCCCCTAGGTCAGTTAGAGGCGGAGCAGGCTAAGGACTTGGGGACGGACATTGCCGCGGGTGAGATACGACTGGCGGTGAGGCGGATGGCGAGGAACAAATCGCCGGGGATAGACGGACTCCCCATCGAGTTTTACGCCAAAAACCTAGACGTATTGGCCCCCCGTCTCCAGACTATTTACAGGGAGGCGAAGGCAACGGGTCGACTACCGCAATCGATGAGGGAGGCGCTGGTGGTCCCACTGCTGAAACCCGGCAGGGAGAGCACTGACCCCACGTCATATAGGCCCCTATCTATGCTAACCGCAGATTATAAAATCCTGAGCTCCATTTTGGCGGCGAGACTCCTGCCGCACATGACGGGGCTGGTGCATGACGACCAAAACGGTTTTATACCGACCCGCAACACCACGGCTAATATCAGACGGCTCATCCGCATCATGGACGGGCTCACCGAGAGGACAGGGACGGAGTTGGTCCTGTCAGTTGATATTGAAAAGGCCTTTGACAGCCTCGAGTGGGACTACCTCTACGCTGTCATGGAGCGCTTCGGCCTGGGGGCTGGCTATATCCACTGGACTAAGGTCCTTTACGCGGAAGCGATTGCGAGAGTGAGAGTAGGCCCGGCGGTATCCCTACGGTACCCGGTGGAGCGGGGCACTCGACAGGGCTGCTCCCTGTCACCGCTCCTTTTTGCACTGGCCATTGAACCGCTGGCGGCCGCGGCCAGAACGGGGCGGCACATCCACGGAGTGCAGACCCGTGACGGACATCATTTCATTTCGCTGTATGCTGACGACTTATTGCTATTCCTCCGCGACGGAGGTGAGGACCTGAGGAAGGCGGAAGCTCTACTTGAGAGATTCGGGGAGATGTCGGGCTTGCGGGTCAATTGGCCCAAGACAAGCTTGTTCCCGCTGCTGGAGGGCACTGCCCAGCCGCAGCACCAGTCGGAGGCGACCTGGAACCCTACCTGCATGAAATACCTGGGGGTCCATATCTACCACAAGCCGGAAGACTTACTCGAGGGCAACCTGGGGCGGTGCGTGCGCGGACTGAAGGGCTGTATGTCCTTCTGGTCCACATTGCCGCTATCAGTAGCGGGCCGGATTTCCCTGCTAAAGATGGTGGCCCTGCCGAGATTACTGTACTATTTCCGGACGCTCCCAATTTGGATACCTGGTTCCTTTTTCAAGCTCCTCAAATCTCAGATCACATCGTTCATCTGGGGAGCGGGACGATGCAGAGTAGCGCTGGCCACGCTCTCTCGCCCGAAGGATGAGGGGGGGCTGGCGGTGCCGGACTTCGAGCTCTATTACCTTGCGGCCCAATTGCAGATATTCACGCAGGAGGTTGCGAGGGTATTCCGAGGCCCAGAGGATGCAAACTTGCGGGGAACGCCCAGGCACGTCCTGGCGTTCATAACCCTCCAGCAGCGGTTGGACAGTCGGGACCTATCGCTGGAACAGCGCACATACCGGCAATGCTGGAATCGGACCCAGAAGAGGGCGGGCTCCAGACATCCCTACGCGCCTGAGATTCCACTGGCCATGCTGACGGCACTGCCACATGGCGGCGATTGGTCGAGTCTGCAGGAGTGGGAAGAGGCGGGAATTCAGGTGGTTGGGGACCTCTTTGAGAGTGGAACACTGCTCCCGTTCCGGGAGCTATCAGACCGCTTCGATATTTCGAGAGGGGGATTCCTGCTGCACGCAGCGGTAACCCGGGCGATGCATGCCCACTGGGGCACGGGCCTTGGGGAGCCCGAGACGGCAGCGGCTTGCCAATACGCCATGATGGCGGCGGGCACGGTGAAGGCAGTTACATGCCTGTATAACCGAATGGTTAGGGAGTATATCCCTTCTCTCGCGTCCCTGAAAGCTAAATGGGAGGCGGATCTGCACAAGGACATTCCGGACACGACCTGGGCACAACTTGTCCGCAGGGCTCGAAACAGCACAAGGAACGCCAGGTTCCAGCTGATACACTACTATGTGTTGCACAGGGCGTATATGACGCCAGGTAGAATACGGCGGTATTTTGGAGACGACACAGCAGCCTGCCCCCGGTGCCCGGAAGAGGGTGCTGAGTTAGTACACATGCTATGGGCGTGCCCGCTCCTGCAGGGCTTTTGGCAAGAAGTGGGGGAAGTATTGAATGAGGTGACGGAACGATCGCTAGAGTTTGGTCCGGCCGAATGCCTGTTGCACTGGTTCCCCCACACTCCCAAAAATAAGCTC
The DNA here is from genome assembly GCF_964261635.1 of Lissotriton helveticus. Taxonomy (NCBI): domain Eukaryota; kingdom Metazoa; phylum Chordata; class Amphibia; order Caudata; family Salamandridae; genus Lissotriton; species Lissotriton helveticus. The sequence continues at coordinate 644,107,036 of NC_136070.1, forward strand.
ACGAGTAGGTTCATCGACATGGGGCTGATGATAGCGAAGAGAGAGATTACCAGGAATTGGAAGGCGCGGCTGGGGCCTACTCCACGGAGGTGGCGGCAGGAGTTTCTGAAATGGGCCTCGGCGGACAGCACGCATAGATACCAGGTAGCGCGCAGGACCCCTAGCCAGACAGCAGCTGACACCGCGACAGCATGGGAAGTAATGGTGCAGGCGCTCAGGGACAGCGAGGCTGACGCACAGGAGGAACCTCCCAGTGGAGAGGGCACGGAGGGAGAGAGTTGAGGCCCCTGGAACGGCAGGGATACGGGGAACATGAGGCTAGCATCCCAGGGTTAGTATTAACGAAGCCTTAGGCGGGGGATGGTGTGCGGGTCGGGGTGAGGGGGGGGGGGGTGTTTAGGGGGGGAGTTGGGGTTCAGCGGGTAGTTTGGTAGGATAATAAAAGTAGGCATACACTTAATCCGGACACTAACCACTCCTCTCTACGGAACGTCAGGCATGGAAGTGCAGATACTTTATCGCCGCCCAACCCCCGGGTTGTGGGCCGGAAGGCTGTGTAATGATTGACGAAATGTACTGTATATCTGCTGACATTTAAGTTGCTACTGCTATTCGTTTATTGGCCTGTACAGGTATGTCTACAATAAAAATTCTTTAAAAAAAAAAAAATCAGTGGTGTGGGTCCTATAGTGTGTTTCACCATGAGAGACAAATGACGAAAATTCTCCTCCCAGTACGCCCTCAGAGGCCCACAGTCCCACGCAAGGTGCGCAAAATCCTCCTCTGACTCCGCACATCTGGCACATGCACCTGACACGGTATAGATCATTTTGGATAGTGGCTTTGAGGTTACATACACTCTATGGAGGTCTTTGAAATTTAATAATTTGTGCCTACGGTTATTTGAGATATACTGTGTCTGTGCCCAGCAATAAAACCACACAGTCAGCCATTTTTACGCCAAGGTCCCGTTCCCAGGATGCCCACACTTTGGTGCCCACTGCAGGGCGTAGGGACTGTGATAAGTGGTATATACATGAGACGAGATGTGTACTGTCCGGTAAGCTTATAATGAGCGAAAGCGGGGGAAAATCATCCGGTTAGGTCGATGCATCCGGTATAGCTTCCAATAAAGATCCTCGGATTCTGTGGAGGAGAAATCTATCCATATATGTGGCGGCACCCTGGGAAGTGAGTTCAGCAGTTGTACATGGTCTTGAGTCTTTGAATAAGTCTCCCACCTTTTGGAGTCTATGCTTAGGGAGTGTCTTTTTAGATTTAATGTTGGGGGGATCTGTTGTTTATCCGCTAATGGTATATGCGGAGAGAAAAAGGATTTATGTTGTAAGAATCTGCGTAATTTGGACCATGCCCAGCATGTTGTTGACAATGTTTGGATTTCTGTAGGGCAGTGTGGTAGACCCCGCGGCAGGGTCGTCAAGAGCGAACCAGGGTGTATCTGAGATCTTTCGGGTCTGAGGTATTGAATCCGGGCATCCGGGTGATACCAATAATATGTAAAGTAAACTTGCGCAACTAGGTAGTAAAAATAAAAATCAGGGACCCCAAACCCCCTCGTTTGAATGGCATTATCAGGGTGGTCCAGCTTATGCGCGGCTGTTTGCCTGCCCATATCAGGCGAGTCAGCAGTGATCGCAGTGTGTCGAAGAATTTTGCAGTCAGGGCAATTGGAATTTAAAAAAATAAATATAAGAATCGTTGTAATATTACCATCTTTATTATGGCAATCCTGCCAGCTATGGAGAGAGGCAGTTTATCCATCTATCAATCTGTGTCCCAAATTGGTCTATCGTGAGACAGTAGTTTAGGCAAACAACCTCAGGGGCGCTGCAATGTAAATAGATACCAAGGTACTTAGGGGGGTCAGTACACCATCTTAAGGGAAGCTCAAGGTCCACTTGGGTAGTTGCAGGGGTCAGCAGAAAAATTTCCAACTTGGTGCAACTGATGACTAACCCCAAGTATACCCCAAAGCGAACCACCTCTCAAGGTTCTCGGCCAATTTACGTACAAACAGCATTACATCATCCGCTTAAAAGGAAACGGCAAGTGGGCCTGTATGTAATTGTAGTCCACGATGGAGGTGTCGTTCTTGTATGTGGCAAGCAAGTGGATCCTTAGCTATAATGTATTTTAAGGGCGAGAGAAGGCACCCCTGTTTGGTGCCACGTGATAAAGGGAATTGAGTCATTATTACCCCATTTATTTTCAGCCGAGCCACCGGGTTGGAGTACAACAGGCGAACAAGGTTTAAACAGCCAATAGGTATGCCTAATTTCTGAATCACTGCCATTCTAAGGAATCAAAGGCCTTTTCGACATCAAGTAAAACAACTGCAGCCAGTGGAGTAGGCTCCATTTGATTAATTACTGAAAAAAACGCTCGTAAGTTGAGTGTCGTGGATCTGCCGGGCACGAATCTGGCTTGAAAAGGGCATAATATGGTATCTACTAATAGCGAGAGGTGAGTGGCTAATATTTTGGTGAGAATTTTATAATCGTTATTGAGTAGTGACAGCAGCCTATAGGACTGACTGTGACATGGTGACTTACCTGGCTTCATCAATAGTGTAACTATGGCTTCTCGCATAGTAGGAGAAAGGGATCTGTTCTCTAAAGCCTCGTCATACACCTCCAGTAGCCGCGGAGCTAGTTCATTTTGGTCGGCTTTGTAAAAGTCCCCAGAAAAGGCCATTAGAACCAGGGGCCCGGCCACCGGACAGATCTTTTATCGCCGGCTTGATTTCCTCTACATCTATCGGGGAAGCCAGGAATTCACGCTGCCCCCCCTCCAGCCAAACCATAGCTATCTCCTGCAAGTAGTCCATAAGGGTCTGCCCCCAAGAGAATCACACGTTCTACACAATTGGGTATCGTAGTCAAGAAAGGTCGCAGAGATGGCACCTTTTGTCAGCGACTCCCTTGTGTCGGTATCTAGATGTGTTATATATGCCGATTGATATTGTGGCCGGAGGAAGCGGGCGAGCGTCCCACCGGGCCTTTAACCCTCCCCATATACTCGGGCCATAACATATTTGCAGAGATATTTGACTTCTCAGGCGGCTGCATCAGTGAATTCTGCCATTAGTGTTGAGCGATCCTGAAGTAATTCCGGTGAAGCAGCGGTTTGCGCAGTTAAGTCCTTTAGTTTCTGTTCGAATTTCCCTAACTCTCCCCGTATAGAACGGAGCACACCAGAGTATTTCGAGATACAGACCCCACGGATAAATGCCTTAAAGGCGTCAGCCACCACCTTAAAAACTGCAAATGCTTTGGCCATTCTTGGACAATATGAATGTCAGATGTGGCATGACAACACGCTCGTTGCCAACCTCAATGCAGAGGACAAAAGGGAAGAAGCTAAGGCCATTGTCAAGGAAGGTGCAAATACACTGTCCATCAGCATCGATGCAGCAATGGATGTTTTCTCATAAGTGATCACATCAGCTGTGCGCATACAAATATTCATGACATAAGGATGGAAATGACTTATAAGTTAAATGTTACCATGCGTTCATTCTCTATCCATTTCTCTGGGACATGCTGCATAATTTGCAAACCCCTCCACATGAAAAAACCTGCTTCACTCGCCACAAAGATCAGAATCATTGTCTTCATCTAGAACAGAAACTGGAATTCCTCAAGAAGCGGAAAACATGTCTCTACAACTAAGACCCTGCAGACACCTTTCCCACCTGCTCAAGCTCCTGGATACTCCTCAGGTGATTAGCTGTGCTTTACAAAACCCAACATAACATAAGAGTCGAAACCAAGAGGTGCAACGACACCTGCCAGTGATCCTTCTTCTTCAGCCTGAGACTCTGGAAGAAGACCCCACTCCAGATCCACCCAAAATCCTCACATCTTCAGTCCCACAAGCAAATGAAGACACTTTTCTTTGCAAGGCATTTCACAACACTAATAGCTTTTCTGACTGAACCTCTTTACTCCCAAAAGCTCTTGGAACTCATTCCCCTATGTAAACCTTATTTTATTTTTATGACGTCCTGTCTTGTAGCCCCACAACTCCTTGTATACAATGCTCTGATGCTTCACAGCTACATTTGTGTTTTATAAGTCCAATATATACATATCAACAATCACATTATTGAAGATATTAAATTCTGCGTTGATTGAGGGTATTGGTATTTTGGGCATGCTGTCACTTTTTTGTACTTTCGTATGCACCAGATCAATAATGCCATGCCTCAGGATGTAGCAGATGTTAAAACTATAGCACAGTTACTATGCAGTGTTAGGAGAAAAGTATCCTCTATTCTATAAATAGCTGAAGGAAAAAGCAATTGGGTTGAGGACTATTTCAGATTTTAGTGACTCATCAGTCATCATTTTTTTGCACTGCTCAGAAGAGTTTCATTGTCTTCCTTTGTTCTTATGCTTCTATAGTGCTGCTCCTGCTTCCTGAGCTGCCCTTTCATTATCCACTTGTTCAAGCATTAATCTTGGAAAATAACCATTTGATGTGCGTCAACCAGAATAATTGCTATGTCGTCAGCCTCATGTGACCAAGCTCTTTTTATATAGTTTGCCATAGCTACTTCTTTAAATGTCTCTGTGCCAAGGTGGCGCTGTATTTAATCCACTAAAAAGAGAGAAAAGTTTGTGGATTATTTTAGCAGGTCCTTGCGATGCAAGCTTTCTTTTCTTGTGCAGACGGTCTGTATTAACGTGTAATTATTTTGATCCATTTTTCCTCTGAAGTCTTCAGGCTTTTCTCATCTGCTGTGCTTGTTTCTAAAGAAATCCACTGGCTACGTTTCTTCAGTGCATCATCCTGCAGAAATATCAGATACATATTTACTGTCAGTATCCTTTCTTCACCTAGTATGTTGTTTTTCATCTTACATTTACCCATCCAAATACTTCATGTTTACTCCTAATCATTTGGTTTAACATCACAGTTAACTTTAGTTAGCCCATTTGGTTTTCCTAGTCAAATCTGACACTGTACAAAGGGCCGGACAAAAGGGATACTCCATCACAAATGTGATGGATATCCTATCTGCTGCATTTCAGGTTCATGATATCTTATGGCACTTTTGTGTCAGACTATCCCATCCACCAGACTCTAAATTAGGGCCAAAGTCACTAAAAGATGGTTACAAAAGATTTTCTGTCTCCATCTAATGTTGTTAAGTCAGGTTGTTGATGTTGTTGAAGTGGGACCAAAGAGAAATTAAACAGCGCACAGGATCCATCTCTATATCTATTATCTCTAATACATGTGGAGAGATCAGCGTCCATGCTTCTCTTCTTGCCTCTAGGTAGCCTTGGTCCATTCCAAGATCACTTTTTTGTATTTAGGTGTATTTAGTGATTTATGTTGTCCCATTTTATCCAAAGTTGTGGCTTATTCCTGTATATCTGATAGAGACTTTTAGCTGCAGATTCCTTACCTTAGAATTATCTACAGTCGTCAGACTAGATATGGAAAACGTTCGGCAACAGTACCCCTGCACACTGGTAGGCTGCGGCGTTCGGCTCCGCGTGGCCTCGTCCATGCTGGAAGTAACGGGTGCAATCCCTGTAAAGGCACACCCCCAGTTTGCTGTCGTCAGTTCTTTTCTTTCTACACTAGTCATCGCAGACAATTTTTGACTGACCTTAATTCAACTTTTTGTCCCCAAAAAAATATGGAGGATGGGGCTTCTGTTGCTTTGGTGGTGAGGAGAGCAGCCGAGGTCCTGGACTTTAACCTACCTTCAGTGGCAGCCAAGACTAACATCTTGACAGAGGTGCTTCATCCAGTAGTGACACCCTCAGAGACGCTTCTCCCATTTAGTGGGGCCCTCAAGGACATCCTGCTGAAGACTTGGTCCGAACACTGCACAGGGTCTTCTGTGAATAGGGCTATTCAGCATGCCTTTTGGTCCAGTACTCCCATTCCTTGTGGGATTCGGTCACACATGTGCTACCCATGATCACGGAGGATGCCCAGACCATACTCTCTCAAACTATGGCTGATGAGAGAGATGCAGGTAAGTTCATGATTCATTGTGGGATGGACACGACCGACTTGCTGTGCAGATGTTTATTCATTGGTGGGTGACCTTATGGCACCATGCCTGGTTGAGAACAGCTGAATTTCCTGGGTTGTCCAAGCATTGCTATGGACATGCCTTTGATGTCTCCCATCTCTTCGGAGGCGAGGCAGACTCTGCGCTGGAGCACTTCAAAGATAGCAGAGATATGGCCAAGTCCTTGTCCCTTTCCATGGTGCCTCGTCAACCCAAGTTTGCCTTTCATCCCCTTCGCGGCCACGGAAAGGGCTTGCAGACACGTCTTTACCAGCCCAGCCATCACGATGTGCAAGCTTCACAGCCTCTGAGTGGCTGAGGACACTGTACCCACAGACCCTGTGGGTGGGGCTGCCAAAGGTCAGGCCAGTTCACCCCCTCCCCCAGCAGTCGCAGCCTCCAATCCCCTAAGTTTGCCCTCTTACCTTCATGGGCATCCAGTGGGGGGCAGGATATACCATCACATGCCCAGCTGGAGATCTATAACATCAGACCGCTGGGTTCTTCAGATTGGCCGAAGGGGATACTCCTCCCCTTTGTGAGAAATCCTCCACCTACTTGCAACAGGCTGATGAAGGACCATCTCTCATTGCTCTGCCAGGAAGTGACGGCACTCAGGGACTAGGGAGCCATGGAGGGGGTGCCAGCGCCAAAAAAAGACGGAGGCCTTTGTCCTATCCTAGACCTGTGCTCTTCCAATTTCTTTCTCAAAAAGGAGAAGTTCAGAATGTTCATGCTTGCATGAGTCCTGTCTACCCTGGACCCGGTAGACTGGATGGCAGCTTTGTACTTGCAGGGCGCACACTTCTGCATTTCCGTCCTGCCTGCCTTCCAGTTTTTTGTGCTTCCTTTTGGCCTTACCAGCGCCCCTTGAGTTTTTACCAAGGTGAGGGCAGTGGTTGCAGCTCTTCTGCGGAGATCAAGGGTGCCAGTCTTCCCCTATCTCAACAACTGGCTGTTGACTCGCCCCAGGCTGTTGTCTACCACTACCAGACTACACCAGACCTCCTGCATTCTCTGGAGTTTACTATCAACTTGCCAAAGTCACATCTGACTCCCTCTCAGACGCTCCCTTTCATCGTAGCTGTTCTGGATATGTTGCAGTTTCAGGCATATTCTCATTTCCTTTGGTTGTTCTATATTCTCCCAAATGACACATCCAAGATATTCAGGCTATGATACTGATGTTCCAGCCTCTAGCCTGGATTTCGGAGAGACTGACTCATGAGGCTGCTGGGCCTCATGCATCCTGCTTGTGACACATGCCCGCTGGCATATGTGGGCTCTGTAGTGGGACCTGAACATTGGGTGGAACATCAGTGAAATCTCTCCAATATGGTCCAGATCTCGGAGGAAACTGCAAACGTTCTGCAGTTGTAGTTAACGAACTGCAATTGAGTCAGTGACAGACCCCGCTACCTTTCCCTGCCAGATATGACAGTGGTGGCAGATGCATCACTCCTGGGATTGGGCAGCCATCTGGGAGAGGTGGAGATTAAAGGCCTCTGATCTCCGGTGGAGTGCAGAGTGATGGAGCGAGATAGAAAACAAAATTTTGTTTAAACTCGCAAAGTCACATTTCCATAACATGAATAAAATTATTAATGATTTGTGATATGTCGTGCTAATACAACTTAGATTAAACTTTACACGTGGGGGGACTAACATGTGTGCTCATAAACGTGCATAAATGTTGCATCTTTTTGTTCGTGCAAAATAATAAAATAATTTATTGTTTTTGTTTTTGTCATTACTAACTGCTGCAAACTTAAAAGAAGCATGTGCTTGTTTTGCTTTTCCTTGTCTGTGTGATGTCATTTCTACTATTCTAGGTGCATATGGGTCTCATAGAAAAACGGAGACTGGTAAATATAAACGCTGCTTTATTTGTTTGCATTAGCTAGGTAACATTTTGATTAATCGGGTGGGTTAATTAATTAGTAAACCATGGGGTGGATACAGAATATACTTTATTTCTTACATTAATACTTTTCTTGTGTTTGTTTTATACTAGAAAACATAAGTTGCCTGCTTTTGGGCCTAGTTATTTGAGCCGCAGAAAAAGAGCTGATCTATAATTCTGCAGAAAGTCACGAGACGCCCATTCTGAATTAAAATGTTTATTGAAGCTGCATTCACAAAGCAAAAACTGATGAGCTGACATCATTCTGTCGGACATGGCCAAGGTCGAAAGTGAACATTTTGTCAGTCCTTAACTTGGCATCCGCGGAAGTTGTACTGAAAGACTATGGAAGCTGCGAGGATGACTTAATACAAAGTTGCAATCGCAGGAAGCTTCTGGCTTCACGTGGAAGAGACAATGGTCTTTGTAAGACATGATTTTGTGGAACTTTTTAAGAATCGGGTGACATGTCACTTGTCACTCTTAGCCAATGGGACGTCGAGGATTTCTGAAAACTTTCCTTTGCTAGTTTAGTTAGCGTAGAAAGGTATAAAAAGTCATGCCCTTAGGGTTGGGCTGGCTGCTGCTTTCTGACTTTCCGATGAGGATGATGTGCTGCTGGCCTTTGCGTGGAGCACGTAAGAATCCTCAAAGATCTTTACTTTAATTTCTGTCTATTTAGCTCAGTTAGGGAAATAGGTTTTAGAAATGCTAAACTTTATATAATTTCTTTAAAATTGATTCAATTGTTTAAATTGTATTTTTCTCATATTTCTTACCATCATGCTTGCTTTATTGCAAATAAATTTCATTTATAAAACTTACAATATATATACCATAATTTAGAAAATAAAATCTTACTTTTGACAAACAAGCTGGTCTTGATTATTTAGAAGTATAGGTTACCATTAGCTAGATCACGTCACCTATGGTGGTCGTTTAAATGGTTGGGTTTTATTCTAATGACAATATTCTTTTTGCAAATGTATAAATATGTATATAGTGTGTAGATAATGTGTATATAGATTTATTCTGACCACCTGATTCAGTAGGCCCAAAATATATCAGGTTCATAAATGGGTCCATATTTAGTATAGAATTTTGTTTATAGGTTATGAAGTTGGGTAGCGTAGTTTATGATATATTTTCTATAGCCCGCTGGATCAATTCTCTGGTAGCAGAAATTGATGGTTGCTAAGAGGTAACCAAGGTAATATATTGGTTGCTAAGGGTTACGTCATGGTATGGAAATAGGATCGATGTTTTAACACATGTTAAGTTCGTTTTTCGTGCCTATCTGTAAGCTATACCGGTATAGATTGTGTGGCGAGAAATTAGTCACGCAAGCCATCTGTTCTGTTTGTAGTGATATCGCCGAGTATCACAAGAGGTATCGCCGTGTACCATAGTGTTGTCGCCGAGCAGCACAGTTTTAGGGCTAGGTCTGAATCTTGTATAGTGAGGATTTTCTAAGAAATCAAAGCAGCATGAGAATAGGGACAAAGCGCCTTCCATAAAACTCACTGTGATGAGAGTATTAGTTATATCCGAGCTTGAGTGAAGGGTAAAATTAACGTCGGTACATGATTATCTATAAACAGGTTAGAGTCCTGTACGGGTACATGTTTCATATCTATAAACAGGTGAGAGCCCTGTACGGATAACGTCGTTATTTTGCTAACGGTGCATGAATTCTATAAACAGGTGAGAGTCCTGTACGGATTTCATGTGTGTTTGAATTTAGGGAATTTTCCGTGTAAAAGTGCGAGTTTGAATTGTATTTTATGTTCAAGTGGAACTCTTAGAACTTTCACTTCGCGGTGGGTTCAGAGCAAAGCGAGTTCATAATTATACGTGTTAGAAGGGTGGGGTAAGGTTACTCTACTGACAATTGAATATTATCCTTAGTGTGAATAGCGCCGTCTATTCCGAAGTGTGGATACTTGAATGTATGTAAACTATCCTAAATAGTGAAACGAACAGATGTTGTCTTTATAGTCATTGTTAAGAATTAATTTACACTGAAAAGTGTCCTTAAAATGGCGCTGTGAAAAGATTTTGTGAAGGAGGGGTAAGCGCCAGGAGTGAGAAGCGAGAAACCGCAGCTGCTGTGTACGTCACAGAGCCGCGCTGGGATTGGGTGACCTACGTCACAAGCAGTATTCTGATTGGCTCCTGAGTCTCTGACAGCCTGTGAGCTGATTGGTCCTTCGGAAAATCTCCAAATTTATTGGTCGAGCTGAAAAGTGACGCAGCTCAACTGCCATTGGCCTGTTGGTGTGTTTCGCGCACGGATTGGTTGTTTTGCGGAACATCCCGGAAATATTTTACGAACGATTTTGTGAATAAAATTTAACTCTTAAAAATGAGTTATCATTTTAAACATGTTGAGAAAAAGACAACATTATTTCAGAAATTTAAGAATTTATTTTCACCTGACAAGAAAATCGAAACGCGAGGTGGTAAACTACTTCATAAGTATAAAACACCTGCAGCGTACATGGAAGGTGAATACGGATATCATACTGTCTTATGGTTCGACAGTTGGAAACGTTATACTAAAAACGACGGTGTTTTAGCTTGGCCTGATGATGGTTCATTTAATGTAAGAGTTTTAAGAAATTTACGAGAGAAAATGAATGCTCTTGTTCCAAAACCGAGACCAACTCAATTTGAAGCTTTAGTTGAGTGGGAAGACGAGATGTATCAGTTACAAAGAGAAGCTAGTGGAATTAAAAGACCTTCTAAAAATCCATCATGGAAAAGAGAAACTCATGAAGATAGATTGCGAATGTGGAGACAGGGAAACATGAGTGAAGGATTATATTTAATTCATGAAATGGTAATGGGTTCTCCTACTGGGAAATCTATGGAAAGTGAATCTGAGGATGCAGTTATGGAAGAAATATATACAACTGCTAGAAAGAAACAGCCTAATCAGCCTTTGAGACCTCCTAGATCATGGTCTACTCCGGTGGTTTCTACTGAAACTTCACCGAGTGCACCTCCAATTAGTGAAGCTCCTAAACTTTATCCAAATAATTGTGAAATCACTGAAACTCCTAGAAGATCAGAATTCGAGAATGCTCGAAATGAAGGTAGACATTTTTCAATGACTCCAAGAGCAAGGGAACCTCCAAAAGATTATGCAAGAGAGACAAGAAATGTTGAGGATGTTGATTATAATGAATATTTAAGGTCTAAAGAAGAATTAATTAAAAGAATGACAAAAGGCATGGAAGCTGTCACAGTTCCAGTAACAATAGGTCCTGTTCAGCCTGTATTTGATCAAAGAGATACAAACAAAAATGGATTAACTATTCCTTTAAATACAGAAACTCAAAAGGTTACTGAAAAATTTTATTCAGACTTAACTGAATTAAACACTTCTAGATTGAGAATGCCTGATTTAACCTTTAATGAGGATTTATCTCCAAAAACACCAATGGGTGCTATGTCAGATGTAGGAAGTCCTGAAGTTAGGGTAACCACACCAAAACTTGATGTGGCCAAATTAAAAGCTAATATTGAAGAATTAATAATTGGAACAATTGGCCCAGATAGTTTAAATTACTATCGGGATGATGAACTACTATTCATTTGCAAAAGTATTCAGTGGAAAACGAAAAATAAATATGATCAATTAGAGGATCTAGCTGCAGAACTTGAAATCGATGTAAGTAAACAAAAGAATTTTGCAAAGCATTACAGATTAGATTTTTCAGAAAGTGACATTGAGAGTTTGAACTCAATGGGAAGAATAGTTCACATTAAAGATTTGATTGTCTATATCAAAAAGCTAGGAGAACTGAACAAATGGAGAGTGAAATGGACCAAAAGGAAGGAAGATGAAAGATTGGAAAAATTGTCAAAACAATTTCCAATGAGGGAAGTTGCAGGTGGAGGATATGTTCATGTCCCATGGTCAAGACAAGACATTCTGTTATTCACAAATGACTTTCCAAAATTGAGGGAGAAACCAGTTGAGTGGTACAGGCAAGTCGATAGATTTATCAAAGTGTCAAAAGTTCTGTGGATTGATTTAGATGGATTTTTTGACATTGTAGTCCCATCTGATCTTTGGACAGAATGTAAAATATCTATTAGTTGGCCAAAAGCAGAACCTGAACGAATCAAAGAAACAGGTGCCCCAAATCCACTTGTAATGGATTTCTATGAGAAAGTAATTGTTTGGATGAAAAACAAAATTCCACCCAAAGAAGTTGATTGGGTTAAAGTAGAAAGAACAGAACAGGAAACAAAAGAATCAGTTCATTCTTTTTATGAAAGACTATTGTTAATCTTTAAACAATACAGTGGTTATGAAAAATTAGATGAAAAAGACATGAGTCATTTTATCTATAGATTTGTTTATGGACTAAAACCTGAAATTGGAGAAATGATCAGAACTAGTATTGTCGGATGGCAAGCACTATCTGTAGATGATATTCTAAGAAAAGCAAAATATTGTAGCGATGAATTAGAAGTAAAACAGAAGAAGCTGAAGGAGAAAGCCATGTGGGCTCAGGTAAAGGTGGCTGAGCAACAGATTGCCAGCATGGGAAATAAGAACACTAATTTTGTTCAAAATGGAAATACAAACCAGATACAAGGAAAGTTTAAAGGTAATAATAATTTCCCAAAGAAATTTAGCCCAAAGATAGAAGAGCTGAAACAAAGATTACCTTGTTTTAATTGTGGCGAAATTGGACATTGGAGGGACGAGTGTCCTCATCCTCCTAGAAACTCAAAGAATCCCTTATTGAATCCACAGATGCAGAATGGTGTTAACCTGCAGCAACAGCTACAGATGCAACAGGGGTTAAATGAATTTAATATTCAGCGACAGTTACAACAACAGCAACAACAACAGGTGAATAATCGTCAAGACCAGTTGCCACAACCACCTTTTCCGAATTGTGGGGGAGTTCAAAAATATAATCCAAACGTGGGATTTCAGGGATGTGAACAGGTAATAAAACCACAAAAACAGCAAAAGCAGCAAAGAGTTCAAATGCAAAATGCTTCACAACAATTTTTATTAACAGAAAGTCAAGACAGTGATTCTGATGATTATTGCTGACGGTGCCCGAGAGAGGAGGAAGAGTGTGTTGTTGGAGCCACTCTTGAGGTTGACCAGTCTGGTCCTTATGTAAACGGGAAAGTTAATGATGTAGACATCACTTTTCTAGTGGACACTGGTGCTACCCGTTCTACTGTTAGATCAGTGGAAATTGAAAACCTACCTCTCTCAGGGGATACCATCCAAGTTGTGGGAGTAAGTAATCAGCAAATTAAAACAGACTTAACTGATCCAGTACCAGTTGAAATTGGAAATTACAGAGACAAACACAGATTTGTGGTTTGTAACAGTAGTCCAGTAAATCTATTAGGCAGAGACATCCTATGTAAAATGAATTGCAGAATATATTGTTCTCCTGAAGGAGTTGAGTTACAAACAATGGAGGAAGATGGTTTGTATAGGATGACAATGATGATGATGGAAGCAGAAGAAACAAAATTGTTTCCTGCATTTGAAGAAAAGGATTTACCTGAAGAGCTAAAGGAAACAGTGAAATCTGAAATATGGGATTTTACTGGGAATGAGATGGGTCTGATGAAAAACGTAGATCCTGTTAAAATTGCATTGAAACAGGGAATAGAATTTCCAAACACTCCACAGTATAAAATGAAAACAGAGACAATTGAAGGTATTACACCTATAATTGAAAAGTTAATCAAGCAAGGTGTATTAAAGGAAATGAAGAGTAGCTCTTGTAATTCACCAATTATGGGAGTTAAAAAGTCTAACGGAACATTTAGGATCGTACAAGATTTGAGAAAGGTTAATCAAATTGTCATTCCATGTTGTCCTGTGGTTCCAAATCCAGCAGTAATTCTATTTCAGATTCCACATGATGCTGAATGGTACACAGTTATTGACCTTTGCAATGCATTCTTTACTGTTCCCTTACACCCAGACAGTTATGAAATTTTTGCTTTCAGATTCCAAGGTAAGACCCTTGGATGGACAAGAATCCCTCAGGGCTATACAGAAAGTCCTTCAATCTTTAATGAATTGTTAAAAAGATCACTAGAAGATTTAGACTTACCAGGTAGGTCTACGCTGGTGCAGTATATCGATGATTTGTTAATAGCTGCAAAGACAAGAGAAAATTGTGTAACAGACACAATAATTCTGTTAAATCGCCTTGCAGAAGAAGGACATAAAGTGTCCCCAGCAAAACTACAGTTTTGCAAACAAGAAGTAAAATATCTTGGTCACAGAATTGCAAAAGGAAAAAGACAAGTAACAATAGAGAGAATAAAAATGATTCAAGCAATGTTACCGCCAAGAACACAAAGACAGGTCAGAATGTTCCTGGGAATGGTAGGTTACTGTCGACAATGGATAAGTGGATTTTCAGTAATTGCAAAACCACTACAAAGATTGACCAAATCAGATATAAAAGATCCAATTATTCTCAATGATGCTGAGATGGAATCTTTTGAGAACCTGAAAAAGAGCTTATGCCAAGCTCCTGCTTTGGGTATGCCAAATTATGAAAAAGATTTTGAACTGTATTGCAGTGAGAGAGAAGGATGTGCATTATCTGTGTTAATTCAGAGACATGGAAATCTAAAGAAACCTATTGCATACTTCTCCGCAGTTCTTGATCCAATTGCAAAAGCATTACCAGGTTGTTTGAAAGCAGTTGCAGCTACAAGTATCAGCCTTGAACAAAGTGAAGGAATCATTATGGGATTTCCTGTAAAAGTTTTTGTGCCTCATTCAGTTGAAATATTACTGACAAGAGGTAAGACTCAACATTTAACAAGTAACAGATTGACAAAGTATGAGAAAATCATACTGGGAGCAGATAATGTTTCGATTTCAAGATGTTTGAATCTGAATCCTTCTACATTGCTGCCTGATTCTGAAATTGTTGATGATATTGAAACTGAACATGAATGTTTAGATGTCATGGAATTCTGTACAAAACCAAGAAAAGACATCAAAGACAGACCTTTGTCTGAATCGGATTTTGTCTACTTTGTAGATGGCTCATGCTTAAGATCTGAAGGAGGTGTCTTGAAAGCTTCATACTCAGTTTGTACAGTTGTAGATGTTGAAGAAGCATCATGTCTTGAAGGAGTTCGTTCAGCACAAGTGGCTGAATTGATTGCTTTAATTCGTGCATGTGAAATATCAAAAGATATTAGAGTTACCATCATTACTGATAGTCAGTATGGATACGGAGTTGTGCATGATTATGGACAACTCTGGTCACAGAGAGGATACATGACATCAACAGGATCACCAATTAAAAATGCAGTTTTCATTAGAAGATTAATTGAAGCAATACAATTGCCAAAAGAAATTGCCATAGTCAAGTGTGCAGCGCACACTAGAGGAACTGATTATATTTCCAAGGGAAATGCCTTCGCAGACGAAACAGCAAAGTACTGTGCAAGAAAAAATTATTCATACAATCGGGAGAGGAGTAAAGAAACTGATTCAAATTCATTAATGCTAACAACTGTTGTAGAAACATGGCATGAGATTAGAGATTTACAAAACGAAGCAGATGATGAAGAAAAAGATCTATGGTTAAGATCAGATTGTAGACCACGTGAAGAAGATGGAGTGTGGGTTTACAAAGATGGCAGAATAGTTTTACCAAATTGCTTGATTGCTGACATGACCAGATTATATCATGGTCCTGCACATTTAGGAAGAGATTCTATGGTCAGACTTTTTAGAGAAACATGGTTCAATACCAAATTTAGAACCATTGCAGAATCTTTTTGTCAAAGGTGTTTGTCATGCCAACAAATGAATCCAAACAGAAAATCAGTGGTGGGGACAGGAATAATTGGTCGAGAGGGTGGTCCCTTTACCAGGTTACAAATAGATTTCATTGAAATGCCCTTACACAACTGTTTGAAATATATACTTGTAATTGTATGCTTATTCTCAAGATGAGTAGAAGCTTTCCCTACACGACATTGTGATTCAATTACAGTAGCAAAACTAATGCTCAGAGAAATCATCCCAAGGTACGGTTTTCCAGTCACTATTGAGAGTGATGGAGGAAGCCATTTTGATAACAAACTGTTGAAGTTAATTTGTGAAGCTTTGAGCATTGAGCAGAAAATACACTGTGCATACAGACCAGAGGCATCAGGTGTAGTCGAACAAATAAATGGAACTATCAAAAACAGAATTGGAAAAATGTGTCTAGAGACAGGAGTTAAGTGGACTGATGCTCTTCCACTTGTTTTGATGTCATTAAGAAGTACACCAGATAAAAAGACAGGTCTGAGTCCTCATGAAATTTTAATGGGAAGAGTTATGAGGCAAGCTTTTGTACCTGTAGGTAAACTGTTGAGCATAAATGACAGTGCAATTTTGGATTACTGTAAAAGGTTATCTGATATGGTAACTTCTGTGTCTAATCAGGTGGGAACTGAAGCTCAATCAAATGAAAAAGTTTTGACTCATGATCTGAGACCTGGCGATTGGGTCAGAACGAAAGTACATCGGAGGAGGAATTGTCTATCTCCTAGATGGCAGAAACCTAGGCAGGTAATCTTGATCACTACTAATGCTGTAAAGTGCAGAGGATTGAAGCGCTGGATTCATCCAAGTCATACTATTCCAGTACCAACTCCTGAGAGTTCTGATGTTGAAAGTGATACCACAGATGATTCTGATTCTGAAGCAGAAGACAGAACAGAAGGTGAAGTAATTCCAGATTCTGAAGATCGACAAGAAAGTCGACATCTGGAAACTGTGCCAGTGAATGGAAATCTGACAAGAAAAGACTTAGAAATAATTGAAATAGATTCTGAAGGTGAAGAGAATCTATTAAAAGGAAAGATAAATGAAGATTCGGTTGTCTCTATTGAAGACAAAGAAGCTGAACCAAAAGAAGTTTCAGACCAGGAGAGTATCGAAAGGCAGAGAACAAGCTCTGAAGTAAGGAACAGAAATCCGAAATCTGGGAAGCTAGAGGTAATTGAAGAAGAAGAGGAGAACGAATTACCGAGTACCAGTGTTGGAAGACAAAGTGAAGTTCCTGAAGGAGTGAAATTACCGAATAGAGAAGTTCCTGAGTCAATTGAAATTTCAGACTACGAAACTGAAGAAAGTGACGTAGAAGGTGGAAGTGAAAACGGAAAGAAAAGGACTTGGAAATCAGAATCAAATAATTCTGAACCAAAGAAGAAGTACGTGAGAAAAGCAGACTACTGGCCTGGTGGAAGATTGAGAGTCAGATTGATCAAAAAGCCAATAGAACAAGTTGAAGAAATAAGTAGTCAAAAGAGTCCAGGAAAAGAAGTTGGAGTTGGAAGAAAAATTGAAGTGATATCGAGAAAAGGGAAGAGAATAATTAGACCAAACCAGAAATACAAGTCTCCTGAGTGGACTTACTTAGTAATTCCACCTGTTATTGACATATATGATAGTAGTGAAGAAGAAAACGAAATCCAAGAAATTAGTGACAATGATTGAAGTACAAAATTATTAAATTGGCAAAAGGCTGAAGAAATCCTGTTAGTTGACACAAGGTCGAAGAAAAACTGTTTAGTAGAAGAAAACTTATGTATGACATAAGGTCGAAGAAATCTTGTTTAGGGTTATAAAAGAAAAATATATTTTAAAAGGGGGGTGTATATAAATTTTAAAATTTATTTTTATTTTTATTTTTGAGGCTAAAACTAACCTAAAAATGCCTTACGTTAAGGAGAGCACTTCAAATTGTTCTGTTTTTAAAAGATGCTGTAAGATGACTCTGGTGTGTCTGCTCATTTTAGTTCTGCTCTGGTTAGTACTAGCTGTGATTATCCCTTTAGAAATGAATAGAGAATTGATCCAGCGGGCTATAGAAAATATATCATAAACTACGCTACCCAACTTCATAACCTATAAACAAAATTCTATACTAAATATGGACCCATTTATGAACCTGATATATTTTGGGCCTACTGAATCAGGTGGTCAGAATAAATCTATATACACATTATCTACACACTATATACATATTTATACATTTGCAAAAAGAATATTGTCATTAGAATAAAACCCAACCATTTAAACGACCACCATAGGTGACGTGATCTAGCTAATGGTAACCTATACTTCTAAATAATCAAGACCAGCTTGTTTGTCAAAAGTAAGATTTTATTTTCTAAATTATGGTATATATGTTGTAAGTTTTATAAATGAAATTTATTTGCAATAAAGCAAGCATGATGGTAAGAAATATGAGAAAAATACAATTTAAACAATTGAATCAATTTTAAAGAAATTATATAAAGTTTAGCATTTCTAAAACCTATTTCCCTAACTGAGCTAAATAGACAGAAATTAAAGTAAAGATCTTTGAGGATTCTTACGTGCTCCACGCAAAGTCCAGCAGCACATCACCCTCATCGGAAAGTCAGAAAGCAGCAGCCAGCCCAACCCTAAGGGCATGACTTTTTATACCTTTCTACGCTAACTAAACTAGCAAAGGAAAGTTTTCAGAAATCCTCGACGTCCCATTGGCTAAGAGTGACAAGTGACATGTCACCCGATTCTTAAAAAGTTCCACAAAATCATGTCTTACAAAGACCATTGTCTCTTCCACGTGAAGCCAGAAGCTTCCTGCGATTGCAACTTTGTATTAAGTCATCCTCGCAGCTTCCATAGTCTTTCAGTACAACTTCCGCGGATGCCAAGTTAAGGACTGACAAAATGTTCACTTTCGACCTTGGCCATGTCCGACAGAATGATGTCAGCTCATCAGTTTTTGCTTTGTGAATGCAGCTTCAATAAACATTTTAATTCAGAATGGGCGTCTCGTGACTTTCTGCAGAATTATAGATCAGCTCTTTTTCTGCGGCTCAAATAACTAGGCCCAAAAGCAGGCAACTTATGTTTTCTAGTATAAAACAAACACAAGAAAAGTATTAATGTAAGAAATAAAGTATATTCTGTATCCACCCCATGGTTTACTAATTAATTAACCCACCCGATTAATCAAAATGTTACCTAGCTAATGCAAACAAATAAAGCAGCGTTTATATTTACCAGTCTCCGTTTTTCTATGAGACCCATATGCACCTAGAATAGTAGAAATGACATCACACAGACAAGGAAAAGCAAAACAAGCACATGCTTCTTTTAAGTTTGCAGCAGTTAGTAATGACAAAAACAAAAACAATAAATTATTTTATTATTTTGCACGAACAAAAAGATGCAACATTTATGCACGTTTATGAGCACACATGTTAGTCCCCCCACGTGTAAAGTTTAATCTAAGTTGTATTAGCACGACATATCACAAATCATTAATAATTTTATTCATGTTATGGAAATGTGACTTTGCGAGTTTAAACAAAATTTTGTTTTCTATCTCGCTCCATCAACTCCCTCATCTGGTGATTAACAAATCACCACACCAGCACTCAAAATTTTGGTAAATTAAATTTTAAGAAATCGATTCAAATTCATTTGTATTAGTAAACCTAAAAATCTGTTTCAGCATAATCTTTGCAATTAACATGACGCTCTCTATGTAACTCCTGCAACTCGATCTCCCTTTCCTCTTCTTTTCTGAGTTTATAGATTCTCTTCTTTTCCTTCAACTGTTTCTTTCTTTTATGTAACAAACAACCTACTTTAGTCAAAATAAAAATGAATACTATTATAATCAAAGGTGCCAGAATCTTGCCAAGAATTGAATTTCCGATATTATGAAACCAGTTTTTAATTGCTTGAAACCTTTTTGAA
The DNA here is from genome assembly GCF_964261635.1 of Lissotriton helveticus. Classification (NCBI taxonomy): domain Eukaryota; kingdom Metazoa; phylum Chordata; class Amphibia; order Caudata; family Salamandridae; genus Lissotriton; species Lissotriton helveticus. The sequence goes on from NC_136070.1 coordinate 644,126,779, forward strand.
AGTTTCCCTGTAAAATCTTCTTCTTCTAAAGGAATTATCTCTGAATGCATTTGTGTAATATTCTTAATATACATTTCAATATTCTTACTTTCATCCGGTATATATGTACAGCAATGTTGGACATGTAAAATGCCACAGACTCCTCCCTCTTTTGCTAAGAGTATGTCTAAAGCAAGACGATCTTGAATTACCATGGATCTAATTGCAATAACTTCAACATTCACTAATTGAAATCCATCAGCAGTATCTGTTGATAATCTATCAACTATAGTGGACAATTTTCTGATTCTCCCTGCATTTAGGGTTATACCAACAAAAGGTATTACAGCTTGAAAAATATCTCCCAGAACTTCAGTAAAAGTTTCTCTTTTAGCTCTATTTACATAATTATGAATTTTAAACAATCCTTCTGAATCTCTGTCAACATGAAACACTTTAGGAAAAACAATTCTCACATAACAAGTTCCATACCAATGGTCTGGAAGGTTATAGTAAGCTTTGTCACCACAAACAAAATAAATTCCAGGGAAGATAGGATCTTTTCCACCTTTAAATCCCCAACCTCCCATAATCTGATAAGTATCTTCACAGTTGCTTGCACCTACAAAATAATTATCAAAAAGTGTATTATCTCTTCTAATGCAAAGCTTTCCACTAACAGGTTTGTCTATGTGAATTGCAATATTTTCAAGCATTTTGCCATTTAATTTCTCATCCTCTTTTTGCCAGAAGGATGACTTAGTCTGTTTGACTAATTCATTTCTCTTATAAATTGCTCTTCTCTCCTCAACCATATTCAAAAATTTTTTTCCTTCAGCACTTAATTTACATGTTAGATTATTCTTATAAGCATACTCATAAGTGAGTTCGTTAGTAACAAGGAAATATTCTCTCAATTGTTTTGCTTTCTTATGTTTATTTAAAGCATTATCAATCTTAACATTAGCAAAAATCTCATCATAATTTGAATAGTAATATTCTAAACGACCAGTTTGATAAAATAAACTAGTTAATACACTACATGTTACAGCATAAGTGAGAGGAAGCATATTATATGTTACTCCCTCAGAAACAGAAGCAGGTAACTTAACACAGACATAACAGTCCTTTGCATCCATTACCTTTACATATTCACTCAATAGCTTTGTGAATGTATTGCTTGAAAAATCACCTATTGATTTATCTTGATGAATGTTAGGCTGATGATCAATAACTTTTGCAGATGCACTATGTTTAGTTTGGCTAATCAGAGCTTTGCTTGTTATGTTAACTTTGTATAATTCTCTATTCATTTCTAAAGGGATAATCACAGCTAGTACTAACCAGAGCAGAACTAAAATGAGCAGACACACCAGAGTCATCTTACAGCATCTTTTAAAAACAGAACAATTTGAAGTGCTCTCCTTAACGTAAGGCATTTTTAGGTTAGATTTCGGAGAGACTGACTCATGAGGCTGCTGGGCCTCATGCATCCTGCTTGTGACACATGCCCGCTGGCATATGTGGGCTCTGTAGTGGGACCTGAACATTGGGTGGAACATCAGTGAAATCTCTCCAATATGGTCCAGATCTCGGAGGAAACTGCAAACGTTCTGCAGTTGTAGTTAACGAACTGCAATTGAGTCAGTGACAGACCCCGCTACCTTTCCCTGCCAGATATGACAGTGGTGGCAGATGCATCACTCCTGGGATTGGGCAGCCATCTGGGAGAGGTGGAGATTAAAGGCCTCTGATCTCCGGTGGAGTGCAGAGTCCACATCAACCTACTGGAGCGCCGAGCAATCTGGATGGCATTAAAAGCCTTTCTGCTCTCCATCAAGGGAAGGCTAGTGCAGGTGTTCACGGACAACACCACCACCATGTGGTATTGTAACAAACAGGATGGTTGAGATTGTGGCCCCTCTGTCAAGAGGCCTTGCGTCTCTGGACATGGCTAGAACGTCAGAGCATTTCCCTGGTGGGTTAACACCTTGCGGGCTTTCAGAACGTCTGGGCAGGTACACTTAACCTAAGATGCCTAACGGATCACATCTCGATCCGTAGGTGGTGCAAGGCCTCTTTCAGCTGTGGGGAGAGCCTTGGTTGAATATGGTTGCCAGCACTGAGAACGTGCAAAGTCAGCAGTTCTGGGTGCAGGAGTTTCCAAGGTGGCTCTTGCTTTGAGACGCTTTTTGTCTCGAGTAAAGCTCAGGCATCCTGTGCGCCTTTCTGCCCATATCACTCCTGCCCACAGTTCTCAAGGAGATCGGGAACAAGCGGGCCCAAGTCATCCTTGTGGTCCCGAACTGGGTTCGGAGAGTTTGGTATCCTGAGCTGTTTAGTATGGCCATCGGTCCTCTGAACAGGCTGCCTCTTTGGAAGGATCTTCTTTCGCAGCAGCAGGGGACGGTTCTCCAACCAAACCTCTCAATGGTCCACCTTCATGGTTGGAGATTGAGCAGCAACAGTTGACAACTTTTGACCTTCTGCTTGACGTCTGCAGTTTTATCCTGGCAGCCAGGCATCCCGCCACCAAGACTGTATTTGCCTGCCATTGGAGCAACTTTGTGGCATGGTGTGCAAAGAAAAATGTTGACCCTCTTTCTACTCCCATCTCTGAAGTCCGTCTGTTTTTCCCTTTTCATGCCCAGCAGGGTTCTGCTCTGGGTACCATAAAGGGCTGTCTTTCTGCCATCTCAGCCTTTCTGTGGGTACCAGATCAGCCATCCCTCTTCAAACCCTCTGTTGTAAAGAGGTTCTTAAAAGGTTTGCAACACATTTCCACTCCCACCATTCATCATACCTCAGTGGGACCTTAATCTGGTCTTAACTTTTCAGATGTGTGTTCTCTTTGAGCCATTTCACAATTGTCCTCTCTGGCTCTTACCCTCAAAACTGCCTTCCTGGTGGCAATAACATCTTCCCAGCGGGTCAATGAGCTTCAGGCTTTCTCATCCAAGCCTCCGTCCCTGGACATCTACGCAGACAAGCTGGTTCTTCGCACTAGAGCCTCCTTTCTTTCTACCGAAAGTCGTCACTCCTTTTCATGTAGGCTAGTTCATCACCCTGCCTAGCTTTTAGACTCCACCGTAACCCTCTGAGGAGGTGGAACGACTTTACTGTCTGGACCCAAAAAGAGCATTGTCATTCTACCTTTACCGCATGAAAGATTTCCGGGTGGATGACCAACTTTTCGTGGGGTATGTCGGAGCGAAGAAGGGAAGAACTGTGGAGAAGTGGACCATCTCTTGATGGTTTGTGCTCCGCATTAAAATATGCTAGGTATTGGCCAAGAAGCACCCCCTGAGGGTTTACAAGCTGCAACCACTGTGGTAGTGCGCAGAGTCCCGGTTCTGGATATTTGTCAGGCAGCAACGTGGGCCTTCTGCCCATGTACACAAAACTCTACTGCCTGGACAGTCAGGTCTGTTGGGACAGGCACTTTGCCCGTTCAGTCCCGCTAGACCTTTTGGTGTGAATTGTTTCACAGACCCACCTCCAGGGAGTTATTGTTTGGGTATCTATTCTTAGGTAAGGAATCTGCAGCTAGAAGTTTCTATCAGACAGACAAGTTACTTTCCTTTGGTAATACCTTATCTGGTAGAGACTCTAGCTGCAGATTCCTTACCATCCCACTCATCCTCCCCACTCTGCGAACGTATTTCTGGGGACAGGGCTTTCTCCTTTCAGGGCCCTAGTTTTCCACAGCAGTGTTGTTCGTGGCTCTGTGCATCTGACATGGAAAGTCGTGAAAAGAAACTGATGTCAGTGCACTGGGGTTGCACCTATATAGGCACTTCGTACGTCACTTCCGGCACGCATGATGCCACTCGGAGCAGAACGAAACCTCCTACTGGCTTGCAGGGTACTGCTCACTAAAATTTCTGGATCCAGGCTGCTGCCTGGAGATAATTCCAAGGTAAGGAGTCTGTGGCTAGATAGTCTCTACGAGATAAGGCGTTACCGAATGTAAGTAACTTGTTCATTTTGCGTATAGTACGTTTTTGTGCTTCATTTAAATCTTGTACTATAACTATGCGTTCACTGCTGTGAATGTCTGATGATAAAATCCAAGAAGAGTGACAGCCACTTTAGCAAAGTATAGACCTCCAAGATGTAAGCCCTATTTGTGTCCAGAATGTTTCTTGTTTTCTTTTGCTCTCAACAATGATGTTTCCATTCTTGTTCCCCGTGCTGCAGTGCATATTGGTAGAGGCGAGGCACACTGATCCTGCTTTATGCAAATCAATGTTTACAAAGATATTATATTTGGGATGAGTTTTTTACTTGAACAATAAGAATAATTTATGGACAAGGACCAACTGCGTATGCCGACCATTGACTCCAAACATATAAACATAGCAGTAAACTGAATTAGTAACTGGTGGAGCAGAAAAGATCTCAAAGTCAGCAGAGCTGTTTGTCCTCCTTGATGCGTTCGCTTGCAAAGGTGAATACATGAGATACTCTTCCTACATAATCCTGTTTTCCCTCCCACTATAACACTCACACTGGTTATAGAAGTGTACACAACGGCCGTGTTAGTTTGGGACTCAGTATTTTACCAAACTTGAGTCACAGTGCTTGTAACAGAACAGTCTATAGGGCAATGTCAGTCTGAAGAAGAAGAAAAAAAACAAAAATTCCACAATACATATAAAAAGGTCCAATCATTGAGAGAGAGATACATGGAAAAAGAAAGAGCAAGACAACGGGAGGCTTAGAAAGTGCTCTCATCCCCACAGACAATTAGAAACCAGAAAAACAGCATTCCTTCATTCTCTTTTTCCTACTAGAACTTAAGCCACCTTCTTTGGGAGGGCGATCCTAGATATTTACGCCTAAACTATGAAAGCCCGTCAATTTTTGGGAATTTAAAAGGAAACATGCATAACGGTTTGAAACTACGGGACTTCCATTACAAAACATGGAATGTAGTAACTAGGTGATGTGCAGGAGGAATCTCTCTGCTTTCCATGTCTCAAGACTGAGAACAAAGTGTTATGCAGAGACGCCGTTCAGATTTGTAAGAGTCCCAGTCTGGGCACAGGGATTGGTGGGTGATAATCGAGAAAACAGTCAAGCAAAAATTGTTCCATCAGCCATTTTTTTTAATTAAGGTTTTTGGTTAAGCGGGTGTTTTGCTTTTAAGCCGCCCCAGAGGCATTTGGGTAGGAAGAGTAAAGACATCATACTGTAGCAGTAAACATGGTGCCCCAATTAGGAAGTGAATCGAAGCAAGTGGAGGGTGAATATGAAAGTGCCAGACCCAAAGGAACTGTACAGAACACATGGTTTGTGGAACTAGCCTGTCTTGGTCTAAGAGTGGCAGAATGACAAAGAATTAGTTGGATGGCTTTAAGCAAAGCTGAGTGCAAATAGCACTTGGCCAGTGGCGTTTTACTCCGTAAGTAACAACGTTCAATGTTGAATAAATAGATTGAAACAGTTTGTTAAAATTGTTGCCTCCATTACACCCCATTGTTTACGGAAACTCCTAAGTTGGGCACTGTAGAATTTGTAAGATCCTATTAAATGAAGTGGTGTTTATTCAAAATATATACATCTCTTCCAAGTAGATCACCTTTGGATCATCCTTTCACTGCTTTAAAGATTTTTAAGAGGAAGCAGTTTTTGAAAATTAGATAGGAAAACAACTCAAACACCAAAATTGATATTTCATTCTAAACCAAATTTCTTCTTCTGCCTGCTCAAAAATAAGCTGACATGAACCACTTTTATAGAATAAATAATTTTCTTTACATTCATCAAGGTGCATCCCTAGTGGGAGAAAACGGATCCACCTTTTACCATCATATGACTTGTATAACTGATTACTCTCCATTTCTGGAAAATGTTTATACTCCTAATCTTGCTACAGATCTACCTTCTACTTTCATCCACAAGAAGATCTCACAAATGCTCAGAGTGTGCTGCTCTCATGGGCAGTCCAAAGCATATTCTTTGTCTGCTATAGAGCTGATATTCAAAAGTGGCTATGCTACATAATTTTTACATTTACACCACAACAGTGTCAGCATTGCAGAGACTACTAGGCCCCATGTGCTCACTTGGCCAAGTTATAATGTAAACTCTACAGTTCCTTTCAGCAGTATACTGATAACAATTTATAGAGACAGTGACCACGAAAATGGTTGACTGATTGTTTTGACATGCTGTTGTTTCCAAGCTGTTTTGCCACAACAAAATAAAAACATATTCCAGTGCTGCTCATTAGCTCATTGTCATGGACCACAAAAAGCCATATCAATGGTCTGAAATTCAATGTCATTGTTTAGAGTTTCAAATCCTTCCTTCCTCTTGTACAAGGAAACTAACCGGGTCCTAGGGACAATAACATTGGACTGTTATATATGAGCAGGCATAGAATCTCCCCCTTTAGTATCCAGCTATTCAGTTAAGGGAATAGGCATTTCTGAAAAAATTTTCACTGCTTTATTCAGAAAGGAAAGAAGACTGGGCAAGCAGATACTCCAAGAAGACTTGACAAATCTTCTCATAACAGCATATACACCTGAAGATCATTGAGGCTTCTTTTCCAAATAGGGGTCTTTGCTTCACCTGGATATTTTTTGATACGAAGAACAATAGAGTGCCAAAGGTTTGCTTCTGAATTGTGAGTGGGGATGTCGTTTTTGAGCAAATTGGACTGCTTGAAGTGGATCATTATGCTTCCCGCCCAGTCCCTCTAATTCACAGCTGTATTCAGAAGTTCAGGAGGTCGAGTGGCTTGAAAGTTTTACCGTTAGCCCAAGTTTGACTTCAACAGTTCTGGTTCTCAACTCTGCTTTTTTTTCCAGACAGCAGCTTTCATATATCTCCTCTTGTTTCATATCATCTAGTTTAACTGAGATTTGTTATTCTTCGCCAAGACGCCTCTGGGAATTCGTTGTGCTCTACAAGTTCCTTCTTTCATTCATGTATTCCCTCCTTTTCGTTGCTGAACTTGAGAGCCAGGTTTCTGAAAATGCACTTACGTCTTGTCATTGTTTCAATGCGTGTCCCTAGTGAAGACTTCCAGGAAGCAATATAAGAAAAGTGGCTAAAATGTCACCACGGGTCTCTGAAGAAGAGGCTGGCTCTTTGGCATACCTACTTGATGATTTAACCGCTCCCATGCGCCGCCCGTTTTGCGGCAGTGCGGCACTCCCACAAAACGGGCGGGGCCGTGTCGGCCATTGGCCGACGGCAGCACCAGCGAGGGAGCGTTGCCATCGGCCAATGGCCGATGGCAGCATGGAAGGGGTTCATGTACGTTGTTTTTCACTTGGCTGGTAATAGGCTTTAATGGATGCAAGTAAACATTATGGGTGAGAATCTGCTTTGAATTTTAGAGACCTCATTAGATCTAACTTCAAATTAAGCTGTGGAACAACATTTTGATGCTTTACTCCATCCTCTCAATAGAGACCCAGGAGCTCATTTACAAGCCTAGTGCGCCGCCAGAATGTCTCTTTTTGTGGCATTCCTTTGGCGCATGGGGCTTAGTTATATCTACAAGGCTACGTAAAGCCACATGTCGAAGCATTTGATGGCCTTTTAGATATGGACTGAGGCAACGCAGTGCAAGTCGCTGCGTTGCCTCACGCTACGATGGGTCGGTGTGACATGGGCATTACGGTGGGTGTTTCCACGTAACACCCATGGCATTTGACACATTCCCAGATTTACAACAAGCTGTAAACCTGGGAATGCATCAAAGACCTACGCCTCCCAGGGGTGGTGTAAGGGAGGCGCAACGAGGAGAAATAACAATTTTCCCTCTTTCTATGTGTGCTGCATTCCATAGCACACTAGAAAGAGGAAATCGCCTCCATTGATTGTTTTTGTGCAGAAAGGTGCCCCTTCCTGCACAAAAACAATTATCCATACAATGCAGACACCCTTGCACCATGGCGCAGGAGTGCCTGCGTTGGTGCTTGGCAACTAATTGAGCACCAGCGCAGGGAAGGAGGACAGAAATGAGCCGTATCCTCTAGATACAGCGCATACTTGCCCTTTTCTTTTGCGTAAGGCAGTGCAGCAGGAAGTCTTGCAACACTGCCCTGCAGCAAAATATTGTAGCTGAGGCCCCTAGCTTCTTAGAAGTAGTATGCTGACTTCCATTGTGCTCCAGTCTTTCGAACCATTGATTACCCTGCGGCATTGAGACCTTCCCTGGAATGCAGGCTATTTAGTAGCTATGCATATGATGGCTATATTAATGAATTTCTAGTGTTTTCATCCAGAAACATTATATCAACTTGCAAAAAGACCGAATGGTCCTTAGATGATCATTCTTCTTTTCCTAATGTTGTAGCAGAGTTTCAAACCAGGCCAAGAGAAATTCCTACAAATTTCTAGGCGAGTCCCAATATTTCCTCAAATTGTTCACAACTAGGATATTTCCAAAGCTCTTAAATTTTACTTGGCAAGAACAATTGCCTTTTCACACTATTTACCATTGATAGTATCTCAACTGCTATATCTAAATCAACAAATGTCATTGTTAAAATATCCAGATGTCACGTCAGTTTGTAGGTTTACAGCATCCTGCACTCTTCACGTTCATTGAACAAGGGCAACAGAAGCATAAGCGTCCTTTCAAGGACATTTTCTGTTTTAAAACATGTTTTAGGCTAGACCACGGGTTATTCTTCCTATTTTTGTAAGTTTTACTCTGTAGATGTATCATCCGTAAAGTATGAATTTTAAAAGGGTATCTGCACCCTGGTCGCTTAAGCCTTGTGAGTATATTCTTTCTCTCATTATTGTTTGACTTTATAAACTGATTCACACCCAGCTGGAGAGAAGGGGTGGGGGGGGGGGTGTTGAATGAAAGCATATAGTCATAGACTTCCGGGATTCTTAATCCTTGTACTCCCCTTCACAATGCCCACCTAACTACCCCTTCATCACTTATACTATGCTTCCATTATGCACGCAGGAAAAACGTGTAAAGAATATTGCGAGTATGTACTAGTTGTTAATGTTCGAATGAATGAATGAATGAATACTCACTTATATCGCGCATGGTTACCCGAGGGCATCCCAGCGCTTCAGTGGACCAATTAATCCCCTAAGATTTAAGAAAATAGGAAGGTTTTCAGCATGTTTCTGAATCTAAGATGGTCCTCCTCCATCCGGATAGAGTCAGGCAGGCTGTTCCAGAGTTTAGCTGACTAAACAGAGAACCGTCTGCCACCCATCCGGCTTCTCCTTATTCTGGGAACTACCAAAAAGTTCTTATTGCTGGATCTAAGGGTCCTGTTTGTTTGATATGGACAGAGCAAAGGCTGAATAAGGTCAGGTCCTGTTTTGTTTAGAGCTTTGTGGGCAATGGTCATGGCCTTAAATTCAATCCTTTGTTGGACCGGCAGCCAATGAAGCTGCCGGAGCGCTGGTTTGGCTGAAGTTCTACGTGGAATCTGTAGTAGCATCCGGGCTGCACAATTCTGTACAGTCTGCAGGACCTTAAGTGTCCCCTGTGGGGCTCCTAGGTACATGGAGACAGGGCCTTGTGTGAAAAGGGGCACCCATAATAGGAAACTGTTAAGGCTATTGAAGTGCAAGCTTTCTTTTGGAGAAGCTTTTCCTTGCTCTAGTGAGCAAGGATTAGGAGCACTGCCTCGTCATAAAGGTAACCTTTCATTCCTTTAACCTCCTAATATTTTAGTATGAATGTTTTTGTATGTAGTTTTAGAGGTATAGATTTGTGCTTACTTTTGTTACAGAAGTTTGTTTCTCCTGTGTTTAGGTCCGATCCAGTATGGAAGACAAGAGAAGACCACCCTCAACCTGCTCCAAGGCTTAAGAAACCTCAAATTGCGAGTAATCTAAAAGAAGCTACGAGTACGAAGCCAGAACTGCCAGCTCCTCAGGTGGAGGGTGGACACGACACTTCAGATATGACCCAACTAGTGGTAGTGGCTGAATCTCCTTCTCCTGTAGAGTTACCTCCTGTGAGAAAACGCAAGCAGAAGACTAGGTCTGACGAGAATCCAAAAGCTCTTGAAGATGATACTCCCTTACACACCAGAGCATCTTCCCAAACTGTTTTAGCTGAAAAAGTGTTGCCTTCTGTAGATCTGAGTATTGAAGGAGTTATTAAGGAGGTGATTTATCAAGATGATGTTGGTATGAAGAGCATTAAAGATGTCAGAATGGTGGCAAATCTGCCATCTGTAGAGATTCCTGATACAATTGTTGAAGACAGAGTTAGGGAAGATGCATCCTCTAAAGTAGATACTGTTGTACTGGTTAAAACCATTGTTGGGTTGGTGGAAGAGTTCCCTTCCATAGAAATCCCTTCTTTGGACAAAGATATTAAAGGAAGAGGAGGTGAGACTTGCAAAGAGGATGCTGGGGCATTGACATCCAGGTATATTGGGTTTGTGGAAGAGTTACCCAACATAGATGTGCCAACATTGAACAGTGAAAAGAGCCATAATGAAGTTTCTTCTCAAGAAGATGCTGGTTTTCCAAGTACACACCCAGTTGAGTTTGAGGAGGAGATATCTACTATTGAGATATTTTCTCTGGACAGTCAGAAGGAATGCACACAAGACTCTTCTCAGGAGGAGGATGTGTTACTGAGTACAAAACAAGTTAGTTTAGTGGAGGAGGCATCGTCACCACAGATGTGTTCTTTAGAAAGTCAGAAAATTCACACACATGATTCTTCTAAAGGAGATGATGAGTTGTATGTAAAACCAGTTGGGTTGGTGGGCAACATATCTCCGGTAGAGGTACCTGCTTTGGACAGTCAGGAGACTCATAGAGGAGCTGAGTTATCTGAAAAGGACCTTGATAACCTGAATACAAAATCACTTGAGGTGGAGGACAATTCGTCTTATGTAGATGTACCTGCTTTGGATACTGATAACAGTAATAGAGTTGACTTTTCTGAAGTTGACGCTATAGTCCCAACTACAAAAGCTGTAGGGTTGACAGAAGTGGTTTCTAGTGTAGAGGTTCTTAACTTGGACAATGTAAAGATCAGTAGAGAAGACTTAACAAAGGATATAGAGGTACCGACTAAAAAGGTCTTTGGATTAGAGGACAGTTTAACTTCTGCAGAGGTACAGTCTTTGAATGGGGATGAGAATCATAAGGGAAACAAGCTTACTCAAGAGGATGCCGAGAGTATTAAACAGATGAAGTTAGTGGAAGTTGAACCTTTTCAGGAGGAGACTGTAAAACTATCAACAAAAAATATGGATATATTGGAAGACTCTCCTACCCTACATATACATGCCATTGACGACTTGGAGAATCATGGAGAAGTTGAACGATTTCGAACAGGTGCAGAGATACTGACTACAAATGCTATTGTGTTTGCAGAACATGCACACCCTTCAGTGGTACATGTTATGGACAATGAGAAGAATCATACAAGTCCATCTTCTCAGGAAGATGCTGAGGTACGAGCATTGATGGAGAACGTGTCTTTGGTGGAAGTGCCTTTGGACAGTGAAAAGAAGGGTAGAGGAGAAGAGACTTCTCAAGATGATGCTGAGGACCTTGAGGTAACGATGCCTACATTAATGGAAGATTCACTTCCTGTAGTGGATTCTGCTGCCTTGGAATATGAAAAGTTAGGTAGGCTTGTAGGTACTTTACAGGAATCTCCTGAGATACTTGATATAAAAAGTGTTGTGCTAATGGAAGAGAATGTTGGAACAAATACTAGAAAAGGTGTGGAATTTGTGCAAGAAGTGTGTTTTACAAAATCGTGTGAGAGTCAAGTGCTGGTGGGTGAGACGTTGTCTGAGGAAAAGGATGCTAATGTGCTCACAACATATGAGGCTGGCGTTGAAAAGCCTTTGGTGGCAATGCCTGTTGCTTTTCAGTGTGAGGATAAAGTTACACAACATGAGTCAGAGCCATCTACTAAGGAGGTCCATGCAGGTGATTTTGCAGTTGTAGCAGACATGCCAAGTTTTGTGGAAGTGCTCCGAGCCATGGAGAGCGAGGAGAGAAACAGAGAGAAAGTAGGGCATGCAGAGCCAGAGGCTTGCCTCTTGTCTTCTGGAATCCCTACAACAGACCAACATACCACTGCTCCGACTTCTGCAGAGTCTATAGTGGCAGAAGAAAGGAACAGTGCAGAGTTTAGAATAGCACCAGATCTTGTGTATTCTGGGGTAGGCTCTGATAAAGCGATAGAAGATATGGCTTCTAGAGGCAGATTAGAAGTCTTAATTGCAAGAGAACAGCTGGTCAAAGGGGAGGCACTATCTTCACCAGCTTCAGAATATGACACACAGATACAAAAAGAAAAGAGAACTTTGTTAAGAGGCAGTTCGTCTTTTACAGAAGTACTTCTCTGGGATACTGAAGTGAAAGGCAGAATGGAGGGCGCTTTTATTGGTACAGGAAAGCATGAGGTTGAAGATCAAAGTTTAGTGGAAGAGACAGTGTCTTCAGGCATTCCTGTTTGTAGGTCTGAGGAGAAAGCAAGAATAGAAGACAGTTTCATTACTTCTGAAACACATGAGTTTAAGAATATGGGATTAGAAAAAACATCTTGTTCTTTAGCAATAGCGCATTCAGGATGTGAAGAAGAAGTTGGTAGAAAAGATGCTTTTATGTATAGTGGACCATTAGACAGAAAGGGTGGTGAATTACAGAAAACGTCTTACTTAGTGGCGGCAGCTGCTTCAGTGATTGAACGAAAGGCTATTGTTGGGGGACCGGAGGTCAAGGATGTTGAGATGGAAGTGATGTCTTCTGTTGAAGTACCTGTTTCTGCATTTGAACTGGAGAAGGGTAGAGAGAAATGTGAAACACGTAGGATGAAGGATGGAAAGGTGGGTACATTAGCTCAGATAGAGGTTCCTCCTTCAGAAAATGAGATGTACAGTAATATAGAAGACACTTTCGAGCATACAAAAACACACATGATCAAGGATTATGGGTTTGTAGAAATGCCATCTTATCTAGAAGTCGCTCATTTAAAAACTGATGCTAATGCTAGGGTAAATGATACTTTCCAGACTACAGAACCCCATGAAATCAAGGACAGTGGGCAAGTAGAAGATCTTCATTGTGTAGTGAAATCTAATTTAAAAAGGGAACCAATGGAAGAATACCTATCCAGGTACAATACCACACAGGATACCATGGATGTTGGCTTAGTGTATCCTTCGTCTTCCATAGAAGTACCGTCTTCTTCATTGATTGAGAAGAACGGTTTGGAAGATGAAGATTTGATCAAGGATGTTGGCTTTGAGGATACTTTGTATACCGTAGAAGTAACACCTCCTTTGGCAAGTGAGAAAAGCGGTGCAGTAGATGACACTTTTAGGTATATTGGAATACATGACATCAGGCATGTTAACGTGCGAGAAGTGTTATCATGTGTTGAGGAGCCTCCCTTGAGGAGGGAGAACTTAGGTGGTGTAGACGACAATTTAAGATATTATGGAATGCTTGAGAACAAGGATTTCTCCATATTGGAGGATTTATCTTGCACAGAGATACCTCATTCCGAAGAGGAGACAGGTAGGATGGAAGATACTTTGAAGAATACTACCTCAAATGAGGTCACAGATCTTGAGTTTGCGAAAAAAGTATTTTCTCAAGGGGCCCTGTCATCCAAGAATGAGGAGACACCTCCGATGGAAGATATGGACTTCAGGGAAGATTCAGCACCTATAGAGGTGTCTCAGTCAGAAACTTTTAAGCAAACCACATCACATTTAATTAAAGATGCTGGATTAGGAAAAGGCTTATCTGCTTCGCAGTTTCTTGTGCCGGAAGGTGAAAAGAAAGTTAATGTGGAGGAGTCTTTCATGCATCCTGAAATACATGAGATTGAGAGTGTTGATTTAACAGATGCTTTATCACACTTGGCCAGTGACAAGAAAAATATGATAGATCTCATTTTAACAGTAGCTTCACCATCTGCTGACATACAGCCTTGTGATATTGAAGCAAAAGACTGGATAGAAGATACTTTTAGCTATACACATGAGGTTAACAATGTGAGGTTATCAGACACATCAACTTCTGCAAAGTTAACTGCTGCAGGCATTGATGAGCAAGCAAGTGTTCAAGACACATTTAGGTATTCTGAAACACACGAAGTTAAGGATACTGGAAAAGAAGTGCTACCTTCTGGAGAGGTAGCTGTTTCAAAGATTGAAGACAATGATAGAGAAGACTACACTTTCTGGTCTTCCAAACCAAATGAAATTGAGAATGTAAAGGTAGACACAATATCTCCTGTGGAATTTCAATCATCTGAAAATGAAGCAAAAATAGTACACAACACTTTCCAGTACACAGAAATGCCAACAGTTGAGAATTTTGGGTCTAGAGAAATGATATCATATTTAGACGTCACTCCTTCACAGAGTGAGGAGAAAGCTAGAATGAAAGATATTTGTGGTTTTCCAGAAGCCCACACATTTGAAGACATTGGACCTGTGGAATATGTATCTTCTGTAGAGGATGTACACTCTTTAAGTGTAGGAGATATAAATGGAATTAAGTTAGGATTTTCAACAGTTGTGAATACTAGTGCTTTTGAGTTAGTGGATACCTTGCCTTCCTTAGAAGTACCACCTCCTTTGGCAAGTGTACAGGAGGATGTGGTAGAGGGCTCTCTCAAATGCATTGGAACGCTTGATATCAAAAATGTTAATTCAGTGGAAGCGTTGCCTATTGTTGAAAAACCTCTCCCTGTGACTAATGGTCAGGGTCCTGTAGAAGGCACTTTCAGTTATTATGGTATCCAAGAGAACAAGAACTGTAGCCTTTTTGAAGACATATCTTCTACAGAGGTACTACATTTAGAAAATGAGAATGAAGCTCCCACTTTGCTGTCTACTTCAAAGGATGAGGCCAAGAACTCATCCTCATTATCTTCTCTACAGGCTCAGCAACCAGACAGCGAATGGAAAGCTCAGGCGGATGGCACTGTCATGTGTACAAGAAGGAATGAGCTAAAAAATCTTGACTCTATAGACCCTTCAGCATCTAAATTCAAACCTCCTTCTGAGAATGAAATAAAGGCTTGCTTAGCAGATGCTTTAGCATATACTGCTACCACATCCATTGAGGATACAGATAGTGCAGAAGACATTTTCAAATATCCTGGAATGCATGAGATCGAACATGTAGTGTTGCCAGATGTTTTAGTTTATCCAGAGAGTGGGAACAAATATGTAATGAGTACCACATTAACAGATGCTTCGCCATTTGTTGAAGCACCTTCCTACAAGGTTGAGGAGAGAGGTAGGTCAGAAGATACTCTCATGCAAAGTGAATCATGTGAGGTAGGGAATGTTGCATTTTTGGAAACACCGTACACTGCAGAGCGATTTGCTTCAAGTTTGTTAGAAGAGGCTAGTATTGGAGACTGTTTCTTGACTGCTACAGTGCAGGAGGTCAAAGATGTTGGAAGGGAGGTTCTGCCATCTTTACAGGTACCTATATCAGAGGTGGAAGAGAAGAGTAGAGTGGAAGACACATTTCAGTTATCTGAAACACATGGCTTCGAGAACGAAATCTTATTTTGTAAAGAGTTTTCTGCAGAAAGTGAGGTGAATAAAAGCATAGAACATCCTGACATAATTAAGGATTATGGGGATGTAGGAATGATATTGTATCTAGATTTTGCTCCTACAGGGTTTGAAACACATGACAGTATAGAAAACACATTTGATTTATCAGAAACCCATGAAATCAAGGAAATCGGACAAGACCTATCTTCTGTATCGGCATCTTATTCAGATAGAGAAGCTAAAGAAGAAATCATGTTTGGATTTAATTCAGTTCTTGATACCAAAAATGTTGGCTCAGTGGATGATTTGTATACCACAGAGTTAACACTTCCTTTAGTGAGTGAAAGAAAGGATGAGGTAGAAAAACCTTTCAGGTTTATTGATACACATGACATCAAGAATGTTATCTCTTCGGAAAGGTCTTCCATTGAGAAACCTTCCCCACGAAGGGAGAGTCAAGGTGGGCTGGAAACCACTTTAGGAAGCTGTGGTTTGCACGAGAACAATGTTTTTGCCCTATTGGCAGATGTATCTTCTGGAGCAATACCTCACTCAGAAAAGGAGACAATTAGAGTAGAAGATACTTACAAACGTACTGACTTATTTGAGAGTGAAGGTATGGAAACATTAGCTTCTGTAGATGCTCTTCCATCAGAGAGTGAAAAGAAAGCTCAGATGGAAGATACTTTTTGTTGTAGAAAATCACACAACCTCAAAGATACTGATGTGCTACCTAAGCTCAACGATTTTGGGGTACCTCCTTCAGAAGGCAAGGAAAAGACTTGTGTAGAAGACCCTGCTGAATATACTGCAGCAAATTCAATCAAAGATGTGAGTTTAGGAAATGTGATCTCTTCCCCAGTGAGTGATGGGAATAATAAGACAGAGGAATTTGTGAGGTATCCTGAATGGCATCAGATTAAAAATGTTGCGTTAACTGATGCTTTATTTACCTTGGATGGTGATGCGCATCGTATGATTGACGCCGATTTAGTTGAAGTTTTACCATCTACAGTGGGTACTGCATGTGAAGTCGAGGAGGACGATAGTGAGGAAGACAATTTCAGGAATACAAAAACAAAGAAAAAACAAGATATTAACATAGAGAAAGGACTTTCTTCTGTAGAGCTATCTCCTTTGGAAAGTGATGAGATGGTTAGGGTAAAAGATGATCTCCTCTGCTCTGGAATAAACAAGATGCCAGATAACACATTTCTGGAACCGTTGCTGTTTCTAGAAGTCCTTTCTACAGAGAGTGAAGAGAAAGGTAGGACAGGAGACATTTTCAAGAATACAGCAACATATGAAATCAAGAATGGAGCGTTAGTGGAATTGTCATCTTTTGTAGAAGAGCCTCCTCTCCGGAGTGACAGGAACGATACATTAGAGGATTCTTTCTTTTCCTCTGAAACACCAGAGAGTATGAATGTTGGGTTAATGGACGCTTCATGCTCTTTAGAGTTGCCTTTGGAGAACAAGGAGGATTATGAAGTTGACACCATGCCTAGATATACTGTAACATGTGAAATCAAAGGTGTTGGCTCAGTAGAAGGACCAGCTTCCGTAGAGGTACTCTCAGAGACTGTGGAGGACGTTAGAGTGGATGACACCTTTCAGTATTTTGGATTATCTTCTGAAGTTGTTTGTCCCTTGGTGAATGATTGGATGGATAGGGAGAAGGATGCGCCAAAATATGCTCAAAGACATGATATCTTGGATGTTGCTTCAGTAGAAACATTATCATCTATAGTGAGGTCTTCTTTAGAGAGTGTTGATCAATGTGGGGTTGAAGATGCAGTCAGATATTCTGGAATACAGGAGATTAAGGATGTTGATTCAACACAACCCTTATCTTCATTAGAGGTATCTTCTTCAGGGAGTGAAGACAAATGTCAGTTTGAAGGCACATTCAGGTATGGTGTAAAATGTGAAGTTATGGATGTGCTCTCAGCAGAATCAATGATTTCTGTAGAAGCATCTTCTTTATGGAATGAGGAGGAATGTGACTGCAAAGACACTTTCCGACACTCCATACTTGAGCCTACAAATGTTGATTCAGAAGAAAGTATAACCTCAGTAGGGGTTGCTTCTTCATGGACTGCAATGGGAGTTGATATAGAAGATGCATTATATACTGAAATGCCTAAGGTGACAGATGCTGGACTCACAGAAGCTGTGCCATCTATCGAGGTAGGTTCTTCAGAGAATAAGTTGGCAGATGCAATGGAAGACTCTCTATTGTGTAGTGGACCAAATGAGATCAAGGGCTTATTTAAAACTTCAGATTTTGTAGACGTATGTTCCACAGAGAGTGATGAGGAACACAGTGCAATGGATATTTGCAGTTGTGTCAGCATGCATACAGTGAAGGAATTTGAGTTAGTGGAAGCTTTATCTTCTAAAGAGACAGCTTCTTTAGGAGTCACAGGGGGCGGTACAGGAGAAGATTCCTTGAAGGTGTCAGAAATTTGTGAGATCAAAGATGTGTTATCTGAAGGTATTTCATCTTTAAGGGAACAGCTTTCAGGGGGTGAGGATATCGTAATGATAGAAGACAATTTCAGGTACAATGAGCCACTCAAGAAAAAAGATACTGATGTAGGGTTAATTTTATCTTCTGTTGAGGAACCTCCTTTGGAAAAATCTCATCACAATTTTGATGGCAGTTTCACATATGTTGCAGATGTAGATCAATCAAAAATAGTAGAGATTGGTGGGTTAGAGGGAAAGTTCAGATCTTCAGGGATTGAAGGGAACAAGGAATATGGAATAATGGGTTTGCCCTCTTCAGCTGAGACACATTCCATAGAAAGTGAGGTAAGGCAGGAAATGGAAGAAAGTGTGAGAGATATAGAGAACTTTGAATTTGTGGCATCAAGGCCATCTTCGCCTTTTGAGATGGTATTACCCATAGAGTGTGAGAGGAATGGTAGAACAGAGAGCACTTTAGATGACTCAGGCAAACACGAGCCCAAATGTAATGGAACAGGAGCAGAGTGTGCCACCTATGAAAGAGAAGAAAAGGTTGAAGACAGTGTGGAATATGCTGGTGAGTGTCTTATGAAAGATGCTTTTTTAGTAGAAGGGATATCATCCATAGGAACAAAGCCTTTAGAGAGCACAGAAAGGGAAAGGGTACAGAATGCTTTCAGATTCACAGAAGAGGAGGAGACGAATAAAGTTGGGTTTGTTGAAGTTGTATCCTCTTTTGAGGTATATGGATCAGAGGCTGAGGATGAAGGAAGGATAGAAGTTATTTTGGGAGATGTGCCAATGCTTGAGCGTAATAGTGATGAGTCTTTGGAAGCTATGTCACGTGTTGGATCATCTACAATACACAG
Source organism: Lissotriton helveticus (assembly GCF_964261635.1). Classification (NCBI taxonomy): domain Eukaryota; kingdom Metazoa; phylum Chordata; class Amphibia; order Caudata; family Salamandridae; genus Lissotriton; species Lissotriton helveticus. The sequence goes on from NC_136070.1 coordinate 644,145,611, forward strand.
TCAAAGTGAAGAAATGTTGGAGGACGCATTGAGCATGTCTGAAATGTGTATGATGAAAGATGATATGGTAGAGTTAATGTCAACAGTGAGCAAAGATAAAGATGAGCCAAAAGACACTTTACAGTATTCAGGATTGCATGAGTTTGAGGATATAAGCTTCCTAGAATCTGGGGAAATACTGCCTGCTAAAGTTGAGGAGCAGTGTGGAAATGAGGAAATGTTCACTCATATAAGAAAGGATGACTTGACAGCTACTGACTCATTGAGAGAATTAGTATCTGTAGTGGTGTACCCTCAAGAAAGTGAGAAAAAAGTTAGACTGGAGGACACTTTGGAAGGTGATTGGTTATTGGAGTCAAATAATTATGACTTTGTTGCGGATGCAACAGTTTTCACGAGCAAAATGGAAGTAGGGGGTAACAGCCAGGAGGATTCGGGAACATGTAGTGAAGTGGAGTTAGGGTTTCTAGAAATGCTGCCTCCTGGACATTTTGCATCTGTGGTGAATGAGAGGGTCAATACTGTGACAGACGAGGCCTTCGAGGTGACAGATGTTGAGCCAGTGGAATCATTGTCTTCATTGGGTTTAGCTTCTTCAGACCACTGGGGGCGAGACAAGGTAGAGGAGGCTCCATTGCTGGGTGCAGGAGAGGCTTGGATAGTTGATGTAATGTCTCGTTTGCAGCTGAATCACACCATAGAAGCTGTGGTCAAGGGTAGCACAGAGGAGGTTACCGAGCTGAAACTTGAGGTCCCTGCTGCGACAGACGGAGGGGTTGAAACAGTACCGCCTTCAAATGTTTTTGCCGGTCAACTGAATGAGAAGAAAGTTGGATTGGCACAGGCTGAGGTGCCTGCAGAAGAGGAGACTGGGGCATTCTCTTCCACTGCCCCATCAATGGTAGAGGATGCACCCTCCTCTTTGGAGTCACCTTCTGCATTGAGGCGCATAAATGAGGGTCCCTGTAAAGCATCAACACCAGCTAGAGGAGATACTGGGATACCGACTGCAGCCAATTCCATACCTCTAGTAGAATCTTCACCTACGTGGAAGGCATTGTCCACAAAAGCTGCAACATCCTCAGCAGAAAATCAAACAACCAGAGCCCTCTTCTTTCCTATCCAGGAAGTAGATTTACCACCATCAATTGCTTCGGAAACTGCTGACCTGTCCCCTGAAGCCGCTCCTTCTGTTTTTGAGTACAGTGGATCCCTGGCATACGCTTCCACCACAATTGAGAAGAGCTCCTTCCAGAGTGAGAAGAAGAATGAAGCCCAGGCTTTGCCCACTAGTTCTCTAACACAGCATAGCATACCTCCTGCTGAGATCACTGATACAGAGGGAAGTGGGGGAAAGGTGAAAACTGAGGAGTGCACCCAGGTATGAATTCGTCATTACTCACACCTGCAGACTTTGCCCCCACGCCACAGTCCGTAACTTTTTGGTTTTGCTTGAACTAACATCCCGTAAACTTCCTCATGGTGTGGGTCAGTCATCAGAGTTAGCATATTTTAAATGGGTGGCAGCTTAGGTAAACTGACACACAATCTCATGTAGTTTTCATGAAAATATTGCTAATGTCCATTTTGTTCCTTTCAAAGGAGCTGGAGCATTGAATGGCATGTAGAGGTGAGCAGTTTGCGCCCTTCAACGGAATGATGAATAGGCAAATACTGCAGTCTTGATCCCTTTACAGGAGTGAGAACTTCCACAGGCCCCTTAAAGTGAGCAATAACACATATCAGTTTGTGTTGCTCTCCATGTCAGAGGTCATAATCTTTTTATACAGTGAACAGTGACTCAATAGTTGGCCGAAATAGCCTTTTCCTTTTTGTGATGGAAATGGCAGACACAGGACTTGGGAGTTGCCCTTTTACTTTTGGTAGTTGGTAGTTGAGCAAAAGACCAGGGAACGCATGGAAGCATGGTTTTGTTTGCAGTTAACAGGCGCCACCAGCATTGACTTGTCTTACACAAGGTATAACAGAGGCTGACCACTGAAAATAATTATTAAAGTAGTAGTCACTGTAAACCAGGAAATGATGCATTTGTGGCTCCAGACAAGGGAAAAAAATATGGTTGCAGAACATAAAGAATTGGAAAGGGAAGGAGAAATGAGTTACTGAAACAATGTTTTTTCATTGCAACTCCATTATACTTGTAAGGTTTGTGGATAAGTTTAGGAAAGCTAATGTTAGGAGAGCACTAGACTCCTGGAAACAGAACTGCTCACCTCCAATCTGCCTAAAGGACATGGATTACTGAAGAAAGGTGTTCAACATCTTCCCGGGCACAGAATACGCTTTGCGAGTCATCCTCCCGAGAGCCCTAATGCATGCTGCAGTGGACTTGAACTTTTGCATGGGTTTCTCTTGGCTCTTTGTTGCTTTGGACATGGTTTGGTTTTGTGTACCTTGTAAATGCTCGGTAAAGTCTAGCACGAACTGGGGCTGTGAAACCTCTCCTCTTTTCCTCTTCCTTAACCCCTAACCCTCAGGTGTCCCTAGGCCAAAAAATGCTGGGAATTATTGCTCTAGTAATTTGTAACCGGAAAAAACATGGAGCTAAGGCTTGCTTTGCTGGTATGGTGGTAGAATATTGTAACCAAAATATTGTCATTCATAAATGCTCTGTCCTAAATATTGTTCACAACAATATCACCTACTTGGAGGTAATAAGAGAAAATATACACACAGAGACAATATTTTTATAAACAATATTTAGGAAACAATATTTCTGTTAGACAATATTTTTGATAACCATATGGTTATATACAACCATTTTGTGTAAAGGCCCATTGCTGTACTTTGGCCTCCTTCTCAGAGAGCAGAGGCAGACCACATGTGCTATAGCAATTCCAGTATGGGATTTAAACAATAAATTGGCATATATTTGTCCCCTCTCTTTTAGTATATATATATGCCAGTGTCATTCAAATTATTATTTTTTGTTGCAGATGAGCCTTTTGGATAGCTCAGATCTGGTCAGTACCAGCAACTCCCTGCTGCAGTGGTGCCGAGAAGTCACCAAAGGCTATCGAGGTGTGAGAATCACCAACTTTACCACATCCTGGCGCAATGGGTTAGCCTTCTGTGCAATCCTGCACCACTTCCACCCAGACAAGATGTAAGTAGACCACTGTTATCCACACCGTTGGATCAGTGATTAAGAAACATACTTGGAATTAGCTAGGAAATGCCAGGGGCAGGGCACAAGGCTACTGTGTCAACTGTGGGCGGGGTAAAGTCACACCAGCAAGGATATGATTGGCATAAAATGTGCACAAGAGACAATGCTTTTTTTAAAACAGGGATGATACTTTAATAATTTCTTCACTACCTTTTGTTTTATAGTAATTATGACTCACTTGATCCTCTGGATATCAAACTAAACAATAAAAAAGTAAGTATGTTTTGTTCTTTCTTCATAAACCTATTCAATAAACGTTTGTGGATCAGTGCATATACTGCATTCGGTTATATCTCTGTGCTTTGTTGTTTATCAGTGGATGGATGAATACTTTGACTCTTTACTTTTAATACATATATCTGTTTATCTGCAGCTGTTTCCTTATATTCTCTGTCTCAGGAGTTGGCCCCATTAGGAATACTAGCCTATAACTTCTTTGAGAAGGCAATACTCTCTCTTTCCAAGCTGCCAACTGCTGATTTGCTGTTTCTCGTCTCAGGGCTAGGGCAAGGACTGTTTACACTCCAGGCAAAGAGATGTTTTCTTATATCCAGAGTTTCTCTCTTGCTGACCCAAGGGCAACACTTAATGGATGTAAGGGCAATCTGGCACCACAGCTGGTGGTACCCAACGCAGGTTTCAAGGATTGCGCACTTAAGAACTGGGGCTGCATGCTCTCTGGCCCATAACACTGGTAAGTATAGCGCCATTGCCTGAGTGGCAAACTGGAAACACCTTCCATGTCTCCACTCAGCATCTTCATTTGACTGACCACAAGGTGTGATTGTCTTTACTATACCATGGAGATGTGGTAGTGACATACCTGGTGTGGAGGGAGACTAGCTCTCAGCTTCTGTTGGCAAACAATTAATTCAAACAAATAGCAACTTGAAAGTGGTGGATCCCTCTCTCGCGAGTGTAACAATCAATGAAATGGTTGTAGAGACTCAGGTGCAATAGAGATAGATCAGATGAGATCCGGATAGGATGGATAGGCAGAAATGTTAGGGTTGGAGACCCTTATGCCTGAAATTCAGAGTTAGGAATATTGTTGCAATTTGATGTGACTGCACTTCCTCCCTAAGTCCATCAATTTGAGCAAGTATCGGCTAACCGAAGTGTTGGAAAAGTAAAGCAAGGAATGAGTTGTAGCTCAATTCTCACTGGCTCAGAAAGGGCTCACACATCATTCCACTGAGTTTGTTTAGTTGTTTTCAGCCTACCCTACATATAAGAGTATGTTGCTACCTCAGGTGTCATTGGGAACATTCTAGGTCCAATTTCACTCCCTAGGTGGTCAGGCAGAGGGGTGCAAAGCTTGAACACCTGCGGTCTGTCATTACACTATGCACAGATGGCAGCTCTTTTATTTTTAACTATGCGCCTGGCAACTTTCTTGCTACCGCTCCAGAATGGGTCCTCTAAACAAAATAGATGATGGAGGGTTGTTCCTCTAAGTGAAATATTGGCAATCCACAGTCATGGCAAGGGTATTTTTTCCTTTGGGTGATATGGTGTGCTTCCACAGGTGAGGGGTAAGGTAGTTATGTTCTATGGCTAATATGATATATTTCTCCGAGGCGTTTCTTCTCGATGGGGGAGGTGGGGAAAGGACAGGTGTCCTTTGACAAGCAAAGGATGGAGTCCTTTCTTTTTCGCGGTGACAGAGTGTGATACTACAGGCCATAAATGGCTCAAGTGTGATATGATGCCCGTTAAGCGAAGCATGATGGCATATTCCCTCCTCTGTTTAATCCTTTTTTTAAAGGCATGCCTGGAATAATTACATCCTCTCTGCTCTACTCTAGGCCTTTATCTGTTGCCACCTTCCTTAGGGAATGAGAAGAGTGAGATTATGTGATAGGCCTGCAGCTCACATTTGGTGTTGCTCAACCATACTATTGCTGGGACTCCAAGTAGCTACCTGTGCAGAGCAGTAGGCTAATAAAGTTAATCTGCCTCCGAGGTATGGGGCAATGGGAAGAGTTCCCATCATTGCTGTGCTTACCCTGCTTCTCCAGTATTTAAGATAGGTGCATCATAACAACAGGGCCGGACTGGCCGTAGCGGGCACCGGGCGATCCCCCGGTGCGCCGCACGGGTGGGGGCCGTTTTTGGGCTCCTGGAGGCCGTTTTTGTACCAAAATCGGTTGAAAATCTGCCCCGGCAAAGAGCTCGGCGGCACCTCCAACCCCCCGAGTAGGGAGGTGGAGCCGGCTGAGCACTTTGCCAGGGCTGGTTGTAGTTCCCAGTCCAGCCCTGCATAACAATTTCAATTTAGGAAATTGGGAAGAATGGATAAGGTATGATGTGGGTTGTCCTTGCATGGTTTGTAATTCTTGATGTCCTGATAGTAACACTTTACATTTTCTATCTTCTCTTAAGGCATTTGATGGGTTTGCTCTTTTGGGGATCTCACGACTCTTGGACCCATCAGATATGGTGTTTCTGTCTGTGCCAGACAAGCTGATCGTCATGACATATTTGTGCCAGATCCGGGCGTTCTTTACAGGACAGGAGCTTAACATCATTCAGATTGAGCAGAACACCAGCCAGAGTACATACAAGGTGGGCAAATTTGACACAGATGACCACTTCTCTGTGGATCCAGCACGCTTCTACTCTGAGAAAATACACAGCACCCCCGGCGGCACCATTGTCCTCAAATCCGTTGGCAAGAAACAAGAGGACAAGGCGCTGCAGATGAGTGCAGACAAGAATACGGATGGACGCAGTGTGCCAGAGACCAGCGAAGCGGTGCCCAGGGCGAGCACTAGTATTAATGGTGCTCAGTCGTCGGCTGTGGACACCCCTGACACTGCTTTCAAGGATTCTGGGACTGCTGCCCGAGCAGAGGAGGGTGTGAATATAAATGGGGGTGTGACTTCAACTGCTGGGGCTGGAAAATCAGATGGAGTACTGCCGCCTCCAAGGACTAAGAAACTGAGGATAAATGGAGAGCGGGACCTGTCTACTGCCGACAATAAAGGCACTGATCAGCTAGAGGGTACAGAGGTAGGCTCAAGCAAGGAGAGACTCCAACGCAGCACATCCACCTCGAGCCAGGGCACACCCGTGGCACCCCCACGTACCCACGGCAGCAAGTGTAGCTTCTCCCACGTGAGAGATGCCGACCTGGTCAAGAAGCGACGGTTGCGCCTTAAGAGCGAGTCTCTGTCGCTTGAGGATAACGAGGTGGGCGCTCACATGTCTGAGAGTACACGACGAAAGTCAGAGATCCTCACTGTGGTAAGTATGGTCCTGTGTACGGTGGGGTGAGGAAGTTATTTGTTGGCTTTTGTGGCTTAAAGACATTTGAGCATAAAGCATTTTACTATATGCTGTATCAAAAGCAGATGATGATACAGACAGAACCACAGCTTTTATGTAAACACAAAGTTTGTGTGCTTAGCTGTTTTGTAAGCTCCAAGGTGATATGGGCAGTGATGATGCTAGGGATTACTGATCCATCATCACCTGTGGTCTAAGTGATGCATAGTTATCCAAAGCTGTGTTACAATTAATCGTAATTTGCAGTGATTCTGTGACCAAGAAGACATTCACAAATGAGATGTAGCCAATGAGCCACTGTCCTCACACATGACGCTTTCTTGTTTTAAGTGATGAGGTGATAATCACACTTGAAAGCAACAACAATTTTCCATGTTGCTGAGTTGTTGCCCAGAACTTTGAAGTAAGGAACAGTTCGTACATGCAATACAAGTAATGTAGTCGTTTTTCAGACCGGTGAATGCGGTATTGATCTATTAACCTCACATCTAACGTAAGCATTGAGTTGTCACCCACAATTGTGATGCGATAAGCATAAAGCAAAAACCATCAAATTCATTCAAGAGATTAATTATTTCTAGATATCACATATGGAATGTATAAGACAAGCTGAGAATACCTAAGGTGTGAGTGAACATTCAACGGCGAGTACACAGTGATGCAAAAATGCATGAAAGTTAAGATGCAGATATATATATAGGCCTAGATGTAGGTAATTTTATTTTACCACTTCTTAAATACCGAATTTTACCGATTCGGTATTTAAGAAGTGGTAAAATAGAGGGGGGGGATGTAGGTATTACAGATTCAGTAAATACCGAATCGTTAAGATTCGGTATTTACCGAATCTGTAAATACCGATTCGGTAATGCCCATTGATTCCTATGGGCATTGAAGCCCAGAGGAATCAATGGGAATTACCGAATCGGTATTTACAGAATCGGTAAATACCGATTCCAGCAAGGGTGCAGGGGGTGTCACTTTGACACCCTTTAGCACCCCAAATACAGGCATGTGTGCCATGTGGCACACAGACATGCCCTAAGGGCATGTCTGTTTGTCACATGGCATAGGTGTGCATGCACACATGTGCAAGCACACCTGGATTCGGTATTTTACCACCCAATTGGATTGGGTGGTAAAATACCAACTGGCAGATGCATCAAAGTTATGTTTTGCGAGTCCTTAATAGCGAATTTTAAGGAATCGCTATTAAAGACTCGCAAAACGGGATGCATGTAGGAATCGCAATGTTAATAGCGATTCCTACAGATTCCTTATTAGCGATTCGGTAATAGCTAATCGCTAATAAGGAATGGCTTTCCCATTCATTCCTATGGGCCTAAAGGCCCATAGGATGAATGGGAAAGTCATTCCTTATTAGCGATTAGCTATTACCGAATCGCTAATGTTCTGCTATTTCAAGGGTACCAGGGTGTCCAAAGGACACCCGGTTGCACCCCTGAAATGGACCTGTGCACAAATGTTACACACACGCATGCACTAAGGGCATGTGTGTGCGCAACATGTAACTTTGAAAAATGCACAAAAGTGCATTTTTCAAAGTTTTAGCAAATTACCAGGAAGTTCAACTTCATGGTAATTTGCTCCCCCTATTAGCGAATTCGCTATTTTTTTGGGTTTCATGCATTGCATTTAAGGAATCTCATTTTGGGATTCCTTAAATGCAAGAGCAATTTAAGGCATCGCTATTTAGAGATTCCTTAAATTGCGATTTCTGCATTTGGGATGATGCATCCCAAATGCAAAAATTCCGGGAGCAAACGGACAGATTCTGAGAATCTGCCCGTTTGCTCCAGGTATTTTCTTCGATGCATCTGGCTGCAAATCTGAAAGGCCTTTGGGACTCAGAAGAAGCCCACCTACATCTAGAAGTTACCAAATCAGTAAAAATACTGAATCGGTATTTTACCGATTCGGTAAATTTACCGATTCGGTAAAATTGGCCTCCTACATCCCACCTACATCTGGCCCATAGTTTGCAGTCTGAAGACAAAAACATTGCAGAGAATAATCTCATATGAGATGAAACAACGCAAGTGTATGAGACATGCTTTTCTCTGTGACATCCACTATCTCTTCAGATGGCAGTGGGGACGACTTAAGTATCCCTGAATGCAAAAACAGGGGCCAGTATGGGAATCCTCTGGTAATTCATTGGTTGCAGAAACAAGGCAGTTTCGGTTTGCATTCCTTACTCCCATTAAAGAAGCTTGAAAGTATGTGTCCCAGCAGCCTGTAGCTGCAAATTGAAATCAGATATTTATTTGTGACCTCACTGTATTTCAGATACAACAAAAATTCTGACTTTCATTATAGGGTTTTAAATTAAGACTTTGCAACATTAACAATTTAGTTGAATGAAAGGATGTGTTAAACCATTTTGTATGTGTCTTTTCTGGTTTAAGCTACTGGAAATGGTATTTGGCTGAAATGATCTTTACAATGCAGTGCATTGTCATGCTTTAGCTGACAGTATCCCATTCACTGGCATCCAGATGCCTAGGACTTTCTTCACTGAATCCATCAAAATCTTTCTCTATTTTACTATTTATTCTTCTGAAGAATTACAGTATCTTGGTAGTGTGTGTTGTCAAAAGGCATTCATAGTAGTTCTGGGTCACAAGTGGTCCTTCTCACACTGGTAACTTCACAACAATATGCAGTTGGATGTTTATATATTACTCTTGAGGATGCAGAAACATTGACATTTGTACACAAAGACCAGAGGTCAGATGGCGTGAATGCTGTGGCGAGTTACGTCATGGTGTGGAATAAAAGGGAAAGTAGGATACTTTTGAACTATTTCCTTGAGGTCAGAACAGTTGATAGCAATTTCAGATGCACATAGAGTTCATTCAGGAGGTTGGGACATAGAAGGAGAATGCTATTCCCCTTGCTTTCTCTGTCCTTGCCTTAAGGATTTCCAGTTGTTTTGAGCGGTGCATATGCAGCCAAGGAGGGAAAGGCTGTTAGCTAGGTGATCACATTTGTTGGTTTGGATACATTTGAAAATTATGAATACTGATTTATCTTGATGTTTGCTGGGAGGAGGAACCAGTGGAGATTCTGGAGGGTGGCAGTGAGGTTGTTATTTTGCTGGCCATTGATCAGAACTCTTTTTGCACATCACTATGAACTGATAATTTTGTATACTAACTTATTTTGACTTGCTGCAATCCAGTTTGGACAATTAAGCAGAATTTACTGACAAGCAGCACCTTGTCTCATCTATCGTACCTTTGTCTGCTGAGAGTGTACTAGGATACAGCAGTAAAAAGTTGCGAGAAATTATGGGTGTGTAACGTTAATAGCCACATCCCTTTACTTTCTGCATCAGCAATCCAATTTTAGTGAAGGACAGCCCCGCTTTTCCTCATCAGATGATTACATTTACCTGCAGATTCCTCACCTTGTGAATCTCCTCCAGATGCTAGACAGGATCCAGAAGTGTTGAAGTAGCTCTTCTTCTCGGCCAGACCCCATTACTGGGGCCATGGGTCATGGGCCTACTGGGTGCCCATTGTGGTGGTTGAGGATGTTTGCCAATCGTCTTTGGTCCATCCATCTATAACTCTGCAAACTGGGCCAAGAACACCCCTTTTCACACTTGACTCTTAGGATGGCAAGGGCGAGGAGTCAAGGGCCTCTCATGGAGGTATCATGGGGATTATGAGCTCAGGAAACCCCGTGCATACCTACTCTCTTGTTGTTGAAGCACAGGTAGGGCAGGATAGATGCATGCAGTGGCCCTGCTCCAGTGGCGAATGCTCTTGAACCATAGGGGGGGTGGTAGATGTACTCAGAACTTCACAGCTGGGAGATCTCAGCATGGCGGCGCACACAGTGGCATTTATCTTCAGCAGTAGAGGTCTCCCTAGGCCAGCTGTACACAAAAGTGCTAGGATAGTAAGTGCTACCTCCAGGCTGATTATAAACATATGGCAATTGTACCGATAAGGGCTACCACCTTGGCAGCAATGGAAAATCTTAACTTTGGCGCCAGCAGTGGCAGCAGCCTTTCAGTCCCATGGCAGGCCAGTCACACACAATGCTTGCACATTTAGGATTCTTGGTGCTGTAAACGACAAGAACAACTCAGGGAGACCAGGGGACACTTTCACACATGGTCACTCTTGTCCTAGCTCACTTGCAGTCACTCTCTATCTCTGTTCATTCTCCATACTGGGAACATGCTAAGCTTCTCATCCTGTACAAGGCTATAAAATGGATCCCATTGGTCCCACTATTCACTTTCATCACACACAGAGTCCTACAACCAGACTTTATGCTTGTCTTTCACTCTATACAGCCTTCTGCTGCCTTTTGGCTAGGGTTGAGCTATAGAAATACATGAAATGTCAGTGCAAGAATCTGGGGTTCAAATAGTGTTAGTAGACCACTCTGTCCTTGACACACAGAAAAACATCTGGTCGTACTAATGAGTCACAAAAGCTCTGTATGAATCCACCACTGCTTTGTGCAATTTGCCTAAGACATGGGCAGTAGTCCTGTACCCACTATGAGGCTCCAGTAGATGCCCCCCTGCAGGTCACCAAACAGGTTCTGGACCTCTCACTAGCAGGGCGAGGCCTACATCTCACCACATATTCCTTAGGTTAGCATGATGCTAGGGGCAACAAAAAGGCCTGATAATAGATTTACAAACGGGGCGGGCTACATGCCAGGTCGTAATACTGGGGACATTCCTGACCCAATAGATACCCATCCAAAGAGAGATTACCCTAAACCTTTCTCCTCCATTGGAGAAATCTTGTCATTGAAGTAGCAAAACTGGCAGGAAAGTCCATCTGAATTCCCCATATTCATTCCAGCTTTGAACTCCAACATGAAATGTAGGCCTTGTAATGAGACAGTCAAACTGAATAACTTAAGATTGTCACATATCAATGCCATCAACCCCTTAAGGGGCTTGGGATCTGTTCTGACCACAAACATGGTATCAAATAAATAAGGTAGGACCCTCCTCTTGACCCACACTACCGCTAGGTATTCTTTATAATGGCTGCTGAGTTTTATTCCATAGAGGCAGCTTGACTAATAAAGACCACTGGACGCTGTCCACCCTTTTCATCAAGTTGAGCTTGAACTCCCTCTGAGGTATCAATCTGTAGAATGAAGGGCTTACTATAGCCAGGAGCTTTCAGTACAGCGGAGTTTTCCGGGGTCTGCCCTCAGGTCCTAGAAGGCCTTATGACACTCTGCATCCAAATTACTTTCTTAGGCCGGGCATTGTCCTTGTCAATAACTTTATGCCTCCCCAGCGTTTTCTGGACGTTCAAGCTATGATTCTGATGTTTTTCGTGCTTGGTCTGATCACTTCTTGATTTTTGCTGGTTCCTTAAACTGGGTGGCACACTGGAGCACTTCAGTGGTGCCTTTGTTTTCAGTGGGCTGGCACTGGGTGGTTCTTGACAGACAATCATTCAGATCACCTGACCACCCTGAAACCCTCAGCTACGGTCGCTCCCCACGCAGCTCCCAGCACTGTACACTGTGGTATCGTAGCGCTCGCCTGCATTTCTCGCTGTTTATCTATTAATGTGCTTGCCTATCTGCTTGCGCTCACCCGCATCGCCCCCTCATTACTCATTACTTTGTACTGGCGTGACTGTCTGCCGATAATTAATTGTAGCGTATCGCGGTATCATTTGTGGAAGCGTAGCGCGCCATTGCTGTAGTGACTTCGCAGCGCCTACGAGCATTATTACAATTACAGCTGTCCGTCTGCATTATTCACTGCTCGTAGCGCTTGAGCTTGTTAAGGCGCTTTGGAACCTGTCTACTGCATAGTGAAATAATTAGCGTCGCGCCACTCTCTGAAAGCGCGCAGCCAGGAGGATTGTCTTGTGCTTGGCTACATCTGATTATATTGGGGCAAAAGTGCAATTGTGCATAGCGTCCTTTTCAGGCTGTGCCTCCATTTCAGTTTCGTTTACTGTCCTGCTGCCATTTTGTGCTTTGTTGTTGTCCCTCCCTGCCCGGACCTCCGCCCCGCCTCCCAGCTGACCCTCCCTCGCCCCTCCCCCTCCACTATCCATATATGACAGATGCCTAGGCGCGCAGCGTTCACGCCCCATGCGCGCCGAAGGTGCGCCAAAGGTAAGCCCGTCTACGCCCGTCCACGCCTGGACCGCGCCCAGCGCCAGACCCCCTGGCCCCCGCAAACCGCACTCCTCCCGCATAACGTATGACGCCGCCACCCTCCTAGCCCTCAACCCTGGACGCACCCCACCATGTTGCGTTGCGGCCCAAGGACACACTCACGGGCCATTCGCCTGCCACTCCTGCAAGTTCACCTGCACCAGATCCCTCACCAAACCCTCTAACCCCAAACACAGCCCCGATACCAACCACCTGAAATGTATCTTGTTGAACACCCGCTCGGTCCACAGACACGCCACTGAACTCTGGGACCTACTCGACACTGCATCACCGGACGTCGCCTTCCTTACAGAAACCTGGATGAATGCTTCATCAGCGCCCGACATCGCCACAGCCATCCCGGACGCTTACAAGATCACCCGAAAAGACCGCATCAACCAAACTGGAGGAGGCATCGCCATCGTCCATAAGAACACCGTCCGAATCACGACCTGCTCCGACGTTAACCTCCCGACCGCCGAACACCTCCACTTCCAGATACACACCGACCCCAGGACCACAATTAGAGGCACCCTCATCTACAGGCCACCAGGAACCCGTAATCAATTTAGCGAAGATATCACCGACTTCATCAGCCCACATGCCCTCGCCTCCGAGAACTACATTCTACTGGGAGACCTCAACTTCCACCTGGAAAAGATAAACGACAGCAACACCACCACCCTTCTGGACAACCTGGCCAATCTCGGACTCAGACAACTTGTTGACACCCCCACCCAGCTTGCCGGACACACGCTCGACCCTATCTTCACCTCCAGCAAACACATCTCCTTCAATCACACCACAACTCTCCATTGGACGGACCACAGATGCGTTCACTTCAGCTACAATACTACCACGATCCACAACCCCCCACAACCTATTCCTCATAGAAACTGGAACAAAATCACCACCGACCTACTCTTCACCTCGCTCAACCAAAACCCTCCCGCCATCCCTTTGGACCCAAACGAGGCTGCCACCAAACTCAAACAATGGATCACTCACAGCATTGACGAATTAGCACCCTTGAAAAACAACCAGACCAAACAAGGTAACAAAATGGCCCCCTGGTTCAACGATAACCTTAAAAAATCTAAGAAACTATGCCGTACTCTCGAAAAAACATGGAGAAAATACCCTACCACTGACAACCTGACCACCTTCAAGGCTGCCACCCGCAAACACTACCCATTTGATCCGATCCACCAAGAAATCAGCATTCAAGGATCGACTCGACAACAACACCCATAACAGCAAGGAACTATTCAACATCGTCAAAGAATTTACCAACCCCACTGCAGCCTCAAACGACATCACTCCCTCCCAAGCCCTCTGCGATTCGTTATCCTCCTTCTTCTACAACAAAATAGCCGACATACATAACAGCTTTGAGAACACTTCAAAAGAACAGTCCACTCCACCCACCTCCGAACCTAAATTACCCTTTAACAACCTTAGCGCCTGGAACCCCATCTCCACTGAAGACACCATCCGCCTAATGAACTCCATCCATTCTGGTTCACCTACCGACCCCTGTCCTCACCACATCTTCAACAAAGCAGACTACATCATCGCACCCCATCTCCGTGACATCATCAACTGCTCCTTCAATTCCGCTACCTTCCCAGAAAGCTGGAAACACGCCGAACTCAGCGCCCTCCTGAAGAAACCTACAGCAGACCCCTCTGAACTCAAGAACTACCGCCCCATCTCCCTCCTCCCATTCCCTGCCAAAATCATCGAGAAAGCCGTCAATAACCAGCTCGCCGCCTTCCTTGAATCCAACAATTCCCTCGACTCTTCACAGTCCGGCTTCCGAGCCAAACACAGCACCGAAACCGCCCTCATCGCAGCTACAGACGACATTCGAACGCTACTGGACAACGGAGAAACAGTTGCCCTCATCCTACTCGACCTCTCCGCCGCCTTCGACACAGTATGTCATAGCACACTCATACAACGCCTCAACAACGTCGGAATACAAGGAAAAGCTTTGGATTGGATCATCTCGTTCCTCGCCGGAAGAACCCAGAGAGTCCACCTCCCCCCATTCAAATCTGAGGCCACCGGAATCATCTGTGGTGTACCACAAGGATCTTCACTCAGCCCCACCCTCTTCAACGTATACATGAGTCCCCTCGCATCCATCACGCGCCAACACAACCTCAACATCATCTCCTACGCAGACGACACCCAGCTGATCCTCTCCCTCACCAAAGACCCAAACACCGCCAAAACCAATCTACACGAAGGAATGAAAGAAGTAGCCGAATGGATGAAGAACAGGTGTTTAAAACTTAACTCGGACAAAACAGAAGTCCTCATCTTAGGATCATCCCCCTCTGCCTGGGACGACTCATGGTGGCCACCGGCCCTGGGTACAGCACCCATACCCACAGATCACGCACGTAACCTGGGCTTCATCCTAGACTCCTCCCTCTCGATGACCAGACAAGTCAACGCCGTCTCATCTTCATGCTTCAACATCCTACGCATGCTCAAAAAAATCTTCTGCTGGATCCCCACCGAAACAAGAAAGACAGTCACCCACGCACTAGTCACCAGCGGATTGGATTATGGAAACACCGTTTACGCCGGGACCACAGCCAAACTACAGAAAAAACTCCAACGCATCCAAAACGCCTCAGCCAGACTCCTACTGGACATTCCCCGTCATGCTCACATTTCCGGTCAACTGAAGGATCTCCACTGGCTCCCCGTCAACAAGAGAATAACGTTCCGTCTCCTCACCCACGCACACAAGGCCCTCTACGACCTAGGACCCTAATGCCTCAACACACGACTGTCCTTCTACACACCCACCCGCCAACTACGATCATCCAATCAAGCCCTCGCCGCAATTCCGCGCATCCACAGATCCACCATGGGAGGAAGATCCTTCTCCTACTTAGCGGCCAAAACATGGAATTCTCTCCCCACTCACCTCCGACTTACACAGAACCACCTCTCCTTCAGAAAGCAACTAAAAACCTGGCTATTCGATAAGTAGTGCACCCACCCTCCCTCAAGCGCCTTGAGACCCTCTGGGTGAGTAGTGTGCTATACAAATTCCTGAACTTGAACTTGAACTAGATCTCCCTGGAGGCGGCACAAGACCTGAAGTGGTGGATGATGATGGAACACATCACTTGCGGGAAGCCATCTGCTGGCAGTGACCACGGTGCTGACTGATGTCACCTCTCTCAGCTGGGACGGTCATCTTGAGGCCTTGGGTATCAGATGATTGTCGACTCTCATGGAGCCGCAGCCCCACTATAACCTGCTTGAGCTTCGGGCACATTGCATTCCCCAAGGCTTTCCTGTTATAGATTTGCAGATGGTCAGTTCAGGTTCTCACAGACAGCACAGCCATGGTGTGATATGCAGCAGAAAGGGTGAGGTGGACTTGCATCCCTGTGTCTGGAGGCTCTGAAGCTGTGTTCTTTGATGCAGTCTCATGGTGTCTGGCTAATTGTAGACCTTCTGTTTTACTCCTTGAACATGAAGCAGATGATCTCCATCAATGTCATCTTGCTCATCACAAGTGACTTCTCACCCAGTGGTAGTTCAGTCCATCCTTGCCATTTGTGGTACCCATCGAGTAGACTTGTTTGCCACTCATGAAAACACACACTATCTTCTGTTCTACGGCCTCCAGTTCCATAAAGAGGGCTTCTGGAATATGTGTTCCACCTGAGGTGGAACTTCCAGCTTGACTACACCTTCATGGGCATCCCTCTGATTCCTTGTGTTCTGAGGAAAGATGCACCAGGACTGTCCGTAGGTGATCTTTATGGTGCAGGTCTCGTCACTGATGGCATGTTATTCAGATTTGCTCCGCTTATCAATTTGTTCTCCTCTTCCACTTCGATCCAGGGTGGACTTCCTCTTGTAGTGGGAGGGACAGATTCTGTATACAATCCTCAAGAGCCTACACCTTCATGCCTGGAGTGTGAGCAGTACAACCTGAGTTATTTTGATCTCCTTTTGGAGGTGGTGGGCATAATTCATTAGCTTGCTGCCCTGCGACTAAGGCTGTTTGTTCTGGTTGTCGTAATGCAACCCAGCCTACTAAATCAGAAGCTTTTGCTTGGTTAAATTAACATGCGTATACCAAAATTAAAAAACGTGTATTCCAGATGAAAATCTGTGTGTTTTCAGAACTCTTAAGCTTATGTTTGGAGAATTGTTTTAAAAATGTCCTAAATATATTTAAAGCTGATATTTGAGTGATAAAACATGTGGCACTAAAGAGACGTATTAGTCCTATTATAACCTTGTTACCAGGGCTTTGCAACTAGGGCTGTTATGTGTTACTTCTGTATAGGCATTACAAATAGATACAGCCTTTTCTGTGTTACTTACTACCGCCAACCCAGCCTAATCAGTAATTCCAGTCAGTGTCCCATAGTATCACTGCCGGTGTACCAGAGGCTTACAATTTTTTGCAATCCCTGTTTCTTAGTCCTGTTAATTCCAAATCCTTTGTAATTAAAATGTTGCTATTTGTGGAATAGAATTTCTCCTTTGTCCGTTGTACCCAGACTTCAAATGTAAATATTCAAAAGAAGGTCCTTGTATAAAATAGATTTGGTTCTGCTTTGCTAGAAAGAAGCAAATGGTGTTCAAACACACTTAAAATGACATTTATTTAACAATTGTTCAGATAGTTTTCTGTACAAAACCTCTTTCCCAAGGGACCATCATTAAGAGCCAATATCACCCCCATCTTGATGGAACTTTATTGGCTCTGTAGTGAGCGGCTTGGGGTTTAGAGGCAGACACTGTAGATTTGTAATTAATTATTTATTGCCCAGAGAGCGCCGTGAACAATCATGCTTGTAGCGCGGCTCGGCTCTCTATGCCAAAATGTCCGCAAGCGCTCCCAGCATTCCTAGTCACCCACGTGACCAGAACACTAGAGCGCTACACTACAGGCTCCCCTTGCAGGCATGAACCATGCTCACAACCAGCTGCATTATTTATAAAGCAATCACCAACAGCACCCCACCATCAGACTGCAGACTAGGAAGTGGGAAAAAACAAACAACAAAAAACAAGACAGCATGGCTCTTCTATCTGTGCACCCAGAATCTGGTACAATATCCCCGTATCCATTCGGAATACCAAACGCTCCTGCAATTACAGAAAGAGTTGAAGATATATGTCTTTACAACACAATGCATTAACCATCTACAGCCCAGGGTCCTCTCCTATTGCTGATTTTAGGCTTTTGTGGGAGCATGAGCAACGCTTCTGTGCCTTTTGAGTAGGTTTATGGTATGGAAATACAATATCCAAACATACATAAAAATTGGATGGTTGTGTCTGTTCCACCTCCCCCTGTTTGGGATCTGTTTCATTCTTTGCTAGTAATAAAGACCTTTTCCCACTTCTTACTTCACCTCTTAATAGCCCTTGCACCTATCACTGCAATTCTGCTGTTCTGAAGGGAAATTGTCAGCTTTTCAATCTCCAACAAGCTGCTTGCTTCCTATACGTTTTTTTTTAACTTACTGTTGCATATGAATTATCCTTGACAAACAGCATATGTTATCTATAGGTATACATTTTATCCAACTCTCTTACAAAATAGTTTGTTATGTAACACGACAGATCTTCATTGTATAGAATACAATTCATTGATACAAGCCTGACAACTCACATTCCGTCAGTGGTGACACTCTTATTACACACTCATTCAGCCTGCATCCTACTCGCTCACAAATGCATTCGTTACCAAAACTAGAACTAGGTGCTAACATTCTCTTTAATTTCTAATAGACATGGAGCCTTTGGTGAACCTAGTCCAATTTCTTTCTGTGTATGGCTATCATGGCCAGACTGGAAACAGGAACCAGACCTGACAATCAGCTTGACCGGCCCGGTAGAGGGTGGGCTGAGGGGGGAGGGGGCTGCTAGTGAGAAGCACAGCTTATGCTGCACCGCTCCTACTTTTGTTACAGGGGGCTGATATTGCAGCACTGCTGCAAAACCGGCCACCAGGGGTCCAAAATTGGCCCCCACACTTCTGGCCCACCGGAAGAACACCCGGTGCCTGCTACAGCCAGTCCGGCCTTGATGGCTATTATGGAGAGCCATTTGCATGACTACGCATTCTAAATCTGTTTATTCACTGCTATGACGTAGTAACAGTGAAATAAAGAAGGTGTTTTCCCTCTGGTTCTATGCTATTAAGGGGAAGCACATGATTCCCCCTTAGTCTCAAGAGACTGTAGCAAAGAGGTTTAATGGTGCATGATGGTCTTCAATCTTACAAGTCTTCTCCTGCCTCTCTCCTGTCTCCACAGTCCAGACAGAAGCTGAGAATTTCAATTACCACAGTCCAGCGTATTCCAAGCTACCCTAATAGATGCACTGTCAAAGAGCATGTCCTTGGGATGCCACCCCTCTGCTCTGTTGACTATAGAGCTCGTCTTCTGGTCTGAAGAGAGAAGGAAGTCCAAGAGGGTGGTGGGGTTGTATTTTAGGAGACCAGGTATCATTTTTTTAAAATATTTTGGTATAGTGTGGAGAGTTTGTTTTTACAGCGGTGGGTGTGGTAGGATGGCAGGAGACTAGGGTCCAGATTTACAAAGATTTTATTTTGGGGTTGCGTTACTTTTAAAACGCAGACCTGATGCAAAATCCTTTTTAGGATTTACACACCAACGCAAATTGGTATTTGCATTGGTTTTTAAGAAAAAGTAGCACAAACCAGCGCACAGCGCTGCTTTGCGTTAGTCTTCTTGAAGGTGAGGACGTTCCATGGGTGGTACATGGGCATTTCTGTGTAACCACCCATGGTTTTTTAGGCAAAACCCTATCTACTAACGATAGGGTCTTGTGCCAAATATTAACGCCACCTGAAAGTAGGCATTAAAACGGAGAAATCTTTCATTCTCCTCCGTTTTCCCACTTTGCGTCTGTGCTGCACTGTACAGCACACACACAAAGTAGGAAAAGTTTTAAAGTCGGTCTAAGCATAGTATTTTATACTGGAAGGTGTGCCCTTCCCGTACAAAGCCTGTGCTAGACTCATGAAGATACCTCTGAACTTTGGTGCAAAGGTGGGTGCGTGGGGCCAGGCAGCGCGATTCTGTGCAGCGCAGGATATTGCCATATCTCTGTAGATAGGGTGCGTTCCTGCTCTCTCCCTGTCAAGCAACGCAGGGTAGCAACTCTGGTTGCTGAGCTGTGTTGTGATAGGGTCGTAAATCTGGGCCTAGGCATTGACCTTTACATTTTGGGAATAGGTGTTTTTTAAATAAAAGACATTAAGAGAGTGGTTGCAAGGGTGACAGAACGTCAAGTAAGCTTTTTGAAATGTATTTTTAGATGAGTGAGTATACACGGGTGGCGGTAAGGCATTTTGAGGGTAGCAGGGCACCTGGAATTTGTTTTTGGTTTTTTTTAATCTGAATTGGGCTGTGGGAGTGTGTTTTCGAAGAAGGTGTGAGAATGTGGCAGGACACCAAGATAATGCTTTTTTTTAAACTACGGTTAGACGGTTAGACGGAGGGTGCCGAAGGAGCTGAGGCCATGTTGAGCATGGCTTTCCTTTTACTCATCTTCCCCTGTGTAGCTCATGCATAGGACCAGCTATACAGTGGAAGGCGATGGGGGACGTGCATGACATGAACATGGGTAGCTGATAATAACCTGCGTGTTTTTCACCTCGAGGTTCTGAGTGACATTGTCAACAGTTGGAACATTTATCTTGCTGTCCATTTAATGTTACTTGGGACCCCTAGGTGCAAAAGAACCCGTTATTGACAGCTGCCAATCTATAATCCTATATGATCTTACTAGCAGCCCGTCCCGACCTTGTCCGGGAGCAATCAGGCTTCCCCGACCCCCGCCTGCCCCGACATGACCCCCGCCTGCTCCGACATTGCCCAGCAGCCCGGGCCCCCGGCCGCTCCGTCCCCCGCCTGCCCCGACCCCCGCCTGCCCCGACATTGTCCTCCGGATGTCACAAAGGCCCAGTGTTGAGGCGCTCTGCATAAATCTCCATGGCAGATGCTGTAAGTCCCCGTCCCCCGCCTGCACCGACCCCCGCCTGCCCCGACATTGTCCCCTGGAGCCTTTCCTCAGCCGATGTAAATTGTACCCTTCTGTTTTGTTGTAACTCCCCGTCCCCCGCCTGCCCCGACCCCCGCCTGGCCCGACATTGTCCCCCGGAGCCTTACCTCAGCCGATCTAAATTCGATCCTTCTGTTTTGGTGTAAGTCCCCGCCAGCCCCGACCCCCGCCTGCCCGACATTGTCCCCTGGAGCCTTACCTCAGCCGCCGCTCCTCAGTTCACTGCTCCTCCTCCTGTTTTGGTGTAAGTCCCCGTCCCCCGCCTGCCCGACATTGTCCCCCGGAGCCTTACCTCAGCCGCCGCTCCTCAGTTCACCGCTCCTCCTCCTGTTTTGGTGTAAGTCCTGGTCCCCCGCCTGCCCCGACCCCCGCCTGCCCGACATTGTCCCCCGGAGCCTTACCTTAGCCGCCGCTCCTCATTTCACCGCTCCTCGCCGCTGGTCACCGCTCCTCCCGCCGGTCCGCTGCTCCTCACCTCCTCCCCCGCGCCATGTCCGCCGCTCGTCACCGCTCCTCCCCCGCGCCATGTCCGCCGCTCCTCCTCGTGCTCCTAGACGCCGCACCTCCCTGCGCTCCTGACGTCAGCACGCAGGACGCGGCCGGCGCTACTTTGAGGGGACTACTTTTTTTATAATGTTAATTTTTTAAATATAACGTATTTTTTAACTTTATATAGCCTATGTCCATCTGCACACCCTGAGGATTACAACGATGTATCGGGTGTGTGGATTGGCGCTGTGGTTCCCGAGTTTACCCGCCTCAAAGCCTCAAAGTTCTTCCTTTATAATAGTAGTATAGATATAGATAATTTCTAACCATACCATTTAGCTGCCTACAGAAATCACATTCAGAGACTTTTTTTCTTTCTTCGTTCTTATTGCTCTTTCTTACTGTGTGTAACTCTGGTCTCTTTTGGACAGGATGTGTCGGGAGAATTTCAGAGTTCCTTCAGTGCCAACCCGAGGTCCACTCCATCCCCACAACTCCGGCCAGGTAAGACGTTCTTGCCCATTTTGGGTTTGGGCAGCATTCAGTTCTCTTAGTGTGTGCTTTGTAAAGTGTTTAGGCTTCCTGGAATCTATGGGGTGAATCATGATGACACTTTCTGTGCTACTTCAGGGCTGAAGGTGGGTGTGATCTTCTTTTTGTCATCTTTGACTCATACATTCTTCAAGTTAATGTATATTTTTGTGACAGCAACGGTTGGAAACATAAAAAGGCAAATATGACCCTTTGTTTCTGAGTTCAGTTGTCATCAAAACATGCATTACCTCTGAGAAGTGCTCAAAATGCCAAAGAGTAGTGCCCAGAACTCTTCTGCTCTGGTACTGCCAGAAACAGCATCATCATAGGGCTCTATGTGCATGAAGAATAGGCCTGGGTGGTGAATGCTGATCCATTTGTAGAGTTTTCTGCACACGGAGCTCCACGGAGCATGCACGGAGCAGAGTTTTTTCCTCGCTATGTCAGTTGGCTAGCAAGGAGAATCCACCTTCCGGTGAAATTTTTCAACACGGGCAGTCAGATTTCTCAACGCTGGCAGTTGCGACAGCATGCGTTGAGATACCTTCCGTTCGCATTAAGAAAGTTGCTGCTAGAGTAGAAAATCTTCTCAAGTGGCATGAAAAGAAGCAGGGCCCTCTTGCGCTGTTCATGGTGCCATTCGTGCTGATTTTAGAGCACGGGACAAACTTTCTGCAACCTTTTCTGCCAGTTCATGAACATGACTTTTTACACCCCTTCATGTTTCCTTCAAGTACCTACTACAGCCACTTTTTTGCATTTCTACTCTACTTTTGTACTCTTAACTTTTTTGCTTGGGTCTCATCGAGCAGTGCTGCGAAGAGTTACCCATCCACCCTGACCTTCTCCTGTTTCAACATTGCAGATACTGTTATCTGCTGGTGCTTACAAGAAACTGCTTTCCAGAAGTTGGGTTTACTAAAGTTATGTGCAACTGGTACTGCATGTGTGCCTCCTGTCATCCCT
The DNA here is from genome assembly GCF_964261635.1 of Lissotriton helveticus. Taxonomy (NCBI): domain Eukaryota; kingdom Metazoa; phylum Chordata; class Amphibia; order Caudata; family Salamandridae; genus Lissotriton; species Lissotriton helveticus. The sequence goes on from NC_136070.1 coordinate 644,168,355, forward strand.
TTGCTATCTCCCTTGCAGAGCTGCTACTCCATCATGTACTCTGCATCTTCTGGTACGTATTGTACCAGAATATTGAGGCCTAATATTATGTGACAAAAATATTTTGTCCTAAATCTGTTTTACAAACATATTGCCCCACTGGTGTTACTAATAGAAAATTTGATAAATAATATGTATGTCCAACTTTTTTTTGTTATCAATATTCTGACATACAATCCTTCTGCCTCCAGAACAGCTGCAGCCGCTGCAGGTAAGAGCCGTGGGGCCGGATGGGAGAGGATTTCGAGAGAAAACCATGAGGGGAAATTAATTATTTATTTAATTTTCCCTCGTGGTCGTCTATCGAAATACCCCCCACGTCCACCCAACCACGCCCCACCGTTCTTACCTGTAGCGGCCATGGCTGTTCCAGAACAAACCCTGACATATAGTAAAGGTTAGTATTAAAAGCCTTCTTTTGTAAACCAGAACTCAGGAAAATGTATTAAGCAACCATATACATCTTCCTCATCCAGATGTGGAAATGAATCACAAATAAAAGCATCTCCATGCCAGTGATTCATCTGGTGGAATCCTTAGGACAGATCTCTTTAGCCACCACAAGTATTTTAAACATGAATATGGTCCAGCCCAGGAGGTGAGCTCTTAGCACTTTTGGAATTGTGGTGGTCTTGAGACTGATGTAATATTTAATATCCATAACACCAATTTTAACTAATTTGTGTATTAGAAAAGGCAAGTGAGATACCCAGTGATTACTCTGTAAAAGCATCTGTGCTGGGGCCAAAAGAAGTGCATGGAAGCCAGCAGCCGACACTATCCAGTGTCAGGGATCCTGCATAGCAAGTCTGCATAGTCTTGATTTCACCTAGTGCCTCTTTTATCCACCAACCGACAGTCCCAGCCACTTTATCTCACTTTTTTCAGGTTCTATTTTATTTCTGTCTCTTGCATTAGGTCAGAGTCTGATGTGAAAAATATGTGCTGGTTCCAAAAAATGAGTGCCGGTAGGTCTCACCTGCAACCACTGGCTCAAATTAAGCACTGCAGGTACCTTTCTCATAAAATGGTCGGGGAAGCTTTTTCACACATCCCCTCCATTCCCCTTCTTTCCAATAGAAACTATAAATGCAAGGACTCTACAATGAATTCCTGTTTCTAAACTTAACTTTACCAATTAGGTTTTAAACACCACCTTGTGAAACTCAAGGCATCCTTTCCTAGTCTTTCAAGACCCACATTCCAACTCAGGAGAACATGCATTTATAATTGTGACATGTTCCTAGGAGACAGAGTAAGGTACAAGCTTCGTGCTGGTCTCAGTCATACAGTTACACAATGTCAGGGTAGTGTTCCGCAAGCACACCTAATTTGTACCAAAGCTTCACTCTTCTTTTCACTTTAGTGAAAACCTTTTCCTCTTTTAAGAGTTTCTCCAGCCAAACTGCGGAACAGAGCAAATTCTGCATGCAGTGGATGTGGGGATGACGTTCACATTGTTTATGGATAGCATTGCCATGCCTCTTTGTCTCTTCTTGGGTGCTTAAGCAGAATAAGCATTTGTAATGCAATAGGTCTCACATTACAGAAAGTTTGAGCTATTGGCATTGCAATATTATTGCAACACCAATAGCTTAACCTGTTAGTAATACAAGACCGATTGCTCTATTTTTTCAATATTATATGTATCTGAAAGAGACTAATAGTTATGGATTCCTTACCTTAGAATTACCCTCTGACGTCAACACTAGATCTGGAGACTTTTTTCTTCAGCAGTACCCCTGCGTTAGTTGTTGGCGTTGTGATCGCTGGAATGACGTCGCAGTATCTACTTAGACGCTGCCCCTGCGCAATAATAGCAGTTCTTTTTTTTTCCTGCGCCAGCCAGCGCAGATCTGGAGAGAGCGGTACCCTTAGTCTTTTTTGACTAGAGTTTTTTCAACTTTTTGTCAACTTCTTTTTCCGAGTAGTTAGAGTCCTGGTGCGCGGAGGGATGTCACATTGAAGGACCGGCTTCAAACCTTGTGACTCCTGTCACAAGTTGATGCCGGTCCCGGACCCACATCTCGTGTGCCTCTGGTGGCTGGAGTGCGACCACGACCCGAAGCCTTGCTCTGACTATCGGGCCATGAACCTGAAGTCTTTGCGGGAGCAGCCCCGAAAGATTAGTAGTTAAGGTAAGTCGAAGCACAAGAAGAAGATGAAGAAGCACCATCGCTCTTCGCTTTCTCCCCTTCCGATGGCCGACGCAATGCGGGATGCAGAAGATCATCGTCCTTCGGCTCCGACCGGGGAGCTTGTTGGGTCGGCTCCGAACTGCACTCCCTTCCCGAGAGCCGGAGCGACCCCTGCCCAACTTCTTACCTTTTACGAAGCCCTCCACCCCATCTTTGGGCAGCAGACTCCACTGGTGCACCTTCGGGGCCTGTGGACTCGGCTGGGGGTTCTAGTCCTTCGATGCAGGCAGCTCCAGTGCCGCAGGACCCCCAGGGATCCAGGCCTGGATCCAGATCGGTGCCAGTCGACCTTACGACACCTCCTCCAGCTTTGATTCCATTGATGACACCTCCGCCCCCTCCGACACAGGTTGTGTCCCCAGCTGGCGTCAACCCCTGCCTCCCCCTCGACATGTACACGGAGCTGGACCAGCATCGACCGACGACAGTACCGGCACCGGCCGGTGCGTTTATACCTTTGTTCTATCCTGGTGTTCCTTACTGCCCTGAGTGGCAGTCAGAGGAGGGTGAGGAGTACTGGGAGGGGTCTATTGAACCTCTGGTAGACCAGTTGGAAGAGCTGACTGGAGAGAGGAACTGGGTGAGGCCAGTGGTCTGGATACATCCCCAGACCTTGGTATGCTTTCTCCCCCTACCAGATGATGGAACTCCTACGCTGTTGTGTTGCGTAGGGCGACTGAGGCCTTGGGCCTTGAGCTACCTACGGTAGCAGTCAGTACTAAGCTCCTGACTGAGGTGCTGCAACCAGCAGCAGGCTCTTCAGCGCCCCTACTGCCATTCAATGGGGCCCTTACAGACATCCGTCTGGGCACTTGGTCCAAACCCAGCACTGAGGCTATTGTGGATAGGATGATTGCCCGACGCCACAGCCCAGCCCTGCGTGACCACATTTTCCTCCCCCCACACCTACCCCTGAGAGCTTGGTGGTCCAAGCATCAACATCCAAAGGCTCGTTCCCTCCTGCTCCTCCAGATAGGGAATCCAAGAAGCTGGATCATCTTGGGAAGATGTTTTTTTCTGCCAGCTTAGGTTTGCGGTCGCTGAACACCGCACGTCTCTTGGGCCTTTACACCCACTCTGTGGGGGACACGGATGCACATGTGCTCCCACAGTGCCTGGAGGAGGCCCGAGCCGTACTCTCCCGCGTTGTTGCATAGGGGAGGGATGCAGTAAAGTTTGCCATTCGCTGTGTGCTGGACACTACCGACTCGCTAGGCAGGACGATTTCAACGTCGGTAGCCCTGGCTTCTCGGGCGATGTCCAATTGACTCTTTTGGACATGCCCTTTTGATGGCCATCGCTTGTTTGGCGACAAGGTGACAATGCACTCGAGCGCTTGAAGGACTCTAGTGCTAATGCCAGATCCTTGTGCCTCGCTACCACCTCTCGCCCCGCGCAGTCTGCTTTTCGCCCCTTTCGTGGCTACAGAAGGGGTGCCCCACCACGTTCTGCCCAGAGCCACAGGCCTGCGCAGCATGCCTAGCCGGGGAAGTGGGATCCACCCCGTGGGTCTGGAGGCCAGCGGGTGGGTCAGTCCACCAGTGCCCCCTCTGCAGCAGCCTCCAAACCTTCCTAGTCCCACCTTTCAATGCCACCAGTTGCGAGTGGACGGCAGGATCCGCCATCACCTCCCCCACTGGCACAATATCACCTCGGATAGGTGGATTTTGCAGATAGTCCGAATGGGCTGCTCCCTCCCCTTCAAGACTGCCCATCCCTCCATGCCACCTACACTCCATCCCATGTCGGAGGATCACTTGGCCCTTCTCTGTCAGGAAGAATCGGTTCTCTTGGCCAAGGGAGCCATCGAGGGAGTTCCTGTGCCAGAAGAAGGGTCTTGGCTGCTACCCCCACTACATTCTGGTACCCAAAAAGGACAACAGCCTTCGTCCTATCTTAGAACTCAGGGACATCAACTGCTTCCTCCGGAAGGAGAAGTTAAAAATTTTGACATTGGCTCAGGTCCTGTCTGCTCTCGACCCTGGAGACTGGATTGTAGCGTTGGACTTTCAGGTGCTTATTTTCACTTCCCGGTCCTGCAGGCACTTAGGCGTTACCTACGGTTCACGGTAGGCCACGAGCATCTTCAGTTTACCGTGCTTCCCTTTGACCTTACCAGCGCCCCTCGGGTGTTCATGAAAGTGATGGTGGTGGTCGCAGCTCATCTTCGCAGATCAGGGGTTCCAGTCTTCCCCTAGCTCGGCGATTGGTTGTTGAAGGTGTGCTTGCCCCAGGCTGTCGTCACCCACCTCCAGACTATGGCAGACTTCCTGTATTCGCTGGGGTTCACAGTCAACATGCCGAAGTCGAACCTGAACTATTCTCAGAAGCTTCTTTTAATCAGAGTGGTACTGGACACAGCGCAGTTTCGGGCCTATCCTCCCGAACAGTGAGCCCGGGATATTCAGACCATGATACCGATATTCCAGCTTCTATCCTGGATTTCGGTGAGAATGACCCCGAGGCTGCTGGGCCTCCTGGCCTCCTGCTGGTGGATCATGCCAGGTGGCATATGCCGCCTATACGGTGGGACCTGAAGTTCCAGTGGGCGCAGCATTAGGGGAATCTGTCTGATGGCGTCCAGATCTCGGCGGGGACAGCACACCAGTTGCGGTGGTGGCTCACAAACCAGAATTGGGTGAACGGCAGATCTCTCTCCCTTCCCCATCCAGATTTCACAGTGGTGACAGATGCGTCACTCATGGGATGTGATGGCCACATGGGAGAGGGGGAGATAAGAGGCCTCTGGTCTTTGGTGGAGTCTGGACTGCACATCAACCTTCTGGAGGTTCAGGCGATTCATCTAGCACTGAAGGCATTCCTTCCTTCTGTAAATGGAAGAGTAGTGCAAGTGTTCACAGACAACACTTCCGCCATGTGGTATTGCAACAAACAGGGCGGAGTGGGGTCATGGACCTTCTGTCAGGAGGCCCTTCGTCTCTGGAAGTGGCTGGAATATCAGGGCATGTCTTTGGTGGTTCAACACCTGGCAGGTTCCCTGAATGCCAGGGAGGACGAACTCAGCCACCCGTGCTTGATGGATCACGAATGTCATCTTCACTCGTAGGTGGTGCAAGTCTCTTTCAGTGGTGGGGAGAGCTTTTGTTAGATCTATTCACCACTGAAGAGAACGCGCAATGTCAGCAAAAATGTGCGTTGGAATTTCCAAGGCAGAACTTGCTAGGCTACGCTTTTCGTCATGAGTGGAGTTGTGGTCTTCTATACGCCTTTCCGCCTACATCACTTCTGCTCAGAATGCTGAAGAAGATCAAGCGCGACCGGGCCCAAGTAATTCTTGTGGCTCCGGACTGGGCACGAAGAGTCTGGTATCCCGGGCTCTTGAACATGGCCATCGATCTCCAATCAGACTGCCCCTTGTGGAGGATCTTCTGTCGCAGCAGCAGGGGACAGTCCTCCACCCAAACCTGTCCAGCCTCTACCTCCTTGCGTGGAGATTGAGCGCAACAGTTGACAGCCTTCGACCTTCTTCATGAAGTCTGTAAAGTTATCTTGGCAGCCAGGCGTCCCTCTACTAAAACAGTATAAGCCTGTAGATGGAGCAAATTTGTGGCATGTTGAGCAGCAAAGGCTATGGATCCCCTTTCTGCCCCCCTTTCTGAGGTTCTCCTATTCCTGCTTTCTTTGGCCCAGCAGGGCTCTGTTCTGGGCAACGTCAATGGTATCTTTCGGCCATTTTGGCCTTTCTTCGCCTTCCTGATCAACCTTCTCTTTTTAAGTCCCCTATTGTAAATCATGTCCTTAAGGGCATTCCTCACCTGTTTCCTTCTATTCCTTTCGTAATGCCCCAGTGGGACTTGAACCTTGTTCTGACTTACCTTATGTGCGCTCCCTTCGAGCAACTACATAATTGTCCGCACAGACTTTTGACCTTAAAAACTGCTTTTTTTGGTTGCCATCACTTTTGCTCGCAGGGTGAGTGAGCTTCAGGCTCTATCTTTTAAACTTCCTTTCCTTGCTGTCCATCCATACAAGGTTGTCCTTCAAACTAGACCCTTTCTTCCCAAAGTGGTTACCTCTTTCCACATAGGACAGACCATCACTTTGCCCAACTTCTTCCCGCATCCTTCTAAAGAGGAGGAGAGGCTCCACGATCTGGATCCAAAATGTGTGCTATCACTTTATCTGGATCGCACAAAACAATTCCGGGTGGATGATCAGCTCTTTTTTGGCTATATGGGTGCCAAGAAAGATCGGGCCGTGCACAAAAGAACCATCTCGCGTTGGGTCGTTCTGTGTATTAACATTTGTTATTCCTTGGCGAAAAAGGAATTTCCAGTAGGGTTGCACACACCTTCCTCCCGGGTGACAGCAGCCACTACTGCTTTGGGAAGTGGAGTCCCCCTCAATGACATCTGCCAGGCGTCCACGTGGGCTTCATTGCACACGTTCACTAAACACTACTGTCTGGATAGCCAAATCCGGAGAGACGGCTTCTTTGGCCTCTCCGTTTTCCAGAACTTTCTGGTGTGAGTTTGCAGACCCACCTCCGGGGTTGGTTTTGCTGGGGCTCTATTCTAAGGTAAGGAATCCATAACTAATAGTCTCTTTCAGATGAACAAGTTACTTACATTCGGTAACGATATATCTGTAATAGACATATATTAGTTATGGATTCCTTACCGCCCCACCCATCCTCTCCGTTCTACAAACTAATTTCTGGAGTAATGAACTCCCTTCAGGGCCCTAGTTTTGTGCACCAGTGGTCAGTGTCTTGCATGGCTCAGTGCTTCTGGCGTGGAATGTTGTGTATAGGACTGACGTCAGCACGCAGGGGCGGCATCTAAGTAGATACCGTGATGTCATTCCAGCGATCATGAAGTCCACGATGAGCGTGGAGTCGACCGATGCCACCTACCGACACCCAGGGGTACTGCTAAAGAAAGAATTCTCCGGATCCAGTCTGACGCCTGGGGAAATCCATAACTAATATATGTCTCTTACGGATATATTGTTACCGAAGGTAAGTAACTAGTTCTTTTAGTAACCAGCGCAGCACAGGTGGCGGGGTGCGCTGCGTATCAAAAGTGTACAGTATTAAAAAAAATTGTTTGGCGAGCCGTGGCGATGAAAAGAAACGCATGGCTCGCCAACCTCTATTTTTTCAATATTGTACGTTTTTCATAAGCAGCGCAACACGCTGCCTTTGCCACGCTAGTTACTAAAAGCATTTAGTAAGAGTTTGGCGAGCCTCGCCAGAGAAAAGAAAGGTGTGGCTCTCCAAACTCTATGTTCGAGGCATGTGGGCTGCTGAATTCATATCTGTGCATTGATCGCCGCCTAGTGTTGGGTCCGGATGATTGCACATTGTTGTCCTGAAAGAGTCTTCGAAGTATCACGAGATAGGTGGCACCTCCCTCGGACTACAGTGCGCATGGGCATCCTCTCCATCCTCAGATTGTTTTTCTCCGCCATTGGGTTCTGATGTAATTTCCTACTCTTCAAGTTCGGAATCAAGAAAAACTTTCCCAACGGGCCAAAAGGCCTTCGGTTCCATCTGTATTGTTCAGCGCTTCTGCCCGCAGTGCAACTCGAAGTTCCCGCACACAAACAAGCATCCAGTGTGCAACAAATGACTATCTCCAGATCACAATGAAGATAGTTGCCTAGCCTGCACCTAGTTCAGATCGAAAAAGACTATTCGGAATAGATGGGCGGCGAGGCAGGAAATGCAACGGTCGGCGCCAGAGCCAGATAACATCTTCGATGACGAAGAAGATCTAGCGAGCGCGGAAGACTCGGATCAAGGCGACAGACAATACTCGGAGCCCGACTCCGAATATTACCCCGAGGAGGGAGAACTGATCGTCGATCTCGAGGCCTATGATCAGGACATCGTAGCAGTTGAAGACGACTCCGATGACGACATTGGGCGAACCGTGAGTACACCGCCCCATATAGACACTGCACCTCTATCAGAGACTCAGGTCAAGGCATCGCCAGCAGGCCTTAGCCGAGATCAACCTCCTCGTTCTACAGCCCCGCTATACCGCCCGGCTAAGAACCTATCAAAAGAGCCCTCTGAGACACATCACAAGATATCAGTTCCACCGAAACCGAAACTGATCGACAATACAGTCTTCGGACCGAATTATGTTGAACCGAAAGTATCGACGCCAAAGAGCGTCGCACCGAAGGCCGTAATACCACTACAACCTTCGAAAACAAAGACCGTTGAGTCGACATCGAAGAACAAAGCAGTCGAGTCGAGCTCAAAATCAAAGGCCGTCGAGTCAACCTCGAAGCGAAATACGTTGAGTCGACACAAAAACAAAAGCACGTCGAATCGACCCCAAAAAAGAACATCGATTCGAGCAAAACAGCCTTAGGTATCGACAAGGGGAAGAAACCGGTCGACGACAAAACAAGGCCTACGCCCAAAACTGCTGTCGAGCCAAAACCGAAACCGAAGGTGGACGAAAAGAAAACGGTCGAGCCGAAGCCCATCAAACCGAAAAGGGGCATCGAGCAAAAACAGCAGGCTCCAAAACAACATAAAGACACTGCCGAACCGACAAAAATACTCGGTCCGAAACAGGTTGTGAAGCCAGCAAAGGACGTTCAAACAACAAAACCTGTTGAAAAACGCCCAAAACCAATCCAACCACCAAAAGCAGTCGACAGCACAAAAAGCATCGACCCAAAAACACCAAAACCAAAGGTTGCAGCGCCAAAAACAAAGACTGTGGAAGAGGAGCTTCTTCACCCAGATCCCTCCACAGAAGACCAGTAAAAAATCTACATTGACCCAAAAACTGGCAAAGTGTCTGTCTATACCAAAAAGAAAAGACCTCTAACAACTGAAGATCTTTCTACAATCCCGCTCAAGAAAAAAAGAGACTGTGCTACCTCTCCCATTTTCTTTGAACCAATCACTCCTGCTATGCCTGCTACTCCTTATACCCCAACATCACCGGCATGCTCTGACTACGCCCCTGATGAAGATCAGGACGTAGATGTAGGTTTTGGTTATCCACAAAACCCTCTTCAAGAGCCAAACACACAGCCATGGAGTGGAGGAGGGGAACCAGACACTGAAGGGACTCTACCCATTACAGACCCTCCAGTATACCCTACTAAGCCATCACCCACAGAGGATACAGTAGCATTCAATTCACTACTGGATAGAGCAGCAACGTACCATAATGTAGAGATGCACTCTGATGCTGTGGAGGAAGACTTCCTTTTTGATACACTCACAACATCTGAGAGACACGTTAAAACACTCCCAATGTTGAAAGGGGTCTTAAAACATGCAAGTGGCATTTTTAAAGACACTGCTAGGGCACGGGTCATAAACCCTTGAATTGAGAAAAAATACAGGGCTGCACCTACAGATCCTACATACATCAAAGGGCAGCTACCCCTAGATTCCTTGGTTGTATCCAACGCACGTAAGCGTGCAAACTCACAGACTACTGGTGAGGCTGCACCACCAGAAAAGGAGTCTAAAATCTTTGAGGCATCAGGCAAAAGAGTGGCGGCTCAGGCAGCAAACTCCTGGAGAATAGCCAATACACAGGCCTTGCTAGCCAGATATGATAGAGCGCACTACGACAGTTTGGAAGAAGTTCTCCAACACTTACCTGATCCATATAAACAGCAGGCAGATGAACTCATACAAGAGGGCAAGCTCATCACCAATGCATCCATTAAATGTGCCCTGGACGCGGCAGACACAGCTTCCAGGTCCATCAATACAAGCGTGCTACTAAGGCGCCACGCATGGCTTCGTATATCAGGCTTTAAGAATGAATTCCAATCTACAATTCTTAATCAGCCAATCAACCCAGACTTTTTATTTAGTCCAGCAGTTGATTCAATCATGGACAAAATGAAAAAGGATGCAGAAACTGCAAAGTCTATGGGAGCTCTTCAGTCCCAACAACACCGGGGCTCCTGTCGTCGCTCCAATTATAGAGGAGGAACACGAGGAACATCACAGCAGTCCTCCAACTACAAAACTAACACACAATCCACATATAACAAAAACACCAGTAGGGGTGGTTATAGAGGAAACAATACCAAGGGAAGAGGTCGTGGAGGCAATGCAAATAGATCCTCCACTAACACAAAGCAATGACTTCTTCACACTACCCCCAGACCACATAACACCGGTCGGGGGAAGAATACAACAATTTCGACATGCCTGGTTAAATATCACCACAGACAAGTGGGTCAGGCAAATTATCCAACATGGCTATTGCCTAGAACTCACCTCAACTCCACCCAACATACCACCCATGCACCGTCCCATGTCACAAGAACATATAACGCTCCTTCAGCAAGAGGTCATCAGTATGCTGCAAAAGGGGGCCATAGAACCAGTCCCACTGCAACATCAGGGAACAGGAGTATACTCCCTATACTTCCTAATTCCAAAGAAGGACGGGTCTCTCAGACCAATATTGGACCTCAGGCCCCTCAACATGTACATTCTTTCGGAGCATTTTCACATGCTCACTCTACAGCAAGTCTTACCATTGCTTCGCAAGGGAGACTTACTAGCAACCCTAGACCTTAAAGACGCATACTTTCATATTCCAATACACCCTGCTCACAGAAAGTACTTGAGGTTCACCATTCAAGGGCAACACTACCAGTTCAAGGTCCTGCCATTTGGGGTGACAACAGCTCCAAGAGTGTTCACCAAATGTCTAGCTACAGTGGCAGCACATCTCAGAAGGCAACACATCCATGTGTACCCTTATCTGGACGACTGGCTAATACAAGCGCCAACAGCCCAGCAGTGTGCCAACAACATGTCAGAAACCATACACCTACTGCACAATTTAGGATTCTCACTAAACTATCCAAAGTCACATCTACAACCCTCCCACGTCCAACAGTACCTGGGAGCAACAATAGATACACTGTCAGCAAAAGCATATCCCAACACAGCACAGGTTCAGGGAATGCAAACGCTAATACAAAAGTTCAGACCCCAACACTCACTACCAGCTCGAGTGTTTATGCAGCTAATAGGCATGATGGCCTCCTGCATATTCATAGTCCCTCACGCCAGACTACATATGCGTCCACTACAAGAATGCCTAGCGAGGCAGTGGAACCAGGCTCATGGGCAATTAAAAGACCTAGTGTCGGTGAACAGTCAGGCATACAACTCTCTGCGTTGGTGGAATCCACAAAACCTTTGCAAAGGACGACTGTTCCAAGAGCCTGTTCCACAAATAGTTGTAACAGCGGACGCATCCCTAGTAGGATGGGGAGCCCATGTCCTACACTACACAGTACAGGGACTCTGGACTATACAGCAAAAGAAAATGCATATCAACCTCCTAGAGTTGATGGCCATATTTCTAGCACTGAAAGCTTTCACGACACACTTACGCAACAAAGCCGTGTTGATCCGGACGGACAACATGATAGCTATGTATTACATTCAAAAGCAGGGAGGAACACACTTGCCACAGCTGTCGCACCTGGCTCAAGCAATGTGGAAATGGGCCATTCAGAGGAACATTTTCCTCATGGCAGAACACCTCCCGGGCAAGGACAACCAAGTTGCAGACCTATTAAGCAGGCACAGCCAACAGATGCACGAATGGGAAATTCACCCCAAAGTGCTCCAATCATTCTTCCAGCAGTGGGGACACCCGGAAATAGATCTGTTTGCCACAAGCGAAAACGCAAAATGCCAGTACTTTGCCGCCAGGTTCCCACATCCGCAGTCGCAGGGCAATGCGATATGGATGAACTGGGCAGGCAAATTTGCGTACGCTTTTCCCCCAGCTCCATTAATACCTCTGGTGGCACGCAAAATGCGCCAACATTCCCTGACGCTAATTCTAGTTTCTCCCATGTGGGCGAGGCAACCATGGTACACAACGTTCCTAGAACTATCAGTGGTGCCTCATCAAAGACTGCCCAGTCTTCTAACTCACAGCCATTGCGAAATCCAACACCCAGACCCGCAACAGCTAAACCTAGCGATCTGGCTCCTGAAATCTTAGAATTTGGATACCTCAACTTGCCTCCAGACTGCATGAATATTATCAAAGAGGCAAGGAAGCCCACTACCAGAGCATGCTATGCAGCAAAGTGGAAACGTTTCGTCATTTACTGTAACAACAATGACATTAACCCACTTGATGCTTCCACTCAAAACATCATCTGCTACCTATTGCACCTCCAACGGTGCAATTTAGCCTTTTCTTCCATCAGAATACACCTAGCTGCGTTAGCAGCATATCTGCAAAACAGGCAACACCTTTCACTATTTAGGGTGCCAGCAATTAAAGCGTTTATGGAAGGACTTAAACGCGTAATTCCTCCAAGACACCGACCTTCACCAGTCTGGAATCTAAACGTTGTCTTAACCAGACTAATGGGACCACCTTTTGAACCACTACATTCATGCGAACTACAATTTATTACTTGGAAAGTGGCTTTCCTTATTGCCATTACTTCGCTTCAAAGAGTAAGTGAGCTGCAAGCCCTAACTATTCAAGAGCCATTTATTCAAGTACATGCAAATAGAGTAGTTCTTAGAACAAACCCTAAATTCATGCCAAAGGTGGTATCTCATTTCCATATAAATTAAACAATAGAACTGCCAGTGTTCTTTCAGAACCCACAAACAGTAGCTGAAAGGGCCTTGCATACCCTAGTTGTCAAAAGAGCTCTGCTATATTACATAGACAGAACTAAAAAAATTCGGAAGACAAAACAATTTTGTTGCCTTCTCTCCACAACACAAAGGTAATCTTATTTCAAAATCAGGTAAGCCAGATGGATAGTTAAGTGCACCAAATATGTTATTTGAAGGCAAAACGCACCTTAACAGTTCCCCCTAGGGCGCATTCAACACGCAAGCTAGGGGCATCCATGGCTTTCCTAGGAAATATTCCTTTACACGAAATTTGTAGAGCAGCTACATGGTCAACCACACATACATTTACAAAACACTACTGTGTAGATGTACACTCAAAACAGCAAGCTGCTGTCGGAAAGGCTTTTCTCAAAACTCTTTTCCAGACTGCTGCAGCTGACACAGGTAGCCACCGCTAAGGGAGATACTGCTATACATTCTATGCACAGATATGAATTCAGCAGCCCACGTGCCACGAACGGAATATGCTACTTACCAGTATGCATCTGTTCTTAGCATGTAGGGCTGCTGACATTCATATCGCCCACCCACCTCCCCGGTGCCTGTCGCAGCTGTAGCATTCACTCTTTGCATGGACATCTCTTACTGTACTATACTCCATCTCTGCCACAGTGGCGAATAACAATCTGATAATGGAGAGGATGCCCATGCGCACTGTAGTCCGAGGGAGGAGCCACCTATCTCGTGATACTTCGAAGACTCTTCCAGGACAACAATGTGCAATCATCCGGACCCAACACTAGGTGGCGATCTATGCACAGATATGAATGTCAGCAGCCCTACATGCCAAGAACAGATGCATACTGGTAAGTAGCATATTCCTTTGCATACGCAGCGCCACACACTGCCTGTGCTGCGTTGCTTACTAAAAATATATAATATTGAAAAAATTGAGTTTGGTGAGCTGCCTCAGAGAAAAGAAAGGCCAGCCGCTATTCTTAAAGATGAAGGTGCATTTCGCTACGTGTGCAGAGTGAAGAGGGAGAGCTTGTCCTGCCTGTATCAGCAGCTAGGATAAAGTCAGTAGTAAAATAATGCTCACAGATTGTAAATAAAACATACAGAGTAACAACACACGTAAGAGAGCCAGTCCTCATGGGAGGTTACAAAAGGAGAGAAGGTGGTACTAAGAAGAGGCTACTAAGCCTGTTCATGAATCAAAAGCAACCATTTAGAAAGGACAGTAACAGGAACCAATTGGAAAGATGAGTGGAAAATGGGCATAGCTTCAAGTCCATACCTGAATACAGCATGTCTCGAAGAGAAAGCACAAGTGCTGCCTAAGCAAGACCTAAAAATCAACATCTGGGTCTACATGCTGGGTGATCGTTCAGAGAAAATCTTGTCATCAGCCGCAGAGTTCATCAGTCTGAGAGAACAGGTCATGCAGTCAGAGCAAAAGGATTCATCAGTGCCTTTTTTCAAGATGTGTTGGGCAGAAAATCTCACGGACCTCGCCTCTTTGTCAGTTATCACTTCCTGGATGGTTTGTTGCCCAAAGATCCCCTTTTTCGCAAAACGTTCTCTGAAACATATTGCATTTAGTTTGGCAGGCAACTTCTTTTGATCATTATCAATTCTTCTTGGTTTTTTAATCTTGGAAAGGTTGGTGTAGTAGAGAGTTTTTATATGGGAGCTTAGCAAAAACCATCATGGTAACTCAGTGCCCTAGTTCTAAGACTCTCCCCTACTACCAGTACCGACCATAGACCCCCATCTGTTTATTGGTCTTAAAGTTTTATTCCATTTGGCCACTGATAGGGAACTAAAGCTGTAGGTAGCAGTGCATAGGAGCTAACATGGTAATGCACATGCAGGGGATGCATGCTCTTTACCAACTATACGTTTGGAATGAAGTTTTACGGCCTGTTCAACAGATGACAGGATACTCACAAGCTGTTCATAGGAGAAGAGTCACAGAAGCACACCAAACATAAATGCGTCTTTTTCTTGGCATTGAAGCCACATTTTATATGCTTATATTCCTATGCTTTATGTTTTGTGCTGGTGGCACAGCATACTTTACCACTTAACTAGACTACTGGCCTGAATTATTTGTTTTCCTCCTTTTCTAGATGCTAATAGGCAGAGTGTTTCACTTGAAGAACCACCACAATCCACGGAGACTGGCACGGAAGCCCGCATTCCAGAGGAAGAGAATCCGGTATGATGGGTTAGGTTCCGTCTGTGTGTCCGCCATTGTATGTCTACCTAACTTAGTATAGTGGTGTTAAGGACGCCTGTCCCTATAATTTAGAAAATGGAAATGACTCAGCTGATCTAGGGCCCATTTGCATCCATACCAAACTTTATTTTTATTGGTGTCAATCTCAATAAGACCGTTTCTAGTGTAAATCTATTTTACCATGTTAGTTCTGCATATCCAGCTTTTTGTATGAATAATCTGCTTTATTGCCTCTCTCATAGTTCAATGCGTTTGTGATGGGTTGGTGTGCAGCAGATTTACAGTTAGAACTTTGACCTTTGGTAGGTGAGTTTTACTTATAATTCCCTTCTCCTTCTATAGCAGAGGTTCCAGGACACCAGTCAGTATGTCCTGGCAGAGTTACAAGCCCTGGAGAATGAACAGAATCAAATAGACGGTCGCGCCTCAGTGGTGGAGAAAGAGCTACGACGCCTCATGGACTCAGGTACTGTTGGAAGCAATGTACTATGTGGTCCTGGATCAATGGCCATGGGGAATATCGGTGGACCGTTGCAATAGTGACTTAGTGATGATGAATGCGCTTTACTTATGTATTCTCCAGCATTGTTCCTACATATGTTCATAGCTTCTTGTCACACTGAAAATCCAGGTATGGCATGTCTAACAACTTCAGAAAAGACACTTAAACATTTAAAATGATAGCCAGTCCACATTTATACAGCTGTTTCTGTTTTCAGGAGGTGAGTGTTTGGGCCCCACACTCTGCCCCTGAGACAATGCCACCTTCTTTCACTGCTTGTTGAGTGGGTTACTCGTCCACTGAGCTTTTGCTTCATTCAAAGAAAATGGAACGGACCAGGCGAAAATATTTTTGTTTGAATCGTACCCCTGTTTAGAAGTAAGAGAGAGTGAGTATTAATAAGCCAGTCTCGCAAGCAAATACCAAAACAGCAGGTGGTACTTGTATGGTAAAAGGACATCTTTTCCTCTTCGACTTCTCTCATGGCTCTCTATTAATGCCATTCAACCTGAATAAGCCCTAGTTTTATGGACAACTGAAACCAATCCAGGATTGGATGCAATCAAGATAAGTAAACAAGGCGTAACTACATGTCAGTCTTGGAATGGATTTTTTGTGACTGCATGACCTCATTGGAATTCTCCAGCAGTTAGTATGCAATCAGAGTAGTGTGGGGGTGTTCCTGAAATACTTGTTTGTGATTGATATATAAAAGCCCACCTTTGACTGCAGTTGGACAGCATTAACTCAAGTATTTTAACAGGCTAGGAAGCCCTATGGAAACTCACCTTGAATTTCAGTTAAAACCAATGTTCACCTTTACAAGCCAGGTTAAATATTCTTCATAGATTTGCAACAACGTTAAAGAAGAGGTGAGTTAGATCTTCTCTTTATTTTCAGTGCTCTAAAAGTAGTAATTCACCGCTAAAGAGCAGACTTTAATGGATGCTTTTGTTTTATCTTCTACATTTAATATTGCAGGAAAGCACAAGCTTTGACACACAAGTGGTTTTACGGCACTGGAAAAGGGCAATAAGCTGCACCTACTCAGCTGGTGTCTGGGGCAGAAGGTGTACTTAGCATGACACTGATCCTGTGGCCCTTAAATGTATTCCCTAGGCTACTAGAGAGGACCAAATGGCAAAATCCTGTGGAAAGTAAACACGGATTTGGCAAGTGGTTCCCTGTACATTCAGACACTTCCTTATTCTTTTTAAATTCTGCTCAGTGTTTCTTGAGTGAAAATAATTTGAAAAATAAACCCTATTATTAATAAAGATTGAAAACATTGAATTCAATGTACAATTTTGAGATACCATCAGATATATGTTTGCTTTTCCTCCCGTATTTTGAATTTTTTTCTTTTACTTTTTTTACAATACTTTACAGGAAAACGGCAAAGTGAACAGTTCAGCACTCACATTATAAAGTCGCAACCTATTGGCTTTACCATTGCATTGTTAAATAATGTATGCTGGCATACTGGACTTAACCATATATCTCTCTAAGTAGACACTAGGTTGTATTTGATTTAGATAACAATTGTTAATAAAAAGTGTGTTTTTAGTGGTAGGTAGTTGGTTTTGGTTAAAAATTGTTAATGCAGAGGAAGTTGTGGAGGGCATGGGTGAGGTCTTCTTTAGATTCTAAATGATTTTATGGCAAGTTTGAGTAACAGATTGTGCTGAGCAACAGGTAAAAAGTATTTCTGAGAAGAGGACTTATTGAGTGATGCAAAGCGGGTGAGATTTCTTTGCAGAAGAAAGGTGAGGTGTTGTTTCTCTTGCCTGAATGATAATTTTTTTTTACCAGGATCAAACAAATCTCAGGAAGAAGAATTCATTCAGGAGTGGTTCACTCTTGTGAACAAGAAGAACGCACTGATCCGGCGCCAAGACCAACTGCAGCTGCTGTGAGTGTTTTTTAGGCTCTGGGGATAGGAAGAAATGGTATGTTGGTAGTGGAGAGCAGCAGTAGAGGGGACACAAGAGCTACATTGATGATTGTAAAGAAGTGGTGTGATCCCTGGGTTGTGAGAAGTGGGGGATCCGCAACCAAAAGTGGTGGCCCATCTTTCATAATTGATCTGAATAACAGTTCTCATTGATGTTGGGTATGTTTGATCTGTTAATCCTCTTACTTTTTCCTCAACTCCCTCATACCTGCCACCTCGATTTGCCCGTGCTGTTTGTCAGGATGGAGGAGCAGGACCTAGAACGACGATTTCAGCTGCTGAGCCGAGAGCTGCGAGCCATGATGGCTATTGAAGGTTTGTGTCCACTACATATTAAGTGGGTGAGGAGAAATGGAATAAGGAGGTAAGGAAAGAAAACAAATGAAGGGGCAAAGGTTAAAATATGTAAGAGAGCAAAAGATAACTACCAAGGGAAAGGGAAGATTTTGTGACTAAGTACAAAAGGGTGCCTGACAAAAGTGACAGATATAATTTGGAAGAAAAACAAGAGGTTAGAAGAAATTAGAGAGCACTGGAAAGGGCCTGAGGACAAGTGCAGTAGAAGGAACTCTGGATGTTTTCTCAAGAGGTAACAATCCATACAAACTTCTTTGTTGTATTTTCTAAATAAAATACCAGCATCTCTGAACCTTTCTTCACACCATCAATTTTTTTCAAACACTTTGCTGGTTCGCCCAACAAGATGTCTTTAACCAATGTTCCTGTTGTTGCTGTCTGTGGCTGTTATGACAGGGATTAAATATCTTTCTGTGTGACCTGGCAGAGACCTTCAGCACACAGAAAGTAAAAATGGCTACAAGGACACATTAACTGTCCATACCTAAACTTCCTCTACTGTTACTTTTGTCTTTATGCTTGTCTTTGACCATGTACAGTTCTCCGTTGCCATTTGGACAGGTTTACACTACAAAAATATTATATATACTCCTACTTGTCAGTACTAAACGTCACTGTGCCTGCATTGCTATCCTTCTTTTCACTTCCAGATAATTCAGAATACCACATGGTGGCTCAAACGTGATAAAGCAATAGACGTAACACAACACCCCCTGGAAAGGGATTTCACTTTATAAAATGAAGCACATCAAAGACTCTCTTTTCAGAATAATTCTTGGGTTTTATTTATGCAATGCCCTCTAACAGAAAGGCTTCACAGATGTCAAATGAACAGCATACATTTTTATATGTATGTCGAGCCACGCCGTAATTGATTCACCGTATAATTAACAAGGGGACCCGATCAAGTAGCTTTGGACCTCGGGCGATTACTTATTTTAAAGAACATAGGTCCTTAGCCTAACAATAGATAATGAAAACATTTCATCATAGACTTCAATAAGAACTATGGATAGTCTTCCTACGCCCAGCCGGACAGAGGAACATTTATTAGAGCAAATGCAAAAAGAATAAACCAAAATGGAAGCACCAAAAAGATGAAGTGAGGGCACAATCCTGTACCAAGCGTGAAAGAATAAGAATGAGAGGAAAGCAAAGTAACAGGCAAAAACGTTGGAGCGAGTGGTGGCTTACAATACAATGCAAGCTTCAGTAAGCTCTACCAAGCAGTTACCACAATACAATTTACACAATGGATAAATTGCCGTACTGTTTTGAAAGTCGACGTTTCGATCCCTAGCTCCTAGTACAATGGGATCATCTTCAGGACTAAGAAATACAATTGCCTGATTTGATTTTAACGCCTGTGGGAATAAAACAGGAAAAAAGGGGAGAAAAAAACAACATAATAAGGTACCCCATTAGGATTTGAGGTAGCATGTCAGTGTCATTATAGGTTGAAGGGACCATGTGCATGGTCTGTGACAAGGACAGTGTCTTCAACTGCTATTGTGAAAAAAGCGACAAGTTCTCGTTTGACCCATGCAATATCCAGTGATTGTGAATCGATCTATCGCCGTGCGGGGTGGCGTTCTGAGTGGAGGGGGTTTCTTCCAAGAACTGAGCTGATGTTAATAACATAGTTCATATGGAGGGCTGCAAAGCGATATCACGGTGAAGGTGAAAAGAGAGATACATACGACGCAGTGGGAATCTAAAGAGTTCAGGGTGACACGTGAATCTGAAAGAAACAGGTTAGTATTAGATTCCTTACCTTAGAATATCCCCAGGCGTCAGTCTGGATCCGGAAACTTTTGCGTAGCAGTACCCCTGCGCGTCGGTAGGCGTCGTCTGCAGGCGTCCCCTGCGGCTCCGCGTCGTCGGCGTCGTGCGCCGTGATGACGTCGCTGGAGTATATAGACGCCGCCTCCGCGCGCTGACGTCAGTTCTTCTTTTTTCCGCGCCAGTTAGCGCAGATCCGAAGAGCAGTACTCCGGTCTTTTGACCAAGTTTTTTGTTAACTGATTGATCTTTACGGTGCCGGTAGGATGCCCGGTTTCAAGAGTTGTGACGAGTGCGACCGCCTGATGTCGGTCACCGACCACCATCGACTCTGCCTCCGGTGTCTGGGCGCGGACCACGACGTGGAGTCCTGCGTCGACTGTCGGGCCTTGACTGGAAAAGCTAGGCGGGAGCGGTCCCGCAAGCTTCTCGAGCTCCGGTTGTCGGCCCCGCGTCGAGAGCGGTCCCGGTCCGGTCGGAGGTCGAGGGAGCGGTCGAGGGAGCGGTCGCGGAGCCGCCATGGGCGCTCCGGGAGTCGCCACCATTCCTCCGGCTCGTCAGGTAAGCACAAGAAGTCGGGGCGTCGCCATCGCACCCCCGACTCCCCCCGACGCCCGCGTGCTGCGGCCGGGGGCTCGGGTGACCCCACCCCCGCGGTCCCGCATGGGTCGCCGACGCCGTCTACCCCACACCTGTCGGTCCCTGGGGAAGGCGCGTCGCGTGAGGAGATCGAGGCCTTCCTCATTGCTATGAGGGCGAGGTCTTCTCCGGCGGGGCCTTCGGCGCCTGCGGGCCCGTCGGTCCCGTCTGGGGGCCCGAGCGGTTCGGGTGCTCCTGCCCCGGCGCCGCCGGTGGCTCCGGCCCCGGCGCCGCTGGTTCCCTCTGGTTCGTCGCCGGCTGGTCTCCCGGCCTCTCCGGCGTCGGTTCCTGTGGGCCAACCCGTGGTACCGCCCCCGCGTGGTGCAGCGACTCCGCCGTCGGCTCCGGCCGGCGTCGGGTCACCGACGCCGCGCGGCGCCACCCCCCTTTCCTCCCCGACTCCGGACTCGGAGCCGGACCGGCGTCGGCCGACGCCGGACCCGACGTCGATGGGGCCCGTTGACCCCGATGTCTATATCGTCGACCCAGAATATGGGTATGACGAGGAGGAGTATGGAGAGGGTTGGGAGGGGTCTGAGGACCCTCTATCCCGTGCCTGCCAGTACGATGTGGACTGGGTAGGTGATCTGGGTGATGCCAGTGGCCTGGACGAGTCGCCCAACCCTGGGTTTGTCTCTCCGTCCCCTGTGGCGTCCGAGGCGGGTGCTGCCTATTCGGTGGTCCTGATGAGGGCTGCCAAGGCCTTACACCTTGAGCTCCCCGTCGCGAAGGTCAAACCGAATATCCTGACGGAAGTTTTTAAACCGCAGTCATGCCCCCAGGAGCCTCTGCTGCCGTTTAATGAGGCCCTGACGGATGTCCTTCTGGGCACCTGGTCCAGGCCCGCTTCTGGTGCGCCGGTTGACCGGAACGTTGCCAGGCGTCACCGTCCCTGCTCGGACGACCCTGCCTTCCTGTCCACCCATCCCTCCCCGGAGAGTCTGGTGATCCAGGCCTCCACTTCACAGTCCGCATTTCCGTCGGCTCCGCCCGACCGGGAATCAAAGAGGTACGACCAATTTGGAAAAAAAGTGTTTTCCTCTTTGAGCGCTGGACTGCGGTCTTGTAACACCGCGTGCCTCTTGGGCCGCTACACCCACTCCCTGTGGGATACGGTCGAGGAGTGTTTGCCGCAATGCCCCCAGGAAGTGCGGGACAAGCTCACCCGGGCCTTGGTTGAAGGCCGGGATGCGGCGCGGTACTCGATCCGTTGTGGTCTGGACACCACGGACTCACTGGGACGGGCCATGTCCACTACGGTGGCGATTCGTCGCCATGCCTGGCTGAGATCTGCCAACTTCTCACCAGACGTCCAAAATACACTTATGGACATGCCATTTGATGGCAGTCGCCTATTTGGTGACAAAGCGGACCACGCGCTGGAGCGCTTCAAGGACTCCAGGGTCACGGCCAAGTCCTTGGGTCTCTCGACCCAGCGCCAGCAGACGGGTTCGTTTCGGCCCTTTCGTGGCCAAGGGAGGGGAGGTCCCACACGTGCTGCCAGCCACGCGGCGCAGAGCGCTCCCCAGCGCGGTGGCGCCCGTGGTTTCCGCCGTGGTGGCGGTAGAGGCCAGCGTCGTGGTCAGTCCACGCCTCCCTCCGCTGCGGCATCCAAGCCTTCCTAGTCCGAGCTTTCGGGCTCACGTGACGCCAGTGGGTGGCAGGGTTCGCCATCACCACTCCCGCTGGCGCGCGATAACATCGGACAGGTGGGTGCTGCAGCTTGTCCGAAGGGGCTATGCCCTCCCCTTCGAGTCCACTCCTCCAGCCATGCCACCGCAGAACCACCGTGTGTCGGGGGACCACTTGACACTTCTGCAGGAGGAAGTTACGGCCCTCTTGGCCAAGGGGGCCATCGAGCGCGTTCCTGGGCCAGAAGTAGGGTGTGGTTGCTACTCCCACTACTTTCTGGTACCCAAGAAGGACAAGGGAGGCCTGCGTCCTATCTTGGATCTACGGAACGTCAACGGCTTCCTCCGGAAGGAGAAGTTCAAGATGTTGACTTTGGCTCAGGTCTTGGCTGCTCTAGACCCACAAGACTGGATGGTAGCGTTGGACTTGCAGGATGCGTACTTTCACATCCCCGTCCTGCCGGCCCACCGGCGTTACCTGCGGTTCACGGTAGGCCACGAGCACTTTCAGTTTATCGTGCTCCCATTCGGCCTTACCAGCGCCCCACGGGTGTTCACGAAAGTGATGGCGGTGGTCGCAGCTCATCTGCGCCGGTTAGGGGTTTCAGTCTTCCCCTACCTCGACGACTGGCTGTTGAAGGCGGGCTCGCCCCAGACAGTCGTCCACCACCTTCAGATGACGGCAGACCTCTTGCACGAGCTGGGGTTTTCCATCAATGTGCCGAAATCACACCTGTGTCCCTCTCAAAAGCTCCTTTTCATCGGAGCGGTTCTCGACTCGGCGCAGTTTCGGGTTTATCCTCCGGAACGGCGGGTCCGGGATATTCAGGCTCTGATTCCCATCTTTCAGCCGTTATCCCGGGTTTCGGTCAGGTTGACGCTGCGGCTTCTGGGGCTGATGGCCTCCTGCATCCTTCTGGTGCATCACGCCAGATGGCGGATGCGGGCTCTGCAGTGGGACCTGAAGTTTCAGTGGGCCCAGCATCAGGGCAACCTATCCGACCATGTCCTGATCTCGGAGGGCACTGCGAGACAGTTGCAGTGGTGGCTTACGGACCGCGATTGGGTCAGGGGCAGATCCCTCTCCCTTCCCCAACCGGAGCACGTGGTTGTGACGGACGCGTCCCTCCAAGGCTGGGGTGGCCACTTGGGAGAGGCGGAGATCAGAGGCCTCTGGTCTCCGGCGGAGTCCCGGCTCCATATCAACATGTTGGAGCTGCGGGCGATTCGCCTAGCACTGAAGGCATTCCTCCCCTTTGTCAACGGGAGTGTAGTGCAGGTGTTCACGGACAACACCACCGCCATGTGGTACTGCAACAAACAGGGCGGTGTGGGGTCGTGGACCCTTTGCCAAGAGGCTCTGCGCCTCTGGCAATGGCTGGAACGTCAGGGCGTGACTCTGACGGTTCAACACCTGGCAGGTTCTCTGAACGCCAGGGCGGACGAACTCAGCCGTCGGTGCTCGGTGGATCACGAATGGCGTCTGAACTCGGATGTGGCGAGAGGCCTCTTTCAGCGATGGGGAGAGCCTTGGTTAGATCTATTCGCCACAGAAGAGAACGCGCAATGTCCTCAGTTCTGCGCGTTGGAGTTTCCAAGACGGCACTCGCTCGGCGACGCCTTTCGGCGCGAGTGGAGTTGCGGTCTGTTGTACGCCTTTCCGCCTATACCACTTCTGCCCAGAGTGCTGAAGAAGATCAGGCGCGACCGGGCCCAAGTTATCCTTGTGGCTCCGGACTGGGCTCGAAGGTACTGGTATCCCGAGCTACTCAGCATGACAGTCGGTCCCTCGATCCGCCTGCCCCTTCAGGAGGACCTTCTGTCGCAGCAGCAGGGGACGGTCCTCCACCCGAACCTGTCCAGTCTCCACCTCCATGCGTGGAGATTGAGCGGCGACAGTTGAGGCCATTTGACTTGCCTCCTGAAGTCTGTGATGTCATTCTGGCAGCCAGGCGTCCCTCCACAAAGTCGGTATACGCCTGCCGGTGGAACAGATTTGTGGCATGGTGCACAGCGAAGGCTGTGGATCCCCTTTCTGCCCCTCTGTCTGAGGTTCTCCTCTTCCTCCTTTCCCTTGCCCAGCAGGGCTCTGCTCTGGGCACTATCAAGGGCTATCTTTCTGCCCTTTCCGCCTTCTTGAGGCTACCTGATCAGCCATCTTTGTTCAAGTCCCCTATTGTGTTGAGATTCTTGAAGGGCATCACGCACATGTATCCTCCAACTCCGTTCGTGATGCCTCAGTGGGACTTGAACCTGGTTTTGACTTTCCTGATGTGCGCTCCCTTTGAGCCCCTTCATTCCTGTCCTCTCCGTCTTCTCACCTTAAAGACGGCCTTCCTGGTAGCCATCACCTCGGCCAGGAGAGTGAGTGAGCTCCAGGCTCTTTCTATTCAACCTCCTTTCTTGTCTGTTCATCCTGATAAGGTGGTTCTTCGGACTAGACCTTCTTTCCTGCCCAAGGTAGTCTCTGCTTTTCACATTGGGCAGTCCATCACCTTGCCCTCTTTCTTCCCGCCTCCGCATCCTTCAAAGGATGAAGAGCGGCTCCATCGTCTGGACCCAAAACGTGCGCTTTCATTCTATATGGATCGCACACGCCAGTTCCGGGTGGATGACCAACTGTTTGTTGGCTACGTGGGTGAGAAGAAGGGAAGGGCGGTACAGAAACGGACCATCTCTCGGTGGGTCGTCCTGTGCATCAAAGCATGCTACTCTTTGGCTCGGAAGGAGCCTCCTGTTGGGCTGAGGGCCCATTCCACTCGGGCCACGGCGGCTACTACTGCCCTGGGCCGGGGAGTCCCTTTGCAGGACATTTGCCAGGCGGCCACGTGGGCCTCGCTGCACACCTTTGCGAGGCACTACTGCCTGGACAGTCAAGTCCGGAGGGATGGCTTCTTTGGCCGTTCGGTCCTCCAGGACTTTCTGGTGTAGGTTGTATTGGTTCGCAGACCCACCACCGGGGTTGGTATTGCTGGGGTATCTATTCTAAGGTAAGGAATCTAATACTAACCTGTTTCTTTCAGATGAACAAGTTACTTACCTTCGGTAACGATATATCTGTAAGAAACAGTAGTTAGTATTAGATTCCTTACCGCCCCGCCCATCCTCCCCGTTCTGCGAACTGATACCTAGGGTTAAGGACATCCCTTTCAGGGCCCTAGTTTCAAATGGCACCAGTGTTGGTTCTCACATGGCTCTGCGTGTTCTGGCGCGGAAAAGCTGTGTGCAAAGAACTGACGTCAGCGCGCGGAGGCGGCGTCTATATACTCCAGCGACGTCATCACGGCGCACGACGCCGACGACGCGGAGCCGCAGGGGACGCCTGCAGACGACGCCTACCGACGCGCAGGGGTACTGCTACGCAAAAGTTTCCGGATCCAGACTGACGCCTGGGGATATTCTAAGGTAAGGAATCTAATACTAACTACTGTTTCTTACAGATATATCGTTACCGAAGGTAAGTAACTTGTTCATTGTGCATTGTCTATAGAGTCAGTTATTGGTAGTTGCGCTGTTCGCTCGGGACTCGGTGCTGCGAAGGTTCAGGTGAGAGTGAACTAAAAGTTTCGTCGTAATGAATTTTATCATTTGGAGTGAGACAGGGGACAGGGAAGTTTAAGTGACCGTGAAAAGGATGTGGCGCAAATAGAGAATTACCAAGATCGTGGTGGCACAATTTGTGAGAGGAATCGGGTGCCATATTCCGCGGATAGACTTAATTGTGAGTGGCGGGTGGCGCAGTGATGGTGTGATGCCGGCGCATTCACTAGTGAGCAAGGCTGACCTTTTGGAGGGGCCGTTGTGTTCCAAGCTCGGGGAGTATGGAGCGCGGTCAATGTTCTATTCATGAAATGGCCTGGAGAGGAAAAAGAGTATTGTGATGGTCGGCAAGGTTACTATGCCGGGGACCGTGCTATAGAGTAGGGAGGGGGAACAGTTTACCTTTAAAACTGAAAATGTTGATCGTGGTCTCATATGGACACAATCACGCTCTGTGTGCCCAGCCGGGCACGAGGTCCAAGGGATCAAGCAGGATGAAAGCAGCAAGCAATGGCTGTTAATTTGCGAGGAGCTGCGGGAATGGGAGAAGGTGTTTAAGTAGGGTTACCAATGTCTAGTGCAGTCCATGGTTTGTTGGTTAGTTGGGTTCCTTATCACGAGCTTACCTCAGTTGAGTCTCGTGAAGACGGCGTTCGGTCTTCCGTTCCTTAAAGCGTGGTAGCTGGAACACATTGTGGGCCTAGGCGTGCCGTTTATGTGGGTTATTCGGCAGACGCTCGGTGTAAAAATGGACAAGGGACTACAGAGCCAGTGTGTGTATATGGCCCAGAGGAGGGGGCCATCTTAGAAAAGGGGCGCAGCGGTGGCAGACATCTTAGAGTGGTGAGAAAGAGCTAGATGTTGTGGTGAGTAACGCCGAGTGCTCAATTAAAATCAATTGCGTCGTTGCTGCAGTGGTGTCTATGTGAATAATTGTGCACAATTTTCGAAGTCAAGCAACACTAATATACATGTTAAGCCTCATGTATTACGGGCAATATTACTCACATTTTCTACATATTTATAATTTTGCAGTTTAAGCAGTGCATCCTGGCAAGATGGATTACATTGGGTTTACATTTTGTACAGTGTCTGTAGAACAGTTACTGGGGTAGTTATTGTCCGATTTTTGTGCAGTTCATATGGTAAGGGCTTAAAGCAGGGTTGTCCAGTCCTCTGTTCTATTAAGCC
Organism: Lissotriton helveticus; assembly: GCF_964261635.1. Classification (NCBI taxonomy): domain Eukaryota; kingdom Metazoa; phylum Chordata; class Amphibia; order Caudata; family Salamandridae; genus Lissotriton; species Lissotriton helveticus. The sequence continues at coordinate 644,195,024 of NC_136070.1, forward strand.
CATTCCTTATTGAATCAAATAGGATGATAGATTTTAGTTCCTCTCTGTTGAGCAATTGGGCCATATTGCCACCCCTTTGTGGTAGTTTCAGGACTTTGAGAACTGTCCAGCGTATGTCGTCCTCGTTGTGATTGGCATCAGAAAACTGGTCAACAAGGGGCGCATTCGGTGTCTTGCATCTGATGCGGCTTCTGTGTTGACAGATCCTGGTCTTGACTCCTTGCGTTGTTTGTCCGACATATACTTTCTGGCATGGACAGTGGATAAGATAAATCACATTCGATGTGTTGCAGTTGGAGAATGATTGACAATGTACTGTAATGTTGTTTAACGTAAAGCTTTTACCCTCAATTGTGTACAAACAGACATTGCAACCACCACATTTAGAGTGACCAATGATGGGGGACAGACCCCAGACAGCATCAAGAGTAGTAGCGTTAGGAGTGATGGGTTACGCAGCTCTAACCAGATGGTCCTTCAGGTCTCTACTCTTTCTGAATGCAAATAGAGGTTTGTCAATGTTCAGACTGCCTGCATTAACACCTTGGCTGCTATTGTTATACCTCCCCTGTGCTGGGCCATAATAGAAATGGGTGTGGTCATGACGAGCTCAGCTCGTCATGAGCACAGGAGCACTGTACCTCATGACGAGCTGAGCTCGTCATGAGCACCGAAGGGGTTAACAATGGGCCAATGGTGCAATATAATTTTCCTCAACTTATTGGACACCGGGGAGAAGGTTGTGACTCATGCTATTCTTTGCAACTCTTTTTTTGGTTTCGGGGTCAGCAAGACTTCTCTGGGGCAATACCAAGCTCTTTTAGAAGCATTTTTCACAATTCTTTTAGGGTAACCCCGGTCCTTCAGTTTCGAGGCAAGGACTGTAGCCTCTCTGAAGTAGTCCTCCTTACATGAACAATTTCTCCTGATTCTCAAAAATTGAGAGTACGGAAGAGAGTCCCTTAGAGCCCTAGGGTGATTGCTGGTGTAGTTAAGGAGGGTATTCCGCTCTGTGGGTTTTCGATATAGGCGTGTTAGTAGCTCGCCATCAGAATGAAAAATTGTCAGATCTAGAAATGCAATAGAGTCGCTGTCAGTGGTGATTGTGAAGGACAACCCTGAGCAATTATTGTTCATCCAATGTAGGAATTGACATAGAACATTGACGTCGTGTCTCCAAATAATGAAGATATCGTCGATGTATCTACGCCAAAAAACAATGCCTTGGAAAAAAGGGTTTGTCGGAGTCAGAATGACATTAGTTTACAATTGATCCATGAAGAGCACCGCTAGGTTGGGAGCAAAAATCGCCCCCATAGAGGTGCCCTTGATTTGTTGATAGAAGAGGTTGTTTAATGTGAAGAAGTTGCGAGTAAGGCACAGTTCTAGTAGTTGTTAGATGAAAGTACTGGGAACAGCATGGGGGCGTGGGCGTGAGTCCAGTGTTTTTTGTATCACCAAGAGAGCAGTTGTTTGTGGTATATTAGTGTACAGAGACTCTACGTCCATAGTGCATAGAGTCTCTGACAGAGGATTGTAGGGGTGGTGTTCAATCATGTTTATCATTTCCATTGAGTCTCTTACATAGCATTTGGTAGTTAGAATACATTCTTTAATAAAGAAATCTACGTATGAACCAAGTGGTTCCAAAATTGAGCCACAGGCAGAAACAATTGGACGTCCTGATGGATTGGTTGTATTTTTATGGATTTTTGGTAGCGTGTATATTACAGGAGTACATGGTGTTTTCACGTTCAGGAAATTGAATTCTTTTTTGGAGAGGAAGCCAGCATGGAGTCCCTCTGTGGTAGTCTTTAAGATCAATCCTTGTATTTCTTTTGTGGGGTTTGAAGCCAGTCTCAGGTAGTGATCTTTGTTATCGAGTTGCCGTTGGATTTCTGCTATATATGCCACTTCCCCTGGAGAACTATCCCACCCCCTTTATCTGCATTTTTGATTACAAGTGTATCATTTGTTTTGAGGTGAATTATTGCTTGTTTTTCCTTATCACACTTATTTTATTCATACAACAATTCCTCGTCTCGGGGGTAGGTCGTGATCGCTCTAGCGACATAGGTTTAGAATCAAACCAGACGCCCGTGTATAAGTATATTTTTATTTTTATCCTTTCACGCCCCTCATATCCCCTTGTTAATTTCACATTAAATATCAGTATCGGGCAATAACTCGTTGTGCTGCAAATTTTTGTATATCGCCCGTTTTGCACATTAATCTCAAGATTTCGTCACCCGATAGGTCAGAAACCTACACTATAGCCTCAGCGTTTCGGTATGTCTCCGCAAACTTTTGTTGGCATTAGCCACATGTGGGTTACCGTTCCTTATTCTAACGGCATAAAGCAAAGTAAAAAAAGGGGGAGAACTGACTAACCCTAAGATTCATTCTTCTTTTCGTGGCTGTATTTTCTGGTTATTAATAAACTGAGAATATATATTTATTATACAGGAGAAGGTCAAATGTACATTCTTTCCCATTCCTCACGGTTATTAAGACCTTCAGTGTGGGTTCTAAACATACACATATAATACTGCTCGCGCATTTTTCTTTTCTTATCTACATTGCCCCCTCTCCTCGATATAGTCACTTTCTCTAAAATGCACCAGCGAAGTTCGTCTACTGTGTGATTACATTCTGCCCAATGGTCCGTTAAAGGGGCATTCCTTTTTTTGGTTCTGATCGCGGACCTGTGCTCATTCAGTCTGGTCCTCATTTCTCTACTTGTTTCCCCTATGTAACCTAAGCCACATGGGCACATTATTAAGTAAACAACATTTTGAGTCTTACAATTGAACATGTTTTTAGCAGTATGTGTATTCTTATTTAGCGTGATCTTCTCTCCTAAAATTATCGATTTACAGTTCACGCATGTACTGCATGGGTATGTGCCTATCAGTTTCTTATTGGTCGTGATGCTAGTTTGATGGATCTCATTTCTGTCTTTATATGTTCTCACCAGTCTATTCCTAATTGTCCTATTCCGTCTATATGAGAACAATGGTTTCTCAATCCTAGCAGAATTGTTATCCTGAAGATAGTTCCAATTTCTGTTTATAATGTTTTTTACTTTGTTACTAATTACAGAATAATTGGAGACAAATACTATTTTGTCCGCTTTTTCTCTTTCTCCAGTCTTTCCTTCAAATAATGCATCGCGATTGTAGAATTTGGCTCTTTTATACGCTTTCTTAATAATATTCTTGGGGTAACCCCTGTCATTCAACTTAATTTTTAATTTTTCAGCATGGATCTCAAAGTCCTTTTTATTCGTACAATTTCTGCGAAGCCGCAGAAATTGGCCGAAGGGTATGTTATCCTTCTGGCATCTTGGGTGGTCACTATTGTAGTGGAGCATCGTGTTGCGATCACTCGGTTTTACGTATAGATCCACTATTAACTCACCCTCTTTTGTTTTTATAGTGATGTCAAGGAAGGCACATTCCTGCTGACTCATGGTGTGAGTGAATTTCAGATTTGGGTCCCCACAGTTGAGCCATGCAATGAACTCCAACAATTCATCTTCTCCGCCATCCCAGACGAAAAATATGTCGTCGATAAATCGCGACCAATTTGTCACATTCTCATAAAATGGTGCTGCTTGATTGTATATATCCATGTTTTCAAAGGCACCAACATAAAGGCAAGCCAGGCTAGGTGCACAGGTAGCCCCCATGCTGGTGCCCTTTACCTGACAATATAAATCTTCCTCAAAGAGGAAAATGTTGTTCCTCAAAATTATGTCCACTAGGTCCACTATAAAAGTGGAATGTTCCGTCAGGTCTCCATTTTCATCCCTCAAAAGGTCACTAATGGTTTCTACTGTGGCTGCCTGCGGTATATTAGTATACAACGATTCGATGTCTAGTGAGACAAGCCACTGCTTTTCATCATCGAATTTGATACCTTCAACTTTCTTGATTATTTCAGTTGTATCTTTAATATACGATTTTTGTTGGGCTACCATGGGTCTAAGGAATTTGTCCACATATATGCTCAGTGGCTCAGTTAGGGAGTTCAGACTGGAAACTATGGGTCTCATTGGGGGATTCAAAAGACACTTGTGCACTTTTGGGAGGCCATATATCGCGGGAATTACTGGATGAGTGTTCAGTAAAAAACCATATTCATCCTGGCAAATGATTTCATCCTCTTTTGCCATATCCAGAACATTTTTAATGTGTCTCTGTAGGCTTCGCCATTCCTCCTGTGATGAGGATCTATAGTGTTCTTTTACTGTTAAAAGGGAGAGCATTTTTTCTCGGTAGTTCTCTGTCTCCATTCGTACAATACTACCTCCCTTATCTCCTGGTTTTATCGTTATAGTGTCACATGTTTCAAGATTATTCAACGCATCCCTGCATTCTTTTGATAGATTGTTATTATACAGTTTGACCTACTTTCACAGTAAGCTTTCTATGTCTTTTTCCACAGCTGTCTCAAAAAGTTCCTCATCTTTGTTAACCATAGTTCTAGCTGGGGTCCAAATAGAGGGTGGTTTTAGGCCTGACTGTTCAGGTATGAAAAAAAATTTTGATCGAAATTTTTTTTTGATCGTGAAGGGTGTCTGCATAAAGGGGTGGCCATACAAGCTGATGAATGTGAACCTTAGGGGGTGGTCATTAAACCACTTTAGTCTAGTAAGAACCACAATGGGCAAACAGTAAAGTAGATAATATATTTCCAAATGTAAATGTAGGATCAATGTGCAACTGTACAAAAACATGTTTCCTTACTCTGGATTCCTCTATTCACAGATCCATGTTGTTTTAACTGTCCTGAAGAAGGTGGGGCCACGTGCCTTATCCACCGAAACGCGTCGACACCCCGTTTAGGGCATTTTATCCATGATATTTTATTTGAATTGTATTGTTATATGTTTTTTTATTCATTTAAACTGTATTAAAATGTATTGTGAAACTAATGAGCAGTAGGCATTGTATTAAAAAGCGGAATTTGCATGTCATATTGTCTAAAGTATAAATACCTATTGCCCCTTTTTTAACAAGATAAAAAATTCATATAACTCTAGGTACTGTTCTATGCCGAATTATTAGATACTTTTGTGGTTCCATTAGTAGACTATAGCAATTTCATAAGTATGGGTAATGGTGTGTGAATATGTGAATGACAGCATCCTTCTCCTTATATAGGGACACTGTGTCTCTCTAAATAATTACGAACAACCCAGGAAATACCTACAAAACTTTTATTTCACTCTACCCAGTTCCCTTGGGTCCAGAGGGTACTCTCTTTCCTTGATAACAATTCATGAATAGAACCTTGACCGCGCTCCATACTCCCCGAGCTTGGAACACAACGGCCCCTCAAAAAGGTCAGCTTTGCTCACTAGTGAATGCGCCGGCATCACACCATAACTGCGCCGCCCGCCACTCACAATTAAGTCTATCCTCGGAATATGGCACCCGATTCCTCTCACGAATTGTCTAATTCTCTATTTGCGCTGCATCCTTTTCACGGTCACTTAAACTTCCCTGTCCCCTGTCTCACTCCAAATGATAAAATTCATTACGACAAAACTTTTAGTTCACTCTCACCTGAACCTTCGCAGCACCGCGTCCCGAGCGAACAACGCAACTACCAATAACTGACTCCATAGACAATGCACAATTCACGTGTCACCATGACCTCTTTAGATTCCCACTGCGTCGTATGTATCTCTCTTTTCACCTTCACCGTGATATCGCTTCGCAGCCCTCCATATGAACTATGTAATTCACATCAGCTCAGTTCTTGGAAGAAACCCCCTCCACTCAGAACGCCACCCCGCACAGCGATAGATCGATTCACAATCACTGGATATTGCATGGGTCAAACGAGAACTTGTCGCTTTTTTCACAATAGCGGTTGAAGACACTGTCCTTGTCACAGACCATGCACATGGTCCCTTCAACCTATAATGACGCTGACATGCTACCTCAAATCCTAATGGGGTACCTTATTATGTTGTTCTTTTCTCCCTTTTTTTCCTGTTTTATTCCCACAGGCGTTAAAATCAAATCAGGCATTTGTATTTATTAGTCCTGAAGATGATCCCATTGTACTAGGAGCTAGGGATCGAAACGTCGACTTTCAAAACAGTACCACAATGTATCCATTGTGTAAATTGTATTGTGCTAACTGCTTGGTAGAGCTTACTGAAGCTTGCATTGTATTGTAAGCCACCACTCGCTCCAACTTTTTTGCCTGTTACTTTGCTTTCCTCTCATTCTTCTTCTTTCACGCTTGGTACAGGATTGTGCCCTCGCTTCATCTTTTTGGTGCTTCCATTTTGGTTTATTCTTTTTGCATCTGTTCTAATAAATGTTCCTCCGTCCGGCTGGGCATTGGAAGACTATCCATAGTTCTTATTGAAGTCTATGATGAAATGTTTTCATTATCTATTGTTAGGCTAAGGACCTATGTAATTGATTCACCAGCAGCTTCCTTCGCAGGAAACAGTACGCACTCACAGGATTCTGTATTACCCCAATTTCTTTAATTATCCAACAGCATCCAGTTTCAAAAGGAAATATCGACGCGTTTCGTTATCTACAGATAACTTGGTCACGGTTGATACTACACATTTAAATCTAAAAAACAATTGACGATGAAAGGACATTTTTGAGTACGGAACATCCTATCACAGCAACGGTATATTTTTTACCCAAAGTACATAAGAACCCACTAAAACCACCAGGGCGACCTATTGTGTCAGCAAAGGGATCATTAATGGAGCAGGTAGCAAATTATATTGAATTTTTCCTAATGCCTTTTGTGTTAAATCTGAGTTCCTTCCTTAAGGACACCACGGATCTTTTAAGACACCTTCAAGATCTACCATGGCAAGCATCCTATATGCTGATAACGATGGATGTAATACCGCTTTCCACTAATATTAAAAACAACATTGGCTTAATGGCATGGGGCTTTTTCCTAAAGGAGCGAGATATCCAATTCAAACAACACAATCAAATGTTAATGAATATGATCGAGACGTGTCTCACTCAAAATGTGTACCTCCTTGGTGAGGAGATCTACCAGCAGGTAAAGGGATGCGCGATGGGTTTCTCTTTTAGTCCACCATACGCGTGTCTCACAATGGGATGGTGGGAACAACAAACAGCATGGCATCCCAACAATGACAGATTTGTAAACAAAGTCACGAAGTGGCTAAGATATATTGATGATCTCCTAATAGTGTGGGATGGTACGGCACAGGAATTTGAAGAGTATTTTAAAATCTTGAACTCAACAGATGCTAAAATAAGATTCACGTACAGCATCAGCAATGAAAGAGCTATATTCCTGGATACAGAGATTTACATTGTTAATAATAAACTGGAAACCACACTTCACAGAAAGGAGACATCCACAAATGCCACCTTACATGCGGATAGGTTCCACAAATCATCAGTGAAGGATAATATCCCATGTGGAGAATTTCTGAGACTACACCGTATCTGCTCTCAACAACGAGAATGGGAGGAACATAGTAAAAATACGGCGAAGAAATTCAAACATCATGGGTACAAAGGAGGTATCATCAAAAAATGCTGGAAACGCGCAATGAGAAGAAAAAACAGGACATATTGGATGAAAATCGCAAAGTGTTAGAAAATTTAAATGCAAGCCAATCAGAGGATACTACAGTGAGACTGTTTCAGGAAAAATTGGAAACACTTGCAATTGGATCCAACAGTGAACAGAATAATGAGTAAACATCCAAACATCACGTTCCGCCGTGCCAAAAACTTGAGAGAAAAATTGGTACTTGGCCATCATCAAGATCAAGGAAAAAAAGAAAGGGATACAATGGCTAAAGACAACGGGCTTCCTAAAATGCCACGCATGTAAAGTTTGCCAGATTGCCAAAAATACGACGGAAGTCGCCTGGCCTATCAACTAGACATGGCAAATCAAAGAACTGATAACGTGCAAAAGCCAATTCGTCGTGTACATGATCAAATGTCCGTGCTCACTAAAATATATATGTAGCACGAAGTGTGAGTTGAAAAAGAGAATACTCGAGCACGTGCGAGCAACGATCAATAAGGACAGGAGCAACTCTTTTGCGAAACATATGGAACTTAGCCATGAAGGAGACTGGAAATCACTACGGTTCTATGCACTTGAAACAATATCTCCACATGTGAGAGGTGGAGATCGGGAAAAGAAACTGAGGCGCAGGGAATCCCGTCAAATATTGAATTTTAGAACTTCCACTCCATGGGGTCTTAATCAAAGTGAAGAATTATATGTTCATCTTTAAAAAAAACTGAGTTCATTATAAACATGATATAGTGATGTCCATCCTGGGGAAGAATTTTTATCAACATATATGGTGGTGTTTTTTTTATGTCAGAATGTACTTTTGTCATCTTAGTTAGTCGTAATTAGTTTTTTGTCTCCCCAAAATGTTTTGTCTCACAAATTCAACATAAAATGACATAGCTAAGCAGTAATGTAATTTAGAATAATGAATTAACCAAATCGCCCACTAGAGGGCTGATAAAAAATTCACAAAATAATGCAATGTAGCAACTTAGTAGGGAGATGATAGAATGTGCCACATAGTAACGAATGTGACATTCAGAAGGTTGAATAGCCACTGGAGGGCCTAATAACAGTAATATTGAATAAAATGCGGAGTAAGTCTCCTCGCATTACTAAAAACCAGTAAAAATAGAAAGAACCCATGTTGGGACTTCTTTTTAATAAATAGCGAAAATCGGAGCTCCGATCGATATAGACATAAAATAATGTGCGGTCATAATATAAAATCAAGGTTTTGTGACTAAGCTCATAAAATGACGAAGGTGTTCCCTTAAAGACATGACTGAAATGAGAACACTGCAGTCCGTGCCATACCGGTTTTGATAAAATGAACAAAAAGATCATTAAAGTTTCTGTTGAAACCATCCACTTAAAAAAATTCTAAAATGAACTGATTTCCTCCCTCTAGGTATAATTTCATTATGAACGTGATCAAAGGTAAAAAAATAATACATTGCAACGTAAAATGAACGATTACGATTACCAGAAGGCTGTGTAAGTTAACACTGAGTGACATCACGAGTCACATGTTTGGCTTTTCACTTCTTATAGGGTGATTTAAATGTGTAATATCAATGGTGACCAAGTTATCTGTAGATAACGAAATGCGTCGGTATTTCCTTTTGAAACTGGATGCTGTTGGATAATTAAAGAAATTGGGGTAATACAAGAATCCTGTGAGTGCGCACTGTTTGTTTTCCTGCGAAGGAAGCTGCTGGTGTGTATATATATATATATATATATATATATATATATATATATATATATATATACACACACACACACACACACCCACCCAATAGTAACACACTTGGCAAATGCAACTGTTAAATGCATGGATTATAATAAATACAAGACCCTTTCCACGGAGGAAACCAACCTGGGTGTTGCTGGTTGCTGCACAACGCCAAATCCTCTTCCACCTAGCCTCCCCATATCCCGGGAGGGATCGACCGCCCTGCCGCTTGTTAACAACTTGCAGCACCCGCTTCGCGGGTGCCGCTGCGCGGCGTGTGGCGTGGGGTCGAGGCTGCTGGAGTGCTTGCCGGTCTGAGGAAGGAGGAGGGAGCACCGCGAGTCTACCGAGGGAGCGCGCCGCAGGGACTCTCAAGACCAGGAGTCCCTGCGCTGCACAGGTGTGCACGGCCGCGCCCCCAGCAAGACACGCCCCCCGGCTGCAACGCTCCCTTATAAACAAGGAACTGCCGCTCAGCGGGACGCGAGCGGGACGCAGAGCGAAGCCCGAGCAAAGGGCGGGCAGTCTGTGGCAGTCAGGGGCTGACAGAGGCTGGGCTGGGCCACCCCTCTTGCATCGATTGTTCTCGGTTCAGGGGAGCGGATTCTATCTGCGGGTCTCGTATCCAATATGTCAACCCGCTCTGGTAAAGCTTTGAGGGGTGGGGGAGAAAGTGCCACGGGGAGCACAATAATTGGCACAATGGACAAATTCATCACTAGGGTTGCTGCGGTTATTGAAAAGGAGATTGTGATGACGGAACGTCGCCTTTCACAAGACTCCTTTCCCTCTAAACGCTCCTCCTTGGGAGCCGTTGCACATGCCCTGTCCCCAATCTCCGCCTACCCTATCTCTCCTTTTCCAGAGATCCTGTCCGTAGAGCCACGGATTGTAGCTATAGAGGCAGGTATTGACAGGATAGAAAGCCTAATCATCAATCCCCTGCCCTCCAGCCCTAGCCCACCTGCTGCGGATGTTTGCTCCGTCCCACTCACAGCTACCACCCCTGGTCACAACTCCCAATCTTCTATTCAGGTTTCCATACCAGGCCAAAAACCATTGCCCCAGGCTCGAGTTAGTAGGGCTCACAAGAAAAGAAAAAGGGTTATTAGTACTCGGAAGGGAAGCTATTCCTCGCTCTACAAGCGCCCCAGGATACAGTCTCATAAAGGTCCTACGTACCTAGAAGCTGGAGGGTCAGAACCATCTGGGAATATTACCCCATCAGGGCCAGCACCAGAAATCCCACTTCCCCACCACTTGGTCCCGGCATTACCTACACCTCTAAACGAGGGCTCCTCCCTTGCGCCCTTCGAGAATCTGGTTAAGTCTCTGCTGGTACCGCTTATTGACCAAGTCAAGAGTCTGGGGGATAGGTTAGACAGATTCGAACAGACCACCCGGGACAATTTTTTCTCCTTGAAATCCCTTTTTAAACTACAGTCAAGGCTCAGGGAGGATATTGCAGCTGGGAATGAAGGGAAAGGGGATTCTGTGGGCCCAACACAGGGGCACTTACCGGCATTGTCCGCCCATGCACAAGCCACCGGGATGGCTTTAACATCAGCACCACTGACTAGTGCAAAACCGGCTAAGCCGACTATTACTACCCATGTTGTCCAGGTCCATGCTAGTACCCCCCCAGCAGCGAGAGCAGCTAAGTCTAACCCTGCTCAAAAGAAGCGGCAAGAAGGAGGGGCTGGCTCCAATTCTAAACCATCGGCCGCTCCACCCACTGAAGCCAGGGGAGTAGCCACGGCTCAAAAGGCAAAAATAACTACTTGCCCACCTAAAAACTCGAGCCCAGTGGCTATACCACAAAAGGTGGTACGCAAGTGTCCCCCAGTCAATCTTCCCCCTGAGAGCCAACCATACGTTGTTGTTCTCATCAAGGTTCCCGCCCTGAAGGATAACCAGCATGAAACCCACCAGGCACTAAAGAACAAGGTCATCCACTGGATGCAAGCCAACAGACCCCTTCCCTTGGGTGTGGACGGCCTGATTCTCGGTGTGCGCAGGGTGGGTTGGATTGGCCAGGGGAAAAAATTGTTTGAGGGGGATTGTGTGGTGGTCAATTTCCAAGACATTAGAGCTGCCCACTCAATATGTAGCCTTGGACAGGCTACGGCCGGTCCCGGAGTCGAAACAGTTGATTTAACATTTTTCTACCCGCGGCCGGTCGTGAACTCTTTAAGTAATCATCCCGTGTTACCAACCCAAAATAGTGCTTACGGCCAATGGCATCCAGCAACAACTGTAGTGCAGTCGCACGCAGTCTTGCCAATGCCGAGCTGGGGCACTAGGGGCTACTGACTCCTAGATTTCCCTGAGGAGGCTCGGATGGTCTGGTCTTCCGACGTCCAGTCCCCTTTAACTGTTAAATCTAAAGATCCCCTGACCATCTCAGATGAGCAGGTTGCCTTAGCAGACACAGGGGAATTAAGGGTGGGGAGGGCTCTACTAGAGCCTGCCACTGTCTGCCCTACCGTGGGAGAGGTAGACTCACTTGGTCCTGTCGAGCCCTGCGGCATTGCGGTTGTGGCGGACCCATCCATTAGGGTTCTCAGCTGGAATGTGGCTGGTCTGGACAGGAAGCTGGCACTGCCTGACTGGAACGCACTTGTGGAACAGTACTCCATATGTTTGTTCCAGGAAACCTGGAGTAAGGAGCCCCTACATAAGGCAGGATACTCTACTCACCACTTACCAGCTGTTTATTCAGAGACTGGTAGGGGTCGCCCTTCGGGCGGCCTCCTTGTCTGGGTAGCTTCCGCACTTAACTGTAGGGTGGAGGAGCATGACACCCAATGCCCGGACCTCCTTAACATCACCCTGAAAAATCCCAAGGGACATGTTATTGTAAATATTTTTAATATCTATGCCCGAGGTATGAAGGGGGGTAGAGAATCCCCCACCATAGCCTGTCTGGAGGCTCTGCTTTGATCCTCTCCACACAAGCACCGTACTCTGGTTGCGGGTGACTTCAATTGTACCTTCGAGCCTCTTGGCCCTGAAGTCTCACAAGATCAAGAGGACGATGACAATAGGTGGGGGATACCAGCTCTAGAGCTCAGCCCAATTAAAAAATGGACGGAAGTGGTGCTCCAGGTTAATTCCCTAACAATGGAGTTTGACCTGAGGGCCCTTAATGGCAGGACTAGTTCCGACAAAAAGGGAGCCCATACATACAATAGGCCCGCGCATACGTCAAGAATCGATTATTTTCTCCTTGACGTCCACCTATGGAGCATGGTAAAGGATATGGTGATCATACCCTCTGTAGAGAGTGACCACAACCTTCTCTCGCTTACCCTGACCCATAGGTGGTTAGACGGTATAGGGAGCAGAACCACTTGTTCTCCCGCCCCGGATATGTCATCGGTATCTAACTGCGGTCGACGGCTAAAGTGGGCTAAGCTGTCGCTCTCAGTGGAGAAAATATCTTCTATAACGCAGCTTTTAGCTGCAGCCCTAGAAAACCTTGACTCTCCTGAGGGCGGGCTGGTGGATGTGCCTGCCAGGTTCTGTAACCTAACCCAGGATCTTAGTGATCTTTTTATTGTCTCAGGTAGCGCCAATGGGAAGAAACCAGGTCCCCGGGCCAGACAAGGCTGGTTTAATCGCAAGTGCAGGGAGGCGAAGATTCTGCTTGTTGATGCAGTTAAATCCAAATCACAAATCAGGATTAGGGAGGCCAGAAGGCTATACTCTCACTGCCAAAAAAACGCTAAGAAGGAATGGGAGGATAATTTCTGGCAGGACCTTTTGGCTGCCAGTCGAGGGAGGGATGCCAAAGGGTTTTGGGACCTGGTGGGCAGTAGGAATCGTCCTGATGACACCTTGAGGACCTGTACTATCACTGCCCAGGCGTGGTTCAACCATTTTTTGGCTCTCTATTCCGCCATAGATGGCACGCTTAATGACCCCTTCATCCTTCCCCCCTATACTATGGACAGAGATACGGACCTTTTCTCTGCACGGGAGGTCACGAACCTGATTAAAACTCTCATACCACTAAAAGCAGCTGGCCCGGATGGGTTACCAGGGGACCTTCTTCGAGCATATCCAGGTGAATGGGGGGTGTTGATCTCTGCACTTTTAAATGCTATTATTGAGGGAGGATCTGTGCCAGAGTCCTGGAAAGGGGCGGAGGTAGTCCCAATCTTTAAAAAGGGTAGTCGGGATCTACCAGGGAACTATAGGCCAATAAACCTTATAGACTCGACCCAGAAGGTGGCGGGAAAAGCTATTCTGGGGAGGATTCTTCCATGGGTGGATGATAACCACATACTGTCTGAGATGCAAGCTGGGTTTCGCTCAGGCACAGGAACCATCGAACAAGTCTTTAGACTCCTGTTACTTCACTGGAAGGTGGTGGAGCTGGGCAAAGGCAGTCTTTATCTGGCCTTTATAGACCTGAAGACTGCCTTTGACCTGGTTCCTAGGGAGGAACTCTGGAGGGTGTTGTACGGTCTTGGGATGCCCCCTTACATCTTAAACCTCCTCATGAAATTGCATAATGCCAACTATGCCCAGGTTAGATGGGGTTTGAATGGGGAAAAGACCGATAAGATCCGGGTTGCGAGGGGTGTCCGGCAGGGCTGTGTTTTAGCTCCCACCCTATTCTCTCTCTATGTGAATGGGGTGGTAGAGCACCTGCTTGAAGAACCAGCAGACGCCCCCATATTGGGAGGTGTGAAGATTCCAACTCTGTTGTTTGCCGACGACACCCTTCTCATCTCGAAAACCCCCCAAGGCCTCCAGAAGCTCCTGAACCGCTTCCAGGATTTTGTGCAAACAGAGGACTTGTCATAAATGTGGACAAAACAAAGTACTTAATCATGCACCCCCCCGCAAACTTGGCCGCCCCCCCATCCTGAACTCTATTCCCCTTGAAAGAGTGTCAGAATTTGATTATTTGGGAATCCGTTTGAGTGATGTTATGAGCTGGTCTCCCCACATCAACAAAATGACTGTGGGCCACAAAAGGGTGGGGGGAGCCTTGTTAAAGGAGTACAACAATTCATCAAAACACTGTGTAGCTCCGATAATAGATATTTACAAAGCTCGAGCAGTATCCGCATCACTTTACGGAGCTGAGTTATGGGGTCTGGGTAATATGGAGTCTTTGTCTAAGGCAGAGAATAAATTTATTAAGGACCTCCTGGCCATCCCGATGAGTACCCCGACAGTTCCGGTGCTCCTGGACGCGGGTTGCAAATCAATCAAGGACCTGGCCCGCCTCCGGCCTCTTCTGCTGTGGGCTCGCCTGTGGAGGGTCCCGGAACTAAAATCTTATGCAGACGGGCTGGCAGAGGTAATGCACTCAGATGGCTGGCAGAAGATCAAATGGCTCAGGGACATTAAACACCTGCTTGGGGACCTGGGATTGGGCTCTTGCTGGTCCACCCACTCAGCTCCCCCGAAGGAGACCCTGAAAAAACTATATTGGGAATGGGTTTCTGCAAAGCTCATCAGCAATCAGCGTCACTGCAATTCCACCGCAGCTTATCTGAAAATAAAAGACGTTGTTGCCTTTGAACCCTTCCTGGACATTATTACCATCCCCATGGATCGGGCTCTTTATATCAAATTCAGACTAGGGACTCTACCCCTAGCCGACCTCCTCTCCAGATGGAATACGCCTAAGCAGGTATCACGCAACTGTGCCCTATGTACTGACAGACCCGAAACTGTGGCACACTTTCTTTTTGAATGCCCGGATTATGTGCGCCCCAGATTCCACTGGCTCAAACCACTTTGTAGAGAGATGGGTACTCGTCAGTATTCGGTGGCTCTACGGATTTTATTAACTGATACAGCTCCTCCCATTGTTTGTGCCGTATCCAAAATTTTAAAATGGGCCTGGTTGATCCGCTTAAAAAGACTGTCCATATCAATTTAATTCTTTTTTTAAACTAATTTATTCTGATCAATTGCTATTTTTACTTGTTGATTTTAATGTACAGTCTCTTACTTACGATGTGCTGTTTTATATATTTTCGTGTAATGCTTTTATGGTATATGCATATCGAAATAAAGCAATCAACCAACAGGAAATAAATACAAGAATAAGCAAGTTATACTGATGTCCTGCAAGAAATCAGAAAGATATGTACACTAAATACATCAAATGATTAAATTTGGATGTGCACTCTGACTCACTCACACATCGCAAAGTCAATACTCAAAGAAAACACCTCAGATGATTATAGCCTCTGGAAACTGAAGTTGCACACTGTCAGTCATGCATCACAATGACTGTTATAGCCACTGGAAACTGAATATGCACGCAAACAGCCACACTTCACAATGGCAACAATTAGAAATCAAACACTTCACCTGGTGCAGTCTTCATCCTGACCCACTCCCGACTGGGGAACTCACAACCGAAGTCAGGAGACTCAGCAACCAGATGCCTGCACAGACGATGCGTCCACCGTTCAGGCTCAAACAATCCTGGTTTATAAATGAACAAACCTCAGCTTTATAGTCTAAAAACACACTAGAAGGTTCCGAGAGAACTTCCCTCTGTGCCAAGGAAAGTTACTGGAATTGCCCACCTTCCATGCAACCATTCTAGGGTAAAAGGAGTTCCCACATTCGCTCTGCATTCGCACATGTTCCAGCCTTTATCTTAATGTAGCTTACAAAAGTCTCCAGCAGTAAATTCAACAATCTCCTCTCCAAAAACAAAGCAACCTTCAATGTGAATAACCTAAAACAACTTTAGTAATCTGGTGGCCTGCCTGTGCGCGCAAAAAGCTCAAGCAAGAAGACAGGATTCAAGATGACATGAGGGCATGTCAAAGCCAATAGTAAGAACTTCATAAAACGTCCCAATGTACAACACAATGCACAATTGTGCACTACTGCCTATAGTATCACATACATCATCTCTCAATGTACAGCACAATGCACATTTGTGCACCACTGCCTATAGCATCACATACTTCATCTCTCAAGGTACAACACAATGCACATTTGAGCACCACTGCTCACAACACTGCACTTCGAGACCAAAAATTACATTCTACATCTCTCTCTCTCCCCTGCTTTCAAATGCACATCCCTCACATTCTGTTCAGCTGTTCTACTCTGTGACAGCTCCCACTTTAAAACTGCAAGATTACACAGAAGAAATCTTCAAGGGAAAAAGGCATATGCAGGACATACTTCAGGCTAGGGTAAAGTAAAACAGCAAAAGTCAATTAAAATAATGATAGTCGATGGTCATCACATGGTTTCAAACAATAGGAGTGCCTCTAGCACTACATTCTACCCCAACCTTTGACTATCATAACATACATGTTAAAAAATCAACTTCTTAAGTGAAAGCACAAATATAAAATTAAGCACATATTAAAACAGTGACATTATAAAAGCAAGTAACATAATACTTCATTTAAAATGGTTCATGCATATCTGATAATAACTTGACTTTAGGAATAAATGTAACATACTTAATCTAAAATAGCTCATGCATATCTGATTACTCATCTTCAGGAATAAATGTATGACGAATACACAAAATGAATGCACAAATATAATCAAACATGTTAACTCATTGATGCTCCTAATATTATAAATGGATAATTCTGGAACTTCTACTATTGAAGCAGCCAATCCTATATATTTTGCTTAATATAAAACTCTCTGGATTTTATACAGCCTTCCTGCTTTGAAAGTGTATCTTTTAACATTTTTCTTCATTTTCAAAGTATGCAAAAACAGTCTTTGCTAGGTAAGTTCATCTGGTTGATTCAGCCAAAGTATGTCAGCAACGATGTCGGTGTGCGCTGTCCGGTGATCACTCCAGGGTTGGGGTGCTCCCACACCCTCACGGGCCCACTCAGACAAAGGCACCCACATGCAGGACAGGGACATCAAGTGCACCAACACGTCGCAGTATGATCTGAAAAATAAACAAGCGTCACTCTTCTTGCCAAAAACATCTTTCAAAAAGCACACGTTCTCCTTTTTCGGCTTTGGTTCTGTTTGCATGGTTCACTGCTGGCCCTGGAGAATTATCTGAGAATTCTACCCACACTGTGGCCTCTGAATTCTTGGTAGTAGATTCAAACTCTCCTTCTCCCTGCTCAGTAAGAAGGGCTGGTGCAGTTCCCGACCTGAACTGTTTCTTCATACACTGCTGAATAAGTGCACCCTTGATCATTTGGCATGAGCCCAAGGCAATCTATCTGCCCTGTCTGTTCTGGTAATTTTCCTTTCTCCAACTGGCCCCTCACTTTCTGTGAGACTGGTTTGCGCTGTGCATACTGACAAATAGGAATCACAGTTCTAAGTAAGTTTAGAACATGTATCCCTTTGTTCTCTGCCCACCTGTTAGTAGTGTCTTTCTCTCCTCAGTGCTCAAACTTAGTCATGCTCACCGAATCAGAATCGTGTGTCACCACCTCTGCCTCTTAAGATTTTAGCCTTCTCATCTGTAAGGGAATCAAACCGTCTATCTGGTAAATATATTGGACAATGAACATCTACATGATAGGTTGCAATGAGATACACACCCAATGATAACCATTTTCTATTTATGGGCATTGAAGGAGTCCCATAATCCTCCTTCTGTATATTGTGTGTCTCCTTTCTTATCTGATGGGTCTTTGTCATATTCCCTGGGGCAGCTGCTGTTTCATCAGACAAGTCCTCAAGTAATTGTGCCAACTGATTTATCCTATGATATTATGTGACACTCCTAGTGGTAGTATTATATCTGTAGGCCCGTTGACATGTTACTAACCCATTTAGCCATTCTCCTGTGCCTCATCATTATGATCATGTAATCTTCATGCATGAGACACTCACTATAGGCTCAAATGTCAGAATTCAGGGACCCTGAATGTTGTTTTCCCTCGCTAAACAAATTGGTTAGACCAGCTCCCACCTCAAGGTGTGATGTGTCTTTCTCCTCTGAACAAGAGTGCACTGGTACTGGTGGAGTATACCTTGAAACTTTTATTCAATCGATCAATATATTTCACTGGCTAATAGTAGATGTTTAGATGTGATGACTCAGGGTTTGTACTGACTTGGGTCATATATGTTTGTGGGATTACAGTTATAAAAGTTGGTGGGACCTTGGCCATGTACATGATTGCAGGTCCGGCCTGATGGCTTTATGAAGCTGACTGCCTGGAATTTTATGGAATGTCTGACAAAATATCGAAATCAAAAATATCGAAATACAAAAATATCGGAACAAAAATATCGAAGTCAAAAATATAGGAATCCTATCCCTAACAAGGTAAGTACAAAAATATCGAAAAAATAATATCGTAGTACAAAAATATCGAAATTAAAAATATCGTTTTTTTAAATGTATTAATAATAATGTAAAAATAATTATAAAATACATATAATGTTACAAATATTAAATAAAAATATTAAAACATAATTAAAAAATTAAAACTAATACATATACATTTAAAATAAATTAAAAACTTAATAATTTAATGTAATTTTATATTTTTTAATTTCATTTAATTGATTTAATTTAAATTTATTTTATTTTTACCCTGTACGACTGTACCCCAAAACCCCAAAACTGACCCTGAACCCTAAAAATACCCCTTTACCCAAAAACCCAAAACTGACCCTGAACCCTAAAAATACCCCTTCACCCATGAACTGAAAACTGACCCTGAACCCTAAAAATACCCCTTTACCCAAAAACTGAAAACTGACCCTGAACCCTAAAAATACCCCTTTACCCATGAACTGAAAACTGACCCATAATCCTAAAAATACCCCTTTACCCAAAAACTGAAAACTGACCCTGAACCCTAAAAATACCCCTTTACCCAAAAACTGAAAACCGACCCTGAACCCTAAAAATACCCCTTTACCCATGAACTGAAAACTGACCCAGAACCCTAAAAATACCCCTTTACCCAAAAACTGAAAACTGACCCTGAACCCTAAAAATACCCCTTTACCCAAAAACTGAAAACTGACCCTGAACCCTAAAAATACCCCTTTACCCATGAACTGAAAACTGACCCTGAACCCTAAAAATACCCCTGTACCCATGAACTGAAAACTGACCCTGAACCCTAAAAATACCCCTGTACCCAAAATTAATTAATATTATTTAATTACCAATTAATTATTAATTAACAATAACAATAAAGTAAATATATTAGCACATTTGCTGTAATTAATTTAATTTAATAATTAATATTATTTTGCACAATTAATTAATTAAGAATAACAATAAATTATATATAAAAAAATTACTATAATTAATGTAATTAAATAATTAATAATAATTAATTACCAACTAATTAATAATTATAAATATGTAAAAAATTATAATATTTAATTAACTAATGAATAGAAATTAATTACCAATTAATTATTAATTAAAATATGTACAAACATATATCAATTAATTAATTATTATTAAATTACTTCCCACCCTATTCCCCTATAAACCCATAACCCGCTACAGAACATATTTATCTATTAATAAATTAATTAAAAATAATTAAAAATTAAATCTCAATTAATTAATTAATAATTCCTACTAATTAATAATTAATTTAACATAATTAAATTACTTCCCACCCTATTCCCCTATAAACCCACAACCCGCTACAGTAGTAAAAGACAATATTTAATAAAATAACATTAAAAATAAATAATAAAACATAATAAATACAATATAATATACACTAAATTTATTTAAAAATTGATATTAGTAACATCAAAGTTATTAATTTCGATATTATTAACATCGATATTTACAACTTCGATATTACTGATATCATGCCAATATCGATATTTAGACTGTCGATATTACTTACCTTCGATATTTTAGTATATCGATATTTAAACTTCGATATTTTTGCATATCGATATTTAAAAATCGATATTTTGTCTGTGTACCAATTTTATGTTATGCTATGTTATGTTAATGTATAAAGTGTACTTCCACGTATAAGGTTATCCTAGCACTGTGCAGGTGTATGAGGCTAGTCCCAGGGTTGGGGAGAAGAGTTACTTGAAGAGCTAGGATTCAGCATCTTGCAGGATACAAGAAGAGAGGAGAAGGCTATGATGTGTAGTGTGGATCGCTCTACAATTTAAGAGCAATGTATGAGAAGGCTTGACCTCCGGTTCTGCATCTGTGTTTATGTGTGGGACATGTGGGGGTACGAGTCTGGTTGAGCAGAGGTGCCTAGAAAGTTAACAGAAATGTATGCTGCTGTTCAGGAAAGATTGGCCCGAGTTGTTTAGTGCTTTTAATGTGTGGGTGAGGAGTTTGACCTGTTCATGGGGAGCCAGTGTAGTTACCTTAGGTATGGTGTGATGTGTGTCCTCCATGGAAGGTTGAAGGTTGAAGAGAAGACTGGCTGCTGTGTTTTGGATGGGCTGCAGCCTTCTTGTGTGATGCTTGGTCATTCTGAAGTAAAAAGAGTTCCAATAGTCCAGGTTACTGGTACTAAGTCATGGGTGATGGGCTTCTTGGTGTTGTCTGGTAGCCAGTTGCAGATCTTCCTCAGCATCCTAAGAGTGTGGAAGCAGGGCGCAATGATGGCGTTAGCCTGGAATGTAGTGGATTCGAACTCCAATAGGGATTTCCATTGACAGGCAAACAGGCTTTTCGGGATGTATTGTTTTGGCATGGTTAGAGAGCCACAGAAAGAGAGTCTAAAGGTTCTAGGTGTCTGGATAAAGTGGATTGTGGGAGGGGAAGAGGTCTAGTGTGTTGATGGGATGGCACAGTCCCAGTACGCTTTGCCTTCTTAGCAAATCTTGATTCTTTTTCTTTCAGACTGGTTGAAGACGGAGGCCCAGCAGAGGCGAGAGCAGCTATTACTTGAGGAACTTGTATCACTGGTCAACCAACGAGATGAGTTGGTGCGGGACCTGGATATTAAGGAGAGACGGTGAGTCCTACCTTTAAGTCAAGGTCTGCGGCACCCACCACTTCTCCAAAACTGGGGCCAATATCGATGTCTGCTAATGTATCTCAAGTGGGCCTGCAGGACTTGCATCCGCTCATTTTACCAGTGCACCTCAATCCTATTGCACTCTTGGATATTCCTGCACAGAGGTTGAATATCTAGTCCACACTCAACCCTGCCTCTCCACACCTACTCAGTCAGATTGTTTTCCAGTACCCATGGGAGAGAGCATGTACTGATGTTTCTTAAATACTTGAGGCGGTTGCTTTAAAACAATTGGGGACATTTAGACCTGTCTGGTGGACTGCTGGCCCACTATGTCAGTATAGGCCATGTCCTTGACTAATATGGCTCCTAACTTATTAGGAGATCCCCAGTATACATCCAGGGATTTCTCTGCCTTCAGTGGAGATAGTGGTAAGGTGGCCCTGGGAAAGGCACTAAACTTAATAAAGAGGAAGCCATGTTTGTTATGCCTGTTCGGCAACTTTGTTTTGTTTTGAAGAGACAAACTTCGCAAGCACTAGTTTCTTTCATGAAAATGAAAAAAAATGGCCCTAAGCTGCCTCTGAGGAACAGGGCTCCCTGTAATCTCACATTAGTGAGAGCTCCCTTTTCACCAAAGTACAAAAAAGTATACACCAGCAAATGTAATTGCTGAAGTACACTCTTGTGCTATGTGCTGTTGTCCATTTATGCCAAGTGTCTTTTGTGCCAGATAGTGCCTCCACTTAGGTCACTGTAGCCCATATCACTATCAATCCTATATCGCTACAGGTCTTTTAATATGTTTGTGCGGAGTAAGGTTCACAGGCTTAGAGACTGTGGAACTTATTTATAAGCCCCTTGCGCCGCCGTCGCATCACTTTCTCTGACTCACAGGTGGCGCAGGAGCCTGCTCCATATTTACCAGATAACTCTAAGCAACTTTTTTTGGCTTAATGCTGCCTTGTAAATATTGTTCCCTTTAACACAGTTTTTTGCATTAAAAGGGCATGCAAAGTGAAGGAGTAAGGGAGGCATTGTGCAGCACACATAGAAGAGGAAAAAACATCTTGTGGTTTTTTTTTTGCAGGATGGTTTCCCATCCTGCACAAAAATAATCATTCTGCCTGCGTTGGTGCACGGCAGCCCATTGTGCACCAGCACAGGGGAAAAAGACAGGAATGCACCGTATCTGATAGATACGGTGCATTCCTGCCCTTTTCTTTTGCTGTAGGGTAGCACAGCAGGAAGGCCTGTGGTGCTGCCTTACGGCAAAAACTCATAAATGTAGCCCTGAATGTGTACCACACCAGGAAAAGAACTCTGAGCAAACTCCCCTGCAAGCTTTTTACTTCATCTCTTGTAACTTTTTTCATACATTCAAGACGACAGTCGCTCACTGAGCCCCATACGTACACCTCGGTGGAACACAGGATGGATGATCTTGTTATTAAGTGCCTGAACACCCCTTACCATACACATGTGCAACAAATTAAAAAAAATACTCTTTGTTGAACTTGGCCATCACTGTTGGGATTTTTAAATGTATTTCTGTACTTTTTAACACAAGCATATAATCTCTGAAATGCAATGTAAATTCTGTATCCAGAAAGATAAGGTATTGTTTTGGAGGTGGAAGTGTGTGCGTCTGCCTTCATGAAGAGCTGACTAAGATTCTTTATAGTTCCTGTTCCAATTCATCAAAGTTACCCAGTCATAATGTTCCTAATGAAGGCAGTCCCCTTCCTGCATTCCCATTCCAATAAGCCCTTACCCAAATAGGCAATTTTTGCACTTACTTCTGAAGGTTAGGTATTACAAGTGTTATCTTTGGTTGTGACAAATTGTGACAAATTGTGGTTTCTTCCACAAAAAGTAAGAGTTTCTTTAAGCTTCATATGTTTGTTGGCTGTAGTACCTTAGACCTACTGTTTGAGCCGCAATTTAATTGATTTAACTCCCATCACTCTCTTCTTCTACATAACATTTTCCTTCTGTTTTTCTCAAATGAGCATTCGCAGACTTATTAAGTCGTATTACTTTATCGACTCTACAATGGGGACTTGTCTTAGCATCACCGTAGATGAACTCTCAGCTCGAATTTACTGTGAATTTAGTTGAATATTGGTCACTTTGTGAGATCCTTTGTTTCCTACAGGGAACCTGACTGTTATTTGTTTTTCTTGCTCTATAGGGCAGTAGAAGAGGATGAGCGTCTAGAGCGGGGCTTGGAGCAAAGGCGCAGGAAATACAGCAAAAAAGAAAAGTGCCGGATCAGCTAAAGCAGCCATGCTTTTCCCTTTCTATGGAAAACCGCCAGAAGAGCATACTGCGAATCAAATATGAATGTGGCCATAAGTACTCTTGCTGTACCCCTATCAACAGAGGATTTGTAGATTAATGCTTCTTCAATGAACTCTAGGTGCTGCAATGGGTAGGGTAACAAGTAGACCATGTGGACTCTGTGGTCTTGTTCTCCTGTAACTTTCTGTAAAACCCACTCTATGGACTTACCACAACAAACATAGAAGCTGGGGACAGTAAAAGCCAAAAACCATGTCTTCCAATCCTAAGCCTACCAAGAGGCGAAACCTCCATACAACAATCTCATGCAACACAACATGTACCACCCAGCGACAGTGACAGCTACACCACCTCCTATTGAGCTACTGCCTGCAACCTTAAACAGCCAACTGTAAATAACCACCACTTTGTTTAGCCTTAACACTCACTGGCCAGTGAGACTAGGAACCCTGAAGCCATAAAGCCGCCTTCTGTACCTCCCTTCAGACCAAGAACATGACGACCTTAGCACCACCTCATAAGGCCCTAATGCTTCTAGAGGTAATTACAGCATAAAGTCACCATATGCCGCTCTGTCCCTAGGAACCATTTTATCCACAGTCATAGTACCACCTCTAGTTGCTGTGTCCCCACCAGTCAGGTTCCACTGCCATAAACCACCTTCTTCACTCTTATCAACAGTGATAACAGCCATAACACCAATCCCTGCAAATCCACTTCCCTCAACCTGCCTCCTACTAGTAGACCGCTACTAATTTCTACTTTCCAAATACCACTGATCGGTGGAACAACAGCTGGGCTACCACTCCATCCAAAGATAAATAAGTATGGGACACCACTTTGTTAAAGTCCATCCACACCAACCAGAGGAAACACATCTGCATCACCTTCTTCAGCCTTATTCCTATGGACAAGAGAGGCCCGGAAGCATCCATTAAGCTACTCCAAGTGCCAGAATATTCCAAATGTTTCCACTTGAATGTTTCCAATGGCCAAGATGGCAACTTAACCGGATAAAAGTGGGTGGGGTGGAGAAGTGATAAAACAAACTACCGGAGTAAAAGCAAAATAGCTATTGTCAGGAAATGTGTAGGACATCTTTGGGGGCTGACATATTTTTGCAGCTTTATAAAACAACAATTTTGCTGTAGACTTTCAGAATTCTTGCCCTTTTGTATCCATTTCTCGTCCATTTTTGCTCCACTGTTAACACTGATAACAAAGTATTTCGGATGGATGAGAAATTAATGTATTCTTGAAATGGATTTTCCACGGTCCTTCATTACACATTTGAACTGCCTCACCCTTCCTTCGGGTGAGATCTGTGCTTCTTCTGCACCAAGCAAGCTGTCTTATCTAAAGTCTACTTCTCCTCTACTCGGTCTCTTACTTTAGCTATGATCTCCAAGTTTCCTAGCTAGGTCATGTGCTGCCCACAGTTTCTCTCTTCTCTAGTTATTTCCCAATATGGCTCCTTTTCCAGAACTGCTCTGTGTTCTTACTTTCCTGTAGTAGCAATTGTATATAATTGCTCTTCCCTATATACTGTATTCCTTCAGTCAGCTTGATCCTTGTATCCGTAGGGGCGTAAACACAAGCAAGCATACAGGCAGTTTTAGAAGATCCATTTGCAAGCTACTGCAAGATGGCTTGGTTGATGTGATGGATCATGGAAGGCAGATAGTCAAAGTAAAATGACTGCTTTCCACGCAGATATCTTCAACCATAAACGCCTTTGCCAAGGACAGTGTACCACACAACACAATAAAATCAGCACAGTGGTGTGATCCCAGCACTCAATGGATTCCTATATCCAGGAAAAAGACATCAGGTGCAGACAAAATGATAATTTTGCTTTGAATTGATTTACAAACTTCAGAGTTTTAAGTTTATTTATTTTATGTGTATTTGTGTGTGTGTGTGCGTATATGGGTGTGTTTATATGTGTGTTTTAATATTTTGCAGAATGTAACCGAAATATGAAGGGGGGTTAAGACCTCTCTTTCAATAGTGCCTTTGAGTACTGGTACGAGAAGTTACCTAAGCGCCTTAAAACTGTTATGCACTGGACGCTCTTTCCGTCCCAGCACCTGTTTTTGCACTCCTTGTAGACAACGTTTGAAATAAAACGAAGGGAAAAAAATCAATGGATTTTGTAGTCTTTGTGCACATAAGTTGCCTGCCTCACAATGTGTGCTTGCAAGATGACTTCTGGGTTTTTTGTATTTTGCATTAAATGATAAAACATTGTTTGTGGCAGCCTTTGATGATGCACAATGTCTGTTGTGACTTGAGTTAGCTGCCTCAGCTTATGTGATGGTAAGATAGATGCTTGGGCATGGGTGAGACCCAAATTATTGTCTTAGCATGTTGGAGAACAAGAAAGCTGACCTCATCTAAAGAAGATCGAGTTG
Source organism: Lissotriton helveticus (assembly GCF_964261635.1). Taxonomy (NCBI): domain Eukaryota; kingdom Metazoa; phylum Chordata; class Amphibia; order Caudata; family Salamandridae; genus Lissotriton; species Lissotriton helveticus. Next base: position 644,220,961 of record NC_136070.1, read on the forward strand.
TAAAAAGGTGTCTTTTGGGAAATAATATGATTGTTGTAGTCTGTGAAGCCTTTTTACAAACTGCATATTGTACTATATAGTGCTAATAACTTCCTACAAAATTGTATTCACCAACCTCTGTCTTTCCTATGTTTTCTGTGCGGAGATCTCCGCCATTATGGTAGAGCTCTCCACACACATAGGTATATGTTTGGTAGTAAATGTAGGAGGGACAAGAGGGAGTGACTTGAAAATGGAGAATACTTAATCCTAAGTGGCAGGGGTTGAGGGAAAATTAAGGAGGGATTGGGTGAGGGACATGCTAATACAAACATGCACCCATAAAAGAGTAAGACAATTACTGTTCTCAAACTGCACCTATAAAGTTACTACAGGCCTAAAGGTGTCAAAACAGGTGCAAATGTATTCCAGACTAGCATTGGAGTACGTCAAGCACCAAAGCACCACCCACTGTCACTAACAGGTGTTGCAACACACTCCCCTAGAAAGCAAGGGAGGTGAGGAAATAAATATAATACCCCAAAGGAACTAATGTTAAAAAAAAGTTCAAAAAATCAATTGGGGAAGTGTAGAGGAGATGATAGAATCACCCTCCTGAACTAGACTTGTAAACAATAGGATTCTATCAATGTGAGTGGTGACTAATTTTAAGTGATATTCTCTAAACTTGTGAAAAACTACAATGTGAAAATTAGGCCTCAGATGCGAGTTTTGGAAAAAGGCCTGGGGTATGTCCCTACCGCCAACATGGACAAATTCCTTCTCTGCAAGGAAATCCAAGAGTTCATACGACGTTTGAAGATACAGGTTTTCTTCAAGGACAAAGAAAAAATAACGGATTTGGGAGACACAGGTCTCCGACCCAAGTCCAATTTCACACCTTTGGATAGCGCCAGGAGGATCCTACACCCCAACAACCCATTCAGACAAAGGATAAAAGTCTGGAAGAGATACATCGACGATATTCTGTCATTTGGGATGAGGATACATCAAAACAATTCCTGACGTGGTTGAACTACCAAGACGAATTTCTCAAGTTCACCAGCACGATCTCCAGAACCAGTCTGGTGTTCCTTGACCTGAACATCTTCCCAAGAGATGGAAGGCTAATGACGACAACACATTTCAAAAGTACAGCCAGGAACTGCCTCCTCTTGTACCAGAGTTTCCACCCCAAACATCTCCGAGATAACTTACCCTACGGACAATTCCTCCGTCTAAGACGGAATTGCATGGAAATTGAGAGTTTCAAGGTCCAATCAAAGGATCTGAAGAAGAAACTAGCAGCCCGCCAGTATCCAGAAAGGATAATAGATCAGGCATGTAAGAGGGCATGGAATAATTGCAGGGAGAGCCTCCTGGAAGAACTGTAACAGTGACTGGGATGAACTGGAGGAACTGAGGAGAACCCAGATCAAGACTGCGCTCCATGGCCTACTCATGTCTGAGTACCTAAGAGTCAATACAGCACCACCAGGCTTGGTGGTCCATAACGAACCGTTCATTTTCCTTGAGGACAAAACTTTCAGAATCGACTGGTCCCAGATCTCGTGGCGATGCACCCGGGACTGGATTGTATTAATTATAAAAACAGCCAGCAGACTAGCATCTGATTTAAAAATTGAAATTCAAGCCTTAGAGGTTCGACTGAAGAGCTACGAGTCCCCTGCTGCACTCAAAAAACACCTGGATGAATTGAATAAAACACTCAATGATTTCGAAACATCCTTGAAATTGAACAAGTACGAGAAATTCAAGAAGGATACATCCAGATGGACACAAGAGAAGGTCTATCCCTACATCAAGGATGATCACCGTCCCACTAGAACCAACACCACTGATGATGACTCCTCAGACAGTGGCTCCACCGGCTCAAACTTAAGTAGAGGAAGAGGACGAGGATACCAAGGCACTCACCAGCACTACCGACGATCACACTACCAGGGGGTAAGAGGTTGGAACAACCTTCCGCCGCCAATGATGTACCCACACCCGCAATACGGGCCCCCACCATTTCAACACCCACAAGGACCATACCCACCATGGTCTTACCAACAACAAGACTATAGCTATTACAGTCAGAATCCTTTTTTAGGGGTGCGCCATGGAGGCAACCGGGGGCGCAACCGGAGGGGAACGACCGTACACTGGACCGAAGGAGAAGAAGATCCTCCCAGAGTGTCAACAAGGAGCATGACAGGGGCGTCCAAGAACAAGAAGTAAGTCTCGTTGTAAACCTGACCGACTCAACCCTGACAGAAGCTCAGATGCGAGTTTTGGAAAAAGGCCTGGGGTATGTCCCTACCGCCAACTTGGACAAATTCCTTCTCTGCAAGGAAATCCAAGAGTTCATACGACGTTTGAAGATACAGCTTTTCTTCAAGGACAAAGAAAAAATAACAGATTTGGGAGACACAGGTCTCCGATCCAAGTCCAATTTCACACCTTTAGATAGCACCCTACCTGTGGAACTCCTTACTTTTGAGAAGGCGGTTATGAAAGACATCAAGGATATGGACCCAAAAGAAAAGAAGGTTTTCCAAAACATCACTAAGGATGAACGAGAAGCATTACATGAACTGAGCAACAACCCCGACTTGATAATAAAACCAGCGGACAAAGGGGGAGCGACGGTCATACAGAGCAAATTACAATACAACAAAGAATGCGTGAGATTGCTTCAGGACCAATGAAATTATGAAATACTCGGGACCGATCCAACCGAGAGGATCCAAGTAAAAATCAACACCATGGTGGAAGAAGCACTGGCTCACAGCTGGATAACAAAGAAGGAAGGCGATTTCCTGTGTCAAAAAAACCCAAGGACACCATACCTGTATACGTTACCCAAGATACACAAACGACTGGATAACCCTCCAGGACGACCGATTGTATCTGGCATCGGTTCAGTGTTGGAACCGATCTCCAAATTTGCAGATGCTTTCTTACGCCCGATGGTACAACGCACTAGTACATACCTCAGGGATACTAAGGATGTACTGAATTTGCTGGAAGACCTCCCCTTTGATCCAAATTGCCAACTAATGATCAGTTGTGATGTGGAGAGTCTCTACACGAGTCTCCCCCACAATGAGACGCTCAGTATCATTGAAGACGTGCTATTTGATGACGACTGGGAATACCAGACACCAAGGAACATCGTGATGGAGTGCTGCTCCCTCGCCTTGAAGGAGAATTTCTTCGAATATGACGGGACTCTGTACTTACAAAAACATGGCACCAGCATGGGGAGCACATTTGCTCCCAGCATAGCTGGTCTTTACGTACACAATTTGGAAACCAGGAGGATCCTACACCCCAACAACCCATTCAGACAAAGGATAAAAGTCTGGAAGAGATACATCGACAATATTCTGATCATTTGGGATGGGGATGAGGATACATCAAAACAATTCCTGACATGGTTGAACTACCAAGACGAATTTCTCAAGTTCACCAGCACGATCTCCAGAACCAGTCTGGTGTTCCTTGACCTGAACATCTTCCCAAGAGATGGAAGGCTAATGACGACAACACATTTCAAAAGTACAGCCAGGAACTGCCTCCTCTTGTACCAGAGTTTCCACCCCAAACATCTCCGAGATAACTTACCCTACGGACAATTCCTCCGTCTAAGACGGAATTGCACGGAAATTGAGAGTTTCAAGGTCCAATCAAAGGATCTGAAGAAGAAACTAGCAGCCCGCCAGTATCCAGAAAGGATAATAGATCAGGCATGTAAGAGGGCACGGAATAATTGCAGGGAGAGCCTCCTGGAAGAAAAGACACTCAAAGAAGAGGAACAGAGACCCATATGCATTACCACATTCAATACCTGCTCAGACAGGGTTTCGAAAGTCATCAACAAACATTGGAGTATTCTACACATTGGGGGACTCCATTTACCTAAACCTATGTTCTCCCACAGGAGGGGGAGGAGCATACGGGACATCCTTGTACACACTAGACCAAAGACCAACAACAATAACCAAGGACGGGACACTAACTTTGTGAAAGGCCACCATCCATGTGGTCAATGTAAAGTATGTTGCCTGACCAAGAAGACCAACAACCTGGTCTTTAGAAATGGATCTACCTGGGAACAGCGAAACTTCACAACGTGCAACAGTTGCAACGTAGTGTACCTCATCACGTGCCCCTGCCGCCTCGAATATGTGGGGATGACGAGCAGGGCAATCAAGACCAGGATAGGGGAACACAAGAGCACAATCAGATGCCAAAGAGCTAGTACTAAACTGATCGCTCACTTTCTGGAAAAAGGTCACAGGCCTGATGATATCTCATGGACAGTGATAGAGCAGGTATCCAGGGAACATATGCTCTTGGAGAAAGAACAAAGGTGGGTGTTCCGCTTGGACACTAACAACTGCGGCCTTAATGATGATATTCCATGGGGCCAACTCTGATGTCTGGCACGGCCATCCACCACATTAATGATTGCGCCATATATCCACCCCAGTTCATGCCACAGCAACAGTAATCATGATGACACGAGAACGATGATACCCTGAGATCTCAAGCTATGAGGCTATCCGTATTATAGTTTCAAAAAAACAATAGGAATAAGGACTAATGTGAGACTCATGACAATACTGATGAACATAGGGCGACATGTCTTGCGGAAGGACCCATGAATAGCTCCCCATTTCTAGAAGACGGTGCATAGACTCTGACCACCCTGGGAATATGGATCATGCATTCAATATAACTCCTTTCACATTTAAGAAAGTTCGAGCCCGCCTATTACATTCAGTGAGCCTCCTGGCAGACTAATTCAAAAACAAAAACAATAATCGCTTCTAAATTAATTTAAGATGTTGCGGCACGAATGAGATGTATTTAGAAAGTACTGCGAAAATTTTCCTAAAAAACACGATCAAGAGAAGAAAAAATAGATGACAGACTATAGACCAGCAGTGTCCCGATGGACGCCGCCATTTTTGGTCAGCTCTCTAGTCTTTTTTCAGAGGCAATCATGACTAGGCTTTTTTTCCGGCATAAGAACACAAGCCGAGGCAGGACTCCGGTCACATCCACGGAGCTGCTGAAGGGTATGGAATGAAGCCAGATTAGGCATGCGGTCACGTAAGTGAGACCCTGACCATGGGTCTTTAAAAACTTGGTCTTGTGATAGCGGAGGGGTGCGTCTCTGATGGTGAGATTCTGCCGCCCAAAAACAGCGTGAGTGACTATGTTAAAACTTAGTTAAAACTCCTTAGTAACCAGTCAACTAATCACCCTGAGACACAGGCTCATGAGGTCCTATCACCACGCTTCATATGTATGTATCAATTGTAGCATGCTTACACATTTGGAGGCATTTGCCATCATCTGTTTTTGTTCGTCTTTACGATCATTATTTCAACCAGCATGTTTGACTACGGCGCATTTGGGAGCTTATTAGGCTGATGCCTGGGAGGCACTAAGCCATCTTTTATTTACTAATAATACATCAACCGGCATGTGTGATAAATGACCCATTTATTAGTTTGATTTTTGATGTCATGCTGCTAGTGAGACGCTTTTCTTGATTAGACACTTGTCCTGGAACTGCAAGGCCCACACTCTTGCTTGTCTAAAAACCCACCACCAGATGGGTCGTGTTGGATTGTGAATATGTGTTTGTGTTTGAAGTGTGTATCACGCTTTGTGTTGAAGTTTTCCAACGGTTCATACCCTTTGGCCACGATGGCGAATGACAGTTCATCAGGTCATATACAGAATTAATGTTGAGAATACTTTGGGATACAAAGTCATATTGTGACTAATGCAAAAATGAGCCATGTATGAATTATGCTTGACAAATTGCAATTCTACAACCATGTACCCTTTTTTCTCCCTTTTGTCATTCCACAGAGACCATACTAGGTCATTTTTTCATGACAACTTTTCATGATAACGCCTCACTAAGGGCCAACTCAAGCCCAGAGGCAAAACCTAGCAGCCGATTTTTGCTGTTAAGTTTTAGGACCATAGGCATTTTACATTTAGTTTAGAAGTGAGCATTTTTGTAGGGATCAACAGAGGTCCTGATGAGTAGGCAGGAGGGGTCTGCCTATGAAACATGTCATGTCGACAAAGTAGACTACACTTGTGATTCTACTTACTAACCCCTTTTTAATGTTCCCAGCTTGCGAAGCCATTAAAATTAATTTTTTCGACTAGCCAGGGAATTTTTACCCTTTCTTACACCACTATTCACGTATACAGGTCCCTACACTCCCTAACACATATCACTATCCTTATCACATCACATAGCCTATTGTCAAAAAATATAAGTGCTCCCGCGTCACTCATAGGTTGAAGCACGCCCCGTCCCGTAGAGGGACGGGAAGACCCCAATGATGGGAGAATTACACTATGGGATTCATAGTGTGTAAGGGGTATTTTTAAAAACACACAGTGCCCTCATTCTGCCACCCGCAGAGAGGCCTAATTTTCACATTGTAGTTTTTCACAAGTTTAGAGAATATCACTTAAAATTAGTCACCACTCACATTGATAGAATCCTATTGTTTACAAAAAAATAAAATAATAAGTTCAACATTTGAATTATTTACATCTATGTTTGTAGAATAGGTGGCTGTAGATACACATGCTCTTCATTTTCCTGCCATCTAGTGTTGGTCCCAGACATTTGCCAATAGTTTATTCTTAAAAGAAGTTTGAGCCATTAGACGTGTTATGACTCCACCCTTGGTCCACAAAGGACCAGCACATTGGCTGTGCCTCCGATTGTTTTCTTCCTCTATTGGGCTTAAAATGTTAGGAGCGCTGTTGTGTGAGCAATGTGTTGCACACTGTTCAAGGTCCACTCAACTGAAATACCAGGAACTGTGGTAGCGGAGAAGGTCCAACCCCTCCCCAGGTGCTTCACCCTCCATGCTGACTGGAAAAAGCAGCCGTGGGAAGAAAAGAACAGAGGGAAAGGAGGTAAACAGAGAAATAAGGGAAGGATTTAGGGCTTCAATATATTGCCGTTGGAAATTGGAAGAGGTGTGTCTGCAACTCCCCATTGTGAGGCCAAGAGGAAAATGTCAATAGGAATACCTAAAAGAAAGAAGAAGAAGGAGAAAGTTTTTAGCGTGTTATACCTATAGTACACATCAAGCATAACCAGAAAAGCACACAAAACTGATGTTCCAGATATAAGTTTTTTGTGGTTGCTCACCCAGAAGTTCATTGTAGTTAATACAAAGATGGCTCTAAGGGGTCGATTTCAATCTCGCTCGGATGGCCCTCCTAAAGCTATCTGTAGAATTACCTTCCGACCGACTCGTTCCGGGAGCCGTTCCGTCCAAACAACGAAGTACAATGGGCAAAGGTGTCCAATTTCCGAACGACAAGCATGCTCCAAATCCAGTGCATTTTCTGTACGAGCCGGCTCTGCAAACGCTGAATGGGCTCGTCCGGAGCCATTTCCAAAGCAGTTTCCGGCCGGGCAAGTACGATGCATACTTCTTACGTATCGAACAGTTCACCACCTCCTGCATGTTACAGCATCCGGAAGAGCTGTATTTCAGCTCCAATTCGCGCCACAACACGATCACCGCGTACGAGACGAAGCAGCCATGTATCCGATCGCGCATGTCTTCCCTATACTGTACGCCTATGGTTGAATCAACAACCGTAACCGACACGTTCGTCACAGACGGTAAGTCAGAGACCTACCAAAACACACAAAAATCACAATACTACGAAAGGCAACACACCCATAGTGGTTGGATGTCTATAACCTCCAGCTCTGTCCACCCCAAAGGGGATGGATGTCCATCACTACCAGCATTTTCTACCTATAGGGGGTGGATGTCTATCTCTCCCACTATTGTCCACACCATAGGGGGTGAATGTCTAACACTACCATCATTCTCTACCAATAGGGGTGTGGATGTCTAACACTACCAGCATTGTCCACCCCATAGGGGGTGTATATCTATCACTACCAGCATTCCCTACCTATAGGGGAGTGGATGGCTAACACTATCAGCATTCTCTGCCTATAGGGGGGTGGATGTCTATCTCTCCCATCATTGTCCACCCCATAGTGGGTGGATGTCTAACACTACTAGCATTCTCTACCTACAGGGGGGTGGATGTCTAACACTACCAGCATTCTCTACCAATAGGGGGTGGATGTCTATCACTCCCAACATTGTCCACCCCATAGGGGGTGGCTGTCTAACACTACCAGCATTGTCCAACCCTTAGGGGGTGGAAGTCTAACACTACCAGCATTCTCTGGCTATAGGGGGGTGAATGTCTAACACTACCAGCATTCTCTACCTATAGGGGGGTGGATGTCTACCACTCCCACAATTGTTAACCCCATAGGGGGTGGATGTCTAACACTACCAGCATTGTCCACCCCACAGGGGGTGGATGTCTAACACTACCAGCATTGTCCAACCCATAGGGGGTGGATGTCTATCACTACCAGCATTCTCTACCTATAGGGGGTGGATGTCTATCACTCGCACCATTGTCCACCCCATAGGGGGTGAATATCTAACACTACCAGCATTCTCTACCTATAGCGAAGTGGATGTCTAACACTACCAGCATTGTCCACCCCATAGGGGCGGAGGCCGAACACTCCCCCCACTACTGTCATGCCAAGATTGTGTTTTGTGTGTAAACTGCCAGAAATTGTAACACATAAATAAAGAAATTACAGATACCCCCATCACTGTAGTGACCAAAAGGTGAGCGTGGGGTTCAACCCCCCCAACATTGTCAGGCACATAGGGGATATGAGGTATAACCCCCATCAGTGTAGTGACCAAAAGGTAAGTGTGGGGTTCAAACATCCAGCATTTCAGCCACATAGAGGATATGGGGTATAACTTCCATCAGTGTAGTGACTAAAAGGTGAGTGTGAGGGTCTAAACCCCAGCATTGTCAAGCAAATAGGGGCTATGGCGTATAACCCCACCATCAGTGTAGTGACCAAAAGGTAAGTGTGGGGTTCAAAACCCCAGCATTATCAGGCACATAGGGGATATGGGGTATAACCCCCCCCCCCAATCAGTGTAGTGACCAAAAGGTGAGTGTGGGGTTCAAACTCCCAGCGTGTGCAAACTATCAGGTATGAATCTTTGGGACTAAAACCACAAGCTATGTAGTGAAACGTAGGGGTTGTGTGCCAATCAAACACAGATCCGTTGAGGCAAACATTGTTGTGCTTTAAAAAAAAAAACCTCACCCATGTGCAGCCAATCATTGCCATTGGGGGCTAACACTGCCACCAATGTACAATTGGACAATCTAAGAAGTGACCATCCAAATGCATATACACACATTTGTTCACAAACAGACACACATACAAAGGAATCATTCGGAAACCACAGTGTTGAGGAGATCCTGTGCCACACTGTGGCAGCAATGGGAAATTCTAAACATGATGAATGTGCAGACTTAAGAAGTAGGAGTCCCAGGGCCAGTAGGTAGAAAAACTCAAACAAACATCCACTCAATGCCCCTCAAAGCCGGTAGAAATACATGGCTGAAGATGCACTAAGACATTAAATCAAAGAGGGGACAGAAGAGCTAGGTATTTAAAGAGGTCCTACTCCTGTGCTTCTTCAAGTACACATTTAAATCACAGAAAGGAGTCTGTTCATCTAATGAGCAGATGCACTTCAGGTTGCTATCTGACTAGTGTACAAGTCGCTGGGAGATCTCAATTTCAGATCGTGATGCCCTCACACACCTGTTAGGGTGTCATGCTTCATCATAGGGCGCTCTTCGTCAGACCAGCGCTGCAATGTCTGACGGATCTGGTGGCTTCTTTGGCAGAGTTCTTTTGATCTGAGGACGCCATACGTGAATCGTGCATGTGGGGTAAAAGGAAGTGACCAATGGTGTGTGCAAAGTGAATAGGTGACTTAAAATAGGCAACGTAAATAAACAAAGTGGAATCCACTAGGGATCAGGAGAGTGGTCCCTACTATGGTGGGGAGCACACAGTGTTGTTTTAATACCCCTCACACACCAAAAGGACCCTTGGTGTCATTCTACCATCATTGGGGTCTTCGCACCCCTCTACGGAATGCGGCGTGCTGCGACCAAACGTTTACGCGGGAGCACTTTATTGTGTTGACTATGTGTGGTGGTGTGTGGGGTATAGAACGTGAGTGGTGGAGTGGTGAAAGTGATGTTAAAAAATACCTGGCTCATGGGGTTGAAAAAACTTTAATTAAGCCCCCGGCTGGTATTGTTAAAAACGTGCTCTATGAGGTAGAGGCTGTATAGTTAAGTACAGCTACCTCTCTAATGCGTTGACATGGACATGTTTCGGAGTATCCAACTCCTTCATCAGGACGGGAAAGCACTTAATTCCCCACCTTACTCACATGTGATATATATTTGAAAGTGTATTATACAAAAATTATATAGAACAATTAGGTGTATGTGTGCCTAATATGTATGTTTGTCACAAAGTCCTAGCGCCCAGTTGGCGATTGAGATCGAACTTATTTTTAAAGGTTACTTTGCCTCATGAGCTTTTGCGCAAAAATATTGGGGCGTCCCAACAGGCTAAGAATCAGCAATGGTCTCAAGGGAAATGCTCCTCTGTCTGCCCCTCAGCGCTGCTCCGGCGATTATGACTTAAAATAGGCACCAGACCCATGAACGTTTAAATTTAAAAATGGGACCAGGACTAAGTAAAAACAGTCGGGCTACCAAGAGGTCTTAAGGTACCAGGGTAGCTGTTATGTGTGTGTGGTCAACATGTTTCTTGCCTTCAGAGCTCAAAAGTCGAGTGGCACTTCAGGACCAAAAAATGAACAGAAGGGGTCCCCAGAGGATGAGGACAGCTGGGGGACTCCCTGTAAAGTGGGGATGTCCAAATGGTCTATGTCTGATCCCATATAAGGAACCAGAGGTGCGTCTCCACCTCACTTGAGGAGGGGTGTGTTGTAACTTAGAAGTGATTTCCCAGTTGGTATCTCCCGCCCCCCCTCATTTTCCCCTGATGGTTTAGCCTTCAAACTGTCAACATTCCTAGCTGCACTCCAGCTGAGTTTGTGACAGAACAAGGGTTATGGATGCCGCTGTGAGCATTCTACAATAAAGAGTTTAACCCCTATTGTGGCGTGGTCAATTACAACACTGGCGACGATCGTTGGGAGGAGTCCAACGTGCGACATCCCCTCCATGTGTTACCGAGAAGGTTCAGCTGACAAGCGGAATTGAAGTGAGTGAAGAAGCATAAACTGAGGAATGAAAGTAATGACAGCGCATTACGGTGAGGAAGACATGTCATGTGAAGGGGTTTAAGGATAAAGGATCAAGGCAGAAGAGTTGACACACGCTGTGTGAAAAGAAATAAGAAGAAGGAATAAAACGAAGTGAGGAGCTGACAGTACATAGAAGTGGCTGAGAGAGAGTGTGACAGGAGCCGCTGCCATCAGTGACTGTTAACGAGCGTCCTCTGTTGCGGAGATATAGTGAAATGCGGATGAGTATCGCATAATAAATAGACCATGTGACAGAGAGTGGTGAATAAGTTGAAGAACTGCGAACTGCACGTGGAGGAAGCATATGAAAATGGAAGAATAAATAAAAGCAGTTACCAGGGAGATTGGCAGAGTTCCGGGAGGCGGCTGGTGCTGACGGAGCAAGGGTGTGCAGCCGTGTGGGAGATCGTGAGGCAGCAGGAATCGCGTGTGGCGGCAGGCGCTGACTGAGGTATCTCCTGGCAGCGTAAAGGAATCATCAGCCGCGCGATGAGGGAATCCATATGAGGCAAAGCGGAGAGGTTTGTGGTGAAAGGAGCCGTTAGCATAGCTTCTGAGGCGGACTGTGTTGCGTTGTGGAGAGGAGCGGAAGAGTAGTCCTGAAGGAAATCACGGACCTCACGCAATGAATGGGAATTAGACTAATTCCGGCATCGGTGGATTTGACGGGAGAAAACAGAGTTGGAGTGACAATTGACAGATTCAACAAAAGGAAATTAAAGGAATAGCGCAGAACTGGCAAAAGTGTTTTACAGTAAAATGTGACAACAGTTGATATGCAAGGGAATTTGAGCGTTACAGTTATGGTGGCAACTGTTTGGAATGCAGGAGCGATTGAAATCTGATCAGTAGGCGCATAAAGTAAATGGGTTTACTGTGAGCTGCAGTTTGAAATGCAAATAGTAGTGGAAGCTGAACGGTAGGAAAAGTGTATTTGAGAAAAGTGAAGAAAATTTTGTAAAGTAAACCTGATAATTTGAGTATAGGAGATTACTATCTATACAGAACATTTTTGGGGGTGATTGCAGCTATGGCAGCAGCTAGCATGAACCAGCCGCCGCCTTTCCTGACAGAGGAGGGGGAACCGGCATTACCATGGAAAGATTGGAAGAAAGGGTTTGAATCATATTTGATAGCAATAGGTGCAAGTGGGTTTTCAGGGTTTTCAGGAGACAGAATATTCTTCTGATAAATCTGGGAACAGAAGGAAGAAGGGTTTTTGATAGCTTACCAGATCTGGAAGAGGGAGAAGGAGAGGAAGAGGATAGAGATGTATATGACCTGAGCATGAAGAAACTGGAGTTGGAATTCGCGGGTAAAATAAATGTCGTATTGGAAAGGCACAAGTTTTATGAAAGGGTGCAAGGAAAAAATGAAAAAGTAGGGAATTAGATTGCATGTTTGAGAGGGATGGCTAGTACATGTGAGTTCAATGAATTAACAGAGTCACTCATCATGGACCAGTTGGTGAGATGCACCAACAACAAAAAATTCAGGAGAAATTGTTGGTTAGGAACCCAGACTTGAGAAATGCTATTGATATAGCGAAAAGTGTAGAGCACACAGCAGAATGTGTGAAAGAGATGAGTGTAAATGAAGGAGGAAAAGTAAACAAAGTAAATGAGAGAAAGGAGGAAAATAGAGAAGTTTATGGTGTCAAGAATATGAACAAAAAAGGGTTTTACAAAGAACTAGTCAGGGAGAAAAGTAATACTGATAATAGATTTAAATGTTTTAGATGTGGAAGCACAGGACATTTAGCTAACAGTATTTGTGAAACGTGAAAAAAACTTTTATTGTTCGATTAATTAAAATCATTACAATATGCTAACATTCTAAAATAATTATCTAAAAACCAAATAGGTTAAAACCCCTGATTATTGCCACAGTCTAATTTGACCTAAAACATTCGTTACAGTATCATGTTCTAGTAATACTGTTTTAGAACAAAGAGCGTTCATTTTTAAGACAGAGGTTTGTCCACCTCTCCCCTGCTTCCAGTCCTACAGATTTATTGCTGCGGCTCATCATTTGCGGTCTGTCCTGCGCGGATTAGGTCCGTAAATGTCCCCAGCCGTACTGCTATTTGACTTTCTGTGGACGAAAAGCACAAGTCCGAGATTTTGCTGCATCGCTTGAGGCCCTGAGCTCTGCAGATTGGGATGACCAAGCGATGCCTCTCACTGGCTAGCTTTGGGCAGCAACACAGCAAATGATACCAGAATTCCTGATGGTAGTCACAAAGTCTGCATGCTACTAATTTGTCCGCACGGCCCAACTTTGATTGAACTCCACAATGGGTAATGCCAAGAGCCTCATATAAGTGATCTTTTTTCGAACTTGAACTGATAGTGCTTGCTCAAAATAAGGCTGTGCTTTTCCCACTTTGTAAGAGGCATCCAGTGTGGAAAGATTTGGATGGTGATGCAGACTTTCCAGATCTCTCGCGAATGAAATGTGCTTCACCTGTCTGTTCACTGCTTTTTTCCATGCGGCAATTGAAATATTAATATTGACCAGGTTTTGCTCCTCTATTTCTAGCGATTGAATAGCTCCTGTCAATTGTGCTTGCCATGGTGAACCATTTTCTTCAAAGATTGATTTAATTTGAGCTTTCAAGGCTGTTGCTGGAGCTCTCAAAGTGCTGATGTAGTATTTTATTGTATCCCCCAGGCAAGAGATGTCTGGGCGAGAAAGTCCCAGCTCCAGCCTACTCTGGCTCTCCTGGGCTGTCGTGGGATTGCCAGCACTTTCTTGTATATGGAAGATTGAAAGCTCATGTAGAAATTGTCAAAGGTGCCGGGAAAGGTTAGGTGGCCGTAATTAATTGAGGGCACTGTTTTTGCTTTTAGAACTTTCAGGATGTGTTCCGTGAATGGGCTATGTAATTTTCGATTGAGATTTCTCAAGCTGCAAATAATCCCAGCACCTTTATTTCTTAGATATTTCAAATGAGCAGTTGATTTTGCCCCTTCCGTGAGCTTGAGACCCAGGTAGTTGTAATTTTTGCAAGATCTAATTTGCTGATCCCCTAGGCGCCATTGAGCTGTCTGTTTTCGATGGTACTTTCCAAAGATGAGGATTTTGGTCTTGTCCTGGTTTACCAGTAGGTTGTTCTTTTGATTGAAGCTGTATAGCGCATCTAAGGCTTTCTGCAAGCCAATCCTGGTATGATCCAAAATTACAAGATCGTCCGCATATTGAAGAATTTGCAGCCTCACGTTCCCCATCTTCGGGATGACTAAGTTTGCCCCCTCCAGTGCTTGACCCAGGTCGGATGTATAGATGTTGAAAAGGAGAGGTGCAAGAACGCACCCTTGTTTAAGGCCACTGTTGGTGTGGACATTGTTGGTCAGTGACGTTTGACTAGTCTTGATCCTTACCCAGGTCCCTTCATATAGAGATCTTATTGCCTTTAGCAGCTTTTGGGGTATACCCCAGTTGGTAAGTTTTCTCCATAGTGTGCCCCGGTCTACCCGGTCGAATGCTGCACTATAATCTACAAAACAGCAAAACAAAGGAGGTTGAGCGGGCTGGATCGCCCGTCTGGACAGGTATCCCAGTGCTATGATGTTGTCTACTGTGGAACATTGTGATCTGAATCCTGTGTGGAACATTGTGAACTGAAAAACAGTATTCGTTGTTTGGCAAGAACAGCGATGTGCAGGAATTGTAACAGGAAGGGTCATTTCGAAAGAGCATGTAAAGATGTGTCAGGGAAAGTTGTGAATCTGGTAGGTAACAATGAGGAGAGTGAGGGAAGATATGTCCTGAGCATAGACAACAATGAGAAAAATCTAGTTAGAATGGTAAATTTACCCAAGTGTGACATAAACTTAAATGGTGAAGTAATAGAAGTTTATGAGGATTCCTGTTCACCTTTCACTTTTATAAATCTGCAGACCCACAAAGAAAGATTGGAAAAAAGGGGCAAGGTTGGAAAAATCTGATGCATGTCCGGTGGGGTACAACAGGGATCCAATTCCGTTAGAAGGCATGGTCACCATGAAAATATCCTTCAAGGGAAGAAGCACTGTGGGGAAAGTATATGTGGCAAAGATGAGCTCTAACCTGCTAGGATGGGCACATCAGAAGGATTTAGGGATGAAGTTAGACCCTACAGCAGAAGACCCAGTGATGCTAGTGGATAGGAATGTGTGTGGATTAGAGTTGGTGGATGAATTCAAAGAAGTATTCACTGAGGAAATTGGATGTCTGAAAGAGTATCTCCACAAAATAAAACTTAAGGAGAATGCTAAGCCGGTGGTGCACAAGTGCAGGACAATTCCTCTACCAGCAAGGGAACCCCTTAGAGGAACTGGAAAAGCTGTTGAGACAGGAAGTAATCGAGCCAGCAGAGAGCTCAGAATGGGTGGCTCCCATTGTGATAACGGCCAAGGGTAACTCAAACAAGATTAGACTGTGCATTGATTTGAGGGAATTGAACAGCAACATATGGGTTGAAAGATTCACTTTACCCAATATAAACGACATGCTAAGTCAAGTTAAGGAAGCAGAATTTTTCACGGTGATAGATCTCTCCCAAGCTTATCATCATGTGAAATTACACCCTGCGAGTAAGGCATTGACCACTTTCATCACTCCTTTCGGGGCTTTTAGATTCCGCAGAATGCCTTTTGGATTGGCCTCTGCTGCGGCGGTCTTCCAGAGGGCGACACAGGGCATTCTGGAAGGGCAGGAGCAAGTTCTGTGTTTCCAGGACGACTTATTCATTTACGGGAAGGACGTAGAGGAACACAACAGGGTATTGAGAGAAGTGTTGGTAAGGCTAAGGTTAACCTTACAAAAAGCAAAATGCCAGATAGGAGTAACTTTGGTTACGTATCTGGGACATGTGATTTCCAGAGACGGAATGAAGCCTAAATCTGATCATGCGGAGGCAATCAAATTTGCACCACAGACCAGTTCCAAGGAGGAAGTGAAATCCTTCCTTGGACTGGCGGAATACTACTCTAAGTTCATTAAGAACTTCGCTGAGATTACATCTCCTTTGAGGTCCTTGCTCAAAAAGGGAGTAAAATTTGAGTGGAGCGAAGCCTGCAGTGTGGCGTTTGAAAACCTTAAGTGTAGTATAACGAACGCACCATTTCTGGGTCAGTTTGATACCAGGAGAAACACCATAGTAACCACGGATGCTAGCACTAAAGGAATTGGGGCGACCCTCAGCCAGATGGTAGAGGGAGAAGAGAGAATAATAGCTTTTGCTTCTAGATCCCTCACGGAGGCAGAGTCACAGTACTCAGTTGTGGGGAGGGAGGTGTTAACCTGTTACTGGGCAGTCAAACATTTCAGAGTGTATGTGTGGGGATTGCCTTTTACCATCCGAACAGACCACAAGCCTTTGGTTAATGCGTTCAGTACAAAGAATTTGGAGAGAACCACTCCCAGGATTGCAAAATTGTTCTTAGGACTGCAGGGTTTCAATTACAGGATGGTGTATATTCCTGGGAAGCTAAATGAGACGGCGGATTGCTTATCTCGCTTACCATAGAGAATACAGAGAATGAAAGTGAAAATGTATGTCGTGGCGGAAGTTAAAGAGGGGGTAAGTAAAGAAGAGTGGGAAAAGGCAGTGAAGGAAGATACTGTATTGTCTTGGTTGAAAGATCTAGTATCCAGTGGTTGGCCAGAGAAAAGCTCTGATCTTGGATGTGAAGAAAAGAAGTTCTCTTCCAGGGGATCCTCATCAATAGTCATAAGCATTAGAATATTCGCGCCCATGCACGGGACCCCGGAAACACTATATTATATGTGCCCCACATATACATATACTCATATATATATATATAAAAACATGCAATAGTAGCCAAATAAAAACAGAGCTGAAATATGCTGTAAAGAATTTCCACCATACATGAGTAATAAGCATTAGAAACATGAGAAACAACACAAAGATTGTTTTAGAAACTGTTTTAATGCTCAGAAAGCAGTAGAAATTCTCATAACTCACTGGAAGCATAGAAAGCTCCCAGGCTGCATTGCAAACACACAGTCTAAAAAGACTGAAAAGCTAACCTGTAGCTGCATAGCAATAAACTGAAACCGTGCCTTTAAGGCACCCATGACGCCCAGTATCCCATCATGCCTCAGGGGTGACAGTTAGGTCAGTTGTTCTTTCCGGCTCCTTCACAGAAGGACCCTGGTTACACAGCTCCACTAATTTTCTGTTTTTGACAGAAAAATACTTCACTTTTAACAACTTTTACTCTTACTTTGACATTTAACTTTTAGTCAAGTAAGATACTGTCTTTTTCAGTCAGTTTAGTGAACATTTTCTTTTAAGAATGCCTTCACTCTTTGACAAATGTCATTTCTTGTGGCAACAAGAAGGCAAAATCAGACAACCACGACGTCTGTATCCTGTGTCTGCCTGAAGATCATGATCCAGGCACCTGTCCTCATTGTGAGTACCTGTCAGGAAGAACTCTCAAGGACAGGGAGAGGATTCGCATTTATGGCCTGGCTCACAGGTCATCAAGAGGAAGATCTCCGGTGAAGAAGGGCTCCAAGAAGGCTCATACATCTTCAAAAAAGAAGTCTTCACACCCTTCAACTTCAGCGTCGGGCTCGGCGCTGAGAAAAGAACCACCGGTGGATCATCTCTCTTCTAAACTACCGTCAACGGCGGGCTCGCAGTCGAAAAGAAGACCAGGTACGTCGACGACGTCGAAGGATCCAGTTCCGTCGTTGAAATCCCTTCCGCCGGCGTCAACCGGGCGACGACCAGCGTCGAGGAAGGTGACTCCGCCGCCGTCAACCAGGCGACGGTCGGCGTCGAGATCCAAGACCCCTCCGCCGTCGTCAATCAGGCGACGACCGGCGTCGAGGGAGGTCACTCCTCCGCCGTCGTCATCCAGGCGACGACCGGCGTCGAGAAGTGTGACCCCTCCGCCGTCGTCTAAAAAACGACGTTCGGCGTCGAGGACCAAGACCCCTCTGCCGTCGACAGGAAAAAGTCGATCGGCGTCGAGGAGGCAGTCTCCGTCAGTGTTTCGTCAGCGCTCGGCATCGAGGGTGCCCAATACCCCTCCGCCGTCGTCGCACAGACATTCGACGTCCAGGCAGAGGACTCCGTCGACGGCTGGTCATCGCCGTTCGACGTCGAGGCAGAGAGCTCCGTCGACGACTGGACATCGTCGTTCGACGTCGAGAGAGAAGTCTCCGTCGATGACTGGACATCGTCGTCCGACGTCGAGAGAGAGGGCTCTGTCGACGGCCGGTCATCGCCGTTCGACGTCGAGACAGGGAACTCCGTCGACGGCTGGTCATCGCCGCTCGACGTCGAGGGACCATGGATCCTCACATAGACAATCAAAGTCGAGATTGTTTGACCCGCCGACTCCCCGAAGGTGCTCGACGACGAGGGAAGATCGCTCGACGTCGAGGATTTCAGATGTGGTTATGGTAACTGAGTCAGCTTCCCGTCATTCCACTTCACGGTCTTCTGGTTCCTCAACTGCATCTTCAAAGTCCAGAAGTCCTGTGCGCAATTCTCCTGAGCGTCGGTCAGACCCTTCGGCTGGGCAAATCAGACTATCACCTAGATGGTACAGGTCTTTGGACCATTGGAGAGATTCTGGGGCTACCAAACGTATGCAAGAATATGCCAGCCCACAGCACAGGTCTCCTCTTCAGGATCTGGTAGAGGAGATGGACAAGCGTAGTCCTCCCGAGGGCAAATCACCTGTGAGAACACCAACCAGATCTCCCAGAAGGTCCCGATCTCCCAGAAAAGGACCTTGTTCAGAAGATCGGATCAGATCTCGCTCTCCTAGACGGGAGGAGCGTCCAAAAAGATCGCGGGAGAGGAGGCACAGTGCTCACCGTAGACGTCGACGAACTCCGTCTACTTCATCTACCTCTTCTACCAGGTCTTCCAAGAGGGACTACTCCCCTACGTTGACGGACAGTCCTACGTCCAGATCCTCCCCAGTGGATGACATTGGCACGTATCTAGATGTCTTGCAAAGAGGAGCTCAGAAGCTGAGCATTGAAATGTCTGTCCCTCAGGTTTCAACGACAGTCATTTTTGAGACTTTACACAAAAAAGCTATCTCCCGTCCTCTGCTGCCTTTAGTCCCGGGGATTATGGATCCTGTCACAGAGGTTTTCCTAACTCCGGCGGCTATCAGAGCGGTGCCAGCCCGCATTCAGAAAAAATACAAACAGGCCTCTTCTGACCCGGTTTTGGTAAAATCTGACCCTCCAGCAGACTCTGTAATTGTGGCATCGGCGAGGAAGACACATGCAGTTGCCGGTTCTTCTTCAGTCCCACCAGACAAGGACAGTAAATCTCAAGACTCCTGGGGTCGCAAGGTTTGCAACTCAGCTGCATCCACTCTTAAGGTTTCTAGTGCGGCTGCGCTTCTGGGTCGATACGACAGAGCCTTATGGGACTCCATGGAAAGGTTCAAATCCAAGCTGCCAAAGGAAGACCAGCAGGATTTTGAAGAGACTGTGACAGAAGGATGTCTGGTGGCGAATCAGATGATAAGCACGGCTGCGGGTGGTGCTGACCTTGCGGTGCATTCCTATTCACATGGGGTTTGTGCCAGGAGGTCGGCCTGGTTACGCCTTACAGGTCTGAAGCCGGATGCTCAGCATCGCATCCTTAATCTCCCCTTTTCGGGTTCCGCTCTCTTCGGGGAACATGCTGACGAAGCAATGACCCGAATGAAGACGGAACTGGACACAGTGAAAGCGGTGGGTTTGGAGAAGAAAAAAGAATTCAAACGCCGCTTTAAGACCAACAGGGGAAGAGGGGCTCAGCAGAGGGTTCAAACCCCTCAGTGGTCCCAAAATAAGAACCAGGGGAAATCCCAGTTTCGAGGCAAACCCGGCAGAGGTAGAGGAGGTCTCCAACAATCCTCTAACACCACAAGAGGAGGAAAGGCCTGAGCAGTGGCTTCCTCTGGTGCCGTTACCCACTCCAGTGGGAGGAAGTGCTTCACAACACCTGGCAGAGTGGGTCAGCATCACAAAGGATCAGTGGGTGCTGAATATACTGCGCAATGGATACAGGCTACGTTTCCGTGCGCCTCCAAAGAGCATTCCTCCAAAGAGCTCTTGCCCTCACCAGCTAAGCTTGCTCCGAAGAGAGGTAAAAGTCCTACTGCAAAAAAGAGCAATAGAGGAGGTTCCTCTCGCTCAAAGAGGAAAGGGAGTTTACTCCAGATATTTTCTTGTCCCCAAAAAAGATCAGAAGGACAAGTTCAGACCAATACTCGATCTGCGACTTTTAAGCAAAGTCATCGTCAGAGAAAAGTTCCGCATGTTAGCGCTTCACCAAATATGCCCACATCTTCAAGTCGGAGATTGGATGTGTTCGGTGGACCTGCAAGATGCGTACTTTCACATCCCAATTGCTCAACAACATCGCAAGTACTTGAGGTTTGTCGTAGGGAACAAACACTACCAGTACAAAGTGCTACCCTTCGGTCTCAAGTCCGCACCACGAGTCTTCACCAAATGCATGGCAGTGGTGGCGGCTTTTCTTCACAAGAAGGGGCTCTTCATCTACCCATACCTGGACGACTGGCTCCTAAAAGGTCCATCTCCGATACAGGTAAAGCACGATCTACATCTGTGTCTGCACCAGTTGCGCAGGCTCGACCTCCATGTGAACCTGGAGAAGTCAGTCCAGCGGCCTACACAGTCCATCCACTACCTAGGCTCCGTTCTGGACACAAGAGTGGGAAAAGCATTTCCTTCGGAGGAGAGACTTTCTTCCATGAGTCAGAAATCTGGGATTCTGCTGGAGTCTCGGCTTCCAACAGCCCGACAAGTAGCATCCCTGCTGGGTTCCATGGCGTCCTGCATTTTTCTCATCCCAAACGCCAGGCTGAGAATGCGTCCTCTACAGCAGGCTCTGGAGGATCAGTGGGACCAAGCGACAGGACGTTGGGAAGATCGTATCACGCTTTCCCAAGTGACGAAAGATGCCATCAAATGGTAGACTCGGAGAAAGAATTTACTGATGGGGGTTCTGTTTCACCAACCTCTTCCATCCCAGTCTATAATGACGGATGCCTCTCTGCAAGGCTGGGGAGCGCACATGGGTCCGCTTCAAATTCAAGGCCAGTGGTCTGCGCAGGAGCAGACATACCACATCAATATGCTGGAGCTCAGAGCGGTATTCCTGGCTCTCAAAGCTTTCTTTCCAGCGATAGAGTCCAACTCAGTCCTAGTTCAGACGGACAACACGACCACCATGTTCTATCTGAACAAACAAGGAGGCACAAGATCTCGCCCTCTTTCTCGAGAGGCTCAGACAATCTGGCATTGGCTCCTCTCTCGAGGCCTCAGGGTAGTTGCAGTGCACCTTCCAGGCGAGTTGAACGTAAAAGCAGACGCACTCAGCAGGCACTTCGAAGATCAGCCAGACTGGGTGCTAAAAGACGAAGTAGTAGAAGAGCTTTTTCGTTGCTGGGGTCGTCCAAGCATAGACTTGTTTGCAGACGACGAACACACCAAATGCCACGCCTTCGCGTCCAGGTTCCACCGGCCAGGGACGCAGGGGAATGCTCTACTGATGGATTGGTCAGGGACATTCGCTTACGCGTTTCCTCCCCTGGCTCTGATTCCGAGAGTAGTTTCCAAGCTCCTCAGGTCGAACATGGAAATGATCCTGATAGCTCCGGATTGGCCGCGGCAGTGGTGGTACCCGGACCTTCTACATCTGTCTGTGTGTCCACACAGGCGACTCCCTTGCAGGCCGGACCTGTTGAGCAAGATGAACGGGAGGATAATGCATCCCAACCTCCCATCACTGAACCTAACAGCATGGCTCCTGAGGTCCTGCAATACGGACATTTGAACTTGCCTCCTGAATGCATGAACATTTTAAAAGAGGCAAAGAGGCCTTCCACGAGTGCGTCCTATGCGTTCAAGTGGAAAAGGTTTTACTTATGGTGTAGGGATCATCACCTAGATCCGACTAAAGGGCAGGAGGACGTCATCTTGCCATACCTCCTTTCCCTGGCAACTGCTGGTTTAAAGTACGCTTCTATTAGGGTGCATTTGTCAGCCATAATAGCATACAGAAAATCACCTGATCAGATTTCTTTCTTTCAGGTTCCAGTGGTTAAGGACTTCCTCCAGGGGTTGAAAAAAGTGTATCCCCCTGTGCGAAACCCTTCTCCTCCATGGGAATTGAACCTGGTTCTATCCAGGTTAATGTCACCTCCTTTCGAGCCCATCCACAAGGCCTCTTTGCAACATCTCTCTTGGAAGGCGGCCTTTTTGGTGGCGATTACCTCTGCGCGCAGAGTAAGCGAGATTCAAGCGCTCTGTGCGAAAGAACCATATACTGTTTTTCATCACAATAGAGTAGTCCTAAGGGCTCATCCATCTTTCTTGCCTAAAGTAATTTCTGATTTTCATATAAATCAGTCCATTTCCCTCCCTTCGTTTTTTCCAAATCCTACGACCCCAGCCGAGCGGTCACTTCACTCCTTAGATCTTAAGAGAGTGCTCAAGTTCTATTTGGAAATGACCAAAGGGATTAGGAAAACTGATCAACCGTTTGTGAACTATGGTTCAATGCGAACAGGTTTTCCAGCGGCCAAGAGGTCCATCGCGAGATGGATTGTCTTGTGCATTAAATTGGCTTATCAGCTTGCAGGCAAGCCTTTGTTGGGGTCACCCAAAGCGCATTCCACTAGAGGGAAGGCCGCTACAGTAGCTTTCTTGCACGACATTCCAATGTCGGAGATATGCAAGGCTGAGACATGGAAATCAGTTCTTACCTTTACAAGGCATTACTGCCTAGAATCTGATTCCAGGGCCGATACTCAAGTAGGACAAGCCTCTTTGAGGAATCTATTTGGGTAGCCTACGGCCTGTACGAGCTTAGTGATTACTAGGCTTAATATGGTTATTACTGTATTGTTACTCCTTTGCCCGCAGGGAGATGAGGTGAGGCTCGCTATTCTATTCTAATGCTTATGACTATTGATGAGCATCCCCTGGAAGAGAAGGATTAGTTACTTACCTGTAATCCTAGTTCTCTTCCAGGGGTATCCTCATCAAAGTCATAAGCAACCCTCCCGCCTCCCCTGGCAAAGGACATTCTTTAATAAGGAGATATTGTTAACCTATCTGTTACTGGGTTTATTTTCAGTCTCCGAAAAGAACAACTGACCTAACTGTCACCCCTGAGGCATGATGGGATAATGGGGGTCATGGGTGCCTTAAAGGCACGGTGTCAGTTTATTGCTATACAGCTACAGGTTAGCTTTTCAGTCTTTTTAGACTGTGTGTTTGCAATGCAGCCTGGGAGCTTTCTATGCTTCCAGTGAGTTATGAGAATTTCTACTGCTTTCTGAGCATTAAAACAGTTTCTAAAACAATCTTTGTGTTGTTTCTCATGTTTCTAATGCTTATTACTCATGTATGGTGGAAATTCTTTACAGCATATTTCAGCTCTGTTTTTATTTGGCTGCTATTGCATGTTTTTATATATATATATATATGAGTATATGTATATGTGGGGCACATATAATATAGTGTTTCCGGGGTCCCGCGCATGGGCGGGAATATTCTAATGCTTATGACTTTGATGAGGATACCCCTGGAAGAGAACTAGGATTACAGGTAAGTAACTAATCCTTCTGGGAGGTCAGACATGAATTGAACTTTTTGGAGGGAAACATGTACAGAGGCAGGAAGTTGGTACCACCAGAAAACATGAGGGAGAAAATTGTGAGTTTGGCTCATGAGGCACATCTAGGATGCAGTCTATCAAAAAATAAAGTCCGAGTGCATTATTGGTGACCCAGTATGGACACCATGGTGGAAAGATACATCAGACAGTGCAGGAGTTGCGCTATGAGTGACAAAACCAAAAGAAGCATGAAAGGCCCTATTTCGGCAGTAGAAGTACCTACTACTCCTTGGAACAAATTAGCTATGAATATAGTGGGACCTTTAGATGTTTAGATGCTTGGGAGGAAGATTCATAATCTCACTAGTAGACTACCATTCGAAGTGGGTGGTAATTAAGATTGTAGAGAATGTGACAACCAGTTCAGTGATATCATTTTTGCAAAAAACTTTCAGAACCGAAGGAGTACCGCAAACTTTGGTGACGGACAATGGAGTCCAGTTCGTTTCGACATCAATGAAAGAGTTCTTACACAGTTTAGCGGTAACTCATCTACGTACCGCACTGTACTGTCCCAGGGCAAATGGAATGATTGAGCGAGTTAATCGCATGATCAAAGAGTGCATACAGTTGAATGGGAATAGTAGGAGCGATATGGAAAGAGCTCTGGATGAAATGATCTGGTCCTACTTAATTACCCCCCACAGTATCACGGGGATGTCCCCTTTTAAATCTCTTAAAGGAAGGGAACCAGGTACCAAGATGTGTCCTACGTGGCTGAGGGGGAAGGAAACGGACAAGAGTGATAAGGGAGAAGTGGTGGTGAGGATAAAGAAGTACCAAGATACTTATGTTGAGAAACACAATATGGGTATAGGTAGGCAAGGTAGACCATGGGCAGTAGGAGATGAAGTAAAAGGCAAACTTCCGAGATCAGTACACTCGAGTTGCTCAAAGTTCTCTGAGAGGAAAATATTCACAAAGGTTTTTAAGAATGTGGTAGTTCTGGGGGAGGAGCCAAGCTCGCGACCGTGATGGCCGCGTTTTAGCTCGGCTCCGTCAACCTTCCTGCCTGAACTGTATATCCTGCACCTTATCCTGCCCCGAGAAGTCTTTCTTGATGGAATATGGACTTATGATGGTTTGCTGGCACTTACCGTCTGCTCCGGATGATCCTACGTGCCGCGGATCCTGAGCTGCGCCCCTGTTCGCTTCGCGGCCTCCGGGGCGGGCAGGCCTGGACTCGTCTGCGGCGCCCAGGCGGGGCGGATCGCCGGGGCTGACCCCTTGGTGGAGGAGCGGGGTCGGCCGGAGCGGCCACTGTGCGGTTGAACCGGTGGCGACTGACCGGGCCTGGTCTGGCTGTCCGGGGACCTGGTGGTGGAGCGCTGCCTTCCACGGACGGGGGTTGACCGTAGGGACGACTCGTCTCCCCTTTGTTCTCCTGTCCGGCCATCTTGAAACCCTCCGCCCGGTCTCGGCGGGCGGCGCCTGTGGGTAGGTGGCGCCGGCTGCCTCAATATTCTGGTGGCCCGCCTTTCTGCCCTGGGGGGTCCTTTGCTTGTCGCCGGCTTGATCCTATCGAGCTCCGTTGGTGGCCGGATTGGGGTCGGAGATTGCCGCGGCCGCGCCAGGCTGCAAAGATGGCGGCCCGCTCCCTGCATCTATGCCTCGTTGGGGGCGGCGACATCGGCTCGCCGCACGGCAAGTTTGCTGAATACCGTAAAGGTGACCCTACAGTTGGCGAAGTCTTCGCCGCCCTGTGTTCCTGGCGTGCTTCCATGACTGTGCCTGTCACTGGGCTGGCTGGTGGCCTTTGTTCCGGGCTCGTTGTGCCGTCCCCTGCGTGTATGGCTTCGCCGCTTCAGGGTGCCGCGATGCCTTTCCTGGACATTGAAAATCCTAAGGCCACCGGTTGTTTGGACGTACGGATGCCTGCTGCCTCGTATTGTCCGGAGTTCCTCCCTGTGGTGGATGCATTGGAGGGCCCCCAGCCGAGATCCGTCCGGATCTGTCTCGCCGGGTCTCCCGGTGATTTTTTGCTTCGGCCTGCCGAGTGGAGATCCTGTGACTTTTTCACCAGGGCGATGTTTTCCCCTTTGCCCGCGGAGCCGCGCTTGAGTTGCCTGTTGCTGTTGCCGCCCTTTTTTGCTCATCTGGTCCGCAGCCGTTATACTTTGTGTAGTGGCTTGACATTTGGAATCCTTGCTTTTTACCTCTGGCCCCTCATGTACTGGTTCTTTGTGCACTCTGTGACTATGGCACTGGACAGACGAGGACAGGGTTGAGATGTACTTGTACCGCCGGACTATTACTTTGTGGAGTGGCCAGATGACCGCCCAGCGGCTCTACCTGTGTGATTGATTCCTCTTCATATTCCTGGTGCCTGTTTCTTTTTTTGAAATGACCTCATCTTCTAGTGGGCTCTGAATGTGCTTGGACGGGAGGGTTGGGAGCTGATAGTTTTGATTCTGTGTCTCCTCTCCCGATAGTTTTTTCCTTCCTTCCCCTTCCTCTCTTTTTGCCTACGTGGTTTCTCTCTTACTTTTTGCCTCTTCTATATTTCGGGTTTCCGGTTAGGGCAACAGGCACGCTGCCGGGGGGGTAGGCCATAGCCTTCTGCAGGGGTGCAGGGTGGGGTGGGTGGGGGGGGGGTCTGTCTTTTTGTTTTTCTTTTGTTCTTGGTTCTATGGCTCTTGTGTATTCTTTTTCTGGACGCCGCGTCTGCATGTAGGCCTCATGGGGTGTTTTTTGCCAGTGTGGGCCTGCGGCCTCCCTGTTACCGATGTTCATTGCGCATCCATTACTCCTGTTTCCTTTGGTTCTATGGGCTGCCCCTTTTTCGTATGCTTTATTTGCCATGGGGCACATGCTGTGGGGCCGCGTCCTCCTCTCCCTGTTTTTTCAACCCTTTTTCCTGATGTTCTTTTCCCCTTTTTCCCTTTCTTCTCTCATTCCCTGGGTCGATGTAGCGGATGGCTTTGTATTGCAATCCTGACTTCCTTTTATGTATTGATGCGTATTTTGTAGTAACGGGTGGGCGTTGGGCAGTGGATGGTATTGTTTGCTGATGTGGGACCCACGTCTCGCCCTCGCTGTACTGTAGCTGTTCCTTTTTTTTTAAACTCGCTGTGTTTGTTTCAATGCCTGCTGACGCCCCGCCACGGACTTTTGGACCTTAATAACTGCAATGTTCCTGCTACTCACCCTATTATATTATAAAATTAACCTTCACTTTTCCTATTCACTGTGGTTTCCCTGTGGCTTTATGCCTTGCTTTGTTGCGTTTGTACTATCGGAGACCTGCTGGGGTTTTTCTCCTGGTCTATGTGCTATTACAGTGTGGTGGCCGGCCCGTTGGGTTGTAGGCCCGTATTTGTTAGCTATATCTGCACAATAAAGGTTTTAAAAAAAAAAAAGAATGTGGTAGTTCTTAATGATGGACAGGCATGGAGCATGGATCCCATTGTAAGGGACAATGGCAAAGTATGGGAAGAAGGGTGTGTCAACAGTGGTAAGAGAGATGACAAGGAAAGGGACAACCGACCCACCAAGCTTGACCTCAGGAAGGTGGAACACAAACCACGGTGGCAGAAGGACTATATAATGTGGTGACATGTAACTCTGTTGGCTCTATTTCATAGGGAAGGAGATGTGTTGTAACTTAGAAGTGATTTCCCAGTTGGTATCTCCCGCCCCCCCTCCTTTTCACCTGGTGGTTTAGCCTTCAAGCTGTCAACATTCCAAGCTGCACTCCAGCCGAGTTTGTGACAGGACAAGGGTTATCGATGTCGCTGTGAGCATTCTATAATAAAGAGTTTAACCCCTATTGTGGCTCGGTCAATTACAACAGGGTGCTACTTCATAGATGAAGAGGAGGGACACGACCACTGGAGGGGACCACCGAATAGAAGCTACGGGCACTCCCGCTTCTCCAGCGCGTCTCTCCGTCCTCCGGATATTACCGGCACTGCAGGACGGCCGTCATCTTAAAGGTACGGCCCACGTGATGCGGAAGTTGAAAGTCTTGCGTTAGCGCTGCTCCAAACCATGCCGCCATCTTGACCCGAACTACCACTGCCTGACTATCTAGAAAAGCCTGACTCTGCCTGAAAGTGGTTCTATATTATGAAAAAGGAAACGGAGTGGGGGGACAATCACTGGCGAAAGTAGGGAATCGTGTCTACGATCCCTCATGTTGGAAAAAGGAATTCCTGATTAGAATCATGAATACATGCCACAAATAGTGTGTTGACCTCATTGTGTGAGAATTGTCACGTGCAGTACCTAAGGTTAAGTACTGTTTATAATGTAAATGGAAGCGTGCTTGGTGGTAATGGCACAAGGCTGCCCTGTGTAGGTGTCTAAAGCTCGTGCTGTCTATTCATGCATTCATAGGAGTGAGGGACAATCACTAATCACTCAAATCTTCACTGGCTGCCAGTCCACAAAAGGATCTTGTTCAAAATCCTGGCCATCACCTATAAAGTCATAAACGAAACATGTCCAGAATATCTGAGAGACAAAATCAGGCCCTACAACACTAAATGAACCCTGCGGTCCACATCAGAAAATGTACTCACCATCTCCAACTTCAAAATGAAAACCCGGGGAGTTAAAACCTTGGCAGCCCTTGGTACTAAAGCCTGGAACACCCTGCCCACTCAATTAAGGCACACCCATAACGAATTCACCTTCAGGAAGCTCCTCAAAACATGGATCTTTGGTACTCCAGACCACCTAGTACTGTCACTAATATGATCCTCACCAATAGCTTCGTGATGTCCCCCTCTCTCTCTTCTTCCTCTGTCAAACCTCCTGATGGCCTTAAAAGCACCAAGATGCTCCCTGGAGTGAACGTTGCGCTATACAAAAACCCTCTCATTCATTCATTCATAATGAACGTGGGGAATCGTGTCCATGATCCCTCATGTTGGAAAAAGGAATTCCTGATTAGAGTCAGGATTACATGACACAAATTGTGTGAGAAATGTCACGTGCAGTACCTAAGGCTAAGTACTGTTTATAATGTAGACAGAAGCGTACCTGGTGGTATTGGCACAAGACTGCCCTGTGTAGGTGTCTAAGGCTCGTGATGACTATTTGTGCATTCACCCCAGGTAATCAGATGTCCAGTATACATACACACCCAGGACGTAGATGATTTGAGCATGTGGAAGCCAGCGGAAGTATCTATAATTCAGTCCTAGAAATTTAGTCATTGAGACCTCTAGTCTGAGTGGACAGGCGAAAGATTCAACGTTGCTCTGTTTCAAACAGTTTTTGTGTAGACCACATATTGTTGCTTTCAATCACTGTCCAATTTATTTCCCCCGATTTGTGTGGGTGAGAGAGATAATGTGCGCTCATTTTATTTGTCGTTCTGTCACATCTTAAGTTGCTGCGGTGTTCCATGATTCTTGTCTTAACGGGGTGGGTGGTCATGCCGAAATGCTTCAATCAAGTAAACACAATTCTTTGTGTTGCAGTTTGTGTGGGTGCGTTGAGTCCAAACTTTGCCTTCTTCAAAGATCAGTTTTTTGCTCTGTTTCGTCAGGTTGCATGCCCAACTGTGCTGACATGGGTAATGTCCCCGTACTGGCGTAGTGTTCCACAGGGTCCACTGTTGGTTCTTTTGATTAGTTTTGGGGCGGGTGTGGACCAGCAGATTACGTAAGTTGCTGGTGCACTTCATCGCAAATCTGGGCTTTGGAATGGAGAGATTCCCTGAGGAGAGGATCCTCCAGTTCTTTCGGATTATCCTTTGGATCCTGTTAGAATCTGGTGTGTATGTGGTAACACACGTCATTATATCTTCAGCAGTTTTGTGTTTTAGTTCCAGTAGGGCCTCTCTGTTATTGTTTTTTTTTTTAAATCTTTTTATTGAATTCAAATAACAAGAAACATAAAAAGAAAACAAAAGCAAGGCAATACAATACGAATGTGTCACTTCGTTGTCGGGGGGGGTACATAAGCAAATCAAATATCAGAATTATACGATGATATTGGGGGGGGGGGGAGGCCAGAAGCAAAAAAATATCTAATGTCCTGCGGAGGAAACATCAGGTTGGGAGGAAGACAAGTCAGTATTCAATTCCGAACGGGGGGGAGTACATATATCACCACGGTACGTATTCCATTGAGTCCAAATTTTCCCCCATTTGCGGGGCATGCCACGGGAGACATAAACAGTCTTTTCTCTGAACATACACCAGTCCATGTTTTGTTGCCACAACAGAACTGTCGGTGGCCTCTGCGCGCCCCATAACTGGGCAATGTCTCTCTTGGCAATCATGTTACCCAAGGTCACCCATCGAAGCTGCGCCTGGTCATAATCATTCGGCTCCCAGACATTCAACAGACACCTCCGCGCTTCAGGCATTGATTGCACACCCGTGACCTCACTCATAACTGCATGCACGCGAGTCCAATAGCGTAGCACTGCAGGACATTCCCAAATAATATGTAGAAAAGTGCCTACCATACCACAGCCACGCCTGCACAATCCATCCGCCGAGAATCCCATGCGTACCAAACGAGGACCTGTCACGTATACCCTATGAAGAATTTTGAGCTGGACAAACCGGAGGCGCGCCGGGATAGCCACCTCCTTCGGGGAAGAGATCGCAGCCTGCCAGTCTTCGTCATCGAGCTCTAGACCATCACTAGTCCATAACTCTCGAAGGCTATCCAGTAGGTCAATCCTGGTATTAATTAACTTTTTATATATGAGCGAGATCGTGCTATCAGGGACGTGCCCATCCAGTATCCGATCTTCAAGCGGGGACGCCTCCGGAATGTCCGAACCCAAGGGAAAAACGGACAGGACCGCATGTCGGACTTGCGCATACCAAAAGGATTCTCTATCATTCAGGTCGTACTCAACTTTCAGCTCCTCAAACGTCTTGACTCTACCCTTGATCCACACATCATCAACCCTGCTGATACCGATCACGTCCCATCTATCAAAACCTTTCGACTTCCAGAGGGAGCCTAGTCTTTCCGACGCATAAAGCGGAGTGGCACGGGTCGGCTTGTCAGCCCATCCCGTGGCCGCTGTAGCGCGATGCCACACCTGTACTGCTGTCTTAGTGGGGCCCGTAAGAGATCCGCCGGCGGATTTCGCGTACAAAGCCCTGTTGTAATCTCCACCGGGTAGCAGCCATTTATCCATCTCAAAAGTCGGGTTCGGCAAGTGAGCATAAGTACCGTGGTTAATGGCCCCCAGCTGAGAGGCCCAGTAGTAACGACGGATGTCCGGGAGCGCGATGCCCCCATCATACCAAGGGAGCGTCAGCTTTGAAAGGGCAATACGAGAACGGCCCCCCCATATCAATTGTCGCTGTAGACTTTCAATCTCCCGAAAGTAACTGGCTGGTACAATGTCAAGTGTGTTCTGAAGCACATAAAGAAATCGGGGGAGCGACATCATCTTAAACAGCGCCGCTCGTCCCAGAGGAGAGAGAGGGAGTCTACTCCACGCAATCACATCAGCACGGAGGCGCTGGAGAGGGGGTAGCAAATTGCGTTCATAACGGAGCACGGGGTCCAAGGTGATAAAGATTCCCAGGTACTTGAATCCCTCCAGCACCACCGAGATAGGACAGCCACGGGGCAGGAGAGGAGCCCCGCCGGAGAGGACATAGATGCAAGACTTCGACCAGTTGATGACAAGACCGGAGTTTTTACGGAAAGAAGTCAAAACGTCGAAAAGGACGATCAACGACTTCCGAGGCGACGTAAGGTACAAGAGTATATCGTCTGCGTACAGGGATATACGATCTTCAAACTCCGGAGTCCACCTAATTCCTTTCAAAGATGGCTCCCACCTCAGCCAGGCCGCTAGCGGCTCCAAAGCAAGGGCAAACAAGAGTGGGGACAAAGGGCAGCCCTGGCGCGTTCCTCTACCAAGAGCAAAGGAGGTCGAGACACGCCCGTTCACCACCACTTGGGCTAAAGGGTCAGTGTAGAGCAATTTCACCCAGTTAATAAAAGTGGGTCCCAAACCAAATTTAGAAAGAACCGCCCAAAGATATGGCCACTCCAGCGTATCAAACGCCATGGTGGCGTCCAAAGACGCCAAGATGTCCGGTTCACGCAAGGTCTCCGCTCGCGCAAGGACTCCATGCAGGCGCCGGAGGTTAAGTGTCGTGTTACGGTGAGGTATAAATCCGGACTGGTCCGGGTGAACCAGGTCACCTATGACAGATACCAAACGATTGGCGAGAACTTTGGCCAGGATCTTCGGTTCAGCATTAATCAGAGATATGGGCCTGAAGGAATCACAGCGGTCACGTGGCTTACCTTCCTTATGAATAACCACTACGGAAGCCAATCTCTGGTCAGGAGGAAGGGAACCCGTCTCTAGTGATTCCAAAACATCGACCTTAGATGTGGTGCCATCACATCCGGACGGAGCTTGTAAAGCTCAATGGGGAGCCCATTAAGGCCCGAAGCCTTTCCCGAGCGAACCGAGCGGATGGCGATCACGATTTCATCGACCGTAGGCGGAGCCTCCAGAAGATCCCTTTCAGGGTCGGACAAGCATGGCAGCGAAATATCGCGTAGAAGCAAGTGGGAGTCATGTTCAGGTCTATCGGACACAGGGGAGTATACTACCCAAAAATAATCCGCGAAACACTCAACAATAGCAGCAGGGTCAGTGATACTCACGTCATTCACATCAACAACAACAGGGACAACCCGACTCGCACATTCCCTCCTATCCAGCCATGCAAGCAATTTCCCAGCCTTATCTCCCACATCATACAAACGTCCCTGCTGTTCCCGACCCATCTCTTTCGCAGCGTCAGTCACCAGCGCTCTATATTCAAGTTGTTTCAGACCCAAAAGGTGCAGCCTCTCCGGGGAGACCTCGGACTCCAACTCCCCCTCGAGAACGGAGATTTCATTTTCAAGACGTACCACCTCCTCCCGCCTACATCTCTTAAAGTTGCCAATCAAGGAGAGGGCCTGGCCCCGAATAACAGTTTTGTACGCTTCCCACAATGAGACAGAGGAGGACACAGAACCCACATTTTCGGCAAAGTATTGGTCAATCGCTTTAATTAGTTCCATTCTGACCTTGGGATCACGGAGATACCATGGGTTTATCGGGGCCACGCTACCCTCCGACCCCAAGTGCGCGTCCACAACCAACCATAGTGGGGAGTGATCCGAAATGCCCCAAGCAAGATGTTTCACCTCTCTTATGAGAGTAGCCTGGGAGGAGGGCATCAACACGTAGTCCAGTCTCGAAAGACTGCCATGGGCCCCAGAGTGGAAGGTATATTGCAATTGCCCACGGTGAAGCAGGCGCTAACAGTCGGCAAGTCCCAGAGCCTCCAGGAAATCCCCCAACCAGGATTGAGACTTCGCAATGTCACGGGGAGGGTAACGATCAAACATCCCAGATACTACAGAGTTGAAATCCCCACCCACTACAAGCAGACCCTCGGGGACTCCCAAGAGCACTCTTCCCAGGTCAGCAAAGGTAGTAGTCTG
This sequence comes from Lissotriton helveticus, assembly GCF_964261635.1. Taxonomy (NCBI): domain Eukaryota; kingdom Metazoa; phylum Chordata; class Amphibia; order Caudata; family Salamandridae; genus Lissotriton; species Lissotriton helveticus. Next base: position 644,254,351 of record NC_136070.1, read on the forward strand.
GAGGCCTGGCGGTACATAAACGGAGAGTAGGGTGACAACCCTCCCCTCTCAGCGCCCCACAATGGCGGCGTATCGTCCCCTATCATCCAGGATAATATCATCAACGGCAAGAGGGAGGGAGTTCCGAACCAGAATGCCCACCCCCCTGGAGCCAGAAGTGAAACCTGAGTGCGCAATGAGACGATAGCCACGCCTATTCATTGCGTGGCACGTATTACCAAGCAAGTGCGTCTCCTGAAGCAAAACCACATCAGGGGACAGACGTCGCAGCAGTTGCAAAACTACACCCCGCTTGATCCTGTCTCCCAATCCATTAACGTTCCAACACAGTAATATTAATCCCCTACCCCCCATCCCAGAGGCCACCCCCATCCCCCCCACACCAGGCGCGACACTGTAAAACTGAAGATCATCAATACTATGCCTTGATAAAAACAAAGAAACAGGAACCGCAACCCCCCAACCCCCCAAGACATCATACCCCCCACCCCGCACCCCTGCGTAAGACTCAAAAGCCACCCCAACTTGCAGTGTGCCTGTCGCCCTAACATACAACTATTCTACGTAAAGAACCCCAGAGGAGGAAGACTCACTCAACCCCCACCCACACCCCAATCAGACAACACGTTAGCAAGCAATAGTGGCATAGCATCGAATCACAGCCAAAAGTCATTACGTTGGTCCGGGAGCCGATTTCACCCCCTATTCCTGCTCCACCGGGCCGCCCTCTGCTCCACCGGAGTGTCCAGAATGATCAGATTGATCCCGTCCCGGGGGCAGCGTGTCCAGCCAGTCACTAGCCCCCCCGGGATGATCAAAGAAAAATGTTTGGTCATTGTAAACCACACGTAGCCGGGCCGGGAAAAGCATAGCGTATTTCATGTCTCTGTCCCTCAGTCTCTTTTTCACCCCCTGGAATCCAAGTCGCTGCTTCTGAACCTGCTGGGTGAAGTCCGGGTAGAAACTGACTGTGGTGTTCTCATGAGCCGTAGGACCCGATATGCGTGAAGTTTGCAGGATCACATCCCTTTCCCGAAAGTTAAAGATCCGAGCAATGATGGGACGCGGAGTAGCTCCCAGATTAGGCGGGCCACACGGGATCCTGTGTGCACGTTCTACTGCAAAAAACTTGCTGAGACCCTTGGGCGCTAAATGATTCAGGACTAAGTCCTCCACCAGCAGGTCCACCGATGATGGTTCCAGCGTCTCCGGGACACCAACCAGACGGATGTTGTTTCGTCGAGCCCGGCCCTCAAAATCGTCCAAACTTCGAGAGAGGTAGTCACGGGCGGAGCGCAGGTTACCGACCTCTGCCTGTAAGTCGGAGACGTCGGTAACTCTCTGTTATTGTTGAGTGCTCTCTTACTGGATTTTCTGATGACATGCGCCGAGTAGTCGCGGGCGGCTAGGTTAGTACTCAATGCCGCAGCTTCCTTTTTATAGTCTGTGGTTGTGTCGCAATTCCTGCGGAGGCGCAAGAATTGGCCGAACGGCAGGTTGTCCCTTAGAGCTTTTGGATGGTGGCTCCCATAGAGGATTAGATTGTTGCAGTCCGTGGGTTTTTTGTAGGTATGCGTAGACAGCTGGCCATCCCGTAGGGTAATGGTAAGATCTAGGAAATGGATTTCGGAAGTAGAAACAGTTCTGGTAAACCGGAGGTAGGGGTCCTAAGAGTTGACCCATGTGAAGAAGGCGTCACATGTATTCATATCATCTTTCCAGAAGATGAGGATGTCATCTATGTAACGCCTCCACAGTATGATGTTTTTTGCATAGATGTTGTTGGCCGCAGTGTGGAGGCGTTCGAATTCGGCCATGTACAGGCAACCCAGACTTGGCGCAAATGTGCTCCCCATAGATGTACCCTTGGTCTAGTGGTACAGCTGGTCCTGGAACTGGAAGAAGTTCTCACACATGGCGATTGTGGCACAATCCATTATGAAAGCCATCGGTGTTTCTGACGTCCAGTCTTCTGCTAAAAGGCGCTCTTCCACCACCCTGAGGGTCTCTGCCAGGGGGATGATTTATAGAGCGCCTCAACATCCAAGGACATCAAAAGGTTGATCTCATCATTCCTAGTAGTATGGGTGATAAGATTCAGAACGTCTCTAGTGTCTTGTAAGTACGAGGGTATTTTCTTGACAAGAGGTTGCAGGATATGTTTGCAGAATTTGCTGAGTGGTTCCAACAATGAGCCGATCCCTGATACTATCGGGCGACTGGGAGGGGGCAGGACCCCCTTGTGGATATTTGGGAGGGTGTAGAAAAACGGGGCCTTAGGTTCCGTGATCACCCAAAAATCAGCTTCATTTTTAGAAATAACTCCCTGGGCTTCTGCCGATTCACGATCGATTTAATCTTTGTTAGTAGTACCCTGGTCGGGTCTTTCTTAAGCTTTTTGTAGTATATCTCATGTTAAAGCTGTCTGAGGCATTCTTGATCATAGTCAGTCGTGTTCAGTAAAACTATTGCTCCTCCCTTGTCAGCAGGGAGATGAGGTGAGGCTCGCTATTCTATTCTAATGCTTATGACTATTGATGAAGATCCCCTGGAAGAGAAGGATTAGTTACTTACCTGTAATCCTAGTTCTCTTCCAGGGGTATCCTCATCAAAGTCATAAGCAACCCTCCCGCCTCCCCGGGCAAAGGACATTCTTTAATAAGGAGATATTGTTAACCTATCTGTTACTGGGTATATTTTCAGTCTCCGAAAAGAACAACTGACCTAACTGTCACACCTGAGGCATGATGGGATACTGGGGGTCATGGGTGCCTTAAAGGCACGGTGTCAGTTTATTGCTATGCAGCTACAGGTTAGATTTTCAGTCTTTTTAGACTGTGTGTTTGCAATGCAGCCTGGGAGCTTTCTGTGCTTCCAGTGAGTTATGAGAATTTCTACTGCTTTCTGAGCATTAAAACAGTTTCTAAAACAATCTTTGTGTTGTTTCTCATGTTTCTAATGCTTATTACTCATGTATGGTGGAAATTCTTTACAGCATATTTCAGCTCTGTTTTTATTTGGCTGCTATTGCATGTGTTTATATATATATATATATATATATGTATTACCTACTGGCGGTCGCCAGTAGGTATATATAGTTAGGATTTTTTCTCTATGGGATTTTTGAAAATTCTATGTCTAATAACTTTGGCGTTTGTGGACGGAATTGGCTGAAATTTTCAGGAAAATGGCACATTTTGTTTCTGAGCAGCCCCTGAAAATTGGGGGGGGGGGGGGGGTTCGTCCAGGGGGGTCGAGAAAAAAGGGTGGTCCCAAAACGTGTTTTTAACATTGAGTTTTCCATAGGGCGGTTGGCCTCACTTTTAGCCCGAACGGCTGAATGGATTTGCACGAAACTTGGCAAAATTGTAGGGACTGGTAGCCTGATGTGCCTTTTGTAGGTCTCAATATATGTGCTACAGTGGATTTTGAGAAATTAACGTTTAAAAAAAGATATATATCTGTAACAGCGGACCGGGCAGCGCTCCAGTTCGCGTACTTTTCGCGCAACGGAGCTTTGTGAAGCGAAGCTGATTGGTTCTCCGGCGTCTGTAAACATTCCAAACAGTCCGTAGCGGCCGCCATCTTGTCTCTCGGTAGGATCGAGAGACAAGAGGAGGCCAAAGCGAAGGGGCAAATGACCATAAGGGGGCATAGTAGATCCTCCCTGACCTCTTAGGTTTGATGTACCATTTTGCCAAGTTTGGTGTAATTCCGTTCAGCCATTCAGGCTGTAGACGTATCTAAATGTCAATAATCGAACGGCTGAATGGATTTGCACGAAACTTGGCAAAATATTAGGGACTGGTAGCCCGATGTGCCTTTGCTAGGTCTCAATATATGTGCTCCAGTGGATTTTGAGAAATTAACGTTCAAAAAAAGATATATATCTGTAACAGCGCTCCGCTTCGCGTACTTTTCGCGTTACGGAGCTTTGCGAAGCTGATTGGTTCTCCGGCGTCTGTCAACATTACAAACAGTCCGTAGCGGCCGCCATCTTGTCTCTCGGTAGGATCGAGAGACAAGAGGAGGCCAAAGCAAAGGGGCAAATGACCATAAGGGGGCATAGTAGATCCTTCCTGACCTCTTAGGTTTGATGTACCATTTTGCCAAGTTTGGTGTAATTCCGTTCAGCCATTCAGGCTGTAGACGTATGTAAATGTCCTATGGAAAATTGCATGGGGAAAACACATTTGAAAGTGTTGAAATTTAGAACCAATTAAAATGTTACTTTGGTTTTGTATTTGTGTGTGATGAAAGTTAATTGGTTATGTATATATCTCAAATGAGAGGAAACCACAGCCATTTTGTGATACTACTGTCTGAGGTACATTTGTGAGGAATTTTTGGTGGTGAATTTCTGGTGTTTGATTTACACAGTACTAACACTTCTCCTACTTTTAAAAAGGTGAGTTGTTAATTTGTAAGGGGAACTATGTTGTACACTTGAAGATAATTTGAAAAATGTTTTCTGTTATTTATTTGCAGTCCTTCTGTTATACTAAATACTTGATAAAGTTAGTTTTATATTATGTATTACTAAAAACGATAAATGAAAGTGATTATTTTTTTCTGCAATTTACAGCAAGCAATTTCAAAATAAAATGGCTCACAATGAAGAGACCGTGGCAATTTCTTTTGCATTGTCCACTACATTGATTGAAATTGAGAGCACCAATAATGAAATATTGTCACAAGGAGGAGATGACTTGTATGATTTCATTAGATTGATTGAAATTGACAGCACCAATAATGAAATATTGTCACAAGGAGGAGATGACTTGAATGATTCCACTACATTGATTGAAATTGAGAGCACCAATAATGAAATATTGTCACGAGGAGATGACTTGAATGATTCCACTACATTGATTGAAATTGACAGCACCAATAATGAAATATTGTCACAAGGAGGAGATGACTTGAATGATTCCACTACATTGATTGAAATTGACAGCACCAATAATGAAATATTGTCACAAGGAGGAGACGACTTGAATGATTTTTTTGATCAATCTGTTGATGGCGAATTTATCGAATGTTTGGAGACCATAGAGTTTCAAGAATCATCATTGCAGACTTTTAATGAGGAGATTCCAGATGAGATGATTGAAGAGGAAATTGCTGATGAGGACATGTTACTAGTTCTTTCAAATTTAGAAAATTCTGAAGAATAAATTTATATTTAGAAATCAAAAATTGTTTGAGACATTATTCATTTTTATTTTTAATTTATGAGGTTGTAGCGAAGTGATTGTAGTATAAAATGAGACTTATAGTATAGAGTGCAACATTTTTATGTTACATGGTAAGTTTACTCATATTTACTTCCCTTCTCCCACTATATTATCTCCAATGTGTATTTGACATCTCTTCTTCATCTCCGGCCTCCTTTCTCTCACTGTGTGTCTCTGATGCATCTTATCGCTGCTATTTTGTGTAATTACAGAAGAGAGTAAAATAAAATAGTTCGGAACGTGAAAAGGGGGCAAAGTAGAGTACCCCTCACCCCCTAGGCCTTCTCAGGCGGTCCCAAAAGGATCAGTTTCTGCTTTCCTGAGAGATTATGGTATGAGTTCCATATACCACAATAATTTGTATTACAACATGCAAGATATATATCTCCTATTACCAACTTTTGGAGATATTCGCGCTAAGTGCGAATATCTCCAAAAAGTAACACCTGCCCTGAGCAGTTCTTAGCCATGTTATCCAATGGGAGGTGGATAACATGGCTAAGAGCATTAGCTCGGTAATGCATGAATATCGCTGACTTTTTAGCGATATTCATGCATTGCGGCCGTTTTTTATCGCATTTGCGATAAACCTTGATAATAGCAAGGTTTATCTTCGATAATTTCTGACGATGCTTAGCGGTAAAAAATTCGTTGGTAAGCATCGTTAGCGATAAATATCGCTTAACTTTGGTAATATGCACCAACGTCTGTTAACGTTCGATTCGAAGGAAATGAGGAAGTGTTGAAAAACATTGTTTGCGCCATCTTGCCTTTTTTGAAATGCCACACTTTTGTCGTGCACGGCAGCCATTTTAGATGCCTTGACCAGACCCACTCTCTGCACGCTGTCGATTCGTAGCATGGCTCCCCACCCTCGCAAGCATCTTCCCCAGGCACTGGTCACCCCCGCTCTCTGTCTTATGCATGGGCAATAAACCTCCCCCCATCTGCGTTGCTCTTCCCTGAGAATCACACTCTGTGCCCGCCCGACACCTCCCTTTCGCCCTATTCACTACCGCACCCTCTGACACTCCTCTTCCTCTGTGTCCGATTGTCCAGGCTATCAGCTAGCCCTGCAGATGTAGTTTATGGCTCCAGCTGTAAAGAATCACCCCTCTTTAAAGGAGTTATAGTAGATCAAGGCCCACACCCGATGAGATCCATCACACCACACGTGTTCCTACTATCTGAAAACCATCCTGTATTGTGATTGGGGAGGGGACCGAGCCTGAAGCGGAAGATTCTAGGAATGACTCTTTGTACATCAAAGTTTTTACAATTATGTGTCACATTAAAAATATATAGCACTCCAACAAAGTAGTAGGAATATAAAACTTTAATAACATATAAATATATACAACAAAACAAAAACCGTAAAAACATTTAAACAACGAAGAGACCGTGGCAATTTCTTTTGAATTCCTGATGAGGACATGTTACTAGTTCTTTCAAATTATGAAAATTCAGAAGATGTTGCCTGGGGGTGGGTCGTCAGTAGCAGTCTGTTGTGCGAATAGTTCCAAGGCAGCAGAACGCGCTGAAATCTAGATGGCACGAAAGTGATGTCTAGTAAGTTGCCGCCCAGCAAATAACGGCGTGGGGCGCCGCGGGGGTGAGTGAGTCCAGTAGGCACCACAGCTATTCTTACCGGCATTGCAGAATTACTGCTGGGGACAATGCCTGTGCTGTAGCAGGGTCACAGCAGAAACAAAAAGGATTCTGTTGAAGATGTTGTTGGTTTTCAATTTGAAAACAGTTCTGGTGTCAACTGCTATGGTAATGTAGTGGTTAATGTTTTGTTTTCTCTAGAAAATGTAAAAGAGGGGGAGGCAGTCCAAAGTTCCGTTAAAAGGGCAAAGGAAAGGATCGGTGGTTTGAACTATCACTTCAAAAGGGGAGGGGGTGCAACAATTTTTCCTACCGGGTCACACTGTGCTTTCACCGGAACTGAGGTCTGCAGGATTCTAGTAATTCAAAGTGAGGCTGGCGCCAGCATGGGAGCGCCGACGTCCCGCGGATACAGTTTCGTCACTCCACGGGCGATCATGGCAGTCATTCCCCATCGGGGGTCGGAGACTCCCGCGGCTCCTGTAGAATCTTCAAGGTCGTGGAGGACTACGGTGGTGGAGTCAACCAGTGACCGGGCCATTTCTTCATGCTGGGCCCGCTCTTGCCAGGTCGATCGCCATTTTGAGAGTTCGGCAGCTACCGGCGATCGCGGGGTCACATGAGCGGACGGGCTCCACCCTGCCGGGCGAGACGTTGCAGCATCGCCACAGTGGACGAACCCTTTTCGGGGCGCCTGGAGCGCTGAGGGTGCAGCTGGGAAGCCTTCACCTGAGGAGGCGGGAGAGGCCTGTTCGCACCGTCTCTCCCTCCCAGTGCACCCCACGGCGCCCCGCTTGACATTTGTTATGGCCGGTGGCGATGAGGACGGGGGGGGGGGGTCGGATGCATGTGCAAGACATCCCCCCCAGTGTTGTCAAAGCCATTTTTGAAGAAAGAAGTGGTGCCTGGCGTGTTGCCGCTGCTATTACGAAGGGGAAAAGAAAAAATGTCCCGTCCGTCTTTGGGCCGGGCTTCCGGTGGATGTCGGCCGGACGCCCCTGGCTCTGGCCCCATGAACGGGTTCCTTGGTTTATCGGCTGCAGCCGGATCCCGTCGGCCTCGGCCCCCCGACCGTTGGTGGCCGGACCGGAAGAGCATGTGGCGGGACTACCTGAAACTCTCAAGGGCCACCGCGGCCGGACTGGGAGAGAGAGGGGAGGGTCGAGGAGACATTCCCCCCCCTGCAACTCTTCAGCGTTGTAAAGGCAATCCCCTAGCCGGGTCCCGCTGGCCTCGGCCTCTCCTCCGGCTACACCCTACGTTAGGATCTCCTGGCCGAGGCGTGGCAGCAGGACCCGCCTTATATGGGCTGCTCCCGGCTGGGCGTAGCCGCAACCCTGCCCCACCTTGGAAGTTTCCAGAGTGGGGGCGGATGTTCTACTGACTTGCATTTTCCCTAGTCTATCGATTTTTTTGGCGTGGCAGGCGGTGGGACAGCGAGGGGTGATTTGGTTTCTCTTACTGTTTTTCTGGTCTCTCACCACTGGCATATTTCTAACGTTTTCTTGTTTCTAGGACATTAATAGGTTTTATCATTATGTTATGTTATCGTTTCTTTGTTCGTTGTTTAATAAAAGTTCATGTTCATCAGTGAGTAAATAACAAAGAAGGTCAAGGGGAAATATTTTACGACCATCTACTGATATAGGCCCCCGGATCAATGAAAGAACGGAAAATATCAGGAGGTCAATCAAAAATGCATAAACTGTCCAAAAAACAAAGTGTTACATTGGGGAGCAATCACAAAGTCCATATGGAAATGATACAACGTGACCATCAATTGATTCCCATCAGATACCCATCCTGTGCCACCCTACATCATTTGGGATCCTTCAACCAAGGTTAGTGAGATGTAACCACAAACAGACTGAGTGATAAGTCACCCAATTGAACAAACAGGATCTACAAGTAGGGAATTATTGTAAATGCATCAGGAGGGTAAATGACTAGCAGTGCAACAGAAAATAAATCAAATAGTAGTGCTTGAAAAAGTGAGTGATATAAAAATGGGTTATGAAAGTGGAAAAATATGATTTAATGGTATCCTATCCATACCCAATGTTAAAAAACAGTGCAAGGTAGTTTTATACAAATAGCTACCCAGATGGAAAAGAGGTCAACATGTTTCTGCGGAAAAGTGGAGTCTCGAGATCTCCGCCTGCTTCATCAGGACCTATATTTAGTGCTACTGCTTAAATAGTTGAAAAAAATAATAAGAAAAAGGTGTCACCTGAAGTTTGCCATTTCAGAAGATCCAGATCATCACAGTGGCAAAACAGGGCCAAAAATATAAGATACAATGAAACACATTAGCACTTGCGACAGTTTGCAACCCACATTGTTTATGTGTAAAATTATAAATAGCCAATAATTTTATTAGTCACTAGGTCTCAAAATAGTAGACATATCAGATTGAGTGCCATTATTGTAGCAAAAAAGTTGAATTTTGAAAAACACAATGGCTTCACTCACCCAAATTATGGGGAATGCATACCCCACCTCACCTGGCTACAGCGCAGGTATAGACGGAGCACCGCTCTGGGGAGAGGGAGGGAAAGAGGAAACAGATTGAGGAAAGATATAAAGCTGTTATCAATGCATCAATTTCTTTTAGAGGAAGCTGATCGTACATTCAGGGGTAGTGAGTTGAAATCTCATTATCCATTGGCTACGACAGTAGTCTAATCATACCCCCTGGAACGTCGTCATTAATATCATTCATCCACTACTAAAACACAATGACTGAACATCGCAAAATGGGCGCTCTCGAGTTGTCTAGTCAGAGCATTGGCGTCCCATGTGTGCGATTGCCCCGGTGTGACCTGCAAACTATACCGATCATATCAGGCAAACCGCCAGTAAAGTTAGAATACATCGTGGTCATGCAAGGTCTAAGGCGGAATGGAAACCGGAACGCTTTAACGCGTTCTAAGTTTGGAAGCAATTAGTTTAGACCCCCACCGTCCTGCTTACCTGTCCGTCGGTACTCCGGACATCCGTCTAGGCTGTCTTGGAGGGAGGTAGCTCGACGGACAGGAAGCAGGCTATTGAGGTTGCGCAGAGAAATGCGTGATGACGTATCCCTGCGTGGAGCATGCCGAGCCCGCAGGGAATTGTAGTTTTCCATCCCCGTAGCAAGCAGGAAAAGGCTGCCTGCCTATCTTTCAGTGTGGCGCGCTGACAGCGCACACAAAGCGCGTCAGGACGACAAACTACATGGCGCTTTAGGGGCCAATAGGGAAATGTAGTTAGTTACAAAAGTCGAGCACCAGTGACTCTCTGAAGTTACAAATCACTGTGTGCGTCGTGATCTCACAGGTATCATGTCCTGTCTATGAATTAGATGCCTGAGTGCCAAAGATCGAGTAATGGTCATAAAAAACGAAAGTTAAATTGTAAATGTTAAGCAAAAGGTAAGCAAAAAACTGAACCATTCTCATAATTCATTCTCTCTGTAAATCCACGATGTTTAACATGAGTTAAAAGTTCTCAATAGAAACCAATAGTATCGGGTTTCTTTTTTATAGAGAGAAATATTAGCACTATTCCCTGGAGAACACATGGTGGTGTCTGAGAGATCACTCGTATCCCTCTGTTTTACTGCAGGATATGCCTATTTGTCAGTAATACACCTCAAGTACAGTCTGGTGGATAGCATATAGGACATTAGAGATAGATAAATTTCTACAATGACATCCATGGAATGTCATCATTCAATCCTGACTTATGGGTTTGCAATTTATACACCCATCTTTGTTCTCGTTTGAATAGGAACACGCTGGTGTCAACAATATGCACTGGAATTATTGGTTGTTCCAGGACTGTCCACTTTAAGTCTGTTGGAAGATGTTGCGCCAGTAAGAAATGACTCGTAAGTCTAGTGGCCAGTTTGTTACACCTTATAGAACTTTTGTGTTCAGATATTCGCAGCTTGACTTTGCGAGTTGTCATTCCGACATACATCTTGTGGCAAGGACACTTAATCAAATAAATAAGATTAGCACTATTACAATTGGTGAACTTGCGTTGTTCCCAAGCTCGTTCTAATCCAATGTCAATTGTTGTTGTTTTTGATGTCTGGGGACAGGCCGCACATTGTCCACAGGGATGATGTCCTGTAACCGCAGGCATGTCCCACAGAGTGCCCACTACTCTCGGTATCTCACTTTTTGGTCTAGTATGGACAAGTCTATCCTTCAGATTTTGTGCTCTCTTATATGCGAAAAGCGGAAGGGGTAACGTGTCTTGTCCAGTATTGAGAATACCCCAGTGTCTTTTCACAATCTTGGTAATTTGGTTTGAAAAGGTACCAAATGTGCTCACGCATGTTATGCGTTCAGTCTTGGGTTTTGGAGGTAGAATTTCGAGCAAACCGGCACGATTATTGTTTGCAGCTCTTTTTTGTGACTGCTTGATAAGATTATTTGGATATTCTTTGCGTGCCAGATCTCTCGATAGACATTGAGCATGTGTTTGGAAAGATACACTATCAGAGCAGTTCCTCTGTATGCGCAAAAATTGCCCATAGGGTAAATTGTCCCGCAGGGACTTTGGGTGGCAACTATTATAATTGAGCAATGAATTGCGTGCCATTGGTTTGCGATATAGTTCTGAAGTCAAACCATTGGGTGTGCCGTGAATGAGCAGATCTAAAAATGCCAAACTCTGTGAATCAAATTCCATAGTAAATTTCAGGAAACGATTCCTTTTGTTAATCCATTCGTGGAACTCCTGTAGCTGTGTGACACTCCCACGCCACACGACGAAAATATCGTCTATGTAGCGCTTCCATGTTCGCAGACAACCTAGATGGGGGTTGGTGTCTGCGAACACGTGCTCCTGCTCGAAGTGATGCACATACAAATTAGCGAGGCTTGGGGCAAAAACGCTGCCCATACTGGTCCCGCTAATCTGCAAGTAGAGATGGTCCTCAAACCGGAAAAAATTCTCGGTCATAGCTATCGTGGCTAGGGTCATGATCAAACTGACAGGTGTTATGGAGTTAAGGTCTCTGGCTGATAACAGTGTCTCTATGACCTCTAAGGTCTCAGTTTGAGGGATGGACGTATACAAACTTTCAACGTCAAAAGACACCAACAGGTCAGTTTCTATATTGAAGTCAATAGTGGGTAGTAACCTCAGCACATCCTTCGTATCCTTAAGAAAGGTAGGCATTTCTCGTACCATGGGTTGGAGGAACACATCGACGAAAGTCGAGAGGGGTTCCAAAAGTGAACCTATCCCCGATATTATCGGACGTCCAGGTGGAGGACGTGGGATCTTATGGATTTTGGGTAACTGATAGAAATATGGTACAATGGGATTGGGTGTACATAGAAATTGTCCCTCCTTCGGTGTGATCCATCCCTCACTCAAAGCTTCCTCGACAACATGGCCAATTGCCTTGATTAATCTCTCAGTCGGATCTATAGAGAGTTTACAGTATGACCTTGTGTCGTTGAGTTGTCGTAGGCACTCATCGCGGTATGTTTCAGTGTCTAAGATAACAATCGCGCCCCCCTTGTCGGCGGGTTTAATGACAATCAAGGGATTGTCAGCCAAAGACTTAACTGCATCTTGTTCCTGCCGTGATAGATTGAAGAAGACTCTCGGTCTGTTTTTGAACAGTTCTTGCAAGTCATGGTCCACTGCCTCCTCGAAGGTAAGAACTTTCGGCGGTGAAATCCTTCATCCAGACACTTATACATCCACTCATTCTTCAATATGTAAGACATATTTTAACTTTACAGAAACATACAGTCACTGGATGTTGTCATCAGTGATGTCATCAGTGATGTCATTTGAGATGTCATCAGTGATGTCATCAGTGATGTCATTTGAGATGTCATCAGTGATGTCATCAGTGATGTCACTGACCATGTCATGAATGATGTAATATGTGACATGATCAGCAGTGGATTGCGGGTGCGCGATATATAGTTAGTGCAACTAACTATATATGGAATTTCAATGGTTTTGTGTGAGTAAAATAAGGTTTTTTAAATGCTAATTCCTAACTATATATGGTCTATAACCTATGGTTTTTTCAGTGAATATATATATATATATGAGTATATGTATATGTGGGGCACATATAATATAGTGTTTCCGGGGTCCCGCGCATGGGCGGGAATATTCTAATGCTTATGACTTTGATGAGGATACCCCTGGAAGAGAACTAGGATTACAGGTAAGTAACTAATCCTTCTGGGAGGTCAGACATGAATTGAACTTTTTGGAGGGAAACATGTACAGAGGCAGGAAGTTGGTACCACCAGAAAACATGAGGGAGAAAATTGTGAGTTTGGCTCATGAGGGACATCTAGGATGCAGTCTATCAAAAAATAAAGTCCGAGTGCATTATTGGTGACCCAGTATGGACACCATGGTGGAAAGATACATCAGACAGTGCAGGAGTTGCGCTATGAGTGACAAAACCAAAAGAAGCATGAAAGGCCCTATTTCGGCAGTAGAAGTACCTACTACTCCTTGGAACAAATTAGCTATGAATATAGTGGGACCTTTAGATGTTTAGATGCTTGGGAGGAAGATTCATAATCTCACTAGTAGACTACCATTCGAAGTGGGTGGTAATTAAGATTGTAGATAATGTGACAACCAGTTCAGTGATATCCTTTTTGCAAAAAACGTTCAGAACCGAAGGAGTACCGCAAACTTTGGTGACGGACAATGGAGTCCAGTTCGTTTCGACATCAATGAAAGAGTTCTTACACAGTTTAGCGGTAACTCAATCGCATGATCAAAGAGTGCATACAGTTGAATGGGAATAGTAGGAGCGATATGGAAAGAGCTCTGGATGAAATGATCTGGTCCTACTTAATTACCCCCCACAGTATCACGGGGATGTCCCCTTTTAAATCTCTTAAAGGAAGGGAACCAGGTACCAAGATGTGTCCTTTGTGGCTGAGGGGGAAGGAAACGGACAAGAGTGATAAGGGAGAAGTGGTGGAGAGGATAAAGAAGTACCAAGATACTTATGTTGAGAAACACAATATGGGTATAGGTAGGCAAGGTAGACCATGGGCAGTAGGAGATGAAGTAAAAGGCAAACTTCCGAGATCAGTACACTTGGGTTGCTCAAAGTTCTCTGAGAGGAAAATAATCACAAAGGTTTTTAAGAATGTGGTAGTTCTTAATGATGGACAGACATGGAGCATGGATCCCATTGTAAGGGACAATGGCAAAGTATGGGAATAAGGGTGTGTCAACAGTGGTAAGAGAGATGACAAGGAAAGGGACAACCGACCCACCAAGCTTGACCTCAGGAAGGTGGAACACAAACCACGGTGGCAGGAGGACTATATAATGTGGTGACATGTAACTCTGTTGGCTCTATTTCATAGGGAAGGAGATGTGTTGTAACTTAGAAGTGATTTCCCAGTTGGTATCTCCCGCCCCCCCCCCCTCCTTTTCCCCGGGCTGTCATTACTCGAGGTGCTGCTGTAGGAGCTCAGACATTTCCTTGTCAAATTTTTTAATATCTTTTTGCAGTTTGGAGATTTTCTGCCGCATAAGGTGATCTTTGTGGTCATCCATTTCTGCAATGATTTCTGCAAGCCTGCTTTTGAAAGCGGTGATGTTGATTGTCGCTTTCAGATTGTTTTCTGCAACTGTGATCTCAACTAGTAGTTTGTCAGAAAGACGTTTTGCAGTGTTAATAATTAGTATAAGCTAATCCCTGGTGCACTTCCATGCCACCAGGGACCACTCTCTTCTGAATCCAATGTCTTCCAAGAAAATCTGTGGTGCATTGGAGACCAAAAGTCCATATGGGGCTACGTTCGCCCTCAGGTATTCTGTCATCATAGCGCCATGTAGAGCTATCTTTGTCTGTAATTATTTCTGATTGGCTATGAAGTTCCAATCGTCAGTGTTACTACTAGATGGGTTACTAGCCTCATGTTGTAGTAGAGAGGGTTGCACGAAGAATTTCTGACACCATGTTATTGGTGAAGCTAAGGCCCTGTGTATCCATCGTATAATACAAAAGGCTCAGAATATATGTGGTGGAGTGGGTGAAAAGGCAAGGGAGGAGGAGATTAGCTATGCTGTGTAGGTAATGCGCTAGAGTACAAGGAGTATCAAGGGTCCCTTGGCAGGGCTGCCTTGCATAAACGTTAAATCAAAGAGGGGACAGAAGAGCTAGTTATTTAAAGAGGTCCTACTCCTGTGCTCCTTCAAGTACACATTTAAATCACAGAAAGGAGTCAGTTCCTCTAATGGCAGACGCACTTCAGGTTGCTATCTGACTAGTGTTCAAGTCGCTGGGAGATCTCAATTTCAGATCGTAATGCCCTCACACACCTGTTAGGGTGTCATGCTTCATCATAGGGCGCTCCTCGTCAGACCAGCGCTGCAATGTTTGACGGGCCTGGTGGCTTCTTTGGCGGAGTTCTTTTGATCTGAGAACACCATATGTGAAGGGTGTATGTGGGCTAAAAGTATGTGATCAATTGTGTGTGCAAAGTGACTAGGTGACTTAAAATAGGCACCGGACCCATGAACGTTTTAATTAAAAAATCGGACCAGGACTAAGTAAAAACAGTGGGGCTACCAAGAGGTCTTAAGGTACCAGGGTAGCTGTTATATGTGTGTGGTCAACATGCTTCGTGCCTTCAGAGCTCAAAAGTCGTGCAGCACTTCTTCAGGACCAGAAAATGAACAGAAGGAGTCCCCAGAGGATGAGGACCGCGGGGGGACTCCCTGTAAAGTGGGGATGTCCAAATTGTGTATGTCTGATCCCATATAAGGAACCAGAGGTGTGTCTCCACCTCACTTGAGGAGGGGTGTTACTTCATAGATGAAGAGGAGGGACCCATCCACTGGAGGAGACAACCGAATAGAAGGTACGGGCACTGCCGCTTCTCAAACGCATCTCCCCGAAATCCAGATATCCAAATGATTTATGTCTGCCCTCAGGTATCAAAATAAGCCCTGGACCCATGAACTTTTTAATTAAAAAATGGGACCAGGACTAAGTAAAAACAGTGAGGAGGGGTGTTAGTTCATAGATGAAGAGGAGGGACCCGACCACTGGAGGGGACCACCAAATAGAAGGTACGGGCACTGCCGCTTCTCCAACGTGTCTCCCCAACTTCCAGATATTACCGGCACTGCAGGATGGGCGTCATCTTAAAGGTACGGTGATGCGGAAGTTGAAAGTCTTGCGATAGCGCTGCTCCAAACCAAGTGGGAGGTTGTGAAAAGAATGTCACACTCCTTGTCCAAAACAATATGGACAACCTGCAATTGCAGTCAATGATGAATCTGATACATACTGTACTAGGACACATATTCCATGGACCACATGCGGTCCATTACATCACTATATCATGTTTGCCCTTAATATTCCAACAGCAATTTCGGGACACTCATCAGCAACAGTATGTACACAAAATGCTAATCAACAAAATAACAAAAATAAGCTTTATTCAGCATTTGCATATAAAAAACAAAAAAACATGAATAACAATAAGGCCAATGGCCAGTCCATGTTAATGAGTCCTTCAGGGGTAAACATGATGAGTCGTCATCCATTGCTTGCCTGTACTGACATAACTAAGGGACATCTCACCTTGGAGGGGCATCTTTAGGGGCAGGCCATGCACCACAGGGACAGGATTAGGGTGTACCAGTATGGGTTATGGGAGGGATTGGGGCTACTGGAGTGTCCGTATCAACTACAGTTGACATGTCAGATTGTGGGAGTTGTGGCTCCACTGCAGTAGACATGTTGGTTTGAGTAGGTTGTGGCTCCACTGCAGTGGACATGTTGGACTGAGGGGGCGGGGGCTCCACTGCAGTGCCCATGTCTGATTGAGGGGATGTGGGCTCCACTGCAGTAGACAGGTCAGATTGGGGTACAGGGTCTCCACTGCAGTGTCTGGAACTGACTGAGGGTATGGTGTTGTGGGAGTGGAAGTGCTTGTGGTAGCTGAGGAATGCAGAATGGTTGTGGATGGGTGTGTGTGTTCTTTGGCCTTATCCCCTGTTTGTGTGATGTCAGTCTCCTGAGTGTGCGTGCGTGTTTGTTTGGACTTTGTTTTAGGTTGCTGTGTGCTGCTTCTGTCTGTTGGGGTGTATGCATGAGCCCGTGTGAGTGTGCTTTGGTCAGGTAGGTTAGAGTTGACTGTGGATGGGGCAGAGGTAGGAGGGGTGAGGGACTGTTGTGGGAGGGACACTGCTGCCATCAGTGAGGAGGCCATGGACTGATTTGTCTGCTGTAGGGCAGACATGTCTGATGACATGCCCTCCATGTTTGACACCAATTGTGTCAATAGACTGGTGTGTGCATGGAGGACACTCAGCATGGATGTCTGCCCCACATGTATCTGAGCAAGTCCACAGACTCCACACTCAGGGCAGCAGGGGTGACAGATGCAGGGGGTGCGGTGCCTGGACCAAAGGAGACATGCTCCCCAACATGGACCTTTGGAATGGGAGCAGCTGGGAGGGTGGAGATGGTGGTGGTGGCGAGGACAGACTCTGTTGCTGTGGCCTTTGCTCTGATAACAACCACCACCACAAGGGAGTCATCACTGGAGCTGAATTGGTCCTCAGCTGATGTTGATGTTTCTGAGCGGCCCTCAGTGTGGCTCCCCTCACCATCTGTGGCACTGGGTCCCTCCTCTTTCCTCCACAGTGGACCCAGTCTGGCTAGCCGCTTCCTCTTGGTCCATGGAACTGTCTCCTCCAGTAGCCGTAGATGATGCTGTGAACAAGGAGGAGAAACAGATTTACAACTGTCATCTGCATAGACTTGACACATGAGTTTTTTAACAACACATCACAGAGCTAGCCCTTGCATAATGTTCCTGCCACTTTTCATATTCATTACACATATGTGAACATGGCACTTGTCAGTCTGCCAGTGAATCATGGTTCCCAAACACATGATGGCAATGGAACCATCTGTTAGATGTATTTCTAATTCCACTAAATGCATGGCCAACAACACACTATTCTGCCTGTTGTCTGATCTGTAATGCTCCTGAGAGTCATGTCTCATTACAAACATGTCTCTTCTCATGCAAGGGAGCCTGGAAGTGGCACAGCAAATGGGATGGGCAAAATCATAAGTTGACATGATGAACATACTTCCATCCCAAATTGCCATGAAGGGCTTCTATCTTGAACGTTGATGCCATAATGCTCTGCATGCAGGACAACAGACAAGTACAAATACTGCATCATCAAGATTTTTCATGTGGCGTGCTATGCCACAGGCCTGTCTGGCTAAGCAGTCTGCACTGACTCTTGTTACAGGGGCAGTGAATCCCGACGGTGCAGTCAGCACCGTGTCATACTCATGTATTCACTGTTAAAGCAACATCTGTAGTGGGCATGTATACATTTCCCTACATGCTACACACAATTTAAACACTTTGACAAGCTCACGTTGTTATACTGAGACATTGGAGTGTATGAATTAACAAAGCTGTATGCATGAACATTTTGCAAGATACCAAGAACAAAGCAATGCAGCATACACATATATGTTGAAGCCACCATTATGCAGAGTCAAGGAATAACACACACATGTTGTGTTCTGTGTACCTGAGCCAATTTCCATACATTGGATGTCAGTCCATGTTTAATATATTTGCCACATGTGTAATTATAAATGTTCTGCCTGTAGACACTGACACAGAGTCAGACACATGAATGTCAATGTTGCAATGGTTAAAGTGTTGCCTGACACCCAAAAATAGGAGGTGACAGTGTCTCAGATGGCCTGAGTTGGCATACCTGTCCTTGGTCTATGTGAAACATGGATTACTAGGCAGATGTCAGGATCCATCAGACTGCCCACCACCTTCCGCACTCCAGCAGGAGTGGGGGAACTAATCAGGGTGAACCCCAGGATGCTAGGTGCATTTCACTCACTTACATCCTACCTAGGAAAACTGCCTGTCGGGTGAGGGCTCCTAGCAGGTTCTCAACACATGCCTCTCGCTCTCGGCTTATCCCCTCTTTCACTCCCTGTGTTCCCTGAGGAAGAAAAGCAAACTTATATTTCTTTAATTCTCTGCTCAGGTATGTTATAGTGTTTTCCTTATCTTTGTTTCCCAGGCCACGCCAGAGCTCGACTCAGCAACCTCTATGACTCAGCAGTCTCCGTGACTCAACAAAGCCTCTGTGACTCAGCAACCTCCATGACACAGCAGCCTCCATGACTCCGGAACCTCCATGACCCAGCAGCTTCCATGACTCAACAAACCTCCATGACTCAGCAGCCTTTGTGACTCAGCAACCTCCATGACTCAGCAACCTCCGTGACTCAACAAGTCTCCATGACTCAGCAACCTCCATGACTCAGCAGCCTACATGACTCATCAGCCTGGCGAAAGGTATTTAATCCTCACCCAGGCTCGTCTTCAGTGCTTCGCATTGGGTTTCCTGTTGAAGATCCTGCGGCGTGACAGCTCTTCTCTGCAGGTGCTGGTCGGACGACTCCTGTTCCATCCTTACTGCTGCTACTCGTAGATGAGTCTAAATCCTTTTTGGGCTACATTTCACTCATGTGCTCAATGGAATTCCATTGTTTTGACTGCCTTCTCAATTCTGGTTATCGGGGAGATCTTGGGTAACTGCGCATGAAACTCTTCGCAGTCAGACTTCCTGACTTCGTTTCCTGTATCACAGTTCCCTCTTGTTCCCGCTCAGCTTACTTTACGCTACTTTGCCTGGATTTTGGTCATTTCCTTCTTATATCATTTATGTACTTTCATGCATAGTTCTTGCTGATAGAAGTGTATATTATTATTGCAGTGTTTATAGTTACCCTGTTAAGTCTCTGGTTTTTCTCGCTGAAAGAAGATCTTGGTAATGCTCTCAAGCCTTGGACATATTTCAGCTGAAGGATACATATTATGTTTTATCTCATTAAAATAAGAATGTATGGTGTGCTTATGTGTAATCTTCGTTGCCACAATATTGTGTGAGTGTGTATTTATCTTTGGCGCAATATTGTGTGAGTGTGTATTTGTTTTTGGCGCCATATGGTGTGAGTCAGTACTGATTTATTCTAATCATTCTAAAATACCTCTTTTTTCATTTCAAGAGTTTTTATTGGTTGTTTTCGGAAAAATAAACATATAATAAAGCACATACAATAAAGACATAAGCATATTACCAATATGAAATCAATAAAAGACATAATACATTGATGGCTGAGTTTAAGCTGGTAACATGACAATCTAGGCATTGCAGTCCGAGTTACATGTCAGACACTTTGCTAGAGTAGACGTGGGGCTGTAGGAGCCACCTTAAAAGACCTCTTTTATCCTGACCCATTGCAGAAGTTTATGCATGATTTATGTAATTGATTATTTGTGTTCTTTTTGATGTCTTTTTACTACCGCTGCAGGAGCTGGTCTCCATACTCATTCCTAGCTTTAGAGCAGATGTCCCAGATTGTTCTGTGACCCAGAGTTTGCTTCTCCACCAGCACGAACGTGCACCAGTTGTTTCTTTCCTTATTTTAGCTTTTTATTTTAACTATTTATTTTAGTTTATAGTTTGTTCCCAAACCCACTTCCCTTTATCGGATGCGAACTGGTGTCTCTGGTTCAGTTCGTCGGATGGTTTCTTAGGATTGTTGGAGTCCAGCTGCCTCTGCGTGTCCAGCAGAGAGAAGGATGCTTTCCAATGTTCATCTGCTCAGATTGGTTCCTGATAGCAGGTGACTACGCATTTTGAACGCTTATCCATTTCATTTGTCTGAGGCATCAACATTGGTCTTACCTGCTGCACGTGTGTGTAGTATATTTCTCACAAACCTGTGTTGCCCCAGATCAGCATTTCGAACACTTATGTATGTACCACACAGAGTACAGGTCATATTTCACTCAATGTGCTGACACATGTCAGACAATTACCCCATTCATGATGGTCAACTCAATGCACCTGTTGTATATGGTGTTATTCACATTAACCTTGGACTACAGCAAATACACAGGACCCAAGTGACACTTGCCACAGACGGAAAGGGACACACCTGGGCATCAGATGAGAATGGGGCACCATTATATTTTGCCACATAAGTGTTGTCTCAGCAGACAGACGACCTGTGAGAGTGTTACCAGGCTGAGGGAGTGCAACATGCATGTCAGACATAGCTCAGCAAAATGTCACAAACTCACCTCCTCCTTGCTGCTGTCTGGCCTTCAACTGCCCATCCAGGTCAGGGAAGACCATTGTCAGTATCTGGATGTGGGGGGTCAGGGTCCGTCGTCCACCCCTTCAGCTTCAGCTGGACTCTTGCTATCTTCCGGGTCCAGCACAGAGGTCCTGCCATCTCTTCTGGCAGTGGCGGATGCGGCGTTTGAAGCCCCCCACAGATCTCACAGCCCAGACGATGGTCAGCCAAGTTTCTTGCTTCTGATGGGGGTCGACCTGTAAGGATGACATAGTGACACACCATTTCTACACAGGCTACATGTTTGTTCATCACACATTTGGACATGTAGGTCATTGTTAGAAGGGCATATAATGTATAAAGGTTATATAAGTATCATCAGGAGCAGTTGCCCTGTGTTTAAGGCGGCCTTAACAACATGAGAATAGTGCATGAAAATCAATTGCACAAAATACACTTTTACATCACTGTACCTGTCCAGAACATGAATCTACACACTGTCAGGCACATGCATCAAGCGATTTGCAAGTCGCTAAAATTGTGAATCGCAAAAAAATCGCAATTTCAAGTGTAGAAATGCATCAACCTTAATTTTGCAAAATTTTTTAATTTTTCGCAAAATTTAGGAATCGCTAAAATATTCTGCGAAAACCATTGCGATTTCTCATTTGCGATTCGCAAATAAAGAATCGCAAATAAGGAATCGCAATAGAAATGCATGAAAAATCGCAATTAGCGATTTTCTGAAAAATCGCAAAATTGCAATCGCAATTTAAGAAGGGACACAACCAGGTGTTAAAAATGAGTGCAAATCAGAAACAGCTGAAGACCAACAGAAACTGATATAAACACACCCACAATGAGGTCCCAGATTTCAAAATGTCTGGTCTGTACCTGATGGCGAGGAGGATGAGGCTGCAAGATGCTCAACAGAGAGGGAGGCAAATTAATGAGCGCATCTTCAGAGTGCGCATAACTTTGCTTGGACAGGAGGAGGATGAAATATATGATAAGTATAGGCTGAATGGCCAAATGATACATGATTTAATCAATGAATTGGACCCCATCCTGCAACGACAGACTCAAAGGACCAATGCAATTCCAACGCATGTCCAGGTTTTATGTTGCCTACATCTACTGGCGTCAGGCACTTTTCAGGGAGTCATTACAGTAGCAGGAGGTGTGTCGCAAAGTGCAATGTCACGAATATTGGCAGCTTTCCTTGATGCCATGATGGTCCGGATACACACACACATAAGTTTCCCTACCACAGCCCATGAAATTGCTAAGACCAAGCAGGAGTGTTACCAAATTGCTGGCTTCCCCCAAGTACTGGGTTGTATTGATTGCACCCATGTGGGGATATGTCCCCCTGCAGCTCAGGAATATATGTATCGGAATAGGAAAAGTTATCATTCCCTGAATATTCAGGTTGTGTGTAATGCAAACAATATTATAACGGACATTGTGTCACAATTTCCTGGCAGTGCACATGATTCTTATATCTTCAGGCAAAGTGGCATTCAGACCCGTCTAGCAAGGGGAGAGTTTGGAGAGGGACATTTGCTAGGTAATTATGTGCAATACAGCATTCCATTCCTTGTACAAATGTTAAAGTCAAACAACCACTGACAGCCTTTCATACCTCACATGTAGGTGACAGCGCATACGCCTTGCGAAATTACCTGATGACACCATATCTCAAACCAGCCACTGCCGCACAAAGGAGATACAATGCAGCACATATCTCTACAAGGAACGTGATAGAGCAAACATTTGGGCTGCTCAAGAACCGATTTAGACGCCTTCATAAGACCGGAGGAGCAATGAAATACAGTCCCCTCAAATGCTGAAAGATAGTGGCAGCATGTGCCATGCTGCACAACATAGCGACAAAGGGAGGTTTGGAAATGGAGCTGTCTGACAGTGACTCGGAGGATGGAAACCAACAAGTGCCACACCACCCTGCCCTACAAGGCACAGGCGCAGCAGAAGGGCGCAGGTGCAGATTGGAGATTACACAGAATTACTTCTGAGGTGAGTAATGATGACACAAACACATTACATGCTATGTAAAGTATACTTTATGTAAATGAATTGTGACCAGGGAACAGAAGCAAACTGCCAAAGTGACTAATGTCACAAGACTCATTGGAATAGATAGATGAACATGTCATATTGGACAGAGTTCTTCATAGTTCACACTCCCATTATGAGCCACCCTTCATGTGCACCACATACATTGTTTGTGATGCACATCACAACTGTGAGTGACAAGTTTACAGATCACACTCCTAGGCCTGGACACAGTCCCAGGGGTCCATTGTGTTATCACAAGTTACATACACCAAGAATAACAGCTGTTTTGGACTGTGTTAAAAAGTGCTTTGACTGCAGTATTCTTGAGTGAATTCAAACTATCTGAGTATTATACAATGCACACACTCCATTGTTTAGGCTGTTGATGATATTCACTTTAAACATCAAACTGTATTTGGCATGTGAGTTGCTATTGTGTCTTTATGTCACAGACATACCTGTATGTTTGTCAAACAAAATGTGCTACACACCATGAGTGTTTTATGTATGTGATGGTATATGTATGTCAGACATTACATCTTGACAGTGTCCATGTGGCATTACATGATCCCTGTGTGTGTGTACCTTTCCACCACGTGTCAGCTGTTCCACACATCTATCTGTGATAGTTTCTTAGGTGTGTGTTTAGTATGTGATGTTTGTTAACATGGACTATGACAGACACCATTGATTGGTCACAGCACAGCATTGCACTTGTTGTAAAACCATCATGACGTGAAATGTTCTGTGAGGGTCACATAGCTGGCCTTTGTGTCAATGCCCAACATTGCACACCTGACTTCATTTAGTCTTGCTTTGATGTTGCATATGATATTTAGCATGTTAATTAGCACATTTGAAAGTGAATTGAAAATGTTTCTTTTTTGTCTATGTACCGCAGGAGACCAGCTGTCCACCTGCCCTTCCCCTACCTAGAGACCATGGTAGAACATGACAGCATCAGACGTTACCAATTCACCAGACCACTCATTGAGGAGTTGACAGAGCAGTTGGACCCACATTTGCTACCTGGATGCCCATATCCATCTGCGCTGACCACCAAGGTGAAGGTGATGGCATTCTACATTTCTTTGCCACTGGAACCTTCCAGTATACTGTGGCTACTGCTGGTGGGATGTCACAGACAATGTTCAGCCGTGTGCTTCATGATTTTATGGAGACAATGTTACATTTTCTGAGACGTTACATCAAATTCCCAACACCACAACAATGTGCTGACATCAAGAGTGACTTTTATGCTTTAGGAAGAATGCCACATGTTATTGGCTCTATTGATGGTACCCATGTGGCTCTGGTCCCACCACAGGCAAATGAATAAACATACAGGAATCAAAAGCATTTTCACTCAATAAATGCCCTGGTGGTATGTCTGCCTGACATGACAATCTCACACCTCTGTGCACGTTTCCCAGGATCAGCACACGACGCATACATTAGACACATATATTATGGGAAACAGTAGGATACTACAGATGATGATGTCTCAGCTGCCAAATCAGCATAATAATATATAATAATCGCAATCATACGTTCTTCTATAGCGCCTTATCACCGTGAGGTCTCAAGGCGCTTGCTTTGGGAACCCGTCCTGGTCTTTCCCTGCGAGATTACCCCTACTGGGCATCCCCATGGTGAAGACCAGGCATCCCATCGCGGTGGGGCCGTAGTGGAGATTAAGCAAGCTATTGCCCAGAGTTGCAGAGTGTGAACCCACGATTTGAGTAGGCACTGAGGCGAGAATTATCGAGTCCTTGGACATTATGAGCTCAAGACCCTGCCGTGTCGGGAATTGAACCCTGGTCCCGGGTCTGATCTCTGCATCCGGGTCTGCCTCCTCTAACCGGTGAGCCACACTTCACCAGCATGCCTGGCTTGTTGGTGTGTAACGTCTGTTTATGTTGTGTGTTGATTGTGTGTTATGTTGTACCCTGCTTTCAGACACATTAAATGTTTTTTTGTTTAAATTTAGGTGACTCCGGATACCCCAACATGCCGTGGTTGCTGACACCACTCAGGACCCCTGTCACCCCTGCTGAGTCTAGTTTTAATGAGGCACATGGATGGACCAGGCGAGTGATTGAGTGGACATTTGGGCTACTGAAGAGCAGATTTCGCTGCCTGGCCTGTACAGGAGGGGCCCTCCAATATGCACCAGAATAAGTATGTAAGATCATCATTGTGTGTTGCATGCTACACAACCTGGCAGTGAGGAATGAGCTACCTCTCATCCAAGATGACGGTGACCAGCAGTCTCCATCAGGGGAGGATCCAGCCCTGGGTCATGTTGCCAGTGATGATGAGGGGGAGGAGGATGTTCGGAGATAGTTCATCAACAACTTTTTCTCATGATTGTAAGTATACAATGATGAGTTGACTAAGCTTTTTCTTTGCATGATATGTATCTGTTGTACAATATCTATGCACACTTGTGGGTACATGCTATTTGACATGATCATTTGAGTTGTTATGTGTCCATTGAGTTAGTATGTTCACCTGTAAACCTGTACAGACATGACTCCTAGACTTGTGTATGAAATGTCTATTGGAGATGTATGCAGATGTTTAGGTATGTAAAGACTGTTCTATGTCTCTCCTTCACAGGGTCCTTTGGCTGTTGTATGGTAACATGTGACCACCAAAACACACAATGCTATCACAGAGTGCAACTTTTTTTGGGATCAGGAAGCTGTGCCACACACTCAATTCAGAAGATTTTGTAACGTCTTGGTTAATTTGTGCTTATTGTCACAGTGTGATTAGATTGTATCTGTTGTGGATGCAGCACCTCTTTTGAGGGGGACCCTCAGGTGCAGGCTGCTGCAGTGCAGGGGACTCTCCACCAGAGTCCTCAATCCTCCCTGTGGCAGTTGCAGATGTAGTGGCAACAGATGTAGTGGGCACACAGGGACGTGGGGTAATGTTGTCAGCAATCTGGCGGAGGTAGGTGAGTATGTCGCTGTGCCCCGCAGTGAGGTCATCAATTTTATCCATTTTGGACATGTGTGTGTCAATTCTGGACATGTGTGAGTCCATGTTGGCATAATGGGCATCCTGCTGCTGTTGCATGTCCTTGAGGCTCCCAACTACCTGGCCAAAGTCTCCGGTGCATTCTCGATATGCATTTAGAATGCGTCCCAACTGTGGGTCAGATTGTTCAGCAGCACCATCTTTATGACGTGACAGCACCCCACGTCCCCTCACACCACCCCCTACCCACACAAGCAGGACCAGTTTTTGCAGACACAGACAACACTGAGCCACCTTCATTGTTGACACTTGTGTTGTTGTCCGCCAACTCCAGAGTGCCCTGTATTGCTGTGCCATCGGTGTATTCTTTACTTGTTGTGTCCGTGTTGGTAGAGATCATCTGGGGGTTGCCAGATATTGCAGGAATGGTCGCAGGGGGTGCTGAAGTTACAGGTGCTGGTGCTGCATGCTGATCCACACCCGAGGGGCCAGATTGTTCATCGTCGTCCAAAGAGGACTGAGAGACATCTACACTGGACAGCTCAGGGTCAACCAGAGTCTGGGACTGGGATTCTTGTTCAGCTCCTGCAGTGTCCCCGGTAGGCCCTGTGGGTAGAAGAAAGAGAGAATGTCTGTTTTCTTTTTGCGCAGGTCAACGTATCTTACACATTACATTTGCTATTGTACATTATGATGAGTGTATGTACATTGCATTGTCCTCAATTGTCACAGACACAGGCCTATATTAGTAAAGAACATTGTAATTTTCACAAGATGTGCTTTTCTGAGAATGTTGAGCTTTGTGCTTAAATAGGTCATGTATTGTTTCTTTGACTGCACATAGACGTTGAAAGTCAAGGGCCACCCTGTGCCTGACACAGGTGTGTTGTTATTTCCCACATTTGTGCTTTTACAATGACATACGTACTCTTCTTCTTACCATGTGTTGAAATATTTGTGCATGTGTGCTGGCATTTGTGCATGTATTTCTGAGTCACATTGGTGTGACTACCAACACACTCACAGTCCAGTAAGTATGTGAACATTTGAGTTTTACTATGAATGTGTGGCATTAGCAAATGGCGTTGCTGCTTAGTTTCGTGTGTGATAACATCATGTATATTGTCCTTGTCCTCCATGGACACATGAGTTAACCAAGGCTGCTTTCTTGCTTTCCATGCTCAGGACTGTGTGGTACAGAGGTGTGTGTGCTTGTGTTATGCTGCTGTGAGTTGTACCCCTCCTCCTACCAAGTCCAGATTATTCCTCATGTTGAAAGTGTCAATGACAGTGAGGGGAGTGTAGTGCCAAGGATGCTGACAACGCTGCATGATGTAGGAGTTGACTGCAGCTCACAACAGTGCTTTTTGTAAATGACACCATGCAACCGTGTCAGCTATCTTGCTGTGGCCATTGCATTCCCTATCAGGTATCCCTTGTCAATGATGGATATGTTGCTTTGTGTGTGTGTTTTGATGTGTGCTATATCTGCATCTCACCACATGTCCTGTACTCCACACACCTTCACAGCCAGCCGAGGGGGCACCCCTAGGATAATGCATCCCCAGACAGTGATTGGAAATGTACAGTGATGATTTTGTTTGACTGTTGACTGGTATAAGAGGGCCAGAGCCTAGGTGTGACTTGAGGCCAATTCATACATAAGGCCCATGTATCAGCCATCTTGCTGGTACATTTCCTTTCACTGCCATGGACTAACTAGTCACAGGTGTGTGTAGGGAGGCCTTGATAGCAGTTGAAGTCATTTGAAGAAACTCCTCCCCAATCCCCAAGGAAGTATGACACCATGAACCATGCTTCCAAGACAGTGATTAAAAGTTTACCTTCAAGACGTCTGACAGTGGTGGCCTGGTATTTGTTTGTGCACAGCTCCCTACAGGGCCTTGTGCTCCACACAGCAGAGCCCAGTGTCAGCCGTCTTGGCAGCACTTTTCCACTCCCTGTGAGATGAGCATAAATCAATGTGGGCTTGATGGGCCATATGGGAGGAGAATTGTTAGCTGTGACTAAGACTCCCATCATGCTTTTGACTACACCCACCTTCCCAGCAAACCCTACTTTCCTTTCCTGTGAGTGAGTAAAACAGTGCAGGCAAGATGTCTGACAGTAGTGGCCAGGTGTTTGTTTGTGCACAACTCCCAACAGGGCCTTGTACTCCCCACCGGAGAGCCCAGTTTCAGCCATCTTGGCAGTACTGTTCCACTCCCTGTGAGTTGATCATAGCTCAAGGTGGGCTTGATGGGCCATGTGGGAAGACGATTGTAAGCTGTGATTATGACTCCCATCATGCTTTTGACTACACCGACCTTCCCAGCAAACCCTACTTTCCTACCTGTGACTCAGCTTCCCTGTGAGTGAGTGAAACAGTGCTGGCAAGATGTATGACAGTGGTGACCTCGTGTTTGTGCACAACTCCCAACAGGGCCTTGTACTCCCCACAGCAGAGCCCAGTGTCAGCCATCTTGGCAGTACTTTTCCACTCCCTGTGAGATGAGCATAGCTCAAGGTGGGTTTGATGGGCCATGTGGGAGAGGTATTGTTAGATGTGACTATGACTCCCATCATGCTTTTGACTACACCCACCTTCCCAGCAAATCCTACTTTCTTTCCTGTGGCTCAGCTTCCCTGTGAGTGAGTGAAACAGTGCCTGCAAGATGTCTGACAGCGGTGGCCTGGTGTTTGTTTGTGCACAATTCCCGACAGGACCTTGTACTCCCCACAGCAGAGCCCAGTATCAGCTGTCTTGGCCGTACTTTTCCACTCCCTGTGAGATGAGCATAGTTCAAGGAGGGCTTGATGGGCCATGTGGGAGGAGGATTGTTAGCTGTGACTACGACTCCCATCATGCTTTTGACTACACCCACCTTCCTAGGAAAACCCGACCTTCATTCCTGTGACTCAGCTTCCCTGTGAGGTAGTGTAACATTGCCGGCAAGATGGGTGACAGTGGTGGTTGGTGTTTTGAGGCCAAAGCCTTTCTGTGTTTGTTAGTACGTTTGTACATGTAATGACATAGTTACATATTACTCTAAGATTGCAGGTATTGTGTTTGTCTAACTGGCATACACATCACAGGATAATTTGGTTTATGTTGATATTGCTTTGCTAACAGTGATTGGTTTCACTGTCCCCTTGACAGTGATATTTGTGGGTGTGTATTGGCTCACAATATTGGCTAGTTGGTTATGTACTCACCAGGCTCTGGTATTCCTGATAATCCATGGATGCCCTCCGGTGGAAGGATGACCCGTACCTTCTCCTCCAAGGAAGTAAACTGCTTAGGTTTTGCAGGAGGGCCCCCACCAGTCGGCTGGCACAGGAAATGGTCTCTGCCAATTAGCTTCTTGACCCTCCTTCGCACATCATAGTAGCTGTTTCTGATATCGTCCATTGTCCGCAGGCAAGGTGCTTGTGCATTCACCTTGTTGACAATCCTCTCTCACATCTTTGTTTTCTGAGACATGGGGGTCTGTTGGGGCAAAGTGTCAAATAACTGTGGCTGTACTCTGAGAAATTCATCTACCATGACTTCCAACTTACTGTCTGTGTACTTTGGATTCTTCTTTGGGGGCATGGTGATGGGTGGTAGTGGAGATGGATGTGTGTGTGAGTGCGAAAGTGAGGGTGAGTGAGTATGAGTAAAGGTGTGTGTTTGTGAATGTGGTATATGACAGGTGCTAGTGGTGTACAGGTTGTGTGGTGGGGGTAGTGAGTGTTTGTCTCAGTGCAGTGTAGTGGTGGTATCTCCTGGCAGGTCTGTTGAATTTGCAACAGATCATTTTAATTATTTTGGCCCTTTATATAGATGGAGTTGTGGGTGTGTCTTAAATTTATTTCATTTTTTGCCTTTGACAATGCTTGTTTGGTCTGTTTTTGCTGTATTTAGTTGAGCATGACCGAGAAGTTCAGTTGACTGCAACGGATGCTTTTTTAAGCATTGGCGGGGAAGTCCGACTCTGTCCCATTCACGTAATGCTATGTTGCAACGTTCGCGTGGAGTTTGTTGCGTTGGGCTCTTTTCCGGATGATGTACTCGGACGAATTGATTCCCGCATGTGTCGGTAGTCCGTATTGTGAGTCAGTTGTATTTGACACCCGTCGCATCGTACTCCGCTGGTCGTACAGCGCGCGTACCTGTTGGGCTTAATACATTCCCGGTCCGTGTCGGTCGGAAGGATTTCCGAGCCGGATCGGAATTGGGTCCTAAGTAGTTAAAGCAATACCGCCATACGGCAACAAAAAGGTGGATTAAGAGAAGCAGTTCTCCAATTCTCCAAAATAGGTAGGAAAGAACAGATGGTTGTACCATATATAGTGTTTTCAAAGTTCCAGATTTCAGCAACATCCCTGAAGGAAATGAAGACTAAAGAAAATAAACAACAAATGGAAATAGTGCACTGAACTCCCTAAGCAAAAAGAAAAAATATATATATCACACATCCCCATGGCTTATCGACCAACAAGGTGCAAAATTCCAACAGAATCTTGGAGGCCATCCAACGGGAGTGTCAAAAATAGACAGTAGAAGTGTGGTCCCAATGCCGTGAGGAAATCGTCAAAATGAGGGGAGGACAGTGAACAGAATCAGCCTTCCAAGGAAAGTTGTCTCCTAGCGAGAAGATGCGGAACACCAGCTGGGACAAGCTGGTGGCAGGAAATCCTTTACAAGTCCTGGAAACAAAAGCTAGCCTAGAGGACACAAATCACAGTCCCTAAATAGTCCCCGTCTTCTGCACCAATGTGCTTGGTTATGTGATTACGCGATATGCGTCTCTGTAGCAATCAAAAGAAAACATCCTCAAGATCCCAATCACACCATACTGCACACGATTGTGAAATATGCAAAAAACTGCCAGGCAACGAATTGAGAGGTAAATGGAAAAGAAGGAACAAAGGACAAATAAATGTAATGGGAAAAACATAAGTCTTTACCACAATCGCATTCATACAGATTGGATTGTAATCGAGAAGCCGGTTTCCTGGGACCTGACACACACTGGTCTTCTCAATTCCAGCAATTCGCCCTTTCAACTTCATGACACAAACCCTACTGCACTGCTGAGAGAATCCGCCCACAATGGCAACGTTTCAGACCCAATGATTACTGCCGGTTAATCCTCCATTTACCGCTTATTTGGGCCTCCGTTTGAGTCTTCTTGGTTGTTTTTTGTAGAATGGGCGAGGGTATGGCACATGCATCTTTCCAGTTGTGCCCTAGGTGCTATACCAAACACCCTGTAGCGACCAGAAAGGTGTTTGTAATCACTGCCTCTCACCAAACCATGAGGAGACATCTTGTGATGCCAGCCATGTCCTGTCCTGTCCTGCAAGAAAATCAAATCCACAGAAAATGTGGGGAGGGGGCTAAGATGGTGGGCTTCCACTAAATGCAGTGACAAGTGTTATTGAAGATGCTGGACAGCTTCGGGGCTGAAGACCTGCCTGGTTCAGAGGAAGAAGAAGACTGGGCCAAAACAAATAAAAAGTAGAAAACCAGCTAGCTTGTCAAATCTCTTGAATAGACTGGCAGGTAATTTACATTTTTTTATCTGTGGAGATTTTGATTGCCACTTCGAGCCATTGAATGGAATTTTGCACCCAATCACTAGTGAGGGGGATCGTACTTGGTTAATACCTCCCCCTAATATGTACTCCATTAATCGATGGACTCCTTTACCCTTCAGTTAACCTCCTTAACTTTGCCTTTTTCCCCAAGGGTCTGTAATGGCCGGTTTTCTGGTGATAATCCTGGGCGCCCGACCTTCAAGCGATTGGGACAGGCCACGGTTATCGTCTATATTTTGATCAGTGTAGAGCTGTGGCATAATGTGGTGGATTTTGCTGTAGGCGACCAATGTGAAAGTGACCACAATCCTTTAGTTATGGAAATGGATTTTCAGTGGTGCAGCTCAAGGGAAGATACTGATGATCCGTATCAAAACAATCTGGTGATTGTAGAAGGAGGGAGACGGATTAGATGGCCCAAGATAAAGCAATCGGACGAAAGAATGTCACAATTATACGCTAGCATTTTACCTGTCCTAGAGAGAACTAGTGTTGTTGCGGCAAATTTAACATACCCCGGTTTTGATGGTGATTTGGGTGCACTACATCAAGAAATGGCTTTGGTCGTGGCTGATTTATTTTTTAAAAGTGCCACATCCAAACACAAATCTGGTGGTGTCAAGAAATTGTGGTATTCGAAAGTTTGTAAAGAAGCGAAGCTAAACTTGTTGGCTGCCCTAAAAGGGGCTGACTGCTCCCCTATTAGGGAAGCTAGGGCGGTCTACAAGAAAACAATTGTAAACACGAAGTCCGAGTGGGAAACTGATAGATGGCAGGAGATCAAGAAGGTCTTGGACCAAAAAGACAGTAGAAGTTTTTGGAATGTGGTCCACTCTGGGAAAGCGGAAGGCAGAACTACCTTTGATCCCAATATTAATGAGGATGCCTGGTTTTCATACTTTAAGGAATTATATTCTACTTCCCACTCAGACATAAGTCTTAATAAAACTCCATTGTGTAATTTTAACCTTGAAATCCTATCCGATGCACCCCCATTTGTTATGGGAGAGTTGACATCTGTTTTAGCTAAATTACAGCCTAATAAAGCCCCAGAATTGGACAGAATTCCGGGGGACCTGTTCAAAAGTGAACAGGCAATTTGGGCCCCATACCTCTTATCGTTATTTAATGCAATACAATATGACCTCCCCGCAGCGCCGACGTGGACAGGTGCAGAGATTGTTCCAATTTATAAAAAAGGATCACCATTGGAACCGTCAAATTACAGGCCTATTAGCCTTATTGACGTCTCTCAAAAACTTTAGGGAGGTTATTACTAGGGAGATTGCAGGATTGGATGGAAGACCGTGACTTATTATCCCCGTTACAATCTGGTTTTAGAGCCAAGATGTCTACTGTCGACCATTTGTTTAGGTTGCCATTGATATATTGGAAGCATGTGGTTGTGGAAGGTGGGAGTCTCTATCTCACCTTTGTGGATCTGAAATCTGCGTTTGACATGGTTGATCATGACCTGTTATGGAGCATCTTACTGGCCATGGGGGTAACACCCTATCTTTGTCTCCAACTCAAACGTCTCCACGAGGGCACTTATGCCAGAGTAAGATATGGCAAAAATGCTCGATTAACAGTCCCTTTCCCTGTTGACAAGGGGGTGAGGCAGGTCTGCATGCTCGCGCCGACCCTCTTTTCACTCTCCCTTAATGGCTTAATTGATGACCTACTTCTTGCAAAGGATTTGGATTCCCCAAAAATAGCAACACGTAAATTTCCCGCATTGATGTTTGCGGATGATACCCTGCTCCTCGCAAAATCACCTATGGGGATGCAGCGAGTCTTAAGGGAATTCACTCAGTTTTGTAAAAGGAGAAATCTTTTAGTTAATATCAGTAAAACAAAATATATGTTTTTCAATGCCAAACCTACTACCGATCCACACCCAGTAATGGATGATATTCCTCTAGAGCGAGTCCAGATTTTGGAATATCTGGGCTTAACTCTGAATGCTAAAATGGGCTGGGGTCCTCAAATTGATAAGGCTGACTTGAAGCTTACACAAGCAATGGGGGGATTATTGAAAGTGCAGAAGGGTTGTGTTTTGAAGACAATCAGCCCCCCCCCCGGAAATTTATAAAGTGCAAGCACGCTAGGCCTCCATGTATGGGGCGGAACTTTGGGGCCATAGTAAATCAACCACACTGACTCTCACTGAAAACAAGTTTATTAGAAGTATTTCGGCTCTGCCAACAAATACCCCACTGGCTCCCCTTAGGATGGACCTGGGTATCCTCCCGGTAGTGGACCTAATCTTCGAGCCGACCCCTGTTATATTGGCGTCGACAATGGAGTACAGCCGAGTTGAGACACTATAGGGAGGGGTGCACAGTCTAAATATCGATTCCGAAATCTTGACCTACAGTAATATCGAGTTGGACATATCGAAGGTGGAGAATATCGAGGTCAAGAATATCGTTGGACAGAATATCGACCCTAAGGTAAGTAATATCGTTTTTTTTATATCGATGTAAGTAATATCGAAGTTAGTAATATCGATATCAAATATATCGATGTTACTAATTTCGATGCTACTAATATCGATATTTGTTTATTTTTATGTATTTTATTATGTATTTTATATGTATGTGTTATATGTTTTTTGTTAAGTATTTTATTTGTTTTAAATTATATGTGTACTATTTTTTATATCGTAATAATGTTAATTTTAAGCTAATTTTATGTTTTAGTACTGGAGCGGGTTGTGGGTTTATAGGGGAATAGGGTGGGAAGCAATTTAATTATAGTAAATTAATTATACATTTTTAGTAATTGTAAATTAATTTTAATTAATGTTTGTGTTTAAGTTCTGTAGCGGGTTGTGGGTTTATAGGGGAATTGGGTGGGAAGTAATTTTAATTGTAATTAAGTAATGATTTTTTTTATTGGTATTGATAATTAATTTAATTTTAATTAATTATTAATTGGTAATTAATTATTTTAATTGGTACTGAATTTTTTTAATTGGTAATTAATGTTTGTAATTGGTGATTTCATTTTTTAATTGGTAATTCAGATTTTTAATTGTTAATTACTTTTTATTAATCGGAAATCCATATTTATTAATTGGTAATTATTGTTTCATTAAAAATATTTTTCAAAGTCAAAGTCAAAGATCTTTATTCGGAAAAAAATAAATCCATAAAAGTACACAACAATTGTTATGACATGC
Source organism: Lissotriton helveticus (assembly GCF_964261635.1). Classification (NCBI taxonomy): domain Eukaryota; kingdom Metazoa; phylum Chordata; class Amphibia; order Caudata; family Salamandridae; genus Lissotriton; species Lissotriton helveticus. The sequence goes on from NC_136070.1 coordinate 644,289,197, forward strand.
AATACAATACAAGAAATGAAACAACTGGCAAATATGATGATCTGTCTGATATGCAAAAAGTGCAAAAGGGCAATATATACAATCTAAAAGAATTTCTTAAAAATAGCGACAGTTATCCACACAGATACATATAAATATATATATACACAGCTTAATACATATAACAAACGAAGGTGATATAAGGTGCAATATGCAGATTGTAAATTCCTATCAATCAATACTCAAAGTAGCTCGTGAGCGAACAGCAGCCTTTAAAAAACAGCTCACTCTAAAAATAATTTCATCAGTACCTAACATTAACAGATTCCTCATAGCAATCTTAAAATCAACCAGATCGTGTTTCCTGCAATAAGGCATTAAAAAGTGCATAGAAAACAATTTATAAAAATCACAGAAAAACATGAAATGCATGAGGCTTTGTTTCATACACGGGTTACAAGGACAACCTAGTGTTTCCAAATGTTTATTATAACCCAGTGGAAAATTTAAAAAATTTACTACACTGCCGTCCCGGAAACGGAATAGTAAACTTCTATTCCACCTACCAAGATTTAAACGTAGGTATTTCCGGGGTGGGGCGGTGTAACTAGAAATGAGCTCTGAATGGCCCAAATATTTGGCAACTGTACATTTAGGGAAGTGTGTCCTTTCCCGTTTCTCTCTGTACAGGTTAAACAAAGCTCCTTGAATACACTTCTTATGAGAACGATCAATAAGGTTAGGAGATGTAAACAGATAGCCATACCCAACATCTATTAAGCTTTCTTTTACTGCTTTTAACCATGGTATATAATGTGCCCTATCACATTTTAGGCAGTCTAATATTATGTCTTGGGTCAATATGGCTGCCGGGTTCGTCCATAGCTTTAACCAAAAAAGTGCAGGCCTTGATCTAACAAAGTCCTCAATATAGGGGATGTTTAATTCACTATGACATATGTAATTTGAAGCACATATAACTCCTCCCAACAAATCTATTTTCTTCCGTCTGGATATGGAGACAATTTGTATATCCCCATACCTCGGCACCATAAGTGCCGGTAGGGATGCATTGTGTTTGGTAAATCTTAATTAATGCTGTTATCACATCCGCATGGTTGGGTTGGCGTAAAGAAATTATGGAGTTAATGGCTTTACCAAATTTGTTTCTGGCATAAGAAACATGCGGTTGCCATGAACCGCTGTTCGAAAACACCAGCCCCAGATATGGAAAAGTACTTGTGCTATGTAAAACATTCTCCCCTGAGGTTATCCTTGTAATTTTATGCTTCTTTGGGCCACAGGACATAATAAGGGATTTTTTAAAATTTGTACTTAAACCCAGATCAGCCATAAAGCTGACGAACCCTGAGATTAGAGTACGCAGGGCCTTTGGAGTGCGGCCTATTAGGACCGCATCGTCGGCATAAAGAAGGGTGGGTAACGGCATGCCCTTAATATAAGGTACATCTTTAGTTAGGATTCCTAATGAGCTGCTCAATTCATTAATATATAAAATAAAAAGCAGCGGGGCCAAGACGCAACCCTGTCTGACCCCCCTGTCGATTAAAATATCATCTGAAACTTCACCATAACAGTTAATGCGCACACGGGCTCTTAGGTTGCTGTGAAGGTAAGATAGGAAATGCACCAAATTTTCATCTAGACCATAAGTAAGAAGGGCAGTCCATAAACGGGAGCGGTTTACAAAATCAAAAGCAGAACTCAGGTCCATAAAACCAAAATATAAGGGGGATTTTTTAGCAATTGTATATTTGGCCATTATCAAGTTTAAATTTAAGCACTGTTCTACCGTGCCCACCTTACTACGAAACCCTAGCTGACTTGGGTGTAGAATAGAACTTTCCTCCGCCCAAGTTCTAATTCTTTTAAAAATTACCCTGCCCAATACTTTCAAGGTGTTATCAATCAATGATATTGGGCGGTAGCACCCAGGGTCAAGCCTATTACCTTTTTTAAAGATGGGGACGATAGTGCTATTTGACCAAGTTTCAGGGATGGATTCATGTGTTAAATTGTTAAAAACATTGCATAATAATGGAGCCCAGAAATTAGTTTCACATTTTAATTGGTTGATGGAAAGACCATCTGGGCCGGGTGCTTTATTACTGGCGGATTCAGTAATAGCATCCTCTACCTCAAGCAATGTGATATTTAAGGGAGTTGGGGGAGGAAGGTTTACTACAGGGTGATCAGGCACAGTATAAATCGTTGAAAAATGCTCCACCCACGCAGGTCCCAGGATATTACAATTGATCGATGTTATATTCGAACCAAGTGATCTTAACTTCTTTACCTCCTTCCAGAAGCCCGGGGTGTCTTTTAGGGCGGCGAAAGTGCTAAAGATTCCCAATGACCTTTAACTAGTTCATTTGATCTAGTGCGCAGCGTGGATTTGTATCTTGCTCTCAAAAGCCTTACCTGGGAAATATCCCGTGGTTCGGCCGTGAGAGCAACCCTTAGATCCCGGTTTGCCTTTGAGCAAGAGGCATCAAACCATTTTGGGGCTCCCTCATCTTTCCTTGATGTTGGCTTGGAAATTTTGCTTTTTATTGCGGAGCAGAGTTCCCCAAAAGATTGAATCAAGTTGCCCCCGCAATTTTCGATATCTAGACAGTCCGAGATCAATACAGGATATTTCCTAATTACGGTGCCCAAAACACCTCTGTTATCTACTCCCCTCCAAACAACCCTTAATCCATCCGTTGTCGCCGCCAAGTTAGCCGATTTCCCTATGTGATGTTTTCCCCCTTGATAATTTCAGATGAATCACAATCGGGTAGTGGTCACTATATACATTGCACACTACCTCTGCCTTTGATAAAACATCGGCAAGGGAAGATGAAACAAATATATAATCAATAGTTGTTGCACTCCCATGACCGATGTAAGTAGGGACTGGTTTAGTGCTTGTGTCGTTACCAGCAAATTCCATAGAGTTTAAGAGTTCTCTAGTTGCAAGGAGATCGGATAATTCTACGCCTCTCCTGCATGGGGGATTCTTTAAATGGATGTGAGCATTAAAATCCCCTCCTAAACAAATCCCATCAAACTTCCCGTATTTATGCCCCTCTATTATATCATCGAAAAAATTAAACAAGTCTAAAAAATTACGGTTCGGATGAGATAAAAAATCATTATTATAAAAGTTTATCAGGCATAATTTTACCTCTCTTACATATACCAGTGCCATAAAACTTGGGTTATTAGTTTGTATTGCTTCTATTTTTACCTCTGCTATTATTTTTTATCCAAATTGATAAACCCCCACTTGGACGGCCTAAGGGTGGGGATGGCACAATACTGTTGTGACAGCTATACCCTTCTAATAACAGATTAGTTGTACTCCAAGTTTCCTGGAACATTAAAACATCATAACAATTTACCCAATCCTTCCAAGCTTTGTCTTCTAATTTTGCCCTTAGCCCTGCAATGTTCCAACTTACAATGGACAAATTCTCACAAACACGAGGACAAACATCATAAGTGGCAATAGTTGTTAAATTAGACACTTGATCACATTGAGGGTTTAATGGCAGATTAGGGTGGGGCAATGACAGGACCGTCCCAGAATCTACAGTCTTTAAAGAATCATCAGCAATGGGCAACACTGCAGCAGAATCTTTAAAAGTTGCAGGCAGTCAATCTAAAGTGCCCTGGTCTGATAATGCTGAGAATCTATTATGTAACGGGAATGTTGGTGGTGATTGCAACAATCTGTTGGGGGGTCTGTAAAAGTAATTCAGAGGTAAGGGGGTCACCACGGTAGATGGACCATTCTGAGTATTCTTCCTGTTTAGTAAATATTTTACTACGCCCGGGTTCCTAAAGTTAATTGTGATACAGTCCCCATTGATGTTTTTAAACAGGGGACCGACCCAGGTCACCCGGCGAGCAGAGAGAATTTAATTTGTTATGTCGTAGCCAACCCCCTTGTGCTTAGTTAACCAGTCAATACATTTGTTGTGTAACTGTACCCAAGATTCGCTTTGGCCCACCCTAAGTGGTGGTATACCGGCCAAAACCAAGACATAAGGGCACGACTCAGGAGGAAGATGTAAAGCTGGACCTTGATGTTTTATTGGTCTATTATCCTCAAGTTGAGCCCTGTGCTGTCCAGGTCTGGTAGGTACTTTCTGCTTAGCTGTACCAGTGGGGGGAATGCTCTTTTTGGTAATGTTTGTGGTTTTAATCAGACCGGAAGATGGTGGAGGAATGGGAGGCGAGATTTTCAAGATTTGTGGAGAATCATTTTGCTTTGTGTTAGCTTCCGCTGGTGTCAAGGAGGGAATGTTAACAATTGGTACCCCTGTGGCCCCTTGAATTTTAGCTAAATCACAATTTTTATTGGGCTCTCCATTAGATAGAGTACTAGTAATAGACTCTAAATCTTTTAACAAACGGTCGCCTCTAATTTGGTCTAGACAAACCATCCCTTTCCTCTTAGCTTCATCATTTTTCACAAGAGTCTCCAGTCTGTCAAACCTTTTAAAAATAATATTAAATTGTTTCATCATTTGACCTTCAAGTTGTTTAAAAATTGTGTCTGCAACAGTCTCTATAAGGTTTCCCTGTGATTTAAATTGATGAACATTTTCAATAGGAAAATCCGTCTGTGTGCAGATTGAATTAGTACCATCATTTGTTATCACAGTATCACAATGTTCCCCTATGTCCAAACAGACTGTTGGGGCTTCTGTTTGACGCTTTTTCCCCCTAGACCACATACTCTGTGGGGTAGGCTGATTAACACTCCTAGGGGGCTGCTTCCTCTTGATTAAAACAGTCTTTGCTGGGCCCCTTTTACGTTTTGCTCCTGCAGTCTTAATATTGACGGTTGAGGGTGCAGGATCGCTAGCAACATCAGCTATAACAAGGGTGTTACCTACTTGCGATGCAATAGATGAGCTCGCCACAGAGCTAGATTTTACTATAATTACTTCTGGCAATAGGGGTATGGTGTGATTAGGACTTATAACAATGGTCGATTGGCCATTACTTTGAGAGGCCAGAGAAAATCTCCTTTCGGTCTCAGCGATCTCATTAAACGCATTTTCCAAGAGACTCTCAAAGGAAAGTTGTAGTGATGCAGGGGCTTCGGTAATCTTCGTATCCATATTAATTGTACTAGTGGGGGTGTTGTTATGTTCCCCCATGATGGACAATAAGTCTCACCTTTCAATGGAAGTTAGATGTGTGGCCCGCCCGACCACTGTTGACCTCTGAGGGCCTCAGAGGGCCCGCCCTTTGCCCGGGCTTAGCCCGGCGCGGCCCCGCGCGCTCCCGCGTCGCGGGGGGTAGAGCTGGTGTTTAAGCGCCGCCTGGCGCCAAATCGCGGTTCGCGGCTTCCGGCCGCTGGGAGTGCTGGGGGATGTAGTCTTGTGTCCCCTGGGTCCCGCTCTCTGCTCTGCGGCGGCACTCGGTGGCAGAGAGCGCCGCTGCTGCAGGCAGGCGGTGGAAGTCCTTAGAGGAGAAGTCCTCGGTCGAAATGCGGCAACCCTGACTGCCCTGGTGAGCGCTACGGTTTTTGATTTGAAAATAAATGTATTGTTTACTATATTTTAATTGTTAATTTGTAATAATTAATATGTTTTTTGTTTTGAAAAATATTTTTGTGATCAATATTTATTATTTGGTAACTAATATTTATTAATTAATATTTATTGATATTTATTGTTAATTTATTGTTAATTAATTATTCAATTGTAATTATGTTTTAAGTTTTTAAAAATATTTTAGTGTTCAATATTTATTATTTGGGACCTAATATTTATTAATTAATATTTATTGGTATTTATTGTTAATTTATTGTTAATTAATTATTCAATTGTAATTATGTTTTTAGTTTTGAAAAATATTTTTGTGTTCAATATTTATTATTTGGTAACTAATATTTATTAGTTAATATTTATTGTTAATTTATTGTTAATTAATTAGTCAATTGTAATTATGTTTTTAGTTTAGAAAAATATTTTGGTGTTCAATAATTATTATTTGGTAACTAATATTTATTAATTAATATTTATTGTTAATTTATTGTTTATTAATTATTCAATTGTAATTATGTTTTTAGTTTTGAAAAATATTTTAGTGTTTAATATGTATTATTTGGTAAATAATATTTATTAATTAATATGTATTGGTATATATTGTGAATTTATTGTTAATTAATTATTCAATTGTAATTATGTTTTTAATAATTATTAATGGGTATTTGCAAATGATGTAGAGTTTAAAAAAATTAGATTATTAATTATTTTAACAACAAGTTTTTTATAAGTAAGTTATATTTAACTTCTACGTTATCCAACAATTTCCCTACTGTTGCACTCTCTGGAGTCGGAATAGTAATCTTTACCTCTACTCTATCCAACGTTTTCCCTACTGTTGCACTCTCTAGAGTTGGAATAGTAATTTTTACCGCTACGCTATCCAACGCTTTCCCTACTGCTGCACTCTCTGGAGTGGGAATAGTAGTTTTTACCCCTACACTATCCAACGCTTTCCCTACTGTTGTACTCTCGGGAGTGGTAATAGTAATTTTTACCCCTACGCTATCCAACGCTTTCCCTACTGTTCCACTCACTGGAGTGGGAATAGTAGTTTTTACCCATCCGCTATCCAACGCTTTCCCTACTGTTGCACTCTCGGGAGTGGGAATAGTAATTTTTACCCCTAAGCTATCCAACGCTTTCCCTACTGTTCCACTCACTGGAGTGGGAATAGTAATTTTTACCCATCCGCTATCCAACTCTTTCCCTACTGTTGCACTCTCCGGAGTGGGAATAGTAATTTTTATCCCTACGCTATCCAACGCTTTCCCTACTGTTGCACTCTCTGGAGTTGGAATAGTAATTTTTACCCTTACGCTATCCAACGCTTTCCCTACTGTTGCACTTTTTGAAGTTGGAATAGTAATTTTTACCCCTACGCTATCCAACACTTTCCCTACTGTTGCAGTCTCTGGAGTTGGAATAGTAATTTTTACCCCTACGCTATCCAACGCTTTCCCTACTGTTGCACTCTCTGGAGTTGGAATAGTAATTTTAACTCTACGCTATCCAATGGTTTCTCTACTGTTGTGCTCTCTGGAGTGGAAATGGTCATTTTAAGTTCTATGCTATACAACGTTTTTATTACTGTATTTTTTTTACTTATGGTTTTTTTTAATAGTATTTTTATTTATTTAGCTATTTGATGTTTTTTGTATAATTTTAGATAATGTAGTATATAATTAATTGTAAAAATATTAATAGTATATATATATTTTTTAATTTATTAATAATTATTATTTACTTTTTATTTATGTTTTTGTTTTATGTTTGTAAATGTATTTGTAATTTATAATATTTGTTATTATTTTATAAATTATTAAAATAATTATAAAACTTATTGTTAAGTTAGTATATATTATGGGGCCGATTCCGATCCGGTAAAATTCTCGTCCGTACGATTCGCATCCGGAGCCGTCTCCGTACGACTCAACGAGTACGATCCTGACCGGGGTATCAGGACGCGATTTGTACTGTCCACGTCAGGTAAGGGCGATTCGTACGGAAAAGTGCACATTCACATACACACCGTACGGTGCGTACCCCCCCATGATCGCAGAGGTATGCACCGTACCCCTGCGATCATGGGGGGTACGCACCGTACACCCAGCGGACATGGGGTATGCACCGTACACCCAGCGGAAATGGGGTACGGTGCGTACACCCCAAGATCGCGGTGTATGGTGCGTACACCCCGTGATCACAGGGGTATGGTGCGTACCCCTGCGATCATGGGGGGTATGCACGGTACCCGGGGGGGGCGTTCCGTACCTGTTTCGGGGCGAACTCTGCTTTACGGCTGTTTTCAGCTCCTGTAGAAAAAGAATCGTACGGTGCGTACCCAACACAAATCGTACTTGCCGGTTCGGAAAAAGCGGCCACGAACCGTACAGATGTCGCGTACAGCGGGTTCCGAGGGAGATTCGTACGGGGATTTGATTCGTACGGTCCCTGTACGATTCGTATGGAGTACAGCTCCTGGTACGGATCGTACTTCGTCGTACGTACGAGGGACGTTGCAGGGTACGATTCGTACGGGAAAAATGCTCCGAACAGCAATTCGGAGCACTTTTTACCGGATCGGAATCGACCCCAATATGTTGTCTGTATATGTTTAATTAATGTATTATTATTATATATGTATTATTTATTCATTTTAAACATTATTAGATATTTTTAACTATGTTTATTTTATTCATTAGTGTTATTTACTTGATTTTACATTTATATTTTTACAGAAAAAATAAACGATATTTTTAACATCGATATTTTTAACATCTATATTTTTATTTCGATATTTTTGTACTTATCATGTTGTTGATGGGATGTCGATATTCTTGCCTTCGATATATCAGCATCGATGTTTCTGCAGGTCGATATTTTGTAGGTCGATATTTTGTCAGTGATCCATAGGGAGGAACTCAAGGCACTACTACTGTTACCAGGGGCCGTGGGTAGTATACCATGGCTCTCTTTTGTGAGGGAGATGTTCCGTGCTATTGGCAGGGAGGACCTATGGGTCTCTCCGGAGGAGTCATGCCTAGCTACCCCAAAAAAATTTTTTGCTAAAATATAGTTTGACGCATGCATTTCTGAATTTCAAATCACATTATTAATTTGAACAGGTGTTAGACTCAATATATCCTTCATTCACAAGGCGGTTGTTTCTCCAATTTAGGTATGGGACCCTTCCACTGTTTGCATTAACTAATAAGTGCTCAGGTGAGGCCTGCTACTTTTGCCCTGGATGCCGTGTGGCGAAGGAAACAGAAATTCATGTATTTTTCTTCTGCCCGGCTTACAAGCAGGCCCGGTCTAAATGGATTATACAACTGTGTAGGAACTTGGGTATTAGGGACTACTCTGTTTTATTTAGAATCCTAAAATCTGATACAGACCCAGTGTATGTGGTTGTAATCTCCAAATTCCTCCAGGCAATGTGGTTGAAACGAAGGTACCTTTTGGAAACTGATATTTAGCGAACTGTGGTTGTGTTATTTAGTTGTATTCACTCTGGAGTGTTTTGAACTAATTTTATGAAATGTTTAATCATTTTCTTAAACTTTTTATCCTAATTTATATTCTTAAAATTTGATATAAAATTAAAATTGTCTTATTTCTTGAACATCTTGGGAAGTTTATGCATCCTTACATCTGTTAATACCATCACCGGACCTTAGTTTTTATTGTGAATGGAAATGTACTGTTTTTTTATTTTTATTTTTTTATTTTTTAAAACCTTTATTGTGCATGAAAAAGAACAAATACGGGCCCACAACCGTCAGGCCGGACACGATACTTTGAAGCACAAATGCAAGTAAAAACAGTTCCCCAGCGGCATCAGGAGGTTTAGCAACAATCAATGGACGTTACACTGAATAGAAACATGGCGCCGGGGAGAAGGAGCATTGAAGGTTAATTTTTAAAATTTTTCGTTCTAAATATAAATCAAGGAAGAATAAGAACAAAGGAATACTGAGTCCATACAATAGCTTCACTACAGGAGCAGGCGGCACCATTACTAGAAACAACAATGGAAGTTAATACATCGGACAATATGGCGGTACAAAAGAAAACAACAAGATCAGCAACCAGCATTTACGTACCACAGACCGCGCCACCCCCTCCCCACTAACCCCTATCGCGGACCCAGAACAGAAACAGGTGAAGAAAGCGCAGAAAGATAGAAAATAAGGCCCATAGAAACTAAATGAAGAAAACTAAATCCCTCCCCCCACCCTACAGCAATGCGGAGGCCTACGGCCTACCCCCCCCCCGGCAGCGTGTCTGTCGCCCATTAAAGAACCCGAAATATAGACGAGAAAAGAAAGAAGGAAAAAGGGGTAAAAGGAAAGAAAAGGGAAAGAAAAGCCCTAATAGTAGAAATATAGGGAGCGAGAAAAGAATAAACTAATCCACTACTCCCAGAAAAAGGAAAGGTGGGGAGGAGCCCACCCAATATCGGATCTCCCGGACATCCTAGCCATATACATCTTCTACGCCGCATTCAACAGTAAATTCGGAAGACAGAAAACCAGAAGAGGGTCAGAATCAGTTACACCCAGATCCCCGGGCCAGCACAAAACCCCCGCCATCACATCAGCCAGAATAAAGAACCGGACATAGCAATTACAATCATAAGCGGGGAAAGTCAGCACCTGAAACGCAAGCAACATAGCAAAATGCAGTTCAGTCCGGGTCTCCGCCAGCCGATCAAACAAAACCAACGAGGAAAACACCTTCAGCCCTGGCCTGAACGACCAAATTTCTCCAGGCATGGCCACCACAGCGAGCACTCCTCAGGCAGAACAAAGGAGCAAAATGGCCGCCCCCGACAAGGAAGAAGCAGAGGAGGAGGAAATGAGCGCCCCCAGTCAACCACAAGTTCAGCGTCCAAACTGATGAACACCACTTCCAACGCAGGATGAGAGTCACTCCACCATTGTAAAAAAGAGGCTCCAGAGGCAAAAACGACGAGGGGTGCCGGCAACTGGAAGATCGATAAGCGGAGCCTCGGTAGTGATTGCGCAGGCAGAGTCACAGTTCTCGAAGTGGAGGGAAACCTTGTAGCCAAAGCCTCATCAATAACGAAACACCCAACATTGTCGCCAGGGACACATCTCTCCTCCGCCTCCTCAGTCTGTAACATTGTATCCGTGTCCGAAGTAGTTAGAGGCAGCAGGGGGCCAGCCAGCCCCGGTCTCGGTACGCCAGAGAAAGCACCCTCCATCTTCAACATCAGCTCTTGGACGTTTCGCCGCCATGTTGCCCCTAGGTCAGCAAGGGCAACCAGGATGTCCCCACTAGTCAGGCCGCTCTGCGATCTCAGCCGGCCCGCACTACTCAGCGGTACCCCCGGATCAGCTTTCACCACGGGGACCGGCAGGACAGCACGTAGTAGGGATAGGGAAGCAGCCATCTCCCCGTCACAAAAGGCAGGCGCCGTTGTCACCCTTTCCGTGAGTCCAAAATAGAAGGAGGGGGGGCTATTCCGTTACCAAGGAAAACAAATGTTCGAACCATCGATGAAAACGCGGCCCACAGTCAGGGGGGGGGCCGCGCAGGATGAGAGTCTCCTCGCCTCGTACGAATGCGGGCAGTCCACGGTAGAGAAGGCGCCCCAAGATGGAGTCCGTGCAGTTTGCGAATAGCGCAGCGGAGGGAAGCGCCGAGTGAAGGGCTCCAGTCACGGAAAGAAACCCTCCGTATTCAGAAGAATGCCCACTACACTTGAAGGATCTACTCCCTCCACCGCCGCAGTCAGTCACGCTCCCGCAGCCAACGGCACCGTCCAGCGGTGGCGAGCAGCACAGGTCTCCCAGGCAGCCTCGGATGTCGGCAAACGTTGCGAGGACTGCTTCAAAACAGTCGGCGGAGACCTCAAAAGAACGCATTCGGCAGCAGCGCGTTCATGTCTCCGTTGCAGCACGGTGCAAGCAAGGATAAATGTCAGGATATCGAAGCAAAGTCAGATGGCTCGCGGAGCCGGGAGCCTACACGTCTGTCCCGTCCACCATCTTGGCTCCTCCCCCCGGAAATGTACTGTTGATTGTTATTGATTCTTGTGCTTTTTTTACTGTAATAGTCGCAATAAAGCTATTATGAATGAATGAAAACCAGCACAATAAAAAAATCACACTCCAATTTATAAAAATAGACTTAATTTTAATGAACAAGTAGACACTAAAACAACAAAAATCTGATGAAGGGAACCGGAGACATTTCACATGTTTCTAGTGCCAAAAATCACAAAGTACTAGACAGGGTCAAAGTCAAAAGTTAAGGGCGATGGACCACGGGTCAGATACAGAGACCAGGTTTATACTGGTGCAACGATTACCTTCTAACTTTTTTTTTTTTCCTGGAGAAACGTCTGTATCAACAGGGTTTTTGATGGCTCAGAATGCCAGCTGGGTCCAAAGAGGAACTCACCAATGGCAGCCAGGTAAAGTGCCAGACATCAGTGGCGGGAAAACTGCAAGCTGGCTCAGAAAGCTGTCATTGTCAGTGTGGTGTTGCTCGGCATAGGTCCTGGTGAAGTCCTGTATATTCAGACTTCAAAACTTTTCAGGAAAGCAGTATCGTTTCAGCTGGGCAACCAGCAAGTTGAGTCCAAATGGCAGATTGTTGTCAGTGGCTGTGGCTACGCAATTATTCAGTGGTAGTGTCTGGTTCTTTTTACAGAAAGTTCAGAAAAGATTCAGTGGTCACCTCCGGTTCTTTTTGCCAAAAGTGCAGAAAAGATTCTAAGGGGCCCATTAGGATGGCGGGCGGATTGCCCCCGCCAGGATGGCGGTAGCCACAGCCAGCCTGGCGGGGGCAATCTGCCCGCCATCCGCCCCTAAATTCCCCCCGCCATATTAGGATGGCGGGGGGGACCGCGGCGGACGGAAAGACCGTCTGCCGCTTTGCGGAAAATGTTTAATATGGTGGCGGTGTTTATTAGACACCGCCAGCCATATTATGATGGGCTCAAACAGATGCCTTTCCGTGGCGGCAATGCCGCCACGGAAAGGCATGCGTTCTTCACTTCGGGGGCCCCCTGCGGGTCCCCATGGTGAAGGGGGGGTGGGAGGTGCACATGGGGGGTACCTGTGGTACCCCCCTGCATTTGCATACACAGTGCGGCAGGCACCGCGCGGTGCCTGCCGCTTTGTGTATGCAAATTCAGACATGCATTTTTAGCATTGTGGCGGGCAGTGCTGAGAGCACCACCCGCCACAATGTTAAAAATGCATGATGCGCCCACCATTGTGGCGGGCGCATCCAAATGTGCAGTGCAGGCCCGCCGCTCAGCTCGCGGGCGGTCCCGTATTCCGCAAGGGTGGCAGGTGGGCAAAGTCCTAATGGGGGCCTAAGTGTCCAGTCTTGAAATATTAAGGGGGAAAGAGTACATTCTAAACCCAACCAAGGTACCAGGACCTTTTGGTCACCATTTGGGGGTTAGAACTCGATCTCCCAGAAGCCACCTGGAGGGGCCAGGGAAAATCCTGTTGGAACTGGTCAGCTGGGCTTAGCAGAGATTTGGCCTTCTTGCAGTTGTTGTGTTCCTGAAGCTGAACAGGAGGCTATCCAATGAGCCCTTGGAGTCCACAATTTTGTCCTGGTTACACGTGAGGAGCAGTTCCAGCCCATAGGGGTTCTCTTCACAGTTTTAGCAGCCAGTGTAGTCCTTCTTCTGCCCCCCTCACATGTCCAGATATATCCTGAAGAAGGCCTGAGCATACCACTTTTATGTCCAGTGCTGGCCTATGGGTGAGGGAAACTCAATGGTGTAAAAGTTCCCAGGGGTGACTACCCAATGTGGCAGCAGTTCCTGTGCATTTTACTATAAGCTATCCCCAGAGCCCCTCTCTACCTAAAACCAATATGGCAGAACCTTCACTGCCCCCTGAGATGTGTCAAAAGGAAAGGAGAAAACCCGCCCGCAAACCAGTTCTGAAATAAGTTTCAACCCTCACTAGGATTGGTGCTACTCTGCCACTTGGACAATGTCAGGGACAAGGTTGTGTCAAGGACTTGCTTACAGAGAAGCTGATGGCAATTCAAGTTCCATTGCAGACTCCATCCAGCCTTATTGTAGTGTTTGAGGCAGTCTCAGCCTGGCCTAGCCAGATTTTCTCCTTAGTGCTCCAGCAAGAGAATTAATCTCCCATGTTGCCAGGTAGCCTTTGAGAGCAGTGAGCCCACGCTGACAAGAAGAAGAGAACCCCATCAGTAAAGACCTGGCTAACCCAGATACATCAAAGTCCTCTCCTAATATAAGAGGCTCAAAAAGCAGAGGCACTGTGAGCTGCTGCCCGCTGTTGTACTAATTTAGTTCACCGAATCACAGTGGTCTTGTATGTGCAGCCCAAACCCAAAAGTGCAGTTTAGCCAGAAGTACCTGACCCATTCCCCGCACCCCCTTTAGATCCAGTTCTTAGAGGCACAGTAGTTGGTGCTGTTTTCTTTAGCAAAATCACACAGCTCCCTGGAGCTTCTGGTGATCTTCTCAGGAATCAATCTCCTCTTAATTCTCCCTTTAAGGTAGAGGGATGTCTAAGATAGTCAGGCCAGACTAATCTTTTCCTTCGAGCCACGTGCAGCAAAACCAAGGACTGCTAAACCGAACAAGCTGTTTTCAGACTACACTGGATACTTTGGCTGAAAGCTATAAGAATTAAGTGAAAACCTTTCAAAGGTGTCCTCATGCCTCATCCTCTAATGCTGTTGCAGTTCCTGCCAACACCTGTGCAGGTCTTCCTCAAGCTGATGTAGCATCTTAGGCATGAGGACTGGCCCTAGCTGCATGTCGCCAAGACTCATTTTCACTTTAAACACACTGTGCCTTACCAGGAATCAATTCTCTGAGTCTCAAATCGCAAACTCCTTGGACAATATGATTTTGGATCCCAAAGTAAGTCAAGTTTTTGTCTCTGGAATAGTCCCACTTAATTCTCCTTCTATGATGGTCTAATGGGCAAGGCACCACTCTCACGTAGCCTGGAAGTCCAAGTACCTCAAGACATAAGTTAAGGCTCAGTAGCAGCCTAAGGGTCTCTTTGAGAAGGACAATTGCAGCACTTGTAGCACCAGTACATTAGGTTCACTTTCGTGTACCCAGACTGTGCCCAGGAGGACTGCAACTTCATGCATAATGCAAACACACATTCAGTTTGTAACTAGTCCAAGCCCATGACAGTCTTGCCATCCTTGGCTCTAACTTTGTAATGGCTGGCTCATGCGGGCAGTCTTTTAGGGAGAATGCTCATATGCCAGCACTGTCCGCAGTTCACAGTCACCATCGACTAAGAATACAATTGGAGAGCTTATTGCAAGGAATTCTCCATCAGTGATTTCTGAAACAAGTCAGATCGATTACTTCACCTACATGTTTGAAGGAACAAATCAAATTTGGCACAGAATACATATATGACACTGACACGCTTTCTCTCTGTACTGAAATCCACAGCTGAAAGTCTGGAGTCGTCTACGCATATATGTGTTTGCCACTTACATGAACATTAAGGGGTAGATTCCGATTCGGGAAAAACCGCTCTGAATAGCCGTTCGGAGCGTTTTTCCCACACGAATCGTACCCTGCAACGTCCCGCGTACGTACGTCGAAGTACGATTTGTACCAGGAGCCGGACTCCGTACGAATCGTACAGAGACCGTACGACTCGAATCCCCGTACGAGTCTCCCTCGGAATCCGCTGTACGCGAGATCTGTACGGCTCGCGGCTGGTTTATATGACCCAGCAAGTACGATACGTGTCGGGTACGCACCGTACAACCCTTTTTTTATGGGAGCAGAAAACAGCCGTAAAAGCAGAGTTCGTGCCGAAACAGGTACGGAACCGCCCCCCCCCCCGGGTACGGTGCGTACCCCCCATGATCACAGGGGTACGCACCGTACACCCAGCGTACATGGGGTACAGTGCGTACCCCCATGATCACAGGGGCACACACCGTACCCCGTGTACACTGGGTGTACGGTGCGTACCCCTGCGATCATGGGGGTACGCACCGTACGGTGTGTATGTGATTGTGCGCTTTTCCATACGAATCGCCCTTACCTGACGTGGACCGTACGGATCGCGTCCTGATGCCCCGGTCCGGATTGTACTCGTCGGGTCGTACGGCGTGTGTATGAGTCGTACGGAGAGGGCTACGGATACGATTCGTACGGACGTTTTTTTTACTGGATCGGAATCGACCCCCAGGTTGTGCCAAAGTACTTGGTTCAGACCCCAGGAAACCAAAAGAAGACTATATCGAGGGTTTTAACAGAAGGGCTTTAAAGAAGCAAGTTAAAAAGTGGAGCTTCAGGTATGTATGTACATATATGGATGTTCAAGATTTTTGAACATGGATGCAGAGAAAATGGCTGAACGTAGTTACACCAAATTTGGCAGAAAGCAAGATCTTTACCTAGAAAGTGTGCCTTTTATGATTTAGTGTAAAACTTTCTAGCCATTTTGGAGAAATTAAGGTCACAAAAATAGAGATATATGGACAATAGGTGAAAAGGTAATTCATAACGTCACATTTTGAATGTAAAAAAAATCACTGAAATTCCCCAGTTATAGTTTACTGAGCTAACTATATCTTGCGCCCTCGCCATGTCCTTTTTTTGGCGTCAATGGAGTAAAGATTTTTCTGATCGCAATAAGGCTGCTTATAAGTTAGCACAAAAAAACGACCATTCCCTCATTAAGAAAACCCATGCTGCTTATTATAATAACAGAATAGAGCAGGCAGACAATTCCTCTAGAGAACTATTTGCCATCCTTAAAGATTTATCCTTTCTAGAGAGAACTATGCAGACCCCCCAGGATATTGCGGCATGGATTCGCAAATTTAGAGGCAAAAATAGGGAAATTTAGCTGCAACTTTGCGTTACTCATAATCAATCATTTTCAGCCTGAAATCAATGGCAACAGTTTTAGCAAAGTATTTCACTTTGAATTAGGCATGTTTAAAGTGTCTGTAGCTCTACCGAAGCACAGCTCCAGTCCTAACCTCATAGGAGGGAGCTGTATTTCCCCCTGGGATGTTCTAGCACCCATGTAGGCACCCCTGCCGGGTCATCTCTGCCTCCTGGATCCGTGAGGCAGGACACCTCTTCCTCAGGCACCCTACGGTGCAGGATCTTAGTGATCGTAGTGACTGATCCAAATAAGTCAGACAGACTGCATAGGGAGGTCACCTCCTGCGTACCTGGTCCAGTCCTCATAGGTCGACTTGAGCAAACATAGCCTGGCCTCGCAAGGGAATCTTGTCCTGAAGACTTTGGAGAGGATGCTTGAACATAAAGGATTTCTTTCTAGACCCCAGCGTAAAAGGTTTGAGAATTTTTTACTCTTCCGCTCCTTTTTGCACCATGTCATCAAGTTCATTACCAAATATTTTTGAACCTCTAAAATGTCATTTTTTAAGTAGACCTCTCTGAGTGGAGTCTAGTTTCCATTACTTCATCCAAAGCAGTCTAGGACCGGCTATTGAAGCCCCAACCGATGCTGTGGCTGCCCACAAGCTTTTATTTTCTTGTTTCCCTTTTGGTCTCCTATTTTTATTTTTTTCCCTTGCTCCCATAAATGTTACTTCTGCACGCGGTGCCAAGATCCTGTGGCACAGGAGGTATTTGTTGTAGATAAAGATTTTAGATGGTGTTTGCAATTCCATTGAAGTGCAGCACCACTTCGCCTTAAATGATGCTGACCGTGACCACAAGCACATGTTTGTGCATAAATAACTGAGACCGGCTCTTGAGAAAGGGATACAATGAAATTATGGATGTAAAGCAGGGCATTTTGGCAGGAAGAAATCCCATAGGTAAGCTTTGATGCATAAAGATGCATTTAAGCGGGAAATATCCTTTACAACACAACTTTTACCACGCAATGCCTTTACGACGCAAATTTTACAACGCAAACCATTACAACGCATTGCGCTGGGGGGCGCTATAGGATAGGGAATAAGTTTAATTTACTGTCCAACACCTTCCCTAGTGTCCACGGGGACTGGAGTTGGAATAGTAAATTAAACTATTCACTATCCAGCACCTCAAAGCGCTATGCGTTGTAAAGGTTTGTGTTGTAAAAACCGCGTTGTAAAGGCATGCGATGTAAAAGCAGGCGTTGTAATGTCATACATCCCCCATATCAACAAGTTCCCTTGAGTCTCCAGATTGAGCCTCTCCAAATACAGTTGGTGTATGGACGAAGATTCGATGATGAAGTATGTCACTAGTAACTTTATTGGGTTAGAGCACCATAAAAAAAAGACTTAGGGACTTAGTGAATAATTATTGATTGTGGGTCCACTCTCTACTGATTAATCATCTGAACAGGGGCAGTGTCGGCGACCACCTTTAATACTTCTCACTCCCTTATTTTGGTAAAGGAACATGTGATCAGATATTGTTAACAAGTGTGACAAAATGAAGCAATACTATCCACAGTTGTCTTTTCTTGCCGATTAATTTAGTCAACCATGCTGCATAATTTGGTTGTCTCCTGCCGCATAATTCTACTCATAATCAACAAAACCTCCAAAACTAAAGTCTGAGAGGAACATGGAATGCAATACACTACACAAAGCGAGTAGTTATCTGGCTAAAGCCATTAGAGAACATAACCACTTAAAATCGAGATGAACCTAAACATGTGTTGTTCCATCAAGTGTTTGCCTCTGTATATAACAGATGTTTGACTAAAATGCAGCCTTGTCAGTATCCAAATTCTATTACCTCTATGCAAGCTATCCTACCACTTCTGACATGCTGATAATTAAAGCTCCGCTTAACAGACAGAACAAAGAATATAAATGCCATCGCCAATATCAGTTCTTTTCCCCCTCCTAGACCATGTGCCCGCCAAGTCGCATCCACTCTCTCATGGTCTATAGGCCACCAGTGCACAGACCCTGCGATTCTCTTTCACAGGCTGTACACACTCTGCTGACCACGCGTTTTATATGGTATATGACACCAGTTAAGTGGCTCCCAAGAGCTGCTCACAACATATTCATATTTATACTATACTCATTTTAAACACGAATCCTTTATGGGTTCTGGAGTGGCGTGCTACTCGCCAGAAAAGCGCTACAACACCCATCAGGGGTAACAAGTGCTATATGAATGCTAATCTTTCTTCCCCTTTTATCCCTCTGCTATCCTTCTCACTACAAGTAACAGACTAATATCCACCCCTGAAATTACCTCATATTTCACCATATTAATTCACCACTAATCCTTTATAGGCTTCCGGAATAGCGTGCTTCAACAAGCGATACATAAATACAAACCTTTGTCCTCCTCTATCCTTCTGCTACCATTCCATATCCAAATAACTGACTAACCTATACACCACTTAAAATGTACTTGCATGTTTCACTATACTTATACAACACTAATCCTCTATGGGTCCCGGAGTAGCGTGCTACCTGTGACAAAAAAGCGTTTCGACGCCTCGTCAGGGGTAGTGAGCGCTATATAAATGCAATTACAATACAATACAATATGGTAACACTACCCAATTTAATGGCCCTTCTGCAGATTTTTTAACTGTTTCTAGCCTCTCTCCTTCAAATGCTTGACACCACTGTCCTTGTCCCACCAGCGCCTCCATTCTGCGACCTCACAAACTCCCAGCGCCCCCCAATCCTCTCGGTCTACAGTAAGGCCCAATCTCTCCTTTCCCTCTTCTTTGCCTGCTTCTGCCCTGCGAGCTTCCCTCCACCACAAGGCCTTCGGAGGCACCGGTACCATGTTCCCATCCCCTACGAAGCCTGCGACCCTTTGTGGGGTTCTTACTTGCCCTTCTTGGTACCGAAGATGGATGCAAGATACTCCGCCATCTTCCTGTTGCTGCACCGTACCGGTAAGAGATGTCTTGTTCTACAGATAGACTAGTGAGAGTGCAGCACACTGGATGGATTAGCAATGATGTCTTGCATAAAACAGAGTTATAAATTCAAATTTGATTATTCAAATGACAAAGTGGAGGCACTCTATATTTAAAATAATTCCACTATCTGAAAGTGAAAGCTATGACAAATAATATCTTATGTAACTTGGCTGTGATGCTGACTCCCGCTGTGTGGGCTTGATTCTACTATGGTGTGGCTATTCAATGGCTGTGGCGGTAGAAGAAGGGAAATCTAAGTCAGTGGAGGGTTGATGCCCTTCACTGTCAGAGTGATTAGTTCAGATGCTCCGTCCATCCCCACCCCCTTTTGTACCGCTTTTGGCCGCCATAAGTGTGGCAGGGTATGCTCAGACGTGAGTCCCTTGCTCACTTGCCACTGGATTCAAGCAAGCCAGGCTGAAGACGGCTGTAATGCCAGAAACCGGTCCTCGGAAGCTTGTTTCCGGTCCAGGGAAGGCATGGCTTGGCAGTTCGGGCTGGACTGTTCCCATGAGGCACAGGGTCAGACTGATTTGCATATAGCCATGTCTAAACTGGGGTTGCAGAGTGGGCTAAAGAACGGTGATGGATCAAACCCAGATCTTTTGACTGGGTGTGAGTGTTTGATTGGTTCAGATGCTCCGTCCATCACCACCCCCTTTTGTACCGCTTTTGGCCGCCATAAGTGTGGCAGGGTATGCTCAGACGTGAGTCCCTTGCACACTTTGCCACTGGATTCAAGCAAGCCGGTCTGAAGACGGCTGTAATGCCAGAAACCTGTTCTCGTAAGCTTGTTTCCGGTCCAGGGAAGGCATGGCTTGGCAGTTCGGACTGGACTGTTCCCATGAGGCACAGGGTCAGACTGATTTGCCTATAGCCATTTCTAAACTGGGGTGGCGGAGTGGGCTAAAGAACGGTGATGGATCAAACCCAGATCTTTTGACTGGGTGTGAGTGTTTGATTGGTTCAGATGCTCCGTACATCACCACTCCCTTTTGTACCGAGAGTGACACTGTCGGCATCATGTAGGACATGCAGATCAGTGGTGGCTTGTGATAGTCATGAATACGTCAGTTAAAGGTGTGACGTGCCTCGACATACAGATCCACTCTCACAGATCTTGGATGCCAACCTCAAGGATATACAACACTACTTCTGTTGGAAGGACATATGTACATTGTTTGTCATTGGCTGAGAGGCTCATGCCCACCTTTGACATTGCTGCTAGGGCCATACACAACTTTGCACACTGCATGCTGGGCATGCAACTTGCTTGTGAATCTACATTTCCATCCATATATCACAACCCACATGTACCACTGCACAGGAGTGCCTGACAGTAGCAACAAACCTTTCTAAATTACATTGTACAGCCGTACAACCACCAACTGCAGTTTGGGCCAGGCTTTTAAATAAGGAAAAGTCCTACATATAGACTGCAGTATGTAAACCACTTCAAGAGACAGCACTCGTCTTGTGAGGTGACAGGAGTGATGGTTTTGACATGCTAGTGTTCAGTGTTCTTTGAAGTAAGACTGCTGAATTAAATGTTTTCACAGCCTTTTGTCAAAAAAAATCACATTTTCAAAATTTCATGGGCAGTTTTGTAAAAATCGCGGCATTTTTACAAAACTGCTGATTTCGCGTATCTTTTGCAAATTGCGCAATCGCAAAATCCTTGAGGGTCTCACTATGGCTCCCACCATCAGTTCTCCTGAGTCGTGTTACAAGATTGCCGACTTTTTTGCTACAAAGGTTATCGAAAATAGATGATTCCTTTCCTGCTGAGGCCCGTAATGGCAATTTTTTGCAATCTGAGAGAATCCCTGTATGTGAGGGCAACCTTCTCTTAAAGTTTTCGCCACCCTCGTTGGAAGAGTTAAAATATATAGCTTTAAGTATAAAATCTGGTTCCCCAATGAATCCAGCCCTGCCTAAATTTATTAGGGAAGGGCTAGATATAATACTACCTTATGCTTAGCAACTTTTGGAGCTATCCTTCCATTGTGGTGAGGTCTCGAGGAAGTGGAAGCAAGCAATTGTCCTCCCTAAAAAAAAAAACATCGGCAGGTCCGGGTCTGTTGGATAACCTACGTCCCATATCTCTTCTGCCTTACTTCTCTAAAATAAAAGAGAAGGTGGTGAACATGCAATTGGTTGCGCATGTTAACCGGCACCACCTGCTTCATCCCATGCAATCAGGCTTCAGAACCTTGTACTCTACGGAGTCAGCCTTACTCCTTGCCATGGAGACATTACGCAGGCGTGCGGATGATGGACAGACTGTAGCCGTGGTCCTGTTAGACCTCAGCGCAGCCTTTGATACGGTATCCCACAAACTGCTTCTGCATCGACTCAGGTCAGGTGGACTAGAGGGAGTAGCTTTAAAGTGGATGATTTCCTTCTTTCAGGATCTCACATTTCAAGTTGCACAGCGTCCACATATGTCCAAAAGCATTCACTCTTATAAGGGGTCCCACAGGGTTCAATTTTGAGCCCTACTCTTTTTAAGCTTTACATTGGACCCCTGGCAGAGAAAGTGGAAAAACATAATGTTATCATTGTGTCCTATGCGAATGATACGTAGCTTGTTGTCACTTTATCCCACAACTCAGAAGATGCAGCCATCCAGTTTTTCTCTTGTTTGAAGGACCTTGCCTCCTGGATTTCAAGCAATTGCCTTAAGGTGAATGGCAGTAAATCTGAGGTCTTGGTCATTGGGAAGTCCCCTTTCATATGGTCCTCAGGGTGGTGGCCTCAGACATTGGGTCCCACACCCATCCCAAAGAAGGAAGTGAAAAATATAGGAGTTTGGCTACACCCCAAACTCTCCCTCTAGGTCCACACTAAGAAAGTTACAGGGAAACATTTTGGAATTCTCAAAATGCTGAGAAAAACTTTGGATATCCTCCCCATCTCAGCCAGGAATTCTCTAGTCCATACTCTTGTAACATCCTAGTTGGACTATGGAAATGTCCTCTATCTTGGAGCAACAGAAAAATGTCTTCCTAGGCTACAATGCATCCAGAATGCGGCTGCTCGCCTAGTTCTCAACTTACCCAGGAGAGCCTCCTCTGTGAAAAGCCCTCGACTCCCTGCATTGGCTGCCAATAAAATAATTCTTTTTAAAACCCTGTGCATTTGCCAGAGGAGTCTTCAGGGCAAAGGACCCAGTTATCTTCATGATCTTCGTGTTCCCTTTTAGCCATTGCGCCACCTCAGGTCAACAGGGGCTTATTTTGTTAAAGATCCAAAGAGCAAAAATGGGTGCACGTTCATTTGGTTATTTGGCAGCCCAAAACTGGAATGCACTACCTCTTTTTCGGCCAGAAGAGCCATCGGAGAACGTTTTCTGGAAAAGATTGAAAGCTCTTCCAGCTCTGAGGTGTCGTGCTCATACTGCCCCTGTTTCCCTCTTTCTTTTTTCCTCTTCAGCCTTTCTTATGTAGTGGCTCCTAGTGCGGGGACAAACCAGTTGGTGTAACCAGGCGCTTTATAAATGTTTTTATTATTATTATTATTTATCAGGAAATATATATATATATATATATATATATATATATATATATATATATATATATATATATATATATATATATATATATATTTGAAGCAAAAACCTTCCAAAGGAAGGTGCCGCACACCACTTCGTTTCACAATCCTTATTGGTGGGGAACCTACAGAAAATAAAAATAAGGATTGAGAAACGAAGTGGTGTGCGGCGTCTTCCTTTGGAAGGTTTTTGCTTCAAATATTGATATATATATTCCTTTGTATCCTCCTTCTCAGACCTCGGACCCGTGGATGGTGGTGTGTGAGCCTGCAAAGCAAACTGGCAATAGTATCTGATAAAGTCCAAACTCCTCTATGGGAATAACGCACTCTCAGGACACACGTGTGAGCAAGGCTGTAGGCCAGCCGAAAAGCGTTATGCGGAGCCATTAAATCTTAAATCTTGAGCATATCATGTCATGGTGTGTCCTGAGAGTGCGTTATTCCCATAGAGGGGTTTGGACTTTTTGGAATATTACCTACTGACGGTCACCAGTAGGTAGTTATAGTTAGGATCTAGTTTCCATAGTAAAAGTGTTTTTTGATTTGCAATTTCTTTGGCGTCGTTTGACCAATCTTTGTGAAATTTTCAAAACTAATGACCCGCTCCGGTAAGCTCCTGTCTTAGAAGTTTCGGGGTGATTCGTCATGCGGGGCCCAAGAAAAAAGGGTAGTCCCTAAACACGTTTTCTCCATGTTAATTTCCATAGGAAACTTTAGACAAAGCTACAGCCCGAATTGCTGAACAGAATTACACCAAATTTGGCAAAAATGTAGTTCTTGGTTCAGAAAGTGTGCTTTTTTTTAAAATGGTGTAAATCCGTTCAGTAGTTCCTGAATTATTAATATTTAAAAAATGTGTCTATCTGGTGACCGAGGAGGATTTGCGAACCCTCCCGAGCTTGATTCTGATTGGCTGCCAACACTTCAAACCAAGAAGAACCGAGTCACAAGAAAAAAGGTGAAAAAAATAAATGGGGGCAGGGTAGAAACATCCTGACCCCTTAGGCTTGCTCAGGGGGTCCCACAGGGACCCGCAGGGCCCAAAAAAGCATATATTTTTACAATTTTCTGCAGGATTCAAGCTGGGTGCGCGAATCCAGCCACAAAACTGTAAAAAAAAACAAAGCGCGGGCTCCCGTGCTTCTTTTTAATAAGCCCCCGGGTGGACCAGGTCCCGGGGCCAATGTGCAAAATACATGCGGGGGCTGCGTGGGCCCCAGCAGCCCCGGGGACCACCACCTCCTCTGGGCTTGAAAATAAAATGCATATGGGGGTTTCTCCCCCCACGCTGTCCCAGGGACCGCCACCACCCCATTGCTTCAATTTATATGAGGTGGGGGCCTCATGGGCCCCCAAGCCTCGGGGACCGCCACCTTCCTGGGGCTTCAATTTAAATGAAGTGTGGGGGGACTCCTGCCCCCCCTCACTGCCCCGAGAACCACCACATCCCTGGGGCACTAATTATACTAATGCAGGGGTCTGTTGCGGACCTCCGGCGCCAAGAACCACCACCTCCCCGGGGCTATATAAATGTTGGGAGGGGGGCCACGCGGCCGCCCTCTTGGAGCCTTAGATGGCCCTGGGGACCGCCACCCTCCAGGGCCATCTCCAGCAATGTGACGGGGTTCCTCCAGCCCTGTCATTGCAAACACTGCTTTGCTTCATGGAAGCGAGAGCAGGAAACCTGCTCTCGCTTCCACGAAGCAAAGCAGATTGCTTTTGGACAGATTGCATGTCAGCAGTCCCCTATGTCCAGAAGCAATACCGGCTCCCGCAAGAGGCGGAGAGCCGGCAGGGACCGCGGGGGCATTGGGGCTCCCCCTGCTGTCCCCAACATTAGGGCCAGGCACTGGGGATTGGGTCCTGGGGCCAGAGGTGGCAGAGGAGGAGCCGCGTAGGCCCTCCTAAATTAAAAATAAAGGCTGGCCAGGCCCCGGGGGCCAGAAGTGGCCCAGGGAAGGGGGGCCACGTGGCCCCCCGCCTGTAATAAAAAACACAAAAAACAAGGCCGGCCCCGGGGGATGGGGTCCCCGGGGCCAATAGTGGCCCAGGGAATGGGGGCCTTGCGACCCCCTCCCCTATTAATAATAAAAAAATAGAAAAAATAAACAAGGCCATGCCCCGGGGGATGGGGTCCAAGGGCTCGAAATCAGCCTCGGGAGGGGGCCTGGACGCCCCTTCCAGTTATTTTTTTAATGGGTCTGGTCCTGGGGAATAGGGTTCCTAGGGCCCACAAAATATTAAGAGAAGGGGGTCCACACAGCCCCCTTCTATCAAAAAACAAAAAAAATGAAAAGCCAGCATCTCGCTGGAGGCCCTGCCCCCTCCCTGCACCACTCTGCAAACGCACCTCCTGTCGCGTTCTAAGTTGGGGGATTAAGTCCCCTTGAATCCTGAGAGTCCTTGGGGGCCAACTAGCCCACCAGGTACCTCCAGTAAGCCCCACACAGTGGGATTGCTGAGAGGTGTTCTGAAGCCACGCTCATTTTTACACCACTCTGCAAACGCGCCTCTTGGCGCATTGCTGGTGGGGTGAAGAAGTCCTCTTGTATCCTGAGGACCTCAGGACTAAAGTGGACTTCACCCCCCCAGGCAGCAGTGCACCAGGAGGCAGAGTTGTGGGGAAAGGGGACGTGGCCTGCTATGAGAACTTAGCAATCCTGCTGCATGGGACTTACTGGAGGTATTAGGAGGGGTAGTTGGCCCCCAAGGTTGACCTTGGGGGCCAACTACCCCTCCTATTACCTCCAGTAAGTCCCACAGTGGGATTGCTAAGAGGTCTTCAGAGGCCACGCTCACCTTTTTCCACCACTCTGAAAACATGCCTCCTGGCACAGTACTGGTTGAGGGATGAATTCCACTTTTCTCCTGATGGACTTCGGCAGACAAGTAGACCTCCTGGTACCTCCTGTAAGTCCAACGCAGCGGATTCCTGAGCGCTGGTTGGAGGCCCAGGCCCCTTTCTGCACCACTCTGCAAACACGAATACTACCTTATGGTTAGAAATTAGCATTTAAAAAACCTTTGAAATTCATTGAAAAAAAACATAGGTTTAAGGGACATTATAGTTAGTAATTAGCATTTAAAAAACCTTAGATATTCACTCAAAAAAACATAGGTTTCAGGGATGTTCTAGTTAGTTGGACATTTCACTTGTACAAAACCAGAGAATTTCGGCTGTTATAGTTCGTTGAGCTAACTATAACTCGCGCCCTCGCAATGCACTGCTGAAGACGTCCCATATTACATCACTCATGACATGGTGAGTGACATCACTGACGAAATCTCAAACTTTTGTTTAGATTGGCCTCAACCCCATTCCTTGTCACTAGAAACTGCGGACACGGCTCACAGGTTACTGGCTTACCGTCCCTGATATACAGCAGCCCACTGCAATAGGTAAGCCTCATTGCGCCTGCAATTGTTACTGTCCAGTCCACCTTGATCTCACCCTTCTTAATTGGCCACTCTCCTTCACTTAGGCCACTCTGATTTTGAGACAGCTCCACAGTGCGAACATTTCAATCGCCTCCTTTAAGCTGTTACAGCCTTTATTGTGTGTAGAAGTGTGGCTCAAATGGTTAGAGCGGCAGACCCTGATGCAGAGGTCTGGTCCGGGACCAGGGTTCAATACCTGCCTTGGCGGGTCTTGGGGTCAATTTCCTCAGACCTGATAATTCTCGCCTCTGTGCCTATTCTAATCATGGGTCCCACTCTGCAACTCTGGGCAATAGCTTGCTTAATCTCCACAACTATAACTCGCGCCCTCGCAATGCACTGCTGAAGACGTCACATATTACATCACTCATGACATGGTGAGTGACATCACTGATGAAATCTCAAGCTTTTGTTTAGATTGGCCTCAACTCCATTCCTTGTCACTAGAGACTGCGGACGCGGCTCACAGGTTACTGGCTTGCCGTCCCTGATATACAGCAGCCCACTGCAATAGGTAAGCCTCATTGCACCTGCAATTGTTACTGTCCAGTCCACCTTGATCTCACCCTTCTTAATTGGCCACTCTCCTTCATTTAGGCCACTCTGATTTTGAGACAGCTCCACAGTGCGAACATTTCAATCGCCTCCTTTAAGCTGTTACAGCCTTTATTGTGTGTAGAAGTGTGGCTCAAATGGTTAGAGTGGCAGACCCTGATGCAGAGGTCTGGTCCGGGACCAGGGTTCAATACCTGTCTTGGCGGGTCTTGGGGTCAATTTCCTCGGACCTGATAATTCTTGCCTCGGTGCCTATTCTAATCATGGGTCCCACTCTGCAACTCTGGGCAATAGCTTGCTTAATCTCCACAACTATAACTCGCACCCTCGCAATGCACTGCTGAAGACGTCACATATTACATCACTCATGACATGGTGAGTGACATCACTGATGAAATCTCAAACTTTTGTTTAGATTGCCCTCAACTCCATTCCTTGTCACTAGAGACTGCGGACGCGGCTCACAGGTTACTGGCTTGCCGTCCCTGATATACAGCAGCCCACTGCAATAGGTAAGCCTCATTGCGCCTGCAATTGTTACTGTCCAGTCCACCTTGATCTCACCCTTCTTAATTGGCCACTCTCCTTCATTTAGGCCACTCTGATTTTGAGACAGCTCCACAGTGCGAACATTTCAATCGCCTCCTTTAAGCTGTTACAGCCTTTATTGTGTGTAGAAGTGTGGCTCAAATGGTTAGAGCGGCAGACCCTGATGCAGAGGTCTGGTCCGAGACCAGGGTTCAATACCCGCCTTGGTGGGTCTTGGGGTCAATTTCCTCGGACCTGATAATTCTCACCTCGGAGCCTATTCTAATCATGGGTCCCACTCTGCAACTCTGGGCAATAGCTTGCTTAATCTCCACAACGGCCCCAACAGCGCTGGGATGCCTGGCTTCACCTTGGGGGTGCCCAGGAGTGGACATTTCACAGGGAAAAGCCAGGAAGGGTTCCTAAGTGGGGTTCCTAAGTGGTATACGGATAGCGCCGGGACACTTCTGTTGGAGGTAGCTGTGCGCTTTACAAATGCTGGCATTTACATTTTTACATTTTATTAGGTAAGCTCCTTGCCTCCTTTGACGCCCCGCCAATCTCTACGATCTTCTCTTAGATCCACATCACTTGTCATTTTTCATGTAGGTCAACTCTGACCCAGCATCCAACTGCACATACCGCGGCCGCGGCTGTCTGCATCCTTTACTCTCCTTGTACTTGGCCTGGACTTCTACTCGGTCTTCGCCTGAAACAAACCTCCTCCAAGTCACTCTGAACTGGATCTAGGTATTAATTTAACTATCTATGATGCCAAGGACACCAATAACGCACTAATAGTACTAGGAGAGAAAACTCAATTACTGGGGATTGGGTCCTGGGGCCAGAGGTGGCAGAGGAGGAGCCGCGTAGGCCCTCCTAAATTAAAAATAAAGGCTGGCCAGGCCCCGGGGGCCAGAAGTGGCCCAGTGAAGGGGGGCCACGTGGCCCCCCACCTGTAATAAAAAACACAAAAAACAAGGCCGGCCCCGGGGGATGGGGTCCCCGGGGCCAATAGTGGCCCAGGGAATGGGGGCCTTGCGACCACCTCCCCTATTAATAATAAAAAATAGAAAAAATAAACAAGGCCATGCCCCGGGGGATGGGGTCCAAGGGCTTGAAATCAGCCTCGGGAGGGGGCCTGGGCGCCCCTTCCAGTTATTTTTTTAATCGGTCTGGTCCTGGGGAATAGGGTTCCTAGGGCCCACAAAATATTAAGAGAAGGGGGTCCACACAGCCCCCTTCTATCAAAAAACAAAAAAAATGAAAAGCCAGCGTCTCGCTGGAGGCCCTGCCCCCTCCCTGCACCACTCTGCAAACGCACCTCCTGTCGCGTTCTAAGTTGGGGGATTAAGTCCCCTTGAATCCTGAGTGTCCTTGGGGGCCAACTAGCCCACCAGGTACCTCCAGTAAGCCCCACACAGTGGGATTGCTGAGAGGTGTTCTGAGGCCACGCTCATTTTTACACCACTCTGCAAACGCGCCTCTTGGCGCATTGCTGGTGGGGTGAAGAAGTCCTCTTGTATCCTGAGGACCTCAGGACTAAAGTGGACTTCACCCCCCCCAGGCAGCAATGCACCAGGAGGCAGAGTTGTGTGGAAAGGGGACGTGGCCTGCTATTAGAACTTAGCAATCCTGCTGCATGGGACTTACTGGAGGTATTAGGAGGGGTAGTTGGCCCCCAAGGTTGTCCTTGGGGGCCAACTACCCCTCCTATTACCTCCAGTAAGTTCCACATAGTGGGATTGCTAAGAGGTCTTCAGAGGCCACGCTCACCTTTTTCCACCACTCTGAAAACATGCCTCCTGGCACAGTACTGGTTGAGGGATGAATTCCACTTTACTCCTGATGGACTTCGGCAGACAAGTAGCCCTCCTGGTACCTCCTGTAAGTCCAACGCAGCGGATTCCTGAGCGCTGGTCGGAGGCCCAGGCCCCTTTCTGCACCACTCTGCAAACACGAATACTACCTTATGGTTAGAAATTAGCATTTAAAAAACCTTTGAAATTCATTGAAAAAAAACATAGGTTTAAGGGACATTATAGTTAGTAATTAGCATTTAAAAAACCTTAGATATTCACTGAAAAAAACATAGGTTTCAGGGATGTTCTAGTTAGTTGGACATTTCACTTGTACAAAACCAGAGAATTTCGGCTGTTATAGTTTGTTGAGCTAACTATAACTCGCGCCCTCGCAATGCACTGCTGAAGATGTCACATATTACATCACTCATGACATGGTGAGTGACATCACTGATGAAATCTCAAACTTTTGTTTAGATTGGCCTCAACCCCATTCCTTGTCACTAGAGACTGCGGACGCGGCTCACAGGTTACTGGCTTGCCGTCCCTGATATACAGCAGCCCACTGCAATAGGTAAGCCTCATTGCGCCTGCAATTGTTACTGTCCAGTCCACCTTGATCTCACCTTTCTTAATTGGCCACTCTCCTTCACTTAGGCCACTCTGATTTTGAGACAGCTCCACAGTGCGAACATTTCAATCGCCTCCTTTAAGCTGTTACAGCCTTTATTGTGTGTAGAAGTGTGGCTCAAATGGTTAGAGCGGCAGACCCTGATGCAGAGGTCTGGTCCGGGACCAGGGTTCAATACCTGCCTTGGCGGGTCTTGGGGTCAATTTCCTCGGACCTGATAATTCTCGCCTCGGTGCCTATTCTAATCATGGGTCCCACTCTGCAACTCTGGGCAATAGCTTGCTTAATCTCCACAACTATAACTCGCGCCCTCGCAATGCGCTGCTGAAGACGTCACATATTACATCACTCATGACATGGTGAGTGACATCACTGATGGAATCTCAAACTTTTGTTTAGATTGGCCTCAACTTCATTCCTTGTCACTAGAGACTGCGGACGCGGCTCACAGGTTACTGGCTTGCCGTCCCTGATATACAGCAGCCCACTGCAATAGGTAAGCCTCATTGCGCCTGCAATTGTTACTGCCCAGTCCACCTTGATCTCACCCTTCTTAATTGGCCACTCTCCTTCATTTAGGCCACTCTGATTTTGAGACAGCTCCACAGTGCGAACATTTCAATCGCCTCCTTTAAGCTGTTAAAGCCTTTATTGTGTGTAGAAGTGTGGCTCAAATGGTTAGAGTGGCAGACCCTGATGCAGAGGTCTGGTCCGGGACCAGGGTTCAATACCCGCCTTGGCGGGTCTTGGGGTCAATTTCCTTGGACCTGATAAATCTCGCCTCGGTGCCTATTCTAATCATGGGTGCAACTCTGGGCAATAGCTTGCTTAATCTCCACAACTATAACTTGCGCCCTCGCAATGCACTGCTGAAGACGTCACATATTACATCACTCATGACATTGTGAGTGACATCACTGATGAAATCTCAAACTTTTGTTTAGATTGGCCTCAACTCCATTCCTTGTCACTAGAGACTGCGGATGCGGCTCACAGGTTACTGGCTTGCCGTCCCTGATATACAGCAGCCCACTGCAATAGGTAAGCCTCATTGCGCCTGCAATTGTTACTGTCCAGTCCACCTTGATCTCACCCTTCTTAATTGGCCACTCTCCTTCATTTAGGCCACTCTGATTTTGAGACAGCTCCACAGTGCAAACATTTCAATCGCCTCCTTTAAGCTGTTACAGCCTTTATTGTGTGTAGAAGTGCGGCTCAAATGGTTAGAGCGGCAGACCCTGATGCAGAGGTCTGGTCCGGGACCAGGGTTCAATACCCGCCTTGGCGGGTCTTGGGGTCAATTTCCTCGGACCTGATAATTCTCGCCTCGGTGCCTATTCTAATCATGGGTCCAACTCTGTGCAATAGCTTGCTTAATCTCCACAATGGCCCCAACAGCGCTGGGATGCCGGGCTTCACCTTTGGGGTGCCCAGGAGTGGACATTTCACAGGGAAAAGCCAGGAAGGGTTCCTAAGTGGTATACGGATAACGCTGGGACACTTCTGTTGGAGGTAGCTGTGCGCTTTACAAATGCTGGCATTTACATTTTTACATTTTATTAGGTAAGCTCCTTGCCTCCTTTGACGCCCCGCCAATCTCTACGATCTTCTCTTAGATCCACATCACTTGTCATTTTTCATGTAGGTCAACTCTGACCCAGCATCCATCTGCACATACCGCGGCCGTGGCTGTCTGCATCCTTTACTCTCCTTGTACTTGGCCTGGACTTCTACTCGGTCTTCGCCTGAAACAAACCTCCTCCAAGTCACTCTGAACTGGATCTAGGTATTACTTTAACTATCTTTCTCTTGCTTCCCTCAAGCACTCTACGCACTGGCACTGTTTTCACACGCGCTTCACTAGTGCATGCGTTTGCCACATTTTAAATTATTCCTTGTTTCTCTTACGCAATCCCATGCCCATTTTGCTTTAAACACCAGCGCTTTACTGGCACTCTGCTAGTTTTGCGGCTTTTTCCCCCCTCACCAACCTCTCTACCGTATTGCGCGTTTAATCACTGCACGCCTATGACTATGACTTTTAGCAAATATTGCTCATTATTGTGTAATTCTTTTACTCTTGCTTGGCAATCTTATATGTCTCGCTCACTTCTCCGGTATCATAGTACTCACGTACAATCCTCTTACGTTGGTATGACATACACTGCTCTCACCAGCACCCAAGTTGTTTTCAAATTGTTTTCCGCCTGAGCTAACTTTCATATGTCTCTTTTTCTTTTTTCACTCTTTATTCCCTCCTACGGTTTTATTTATTACAGGCAAAATTTATACAGGCATACCATTGTTAATATCCTGATGATGATCCTATATCTTTTGTAAGGATCGAAACGCCATCGACTTGTTGTACGCCTTATATACCTCTTTATTTAATACTTATACTTATGTGTAATGGTGTCTCCACTATAATTTGTTTGTCCTACCAAAATGTGTCTCAAGCAAACATTTACTCTGCCTGAGCCTTTTTGTTTCATGTTGTATGTCCTTCCCACTAAGTTGGATACAGGCTTGTGTCCCACTTCATTTGTTTCTTGCCGAATTTTGTGTATATTGAAGTAACCATATATTAAAAACACCTGTCCAGCTGGACAGCTGTAAAATATACTACTGATTGGGTCTATATTTATTGTTTGCTCTCATTAATCCTTGTTTAGGGACCACTGTCTGTAGAATTAAATGATTAACGAAGGTCCCTGACCAACCTTATTTGGGTTCCCTTGTTCTTCATAACATGGTGGTTAAGAGGGCAGCTGAGGTTCTAGGAGTGGAGCTGCCCTCAGTGCAGGTCAAGACTAATCTCCTGACCGAAGTGCTTCTGCCTGGGGCTTCCACTTCTTCTGAACCCGTATTGCCCTTTAAAGAGGCACTTACGGACGTCCTTCTAGGAACATGGTCCAAGCCTAGCACAGGGGCATCTATGAATAGGACGATTGCACGCTGCTATCGCCAAGCTCCGGGTAACCCAAAGTTTCTCAGCCAACAACCCACCCCAGAAGGTTTGGTGATACTGGCCTCTATGCCCCTAGGCACATTCCCTTCTGCCCCTCCAGATAGGGAATGCAAGAGACTGGACTCATTTAGGAAGAAGATGTTTTCTTCCTCCAGTCTGGCATTGCGGTCGGTGAATACCGCGAGCCAATTTGGCCATTTCTTCCACTCTCTTTGCCAGACGGTTACGCAGGGGCTGCTACAAATCCCGGAGTAGGCCCGGGCTGTGCTCTCCCAAGCTGTCAAGGATGGGAAAGATGCAGCAAAATTCACCATACGGTGTGGATTAGATACGACTGATTCGCTAGGCAGGTCGATTTCAACAACGAGGGCCTTGAGACGCCATGCCTGGCTTTGTACAACTAGCTTCTTGAGGGATGTTCAAGCCAATTTGATGGACATGTCCTTTGATGCAACCCGCATTTTTGGAGAGGCAGACATGGCCTTGGTCAGGTTCAAGGACTCTCGAGCTATGGCCAGA
The DNA here is from genome assembly GCF_964261635.1 of Lissotriton helveticus. Taxonomy (NCBI): domain Eukaryota; kingdom Metazoa; phylum Chordata; class Amphibia; order Caudata; family Salamandridae; genus Lissotriton; species Lissotriton helveticus. The sequence goes on from NC_136070.1 coordinate 644,322,640, forward strand.
TTCTTGGGCCTCTCCACTCCTCATGGCCAGTCTTCCTTTCGCCCCTTTTGTTGCACTAGAAGGGATTTCCAGTCCTGCTCAGACTACCCACGCAGTGCCTGGGCGTGGACGCCGTACATTCCGTCCCTGGAATGGAGGCCAGAGGTCATCTACCACACTGCCCCAAGCAGCCGCAGCCTCCAAGCAATCCTAGGCTGATTCCGCAGGACCACACTTCCCCAGTGGGTGGGAGAATTCATCCTCATCTACCCCGCTGGAGATCTCTAACATCAGACAAGTGGGTCTTGCAGATCATCCAGGAGGGCTATTCTCTTCCTTTCCTTTCTTTTCCTCCTCCTATTCCGGCAAATCAGTAACGGCTGGTGGAGGATAATTTAAAGTTGCTCCAAGAGGAAGTTACATATAAAAAAAAAATTAAAAAAAAAAATGATGCCAAGGACTCCAATACCGCACTAATAGTACTAGGAGAGAAAACTCAATTATCCCATCCTATGACAAGTATATTATCTTGAACAAAACAAATTATAATATTTTTTATATATAAGGCTTCCCACCTCCGCACAGAACACACAATAAATAGTTTTTCTTATTTATTTGTTCAATTAAATTGAAAATAGTTGGATTTAGGCGAATATAATTTGTATGCCCATTTTCTATGTGTAGACGAACAAACACACATATATATACACATCACTTTTTTACATAAATATATACAAAGAAATATATATACATTGATCTAATGACATCTCTTTTTCAAAAGTTGTAGCCCAATTTCTTTCTAAAGGATGCTTGCTACATGTGAAGACTCAGCATTCCTTCCCGAGTAAGATCAACCAGACCTACATACAAGGGGTATAACAAGTCTATATCTTTTTTTAGACCTATCTCGAGTCCCTTGCCCCTTGTAAAACCAAATATTTTTTTACAACTTGAAATGCTTTGGCTGGTGTTTTCTTTGAAAAATGTCGACGCGTTTCAGCCCCATGAGTATGGGCCTCATCAGGACAAGGGCTAATTAAGATCCGTCGTGGTGTGTGAGAACACACGCCGATAGGGGTATCCTATGTTCTTCCTAGTGGTATTATTCTTCGTGGATACTGCAACGATGTTAGGCCACTGTATCTATTTGGGCAATGTTCGTCACGTGTGTCTCTAGGACATCAGGCGAAGTTTACGGTCTGTTTTGTATTCCCGATATTTTATAAATAGAAAGAATGTCCCTCCACGGCGGGATCCTTCAAATGCTGCACCCAACGCCAGCTGCGTTGTAGTGGGCCAAGAGGAAGTTACAGCTCTTTTTGCCAAATGAGCTATAGAAAGGGTCCCAGCTTCCTCAAAAAGGAGAAATTCAAAATGCTCACTTTGGCTCAGGTCTTGTCTGCCCTAGACCAGGGATACTGGATGGTGGCGTTGGACCTTCAGGATGCGTATTTTCACATTCCCATCCTGCTGGGCCACAGGCGTTACCTGCGGTTCAAGGTAGGCCACAAGCACTTTCAGTTTACTGTGCTCCCCTTCGGTCTTACCAGTGCCCCTCGAGTGTTCACCAAGGTGATGGCGGTGGTTGCAGCTCATCTGCGCAGGTTAGGGGTGTCAGTCTTCCCCTACCTCGACGACTGGCTGTTAAAGGCGTCCTCGCCCCAGGCAGTTGTCTCCCATCTTCAGACTACGGCGAACATCCTGCATTCACTTGGGTTCTCTATAAACATGACAAAGTCTCGCCTGACTCCTTCTTAAACGCTCCTTTTCATCGGAGCTGTTCTGGACACAGTACAGTTTCGGGCTTATCCTCCCGAGCAGCGAGTCCAGGATATTCAGGTTATGATTCCGATATTTCAGCCTCTATCCTGGATTTTGGTGAGGTTGACTCTGAGGTTGTTGGGTCTCATGGCCTCCTGCATCCTGTTGGTAAGACACGCCAGATGGCATATGCGGTTTCTGCAGTGGGACTTGAAGTTCCAATGGGCACAACATCTGGGAAATCTCACCGACATGGTTCAGATCTCGGAAGGAACTGCGAAGGATCTGCAGTGGTATTAAACGAACTGCGATTGGGTCAGCGGCAGACCTCTCTCCCTTCCCCAACCAGATTTCACTGTCGTGATGGATGCGTCACTTCTGGGATGGGGCAGCGACATGGGAGAGGTGGAGATCAGGGGTCACTGGTCTCCTGCGGAGACGGGACTCCACATAAACCTGTTGGAGCTCTGAGCAATTTGGTTGGCATTGAAAGTATTTCTTCCCTCTGTCAAGGAAAAAGCTGGTGCAGGTGTTCACGGACAACACCACTGCCATGCGGTACTGCAACAGGTTGGGGTGGGGTCGTGGACCCTTTGTCGAGAGGCCCTGCGTCTCTGGACATGGCTGGAACAGCAGGGCATATCCCGGTGGTTCGTCATCTGGCAGGTTCTCCTAACGCCAGGGCATACAATCTCAGCCCTCGATACCTTCCTGATCACACATGGCATCTCCAGTCTGGGGTGGCGCACGGTCTCTCAGCAGTGGGGAAAACCTTGTTTAGATTTGTTCACCTCTGAAGAGAATGTACAATGTCAGCAGTACTGCACACTGGAGTTTCCAAGGCGACGACACGTTTCTTCGCAAGTGGAGCTCAGGCCTGTTGTACGCCCATACCACTCCTGCTCAGGGTTCTGAGATCAGGAGCGACCGGGCCCAAGTCATTCTTGTAGCACCGGACTAGGCAAGGAGAGTCTGGTATCCAGAGCTTTTGAGCATGAGTGTCGATCCTCTGATCAGGTTGCCCCTTCGGGAGGATCTGCTGTCGCAGCAGCAGGGGAGGGTTCTCCACCTTAACCTGTCAATTCTGCACCTCCATGCATGGATATTGAGCGGCGACAGTTGATAGCTTTTGACTTTCCTCCCGAAGTCTGTAATATTAATTTGGCAGCCAGGCTGCCCTCCACTAAGACGGTATACGCCTGCCGTTGGCAGAAATATTTACTACACTATACAGAAAGTTCTATTAACCCTCTTTCTGCTTCTCTTTTTACTGACCTTTTATTCATTCGAACCCTAGCCCTGCAGGGCTCTGCCTCGGAAACTCTCAAGGGTTACCTTTCTGCTCTGTCTGCTTTTTTGCGGCTGGCAGACCAGCCCTCTCTCTTCAAGTCTCTTTTTGTAAATTTTAAAAGGGCTGGCTCACTTGTTTTCACCCACGCCCTTTGTTATGCCACAGTGAGGCCTAAATTTGGTCCTCCCTTACCTGATGTGTGCTCCCTTTGAGCCTTTGCACAATCGTCCCCCCCAGTTGTTGACCATCAAAACAGCCTTCTTGGTGACGATTACATCGGCCCGGACGGTGAGTGAATTTCAGGCACTATCCATCTCTCCTCCCTATCTTATGTCCTTTCTGGACAAGGTGGTGCTTCGCACCAGGGCATCTTTTTTACCAAAGGTTGTGACCCCTTTCCATCTGAGTCAGTCATCACTTTGCCCACCTTCTTCGCTCCCCCACATCCCTCTAAGGAAGAGGAGCGGCTCCACCGACTGGACCCAAAAAGAGCGTTTTTGTTCTACCTTGACCGCACAAAAGAGTTCCGGGTGGATGACCAACTCTTTGTGGGGTATGTGGCAGGAAAGAAGGGAAGGGCAGTGCAGAAAAAGACCATCTCTCGCTGGGTCGTTCACTGCATTAAAATCTATTACACCTTGGTGAAGAAGCAGCCCCCTGAGAGATTAAGGGCCCACCCCACCAGGGGAAGGGCCGCGACTACGGCCTTGTATCGGTGTGTCCCAGTCCAAGACAACTGTCAGGCGGCAAAGTGGGCATCTTTGCACACGTTCGCAAAAAATTATTGCCTTGACAGAGTGCGCAGGGATGGGCACTCTGCCTGTTCGGTCCTTCAGGACTTCTTAGTCTAGATCATGAGTCTGCAACGCACTGCCAGGATGGTATGGCTCGGGTATCTGATTCAAAGATAAGGAATCTGCAGCTAGAAGTCTCTATCAGATGAACAAGCTACTTATCTTTGGTAACCCATTATCTGGTAGAGACTCTATTTAGCTGCAGATTCCTTACAGCCCCGCCCATGCCTCCCCGCTTTACAGACTGATGTGGTAGGTCTAGGGTTGTTTCCCCTTTTCAGGGCCCTAGATTTTGCACACGAATACGTCAGTTACTTCGTGGCTCTGCGCTTCTGGCATGGGAAATATGAAAAGCACTGACATCCACGTGCCTGGGTGGCACGTACATAGGCACCGCGGTGTCATAACCGACGCTACCGATACTGACGACATCATACAGAGCCAAATGGAGCCACCTGACGTCACGCGCAAGGTCTATTGCTCAGCAAAAAAGTTTCTAGATCCAGGCTGATGCCTAGGAAATTCAAAGGTAAGGAATCTGCAGCTAGATAGAGACTCTACCAGATAATGCGTTACCGAAGGTAAGCAACTTGTTCTACACTACTTGGACTTTAGGTCACTAGCCCCTTTTGACCTCATTTGTGCCTGGAGACCCCATTTCCTACCAGGCTATGCACCAGGAGATGTGACTGCAGTAGGAGCACCGGGTGGCGGGCCCTCACCCCAGCACTGAAAGCATCTCTGCTATCCTACCATGGGTGGCCTCACAAGATGGCAGGTGAAACCCAACAGGGTGCTCATGCCGTGGTATATGAGGACATCTTAACCAAACAACAAATCACTACATATAGGTAAAAGAAATGTATCCTTGTTTAGTGGAGATTTACCTTTTTGTAGTCTTATTGGCTTATCTACAGGAGAATTCATATTATCACAGATGTATGGATAAAGATGCACAATGAACAATTACATTGCCAGAAACGCACACAAGGTCACTGGAGACATTTGCTTGTGGCCCCTTATGCAGATGTAATGTAGAATGCACACTGGACATTTAAACAGTGAGGTAGTTCTTAGTAATTAATCAGAAGAAAGTACTCCAGTTAGTTAGACATTTTGTTGAAAACTGTGGGGCATGTTTACAAGAAAAGTGACGAAGTGCAGCGTTAGCCTTCTTAGCTTAACCCGGCGCTCTGCCACTTATTAAACGCAGGGCTACACCGTATTTCCAACAATACTGTGTATCCCTCCTTTTCCCCCTGCGCTGGTGCTAATTGCAGCTGCCTAGCACCAACGCAAGCACCCGTGCACCATAGTGCAAGGGGGCCTGCGTTGGGGGCAATGATTGTTTATGTGCAGGAAGGTGTACCTTCCTGCACTTAAACAACCTTAAATGGTGATTTGTAACTTCTATGTGTGCTGCTTTGTGCAGCCCACATAGCAGGTGCAACTCGTGATTTGTTAAAATGATTGTTTATGTGCAGGAAAGGACATATTCTTGCACAAAACTATTATGCATGGTGTTTGCTATTTTTATGTGTGCTGTACAATGCAGCACACATAGAAACAACAAAAACGGGGAGATATAAAGCATTTATCCTCGTTGCACCATGTTAAGACTAGTTTTTTTTGGTCTTCATTTTTGCGCTGCCCCATATTTACCCCCACCCTTGTAAATACGGGGCTGCACCAAAATCAATTGGTGTTGCGGTGGAATGCACACCGCAACACCCATTGCCCACCCCTTTCATGCTAAGGATAATGTGAAAGAGTGCCTTATTTACAAGGCAGTGTTACACCATGTTAAATGGCTTAATACTGCCTTGTAAATGAGCCGAAGCCCGTATCGCCACAGGAACGTCTAAAAAAGTGAACTTTCTGTGACAATAGGCGCTTGTACATATGCCCCTGTGTTCTCTTGGATAAAGGGGCAGGTGAGGTTCCGTTCTGGGGCAGTCACTTACACAGCTACTGACACACATCCACTCACACACCCATTCTGCCACTCTCACATCCACTCACAGATCCATACAGCCACTAACATCCACTGACTGATCCATACACCACTCACACACCCACCCACACGGTATGCGACGTTTACAATGCAACTATTACAACGCTGTTCCATTACGACGCGGTCATAACAACGAAAGTTGTTGCAACGAATTGCGCTGGGGGCGCTCAAGGATAGTAAATCATTTAATTTACTATCCCAACACCTTCCCTACTATCCACGGGGACTGGTGTTGGAATAGTAAATGAAAATTTTTTAATTTGCGCCCCGCAACGCAATTCGTTGTAACGACTTGCGTTGTTACAACCGCGTTGTAATGGAACGCGTTGTAAAAGTGTGCGTCGTAATGATGTACATCCCACTCACACACCTGCAAAACCACTTACACACTAACTTACAGACCCATACAACTACTAACACACCCACTCACAGAGCAATACAGCCCCACATACACACACTAATTGACCTATACAGCCATGCACACACCTATTCTCAAAGGCCACAGGTTACAGTTAGCAAATAACATTTTAAAAACTTTAGAAATTCACTGAAAAAAACAAAGGTTACAGGTTAGTTAGGCTCAGATTTCAATTGTACACAAACCGGTGAAATTCTGCAGTTATAGTTACCTGAGCTAATTATAACTTATGCCCTGCAATGCACTGCTTATGACCTCACATATTACATCACTTATGAAATGGTCAGTGACATCACTGATGACATCTCAAATGACATCACTGATGACATCATCCACAGAACTACTCATTCCCCCTTAAAACCTTTCATACACCCACTTCCACAGCCCCTCACATACCCATTCACAGGCCCAAACCAGTACTCACACAACCAGTCACTCAATAATACAGCTACTCACACACCCACTCACTTCATACAGCCACTGACACAGCCACTCACTCCCCCATACAACCACTCACACACCCACAGAACCACTTGCATACCCATTTACACATCCATACAATCACTCACATATCCACTCACTCGCCATTACAGACTCTCGCACAAACATTCACTCTCCAGTAAAGCCACGCACACCCACTCACCTATACACACAGTCCAACATCTACTAACTCATCCATACAACTACTCATACTCCCACTCACTCACCCATACAGCCAGTAACTCACCCATGCAGCCACTCACATACCCACTCACCCTCCAATCCTGCCACTCAGACATCCACCCCCAAACATTTACGAAACACTTACACTCAAAGGATGAGGTCATCAGGGATGTCATTCGAAATTACATCAGTGTGAGGTCATAAGCTGTGCATTGCGGTGTCGTAACTTATAATTTGCTCAAGTAACTATAACTGCTGCTGAATTTCACTGGTTTAATAGGAGTGAAAACTGAGCCTAAGTATAACGTCCCTGTAACCTTTGTTTTTTGCAGTGAAAAAAATAAATAAATACATTTAAAAATATATATATATATATATATATATATATATATATATATATATATATATATATATATATATATTTCTATTTCTTTGGTGAGTGCTCAGCACTTGAGGGTGCACTCGAGAAACCGCAGTTCTTTATTTTCCTCATCTCATTTGGGCAAGAGGCGGCGGCTGACACTACAAGTCCCAGCAGGCATTGGGAGAAGCCAGAAACATGCTCATTGGAGGAAAATAATGAGTGTCAGCTGCTATGCATACCATTGGAGTGAGCCTATGATTAAGGAATCATCCGAAATGCGTCAGGCAAACACTCGAGGTTGAAGTGCTGACATTGCCTTAAAGAACAGATTGCGGTTTCTCGAGTGCACCCTCAAGTGCTGAGCACTCGGCAAGGAAATACTGTCACGCCCGCTCAAGGCGTAGGAGGGCAGCACCACTCCAGGATTGCCAAAGGGGGCCACGGCGCGCAATTTATGCCACTGCTGTTTGTGGAGAGACTGAATTTGAGACGGGCATCAGTGGCACATCACGGCGCAATCAGCGCCGAAGGACTATTTACTTACCTCATCTCATTTTGGCAAGAGGCGGCGGCTGACACTACGAGTCTCAGCAGGTATTGGGAGAAGCCAGAAACATGCTCATTGGAGGAAAATAATGAGTGTCAGCTGCTATACATACCATTGGAGTGAGCCTATGATTAAGGAATCATCTGAAATGCGTCAGGCAAACACTCGAGGTGGAAGCGCTGACATTGCCTTAAAGAACAGATTGCGGTTTCTCGAGTGCACCCTCAAGTGCTGAGCACTCGCCAAGGAAATATATACTTATATATATATATATATATATACACACTAGGTCACTAGGCATAATGCATTTCGGCAACCATTCGCCTTCCCCAGATGCCTTTGTGAACATAGCACAACTCCATCCTCACCTTTGAATCTTATGCCACTTTCCCATTGGTTGGAGAGCTCCACCCCATGATTGTTAGTGTGCACGCCTGCTGTAGTTTTAAGATCTTGCCTACATTTCCCACAGTTCACCATAATGGAAGAGGCGGTGCATGGGAGAGACAACTTAAATGTCCAAATCCTCAGGGAAAGGTATATATATATATATATATATATAAATATATATATATATATATATATATATATATATATATATATATATATATATATATATATATATATATATATATATATATATATATATATATATATATATATATGTATATCTACTTTGCCAAGTTTGAGATACAAGAACACCCTGCCTGTCGGGTCAGGGCTCGTTAGCGGGCATCTCTCACCCAATGTATTTACGCGGTTGCACCCACTCAATTCCTGGAAAGGGACAAAAAACAAGCCACTTCAACCGGATCATTAGCTTGTGTTTGTTCGGCAAGGAAACTTAACAGTTTCCTTGCCAAATAAACATTGACCAATCATCTGGTTGGAGTGGCTCATTTGTTAGTCCCTTTCATGGAATTTAGTGGGGGCAATTGTACAAAGATCTATACATCGATTGAATGCAAAAAGCAAATGTACGCTTAAAAATAACAAGATCCAATCGGTTCGCTTATTTTGTCGAGATATTGCATATGAAACCCACCAATGTGTGCTAATGTGTTTAAGAAGTAAACTAAAGCATTGAAAGGAGAGGTAGTTCTATGCAACTTCAAATTCTCGAACAAAAGTTTTCGCAAAGACAAAAACAAGGAATAATAAAAAACAGCAAAAAACGGCATAAGTAAACAGACAAGAATTCCTGACGTCAATGTTTGAAAAGGACAAAATACAAAAAGAAGTACAGACGCAAAACATAACTGGGAAATTGGATGTAAAAGGCAAACTTCGGGTTTGGGAAAAATTGAGCAAGAAATAAATAAATAAATCTTGGGAAGTTTTGGCATTAAAGAAGTATCTGGAGGTGCAACGGGTGCCAAGGGGACTGCGAATAATGCTGATGCCCAATTATCAAGACGCAACCAATGATTTGTTAGAGGAGTGGGGGAACTATGTGTTGAAATCTTTACTAGGTTTGATTGAAATCCTAGTAAAACACATAGACATTGCTCTAAACAAAATAAAGGAGGAACTATGTGAGATGGAAAAAGAATTGGAAGCATTGAAATTGAGTCCAGATATGACCAAATACAAAGAGGAACTAGAAGGTCACATACAGAAACATGAGGAGGTAGTCAGACAACGGAAACATTCGAAATTTATACGGAATACAGTTGACTACGCTGAAGGGCGAATATTTACATTTGCGCGCAAGTTCGATCCATTTAGAAAAAATACACCAGGATTTGAGACAGCGAGTGTTTCTAGCAGTGTTTCATCCTTAACCTCCACTGAACAAATAAGTGGAGAAGAATCTGATAATCAAACAGGAGGAGAAAAACTGAATTTTTTAGGGGACATGCACCTGGTTCTTCGACAAAGGGAATGGGAGCAGAACCGCGGAGCGCAGAACCAAATAAGAGGAAAGGGCAGAGGACGCCCTTGGCAAGGAAAAGGAAAAAAACGCAGCGGAGAGGAAGACGGTGCAAGCGGTTCAACAGAGAAAACTGGAGCAACAACAAGAAGCATGGCCCAAAGGAAGGAACGCTAGCAGACAATAATCCAGAAAATAATGAATCTAATAAAATACAAACAAGTGAACTTCAAGTAGTCAACTTATCCAAACGTCAACTGTCTGAAACAGAAGTCACTTTACTCAAAAAAGGTATAAACTTCTGCCCCACCAAAATTATGGACATTGCACAAACAAGAATAGACTTGTATCTATATATAAGAAAATTGAAGCTTTCAAAATTCTTTATAGAACATCCAAAGAAAGAACTAAGTAAAAGGGAAACCCCTGAATCAATCATAAAAGCAAAAGATGAAACAGCATATCTAACACTATTAAATCTAAATGCCTTGGAAAATGAAGAAATTACCCTCCAAGGGGCTTGTGAACAAATTGCAGCAGGCCTGAGCAAAAAACGCCCGACCTCAAGATTTTATCCCCAACTACAACCGGGGAACAAAATAGACCTCTTTCAAGAAGCTGTCACATATGACTTGTATAAAATGAAAAAGAGAGGGTACAAGGATAATCTAACAAAAGAAGAAAAGGAAGCCCTCCACAAGAGTTTGAGTTTAAAATTATTTGTAAAAGCGCGCGTACACCGGCGGTTTCTTGGCGCTACAACTGACAGACTACAGAGGAGAAGAAAAAAGGGGAGGGGGACCGTTGGAGATTTATTCAAAGGACTTCTTGAATAGGTGGGCCTTGAGTTGGTTCCGGAATTGTGAATACAAGGTGAGGGATCGAATTTCCAAAGGAAGAGAGTTCCACTGGGACGGGGCCAGAGTGGAAAATTTAGAGCCTCCCCACTTCTTTGTTCTAAAACGTGGAACCATAAGAAGGGCCTGGGAAGAGGAACGGAGCTCTCTGCATGGAACATAAGGGGTAATTTCAGAGGAGATAAAGGCTGGGGCTGAACCTAGACGAGCAAGGAAGGCGATGGATGCGATCTTAAATTGGACCCGGGCTCGTACAGGCAGCCAGTGTAGGGACTTCAGGAGGGGGGTAGAGTGATGAAATTTCGGGAGGTTAAAGACCAGGCGGGCCGCCTGGTTCTGTATGAGTTGGAGACGCCGTAAACTATATGCAGGAATCCCCGCATATAGGGCGTTACCATAGTCCAGGCGGGACACCACCATGGCCAAAATGATAAGTTTAAGGGCAGAAAAGGAAAAAAAACGGGACACCCTGCGTATAGTACGCAGTGCAAGAAAAGAAGCAGAAACCACAGAACCAACCTGGGAGTGAAGGGACAGTTGGGTATTAATTTTAATGCCAAGGGTTTTAACTGAGGTAGCAGGAGACGGGGAGGGGCCAAGAGAAGGGGGCCAAAACATAGGAGTCCAGGGGCTGGATGAACCACCTGTCAACACCAACTCTGTCTTGTCAGGGTTGAGTTTAAGGTGGTTTTGGCTCATCCAGTCCCGGATATAAAGCATAACAGATTGAAAGTTAGAAGCAGAGGAGGGAGAAGAAGACAGGTCAAAAACAAGCTGGAGATCGTCCGCGTAATTAAACACGGCGACCTCCATTTGTTGCAGGGAAAAAATAAGAGGAGCAATGTAAAGATTAAATAAAAGGGGGGAAAGGGAGGAGCCCTGAGGAACCCCGCACTGAACTCTACGAACGTCCGCTGTAAAATCACCCAGGCGAACGGCCTGGGTGCGGTCACTCAGGAAGGAGGAAAGCCAGACCAGGGCCGTCCCCCCGACCCCCGCCGCCCTGACACGGGAAAGTAAGATGGAATGATCCACCGTGTCAAAAGCGGCTGAGAGGTCGAGGAGCCACCTCTCAAATGATAAGGAAATAGTGATAAAAATTGCCGACAAGGGCGGAAATGTCATCATTTGGGACAAGCAAGCATATATATCTGAAGCCCATCGGCAACTTGGGGATGCAACTTATTATGAAAGGTTATAAGTCAACCCAACTGTCAAAATGAAAAGAGAAATAGATCAACAAATCTTGAAATGGGCAGCTCAAAAACTAATTGATGAAGACGAGAGAAAATATCTAGTGGTGGACCATCCAGTGATGGCCACCATTTATTTCCTCCCAAAATTGCACAAAGACGCCTTAAAACCTCCTGGACGACCGATAGTCTCGGCGAATGGGTCTTTACTGGAGCCAATGGCGAATTACATAGACTATTTTTTGCAACCTTTTGCGGAAAACCTGGATTCTTATATTAAAGACACCAGCGATATCCTTAAAAAAATTCAGCAAATAATTTGGGATGACTCGTATTACTTGATTACAATGGATTTTATCTCGTTATATACCACTATAGCAAATGATTTGGGTATAAATGCTTGCAAATATTTTCTACAAGAAAGAAATATACATCTAAGTGATCATAATCGAATGCTGTTGGAAATGTTGGAAATTTGCCTTACTGGGAACATTTTTCTCTTCGGAGATGAAATTTACAAACAATGCAACGGAACTGCTATGGGTTTTTCCTATAGTCCAAGTTATGCCTGCCTCACTATGGGATGGTGGGAAAAGGAAGTGGCCTGGAACATCCAAAATAACAAATATGTGGAAAAAAACGTTCAGTGGTCACGGTTTATCGATGATCTATTGATTGTGTGGAAAGGAACAGAAACAGAATTCCAGGAATATTTCAACATACTGAATACAAGTATTGAAAGCTTAACATTTATTTCAAATGGAAAAAAGTCATGCCATCTTCCTGGATATGAAGATCTACATAAAGGAAAACAAAATTGAAACCACTCTCCATCGCAAAAGCACTGCGACTAATGCCACCCTACAAGCTGACAGCTTCCACCAAAAATCACTAATTGAAAGTATCCCAAACGGAGAATTTCTCTGAATACGCAGAATCTGCAGCGAGGAAAAAGAATGGCTAAAGCATAGCACCAACACAACAAAAAGATTCAAAAACAGAAATTACAATGCCGGCATTATAGGAAATTGTTGGAAAAGAGCAAACGAAAAAACAAGAAATGAATGTTTGACAATAAAAACAAAAATAACAACAAATCCAACAGAAATAAGATTCATCACGGATTATACCCAAGATTCCAAAACGGTAAATTCAATTTTAAAAAAGAACTGGAAAATTCTAAAATTGGATAGCACCATTGGAAAAATAGTGGGAGATCACCAGATAGTAACATATCGCAGAGCAAAGAACCTAAAAGATTACTAGATTCATAGTCATCTAGAAACCCAAAGCAAAGGAAAAAAATGGTTACAAACTAAAGGTTTTGTCAAATGTTACAGTTGCAAGGTCTGTCAAATAGCCAAACCAACATCAGAACTACATATGGCAAACAAAAAAATGTGGAAAATCCAAAATTTGATCACTTGCAAAAGCAGATACGTGGTGTATGTAGTTGAATGCCCGTGTAAAATAAAATATATAGGGAGTACAACATGCAAACTCAAAAAAAGAATCTTGGAACACACGCGCGCCACCACAAATAAAGACAAAAATAATGCTGTAGCAAGACACATGGAAATGACCCACAAGGGGGACTGGAAATTGTTAAAATTTTATGGCATTGATCAAGTGACAGAAAGAAAAAGAGGAGGAAACTTGGAAAAAATACTCCGTCAAAAAGAATCCCGACACATTTTAAAATTCAGGACAATGACCCTGTTTGGTTTGAATCAATCGGAGGAGCTATACGTGCATTTATAGTACAAAAATAATAGCATTATACAATAACGAACTTGAAGGTTATGATTGTACTAAGCGATATGAAATTAATCAAGTATAATTTGTACATATAGCGGCGAAAATTTAAATTTAAACTGTACTTAGTTGCTAACAAATATGTATAGCTTATAATGTGTCTGAAGATGATGGTACCGGTTACTGAAAAAATCCCAGATCGGGTTTTGCAAGTCTGCACCATTTGTATTACCAAAAATAGGTACATACTACATGTCCCACAAGCCTTAGGGGCAGGTTAAAAATGTAACAGGAAATGATGTAATTGTCCTTTTCAAACAAGTTTAAATAACAAAGAAAAAAACTGTTGTAATATGCCGTGATCAAGCAGCGGCTGCTGCAAAACGCGTTGGATTTGCTTGTCTTAAAGAGTTGCCGCTTAACAAATGAAAATGGAATGAAAATGAAAATGAAAAGAAATTTTGACTAAGTGATTCCTTTTGGTGAGTGCGACCCGTTTTTCTGGGATTCCAGACGTGTGGTAAATTGTTAGCGGCGTGGTCCTGCCGTTGGAAAACGCACCGCAAAGAGAGCGCCGGCTATGCAGGGTAAATGGACTAACAACGTAATATATATATATATATATATATATATAGTTCCAGTCCTGCTTCTTCAATGTTAAAACAGCACCGACTCCGTGGGGTAAGAATCAAAGATTTATTTTAGTCCAAAACGACCAAAAGATATATATATATATATATATATATATATATATATATATATATATATATATATATCTCCACAGTTCAGTTCAGCTGAGCCCAACCATCTTGTTACGGCGGGCACACGGCAGGGGTAGCTACCCCCGAATATCCACAACAATCCAATGCACAGCGTGCTGGTTTAGCAAAAAGAAACGCTTCAGCCGCAGCCACAATTCCAAGCGTGTTTATTTACATTACTAGGTCCTGACGCGTTTAAGAGTTACGTCACTCCTTTCTCACAGGCCCGTGAGAAAGGAGTGACGTAACTGTGAAACGAGTTGGGATCTAGTGGTGTAAATAAACATGCTTGGAATTGTGGCCACAGCTCCAGTATTTCTTTCTGCTATACCAGCACGTTGTGCATTGGATTGTTATATATATATATATATATATATATATATATATATATATATATATATATATATATATTGACCAGCAACTTTGTTTAAAAATCGCACCCCCGAACGCAGGAACTTTTCTTGAAGCTTGTTTTATTAAAGCATAATGGAAACCGCCACCACCACCCACCAACGTTTCGAACAAGAGATGTTCTTTTTCACGGTATTGTGAGTCCTTCTTTCATTTCACCCTCATATAGTGTTAATTATAAAACCCAGAGCGATGCATTCTGGTAATTGTGGTTTTCAAAGTTATACAGCTTTTTACATTTTCGATTCAACTTTGTCAACAAATGGCATTATGTGATTCATAAATTGCTGGCTGGCTGGATGATAATTGCTTTATCAAAAATGTGTGTTGTTTAGTAACAAATTACAGATTCGCTGGGGCTTTAAACACCCCCTTCCTTCCTTCCTTCCTTCCTTCCTTTGAAGAACGCCCGCGAACATCCACAAACGCCCAGGTTCTGTATAGAGTATGACTGCAGGCAATTTAGGACCCTGCTAAATGAGGGTGACATCACCATGTATGGACTTTGACTTCGAGTGGAAAACCGTTAGCCTAAGATAAATAGGCTGCTTTTGAATTCGGCTGATGAACGATGTGTTGGAGGCAGTATCATGGCGCAAAGCCGGCGACCGTCTCAGAAGAAAGTAAGCCTGGGAGGACATTATTCGCATAGGACAGCCCTCTTTCCAGTCCAAATATTATGCTGCAGTTGCCATGTGGCGTCACTAGAGGGCAGCAGTATGAACATAACAGCACACCAAGGCTTTTCTTCTGCTAGCTGATATACCTCTTGCTCATGTTGGTCTTGCAGGGCCTAGAGAGTCAAAGACTGCAATGACTGAGTGAATGAGTAATGAGGAATGCCTTGACTGTATTTGTTCTGCAGGGGGAAATGTTTGGAAGGTAAGAGTGAGTGTGTCATCAGTCTCTTTGAAGGGACATGTGAGAGAGGAACAGCACTTCCATAGTCCTCAGATGCGAGAGAAAGCACAGATGAATATTTCCCTGAAATAAAAAGACTTACACCACTTTAAAGCTGACAAGTTTGATATGAGGCTTTCCAGGTGTAAGGATTTGCAACGTTTGGTGCATAAATATGCACGGTTAGTGAGGTGTCAGTAGCGCACCCTCTGGGAGTATCCTGAGGCCCGAAATGTCAGCCACTCTGTGGTGGGAATGAGGCCAAGAAAAGCTTTAGGAAGCTTGCTCCAGCCAAATGCAGGATAGAAAGAAACTGGGGAAAGGTTACAGAGGGACCCAGGCTGCACAACATTGGGTCACTGTTGGACAGAAATATTTACCAGGAACTTTTAACCACCCCCTCACTGTGGGACCAGGATCCCCATACCTCTGTGCCTCTGACACCTTTTTTGACCTCTGGTTAGCTCCATCTCATTACCACTCAAATGTTCCCTCTTGGTACCCCAGCTTTGGTAGTGCACCAACCACATTTCAATCCTTTGAGTGACAACAAACACCCTTCCTATGAACCCTCCATTTACATACCGTCAGTAACCCAGCTGCTTCTCTCACTGTTCAGTCTCAAATATTCTGTTGGATGCACATTGCTCAGGTCTACAGGCATTTGCCGCTCTGTACAGTCCCTCACAGCTCACTCAAAGTATACTTCTTTAAATCATAAATACATATTCTGCCTTACAGTTAGGCCTGGCCTTTCCTCTGTGAATCATACCAAACATAAGGAGGACAAATACATTGAAGAACACGCCAAACTCTCTACAGACATTGCCAGTCCATGGACTGCTGCCTATTTGCATTCTATGATTATTCTCTATGGCCCATACAACCAAGTGCCACAGGTATCCTTTCCCTGACCATCTTATCTTATCTTATCTTAGGTGCCATTTGTAAAGCGCACTGACGCCGAAGCTTCCTGGCGCTGATAGACAGAGTGAGTGAGGAGGGAGCGCAGGAAGCGAAAGCCTAAACCAGGGAGGGGAATAGGTGGGTTTTTAACAATTTTCTGAAGTTAAGGAGGGAGGAGGAAGATTTGATTGAAAGAGGAAGGAGGTTCCAGAGCACAGGAGCAAGATAGGAGAAGCAGCGACCGCCAAATTTCTTAGTTTTGTTTTTTGGAGTGACTAGTAATTCGCGGTGAGCTGATCGGAGGTTGCGTGTTGGACAGTGAGGATGGATGAGGGATTTAAGGAATCCAGGGCCAGAACAGTGAAGGGCTTTAAAGGTGAGACATGCCACCTTGAAGGCAGCCCTTTGGTCTATTGGAAGCCAATGGAGCCTATGGAGTAGGGGCTTGGCTGATTGCCATCTTGGGGTTCCATGAATCAAGCGGGCCGCTTGGTTCTGGACGACTTGGAGGCGGTGTAACAAAAATTGTGGAAGACCGTGATAAATGGAGTTAGAAAAGTCCAAGCGGGAGAGCACAAGTGAGATAACAGTTTGAGTGAGTGCCACAGGGGGGAGAAGGTGACGGACTTTGCGGATCCTCCGAAGTTGGTGCATGCAAGATGAAACTACCACTCCAACTTGGGCTTTGAGGGAGAGATCGGCGTCAATGATTAAGCCTAAGCTTTTTACTGTTTTTGCTGGGATAGGGTGAGAGCCGAGCTCCGGAGGCCAGAACTGCGGGCCCCAGTGGACGTGACTGAGTCCAGGGAGAAGGAGCTCGGTTTTTCCGGGGTTCAGCTTTAATTGATTCTGGTTCATCCAGAATTGGATGTGAGTCATGACTGCGTGGAATGTATTGATGGCGTGTGGTGAGTTCAGTGAAAGGATAAGTTGCAAATCGTCGGCGTAATTATAGACTATGATGTCCCATTTCAGAAGAGATTGAATCAGTGGCCGGAGATATAAATTAAATAGAAGCGGAGAAAGGGAGGAGCCCTGGGGGACTCCACAGGACGTGGGGGATTTTTTGGCAGTGTAAGGGCCCAGGCGGACCGCCTGTGATCTTCCAGTGAGGAAGGACTTGACCCACTCAAGAGCGGTGCACTGGATGCCTGCCTGCTGGCCACTGTGGAAAAGGATGTTGTGATCCACCGTGTCTACCGCGGCCGACAGATACAAGAGGACGAGGGCTTGGGGAAACCCCACGTCCACGTTGCTCCTGAGTGTGTCAATAACTGCCAGGATGACGGCCTCAGTGGAGTGGGCAGGTCTGAAGCCAGCCTGATTAGGCTCAAGATGGCAGGAGGATTCAATAAAGTTTGACAGGCACCGGGTGACATGGGCCTCTATGAGTTTGGAGAAGTAGGGAAGGAGGGAAATGGGTCGATAATTCGACGGCTCCGCAGGATCGGCGCCGGATTTTTTAAGGAGGGGTACTAAAATGGCCTCCTTCAAAGATGCAGGAAAGATGCCACTGCTGAGAGATCTCTTAAGTAAATGTAGAATGCAGTCTGGCAGATTGAGACAAATGCTCCGTAGGACAGATGGTGGACAGCAGTCGTTCGGGGAGCCAGATTTCACACGGGTGGCAAGTTCCGCTAGGGAGGTAGGATCCAGAGCAGGGAAGGTGGTGAAAATCAAGGGGTTGTTAGAAGAGGAGTCCGGTGGAGATGACTGAGGAAGGGGGGGATGGACTTTTTGATGTTTATGATTTTTTCCAGAAAGAAAGAGTTCAGAGTATCGCAGGCCTGCTGGGTGGGGGTCTGAGCTGGAAGGGTTCTGTCATCTGTAGTTAGC
Source organism: Lissotriton helveticus (assembly GCF_964261635.1). Taxonomy (NCBI): domain Eukaryota; kingdom Metazoa; phylum Chordata; class Amphibia; order Caudata; family Salamandridae; genus Lissotriton; species Lissotriton helveticus. The sequence continues at coordinate 644,340,963 of NC_136070.1, forward strand.
ACGTTCAGGACTCTGAATACCTCCTTGGATTTGTCTGCTGCCAATGAGATCCTTTTAGAGAAGTGTTCCATTTTAGCTGACCTGATGGCTGCTTTATAGTCTTTACGTGCGGCCAGATAGGACTGTCTGGCTAAGTCAGAATAGTCGCATCTCCAAGTGCGTTCCAACTGGCACGTTTTTAATTTGTGAGCCTTGAGATCGTCCGAAAACCACCTATGGGAATTCCGATGCCTAGTGCGAGGGAATTTAACTAAGGGAGCAAACAGGTCGCTGGCCGACTCTAACCAGGAACCTATGTCTTGTTCTAGTTCGTCTATGTCAGTGGAGGGGTGAGAGCCTGGGCGGGAGTCGGCAAGGGCAGTAAGAAAGCCCTGAGCATCGTATGTGCTCCATTTCCGTGACAGACCACCGGCCATCAGGGGGGCCGAGATGTGGCCGGCGACTGTGATGGTGGTGTCCACCAAGTGGTGGTCTGACCAGACACAGGGGAGTATGTCTGGTAGAGACAAGGCCAGGTTGCAGGCCCAGATCTGGTCCAAAATGTGTCCCTTGATATGGGTGGGTTGAGAGACGTGTTGAGTGAGATTCAGATTTTTAAGGGTCTCGAAGAGCTCGGTAGCATGGGGACCTGCGTTGGTATCATTAAACCAGTAGTTTAGGTCACCGAAAATAGCGAAGCAAGAGTGCATCGTTAACAGGGTGGACAGTTGTTCACTCATTATAGAGGAGAAAGAAGGCATAGAATGGGGAGGCCGGTGTAGGAGGAGGAGAGTGAGGGGGCCGGTGTCGGTTTGCACACTAATGAGTAAATTCTCCACCTCCGGGAGGGGAAGAGAGTAGGAGGAGATAGAGGTCAGGCGTTTGGATATAATGGCTGCCACCCCTCCCCCGGGCCGATCATCAGGGCGATCGGCGTGAAGAATATAATAATCAGGGGGAGGGCAACCAAGATGTCCGGAAGGGAATCTGATGTCAGCCAAGTCTCCGTGAGCAGGAGCATGTCAGGGTTGGAGTTGGATAGTAAGATGAAAATATCCTCAGAGTGTTTCACTAGCGAACGGGTGTTCAGATATAGGATCCTGATGGGCGTGGTGTTCCTAGTTGGCGTAGCTGAAGGAGCGTGACCACCTAGATGGAGTTGGTCAGGGCACGTGAGGCCAACAGCAGATATACATCGAATGGCCGTAGGAGATGGCATGGTGGCGGTATATTGTAGGTCTCTAAGGGATTGAGCTGAATACATGATGAAACGGTCAGCGTGGCGTGCCCTAAGGCCCGTCCTGGCGCGGACGGGCGCAGACGGGCTTGCCTTAGGCGCGCCTTTGGCGCGCAAACGGCGCTCCCGCTGCGCTCGTCCGCTGCGCTTCCGGTGGATGCACATGATTTATGCCGGAAGGAGGGATTTAGATGGGTGTGGCCTGAAAAGGGGCGTGGCCTCTCTCGTGGACGGTGATGGCGTCAGGGGGAGTGTTGTGGGAGGCTGCGCGGCAGCGCTAGGATCCGCTGTGCGTGTCTACCCAAATAGAGCGAGTGCTCCGAAGTGATCTCACAAGCTGGTGAGTTTTAAAATTACACAAGTTATAAGTGACAGTCAAATTTTAAAAACAGATATGCGCGAGTGAGAGCTCCCGGCTTCCGCCTCAGGAGATAGGTCTATCAAAGGAGTCGCTTGTAATCAGCGTTTATGTACTCGGCGACGATGGGCGTGGCCTGAAAAGGGGCGTGGCCTCTCTCGTGGCCGGTGATGGCGTCAGGGGGAGTGTTGTGGGAGGCTGCGCGGCAGCGCTAGGATCCGCTGTGCGTGTCTACCCAAATAGAGCGAGTGCTCCGAAGTGATCTCACAAGCTGGTGAGTTTTAAAATTACACAAGTTATAAGTGACAGTCAAATTTTAAAAACAGATATGCGCGAGTGAGAGCTCCCGGCTTCTGCCTCAGGAGATAGATCATCTGCTCCACTGCCACCTTTCATTTAGCAAATGTTAGTGATCTCATATTTCATAGCAGGAAACTCTATAGCATCTGATTTCAATTGAAATTTCCCAAGGGTACCTATAACATTCCACACAGGGGGAGGGGAGGCAGTAAAATCTTGGGAAGCCCCTACCCTGCAAAAATACCACCATATGCTCCTTGCTGTACCTTCCATTACCATAACCGCAGTAGGATACTATGGTGCCCCCCGTGGCTGGTGATAGACACTGTCAAGAACCCATTCATCCCCTAGCCCCCTTGTTTGCCCTATTCTTTTGGGTTACACCCTATAATGGAGGAAGGGAGCAATAAAAACTGTAGTTAGCCCCCCCAAAACATTACCCAGAAGCCATGTCCTTCTGTGCCCCCTGCACACTTCATAATGTACCCCAAGCCCCTTTTAATACTCCCCCCCAAATTTGACTGCCCCCCCCCCCCATCATCAAGGAATGTAGAGGGGTGCAGCAAAAATAATGTTGGGTTCCCCGCCATAAGGCCCATCATATAGAATTGAGCCATCTGTGGAGGGAACCACTGAACGTGTGCTCAAGTTTAGCCCTCCTCTAAATGAGTGTCCCAGGCTCCTACTCCATCTAAGAACGCCTTTTAAGTCACTGGGACCCTACCCATCTATCTATGCTCCCCCTAACACCTCTTTTTGTCCTCGCTGACCTAACCTAATCTCCCTCAGATCCTACTACACCCCTTCCTCGATCTACCCTCCACCTCACTCAACACCTGTTACCCTGTCACACTCTTCCCACCCCTTGCTCTGGCCACACCCACCAACTCCCAACCACTCTGCATCCCACTATTTAGCAGACATCACTCCACTCTTACTCAACACACACTTTACTTACTAATTGGCCAACTTCTAACTTACCTCTGTTGTGCCACCATTGATCACCCGCTGCCGAACCCAGGATTTGAACCCTGGTTGTCTGGATAGAAGTCAGGAACTTACCTACTGGACCACACTGGTTTCCATATCTTTAGCCTATCAAATCATCCCTATATCATGGTCAACCTTTTCATGTGCAATAGAATTCAGAGGCAACGACTCCAGGGCCTGTATGTTGCTTATAGTTACTACTTCAATGTCCTTAATCACGAAGGAGCTATAGCTCAAGGGTAAGTCTTGTGCCTATGGTGGTGAAGGCTTTCACCAGACAGGGGTTAGAATCCTGCCAATGCTGTCATAGTAGCTTAATGTGGTAAGTTTTCAAACTGCTTTTTTTTCATTTGCTAAGTTTATTTTTTTAACTTGGAAAAACTGAGGAAATAAATGGCAAAACTTTTCTGCACGTGTGCCCCAAAATTACAGATATTTTCCCTCATGAACTTTTACTAGCCCCCCTTCTTCTCAAGTAGGTGCGATAGGGGCAAAGCCTTCTCTTCCTTTATCAATGAATAATACTTTTTCCTTTAAATTCGGTATATTGTAGAGCCAAATGTGGCCTCCAGGGGTGTAACTGAGCACAAGAATGTGAGGAAAGTGCTGCACTGATAGTAAAATAGGTTGTATGGTGATAATTTTTCATTTTGGTGTGAGCTGATCTCTCAAATCAGGGGTTAGGTGCCTGTGAGGTTGGTTAGGATTAAAGGTCAAGAATGAGCTCTGGCTAATGAAAGGATGGGCAAAGTTTGAGGCAAGTGAAAGTGTCTTTATTAGGTGCAATAAGAAGCTAGAGAGGTTGTCTTCTTCAAGAGGCAAAAAAGGTCAGAGACAGGCCTTTACTTCTGCAGCTCTGCATCATGCCTGCTGCAGCAGCAGGTAAAGGGATGGAGCATCACATCGCTGGCCTGTGCTGTGCTGTGCTGTGCTGTGCTGTGCTGTGCTGTGCTGTGCTGGCCTGTTCTGTGCTGTGCTGTGCTGCGCTACGCTACACTGGGGCTTTAAACACCCCCTTCCTTTCTTTGAAGAACGCCCACAAATGCCCATGAATACCCAGGTTCTGTAGAGAGGATCACTACATGCAATTTAGGGCCCTGCTAAATAAGGGTGACATCACCATGTGCGGACTTCGAGTGGCAAACCGTTAGCCTAAGATAAATAGGATGCTTTTGAATTTGGCTGACGAACCATGTGTTGGAGGCAGTATCACGGCGCAAAGCCGGCGACCGTCTCAGAAGAAAGTAAGCCTGGGAGGACATTATTTGCATAGGACAGCACTCTTTCCAGTCCAATTATTATGCTGCAGTTGCCATGTGGCGTCATTAGAGGGCAGCAGTATGAACATAATAGCACTCCAAGGCTTTTCTTCTGCTAGCTGACAAACCTCTTGTTCATGTTGGTCTTGCAGGGCCTACAGAATGAAGGACTGCAATGACTGAGTGAATGAGTAATGAAGAATGGCTTGCCTGTATTTGTGCTGCAGGGGGAAATTTTGGGAAGGTAAACAGCACGATGAAAGTGCCAATTTGTAAATGTTTGCTGAGTAATTGAGTGAGTGTGTCATCTGTCTCTTTGAAGGGACATGTGAGAGAGGAACAGCACTTCCATAGTCCTCAGATGGGAGAGGAAGCACAGATGAATATTTCCCTCAAATAAAAACACTTACACCACTTTAAAGCTGACAAGTTTGATATGAGGCTTTGCAGGTGTAAGGATTTGCACTGTTTGAGAGGAGATCAAGCAGTGATGGCGCACACGTGAGGAGCCGTGATCCAGCCGCCACGCCACATTTGCATGCTGGGAGGAGTCCGAAAGCTCGGTGCTCCACAAGCCGCCCTGAGACTGAGCGTTACCGCTGCCTCTGATGTCCGCTGTGGCCGTGCACAGAAGCATTGAGTAAACTTCGCGGATCCAAGCAGAATTCCGCTATTCAGGCAGCCTGATTATTCACCTCGAGGCTGCCAGGAGCTTGGTAGAGCTGTGCAGGACTTTTCAGGTGGGTCTCCGCCTTCTAAGGATTGAAGCCGGGAGGGCTTTTGGGCTTGGAACATGCACAGCGGAGAGTAGGCTGATGGCAGAGAAGGAGAACATGACCACACAGGGGCAGAATAGCCTTAAAACAAGGCTTGTTTCGGTGCAGGGGGACGGAGAAAAAACGAACCGCCACTACCACCCAAAGGTAAAAGGGACATTGGGGCTATTAAGAAAAACACTGGTAAAACTGGCTTAATGAAGGAAATGGGCACGGATAACACTGGAGTTTCCCCCTCTATAATTAAACACGTCACCGTTAAGCCCACCTCTACAAGTATGGGATCAGGCACAATGCTCTCGAAGGAGGTTAATAAAAATGTTATCACAGATGAGCAAGGTGACCCCGGCCAACTCTCGCAAGCTGCTCCGGGGCTGGTTGGTCCTGCAGATGTTGGGCCCCCCGCAAGCTCAGTCCCCTTACCCGACCTCCCGGAGTCTGATATTACGTTTAGGGAGACAGGTGGGACAAAGGTACAACCGGCTTTATCCCCCGGGGAAACCAGTGAAGACCACAGAATGGTGCTGCAAACACCAGTTAACTGTGACCCTTTACCTTCTCTGACGCCCGATCCCACTGGCGAAAACTTTTATTCAGTATCAGATGGATCTCTAACTGACACTGGTAATGAGGAGTTTTCTTCGAGTGAGGATGTTTTGCTCGACAAGGGCAATAGCAAGGAAGAGGCTGATCCTAACAAAGCCTCCAACACTGTGCTTCGGAAAAGGCAATCACGGAAAAAACATACTCAATTGAAATGGGACTATTCAGATACCCCTAGTCTACTCTCCTCTGGAAATGCATCTAGCACATCAAAACTGGTGGCTCCAAGGGCTCTGGAGGAAAGCACGGAGGTGCCTTCGTTGTCATCAATCATGAACTCTATTAAAATGTTTCAGGAAGAGGCCCGGTCATACAGTCTGTCCGCTAAGACAGCTGCCAAGAAACTACAAGGCGGTATAAGGAAATTAAATAAGGTCTGCACGGACATTGGAGATCGGGTAGCTATGGTGGAAGCCCGGACGGAGACACTAGAACTGGAAGCCGCCAAGGCTAAAGAGCAGGGGGGAGCGCACGAGGCCTGTCTAGTGGACTTAATGACTAATCTTGAAGAGCAGGAAAATAGACAACTGCGGAATAATCTACGATTGCTTGGGATTCCCGAGAGAATTGAAGGAGAAGACCCCCGAGGGTTCATAGTGAAATTTCTACAAGCTGCATTTCCCACAGAAACCAACTGGAACTGGGACCAAGAAATACAAAGGGCTCACCGTTTTCCCTTCAATATTAAATTGAGACGGAGTGATAACAGCACGAACGAGAAGCCCAGGGTGTTTCTGGTCTTTTTTGGGAATTTTCTCTTAAGGCAGTTGGTCTACGACAAAGCCAGACAACATTCCCAGAAAGAAGTGAATGGAGTTAAATTCTTTGCAAAACCAGACTTTTGACATGCAACAGTACAACGGAGATGGAGACTTCGACAGCTAATATCTCCATTTCAACAACAAGGGGCACAAGTCTATTTAATGAACCCGGACAGATTGAAAGTCCTTTACGATGGCACAACTCAAGTTTTTCTCTCAGAGATTAAAGCGGGGGAATTTCTAAACGAAATTACAGGGCAGAAGAGACTGAATTAACCGATGTCCAGGATCTTAAGGGTTACAAACTCTGAGTTGAATGGATCACGAAGACATCTTCCCTGAGAACTGTAAACTGGAATCGCTAGTGGTAGCTGAAGGCTGAAAAAAAAGGATTTTATTTTGTTGTTTCTTCCTTAAATTCTTATTTTTTCTTTTTTTCTTTGTGTGGCTTGGTGGCTGGAACTCACACATGCCAACCATCATACAGGGTCATCTTTACTGTTCAATTAAGGGGGGGAGGGGACACCAAAAGTTTATAGTGGGGTGGGGACAGAATTATTTGAGTGGAGTGTTGTTTATAATTCATGGGATGTTTTATCAAGGTGTATTAGTGTGGGAAGGGGGAAAAAAGGCATAGAAGAAAGAAAAAGGCCAAAAGAGGCTATAAATCCATAAATGAGTGTTTAGAAAAAAATTAGAATAGTCTTTGTAAATATCTGTGGTCTTAATGACACTGCAAAAAGACAGAAAGTAGCACAGGGACTGCGGTCATTAGGACCCGATCTGATTTGTCTTCAGGAGACACACGTTGAAGGTGCTCAAAAACATCTATTGAATATATTGGGATATAAGGTTTTAGGGGCAACAACTCAAGGGGAAAGGGTGAAAGGAGTGGGGGTCCTAGCTAATCAAAGACTGTCTTTAAAGGTGAATGGAGTTAAGTCAGATGGTCTCGAGAGATGGGTAATTGTGGGCTGTTCACTTTCGACAAACTTTGCATTTACAATCTACCCTATGTATGGGTTTAATTTAGGCGATCCGGGCATAATCAACTGGGTAACTGAAGAGCTGGTGCACTGGTAACTTCCCATAATACTCTGTGGAGACATGAATTTAAATTTACCAAGCAACTGGCAATCTGAAACGAATTGGAAATATAGAGGCAGAAGGCCAAAGGTGTTTCAAGCCATGGTAAATCTAATCAACACACATGGATTAGTAGACGTTTGGGCAGATCAGAGACCAGAACAAGATGGCTTTCCCTTCTTTTCAGCTCCCCACTTGTCGCTAGCAAGCCTAGATTATTTCTTAGTCTCCTCCTCCTTAGTCAGCTCATGCCATATTGATATTTCACCCAGGTTTATGTCAGATCATAGCCCGCTGATTCTAACGCCAGAGGGTCCAGGCTCTGAAGGGCAGAAGTCGAACTGGAGCTTTGAAAAGGCGCTTCTGTATGACTGTAAATATAAGGAATATATGCAGGGATGGATTCGAGAGTTCCTGAGGATTAATATTGGATCGGCCCCCATTATGATAGTGTGGGACAGCTTTAAAGCAGGGGTCAGGGGGGAGACTCTCCATTTCTCATTTAGGAGGAATAAAATAGAGAAAGAGCAAGTGAAACAGCTACTAGATAAGCTGACAGCCGAGGAAAGGAAGTTAACTTCAGCAGTTATGACAGGAGTTGGGGTAGAAGAAGCACAGCATACTGTAGCCGCAGTAAAAGCAGAGATTGGATCGATTTTGGCGGAAAGAACAGCAGCTAGATGGGTTTCTGCCCGAGGAAAACTGTATGAATGTGGGGAGCTCATTGGACATCAATTGGCATTTTCTATTAGGCAACAGTCATCCGCCAATGCAATACCTTCTATCCGCACGATGGCAGGTGGGATAACGAATGACCCGAAAAGATCTATAAGGCTTTTAGGGGGTTTTATAGGGAGTTGTATTCAGAAGAGGATACTAGACCCCCTGAGATCAGGAAAATTGATAATGCAGGATACATAGAGTCTATTCCTACGGCCAAACTTAATTTAGAGGACCAAGAACAAATGGAACACCCTCCCACTTGGGAAGAGATAGCTTCAGCCCTGGTGAGCCTACCGGATGGCAAAGCTACAGGCTTGGACAGCATTCCTGTAGAATTTTATAAGCACTTTTTACAGCAAATTAAGGAAATCCTCACCTTTGTGATTGTTTCAGTTTTTAATGGGATATCGCCAGCCCCCTCTTGGTCCCTAGCTAAAATAGTGATCGTTCCCAAAAAAAGACAAGTCTCCTCTTGAAATGGCCTCCTACAGACCAATAACCTTAATAAACACAGATTCTAAAATATTTTCAAAAATGTTAGCAACCAGATTTTCCAGCAAAATAGAGGGTGTGGTATCCAGATGGCAATATGGGTTTATCCCTAAAAAGGGAACCACTGGACATGTCCGTAGGACAATAACATTGTTCGATGCCACCAGGATGTCAGGAGACCCGATCGCATTAATTCTACTCGATGCTGAATCTCTCAAACCACTCAATCATAAACGTTCCTCCCTAGGGCCTCCAGCTTTAGCAGTTTCCCCCGCAAATATCATCGTGCATGTGGATGGAGTACCGTCAGACCCAGAACAAGACAACATAGGTGCCATAAGGGCTAGTTTGGAGAGGCTTGACAGGGTGGTTCCATCTAGGTTAGAATCCCTTTTGCCTACAGAGTTGCCCGTGGTTCCCACTGTTGATGTATTATTATCTAGTAATCCGAACCCTTCCAGATGCAACCTTGGAAACGGAAAGATAGCGGGTGTTGAGGGTCCCAGATATCCTGCCCTCAAAAGGAAAAGATTCATAAGTAGTGCAAGGGGTGGGCGCACCAAACCTTTCAAAAAGTTTAAAACAAAAAACCATAGGGAAGGAGAAAATCAACTTGGGTCCGGGAGGGCAGGGTTACAGAACTTGTTGGGAGGAAGTGGCCTGTCCATCAACCGGATTAACCCAGCAGAGTATGTGGATGGCAGCACAGAGCCTATCCCCGCTGCGGGCCCTCCTTCACCGCCCCCCCTTATCGGTCAGATCGAGAAACTAGTGAAATCTATGATCCTTCCCGTGTTGGAACGAGTGAAGGTTGTGGCTGAGAGGTTAGATAGATTTGAGCAGGTCACTTTGGATACTTTATTCTCACTAAAATCTCTAATTAAATTGCATTCCAAAAGCCTCCAGGTAGAGAGCGACCAGAGTAGCAACATGGGGATGGTCCCAGCCCCTGTCGTGGTACGGGTGCCAGTAACCCCTGAAATAGCTCTGTTACCCCAGAATGGGCAGTCGGCTGTAGTAACAGCTGGACCATCTCGCTATGTGCAGCCAGATAGTCCCAAAGCCCCTAACGGAATGAGGCAACAGTCAGTTAGCCCATCTTCCACTGTATTGAACCTAGTGGGGCAACACAACATCTGCCCGAGGGCGCCAAGACAGAGGAAAGATATAAATCCTATCCCAGTAAATCTAAGGAGATCAAACTATAACTCAGCACCAACCACCCAGCAGACCCCTCAGGATCCTAATGCTGTCTTTCGACCCCCCCACGTTAATCTTCCGCCAGACTGTCAGTCTTACGTTGTTGTGCTCACTAGTGTCCCACCTTTGAAGGCTGATTAACACGAATCATTCCAGGAGCTTAAGAATAAAAATATGCACTGGCTAAGAGAGAATAGACCCCTTGGAAAGCGAGCTGGGTGGCCAGATCCTCTATGTAAGAAGGGTGGGGTGGGTTGGCAACGGATACAAAGACTGACAGGGGGACTGCATTGTGGTAAACTTCAAGGATACTAGGGTTGCACTGTTTATTTGTAATCAGTGGCCAGGGTATGGTGGTGTAGGAATACGTACAGTTGACCTAAGTTATTTTTATGTTAGAGCACCTGGTCACACGAATGTCTGTCATCAGTTCTGGGGTTCTGGGGAGGAAGGCAAGATGCCCTTTTTTCCAGTAACCATCATAATCTTACGGCTTACCCACCGATTGTGGGGCCAGGGGGTCATGGGAGGGCCGACGGCTACTGAGGCGTTGCTCATCCTTGGGACAGCATTTTGCCCCCTAGTCCAGTGGTTAGGCCTAAGTCTACCGATCTGGGTTTAGCTAGTGTACTTTCTGGCCCTCTGCTTTCTACGGGTAGACCACCAACCTCTAATAGCGCAAGTCCCAGGCAGATATTGGCTCCCGTCCCTCGTTCCTTTCGGACCATCAACAGGTGTTCCACGAGTGAGGGCACTTTGTTAGCGACCAGGCCGGGGGTTGGTACCACGGTGTCTAAGCCCCCAGCGGAGCCAGCTGTGGCGGATCCAGTTTTTAGGATTCTCAGCTGGAATATCGCAGGCATTTCTCGGAAGTTAGACCTACCCGATTGGAATACACTAGTGGAGGCTTATTCAATTTGTATTTTCCAAGAGACCTGGAGCAGTGAGCCCTGCCATAAGGTAGGATATACTACATACTTTGTACCTGCAGTCTCCTCATCTTCAGGGAAAGGCCGCCCTTCAGGAGGCCTTCTTATATGGGTCGACATCTCATTGGGCTGCCAAATTGCGCTGCGTGAGACCAACTCCCCTGACATATTAAGAATCTCGCTTAAGGGGCCACGGAGAGGGAATTCCTTAGATATTTTTTTTTTTTTTTTTTTTTTTTTTAAAACTTTATTGTACAATGAAGCTCACAAATACGGGCCCACAACCACCCGGGCTGGCCACCACATGGTGGAAAACAGAATAATCGAAAATAAGTTCTTTACAGGATACGATATCAGGAGCATAGATAAAACAATAAAAGACATCGAGCAATCAGAAAGAACAGGATAATAAAAGGTTAAGTTTCTAATGCGGGGCGGGGTACAGAAGAACAACTGGCCGTGTAGGAAACAACCAGGGAGGAGGGGCCGCGGCAAGCCGCCATCTTAGGAACACAGAATGAAAAAGAAGCCATACAAACATCGCTATCCAAAATAGAAACAAATTCGGAACATAAGGAAACGAGAATGGCAATAATCAAACCGCGCCCATCCGTAACCGCCCCCACCCAGAGTGAGGAGGCATGACCAAAGGGCCCGCAGTGTAAAAACAATACGAAACGCACCCCGACAGAAATAAAAGGACCCTCATAAAGGAGGAAAAAGGGGGAGGGAAAAAAGGAGATAAAAGAAGGGACCCCCACCAAGCAATGCACCCCCAGGAGATAAAACAGGATAATAGAATCCGGCAGCAACGTATCAGAAATCGATACCGAATAACCCAGCGAGCCACAATCAGACACCCACCGGATTACAAAAGTCACAGAAACTCCCCAGGGGGACACAGGAGGAGACGGAGTCCCGAAAAAGTAAACACACAAGAGCCATAGAACAAAAAGGGAAAATAAGGGAGGAAAAAGACCCCCCAATGCAGACAGACCCCCCCCAACCCACCCCGAAAGCCCACCCTGCACCCCTGCAGAAGGCTACGGCCTACCCCCCGGCAGCGTGCCTGTCGCCCTAAATAGAACCCGAAATATAGCGGAGCAAAGTGAAGTCGGAATCAAAAGACAAAAATGGGAAGGGAGGGAAGGGAACACGGGATGGGAGACACACACACACACATAGACGGGGGAGGGCCGGGAGACAGAAGTAAACGTACCCCATCACCCGCCTGAATGAAGAACCAGGTACCCGGGAAGCCAAAAATCATCGGGTAAAGTCCAGGAGCACTAGCCAGTCATACATAACCATACCGGGACATGTTGACCCTCCAAATCAGTGCAAGACTACCGCACACAGACTCCAGCATACATCAGCCCTGTCCTTGTTTGTCCAAAGTGGAAACTTCCCGATCCAGCGAGGACCAGGCCACGAAGTACAGGAGACAGACAGCAGGAAGATCCGACGGCAGTCCAGAAAAGGAACGGGAAATGAGACACGGAAGATCCAGGAAAGTCACTAAGTGGAGCAAACGATGCAGGCACAAGTCCAAGGATATGTCCAGAGAAACCGACCCATCTGGGCCAGAACAGGAGACATCGCCGGGCAGCGGCGGCCGAAAGGAAGCGGGAGAGTCATGAAGGTACGGCCAAACAAAATCCAGCTCCCGGGCCCGAGAAAAAGGAGAAAGCGCAGGAGGAGGAGGCGCCATTAAGTCCCACACATCCGCAGACGTGGTCGTGACCGGAGCCAATCCCGCCAGGATAATTCCAGCCGCACCCCGCGGCGGCGAAGTCGCAGTCAGCCGTGGGGGCCCCAGAGGCCCGTCGTGAGGAACCACCTCCGAAGCCATAGCAGGCGCGGTTGCACCGAGTCGCCAGGAGAGCAAGGCATCCAGGATCTCATTAAGTGTAGAAAAACCTTTACGGTGTCCGGCACCCGGGCAATGCGGCGGGCCCCCAGCGCTCGCCCAGGCCCGGCCAGGACACCCGGGGCCGGTCGCCATTTTGAGAGTCCAACAAGGCCGCTCGGTCGACAAACTCCGCCGGGGCGGCAGCAAGGCAAGTGAAGTCCCGCCGACCGGCAACAGAGCACCCCAGGCAGGAAGGAGGGCCACCAGAAGAAAGGGGTGCGCCGGCCGCCCAACGCCGCCGGTCCCGTTCTCCGAGCCCGGGCGGTAAAATCAAAATGGCCGGACCGGAGAACAATGGGAGAGCAAGCCGGACACACAAGGAGCTCCGACAACGAAAGGCAGCGCCTCCAACTTAGGTCTCCCTCCAACGGGATGCAGCCAATAAGGACCTCTGGCCCACACGAACAACGGCCTTCCGACCACCTCCACAGCGCCCCGAAGGGGAGATCCGCAGACTCCGTCCGGCCCGGGAGCCGGGAAGAAGATCCAGGCCAGTCCGCCCTCCACTCCCCAAGACAATCGGGGAGGCACTGCACCGGAACCACAGCAGCCAGGACAACCGGAGCAAGAGGTAATTGCCTGCAGAGCGTTGTAGCACCAGCACACAGCAAAAGGGGCTTCCCGGGGTAGGATAACAACAGGATAAATGTGAAAACTCAGGCGGGCGAACGGAGCCGAGCTAAAGCGCGGCCATCACTGTCGCGAGCTAGGCTCCTCCCCCTCCTTAGATATTTTTAATATCTATGCAAGGGGTACAAAAGGGGGTTCCCTGTCTCCCATAGTTTCGAGCCTGGAGGACCTACTTAGGCAATGCCCTGCTAGTACGTATGTCCTGGTCGCGGGGGACCTCAATTGTACCTTTGAGCCCCTCGCGTCCGAGGATATTTTGGACATTGCTGAAGAGGATGCCAGGAGGGGTATTCCCTCACTTCCCATCCAACCGATCAGGAGGTGGTCCCAACGGGTTATGCAACTGAATTCCTTGACCCTGGAATTTGGGTTGAGGGCAGTAAATGGGAGAACCATTTCAGATCCATCTGAAGCCCATACCTACAATAGGGTGCACCACACTTCGAGAATAGACTATATCCTGCTTGATCTAAAGCTTTGGAGCTTCATACAGGACATGGAATTCCTGCCCTCTCTGGATAGCGACCATAACCTGCTATCTTTGGCACTGCACCCCTTGTGGTCGTGTGCGCATGGGGAGGATATGCCATCTAAAGTGCTTTCCACCAGGGTAGTTTGTCCCTCCAATTGTGGGAGACGTCTCAAGTGGTGCAAGATCGCTATGAACGAAGGGAAAATTGAAGCTATAGGGGCTCTCCTATCTGCCGCACAGATTAAGCTGGATTCTCTTTCCCTGGCAAACAGAAACGTGACATCCCTTTTTTTTGAGACCATCAAGGCTTTGGGTATTCTCTTCCTAATTCAAGCAGGGATCCTCCCCAGGGGGAGGAGAAGAGACCCAAGAGCCATTCAGGCTGGTTTACCCAAAAATGTAGGGATAAAAAGTCCGCACTTATTGCTGCAGTCAAAAGTAAATCTCCGGTTAAGACCAGGCTGGCCAGGAAAGAATACAAACAGACCATTTACGCAGCAAAGAAAGAATGGGAGGACAGGTACTCGTGCGACCTAAACGAAGCAAGTGCAGGGATGGACTCTAGAGGGTTTTGGAACACAATTAGGGCTAGGAATAGGCCGGATAATACCCTCATTACGTGTAATATCCCCGGCCAAAATTGGTACAATAATTTTTCGTCCCTCTACACTACCATCGTGGAGGGTAGCCCGGGGCCTACGGGACCAATTGGGAGACCCTTTCACTTCAAAGGAAGTTGAAAATGTAATAAAACCCTGGTGCCACATAAAGCAGCTGGCCCCGATGGGATACCGGGAGACCTGTTACGCGCCAATCACAGTGAGTGGGGAGGCTAATCTCATCCCTACTAAATGCCATTAATAATGGTGCGTCAGTCCCAGATTCCTGGGAGGGGGCGGAGGTCGTCCCAATCTTAAAAAAGGAGTGTCGGGAAGACCCCTCCAACTACCGCCCAATAAGCCTCATAGACTCCACACAGAAAGTTGTGGGGAAAGTGATTCTAGGGAGGGTGCTCCAGTGGGTGGACGGCAATAACATCTTATCGGAATACCAGGCTGGTTTTAGGTCCGGTACAGGGACTATTGAACAGGCCTTTGGACTGGTGCTCCTATACTGGAAGGTGGTGGTTCTGGGCAAAGGTAGTCTTTATTTAGCATTTATAGATCTAAAGACTGCCTTTGACCTAGTGCCCCGGGAGAGGCTGTGGAAGGTCTTGTCTGGAATGGGGATGCCCCCGTATATTTTGTCTTTATTGATGAGGCTCCATGTTGGTAATTTTGCTCAGGTGCGGTGGGGCACGCACGGCCAGAAAACTGATAGGATCCCAGTGAATAGAGGTGTCCGCCAGGGATGTGTGCTCGCTCTCACTCTATTCTCTCTTTATGTGAATGGAGTGGTGGAACATCTACTAAAAAATCCTTCTGATGCACCGTCCCTGGCGGGCAAGCGTATCCCAGCTCTCCTCTTCGCTGACGACACCCTACTCATGTCAAAATCTCCGGTGGGCCTACAGAGCCTCCTGGACAGTTTTAAGGCCTTCTGTACCCAAAGGGGATTGATAATTAATACAGATAAAACAAAGTACCTGGTTTTGAACCCACCTAAAAAATTGGGTCGTCCACAGCACTGAATTCTGTACCCGTGGACAGGGTCGCGGAATTCGATTACTTAGGCATCCGTCTGACAGACTCCATGCAGTGGAACTCGCATGTTCATAAGATGCTACTTAATCATAAAAGGGTAGGGGGGCGCTCTTTAAAGAGCAACGCTCCTCTTCAAACAAACCTATTGCCCCTATTGGGACGTTTTGAGGAGGACTGGCTTTGGACCAAAGATGCTACAGGCAATTCAAGCTTTATATAAAAAAAACGTAGCCAGAATCAATATTAACGGACAGCTTACAGAACGGATTGAAATTTCGTGGGGGACTAGGCAGGGGTGCCCCTGTTCTCCACTTCTTTTTGCCCTTTTTACCAATCCACTCCTTAGCAAAATTGAATCTAATCCAGAAATAGTGGCGGTTAGTAGGCATGGCATAGACACTAAGGGGCAGATTTATGAAGGCCTTGCGCCGCCGGTGCGTCATTTTTAACATGGGAAAAAGTGACGCACCGGCGGCGCAAGGCCTTCATAAATCTGCCCCTAAGATCATGGCCTATGCTGATGATCTTGCGGTAGTCACACCTGACCCCAAATCTGCCATTAAGGCTCCTTGAGTTTGGGAAGTTATCAGGGTACGCCCTCAATAGAACCAAAACTCTGATAATCCTGAACGATTAAATTAAATGGGTTGATAGTCTAGTAGTTCCGAAAGCTAAGTATCTCGGAGTTAATATAGTGGCTGATACGGATTCAATAAGAGAAGACAATCTGATTCTGCTAGCGGCAGATATTAAAAAATCCCTCAAGTAAATTGATAATTTGCATCTAACAATAGTCGGTAGATGCAACGTCATAAAAATGACTTTTTCCCGAAGCTACTTTATTTCTTTAGAACCATTCCCCTTGAGTTTAATAACCCCTTCAGCGCTCATGACAAGGTCAGCACGTCATGGGCGTTACCTGCGCTACGCGTGTGACGAGCTGACCTTGTCACGTAACGCGGGTTTTTTGAAATCGCAGCGCGCAGCGGGAAAACCGCTAGCTCGCATGCGGTTAATAACATTTTGCATTTATTTGAACAAATTTTCTGTAAATTCATTTGGGCCTATTCACAGCCTAGGAGAGCGTATAAACTACTTTCTCTACCTAAGGAAAGAGGGGGTGGGCGTTGCCAAACTTAAAGCTATACTATTGGACAACAGTCTTACAGTACAGCACGTTTCTATTGCATGAAGTTTTTGACCGAGACCCTACAGGACTACCATCTCCATACACATTACTCTTGGGGGAAAATGCTATGGGATGTCCATGGAGACAGCTTGATTTCGGCTATTATAAACGAGTCCGGTTTAAGACTTTATTAAGTGCATATCGGGTATTTACCAATATTCGAAGAACTTTTTGGCTGGGTAGACTAAATCATTACACCCCATTAAAAATAACCCAAATCTGCCATCAATCTTTGGACACTCATACCTACAGAAGTGGTACAGAGCAGGAATAACTAAATTGGGGGAGCTAGTAACTCCAGCCGGAGTATGGCCCTTTGACGAGCTAAAGGACCAATTTGATTTAAATGAGAATCAGATTTTCTTCTACTGTGCTGTTAAAAATTTTCTAGCACATAAAACTGGCGTGCTTGCTGGATTTGTAAGGCTAGATTTCATAGGTAAAATACAGGAACGAAAAACACCTTGGAATGGTGGAATCTATTCAATTTTAAATGCCAAAATGCCAGACGACCTGGAGAAAATTGATGCAAAATGGCAACTGAAGTTGAATACCTCTGAAGATACTTTTCCTCTAGCACTAAATCTTGCTCATAAATATCTGTTGTCATCTAAGCTACAGGCTCAATTTCATAAGTCTAGATTCTTTCTTTATTTTACCCCGAGTAAAATAGCAAAGTGGGGAACTGGAAGAGGAACTGTGTGTCCCAGATGCTCTGAGTATTCTGCAGACCAGATTCACATGTTTGCAACATGTCCACATTTAAAATCTTTTCAAAAAGATGTTCAACAATTTCTAGGAGTAGTACTGGTTCAAGACATCCAACTTACTCCTACAACTATCATGCTAGGCCTATCCGATACTATTAGCATCAGGGCAGGCGGCACTTTGATATTTGTTGCCATGACCATTTACAGGATTTGTCTGGCTTCACACTGGAAAGATCTAAACCCTCCCTCGTTTGCACCATGGCAGGCCAGGTTACTGGCCACTTGTAAACTAGAGAGTGCCATCTATGCTAAAAAGGGCAGACGCTCACAAAAAAGAGGTCTAGAGATTTGGGAACCTTTAATGAATTGGTTAGAAGGGGTAAACGCACAGATTGTTTAGGACTGCACTTTTTCTGCTAAATGTTTAATTACAGGGAAATTCTTAGTAAGTTGATACTCTCTTGCTCTTTATCGTTCCTTTTTTCTCTCTTTTTTCTCCTTTTTTTCTCATCTCTTTTTTTAGTTTGATGGTTCTTCTTTATTAATTGTATAATAGTAATCGTCATCCTACTGTTCCTTTTTGATTTTACCCTGAATGTACAGATTGGTGTCAGGGTGGGGGGAGGGTGGGGCGCTGCAATGAACTTCTTGAACATTTGCAATGTTTTTTCTTGTGTCGTATATTAAAAAAATAAAATAAAATAAGGATTTGCAATGTTTGGTGCATAAATATGCATGGTTAGTGAGTTTTTTTCCAGAATGTCAGTAGCACACCCTCTGGGAGTATCCTGAGGCCCAATATGTCAGCCACTCCTTGGGGGGAATGAGGCCAAGAAAAGCTTAGGGAAGATTGTTCCAGCCAACTGCAGGATAGAAAGATACTGGGGAAAGGTTACAGAGGGAGCCCGGCTGCACAACATTTGGTCACCGTGTGACAGAAATCTTCAGCAGGAACTTTTGACCACCCCCTCACTGTGGGACCAGGATCCCAATACCTCTGTGTCTCTGACACCTTTTTTGACCTCTGGTTAGCACCATCTCATTACCACTCAAATGTTCCCTCTTGGTACCCCAGCTTTGGTAGTGCACCAACCACGTTTCAATCCTTTGAGTGACAACAAACACCCTTCCTAAGTGCCCTCCATTTACATACCGTCAGTAACCCAGCTGCTTCTCTCACTGTTCAGTCTCAAATATCCTGTTGGGTGCACAGTGCTCGGGTGTACAGGCATGTGCAGCTCTGTACAGTCCCTCACAGCTCACTCAACGTATACTTCTTTAAATCATAAATACATATTCGGCCTTACAGTTAGGCCTGGCCTTTCCTCTGTGGATCATACAAAATATAAGGAGGACAAATAAATTGAAGAACACGCCAAACTCTCTACAGACATTGCTAGTCCATGGACTGCTGCCTATTTGCATGCTATGATTATTCTCTATGGCTCATACAACCAATTGCCACAGGTATCCTTTCCCTGTTCCATTCATCTGCTCCACTGCCACCCTTCATTTAGCAAATGTTAGTGATCTCATATTTCATAGCAGGAATCTATACCATCTGTTTTCAATCAAAATTTCCCAAGGGTACCTATAACATTCCACACAGGGGGAGAGGAGGCAGTAAAATCTTGGGAAGCCCCCTCCCCTGCAAAAATACCAGCATATGCTCCTTGTTGTACCTTCCATTAGCATAACCACAGTAGGATACTATGGTGCCCCCCTGTGGCTGGTGATAGCCACTGTCACGAACCCGTTCATCCCCTAGCCCCCTTGTTTGCCCTATTGTTTTGGGGTGCACCCTATAACGGAGGAAGGGAGCAATTAAAAATGTAGTTAGCCCCCCAGAAAATTACCCAGAAGCCATGTTCTTCTGTGCCCCCTACACACTTCATAATGCACCCCAAGCCCCTTTTAATACTGCCCCCCCCAAATTTGACTGCCCCCCCAATATTCAAGGAATGTAGAGGGGTGCAGCAAAAAAAATAAGGCCCATTGTATGTAATTGAGCCATCCGTGGAAGGAACCAATGAAGGTGTGCTCAAGTTTAACACTCGTCTTGATGAGTGTCCCAGGTTCCTACTCCATCTAGGAACGCCTTTTTAGTCACTGGGACCCTACCCATCTATCTATGCTCCCCCTAACACCTCTTTTCCTCCTCGCTGACCCAACACCATCTGCCTTAGATCCTACTACACCCCTTCCTCGCTCTACCCTCCACCTCACTCAACACCTGTTACCCTGTCACACACATCCTACTCCTTGCTCTGGCCAAACCCACCAACCACCAACTCCCAACCATTTTGCATACCACTATTTGGCAGGCATCGCTCCACTCTTACACAACACACAAACAACTTACCAATTGGCCAACCTCCAACTTAACCTCTGTTGTGCCACCATTGATCACCTGCTGCCGAACCCGGGAATTGAACCCTGATTGTCTGGATGGAAATCAGGAACTTACCCACTGGACCACACTGGTTTCCATACATATAGCTGATCATATCATCCCTATATTATGGTCACCATTTTCATGTGCAATAGAATTCATAGGCAACGACTCCAGGGCCTCTATATTGCTTATAGTTACTACTGCAAGGTCCTTAATTACTAAGGTGCTATAACTCAAGGGTAAGTTTTGTGCCTATGGTGGTGAAGGCTCTCACAAGCCATGGGTTCAAACCCTGCCAATGCTGTCATGGTAGCCTAATGTGGCAAATTTTCAAACTGCATTTTTTTCATTTGCTAACTTTATTTATTTAACATGGAAAAACTGAGGAAATAAATGGCAAAACTTTTCGGCACGTGTGCCCAAAAATTAAAGATATTTTCCCACATGAACTTCTACCAGCCCCCCTTCTTCTCAAGTAGGTGCGATAGGGGCAAAGCCTTCTCTTCCTTTATCAATGCATAATACTTTTTCCTTTATATTTGGTATATTGTAGAGTCAAATGTGGCCTCCAGGGTTATAACTGAGCACAAGGATGTGAGGAAAGTGCTGCACTGATAGTAAAATAGGTAGTATGGTGATAATTTGTCATTTGGTGTGAGATGATATCTCAAATCAGGGGTTTGGTGGCTGTGAGGTTGGTTAGGATTAAATGTGAAGAATGAGCTCTGGCTAATGAAAGGATGGGCAAAGTTTGAGGCAAGTGAAAACCTCTTTATTAGGTGCAATAAGAAGCTAGAGAGGTTGTCTTCTTCAAGAGGCAAAAAAAGGGCAGAGACAGGCCTTTACTTCAGCAGCTCTGCCTCATGCCTGCTGCAGCAGCAGGTAAAGGGATGGAGCATCACATTGCTGTGCTGCACGGCGCTGCACGGCGGGATGGAGCATCACATTGCTGTGCTGCACGGCACTGCACGGCGCAGCGCGGCGCTGCGCTGCTCTACGCTGCTCTACGCTACGCTGGGGCTTCAAACAACCCCTTCCCTCCTTTAAAGAATGCCCACGAACGCCCACGAACGCCCAGGTTCTGTATAGAGGATCACTGCAGGCAATTTAGGACCCTGCTAAATGAGGGTGACATCACCATGTGCGGACTTCGAGTGGCAAACCATTAGCCTAACATAAATTGGATGCTTCTGAATTCGGCTGATGAACCTCGTGTTGGAGGCAGTATCACGGCGCAAAGCCGGCGACCGTCTTAGAAGAAAGTAAGCCTGGGAGGACATTATTTGCATAGGACAGCCCTCTTTCAGTCCAATTATTATGCTGCAGATGCCATGTGGCGTCACTAGAGGGCAGCAGTATAAACATAATAGCACACCAAGGCTTTTCTTCTGCTAGCTGACAAACCTCTTGTTCATGTTGGTCTTGCAGGGCCTACAGAGTGAAGGACTGCACTGACTGAGTGAATGAGTAATGAAGAATGGCTTGTCTGTATTTGTGCTGCAGGGGGACATTTTTGGAAGGTAAACAGCACGATGAAAGTGTCAATGTGTAAATGTTTGATGAGTAATTGAGTGAGTGTGTCATCTGTCTCTTTGAAGGGACATGTGAGAGAGGAACAGCACTTCCATAGTCCTCAGATGGGACAGGAAGCACAGATGAATATTTCCCTCAAATAAAAACACTTACACCACTTTAAAGCTGACCAGTTTGATATGAGGCTTTGCAGGTGTATGGATTTGCAATGTTGGGTGCATAAATATGCAGGTTTTGTGATGTTTTTCCCAGAATGTCAGTAGCGCACCCTCTGGGAGTATCCACAGGCCCAATATGTCAGCCACTCCTTGGGGGAATGAGGCCAAGAAAAGCTTTGGGAAGATTGCTCCAGCCAACTGCAGGATAGAAAGATACTGGGGAAAGGATACAGAGGGAGCCAGTCTGAACAACATTTGGTTACCGTTGGACAGAAATATTTAGCAGGAACTTTTGACCACCCCCTCACTGTGGGACCAGGATCCCAATACCTCTGTGTCTCTGACACCTTTTTTGACCTCTGGTTAGCACCATCTCATTACCACTCAAATGTTCCCTCTTGGAACCTCAGCTTTGATAGTGCACCAACCACGTTTCAGTCCTGTGAGTGACAACAAACATCCTTCCTAAGTGCCCTCCATTTACATACCGTCAGTAACCCAGCTGCTTCTCTCACTGTTCAGTCTCAAATATCCTGTTGGGTGCACATTGCTCGGGGGTACAGGCATTGGCCGCTCTGTACAGTCCCTCACAGCTCACTCAAAGTATACTTCTTTAAATCATAAATACATATTCTGCCTTACAGTTAGGGCTGGCCTTTCCTCTGTGGATCATACAAAATATAAGGAGGACAAATGAATTGAAGAACATGCCAAACTCTCTACAGACATTGCTAGTCCATGGACTGCTGCCTATTTGCATGCTATGATTATTCTCTATGTCCCATAAAACCAATTGCCACTGGTATCCTTTCCCTGTTCCATTCATCTGCTCCACTGCCACCCTTCATTTAGCAAATGTTAGTGATCTCAGATTTCATAGCAGGAATCTCTATCCCATCGGTTTTCAATCAAAATTTCCCAAGGGTACCTCTAACATTCCACACAAGGGGAGGGGAGGCAGTAAAATCTTGGGAAGCCCCCTCCCCTGCAAAAATACCAACATATGCTCCTTGTTGTACCTTCCATTAGCATAACCACAGTAGGATACTATGGTGCCCCCCCTGTGGCTGGTGATAGACACTGTCACAAACCAGTTCATCCCCTAGCCCCCTTGTTTGCCCTATTCTTTTGGGCTGCACCCTATAATGGAGGAAGGGAGCAATAAAAACTGTAGTTAGCCCCCCCAAAAAATTACCCAGAAGCCATGACCTTCTGTGCCCCCTACACACTTCATAATGTACCCCAAGCCCCTTTTAATACTGCCCCCCCCCAAATTTAACTGCCCCCCCCCAATAATCAAGGAATGTAAAGGGGTGCAGCAAAAACAATGTTGGGTTCCCCACCATAAGGCCCATCGGCTGTAATTGAGCCATCTGTGGAGGGAACCAATGAAGGTGTGCACAGGTTTAGCCCTCGTGTTGATGAGTGTCCCTGGCTCCTACTCCATCTAGGAACACCTTTTAGTCACTGGGACCTTACCCATATATCCTCCCTCTAACGCCTCTTTTACTCCTCGCTGACCCCACAAAATCTGCCCTGGATCCTGCTACACCCCTTCCTCGCTCTACCCTCCACCTCACTCAACACCTGTTACTCTGTCACACTCGTCCTACCCCTTGCTTTCCCACACCCACCAACTCCCAACCACTCTGCATTCCAATATTTGGCAGACATCACTCCACTCTTACACAACACACACCCACACACACACTTTAGTTACCAATTGGCCAACCTCCAACTTACCTCTGTTGTGCCACCATTGATCACCTGCTACCGAACCCGGGACTTGAACCTTGATTGTCTGGATAGAAGTCAGGAACGTACCCACTGGACCACTCTGGTTTCCATATCTATAGCCTATCAAATCATCCCTATATCATGGTCACCCTTTTAATGTGCAATAGAATTCACTGGCAACGACTCCAGGGCCTGCATGTTGCTTATAGTTACTACTGCAAGGTCCTGAGTCACCAAGGAGGTATAGCTCAAGGGTAAGTCTTGTGCCTAAGGTGGTGAAGGCTCTCACAAGATAGGGGTTTGAATACAGCCAATGCTGTCATGGTAGCCTAATGTTGCAAATTTTCAAAATGTTTTTTTTTTCATTTGCTAACTTAATTTTTTTAACATGGAAAAACGGAGGAAATAAATGGCAAAACTTTTCGGCACGTGTGCCCCAAAATTAAAGATATTTTCCCTCATGAACTTCTACCAGCCAGCCCCCCTTCTTCTCAAATAGGTGCGATAGGGGCAAAGCCTTCTCTTCCTTTATCAATGTATAATACTTTTTCCTTTAAATCCGGTATATTGTAGAGTCAAATGTGGCCTCCAGGGGTATAGCTGAGCACTAGGATCTGAGGAAAGTGCTGCACTGATAGTAAAATAGGTTGTATGGTGATCATTTTCCATTTTAGTGTGAGCTGATCTCTCAAATCAGGGGTTAGGTGCCTGTGAGGTTGGTTAGGATAAAAGGTGAAGAATGAGCTCTGGCTAATGAAAGGATGGGCAAACTTTGAGGCAAGTGAAAGCCTCTTTATTAGGTGCAATAAGAAGCTAGAGAGGTTGTCTTCTTCAAGAGGCAAAAAAGGGCAGAGACAGGCCTTTACTTCTGCAGTTCTGCATCATGCCTGCTGCAGCAGCAGGTAAAGGGATGGAGCATCACATTGCTGGCCTGCGCTGCGCTGGGGCTTTAAATACACCCTTCCCTCCTTTGAAGAACGCCCAGGTTCTGTATACAGGATCACTGCAGGAAATTTAGGACCATGCTAAATGAGGGTGACATCACCATGTGCGGACTTCGAGTGGCAAACCGTTAGCCTAAGATAAATAGGCTGCTTTTGAATTTGGCTGATGAACCATGTGTTGGAGGCAGTATCACGGTGCAAAGCCGGCGACCGTCTCAGAAGAAAGTAAGCCTGGGAGGACATTATTTGCATCGGACAGCCCTCTTTCAGTCCAATTATTATGATCCAGTTGCCATGTGGCGTCACTAGAGGGCAGCAGTATAAACATAATAGCACACCAATGCTTTTCCTCTGCTAACTGACATACCTCTTGTTCATGTTGGTCTTGCAGGGCCTAGAGAGTGAAAGACTGCAAAGACTGAGTGAATGAGTAATGAAGAAAGGCTTGACTGTATTTGAGCTGCAGGGGAATTTTTTTTAAGGTAAACAGCACGATGAAAGTGTCAATGTGTAAATGTTTGCTGAGTAATTGAGTGAGTGTGTCATCTGTCTCTTTGAAGGGACATGTGAGAGAGGAACAGCACTTCCATAGTCCTCAGATGGGAGAGGAAGCACAGATGAATATTTCCCTCAAATAAAAACACTTACACCACTTTAAAGCTGACAAGTTTGATATGAGGCTTTGCAGGTGTATGGATTTGCAATGTTTGGTGCATAAATATGCATGTTTTGTGAGGTTTTTCCCAAAATGTCAGTTGCGCACCCTCTGGGAGTATCCAGAGGCCCAATATGTCAGCCACTCCTTGGGGGAATGAGGCAAAGAAAAGCTTTGGGAAGATTGCTCCAGCCAACTGCAGGATAGAAAGATACTGGGGAAAGGTTACAGAGGGAGCCAGGCTGCACAACATTTGGTTACCGTTGGACAGAAATCTTTAGCAGGAACTTTTGACCACCCCCTCACTGTGGGACCAGGATCCCAATACCTCTGTGTTTCTGACACCTTTTTTGACCTCTGGTTAGCACCATCTCATTACCACTCAAATGTTCCCTCTTGGAACCTCAGCTTTGATAGTGCACCAACCACGTTTCAATCCTGTGAGTGACAACAAACACCCTTCCTAAGTGCCCTCCATTTACATACCGTCAGTAACCCAGCTGCTTCTCTCACTGTTCAGTCTCAAATATCCTGTTGGGTGCACATTGCTCGGGGGTACAGGCGTTTGCCGCTCTGTACAGTCCCTCACAGCTCACTCAAAGTATACTTCTTTAAATCATAAATACATATTCGGCCTTACAGTTAGGCCTGGCCTTTCCTCTGTGGATCATACAAAATATAAGGAGGACAAATGAATTGAAGAACATGCCAAACTCTCTACAGACATTGCTAGTCCATGGACTGCTGCCTATTTGCATGCTATGGTTATTCTCTATGGCCCATAAAGCCAATTGCCACAGGTATCCTTTCCCTGTTCCATTCATCTGCTCCACTGCCACCCTTCATTTAGCAAATGTTAGTTATCTCAGATTTCATAGCAGGAATCTCTATACCATCTGTTTTCAATCAGAATTTCCCAAGGGTACCTCTAACATTCCACACAAGGGGAGGAAAGGGGAGGCAGTAAAATCTTGGGAAGCCCCCTACCCTGCAAAAATACCAACATATGCTCCTTGTTGTACCTTCCATTAGCATAACCACAGTAGGATACTATGGTGCCCCCCCTGTGGCTGGTGATAGACACTGTCACAAACCAGTTCATCCCCTAGCCCCCTTGTTTGCCCTATTCTTTTGGGGCGCACCCTATAATGGAGGAAGGGAGCAATAAAAACTGTAGTTAGCCCCCCCAAAAAATTACCCAGAAGCCATGACCTTCTGTGCCCCCTACACACTTCATAATGTCCCCCAAGCCCTTTTTAATACTGCCCCTCCCAAATTTGACCCCCCCCCAATAATAAAGGAATGTAAATGGGTGCAGCAAAAAAAATGTTGGGTTCCCCACCATAAGCCCCATCGTCTGTAATTGAGCCATCTGTGGAGGGAACCAATGAAGGTGTGCTCACGTTTGGCCCTCGTCTTGATGAATGTCCCAGGCTCCTACTCCATCTAGAAACATCTTTTAGTCTCTGGTACCCTACCCATCTATCTATGCTCCCTCTAACACCTCTTTTACTCCTCGCTGACCCCACGCAATCTGCTCTGGATCCTACTACACCCCTTCCTCGCTCTACCCTCCACCTCACTCAACACCTGTTACTCTGTCACACTCGTCCTACAACTTGCTTTAACCACACCCACCAACTCCCAACCACTCTGCATTCCACTATTTGGCAGACATCACTCCACTCTTACACAACACACACACACACACACACTTTAGTTACCAATTGATCAACCTCCAACTTACCTCTGTTGTGCCACCATTGATCACCTGCTACCGAACCCGGGACTTGAACCTTGATTGTCTGGATAGAAATCAGGAACTTACCCACTGGACCACTCTGGTTTCCATATCTATAGCCTATCAAATCATCCCTATATCATGGTCACCATTGTAATGTGCAATAGAATTCACTGGCAACAACTCCAGGGCCTGCATGTTGCTTATAGTTACTACTGCAAGTTCCTGAGTCACCAAGGAGGTATAGCTCAAGGTTAAGTCTTGTGCCTATGGTGGTGAATGTTCTCACAAGATAGGGGTTTGAATCCTGCCAATGCTGTCATGGTAGCCTAATGTGGGAATTTTTCAAACTGCTTTTTTTTCATTTGCTCACTTAAGTTTTTTTAACATGGAAAAACGGAGGAAATAAATGGCAAAACTTTTCGGCACGTGTCCCCCAAAATTAAAGATATTTTCCCTCATGAACTTCTACCAGCCCCCCTTCTTCTCAAGTAGGTGGGATAGGGGCAAAGCCTTCTCTTCCTTTATCAATGTATAATACTTTTTCCTTTAAATCCGGTATATTGTAGAGTCAAATGTGTCCTCCAGGGGTATAGCTGAGCACAAGGATGTGAGGAAAGTGCTGCACTGATAGTAAAATAGGTCGTATGATGATCATTTTCTATTTTAGTGTGAGCTGATCTCTCAAATCAGAGGTTTTGTGCCTGTGAGGTTGGTTAGGATAAAAGGTGAAGAATGAGCTCTGGCTAATTAAAGGATGGGCAAACTTTGAGGCAAGTGAAAGCCTCTTTATTAGGTGCAATAAGAAGCTAGAGAGGTTGTCTTCTTCAAGAGGCAAAAAAGGGCAGAGACAGGCCTTTACTTCTGCAGTTCTGCATCATGCCTGCTGCAGCAGCAGGTAAAGGGATGGAGCATCACATTGCTGGCCTGTGCGCTGCGCTGGGGCTTTAAATACCCCCTTCCCTCCTTTGAAGAATGCCCTCGAACGCCCAGGTTCTGTATACAGGATCACTGCAGGAAATTTAGGACCATGCTAAATGAGGGTGACATCACCATGTGCGGACTTCGAGTGGCAAACCGTTAGCCTAAGATAAATAGGATGCTTCTGAATTTGGCTGATGAACCATGTGTTGGAGGCAGTATCACGGCGCAAAGCCGGCGACAGTCTCAGAAGAAAGTAAGCCTGGGAGGACATTATTTGCATCGGACAGCCCTCTTTCAGTCCAATTATTATGCTCCAGTTGCCATGTGGCGTCACTAGAGGGCAGCAGTATGAACATAATAGCACACCAAGGCTTTTCTTCTGCTAACTGACATACCTCTTGTTCTTGTTGATCTTGCAGGGCCTAGAGAGTGAAGGACTGCAATGACTGAGTGAATGAGTAATGAAGAATGGCTTGACTATTTGTGCTGCAGGGGATTTTTTGTTATGGTAAACAGCACGATGAAAGTGTCAATGTGTAAATGTTTGATGAGTAATTGAGTGAGTGTGTCATCTGTCTCTTTGAAGGGACATGTGAGAGAGGAACAGTACTTCCATAGTCCTCAGATGGGACAGGAAGCACAGATGAATATTTCCCTCAAATAAAAACACTTACACCACTTTAAAGCTGACAAGTTTGATATGAGGCTTTGCAGGTGTAAGGATTTGCAATGTTTGGGTCATCAATATGCATGTTATGTGAGGTTTTTTCCAGAATGTCAGTAGCGCATCCTCTGGGAGAATCCAGAGGCCCAATATGTCAGCCACTCCTTGGGGGAATGAGGCCAAGAAAAGCTTTGGGAAGATTGCTCCAGCCAACTGCAGGATAGAAAGATACTGGGGAAAGGTTACAGAGGGAGCCAGGCTGCACAACATTTGGTTACCGTTGGACAGAAATCTTTAGCAGGAACTTTTGACCATCCCCTCACTGTGGGACCAGGATCCCCGTACCTCTGTGTCTCTGACACCTTTTTTGACCTCTGGTTAGCACCATCTCATTACCACTCAAATGTTCCCTCTTGGAACCCCAGCTTTGGTAGTGCACCAACCACGTTTCAATCCTGTGAGTGACAACAAACACCCTTCCTAAGTGCCCTCCATTTTCATACCGTCAGTAACCCAGCTGCTTCTCTCACTGTTCAGTCTCAAATAACCTGTTGGGTGCACATTGCTCCGGAGTACAGGCATTTGCCACCCTGTACAGTCCCTCACAGCTCACTCAAAGTGTACTTCTTTAAATCCTAAATACATATTCTGCCTTACAGTTAGGCCTGGCCTTCCCTCTGTGGATTATACAAAATATAAGGAGGACAAATTAATTGAAGAACACGCCAAACTCTCTACAGACATTGCTAGTCCATGGACTGCTGCCTATTTGCATGCTATGTTTATTCTCTATGGCCCATAAAACCAATTGCCACTGGTATCCTTTCCCTGTTCCATTCATCTGCTCCACTGCCACCCTTCATTTAGCAAATGTTAGTGATCTCAGATTTCATGGCAGGAATCCCTATACCATCTGTTTTCAATCAAAATGTCCCAAGGGTACCTCTAACATTCCACACAAGGGGAGGGGAGGCAGTAAAATCTTGGGAAGCCCCCTCCCCTGCAAAAATACCAACATATGCTCCTTGTTGTACCTTCCATTAGCATAACCACAGTAGGATACTCTGGTGCCCCCCCTCTGGCTGCTGATAGACACTGTCACGAACCCTTTCATCCCCTAGCCCCCTTGTTTTCCCTATTCTTTTGGGGTGCACCCTATTATGGAGAAAGGGAGCAATAAAAACTGTAGTTAGCCCCCCAAAAAAATTACCCGGGAGCCGTGACCTTCTGTGCCCCCTACACACTTCATAATGTACCCAAGCCCCTTTTAATACTGCCCCCCCTAATTTGACTGCCCCCCCCCCCATAATCAAGGAATGTAAAGGGGTGCAGCAAAAAAAATGTTGGGTTCCCCACCATAAGGCCCATCGTTTGTAATTGAGCCATCTGTGAAGGGAACCAATGAAGGTGTGCTCACGTTTAGCCCTCGTCTTGAGGAGTATCCCAGGCTCCTACTCCATCTAGGAACGCCTTTTAGTCACTGGGAGCCTACCCATCTATCTATGCCCCCTCTAACACCTCTTTTCCTCCTTGCTGACCCCACCCAATTTGCCTCAGATCCTACTACACCCCTTCCTCGCTCTACCCTCCACCTCACTCAACACCTGTTACTCCGTCACACTCGTCCTACCGCTTACTCTAACCACACCCACCAACTCCCAACCACTCTGCATTCCACTATTTGGCAGACATCACTCCACTCTTACACAACACACACCCACACACACACACACACTTTACTTACCAATTGGACAACCTCCAACTTACCTCTGTTGTGCCACCATTGATCACCTGCTGCCGAACCCAGGACTTGAACCCTGATTGTCTAGATGGAAGTCAGGAACTTAACCACTGGACCAATCTGTTATCCATATCTATAGACTATCAAATCATCCCTATATCATGGTGACCCTTTTAATGTGCAATAGAATTCACTGGCAACGACTCCAGGGCCTGTATGTTGCTTATAGTTACTACTGCAAGGTCCTGAATCACCAAGGAGCTATAGCTCAAGGGTAAGTCTTCTACCTATGGTGGTGAAGGCGCTCACTAGACAGGGGTTCGAATCCAGCCAATGCAGTCATGGTAGCCTAATGTGGCAAATTTTCAAACAGCGTTTTCTTTCATTTGCTAACTTAATTTTTTTTAACATGGAAAAACTGAGGAAATAAATGGCAAAACTTTTCGGCACGTGTGCCCCAAAATTAAAGATATTTTCCCTCATGAACTTCTACCAGCCCCCCTTCTTCTCAAGTAGGTGCGATAGGGGCAAAGCCTTCTCTTCATTTTTCAATGTATAATACTTTTTCCTTTAAATCCGGTATATTGTAGAGTCAAATGTGGCCTCCAGGGGTATAACTGAGCACAAGGATGTGAGGAAAGTGCTGCACTGATAGTAAAATAGGTCGTATGGTGATAATTTTTCATTTTAGTGTGAGTTGATCTCTCAAATCAGGGGTTTGGCGCCTGTGAGGTTGGTTAGGATTAAAGGTGAAGAATGAGCTCTGGCTAATGAAAGGATGGGCAAAGTTTGAGGCAAGTGAAAGCCTCTTTATTAGGTGCAATAAGAAGCTAGAGAGGTTGTCTTCTTCAAGAGGCAAAAAGGGCAGAGACAGGCCTTTACTTCTGCAGTTCTGCATCATGCCTGCTGCAGCAGCAGGTAAAGGGATGGAGCATCACATTGCTGGCCTGCCCTGCGCTGCGCTGGGGCTTTAAATACCCACTTCCCTCCTTTGAAGAACGCCCACGAACGCCCAGGTTCTGTAAACAGGATCACTTCAGGAAATTTAGGACCATGCTAAATGAGGGTGACATCACCACGTGCGGACTTCGAGTGGCAAACCGTTAGCCTAAGATAAATAGGCTGCTTTTGTAATTTGGCTGATGAACCATGTGTTGGAGGCAGTATCACGGCACAAAGCCGGCGACCGTCTCAGAAGAAAGTAAGCCTGGGAGGACATTATTTGCATCGGACAGCCCTCTTTCAGTCCAATTATTATGCTCCAGTTGCCATGTGGCGTCACTAGAGGGCAGCAGTATAAACATAATAGCACACCAAGGCTTTTCTTCTGCTAACTGACCTACCTCTTGTTCATGTTGGTCTTGCAGGGCCTAGAGAGTGAAAGACTGCAATGACTGAGTGAATGAGTAATGAAGAAAGGCTTGCCTGTATATGTGCTGCAGGGGATTTTTTTTTTAAGGTAAACAGCACGATGAAAGTGTCAATGTGTAAATGTTTGCTGAGAAATTGAGGGGCATATTACCAACCAATAGAGATAATTTTTGTCTCTAACTTATTTAGAGACAAAAATTATCGCCGCAAATCGGCGATTTTTATCGCAGATAAACCTTGCTATTAGCAAGGTTTATCGCAAATGCGATAAAAAACGGCCGCAATGCATGAATATCGCTGAAAAGTCAGCGATATTCATGTATTATCGAGCAAATGCTCTTAGCCATGTTATCCACCTCCCATTGGATAACATGGCTAAGAACTGCTCCTGGGCAAGTGTTAGCTTTTGGAGATATTCGTGCTTAGCGCGAATATCTCCAAAAGTTGGTAATAGGAGATAGCGATGTTAGCGACTGTTTTCAGTCGCTAACATCTTGGCACGCCCACTTTGCATGTCATTAGTGATAAATATCACTGACATGCAAAGCGGGGCCCAAGATGGTCACTATCTCCTATTAGCTGTCGCTAACTGGTGTTAGCGACAGCTTGGTAATAGGGAGATAATTTTATCTCCGCTTTCTTGGCTTTTAAAGCCAAAAAAGCGGAGATAAAGCCCTTGATAATATGCCCCTGAGTGAGCGTGTCATCTGTCTCTTTTAAGGGACATGTGAGAGATGAACAGCACTTCCATAGTCCTCAGATGGGAGAGGAAGCAAAGATGAATATTTCCCTCAAATAAAAACACTTACACCACTTTAAAGCTGACAAGTTTGATATGAGGCTTTGCAGGTGTATGGATTTGCAATGTTTGTTGCATAAATATGCATGTTTTCTGAGGTTTTTCCCAGAATGTCAGTAGCGCACCCTCTGGGAGTATCCAGAGGCCCAATATGTCAGCCACTCCTTGGGGGAATGAGGCCAAGAAAAGCTTTGGGAAGATTGCTCCAGCCAACTGCAGGATAGAAAGATACTGGGGAAAGGTTACAGAGGGAGCCAGGCTGCACAACATTTGGTTACCGTTGGACTGAAATCTTTCGCAGGAACTTTTGACCACCCCCTCTATCTGTGGGACCAGGATCCCAATACCTCTGTGTCTCTGACACCTTTTTTGACCTCTGGTTAGCACCATCTCATTACCACTCAAATGTTCCCTCTTGGTACCCCAGCTTTGGTAGTGCACCAACCACGTTTCAATCCTGTGAGTGACAACAAACACCCTTCCTAAGTGCCCTTCATTTACATACCGTCAGTAACCCAGCTGCTTCTCTCACTGTTCAGTCTCAAATATCCTATTGGGTGCACATTGCTCTGGGGTACAGGCATTTGCCGCTCTGTACAGTCCCTCACAGCTCGCTCAAAGTATACTTCTTTAAATCATAAATACATATTCTGCCTTACAGTTAGGCCTGGCCTTTCCTCTGTGGATCATACAAAATATAAGGAGAACAAATTAATTGAAGAACACGCCAAACTCTCTACAGACATTGCCAGTAAATGGACTGCTGCCTATTTGCATGCTATGATTATTCTCTATGCCACATAAAACCAATTGCCACAGGTATCCTTTCCCTGTTCCATTCATCTGCTCCACTGCCACCCTTCATTTAGCAAATGTTAGTGATCTCAGATTTCATAGCAGGAATCTCTATACCATCTGTTTTCAATCAAAATTTCCAAAGGGTACCTCTAACATTCCACACAAGGGGAGGGGAGGCAGTTAAATCTTGGGAAGCCCTCTCCCTTGCAAAAATACCAACATATGCTCCTTGTTGTACCTTCCATTAGCATAACCACAGTAGGATACTATGGTGCCCCCCCTGTGGCTGGTGATAGACACTGTCACAAACCCGTTCATCCCCTAGCCCCCTTGTTTTCCCTATTCTTTTAGGGTGGACCCTATAATGGAGGAAGGGAGCAATAAAAACTGTAGTTAGCCCCCACCAAAAAATTAACCAGAAGCCATGACCTTCTGTGCCCCCTACACACTTCATAATGCACCCCAAGCCCCGTTTAATACTGCCCCCCCAAATTTGACTGCCCCCCCAACAATCAAGGAATGTAAAGGGTGGCAGCAAAAAATAAATTCGGGTTCCCCACCATAAGGCCCTTCATCTGTAATTGAGCCATATGTGGACGGAACCAATGAAGGTGTGCTCACGTTTAGCCCTCGGACCATTCTAAATGAGGGTGACATCACCATGTGCGGACTTGGAGTGGCAAACCGTTAGCCTAAGATAAATAGGCTGCTTTTGAATTGGGCTGATGAACCATGTGTTGGAGGCAGTATCATGGCGCAAAGCTGGCGATCGTCTCAGAAGAAAGTAAGCCTGGGAGGACATTATTTGCATAGGACAGCCCCCTTTCAGTCCAATTATTATGCTGCAGTTGCCATGTGGCGTCACTAGAGGGCAGCAGTATAAACATAATAGCACACCAAGGCTTTTCTTCTGCTAGCTGACATACCTCTTTTTCATGTTGGTCTTGCAGGGCCTACTGAGTGAAGGACTGCAATGACTGAGTGAATGAGTAATGAAGAATGGCTTGCCTGTATTTGTGCTGCAGGGGAAAATTTTTGGAAGGTAAACAGCACGATGAAAGTGTCAATGTGTAAGCATGGGCGTAAAATCCGTTCTGCTCGCGGAATTCGCGGATTTTCGGCAAATTCGCAATCCGCGAACTCTCGCGAATTTGCCGAAAATTCGCAAATTCGCACAAAGCGGATTTTTTTACTTGTGGTTGCGCTTGACAAATACAATATTGCGGCGCGCGGCGTTCACTTACCGCCATTCAGCGTTTGAAGAGTTGTTTTTCTCCATGTTTGCGTGTGCTGCGCCACTTTGGATCTTGCTGCGGTATCCCGCGGGAGTTTGTCGACCGCGATTACGTCATCGTGGCTTGCCACCTTGCACAGCGAGAGTTTGTCAACGTGAGTACGTCATAAAGGCCCGTGATCACGCATCGCGGGAGTAAACACTGCGAACGCGTAGATGCGGCGGGCAGCGACAATCTCGTGTTTGCGAAATTGCAAAATGTGCAATTCTGCACAAGAAATTCACCAGCAGGAAGCATAAACCTTCTGAAAATGATGATTTTTATCAGAATAACTCCTCAGGTTGACATTTGCCTGCACTTTTGCAAGGAGTCCATTTTGGGGGGGGTGGGAGGAAGGAAGTGCCCCACAGTCTCCAACTTCCTGTTCCTGTCCAGCAGGCTCCTCCCAGTGCTTTGTTCTTGTCCTGGTCACTTTGATTTGGATCTTGACCTGGAAGGATTACTTTTTGTGGATGCTGCTGGATATTTGGATTTGAGGCCTTTTTGACTTTCTTTGGATCACTTTTGGATTAGAAATTTCACAAGTAAGTTGATGTTGTTTGTTTGGGGCATTACAGTTGCTGCAACTACAATTTTGGAACTTTTTCAGAGCATTAAATAAAATATATTGTGGGTAGCCACAGTATCCAGTAGGACCAGGGTTAGTAATGGGTGCATGATGCAACTGTTTTGTTGAATTTCAACATCATTTAGGGCATGGATGGCATTGGATTGTGGTGATTTTTGTGTGTTTTTCGATTTTTTGGCTGTTGTTGGGGCCTTTTGCCCAGGGGTACTCAGTGGTGCATGGACTGAGTCTTTCTGTGGGGTCTCTTTAATGTAAACATCATGGAGGGCATGGATGGCATTGGATTGTGGTGATTTTTGTGTGTTTTTCGATTTTTTGGCTGTTGTTGGGGCCTTTTGCCCAGGGGTACTCAGTGGTGCATGGGCCTAGTCTTTCTGTGGGGTGTCTTGAATGTATACATCATTGAGGGCATGGATGGCATTGGATTGTGGTGATTTTTATGTGTTTTTCGATTTTTTGGCTGCTGTTGGGGCCTTTTGCCCAGGGGTACTCAGTGGTGCATGGGCCTAGTCTTTCTGTGGGGTGTCTTGAATGTAAACATCATGGAGGGCATGGATGGCATTGGATTGTGTTGATTGTTGTGTGTTTTTCGATTTTTTGGGGTGTTGATGGGGCATGGCCATGTGGATGGGGGCCATTTTGAGGACTGGTACAGGCAGGGCCTGGCCATGTGGTGGGTGTCAAGGGGCCATTTTGAATCCAGGCAGTGTGCTTTGTGCCATAGGCCTGCATCCAATGTGCCTTGCTTTCATCCATTATGCCCAGGGGTACTCAGTGGTGCATGGGCCTAGTCTTTCTGTGGGGTCTCTTTAATGTAAACATCATTGAGGGCATGGATGGCATTGGATTGTGGTGATTTTTATGTGTTTTTCGATTTATTGGCTGTTGTTGGGGCCTTTTGCCCAGGGGTACTCAGTGGTGCATGGGCCTAGTCTTTCTGTGGGGTGTCTTGAATGTATACAACATTGAGGGCATGAATGGCATTGGATTGCGGTGATTTGTATGTGTTTTTCGATTTTTTGGCTGTTGTTGGGGTCTTTTGCCCAGGGGTACTCAGTGGTGCATGGGCCTAGTCTTTCTGTAGGGTGTCTTGAATGTATACATCATTGAGGGCATGGATGGCATTGGATTGTGGTGATTTTTATGTGTTTTTCGATTTTTTGGCTGTTGTTGGGGCCTTTTGCCCAGGGGTACTCAGTGGTGCATGGGCGTAGTGTTTCTGTGGGGTGTCTTGAATGTAAACATCATGGAGGGCATGGATGGCATTGGATTGTGGTGATTTTTGTGTGTTTTTTTTATTTTTTGGGGTGTTGATGGGGCAAAGCCATGTGGGTGGGGGCCATGTTGAGGACTGGTACAGGCAGGGCCTGGCCATGTGGTGGGGGTCAAGGGGCCATTTTGAATCCAGGCAGTGTGCTTTGTGCCATAGGCCTGCATCCAATGTGCCTTGCTT
The DNA here is from genome assembly GCF_964261635.1 of Lissotriton helveticus. Taxonomy (NCBI): domain Eukaryota; kingdom Metazoa; phylum Chordata; class Amphibia; order Caudata; family Salamandridae; genus Lissotriton; species Lissotriton helveticus. The sequence continues at coordinate 644,376,988 of NC_136070.1, forward strand.
TCATCCATTATGCCCAGGGGTACTCAGTGGTGCATGGGCCTAGTCTTTCTGTGGGGTCTCTTTAATGTAAACATCATTGAGGGCATGGATGGCATTGGATTGTGGTGATTTTTTTGTGTTTTTCGAGTTTTTTGGCTATTGTTGGGGCCTTTTGCCCAGGGGTACTCAGTGGTGCATGGGCCTAGTCTTTCTGTGGGGTGTCTTGAATGTATACATCATTGAGGGCAAGGATGGTGTTGGATTGTGGTGATTTTTATGTGTTTTTCGATTTTTTGGCTGTTATTGGGGCCTTTTGCCCAGGGGTACTCAGTGGTGCATGGGCCTAGTCTTTCTGCTGTGGGGTGTCTTGAATGTATACATCATTTAGGGCATGGATGGCATTGGATTGTGGTGATTTGTATGTGTTTTTCAATTTTTTGGCTGTTGTTGGGGCCTTTTGCCCAGGGGTACTCACTCAGTGGTGCATGGGCCTAGTCTTTCTGTGGGGTGTCTTGAATGTAAACATCATTGAGGGCATGGATGGCATTGGATTGTGGTGATTTTTGTGTGTTTTTCGATTTTTTGGGGTGCTGATGGAGCATGGCCATGTGGGTGGGGGGCCATTTTGAGGACTGGTACAGGCAGGGCCTGGCCATGTGGTGGGGGTCAGGGGGCCATTTTGAATCTAGGCAGTGTGCTGTATGCCATAGGCCTGCATCCAATGTGCCTTGCTTTCATCCATTATGCCCGGGGGTACTCAGTGGTGCATGGGGCTAGTCTTTCTGTGGGGGTCTCTTTAATGTAAACATCATTGAGGGCATGGATGGCATTGGATTGTGGTGATTTTTATGTGTTTTTCGATTTCTTGGCTGTTGCTGGGGTCTTTTGCCCAGGGGTACTCAGTGGTGCATGGGCCTAGTCTTTCTGTGGGGTGTCTTGAATGTATACATCATTGAGGGCATGGATGACATTGGATTGTGGTGATTTATATGTGTTTTTCAATTTTTTGGCTGTTGTTGGGGCCTTTTGCCAAGGGGTACTCAGTGGTGCATGGGCCTAGTCTTTCTGTGGGGTGTCTTGAATGTAAACATCATTGAGGGCATGGATGGCATTGGATTGTGGTGATTTTTGTGTGTTTTTCGATTTTTGGGGTGTTGATGGGGCATGGCCATGTGGGTGGGGGCCATTTTGAGGACTGGTACAGGCAGGGCCTGGCCATGTGGTGGGGGTCAGGGGGCCATTTTGAATCTAGGCAGTGTGCTTTATGCCATAGGCCTGCATCCAATGTGCCTTGCTTTCATCCATTATGCCCGGGAGTACTCAGTGGTGCATGGGCCTAGTCTTTCTGTGGGGGTCTCTTTAATGTAAACATCATTGAGGGCATGGATGGCATTGGATTGTGGTGATTTTTATGTGTTTTTCGATTTCTTGGCTGTTGCTGGGGTCTTTTGCCCAGGGGTACTCAGTGGTGCATGGGCCTAGTCTTTCTGTGGGGTGTCTTGAATGTATACATCATTGAGGGCATGGATGGCATTGGATTGTGGTGATTTATATGTGTTTTTCAATTTTTTGGCTGTTGTTGGGGCCTTTTGCCCAGGGGTACTCAGTGGTGCATGGGCCTAGTCTTTCTGTGGGGTGTCTTGAATGTAAACATCATTGAGGGCATGGATGGCATTGGATTGTGGTGATTTTTGTGTGTTTTTCGATTTTTTGGCTGTTGTTGGGGCCTTTTGCCCAGGGGTACTCAGTGGTGCATGGGCCTAGTCTTTCTGTGGGGTGTCTTGAATGTATACATCATTGAGGGCATGGATGGCATTGGATTGTGGTGATTTTTATGTGTTTTTCGATTTTTTGGCTGCTGTTGGGGCCTTTTGCCCAGGGGTACTCAGTGGTGCATGGGCCTAGTCTTTCTGTGGGGTGTCTTGAATGTAAACATCATGGAGGGCATGGATGGCATTGGATTGTGTTGATTGTTGTGTGTTTTTCGATTTTTTGGGGTGTTGATGGGGCATGGCCATGTGGATGGGGGCCATTTTGAGGACTGGTACAGGCAGGGCCTGGCCATGTGGTGGGGGTCAAGGGGCCATTTTGAATCCAGGCAGTGTGCTTTGTGCCATAGGCCTGCATCCAATGTGCCTTGCTTTCATCCATTATGCCCAGGGGTACTCAGTGGTGCATGGGCCTAGTCTTTCTGTGGGGTCTCTTTAATGTAAACATCATTGAGGGCATGGATGGCATTGGATTGTGGTGATTTTTATGTGTTTTTCGATTTATTGGCTGTTGTTGGGGCCTTTTGCCCAGGGGTACTCAGTGGTGCATGGGCCTAGTCTTTCTGTGGGGTGTCTTGAATGTATACAACATTGAGGGCATGAATGGCATTGGATTGCGGTGATTTGTATGTGTTTTTCGATTTTTTGGCTGTTGTTGGGGTCTTTTGCCCAGGGGTACTCAGTGGTGCATGGGCCTAGTCTTTCTGTAGGGTGTCTTGAATGTATACATCATTGAGGGCATGGATGGCATTGGATTGTGGTGATTTTTATGTGTTTTTCGATTTTTTGGCTGCTGTTGGGGCCTTTTGCCCAGGGGTACTCAGTGGTGCATGGGCCTAGTCTTTCTGTGGGGTGTCTTGAATGTAAACATCATGGAGGGCATGGATGGCATTGGATTGTGTTGATTGTTGTGTGTTTTTCGATTTTTTGGGGTGTTGATGGGGCATGGCCATGTGGATGGGGGCCATTTTGAGGACTGGTACAGGCAGGGCCTGGCCATGTGGTGGGGGTCAAGGGGCCATTTTGAATCCAGGCAGTGTGCTTTGTGCCATAGGCCTGCATCCAATGTGCCTTGCTTTCATCCATTATGCCCAGGGGTACTCAGTGGTGCATGGGCCTAGTCTTTCTGTGGGGTCTCTTTCATGTAAACATCATTGAGGGCATGGATAGCATTGGATTGTGGTGATTTTTATGTGTTTTTCGATTTATTGGCTGTTGTTGGGGCCTTTTGCCCAGGGGTACTCAGTGGTGCATGGGCCTAGTCTTTCTGTGGGGTGTCTTGAATGTATACAACATTGAGGGCATGAATGGCATTGGATTGCGGTGATTTGTATGTGTTTTTCGATTTTTTGGCTGTTGTTGGGGTCTTTTGCCCAGGGGTACTCAGTGGTGCATGGGCCTAGTCTTTCTGTAGGGTGTCTTGAATGTATACATCATTGAGGGCATGGATGGCATTGGATTGTGGTGATTTTTATGTGTTTTTCGATTTTTTGGCTGTTGTTGGGGTCTTTTGCCCAGGGGTACTCAGTGGTGCATGGGCCTAGTCTTTCTGTGGGGTGTCTTGAATGTAAACATCATGGAGGGCATGGATGGCATTGGATTGTGGTGATTTTTGTGTGTTTTTTTATTTTTTGGGGTGTTGATGGGGCATGGCCATGTGGGTGGGGGCCATGTTGAGGACTGGTACAGGCAGGGCCTGGCCATGTGGTGGGGGTCAAGGGGCCATTTTGAATCCAGGCAGTGTGCTTTGTGCCATAGGCCTGCATCCAATGTGCCTTGCTTTCATCCATTATGCCCAGGGGTACTCAGTGGTGCATGGGCCTAGTCTTTCTGTGGGGTCTCTTTAATGTAAACATCATTGAGGGCATGGATGGCATTGGATTGTGGTGATTTTTTTGTGTTTTTCGAGTTTTTTGGCTATTGTTGGGGCCTTTTGCCCAGGGGTACTCAGTGGTGCATGGGCCTAGTCTTTCTGTGGGGTGTCTTGAATGTATACATCATTGAGGGCAAGGATGGTGTTGGATTGTGGTGATTTTTATGTGTTTTTCGATTTTTTGGCTGTTATTGGGGCCTTTTGCCCAGGGGTACTCAGTGGTGCATGGGCCTAGTCTTTCTGCTGTGGGGTGTCTTAAATGTATACATCATTTAGGGCATGGATGGCATTGGATTGTGGTGATTTGTATGTGTTTTTCAATTTTTTGGCTGTTGTTGGGGCCTTTTGCCCAGGGGTACTCACTCAGTGGTGCATGGGCCTAGTCTTTCTGTGGGGTGTCTTGAATGTAAACATCATTGAGGGCATGGATGGCATTGGATTGTGGTGATTTTTGTGTGTTTTTCGATTTTTTGGGGTGCTGATGGGGCATGGCCATGTGGGTGGGGGGCCATTTTGAGGACTGGTACAGGCAGGGCCTGGCCATGTGGTGGGGGTCAGGGGGCCATTTTGAATCTAGGCAGTGTGCTGTATGCCATAGGCCTGCATCCAATGTGCCTTGCTTTCATCCATTATGCCTGGGGGTACTCAGTGGTGCATGGGGCTAGTCTTTCTGTGGGGGTCTCTTTAATGTAAACATCATTGAGGGCATGGATGGCATTGGATTGTGGTGATTTTTATGTGTTTTTCGATTTCTTGGCTGTTGCTGGGGTCTTTTGCCCAGGGGTACTCAGTGGTGCATGGGCCTAGTCTTTCTGTGGGGTGTCTTGAATGTATACATCATTGAGGGCATGGATGACATTGGATTGTGGTGATTTATATGTGTTTTTCAATTTTTTGGCTGTTGTTGGGGCCTTTTGCCAAGGGGTACTCAGTGGTGCATGGGCCTAGTCTTTCTGTGGGGTGTCTTGAATGTAAACATCATTGAGGGCATGGATGGCATTGGATTGTGGTGATTTTTGTGTGTTTTTCGATTTTTGGGGTGTTGATGGGGCATGGCCATGTGGGTGGGGGCCATTTTGAGGACTGGTACAGGCAGGGCCTGGCCATGTGGTGGGGGTCAGGGGGCCATTTTGAATCTAGGCAGTGTGCTTTATGCCATAGGCCTGCATCCAATGTGCCTTGCTTTCATCCATTATGCCCGGGGGTACTCAGTGGTGCATGGGCCTAGTCTTTCTGTGGGGGTCTCTTTAATGTAAACATCATTGAGGGCATGGATGGCATTGGATTGTGGTGATTTTTATGTGTTTTTCGATTTCTTGGCTGTTGCTGGGGTCTTTTGCCCAGGGGTACTCAGTGGTGCATGGGCCTAGTCTTTCTGTGGGGTGTCTTGAATGTATACATCATTGAGGGCATGGATGGCATTGGATTGTGGTGATTTATATGTGTTTTTCAATTTTTTGGCTGTTGTTGGGGCCTTTTGCCCAGGGGTACTCAGTGGTGCATGGGCCTAGTCTTTCTGTGGGGTGTCTTGAATGTAAACATCATTGAGGGCATGGATGGCATTGGATTGTGGTGATTTTTGTGTGTTTTTCGATTTTTGGGGTGTTGATGGGGCATGGCCATGTGGGTGGGGGCCATTTTGAGGACTGATACAGGCAGGGCCTGGCCATGTGGTGGGGGTCAGGGGGCCATTTTGAATCTAGGCAGTGTGCTTTATGCCATAGGCCTTCATCCAATGTGCCTTGCTTTCATCCAATATGCCCGGGGGTACTCAGTGGTGCATGGGCCTAGTCTTTCTGTGGGGGTCTCTTTAATGTAAACATCATTCAGGGCATGGATGGCATTGGATTGTGGTGATTTTTATGTGTTTTTCGATTTCTTGGCTGTTGCTGGGGTCTTTTGCCCAGGGGTACTCAGTGGTGCATGGGCCTAGTCTTTCTGTGGGGTGTCTTGAATGTATACATCATTGAGGGCATGGATGGCATTGGATTGTGGTGATTTATATGTGTTTTTCGATTTTTTGGCTGTTGTTGGGGCCTTTTGCCCAGGGGTACTCAGTGGTGCATGGGCCTAGTCTTTCTGTGGGGTGTCTTGAATGTAAACATCATTGAGGGCATGGATGGCATTGGATTGTGGTGATTTTAGTGTGTGTTTCGATTTTTTGGGGTGTTGATGTGGCATGGCCATGTGGGTGGGGGCCATTTTGAGGACTGGTACAGGCAGGGCCTGGCCATGTGGTGGGGGTCAGGGGGCCATTTTTAATCTAGGCAGTGTGCTTTATGCCATAGGCCTGCATCCAATGTGCCTTGCTTTCATCCATTATGCCCGGGTGTACTCAGTGGTGCATGGGCCTAGCCTTTCTGTGGGGGTCTATTTAATGTAAACATCATTGAGGGCATGGATGGCATTGGATTGTGGTGATTTTTATGTGTTTTTCGATTTCTTGGCTGTTGCTGGGGTCTTTTGCCCAGGGGTACTCAGTGGTGCATGGGCCTAGTCTTTCTGTGGGGTGTCTTGAATGTATACTTCATTGAGGGCATGGATGGCATTGGATTGTGGTGATTTATATGTGTTTTTCGATTTTTTGGCTGTTGTTGGGGCCTTTTGCCCAGGGGTACTCAGTGGTGCATGGGCCTAGTCTTTCTGTGGGGTGTCTTGAATGTAAACATCATGGAGGGCATGGATGGCATTGGATTGTGGTGATTTTTGTGTGTTTTTCGATTTTTTGGGGTGTTGATGGGGCATGGGCGTGTGGGTGGGGGCCATTTTGAGGAATGTATACATCATTTTGGGCATGGATGGCATTGGATTGTGGTGATTTTTATGTGTTTTTCAATTTTTTGGCTGTTGTTGGGGCCTTTTGCCCAGGGGTACTCACTCAGTGGTGCATGGGCCTAGTCTTTCTGTGAGGTGTCTTGAATGTAAACATCATTGAGGGCATGGATGGCATTGGATTGTGGTGATTTTTGTGTGTTTTTCGATTTTTTGGGGTGTTGATGGGGCATGGCCATGTGGGTGGGGGCCATTTTGAGGACTGGTACAGGCAGGGCCTGGCCATGTGGTGGGGGTCAGGGGGCCATTTTGAATCTAGGCAGTGTGCTTTATGCCATAGGCCTGCATCCAATGTGCCTTGCTTTCATCCATTATGCCCGGGGGTACTCAGTGGTGCATGGGCCTAGTCTTTCTGTGGGGGTCTCTTTAATGTAAACATCATTGAGGGCATGGATGGCAGTGGATTGTGGTGATTTTTATGTGTTTTTCGATTTCTTGGCTGTTGCTGGGGTCTTTTGCCCAGGGGTACTCAGTGGTGCATGGGCCTAGTCTTTCTCTGGGGTGTCTTGAATGTATACATCATTGAGGGCATGGATGGCATTGGATTGTGGAGATTTATATGTGTTTTTCGATTTTTTGGCTGTTGTTGGGGCCTTTTGCCCAGGGGTACTCAGTGGTGCATGGGCCTAGTCTTTCTGTGGGGTGTCTTGAATGTAAACATCATGGAGGACATGGATGGCATTGGATTGTGGTGATTTTTGTGTGTTTTTCGATTTTTTGGGGTGTTGATGGGGCATGGCCATGTGGGTGGGGGCCATTTTGAGGACTGGTACAGGCAGGGCCTGGCCATGTGGTGGGGGTCAGGGGGCCATTTTGAATCTAGGCAGTGTGCTTTATGCCATAGGCCTGCATCCAATGTGCCTTGCTTTCATCCATTATGCCCGGGGGTACTCAGTGGTGCATGGGCCTAGTCTTTCTGTGGGGGTCTCTTTAATGTAAACATCATTGAGGGCATGGATGGCAGTGGATTGTGGTGATTTGTATGTGTTTTTCGATTTCTTGGCTGTTGCTGGGGTCTTTTGCCCAGGGGTACTCAGTGGTGCATGGGCCTAGTCTTTCTGTGGGGTGTCTTGAATGTATACATCATTGAGGGCATGGATGGCATTGGATTGTGGTGATTTATATGTGTTTTTCGATTTTTTGGCTGTTGTTGGGGCCTTTTGCCCAGGGGTACTCAGTGGTGCATAGGCCTAGTCTTTCTGTGGGGTGTCTTGAATGTAAACATCATTGAGGGCATGGATGGCATTGGATTGTGGTGATTTTTGTGTGTTTTTCGATTTTTTGGGGTGTTGATGGGGCATGGCCATGTGGGTGGGGGCCATTTTGAGGACTGGTACAGGCAGGGCCTGGCCATGTGGTGGGGGTCAGGGGGCCATTTTGAATCTAGGCAGTGTGCTTTATGCCATAGGCCTGCATCCAATGTGCCTTGCTTTCATCCATTATGCCCGGGTGTACTCAGTGGTGCATGGGCCTAGTCTTTCTGTGGGGGTCTATTTAATGTAAACATCATTGAGGGCATGGATGGCATTGGATTGTGGTGATTTTTATGTGTTTTTCGATTTCTTGGCTGTTGCTGGGGTCTTTTGCCCAGGGGTACTCAGTGGTGCATGGGCCTAGTCTTTCTGTGGGGTGTCTTGAATGTATACTTCATTGAGGGCATGGATGGCATTGGATTGTGGTGATTTATATGTGTTTTTCGATTTTTTGGCTGTTGTTGGGGCCTTTTGCCCAGGGGTACTCAGTGGTGCATGGGCCTAGACTTTCTGTGGGGTGTCTTGAATGTAAACATCATGGAGGGCATGGATGGCATTGGATTGTGGTGATTTTTGTGTGTTTTTCGATTTTTTGGGGTGTTGATGGGGCATGGGCGTGTGGGTGGGGGCCATTTTGAGGAATGTATACATCATTTAGGGCATGGATGGCATTGGATTGTGGTGATTTTTATGTGTTTTTCAATTTTTTGGCTGTTGTTGGGGCCTTTTGCCCAGGGGTACTCACTCAGTGGTGCATGGGCCTAGTCTTTCTGTGGGGTGTCTTGAATGTAAACATATTGAGGGCATGGATGGCATTGGATTGTGGTGATTTTTGTGTGTTTTTCGATTTTTTGGGGTGTTGATGGGGCATGGCCATGTGGGTGGGGGCCATTTTGGGAACTGGTACAGGCAGGGCCTGGCCATGTGGTGGGGGTCAGGGGGCCATTTTGAATCTAGGCAGTGTGCTTTATGCCATAGGCCTGCATCCAATGTGCCTTGCTTTCATCCATTATGCCCGGGGGTACTCAGTGGTGCATGGGCCTAGTCTTTCTGTGGGGGTCTCTTTAATGTAAACATCATTGAGGGCATGGATGGCAGTGGATTGTGGTGATTTTTATGTGTTTTTCGATTTCTTGGCTGCTGCTGGGGTCTTTTGCCCAGGGGTACTCAGTGGTGCATGGGCCTAGTCTTTCTGTGGGGTGTCTTGAATGTATACATCATTGAGGGCATGGATGGCATTGGATTGTGGAGATTTATATGTGTTTTTCGATTTTTTGGCTGTTGTTGGGGCCTTTTGCCCAGGGGTACTCAGTGGTGCATGGGCCTAGTCTTTCTGTGGGGTGTCTTGAATGTAAACATCATGGAGGGCATGGATGGCATTGGATTGTGGTGATTTTTGTGTGTTTTTCGATTTTTTGGGGTGTTGATGGGGCATGGCCGTGTGGGTGGGGGCCATTTTGAGGACTGGTACAGGCAGGGCCTGGCCATGTGGTGGGGGTCAAGGGGCCATTTTGAATCCAGGCAGTGTGCTTTGTGCCATAGGCCTGCATCCAATGTGCCTTGCTTTCATCCATTATGCCCACGGGTATTCAGTGGTGCATGGGCCTAGTCTTTCTGTGGGGTCTCTTTAATGTAAACATCTTTGAGGGCATGGATGGCATTGGATTTTGGTGATTTCTATGTGTTTTTCGATTTTTTGGCTGTTGTTGGGGCCTTTTGCCCAGGGGTACTCAGTGGTGCATGGGCCTAGTCTTTCTCTGGGGTGTCTTGAATGTATACATCATTAAGGGCATGGATGGCATTGGATTGTTGGGATTTTTATGTGTTTTTCGATTTTTTGGCTGTTGTTGGGGCCTTTTGCCCAGGGGTACTCAGTGGTGCATGGGCCTAGTCTTTCTGTGGGGTGTCTTGAATGTATACATCATTGAGGGCATGGATGGCATTGGATTGCGGTGATTTGTATGCGTTTTTCGATTTTTGGGCTGTTGTTGGGGCCTTTTGCCCAGGGGTACTCAGTGGTGCATGGGCCTAGTCTTCCTGTGGGGTGTCTTGAATGTAAATATCATGGAGGGCATGGATGGCATTGGATTGTGGTGATTTTTGTGTGTTTTTTGATTTTTTGGGTTGTTGATGGGGTATGGCCATGTGGGTGGGGGCCATTTTGAGGACTGGTACAGGCAGGGCCTGGCCATGTGGTGGGGGTCAAGGGGCCATTTTGAATCCAGGCAGTGTGCTTTGTGCCATAGGCCTGCATCCAATGTGCCTTGCTTTCATCCATTATGCCCAGGGGTACTCAGTGGTGCATGGGCCTAGTCTTTCTGTGGGGTCTCTTTAATGTAAACATCATTGAGGGCATGGATGGCATTGGATTGTGGTGATTTTTATGTGTTTTTCGATTTTTTGGCTGTTGTTGGGGCCTTTTGCCCAGGGGTGTACTCAGTGGTGCATGGGCCTAGTCTTTCTGTGGGGTGTCTTAGAATGTATACATCATTGAGGGCATGGATGGCATTGGATTGTGGTGATTTTTATGTGTTTTTCGATTTTTTTTGGCTGTCGTTGGGGCCTTTTGCTCATGGGTACTCAGTTGTGCATGGGCCTAGTCTTTCTGTGGGGTGTCTTGAATGTATACATCATTGAGGGCATGGATGGCATTGGATTGTGGTGATTTGTATGTGTTTTTTGATTTTTTGGCTGTTGTTGGGGCATTTTGCCCAGGGGTACTCAGTGGTGCATGGGCCTAGTCTTTCTGTGGGGTGTCTTGAATGTAAACATCATGGAGGGCATGGATGGCATTGGATTGTGGTGATTTTTGCGTGTTTTTTTATTTTTGGGATGTTGATGGGGTATGGCCATGTGGGTGGGGGCCATTTTGAGGACTGGTACAGGCAGGGCCTGGCCATGTGGTGGGGGTCAAGGGGCCATTTTGAATCCAGGCAGTGTGCTTTGTGCCATAGGCCTGCATCCAATGTGCCTTGCTTTCATCCATTATGCCCAGGGGTACTCAGTGGTGCATGGGCCTAGTCTTTCTGTGGGGTCTCTTTAATGTAAACATCATTGAGGGCATGGATGGCATTGGATTGTGGTGATTTCTATGTGTTTTTCGATTTGTTGGCTGTTGTTAGGGCCTTTTGCCCAGGGGTACTTAGTGGTGCATGGACCTAGTATTTCTGTGGGGTGTCTTGAATGTATACATCATTGAGGGCATGGATGGCATTGGATTGTGGTGATTTGTATGTGTTTTTTGATTTTTTGGCTGTTGTTGGGGCCTTTTGCCCAGGGGTTCTCAGTGGTGCATGGGCCTAGTCTTTCTGTGGGGTGTCTTGAATGTAAACATCATGGAGGATATGGATGGCATTGGATTGTGGTGATTTTTGTGTGGTTTTCGATTTTTTGGGGTGTTGATGGGGCATGGCCATGTGGGTGGGGGGCCATTTTGAGGACTAGTACAGGCAGGGCCTGGCCATGTGGTGGGGGTCAAGGGGCCATTTTGAATCCAGACAGTGTGCTTTGTGCCATAGGCCTGCATCCAATGTGCCATGCTTTTATCCATTATGCCCAGGGGTACTCAGTTGTGCATGGGCCTAGTCTTTCTGTGGGGTCTCTTTAATGTAAACATCCTTGAGGGCATGGATGGCATTGGATTGTGGTGATTTGTATGTGTTTTTTGATTTTTTGGCTGTTGTTGGGGCCTTTTGCCCAGGGGTACTCAGTGGTGCATGGGCCTAGTCTTTCTGTGGGGTGTCTTGAATGTATACATCATTGAGGGCATGGATGGCATTGGATTGTGGTGATTTGTATGTGTTTTTCGATTTTTTGGCTGTTGTTGGGGCCTTTTGTCCAGGGGTACTCACTCAGTGGTGCATGGGTCTAGTCTTTCTGTGGGGTGTCTTGAATGTAAACATTATTGAGGGCATGGATGGCATTGGATTGTGGTGATTTTTGTGTGTTTTTCGATTTTTTGGGGTGTTCATTGGGCATCGCCATGTGGGTGGGGGCCATTTTGGGGACTGGTACAGGCAGGGCCTGGCCATGTGGTGGGGGTCAGGGGGCCATTTTGAATCCAGGCAGTGTGCTTTGTGCCATAGGCCTGCATCCAATGTGCCTTGCTTTCATCCATTATGCCCAGGGGTACTCAGTGGTGCATGGGCCTAGTCTTTACGTGGGGTCTCTTTAATGTAAACATCATGGAGGTCATGGATGGCATTGCATTGTGGTGATTTTTATGTGTTTTTTGACTTTTTGGCTGTTGTTGGGGCCTTTTGCCCAGGGGTGTACTCAGTGGTGCATGGGCCTAGTCTTTCTGTGGGGTGTCTTAGAATGTATACATCATTGAGGGCATGGATGGCATTGGATTGTGGTGATTTTTATGTGTTTTTCGATTTTTTTTGGCTGTCGTTGGGGCCTTTTGCTCATGGGTACTCAGTTGTGCATGGGCCTAGTCTTTCTGTGGGGTGTCTTGAATGTATACATCATTGAGGGCATGGATGGCATTGGATTGTGGTGATTTGTATGTGTTTTTTGATTTTTTGGCTGTTGTTGGGGCATTTTGCCCAGGGGTACTCAGTGGTGCATGGGCCTAGTCTTTCTGTGGGGTGTCTTGAATGTAAACATCATGGAGGGCATGGATGGCATTGGATTGTGGTGATTTTTGCGTGTTTTTTTATTTTTGGGATGTTGATGGGGTATGGCCATGTGGGTGGGGGCCATTTTGAGGACTGGTACAGGCAGGGCCTGGCCATGTGGTGGGGGTCAAGGGGCCATTTTGAATCCAGGCAGTGTGCTTTGTGCCATAGGCCTGCATCCAATGTGCCTTGCTTTCATCCATTATGCCCAGGGGTACTCAGTGGTGCATGGGCCTAGTCTTTCTGTGGGGTCTCTTTAATGTAAACATCATTGAGGGCATGGATGGCATTGGATTGTGGTGATTTCTATGTGTTTTTCGATTTGTTGGCTGTTGTTAGGGCCTTTTGCCCAGGGGTACTTAGTGGTGCATGGACCTAGTATTTCTGTGGGGTGTCTTGAATGTATACATCATTGAGGGCATGGATGGCATTGGATTGTGGTGATTTGTATGTGTTTTTTGATTTTTTGGCTGTTGTTGGGGCCTTTTGCCCAGGGGTTCTCAGTGGTGCATGGGCCTAGTCTTTCTGTGGGGTGTCTTGAATGTAAACATCATGGAGGATATGGATGGCATTGGATTGTGGTGATTTTTGTGTGGTTTTCGATTTTTTGGGGTGTTGATGGGGCATGGCCATGTGGGTGGGGGGCCATTTTGAGGACTAGTACAGGCAGGGCCTGGCCATGTGGTGGGGGTCAAGGGGCCATTTTGAATCCAGACAGTGTGCTTTGTGCCATAGGCCTGCATCCAATGTGCCATGCTTTTATCCATTATGCCCAGGGGTACTCAGTTGTGCATGGGCCTAGTCTTTCTGTGGGGTCTCTTTAATGTAAACATCCTTGAGGGCATGGATGGCATTGGATTGTGGTGATTTGTATGTGTTTTTTGATTTTTTGGCTGTTGTTGGGGCCTTTTGCCCAGGGGTACTCAGTGGTGCATGGGCCTAGTCTTTCTGTGGGGTGTCTTGAATGTATACATCATTGAGGGCATGGATGGCATTGGATTGTGGTGATTTGTATGTGTTTTTCGATTTTTTGGCTGTTGTTGGGGCCTTTTGTCCAGGGGTACTCACTCAGTGGTGCATGGGTCTAGTCTTTCTGTGGGGTGTCTTGAATGTAAACATTATTGAGGGCATGGATGGCATTGGATTGTGGTGATTTTTGTGTGTTTTTCGATTTTTTGGGGTGTTCATTGGGCATCGCCATGTGGGTGGGGGCCATTTTGGGGACTGGTACAGGCAGGGCCTGGCCATGTGGTGGGGGTCAGGGGGCCATTTTGAATCCAGGCAGTGTGCTTTGTGCCATAGGCCTGCATCCAATGTGCCTTGCTTTCATCCATTATGCCCAGGGGTACTCAGTGGTGCATGGGCCTAGTCTTTACGTGGGGTCTCTTTAATGTAAACATCATGGAGGTCATGGATGGCATTGCATTGTGGTGATTTTTATGTGTTTTTTGACTTTTTGGCTGTTGTATGGGCCTTTTGCCAGGGGTACTCACTCAGTGGTGCATGGGCCTAGTCTTTCTGTGGGGTGTCTTGAATGTAAACATCATTGAGGGCATGGATGGCATTGGATTGTGGTGATTTTTGTGTGTTTTTCGACTTTTTTGGGGTGTTGATGGGGCATGGCCATGTGGGTGGGGGCCATTTTGAGGCCTGGTCCAGGCAGGGCCTGGCCATGTGGGTGGGGGTCTAGGGGCCATTTTGAAGCCAGGCAGTGTGCTTTGTTGTGTCATAGGGCTGCACCCAGTCTGCCATGCTTTCATCCATTATGCCCAGGGGTACTCTGTCAGTGGTGCATTTTATTGGTCTTTCCATTTTGGGGGTGGGTATAATAAAAATGCTTACTTGCAAACTATTAATTGAAGCGCTACATATGCAACATTTATTTAACTGATGTTCCTCTGGCTTCGTTCGCTTTTAGGTGCAGAAAGACGAATCATCAGCCTCATCGTTCCTCATCAGTGCCAGGAAGAAGCCCTTCTGCGGTGTGTGCAGCACAACGTCACGTGTGGCCACAGACAACTCTGCAACTTGTGCAACTGCGGCCTGCTGTTCTGACATCTGAAGAAGATGGCCCCAAAAAAAGTTGACCGTAGCTCCTCTAGCAAGAAAGTTGCCAGTAAGGAGCAGAAGAAGCAAGTGGCGCCCCTTACCAAGGAGACAGGTGTGACGACCGCCACATTTTTTCGGGAAAAAAAAGTACACCTGCAGCAGCAGCGGGGTCTGCTGGGGACCAAGCTGGGAGCAGCACCTCCGCTCCATTGGGCTCAGTGCCACCACCACCACGCCAACTTAGGTCCAAGCCCTTGAGTGCTGCAGAGGTAGCCAGTATAGTTGTTCAATTACCATCGACCAGTGATGTTGGCTCATCGCAAGAAAGTAGCAGCATCCCTCAATCAACACAGGTTGTTGTAACTCATCTGACGAGTGTTCAACAACCACAGCCGCAACAACAACCACATGTGCAAGTACAAGCCCAAGTACATGTGGAAGGAGAGGCGGCGCAAGGAGAAGCGCAAGCATAGGTGCATGGAGCGTCACAAGTGCCCACAATAGTTGTTCCTCCCGAAGTAGGGGCACATCAGGAAATCGACATTCAAGCCGAGGTATCATATGAGGAAGCCACTCCTCCTGATGATTCATTGTCTTCCAGATCCCTAGCAAGGAAAAGATCAAGGATGGTGTCTACATCTTCTTCAAGCCCCCTTCCTTCTGATGATATGTATGAAAATTGGGCACCAACAGGCCTGTCTGAGAGTGAGGCACACCATGATCTGACAAAGGTAGCTAAGCGTAAAAGGAAGGTCCCCGAAAGTCTCATAGTTATTGAGTGTGATGATGACGCTGAACAAGACGTGGCGTATACTCCTGCTGATGAAGACTCTCACGACGACGACGCAGTCATCATAGACGTCACTCCAGCCTCAGCAGGCATGCAGCAAACAGACATTTATACCCTATCCCGAAATGCTGCTGAGCGTGATGTTGGCGACGTGTCAATGGGACCACCACCAATGCAGTTAACTAGTACACCACCACCTACAGCTTCCATATTTTCTCGCCAGAAGGGACCTCCATCCACCTCGACCTCGACCTCCATTTCCTCAATTAGTGGTGCTGTAAGTGCACAACGTACTAAATTTCGGCAACACACATCCTCCACTTCATCTGGCATTAGCAGCATTCCCAGTATCGACTCCTCCGCCCCCCACATACATTTGAAGTCCGCAGTTTGGGACTTCTTTAGTGTTAGCCCAACAAGGGAAAACATGGCAATTTGTACCATTTGTAAGGTTCGAGTTAGTCGTGGTAAGTTTGGTACCAACTATGGTACCGGAGGCCAGAGAGGTCATCTTGAAAGACAGCACACTGTCAAATGGCATGCGCACCTAAGGGAGATCAAGGCAGCCCGACTTGCAAGTCAACAAATTGTATCCGTTGATGTTTCATGTGATGATGACGAGGAGGAAGAAGCGTCAAACATTTCTTCAGTTACACCCAGTACCCCTGTCAGCAGCACACCCCCTGCAAGATATATGAGCCACACTAAGAGTGTGGGAGAGAGTGAGACACCAATGCGAAAAAGTTCATCATCATCACTGAGCGTAACTGGGTCGAAAAAGTCATCATCATCCCGTAAAATGGTCCAGCCCACCATTAGAAGCATATTGTTTTCAGATGCGCCATTTGAACGCAACCAGCCAACGGCGCGTCTGCATAACACTAAGCTGGCTAAAATGCTAGCGCTGGACCTTCTTCCTTTTTCTTTTGTGGAAGGCGTGGGTTTTCTTGAAATGGTGGCAACGCTCTGCCCTAAATGGAAGGTTCCTAGCCGGTTCTATTTTGCCAGAGTTGCGGTTCCAGCACTACATGAAGATGTGCTGGAGGTGATTGGGGCAGCTTTGCAGAAGAGTGCTGTTCACACTATATATCTGACAACAGACATGTGGACCAGTTGCGCAGCCACTGATTACATGTGCATCACTGCACACTGGGTCTCTTTTTCAGGGGTTAAAGCAAAGCTAAGCACAGGTGTTGACACGGACAAAGTTTATAAAGCTGCTCGGAAACATGCAACAGTAGCCATGTTTGCCATGGAGAAAACTCATACAGGAGAAAACATTTTGCATGAGTTTAACACAAAGGTCTTTCAATGACTGTCCCCAAGAAAATGCATGATTGGTTATGTTTCCACTGATAATTACGCCAATGTAGTTAAGGCCATGGATATGGGTAACTATTTCAGAGTGCCGTGTTTGGCGCACTGTATAAACCTGGTTGTTAAAAAATTCGTGCATGAAGAAAGTACAGTCTACGAGTTACTGACCACCTGCCGAAGAATGTGCACACATTTCAACCATTCTTTTAAGGCCCGGAAGCAGCTGAGGTGCCTGCAACACGAACGTAAAGTGCCAGTGAAAGCACTCATCCAGGAGGTGGTAACACGTTGGAACTCAACCTTCTACATGCTTGAGCGTCTGTATGAGCAGTATGCGGTAGTCGAACAGTATTTCTTTAAACTGGGTATACCTATGATAGACCTGAGGATACAGGTGGAGCAATGGGAGCTAGTTAAAAGCCTGACAGACATGCTTCGTCCTTTTGAGGTCTTCAGCAGTCAGCAGGGAGGACTGTAATTTGGGAAAAGCTATCCCATTGCGTACATGCGTGCTGCATAGCGTCTAGCGCGTCTATATCGCTATTATTTTAAAAATCCCTATCTGATATTTTGGTTCATATTTTATTTGTCTTATCCCCTGTTCTTAATGGGTCATCTTAAACGCCCCTTACCTGCACTATAAATCGGGTCCCCCACCGCTGTTTGGCGGGCCAGGTTCCTCGGGTGGGTGTGGTTCTGGGCGCCATATTGAAGTGGTGCACTTTGGATTCAGGGTACATCGTTGAGCGCTCTAGCGCTCTGGCTGAGGCGAGGGACGCCTACTTAAGGCGAGTAGAAGCGCGAGCGCCTTAGAAGGTACATGCGTGCTGCATAGCGTCTAGCGCGTCTATATCGCTATTATTTTAAAAATCCCTATTTGATATTTTGGTTCATATTTTATTTGTCTTATCCCCTGTTCTTAATGGGTCATCTTAAACGCCCCTTACCTGCACTATAAATCGGGTCCCCCACCACTGTTTGGCAGGCCAGGTTCCTCGGGTGGGTTTGGTTTTGGGCGCCATATTGAAGTGGTGCACTTTGGATTCAGGGTACATCGTTGAGCGCTCTAGCGCTCTGGCTGAGGCGAGGGACGCCTCCTTAAGGCGAGTAGAAGCGCGAGCGCCTTAGAAGGTACATGCGTGCTGCATAGCGTCTAGCGCGTCTATATCGCTATTATTTTAAAAATCCCTATTTGATATTTTGGTTCATATTGTATTTGTCTTATCCCCTGTTCTTAATGGGTCATCTTAAACGCCCCTTACCTGCACTATAAATCGGGTCCCCCACCGCTGTTTGGCGGGCCAGGTTCCTCGGGTGGGTTTGGTTCTGGGCGCCATATTGAAGTGGTGCACTTTGGATTCAGGGTACATCGTTGAGCGCTCTAGCGCTCTGGCTGAGGCGAGGACGCCTACTTAAAGCTCCCTCTACCGCGCAGCGGATCAGCGCAGCGGGCGCGCCTTCCCTGCGCCTGAGTCGCGCCAGAGTCCTGCCCGTCTGCGCCCGTCAGCGCGAAGGAAGTGCGGGGTGCGGCAGGACTCTATCTTTTATGCCTTACAACATGGCTACATCTATAACCAGGTATTACAGAGAAGACCTGCTGGCTATTCGAGCGTGTCTCCCTACCTGCTCCTTACCTTTAGTAGCACCGCTATGTGGCCCTTACCGCTGCACTTGTTGCAGCTGGCGACTGCCTTCCCCTTCCCGTATCCGCTCTTTAGAAACACCATCCCGGCAGATTCGCGTGCCTGGGGTGAGCGCCATTAGCATATGTAGCCTAAATGTCAGGTCTCTGGTTAAACATCATATGGAGATCTTTGACATCCTTACTAATGACTCCCTGGATGTGTTTTTTATGACCGAGACCTGGCTACAGGATGCAGATACTTCTATATTAAACTTAGCTTTTCCCCCTGACTATGCCGTGTTTACCCTTAATCGCGGCTCGAGAGGGGGTGGAATCGCTATGGCAGTAAAGTGCCGTTACCCCTGTGAATGGAAAGAGCTAAAGCTCCCGGGAAGTGAATGTGCCCGGTTTAAAATTTCTTTTACTCACTGCTACAGCTTTACAGGCCTTTTAATATATCGTCCTCCGGGCTGTGATGCTGCCTTTAGGGCCGCTCTCCCGGATGTTATTAGTTCAGAGGCTCTTGGTTGTGCGAATTTTAATGTGCTAGGTGACCTCAACTTGCACTTTGACTGCCCATCTCAGCCCTCTATTCGGAGCTGTCTGGCTGATTTAGAAGCCTTGCAGCTCTTACAGAGGGTGACTTTCCCCACCCATCAGACCGGGCATATATTGGATCCGTTTTTTACTAATTCAGAAGAAATAAATATATGCCCACCTATCCAGCTGATCTGGACTGACCATATGTTGGTGAAAGCAACTATTCCTATGTCTGAACCCTTCTTTATACTTCAGAATAAAACCACCCATATACGACAGTGGAATAAATTAAAGTTAGAAGATTTTTATCTTCTATTGGAGAAGGCACCCTTGCCTCCCTTCTCCGATGTCAACAGCGGCTACGAATTATTCTGTAACTGGATTGTCACTGCCCTTGACTCTTTAATCCCCTTGGTCCGATCCAATGGTCGGACTAAAGTTCACAGCCCATGGTACGATGAGACCTTAGCGTCTCTTAAGAGAGAAATAAGCAGGCAGAAAGACGGTGGAGAAAATCCTTTGACCCCGCGCTTAAAATCTGCTATTCAACGCAAACTAAGCTATACCATAGAGCGGTTTGCAGAGCCCGCGCCGCCTACTATGCTCAGGAGTTTCGGAATAGCCCCAACCCCTCCAAACTGATTTTTAAGGTCCTAAAGGACCTCATGACCAAGAGGGCCACCGCAGCGGAAATATGCACAGATTCACACTGTGAAAGTCTGGCATCTTTCTTCATCGAAAAGGTGCTAGCAATTTATCGTACTTTCCCAACTTATTTGCAAAACTCGGACCCAGCTGGTTGCCCTATGGGGGATGATGTGGTCTTGGTCCTGCTGGCCCCCCTCTCTGAGGAGGGGTTTGATTTATTAAGCCAGAAAACTAAATCTGGTTCCCCTGCGGATCCACTCAAACCTGTTCAGTTTAAGAACATGCAGGCGGCATGTCGTACACCAGTGCTAGCCCTCATCAACTTATCGCTGGTCTCAGGGATCGTGCCCACCAGGTGGAAGCAGGCGGTAGTTACACCCATCCTAAAAAAGGCTTCCCTAGATCCTGTTAAGCCGGAGAACTACCGCCCCATTTCACTGCTGCCTTGGGCCGCCAAAGTTACTGAGGCCCATGTGAATGGGATTTTGGCTGACCATCTTGCCAAAGCCAACATCTTGGACCCCACTCAAAATGGGTTTCGTGCGGGCCACAGCACGGAGACTGCCTTGCTGTTTATGGTTGAACATCTGTGCTCCGTGCTGGATACTGGTCGAACAGCGGCACTCCTATTATTAGACCTGAGTGCCGCGTTCGACACGGTTTCACACGAGATCCTTTTGCGGCGGCTAGAGGAAGCGGGTGTTAGAGGGTCCGCCTTGTGTTGGTTCCGGTCCTTCCTCTCTGACAGATCATTCCAGGTTGCTATTCCACCCGGTAAATCTACCTCTTACCCGCTGACACTGGGGGTCGCACAGGGATCATCCCTGAGTCCCACTTTATTTAACTTGTATGTTAGACCGCTGGCTGCGGTAGTCAAGCGTTGGGGCCTGACAATGGTCTCGTACGCGGATGACACGCAGCTGGCGGTCACGTTGAGTGGGGACTCAGATGTGGAGGCCCTCAGGTTCTGCGAGGGTCTACGTGCGGTGGCCAATTGGATGAATTTGAACTGTCTCCAATTGAACACTATGAAGACAGAGGTCATGGTTGTGGGAAAGTAGGTAGGATGGTGGAATGATAACTGGTGGCCTTCCGAATAGGGAATGATCCCTTCTCCTGCAATGGAGATAAGAAATCTTGGGGTCTGGCTGGACCCCACTCTCAGTTTCACCTGCCATACCAAGAGGGTGGCAGCCTCTTGCTATTGGACTATTAGGGGCCTTAGACCTATATTTAAATTTTTCGATGCCCCCACCAGACAGTTAGTGGTTCAGGCCTCAGTACTATCTAGGATAGACTATGCCAGTGCGCTGCTGGCAGGAATCAACCAGGCTGAACTTACGCGGCTGCAGCGAGTGCAGAACGCAGCAGCCAGAGTGGTGGTGGGTTTGCCCATGCGATGTTCGGTTTCGAGAACACTCCAAGTGCTCCACTGGCTGCCTGCTGGTCAGAGGATCGAGTTCAAGGTGCTTTGCCTGGCTTTTAAAATCTTAAAAGGCATGGCCCCCTTAATCCTGACGAACCTCTTGACCCCTTACGTCCCCTCCCGATACTTGCCATCGATGGGTCAGAACTTGTCGGTTGTCCCACGTTTCAGGTTGAGTAGGACAGGTGGCCGCTCCTTTCGAGTAGTGGCCGCAAAGTTGTGGAACTCCCTTCCCGCTGAGACTCGGGCACTGGATGACCTACTCCAGTTCAGACGGGCTATCAAAACTTTTCTTTTCAATAAAAATCTTTGATTGAGTCTCTTTTATGCTGTGTTGTGTATACCTTCTTATGGCGCCAGGACTCCCCTTTGCTGGGGCAGCTGTGCGCGGTACAAAAATAATTAACATAACATAACATTGATGAGCATGCTAGAGGACAAACTGAAGGCGGTGTCTTCTATGTTTCAAAAAGATGGAAAGCAAGAAGCATTTGAGTTGGCGGAGAAGTTATTACAGCGCCTACTTCGCGATGAACGTCTTCAAAAGATCCACACAGAACAGCATTACATTTCTGCTACTATTCTGGATCCACGGTACAAAAAGGCAGTGGCAGGCAGAGTATTCTTTCCTTTTGATGACGCAGATGTTGCAAAGTACAAACATTGTCTAGCTGTGTCAGCCACTCGGTTTGAAAGAGACCGGCAGGAAATTGAAGGAAAAGGCAGTACATCAGCATCAGTTGGCCATCCGGAGTCAAAAAAATCCACTTCTGCATCTGTGGCTGTGGCAGAAGTGAGTGATTTTCCCTCTCAGCCGTTAACGACACCAGCAGCCGTATCATCTGCACCAGACACAACAGTAATATTGTGTGAAGAAGAGGATTGGCTAACTTAGCTTGGGTTTGCTTCTCAAAAGGTCCCAGAAAAAAGTAAGCAAAGTGGTGGAACCCTGGAGAACCTTGAGTCGATGGTGCAGGCCTATCTGAATGACTCAACAGAGGTCTATGTTCATCATGACCCATTGGCGTATTGGCATGGGAAAAGAAATGTGTGGCCAGAGATCACCAACCTGGCTATAAATTACTTGTCTTGCCCACTCGCAAGCGTGTCTTCTGAACGTGTTTTCAGTGCTGCTGGTGGCATTGTAACTTCCAAAAGGACCCGCCTCTCGCCCAAAAATGTGGAGAGGTTAACAATGATCAAGATGAATCAGCACCTCATACCACCAGATTACAAAATACGAGAATGCACGCAGGAAGAAGACAAGGAGGACACCAACTTAGATGAGGGAAGTTCTTCTCTGTTAACTGACGCTGACCTACTCCCGTCTGAATTCGCAGAGTTTGAGGACGAGCTCTTATTCCCTGACACCGAGCCCTGAAAATGAGTCAGTGAATCACTAACTTTCTTTTTCATCCTTATTCACTTTTATTCCTGTGTGTCTGTCTTTCTTTGTTTTGCAAAATCTATAAAAAAAAAAACTTTAATCACCTAATCACAAAAACAAGCCCATCCGCAGAACTGTCTTTGCTTATTTGCTTATTGATTTGAAGGTGCCGCAGTCTGCATTCCTCAGGTTCACAAGTTCACAAGTTCACAAGAACATGCTCCTCTATCCTCCTCCTCCAGACTCCTATTTCCCTCAAAGCAGATGGCTGGATTACGCCCAATGAAGAAAGACTCTGCACTTGTGGGGGTGTTCTACTTCTCAGCGGGTGAGTTGACGGGTCTGGGGCATTTCTGTGAAGGTCTAGTATCGGATAAAAGTGGTTTGGAGAAAATTGGAGCAGCAAAGGTTTTTGCGCTTTTGATCACTTGCCTGTATTTGGGGTGCTGTTTGGGGGGCTTTTAGGTTGTTGGGGGTGGGTTTTGGGGTCTGTGAGCACTGCTGGCACATTCTAATGTTGATTGCATTTGTTTTACAGGAAATCCATGGTGGAAAAGGTATGTTGGGGCCTAGCTGCAGAGCGCATTTGGACTGAATTCCAGGTAGGCCCAAAGTTTCCTAAATGTGGCTTTTCCCGGTTTTGCTTTTCGGCTTTTTTGGGGGGGGGGGGGTGAAACTTGTTTTTGCCAGGGTTCACGGGTCTGGGGGCCTTGCTTGGAAGGTGTAATACCGGCTAAAAGTGGTTTGGAGAAAATCGGAGCAGAAAAAGTTTTTGCGCTTTTGATCACTTGCCTGTCTTTGGGGTGTTGTTTGGGGGGCTTTTAGGTTGTTGGGGGTGGGTTTTGGGGTCTGTGAGCACTGCTGGCACATTCTAATGTTGATTGCATTTGTTTTACAGGAAATCCATGGTGGAAAAGGGGAGTTGGGGCCTAGCTGCAGAGCGCATTTGGACTGAATTCTAGGTAGGCCCAAAGTTTTCTAAGTGCGGCTTTTCCCGGGTTTTGCCTTTTGGCTTGTTGGGGGTGTTAAACTTAGGGGGTTGACAGTTCTGGGGCAATTGCTGGGAAGGTCTAATACCCGAAAGAAAGTGTTTTGGAGACAATCTCTGGGGAAAAAGTTTTTGCATTTTCTGAGATTTCGCTCACTCTACCGTTTTCGGGGGGCTGTTTGTGGGGGTTCCTGGTGTTTGTGGGGGGGTTTGTGAGTCTTGGAGCAATGCTGGGTATGGATACTTTTGCTTGCTTGCAAGTGGTTTGAATACAATCCATGGTGGGTAAGGGGGGATTTGGGCCTACTTTACTTTCAAAGTACGTTTTGTCACCATTTTCTACTAGGCCTCTGACAGGTAGCAGTATCGCAAGTTTTTTTAGATCTGATTGGGGTCTTCTACATTTTTGCGACTGGGTTTAGTAAGGGTCTGTGAGCACTGCTGGGAAGGTCTAATTTTGTTCTAAAAGACAGTTTACAGTACACCTAGCTTGAGGGGAAAAATCCGCTAAATTAATTCGCCCATACTTATTTATCCTTCAAAAGGAGACTCAGACAGAGTACGCACTTTCAAAAACATTGTACTGTCTATTAGGAAACTCAAAGTGTGACTTTTTGCACTACACAGCGTACATACCTTATATTTATTTGTCAGTGGTGTTCTACTATCACTTCCTGTTTTTCCATCAATAATTACGGGCCGGGTTTCAGCCTGTGCAATGGGAAAAAAAGGATGAAGTCAGGCTTCACATTAGCGAGCCGCAATTCAGCTTCCGCCAGGCAGGCAGTGGACAGGGTGTCTTCTGGTCACCAACTTTGATGGACGGAGCATCAGATGGAATGGAGGAGTCCCGCTAATAAGAGGAATGGTTGGATGCATGCAACTTCCCAAATTCAACAGGACAACTACAACAACATACAGATACAGTATCCGTTCTTTTCTAATTATCTTTTAAGTAATGTTATTGCTGTGAACTTCTGTGAGTGTGACTCTGCATTTCTTTGATCTCTGCTTCTAAATTCATCCCAATAGCCATTGTATAGGTTTTACTTCTGCTATTTTTCAAACCTAATTTAATGTACGAAGTGTTTCTCTAAGTGCAGAGATAGGCAAATGAAAAAACGCACAATTACTGCAGCCCTGCACTGTCGCATTCTTTCATTCACGGTTGTCTAAAGTACTACTTACTTTTCAGTAACCATGCATGCAGTAGTGCATGCACTTCCTTTATGTCACTTAAAAGATTTATGGATAGCTGTGTACCCAAAGATTTGTTTATCTTCAATTATTGTTTGTCCATGCTGTGCTTTTTTTTCTTCTCTCAACAAAACTTTCCCAAAAACCCCCATTCCCATCCATTTTCCAAACCCTAACCCTCTTCCCCCGGGCTGTGTGGTTTTGACTGATGTATGACTAAATGACAGCAATAATTCCACACACTTGCTGGGGAGGATAAGGTCATAGCAACAGGCTGGTGAAGGAATCCGAGGATATTATATTCTTACTCAGCTTGACACAGACCCATGACTATTGGCAAATGAAAGCAGATTTTCATGTGCGCCATCAACTTGATTGCTCATCAAGAACATCCTCCTTCTAGGCGTGGCAAATGATTACGCTGCTGTGTCCTTCACCTTCAGTACTATTTCTTGTAGTAGTAGCCAATGTCAAAGAAATTCAACGCAAGTAGTAGTTATACTTTCAATACTTTACCATTTGTTAGGCTAAATTGTGGCACTGTTCTAGTGTACTGTCACCTGCTATATTCTCTATCGTACCGTTCTAATGCTACGGTAAGGACAAACAAGGTTTCATTTTCTTTTTTTTTCAGATGCTGCAACTGCCACTGTGTAACACCACTAGTACCACCGCAATGATGACATTTCATCCGCCCAGGATTGCCAACCTTAATCGCCATTTTCCGTGCAGCCAGCCCTGTGCCTAGCCCTATTTCCAAACACAAATGACAGGTAAGATAACCGTTTGGGGGGAGGTAGTATAATGGAGTATTAGGAGAGACGAGAGACTGATGGTCCAAGGACTATTGAATTCACTTACTCTGTGAGAGGCACTTAGTTTTGAAAACATTTGGGCAATTACTTGCACAACTTGAATCAAGATGCCACTTAAGTTTCAGGAAAACAAACTTACTGTGAAACCCCCACCCACCAGCCTCAAAAGCTGTAAAAAAACACGTATGCTAAGATAAAGTTTAAAGTATATTTATATCCCTAACATAAATAATCTCCAGCAAGACCCAACCCACCCCCCCTCCCGAACCCCAACGAATGTCCGTGAAAACGAAGTAAAAAAAAGTAGAAAACCCAACTCCCAATTCCCACCCCCCAGAAGTCTTTAAAAAAGGGGCAAGGGACAGTCTCCTCCTACTGCTGGCTGCTGTTGACTTTTCGGGCCAGGTCGGCATGCTCCTTGCGGAGGGTCTCGAGCAGGGTTTTGGTGTTGAGCAGCTCCTGCTCGAGGTAGGACACCCTGAGTGAAAGGCGGTGAAACCTTTTTTTGGTACTGCTGTGGGGGGCAGCTGATTTTTTTGCTGCTCGGCGGTGGCGGGTGGCTGCGGTACCCCGGCTCCGTACCGCTGGAGACCTGCTGCGCTGACTGGCTGACCCAGGGAGCGCGGAGGAGGATGCAGCTGTACCGTTCAATGTTGTGGTCGACTGCGTGTCCCCCTCCTCCTGGGCCACCAGCCGCCGATATTCGGCGACAGTCGCCTCCAGCCTCCGTTGCCGGGCCCTTTTAGCCAGCTCCTTCCGTGTTGGTTTGGAAGGAGCATCTATATGAAGAAAGAAAGACATAGTCTGTAACCAATGCTCTTTAAGATTAACACAAAATGATTCAGCAGAAAGTTGTGTCACAGTAGAACTAGCAACTTGCAAGCGCAGTACATAACTATTGTGACCAGTATCTATCTAACCTCCCACTTCTTCATCCTTGCTCTAACATTAGTGGGAGTTTAAGGAATCAATTCTACGAGCACTATGGACTCACTCCATTAGAGTCGACTATGACAGTACACCAGTCTTATTCTTCTTCTTCTCTCTTGTTTAGCAAAATTGGTACGTTAACTTCTGCAAGCCGGCATAATGCAAGCGCAGTCAACTTGCACCCGAGAAAAACAGACGCCCGCCATGATGAGTGAGACAGACTTGCGTTACTGTACCGGTCCAGTACATGCAGGTGGTGATGCTCTTACTTTTCTATTACGGGTGGCACTGAGAATACTCTGTTACAAGGGCTACTGCTTAATTAATTTAACTTTCACCCTACAGTGCCAATGAATACTAGAAAAGGAAAATGAAGAAGATAAATAATCTGATTATCTATCACTGCACATGGTATGTATTTGCTTACATATGGGATGACTTTAGGTGCTTTGCTTTTTATTGAGTGAACAGTGATACATCCACACATGAATGACCGAGTTCTACTAAACTTATTAATAGAGGTAGTGAGTGGCCATCGTAATAGCCGGATGTATGCTGTGCTTGCAATACAAACTACTGCTACTATTCATGGTAGTATTCGAACAAAATTAAAACTTCTTTTCCTTTCCTTTCCTACACTGGAACGGACGTGCGGGTGCGGTGTTACATGCTCTTCAAAGTAACACTTAGTTCATCCAGGGACCGTCTACTCTCTCTAGATACACATATGCTATCTAAGAGTCAGATAGTACCATGATCCAGGCATCCATCCATTCAAACTATATGTCAATCATTCTTCTTCATGTCTCTCATCTGGACAAACCTTACGTTTTCTCACGGGAAAACAACCTTTTCATTTTATTTGGGAAACCGCAAGCCATACATCCATGCTTGACTTGCATTTGAATTTCAACCAAAGGATATATTGCGCACACATACAGTTTCTGTTTCACCCACCAAGGCTGTTCTCCTTCCACCCATCCTTGCTTCATCCTTCACCCAGCCATGCATCATATTCCTTCCCAGCCACCTCGGGCACCAATCAAACACGTATCATTCTTCTTTGTCAGTCATCATTACTTTTAACTTGCTCGTCCTTCCACACTTACTTACACCCTTCTTTCGCTTTTCGTTCATCCCATCCATCAAGTTCATCTTAGATCTGATTTGTATTCTCAAAAAAAAAATCACCGCTGAGTTGAAGTACATTTAGAGGAGGCTACTACCTGGTTGATAAAAACTTTGTTCTAAATTTGAAAGTATTCTTAACAGTATTGTAACGTAACTGTACAACATATATACTACACCCGTGCAGAGAGCACACTCTGCAGTCTGCAATCTCAATAAGTAAGGAATTTAAGAGCTTACCACTGCCCGCCACTACCGTGGCAACCCTCACAGCAGTTTCCTCCGGCACTTGCACCGCCTCCTCCCCAGAAGTGTCCTTCTCCACCTCCGCGCTGGCACCGGCACCAGATGTTCTACCTACAAAGTACATTTAAGAATGTTAGATGTCATAGACATACACCACTCACTAGTATTTTGTCTAGGAATGAAGAAATGTGAATACAGAAACCAATCTAATAATTTGTGACTGTCTACTCTAAAGTGAAAATGTCCCTTTTTCCAGGGAAGGGTGTTGTCTTGCTGCACTTTTTGGCACAACTGATGAATGCTTGCTTTTTAACACACACCATTTTTCTCATAACAGACAGAAGCTTCACTTCTAAGAACAAGAGCAAGATCAGATCATCATCACTAGGACGGAGTGACCAACGATTCAGCACCAAAAAGAAAAATTAAAGTTCAAACCAGGAGAGGGCTCGGCTCGCCCACAATAAATGTGTGAAATAAATCACTAAGCACTTTTCCATTTTTAATCAACCATTTATGTTTTATGCCAAACTTGATTTTTAATAAATGTTTTTACTTTTAATAAAGCTTTAAAACTTAAATAGACTCTGTGGTTTTTGGTCAAGAGTGACTGAGCAAAAGGTTTTGCAATTTGCACGCATGAGTCCGTGCCTCTGACACTTCTGGACTCTGACTCCGTACTCTTGTCCTGCGTTTGATAATCATCATTGGGGATCAATCATCGATGAATTCGGGAGCTAAATGACTCTGCCATACTATCTAGTCAGTAAGAAGATTGGGGGTTCTTTAAAGTCTGTTATCACTGAGGTATGTGGAAACTGAAAGTCAACCTGCGCCTATTATAATTGATAAACAATGCACTATTTAGTGTCCATAGTTCTGTTTGTGCAGATCTGTCCCTGCAACAATAGTAGTATGGAATGTCCTCCTATCCAAATCAAAAGTAAAGTAGTATCTTATTCTTTCTTGGTGGTCATTCGCATTTTAATGTTGGGAATTGTCAAAGCATAAACATTTTGAAGACTTGAAAAGACATTATGGACAATCCCAGAGGACTGCACTCAGTTCATAGAGCTATTGATGACTAGAATGGGAGTTTCGTTTGACACCTTTTGCCAACTGTGCAATCTTAGTTAGCTACACAGACAGACTAATAAGAATAATCTAGTAATACCACAGGGAGTCATAGTAGTGGCAGGATAAGAATTTAGATACAGTCTGCAAGAAGATCAAAGACGATTTAGAAAAAATCGAATGAGGAACGCTAGGAAAAAATAGGTACTCTATATTAAAATGAAAACTTACTGGGGCCAGCAAAGGAGCCCTCGCCTGGCCGATCCTGGCCTTCTACAGCAGCAGCAGCAACCCCCTCTTCCTCTGTCCTCTTGCCCCTGGGGGGAGCTGATGTACAACATGAAAGAAAGAAAGACCCGAAAACATGGATGATTGTTGTCAACCAAATCAAACATTTCAAAAGAACAATAACAAAATATTTTGGCGAAATAGCAAATAGACAACTATTCCACGGGATATATTGACCTATCTCATGTGGTCCACTACGATATTAGTATTGCTTGATTTGCGGACCGTCGACTTGGAAAGTTATGTAACTCACTAAACAAAGTACTAAAAAGGTTTGCCTAGGATTGGCAAGCAGCAGTCCGCAGCACGCGAAGTGACATACAAACTCCATCGTGATTGCAGATCAGTGACAACACTAAAAAGTTTCCTACTACATTAACCAGTCATTAAAATACTTAAACTATCAATCCACCACCACTGTTTCTTCTTATTGCCGGGTGTACAAAGGAAGGACTGGACTTGAGTCTGTAGGGGCAGATTTACAAGCCCCTTGCGGCTCTTTTGCTCCGTTGTTGCGTGACTTTTGTGACGCAGCGGCAGAACAAAGGAGGCGCCATGGTGCGGCGTATATTAACAACGTGACGCATATGGGAGATGCATCACGTTGTAAAACCCTGCGCCATCAGGGGGCGTTCTGGCGCAAGGTAGGGCGTTCCTGCGCAGGAACGCATCCTAAAAGTGGCTGAGGGAAATCTACAAGATTTCAATCAGTCACTTTTAGGACAATGATGCGTCACTCAAACCCTGCGCCTGCTTGAAGCAGACGTACACTTGACGCAGCATTGGGGAGATAGGGCACCCCAGAGCATTGCTGGAGCTGCGCCATCGTTGCGACGCAACTCCAGCAATGCGCCGCCTTTACGGCACAGATGCGTAACGCTTCGGTGACGTTTTGGGCCCATGGTGCGCCGCATTGCAAATACGGCGCACCATGGGTGGTGGTGGCGTGCCGCACAATTACTGGCGCATCCCTGCTACTTTGCAGGGATGCGCCGGTAATTGCAAATCTGCCCCTTAGTGTCTAGCATTACGCAGTTCTGTAAACTACACTCATACATAATTTCTCAGGCCAATGAAATGAACACAAAATCGAAAACAAATAAGCATAGTAGCAACGCTACTGAGAAGGAGAGCAGTGCACCTGAAATGCACAGAAGATTTTGAAATATAATTAACCTACAATGTAATCGGCAGCATTATTGCTCTTGATAAAAAACAAAAATGTGCAATATAATAACACACAGAGTAGGAGAAAACAGAGTAGTGATGAAATAGCTACTACTACTCACCAAGCCTGGGGATCTCGATGCCGAGCAGGTCGAGCAAGTCGCGTTCCCGGTCCAGGAGATCCGTCCAACGGTGGGTGGCCTGGTTGTAGGTGCGCCGGACCCGAGAGTGTTCAAACATGGCCCGGCACACCTTCTCCCACCGCTTCCGGCGCTCCCGGAGCCCGTAGCCGCTTGCGATCTTGCCGCCTGCCGCGATGGTCCTGGGGAGGCGGCGCTGTACAAAGAACACTAGTGCGGCCACCTCCTCCGCGCTAAAGATCTCCCGTGGCATCACTAGCTCCACCCTCAAACGCCCGCACGGGAGCCGGGCACGGGGTGCGGGACCCTTCCCCTTCTCGGGCTGCTTCCCGGCTCCCTTTACCATGGTCTGGGCAGAAAGGAAGGTAAATAATAAAGAAGAAATAGAATAGGGAAGAAGAAAAGAAACAAGTTTAAAAAAGTAGTTTAAAATTAACCAAAAGTAGCAGAAAACAGAAAAATATAGAGCTAGAAAAATAGAGGGATAGATAATAAGTAAAATAGATTAAAAAAACTTCAAACAAGCAAAGGATGGCAGAGATTGATAGAGGATACAGAAAGGATGCCCAGAACCATAGCAATGAATGAAAAACAAGATGGCCGCGCCCGTTCACGACCGCGTGGGTAAGTTCGCGCGAGATTTTCCCCGCGATCACACGCGAACTTGTACTAGCGAGCCGCACACTTTGCTAGATTACACATAGCGCCCGGAAACGGAAATACGTCACGCAAACAAGATGGCCGCGCCCATGTACGACCGCTAGGGTAACTTCGCAACGTTGCGCTACAAGCGGCTTGCAAAAACGCAAAAAATCACACGAACTAACACGTCGCAAAAAAACAAATCGTATATTCGCACGAATTCGCGGCTTCCGAATTCGATCTCGTGCAAATCGCACCCCGTGAATCGCGCGAAATTTCAGAAAAACGATCTTTGCAAAACTGAAAGCACTCAGCAGGTGCAAAAGTTCAAGCTCATCATTAGTAACCATTCCCTGCAGTGCTTCCTGAGGGGCCCTTCCAGAGTTCAGTTGCCTACTTGCAACTATTCTATGACCCTGCTCCGACCCTCACAGCAGGCTCAGAGAATAGCTACAAGTATGCCACAAAGGTCCTGTTAAAAAAAATTACACTGCAACAGAAAGCAATTACAGATAAGGAATCAGGTGCCAGACTGGAAGTTCAAATTCAGTGACACATTAATCAGCCCCTAATTCATTCATGTCCGTTGAGGCAGGGCAGGTGTGCTAACGAATTTTGCAAAACTGAAAGCACTTAGCAGGTTCAGAAGTTCAAGCTCATCATTAATCAGGAAGCACTTACAGCTAAGGAAGCAGGTGCCAGCTCAAATTCAGTGACACATTAATCAGCCCCAAATTAATTCATGTCAGTTGAGGCAGGGCAGGAGTGCTTTTCCCCCCATAATCTACAGTGATGAACCAGAGGGTGGCAGTGATGAACCAGAGGTGACATGGGTGAACCAGAGGGTGGCAGTGGTGAAACAAAGGGTGGCAGTGGTGAAACAGAGGGTGCTGTGATGAACCAGACGTAGAAACAACATGGTCGCGACCGTTGCGACCCGACAAGTAAGTTCGCGTTTGCGAACTGGTAAAACACCCTCGCGAACTGGCAGAAACCCTTGCGAACACAAAAATAAAAAAAATCTGCAAACTCGCGAAAGTTCGCGAATTTTGCGGATTGCGAATCCGTAAATATGCAATTTCACGAATTGCGAATTCGCAAAATTCGCCCATACTTATCAATGTGTAAATGTTTGCTGAGTAATTGAGTGAGTGTGTCATCTGTCCCTTTGAAGGGACATGTGAGAGAGGAACAGCACTTCCATAGTCCTCAGTTGGGAGAGGAAGCACAGATGAATATTTCCCTCAAATAAAAACACTTACACCATTTTAAAGCTGACAAGTTTGATATGAGGCTTTGCAGGTGTAAGGATTTGCAATGTTTGGTGCATAAATATGCATGTATTGGGAGGTTTTTCCCAGAATGTCAGTAGCACACCCTCTGGGAGTATCCAGAGGCCCAATATGTCAGCCACTCCTTGGGGGAATGAGGCCAAGAAAAGCTTTGGGAAGATTGCTCCAGCCAACTGCAGGATAGAAAGATACTGGGGAAAGGTTACAGAAGGAGCCAGACTGCACAACATTTGGGGCTAGATGTAGGTAAATCTAATTTACCGATTCATAAATACCGACTTTTACCGATTCGGTATTTATGAATCGGTAAATTAGAAGGAGGCAAATGTAGGTAATTCTTAATTTACAATTACCGAATCTGTAAGAATCGGTATTTACCGATTCTGTAATTACAGAAACGGTATTTGTCATTGATTCCTCTGGGCCTTGAAGCCCATAGGATTCAATAGCAAATACCGATTCTGTAATTACAGAATCAGTAAAATTACCGAATTTACAAGGGGGACAGGGTGTCACTTTGACACCCTGTTGCACCCCTGTTTCAGGCTTGTGTGCCATGTGACACACAGACATGCCCTTAGGGTTCATGTAGTTAGTGTAGGCCTGCTTGAGTTCATTTACTTTCTGTGGGTGGCTTGGCCAGGTGGTGGCGGCCATTTTGTGTTTGTAGCCACTGTGTTTTTGCCATAGGCCTCCAAGCTTGTGGCCTACTCTGCCAGTAGGCCCAAGGGTACTACTAGAGTCCTCATCATGGGTGCATGAAAGTTGTCCAACTGTTATTGGGGTGTTTAAGTTGTAAGTGTAACATAATGTAGGTCATGGATGGCTTTGGATTAATTAGCAAAATGTGTTTTTGGTGTTGAATTGCAGGTTTTGGGTGTGTGTTGAATAATATGGCTTTTTCTGCGCACTAGGTAACCCTAGAATTCAGCTTGTGTAGTTTTGGTAACTTTGCACAGGTCTACAACGCGACCTTACAGTTTTTGTCTTCTTCGCGCGCTCAATGTGCGTGCTCGGGCACGCGATAACAACGTTTTGTACAGTTCGCGCTGCCGAACACGCCGAATTTGCATTCTCGCGAGAAATATCTCTCGAGTTGCCTAAAACCTTCCCGAAAATGTTGATGCTGTTCATTTTGCTAAAGAAACTATTCAATTTGTCATTTACTTGTAGTTTTTGGAGCATGGACCACTTACTGTTTCTGTCCTCTATGTACTTTGTTGTTTGAGGGTGGCCTGACCATGTGGGCGGCGGGGTGGCCATTTTGTCAAGCCAAGCATTGTCCTTTTGCCATAGGCATGTATTGTCTGTCTTCTCTTTCTTTTCATGTTTTTGGGGGTGGCCAGGCCATGTGGGGGCGGCCATTTTGTGTGACCTTCCATCGTGCTTTAGTTTTTTTGGGGCAGGCCTACAAACTTGTGATTTTTTCTGCCAGTAGGCCTAGAGTCCCAGAGGTAGTCAGCGGGGATGCTTGATGTAGCGGTTTCCATTTTGTCTGCTGAATTTAACATCATTTAGGGCATGGGTGGCAATGCATTGAATTTTCAAATGTGGTGTTTGGGGTGTAGTTAACTGTTTGGGTGTAAACTGTAAATGCCTTTGTTGTTTGTGTTGTTGTGTAACTTTCAAACCTTTTAGCCATGGGGATTTTCTTTTTTGCATTAAGCTGTGATGTGTAACAGGCATCCTACTTTTTCTGGCCATATAGGGATATAGGCCTGCTTGAGTTTATTGTTTTCTGGCCTTTACCCATGTACCTGAGATGGGAGTGCCCATGTGGAGCTGTGGTGGTAGTAGTAGTGTGCTGTTTTGTTTTTGACAAATTGGCCTGTGTCTTGCCATTGTTCCTGTTGGCTTACTACTTTTCACATCCCCATTGCTATATGCTGCAGGTCACTGATGCTGCATCCATCCGAAATGATGCACAAATTAAGGATAAACAAGTTCCACTTCCACTACATTTGCATTTGAGCTCTTTGCTATTCTTACTCATACTGAGTGTACTAATACTTCTAGTAGTAATTAAAATTAAAGCTAACAAAAATCCACATTCGACTGATGTTGTTCTGCCTTCTTTGCTTGTAGGTGCACAAAAGACTGAAGAGGAGGTGTCTGTCATCATTCATCGCCTGTTCTACTGCCAGAAGGATGTCCTTCTGTACTGCATCACGTGTGGTGTGACTAACCTGACCAGACATCATTCTCAGCAACTTGTGCAACTGAGTGCTGCTGCTGATATCTGAAGAAGATGGGCCCAAAGAAAGCAGGTACCAGGTCCTCCAAGACCAAGAAAGTTGCTGAGAAGAAGGAAGAACAGAAGAAGGAAGTGACACTTAAGTCTGGTGTTGAGACGAAAACCTTTTTTGGGAAAAAAAGTACGCCTGCAGCAGCGGTGACCGGGGTCCAAGCTGGGGCCAGCACCTCCGCATCAGTGGGCCCAAGCCACCAACCCAGGCCCAAGCAGATGAGTGGGGAAGAGAAGAGGTAGCCAGCCTAAGGGTGGAAAGCAGTGATACTGAGCCTGACCTGAACTTATCGCTATCTCAAAGTAGTACACATTCCACGCAAGAGGGAACACAGCAGAAAAGTGGTGAACAACAACCACCGCCCGCAATAGTAGATGTTCAACCTGAGCCACCGCCCGCAATAGTAGTTGTTCAACAACAACCACCCGCAATAGTAGATGCTCAATGAAAAGAACAACCACAACCACCGCCTGCAATAGTAGTTGTTCCACAACCACCGCCCGCAATAGTAGATGTCCAACAAAAACAACAACCACAACCACCGCCTGCAATAGTTGTTGTTCAAGAACCACCACCGGCACTAGTAGTTGTTGTTCCTCCCGAAGTCGGGGCAGCTCAGGAAATTGAGCCCGATGCAGAGCAAGAAGAGGAAGCACCTCATGCAGGAGATCTATTGTTTTCCAAATCCCCACCAAGGAAAAGGAGGGTTAGTCCATCGAGTTCTTCGCCAAGCATCCCTTCTGATGATCTTGATCTAAATAGGGAGCCACAACAATCTGAGTATGAGTGGGAGAGACATCCCACGAAGACCAGGCTAGGGAAAAGGAAGGTTCCAGGAAGCCTACCACTTATGGAGTGCAATGTTGAACAGCCGGATAATGATGGTGATGAGGAGTCAGACCCAGTCATCACAAGCATTACTCCTGGCCCTGAGGACATGGAGACCAACATTTTAACCCTAGCGAGTATGGCTGCGACTAGGGATGTAGCACGCATACCACCAACACAGGCCACACCAAAACTACCTCCAGCTTCCATTTTTACATTTGCACAGAGCCGGCAGCGTCCTATATCCAGCACAAGTTCCACCTCAGCAGCAGTAGGTAGTGGTACTACTGCGCAGCCATATAGTGAAATTCAACACACAACCTCCAGTTCATCCGGCATTGGAAGTGGCACCTCTAGCAGGAGACAAAAGTTAAGCTCCCCAGTGTGGGACTTCTTTACAGTTAGCGCAAATGAGGAGAACATTGCTATATGCTCCATTTGTCATTCCTCTGTTAGTCGTGGTAAGCTTGGTACAAACTATGGTACCGGAGGCCAAATGACCCATATGAAAAAACACCACGCAATCAAGTGGGAGGACCACCTACGTATCATAAAAGCAGGAACCATTAATGTTGGTGGGGAAGCAGTAGAAGGTCCACGGGTCGAACAGGAAGAAGAGGGAGACATTCTATCTTGTAGTGGTACACTAAGTACCCCTGTCCGACTCCCCAGCACTGCATTGGTAGATCCCACATCCTCCGCATCAGCAACATCTCAGTGGCACCAGAGTAAGAGTAACCCGGAGACACCAAGGAGTACGGGTGCGAAGTCTGCAACGCGAAGTACTGCATCGGGCATAACTGAAAGAAATACCAAGCAGCGTACCTTTGTTAGCATGTTTAGGCAGGAGGGAAAGTACGAGCGCAACCACCCAATAGCACGTTTGTACAATGCTAAGCTTGCTAAAATGTTAGCTCTGGACCTTCTCCCTTTTTCTTTTGTTGAAGGGGTGGGTTTCCTGGAATTTGTGACAACCCTCTGCCCAAAAAGGAATGTTCCCAGCCACTCCTATTTTGCCAGAGTCGCTGTTCCAGCACTACACTACGACGTGCTGGAATTGCTTGGAAAAGCCTTGCAGCAGAGTGCTGTGCATAGTATCCACCTGACAACAGACATGTGGACCAGTTGCCAAGCCACTGATTACATGTGCATCACTGCACACTGGATCTCTTTTTCAGGTGTTAGAGACAAGATATCTGCAGGCATTGACACTACTGAGATTTTTAATGATACTCGCAGACATGCTACTGTAGCCATGTTTTTTTTTTTTTTTATTTATTTATTGGTGTAAGAAGATCTATGCACTGATCAGCATATACAAAAATCAAAAATCATATACAGTGTAAGTGCCTACAACCGCTATGGGCCGGCTATGTATGTTCACTTTCGAAATCAATTTTTCAACAATTGTACACGGCCCATCAGCCGACATCCAGCGGACCGGCGGCGTGATATTTGTTTAGCTCCCATTTGTTTGTCAGTGCCGTAGTTGTTTAGGTATACATCAATAATCTTACTTTTTCACCTTTATATGTTTAACTTAAACAAACATAACAGTGCAACACCCAACATGTAGATTTCCCCTTGTTACAGCCACTCTGCATCACAGCATCCTCCCTCCTCAAAGCCAGCAGTACAGAATATTGTGCATCTTATTGTCACCTCCAGGTGCGTACCTCACTCCACGCCTGTTACCGATTCTGCCTCATCATGTATTAGCAAATAGGCACGCAGGTACCCCCAATAGTCCTTAGGCCTAGAGCCGCCCGGCAACTCCTCCTCGTATGTGGCAAGCGTGTCTCTACAATAAACCATATCCCTTATCCATTGCTTCACTTCTGGCGCCCTTCTGCTGTTCCAGTGGAGAGACACCCTTCTCTTAGCCAGCAGTAGTGCAATAGCACAAAATTTGCGTTTCAGGGCTCTCAGTTGCGGAACAATACCCAGTAAACAGATTTTCGGATCACACAGCATGGAAACCCCAAGCATATCATTCAAAATTTTCAC
This sequence comes from Lissotriton helveticus, assembly GCF_964261635.1. Taxonomy (NCBI): domain Eukaryota; kingdom Metazoa; phylum Chordata; class Amphibia; order Caudata; family Salamandridae; genus Lissotriton; species Lissotriton helveticus. The sequence continues at coordinate 644,414,085 of NC_136070.1, forward strand.
AACTTGTTCCCAAAAACCGGCCACTTTACAGCAATGCCATGCTAGATGCATGAAGTCTGCATCCTCCCGTTTACATCTGCAACATTGAGAATCATCCCTCAAACCATATTTATACAGTCTCTGAGGTGTGTGGTACACCTGATGTAAATATTTATAATGTATAATTTTTAGGTTCCCGTTCGCTGTCAGCATACCTGTGAGCATGCAAGAGGATTCCCATTCTACTTCTGTTAGGGGTTCTGCAAGTACAGCGCTCCATTTGTCCCTGGCCTTGTGTGTATGTTACCCCACCGCCTCCTGCATTGCCGCATATAGTTTGGACACTAGATGGGACGCCGTCGGTGTGGTGAGGAGTAGTTGCAGGGGTGCAAAGGTAGGAGGCTCTTCCGGATGTGTCGGGTAGTGGTCCCGGAGCGCTCTCTGCAGCCGAAAGTGGTTGAATCTAAACAAAGGGGATGGGTTCCTGATGTAGTGTAACTGATCTAATGTCTGGAATGCACCATCTTTGTATAGATCCCCCAGAGTGTCTATTCCCGCCCCTCTAAATAGGTCCATGCCTACCCGCTCCTGCGTCACCGAAAGGGCAGGGTGGTGTGCTAGTGGAAGTGCTGGTGCATACAATGGCAGGTTGTGTGCTACCTTACCCATCAGCCTCCATGCCTCCGAAGTGGCGTTCACCGGGTTGATGTCATGGTCGTGTAGCCTGTCGCGCTTATGTGTCAGTATGCTTGCCAGTGGGATCGGGTCTGCGTCGCCGGCTTCAACGGCCACATGTGTCAGAAATGGCACCTCGTGGTACCAGAAGTGTGCGTATTGCGCTTGTGCGCATAGGTAATATAAATATAAGTCTGGCACTTTGAAGCCCCCCCTGGCATATGGCAGCGTCATGGTATGTAGTTCCATTCTTGCTTGCTTCCCCGCCCAAAGCAAATTAAGTACTAGCGTTCTGATGTTTCGGAATACAGCAGCCGGAGGTTTGATCGGAATATTGTTAAATAGGTACAGGAATTTTGGCAGTAGCACCATTTTGACAATGGCCGCCCTGTCTGCCAATGATAAAGGTAGCTTGTTCCATCTTTTAATTTTTTCCTCCAGGGATGAAATGGTCCGCCCGTAATTCGTTCTAATCACAACTTCCGGGTCTCTGTGGAACCATATTCCTAAGTATTTAGTGGGGTCCTCTTGCCATTCCAGCGGATAGTCCAGTTTTATCGGACTTGTGCCGTCTGTCAGGGATATGACAAGGGATTTATTCCAGTTTATCTGCAATCCGGATTGGAGGCCAAATTTTATGTACTCTCGTAGCAGCGGGTTGAGATGTTGTTCCGGCTGTTTGACATATAGTACCATGTCATCCGCATATAGCGAGATATGGATTGGCCTGGAGGGTAGTTGAATCGCCGAGTAGTGGTGGTGTTGCCGGATTTTGCAGGCCAGTGGCTCTAACACCAAGGCGAAGAGCATCGGCGATAGTGGACACCCCTGCCGAGTTCCTCTGCATATTTGAATGGGTTCTGATACGTACTTGTTCACGCGGATGCGTGCCGTTAGGTTGTTGTACAGCATCGCTATCCATCCCAGGAATATTAAAGGGAATCCCATACGCACCAGCACTGCCTGGAGAAAGGGCCAGCTAATAGTGTCAAATGCCTTGGCAGCGTCAAGTAACACTGCCACTGCCTTTGTCTCCGGGGCCAAATAGTGTGCCAATGCAAATAGTGTGCGGGTGTTATGTGAGGTGGCCCTATCGGGGATAAATCCAGACTGATCTGGCCTAATCACTAATGGCATAAGAGGTTTTAGCCTGTCCGCCAGTAGACTAGCTATAATTTTAGTGTCTACATTTAATAAGGAGAGAGGACGGTACGAGTCGCATTTATCCACCTCCTTGCCAGGTTTCAACAACGTGACAAGTAGGGCTTCCCTCAGAGAGGCCGGTAGTGTCTGGGCCTCATGTGCCGCCCCGTATAATCGCACTAGGTGCGGGGCTAGCAAGTCTGCGTATATTTTATAGAATTCCGTTACAAAGCCATCTGGCCCCGGTGCTTTGTTATTGGGTAACCGCTTAATGGTGTCTGTAACCTCCTCCACCGTTATGGGGCGTTCTAAATATTTTCTATGGCCGTCCGCTAGCCATGCCATTTCTATATCTTCCATGTATTTCAAGAGTTCTGCCTGTGGGGGTGAAGGGCGTGCCCTATATAGTGCGCCGTATGTGTTCATAAATTCCCTCAGAATCCCCTTCATGTCCGTGACCGTCTCCCCGGTGTCAGTACTGATGGACGCTACATTTTGTGGTGTTTTACCTTCGCAGATCTTCGCGGCCAGTTCCCTACCAGGCCTACCGCCTTCCCCATATCTTCTAGCTGTGGCTCGCTTGGACACATAGTTAAGTTCGTCATTTGCGAATTGATCGTGTTCCGTTAACAGCGTTTGAATGTCCCTCAATACTGCAGTGTCTCCCGTCTGGGTATATGTGTGTTCCAGTGTCTGGATGGCCTTTTCACGCGCGTGGAGTTGCTGCCGTATATCTCTGAGGATGCCCGAGGTTGTACTGATACAGATACCCCGAATTGTAGCCTTAAAGGCCTCCCACAGCAAACCTGGGTCCTCTGTTGATGGGCTGTTAATTTCAAAGTAATCTACAATCGCCCTCTGTATTGTGTCAACGTATGTGGGGTCCCGTAATGCGGTTGCGTTGAAGCGCCAAGTGAATGGTGGTGGATCGTAATATGGGATGGCTATGTCTAACAGTACCGGATTGTGATCAGAAAGTGTACGTGGTAAGTGTTTGATATCTACAACCCACGACAGTACTTCATGTGTGCCCAGCCAGTAATCTAGCCTAGACCAACTATTGTTTGCAGCATGTATGTGTGTCGCCATTTGCAGCCCTGGGTTACGTGCCCTCCACATATCAACCATATGTAGGTCCTCCATTGCGTCCTGCAGCATTATTTTGGCATTCCCATGTTGTTCCAGCGTATGCGCTGCTCTATCTAGCGTGTCCTGCAGTGTAACATTGAAATCTCCACCCCATATCACATGAGTTGTCTGCATATCTGCTATGCGGTGCCATATTGTATTAAAAAACCCCGGGTCATCCACATTAGGACCATATGTGTTCACTAATAGTAGCTTTTGTCGCCTGACCGTGCCAGCTATCGCCACGCTTCTCCCATCTGCATCTTTGTGTACCTGTGTTATCTCAAAGCCCGTCCCCTTTTTAATCAGTATTCCCACCCCTCTGGAGTAGGACGAGTAATTGGAGTAGGTCACTGATTCAGCCCATTTAGTACCCAGCGTAGAAGTGCCCTCTCGACTCAAATGTGTTTCCTGTAAAAAAACAATGTTAATATGCAATCTGTCAAAGTAAGCAAACAGTTTCCTGATTTTTTTCGGGTTACCTAGACCTCGCACATTCCATGTGAGGAATTTGAGGGTACTAATACTGGCCATTAGCATGTTCGTGTATAAATATTAAGCAATGTTGACATGGAGCCCTCATTGAGTAGTATGTGCGCGTCGTGTGACATCTTACTGCTTCCGAAAGTGACAGTGAGTTATTCCGTACTTTAATAACATCCACATGTTCATTTATTACCAAGGAGGTCGCCATGCTTCTTAGATACAGCATTCGGGTGTATCTCAAACTTCCCGCCCACCCCCCTCCCACTTTAGCTCCCAAACTTCGCCAAAGCCATCCCCAAACAAACTGTAACTTTGGTGTCGAACATGTTTTGGGGTACACCCGCATGGGGGTGTCGCCAGGTTCACACATCTCCATCCACATAGTGGATGTGGACAGTCGTACGTATAGTATTCGTTATCATGCATGAGTGTAATAACCCTCAATCCCCTCCAGTTAATCCACATACGTGAAACAGTGCAGTAACTGTCCCCTACAGTTCCCGCATATACATGCGGCGGTGCAGCTGACGTGTGGAGCCATGGCACCGACCCTTTTCACTCTAGCCGGTGAGTATTAGGACGACAGTACCTGCCAGGGTGCCTGCAGTCAGTTTGCAGCCACCCTCTCCCCTCCGCTAGTCTACCCAGCTTCCTTCTTAGCACACAGTACTGCCGTCACTTGTTCGCCAAATGTCTTCCCCACGGCATCACAGTCCCATGGCATGTACTCACAGTTAGTTCGCAAGTGCCTCGCCAGTCTATCAGTAGCGACAATCGACGTCTCCATACCACAAAAGTGCGTCCGCTGTCAGGCGCAGTTGGTGCTAGCTGCGTCCTGCACGTGAGTATCATAGTTCAAATCTGCTTGTGCATAGATAATCTCGGTCATTCCACATCGCTCGTTGGTTCATTCCTTTCTTGCTGTTTTCGACGTTTTACTTGGTGTTTAACATAGTCGTGTGCCGCCTGCACCGTCTGAAGTATAACCGGTTTCCCACCAGTGATGATTTTGAGTTTCGCCGGATATAACATGGCATATTCCAGGCCAAGTTCCCTCAACTTCTTTTTTACCGGAGCGAATTCCTTCCGAGCAAGTTGCACCGCCATTGTGTGATCTGGATAAAATTCCAGCGTGTTCCCTTGATGCGTAATTTTGCCCATTTCTCTTGCCAGCCTCAAGATCGTGTCCCTGTCCCTGTAATTCAGCATGCGGGCGATGATCATGCGAGGGGCAGCGCCAGGCTTCGGGACCGGAGCCAGCGACCGATGTGCTCTCTCCACCAGAAACACTGAGGACAGTTTGTCAGAGCCGAAGATCTCTTTCACCAGTCCTTCTATATAGGTCTCCATTTTCCCTGTGTTTGTGGATTCCGGCAAACCCGAAATCCGGACGTTGTTGCGCCTGGACCTGGCTTCTTGGTCCTCCACCTTGGCTCGCAGGTTTTCCACTGTCTTTTCTAGGCCCCCGCAGGCTTTGGACGTTGTTTTTTGGTCGTCTTCCACCTGTGAAATGCGCTGTTCGGCTTCTAGAATGCGCCCGTCATGTTGTTCAATTTTTGCCGCCATGTTGTCCACTCTCTGTACCACAGTGTCCAGTTTCCCGTTCATCTCATGTAGGCTCTGCTGGATCGCCCGTAGCACCGATTCCATGCCCGATCCTTCTGGTGGGTCTTGGCCCCCTTCCGCTTCAGGGTCTGATATCGTGCTTTTTCCCTGTTTCCGCGTTTCGAACTGCAGTTTTGTTTGTTGCCGGTCTGGCTTCCCCATGTCGTGGAGTTGTTGTGGCGTAGTTTGTCCGCTTGAGTTGGGGCTGCTAGCGCTCGTCGCACTTTTCTTGTGGTAGGCGCGATGTGTGGTTGCTGCAGCCCCCCACCTCGCCGTGCGCGCAGTCATCTGCCGGTCAGTGTAGGTGATTGTAGGAATCCGTCCGCCGTTGAGTGGTGCCTTGGAAATGTCGCAGGTAACGTAGGTTATGGATCTCCTGGGGTGTCTCAGCCGCAGCGCTCTGTTGCCAATGTGGCGCCGGTTATTCGCGATATGCGGTCGCTGCAGCCCCCCACCTCGTCGTGCGCGCAGTCAGCAGCCAGTTTACATAGGTGTGGGTATGGGTCCGTCCGCAGCCAAATAGCGCCTTGTGAACGTATCTAGTAATTCAATTTATGTGTCTCTTGGAGCGCCGTCGCAGCAGTGTTCCGTTGTAAATTCGGCGTTGATGTAGCGCAATGCGCGGACTCTGCCGCCCCCCATTTCGCCGTGCGCGCAGGTATTAGCCAGCCATAACAGGTGTGGGTAGGAATCTTTCTGCAGCTTAGTAACGCCTCATGAGTATTGCAGAGAAGGTATGGCATGTATCTCCCGGGGAGCCGTGTCAGCCGCAATCACTATCCTGAAAGCAATGTCGGCGGTTCAAGGTAATTGACAGAGCTCATATCATTGCGGCCTGCGCGAGGACAGTTTGCCAGTCCTTCGCGCCGTATTGTGTGAGCTATGCGCGGGTCGCCACTCCTACCTCGCCGCCGTCTCAGCCCTCGGGGTGTGGGTGGTGGAACAGACGTGCAGCTCCGCAGCAGCGAGGGCAGGGAGCCCCGCTCAGTCACCAAGTCTCAGCGCTCCACTAGCCCGCCAGATAATCACGGGGGTCTGCACAATGACTGGCGCTCAGCTTAGTTGATCTCCGCCACTGGTCCTATGCGTTCCATTAGTGCCGCCATTTTCGCTCTCGTGAACCGCACATCGATTTGCCGCTAATGTCTGTTCTGCGCTGTGTTGTCCCGCCTCATTGCCTTACTTGGAGTAACTTTTGCTGCATCTGTAGGTGTGCCGGGTCAGCACCCTGCCTCGCGCCGCCTGGTCGCCTCTCCAGGGCCGAGTCGCCGATCATCATGAGCGGCCATTTTGATGTGCCGCCTCGCGATCTCCGTTTCCCGGGCTGGATCAGCCTTGGTTAGCCTCGTCGGCGTCTTCTTCAGGCAGATCAATATCGGCCGTGAGCTCCGATGCCCAATGCACCGCTGGTCACTTCATTTGGTGAGGATTACAGGGGTCAAAGGCCGCTAATCGTACGACCGCCCGGCGGAGCTGACACACTAGCCAGCCATTCCGCAGTGCGCCCTCTAGCGCCCTACTGTAGCCATGTTTGCTATGGAGAAATCGCATACTGCTGCAAACATTTTGGCTGAGTTCAACAGCAAGGTCTTTGAATGGATGCGACCAAGAGGCCTTAACATTGCTTTTGTTGCCACCGACAATGGCAGTAATGTAGTTAAGGCCATGGAAGATGGTCGCTATTTCAGGGTCCCGTGTTTGGCACACTGCATTAACATTGTGGTTCAAGACTTTCTGAAAAATTAAAGCAAAGTCAGCAACTTACTGACCATTTGCAGAAGAATCTGCACGCATTTCAATCATTCTTTTAAAGCCCGGAAGCAGCTACGGGTCATTCAACGTGAGTATAAAATGCCAGTCAAAGCACTCATCCAGGAGGTACCAACACGTTGGAACTCTACTTATTACATGCTTGATCGTCTGTTTGAGCAGTACATACCACTTAATGCTTATGTCATGACAATGTCAAGAAGATCAGGGGATACAACTGTTATTAAAGCCATGACAGTTGATATGTCGCAATGGAACCTCATTAAATGCCTGACAGAGATGCTACTTCCTTTTGAGGTATTCACACGTGCAGTCAGCAGGGAGGACTGTACTATGGGCCAAGCTATCCCATTGTTGTACATGCTAGAGCAAGAGCTGAAGGAGGTGTCTGAAACATACGAAGGTGTTGAAGGAAAACTTGAAGCATGTAATTTGGCAAAGTCCTTAGCTGGCTGCTTATCTGAGGATACAAGGATTCAAAATAAGATTGTGTCACATCAACATTACATTACTGCCACAATTTTGGATCCACGGTACAAATTATTTGTGAACAGTAATGCAGTAATTCCTTTTTCAGAAGGGGATGTTGCCAAGTACAAAACTGTCATAGCCGAGGAAGCCACTGATTTAGAAAACGAACGGCTCTCAATTAGAGGCCTGCCAGTGCCAGCCCAGGACAGTGCAAGTACTACTGAGCATCCTACAGAGTCAAGTTCTTCTTCACAGCATGTGAGCAGTGCGTTTGCTTCCCAGCAGTCACAACACAACCAATAACAACAACTGCACCAACAGGATCTGATTTATCAGACGCAAGCAACAAAATAGCTGCTTGGTTTCTACAGAAAGGGATGGGTAAGTCCGTTGCTGTCGCAAAGCAAAAAGAGGACGAGCAAACCCGAGCACCAATAGACATTGAGCGGTTGGTCCAGGCCTATCTGGATGACACAACAGAGGTGTTCATGGAGCAAAGCCCATTGGTGTATTGGTATAGGACAAGAAGCCAATGGCCAGTGCTCAGCAGGCTGGCGATAAAGTATCTAGCTTGCCCTGTTGCAAGTGTCTCTTCTGAGCGTATTTTCAGTGCTGCTGGTGCCATTGTGACTGTGAAAAGGAACAGTCTCTCGCCCAAAAGCGTGGAGAGGTTAACCATGATCAAAATGAATCAGCACTTCATACCACCAGACTACAAAATACGTGAATCAGAGCTGGAAGAGGAGAGCGAGTTGAAAGACATAACTAGTGGGTTACATGACCTACGTCTGTCAGAAGAACCACCAGGGTTTGAGGACGAGCTCCTCTTCCCAGACAACTAGGCTTTTAAATTGTTACATTCTCCCTTCCTTTATTTCTCCCTTCCTTATTTGTGTGTATCTGTCTTTCTGGCTCAAACTTCAAAACCAACACCATCTTCCTTTCTCTTTTAATTACCTATTGGAGTTGCACATCTGAGCATTTACTGTGCACTCCACTCATCAGAGTCCTGCTCTATCTTCCAGACTCACCCTAAATACATTTCCATCTTGCCATACATTGTATGGAGACAGACAATAGTGCAATAATGTAGCCTCTAACAGTCCCTCCATAACAAGTGAAACGTACGTGACTATAGCCATCTTCTGTTTTGTTTCCAATCTGAAATGCATCACTGTCTTAAGGCTACACCTCTGTCGGCAGGCATACACAACTCTTCAATGTCAGAACTTGAGCAGGGCTCCAAAATTAAAGTAAACTCGTCATCACTTTCAGAAGGCTCTGCTGCATCTGTGATCTGACAGCCACAAAGAAGAGAAAGACAGGTATATGAAATGAATGATGCCATACATTGCATTGGCTGCTTGCTGACTCAGAGCAAATGTGCATGAAGTAGAACTATACTAGTAGTTTAATATAATAACAAAGTACTTGTGTCTCAAGTGATGGTCAATGTTTCCATGTTGTTTAATAATATGTATACAATTGTACTCCTACTACTGCAGGTGCAGTCTGGACTTAATCGTAGTCACTCACTACAGACTGAGTTGCTGTTGGTGGTCTGTTGGAGAACACGTACACGTGCCACACCGGATGATGATGATGATGACCACCATACCATCTTTGCACGCTGTCAGTCAGTTTGATCTGAGATGATTGATGGAATATGTTCAGGAATTGGAATACCAGGTAAACACACAACCAATCAACAAGAACCACAGCAGACCTAGGCTACATGTGTGTGCAGTGGTGGAATAGAATAGCGGTATGATTGACCGACATTGGCGCATTGATTTAATCACTTGTTTTGGAAAATGCTAGGTTGATGTATATGCCTTTTGTCTGAAACTGTGAAAAATAAAGGTAAATGGAGTTTGGGCCACAGACTCACGGCCCGGTGTTGTGGTGTGGCCCTGTAACTGTTCTGTGCTGGCTCCTATCTTGTTGTTCTTTTCGATGACTGCTGTGCAACTAGAAGAGTAGAGTTAATCAATGTATCCAAGCAGCCTCAGTCTGAAAATCTTCTCGCTCACGAGTCTTGTCTTTTTTGCACTACACCGTAATTGATTTTTATGTTTTCATTCAGTTAACCTATTTTGTAATACCCCATTTCTTCTTTCATCAACACTTACAGGCCGGCCTTTCACCCAGTGCTATTATACATGGAGCAACAACTCACACTTACCTTACCAATCCTCCTCATCATCCAGCCAGAGGCGCCCAAGAATGATATTCAGTCACAGTGTCCATGGAAGGGAGGACAAAGATGAATGACGAGATACAACTACACATTTGGCCCTGGATAATACATTAACTTTAGTATCATTTTCATATTTTTCTTTGATTCCTTTTTCCTCTTCATTTATTTTACGCTTGTGTTTGGTAATTGATTGTTCACTTAAACTATCTCTTAATTTTCTTTGCTAGCTTTCAGCCCGCTACATCAGGTATTACGATTTCTCAGAGGGCATACAGCCTAGGCAAAAGTCATATTCATAATATCATATATAAGAAATACTTCCTTTGAATTGTGTAGTAGTAGTTAACAATTACCACTTATTATTAACCATCAAGTTAATAATAAACCTTCATTATGCATCCATTTAGTTTTTCTTACTTGACTTTACATTTATTGGGTAGTAGTGGATCAGTAATCATCGTCTTCATTGTTTTGCTTTTGTTGTCTCCATGTGTACTGTTTTTCTTTGTCAAACCTTTCCCCAAACCCCCGTTCCCATCCATTCATCAAACCCTAACCCTCTTCCCCCGGGCTGTGTGGTTTTATATTGAGGTGTGATGTTACTACATTAAATCTACACCAACAATTGATCACACGCTTGCTGGGGCAGATGTGGTGAAAGCAACACTAATGAAATCAAATTGTCAACGAGGCAGGGCGAGGATCTTCTTCTGCTTGCCCACCCAAGCTCACTTTATGTACTAGTGTACAATGCAATTAATTTCCCGAAGTGACCCAACGAATAAATCTAAATAATTGCTGGCATTGTTTGAATTTAATTTTAGAGCATTTAAGTTTACGATTTGTATTGTGTTTTAATGACTCCAACGCAACTACAGTTATCTTCTTGTACTTGCCAGTCCCCAACACCATTGATTTCTTTGAGTTCGTTTAGCAGTTGCAATATTGTTTGTATTTTTTTTCAGTATTATGTACTGTAATTTTCTGCTTCTCCCACACTCTCTCTCAGGCAAATGACTGTCTCTTTGTTTTTGTTTGCCAATGCTAGTGCCAGTGTCTAGTCTACTACCATCACACAACCACGGCATATTCTCCGTTGTCTTGGGAAACCATGCAGCCCTTGCGGTGCCAAACGTAATCATCATCAATCACAGGTAAGAAGAGAAGTTTGCTGGGAGGTATAATGGAGGAGAGGCTGGTAGTACTAATAGGACAAATATAACTGAGTGAGGGGTACCGCATCTATCTGTTTGCATGTTACACATGTGGTCAATTAATAAAGTATTTCAATCAAACACGGGCCGCTGCCCTGCATCTAGAGTAAACCTTGTGATGTACAACAGTAACCCCACCACAAAACAACATCATATGTGTAAGTTGAAAATAAATAACATTTATTCATGTAAAAAAATAAAATATCCTCCTAGTCCTCCTATCCCACCCCTATCCCCACCCTAACCCCAACCAATGTCCAAGTCCAAAGAATGTCCCACAAAAATAACCCCAACACCCAATTCCCACCCACCAACAAAAGTACTAAAAAAGGGGCAAATCTACCAGGGTCCTTTACAATTGGCGGGCTTTGAGGTATTTGTCCACTATTATCTTAACGCACTCCTCTAATTGGTCCTCCAGCTTGGCCACCCGGAGGAGAAGTTGTTGCCGAAATGCACGGCACCTGCATTTGCATCCATGCTGTGAGGGGGTGGTAGATGTTAAATGCCGGCGGTGAGCGGCTGCCTGGCTGCGGCGCCGTACTCCTGCAGGTGGGGCCTTGCTGGGGCCAGGCGCATTGGAAGAGGCAGCAGCTGCTGCCGCCGCCTCTTCCTCCTCCTCCTCTGCCTCAGCCACCAGCTGGCGGTACTCCTCCACAATGGCCTGCAGTTTCCTTTGCCGGGCCCTGGCTGCCAACTCCTTCCGTGATGGTTTTTGGGAAGAAGTATGAGTATCTATAAAAAAAGAAACAGAATTGTAACTGAAACTTTTCAAAATTAATTCAACAGTACATTGTGGCATAGTAGCACTACCAAGCGCAGTACATACAATTGGTGTCAACTTTTAGTATCTATCTAATCTATCCTCCTGCTTCCCCTGCCTGTAGCATTTGTTGAAGTTTTTTCCGGCATTATACTTGCCCTAGTACTATGGGTGGACTTGAGTACACAGAACAACACCAGTCTTTTTTGTATCCCCTTTTATATTTTCAAAGTAAGACTGCTTCCAGTGACAGTCTCCACCTCCAAAAGTAAATGTCTATCATTCTTTATTATCGCCTTAGCTGGTTTCACTTTCACCAGCAACCACCCATGCATCCACTCCTTCCTTGCCTTGGGTTTCATTGACACAAACTCCGCTCATGATTCCTACTATCCACTATATCCATGCACTCATATTGTTTTGCCCAACCAGGCCTGCATTTTCTTTCACCTTCCAGTTCTACCCATCCTTCAACAACCCATGCATCGGATTCATATCAGCCACGTGCATGAACCTTCCAAAGTATCCTCCTATGGTAGTCTTATTATTACATCTCTTTAGTCCTTCCTCCTTCCACCCTAGTTCACTTCTTTCCCTTTTTGTTCAACACATCCCTCAAGGTCATCTGATCTGACTTTTAGTCTTCTCCATAACTTTCACAGCTGAGTTGGAGTTTGATAGAAGAGGCCTTGTTTACTCAACTCACACTGGTAATGCTGCAAAGGGTGTCTTCTTCAACCATTGTATATTGTTGAGTACAACTTCAAATTCATACTTTCTTAATAAGTCTCATAGCACAGTGAGGGAAATGTTCCCCTTCCACCTAGTAATGAAAATAAGTAATGAATATAACTTACCACCGCCCACCGCTGAAGTTTCCTCCCCCACTGATGCTCCTGCAGGAGCCGCAGCCACTGTCCCCTCCTGGATGGCAATCGCATCGCCGCTGACCCCGTCGGCACTGGTGGTTGGGAGTGATTGTGCACCTATAAAAGCGAGTACACCTTTTTAGATGCCTGCACACCTCCCCCTATTTTACTACTTGTACTTTTTTCACCAGAAAGGAAGATTGAAAAAACAGTTACGTACAACATAAATCGTTGTAACTAGTCCAAATTGCGGCCTACTGTACAGCAGTCACATTAGACAGAGTTTAGTTTTAATTTATTAGATGGTCCCTAGGGTCATCTAATCTCTACTCCTACTCTAGTCTTTGGACGGTTAGCCTGAGCCATATAACCATTTTATACTTCTGCTTTTATACTACTGCTTTGCCCATGCTTTGCTTTGCCCATGTTATCTCGCAGCTTGTTGCACAGTAAGAAAGACACCTTTGAGGCCACATGAGTGTTGCATACAACTAAAGAGGTTGACAAACCAGTATTGTTAGTCCCTTTTGCTTATCCATAATGTTGCACCTTTTGCCATGACTGCTAAAAACTGGCATAGTTGTATTCACTGTGCAACATTTTTCTCATAGGCAGATGAGAAGATTGCCTTCTACGAACCAGAGATTTGCAGAGCTTTCGAAAGATGCATGTTTAACCAGTATAGGTTCAACAGTGAGGGGTCTCCCACAATTCACACAGTTCTCTATCGTGCACTAGATGTACAAAATGTATAGTATTTAATCTTCTTCATTTTGCATGGTGGAGCAGGATGTTTTTCATGGAAATACTTACAAGTTACAACAACACAAATCTTGTTATTAAAAAAATAAAGTTTTTGAACTTGCACATAGACTCTGTGGTATATTTTGAATGTCTGGGGTGTTGTGGACTGAAACGAGTGAGTGAGCGAAAGGGTGTTCTTCTGTTCTGGGGTGTGTAATAAAATCATTGGGTATATATATCTAACTATCTTCGTGTGGGGGTCGGGGTGGGACAAATAACTATGGCCGAGACACTTAGGTAGGTAGACGGTCATTGGATTGTGGGTTCTGTGACTATGGTGTAAGGTGTAAGGTCCAACCTCCCTATCACCAACATCAACATCCAATTTTCTTGTGCATAGTTCTGTATGTGCATGTGCAGAGAATAATAAACACAACAGTAGTAGTAGTATACTAACCGAACAAAAATTAGTAGGCAAACATCTGGTTGTGCATTTTGTTGGTGGGAATTGACAAAGACTGGAGATTACAGAGGACAACGCAAAAGACAGGAGTGGACCCAGTGGCTACAGCTATTCTATCACAGCTTTATTCAAAAGAATACCTTAACTAAAGAGTGGCCAACAGGGCAAGCTTAGCTACACACCGTCTAATAGTAGTAGCACAGAGAGTCATAGGGCAGAGGCAGTTTGAAGGAACTGAAAGTCAGGGATGGCATTGGATACCAAAAATTTGGAAAACAAATTTAAGACCAAAGAAGGTTTTGCTAACATTGAATTAGGAAGGAGGCTTAATAGGTTGGAAAAAATAAGGTGCGTTAAAAAGTTAGGGAAATATAATTGTTAATAATATAAGCACTGTAGGACTTACTGGGGCCAGCAGCAGGATCCTCGGTAGAGGAGCGCTCCTCTTGTGGTTGTCCCGCCAACTCGGACCCCGTCTTCTTGCCCCTGGGTGGTGCTGATCATGTAAGAAATAATAAAGAAAGAGAAACATTAAGTGCTGTGAAACAAAGACATAATTCAAAAATTCTCTCAAACATTTTAGGAAACAACAATTCCAATAAAATTGACTTTGAAGTATAAATGACTACTGGCTTGCAGGATTCACAGACCGTCTACTTATAGAACACTAATCAAATGTTCCATAAACATTCTGATTGCAGAATATACTAACGAAGCCAGTACCACCTGACCTACACCACCTATTCAAGAATCCAGACGGGCCAATTGTTCAGTAAGTCGGCATTTCCATTTTATTTTTGCCCGCAAACATGCATAGATGAGATGGAGGACACATGCATAAATTTGTGCATACACGGAATTGTTGGTTGCTTGCGTCATATGAACTGCTACTGACTGACGTGACCATGCTATTGCTGCTAAGCCTACCACTCAGTAAACAAACTTCAAACTGGTTCTATTGAGGGGTGGGGTAAATAAGACCTAAGCATTCAGTGACAGAGGAGGCGTCATGCAGACCGTTAAAAAAATATGAACTAATACTATCCATCCACCACTATTTCACTAAAGGACAATGTAAGGACTAGACTCCAGCAATAGCATTAACTAACTTCAGTTCTCTAAAAACTCTAACATCAATAATCACCAGCCCAAGCTAGCGCAAAGTTACAAACCAGTAAGAGAAGTGGTGAGCAGCACCTGTGTCATACAATAACAGAAGATTTTGAGATGGAATTGATCTGCAATGTAACTAAGCGCACCAGTAATCGTGTTACTTTTTCGTCCAAGAATTATACACAATACTTATACTACTATATTATATATTAAATTATTAATATTACTAGCTACTCACCAAGCCCCACGACCTCGACACCTAGCAGCTCCAACAGGTCCTGCTCCCTGTCCAGAATGTCTGCCCACCGGTGGGCCAGCTGCTGGTGGGTGCGCCAGATATCCGAGCGACGGTAGACTGCCCGGCGCACCTTCGCCCACCGGCGGTGACGCTCCTCTGGGAGGTAGCCGGAGCCTGGCCTGCCGCCTGCTGCCAAGTTCAAGGGGAGGTGGCGCTGGATGAAAAAAAACAGGGCGGCCACCTCCGCCTCCCCGAAAAGATTCCGGGCATGCACCCCTGCAGGTCTCATTCTGCCGCAAGGCAGCCGGCTCTTGGGCGCAGGCGCCTTGCCCTTCGAGCCGGTTCTGCTGCTCCCCTTTGCTATGGTTCTGGGGTGGAGGTGGAGGTGGAAAAGAAAAGTTAGAACAAAAGGAAAAAAAGTTAGGGGGAAGAAGTAGGAGCTTAAATAAAGAAGTAAAATAAAACAGTAGAAAAGTAAAAAAAAAGGTGGAAAAGTAGAAATAAAATGCAAAATATAAACTTAGGGACAGAGAGAGATAGATAATAAGTAAAAAAAGTAAGAAAAACTGTGAAAATAGGTAAAAATTGCACAGATATAAGGTGGATAGAAAACTAGGCCCAGAACCATAGCATAGAGTGCGAAAAACAAGATGGCCGCGCCCATCGCGACCACGTGGGTAAGTTTGCGCGCGATTTCACGCGAACACGCACTTTGTCAGCGTGAACAAGTAGTTGTGTTCCCGAACAAGACGTGCACCACGCGAACACGTTATCCGCGACCCGGAAGAGGAAATAGGGGACGAGTGCGGGCGGGACAATTGAAAAAACAAGATGGCCACGCCCATAGCCCACCACATGGGTAAGGTCGCACGCTACAATCACCCGAACACGCAGACAGCGCCCCGAACACGCACAACGCGCTCCCGAGCAAGAAAAACAGCTCGCGAACGGGTCTAGCAAGCTACTACGCACGCTCGCGAAGCTACGCGAAGCTCGCGTAGTGCAAGAACGTCTTCGCGTAGCTTCGCGTAGCGCGACTACGCATGCTACGCCCAGGGTTAGTGGTTACATCGCGGTCATTGTAACGACCGTGGTGTATCGGCACCCGTTGTAATAACTAGCACTGTTCCGTCATACATCCCCCTGAAACCTATGGTTTTTTCAGTGAATTCAGTTACCGCGTTGTAACAGCATTGCGGTGTAGTGACCGCATTTTTAACGATGTTTCCCGTTTCAGGGGTGTTATAGTTAGCTGGACATTTCACTCGTACAAAACCATAGAAATTCCACTGTTATAGTTAGTTCAGCTACTATGACTCACGCCCCCACAATGCACTGCTCATGACGTCACAGATTACATCATTCATGGCATGGTCAGTGATATCACTGATGACATCAATGATGACATCTCAAATGACATCACTGATAACATCATCCAGGGACTGTGTGTTTCTGTAAAGTTTAAATATGTTTTATATATATGCCAAGGTGTATTGAAGAATCAGTGGGTGTATAAGTGTCTGGATGAAGGTTGTCTATCTAGGTCTGTGAGTAAATCCATGGATGAGTGGTGGTATGTGACTGAATAGGTGTATGACTGCATATGATAGTGTTGTATTAAAGAGTGACTGCATGTATGAGTGGTTGTATGGGTGAATGTCTGGATGTGTGTGTAGACCTAGGAATCAGTAAGTGGGTATGTAGTAAATGGTATTGGTGTGTCGATGGTTTCAAAAATGGTAGTCTGTATTTTAGAATGGGTGTTTCAAAGGTTTTATTAGGGTGTGAGGAGGTGCATCAGATTATCATTCATTGATAACTTTATTTTGGCCACCAGGACCATAAAAGCACATAATAAAAGACATTTACATAATACAATTTAAAATCAATATATTAAAAATTGACAAACTACAGTGATTTTAGTGATAATAATAAATTAGACATCTTATAAAAACAACCAAGATAAAAACGTATTAAACCGTGTAAAGTAGTTATCATGAAGATTCAATAATTGTCAATAAAACAATAGCAAAAAGTACATAAGGTAATCATTGAGCAAGGGAGTTACGTTGCTTCAGCAACATTGCGTTTAAAAAGCGGGACACTGCAAAGACTATTGAGGGGTTTGTATCAGATTTTAAGACTCTCAGAGCCGTGGAACAATCCCTGAATCCGAGGTTCCTGCAGATTGGTTTAACCCAGCATCTGCGTGCTGCCTGATATTTAGGACAGAAAAATAGTACGTGAGTTTCGTTTTCTAGGTGGTAATTACATGATGGGCACTCCGTGGTTTCGTTGGTAACCCATTTACGAGTAAAGGATTTAATTGGCAAACTGGCCATCCTGAACTGCATGTACAATTTCCTCGATATTACCGGGAAGATCACATCCAGAAACTGCTCCATCAGATTATCATGTGGATGATGTCATCAGTGATGTCATTTGAGATGTCATCAGTGATGTCATCAGTGATGTCACTGACCATGCCAAGAACGATGTAATATGTGACGTCATGAGCCGTGCATTGCGGGGGCGCAAGTTATAGTTAGCTGAACGAACTATAACGGTGGAATTTCTATGGTTTTGTATGAGTGAAATGTCCAGCTAACTATAACACCCCTGAAACCTATGTTTTTTCCAGTGATTTTCTAAGGTTTTTTAAATGCTAATTTCTAACTATAACGGACCTGAAACCTATGGTTTTTTCAGTGAATTTCAAAGGTTTTTTAAATGTTAATTTCTAACCAAAATATCCCTATAACCTATAATGTTTTTTAAGTACATTTTAAAACACGTGAATACTTTTTATACTGAAAACAAACTTAACAGTAGTCTTTTATAACTTATAATTATGGCTTCTGGTTTTATGGTATTTATTTATTGGGCATTTCCGTCTGAATTAATCCATATTTTTGTTAAATAATTGTATCTGTATTTACCCATATATATTTTGGGTTTTGTGAAAAAATGAGTCTGAAATGAGTATATTTCCACATTTATTTGTCTGATAAATATGCACTCATGGCTGAAGGACTGACCGTTTTCAGTCATATAAACACTCTTAGATGATAAACTATACGCACCCTTGATATTAAAATGTGCATGTTTTCTTATACAAGCATATATATTGCTCTTTAAGGCTCTTTGCTAAAAGTCTTTTATTGTTTTAACCCTTTTAAGTTTAGAACGACAGACCTATTGGCCAGGTACTGAACATTGACAGCATTTAGAATCGCTCAAAAAATAATCCAGTTTCCGTTTTTATCCATATTTTTAAAAAAATACTGAGAGGAAAATAAATAATTTTTTGTCTGTATTTATCTGTAAAAATCAGTAAAAACGGAAAACAAGGAGCCCTACTTATAATTTTACAATGTTTTCAACTTAATTAGCAGTAATTAATATATAAGTGTGGTAAAAGTATGACGCAGCACATATAATACCTGACGTCGAACAACAGCGTTCACAGTTCGATTGCCGACTCCAGCAGCATCTTAACCCAATACTATCTCACTGTCGGTAACACCTTGCTTAATCTTCCCAAAGCCCCGAGCGCCGGCACACCTTTCCGGGGGTAGCTTTACGCTTTAAAAATTCTGGCATTTTTTTAATTTAACAGCATAGTGATGACAAATATTAGCAAGTTTTTTTTCTTCCATTGTAAACAATATTTTTTTATGCCTTCTATTTATATGTTTTTAATCATGAGAATGCAAGTGACACAGTATACCGGGCAACACTTTTTAAACTCTCCAACGTATGTAGATATTAAGGACCTTATATGTGTTACGATGGAAATCGAAACCTTTACAGCTTCACTGTTTGTACCTTTTCCCTACACGTGCACAAGTTAAACAGTTAAAACGTGAGCACGTGTAAACTGTAAAACGTGACATCTAAATGGGCGGAGCTGCATCTTCCTTCCATAGACTACTCAACAACCAAAAACTATACAAACTACACCCGTTGTGCTATTAGTTTCGTTTTCGCAAGTCATTTCTCCGTGCCCATTCTGTGATGCCGGTTCCCTTTTCTAGCATCTGATTCTTGTTTTGCATCAACAAAACATATTCCGAAGTTGTAAGCTGTTTGATTATGGCATAGTAGATATTTATAATACGTAGCTATTCGTCAATATTTAAACATTTATATGTAGTAAGAAGTGTTATTCCATGTTTTCGCCTTTTTTTCTGTAACGTCATCAGCTTGTTTTCAGAAACAGACAGATTACAGCAAACATTGCTCCTTCTCTGGCTCCTCTGAGCTCAGATACTGTGACTTTGTATATTATAATATTGACACTGTACTTGACCTCAGAGGTGTTGGTGATCCGTCGGAACAAACCCTAAACATTTACAATGAACGTCACCACCTTCCAGTTGTTAGTCTGTTTTCCCTTAGGGATCATATGCTGTTAATATGTATATTATAATATGAACAGTCATGTTGATCTCAGAGGAGTTCATGACCCGTCGGCACAAAGAGTAAAAATATATAACCAACGTCACCAGCTTCTGGATTTTAGTCTGTTCCCCCCTTTTGATCATATACTGTGAATATGTATATTATAATTTTCACAGTCATAATGATCTCAGAGGAGTTTATGACCCGTCGCCACGAAGATCAAACTTTTCAACGTCCCGGAGAAAAGATGCACAGAAAATAATTACTGCTCGAAAGTATTTCGTTATGGATCTTCTGTTCTAAAGATGACTTTATTTTCCTTTTCTTTTTTGTGCAACAATGGTGACATTCATTATATTGTAATAGACTGTCCTATTGTTACAGAAGAGGAATTGGAGATTTGTCGGTGCCATCTGTAATACAGCTTACGAAACATTAGAACATACTTTCCGATATTTTTTCAGTGAGCATATTTTACGAAATTGCAGTATAAAAAAATAAAGCGTTTCATACATACTTTGTTACTTGAAATATTTGATGAACCCTACATTTCTGAATGTTATTTTCTAATTTATATTCTTTTCAGTTGCGGTTCCTATTCATGTTCTCCCTATAGAATATATAGGACCAGTACTGTATATTGTAATAGTACTATCCTATATATTCCTAAATGAGTATGTGATTTGTTAGCGCAACAGTGTGCAACCTCTAAGCACTACGACAGAATGTTCCAGAATTCTACAAACTATAAATTTGAAAAATGTTAATGCATACATTTCTATCTAATATGAAGTCATATGTGTTTAACCGTTTTTTTACTTGTTCTTCTGACCTCAGATAATGTAGTGCGGGAGTGTTTGTTGTTGCACTTCTATTCTACTTTATCTAAAAGTAACTGATGCCCTCTTATATTATCAAACATATAGGGCAACACTTTTACAATCTATAGCAGAAAAAAGGAGGGTGTCGCCACGCTTAACTGATATTTTATGAAAATTCCATTTTTATTTGTCACCCCTTTGATATATACAGTGTCAGTTTCCGAAGAAAGCTTATTTGTAATTGCTAAATAAAAACTGTTTCAAACCTAGACTGAATTTTTTTCTGCGCAACCACACCTCCCCGTCAGAAAAGTAAACACCACATTATAAGTAAATAGTGCTCCTGGGAAGTATCCCACCCGCAAACTTGATAAAAAAAACACCGCAAGACACTGTTATTTTTCCGCCGTGATTTGTACACCCCATGGCAATTATATAAATGGCCCTTATGGCGGGCGGTCCCGAATTTTGATAGGATGGCGGGCGGACTAAGTCCGCCCGTCATCCTAATGACCCCCTAAGCTTGGGAAAGTCCTCTTTGGAACACGTCAGCCAATCAGATGTCCCTCCTACTCCGCGGAGCAGAAGTGAATGTCTGCCAACACTTCTACTTTCAATAGGCTGCAACCAATCAACATTAAGCTGTGGAAGCTCCTCCTTAGAGCACGGCAGCCAATCAGATGTCCCTCCTGTGAGAAGTTGGCCTGGCATATGATGTCCACTATTCTAGTGGGCACCTTGCACTAGTCCAAACGACCCTTATTGATGGTAGGTTTAGACAACCTTTATAGAAAGCTAACCTAGTGGTAGCTGTGGAGAGCAGCCTTCAGGCTAAGTCTTGAAGCAATGTAAAGCAGTTTGTTTTACCAGTCTATAATCTCTTGAATGATCAAATGAAAGAGCACCACGCCAGGTATATATATAAAATACATGTATTTATTCTAAACACAACCCGTCTAGTCTCTTTATGAGGCTAGAGGCAAAAGTACAATACAAGAACTTAAATAGCACACAGTAAATTAGCACAGTATACAATTTTCCCTAGGGGCCTCACAAACCATATACTAAGAAAGTGGTGTAAGAACCACATGAGGGACAGAAGTTAGGCCTAGGGCCTGTAGAACCACTGGGGCAACCAGGAACCACCCACGGTAGGGATGCAGGAGACCCATGGGGACGCGTGCAGTGTCTAAACACAGCAGCGAATCACCATTGACTTCTATGGCGAAAGTTAAAGTTACAAAGTTACAGTTTAAGGACACTTAGGAGTGGACTATGGTGAAACCCTTTCAGTACTGGACACTTCGAGAGTCAAGACCCACGGGAGTACCGAAGTACTCGTGTTACCTCACCCAGGAAAGCCGGGTGCATAGGTGTCTTTTCGGGTTTCGTCGTCGATTCCAATGGAGAGCTGCAAAGAAGTGCTGCAGGCGTCCAGGAGAAGAGTGTCCAAATGGATCCAAGGGTGTATTGTAGATCTGAAGAACTTGAAAGCAGAAGGAACAGAGTCTGGGTCACTAACCAGTGACCAGGATGGTGACAGGAAGATGCCAGCCGATGTTGGGAGCTTTCAAGTGAAGTAGGTGAAGCTTGACTCTTCAGCCATGAGGTCCAGGAGGCGTTGACGACAACCAGAAGCTGGATTAGAGCTGTCCCACATCGGATGTCGAGGGCTGCAGCATCGGTATCCGAATTGGACACAACAAGCCTTGGCAACAGCAACCCACGCAAGATGACAAGATTGGCTTCGGTGCAGACCATATTGGTCTGAGGGACTCACCCTTTGGAGGGAAGACAGGGCACTTCTGGAGCAACCAGGAAAGCCCAAGAAACAAAGTAGATTCCCTCATGGAGACCCACTAGCCAACAGACTAGGGACCGCAAAGGCGCCTCAAGCTGAAATGCTGAAAGTGGGCCCACGGAACACTCGTGGAGTGTAGGCCCACAATCTTCAATGCAAAAGGGGCTCAGGGCTCAGGGCTTGGTCTTCAAATAGCCCAATGCATAACTTCAGGAAAGCTCGGGAAGTTGATGCACTAGCAAATGTGCAGGATGTCCAGGACTTCCGGTCCCACGTCTCTCGTGATAGCTACAGGTCTCAGCTTCGCTGGGGACTCGTGTCAGCCTCGGAGATGTCTGGAAGTCTGTGTTGCAGATTCTTCGGGATCCAGTGGGAGCCTCGAAAATGCAGACCGGCAAGATGCTTCTTTGGTTTCTGTTTGAACAGGGAAATTAAACTAGAGAGTGCCCCAACTCTTCATATCTGGATGGTATAGCTATTTCAAAACGAGACCAACTGCAAGTTAATTAAACCTGGTCAGGTACTTTTATTTATACCTTTCACTCGTATTTTTTACTTTTTTTAGAGAAACATTGTTTTTTAAGGCAAAAAGAGATACACATTTATAACATGACATTACAAACTAAACAATCTTCATAACAAGACATACATCAAGAATACATCTAAATAACACAGAACACTGAACATGAAAAATTCATTACATCAATAATTCCAAATCAATTCCTTTTTCAAGATAAACAAAGCAAAGTTCAATCACAAAAAAAAACAGCAGTATATATTGTTTTTAGTATATCAATAAATGATACAATTCACTCTTGTGGATTGGCATATCCACAAGAGTGAATTGTATCATTTATTGATATACTAAAAACAATGTATACTGCTGTTCTGTGTTATTTGGATGCATTCTTGATTTATGTCTTGTTATGAAGATTGTTTAGTTTGTAATGTCATGTTATAAATGTGTATCTCTTTTTGCCTTAAAAACAATGTTTCTGTAAAAAAAGTAAAAAATACGAGTGAAAGGTATAAATAAAAGTACCTGACCAGGTTTAATTAACTTGCAGTTGGTCTCGTTTTGAAATAGCTATACCATCCAGATATGAGGAGTTGGGGCACTCTCTAGTTTTTCTACTTAGTATAACGGTCCAGCCCACCCTCAGTCCCGATAAGGACCTAACTCCTTTGTGTGCGATGTTTGAACAGGGGAGTCACTCCTTGACCCCAAGGGACCCCAGTTGATATGGAATGTCAAAGGTCCAAGATTTATGTTTCAGAGTTTCGCCCAGGGTAATCTATAGTCTCAGTGACTGGGTTCCTATACTTATACCAAGTTTAGGGGTTGGACTAACTAGGGTCCCACCAAAGAATAGAAACCGGCCTAAAGCTCAGTGGTATACAAAAGATCTGAAAATTCAAAAACAACTAACTAGGAACAGAGAACGGCACTGGCGAAGAACTTACGATAGCGAAAACAAGGAAAAATATAAACAAGCTCTTGCTTCTTATAAAGCTATGATAGTAGCTGCAAAAAAACATTATTTCTCCTCTAATATAGAGACCGCGAAAAACTCTAGCAGAGAGTTATATAACATTGCTAAAACCCTTTCTGGAAATACTTCGGATCTCAACCCCCCCCATCACAAGCACTATGTGATGCTTTATCCGAGTTCTTTTTCAAAAAGGTCAATGACATATACCAAGTGTTTAACTCTGACTCTGTTAGTAGTCCTGCTTTGTCCTCAATGATTATACCGAAAAACACTATGACCAATTTTAAACCCCTCACCACAGATCAAGTTAAGAGCATATTAAAATCGATCAAAGCGGGGTCAGCTCTGGATCCCTGCCCAACCTCGGTGATCGCAACCGTACCAGACACAGTCATCCCTATTATCACACATGTCTGTAATTCTATACTGATATCTGGAATTTATCCTGATGTATTAAAAAACACGCTGATTAAACCCCTGCTAAAAAAGCCTGGTCTAGACAAAGGTGAATTAAAAAACTATCGCCCTATTGCGAGTCTCCCTTTGCTAGCAAAAGTCACCGAAAAGGCCATGAACCATCAACTCTCAGAATTCATTGAGAGTCATAACCTGCTGGATGACACACAGTTCGGCTTCCGTAAACACCACGGAACGGAAACCGCTCTTATTAAGGCAGCGGATGACATAAGAATCATCCGTGATCAGGGAGGAACAGCACTGCTTGTCCTTCTTGATCTCTCAGCGGCCTTCGACACGGTCGACCACAAGATCTTAGTCGACCGTGTCGAAAGGATGGGTATTCAGCTAACAGCCAGGGATCTCCTGGCCTCTTTCCTAGCCAACAGAGCCCAGGCTGTCACCTTGGGCCCTTTTCAATCAGCTGACTTGTCGTTGCCGTGTGGGGTTCCCCAAGGCTCATCCCTCAGTCCGACACTTTTCAATATCTATGTGTCGGACCTTGCTAGTGTCATCAAAGCACACGGGATGGGCCTCACCTCATACGCTGACGACACCCAGCTGGTCTTGGCCATAAAGGGGGACGGACAGGAGGTGGCAGAAAGATTCCAAAGGGGGATGGTTGCTATCGGTGAGTGGATGGCAAGAAATTGCCTGAAGCTCAATTCCGATAAAACTGAGGTGGTGATCTTTGGCAACCTTTTGCCAGCTTGGTCGGCAGCCTGGTGGCCGTCGGCTCTTGGGGTTCCTCCCACCCCCACCGCTAAGGTCAGAAACCTGGGAGTCACTTTTGATGACAAGCTCAGTTTCATGGCCCATGCAAATAAGGTGGCAGCTAACGCCCATTTCAAGCTCAAAATAATAAAAAAGATCATCCCTTATTTACCAGACTCTGCAGCCAAGACGTTAGTTACCTCCCTGGTCCTGACATCGTTGGATTACTGCAACGGTCTACTGCTCAATGCACAAAACAGAGTCACAAAAAAACTTCAGACTGTGCAGAATGCAGCGGCACGCGTGCTATCCAAGAAACCCAAATTCGCCCCCATTTCGGATACCTTGAAAGAGTACCACTGGCTTTCCATCCAAAACAGGGCCAAATTTAAAGCATTATGCATAGTTTATAAGACCCTGCAGGATCAAGGACCGTGCTTCCTTAAAAAGTTACTAATTCCCTATAACCCGTCCAGAACACTTCGCTCCTCTTCACTTAACCAACTGCTGGTTCAACGAAGTAGAACAGTCTCTTGGGGTGATCGCCGCTTTGCTATTGCTGCCCCCAAGATCTGGAACACCTTACCGAACCACATCAAAATAAGCCCCACCCTCCTTCAGTTTAGAAGGAAATTAAAGACGTGGTTATTCAATCAGTAAACCTAGCCCCATCTTCTTGATCAGGGATAGACAGCATTGTTTACTAGCGCCGAGACGCCTACGGGTATTTGCACGCGCTCTACAAATGCTATTAAATAAATAAATAAATAAATATAGGAGGACCTGGGGAAGGGGTGGTTACACCCCTTCCCCTTTGTCCAGTTTCATGCCAGAGCTGGGGCTGAGTGCCCCAGCAACCGGTTTGAACTGGGAAATGCATGAGACACCTTGTGTGCCCCAGGCAGTGTCTGAAAAGCATTCACTGAATGCAACCCACCATGCCCCAATACACTAAAGCCTTTTCTGTGTAGGTGCTGGCACCTCCCTGGACAGGAAACCTATTGTTCAGGCCTCACCTGCCGGAGTTCATCCAGCAGCAGGAGGTCAGACTCGTGTCTATGGCAGCAGCATCCATTTTGTGATGCTGAGGCTCTTTTAAACATTTACCGGGTAAGTGTGTACATGTCTTCTCCTTCTAGAAGGGTGGAATTCTACCCCTGCCGCCATAACTGGCAGGGGGTATGATTCCAAAGTGTTTGACACCAAACACAACATCTTTTGATAAAGCCATTCCAAAGTTAGCATTAACCGCGAGGATTATAATGCACTTAAGAGTATATGGTATGGCTATATCCTACAACATCTATAAGGAAGGGATTCCGAAAGCTGCAGAGGGGCTCAGCTCATGCTGGGGCACCCTCTCACACAAAATCAAGCACTCTGCCTTCAGGATTGTCAAGGCCTGCCATAGGAGTGACTCATAGGTTCATATGTGTCTATACATATAGGTAGGTATAGGTATTCTATATCTAAGTAAGGGGTGCTTCACCACCTTGCCCAGGCTGCAAGTGCAGACCTGTGGTGCCATTTTTGAAGGCTTACCAGGGGTGGCATCATACATGCTTCAGCCCCTGGTAGGCCTTTGGGGTACCTATGCCCTTGGTACCTAAAGTACCATATACTAGGGACTCACAAGGGTAACCCAGTAACCAATCTGGAGTGTCCCTAATGTACAGGTAACCAATTTAGAGAGAGAACAGCTAGGCTGTGGCCCTGATTAGCAGGGCCACAGTCAGACTAAAGTCGATAAACCAGTGAAACACAGCAAAAAGTGGGGGTAACCATACGAAGCAGACCCTACTCTCCTACACCTCCTACTCTACGGAGAGGAAGTGAATGGCTGGCAACACTTCTACTTTCAATAGTTCGCAACCAACCAACATGAAGCTCTGGAAGCTCCTCCTTAGAACACGTCAGACAATCAGATGTCTCTCCTACTGAGCGGAGGAGAAGGGAATACCTAGCAATACTTCTACTATCAATAGATCGCAACCAATCAACATTATGCTCAGGAAGGTCCTCCTTACAACATGTGAGCCAATTAGATATCCTTGCTACTCTGCGGAGGAGAAGTGAATGTCAGAAAACACTTCTACATTTGATGGTTCGCACCCAATGAACATTAAGCCTGTTGTTGGAACACCTCAGCCAATTAAACGTTAATTTTGTTCCGCACACGCATACAGAACACGCCCTCCCACATATTAATACATTTCCTGTAACAAAGGGACTCTATCCGTAACAAAAGTGAAGACTGCCTAATAAATAAACATTAATCCATATTATATTAAAGAAATGCTGCAATACAGCGCATTGTTGTTTTCCCGATATAATTTCCACAGCCTACAGCAGCCACCTCCCAACATGAGTGAAGCCCCGGGACTGCGGGGGCCCAATATAATTTCCACAGCCTACTGCAACCCCCTCCCAACATGAGTGAAGCCCCGGGACTGCGGGGGCTTCAGTGAGCCCCCACTAATAGATATATATTTTTTTATATTTCTTTTTATTGAAGAGAAAAACAAATGAACATAAAAGAAAAAATAGCACAGGGCAGTACATTCATAAATGTGTCGCATCAATGCGGGGATAGGGATATACAAATGCAATACATTCGACAGAATCACGGGAGAGGCAGGGGAGAGGAATCTGAAACAGGAGAAATGCTTAAATGGTTGCGGAGGGAACATCAGGTTGGGAGGGAAGCAGTTCAGTGTTTAAGTCCGCTTGGGGGGGAGTACATATCTCACCACGGTATGAGTTCCATTGGTTCCAGACCTTCCCCCATTTACGAGGTCTGCCACGGGCAACATACACCGTCTTCTCTCTGAACATGCACCAATCCATGTTTTCTTTCCACGTCAGAACCGCAGGCGGCCTCTGGGCACCCCATAATTGGGCTGTGTCTCTCTTGGCAATCATATTGCCCAGGGTTACCCATTGAAGCTGCGCCACATTGTAGTCATTCGGCTCCCACATGTTCAACAAGCACCGCCTAGCCTCAGGCATCGACGTCACACCCGTGACCTCACTCATAACTTCATGCACACGAGTCCAATAGCGCGCCACCGCAGGACATTCCCAGAGTATATGGAGAAAGGTACCCACGAGGCCACAGCGACGCCTACACAGCCCATCCAGAGAAAATCCCATGTGCACCAGACGCGGCCCAGTAACATAGACCCTGTGAAGAATTTTGAGTTGAACAAACCGAAGGCGCGCCGGGATTGCCACCTCCTTAGGAGAAGACACTGCCGCCTGCCAATCCTCATCGTCTAGCTCCAAGCCGTCACTAGTCCAAGCCTCTCGGAGGCGACAGAGGAGGTCAACCATGGTAATTGATCAACTTTTTATATATTAGCGAAATCGTGCTGTCCGGGACATACCCGTCCAGTATACGGTCCTCAAGCGGGGATGCCTCCGGAATATCCACACCCACTGGAAAAACAGACAACAACGCATGTCGAATTTGCACGTAACGAAAAAAATTCTCTAGCATTCAAATCATACTCTCTTCAGTTCCTCAAACGTCATGATCCTACCTTTGGTCCACATATCAGTCACCCTGCAGATACCAATTACGTCCCACTTATCGAACCCCTTCGTTTTCCATAGGGACCCCAGTCTCTCAGACGCATACAGCGGGGTCGCTCGAGTCAATTTATCCGTCCAACCCAGGGCGGCCGTGGCGCGATGCCATACCTGTACTGCTATCCTGGTGGGGCCCGTGAGTGCCCTCCCCGCGGATCTTGCGTACAGAACCCTTTTGTAGTCCCCGCCGGGAAACAACCACTTATCCATCTCAAACGCCGGATTTGGCGCGGGACCATATGTACAGTGGTTAATCGCCCCCATCTGAGAGGCCCAGTAATAACGACGAATGTCAGGAAGCGCGATTCCACCATCATACCACGGGAGTGTCATCTTCGCGAGTGCAATACGGGTCGACCCCCCCATAGCAATTGCCTCTGTAGACTTTCAACCTCCCGAAAGTAGCTAGCAGGCACAGTGTCGAAAGTATTCTGCAACGCATATAAGAACCGGGGCAGCGACATCATCTTGAACAATGCCGCCCGTCCTAGAGGGGAGAGAGGGAGCCTACACCAGGCGGCAACGTCAGACCTAAGGCGCTGAAGCGGAGGCAACAAATTACGCTTGTAACGGAGTACGGGGTCCAAGGTGATAAAGATCCCCAAATACTTGAACCCCTCCCGCACCACCTGTATAGGACATCCACGAGGCAAAAGGGGAGCGTCGCCCGAGAGAACATAGATACAAGACTTAGACCAGTTAATGACAAGACCGGAATTTTTACGGGAAGAGTTCAAGACGTCGAACAGGACTATCAACGACTTCCGAGGGGACGTAAGATACAACAGGATATCGTCCGCGTACAAGGATACACGGTCTTCAAAGTCTGAAGTCCATCGGATGCCCTTCAAAGACGGCTCCCACCTCAGCCAGGCCGCCAGGGGTTCCAAGGCGAGAGCAAAAAGAAGTGGGGATTAGGGGCAACCCTGGCGCGTCCCTCTGCCAAGGGCAAATGGAGCGGAAACTCGGCCGTTTACCACCACTTGAGCTAAAGGATCAGTGTAGAGCAGCTTCACCCAGCTAATAAATATTGGGCCGAAACCGAACTTTGCGAGGGCCGCCCAAAGATATGGCCATTCCAGCGTATCAAACGCCATTGTGGCGTCCAAAGAAGCCAAAATGGCCGGCTCACGTAACTTCGCCGCCCTCGCGAGGGCGCCGTGCAGGCACCGGAGGTTTAGTGCCGTGTTGCGGTGTGGTATAAAACCGGATTGATCGGGGTGAACCAAGCCGCCAATGACGGTTATTAAGCGATTAGCAAGCAGTTTGGCCAGGATCTTAGGCTCGGCATTTAAAAGAGATATGGGTCTATATGAGGTGCAGCGGTTGCGCGGCCTCCCCTCCTTGTGTATTACAACAATAGAAGCCAGTCTTTGATCAGGAGGGAGGGAACCCGTTTCCAACGACTCCAAAACATTGACCTGAGATAAGGGGCTATCGCATCCGGGCGAAGCTTGTAGAGCTCAATGGGGAGTCCATTCGGGCCCATGGCCTTCCCCGACCGAATCGCACGGATGGCATTTGCCACCTCCTCGACAGTAGGTGTGGCATCGAGGAGTTCCCTATCAGGGTCCGACAAACAAGGCAACGCGATATCCCGCATAAGTAACCCAGAGTCCTGCTCAGGTCTATCTGATACAGGGGAATAGACATCCCGGAAATACTCCGCAAAACACTCCACTATCTCAGCAGGGCCAGTTATTCTCTCTCCATTCGCACTCTCAAGCTCCGGAACCACACGACTAGCACACTCCTTCTTATCCAACCACGCGAGTAATTTCCCCGCTTTGTCACCCACATCATTCAGGCGTCCTTGCTGCTCTCTGCTCACCACTTTTGCAGCATCAGTAACCAGAGCCCTATAATCGAGTTGCTTAAGACCAAGGAGGTGCAGCCTATCCTGGGTAACCCCCGAATCCAACTCCCCTTCCAAAGCAGTTATATCATTTTCAAGTCTAACAAACGCCTCCTGTTTACGTTTCTTAACATTGCTAACTAAGGAAAGGGCCTGGCCCCGAATGACAGTCTTGTACGCTTCCCACAGTGAGACAGAGGAGGACACAGAACCCACATTCTCAACAAAGTAATGATCTAGCGCTTTAATCAGTTCCGCCCGCACCTTAGGGTCCCGGAGGTACCATGGGTTAATCGGGGCCACCCGACCCTCTGTTCCCAGCTTCGTGTCCATGACCAACCATAATGGGGAGTGATCCGAAACACCCCTGGCCAGATGTCTAATCTCCCTGATAGAGGAGGCCTGCGGGGGGGGCACCAGCACATAATCTAGTCTGGAGAGACTACCGTGGGCACCGGAATGGAACGTGTATTGCAACTGCCCCGGGTGGAGCAACCTTCAACAATCGACCAGTCCCAGTGTGTCCAAGAAGCCACCCAAGCAGGATTGAGACTTCGCAATTTCCCTGGGAGGGTAGCGATCGCAGATCCCGGACACCACTGAATTAAAATCTCTACCCACCACCAGCTGACCCTCTGGAACTCCCAGGATCACTTTCCCCAAATCGGCAAAAGTAGTAGTCTGCAGACCAGGCGGAACATAGACAGAGAGGAGGGTGATGACCCTCCCCTCCCAGCGCCCAACAATGGCGGCGTACCGCCCTCTATCATCGAGGATAATATCGTCAACCTGAAGAGGGAGGGAGTTCCTGACTAGAATACCAACCCCCCGAGAGCCAGAGGTGAATCCGGAGTGTGCTAAGAGACGATATCCACGCCTGTTCATAGCATGGCATGTATTGCCTATTAAGTGCGTCTCCTGTAGCAACACCACATCAGGGGATAAAGGACGTAGCAGTTGCAGTACCACTCCCCGCTTTATCCTATCTCCCAACCCATTGACGTTCCAACACAATAACCTCAATCCCCTACCCCCATCCCAGAAACCAACCCCACCCCCATCCCACAACAGATGCAACACAGAACTACAGGAGATCATCAGTACATTGCCTTGAGAGAAACAAAAGAACAGTAACTTCGCCCCTTCTACCCCCCAACAGACCCCCAACATCATACCCCCCACCCTGCACCCCTGCGTGAGACTCAAAAGCCACCCCAACTTGCAGTGTGCCTGTCGCCCTAACACACAACTATTCTACGAAAAGAACCCTAGAGGAGGAAAGACTCACCCATCCCCCGCCCATACCCCCGAAAGACTCACCCATCCCCCGCCCATACCCCCGAAAGACAGCACAGTGGCAAACAAATTTGCATAGCATCAAACCACTGCTGAAAGTCAATATGTTGATCCGAGAGCCGATTTCACCCCCTATTCCTGCTCCACCGGGCCGCCCTCGGCCCCTCCGGAATACTCAGAGTGTTCTTGTCGCATGGGCAGTGTGTCAAGCCAGTCTCCTGCAGCCTCAGGATGGTTAAAGAAGAAAGTCCGATCTTCGTACACCACACGTAGCCGGGCCGGGAAGAGCATAGCATACTTCATGTCCCTGTCTCTCAATCTCTTTTTCACCCCTTGGAACCCCAGGCGCTGTTTCTGTACCTGCTGGGTGAAGTCCGGGTAAAAACTTACTGTAGTGTTTTCAAAGGCAGTGGGACCACTCTGGCGCGACGCTTGCAGGATCGCGTCTCTGTCCCGAAAATTGAAAATCCTAGCAATATTAGGTCGCGGGGTGGCCCCCTGCTTGGGCATTCCTCCCGGTATCCTATGAGCCCTTTGCACAGCGAAGAACTTACTGAGACCCTTGGGAGCGAGGTGGTTCACAACAAAGTCCTCTACAAGCAGGTCAACCGAAGATGCATCCGTTTTTTCAGGGACACCAACCACACAAATGTTGTTCCGTCGTGCAGGGCTTTCAAAATCTTCCAGGCGTCGGGAGAAAAAGTCGTGCGAAGATCGCAGGTTACTGACCTCCGCCTATAGATCAGAGACGTCAGTGGTGAGACTGGAGGTCTTCAAATCGAGAGATTTGACCTTTTCATTGGTGTTAGCTAGATCTGCCCTGATCAGAGTGACATCAATAGCAACTGTGTCCAGTTTGTGGGCCAGGGCTTCATACTGTTGACCCAGCGAGGCCTTCATGCCAGCAATGGCGCCCATGACGTCTCGCAGCGTCAGGTCCTCACCCGTCAAGGAATCATCTCCGACGTTGCTCGGTGGTTTATTCGGTCCCCCCGGAGAGCCCTTGGAGAGAGTGTATCTGTCCATGACGTTTGACTGTACGGAGCTCCCACGGAGAGCCGGCTTGGTCTTGCGCTTCTCACCCTCGGGCTTGGTGGCCATCTTGGCTACAGCGCCCCGGAGGGGAGCCTTGGACCTGGTGAAAATGGCTACACTCGATGCGACCAAAACGGGTCCTTAGGATAAAGTGGGCACTTTACACCACACGATGAACCACAGTAGACCAGCGCAACACTCGAGTTGAAGCAGGAGAACAGAATGTGACCAGTGCAGGTCAAGGCAAATCAGAGTCGGAGAGGTCTCAAAGCCAAAAACGAAACCGAAAGTGAATGGCAGAGCAAGGAGACTCGGGCAAGCCATTGTTGTTCGATTACTGCCCGGCTGGCAGAGAAATCGAGCCCGGGCCAGCGCCAAGGAGCAGGCCAGAAAAGTTCAGGAGACCGTAACTTCGGCTCCCAAAATCCAAATCGAAATCTGAAAACAGCTAGTAGGTCAGCCAGGTTGTGCCAGTAACGACTCGTCGTCGTAGCCAGGATAAGATGCAGGATAAACGGCGGAGGCGGCGAAGGTCCGGGAGCCCTGTGCTCACGCGACCATTCCGGTTGCGCGCGAAGCTCCTCCCCACTAATATTTTTTTTAACAAATATCCCCGGGACCTATTTTCACAGCCTACTGAACCCCCCTCCCAACATAACTGAAGCCCCGGGACTGCCGAGGCCCCAGCAAGCCCCCGCTATTATTTTTTTAACAAAACTGAAGCCCCGGGACTGCCGGGGCCCCAGCGAGTTCCCGCTATTATTTTTTTAACAAATACCCCCGAGACCTAGCCCACCCAGGGGCCTCAATAAAATAAAACGCTGGGCAACCCACGACCCTGCGCCAATAGCGCTGATTTTTTTTTTTTCTGGGAACCCCTGAGCAGGCCTAGTGGGTCAGGGTGTTTCTACCCTACCCCTTCTCTTGTTTTATACCTTTGTTTCTCCGTATTCGGGTGACTCGCTTCTACCGAGCCACAAGATGGCTGCCAACACTTCCTGGTTTCGAGTGCTGGCAGCCAATCATAGTGAAGCTTGCGCACGGTACCGAGGCTCTGCCCAGATATCAAAACTGTTATTTTTCTAATTTTGCAGCAACTCCTGAACGGATTTACACCATATTTTAAAAGCTCGCTTTCTGACCCAAGCACTACCTTTCTGCCAAACTTTGAGTAATTCTGTTCAGTAGTTTCGGCTGTACCCTTGCACAAAGTTTCCTATGGGAAAAGGATTTGGCACATGTGTCGGCAGCAGATGAAGAGACCTTCTCCCTCAATTATAGACCTGCTTCCTGGTCAACTAGTCACAAGTACTGTGCCCCCTCGACCTCGACCCCAGCAAACAACTGCAAAGAGTCAATAGACCGTCCCAGAGAGACTTAAAACTATTTCCAGGCCTCCACTACTTTTGGGCCATGGTCGGCAACGACGACTGCTTTAAATATACCCAGCTCAGAGCTGAAACCATCCTTAAAGAGGCCCACTCCTGCCTCGGAGCGGAGTCAACCTTTGGAGACGAAATGTTTGGGGTAAAACCTCGCAATCAAAACACCGGCTAATGTCAGCACTGAAACCAGTGCCTCGGAGCCCAACCATCAACACTGACAACTTCAGCATCAGAGGCGAAAAATGTTCCACTTCCCCAAACCACCACGTGAGGGGGAGACTGTGGAACCTTTCCTCCAAAAACTCCAAGAAGAACTTTACTTTAGATAGAAGCACACCATGATACATCCTGACACTGGGCGTATAATTACAAGACCCCCACACTAGTCAGTCTAAACACATTGATTCCTTAGCAGCTAAAAGTATAGGACATTGTCTGCAACTTATTTCACTCCCATAACTCTGGTTTAGCTGTTACAGCTATAAAGACACACCAAACAGCATTGGCTGCATAGCCTCAAAATAGGAATACATGACATTACAATGCACACCATTACAATGCATACGTTTACATTGAGGACTTTTCAACGCAACTACCATTCAATTCAATTCAATTCAGGGCCATTTTTATTGCGCACAAATCACATCCGAAGAGTCTCATGGCGCTAGCAGACGGCTCTGACATAGGAAATAGAAAGGTAGGCAGCTTAATTATCAAAAGGCCAGGTCTTTAACCTTTTTCGAAAGAGGCTGTGTTCAGAAATGACGCGGAGATGAAGGGGCATTTTAGTCCAAAAGGCGGGGGCAAGAAAAGAGAAAGCACGACCGCCATTTCTGGAGGTTTGAATTCTCAGAGGTGTCAGCCGGAACTCTTTGCAGAATCTAAGTTCTCTTTGGGGCTTATACTATCTCAGTTTCTTGGACCAATACCTGGGACCACTTTTATACATATGTTTGTACACCAAGCATAAGATTTTAAAGAGAATTCGCTTCCTTACCGGAAGCCAATGAAGGCTTTTTAGACAGATGGTAGCTGAGGATCGTCGCAGGAGGCCTAGTACCAACCGCGCCGCGATGTTCTGAAGAACTTGAAGTCTGTTCAGGTGATGCTCGTTTATAGAAAGTAGAGCCGCATTCCCATAGTCCATTCTGTTAACAATTAGACCCTTAACTAGGGGTTTCCTAACCTCAGCGGGAATCCACTTAAAAATCTTCCTCAAACTACGCATTAGCCCAAAACAGGTGCCCACAATATGGTTGACTTGAATTTCCATGGACAGTTTATTATCCATGTGGAAGCCCAAATTTCGGACTGACTCCTTCGGCGTTGGACAGCTGCCTAATTCGTTTGGCCACCAATCATGAGTCCAATGTTCAGCTGCCTTGCCGAAAAGCAGAACTTCTGATTTACCACCATTTAGCTGCAAATGATTGACATTCATCCATGACTCAACAAGGATCAGGCAGTTTTTGAACCGTTGTTTTGTTTCATTTACATCCGGGCCCAGTGTGACTAGGATCTGGGTATCATCGGCATAAGACTGCACGTCAAATCCATAGGCCCTAATCACTCTTGCCAGAGGTGTCATATAGACATTAAAAAGTGTAGGGCTCAAAATTGAGCCCTGTGGCATGCCCATTCTAACAGGTCTTTTTACTGCCGTGTTTTTGTCAATCTGAACAGCAGTTGACCTATCAGACAGATAGCTGGAAAAACCATTTTAGCGCATTTCCTCTGACACCAATCTCCCACAGCCGTTGTATTGAAATGCGATGGGAGATGGTGTCAAAGGCTGCAGACAGGTCGAGCAGGACGAGGATAGCTGATTGATGGTCGTCCAACGCCAATCTGATATTATCAACAACCTCGACCAACACTGTCTCCATACTATGAAGTGCCCTAAAACCAGACTGCGACGAGTCCAGGAGTCCATTGTTCTCGAGATGGCTCACGAGTTGTGTATTGACAAAGGATTCGAGCATTTTTCCAAAGTACAGAAGCAGTGAGATAGGTCGATAATTTAACAAGATGTTAGGGTCGGCTGTGGACTTTTTTAGGATTGGTCTAATTTTTGCTGCCTTCCATATTTCAGGAAAATCTGCGTCTGAAAAAGATTTATTAAAAAGGTTGGTCAGATGTTCTTCTAGCGCAGGGGCAAGTATAGCATTTTTTTTAGGTGAGATCTGATCAGAGGGTGATCCAGACTTTATTTTCAGACCAATTGAAATGACCGCATTACAATCAAATTTTATAAATTCATTTATTACATGAAATGGGTCCGGTGTCAGATTTACCTGAACTTCAGACTGCTCTATATTTTGATTAAGAGGAAAGGAGTGATGAATAACTGTTATCTTATCCTCAAAGAATTTTGAGAGAGCATTGGTCCATTCTTGAGAATTGGGAATTTCCGACATACTTCTAGAGATAGTAAATTCTTTTAGAATTTGAAAAAGTTCTTTAGATGAATTTTCCGCTTTATTTATCCTTTCAGCAAGGAATGCTTTCTCTGTCACCTTGATGTCATGCATGTAGCTAGAATGCAATAGTTTATATTTTTCCCGGTCGGCCTGCTCTTTACTCTTCCGCCATTTTTTCTTAGCGGTTCTACATAGAGATTCCGTAGTTTTTAATTGATCCGTAAACCAAGGGGCAGTTCTATTCTTGCGTTTGACTTTACTCACTGGGGCAATTTTATCCAATGCTGTCTCTATCGCCTTTTTTCAAAACCATTACAACACATGTTTTCGCAATGCCAGCCATTACAACGTAGGATCATAGGGCTACATAGAATGTGCCATTACAACGCATACCATTACCACAAATGCAATACAACACATACCATTACAATGCATAATAATTTTTTTATATAAAACACAAACAGATATTAAGGACAAAAAAACTAGATTTTTTATAAATATTAAAAAATGTATATATTTCAAACTTTAAAAATATATATATTTTCCAGGATGTACATCACATTTTACAAAAAAAACTGTGTACATTCAGTGGCAAAACCAGCATGTACATACAAATCATAAGAAATTGATGTACTTCCACTATTTCCACTATATCAGGCCAGCCATCACCTACTCAAAATGGCTGCCATTCTAAAACGGAACGTGAAAACTAACATTTAAAAAAATATACATTCAGTCAGGTTCTAAATCATGCGGAATATACCATTTCAAAACATATTTTCTATTACATTTTCGTTAACCCCTAACAAATGTATAAATTCAGCCGACCACCATTTTGTGCTAAGAGAACACTGCCTTTAATGGTTGCCACACTTATCGGGATTAGAAGGAAAAAAGAGACAGCTTGGGCTTCAAACAGCACCATCTATTGACTAAAGTAAGGGTACGTTTTAAACAAAACAGAATTACAAAGAAAATAATTCATTCATAAACCTAAAATAGTTTTTTTATTTGTAATAAATTCACAGCTCTTGACCATACAGACACAGCAATAAAATACGTATCTTCTGTGGAAAGTAAGTGAATGTTAAAGACAAACCATATTTAATTTTAAGCAAAATAAATCCCCAAACAAAAAATTAATTTATATTTTTCTGATACATTCACAGGCTTTGAACATACCAATACAGCTATCAACCTGAATTAAAATTTCAGATGTTTTTTTCTGTAAGCTTACGCAAATTTCTTTTAG
Organism: Lissotriton helveticus; assembly: GCF_964261635.1. NCBI lineage: Eukaryota > Metazoa > Chordata > Amphibia > Caudata > Salamandridae > Lissotriton > Lissotriton helveticus. The sequence goes on from NC_136070.1 coordinate 644,451,469, forward strand.
AAAAAAATATTAAAAATTTTATTGTTAAATAACTAAGGGGCTTATTACGATGGTGTAACAATCATCACCGCCGAGCCAACGGTGGCGACCATTATGCCATCGTAACGTGAAATACCCCCCACCATATTACAATGGCGGTGGGTATCGCGACGGACGCAAAGTCCGTCCGCCACTTTCCTGCCGCTCGGCTATCGTTACGATTGCCAGCCTGGCAGAGCTGGGCCAGTAATATGGTGGCGGTTTCTAGCAGGCCCCAGTAGCCATATTGTGGTGTGGCTTGCAGACAGGCCTTTCCATGGCGGCGATGCTGAAAGAACTTGAATCCACCTCCAATTAATCCTATGGCACAGTTTTGAGGGAGGTATCCCAAGACATTCTTATGCATGTAGCAAGTTGTATGCCTACAATTCCTAATTTATGCAGATTTATCCAAAGGAAAAAACAGGTAAGTAAACCCCAACCTATAACACCCCAAACATACTCTGATATTAACATTCCTCCTGAACTAACTGTAACTGTTACTATTGAAACCTTTCTTTGCATGACACAAAAACCCTCAGAAAAGGATACTAATATTTAGTACACCCCATAACCTTGTAAAATTGGAGACCAGTGATAGTTGGATGATGGATGCAACGTTTAAATCAACAGCCCATCCATTCACCCAATATACACTATTCACGCCCACATTAATAACACTGTAGTTCCCTTAGTGTACAGGTTACTCCCTGATAAGCAAATCTCAACATACACTGACATTTTAACTGTTGAATAAAAGTCCTAGAAAAGTGATAATTGATTTTGAATTACCCATGATTAATACTATGACAAAAATGTATCCTGATACCCAAATTCAAGGATGTTTTTTTCACTTTTCACAGGCGTGTTGGAGAAAAATTCCCAAAACATCCTTAGTTGAGGATTACACATCAGACAGTAAATTGCAATTTGAGTGAAAGAAATTAACTGTAATTACCTGCCTCATTTTTTGTTCCTCCTGACAGTGTGGATGAATACCACATATCAATTACTGAATCTTAGTAATTTACTCCAAATGAAGACAAATTGGGCGCCTTACTAAATTACTTTTAGGACACATGTATTGGCCACCTAAGCAGGTTGGGTCGCAGAAGGAATCCAAAGTTTCCTGTGAATTGGTGGAACTGTTACACCACCTGCTTACAGGGAGAAGCAAAGACTAATAATGCCATAGAGGAATGGCACAACTCTTTCAATAAATCAATTAGAAAACCTCACCGAAACCTTTAGCAATTTTTGGAAATTATAATAGCGCAATCATTGACTGGTAGTCTGAACAGAGGAATTTTAATAAAAATAACAAAATAAATGTCAAAGCGACTAATGGGACAAACTCACCGGTTTTTGTTGATGGTGGCTTTAGACTACCTAGACAATATTGCACACATACTACACTTCTAACTGACACTCTATCTTACTTCGCTGTTTTGCAAATCATTTATAAAAAATGAAATTGACATTTTTCAAAACAAAATTCCAAATTAAACAAATGTTGGGTTTCTACCTGGAGTGGTATCTCTCTTCAACTCTTGGTGATTCGTAAAGTTGCACAGTTCAACAAAAGTCTTGAGCACTCCGAAAATCCAAAATTATAAATCCATAATCCATGATGCTATCCAAATCCTGAGCAAAACTGTCAAAAGAGACACAGATTGGATAGTAATATTTTCCAGCAGAATCACTGCTGCAAAATATTGGGGCTTATTACGATGTACCTTTGCAGAAAAGGAACCGCACTATTATGATGCGACCGCCCACAGGGCAGTCGCAAGCCTCTATTTGTCAAAGGAAGCTTTAGCTGCAGGTGGAAAAGGTCTGAAGCACAAGCTTCCCTTGACAAATGGAAGCTTTGAAACATCCCTTTACAGAGTGGCAGGCACCGGAGGGTGCCTGCCACAGGGTACAGAGATGTTGAAAGGGGGACCATAGGCGCCCTCTAGAGGGCAGGTCGAGGAGGGATGGAGGCCCTGCTAGCGCCCCACAAAGACACTTACCGACAGCAGTTCCATGTCAGAAAGGCCGACATGGAACTGCTGTCTGAAAGTGGCATCATAATCCTGCAGGCAGAGCCAAGCCTGGCTCTGCCGTCATTGTGAATTATGGATGGCTTCTGACGCACAGATGGGCTCCTTAAGCCGCGGACGGTCCCTCCGACCAATGCCTCCACCTGGCACATCATAATGCATCAGGCGGACCACCGTGAGATGCCGGTGGGTCCTATAATGACATAGTGCATGTGTTGGACCAACCGACATCATGATCTGGCCCATACTGTGTAAACTAAAAAAAGCATCCCACAAAAAAAATCAAGTGTTTTTGGCTTAAAGCGCAACAAAAAATCCATTACTGCAAGTCACTGTCCATACTTTTTAAATACAACCATAATCTGGCAAGAGAGTCTCGAAATCCAAAAGTCCAAACGTTATCATGCAGTAAAAATCCTTCATAAAGTAAAAATCCACCCAAAAATGGTTTTCACACCATTCATTCAGCCAACCAAGCCATCCGTGCTCTCCAAACTTCCACATGGTGAAACTGCTGTGAATACGGTATATTTGGTTTTAAAAACACTACGCAAAAATAATTAAAACAAATATTGCTTTTGTTACATTATGGTTTGAAAGAAATCATTATTTTTCTTTAAACTTATTTTTAAAACTTATTTTTTTTAAAACAAAAGTGTAAAAGCAAGCAATCATCCCGACATGGACCTACAACCCCTACCTGCATAGGAATTAAAATGGTGGTTAAAACATGCAAAACATACATCAAAATGCACACATATATCTAACTACCTCCCTCCTCTCTCCTTACAATAAAATATGTCTTACCTGACCGCAGCTCTTCTTTGCTTCTGATCTTGACCGCAACGTTTCACCGACTGTAGAAACAGACGCACAACCACGAATGTCAACTCTGAAAGTAAAAAAAAATTACAATTTATCCCATTGAATTCAAAAGGAAATCATCGAAAAGTACAGAAAATAAATGTAAAAAAATGTAAATGTACCAATTTGAAAAAGTTTTTATTTAAAAAAAATAATATATATTGAAACTTATTTTAATAACTTTTTTCACATTTTTAATTCAGTTATATTTTTTTTAATAAATAAATCTTTTTACTACTGCATTTTATCTGTCCTATTTATATCCAAAAAAAATCTAATTATTATTATAATATTTACTGTATTTTTATAAATTTGTATGAGTGTAAATATCCGTGTTTACCTAATGTTATATGTTTTATAAATGTATGTAACATTTACTAAAATTAATAAATACAGTTTTAAAAATAGTACACTACCCTACACAAAATCCCTATTTCTCCAACAACCATTTGACACATTATAAGTGTTAAACTCTCATAACTATTCATTTTAATCATTTGAAATATTATAAAATTAATATTAATAATACAATTAAATTAATACCCAGGTATTAAAATTAATGTATGGATATTAATACAGTCCTCCACCCTAAACCCCTAATTGCCTTGTATCCTCTGCCAGAGCATGGTTGTTGCACCTTCATAAGTATTCATTTTAATTATTGTAACATTATAAAAATTATTTTTAAAATGAAACCAATTAATACCTAGGTATGAAAATTAATATCTCTGTGTTAATACACAACCCTACCCAAAAACCCTAATTCTCCTACATCCCGAGCCAGAGGGTGGGTGTTACAACCTCATAAGTATTAATTACATTTTATTTTAATTACAGAAATTAATATTAAAATCAAAACTCATTAATACCCATGTATTAAAATTAATACCCAGTATTCATATACTGCCCAACCCAAAACCCCTAATTACATTGCACTCTCATAAATAGTCATTTTAATTTTTTTAACAATACAATTATTTTTTTAAATAAAACAATGTAATACCCAGATGTTATACGCCTAATTCTCTGACATCCTGTACCAGAGAGTGGATGTTACACCATCATAAGTATTAATTTTAATTATTTTAAAATTACTCAAATTGATATTAAATTCATAACTGATTGATAGCCAGGTATTAAAAGTAATACTTGAGTATTAATACCCTCCCCCACTCAAAACCTCTAATTCCCTTGCATCCCATGCCTGAGGATGGGTGTTACACCCTCATAAACATTAGATTTTTTTTTATTTGAAAATTACTATTAATAATACAATAAAAACGTATTAATAGCCAGGTATTAAAATTAATACACTCCCCAATCTAAAACCCTAGCTCCCTTGCATCCCTTGCATCCCGTGCCAAACAATGGGTGTTTCACCCTCTTAAGTATTAATTGTAATATTTGTAAAACTACTAAAATTAATATTAAAATTAAAACTGATCAATACCTATAAAATAAAATTAATACGTGGGTATTAAAACACTCCCCCACCCAAAACACTTTTTTCACTTTTTTAGACAGTTATATATTAATTAAATACATTATTAATAAATCAATATTAATAAATCAATCAATTATTAATAAAACAATAAATACAAAAATTCAAGACCACAACTTACCTAAACCACTTACCTAAAATCGCATTGTAAAAGCATGTGTTGTAATATCATATGCGTTGTAAAGGCACGTGTTGTAATAGCTTGGATGTAATGGCATATGCATTGTAATGGATTAGTTGTAAAGGCATTACGATGTAATTCTTCCTCGAGTTCCACCCGCTCCCACATGGAATCTCAATATTGTATTAACAAGATTAATGGGTCCTCCATTTAAGCCCCTTCACCCCTGCCCCCTCCAGTTTTTATCCTGGACGGTAACATTCCTAATTACTACCACTTCATTCAGATGTGTCATTAAGCTTTAGGCATTCACTTTAGAAGAACCTTTCTTCCAAGTACATAGGGATCATTTTGTGTACATAGGGATCATTTTGTACTTTGTACCAACCCAAAATTTCTTCCTAAGGTGGTCTCACAATTCCATCTTAATCAATCTATTGAACTACCTGTCCTTTGTCACCAACCTGATTCAGTTGCAGAAAGGGTTCTCCATACCTTAGATGTATAAAGAGCTCTCATTTATTATATTGACAAGACTAAATCATTTAGGGCCCCATTAGGATGCCACCCTAGCATTGTTCGGACCGGCCGCCAGCAGTGCGGCGGTCCTGCGCCACCAAATTAGGATGCGGCCGCCACCCTGGCGGTCTCATTCCGAATTGTTAGCATTGCGGCAGGTGCTGCTGTTAGCAGCACCCGCCGCAATGCCAAAAATACAATCAATCAATTTCAAAAGCTTTATTCGACAGCATGTCATAAAAGCAGAATATACATCCTAACACAAACATTATAAATACTACATAACAAAAAAAATTACAATGTTAAAAAGTTATTAAATCTTTATAGCTGTCATTTGTAAGATTACATTTTTTTTTAAAAGAGTATTTTAAAACAGCTAAAATTATACATAAAACGAGATCAATCATATATTTTTATAGATGTCTTAGAGTTCATTAGCTAACTTCTAGAGAGTTTAAAGTGCAAGTGCGTATAATCCAAGCCCACCTTAGGAATTTAGAAACGGCAATCGCTATACTGGGTGAGCAGTCTGTCTCTAGTATCCTTAGAGCCTCCATATACCTCCGGGTGCCCAAGTTGATACACATTGGTTTTATCCACTTACGACGAGGGCTTGTGTAAAGGGGACATACAAATACCATATGGGCTATGTTCTCAGTCAAATCTTTACAGTTATGACATTTGTCATCCCAGATTGCTGACCATTTATAGCTGAAAGCTTTTACAGGTAGGGTTTCAGTTCTAAACTGGAAATACAGCTTTCGGTCAAACTGACCCTCTATATTATCCCAATAAGCCTCACAGAGTGGGCGAGGTTTAAAATCAAGGAAGCGTCCTGTTAGATTAGTGTTTACACAGGTACTATGGGTGGACATCCAAATCATTTCCCAATACTTTTTTTTCAGGATTATTTTTGATGGGAACCTTAAGACGTCTGCATCTTCCCATAGGTGGTCTAGCTCCAGCTTTGTTAATAGGCCCCTTATCTCTTTAAGCCATTGGATAGAATGAAAGCGATCTGCCCTGATGATATCCTTTAGTGCAAGGGCATAATGAACTAGTTCTGAAGTTGTCCAGATACGCCTCCAATATAGTAGAGGCCATAACCGTGCTATATCCTCAATTTTTTCCTGCCAAGATCATATAAAAGCGGAATGGTGGGAGTACTTTAGGGGACTCCGACTAAACAGCGTAGAAATGTGTTCTCCGCCATTGTTAGTTGGTTCAAATGATTAAATCCCCAAAGTTCTGAACCATACAAAGAGGCACTTATAACCTTCATGTTGTAGATCTCTAGGGCAGGGGTAATTGGCTTGGTAAAAGAAGCTTTGTGCTTTGTGGCTAAGGCACCCGCAAGCTGGTGAAATTTTAAAACAGCCATGTCAATATGACTTTTCCAGCCCATGTTACTCTGGAGAGATATTCCTAAATACGTAAATGCCTCTACCTGCTCTAGTGGAGTTCCATTAAAACTAATTGTACCTTTGAAGGTTTTCCGCTGATTCAGGAACATGAACTTGGTGTTTGAGGTGTTTATCTCAAGTCCACGGAGTTGACAAAATTCTCCAAACGCATTTACAGCCTTCTGGAGCCCACTCGGGGTCCTGGAAACAATCAACGTGTCGTCTGCAAACATGAGAACAGGCACGGGGGCCCCAGCCAAAAATACATGTTGTGCATCACTATGCACAACGTGGCAGGCACCGCGCGGTGCCTGCCAACTTGTGCATGGCAATGAGGGGGAGTACCATAGGTAACCCCCAAGTGAAGCCTCCCAATCCCCCCCACCCAAATGGGGGCCCACAATGGGCCCTCACAGCATTTCCCGCCAGCCTTTCCATGGCGACGAAGCCACCATGGAAAGGCCTTCACATCACACCATCCTTATATGGATGGCAGTGCCTGCTAGGCATTGCCACCATATTAGGGGTCAATTCCGCCCGGGCGGCGAAAAAGCAGCGAACGCACTTGGCATCCACCACAGAACCCCCCGCCATTATAATATGGCGGGGTTTCACTCGTTACGATGTTGTAGCAGTCGCCACCACTGGCACGGCGGTGGTGGACATTACGACATCCTAATGAGCCCCTTAGAAAGTAACAACAGGTATTTGTCTCTTTCTCAAAACCTCACATGGGAAGGGCCATTTCTAAATCCGGCATTGCACGCTGGATTGTTAAATGCATCCAAACATGTTATACTAAAGCTAAAAGAACTTTACCCATTCCTCCTAGAGTTCACTCCACTCGCAAAAAAGGAGTTTCAATGGCCTTCCTAGGAAACGTATCCATAGCTGATATATGTAAAGTAGTTAAATGGTCTAGCCCATATACATTTACTAACATTACTTAGTAGATGTACTGGCACGCCAAAACGTCTATGAGGCTCAAGCAGTCTTAGGAGCACTATCTCAAGCAGCTGTAACAGGTTAACCACCGCCTATTGAGGAGAACTGCTTCACAATCTATGCTAAGCGCAGCCAGACATGCCTCGAACAGAAAATGTTTCTTACCAAGTGAGCCTCTGTTTGTGGCATGTGGTGCTGTAGATTCACATGTGCCCACCCTCCTCCCTGATCACTTGTGAACGTTAGTTAGTTTCACAATTGCTTCACAAATTCCTTGTGCATGGACATTACCTAATGCTACGCTTTACTTCAAGTTCTATCCTCACCCGTCATGTGGGAAAATAATCTAACAATGGAGTTGATGACCATGCGCATTACCAGCAAGATGAGTAGTCATAATACCTCCTGACTCAAAATACTTTTTCGAAGAACAATAACTTTCACACATCCAAGCTCAACACTAGATGGCAGACTTATGCTAAGCATGTGAATCTACAACACTACATGCCAGAAACAGATACTTATTGAGTAAGTAACATTTTCCACTAGCGGCACTTACTATGATACAGGCACCGAGGGTGTGGTATTTTCCCTTCTATTGCGCCTGCTGGTGAAAGTCCTTGGGATCAGGCAATTAATTACACGGCGTCATTGCTCACCAACGGGTTAGACCATGGTGCTTTTATTTTTCCATTTTTATGGTTATCATTCCGGTTTAAAAGAGAGTGGTGATGGACGGAGCATCTGAACCAATCAAACACTCACACCCAGTCAACAGATCTGGGTTTAATCCATCACCGTTCTTTAGCCCACTCTGCCACCCCAGTTCAGACATGGCCATATGCAAATCAGTCTGACCCTGTGCCTCATGGGAACAGTCCAGCCCGAACTGCCAAGCCATGCCTTCCCTGGACCGGAAACAAGCTTCCGAGGACCGGTTTCTGGCATTACATTCCGGTTTATCCCCAATATTCCTAGTGGATCTTTAGGATGGCAAATTGCATTTTACGAGTGGCACAATTTACTTCTCGAGTGTCGCTGACACTGGTTTAAAAAAATCTTTTGCCGGGTAAGTTCACATAAAATATTTTATTAATAGTTTTGTGTTTCTCAGAAGGAAGCCACACTGGCAGTCTTGGACAGTCAGCTTTAGTCCTTTCCGATTTGTATTAATACAGAGTGGCAGGGTCTGTTTTAAGAGGGAAGTGCTGGTTATGAACAATATTCAGTCTCCCTGTTGCCAATATCCGAGCAGAGGTGTGATGCATTTGGACCCTATGAACCACATCTAAAAATGCGTATAGGATGCTTGTTTCCAGTCCAGCGAGGACCTGGCTTGGCAGTTCGGGCTGGACTGTTCCCATGAGGCACAGGGTCAAGACTGATTTGTATATGGCCAGTTCTAAACTGGGATGGCATGGTGAGCAAACGAATGATGGATTTAACCCAGATCTCTTGACTGGGGTGAATATTTTGATTTGTTCTGCATTCCGTCCATCAATTGTGTGTCTTTTGATTTATTAAGGCATGGAACGCGATGTGAGAGGTGGACCTATGCAGCTGCCTGGTGCCTTATTACATAACAGTATGTTGGATTGCCTTTGGAATGTCTTTTTCGGATTAGTAATTTACTTTTGTGTTTAGTTACACTCCTTCCGCTTATCTCCTGATATGATCGCCATCATTATGTGGTTGTGTAGAAATGGATGGGTTGTAGCGCTGCAGGATTGTTTGTTGAATGCTTTTGGTACGCTATAGGGTCTGGATGCACTCGCCTACCTTGGCATGGACTTCCCAGCTCTCTAAATTTGGGTCCTGTTTCCTTAAGTGTCGTCTCACATTTATGTACAAACGTGTTTTTTGGGCTACTATATGGTGTCTACATAGATAACCTGATTGAACGGCCATTGGCCCTTTGATGATTATAATCAACGTAACTACGGTATGTAACGGGATTCGTATGATCCACGTTCATTCAAGCATATATATAAATAAGAGTTGATTGATTAAACCAATTTAGGATACCTATCTCCTTCAGGTGAATTGATGAGATAGTTGTTGCGATCCTGGTCCTCGCTTTCCTCCATCAGCCATCTCTGATTGAATTAACTATAAAGTATTGCTTTACACCAAAACATAATGGAACGTTAATAGTTAAGAGTGGAGTAGTGTGGCTCACTGGTTAGAGGCAGCAGGCCTGAGAGCAGAAGTCAGCCTGGGACCAGGGTTCAATTGCCGACGCGGCAGGGTTGTGGACCTTGGTCAGCGGACTCGATAATTCTCGCTTCGGTGCTTACTCTAATCAGGGGTTCCACTCGGCAACTCTGGGCATTAGCTTGCCTAATCTCCACAACGGCCCCACCAATTCCGGGGATGCCTGGCTCCACCTTGGGGACTCCCAGCAAGGGACCATCCCACAGGGAAAGCCAGGGCGGGTTCCCCAGAGTTATACAGCGCCGGGACGCCCCGTTGCTGGGGCAGCTGTGCGCTTTACAAGTATACTACATTTACATTTAATGCATGACTTGCACCTAATGGAATATATGAAGAAATGTGACATGCGTTTCACCACAAAATAATTACACTTATTACAACCAGTAACTCAGCAGATTGCGGTTATCCTTTTCCCTTCTTTTGGTATTTATTTACAATATTCCCATTTTAACTCTCCAAAAAATCCAAGAAGGGAGTGGCTATGGCCATAACTTACATATTTGTATCTGTGTTGTATATATGTGTATTTGCTTGCTTTTACGCATTTAATGCCTTTATTGCTTATCACTTTTGAGGCGAGTTTACATTTTGGTGAGAAATGGTTGTAGGTGGTATGAGTCCCTGTCCTTGGGTTTGGAGCAGGGTTTCTGTTATGTGATTCTTTAGTGGACAGGTTAGATGTATTGTGTGGTAACGGTTGTCTTTTGTGGAATGTTATATGCACACTCAGCAAGCACATTGTATTCATGCACTGTTTATGTCTCATTATTTTAGAGCCCTGAAAAAGTCCAGTCTTTGGATGAAACGCCTTGACTGTTTTGTGCTGGAACCCTTGGATGTTTTATACAAGCAAAAATAAACAGAAGAGTTGGAAATATTATATGGAAAATTGATTGGGGCAAATTTTTGTGAAAATACCATTTGTGGTGTACTACTAGTTGTTTTGGGAGTAAATATGTTCAACAGTCATAGTTTATTGAGCTAACTGCAACTGCTTATAACCTTACATATTACATCACTCATGACATGTTAGATAACATCATAGGTGACTTCTGTGGTGACCTCGGAAATGATGATACCTTAGCATTGATGACATCACTGGTGACATCTCAAATGACATTACTGATGACATCATCCAATGGACACAAAGTTTTCTATAACTTTTCGTTGTGGGAGGTATTCATTCAGTAAGGTACACCTAGGCCCAATTTTCCATAACCTCTGTGGTACTAATGGGCGTAAATGTTCACAACAAGCAGAATATGAAGCACGTATGTGAAATCACTCACATTAAGTAGATATAATTTCCTTTTTTAGTAGTATTGCAGTGCATGAGAAACGTAAAGGCTCTCTAGAGATTAAGGGAATCAGCAACTTTTGAAATCTTGAATACCGTTTAAAAACAGTGAGCAGCTTGACATCTGTACATTAGCCAATGTTAAAGCATGCACAACCAGGCACTATGGACACAGTTAGTAAAAGTACCCAGCAAATATTCCTGAAATGAGCAGAATGGCGTGCATCATTTTGACAGCATTATAATCATACTGTGGGTTGAACCATCTGTGAGTCTCCCGTACTTTATAAATTATACAACAATGTATAATGTCTCAGAAGTTTCACTGAACATATGGAGTAAAATATCTGCACTTTGCAAATCTTAAGTTTATATGAAATTGTTGGTAGGACTACCTGAAAACTCTTTAACGTCAGCATGGGCACAGAAATTCACATGTGAACAATTTAATGTAAGGAGAAGCTTTTGTTTTTCGCACATGTTTTGGCAACAGACCTTTGTATTACCCAAATATTTATTTGAAACGTATGTGGCTTGCTCTTAAAACTTAACTTGTAGCTAAAGTGTCCACCATGTAACTTTTACCATACTGAATCAGACTTTTTCCAGTACTCTACTGTTTTTTTAAAAATAATTGTTATAATTTCTTTTTGGATTTTTTACAACAATGTACAATAGTGCATTCAAATTTTTCTGCATGGTACATATGTCTACATTTAAAACAAGAATGCCATTGCTGTAGAGCCTGTGTTACCAAATGGTATCCCACGAGTGTGCAAACAAAGAGTGAGTGCAATTCCCACTTAAAGCACCTTAGCAGACCACTGTTGTGTTCTGGAGGGCTCAAAAGTATGCCTCTCGTCAATGCGGGAGTGAGTTGTGTGAGGTTGGCTAGTAAGTCTGACACAGCACCTCTTGCCATGGGTATTTGGGTTAATCCTGCCATCATCATGGCATTATACCCTCCCCAATGCATATTCAGATGTCCCAAATCTCCATTGTCAGTCGTGTGAATCATCCTTCTGCACCCTCGCTCACATACTTCAGCAAGGGGCCCCAGAAGTCCTGTGGACGGGAAGGCAATGGTAAGAGCTCTGCAAAAGTAGTCAGTTGTTCCCTGCAATATGTTAGGTTTCTAGGAGAGTAGAGTCTGCTTCCTATGGTTACCCCCACTTTTTGCTGTGATTCTCTGGTTTTTCGACTTTAGTATGGCTGTGGACCTGCTAATCAGGCCTACAGCCTAGCTGTTCTCTCTCTAAATTGATACCATGTACTTTAGGTACATCCCAGATTGGTTACTGGGTCACCCTTGTGAGACCCTGTATAGTGTACCATAGGTACCCAGGGCATAGGTGCACCCTATGCCTACCAAGGGCTGCGGCATGTATTGTGCCCCCCCCTGGTTAGTCTTCCGAACTGACACCACAGGTCTGTTCTTACAGCCTGGGTAAGGTGGTGTAATCACCCCTTACTTAGATATAGTATACCTATATCTATATACCTATATAGACACATATTAACCTATAAGCCACTCCTATGGCAGACCTCGACAATCCTGGTGGTAAAGTGCTTGGTTTTGTGTGAGAGGGTGCCCTAGCATGAGCTGAGCCCCTCTGCAGCTTTCGAAACCATCTCTATAGCTGTTCTATGATATAGTCATACCATATACTCCTAAGTGCATTATAAGCCTCGCGGTTAATGCTAACTTTGGTTTGACTTTATCAAAACATGTCGTGTAAGGTGTCAAACACTTTGGAATACTACCCCCCCACCAGTTCTGGCGGCGGGGGTAGCATTCTACCCTTCTAGAGGGAGAAGACATGTAGTTACTGGTAAACCCGGTCAAAGTTAAACAGAGCCCCAGCTTCACAAAATGGATGCTGCTGCCACAGACACGAGTCTGCGCTTCTGCTGCTGGATGAAACTCCGGCAGGGGAGGCTTAGACAATAGATTTCCTGTCTAGGGAGGTGCTGGCACCTCCCCAGAGAGGCTTTAGTGTATTGGGGCAGGGAGGGCTGCATTCAGTGAATGCTTTCCAGACACTGCCTGGGGCACACAAGGTGCTCCATGCATTTACCAGTTCAAACCGGTTGCTGGGGCACTCAGCCCCAGCTCTGGCGTGAAACTGGAGACTCCCTCCCCAGGTCCACCCTTACGAGGGATCTTAGAGTTAGTCCAACCCCTAAACTTACTATAAGTATAGAACCCCAGTCCCTAGGACTTTAGATTACCCTGGACGAAACTCTGCAACGTATATCCAGGACCTTCGACATTCCATTTCGACTGGAAGATGGAAGAAATCTCCCTTGTGGTCAAGGAGTGACCACCCTGTTCAAACAGGTACCAACAGCATCTTTGCTGGTCTGCATTTTTTAGGCTCCCGCTGGATCCCAAAGAGTCTGTGACACAGGACATGGGCTTCCAGACATCTCTGATGCTGACCAGCGATCCCTGTAAAGCTGAGACCAGTGGCAGACACAAGAGACGCGGGACCGGAACTCCTGGACATCCTGCATGTTGCTACCTGCATCAACTTCCCGAGGTATCCCAAAGTTGTGCATGGGGGTGCTTGAAGCCCCAGCCCTGTGCACCTTTTGCACCAAAGCTCAGAGGCCCACACTCCACGAGTGTCCTGTGGGCCCACTTTGTGCATTTCAGCTTGACGTGTCTTTGTGGTTCCTAGTCCATTGGCTATTGAGCCCCCAAGAAGACCAATCCTTGATTTAACTTGCTTTCCTAATTGCTTTAGGCTTGCTCCAACTTTCCTGCAAAGGAGAAGTTCCTCAGACCTTGCTGGTCTGCACCAAAGCCAATCTTGACATCCTGCATGGATTGCGTTTACCAAGGCTTGTTGGGTCCAATCCGGATACCAATACCGCAGTCAGCTAGATCCTTTGTTAGACAGCTCGAATCCAGCTCCTGGTTGTCGTCAATGCCTCCTGGTCCCTGTGGCTAAAGAGACAAGCTTCACCTTTTTACCTGAAATCACCGACATCTGGTGGCATCTTCCTATCGCCGCCCTGGTCAATAGCTAGTGGCCCAGACTCTGTCTCCTCTGTTTTCAGGTTCTTCACATCTCGGATCCACCCTTAGATCCACCTGGACACGTTTCCTCTGGTCGCCTGCAGCACTTCTTCGCAGCTCTCCATTGGAATCGACGACGAAACCCGAAACCTATGCACCCGGCTTCCCTGGGTAAGGTAACAAGAGTACTCCAGTGCTCCCGTGGGTCTTGACTCTCGAAGTGTCCTAGTCTAAAAGGGTTCCATCGTAGTTCACCCAGAAGTGTCCTTAAATTGTAAATTTGTAACCTGTTCGTTTCCCATAGAAAGTCAATGGTAACCCGTGGCTGTGTTTAGACACTGCACGTGTCTCCCGTGGGCCTCCTATATCCTAACCTTTGGTTGATCCTAGAAGCCCCAGCGATTCCACAGGCCCCAGGCCTGCTTTCTAACTCTCCTGTGGTTCTTATACCACTATTTTAGTATATGGTTTGTGAGGCCCCTAGGGCAAAACGTATACTGTGCAACTTATTGTATGCTAATTAAGTTCCTTGTATTGTACTTTTACCTCTGATCTCATAAAGAGTGCAGATGGGTTGTGGTTAGAATAAATACATATATATTTGATATATACCTTGTGTGGTGTGCTTTCATTTGGTACTCAAGAAATTATATATGGTAAAACAACTTGCTTAAGTCGTCTCCAAGTCTTAGCCTGAAGGCTGCTCTCAACAGCTACCACTAGGATAGCTTTCTATAAGGTTGACTTTATAACCTACCATCAATAATGGTCGATTGGACTGGTGCAAGGTGCCCACTAGAATAGTGGACATGATATACCAGGCCAACCTCTCACAAGGTTATTCAGCCATTCTTTAAATTTGGGGACCTGCCCTCGACTCCATCGGCATGCAACCCTGCGTTTTGCCAAAAGCAGCCCCAGTGAGATAAATTTTCTGTGTGTGGCCGGCAGTTCTTCTGTGTAACCTAGGGATGCCATGACCGGGGTGAGGGGAATGAGGATGCCCACAACGCGGGACAATGCAGTCACCACCTCCATTCAATACCTGTGTATCGATCCACATTGCCAGCTAGGTGTAGAAAGCCCTCTCCCTCCTGTCCGCATCGATAACAACGGTCATCAGGTCTTAATTTGTATCTATAGAGTCTTGCCGGTGTGAAATACACACAACTTAAAAATTTGAAGTGTATAATGCGCAGCTGGCTACTGGCAGTTATCAGGCCTGTTTGTTTGCAGCAACAGAGCCATTGCCCATCAGTGAGTTGTGTGCCCAGCTCCAAATGCCAGTCTGTCCGCGAACCAGTCTGTGCGTCTGGTCATTCTGTTATGGCGGCTCGGTAGAGCCTGGAAACCACGTGAGCTGGTCCTGTCGCTTGTAGTAAGCCGTGAAGTATAGCTAGTGGGGGGGCTCATGTGGAACGGTGGGCATGGCCATTCTGATGTCATGCCTGAGTCTTATGTATAAAAAAAATTCCAGTGGTTTGATGGCCTCTTCATTCAGTAGTAGCGCACATACATAATATAGCTCGATATCCAGAGCCCCCTCGTGAAAAAAGGCTGCATGAGTGTGGTCCAACGCACCCTGGGTTGTTTGCCTCCCCATGTCAATCCAATTAGCTGAGTTTGTAGCATAAAGAAGAAAGAGTGTCCAGGAGAGTAAGGTATGTTGAGGTCCCGCTAATGATAAGGGAAGCAATGTCCAGCAAGATATTGAGGTCATAATCAAAGTGATGACAGTGCCATAATTTTCTCGCAGCGTTTTCTCCCTATCCGTGGATATCACCACTCCCAAGGACTTTACCTCTGAGTTGCACTACGTTAGTGGGTAATCTAATGCAAATGGTGGGGTATTAGGAGTAAGGGGAAATATCTGAAATTTGCTCCAATTTATATTTTCCCCAGATAATTCTCCAAAGGGGATGAACTCTCTGAGTATGGGATTTAAACTGACTTGTGAGTCTCGGATGTAAGGTTAAGTCACTGGCATAGAGTAACACTTATAGATGCCAAGTGGGGTATCACAGTGCGCATTATCTGTGGTGTTGTCGGAGTTTGGCAGCTAGTGGCTCAACTGCTAGGGCAAGCAGGAGAGGTGATAGGGGGCACCCCTGCCTGCTGCCTCATGAGTTGGGGAAAGATCTAGAGCAACGGCCATTGATCTGTATTGTGGCTCTCGGTTCACTGTAGAGCAGGCAATCCAGGATAGAAATGGGGGGGGGGGGGTAAATCCCATTCTCCGCAGTACTGCAATCATATCATCCCATTCAAGCGAATCAAAGCCTTTGGTGGGGTCTAGAAAGACCGACACTGCAGCTAGGTCAGGATCTATGTTTTGTATCAGAGCGAATATAGTACGTAAGTTATGGGAGGTGGCTCGCCCCGCTATCAACCCTGCTTGGTCCGGAAGGACCAATCCCACCATTAATAAGCTTGGCCTATTGGCAAGGACCTTAACTAGTATTATTGCATCGCAATTAATTAAGGATAGGGGCCTATAGGCATTGCATGTGACGGCAGTCTTCCCCGGTTTAAGAATGGCAATGATAAATGCTTCTTGCATTTTTATTTATTTTATTTATTTTGCATATTTATAGAGCGCTCTAATACCCGGAGGTGTCCTGGCGCTAGAAAGATAGACTGGTGTAACGGAGCGTGCTTACTGAGTGAAGAGCCATGTTTTTAGACCTCTTCTAAAGGCCATCAGATTCTGGGTCTGTCTGAGCGCAAGTGGAAGTTTATTCCAGGCCTCAGCCGCCCCAAGAGAAAAGCTCCTGCCTCCCCAGCGAGCTTTTTTAATTCTGGGGACCTTAACCAGAGCCAGTTGTCCTGACCTCAAAGTTCTTGCTGGTTTATGCCAGCAGAAAAGAGATTTCAAGTGCCTAGGTCCCGAGTCATGGAGGGCCTTGAAGACCATGCATACTGCCTTGAAAGTGATTCTTTTACGAATCGGCAGCCAATGTAGGTTAACCAGCTCCTGAGATACTGAGGCAAATTTGGGTGTGTCAGTAATTAGGCGGGCGGCTGCATTTTGCAGAAGTTGGAGTTTATTCAGTATACTCTGCTGGGCATTTAACATCAGGCTGTTGCAATAGTCTAGGCGTGAGAGCACTAGACCAGTGACTATTGTTTTCCTGTGTTTCTTATCAAGGTAGGGTAAAATTTTCCTGATGGTTTTGAGTATGAAGTGAAGGGAGGAGGAGAGGGCACCCACCTGGGATTTATAGGTCAGGGTGGTGTCCACCAGAATACCGAGATTTTTCACTTTGTCCACCGGTTCTGGGAGAGGTCCCATTTCGTCTGGCCACCATCTCGGGGACCAAAAGTTGTCTCTGTCACCAAAGAGCAGAACCTCGGTCTTTGAGGAATTCAGTTTAAGGCAGCTTTGTGCCATCCAGCGGCCAACTTCGAGCATGCAGTTTCTGAATCTATCGGCGGTGTTTTCTGTGTTGCCGGGAAGGAGGGACACCACAATCTGAGTGTCGTCGGCGTAGGCCGTGAGTTGAAAGCCGAACGATCGAATCACCGGGGCGAGGGTGGACACATATACATTAAAAAGGGTTGGGCTTAACGAGGAGCCCTGGGGGACTCCACAGGGAAGTACAAAGGGTTGAGATTCGTAGCTGCCCAACGCCACTGTCTGGGATCTATCAGATAGGAAGGCTTGTAAGATTTTTAAAGCCTTACCCTGAATTCCACAGGCCCTCAACCGGTCCACCAATAGCTTATGGTGGACCGTATCGAAGGCCGCAGAAAGATCCAATAGGATCAGGGCTGCTCTGCCCCCTGCATCCATCACCTGCCTGATATCTTCCATAGATTTAATCAGGGCGGATTCCGTGCTGTGCCCCTCTCGAAAGCCGTGTTGGGAGGAATCCAGTACATCCGCTGATTTCAGGAAGGCACTAAGTTGTGCGTTCAGGTAACCTTCTATTATTTTGGCCGGGAGGGGGAGTCTGGCAATCGGGCGATAATTGTTCATCTCCGTGATATCAAGATTGGGTTTTTTGAGCAGGGGTAGGATGGAGGCTTGCTTCCAACTAGCGGGATATTCCCCTTTCTCCAACATCTGGTTGAAGAGGGGGGTGAGAACCCTGGCAATCGCATCTGGTGCGAGTTTAGTTATTGTCGTGGGGCAGGGGTCATGAGGGGAGCCTGATTTAATTTTTAGTAGGCGACTGCTCACTTCTTTTTCCGTAAAGGGCGGGAAAAATTGAAGCATGGGTTCAGGTCTGGCGGGATCGGGGGCCTCTCTCGGTGAGGAGGTCATCACTATCCTGTCTAGGGGGAGAAAGATGTTTTCCACCTTTTCACGAAAGAAGGTTGCCAAACTTTCGCAGAGTGGGAGGCTTGCTGGAATTTCAATGGGTTTGGGGTTTGCTAGGGAAGCGACCGTGAGGAAGAGTTCTTTAGGGGTATTAGTAGCGTCTTCTATCTGACTCGTGAGAAAGGCTTTTTTCGCTTGTAGGATGGATTCCTTGTAGCGTCTTTGTTCCGAGTTAAGCGTTTTTTTGTCCGATTCCCTATAGTGCATGCGCCAGATTTTTTCAAGTTTTTTGCACCTGGTTTTGTGTTCCCTTATTTGATTTGTAAACCACGGGGCGGCAGGCTTGGCCCGAGTGGAGTAGATGGTTTTGGGGGGAGCTAAGAGAAGGCAAGCCCGGTCCAGCCAGGTAGTGTAAGTCTTAGCTGCTTCCTCCACGGTGTTCGAGAGAAGGGGCAATGTGTTGTTTAATGTGTTGTCTAGAGAGTCCCCAGTGATATTTTTCCATTTTCTCACTAGTTTCGGGTTGTTTCTCTTGTTAACAGATTTTTCATGGGTGGTGAGAGGGATAGAGAAGTGAACTGCTGAGTGGTCGGACCAAGAGACTGGCAGAACAGAGGAGACTTTCAGATGGACTTGATTAGAGAAGATCCCGTCTAGTGTGTGTCCTGCTCTGTGAGTAGGATCAGTTACTAGTTGTAGCATATCGATCCCCGCCAACAGGTCAGTTAGTTCCTGGGTGTCAGGAGATGTCTTGCATTCCAGATGGAAATTAAAATCACCCAGAAGAGTGAATCTTTGGGAGCAGGCTGCTGCTTCTAGTAATTTGCTCAAGGCTGCTAGAAATCTAGTTTTCTCGCCCGGGGGCCTATAAACAAGGCATCCTGTAAAGGACTGGTGATTAGAGAGGGTAAAATTGAACAACAGAGATTCGTCTAGTTCAGAGGGACCGGGTTGAAAGGAGCCTCTGATGTCTTTGTGATATATGATGGCTAAGCCGCCCCCTCTCCTCTTATCCCTATTTTGGGTGTAGCAGATAAAGTCCTGAGGGGTGGCTTTCACTATATCTGGACCTGATGCTGCATCGGTCCAGGCTTCCGTGATAAATGCAATTTTTATGCCGGTATCCTGAATGTGCTCGGCAACTTCTAAGCTGTGCTTAACAAGAGACCTCGTATTGAGGAGGAGGCATTTTGCCAGTGGGTAGTTGGTTGTAGAGCAGGAAGACTGGTCTCTTAGTTGAGCAATTGGTAGCCAGAGAGGTTTGAGCAATGGTGACAGGCACTTGGGGCAGTGGGAAGGCATAGGAAGGTGTTTGGTCCCGGGATCCCAGATATTGCCGTCCCTACATGGATGTACGATGTTTATGGCTAGGAGCGTGTCTCTGTTGTAGACAAGCCTGGGTAATGGGTAGGGTGTGGGAGCGACAGGGGGACTGGCCCTGGGCGCGGGTCTGGCGCGGACGAGCGCAGACGGGCTCGCCTTTGGCGAGCCTTCGGCGCGCCGCCGGCGCGCCCGCTGCGCTCGTCCGCTGCGCTTCCTCATGAGGGGGGCCATATAAAGAAGAAAGGGCGGGAGGGGCGGAGCACTGCACTGCTCGGCCGGCTCCCAACCCGAAATGGCGGCACCCTCCGGAGCGGATCGCCTCCAGACGAGGGTTCGAGTGCCCAGAACACCAAATCCAAAGTTACAAAAGGCACAGATAAACACCAGTGTGCTTAGCTGAATCGCGTCAGAAATAAAATCAATTTTTAAAACAGTGTCAAAACAGTGCCTGATTCGCTATAGTTTTTTTATTCTAAATGTCCCGGCTTCCGCCTCAGGACGCTAGCTCCCCGCACCGAGACTATCAAGTCAAATATTCACTCATCAAATGCTGCTCAGTTGTCAGTGTGGCCTCTCGTTCTTCCATTTTTACGGATGGCTCAGACTGATGCATGTTGAGGGGTAGGATTCCCGAGTTCCTGGGTTCCTCTTAGACTGTTTTTAGGATGGGGACTAACGCTTCCACGTTGCATGTATAAGAGTCAGCCAGTAGGCCATCCGTCCCCGGCGCCTTGCCTGAACTCAGTTGGATTATGGCTCATGGATTTCCTCTTCCTCGATATCTGCAGAAAGGAACTCTCTATGTGCCTCACTGAGCCACCCATGGGCTATGTCCTCAAAGTAACCGGACAGGTCTATTTCTCTAGTCCTGCACGTGGAGTAAAGAGAGGACAAGAAGGCTGAAAAGCACAGAAAATGTCTTCAGTGTCTCTTTGTAATGAGCCAGTGGAATGTATGACATAATATCGACAGACAGAATATCTACATACAAAAATATCGACACAAAAATATCGAAATCAAAAATATCGAAATTATATCTACATAATGGTAAGTACAAAAATATCGAAAAAATAATATCGTTGTACAAAAATATCGAAATTAAAAATATCGTTTTTTTAAATGTATTAATAATAATTTAAAATTAATTTAAAAATACATATAATTTTACAAATATTAACGCATGTTTTTACAACGCAGATACTTTTACAACGCATACCATTACAACGTAAGTATTGGTAAGTATATAATAATTTTTTTATGTAAATTAATTAAAATTAATATAATATAATGTAATTTAAATTAATTTAATTTAATTAATTTAATTTAAATTTAATTTTACTTTAATTTTTACACTGTACCCCTGTACCCCAAAAACCCAAAACTGACCCTGAAACCTAAAAATACCCCTTTACCAAAAACCCAAAACTGACCCTGAACCCTAAAAATACCCCTTTACCCAAAAACTAAAAACTGACCCTGAACCCAAAAAATACCCCTTTACCCAAAAACTAAAAACTGACCCTGAACCCTAAAAATACTCCTTTACCCAAAAACCAAAAACTGACCCTGAACCCTAAAAATACCCCTTTACCCAAAAACTAAAAACTGACCCTGTGCCCTAAAAATACCCCTTTACCCAAAAACTAAAAACTGACCCTGAACCCTAAAAATACCCCTTTACCCAAAAACTAAAAACTGACCCTGAACCCTAAAAATACCCCTTTACCCAAAAACTAAAAACTGACCCTGTGCCCTAAAAATACCCCTTTACCCAAAAACTAAAACTGACCCTGAACCCTAAAAATACCCCTTTACCCAAAAACTAAAAACTGACCCTGAACCCTAAAAATACCCCTTGACCCAAAAACCCAAAACTATAACATTTTAAATATAATTATATACTCACCAATACTTACGTTGTAATGGTATGCGTTGTAAAGGTATTTGCGTTGTAAAAACATGCGTTGTAAATGCATGCGTTGTAATAGTTTTCGCGTTGTAAAAGTTTCGTTGTAATGGTAGTGCGTTGTAAAAGTTGCGTTGTGATGGTTGTTTCCCTATAAACACACAACCCACTACACATAAATAAATGAAATCATTTAATCACTTAATAATTATTAATTACCAATTAATTATTAATTAACAATATCAAAAATTAATAAATTAAAAATATAAACACATTAACTCTAATTAATTTAATTTACTACTTAATATTATTTCATTACAAATTAATTATTAATTAACAATAACACTAAATTAAATATATTAGCACAATAAATCTAATTAATGTAATTAACTAATTAACATTAATTAATTACCAATTAATTATTAATTAACACTAACAATAAATTATATATCTTAGCACATTAAATCTAATTAATTTAATTAACTAATTAATATTAATTAATTACCAATTAATTATTAATTAACAATAACACTAAATTAAATATATTACCACATTAAATCTAATTAATGTAATTAACTAATTAGTTTCAATTAATTACAAATTAATTATTAATTAAAAAATATTTAAAAATATATATTAATTATTTAATTATTATTAAATTACTTCCCACCCTATTCCCCTATAAACCCACAACCCGCTCTAATACTAAAACGCAAAATGTTAACATAATTACTAATTTTCAAACATACATTTCTAAACATATTTAGCAAACATATAAACAACATAACAAAATACATAACACTAAACAACAAAATTTCAATATTACTAACATACATACCTTAATCTCGATATTCTGTCTGTCGATATTATGGCACATCGATATACTATACCATCGATATTAAAACATCGATATTATTGTATATCGATATTTTAATTTTGATATTTTGTCTGACTACCGAGCCAGTGATATCTCACACTGTAAGAACGTAATAGGAGAATCTGGGGATGCGCACCGCATCCACCAGTTCCCTCACTGGTCTCTCCCCTTCCCCTTATTTACGGGCCCAATGATATTTGGATTTAAAGAGCCTTCCCGCTCCTCCGTGGCTTGGTATTCCAATTTGGGCCTACCTCTGTCCATCAGTGGCATCTGCGATTTGGGTTTCTATAGCTTTATTGTCTGTTTTGAGCTTCTTAAACATTTTACGAATATCCTGCAGGATACCCCCTCCCTGTGCAATACACATACCACATATGGTTACCTTCAAGGCCTCTCAGATGCAGGCTAGTGTCAGGACTGAGTCACAATTTCTGGGGAAGAAGTCTTGTATTTCCTTTTCAATCTCATTCCCGAAAATAATCTTCGAGAAGGGTAGTGGCCTGGAGCCGCCACGACTGGTAGGGAGGACTGTTCCCCGGGGGTTTGATCCATGTATGTTCACGTAAGATGTTCTGCTCTAGCTAGCCAAGTGCCTGGCCTCCACTATAGTAGCCAGTAGTAACATAACATAACATGTCAATGCAGGACCAACTAGAATGTGCACTAGAATAGAAGGTACCCTCTTTTTGCTTGGGGTGCAGCGTTCTCTCCATGCATCTAAAACCTGGTGGCCAGACCTGGTTTCTGGTAGGTGCTTCCCTGCCTATGTGTGGGGGCCTGGAGTGCGACATGATCAGTCCATGCTTGGATGTAGCGTGATATTAAAGTAACCTCCCCATATTAAATGTGTAGAGCCAATGTCTAATATGAGTCCCAAAGCTTACTAAAGAAATCAGCATCATTGACATTGGGGCCTTCGTAACCCTGGGCAAAGCACTACGCTACGCTCGCTTAGTTTGCGAAGTTTGCGCTACTTCGCACTATGCGAACTGCACGTAGCACGGTGCAAACACGCGTAGCGTAGTGCAGCTGTCATTTTTTGCTTGCTCGCGGTCCTCAACGTCAAGTTGGCGACCGCGAGCAAGCAAAATGACATCCCAGCGAGACTTTTTCCTCGTTCGCGATCAGCAACATCAAGTTGCCGATTGAGAGTGTGGAAAATAAACCTCCTGGAGAGATTCTCAACACAGGGAGGTCAGGTTTCTCATTGCGAGTGGTCGGGTATGCTCGCGACCGCTCGCGATGAGAAACTACCAGTCCGCATTGAGAAAGCTGCAGCGCGAGTAAAAATCTACTCGAGCGACAGAAAACTACAGCTCGCACTGTGCAAGATGCCGTTTTCAATTATTGCACAGTGCCGGATGCTTGTCCGCACTGTGCAATCATTGAAAACGGCATCTTGCACAGTGTGAACAGGGTACTACGCAGTTCACGTAGTGCTACGTGTAGCTCGCGTAGTGCGAAGTGCACTTTGCGTAGCGTCGCGTAGCGCTCCTTCGCAGACTATATGCCCAGCCCTAGTCCTTAACAATTTACCAGTGTGACAGAATGTGCAGGTATGTGTCCCCACATTATGCTGTATCAACCTTATGGGTCTTGTATAGTGCCAGATGGGAGATACTGAACATTCGTTTTGATCAGGATAGCAGTTCCTGGAGCATAAGTGGAGTATGAGGCAAAGCATCTGTGGGCTGCCCATTTCGCAGCAAAAGTGGCCGTCGCTGCAGGATCAAGGTGCATATCTTGCAGCATTGCTGTTTGGATGTTGTGTCTGTCAAGGTATATGAGAATATGCCTGTGTTTGTGGGGATCCCACAGTCTGTGCATATTCCAGGTCAGCAAGTTAATAGAGAGTTTATCCAGGAGTCAGGGAGTGTCCATGTGGCGGTTTGGTCAATTGTACTGATTGGGTAAGTACGTATCATGGGGAGTTGCATCTGATACAGTGGCAGCGATGTGCGTTTATACAAACGAGGACAGCATTGCAGTGCAGTACAAAACTAGTTACGTTAACCCCCTACCTCTCACCCACACCTGCGGCCCAATCCCGCTGGCTATGTGTACCCGCCGTTATGCCCAGAAACATTGAAAAAACTTTTCAGCTAATGGTAGACAGTAAAGCAAACCAGGAAGTGGGCGCAAATAGGGATGACAGTTAGGAAAGATTAGGAAGAGCGGGAAAAGAGCAGAGTTAATTTGACAATTAAAAAAAGGAGAGGGAGGGAGTTGGGGGGCAGATAGGAGAAATTGATTTATAGAAAGTTGGAAAGCAAAACAATAACAGCTTAATCAATAGCATGGTCAAGGAAATTCCTGCTGGGGGTATTCGCCAGAGCTTCAGGCAGTTCACCTCAAATTAATGAGGGTGCCCGGGAGCAGGATGGATTTCGAAGTCTCTGCAGGTCTCAACAGGAGCTGGATAGTCCTGACCGGACTAGCTGGTGTGCGCCTTTGCCAAGAGATATCAGCTGAGATCACTGTGTAGTGTGAGAAGAGATGTGCCAGGGGAGGAGAGAGAAAATATAGAATGTCATTCTTCTATGCAGATATCCTCCTTCTGGTTGCGGGCTCAGGATGGTGTATACAGTATCTTAGTCACAAGACTCAGAAGACATGAAGGTAGGGTGACCAGATTCTCAAAACAAAAAACGGGGACAGGTCATAGACATAGAAGTAGGACTACAGTTTGCAGTAACCATCGACATAAAAGTAGGACTATTTGACAGCTGTCATAGACACAGAAAAGGGACTACAATGACAGCTCCCGCCACAGACCGATTTGGGCACTAGCTATGCAGAACCTGTAGGGTGTGAAGGAAACTCACACTGTCACAGGCTGCTTGAGCAGGACCCTGGGTGTACATACATCTGTGAAGGAAGCTTACAGTGCCACTGTCTGTGCTGAGCCTGTTCTGTATAAGAGAAATGCGCACTGCCACAGCACATGCTGCCAGGCAAGTGTGCGTGTGTGTGATGCTTGCATTGGTGCTGCGTGCATTATACCTGCTCTCTACAAGACATGATTTTGCCCTATCACTGCCTGTGCTCTTTCGATGGTGTGGTATGTGGTGTGTTGCTCCCTGAGTGGAACAAATTTAGCGGTGGGGGTATCAGCGTAGTTCTCACGAATGCACCTCAGGTGATGGGGTTTAGTGGATATGTCACCTGTAGGATTAAGAAAACCTGTGTTGTTATCCTGGCTGTCCTCATTTGACCGGATTGTGGGATCCTACGCATGACTTGCTCTTACGTACTTTTCAAGAAAAGGGCAGGATGTAAGCAGGCACAATGTTTGAAAATAAGCATGATGGAAATTATGCAAGATGCAATCTAATTCCTCGCCGCATACTTTGGAAGCAGAAGACTGGCGCTGACAAATGTAACTTAATTTCGTTTTCTGTGCCTCAGTTCACAATGTGGGCTACTCGAGAACATTAATTAATTAATTCGAGAGGTTTACACTGCATGTGACATAGGGAATTCATGGGTGTTCCGTATACAGGATATGTAAGAAAGAAATCCAGTTTGTCTCGGTGTCACAGAATGTGTACTCGTCAACTTGCAGAATGTTCTCCATACAGGTGTATCCCTCGGCTAAAGAGTGTCCCCACCGGTGAATACCTCATGCATTATATTAATGTGCAGATAAATTCCTCAGGTGGTAACCATGTTTAGGTTGAATTCGTAAAATACGATTTTGGTAAATGTCCAAAGGAAGATACACAAAACTTTATAAGGAGCATCAGTTTGCAACACTTTTTTTTAAAGAGCTTCAAATCATCACTTTATTCAGTTCGACCAGATGAAAGTCATTTGTGGGGCTGCAGAATACCTCACCGAACATCCCTAACAAAATGGTCAATTAAGCTGAGCAACTATACGTTTTAAAGGAGAATGTTAGTATACTCAGTAGCGGCCTGCTGTTTGGAAGACTATATTCCAAAAAATGCAACACCTACTCGTTCCAGTAAATTAAATCTTACTTTTTTCTCCTAAAAACGGACAATGGCTGAGCAGTGTATTTACAGGTTTGACTAGACATTTGTCGATTTCCCCCTCCTCTAATGTGCACATGAGGCCTGATTAACATCCTTGCAACACGCCTGTGCGGGCACCTCTTGGAAGCCACCAAAAGTGTAGGTGGAGCTGCGTGGACAAAGAAGGGAAATCCCGAGAGAAAACGTCTCTCTTCAAAAGATTTCCCTTCCTGCTACAGCGCAAATCTCAGTGATGTCACACGCAATGAAAAACCGGGATATTTGTGTGTTTAACTCAGACACCTTTCAAAAACGTGGACATTTGACTCATTTGGAGAGAAGTGTCGGGACACGGGGACACTTCTCCAAAAACGGGGACCGTCCGGGGAAAACCGGCATGTCTGGTCACCCTACATGAAGGGCTTCATTCTAACCAATGTTTGAAAGTGTGGATGCAGACCTGGAGCTGCGCCCAGCTTCCTTGTTGGGGGATCTGCGTCGAGTTGCTCCCTTCAGGAAGTCCTGGGCCTGTTGAGGAGTACTGAAGAAATACTGCTTTTCCTGAAAGGATATGCAGAGCCTTGCCGGGTACAAAATGGGATGGGAGATGTTGACCTGTTGTATCTTGCATTTCACCAGGACAAATCTTTTGCGGGCCTCCTGTACTGCCGTTAGAAAGTCAGGGTATATGGAGATAGAGTCGCAGTCCATGTAGTTAAGGAGGCTGGAAATGATGGGTCTGGGAGTGAAGCCAGGAGGAGGTCTACCAGTTAATGTGCAATGTGCCTTCTCTACACCAGTTGTTTGGAAAAGGATGCAGCCTTAAACGTTTCCACCAGCATGCTCTCTACATAGTCTTCCTTGCGCCCAAGAGCTGTAAACTTGGGTATTCCAAGAATGCGGATATTGTACCTGCACAAGCGCGCCTCCAAATCTTCATTTTTCGTGGAAATGATTTTCAAAAGGCATTCCATGCCCTGCAATTGCTCCCCCCTTGCTGAGGCCTCGTCCTCCAGGTGCGATATTCTCTTCTCCGTCTGGCTAACACATCCATCGTGTTTCTGAAGGCGCAGCATGATGCACTCCATTTGCATGCTCATAGAGTCTATCTTGAACTCAATCAACGTGAGGCTTTGTCTCATGGTAAGTAGCAGGGACTTCATATCTGTGTCTTCTGACAGTGAAAGGGGCTGGTACCCATCTGCCATAGTTGTTTCTGTATCTCCGGCTGGGGCTCCTCCAGATTTACGGTGTTCGAAAGGCAGTTTAGCCTGCTTGCCCTTAGTCCTGCCCATTTCCATAAGGTCGACCGAATAGCATCAAAAAGAGGATTCTTTCCTGAACAAGAGTCTGGGGTACTATAAGGGGTTAGTATAGGGGCCTAGTGCTAGATGTAGGTAAAAAGGTTTTACCGATTCTAAAATACAGAATTTTACTGATTCGGTATTTTAGAATCGGTAATACCTATGTAGGTAATTATTCTGTATTTTTTACCGAATTGTTAAGATTCGTTAATTACCGAATCAGTATTTACCGATTCGGTAATTGCCATTCATTCCTATGGGCCTGGAGGCCCATAGGAATGAATGTCAATTACCGAATCGGTAAATACTGATTCGGTAAAATTGTGAAATAGTCAAGGGTGGCAGGGTGTCACTTTGACACCCTGTTGCACCCCTGATTAGTGCTTGTGTGGCATGTGGCACACATACATGCCCTAAGGGCATGTATGTGTGCCACATGGCACAGCTGTAAATGCACATATTTGCATTTACATAGGAATTCGTTATTTACCACCAACTAATAGTTGGTAGTAAATAACGGATTCTTAAAGCCCTGTGCCACTGTTTACAGTGCTACCTACATTTCAAAATACAGATTCGGAAATTTTACAGAATCAGTAATTTTACCGATTCAGTAAAATTACCGATTCGGCAAAATTACCGAATCTGTATTTTTTCATGCCCTACATCTCAGTATCCAAATACCGGTTGGTAACGGCCGAAAATTGGTATTTTCGGCCATTACCGACCAGTATTTGGATACCTACATCTGGCCCCTATTTCCTTGAGCTGAGGCGTTATACCATGCCCGGAGTTTGCCAGGCCTGAGGAGAGTGCTGGCAAGGGAGGAAGAGACAGAGGGCCTCAATGTGGCCTCGAGGGGGCCGTTTCACCTCGCTGCATTGGTGGGCGGACTGACCTTGCCCGTCTGTGACAGGCCAGATCATGAGTGTAGCTCTGATTCCTTCTGCAGCGGACTCTTCCCTGATGACATTTGCAGGACCGGCCTGTTAGTTTAATAGCATGGGGTGATTTGATGTTTGCAGCAGTCACAAAGCAGCCCCACCAGTCCGACTGCGGTATCCGCAGTGAGGCGCGGCAGATTTCCTTTGCCCATAGGAGGCCACGGGTGCAGTGTTTATGGCTGACATGCTCAGGTCTCTCTCCGTAGCTCAGTCTCTGGTTATTCATGGTTTCACCTCTTCTTTTGACGCAACATCTGCCCCAGGCAGTGCCCACTGCCTCAGGATTCAGCAGCCCGAGGGGGCATTCTCACCTTACTGAGTCGATGGGAGATCTGGCCTTGTCCCTCAGTTATAGGCATGATCGTGAGTTTATTATCGATTTCCCCCTGCAGCTGGTACACCTCAAATGGCATCTGCGATACAAGTCAGTTATTTTAATAGCGGGGTGGAGTGTGCCGGTGTTTGCTGTATTCCCTCAGCAGCACCATCGGCCCAGCGTCAGTTTCCACAGCGAGGCGTGGCAGCAATTTCATTCAGCCGTAGGAGGCTACGGGTACCCAGTCTATGGCCAGCGGGCTTGGGCCTTCTCAGCAACAGCACAGCTTGGCCCTTGCTCAGGTCGGCTCACGGTGGCTCCTGGCCCACCCTCTTCATCCAACATGGCATTCACACCAGCGCAGAGCCCACAGCCTCAGGATCCCGCGGCCTGTAGCAGGATGGGTTAGGTGAGTCCTCAGCAGGTACTCAGGAGTGGTCAGTCACCGGTGTCAGCTTACTGGGATATAACCCTGCCTCGCCTCTTGCCAAGTTGTTACATGTTGTGAGGCCCATCGTCTTTAAGTGGTGATGCGGGCCAGGCCCCAGTGTGTATCACCTCATTGTCGTAAGGGTGCAGTCCCGCTGACCCGTTGCGGCATCAAAGCACAACAGGTTACTTTAGTGATGCATTTTAGACTACTTCCAGTGTAGGATTATGCAAGATTTCGTTCCCGGGCAGCATGAGCCTCACTCAAGTGCGGCCATCTTACTTGCTGGCTCTCTGGCACCCTCCCAGTACTACATTGTTTCTATTTCATACATATACTCAATATATGTGTCTATGGTTATGGGACTTTTACTACCTATTTTGTTTTCTTTTAAATGATCAACCACTTTATAGAGCTATATGATGAACAGTAGATTGGAGGATGTCATCAATGATGTCATCAATTATATAATCAATTCTGTCATTTGAGATGTCATTAGTGGTGCCATTGATGGAGCGAGGTGGTAAAAACAAAATTTTGTGTACCCCTCTCAAAGTCAATGTTCCATAACGTTAACATTTACTAATGGAATGTTTTTTGAACTAATCAACCATAGCATAAGATGCATACATTTATTACACACTGGAGTACTAATTTTGCCTGCATGTTGCAATAAAATTAACTAATATGTATTGTTGTCGTATTGTGAATTAATGCACAGCCTAGATATAAACAAACGCAGCTTAAATTTGCTTATTATACACGTTTTGTGCTAAGAAGTGGTAAAAAATGTAGTATAAAACGCATTTGTGTGGCCTATTTGCTAGGTAACAACTAGGGAAACATTAGTATGCTGGGAGGTAAACAGAAGGGCTTTAGTTCTATATTTAACATGAATTTGTGTTTGTTTCTATAATAGTTCCAAAAGTGGCCTCTGAGGCCTGTATGAAAGATGGCTGCCCGGAACTGTGAGCAAGAGCTGGACAGCGCAGGCACGCCAAAAGCCTGCAAGTCAGAGTGAACTGCCTGTGCTCGAGGAGGTTCAAGGCTACCTTGCCCAGAACTTAGGATGGGTGCCAAACATGGACGCTTGAATGTTGTGATCATGGGAAAAGGTCCTGGTGTTGCCACTCAAGGAAATGACTAGGCCAAAGACTGTCCTAAAACAAAGCCCCTTTATTTTTCTGCTGAATCGTTGAGAAAATGATGTTGTAATGGTGAGGAGATGCTCACCCACCCCGAATTTGTCCAATCAGAATCCAAATAAGTAATAGAAGATACAATTTAGATAGATTAAGTTAGGAAATTAGTGTATAAAAACCCCTGGTTTCGTCTAGAGGGGTTCGCTCTTTCGATTTCTACACTAAGTGCTGCCAGACTGAAGATTGACTCCTGGATGTAATAACTCTTACAATTATTTTGTTTGCTGTGCAGGACTGAAGGATAAGATGAGGGTGGTAGTTAGGGATGTTAGGAGAGAATGAATTTGGAACTATCTGTCCTTTGCTAAACTTTTAACTGATTTCTAAAATAAGCGATTTTTCCTGAGCTCTAAATAAAATGATCATTTTGAAATAAAGTTTAAGATTTACTGAATAAAGAATTAAAATAATGTATAAATGTCAGACATAATAAAGTTTTGCTTTTAATAAAATTGGGAAAATGGAATTTTAAAGCTGGTCTTGTGATTTTCCTACGCCTAATTTTCTTTATCGTCGTATATCATTGTTTAGGATAAATGTATAGTGAGGACAGTCTATGAATTTTCAGCCTTCAAGCACAGGGATCGATGGGTATCCTGATTAAAACTTACTGCTGAGAGAGTAATAGAACTTAACCCGAGCTTGATTGAAGGGTAAAGGGAGTGGCGTCTCTCTTTTGCTACCGATAGAGGAATTCTGTGGTGGGTTAGATGGAAGCACTGCCTACTAGTGATACAGAGTTCATGTATATATGAATAGGGTTTTCCGTATGAACGTGTGCAAATGAAATTGCTATACGCGTTCTGGTGAAACTCTGGGATTGTCTCTAAGGAGGTGGAAAGGATCTCCTTATGTGCTTTCCTGGAGAAACTAATTCGTTATTGCCTGATAGAAGGGTAAAATAGGGTAGTGCTGTTTTATCAATGAGTCTAAAATTCTGAGGAGGTAAGCGTTGTCTACTCCGGTTACAGAATACTTGTGTGATTGAGAAATCTATCACTTTATTAGCAAAACAGGCAAATGGTACTGTTTTGTGTAACTTACTAACGGATTTTGTAAAATACCTTGTAAATACGGCTTCTTGAAAAAAAAACTGTAAAGGAGGGGTCAGTCGGCACTGCAGAAGCCGGAGCGCTGGTGACGTCAAAAGTTTGCGCTGGGATTGGTCCACATAACCGAGACAGAGTAGTAGCTGATTGGTTCATCACAAAAAGCAGCAAAAGCTATTGGTTAAGCACTATAATGACGTATCGTGTTCTAATTGGTACATTAGTGCGAACCGCGCTGTGATAGGTTGGTGTTATGGAAACAACAATAGAGTAGTGCGCGATCTTTTTAAAGCAGGAAAATGTATTGAAAAATGTCGTACTACTATTATGATGATGACAAGAAGAAACCTTCATGGTTTAAACGGCTGAAGAACATGTTTGTAAAAGACAAAGAGGTAGTTACGAGAGAGGGAAAAATACTTCCTTCACCGAAAACACCTGCTTCTTATATGATAACGAAATATGGTTACCATACGTGTGTTTGGTTGGAGAATTGGGTACCGTATACCAAGGATGATGGTGTGTTAGCCTTTCCAGAAGGCGGTTCATTTGATTTGGCAATTTTAAGAAATTTGAGAGACAAAATTATGAAACTTGAACCGAGACCTAGACCAACTCAATTTGAAGCACTGGTTGAGTGGGAAGATGAGATGCATCAAATGGAGAGTGAGAGGTTGAGCAGGCATATCAGACCAAGAGGTAGAGGTCGAGATTTATGGGGAGAAACACATGAGACTAGAATGCGGAGATGGAGGAACGGAAGTATGTGTGATGGCATGTATCCAGTTAGATTGGTAGAGGAATGTGAGGGACGGAAATGTACAGAAAAGAAAAAGAATGTTGAACCAAGGAATCAAGATTATGGTGAAAGCGAATCAGAGGATGCTGTATTAGAATAAATATTAAATAGGAGACCGCCACCATATCAACCAAGATCTTTATGGTCTACCCCGAATGCTCCAATAGCAGAAGAAAGAGGTAATGAAACGCCGAGACAACCATCAAATTTCCGAGATTTTCATGAGAGAGTAGAAACAAGATATGTCCCGAGTACACCGATAGGAGAAGCTAAAATTACAGGTACTCCTGTACAAAGTAATGACTCACATAAAATTGTGCTAAGTGCTGAAAGACGAAAGGATGTGCAGCCAAATATATCTGATTATGAACGTTCTGCACATGAACTGATTCAAAACCTTGCTAAAAATATGGAAGCTGTAACTGTCCCAGTAACGATAGGACCTGTAATACCAGTGTTTGAAAATCAAAGAATAAAAGAGCCGAGTTTAACAATTCCATTACAACAAGGTCTGCAGAAAGCAAAAGGGAGTGTTTATCCTGATTTGTCAGAAATAAGGCGGAATACAAACGTACATCCACCAGAATTGACCTTTAATCAAAGTTTGTCATGGAGATACCCGACAGGAGCAGAATTTGACTCTGCAACCCCAGAGAGAAGTGTAGACAAAATAGATCTAACGCAAACACATGTAGGACCATCACATAAAGAATTCAGAGAATGGATTAAAACCATAAAATTAAAAGGACAGGAATCAAAAGTGCTGATGTGGCAAAATTAAAAGTAGATATGGAAGAATTAATAATTGGAACGATCGGGACAGCTAGATTAAAAACATACCAGGATGATGAGCTCACGTTTTTATGTAAAAGCATAACATGGAGAGCTAAGACAATGCATGATCAGCTAGAAGAGGTGGCAAGTGAATGTGGAATAGAATTTTCAAAAATAAAATCATTGCAGAAGACTTATCGAGTAGATTTTGTAGAAAGAGACATTGAAAACATGAATACTGCTGGAAGACTAGTTCAGATAAAAGATCTGATTGTGCTGTTGCGCAAATGGGGTGATGTAGGTAAATGGAGAGTCAAGTGGGCAAAGAAGAAAGAAGAAATTAGTGACAAATCCACCTTAGCTTTTCCGATTGAAGAAAAGGAAACTGTGGCAACTGAATTTCCTATGAGAGAAATTCCTGGAGGAGGACATGTTCATGTTCCTTGGAGTAGGCAAGATATATTGTTATTTACAAATGAATTCCCCAGATTGAGAGAGAAACCAGTAGAGTGGTATCGACAAGTAGACAGATTTGTAAAAGTGTCAAAAGTATTATGGATCGATTTGGATGGGTTGTTCGACATAGTGGTGCCAACAGATTTATGGATAGAATGTAAAATAACTGTGGATTGGCCCAGAGAGGAGTATCCTAGAGACAAGATAACAGGAGCTCCATCACCAGAAGACTTGATGAGAAAATATGAACAGGTGATAGTGTGGTTGAAAAACTAAATACCTCCAAAAGAAACTGATTGGGTAAAAATAGACAGGACTACACAAGAGCCGAAAGAAAGTGTGCATTCATTTTATGAAAGATTGTTGTTTGTTTTCAAACAGTATAGTGGTTATGAAGAACTAAATGAAAAGGATATGAGCCACTTTGTGTAAAGGGTTTGTATATGGATTAAGACCAGAAATTTCAGATATGATTAGACACAGTATGATGGATTAGCAGTCAAGATCAGTAGATAAGGTACTGAGACAGGCAAAATATTGCAGTGAAGAAATTGATGCAAAACAGAAAAAGTTGAAAGAGAAAGCCATGTGGGCACAAGTAAAAACAGGTAGCACAAATGGAGAATAAAAATGTAGGGTATCAAAGTAGTTTTAAAGGCAAACCTAAATTAGTAGGGAATATTGATGAATTGAAAAAGAAAATGCCATGTTTCAATTGCGACAAGTTTGGGCATTGGAAACGAGAGTGTAAATGTCCGCCTAGACTTAATGGGGAACATACGTCATTGTTATGCTAAAATCATTTTTACCGCTCACGGTCACCTGACGGTTTCATGGCGCTCATAAACAATAGCGGAGGGGCAAAACAACAGGATTACTCATAAGCTAATTGAAAAAGATGAGTTTTGAGTAATTTGCGGAAGCAGGTATAATTGGGACAGAGTCGAAGTGAAATCGGAAGGGAGTTCCACAGTGCGGGGGCAAGAAAAGAGAAGCACGAGCCTCCATGCTTTTTACGTTTATACCTGGGGACAGTTAGGAGGTTGTGGATGGTGGACCGGAGATTTCTTGAGGGAATGTGACGCTTAAGGCTGGAGGAAGTGAAAGCCGGGGTAAGAGCAAGGAGGGCCTTAAAGACGGTACAGCCCAATTTAAAGATGCAGCGAGAAGCCACTGGGAGCCAGTGCAATCTCCTCAACAGGGGCGAGACATGTTGGTGTTTGGGCTGTTGAAAGACCAGTCTGGCCGCCTGATTTTGTACCAGCTGAAGCCGATGGAGATGGTAAGCAGGGATCCCAACATAGAGGGAGTTAGCGTAGTCAATACGGGAGGTGACAAGAGCCATGATGACAAGTATGAGGGCCTCAGTAGTAAGGAACCTACGGATTTTGCAGATCCTGCGTAGATGGAAAAAGCAGGAAGATGTAACAGCATTGATTTGAGGCCTCATAGATAAATCACTGGATATAATTACACCAAGGCTCTTCACCGAGTTTACAGGGCAGGGCGGAGGGCCGAGAGAGGGGGGGCCAAAAACTAGAGCTCCAAGGGTTAGCTGACCCTCCTGTCAATACTAACTCCGTCTTGTTGGGATTAAGCTTCAGCTGGCTAAAATGCATCCACTCAGAGATGGCAAGCATGGTGGATTGGAAATTGGCCCAGGAGGAGGGAGAGGGATCAACAGGAAAAATCAACTGTAAATTATCCGCATAATTGAAGATAGTGACCGGGGTGTGGCGGAGAA
This sequence comes from Lissotriton helveticus, assembly GCF_964261635.1. Taxonomy (NCBI): domain Eukaryota; kingdom Metazoa; phylum Chordata; class Amphibia; order Caudata; family Salamandridae; genus Lissotriton; species Lissotriton helveticus. Next base: position 644,486,789 of record NC_136070.1, read on the forward strand.
AAACTATAAGAGGTTGCATGTAAAGATTAAATAAAAGGGGCGAAAGGGCAGAGCCTTGAGGGACACCACAGGAAAGTGAAGAGTAAGGGGCTGAGAAAGTGGACAGATGAACTGACTGGGAGCGCTGGTGCAGGAAAGACCTGATCCAAGTTAGAGCCATGCCCTGAATGCCTGCGTTATTGACACGGTCGATCAAGATAGCATAATCGACCGTGTCAAAAGCAGCCGACAGATCTAGTAGAACAAGTGCCTGGGCCAAGTTCTTATCGGCGCCTTGCCTCAGCACATCCATTACGGCCACGATGACAGCTTCAGTGGAGTGAGCCGGTCTAAAACCGGCTTGCTGGTCATCTAAAAAAGAAGACCCCTCAATGAATGCGCTGAGGCAACGGGTAACATAGGTCTCCAGAATTTTCCCCAAGTAGGGGAGAAGGGAGATCGGCCGATAGTTACTCAGGACAGAGGGATCAGCACCAGGCTTTTTAAGTATAGGGACTACAACCGCCTGTTTGAAAGCAGCCGGGACCGAGCCTGTGGCGAGCGAGTTGTTAAGAAGTGCCAGCGGGGGATCAGGGCATGCCAGCAAGGCGGCTTTCAGGATTTGAGGGGGACAGCAATCGTTGGGGGAACCCGAGCTTACCGTGTGTAGTAGGGAGATAAACTCGGTCGGGGAAATGGGAGGGAACACATTAAAACGACAGGGATTCATAGGGGGTAAAAAAGAGGCAGTAGACGAAGAAGGAAGAGGGATATTGTTTTTAATGGTGATGATTTTATCAATAAAAAATGAATTAAAGGAATCACAGAGGGCTTGGGTAGGTTGAGGTTGGGCAGTGACACGGTCTGGCAGGGAAAGTTCCTCCACAATTGAGAAAATATCCTTAGTTTTAGAGGCCGAATTCAGGATTTTCTGAGAAAAGTAAGAGGTTTTAGCCAGTAGGATGGATTTTTTGTAAAGATTTAATAGGTCGACATATGCAATTTTTAATAGTGGGTCATAATTGCGCCTCCAGCGGCGCTCAGCTTGTCGGAGGGCCAGTTTGTCCAGTTTCAGTTGATCCGTGAACCACCGCTGAGCATCGTGAAGACGTTTAGTTTTAGTGGTTCTTAACGGGGCCACTACATCGCTCGCATGTACCAGCCATTGGTCAAGGACATCAGCCTGGGCAGATGTCGAGGCCATGTCACTGGGGGCTGTCGTAGCTAGAATAGAATGGAATTCTGTGAGATTAGCTCGCTTCCAGTTACGCGCGATATAGTTGGTAGTAAGTGAAGGGTGGCAGGGTAGAATGAACTTCAGGGAAAAGGAAATAAAAGAGTGATCAGACCAAGAACAGGAATATACTAAAGGAAGGGAAATATCGAGATTGGCTGTCCAAACTTGATCGAGGGTATGGCCCTTGTTGTGAGTGGCCACTGTAATGTGCTGATTACAATTCAGGCCAAGTAAAATATCCGTAAATTCTTCAGAAAGGCTACTTTCACAAGGGTCTGACGGCCAATAATTAAAATCGCCAATGATAAGAATTTTGGCGGAATTAATAACTAGCCGGGAAATAAGATCACCAAACTGCTGGGAAAAAAGGGGCATATTGTCAGGGGGTCTATAGACAAGAACACAGATAAAGGAAAACCTAGGGGAAATAAATTTCAAAGTGAGAGTGTCAGTTTTAGGAAGAATGATAGTTTCAAGGATGGTAAACTTATATTGGGAACGAATAATAGCTGCAACCCCCCCACCTGCTCTACCGACTGCCCTGTTGGACTGTAAAATATAATAGCCAGTAGGAACAGCGGCGAGGATGTCAGGGGTAGGGTCATCAGTTAACCAAGTCTTCGAAAGGAGAAGAATGTCTACGTTATTATCTTCCAACATCTGAAATATTTCAAGCTGGTGCTTCACCAGCGAGCGGGTATTAAGGTAGACTATTGCCAGAGAATGTGGTACAGATGGCCCAGCAACTGGTGGAGTAATGGAAGAATCACTGCAATTAATGGGAGTACACAGGTCGTGTATACCTGGAAAGGAGACCAGAGAGGTCAAGATGCCGCAGTCCCGAGCGGCACCAATAGCACGGGGATGGAGTGGGCCAGAGCGTTGGAGGGCGAAGAGATCCTTGGAGGAATAAGTAATGCGATGGGCATAGTGGGAGGCCGCTGGACGCGGCCGGCTGCGGACGGGCGCAGACGGGCTTAACTTTGGCACAACTTTGGCGCGAAGTCGGCGCGCCCGCTGCGCTCGTCCGCTGCGCTTCCGCCAGGTCACCATCTTAAATAGCCCAAGGGGAGGGAACAACTAGCGCGCTGACCTGCGTCGACTGCGTGGTAGGCAGGAAGTGGTGTAGGGCGTGTTGCTCGCTAAATGACCCTCCGCTCGATCGGCACACAGCCGCGGCGGAACGGGGTCAGGAGCAAGGGAGGCAGCAGGTAAGTAGATAAAAACAGTTTTAAAATATGCATCAAGTGTCGAAAATCACACCATAGCAGTATATACAATGATCATACACACGGAGGAGGCTAGCGCAAGTGAGCTTCAAGCAGCCTGACTCGCCGCTATTGTCACAGGGAGCGCGAAAGCCCACCCCTTAAAGTAGCCTGAAGCGTTGCAGCAACTAGCGCGCTGACCTGCGTCGACTGCGTGGCAGGCAGGAAGTGGTGTAGGACGTGTTGCTCGCTAAATGACCCTCGCTCGATCGGCACACAGCCGTGGAGGAACGGGGTCAGGAGCAAGGGAGGCAGCAGGTAAGTAGATAAAAACAGTTTTAAAATATGCATCAAGTGTCGAAAATCACACCATAGCAGTATATACAATGAACATATGCACGGAGGAGGCTAGCGCAAGTGAGCTTCAAGCAGCCTGACTCGCCGCTATTGTCATTGAATCCGCAGGTGCAGTTTGAGGTAAATCAGCAGCAACCGCAACAACAGCAGATAGCAAATCAGCAAAGTCAGGTGCCGCAGTCGCCACTGCCATACAGTGGGAATCAGCAGAGATACAGTGCAGAGACAGGATTCAGCGGAGGTGAGCAGGTAAAAAGACCGCAAAGAGTAAATGCGTGTCCACAATATTGGTTGCAAGAGGAGAATGGCAGTGAGCCGGATGAAAGTTTCTGACGGTGCCTGAGGGAGGAAGAAGAGTGTATGCTTGGAGCCACTCTTGAGGTAGATCAGTCAGGTCCATTTGTGAGTGGAAAAGTGAATGATGTGGAAATAACTTTCCTACTGAACACTGGTGCTACCCGTTCTACTGTTAGATCAGTGGAAATTCAAAATCTTCCTCTCTCGGGTGAGACAATCCAGGTTGTAGGTGTAGCTAATAGGCAAATAAATACTCCTTTGACAAAACCAGTTGAAATAGAAATTGGGACATACAAAGATATGCATCGATTTGTGGTGTGCGATAGCAATCCTGTTAATTTGCTAGGCAGAGATATACTGTGTAAGATGAACTGTGCCATATAATGTTCACCAGATGGCATAGAATTGCAAACTCCAGATGAAGATAGTTTGTATAAACTGACAATGCTCATGATTGAAGCAGAGCAGGATAAACTGTTTCCTGTTTTTGACAAAGAGAAAATTCCTGCTGAATCGAAAGAGGCGGTGAAAGAAAAAGTGTGGGATTTCACTGGCAAAGATATAGGGTTGATGAAAGGGGTTGATCCTATGAAAGCTACAGTAAAAGAAGGTGCAAGTTACCCAGATTTACCTCAGTATAAAATGACTGCAGAAGTAATTGAAGGAATAACTCCAGTAATTGATAAAATGATTGAGCAGGGAATTTTAAGAGAAATTGAGACAGTCCTTGTAATTCACCAATTATGGGATTGAAAAAGCCAAATGGAACTTTTAGAATTGTGCAGGACCTGAAAGAGGTTAATAAAATTGTTGTTCCATGTTGTCCAATTGTTCCAAATCCAGCAGTGATTTTGTACCAAATACCACATGATGCAGAGTGGTACACTGTGATTGATCTGTGCAATGCGTTCTTTACTGTTCCGTTGCATCCAGAAAGCCAACCAATTTTTGCGTTCCGTTTTCAAAATCGTATCCTGGCATGGTGTAGGATTCCGCAAGGGTACACTGAAAGTCCATCGATTTTTAATCAGTTGTTAAAGAAATCACTAGAAAATTTGAGCATGCCTGGAGAGTCTGTGTTAGTACAGTACATTGATGATCTTTTGGTTGCATCGAAAACAAAGAATGCATGTGTAACTGATACAGTGGCATTGTTAAATCATTTGGCTGAGGAGGGACACAAAGTGTCTCCATCAAAATTACAGTTTTGTCAAAAAGAAGTACAATACCTAGGCCACAAGATTGCTAAAGGAATCAGACAGGTCACAATTGAGAGAATTAAAATGATACAAGGAATGTAGCCACCTAAGAGTCAAAGACAGGTAAGAATGTTCCTGGGAATGGTAGGTTATTGCAGACAGTGGATAAGTGGATTTTCATTGATTGCAAAACCATTGCATAGATTGACAAAAGCTGATATCAGAGACCCCATTGTTCTGACCAAAACAGAGATGGAAGCATTTAAGCAGCTAAAAACTAAATTGTGTGAAGCGCCAGCTTTGGGAATGCCTGATTACGAGAAAGAATTTGAACTTTACTGTAGTGAGCGAGAAGGATGTGCTTTGTCAGTATTGATTCAAAGACATGGAAGAATGAGGAAACCAATTGCGTATTTCTCAGCTGTTTTGGACCCTGTTGCAAAAGCTTTGCCAGGTTGTCTGAAAGCAGTAGCAGCAACCAGTGTAAGTCTGGCGCAAAGTGAAGGAATTGTGATGGGGTTTCCTGTGAGGGTGTATGTACCTCATTCTGTGGAGATTCTCCTCACTAGAGCAAAGACACAGTACATGACTAACAGCAGAATGACCCGTTATGAGAAAATAATTTTGGGAGCTGAGAATGTGACTATTGCCAGATGTGTGAATGTCAATCCATCGACATTGCTACCTGATACCACTGAGGCAGAAGTGAAAGTTGAGCTTGATCACAAGTGTTTGGATGTTTTAGAGTATTGTACAAAGCCTCGTCCAAACATTAAAGATGAACCTTTACTTGAATCAGATTTTGTAATGTTTGTGGATGGATCATGCTTGAGAACGGAGAGTGGTGTTCTAAGTGCTGCATATGCTGTCTGTACAGTAGCAGAAGTGTTGGAAGCATCTTGTCTGAAAGGAATTCATTCTGCTCAAATAGCGGAATTGATTGCTTTGATACGAGCATGTGAATTGGGAAAAGAGGTGAAAGTAACCATAGTGACTGATAGTCAATATGGTTATGGAGTTGTTCATGATTATGGACAGCTTTGGTCCCAAAGAGGCTATTTGACCTCTTCAGGAACACCTATTCGGAATGCTGAATTTGTGAAAACTCTGATAGATGTGATTCAGTTACCTGAAAAATTGGCTGTGGTGAAATGTTCTGCACTTAAAAAGGGTGAAGATTATATCACTCGTGGAAATGGTTATGCGGATGCAATTGCGAAACACTGTGCAAAGAATCAAATTTCAATCAATCGAGAAAAAATTGAAGAACATGTTCCGAGTCCTTTAATGCTAACCACTGTAGTGGAGACTTGGCAGGAAGTGAAACAGATGCAGGAAGAGGCAGAAGCAGAGGAAAAAGATATCTGGTTAAAATCAGGATGCAGACAAAGGGAGGAAGATGAAATTTGGGTTTACAAAGATGAAAGACCAGTAATGCCCGATAGCATGATCTCAGATATGGCCCGAATGTACCATGGTCAGGCCCACATTGGTAGAGATTCTATGATTCGTCTCTTTAGACAGACTTGGTATAATCCAAAATTTAGAATGATTGCTGAAAGTCTGTGTGAAAGATGCTTAGTCTGCCAACAATTTAATCCAAACAGAAGAACTGTTGTAAGTTATGTGAACCATAGGACGGGAGGGTGGTCCATTTACAAGAGTTCAGATGGATTTCGTTGAGCTGCCTCCATGCAACAGACTCAGATATGTTCTTGTGATAATCTGTTTGCTCTCTCGATGGGTGGAAGCTTTCCCCACGCGAAGAAACAATGGATTAACTGTTGCTAAACTGTTCTTGCGTGAGATAATACCACGATTCGGTTTTCCGATGACGATTGAGTTGGACCGAGGCCCACATTTCCAAAATGAACTTATGCAGATGATCTGCGAAGCTCTGGACATTCACCAGAAGCTGCATTGTGCTTACAGACCTGAGGCTTCAGGAGTAGTAGAGCAGGTGAATGGAACAATTAAAAACAGAATTGCAAAAATGTGTTTAGCAACAGGGCTAAAGTGGCCTGATGCCTTGCCACTTGTCTTAATGACACTGAGAAGCATACCTGAAAGGAAAACTGGATTAAGTCCGCATGAGATTTTGATGGGCAGAGTGATGAGACAGGCCTATGTGCCAGTTGATAAGTTGTTCACAATTAATGATGACATCATGCAGGATTACTGCAAAAATCTGTCTGATGTGGTAACTTCTGTGCTCCACCAGGTGGGAACTGAATCAAATTCCAAAGAGAAAAATCCAGCTCATGATCTAGTCCATGGGGACTGGGTACGAGTGAAAGTCCACCGCAGAAGGAATTGCTTGGTACCAAGGTGGCAAAGACCACGTCAAGTTATCTTGGTTAGTACTACTGCAGTTAAGTGTGCTGGACTGAAAAGGTGGGTTCATGCAAGCCATACCATTTGTGCGCCTGAACCAGAATACCCATACGACGGTGAAAGTACAACTGACTCTGATTCTGAAGCTGGACAAGAAAAGAATCCAGATACTGAAGATCGACAAGAACGTCGACATCTGGAAGTATCAGAAGTCCTGCGTCTGAAGGTGAAGGTGAAGGGGAAGTTGTTGAATTACCAGGTTCGGAAGATCAATCTGAAGGTCGAGAATCGGTAAAGACAAATATCAGTAAAGGCGCAAAAGAAAAGGAAGGAAAAATTGTCGAAGAAGAGACAGCTGAAGAATGTTCTGAAAACTCTGAAAGCAGGAACGGAAATCCTGAGACTGGGGGGGAAGAAGTAACTCACGATAAGGATGAGATTCCAAGTACCAGTTATGAAGGTGTTCCTAACAGAGTGAACAGCTCACCCCACAGGCGAGTTTTTCCTACTGGCAATATAATAATTAAACTAGACTAAGGCAAAAAAAAAAACAAGAGGCATACCATGCCCACGTGAAAAGGAAAAGCATTTCTTTTAAAAGAACCCTCACTCACCACTAATTGGTGACATGCTTCATCACTGGGTTTCCGCTGGGGTGACCGAATGTCCTCCCAGCGTGCTACTACGCCTGGTTACAGCGGAGCTGGTTCGTGTTGTGTGCAAACAGTGAAACAACTAATAAGTGATTCCAAACTGTGTGTGATGTTAAAAAATGCGTAGTTGTAACCTGTATAAATTTTAATAAAGGCCAACCAGCACTAGATTAAAAACAGTGAAAAACGGACTATACAGGGTTCTCTTAGTTGAAACCCGTGTCCTCCTATGTGATTGGTCAATTAGTGGTGAGTGAGGGTTCTTTTAAAAGAAATGCTTTTCCTTTTCACGTGGGCATGGTATGCCTCTTGTTTTTTTTTTGCCTTAGTCTAGTTTAATTATTATATTGCCAGTAGGAAAAACTCGCCTGTGGGGTGAGCTGGTCACACTGTCTAAAAAAATCCCCCCAAAATTTGTTTCAAATTTTTTGTTAACATTTTTTTTATTATTCACTATAGTCACTCTTTGGTTCTTTATGATATACTTTAAATAGGGGTACAGCAGTGACTGTAACAACCCTGACTCCCTTGTTGTTGATTTCGTTCCTAACAGAGTAACAGAAAAGAAAGCTGAATCTGATGAAGACAAAGACATTGTGAAAATCATAATCAATGATACAGTTGAAGATACTGAAAGTGAAACTGATGACAGTGCAGACGAAACTCCATTAAGAAAAAGCCCAAGAAAAAGAGCTTGGAGAGTGGAGCATAACACAGTAGAGCCAAAGACAAAGAAAGTCTGCAAAGGAGATAATTGGCCTAAACGAGCTCGTGGATTGAGATTCAAAATAGTCAACAAAACAAAAGAACAAGAAGAGCAAGTAAATGAAATTACTAGCCAGAAAGAAACACTGGGAAAGAAAATAGAGACTATACAAAGGCCAAAAAGAGTAAGACGGCCAAATCAGAGGTACAAATCACCTGAGTGGACATATATTGTCCTACCACCAATTGTTGAGGTTAATAGCAGTCAAGAAAATTTGTACAACCCAAAACCAATTGGAAAAAGTGAGTAAAGAAGTCAACTAAGAAATAGAAGATAGGTGCTCAAAGTATATGATATTATGGTAAAAGTCTGAAGTCCTGTGAGACGGATATTGTAGATATAGAAGAGGTCGGAGTTGACAAAAGGTCGAAGAGAACTTCTTAGAAAAATCTAATTATAGTATAATCTAGAATAGAATTGACATAAGGTCGAAGAAAACTTGTTAGTGTACTGAGTGGTGTGCAACTTGTAAGTGACATAAGGTCGAAGAAACGGTGTTAGGGAAAAATGACGATGAACAACCATAAAACGAAATGTTCTATTTTTAGAAAATGGTGTAGATGTTTTACAATATGTATGGCATGGTTTTTTATTGCAGAATTATATATAAAACACCGGGGTATGTCAACCATCATCACCACCTCAATACAAGGTACCATACAGTCTCAGGATTGTACACAGCCCATCAGCCCACATCCCGGAGGCCGGGCGGCGCAACTGCAAAGTCCACCAAAAGGTCTCCTAGTATGTTACAGAGGGGTTTCCGGTCAACAACATAACGATGCATCTGCTTTTTTAGTGCTCCTCAACAACTCTCCCTCTCCCCCCAGCCATCCCATCGTTCCTTCCATGTGAACAACACCCGGACCCATTAGATCTGTGTAGCAGGCCCCTCTATTACGCCACTATGTCGATTCTCCATGTCCCCTTCTCTTCGCTACCTGCTTCCCAATCCCTACCAGGGTGGCCAAAGAACTCCCCCCATTCCCCCCCTCCCCCTAACTGCTCCTGATGTGGGTTGTGACAGTGGGTTTCGGACAGAATGGCGCGCCATCAATGAAATTAAGTTTTCGCGCCTCCAGTTTCACGGAACCTCAATCTCCGAAAGTCTCTCCTCCTCATCTCCTATCAAATAATCAAACAATGCCTGCACAATCGTCTCCCAAGCCCTAGCCATCTCCAGGTTCTTCTCATTCCCCGTTCTGGTGGCCTGCCGCATTCTCAGTACACTCTCGCACCTCGACCATTTCAATAACTCATTTGTCCATCTCCTCACAGCAGGGCCCTCCTTAGTTTTCCAGCGCCATGTAATCTCCCTCTGGGCCAGCATAAGTCCCAGATCAATGAACTTGCTTGTGATTTTCGTTTTCGTTGTGTGAGGAAACCAAAGTAATAGGCAAGCAGCCATGTCAAACTCCACGTCCCTATCCGTGACCGCGTTCAGAAGCGCACCCACCTCAGGCCAGTATGTACCCAGCCTCGGGCAGTCCCACAACATATGATCGAGTTCAGCCTCTGGTGCCGAGCACCTCGGGCATGCCACTCCCTGCACCTGAAAGTGCCGGCGGAGTTTCCCTGGGGTCAGATAAGCTCTATGCAAAAGGAAAAAGTGTACCTGTTGGAACCTTGCATTCCTACTACCCTTCCACGTTCGCGCTATAATGTGGCCCCAATCCGCATCCGGGATAGGCTTGCCTATACTTTCCTCCCATCTGGCCTTCAGCGCCGTGAGCGGTTCCAGCCCTCCGTTCAACATCCGTGATTGGAGACAGGTTACCGCCTTGACCGTACCCGCAGCCATCACCACGTACTAACAAGCCAAGGTCGTGTCCGGCTCCGTCAGTCCCACCTTCCAGTGTTTTTGCATTGCTGCAGAGATCGCCGCATGCAGGAGATAACCCCCATCCGGGAGGCCAAATCGCTCTTGCAGCACCTCAAACGGGGCCATTGCTCCCTCCACAAACAGATCACCTACGACTTGTAGACCCAGCTCCTCCCATTCCAACAGCCGAGACCAATCCCCTCCGTGCGGCAGCGCCGTCAGCATCCCGAGAGGGATCTCCGGGGCATAAGGTCGCGCAGCCCGCTCACGCTTCAGGCTCCTAATCCAGCACAACCGGAGGGTTTTTTCCTCTAAGGTGAGCTCACTCAATGCCAGTCTCTGTTGCATGACTATATAGGAGAGGACGTGCCTCTGGATACCCGTCCCACGAATCCGGTCAGGACCCCTAAATTCCCTAGCGACATTCTGTGTCAGAACCTGGAGCTGGGCTGCTAGGTAATACAGTTCGAAGTCCGGCACTGCCATCCCTCCCTCGAGTTTGGGCCTAGTCATGTTGTGCAACACCACCCTACGTCTGCCATGCCCCCAGAGGAACGCAATAACCATCAACCTCAGATCCCTAAAGATCCGCTGCGGGATCCAGACCGGCAAGGTTCTGAAGTAATACAGCAGTCGAGGGAGAGCTACCATTTTTAACAATGCCACTCTACCCTGCACCGACAAAGGAAGGGAGGCCCAGAAGGACATGCAGCCACGCAATCCCCTGATACATCTACCTATATTGCCTTCTAGAAGGCTCGCCGCGTCATGGTAGATCCGAACTCCCAGGTACGTAAAGCATCTATCTGCCCAGACCACATCTACTGCAAGAGGAGGACACCGGACACCCGGTCGCAGCGGGAAAACACACGTTTTACTCCAGTTCACCTTAAGTCCTGAGAATCCGCCGAAGGAGGAGAGCATCCCCATAGCCCCACTCAAGGCCGCCTCCGCGTCCTCCAAATACAGCAACAGGTCATCAGCATACAACGAGATGTAGTGAGTACTCCCTCTATAGTGGATTCCGTTAAAGGAGGCCCCGGTCCTGGCCAGCGCCGCCAGTGGTTCCATCGCGAGAGCGAACAGAAGAGGGGAGAGCGAACATCCCTGCCTAGTCCCTCTGCGTACCGGATAAGCGGATGATACAAGTGACCCCAATCGCACCCTAGCGGTGGCAGAGGAATAGAGAACTTTCGTCCAACATCCAAACCCTCCACCCAGTCCGAATTTCTCTAGTACCCCATCTAGGTAACCCCATTCAAGACTGTCAAAAGCCTTCTCAATGTCCACCGATAAGACGGCCGACGCACAGTCCGAGCCTAAGGCATCTTGCAGTATACGGATCAACCGGCGGGTGTTAGTGGCCGTGCTTCTGGTAGGGATGAACCCTGCTTGGTCTTCGTGTACCAGCGTGGTCATGTGAGGAAGCAGTCTGGTGGCCAAAATACGGCTCAAGATCTTGTAGTCCACCGTCAGCATAGAGAGGGGCCTGTATGACGTCACCTCCAATGCATCCTTACCGGGCTTCAGAAGCGGCACCACCAGTGCTTCTCTCATGGAGACGGGGAGGTGCCCTAGAGTTACCGCCTCAGAGTACACCGTCAGCAGCCTGGGCGCCAATACTTCAACGTACTTCGCATAAAACTCAATTGGCAGGCCATCCACCCCTGGCGTCTTGTTTCTGGCCATCTGCTTAATAGCCCCTCGGATCTCCATTAAAGTGATCGGTCCGCCCAGGGCCCTCGCCGTCCCCTCATCAAGCACCGGGAGCTGCACCTTGTATAAATAGTTGCTTATTTCGGAGGGCCACGCCTCCAACTGAGTATCATAGAGGCCCGTATAATACGACTGAAAGCGCTGCAATATTGCCATTGGAGAGTGGACCACCTCCCCAGTGTCAGTTCTGATACACATAATCGGGCCACTCCTTGGCTCCGGGTTAGCAAGTTTCGCAAGCAGCGTGCCCACCTTATCCCTTTCCGCATGCACCTTTGTGAGGTATAGCTTATAGTCATAGCATCGCAATCTCTCCGTTTCTCTCACCACCACCTCCTTCGCTTCCAGCAGTCGATCCTGCAGATCTGGCCGCTCAGGCCTACCCCGCTCAATCTCTCTCAGCACACATTCCGCCTTCTCCAGATCCGCCAGGACAGTAGTCCGTACATTCGAGAAGCTGCCCATACAGACACCCCTCACCACCACTTTCATCGCGTCCCACTCAATCGATCTCGTAGCGGCCGATCCCTCGTTCTCATTGAAATACAGCGCTATACCCTGGTTGACCCTGTCACCAAACACCAAGTCTTCTAGAGTATCCGGCCGTATCCTCCATGTCGGGACCGCAGACCTCGCCCCCTGCCATCTTACCGCCATCAGCAAGGGATTGTGGTCTGAGATGGTCCTAGCAAGGTATTCAGTGTGCGTCACCATGGCTGCCAAGGGGGCGCTACACAGCACTGAATCTATCCTGACATGCAGAGCGTGCATGGCCGAGTAGAAGGAATAATCCCTAACATTAGGATGTTGTGTCCTCCATATATCTAGCAGACCCCACCGCTCTTGCCAATCCTTCCTACGCGCTGCCAGTTTACGCACCGGGGAGTCGGCCAGTGGCGGGTGTGATCTATCCCACGCTACATCAGTGATTGAGTTGAAGTCTCCTCCTAGTATAATGGGGCCCGCCAGGAAGTGGGCTAGCGAGCCCGTGAGAACATCAAAATATCGGGCCTGATCAACATTGGGGGCATAAACACTACATAAGACCACCTCACGGCCATATAGCCTCTCCTCCACCGCCACAAACCGACCCCCAGGGTCCACTAATTGACTCGTGACCTGGAATGGGATCCCCGCCCTGATCCATATCAGTACCCCCCTTGCAAATGCTGAATAAGAGGTACCAAACACCCTCCACGCCATCTCTTCTGCAATGCATCACACTCTGGTTTGGTTAAATGAGTTTCCTGCAACAGAGCAATTTGAACGCCCCTCCTCACCAGATAGGCATGCACCTTGTATCTCTTTGCCATATTCCTGAGACCACGAACATTCCATGTGAGGCACTTCAAATCAGGTAACGACCCCATTGCTGCCAACCCCCCTCCACCTCAGCATTGTTAACCTACCCCCCACATCATTGCAGCTATAACCCCCCCCCAAAACACCCCAACAAACGTCCCCAACCCCACTCCCCAGGACAGGACCTAATAGCAGTGCTTTAGCCCCCATCCAAACCTGTAACATCACACGTATTCCACTATCCTGTGGCAGTCACCACAGGAGGCCTTAAGGGCAGTAGGGGGTGCTTCAGTACCGACCCGGGGCAGGTCAACCCTCACCCCAAGCCCATGATCCCATATGAAAGTTACCACAGAGTACCTGCCAAACGCCAAGCATCAGGAAAATAGTGCTCCAGTGGGGAGCCAGCATCATGCCCCCATACTATTCATTAAACAGTCCATCCGCCGTCTGTGGTGTGACCGTCGGTCCTGCAGAGCTGTCAGCTTCAGAAAGTTCTCCTCCTGATTTTCTTCCTCCGTCTTCCGAGTCTGAGTCCTCCACCAACTCCCCCTTCTGCGACCCCGTGATGATCGCCGTTGCCGCCAGCGCTCCCTTCTTGTCCGCCGCCATCAAATCTTCTCTCATCGCCTGTTTGAGTCTATCGCGTTTGCGGATCCGTTGAGACTTTCGGATCTGAACTGGCCTCTGTTTCCCCTTTCCTCCTTTGTGCTGATGGTCAGTTCCTGCTCTGTATAGTTCTAGCCACGACCAAGCCTCATCAGGGGTTTGGAAAAATTGAGTCGCGCCGTCCAGGATCACTCTCAGTCTGGCTGGAAAGAGTAGCGAGTATTGTATTCCCTCCTCCCTCAGTTCCTTCTTGACAGCCAGAAACGTTGCCCTGCTCCTCTGAACCTCCTGTGTGTAGTCCGGGAAGATTGTGACCGAGCTATTGTCCACCTGGAAGGGTCCCGCGGATCTCGCCCTTTGTATCAATAAGTCACAGTCTTTGAAATGAAGGAGCCTGGCCACCATCGGTCTGGGGGGACGACCCTGCATGGGCGGGCGGGACGGGACCCTATGCGCCCTCTCTATCGAAAAGAACGGAGATAAGCCCTCGGGAGCAACGACGGATCTGAACCAGTTCTCCATATATGCCACTGCATCGACCCCTTCGATTTTTTCCGGCAGGCCCACTACCCTTACCTTGTTCCTGCGGTTGCGACTTTCGGAATCCTCCGCCCGCTTCTCCAGCGTCGCCAGTCGGGCAAGGACATCGGACAGTTTGTGCTCTGCCGTGACTACTGCCGGTTTCAGCTCCTGGAGAAGCTGTTCGTGTTCCTTCACCCTATCGGAGAGTTTGGCGTGATCTGCCCTCAAGAGGCCCAGTCCCGTGGCCACCTGCGCTATATCCTGGTGCAGTGTCTCCTTGGTCGCCGTGATCGCCTCCAGTATATTGTCGAGGCGTGCATTCAATCTGCGTTCCTGTGCCGATGCATCCGGGTATTCCTGGAGCGCGCCGTCCATGCTCAGCATATTCATTTGGCCCTGATTCAGCCCAGCTGCCGCTGCGCCACCGACATCAACCATCCTGGTTACCGCTCGGGCCTGTACAACAGCTCCTAAGGGCGGACTGTTCAGCCGTGTCACCTAATCACCGGGCGTGGATACCCCTCTGTGCCAGCCTTGCGTGTTCACCAGGCAGTGACTGCCCACTTCAGGCTGTAGATCACCCGATGCGAGGGAGAGCACTCGAGCGATCAAAATGGCCGACCCCCAATTGCTCCTCCCGGGATCAGTCCACCTCTCACTAGTCGGTGGGGCCTTTGCCGGTCACTCTCAAGCCCAGTATCCTCGTGTCCTTGCGCTAGCTGCTGATTCCCCACCACTCCGTCCCCGGTCCCATGCGAGAGCGAAGAGCATGGGGGGGAGAGGAGTCCGTAGTCCTTCCGCAGCCGCGGACCTCCCGACCCAGATCGGAACCTCACGCTGCGCAGGGGCCCTCAGCCGCCCGACGCGACGTTCGCCGGTGTCACCCGGTGCTGGCCACTCTGATCTTGGTTGGCAGCGCTATTCTGGGCCAATTCTGCGCCAGCGGCAGCAGCCGAACTTCAGCCACTTCAGGAGCCTGCGTTGCGCTCTCCGTCACCACAGCCGGTCCCTCCTGCCCGAAGGGCGTCGCCCAGGGCTCCCGCTGAATAACCGGCCTTCCGTAGCTCCGGGGATCCGCTCTTCAATTCCGCCGCTCCGCACCTCCAGGGGCCTCCGCCTCTCTGATGCCCGCCCTCGCTCCGGTGCCGCCCCGCCGACACTGCACAGAGCTACGGGGCAGCCCCACTCCCCGAGGGCAGCGAAGAACAATGGCGAGGGAAGGGCCCTCCGGTCGCAGACCGGGGTGCTGCCGATCGCTCACCGTCTCGCTGGCGTCGCCGACCCCCTCCGCGATGTCGGGCCACTGCACCGCGGCTCCCACCAGGCAGCAGCTCTCTTTTCACCTCAGCCGGAGAGCGCTGCAGTCCGCCGATCTCTGTCCACCGAGGGGAGCCGCCGCCATCTTAGGTCCTCGGTCCCAGTCCCCCAGCAGCGCCATGCCGGTTCTCAGCACCGCTGTGGGGCATCCGCCGTCTCCCCAAATCGTACTCCAGTGCCTCCGATGCGGTGAGCAAAGCCTCCGGATGTCTCGCCAGCTCAGAAGCGAGGGATTCCAGGAGAAATACGGGATCTGGGACGGAGCTCCGGGCTCACGCCGCCATCCCAGTCGGCGCCCAAACCACGCCCTCTATATGTATGGCATGGTTGATAATATTGTGGGTAATTTTAGCTATTGTGATTCCATTTCAGAGCAATTTAACAAAATTAAAACTGAATGTGAGTTCAAATAAGCCAAGTGAGAAAGGAAAAGTTCATGAGACTCATGTGTACAAACCAGAGTTACGTCAAGATAGATCTATCAGTGACTTTACAAAAAATACTTTTTCAAAGTTGTTGCTTGAGTACATTAAAACTATGAATGTTGATGACTGTTATGTTTGTGTAAAATTACCAGCATCAGTGTCAGAAGGGGTGACATATCACCACCTTCCTCTTACATATGGAGTAACTTGTAGTGTAATTGCAAGTTTGTTTTATAAGACTGGAAAATTGGAATATCATTATTCCAATGAAATATTTGCAAAATTAAAAATTGATGGTACGTTGAACAAAAGGAAACCTGCAAAAGAAATGGGAGAGTATTTCTTAGAATTAGATGAATTGACACATGAATATGCTTTTAATAATAACCTGACATGTAAAATGAGAATTGAGGAGAAGGCCTTTCTAAACATGGTTGAGGAAAGAAGGATTGCTTACAAACGAAATGAGAAGATGAAACATGCAAAATCTAAATATTTTACATTTGAGGATGAGAATATTGAGGATAAGAATGTGAATGTAGCCATTAATATAGATGCTCCAATGTTAGGGACATTTTGTATTAGAAGAGACAATTCAATGTATGACAATTATTTTGTGGGTGCAAGTCAATGTCAAGACACCTATAGAATTATAGGGGGTTGGGGATTTAAAGGAGGAGATGATCCTGTTTTTCCTGGAATTTATTTTATTTGTGGGAATAGAGCTTATTATAGGTTACCAGACCATTGGTATGGGACATGTTATGTGGGTTAGGTCTTTCCTAAAAATTTTCATGTAGATAGAAGCACTAATGGAAAGCATGAGATAGGTAAAGTTCTAAGTCGGAAAAGAAGAGAGAGTGTGTTAGAAATAATAGGTGATGTATTTGGAGCACTGATACCAGCAGTGGGAATTTCGTTTAATGCAAATAGAATCAGAAAATTGTCCACAATAGTTGATCGATTATCAACAGACACAGCAGGAGGATTCCTGATGGTAAATACTGAAATGGTTGCTATGAGAGTTATGGTTATGCAAAATCGACTTGCCCTTGATATAATTTTAGCAAAAGAGGGAGGAGTCTGTGGGATTTTGAAGGTGCAACATTGTTGTACTTGTATCCCAGATAAAAGTCAGAATATTGAAAAGTATATTATAAATGTTACGGATTTGCATAAGGAAATTGAACCACTGGAGGTTGAAGGTGTCCTTGAAAGGCTGGGAAAAAGTTTCTCAGCAATTACGCATTGGTTTCAAGAAATAGGTAGTTCAATTATAGGTAAGATACTAATTCCAATAACAATTATAGTGATAGTGATTTTCTTGATAAGATTATGTTGTATATACAAAGGTAGGAGAAATTATAGGCAAGCAATAAAGAAAAGAAATGAAGAAAAACTGGCAAGGGTAAGAGAAAAGAATGAGATAGAAATGAAGTAGATCAAGAGAAAATTTTCAATGATTCAAAAGAGAAAGATACTAGAAAACACTATAGGAATTCTTGGCAAAATAAAAAAGTTTGAAATTTAGAGTGTAGATGATACTAATAAAAGGAATCAAACATGTTCTGCTAAATTTTCCAAAATTTTGAAAGATATTTGGTGATAAAATCACCAGATGAGGGAATTGATGGAGGGAGGTGGTAAAAACAAAATTTTGTGTACCCCTCTCAAAGTCAATGTTCCATAACGTTAACATTTACTAATGGAATGTTTTGTGAACTAATCAACCATAGCATAAGATGCATACATTTATTACACACAGGAGTGCTAATTTTGCCTGCATGTTGCAATAAAATTAACTAGTATGTATTGTTGTGGTATTGTGAATTAATGCACAGCCTAGATATAAACAAACGCAGCTTAAATGTGCTTATTGTACACGTTTTGTGCTAAGAAGTGGTCGAAAATGTAAGTATAAAACGCATTTGTGTGGCTTATTTGCTAGGTAACAACTAATAAGGAAAATTAGTATGGTGGGAGGTAAACAGAAGGGCTTTCGTTCTATATTTAACATGAATTTGTGTTTGTTTCTATGATAGTTCCAAAAGTGGCCTCTGAGGCCTGTATGAAAGATGGCTGCCAGGGTAAACTGTGAGCAAGAGCTGGACAGCGCAGGCGCGCCAAAAGCCTGCAAGTCAGAGTGAACTGCCTGTGCTCGAGGAGGTTCAAGGCTACCTTGCCCGGAACTTAGGATGGGTGCCAAACATGGACGCTTGAATGTTGTGATCATGGGAAAAGGTCCTGATGTTGCCACTCAAGGAAATGACTAGGCCAAAGACTGTCCTAAAACAAAGCCCCTTTATTTTTCTGCTGAATCGTTGAGAAAATGATGTTGCAATGGTGAGGAGATGCTCACCCACCCCGAATTTGTCCAATCAGAATCCAAATAAGTAATAGAAGATACAATTTAGATAGATTAAGTTAGGAAATTAGTGTATAAAAGCCCCTGGTTTCGTCTAGAGGGGGTCGGTCTTTTGATTTCTACACGAAGTGCTGCCAGACTGAAGATTGACTCCTGGATGTAAGAACTCTTACAAATATTTTGTTTGCTTTGTAGGACTGAAGGATAAGATGAGGGTGTTAGTTAGGGATGTTAGGAGAGAATGAATTTGGAACTATCTGTCCTTTGCTAAACTTTTAACTGATTTCTAAAATAAGCGAATTTTTCCTGAGCTCTAAATAAAATGATCATTTTGAAATAAAGTTTAAGATTTACTGAATAAAGAATTAAAATAATGTATAAATGTCAGACATAATAAAGTTTTGCTTTTAATAAAATTGGGAAAATGGAATTTTAAAGCTGGTCTTGTGATTTTCCTACGCCTAATTTTCTTTCTAGCAGATCCATTGCCACTATGGTGGTGCGTCTGAATAATTAAATGTTTGAATAAACCATGGTAAAGTGTAATAATCTGTAGGTGTAAATAATAACTGATTTAGATAGGTTAAGACACCACCAAATGTTACAGCATGTCTCCATTGCGATTCACCAAAAGCCTTGAAGCCAAGTGTAAGTGAACAGAGTAAATGTGCAGTGTTATGGGCCCCACTGATGAATGATTGTGTGTTCAAAAGGGTTTCAGGGAAACGGTGAGTATTGATTAGAAATGATTTTTGGAGCCGCGCTGTAGCACCATCAAGCCAAGGTCGTGTCCGGCTCCGTCAGTCCCACCTTCCAGTGTTTTTGCATTGCTGCAGAGATCGCCGCATGCAGGAGATAACCCCCATCCAGGAGGCCAAATCGCTCTTGCAGCACTTCAAACGGGGCCATTGCTCCCTCCACAAACAGATCACCTACGACTTGTAGACCCAGCTCCTCCCATTCCAACAGCCGAGACCAATCCCCTCCGTGCGGCAGCGCCGTCAGCATCCCGAGAGGGATCTCCGGGGCATAAGGTCGCGCAGCCCGCTCACGCTTCAGGCTCCTAATCCAGCACAACCGGAGGGTTTTTTCCTCTAAGGTGAGATCACTCAATGCCAGTCTCTGTTGCATGACTATATAGGAGAGGACGTGCCTCTGGATACCCGTCCCACGAATCCGGTCAGGACCCCTAAATTCCCTAGCGACATTCTGTGACAGAACCTGGAGCTGGGCTGCTAGGTAATACAGTTCGAAGTCCGGCACTGCCATCCCTCCCTCGAGTTTGGGCCTAGTCATGTTGTGCAACACCACCCTACGTCTGCCATGCCCCCAGAGGAACGCAATAACCATCGACCTCAGATCCCTAAAGATCCGCTGCGGGTCCAGACCGGCAAGGTTCTGAAGTAATACAGCAGTCGAGGGAGAGCTACCATTCTTAACAATGCCACTCTACCCTGCACCGACAAAGGAAGGGAGGCCCAGAAGGACATGCAGCCACGCAATCCCCTGATACATCTACCTATATTGCCTTCTAGAAGGCTCGCCGCGTCATGGTAGATCCGAACTCCCAGGTACGTAAAGCATCTATCTGCCCAGACCACATCTACTGCAAGAGGAGGACACCGGACACCCGGTCGCAGCGGGAAAACACACGTTTTACTCCAGTTCACCTTAAGTCCTGAGAATCCGCCGAAGGAGGAGAGCATCCCCATAGCCCCACTCAAGGCCACCTCCGCGTCCTCCAAATACAGCAACAGGTCGTCAGCATACAACGAGATGTAGTGAGTACTCCCTCTATAGTGGATTCCGTTAAAGGAGGCCCCGGTCCTGGCCAGCGCCGCCAGTGGTTCCATCGCGAGAGCGAACAGAAGAGGGGAGAGCGAACATCCCTGCCTAGTCCCTCTGCGTACCGGATAAGCGGATGATACAAGTGACCCCAATCGCACCCTAGCGGTGGCAGAGGAATAGAGAACTTTCGTCCAACATCCAAACCCTCCACCCAGTCCGAATTTCTCTAGTACCCCATCTAGGTAACCCCATTCAAGACTGTCAAAAGCCTTCTCAATGTCCACCGATAAGACGGCCGACGCACAGTCCGAGCCTAAGGCATCTTGCAGTATACGGATCAACCGGCGGGTGTTAGTGGCCGTGCTTCTGGTAGGGATGAACCCTGCTTGGTCTTCGTGTACCAGCGTGGTCATGTGAGGAAGCAGTCTGGTGGCCAAAATACGGCTCAAGATCTTGTAGTCCACTGTCAGCATAGAGAGGGGCCTGTATGACGTCACCTCCAATGCATCCTTACCGGGCTTCAGAAGCGGCACCACCAGTGCTTCTCTCATGGAGACGGGGAGGTGCCCTAGAGTTACCGCCTCAGAGTACACCGTCAGCAGCCTGGGCGCCAATACTTCAACGTACTTCGCATAAAACTCAATTGGCAGGCCATCCACCCCTGGCGTCTTGTTTCTGGCCATCTGCTTAATAGCCCCTCGGATCTCCATTAAAGTGATCGGTCCGCCCAGGGCCCTCGCCGTCCCCTCATCAAGCACCGGGAGCTGCACCTTGTGTAAATAGTTGCTTATTTCGGAGGGCCCCGCCTCCAACTGAGTATCATAGAGGCCCGTATAATACGACTGAAAGCGCTGCAATATTGCCATTGGAGAGTGGACCACCTCCCCAGTGTCAGTTCTGATACACATAATCGGGCCACTCCTTGGCTCCGGGTTAGCAAGTTTCGCAAACAGCGTGCCCACCTTATCCCTTTCCGCATGCACCTTTGTGAGGTATAGCTTATAGTCATAGCATCGCAATCTCTCCGTTTCTCTCGCCACCACCTCCTTCGCTTCCAGCAGTCGATCCTGCAGATCTGGCCGCTCAGGCCTACCCCGCTCAATCTCTCTCAGCACACATTCCGCCTTCTCCAGATCCGCCAGGACAGTAGTCCGTACATTCAAGAAGCTGCCCATACAGACACCCCTCACCACCACTTTCATCGCGTCCCACTCAATCGATCTCGTAGCGGCCGATCCCTCGTTCTCATTGAAATACAGCGGTATACCCTGGTTGACCCTGTCACCAAACACCAAGTCTTCTAGAGTATCCGGCCGTAGCCTCCATGTCGGGACCGCAGACCTCGCCCCCTGCCATCTTACCGCCATCAGCAAGGGATTGTGGTCTGAGATGGTCCTAGCAAGGTATTCAGTGTGCGTCACCATGGCTGCCAAGGGGGCGCTACACAGCACTGAATCTATCCTGACATGCAGAGCGTGCATGGCCGAGTAGAAGGAATAATCCCTAACATTAGGATGTTGTGTCCTCCATATATCTAGCAGACCCCACCGCTCTTGCCAATCCTTCCTACGCGCTGCCAGTTTACGCACCGGGGAGTCGGCCAGTGGCGGGTGTGATCTATCCCACGCTACATCAGTGATTGAGTTGAAGTCTCCTCCTAGTATAATGGGGCCCGCCAGGAAGTGGGCTAGCGAGCCCGTGAGAACATCAAAATATCGGGCCTGATCAACATTGGGGGCATAAACACTACATAAGACCACCTCACGGCCATATAGCCTCTCCTTCACGGCCACAAACCGACCCCCAGGGTCCACTAATTGACTCGTGACCTGGAATGGGATCCCCGCCCTGATCCATATCAGTACCCCCGTTGCAAATGCTGAATAAGAGGTACCAAACACCCTGCCACGCCATCTCTTCTGCAATGCATCACACTCTGGTTTGGTTAAATGAGTTTCCTGCAACAGAGCAATTTGAACGCCCCTCCTCACCAGATAGGCATGCACCTTGTATCTCTTTGCCATATTCCTGAGACCACGAACATTCCATGTGAGGCACTTCAAATCAGGTAACGACCCCATTGCTGCCAACCCCCCTCCACCTCAGCATTGTTAACCTACCCCCCACATCATTGCAGCTATAACCCCCCCCAAAACACCCCAACAAACGTCCCCAACCCCACTCCCCAGGACAGGACCTAATAGCAGTGCTTTAGCCCCTATCCAAACCTGTAACATCACACGTATTCCACTATCCTGTGGAAGTAACCACAGGAGGCCTTAAGGGCAGTAGGGGGTGCTTCAGTACCGACCCGGGGCAGGTCAACCCTCACCCCAAGCCCATGATCCCATATGAAAGTTACCACAGAGTACCTGCCAAACGCCAAGCATCAGGAAAATAGTGCTCCAGTGGGGAGCCAGCATCATGCCCCCATACTATTCATTAAACAGTCCATCCGCCGTCTGTGGTGTGACCGTCGGTCCTGCAGAGCTGTCAGCTTCAGAAAGTTCTCCTCCTGATTTTCTTCCTCCGTCTTCCGAGTCCGAGTCCTCCGCCAACTCCCCCTTCTGCGACCCCGTGATGATCGCCGTTGCCGCCAGCGCTCCCTTCTTGTCCGCCGCCATCAAATCTTCTCTCATCGCCTGTTTGAGTCTATCGCGTTTGCGGATCCGTTGAGACTTTCGGATCTGAACTGGCCTCTGTTTCCCCTTTCCTCCTTTGTGCTGATGGTCAGTTCCTGCTCTGTATAGTTCTAGCCACGACCAAGCCTCATCAGGGGTTTGGAAAAATTGAGTCGCGCCGTCCAGGATCACACTCAGTCTGGCTGGAAAGAGTAGCGAGTATTGTATTCCCTCCTCCCTCAGTTCCTTCTTGACAGCCAGAAACGTTGCCCTGCTCCTCTGAACCTCCTGTGTGTAGTCCGGGAAGATTGTGACCGAGCTATTGTCCACCTGGAAGGGTCCCGCGGATCTCGCCCTTTGTATCAATAAGTCACGGTCTTTGAAATGAAGGAGCCTGGCCACCATCGGTCTGGGGGGACGACCCTGCATGGGCGGGCGGGACGGGACCCTATGCGCCCTCTCTATCGAAAAGAACGGAGATAAGCCCTCGGGAGCAACGACGGATCTGAACCAGTTCTCCATATACGCCACTGCATCGACCCCTTCTATTTTTTCCGGCAGGCCCACTACCCTTACCTTGTTCCTGCGGTTGCGACTTTCGGAATCCTCCGCCCGCTTCTCCAGCGTCGCCAGTCGGGCAAGGACATCGGACAGTTTGTGCTCTGCCGTGAATACTGCCGGTTACAGCTCCTGGAGAAGCTGTTCGTGTTCCTTCACCCTATCGGCGAGTTTGGCGTGATCTGCCCTCAAGAGGCCCAGTCCGGTGGCCACCTGCGCTATATCCTGGTGCAGTGTCTCCTTGGTCGCCGTGATCGCCTCCAGTATATTGTCGAGGCGTGCATTCAATCTGCGTTCCTGTGCCGATGCATCCTGGTATTCCTGGAGCGCGCCGTCCATGCTCAGCATATTCATTTGGCCCTGATTCAGCCCAGCCGCCGCTGCGCCACCGACATCAACCATCCTGGTTACCGCTCGGGCCTGTACAACAGCTCCTAAGGGCGGACTGTTCAGCCGTGTCACCTAATCACCGGGCGTGGATACCCCTCTGTGCCAGCCTTGCGTGTTCACCAGGCAGTGACTCCCCACTTCAGGCTGTAGATCGCCCGATGCGAGGGAGAGCACTCGAGCGATCAAAATGGCCGACCCCCAATTGCTCCTCCCGGGATCAGTCCACCTCTCACTAGTCGGTGGGGCCTTTGCCGGTCACTCTCAAGCCCAGTCTCCTCGTGTCCTTGCGCTAGCTGCTGATTCCCCACCACTCCGTCCCCGGTCCCATGCGAGAGCGAAGAGCATGGGGGGGGGAGAGGAGTCCGTAGTCCTTCCGCAGCCGCGGACCTCCCGACCCAGATCGGAACCTCACGCTGCGCAGGGGCCCTCAGCCGCCCGACGCGACGTTCGCCGGTGTCACCCGGTGCTGGCCACTCTGATCTTGGTTGGCAGCGCTATTCTGGGCCAATTCTGCGCCAGCGGCAGCAGCCGAACTTCAGCCACTTCAGGAGCCTGCGTTGCGCTCTCCGTCACCACAGCCGGTCCCTCCTGCCCGAAGGGCGTCGCCCAGGGCTCCCGCTGAATAACCGGCCTTCCGTAGCTCCGGGGATCCGCTCTTCAATTCCGCCGCTCCGCACCTCCAGGGGCCTCCGCCTCTCTGATGCCCGCCCTCGCTCCGGTGCCGCCCCCGCCGACACTGCACAGAGCTACGGGGCAGCCCCACTCCCCGAGGGCAGCGAAGAACAATGGCGAGGGAAGGGCCCTCCGGTCGCAGACCGCGGTGCTGCCGATCGCTCACCGTCTCGCTGGCGTCGCCGACCCCCTCCGCGATGTCGGGCCACTGCACCGCGGCTCCCACCAGGCAGCAGCTCTCTTTTCACCTCAGCCGGAGAGCGCTGCAGTCCGCCGATCTCTGTCCACCGAGGGGAGCCGCCGCCATCTTAGGTCCTCGGTCCCAGTCCCCCAGCAGCGCCGTGCCGGTTCTCAGCACCGCTGTGGGGCATCCGCCGTCTCCCCAAATCGTACTCCAGTGCCTCCGATGCGGTGAGCAAAGCCTCCGGATGTCTCGCCAGCTCAGAAGCGAGGGATTCCAGGAGAAATACGGGATCTGGGACGGAGCTCCGGGCTCACGCCGCCATCCCAGTCGGCGCCCAAACCACGCCCTCTATATGTATGGCATGGTTGATAATATTGTGGGTAATTTTAGCTATTGTGATTCCATTTCAGAGCAATTTAACAAAATTAAAACTGAATGTGAGTTCAAATAAGCCAAGTGAGAAAGGAAAAGTTCATGAGACTCATGTGTACAAACCAGAGTTACGTCAAGATAGATCTATCAGTGACTTTACAAAAAATACTTTTTCAAAGTTGTTGCTTGAGTACATTAAAACTATGAATGTTGATGACTGTTATGTTTGTGTAAAATTACCAGCATCAGTGTCAGAAGGGGTGACATATCACCACCTTCCTCTTACATATGGAGTAACTTGTAGTGTAATTGCAAGTTTGTTTTATAAGACTGGAAAATTGGAATATCATTATTCCAATGAAATATTTGCAAAATTAAAAATTGATGGTACGTTGAACAAAAGGAAACCTGCAAAAGAAATGGGAGAGTATTTCTTAGAATTAGATGAATTGACACATGAATATGCTTTTAATAATAACCTGACATGTAAAATGAGAATTGAGGAGAAGGCCTTTCTAAACATGGTTGAGGAAAGAAGGATTGCTTACAAACGAAATGAGAAGATGAAACATGCAAAATCTAAATATTTTACATTTGAGGATGAGAATATTGAGGATAAGAATGTGAATGTAGCCATTAATATAGATGCTCCAATGTTAGGGACATTTTGTATTAGAAGAGACAATTCAATGTATGACAATTATTTTGTGGGTGCAAGTCAATGTCAAGACACCTATAGAATTATAGGGGGTTGGGGATTTAAAGGAGGAGATGATCCTGTTTTTCCTGGAATTTATTTAATTTATGGGAATAGAGCTTATTATAGGTTACCAGACCATTGGTATGGGACATGTTATGTGGGTTAGGTCTTTCCTAAACATTTTCATGTAGATAGAAGCACTAATGGAAAGCATGAGATAGGTAAAGTTCTAAGTCGGAAAAGAAGAGAGAGTGTGTTAGAAATAATAGGTGATGTATTTGGAGCACTGATACCAGCAGTGGGAATTTCGTTTAATGCAAATAGAATCAGAAAATTGTCCACAATAGTTGATCGATTATCAACAGACACAGCAGGAGGATTCCTGATGGTAAATACTGAAATGGTTGCTATGAGAGCTATGGTTATGCAAAATCGACTTGCCCTTGATATAATTTTAGCAAAAGAGGGAGGAGTCTGTGGGATTTTGAAGGTGCAACATTGTTGTACTTGTATCCCAGATAAAAGTCAGAATATTGAAAAGTATATTATAAATGTTACGGATTTGCATAAGGAAATTGAACCACTGGAGGTTGAAGGTGTCCTTGAAAGGCTGGGAAAAAGTTTCTCAGCAATTACGCATTGGTTTCAAGAAATAGGTAGTTCAATTATAGGTAAGATACTAATTCCAATAACAATTATAGTGATAGTGATTTTCTTGATAAGATTATGTTGTATATACAAAGGTAGGAGAAATTATAGGCAAGCAATAAAGAAAAGAAATGAAGAAAAACTGGCAAGGGTAAGAGAAAAGAATGAGATAGAAATGAAGTAGTTCAAGAGAAAATGTTCAATGATTCAAAAGAGAAAGATACTAGAAAACACTATAGGAATTCTTGGCAAAATAAAAAAGTTTGAAATTTAGAGTGTAGATGATACTAATAAAAGGAATCAAACATGTTCTGCTAAATTTTCCAAAATTTTGAAAGATATTTGGTGATAAAATCACCAGATGAGGGAATTGATGGAGGGAGGTGGTAAAAACAAAATTTTGTGTACCCCTCTCAAAGTCAATGTTCCATAACGTTAACATTTACTAATGGAATGTTTTGTGAACTAATCAACCATAGCATAAGATGCATACATTTATTACACACAGGAGTGCTAATTTTGCCTGCATGTTGCAATAAAATTAACTAATATGTATTGTTGTGGTATTGTGAATTAATGCACAGCCTAGATATAAACAAACGCAGCTTAAATGTGCTTATTGTACACGTTTTGTGCTAAGAAGTGGTCGAAAATGTGAGTATAAAACGCATTTGTGTGGCTTATTTGCTAGGTAACAACTAATAAGGAAACATTAGTATGGTGGGAGGTAAACAGAAGGGCTTTCGTTCTATATTTAACATGAATTTGTGTTTGTTTCTATGATAGTTCCAAAATTGGCCTCTGAGGCCTGTATGAAAGATGGCTGCCAGGGTAAACTGTGAGCAAGAGCTGGACAGCGCAGGCGCGCCAAAAGCCTGCAAGTCAGAGTGAACTGCCTGTGCTCGAGGAGGTTCAAGGCTACCTTGCCCGGAACTTAGGATGGGTGCCAAACATGGACGCTTGAATGTTGTGATCATGGGAAAAGGTCCTGATGTTGCCACTCAAGGAAATGACTAGGCCAAAGACTGTCCTAAAACAAAGCCCCTTTATTTTTCTGCTGAATTGTTGAGAAAATGATGTTGCAATGGTGAGGAGATGCTCACCCACCCCGAATTTGTCCAATCAGAATCCAAATAAATAATAGAAGATACAATTTAGATAGATTAAGTTAGGAAATTAGTGTATAAAAGCCCCTGGTTTCGTCTAGAGGGGGTCGCTCTTTTGATTTCTACACGAAGTGCTGCCAGACTGAAGATTGACTCCTGGATGTAAGAACTCTTACAATTATTTTGTTTGCTTTGTAGGACTGAAGGATAAGATGAGGGTGTTAGTTAGGGATGTTAGGAGAGAATGAATTTGGAACTATCTGTCCTTTGCTAAACTTTTAACTGATTTCTAAAATAAGCGATTTTTCCTGAGCTCTAAATAAAATGATCATTTTGAAATAAAGTTTAAGATTTACTGAATAAAGAATTAAAATAATGTATAAATGTCAGACATAATAAAGTTTTGCTTTTAATAAAATTGGGAAAATGGAATTTTAAAGCTGGTCTTGTGATTTTCCTACGCCTAATTTTCTTTCTAGCAGATCCATTTCCACTATGGTGGTGCGTCTGAATAATTAAATGTTTGAATAAACCATGGTAAAGTGTAATAATCTGTAGGTGTAAATAATAACTGATTTAGATAGGTTTAGACACCACCAAATGTTACAGCATTTCTCCATTGCGATTCACCAAAAGCCTTGAGCCAAGTGTAAGTGAACAGAGTAAATGTGCAGTGTTATGGGCCCCACTGATGAATGATTGTGTGTTCAAAAGGGTTTCAGGGAAACGGTGAGTATTGATTAGAAATGATTTTTGGAGCCGCGCTGTAGCACCATCAAAGTAAAATCAGAAACAACTGTAAAAATAGTTTATAGGGTCAAGATCCTCTACTAACAGTCGCTTTGTATTGAAACCCTATACTGCAGGCTGGCTAACGGTCAAAATCAGGAGGCAGTTGAAAGGCACATACTTAGCCTGAAGGGGGTCACTTGCCACTGCTTACCAGCTCAAGAGGTCACTGACTGGTCTACCCCCATAATCCATTCTGCCTGTCGTGTCAGAAGACAGTAGTCCATGTCCTCATAACATCTCGGCTGGACTACACCAATGTCCTATACAGGGGCCACCCTCAGTATCTACTCAAACGTCTGCAGCTGGTACAGAGTGCTGCAAACTGACTCTTGTTTAACATCTCAAGAAACACTTCAATTTATTTCTATCTTAAGGATTAGCACTGGCTTCCTGTGTGGGAAAGAGTGATGTGTAAGGGCTTGGTGTTGGCCCATAGTGCTTTCTATGGCCTTGGTCTGACCTACCTTACTAAGACTTTCACATTATCATGCCTTGAGAACCTTTCGCTCATCAGACACTCTGTTGGCAGTTATTCCCAAGAGCAAGCGGTAGAAATAGGGATGCACCTCCTTCTCAACAATGGCTGCTATAGGATGGAATGCCCTTCCTTTTCATCTGCCTGCGACTAGGGACGCGGACTCCTTCTAACAAGGTCTAATAACTGGTCTGTTTAACTGTGCTTTTAGATCTGTGCTCCTTATTTGTGAGACTTTGGGTAGACAATCTAGACATACTATTAATGCCGGGACACTCTATAGAGTAGCCGCGTGCTTTATAAGTGCCACTTTGATTGATTAACATCACTGATGACATCATCCAAGCTACTGTCCTCACATAGCTCTATAAAATGGTTTATCATTAAAAAAAAGTAAGTAGTAAAGGGCCCATTTACATATACACATAGTTTGACTTTATGTACATAGCTGCATGTATTAAATAGAAGCAATGTAGTTCTAGAATAAGTCTGATTAAATATGGTAAAAGTTACATGTCCACATGGGTGCTTCAGGGTAGCTCTCATGCATTGCTGGTGTTTCGCCTCTGTGGCCGAATCTATCAAAACGCCATTGACATCCACGACACCTTGCAGACCAGCCCGCACCTCCCTTATCACATTCTGAAATATCTTCACTGTGGATATTTCAAAGCTTAGCCACTTGTATCTTCACAGACCCAGTGGATGGAGAAACTTGTTATGTATTGTCTCTCTTCCGCTAGCTGGAGTTGGCAATGTTCAGCTTTGAGGTCTCATTTAGAAAACCATCTGGCCACATTCAAATCAGCTATACTAGCGTCCATTGTGGGGGTGATGTGTCTCTCACTCTTGATGGCCTTATTTGAAAGGTGCATGTCAATACACAGCCTTATCTATACGGTGTATTCATGTTTCTTAGCGATCACCATCGGTGACACCCAGGGTGTTGGACCAGATACCTTCTCAATCACCCCCAAGTTTCCAGCTTTCCCAGTTCCTGCTCCACTAGTAGCTGCAAGTGGAATGGTACACAATGATGGGGTAGGGCCACCGGCACAACTGATGTGTTGATGTGTAGATTAATTGGTGTAGTACAGAGGCGTCCTAATCCCTCGGACACATTTGGGAACTGGTTCAGCAGTTCATCCACCTGGTATGCCTGCACATTCCTGGCAAAGGACACAAGGCCCACGTTTTCCACTGTATGACATCCCAGCAGGGATCATCCTGCGATGGCTGTCAGATGACTTTTGTTGGGGTCTGCCTCCCGTGGACCCCTCTTCCATTGGACTGCCCCTCCACACCTAAGTGAAGTGGTGAAGCTTTCCACAGCTTGAGCACATCTGCCCTTGCGTTGGGCAGTTCTCCGGTAGTTGTTCCTCATGGCCGCAGTTTCGGCATTATGCACCCAACTGTGTTGGTCCAGTGGCATTAGGTTTGGTTACTTTCCTACTTGTTGCCGCAGCACTTTCACACTGTAGGTTTTATTGGGTGTCTGCATAATTACCATGTTAATCTCTGTGGCCATCGCAGCCGACAGATTGTGTGATCTTGCCATGATGAGGATGTCATCTAAGCTGAGGTTGTCGCAGGATGTGGCCTGAAGGTTCTTATTTCGGCACCATTGTATGATTTGCATCTGGATATCCTTATGGTTGATCATCTGCCATGCACGTTCTGGTGAGCTTGCAGAGGCAGGCCTAGAAGGTGTAATTAGATTTGCCCCCTAGCTAGTGAGCCTGGCGAAGCTTGAGCATTTTGAAATCCGGAATAAGCTACAGATCAAAATGCACGTTGAGAGCCCTCACTACCGAATTATAGTAATCCGCTGCTCCAGTGTTGGGTACATGTTCGAATAGTTTATAGATTTCTTCCCCCAGATAGTGAAGCAGAAATAAACATTTGACTGCGCCATCATTCTACCAGGTGGCTACAAAGTAATTATTCAGTCTCCCCACCCACCTGGGTGCAGCTGTAGCACAGTCAACAAGTTTGCTAAAAGGCTGAAGTGCTCCTATCAGTGTGTGTGTGGCCGGGGGACCTGCCACAGGTTTGGCCCTTGGCCTTGCACTGCATTGTCCTCATCTGCAATGGCCTCCAACTTCCCAGGTGAGCTCCACGCTTTGCTGCCATGTTCACTGTCACTTGTCTCTTGTGCTGCACTTATGGACTCACCTTCCTCCAGTCAGGTGCCATGCATTGTCTGGGACCCCAGTCAGTTTACAAATATTATGTATTCTCAGCAGGCTGCTATCCGCACGCATGCAGAGGCTGAAGGCTACCCTCGCAACGTGTGCACAGGCCAGCAGTCAGTCAAGCGTGAAGGGCTTCGGTTAGTTTCCGTCACCATGAAATGGGGGTGAGGCTAGCACAATCACAGTCCTCTCCTCGCTCTCCCTTGTGGCAAGCTGACCTTACTGTACCTGGCACCTCTCTTCAAGTGGCGATAGGCATCAGAGAAGCCCCGGAAAGGGCTGTGGTGAGCACGCTCCATAGTACGATGCTGCCCGTCTTGTGCACGGTGTGCCTTCACAGCCACCTCATAAGCCTTGACAAGGCCACGGTGAGCGCTTTCCTTAATGTGGCTTCCACTGTGCTTCAGGGCGGAGCCGCCAGGGCCAGCAACCGATCTTGCGGCAGCAGGCAAAATCCCTCTGGGCAAAGCTGTGGACCACATCACCACTCAAACAGCAGCTAAGTGACTGTGATGCTGAGCAGGTGGCGTCCTTGTCACCTTCTGTGTAGGGGGGCCCAACCTTCTGCATATACTGCCTAAAAGCTGCAACTCTACACAATGATGTGCCATGCACCTCAATATTTTATGGGCAAGGACCACATGCGGTCTGAGACTCTTTTATTTATAGCCTCTGGCCAGGCCCAGCCAGAGGATGTAGTGCATACATATCCGGGGCAGTGGGACGCCCCCAAAAGTGTCCGGGTGGCTCACTACACTAACTACAAGATTTTTCTGTATTTTTTTAAATCTACAATATAGCTTGCTTTCGTGTTGAGGAGACCCAAAAACTCCCTATCATTTGAATTCGGGAGAAGGCCTAAAATCTAACAGGGAATGCAGCACACTCTTGGGCCAGGCCCATTGCCTCGGGACAGAGATAACAATTGTGGCCCTTCCAATAATCTATATCTGGTTTCAGTACTGGCAAATTCTTTTCTGATTGCCGTGGTGTCTATCTGGTCCAGTGTGTGGGTCTCTTTCTGACCTACTGGCAGTGGTGGCTCTTCCGCTATGGCGGATGAGCGTTGCCCCACTGCTTCACAGCAGTGCCAACTTTAGAAACATAAAATGATAATACCTTAGTTATTATAATTTTATGATTCGTATCTATCTGCATTGCGGACGGGCGGGTGGGTGGGGCTGCTCTGCTCTGGAAGCAGGGGAGGAGTGGTTTGCCCACTCCTAAGTGCGCAATGGCTGTTTGGTCGGCCCTCTCAGGCGGCTTAAAACAGTCATGCTTTCCTATTCTCCATGCGGGCTGCAATACTGTCTGCATGGAGAGCCCCCCTCCAGCACCTGGCTGAGCACCGTGTCACGGCGCTCAGACCAATCACACATTGCAGCGTTGTGATTGGCTTAGGGGAGGGAGCCTGGTTGGCTGCTTCCTGTTCCTGTCGGAGGCATGAGAGCAGGAGCAGAGAAGATGCAGGACCCTTCCTTAAGGTAAGTTTGAGTATTTTTTGTATTCCTCCTCCCCTCGCACGAAACCCCCATGACACCCACCCCCCGCTGCTGCACCCTCGTGAACCCTGCACCCCCCACCCGCGAGCCATGCTGGCCGCCCCTGCCTATGGGCTGCTTTAAGATCTCATTTCAACCTATTAGTCTCTTTTTGACTTGTTACCAGACTACAGGCTCCTTGTCAGTGTAAGCAAACAAGCCCATCCATGACTTACTCAAACCCTACAAGTTTTTTAGGATTATGTTCCAACCTGTGGACCTCTTAAGAATCTTCTCCTAGTCTGTGGACCCCATATCTGCACACAATACTAGCCCCACTAAATGGACAACAGTCTTTAGGGGAAGTGGAGGTGAGCTTTTGATATTAACCCTCTACTAATGGCAGAGACCACTTCTGTACAGAGCTTGTTCATAGTCATGCTTCTACTTATGCGACTGTTTCTTACTCATCCATTCACCCTATTTGAAGGCCATTTCCATTAGCAAATGTCAGTGAACTAAGGGGCCGATTACGATGTTGGCCGGAGTTTCCTCCTCCCGACACTGACTCAATATAAGGACCGACCGATTCACGGTCGGCGTTCTGCCCGACCAATTACGATGCGACCGATTCCCATTGACTCCTATGGGAGCACGTGTTCCACCCGACAACACAGGGTCCTATAGGGAAATGGGGTGTGTGCGGAAAACTCTGCACCCTGTCACAGGAATCCCATGGTGCCTGCCACACAGTACAGGGTTTTATGTACCCTCTTAGCCCACAACCAGAGGCTGCAGTATGAAGTCACTTTCTGACAGCCTTTTTGTTTCGGACTGGCCGACTCAGAAAGGCTGTTGGAAACCGATATCATAATCGCTCGGTCAGAAACGCAGTCCGTAGAGCTGTATGATGCGGATCCGACTGACATAAATTCTCCAAGAGCCGGTCAGAACTGATTCGGAAAGACCGTACTGTTTACAATCTGACCACGAACATTGTAATCGATCGGTCGGATTCGGAAGGGTTCCCACATGGTCTAGGAGATTCCGACTGTTGAGAGGAGGCTTTCCTCCAGACATCGTAATCGGCCCCTAAGTGTCCTTTCCAATGTTTGCAGATGTTACTCAGTTCAACATGCCAAGTAAGCCTCCTCAGTGTCTTAACCAGGCTTTCAGGTCTTTTTAAGGACCTTGCCTCTTAGATGTTTTTTCTTTCACAATTTCCAACTCGCTCTAACATTGGTGGAGATTTTTCAAGAGCTGTATGGTTTTGTCACACTTTTTTTATTAGATGATGCTTGCAGACAACTGAAGGATCCTGTCAGGTTGCATTTAACATCAACAGCGCAAATGTATGATGATATGAAACTATTGTTGCCTTAATAATAACTACAAAACATTTGACTTTCAATAACCCTTTCTGAAACTCCATATCAAAAACAATAGTATTGATTACAAAATAGCATCAAAAGAACGATATCAAAAATCTAGACAAAAATCATATTTTCCAAACAACATAAGGGGATTATTAAAATATCAACCTCAAAAATATCAACTAAAAATATTGCCAAAACATATATTTTTTAAATGAATAAATCTATAAACCCAAAAACATAGGGCCTTTTCACAAACTGCAACTCACAGATACCGCAACACACTCACATAGAAAATATTGGAGGTAAAGAATTAAACTAGAACCCCATAGGAAATATTGTTAGAATAAATTAACTAAGTTCAATGTTCTGGGAAAAGGACGCAAAGGAACGGCCGGATAGAGAGTGGAGGACCAGGGGGTAGGGACAACCCTTCGTCTTCCCTTAAGATACTACTGCTTGTTTCATATGGAGGAACGCGCTTGGATTTCTTTCAAATAACACTACACAGATCGAAGGAATCTGAGATCTATAGCCCTGGCAATATTATTGTTCGGCGCCTATGGTGAATGTGCTATTTTTCCTTTGGATTATTGGACTTAAAAGAAACAGTTTGTAGCCCTGACGAAATTCCCACGGCACGAAAGGGAATGAAACGCATTGGCTGTGCCTTTGTATCTTAAAAGAAAGAAAAAAAGAATTTAATAAAGAAGGAACAGAAGATTCACAAACTTTATGAACTTTCTTGCTATATACACCACCGAGTGCACCTCTCAAATTCTTGTATATTCTTTGTATAACAGACGTCCCTGGCAGTGGATGTGGAGAGTGGTTGCACCACAATAATTTAAGAAACAGAGAAAGTTGATGTGCTAAACCTTAGTCTGCTGCTGTGTGCTTTTAGGTTTTGATTACAAACTGTGTTGCATAGTGAGCATCATTCATTCCAGTTTGCTGCTAGCACCCACTCCTCACTCCAATTCAGTATCTGAGGTGGCCGGTGCCTGGGATTTTGTGAGGCGTCGAGTTTCAAAGGTAAGTTTAGCCTGTTGCTTGGCCGCTTTGCCCATGCTGCCCGCAGCTCGTGCACATGGCGTGGTAGCACCACCGAAGTTGTACTGTAGTCTTATCAATGCAACTATAGCCAGGGGGATTCTAGCAGGCTATATGCACCAGTATTCAGACAGGCGGCGGCCCACCACTGCCTGATGATCAAGGTATTTTGCGGGTGATCAGGTAACGGTTGACACTTTATACTGCTGCACACGTCGTCCTGCAGTGCCGCAATCTCAGCCAAGCGGTCACCCAAGCACCACAAAGGAGCGTAATCAGTTCATGGGGCGATCTCCTATCCTCTGTGCCACCTCATCACAGCAAGCGAGCGTAGGTGCTCTCCACGCACTGCCAACAGGCACACGATCACCCACAGGAGCAGAGTGAGGAGCTATATGGCAGGCTGTAGACTGCCGCTTTGGCCCAAAGCAGTAAAGATAAGCGCACATGTGCGTGTGCATTACTTACAGTCAGCCAGGCAAGCAGCCAGTAGCAGAGTAGCAGTAGTTTGCCTCCTTCCAGCAGCAGTAGATGGCATAGATTGGCGGGAAGTGAAACCAAGCGGATTATCGGCAGGAGTTAATATGACGATCTGCTGACCATATTGTTCGAGTCGAATGCCGAAACGAATGGTGCCACCATCAACCCCACACACGTTGGTGCACAGGTGCTCCTTTCGGTGCCTGGCAGGTCATCTCAGCAGGAGGCACAGAGGACCAGGATGCAAAGGTTTTATGCTCGCATCTGGTCACCGCGTCGCCCGCGACAGCAGCTCTTCGCGCAATAACCACTCCACGCATCAGTTAGTGTAAAAGGCCATTTATTAGGACAGGCATGACATTCACAAATAAACATAACATCATTAACTTAAACAATCCCCCCAACATCCTGCCTTTCACCCATCATCCACTCACATGCTCCACCAGCCACTCCCAATTCACACCACGACCTCTTTGCATCTCATTTACTTCCCCCTTTCACTTTCCAACTCCTCCGTCATCTCCATCCATCGCACTCCCGTGTACCACTCCCTCCATCCTGCACCTGTAACCCCCTCCCTGGAAGGGTGATTCTGCCCGTCATGGACTCCCCACCCCTCCCAGTTCCCCAAACACCCCTATCGTGCCATCCTGTCCTAAACTGGCATGTTGCCCAACTTTGGCAACTCAACAAAAAACGCCCTAGCGTCCCCCCTCTAGCTGTGTAGGGTGGGTGGGCGGCCAAACTAACTTCTTCCCTGAGGCACCGGGGACAGGAAAAGGAAGTCCTTCCCCTCCTGTCCCCCTAAATAGCCTCCAAAACCCCTCCCACCCCTAACCTAACCCCCTACCTAACTTCCTGCTGTCCTACTCTCGCGCGAACACCCCGGGGAAAAGACTGGTCTGCCGACCTGCTTTCCCCGGGGGCCGCATCGCGCAATAACCACTCCACGCATCAGTTAGCGTAAAAGGCCATTTATTAGGACAGGCATGACATTCACAAATAAACATAACATCATTAACTTAAACAATCCCCCCAACATCCTGCCTTTCACTCATCATCCACTCATGTGCTCCACCAGCCACTCGCAATTCACACCACGACCTCTTTGCATCTCATTCACTTCCCCCTTTCACTTTCCAACTCCTCCGTCATCTCCATCCATCGCACTCCCGTGTACCACTCCCCCCATCCTGCACCTGTAACCCCCTCCCTGGAAGGGTGATTCTGCCCGTCATGGACTCCCCACCCCTCCCAGTTCCCCAAACACCCCTATCGTGCCATCCTGTCCTAAACTGGCATGTTGCCCAACTTTGGCAACTCAACAAAAAACGCCCCAGCGTCCCCCCTCTAGCTGTGTAGGGTGGGTGGGCGGCAAAACTAACTTCTTCCCTGAGGCACCGGGGACAGGAAAAGGAAGTCCTTTCCCTCCTGTCCCCTAAATAGCCTCCTTTACCCCTCCCACCCCTAACCTAACCCCCTACCTAACTTCCTGCCTGTCCTACTCTCTCGCGAACACCCCGGGGAAAAGACTGGTCTGCCGACCTGCTTTCCCCGGGGGCTGCATAGTCCCGGTCACATCCGCCAGGCTGACGCTAACGATGGAGCTTCAGCGGGACCGCTCCGCTGGTATGGATCCACGATGCCGCAAGAATACGATGGAAAATGGCCGCTGGCGGTCGCTTCACCCCTGGCCTTTGTATGTCAACATCACAACACCGGGAACCGTATCGTCGGGCATTCCCCGCCAATAGTACGGGTCGGCGGAATGCGCCTAACTCAGCGGCAGCCTCTTACCGTGTCTCTTCGAGGGGAGAGGAGATGGGCTGATTCTTCACCGCTTGTCTGACAGCAAGGCACCGGACAGCAGCGGCATCAAGCCCCCAGCTGAGCCCGCAACTCCACAACATCATCCGCTCGCGAATAACTCGTGGGAGCCACCATCTTGTGGATCAAATGTGGCTGCTGAGAAAAACTCACAGAGGGCTCGGAGTGCGGCAAATTAACCAGCAAAGTGTTCCTCCTTTCTAGTACAGCTCAGATGGTATCTTTGTTGCGCTGGGTGGTGGCAATTAAGTAGGATATTTGCCGGATTGTTACCTCGACCGGCAGAGCAGCACTAAAGTGCGGCCATCTTGCGTCAGGCTCTCTAGCGCCCCCCAGAAGCCAGAAAATGTAAGTTAAAAACCACAAAGTCAATGGTAACACCAGGCGTAATGCATTCCTAGGTCAGCTTTGGGGGTTCAGCCTAAAAATTAATGAAGACATTCATGTACATTTCTACTTAAGGAGCATATCCAGGCCTTTGCGTAATCATCTGAATTTTTCTCTGGGAAATGTGACAACCCTACCATTGGCACACCCATAACGATGGTCTATATATATTTCTTAGTTTTCAAGCTGGTCTGTAGGGTCATGTGGGAATCCACTTGACATTGTAAACGCAGCTTTATAATTATTAAAGCGGCCTTTTTTCACACTGTTAGCGTTCTGGTGTGACAGCTCAATTTCGCTCTGTCACTACGCACGTGGAACGTCTGCACTTAGAGGTCTGGCCAGACCAACATTGTTTAAAACGTCATTTATGTCTGAAACAGGATTTTCGAGGCAGGGCATGAAACCAAAACCTACTGTCACCCGAATCTATAATGTTAATCACCCCAGTGATGCGTGTGCCAAAACATGAATAAGCTGGATCTGGGAGTGCCTTGGCCGATGACCTTTGACTTAAGCACCGCACACATGAGGAGACCTGCACCCTAAGCGCGAGGATGCACGCAGTGACATCACCTCTGGCTAACGTAGCAGGATAAACCAGT
Organism: Lissotriton helveticus; assembly: GCF_964261635.1. Taxonomy (NCBI): domain Eukaryota; kingdom Metazoa; phylum Chordata; class Amphibia; order Caudata; family Salamandridae; genus Lissotriton; species Lissotriton helveticus. The sequence goes on from NC_136070.1 coordinate 644,524,604, forward strand.
TTCTCTGAGCCGCCATGAGGTGAGCCGCCTGTTGGTTCTTTCAGTGCATGCAGTGGAGCTGACAGTAAGAGGAGGGGCCGTGGGAACGTGCCCCGCTGTTGACCCAGCAAGATAATGAGATACAAGTGCGAAGGCACTGCAGCTCTGCCAGCTGGCCAACGTGACGTGTCCACCATAACCCTTTACCTGAGGTATCACATCTATAGCCGGAAATGAACAATACAATTGAGCGCAACGGAAATAACAGAAAATAAATTAAGCTGCTTCCAGAGCACACTTGCAACCTTAAAGGGGAATTAGCACCTAGGTGGAACAAATATCTGCCCAGTCTGATCTAGAGACGATCTGGACAGGATGTAGCCCAACGGCTAGGGCGGTTGAATCTAGGGAACCCTGTTTGAGTCTCGGCAATGACGCTTACTATTTTGAGATTCTGGGCAAATCTCTTAATCTCCCGGAAACTAACACAAATAAATGTGGCCTTGTGTAACACAAGAGGTAAAGCGCTCTGAAACCTTGGGGTCAAGTACATGCTATGTAAAACTACATCAAAAAAAGCTATAGGATCTGTCTGGAAGAGGGGCACACAAGCTCATATTTTTAAAGCTTTTAAAAACATCTTTGAGCATATTGAATTTGCCCTTACGGCCCCAGCAAGAGCTCACCCAGTCAAGCCCGGCTCCTCCACTAGGGTGGAGGAGCATCGCCCTACTGATAACTTGCAGAGCAGGCAGGGCAAGGGAGGAGTGGTATGCCCACTCCTGAGGGCTAGTGACTAGTCGGCCCTCTGGGGCCGCCCAAACCAGTCTTGCGCACTCTGATCTTCTCCATGCAGGCTGCTTTGGCCTCCCGTAAGCCCCTGGCTGGGTGGTGTCCCCACCTATCACAACGCTGCTTGCAGCGTTGTGATTGGCTTAGGGAAGGGTCCAGAGGGAGCCTGGCTGCCTGCTCCTGGTTCCTGCCAGAGGCAGGAGAGCTGGAGCAGGAGCAGAGACGACGCGAGACCCAGCCAGCGGAAAGGTAAGTCTATTTTCTTTTGTTAAATTAAACCCCCCCCGACCCGCGAGACATGTTGGCCGCGACTACACCCAGTACCATGGACTAAATGGATTGAGAGGGCTTGTTCCATGGTTCACTGTTGCCTTATGACTGCACTGCATAGACAACCCCACACGGCAGGGAAGATATTAAGAGGGGCAGGGCTGCATACTGTGCTGCCTGTTGTGAAAGAAATCCATTTTGGAGGTGTGATAGTTCCTGGGTGTACCTGTCCTTAATTAATGAGTGTATCTATGTTGTCACTTGTCATTAGTAAATGGGAGACCCCTAACCCATTGAGTCCGAAAGTATACAAATGAACAAGGAACAGGTGAATATTCTTGAGTTGTTCCTGTAATTCCGGATAAGGAACTGGTGATGTCGCAAACAATATGATAATAGTGTCTTTATTTTCAATGGTAAGCCAGAGCTCCGTAGTGATTCTCTAAAGTCAAAATCACTCAATCCCAAAGGTACCACCAACACGCGTTTCACCCCCTAAATGGCACGCAGGCCTGGGGCTTTTTCAAGGCTGATAGTGCATACAAAAAGTAACAAGTATTTGCAATGCAACAGGTCTCGCATTTACGCGAGTTTCAGCTATTGGCATTGTAAATGACAATGCCTTTTATTTATGTTTTGGTTTTTGAAACATAAATAAAACGCATTGTCATGTACAATGCCAATAGCTTAAACTCGCGTTAATGCGAGATCTAATGTATTGCAAATGTTTCTTTGTCTGTGGATTTCAGTTATATCCTAAACTGATTCGCAAATGGAGTCTTTCATCAAATACAGAACAGCAGTACTCCCTGATTAGGCAGACCCTCCAGTATTTTGCTAATTTGCCGCTATATTGAGGTCCCGCTATCCCCGCGTAGTCAAAAAAACGTCTTCCCTGCCGTGCCTTTTTGTTATTCTCTTGCTTCAGTGTTGTCATTAAGTAATGCTTTTCCTTTGGCTTTGATGTACTGCACGTCATTACATGACTCTGTGTGTCTTCAAGGAATCCTTGGTGTTGGCCCCAGAGCAGTTTTTAATTTCTCCTTTCCCAACATGCATTCGCCTCTTCCTGCCCGGGAAGCCATAGGACGAGCTGCAATAAATTTAATGTTTCCCAGGGAAAAAGACCTAGCTTCTCCTGGCCGCCAAAATATGGGAACTCTTTGTTAAAGACGAACAATGCGGCTGACCCAGGTTCAGCACCTCAATTTCACAGTCAATATGTATGTCCTTAATCTGTGCAACCACATCCGGAGCTCGCCGCACTGTCGCTCCACTGAGAATCAGATACCCAAGTTTATGAAGAAAAGGATGGTGCACCAAAGAATAGAGTCATAAAGAACTTCCAATTTATCCAAATGAGTTCCTTTATTCTTATGTCAATCTTTTAAAATTCAACCACCGAAACGCGTTGGCTGTGGTTGAATTTCAAAAGATTGAGATAAGAATAAAGAAACTCATTTGGATAAATTGGAAGTTCTTATTGACTCTATTCTTTGGTGCACCGTCCTTTTTTTCATGAATTATGGGAACTGCTTTGAGAAGAGGGCATGGATGCCCTCAAGGCTCTTTCCATCATTTATTCTCCTTATCTGCACAATCCCAGACTTACCAGACGTAAACTGAGCTAATGTTATACTAAGTATAGGTTTGTGTTGAAAAGCGCAAAATGTCCGTATTTGTAATAGTACAAAATGAAGCCAATGGCCTATTTGAAAATAATCTTGTTAAAGGTTTCATATTTCAAAGCACCTCTCAAGGACTGTGAATGGTAGGTACACTGTGAGCCCTGAAAAAAGGTGCAGATAATTAAATTTATGTACTGATGTTTGTGTTTTCGATTAGTTTCAATACTTTATTTTGGCTGTGTCCAATAAAAGTAGGCAAATAATAATAAAGATGGTTTTGCTTTCAACTAAAGCTCATCATCACCAGTGCTTTTTATGTGAACCTGAGCCAGGGTTTGGTGGGGTGGAGGAGTGGGGTGGTTCAAGGGCGATAGGGAAGAGGGAGGTCAATGCTTACAGAAAAAAATAAAACTTGGAGGGAAGTGAATAAAAGGCTTGCAGAGGTAGCCAGAGAGAAGATTGTGGAAGTATCATGCAGACTGACCAGAAACAGATTTGGACCTGGACAGTCATTAACTTATCATTCAAGTGTGCAAAGGTATTCGGAAAGGCAAGAGTGACAATGAGGTTTGCTATTGGCTACTTGTTGAGCATCATCACTTCCTCACTGGCCCCTTCAGTATTTATTGGTTTTCAAGTCAGATTTCCTTCTCATATCTTAATGAGAAGTGCTGGGTTAGAGGTATTAAGTATATTGGATGGATAATTAGTGTTTTTAAAAGACAGGACAACCAGATATGGGACAACAAAGTGCAGCAAAAATCCAACAAAAAACACAATTGTATGGTGCCAAATTTCCATTTTGGTGCTGTAAATTTACCCATGTAATGTAATGTAATGTATGTATACTTGTAAAGCGCACTGTTACCTCATTACGTGGTGTCTTGGCGCTGTATACCGCTAGGGAACCCGTCCTGGCTTTCCCTGTGAGAGGGCACCCCAAGGTGAAGCCAGGCATCCCCGGCGTTGCTGGGGCCGTTGTGGAGATTAAGCAAGCTATTGCCCAGAGTTGCAGAGTGGGACCTATGGTTAGCGTAGGCACCTAAGCGAGAATTATCGAGTCCGCGGACATTGACCCAAGACCCTGCCGCGTCGGGAATTGAACCCTGGTCCCGGGCTGACCTCTGCTTCAGGGTCTGCCGCTTCTAACCGGTGAGCCACACCTCTCCACCATCAGTAACATGGGGGGAGGTCTTATTAGGACACTCTTAAGAATTGCAAGTTAACCACTCTGGAAGAACGCCCCAACCTTATCTAATCCGTTTCAGCATTAAATAATAAACATTAACCAACATGGATGATCCATAAAGTACGATTACTTCATATTTATGGGCCACCACGGACTAATATTCACGGTTCACCCTGCGATGGCACTCTATGATCTGTGCTACCTCACAACTATCAAACTCCATACCTGGAACTTAGGTGTGGCCTAATCCTTCTCTTCCTCAGGGACTCAGTCGGGGTGCACCTTCAGAGAGACGCGATGGTAGCATCGGATCTAGCCTTCTCAGGATGTCTTCCCCTTCAATCCCAACACCCGGTACAGGTCTGTCGTACCGAAGTACTGTTCGCAGCGCTCAATGAGGCCCGGCATGTTGGCTTGAAGCTAATCGATGGCGTAGAGAGTGAGGAAGCTAGCACTACTATCACAGAGTCACCCTGCACATTGCGGACCAGTCTCGGCTCAGCAGGTGAAGACTCCGTCAGCATGAGGAACGCCGCACAAAATTTGGCGTTGTATTTCAGTAATCCCGCATAATTTGCAGAGTGAAACTCCATGAGCTCCACCCAAGCCTAGTTCTAGTAGAATGTTGTTGTTTTAATTTAGGTATTCATATATGTCCCTACAAAATTGTCACTGGTTATTGCTGGAGTGCACTAATGGTCACCCACTTTGGAGCAAGCATATGATTTTTCAATTGATGAGGGGCATATGCCTTAAGCAATGTCATGTTTAAATATTGTGCTCTGTTGTTTGGATCAGAGCATTCTCCATTTAATGTTGGCATGCAATTAAATTTGTGATCTGACTGAACTTCACAGTATGTATCTAACTGAATAATTGTTGAAGCAAGTGGGTGAGGCACATTTTGTGTATATACTATAAAGTTGGCATTTTCTTGTCTTGGCCATTTGGTGCCTGCGGCCTGCGTCCTTGGTCACATGACTGTAAAATAGCTTAGCTGGTGGTACTTTGTGTGTTTTTCCAGGTAGTGAACCAAAGGTGGTTTGGTGTTGGCAGGATGGTTGGGGCGGAGCTGTTCCTTGACCTATTTACATTTCAAAGGGATGCCTCCAGCCTACACAAAAAGAAACCTAACAGTAGCCTTTTGTCACCCCTTACTTCTTGCCAGGGAAGGAAGGAACTTTACAGAACCAGATAGGGGGTAGTCGCGAAGATTCCCTTACTGCAAAGGCTGGCACCAGGTAAACATATTGGACCTCTTAAACCACACATCAGAACACTCCTGGACCTGTGGACATTACAGAGGGGGAATTGCCTTGTTCCCCAGAGGACTGGGGAACCTCTCAACCTCCCATGCTGCACTCACATCACACTACACCTGAAGGAGCTCCATAGGCTCCCCATATACAAATTAGCACAATTCAAACTCCTCACCCATACTTTCAAGGCACTACATAACACTAGCCCAGCATACCTGAACAGTCTCATCTGCTTTCACAAACCTTCCAGACGCCTCCGCTCATCTGGACTCCTACTTTCACACATCCCACACATACGGAAAACCAGATTCACCAGTTGAGCCTTCTCCTATATCGCTACTAAAGCATGGAACGGCCTGTTGCTGCACATAAGAACCTCCTCTTCCCTACTTGAATTTCGCAAGAAACTTAAGACCTGGGTTTTTTAGTAGACCCACTAAGCACTGGGTGTGCCTAGACTCACACATGCTTAGTGCCAGAATGCTGTCCAGGTGTAGAGTGCTCTGCACATCTGCATAACATAATATTATATTTCTACTGTTACTAGGGATAACCTGTGAGAGGGCGTCTCTCATTCATGGGGGCATGGGGGAGTGTCTAGCATTTTGTCTAGCATTTCAGGCATGTTGCACGGTCGGGGAATAAAGGAGAGCAGGGATTGGTTAAGGTGGCCATGATGAGTGGGGTTAGGTTAGCTAGGGGTTTCTTACTGATAAGGACCACTAGTGTCGTAAAGTTGTTCAACATGCCAGTCAGCGGAGTTAGTACCGTTCCCTGCCCACCATCCCTTTGGAAAGGCTAGATGTTACTGGGAAATTTGGACACGTTTTAGGCTTGAGTGGTGGGTTTTTGGTGGGACTGGTGCGAATTTTGGGGTTTATGTGGCGTTGAGTTGCTAGTGAGCAGGTTTTGGTATTGACGGGTAGTTGAACAGTTTAATGTTATTTCAAAGAAAATTGGCCAAGTTAAGACACAGTTGAGAAATACAGGGGGAGAGAGGCAATTGGAAACAAAAAAGGAAGGGAATGTATGAAAGACATGCAAGATTTTTGGTCTGGCGAAATCTAGAGTGAGAAGAGATTGGAGAGTTGTGTTTGGCATTGGGTAAGTAAGGGGTTCTTTGGGGGGCATGGCTAAGAGCCGATCATGGCGGACGTGTAGTTGTTCAGCTCTGTCCGTAGCCCACGATACCTGCTGTTAATCCTTCGCCCTGATCACGCCACCCGCCTGGAAACCACCCCAGGAACCTCCGCAGACACCGGTGAGGCGGCGACGGCCGGCGGCTACCTCCCGACGCTGCCCGAGACTGAGTGCGGACGCGTTGGCTGACAGGGCCTGCGCCAGCAAGTGGAGCCGCGCCCTCGATTTACAGCGTGCCCGGATTTGCAGCGGACGGCCAGCGACACGTCGTGGGACTACTGGAGGTACCTGACGGTGCGGGAAGCGGCTGTACGCCTGACTCTCTGTCCGAACATCCACTGCCTGGGGGGCTCCCCCTCTGAATCACCTGGAGGGGCTGCCCCTAACCCACCGGACCCGGCCCACACTGACGGCGGACTCGGACCGGCGAGCCGACGCGACCCCACCGCAGCGAGGCCTGCGCACCTCTGGGGACCGGCACTCTGCGATTGCGCGCCTGGACCCAGATCCGCATCTCCATTGCAGGACGCCATCTTGCTTCGCCTCCCGGGACACCAAACCACCACGCCATCTACGAGAGGGGTTGTCAGGCGCGACGCCCAGAGGTACGAACTAAGCACAGTGGCGGAAGAGTCACTCCGGGGCACTCATAGGGTCTGTGGGCACACACGGGGGTTAGCGGACCCCGGAGCCACCCTGAGCGAGGTCTCCGCGCCCTGAGGCACCACTGCAGGGGCTGCTGCGAGTGATTACCGACGGCCCTTCATCCTGCCCTACGGCGGGCCGACTCAGACTGCACCGACTCACGCTGCCCCAACTCGCCCCACTGTGCCGCAGTCGACACTCAGCATAGCACACCAGCACACGCCCGGAGCGCTACACTTGTCATAGGACCGACGAGCTCCTCCACTCCTCACAAGCGCCTGCGCCATTGGTGTCCCGTCTCCTCACGGACCGCCTGCTGCGAGGACAGCCTGACCCAACGACATTGTGCACCGCCACGTTGGGAGGGCTGAGCCGGGTGTGAGAGCCGAGCACAGCGGCACCCTGAACACCAGATCTATGGGGAGAAATAGGGGCAAGGCCCAGGACCAGGGCGCATCGACGGACATGCAGTCCACCGGCTCGGAAGACCCGCTGGCCTCCTCAAATGTGGACGTTATCCCGCCGACCGGGAAAGGATCGCAGGACGCTAAATTGGACCTTATCCTGAACGAAATAAGGGCTACGAGGGAAGCGCTTGAATCGCGCATGGACAACATGGCAACGGGCCTCTCCCTGCTCCGAGCAGATCACAACAAACTTGCAGAGAGGGTGTCGGAACAGAAGATAGCGCTTAATGGCCTGATACCTCAACAGACAGAACACTCAACAAAGATCGAGGGCATAGAAAAACAACTCAAACTACTTTGGGACAAGGTGGATGATGCGGAAGGGCAGGCCCGCCGCAACAACGTCCGAATTTTGGGCATTCCGGAGCGCAGCGAGGGGAGGAACCCTACCCAATTTTTGGAAGACTGGCTCAAACAAATGGTAGGCCCGGAAGATCTGACTGCCCTATACAGTGTGGAACGAGCGCACAGGATGCCATCCAAACCACCACAGCCAGGGGCACCACCGCGTCCATTGATCGCTCGCCTCCTCAACTACAAAGATCGGGACACGGTCCTGCGTGCCGCCCGGGAGAAAGCACCAATCCGTTATGAGGACACAACTGTGTCGGTGTACCCAGACTTTACACCGACGGTACAACGAGCCAGCTCCACCTTTCTGGGGGTAAAACGCAAGCTCCGCGAGCGGGAGTTGAAGTATGCCCTCCTGTTTCCCGCCCGTCTCAAGGTTCTCCATGGCAACAAATCGCACTTTTTTGATACACCGGAGGAGGCAGAGGAATGGATGGAAGTAACGCTCACACCGACAACCTCACAGGACCCATTCGCCGAGGGTGGGAACAACGGTCATCGTCACCGGCCAGACCGACGACGCCCTACTACTGACACTGGCCAAGCCCCATCAACTCGGAACCCCCCGACTAGACAGGAAATGGCGACCGGCTTGGAGGGGCAACCTAAGGTGGTGAAACTAACGGAGGAAGCACTGGCTGCTCATGACGCGGGCACAGAGAGAGACATCGCCAGCTTATCGGGCACACGCACTGAGGTCTCGGGATCGGCGGACAGCCTGCAGCTCTTTCCCAAGATCACGGCGCAAATGGCTGCGGAATTCTGACACCGACGCCTTGAACACTAACTGGGTGGTAAAGTATGATCTGTATGCCTGGTATGATTGGTCACAATCAGGTGGGTGGCCTGAAGGGTTGAACCTGCTAAGGGCTTGCTATGTCATCGCGGCCTAGCACTGATCGGAATCATATTAACTGCACCCCCCTTCATATGAACATGTTTATGTATGACTGTTACCCATGTTGGGTACCGAGGTTTGGACCCCCGGTCTGTTTATCTGGGGACCTTATTGTTTAGGGGTTAACTGTTTTCTTGGCACTCCCCCGTTACTTTGGGGTACACTTGGTATGCTCACCCACGAGCACAACAATGACACGGTATGCGATCAGTCATGGGGCCACTTAATGTTTACACCTTGTGCACCTGGAATGTGAGGGGCATGGGCTCGGTCTACAAAAGACATAGAATCCTGGCACAACTCAACCAAAGAGGGATCATGATAGCTTGCCTCCAAGAGACACATTTGAACACTGCTGAAACCTCGAAACTGTCCAAGAAATGGAAGGGCCAACTTTTTGCCACGTCCTACTCTGCGTTTTCAAGGGGGGCGGCTATCTGGCTTCGCAATTCTGTGCCCTTTCAACCTGTGGAGCAGAGAATTGATAGAAAGGGGAGATATGTATTTGTGAGGGGTATGCTGGATGGGGCCGCTGTTGTACTCGGATGTGTTTATGCACCTAATTCAGGACAATCAGACTTTTTAACCAGTCTCAACGGTGTGTTAGTAGATTGGGCAGGATATCACTGGATTGTTGGGGGGGATTTTAATGTTGTGCTAGATGTTATGTTGGACCGATGACATCCACCACTACACGCCACAGACAGCAGGAAACAATGGGCAGATGGATGGGACCTGACAGATGCATGGCGCAATAAACACCTAGCTGACAAGGAGTACACTTTCTTTTCTCCTCCACACCAACTACACACCAGAATAGACCGATTGTTCTGCTCCCGCCCTCTATTGGAGGCGATCCGCACGGCACAGCACATGGGGAAGACGCTCTCAGACCACAACCCTGTCGAACTGACGATACAATGGGGTAGAGTACTGACGCCAATCCCGACATGGCGGTTACCTGTAGAACTACTAGAAGACGCAGTCTTCAAATCATCAGTAGCGTCCGCCATAGCGACTTATTTTGATACCAATGCTGATACTGCTGGCTCCAGACAAATAGAGTGGGACGCGTTCAAAACATACATAAGAGGGGAGGCGATGGCCATCCGGGTGGGTATGAAAAGGGTGGTGATTGATGACCTTAAGGACATAGAGGGCAAACTGGCCATGCTGGAGCGGGAGGCAGCGGGCACGAACCTGCCCTTTACAACACTGCAAGAAGCACACATTAGACACGCTGAACTGCTTGAGGACTTACGCTTACAGGACTACCGAGAACACACTGCCAGACAACACACGCAGGCGGATAGATCGGGCCCACTATTAGCTCGCATCATACGGGACTCCCCGACACACCTCCCTATATTGGAAATTGTAGACCAGGGAGGTACGTTGACCTCGACTCAATTAGGAGTCAATACTGCGTTCAAGGAATACTACACTACGCTGTATGGCCGGCATCAGCCCGTCTCGGAAGTGGCATTAGAGAACTTCATGGAGGGGTTAGATCTCCCCCAGCTGACAGTTAGGCAGAGCGACGACCTGAAACGTCCTATCACCGCAGCAGAGATTAAACAGGCAATATGCGCTCTCCCGAGGAATAAAACCCCTGGGACAGACGGCTTGCCCGTAGAATTCTATGAGGCGTTTGCTGATATACTTGCCCCACGGCTACTGATTATTTATAAAGAGGCACTGCGGACTGCCGCACTACCGCAGACGTCCCTACAGGCTTTGATAACTTCCCTCCTGAAACCGGGTAGAGACGGGATGCAACTGGCTAATTACAGGCCCTTGTCCCTACTTAACACTGACTACAAAATTCTGAGCAAGATATTGGCCACTAGGTTGGCGCAATACATCCCCCAGTTGATCCACCCCGACCAATGCGGGTTTGTGCCTGGTAGAAGTACAGCCATGAACCTTCGTAGACTGGCCCAATTGATGCCACGAGACCGAGATAACGTGAGCACGGAGGGTTGCATCTCCCTAGACCTGAAACAGGCCTTTGACTCCCTCAGATGGGACTTCATGTTTGCAGCGTTTGCTAAATTCGGGCTACCCCCGGAATATGTTGCATGGGTCCGACAACTATACACCCAGCCCACGGCATGGGTGCGTACGTCTAGATGTATCTCTGAACCCTTAGCCATTTTCAAAGGCACCAGACAGGGGTGCCCGCTCTCTCCACTCTTATTTGTTCTGGCGCTCGAGCCGCTCCTCTGTCGGTTACGGGGGGAAGCCTCTCACCGGGGCATTCAGAGAGGCGGGAAGACTCATGTGGTATCCGCGTATGCGGATGATATAATCCTATACCTCGTGATATGCGAGGTGGCCTCGACCCAATACCCACGCTTTTCGAGGAATACCGACTGCTGTCGGGCCTAACGATTAGCGGGCCCAAGTCGTACAGATATTGCTTTAATGCTGCCGGTCCGACTGCACCACTGCTTTTTCCGCCGTATACTTTCCAAATGGCGGAAACCACTTTCCGTTATCTTGGAATTCAAATCTACAGAGGAGAGGAGGAGATGGTAGACGGCAACCTGGGCAGAGCAATACGAACGATGAAATCACAGGTACAGTTTTGGACGTCGCTACCCCTGTCAGTGATGGGTAGGGTGGGGATCTCTAAGATGGTGGTGCTCCCCAGACTCATTTACTTCTTCACTAATCTACCGTTCATAATCCCAGCGCCGACTTTTAGGATGCTGGATACACTACTTACAGAGCTAATATGGGGGTCGGGGCGGAGACGCATAGGACTTGCCAAATTGCAGATGACCACTAGGACAGGAGGACTGGGAGTACCGGACTTCCGGGCCTATAACTACGCCTGTCAATTACAATGGCTAGCATACTGGTTGGCAGGCCAAAACCTCCATGAGATAGACATGTCGGAAGAGGATCGCTCCAAAGGAAGGATCCATGCCCTGCTCTTGCCCCGTTCGGACTTCCCTAGGGACACCCCCCTCTCCTACGCCTTGCAGTGCGATACTGGCGGAAAGCGGTTAAGTACACAACCGCAGCGACTTCATACGCCCCTACAATCCCGTTACTGGGTATTCCACTAGAGTCCGGAACGCTCTCGGCGCAAAGACTAACATCATGGCACGACGCAGGGGTCATGCACGTTGGGGACCTATTTGCAGATGGACACTTGCTGTCCTTTGAGGACTTCAGGACTGCACATCATATACCAGGAGGTTCGTTCCTCTTACATGCTGGTTTACGTCATTTCGTGACAATGATGTGGACGCGAAATGGTGATGAGCCTCCCATTAACCCTCTGCTGACGATGCAATACCTAATGGGAACTGGTAGCCACCTAACTAGATGGCTTACTACCGGCATCAGAGCGGGGAGGGCGACATCTCTGTTGCCCCTAAAGGCGAAATGGGAAGCTGACGTCTGACGGCCGATCGAAGATAAGTAATGGGAGCGCATCCTACGATACCCCAAGATAGTGGCTAGGAACCCGAAGTTCAAGTTTATCCAATTGATGATAATGCATAGGGCGTATCTCACACCTCGCCGTATACACGCTATGTTCCCTGACGCTTCAGACTCCTGCCCTAGGTGCGGTAAGGATGATGCCTCACTGCTGCACATGTTCTGGGACTGCCCGAAGCTGGGCTACTTCTGGACCACTGTACAGGACGGGCTCACTAAAGCGGGTGTGCCCCTACTGCCACACATTTTGGAACGTGCACTATTGGGGCTGGGCCCAGCGCTGCGCAAAAGGAGTGTGTCGACACACTTCACTGACTTGGCTATGCTACTTGCGAAACGTGCTATAACCATGCAATGGAAATCGCCCAAATCACCTGACCCTGACATGTGGAGGGCTGAAGTTGTACGCTGGAGCAGGGCGGAAGGGGATGCGCTACAACGCGAAGAACGCAGGGACCGTAGGAAGACATTGATATCACTGGACTGGTTCGCACTGCTAGGGGCTTTCGAGGCAGAGAGTGATGATGACTCTATTGTCTCATCCCCCGCAGTTTGACTTATAACTTGTTTGTAATGTATAGCCATTTGTCACGAACATCCATGGTGCACCACGACACCACTGAACCGGGGTAACCCACCATAATGTCGATTACGCCTCTAACTGATTGTAATGACTACTGTGTTTATCAGGAGCTGTTTTTTGGAAGTAGCCAAATACCAATGTACGTATTCAACTATGCATACGGAGTGCCAAGGGTGGGGGTGGGTGGTGTTATGAGGGGTTTTTGTTTAATTACCTACAGAAGCAAAAAGCAGAAAATGTAATCACCATATGTCTTCAATATGCTGCATAGAACCTATCACTGTACTGTTACTTGTATGTTGGCAATAGCATGCTATGCTTTAACTACTATGCAAATAAACAAATAAAAAAATAAAAAAAGTAAGGGGTTCTTTAGAGGAGGGGAGAGGTGGATGGCATGAATGCCAGCCCTCCCAATTCAGGTGGGAGACTACTGATTTCACGGCTAGTCTCCTACCTCCCAATTCCTGCATGCAAAACACGATTCCTCAGCAACAGGGACTGGTCTTGTGTGTAAGTAACTAAGTAATCTTTATTATATATCAAATTAAAACCATTACAAAAAATGTGGAACCAATAAAACCACTCAATTTTTAAAAGGTAGGTGTGAGACTAGAGCGTTACAAGTAAAATCGAATAAATTAGTGTGAGATTCTCAAAGTATTCTAAAACCAGTGCCCTCTTTAGCTTTTCCCGAAGCAGATTTTTTCTTTTTAATCTTTTTATTAAACCAATGTCAGCTATAGTATACAGTACAGTTTCAACCATCATTTGGAAGTACATACACAGAACATAAACATTACTATGATCTCATGTTCAAGCAATTGTTCCAGATCTTACCATCTAGACCCCAAAGATAGCTAATAGCCCCATCCCCCTATCTTCTAAAGCAGTAGTTCCCAAACTTTTGACTCCTCAGGACCCCCATTGAGTCACCACTGAAAGCTGGGGACCCCTAAGCAATTTGTATGATTTTAAATTTCAAATATTAAAACAGTAATTCGAAAACAATAAAAACATGTGTGCACACAAAGCCATTACTCGAATTTCTAAGGATTTTAGTATTTTATATTGAAAGAATTTGCAAAAAACCGAAATATTTTATTGGGAAGGTTGGTGCTGCATCTCCGTGACTAATTTTTAAATGGTTAGGTTTATTTTGTAGTACGAGGCTCCTGCTCCTGCCAGGGCCAGACTGAAAACCCAAAGCAGCCTTGGCAAATGTTTTAAGACCAGTCCCCATATGGTGCACACCAAATGCAGTGAGTGAGCCTGACCACTACAAAGGGGGCTTTGGGAGGCTCTCCCCCCAAGAAAATTAGGAAACAATGGTGCATTCTACAATACATTTATCATTATATATTGAATTGTATTAGCTTTTAAGGAATAGTAAATGACAACCTTACTTTGCACCTCAATACGACAATCTTCGTTGGGGTTCTTCAATGATTCCCTTATTATCACCCTCCAACAGTGCCTCTCATTTTTCCATAGCCCCTCTGTCACGTGTATTTCATTTGTTTTATAGCACCTCTCATACCATTGTAGGATGTCAGAGCACTTTACATCACACACACATATAGAGACAATGAATCATACGTGTAAATCAGTGTATAGAAAATGTTACATAAGGCAAAGGCGACTACCAGGTGTAGGATTCCCATGTAATTCATACTGGTAAGCATTTTTAAAGAGTGCTTGGTCTGGAGAAGCACAAACTCGGGATTCATAACATTACACAGTGGTTAGCATTAACTTTAACAATAAAAATGTATTTCCACCCAGATAAACCTTTTTGCAGCATCAGGATAATGAAAGACTGGGGAAAAACATGTTACTAACTTGTACCATGCAGTTTGCAAGTAGCTCTTTGATAACAGATTATAGGTCACTTTGCTAGATTACGATTGTCACTTACGAACTGCACAATAACAAAAGAATCTCTGTGACAAAAGCAGTAACCCACTGACCTATGCACATAAAATACTGTTTTATAAGGTGCATAGTACACGTTCTCTGAGGTAGGGTTATTAACCCTCTGTGCTACATTAGATAAATCAAAGCTGCCCCTGGACAAAACTCTCACCTCTCTCCAACAGGTACAATAATCCTTGGTGTTATCTTGACACTTTTATTGTTGCTCGAAAACTGCTAATCATACAAGGAACTTTGCAGTGCTTTTTTAACTGCTCCCTGAGGACCCCCTGGGAATATGTCATGGAACCCTGGGGGTCCAATGGCCAGTTTGGGAAACAGTGTTACAGTGTTCTAAAGTATTACACTAATCCGCCCCCCCCCCCCTCCCCCTAGCAGATTTTTTTTAACTGTTCCCAGGAGAAGCAGAGTTCAGTTGATGGTTTATTGCAATGTATGAAAAATTTAAAGACACACCTGGGCACGGTATTTTGCAATTTTAAATATTTAAAAAAAGTGTTATGCTGTCATACTTGTCAGTGGACACAAGTAACACACTAATGTGTGATACAGACATGTATACAAAACTAGTGATACATTACCTAGTGAAATACATCACCATTGGTCAAACATGATATCTCATCCAAACTGTCAAATAGATGTGCAGAGACTGGCGATTGTTGTCAAGCTTGAGAAGTATGATAGCATAAAACTTAAAAAAATAAAATAAAATAAACTACATACATATTAAACAATATATTTATCTATAAGAAAAGAAATATTTTTGGAAAAATCTTGGTAAAAAATGAAAAATAAATAGCTTTCTGATATCAGCTCTGGTAACAATTGCTTGTTCTTTTTAAATTGCTTTTGCTCTACAGTTTTTTTGCCCGCACAAATTGCAAAATACTGTGCCCAGGTGTGTCTTTACATTTTTTGTATATTTCCTGTTAGGGCTTATTTATCCTATAAACAGGGGCCTCAGTTCTTTCCCAGATATTATTGCAATGTATGTTCATAGATGGATGTATGACTTTACAACGCATGATATTACAACGCATGCCTTTACGACGCAAGTTTTACAACGCAAGTCGTCAGGGGGGCGCTGGATAGTGAATAGTGTAATTTACTATTCCAACTCCAGTCCCCCTGGATAGTAGGGAAGGTGTTGGAAACTATTCCCTATCCTAGAGCGCCCCCCAGCGCAAGTCGTTGTAAAAGTTGTGTTGTAATGGTTGCGTTGTAAAGGCACTTCGTTGTAAAAGTTGCGTTGTAAAGGATGTTCCCCACATAGATGTATGAGATTTGCTGTGCAAATAAGCAAAAATAATAGCAGCTTAAAAGGGGATGGCACCTCTGAGAGAACAGCGGATTGTTTTCTGTCCAACGGTGCTAAAAGAGCAATAAAAACTGGTAAGGTGTTGGCAGAGATAATCCTTAATAGCAGCGTCCTATGGTTGGAATCTTAATTTTTTGCAATCTGTTAGGCAGGAGAGTTGTTGTTTTTGCGAGTTTGGTGTGAATGGCCCGGGACATCCCAGAGGCGGTGTCAGTTCTTGCACTTGACAGATCGTTTTCTACCAGTGCTAAAAATTGAATAGTTTATGGTTCAACTGTGGGTCCTCTGGTTTCAGTCAAGTTATTCAAGTCTCTCTTCCACTTGCGGATCCCATGCTGGTTTGTGCTCAATGATGAGTGAGCTTTGCCATGCAAATAAGTCAAGTGAGTCGCAGCTTTACAAGGAAGGCACCTCCAAGGGAACAGCAGTGTGATTTCTATCCATTGATGTTGTAGATAGAACAAATAAAGGGCATGCTGTTGAAGGCTAGAGACCTCGGCAGCACTGCTCTTGGGTTGAGATTTTTAGTTCACGTAGACCTATGTTTCATGCCAGAAGAGTAGTTGTGTTTTATATGTTAGGTGTGGGCGGCCCGATGCATTCCAGAAGCTGTTTCTGCACTTGACAATTTGTCTTCTACCAGTGCTAAATTTTTACTACCTTGCAGTTTATTTGAAGGTCATCTGGTTTGAAACAGGCTATCACAGCTAGTCTCCATGTGACTTTCCTACACTGGTTGAACTGCTGTTTAAGCAGACGAGACCTCTCCTCCTTCAGGTTGATGCATGGGCAGATCAGGTGTGCCATGTCCCCATTTCCATTGCCGCACAGGCGGCATTGTGATGGTATTTGCCCCGTCAGCCACGGTGGAAGATTTGGGACAGCTGGGATTTTTCCCAGCCAATGTTTCAGGAATTTCTCCTTCGAGAACCTGGAATATCCCAGGCTGAAATATGGCAGTGGACTAAGAGATATGTAGCATTTGATTGCCATCCAAGCATGGCTTCTTTCTGAGAAGGGCTTTGTCTTCTACTAGGGAGAGTCTCCTTATTGCCTTTGTGCAACCTTTTTGAAAATTGTACAGTAGTAGTTGGAACTTCCCAGAGTTGGGTGAGTCCAGTGTTTGTGAGGGAATCTTGCAGGAATGTTCTTGCGGGTGATGTCGTTCTGTGCTGGGGTTCTTGTCAGAGTTGGTGGTTTAAACCATTTGGAGAGGCCTTCCTGATTTTGTGCCAACAGGTTATGTAGGCCCCCTGTCTTGCAAGCTGTTGTTTAGTGAGGCTGAACTCCAGTCGAATCTGTGCTGCGGAGGCATATGTCAGAATGATGAACATGATTCGATAGGCCCTGATTAAAGTGCTATCCAAGGTTTTGGAGTCTAATCCTCTTGGGGTTTCACTACCATATGTGATAGTGGGCAGAATTTTGGACTGTGCAACCTGGAGGATAGGGGAGAGCGTGGGGCCTGTCCGCTTGGATTTTAAGTGCCTTAAATTTATTGCTAGGGCCATCCCTTTCCTTATTAGCTCAATCTGGCTAGCAAATTGGCCTCCATTATAAATAGTTACCCCTAGATACTTGTAACTGGTTGTATTCTGAATTTGGGTGTCACCCAGGTGCCAGACATGGGATTTTACCCTTCTCCTTTTTATGGACATTGTTTTGGTTTTCTCAAAGTTAACCTCAGGAAAACTGTCAGTTGCCTATCCATGCAGAGTATTTAGAAGGCGTTTGCATACCCACTTGCATGTGGCTGACTTAGACCACGTCATCGGCATATAAGATGCTAGATAGAGCCTTGGCACCGATCCTTGGAGCGTGTGCATTGCATGAGTGGAGGATGTGGTCCGTCGGCTAGACTGCTGACTTTGGTGCTGGAGACCAGGGTTTGAGCCTCGGGTCGCGTCCACATCCTGTGATTCTGGGCAAATCACTTAATCTCCCCATGCCCGAATGTGTAATGTAAATATGGTGCTCATGTAAAGCGCTCCAATACATTCGGGTCGAGTTTGCGCTATATAAACATGCAACAAAAAAAAGGGTTAGTGTCATGGCCCTACTGATCTAAAGTGGACTGTGATCGAGCAGCCAATAATCCCCACTCATGTATCAGATGTGAAGAAGTTTCTGTTCAGGCTTGAGCAGAAATGGGTATATAAATTAAACTCGGACAAAGTGGGATTAAACGAGGACATTCCATGGATGTCGCTGTGAGGAACATGCTCTGTGACTCTGGGATATTCATTTCTCTTCTTTGACTGTGATAATGTACATAGTGCTTTTTTTGACAGTGATTAGATTAAGGGTATAGATGGGCCTATAAGTAGACAATATGTTCACCGCCTTTTGGTGTTCATGACAGTAGTATTACTGAGAACCTTATGTACCTCTAATACATAATATGTCCATCTAGAGTCTTGTGTATTAAATTGGACTATCAACTTTATATCCACATCTTCGACTAAACACCTAATGAAGGGTATGTAAAAATACACAGAGTTGCGATATACACACTGCATTCCCCATAAGCCAAGGTTAGAGTATATTTGTGATGTGGCTGTCTTCTTCATGCAGTGCTTTATTAGAGAATTACTGGGCTTTCGGTGAGATAATTGGCACACAATATCTGACACCGACACAGTAAAACATTAAGGAACATCGTTATAGATGACACATATTGTATATTATATACATTCTTTAAAACACGATGAGGTAAACGCTACTCTACAATGTTATAAACTACATTTCCCATAAACGCCGGAGACGGCGCACGGGTGTGACGCACCTCACGCGACCGCTCTAAGCTGAAAGGGATCTTTAAGACGCGAAGTTTGCTCCGGTCGGTACCTCCCCAAGACAGCCCAGAAGGACGTCTGGAGTACCGACCGGAAGGTAAGCCTGAGCGTATGAAGAGTTATTTTACGAACCATGACCCGGGTTTGTTGTGATTCGACTTTAGAATGAGAGCGCTATGGCGCTAGTAACCCCACCGCAAGACTAGCTAGTGACCAGAACTTTAAAGGGAGATCGAGTCCCTGACTAGCAGTAACAGCGGTGAAAATGTCCAGGGAAGCGGGCGGAGTTGCGGTCTCGTTATACCTCTTTTCAGTGGAATCATACATGAGTGTTGTGTGAAGGGATGAGGCGAATGCACATAAGTACAAACTAATACCTGTGAACAGTGGTATGATGCCCTAAAGTAGGATTAGCCACGGGGATCGGGGAGAATCAGAGACTATATATTAAAATGTGGTACACGAGATAAAATCATTCACCTGTTTGCTGCCTTGGGGTAGTGTTATGAAGTCAGTTTTTCTGACATGTTGGAGTAACCCTTCTGTTTTAATGTTTCTTTTTATGCTCACCAGTGCGGGGCTCCATTTACCTGCGCTGTGGCCAGGTGGGGTGGAGTTTTTCTCTCCTACGTATTAGGTAAGTGAGAGTTGACACTCTACCGGTGTGAAAGTGTTGGTGTCATTGTAAGACACTGGATAGGTATTTTGTAAACCTACCATTGATACACATAACTAGTGAATTGCGTGACCAAACTCACTTTCTGTTGTTTTGGTTGTCTGTCTCTTTTTTTGTATCTGTTTGTGTGTCTTCTCATGCTTGTGACGATCTGGTAATCACAAAAGCGAGGAGAATGAAGACCTACTAAATACCCAGGTGATAGTTGAATGAATGAATGAAATATGATTTATAACCACGCAACTTAGCCCAGTGGGCGTCAAGGCGCCTAGCTCAATATCTAGCTGAGTCAACAAGGTGACAGGAACTTACTGGTAGTCTTTAATGAAACACCAGGTTTTAAGAGCTTTCCTGAAGAGATCCAATGAGGGCTGAGATTTGATCTCCAACGGAAGTGTGTTCCATAATTGGGGTGCCAAGATGGAGAATGCCCTACTCCCCCATCTGACCTTCCTAAAATGGGGGACTACCAGTTGATTCAGCTCTAGAGAGCGAAGACATCCGCTAGGCACATAGCGGGTAAGCAGAGACCCAAGAGCATCAGAAGGGCCTGCCATAAGGGCACTATAAGTGAGGCAAAGGAGTTTGAAAGAAACCCTAAAAGGAATAGGGAGCCAATGAAGGCTCTTCCTTGCCGTAGTAGCAGATGACAACCATGGAAGGGCCAACACAAATCGCGCAGCAGCATTCTGCACCACCTGCAAGCGTTGCAGAAGGCACTTGTTGGCCCCAGCATAGAGTGAATTACAATAGTCAAGCCTGGAGCCAACAAGAGCGATCACGATCTGCCTGCGTGCCTGGGGGGAAAGGTAATGAAGGATTCTTTTAAGGGTCTTAATAACTCCCCAGCAGGTGGCAACTGTCCTATTTACCTGGAGCTCCATAGAGAGTGAGGTGTCGACGATGACGCCGAGATTCCTGGCAGTTTGGGCGGGAATGGGGCAGGTGCCAAGAGATGAGGGCCACCATTCCCCCGACCACACGTCCTGGTCCTTACCAAAGACCAGGACCTCTGTTTTGTCACCGTTCAACTTTAGGGAGTTAAGGATCATCCACTCTGCAACAAGCTGCATGCAAGACCTAAAGTTGGACGCGGATGTACTCACAGAGTAGGCCAGGGACACCATAATCTGGGTGTCGTCGGCGTATGACACCACCTCCATCCCCTGTGATTTTACTAATCTCGCAAGGGGGGCCACGTAGATATTAATCAGGGTCGGGCTCAAGGCCGACCCCTGTGGCACCCCACATTGCAACGATTTAACAGGGGAGAGGAAATCTCCGAGCATCACTCGCTGTTCTCTCTGATGTAAGAAAGAGTTCAGGAGACTCAAAGCCGACCCTGTTATCCCTGCCTCCCTTAACCGAGATGTCAAAGTAGAGGGAGACAGGGTATCAAATGCCGCCGTGAGATCCAACAGCACTAGTATGGTAGTTTGGCCAAGATCTACTTTTCGGCGAATGTTATCTACCACCTTGACAAGAGCAGACTCAGTGCTGTGGAATTTCCTAAAGCCATGTTGGGAGCCATCCAAGAACCCAGAAGAGTCTAGGAAGATGGATAAATGAGAGTTCATGTGAGCTTCCAACATCTTTGATGGAGCCGGCAGAAGGGAAATTGGTCTGAAATTCTTAAGAAGACCAGGGTCCAGAGAGGGCTTTTTAAGGAGAGGCTTCACTATCGCCTTCTTCCAAACCGTAGGAAAGGTGCCCTGTTCCATGGCCCCATTCATTATTTCCAACATAGGGGGTAGAACAATATCCCTACATTCCTTAAGTATTTTCAAAGGAATTGGGTCCAAAGGAGAAGCTGATTTAGTTCTATCTAGCAGTAGATTAAGACCCTCCAGGGAAAGCGCTGGAAAATGGGTAAGGGTATGGGTAGGATCTCCAGCCCAAGATTCAAAGTGCGTAATTCCAGAGGAATCATTGTCATTCAAGGTATTCCTCTGGGATTGTAGGGCAAGATAGATATCATCTATTTTTTTGTAGAAGAAGTCTGAGATGTTGTTGCATAACTCTTGTGAGCTTACCACGGGGTCAGGTGCCTGGAGAGAGCAGAGAGAGTCCACGATCTTGAAAAGCTCTTTAGATGAAGTAAGAGAGCTAGTCAGGCTGGTGAAATATTCCTGTTTTTCCTTAATAACTCTGCTTTTATATTCTCGCAGCTGGCACTTGTATACTTCCCGTTCTGTAGCATCCCAAGATTTGCGCCATCCTCTCTCTTTCCTTCTACAGTTTTGTCTAAGAAGCCTCAATGACTCCGAAAACCAAGGGGCTGTAGGTTTCTGTCGTGCCACATATCTAAGAGAGGTAGGGGCTAACTCTTCAGCTGCCTTGGTGATAGAGTCGACAAGTTCTTGTGCCGCCTTGTCCGCCTCCCTCACGGATGAAATACTAGTGGCTTGGATATAGGGAGCAAGAGCATCATTGGTGAAGTTTCTAAAGCTTCTTTTAAGACATTTATTAGTAGCAGCATGATTAACCTCGGCCCGGGGAGATTCTAAATCCAATGGTACTGCTAGATGATCTGACCATACCAGCGGCAGGGGCAGGCCAACTGATAATCTCGGATCATTGGAAAACACCCCGTCCAGGGTGTGACCGGCCCTTTGAGTCGGGCAGTGCACCATTTGGACGAAGTCACAAGCTTCCAATGCGTTAGTCAGGGTATAGGTGTCCTTAGATTCCAGATCATCTAGATGGAAATTTAAATCACCAAGAATGGTGAAATGAGATCTCCCAAATTAAGGCTCCAAGGTTCTGAAGATCTCAGGGCAGAAATTGGTTCTCGGTCCTGGGGTCTATAGACAAGAATTCCAGCAAAGGAGACCGAAGGAGAACAAACAATGCAAAAATATAAAGCCTCAAAAGGATCCGAAGGAACCGATAGGGACTTCACAGTGCATAAGAGTGTCGCCTTGAAGAGGATTGCCAATCCTCCTCTGCGCCGCACTCTATCCTGTCTATGAAGCATATAACCTTCAGGTATAGCCAGAAGGAGATCATGACCTGCGGACTCAGAGGCCCACGTCTCGGTCACGAAAACCCAATCTGGTTGCCGCATACTCACAAAATCGTCAAATGCTACATTGTGTTTAATAAGAGATCGCGCATTGATCAGGAAGCCCTTTCTAGGTTGGAAAGTCGTCTGTCGCGGGGGGGGGGGGGGAAAGGTGTGTTGTCAATTTAAAAAAGGTTCTACAGGTAGGGCATACCTGAAACTGACGCAAACCCTCAGGAGAAAACCGATGGTGGCACGGCAGTACTGGGGGTCTAAGAACCAGCAATTCCGAAGATGAATATCCCCAATGCAATGTGTGGGACCTACGAGGAACCCCAGGGTCTAGCCCGTCCTCAGCGCGGACGGGCGCAGACGGGCTGAACTCTGGCGTAACTCCGGCGTCAATCAGGCGTCTCCGCTGCGCGTAGCCGCTGCGCGTCAGCATGACTCCCTTTTATCCCACGTCTAGCGTCCTTCTGACGACTAGAACGTCGCTGCTAGAGAATGACGCCGAAAAGCGGCACAAACTACTCGCAAGATGGCGCGAGTACAAAGGAATTACGCCGGGAAGCGGACCCGCCCAACAGCGGTGCTTTGGTAAATTTTATAGTGCAAGTGGGAGGCAAGCGATTAAACACAAGGTAAAATTTACAACTAAGAAAGAAAGGAAATACAAAACGAGGTGAGTTTAAAATGCAGCAGCTCCGGCCACCAACCACGCTAAGCGCAGGTGAGGATCAAACGTCAGCTAGTAAGAAGGAGCAGCAGGTTTACCTCCCTTTTATCCCACGTTTAGCGTCCTTCTGACGACTAGAACGTCGCAGCTAGAGAATGGCGCCGAAAAGCGGCACAAACTACTCGCAAGATGGCGCGAGTACTAAGGAATTACGCCGGGAAGCGGACCCGCCCAACAGCGGTGCTTTGGTAAATTTTATAGTGCAAGTGGGAGGCAAGCGATTAAAAACAAGGTAAAATTTACAACTAAGAAAGAAAGGAAATACAAAACGAGGTGAGTTTAAAATCGCAGCAGCTCCGGCCACCAACCACGCTAAGCGCAGGTGAGGATCAAAAGTCAGCTAGTAAGCCCTGTAGCCTTGTTTCACCTTTTTATTGAGCAGTCGCGATCATGGTCCTGAAGAAAGCAGCAGGATACCTTATAGGCTCCACTTTAGTCTGCAGAAACATGTTGACCGCATACAAGAATTAGTGGTTATTTGTTGAAGCCACTATTATGCATGCATTTTATTGATTTGGGAGTACTAAGGTGTATAATAAAGTTCCTTATCCTTTCTACTACCCAATTTTATCTGTTCACATCATAGTTCACCTTTTTCACTCTTTATTTGCACTGCTCTACGGTTGTCTGTTCATACCCAAGCACATGATAAGACTCACTGGGTCCCACTGGTTAGACAAAATTGTTATCTCTGGCTGTCTACAGTGGATACATAAATCCTACCTTCCCGGTGTGAAGGAACCCAGATGATGAACAGGGCGGCAAGAATCGACAACTGATGGGTATTTTTCCACATAGGAAAGGTACCTATACGTAGATAGCGTCCCTACACTTAGGGGCTCATTAGGATGGCGGACGGAAGAGCCACCGCGGCCCTGGAGTAGGCGGAAAAAGCCTTTTCCGTGTCCGCCTGCCGCGGATACTCCGTCCGCCATATCAGGATAGGAAAACGTGTCAAATTTCCGTCCGCGACGGAAAAGCACGCTCCGCCGCCGAACTACACACGAGACCGTGGCGGACGGAACACATCCGGAGGCCCCGCCGTACGTACTGACGTCGAAGACCGTCCCCCAAATCAAGATGGCGGAAAATACACATAAAACCGCAGCGGAAAAACAACCTGTCTGAACACGGCGGAATCCCCACTGCGAAGATAGGTGACATAGCAGAGATACCCACCGCAAGCTGACCACCACCATGGACCCAGCGCTACACGCTTTCCCGATGCTCTTCGCGATCCACCACGTCCTAGTCATGGCCCACCATGGACGACGACGCAGGTAAGGCACAAACCATTGGCTGTCTGCAGGGGAATACCAGTAAGGGACGTGACGTAGGGAGGGGGAGTGTCATGTTACCGAAAGCACTGATGAGAAGCAAATACAAATACACATTAGTAGTACGCAAGCAGGAATGACAACGACAGACCACGAGACCTGATAGACTACCTTTATTGTACAAAATAGGGGTATAATCACAGTGTATGCGTGAGCATGGGCAAAGTGGGCACCACAGCAGCTACATCATTGGCAGTCAACGAGAGGGCAGAATGCAGTATCAGAGCATCAACAGGGCATTGTGGAGTACAGAGCAGGTACATCATAGGCAGTAAACGAGAGGGCAGAATGCAGTATCAGAGCATCAACAGGGCATTGTGGAGTACAGAGCAGGTACATCAGAGCAGGTAACGAGAGGGCAGCATGCAGTATCAGAGCATCAACAGGGCATTGTGCAGTACAGAGCAGGTACATCATAGGCAGTAAACGAGAGGGCAGAATGCAGTATCAGAGCATCAACAGGGCATTGTGGAGTACAGAGCAGGTACATCAGAGCAGGTAACGAGAGGGCAGCATGCAGTATCAGAGCATCAACAGGGCATTGTGCAGTACAGAACAGGTCCATCAGAGGCAGCACGTGAGAGGGGCTAAGTGCATCAACAGTCCATTGCACAGAACAGGTCCATCAGAGGCAGCACGTGAGAGGGGCTAAGTGCATCAACAGTCCATTGCACAGAACAGGTCCATCAGAGGCAGCACGTGAGAGGGGCTAAGTGCATCAACAGTCCATTGCACAGAACAGGTCCATCAGAGGCAGCACGTGAGAGGGGCTAAGTGCATCAACAGTCCATTGCACAGAACAGGCCCATCAGAGGCAGCACGTGAGAGGGGCTAAGTGCATCAACAGTCCATTGCACAGAACAGGTCCATCAGAGGCAGCACGTGAGAGGGGCTAAGTGCATCAACAGTCCATTGCACAGAACAGGTCCATCAGAGGCAGCACGTGAGAGGGGCTAAGTGCATCAACAGTCCATTGCACAGAACAGGCCCATCAGAGGCAGCACGTGAGAGGGGCTATGTGCATCAACAGTCCATTGCACAGAACAGGTCCATCAGAGGCAGCACGTGAGAGGGGCTAAGTGCATCAACAGTCCATTGCACAGAACAGGCCCATCAGAGGCAGCACGTGAGAGGGGCTAAGTGCATCAACAGTTCATTGCACAGAACAGGCCCATCAGAGGCAGCACGTGAGAGGGGCCAAGTGCATCAACAGTCCATTGCACAGAACAGGTCCATCAGAGGCAGCACGTGAGAGGGGCTAAGTGCATCAACAGTCCATTGCACAGAACAGGTCCATCAGAGGCAGCACGTGAGAGGGGCTAAGTGCATCAACAGTCCATTGCACAGAACAGGCCCATCAGAGGCAGCACGTGAGAGGGGCTAAGTGCATCAACAGTCCATTGCACAGAACAGGTCCATCAGAGGCAGCACGTGAGAGGGGCTAAGTGCATCAACAGTCCATTGCACAGAACAGGTCCATCAGAGGCAGCACGTGAGAGGGGCTAAGTGCATCAACAGTCCATTGCACAGAACAGGCCCATCAGAGGCAGCACGTGAGAGGGGCTAAGTGCATCAACAGTCCATTGCACAGAACAGGTCCATCAGAGGCAGCACGTGAGAGGGGCTAAGTGCATCAACAGTCCATTGCACAGAACAGGCCCATCAGAGGCAGCACGTGAGAGGGGCTAAGTGCATCAACAGTCCATTGCACAGAACAGGCCCATCAGAGGCAGCACGTGAGAGGGGCAGTATGCAGTATCAGAGCATCAACAGGGCATTGTGCAGTACAGAGCAGGTACATCAGAGCAGGTAACGAGAGGGCAGCATGCAGTATCAGAGCATCAACAGGGCATTGTGCAGTACAGAGCAGGTACATCAGAGGCTGCACAACTACGTGTCCCTACCAAACCGTCACAGGGACCACAAGAGTGCCACGCAGTTCTCAATGGACACACCATGTGAAGTAACATTTGAGTGAAGTGTACAGCACCTCACATCACAGAATCAGGGGGACTGCGTGAACTACCTGCCTCGGACACACTGGCAGCACCAGCAACAGGAGTGTGAGACACAGCCACAGCCCAAGTGACACACACATGGGCCACGGACCCAGACACACTGGCAGCACCAGCAACAGGAGTGTGAGACACAGCCACAGCCCGAGTGACACACACATGGGCCACGGACCCAGACACACTGGCAGCACCAGCAACAGGAGTGTGAGACACAGCCACAGCCCGAGTGACACACACATGGGCCACGGACCCAGACACACTGGCAGCACCTGCAACAGGAGTGTGAGACGCAGCCACAGCCCGAGTGACACACACATGGGCCACGGACCCAGACACACTGGCAGCACCAGCAACAGGAGTGTGAGACACAGCCACAGATGTAGTCACTGACACGTGAGCCACTGACCCAGACAGACTGCCAGCACCAGAAACAGGAGTGTGCAACACAGCCACAGATCTCCTAACTGACACGTGAGCCATAGACCCAGATACCCTGCCAGGATCTGCAACAGGAGAGGGCACCACTGACACTGTGCCACCATCTGATACATGAGAGTCAACTGCACCAGCGCCACTGGGACAACTGAAATGATGAGCCACAGGGCTGTATGGGCCAGGAGGCAGGGTGGGCCTGGGAGCTGGGGATAGCTCACCTAGAGCCAAATCGGGGTTGGCAGGTGTCAATGGTGTGTGTCTGCGTTCCTTAGGGAGGTGTGAGTGCACCCTGGACAGGACTGGACTGCCAAGTGGTGGGGACTCCAAACAATCACCACCCAGCATAGGTGGAGCAACTGCTGCCGGGGATCTGGTTTCTGGGGACGTGCTGGAGCCTGCTTGTCGTTTGCTCTGTGCCTGCCGCCTGGACTCGGAATGATGTGTAATAGGGGATGCAACAACAGGGGACACCCACCTCTGCTTCTGACTGGCCTGGATGGGAGTGGAGGTATGGGGGGACTCCGCCGCGGAGACATCAGTTTGGCGTTTAGTAGAAAACATCAGCCTCAGTGCAGCCAGGGGTGAAGTATGCCTGTCCTTGATAGCGCCATTGTCCATGCTAGATGCCTTGTCCGTAGGATGTGCCTTATCCTTAGGTGGAGTGTTGTCTCTGGATGTAGCCGGTGCCCTGCTCGCCGCCCTGTTCCTGCCAGCAGGCTTGTCGTCTGTGGTGCACCTGTCTCCAGCAGACACCTGCTCTCTGTGTGTGTCCCTGCCCTTGGGAGTGGTCCTATCCACTGCTGTGGGCCTGCTCTTGGGAGTCTCCCTGCTAATAGTAGGTGCCTTAGTCTTCTCACTGTCCTTGGGAGTGTCCCTTACCTCTGCTGTGGGCCTGCTCTTGGGAGTCTCCCTGCTCTTAGTAGGTGCCTTAGTCTTCCCACTGTCCTTGGGAGTGTCCCTTACCTCTGCTGTGGGCCTGCTCTTGGGAGTCTCCCTGCTCTTAGTAGGTGCCTTAGTCTTCTCACTGTCCTTGGGAGTGTCCCTTACCTCTGCTGTGGGCCTGCTCTTGGGAGTCTCCCTGCTCTTAGTAGGTGCCTTAGTCTTCTCACTGTCCTTGGGAGTGTCCCTTACCTCTGCTGTGGGCCTGCTCTTGGGAGTCTCCCTGCTCTTAGTAGGTGCCTTAGTCTTCTCACTGTCCTTGGGAGTGTCCCTTACCTCTGCTGTGGGCCTGCTCTTGGGAGTCTCCCTGCTCTTAGTAGGTGCCTTAGTCTTCTGACTGGCCTTGTCCAAGGAACAGTCCATGGACATGTGAGTATCCCTTGCCTTGGGAGTACCTTTCGTGTTGAATGCCTGTGTAGCTCCGGAAGGCATGTCCCCCAACAACACTTGTGGATCCTGTGTGTGTACTCCAGTGCATCTGACGTCGTCTACGTGAACAGATTTAGCTGATCTAGGGGATGGGGTCTGTGCCCTGCGTGCCCTGACGTGCTGTCTGACGCTGCTTCTAGTGTAATAACCTGTATTTGAGTCCTGCTCAGAATAATCACTACCCCCTGAGACATCCAGCGGTGTAGATGGTGAAACAGAAGTAGCACCCTGTTCGTTCGACTGTACTATTGCAGACGACACACTGCTTGCCAATGACTGCACTGTCCTGTGTAGACCTGCAAGATCGCCATGCATCCCTTCCATGAATGCCACCACCTGCCCCAACTTCCTATCATGGTCCTGGAAAGCATTTGTCATATTGGTCTGCCCCACACACAGCTGTCGCAGCAGATCAACGGCCTCAGCACACAGTGCATTTTGGCTCACCGTGGCAGGGGCAGCGGTGCCTGCACCGAACGCCACTCTGCTCCCCCTACTCCTCCGGCCACGAACAGTACATGGTGCAGTTGGCGGAAGTGTGGGCCCTGTGTGCTGTCTTACGACAGAAGGTGATGAGTGCCCACTCCCAGTCTGTGACAACAGTGCAGGCTCACCAAGAGTGTCCGACGAGGAGGACGATGGTGTCTCCACATGCGAGTCCTCAGGGACGGTCCTGTCCCCCTCTCCGGCGCTGGCCTCCTCCGTGTCAGTCTGCGTGTGTGCGAAGTCTGAGCCGGACTCATTTCCTCGGCTACTCTCCACCGTCTGTGGCTGAGTGTCCTCTGTCAAAGCTGAAATGCACACAAAAGATGTGTGAGTCATGGGCACACTCACGTACAGAAGGAACAGGATAGCCAAATCACATAGCAGACAAAGGTTTAGGAGCCCTCATCCTGCACATGGCCAACCCCTACCAGTCATCCTCACATTTTCTGCCATGGGGCCATGGACCACTAGGGGATGTGCTTTAACACTCAACTACTAAGCAAGTGGCGTGTCAACATGGCGGACCTGGATGTCAAATGAGTACCACCCAATGGGACCAAAATGGCATCACAGGCATACATACGCAACACGGAACTCAATAGTGTGTCTGTGCACCAATACATGCATAGCACTCACAAGTTTCCTACACAGACAGTATGCTCACCGCTAGTTTGCTGTTGATCGGCACTCAGACGTTCGGCCAGTTCAGGATGCGTCACTGCAATGATACGGTGCATGAGAGGGGTCATGGAGCGTCGGGCCAGACGGGGCGTCCTTGGAATCAGGCCCAGTGTTACTTCCGCTACATTCTTGCTCAGCCTGGAAATGTCGTCCCAGCGTTTGTGGCAGTGTGTATGTCGTCTGTTGCACACCCCCAATGCCCGTACTTCCCGTGCTATGCTCCTCCACAGGTCCTTGCGAAGGTGCAGCTTGACCTACCATGATGGGAGACAAAAGGGTTTAAGTCAGTGGACAGGTGGCCTGTCACACACATAGGGGCAAGACGTTACTGTCAGCAGCCATGCACAATCAGGAACATATGTCTAGCCCACACTACACAGCTAAGATAGAAATAGGCCTGATCATTTGGCCCCCTCATGCACACCAACATGATCCACACTGCACTTACCACCCGTCCCGGTGCGCCGTAGAGGCGTCCATAGTTGCGGAGTACACCGTCCACGAGGACATCAAGCTCCGCGGCGGTGAAGGGTCGAGACCGGATCTCTTTGCCACGCGACATGGCAAGATCACGGAGTATGGCACTAGAGCAGCAGTCGGTGGTCAGCTCAGCAGCAGCAGCAGGTCGAGGTGATGGTCACAGGCAGCAGTCGGTGGTCAGCTCAGCAGCAGCAGCAGGTCGAGGTGATGGTCACAGGCAGCAGTCGGTGGTCAGCTCAGCAGCAGCAGCAGGTCGAGGTGATGGTCACAGGCAGCAGTCGGTGGTCAGCTCAGCAGCAGCAGCAGGTCGAGGTGATGGTCACAGGCAGCAGTCGGTGGTCAGCTCAGCAGCAGCAGCAGGTCGAGGTGATGGTCACAGGCAGCAGTCGGTGGTCAGCTCAGCAGCAGCAGCAGGTCGAGGTGATGGTCACAGGCAGCAATGGTCCCCAGGGTAGGAAGTTTCATTTTGGCCAACACACATATATAGGGCCCTCAGCACGTGTCAGTGGCATACGTCGCCAGCAATTGGTCAGCCCTGGAAGCGTGATCGTGAAATGGGCCAATGACTGGCCCTGTTGTTGCGGTGCACAGCTTCCGCTACTTGCGATTGGCCGTATGCGGCCAGCGTCCCTCTTCCCATTGGCTGCATGTGCAGGGACCGTCA
This sequence comes from Lissotriton helveticus, assembly GCF_964261635.1. Classification (NCBI taxonomy): domain Eukaryota; kingdom Metazoa; phylum Chordata; class Amphibia; order Caudata; family Salamandridae; genus Lissotriton; species Lissotriton helveticus. The sequence goes on from NC_136070.1 coordinate 644,555,191, forward strand.
CGGGCACACATCGGCAACCGCACGTGCAAGCTTCAGGCACGGATGCTTCAGTTGCAACAATGTACTATCACTGGCGCCTCCATGGCGGTGCACGTACACAGCGGGGGAGGTGCAGGCCTATACACCCTGTAGATGTACTCAATGGACATGCCAGTTCATGACCCCCCTTACAGTCACCTTGCATCAGCCACCGTACACCGGCCGGAGCGGCCGGGCCATGAACAACCGCCGTGCCAGGCCCTGCCCAGGACCGCCGTGCCGGCCATGGCAACCACCGCCATTGCACGGCCCTTCCACTACCGCCGTGCCAGGCCCTGCCCAGGACTGCCGTGCCGACCATGGCAACTGTGGTATATAAATAAATAATACCGGATCTAGGTTTGAGTAGGCATAGCAATAACAGATAGCTCAATAAATAAGAGTCAAGATTCGAGGTAGTAGGAGTTTGCAGGTTTATTACAGCATAAAGGACAGGAACAGGACAACCTGCACAGGAATAGGATGGCAGGGCCCGGCAGCTGCCGGGGCTGGATCTGGGATGAGCGCGCTAACATTTAATAACAATACACGAACATATATACTAAAAACAGTTGCATTACAATACATACGATAGGCGGAGCAGTGGGTGTGGTCAATAGCAGTCGCGAAAGATAAGGGTGAAAGTAGGTGTAACAAGAGGCGTATACATAGACATGTGATGTAAACATAACAGAATATGTCATAAATGGGGCGGAAACATGGAGGGGGCTACCTAAGGAGCCGGGACCTCTAACCTGATGGTGCGTGCAAACTGGCAATGACGTGTTACTAGGAGAAGCTGGGGGCTACGAACTCTGTGCTAGGAGCAGAGACTGAAGTCTGGAGAGTCAGGGCGACATGTACCTAAGCAGTATCTAGTATCTGATGTTTAGAGAACATGTTGATAGAATCCGAAAGTTATCGGGGTAAAGGCTAACAGACTCTAAGACTGGTGCATGCATTATTCTACATGTAGTGCGTGATGAAGAATATTAAATGACCATAAATACAGTATTTCTCTTACATGGAGACGTAGAGGCTAGACAATGACGGAAACTATTGATGCGGTTCAGTAGCTTAGGAATGCAGAGAAGGAGGGCTGGACTGATAACTAGAATCATAACATACTCTTGGCAGACTCAGAGACAAAGCCAGGCTGAACCGGGCACTGCGAGGCAGGAAGTAAGTGAAGGGTCAGGAACACGGGTGGGGGCTGTATCGCTCCTCAGCGAGGGCTCAGGAGACAGAAGCTGAATCTGGTGTCCAGGCCCTTTTGAGGCCTAGAAACGGGGACTTTATAATGAAATAACGTGCACACTGGGAAACGTGGCAACGTAGCTTTACATAGGCCTGATATTCGTAGTATTCACAAGGACTGGAAACTGGCATACTAGAGATGGACACAACTGTAATTGCGTCTTTTAATCGAACATGGGGAATACATATGCATATTAATCATGCACACATAACATATGATGAAGGACGCGTAGGGACACAGAACATGGCAGAATTTACTTTTCCACACAACCACCGCCATTGCACGGCCCTTCCACTACCGCCGTGCCAGGCCCTGCCCAGGACCGCCGTGCCGGCCATGGCAACCACCGCCATTGCACGGCCCTTCCACTACGGGCGTGCCAGGCCCTGCCCAGGACCGCCGTGCCGGCCATGGCAACCACCGCCATTGCACGGCCCTTCCACTACCGGCGTTCCCTGGCGGTCCGTGCAATGGCGGTTGTTGCCATGGCCGGCACGGCGGTCCCGGGCAGGGCCTGGCACGCCGGTAGTGGAAGGGCCGTGCAATGGCGGTGGTTGCCATGGCCGGCACGGCGGTCCTGGGCAGGGCCTGGCACGCCGGTAGTGGAAGGGCCGTGCAATGGCGGTGGTTGCCATGGCCGGCACGGCGGTCCTGGGCAGGGCCTGGCACGGCGGTAGTGGAAGGGCCGTGCAATGGCGGTGGTTGCCATGGCCGGCACGGCGGTCCTGGGCAGGGCCTGGCACGGCGGTAGTGGAAGGGCCGTGCAATGGCGGTGGTTGCCATGGCCGGCACGGCGGTCCTGGGCAGGGCCTGGCACGGCGGTTGTTCATGGGCCGGCCGCTCCGGCCGGTGTACGGTGGCTGATGCAAGGTGACTGTAAGGGGGGTCATGAACTGGCATGTCCATTGAGTACATCTACAGGGTGTATAGGCCTGCACCTCCCCCGCTGTGTACGTGCACCGCCATGGAGGCGCCAGTGATACAACATTGTTGCAAATCGACCATCCGTCCCGGAACCTTGCACATGCACTTGCCGGTGTGTGGGCGTGACGGTCTGTGCACGTGCAGACAATGTGAATGTCGAAGGCGGCCCGCGTATGCCCAGACGTAAACAGCGGATGCAGTGCACCGCCATGGCGTGGTCAATGTTTGCATCTTAGCCGATGATGCACCTTGTACCATTGTCTGCAGCTGCCTGCTCACGGTTGTGTGCGTGATTGCGTGGCTACACATGTCATGCTCCATCCCATGTGTGTCCATACCATGGCCATCGGTGAGCCACAAGTGTCCATCACGTGTGCATGTCCACATCGGGTAGTACCCTACACAAGTTTGTCGTACCTCACATGTACACAGTAGATCCCGTATGTATGGGCACCTGTGAATCAGTTGTCAGTGAGTGGTATGTGTCAGATGATGACTATGGTGGGGGTTCTGTTGTGTACTGTACATGTGTGTTGCCTATTGTGTCCCCATGCATGTGATGTCCGTATGCCCACCATTCCTGGTGTTGCCATTGGTGCATCATGAAATGGGGGGGTGTTTAATTTAGTATGTGTGCATGTACTTGCATGTGTGCATGTGATGTTGGGCCTACACATGTGGGTCATGTCACATGTCTGGTTGGCAGTGATGTTGAGGTGAGACACTGTGCATTGCACATGTTGCTAAGCATCATGTTGCTAGTGGATGCACATTGTTGCTACGTCAATCCATGTTGTCCTGACAATCAGAGGAGTCACACATATGACAAGCATACACTGGATACTACATGTTGGTAGAGGGCGTTGACATGTGATTGAGTTGCACACACATGCGTTGTATGTGATTTGACTTCCATTCCATCTACTCCCACACAGGAGGGCTCCAAATGTCCATCGCCCATACACTGTGCTGGAGGATATGGTGGACGAGGAGGTGATCCGGAAATTCAGGCTGGATCGCCGTCGATTGTTGGAACTTGTGACCCTATTGTCTCCTCACCTGCAGCCGCGAAGAACCTATCCAGGTTCCATGACACCCACGCAAAAGGTGATGGCGGCACTCCATTTCTTTGCAACAGGCACATTCCAGTACACAGTTGGAGATGCCGGGGGAATGTCACAGGCCATGTTCAGCACGGTACTCCGGGATGTACTGACAGCCATGATGCTGTACAAGCATGACTATATACATTTCCCTCAGGCGGCGGAGTTGGCAGCGGTCAAAGCTGACTTCTATGCCCTGGGTCGTATACCACACGTTGTGGGTTCCATTGATGGCACGCATATCGCTATCATTGCACCACGGGCACGTGAGCAGGTGTATAGGAATCGGAAACACTTCCATTCCCTGAACGTGCAGGTGGTGTGCCAGGCCGACAACATCATCTCACATGTGTGTGCAAGATTCCCTGGCTCTGCACATGACGCCCACATCATGCGGAGCAGCATGGTCCCCCAACTGATGGCTAATCTGCGTCCGGCACAAGCGTGGCTTGTTGGTGAGTATGCTGTGGTGACAGGAGTGATATCTGTGTGGCATGGTGTGCCCCACAATGCAGGTTGTGATGTTTCTCTCTCTCTCTCTTCCACCAACACAGGCGACTCGGCTTACCCAAACAGGCCTTGGCTGCTCAGTCCCTTACGCAATCCCACTACAGCTGGAGAAATGAGATACAATGATGCCCATGGTAGGACACGTCGAGTGGTAGAACGGACATTTGGCCTGCTCAAGTCTAGGTTTCGGTGCCTGGATAAGACTGGAGGGGCCCTGCCTTACTCACCAGGCAAAGTATGCAAGATCGTGATAGCGTGCTGCATGCTTCACAACCTGGCTGTGCGCTATAACATTGAACTGCTCTTGGACCCTGATGAACTGCAAGTTCCTCGCCCTCCCGACCCACCCATGTCAACTGATGAGGATAGTGGTGAGGAGGAAGGTGTGGACCAGAGGCGCCAGATCATTGATCGCTACTTCCCTTGATTGTGAGTGTACTCCTCTTGTGCTGCTTGGGTATGCCCTGTGAATGTGTGCTGGTGTTGTGGCATAGTGGTGTGCTTCATCTCTGTGTTCTGCTATGTGATGCATGCATGTGTGTGTGTGTGCTAAATTGTGGCCAATGCACGTCTCCATGATGTGTGTCGTCTCATCCATTACTGTTGTGATGCGTGTGGGTTGTTAAATGTTGCACTGCAGTGTGTTCTGATGAGTGTGATCATGTTTCCTGACGTGTCTTTGCGGTTTCTATTTTCCCTAGGTCACTCCCGCAGCGCCATGATTCTGTACCAGTTGGATACCTGTACCTAGTAACATCTGTTTCTGATGCATTCATGTGAATAAACATGGAGGCAACACATGATTGAGTGAGTAAGTGGCTTTTATTTACAAATTGTGCATGGGTGTAGGTGCATATTTACAAATGAGTGAAGGGGTGGGGGAGTGAGAGTAGAAGGTTATGGCAGATGAAATGTCCGTGCGGACACCACATAGGGTGGTGTCTGCCTAGTACAGCAGGCCTGTGGCAGGTGGGACCGGATAGTTGGCAGGGTGAATGGCATGCGCAGGTACTGGTACAGTCATTTTCTGTTCCTCTTGGAGCGTGTGCCAGCTGCTTCCACACTGCTGTCGCCCACTTCCAGCCTCGGACGGCCCCTCCGTCTTTGTGCCGGTACGGAGTCAGCTGGTTGCGCTGGGGCATCGGGTACCACATCCGCCGCAGGTGGCGGTGGCGGTGGCGGTGGCGGTGGCGGTGGCGTTGTTTGTGGCCTGATTGTCCTGGTGAAGATGTCCACTAGTTGGCCAAGCCGCCTCTCAATGGCCCCCAACATTGCAGTGTTGTCTACAAAGTCCTGGTGGGCCCGGTCTGCCTGTGCCTGACCACGTTGATAGCTCACCTCCACCCTGCCCAGTGCCTCCAATGACTGTTGCACAGGATTGGGTGTGTTGGTATCCTCGCGTCTTCTTTGGCGTATGCTCCTGCCTGCCGGATCTGGCCTTGCATCTCTGCCTTGCCTCACACTCTCCCTGCGTGGCTGGGATGGCGCTGGCACGGCGTTGGCCGTTGGGTTGGGCAGGGTGGCAGGGGCAGGAGTGGTGGTAGTAGTGGTGGTGGTGGAGGTGGTGCTGGTGGTGGCTGTGCAGGTCACAGTGGCCGGTGTTGTCACAATGGCAGAGGCCGTAGTTGTTGGTGCAGGGGTGACCTGGGAGCCAGATGGCCCTGGCTGGCTGCTTGTGCCGGGATCATCCTCTGCCCCGGAGGTGGCTGGCCAATCGTCCCCTGAGACGTCTGTGATTGGCGAGTCTGGAGGGCGGGTGTTGCTTCCAGCTGTCAGATTAGGATGACCTGCAAAACCAAAATGTGAGGATGAGTAATGTGGACTTGACAGGTTGTTTTCATTTTTTTGCCGATTCTGTCTGCACTGGTACTCACCCCACCCACCACCACCACCGCCATCCCTATGGACATGGGGGCCTGTTGGGAGTTGTAGTTCCATCCCCTCACACCCACCACCACCGCCATCCCTATGGACATGGGGGCCTGTTGGGAGTTGTAGTTCCATCCCCTCACACCCACCACCACCGCCATCCCTATGGACATGGGGGCCTGTTGGGAGTTGTAGTTCCATCCCCTCACACCCACCATCCCGGCCATCCCTATGGACATGGGGGCCTGTTGGGAGTTGTAGTTCCATCCCCTCACACCCACCACCACCGCCATCCCTATGGACATGGGGGCCTGTTGGGAGTTGTAGTTCCATCCCCTCACACCCACCACCACCGCCATCCCTATGGACATGGGGGCCTGTTGGGAGTTGTAGTTCCATCCCCTCACACCCACCACCACCGCCATCCCTATGGACATGGGGGCCTGTTGGGAGTTGTAGTTCCATCCCCTCACACCCACCACCACCGCCATCCCTATGGACATGGGGGCCTGTTGGGAGTTGTAGTTCCATCCCCTCACACCCACCACCACCGCCATCCCTATGGACATGGGGGCCTGTTGGGAGTTGTAGTTCCATCCCCTCACACCCACCACCACCGCCATCCCTATGGACATGGGGGCCTGTTGGGAGTTGTAGTTCCATCCCCTCACACCCACCACCACCGCCATCCCTATGGACATGGGGGCCTGTTGGGAGTTGTAGTTCCATCCCCTCACACCCACCACCACCGCCATCCCTATGGACATGGGGGCCTGTTGGGAGTTGTAGTTCCATCCCCTCACACCCACCACCACCGCCATCCCTATGGACATGGGGGCCTGTTGGGAGTTGTAGTTCCATCCCCTCACACCCACCACCACCGCCATCCCTATGGACATGGGGGCCTGTTGGGAGTTGTAGTTACATCCCCTCACACCCACCACCACGCCATCCCTATGGACATGGGGGCCTGTTGGAGTCATTTCGACGTTGGTGAGTATGTGGACTGCATGCATGGGTTGGGGTCTGGGAGATGTGTCTTCACAGTTGTGTGAGGCACACCATGTAGTTGTGCTCGTGGTGCTTGGTTTGTACTTACCAGCCTCTTCTCCCTCAGGAAGTCCATCAAGGCTCTCAGGGTGGATGATGGTCATCACCTTGTCCTCCCACTCGGTGTAGGGTAAGGGCTCCGGGGGGGTTCCACCGCCTGTGTGATTAGCCCGGAGATAGTTCTTGGCTCGTATGGATTTGACTCGGGTCTTTAGATCATGCCACCGCCTCTGTATGTCCTGCTTCGTCCTCGGGACGCTCCCGGAGGCATTCACCCTGGTGACTATCCGGTCCCACATGCTGTTTCTCCTGGCTATGCTGGTCTGCTGCACTAGGGCCCCGAATAAGTGGGGTTCCACACGGATAATCTCATCTACCATAACCTTCAACTCGGTGTCAGTGAATTTTTTTTTTTTTTTGGTGCCATGGTGTGTGGTGCTCGGGGTGTGGGTTTGCGTGGATGGGGAGGTGCAGGTGTGTGGTGTGTAAGAATGGTGTGGTGGGTGTTTGTGTGGTGGGTGTGTTTGGGTGTGGGTTGTGTGAATGCTATTTGTCTTTGGTCTCAGTTCAGTGGTGTGTCCTGCTAGCAGCTATGCTGTGATGCAGAGGAGTTGTGGAGTGGGTGGGAGTTCTTTTATGGTGTGTGTCTAGGCCGTGTCTGAATGGTTATTGGCAGTCAGGTGCTAGGTGGGAGTGTTGCCAGGTGTGGATTGTGTGGTGCTTGGCGGTGGATCATTGTGTGTTGTGATTGGTTTGGATGTTTTCGGTGGGTGGCCGTTTTTTTTCGTGTGTTTGGTGATAAACTTCCGTGGCAATGTATGGCATTGGTTTGACAGTAGGGATGTTGTTTGTGTTGTCGTTCCGCTGTGGTGCACGGATTCTCGGTGCATTGGTACCGCTGCGGACGTGGATGGCGGTGACTACCGGGGTACTTGCGGAGTTATCCTAATTGCGGACACGGACATTGCGCAGGTATCGCGGGGGTGGTGGATGTATTCGCGGTCATGTGCGTACGCGGCGGTCGGTGTTCTTTCTGTTCCGTCCGCCTGCCGCGGACTCAGGTGTACTCCGACCGCCGCGGACGGGGATTGGTGTGCTCCGTACGCCGCGGTCGGCGTTTTTTGCATGTTTTATCCTAATTGCTGTTGCGGATTTTCCGCGGACAGGTCCGGAGTATCTTGCCACCTTCCGCGGCGGACGGTACACGTTTCCGTCCGCCATCCTAATCGACCCCTTAGTTTGAGTTTAGGTTCACTATCCTCTGTTGGGTTTCACATTTTTCAGATACATAATTTGAGTCAGCTAGTTAGTGACCCACTGCTACTTTTTGTTGTTATATTGATTGTTTAGGGGCTGTAGCAGTAATAGGTCTTTAAACATCCCCTCGGGCCCTCTTTCCCCTTTTTGTGTTTAGTGTCAGTTCCACCATGTAGAGATTAAACAAGGTTGGGGCGGGGACGCATCCTTCTTTGAGTCCTTAGGTGGTAGAGATTTTCCTTGATAGATGAGTGCGATCGCCCAGTTTTACATTCACCCGGGTGTCTGTGTGCAGACATATTAGCATGTCAAGCAGCGCTTGCTGGATTTTCCAGAGTGGCAGATTTCTCCAGAGTCTTGCTCGGTCTATGTTATCGAATGTGTTGGACCCGGCCTCGTGGCGTGGTGCGTGTCTGTCCCTCCACCCCCTGCGAGCGTAGGCCTGCACCCTGAGCCCCTGCGCAGCATCCCCGTAAGAGTAGCCTGCACTCCGAAGCCTGGTCGTCTCACCCCCGATAAGCCCGAACCCCCGTAATCCACGACCGGGCCCGCGTGTCCCCATCCCGCTCTCGGCTCCGAGCGCCTAACCCTGAAGGCCCCACAAGGCCCGACAGCCATTTTCCCTTCCCGAGATCCCTGTCTCCCTGGGCCCAGCGTGACCCCGGCCCCAGCGAAACCCAGACTCCAAAGGCGCGCCAATCCCGGCTGGGGGGTAAAGGGCTCCCCGAGTGTGATAGCCCAGCAGTTTTTATGTCCCTTTGGCCTCCCCTGAGAGTCTGGTATCTGTCACACCCTTGGCCCTCCCCAGTGGGCCAGTTTCGATCGCACCTTTTGGCCTCCCTGAGGGCTGGCTCCAGACCTGCTGGGTGCCTGGGAATTCCCGGACCCATTTCTCAAAGGATCAAAGAGCCAACCGCCGGACCTCGCCAACGACCAGCCCCCAGTGCCTGAGACCTCCGCCTGCGAGGGTCCGGACATCAAAGGGCTAATGGACTATATCTGGGCCCGCCTGACAACTAGCGGGCAGTTGTATCTTGGACCTGGAAGCCTGCTGATCTGATCGCGGCTGACCCTAAGAAGAATTCGTCTGAAACCATCGGAGCCCTGCTGACGCTGTCGCGGCTCAAGCTGAACTGTAACCATCGGAGCCCTGCTGACGGTGTCGCGGCTCAAGCTGAACTGTAACCATCAGAGCCCTGCTGACGCTGTCGCGGCTCAAGCTGAACTGTAACCATCGGAGCCCTGCTGACGCTGTCGCGGCTCAAGCTGAACTGTATCCATCGGAGCCCTGCTGACGCTGTCGCGGCTCAAGCTGAACTGTAACCATCGGAGCCCTGCTGACGCTGTCGCGGCTCAAGCTGAACTGTATCCATCGGAGCCCTGCTGACGCTGTCGCGGCTCAAGCTGAACTGTAACCATCGGAGCCCTGCTAACCTCGTTGCGGCTCGAGGAGTACTCTGGTCCGGCTGGACCATCGAGATCACCATCACGACCGAGCCGACTCGACGGAGGGGAAGCAGCCAGTACGCCCATCCTCGTCCGTACCCCCCGGCTCGAGGATTGAGAGCTGTGCGTAGGGTACGCCCCGTACTGCCCCAGAGACTAAAAGACTGTCCCACTTCCCCCTTCCTGAACCCGCACGACTTTGTGATCCTTCGATCACTGTGTACATAAGAGTGCTCCTCCTTTTATTCCTTATATAAAGAACTTGTTACTAAGAACCCAACGGTGTGGTGTCTGTTCGTAGTGTGGTGTGAGCTCAGTGTGTACGATCCTAGACTCGAAGTCCTCCCCGGTGAGGACCTCACGATAAGACTCGGCAAGATCTGTGGGAGAGGTGGGTCTTGGGGGTGACCGGGTGAGCATAACTAGGCCCTCTGAGACCGCCCCTTCTAACAGAATGCTTCCCTAAAGTCTATAAAGCAGAGGTGGAGTGTCTGTTTTGACGGCTTTTCCATGTCCATAATCAGTGACATAGTTAGGATGCTATTTATTGTCCCTGCGGCTTTAGAGAAGCCAGTTTGATTGAATGGTATGGTTTCTGGCTCTGCTGCTCAAACCTGAAGTTCTTTCAGTACAGTGCCAGGAAAGTACTTTGCTTCATTATCTAGTAAGGCAACAAGGTGGTAGTTCTTTGGTACAAATTTGTCTTAGCTCTTGTAGATAGGACCAATGATGGAGCCCTTCCAGGAGGCTGGTAGTTGTCCCAGTTGTCTGATTTCCCGAAAGAGTGAACCTAAGGACTCTGTCCAGAAGTCTGAGTCCTTCTTAAAGACGGCTGGTGGGATCCTGTTTGGTCCTGGTGGTCCTTCTCTACCGTCTTTAGCAATTTGATGTTTGATTGTTGTAATTTGAGATGGTATGTCCACTTCCTGATGATTTGTGGTGATTTTGGAAGTGTAGTTTTTCAGGAGGTCTTAGATTGTGCTTTAGACGTGTTTTGCAGTTGCCAGCCCGCTCCCAGTTTGTTGATTGAAAGGGGTTGACAGGAAGTCTGACCATTTCTCTTCGGTGATGTGTGATGTCACTCCTCCACAGTGCTTAATTTGAGTCTGTGATTTCTGGTGCTCAGCCCCGGCACTTAATTGTCAACACCGGAGCTTGTGACAATCTGCCACAGGGTGGTGTTGTCTAGCTAATTCAGAGATAACCAAACGTCAGTCAATTATTAATTCAATATACATTAATAATTACTATTACCTGCCGTCCAAGCCATTCTTATAGCTTTGAGGGCCTGAAATAGTCTGAATTATCCCACTTGCAAGAGTGTGGCGGCTAGTAGTTGTGTTCTTACCATCATCTGCAGCATAGCAGGGTCAATATGTGGTGCAAGCTGCAGTGGCCCCCTGATGAGTGCCCATGTACTTTTTTTTTTTTTTTTTTACAAATCAAGCACTGCTCCACTACTGAGATATTGTGTGACTGAGAGCACGCACTGCCAGTAACCTTCAGGCTAGTGCACATTTTTGTCATCCTGTCAATGCTTGCCATATCGCTTTCTCTGTGCTCCTGACAGGTAAGGAAAATATAATGTATATATGCTTTTCTGATATCCGAGCCTGCAGCAGCACACTTGCAAGTTCCATGCATGACTATAGACCTGATCAGGCCTCAGTAGAAGTCAATGGGAATACACTGTCCCGATTCTTTTTTTTTTTTAAATCTCCCACTTTTATCTTTAAAAATGTTGGCATGTAAGGGATGGTTAATTGTTACAATGTCGTTTTTTTAAATTTGTATGCAGATTTATATAGCGCGAACTCGACCCGAAGGTATTGGAGCGCTTTACATGAGCACCAGTTACATTGGGAAACATCCTTTACAACGCAACGTTTACCACGCAGTGCCTTTACGACGCAACTATTACAACGCATGTCATTACAACGCATAGCGCTGGGGGGGGGGCTCTAGGATAGGGAATAGATTTCATTTACTATCCAACACCTTCCCTACTATCCACGGGGACTGGAGTTGGAATAGTAAATTAAACTATTCACTATCCAGCACCCCTAAGCGCTGTGCGTTGTAAAGGCATGCGTTGTAAAAACTGCGTTGTAAAGGCATGCGTGCTAAAAGCATGCGTTGTAATGTCATACATCCGTTACATTACACAAGGACACAGTAGTTAGGCTAAATCAGTTTAAATTGGTCTGTATTGCATGATGCCAGGGTCTGTATCATTTGATTTACACCTGGTCTCATCAAAACAGCTTTTTACACACACAATCGAAGGCATGTGGTCTCTGGGTGCTGCTTCTGCCTGTGCACGTGACTCAGGTCAGGGGCAGGTGCCTGGGGCTATGTCTTACTTTTCCATTGCACAGTTGCTCAATTTTCTAGTAATGAGGCGCCAAGAAACGTGTAGCGGCAGCAACGTCATGTCACATCCTGGAGCCTCGGGGATGGGCTGGGCCGTAGAAAGTTTCCGGCTGCTCAGCAACAAGGAGCGGCGTCATTGTGCCCTGCCTCACCCTGGCCAGTGCCCCTTACGTGTGAGTTGGGGCTGGGCAAGTAATTTAGGAAGTTTGTAAGGACATCCGTCAGCACCTCCAGCCCATTCCGGGCACCAAACTGACGAGGCGCGTCCCAGCAACACGACGCCAGGAACTTCCATCGAGGCAACCACGGCACTTGACAAGAACGTTAATAAAAATAACTTCAGTAGCGCGACGAACCTGGCGTTCAGTTTGATAGATCCGCGAAACAATGAATCATTTATGTGGGCGGCTCAGTCAGTAATCTGACGGGACTCGCCGTAGCAGCATAAATCTACAGTCATCGATCTAACCAGCTGGAGCCGCAGCAGCTCGACCACGTCAGCGCCGGACAGGTAAGGCTGCCAGCTGGGTGCGACGTTCGAACGACGGTGGGAAGGGTAGGTATAGCCCTTTTTCTCCTGCAGCGTTCCCTCACCAGCTTGCTACAAATTTACATTCTCGTGTACATTTCCACCCTGTCCCTGGCAGTTTCCACACTCTGGGGCAGATTTACAAGCCCCTTGCGCCACTTTTGCGTCACCTTTAACATGGGAAAAGTGAAGCAAAAGTGGCGCAAGAGCCTTGTAAATATGCCTCTCTATCTCTTACAGACCTCATTTCGCATCCTGTTTCAATCCTTTTCATATTGTAGCTTGCTGTAGATTCCATCCTCTTCCTCGTCCTGGGCTCTTTAATCCTTCAGTAGGGTTCCCACATCACTTCCCTACTTGTTTTCATCCTCTGCCTGTAAATGTCCACCCTACTGACCATTGCAGGTTTCCACGCTGCTCTCCAGGCATGTGTCCATCTTCCTTCTCCTGGATTCGCTTCTTTTCCTGCATAGTTCCAACTCCTTCTTCCTGCACTGGCCTTTCACCGGCAGATTGTGTTCCCTTCCTTCCATGTTTATTTTCTGTTTGTGCAGGGGCATTTGTGAGACAGGCATCAATCTGGAGAAGCACCAGGGCACTTTACACAGGGCTGGGCAGTGGGGTAGGCAAACAAGCCAATGTGCCTGGGTTACAGATGTACTAAGGTATCTTGCATGGGTTGGATTTTTAATTGTTCAGAAGAGAAACCAAACTCAACCCTTCCATTACCTTGTTTAAAAAGGAAGTTAAAGCCATCCTCGTGGCCAGGCTCACATGATTATAATCTACTGAAACCCTGTGTCTAGACACTCATGCGCCCCCACCCCAAGACACTTTCGTTTTCGATGTTACACCTATTTACGCTGTTTATACTATATGCCTTGTACACATGTTTTGATCTGCTCTTATTCTCGGTATATGTAACATTTAATGTTTGTACAGCGCTCTGATATCCGCGAGGATCTTGTTTGCGCTCTATAAAACGTAATAAATAAATAAATAAATAAGAGAAGGGAGATGAAGAGCACAGGGAGTTCATTGAGGTTCCATAATGGGCATTTCCCGGGCACAAGTCCCATAAGAAGAAGTGGGGGGACTGACCAAGTTAGACACTAAGCAAGCAACATAATGACGCGTGTCATTACAGCACATGACGTCTCAACGTAGCGCTATAAAAGAAACAAAATAGAGCTATTTACATTATTTGTGTAAATACTGGGACAGACCACCCCATCTGAGTCTTACAGTGTCTGCACTTATATACGGGGACAGAACAAAGGCAGAAGCATGCATCTCTAAAGTACCTGTGAAGAGTTAGCAAGCTGTGCGCCTTTGTTTCTCCTGTGTGGCATTTGCATTTGTGGGAGGTTCCAGGCCGCCCCCAGTCAAGATATTCAAACAAAAGGAGGACCGATGGCCCCTTAACTTTGGCCTGGCTGGAGGTAAAAAAAAAAAGAAAATCCCCCCTCGCTGCCTCCATGTTGCTGCTGGACATGGAAAGCAGACAACGTGCAGGCGCTGCTGAACGTGCCCGGTGTCTTACACCAGGGCAAGCTCTGCATATATCTGTGGGGCCCAACATCTTGGCAAGGGGGACGGCGTCCACCCTGTGAAAATAGTGGGTGGACGCCGTGTACCTGCGTGCACTCCTGACTCATGCCCTGGGCATTACTATTGTAATGATGAGCTCTCTGGGGAGGGAGCAAGGCTGCTGGTGAGAGGTAGGATGTTGTCTTGATAGTGAGGCCTGCCTTCTGCACAGCCTTCAACACTTCACAGAGGTGTTGCAAGCAGTGGTCGAAATGGGTGGGATCGGCAGGGCACGGCGTGCCCCTACTTCTTTAATTTAATACAGTCCATTCCTCATCTTTTTTATTTTAGATATGTTTCCCAGGATGGCTGAAATAACCCAGCCATTCGTGACTATTCGGGGACAGGCGGGCAGAGAAGGAAAAGGGCTGTATGTTCCTTCTTGCCCAGAGAAGTCAAGGACAGTGTCCACTTCTCCTGCTCCACCGCTGGCAGCCGCCCCCTCTCTTTCACCTCTTATTCTCTCTCTTTTTGTTGTGCTCCACGTCACTTGCTGAAAACCATTACTTTTCTTTCCTCTCCTTTCCTTCATTCGTTCCCCTGTGAAATGGATCTAAAAAAAGAGGAAACACTTTTGCTGCAAATGTCTTTTTCTGACATTTTTGTATTCCAAAATGCAGCCTCGGGAGGAGAGAAAAAAAGGTTTAAAATGTGAAAAATAAATACATAACTAGTGGTTGTAAATTGGCCAGCTTGATTTTATTCACCCACAAACACATTACCACCAGTTTACAGAGTTTGCCAATGAAGACTACTTTTCTTTTCTCATCTTTCTTTGAACAGCATTTTTCCCCAAATGGGGAAGTGTGCCATTCCTGGAGGTACTATAATTCCTGCTTGATGAGTGGAGTGGAAAACAATTAATGTGATCCTTATCAGTTGTTTTCCTTATTTTAGTTCACAAAATGTGTACCACAGCTCTGTGTTCAGGGATGTGGTCTTTTTAACTCCTACTACCGATGTTTTGTAAGGATATAAGCAGTGGACACTGAAACGGGTCCCTTCCGGGCCCTGTAGTCATGTGCTTAACTTTTCAGGCAGAAATGCTCATTGATTTCTGAATAACGAGTGTAAAAGTGTTAAGTTGTATTCCCTATGAGTGTTTGCTTTTTACAGAATGTAGTTACTTTTTTTCAGCCAGCATATTACTCTTGTCTAGTGTATAATTTGAATTGAATCTCATCTAGATGTTTATAGCGGGGCACAATTGGGTTGTACTTGAAGGCAGTGCGATTTTCTCTCAGTGGGGCAGTATGGTGTCCAGTTGGGTAGAGGATGTGGCACTTTGGTCATAGATGCCGAATTTGGAACTGGGGAACCAGGTTCAGCCTTCATGACCAATCCACAAGGCCACTCTCCTGAGAGAGCACATTCCCCTGCTAGACCATAGAAGGCCCCGCTAGACCTTAAAGGCCCTGGTGTCTTAGCATCATCAGGTGGACCCTAGCGGTGGCAAGTGTGGGTTAACCTTCAAGACATGTCCACCACAATCCATACTGAAGTTCACCTCCAGTCTTGTCAGCAGGCATACGAAGAAGCACACCCTAGAGTGACAGTTACTCAGTCACTGAGGTCATAGGACCCTAAAGGCCAGTCAGCCTCACCCATTGGTACCTCCATTGGCTTTGTTTCAGCAGTAGAAGCTGCAAATCATCAGGGCTCGGCAATGCAGGATTTACACACACACCAAAATAAGTTCACAAACTTCACAGTCTCTTTGCTTCATGCACAAGCACTTTTAACATGTGCTGCCTGCTTTGAAGTCGCTGGAATTATGCAGCAATTGAGGACAAAATTATGCTGCAGTGTTAACTAAATCATGCAGCAAGAAAAAGGCTGCATCGTAAAACAGTATATTTTCTGATACTTCATTGTTTTGACATTTTTACACATACTAACAGTCTCTGAAAATATTTTGACTTGTTAGTACCAGTTTAACATACAAATGTAGCAGTGATAAAGGTAACCAGTCAACCTTGGCAAAGGGCACTTCACTTTGCAGCAACGCAAGTCACATTTTTAGTAATATTTTGCCATTCATGTTTATACTGCTTTTGTGGAAACGGGGTGGAAAAGCTCTGATGACAGAAACTGCACAGCTCAGAGACAAATGGCTTGTGATAGCACTTTGAAGTGTATTTGAGACATTCTGTGATTGGAAACGTATCCCAATTTGTGAATGTATTTTAATGTCAATTTGAATTAAAAAACATAATGAGCTGTAACTGGTCAGTGAAATGCAAAACAAATATTACAAATTGGGATGTTTTGCCCCTTCTGACCACACCTCTGACTCCGCCCACTGCCCCAATCCTAGGGTTATTCCCGCCCTCTGATTCTCCGCCCACAGTTTCCCTACTTTTCCCCCCCTACTTCGACCACTGGTTGCAAGTGTTCCTCCCAGCTGGAGCTGAACACAGCAATGCCATCTAGATGAGCGGTGCTGAATTCCTCCAGCCCAGATAGTACCTAGTTGACCAGTCTTTGGAACGTGGAAGGGGCATTCTTCAACCCAAAGGGCAGGACACAGAACTGGTAGTGCCCCTCTGGTGTTGAAAGTGCAGACCTCTCTCTTGCCCCATCAGTCAAGGCAATCTGCCAGTACCCAGACGTTAGATCAAACATACTAAGTTACCGGGCAGCTTCAAGCCAATCAATGAGCTTATCAGCTCTGGGGATGGGGTGCGCGTCAGTCCTGGTGACAGCATTGAGCCCAAGGTAGTCCACGCAGAACTGGAGTTCAGGAGTGGCCCCGGGCGCAGCAGCTTTTGGAACCAATCCCAGGAATTATCTAAGAACCCTTTGCTAGCTTTAAGTTTCCAGGAACATACCAATTTACAATAATTAAATTTAGCTTTTTCCCCGTAAAATAAAAAGTCTCCTTGAGTAAATCAAGCAGAATTGTACAGTTGAACAATTAACTTTTTTTTCTCTCTGGAGAAAGTGTTTAGATTGGAGAAACTTCTTCTCCTACCTTCCTACTTAAACACAGGTGTTTTCTCTGCTCTTTCAGACCCTGAAAAGGCATCCACATTTGCTATTCACATCAGTAAAATTGTACACCTTATACTGAGTGGAAAACTAGCAGCAAGGTCTATGTAAGTACCCACCAACCTGCTAGTTTGTGACTTATTGTTTTACCTCTGACCCGTGACACATTCTAAAACGTTCCCTGCCTCATCACCAACCCTAATCATATGGCAGTGGAAACTTGCTTCATATTCGCACATTACTCCACTATAACCCCCATAAATGTTTTTAAATAATCATGTTGTGATTCAGGGTGTATAATTTATGGTAATAAATTCCACCGATGTCACACTTATGCTCAAACAAAAGTTTGTGAATCTAGCTTGAAGTCAACCTATTTCACTTTGTGAATAAAATTGCTAGTTTTGTTAAGTATCCTGAAATGTTTGTAGATCAAAACAATTATTTATGTTTAAAGATAGTACAGGCCTTTCTTGTGAGTGGCACTCGGAACACCTTTGCACTTTTATGTGTGCATGCACCTTTCCTGGTTGAAGTCGTTGTCTGGCTGGTGACATGTAAAAACCCCTAAGTAAGCTACAATAAGCAAAACACACAAGGTGATGGGCGGAATGTTGCACATTGGCAAAACATTCACCCCCAGTCACAGATCTGGGTTTAATCCATCGTTATTTTGCTCACCACGCCACCCCAGGTCAGACATGGCCATATGCAAATCAGTATTGACCCTGTGCCTCATGGGAACAGTCCTGCCCGAACTGGCAAGCCGGGTCCTAGGATGCTTGTTTCCAGTCCAGGGAGGACCTGGCTTGGCAGTTCGGGCTGGACTGTTCCCATGGGGCACAGAGTCAAGACTGATTTCCATATGGCTGGGTTCAAACTGGAATGGCATGGTGAGCAAAAAAAAACCAATGGTTTTAGGCCCAGATCTCTGTACTGGTGTGAATATATGATATTGTTCTGCATTCTGTCCATCAACTGTTATTTTTGCATTTGTCACCCCGAGTGGGACAGGTATGCTCAGACGTGAGTCCTGTGCTCTCCATGCCACTGGAATCAAGCTATCCTGGCTGATGAGGGCTGAAAGCCGGAAACCGGTCCTAGGATGCTTATTTCCAGTCCAGGGAGGACCTGGCTTGGCAGTTCAGGTTGGACTGTTCCCATGGGGCACAGGGTCAAGACTGATTTGCATATGGCTGGGTTCAAACTGGAATGGCATGGTGAGCAAAAAAAAGATGGATTTAGGCCAAGATCTCTGTACTGGGGTGAATGGATGACATTGTTCTGCATTCTGTCCATCAACTGTTATTTTTGCATTTGTCACTCCGAGTGGGACGGGTATGCTCAGACGTGAGTCCTGTGCTCTACATGCCACTGGAATCAGGCTATCTTGGCTGATGAGGGCTGAAAGCCCGAAACCAGTCCTAGGATGCTTGTTTCCAGTCCAGGGTGGACCAAGCTTGGCAGTTCGGGCTGGACTGTTCCCATGGGGCACAAGGTCAAGGCTGTTTTGCATATGGCTGGGTTCAAACTGGAATGGCATGGTGAGCAAAAAAAACGATTGATTTAGGCCCAGATCTCTGTACTGGGGTGAATGTATGACATTGTTCTGCATTCTGTCCATCAACTGTTATTTTTGCGTAAGCCAAAATAAGAACATCTAATCTGAGCACCAGATTATATGCTTTTGTTAGCACTAGATCCCAGTGCTATGATACTGCTTGCCGAATGTTTCTAAATGCGTTGGCCATCTTGAAATGGTATTCTCCATACTTATTATTGTTTACCTTTCCAAGAGGCCTACACGTTTATAATCAGTTGGCAGCACCACTGGGGAATGAGCGGTGCCAGAAGCTTCTAAAAATGGATGCTGCAGAAAGTAAAGCTTAATATTTGTCTGTGGCATCCATAACACCCGCACTCTGCCCACTCCAGGATGGCATGCAAACCTTCTTACATATGTATTACCAAAGGACAGCCAACACTTGTTGAAGTTTTGTGGTTGATGTTGGCCTCTGTTTTATTAGCCTTATCTGCATACTTATTTTGCAATCCCCTGGGCATACTTTTATGCCCAGGGTCATAAATCAATATCATGAACCATCATAAAATCATGTGTCATAAATCATTTTTGCTCATCATAAATCATGTGTCATAAATCATTCAGGTGCCGTAAATCATTAGTGTCAAGGACATTCCTACATTTCTTGTCATAAATCATTTTGCTTTACTGGCCATAAATCATATGCCATAAATCACTAGTTGATCATAAATCACTTGTTATAACTCATTTGTATATCATATAGTCATAAATCACGCTGACAGTTCGTTATTCTTCGGTACTGCTCCCCAGCTCCACGACGTAGAAGTGAGCTGTAGTGTGGGGAGCGATACAAAATAGGGGGTTTGAACCCATGCAGTCGCGGGGACCTGGGCGCTATATGATATACAAGAAAAGGGGGCCCCACAACAACCCCCTCCTCACATTTGTAGCCCCACAACAACCCCCTCCTCACATTTGTAGGCCCCACAACAACCCCCTCCTCACATTTGTAGGCCCCACAACAACCCCCTCCTCACATTTGTAGCCCCACAACAACCCCCTCCTCACATTTGTAGGCCCCACAACAACCCCCTCCTCACATTTGTAGGCCCCACAACAACCCCCTCCTCACATTTGTAGGCCCCACAACAACCCCCTCCTCACATTTGTAGGCCCCACAACAACCCCCTCCTCACATTTGTAGCCCCACAACAACCCCCTCCTCACATTTGTAGGCCCCACAACAACCCCCTCCTCACATTTGTAGGCCCCACAACAACCCCCTCCTCACATTTGTCCTGATGAAGACCCCGTTCATAGGATCAAAAGTAACCTACGGCTAGGGGTCGAAACGTCGACGCCTTCTTGTTTTTGGGAGCCCCACAACAACCCCCTCCTCACATTTGTCCTGATGAAGACCCCGTTCATAGGATCAAAAGTAACCTACGGCTAGGGGTCGAAACGTCGACGCCTTCTTCTTTTTGGGACATCCGGCACATGCTCATGATTTAATTCAACCATGTATCTAGCCGTTGAATGTTCTTGAATTGATTGGTTTCAAGCAATGCCTTAAAATATTTTGGTTCTATTTTGAGTTACTTTGAAATTTATGTAAACCTTAGCAATTGCATTTTTCCTTGAATGCTTCTATTTCTTTACGACTTTTCACTTACCTGAGCACACCCCCTCCTTTCCTTTCACCACCCGATTGGGGCTTATTACTATTTATAAATACGATGTGTGTTTTACAAATGGAATCTGGTATTGTCAAATAAAGGACAATATTTATTCAGAATCAATTGTGATTTGAGTAATTCTAGTTCTATTGTCTTTTTCAGTGTGTGTCGTACACAACACTATCTCCTTGCGGGGACCCCCTTTTCTTGTATATCGTAGTGTGGGGAGCGGCACCTTATATTCCCCTACCCCACCCCCACAATTTTCCCGCCGATACTGGGGTTGCCCTGATGGGGGGTTTGAAACATCTTTTGGCCCCCAATTTGCCAGGTGACTAGGCTCCTCACTGGTGCGGGTTTGCCACGAGGGAAGCGCCCCTTCTGCTTTGGGGCGATTCCAGGCGGTCAAAACTGGATCCTTACAGGACTCCGGCATCCGTTATGGTGACGGCCCTCGAGGCCCCCTTTGGGGGCGACCTCTGCAATTTTCAGCTGCTTTTGACTGTGCTTTACTACAGTAGGCTTCATGTTTGTCTGTGTTGTGCATGTCCAGTCTGCACACTGTACAAACAGTAACCTATTGGCTTTGCCAATTCCGGTTTTGTAAAAACTTTTTTGGGGGAATAATCACTGCAAAGGGAATCCTTATATAATGTGGTTAACTGGTATCTGTGCATATCATTCTGTGTTGTGAGAAAATAGATTCAGTCGATCATGTAGGTACCAGCCTTTCTTTCTGGTTCTGTTGCTTACAATTAGATGATGGGCTTCTGGTTAAGATAGATTGAGAGTTGTTTGTATTCTAGCATGCACCATATCCCAGTTCTTAGCTGCCTGGACAGAAAAGAAACTTGCACAAGTTTGGGACTTTTTCTAGAAAGGGATAGTCAAATGTGTTGTCAACCTAAAGAGTAGCTGTCATGATTGGTAGAAAGTTCAAGTTTTATGTTGAATAACGCGTGGTCATATGCCATAAATGGCTTGATCCATGGTGCGCACTGCTGTAAAGGTGATTAATCTAGCCATTGGGAGCCAGTGTAAGGGTTTGGGGGATTCTGAGATGTGAATGTGGATTGGTAAATTGAGAAGCTGCCAGACAGCTTTATTCTGGATACTCTCTAATTTGCAACGTAGGAAGGGAGGTGGTCCAAGCTACCACTCTTCTGCTGTTTCTAAGAACTGTAAATAGCTGATGACTATTAACCATTTTGTGGTCTTAGTACAGTCACGTCGGAGGAGAGGGTGGTAGTGTCTGCGTTGCTAGGATTCAGACTCATGACCTCCAGAACACTATTTTTCTTGGTGGTAAGTGTTCAGCTCACCAAGCTTTCATAACTGCAGAACAAGTTAAACTTTCGCTGGGAGATGTAGGTAATGGAAGTGTTGGTTTACTTGTGATGCAAGAGAGAGAGTGAACCCCATGGTTACCCCTAGGATCCTTACATGGGTCGAGTGGTTAGTTTGAGGCCATAATTCTAGTGACCAGATGGTGAAGAATTGGTAGTTGGTCTGATTTCCACAAACAGTATTTCAGTGTTTTATTTGTTTTAGTGGAGGTGGTTGGATAACATTCATTGGTCAGCAGCTTCAGTTGCTCTTGAGACATTGACCAAAATTATAGTAGTCAGAATTAGAAAGAATTTCTAGCTTTACTATGATTTGTGCATTATTGGTGTACTTAAAGCCTTGAGGTTGAAGGAAGAGGTACGATCAGTAATTAACGGCAGAGCCAGAAGTTAGATTATTCCAGCACCTGGGTTGCAGTTTGCTGATCTGGGATTTGAGTCTAAACTGGCAACTTAATGCAATTCTGCGAAAATGGGAACATAGGCAGAAACAACAAAAAAGAACACTGCTACCAGTGGTAGATCGCCTGGTAATCAGAACTCACTCTGAGTTAGCCCCTATACACAGCAGATAATAGAACAGTTGAGTACACAGCAAGGCACAATTAATAATAACTGGTTAGGATATGTATTCCTTGCAGGATCTCAACTTCTTCAATTAGAGAAAGCACGATGATCACGGGAAGCTCTTTGCAGATGAAGAGAAATGGTCATCAGGAAAATAGAATGTCTGGGGGCGTGGCTGACCCTCGTATGATGATTCGCATTAGGGCTATGCTGCTGTCTGGACCTCCTTGACACCCGCCATGAAATGGACAGAGTTGCCCCATATCCTGTAAAATAGAGGGGAAATGGAATGAGATAGTAGTGTAGGAAAATAATGTGGTGTGTACCCGTGCTCGGTCATAGAATTGTTTTAGAAAGCAACCTATATAGAGAGATACAGGCAGCCAACTGCTGATGAGTTGAGTTGAGATAGAACTTGTAAAGCGCAACTTTGCCCATAGGCGTCAAGGCGCTAGAGATGGAGAAGCTGTGTGATAGGTAAGCGGAGTAAGCCAGTTACAGGTAGGCCTCCCTGAAAAGCCAGGTCTTCAAAGCCTTTCGGAAGAGAGAGTGGGAGGTTAGTCCCTTGATCTCAGCCGGAAGGGTGTTCCATATCCTAGGTGCAAGGGAGCAAAAGGCCCTCTCGCCCCATCTGACTTTATTGCTTTTGGGTACAGAAAGAAGATATTTGTTGGCTGAGCGAAGTGCCCTGCTGGGGACATAGAGGGTCACCAAGGATCTAATATCTTCCGATCCAAGCCCGTGCAAAGCACGGTGGGTGAGGCACAGGACCTTCAACTCTATTCTGGCCTGGATGGGGAGCCAGTGCAGGTCCTTCCTAATTAGGGTGCCTGATGCGAACCTCAGGGCGTCAACAACAAACCGAGCTGCTGCGTTTTGTACTATTTGTAGGCATTGTACCTGTAGTTTATTAATTCCCAGGCACAATGCGTTGCAGTAGTCTAACCTTGAGGAAATTAGGGCCACCGTAACCAATTTGCGGGCATCTGTGGAAAGATAGTGTACTAATTTCCTCAAGGTTCTAAGGACACCACAGCATGTGGAGGTTGTCCTACTGACCTGTTTTTCGAAGGAGAGCTTGGTATCGAAAATAACACCCAGGTTCCGAGCGGACTGAGAGGGCGTAGGACAGGCTCCAAGGGCGGAAGGCCACCAGTCCATTGACCAGATCTCCTCCTTGCCTCCGAAGATCAGCACCTCCGTTTTTTCCCCATTTAATTTGAGGAAATTCCTCACCATCCAGTTTGCGACTGCTTCCATGCAGTTCCTAAAGTTTTGAGCTGTGATGTCAACAGTTTGTGAAAGAGAGACCATAATCTGGGTGTCATCAGCGTAGGAGAGAACTTCCAGCCCAAATGATCTTACAAGTCTGGCAAGAGCTGTCACATAAATGTTAAAGAGCGTGGGGCTCAGATACGAACGCTGAGGCACCCCGCACTGCACAGGTTTAGCTGGGGAGAGACAATCACCCAGCTTGACCCTCTGTACACAGCCATCCAGGAAAGATTTCAAAAGGCTAAGCGCCGGTCCGTCCACTCCTATCTCCCTAAGGCGTTTGACTAAAATGGAGGGGGATAGGGTGTCAAATGCGGCAGTAAGGTCGAGCAGGACCAGAAGGGTAGTCTGGCCACTGTCGACCTTAGCACGGATGTTATTAGTGACAACTGTTAGGGCGGACTCGGTGCTGTGAGCCCTCCGAAAGCCATGCTGGGAGGGGTCAAGTAGGCTGGAGTTCTCCAGGAAGGCACTCAGATGGTTGTTTAAATGGGCCTCTAGCATTTTTGCGGGGGCTGGGAGTAGTGAGATTGGCCGAAAGTTCTTTAAGATCCTGGGATCCAGCGAGGCGTTTTTTAAAAGGGGCTTAACTATGGCCATTTTCCAGGAGGTTGGAAAGACACCTTCCTGGATTGCCAGGTTGATGACTTTCAGAAAAGCAGGAAGTAGAACATCTCTGCATTGTTTAAAAGTCTTCAGAGGGCAGGGGTCAAGGGGGGATCCTGATTTAAGCTTGTCTAAATGCGAATCAAGTTGCTCTAATGTGAGCAGGGGGAAGATGTTAAAGTTGCCCTGTGGTGACTCTATAGGGTATTCTTTCGGAGGATGTAACACCAGGGCAGCTGAAGGTCCTAGTTTTTGATTAAGAACTTCTAGGCCTGAATGGATGTCGGTTATCTTTGCATAGAAGAAAGTTGATATCTGGTCGCAGAGCTCCTGAGTTGCTATTATAGGATCAGGGGATTGCAGAGCCGACAAGGAGTCGACGATTTTAAACAATTCCCTAGTGGAGCTAAGGGAGGCTGTCAGTTTAGAAAAGTGTAGTTTCTTTTCTGCAAGCACCAAGGTTTTATATTCTTTTTTTTTTTTTTGAAAAACCTTTATTGTGCATCAACAGCAGACATGTACGGGCCTACAACCACTCTGGCCGGCCTCGAAAGCAATTTTTAGCGTATCTGTTAATAACAAAGTCACTCAGCAGTCTCCCCAGTACGAAATGCGACAGTGTCCCCAGAATTGTACTTCAGTTGAACGTGACCGTTGAGTTACAGGAGTTAAGAAGGTTAATTTTAATAATACAAAATAAAGAGGATCAAATGCAATATGATCAACCAAGGACAGATAATGGGCGATGCACACAACAGAATATATACAAATCGGAGAATCATAATCGAAGTATCAGTGCTGAAGTATACTTATCAGGATGAAAGAGCACGTGATCACATTTCGCACCAGTCATCGCCCGCCCCATGAACATAAGGCTACCGCAGTATTGATTACTAAAAAAGGCAAAGAAAGAAAAGAGAAAAGGCAAAAAAAGAGGCCCATAGAAACTGAGAGAGGACAAAACAAAAGACCCCCCACTCCCAACCCCCCACCCTGCACCCCTGCAGAGGCTACGGCCAACCCCCCCCCCCCCCCTAGCAGCGTGCCTGTCACCCACGAAGAATACCCGAAATTTAGTCACAGAAAAGAGAAGGAAAAAAAGTTAGTTTTGTAAAAACTGGGGGAGGGCCATCCGTACGGGCTCCCGGCCACCCCCTCCCGCAAAATACACTCCTCCCCAAGATACATAATCCACAACAGTAATCAATCGAGTCAATCAGTAATGGGGAGAATTATCAACATATTGCACTAATAAGCGTAGCAGAATAACACGCGACCCCCACCCCCGCGCCACCCAATTGTCAACATTTTAAGGGATACATCTTATCCTTGGCCAGTCCTTGCAAGTCCCCGGAAGCACGTCCGCCGATCGATTCCAGGATCAGCCGATATAAGGAAACAAAGAGGCCAAGCAAGGCCGGAGAGCAACACGAGCATACAAGATGGACGTCGCTGGCCACCAGCAGAGTCATCGGCCCATACGGCCATCTTCCCCAAGACAGTCCCAGGACACGTATTCCTCAGCAGGGATGCGAGGACAAAGACGGAAGAAACAGGCACGGGAACCAGCCGTCGCTGTGACAAAGCATAGGTCGTCGGTAGCGGAGCAGCGCACAGAACCGCTAACATCTGTTGTGAGAGGGAACCATCAGAATAGTCAAAAGCCACGGATAGTTGTCCACGATTCACCGCATAGTCCATTAGCACCCGTACTCCTCCGCATACACGGGTGGACACGGCACCCCCCTCGGAGACAGTTCGGGGCGGATCCTCGTGCACCAAGAAGTCGTCTGACCATGAGCGCCCCAGTGCGAGCGTGACACCGCCCAGCTTCCTCCCCAGCTCACGGGAACAATGTTCCCAGGCAGATCGAAAGTCACCAATAGCAGCAAGTATGTCACCGCGGAACAGCGTAGCCCTTTTCGCACATACCGCAGCGCCTCGTGACTGTACACACTCCACCTCTTGCTGTACCCCGGTAGCCAGGATAGCATTCTCCATCTCATCCAGGCAGCATTCTGGTGTTTCCATCGCAAATGGGGACTGGGAGTTGGTCAAAGGCGAGGCCAGCTCGATGCGACCACAATCGGTTCGCGGAGACATGGAAGGCAGATCCCCAAGGAACGGTCTCCTGCAGCGATCATCTGCGCTCCGGTTCAGCGCCAGACGAAAATTCGGGAGTGGCCCGCAAAAACCGGGCCGAATCCTAAAACAGCGTCGGAGCAGCTACCATCTGTGCTCCCCATATATATAAAGTTTCCACCAGGCCATCGCTTCGGGAGTGCCCCACGGCCGCTTCGCTTGTCAAGCAGGACGCCTGTGGTAAAAATCCGCTCCAGTAGACCGACTCCGCCCCTGAAACGATGGCCGCTGTTGTTGCATCAGCACCCGGCCATATTTAGAAGCAGACGCCCCGGTTCCAGAGTCTTTTAGGGCCGCTGACTGCCGTCGCAGATTTCTACGGTTATGGGGCCGGCAGGGGTCACGGGATCGCGCTATCGGTTTCAGCGCTCATTCCCAAACACCAAATTGAAGCGCAATATCAGGATGATGACAGGAGAGTCGTGCGGGGCTCGGAGGTTCACGGAGCCGGGAGCCTACGCGTCCGTCCCGATCGCCATCTTGGCTCCTCCAGGTTTTATATTCTTTGAGTAGAAGTTTATGTTTGTTCTTTTCATCTGGATCGAGATTAAGTCTCCAGAGCCTCTCTTGTCTCCTGCATCCCTGCCTTAGTGACCTGAGAGTGTCAGAGTACCAAGGCGCCGAGGGGCGCTTCCTGGCGGAATAAGTCTGTTTGACCGGGGCCAGTTTGTCCATTGCCTTTAGAATGGAGTTATACAGGTCAAGAGCTGCACTGTCGATGTCACTTACTAATAGTGAACGGTGACTGGACAAAAGGGGAGCTAATGAATCACTATTTATCCCTCTGAAGTTCCTTTTTAATTCCCACTTGCTGGGGTCTGCTATGGGGGTGGCATAGTTAGGGTATGTCAAATCAAGGGGGATAGCCATGTGATCTGACCAGGACAGAGGAAGGGGAATCCCAGTCTCTACCCTAGGGTCGTTGGTGAAGACCCCATCCAGGGTATGTCCGGCTGTGTGGGTGGGACCCTCTACTCTCTGTATTAGACCACAGGAGGCTAGTGAGTTCAACAAAGAGACAGTGTCTGTGGAGTTATCCATCTCCAAGTGGAAGTTAAAATCTCCAAGAATGGTGAGGTTGGGTCTGTCGATGTAGGGTTCCAGCAACTTAAGTAACTTTTGACAGAAGGATGGCCTAGGGCCAGGAGGCCTGTAGATCAGAATCCCAGCGAAGGAGGTAGTAGGGGAGGGATTAAGAGCAAAGTATAGGGCCTGAAAGGAGTCCCGTGGTGAAGAAAGGTGCTCTGTTCGACATCTAATAGAGGTTCTATGTAAAATACCCAGCCCCCCTCCCCTTCGTCCCTCTCTGTCCATTCTTCACAGCGAGTACCCCTCCGGGATAGCATCCAGGAGTTCTGGGCCAGAATGCTCTGCAGCCCAGGTCTCCGTGATGAAGACCCAGGGAGGTTTTCTATCGCAGATAAAATCCCTGAAGGCAAAATTGTTCTTAATTAGGGATCTGGTGTTGATGAGGAACCCAGTCTCTCTACTCAGCTGGGGGAGCTTGTGATTTCCCGATCTAGGGTGCCTATTTAGGGAGATATGGAGGAAGGGGCTGTCCCCTCTCCCCATGCATTGGCACTCGAGAGCATCCGGTAACCCCTCGGGTGGAAACGTGTGGTGACAAGATTTAAATGAGGGTTTAGAGGACAGCAATGTCCGTAAGGAATGTAAGGGACTACCGGGAACAGGGGGATCTATGTGAGAAGCCTGCCCGGCCCCCGGCGCTTCTTCTGCGCTGACGGGTGCAGACAGGCTAGACTCTGGTGTGACTCCGGCGCTGAGACGGCGCGTCCGCTGACCGCGTCCGCTGCGCGGAGGCATACCCGTCTCCTTTATGCGCTGGAGACTAGAGCGCAGAAGGTGTAGCCTACCCCCAAGATAGCCGCTGCTCTATTCCGAGGCCCGAGGTGAGGTCCGAGTGTGTCAGCGCCTAACTCGGCTGATCACCGGAGTATCACAATTTAATGCGGGGAAGGGGCCGACGAGTGTCCTGTGATAAAAGTGAGCTTGTCTAAGTAAGTATTAAATCACTTACGTTACACACTTTAAAGATGCCGATTTTTAAAAAGATGCCGATTTTGTAAATAGCACAGAGAGAGTTAAAATTCTGGTGCTCTCAGGAGGTACACACACACTCGCGACACACAGCACAACCTCCCGGCTTCCGCCTCAGGAGGACACAACACGCAGCAAGGTGATGCTGATGCGAAAGAAGCTGTGCCAGGCCTAGCAAGCAGCAACCTTGAGTAAGGCTGCACTCACAGGTATGTGACATGATCAAGAGAAACATGACCAGGCTAGATGGAGGAATCCGAACAATACCAGGAGGCTGTGAACCACAGAGCACCACATTATTGGAGTGGCCATCAGATGCAACTTAACTGTTAAGGTGCACTATCTCAGTTATTATTATAAGAGAGATCAAACTTGTCCTCTCAGAGACTCCCCCATATTCACCAAAGTAGGTTTGGAAACTATAACCTAATCACGGACTGGGCCTGAGGAGGATCACCTAGTTACCTAAGAGCCACCGGATTTGTCATTGCCAATTCACTTCAAATAAGCACTCTGAACTCAGACCCTAAAGGGGCAACATGCCACATGAAGAAAGCCGATATTTCTAAAATGCATAGAGGCCTTCTCACCTGTTGGTATGCTGAATAACTCAGAAGTCACACAACGTTATTCAACAGGTCCCCTATGGCGGCATACGGAGGAGAGGATCAGCAACCACTGAGCAAACAAGATCTGATGTTGTGCCTATCTTGAATGCAAGAAACAATGACAGATGCTTAAAACCCAGATGCACACAATCCAAAACGTGGTACAGGCCTAGTTTGAAACATTGAACAAAAGCGATTCAAGCCATTGGAAACTGAGTGCGCTAACAAGGATGCTAAATTAGCTAATTACAGACATCAACAGAAAAACCGCAAGTGGCGAGGTGGTTGCCAACAGAAGACGTAGAAGTCATACAAAGAAAATGTGTAGACCTTGAGAACAGAGCAAGGCTGGACAACGTAAAAATCCACAACACCCAACACCAGAGAAAAGAAGGAACAACCATGTTGAGACAATTCGGTAAGGATATTTTCAAATAAATTCTGGGTGTAGAGGCCACTAACGACAATGGAATTGTGAGAGCACACATGGTGGGACTGCCAAGCTTGGAATCCTGAGCCGTTCCTTGTGACAGTCTGGCCAAAGTAGCAGGATGAGATGAAAATACAATAATGTTATAATGCCTCAAAAAGGCCATGTAGTTCAAGTGAGTTTATTAACACACTATTCACACTTCAGTCAGAGCACCAATCAGAATAGAATCTTAGCAGAACTCTCAGCACTTACAACTATAAGGGATGTTCCACTGTGATGGAAGGAGAGGGAGGGGCAGGGAAACCAAGGAAGGTAAAGAGAAGGACGGCTATGCATTGGTTCAATCCTACAGTTAAGTAATTACATAATTACAACAGATAAGATTCTACCAGCCGCCTGCCAGTTGGAAGCTATGACATATGATGGATGCACATTGCAACCATTCCAGAATCTTTCCTCAGCCACCTTGGCTAGAAGGAGAGCCCTGAGAGACATTACAATGGAACTTAGGAACAGGTAAATTAAATTCAGAAGAACCTACTATTTTGTCTTACTGTATACAATTGATTGCAAATCCAGGATGATTAGACCTGTGAACAAAGAAGAGGGATCCTGGGCACACATACTATAGTCTCAAGCCCACCAAGCCCTCCTGCGGCTCCAAAAAGCCGGGTCGGACACATTAAGTAGGAAAAGATGGCTAAACAAATTAAAAGGGGAAACCAAGGGGAATACATTCATCAAAAACAGTGTGCCCTAGGAATATGTCAATACAGGGGTGTGGAATTCCTATAGCCTGACGCCCAGTACATATTGTTTGCAGTCAAGGACAACACGTTTTGAAGTTTATTTTGTCCTTGGGACAAGTGGACCCAACCCCCTGCAGCATAAACCCTTTGGCAGCCAGAATACAGTACCACAATATGGATCAGGGAAGGACATTCTCTGCAGTTAAGGTAATAATTGTGTCCATATGTTGTTAATGCTTTTCGGACTTGTATTTATGGTTCATTAATACAAAGCCTTACAGAGCCCCCAGGATATAGCGGCATGGATTCGCAAATTTAGCGGCACAAAAATGGAAATTTAGCGGCACAAATATGGAAATTTAGCGGCAATTTAGCGGCATTTTATTTGGCCATTTTTCCTACAACAAACACAGATATCTTAACTTTTTTTGTTATTTAACAACATGAAGCTATGTATATTTGGTTTAATTACAATGTAGACACTTTGTTTCCCTCGAAAAGCTTGTACAGATATTCAAGTGTATCTCTGGTTATGGTTTGGGAATTCTCAACGTGTCAAATCCTGGGGCTGGTCGTGGGGAAATGAAGTAGTGAAGTATTCCAGGGGCATGACGTCATTGGACAGTCCGCACCATTGGTCTCTTGAAGTGCGTGCTCTGCTTGTTGTCGAACCAGACCTGGAGTAGGTGATGGCGTGACCGAGCGATATGTCAAATGCAGAGTTCACCAAGTCCACCGTTATGCACACCCTTTGGCTCATGGCCCTACTTATGCCTCATCGTGATGCACGGTGCACTTTCGGTTCTCTGCAGCTATATGTGTACTGTGAATGCCTCTCCTGTTTTTTGGTATTTTAATATGCTTCCTGCATCTCGGACAGGGACATTTTAGCGCTAAGTAATACATACAGATAAATATAAACAGGAAACATGATTGCCACAGGGCCTAGGCCAGCTCAATGTGCCTGGACTAGGCCTCTGTGGTGCCATTTATTCCTGCGCTTTCGTGTGTACCCTCTTCATTCAGTGCCACCAGGACCCTCCTACAAATCATAACTTTGTACAGACAGGGGCAATGGAATTAACCAATTGCACAGTTGTTCATTTGGGCTCTTCTGGGGGCGTTGATGGTTTCCCACATGTCAAAAGAATACACATTTGAGCCGTCCAAGGATGTTCCACGAGTCCCGCATGGTGGAGGAAAAATACCCTTAAACGGGCCTGCTGTAAAAGTGATAGAACGATGTAAACTCGTAAAGCGAATCTTGAGTGAATGAGGTAGTGGCTTTTCATCCATAAACTACATGTAGACTGCGGTAGAAGTCAGTGAACCCCCTGTGAATGCGTGGGACGCCCTCCCAGCAATAAGGTAAATGAATAAGGCTTTTCACAGTCCGAGACAGCATCGTTAGTCCGCAAGCAAGAGTGGTACTGGTAAGCATGTCAACAGGTAGGGTTAGTTGCCTGTTTTTTTTTTTAAGCTTTGTATTAAATCACTGTAACTAATTCCAACAAGATTATAGGAACCATTAAAATAAACACGCATTGTAAAAGCCAATAGGTATGCCACTGGTGGTCAATGTTTTGGTTTTGTCAAGGCGTGGCTTGTTTTAACATTGTTTTAGTAAAAGGGTACTGTTGTAGGAGCTGCCGGAACCTCATCATTATTACAAACATTGGCAAAAGCAAGAATATCTTTGGTCTAAAAAAACACATATTGCCACAGTAGTTCCTGGCAGTAAACAAAACTACATTGCTGAGGATATGCTCCTTGTGAAAGAGCAGAATGCTGCTACTCACAGACAAGCCATCCGGTAGATAGAGATATATATAATTTGAATATAAAAACAAAAGGTCTTGATTAACGCCAGACTTAAATAGGGGTCTAATTTGTAACGAAAGTCCCAAACATGCACCCTTGGGGGTCGATTCCGATCCGGTAAAATTCTCGTCCGTACGAATTGCATCCGCAGCCGTTTCCATACGACTCGTACACACACCGTAGGACTCGACGAGTACGATCCGGACAGGGGTATCAGGACGCGATTCGTACGGTCCACGTCAGGTAAGGGCGATTCATACGGAAAAGCGCACATTCACATACACACCGTACGGTGCGTACCCCCCATGATCGCTGGGGTACGGTGCGTACCCCTGCGATCATGGGGGGTACGCACCGTACACCCATCGGACATGGGGTACGCACCATACACCCAGTGTACATGGGGTATGGTGCGTACACCCCAAGTTTGCGGGGTACGGTGCATACACCCCGTGATCGCAGGGGTACGCACCGTACCCCAGCGATCATGGGGGGTACGCACCATACCGGGGGGGGGGAGTTCCGTACCTGTTTCGGGGCGAACTCTGCTTTTACGGCTGTTTTCAGCTCCCGTAGGAAAAGGGTCGTACGGTGCGTACCCAACACGAATCGTACTTGCCGGTTCGGGAAAGGCTGCCGCGAACCGTACAGATGTCGCGTACAGCGGGTTCCGAGGGAGATTCGTACGGGCATTTGATTCGTACGGTCCCTGTATGATTCGTACGGAGTCCAGCTCCCGGTACGGATCGTACTTCGTCGTTCGTACGGGGGACGTTGCAGGGTACGATTGGTACGGGAAAAACGCTCCGAACGGCAATTCGGAGCGCTTTTTACCGGATCGGAATCGACCCCTTGGTGTATGTCCTTGCATTAGTGCAGATTTATGGTTTTCATGAATTCACAATAATTTACATAAGTAGGTCAGGAAATTGTACTCCCAAAAATATTTGTGAACTGCATTTTAGCAAGAGCAAATATGCATGTGTAGATTTGCTCATGCGAAAATCTGTTGAGCGGGAATGACCACTTTTTTCCTCAACCCTGGAAGAAATTTTACTTCTGTTCTTGCCCCGGAGTAAATTTCCAACCTTTCTCGGTATGGAAAAATGTTAGCGACAAGCTAATGAAAACCCAGAAAACATGCACAGACTCGAAAAGGCTTTAAAACCATGTGGAACTATTGCTTACCGCTATCTCCAGCCACAGTATGTAAATCTACGGAAAGGTGGAAAAAACAAGGGAATTGTTAGTATTCAAACCCTGCCATGGTATGGGCTCTGGCATAATCAGAGATCTATTATCAGATCTCTTATATAATGAGATTGCCGCCAAAGGGGCAAGTGGAATTTATGAAGCAACCTTTCCCACAGGCAAGTAGCTATTTTATTAAATTCCACACTCCTGAATGCCAACATCAGAATCTAGTACCCCATTGCCAAGCGACCTTCGTGATGACAGATTGTGACGGCACCACATGTAAGATGATGGTGTGTTCCCCAGAGTGAAAGGGAAAATGGATTGTATGTTGAATAAAACAAAGTAAGGCCTTTGAAATTCCACAAGTACCTCGCTGAGGTAAATTGTGGCATAAGATTTGCTTACGATTGTAGTAAGTCTTTGAATATTTTGTTATTTCTTCCAGATGGTGAAAGTTTGTCAAAAGACGTGAGAGTGATGCTTGTTATATATGTTAGCTTCTTTATGTTATTCTATATTAGCTGAGTTGTCTACAGCAGCCCACCGTTGAATGTAGAAATGATGTTATGTTGTGTGCAGGGCCACTGGAATTATGCGGCAAGAGAGGACCAACTGATGCAGCAGAGTTGACTAAATTATGTGAAAAGTAAAGGCAAATTAAGCACCATAATGTGCTACTTTTTTGTGGTAGTATTACTTCAATGTTTTGTCATTTTCACATGTTAACACTGGGCAAAGGTTTCACCTCACTAGTACCAGTTTAACATCCAAATTCAGCAATTGACCACAGAGCGGTGACCAGTGAACCTTTGCACAGGGTCTTGCACTGTACAGCAACATCTTTTGCAGCATTTTTAGTATCTTTTCTTCCGTTTGAGTTGGAATTTTTTGTTGTTGTTAGAATCAGCAGATGATGGATTGTGATGGATTATGTAGCAAATGCAGTAAATACATAGTTATGCAGAAAATGCAGCAGCCACAAAATCTCATAATTCCAGTAGTCCTGGTTTTCTGGCTTTTATAAAACGCCACACTGGCCGTTAACCAAGCCTCTACCTTGACCTTGACCAAACAGCTGTCTCATATCAGGTACAGCCTTCTGATGCATTGGCAGTTTCCAATATGGTTGGAACTTCTTGGAGTTTGGATTGCCTCAAACGCACGTTATATGGAATCCCCTCTCCTCTGCACTCTTATACGTGAATTGAGATTATTTGGTGTACACAATTTGTAAGCAGTTCCCGTCCAATCTCAAGTGGGTGTGGCTATGACAGCCACCAAGCAATGGCTGACCGGCCTCATTGCTTTAAGGCGGCGCAATAAGCAGTGCCACTGGAATTATGCAGCAAGGGAGCGTCAAATTATGCAGCAGGTTTGAGTAAATTATGCGGCAAGAAAAGGAAAATTACGCAGCTTTACGTGGCCCGTTTTGTGATGATATTACTTCATTGTTTTGTCCTGTTTAAGCTTTTTAACACTGTCTGGGCATTAGTTGTACCCCATTAGTAACAGTTTGAAACCCAAATGTAGAATTATACGTTCTTTTATTCAGTAATGTCACTTCCATCCCGTATGAGACCTAGAGAGCTCACTCCAACTCTCCTGATGCATGCACATTCATATTTCTCATTCTTATTTTACTTCAATACAGGGATCTTGACTCCATAATAGTGCTGCTAACAGCCATAACCAAAAACATCACTTAGTCATGATTTAATTAGCACTATCTCCAAGTAATGTCCAGCTTAGCTCTAGTCACAAATTATCAATAAGTGGATGCTTTCCTTGCATAATTGCTGATTGTAGTTATATGGAGGGCTGCTTACTTTTGAAAATAAAACAAAGCAGGAGGCAAAGTCAAGCCCCATACTGTCATCAGGCCTCCCATTTCCGGTGCTTAATTTGACAAGGTGGTTGCAGGTGGGGGCCACCAGCACTCGTTTTTGGGGACTAAAACAGTACAACAGAGAAAGGCAGAATATGTGTAAAGAAAGAGGACTGGAAAATAGAGACAAGAGCAGAAAGCAGAATATCAATAAATCGTCTGTCTTCTATAATGTTCATAAACATCGTGGGGCCTCCTGTCATAGAATTTAAACCTGAATTTTATGTTCAGAAATGGTTAGAAAAAGGGAGGAGAAGTGCCAATGAAAGAAACTGCATGGCTCGGAGACAAATGGCTTATGATTCCATTTATAAGCGTATTTGGAATATTCTGTGATTGGAAACATGTCCCACATTGTAAATGAATTAAATATAAACAACTTATATATTAAACCTCAAATAAACATGTGTATCGATTGTTTGAATTAAATATTGTTATAAGCTGTAACTGGTCAGTGAAATGTCAAATGCTCTAAAAATTGGTATGTTTTGCTATTTTTAGCCACACCTCCGACTCCGCCCACTAATCCAATCATCTACTTAATCCCGCCCCCTGAGTGTCCGCCCACAGTTCTCCTACTTTTTTGTCCCCACTTCGACCACTGGTCATGTTACACAAACTATATTCTAAACAATACTCTGCTAATAATAAAGACATTAAATCCTAGGAAGTGCTTCTAGCATTACATAAACATCTTCTAAAAGTGCTAGAAAGAATGCCAGACATTCAGACATCAAAGAGGGTTGATACATATTAATAAAAAGGAAAACTAGGTGGGCATTACATACATTTAGTAGTCTTATATGCTCCTTACAACAATTAGGAGGAACACATACAACTAATCCTACACCTGCTGTGTAAGGAAGCAATGGATGTGATCACTTGGGCAAGAGATGTTAAAATAGCACACAGATGCGTTTGACAAGACACCCGCTAGACATTTTTAAAGGTAGAAGATTTTCCTCGGACACACTAAACAAAATGAAAGACTGCTGAAGAGAAATATCCTTGTGGAAATAGACCTGAAAGCTGTTTCAGATCATACACCAGTGGAGGAGGATATTCATCATGGAGAATCTCACAAACGACAACCCACCTAGAAATTCGACTCTACCAGGCTTAAAAAAGGATACACGAGAAAGGGCTAAAAAACCAAACTGGATTTATTTGACCTAAACCAGGAAGGCGTCACAAACCCAGCAAACAATTGGTACGCTTTTAAAGTCATCATGAGGTGGAAAGCGATAGTGATAATTAAGCATGAGAGACAAATATGACTAAAACTAGACGTAGATTCAGAACTGAAAAACATTCAACAGCAATACAGGGAGGAGAAAACCATATCGCTATTGAGAGGACTAAATATGGTTGAATTTATTACCCTTTGAAAAATCTGAATGAACCCAATTGTGTATGAAACAAAAATTATATGAAAAAGCCAAAAGGTTGACAAAATGCTAGGCACAAGACTGAGGCATGCAAAAGAGAATTCATATATTCCTGTCACAAGAAGAGGGGATGGAACTTTAGCTAATAGTGAATCTGCAAAATTTGACTCATTCCTTGAGTACTACTCTGAACTCTGTAAGAGCTAATCCCCAGAAGAGACTCAACAGAACATGTAAAGAAAGCCCACCTTCCTACCTTATCCCAATTTATGAAAGAGGACTTGGAATTCGAAAGTACAAGTGAAGAGGTGAAAAGGTAATTAAAAATCTCCCATCTATTAAGACACTGGGCCAGATGAGACCAAATGGTTTCTAAAAACAGTTTGCCTGGAGTTTAATTCCGCACCTAACAAAACTATTTAATACCTTCCAGGACATGGCCACAGGTTTTAAATATATGTGCGAAGCAGATATAGAGCCTGATTTAGATTTGGGCGGATGGGTTACTCCGTCACAGTGGTGACAGATATACTTAATGGAATATAAATCCCATAATATTCAATGGGATTTATATTTTGGTGGACGGGATATCTGTCACCGTTGTGACGGAGTAACCCGGCTGCCAAATTCTAAACCAGGCCCATAATCTTAATTCACAAGCCAGGTAAAGCTAAATAGCAATGAGTTGCTTATAGGCCCATCAATTACTTAATACAGATCTAAAAATCAATAGGAAGGTCTTGGCAAACAGATAAGGCAGGCATGCCTGTGTTGTAGACCCGGATCCATCTGGATTTATCTGGAACAGCCAAACTTTTGATAATATCAGGAGAGTCCTACATTTAGTAGAGAAGGCAAATAGACCATCAATCCTAGTGTTTGTATTAGTGATCAATGCTGAAAAAGCATTCAACTAGTTTGAATGGCGATTTCTCCAGCAGGTGCTGACAGGTGAGAGTGGGCCTGCTTATGCAAAAACGTATCCTGGCTAGCTACCAACAATCAGTAGCTTGGATAGTGGTGAATAGGGCTAGATCTAGAAGCTTTGTGCTCACAAGTGGAATGCTCCAAGGGTGCCCCATGTTGCCTCTCCTCTTTGCACTCTCCATTGAAAACCTAGCCCAATTGATACTCCGAGGGGGACAGGGATGCCCTTTGGAGGACCCAGCATAACATTCACTTATTCGCTGATGATATCCTTGTGACTATAGCCAAACCAGAGAAATCAACAGCAGAAGTCCTACTGTTAATTCAGTATTTGGGTGTCATGCTTTAAAATTAACTTTGCAAAATTGGAACTCGTGAAGATCAAAATTGACCATGCCACTAGGGAAGTATTGAACGAATCCGCCCCTTTCAAGTGGTCGAAAAAGGCCATTAAATAATTGGTGATCAATATTACACCATCTCTAAAGGATATTTAAAAGATGCATTATCTGCCCCTAATAATATTAAAAGTACACCAGATGGGTTCCTATGTGTATATCGTGGATGGACAAGATCACATCCCCAAAGATTAATATGCTGCGAAGACCAGACTGGGAACAATTACAACAGGTAATTGGCCGATATGAGTGGCTGAATAAAAGCTCAAAGGTGGGTAGAACAAGCCTCTAATCCTCTATGGCATCAGGGGGTCTGTCTCTCAGACCTGGAGTTTTCTTTATGGTGGCCTAACTATGAATCGCATGGGAATGGTCACTAACACAGAAAAATACTGGCTGAATATGGGAATGCCACCGAAAGTTGACCCGCACCAAGGTTTGTACACAAGTATTTGATTAATCAAATTTCTATATTTCACTGTGATGGTTAATATTCAGACAGAAACATCCCACAAGTAAGAATATCAAAACGAGTTGATTGAAGATTTTTCAATTTTCTTTATTCAATTTCTCAGTTAAAATTCACAGAATTGCTTGTTGCCAACGCGTTTCGTCACATCCGTGACTTCTTCAGGGCTCAATGGTTAATATTCTGACAGAATTTCTAGTTAACGTCAGTCACCATATAATCTCTACGTATTTCTGGTTTGATATATTCACATTGATATGTCCGGCGTGTACCTCTCTAACCATTCAGTGCAATGCAGGGAAGGTACCTCCTGATCTTTTGTCGAACCTTAAGCAATTAGTGTTCCGTGGCCAGCGCTCATCTGCGTATCAGTGGTTCCCCAAGCGTCCTGGACAATGTATAAGTGCTACCTGCTGGGTAGATGTACTCTGGCCCCCTAAACATCAAAAACGAAAAATGGCATATGCTTCTGATTCAACAAGACCACTTATGGAGACCTGGGATTCAGTCACCAAATCCACAGCAATCTTGACCTTTTCGTCACCATTTGCACCCATATTAAATAACCTGGATTTCACACTGGCACTTGACTAAAAGCATTTCAGAATTTGGAGGGAGTGCGAATGCACTATGCTTCGAAATCTGTCCATAGACAAGACAAATTAATTATTTCTTCAGTGTAAATTGGACTTTGAGCTTGCAGAAGTGAATAGGCATAGATACTTCTTATTGTGCCATTAGGTGATATATACAAAGACAAGGGAGGCAGGGACAAGGGAATTCACTACATTTGAGGAACTATTTTCCCAGTTATGAAACACCTACATTATTCATATTGACCATGTTCTCTACACTCAAAACTGCACCAAATAATCACATGTTTGCATAAATGCATACATTGGAAAGGGAAATAGGATTTGAAATGAAAGAGGAGATATAACCGGGATTATGGAGGGATATCCCAAAGGCGTCACACAATGTACAGGCAAGAGAACCCTCGTACAAGATAAAATATGACTGAAACTTCATTCCTCAAAGGTAAAAATGGCTTTACCCAAGCACGGATGGGTAATGCAGGAAAGGGTGTAGAATTGAAGGCTTGATGTTACATGTATGGTTCTCCTGACCGACAATGGATGTATTTCGGAAAGATAGATTACACCAAATTTGAAATACTATTGGTCTAATACCAAATGGTCCACTGGTGACAGTTCAATGAGTGAGGCAGACACATTGTTAGGGTCTAAGAAAATAAATGTGACTGGCTGGTGGTGTCTCAAATGCTCCATCCGTGAAACAAGAAATAGCCACCTATTGTAAAAAGGCGCAAAAGCACCAGGAAGCACTGGCTGGGCCCATAGACTATGGAACTTGATGGACATTGAAATAATGGCCTATGAACTGTGAGATGAATGTGAAAAGTGTTAACAAGGCTGAAAGACAATAATACACTATTTACTATTTCATCTAATTTGAGAATGCTAACAGCATTGACACTGTGTTGAAATCCTGAATTGTAACCTAGAGGTATGCAATTTCAGATAAGGATAACGTTAGGTGGTGTGAAGTTAAGAATGTACTGGTAGGTAAAGGTTGAGGGTGCTCTGAGTCAGGGTGGGTGAAAAGGGTGGAGGTTATAATTCTTGCAGTGGGCCCATTTCTCATGTTATTAGTATCGCCTACAGTGATCACAGGCTGTGACACACCCTTCTGAAGGGAGTTGGTACCTCTCTCCTCACAGGAAGGAGTGCAATCATGACCTTGGGGTATGAAGACCACATTACTGTGAATGTCTGCCCCATGTACAGCTGTACATCACATGCTTTGCAATGTCCTATTGTCTAGTGCTGGGATGGAATGCAATAACTTGTTTTTCCTAATAGAAGCGGTTTCGAGGTGACTCATGGTACCCACCCTGAAACCAAAAAATGCACAAAGACACAGTCAACAGCTTAGATTGTTTTTTGTCCGCCATCACGTTCGAATGTCTTTCAATGGGTTTGTTACCATAGTGAATGGGAGTAAAACTTCAGCATCAGAGAACAAAGAAATCAAAACCATCAGACATGGCACTGAGAATTTCAGAACAATAGTGCAGGCTGAGATAGGAGCCTGAGGCCAGATGTATGAGAATGACTCATTGGTGTTGGAGGGTATTACGTTTATGTTTTGCCCTTCCTTGCGAGAGGAGGTTCCCATGGAGTGGCCAACACCTGGTCTGTAATGTGTCTTCCTATGGACCATAGCCAAAGTGTGTAATGCCAACTGTTCTAAAAAGAGGGTTTGACACCTACAGGATAGAAGGGCGCATTACACAGAAATGCAGTTTCATGATTCTACAAAGTCCTTCAGAAGCAGTAGCCAAGGACATTGAGGGCTTTGATTCTGAGGAACAATTTGGAGGTGGCGAGTGCATCTGGTAGCGCAGAGGTCCATGGGGAGCGTAGTCCCATTTCTTTCTCCTTTGACGACTGTGGAAGTAAAAGGTTTCTAGCTGCATTATGGGAACCCACATTTAGGATTAAGATTATTGATTATTGAAGATTATTGGATTATGTACCAGTACATTCTTCGCTTCAAAAGGAATAGCGACAACCCTCACAGCCTCGAATGGACACACTCCATTTTCAAACTGAGGATTTTCCTTTAGGGGATCGAACTCGAAAATACCAATGGGTCCACAGTAAGGAACGGCCCGACAGCACCATGTCTAAAATGACAAGCCACGTCCAAAGAAGACACAACAGTAGTCAAGACCATTCAGTGCAGAATCACACTTTCGACATCAGAGGTTACACAATGTGAGCAAGTAGTCGCTCAGATGGTATTTACTCACCTTAGGCACCGAATATGGCTTTGATGCCAAAAAAGCAGTTTGATACTTTCTCAACAGGTAGAGAGTGAGCTACCCATATAGCCAGTTGTACATCAAAGGGCTATATATGTTAAGCCGGGCATGGAGGCAAATTGTTGCTTGACCACCTAAGGGTTGAAGAAGCCTCACTTTTGAGGAAGCAATGTTTGCCTATCTAGCAGTCATAGGTGTAGCTGCTGTGCATCATAAGACGCAGCCACATGCAGAGGATTCCGTGGTAGAGCACATAGCATGTAAAAAAGCATTAATGCAAAGGACCGGTGATACTCCACTGAGGTATAAGGTGAGTAAAAAGGTAGACGCTGAAGGCAAACATGTCGATATGGAACAGCTATGTAGTGGTGCATTTCTACTTCCATTTACATTTTCTCAAGATATGATAGACATCGATGTAGGGAGATTGAAGACCTCATTGACGTGAGAATGCAACAGAGGTAAATCCAAGTTTCATAAGTCATACGGTACACATCCCCAAGGTTAAGTAGGCTGCTCGTCCTTCCTCCCTAAATGTCTTGTGAGCCATCGCTAGCATTCTAAACTGGACCAATGAGATTAGGGACAAGAGGGAATGTACCACAGTGAATATTAACAAGGGGACAGGGAAGAATACAAAGACAATTGACAATTAGATAGTGATGAAGGTGCTATAAACAAAATCTGTTAAAATACAAGCTAGTCTTTAAATATAACATTCATGCGGCATCTCTCGGATATTTATAAGGAAAGGCCAAAAGAAGTTGTTGATAAAGGTAAAGTCCTCACCAGGGTTAACATTACATGTGCCTTAGATGTTGCAGACACTGCCTCAAGACAAGGGAAGAGCAGTATTTGGCTTTTCGTCATGCCTGACTGAGTTTTTCTAGAAATTGACTAGAGGCCAACAGCACCTCATTGACCTTCCATGTGATTGGGAGCACCCCTTTGACCCACATGTAGATAAATTGCCGGAAAAATAATAAAAAGGCACCGATGCAGCTATGATTATGGATGCCGTGCCACATCAGCAAGCAAAGACATGATTTCACAGAGGACAAGCACAACT
Organism: Lissotriton helveticus; assembly: GCF_964261635.1. NCBI lineage: Eukaryota > Metazoa > Chordata > Amphibia > Caudata > Salamandridae > Lissotriton > Lissotriton helveticus. Next base: position 644,597,114 of record NC_136070.1, read on the forward strand.
TTTGTCAGAAGCGGGTCCTAGTCACACCAGGAACCATATTAAAAGTGGCAGCCTTTTCAAGAACAATAACACAATAATCGGGTCACTGCTCAGTACAGTTAGAGTGGCCTTTTGTGGTAATGTTTGAGGCCAAGTGCAGAGGTGTCCAAAGCAGAGGGACCTCTGCCCCAAAGCAATGACCTACTACAATTTTCCCTCTATCATCCATCAATGTTGGGCAACAACTGGGGCTATATCTGATAACTTGTGAGGGCATAACTTTGCATTAATGGGTGTTATCCTGCACCACCCATGGCTGCTGCTTGTAGTTCCACATTATTCCTTCCTATCTTCTCCAGTCCATCAAAATCAACAAGGTCCCTCTCAACCTTCTCTTTGAAAAGGTTTATGCACTACTACAGAAGTTACTATGATTGTATGTTTGATGGATGGAGTAGCATCCATCAGGATGGCGGAGAACCTTAAGGGGCTGATTTAGGGTGACAGAGTACACTGTTTGCCAAAGCCCTATTTTACCTGACTCATTTAGAGATGGGCAGACTGTAAGCTTTCAGTCGGCAGAGCCCCTGTAAGCACCATCGACAGAAGGCTTACTTCTACGACCCAGCAGAGTTAGGGCTGGTTGAGTAGAGCCATCACATTGCTCGTTCTATTTAGAGGAGATAGTGTGATGGTTTTCTTTATCTGCCCATCAAAGCTAGGAAAAGTACAGCAGGTAATGATGAAACAATGAGAACAAACAGTAACGACTCCAAACACACATGGAGACAACTCTCGGCCACAGTGAAAAGAAAACCAGTGATTTATAAACAACCATTTGGTTATCAGATCAACAAAGTTAATCCTAACCTTGATAGCATTGCACACAAAGGCATCAGGTGCAGTGGTGGTTCCAGTCGTTGTGCTTCTTTGTTCTTAACAGGCTTGGAGTCTATCTTGACTGTTTCTTTTGCACAGAGCTGCTATTCACAGGAGAACCGGTCTTTGTCGAAGGCAGTCAGTCCTCCCAGGGGTTTTGGAGGTTGCTTGCTGCAGGACAAGGCCACATTTGGTACAGGATCTCTGGAAACTACAGACAGGCCAGTAGGACTGGGGCCAAGTCAGTTCTTTTCTGCAGTCTACTCTGCTGGGCGGCTTCTTTTGTCCTTCCTCTTCTTAGTTTGCGGGAATCTCTCTTCTGGGTGTGGGGCTGCCCCCTCAATACTGTATTTAGGGGGCATTTTAGGGGACTTGAGGTCAGGAGCCAATGGACTACCGACCTTAGGGTGACTACACCCTTGGTGTGCTCAGCCTACGTGGGAAGTGGGTACAATCCCTAATCCTGATTGGAGAGTGCATGCCATCTTCAAGATGGCGGGCACTGAAGAGTGGGCTTTACCTCGCCTCCCCCACCTGAAGGGTGGGGTTGGCAGAAGAGGGTACACCCTCTGGGCTGCGCTAATTTTTCCCGCCTGTCTTCCTGCCGAAAAGGAGGGGAGACAAGACGGGGGCCTGCTCCTGATAGCAGGAGAGGCTAGGGGGTCGTGTCACAAAGGCTGCAAGTACTTTGAAGCTCCCATGCCACAGATGACTCTTCCTGGCCTGGGGGAGGTGTGATCACCTTCGCCCAGGAAAGGCTTTGTTTCTGGGCTCAGGGAGCGAAGGCTCCTACCCTAGGGAGCGAAGGCTCCCACCGTAGGGGTCCAGAAATATGTCTCGCGGTGGCAGGCTGGTGTGTACCAGTCAGGGAACCCACCAGAGGCTGGTCGTTTTTCAGGGGGTATCTCTAAGATGCCCTCTGAGTGCATTTTTCATTAAATCCCACACTAGCATCAGTGTGGGTGTAATGTGCTGAGAAGTTTGATACCAAACTTCCCAGTTTTCAGTAAGCCATTATGGTGCTGTGGAGTTCATAATGATAATCTCCCAGTACCATATACTCTTAATGGTATAACTGCACTTACAATGTCTAAGAATTGGTCTAGACACTGTAGGGGTATAGGGCTCACTCACCTGTACCCTCACCACTGTATCGTGCACCAAGCTAGAGGGGTGGCTGACCTATGCCAGGGCAGTGGGTCGACTCTTCACTTTGTTCTGCACCAAAACATGCAGCTTGCAATGGCAGTGTGTGTGTGTCAAGGTACAGGGCCTCTAAGGCTGGCATAATAAGTGCTGCAGACCTTTCCTGGCCACAGTGCCCTTGGTACCTTTTACAAGGGACTGACAAGTGGCCAGAGAGGTGCCAATTGGGGGTACAAAGTACAGGTTTAGGAAAGAACACAGACCCTGGGAACCTGATTGGCAGGGACCCAGGGCACATCAAGTCAAAGTGCATCAGTAGTCTGGCAAAAAGTGGTGGTGTTACTGCAACTGAAACCCAGCTTCCTACAACACTTCCTCTACCAACCCTTCGATGAAAGACTACATCCTTGGGGAGTGTGTGTGAGGAGTAGAGTTTTTAGAGTATTACTTGAATGTCTGATGGTTTCAACAGTAATGCTAAATGATGATAAAATATGCTGATTTGATGACCGGCACATGGCTATGCCTTTCTTCTATCACAGAGGAGGGTGAGTAGAGATTTTGAGACCAGCAAAGGTTAACTCCCCTATTTCATACATACGCCACAAGAAAATAAACCATTGAGTCTATAAGAGGTTGGTGTTGTAGTTGGAGACCTAGCCATAGTGGCATATCCCTTTAAAATGACAATTTCCCTCACCCACCATAGGTGGTATGCTTCATCATTGGGAATCTCCTCATACCGTGATGACCAGGGCCAGTATGGGCTACAACCCCCTCACTGAGAAGGAGAAGCTCAGGAATGTTTTCTGTTGGGGAAAAGGTATACTAAATAGACAAATGATGAGCTAGGTGTAGTGGGGCAGAAGAGCAATGTGAAAAGTGAAAACTAAAATTAGCTACAGCGTATGCAGAGTTCGTTATTCGTGCGTCTCTGGACCAGGGTTAAAAACAGGGCACTGCGGGAAGAAATTAAACCCACTTATAGTGTCAGAAAAAGGTCTGCATGTTTCAGTCTCTTAACCCTCAAGAGAGGTGCTGGGGCTTTCTTCAGGACCTAAAAGTCAGTGCTGCTGCTCAGTGTGCTTAATCAAAAAAACAAATGTGTTTATACAAACGTGCATGGACATATATAGGTATATAAAGGCATACAGTGATCCTATGAGTGGTCATAGAGTGAAGGATTCACTGGCGGTACCCGCTATTGTCGGAGATCGTGCCTCAACTCACCCTGGCATGGGATTCAGGGTACTCTCTGTCCTGCCTGCTCACAGAGATCCGCCGGCCACTTTACCGCACAGAGAAAGAGATCCTCTTTCCTGCACATATTTTGTGTCCCATCAATATTGTGGTTCTGATATTCAGGGGGGGCACACCATTTAAATCTTCAATCTTAAGCAGCTACAATACAACATAATGTCTGCTACCTGTTACATTTACAAAAGACTGGCTAAGCATGGACGTCCATAAAAGTACATTTAGCAGCAACTGTTGCATACCTTCAAACTATAGAACACATAATTTTAGAATCCCTTCTTGGGATCTCATCATTGTCCTAACTAGAAATATAGGGATTCCCATTCAAGCCCATTGCAGTTCTTATCTTGGAGCATAGTTTTTTTGAACCCATTACTTCTTTTTGATGAGTAAGGGAACTTCAAGCTTTTTCAATGAAGGAACCATTTATAAAGGTTCACAAAAATAGAGTTGTGCTTTATCACTTATCATGTTTTTTAACCAAAAATTATATCATCATTTCATGCCAATCAGCTTATAGAATGACCTTATTTCTTCTCTCAGACTTAGGCGTTAGTGGAAAAAGCATTACACTCATTGGAGGTCTGGAAGGATACCATGTACTATATTGAACACTCATTCCAGTTTGTAAATATCGTTTTGTTTCATTTGCAGAGCTTTATTTTAGCAACCCCGTTTCAAAGGTGGGGTTAGCAAGGTGGATCGGATGCATTCAGTTATATTATGTGAAGGCAAAATGTACATCACATTCTAAAAAGATGCCAGAATGGCATTCTTAGAGAACATATATTAGGCAGATATTCATAAAGCTGCTAAATGGAGTTCCACACACCTATTTACTAAACGCTACTATATGCATATTCAGGACTCACAAGAGGCATTATTTGGGAAAACAGTACTTAGAACACTGTACCAGACTACATGCATTTCGTGCCGCTCACTGACCTGCTGATTCTGTGACCTGAGGAATCCCTTTCTTGCTCTTGTAACACACCGCATTCCCTGTGGCAGAGGTCGGCTGGTGGGAGCGTTACTGCAATTGGCGGTAAATCACCTCGCTCTCAGCGCGCCCTGCCCAGGTTCTAGTGCTTGGGCTGTGTCCAGGAAAAGCCTACCGGGGGACTGCGAGGCCCAGAAACCACCGCTCTTTGGAGCCGGCGCCTCTTCCCCCGGCGGCCACGCCCTCTGAACTGACCTGCTTCTACATAACTTTTCGCGACACCCGCTGCGCGGGTGCCGCTCACTGACCTGCTGATTCTGTGACCTGAGGAATCCCTTTCTTGCTCTTGTAACACACCGCATTCCCTGTGGCAGAGGTCGGCTGGTGGGAGCGTTACTGCAATCGGCGGTAAATCACCTCGCTCTCAGCGCGCCCTGCCCAGGTTGTAGTGCTTGGGCTGTGTCCAGGAAAAGCCTACCGGGGGACTGCGAGGCCCAGAAACCACCGCTCTTTGGAGCCGGCGCCTCTTCCCCCGGCGGCCACGCCCTTAGAACCTCCCCAATAAACAGCCAGCCTCTAACGTGCCGCGGGTCGCGCGCGGGTCGCAGCCCGGGGCGAAGACCGGGCAAAGAGCGGGCCGTTTAAGGCCGTTAGAGGCTGGTAGAGACTGGACTGGGCCACCCCTCTGATATTTTCATCTGGACTTCCCCAATTTATCACTACTCTAAGAACCCCCTCTGACTCATAGCCCAACAAGAATAATAATGGTTCTCACGAGAGGATCCAAAATTAAAACCAAAGCCCCTAGCTCAGTGGGTAAGTTGCTTGGCCCTATGGACGACTTCCTAACGAAAGCTAATACATTTATAGATCAAAGTATCTCAATGATGGAAGAAAGGGTCTCTTTAGATCTGGCATTTGCCAAAAGATCCTCACTGGGTATCCTGGCGCAAGCCAGATCCCCAGTACTAGGAGCTTCAAACGCTGAGGTAGTGCCAACTCGAGAGAGACGCAGCTTGCCAAACACAGTAGACCTGTCAGTATCCCAGCTTGCGGACTCCCAGCTCAGCTTTGATTTAGAAAAAACACCAGAATTACTTCCGGTAACAACTCCACAAACTTCCTCCACAGACAAAAGAATAGAAAGGGGTAGGAGGGAGGGAGCTATTAGTAAGAAAAGGGCGCCCAGAAATCCTATCACACCAAGAAGCCTGGTGCTGCCATCCAGCATCTCACAAAATCAAGACGATAGGTTGGTACAAATAGAGATTTTAGCATCAGTCCATCAGCCAGAAAAGGAACCATCTACTCCGAAAGTCTTGGACCCTCACCTTCTCACACAAGCCCAAGTGGACTTGAGTGTTACGGAGGCCCATGAATTAACACTTTCCAGCATAGCTAGCATAGTTAAACAGGCACTCCAACCCTTAGAACACCAATTAGTAATTCTAGAGTCGCAAATCTCAAAACTCCTAAAAATCCAACAATCAACTTTCTCATCATGCCCACAAAAAACAGGAGGAAATAACACTAATAAATTAACTATTACCAACTCAGCCAACGCTAATCCATCTTTGCCCAACCCGCAACAAAAAACTCTCCGGATAACCATTCCAAATGTGCCCGCTAATAAGAACACCTTAAATTCGACTGAAACATCAAAAACTGCTGCTGCTCTGAGTACTACTAATAACTCGCAACAGGTAATCACCTTAACCTCCCCAGGTGCGACACCTACAACTGCAGCCACCCCGGTCGCACCCAGCAGCCTCGCTAATAAAATTCCTGGCAAAAATGTAAATAAATTAACAACAAAAACTTTAGTCCCCTCAGTCCCACCACCAAAAACCCCCTCGGATAGGCCCAAGAGAAATACTGCAGGGAATCCTGGCCCCTCACGACTCCCAGCAGATTTTCCTCCTGAGGCCTCACCGTACGTGGTGGTTATGGCCGGTGTACCCGAATTAACAGATCTCAATTCGGAACCGGCTTGGTCCTTAAAAAATAAGGCCCAGCATTGGCTCCAGACTAACCGCCCGATTCCATCTACCTGGCGCGGAAGAATTAGATCCGTAGCAAGGGTACTGTGGGTGGGCAGTACTAGAAAAACCATTCCCGGGGATTGTATAACGATCACTTTTGAGGACCCACGCATAGCGGACTATGTCTGCGCGTGGGAAGATATCACCTCAAATGGAGGAATTAAGATCAAGTCACTCTCCTTCTTTTATCCTTTTAGGCAAGTGGACCGCTTCATACAGGAGCAGGAGCCTCCCTGGTCTGTTCCATTCCCCAGGCAGGACGACCTACCAAACCCTAGATACCACGCTCCCCCTAACATATATGAGCCAGATTATTCCTGGCACACAGTAAGACAACGCCACCAGGGTGGACGATGGGACGATAGAAAACCCCACACGCAATGGCCCCCATTCAGAGGTCAATCCCGGTGGGATCCATGGCATAACATCCCGTTATACAATAGGTACAGTGGCCTAGTAATGGTCGACTGACCATTAACAGAGATCCCTCCAAACGAGCTTCATGTATTCCCGTCACCACAGCTCCCTATTACTTCCTCAGATCCCAGAAACAAGGAATTCATAACCTCAATAGAAGAATTAAATGATGATTCTTCATCAATTACAGTTCTTTACTGGAACACCGCAGGCCTCCGAAATAAAATCGAGGATGGATCCGCGCAGAAGTTCCTAAACCCATATCAAATAATCTGTCTCCAAGAGACATGGTCACTAGAAGAACTACATCTACAAGGTTATAAAACCTTCTTCATTCCAGCATTAACCAGCCTAATGGGCAGACCGAAAGGCGGATTAATAATTTACATTGCAAACACCCTACCACTTAACAAAGTGGTTACACTCTCTCAGGATGCTAACCACCAAATCCTCTCACTAACCCTGGCAAATAAAGAAATAATCATCTTGACCAATTTATACAATAATTTACCGGAAGAAAACTTTATAACTCTCCTCACAACCCTATATGATAAATTAAAACAAGTTCATCACTGGAGATCTGTAAATAAGGCAACCAACCTAATCTGGGGAGGAGATTTCAATCTCCACCCCTGCACAGCGACCAACCTATTGTGCTGCGGCATAGTGGACGAATTTAATGTACCATTACCGCACTTTGCTCATAATAAACTGGGAAATGCTATTAACACTGTCCTGTCGGACTTGGATCTGCACATTGCAAACCATCCGGAGGCAGACCCAAATAAATTCACCCCGACTTATGTGGGCAGAGGTCATCAAACTACAGTAGATTTTATACTCCTTTCCCCAAACCTTATGAACAAAGTTAAAGATTTTGGGGTCATTGCTAACCCCCTCAGTGATCACTCAGCCTTAACAATTAAGATTTCTATGCCATCCAACTCCTTCCATAAATTGGAGATGGCGACCACTCTCATACAGAACAAAATCCAGGTCGGTAAACATAACGGTTTCACAATTAAATGGGCAAAAATTAATCCGCAAGATATAACGAAAAAATTAATAACTCGGACCTACCCAAATATTGTAAAATGTCTGGACCTTGCATCAAATCATAAGGAAGTTCTGATAAACTTTAAATCAATTTTAGATTCCATAAAGGACCTACTCACCTCAAAACCCAAATCAAACCGTTCTATAAAACCAAAATGGTTTAATCATGATTGCACAGCCGCACTAACAAAATTAAAATCTGCACTACATAACAAACCGCGAAATACAGCTCAGATCCAACTCTTGAGGCGTCAATATATAGGGGAAAGAAAGCTGAGAACTGCTCAACTCAAGCAAAAACTATGGGATGACCTCCATAAAGGCGCAGTGTCAAAAAACAGCGAGCTTTTTTGGCGCACAGTCAGAACTCCATATCTCACGGAAACAGGTATCCCAAAAATAGAAGTCGCGATTGACGAAAATACATGGGTTTCTCACTTTGAAGTTATCTTCAAAAATACTTCATCAACAGAACAACTACCCCTAAAGGCCCAGTACCCCATCCTGGTGCCTTTTGACATCCCAGATCTTTTGGAGGCACTGCAGAACAGCAAACCTGGCAAGGCACCAGGACCCGATGGGGTTCCAGTGGACCTTTTTAAAAGCAACCTAGATCTTTGGGCCCCCATCTTAACTAGAGTCTGTATAGCGGCCGCGAATGAGGGAATCCTAACCTCTTGGACCAAATCAATAATGGTCCCCATTTTTAAAAAGGGGGACCGCCAAGATGTAAAATGCTACCGGCCTATTTCACTGCTGGATTCGCTCGGGAAAGTAGTGGGGAGAGTGATCCTAGAGCGTCTTCAGCAGTGGAGCGAGGACCGGGGCATAATCTCTGATATTCAATTTGGCTTCCGCGAGGGCTTTGGCACTCTAGAGCAGGTCCTTAACCTCACCCTAATAATGGGCAAATACACCCAGGCCATCCCAACTAAGATCTATATGGTCTTTGTCGACCTTTCCGCAGCTTTCGACTGCGTCTCACATGCAAAGCTGTGGAGGGTCCTAGCCCAATTAGGAGTAGATCCACCTCTCTTGGACTTTCTAAGAGAGCTTTATACCGGAGCAACGGCCAGAGTGCGCTTTGGCGTAAATGGAGAGCTGACGTCGCCGTTTAGCGTAGGGCGTGGGGTCAGGCAGGGATGTGTCCTGGCCCCCTTCCTCTTCTCACTCTATACCAATGGTCTGGAGGGGGAGATGTTGGAGGGGGCTCAGGACCTCCCACGCATAAACCGCCGCCTGATCCCAGCCCTGCTCTACGCGGATGACGCTGTTATCCTCGCACGAACACCTCGCGAACTCCAGAAAGCAGTGAGTAGGTACACGACCTTCATGGGCAACCTAGACCTAATGGTGAACGTGAAAAAAACGTTCGTAATGACAGCTGGTAGAGGCCAAAAAAGAATAAAACCCATACAGCTCAATAACCAAAAGCTTGAAGCTACCCCCCAATATCCTTATTTGGGGGTTATGATAGACGACCAACTTAGCTGGAAGCCAGCAGTGAACACAAGGGCACATTTGTTCAAGAGGTCAATCGCCGCCCTAACAACTTTTTCTCAGAGACTAGGCAAAAGGGCACCAGTGGAGCTCCTCAAGATCTACAACGCCAAATGTCAGGCTATCGCAACATATGGTGCGGGAGTCTGGGGTTACACCGACATTAGTCTTATTCAGAAGGCAGAAAACGCCTTTTTAAGATTCCTGTTAGCCACCCCCAAAGGTACCTCAACCTATGCAATGCATTTAGAACTAGGCATACCCTACATAGAGGACCTAATTAAAATAGAACCGCTGATGTTGTGGCGCCGCATTTGGATGTCAGACAAAAACGCACTGACACAAGCCATCATTGCAGACTCAATGAACTTGGACAATTCCACAAAAATAAAGTGGCTTCTATATGTTAGAAACTTTTTTAATGATCTAGGCTCAGAGAACTATTACCTGGATCCGGTAACTATAACAGACATCTCGAAAAAAGACCTCAAACAGAAAGCACTAAGACATCTGGAATCCTTAAGACTTGCATCTAACGCATCAAAAACGGCAGTTATCCATGCAAATATGATTCAACTAGCCTATGACATTCACCCGTATCTGGCACTTCAAACATCAACCTACGAAAGAATGTTAATCACAAGATTTAGGCTAAACACCTTCTTTAGAATGGTTACCTTTCCGTCACAAAACTGTTGGAATGTCATCCTCCCGCCCTGTCCATGTGATGGTTCATCAACACAGTCTAATCTGCATGTGATCCTGCTCTGCAAATTCCATCAAGCCCATAGAAAGATCTGGCTATTACCGATATTAAGATCTTGGGGGTTGAGACAATGCAGACCCGCTCTTTTAAGACTGCAAATGCTGGAAACGGAAAATGTCTGTTATTTTGTTAGTAGTTTCTTAAAATCCATTATGAAACACAGAAAGAACCTTTAAAAATCCTCGTCAAGTTCACTTTGAGCGGCTCCCTGCACATTCTTGATTGACTCTTTTTTTAATTGTGAAATGAATTTTATATGAAATATTATGTGACATATGTATTTTTGCATTGTATGATATTTTCTGCTTCTTTTATGGTTTTTCCATTGTGAACAAGCCGAATAAAGATTTTATATATATATACATGCATTTCTGCTCTCAAGCCATTGCGTTAGCAGTGTCGGCATTTTCAATCTATGTAGAGCATGTGATCTGCAGTTATACATAGTGCAAACAGAGGGGCAACTCACAGAAATAAATGCCTTCTGTGAATACCAAAAGTAGTAAGTTTAGGATTTTATCTCAGATTCGTTCTCTGAATCGGCCAAAGAAAGAGTAACATACAAGTACCAATCAGTTTGTAGTGCTGTAGATTCCCATTAGCCCTACCAATCTCCATGGAAGCAAGTGGGTAAAAGCAATGAAGGTGGAGTAGGTGTTGTAAGGAACCCTTCTAACCTGATAAAGCACCAACCAAGGAGCCCTGTAAACTATACACCCGAGCAGATCATTAATACTTATACACATAAACCACTGGTCTCCATAAGTTTTCCCTTTTTTTTCTTATTAGTGTTATTTCCGTTTTTGTTTGCATAATGTATGTAGAAAATTGTTTATTTTTGCACAATACAAAGGCAGCCTAGCCTCTATGTAATAAGTGCTGACGACTACCTGCCTAGAAAAGAAAGGACAGAATGCGAATTGTAATGCAGAATAAATATTTATATGATGGAAGTTTAGACACATCAATAGACGACACCCCAATGTTAAGGTCGGTATATGTATGAAATCAAATATAAATTTTATGTACATGAATAAACATGATACGATGTAATATAATAAGGTACAAGTCAACTGGAACTGAAGACATAATAGAAATTCCGTAAACAACACTGCTATATACTAAATGGCCATAAAAATATGTTTAAAAAGAAAAAAAGGTGGAGTTGGTGTTCCGGTACATTGTGGATTTTAGGGAAGGTACCTCAAGTCACCTTGAAATCGAAACCCCTTCTTCAAAGGAAAATAAATTCAGAGCTTAATCTCTTGAGTGCTGAGCACGGCCTGTTGACATCCTCAGCACTACAGTAGTGCTCAGTATGTTAATGGGTCATTCACAACCCTGAAAAAGAAAATGCGTCTTTTGTTTCTAAATCAGAAGCATTTTCTTTTTCAAAATCAAAGTTAGGATGTAAGGGAACAGTTTCCCGAGTTTGATTTTTTTGTTTGGTTTTGCTGCAATGTTGGCGCGTACAGTGAGCTGACGTCACAGCAAAACAAAAGTTAAAGGAGAACACGCTAATGAAGCAGACTGCTTTCCCTTATGATTAGTACCAGAGGCATAATTCTGCAGCTGAATGCCAATTATCACAGGAGGAAGCAGCTGTGGAAAGGGGACAATGACCCTTCTCCAGTCCTGCTGGATCGCTGCATGCGGATCCCGCTGGGCACAGGATCACCAAGCAGGGATCGCTCCACTAGACACCAGGGATGATTATTGTGCATGGGAGCGGCCTCCCTGGACATGGGCTTGAGCTTTCCCTGTGCCATGTTATTCTTTCTTCTCCATCTGTGGCACAGATGGGGGTGTCACCCTCAATCTGCATTCCCGAGGAGGCAGAAAGCCCACTAGACAATGGGGATTTATAAACATCGGCATTTTTCGTGGGTGGGGGAGAGACCCCATGGCATGGCCTGTGCCCCTCCACCCCATGTCTGGAACAAGTCAGTTTTGTTTTTGCCTCCCTCCCCTGGCGGTTGGGGGTTCTATAGGTGGCTTTCACCCCCAGCCTTCCCACCCGGGGCAGAGGGGACAAAAAGCCCACTAAACGCCAGGAATTTTTGAAAGGCTGTATTTTTGGGGGAGGAGCAGCCCCATTGTCACCGGCCTGTGTTCTCCACTTGCCCCAGGTCCAGCTACTCTCCCCTCTCCAAAAAAGATCAGTATTTTTGGGTGATAGAGTGCCCTCCCCTTGCATGGGCCTTTGCTCTACTCGGGCCTTGGGAACAATCAGTCATTCTGCCCCCCTCTGGTGTGGATAGGGGTTGTTCACCCCAAATTTGCCCCTGGGACAGAAATCCCACTAAACACCAGAGATTTCTAAGCATCAGTATATTAGGAGTGGAGGATTGCCACCCCCCGGCATGGCTTGTGTACCTCCACTTCCCTGGGCTCAGTAGGTCTTTCTGCCCCCTTAGGGACAGATTGGGATGCCCTTGGGTTGCAGAAAGCCCACTAAACATTAGGGATTTATAAATGTGAGCTTTGTGTGGGGGGGGGGGGCGACAGGGGTGGTCACTCCCAATCTGACCCCTGGGCAAGGCAGAAAGCTCACTAGACACCAGGGATTTACAAACGTCAGCTTTTCTTTTGAGAGGGGAAATGTCTCAAATGGCATGGGCTTTTGCTTCCCACCAGACATGGGTCCTGTTAGTCTTTCTGCCCCCTTTGGTGATGTTTTGGGGTGTTCAACCCTAGTCTGCTCCCATCCTGGGGACAGCATAAAGCCTTCTAGACACCTGGAATTTATAAACGTCAGCAATTTTTGTGAGGGGGACATGGCATGTCCTGTGTGTCCACCCACCCTCACCCCACCCCTCCATGGGACAAATCATTCGCTTTGCCTTTCGCCGGGAATGGATAGCGGGTGATCACCCCCAATCTACCCACCCAAGAAGCGGAAAGCCCACTAGACTCCTGGATTTTTTACAGGCATTTTTCTTTTTTTGGGGGGGGGAGCGTTGTCAATGGCATGGGCCTATGCTCCCCTCCAGACCCGGACCCAGTTAGTCTTTCTGCCTCTTTGGGGGCATAAATGGTGGTATTCACACCCAATTTAATCCCAAGTGGCATAAAGCCCACTAGACACCAGGGATTTATAAACGTCAGCATTTTTTGTGAGGGGGAATGGCCTGTGCGTCCGCCATTCCCTGGGACATATTAGTCTTTCTTGCTTCCCCTGAGAGATGATAGTGGGCGATCACTCTCAATCTGATACCCGGGGGAGGCAGAAAGACACCAATTTATAAACTTCAGCATTTTGTTGGAGGTGAAGTGGCCCCCATGGCATGGGCAAATGTTCCTCCTCTGCCCTGGGACAAATCAGTCTCACCCGTGGGCAAATAAGGTGTGTTCAACCTCAGTCTGCCAACCCCTAGGGTGACAGAAAGCCCACTAGACACCAGTGATTTTTGAATGGCAGTTTTTTCGTAGGGGAGCGCCTTCCATAACACGGCCCTGTGTCTCTTGCACATTGTTATATGAGTCTTTGCACCCCCAGAAGAGGGTAGAAAGCCCACTAGGCACCAGGGATGTAGGAAAGGCACTATTTTTGGGGGACAGGGGAGAGGACCCCATGGCATGGACCTGAGGTCCAGTTGTCTTGGATACTATTAGTCTTTTGGCCCCGCCTGGGTGGCGGATGGAGGTGTTCATTCTCAATTTGCCTCCTTGTGCGAGCAGAAAGTCCACTAGACACCAGGGATTTTTGAAAGGCAGTATTTCTTTTACAGTGTGAGCAGCCCGCATGTGCCTGAGTTCCCCACTCCAGCTCAGCAGTCTTTCTTTTCCCTCGAAGCAGATTTGGGGAGTTTATCCCCAATCTGCTCCCCAGTTGGCAGAAAGCCCACTAGTCCACCAAGTAAAATATGGTTCCAAAAAATGAAGGGGTGATGTGGACGACTGCCCAGGCAGTGGGCTGTACCTCCACCCTAGAATGGGTCCAATTGTCTTTTTGCTACCCATGGGTATAGATTGGGAGAGTTCACATCCACTCTGCCATCTGAAGAGCAAGAAGTCAATTAGACACCTGGGATATATTTCTTTGTTATAGATATAAATGGTATATGGGTGGACCATCCCAAGGTTGAGCCTATCCTCCAGCCCTTAAAACCCAATAGCTTTTCTGCCCACCTCGTGTGTAGAGCATCCCCATTCACTTGCAAGTAAAAGGAAATTTTGATTTATCTGGCTGTAGTTTTGACATATGGAACGACAGAGTTGGAGTAAATCCAAAAATACTCCTATTTGCCATGGTGAATTGTTGCACCATTGGGGCCCATTTTCTGCTACCCAGGGAAACCAACTAAGCCCAGACGTTTTGAAAATTGGACACCCATGGGACATCAGGGTGGTTTACTTACCTGTATACCACAAGGTTTTCTTAACCACAGTGCCCTGCAAACCTTAAACTTTGCTTAAAATAACACATTTTCCTCATATTTCTGTGAAGGAAAGTTATCTAATCTGAGTAATCACAAATGATTATCATACCACCCAGCGTTCTCCCACTTGTACCAATAAAAATAGTACATCACTTGTGTGGCGGGCCTAGCAACCACATCACAAAAGGTCACAAAGCTCAATATGGATAAATCAGCAATAAGGTTAGTGGCAGTATTATGGCCCAGGTAGAGCGGCCACTCAGTGAAACCTACTAGACACCAGGGAGAGTCCAAAGTGGTGTGCCTCGAGTGGTTCCCTCAAGGGACTCGTACCCACAAAGCCCTGCAAACCTCAAACATTAACTAAAAATGTACATTTTCTTTGCATTTTCATGAAGTAAACGTCTTGAATCTGTAGGGATCCACAAAGTTTCAACCACCCAGCGTTACCCCACTTGTCCCATTAAAAGTACTACTGAACTATGTGCCTAGGCTTGGTGCCTGAGACAGGAGCGAATCAGACTAAGGTCAATGTGAAGTCCCGCCTTCTCCTTCTGCGCATGCCCAAGCTCCTCTCCCTGGAAGTTTTCTCTCTCATATCCAACAAGTTTCCATCTAAATCCTTTCACATGTTTTCACCCCCTGTTTTACCTGTTTTTCTCCTGTTTCTGTTATATATTCCCCAACTCTTCTTGAAGCTTTCTGCCCTCTTTCTCTGTCAGACTTTCTTCCTTCCTTTCCTTCCTGCAGTTATCCATTCACTCTCCTCAGATTTCCAGACTTCACATCCTGTAAGTTTCTTCTTCTTCCTTCATATGGCATTCTTACTGTACCCACAGACCTCCACATTCACCACCTAGATCCTTCCCTCTCATGCCTTATGTCTTCTTAATTCTCTTGCTGGCATGCTGCCTTCTCATCCTGCTCGCATCCATTCCCAGTTCATTTTTCCATTGTTTACATGCAAGTTTCCTCCCTCCTTCCCAGATCTGCTTCCTGCTATTGTTACATATGTTGTTCAACTTTTTGGTTGGTTTCTGCCTGCTTCCACTCCATGAAAGTTCCATTCTTTTCACTCCTCCAGGCACACGTCTTTGTTCTCCACCTGCAGGCTTCCTTCCTCCTCCTACATGTCTATTCTCCTCCTTTTCTTGTAGGTTTTCATTCTTCTCCTCTGCACGGTTTCATCACACTATTTTGTTATAGATTGCTATTGTCTGCTCTCCTTCAATTTCCCTTCCCAGCCTGTTGTACTTTCCCACTCTTCTCCCTGTCTGTGGCCTCCCTGACTGTCATGCTTCTCTCATCTTTTGTTTATTTTCTAGGTTGCTGTACCTGAAGACTGAAGATCCAACACAGGGAGTCAATATGAAGGGAGAGACTAAATGTAACAATAGTAAGTTCCTCTGCATTGATCAGTATTTTAATGTGTTATCCCTGTGCTACATTGTACTTGGCAAATTGACAAGTGTCTTGAAATTGGAAGTTGAAGTTGAACAAGTCCTCTAGAATTGTAACCTGGGTGGATCTCTTGGAGATGCTGCTTAAGTCCCTTGAAAGTGTAAGTTAGTTGGGTCACTTGGGTAGTATAGTTAGCTCAGGTCTGTAACTTGGTTGATACTCTTTGAGGTGTTAGGTGTTTGAATCCCCAAGTACTGAATTTAGGCTAAGTGTTATGAGTTAATGTTTTTCCTGTGTCTGTTAAATTTGTAATTCAGGTGAGTCTCCCTTGAGCCTTGGATGAGTTTTCCTGGAAGTGTAAGTAGAGGCGGCTCCTCCTCAATGGCAGAGGAGCGTTGCCCCACTGCTCTGTGAGCAGTTGAAAAAGGAAAAATAAAATGATAATAACAAACGTTATTATCATTTTATTTTTCTGTCATGGCTCAGCTGGATAAGGGCTGGGCCAGGGTGGACGTCACAGGAACACTCTCTCAACTGCACATGACGATTTGGCCGATCGCCTTGGGCCGGCAAAACAGTTATGCGTACTTAGCATGACATCCATCGGCTCTAATGCACAACCTGGGTGGAGAACACGCCGAGGCTCCCAGTCCCTGTCTGAGTGCAGGCACCACATTGTTCAGACCAATCACAGCCGACGCGGCCCGTCCACTGCGCTAAACCGCCGCACCGCGACGGAATTGCCGTTGTGGTTAAGCGGATAAGCATAGCATCAAGCCCTTCCTGAATCTGGTATTAGAAAGAGCGCCTCCAGAAACAAGGAATGCAACCGGAACTTAGCTTCCCCCTCCCGAAGCTTCATGTTTATCAGGATGCCACTGGAAGAAATGATAAATCAAGAGGGCCGCATGAACTATAGAGGCATCTTCCCAAATACTCTCACTGGATGGGTAATATTTCCAATAAATCAGAAACTGAAGAAGGCCTTGAAAAATGTAAGAATCACAAATCTTTTTAACCACATATTCTGGTTCTATTTGTGCCATGATTGGTGTAGATTCAAAAGATAGTTGATGATTCTGATCATATATGCATGATTTAATTTATGAAGTATGAAAAAGTAGATGACTTAACCATGTGCGAGCTAACTACAACAAAAGGCTTCGTTATTAATTGGATTAACAATGATAAATAGGCCAAAATATTGTGGCTGAAAGTTTACTAGCAATGTATGGACATTTAGAAAATGAGAGGATAATTAAATTGTGACTATATGAGTAAAACTTGTTCTTGACTTGTTAGCATCGTCGTTCATCTTGAATTTAGAATGATGTATGCTATGGAATCCTCGTCTTTGTTTCGGTAATTGATGTTTATAGTCAATAGCTTCTGGAATCCAAGGATCAGTACACGGTTATTAAGGGAAATCTCTTTGATGAAAACCTTGCAAGCAGAAAGGTGATGGCTTTTGGTGGCAGTATGCGTAACATTGTATTAGAAAATTCCACAATTGGTAAATAAGAAAGCTCAGTCATCTTGAGTAACGTTACAATAGGATCAACAATACTGTTCCAGACTTTGATTAGTTTATTCTGTCTGCATATTAGTCTGAGGGTGATAACCAGAAGATAGTTTTTGATTCCCAGTGTCCTTCAAATAGCTTTCAAATAATGTAAATTACATCAGAAAAGGATAGTTTGAGGTAAGCAATGAAAATTTAAAATGCTAAAAAACATTGAGCCATTTCTTCTTCTGAAGCTAACTTAGACTAAAGGGGGAAATCCGTCATCTTTGAAAAAGTGTCAATAAAAACCACTATTACTCAATATACTTCTGCAGGTGAGTGGTCTGTTAAAAAGTCAGAAGAGATGGTATGTCATGGTTCAGGAGCCATTGATAAGATGTCCAAAATAATTAGAATGTGATGCTTTATGTTGAGTACATAGAGGACAAGAAAGAATATATTCTCGAACATGAAAATGAACAGTAGGCCAGAAAAAGATTTTAAATCTACTTCTAGCATGGTCTTCGATCCCCTATGACCAGAAATAGCAGAATTGTGACACATATACATCATTCCAAACTTTGTTTTTATTAATTGGAAATAAAAATAGCTTACTGACTGAAATAAAATTCATATTGTCCTACACAGCGTGTGTTAAATTGAAGATCCTGTAATTTGTTTGAGAGAGAATTATTGATTTATCACAGGTAAGTAATGACTCATTATAACGAGATAAGGCATCAGCAAAATATTTTTTTGACCCTGAAATTTAAAATTGGGGGTAGATCTGTATGTTGGCGGAATGTGTACTCTGTTGCAATGGTGAGGGAGCATACATACTGCCAACGGAATGGTCTGCCTGCCTGCTTTAAATGCAGGTGGACAATAGGTTTGGCTATGGTTGTGAGTACTCCATCACCACCATAGCCAAACCTCTCTGCCGGCCGATGGAAGGAAGGGCCGTTGGAGAAATGGCTATATGTTTGCCCACACAATCAGGATGGGAGGATATATGGTCATTTTGTTTGCTGTCCAAGGGACAGTAAAATAGTCATTATGTTCCCTCCGCCATGGGAGATGACTCCCATGGAGAGCAGAACATTATTTGTTTTATTTTCAAAAAGAAAACTGTGTGGTGCAAGGCTGTGTCATGTTGCGGCATCTGTGCACCTAACAGCAAAATGAAGTGTCTGGATCCACCATCACGGTAGTTCGCACCAATGCATTATAAATGACCTCCTGTTTGGGGGTCATTTATCAATTTTGCGGGCAGTCCCTCTGCCATGGGGAGGGAGCAATTTACTTTGTCTTCCTAGCGAAACGATTGGCCGTCTGCCAAATAATAAAGCAGACCCTAAATCATAAAGTGTAAGAAAATGCCCATCTAGCTTGCAAGCTGATTCTACTTTGAAGATTCTGTAGATTCTGCAATTCTTATAAACAGTTTGAATTTGCAAAGGATTCCTGGTGTGCATCAAAAGATGCCTCCCTTCATCCTTGCTGATGAGGGGTGAAACCCTGAAACCAGTCCTAGCATGCTTGTTTCCAGTCCAGGGAGGACCTGGCCTGGCAGTTCGGGCTGGACTGTTCCCATTGGATGGAGGGTCAAGACTGAGTTGCATATGGCTAGTTCAAACTGGAATGGCCTGGGGAGCAAAGAAACGATGGATTTAGGCCCAGATCTCTGTACTGGGGTGAATGTATGACATAGTTCTGCATTCTGTCCATCAATTGTTCTTTTTACATATGTCACCCCGAGTGGGACGGGTATTACCAGACGTGGGTCCCATTCTCTCCATGCCACTGGAGTCAAGCTATCCTGGCTGATGAGGGGTGAAACCCTGAAACCGGTCCTAGGATGCTTGTTTCTAGTCCAGGGAGGATCTGGCCTGGCAGTTTGGGCTGGACTGTTCCCATTGGATGCAGGGTCAAGACTGATTTGCATATGGCTGGGTCAAAACTGGAATGGCTTGGGGAGAAAAAAACATTGAATTTAGGCCCAGATCTTTGTACTGGGGTGAATGTATGACATTGTTCTGCATTCTGTCTATCAATTGTTCTTTTTGTGTTTGTCACCCCGAGTGGGACGAGTATGCCCAGATGCTGGTGCCATGCTCTCCATGCCACTGGAGTCAAGCTATCCTGGCTGATGAGGGGGTGAAACCCCGAAACCGGTCCTAGGATGCTTGTTTCCAGTCCAGGGAGGACCTGGGCTGGACTGTTCCCATTGGGTGTAGGGTCAAGACTGATTTGCATATGGCTGGGTTCAAACTGGACTGGCATGGGGAGAAAAATTATTTACACCCAGATCTCTGTACTGGGGTGAATGCACGACATTGCGCACAGCCTGGAATACCTTGCACAGATGTAAAAGGGACTTTGTTCTTTTGAGAGGTGGACCTCAGTGTATTTTTATAGCCAATGAGTGCTAACAATACCACATTCTCTCTCGGTTTTAGGTCTGTCTTCTTCTGACAAAGTCACTGAAGGCGGCTGCTGGGACCCAGACTTTGTGCCCGAGGGCCTGGAAGACTTGCTAAAGACAGATGTCACACTAGAAGCACAGGTTGGTGTGCTATCTTGCAGATTTCATTCTTTCATTGTACGTACAAGACTACCAGCCTGATAGGCATTTGTTATTTTTTGTTAAAAAAACCACTCCTTGTCATGTCCTTCAGATGTCACAGTAAAACCAGTAATTTTATTTTGTACTTTTCTGATTTTGAACCCATTTTAATTACTCAACCCATCAGCACGTGTGACAGTAATCATTTCATTTGTTGCCATAGTTAGCATCCATTAGTGTAAGATCAGCGCTGCAATACTGACCTCCAGGTGTCAAAGGAAGTGCATCAAGCCTATAATACTAGAGAAAAAAGGTCCTGTGGGATGCCTTTTACCACAAGACCTTATTTTACAGATTATTATGCTTACCTGTCCAAGTGGGCTGCAAGGGTGTGTCCTTGTTCACATTATAAAATGCAATGCAAGAGAGGCATTCCCAGTACTGGGTCATAGGTTCCATTGTAAGAGCAGTACTCACAGTCCTGGGTAATGGGTGCACTATAAGAGTAGTACTTCACTACTGGTCAGCAGCTGTCACCGCAAGACCATCACTTAGTGGCTGATCCACAGGTGTCACAGTTTTAGGGGTACACTGTCGGTGAAGTCGGGTACAAAGCAGGAGGAAACTCTCTGAGCTATATACATTTTTGGCATTTGCTCCCACTTGCTGTTTAATGCTGCCACCATTTTCTGTCCCCAGCTCCTGAAGAGGGATATGCATGGTTTCCTGAGTGTGTACCAACATTTTCTGAAGCAGACTGAGCCGTCGCTACAGTGGGAGAAGATACAGAGTCCGCCAGAAGACAGGGTATGTTCACAATTGCCACATAGTGATAGAACTCAGAGGACAATTTCAGAAACATATTTTTACCAACATTAGACGTCTAACTGCTACTTTACTCCACTGGTTCTGTCTGTTAGTGTGCTTGTAACTGCCATTTCATTCCACTGGATCTCTCTGTTAGTGTGCTTGTAACTGCCACTTTACTCCACTAGATCTGTCTGTTAGTGTGCTTGTAACTGCCACTTTATTCCACTGGGTCTCTCTGTTAGTGTGCTTGTAACTGCCACTTTATTCCACTGGATCTCTCTGTTAATGTGCTTGTAACTGCCACTTTATTCCACTGGATCTCTCTGTTAGAGTGCTTGTAACTGCCACTTTATTCCACTGGATCTCTCTGTTTGTAACTGTCACTTTATTCCACTGGATCTCTCTGTTAGTGTGCTTGTAACTGCCACTTTATTCCACTGGATCTCTCTGTTAGAGTGCTTGTAACTGCCACTTTATTCCACTGGATCTCTCTGTTAGTGTGCTTGTAACTGCCACTTTATTCCACTGGATCTCTCTGTTCTTGTGCTTGTAACTGCCACTTTTTTTCCACTGGATCTTTCTGTTTGTGTGCTTGTAATTGCCACTTTATTCCACCGGATCTCTCTGTTAGTGTGCTTGTAACTGTCACTTTATTCCATGGGATCTCTCTGTTCTTGTGCTTGTAACTGCCACTTTATTCCACTGGATCTCTTTGTTTGTGTGCTTGTAACTGCCACTTTATTCCACGGGATCTCTCTGTTCTTGCGCTTGTAACTGCCACTTTATTCCACGGGATCTCTCTGTTCGTGTGCTTGTAACTGCCACTTTATTCCACAGGATCTCTGTTAGCGTGCTTGTAAATGCCACTTTATTCCACTGGATCTCTCTGTTAGCGTGCTTGTAACTGCCACTTTATTCCACTGGATCTCTCTGTTAGTGTGCTTGTAACTGCCACTTTATTCCACTGGATCTCTCTGTTAGCGTGCTTGTAACTGCCACTGTATTCCACTGGATCTCTCTGTTAGTGTGCTTGTAACTGCCACTTTATTCCACTGGATCTCTCTGTTAGTGTGCTTGTAACTACCATCTCTCTGTTAGTGTGCTTGTAAATGCCACTTTATTCCACTGAATCTCTCTGTTAGTGTGCTTGTAACCGCCACTTTATTCCACTGGATCTCTCAGTTCTTGTGCTTGTAACTGCCACTTTATTCCACAGGATCTCTCTGTTAGCGTGCTTGTAAATGACACTTTATTCCACTGGATCTCTCTGTTAGCATGCTTGTAACTGCCACTTTATTCCACTGGATCTCTCTGTTAGTGTGCTTGTAACTGCTACTTTATTCCACTGGATCTCTCTGTTAGTGTGCTTGTAACTGCCACTTTATTCCACTGGGTCTCTCTGTTAGAGTGCTTGTAACTGCCACTTTATTCCACTGGATCTCTCTGTTAGTGTGCTTGTAACTGCCACTTTATTCCACTGGATCTCTCTGTTCTTGTGCTTGTAACTGCCACTTTTTTTCCACTGGATCTCTCTGTTCGTGTGCTTGTAACTGCCACTTTATTCCACGGGATCTCTCTGTTCTTGTGCTTGTAAGTGCCACTTAATTCCACGGGATCTCTCTGTTCGTGTGCTTGTAACTGCCACTTTATTCCACGGGATCTCTCTGTTCTTGTGCTTGTAACTGCCACTTTATTCCACAGGATCTCTTTGTTCGTGTGCTGGTAACTGCCACTTTATTCCACGGGATCTTTCTGTTCTTGCGCTTGTAACTGCCACTTTATTCCACGCGATCTCTCTGTTCGTGTGCTTGTAACTGCCACTTTATTCCACTGGATCTCTCTGTTAGTGTGCTTGTAACTGCCACTTTATTCCACTGGATCTCTCTGTTCTTGTGCTTGTAACTGCCACTTTTTTCCACTGGATCTTTCTGTTCGTGTGCTTGTAAGTGCCACTTTATTCCACGGGATCTCTCTGTTCGTGTGCTTGTAACTGCCACTTTATTCCACAGGATCTCTGTGTTCTTGTGCTTGTAAGTGCCACTTAATTCCACGGGATCTCTCTGTTCGTGTGCTTGTAACTGCCACTTTATTCCACGGGATCTCTCTGTTCTTGTGCTTGTAACTGCCACTTTATTCCACGGGATCTCTTTGTTCGTGTGCTTGTAACTACCACTTTATTCCACGGGATCTCTCTGTTCTTGCGCTTGTAACTGCCACTTTATTCCACGCGATCTCTCTGTTCGTGTGCTTGTAACTGCCACTTTATTCCACAGGATCTCTGTTAGCGTGCTTGTAAATGCCACTTTATTCCACTGGATCTCTCTGTTAGCGTGCTTGTAACTGCCACTTTATTCCACTGGATCTCTCTGTTAGTGTGCTTGTAACTGCCACTTTATTCCACTGGATCTCTCTGTTAGTGTGCTTGTAGCTTACGCTTTATTCCACTGGATCTCTCTGTTAGTGTGCTTGTAACTGCCACTTTATTCCACTGGATCTCTCTGTTAGTGTGCTTGTAACTGCCACTTTATTCCACGGGATCTCTTTGTTCGTGTGCTTGTAACTACCACTTTATTCCACGGGATCTCTCTGTTCTTGCGCTTGTAAATGCCACTTTATTCCACGTGATCTCTCTGTTCGTGTGCTTGTAACTGCCACTTTATTCCACAGGATCTCATTTAGCGTGCTTGTAAATGCCACTTTATTCCACTGGATCTCTCTGTTAGCGTGCTTGTAATTGCCACTTTATTCCACTGGATCTCTCTGTTAGTGTGCTTGTAACTGCCACTTTATTCTACTGGATCTCTCTGTTAGTGTGCTTGTAACAGCCACTTTTTTCCACTGGATCTCTCTGTTAGTGTGCTTGTAACTTCCACTTTATTCCACTGGATCTCTCTGTTAGTGTGCTTGTAACTGCCACTCTGTTAGCGTGCTTGTAACTGCCACTTTATTCTACTGGATCTCTCTGTTAGTGTGCTTCTAGCTTCCGCTTTATTCCACTGGATCTCTCTGTTAGTGTGCTTGTAACTGCCACTTTATTTCACTGGATCTCTCTGTTAGTGTGCTTGTAACAGCCACTTTTTTCCACTGGATCTCTCTGTTAGTGTGCTTGTAACTGCCACTTTATTCCACTGGATCTCTCTGTTAGTGTGCTTGTAACTGCCACTTTATTCCACTGGATCGCTCAGTTCTTGTGCTTGTAACTGCCACTTTATTCCACGGGATCTCTCTGTTCTTGAGTTGTAACTGCCACTTTATTCCACGCGATCTCTCTGTTTGTGTGCTTGTAACTGCCACTTTATTCCACAGGATCTCTCTGTTAGCGTGCTTGTAAATGCCACTTCATTCCACTGGATCTCTCTGTTAGCGTGCTTGTAACTGCCACTTTATTCCACTGGATCTCTTTGTTAGTGTGCTTGTAACTGCCACTATATTCCACTGGATCTCTCTGTTAGTGTGCTTGTAGCTTCCGCTTTATTCCACTGGATCTCTCTGTTAGTGTGCTTGTAACTGCCATTTTATTCCACTGGATCTCTCTGTTAGTGTGCTTGTAACTGCCACTTTATTCCACTGGATCTCTCTGTTCTTGTGCTTGTAACTGCCACTTTTTTCCACTGGATCTTTCTGTTCGTGTGCTTGTAAGTGCCACTTTATTCCACGGGATCTCTCTGTTCGTGTGCTTGTAACTGCCACTTTATTCCACAGGATCTCTGTGTTCTTGTGCTTGTAAGTGCCACTTAATTCCACGGGATCTCTCTGTTCGTGTGCTTGTAACTGCCACTTTATTCCACGGGATCTCTCTGTTCTTGTGCTTGTAACTGCCACTTTATTCCACGGGATCTCTTTGTTCGTGTGCTTGTAACTACCACTTTATTCCACGGGATCTCTCTGTTCTTGCGCTTGTAACTGCCACTTTATTCCACGCGATCTCTCTTTTCGTGTGCTTGTAACTGCCACTTTATTCCACAGGATCTCTGTTAGCGTGCTTGTAAATGCCACTTTATTCCACTGGATCTCTCTGTTAGCGTGCTTGTAACTGCCACTTTATTCCACTGGATCTCTCTGTTAGTGTGCTTGTAACTGCCACTTTATTCCACTGGATCTCTCTGTTAGTGTGCTTGTAGCTTACGCTTTATTCCACTGGATCTCTCTGTTAGTGTGCTTGTAACTGCCACTTTATTCCACTGGATCTCTCTGTTAGTGTGCTTGTAACTGCCACTTTATTCCACGGGATCTCTTTGTTCGTGTGCTTGTAACTACCACTTTATTCCACGGGATCTCTCTGTTCTTGCGCTTGTAAATGCCACTTTATTCCACGTGATCTCTCTGTTCGTGTGCTTGTAGCTGCCACTTTATTCCACAGGATCTCATTTAGCGTGCTTGTAAATGCCACTTTATTCCACTGGATCTCTCTGTTAGCGTGCTTGTAATTGCCACTTTATTCCACTGGATCTCTCTGTTAGTGTGCTTGTAACTGCCACTTTATTCTACTGGATCTCTCTGTTAGTGTGCTTCTAGCTTCCGCTTTATTCCACTGGATCTCTCTGTTAGTGTGCTTGTAACTGCCACTTTATTTCACTGGATCTCTCTGTTAGTGTGCTTGTAACAGCCACTTTTTTCCACTGGATCTCTCTGTTAGTGTGCTTGTAACTTCCACTTTATTCCACTGGATCTCTCTGTTAGTGTGCTTGTAACTGCCACTCTGTTAGCGTGCTTGTAACTGCCACTTTATTCTACTGGATCTCTCTGTTAGTGTGCTTCTAGCTTCCGCTTTATTCCACTGGATCTCTCTGTTAGTGTGCTTGTAACTGCCACTTTATTTCACTGGATCTCTCTGTTAGTGTGCTTGTAACAGCCACTTTTTTCCACTGGATCTCTCTGTTAGTGTGCTTGTAACTGCCACTTTATTCCACTGGATCTCTCTGTTAGTGTGCTTGTAACTGCCACTTTATTCCACTGGATCGCTCAGTTCTTGTGCTTGTAACTGCCACTTTATTCCACGGGATCTCTCTGTTCTTGAGTTGTAACTGCCACTTTATTCCACGCGATCTCTCTGTTTGTGTGCTTGTAACTGCCACTTTATTCCACAGGATCTCTCTGTTAGCGTGCTTGTAAATGCCACTTCATTCCACTGGATCTCTCTGTTAGCGTGCTTGTAACTGCCACTTTATTCCACTGGATCTCTTTGTTAGTGTGCTTGTAACTGCCACTATATTCCACTGGATCTCTCTGTTAGTGTGCTTGTAGCTTCCGCTTTATTCCACTGGATCTCTCTGTTAGTGTGCTTGTAACTGCCATTTTATTCCACTGGATCTCTCTGTTAGTGTGCTTGTAACTTCCACTTTATTCCACTGGATCTCTCTGTTAGTGTGCTTGTAACTGCCACTTTATTCCACAGGATCTCTCTGTTCTTGTGCTTGTAACTGCCACTTTATTTTACAGGATATCTCTGTTCGTGTGCTTGTAACTGCCACTTTATTCCACTGGATCTCTCTGTTAGTGTGCTTGTAACTGCCACTCTGTTAGCGTGCTTGTAACTGCCACTTTATTCCACTAGATCTCTCTGTTAGTGTGCTTGTAACTGCCACTTTATTCCACTGGATCCCTCTGTTAGTGTGCGGCTAAAGGAAAAGCCACCAGGAGCAAAAATGAAAAGATTTTCAGACCTCAGATATAAGAAACGACATGATACATCTTAGAACAGCAGCACATAGAAAACTGAATAAGAACGCCCACTGCATCACATCAGTTTAATCAAGAGGAGAGAGCTCAGAAGAGTAGATAGAAGATACACCCCCTCTTCACAAGCAACTACCAAGAAAGTTATACATGGACTGGGATGGTAAATCATAAAATGACATGCAACATCATTATACCTATAATGAACAAATCATCTTACACTATAAACATTCACACTAATTCATACACACCCACCCTCAAACTAAAGATCTATACGCACTTTACACAGCCGCAATGCACTCTCAATACCACATTCTACCAGTGTATCCTTCTGACCCGGAAGAGAAATGATAGAAAGCACCATGACACCAAAAACAAACGAATCTACTTTCAACCCTAGGAGATGCTGGATAATATTCTCTCTAGAGAAAAGCAGCTGCTCTGCCTTCACCTGACATGAGCACCCTAGTGGAGCATCCTTTCACTAATAATAACACATCTTCTATAGAACATATTCCTCAGACGCCAGTGGGTATCCTTCCACTAAACCATATAGGGTGCTTTACGTCTTGTAACAACTGCAAACATGGAGTGCGCTCTTCCTTCCTGTAGCAACTACAACCCAGCTGGCCATCCTTTCCCTTGTAGTTGAAGAACAGTAGACTAATGAGGTCTTGTTTGTCTAACCTTGGCTCACCCCATACAATATCATGTACTCCACAGTAATGAGGTGTATTCAGACTCATTAGGGGCCCTATTATGATGTAAGTTGGAGGTCGGAGGCTTTCTGACTTACATCGTTGGTTTCAAATCCGACAGCCTTATTACGATGAAGGCTGTCTGATTTGAAGCCGGACGGTTCGGACCAACTGGCTTCCGACAGGCTCATGGAGCTTTGATACCTGCTACTTACTTCAGTCTAATGTCAGACAATCTCCTATGACAAGCACCTCAGGTGTATCTGAATTCAGTTTTAAAGAATTGCGACTCATCCACAAAACAATCTAACATATCTGAATTTTTTAAAATGTTTTGGGGGTGCTTTCTAGTCTTAAATTGAGTTGGGCATCGATAAGCTTACGACATACTTGAAAAGCCGTACAAGTGAATCAGGCTATTGATACTTGCCAATGAAAACTACCAGTGGAATATCCCAACAATAGGTCAACATAGAGGAGAGTATCCTTAGTATAGTAAAATCAACATTTTTTGGGGGGAGAACACCATCAACAGAGCACATGTATAAAGCACTATAAAAAAACACAAACTCCATTGCATCAGACACATTCACAAGCCAAAACTCACTATTACTGACTCGGGCAAGTAATCGACCCCAGTTATCAGAAATATAAAGTATTTATAATGAAATGGTCTTAGATTTCTCTCCCATGGGCAAGGGTAAAATAAATCCTGGGCCTCTCAGTCATCAGGTCTCAGGCTCTAAGAAGTCTGGCCAGGGAGCATAGTTACTGCCCAAAGTGGGTGGAAATTGGTTTTGGGTGAACCCTAGTCCAATAAAGTCTTGAGCTGTGCAGGAGATTCCTCATAAAGGTACGTATAGCATGTTGAGTGGGTTTAAAGATATCAAGGATGCTGGGGGAATGCATATGGTCAGTAAGTATTGCAGATGCAAGGACAGGAGACGAAAGCTATCTGTACCACGTGGCGACCTACCTTGGTGCCTATGATGGCAGCCAAAGAGTCATCATCGAGAGTCTCAGCTAGATAATCAGTATGACACAACTGTGGGGATTTTAGCAACATCCATTGATTGGCTGCCTTGCTCTATTTCCTCTTCAGATCCAGTCCTTCGAGAGCATCAAGGCCCAAGCCCTACCTGAAGACATCACCACTCTGCTCAACCAGCTAGTCGTCCTGAAGCTGAATGGTGGATTGGGGACCAGCATGGGCTGCAAGGGCCCAAAAAGCCTAATAAGTGTCCGCAATGAAAACACCTTCCTGGACTTGACCATCAAACAGATCGAGGTGAGCGGGTGTGTTTGCATGTCACAGCCTTTAATAAGAGAAGGCGATTTAGGCAGAGGCTTCATTTATTTACATTTTACAAAGCAGACCAAGCCAAAAAGCTTTTAATTAGAATTGTACTCTAGGGAATATCATTTATTGGAGTTAGAAACTAAAACAAGCAGTGATGAAAATCTGACAAAAAGATTTCAATAAAACAGTAATATAAAAAAGAAAAATACTCAACTGGTTTCCCAAAGCAGATACCTGTGCCTTTAAAAAATATATTTTTTTGGACATTTGCACATAACATAAGCCCTTAGCTCTGCAAGCAGGATACCGGCGTTGCATATAATGTAGTGGGCCTTTGCAGATGGTAATATATCCGCAAATTTATCAGGCCTATACAATCGTGGATTCAATCAAGAAAGAATGCCAGTCGGTCAGCCTTTTCCTTTGTACAGCTGTACATATCAAGAAGGGATTCATCACTGAGCATTACAAATACAGTCAATAATATTCAAAACTAACACACAACATATCCAGGGTTGGAGATTGGATAGAAGTAAAAGGAACCAATGGGTATTTACACAGCAGGACAGTGTTGCCCACCCAGTCTATGGAGCAGCCAGAAAAACCTCGACCCAACTGAAGTATAGTCATATCGAGAGTAGCCGGGTGGAGGAAGCAGGGGCTATTGGCCCATTGTAAGTGAGTAGAGCTGGGAACAAAGGAGTCGGATGGGGTACGCAATTCACAGAGTTAATTGTATAAACACAAGGCAATAATAATATTGATACCCAGGGTTGGCTGACACAGAAGCATCTATGGTGGCAAGGTGTCGACCTTAGGTTCACTTTTCAGACACCACCACAGATCGTCCCAGTTTCCAGAGATTAGATGTTTCCATGGGCCTCGAGTCTCCTCCTAATGCAGGGCTGTGCGTTTGACCTACCCCCATTTTGAGGCAGCACACTGCCTTGCCTTGAACTTTGTAAGAAGTAATGCCTTCTATTTCATAGTGCCTTCTCACTTGTCCACAGCAGTGATAGATCCAAATGTGAGCAACCGCCTTATTTTATTTGGGTCTCATATACAGTACGAAAGCGCAGACCTACCAGGAGTTTAGAATGGCAGCTTCTTGATAGTTGTCACCGCCAGCCAAAATCCCGGGCAGTCTTAATGCATGTGTTGTAAGCTCGAAGAGGCAGCATTGCAGCGTGCACAAGCGGCGTTAGCAGTAGGGTAAATTTTATTAATCTTATTAGGGATAGCTAGACCCTATGTAAAATGTTAAATTGAGGCAATTTAAATTTAGCGTTTCACAAGACAATATGTTGGTATGCCGCTGCCCAAGTCCACTCTTTATCGTGGACTACTCTTCCTTCTTTGAACTCCTAAATGTATCACAGGTGTCGCAGGGATTTATGTATGTGGTGCTGAAGGAAACTGCTTAGCCAACTTACCCGCTTCCTGCCATCACCCATGAGAAATAGGGTCTGGACCATGGAATGAGTTTGGGGTTCTGTATCAGAAATAGACCATGTAGTTGTAGGAACATTAATCTGAACTCTGTGCCAAGAATTGTCATGATGCCAGCCTTTCCCCAGCTTCATAGATGGTTGTCAGTGTGCCACCCCAGTGCTTTGACAACCCAAGCAGGGGTGTGGTAGGGGCATGAGAGGAAACCTCTTTGGTGACACAAATCTGCCATGATAGCTCAGGGCAGTATACAGCAAGTGAGGGGGGTCTTGCCCTAACCTAGTGCTCAGGAGAAGCTGTTCATATGGTTGTTCAAGCGTCAGTGGACAGGTCTCTGTCTAGAGACAAACTTGACATCCAGCAGCAAAGCCATTAAAGTTGGACCTCTAAATTGTAATGTTTAAAATTCGGGGCCCCTCTGGGATGTCCGGGAGTCGTCGTTTGACCAGTACAACATTATGCTGGCCATTGCGTCATGTAAGCTCCCCCTCATCAGAATTCTACCTAGTGTAAAAACGTCCTAGTGAAGAAGATGGGGACATTAGAGATATAATATAGGATATGCGGCAACATCACCATTTTGGATAGGGCACTGTTATGGAGAAGAAATGTGGTAGTCCATTCTTTGTAAATTAATAGATGGTATTTATTTAAGTAGTAATCAAGGAGAGCCCCACCAGGAGCAGTCTGTGCTCTGCTCAGCCCATTCAGTAACTGACCAAAACTTCAACATTCTAAAATACACACATCCTGGCTGAGCAGCATACTACAGGAACACATCCCATAGCAGAGAGCGGTAGAAGTGTGAAGAACCTGAAATCTTCATTCTCAGGGGTCTCACTAATACAAAAGAAGAATCTGACACAGAAGCTGGAATATAAAGAGAACATTTTTATTAAACTCATATGAGTGAGACTACGTCACACAGAAGCCTTAGCAACTGAATGAGGCAGTCTAAAGAGTACAGAACACAGAGGCCTTTTATATGCTTAGGGTTACAAACTCAGCACAAGAGTAAGGGGCAGTCCTAGGTTTTGCAAGCATGCAAAATACCTAATATGGACATACAAGATCTGCAAAATATTAGCCAATAGGAAAACATTCAAAACAAGGCATCATGTAACCAGAACGTCCCCCTTAAGTGCGTTTCTGCCCAACCCATAAGTCAATCAATTACAGCACCTATAGGTCAATCAGTAATGGCAGGACATGTCTGTATGCAGTTAGGCCAGCTGGTGTCTGAGATTGGTTTTCAAAACAAGGACAGAGGGGGTTTTCAACACGTTGCAGTCCATAGGGCAGAAACACTTCGTGAAACATGCAGCCTGTGTAAAGGCAACACAAAATGGAGTTTGAATGTAAAATGGAGTCAAAATTAAAGAACCTCAAGTGTACCTTTAACAATCATATGTTTCTGACATGAAATAATGGTAAAATGATGTATTAAAAAAGCAGGGCATGATGCAAACATATATGTGCCCATAAAACGATGGATGGAAAAAATCCGTAGATTAGTCATTTTCGTTCTTTTCGTCCCAGTTTTTGGAAAACTAAAAAAATTTCCTTGAAACTTCTGTCAGACTTTGGTATTGAAATTCTTCTTCCTCCCTTCTTGTGTGGTCGTAGAGACATTTTGGTACACTTGTATCTTCTCTGCAGATTTGTTAGGGCCTAAAATTGTCAAGTGCTACCGAGTAACAGAGGACAAAGAAGATGTCTGAGAAGATGTGTAGCACCTAGATTTCACTTCTGCAATCCTAACGAGTGTCTGACAAAGCAGCAGCTCTCGGGGGCACTCACCCTGCTGAAAGAAGGCTAATATTTCCGAAGTGCACTGTAACTGAAAGATTTCCTAGCACTAAATGGTAGTTTCAAGCCACACAACGCGAAAATTGGTATTTATAACGTTAGCAGTCATGTTTTAAGCTGTTTAAGAAAGCTCAAGTGTTTGTTATGAGCTGTAAAATATCTGGCTATGTGAAGGATTACCGCTCACATTTTTCAGAACTCTGGGGCATATAATCAAGAACAGGCGATAAATTATCACCTCTTTATTGGCAGAAAACTGCTGCTAAAGCGGCGATAATGGGCTTGATAATATGCCCTTCTGAATTCCCATAGCGGCAGTTTCCTGCCGATAAAGCAGCGATCATTTTATTGCCTGGTATTGATAATATGCCCCTCTATTATTGCTACGCTCACTGCAGTTAAAAGGTATTGGTAAACGGTACCACCTCAGCACAGTGGAACGCCTAAGGATGTTTATTAAAAAGAGTAGCTGTGCGCACCCATTTGCAGTGCAATGATTATTTCTGTGGCAAGATCAAAATATGGAGACGAGCATCGAACAAAAGCAAAGAACAGGAACGAGGATGTTTCTGATTAAATCCCTACTGCGGATGACTTTTGTGGGAGAATATATGCTAAGCTGGTGGGAAAGAGTTAGAGAGGTTTAAGGACTGCACTGGGAATATTGGTGCAACAACAGCCAAGAGCAGAAGGAGTAAAACACATGGTTAGAGCCTACATCTAAAGCTGGAGTTTCAATGCAAGAAAATGCACATCTCTCATCAGCGCGGTGATGGTACCAGAATATCTTTCTTCGAATATCAATCTTTCATAAATGTCTTGTTATAAACATCCTGTAAAATAATATTGCCCCATTAGATTTAATATAAAATCTACATCAAGTGGGACAATATTTTTTATGAATGATATGTGTGACGTGTTACATATGTCAGACACTATTTATATACATGGTATTCTGACATTCAGCCAGAGACAAGTTTGTAAAAGAAACTGACAGGCTGGGAAGTAAAAGTAGAATTTGCACAGATCCACATTGGACTACAGGTAGGTTATAATTAGGAGGAGGGGTGATTGGACCATGCGTGTCAGCGCATGGTGGATTCTGGATTTTTCATCCGCTCAGACATGTCCACCCTCTTATCCACAGCACCTGAATGAAACCCATGGGTGTGACGTGCCCCTCGTCTTGATGAACTCCTTTCACACTGACCAGGAGACTGAGGACATTCTGAAGAAGTACTCCCGACGCCATGTGCAGATCCTCACCTTCACCCAAAGCAGGTAAGATCAGGTTCCACAGTACTTTCAGGCCACATAACTTTCCTACAACTGAACATTTCTTCAAGGTTTTCTACTGTGCATTCTTAGTGCCAAAACATTTCCAGTGTGGACAAAGTTCAAGGACCATGAGTTGATATACTTATGAGACAATCGGGAAAGTCTAGGATGCTTGTAACTGTATATGGCCTATCTAAGATGGACAGAACATGTGGATTCTGGGTCTCATGTGGCGGTATAGTAGTATATCCCTGAGGGACACACTGCTTGGCTCCTAGCACAGCTGTACCTCTGTGGCACCACACCTGGAAGGGATGGGCAGGTTGAGATCTTTGTCACTATATCTGATTCTTGACTTGGTAGGGATAGACTTGTTGGCCCTATGTACCCTGTAACTCTGTTAGCATGCTTGGGAGGTAAAGGCTAGTTGAAATCTGCATCTCTATATCTGAATGGTAACATGAATGAGAAGGGCATTCTGGCTGGGCCTAAGTCCCCCTTTGTCTACGTGGTATCACAGATAATGGAGAGGCTGGATCCTAATTTCGCCCTGTCTACCCTCTACGGTGCCTTGGAGAGTTAGTCTGTGGGAGAGGGACATTATTGAAAGGAACCAGAATGATGGTCATTATGGTGATAAGATAGAGATACATTTGTACTCTGAAACCTCAATTTTTCAAGCACTTGTTTCCAAAAATACCCACTGTTTCAGTGGTCTGAAAAGTAGAGAAAAGTTAGTGTTCGAGGCATGTGTGCTGTAGATACACATGCTTTGCATAATCCTGCCATCTAGTTTTGGGTCCTGATGTTTGCACATTGTTTTTCTTCAAAGAAGACTCCTCCTTTCGGTGATAATGCGCATGGGCATCGACTCCATTGTTAGATTGTTTTCTTTCCGCTATCGGGTTCGGGCGTGTATTACAGCGCTCCGATTCATAATCGTCAATCAGGATTCCTTCGGTACACAATTCACTTACCCTCATCGGTATTTTTTTTAATCGCATTTCCACCTTCTGCATTTCGAAAATTCTGAAAACTTTCATTACCTAATCGGGAACTTTAACCGTGGCCTTAGGGCTTAGCTCGTTTTCCTCTATCTACTTCCACTCGAAGATCCGTCTTCGAGTCTTCCTCCGATGAAATTAACGCCATTTCAGTCTGTCCTCGGTGCGATTCAAATAACTGCGCACCAACCTTCATAAGGTCTGTCACCTCTGTCTCTCCCCGGAGCTTAAAGAGGAAGACTGCAACGCTTGTCACTTGTTCTGATCCAAAAAGACTCTGCGAGACCGTCTTGCCCGACGAAGAGACATGCAGCAGCAGAGTATCAAGGACACCCCTGATATCTTCAGAAAATATATAGAGCAAGAAGAGATGTAAGCAGCAGAAGAGGCCTTCTCCGTTCAGGACTACGATTATGAGTTGGAGATCGAACTAGAGTCCAACGATGTTCCAGCTGCACAGAGTGCCATGAGTAACAAAGCCCCTTTGCCCACCCAACCCGCTCCAACCAACCAAACGGCTATTCATCCGCCACTGCCACCAGGCCATAGTAGGCACCAAGACTCCGATTCCAATTCCCCCCTTCCAGCTCGGCACTGAAACAGCAAGTCAAGCCTTCCGGTTCGTGCTCGAGCCGATATACTTCTTCGATTTGGAAACAATTGGGCTCCAAAGATAAAAAGGAAAAATCCAGCTCAAAACATAAAGATGCTCCTTTAAAGCTACAAGAGCCTATTTAGGAAATAATGAAACAAAAGCTGGATCCAAAGCAAAAGAAAATGCATATATATCCTGACACTGGGCACATTACAACTAAGCCAGTTATACCATCTTCCAAAAGGAAAATAGACAGTAAATATAAACTCCCTCTTAAGAAGAAAAAGGACATGGATACTAGTCCTATTAACATTCCTCAAACCCCTCCACCTTCTTCACCAGTACCTATTATAACAGCTTCAGCCCCTTTACACATCACACCACCAGGCTCTCCTCATTATCTAATCCTGATATTGTTGATGATGATGACACTTCTGATCAGCCACCACCTGAATAATGGGGTGACAACAATATAGACCCAGCAAATCAAAATAGAGAGAGAGGACTAGATAAGCTAGTCCGGATCCCCTAGTTTATATGTAGATTTATCAAGAAAGGACTAGCTTAGTTGTGTGAAGAAACTCAATGGGTACGTATGTCGGCAAACCATTTGGTTTGATCATGAAGCCTTCACCCACCAACCTGGTTGGTGGCATGCTTCATCATCGGGCCCACCGCAGTGACACCGAATGTGTCCCGGGTGCGCTTCGACTCCAGATTACTGAGGAGCTGGAATACTTGCTGAGTGTGCTGTGTTAGTGGGTGTGAAAGTGATTTAAAAGCTATACAGTGGGTCTCAGTTCCCGAGGGTGTATGGATACGTTTAATATCGGAGCCCCTGTTAGCAGCTAAAAAGGTAAGCGGACGCGTTGAAGTGAGTTATGACCTCCTTCGTCCTGTGTGGTCTACATGTTTCAGCCAGGCTTTTATTTATAACTGGCTTTCCTCAGGACCAATAAGTATGTGTAGGTGAAAATAAATATATTAAGTGATCAGTGTTGTATTTACCAAAAGTGTCGCACTCGCTAAGGTGCGTTACGTGTTAGAGGGGGATTCCCTCTGCTTTACTGTACACATAACATGAAAGACACAAACGGACATACATGGTAGAGTCAATTAGAATAATGTTCTAGGAACACAACATGTTGCCGGCTGCTAAGGTGTGTGAACGACCTAGAACGGCGGGCAAACGTGGCCATGTTGATTGCATGGCTGGTGTGGTTTATAGCGTAAAACCGGGGTGGGGGTGGTGGGCTAAACAGCGAGGTATGTGCATGGTGAGGTACAGGTAAGTATAATACATTTTACTCACACTTGCTGTTTGCTGTTAAAGCCTCCTTGGGTCACCTGGCAGGGAGAGAAGACCCTAGATATTGTAGAGAGGCAAAGTTTAGCACCGAGGCTGTAGGGAAAAAGTTTCTGCTGCTTACCTAGACTGTAGCGGTGAACCAGCGTTATTACTCACGGAATTGCCGATCTGCGTGCTCCTTAGACCTGTTGTCCTGCTGCGGTGTCCCGGGTAAATGAGAGGAGTCCCCGGTCGGGTTTAAGTAGCCCATTAGATTCACAGCACCTGGAGCGGGAGTGGAGAGAGTGGGTGCGGTCGTGCTGAAAGCGCTGAGTCATCTGCAGTTCAGCGCATGCGCGCGGGGATCAGTGCTGCGTGCGCATGCGCAGAGCGCAACTGGTAGTGCCGCGGAGGAGCGCGTGCGCGTAGCAGCGCAGAGGGAGAACAGCCTGTGTAGTGGTCTAGTGCAATGTGAAATGGTTAAAAAGGAA
Organism: Lissotriton helveticus; assembly: GCF_964261635.1. NCBI lineage: Eukaryota > Metazoa > Chordata > Amphibia > Caudata > Salamandridae > Lissotriton > Lissotriton helveticus. The sequence goes on from NC_136070.1 coordinate 644,633,347, forward strand.
GGTTAAAAAGAGGAGATACAGACTGGGGTATTGAGAGGTACACGAGTAAAAACGGGAGGACCTGGGATACAAACGATCAGATCAGATTATACTATCTTGATACGTAAAGGAATGCTCAAGTTGTCATTCAGCCCATTTATATGCGTGGAAAGGCGGTATATACAGCGTTGTTCCTTCATGAGGAGAGCCTTTTCATTACAGTCAGTTACCTCAAACTGTTCAATCACTGTCCACGTAAAGTCATTGGGGGTGTGATTGTGGGTGAGAAAGTGTTCCGTCAATTTACTAATGTTTTTACCACAGCGCATGGTACTTCTGTGCTCAGTCATTCTTGTCCTGACTTTCCGAGTAGTCATACCGATGTACCTGAGGCCGCACCGGCAAGTGATGAGGTATACTAAGTTTGATGAATTGCAGTTGGTAAACTGGCGCTGAGTCCAGGTTTTGAGGTTTTCCAGGGCAAGTGTCTTTGAAGGGGATGTCAGGTGACAGACGCTGCAGTTATTGCAAGGTTGGTGGCCAGTGAGTTTTGGTAGGCCCCATACGTTCAGGAGCGTGTTGTCTGTCGGACGGGAGCTTGTTCTCGGTCTGGTGGACACCAATTGGTCTTTTAGATTCTTTGCTCTCTTGTATGCGAAACGTGGGATCTCCCAGTTTCTGGTTCCTGAATTGACTATCTTCCAGTTTTTGCGGATTATGTTGGACACCTGATTTGAGGCGGTGTTATAAGTGGTTACACATGTGATGATTGGTGTTTCAGGTGGTTTGATGATGGTTTCCAAAAGTGCCTCTCTGTTCTGATTTCGCGCTCTTTTGCAGACACTTGCCCTGGAAAACGGCAAAACCTGGACTCAGCGCCAGTTTACCAACTGCAATTCATCAAACTTAGTATACCTCATCACTTGCCGGTGCGGCCTCAGGTACATCGGTATGACTACTCGGAAAGTCAGGACAAGAATGACTGAGCACAGAAGTACCATGTGCTGTGGTAAAAACATCAGTAAATTGACGGAACACTTTCTCACCCACAATCACACCCCCAATGACTTTACGTGGACAGTGATTGAACAGTTTGAGGTAACTGACTGTAATGAAAAGGCTCTCCTCATGAAGGAACAATGCTGGATATACCGCCTTTCCACGCATATAAATGGGCTGAATGACTCCATTCCGTGGAATTCCCTGACAACTTGAGCATTCCTTTATGTATCAAGATAGTATAATCTGATCTGATCGTTTGTATCCCAGGTCCTCCCGTTTTTACTCGTGTACCTCTCAATACCCCAGTCTGTATCTCCTTTTAACCTTCCTTTTTAACCTTTTCACATTGCACTAGACCACTACACAGGCTGGTCTCCCTCTACGCTGCTACGCGCACGCGCTCCTCCGTGGCACTACCAGTTGCGCTCTGCACATGCGCACGCAGCACAGATCCCCGCGCACATGCGCTGAACTGCAAATGACTCAGCGCTTTCAGCGCGACCGCACCCACTCTCTCCACTCCCGCTCCAGGTGCTGTGAATCTAATGGGCTACTTAAACCCGACCGGGGACTCCTCTCATTTACCCGGGACACCGCAGCAGGACAACAGGTCTAAGGAGCACACAGATCGGCAATTCCGTGAGTAATAACGCTGGTTCACCGCTACAGTCTAGGTAAGCAGCAGAAACTTTTTCCCTACAGGCTCGGTGCTAAACTTTGCCTCTCTACAATATCTAGGGTCTTCTCTCCCTGCCAGGTGACCCAAGGAGGCTTTAACAGCAAACAGTAAGTGTGAGGAAAATGTATTATACTTACCTGTACCTCACCATGCACATACCTCGCTGTTTAGCCCACCACCCCCACCCCGGTTTTACGCTATAAACCACACCAGCCATGCAATCCACATGGCCACGTTTGCCCGCCGTTCTAGGTCGTTCACACACCTTAGCAGCCGGCAACATGTTGTGTTCCTAGAACATTATTCTAATTGACTCTACCATGTATGTCTGTTTGTGTCTTTCATGTTATGTGTACAGTAAAGCAGAGGGAATCCCCCTCTAACACGTAACGCACCTTAGCGAGTGCGACACTTGTGGTAAATACAACACTGATCACTTAATATATTTATTTTCACCTACACATACTCATTGGTCCTGAGGAAAGCCAGTTATAAATAAAAGGCCTGGCTGAAACATGTAGACCACACAGGACGAAGGAGGTCATAACTCACTCCAACGCGTCCGCTTGCCTTTTTAGCTGCTAACAGGGGCTCAGATATTAAACTTATCCATACACCCTCGGGAACTGAGACCCACTGTATAGCTTTTAAATCACTTTCACACCCACTAACACAGCACACTCAGCAAGTATACCAGCTCCTCAGTAATCTGGAGTCGAAGCACACCCAGGACACATTCGGTGTCACTGCGGTGGGCCCGATGATGAAGCATGCCACCAACCAGGTTGGTGGGTGAGGGCTTCATGATCAAACCAAATGGTTTGCCGACATACGTACCCATTGAGTCTCTTCACACAACTAAGCTAGTCCTTTCTTGATAAATCAACAATATAGACCCACCTGTAGACACAGACCCGGAGCAGTATCCGGGTACACCTTCCACTCCTGATGATAATACTGCATATCAGGAGTTAATTGCTAGGGTAGCCACTTACTATGGGGTAACTTTTTATAAGGAAGCCCTATAAGAGGATTTCCTATTAGAACCTTAGGAAACACACACAGAACATCACAATCCCTGCCTATGTTAAAGGATATAATGAGGCATGCTGACAATATTTTTAAGGATCCAGTTAGGGCACGTATCCTAACACCTGGGGTGGATAAAAAATGTAAACCCCCACCATCTGACCCAGTTTTTTTTAAGGGCCAGTTGCCTTTGGATTCTTTAGTAGTCTCTAAAGCCCGTAAAAGGGTAAATTCACAAACCTCAGGGGAGACACCACCTCCTGATAAAGAATCCAAACTAATAGATGCCTCTTGGAAAAGGGTAGCTGCTCAATCAGCCAACCATTGGTGCATAGCCAATACACAAGGCCTATTGGCTAGGTATGATAGGGCACACTGGGAAAATATGGAAATATTATTACAATATCTCTCAGAAGAACACAAGAGAAAGGGGCAGGAAATAATGCAGGAAGGGAAATGTATCTCCAATTCCTCTATCAGATGTGCATTAGATGCTGCAGATACTGCAGCTAGAGGAGTCAATACCAGGAGACGTGCATGGCTCAGAATTTCTGGTTTCAAACCAGAAGTTCAACAAACTATTCTTAATGCACCTTTTGATAAGGAACACCTCTTAGGGCCTCAAATAGACCAATCGCTTGAAAAGTGAAAAAATCTGTGGGAGCACTTCAGTCTCCTTCTACTAGAGGTTCCTTTCGTCGTTCCTTTCACAGAGGGGGCTCCAAAACTAATGCCACAGATGCGGGCCCATCTTCATACAAAAGACAAACACAACCTTCCCCCTCTAGAGGATTCTATAAGGGTAGAAATAAGGCTTACAACGTTAAAGGAAGAGTTAGAATGCACAACAACATGCACCTCTCCATCCACTAATAAGCAGTGACTCGCTATCACTTCCCCCGATCATTCATCACCTGTCGGGGGAAGATTACAACAGTTTCTTCCCATTTGGCAATGAATAATATCAGACAAATGGGTGTTGGACATTATCCAACATAGTTCTTGCCTGGAGCTCACAAGCAACCCTCCCACCATTCCACCTCATATTCACAAACTGTCTTTTAAACATCAACATCTGCTCAAACAAGAAGTACAAGCTCTTCTAACGAAAGAAGCTATAGAACCTGTCGCATTACAACAACAAGGATCAGGAGTTTATTGTAAGGATATTCATTATGCTTCCTAATTCCCAAACGGGACATTTCATTAAGGCCAATCTTGGATCTCAGGCCAACAAACCTATACATATTATCAGAAAACTTCCATATGGTCACACTGCAATAGGTACTTCCACTTTTACAGCAAGGCAACTTTATGTCAACACTACACTTAAAGGTTGCATACTTTCATATACCCATTTGCCCAGCATATCGCAAATATCCCAGATTTGTGATAGGAAAAAATAATTATCCATTCAAAGTACTTCCTTTCGGAGTAACTGCACCCAGAGTATTCACCAAATGCCTTGCAGTAGTAGCAGCACATCTACGAAGACAGCAAATCCATGTCTTCCCATACCTAGACTATTGGCTCATAAAAGCCAACACACATCCCAAATGTGTGCAACACCCACAAACCACCATAAACCTTTTACATAAATTGAGATCTACAGTCAATGCACAAAATACAACCATATCTAGGAGCCATTCTAAACATTCGAATAGCTCTAGCACATCCCAATGCAGCCAGGATTCACAATTTTCACATTTATTAAACACTGTTACTCCAGTTTCAAAACAAGCAGTATCTACCAGTCATTACTTTCATGAAGCTACTAGGGATGATGCCGTCATGCATTGCCTTAGTGCCTTATGCAAGACTAAACATGCGTCCTCTACAAGAATGCTTAGCACGTCATTGGAATCAATCACAGGGTTATCTAACAGATCTAGTGTAGTTAGACAGCCGCACTCATTGCTCTCAGCAGGGGTGGAACACAAAATTTGTCAAAAGAGCGGCCCTATATCAACCCTATTCCACAAGTCGTGCTCAAAATAGATGCATATCTCACAGGGTGAGAGGAACATTTGCAACAGTTTAACAGTTCAGGGTCTTTGTGGGATACCACCCAACAGAACAATCGCATCAACTACCTAGAACTGCTAGCAGTTTAACTAGCGTTTAAAGCATTTCTACCTCATCTGATAGGAAAAGTTGTCCTAGTCCGGACAGACAATATGACAGCAATATACTATGTACAAAAACTGGGGGGTTGGAACACTCTATACAGTTGTAACGCCTCTCTCAGACCATTTGGCGTTGGGCAATTCATCACAAAATCCAACTCTTGGCAGAACATCTTCTAGGGACCTACAACATCTTTGCTGACCTCCTCAGCAGAATGAGGCAACAAGTACACAAATAGGAACTTTACCCACAAGTTCTCCTTCCATACTTTCAAAAATGGGGATTTCCACAAATGGACCTCTTTGCCACAGCAAAGAACTTAAAATGGCCAGACTTCGCCTCCAGGTTCCCACACCCTCTATCCAAAGGTAATGCCCTATGGGTCAACTGGTCAGGGATATTTGCTTATTACGCTTTTCCCTTTCCTTCCATTTCTGGCTCGGAAACTCAGGCAGACATTTCTCACACTGATTCTGGTGGCTCTCACTTGGGCTCATCAACCATAGTTCACCACACTATTAGAACTCTCAATAGTCCCACACCAGAAGCGTCATATAACTTCAAGCTTTCTCATACACAACCATGGAGAAATCAGACATTCAAACCCGAAGGAACTCAACCTAGCGATTTGGCTCCTGAAGTCATAGAGTTTGGATACTTAACCCTACCACCAGATTATATGACAATTCTTAAGGAAGGATGAAGACCCACCACTAGGGCATGTTATGCAGCACAGTGGAAAAATGTTGTGATTTATTGTAATAATAACACAATTGATCTGCTAAATGCATCTATACAAAATATTATTTGTATTCGTTAGCCTACACATCCATTCGATTACACATTGCGTCAGTAGCTGCGTTTCTTCAAAACAGACCTATTCAATGTTCCAGTAATTAACCCCTTCGATGCTCATGACGGAACGGTTCCGTCATGAGCGTCGGTTGGCCTGTGCTCATGACGGAACCGTTCCGTCATTAGCCCGTTGGCTCATTAGAACGTTCAGCACAGCGCAGGAATCTGCGCCGCGCTGATGTGGTTAAGGCCTTTATGGAAGGCCTTAAAGAATAATACCACCCAGAGTACCACCTGCACCTGCTTGGAACCTTAACATTTTTCTCACAAGGTTAATGGGGCCACCTTTTTAACTTTTACACAGTTGTTCATTACAATTCCTTTCATGGAAAGTTGCCTTTCTAATTGTTATCATTTCATTAAAACATGTTGGTGACCTACAGGCATTAACCTTAGAAGAACCCTTCTTTCAACTTCATAAAGATTGAGTGGTTCTTCGTGCAAACCCAAAATTCCTTACAAAAGTGGTCTCTGCTTTTCATATTAACCAAAAGACACACAATTGATGGACGGAATGCTGAACAAATCAACGCATTCACCCCCAATCAAGAAATTTGGGTTAAATCCATCATTCTTTTGCTCACCATGCCACCCCAGTTTAGACCTTGCCATATGCAAATCCGCCTTGACCCTGTGCCTCATGGGAACAGTCTAGCCCGAACTGCCAAGCAAGGTCCTCCCTGGACCGAAAACAAGCATCCTAGGACCGGTTTTGGGCTTTCAACCCTCATCAGCCAGGATAGCTTGAGTCCAGTGGCACAGTGAGCCCGGGACCCACATCTGGGCATACCCGGAGCACTTAGGGCGAGAAAGCAAAAGACACACAATTGATGGACGGAATGCTGAACAAATCAAAGCATTCATCCCCAGTCAAGAGTTCTGGGTTAAATCCATCATTCTTTTGCTCACCATGCTACCCCAGTTTAGACCTTGCCTTATGCAAATCAGCCTTGACCTTGTTCCTCATGGGAACAGTCCAGCCCGGAGCCTGAATTATAAAAACACCGTGTAACAGGGAACCCGGGCGACAAAGAAAGGTGGTGGCAGCTCCTTTTCACGTTCTTTGTGTGCACTTGCAGATTGCGAGGGGATCCTCCTCTGCGTGTTACATGCCTAGTGTGAATCCGGATAATATTTTGCACATCGTGATTATTTGAAATATTTTAACAAATTGACTTACTAAATTGCCTTTTAGCTGCAGTACTGTTCTTTTCATTTAATTGTATACCCTAGCCCCGTTCCACCGCGGCTCTGTGCCGTTAGTTGTGGAGGGCAGGGCAGAGCTACATTGTGCCTCAGGGCCGGCTCCCGCCGTGAACGGAACGGAGTTAGCGTTCTAGTTGGGGGCGGAGCCTGGATTATAAAAACACAGTGTAACAGGGAGCCCGGGCGACAAAGAAAGGTGGTGGCAGCTCCTTTTCGCGTTGTTTGTGTGCACTTGCAGATTGCGAGGGGATCCTCCTCTGCGTGTTACATGCCTAGTGTGAATCTGGATAATATTTTGCACATCGTGATTATTTGAAATATTTTAACAATTTGACTTACTAAATTGCCTTTTAGCTGCAGTACTGTTCTTTTCATTTGATTGTATACCCTAGCCCCGTTCCACCGCGGCTCTGTGCCGTTAGTTGTGGAGGGCAGGGCAGAGCTACATTGTGCCTCAGGGCCGGCTCCCGCCGTGAACGGAACGGAGTTAGCGTTCTAGTTGGGGGCAGAGCCTGGATTATAAAAACACTGTGTAACAGGGAGCCCGAGCGACAAAGAAAGGTGGTGGCAGCTCCTTTTCGCGTTGTTTGTGTGCACTTGCAGATTGCGAGGGGATCCTCCTCTGCGTGTTTTATGCCTAGTGTGAATCTGGATAATATTTTGCACATCGTGATTATTTGAAATATTTTAACAATTTGACTTACTAAATTGCCTTTTAGCTGCAGTACTGTTCTTTTCATTTGATTGTATACCCTAGCCCCGTTCCACCGTGGCTCTGTGCCGTTAGTTGTGGAGGTCAGGGCAGAGCTACATTGTGCCTCAGGGCCGGCTCCCGCCGTGAACGGAACAGAGTTAGCGTTCTAGTTGGGGGCGGAGCCTGGATTATAAAAACACTGTGTAACAGGGAGCCCGGGCGACAAAGAAAGGTGGTGGCAGCTCCTTTTCGCGTTGTTTGTGTGAACTTGCAGATTGCGAGGGGATCCTCCTCTGCGTGTTACATGCCTAGTGTGAATCCGGATAATATTTTGCACATCGTGATTATTTGAAATATTTTAACAATTTGACTTACTAAATTGCCTTTTAGCTGCAGTACTGTTCTTTTCATTTGATTGTATACCCTAACCCCGTTCCACCGCGGCTCTGTGCCGTTAGTTGTGGAGGGCAGGACAGAGCTACATTGTGCCTCAGGGCCGGCTCCCGCCGTGAACGGAACGGAGTTAGCGTTCTAGTTGGGGGCGGAGCTTCGCTATATGAAATGAGCATTAGGAAGCACAGCGGACGAGCGCAGCGGGAGCGCCGTCAGCGCGCCTAAGCCGCGCCAAAGGGGTGCCAGTCTGCGCCAGTCCGTGCTGGGACTGCGCGGAGCGCCGTACCCCCTGGTCCCCGAAGACCCGGCCATATTAGTAAGTTAATCACATACACTAGGGCACAACTCAGGGACATAGGAAACAACATAAATTCCTTAAATTGCACTCATTTTGATACAGACTCCGTTAGTAATCTGCTCTCGTCCTCATGTCCAAATTGCCAATTTAAGCTTATATTACCTTACGTACAACCATCATCTCTTCTGGCCCCCGGGAATGATGTTAAACACATAACTTGTGTACTCATTAATGCGCGCTCCCTTATAAAACACAGAGAAGACGTTGCGGAACTAATTTCCAACCAAAATATAGACATTCTGTTTGTAACGGAAACCTGGGCAGATCTAGCATCTGGCCCTGACTTCAGTATAGCCACCCCGAATGGCTATCACGTTATTAGACAGGATAGATCGTCTGAAAAAAGGGGAGGCGGCTTAGCAATAATTCACCGAGCCAACTTAGCAATAAAGACAGAATCCTTAGATTGTACATCCGCTGAAGCCTTGTGCTTTACCATCACACTTTCTCCCACACAAACTTTTAAGGGGACTGCTCTATCGACCTCCTGCCACACGCACGCTTTTCCTGAAATCCATTAATTTTCTATTAGAACCGGTAGCAGCCAATTCGAATTATACTATCTTGGGAGATTTTAATTTCCATTTAGAAAATCCTAAAGACAAAGACTCGCGAACACTTATTGCCGACTTCCTGGCTGCTGGTCTAATACAACGCGTTTCCATTTCCACCCATAGAGCAGGCCACACTTTGGATGGCCTATTTACAAATAATTCTTATATCACTTCCCCAACAGTAATTCCGCTTACATGGTCGGATCATTCAGCTGTGAAATTTACCATTCTAATTGCAAAACACAAAAACTTACACCCTCCCAACGGTCCCCGGGTCCTTTGTCGTGACTGGAAGAATATTGATTCTACTTTACTTCAAACTACCTTGGAGGCTACGAGACCACTAAACACAGCAGATCCGCACATAGCCTCTAAAGACTATGGTCAATGGCTGAACAACGCCTTCGACCTGTTAGCACCTGTTAAAAACTTGCGGCCCAATCGCATAAAACCTTCTGCCCCTTGGTTCTCGGAACCCCTAAGATTAGAAAGACAGCAATGCCGTAATTTAGAGAGACGGTGGCGCACTAATTACGACAACAACGACAGAGACACTTACAAACAAGCTCTGTCAAGGTACAGGAAGCTTATAACTATAGAAAAATGTAAATTCTATAGTAAACAAATAGAGTCATCCCAAAACTCGAGCAAGCAATTGTATCAAGTGGTATCAAAACTTGCCAATCCACCTGCATCTGTCACAACTGAGACTTCCCAAACCTTCTGTAACAACGTCGCGGACTTCTTTATGGCAAAAGTTAAAGATATTTTTACCAATTTCTCCAATAAAACTGTCACCGAGCCATCCGGCCTGAATAATGGTGTTATATTCCCCAACTCCACTCTGGAGGAATTTAGTCCGCTATCTCAACTCTATATAGGAGAACTCATGAACACTGTCAAATCAGGATCACCTCAGGATCCATGCCCACCAACAGTTCTTAAATCTGTATCCAACTCGATAGCTCCAGTGATTACTAACATCTGTAATTCCATGTTTCAAACGGGGAATTATCCTTCAATCTGGAAAAAAGCCATTGTAAAACCTTTATTAAAAAAACCAAACCTCAATCCATCAGAGCCCAAAAGTTATCGTCCCATTGCCTCTCTCCCGTATCCATCTAAAATATTTGAAAAGGCAATGAACATCCAGCTGGCCAATTACATCGACCAGAATGACATACTGGACAACACCCAATTTGGGTTCAGGAAGGGCCACGGGACAGAGACTGCTCTGATAAAGGCGGCGGAGGAGGTCAGAATGATCATGGATCAAGGTGGCGCGGCGGTCCTGATATTATTAGATCTGTCTGCAGCTTTCGACACGGTCGATCATACCATCCTGATCGACCGTGTCGCTGCCATAGGCATTAAGGGCAAAACCAAGGCACTTCTGGCCTCGTTCCTTGCTGACAGAGAGCAGTCAGTGAAGATGGGGAGTTTTTACTCACCCGTTTTCTCTCTGCCGTGTGGAGTCCCCCAGGGATCCTCGCTAAGTCCAACACTTTTTAACATCTACGTGTCGGACTTGGCGAGGGTCATTAAATCATATGGAATTGGGTTGACCTCATACGCCGATGACACCCAGTTGGTCCTGGCGATACATAAAAATGGAGGAGCAGTGGCTGCGAATTTCCAGGAGGGTATGAGAGCTATCAGTCTGTGGATGGATCAGAACTGTTTAAAGTTAAATTCAGACAAGACGGAGGTCATGATATTTGGTGAACTGACCCCGTCTTGGTCCCCAGTATGGTGGCCTTCCGATTTAGGCATCCCGCCAACACCAGTTCCCAAGGTTAGAAACTTGGGGGTTCTATTTGACAACAAGTTAGCATTTACCAGTCATGCTAACGCAGTAGTCTCAGCCTCTTTCTACACGCTGAGAATGGTGAAGAAACTGTTACCGTTTCTCCCTTTTACAGCGGGTAAAACCCTTATGTCCTCCTTGGTATTGTCCAAGGTGGACTATTGTAATGGACTGCTGCTAAACGCCCAAGAGCAAGTTTTTAACAAACTACAGCTGGTTCAAAACGCAGCTGCAAGAATTTTGACCAGTACCCCCAAGTTTTCTTCTATCTCACCTGTTATTCGTCAACTTCACTGGTTGCCGGTGAGAAGTTGTACGAAGTTCAAGGCCTTGTGTATCACGTACAAAGCTATGAACGACATAAGACCAGAGTTCTTAAAAAAGGCCTTGAGTGTATATACGCCTAACCGAACTTTACGATCCTCCTCATCCCAGCTTCTCCAAATCCCACGGACAAAAAAAGCTACGTGGGGAGATAGACGTTTTGTAGTTGCAGCATCCAAATTATGGAACTCACTACCTGATCACATCAAACTCAGCCCTTCCTTGTTAATATTTAGGAAACAGGTGAAAACTTGGCTTTTTAATCAGTAACACTAACAAGGATCCTCTCTGCAATTGTAGGTATCAGCGCCGAGACACCAATCGGTATTTGTGCGCTATATAAGTTTTATAAATAAATAAATTGAACGCAGGGTCAAGACTGATTTGCATATGGCTGGGTCCGAACTGGAATGGCATGGTGAGCATAAAATGATGGATTTAGACCCATATCTCTGTACTGGGGTGAATGTTTGACATTGTTCTACATTTTGTCCATCAATTGTTCTTTTTGCATTTGTCATCCTGAGTGGGACGGGTATGCCCACACGTGGGTCCCGTGCTCTCCAAGACACTGGAGTCAAGCTATCCTGGCTGATGAGGCCTGAAAGCCCGAAACCAGTCCTAGGATGCTTGTTTCCAGTCCAGGGACGATCTGGACCGGCAGTTCGGGCTGAACTGTTCCCATTGGGCACTGGGTCAAGACTGATTTGCATATGGCTGGGTTCGAACTGGAATGGCATTGTGAGCAAAAAAACTATGGATTTAGACAAAGATCTCTGTACTGGGATGAATGTATGACATTGTTCTGCATTCTGTCCTTCAATTGTTCTTTTTGCATTTGTCACCCTGAGTGGGACGGGTATATCCAGACGTGGGCCCCGTGCTCTCCATGCCACTGGAGTCAAGCTATCCTGGCTGATGAGGGCTGAAAGCCCGAAACTGGTCCTAGGATGCTTGTTTCCAGTCCAGGGAGGACCTGGCCTGGCAGTTTGGGCTGGACTGTTCCCATTGGGCACAGGGTCAAGACAGACTAGCATATGGCTGGGTCTGAACTTTAATGGCATGGTGAGCAAAAAAACTATGGATTTACCCCCAGATCTCTGTACTGGGGTGAATGTATGACATTGTTCTGCATTCTGTCCATCAATTGTTCTTTTTGCATTTTTCATATTAACCAATCAGTTGAGTTACCTGTGTTCTTCCCTCAACCTGATTCAGTAGCAGAAAGAGCTCTACATACACTTGATGTCAAAAGAGCACTATTATATTTTATTGATAGGACAATAGATTTTCGCAAAGCAAAACAACTTTTTGTTGCCTTTGCTCCTCTTCATAAAGGAAATCCTATCTCTAAATCCAGTATTTCCAGATGAATTGTTAAATGTATTCATACTTGCTATGTTAAAGCTAAAATAACTTTAACTATACCTCCTAGAGCACATTCTACTCACAAAATAGGAGCATCTATGGCCTTTTTAGTCAACACTCCCATAGCTGACAAATGTAAGGCAGCTACATGGTCCACACTACACACATTTGCCAAACATTATTGTGTGGATGTGTTGGCACATCAACAAGCTAATGTAGAATGACAAGCAGTGCTAAAACACTTTTTCAAACAACTGCAACACCCACTGGTTAGCCACTGCTTTTGGAGAATGCTGCTGTACACTCCGCAAAGCATGTGTTTCTACAGCACACGTGCCTCGAACGGATTATGTTGCCCTGTAAACATCTATTCTAGGCATGTAGAGCTGTAGATTCACATGCGCCCACCCACCTCCCTGGACATCTCTGGTTGTTGCAGTTCTTATTATTCATGTTACATACGAATAGACAACTCTATACTACACTTACTTACTCCGTTCTCACCATCTTGTGGGAAAACAATCTAAGAATGGAGTTGATGCCCATGCGCATTATAACCAAAAGGAGGAGTCACCTTACCTTGTGACTGGAAAAGACTTCTTCGAAGAAAACAACTTGCAAAGATCCCGACCCAACACTAGATGGCAGAAATAGGCAAAGCATGTGAATCTACAGCTCTACATGCCAAGAACAGATGCTTACAGGGTAAGTAACATAATCCTTGCCAGAGATTTCAGAATTTTATCTTTCTGGTGCCATGTACTTTTCCCTTCGTTCCTTACAGTTAGCTGTTTTCACCTCTTCTTGTTGAAAAGGTTTCCACGCATTAACAAAGAATCGCGCCTGCCATTAGCGCGTTCACTCTCAATGGATGGAGCCAATGCTGAGGCATGGTACCCGCCAGGTCATGGGGACGTTTATGCCAGCCTGCACCGATCCGGCCTGCTGCAACGCTTCCTGAGCCAGGGCCGTAAGTTTGTCTTCATCTCCAACATTGACAACTTGGGAGCCACTGTGGACCTGCACCTCCTGAGCCAACTGGCTAACGGTCGCCCTGACCACTCTGGGCCTCCCTTCGAATTCATCATGGAAGTGACAGACAAGACACAAGCTGATGTTAAGGTAGGCATTCATGGAGATTTACTGACAAAACTGTGCCTCAAAAAGGCACACAGTTGTAGGGAAGAATATGTCACTTGTCTTGAGAGGTCACTATGTCTCTTCTTGGTTTTAAAGGGAGGTACTATGATCCAGTATGAGGGAAATCTCCGTCTCCTGGAGATCGCACAAGTTCCACGTGATCGTATTGATGAGTTCAAATCTGTCTCCAAGTTTAAGATCTTCAACACCAACAATCTGTGGGTATCCCTGGAGGCCATCAGGAGGCTTCTGGAGGAAGAGAATGGGATCAACATGGAAGTCATAGTTAATTCCAAGGTAAGAGAGAGTGGAAGAAGAATTGAAAACAAAGAAGTGTGAAAGCAACATGCAGAGATGCAGCAGAAGTAATTGGTTGGGACATTAGGATATTTTTATTTGTACATGCCAGGCATGCGATTACTCTTTCTTGATCCTTGCAGCCTTTTAGAGTCAATCCTAGAGCCCTATTGACTAGTTTCATTGTGCTAAGATAAGAGCGGAAGAGAGATGGGTAATGGGAGGATGAAAATGATATGGTGAGATGTACGAACAGTAGAAGATAATGGTGAACCCAGAGTGGTCCTCTCTAGGGCACCAGAGGTAAGACAAGGGAAGATGGAGGGAAGCAGAGAGAGCAATAGATTTGAATTACAGGAACATTTCTAATATTGAGGAACTGATCTTTTCAAAGATGAGAGGATACGGAATCGTAGGTCACAAGGGATGTCGTTACAAAGAAATAGAACTAAAATGGGAGCTTGTGGTAATAGAGTTAGGAGGTGAGAGATGGTAGTGTGCGACCCCAAGCTTGGGGAGGCATAGAGCAGCAATCAGATGGGAAGGTGAGGGAGAGTAAGGTGGAATTAGTGAGAAGTGATGAAGGAAATGATGGAATAGGATCTAAGGAAAAGTGTAGGAGACAATGACAAAAAGTAGTAACAGTGCATTTCTCTCACCTTTCGTACTCTCTCTTTTCTAGACCCTAGATGGCGGCCTAACAGTGATCCAGCTGGAGACCGCAGTAGGGGCGGCCATCCAAAGCTTTCAAAGGGCCATCGGTGTTAATGTGCCCCGCTGTCGCTTCCTGCCAGTAAAGACCACCTCAGACCTACTTCTCGTCATGTCAAACCTCTTCAGCCTAAGGCAGGGTCACCTATCTCTTAATGAGCAGCGGCAGTTCAAGACTGTGCCCCTCGTCAAGTTGGGCAATCACTTTACCAAGGTGGGTTGGATCTCTGACTGTACCAAGCATGCTTCTCTTCTTAGCTCCTGCCCTCCTGAATAAGGCATTGAGCAGAATGACATATTCAGCAATATACATCACAGCATGAAAATAGCTACGTAAATGTGATGGGTCTGTGCTTGTAAGAATATAGCTGTACTGAGCTCTGTCACCTTGCAAAACCTTACAAACCTACCCTCAACAACTCACTTACGTATTAATTCCCAATCTCCTACATCACTTAATTTAACCACGTATCTATTCCTATTGATCGGTGTATCCCTTTCAGATCCACTGCTCCTGTCTGATGCTGGAAGTGCAGTTGTTCTTAATGTTCTTGTCCTTAAGCTCTCCTTGATGTACTTCTACTCTCAGGAGTCACTTGCTGCTCCCCACTTTCTGGATTTATTTAGCTGTTTTCCTCCTCTTCCTTCGCCTTTCATTGCAAAACATTGAATTTGTTTTTACTGTTTACAGCAAACATTTATATTTTATCAAGTTGCATGATTGAGCATGTAAGTACCCGGAGACATCATTTTATGCACTGCAGAGTCTCTCCGAGTAAGACCTTTTATCTTCTGGACCTGCCATCGTCCTCTGCAATTCTAGAATTTCTGGTCTTCCTAAATCTCTGGCCCTCCTAGCCTTCCAGAGTTTACTCTGCATATAGGCTCACCATTCTGTTAAGACTTCTGAGTGGATCTGTCCGGTCAATGATAAAGACCAACCAACTATACTAAGCTTATGCAGATACTCTTCGGACACAAACCATTGCGTTCAGAAAAAACATTTGTTGGAATCCTGTACCTAAAGTGATAACAATTTATTCAGGTGGTTATCGAAAATATAAAGAACATTGACCATTAAACATAGCTGCAAACCATCTTCCTTGAGAAAGGAATAAAATCCATTCCTTTCTGTAAAACAACATAATTACTATATCAGTCTTCCTCCTGTTTCTATTGTGCCCTGGCTTGGGGACCTCCACTCTACCCTGCTGGGTGGGGAGCACCCACGTCATAATTCTGTTTGGTTCTCCCCAAAATCCAGACTTTGCATTTCATCCTGCCCCCTGTAACTTTGCTCTGGTTTACTGTACAGAGTCTCTTCTATTTCTCCTTTTTGGGTCGGTCCGCTACATGCATCACTCGTGGTTTCTCAAAACCTAAAAAACGGCAGCACTGTATCTTAATTTGACTGGAGCTTTAGGTCTGCATGGAAAGGTTTGGCATCACTCAACTATAGTTACGGCTCTCTTAGCATCCACTAGGTGTTAGCTATCACACATTAGGCTTATAAACTCTCAGTACACAGGTTATGAAGAAGAAGTATAGAGAGAGTGGTTTGGGGGTTACCCCCCCCATAAACAATTGAGTTTCATGTGCATTTCATGGCTTCCCTTTGCTTAGATGGGCAGTTTATTGTGACTGGTTACATTATTTCATTTGGAATAACCATTAGTCTTGAGACTCTACCCGATGGCAACCAACATTGGGACCTACTTCTGCCCCCACCACCCATGCAAAGAAGCTTGGCATTGACATCGACAACCACCTCAGCCTAGCCACCCAAGTCAACGCTGCCACCTCCACCTGCTTCCACACCCGGAAGATGCTTTGGAAAATCTTCAAATGACTCCATACTGGCACCTGAAAGGCCGTCACTCATTTCCTAGTCACTAGAAAACGTTACTACAGGAAAGCCCCCGACTCCGGGATCAGAAAACCATCCAGGACTCTACAGCCAGACTCATACTCAACCTCCCACATACACACGCATATCAGATCGCACCTCAGACAAATCCACTGGCTTCCAATACACAAACCGGCCCAGTTTAAACTCCTCACACACACCTTCAAAGGCCTGCACAACACTGACCGGTCTATCTCAATAGCTGCATCTCATTTCTCAGACCTACCCAGCACTTCCAATTGACCCGGTTCCTACTTTCACACATGCCATGCATATGCAGAACTAAATCTGGTGGCCGGGCCTTCTTACACATTGCTCCCAAGTGCTAGAACATACTGATTCTAAACATCTGAGCCAAGAAGCTTATGTCCTGGCTCTTCGAATGGCCCTCTGGACAGCCCTCAGTAGGCCAGGATGGA
The DNA here is from genome assembly GCF_964261635.1 of Lissotriton helveticus. Lineage (NCBI taxonomy): Eukaryota > Metazoa > Chordata > Amphibia > Caudata > Salamandridae > Lissotriton > Lissotriton helveticus. The sequence continues at coordinate 644,650,195 of NC_136070.1, forward strand.
CCTTCCTCAGTGCTTGGACACCATTCCTGGTAATAGGGCGCTTTACAAATACTTATAACATAACCATAAACATAACACTGCAAAAGAATGGCTTAAATTGATTCGAACCGTGAGACATCCCATTATTTTATGGATTGGAACTTATATGAAACATGATTTGAGCATGATGGTGTAACATCCCATTAGTAACTCTGAAATAGGAGTTTAAATCCAATTCTGTACTCCAGTGCTTATGGTTTACATGATCAGTGTTTGAAATCAGATGACATTCATGTCAAGGAACATTTCTGCCTCCTTCTGAATTGCCTTGCAGCAGCTTGTGCCAACCAGGACCAATGCAGGAGAATGTGACTTGTTGAAGGCATATATCTCTCTGCTTCCCTTCTACATATGCCTGCCACACCAGCAGGTGAGGACAGATGTAGGTGTTTTTCACAAAGTGTGCATCTACATCTCATTCTGGGAGTATGGAAACTGACCTGTTCTGAAACAATCTCATTTTTCCAGTCAGCTAGTATTGTGATGGACTCCTATGTGAAGCAAATAGATGCTCTTGCACTTGGTGTTGAAAAGAGCATTGCATTGGCTCAATATGAATGAATACATTTTGTCCTGTGGTTCACACTGCAAACAAAGTGGTTTTTTCAGAATAGGGTAAAGTGGGAGAGCTGTCATATTTTGGCAGTGCTCTCGCCCCACCAAACACGGGGTTCCCATGCACTATATAGAGTTGGAGATAACTTCAGATTTACATCAGCAGAGACTCTGCTGGCTCTGCCAGTATACACCTCTGATCTGACGGCCCTTCCACCAAGAGACCATCAGGTCTCAGTGACGGGGGTTCTGCCCTAAAGAGGGCAGGCAGCGGTAACTTATTTTCTGTGCACAAGTCCGCTTTGCATTGCATAGTCGGCAAGGAGTTAGAAGATGCAAAAGGGCCCCCACACACACAGAAAACTACTCAATGTGGCTTTTGATTCTTTTTTTAATGAAAACAAACTCCCTCTTTTTTCGAATTTTCCAAGCAGAGGCTTTGAACTAAGAGCCTGCTCTACATACTTTCAGTGCTTTGAAGGGAGCTGCTGCACAGTTCACCTGAACAGGCAGAGGATTTTTCAAGTGTAACTTCTTAGTGACCAACTGTATTTTCTCACCTATGGTATATTTAGGTAGAGGAGTTTTTCCTTATCAGCTTACAATGAATATTCAGCTTTAGCTTTTTCTAAAGCATCCTCTCCTGATTTTTGTACCTACCTCACTTAAATGTTCTACTGAAAGAACTCATGCAGATGAAGACAAACCTAAGGCAGTCTAGGTAAGGAGGACGGTCCTCAAACCCATTCTGGCAGACTGGCCGCCTCTCTGGCAGAGTATAAATCAGGCCAAAATCTACTCTAGCAGTTCTACATAGTTCACAAAGGAACCACCCATAACAACCCAGGTCTTCAACATTTAGTGCTCCACTTGGGAAGGTTTATAAGCTCATAGAACAATAGGTGCAAAGATAGGTTTGCTGCTGCAATTCTTCTCTTGCCATTGGTATTATCCAATAGCCCTTCTCCCCTGAAGCTCTACTCTGGCATTGTCACTTCATACCTCTACCAAATCCTTGCCTGCTGACAAATAAACAGTGTAAAGGTTTTGGAATGAACTTTCAAAAATCCAATTAAATGATCTCATTTATTGCAGATAAAGGTGTACTCCAATGGAGGTCCATGTGAACGACAAAGACTGACACCCTTGTAGTCAAGGAATAGAGAGCTTTAGGTGAATTAAAACATGTTCTTCCATTGTGTGCATTGCAAATGAAAGCATCTCTAGATGTAACATGGCCCTGAGGCCAAGGTAACACACTTAGATAAAATGGGGAAGCGACGTTTGACCAGTGAATGTCAGGAGCTGGAATATGATGTCCCTGATAAGACAAAGTTATCTTTGTTTGCTCACCACTTCCCAACATTTCAGGCAGAATATTCTTTTTTTTTTTCTTCTTGATTTAAATATCTGAACAGATGCTTCACCACTAAATCTTCAGGTTCTGCACACAAATAGCATTTCACAATATTAACTGTTGGGAGAAGCTAAGGCTTTAATAGAAAGGCTCAGAATACACTGGAAGACAAGGCACAAGTGAAGAACTGGTCAACTCAAAGGTAAAAACAAGAAAGTGATGACCCAGTGAACTACAAAATCCCACTGAATCTTGTAAGTCCCCATCGCGTTCCAGCATCATGGAAATCTGCTGTAGTAACCGCCTGTCAGGACAACAAACCACGGGAGGCAGTGGTAGATGCACAAAGGGGGTTTTATTGGTAGAATGTTCACTACAACAATGCACTAGGCGGAATGGGATCCCAACATCCGTCTCTGTGCAAGCTCTTGGTCCCAGGGTCTCAGGGTTTCTTGTCGGGATGGCTCCAGTCCGGTATGTTCCCTGGCGTTGATTCCCCCTCGGTAGAAAGGAAAACAAAATGAAGAGGCTGTTAGTTCTCTGGTGGTCGTCCCTTGCCACTAACACAGTGACTGTATTCCGTAGGGGTTCAGGGAGTGCTCGGGTTGGGGCTCAACGTGTTGCTTCACATGATATTACAGAGGAACTGGATGACAGAAAGGCAGAACTACAGGTAAACTACACAACAGTGGGGTATGGGAAAATGCGGGGGCCGTCCTACTTCACGTGTACCACTTTCCCGCTCCGGGTTACTCTCTATCCCTGGACCTGGGTCTGGTTATGTATCTGTTCTGCCTTCAATGTTGGCCTCCCTATAGGCCCGTGAAGTAGGTATGGGTGAAGGCCCACCAGTCGCCCAGTTGTATGAGCCACTTGCCTGAAGCCATGGCTCCCTGACAGAGCCACGTCCGCCTCGTCCGTAGCGCCTTCCTCAGAGGAAACGATCACCACTGGTCTGATGGGCTTCCCTGTCTCTCGTCCATCCTGCGTCCTCTTCCCTCTCCTCCGTGTCGCTTGACGCTCTGTGTCCTCCGCCTTCTCCGTCACAGGTTCTCCTGGTGTCGCTTCTCATCCTCCTCCGGCTCCCACGGTCTGAACACCTGGCTTCTCCACTGTGGTCGTACTTGAGGCCACTTCCGGATTCGGGTGGGGCTCCACCCTTCCGAGGACGCCAAGCACGCCATAGCAGTACCCCGGGGCACCAGCAGTCATTCTCCGAGGGCGCCCTGTCACACTGCCATCCCAAAGAAATCTAATGGGGATCCTTCAAATTTGGCGAATTACAGGCATATTTCTTTACTACTTGCACCAACTAAGATGTTAGAATCTCACATCTATTACTCGCTCACTCAGTATCTTGACACCAATAATCTTTTGGATTCCACACTATGGGGCTTCCGGGCAGCACATTCTACTGAACCACTTCGGCTCATGGTGAGAGAGAACTTGAAACACCAACTAGATGGTCATGGCAGCGCCTATACTGCTAGATCTTTCGGCTGCCTTTGATTCCATTTCCCATAAGATTCTTTTTACATCACCTGCAGGAAATTGGTGTTGAGGGCAGATTTCTTGAATAATCGTAACCAAGTCATCAAAATTTCTTCTTATTCTTTTTTGGTGGCAATCGATCGGGGTGTACCCCAGTTGTCGTTATGGAGTACGACCTGCTTTAATATCTATATGGCCCCCCTTGCCAGACTTTTAAATAAGTGTTTTCTTATGCAGACAACACTAATGTTGGACAATAGACAAACAAGACGCAAGTTCATTCAGTTTATTACATCGGTGGCTAAGTGGATGTCCCAAATTCATATAAGGTTAAACTCAGATCAAACTGGGTTATTATCTGTGGTCCGAATCCTCAACTCTGGACTAATGATTGGTGGCCAACTGAATTAGATAACCTGCCATGCCCGGTTGATTCTGTACGTAATCTGGGAGTCTAATTTGACTCCCAGTTATCTTTTTCTTTACAGGTTCAGGTGGTCAAAAGTACTTATTAATAATAAGTTGATTTCTATGCACATGGTTACTTTCAAAGGAGTGTTCTCGCGATTGTCCACCCACCTACACCCAAACCTGGATAATAGAACAAAACAAACCAGACTGAAAAGTATTGCTGCAAGCAGGGCCAATTCCAGTCACAGCCAAGTCCTAAGGCAGCTGGAATAACCAGGTCTTCGGCATTTTATGGAATGCTACTTCCGAAGCCTTCTGAAGACTTGTTTTGGCGTCCTAAAAATTAAGGTGCTCCCATTTCTACCTTTTTCTGACAGAAAAACGATGGACCACGCTCTGGTCACTTCTAGGCTAGATTATTCAAGTGCCTTATATCTAGGTACCTCTAAACAACTTATTGATAGATTGCAAATTGTTCAAAATGCTTCAGCCAGGCTATTACTTGACATTACCCCCAGGCCCCTACGTCCTCGACACCTTCATAACGTGTTTGCTGCTTACCTGTTTCTTCCGTGGATTCGTCATCCTGTTCCGCTTCTCCTGGCCTGCCGGGCTTGCTGGGAGTCGCGTTGATGGGCGCCCGGCCCTTTGCGGCTGGTGCGCCGCTCCTCCTGGATTCCTTTCGGGTGACAGCGCGTGTCTTCCTATGGCTTGGCCAGTTGAAGGACACGCGGTTGAGGCTGTTTTGGGGGGCTAGTGGGTAAGCTGGGCGGTGCTCCTGGTCCCTCTACCTGGCTTGATTGCATGATGGCATTCTGTCCTTCTGGGAAACGCCGGGATGAGCTACTGAGATGCCTGGTACTGCCGAGGATTGACCCGGGGCCTCATGCATGCGCAGCGTGCCATCTGCTACTGGGCTACATCCCCAGTTCTGTGGAGGCGCTGCAGGCCTTATTTCTCTCTGTCCCCCCGGCTGTTCGTGGTGTCGATGCAGGGGGCTGGCTTTATGGAGGGTCGGTCTCGGACCGGTGGCTGCAGTCCTCTACCCCGCCCGGTGTTGGTCTCTTGGGTGCTGCCTGGGCTGGCTCCTGGGGGCAGGACGCTTGGAGTCCTTCCTGCCCCTGTTGTGAGTACCACATAGCGGTTCCGCTTTTTCCTAGTTGCCTCGCACTTACATGTTCCTATGGCCATGTGTTTTGTGTTTTGCCTGGATGGGTCTGGCTGTGCGTAGTGGGGCTGCCTCGGGGGTCCTGTCTGGGAGTCCTGCTTGGCGTCTTCGGGGGCTTTTCTCTGGCTTGTGGCGCTCCCAGTCCCTGCGCTGGGTTGGGACTTTGCGTGGTTTTTGCGCCATGTCTCTTCCTTTCTTCCCTGTGCTGCGCACTTCTTCCTCCACAGGTTCTGGATTCTCAGGCCTCCTGGCTTTCCGCTTGCCCGGCGCTTGTTGCTGGTTGGCGTCTGGGCGGAGGGGTTACTGGACGTTCTATGTTTGCGCATTGCGGGTTTCTTCTTCCATGTGCTGTGCTCTTCTGCTGTGCTGGCCTGCGGCCTTGACTCCATGTTTTCCGCTCTCGTGGGCTTTTCCTTTGGTGGGGTTTTGGCCTGGTTCGATCCTCCGGCCTCGGGGCTTCCTGCCTTCCTGCTCTGTGTGCTTCTGTTCCCCCTGGACGTCCTTGGTGCCTGGTGGGGTGTCCCCCTGGGTTGCCAGTTTCCCAGATTCTACCGCCTTCTGCCTGTCCGCCCTGTTGGTTCCTGCCTGTTCTTGTGGGTTCGGGCCTGGTGCGTTCCTGTCTGGGTGCCTGCCTGTGGCTCCTGGTGCTGGGCGCTCTTTGCGTCTTTCCCAGGGTGTTGGCTTGGCCCGTGCTCGGGGTGCCATGTTTCTTCTTGTCCCCCGGCGCATGGGTGGTGCTCTGGTTTTCGCTGTGTGGGGTTTCCTGGCCTGTGGACTTTTCCTCGCTGCTGGCGCCTGGTGGTGCCTGGGTGTGGCGGCTGGGCCCTCCGGTGCCCTTGCGTTCGCTCCTCTCCTTCTGCGTGCTGTCCTGCCCGGGCTGTGTTTTTTTTTTCCACCGGCGGGTTTTCCTGTGAGTGGGGTTCATGCTGGTTGCGGGTCGTGGTGATGGCTGTGCTACCCTCCATTCCACCCCGTGTTTGGGTGTGGCGCATCTGCTCTTGAGCTTGGCCCCTGCTTGCGTTTGGCTGGGTCGCTTCCTGCTTCCTGCTTCGAGATTCTTGGTGCTTTCGGACTCCCTGTTTCCTAGGTTCAGTTGTTTTTTTCCGGGGCAATGGGGCTATTCTGCCCTCCCTCAGTCCTGGTGGGCCTTGGTTGGCTGTTGCTCCGGGACTGTCCTGCTGGGGCCCCTGGTGGGCTTTCTGGCCATGGTTGCGCTTGCCTCTTGCCTGGTGCTATGTTGTGTTGCACTTGGTTGGCTGGTGGGATTTGGTTTCCAGTGGTGGTTTCCTTTTCCCCTCTTATGGCTCTTTTTGTGGCTTGGTGCGCTTTGGGGTCCTTTTCCTTTTGCAGGATGCTGCTCCCTTTGACTCCTGTGTTGTCTGGGTGTTGTGGGTCTTCCTTGGCTTCTGCCTGGGTGGCCCCTTGGTTTCTTGGGTGCGCTGCTTCTGTGCCCCTCTCTGTTTCAGGGTTTGGGCTGCCCTGTGCCCTTCTTTCCTGCTTTTTGGGTGCTGTTCATGGTGTCCTCCTCCCCATGCCTTCTCTTGGTCTTGGCAGGTGGGTTTGTTGGTGTGGTTGCCGGTTGTGGTCTGGTGTCGGACTCCCCTGGTGTGTGGGGTGCTTGACTCCTTCCCCGCTCCCCCTTTTCAACCTTTCTGGGTCCTGGTGCTGTGGTGTTCCCCTTGCGGGCCTGTCCTTGGGGTCGTGCGTTTTCGCCTCCTGTGCGGCCTGCTTTCGGCCTGTGGTTTCTCTGGCCGTTGCTCTTGCTGTCTCTAAATGGGTTTGTTCTTCCCCTTTTTGGGTCTGTTCCCGCACCCCTCGGGGGTTGTACGCCTTTTTGGTCTCTCCTGGCTCCTCTCCTGTGGTTTGGGGTTGTCTTGGGTTTCCGGGGTTCTATGGGGTCTCGGCTCTGCCTCTGTTGGGTTTGTTCCCTGGTGGTCCCTGTTCTTGGCCTCCCTTTGTGGGGTCCCTGCATGGGTCCTCACTGGCCGCTCGTTCTCTCGTGCTTTTGGGCCTCTTTTTGCAGCCTCTTGGTATCCGATGGTTCTGTCCCTGTTCGTGTGGGTATTGGGTTGGGCTTGTGTCCTTTCCTGTGCCGCTCCTTTGCGCCTGACTGGTGCGCTAGGCCCTTTGTGTTGGTTGACGGTTGTGGCTTGCCGATCTCCCTCTCTGTCTTCATGCTGCTTCTCCTCTCTTGTTGGCTTGGCAGTGGTGGGCTTTGGTGCCTTTTCCTGGGCCCCTTCTTGTTCTGTGGTTTTTGGGGTTGGGTTGGTTGGCCCTCTGCCTCCCCTTTTGGGTTCTGCCAGTGCCGTTTTGGGGTCCTCCTGGCTGGCTGACCTGTCGGTTGTCCGGTTGGCTTCTTGGGTCTTTCTGGGCCTCCTGCGTTGTTGGGCTCCAGGGCTCCCTTCTCCCGGTGGTTCGGGAGGGGGGTTTCTTTGTGCCCCGCTGGGTGCTCCCTTGCGGCTTGGCTCCTCCTGTGGGAGTTCAGGGTTGTTGTACGAGGGGGGTGGCTGCATCTTGGGCTGAGGTCCGGGGTGTTCCTCTCTCTGTGTTCTGAAGGGCGGCCACTTGCGCTTCTTCTGATACTTTCATCTGGCATTACCGCCTTCTCTATCTGCTGGGGGATGAGGGCGTTTTTGCTTTGGGTGTGTTGGGCTGTGTTCGCTCCTGATTTCGTCTGTTTTTGTCCATAAGTCTCTGGGTTTATTTGGTGTCCTGGTGGTTTGTTGTGTTTTGGGATGAATGCCGGGGTCTGCTTTGGTATTTCTCACTTTGTTATGAAGGTGTCGAGGACGTAGGGACCTGGGGGTAATGTCCTATTACTTACCGATAATCTTCATTACTCCGGGTTCCGTAGTCCTCGACACCTTCATCGATTCCCTCCCTCCCTACCGATCTGCCGGCCTTCATCCATGGCTTGGTATTTCAGAGGGAATGCTGGGACCTGTATGCTTATGTACTCCCAGCGGGAGGGGGAGGGTAGGTCCAGCATTCCTTCGTTCTTTTTTTCTGTCAGTGAGATGGATTATCTCACTTTGTTATGAAGGTGTCGAGGACTACGGGACCCGGAGTAATGAAGATTACCGGTAAGTAATAGGACATCCCTAGGCACTGCTTAGTGTTCCTTGAATCTTAAGGCCTGCACTGGTTACCAATTTCTAAGCACATCCAGTTTCACATGCAATTACATATTCTTCGTGCGGTGCACTGGGTTGGCCAGTACATCTTCAGAAATGTTTTTCCTTCTATACTCCTCTCTGAGGATGATGAATTTGTTTTTCTTGCAACCACCCAGAATCCGGTTAGCGAGTCGTGGGGGAAGCTGTGATGCCTTCCTGGAGGAGCAAGAATATGGATTAGTTTGCCGTTTTCCCTCCGCTCAATTACAGAGCAATCTTTCTTCCATAAAGGGCTTGAAAGACCAGTTTTTTCAAGCAGGTATTTAATTGATTGTTTTACTTCTCTTTCTTATCTGGTCCAGTATGGCATCAGTTTATGATTTTGAAAGGATTTTTAATTAGGGATTAGTACCTAGAAGCTCTCTTCTGAGAAGTTTGGTGTTTTATAAATGTTATTTGAATTTCATCAGGAGCACTAAATGGGAACCAGGAGATCTGCTATTATGAATTAAAAAATGCTTCCCTGTTTGCTCGAATCAACAATTGCCATGTCATGGGAAACCAGTAGTGGTGTCAGCTACCTACAACTACTTCACGCCATGGATTGGCATCCCGGAATGCACCCAGAAACACCCTGCTACTTCCAAAGCCAAAGGAACTCTCTACCTTAAGCTGGAATCCTGAAAATAGGAGCTGCTCACACAGGGAGGTTGGGTGTCGGTACCCAAAGAACTAGTTCTGGAATTTGTACAAGAATTGCTTTCAAAACCTGACTTTAAGTCTGAATTACACAAGAAAATGCAGGTGCTTCCTGGGGTCCAAAAAAGAAGAAGAAACCTTAGGCCCAGACCACTATTGTGCACCGCAAATGCTATTACTCTCAATTGGTGGTGGCAAACCAGGGCAAATCATTAGAGTAGAATAATGATGAAGATAGAGCCAGGGACACAGACTCAATGTTCAGAATGCCTCTGCCAGACTCTTCCTGAACATCCCACGCCACAACCACATAACCGGCCACCTGAGAGTCCTTCACTTGCTACCTGTCAACAAGAGAATCATCTTCAAGCTTCTCACGAATGCCTACAAAACCCTCCACAACGGAGGACCTGCATACCCCAACCACCGCCTTCCTTCTACACTCCCACCAGACATCTTTACACCGTCCAACTGGCCCTGGACACAGCCCAATGCATCAGCAAGACCACAGCTTGAGAAAGATCCTTCTCCTACCTCGCTGTGAAGACCTGGAACTCCCTGCCTCTGCACCTCAAGCAATCACCATTGCTGCCGAAATTCAGGAATGACCTCAAGACCTGGCTCTTCGACTGAACAGCAGACCCACCACCTCACTCAGTGCCTTGAAACTCTCACGGGTGAGTAGTAGCGCTTTATAAGATTACTGATTGATTGATAAAAGAGGGTTGCAGTTAAAACACAGGGACAATTATTGAATGGAAACAAACTGCATTTGTTCCATAGCATACGACAGGAATATGAAGTACAGAAGGGTCAGTTTCTGGCATTTCAAGCTTTAATAAGGAAATCCAGAAAAAGGTGGGACATAATTAATGGTCACCCACAAACACATAGTGCTTTATCATTATTAAGGCTATGTCTATGGAAAAAATGTGGTCCTGGGACATGGGGCGGGGGGGGCAAACTTGTGAATGAAGAATGAGTGAAGGCTCTGGGGTATCCGAAGAAGGCATCTAGAAATGTAAGATTTCAGCTTATTGAGTTATGTAGTATGCATAGTTTATATCTGACAATGCACAAGATGTTTGCAGATGTGGTAGACAGCCGCCCAAGAGGTTAGACATACGCAAGGGGCAGACACAATGTATATGTTTTGGTCATGTCAATCAATAAAGTTGTAATGGATGCATGTTTTAACTTTCTTAGAAAATGAGGCAGAAAAGCCAGTTATTCATGACCTCAAGACTTACCTGCTAGGATTGATGAGCAGATAATAGAAAAATGGAAAGCTGTGTAGATGTGTTTTTCTTGCACTTTTGCTGGCAAAAAGATAGCTTGCATTGGAGTGGAAGAGCAACAGAAACCCACAGAATGGTGGGAGATGGAGTTGGTTAAGTGGACAAAAGTGTAAGGTGCCACCCTGATTAGCTTATGAAGAGCAGGAGGTGGTCCTCCAAAATAGAACATGGGGCCATATTATCAAGGAGGGCATTTTTGGCCGCTAAGCGACGATAATTCTATCGCCCTATTAGCAAGCTGTCACTAACAGCAGTTAGCGACAGCTTGTAGGCGATAGCGAGCGGTTTGGGGCCAGCTTTGCATGTCAGCGAAATTTATCGCTAATGACATGCAAAGTGGGCGTACCCACCCTGTTAGCGACTAAAAACAGTCGCTAACATCGCTATCGCCTATTATCAACGCAGGCGTAGCGATGGAAATATTCGCGCTATATATATATATATATATATATATATATATATATATATATATATTCACTGAAAAAACCATAGGTTATAGACCATATATAGTTAGGAATTAGCATTTAGAAAACCTTATTTTACTCACACAAAACCATTGAAATTCCATATATAGTTAGTTGCACTAACTATATATCGCGCACCCGCAATCCACTGCTGATGATGTCACATATTACATCATTCATGACATGGTCAGTGACATCACTGATGACATCACTGATGACATCATCTAGTGTCTGTGTGTTTTTGTAAAGTTTAAATACGTTTTACATATTGAAGAATGACTGGATGGATGGAAGACTGAGTGTGTGTGTGGCTGGCTGGGAGGTGTGTGACGCTGTGCATATCAATGTGTACTTGTATCAGTGATTGTATAAGAGAGTAAGTATGTGTTAGTATATGTGTGAAAAGTATTGTGCTCTGTGTTTAACTATAGATGAGGAAATCGAAGTGTGATTGATTCTTCACAGGACTGACTAGGTGTATGAGTGCATATGATAGTGTTCTAATAATAACTGACTGTATGTATGAGTAATTGTATGGGTGAATGAGTGAATGTGTGTGTAGACGTACGAATCAGTGAGTGCGTATGTAGTAACTGGTATTGGTGTGTCATGATGTCATCAGTGATGTCATTTGAGATGTCATCAGTGATGTCATTTCAGATGTCATTAGTGATGTCATCAGTGATGTCACTGAAGTATGGTGTTCTGTGTTTAACTGTATAGATGAAGAAATGGAAGTGTGATTGATTCTTTACAGGACTGACTTGGTGTGTGAGTAACTCCATGGATGAGTGGCAGTGTGTGACTGTCTGCATAGGTGTATGAGTGCATAAGATAGTGTTGTAATAATGAGTGACTGTATGTATGAGTGATTGTATGGGTGAATGAGTGAATGTGTGTGTAGACGTAGGAATCAGTGAGTGCGTATGTAGTAACTGGTATTGGTGTGTCATGATGTCATCAGTGATGTCATTTGAGATGTCATCAGTTATGTCATTTGAGATGTCATCAGTGATGTCATCAGTGATGTCACTGACCATGTCATGAATGATGTAATATGTGACATCATCAGCAGTGGATTGCGGGTGCGCGATATATAGTTAGTGCAACTAACTATATATGGAATTTCAATGGTTTTGTGTGAGTAAAATAAGGTTTTCTAAATGCTAATTCCTAACTATATATGGTCTATAACCTATGGTTTTTTCAGTGAATTTTCAAGGTTTTGTAAATGCTAATTCCTAACTATATATGGTCTATAACCTATGGTTTTTTCAGTGAATTTCATTGGTTTTTTAACAGCTAATATCTGTAGCTGTAAAATGTATTCTTCTTTAAATCCAAAAATATATTTTATATGTTTATTAATAATTTTTTTTTTAAATATTTTTTTTTCTTCGTTCCCGCTTCGCGAATCGGGAAGCTTCCCGTTAGCTGACCTTGATGCCGCGAAATAGACCGCGAGCCGGTAAACGTTTCTTTACCGCAACTGCCGCGTTAGAAAACAACATCGTGACGCCTCCCGTCCGCATGACGTTTCGCGTTGTCGCGTGATACGTCATATGACGTGCTACGTTAGCGAACTGGTACGCTTACCGAGTCGCAAAGCACAGGTTTCTGGAAGCAAACCGGGAGGCCCTGCAAAGCGCTTAACGTAAACACAGCAGGTCATGTGACTTGGTAATAACACTTTTCATTGGTTCATTTCACTTTTGGTTTCCTAATGATGTAAGACTAGGTCATATAATCTAAAATGAACACTTTTCATTGGTTGAGAACTATTGTTTTTCCCAAATGATGAAAATCCCTCCTTCTTTCCTCACTCTGACTTTCATCATTGTGAGAGAAAGACCCTTTGTTACCAGTGAGCAATGGCTTCTTTAGTAGCTTCAGCTGGTGCTTCCCCACCACCTCCACCACATCCAAGGAAGAGTGGACCACCTGCTCAAGTTATAATTCAGCAAGAAGAGGAAGAAGAGGAACAGGATGACGAGCACGAAGAGAGGCACTTTTTGCCTGAGGAGCCCAGGACGTCTCACCGGAAAGAAAACTTCATTTGGCAATTTTTTAAAATTCCCAAAGGTCAGAAAAAAGTAAATGCAAGATACGTAACTTGCCTTATATGTCAAGATAGACTGTCCAGAGGGACCGACAAAAAATACAGTTTCGGAAACTACACAATGCATCGCCATATGACTAGGTGGCATCCTAACAACTACAGTGCTGCACAGTTTCGTAACGACCTAGATAATCTCCCTATTATGGCCAGAAGATCTGTTGTACCGGAAGTAACGGGACCAGAGGGCAGGGAGATGGTGCCAAATATTCAAACGAGATTTCATGAAGTAAAACACGTCTGCGTATATTGCAATGGATTCATTTGCTACGGAGAAAGAAGCATCACTCTGATCAACAGAGCTATTGACTATCATATGCAAGTTTGTACGAAACGCCCCAAATAATAAATACTTTTTTTTTGTTTTGTTGCTCCTGTTGAGCCCTTTACAATGAATCGTTTTCATTGCCCCCTGCAAGAAAAACCCCAAAAAAATATAAAACTGTTCCGAAAAATTCCAAAAAAGTAAAAAAATGTTCAGAAAAATAATAAAAAAAATATAAAACAACAAAAACAATAAAAAATTGGTACAATATTTGGAACTGTGCCAACCTCTATTTCTCGTAGTTCGCTTCCCAGTTCGCTCGCCGGTACGCGAACCGGAAGTGAACCAAAAAATGTTTTTTTAAAAAAGAACAGTAAGTATAAGGGAAGGAAACAGACACTTATGTTAAAAGAAAGACAGCTATAGGGGAGTAAACTAGAGATACTATTACCCGTAATCCACTGCTGATGATGTCACATATTACATCATTCATGACATGCTCAGTGACATCATCAGCAGAGGATTGCGGGTTTTTTGGCAACGTGCCTTATCCACGGTTTAATAACGCTGCCTTTTGCTTTATATAAGTTTTCAAATTGTATGAAATATATACCAATAGGTCGTTATGAACCTTTAGGTAGTGCTTTTCTTCATGAGGTCTGGTCGCTTCCATACACATACAGATGTTTCAAAGATGATCAAGAAGTTTATCTGAATGGAGAGGAATGCACTGAGACGCCAGATCATTCACTAATGTGTAGGCACATACAGTTACACGGTTCATGCAACAAACACCGACCAAATATGGCTTGCGTGTTGCAAGGCACGCCAGTTCCTGCTATCATCCCCACGTTCAAGTTGTTGGAAAATGGTAGTTATTTGATGCTCAATAATGAAGATTGTTCTGGGTTAATTAAAAGTATTCCTTTTATCGTAACAGTAAGTGAACGGGTTATTTGCTGCAGAAATGTTCTATTTCCTCCCACACATGAACATAGGGAGTTTTCAATCTGGCCACAAATACCAACCTTGGGAGCAGATTTCAACGGCATGGCAAGAATAAGAGCTCTTTTGTCTCAGAGAGAGGTGGCCTTGAGTTTGGCCCGTGAAACTTTCGTGCTTCACATAGCGAACACCCGTACAGAGGTGCAGACCCTTTTCAATACAGATTCGCCTTTGCATTTCAGCAAGATGGTTCGGACTATCTTTAACGCGTCCTCCACAAAGGGCCTGGCGCACTTTTTTAAAGTTGTTACCAGTGGTCTCGTGACTTCATTTGAGAAAATCTTTGGAGTCATCCCTGCTTTCTTTCATTCTATTTTTTTCCACTGTGCTTCGTGGATTCCCATTTTTACTTGCATTACCAGCGGACGCTCTTGTGCTTTTTTACATTTTTAAATATGGATGTCCCTCCTGTGCAAGCTCCCGCCCTGCAGCTGCTGACACTGTTCCGCAATCACATGCTAGAATATTATGGCACAATGCCGTTGGCGATATTAAGCACGGCATATGGATTATCTTTTCGATTCTCCTACTTCACCTGTGTCCAGCCTGTATTTCACTGCCTGACCTGTGATTTCGATTGGGCCATTGATTTGTGTCTCTGCGGACCGGTTTCTCCTGACGTCGACTTTAATCAGCTGATGACTCCTATCATTACTCACGAGTTGGTTTGTCCTGGCGAAAGGATTATGGCTGTGGCATTGATGCATGGACTAATTGGTCCCTGGAATTTACTGGCGGCAACACAGTCTTTCTTGGAACAGAGCTTTCTTGAAAACCCACCGAGCTGTCCTCTGATGGTGATAGAGGATCCGGTGCTGGGAGAGCACGTATGTTCTTTTCCGCTTTTAAATTGGATGGCTGAACTCTTTTCGGATGAAGACGGTGACTTCCTATTGGAGGCTGTTGCAGCTTATTTTGCATACACAGTTATGTCATAGACCTTTTTCATGTTTGATATGCTGAGTACTAGCATTTCATTGACAATTCATTGACTTATTTGTCAAGTTTTTATTATTTAGCTTGCCTATTGGCTTAAGACTCGATAAAGTACTTGGCTGTTTTATTTTTCTTTAGCATTACATTTTCCTAGTTTTTAATGTTTTACCTTGCGGACCGTCCACATATAAAGTTGCAATCTGCTCTCATGAGATGGCACTTCTATTATCTTATTCAGTTCGTTTCCGGATCATGGGGAGGTGTCATCTAGGTCCTGGATATCTTTACACCGTGTTAAGTTAGCATGGGCTCATTACCGGTTTAAACGCCATTTTTCCTTTTTTGCAACTTCTGCACACGACACTTAGTTGTTGGTTTAGCTTTCAACCTAGTAGTTCATCGTGGTTTACATGAGAATAATATGTTATTGCTCTACTATCTGCTTTGCTTGTTAAACTATATCTGTACAGCGAGTGCTGAACTTTCAAGAACAACACGATACAGAATTGTTATGAGGTCTGATCTCCACGACTTCATACTCATAACATAAGTGCAGCTTCTGCCAATTCTGGGCATGAGGCGGGTTTTATATTGCTTTGCCGAACACACATACACAACAGTTGATGCGGTTCACATGAAGAAAGAGCTGGTGTATGCTGATGTGATTCCTTCAAATCTAAGACACTAAAGTATGGGCACGCCCTAAACCAACACAAACAGACCTTCTTAGCAAATAATATAATATGTGTATTAGGGAGGGTGAGATATAAGCAGCCGCGGGCCGTGGAGGGAGTTACGGTGGGGCAGGGAGGCGGGGAGGGGGAGGGGCAGGGTGGAGCCCTCTCCACCCTGCCCCTCCCCCTCCCCGCCTCCCTGCCCCACCGTAACTCCCTCCACGGCCCGTGGCTGCTTATAAGTGTTGCTAACTCTTATTCATTTACAGCATGTTAACATACTGTCACCATTCGCTTTTTATGTACTAGTAACTATGCTGGTAATTTTGCTACTGATAATATGTGTACTTGTATTATCTAAGATACTACGCCTGAGAAGACGGCATTAGTAAATAAACATTTCAAATACACATGTGTTCTTCTTAACTCCATGTTCTGGTTTCTAAGAAATATATAACGACCGACTGTTCATGAGTTCCACGTATCCTGAGGTACTATAAGTTCATATTCTGGATTGTCTAAACATTGAGAGTTTGTTATATCCAATGTGACACTGTACCTAGCTTGCTAAGGGGTTTTTGATTACTAAGGTGAGTTTTGGGGCACCCTAATTCGCCGAGGTTCCAATCCTCTGTCCACAGTTCTGTGTGAGAACAGAAACCCTGCGACAGGGGCACCCCCGACCCTTGCTGGAGCTTCATCACACTTGCGATACAACTCCAGCAATGCGCCACCTTTACGGCACAGATACATCACGCATCTGTGCTGTTTTTGCCCCATGATGCGCCGCATTGTAAATGCAGCACACCATAGGTGACGGAACAGCGGCACAGAATGACTAACACATCCCTGGTGATGCGCCAGTCATCATAAATCTATCCCTATGCTTCTTATCTTGTTAGAGATGAACCGCCATATGTATCATCAAAGTTTTTTGCATTTCCTAAATAGCGAACTTTAAGGAATAAATAGCGATTCTTTACCATTCCTAGTTTGCGATGAGCTATTTGCTAATTACAAATTACCCATTCATTTCCTTCATTTCCATAGGGCGGTTGGACTCACTTTTAGCTCGAACGGCTGAATGGATTTCCACGAAACTTGGCAAAATTGTAGGGACTGGTAGCCCGATGTGCCTTTGCTATGTCTCAAGATATATGCTCCAGTGGTTTTTACGAAAATTAACTTTGAAAAATATATATTGGGCTACATTGGCCTATATATATGTTGGAGCCCAAATGTAGCCCAATGTAGCCCAATGAAGCCCAATGAAGCCCAATGTAGCCCAATGTAGCCCAAAGATGGCCGCCAGAGACAAAAAAACAAATGTAGCCCAAATATCAGCCAGATGTAGCCCAACTATAGCCCAGTGACAGAATGACCAATCAGCTTCGCAAACCTCCGTTACGCGAAGCGGAGCGCTGTTACAGATATATATCTTTTTTTGAACGTTAATTTCTCAAAATCCACTGGAGCACATATATTGAGACCTAGCAAAGGCACATCGGGCTACCAGTCCCTAATATTTTACCAAGTTTCGTGCAAATCCATTCAGCCGTTCGATTATTATTATTATTATTATTTTTTTTTGCCCCGCGGGGCCCTTTTAAAACCTCCACATCAAACCTAGGGGGTCAGCGAGGATCTACTATGCCCCCTTATGGTCATTTGCCCCTTCGCTTTGGCCTCCTCTTGTCTCTCGATCCTACCGAGAGACAAGATGGCGGCCGCTACGGACTGTTTGGAATGTTTACAGACGCCGGAGAACCAATCAGCTTCGCTTCACAAAGCTCCGTTGCGCGAAAAGTACGCGTACTGGAGCGCTGCCCGGTCCGCTGTTACAGATATATATCTTTTTTTAAACGTTAATTTCTCAAAATCCACTGTAGCACATATATTGAGACCTACAAAAGGCACATCGGGCTACCAGTCCCTACAATTTTGCCAAGTTTCGTGCAAATCCATTCAGCCGTTCGGGCTAAAAGTGAGGCCAACCGCCCTATGGAAAACTCAATGTTAAAAACACGTTTTGGGACCCCCCTTTTTTCTCGACCCCCCCTGGACGAACCCCCCCCCAATTTTCAGGGGCTGCTCAGAAACAAAATGTGCCATTTTCCTGAAAATTTCAGCCAATTCCGTCCACAAACGCCAAAGTTATTTGACATAGAATTTTCAAAAATCCCATAGAGAAAAAATCCTAACTATATATACCTACTGGCGACCGCCAGTAGGTAATATATATATATATATATATATATATATATATATATATATATATATGAATATCTCCAAAAGCTAACGCCATTATATCCAATGGGAGGTGGATATTATGGCTAAGACCCCATTGGCGTTAATGCGTGAATATCACTGTATTCTCAGCGATATTCACACATTTCGCCGCTATCGCCGGATATTTTATCTCTTTAGAGATAAACGTTGCTAATAGCACGTTATCTCTGCGATAATATCCGGTGATGCTTGGCGATAAAAAAAAACTTGTTAAGCCCATTTAGTGATAAATATTGCTAGTTGTTGGTAATATGCCCCATGGTCCTGTTAAATTTGGAACGGAAAATTTACACAAGGCCACTCTGAGATGCGCTTGTAGCATAGAAAATATATAATAGTTGACTGGTCCCCCTGAAAAATGATCAACACTTTAAGAAAAATGCATTTATTGGTCACATTGTCTAACTGTGGGACTGGTTTGATAAGGAATTAATCTAATGCAATGGCGGGAGGTGGATAAGTGGCTTGCGATAATAGGTATCTGAATATTCGATGTGCTGGTGAATGCTGATATGATGTATATTTAATTTGACTATGTAGGCGATATTGGTCGATACTCCATTTCATGAATAAATGTATGGTAACAATGTATACTGCTGTCTTAATGTTAAATATCATATTATGCAAAAAGAAACCTACGTAAAAGCATTAAAAACAGAGTAGAACTATGAGTGGGCAGGGGCATTCTATTAGACATCAAGAATCTAATCACAAACGCCTCCTATTGCAGACTCCAACTTATTTACGGCCTCTTATATTTCCTATTGATTCTTCTCTTTATTACTGTATGCCTGCCTTAACTGCATTCAGGTAGTAAAATAAGGGTGGCCCTGGTTTTTATCTTTCTGGTGCCCAAATAACCCACATAAGTGATTGTCCAAAAGCTAAAGTGCAATACCACTTTTGCATTTTGTTTTATTTTGGTGCATGAAACTGTTTCACAAACTACAATCTTGTGCCAATGCATGCCACATATAGTAGTTTTTGCAAAGGTCCTCCTTAAAAATCTCATCACTGTAAACTTCCAGTCAGTTATTCATCCAGCGTTTCTGGCCATCTCATTCCAGGTGCGCGACTTTCTCCATCGCTTCCAGAACATCCCGGACCTGCTAGAGTTGGACCACCTGACTGTGTCAGGCGATGTCACCTTTGGGAAGGACGTCACACTGAAGGTGAGTCCTGAGAGTCCTGGAGTGGCAATGTGGGTAGGAGTTGGAGTAAAATCAGTATCTAATAACAAACAGTTTTCTTTGAATCATTTGAGCGCTCCCAATTCTAAAGAATATATTTTCTGTGACCATGTGTCTGTTCCTGACCCCATTCGGGCCTAGAGGTGGCAGATGTCCCTGTCCTACACACATTGACCCTAAAGAGGGGTTGTTACTCTCGCCAAGCATGCTGATTTCTTCTACTATATGAGGTATAAGGTGCATATCAAGTAGACCATCTTTTCCTAGAAACGACAGGCTGTGTATCCTTAGCCAAGCCACTGAGCCGGTCCTGTGTTAATATCGAGAGTATCTGTAATCATAACCAGGCCTAAAAGGACCATCCGGTAAATGATCTCACAATAGATCTCAGAACCCAAGCTGACATCATCAAACAAAAGAACTTGATCAAATGCCTATTGTTGGTGATTGTTAGCCATGTTGGACTAGGTCATGAGAACTTTTATTTTATCTACACTGAGCGGCCCCTCTAAGACTAGAGGCTTTGCATCCCAGTCCATTTGCAATACCCATTAAGCCTAAAGGTAAAACTCAATGAAGTGTGTGATTTTTTAATGTTCATGTTGTAACCATTTGTTTGGTTCTTTTCTAGGGCACCGTAATCATCATTGCCAACCATGGTGACCGTATTGACATCCCTACTGGGACAATCCTGGAGAACAAAATTGTGTCAGGAAACCTGCGAATTCATGACCACTGACCCATATTGGTTCAGCGACACCAGGAGCCTGATGTAGCAATGATCCCCTACTTCCAAACTGGAGCCAACTGTGGTGTCTCATTCTACGAGATACTTCACTGGTTCTTCCTCCACCCGTTGCACAAGAGAGGATTTACCCTATCCCACTCGACTTAAGTGTTCTCTTGGGCTCCAAGTATTCTGAGTGACTTCATGTACCCATTATTGTCTCATTCTTCCACTTCTAAATTAAAGCAGGAATTGCAAATTGAAAATAAACCTAAAGTTCACTTAAATTTACCTCAGATGGGATGGTGCTGAGTGGCAGTGACCCATTACACCTCAAATGTCCTTTCGGTTTTTGTTTCGCCCTAGTGGCAATCCTGTGCAGCCAAGCTTTTTATTCAGTGCCTTCAATACATTAAATTAATGGATTTTGGGGATGTTCATCCAACAGAAATAGTATGTTTCACCCAGCCGGAATTTTTGACATTCAACAGCCTAGTGTCTTCATGGAGCAGCGATTAGAGATATTCAACCTGCAGAAGTTGGGAATATAACACAACTAAGATTGGGGGTCTTTTAATGTGCAGAGTCTGAGGATAGCCAAGAAACAGAAAGTGGAGCTATTAATATATTAAATCAACAGAGATTGGAAATATTCAGGCAGGAAAGTTTGGGGTATTCAACCAACTGAGGCTGAGGATATTCTCTCTGCAGGGAACTTGAGTATTCGGTGAAGAAGTGTTAGGGATATGCACCCGCTGGAAGTTTGTGCTATTCAGCAAAAAAGACTGGAATATCGAAACAGTAGACTACAGAAATATCTATCCAGTTGAAACTTAGTATGCGCTGCCTGCATAAATTGGCATTATGTAATGAATGGAAATGGAACATTCAAACTGCTTTGAGGGGATAATCACCTGGTATTTTTTAAGAACAATAAATTAGACGATGGAAGAACTATTTATCTAGAAGTAATTGGAAGAATAGATGTTCATAACATATTTAGGGGTTTGGTCCACAGCCCCCACCAAAATATGTTGTCTATTTAAAGAATATCATATATATATATATATATATATATATATATATATGTTTTTCAGGATTTTTTGCAAGCTGGTGGTTTAAAACATACCACTTCTGCCACAAACATAGTTAAATGGATCGGAAAACAGCCTTGAGTTTTTCAGCAGTAAGAATCCTCCTTGGGGTTTTTGAGCATGTTTTCTGTTGTATCTTTAGAAAAGTTTGAAAGAATTCTAAATCTAAATCATCCTTGTAAATGTTCTTAAAAAGAAAACAATGAAGGATGTTGTGTCTGGTCTGCCACAGGATAAAAACCTTATAGAAGATAAGAAAATGATAAGATAATGATTGACAGGCAGGACTGGTCTCAGAGTTGCAATTCTCAGATTCCTAAACAATAAGTAAGCGAAATACCTGCACTTGCATTACAGGTAGTGTGGTAGAGTTGTGACAGAAAAAATATGACGGTCACCTTGTCAGTGCTTGTCATTCTCATTCAGTTCCTTCTCCCATTCCCGTCTTTTAACCATTTCTTTATATATGGTTACCCACGCATAGGTTTTATTTAAGGTACCTTTGTAAATTTGTAAAAAAATATACTAAATAAAGTTGTGTAAGTACTCTTTGACACTGACTAGATTCTGTGTGTCCATGTTATTTTTAACATTATGTTGCAGTGTCTGGTGTGAAATGTTCCTAAATGACATGTCAGAGGTGTTGGTGCCTAAACAGTCGACCAAGGTGGTCTCTAAAATTAAATACCCATACTTACAGATTGACCCTTGGAAATCCAGATGGAGCTTGACAGGTCAGATGGACCTTTGTCACTGTGTTGCGAATGGAGCTGAAACAAAACACAGGTCATGCATGTATCATCAACTGCCAGATCCTTAGTTTCAGTCAAAGATGAGAGGTTAAATACGTTTTCAAAACCTTTATTTATCTTTAGGATTTAGTAGGTTTGTTCATCTTTATTCAGATTAGTACAGTTTACAGAAATATCGAGTAAGAGGTTGATTAGTGACAACATAAATCAATACAGAGTGTTCCATAAAGACAATTGTCACTAACTAGCTAAAGAACCTAATCTATCCTAAAATAGGACCCGTGAAGAGTCCCTTCTTGAAAAGAGCAAGATGTTTTGGAGCATAAAGACTAGAACTTCCCATAAAGAATCGTTCTGGAAACTCAGCTGAGTTTCCACAGCTGCAGTAGCAACCACCAATATCAGTGATAGAGGGATGATCGTTTCAGTAGCTTTGATCAATAGAATTTCAGAATAATGAAAAATAATAAAGTCACCTATAGCAATAGCTGTTGGTAACAAAGGGCAAGGATGTAAAAGAGTCACTGTCTCATAGTAGAATCATAAGAAGTTTCCTTTTTCTAAACTCTCTAACTAGAAACACTTATTATAATATAAAAACAAACAATAATGTAACAAAAAATAGTAGGTGTCTTATTCTCTTGAGTAAAGGAAACCTCTCATCCCATGGTGTTGTCAACATCTATTGCTTCTCTTCCCGATTCCCACAGTAAATATTCACGCCAGTACATAGTAAAACAGTGTTGCAAGTACTAGAAAAATGGATGAAAATTCTCCTGAGAACCTTCTTACCTTAGCTGAAAGCTGCGTTCAATGTCCCATTGTGAATACAAAGGCTAGTCAGATGCACTGAAACAAATCTATCAATAATGTTCTAGTTAAGCATGCATATAAAAAATATATAAATTATTGTTCAATCTAGCAGTTTATTCAGTATGCATCCACAGCAAGGTTTATTGTTAATATGAGATGATCTATTATGGTACGATGAGGCTAAGAAGATAATCTTGAAGTCAGCACATTCTTTAAGAAGTACACTTTTAGAATTGGCCACCAGGTCATAGGTTAGGCGCACAGCTGGGGGTAAAACAATAGCAAATAAGTTTGTATTTTTAGTGAACTCCAAGAGAGAAAAGGGACAGGTTACCATACAATCCCTAGAAAACCCTGAATAACCATCCAGAGTTTGTCACACATTAACACTGGTATCTCCCTGAGCTCCACAGGAATAAACAATAATGCAGTATATGCAAAAGAGTATAAAGGACAGTTCCACTCAAGTGCAGAAGTAATGTCTTTCTTGAAGGAAAATATATCCGTTGAAGTAAAGTGATCCACAAATCCAATGTTATGGTTATCCAATGTATTTTAATGGTCGTTCTTCAAATAAATCCTTTGACAGCCACACAGCCAACACGTGTTTCGTTAGATGCTTATTATTGCATCAACTGACTTCATCAGGGCTTAAACATTATCTAGTCCTTCCCTGGACTATTAGTCATGATACTCAAAATTTGAGACAAGTTTGAGAATACCGCGTTTTATCCGCTTGTTAGACTCCACGCAATATCTAATCATCAAATACAACGGCGAGATACACGAGTACATGTAGCTATCCACTATCACCAATGCTCCCACGTACAAATCCTTGATTTCTTTAGGAAGTTGCTGGTGATAGGCAAAGTGTCCTAAATAAACATCTATTTAGCTATGAACAAGAGTCAAAAGAAAAGGCTTCAGCATAGTTACAGAGGCACATTCAAGATTGAAAGCCTAGTACAAAAAACTTTCTTCACGTTATTTTTTATATACGTTTAAAGCAAGCACATTTTCCCTATGTGTGATTTACGTGTGTATTCTTTAAGGAGAATTAAAATGCGTTCTAATGGATTCCTACAAGTTGTAAAGCAAATACATTTTTCCTACATATTATTTTCCTAAGTGAAAACATTTCTGCATGGTTTAAACGCATTTTAAAGTGTAATTCTAATATGGTCAGTAAGTCGAAATTTGTTTTTAGAATTAATTCCTTATAGAGGTCTGGTCTGAGATGGTCTTCTACCTACTGCGATCTCTGTGGTGCGAGATGCATTATTTTGTACAGTTAGAGAGATCTTGACTAAGGTCATTATCACACACCGCAACCACTGGCTTTACAAGTCAGTGAGATGGTCTGAGATCACCCTGTGTGGACTGCAGTCTTGGGTGCTAGGAGTGGCATTGACATGACACTGCATTATCAGATACTGTTCTGTGTGAGCTACATGAGCCCCCTCGCAGCCATCGCACGCCAGCACAACCTGAACATCATCTCCTATGCCGACGACACCCAGCTGATCCTCTCCCTCACTAACAACCCCGCCACCGCCAGAGCCAACCTGCACGAAGGGATGACAGAAGTAGCCAAATGGATGTCGAACAGCCGCCTGAAACTGAACTCAGACAAGACGGAAGTCCTCATCCTGGGATCCTCGCCCTCCGCCTGGGACGACTCCCGGTGGCCCCCCGCCCTGGGCAGCGCACCCAAACCAACTGACCACGCACGCAACCTGGGCTTCATCCTGGACTCCTCCCTCTCCATGACCAGACAAGTCAACGCCGTCTCTTCGTCGTGCTTCCACATCCTGCGAATGCTACGCAAGATCTTCCGATGGATCCCCACCGAGACCAGGAAGACGGTCACCCAGGCCCTCGTCACCAGCCGTCTGGACTACGGCAACTCCCTCTACGCCGGAACCACCGCCAAACTCCAGAAGAGACTCCAGCGGATCCAGAACACCTCAGCACGACTCATCCTGGACATCCCCCGCCGCAGCCACATCTCCGGACACCTGAGAGACCTGCACTGGCTCCCGGTCAACAAGAGAATCACCTTCCGGCTCCTCACCCACGCACACAAAGCCTTACACAACCAAGGACCAGGATACCTCAACAGCCGCCTCAACTTCTACGCTCCCACGCGCCAGCTTCGATCGACCAGCACGCCCTCGCCGCCGTCCCCCGCATCCGAAGAGCCACCACAGGAGGAAGGTCCTTCTCCTACCTGGCCGCCAAGACTTGGAACTCCCTTCCGACCCACCTCCGCCTGACCCAGGACCACCTCGCCTTCAGGAAGCAGCTCAAGACCTGGCTATTCGAGCAGTAGCGAACCCCCCCCCCCCCAGCGCCTTGAGACCCTCCGGGTGAGTAGTGCGCTATACAAATGCTCTGATTGATTGATTGATTGAGCTGTAGTCACTGTGGTGTGCTTAGCATTAAATTGTATTTTCTGAGGATTGTTCTAAGATGGTTCTGGATGGGCTAACACCGAAGGGACAGCAATTAATTCGTACCCATCTTAGACCACCTCCCTGAATAGAACTGTACTTTACCACTGCCACCCCCAGCATGAAGAGTGCAGCCCCTCTCAAGGGGCTTGTCTTTTGTTGCTAGGTTTGGCATTGCACTGTATTGTCAGAGAGCTGGATTGATGGTTCTATAAAGACTGCACTCTTGGTGCTGGTAGTGGCATTATCCATCCTGTCAGAGTTCATTTTGAGTGGTTCTGTGTATGGCTTGCATGCCTTGTGCTGTGAGCGCAGGCTATATTTTCCCCACATGGTCTGAAATAGCACATTGCGGAAGGACTATGGCCCACATGCATCAATATCGGCTTTTGCGAGTTCTAAATTGCGAAAAATAACGATTCGCAATTTAGAATTCGCAAAAGCCTATGCATGAATTTTTTCTTATTTTTTTTGCAAATCGGTAAAAATCGCTATTTTTACCGAAATGCATAAAAAATGCGAATTTTAAAATGCGAATTCACAAATCCCATTCATTCCTATGGGCCAAAATGCCCATAGGAATGAATGGGAATTGCGAATTCGCAATGTGCAATTGCAATTCATCAATGCATTTCAAGGGTGGAGAGGGGGGTCAAAATGACCCCCCCTGCACCCATGAAATGTACTTTTCAGCATAAGTTACATACACACATGTCCTAAGGACATGTGTGTGTGTAACTTTACAGTTTAAAAAATGCATTTTTGTGCATTTTTAATCAATTTTGCAATTTACCACGAAGTTGAACTTCGTGGTAATTTGCACTTCCAATTTTAAAAAACGCATATTTTTCTGTAATGATGCATAGCATTTAAGAAATCGCACAATTGCGATTTCTTAAATTCTAACGCAATTTTAGAAATCGTAAAAAAGATGCGACTTCTAAAATGGCATGATGCATCCCAACAAGCACTTTTGCATTCGCAAACGGCCGATTTTAAGGAATCGCACCGTTTGCGACTACAAAAATGCTTGATGCATGTGGGCCTTTAAGCCCTGATTTGAGCAGAATTGTTCAGCCCTCTCAAAAGTGGCTAGAGATGGATTCTCAGCAGACCCTTTCTGCGTTTAAAGAGGTGTCTAGGACAGCAGTTTGTATGCTTTTTTTTCTTCTGTGGACGCCCATGATTCATTACTGGACACGAGATAACCACCTAATCCATTTCTATGACTTGAACCTCAAATCAATACACAAAAATGCAGAAATGTATGTACATCAAACAAATACACAAGTTATGAAATATTTTATTTAGTCACAAACAAAAATATGCAAAAATCGAAGTTTTTAATCTGAAGGTTGAAGTGTTTAAAACATATACGTTTCTGAAAAATTGCGTAAAAAACTAAATTTGTTCGCACGCCATTTTGTCTTTTTCATTATAATGAAATCTTAAATCTTTTTGTGGGCACGCACCAGTGCTCTATTTGAGGTTACCAGTCGTCCATACTAGATTTATTTTGTTGTATTTGCGCTGCTCCCATAAATCAAGAACACCAACTGAATTTTAAAGCATCCAATTTCATATTCCTTCATATTTGCAAAGCATGTTAGCGTTTTCAATTTTCAGTTTAGTTTTTTTGGGTACCTATATTTTAATAATCCGTTATTATTAAAACAAGTTAACTGCTGCGGAGCCCCAGAGTAGGCATTGGGGTCATCGGACCACAGGTTAAGAATCACTGGTCATGGGGAACCCTTGCAGCAGAAAGAAGGCAGGGGGACAGCCAGATGCTAATTTAAGAAATTAAGGGCCAGATGTATCAAAGGGTTTAACCCATTCTGAGTCTATGGGAAAATGTGTTCATATATATGGCCCTAAGAGTCGAATGTATATATGTTTTTGGGTTGTGTTGGATTTGTCAGTTTGACACGGTGCTCAAAGTCAGGTTGCAATGATTTGTTGAAATATTACCTCATGAATATTCATAATGCAAGGGACCCAACATAGTAATAGTTGTTCAACCTTATGCACTCAAAAAAAGTAACACAATGTATCAAAATGACATTATGCCTAAAAACCTGCAATGGAAATGTTGTGATTCCTTGTAAATTGTAAGGAAAGGTGTGGACAGGAAAGGATTCCTCTTCTTTCCTTGTACTTAAATATTCATGAGGTAGAACTTCTGTGAATCTTGCTGTCAGCCTCTTTGCGCTCTACTGGATTGGTACGTCCGCAAAGCGGGAAGAATTGGTCAGGTCGCATTGCAGACCTGTGAAGACACTGCACTGCAAAGCAATGTCACAACTGATACATTTGGCGCAAATGGATTTGCTTGATGCGAGTTGGTATGAAAGTGTGTTAGTTCGACTTGTGACAGCACATTTAGGTTTTCTAACTGGATGCTCAGATTATTGGTTTTGGATTAAAAAAAACTTACAGGTACCCACACTGTATTCTTTTATAGCTGTATTTTAAGGTATGGACAGAAAATATATTACTGTAATTCAATTTTTGGGTTCACCTTAGAGAGTATATGCTCTGTCGTTGTGAAATCTCTTGTAAACAAAAGAAAAGTTGAAAACGGGATTTGATCCTGTCCTTACTTACCATTCCTTATTATCGGTTGGTTTCGATGTCACTCTCATTCCTTGCCTCTCATTGGTCAGCACCTCCTGATTCCGCTTTCTCTTCATGTCTTGTCTTCCATGAAGCATGGACCTAGCACAGTTTCCTCTCTGTGCCCAGTGTCCTTTCACTGGACGTCTGCTTGCAGAGGTACTCTTTTTTTTGTTTTTTTACTTTTCATCTAGCACTCCTGCAGGTGTTTCTGTACCTCCCACTCTCTCCCGTCCTTGTTGCTTGCTCTTGTTCCTCTCACCCCTCCCGCGTCCCTCCCACACCCTCCTGCTTCTTTGTTAAGTGTCCCCATCCCTCCCTCTGCCTCCCACAGCCTTTTTTGCTTGCCCTGTCCCACCGACACCCTCATGCTTTCTCGTTGCTTGCTCCCGTCCCTCCCACCCCCTCCCACGACTTTGTTGCTTGCCCCTCCACTCTCATTCCCTCCCACTTCATCCTTGCTTGCCCCGTCCCTCCCACCTCCTCCCACACCGCATTTATTCCCTGTCCATCAGAAAAAAAAGCTCAGTGATGGGTAGAAAACGGTTAAGTACAAAAAATGGTAATTTGCATATGCAAATTGGCAGTGATCCAGGGGTGGGTGAGATATGAAACAGGAGCAAATGATTTGCACTTGTTTACCATCATCAACTCTTGCCCCTTTTCCAATCAAACTTGAGTAGAAGTTCTACAGAAGCAACTGTTAATTTATGTTTCCCGAAAAAGCAGGACTTTCACTGTTGCCCAATATTATTGCTGAGACAGCAGGGATTGTTTTGTCATCACACTTGTCCATGCTTTTGAAATACCTTAGCAGCAAAATGTGAGACGCTGACCCCAGTAAGAGTGCCTGTGTCTCACTGCCTGTTGCTGCACCTGTGATCACCTATAAGCGATTCTGACTTCCGGCTTGAGGGCTCTTGTGCATTGGCATTTTGTTGGTACACATGTGATCTTTCCTTACGGGGTGTTCGTGGTTCTTGTCACCATGTTTTTCCTGGGGGTCGGGCTCTCAGGAAGGGATGTACGGAGTGCGGCTGGCGTCTTCCAGCTCTGCGGAGCCCCTTGTTGGATACTCCTCCGCTCCACTACCATTGTCTCCTTCTCAATACCAGATTGTTGAGCTGTCACTCCCTCAACATTTGGAATCTCTTGATGGAAACGAAGACATCTTGCTTATTCCTCACTGAGACCTGGCTGGGGGAAGGCTCTGCCCCAGATTTGGCTAATGCCTTACCTCCTAATTATAATATCTTTAGGAGGGACAGAGCGACTGGTAGAGGAGGAGGGGTGGCTCTGATTGTGGACAATCGCTTCCTCTGTACGACCTTTCCTGTAAACAATATTCAGGGCTGTGAATCCCTAGGCTTTACCCTCCACTTTTCTCCCTCTCAAGCCTGTACTGGGATCCTTCTTTATAGAACGCCGGGACCTCTTGGGTCTTTTTTTGATGACCTGCAAGCGGCACTTTCTGTGCCGTGTCTCAGATCAGAGCAGTGCATTCTGCTTGGTGATCTCAATTTGCATATGGACAATAATTTAGACCCTGAGGTTCTAAAACTTGTCGATATTACGGCTCCGTTAGGGCTGGTACCTTTCGTTCAGGGGCCGACTCATAATAAAGGTCACACTTTGGATCAGGTCTTCTCCACTAGACCAATAAATGTGTCTCCCCCGCAGCCTGTCCTGTGGTCTGATCATTTTTTAATCAACTTTGCGCTGCTCTCTACTGCTACATCTCCAATGAGGCCTCTAAAAAACATCGTGAGGACCTCTCGGCCTTTTCACTCAATCTCTGCCGATATGTTATCCAAAGCCCTCCTCAGTTTCCCTTGCCAACTTTCTGGCAACCTGGAGGAGGATCTTGTTCTCTTCCAGAAGTGGTTTTTGGCCAGATTTGAGGTGCTGGCCCCTGAGAAGAGGACTAAATCTACTGAGAGACGTAGCTCTGCTCCACATCTAAAGGCCCTACGTCAGGAGTGTAAGAAGGCGGAAAGAGCCTGGCGACGAGCCTATAATCCAGCCGAGAGATTGCAATACAGAGTGGTGACAAGATCATACCACAGGCAAATCTGGGTGGGGAAAAAGGCGTTTTTGGAGCACAGGATAGACGAAGCCGACAACGCTAGTAGAGAGATTTTTAGAATTGTAAAGGATTTTATTTCTCCTTCCCTAAATACTCCCTCTCATACTCATTCAGAAGCTTGGATAAAGCAACTAGCCGAGTTTTTTGTGGATAAAATTAAATCCATCCAGAATTCCTTCCCTCCTGCCTGCCCTTTGTTGGATGTTAGCGGTCGGCCGTCCCTGCCTCCGTTGGATGGCAATGGTCCTTTCATGTGTGAATTCCCTCTTATGTCCCTTACTAATTCTTTTGACCTCCTGTCCCGTTTGAAGTCGGGCTCGCCGCTGGACCCTTGGCCGTCGAAGTGGCTGGGGAGAGTCGCGTCAGCTCTAAACACCTTACTGAACCCACTTCTTAACTCCTCTCTGTCCACTGGTGTGGTCCCTCAGGCCTGGAAACGTGCTTTGATCCTACCATTGATCAAAAAGCCAAATCTTGACCCTCTCAGACACGCAAACTACAGGCCGATCTCTCTCCTCCCGGCGCTGGCGAAAGTAACAGAGAAGCATGTACATCGGTCGATCTCCTATTTTATCGAGGAGAACGACCTTCTTCGCATGTGTCAATCTGGCTTCCGTGCGAATTTCAGCACGGAGACTGCCCTTCTCGAGGTTACCGACGCCATCAGGGAGGTTTTAGATTCTGGAGGTAAGGCCATGTTGGTTATGCCTGACTTGTCGGCGGCGTTCGACACCGTGCCCTACGATGGCCTCCTGACAAGACTCTGGGAAATCGGCCTTCGGGGGACGGTGTTGGGCTGGCTTAAATCTTTCTTGACCGGCCGCCGGCAAATGATCTGGGCGCCTCCTTTTTCAGCTGATATGTCGCCGCTATTGGTGGGGGTGCCTCAGGGTTCCATTCTTAGCCCCATTCTGTTTAACATCTTTATGGCCCCTCTGGCGGCGGTTGCGGAATCCTTTGGTGCCCAGATCATATCCTATGCTGACGATACCCAGCTTCTGTTCACATGTGACAGAGGTGGGACGTTCGACGGCATACGGATCAGGGACTGTCTCGATGCTGTTTTCGAGTGGTTCCGATGTCAGGGTCTCAAATGCAACTCCGATAAATCGGAGTTGCTTTTTTTTGGCTGCACTCCCGATCCCAGCTGGAAGGCCTGGTGGCCACAGGATATGTTTCCCCCGGACAATGCCTCTGTCAAGGCGAAAAACCTCGGAATTCTGATTGATTGTGACTTATCCTTTAGGCCCCATATCATCGGGCTTTCAGGGAAATGCTTTGGCATTCTCAGGATGCTTAGGAAATTTCTTCCTTTGCTGTCACTTCACCACAAAAAAACCATCGTGCAGGCTTTAATAGGGTCGCGTTTGGACTATGCGAACGCCCTCTATTTAGGTCTACCCAAATATCTTTTGACCCGCCTGCAAGTGGTGCAGAATTCTGCGGCGCGAGCCATTTTTGGGCTCCCGAGACGGGCCAATGCCGCTGAGTTACTCAAAGCTTTGCATTGGTTACCCATCTCTAAGAGAATTCTATTTAAAAGCCTAACCTTGGTTTTTAAAGCCCTTCATGGTATCGGTCCTAAGTATATTGGGAAACGCTTCTCTTTTTATCTGCCTAGCAGGGCTTTACGATCTGCTTCTTTGGCCAAAGTGGCTGTGCCTGCCATTAAGCGTTCCAGAACTGGAGGCCGGGCTTTTCGATACCTGGCGTCGCGGGGCTGGAACGAGCTACCTTTGGCTTTACGAAGGGCAAGTAACCTTCTTGCCTTTAGGAAGGAATTAAAGACTTGGCTCTTCTCCGCATAGGTATTCTTTGGTTTCTTTTCTTTTTTCTCTTTTAGCTTTTAGTTGTTGTGTTGTTACTCTGCATATAGTTCTCTTCGCCAAAGCGCCGGGATGCTCTTTGGAGTGGCCGTGCGCTATAGAAGAAAATAAATAACATAACATAACATAACATCTCCCTCCTAGAGTGATATTGACCATTGCAGAAGGGCCTGAAATGATCTTCGGGCCCACAGCAGCTGGACAACTAAGTCCTGGTGCAAGGACTTCGTTAATGCACCAATATGTATTAGAAATGCAGGTGGACTGCAACCCATACAGAAACCAGTGGGCAATGCTCTTCAGAAAGTGTTTATTGATAACCATCAGTTTCACAAGTTGAGTTCAGGGACTCAGTTAAAATCCAAACCCTCTTTCATAAATGATTAATACACTCAAAATAGCACTAAGAAACCGAACATCCATTTTAAAATGTTTATTTTAAAATCCAACCTAGTGCATAAAATATGAATGGTAACCACAGAGAATGGGAAAGGACTGCAACTAAGCATGTTTTGGTCAGAGCAAACAGCAGAACATTTTTAACATGGTTATTGCGTTTATATTATTCTGACACCCTCAAGCTATTTATAAGCGCGATGCTAAGTTTTAGCTAAAGCAGTATCAACCCTGTGCTTGAGTTTCTTAAGATGTATCGAACAACATACCTGTGTTTTCATAAAGAAATAGCAATTGAGCTATTCTCTATAGCAGCTTATTTGGGCCTGGAAAATAAAAAGCGACAGTCTGGAGGCCAATTCTCTGTGCTGTCTCCTGTGTTGTCTTAAACTGATGCTTGTTGGTGCCTCAAATCCGGCTTGACCTTTGGTGTGATAATCCTAGTGCTAAATCCTTGTCTGCCTCTGGTTCGATACCTGAGTTTTTATAGTAATCGATCGCCTAGTTTATCTTATAATTTGAAAACAAGACAGGGCTGGCAGACAACAAAGCCTCCAAAAGATGAAACAATCATGCTGAATAACATGTCATCTTGATTATCATATTGATTATATTTATCCAGCATTTTAAACATCAAAAACATATCCTAGACAGTAAGCGACAGGATGCAAACATTTCTTGAAAAAGTCTTTCTTTGAAAGAGATAGTAGCATCTGAGAACAGGTACAGAATGTAAATATTAGAGTGTGTTAGAACCAAATGATGGAAATAGCAACGCTTGAAAGGGAACTCTCACAGTGTTCACATCAGACCTTGGGCTTCTGCATTTCATCCTTTCATCTGTGGCCTCTCCAGAGGCGTGCTGACGACCCCAGCCTCAAGGCTCAATTACCTCCATGTTCATCTCAGCTTATTATTTTCCCTGTTGAGTAGCATCTGTCAAGTGTAAGTACCCATGCATCTTCATTCTTGCAATTTAGCTAAACTGGTATATCTGCAAAGACTGGTCTTTCACAGCTCGAAGGAAAGGTAGACGCTCACCACAGATGGTGTTAGGATGGTGCTGTCCCGAGATGTGGCTTATTTGATGATGTGTGTGCTCCAACAACTGAGGGCCTGATTAGGATGGCGGTCAGACTTGCATCCGACATCCATCCCTTCAGCAACGGGACCGCCGACTACCTGTCGACGGTCCTGCAACTGGATTCACCAAGGCGGTCGCAATGCATATCTTTTTTATTGCGGCATGTACTGCGGCCTGCAGCACCCGCCGCAGTACAAAAAATACACTCTATGAGGTGCCTGCCACATGGTGCAGGGATATGTAGGGGAGCACCATAGGTGCCCCCCAGGGCCCAAGTCGGAGGGCCGGGGGGGAGGAAAGGGGCCTGCTATGGGTCCCAATGTCCCTATAAATCTGCATTTTTATTGGCGGGTAAACCGCCATGAAACGGCCAGCGGGAAGGGACATCGTAAGCCCTACACCGATGCCTAGCCAGCACCGCCCCCATTGTAGGGATGGCAGACCCTCTGACAAGCCCAAGGATCCCGTCGGATCTGTGGCGGTCGGTCTCTCTCTTTTATAATGCGGTAGGCGGGAATGTTTAGTCCGATGGACAGGCTGATGGTGGCAGTCCCACCGCCATCATAATGAGGCCCTTAGTACGCTTTCGAACTGGGAGACTCAGCCTTTCTAACCCTTCACTTTCCTTGGCTTTTTGCCATAAGATGCACTGAAAAATGTATCTTTCCATGGAACATTGAAAGGTCCGGAAAGATCATGCTGATGGTTGCAGAGTAAATGCAATACTTACTTAAGAATAGTAGCCGGTGGCATAAAACGTCTTAGGTTACTGAGCATATTTACCCTATGTAAATAAATGTTCGTAGCATGTGTGGCTGTAGTTCATAGTTCAGTTTAGTTTATTAGTTAATAAAAACCATAAACATAGAAATATACAATAGTAATATCAATTAAAAAAGCCCCCAGTAAGTCCAAGAACTAAAGCGCAACAATCAGGCCACAGCAGTGAGTAATAGGCAATCCCATTGAGGATTATATCAAAAGGGGGAAAACAGGCTTTTAAGGATGATTCCTTACCCCTAATTTTACTGTAGATTTCAAATAGTGTACCACCACACTAAGACGGAGTTGAACAGTAGAGTGCACAGTGCAGTAAATCAGTATTGATTCCCACAGAAAGTGCAATGTGCTACCAGGATTCCAGCCTAAACAACAAACCCTTGCCCTTTCAAATTTCATGATCAAGACACGACTCAGTTAAAAACTAGAGTGGTAAAGTGCAACAATTAGTCCAACAATGCGTAATGGGCATAGATCCCATTGCAACTTATCAATGTTAAGTACGGGGCCAACACTCCACGAAGTGGCAGTGTCACCCCGGATGTAGCCATAGGTGGATTGAGCAATAAAGTGAGAATGTAGCGGAACAATGTTAATATTCACAGTATGTACAGGGAGTTTTATGTATCGTTTTATACCTCATGAACCACAAAGAAAGATAGTACCTAAGTCGAGTGTCATGGTGTTCCATTCAATGTCGTCTTTGTTTTAATGCCCCACTTAGACTCGTCGAGCACAAGGACAGACCCTACTCACTAGGAACCAGGGTAAGTCATATGTAACAGAAACAACGGTTCCAGCGTTCTGAGGAGACTCCTTAACCGCATGCGTGCGGGCGGAATTCCGCTCGTACGCTGACTTTTGCGAAACCGCATGTTACGTGACGAGCTGGGCTCGTCATCAGCGTAGCAGGAGGCTACCTCATGACGAGCCCAGCTCGTCATCAGCGTGGAAGGGGTTAAACTTAAACAAGGTAGAAAAGTAATTGACTGTAATTTAAAGCGAACCACTTCAACAGCTCTGATTATTGTATGCAGCAGCTGGAATTATTACCAAGTTACTTTTGGTCGCCTTTAAAAATTGTGGAAACCAAGAGTACACATCACATTTTTTTCACTTTCTGTTTTATGGTTCCATTTCACTTGGGGACACAAAAGCACCATTGTTTTCTTGTTCGTTTATATATCAATCTGAGTTTCTTAATTTTTATAAAAGAATGAATGTTAATACAAGCAAAAGTCTACGAGGTCTTCTTTCTTTCTGACATCACCATAACCCATTTTATTCATTGCAAGTGTGCATACTATTATCATTATAGATTAGCTTAACTTTCACCCTAGACTTGTGACCTCCCCAACCAGGACAGACGGCGCCAAATTTCACACAGTCTTATCCATAGTGCACCCTCTAGCAGCCCATCCGGAAAACCAGCACCATCCCATTTGCACCAATCCTGACTTAGATACTTCAACCCTGTTTAGGGAGTACTTTTGCCCTTATCAAATCCTTGAAAATGACAAAAAACTGCACCAGCTTTATGTTCAGCATAAGGTTTTGTGCGTTTAAGGACTCTATGACCACCGATCTAAAGGCTCTTGTTCCTAAGGAGATTCATTCATCGTGAAGCAGGGCCCTTCGATGAACAAGTAACTGTGGGCAAAGACAGATGACATAACAATTTTTAATTTGCCACATGGCATAGTTGCACCTCTTATTCTCCAGTTGATAGCGACCTGCCCTTTGGGTATATAGTCCAGAGTGGGAAGCAGACCAAATCTCATTACCATAAACCTTCTCTTGATGTTAAGAGCATTCTGCCTCAAAATACAACTGCTCCTTTTTTGCATCATAAGTTTTTTAACAGAAGCCACCTGTGTGCTCACTTGGCTAGGGTCCTTTTGTCCTCCAGCCAACTTTTCAGCCAAATGCATTTGTTCATAGGTATCTTAAAATCTTCCTTGCTTATATCCAGTTGCCATAGCTCACCAAGGCCCAGACTTTCAATACCATCATCTGGATACTTTTTATGACATCCTTTACTTCTGTGCAGATTTATTTCAGACCATACAAAGTATGCAATGGTGTCTTTAGGGGCATTCCTCATTTTGTGGCAACATTTAGCGAAGGCTCCTTTTGAATAAAGATTGCTTTTCCATAGAAATAATAAGTCTAACTTGAGCTGACGATGCGGACCTCGGGAGACAAAACATTTGTTTGTGGGTTTATTCAGGAGGTTTGCGTCATGGCCGAGCATTATCTCGCTTCCATATGAAAGCGTCGAGGACCGTATTGATTGAATCACAATGATAAGGGGCTGGAGATTGTGGCCCCATAAGCTTTTGGCTAGCGTTTGGAAGCCAAGGGTTAGGGTGATTGCTTTCCCTATAATGGCTTCTTTTTGTGGGACATAGGATTCTCTTGAAACCAACTTGATGCTCAAATATGTAGATGTTTCTTCTATAGGTGACCCTTTTAACAGCCCTATGCCCTGTTTGATAATGGGACAGTTTAGGGGGATTACATTTGTCTTCTTGAGATTAATCTCAAGGAGGTTGTTATCGGTGTGCCCAGCAAGCTGATTAATAAATCTTTGCAGTCCGCCTCGCGTGTTACTCAATAAAAGAGGTCATCTGCCTAAAGGATATTTGACAAGGGCATTCAGTCAAGGCACGAGGCATGTGACACCACATCACCCAGAGCCGGAGAGAGATCTGATGTGCACAGATTAAATAGGAGTGGCACAAGCACACATCCCTGCTCCAGAGCAACTCAAGTTCCCACTTTCCTGGACAGGTGAGTCCCATCCCCACCCTTGATCCTGACCAATGTCTACATGGATAGCAGCCATATTGGCTTCAACAGATTTTGCAGGATCCCCCAGCGCAGTAGTTTTTCCCACTGTTTTTCATGAGAAATGCGGTCAAAGGCCGCCTTAAAGTCCACGAAATACATGAACGGCATGCAGGTTTCACTTGCTCTTTCCATTATCAAGCCCACTGCCATTTGATTGGATAGAGTCCCTTGTTTCTTTGTGAATCCTGTCTGAAGTAGGGGCAGTCTGATGCCCACTTAGATAGATTATGGAGCAACAGGATTGCAAAGTATTCGAGATCTACATCAAGAAAAGCTATCAACCGGTAGCTACTTGGAGATGAGGCTGACCCACCCTTGAAAACAGCATGCATAATTCTCGACAACTTTTTACAAGATTTCCGGAGGCCAGAATGGAGTTGAAATTATGGCCATATACATAGCCCAGATTGATATATTTTGTTTTAATTCTGCTTGAGGAATACAATTTGGGCCAGGTGCACAATTTGAATGGGAATTCTCTATGACTTTGATTATTGCTGCTGTAGAGTATTCCAAAGGATCTTCTTCCGCAAGGATGTCATTTCCTGAGAAAGGTGCAGCTGGGGTTAACTCAGTAGGAGTTGCACTACCTGTATTCCCTGAAATGTGAGTCTTAAGATATTCCACCCAGGCATTGTCACTTATGTTTGCGTTCTTTGCTGCCCGCGGAGCTTCTTCAATCTCATTTATCAGCTTCCAGAACCTTTTTGGGTAATTTTTCTTTAAGGAATGTAGGAGCTTGGCCCATAAGGATTCATGTCTGCTTTTTTTAGCGGGCCATATCTCTTTTTGTAAGTTCTCCTGCCATCTCGTAGTTTTTCTAAATAAAACTGGATTGCATGGAGATAGTCATGGTTGCCGGAGTGTTCTGTTAATCTGCGATCTCATAAAATGGATTACCCTCGGCATATGGGTGATTTGTTTTGGGTCAATACTTGTACTTTTTCATTGGCTTTTAGCCAGATATTTTGCCACTAAACACTCCTTGAAACTTTCTCAGGCCTCAATTGGGTTGGGTTCGCTGATTGAAGCATCTTCAAGGGTCTCCCCAGTGGCAGCCGCCAGTTCCTGGACATTGTCTACATCTTCTACATCCTATTTGAGACGCTTTCGATTTTCTGTATTTTCCTCCTCCAGCCGAGTTTTACCAGGCCCCAGCTTGCTCAGTTTGGCTCTAATCCAGATATTTTGAGGCTGATGGTCATTCGCAGTGTGTTGGTCAATTTTGAAGTCTATAATTTGGCTGAATAAACTGTGATTTGCCATATGGAAATCTAAATAAGAAACCGTTTTTTTCCGACGGACTGGTCTATGTTGGTGGAATATCACCAGGGAATCTGTCACTCAATGTTATTAGGCCTGCCAGGTCGCAGGCTCTCAGCAGTTTTTTTTCAGATTTTATCCTGTTGCCTATTAAATTGAACACTTTAGGACATAATCCCGCATGTCATCAAGATCCTCATCTGAGAGCTGAAATAGATTTAAACTAAAGCCTCCTGTGATTAACAAGTTCACTGCCGTGTATAGCCCTTTTAGATCCAATAGATGGCCGGTTAGTTTATCCACCACCATGGATTTGTCTCGTAGATTGACATAGATGTTAACTAATATCAGGGAATACTCCGACCGCTGTGACCCGTCATCCAAGCGTAATGCTAGTAGTCATGGTTCCTGTATATCCTTTACTGAGACCTTCGCCGTTAGATAGGAGCTCACATAAAAATATAATCAATTTTTTGCTCTACCAAAGGTACTACTTTTATGTGCCCGTCGGCTTTATTCCATAAACCCTATTAATGGTATCCTGAATAATGTCCACGTCTCTTGATCAGTGATTACATCAAGGTTTTTCAGGTATTCCACCAGTGGAGCGTCCTCAATTTTTGTAGATAAGCTCCCCAGATTCCAGGAGCATATGCTTAGATTGCCCTGGGCTACTTTTGATCCTTCCGTTTTCAGTCCTTTGGTTGCTCCGTTATCTGGGCTGACGGAAGCCAGCTCCAACTTTCGGTCTCACACTGCATGGTTGCACTTCTTCTTTGTACATCAGCAATTTGCTCACTGGTTGTTTGAATCGTCAACCCAGGATAACCATATGGGGTCAACGACAACTGCACTTTTCAGTATTGCGGTTAATGTTCTTTTCCTCTTTGTTGGGTGATCTTCCTGCGATTATAAATAGAGGACCATCTTCCTGAAAGGTTGCAACCTTAATTCCTCAGCTTTTCAATAGATCTTTATTTGCTAATATTTTTGCTTGAAGACACAGTGTTGAATGTGACCAGGGTAGGCTCTGAAGATTGTTTTTCTCGAGTAGGCAGCAATATGTTAGAAAAAATAACTTGCGACTACACCTCAGTCAGTCCCAAAAGACACTTGATCAGTTTCAGAATATTTGTTCTATTTAATGTATCCTAGTTTCCCCTTGATTTAAATTCCGGGATCCATAGTAGACTTGGCTTGTGGCCATTCGGAACCAGGAGGTCAATGTGCAAGCTTTTAGTTTCTTGCTCTGCCACATCCCTTTCTTTTCCTCTTGTGTATGATGGCAGAGTGATTAGGGCAGGCTTTTTCTCAATATAAGATTTGCACTGATGACACAGAGACTCAACGCCCCCAGTCTCTGAATTCTGAGTACTATATGTTGACCCACTTTCTCCTTTGGAAAACGTCCGGTACTGGGGTCACAGCCAATACTGCAGGCTTACTCTGGTTACTACCCCCTAATTCCAGTGGAATTTTTTGATCAGGAAAAACATTTGGCAAGTCATCAGTGGTATTATGGCCACAGTTATTGCATGCACAAGACTGTTTGTGCTGGCCTTTGTGCACATTACTATTTCCTCTGGCGTCTTTATCTGCGTCTGCTCGCAATCCACTGAAAGATCTGACAATTCTATATGTCTCACTAGTGAATCAGTGATGACTGTGTCAGGATCTATCAAAATGGTTCATAGATTTTCATTGTGGGCCTCCTCATGTTCTATATGCGAGTTCATGTGAACATGCAGAAGATTTGGTCTCTTAGCCTGTTCCCTGTTTCGAGCTTTTCTGACATGCTTTTATTCCCGCTTCGTCAGCCGGGGACCAACCGGCTTAAGGACATTTTCTAGAACTCCAGTGTTGGCTCCTAGGTTGGTCTCCTGCTTATGACAAAACCAACAGTTCTGCCCTTCTCCTTGTGATGGGGATTACCCCCATGGTCCCATGATGCTTATTGGAGTTATCTCCTCTGAGATTCCTGGTGCAATTATATTGTCGAAGCCATTGACTGTATTTTGATTTGACTGCCCATTATTTAGCTATGGGGATACTTTTATTGCTCCCAGTATTTCCTCCAGGACTATTGGTAACTCCACTACTCTATCAGTCATCTCTTTACACAAACACATGGGAAAATGAGTTTGGTTCTTAGATTAGACTCACGTTATGAGGACATTTACTTTCTCTAACCTTTCATCAATGTCTGAAACAAAGACTTCTGGAGTGTTGAGAAGGTCTACTTGAATATCCATTTTGTTTGATGGTTTGGTGGAACTCATGGAATTAAGGATGCCCCCTCTCATTTTATTAGAGCCAATCAGTGTATCCCTTGTCTCCTTTCTACCTGGCACACTCAAGAGGCTCTGGTCGTGAACCATGGGATGCATTACCCTCCCGAAATCCTGGGTCGAGTTGTGCAATTTTCTCATGGTTGAATTTATTCTTTCATCCCTGCCGGCTTGTGCATGAGGGGTTACACAGCTGATGGGTACTTCCCTGTAAGCCGTGAACAAACTCTTAGAGGATTGAAAGACTTCAGGGCCTGGTGTTATAGAAGTGTTTATGAAAAATGTGGGTTAGTGTTGAACAGAATCCCATAGTTGTGCATCCTGGGGCTTCCCTACTGAGTCCATTCGAACCTGGTTGGGAGATGTAACAACCTTTCTATTAGAAAATAGAACGGTTGATGACAAGGGGATCGGCTGAAATCCTGGCTTTGGTTTTATCGCACTCTCCTCATAGTCATCGTGGACGACCTCTCGGCTTTGAGTATCCCCCATAGGGCTGTATTTATCTTTGCCAATACTTAAATCGGTAAGGATTCTGAGATTTTTGAGGATTTTACAGATTTACTGGGCTTTTCTGGCCCTTGAGGCCCTAATTGATCTTGCTGGACTACACAAAAGCCCTTCGTGGGATCACTCCCTCCGCACCGATTGCTTCCTTCAGATGTTGGGAACCTATGACGGAGTACTTTTTGCGATTTTATGCTTTATGTTCCTCTAACAGGCTAAGAGACCAAATCTTACCACCTCAGGCTAAGAGACCAAATCTTACCACCTCAGCGTGCCATTTCACGCTTTCTTATTCTTTGGACCAGGTTGCACACAAGACCTGATCTCAACTTTTGGACTTCAAGAAATAGGGGTAAAGATAGCCTTGGGCTGACCTATCACATGCTTAACACTCTACTCCCTATAATCCAGGCCTCACCATGCACGGATATTCCGTTTTCACTGTGTACCCTTTTGCTGCTCCCCATAGCTCTGCACAGCCCGTCTGCTGCCGCTGTGCGATGCTGGATACAAATATTGATACTAGGTACTTAGTGCCGGATCCCAATAGGGGAAAAGTTCCTTGTTTGCCTGTCCTATAGAGCGAGTGCCGCCTTCTTACATTCCTGCTTTACTACTTGCTGTTCTACTTTGCTGTGAGAGCTCCTTTCTAACGTGCCCACTGTCATAAAGTACCGGGCTCCCAGGTCCTACTCCAGAGCCCAGTCATAGTTCCGGGCATCTGGCCCCAGCTTCAGTGTGGTGAGCAGGCAGTAAAATCAACTGAGGTCAGGGAGCTGGACTGGGCTGGGGTTCCAATTAAATGTACACACCCCGTCCACCATACAAACGATGATAGTAGCGGTGATGGCAGCATCTACACTCAGTGGCCATAGCTGTTCCTGCAGCAGAATAACCCCTTTGAGAGTTTACCATGGGGATAGGGATGAAAAAGCTCCTTAAGAATGGTTAATACAATGTTTATTTAGCTGCATCCACTGTATCTGCTCCCCTTTGGCGCTT
Organism: Lissotriton helveticus; assembly: GCF_964261635.1. Taxonomy (NCBI): domain Eukaryota; kingdom Metazoa; phylum Chordata; class Amphibia; order Caudata; family Salamandridae; genus Lissotriton; species Lissotriton helveticus. The sequence continues at coordinate 644,691,808 of NC_136070.1, forward strand.
GAATGATCACCATTAAGGGGGAGAGATGAGGAGCAGGGAGGATAGGGAGCAGCCAGCAAGGGCAAAGGGTAAGCTGGAGCACATGGGGCTACACCAAACGCAAGTCTGGCCACTTCCATGATGCACTGGTGCCCCTGTTGACTGCACGCCTAACGCGGCAACGCTTACCGCATTCCTTGCAGCAGGGAGAGCGAGGGAAGATCAAGGCACCAAGATATTCCACCTGCAGTCTGACTCCCATTTCTTGGCTTGCTCCTGATTTGCCACTTGGCCCCCAGTCCCATCTAAGCATGCTCTGTGGTGAGCTCTGTGGCTATCCCTTTCTTCGCAGCCCCAGCAACATCCACTGTGAACGTGCACGTCATAGCACATTGCGTCCCGCAATACCGCTAATCGTCCAATCCTGGATGTGATTTCTTCCTCATGAGTGGCTGTAGATTCACATGATCTGCATACTCATGCCATCTAGTGTTGGGCTCAGACGTTTGCAAGTTGTTTTTCTCCAAATAAGTCTTTCAAGTCACGAGGAAGTGTGACTCCTCCTTTGGCTGGTAATGTGCATGGGCACAGACTTCATTGTTAGATTTTGTTCTGTGCAGTGTGTAAGCGCAAAGATGGAATGTAAGATAGAAAAATATGGTGACCTTGTGAAAGTTAAGAGACTTAGAAGTGAGATAATAGAGCATGCATCTGCAACAAACAAATGTTTCTAGAGAGGTTGATGGGTGCATGTGAGTGTACAGCACTACATACTATGAACAGATACTTACAACATAAGTAACATATTCTGTTCGTAGCATTTGTGTCAAGTGTGGCTCAATGGTTAGAGCGGCAGACCCTGATGCAGAGGTCTAGCCTGGGACCAGGGTTCAATTCCCCACCTCGCCGGGTCTGGGCTCAAAAATTCCACGGACCTGATAATTCTCGCCTCGGTGCCTATTCCAATCATGGAGTCCCACTCTGCAACTCTGGGCAATAGCTTGCTTAATCTCCACAACGGCCCCCACAATGCTAAGGATGCCTGGCCTCCACCTTGGGGGTGCCCAGTAGTGGACACCTCACAGGGAAAGCCAAGATGGGTTCCACAGTGGTATTCGTACAAGTGCCTTGAGACCCCTGCGGGTGAGTAGTGCGCTATACAAGTATCAATTTACTATTACTAGGTACACATGCTCTGCATAGAGTGTAAAGCAATTCTCCCATAAGTGGGGATTACCTGGAGGATGTTGCAGAAGACTGTAAAAGAGTCCTTAATACAGCCTGGCCAACTTGTGCTTGTTATCATGCTATCCTGGGCGAGATAGACAGATTTTGTTTAGCTTTAATATAGGAAGTCTGTATGCATTTGAGAATCCACCAAGTTATACCCACCTTTAAAAGGGCAGGACCCTTGTGCAGTTTAGCAAAGGAGACAAATAGCTGAGGAGTTTTACGAAAGGGCTTAGTTTTAGCCATGGAGTACATGAGAGCACGCCTAACATCAAAAAAGGGAAGGTGGTTCTAAGAAGTACCCTGTATGCACAATGGTTTAATTGATGGAACAGCGATACCACTTTTGAAAGGAATTTAGGATTGATTCTAAGAGCAAATCTGTCTTTGTGAACCTGAAAGAAAGGCTCCTCCAGAAAGATGCCCTGACTTACTAACACATCATGAGGATGTGATAGTGACAAGGAACTCTACCTTCTAGGAGAGGAACTGTAAGGGGCATGAATATATGAAAAAGGAGGGCCCATGATTCTGGAAAGGACAATGTTAAGGTACCAAAGTGCGGCAGGGGGTATAATACATTTTATGGAACAATTCTGTTTATTAGAGCCTATCGAGTGCAATACACAGCTGTTTGCCTACAACCAATGGCCAGCATTGGTAACAAATACATTTTGCACGCATAACACAGCTGAGTGCCGACAACCCATTGGGCTAGCAGCGTAATTCAGGTATTTAAGATAACAAAAAATAACCCATTAAACCACCCCCCTCTTCTGTCACTCAATAGGTTTATAATCAGTAATGTGGGCTCTCTGGTCTGATATATAAAAGGATAGGGGAAACAGCAAAAACTGGGAAATGCCTAGCCTTTCTAGGAGTCTCCTGAGAGGCCAAACAGAGTAGCCGCAGGTAGGTCGGACAAAGTTAGTTCGCTAACCTCAGAGGAAAGAATTTGGATAAAGGGAGTCCATCTCTCTTGATAAGAGGTACTGTTTGGGTCTATGGACAAGGACAGTTTCTCCATCAACACCCAACATTCCGAGTTCATCGAAGCAAACCGCATCCTGGACCTGTCCCAATCTGGCTTCCAAAGCAACCACAGCACCGAGACCACCCTCCTCGCCGCCACAGGCAATGTCTGAATCCTTCTTGACTGAGGCGAAACTGCAGCCCTCATCCTCTTAGACCGCTTGGCCACCTTCCATACCGTCTCCCACCTCACCCTATGCACAAGACTCCACAATGCCAGCATCCGCGGCAAAACCCTGTAATGGAGACACTCCTTCCTCACCAGCCAAACACAAAGAGTCAGACTACCACTGTTCCACTCTAAACCCACAGAGATCAGCTGCAGAGTGCCTCAGGGCTCCTCCCTGAGCCCCACTCTCTTCAACATCTACTTGGCCACGCTCTCAGCCATCGTCAGGAGCCAGGGTCGTAACATTGTCTCCTACACCAACGACACCCAGCTGATTCTCTCCTTCACCAACTAACCCCCTGTCAACAAGGACAACTTCCATGACGGGATGAAGGTTGTCGCCACTTGGATGAAGGACAGCTTCTTCAATCTCAACTCAGAGAAGACTGACTCCTGGTGGCTAGCAGCACTTGGAAGCATGCCCCCTCGACCACAACCATAGACCACACACGAAACCTCAGCATCAGCCTGGACTCCTTCCCATCATGAACCACCAGATTAATGCCGGCTCATCACCTGGCTTCCACACGCAACGCCATCTCTAAAAGATCTTCAAGTGGATCCCCACTGAGTCCAAAAAGACTGTCAGCCATGCTCTCATCAGCAGCAGACTCGACTACGGCAACACACTCGATGCTGACAACACCCAGAAAATCATCCAGAAACTTCAAAACATTCAGAATGGCTCCGCCAGACTCATCCTCAACATCCCTCGCTGCAGCCACGTCACTTGAGAGACCTATACTGGCTCCCAGTCAACAAAATAATCACATTCAAGCTCCTCACACACACCTTCAAAGCCCTACACAATGTGGGACCTGCGTACCTCAACCACCGCCTCGCATTCCACGCATACACCAGAGAGCTCTGCCCAACTGGCCCTGGCCACCATCCCAAGCATCCGCAAGACCACAACTGAAGGAAGATCCATCTACCTCGCTGCAAAGACCTGGAATACCCTGCCTTTCCACTTCAGGCAATCTCAGTCACTGCCTCAATTCAGGAAGGACCTAAAGACCTGGTTCTTCGACTGAACCACAGTGCCTTAGACGGACCAGCAGTTCCCCACGCCCCAGTGGTTTGAGACCCTAACGTGTGAGTAGTCATGCTTTACAAGACACTGATTCATTGATTGATCCCAAGGATGAACCATAGTTTGTGTAACCAAGAGGTAATATCAGGAATCTTATTGGTACCCATAGCGAAAGAATCACCTGTTGTGCCGCCCTCAATGCTAGTGCCATTTGTCTTCCCCAAGTAGAGCATGGAGGGTATGTCAGGGGGTTCGAGAGTCCAAGGATAGTGTATGTTGGAAACCTTGGGATGGAAGTATTAAAGACGGTGTCAATGTAGGTCAGTACTTGGTCCCCGTTCTGAGTAAATTTTGGACAGTGCCATAAAAGGTGGAGGAGATTCCGAAAGTTGTCGCATCTCCACCAGCACTCATCAGAGCACCCTGAATTCCACTTGTAGATTTGCGTCGGGGATCAGGTACCGGTAAGAGACCATTTTATAAGTAGTTTGTATGCTGTATGGTGTACTCTATAAAAAATATCCTCCCATTCGTTGGTGGTAAGGATCCGACTTAACTCTGCCTCCCAACGTCACTGCCTCTTGGACCTTGCCGGTGAAACCTCCTTGCTCTGAAGGGTATACAGTTCAGTAATGAGACGCTTTTCATCCGTTTTACGAAGTATCCACCTCTCTAAAGGAGTCACAGGTCATCCTGCTCCACTTTTGTACTCGGTGACGTCACCCTGTGACACAGCAGCAAATATTAAATGCTGTCAGTGTCTGTCAGAGAATAATCTGCTTTGAGTTGATCAAAGGGGATAATCCTGTGTTGATCAAATAGGCATCCAACTCGCTTGTAAGCACTCGTCGTGCCACCTCTGGAACACCTCTGGCTCCTGCCCCTGGGAAAAATCTCAGTTGGCCAGTATCTGAGTAATTGGGGAGGGGAACATCTGAAGGCCTGCCTGAAGCACCACAGTATCCCATACCTTGAGCGTTGAGCGTGTCCCAGGTGAAGAGAATAGACCTCAAACTTTCTTCCATATACTGGAGTCGATTACTGCTTGATCCATGAAGGACCAATGTTTTTCTGATAGTGGGCAATTCCATTCAACTAAGAATCGGAGTTGCGTGGCTTGGTAGTAACAGGGCAGTATGGTAACAATGGGGCGACCCTGTGTCCCTCACAACCTGGGCATGTTTACAGTAAACTACAATGTTTTTGTCGGGTAGAACCCAACAGCTTTAAAAGAAACCCGAAAGAGCTGCTTGATACCTATTAAATAAGTATGACAAGTATAGCATTTACATTGGTTAATTCATGAAACGTATCACAAAAAATGTTGGAACACATATCAAGTGATGTAGAAACACAGATTTAAAGCAAAACACCTACCAATAAATGCTTGTAAAAGGCTCTTTTTTATATCAATTAAACGTTTAAATCAAAATTTAAAAGAAATCAGAAGGCTGTCATTACAAGAAATACTTACACAGTGGCTTGTGATATGGTGCAGTGTATATATACAAAGTGATATTATGTACAATTCTTTACACAGTGGAATAGGATGTGGCCAGAATGAAAGTAGGAGATAACTCTGGTGAACAGCAGGTTGGCTTATTGATTTTGTAACCTGAGATTTGATTGATCTGAACCATATGTATTAGTCGACGTTTCGACCCTGACAGAGCATTATTGGAATGCCATGGCGGGTCGTCTTCAGGACAAGTGGGAGTGCTGGCAGCCCAAAAAGTGGGATGACTTGCTGGAGTGTCCCTTTCTGGGTGGAAGCTGTCAGAGGATCTGCAAGCGTCAGATAAGCTCAAGGACTGAAGAATGCTTCATAGAGTGAAAAACCCTAACACAATGTGGTATTTACTTCCAAAACGTAGAGGACACAGAATAAATGAGCTCCATCAGGGGGGTCAGCCAATAGTCCTGAACAATTTCGCTCAATGTGACAGTGGCAGCTGCAGTCAAGTATTGTCTGGAACACAGAGTATACGCAGTAGAATTGTCATTTTGACCTCCGTTATCCTCCTGGTCCAAGAAAAGCGAAGCCGGTTCCATGTGTACTGGTCCCTGGAAATCTGGTAGAGAAGAGCAAAATAATTATAAGCGAAGGTCTTGGGTAGGGTCTGAGCCAGCTTGATGCCCAAGTAGGGTAAGGAGTTTTTCGCTCACTTGAAGGGGAACTGGAAGCACAGGGCACGTTCCGGAGAAGGAGTGACTGAGAGGTTTAATATCTGGGATTTTTGTAAGTTTACTTTGAAACTCAAGATCTCCCTGAAGAGCTGAAGGTCTTCAACCAGCGCAGGAAGTGAGGACATCGGGTAAGTAATCAATAGGATTACATCATTGGCATAAAGGCTAATGAGGTGTTGGTCGCCACCTAAAGGGATCCAAGTAATAGCCAGGTTGTCCCTCGGCCATTGCACCATAGGCTCCATGCCGAAAGCAAAAAGGAGAGCAGACAATGGGCATCTTCAGTGTGTAGCCCGTAGTATGGGAAAAGTAGGGGACGAAAGATTGTTGACCCTCACTGAAGCTCGAAAGGCACTAATGATGCAGTCGAACCATCTGTGAAATTTGTCACCAAGACCAAACGTGTGCATAGTTTCAAAAAGATAGGGCCAATGAACACGACCAAATGCCTTCTCAGCGACAATAGTGAGAAGCAATGCTTCATTGAGTTACCTATAAATTTTGTCTAGGATATGCAAGAGGCAAGAGTATAAATCCTGCTTGGTTGGGCTCTATTAGACCCGGCATGAATGGGTTCATTCGGTGTGTTAGGATATCAGTCAACAACTTGGCATCTATATTTAAGAGGGAGATGGGTCTATATGACCAACAGAGGGTCACGTTCGGAATAACCGTAATGGCAACCTCTAACATAGAGTCAGTGAGGAAGCCTGAATCGGTGAAGGAGTTGGGTAAGCAAGGGGGCTGGCTCGCGGCAGAAATTTATAAAATCGGGCATTAAAACCACAAGGTCCTGGCGATTTAAACAGTTTTAGGCGAGTGATCGTCAAGATCACCTACTTTATTTGTATGGGTCTCCGTGATCGGGAGGAAAGCAAGGGTGACCTCACAAACGTAGAGGGAGTACAAAGCACTGTAGAAGGCCTGGGAAAGCTGAGGCAAGCTCTGCGTCGGTGCAGACCTCCATGGAGAGGCCTGTGGGTATCACCATAACTGTCCCAGAATGAATTTTACTAAAGAGGCAATGTGCTAACATACTCACACAGCAATTGCTCCTGAGGTAAAACATGTGCTTAAGACTAGCTAAGCATATTCAGCGCAGTCAAGGCATTTAAAAGAAGGAGCCACGCCTTTTCATGTTACCACCATATTCTGGGGACACCTGTCGGCTTGCGGACAGCCTCTAATTCCGTGACCAATTTCTCTAAGAGCTGCAATTTGTCCGGACGTTTGCAGTTCTCGGATACGGAGACTGCTATGAGTTCCCACCTCATCACCAATTTCAGAGCTTCCCAATCTGACAACTGGGATAACTCAACAGTATCGTTAGTGTGGAGATAGTCTGCTATGGCCTTTTGGAGGGAGTAGATTGTAGCAGGGGAGTGCAGCAATGAGTCTCTAAGACGCCAGTGTGAAGAGCGCAGTGGGGTCACGTCAAGCCGAAGAGACACGGAGAGGCGGGCATGGTCAGAGAGCAACCGACGGGCAATGTTCGCTTCAGAGACTAGCGATGAAAGGGCCAGAGTGGCAAGAAATTGGTCAATGCATGCATACATTTTGTGTGCTGCTAAGTAAATGGTAACACAAGCAGGTGGGTCTCCTGTAGGAGTCAGATATCACTTCCACTGTTTTAAAGGTGAAAGCACGTCAGCCCACTTGATGGGGTCGTTTAGGCCTCGGACATTTTGGCTAGTAACCTTAAGATCCTGGAAAATAAGGTGAAAAAGAGGTAGGCTTGGGAGACTTTACTGCCAATATGACATCTCAGCAAGGGTGAGCTCAAAGACCACACACTGAAGAGCCCAAAGTCAGACCAGTATGGAGGACTGGAAGAAAAGCCCTTATAAAAAATAACCCTTGAAATCCATCAAACAATGATAACAATAAAAGACCATCATGTTATGTTATGTTAATAACAACTTCTAAAGCGCACGTTCACCCGTAGGTTTCATGGCGCTAATCGTAAAGAATGTTGCAACAGGGTGACTATTCATATGCTTGCGCAAACAGCCAGGTCTTCAAAGCTTTCCTGAAGCCCAGGAGATTGTCACAGCTCCTGAGTGTCAAGGGGAGGGAGTTCCAGAATTTAGAGGCGAGGTAGGCGAAACGGCAGCCTCTTTGCCGCTTTCGTTTAAAGGAAGGGATGGTGAGCAAGTGGAGGCGGGCCAATCGGAGACTTTGTGTGGGGGCGTGCTTTAAGATCATGCTATTAATGAATCTGGGGCTTTTGCCATGTAGGGCCTTAAAGGCCAGGCAGCCGGTCTTGAAGGCCACCCGCTGGGCTATGGGTAGCCAATGGAGATTCAACAGCAGGGGTCTGGCTGAGAGCCATTTAGGTTGTTTATGGATAAGTCTGGCCGCTTGATTTTGAACAATTTGCAGGCGTCTTATTAGTGCAGCTGGTAGACCTAGGTAGAGAGAGTTTGAGAAGTCAAGCCGAGAGAGTACCAGAGCTATCACCACCTGTATCAGAGCGGAGTGGATCAGCAAATGGGCAATTTTCTTGATTTTACGCAGTTGATGGAAGCTAGAAGAGATCACCGCTCCCACCTGTCCTCTAAGTGAAAGATCTGCATTAATGATGATCCCGAGACTTTTCACCGAGAGAGATGGAGTGGGCGGTGGCCCAAATTCTGTCGGCCAGTAGTGCGGGCCCCAGCTGGTCTCGCTTTTCCCAGGAAGCACCAATTCCGTCTTGCCTGGGTTGAGTTTCAGGTGGTTCAAATCCATCCAACGCTGGATGTGAAGCATGGTAGTCTGAAACTCAGCAGCAGAGTCCGGGGAGTCTAGTGGGAATATCAGCTGTAGGTCATCCGTGTAGATGAAAATGGCGACCTTTCTGTTTTTTAAAGAGTGTAACAGGGGCCTACGGTAGAGGTTGAACAAGAGAGGGGACAGGGAGAAGCCTTGAGGGACCCCGCAGGTGGAGGTGAGCTTGGGGGCGGTGAAATTACCAAGCCTGACTGCTTGAGTGCGGTCGGCGAGAAATGATTTAACCCATCTTAGTGCGGGTCCACGCAGGCTGGCCTGTTCGACACGGTTCAGCAAGATGTTATGGTCGACCGTGTTGAACAAGGCTGACAGATCCAGGAGCACCAGGGCCTGATGGATACCCCTGTCTGGGTTTGATATGATGGTATCCAGGACTGCCAAAATCACAGCCTCGGTGGAGCACGCAGGTTGAAAGCCGTCTTGGTTAGGCTCCAGGTAGTCTGATAGTTCGATGAAGTTGGAGAGACATCTAGCCACATAGGTTTCCCGAATTTTTGCCCCAAAGGGGAGGAGGGATATAGGCGGTAGTTAGAGGGATTAGCGGGATCTGCCCCTTGTTTTTTAATGAGGGGCAGAGGATGGCGGGCTGGGAGTCAGGGGTCAGCCAGGTTTCTTTTTTTTGTTGTTGATATTTTTATTAGGTTAAGATGCATTTAAGGACAGAGCATTTCATTACATATATACTTAAAACCAATATACAAAAATAGCAATTATAGCAATCAAGGAATAAATAAATGCACAATTAGGACAAGAACATACAATAATAAAAGGTCAATCTTATTAGGTATTCTTTAAATTACAAATCATTATCATACAGCCATCTCTCATAATCTTGCCTCCCTCCAGTTCGTTATAGGGGCCCAGATATGTCTTCCCATCTCCCGTTTTTTAATCCCTTTCAATTCATATAAGCAGGATTCGACATTATGTATACTTAAAATCTAAAGAGCCACATCTGGAAAGAGGGAGCTGTAACATCCTTCCATCCAGCCGAGATTAAAATCCTTAAAACGGCGACTGACATAAAAACTAGGGCTTCCTCTTCCTTCCCGAGATTCAACGAAGAATCCATACCGAGTAACATCAGGGTCGGGGATAGATCGATCTTATGACCTAGCAGCCCCTCCCAAAATTTCATTATCTCCTCCCTTATTGGCTCTAACCTATTACAATGAAAAAACATATGTAAAATATCCGCTTGGCTGTTGTTACATCTTGGGCATCTGTCGTTTTCCCTTACTCCCCAGGCGAATAATTTTGAAGGAGTATGATAGAGGTTAAAGACCGTTTTATAATGCTGGGCCCGTAAAGTAGATGGACGAAATATCTTTTTATTCAAACTTAGCGCAAGATCCACATCAACACGGGAATTCCCAGTTTTATAGCCCAATTATGTTCAGTTTTCTCCATATCATCTTGGACCATAGTTGAAAGGAGATTATACACCAATTTAATCTTCTTACACCCTCTAGCTAGTACCTCAACTACAGGAATATCCACCGGGGCGGAGAGCTTTGGTCTTTGTGCCTTAAGGCTTTGAGCTATTTGGCCATACAAAAGCCAATGGTCGGCTTGAATGCCAAACCTACTTTGTAAAACTTCAAACCCAATTATCTTATCGCCCTCAAGAATATCCCCGAGAGTCTTAACTCCTAATACTTTCCAAAACTGAATGTTCCTATCTGCTCTCAGCTGAGGGAAAAGACTGGAATTTCCAAGATGTAGATATGGATGTATCTTTGGACCATTAAAAAGCTTTAAAATAGATTTCCAAACCTGCCAAGCACTATCCAAAGTCTTGAGTCTTGCCTTTTTGTAAAATCTCCTTTCTACTTCACGCAGCAGTAGCCCTGTAGCCTTCCCACCCAACAGCATCTTAAAAGTCGGGGGAGGGATCTGAGCATCAGAATTTTCAGCCCCCGGGTCCGGCTCAAATTGAAAAAAAATAGATATTTGGATCAATTAACAAGACCAATGATAAAGTCTAAGATTTGGGAGAGCCATCCCCCCCTTTTCCCAGGGTAGTGACATTAGGCTAATAGAACGCCTGACCTTCCCGTACTGCCAAATAAATCTTATGAATGTAGATTCCAAGCTTTTCATTATTATTTTGTCTAAAAAAAGGGGAATAGCGCGAAACAAGTATAACACTTTGGAAAACATTAACATCTTTAATGCGTTAACCCTTCCTACCAAAGAGAGGTGCAGGACATCTATTCTTTTTAGTTCGGCTTCGATGGATTTGATCAGGGGTAGGTAATTTTCTTCAACAATTCGATCAACTGAAGCGTTGATTTTTACCCCTAAGTAAATAGCAGAGTCAACGAATCTAACATCAGATTTAACAATATTTTCTGAGCAAGTAATCTGCATTTTTGATTCATTCAAGAGATATCCCGACTGATGGCCGAAGTCCTTCGCGATCCGAGCCAAGACCTGAAGCGCCTGCTGTGGATTAGTGGTGATAACCGCCAGATCATCGGCGTAAGCCAAGATTTTATGCGTATACCCATTAAAAATCACAGGATTTATCCTGGGGCACCCCAGAATTTCCTGTCTTAAAGGGTCGATATAAAGAGAAAACAGGATGGGTGAACAGGGACAGCCATGGCGCATCCCTCCCTTTATATCGATTTTCCCTGATTTCTCGCCCATCACCATAACCCTTGCTGTGGGATCTACGTACATGGCTTTTAAGGCTTTAATGATTCTTTCGCCAAAACCCCTCCTGGCCAAGATACCCCAGAGAAAACTCCAAACCAGACGGTCAAAAGCCTTCTCTGCGTCGAGCAGGATCATGGCCATCTCCCCCCCCCCCGTGGCAGCCTGGGCGTCAAACAGTGTTATTGCTCTGTTTATATGGTCTGTCGTACCACGACCTGGGACGAATCCATGCTGCCACGGGGATACCAGACCTCCAATGATCCTGCTCAACCTCTTTGCCCATATCTTGGAGTACAGCTTAGTATCCGCATTATTTAATGAGATCGGGCGGTAAGACCCTGGTTTTTCGCTTGGTTTCCCTTTCTTGTGGAATATTACTATATTGGTTTCTTTCCACGAATCTGGGACTACCCCTGAATACATAATCCCATTAAACAAGTCAACCAATAATGGGGCAATTTTAGATTCAATCGCTCTATAGACCTCGAGAGGGATCCCGTCTGGTCCTGAAGCTTTGCCCGGGGCTAGTTCCCGCATTGCGGCTACCACCTCACTCTGTGTAATGTCTTTATCGAGGGCTTCCCTAGCTGCATCATCCAGACGAGGTCAACTATCCGGATAATTGCTCCTCTGAGTCCTGGCACCGCTCTCCTCATGATATAGTTTTTCATAAAAAATCTCAAAAACCCTTACTATATCCTTTACTTCAGTATAGTCATTACCATCCTCCTCTATACATAAAATTGCGTTTTTAGTTCTTTCCTGCCTTAACCGGAGGGCTAGAGCTCTACCTGCTTGCTTCCCTGTTTCGTACCTTTTAGCTCTAGAGGATTGAAACTCACAGATCGCCCTTTGAGTTACCTCCTTCTGTATTTCTGCCTTAATCGCCAGCAGCGTATTTTGGCTTTCGCTGCTATCCCCTTCTGAGGCGATATCCTTTACATGTTGCTCCTCAGCCCTTGCTAGTTTCTCCATCAAAACCTCAACCTTACATCTTTCAACTTTTCTCAGCCTTGCAGAACAACTTATAGTTTCTCCTCTTAAGGCCGCCTTAAAAGCCTCCCAGACCCCATTACGAGAGGTACTATATCTATTTGCTGTGAAAAATTTGCCTGCCCAAATAGTAAGATGATCAACAAACCTCTTGTCGGCCAATTATCTCCTTTCAAAGGTCCATCCTGACCTTTTCCTTTCTAACCTACCAAGTTCGTATGACAATATCAAGGGGTTGTGATCTGAAATTAATCTTGGGAGTTTTGTGATGGCTACTTTTTTTATCTCAGAAGACGAGATAAAGAAATAGTCTAGCTTAGAATACTTCTGGGCTGGGTTTGAAAAATACGTATAGCCAGGATCTTTGGGTTCCTTCACAGCCCAATCATCTTGGAATCCGTGTGAGCTGATAAAAGCCTGTAATGCCCTAAAAACTCTGGGTTTACGCCCAGCATATACTGTTCCGGTTCCCCAATTTGCTGAAATATTTAGGTCTCTGGCTACTACTAGGGGGGAGGGCCAGCTGACTAATTCCGTTTCTAAAAATCAAAAATCTCTGGGTCGTCTCTGTTAGAACCGTATATGGTGCTTACTGTAAAGCCCATTTCCAGTTCTGCAATGACCCATCTGCCATTACTATCAGCTTTAACTTTTCTAGCATTTCCCAAGGTGGATCTTACCAATATAGCAACCCCCCTGATAGTTGAAGATTGGGTAGAACAAGCCACAAGCTCAAAGCCGTTAAGAGACATCAATTTCCTCTTGGCCCAAGGGAGGTGGGTTTCTTGGAGACAAAGGACGTCTATTTTATTATATTTAACAAAATATGCCAATCTCTCCCTTTTCTTCCAGTCATTTATACCCCCCACATTAATTGTACAGATTCTAATGTACGTCATCCTGCTGTGCTATCACACCTTCTATTAGAAACTGATCCTTGATTGTATTTTCCTTCAATGTTCCTTTACTTTGTCCTCTTCTGCATCGTCTCCCACTTTTTCCCATTTTCACCCTGAACCCCAGCTCCCACCCCTTCCCTTCCCAACCCCCCCACACCCTTACTCCCTCACCCCTACAAACCCCACTCTCCCCCCCTCCCTCCTCAATGAGGCGCTCAGACCTAGTCTGTGCATATGATGGAACATGATGAGAGCAGTGAGATTTTATAATGAGCCAAAAAAAACAAAAAGAATACAAAACATTTTTTAAGCCCTATATAACCCAAGTGAAAAAAACAAAAAATCCTGCAACCAAAGACCGGCCATATCACGCTATCCGTCAATCTAACGATATATTACATCAAAACGTTTTTTTTATTCTGGGAGCCATTTAAATTCCAGTGTCGAATTCCAGTCTATTCACCAACAGAGTCCAGATATTCCTTCGCTTTTATCTCTGAGGAAAAATAGATTGTCCTCCCTTCATTGATGACTTTCAATTGAGCCGGGTTTATTAGGAATGCCTGCATCTTTTTATCCTGGAATGGTTTAATCATCCCTCTTAAACGACAGCGTCTCTCTACTGTTGAATGACAGAAGTCCGGTCGGACAAAAAATGTTATTCCATCATTGCTTCGCTTGGCGTTTGGCCTAGCTAAATCCGATATTGCCTGTCTAAGAATGAAGTTGCCTAGGAAGATCAGGACAGCCCTGGGTTTGCCCCCCTCCATCATAGTGCGGGTCCACGCAGGACGGCCTGTTCGAAACGGTTCAGCAAGATCTTATGGTTGACCGTGTCGAACGAGGCTGACAGATCCAGGAGCACCAGGGCCTGATGGATACCCCTATCTGGGTTTGATCTGATGGTATCCAGGACTGCCAAAATCACAGCCTCGGTGGAGCACGCAGGTCGAAAGCTGGCTTGGTTAGGCTCCAGGTAGTCTAATAGTTTGATGAAATTGGAGAGCTATCTAGCCACATAGGTTTCCAGAATTTTTGCCCCAAAGGGGAGGAGGGATATAGGGCGCTAGTTAGAGGGATTAGCGGGATCTCCCCCTGGTTTTTTAATGAGAGGCAGAGGATGTCGGGCTGAGAGTCAGGGGTTAGCCAGGTTTCAGTAATAAGGAGGACGTCGGGTTTATCGGTGGTGGGGAGCAAAAAGATGTCCAGTTGGTGCTTCACCAGAGAGCGTTTGTTAAGGTAAAGAAAATGGAGGGTGGTATAGCTTGCCGAAGTGGGCTTTGCACTAGCGGGGGAATGGAAGTTAGGTGCGGCAGGGGGGGGCAGGCATCGCCTGAGAGTGTAGAATGCCATTGGCCGCTAAGCGACTATACGTAGCGGGGTCCAAAGAGGGGCAGACTTGTGCTAATACTCATGGAGTTCAGCAGATCGTGGAGCACAAACCTGGCAGGCGGGGCATGATCGGTCATATGCACTCTGGCAGAAAACATCCCTGAGTGGGGGTGCTGTTGGGCCGAAGCAAGTGCCAAAAAGAGCATCCCGTTCCCTATCCCCGCCATCAGTGTACCTCCCTGCCGGAGAGAACAAAATAGTGGATCCCCAAAACTTCATGGTACATCAGGCTTGTCAGTGTCCTTGGACAGCGTTTAAAGGACTGCTTGCCTCTCCAGCGCTATAGTTTCTAGGCCAGGTCTCATGTTGGCAGGGGAGCCTTTTGTGTGTTGCCACTGAAAGCGTTTACATGCTACGCAATACAGGGTTCGGGCCGGCGTTCATCCTTCGAGGGATCAGCAAGGCCGAGAACAGAGTAGGCTTCTGTAAGGGATCTGAATTTGTACAGCTTGCCATCAAGATGAAAGATAATCTGGAAAGGATAGCCCATGAGTACAATATCACAGCCTCCCGCAGGTGATCAGTAATAAGGCGAAAGTCTTGGTGCTTTTGAAGGGTAATGGATGCTAGGTCCTGGTATAACACCGGTGTGCGCCCTTGGAAGTGAATCGGATGGGTCTTGTGGGCCTTGTGCAGGCTACTCTCCTTCTACTGAAAGTCGTTTATGAAAGCTAGGATATCCATGGGAGGGGCTTTATCTGGTTTCGGAAACTCACTTGGTGTACCCGGTCCTGCTTTAAATCACCCAGTCTTCCCTAGCCCCTAGGACATGCTGAAAGAGGGCCGCAATGTACTCTCCCAGATCAGCTCCTTCCACTTGAGTAGAGACACTTTTAATGCATATTATATTATCCCTGGGAGCGGTTTTCTAAGTCCTCATTGGCCTGGAGGTCAAGATGTTGTTCATTTAAGTGGAGAACCTCCTGTTGAAGCCATTCCACCTCCACAACCCGTCTGGACTCTTGTTCTTCTAGGACAGAGATCCTATCTCCCGTCTCTTCCAGGACCCGACGAACCCTGCGTAGGGCAGTTGAGAGATCCTTCTTCACTGCTTGTAGGTTGTCACGTAGCGATGCAAATAGAGGTCCAAGAAAGTACCTAGTCATCGGCCCCTCTGCGTCGCCCATTCCTGGGAACTGGTCAGTGCTAATTACAGGTGCCTTGTCATTCGCTGCTCCCCCAGCTGGCTTAATCTGCATGTTCCGTAGGCAGCGGTCTTTCTTTGTACTGGCCAAGGACATAGCGGGGGTCTGGTGCTAGGAGGAGGCCAAAGAGGATGTCTGCCAGTAACGGTCTCCCAGAGGGGGTGCCCTGGCCAGTACCTCCCAAGGCCCTGCAAAGGTCAGCTCAGGGTCCCCGTTCGAGATGTAACACCTCATCTGCCACCGGAGAGCCAGCTGGGGCAGAGCACCCATGCGGCGCTAATCAGATCTTTCCTACGCCCTACCCCCGGCCTGGGGCAGGTGGCGAGCAAGCAGAGAAAGGGTCAGTTCAAACTGTGCTTTAACATCTTTCACACAAGGGGCCCACCAGCTCGCCTTTCTCTGCCTCCTCTTCTCGCTGCTCTCCTCCCAAATCAAGCACTTGATGTGTTCAGAGCCTGCTGCCGGAACAGCGACCTGCACCGGGACACGGAATGAGGACTCGGAGTGTTCTCCGATACGTTAGGATGGATGGCCGGATTTGAAGACAGACGTGGCTGCAGCTGAACTCTTCCTTACATAATCCTACCAGGACTGTGCCTGACCTGAAGATGACATATGGAAATTCATTCGGACCATGGTTTCTCCCCCCCCACACAAATCTGACAATCTTTGAGTACTCCTGATCTCCATCCTGACAGCGGAGTCCGAGCACTATGTCCGACGCCCGGTGGAGCTGCTCTGTTCAGTTATTGAGGAGATCGGCCTTTGTTCATCCCCTCACCGTCACCTACCCAGGCGGAATTTGGGCACAGTTTTTCTCCCCGTCTCCCTGTCTCGCCACCCCTCATCGTATTTCTCTAACTCAGCTTTTTCCATGTCTCCTATCTATCTATCTGTTCCCATTTAGCACTCTTTCTTTCTTTGTCTACTTCCTTTGCTTCTTTCTCCTTGCCCGCTACACCGCCTAGATCCCTGTCCTTTTGTGCCTTTGACTAAGCACTCCTTCTCCCCTTGTTGGGGAAAGATTCAATTTATATACTCTGGAGTCTCAGCAAACCCGCTGAGAGAGTCCACAGCACCAAGAGAGCCACTCACAGATGAGGTATGGTATGGCACTCTTGCCAAAGCACTCCCTCTCCCCTTTTCGGGGAAGGATCCAGTATGTAGGCCTTGGAGACTCAGAGACCCCTCTGAGTGAGTCCACTGCGTATAGGGAGCCTCTCGCAACAGAGATGGGGAAATGATACCACTTCCCCTGGGATCACAGCTTACTGGACTTTGGACGCAGCATTGACTCGTCTACCGGTTTGTGTCCCCGTCACCCTCCCCCTCCTCTTTCCATGCTGTGTCTCTCACCCTCCCCTCCTCTTTCCCTCCTCCATTCTCTGTCTACTTCCCCTGCTCTTACCCCCCTCCCCGAAATCTCTCCCCTTGCCTCTTTTTTCTGTTACGTATAAGTCCTTTTTGTTTGTCTCGACCTTACTTGTAACTAAGTTGCCAGGCTCTAATAACTGTGTAACCTTTGTATCGATGTAACCTGCAATTATGGTCTGATTCTCATGTAAAGCGCTCTGATACCTTCGGGCTAGCCAGCGCTATATAAATCCTTTAAAATAAATAAATAAATAAATAAATAAGGGCAGGACATTCCAGGCCCTGCAGACCCACCACTCTCAAGGGTGTGCTGCCAGGTGTCATGTGCCCAGGGAGGGTTCTCTTCACGTCTGGTTGCTCCAGAGAAATCCACCGGTGTTCACTGTCTCAGGCCGGGATCCATAAAGGGGGCCCTCTATGAGACAGCCTGCCCCCCTCAGATGACAAATCCAGTAGATTAAGGATAGGTGTCCACTCAGTCCCTTGCCACAATCTCCATAAGGGCGTAGGCCAGTTCTCCAGGCCATTATCGAGGAAAAGCAGACAGTAGTGCCGAATCAGCTGTAATGGCTGTGTGGGCCCCAAAGAGCACTGAGCAGGCAGCAGGCAGGCTGTAGGCAAGGCAAAGTCTATAATCGGTCCACTGCTGCTCCACCCAGGGCCCAACACCTTGGTGCCTATGCCTGGTCTGAGTAAGAGGTCACCAGCAGGGCTGGCAGCCACATGGGTGGGCAGCTATGTAGGTGAAGGGGCTGCAGGGACACCAGTGTGGGGCGTTTTGCTTCCTCTTCTTCTTGGTGCGCTGTGGAGGGGGGGCTCCAACATCCGTTTCCCCCCAGTTTGCTGAATTTGGCCAAGGCCGCTACAGGGATGCAGCCGTCCTGGCCTCAAGTAGTCGAGCCCAGAGGTCTGCCACTCCCTCAGGTCTGGCACCGGGGCGGGAGAACACTCACTGTAGGCTCACTTCACAGATGCAGTGAGGTCGCCTGCCAAGGCTATTCTTGGGAAGGGGTAGTAGGCCATACTGATGCGTCCTCCTGGTGCCAAATTGAGGGGGATAGCCGTAGGACCCGTAACATCTCAGCCCAGGCCAGCAGTCGCCATCTTGACGGCAGCACAACTCTCTCCGGCCCCAGATGTCGACGAGGAGGTCTATTCTTCACGGCAGACGGGGTCCGCAATGGCACGGTTACGACCGCGTTGTAACAGCATGCGGGGTTACAGATGCGGGGTGACGGTTTTTTACCCGCATCCCTATAGCCGCCTCTCAGTGATAGCAATGGGAACAGTGCAAGGCTGACAGGGAGGGCGCTTATTGGTGCTATTGATGTGGCTGTGACGGTGAGATTGGAAAACACATCTCAACCGTCTGCCATCTTAGTCACGCCCCTGTATAATATGTTTTAGACCTTTCATGTATGCCTTGATTACAGAGATTCTGAAAAAGGATGTATGGGGCATATTACCAACAAGTAGCGATATTTATCGCTAAATAGGCTTAGCGACGATTTTCTTATCGCTGCCTATCGTTGGACATGCTATTAGCAATGTTTTTCTCCATTGTGCTAAAATATCCAGTGATAGCGGTGAAATGCGTGAATATCGCTGAGAATACAGCGATATTCACGCATTAACGACGAAATGCTCTTAGCCATGTTATCCACCTCCCATTGGATAACATGGCTAAGAACTGGTCTGAGCAGGCGTTGGTTTTTGGCGATAGCGGGAATATCTCCATCGCTATGCCTGCCTTGCTAATAGGCGATAGCGACGTTAGCGACTGCTTTCAGTCGCTAACAGGTTGGGTACGCCCACTTTGCATGTCATTAGCGATAAATATCGCTGACGTGCAAAGCGGGCCCCAAACCGCTCGCTATCGCCTAAAAGCTTTTGCTAACATCAGTTAGCGACAGCTTGCTAATAGAGCGATAGAATTATAGCCGCTTAGCGGCCGAAAACGTCCGCTAAACCGGCAAAAATTGCCTATCACCACCCTTGGTAATATACCCCATTGTTCCCGGTTTTGCATATAGGCAGCTGTATGCCATAGGCCAAAAAGTTCCCTGGGCAGGTAATTGACACAGCTGACAGAGTGGTAGCTCGCTCAAAGTAGTACATCAGATGCTACGTGCCCGCAGGTTGGGCTGTCCCTTCGTGCGGGGGCAATGCTGGGGGACTAGGCTGGGGCATGAAAACCCGACTAACATGGGAGAGGTAAAACAAAGCCACTACTCTCTTTAAAAATAATCTTTATTGCACACCAGTGAAATATGAAACGAGTAACACAATAGTTATTTGTCTGTTGCATTTCCGGTTTGATGACAATGAAATGTAAGCTTTTCTAACTGTGCCCAACTTTTCATTTCCTGTGCTGCGTCTTCCAGATATGGTAAACATGCTTACCACGTTTCATACCCTGCTGATAATGACTTATTTCGGTAGGCATCTTAATATTGAAAAGGAGAAGGACCTTGTTATTTAATAACAGTCGATAAATATGATTTTTCTTCAAATGTGAACTACTTTTGTGAAATACCTACTGTAAACGAACCACAAGAGTGCAAATTTAAAAAACTAAGTGGAAGATTATTGCTTACTTATATGCATTGTGAATGCTTCTCCATAAATGATGCAGGGAAAGGAAATTAATTTCGGGCCGTCTCTGATTTTTTACGGTTTGCATCAGCCTGGAACAAAGCCACCAGTGACCTAATTTCAGCTGGTTGCGAAGTGAAGGATCCCACAGCTTTTCAGATCTGCAGCATAGCACCAGGGCTGGTATGCAGGTGACTTCATTAGGAAATTGGAGCTATGTCCAACAGTAATGCCCAATAAGCTATTCATTTATAATGGTGGATCTCATCTTTGCAGGATTTAGAAACTGATTTAGATGTTGGCAGACAGGTGTTTACTCTGTCAGGGTGGTGGAGTAAGGGAGACAACGCAATACCTTTACAACGTGGTCATCGCAACGCAAGTCGTTACAATGACTTGCGCTGGATGGCGCTATATACTAAGGAATAGTATGATTCACTATTCCAACACCTTCCCTACTGTTACATAGGCTGGAGTTGGAATAGTAAATCATACTATTCCTAAGTCCAGCGCCTCTAGGGCAAGTCGTTGTAACGACTTGCGTTGTGATGTCCGCGTCGTAAAGGTATCGCGGCGTAAAGACCACGTTGTAATGATATACATCCTGGAGTAAAGTACTCTGTCGCACTGACGTAGCCCCCATCTGCCAAATTCTGAGATTTCCAGAGGCCCAGCAGGAATCTCTAGCATTGGCAGGAAGGCGGTTCCTGTCAATGCATTGTAAGTGTGACGGACGGGTCCCTAAAACCAAAGTGGGATTTTGTTTAGAAACATTAAAAAATCAGTGCCTTCCCTCGCCTTAGGAGTTTTGTCCCATGGCGAGGGGGGCATTTTGCAGTTTTCACTGCCCGTAACAACCTAACTTTACTGAGTGGTGACAGGAAGTGAAAACTGGCCTTGTGTTTGTCCACTCTAAATCGTGTGGGTGGGCACATGACTGAACCTCTGCGGCCCTTTCTCCATCGTGCCCTCAGGGGTTTAAGTCGGCGGCACAGACAGAGTGGTCTATGCTGTTGGCATAATTAAGGACTGCCTAGCTTTAAATGAGGTGGGCGGACCTTCAGTTTGATGGACATAGTATTCCATTATTGTTGCGATTAAATACACTCTCCGCCAAACCCCAAATCAGCCCTTTAGGCAGCTGCGCCACTGGCTCCTCCAACCGGCTGTTAAACAGGGAGCGAGGATATCTTTGACACCCTTCGAGAAATATCTCATCATGGCGCCTAACAATGCAAAAGCGATTTCTAGAATATACTACATATTGAATGCACAGCAGGAAACAGGTACATTTACCTATCAGAGAGCATGGGAGGGAGAACTACACATCACCCTTGACGCGGATCAATTTCCGAAGATTCTTTAAAGGGTGAATACAGGGGCCACACATACGGCAAGGAGGCAAACAACTTTCAAACTCCTATATAGATGGCTCTGTACACCCCAGTGCTTAGCACAGATGAATAAAGATCATGGTCTGGATTGTGGAGGGGATGTGGGCAGGAGGGGTCACTAACTCATATCTTGTAGTCCTGCCTGAGGATCCAGGGATTCTGAGACAGGATCCTTTCAGCGATACATCAGATTACAGGTTTGGACCTGACCCGCTGCCCAGAGTTTATATTCCTAAACTGCCCAGAATGACAAAAGTTACCCATCGGGGAGCAGGTGGAGGGGGTAGGAGAAGACAACTAGTATCCCTACTGTAATTGGCTGCCAAACAAACAATACTTGTGCAGTGGGGATAGTACCTTCAGAGGCAAAATGTATCTAACACTTGTGGTGGGTAGTGGGGGGGGGGGAAGTTGGCTAAAGGGGTGAGAGGTGAAATGAAAGGTTTTGCTAAACAATGGGGGACTGTTACAATATTTTCAAATGGACTTTAAGGAACTTTAATGCTGAAAAGATTAAGGGCCCCATTTATGAGGTTTTGCAGTAGGGAAGCGCAGCAGGCCTTCCTCCTGCGCTTCCCAACGGCAAAAGAAAAGGGCAGGAATGCGCTGTATCTATAAGATACAGCGCATTCCTGTCTTGTTCCCACTTCGCCGGCGCACAATGAGCTGCCTGCGCCAACGCAGGCACCTTTGCACCATGGTGCAAGGGTGCCTGCGTTGCGGGGATGATTATTTTTGTAAAGGAAGGGAAACCTTTCTGTCCAAAAATAATCACAAGAGGCTTTTCCTCTTTTTATGTGTGCTGCAGAATGCAGCACACATAGAAAAAAGAAAAACGAGGAGAACTAAAGGTATTTCTCCCCGTTGCGCCTCCCTTACGCCTTCCGTGGGGAGGCGTAAGTTTTTGGCACTGCCTCAGATTTACGATTTCTCGTAAATCTGGGGCAGTATCAAAAGGCCATGGATGTTGCTGGGAATGCCCCCAGCAACACCCATTGCACGCCCCTTTAACGCAGAACACTGCGATAAAGGGACTGATATTTATCAGGCAGCATTAACCTCATCACTGCGGCGCGAATTCCGCCGCAGTGCTGAGCATTCCAATCGCGGGCGTGGTCATGGCGGCTCCCGGCCGTCATCAGCACACGCCCACCGTGACTCATGACGGCCGGAGCCGTCATCAGCGTCGAAGAGGTTAAGCCATAAAAAGTGGCTTAGTGCTGCCTGATAAATATCACGCAGGATTCTGCGCCAGGGAACGTCACAAAAAGTGATGCTCCGATGGCACAAGGAAGTGCTTCAAGAATCCTGGCACAAAATTGGTGAATATTACGGATCCATTCCAGAGCCTGAGTGTCTGTCTGAGCCGGCCAAAGCGAGGTGCATAGTGGGCAGGCTCTGCCATGGCTTCAGACGATGTTACAAGGGGTGTGGGGGGGGGGGGGCGGGGGGTCCCGGGAGGGAGTGGTAGGGGTTGGTTACGGATGGTGGAGAATGTGATTTCTTCGCAGTTCTGGAAACGTGTTGGAAAACTAATAAAAATGCATCCAAACCTAAATCAGCACTTTAGTGTTTACAGAAAGTTAAGTGAACAAAACTTGCAGTAAAGTGGTTGTTCTAAATCTTTACTGCTCCTTGCAGGCAATGCCTAGTGGGCTCAGGGGGTGGCGGGGGGGAGTACTGGCACAGATGTGACTTGTTGCCACATTCTCTGACAAGTGAATGCTGAGGGTGGGGGTTTTGGCACATTCTTGGCAGTTAGAAGATCCCCACAAAACTCAAAAAATGCATTAAACATTGTTAGCTGGTGTAATGTTTGAATACTAAGATTAATTAGTAATGAATGTAAAAAAAACGTAAAAAGATCTTGGAGAAAATTCTAATGAGGAGATGTTAATATTTTTATCGAAAATCTAAAACTAAGTCTCGCAAATCCCCATATTTATGGTTAGCTGTTCAACTGTAATGTCCTCAATGAATTACCATGAGCTCACATATATCATCACATATTACATCACAAATTAAATAACTGAAGACAGGTGACATCACCGATCGCTCCAGCAATGACATCACTTTAAACACCACACATTAAATTAAGTAAAGATAATAATTACAATAACCCTAAAAGCAACAGATGACCCCACAAAGATTCCCATCCCCTTGAAACAGAGGCTGAATTCCATTGACATCTAACAAGCACTCTTAATAGGGAATACATGAAATTGAAAGACACTTCCACTAAGAGCCAAGTGATGCCCAAAGTAATATTCCAGAGTGATAGTCCATACAAATTACACAGCAGAAATAGCCACGTTTGCTCTGAGAGCAAGCAGGAGATCTCATGAAGAGTTGGAATCTAAACTTTACAGTATTCAAGTCAGCAATTAGATGTCCACCTCATAGAGATTATAAAGAGGGCAAAGATTGCAGATCCACCAAACAGAAGTTCTCGTAGCGATGGCACGCCTACTGTGCGCAGTACCACTGCCAGCATATAGGTGTCCTTACAAAGCATCACTCATTGAATTGGCAACAGCCTTAGTTAAAGCACGATTGGATCACTGCACTCCCATCAATGCTGGCCTTTCAAAGTAACAAAATGTCAAAGAATATTAAATCAGGTGCCTAGAATGTGCTTGAATCTTAGAGAGCACTGGCCCCTCTTGTGTGCCTTAAAGTGCCTTCACTGTCCCTTTCTACAGCAAAGAACCAAACTCAAGGCAAACAACATCAAATACAAGGCTCTACAAGGGAAGTATTCTCCCTCCCTGTGTAATAGGGTTATACAATATCGCCCCATGTCGATTGTGAGATTTTCTAATGCTTCACACCATGGAGCAAGATTCCTTCAAGTCCTCTGCCCTTATCTTCAGAATTATCTTGTTTGAGTCATAACAGGTCAACAAAATATTCCAGATTAAGGAATGTCCCTAAAACCTACCACTTGAAAGTAATTTTCAGCAGCCAGTGTCTTCTTGGGGTCACCTCCATCCTATCTCCACGACCAGGGTCTAATCGCTTTTAACCTGTCCAAAGTTTAGACTTTTATGAAAGCCTAGAAACTGTCGCCTTTTCACTTTGTGAGGCACCATATGCAACTAAGCTGTTTTCATCTCCACCTCGTGTTTCTAAGTGATCTCAAGGCTATATGTTAGTGCTATAAAAAAACTTGAAATATAAATAGATTAATTAATATTGAGAAGAAAGGATACTGCAGTTCCACTCACAAGAGATTGCCACACTGACTTAATTAGCCCGTGTAAGCCTGCAGTGTCAATTTTGGGAACTAGGGGCCTGATATATTACTATGATCGCAAACCAGGGGACAGATTTACAATAACTGGCGCATCCCTGATGCGCCAGTTATTGTGCGCCACAGCTCCGCCACCATGGATGCACCGCATCTACAATGCGGCGCACCATGGGGCAAAAGCAGCACAGATGCATCACGCATCTGTGAAAGGCGGCGCATTGCTGGAGTTGCAACGCAGCTCCAGCAATGCTTTGAGGGGCCCTATCTTTACAATGCTGCATCAATCCTTACGCCTGCTTCAAGCAGGTGTAGGGTTTTGACGCAGCATGGGCTCAAAAGTGACTGAGTGAAATCTTGTAGATTTCACTCAGCCACTTTTAGGAGGCGTTCCTGCGCCGGAGCGCCCCCCCCCCCCTGCGCAGGAACACCTCCTTCTGGCACAGGGCTTTACAACGTGACGCATCTCCCAGATGCATCACGTTGTAAATACCCCACAGCATGGCGCTAGGTTTTGCGCCGCCGCTGCGTCACAAAAGTGACGCAACAGCGGCATAAAAGAGGAGCAAGGGGCTTGTAAATCTGCCCCCAGGTGTGTGCAGTTTGTGATGATGTGGCTTATGAAGTGCATCGCAAATTATCCATTCACAGGGTGTCGCAAAACAACCTGCTCAATTAATATTAATTAGGTAGGTGCAATTTGTGACCCCCTGTGGTTAGCTGCAACTGCAGAGAAAAAGGCCTTTCAGGGACAGCAGGCTTCTATCCCTTTATTTGCATTCTTAAACAGGAAACTCTGGGGCAGATTTACAGGCACCTTGTGCCACCAGTGCGTCACATTTCGTGACGCACCGCTGGTGCATTTCACTGCCCCATATTTACAAGGACAGAAAAAGCCACCCTGCGCGACTTTTCCTGTCCTTGTAAATACTACCCCTTTACACGCAACACTCTGCGTGAAAGGAGCATTGCATGTGCTGATGCTGTTGTTGTGCAGGAAATGTTGTTGTGCAGGAAGGTGCCCCTTCCTGCACAAAAACAATTGCCCCATGACGCAGGCATCCCTGGTGCCTGCGCCAGCGCATGGCAGCTGTCTGTGAGCAGGGGAGAGCACAGGAATGCAACATATTATTGTAAATATTGCATTCCTCTGCTTTGAAAGTGCCGCGGGGTGGCGCTGCCAAGGGCTTGCATTGCCGCGCTGCAGCACTTTCTTGTAAAGCTGTCCCTTTTTATCTAATAGTATGTAACCCATGTTCAATAAAGGGACCAGTGCCGCTGTCTTTCCTGTATGAGAAGACAATGGGGGAGCAGAAAGGTCCCTTGTGCCACTGCCTGCTTGCCTCGTGGCCATCGTCAGGGTTCCCAAAAGGAAAGACTTCCCAATGGACATCTTTCTCTTGGGAATCAGTTACCACCCCCACAGGAATGCAACATGTTATTGTAAATATTGCATTCCTCTGCTTTGAAAGTGCCGCAGGGTGGCGCTGCCAAGGGTAAAATATAGTGTTTTCAATCGATCAATCATGATTTGTAGAACGCGGCACTGTTACCACTGGGAGTATCAGGGTGCTGTGGTGCGAGAGCTCCGTCGAAAAGCCAGGTCTTGTGGTAACATTAGGAAGAAGGAACAAACAAGCAGAAAAAGGCAAAACAGAGGGCAGAAAAATGAGTGAGTAGAAAAGGCAAAACAGAGGGCAGAAAACCGAATAGAAAAGGTAAAACAGAGGGCAAAATAAACCGAGCAGAAAAGGCAGAAGAGGGCAAAGCAGAGGGCAGAAAAACTAGCTGAAAAGGCCAAACAGAGAGCAGAAAAATGGCAGAAAGGCAAAATATAGGTCAGAAAAAGGAGTACAACAGGCAAAACAGCGAGCAGAAAAGGCAAATTAGAGATCCGAAAATGAGCAGAATATGGCAAAACAGAGGGGAGAAAAACAAGCATTAAAGGCTAAATAGAACAGAGAGGGCAAAATAAAGGGCAGAAAGGCAAAACAGAGGGCAGACAACCAGCAGGAAAGGAAAACAGAGGGCAGTAAATGAGTAAAAAAGGCAAAACAGTGCAGAAGAGGGCAAAACAGAGGGCAGAAAAAAAGAAGAAAAGGCAAAACCAAGGGCAGAAGAGGGCAAAACAGAGGGCAGAAAAAAGAGCAGAAAAGGCCAAATTGAGAGCAGAAAACGAGAAGAAAAGAAACCAGAAGAAAAAGGCAAAACAGAGGACACAAAAATTAGCGCAAAAGGCAAAACCGAGTAAGAAACGAGCAGAGGATGCACAAACAGAGGGCAGCAGGTAGACAGGCAGCAGAGGATAGTGGAGTGCGGGCAAGCTGGACAGAAGAACTGTCCCTAGGGAGCTGGCAAGAGGACCTACCCAATGGGGTCAAACTGCGGCCTCCATTAAGTAGGTCCTGAGGAGAAGGTGGGGTGCTGGGTGGCGGTTGGAGAGAAATGGCGGGAGGACGGAAGAAACAAGCAGAAATAGGCAAAACAGAGGGCAGAACTTTTTTTCAGAAAAGGTAAAACAGAGGGCAGAAAACTGAGCAGATAAGGCAAACAGAGCAGAAGAGGGCGAAACAGAGAGCAGAAAAGGCAAAACAAAGGGCAGAAAAACACGCAGAAAAGGCAACACAGAGGGCACAAAAATAAGCAGGAAAGTCAAAACAGAAGGCAGAGAAATGAGCAGACGAGGATAAAACAAAGGCCAGAAAAACAAGCAGAAAAGGCAAAACGGGGGGTAGAAAAACAAGCAGAAAAGGCAAAACAGAGGACAGTAAAATTAGCAGGAAAGGCAAAACAGAAGGCAGAAAACCGAGCAGAAAAGGCAAAACAGAGGGCAGAAAATTGAGCAGAAAAGGCAAAACAGAACAAGAACCAAGCAGAGGAGGCACGAAGAGAGGGCAGCAGGTAGACAGGCAGCAGAGTGTAGCGGACTGCTGGCAAGCTGGACAGGAGAACTGTCGCAGAGGGAGCTGGCGCAAGTATATTTAAAAAATGTTAACATATATTTATTTTATTTACTCCTGAACCTTACCGCAGTACTCCCTACATTTAAAAAAAATATATGTAGAAACTTATAAATATTTTTCCCTACCTATTACTACTTAAGTAAAGTGGTAATAGGTATGGGAACAATATCAAACCTAATACTCACCGCTGAGTATTTATGATTGTTTATAGAGTTTCATTAAGAACTGCATTTTTTATTTTGCTAATTACTTTGGTGCTGTTTGGCAAATGTGCAGGAAAAAAACTTTTCCCAACAAAAAGTTTATCCACCTCACCTCCTTCATAGAAAATTTTATGCAGCTCGGTCAAGCAGGGCTGGGGCAAAGGGACGCTACAAAACATTAATTCCCCATGTTAATTTCCATAGATAACTTTGCCCTCTGATACTCAAAAACGGCTAACCTGAATTACACCAACCATAGCAAAAAGTTAGAACATTACTCAGAAAGTGTGCTTTATGTGCTTTAGTTTAAATCTGTTCAGCTGATTTTGAGAAACCTGCATTTAAACAAATGCTTGTGTTGGGCTTGAAGGGGTTAAAAATATACATATAGCTGGACAGTTGGTCCCATGGGACTCCAGCGGGAGACACAAAGGGCCCGATGTAGGTAAATCTAATTTACCACTTCTAAAATACCGAATCATACCGATTCGGTATTTAAGAAGTGGTAAATTAGAGGGGGGGAAATGTAGGTAATTCAGCCGTTTCCGACCGGTATTTGCCACCTACATCGGGCCCTTAGTACTGTAAATCCCAATAATAGGGCCCCCTTCCCATTGATCAAGGGAGCTTTTTCTCCCATTGGCCCTTTTGGTACAGTGCCACCAGTATTGATCCTGCGATACTGAGCAATCTGATTGGCTGCCTGTCAACCAGAAAAAAAAATGCTGCAGTCACCACTCAGTTCACATGTCCTGAAAATGTTAAATGAAAATAGGGTACACCAGGCAGGGCGGGGACACCCTAGCTTTCAATCACTTGGGTTGGAGATCCAGAAGAAACCCCCCCCCCACCGGGGGCCAACATTTAAAAAAGAAAATTGTGTCACAGGTATTACAGTACTCCCTTAGGACCGAATTTGACATTTCTGTGAGGTGCCACAGAGGAATCTACTGCAATATCATAGGGTTGAAGCTTGAGCGGTGGTACTGGAAAATGTGAGTTGGTTGTCCGCTGTGAGATGCGCAGCTGAGGGGGCAGTTGGCTGAATACGATCAAAATGTTTTATTAAAAATCTCAGAAATTCTCTGGAAAAAAACAAAGATTTAATTACTTTATAGTTAAGTAGGAAATTACATTAAAAAAATGAAATTTACTAAAAAAACAAAGGTTAAAATTATGTTATAGGGAGGTATGGTAATAAACTCTTAGCCTATGATTTATTAGTAATGCTCACAGTTTTTACCGACATATACAGATAACTACAGACCAAAAATAAAGTGTTTTCTGTCTGTATTTATTTTGAAAAGTAGAAAAATACTGATACTTGTGCTTCTAATGAGTGACTTCCATGCTGGCTGTTGTGAATTCCGCAGATAAATAGCATGGGGAGTTAAAAAACAGGTTGAGATATCTTTAAATACAGGCATATTTTAAAATATCTTTGTAGTAAATTGCTAATAATTACCTGTGGGTTTAGTGTTTTGCTATATTTGTCTGCTGACTTTGCTAAAATGCAACAGACACCAAAGTATGAGTGCATGTTTAGCAGGTAAATAAATGTAGAAATGTACCAATTTTGACTCCACAAACCACACATTAAATATGGATAAATATAAAAAAGATTTATAAAACAAATATGGATAAAAACAGACAGAAATGTAAAAACAAAAAATCTATAAAAGTGGAGCCCTATTTAAAATGCCTTAGAAATCCACTGATAAAACAAAGATTATATTCATTATTATAGTCAAGTGTTGAAATAAGATAAAAACTAACATTAAACACTGAAATTCACCAGATATAGTTTCATGTGCTAACTATATATAACTTGCGCCCGCGTGATGAACTGCCTATGACTGCAGATATTACGTCACTCATAACATGTTAAATGACATCATTGATAACATCAATGATGACATCATACAATCATCATGACACAGTCATGTAGGGTTTGTCGACCTAAAGTAAGTTAACATGCTACACCTATGGAGAATTTTCTGTTTACTAAAATGGGATGACTCTCTTAAAGAATTTATTTGACCCACAAATTGCCCACTGAAAAGACACTTTGTGACAGGCCCTATGTACAACCCTCCATGGTTTAGTATAATAATCTACACCCGTTCTTGAGATGGGCGCAATGGCATACAACCTTAGAGCAATGATTACAACACCATTGTGAGTTAAACCATTACTAAGTGGGACTGACCGATACATTATACATTATTCAACAATCTGTGATGTCTCAAACTCTTCAGAGAAGTTTTGGGAATAAACATCCACACTGTATTAACGTCCTTACTACAGAGAATTTGTCTATAGATTATAGCTATTTCAAATGGGCACATATCCACAGGTGGACAATCTGTTGCCAAAATAAGCTTTGGCCTTTCTCACAGATTTTTTGGAAAAGGTTTGACTCTAAGCTCAACCTACTTTTTTTTTTTTTTTTTTTGAAAAACCTTTATTGTATAAAATGAAGACAAACACAGACCTACAACCACCAAGGCCGGTCAGTAAAGCGAAACAAAGAAAAGAAAGCAGTACACAGCTCATCAGCCGACAACCCAAGGGTTCGGCAGCGTAGAAGCATGATTGGGTCCCGAACATCTGGCAGATGAGGATAAACTAAAGGTTTTTATATTTTTAAACATACAAACAACAAACAAGAAACCCCACAAGAAAAAACAAATCGAGGCAAAAGTATCAATATAGAGGCCGCTACGTGTGGCATGAGGGAAACAACAAAAAGCAAGTATCAAGAAATCATGGAAATGGGGAACGGGGACCAAGAGCGAGCAATGTTTCACAGAGAATAGAAAGTCAAAATACTGGAACGTACAGTCAAGGAGATCCAGTAGTGTCAGGGGGTTCTGCAAGGGGAGGAACACAAATCTCTCCACGATACGAGTTCCACTGACCCCAAATCCTATCCCACTTCCTGGGCCTGCCTCAGGAGATGTATACAATTTTTTCTCTAAACATGCACCAGTCCATGTTCTCCTCCCAGGCTGAGACCAGCGGTGCCCTATGAGACCCCCAGAGTTGAGCGATGTCTCTCTTTGCGATTATGTTGCCCAGCGTGACCCATTGGGTCTGAGCAACGGTACAATCATTCGGTTCCCAAACATTCAGCAGGAAGTAGCCCGACTCCCGTCACTTCTCCCATCACCGCATGGACTCGATTCCAAAAAACCACCACCGCCGGGCATTCCCATATAATATGGAGGAAAGTAGCAAGCAAACCACATCCACGCCGACATAACCCATCCACAGAATAACCCATATGCATCAATCGTGGACCCGTGACGTAGATACGATGGAGAATCTTGAGCTGCACCAGTCGGAGACGCGCCGGAATAGCGACTTCCTTCGGGGAGGATACCGCAGCCTGCCAGTCTTCATCGTCTAACTCCAGCCCGTCACCAGTCCATGCCTCACGGAGCTGTATGAGAAGGTCCGAACGGGTATTAATAAGTTTTTTGTATATGAGGGAGATAGTGCTGTCGGGAACATGCCCATCTAGCACTCTGTCCTCCAAGGGAGAAGACTCAGGAATCGAGGCACCAGCAGGAAAGACTGAATCGAGCGCATGGCGGATCTGAAGGTATCGGAAATATTCTCTGTCACTCAGCTTATATTCCCGTTTTAACTCGTCAAAAGTTTTGACTCTATTGGTGGCCCAAAGATCCCCCACTTTGCTGATACCAATTAGGTCCCATCTACCGAACCCCTTCGAAGACCACAGACCACCCAATCTCTCTGCTGCATATAGAGGAGTCGCCCTAGTTAGTGTATCAGTCCAGCCCGTGGCCGCTGTCGCACTATCCCATACACGTATTGCCACCGCAGTGGGGCCCGTCAAAGACCTCCTGTCGGTCTTGGAATAAAGCACTCTATTATAATCGCCCCCCGGCAGTTGCCACCTATCCATATCATAAGCGGGATTAGGAACAGGTCCATACATGGCGTGGTTGATAGCACTCAACTGAGATGCCCAATATTAGCGCTTGACATCCGGTAAAGCTATACCACCGTCATACCAGGGCAAAGTCAACTTCGCAAACGCTATACGCGGCCGCCCGCCCCAGACCAATTTCCTCTGGAGGCCCTCGATTTCTCTGAAATAACCAGCTGGAACCAGATCCAGCGTGTTCTGGATGGCGTATAAGAACCGGGGAAGGGACATCATTTTAAACAAAGCCGCCCTCCCCAAAGGGGAAAGAGGCAATCTACACCACGCCGCCACATCCGACCGAAGTCGGGCAAGCGGAGGCAGTAGATTCCGCTCGAATCGGACCTTGGGGTCCAGAGAGATGTAAATCCCCAGGTATTTGAAACCAACACTGGAAACAGGTATAGGGCAAGAGCGAGGCAAAGAAGGCTGTCCACCCGTAAGTGGGTAAATACAGGATTTAGTCCAGTTGATAACCAAACCAGAGTCCTTCCCGAAAGAGCACAGGACATCAAACAAGACACCCAACGACTTACGGGGAGAAGTAAGATACAAGAGAATATCATCGGCATAGAGAGACACCCGATCCTCAAAGGTAGGGGACCACCGTATGCCCTTGAGCGAGGGCTCCCAACGGAGCCACGCAGCAAGGGGTTCAAGAGCCAGCGCAAAAAGGAGAGGCGACAAAGGGCAGCCCTGTCTCGTGCCGCGCCCGACGACAAAAGGATCCGAGGCCCTACCATTAACCACCACCTGGGCAAGCGATTGTTCATATAGAAGTTTAACCCACCCAATAAACTTAGGGCCAAACCCAAATTTAGCGAGGGCGGCCCACAAATAGGGCCATTCTACCGTGTCGAAGGCCATCGAAGCGTCAAGGGAAACCAAAATGGCCGGTTCCGCAAGAGACCCCGCCCTCGCCAAGACACCGTGAAGGCGCCGGAGATTAAGTGCAGTATTACGGTGGGGGATAAAGCCGGACTGATCGGGGTGCACCAAATCGCCAATCACCGTGATAATGCGGCCCGCCAAGATTTTGGCCAAAACCTTAGGTTCTACATTCAAAAGCGAGATCGGCCGATACGACGAACAGTGTTCCCGGGGCTTTCCATCCTTGTGGATGACCACAATGGACGCCAGTCTCTGATCTCGGGGAAGAAGCCCGAGATCTCGTGACGCCAAGAATGCCCAACGAAGATACGGCGCCATTTTGTCGGGACACAACTTATACAGCTCGACTGGCAAACCGTTCGGGCCCGAAGCCTCACCAGAGCGAAGTGCGCGGATAGCGAGCGCTACTTCATCGGTAGAAAAGTCCGCCTCCATTAGCTCCCTGTCCGAGTCCGATAGACTAGGCAACGTGATATCTCGGAGCAACAGATGGGAGTCCTCCTCAGGTCTGTCCGAGACCGGCGAGTACACCTTCCGAAAGTGCTGGGCAAAGACCTCAACGATCTTGACCGGGTCCACAACTCGCACACCATCCACTCGTTCAATAACAGGCACCACACGATTCACTCTATCGTGTTTATCAAGCCAAGCAAGCAACTTCCCCGCCTTGTCACCTACATCATACAGGCGTCCCTGCTGTTCACGATTCATCGCCTTAGCCGCATCGGTCACCAGAGCTCTATATTCAAACTGTTTAAGCACCAAGGAGTGCAGGCTATCAGATGTAATCACAGACTCCATTCGTTCCTCCAACTCAGAGATATCGTTTTCAAGTCGCACCACGTCTGCAGTCCTGCGCCCCCTTTCGCCAGCAATCAAAGAGAGAGTCTGAACCCGGACCACAGTCTTACACGCCTCCCATAAAGTAACAGGGGAGGACACTGACCCTTCATTCTCAGCAAAGTAATAATCCATACACTTAACCACTTCCTTACTAATGTTGGGGTTACAAAGATGCCACGGATTAATAGGAGCGACACGACCCCCGGACTCCAGCCGCACATCAATAGTGAGCCACAGTGGGGAGTGATCTGAAATCCCCCTTGCCAAATGCCTAATTTCTCTCACGGAGACCATCTGTGCCGCTGGTATAAAAACGTAATCAAGTCTCGAGAGACTGCCATGGGCCCCCGAATAAAAGGTGTACTGGAGCTGTCCAGGATGAAGTTGTCTCCAACAATCTGCTAACCCCAGTGTATCCATGAAATTTCCCAACCATAGCTGCGACGTGGGGAGGGTTCTACGAGGGCTACGATCCTCTTCTCCACTGACAACCGAATTGAAGTCCCCACCCACCACCAGCAAGCCATCGGGGAGTCCCAGGACCACCCCACCCAAATCAGAAAACGTGGTAGACTGAAGACCGGGGGGAACATACACAGACAAAATGGAGATCGTCTTCCCCTCCCATCGACCTACAACAGCGGCCTAACGACCCCTATCATCCAGCACCTCGTCATCTATCTCGAGGGGGAGGGAGTTCCTAACCAAGATACCCGCCCCTCTCGATCCAGTGGTAAATCCAGAGTGGGCCACCAAACGGTAGCCTCGTCTATTCAATGCGCGGCACGTATTTCCTACCAGGTGCGTTTCCTGTAGGAGAACAATATCCGGGGATTGCCGCTTCAAATACTGTAAAACTATCCCCCGTTTTATTCTATCCCCGAGTCCATTAACGTTCCAGCTCAACACCCTCAGCCCCCTACCCCCCATCCCAAACAAAAACCAACAGCCCCCCGCCACAAAGCAGGCACAAAGGATAAAATAGCGACCAAATCAGAGCCTCGAAACGAACAAACAAGATAAGACCCCCCCCTCCTCCCCCCGAGGAACCCTCAACACGCAGCCCCCCACCCTGCACCCTTGCGGTAGACCAGAAAGCCACCCCAACTTGCAGTGTGCCTGTCGCCCCATTAAACTAACCTACAAAAAGAGAGAGAAAAATGTCCCCTGAGGAGGAAGAGTCCCGAATCCCCCCACCCCCGGGTATCCACAGCGTATAAACATCGCAGTCACAGAGCCACTGCAAAGCGTCCAATAACGGCTCATCGGCACCGACTCACTATTCCTGTTCTTCCAGCCCGCCTTCGGCACCTCTCGAACTCTCCGGGGTGGTATGCTGTGTCGGCAAGCTGTCCAGCCAGTCACTGGCTACCTCAGGGCGATCAAAGAAAAATGCACGTTTGTTATGCTCAATCCGCAGGCGAGCCGGAAAAAGCATGGCATATTTCAGTTCCATGTCCCTGAGGCGTCGTTTCACCCCCGTAAAGGCCATACGTTGCTTCTGCACTGCCTGGGTGAAGTCCGGATAGAAGCTAATCGATACATTTTCAAACTTAGTGGGACCATTAGTGCGGGAGGCCTGCAGGATAGAGTCTCTATCCCGAAAATTAAAAATCCCGGCGATGATAGGCCTCGGAGCTGCCCCAAGCTTGGGCTTCCCGCCCGGAATCCTATGAGCACGCTCCACTGCAAAGAGATTACTAAGGCCCTTTGGTGACAGATAGTTCTGGATAAGGTCCTCTACCAAAAGATCCGTTGGTACCTCCGTAGAAGTCTCCGGAACGCCTACGATGCGAACATTATTTCGTCTGGACCGGCTCTCGAAATCATCCAGCCGATGGGCAAACGAGTCTCTGGCCATGCGAAGATCGCGGACCTCAGTTTGAAGGTCCGAAACATCTGTAATTAGGCTTGCTGTCTTGACATCTAGAGATTTGACCCGTTCGTTGGTTTTCCCTAGGTCCGTCCTGATAAGGTTGACCTCAATCGCAACCGTATCCAACTTAGTAGCAAGAGTTTCATATTGCTGACCCATCGCAGTCTGGATATTGGCAATGGCGCCCATGACATCCGCCAAAGTCGGCTCCTCAGTAGCAGGAGTACCGTCAGCGGCCTCTCCGGGGCCCCTGCTAGATCCACCCGGCGAACCCTTCGGGCGAGTGAAGCGTTCTATAGTCTGGGTCTGAACGGCTCCCCCTCGATTCGGGCCTCTGGTGTTACGCCTCTCAGCGTCCGTCCTGCCCGCCATAATGGTCGACGAGCTCCGAAGGATCCTCTGAGATCTGGGCAGAATGATTTCCTCTATGGGGAGTTTATTAAGTCGAGAGGCCGAGGAACGACAGCCAAAGGAGAGCTGGCGACGAGACCAGGGCAGCAGTAGCAATCAGCAATGAGTCGGCACCAACAATGACCGAAATCGAAACCGAAAGTACCACAGAGACACCGAGACGTTCCTCCTGCCGTTGTTGCTCAATTGCCACCTGGGCACCTCGGGAACTCAAGCCCCAGGATGGCCTCTGCCGTAGGCCTCAGATTACGAGGTGCAGCAAGTCCAGTTCCCGGCGGCCAAATCAAAATCTGGAAAAAGCTTTCAACATCAGCAGGGCATCAACAAGAAATACCCGTCGTCCAAATCAGGATTTGTTGCAGGATAGATGAGGGTGGCGGAAGGGGTCTCGGGAGCCCTCTGCTCACGCGTCCATCTTGGGTCCGCGCGTAGCTCCTCCTCCCAACCTACTTTTTTTAAACATACCTTTGCTACCCACATCAGGTGTGCTCAGCCTTTACCTTTGTTAATTTACCGTAATGCTTGCCCCCAAACTTTAGTTATTTGTAAACGGTGCGCTATATAACTTTTTACATTGCACAATCACACTTTCCACCAGTGCATACACTGAATCACTGACAGAATATCGACACACAGAATATCGACCTACAGAAACATCGACTCTAGAATATCGAAGGCAAGTATATCAACATCCTATCTACAACAAGGTAAGTACAAAAATATCGAAATCAAAATATCGATGTTAAAAATATCGTCATTAAAAATATAGATTTTTTTTTTTGGAGGAGGAGCTTCGCGGGCATCCAAGATGGTCGAGTGAGCACAGAGCTCCCCGGACCCGCGCCGCCCTTCGCAAATATCCTGACTACATTCTGATTTTGAAGATGGGCTTTTGTTGACAAACTCTCGCTGATCTCAACATTCTTTGAAGAACTGAATTCTGACGTTGGGATCCACTTCTACACCACCTAGAACTTCTGCGGCCTGCCCCAGGCCGAACCGGGGTCTCCGTTGCTTGGCAGGCCGAGGAGTAGTTTAACAACAACAGCCGAAGGGGTCCCCTCCCAGCCGACCTCAGCGGAACTTTCGGTTTCGTTTTCTACACCCGGCTCAGCTTTCTTGCTGCGCCGCTCGGATCGACCCTTTCGCCGGCCTGGTGTCACTACGCTACTGTGCGCTGTCCCTGTTGAGCGCCCCATCTCCAGCTTTATTGGAACCTATGCTACTTTGGTCCGGTTCTGCTGTCTTTTTGGCCTTTCTACACCCGGCCATTTTCACCAGGTCGCGCGGGCCCCTTCGGGGTCCCTTCTCTAATATGACCGCCAGACCTGACTCTGAGAGACGCAAGACCAAGACATCTCTCCGTGGGGGACAGACCCAGACGAATAATATGGACCATTACTCCCATTTTAAGGGGTCCCCCAGCGGTGCTGGCCGCACTCCAGACGACCCTAAGGCCGATTCTGCTGCGACCTCAGAAGTATCGCTGCAAGACGTCATGAGTGCTATCACCAGTATGAAGGCCTCCATGGGACAGCAGTATGAGGCCCTTGCCTCTAAGATCGACACGGTGGCAGTTGATGTCACGCTGATTAGAGCAGATCTGGCGAAGACTAACGAGAGGGTCAAGGCGCTGGATTTGAAGACCTCCAGTCTGATTACTGATGTCATGGACGCACAGACCGAGATCGGTAACTCGCGCTCCTCTCACGATGTGATGGCCCGTCTCCTCGAGGATTATGAAAATAGGGCCCGTCGTAATAATGTGCGCCTTATCGGTGTCCCTGAAAGTCCCGAGGCCTCTGCAACCGACCTTCTTGTGGAAGACCTGGTCACGAACTATCTCGCTCCCGCCGGACTTAGCAAATTCTTTGCTGTTGAACGGGCACATCGAGTTCCAGGCGGTAAGGCGAAGCCGGGTGCCCCCCCGAGACCCATTATTGCAAGACTATTCCACTTTCGGGATAGAGATGCTATCCTAAAAGCCTCTCGGGACAAAGGCCCTGTGAAGTTCGAAAATACCACCGTGACCTTCTATCCAGACTTTACCCCGCTTGTTCAGCGGCAGAGGCTGGGGTTTCAGGGAGTAAAGCTTCGGGATTTGGGCCTTAAATACGCCATGTTGTTTCCGACCAGACTTCGGATCGAGTATGAGGAACGCACGTTTTTCTTCGATCGCCCGGACAATGTTAGTGACTGGCTCGATTCTTTGCCCAAGAGAGACGATCTATCCGGACACCCCGGTGGCGCCGACGGTGGCGTGCCGGAGTGAGAGTGACACTGTGGATCCTGGCATCTGAACTTTCCAACTATTTCAGCTGAGTCTGGGCATTGGTTTTCTTGTTCTTAGTTTAGATTGGCCCGAGGGTGGCGGGGGGCGAATGGGAACTCTTCCTCCTCCAGGGTTCTTTGTGTAGATTAGTTTTATGACGGGGCAACAGGCACACTGCAAGTTGGGGTGGCTTATGAGTCGTACGCAGGGGTGCAGGGTGGGGGGTGTTGTAACGGGGTTAAGTTGGGGGGTGGTGGGGGGTGTGTGTGTGATTTTTTCTTTTCACGAGGCATCGCATTGTTTTTTTCACTTGCTCTGGTCGTTGGGTCTTGTGTGGGGGGTGCTCCGCCTTTTTCTTGGGTATGGGGGGTGGCGAGTTGAGACTGCTGTCTTGGAATGTCAATGGGTTGGGAGACAGGATAAAGCGTGGGGTTGTGTTACAGTTCCTTAGACGCCATTCCCCCGACATTGTCCTTCTACAGGAAACGCATCTAATAGGTAATGCATATCAGGCCATGAATAGACGTGGATATCGGCTGGTGGCTCACTCTGGGTTTACTTCTGGCTCCAGGGGGGCGGGCATTCTCATCAGGTCGTCTCTCCCTTTTGAAATCGATGAAGTGACGCTTGACAACAGGGGGCACTACGCTGCGCTCACTGGTAGGTGGGAGGGGAAGACACTGTCCGTACTTTCGGTATATGTCCCTCCAGGCCTACAGGCCTCAACTTCTGCTGATCTTGGCAAGGTTATATTAGGGCTTCCTGAGGGCCTCCTGATCCTCGGCGGGGATTTTAATTCTGTGGTTTCTGGCACTTCTGATCGTTGTCCCCCTAGGGATTTGGCTAGGTCCCACATGTGGCTGGGTTATTTGCTCGAAACCTTTGGGCTGATGGACAGTTGGAGGTTGATGCATCCTACGCAGTTACAATACACCTTTCATTCTGGGGCCCATGGCAGTCTCTCCAGGCTAGATTACTTTTTGATGCCATCGGGCCAATCCTCCTCCATTAGAGAAGTTCCTCATCTCCCCAGAGGTATTTCTGATCATTCCCCTTTGTGGCTTTGTTTCGAGGTCGGGTGGGCAGTGAGGGTAGAGTTGCCCCTATTAATCCCTGGTATTTCCGCAATCCCAAAACCCGCTCTGAACTTGTGAAAGCTATTGACCATTACTTTACTGAAAATGTGGGGTTTGTTTCTTCCTCTGTTTCATTGTGGGAAGCTTTTAAGACGGTTATTCGTGGGCACTCTCTGTCGCTAATTGCTGCCGCCAAGAACGCTAACAATGTGGAACTTGTACGCTTGGAAACCGAAATAACTGTACTGGAGAATGATCTTGAATCGGGAGTAACTCGCGCAAAGCTGCATTCCCTCAGTTTGAAACAAGCCGATTACAGAGCTCTCGTTACTGATGCGGCGAAAGTGATGAATAGAGAGCAGCAGGGCAGGTTGTATGATGTGGGGGACAAGGCCGGTAAATTGCTTGCGTGGTTGGACAAGAAAGAGAGAGTGAACCGTGCTGTTCCGGTGATTGAGAGGCTTGACGGTGAGTGTGTTATTGACCCTGTCGGGATCGTTCAGTGTTTTGTAGACCACTTTAAAACAGTGTATGCCTCGGTCTGTGCTGGAGATGAGGAGGACTCCCACTTGCTGTTACGGGACATCGCATTGCCCTGCCTTTCTGACGCTGATAGAGACCTCATGGAGGCCCCTCTTACGGTGGATGAAGTCGCGGTTGCTATCCGTTCCCTTTGTTCTGGCAAGGCAATGGGCCCCAATGGTTTGCCTATTGAATTGTACAAACTGCGACCTGACAAAATGGCGCCCTACATAAGGGAGATGTTCCTTGAAGCTTTGGATTCTGGTTCCCTCCCCGCCGATCAGCGACTTGCTACCATCTTAGTCATCCATAAAGAGAGCAAGCCGCGTGATCGCTGTGCGTCGTACAGGCCCATTTCTTTACTTAATGCGGAACCTAAAATTCTGGCTAAGTTGTTGGCTAATCGTTTGATTAAGGTGATCGGGGATTTGATCCATCGGATCAGTCCGGTTTCATCCCACACCGAAACACCGCCCTTAATCTTCGAAGACTCCATGGAGTTCTCGCGAGGGCTGGGACGCTCACTGAATCAGCCATTTTGGCTTCCCTTGACACTACCATGGCTTTCGATACTATCGAGTGGCCTTACCTTTGGGCGGCCCTCTCGAAGTTTGGATTTGGCCCGGTGTTCATCGCTTGGGTGAAACTCCTTTACGAGAGGCCCTTGGCCCAGGTGGTGGTTAACGGGAAGGTGTCCGGTGTTTTTACACTTGGGCGTGGCACTCGGCAAGGTTGCCCGCTGTCTCCACTGCTCTTTGCCCTCACTCTAGAACCATTAGCGGAATGGCTCCGTTGGGAGCCTTCGATGAGGGGCATTCGGTGGACTCCTGATTTTGAGGATCGTGTCTCGCTATACGCAGACGATATCCTTCTCTACCTTACCTCCCCCCGGATTCCCTGAATGTACTTAACTCGGGTCTCGTTATCAATTGGACTAAATCCTGTGTCTACGTTTTGGCAGGAGGTCTCCCTCCATTGCCTCGTAGATTTCCATTTCAAGTAACTGAGACTGGCTTTAAGTACTTAGGGATTTATGTGTCCTTAGACCCCTGTGTGCGATATGAGCGTAATCTGTTGCCCCCTCTCCAACGGCTGAAGCTTGATGTCGCACGATGGCGTAAGTTGCCACTGTCACCGCTAGGTCGTGCGGCTCTTTTCAAGATGATGTCGCTGCCCAGATTCTTGTATGCACTTCAGAATTAATTTGACCCAGTCCCTTCGGATTATTTTCGTGAAGTGGAGAGCCTACAGAGACGACTGGTCTGGGACGGGCGTGCGCGCATTGCTTTCTCCAAACTCACGCTTCCGTGGTATGATGGTGGCATTGCCCTCCCGGACATCAGGCGCTACTATTGGGCTTCTCAGTTGAGTGCGGTCAACCACGCGACTTATGCTCCCGGTCCTGCCCCGGCTTTCGCAATGGATAAATACCTTCTGCCGGGGGGGAATTTCAACAGGGCGCTATATTCCAAGAGGCTCTATAGAACACTGACCGGACCCACTAAAATTGCTGTATGGGTGTGGCATGACGCGAATGCGGCATTGGGGTGGTGTGATAGACTTACCCGTGCAACCCCTTTGTATGAGTCTGAAGGTTTGGGTAATTTGTGGAGAACGAAAGGCTTTGATAAATGGGATAGAACGAAAGGCTTTGATAAATGGGATATGATTGGTATAAGCAAGGTGGGTGACTTCTGGTCTAAAGGTAACGTTAAGTCCTTCGAGGTGCTAAAAGCGGAATACGAGCTCGGTGACACAGAATTCTTTAGGTATGCTCAGGTCTGCCATGCCCTATTCTCAGTTTTTGCTGTGGGTACCGATATTCCCGAGTCCTCCCCTCTTGAGGACCGTATCCTAGATGGCCATGTGCCCGACAGCACAATTTCATTGATCTACAAGAAGCTGATCAATAACAGGGCCGATCTGCTTGTGCGCCTCAGGGCTTTGTGGACTGCTGACGGATTAGAACTAGACGACGAGGACTGGCAATCGGCTCTGTCCTCGCCTAAGGAGGTTGCCATACCTGCTCGCCTTAGATTTGTGCAACTTAAGATCCTCCATCGCGTGTATGTTACTGGTCCGAGTCTAGTTCGTATGGGCTATTCTTTAGACGCGTTGTGTAAGCGTGGCTGCGGTATGACTGGTACCTTCCTTCACATTCTATGGGAATGTCCGGAGGTGGTTGAGTCTTGGTCCCGAGTGCATGTGGTGATGGAAAGGGTCACTGGTGTGCCGCTGCTGCCTGAAGCCAGGCGTTGTCTTTTGAATGTCTGGGAACCCAACGATTACAACACGGCACAGGTTCATTGGGCGACCCTTGCTAATATGATTGCGAAGAGGGATATTGCACAGCTCTGGGGCTCCCATAGGCCGCCTACTGTACTGCAGTGGAAAGAAAACATGGATTGGTGCATGTTTCGGGAGAAAACTGTGTATTTGGCACGGGGCAGGCCCAAGAAATGGGGCAGGATCTGGTCACAGTGGAACACATATCGTGGAAATGTATGTACTCCCCCACATGATTCATCTTCCGATGTCTCTTTGTCCCCCTAACTGACATTCCGATTTCTATCAGTGAATGTATTATTGATTGTTTCCTCGCTGCCCCCTTCCCCCCCCTCGATTATTGAATGGACTATACGTACTGTACAGTTGGAGCTCTGCATGCACGGACTCATGACCATGCTTTATTGTTTTTCTGCCTTGTGACGTTTGTTACTTTGTTTTTGAAAATTTTAATAAAAAATATTAAAAAATATATATATATATATCGATTTTTTTTCTGTTAAAAATAAATGTGTAAAATAAAGTAAAACATACTAATTAATAAAATAAACATAGTTACAAATATTTCATAATGTTTAAAATTAATAAAAATACATATATAATATTAAAACATTAATTAAACATATACATAAAATATATAAGATATACTTACTTAATAATAACTTTTAATATTTATTTTAATTACTTATAAATTATTTATAAATACTATAAATTACTCCTTGTGTGTCGTTGCACGTTTCTTCGTATGGGAGAATCTTTGAATGCAGATATCGGGCCTCCGGGACCCTAACAACGACCCACTCGTGAGCGGGTACTGGCAGAACACCTGAACTGTGTGTTTACTATAAATTACAAATACATGTACACATAAAGTATTAACATAAATAAAAAGTAAATAATTATTTTAATAAATTGAAAAAATTAAATATACTTTCAAAATATTTAAATTAATTAAATACTACATTATCTAAAATAATACAAAAAATATTAAATAGATAAATAAATAAAACTACTATTTAAAGTCCAAAAAAAACTACAGTAATGAAAACATTGGATAGCGCAAAAAGTAGAACTACTATTCCCACACCAGAAAATGCAATAGTAGGGAAAGTGTTGAATAGCGTAGGGGTAAAAATTACTATTCCCACTCCAGTGAGTGCAACAGTAGGGAAAGCATTGGATAGCGTAGGGGTAAAAATTACTATTCCCACTCCAGTGAGTGCAACAGTAGGGAAAGCGTTGGATAGGGGGTGGATAAAAATTACTATTCCCACTCCAGAGAGTGCAACAGTGGGGAAAGCGCTGGATAGCGTAGGGGTACACATTACTATTCCCACTCCAGTGAGTGCAACAGTGCGGAAAGCTTTGGATAGTGGGTGAATAAAAATTACTTTTCCTACTCCAGAGAGTGCAACAGTAGGGAAAGCATTGGATAGCGGGTGGGTAAAAATTACTATTCCCACTCCAGTGAGTGCAACAGTAGGGAAAGCGTAGGATAGCGGGTGGGTAAAAATTACTATTACCACTCCAGAGAGTGCAACAGTAGGGAAAGCGCTGGATAGCGTAGGGGTACACATTACTATTCCCACTCCAGTGAGTGCAACAGTGCGGAAAGCTTTGGATAGTGGGTGGATAAAAATTACTTTTCCTACTCCAGAGAGTGCAACAGTAGGGAAAGCGTTGGATAGCGGGTGGGTAAAAATTACTATTAATAATATATTGTTGTAAGTAGGGGCGTGTATGTAGTATGAATCATTAAACCAGCCCTTGGACCCCCTTCTATGTAGTATGTATTATAAAAATTACTATTCCCACTCCAGTGAGTGCAACAGCAGGGAAAGCGTTGGATAGCGTGGGGGCAAAAATTTCTATTCCCACTCCACAGAGTGCAACAGTAAGGAAAGCGTTGGATAGCGTAGGGGTAAAAATGACTATTCCCACTCCAGTGAGTGCAACAGTAGGGAAAGCGTTGGATAGCGGGTGGGTAAAAATTACTATTCCAACTCCAGAGAGTAAAACAGTAGGGAAAACGTTGGATAGCGTAGGGGTAAAAATGACTATTCCCACTCCAGAGAGTGCAACAGTAGGGAAAGTGTTGGATAGCATAGAAATTAAATATAACATACTTATAAATAATGTTTGTATTTAAAATAATTAATCATTTAAATTTTAAATAACTCAACATCATTTACAAATACCAATTCATAAGTAATAAAAACATAATTACAATTGAATATTTAACAATAAATACCAATAAATATTAATTAATTAATATTAGTCACCAAATAATAAATATTGAACAATAAAATATTTTTCAAAACAAAAATCATATATTTATCATTAAAAATTGATTAGCAATTAAAAAGCTTT
Source organism: Lissotriton helveticus (assembly GCF_964261635.1). NCBI lineage: Eukaryota > Metazoa > Chordata > Amphibia > Caudata > Salamandridae > Lissotriton > Lissotriton helveticus. The sequence goes on from NC_136070.1 coordinate 644,735,584, forward strand.
AAACAATAAAATTATTGCTATACCAAAAAGTACTTTTTATAAAACATTAATTACCAATTATTAAAAATAATTTCCAATTAAAAAAAAATATTTACCAATCAAAAAATTAATTACCAATTAAACAAAATAATTACCAATTACAAACATTAATTACCAATTACAAACATTAATTACCAATTAAAAAAATTAATTACCAATTACAAACATTAATTACCAATTACAAACATTATTTACCAGTTACATTTTTTATTACCAATTACAAACATTACCAATTTAAAAAATAAATTAACAACTAAAATAATGAATTGCTAATTAATAATTAATTAAAAATGAATACATTATCAATACCAATAAATTAAAATAAATAATTACTTAATTACAATTAAAATACTTCCCACCCAATTCCCCTATAAACCCACTACCCGCTACAAAACTTAAACGCAAAAATTATTTACAATTATTTTGTAATTCCTAAAAAATAATAATTAATTTAATATATTTAAATTACTTCCAACCCTATTCCCCCTATAAACCCACAACCCGCTCCAGTACTAAAACATAAAATTGACTTAAGAATAACATTATTAATATATAAAAATAGTACACATATATTTTAAAACAAAATACTTAACAAAAAACTTAAGACATACATATTAAATACATAATAAAATACATAACAATAATACAAATATCGATATTAGTAACATCGACATTAGTAATATCGATATATTTGATATCCATATTACTGACTTCGATATTACTTACATCTATATAAAAAAAATCGATATTACTTACCTTAGGGTCGATATTCTGTCCAACGATATTCTTGACCTCGATATTCTTTACCTTAAATATTTCAGACTCGATATTTCTGTAGGTCGATATTACAAATTCGATATTTAGACTGTGTACCGCATACACTATATCCATGCTATGGACCCACATGTGTACCATTAATAACTCTATGCTGTATATCACTATCATGTTATCAGTAATGTCATCAGTGATGTAATCAATAATGTAATTTACTATGTTATGAATGATTTCATAGCTAGCTCGATAAACTATAACAGGTGAGTTCCAGTGTTTTTTAAATGTTATTTCCTATCTTATTTCAAAACCTAATTATAACAGCACTCCAGCTTTAATTGTTTTTGTGTGAAAAAAGATATATATAAATGTATGTGTACGTGTGTATATAATGCTCAATCCTGAAAATAATGAGTACGATATGATTCTTATTGCTATGAGACTGTGAGGTGTTGAGTACTAGACTAGGACCACAACACCAACATAAGATGCTGCTTTGTGGGTTCCTATGGGTGGTGCTGAATTGGTTCTTTAGCAATGCACCTAGGGAGAAATGTTGCTCTTCGTCTACATTTAAAAAATGTGTTAGAGATGAATAAACACATTTGTAATCGTCTTAGCTGTTAACAGTATGGACCCCAGTGTGCATAAACACAAAGGTGCTTATTACGATGTCGGGCGGACGATACCGTCGCAGAAATGGGACAGACTGACCTCTGGTTGGTGGTCCTGACAGTCTCCGTCTAATTACAATGCGACCGCACATGGTGCGGTCGTATACTCACATTTCCCCATGGGAACTTGTGCTACTGCCGTAAACTGGCTGTAGCACAAGTTCCCATAAGATGCCTGACATGCGGTGCAGGGATCAAAAAGGGGGCGCCATAGATGCTAAATCGACCCTCGCCATGTTGGAAAGTCCGGCATGGAAAGCCTGCGGGAAACCGAGCATCGTAAGCCAGTTGGCGTAAAATGCCGTCCATATGAATTCACTTGTGTAACGAAACTTGATGGGGCGTCCCTGCAAGGTACATGGAGGACCCCCTCTGAACTTAATCAGGAGCTCTCAGGTATGGGTACTGTGCTGAGGGGGTCCCTGAAGCTTGGGGGGCCCCCGCACTGCTGGGGCCTATGTTACGCCACTGTAGGAATTACGTCCTGTTCCAACAAGTCGACAGGCTCCTTGAGCCCGTCGGAATTGAGCCAGAATGACCGCCCAGTTTCACTTCCGACCGCCTACATTGTAATTAGGCGATCGGAAGTGAAACTGATGATCTCGGGCAGAAAGCTTTCGACCTAAGGTCAGAGGCTTTCCAACCGAGATCGCAATTGGCCCTGAAGTGTTGAATTGTTCATAATGCAGGGTGTAGTAGATCAGCAGGCAGTATACTAACACCTGCACTTGTTATACACCTCTCTTCCTTACAAAAGGAAGTTGAAGAGTTAGCTGTAATAATTACCATTATGGGTTAGTAAAATAGTAATACAACGGTTCCATGGAAGTACTGCTTGATTCTAGAAGATTAAAATTGTTGAAAAGAAGAAAATCTGTACAGTTTATCACGTCCACATATATTACATGGTTGAACATCACCTTGGGTAACATTTTGTAAATTGAGTTATGTATGGAAGGAGATACTCTGTGGGCTGAATCAAAAATAGCTTTTTGTGAGTGTGTTTTTATACAACCCCAGGGTGCAAAAAATGAATCGCCTGCTTTTCCCTTAGAGACAGCATAAATCAGTTCACATACTTCTTACATTTGACATATTTTTTTAGTTTGATTCAGTAATTAAATTGTGTGCTAATTCTTTTCTTTTTATATTGTATTTAATCATTATTAAACCTCACAAATAAGATTAGCAGCCAAAGCATTGAACTGTTTGCTGTGGTTGTTGATCTATATTTTGATAAATCAAAAAGAAGATTTTTTGTAAACTGGTCTTTTACATTTATTAAACTTCCTTTATCGAACATTAAAGAATAATCTATCTTTTTTCCAGACTAATGGATGTAAAACGCATAACTTCATAATAAGGCCTTCGCATTGACATAGACAAAATGAGATAAAGGTTTCCAGCAAGAGGATACATGTCCGAGGAAATCAGACAAGCTGAGACTCACTGACAACATTGCTAAGGGAGATTGATGTGAGGAAATTAAGACAAAGAAAGAACAACCAGTACCTGCAGCAAAGTACTTTTACAAACAGTACAACTAAAAATATTATTCTGAAAAATGGGAAAATAATTGAGGTGGACTTGATTTGAAATAAGAGTACCCTTAACTACTAACATTTAAGGCAGAATCAAAAGAACAACAAACATGGAGGTACTCTGCTCTATTATCAAAGGAAATATGATTCAATACCCTTGCACTGGAGGACCAATAAAACAAAAATATAATGTGTGGTGTGACAACATTTAGAAGAGAACTGAAGGCAACATGCTTCTTGAAAAGCCTGCTAGAAAAATTGTATGTGGATGAGATGGTTATCAACACTGTAACCTAACAGATCAAATGACAAGGATGAATTAAGTTGTTATAATTGAGATACACTGCTTGTCTAATTTGATCGATACATTGAAACCATCCCAGAGATGCCCGTAGAAGTGCAGCAAATAACTTGTGTTAAATACATGATCAGAGATACGACTGACAAAATATGTAACATTACATGCCGGATTTAAGAGACCAATCTTAATAATGAGATAGTAAGTGGAAAATGAGAGCTGAAGTAATTTGTTTCTCATTAAAAAGGCATCTTCCTTCTCATTGAAAAGATGACATAGCAAAACAGACTGACAGCTTAAGGGAAGAATTGAAGGGGGTCATTAGGATGACGGGCGGACTTACTCCGCCCGCCATCCTATCGGGACTAGGGACCGCCTGCCATAAGGGCGGGGGTCCCGTGGGTGGTATTAGGATGTGGCCGCCACAGTGGCGGCCGCATCCTGCATTTATAACATTGTGGCGGGCCGTGCTCTCTGCACCGCCCGCCACAATGCCATAAATGCATGTATGCATTTGCATACACAATGCGGCAGGCACCGCGCGGTGCCTACCGCATTGTATATGCAACCCATGTGCACCCCCCACCCCCCCTTCACTTTGGGGGCCCGCAGGGCCACCACAGAAAGGCACCTGCCCAGGCCCATCATAATATGGCTGGCGGTGTCTAATAGACACCGCCACCATATTATTCCTTTTCCGCCCCGACCGCAAGGCGACCAGCGTGGAAAAGCGGCAGGCGGTCCTTCCGTCCGCCGCAGTTCCCCCGCCATACTAATATGGCGGGGGGGATTTGGGAGAGAATGACGGGCGGATTGCCCCCACCAGGCTGGCGGTGGCTACCGCAGCCTGGCGGGGGCAATCAGCCCGCCATCCTAATGGGCCCCTAAGTGTCTACAACAGACTTTGAAGCAAGATTACATGGTTAGAATAGAATGGACATAACACAGGCAACCCTGCAACCCATACAGAACGCAATAATGTAAGATAGTTTATGCACAAGATTCTAAAAGAATTTAAGGGGGTCATTAGGATGACGGGGGACTTAGTCCGCCCGCCATCCTATCGGGACTAGGGACCGCCCGCCATAAGGGCGGGGGTCCCGTGGGTGGTATTAGGATGCGGTCGCCACAGTGGCGGCCGCATCTTGCATTTATAACATTGTGGCGGGCCGTGCTCTCTGCACTGCCCACCACAATGCCATAAATGCTTGTATGCATTTGCATACACAATGCGGCAGGCACCACGCGGTGCCTACTGCATTGTATATGCAAATGCAGGGGGGTACCACAGGTACCCCCCGTGTGCACCCCCCACCCCTCCTTCACTTTGGGGGCCCGCAGGGGGCCCCCAAAGTGAAGACCGCATGCCTGACCGCAAGTGAAGACCTCATGCCTTTCTGTGGCGGCATCGCCACAGAAAGGCGGACTGTCTAATAGACACCGCCACCATATTATTCCTTTTCGGCCCCGGCCGCAAGGCGACTGGGGTGGAAAAGCGGCGGACGGTCTTTCCGTCCGCCGCGGTCCCCCCCGCCATACTAATATTGCGGGGGGGTATTCGGGAGAGGATGGCGGGCGGATTGCCCCCGCCAGGCAATCCGCCCGCCATCCTAATGGGCCCCTAAGTGTCTACAACAGACTTTGAAGCAAGATTACATGGTTAGAATAGAAGGGACATAACACAGGCAACCCTGCAACCCATACAGAACGCAATAATGTAAGATAGTTTATGCACAAGATTCTAACTGCGATTGAATGTTGGAACCTGACAGGGGAAAATGAGGAGACAAGGAGAGACAGAATCCCAGAAGATAACACATGCAATAATGGCGGCCAACTGTGAGAATATTGATCATACCTACTAGGTGAGACGTTGTGTTATGAGTTTAGTACATCACACGTGAGCAGCTTGCAGTAAATCACAAAGGTAAAAATAAGTGTTATATAAGGGGGGTGAACAAGAAGCATTGTTTTACTGCAACACAGTGTGGTGGAAATATGGACATATTCTATTGTGGAAATAGGCTGTAAAATGTAGTTGATTTTTAACTAATTTTTTGTGAACAAAAATATTTTTTCATTGGTGTGTCAACCAAATGTATTTTTATTATCTCTGTTATACTGAAGAAATGGATTTGTTGCCTGATGAAGAACCATGATGGTTTGAAACACACAGCTCACGTTCTTTAAATAGACCCTATGTGAAGTTTTTTAATGAATAAGTAAGACATAAAACGTGAGGGCAGTATTTGCTTCGAAAAACAGAACATCTTGAACATAAGGAGTTAATAATGTAATCTAACAAAAGAAATGTGTGAATTGTTGTATGCTGTGCCAAAATGGACAAAGGGCAATGATAACTTTTGTTGCTTATGATTCAATAGTCATTAGCATGAATGTTGAATCGCTGAAACGGCTGGGGTAGTGGAAGTGACCTCACAACTCAATTACCTCACAGGAAGTGACATCATATGACCTTTAACCCTGAATCCTAGGAAATAACGCCACAAGACCTTAATTCCATTGACATCAAAATAATTGACATCATTGAAGCCTGGTGTATTCTTCCAAATGGAAAAGTATTGCTAATTCACAAGGAGATGCAGTGGTAAGGCCCACTATTACTAATTTGTAGGGACTATATATTGTACTCTTACCGAACACAGAGGTGACGGTTCTGTTAAGAAAAAATGGTCAAGTTTACACAGTAATGTACTGTGGCAACAATTTTAAAGAATGGGAGTTTTTTTAATGTGTTTACTTTTTTTATTGTTCAATTTTATCTGTAATATCAATAGTGCACATATCACTTTTGAATTTAAATATTTGTAACTTAAAAATAATCTCCCAGTCAGATCTGCAGAAGGTAAACAGTGTTTGTCTGAAAACTGTTTAAGCAGTTGCGACCCCTGGCGTCTCCTAAATGATGTCCATGATCACTAGGCCAGATTAATATACATATTACACTCTCTCCATTTTCATTCATGTTACACAGGCCCATACAAACACTCACACATACAATATCTTCATACAATTTCCATCTCTTTCTGAATGTTTACATTTTGTCGTCTTCTTTTCTGGAGGCCTGTTGTTGGTCTACATTATAATATATATATATATATATATATATATATATTGCACACACGAAGTTAGCGTGCTGAAGCCTCTTTGTACGGCGGGCTCACGACGGGGTACGCCAGCCCCTATTATTCCACACACTCCTGGTCGAGATTCCTATGTTGAAAAACCAGAGTCGGAGCCCAAATGTTTTACGATGCTGTCAGTTTATTGGCAAAACAAAACCCAACGCGTTTCAAGATCCACCGTGAGCAAGAGATCGGTGGATCTTGAAACGCGTTGGGTTTTGTTTTGCCAATAAACTGACAGCATCGTAAAACATTTGGGCTCCGACTCTGGTTTTTCAACATAGGAATCTCGACCAGGAGTGTGTGGAATATATATATATATATATATATATATATATTACCTACTGGCGGTCGCCAGTAGGTATATATAGTTAGGATTTTTTCTCTATGGGATTTTTGAAAATTCTATTTCTAATAACTTTGGCGTTTGTGGACGGAATTGGCTGAAATTTTCAGGAAAATTGAACATTTTGTTTCTGAGCAGCCCCTGAAAATTTGGGGGGGTTTCGTCAAGGGGGGGCCGAGAAAAAAGGGGGGTCCCAAAACGTGTTTTTAACATTGAGTTTCCCATAGGGCGGTTGGCCTCAGTTTTAGCCCGAACGGCTGAATGGATTTGCACGAAACTTGGCAAAATTGTAGGGACTGGTAGCCCGATGTGCCTTTGCTAGGTCTCAATATATGTGCTTCAGTGGATTTTGAGAAATTAACGTTCAAAAAAAGATATATATCTGTAACAGCGGACCGGGCAGCGCTCCGGTTCGCGGACTTTTCGCGGTACGGAGCTTTGTGAAGCGAAGCTGATTGGTTCTCCGGCGTCTGTGAACATTCCAAACAGTCCGTAGCGGCCGCCATCTTGTCTCTCGGTAGGATCGAGAGACAAGAGGAGGCCAAAACGAAGGGGCAAATGACCATAAGGGGGCATAGTAGATCCTCGCTGACCCCCTAGGTTTGATGTGGAGGTTTTAAAAGGGCCCCGCGGGGCAAAAAAAATAAGAATAATAATAATCGAACGGCTGAATGGATTTGCACGAAACTTGGCAAAATATTAGGGACTGGTAGCCCGATGTGCCTTTGCTAGGTCTCAATATATGTGCTCCAGTGGATTTTGAGAAATTAACGTTCAAAAAAAGATATATATCTTTAACAGCGCTCCGCTTCGCGTACTTTTCGCGTTACGGAGCTTTGCGAAGCTGATTGGTTCTCCGGCGTCTGTAAACATTCCAAACAGTCCGTAGCGGCCGCCATCTTGTCTCTCGGTAGGATCGAGAGACAAGAGGAGGCCAAAGCGAAGGGGCAAATGACCATAAGGGGGCATAGTAGATCCTTCCTGACCTCTTAGGTTTGATGTACCATTTTGCCAAGTTTGGTGTAATTCCGTTCAGCCATTCAGGCTGTAGACGTATGTAAATGTCCTATGGAAAATTGCATGGGGAAAACACATTTGAAAGTGTTGAAATTTAGAACCAATTAAAATGTTACTTTGGTTTTGTATTTGTGTGTGATGAAAGTGAATTGGTTATGTATATATCTCTAATGAGAGGAAACCATTGCCATTTTGTGATACTACTGTCTGAGGTACATTTGTGAGGAATTTTTGGTGGTGAATTTCTGGTGTTTGATTTACACAGTACTAACACTTCTCCTACTTTTAAAAAGGTGAGTTGTTAATTTGTAAGGGGAACTATGTTGTACACTTGAAGATAATTTGAAAAATGTTTTCTGTTATTTATTTGCAGTCCTTCTGTTATACTAAATACTTGATAAAGTTAGTTTTATATTATGTATTACTAAAAACGATAAATGAAAGTGATTATTTTTTTCTGCAATTTACAGCAAGCAATTTCAAAATAAAATGGCTCACAATGAAGAGACCGTGGCAATTTCTTTTGAATTGTCCACTACATTGATTGAAATTGACAGCACCAATAATGAAATATTGTCACAAGGAGGAGATGACTTGAATGATTCCACTACATTGATTGAAATTGACAGCACCAATAATGAAATATTGTCACAAGGAGGAGATGACTTGAATGATTTTTTTGATCAATCTGTTGATGGCGAATTTATCGAATGTTTGGAGACCATAGAGTTACAAGAATCATCATTGCAGACTTTTTTTTTTTCACAACCGTATTTATTAAGAGTTCATGCATAAATCGATACAGCCCTCCACAGTCAGGAGGAGACTGTCAACGACAGACATTGAAAAAGGCATAGCAGTGAACCCAGAGTTATAAGAAACATACCCCAGTCCCCTCCCAGACCACCCAACCCCAACCGCCCTACTACACCCCCCCCTACTACCCACCCCTTATCCCTCCCGAACCCAGTGCACGTGTTCACAGCGTAGCAACATAAGATGCAAAACAAAGGTGGAGTCAGCCAACAGTCTAAGGTACGGGGTCCACATTCAGAGCCAACACATCATCAAGATCCGCGGGGGGGTCGAGGTGCAGACCCCTGTATTCCGCCCATCTCTTCCAAATTTTGTAGTGCTTCCGGGGACACCCTCTGGCCTCAAAGACAGGCAATTCCAGGCCCATAAGGAAGTCCAGTCCCGCTTTCCATGCACCCAGCGGGGGGGCACGAACACTTTTCCAGGCTTGGGCCAGATCTCGCTTGGCCACCACTAGTCCCAAAAGCAGCAGGTGACGTTTGTAAACATTGCCCCCAACATTTTCCAGGATATGAAGGAGACCCAGCCTAGGGGTACGGGGCAGGTCCCACCCCAGCACCTCCGAAAGACAGTCCCAAACTCCCGCCCAGAATCTGGTCAGCCTCCCGCAGGACCACACAGTATGGAGAAGCGTCCCCCTCTCAGCACCACACCTCAGACACTCCGGGGCGGCTATAAGGCCCGCCCGCCACAGCCGTTCTCTAGTATAGTAGGCCCTGTGAAGGTACTTAAACTGAATAAATCTGAGACGGACAGCTATAGCAGCTCCCCGGGGGGATTCAAGCGCCTCGCGCCAGTCATCATCATCCAAGGGACCTATATCAATCTCCCAGGAGGCCTTCAACGACGAGAGGGAAGGGGAACAGTGTGTAACCAAGGAGCGATATATCTGAGAAACCTTTTTGTCGCCTAGGTCACCCATAAATAGCTTAGCCTCGATGGGACTGAAATCAGGGAGTTGCTCCAAGCCCACCAGACTCGGGCCAAGGGCATGACGGAACTGGAGGTACCGGAAGAATTGGGACTTAGGCATATCGAATTCAGAGCTAAGGTCCTGAAAGGACTTAAGCGTGGTACCGGAGAGAACGTGACCAAGGGACGAGATCCCGATCGCGTCCCAACCGCCAAACCCGGAAAGGGAAGCCAGCGCCGGGAGCAGGCCATTATGCCACAACGGCGTCTCGGCCGTCAGTCTGCCCCACCACCCCATACGATGCAAAGCTTGCCGCCAGACCGCGAAGACCACCTGAGTGACCCTCGGCAATATCCTCCTCCGCCTGGCCGAGTACAGCAATGTGTGGAGCGTGGCTCCGCCCATCAACGAGTGCTCTAGAGCATAAGCCGGATCACTACGGTCCCCATACCACCACTCATTGAGCACGAGGAGGTGGGAGGCTTGGTAATAAGACAGGAGGTCCGTGGACGCCAAGCCGCCACTGTATGTAGAGAGAAAGCAGGTACGTAGCGCCACCCGAGAGGCGCCCCCGGCCCACAAGAACCTACCCAACACCGAGTTGACACTCCGGAACCATTGTGGGTCGATTCTATAGGGATGATTCTGCAGTTGGTAGAGGAGCCGAGGCAGGGCAACCATCTTAAAAATCGCCGACCGCCCATAGATGTTAAGGGGCATACGGGTCCAGGCCTTAACGTCCATCTGGACCCTATCCCACACCGGCCGAACGTTCCGATCCCATGCCACCGCGGCCGAGGCCGAGAGGAAGACGCCCAGGTACTTCATGCCCTCGACCACCACCCGGAGGGACGCAGCCCATGGGCAGTGTACCGAGTCACTCCCCAGCACCCACAAGGTCGACTTATGCGGGTTAAGAAATAGCCCCGACGCCAGACCAAACTCATGCATTATCTCAAGAACGCGAGGGCCCGTACGATGCAAGTCAGTCATAAAGAAGAGCACATCGTCTGCATATAAGGCAATGCGGTCCGTGTGATCCGCCCCCCATACAAAGCCCCGATAAAGCGCGTCCTGGCGCACCCGGGCGGCCATAGGTTCCATAGCCAGCGCGAATAGGTACGGGGAGAGGGGACATCCCTGTCGGGTGCCCCTGGCCACACGGAACCGCGCAGAGACCGCCCCAGAGACACGTACCGAAGCGGTGACATCTGTATAGAGCAGCCTTACATAGGAAATAAAAACCGGTCCCAAGTTCAGTAGTGGTAGGAGAGTAAAGAGATAGGTCCAGCTGACCGAGTCAAAGGCGCTATCAATGTCTGCCAACAACAGCGCCGCTTGTTCCCCGGTGGTTCCGATCGCGTCCAGCGCGGCCTGGGCCCGCCGAATGTTGTGCCGCGTCGCCCGGCGTGGCATAAAGCCCGCCTGATCCGGGTGGACAAGGGTTGAGATGTGCGGGAGGAGGCGATTCGCAAGCGCCTTGGCCAGGAGCTTGGCTTCAAAATTAATAAGGGAGATGGGACGGTACGACTCATGGCGCTCGGGGGGCCTGCCCGGCTTTTGAAAGACCACAATCTCGGCATGCCGCCAGTCTGGGGGGAGGGTGCCACGCTCCCGCGCCAGTTCCAACGCCCGCCTGTAATGTGGCCCAAGCTGTAGGTGGAATGTCCGATAGAATTCGCTGGGGAACCCGCTCGGCCCCGGCGCCTTACCCGCGTTTAATTGACCCAGTGCGTCGCCTAATTCCTCCGCCGTCAGGGGGATCTCCAGAGCGTCACGAACATCATCGGAGACCGCCCGCGGATGGACCGCTGTGAGGTATTCCTCAATGCCATCGGAGGAAAGGCTCTCCCGAGGGGCATACTGACGTTCATAATGGCGCGCAAAGCTCGCCGCAAGGATCACAGGGTCTGTAATCGCCACTCCAGTATCGTCAACAAGCCCCGGCAAGGTGATCGGCTGCAGAGTCTGCTGACAAAGCCTATGGAGCATTGTGCAAGACTTGTCGCCCCACTGGTACACCCTACTACGTGTAGCCAGCCACGCCTGGCGTGCCTCATCTAATAAGACCGAGGAGTAAGACTGTTGCGCCTGTAAAAGCAGCCGCAATGTCACATCGTCTGCCGCCGTCCTGTGCCGCACCTCCAGCGCCTCCACCCGCACCGCGGCCGCAGTAATACTGTGTTGGCGAGTCCGACGAGCCGTCGCGCACCAGGCTATATCCACCCCCCTCAAGGCGGGCTTCATGGCCTCCCACACTGTGATGGCATCCATCCCTACCGTAAGATTATCCTGCCAGTAGTGGGCGATCGCACCGCGCAGATGCTGGGAGTAATCCGGTCGCTGCAGGTGCCACGTAGACATCCGCCACCGAAACGGCTGGCGCGCCTTACAGAGATCTATTTGCACCGCCACAGGGGAGTGGTCCGAGAGCCCGCGAGGCCGGATCGCCGCCCCCTGCACCCTGTCAAGGAAGGCCCCCGGTACAAACACACAATCGAGGCGCGAAAGAGAGCCATGCACAGCAGAGACATACGTGTATTCCCGCCTCCCGGCATGCAAATGTCTCCACACATCCACCCATCCAAGACCATCAATCATGGCACTCAGCCGAGTAGGGGAGGCTACAACCTCGGCCCCTCGTCCCCTCTGTCTGTCTAAGGTCATGTCCACCACATCATTCCAATCGCCTCCAATAACAGCCAGGGAACGGGGAAGCTCGGCCCATAAGGCAAACAGTCGCTCCGCAAGGGCCCACTGCAACGGGGGAGGGGCATACACACAGCCGAACACCACAGGCTCCACACCAACCCTACCCTGCACAAACACAAACCGGCCCTGAGGATCGAGCCATTGACGCTCATGAGTGTAAGCCAGCCGTCTGTGAACTAGAATGGCCACGCCCCTCGATCCCCGAGTGAAGCCAGCATGAAACACCTGGTGGAAGCCAAACCTCTGCAGACTCAGTGCCCTGGTACCCATCATGTGTGTTTCCTGAAGAAAGAGCACATCTGCCAAGTCCCTTTTCGCCCAGCGAAGCACGGCCCCCCGCTTGATCTTGTCTAGGAGCCCCCGGACGTTCCAGCTCAGTACACGCATGGAAGTGCCAGGAGATACAAGCCGTGGAGCTTCAGCCATTGTCACGATGAGCCAGTACCCATCCACCCCAGTACCCGACCCCGGCCCACGACACCCTGTTTGCCAACATCATAAGAAACACGTGCACCCCCCAGAACACTGCCCTAAACCCCACTACCCCACCAACCCCAGCCCAACCCACAAGCAACCAAACACCCCAAAACCCCCCACCCCCACCCCCATACCTCAATAAACAATGAAGTATCTGTCGCGGTAAACGGTACTTCAGGCCCAAAACATAGCGCCCAAAGCCAGCCATACCAAGGGATCCCAACTAGTTCCCCCCCAAACTAACCAGACACACTCCCTGAACTACCCCCCAATCCCAACAGGAGGAGGCAGCCCATACTACATGCCCCGAACCCCAAAAAAAACATATACAGTCGAGTCATAAACAAAGCACCACAGAAAAGTACCAGACCAGGATGGCCCTGGTATGCACCAAAAAGGAAGTCAATACTGCACCGGCCAATGTCTGTCCCACCAACCACAGCTCAGCATTCGCAGCACACAGATTGACATATGAAAGGCATCCAGCAGATAGTTCCTGTGAACGGTGATCAAGAGCCGTGTTCAGAGTGATCCGTATCGGGCTGTGTGTCCCCCAAAAGAGGGTCCCGGGACAGGGACCTCCGCCGGGAGCGAGACTTGCGGTGACGTTTCCCTCTGCCTGACGTGGTGCCCCGGTCCTGAGACGAGGCACGCGACGACCCGGAGTGGAGCCCTGGTTGGACATGAGGTCGAACTCTGACCGTCTCATCGGTCCAGTTGAAGACGGCCTCCGGTGTATCGAAGAAGAGGGTCTTGGAGTTGAAGATCACACGGAGGCGGGCCGGGTAGAGCAGTGAGTATTGGATTTTCAAGCCACGCAGCTTGGCCTTGGCTTCCAGGAAGGAGTGTCTCTGCCGGTGGACCAGTTTGGTATAGTCCGGGAATATCATAATTTTATGATTATCATAGAGCAGGGTGTCCTTAAGCCGAGCCTCCCGGAGGATGACGTCCCTGTCGTGGAAGTTGAGGAGCCTGGCGATGATCGGGCGAGGCCGCTCCCCGACCGGCGGCTTCTGAGTCAGGGCGCGGTGAGCACGCTCCACCACGAAGCATCGCGACAGGGAGTCCGGGGGCAGCCAGCTCTCCAGCCACCGGGACAGAAAAACGTCCATGGGCCCATTCTCGCAGTCCTCCGGAAAGCCAACAAAGCGCAGATTGTTCCGCCTCGCCCGCCCTTCGGCATCTTCCACACGGAGCGCCAGGCCCCGCTGAGTCTGTTCCATGTCGGCAATCTTCTTCTGAAGGGCCCCAACATCTCCCTCCACTGCTGTGACCCTGGTCTCGGTTTCAGTAATGCGGGCGACCGCATTACGAAGATCTTGCCGCAGCAGCATCACGTCAGCCCCCACCGCGCCAATCTTCGCATCCAGCATGTCGCGGGACTGTGTAATGGCGGTCAGCAACGCCGCGTTGTCTGGTCCAGCATTTTGGCCCCCGCCAGCCGCACCAGGGCCTCCACCAGGGCCGGTGAACTTATCAATGGGTCCAGTCTTAGTGGCGGCCGAGCCCCGAGTCATGGCTGCCACAGAGAAGGCAGACCAGTATCACACACCTGTAGCGAGGCCGCACCGCACGATAGTCCACCAACCAGGCCTCGGCCGGGGCGTCTAGGGCACACCAGGCCACACGGGATCCTCACGCCACTGGTCCACAGAACGGGCAGGCCCCCAGGAAAAACGCCGTCACACCAGGGCGTAGTAGGTCGTCTCCGCGCCCACTGGCACGGCGCAAATATGGGCCACTCTAGCCCAGTCCACGAGTCGTCCGGCCGCCGCCCCGGCGACCACAGGGGCGGGGAAGGGCAAGTATCCGGGCCAGGCGCCCGACTGACACCCCAGTCCCCGGGGACTCCCACTCGGCCGAAGGATCTGGGCCGGCGACTCCAGGCGGGGACCACCAAACTCGAGGTCCCGGCTCCACCAAGGCCAGGCAGGCCGCAGGTCGTCCGAGGCCCCCCCAGGCACCAGCCCCCAACGCTGATGTGGCGAGAAGAGGCAGGGGGGGTCCCACAGCAGGTCGCCGGCAATCAACAGCCCGGGGTCGTGGCCAAAGGAGAGCGCCGCAGGCCCCGGATCGAGACCTCCAGTCCAGATGCGCCAAAATTGAGGCCCCGGCTTGCTCAACCGGCACTAGGCCGCCCGCTACTCCAGGCTGCCCTACCGCCGAGAGAGGTCACAGCGCGTCCCTGGCAGCACCGGATGACTCCCTGCGCCGTCCGCCGCCGTAGCCCCAGACGTGGTGCACAATTCGGGTCCGGGGGCCAGGAGAAATCACAGGATAAGTAACGGGCCGGCGGGAGCTCTAGCAAGCCACGTCCGCCATGATCGCCCGCTAAGCCACGCCCCATCATTGCAGACTTTTAATGAGGAGATTCCAGATGAGATGATTGAAGAGGAAATTCCTGATGAGGACATGTTACTAGTTCTTTCAAATTTAGAAAATTCAGAAGAATAAATTTATATTTAGAAATCAAAAATTGTTTGAGACATTATTCATTTTTATTTTTAATTTATGAGGTTGTAGCGAAGTGATTGTAGTATAAAATGAGACTTATAGTATAGAGTGCAACATTTTTATGTTACATGGTAAGTTTACTCATATTTACTTCCCTTCTCCCACTATATTATCTCCAATGTGTATTTGACATCTCTTCTTCATCTCCGGCCTCCTTTCTCTCACTGTGTGTCTCTGATGCATCTTATCGCTGCTATTTTGTGTAATTACAGAAGAGAGTAAAATAAAATAGTTCGGAACGTGAAAAGGGGGCAAAGTAGAGTACCCCTCACCCCCTAGGCCTTCTCAGGCGGTCCCAAAAGGATCAGTTTTTGCTTTCCTGAGAGATTATGGTATGAGTTCCATATACCACAATAATTTGCATTACAACATGCAAGATATATATCTCCTATTACCAACTTTTGGAGATATTCGCGCAAAGCGCGAATATCTCCAAAAACTAACACCTGCCCTGAGCAGTTCTTAGCCATGTTATCCAATGGGAGGTGGATAACATGGCTAAGAGCATTAGCTCGGTAATGCATGAATATCGCTGAGTTTTCAGCGATATTGATGCATTGCGGTCGTTTTTTATCGCATTTGCGATAAACCTTGATAATAGCAAGGTTTATCTTCGATAATTTCTGACGATGCTTAGCGGTAAAAAATTCGTTGGTAAGCATCGTTAGCGATAAATATCGCTTAACTTTGGTAATATGCACCAACGTCTGTTAACGTTCGATTTGAAGGAAATGAGGAAGTGTTGAAAAACATTGTTTGCGCCATCTTGCCTTTTTTGAAATGCCACACTTTTGTCGTGCACGGCAGCCATTTTAGATGCCTTGACCAGACCCACTCTCTGCACGCTGTTGATTCGTAGCATGGCTCCCCACCCTCGCAAGCATCTTCCCCAGGCACTGGTCACCCCCGCTCTCTGTGTTATGCATGGGCAATAAACCTCTCCCCATCTGCGCTGCTCTTCCCTGAGAATCACACTCTGTGCCCGCCCGACACCTCCCTTTCGCCCTATTCACTACCGCACCCTCTGACACTCCTCTTCCTCTGTGTCCGATTGTCCAGGCTATCAGCTAGCCCTGCAGATGTAGTTTATGGCCCCAGCTGTAAAGAATCACCCCTCTTCAAAGGAGTTATAGTAGATCAAGGCCCACACCCGATGAGATCCGTCACACCACACGTGTTCCTACTATCTGAAAACCATCCTGTATTGTGATTGGGGAGGGGACCGAGCCTGAAGCGGAAGATTCCAGGGATGACTCTTTGTACATCAAAGTTTTTACATTTATGTGTCACATTAAAAATATATAGCACTCCAGCAAAGTAGTAGGATTATAAAACTTTAATAACTTATAAATATATACAACAAAACAAAAACAGTAAAAACATTTAAACAACGAAGAGACCGTGGCAATTTCTTTTGAATTATCCAATACATTTATTGAAATTGACAGCACCAATAATGAAATATTCTCACAAGGAGGAGATGACTTGAATAATTTTTTTGATCAATCTCTTGATGGCGAATTTATCGAATGTTTGGAGACCATAGAGTTACAAGAATCATCATTGCAGACTTTTCATGAGGAAATTCCTGATGAGGACATGTTACTAGTTCTTTCAAATTATGAAAATTCAGAAGATGTTGCCTGGGGGTGGGTCGTCAGTAGCAGTCTGTTGTGCGAATAGTTCCAAGGCAGCAGAACGCGCTGAAATCTAGATGGCACGAAGGTGATGTCTAGTAAGTTGCCGCCCAGCAAATAACGGCGTGGGGCGCCGCGGGGGTGAGTGAGTCCAGTAGGCACCACAGCTATTCTTACCGGCATTGCAGAATTACTGCTGGGGACAATGCCTGTGTTGTAGCAGGGTCACAGCAGAAACAAAAAGGATTCTGTTGAAGATGTTGTTGGTTTTCAATTTGAAAACAGTTCTGGTGTCAACTGTTATGCTAATGTAGTGGTTAATGTTTTGTTTTCTCTAGAAAATGTAAAAGAGGGGGAGGCAGTCCAAAGTTCTGGTAAAAGGGCAAAGGAAAGGATCGGTGGTTTGAACTATCAGTCAAAAAGGGGAGGGGGTGCAACAATTTTTCCTACCGGGTCACAGTGTGCTTTCACCGGAACTGAGGTTTGCAGGATTCTAGTAATTCAAAGTGAGGCTGGCGCCAGCATGGGAGCGCCGACGTCCCGCGGATACAGTTTCGTCACTCCACGGGCGATCATGGCAGTCATTCCCCATCGGGGGTGTCTGCGGGGGTCGGAGACTCCCGCGGCTCCTCTAGAATCTTCAAGGTCGTGGAGGACTACGGTGGTGGAGTCAACCAGTGACCGGGCCATTTCTTTATGCTGGGCCCGCTCTTGCCAGGTCGATCGCCATTTTGAGAGTTCGGTAGCTACTGGCGATCGCGGGGTCAAATGAGCGGACGGGCTCCACCCTGCCGGGCGAGACGTTGCAGCATCGCCACAGTGGAAGAACCCTTTTCCGGGCGCCTGGAGCGCTGAGGGTGCAGGTGGGAAGCCTCCACTGGGGAGGCGGGAGAGGCCTGTTCGCACCGTCTCTCCCTCCCAGTGCACCCCACGGCGTCTCGCTTGACATTTGTTATGGCCGGACCAGGCGATGAGGACGAGGGGGGGGGGGGGGTCGGAGGCATGTGCAAGACATCCCCCCCAGTGTTGTCAAAGCCATTATTAAAGAAAGAAGAAATGTCCCGTCCGTCTTCGGGCCGGGCTTCCGGTGGATGTCGGCCGGACGCCCCTTGCTCTGGCCCCATGAACGGGTTCCTTGGTTTATCGGCTGCAGCCGGATCCCATCGGCCCCGGCCGTTGGTGGCCGGACCGGTAGAGAATGTGGCGGGACTACCTGCAACTGTCAAGGGCCACCGCGGCCAGACTGGGAGAGAGAGGGGAGGGTCGAGGACACGGACATTCCCCCCCCTGCAACTCTCCAGCGTTGTCAATCCCCCTGGCCGGGTCCCGCTGGCCTCGGCCTCGGCCTCTCCTCCGGCTACACCCTACGTGATGATCTCCGAGGCGTGGCAGCAGGACCCGCCTTATATGTGTTGCTTCCGGCTGGGCGTAGCCGAAAACCTGTTGCCCTTTGGAAGTTTCTAGAATGGGGCGGATGTCTGCTGACTTCTATCTTTCCCAGTTTGCCGTTATTTGGCCGTGGCAGGCGGTGGGACAGACACGTTTTGGGGCAGTGAGGGGCGATGTTTTCAGGTTTCTTATTACGGGCTTACTTCTAACGTTTCTTGTTTCTAGGACAATAATAGGTTTTATCATTACGTATTGTTATCGTTTCTTTGTTTGTTATTTAATAAAAAGTTCATCAGTGGCCTACTGATTTTCGTTTTCCTATTCTTTTCTTTCCAGGTTGTTTCATGCTAAAGTTTCTGTTAACAGGATACAGTGATCATTTCGTTATTATTGCATATGTCCTTTTCACTAGGGGTGCTCTCTTGTTGGGCCAGATGACCTATCTCTAGTAAATGGTCCGGGTGAAACAGGTGCATCAATCAGTGGGGAGTAGATAGGCATGACAGATTACAACGGGGGAGAAAGGTCCGCATTACCTACCCTTTCACTACTTGCAAAGATTTTCCTACGTTTATTTGCAAACAGGGAATACCTCCAAAAATAACTAATTCCCAAACAGTCAATGTTCGGACAATCCATCAATCAATGAGGAATGAAATAGGTACGATGTGTTAAAGGCTTGCGTTACCTACCCTTCACTATCTGCAAAGGGAGAGAGAATATTCCTATTCTTCCTCGTTTGCAGGCAGAGAAGATCCTTAAGAGAACCAACTTCGAACAATTCAATGCTCGATTCAAACAATCAACAAGGGGTACTGTGAACACAAATGAACGCCGCTTATGTACATACACATTGCTATTTTCAACAGGTTGTTCCTAATGTTTCTATTTTAGCGAGGTCAAAAAGAGATCCCATTAGTGGCCTACTGATTTTGCTCGATTCCTTTTGTTTTTTTACACGATTTTTCGCTATCTGCAAAGACTAAACAGAGTATTGCGACTCTGTGCTTGTTTGTAAATAGAGAATGAACCAAAGCGAACAATCAATCAAATGGAGAGAGAAGCAGGCACGACGGATTACAACGGGGGCAAAGGCCTGCGTTAACTACCCTTCACTATCTGCAAAGAGAGAGTACTCCTAATAGAAATGAGGGGTGGGGGGCAGCATTCAAAGCAGATCAGTGTGCATAAACACGAAAATGTTGTTACTTACCACGTACTTGACATTCGACAGCTTATGATATTTGCTATTAAAAAACCATTGAAATTCACTGAAAAAACCATAGGTTATAGACCATATATAGTTAGGAATTAGCATTTACAAAACCTTGAAAATTCACTGAAAAAACCATAGGTTATAGACCATATATAGTTAGGAATTAGCATTTACAAAACCTTGAAAATTCACTGAAAAAACCATAGGTTAGAGACCATATATAGTTAGCTGGACATTTTATTGACATAAAACCAATGAAATTCCATATATAGTTAGTTGCACTCTCTATATATCGCGCACCCGCAATCCACTGCTGATGATGTCACATATTACATCATTCATGACATGGTCAGTGACATCACTGATGACATCACTGATGACATCTCAAATGACATCACTGATGACATCACTGATGACATCTCATTTGACATCAATGACCACATCACTGATGATATCATTCATGTGACAATACAATGCATCTCCTCACATTTTAATATAACCTCTGTTTCACCCAGTGTTAAATACAGAGTATAATTTTTGAAACCATTGACACACCAATACTAGTTACTACATACGCACTCACTGATTGCTACGTCTACACACACCTTCACTCATTCACTCATACAATCATTCATACATACAATCACTCATCTTTACAACACTATCATATGCACTCATACACCTATACAGACACTCACAGTCTGCCACTCATCCATGGAGTTACTCACACACCTAGTCAGTCCTGTAAAGAATCAATGACACTTCCATTTTCTTGTCTATACAGTTAAACATAGAGCACCTTACATTTTCAAACATATACTAACACATACTTACCTTCTTATACAATCATTGATACAAGTACACATTGATCTGCACAGAGTCACACACCTCCCAGCCAGCCACACACACACTCAGTCTCCCATACAAATACTTGGGCAATCAATCAATAACCCATATAGTTACTCATATAGCTACTGATCAACACATGCAGCAGTTTACAGAACAACAGACATAATGATGCACAAATTAAGACAGTTTAGTCACTAACCCATGCACTCAGTGAGACACATTTAATCACTCACTCATACAGTCAGTCATGCACCTACTAAATCCTTCGTCCAGACACTTACACATCCACTCATTCTTCAATATGTAAGACATATTTAAACTTTACAGAAACAAAAAATCACTGGATGTTGTTATCAGTGATGTCATCAGTGATGTCATTTGAGATGTCATCAGTGATGTCATCAGTGATGTCACTGACCATGTCATGAATGATGTAATATGTGACATCATCAGCAGTGGATTGCGGGTGCGCGATATATAGTTAGTGCAACTAACTATATATGGAATTTCATTGGTTTTATGTCAATAAAATGTCCAGCTAACTATATATGGTCTCTAACCTATGGTTTTTTCAGTGAATATATATATATATATATATATATATATATATTCAACATATCCTGCCCGCCCCACGTAGACGTTCTCTTTGTCTACACATCCCGTTTTACAATGATATCTGCATTCTTAGGGGCCTATTTATGAAAAAGAGGTGCAGTGCGGAGCAGCAAGTCCCCTTGCTGCACTGCGTCACTGGAAAAAGGCAGGAATGTGCCATATTTAAGTCATATGGCTTTGCTGCCTTTTCCCCCTGCGCTGGTGCACAATTGTCTGCCTAGCCCCAAAGCAGGCACCAATCCTGAGAGGTTTTTCCCTCTTTCCATGTGTGGTACAGAATGCAGCACTCATAGAAAAAGGAAGTAGCAAGGAGAAATAAAGATATTTCAACTCATTAGGCCTGTCCTGGGGAGGTGTATCTTTTTGCCGCATTCCCAGGTTTTCAAGGTCTTATAAATCTAAGAATGTGTCAAAAACCATGGAAGATGCGTCGGAACCAGCATGCAGTGCCCATGAAATGCCTTCCCAGGGCAGAGAGTAACACAATGCATCGATGTGCGCTACGTTGCGTTACTCCTTTTAGGAGCCACTCAGAGCCATGCAAAGTGGATTTGCCTGACATAAAAAATGTGACTTAGAGATTTGCGTCACGCATGAACAACGTTTTGTGGGGCAAAGGAGAGGATGGGAGAGAGGATGTAGCTTTACGGCTAGAGCTACCGACTTTGGAGCTGGGGAACAGGGAGCCAGTCTCGGCATCAACTAGGTTTCCGGTGATTCCGGGCAATTCACTTAATCTCCCCACGCCTACCAAAAAATGAACGTGTTCTTATGTAACGTAACTAGTGCTCATGTAAAGCACTCCAATACCTTCGGGTCCAGTTCGCGCCATATAAGTCTGCAAAAAAACAACAACAAAAACAGGATGCAACTCTCTCATAAATATGCCCCCTTATTTCATAATTAAGCTGGAAGAACACTCAGCAGTACCTTCAGTGCCATAAGAAAAAACACCTCGACGGTTTCGAGTGACAAAATATTGCTACAGGAACAATGAATGCTTATGCGACCTATGTTCTAAAAAATAACTTATTTTAGCAGTGAAATTAACTTTGTTCCAAATTTGTACCAAATGCAAACTCACAAAGGAATCAATTAAATATTCTTTTTTAACAAATTATATTACATACCTGCCAACAACAGTATCATTGATAACTGAAAGTGTAGGTAATAGCGGTGGGGCCGTGTGGGAGGCAGGCCCGGACTGGCCGTTGCAGGCACCGGGCAATCCCCCGGTCGGCCGCGAGGGTGGGGGCCAATTTTGGGCCCCAGGGGGCCGGTTTTGTCACGGGGTCGATTTTTGCAGCATAGCTGCAAAAACGGCACTGTAACAAAATCGGCCGAAAACCGGCCCTAGCAAAGAGCGCGGTCGCACCCCCCAACCCCCCGGGGGAGGGGGGGCCGGCCGAGCACTTTGCCAGGGCCGGTTTCGGCTCCCAGTCCGGCCCTGGTGGGAGGGGGGATTTCGGGGGACGATGCAGAGGGAAAATTAAATAAATAATTCGTTTTCCCTTGGCATTGTCCCTCGAAATCCCCCCCCCCCCACGCGACCCATCCACCCTACCGCTGTTACCTGCATGGACCGCGACGGGTTAATTATAATAAGGAGTGCTGCAAATAACTTTTTTTCCAGTCATACACATAGTCAGACCTTTTGCACATGCCCCCTTGGTTCGTGAGTTTCATCAATTTTATGATTTGGATCATGACCATAACAAACTTAAATTTATTTATTTTAAAATAATGTGTAGCTTTTATGCAGATATAACATGTTTGCTAAGAACCATACCGTCCCTGAGATTATGTTTTTCATTTACCACATATAAGTAAAGGTTATTCTGCACTTTCCATAAGAATTGCCAGATTCACATTTGTTCTATTAATTTGAAGTCTTGAGCTAAACTTCAATAGATTTTGCACACACTTTCTTGCAACAGATGCTTAGACGTGAGGATTGGTGCACAATGGTCTTGCCCGTTAGGAAGCATGAACAAATGTATGTTTGTTCTCAGTCCGTAAACAGCCTACACAGGTCAAAAAGCTAGAACTACCTTATCCTACAACGAGTCCTAGTCAGGGTCTTTAACTCGACCCTGGTTAAGGAGCCTGGTTACCGCTTTGTAGGGTGGAGGAAGTGACTAGTTTCAGCTTTTAATTAGATTTGGGAGTGAACTGTTACTAAGAAAGTGACCACTAAATCTCAAAAGTGTGTGGGTAGATCCACAGATCAGTATAAATCAGAGAGAATGTTTATGTTTTCAAAAGTTTTCGAAATAATTTTATTTTAAATGTCAATTTCTTAAAAGTCTACAAAATTCAGTATTGATTTGTTTAAAAACCCCCAAAAAATACCCATTTTGTTACTTAGTCCGAATAAGGGAGGCTGGTGACCAAGCTTGGTAAATATGTGCTTGATATGTTGGCTAGTGGCATTGGTTATATGTGTCTTTTAAAGTAACTTTTCTACTCCTTTAGAGCCCTGCCTTACTCAAGGAGGCATAGTATAAGGAAACACAAGCCACCCTCCCTACACCCGGGAGGTTCATGTGCGATTATCACCTTTCCTGAGTGGGGCAGCACAAGTTGTGTAATTGTAGATTTTCCACATAGATCACATGGGACATATTTTGAATCTCTGGTCACCTCCTCCCAAGTCAAGTGGAACTGGCTCAGGATCTAAGGCTACTATTGCTAAATTAGATTAGTAAGGAGAGATGAAGACAGTCCTTCCATGGTCAGGGTGAGCCTTAGTTTGGGGTTCCACAGGCACAATGTAGATACTCCTAACCTTCCCTAGAGGTGGAGGAATGGCCCAAGATGGGTTGTGCCACAATCGGTTTCCCGAATGGCTAAATGCATAAAGAACTGACCGACTGGAGCAATCAGAAGCCCAGTGACCCTCTCACCACC
This sequence comes from Lissotriton helveticus, assembly GCF_964261635.1. NCBI lineage: Eukaryota > Metazoa > Chordata > Amphibia > Caudata > Salamandridae > Lissotriton > Lissotriton helveticus. The sequence goes on from NC_136070.1 coordinate 644,759,464, forward strand.
TCCATTAGTATCGCTGAGTGGTCATAATCCTTTTCCCTAACCTCAAACAGTCTTTTCGTCTGCACCAGAATCGTTTGTATTCTGCTACTAAGGCTACCCCAATTGCACATAGTATTCCTGAAGCGGGCCATAATGCAGGAACAAATACTTCTGATGAAGCCTCTAGTACTTGACCCAGTAGTTATAAAAAGGTCTCGGGCGTTTGGCGAAGATCTCAAAAATAGGGCCTGCAAGCTTAGCCTCATAATCTGCTTGAAGCTTCTAAACTGGTAGTGGGGCATAACGTGTTGTGTATACTGCTAACACATCATGCATTATGCATTTTCCTTCTCACAGCACCCTTCGTTTCATGTCTTCTCTCATAGACGTCTTTATCTACTATGATGTCATATGACAAGGAACACCCACTTCCATGTTAACGCCAAAACGCCTCTATTATATCCTCACCACATACAGGTCTGTCTTGACTTTCCCAGCCCACATGTAGAATGTTGAAAAGGTGACACTTCTACAGCTGTGATAAGGCAGCAGCCTTGATGCTCCCCCTGGAGTTGGTGCCATATTACAACCAAAGGACTGAAAAGTTGTCTTTTTATCACCATATGCCCTCAACAGGGAAACACTTTTACTAGGTGGACCAGTGGCACTCTGTGGTTCTACCCTTACTGGGTTAGGTTCCACTGGTGTTAATATGCACATTAAATCCATATGGTGCAGAGATCAAGGAGCGGTACTCATGGAGAGTCCGGAGATGCTGGTCTTAGTTCTGAACTGCATCCCACTGTCCGGGCTCTCCTCATTTGCTTCCTCCCGCTTCCGGTCTCGCCATCTGGTAAGAAGCTGCACAGTGACCTCGTCCCAGTCTTCGGGCAGGAGGAGGAGTATGAACCCGGCGCCAATGGCTGCAGACGCCGCCAGGCGGGCGCCGGTGAGGACCACAGCACCACTGGTGTGAAAATCAAGAGCTGAGAAAAAAGCAGAAAGAAGAGAAGTATTTGAGTATTATGTGAGGTGTAGGAAAAATAAATGACATTTGGAATTTGACTGGAGACAAGTATAAGGATTGGAAAGGGAGGATAAAGTGCAGGCATTGAGTTCCCATTGGCTTCTGGTGAACAGAGAGGAGGTGTTTCACTTTTCAGTAACAGCCATTGGGATTGGGTGAGGACAGCCTTGCACCTAGAGGCAAGAATTGCCTCTCTCTGGGGACACTGGAATGTACTTCTATTTGACAGATATATGACTGTGAATGGGACATGTAAAAGGAGACCACTTCCTCTTGGCAGTTTTTGGTTTGGTTTATAGTAAAGAAAATGCATTAAAAATTAAAATCCAAAACGAAACAAAAACAGAAAATGTGTGTGCCTGTACCTTCCACTAAAAAGGGAATGCTTTGTGGGACAAAAGCTACATTGTGAATATACTAGAAGAGGGATGTAAAATAGGTAAGTGGCTAATATATATCCCATAAAGGAAAAACGGAGCTCCAATATGGAACCAGCGTTGAAACAGAAGAAGGGAAGAAAAGCAAAGGACGCTAGAGAGAAAAGGGCTTATGTAGGTCTCTTCCAACCATAAAAGACTCAGCAGGCTATGGAAAAAGGATACAAAGAGCCAGCTCCTTTTAAAAAAATGCTAAAAATGCTAAAAAAAAACTCTGACTATGCTGTGGCAACAGCTCATACTAGATATGTAGATGGCCATTGTTCTCTTCCTGCCACAGTTGCTGGATGACTAGAAAGCTTCGCCTTAGCCTCCTCAAGACTGTCTTTGGGATTGAAGAGTAGAGGGTGACTTTTACCTCTCAACAACAGACCTAAGAACTAGATTATAGGGATAGCTCTTGACTTCCATTTGCAGCCTTTAGATAAACACATGGGTGGGCCTTTACCTCCCAATATCTTTTATTGGATGAGAGGGGCTGCTCATCGTATCCTGTTACGGACGTTGGATAAGTAAAGCTGGTCTGACTTCGCACACAGTGTCCGGTTAGGGTGAATGGAAGCCCGGTCTTCACTTCTTAGTGAGCGTGATTGGAAATGGATGGGGTGACGTGGGTATGAACTAATGTGCACTGACAGCGATCTGTGAATGGATGGTCACACCAGCCACTGAAACCTTGGCTCCCATGGCCACTGTAGTTGGATGGAAACATCAGCCCCTGTATAGCTTGGCTCCCATGGCCACTGGTTGTGATTGGATGGTCACGTCAGCCCCCTGTGTGCCCTGGCCCCCATGACCCGTGGAATGAATGGATTGGTTGTGATTGGATGGCAAGATCAACCCCCTCTATACCTCGGTCTCCATGGCCAGTTGCCTCTTCTTACCAGCACTCGCTGCCACGCTCAGGAAGACCCCAATAGAAAGCATGGTGGAGTAGGTAAACACTGCGCCGAAGTTGACAAGGGCATTAAACACTGCAATGAAAAGGAGAGAAATGTGAGATGCATCTACGAGGATTTCCCAGGAGATTTGTTAGGGCAGACCAGGTATACACTGGGCATGTGTTGGGGTAGCTCAGACTTGGAACATGATGTCCACATGCAGAACGACCACAGTCTAGTGACGTGCACTGTTACCCATGGGCCAGGACTAGGTATGTGCTGGTGCATGTTCACCAAAAAGAGGGGAGAGTATGGTCCTTGAAACAAATGACCCAGTTGGCATAATAATACAGTATCCCCAATTAATAAGGCACTCTTGCTCAATTATTTCGCTTCAGACTCACCCGGGTTATGGTTGCCTTAGGTCTCATTCCCAGAGTGGTGGCCAGGCGTCCCTGTCAATGTGGTGCACGAACCACATGATCAGAGAACGATCCACTCTATTTACAAATACCCATGATGGGGGTGGGCTTTATTGGTCTCAAGTTGTCTTCCTCTGCAATTAAGGAACCATCATAGGGTGGAGGTGGGAGGCTTTATAACAGCAATAACGCAATTCACATATGCGCATTGGACATGGTGGAATTACGATCAACAACTGTGGGCACTGTCTGCGTATCAGCAGCACGTCATAGATGCTTACCGTACACTCTGTTGAAGCGTGCCATGGGTTATGTGTCAATGTTCTGCAAAGAGGCTCAACCATAAATGGAGATCATATTTTTGGTAGCCTTCCCACTGCTCGAAACTGAGCCCAATAAGATCTCCTATCGAAGCTCTGCTATCAATTTAGACCCCCCCTCCTCATCCTAGTAAGTGGGCAGGGAAACAAAAAGGGTGGCAGCAGGAGGTTCTTGCATTTCATGGTGAAAACTCCCGTACCACCCTCTAGCACATCAGATTTGATTCGCTAAGCTTTTCTATGATAAGTTCATTGATGTAGATTCATCAAAATGCTATGTGTAGCAGAAGTGATATCACATGGCCTTTGACCCTGATGACATCAAATGTTTGGCTCATGACTCACCCATAGCACAAGTGTTACAGCAAACAAATGATGGACAGAATGCTGAAAATGCAAACATTCTCCCCCAGTCAAAAGATCTGGGTTAAATCTATCGTTCTTTTGTCCACTACACCACCCCAGTTTGGACCTAGCCATATGCAAATCAGTCTTGGCCCAGTGCCCCATGGGAACAGTCCAGACCAAACTGCCAGGCCAGGTCCTCCGTGGACCAGAAACAAGCATCCTGGGACCGGTTTTAGGGTATGTCACCCTTCTTCAGCCAGGCTAGCTTGAATCCATAGGCACAGTGAGCAGGGGACCCAAGTTTGGGCATACCCATCCCACTTAGGGCAAACAATGTTACAGCAAACAAATGATGGACGGAATGCTGACAATGCAAACATTCTCCCCCAGTCAAAAGATGTGGGTTAAATCCATCGTTCTTTTGCCCACTACGCCACCCAAGTTTGGACCCAGCCATATGCAAATCAGTCCTGGCTGGGTCCAAAATGGAATGGCACGATAAGCAAAAAAACGATGGATTTAGGCCCAGATCTCTCTACTGGGGTGAATGTATGACATTGTTCTGCATTCTGTCCATCAATTGTTCTTTTTGCATTTGTCACTCCGAGTGAGACGGGTATGCCTAGACGTGGGTCCCTTGCTCACCATGCCACTGGAGTCAAGCTATCCTGGCTGATGAGGGCTGAAAGCCTGAAACCGGTCCTAGGATGCTTGTTTCCAGTCCAGGCTGGACTGCTCCCATTGGGCGCAGGGTCAAGACTGATTTGAATTGGGCTGGGTCCAAATTGGAATGGCATGGTGAGCAAAAAAACGATGGATTTAAGCCCAGATCTCTGTACTGGGGTGAATGCATGACATTGTTCTGCATTCTGTCCATCAATTGTTCTTTTTGCTTTAGTCAACCATAGCACAAGAACAGCCTATTTACTTCCCCAGGTCCCTGTTAAGGGACATAAGCAGGAGTGTTAGAGCTCTGTTTTACTGCAGTTCTTGCCACTTCCTGCGTGAGTTCTGAGACCAGTGGTAGCAAAGGCAAGAAAGGGGTAGCCACAATGACATTCATGCAGTAGCTTTACCTTAATCCTGACCTAGGTGACCTAGCCCTGAATTTCTAAGAGTAAAATGCACTCACTCGCAGAAAGAAAATGAGTGAGTTGAGCTCAATAGTTTCCAATTCCTCCTCCTTCGTCAGGCATACACTCACACTGTCTGGTGGTCCAGTCGACCATCTTATTTTTTTTACATTCAGGGATGTCTAAAAAACTGTGTTAATTCAAATTTGAATAACTGAGCTACAAGAATTTGTATGATCGTGGATACTGAGCCGTGGCAGAGCAGGAGTAGATTATGGTTGTGCATGAGCAGAACCAGTCCAAGCTGTGAATTTGCAGGAGTAGAGCAGGCACATCCTAGGAATGTGTTGTGGCAGGCGAGTGTCCAGTACAGAAACATTACTATACTGGTGACACCCAACCTCCAATGGCCTTTTTGTTATGGTAAAGTAATATTTATCTTTCCAGTACCTTCTGGTTCTCAGACACATGGGCTTTTCACACACTAATGTCCCTTTCGCTGTGGTTCATCGACACCCCACCTTTTTATTACATCATATAGGCCTAGCACATGTGTTTAGCCATCTGTCATGTGTCCACTGGACCATTCTCTGGGAATTGGTGATGTTCAACTGAAATGTATCTGACATTCTGTCTGCAGGATTTCCACTGTTCAAATGGCCTCCCTTGGCCCAAGAAATCTCTTAACACCACCCCAATATTTTTTAGTTTACGCACCCCACATCTTCTGTGCCCCCTCCCCCACATGTATACCGCCAACCGGTAATCTCCTCTGTATCTGATAAATCCCTTCCGCCTTTGCTGAACCCCAATGTGGCTGAGCCAGAGTTCTACCCCATTGGCTTTTGGTGTTGTTACTACTCCTACCAAAGAAGAGGGCAGAGACGCCACAGAGTCGGCCCCAGGGCACATGGCGTTCCAGCGACCAGTCTTCCACATGCGTGAAGTGGAGGAGAACAGGAACCCAGGACAGGAAGGCCGCGTTGAGCACCCCGAGCACCGTCAGGAAGGCAGACGCCTCCCCCAGCTTCACTGCCCCAATCAGCAGCTTGAAGAGCACCTGTGCCGGAGCCAAAAACATAAGAGCAGCAGTTATCAAAGGACATACTCCCACCTCTTTACTCCCGCCAAAATCTCCTCTCAACTGCATAGCACACTTGAACACACTTGGGTCTATTTACAAGCGCCTTGCGGCACGTTTGCGTCATTTTTAACATGTGATGTACGGGTGGTGCAAGGGGCTTGTAAATAAGCCCCACTGTCTCTTTCCTTCCTCAGTCAAACTGCTTGAGAAATCTGTCTACTGCTTTCCGTTTTGAAACTGATCCCATTTTTCTAGTGAAAAGTGAAGCAGCAAGCAGGGCCGTTCTTATGAATTTTGGGGTGCTGGGCAGAAATAGGAAAATAATATCCTCTAATTTGCATATAGCACCTCATCACAGGACGTGACATCAAGTCAAGTCAAGTCAAGTCATAAAATTTGTATAGCGCACTACATACCCAGAGGGTTTCAAGGCGCTTAGGAAGGGGAGGAGGATTATTTGTCAAATATCCACGTTTTAAGCTGCTTTCTGAACGCTAGGTGGTTCTGGGTGAGGCGCAGGTAAGCGGGGAGTGAGTTCCATGTTTTAGCGGCCAGGTATGAAAAGGATCTGCCTCCCATGGTGGTCTTGTTGATGCGAGGTACAGTGGCGAGGGCTTGGCTGGAAGACCGTAGTTGGCGGGGGGGGGTGTAGAAGGACAGTCGAGAGTTGAGGCAATCTGGTCCGATGTCGTAGAGTGATTTGTGTGCGTGGGTAAGCAGTCGGAAAGTGATCCTCTTATTGACGGGTAGCCAGTGGAGGTCTTTAAGGTGGCCAGAAATGTGTTCGTTGCGTGGGATGTCTAATATGAGCCTGGCTGATGCGTTTTGGATTCGTTGGAGTTTCTTCTGGAGTTTTGCGGTGGTGCCCGCGTAGAGGGTGTTTCCGTAGTCCAGTCTGCTCGTGACCAGAGCGTGGGTGACTGTTTTCCTTGTTTCGGAGGGGATCCAGCGAAATGTTTTTCTGAGCATGCGAAGAATGTTGAAGCAGGAAGAGGATACGGCGCTGACTTGTCTGTTCATCGAAAGTGAGGAATCCAGGATGACGCCTAAGTTCCGTGCGTGGTCTGTCGGGATGGGTGCTTTTCCGAGGGCTTCCGGCCACCAGGAGTCGTCCCATGCAGAGGGGGAAGTACCTAAGATGAGGACTTCTGTTTTGTCTGAGTTCAGTTTCAGACGGCTTAGCTTCATCCATTCGGCAACTTCTTTCATTCCTTCGTGTAGGTTAGTTTTGGCGGTGCTGGGGTCATTGGTGAGAGAAAGGATTAGTTGAGTGTCGTCCGCGTAGGAGATGATGTTGAGGTTGTGTTGGCGTGCGATGGTCGCGAGGGGGCTCATGTATACGTTGAAGAGGGTGGGACTGAGTGAGGATCCTTGAGGTACGCCGCAGATGACTTCAGAGGCCTCGGACTTGAATGGAGGAAGGCGGACTCTCTGGGTTCTTCCGGTGAGGAACGAGGTGATCCATTCAAGTGCTTTTCCTTGGATTCCGATGTTATTGAGGCGTTGTAGAAGGGTGCTGTGGCAGACTGTGTCGAATGCTGCAGAGAGGTCGAGGAGGATGAGGGCGACTGTGTCTCCATTGTCCAGTAGAGTTCGAATGTCGTCTGTTGCTGCGATGAGGGCGGTCTCAGTGCTATGTTTTGCTCGGAAGCCAGATTGTGAGGGGTCGAGGGATTTGTTGGCTTCAAGGAAAGCGGCGAGCTGGTTGTTGACGGCTTTCTCGATGACTTTGGCCGGGAATGGAAGAAGCGAGATGGGGCGGTAATTTTTGAGTTCGGTGGGGTCCGCTGTTGGTTTTTTCAGAAGGGCGGTGAGTTCAGCGTGTTTCCAGTCTTCTGGGAAGGTGGCTGAGTTGAAGGAGCAGTTGATGACGTCTCGGAGGTGCGGTGCGATGACGGAGTCTGCTTTGTTGAAGATGTGGTGAGGGCATGGGTCTGTGGGGGATCCTGAGTGGATGGAATTCATCAGGCGGGTGGTGTCCTCAGTGGAGATTGGGTTCCAAGCGTTAAGGGTGTTCACGGGGGGAAGATGGTCAGCAGATGGTAGGGTGGGCTGGTTTCCGGGTTGGTTGTCAAAGCTGTTGTGGATGTCTGCAATCTTGTTGTGGAAAAAAGAGGCTAGGGAGTCGCAGAGGGTTTGAGAGGGTGTGATGTCGTTGGAGTTGGCTGAGGGATTGGAAAATTCCTTGACGATGTTGAAAAGTTCCTTGCTGTTGTGGGCGTTGTTGTCAAGTCGATCCTTGAATGCTGTTTTCTTGGCTTTTCGGATCAGTTGGTGGTGAGAGCGGGTGGCGCTTTTGAAGGCGTCCTTGGTGCTGATGGTTGTGTCTTTTTTCCAGGCCTTTTCAAGGGATCGGCAGAGTTTCTTGGACTTCTTGAGATCATCGTTGAACCATGAGGCTTTCTTGCTGCCAGGTTTGCTTTGACGTTTTTTCAGTGGAGCTAAGGTGTCGGCGGTGTTGGATAACCATAGGGTGAGGTTGGCGGCGGCTTCGTTGGCGTTGGAAGAGGGGGCTGGGGAGTTTCGAAGGAGCGATGCGGAGATTTGGTCCGTGGTGATTTTGTTCCAGTTTCTTTGCAGGGTAGGTTGGGAGTGGTTGATGGGTTTCGGCTTGTTGTAGATGAAGTGAACGCAGCTGTGGTCGGTCCAGAGGAGATCCGTGGTGTGGCTGAAGGAGACATGGTTGCTGGATGTGAAGATGGGGTCGAGTGTGTGACCTGCGATGTGGGTGGGGGAAGTGACTAGTTGTTTAAGTCCGAGGTTGGCGAGGTTGTCCAAGAGGGTGGTGGTGTTGCGGTCGTTGGTCTTTTCAAGGTGAAAGTTGAGGTCTCCCAGAAGGATGTAGTCTTTGGAGGGGAGCGCGTGTGGGGTGATGAAGTCCGTGATGTCTTCACTGAATTTTGCGCGGGGTCCTGGTGGTCTGTAGAGGAGAGTGCCTCTGAGTGTTGTTTTGGGATCGATGTGGATCTGGAAGTGAAGGTGTTCGGAGTTAGCGAGATTGACGTCAGAGCTGGTTGAGATGCGGATAGATTTCTTATGGACGATAGCGATTCCTCCTCCTGTGTGGCTGGTACGGTCTTTGCGGGTGATCTTATAGTCTTCAGGAATGGCAATTGTGATGTCTGGTGCGGAGGAAGCATTCATCCATGTTTCCGTGAGGAAGGCGATGTCCGGAGAAATGGTGTCTAGTAGATTCCATAGGTCAATGGCATGCCTGTGGATCGATCTGGTGTTGAGAAGGATGCATTGAAGTTGGTTGGGGTCGGGAATCTGAGGTGTGGTCGTAGCAGAGATGTTGTCGGTGCTGCTGAATTTGCAGGAGTAGCAGGAGAAAGGGCCATGGGTGTGTCCAGGAGCGGCTTGGACGCAGTTGGGGGCGCGACCGGGGTCGAGGGCTAGGAGGGTGGCGGCATCGTAGGTAATGCGGGAGGGCAGGGCAGCGCGTGGGGCAGGGGGTCTGGCGCTGGGCGCGGTCCAGGCGCGGACGGGCGTAGACGGGCTTACCTTTGGCGCACCTTCGGCGCGGATTGGGCGCGACGCTGCGCGTAGACGCTGCGCGCGGAAACTCCTATCATATATGGATGGTGGAGGGGGAGGGGCGAGGGCGTCTCAGCTGGGAGGCGGGGCGGGCACACGAGGACAACAACACACAAAATGGAGGGGTCAGCACGGCAGGAGCGCCTGGGGGAAAACTTGAATGCAGCAGTGAGCAAACGCTAGCAATAATGAAAAGCTGATAAGCAGAGCGCTATACCCAAGCAGACAGCAGTCAACAAAAATGAGGTCAGTTTCGGTGAAAAATGCGCTGCAAACGATAACACAGACGGCAACAGAGTAGCGCTGGCAGATAAAAATATGTTAATGAGTGAGAAGACAGATCGGCAAATAAAGCGCACAGCAGTTAAATACAAGCAGTTTTCCAAGCCGTTTTCAAAGCGCTGCAAAACGATACCAGGGCCAGAGGGGAGCGACCACTCAGCACAGAAGCGGAGAGCGAGTCACGGCGCTACCAGGTATGGGAGCGCTGTTTCTACTTTGTGGGAGGGCGTCTCAGCTGGGAGGCGGGGCGGGCACACGAGGACAACAACACACAAAATGGAGGGGTCAGCACGGCAGGAGCGCCTGGGGGAAAACTTGAATGCAGCAGTGAGCAAACGCTAGCAATAATGAAAAGCTGATAAGCAGAGCGCTATACCCAAGCAGACAGCAGTCAACAAAAATGAGGTCAGTTTCGGTGAAAAATGCGCTGCAAACGATAACACAGACGGCAACAGAGTAGCGCTGGCAGATAAAAATATGTTAATGAGTGAGAAGACAGATCGGCAAATAAAGCGCACAGCAGTTAAATACAAGCAGTTTTCCAAGCCGTTTTCAAAGCGCTGCAAAACGATACCAGGGCCAGAGGGGAGCGACCACTCAGCACAGAAGCGGAGAGCGAGTCACGGCGCTACCAGGTATGGGAGCGCTGTTTCTACTTTGTGGGAGGGCGTCTCAGCTGGGAGGCGGGGCGGGCACACGAGGACAACAACACACAAAATGGAGGGGTCAGCACGGCAGGAGCGCCTGGGGGAAAACTTGAATGCAGCAGTGAGCAAACGCTAGCAATAATGAAAAGCTGATAAGCAGAGCGCTATACCCAAGCAGACAGCAGTCAACAGAAATGAGGTCAGTTTCGGTGAAAAATGCGCTGCAAACGATAACACAGACGGCAACAGAGTAGCGCTGGCAGATAAAAATATGTTAATGAGTGAGAAGACAGATCGGCAAATAAAGCGCACAGCAGTTAAATACAAGCAGTTTTCCAAGCCGTTTTCAAAGCGCTGCAAAACGATACCAGGGCCAGAGGGGAGCGACCACTCAGCACAGAAGCGGAGAGCGAGTCACGAGTCACATCAAAGAAAATAGCATCACAGGATCCATCACTTGACTGTTAATCCTGGATGTATGTCGTTACAATGCATGATTTTACCACGCATGCCTTTGCAACGCAGGTTTTACAACGCAAGTCGTTACAACGACTTGCGTTGGGGGGCGCTGGATAGTGAATAGTTTAATTTACTATTCCAACTCCAGTCCCCGGGGATAGTAGGGAAGGTTTTGGATAGTAAATTAAACTATTACCTATCCTACAGCGCCCTCCAGCGCAAGTCGTTGTAATGACTTGCGTTGTAAATCCTGCGTTGTAAAGGTACTGCGTGGTAAAAGTTGCATCGTAAAAGATGTTTCCCGTTAATCCTTTGCGAAATCGTTGAAGTGGTTTTACAAATATCATCATCCTATCATATCAGTAAAATGTAAATAATGAAAAATAAATAAAAACTCCTATTGAATAAATATCTACATTGTCACGCTCTATTAAGTGGGCGCACATTACATTAGTCTCAAAGGATAGAAAAACTAATAAAAGGTCTCTCCAAACCTGCCTTGGTTAGTCTGATACAAGGCCTTAAAGAAGGAGCAGGTAAACCAATAGTAAATCAAGGTGCAAATCAACTAAACAGCCTTTATTCCACCTATAATCAGTCCCAAGGATGTAATAACAGGAATAAGGAATGGCCTGGGGCACATAAGTATAAGACTATAAACCCATAAGCAGGGAAATGAATGGTAAGTCAAGGTGAAGGCCTCAGTACAAATCAATTAAAATCATGGGGCATATTATCGAGGGATTGATCTCCGCTTTTTTGGCTTTAAAAGCCAAGAAAGCGTAGATAAAATTATCTCCCTATCAGCAACAGGGTGCTAACACGCAAATTTGCGTGTTAGCACCCTTTTTCTCTACGCTTCCCCTTGCATCTCTAATGAGATGCAAAGGGGGCGTTCCAGAGAAAAATAATAGCAGAAATGTTGTTAAGCGACATTTCTCCTATTATCAAGGATTTCGCTAACCCTGTTAGTGATAAAAAAAGCAGCGCTAACCGCAGTTAGCGCTGCTTTTTTACATGTGGTATTTTCCTGACTTAGCCATGATATCCTATGGAAGGTGGATATCATGGCTACGTTTGTGAGCCCCTATCATCAAGCTAACGCCAAACTTTGAGAGATTATCGTTGGTTTTCCAGCAATAATCTCTCACTTGGCAGTTAGCGCGAGGATTTTTATAACTTCTGAGATAAACCTTGCTAATAGCAAGTTATCTCTGCGATAATTTCCGGCGATGCTTAGCGATAAGAAATTCGTTGCTAAGCCTCGTTAGCGATAAATATTGCTAATCGTTGGTAATATGCCCCATATTTTTCACTTGCAATCAGCTCCAGAGGCGTAACAACACCAATAAAGAACTGGCCTGGGGCAAGTAGAAGCCTGCAAATTTAGAACAGGGAACCCAATAGCAAATTAAATAGAAGGCCTTTGTACAAATCAATGTAAAATATTTGTGCGCTTGCAAACTAGCCCAAGTTTAAGGTACTGTAATAACCAAAACATTAATTTTGGTTACAACCGATAAAACCCATAACACAACAATACAGTAATGAAAAGCACACAGTTAAAAAAGATACACAGTAATAATCATCACAAGCAACCCATGCACTGGTAACCCAAGCAGTGAGAAGGCAGCCAGCGACAACGGTCACCATCTCACTGTCTGTGGAAAATGTCAGTGTCTCCAGGGCAATTTTTAAGTTCTGAGCACCAGTGGCTCTTAGTTGGTGCAGCAGCCACTTACACCTTGCGGCAATATGTGCTGCACAAAAATATAACACAAGTTTAAATTTGACAACAAGGGGATTGAGAAAGAGAGGTGCCCCATTTTGAGATACAATTGTTCAAAGGCAAAATGCGAGTCCTACATTTAAAATAAAGAGTTTTAGATAAAACCAGAGTTACTTACATCTTCTAAAAAAAGGTTCACATTTGGCCAATTGCTTGTGCAGTAAAAAGCATTCCTTGGCCAAGCCACCATAATGTGCATTGGACAAATCTCTTGTTGAGGACCACTGATATGCTAATTTTGCCCCTAAGGAACTGTTTTTTTTATTTTGCAGAGTTTTACATTGCACGAACTTGACCCGAATCGGGTATCTGAGTGCTTTACATAGCACCAGTTACGTTACATGAGGACACACATTCATTTGTGTTGGGCACGGGGAGATTAAGTGATTTGCCCATATTCACAGGACGTTTTTTTAGCAACATTACTGAGACTCGAACCCAGTTCCCAAGGTCCGAGGTCGAGCGCCCTAGCCATTAGGCCAACTCCTCTCCCCTGTGTTAGGTTGGTTCAAAAGGTGTGACAGACGAGACCTATTTCCGCCAATGTATTCTTGACAGTACAAAAGGAGAGCTGGAGTACAGGGTGCGTGCAAGTCTCAATAGACTTCAAAAGTCCTTTCTCACAAAAAGCCAAGTCTTTCAAATGTGGCTGGCCCCAAAGTTCTGCACCGTACAGAGCAGCGCTCTGACACTGTGCCTTGTACACCTCCAGGGCAGGTGATACAAAGTGTCCTCTACTTTCTGTAAGAACGAAAGTCGTAACTCACGCCCTTTACGCCAGAATATTCCCCATTCTATAGACATGTGGTGTCCATGAGGTGCGTGTGGAAAGGTTAATCCCTGAGGGACTTATTTTCAAGACCCTTGCGCCAGCAGTGTGCCACTTTTTGTGACGCCCCGGTAGTGCATTTAGCTGCCCAATACTTACAAGGACATGAAAATCCACCCTGTGTGGCTTTTCCTGTCCTTGTAAATACGGCTCCTTTATATACAACACTTTGCGTGAAAGGGGCATTCCATGGGCGTTGCTGTGGGTGTTCTCACGCAACACCCATGGAACCAGACACGTTCCCAGATTTATGAGGAATCGTAAACCTAGCAATGCGTCTGAATGCTACATTTCCCCAGGCGAGGCGTAGTGAAGCACAACGAGAAGAAATGTTTTAATTTCTCCTAATTTTTTTCCTCTTTCTATCCGTGCTGCATTCTGCAACCCAACCTAGAATTATTGAGTGTGAAGTTGTTTCTCGCACCTTTGTGTATCTACACAGCATTACTTTTGTTTTGTCTGTATTTATTATTACCCCCTTTTTATTGCAAAAATCAGCAAATGTGTCTAAAAGTGACAGTAGAGCCATAGGGGAAACATCATTTACCACGAAGGCATTACCAGTACTAACGTTTACCACGTGACACTTACCACGCAGGGTGCCTTCCACGCAGGGTGCCTTCCACGACGTCTTTACCACGGGCTGGGGGGGAGACGTGGTATTCCTTCAAGTCGTTCTGCGTGGGCTTGGGGGGCAGAGGGGGGGGGGGGGCTCGTCCTCCCCCAAAGACGTGCCGTGTACGTCAAAAAAGCAGTCCTTTTTTTATTTTGGTATACGTGTTTTGACGCTTGTTTCAATGGAGGATGGAAGTAAGGGCTCGTAGAGAAAGACGTGCAGGTAAGACGTTTCTAGGCGTAGTAAAATCCTACATTGTAAATACCAGCGTGGTAAAGCCACTTGCGATGTAAAATTCGCGTGGTAAAGCCATGCGTGGTAATTGAAATCGTGGTATAATCATATATTCAGCCATAGGAGACTTGGCGACCAGAAGGGTGTAATCCGCAAACAATAAAGTAGCAATCCTGATGTCACCAAGGCAAGGAGCATCACTGATGCACTGACTAACTACTCTACCGTCTGATTTATATAAAAGATGAAAATGAGAGAGGGCTAAAGGGAAGCCTTGACGGATACCTTTGTTCACCGAAAAGGTTGTGCATTTTCCCCTACAGTTTCCCATCTGACAGCGGCAGTGGCCAAATTCTTGCCATGAGGACGTATGAGGATGTTTAGAAAATCCAGGACGACTATATCTCTCGATGACAGTTCCATAATAGATGCCTGTGAACATTGTCAAACATGGAACAAACGTCATAGAATACGACATATAGAGGAATTGACTTTAGTTTGACAAATTTTGCCAAAATTATATACAGCCTGAAAACATGGGCAACAGTACCTATCTTTTTTGTAAGCCCTGCCTTGTTTAGAGAAAGGATCGAGTTAGAGTTGTCCCACCCCTCAAATCTAGGCAATATTACCAAATAAATATGTTTTTGTAGATTATCGGGAAGGCTAATCGGGTTATAATCAGCAGTATCACATCTCATAACTTTTTTAGGACTCGCCTGAGACAGCGTATGCGCTGTTGCTTGCTAAGGTCTAATGTTAACTTTAATGTAAAGGGGGCTTAGAGTCCAGCCATTACTTACCCTTGTTCAGTTTCATCCTCGCCCTCATTTCCTTGCTTCGCATTGGCCAGTATGTCTGGTTTCACTTTCTCTTCATGTCCCTTCGTTACTTCGACCAAGTACTGATTGATTTCTTTATAGTTTCCCTTTTGGTATTTGGGCTCTGATCAGGTACTTTTTTCCTTCCCTCCTGCTCCATTGCTTGTAGCAGTCGCTCCTCCCACTTTGCCCTTTCTGGCCCATCCCTCCTGCCCTGTTGCATTGTTGCCCTGTCACTCTTGCCCCATCAGTTGTTTATATATAGGGTGAACTAATTCAAGTGCGAAGCATTTGAGCGCTTTATGGAATTGCCAGTTAACCCGTTTACTGCGCCCGCGATTTTGCAGAAGTGCGGCACTTCTGCAAAAAGGGTGGGGCCGCGTCGGCCATTGACCGACGGCAGCACTGGGGAGGTAGTGCTGCCATCGGCCAATGGCCGACGGCAGCATGGAAGGGGTTAAATAGCATCAGTTCGCATTAATGGATTAATTGTTGTGCGCAGGATGACGAGCGGACGCTGTGGCTCGAACCTGGTTCCCCTATTCAGAAGTCGGCAGCCCTGGCTGTAACGCTGCATCGTTTGTGCCACCCCTTTCCTCTCAAGTTGATACAAAAACAAGCACTGGTAAAACCAATCCGTCTCATCTATGCGAGATCTATTGGCCTTGTCAATGTTTTTTTAGCCATGTTGCAAAGCAGCGCAGCTGCAAACCCCTGTTTGCTTTCTGTTCCCACCACTGCCTTTATGATCCTTTATACCAAGGGTATAAAAGCCATTGCTAACAGTACCAAAGGGTAAGCCAAGATTATCAGAAGAGGAAGAGGTGTGGCGCCGCGGCCAAGGCGGCTGACTCCAGAACACGGGGGATCACGGTACGATTCCCGGCGGCAGGTTAGCCCAGCACCATGTGACTCCGGGCAATAGCTTGCTCAATCTTCCCGATGGCCCCCAGCGCCTTGACACCCTTAGGGGTAATTGTTTGCGCTTTACAAATACCGGATTATTATCATTATCAGCTGATACCCTTGTTTTTTTTAAATAATTCTTTTGATAGTTTTTTTCTTTAGTACTACAATACAAAATACCCCACAATTTTAACACTGACTCGAAGCATCTGTTTTTTCTCTCAGTGCGGGTGCATGTAAATGAAGCAGCATTTGTTATCAACAGGTTAAAACATGGGCAAAATATTACAGCACACTAGTATCATGAGAATGTTCCCACCACTGTTCCCATATCTTCTTGTATTTCTTTATACACTGGTTCTTCAGCTATAGAGCAAAAATCCATTCCCCTCTACACTGGTACCTTTGTTGAGGCCTAGCTGGCATCCATGGCACCCCATCTGAGGCACCTTTGCTAACCAATGGTGCAGTACCCCAGTGGTGCAGCAAAGGCGCCATAGCTCACGGTCAGGGGCACTTTAGCTATGCAGCAGGGGGAGGGCCAAATTATGCGTCAGGGTTGGGTAAATTATGCAGCAGGAAAATGCAAATTGTGCAGCATAATTAGGTAAACTTTTTGATAGTATTACTTCCTTATTTTGTTATTTTAACACTTGTTAACACAGTCTAGGCATTTGATCCACCTCATCAGGACCAGTTTAACCTCATGCGCGCGGCGGTTTTTCCCGCTGCGCGCTGAAGTTTTAAAAACCCCGCGGTTCATGACGAGCTGCGCACGGCAGGTAAAACTCATGACGAGCTGAGCTCGTCATCAGCCTCGAAGGGGTTAACACCCGAATTTAGCAATAAACAGCAGGAAGGTGACCAGTCAACCTTTGCAAAGGGCCTTCCACTGTGCAGCAACATGTGTTGCTGCATTTTAAGTAACAAACTGTTTGAGCTAGAAACACACTTTTTTGTTCAAATCTGCAGATTATGCGGCAGATGATGGATTATGTGGCAGATGAGGCAAATATATAATTATGCAAAAATCGCGGCAGGCGCACAATCACATAATTCCAGTATCCCTGCCCTGGTCATGATGCAAACAAGGGAAATGACCTCACTGGCCGCTAGCATCTGAGAAGCAAAATACTGCCATAGCTCGTGTTCATTGGGCCTCTTAAAATCACTGTGCCCTGGTACCACTGCACCTTCTGCACTATTGATAGCTACAACGCTTGTGGGAAAGATCTGGCAACCTTCCGCTCCTTGCGTATAGCATTCAAAGCAAATGCAAACCTTGCTTTTGCCTTCTGCAGGGTAGCGTGCTTGGCCTTCTGGGTGAATGCTCTTCGAATTAATGCATTAAAATGCTTGAATATAGACTTCTAAATCATTCATGTCTGACTCTTGGGATAAAAGCTGATGCTTAGCACATAATTATTTTCTCCCTTAGCAGCCAAGCCTGATGCTCTGCTCTTTGAAAGAGATTTCTGTAAGCCTGCTGAGGGCAGGATTTCTTTTCAAGCTCAGGATTTATTTGGAAGATGTTTACTGTGTATTTTCTACTTCCTTTAAGATAAGAAAGTCGTGGCTCCGTCCATTGTACACAATAAATCTATTTAAAATGAAGGCAATTTTTGTTTCAATTTATTAAAAAATATATTTTTTATGTATATGGGCCTCATTGCAACTGGTCTTCAGATCACGATTAGTTTTCGCCTGGAGAGGATTGAAAATGTTGTGTTCAGTATTCCATATCTGAGATGTTTCCCTTTGATATTGCCCCAAATAAAGGACTTACCTTGTACAGTGCAGAGGTGGACGCTGCAGCCACGGCCAGGGACACGCCCATGATGGAATCACTGTGGAAGCCGTCAGCATAGGCCAACATTACGATTCCAGTGATGGACAGGATAACCGCCACAATCTGCCAAACACAAGACAGGATTGGACAATGGCGGGGGAGGCAATGAGAAAGAAGACAGACTGAATGGAAAAATCCACATATTGTATTGTATTGTATTGTAATTGCATTTATATAGCGCTAACTACCCCTGACAAGGCATCAAAGCACTTTTTCAGCGAGTAGCACGCTACTCCGGAACCCATAAAGGATTAGTTGTGAATTAGTATAGTGAAAATATGAAAGTAATTTGAGTGGTAGATATGTTAGTCAGTTATTTGGATTGAGAAGGATAGTGTAGGGATAGAAAAGGGAAAAAGGTTTGCATATATATTGTGCTTGCTCCTCCTGATGGGGTGTTGAAGTGCTTTTTCGGCAAGTAGCACGCAACTCTGAAACCCATAACGGATTAGCGGTGAATTAGTATGGTGAAATATGAAATTAATTTGAGTGGTGGACATGTTAGTCTTTTATTTAGATTGAAAAGGATGGTGGAGAGATAGAAGGGAATGAATTAGAATTTGTTTGGGGGATTTCATAGCAGTAGGAGGAGGATTGGGATGAATAAAAGGGAGGTGAAGGGGGAAGAGTCAGAGGGAGGGATTAGAAAAGCTTGTTTTGGGGGAATCGGAATAGTAAAAAGAGGTATGAGATGATGCAAGGAGAAGTGGAGTAGGGAAGAGTCTTGAAAGGGTTGTATTCAATGGTGTAATTAGAGAACAGTGTAATTCATACATATGAACTTGTTTTTATGTGGCATATGAGGAGAGGGAGCTCATACTATCTATTAAAAAATATAATTAACATATTTGACAGGTAATTATGGCCCCCGCAGCAGATATCCTATTACTTCAGCAGAGGTCCTTTTTTTTAAATCCATTCTGTCAGATGTCCTATCCCAGGGATGCTTTCATCTTTAGTAGTCAGCCTTATGGTTGTTCATGTATGGTGGAATTTATTGTATTCTGTATATTTTATATTGTTCGTATGTGGACCTTCATTGGAGTTACGAACCATAAAATGGATATGGGAATGTCCTTACGGTTGTTGAGAGAATTCATAGCCCCATTCCCAATTACTACTATTTTGCGTGGAGTCTAAGCGCTTTACAAACAGACATGTTAATGGCGGTACTCTTTCATATAAGACAATATCCTTCATCAAAAAGATATACTTATTTTTTAATGAATTACAACATTAGTCATGTCAATGTAAAAGCATGCACGTTTATATAGAAGCAGTTGGCACCAATCTAAAGTTAGACCAGTAGCCACCCAGAGATCTAAAAAACCATGTTCTATTTGCATATTCGAGACACCCAAGGGTATTTTTGCGCTTAACAATTTGCATAAATAAATAAATAAATATTTGCATCAATTAGTGACTTTTAAGGGAAGCAAGTGAGGTGCAGGAGCCCTCGCTTCAGATGGTTTTGCACCGGTGGTGAGCACAGAGCAGGCTTTAGTGCTGGTGGTGCCCGGTGCAACAAACTTTTTTGGCGCAACCCCCCCCCCCATGACCTCCTCCTATGAGTCCCTCACTACCACCCGGCAAAAGGGCCTCTTATCTCTCCATAGCCCCTCTCTCGCATTTATTTTAATTGTTTTAAAGCGCTGGTAAAGGCTGGCTTTACTAATCCACTCAGCTATCCGCTTTAAATACAGATCTGTTCTTTGCAGCAGGCATATTAACCCTCTGTGCTACTTTATGTCAAAACTGTCAAAACTGCCTCTAGACAAAACTCAGATCTCTCTCTGTAGCAGAAACATTAACACAAGAGTTATCTTAACATTTGTATTCCCCCCTGAAAGATGGATGCACAAGAAACTCTGCATCAGCTGCTTTTGAGTCGTAAATTATTGCTAAACACAGTGGGCCTCATTTATGAGAAATGACGCATTGCTGCGTGACTTCTCAGTGCGCACTCCTTGCGGCATACCTGATGCGTCATATTTAATGTATGACGCATCATGTCGCAAGGAGTTACAGATACGTCAGTATTTCTGACGTATCTGTAAGCGCAAAAGTCACGCATTGCTGGAATGTGTCACAAAAGTGACGCAACTCCAGCAATGCGCCCTTTCACATGGGGAAAGCCCCATGTGAAAGGACTTGCGTCAGTCTTACGCCTGCTGTGAGGCAGGCGCAAGATTTTGACGCAACAGCGTCCTAAAAGTGACGCAGTGAAATCTCATAGATTTCACTGCGTCACTATTATGAGGCTTTTTGCATACATTATACCTGACGCAGGTATAATGTAGCGCAGGGGTTTACAAAGTGACGCATCTGCTTAGATGCGTCACTTTGTAAATAGTACGCAACAGGAGGCATATTTTACGCCGCCGATGCGTCACAAAAAGTGACGCATCGGAAGCGCAAAACTGATGCAAGGCCTCATAAATGAGGCCCAGTGCTCCCACCTGAGGCCAGCGTCCCCCCTCCAGTTCAGAGCCCTTTGCGGCCGCACTGGTCACACTGCACTAAAGCCGGCCCTGGGTGAGCTTACTGGTTTCAAACTGACATTCTGGTGAATGTCATGTTAGGTTGATTTTTAGTGACAGTTTCAAACATGACATACCATCCATTATATGACAAACCTCACCAACAACTTAAGGGTTTATGTCAGTTACCCTAGTCAGTTGAGCATTTCCTTAGAGAGCATATACATCCTCTGTTTCAGCAACAGGTGTCAACTTCTGGGCCTCGTAGTTTCCACGAGTCCCCTATGTAGGCAGCCCCTTATGAAGATATCGTGGGCAAGCTCTAATGCCCTTGGGTGACCCTATCCCCTAGGCATTCCTTTGGTGTCTTATTGCCACCCTCCTGCATCATTCAATCTCATGACTATATGGTGTATCTTCTATTCTCCTAGCAATGTAATCCCTGAAGAGAGCCCATATGTCCTGCGGCTTTACCTTTTCAGACAACAGGGAAGTATGGCACATAATCACATCCCACAGCATGTTTTGGTCTTCGTGCCTGAAGTGTGCTGGGATGGTGCTCTGTGTTTCACCCAGATCTGTTGACTGGGTGTGAGTGTTTGATTGGTTCAGATGCTCCGTCCATCACCACCCCCTTTTGTACCGCTTTGTTCGCCATAAATTGGCAGGGTATGCTCAGACGTGAGTCCCTTGCTCACTTTGCCACTGGATTCAAGCAAGCCTGGCTGAAGACGGCTGAAATGCCAGAAACTGATCCTAGGAAGCTTGTTTCCGGTCCAGGGAAGGCATGGCTTGGCAGTTCGGGCTGGACTGTTCCCAAGAGGAACAGGGTCAGGCTGATTTGCATATGGTGATGCCTGAACTGGGGTGGCAGAGTGGGCTAAAGAACTGTGATAGATTAAACCCAGATCTGTTGACTGGGTGTGAGTGTTTGATTGGTTCAGATACTCCGTCCATCACCACCCCCTTTTGTACCGCTGTGTTTCACCGACAGCATCATTATTGCAAGCAGTCATCTAATTGTAGCAGGAAAATCACTAGCATACCCCAGTAATGCCGCTGGAGGTGATATTGCAACTCTATCTCAGTTACCCCGGATATTGCCCAGAGCACCTCCCGTCAACACGCATTTACTGATGGACAATGCCTGTTAGGTGAATACATTCAAGAAGCAGTGCTCCACATCTACGACATTCAGGAAATACACTAGGTTTGAATTGATGCAGGTACACCAGTGCATGATTTATGCCAAATAGAAATTTAAAGTGTAGAAAACTCTCTATGGTTAATGGATATCTGCTTTCTCTGTGAAAAACAAGAGGTCCAGTATATATCTGAGATCCTCACCCTAGTGTACCCTTCCCACAATCTTCTGGATATCAACCTCACATCCACCCTCCTGCAGTCTGTCAAATAATATAGTTTGGCCACCTAGTATCTCGCATCAAGGGTCTTTATCATCTTTGTAACAGGTACACTCTTAGGGGATACTGTAGGGAAGTAAAAGCAACTTGTCAAAGCCTAAAATACCCAAACGCATCTAAAGTACTAACATGTTCACCTCCCTAAAGTGGTCCAGATTTATAAAGGTACCTTCAGTGTATGCAGCGTCTCCCCACTCTCTTAGGACACAAATTATAGTAACTTGAGATAACTCTAACTATAACTGCTGACTTTTTTTTATGGTTTTGTGTGTGTAAAATCTGAACCCAACTAAATGTTCATTTAAATATTTCCTAACTATAACATCCCAGTAACTTTAGTTTTTTTCTGTGAATTTCTAGTTTTTTTTAATGCTAGTTCCTAACTATAACATCCCAGTAACCTTTGTTTTTTTCAGTAAATCCGTAGTTTTTTTTATATGTGAAGTAGTATTTCATTCCCATACATTAATCCAACCGCCACCTTGCATGACCCCTGGCCATGTGCAGCAGAGGGTTGATTGCAGGGCCAGTGGCCAACACACTGGATGCAGCCAACCCCATGCTGAGAGTTGGCCACAGGACCTGGCCTGAGGTCAAGCTCTGTGGTCAACTCCCCGCATACTGCTGGCCTTGTGGCCAACCCCCCAAAGGCAGCTAACCTGGGAGTAGGACAATCAGCCCCCCTCCTCAGGCCAATTTCAGCACTGGGGACCCCATACCCCAGGGCCTGGCATATTTTAGTGGAGGAGGGGATGTGTCCCCTTCCCGAGGCCAATTGTGGCCCGTGGACCCCATCTTCCGTGGTCCAGTACATTTTTTTAGGACAGGGGTGTGTGGCTCCTCTGCCCAGGCCATATGTGGTCCTGGGAACCCCTTAACTGTGGCCCACAACTATATATATATGGGGGAGGGGGCACCCAGCCCCCCTCCACAGGCAGTGTCGGCTGACGGCAATGCGAAGTGGTGAGGCAGTGCATGAGGAATACAAAAATAAAAAACACAGAAGAAAATATTAAAAAATAATAAATAGTATGTACCTGTAGCTGACGTCCGCTGCCTTGCTCCTCTCCTGATTCTCGATTCCCACTGCTGATGTACGCTGTGCAGGCTCCCAGATGCCAATCCTGATGCTGCTCTCATGCTGGGAATACTATTATTCAGCATGAGTGAAGCACTGGGAATGGTCTGAGTGGCCCCGTTTGGCGCTCAGACATGGCCTGGGAGCCTGTGTCTGTTCTCCACCCATCTGTGCAACACAGCTCCAGTTGGAGAAATGCTCAGTGTGCATGTCAGTTTGGCCATCCTAAGACAGCTGGCCAAACTGATATGTGCACTTAGCAGTGCCCATCACTCCTCCCTGAAGCTCAAAATGGTCCAACCTGCTCTATGACTCAGGTGGCTCTGGCTCACTGAAAAATAAAATGATAATAAAATGTATTCATCATCATTTTATTTTTCACTTTTGCCTCTGCTGGCTATCAGCACTGGGATGCACTGGGATAATGCTCTTCTGCCATAACGGAGGAGCCGCCCATGTCACCATGCCTATTTCAGCCCAGATGGACCCCATCGCCAGTGTCTCCACCATATTGTAAATCGAGAAGGGCATGCAGCCACCCACCCTGGGCTGATTTTGGCAGCGAGGACCGCATCTCCCAGGGCCCAGCCCTGGCCTATCGTATAGGGGAGGGGGCACACATACCCCTCCCTGGACCAATTTGGCCCCGGGAATGCCTTGGGACCCCATAACGCAGGCCCTGGCCTATTACTAGAGGGGAAGGGGACCTCCTCCTCAGACCGATTTCGGCCCTGGGGAACCCATCTCAAGAAAGAGTGAGTGTCCTGGAGCCCACCCAGGGCACCTACTGCATATTCGATGGGGGCTACAGGAGTGTCCGAAGGTCCCTGTGGTCTCAGCCTGTTCCATGCATCCATCGAGAGCCGGTATTGCTCCCACCCACAGGGAACAGGTAAAAATGCTGCTCTCTGTGGGCTGGAGCAACATTCAGATTTGATTCCCTGCCTGCATCATAGCGGGCGAGTATACTGATCTGAAGTCCACTCCCTGCGGGCGGGAGCCTTTTTAAAGCTCCCACCGGCTAGGAGCGGGTTCGTGTTTGCTCTTGGTTGATGGGAGCTTTGAAATTTCACATGCAAGCTAGAGCAAACACAGGTTTTCTCGCCTGCTACAGTGCGGGCAGGAAAACCGTTATGTCCGGTGGTTGGCCACCCCGAGACATAGATGGATCCGGCCCTGGGGGAGAGTTCCCGGGGGCCATTAAGGGCTCTGGGAGGGGGACCGTCCTCCCATTTCCTGGCATGGCTGCGCCACATGGGGTTGGGTTCTCTGGAGCTGAAAACAGAGAAGGGGGTGCAGCCCTCTCACTTTTCACGGCCAGGCCCAGAAAAGTAGGGCTGAAATAGGCTTGGGAGGGGGGGTGTATGCCCCATCCCACTATTTCTAAGGCTGGGCCCTGGAAGTTGGGTACCGCCCCACTCCTCTTCTGAATATTGTCCGGGCCCCAGGATGTGCACCCCTTCGCCAAAATAAGATAGGAAATTCCCCCCAGGACCGGGTGTTATTTTGCAGCGGAAGCTCTGTGAATTTGCAGCAAAATTTAAAAAGCAAAAAACATTTTTGGCCCCTTGAGGTCCCTGTTGGCACCAGCAGGCCTAAGGGGTCAGGGTATTATTTCCCTGCCCGCTTGTCTTTTGCTTTTTAATTCTCAGTACTCACTGAGCCTCGAGTCAGAAGATGGTAGTCACCACATCCTGGTTGAAGTGGTGGCAGCCAATCAGATCTCACCATGAGATCTGTCAGATCCACCGAGGATTTGCATCTCAAGATATACATAAATCTTTTTTTTATTTATTAACTCCAAAGTACTGAACAGATTAGAAAAAAGGACTCTTTCTAGGCCAGGAGCTAGCTTTCTGCCAAATTTGGTGTAATTCCTTTCAGTGGTTCGGGCTGTACTTGTGTCTAAAATCCCTAATGGAAATTGCATGGGGAAACCGTGTTTTTAGATCCCCCCTTTCCTTTCCAGACAGCAGCTGAAGGGACTGGTGTATTAGGTTAAAATGTTTGTGAAGCTTCATCAAGCGGTGCCAAAGTTATTAGCAAATCAAAAAAAGCCTTTCTCTATAGAAATTAGGTCCTAACTCAAACTACCTACAGGTGACTGTCAGTAGGAGACATGTTTCGTGCTCATTGCACTCTTCAGAGGCACAATAGTCATTTAAGCATAGAGGCCATACCTCCCAATTAAAAATATGAACCCTATGTGCCGCTGTCTGAGATGTTTCAAGCCCACCAATGGGCCTCCACCCGCACACCCGGCTTGTCAATCCTCCATGGATGCCTCCACATTGAGACTTCGTGGTTCCGACCTCCTTGGCCCAAATTTCCGGATGGTGCATCTCCCGCAGCTGGGAGGCCACGTATAAATCAAAGCTCCAAGGTTCCCACCTGTGGTGACGCACTCTGACATCCACTGCAGCAACCTTGAAGAGGTAAAAACCGGATCAGCGGGCGGATCCAGTTTACAGCATGCCTGTCGAATCACGTCTGACGCGTTTTGTGCTCATTGCACTCTTCAGAGGCTCGACAGTCATTGGATCCGCCCGCAAGATCCGGCTTTTACCTCATGAAGTTTGCTGCAGTGGATGTATATCTCAAAGCTCCAAGGTATGTGATCAAGGGCTTCTGTAGCCCGAAACGCGTCGTTCGTGGGTTGTGGTAAAATAAAAAATTACCTTGCCTGAAGAGCTGTGGGGTCCGAGTCTCCTTCTTTGCCGCCGAGGGTTGGAAGTGGCAGGAGTTTTAAGTTGGAGATATATATATATATATATATATATATATATATATATATATATATATATATATATATATATATATATATATATATATATATATATATATATATATATATATATATTTATATATATATATATATATATATATATATATATATATTTATATATATATATATATATATATCATATATATATATATACATATATATTACCTGCTGGCCATCGCCAGTAGGTGGTTATAGTTAGGACCTAGTTTCCTTAGAAAAAGCCATTTTTGGCATGCCTATAACTTGGAGTCGTTTGACCAATCATCAAAAAATTTTCCATGAAAAGTTTCAAAGTAAGTTGCTTGTCATGAAAGATTTTGGGGCGATCCATACAGTGGGGACCGAGAAATTAAGGTGCGAAATAAGGGGGCATTTGTAATACTAATTCCCATGGGAACATGTTGTCAAACCTACAGCCTGAACCACTGGCCAGAATTACATCAAATTTGGCAGAAAGGTAGATTTTATTACGCAGATTGTGCTTGTTGTTATTTTGTGCAAATCCCTTCAGTAGTTTTTGCGAAATGAAAGCCGAACAATTCAGTTATATCTCTGGCCGCGGATATTTCGCCGTGATTTTGCGCTGGTCACGGATATGTCACAACGATTACGCTGTAAATCACAAATGTGCACACCAGGGGGAATGCTGTGATTGACTGGATGCAACCTGAAAAGAAAGTTGCGGCTGACATTTTATTGATCTGGAAAGGTTCCGGGGGCTGATCATTTCTGTGAAAGCTAACATAAGGGGTCAGGGTGAAAGTATGTTTGAGAAATGGGGGTGTTATTGACACAAGTTATGAGTCCAAAATATATATTTTTAATTATGCCCGATATTTGCAAGGAGGTTGTCACTATTGCAGCGACATCGCGAACATTGGTGGAAATATTTTCAAAATATATATATTTGTACACACTCGCCAGTCACTGTCACAGACTCATGTACGCACTCACAAACTCACTCAGACACTTATACACCAATTCACATACCCACTCACACACATACATCCAGTCATATACCCATTCAGGTACTCATGCATCTACTTACAGACTCACTCGGAGAGTGACACATCCATGTACAGACCCACTTAGAGACTCACACACCTACTTAGAGACCCACTCACAGACATAGGCGCAAGTCTCATACCCACTTAGAGACTCTCACGCCCACTCACAGACCCACCTAGGCACTCATGCACCCACTCACAGACCCACTCAGATACTCATGCACCCAATTACAGACTCACTCGGAGAGTTGCGCACCCATTTACAGACCTACTCAGAGACTCATGCGCCCACTTACAGACCAAATCACAAACCCACTGAGATACTCATACACCCCCTGACAGCCCTCCAGTGAGACACTCATACACCCAGTCACAGATCCACTCAGGCACTCACACACCTACTCATACACCCATATAGTCACTCACACACTCAGTCACAGACCCTCTTAGAAACTTATGCACTCAATCACTCACTTATACACTTGGAAACTCACACACCCACTCACAGACTTATATACACACACCCACTCACCCACTCAAAGACTCATGCATCCGCTCACAGACCCACCCAGACACTCGCCACCTCCAGTCACAGAGGCACTCACACACTCATGCATGCACCCACTCACAGAACCACTCAGACATGCATACTCCCAGTTATTGACCCTTGACCCTGCTTGCAGGCAGGTTGCTTCACACGCCGCGCAGCTCCATCTCTCTGCGCCCGTGCCTCTCAGCCAGCCGCCGCTGCCTGTTCGTGCCTGCTATTGTCCTGGTATCCCCTGTGGAGCGTGGGTAATTGCGAGTGTACTGTCTGTACTGTAGTTTTGATTCTGTTCTCTTTTGCTCCTGTTTCCACTTTTGTACTTGTTGTTAGCTGCTCCCCATTTCCTTCTGTACCCTTTAGCCTCCTGTTGTTTGCCGCTGCGTCCATGAGGCCCCGCCCCCCTCGCCTCGCCTCAAACCCACGTTTCCGCCGCTGCGTCCCCTGCGGCCCCGCCCACCCGATCGCCCATTCGCCGAGCCCCCTCCCAGCTGATCCGCCCTCCCTCACCCCCTACTTATGGCGGCCGCTGCCAAGACACACTACATTAACTATAACTCGGCTCAATACCATTCAAAGTGTTCTCATAAATGATGTCATTTGAGATGTCCTCAGTCTTGTTATGAATGCTATAATTTAACATGCTATGAGTGATGTAATATGAAAGGGTATGAACAGTGCACGGGGAAGCGCATTTGTTCCTGGGAACCCACCACCAGGCCCAGGGAGTCAGGATGTCCCTAACCTGCCCCCTTATGTAATTTAAAACCTTTTTCTTGGGACTAAGTCCTGAATCCTAAAATGGCTGCCACCACATTCTAATTGATGTGGTGACAGTCAAGCAGATTTCACCATGAGATCTGTCGCCCCCTTGGATCCTCCGCGGTGTGTAATATACAAAGGTTTTGAGTATTAATTGCTCAAAAAAACATTGAACGGATTTACACTAACGCACAAAAAGTACTCTTTTTGGATCAAGATCTAGCTTTTTGCCACATTTAGAATAAATCCGTTCAGCCGTTTGTGGACGAAATAGCCAGTGGTGACCATGTTACCACAAGTTTCTCCCTTTAAACATAGAAAATATGGCAATAATGACATGCTGAAAAGGTGTTTCCACCCTATTCCACCAACGGCGGCCATGACCCTCTCAGATCTTTGTTGATTGTAGACAGTGGTTCTTACCCGTACACCCATAAATCGGTCCTTGAGCACGATCCAGGACAGGAGGAAGACGAAGGCCTTGTTGCAGCAGAACAGCACAGCGGTGTCACCAGGACCTATCTTTTGCAGAGCCAGGAAGAGGAGGTAGCTGCTGAGAGTCCATAGGAGGCAAAAGGGCCCAACCCGTCTCAGGGCCAATTGTGGGGTGCAGTTGTCCAGGCCTAGGAAGGCACCACAGTACCTGGTGGGGCAGCAAGAGAGGGGTCAGTAGACAAAAGCAAGTAAAAGCAAAACATGCTCTGTGCAAATTGAAGGAATCAAGTAAGATAGTGACACTGGTCAATTTATAAGGCTCCACATGCTAATAAGTGAATGGGCTTAACAAATCAAAAAGACCTCAACGGTTTTGACATAACGAACCTTGAATTTTTCAGGATCAGTGTTAAAATTGCAAAACAAAAAAAGAAACAATTAAGTACAAAGGTGGAAGAAAACAGGAGCTGAACTCCTTGAATAAAACAGCTTTTATTTATGTGTGCAGAAGTTAACTTTCATCAAGCTCTCCTCTGCCCGGACCCTTCCCACTCTCCCATCCCGCCCCATTAATTAACTATGTACTCATCTGTAGCAAGAAGCTTGTGATCTGAACAATAGTGACCAAATAAGTGTAATTTTCCTATTCTATATAACTCCTAATTCAGATTCTGATAGAGAGTGCTGGTCGAGCGTGCAGGGCTCTGTAACTGATGTCTGCCCTGGAAGAGTGAGTCCATACCACCTAATACATTCAAGAACTCAGAGCCTTGGTTCCAAGAAAAAAATCAAAGGTTCCCCTACTGCTTCAAGGCTGGTCGCTCAGTTTCAGGCTAGAATTCCTGATACCTAGCCATAATTACCATTGCAGAGATATCACTGTCAATCTGAATTTATCATCATTTTGAAGTCCGTCAAGAACAGTCAAACTGATAATCTTACATATTCTTAACTTTTACTAGAAAGGAATCGGTGGCACGGTTGTTAGTTGGTGCAATCCTTGGACACTCCAAAAATCATATTTGGCTTGGGTGGGGGGGGGGGGGAGTGGGCGCAGTCCTTGCCTGCTTTGTTCAACCAAGAACTCTTGCCTTGGGTCCCTGGAGGAACTTCTTAGGGGAAACATTTCAACTACCCCTTACCACCTCAAATCTAGTCACAATTTGTTTGCCCCTTCTGGCATAAGAGAAATAATGAAGCCGAACCTGGGATCTGCATAGTAAATTTTACAATCCAGCTAATTACAATTATAATGTATTTACCTGTCTTTCACATCTCCTTTCAGATTACACTTTTGTGCGGTGTCCCAAAACAAGCTAAGAGCCTTCTATGGACATTTGTGTACATCACCAGAATGTTTCCAACATAGGTTCACACGAACACAACATTCTACCAACCATGGTGTAGTGTGTTACTAGTCTGATAATGCTGGGTTCTTGACTTAACACTGTTAAGTCAAGAACCCACCATTTTAAGGACCACACCACAGTGGTGTGGCTAGACCTACTGCCACCCTGTGAGGTCCCTAAATTTGCCGCCTGGTGCAGGTAAGAGCGGGGGTTGGTGGCTGACGGTTGACTTGTTCCAGGGGGTCGGTGGCCGATGGACAGCTTGTTTCTAGGGGGGGGTTGGCAGCCGATGGACAACTTGTTCTAGGGGGGATGGTGGTAGTCGACAGACATGACTTGCTCACTTTCCGCCGCCCCCACCCCCCTTAGCTACGCCACTGCCACACCAGCTGCTTTTGCTTATATAACACTAGCCACACAAAGGTGGTACGTAGTCGTGCCAGACTGTAAACCAAAAGCAGCGCTAACAGAAATTCTCAAACTAACCCCACCACTTCCCTCCGTTGCTTTCTGTTTAGCTATAAATATTTTCTCTCTCCTTTTTCTTCCCTTTAATTCACCACTGTCTCTCTCACTCTCTTTCTCTCTCTCTCTTTCCCTCTATCTCTCTTTATACCAAGCTGTGTCTGCTGCAATCAACCTTGGTAGCTGGAGAGAGTGACAGAGGCCTGAGCCTTCTGAAACCAACCTCCAAAGACTGCAGCCGCAGAGAAATGGCCGATGAGATAAACTGCCCCTTGGGCACTGTAATCAGTTATATGTGTGGCTGTGTCTCTTCTCGCACTCTCCACAACAGCCCATGCTTATGCACCCTACAGCTCTACCGAGAATAACAACCTGCACCTAAACTGTTCCCATCAAGGCCAAACTACGACCAACAGGCTTGTTACCATGCTGTGGAAGGGCACCCAGGAAACTGGTGCAAATCAAACTACTGCATGATCCCAGGAGGGCTATTGAAATTATACCTACAGATTGGCGGTTTGCCTAACAATCCAGAGGTACTTTGGGCATCCCATGGGGTGGGAAAGCCCTACTCAATTGCCAATATAATACAATACCTATGCATGGGCTCACACACTTTGGTAGAGGAAGGAAGCAAAGAATAAAAATCATACGCATTGGTTTCAAGCCAAAAACGTAACCACTCGACCACATATTCTGCAGGCTTGGCACTCTTAATAATTTCCACAGACCCAGCATTATTATAGCTTTTAATAAATCCAGAACTCTTGGTCTATTCCATAGATACATCACTTTTACTTACACAAAAAGGGCTTTTGAACAATCGCACACAGGTTCATCTAACACCATCCCACAGCCCCGGCACTCTTACACCAACACCTTTCACCATTTCACAGAATGAGAGCTGTTAAACCATCCTACACAACCAATGTCTTCATACCATCCCTTACCAGTGGCGGCTACCATGTACGAATGGTGGCGAGGCGGGTGACCCAAAAAATTTAAAAATACATAAAATGTATCTTCCTCCGCGATGCAACACCCTCTTCGGTCTTCTGGCAGCCTCCAGCGCAGGACCCAGCAGCAAACTCCCCTAACCAATCCTGGTGCTGCTTTCACTAGCATGTTAGCAGCACCAGAATTGGAGGAAGGGGCATCACTCTGCACTCCTAAGAAAACTGGAGGCCTGCGCTTTCTCTAACCAAGCTGTTGTATCTCTAACCCAGCTGTCTACGACAACTGGGTTAGAGAAGTTTAAAATGCCCACATCTGGTTGGCAAATCTGGTTGACATGCACAATTTAAACAGCTCAGCTCCCTGCTTGTGCCAATCGGCACGTTAGCACTGGCCCCGCCCTGTTCTGTCACTCAGATCAGGACAGGTCAGATGCTGAAAAATAAAAAGGTAATAAATAAACGTTATTACCGTTTATTTTTCAACTCTGGCCTGTGGCTTTTCTTAGTAGGGCAACGCTCCTCTGCTCAAATGGAGGAGCCACCCTGTAAACTGTCTTACATTATCCTACTTCCAGGTGCTGTTGCATCATTCCATAACACCTTCCAATAGAACCCGAAAACCAGTGACACAAGCATTTACAATGCAATGGTCTCGGCATTATTAAAAGTAGAGTTATTGGCATTGCTCGTGACTTCTTTTTTTTTTAAATCATAAATAAATGGCATTGTCATTTATATTGCCAATAGCTTAATCGTTAAATAAATGGCATTGTCATTTACAATGCCAATAGCTTAACCGCTCGCAAATGCATGACCTATTGCATTTACACCCACACAGAGCCACACACACAAAGCCACCCACACACACATACAGAGCCACCCACACAGAGCCACCCACACAGTCATTCACATAGAGCCACCTATACAGAGCCACCCTCACACAGACAGAGCCACAGAGCCACCCACACATAGAGCCACCTACAAAAAAAGCTATCCACACACAGCCACACTGGGTGTGGGAGGAAGGGGGGGTTGTCGCGAGCAGCATTTGGAGTGTGAGCAGACTGCGCACCCCTCTCTTTACTTGGGTCTGGCACGGGCATGTGGAAAACTGGTCCAAAATGTGACAAGTCTGTTCTAATATTACAACGGTAACAACTAAACAATTCAGGAAACCACCCCCAAAATAATTCATATTTAAATAGCTACAATAATAAACGCAACAACATCTCCTTGAAAAGTGTCAGTTTTCATTCTCGAGGGAGCACCACGACACTTGACTTCGAAAAGCGCGATGAATCGCCCCCGTTGTTGCTGAAGGTCCGCGCGCTCTGTTTTTGGCCTGCTGCAGACTCTAGAGGGGAATAAGGAAGTCGACAACGGCGCCCTTCTCTGAACTTCTGCGGAGACACATGTGTGCAGAAGCCCGAGATAAACTGAAAGTCTGTAAAAGGCAGCTGGCGGGCAGGAGAGGGGGGGGATCTCTGCCCGGGACGGTGCCGCACCCCAGCCGGAGGGTGCCGCGCCCTGACCCCGCATACAGGGGCCGTTCGCAGCGCCTCCAGGGGCGGCGGGGGAGGGGCTGCCGGCGTGTTTACATAGCCCCGGAAACATCAACAAAACAAGCGACTCGAGAACTACCTTTTGGGGGCGGCAAACAAAACTCTGCCCTGAGCCCTTACCCTCCGCGGTCGCGCCCGCCTCGGTCACGATCTCCGAAGCTTCCCCTTATATTGTTGGTGCCGGAATACAGGGTATAGTCGAGTGACGCTGCGAGGTTACTTGTGGCACTATCGTTTATCTTTCGAAATCTTCCTGCTAGCTCACAACGAGCTGCTCAGTTTTCAGGGTGAATCTTTTCTGCAGAGCCCCGTGGCCAGAGAGATGCGAAACAAGATAAACTGTGTGTGCATTCACAAAAAGCAGGAGAGGTGACTCCACACGTCCACGTTTCTCCGAGGCAAGGCAGAAATGCCTTGGAGAAAGTGTCGTCTTTTTCCAATTGGGGCGAGGTTTACTTTCTCTCCTCTTCCCATTGGCTGGAAGGTAAAATTCCAGCCAATGGGAAGAGGAGAGAAAGTAAATAGAAAGAAGCTTAAAAAAACGCCCCCGAATCCGAAAAAGACGGGGCTTGAACCGAGTGACGCCCCTATCCTCCAATGGCTGGCCTCCGTTTAGGAAGCCAGCCAATGGAGAAGAGGGGCGGGTTCAAGCCCCCTTACTAAAAAACATTAAATCTTCGGAGCTCCACCCTCACTGCTTACAGCAGTGCAACGAGTCCTCAACCTAAAAAAGGACTCACTAAATAGCAGGGTCGCGCTGGCCATAGCGGGCACCGGGCATTTCCCCGGTGGGCCAGAAGGCTAGGGGGCGATTTTTTATCAGAGGGGGCCGTTTCTGTTGCTGGCGCCGTTTTTGCAGCAGTGCTGCAAAATTGGTCCCTTGTAACAAAAGCACTGCAGCGTACCCACCAGCCTTCCCCCCAGAGGCCAGTCAGATGCCAGGGCTGGTTTGCGATCTCAGTCAGGCCCTTCTCAATAGGCACTGAACTGCGATAACAGGTGGGAGAAATCTCTTAGCTGAAGTCCGAAAGATCTCAGAGTGCAGAAACTCTTCCGATTGCCTGTAGACAGTCACTATCCCAGGGCAGGGATGTAAGCCTGCTAGATAGGATTATAAAGTCACAGCTGTTCCCGAGGGGCAGAGAAGCTCAATATGTCAGATGGAAAACAAGCAAAAAAAGAACAAAGAAGTACTCTTCTTTTTCATGCATAGAGAAGATGAGTACTGTCTGTTCAGGTGCCTGAACTCTATGAATCTGGCGCAAGTAGCAGAGAGGTCTTGAAGCCACAACTAGAGAAGAAGCGAGTGAGCCCAGGCAATGGATTAATCATGATTTTGGATAGCACCCGCTTCAAGAATCTAAGACCCTGTAGGTGAAGTAGTCATCCAAGGTATAGCCCACCAAAGCACTTGATCCGATCAGAAACTGGCTGGAGCACCTGCCATCTACCAAGGACATTCTGAAACTCAAAGTGGATGTAATTGTGGAACCAGAGGTAATCATTTCCAGGTTAACAATTGTGTGTGTTTCCCTGTGCATGGAGCAGCAGAGCCATCTGACATTGGAAGAACTGAAGAGAGTAGATGTCAGTGGGACAAGGGTGGTGTCTTACCCATCCCTGGGTATGTGAATCTTGGCAACAGACTGCCAAGCAAGATCAAGGGTCAACAAAGAAATTACCACACCTTTTCTGCCTATTTACAGGGGATTACAAAAGGCCAAAACGTATTGCCGTCACCAGCTCAGCTATTATCAGCGCACCCTACAACCTGTGGTGTTGCATTGATTTCTTGATTACCTTTACAGTGTTGAGGAGAACCTCCTATGTTGGAGGACAAACATATGGATATAGTCAGATGGGAAGTACCGAAGCAAGACCCGGTAGTTGGAGTCGCCCTACTCTAGGACAAGGAGTCAAGATTCCCCATGGGGGTGCAAGGTGGTGAAGGGGGGCATCCCATTGTTGGGAATGGTCTGCAAGACACTACGCCTGATGGAAGATCCACAAGGGAGTACCCTACCAGGAGTGATCTTGATGAAGTGTCCACTTGTCTTCAAGCGGAGCAGGCTACATCCATCTCTGTGCCACAAGCCAATATCACAGGGAATCCGGGGGGAGCAGGGGGGAAGAGAGAGAGAGAGAGAGAGAGAGAGAGAGAGAGAGAGAGACTCCTACATTTCTATGGGCAATGTTTTGTTTTTCTTTAAATATGTTGTGTATTGGTGGTGAATGCTTTCAGTGTGCGACTTTTTACGACACTTATAACAGGCACCATTGCACCATGATGCAAGAGTGTTTGCATTGTGGGAATTATTGTTTTTGTGCAGGAAGGGAGGGACACCTTTCTGCACCAAAACAATCTACGGAGGCGATTTCCTCCTCCTATGTGTACTGCTGAATGCAGAAAACATAAAAAGAGGAAAAACGAGGAGTAATAAAGTTATTTCTCCTCGTTGCACCTCCGCTGGGGAGGCATAGGCTTTTGACGTAGTCACAGGTTTACAAAACATTGTAAATTAGGGAATGTGTCAAATACCATGGGTATTACGTGGGTACACCCACTGTAACGCCCATGGCACACCTTCCCATCGTAGTCTGAGGCAATGCAATGACTTTTGCTGTGTTGCCTCACACCATATCTACAAGACCATGAAAAGCTACGCAGGGAGGCTTTACGTGGCCTTGTAGATATGGCACGTTATAGAAACAAGGGTTCCTAGCTTATTTGAAATAGTCACAATACAGTATAGTACACAATGGACTACTATACGTTAAGTTCTCCCTGCCCAGCCGGGCAAGGAATTTATTTACCAATCAATGTCAGATTTGATCACAATATTTTTCAGACAAGTAGTATGACACAAGCCTGTGCCGTACTTTGAAGAGGAGAAGATAGAGAAAAGTGAAAGGGGTGTTTTCAGGCAAGGAAAAAAGAGCAAGTCAGGGCACTTACAAATGAAAAGAAATAGTGACAGTGTCGCCTGGAGTGAAACAAACAATATCAATTTTAAAATGCTACATGTATGTACACTCATAGGTGTCGACGTTTCGATCCCTTCGCTCAATTAGTTAATTGGGATCATCATCAGGACTTAAAAATTAGAGTTGCCTGAATGTAACAAAGCCTGTTGAGAAAGTAAGGAAATAAGCACAAGGAGAAATCTTTAGAGAAAACAGTTATTGAGGAGAGCGGTCAATGCATGCCTTAAACTTTCCACTATATATCTGAAATCACAGTTTGTGACAAGTGCTGGGTGATAGTGCCATTTGTGAAGTACACAGTCACGTTGCATTTACACATCAACAATGAGCCTCGCAATCGCAGTGACTCTTGTGCAAAAGATATTAGGAGTTGTGCATGACGAGTGACTAATGGGATTGTGCAGCCGTGTGTTTGGTGAGTGGGGGATGCCCTCGACTCAGTGAGCTGGTGTTTGAGCCGGGCCTCATGCATCTCTGGTTTTTCAATGGTAGTTGACCCTTTTGGCGCTTACAGGTCATCATAGGACGTACCTCTGGATGCGAGGTATTGAGTAAGGCGTCAGGCTTTCTTCGGGCACCCGAGGGTAGCGTCCAGTGGAAGCCAGGGGTACAGCACTAGTCCTGCTTGTATGGTTTAGATATATCCCATAGCGGCTTTTAGCCGAGCTGTGGGAAAAATTCACTTTAGTATGCGTGGTAAGGGCGGGCCACGGTACGAGTGATTTAATTAGATTACATACCCATTGTGAGCTCGTTTTAATTCTTGTACGATTCCAAATGATTCTTGGGGTGAATTGGTTCTAGTTCTTGCAGCGCCGACTTGTTTAGCGGGCTGAAATGAATTAATTATGTTCAAAGTTATCTAACAGTTTTCTGGAATTCAGTCCGGAGGATCTAGAAGAACAAGTATTGAGGAGGTTTACCTTAATTAGTGGTACTGAGTGGTACACTGGGGGCTCGATGGCCGGGGTAACTGGTGACCAGTTGTCCACTCTGTATTCGATCAATGTCGCAATGTTGCGCTGGAAAATAAGGATGAAATTTACTTGGCGCCTAATCTCTGAAGCATAGTCAGGATCGGACTCAGTGTCCGTTCGAGCGCCTGCGGGGAAGAGCCACTTACCGAGTCAGGTAGGGGCTCGCGTCTGGCCGGGATGCTTCGTTTCGATGCCGGTTACCGCTGGAATTCCTAGGAGTGCTAGTCATAGTTTAGCGGACCGATCACGTGGAGATAAGTGCAAGCGCCATCTTGGAACGGTGTCCCAGTCTTGAATGGCCACAGTAATGGCAGGGGCTCTTAGACGCTTACGTGGGCGCCATCTTGCAATGTCTTAGAGTTCATAGGTGGCATGTTACTAAGACGTATGAGAACCCATAGCTTGTGATTGCATGAGGTCCCAATGAAAGGGATTAGGTTAGCGCAAAGTGTCCTTCACGGGTTTCTTACTAGAATTTGGGACATGCATCCAACTGATTGAGTTAACATTTGGTGGGCTGCAGGGATAGTATAACGCAGGCTGTCGCTTGGCAAGATGCATAGGGGGAGGGGCGTGCATGTGTACCAATAAAGTTGGTGTGGGTGAAACAATTGTGTCACATATATGTTCATTAATATCTTAGCACCAGATAGTTGAGACCCATAAGTCTTTCTGCGTGGCAATTCTTAAATTCCGATATAGTTTTTTCACAAGAGAGTGGTCCAGTCCTCACTCCGGTTCAGTCCCGTGTGGATGGTATTAAACTGTATGATTGATTTCAATTCCTCGCGATTCAGGATTTGTTGCAGATTACCACCTCTTGGTGGTAATTTCACCGATTTCAGGACTGTCCATCTCAAGTCGTCAGCCGTGTGTTTCAGGGATGAAAAATGTTCCACTAGCGGGGCATTGAGAGTCCCGCATCTTATGCGGCTCCGGTGTTGGCTTATGCGCGTCTTCACCTTCTGTGTGGTTTGCCCCACATACATTTTCGGACAAGGGCATAGGACCGCATAAATTACATTACAACTGTTGCAGTTTGTTAAAACTTTCATCTCATTTGTGACATTATTGTGACTGAAAGTGCGCCCCTCCAGTGTCAAATCACACACAATACATTGCCCACATTTTACATGCCCCGTTACAGGTGGTAAGCCCCAGTTGGATTCAATTGTATTATTTGCGGGCGGTGTAGGTAGAGCCGCCCGGACAAGATGGTCTTTTATATTTTTGCTTTTTTTGAACGCAAACAATGGCTTTTCAAAATTTAGTTGGCCTGCATTCAGGATTGACCAATGCTGCAAGATTGTTTTGCGAATTTTGTTCGAGACTGGGGAAAAAGTGGTGACACAAGCAATTCTTTCAGTCCTCTCCCTACTTTTTGGTTCAAGTAAGACGTCTCGGGGGCAGTACCATGCTCTTTTAGAGGCATTCCTGACTAATCTCTTTGGATATCCACGCGCTTTGAGTTTTGATGACAAAATATCTGCCTCTCTGAAATAGTCAGATTTTGATGAACAGTTACGCCTAATGCGGAGGAATTGTGAGTAGGGGAGTGAATCTTTGAGGGCTTTAGGGTGGTTGCTGTCATACCTCAGCAACGTATTGCGTTCGGTTGGTTTCCTGTACAATCGGGTCAGCAATTCGCCCTCCTCATGATAAATTGTCAAATCAAGAAAAGGGATCTCTGTTTTATGATGAGAGAGAGTAAACTGCAGGTCATCACAGTTATTGTTTAACCAGTGTAAGAAAGATTCTAAAATCTTCTCGTCCAGATTCCAAATTAAAAAAATATCATCTATGTACCGTCGCCAGATGGCGATGCCAGATCGAAACGGATTCATATCCGATAAGATCATGCCCGTCTCGAGCGCGTCTATAAACAATATTGCCAGGTGGGGGGCAAAAATAGCCCCCATAGATGTACCCTTTATCTGCTGGAAGAATACCCCATCAAAGACAAAAAAATTCCTCGTGAGACACAATTCCAATAGCTGTAATATGAAGAGTGTCGGTACTCTATGGGGTCTGGGCCTGGAGTCAAGGAATTTTTGAATGACCCGTAGAGCCGCTCCTTGGGGGATATTGGTGTAGAGCGACTCTACGTCCAAGGTACAGAGTGTTTGGAAGCCTGGATCAAAAGGGTAATGCTCCACCAAGTTTATCATTTCCATGCTGTCACGGACATAACAGCAAGTAGATGGCACAAAATCTTTGATGTGAAAATCCACATAGGAACCCAGCGGCTCCAAAATTGAGCCACAGGCAGACACTATCGGTCTTCCCGGTGGTTTTTCGATGTTTTTATGAATTTTTGGGAGGGTGTAAATCACAGGTAGGCGCGGGCATTTGACATTCAGGAAGTTATATTCCTTCTTACTGAGGTAGCCTTCGTCTTTGGCATCTGAGGTCAACTTTTTAATTTGTGCTTGGATATCACTAGTTGGGTTGCGTCCTAGTCTTAAAAAATGCTCTCTGTTATTCGATTGACGGTTAATTTCATCTTTATAAGAGTCAATGTTCTGTAGAACAATTCCTCCGCCCTTATCTGCACTCTTGATAATCACATCAGCATTAGATTTAAGTGTGCTGATTGCTTCTTTCTCACTCTTGCGGATGTTATAAGGGATGAATAATTTTTTCTTCTCCAATGCCTCCAGATCTTTATTAATCAGTTTTTCGAAAGTCACGATTTCAGATGGGACCATACTAGCAGTTGGCAGGAAGGTGGAGGGAGGGCTAACGGGTGTGTTACGATTGGACTCTGGTGGAGGGTGCAGCTGAAAGAAAGCCTTCAGACGGATAAGTCTGAAGAATCTGAGTAATTCATTCTGCAATTCCATAAAATTTGGACGAATGGTGGGGACAAAGGACAGTCCCTTCTTCAAGAGTTCCAATTCGGAATGTTGTAGTATGTGGTTGGACAGATTGACGATTGGAATTACCTCAGGGGCATTTTGCAAGGAAGGGGCTACCATTGGTAAAAGTTGTTGCGGGTCTTCCGCTCCCCTGGGGCGTTGAACCATCTCCGAGGCTTTTTCGCTCTCCCTCTCTGTGGGGTTCCTGATTGGCCCCTGGATAAAAAATTCCCTTGGGGGCCTCCTCCACCTCTTCTTAAATTACTCCCTCCTTCTCCGGGGTCTGAGTGGTCAGATGAATCCTCCGAAGTATCGGAGAATCCCACTATATTTTGCCGTTTATTGTAACGGCCCCACGGTCTATTGTAGGGATTAAAATTAGGTCTATTCGTATAAAAATCTTTATTAAGATAGGGATAAGTGTTCTCAGCACTATAGTTCTTGATGTCTTTTTTAACTTTGTTTGCCTTTTTATTTTGCTCTATGTAGTTAAACTCTGCAACTGCCTTTTCGACTTGTTCAAGCAGTTTCTTGCATTCAGGTGTGGGGTCTGTGTCACTGATCTGTTTTAGGAGGTCATTGATTTCAATCTCCAGTGTTTTAAGCATCTCAGTGGCAATATCAATGCCCAATGCTAACCATTGTCTGGAACATGTAGTTCCAATATAGCTAAAGTGTGTCGTGTACTTGGGGTTATCCGTAAATATGCCTGGAATGTTCCGCACCTGCAAACCGACTGGTATGACACCGGATTTGAGATAATCCGTTAGCATTAGTACCATTAGTTGGAGCCTGACCTGTTTTTTCTTAAGTTTTTCTAATTGTTCCGGTAAACTGGAGACAGCACCTGGGGGGGCATCTGGAGTCTCTGATAGTAGTGAGGGTAATGAACATAAATGTTTGATATGATCTACAGTATATAAAGGGGCA
This sequence comes from Lissotriton helveticus, assembly GCF_964261635.1. Classification (NCBI taxonomy): domain Eukaryota; kingdom Metazoa; phylum Chordata; class Amphibia; order Caudata; family Salamandridae; genus Lissotriton; species Lissotriton helveticus. The sequence continues at coordinate 644,799,601 of NC_136070.1, forward strand.
TGGTCTGACATCTCCTAAAGAATATAGACAAAGGCTTAAAGGAGAGGTAAGAACGAATTCAAGATCTGTGAGTACTATGGCACTAGGAAGGCCACCCTCGAGAACGAGGTATTTCGAGTTTAAGACAAACCCTGCAATCTAGTGATTGCGCTCAAGTATTTTTGAAAATATGGCACGGCACTGTGCGCCATCTGAACGGCAATAAAAACTGACTTTTCGGCGGCACACAGGGGCTTGTAAATGAGGCCCTAAAACTTTATTCAATTCCTTCAATCCCGGAAACTTGTTGCCACAGCTTCCTACTTCATGTACAATGCAGGTGGAAGAGAAATTGCAAGGGTTACCTGCATGCGTTGCACCCACTACAGTCACCCGAAAGCCCAAACAGCCTGACTAGATCCACATCTGTGTGGATGTGACTCTGTCTAACATGACCACACAAAATCGATACAGAGTGGATGATATATGGCCAGACATCAATAGCTAAACAACAAGAGTGAGAGGAAAGATAAACGGAGCCACTCTTTGTCCCCCTGTCAATATCAATTCAACAACTAAAGAGTGCAACCAACAAAAAAAGGAAAGAGCCATCAAGAGAAAACACTCTTGTTTAACCCCTTCCATGTGTTTGACGGCCAGCGGCCGTCGCAAGTACTACTTCCGTAGTGCTGCATACGTCCGTTGGCCGACGCAGCTCCGCCCACTCCGCTAAACCGCTGCACCGCGGCGGAATTGCCGCTGCGGTTAAGTGGTTAAAAAGAACCATCACTCACCAACCTAGTTGGTGACATGCTTCATCATTGGGTTCCCACCAGAGAGGCCGAGTGCCTCTCTGGTGTGCTACGACACCTGATTACAGGGAAGCAGGTTTTTTGGTGCAATAAGTGAGTGCAATAAGTGAGTGGGAAAAGTGATTTAAAAGGTGCCTTTGTCTTATCCCCCAAAAAAATGTGTAATGGTGGAAAACTCAACACCAATAAAAACAAGTGGGTTGGATGTCTTCAATAACCTATTAATAATAACCTATATATCCCACTGTGAAAAAGGAAAAATGGTCAACATGTTTCTGCTTCAGAAGGCTATTAGCAAAGCATTCTTTAGGACCAGCACACCATGGTGGTATACGCATGTTAAGGCGCACCCTAACCTGTGGCGAAATGAACTGAATAAACTCACGGTTGTTCATTGAACTGTCAAGATTTCACGTCCACGGATGGGATTACGCAGGTGTCTCACGGGCGTGTGACTTTGATGTAAGAATTACTATAAGTCACCACCCACCACCGGGACCCATGATGTGAGGCTAATAGCCTTCTGAAGCAGAAACATGTTGACCATTTTTCCTTTTTCACAGTAGGATGTATCTGGTCAATTTAGCCAGTTATTAAAAACATCCAACGCACTTGCTTTTATTGGTGTCGCGTTTTCCACCATTACAAATATTGGGGGGATAAAACAAAGGCACCTTTTATATCACTTTTTCTACTCACTTATTGCACTCACGCCTTGCACTAAAAAACTTGCTCCGCTGTAATCAGGCGTCGTAGCACACCAGAGAGGCACTCGGACTCTCTGGTGGGAACCCAATGATGAAGCATGTCACCAACTAGGTTGGTGAGTGAGGGTCCTTTTTAAACAAGAGTGTTTTCTCTTGCTGGCTCTTTCCTTTTTTTTGTTGGTTGCACTCTTTCGTTGTTGAACAGACATCAATAGCGTCAAGTGCTTTTGAAAATCGACATCATGATAAAGCAGAACTCTTTCCACACCCCTGAAGCTAAGGAGGTAGAAGATACTGAGCAGGGGGGTCTCATCCTCTTCTGAGGTATTCCAAAAAGTCAACTGAGAGCTGCTTGTCAAGCTAAGTGGCGCAATTAATGTCAGTGATCACCTTCTCATTGAGACAAGTATAATAACATAACATAACATGACATAACATACCGTGTGTATTTGTAAAGCGCACCTTCAACACGAAGGGTATCTTGGCGCTGAATAATAGCTGTTTATTGTTACCCAACTCAATGGTATGCATTTTATCATCCTCAGAAGGATGAAAGGTAAAGACTGAAGGCATCACTCCAAAGGCTGGGCGACTGTGGGCTCATGCTCCATTGAGACATGTGCAAGTTCCAGGAAAGCAAGCAGGGATATTTTGGGGTTTTTAGGTTACGTGCAATTAAGGCGGACCACAAGAGTATGCAGACATCGAGACTGTCCGCCCTCCTCTGAGGGTATCATAGGTGTATGGGTTCCTGGGGACGATCAGTCATGGTGGATGATTACACTTAACATGGCAAAGCTCACAGAATCACTTCGGAAACTCATCAAAGAGAGAACCGATTGGATGATGAAGGTTGATAATAAAGGTGCTTGTGAGGCAATAACACTTTCAAGACCTACTTTGGCACTACATGGAAACCTGTGCCCATAGTGGATGCAAGGCCATCTGGGCTAGGAGCAGTCTTCCGCCACAAAGACTCTCAAATGAACTACTTTTCTAAAGCGTATGCCACTCTCGTGATAACGGTCACAGAACAGCGCTAGCCCCACATTGACAGAGAAGCAAAAACCATTTTGTGCTACTGTTATCATGTTCATGTCTACTTTGATAGACACCTATTCCAGGTGAGGACAATTACAGGCCTGTAGCACCTATCTTTAAGCTCCTCACCCCACACCTGTATCAAAAAGCGAGGGTTGCAATCCCCTGATTATCAATTGTGAAGGAACACCGACTAGGAATGGCCAACAATCTGGACTACCTCTCATGATGCCCTGTTCCTGTTCCCGAGTGGGAATCAGAAGAGGTTGCTGAAACACAGGTGAACTTATGCATGATAATCGATGGTGCCGTCCCAAAACACCTAATGCATTTCTCAGCAGGTGCAAGAGGCAGCGGCAGATGACAGCTGACAAATCATTAGTATTGAGAATTGGTGAGCTGGCACACAATGACCTTATAAAGACCTAGGTCAGACTTAATGAAAGGGTGTCTTAACCATGCATATATCAGCTGATGGAAGTTAAGATCACCCAGTGTCTCGTGGCGAATGACGGAAAAAGGACATTGACTTTTGCCTGGTATATCCAAGGAGCTAAGTGATTAAACTAGAGTCAAACTCAGTGCAGACTACTACGATGCCCGCGATGGGGACACGTCTTTGGGACTTATTACGAGTCTGGTGGTCACGGACCACCAGACTCGCAGGGCACGGCGGTGGTGGTCTTCCGACTGCCTATTATAACCAGGGCAGTAAGGCCACTCTGGGACCACCGCAACCTGCAGGGATCATAGATCCCTGGTGACGGTGTGGTGGTCTTGAGGCCGCAATATGCTTGGTGGGGCCACTGCAGCTCTGCCAAGCGGATGTATGACATTACAACGCATGCTTTTACATCGCATGCTTTTACAACGCGGTTTTAACAACGCATGCCATTACAACGCATAGTGCTTTTAGGCGCTGGATAGTGAATTGTTTAATTTACTATTCCAACTCCAGTCCCCGTGGATAGTAGGTAAGGTGTTGGATAGTACATTAAACCTATTCCCTATCCTAGAGCGCCCCCCAGTGCAATGCGTTGTAATAGTTTGCGTTGTAAAAGTTGCGTTGTAAAGGCACTGCGTGGTAAAAGTTGCGTTGTAAAGGTTGTTTACCCTGCCAAGCATATTACGAGCTTCCTCACCACAACAGTTTTTATAGTGGCGCGACCCCTATGAAAAGTGCTGCAGTGAGGAAACAAAGGGGGCCTCCGTGCCATGTGGATACACACAGGAGTTGTACATAGATGGGGGTAGGGGTACTACTCCCAGTTTTGAGGTGTGCACACTTAGCTTTGGACCACGTGGTCCTATTCCTAAGTCATCAATATTCAATCAAAAATTCATTCGGAATGCTTCTTTTAACGTTTTTTCTCTGTAATATTTATTGATGATAATTTTCTCATCTCATTACTTCATTTTTTCAAAATATCGGCAAATTTCATTTTTTTTGACGTATTTCACATTAAACCCAATGCATTTCGGGTACAAATGGACCCTTCATCAGGGGTCTCTATGGAAAGAACAAAGAACAATATTGAGCCCAAAGCTGTGTTCTAAATGATACATAAAACGCAGTACAGTGCAAGATGAAAGCGAACATAATAATGCTACGAGTCTCATTCTATGTCATGTCTGATAAACAGTTACTCTCACTGTGTCAATACGAAAATCCAAAGCTAATAAAACATCTATGTCTTTTGCGGTTATTACCTAATCGGAACGACCAGCGTTCCGTGTCCGTTACTTACAAAAATGAACTGTTTCAATCTGCCTCTCCTCCTCGCCAATAGCAATCTGGTTAGGATCACGTACAACATTCTGTCTTTAATGTTTGATCTTATTGGCTGACAACGCGGTCACGTGCCCGCAACTCGTTCCCATTGTTTACATGTGTATATCTTGTCTACACCACTCAATGAGATTACTGCGCAACCACTACGCTAATATATTTCATGACAGACTCATTAAGAAATGTCCAATCATTATCCTCAGCTCAAAGATCGTATAAAATTCATCGTTAATTATGGTTTCACGATCTCAAAATTCAAACTGAATTGCCTACTATCACATAATTAGTCAACCACCAAAATTAAACAATGCATTTAGCTTTTAGAATGACAACAAGGTATATACATATGCAGTGATGATGAGCTCAGGACATGATCATAATATATCGGCCATATTGGAATGGAGTGTAACAGTGATAATCAACATGTATTATTATCAACAATGACATTATAACTGTAATATCGAGGTTACCCCGGGGTGACACTGTTAGCCGAGGCTAACACGGGAACATTCAAATGACCTTCTCGTTGATTACAAGAAACATGTTAGTTCCAGTCTGTCATTAAGCCCATCCGGCTGAAAACTTCCCATCTTTTTTATCCAAAAGTATTCTGATCTGAGTCTCATTTTGTGTGTGTCCAGACCTGGGCGTGCAGCGACCACTTCTAGTATAGTATAACGTAATTGGGAAATGTTATGTCCTGATTCTGCCCAGTGTGCTGCCACTGTGGATTTCAAATTCTTTTGACGGATGTTACTTTTATGTTCAGTGATTCTTACCTTGATCTTACGTTCGGTTTGCCCAACATACAATTTCCCACAGGGGCATTTGATTCCATAAATCACTCCTTTAGTATCACACGTGCTTGAATGTTTCAATGGAATCGATTGACCAGTTCTAGGATGTGTAAAGGACGATCCAGTTATTACGTTATTGCAATGTGTGCAGTTTTCACATTTGCGCATGCCTTTGTGTACTATCTTGTTAGGACTCTTTTCTTTCTTTCTCAACAATTCTTTTAAATTTTTAGATCTGTTGTAAGCAAATGTTATGCTTTCTGCAAACAAAGGTTGAAGATCAGGTTCCTCGGTGATTATAGCCCAATGTTTCCTCATGATGTTGCTAATTTGTGATGACTGCATGGAATATTTGAGAACACACACTGTGAGTTTTTGGTCTGTTTTATCTTTTTTTGTAAGTAGGGACTCTCTCGTCATGGCCATGACTTTCTTTTTTGATTCTTGTAGAAGTTGATTTGGATATCCTCTTTTTTCATATTTTTTGATCTGTCTGTCAATAGTGTCAGAAGCATCCATGGCGTCCGATGTGATCCTTTTGTAGCGGATAAACTGCGATAGTGGCAAATGCTGCTTCAAAGCTTGATGGTGAAAACTGGAGTAATGCAATCCACTGTTGCGGTCTGTTTCTTTTATATGTACATTGGTACATATTTGCCCATGTTTTATGGATACTTTTACATCAAGAAAAGATAGTTGATGTTGATCAATGTCGTATGTGAACTTGATTCTTTCATGGGTCACATTCAATCTCTCAATGTTTGCTTCCAATTCTTCTTTCTTTCCTCTCCACATAATAAAGATGTCATCTATGTAACGTTTATATACAATCAGGCCAGTTTTCCAATCTGGGTTGTTGAGTATATGGTCACTCTCAAACTTGGACATAAATATGTTCGCGTACGACGGTGCTCCAGCAAAACCCATGCTGGTCCCGCTGCATTGTGCAAAGTACTCTTCTTCCCATTCTAGGTAACTGTGGAAAAGCGCAAAATGCAAAATTTCCAACAAGAATTTTTTTTCTGGTCCCTCAATTTCATTATTTAATAGACACCACTCCATTGCTTCAAGCCCCTCATTGTGAGTGATCGAGGTGTATAACGCGGTCACGTCAATGGAACTGAGCCAGACTTCTTCATTTTCTGGGATCTTCACCTCCTGTAGAATAGTTAAGAATGCCGTCGTATCTTTTATATGGGTACACCACTTTTGAACTAGTGGTTGTAAAAACCAGTCTAGATATTGTCCAATAGGTTCAGAAAGAGATCCGCAAGCTGATACGATTGGCCTGAATAAAGCGATTTCGGTCTCCTCTGGGTTAGATTTATACACCGGGACAAATGTGATCGCTTTATTTAAATTTTTTCCCACATTGAGGCTTAAAATTTTTTTCAATACCATTCCACCCACAGATCAAGGAGAAAGCACAAAGAAAGAATTCAGAGTCAAGAGCACGTTTTGTGCCCCTACATCACATAAAACAATTGACAGCCGCGGGCCGTGGAGGGAGTTACGGTGGGGCAGGGAGGCGGGGAGGGGGAGGGGCAGGGTGGAGAGGGCTAAAAAACGGCACCTGGATAATTACAGGTAAGTAAACAATTTAAATAATATAATAAAACGAATTTCGTAGCGCGCACTGCATCGCAAAATGCGATGCAGTGCGCGCTACGAAATTCGTTTTATTAATCAAATTGTTTTCTTACCTGTAATTATCCAGGTGCCGTTTTTTAGCCCTCTCCACCCTGCCCCTCCCCCTCCCCGCCTCCCTGCCCCACCGTAACTCCCTCCACGGCCCGCGGGTGACAATTGATGCTTATGAACGAGTGATCACCACAGAAATTAAGAACATCAATTACAAGATTGGCACCAAAAGCAATTTTTCAAAGAAAGAATGGAACACATTGAAATCTTTGAAAGATATGACCGAAATAACTATTCAGAAAGCAGATAAAGGGGGAGCCCTGGTAGTAATGAATTCAACCTTCTATAAAGAAAGTGTCAATCAACATTTACAAGACACAAATATCTACCACAAACTTGAATGCGATCCTACAGAAACTTTTGCAGCTACACTTAAAGAGATACTAGATAAAGCCCTGGAGATGAAATGGATCACCAACAAAACTTATCAATTTTTGAATATTAAATATCCAAGGAGGCCACAATTCTACATGTTACCCAAGGTGCACAAGCACCTAACAAGACCGCCATTCAGGCCAATCGTATCAGCTTGCGGATCTCTTTCTGAACCTATTGGACAATATCTAGACTGGTTTTTACAACCACTAGTTCAAAAGTGGTGTACCCATATAAAAGATACGACGGCATTCTTAACTATTCTACAGGAGGTGAAGATCCCAGAAAATGAAGAAGTCTGGCTCAGTTCCATTGACGTGACCGCGTTATACACCTCGATCCCTCACAATGAGGGGCTTGAAGCAATGGAGTGGTGTCTATTAAATAATGAAATTGAGGGACCAGAAAAAAATTTCTGGTTGGAAATTTTGCATTTTGCGCTTTTCCACAGTTACCTAGAATGGGAAGAAGAGTACTTTGCACAATGCAGCGGGACCAGCATGGGTTTTGCTGGAGCACCGTCGTACGCGGACATATTTATGTCCAAGTTTGAGAGTGACCATATACTCAACAACCCAGATGGGAAAACTGGCCTGATTGTATATAAACGTTACATAGATGACATCTTTATTATGTGGAGAGGAAAGAAAGAAGAATTGGAAGCAAACATTGAGAGATTGAATGTGACCCATGAAAGAATCAAGTTCACATACGACATTGATCAACATCAACTATCTTTTCTTGATGTAAAAGTATCCATAAAACATGGGCAAATATGTACCAATGTACATATAAAAGAAACAGACCGCAACAGTGGATTGCATTACTCCAGTTTTCACCATCAAGCTTTGAAGCAGCATTTGCCACTATCGCAGTTTATCCGCTACAAAAGGATCACATCGGACGCCATGGATGCTTCTGACACTATTGACAGACAGATCAAAAAATATGAAAAAAGAGGATATCCAAATCAACTTCTACAAGAATCAAAAAAGAAAGTCATGGCCATGACGAGAGAGTCCCTACTTACAAAAAAAGATAAAACAGACCAAAAACTCACAGTGTGTGTTCTCAAATATTCCATGCAGTCATCACAAATTAGCAACATCATGAGGAAACATTGGGCTATAATCACCCAGGAACCTGATCTTCAACCTTTGTTTGCAGAAAGCATAACATTTGCTTACAACAGATCTAAAAATTTAAAAGAATTGTTGAGAAAGAAAGAAAAGAGTCCTAACAAGATAGTACACAAAGGCATGCGCAAATGTGAAAACTGCACACATTGCAATAACGTAATAACTGGATCGTCCTTTACACATCCTAGAACTGGTCAATCGATTCCATTGAAACATTCAAGCACGTGTGATACTAAAGGAGTGATTTATGGAATCAAATGCCCCTGTGGGAAATTGTATGTTGGGCAAACCGAACGTAAGATCAAGGTAAGAATCACTGAACATAAAAGTAACATCCGTCAAAAGAATTTGAAATCCACAGTGGCAGCACACTGGGCGGAATCAGGACATAACATTTCCCAATTACGTTATACTATACTAGAAGTGGTTGCTGCACGCCCAGGTCTGGACACACACAAAATGAGACTCAGATCAGAATACTTTTGGATAAAAAAGATGGGAAGTCTTCAGCCGGATGGGCTTAATGACAGACTGGAACTAACATGTTTCTTGTAATCAATGAGAAGGTCATTTGAATGTTCCCATGTTAGCCTCGGCTAACAGTGTCACCCCGGGGTAACCTCGATATTACAGTTATAATGTCATTGTTGATAATAATACATGTTGATTATCACTGTTACACTCCATTCCAATATGGCCGATATATTATGATCATGTCCTGAGCTCATCATCACTGCATATGTATATACCTTGTTGTCATTCTAAAAGCTAAATGCATTGTTTAATTTTGGTGGTTGACTAATTATGTGATAGTAGGCAATTCAGTTTGAATTTTGAGATCGTGAAACCATAATTAACGATGAATTTTATACGATCTTTGAGCTGAGGATAATGATTGGACATTTCTTAATGAGTCTGTCATGAAATATATTAGCGTAGTGGTTGCGCAGTAATCTCATTGAGTGGTGTAGACAAGATATACACATGTAAACAATGGGAACGAGTTGCGGGCACGTGACCGCGTTGTCAGCCAATAAGATCAAACATTAAAGACAGAATGTTGTACGTGATCCTAACCAGATTGCTATTGGCGAGGAGGAGAGGCAGATTGAAACAGTTCATTTTTGTAAGTAACGGACACGGAACGCTGGTCGTTCCGATTAGGTAATAACCGCAAAAGACATAGATGTTTTATTAGCTTTGGATTTTCGTATTGACACAGTGAGAGTAACTGTTTATCAGACATGACATAGAATGAGACTCGTAGCATTATTATGTTCGCTTTCATCTTGCACTGTACTGCGTTTTATGTATCATTTAGAACACAGCTTTGGGCTCAATATTGTTCTTTGTTCTTTCCATAGAGACCCCTGATGAAGGGTCCATTTGTACCCGAAATGCATTGGGTTTAATGTGAAATACGTCAAAAAAAATGAAATTTGCCGATATTTTGAAAAAATGAAGTAATGAGATGAGAAAATTATCATCAATAAATATTACAGAGAAAAAACGTTAAAAGAAGCATTCCGAATGAATTTTTGATTGAATATTGATGACTTAGGAATAGGACCACGTGGTCCAAAGCTAAGTGTGCACACCTCAAAACTGGGAGTAGTACCCCTACCCCCATCTATGTACAATTACTTAACAGTGTTCCTAGACAAAACACTTCATGAGGGAGTCGCACAAAATTAAGACAATTCGTAAAGATTGGGAAAACAATCACAAGCATAAAAGTGTGCAACTGAGGGCCTAAGAAAATTGATACACACAGGAGAGCACAACATGTGCCCCTTGTGTGCATGCACCCCAGTACCTGCACGGCATGGACTGCAGAAGTCCCTGCTTTGCAAGCCCTGATTTTGTGTTCCCATTGCGGTGACTATTTCATAGGCACCGCTGTGGGAACCCCAAAGAACCACACGCCAGACAGCAGAAAACTCCTAATCTGGCGGACGTTTCAAACATGGGTTTGGCAGTGTGGAAGAGGGGCGATACCGCTCCCGCACCACGAAACTCATAATAAGGCCCTTTGTATTCATCGAGAAACACTCATGGCACCTTGATGTATGTATATTAAGATCCTCTGCAACATGGTTTGCACTGGTTTTTATTAACTATGCATAATAAACTTTACCTTACCTTACCTCATGGCACCTTGATATCAAGCTAGTCCCGAGTACCTCAGCAGATGCAATGATCACAAAATAGAGATCCTGGCAGCCCATGTGATTCTGAGGGAGAGTAAAATGGACAATGTTTCACCCTTTCAATGACAGGGTTTCAGGCATCCCTTGAAAATCAAGTCGTTCAGAATCAGTGAATCACCCCAAGGCAGCTCCAGGTGGATCTGAAAGCTGAGGGATTTATGACAACACTAATGATAGTATGAGTTTTGTATTGTTGAGACTTGTATGATTTTATAAGATGTTTTTAATATGGTGTGACTTTTATGACCTGACTTGGGAAGGACGAATAAAGAAAGAATTGAATTGATAGTATGACACATTGTTCTCGAAAATTGAGCTGTGGTGGACCTCACTGTTGTGATTTTTGCAGACATTTTGACCCACCACAAATTCTCACCGATGTGTCTTGGTGGTGGCAAATATCCCAAAATCAATTCTTTGTTGCCTATCCAGGATATCCTAGTCCAGATCCTCGAGGCACCTAGGGCCAGATGTAGGAGGCCATTTACCGGTCGGAAACGGCCGATTTTGGCCGTTTCGGACCGGTATTAGGGTTTTCAGATGTAGGGCATGCATTTACAGAATCTGTATTTTATATTTTACCGATTCTGTATTTACCGATTTGGTAAAATTACCGAATCGGTAAATACAGACTCGGTAAAATACCGATTCTGTAAATGCAGATGTAGCTGGCACATGTCAGAGTGCCACAGGGCTTTAAGAATCGGTATTTTACCACCCAATCCAATTGGGTGGTAAAATACCGAATCCAGGTGTGCATGCACATGTGTGCATGCACACCTGTGCCATGTGACACACAGACATGCCCTTAGGGCATGTCTGTGTGCCACATGGCGCACATGCCTATTTTTGGGGTGCCAGAGGGTGTCAAAGTGACACGGTAATTACCGAATCGGTATTTCCCATTGATTCCTATGGGCTTCACAGCCCATAGGAATCAATAGGAAATACCGATTCGGTATTTACCGAATCGGTAAATATCGAATTTTAACGATTCGGTATTTCCACATCTGGAAATACCTACATCTCCCCACTTAATATTTATCGATTCATAAATACCGAATCGGTAAAATTCGGTATTTATGAATCGGTAAATATCATTTACCTACATCTAGCCCCTAGTCACGCCTGGTGCATAACAAGTAGAAAATGGGCACGCTCTATCTTCTGGGGGTAAGTCTCCTAGGGCCAGATGTAGGAGCCATTTACCGACCGGTAACGGCCGATTTCGGCCGTTACCGACTGGTGAATGGGTTTTTGGGATGTAGGGGCACATTTTTACAGAATCGGTAAATTTACCGATTCGGTAAATTTACCGATTCGGTAAAATACCGAATCGGTATTTTTACCGATTCGGTAAATCTCAGATGTAGGTGGGACTCTTCTGAGTCCCAAAGGCCCTACAAATTCGGTATTTTACCACCCAATCCAATTGGGTGTTAAAATACCGAATTCAGGTGTGCATGCACTATGCCATGTGACAGACAGACATGCCCTTAGGGCATGTCTGTGTGCCACATGGCGCACATGTCAATTTGTGGGGTGCCAGAGGGTGTCAAAGTGACACCCCCTGCACCCTTGCAGAATTCGGTATTTACCGATTCGGTAATTACCGAATCGGTATTTTCCATTGATTCCTATAGGCTTCACAGCCCATAGGAATCAATAGGAAATACCGATTCGGTATTTACCGAATCGGTAAATACCGAATATTACCGATTCGGTAATTCCACATCTGGAATTACCTACATCTCCCCCCTCTATTTTACCACTTCTTAAATACCGAATCGGTAAAATTCGGTATTTAAAAAGTGGTAAAATATAATTACCTACATCTAGCCCCTAGAGTGTATTTTTTGTACTCTTTGTCAATATATATATTTTTTATTTTAAGTAGTTTTAGGATTTTGCTTCGTCAGTAGACTGTTAGGCTAGTCTGCATCCCTATCATCTCTTTTCAGAACAGAGAGGAAAGGACCAGCAGAAGATAAGGCAGTTGCCTTCAGCTAGTTTTTTGCAATCACATCAGTAATTTTCTAAATGAGGGCTCAATGTACTGCAATCTATTACAATCAGAGCAAAACTCCAAAAGTGAGCGAAACACGATGGCCTGTAGTTTAGAAGCTAAGAACTGCATGTAATAATCCGATTAAAATGATTAATTTATTGGAGCGTGAACAATATGATGTTTATCCAATATCCACCCAGCAAATATAAAAGTTGTTGTTATGATTAGGATCTTAAGAGCTTGCAGAGTGAGTTTAAACTACTTACTTAAATTCCCAAACAACTCCAAATCCTGTCATTTTCCTGGCAGGAAGGAATCTGTGATTTTATGGGGGGCAGTGCTCCGACTAAACAAAAGTCTTTGAAAATGTACAACGCCTGAGAGAAGTGTTTCTTTATCGTGCATGTTAAGAGGAATGACAAGGGGAAGCAACAGTTTGTGCCTTCAACCCGGAAGTGTTCTCAGTAAGAAGGGATTTTTTTCAGAGCTTTACTACCTACATAAAGGAGTCTGAATGCAGAGTGAGAGAGATTCAACAGACAGATTGAAGAAGCTGTACAGAGCGAGAGAGGACATTAGCAACTGCTTGTAAATCTTGCAAAGGAAATGTGGTTGCAAACTAGATTTGGAGGTCTTTCTTAGAAACCTTAAGACCAGAGCATTAAAGCATGCAGGGCATCCTTTGATGGGCTACAGGTACATAAAGAAAGATGGGACGGACGAGGATACGAGCCTCCACCATCTATACACTAAGCTCTTGAACAAACTCCCCCGACAGACTTCCCTCTACAACTATTTGAGAAGAATCACAAAACCTACCATCTCACTGTTATATGGTCTGCTGTGTAAGTAGCCTTTCTGTTTGGCTCACGTCTGCCATTAGCAGGGTCTTGGAGAATTGCAGGTTGTCCAGATTAGGCTCCTCATGTTTCAGAGGTTTTCACCACAGGTCAAGGGCTCTACTATGAGACGTTTGGGTTCCAGAGCTCTTCGTTAGACAGATTCTAATTCAATGAACTGTGGCTGTGTTTCCCACCAATCAACCAATCAGTCTGGATTTGCAGAGCACGGCTAATCACAAGAGAGGGTATCCAGGTGCTGGGTTCTTGGTGCGATCAGTCAAACAGCCAGGTCGAGTCCCTTTCTAAATTCTGGGAGAGGAGATGACGTTCGGAGGTGGAGGAGTAGGTCAATACAGGACTTGGAGTGAGGTAGGAGAAGTTGCTGGTGTTCAGGCGTTGGCAGATGTAGGCTGGTCCTTGGTTGTGGAGGACCTTGTAGGCGAGTGTCAGCATAATGAGTAGGCATCTTTTCTGAATAGGGAGCCAGTGTAGGTTTCTGAGGTGAGGTGATGTGGGTCCATTTAGGGAGGTAGAGGATGAGTCTGGAGCCTTTTCTGTAGTTGGGAGGTGATTCCTGCATGGAGTTCATTGCGGTAGCCTAGCCGGCTGCTGATGGTGAGCCATCGGAGGAGGGTCTGGAAACAGGCAGAGGAGACTGCGTTGATCTGGCGTTTCATGAGGAATTTGCTGTCCGCGATGATGCAGAGGGTGCGGGTGTGATCTGTTGATCAGGGTGTGGGTCTGAGCATGGGGGGCCACCAAGTGTTGTTCCATGGGGAGGTGTTGTTCTCAAAATCAGCACCTCTATCTGGCCTGTGCTGAGTTTCAGGTTGTTGGTCTTCATCCAGTCAGCTACACTCGTCATGCAGTTGTGCAAGCTTTTCCTGGTGGTGGAGGGGTCTTCTGAGAGTGAGAGGATGAGCTGGGTGTCTGCGTAGCTGATTTTCTTGCTCCTGAGGTAGAAGTGGTGAAGGCAGAGGTCCGTGGGTGCTCTGGAGTGGATAGAGTTCAAGATGGCTGTGGTACTCTGTGTGGTGGGCAGTTCCCATGCGGTGAGCAGATGGTTGTGGGTATAGTCCGATGGTGTGAGGAGGTTGTAGAGGTCGGTGGATTGGGGTTCCATGTTTCTGTAGATGGTGGACATCTTGTTGTGAAAGTAGTCTGCTAGGGTGTTACAGAGCTCCTGGGAAGAGGGGATAGTGTTCTCGGTGGCTGTTGGACATGAGAATTCTCTGACTATGTTCAAAATTTATTTGCTGTGGTTGGAGTTGGCTTCAATGTGGTCTGCTAGGGTTCCTCTTTTCACGTCTTTTAGGTGTTGGTTGTATTTGTTTAGGGCTGACTTGAAGGTGGTTTTGTCTGTGTGATCTTTTCTGGTGCGCCATATTCTTTCTAGCCATTTGCAGTTCTGTTTTGTCATCCTGAATTCTGGTGTATACCAAGTGGCTTGTTTGGTGGCTCGACTGGTCTTGGCAGGCTTGATTAGCGCGACTCGGTTGGAGCAGTTGGTAATCCAGGCTGAAAAATTCTTGATGGCCTGTTAAAGTTTGCTTGCTGCATCGGGCTGAGGGGTGTTGAGGGGGTCCATTTATTGGGTGTCAGTCACTTGGTTCCAGTTGGGGTGGGAGGTATTGGGAAGTGTGGCAGTGGTGCACGGGGATCCTGTGATAGTGAATTTATGATTGCATGATCGGTCCAGGTGAGTTTGGTGACATGACTGTACTTGACTCTGTCGCTGGCGATGAAGATCAGATCGAGCGTGTGTCAAGTACTGTGTGTGGGGTTGGTGACCAGTTGGGTGAGGCTGAAGTTGTTCCTGCTTTCCAGTAGGTTGCCGGTGTTTATGTCTTTGGGGTTGTCGAGATGGAATGTGAGGTCCCTGAAGAAGATGTAGTGCTCCCAGTCGATGGTAAGTGAGGCAAAATATTCCGGAATGGTATTGCACAAGCCAGGGTGTGATCTGGGGTGTTTGTAGGCGAGGGTACTTCTGATGCAAGGGAGTAGGCAGCAAACTAAAATACCCCCCACTTTCATCTAGACCTCGGATGCCATTGGGTGAACAAAATGAGTGCGCCCTACCTACTCTAGAGGAGGTCCCTTATTAACACCTTCTGTTAATCTTTAACCTTTCATGTTTACATCCATCTATCCCTCTTTTCATGCATTCATCTATCCTTTCAACATTCCATCCAGGGGAACATCGTTTACAACGCGGTGAAAACACCGCGATGCCTTTACAACGATGCCATTATAACGCAAGTCGTTACTACGACTTGCGCTGGATGGCACTTTTGTATAAGGAATATTGCAATTTTATATTCCAACACCTTCCCTACTGTTACGTGGACTGGTGTTGAATATAAAATTATAATATTCCACAATCCACGCCCTACAACGCAAGTCGTTGTAACGACTTGCGTTGTAATGGCAGCGTTGTCATGTACCGCGATCTAAAAGATCGCGTTGTACTGACATACATCCTTCCATCCATCGACCCTTTCCTTATTAGTTTTACATCCATCCACCCTTGCACTCACACTTCCATTCATACATCCTTTTACCTATCCATTCATCCATGCATTCTTCATCCACCTATTCTTCATGCATGTTAGAAATGGGATCTTTGTTGGTAATGGTTTGCACCTTTGTCCAAGTAGGGACCCTTCTTCCTAGTCAGGGTAAGGGGGATACACTTCTAAAATAACCCCTGCTTACCGCCTTGGTAGCTTGGCATGAGAACACAGGCTTATCTCAGAGGCAGTTTGTAAAGCATTTGTGGACACATACAGAAATACAATGAAAACACTACAAATGGACACCACACCAGTTCTAAAAAATAAGTAATCTTTATCTAAACCAAAGAAGACCAAAGCGAAAAAAATCCAACATACAATAATCAGGATATAACTTTTTAAAAGGTAAAAACAGTTTTGTACAAAGCAAGCTATAGATGCGACACTTTCTACACAAAGTACCTTGGATGCGTCAAAATCATAAACAAAAACAGCTGCAGGGAAGGTGATGAATTGGTTCCTTACGCACAGGGCAGATGATGTGTTCGTTCCTTACTGAAGAAGAGGTGATGAGACAGTTTCTTACTGTGCTGGGAGGTGATGCGTTGGTGTCTTACTGCGGCCCCGGTATTGCTGTAGAGTTGGCGCCCCGGTACGACACGTAAGGATTCGGCGAAGCATCGGTTGTTGATGCAGCAGCGGCATCAACGGTTCTGTTTTTATCTCTGCAGTTGCGGTCCCATGATGCGCCGGTTCTTGCTGTCGCATGGCAAGGCCTGCATCGGAATCGGTGCGTTGATCTCGGATTTCAGAGATCGGTACACTAGATTTGGCGTGCAGCGATTTCTCCAGCAGCAGGCAGGAGCTGCTTCGGTTTCTTCAGCGGCACAGCGGTGATGAGTCAGAAACGGGTGCAGATGTGTCGCACTTCTTTAGTTGTGTCTCTTTTCCAGCTCTCAGCAGCAGGAACAAACTTTAGAGGCCCACACAGGACAGGCACCTCTTGGCAGGGCAGAACTCCCAGCAAGGAAGCTCAGGGGAGATGGTGATAAAGTGTCTGTGTACCTGAGACTTCAGAACAAGAGGCAAGTTCTACTTCAAGCCCTTGGAGATCTTCTTCAAGCAGGATAAACAGCACACAAAAAAGTATTTGCCCTCTCCTTGGCAGAAGCAGCCACTGCAGGCCAACGCCAAACAGCATACAGCAAAGGGGCAGTAGTTCTCCTTCAGTTTTCCCAGCTTTCCTCCTTGGTAGAGGTTCCTCTTGAGTCCAGAAGTATTCTAAAGTTCTGCGCCCCAATATTTATATTACATTTCTCTTTGTTCTCTTGTGGCAGAGACGCTCTGTTGTCAGACAAAACCAGTTTTGTCCTCTCTGGTCCACCTTCCTGGCAGGAGGTGGAGACGCATTGTGTAAGGCAGACGAGGCCCATTCAGGTGCAAGGAAATCTCCTCCCCTTCTCTAAAAGCAGCCCGGGTCTATTCAGCCCAGCCCTGACTCATCCAGGAAAGGCAGGACACACCTCAACCCCCCCTCCACACAGTGGGCATCTACTGTGAATGCACATTCCCAGCTCCTGTCACTGAAAAGCCAGACAGTCAATCCACAAACCAGCAGAGGTACACAGGATGGCTAAGAAAGAAAATACCCACTTTCTAGAAGTGGTATTTTCAAACCCACAATATAAAAATCTTCTTTACTAAAAGATGCATTTTTATATTCTGAGTTCAGGCATTCTCAACTCCGTCTTTCTTCCTTGTTCCAATGGGAAGTTATGCTTACGAGATATTATAAATAAACTCCAATTCTATCACATCAGCCTTTCAATAGTGAAAAAGGAAATACACTGTATTTCACTATCAGGGCATGTCACACACATCAGTACATGTCCTACCTTTTACATACACTGCACCCTGACAACAGGGGTACCTTGGGCCTACGTTAGGGGTGACCCACATGTAATAAAAGGGAAGGTTAGGGCCTGGCAAGTGGGTGCATTTGCCAGGTCCATATGGCAGTAGTGATTACGCAAAGACACTGCATGCAGACACTGCAGTGGCAGGTCTGAGACCCCTTGGAAAGGCTGCTTGGGTGGGTGGCACA
The DNA here is from genome assembly GCF_964261635.1 of Lissotriton helveticus. Taxonomy (NCBI): domain Eukaryota; kingdom Metazoa; phylum Chordata; class Amphibia; order Caudata; family Salamandridae; genus Lissotriton; species Lissotriton helveticus. The sequence continues at coordinate 644,817,618 of NC_136070.1, forward strand.
ATCAGTGCTGCAGGCCCACTAGCAACATTTGACTTACAAGCCCTGGGCACACACAGTGCACTGTACTAGGGACTTAGTAGTACGTCAAACAAGCCAACCATCGAAACACCAATCCATATTCACAATTTACAGAGGGAGCACTTGCACTTTGGCACTGATCAGCAGTGGCAAAGCGCACAAAGCATCTAGACCAGCAAAAACGAAATCCAGCACACAGCAAAAATACAGGAGGCAGCGGAAAAAAGACAGGGTAAAACCATGCCAAGGATGCCCGGTCTAACAAAATGCATCCATCAATTCACCCTTCTTTTATCAATCCAGCAATCCATCATTCCACCCCTCTATTCACGTGGCCATTCATCCATTCACCCAGATTTTATCATTCCAGCTACTTTCTTTCACTCATGCAAATATTGTTTATTCTTACATCCATCAGTCCATTCACTCTTGCATCCATCCTTTCATCCTTTTTACCCTTCCTTCTCGTCAGTTTCCTCCTTATTTTCATATGCCCTTCATTTCACACTTTCTTCCAGCTCTCGCTCTCTCTCTTTTTCTCTTTCCCTCTCTTTTCCTCTTCATTTCTTTGTTATAATTAACTTTCCTTGTGTGACCTCTGTTATCGGTGTCCCATATTTTTTTATTTTTAAGAGCGTTTGTCTGCAGAGTTGCAGACAGGAAAGGCTCATAAATAACTGTAGGTGTTAACACCACCCCTGCTTAAGCTGCAATAGAGGGTGGTTCACAACGCCGCTGCTCTGATGGTAGTTCTGCCATTGGTTTAAAGCTGGTAGTTGAGGTGTCGTCTTCGGTGGTGGTGCAGAAGATGGTTTCCTTGTGGATGATGGCGATGCCTCCTCCATTTTCATTGGTGCGGTCCCGGTGAGTCATCTTGTAGCCGCAGTGTGTCGTGGTAGCGATGTCTGGGGGTGGATGAAAGGGTGAGCCAGGTCTCTGTGAGGAAGATAATGTTGGGGGTGAGGATGGTGATGGTGTCCCAGATTTGAATGGCGTGTTAGAGAGAAATCGGGCGATGAGCAGGATGCAGTGGAGTGGTTCCGGGGCAGTCGATATCGGTGTGATGAGTGTTTCCGTGATGGCGGGAGGTCCTGGGTTACAGGTAAAGAGGCAGAGTCAGCAGATAAAAGTTATTACCATAGATCAAGGCGCTGTGAGGCAGCAGTTGTTGTTGCGGCGTCCATGGTTCAAGGCTAGTAGCTCTACGGTGGAGTGTCCCTGGGTGGTAGGAAGGCCAGGGCTCCTAGTGCTGGGTACTCTAAAGGCATGGACACAGACGGGCTTGCCTTTGGTCTCGATTAAGTTGGACCTGGGGGGGCGGGCGTTGGGCGGCAGGAAGCGGGATGGATGGGAAAGGAACGTGCGGCACGGCGGGATGGCTCCTGGGCCACAACGGCGCTTAGCACAGGGCGTTTATAACAAGGGAGATAACAGTGTGTCAACAATATTAGTGGAATCAAAATCAGGCTAAAAAAACGGTAAAGCTGACTAGTCAGTAAGAGTAAACAAAACAATGAGGCTGGCTAACAATCGGTCTAAATAAATAAATAATTACTGGTAGCACGCTTACAGGCTAAAAGAGTGATTCCTACTGAGTTTAAAGGTGGCACACTTACAGGTAGTAATCATGCTACAATTGAGGCAGTCAGAGCAATGCCAGTAAATGGGCAGCAAAAGGGTGCAGAAGAGCAGAGTAGAGACAATGCCACACGGGGCAGGGGCAAAACCGGCAGGCAGAGTCCAGGAGGCCTGGAGAGGCAAGAATTAAGCAGCGGAACTCAAAGACTCTGCCCTAACCATCACAGCTTCTATTTGACCATCTGCTCCACACCCCAAAAATATATTGAATCATTAATATATGTACCCCTCGAGGTTTGTGGCTTTGCATGCCAGGTACCTATACCCCTATTCTTCACAAAGTAAAATAAAGGGGAAAAAATGAGCCATAGGGAAAATATCAATTAGTTGGGTAACAGTAACCCTCTGTATTTTGGTGCCAATGTGTCCTAAGGAGCTTATTAGCATTTTAGAAATAGATGTTATGTTATGCTATGTTTGTTATGTTAAGTTATGCGTCCCTAAGCAGGTTGTCCTTCTGAGCACCAAACACCCACTAGAAATGCACAGGATTGTAAGCCTGAGGGAAAGTGAGCTGGGCGATTAGACCGACTTATCAGCCTGCGCGAATGCTCTTATCCTGTGGTGAGTCAAGTAGTTGAGAGCCTGTGACAGGGATCCCGCCTCCTAACTCCCACAGTTTGACCGTGCAGAACTAGGGTCTGCCACTCACATACTTATATTGCATTTGTATTGGACTTTTTTAAACACCGCCAACACCTGTAGGCTTCACGGTGCCACAGAAAACAAGCACTGGCAAGGTCAATAAGTCTCACCTTTGGGACCTGTTGGCTTGGCAATTGTTTTTGCAATGCTGAATAGCATCCCCAAAGCTGTGTAGCATTTCTAAAGAGTAGAAAATAAAAATAAAAACTATGGTGTGACTGGTTGTAGGCGAGTTGGATTGGAAGTACATCCCAAATTTATTTTTGGTAAAGCGGGTGCAGAAAGCAACTTGGAGGGTGCAATTGGAGAAAGCAACACGGGGGTACTGGTGGTAAGAAGCAAGAGTGAGTCGGGCAGAAGCAACATGAAGGGCGGAAGGAAGAGAAGCACACAGGCAAGGACAACACGGAGGTGACAGTGGCGAAGCACACGGGCGAGAGAGACCAACATGTAGCGGGGCAGAAAGGGAGAGTAGAACTACACAATGGAGACAGCTGGAAACACATATGCACTCTCATTGAGGGCTTAACCAAAACAAAGTAATGCCTGGGGAGTAAGCAGTGGAAGGACACAAGTAATGAGGCCACGCTCAAGGGGAGGGACAAACACTAGAAAATGAAAGGCCACACAAGCTAATGAATAAAAGAAGCAAGCAAATGAGAGTGACAGTAAAGCAAACCAATGGTGAGCAATAGATGAGCTCTAAGCCCACTGTAATGTAACGATAAGGGTTTGTACAGATAGACAGCGTACTCTGTCTGGTAGGCGAGACAGCCGGCCAAACCCACATCACCTATCACTCCTCCTCCATGACAATCACGGATTAGGCCCCGCCCCAAGACTTGGCCAGCAAAGAAAAATAAAACGATAACAAACCTGCTTTATTACAGTTTTATTTTTCACATTTTACAGCTGCTTGCGTGGGGGGGGGTGCTCCTCTGCCACAGCGAAGGAGCCGCCACTGGATTTACTAGGCAGCGGGTAACTGCATCAACCGAGAAAATACATAAGGAATTCAGGTCAGCCTTCTGTTCTCTCTAACAGAAACCACAGCTCATTAAAACTGGCAGACCCCCACATCTCAACAAAAGTGAATCAATCCAAGAAGGAAATGTTTGTAAAGTCATAACACGGACTATTGAAAATGCAGAGTAGTCATGCTAATATTGGATTGTGCGCTATATAAATGCAAATTAACAATTACCAAAAATAATGAATGTGTATGTCTTACTCTGCAGCACTCTTCATAAAGCCAGCATTGCAGCTATACATAGAATTGCCCAAAATCTCTCCGCATATCTGTACGGAGCTGTAACTCAACAAAGGCCGCTGTTGTCTTTTAAGACTCTCTTCGAGGCACCTTGGAGCTGAAATCGCATTTACATACTACTAAATAAGCACATATACATACTCCTTCTCCCAAATCCAGCCGCTAAGCTACAGCATGAGATGCCCTCACTATTTCCCATATTGGCGTCTTCTCAGACCACCATGCAGACTAGTTCTAATATACCTCCATCTCTCCATCTCTCCACCACTCAACCCTGGGGATAAACAGAGGTCTAGCAGAGAGGATAGGGCAGAGAGTTTAAAAAAACCACTGAAACCAAAATCAAGTTCTACTTATTGGAGGTGGATAAATCAACTGGTCTTGACAGTGAACGATTCCTTGGATCTTGCACTGTAACTGGGCTACTCTCCTCATTTCCTGCCGTGATGGATTCTGGCCCTCACCTTTGCATGTCCACTTCCATAATTGTGCCCAGGTTCCCTCCCACGATAGGCTGAATGTCCATGAATTCCACAGAAGAAATCTGGTCTGCGCTGCTGAAGTGGGGGTCATGTGTTGTGCTATGAAAATAAGTCAAAGGACCATAGCTCTGAGGAGTCAAAGTTCTTATAGTTCCAGAGAGCACCTTACAAGACCTTCCATTTCTCCAAACCACTGTATTCTTTCCATTATTCTACCACCATCATTTTTCCTGATCTTCCTCTCAAATCCTTTTAGCTCTTCTGTTAATGTATGCCCCTCCACCGTTTCTTCCAGCACATCCTCTTATCCCACAGTACATCCACTCCCCAACTCCCCCTCACAATAGCCCCTATCATTGACTCCTCTATCCCCTTTTAAAACTGCCCTCTCTGGTCTAGTGTTGCTATTCACACAACTGTATTCACACCCACCATCACCCCCCTTATCATCTCAGCTACCTAAAAGGCACTCTGCCCCTCACCAAGTCCCCACAAAAAATGTAAATAAAGGGACATTGAGCAGTGGTGGCTGGGGTAGGTAGGCGCGGTGGGGTGGGGCGCGGGGGAGTCGACAGACCACAGAATAAGGAAAATATATGAATTAATCCTATTCCGTCGACTTCTTTCCCCACCCCACTGTGCTTACCTGCACCGGCTGCAACTGTCACTGAGGCTGTTGCTGATGTCCTGGGATGTTTTCACACCTCTTAGTGGACATCGGCTGCTTACTGCCTCAGAAAACGAGTGGTTTTCAGCTCGTTTTTCCTGTCACGGTTTGATTTCGCCTCCTTATCAGGTGACTGTGTGAAGGAAGCCGAAATCATGTGGCACATGGCAACATCGTGTGAGTTGGGAGGTCTGCAGTATCTGATGTCATCCTCATAGCACATCTAGACTCTCACTGTCTCATTTACCTGAATCTCATCCCAGTCTCTCCTTTTACTTACAATCTTCTGTCCAATATCTCCACTCCCAGTACTTCATTTCTGTTTCCATTGCAGTGGCGTCACTGGGGTTGGTGTCACCCGGTGCGGGTAACTCATGGTGTCACCCCCTCACGACTTACCGCATGGACCACCTCTGTCGGAAATGTACGGAGCTAGGTACTGTCTTACTCCATCTAGCTCCCTCTCTCTGTCTAGCTCCCTCTAGCTCCCTCTAGCTCCCTCTCTCTGTCTTACTCCCTCTAGCTCCCTCTGGTTCCCTCTCTCTCTGTCTTACTCCCTCTAGCTCCCTCTCTCTGTCTAGCTCCCTCTAGCTCCCTCTCTCTGTCTTACTCCCTCTAGCTCCCTCTGGTTCCCTCTCTCTCTGTCTTACTCCCTCTAGCTCCCTCTCTCTGTCTTACTCCCTCTAGCTCCCTCTCTCTCTGTCTTACTCCCTCTAGCTCCCTCTCTCTGTCTTACTCCCTCTAGCTCCCGCTCTCTCTCTCTTACTCCCTCTAACTCCCGCTCTCTCTCTTACTCCCTCTAACTCCCTCTCTCTCTTACACCCTCTAGCTTCTGCTCTCTCTGTCTTGCTCCCTCTAGCTCCCTCTCTCTGTCTTGCTCCCTCTAGCTCCCTCTCTCTGTCTTACTCCCTCTAGCTTCCTCTCTCTCTGTCTTACTCCCTCTAGCCCCCTCTCTCTTACTCCCTCTAGCTCCCTCTCTCTCTCTTACTCCCTCTAGCCCCCTCTCTCTCTGTCTTGCTCCCTCTAGCTCTCTCTCTCTCTCTCTCTCTCTCTGTCTTACTCCCTCAAGCTCCCTCTCACTCTGTCTTGCTCCCTCTAGCTCCCTCTCTCTCTCTTACTCATTCTAGCTCCCTGTCTCTGTCTAGCGCCCTCTAGCTCACTCTCTCTCTGCCTTACTCCCTCTAGCTCCCTCTCTCTGTCTAGCTCCTTCTCTCTCTGTCTTGATCCCTCTAGCTCCCTGTCTCCCTCTCCCTGTCTTACTCCCTCTAGCTCCCTCTCTCTCTGTCTTACTCCCTCTAGCTCCCTCTCTCTCTGTCTTACTCCCTCTAGCTCCCTCTCTGTCTAGCTCCCTCTAGCTCCCTATCTCTCTATCTTAATCCCTATAGCTCCCTCTCTCTGTCTAGCTCCCTCTCTCCCTGTCTTACTCCCTCTCACTCTCTCTGTCTCCCTCTCTGTCTTACTCCCTCTAGCTCCCTCTCTCTCTCTCTCTGTCTTACTCCCTCTAGCTCCCTCTCTCTCTGTCTTACTCCCTCTAGCTCCCTCTCTCTGTCTTACTCCCTCTAGCTCCCTCAAGCTCCCTCTCTCTTACTCCCTCTAGCTCCCTCTCTGTCTTGCTCCCTCTAGCTCCCTCTCTCTGTCTTGCTCCGTCTACCTCCCTCTCTCTCTGTCTTACTCCCTCTAGCTCCCTCTCTCTTCATCTTAGTCCCTCTAGCTCCCTCTCTCTGTCTTGCTCCCTCTAGCTCCCTCTCTCTCTCGTACTCCCTCTAGCCCCCTCTCTCTCTGTCTTGCTCGCTCTAGCTCCCGCTCTCTCTATCTTACTCCCTCTCTCTGTCTAGCTCCCTCTCTCGCTGTCGTACTCCCTCTAGCTCCCTCTGTCTTCCTCTCTCTCTGTCTTACTCTCTCTAGCTCCCTCTCTCTCTGTTTTTCTCACTCTAGCTCCCTCTCTCGCTGTCTTACTCCCTCTAGCTCCCTCTGTCTCCCTCTCTCTCTGTCTTACTCTCTCTAGCTCCCTCTCTCTCTGTCTTTCTCCCTCTAGCTCCCTCTCTAGCTCCCTCTCTCTTGCTCCCTCTAGCTCCCTCTGTCTCCCTCTCTCTCTGTCTTACTCCCTCTAGCTCCCTCTCTCTCTGTCTTACTCCCTCTGTCTCCCTCTCTCTCTGTCTTACTCCCTCTAGCTCCCTCTCTCTGTCTAGCTCCCTCTAGCTCCCTCTCTCTCTGTCTTACTCCCTCTAGCTCCCTCTCTTTGTCTAGCTCCCTCTAGCTCCCTCTCTCTCTGTCTTACTCCCTCTAGCCCCCTCTCTTTGTCTAGCTCCCTCTAGCTCTCTCTCTCTGTCTTACTCCCTCTAGCTCCCTCTCTCTGTCTAGCTCCCTCTCTCTCTGTCTTGATCCCTCTAGCTCCCTCTGTCTCCCTCTCCCTGTCTTACTCCCTCTAGCTCCTTCTCTCTCTGTCTTACTCCCTCTAGCTCCCTCTCTCTCTGTCTTACTCCCTCTAGCTCCCTCTCTGTCTAGCTCCCTCTAGCTCCCTATCTCTCTATCTTAATCCCTATAGCTCCCTCTCTCTGTCTAGCTCCCTCTCTCCCTGTCTTACTCCTTCTCACTCTCTCTGTCTCCCTCCCTGTCTTACTCCCTCTAGCTCCCTCTCTCTCTCTCTCTGTCTTACTCCCTCTAGCTCCCTCTCTCTCTGTCTTACTCCCTCTAGCTCCCTCTCTCTGTCTTACTCCCTCTAGCTCCCTCAAGCTCCCTCTCTCTTACTCCCTCTAGCTCCCTCTCTGTCTTGCTCCCTCTAGCTCCCTCTCTCTGTCTTGCTCCGTCCAGCTCCCTCTCTCTCTGTCTTACTCCCTCTAGCTCCCTCTCTCTCCATCTTAGTCCCTCTAGCTCCCTCTCTCTGTCTTGCTCCCTCTAGCTCCCTCTCTCTCTCGTACTCCCTCTAGCCCCCTCTCTCTCTGTCTTGCTCGCTCTAGCTCCCTTTCTCTCTATCTTACTCCCTCTCTCTGTCTAGCTCCCTCTCTCGCTGTCGTACTCCCTCTAGCTCCCTCTGTCTTCCTCTCTCTCTGTCTTACTCTCTCTAGCTCCCTCTCTCTCTGTCTTTCTCACTCTAGCTCCCTCTCTCGCTGTCTTACTCCCTCTAGCTCCCTCTGTCTCCCTCTCTCTCTGTCTTACTCTCTCTAGCTCCCTCTCTCTCTGTCTTTCTCCCTCTAGCTCCCTCTCTAACTCCCTCTCTCTTGCTCCCTCTAGCTCCCTCTGTCTCCCTCTCTCTCTGTCTTACTCCCTCTAGCTCCCTCTCTCTCTGTCTTACTCCCTCTGTCTCCCTCTCTCTCTGTCTTACTCCCTCTAACTCCCTCTCTCTGTCTAGCTCCCTCTAGCTCCCTCTCTCTCTGTCTTACTCCCTCTAGCTCCCTCTACCTCTGTCTTACTCCCTCTAGCTCCCTCTCTCTGTCTTACTCCCTCTAGCTCCCGCTCTCTCTCTCTTACTCCCTCTAGCTCCCGCTCTCTCTCTTACTCCCTCTAACTCCCTCTCTCTCTTACACCCTCTAGCTTCCGCTCTCTCTATCTTGCTCCCTCTAGCTCCCTCTCTCTGTCTTGCTCCCTCTAGCTCCCTCTCTCTGTCTTACTCCCTCTAGCTTCCTCTCTCTCTGTCTTACTCCCTCTAGCCCCCTCTCTCTTACTCCCTCTAGCTCCCTCTCTCTCTCTTACTCCCTCTAGCCCCCTCTCTCTCTGTCTTGCTCCCTCTAGCTCTCTCTCTCTCTCTCTCTCTGTCTTACTCCCTCTAGCTCCCTCTCACTCTGTCTTGCTCCCTCTAGCTCCCTCTCTCTCTCTTACTCCTTCTAGCTCCCTGTCTCTGTCTAGCGCCCTCTAGCTCACTCTCTCTCTGTCTTAATCCCTCTAGCTCCCTCTCTCTGTCTAGCTCCCTCTCTCTCTGTCTTGATCCCTCTAGCTCCCTCTGTCTCCCTCTCCCTGTCTTACTCCCTCTAGCTCCCTCTCTCTCTGTCTTACTCCCTCTAGCTCCCTCTCTCTGTCTTACTCCCTCTAGCTCCCTCTCTGTCTAGCTCCCTCTAGCTCCCTATCTCTCTATCTTAATCCCTATAGCTCCCTCTCTCTGTCTAGCTCCCTCTCTCCCTGTCTTACTCCCTCTCACTCTCTCTGTCTCCCTCTCTGTCTTACTCCCTCTAGCTCCCTCTCTCTCTCTCTCTCTGTCTTACTCCCTCTAGCTCCCTCTCTCTCTGTCTTACTCCCTCTAGCTCCCTCTCTCTGTCTTACTCCCTCTAGCTCCCTCAAGCTCCCTCTCTCTTACTCCCTCTAGCTCCCTCTCTGTCTTGCTCCCTCTAGCTCCCTCTCTCTGTCTTGCTCCGTCTAGCTCCCTCTCTCTCTGTCTTACTCCCTCTAGCTCCCTCTCTCTCCATCTTAGTCCCTCTAGCTCCCTCTCTCTGTCTTGCTCCCTCTAGCTCCCTCTCTCTCTCGTACTCCCTCTAGCCCCCTCTCTCTCTGTCTTGCTCGCTCTAGCTCCCTCTCTCTCTATCTTACTCCCTCTCTCTGTCTAGCTCCCTCTCTCGCTGTCGTACTCCCTCTAGCTCCCTCTGTCTTCCTCTCTCTCTGTCTTCCTCTCTCTAGCTCCCTCTCTCTCTGTCTTTTTCACTCTAGCTCCCTCTCTCGCTGTCTTACTCCCTCTAGCTCCCTCTGTCTCCCTCTCTCTCTGTCTTACTCTCTCTAGCTCCCTCTCTCTCTGTCTTTCTCCCTCTCTAGCTCCCTCTCTCTTGCTCCCTCTAGCTCCCTCTGTCTCCCTCTCTCTCTGTCTTACTCCCTCTAGCTCCCTCTCTCTCTGTCTTACTCCCTCTGTCTCCCTCTCTCTCTGTCTTACTCCCTCTAGCTCCCTCTCTCTGTCTAGCTCCCTCTAGCTCCCTCTCTCTCTGTCTTACTCCCTCTAGCTCCCTCTCTTTGTCTAGCTCCCTCTAGCTCCCTCTCTCTCTGTCTTACTCCCTCTAGCCCCCTCTCTTTGTCTAGCTCCCTCTAGCTCTCTCTCTCTGTCTTACTCCCTCTAGCTCCCTCTCTCTCTGTCTAGCTCCCTCTCTCTCTGTCTTTCTCCCTCTAGCTCCCTCTCTAGCTCCCTCTCTCTTGCTCCCTCTAGCTCCCTCTGTCTCCCTCTCTCTCTGTCTTACTCCCTCTAGCTCCCTCTCTCTCTGTCTTACTCCCTCTGTCTCCCTCTCTCTCTGTCGTACTCCCTCTAGCTCCCTCTCTCTGTCTAGCTCCCTCTCTCTCTGTCTTACTCCCTCTAGCTCCCTCTCTTTGTCTAGCTCCCTCTAGCTCTCTCTCTCTGTCTTACTCCCTCTAGCTCCCTCTCTCTCTGTCTAGCTCCCTCTCTCTCTGTCTCCCTCTCTCTCTGTCTTACTCCCTCAAGCTCCCTCTCTCTCTGTCTTACTCCCTCTAGCTCCCTCTCTCTGTCTTACTCCCTCTAGCTCCCTCTCTCTCTTTGTTACTCCCTCTTGCTCCCTCTCTCTCTGTCTTGCTCTGTCTAGCTCCCTCTCTCCGTATTACTCCCTCTAGCTCCCTCTGTCTCCCTCTCTCTCTCTTACTCCATCTGTCTTCCCTGGATTTGTATAAACAAGAGTGCGAGCAACAGGTGGCACTGTAGTGAAGAGCAAGCTGAAATTTGGAACCGGTTCACTGGAAAACTGAAGACTGTGCAAGATACTGAAAAATAGGAAACCATGCACCCTCAGATGAGCTAGGCTGCTATAGAGTTGCCTTGTGAGCAAAGAAAATTGAAGTCAAGCATTGCAGATCTCCTGCGAGACCTGGCGAGTGTGAGCACAGGGAGCGACAGTAAAGGTGAGAGCAGAGGTGAGGCTGCAGTGGAGATTGGTGTCACCCCATGTGTTGGTGTCACCCGGTGCGGTTCGCACCCCCCACACCCTCCTAGTGACGCCACTGTTCCATTGCTCCCACTCTCCCTCAAATTCTATACTCCCTTAAACCCGTAGCTCTCATCTCCTTTATGTTACTTCCGCTTGTTCACCGAGCATCTACCCTTTGCCATTTTGCTCTTATCCTCTGTGCATAATTTGTAAAAGAATAACTGCCAGTGCCCAACGGTTGCCAAGTACCAATGTCGTGTAGTCTTGATTCCACCTCATGCCTCTTTCATCCACCACCAGACACACCCAGCCCATTTATCTTGCGCTTTCAGGCTCTTTTTCATCCTTGCTTTCTCTCTTTCTTTGTCAGATGAGGAAAAATAAGTGCTGGTTCCCAAAAATGAGTGTGGTGGGTCCCACCTGCAACCACCAAATTATACACTTGCTTCTCCATCCAGATCTTATGTATTTATTTTCCCCTTGTATTCTCTCTACCCTACTACCACCTCCCTAGCATTTCTTTCCAAAGTCTTCCCATCTTTCTCAGGGTTCTTGTGCGTGGTGGCATGGCATCTCACCTGAAGTACTTCATAGGGGGCTCCCGTGGCCGTGCACTGTAGATGTGGCCTACATAGTACACTGGGAAGAAGAGGCAGTTCCAGTTAGTGGCAAACCAGGCTGTGAAGAAAGGCGCATCCAGGCTGCGCAAGGAGAGGCGGGCCAGGTGCAACATGGCTGCCCAGCACATGGCCATGCAGGTGGCTGTCACTGCGCCACAAGCCAGGTTCTTCGCCACAGTCCTAGAGCAGCAGCGTAGCCACCCCGCTGGTGTCTCACCCGGCGACTCCACATCAACAGGCCCCGATGAGGAGCGCTTCTCTCTCACAGATCCACCTGTGGAAGAACAAAAAGATACAGAGATATCAACTCAATTGGATTCAAATTTTGAAACCACAAATAAATTTTTAACATGAATATGGGCAATACCAGGAGGTGCAATTTATATGGAGAATTTAGGCGGGCCAAGAATGTTGTTGAGCTTCGATAAGTCTGTCGCAGAGCCAAGAAAAGAGGTTGAGGTGTCAGTCGGTATGATTCTATTGTGGCTTGCCCTACTTCACCAAGGGCCATCTATCAAGTAATTCTGAAGCTGCTTCAAGCAGTGGCGGCCGGCGCAGGTAAACGTGGTTGGTAGGGGTGTAGTCGACAGATGACGAAATAGGTCAAATTAAATTGATAAAACCTATTCCGTCGTCTGTCGACTCCCCCCCCCCCCCCCCGCCTCGCCCCGCTCTACCGCACTAACCTGCACAGGCCGCGACTGGCTTCAAGAGGCCTACCTCAGGCGAACATCTGTACTTTCTACAGATGGGCCAAGGAAAGCCTGAGCCAGGTTCGAGTAACATGTCGAGTTCTGCCTTTGTCTTACAGGGACTGGCTCTAAAACAGACCCAGGCCAAGTACCTCATGTACAGCGCCATTCTCTCCCAAATGCAGATCTTGAAATGCAAAGACTGTTCAATGCAGGAAAGCAGAGCAGATACATTAAATATGCTTTTCAGTGTAGCCTAAAAGCAGAGCATGTAAATGAAGTAATTATCCAACCATACTGACCTTTAAATATCAGCCTGCCATAATATTGTGTCCAGAATAACGACTTCCACATTATCATGAAGGCAGATATACATTGGTAATTATAGATTTGTTATGCTAATCTACACTTCCATGTACCTTGGCCATATACTTATATTCAAGCTATGTCCATGTGGAGTTAAGAATAGTAAACCATTTCTTACCTACATGTATTATTTTCCACAATCTTATATTTATAGTCTAATTTTCCAGATAGATTATGCGTGGACGACATTGTTATCCAGAATTGTGACTTAAAACCGTAAATTAATGTTTCTTCCTAGCCAGCTTCATGTGACATGTATTATGAACACATGTAGCTAAGAGAACCCTCTATAGGATCTCAGTGGCTCCTTTCTTTTGTTAATCTCTTTAACTTTTCTCATTGAGTTGTTGAGCCACAGGTAAGTTCAGTTGGTTTTTGCGAAGTCGGGGTAGCCACCAATTATAACGATAAAGTAGTGTCCTGACTTCCCCTTTGCTTAACATTGCTCTTTTTGTCTAGAAAGACTCTTATATACATAGTGTCAGATTGATTTAAAATGATATTTGCATTGATGAAAACCTTTGCTATTAACTAGGAGAATAAAATAGATATTCTTCCTGAGGATGAAATGCACAATGTGTAACCATGAAACAAGGGCTCAAATCCCAACTTCCCCACTTGACCAAATTGTGTTAAAATGGATGAATCTTTTTACCTCATTGTTCCACATTTTTCTTCCTTGAGTGACCTTTCTGACTTGCCTGGAGAGTAACACAGTTCAGAATGTGCGCTATACAAAAATGGTCACTCTTGTATGATTGAATAGCCAATATTATTGCTTCCAGTATAGAACTACGTTGGCTGTATAGACAGTGAACATGGCAAAATATTGTGTTTAACTCATGGCAATGTTGTCAAAGAAGTATTCTTGAATGACTCTAAGTTTATGCTTAGAAACAATTATTTCCAATAAATGCCACTAAATGCAGTGATATATTCTAATGCATTAAATTGAAACATATGCAAATGTCGAAGAGCTTTTATTATAACTGTACCTTATTTTTGTCGTGAGATTTATATGCCAAATTGTGTGATCATTCAACTAATAATGTGTTTTAGGGTCAGCCAGACCTCCGACTCATATGTAGTTCACGTCTCGCTATGAATTTGCACACCTTTTCCTTTGTACTGTGGGTGGAACAGGCTAGCCAAGCTAAGCAAGGCTCGAGCCTAGTTTGGGCTGAATGTCTGGCTCTGAAGACTGACACACTAGAACAGGGCATCCCAAAACAACTTACTGGGAAGATGACTGAGTGCATGACATCTAAGAAGGTGCTATTTAGCTTTTTAGGTCTCGCCTAGGCAACGCATTCGCTGTCTCTTCGAGACATGCTGTATCTAGGATTTAAATCTATAAAAAACACCCATCATTTTCATTGGTTCCTCTAACTGTCCTTTGTAAATGCTGGCTTTTCAGCTTTGCAACCATATTCTCCCCGGTCCCCGAAGATGTTTACACTTAGTACACTTAATAGACCCTCCTTTTGGTATTTTGTATCCTCCCGTAAGGTTAGTTACACTTTCACTTTATTTATCATACCTTGTGTGCACTCTTTTTTTGGTTGACTTTTCCCTTTTGGAGCTAACAAACACGTTTGCTTGTCTTTCTTTTCTGTTCATCAGACGCTGATGGCGCTTGCTCCATCCACAACATCCTCCCGCTTCTTTTACTTTGCTCCAGGAACGTTTGTTCACCCGATCCTGTCATTGTATAATTATATTTGTTAAGCCTTTAAATTGAATTATTACCATCGGCATGCTTTCTCTAGAGCCGGAACGTTTGTTCATTCGATCCTGTAACTGTATAATTATATTTGTTATGCATTTAAATTTAATTGTAAACATCCCCATGTGTTTTGTAGAGTCGATGCAGAGACGGTTGACCAGGCCCTAAGTCGGCAGCTCTGTTTGATAGGCCACATTGTTTACTTGTTTTTTAGGCTCCAGTGTTAAATAGCTGCTTGACAGTTCCTCCAGTGCAGCTATTTTATAGGTTATGCTGGCAGCCAATCCCAAGCTGTCCTGCAATTTTAAGCCTGCTGTAGCCAATCTGTAGACTGCACAACCATCCAATAGCATCGGTTGGTGCTTTAAGGATTCATGCTTCACACTACTCTACTGAGCAGCCAGGGCCGGCTTTAGGGCGGTGCGACCGGTGCCACCGCACCGGGCGCTGACTTCATGATTAATGTTCTTTCTGAAGAGAGTCAGAGTTTTGTTTCAGAGGGTTAATGCGACTGTTGGAGAAAACTAATACCGAGCAGATTACAAAGTGCATAGAATGTGAATGGGTGGTCATTGGTTTACTGCTTTTAAAAGAGCGAACCTTTTGTTACCATCAATTTATTAAGTTAAAATCCTAATATAGCATTTCAACTTATAAATTACAAGTAACAAAATGACGTCTCTTTTAAAAGCAGGAACCCACTGACCTATTTACATTCTATGCACTTTGTTATTGTACTGTACTTTTAACTTTTATCAAAGAACTGCATGCACGCTGCAAAGTATTGATTTGAGCAAAGATTAATATTGCAAAAAGGATTAATTTGGCTGAAATCTATCCTTATTTATTAAAGAGAACCCCCAACTGTGGTGTTCCTTTTTAGGTCTCGCCTGTCGATGCGCATGCGCATCGAGCTTGCGAGCCTATTGCGGCTTAAACAACCTTTAACTAAGAAGCAAGGAATCGTGGCGATTCCTTGCAGTGCCCGTGACTTTTAAGCTCAATGCGCATGTGCATTGAGCTTAAAAGCGCGTGCACATCAGTTCCCTCAGCCGCAATCGCCGTCTGTTCCCTCAGCCGCATTCCTCCCGACACCTTTTGAAGTGAAGCTTAGCTTCACTTCAAAGGCCCCGGCTTCTTCACACCCACATGCCGCTCTCCCCGCTCCGCCCCCTCCCCTGCCCGCCGTGTGCATTTCTCCTCCACCCCCTCCCCACAGCAATGCCCTCCGTCTTGTTTGTTAATTTCCTCCAACTGCCCATCTCCTTTCAATACGTTTCCATTTAATCGCCTACCTCTCGATGTCCCTCATCCTCATCTCAACTCATCTATCACTCCAGCTATCTCCTCTTACACGTTATACGAATATCTCTCTCTTCACCTCCGTCCCACGATCTCTCATCTCTCTTCCTTTCACCCTCTAATCACGATCGTCTATTCTGTTGCTCTCCCCTCGCTAGCCCTCTCCCCCACCTATTAATCTTTTCTGTTTTCTACGCATTTTCACCCTCTTACGTCTTCCTTTTCTCCCTCGTGCTTCCTTCATCTTTCCTTCTCTAACCATTTTCCTCGTCCGCCTCCCGCCATCTCTATACACCTCTCCCCTTCTGTGACCGTCACTCTCCTTCCCTGCATCTCCGTCGCTCTAAGCACCCCTATATCTCAGCCCTCTTACCCCTGTCGCACCTATTTAATCTCTAACTTCTGTCATGTCTCCCCAGTACCCATCTACTCCTGTTGGGTCACCTCGTGCTCTTCTCCTCTGTCCCACATGTCCTTTCATTTTCCCTCTCGCAATCCCATTTTACAGCTGCTCTTCTGATGTGTTCTCTCCATTGCTGCATGTTTCCTCTTTCTACTTTTTCCTATTGTCTGTTTCCCTACCCTCGCTCTCCCCAGCCCCCGCCTCCATTTGTCTCCGCTCACTCTCTATCCATTTCTCTGCACGTTTCCATCTCCCGGTTAAATAATATTTTATTGGCAAGACAAATCAGCTAGACATTCACGGAAGAGAACAGGACGAGCTGCCAGCCCTCCAGCCCTCGACCCTGTTCAATATGCCCTGTTCAGTGACGAGGGAAGGCACATGCTGAGGTGCCATTTCTGACAGGGTGGAAATAAGCCGTTCTGCAGGCCTGTGCGCGTTTCCCTCAGGGGAAAGAGTCAGAGTTTTTGTGCCGCGCTATGTTGCCGTTTGTGGGAGACGTTCGCTTGCTGTGGAGCACGATGCCATGGTGTAAATCTACATGATGTCACCCCGTCCTTCCGAATCCCCCCCCCTCACCAGTTTCTCACAACTCAGGGATAGTCGTAGAAATTGAGTTCAAGGGGTACCCCAGCCTGTCCCAGCCTCCCCCTGCAGGAGCCTGCGCTACGCCCCTGGCTCCATACGATTTTTTTGCTACTCGTAATCACTCACCCTCACTCACCCTCACCCTCACTCACCCTCACCCACACTCACCCTCACCCTCACTCACCCTCAACGCCTCAACCTCACTCACTCTCAACCCCTCACCCTCACTCACCCTCAACACCTCACCCTCACCCTCACTCACCCTCAACCGTTCACCCTCAACCCCTCACTCACCCTCACTCTCACTCACCCTCACTTACCCTCAACCCCTCTGCCTCACCCTCACTCACCCTCACTTACCCTCAACCCCTCAGCCTCACCCTCACTCACCCTCACCCTCACTCACCCTCAACCCCTCACCCTCACTCACCCTCACCCTCACTCACCCTCAACCCCTCACACTCACTCACCCTCACTCACCCTCAACTCCTCACCCTCACTCACCCTCAACACCTCACCCTCACCCTCACTCACCCTCACCCTCCCTCAACCCCTCACCCTCACTCACCCTCATCCCCTCAGCCTCACCCTCACTCACCCTCACTCACCCTCGCCCTCACTCACCCTCACTCACCCTCACTCACCCTCACTCACCCTCACTCACCCTCACTCACCCTCACCCTCACTCACCCTCACCCACACTCACCCTCACCCTCACTCACCCTCAACACCTCACCCTCACTCACCCTCAACCCCTCACCCTCACCCTCAATCAGCCTCAACCCCTTACCCTCAATCACCCTCACCCTCACTCAGCCTCAACCCCTCACCCTCACTCACCCTCAACCCCTCATCCTCACTCACCCTCAACCCCTCACCCTCACTCACCCTCAACCCCTCACCCTCACTCACCCTCACTCAGCCTCACCCTCACTCACCCTCACCCTCACTCACCCTCACTCACCCTCAACGCCTCACCCTCACTCACTCTCAACCCCTCACCCTCACTCACCCTCAACACCTCACCCTCACCCTCACTCACCCTCAACCGTTCACCCTCAACCCCTCACTCACCCTCACTCTCACTCACCCTCACTTACCCTCACCCCCTCAGCCTCACCTTCACTCACCCTCAACCCCTCAGCCTCACCCTCACTCACCCTCACCCTCACCCTCACTCACCCTCAACCCCTCACCCTCACTCATCCTCACCCTCACTCACCCACAACCCCTCACTCACTCACCCTCACCCTCACTCACCCTCAACTCCTCACCCTCACTCACCCTCAACACCTCAGCCTCACCCTCACTCACCCTCAACGCCTCACCCTCAACACCTCACCCTCACTCACCCTCACCCTCACTCACCCTCAACACCTCACCCTCATCCCCTCACCCTCACTCACCCTCACAACACATATTGTGTTACAATAGGTGTCACATTTGCGGAAGATAAAACTATCTAGAGATGTAGCATAACGACCAGAGCTGCCATATAAGTCACGTAAATACTAAACATGTTGCATTCCAAATGCTATAGGTGTCACATTTGCAAAAGTTATAACTATTGGCATTGTAAATGACAAAGCCATCAATATAGCAATTTTAACATCGCAAAAAAAAAAAAAAATATGTCATTTACAAGACCAATAACTACAACTTTTCTAATGCGATACTTATTGCATTCCAACACCACTCATCCACGCAACGCCACTCACACACGCAACGCCACTCACACACGCAACGCCACTCACACACGCAACGCCACTCACACACGCTACGCCACTCACATACGCAACGCCACTCACACACGCAACGTCACTCACACACGCAACGCCACTCACACACGCCACTCATCCACGCAACGCCACTCATCCACGCAACGCTACTCATCCACGCAACGCCACTCTTCCATTTGCAAAAAGAAAAATGTCTAACTATTCTATTGCGAGACCTATTGCATTTCCAATGCTTGTTAAATTCTGAGTTTGTGCTTCTCCAGACCAAGCACTCTTAAACTATACTGCCTACATGTATGGATGACATGTGACTCCTACACCTTGTAGTACTCTGGTTTTTGTAACATTTCCTATATGCTGAGTTACACACATATGAATGATTGTCTCTGTGTAATGTGTGTGTGAGGCAAAGTGCTCTGACACCCTACACTGGTTTGAGTGGAGCTATATATAAATCTGAGAGAGAATGGTTATGGAGACTCGGGCACTGTTAAAGGGTGGTGGTGAAGGAATCTGTGGCAGAGGTGGTCATTGGGGGGCGCCAACAAGCATTGTTGCACTGGGCGACAATAGCTCTAAATCCGGCCCTGTGAGCAGCTTTTGTTGCACGTCACTCGGACTCAGGGGCGGATTGGCAAGGCGGGCATTCGGGCATCGGCCGAAGGGCCTGTGTCTCAGTGCCCTCTGTGGGCCGGTTTTTTCTCCCCTTTCCCAGTCCACAGAGAGTGGACTAGGAAAGGGGAGAAAAAAAATCGGCCCACAGAGGGCATGGAGACAGAGACAGGGAAATGAAAGCAGCCTCTCTGTGCGGCCATACAGCGATTATCAGCTGTGGCCTCTCTTTCACCCCCTGCCCTGCCAAGCAATCACGCTGAGGCTGGGCTGGGGAGGGGTGATTGTTTGCAAGCAACGGCCTCCCAGGGGGCCAGGTGTTGCTCAGGCCTATGAGCCATTTTCACCTCGGCCCCCCTGGGGCCCACACAGCCCAGAAACAGTGTTAGCCTTAACACCTCGCCCACAGCCCTTCACATTCAGGGCATAGTGGGCGAGGAAGAATGGGTCTCGCTGTGGGGGCCAGGTTATGTTTGGAACTCGCACCATCATCACCTCAGCCTCCCCCTGGCTACCTGGCTACTTTGGATGACCCAGCAGCTGTGTTTTGTGCTCCCCTGACAGGACATTGCCCTGAGGCCTGGAGGGCTGATTAATTTACTAATTGCAGGGGCCTTACCTCTGTTCATGTGCTCCTGAGCTGAAGGTCTGGGGAGGGCTAAGTTGGTTCGTAATAGCAGGGGCTTTCCTGCTTTTCAGGGGCTCCTGCGCTGGAGGGCTCGAATAATTTTGCGACAGAAAGGGGCCTTGCTGTTTTTTTTAGTTGCTCAGCATGTAGGCCATTGTCAACTTGGCCCTGTGTCCTACGCAAGAACAGTATCCTCACACTTTCATTCCTTGTCTGTGCAAATGGTTTTTCATGAATGGGCACGCCCCTTGAATGTGGGCCACGCCCCTTAAATATGGGCCACGCCTCATGAATGTGGGCCACTTTTTTCGTCAGTGCCCGGGCCAAATTGTGATCCCAATCCGACTCTGCTCGGACTGTTAAATTGTCATGAGGTCGTCATCTACTGCAACCTCCAATCCGTCCCACCGTTCCTGCACACCTCGGCTCCATGCCTGGACCTAGACCCCACACTTGGCTGCTACTGATATCAGCCCTTTTTGTGGGGTGTTTTTAGTGTGACTTCCAGCCTCCAACGGCCTCTGTTCCTGACACAACCTGCCATCTCTGCCTTTGTCGCTGCTTGATGTTGGGTGAGTGTGCTCGCTTCTCCCACCTACTTAAAAGGGATGCGCCCTGGTGCACGTGGCTTGGGCTGACCTCCTGCTGAGAATCACTGGCAAAACTGCAAAAATAACAATTGGGAGTATGTTACTACCCCCACAGTTAAGGTCTTTTATATCTGGATGTGGCAAAATTGGGCTTCGTTTTTCTAACCATTATAATACGTTATACAGTTATTCTTGGGAGACGTTAATTGAATTGCATGCAAATTAGTTTGTGGGGAAAGTGCTTCCTGCAGACTAATAAACATATGCATATGTAGGTAAGGACGTCATGTGATTCCTTAGGACTTTTAAACATTTACCAATGAGTGTAGGATGCACGGTTCCTGGCGCTTTTTTGCTCCATGTAGGAAGAGATATTTGGCACATGCGATCCCTTCCCGCATTACGTTCACTGTAAATCTGGCGTCTTTCCTTGTGGTCTGAAACCTTATACATAATTTTTTTCTGTCTTTAAGTTCCAACAGCTGGAGCAGAAATCTGTAATGTGTTGATTGCTGAACTTCCTAATGAGTCTATTAAGGTTTGCATTGGCGTGTGTGTATTGGAGGTAGCTATGGGGGGTGGAGAGGACATTAGTTTTGATGTCTGGTCCTGAGTGGAACTTCAGCTCTTGTATACCTGTTTCACTTCCTCTAGACAGTGCTGCAGCTGCGTCTCTTTTCCCAATGGTAATTCCTCATTCTCAGTCCTCTAGCCAGTGCTGCTAGCTGCTTCTCTGGTCCCAGTGGTGATTCCTCATTCTTGGGGCATTTACCTAGGGGTCTGGCTGACGGAACGGGCTAATGTGACCGCCCACTTGAAACACGAGAGATACAAGCCTAATATGGTCATACATCTACTCAAGAAACTAAATCACCACCTAATCAGCCTGACTGCCAGCCCAATACTGAAAGTCTTGAAAGCGAAACTTTTACCAGCAATCAGCTATGGCCACCTGGCCTTCCCCGGGTCACAGTACGCTTGCTTAAATTCAGCACAATACAAAGCATACAAAACAGTGCTTTAAATCCCGAGGTCAGCAAGGAATGCAAGGCTAAGGCTGGAACTAGGTGTGGCGAGGCCCGACCTGACGTGCCAGGGTGACTTTATAAAACTCTATCTCAGGATCTTAAGGGTCCCAGCTAACACACTAAAATACCAACTGAGATCAATCTTCGAAGAGCCTTGTACGCTCTGGCACACCGCCCTTGACAAAGTGATCAAAACATTGAATATAGTGGTAGAGAGCATACGGAGGCCGGAAATTCCTATGAACACCTGGAAAAGAACCATAAACAAACAAGTGTGTGAAATTTCATTTGACCTTGACTGTAAATCACTCTGTTCAAGCCCACACTTAGACCCACTGAGTAGCTCGTATTCGGCAGGCAAAGCCCAAGATTACCTAAGTGACGCTCTCACTTCATCAGCCCGAAAGAAAGTTCTGTCCATGAGATTAATCACTCTAGGAATTTCGGATTTCAATCCCGTATGGGCACAGTGGGTGGATGTCACAAACTGTAGACTCTGCCCATACATGAGGGAATCGTGGCTGCACCTCTTATGCTGTTGCCCCACTCTCATCGATGAACGAAGAAGGCTATTGCGCCCAATTTGTTTCATCAACGGAATAAAATCCTGCAGTGAAGCATCAGCCATCTAAGACCAACATGACGACCCTAGCAAGACTGGGGAAATGTACCTACTGCATCAGGATCTCCCTAAAAAAGGCAAAAGAACTAAATAAAATTCAGGAGAAGAGCATAATAAACCCCGCTAAAGACTGTTGAGGTGGTCTTGATCGTGCATTGAAGCCTCCCTGCACTTCCAGTACTCCCTTCAGGACAGCACGCCTCATAGGATAATGGACCAGAGGTCAATGGGAATGAGTCATAGCTTTATAATACCATCCACCCTGACAGGACAATACGTGATTCCGGATAGCCATCAACTCCATACCTTCATAAACATAAACTCTGGGGAAGGCTGATTGTAGCGGAACTGGGGAGGGGTGGCAAATCCTTTTACTAAAAAAAGTGTTCTTTAAAAAAAAAAATTAAAAATCTCTACAAACAACAGTTTTTAACCATTGTTTTAGCTGCAACATGTTGATTGCTTTTTACTGTAATGATTTTGAATAATTGTACAGTCAATAAATACTCATACTCATAATCATACTCAATGCTGCAGCTGCGTCTCTGTTCCCAGTGATAATTCCTCATTCTCAGTCCTCTAGCCAGTGCTGCTAGCTGCTTGTCTGGTCCCAGTGGTGATTCCTCATTCTTGGTCCTCTAGACAGTGCTGCAGCTGCTTCTCTGGTCCCAGTGGTAATTCCTCATTGTTTGTCCTCTAGGCAGTGCTGCTAGCTGCTTCTCTGGTCCCTTCAGTAATTCCTCATTCTATGTCCCCTAGGCAGTGCTGCTAGCTGCTTCTCTGATCCCAATGGTAATTCCTCATTCTATGTCCTCTATGCAGTACTGCTAGCTGCTACTCTGGTCCCATCGGTAATTTCTCCTTCTAAGTATTCCAAAAGTGCTGCTTGCTGCTAATCTGGACCCATCGGATATTTCCCCATGTTAAGTCTTCTAGCTAGTCTCTGTGTCCATTGGTATTTCCTCATTCTCAGTCCTCTAGGCAGTGCTAGTAGCTGCTTCTCTGGTCTAGTTGGTAATTCCTAATTTTTAGTCCTCTAGCCAGGGTTTCTAGCTGCTTCTCTTGTCCCGCCAGTAACTCCCCCATTCTAAATCCTCTAGGCAGTACTGCTAGCTGCTTCTCTGGTCCCAGTGTTAATTCCTCATTCTTTGTTCACTAGGCAGTGCTGGTAGCTACTTCTCTGGTCCCGTTTGTAACTTATCATTCTAAGTCCTCTAGGCAGTGCTGCTAGCTGCTCCTTTGGTCCCAATGGTAATTCCTCATTCTAAGTCCTCTAGACTGAGCTGACAGCGGCTACTCTGGTCGGGTCAGTAATTCCTCATTCTAAGTCTTTCAATCATTACTGCTAGCTGCTACTTTGGTCCATCAGGAATTCCTCCTTTTATGTCATCCCCAAAGTGCTGCTTGCTGCTAATCTGGACCCGTTGGATATTTCCCCATGTTAAGCCTTCTAGACAGTTTCTGTTCCCAGTGCTAATTCCTCATTCTTAGTCCTCTAGGCAGTGCTACAAGCTGCTTCTCTGGTCCAGTTTGCAATTCCTCATTGTCAGTCCTCTAGACAGTGCTGCTAGCTGATTCTCTGGTCCTGTCAATAACGCCCCCATTCTAAATCGTCTACGCAGTGGGGCTTGCTGCTTCTCTGGTCCTAGTGTTAATTCCTCATTCTTAGTCCTCTAGGCAATGCTGCTAGCTGCTTTTCTGGTCTTACCAGTTATTCCTCATTCTAAGTCCTCTACACAGTGCTGCTACTTGCTTCTCTGGTCTCATCACTAATTCCTCATTCTAAGACCTCTAGACAGTGCTGCAGCTCCTTCTCTGGTCCCCTTGTAATTCTTCATTCTAAGTCCTCTAGGCAGCTCTGCTTCTCTGATCTCATCTGTAATTCCTTATTCTAAGTAGTCCTCTATACAGTGCTACTAGGTGATACTCTGATCCCGTTGGTAATTCCTCATTCTATGTCCTCTAGGTAGTGCAGCAGCTGCTTCTCGGGTCCCAGTGGTAATTGCTCATTCTAACTCTTCTAGGTCCTGCTGCAGCTGTGTCTCTGTTCATACATCCACTACACTCCAAAGCAAAACACACAGATAAAAGACATTGTCATTTACAAAGCCAATAGCTCTAAATCTGACAAGTGCAAGACCTAGTGTCTCACTGCAGACCCATATGAACGTTGGAGTCCTCTTTGTTTGCTACCTGATGTAATTGCTTTCACTGAGTTTCTGACCCACTACTTCTCTACTCTTTAAGTTAGGGGAAGCAGTAATATTATCATATACCCCTCTCTTCCCTTATGCTTAGCTTTCTATTTTTTCCAAAAAAGACATGGTGCTATTTTTTTGATACATAGTATCAGATTCAATTAACATGGGGAACTTGTATTTATTGAGCATAGTACACCAATTTAGGTCATGAAATAAATGAGCAAAGAGCATTGCCCTTTGGTGATAAAAGGTAGAGCTCAGGAGATATTAATCCATTGGCTGAAGTGCACAATGTGTAACCAGGAAATCTGAGGTCAAATCACGGCTTCCACCTAACTAATTTGGGGGCATATTATCAAAAACTGCATTACAAATTATCGCCGGTTTAGCGGCAGAAAACTGCCGCTAAAGTGGCGATAATGGGCTTGATAATATGCCCTTGAGAATTTCAATAGAAGTCCATGTTCTGGTGTGAACATGGGCTTCTATGGGAATTCTCCAAGGCATATTATCAAGGCCATTATCGCCGCTTTAGTGGCAGTTTTCTGCTGCTAAACGGGCGTTAATTTTAACGCCGTTCTTGATAATATGCCCCTTGTAAAGTCCTATGTGAATTGCATCACTTCACTAGGCCTCGTTTTAATTGAGCATCTAATCTGAGAGAGACTTAACCTCTTGTGTGCTGGTGACGGAACCACTCCGTCACCAGCCACGGACGCGCTGTGCTGGCGACGGAGAGGTTCCGTCACAGCGCGCCGCCCCGCCCATGCTGCCGCGATTCCGCGCCTGCGCGGCATGTTCTATTACGTGGGCGTGGCCGTGACCAAACCACTTCGTCACAAGCACAGCGCGCCCGTGGCTCGTGACGGAAAGGTTCCGTCACGAGCATGGCAGCGCCGCGCGGCCCCCCCCCCCCCAGCGCCATGGCAGAATTACCGCCGCGGCCAAGGGATTAAATCAATGCTGCATGTGCGCAATATTTTAAAAAACTCTGAGGCATATTAGCAAGAACCTTGTTAAAATTATCCATGTTTTAGCAGCAGGAAACTGCCGCTAAAACGGCGATAATGGGCTTGCTAATATGCGTTATAGAATCCCAATAGAAGCCCAGGTTAGATATGCAGGACATCTAACCTGGGCTTTTATTGGAATTCTATAACGCATATTAGCAAGCCCATTATCGCCGTTTTAGCGGCAGTTTCCTGCCGCTAAAACGGCGATCATTTTAACGAGGTTGTTGTTAATATGCCCCTCTGATTTTTATTAGACAATAATGTTTCCACACCCACACATTAACATCATTAGTTTTATGTACAGTGCCCTCGACAAACTGTCTGCTTGGTTCACCCAAGACAGTGTCATTAGCTTTTGAAGTGAAAAAACGCTCATGTTTAAAAACGAATACTTTTAGCAGATGATAATGTACTAAGTCTAATGTACGGAAGTAAAACACAAGCATTCAAGAAACGTCCTGTTTTTTATTTGAAAGGAACTGTCAATTTCAACATGCATTTTCTGTGTCATTTACATGTCAAATCTTTTGATGACTCAGCTCTTGCTTTGCCAAGCCCGACTGATAGTTCGGCTCTTTTTCGGTTCTCTCTAAAATGTGCTACCTTGCCAGCTCCATTAGGGGTTCCTTCTCACGCACACTCCAGACAGACCCACATTTTAGAATGCTCAGGTGAAGTCAAAAGACCCACCTGGCCAGTAGTATAACAAGGGTGCCCTGGGCCCAGCCTACAAGTCCTAAAAAACAAGAGTGGGAGACTAAATAGCATATGCAAGGACATCACATACAGTGACGTTGCATGAAGTGACGTCACAGGAAGTGATGCTGCATCTCCGTAACATCCCTCAAGAAAAAGGGATTGGCCTACTTCACAGTCGAACTTGTGATATTGTATATACAAGAATGTTAAATATATGTATACCATGTTTGATTCCATATCTAAGTCATAAGTAAAAATACAACAAGTTCTTCTCTGAACACAATCCATTCTTGTTTTAAACAATATGTGAGGCAAAATTTAAAGCATAATCTTTGCATCACTAACATTTAAATATTAGCTTAGATGAAAAAATAGGCTACAGCGTATACTTGACATACAAACAAAATGGATGGATACAGATATTGAGTGTGAAGCTGCACACTCCTACTGTTGTTACATATACTTAGAACTAATGAAGTTGGTAACGAGGATGATATGACATTAAAACGAATTATTTGGGACACGTTTAAAAATGTGACTCGGTACATGAGGCTTGTGCTCTGAACTTGCCTCCTGAACCCCCGAACATATGCGCCTTACAAAAACAAATAATGCAGTCGCACACTATCGTGAACATTTTTGAAGTCAGTTTCACTGTTTTATATATCACATGTATGATTTCTATATAGAAATGTATACCTGACTTTAGAAACAGCTGAAATGGAAAACATATTTAAACAGATGCGTGGCACTATGGAATTACATTTCACACTGGCTTTACAGAATAACATTTGCTGGGTGTATGTTTTTTAAAGAGTGGACAACGTACTGCTTCCTTCTTAAATTGGCACCTTTATAGTCCAGGGAAAAGTTATTAGGTGCCCAAGATCACAGCCTGCTGAGCAATCCCCACAGTGAGAGGAGGCTGCCATTTGGATGTAAATGCCCTGAGGTGTCATCCCAAGTAGATGTGATGAAGGTACAGGAAAGACAACACAAGTAGACACCGTGACTGGGCACTAGTTGGCACACAAACACTTCCCAGCCTTCCTTAGCCACATGCTTAAGGGGTCGTCCGTTCACCTGTATCCACTTTCAACTTGTACCCTGCTTGGACCATAATATAGGCAAGAGAAATGGGCCCAATGACCCCTTGATGGGGTAGTGAAAGACAGCCATAATTTGGATGTAGCGAGCGCCATGACTAATCGGTCCCGGTGCCACTGCACCTGCTGCACTGTTGTTATATTTCCCCCAGTTCCTGTTCCAATCAGTCAAGGGTCTGTGCTTGCAGTCTGAGTAGCAAAAAGATACAGGGTGGATTTTCCTCAAAATCGGGTTTGGTAATGAGGGGATCCAGCTGGGTCCTAGATCTGGTTGCGATGGCTGAGCTGGATCAGAGCTGGCCACAATGAAATAAACGGACTTTGTCCCAGTGTAATTTGCCAGGACACAATCAGCTGTGCTGCACTTTGTCCACTTTCATTTCAGAGCGGGGGTGAGAGAGGTTTCGTAATTTACCGGCCATCTGGGTCCAATACAAATGCCTCACTTAAAGGGCCATCAACACTACTTTTGTCGAACCCCGTCCTGTGTCGTGTCCCGACAGTGTGGGCGACGAACAGTAGGGCATTAGGACCCTGTGGGTCCTTAGGCAGAGTGACCAAGTCACCGGACACCAGATCCGGTGACGAGACAGGAAGGGGAACGGACAATGACCAGGGCATGGACGGGGACGGATGTGCGGACCAGCAGCTGCACGAGATGCTAACTAGCAGTAATGAGAGATGCCAATAATGAAACATGAAACTAACCTGTGTCCCGTGTATGGTGTACCTCCCGGCGCACAGACAGAACACGACAACTGGCGACGAAGGTGGGATGAAAGAAACCCCAAGCGTGTCTGGAGGCTCGAGTGTGCTGCGGAAAACGCCCACCGAGTGCCCACCTCGGCGGCGAAATAGCGTTAAACAAAGCGCCTACCGAGTGCTCACCTCGGCGGCGGAAGCGTGTGGCCAAAGAAAACGCCTACCGAGTGCCCACCTCGGCGGCAGAAGTGAAGGAAATTGCCCTACCTTGATTGGTGACTCAAGCGGTGGACCACGGCTCCGGTGAGTGAAATCGCCGCCTAACTGCCCCCCCCCCCCCCCCGCCGAAGAAACGAGCAGAAACGACCGAAATCTCGCTGAAAACGATATTCCCGGCGGCCATTTTGAAGTAAGGCAATATTGACCAATCCCCTGCGAGGGATCATCGGCGGCCATTTTGAAGTCAGGCAAAGAGCCTGAAACAGCAAGTAAGCACTGACAAGCAACAAACAAGCATTGGCAAGTGACAAACAAACATTGGCAAATACAACAGCTGTAACAAACAAGCATTGGTAAATGCAACAGGAGTAACAAACAAGCATTGGTAAATGCAACAGACGGAACAAACAAGCATTGGCAAATGCAACAGAAATAACAAACAAACATTGGCAAAGTAATAGAAGTAACCAATAAGCACTGACAAGCAACAGACAAGGATTGGCAAGTAACAAACAAACATTGGCAAATACAACAGCTGTAACAAAAAGCATTGGCAAATGCAACAGAAGAAACAAACAAGCATTGGCAAATGCAACAGATAGACAATAATGGAGCGGCCATTTTAAGGCCAAATAACGTCGAAAAAGAAGGAAATGAGAAAGGAAAGACGACGAGAAGTAGAAATAAATAAAACAAAAAGCCAGAAATAAGGAGAATAAAGGGGCATATTAAGGGCAAGAAAGGACAAAGACGACCAAAGTGACATTTTGAAGGGGACATTCAAGGAAAGGTCATAGGAAAAAGGAGCGAGCTAGATATTCATATTTTGAAGGCAATGACATGGGCAAAAACAACAAAAACTCTGCTTTTTGTCATTTCATAACTGTTTAATGGATAAACAAACGTTTTTTAATTTGTTCAAACCCTGTATGTAAGAAATACGCATGCGCTATAACAATGTCAGAAGTGTCTGACTGTGTGAGAAATTATAATAATGCTGGGAAGGGGGATCTCGGGGGCTCAATTCAGGCAGCATTACCAACAATGTCTGTATATGCCTTAGCGGTAGGGAAAGACTCGGTAACCGCTTCCGAGACCCCTGTTACTGTAAAACCTATAATTCATACTGCCCAGGTCCATGTTAGTACCCCCCCCGATAGTGAGGAATGCAAAGCTCAAACCTGACCAAAAGAAGTTGCAAGCGGGAGGGGCCATTACTAACCCAAAACGATCGGCTCATCAAACTGATGACGCCAAGGTAGCTGCCCCGGCCTTAAAGGCAAAAGCAGCATTGAGCCATCCTGTAGTCCCTCCTCCTGCGACCATACCGCTGAAGGTGGTTCGAAAATGTCCCCCAGTTAATCTCCCCCCAGAGTGCCATCCATACGTTGCCGTCCTCATTAATGTTCCCGTCCTGAAGGACGCTCAGCCAGAAAACCACCAGGCACTGAAGAATAAAATCATCCACTGGCTAAAAGCCAATAGACCCCTTCCCATGGGAGTGGATGGGTGATTCTTGGAGTGCGCAGGGTAGGTTGGATTGGACAGGGAAAGAAACCGTTTGAGGGTGATTGCGTGGTAGTCAACTTTCAAGATATGAGAGTTGCTCACGCAATATGTAATTCTGAGCAGGTCACGGGTGGACCAGGTATTGATGTGGTCGATTTAACATACTTCTACCCACGGCCGGCTATGAAATGTCCTGTTCAAATCCCTGGGGCAACCTATTATAACATCTTTGAGAGCCAATGGCATCCTGCAATACCTCTGTTCCAGCCGCATGCTGTGTGGCCGAGGCCGAGTTGGGGTCCCAGGGGGTACTGACCTGCTGATTCTCTTGGGGAGGCACGGGGGATTTAAAAACTGATGGAGCTTCCCATTCATCCCTAAAGTTGACAGGTTCACCCACCGCAACAGGGAAGCAGGTAGCCTTAATGGCTAATCGGGAACTAGGTGTGGGGCGGGATCCAACTGATGTTGTTATCAATCAACCCACTTTGGTAGAGGCCGGGTTGGTCGGCACTGTCATGTCCAGTAGCGCTGCAGCTGTGACGGACCCACTCATTAGGGTTTTCAGCTGGAACGTGGCTGGACTAGTTAGGAAGTTGGCCTTGCCTGGCTGGAATGCTCTTGTGGAGGAGTACTCCATTTGCGTGTTCCAGGAGACCTGGAGTAGGGAGCCCCTGCACAAGGCGGGTTATTCATCCCATTTTACACCTGCTGTTTACTCGGAATTGGGCAGGGGGCGTCCCTCTGGAGGCCTCCTTATGTGGGTATCTTCCTCCCTTAATTGTAGGGTAGAGGAGCATCAAACAAACTGTCCGGATCTCCTTAATATCACCTTAAAAAATTCCAGGGGTCGAGTCATTCTTAATATTTTTAATATCTACGCGCGGGGCATAAAAGGAGGCAGACAATCACCCACTATAGCTCTCTTAGAGGGTCTGCTTAGATCTTCCCCGTATAAGCTATGTACCCTGGTCGCGGGCGACTTCAACTGCACCTTTGAGCCTCTTGGCTCAGAAGTCACCCAAGATCAGGAGGAGGATGACTATAGGAGGGGGATACCGGCTTTAGAGCTTAGCCCAATTAAGAGATGGACCGAGGCGGCACTCCAGGTCAATTCTCTCACCATGGAGTTTGACCTGAGGGCCCTCAATGCAAGGATTAGATCTGATAAAGCGGGAGCCCATACGTACAATAGGCCCAAACACACGTCAAGAATTGACTACATTCTGCTTGACGTCCACCTATGGAGCTCGGTGGAAGATATGGAAATCATATCCTCCGTGGAGAGTGATCACAACTTGCTCTCCCTTGCCTTGTCTCCTGGGTGGTTTGAGGATATAGGGGGTTCATCTACATGCGTTATTGTTCCCGGTGAATCAGTTGTCTCGAACTGTGGTAGACGGCTGAAGTGGGCTAAGCTCACGCTCTCGGTTGAGAAGATGTCCATCATATCTCAGCTCTTAACCACAGCCTCAGACAATTTGGACTCTCTTGAGGGCGGGCCGGTGGAGCTGCACGACCGGTTTTGTAGTCTAACTCAGGCCATAAGCAATCTGTTTATTGTCCCATTTAGTCATAATGGCGGGAAGACACGTCCACGTAAAAGACAGGGTTGGTATAACCACAAGTGCAGGGTAACCATGACACTGCTCGTGGAAGCAGTGAAATCTAAGTGCCAAACAAGGACTAGGGAGGCTAGAAGGTTGTACTCACAATGTTTGAAACTTGCCAAAAAGGAAAGGGAGGATAATTTTTGGCAAGATCAACTGGCTGCAAGTAGGGGGAGAGATGCTAAAAGCTTTTGGGACCTGGTGGGCAGTAGGAATCGCCCTGATGACACCTTGAGGACTTGTACAATTCCAGCACAGACGTGGTTCAACCACTTTAAGGCCCTTTATTTAGCTGTAGAAGGGTCACTTGATGACCCATTTTCCCTTCCCCCATTTGCACTGGATAGAGCCACTGACCCCTTTACTGCACGGGAGGTTATGAACTTGATCAAATCCCTGATACACCTGAAAGCAGCTGGTCCTGATGGGCTGCCAGGGGATCTTCTTCGAGCCTATCCGGGTGAATGGGGCACATTGATTTCTGCTATCTTGAATGCCATTCTAGATGGAGGTCCTGTCCCTGAGTCTTGGAAAGGGGCAGAGGTAGTCCCAATTTTTAAAAAAGTTTGTCGGGACCAACCGGGGAACTATAGGCCAATAAGCCTCATCGACTCTACTCAGAAGGTGGCGGGAAAGGCGATTTTGGGGCGGATTCTTCACTGGGTGGATGAAAACCATACATTGTCCGACCTGCAGGCGGGTTTTCGTTCCGGTACAGGAACTATTGAGCAAGTGTTTAGATTATTGCTTCTACACTGGAAGGTGGTGGAACTGGGCAAGGGCAGTTTTTACTTGGCCTTTATAGACCTGAAGACTGCCTTTGACCTGGTTCCCAGGGAGGAACTCTGGAGGGTCTTGCAGGGTCTTGGGCTGCCCCCTTACATCTTACTGCTCCTCATCAAACTACATAATGACAACTATGCCCAGGTGCGATGGGGCCAGAACGGGGAAAAGACCGATAGGATCCCGGTTAATAGGGGTGTCCGACAGGGTTGTGTATTAGCTCCCACACTATTTTCCCTGTACGTGAATGGTGTGGTAGAGCACCTGCTTGAAGAACCAGCAGAAGCCCCCTCTTTGGGGGGCGAGAGGATTCCAACCCTGTTGTTTGCGGACGACACCCTCCTCCTCTCAAAAACTCCCCAGGGCCTCCAGAAGCTTTTGCACCGCTTTCAGGACTTTTGTACAAAAAGAGGGTTGGTCATAAACGTGGAAAAAACTAAATACTTGATCATGCACCCTCCACGCAAGCTTGGTCGTCCTCCAGTACTAAACTCTGTTCCCCTTGAGAGAGTCTCAGAATTTGATTACTTAGGGATCCGCATGAGTGATGTCATGAGCTGATCACCCCATATAAACAAAATGACCCTTAGTCACAAAAGGGTGGGGGGAGCATTGTTGAGTGAGTACCGCAATTCTTCCAAGCAATGTGTAGCTCCAGTAATTGACATTTACAAAGCCAGAGCTGTCACGGCATCTCTTTACGGGGCTGAGCTATGGGGCCTTGGTAATCTGGAGGTACTTTCCAAGGCAGAGAATAAATTTCTGAAGGACCTCCTGGCCATTCCGATGAGCACTCCAACAGTTCCGGTGCTTTTGGATGCGGGTTGCAAAGCAGTTAAGGACCAGGCTCGCCTCCGGCCACTCCTCTTATGGGCTCGTCTGTGGAGATTCCCGAATTGAAAACATATGCGGATGGGCTGTCAGAGGTGATGGGAATGTGTGGTTGGAATAAGATTAAGTGGCTCAGGGATATCAAAAATCTCCTGGGAGACCTAGGTCTGGGGTCTTGCTGGACTACACAATCTGCCCCGCCAAAGGCGACCCTGAAAAAACTATATTGGGAGTGGGTTTCTGCCCAGCTCATCAGTAATCCACGTCACTACAACTCCACCGCAGATTACTTGAAAATAAAAGACGTTGTTGCCTTTGAGCCCTATTTGGACCTAATTACAATTCCTGCTGACCGGACACTTTATATTAAATTTAGAGTAGGCACCTTACCTTTAGGAGACTTGCTCTCAAGATGGAATACACCTGCGCAGGCATCACCATACTGTTCACTATGTACAACTAGGCCAGAAACTGTGGCTCATTTCTTTTTAGAGTGCCCTGACTACACCCGCCCAAGAAGATATTGGCTTAAACCTCTCTGCAGGCAACTGGGAACTCGCCACTATACAGTGGCTTTACGGATTTTATTAACTGACACATCCTCCCCCATAGTCTGTGGTGTGTCCAAATTTCTAAAATGGGCATGGTTGATTCGCTTAAAAAGACTGTCTATATCAATTTAATTCCTTTTTAAATAATTTATTGTTGTACAATTCAGAAACCTTTTATTTGACTTAATTTTAACCTGTACAGTTTTTTTACGATGTGCTATTTTATATATTTCAGTAATGCTTTTATGATATCTGCATATCGAAATAAAGCTATCAACCAACCAACCAATAACCATATATGCTGTACTTTCTCATTTATTTTTATTTTTTAATTTCTTTGACTTTCTACTCCTTCCTATGTAAAATGCCAGATGCTTTACATCACATAAACATTATACAGAGGTAATGAATCACACAGGTAAACGTAATTATACCGGAAAGGTTACATGAGACAATGTGGGTTCCATGTTGCAGGGGTCACAAAGTATCCGTACTAGTAGCATTACATGCTAAGAACGCTTGTTAACAGAGAACAGAGAGTCAGGGTTTTAAACGTGTGTGGTGTTTCCAGAACGCGATGGTTGGGTTGCCTGTATTAATATGTCTTTATTCCCAAACAATTGAACCCATGTTTACAACCTTAGAATAATGAAAGATTGAGAAAAAAATATAAGGTTTGGAAGTTATGCCTTGCAGTATGCATGCAGCTCCTTGATGCTGGCTCATAACCTGCAGTGCTGTATTACAAGTACTGTGATGTATGACTCTGCGACAAAAGCAGTCACCCACTGAGCTATCGACATAAAATATACATCAGTGACCGGCTTGTTACACGTTGTGCTGGCAACGGGCACACTAATCCTCCATGCTGTTTTATGATGTCTAATAATTTGTTTATTGTATAGTTAATAAAAACCGTAACAATTTACATAAAAAAAAGACGTTCAGCAAACATTAGCTTAAAATAAAAACAAATTTACATAACATTTTCTTTCATTTCGTGAACTCAGCATAAGACGTATAAAAGCAATTCATAAATCAGTATTTACATATTTTATGATGTCTAGACAGCACACAGATCTCACCAGCACGTGCATTAACCACCAGAGCTATGGTGCTATTATAATGCTCTGGAAATTGCTGTGCCAACGAAGATCACTGCAGTAGGTTTCTTAACCCCATAAAGTACTTTAAATGCAGCCTGCTTGTAGCCAAGGAAGTAAACCAGAACAGTTTTGCTGTCACATCTGTCATTCTTGCCTATTTTTATAGGGCAAAGTTCTTCCAAAATAAATATATATATATTCCTTGTCAGAAATACTCCTCGTGACTCTACCCTGGTGACTCCACACATTTCTGCTGCCACACCTCGACCCCCAGTTCATGTTTTCCACCCCCATCACATCCTGTGAAGGTTTGTGAAAGGAACGCCTGGCGCTGTTTGTCACTTGCCACCATGACTCACCTGCATCAGAGGATGCGAGGGAAAGGACCGGCGAGTCACAGGCCGTCAAGGGGACCACCTTCGACGAAAACTTCTTCATGGCGGCCGACGTTCCTTGAGCAAACAACCTAAAGCTGACATTTCAGTCTCTGTTCGTCCAGCTACGACCCTATTTAATTTTCATGATACCTGTAAGCCTCTGAAGGTTTATCGTAAGAACGGATGAATGGCTTCTAATCCCCTGCCCTCTGAGCAGCGGCAGGTTTATCTCAGGCTAGGTGGGGAGAAAGCTCAGTGGGTTAAGGAGCTTGGGATCTGTGAGGCCCTTTAGCCACAAAATGGCATATTTCTGAAAAGAAACGAAAGCAAGTTGTATATTTGAGACTCCATTCACTCAACAAATCACCCATTTTTTACCTTTGATAGTATGGCAGATCACAGTGTTGATCTTCGGGGGAAAATTACGTTTCCAGTCACTGAGCATCTATAGCAGCCGGATTTGGATAGGTGTGGTAACGAGAATTCCCTGAAAAAGGGTGGAAGATATAACCCGCGCCTCATTTGAATGAGTGAAGGTGGCCTTGCCAATGCTGAAGCCACCGTTGGGTTTGGTATGTGCTCAAGAGATGTGAAAAAACTGACGCTACTTGAAATGTCATTAGTTCAGACACGCAATTTAGGGTGGATGTCGGCCCCAATGTCCCAAGTTCTTTTTGGGAGCACTGTCAAGCTCACCATGTTGGATTTGCACAGAATTTCCCACAAACAGTTTTTTGTGTGATGTGAAAGTCAGCGTATCCGTATACGCCACCCATTGCCTGCCATTGATTGGCTTTATTGTCACTATCATTTCCTTCTTATTTGATGGCTTTCCTTGTCCCTGGTAGTCCATGTTGTGTTTTTCTCTCCCAGGAGCATAACCTCTTTACCATCTCTTTGACTGGCAGACCTGTGTCTTTCCACTGTTCACTAGTGGAGAAGCGTGGCTCACTGGTTAGAGCGGCAGACTCTGAAGCAGAGATCAGGCCCAGGACCAGGGTTCAAGTCCCGACGCGGCAGGATCTTGGGCTCAATGTCTGCGGACTCGATAATTCACGCCTCGGCACCTACTCTAATCACGGGTCCCACGCTGCAACTCTGGGCAATAGCTTGCTTAATCTCCACAACGGCCCCTACAACACTGGGATGCCTGGCTTCACCTTGGGGGTGCCCAGGAGGGGCATCTCACATGGAGAGCCAGGAAGGGTTCCACAGCGTTATACAGTGCCGGGACGCCCCGTTGGGACAGCTGTGCGCTTTACAAAATACACTACATTTACTTTTACATTTTAGGGATCTGTTGTTTTTCTTTTTGGTTAAGCACTCCATTAGAGTGCATGAGTTTCCCATCTTTCTCTCTGCTGTGCTGTCTCTAAAATACTTGCCCATGGTCCTTATTGCTTTCACATACGAGTTCCTCTCGCTCGTGTACTTCTTACCCCATTACCCCAGCACTCTGTGTTGCTCTCTTCCTTGTTTACTTCTCCCCTACGTAGAGGTTCCCGATGCTGATCTCTTTTCTAAAACTGTACCACGATTGGCACAACTTCAGGAACCCCTGTACGTCTCTAGTAAGTGGTACACCTGGTACCAAGGGCATTGGTACTGAAGAGGGTCCTCATGGGCTCCAGCACCAATTGTGCCACACCAGAGACCCATCACCAAGACATTGCAAACTGCCATTGCAGGGTGCAGGTAAGTCACTTCTACTGCAGGCCATATCACCCTAAGGCAGGGTGAACTATATCCTATGTGAGGACATATTTACGTGAGCAGATATGATCTTGAAATAGCTGAGCCATTCTTGGATATTCTAAGTTTACAGAAAAGCCATAGAGAGTGCATGGGCTGGATACTTGTCATTATGAGTTTCCTAGCGCCAAGATGGCTTCACTATACCCGAAGATGTTTGGTTCCAAACATCTAATTGTAATAAACCTTCACTGATGCCAGTGTTAGAGTTATTAATAAAAGAAAATGCAGCCTAGGCACTTCTAGCCGCACCACCTGGAATAGTCACTGAATCAGATGAAAAACCGTTGCCCACCGCAATGGCCAGCTGCACATTGACCACATTAGATTAAAAAAAATATTTTCAATATTCTTAGCAAAGCCTCCTCTTTGGACACTCCTTTAGCCGCTATCTCTCTGGACGCAGAGAAGGCCTTTGATAGAATTGGTTGGGATTTTATGTTTCAGGCTCTCTCTTGGGCGGGTATCCCTTCTGAATTTATTTCTCTTATTTCTCTACTCTATTCCAACCCCCAGGCGTCAATCTTTGTTAATGGTGCTGTTTCTGACTATTTCAATCTTCGGAGAGGAGTTCGGCAGGGTTGCCCTCTCTCCCCCTTATTATTTGTTTTAGCATTGGAACCTTTTCTTACTAAAATTTGCCAAGATGCATCTATTTCCGGTTTTCACTTTGCTTCCCAGCAAGTCAAACTCTCGGTATATGCCGATGATATTCTTTTCTATTGCTCGGATCCAGCTTCCTCTCTTCCCTCTTTTCTCCAGCAAGTTTCTTCTTTCTCTGCTGTTTCAGGCTATCGTCTTAATGTGGACAAGTGCGAAATTCTCCCCTTAAATTCTTTATGTCAAAAACATCTTTTTGCTACCTCTGGTTTCTCGTGGCAACCACAGAAAATGAAATACTTAGGGGTCTGGTTCGCTCCTCTTTTGTCAGACACATTGAAATTCAATTTTGATTACATTTCTAAGAAACTGGAATCTGCCATTAGTCGTTGGCACCCGCTTTTCCTGTCCTGGTGGGGACGTCTGAGCTCAATCAAGATGATGCTCTCTCCTCTTATATTTTATACTATTTCCATGATACCTATCCATATCCCCGATCGCTATTTCAAAAGGATTGCTTCTTCTTTGCTGAAGTTTTTGTGGAAGGGAAAACGATCTCGCATTGCGTTGGCTTCTTTGCGAAAGGATAAATCCCAATCTGGGGTTCGGTTCCCAGACTTCAAAGTTTACCATCGCGCTTTCTCTCTCAAACAATCTGCTCGCTGGCTCTCCGTGGATCTTCCTTTTCATCCTCCCCTTTGGTTATCGATTGAGTCTTCTTTATTTCTCCCTTTGAGTTTCGCGAACTCTTGTCTTTCCCTTCCCCTCTGACTGGTCTTCGGAACCCTGTTATTTCTCACTTGCGCAAGCTTCTTTATCCATTTTGATTCTCTTCCTATCCCTCCGCCTCCTTAACACATGAACAGCCCATCTGGCACAATAAACAACTCTTAATTCGCTATCGTACTTTCTTCTGGAAGTCTTGGCATCCCCGCGGTCTTCGCTGGATTTCCCAGCTGCTCTCTCATAACCTTCCTTTATCCTTTTCGGACCTTAGGACTCAGTTTTCCTTGCCTTCTACTGTGCGCTTTCAATATAGTGCGTTACATACTACTCTCCTGTCTTATCTTGCATCCCTGCCGGAGTCCAATCCTATCCCCCCCGCTTGTCGCTCTATAGCTCTAACTCTGGATTCTTCTCCTTCTGCTTCTTTCTTGTATAATTTGGCTCGGTTTTCTGCTGAAAGGTCTAAATCGAAGGTGGAACTGGCTTGTGATTCTTCTACTGATTGGCCGATTGCTCTTTTGGCTTCATAAAACCTCTAGGGCTGCCAATACAACCCAAACTCTATTTTATTTACAACCGCACCCTTTTGACTCCCTTAGTTTTATCCTCGTTCTCCGCAGATGCCCTCCCTACTTGTTGGTCATGCCCCTGTCTCTCTGCTGATTTGAAACATATGCTTTGTGACTGCCCTCCCATTCTTCAATTTTGGAATTCGGTTTGGACACAGCTCCAAAAAAAATTCAATTTTTCTATCCCCTTTTCCCCTGTTTACATCTTATTAGGTTCCTTATCCTCTGCACTTCCTCAGTCACACTGGCACTATCTCCTATTAGACCTCGTCATTGCCATTGCTTTTCACCATATCACATCAAATTGGAAACAAGCAACTTGTGTCTCCTTCCCTTGCATGGTGGAATGCAGTCTGTTTCCATCATAGGCTAGATACTAATTTTGTTTCCCCTGTTTCCCTAGCAATTAAGCGTGATCTCCTGTGGCTCCCTTTAGTGACTTATTTATCCTCTTCTGCCCCCTCCTCCATCACCCATGATGTCCTTTCCATGGAGGTATGCAAACCACCTTAATCTGTTTCATATTGCTTGTTTTTCTTAGATTATACTGCTTGCTTTGTCCTTCTTTTTGGATTCGCACCCCTTTACATTGTTGAATAATCTTCACCATCCCCCCTCCCCCTTGTGGTATAATGTATTAATTTTCTAATATTGACTGTTTTTTCTTCTTACTACAGCTTATTTTGTGTTTTTCTTTAGTGTTCAATGAATCAAACTTAAAAAAAAAAGATTAAAAAAATACAACAAAAAGGAGAGGCAACAAACAGAGGATCCCCTGAAAACCTACCAAACACAGGTGTGGTCTTTGACTAGTCTTAGCTAGCCTGCCCCCACCAGACATGTTTCTGACCTCATGGGGTGAGAGCCTGCACTCTAAGAGGCCCGGAACAAAGCATGCTCTGGGTCTAGATTCTTCACACCTCCTCCAGGCCAGAATGGCATTCCAAGGTGGGAGGCTTCAAAGGCAATCCCAGCTTTGAAATGTGGCCCATGGAATCTCCAGGTTGGATATCGACAAACCAACTGTACTCCCATGGACCTGAGGCTGTTGCGACCTGCTCCCCGGAGTGGGACTCCTCAGACGTACATTAAAGTCCCCTTGCGCAGTGTGTTTTTCAGGTGGCCCCTTTCTTTGTTGTGCACCAGCTACCAACAACCTCATTACCCTGCTCAAGTTGTGTCCCGGACGCTACTTCAAACTGACCTTGCCCACGAGGAGATGTTGCCTGTTATTTTACGGGACCAACATCGCAGCTCGCCGGACCCGCTGCGCGGGTCCCGCTTCACGGTTTGTAGGTGTGTACATCGGAGCTGGGGCAGAGACATCGAGGCTGGTGGAGCCGGGGGCAGGACTGACAGCAGGGCTGCGAGCGGTGCCGCAGGGACTCAGTTTCCCAGGAGTCCCTGCAGGATCAAATCACCAGCACCTGGCCCGCTCTCCCTGCTTGCCACGCCCACCGACCATCCTCTTTCCTTCATAGCAGGTGTAGTAGGCCCCTGCGCGGGAGCGTCCCGGGTGAAGCCTGGGACAAGGGCGGGCCCGTTTCTGCCCGTTCATGTCCGGCTAAGACCGGACCGGGCCACCCCCCTAATATTTGTTACCGAACTACTCCTTGCTAATACGTTAATCACGGTAAAATATGGCTGGGCGTGAAACCAGGAGTAAATCGTCGTTAGCCGGAGGGTCCACAGTCGGAGGTATGGAATTTTTTTTATCAGAGCTAATTCTATTATCAATACGGAAATCACTCTACTGGAAAAAAGTTTGTCTCAAGAACTATCGGCTTTTAAAAGATCCTCCCTGGGGACTATTGCTAATGCCAAAACACCCGAAAGGTGTCAGGATACTGTTACTGTTATTGCAGTGACAGGCCAAATCCATATTCCAGAAGGGGGATGAACATGCAACCCAGGACTTGGACATTTTAGTCAATGAAATATTACTGGAAATTAATGTAATTCTTGATAATCATGTATCCACCTCCCCCGATCCTGGTACTACCACCAACAATATTTTGCCACAGGGGGTCAATGAGGGAGCGATCCCAAAAAGAAAGAGGGCCTATAATAAGAAAGACGGAAGTAAGGCAAAATCAGCTAAGCTACGACATGACAGTAACTCCCAATCAATCCCTACTGAGGGGCTAATAGCTCCTAAAAATGGGCCTGTCGTTTTAATCCAATCTCCCCCCATTAACCAGCCGGGCAAAGCCTTAACAATTGAAAGCTTGGGAGCTTTATTTGAATCAATTTTATTCCCCTTAGAAGCTAAACTGGAGCGAATTGAACTCCGATTGACTAATATAGAGAAGGTTACATCTGCCATACTAGCAAACCCTAATAAGCCCTGTAAGCAGAATCTTCCTGCCCCCCCTCTTCTAATATCTCAGCCCGGGGGACCTGTGACCCAAGTTGATGGTGGGGCCCAAACCCATAATGATAGACCCACAGGCCTTCCAGCCCCTAACCTGGTGAACCAGGTACCATTTAAGACAATATCTGTACCCCTTTTAGGGGATAGTTGTGCCAAGGGGAAAACCGATGATAGCCAACAAGGCCTGCTGGCTCTAGTCAAAGAGCATAGAGCCACCAGACCTCGCTTACCTGACCTTCCCCCCCGAAGCCAACCGCTTCCTGGTGGTTCTGGCGGGAGCTCCCGCACTAGAAGAAGGGGAAGAAGAAACTTTTAGCTCCCTAAAAAGTAAGGTAGTCAGGTGGCTAAACTGGACTAGACCTCTACCAGCTCACCTACATAATGAAATCATCATGGTGAGAAGGGTGCCCTGGTTGGGTAAAACAGTTAAGACCATAATGGGGGACTGTATAACCGTAAATTTTAGAGACCCTAGAACTGTTTCCCATATCTGTGCTGGCTCTAATAGATCTTTTGATTCCACCATCCAGACTCTCCCATTGTCCTTCTTTTTCCCTCCTAATTGTTTGACCTATGGTGGAGGAAGGGATGACTGGATCAGGGTTGAGCGGAAGGGCAGAAATAGAAGATACGATGTGAGACCGGTTCCAATGCCCCTGAACGCACCCTTCTGTGATTATAACAGGTTCAGTTGTTTGGATGCAGTTGATTGACTACCCACAGCTGCCCAACCCCTATTAGAGCAGGGACCTTCCGACATGAGTAAAATAATAACGGGTGAATCTGTTGAGCCTCATGGAATCACCCCTGTGGAGTGCTCGCTTATAGTTGTAGATCCTCCGGGGATAATTCCTCCATTAGGTCCTATTTGCACTAACCCCCTGGAGTACTCACCGGTGGCTGTAGTTCATCGGGATCCCATTCATCCACCAGTCCTCACCACCATTACTGATATGGAGCGGTTATTATTGAACCCAGCACCTAAGGTAGCCCCTTGTGATTCTGGTTATAAACTAGTGAGCTGGAATATCGCCGGTTGGCGTCAGAAGGAGGAGTCTCTTGGTTGGAGGGAGTCCATTACTAACTATGATATCCTCTGCCTTCAAGAAACGTGGTCCACGGCAGAGATTTATTTTGATGGATTTGTGTCCTATAATTGTCCAGCCCAAGAATCCATCATGGGAAGGGCAAAAGGCGGGCTGGTGATCTTACTGTCTGTTAACTTCCCTGCCCGAGTAAAATCCCATACCACCATTGGATTCCATTCGCAAGTTCTATGGTTGGAGCAAAGTGGGGGCCGTGATATTTTGCTGATTAACCATTATAATAATGTGTTCGACCCCTCCAGCTCCTGTGTTGTTAATGAACTAGAGACTGTTGTTACAAAAATTGGTCGGGCTATCCATAACCCTTATGACATCTTATGGGGAGGGGATTTTAATATTCATTTATGTCCTCGTTCATTTACAAATGTATGTGGTTTCGATGGGGCAAATGGGGAGGACCGGGCTCATTTTGTCCACTCAATTTATGGTGACTCCCTTAATACACTCATGCTTAACCTAGATTTTTTAATATTTCAGCCAGCTGACGATAGCGAAGGTAACATAGTACCGACTTTTGTAGGGAGGAATTCTGCATCTGTAATAGACTATTTGTTGGTTTCAGTTAAAATTAGCCCTTACCGTACTATTCCCGAAATTGTTGATTTAGGCCTTAGTGACCACAATGCCATCACTATGTTGACATCTATATGGGGGACAAAACCTATAGCTAACTGTGGGATTGTTGCCGAAATAATACCTTGTAGGCAGAATGGTATTAGGATCAAATGGTGCGGAGACAATTCTGAAAAGTTGTTGCGTAAAATCGTGGTGGCCAGTTTCCAAGTGCTGCAACGGTGTCTAGATGATGATGCTGTTCCGTCATGTACTTTCTCTGAATTTGAAAAACTTAACGCTATTATTAAAAGGACTCTTACCATTACTAATGCCAAAAATAAAAGGGCTACTGTGGGTTGGTTTGATAGAGCCTGTACGAGATCCCTATCCGAACTAAAGAACGCCCTCTCTAACCACCCTAGGGATAGGGAAGCTGTTAAACATCTTAGGGCCACATACAAACTCCATCTGAATCGTAGACAACAGGAACTAAGGGAAGAAGCATGGGACAACCTGACAAAAGCGGCAGAGCTACGAGATAGTAAGCTCTTCTGGAGCACAGTTAATAGCCCTTTCCTCCAAATGGAGGAATTCCCGGTCTTAACTGCTCAGGTTAGTGAGGAGAGTTGGGTCCATTACTTTACCAGAATCTTTGACCCGGCTGGGGAGGATCTTATAAGTCCCAGTATTTAAATGATTGGGCCCAAACTACCCCTCGAGATTACATTACCTGAAGTTGATATGGCTATACGGCAAAGCAAGGGAGGAAAAGCCCCAGGACCTGATGGGGTCCCGGTTGACCTATATAAAACGGACCTCTCATTATGGAGCCCCCTTTTAACCCAGGTCTTTAATGCATCTATAATGGAGAGTACTCCATCTACCTGGGGTGAATCCATAATTTTGCCGATCTACAAGAAGGGAGATAGAGGAGAGGCTAAGAACTACCGCCCTATCTCCCTTCTCGACTCTTCGTTAAAAATAATGAGCAGGGTTCTTTTAGTACGTCTGAGGGAATGGGCCGAGGCAAACGGTATCCTTGCGGATTCACAATTTGGATTCCGCAAGGGCCTTGGCACGACTGAACAGTGTATTAATCTAGAATTAATTATTGGCAAATACACTAAAGCCAAGCAGGGCTCTCTATTCCTCCGCTTTGCAGATCTCTCCAGTGCTTTTGACCTGGTGGATCATGCATTACTGTGGACCACATTGCTTGAAATGGACCCCTGTTGCTATTATTCATTTCCTGGCCAGATTATATAATAAGTTGTCAGCTCAGATTCGTTTCGGCCAAATGGGAGAATGTACTAGGAAGATTAAGGTTAAATCTGGAATCAGGCAGGGTTGTGTTTTAGCCCCGTTACTTTTTTCCCTTTTTATAAACGCAATGGACTCTGAGCTGAAGAAGGTCCAAGCTGATGCTCCCCAAGTTGAGGGCCTAGCGATCCCGGTACTGCTATATGTAGACAACACTGTTCTACTTTCTAGAACACCTGTAGGTCTGCAAAGATTAATGAACTGTTTCTTCGATTTTATAAAAGAGAGGAAACTTAAAATTAATAACTCCAAAACCTTTATTATGGCTTGCGGGAGAAAGGTGAAAAAGCTGAGACCATTCAACTTTAGGGACCACACAATAGAAGTTGTGGATACATTCTGCTACCTTGGAATCACATTTACTAGCAGTGGCACTTGGGTACCTGAGATTCTCAATATTAAGGCTAAGATGGGCAAGGCGGCCTCAGGGGTTTTTAGATTCGCATCTAAACTAGGTAGTCGGCGCCCACTAGATATGCTAAATGTTTACCGACATAGATGTGCCTCAGTGGCACTCTATGGCTCGGGCGTCTGGGGATATTGCCAAAAAGGGGATCTGCAAGTTGTTGAAAATGTCTTCCTTAAGAGACTCCTTTGCCTTCCAACGTCGGCCTCAAACGAGCTGGCCCACAAAGAGGTGGGGTTGGAATATTTGTCTGACTTAACAGGATTGAGACCCCTCATGGCGTGGAGGTCAATTTGGGCCAAGGATGAAACTGGTTTTACAAGGAGAATAAGAAAAGATTGCCTTGGCCTGGATAAATTTAACAAGATCCCATGGCTTAAATAT
Source organism: Lissotriton helveticus (assembly GCF_964261635.1). Classification (NCBI taxonomy): domain Eukaryota; kingdom Metazoa; phylum Chordata; class Amphibia; order Caudata; family Salamandridae; genus Lissotriton; species Lissotriton helveticus. The sequence continues at coordinate 644,861,599 of NC_136070.1, forward strand.
GTCTTGACTTCATATAAAGATGTGCATGGTTTGGATGTCTTTGCGGACCCAGCTAGTGCCACTAACATTTCTAAACAGGAGCTCAAACTTGTCTTTTTGGGGGAAAAAACTAAATTACGTAGAGAAGTCAGCTGCCAGTTTACCACCCATGTATTTTACAATACTAATAACATGGCAGGTTATGGCTTTTCCAAATATCTTAAAGTAGTCACTAAGCAATCTCATCAGTATGTCCTTACTCGGTTGAGATTGGGCATTGTTCATAACTTGGTGGCTTTCCCCCTGATGAAAAAACATACGACAACACCCTGTCCATGTGACGGCACCACTAAACAGAGCACGCTGCACTTTCTGTTAATCTGCCCCTTGTATTTACATCTCCGTATTGCTTATCCTAAACCCCTTTTTTTGAAACACTCTGTGTCTACTGCTACAACTGCTATGAGATTTTTATCTGCTCTTGATGATCCGGATGTCTGTTTTTATACCGCAACATTTATTCTAAAATCAATGTCAGCTAGGAAAAGCATGGAATTCATGTCTTAATTGCGAGTGTATCCTTCCTATACTGATTATTGTTATGTTGATTTTATCCCTTCACCTTGTGCAATTGTACTAAATCTTGTATTTTATATAAATTGTTCATTTTATTGTTGATGTATGTAACCATATGTGTGCTTTTATGATGGTTTATCGAACGATTGAATAAAGCTTTCAAACTGAACTGAACTGACTCCCGGACGCTCCAGAGAATCCGCTGGTGGAACATTGAGCCTGGCCTAGCTACCTACCTAAATCGCAAACCAAAGATGAACCTCGAAATCCAACTGTATGATTTTATGTGCATTTTTCCATTTTCTTTGATTGACTTCAATGGTGCATAATTGTGCACAAAAGTGATTTATTTAGCAAACTTGGAAAATTCCTACCTTGAAAATTAATTACTGTAGAACAAAGTTCTTGTTCTGAAAAATTATATCAAAATCGGTGTTATTTTTATTAATAGGACTTGGATTCACTCTTGAGTGTGTGCCTCATTTATTGCCTCTGTGAAAACAACAAATGCTTAGCACTACCCTCTGATAAGCCTGGTTGCTCACCCACACTACCACAAATAGAGCGTTAGTATTATCTACTTTTGCCTCTGTATACTAATCTGGGTCTCTCTGGACTCTCTGCACAGTGTACTTAATTGTAATGCACTATATAGAGAGCCAGCTTCCTACAAAGCCACAAATTATTCTCTCCTTAGGGTGCTTTTCCCCCACCCTGTGTTTCCGTCACCATTTTGCCCTGCTTTAGCCCTCCTTCACCAATACTGCCCTTTCCCTCTCCTACCCCACACTCTCCTTTGCCCACCAGCACATGATCCTTCTTCTAAAATTTTCTGATTTCTGATTTCCTACTAAAATATTCTTGATAATTTTATTGACCAATCCAAGTGGCATCTGCTATCTTGGATCTGCAAATAAAGAAACAAAGGAAATGGTACCTGCGTTATTCTGCTAGCACTCATGCGTTGTGACACATACACATGCATACGTCATAATGCATGCATGAGCTATGGGAACAATTCTTTTTTTTTGCCAATGCTGCACAGCATTGAGTAAAATAATTTTCTCTTTCCTCCATGATGTCCAGCATCACCAAAAGGCATTGGCAAAGCCAGTGGTCATAAAGGCAAGACCTATTGGTTTTCCCAGTGCTTGCCAATGTGGGTAAAGGAAATTAACTCCAACTTTAAAGGTACGGTCACTGTAGTTCTATTCTGGAAGATATGGTGGATCTGCTTTCACACAGACTTTCCCACCCCATGCAGCTTCTATCATGGGAGAAGGAGCCATTTTGTGGGTAAAAGACCCACATCCCAGACAGAGAACTCAGAAGTGTCCGGACAGCCCTCTACTGGTGTTGGGCAGGTGTTTCTTCGGTCACCCTGTCACCCTGGAACCCAGTCCAAATGCCCTGCTTGAGACAGGCCCTTACTGGGCTAGGAGCCATGTTTGTTTTACATAATTCAGTGCTTAAATTGTATAGGTGGTTGTAAGTGGTGTGTCAAATTCAAATTCAAAAGTCTTTATTTCGATATTTTTCAATCATAAAAGACATTACATAAAACATTTTAAAAAGAGGACAAACAGATTTTTAACAAGTCTAAAAAGTAGAAAAAGAAAAAGTGGGGAGAATACATCATTTATAGCTAGTAGAATCCATAATTCATCCCTATACAATTAACAATGGCCAGCTAAGGATCATAAAATCAATTCAGTAGAAACAATAAATAATTACAATAAGAAGGAGGTAAAATCATTAGTTATATATGAATATCATTAAAATATGAAAGGAAATGCATCACCAGGAACGTTGATCACTAAATACATTTACCAATTTCATATTTTTGTTTTAAACAGACCAAATTACTGTAGGCTCATTTTACGGGCCCGAATTATCCACATCCAGTGAAGAAATTTAGCTATTGCTATTACTACGGCTTGGGAGTTGTCAGTACTCAGTATCCTGGCTGCCTCAGTGCCCGTTTTGAGTCCTATCTGGAGACAGATAGGTTTTAACTAGGATCTCCTGGGAACCTTATACTCAGGACAGGCAAAAAGGACATGCCCAATACCCTCCCATTGACCAGGGCAGAAGGGGCAGGCGAATCCCTGACCTCCTCGCCATTTAGCGGTAAAGGCATTTAGAGGCAATGTCCCCACCCTAAACTGATGGTACTTCTTCCTATCCCCTGGAATGGTGATCCAGTCCCAGTATGCCTCAAAGACCGGGGAATGCTTGAGAACTAGGAAATCAGCCGTAAGCGACGGCTCGATACAGCGGCCGAGTCTCGATGTTTCAAGCATACTCCAGTACAGACCTTGAAAAGTCTTTTTTGGTGGGAAGGGATTACCTGCAGGGTCATCCCACAGTGCAGATAGCCCCATAGCCTTGTAAATAGCCTTGACCTCTCTCAACCATGTTATTTTCCGAGCTTTATCAAGGTCTCTTACCTCGATGAAGGCCTGCGCGTACTGGGTGAGTTCGGGTGTAACCCATAATCTCCTCCAGTAGGCGACCGATCTATATCTGGCCATATCCTCTAGGCTATGAGATCCTAAATCATAATGGAGAGGGATTAGTGGAGTGGAAGGCGGTAGGCCTGTGATATTGCGAATAAATTTGTTTTTCGCCCCCGCCAATTTTCTCAAATTGCTAAACCCCCAAAGTTCTGCCCCGTAGAGTACTGACGCTTCTACTTTGGCGTCATAAATCTTTAGAACCGGGGTAATGGGCCTAGTATTGGATAAGTAAAATTCCTTGGTGAGAGCTCCTGTCAATTGTGCGTGTTTTGTGAGAAGCTGGTTGGTATGCTGTTTCCAATCTAGTTTGGTTGATAGGGTTATGCCCAGGTAATTAAATACCTGGGTCTGCTCTAGTTGAACCCCATCCATAGCCATCTTCCCTCTGACGGTTTTGCTTTTGTGCAGGATCATGAACTTAGTCTTAGACGTATTATGGACAAGGCCATGGTCCCTGCAAAAAGCCTCGAAAACCCCAACAGCTTTTTGAAGTCCCTGCTGTGTTCTCAAAATCAGTAATGTGTCGTCAGCAAACATCAACAGGGGGATCAGCTTACCATTTAATTTGGGAGCATCGGTTGGTTGCCGCTCAAAGTAGCTGATCACCCTGTTGATATATAACGAGAAGAGCGTAGGTGCTAGCACGCACCCTTGGCACACCCCCCTATCAATTGGGAAATTATCAGTAGTACTTCCCTGCTGGTTCCAGCGAACCCGGGCATAGTTGTTTTCATGCAGTCTAATTAAGAGTGACAAAATCTCAAGTGGGATGCCCTGCTCTTGGAGGGCTGCCCACAACTTGGTGCGAGGCACCAGGTCAAACGCTGATTTAAGATCAACGAAGACTGCAAAAAGCATGCCCCCCCCCAATAACACTACACGCCAGTATATTAAAACGAATCTAAAAACTTGGTCAATGGTACTTGTATGGCTACGAAAGCCTGCCTGTAGGGGCGACAAGATATCCATTTCGTCTATCCAGCCCTGAATGCGCTGCAGTAAAAGCCTTGCAACTACCTTTTGTATACATGCAATCAAACTGATTGGTCTGTAGTTTCCTGAGTCCGAGCATTCCCCCTTTTTGAAGATGGGAATGATCTCGGCTCCTTTCCAGGAATCGGGTATTGGCGAGCCCATTGCAATGCCATTAGCTACCAAGGAAATATAAGTGGCCCAAAGATCCCTGTCATGCATAAAAAGATCGGCTGGGACGGAGTCCATGCCTGGTGCCCTAGCTTTAGGGATTATATCCAAAATTTTAATGATGTCCACTTTGGTAAAGGATAGATGGTTAATACCCTCTTTTGTTTTTAAGGGAGCCTCACTCACTGCTCCCGACGTATCAAGAGCGGTGAACTGAGACGCGAAATAAGCGACCCAAGCATTTGGTGATACATAATTGATAAGGTCGCCCCTTTTTGCCCCTCTACCCCATTTTACCATATCGCAAAAGGAGCACATAGATCTTTCTTTAGAGGCACTAAGGAGCTCCTTCCAATATTCGTTGTCCCAGTCTCTTTTGGCCTTAAGTTGTACTTTTTTGTACATGACTCGGGCAAACTTAATCTTGGCTATCTCTTTAGTCTTTACTGCGTCTGATAGGGCCTTATATGCAACTCTACAGGATTTTCCATACCATTGATCCTCCTTCCTAGCTGGTCTACATTGTTTTTTAGGCGCCCTTTTTACAAAAAAGGATCCTAGTTTAGTAAAGAGTGAGTCGTGGATCCGACTTGTGTTCAACACTATCGCCTCATCAGTGGAATTATTCCTTAAATCTGTTATGGCCTGGACTGTTAAATCCCTTATGGCAGTTAAACCCTCTTCATTTGTAGCACAGTTTGCCCATCTAATCCGTCTCTGGTTGTTTGAGGGAGCTATTTCCACGCAATCACCAGTGCCCTCAGATTTTGGTAAATTAAACAACCTGAATACAAGGACTAATGGATTATGATTGCTCTCTACCCGTTCTTCTATCCGCATATCGACCATAGTAGACCAATTTTCCTTATTCGTCAGGATATAATCGATTCGACTATGTGATATGCCATTATTAAAGGTAGACGCGCCCTGCTTGTCAGAACCCAATCTTCCGTTAGAGGCCCGTAACCCATGCTCCACGTTGAGGACTTTAAGCTGTAATGCTGCCTCTGACCATTTCTTAATAGGTGGTATTACCAACTGAGGGATATTCCAGATAAAGTCCTCTTCCACTGTGAGATCCACATCATAGTTGTCTAGTGGTTCAAAACAGCAGTTGAAATCTCCTGCAACAATGATATTATGATCTGTTGAACCATATTGCTCAAGAAGAATATCTAACTGTTCAACTGCTTCTGTTGGTTTACCACCAGGAAGTCCCCTTGAATAAACATTAAAAATAAGTAAATCCTTATGATTTAAACATTTAAGTTTAACTAACAAAATATCTGGACTGTTTGTGTTCAGCTGGGTGACGGAGTATCTGCTGTCCTGCTTGACCCATGTCAGCAAACCACCCTTTGATCTTCCCCTTAAACTGGGAGTTGCAGGGGTGAAAAAATTTAGATATCCTTGCTTGTATTCCGGATTGACCTGCCAAGTTTCTTGGAAAAGTATTATATCTTTGTTTTCCCAGAAGGCTTGCCAATCCGAAGACGTAACCTTACTCCTCAACCCGGCCACACTCCAGGAGACCAGTGTGGTGAATGCTGGTAAGCCTGTACCCTCAGTTCTGGAGTTAGGAGCATTTCTATCCCCGGCTTAACAAGGTAATGCTAGACCCCCATCTAAACTGGTGACCAGTGCCTCCTGCATAGAAACATTTTTAATATGGGCTGTATTTGTTACCATACAATCGTTAGGTTGGTTTTTGCCCTTAGTCCCTTCGGGGAACTCTACAATGTTACCTATGCCCTGTGTGATGGACCGGGGCACACAAATGTCACTGGTGTGAGTGTGACTAAGAGCTGCAGGATCTTCATTTGCGTTGGCCTGATGCAATTTTATAGCTGCAGAGGTAGAATCCCCCTTAAATCAGTCGCAGTCGTTAAGGCCTGACAAAATACCGTACCTATTTCCTAGACTAATCCCCCATTCATTAGTTGGGGCACCTGCACCCCACCTGTTCCACGGGATATCCCACCTTAGCCCTGGGGTCTTGGGGTATGTTAAATTTTGCCGCTCCCCGTAGAAGAATTTTAAGGTAAGGGGAACAATGGTGCCATTCCTACGTGGGGGGGGGGAATATTTTGCAAGAGATTAGGGAGGACTGCCAAGTGGGAAAAATTCACCACCACACAATCCCCTTTGAATTTTTTTGGTTTATTCCCTATCCAGGCTGTTCTTCTGGCCGAAGTAATCTCCCCTGCCAATTGCTGTTTTCCTCCAGGTGCCAGCTGCATATTGGAAAAACACACTATCTTGCAGGGCTAGAGGGATGTTTATAGACCAAGCCTAAGTATTATCCCCCGTGGAAATCAACGATCAACTACAAACTTAGGGGTCTACTAAGGGATCCAAAAGTGATCCTCTACTCAAAGTAACCTCATCAATAGTACAAGGGTACGATGACAGTGACACTCACAGACCAAATCACAAGATGTGAAGAACCAATAACGTGAGTCACCCCTGGTTTAGGATTCCCATCAACGGTCTTGTAATGATCAATATTATCATTTGGTAATCCTTATCGGGTATTGTGTCTCTAGATCATTGAGACCGGCATACCCAGATAACCAGATATGGGGTAGCGACCCACAATCACTCGGTACTACCACATGATGTTGATGTGATGGGAAGTGCAGTGTAAAAATATATGTAAGTGGTGGTCTAAAAAAGGATAGGGAGCTCAACCAAGGTAAATTTTAATGATTGTTGGCCCCTTCCCTAATAAAAACAAGAACAGTGTAGTATCATCATCGCAGTCCAAACAAATAGCTGCGAGGAGACCAACATGTTTCAGCCACTAAAGGTTAACTCCTCTGGCTTTCGTCAGGGTCTCTGTTCAAATAATATACTACTGCTTACAAGTGAATAAAGTGTGAAAAAATATACAAAAAAACACACACAAGTGAAAACCAGTAAAGGATATAATGTTCCATAAATTGTATCAACTCCTCTCTTCGGCACCTGGTTGCAAATATACTGTGTAAGGAGGACAAACGTACAGGAAGATCACAATCAGCTACAATGGTCTGTGGTAAACATAATATTGTTTAAAAAATAATAAATCTACTTGCTTACTCACCCAGGGTGTCCGGGGAGTGGACCTCACCTCTTCCTGGACCTGGCTCAGGATATGTGAGACCCCGCTCTACAATAACACAAACCGGCTACGTAAATTACAAAGACCAGGAGGTCAAACATTAATTTACTCTTGCGGTGAAAATACTGTGTATGGAGCTTATTAACACCCATCTGGAGGTACTCCAAAACACCCTCTCTCCACTCCACTATCAACTTAATGTCTGCACATACTGTTAAATTCAATCTTCCTTTACTCCAGCAACTAACTGGCAATATGAAGAGAAGCCTGATAAGAAGATAAACAACTGCTAGACCAAGTGGACCAATTCTCCTACCTGTCCGTCGTTGTCTCAGGCCGTGACTGAGTCAGGGGGAGGCACAGTCTCTCCTGTGCACTGACTTCTTCACTGCGCTGGTAGGTGTCGTCCCACCAATCAAACCCTGCAGGGGAGGGGACTTGCCCTGTCGCCGCCTCCACAGGGAACACTTATTCAACACTACCAGGGTGTTTAATCTAGCGCTTAGACTGGCAGAAGTGCCCATCGCTAAAATCAGGACTACCTGAACTGCCCAGTGCTCATTACTCGCACTTCCTCAATCACCAGCTCATTCATGGCATCGCGCTCGTATTCTCGCGAGGTTTGAGTCAAACTACTGAATGACGTCACAGCGGCCATTTTGGTAGTTTAATGGTTAAAACTCCCACATTGCGGACTATCTCAAGTATACCCCCCGAGAACTGTATATCTCGAAAGGCACAAAACCGCATCCCTCAGGGATAGTAACAAAATAGAGACAGCCTGTACATTGGGGGCCCGCGACCCGGCCTCGCGCTCATTCTCTTGCGAGACTAGCCGGATGGAAACTACAAAATGACCTCACAGTTACAGTGTCTGTAGTTCAATTCTAAATCTAACATCGAACAATGTCATCTCGATGATGCATAGCTGCGTGCATCGATAGTACTGCCACAATTAAACCATCACCCCCATGGAGGGTGTAGTCACCTCGTGCCCAGGGCTGAGGTCATATCAATATTAGAAAATCAATATTGGTAATGTAGTTGACCCGGATAGCAACTTAAAGATAGTTAATAGTGGCCAGAACCAGGGGTAGCAAGGCTCACAGTCATGCCAGCCAGGAGGCACCGGAGAAATCTTCAACCACCCACTGTCCTGAGCCCAACCAAAATAAATAAATATTCATGGTCATGATTAGTCCAAAAATCAAGTTAAGTTCTACCTAGCCAGCCATGCAGACAGGGGCTTACGGTGATAACTAGCCATCTGGTCTCTCATATATTCAGCTTCATAGAGAGAATGTTGTTAAGCACAAGGTCAGGCGGTGACCAGTAATTAGCTCTTTACCATGTGTATTACACGCCAGACCACATGTACACCCACAAATGAGCGATATATCAGGACAGGGAGAACCACGGAATGTCATCGTTCAACCCTTGTCTGTCTGTCCCCAATTTGAACACCCACTTTTGTTCGCGAATGAACAGGTACCGAGACACATCGCTCACATGTGGTGGGATGTGTGGTTTTTCCAAAACATGCCACGTGAAGTCAGCTTCTGCATGATTCCGTGTGATAAAATGCTTGGTGAGTTTGGAGATGTCTTTCTTGCAGCGAAAAGTGCTTTTATGCTCCTGCATCCTCACACGCACCTTTCTCGTGGTCATGCCCACATATCGTTCATTGCATGTGCAAGTGATGAGGTAGATTAGGTTGGTACTGTTGCAGTTTGTAAACTGCCGCAATTCCCATGGCCTATCTGTACCAATGTCCACACTGGTGATTTTGGTCGTTAGAGGGCAAATCGAACAGCCACCACACGGATGGTGCCCTACCACCGGGGGGAGATCCCATAATGTACCTATCTCTCTCCTGGGTGTTGCTTTAGGTCGGGTGTGTACCAAACGATCCCTCAGGTTAGCTGAGCGTTTGAAAGCGAAAAGTGGGAAAGGGATTTTGTCTTTGCCACTGTTCAGAATTTTCCAATGCTTTTTTTATCACCTTCTGAACATAGTTCGATTTGGTGTTGAATGTGCTCACTAGTGTTAGTCGGTCCAGAGGTGGTTTCTCTACACGTGGTTCCAGGAGGGCAGCACGATGATTATTCGCTGCTCGTTTGTATGAGCGCTGGACCAATTTCTTTGGGTAATGCCTCTCTCTCAATTGCTTGGAAAGATCGTCTGCGTGGCGTTTGAAGGTTTCTGGGGTAGAACAGTTCCGATGGACTCGAAGAAACTGTCCAAAGGGCAGATTATCCCTCAGGGACTTAGGGTGTTGACTCTCGTACAGGAGAAGGGAATTTCTAGCCATCGGTTTCCTATACAATTCACTCTCCAGACCCCTCGTGGTGCTGTAAATTGAGAGGTCCAAGAATGGAAGTCTGTCTTTGCTCAATTCCATAGTGAATCGAAGGTAGTTGTTCTGCCTGTTCAACCATTGGTGAAACAGTGTGACCAATTCACTAGTCCCTCTCCACACCATCAGGATATCATCAATATATCTTTTCCACCAAATTATGGATGGAAAGAAGGGATTGGTGGGGTGCAAAACTGTAGTCTGCTCAAATTCATGGACGTATAAATTCGCCAACGAAGGCGCAAAAATACTGCCCATGCTGGTTCCAGAGACTTGGTGGTAAATCTGGTCCTCATACATGAAAAAAATTTCTTTCATGGCTATGGTGGCCAAAGCCATAATGAACGGTACTGGAGTGATGGAGTCCAATTCCGATTCGCCCAGGATGGATCTGATGGTGTCCAGAGTCGCATCCTGGGGAATGGAAGTATACAGGGACTCAACATCAAGAGAGACAAGAAAGTCCATCTCTCGATCAAAAGCTATCTCTGGAATCACTCTCAGGACATCGGTGGTGTCCTTGAGAAACGTGGGCATCTTGCTGACCAAAGGTTTGAGGAAATAGTCAGCAAAGGCTGAAAGGGGTTCAAGAAGTGATCCTTGGCCTGAAATTATAGGCCTCCCTGGAGGCGGTCTCTGTGGTTTGTGCACCTTGGGTAAGGTGTAGAAATAAGGCATGGTGGGATGTTTAGTCTGCAGAAATTGTGCCTCTGCGGAAGTAATCCAGCCTTCTCCTAAGGCTTCTTCAACCAGGACTTTAATTTCACTCATCAGTCTTGGAGTTGGATCAACAGTCAGTGGATGATAAGCATTGCTGTTACTCAACTGGCAGAGGCACTCTGCCCTATAAGTATCTACATTTTGGACCACAATGGAGCCCCCTTTATCGGCGGGCTTCACAATAATAGTCCCATCTTGGGTCAAGGTTTTGAGACCCTGTCTCTCCGCAGTGGTAAGGTTGTTGTACCCTGATCTCGAACTATACTGAATACAATCTATATCATTTTTCACAGCCAATTCGAAAGTTAGTACTTGAGTAGGTATGGCATGTGAGGGAGGTGAGAAAGTTGATTTATTCCTCAAACCAGTATTCGTGTCCTTGTCCTCCTCCGATTCTTCAATGTTCTTATTTTTAAAGAAATAATGGAGCCTTAGCTTCCGAAAAAACTGTGCTAGTTCCGTTTGTAGGACAAATGGATCACCCTCATCCGTAGTCACAAAGCCTAAACCCTTATTCAGCACAGCCTCCTCTGTGTCTGATAGAATTCTTTGACTGAGATTGACCACCAAGCTCTGTTCAGGTCTATTTATTGATCTTGAGCATTCCTTCTCGTCTGACTCCGAGTTCCTGCATGGGGGCCTGATGTATCCTCCCATTGGACTTGAGGTTGTCCTTGTGCCGGTCTTCTTTTGCCCCGTGACCGTCTGGGGCCACGCGCTAAAAAAGGCTGGCTATTGAAGTTTTGAAACCCAGGAAAGGGGCCCATAGGTGGCGCGAAATTACCTGGATAACCCCAGGGTCCTGGTGGCCACCAAGATTGGCCGGGCATGTTGTAATGGCCCCTATAGTTTTTTGATCTACCCCCCCTACCACGATTGTTTCCAGCATTAGGTGGCTGATTGCTGGCCTCCGAATCGCTTCCTGTCTCTGAGCTAGATCCTGAATAGTTGGATCCATACATTCTCCCTCGTTTGTTAAAATCTGGGGCTTTGTAGTTGTCGCTAGTATAGGGATAGACAGTCTCCAAATTAAACTTGGCCAGATCTTTCTTGAACTTCTCAAGTTCAGTCTGGAGTATCGAATCAGCAAATTCTTTGTTGGCTTTATCTGATTCATCTTTGTTTTTTTTTAATGTGGCACTGATGGTGGCCTTGATTTTGCCCTCTAGGACCTGTATTTCTACTAAAATCGCGTCTGCAACCCGTTTGGCTGTGCTGATAATCAAAATTAGCCAGTCACGGGTGCAGCGCCAGGCAATCATTGACCAATCCTTCAGGAACGGTTTGTCACTTAAAAATAATCGTGGAGCATTGGTTACTATAAGCCCGGGAGGTGCACAACTGGCTCGCATATACTCAGCCATGATGATCCCGTGTGTCTGAGTCCGGGAGTGCGATTTTTTCAATGCTAGGACTTTAGTCCAGTCGTCCGTTGCACTTACTGTCGGTGTAGGTAGAGTTGCTAAGATACTCGGCATGTTATCTAAGATGGAATGATACATGGAGTCATCATACGCCAACCCATGGCGTTCAGCCATTATAGCTATATAGTGGAAAGGGTAAGGAGGTGTAGGAAACCTCAAGACAAAAGTCAATATAAAACCCACTTCTTATTGTTAGAAATGAAATGATCACTATCCATTAGATCAACTTGTAATAGCCCGCAGCTGCACGCTGCTCTAAAAATGGAAAAACACACTATCTTGCAGGGCTAGAGGGATGTTTATAGACCAAGCCTAAGTATTATCCCCCGTGGAAATCAACGATCAACTACAAACTTAGGGGTCTACTAAGGGATCCAAAAGTGATCCTCTACTCAAAGTAACCTCATCAATAGTACAAGGGTACGATGACAGTGACACTCACAGACCAAATCACAAGATGTGAAGAACCAATAACGTGAGTCACCCCTGGTTTAGGATTCCCATCAACGGTCTTGTAATGATCAATATTATCATTTGGTAATCCTTATCGGGTATTGTGTCTCTAGATCATTGAGACCGGCATACCCAGATAACCAGATATGGGGTAGCGACCCACAATCACTCGGTACTACCACATGATGTTGATGTGATGGGAAGTGCAGTGTAAAAATATATGTAAGTGGTGGTCTAAAAAAGGATAGGGAGCTCAACCAAGGTAAATTTTAATGATTGTTGGCCCCTTCCCTAATAAAAACAAGAACAGTGTAGTATCATCATCGCAGTCCAAACAAATAGCTGCGAGGAGACCAACATGTTTCAGCCACTAAAGGTTAACTCCTCTGGCTTTCGTCAGGGTCTCTGTTCAAATAATATACTACTGCTTACAAGTGAATAAAGTGTGAAAAAATATACAAAAAAACAAAAAAAAATATGAAGTTGATGTTGAGTCCCTGTATACTTCCATTCCCCAGGATGCGACTCTGGACACCATCAGATCCATCCTGGGCGAATCGGAATTGGACTCCATCACTCCAGTACCGTTCATTATGGCTTTGGCCACCATAGCCATGAAAGAAAATTTTTTCATGTATGAGGACCAGATTTACCACCAAGTCTCTGGAACCAGCATGGGCAGTATTTTTGCGCCTTCGTTGGCGAATTTATACGTCCATGAATTTGAGCAGACTACAGTTTTGCACCCCACCAATCCCTTCTTTCCATCCATAATTTGGTGGAAAAGATATATTGATGATATCCTGATGGTGTGGAGAGGGACTAGTGAATCGGTCACACTGTTTCACCAATGGTTGAACAGGCAGAACAACTACCTTCGATTGACTATGGAATTGAGCAAAGACAGACTTCCATTCTTGGACCTCTCAATTTACAGCACCACGAGGGGTCTGGAGAGTGAATTGTATAGGAAACCGATGGCTAGAAATTCCCTTCTCCTGTACGAGAGTCAACACCCTAAGTCCCTGAGGGATAATCTGCCCTTTGGACAGTTTCTTCGAGTCCATCGGAACTGTTCTACCCCAGAAACCTTCAAACGCCACGCAGACGATCTTTCCAAGCAATTGAGAGAGAGGCATTACCCAAAGAAATTGGTCCAGCGCTCATACAAACGAGCAGCGAATAATCATTGTGCTGCCCTCCTGGAACCACGTGTAGAGAAACCACCTCTGGACCGACTAACACTAGTGAGCACATTCAACACCAAATCGAACTATGTTCAGAAGGTGATAAAAAAGCATTGGAAAATTCTGAACAGTGGCAAAGACAAAATCCCTTTCCCACTTTTCGCTTTCAAACGCTCAGCTAACCTGAGGGATCGTTTGGTACACACCCGACCTAAAGCAACACCCAGGAGAGAGATAGGTACATTATGGGATCTCCCCCCGGTGGTAGGGCACCATCCGTGTGGTGGCTGTTCGATTTGCCCTCTAACGACCAAAATCACCAGTGTGGACATTGGTACAGATAGGCCATGGGAATTGCGGCAGTTTACAAACTGCAACAGTACCAACCTAATCTACCTCATCACTTGCACATGCAATGAACGATATGTGGGCATGACCACGAGAAAGGTGCGTGTGAGGATGCAGGAGCATAAAAGCACTTTTCGCTGCAAGAAAGACATCTCCAAACTCACCAAGCATTTTATCACACGGAATCATGCAGAAACTGACTTCACGTGGCATGTTTTGGAAAAACCACACATCCCACCACATGTGAGCGATGTGTCTCGGTACCTGTTCATTCGCGAACAAAAGTGGGTGTTCAAATTGGGGACAGACAGACAAGGGTTGAACGATGACATTCCGTGGTTCTCCCTGTCCTGATATATCGCTCATTTGTGGGTGTACATGTGGTCTGGCGTGTAATACACATGGTAAAGAGCTAATTACTGGTCACCGCCTGACCTTGTGCTTAACAACATTCTCTCTATGAAGCTGAATATATGAGAGACCAGATGGCTAGTTATCACCGTAAGCCCCTGTCTGCATGGCTGGCTAGGTAGAACTTAACTTGATTTTTGGACTAATCATGACCATGAATATTTATTTATTTTGGTTGGGCTCAGGACAGTGGGTGGTTGAAGATTTCTCCGGTGCCTCCTGGCTGGCATGACTGTGAGCCTTGCTACCCCTGGTTCTGGCCACTATTAACTATCTTTAAGTTGCTATCCGGGTCAACTACATTACCAATATTGATTTTCTAATATTGATATGACCTCAGCCCTGGGCACGAGGTGACTACACCCTCCATGGGGGTGATGGTTTAATTGTGGCAGTACTATCGATGCACGCAGCTATGCATCATCGAGATGACATTGTTCGATGTTAGATTTAGAATTGAACTACAGACACTGTAACTGTGAGGTCATTTTGTAGTTTCCATCCGGCTAGTCTCGTGAGAGAATGAGCGCGAGGCCGGGTCGCGGGCCCCCAATGTACAGGCTGTCTCTATTTTGTTACTATCCCTGAGGGATGCGGTTTTGTGCCTTTCGAGATATACAGTTCTCGGGGGGTATACTTGAGATAGTCCGCAATGTGGGAGTTTTAACCATTAAACTACCAAAATGGCCGCTGTGACGTCATTGAGTAGTTTGACTCAAACCTCGCGAGAATACGAGCGCGATGCCATGAATGAGCTGGTGATTGAGGAAGTGCGAGTAATGAGCACTGGGCAGTTCAGGTAGTCCTGATTTTAGCGATGGGCACTTCTGCCAGTCTAAGCGCTAGATTAAACACCCTGGTAGTGTTGAATAAGTGTTCCCTGTGGAGGCGGCGACAGGGCAAGTCCCCTCCCCTGCAGGGTTTGATTGGTGGGACGACACCTACCAGCGCAGTGAAGAAGTCAGTGCACAGGAGAGACTGTGCCTCCCCCTGACTCAGTCACGGCCTGAGACAACGACGGACAGGTAGGAGAATTGGTCCACTTGGTCTAGCAGTTGTTTATCTTCTTATCAGGCTTCTCTTCATATTGCCAGTTAGTTGCTGGAGTAAAGGAAGATTGAATTTAACAGTATGTGCAGACATTAAGTTGATAGTGGAGTGGAGAGAGGGTGTTTTGGAGTACCTCCAGATGGGTGTTAATAAGCTCCATACACAGTATTTTCACCGCAAGAGTAAATTAATGTTTGACCTCCTGGTCTTTGTAATTTACGTAGCCGGTTTGTGTTATTGTAGAGCGGGGTCTCACATATCCTGAGCCAGGTCCAGGAAGAGGTGAGGTCCACTCCCCGGACACCCTGGGTGAGTAAGCAAGTAGATTTATTATTTTTTAAACAATATTATGTTTACCACAGACCATTGTAGCTGATTGTGATCTTCCTGTACGTTTGTCCTCCTTACACAGTATATTTGCAACCAGGTGCCGAAGAGAGGAGTTGATACAATTTATGGAACATTATATCCTTTACTGGTTTTCACTTGTGTGTGTTTTTTTGTATATTTTTTCACACTTTATTCACTTGTAAGCAGTAGTATATTATTTGAACAGAGACCCTGACGAAAGCCAGAGGAGTTAACCTTTAGTGGCTGAAACATGTTGGTCTCCTCGCAGCTATTTGTTTGGACTGCGATGATGATACTACACTGTTCTTGTTTTTATTAGGGAAGGGGCCAACAATCATTAAAATTTACCTTGGTTGAGCTCCCTATCCTTTTTTAGACCACCACTTACATATATTTTTACACTGCACTTCCCATCACATCAACATCATGTGGTAGTACCGAGTGATTGTGGGTCGCTACCCCATATCTGGTTATCTGGGTATGCCGGTCTCAATGATCTAGAGACACAATACCCGATAAGGATTACCAAATGATAATATTGATCATTACAAGACCGTTGATGGGAATCCTAAACCAGGGGTGACTCACGTTATTGGTTCTTCACATCTTGTGATTTGGTCTGTGAGTGTCACTGTCATCGTACCCTTGTACTATTGATGAGGTTACTTTGAGTAGAGGATCACTTTTGGATCCCTTAGTAGACCCCTAAGTTTGTAGTTGATCGCCAGCTGCATATTGCCTGACAGCCAGTGCAACGCCTTACTAGAAAGGGAAGTAGGAGATTCTGACTGCCCATGTGTCAAAGGTGGAACATTTGCCAGCACCAATACCAAAGGGGAAGCTTCTACCATAAACTGAGGACAATCATTTTCTTGGCTGGGAGCAGTTTGAACGGTGGATGATGTTGGCAGCACCTCTTCTCTAGCTAATGTGTGGGTATCTACGTTCGCTGGTACCTGTCCGGGTAGAATGGTTGCTGTCAAACTTCTCTCTGCCTCCACCGTGGTGGAACCATTCACCCCCGGTAAAGCTGTAAAATTTGAGACCAAAGTCGCTACATTGCCCACCTCCCTATGTACATTACTCTGGATCCCACCAAGTTTTTTCACCTCCGCTGTGAGTTTATCTATTTTTGCCACCATTGGTTTTATGATGGTTTTTATTTTAATCTCTATCATATCTGCTATCCTAAGAAAAAGCTCATCATCAATGTTGTTGTACTTGGCACTGACCTCCACAGAATCCATTTTCTTGTCCTTAGTTTTACGCGGAGGTGAAACCCTTTTCTTTCTCATTCCTGAGCGTAACCCACCCCGCTTTGGTAGAGTCTTTTTGCATTTTCTATCTGCCCTGGTATCCTGCTCTACAATCGAAACATCTCTTTCCGAGACCTGAGCATGTACCTCTGCATCGAAACCATCATCGCTTTCCAGGTTAACCTCTGTGTCATTTTCTAGATCGACCACTGGGGGTATACTTTGGTCAAGTACCCCACTGACATGGGGATCAGCGTCAGGGACGTCACTATCAATGGCCTCTAGAGATGTATTAAACACAGTTGGTTGCTGAGACGGACTTATAGCGAGAAGAATTGGTGATTGACTTAGTCCTAAGGACTGACGTCTTTCGTTATTTATTTTAGATACTACTTGAACCATATAGTTATCGATCGTATTTGACGCAATTGGAGCTAGTTTTTTCGGCATTTTGTACAATTACTAGTTTGCGCCACACCGTAGGGTATAAAAAATATTAAGAAATATTAAAACCCCGGATTGATGGACAAGAAGTACTTAAGTAGAGATAGAAAGGGAACAATCAAATTAACACTCAACAACAATCCACCTATTTCAATTTGCAGCAATATAAGTATTTGTGTAAATAGCAGGAATAATGACAGTCTTACGCCAGAAAGATGATGTCTCGAACCTGACACAAGCAAAGTGAATGGCCCAGTCCAGTCTCGTTCTGTCTCGGACTGTCTAAAACTGTCCGCCCTTTGTCCGGGCTTCGTCCGGCGTCCCGCTCGCGTCCCGCTCGTTAGACAAGGGTGTGTCTAAATAGGAGGAGTAGGGGGCGGGAAGAGACTCCAGGTGCGCTGCGTTGGACTAGCGCTGTGGACCCTGGGTCTCGCAGTCCCGGCCCCTGTTAGCAAGCAGCAACAGTAGTTCCTCCTTCTGTGCAGACAAACGCTGGGTCCAGGATATGGGCAGAAACAAGAGCAGCCTCCACGAACAGTGACCTTTGCAGAAGACAGCTACGAGCGGCACCCGCGAAGGGGGGGCCGCGAGCTGTAAATACTCAGTCAGGCGGGGAGGAGCAGGGGGCGGGAAGAGACTCCAGGTGCGCTGCGTTGGACTAGCGCTGTGGACCCTGGGTCTCGCAGTCCCGGCCCCTGTTAGCAAGCAGCAACAGTAGTTCCTCCTTCTGTGCAGACAAACGCTGGGTCCAGGATATGGGCAGAAACATAGCTGCCTCCACGAACAGTGACCTTTGCAGAAGACAGCTACGAGCGGCCCCCGCGAAGCGGGGGCCGCGAGCTGTAAATACTCAGTCAGGCGGGAAGGAGCAGGGGGCGGGAAGAGACTCCAGGTGCGCTGCGTTGGACTAGCGCTGTGGACCCTGGGTCTCGCAGTCCCGGCCCCTGTTAGCAAGCAGCAACAGTAGTTCCTCCTTCTGTGCAGACCAACGCGGGGTCCAGGATATGGGCAGAAACAAGATCAGCCTCCACGAACAGTGACCTTTGCAGAAGACAGCTACGAGCGGCACCCACGAAGGGGGGGCCGCGAGCTGTAAATACTCAGTCAGGCGGGGAGGAGCAGGGGGCGGGAAGAGACTCCAGGTGCGCTGCGTTGGACTAGCGCTGTGGACCCTGGGTCTCGCAGTCCCGGCCCCTGTTAGCAAGCAGCAACAGTAGTTCCTCCTTCTGTGCAGACAAACGCTGGGTCCAGGATATGGGCAGAAACAAGAGCTGCCTCCACGAACAGTGACCTTTGCAGAAGACAGCTACGAGCGGCCCCCGCGAAGCGGGGACCGCGAGCTGTAAATACTCAGTCAGGCGGGGAGGAGCAGGGGGCGGGAAGAGACTCCAGGTGCGCTGCGTTGGACTAGCGCTGTGGACCCTGGGTCTCGCAGTCCCGGCCCCTGTTAGCAAGCAGCCACAGTAGTTCCTCCTTCTGTGCAGACAAACGCGAGGTCCAGGATATGGGCAGAAACAAGAGCAGCCTCCACGAACAGTGACCTTTGCAGAAGACAGCTACGAGCGGCTCCCGCGAAGCGGGAGCCGCGAGCTGTAAATACTCAGTCAGGCGGGGAGGAGCAGGGGGCGGGAAGAGACTCCAGGTGCGCTGCGTTGGACTAGCGCTGTGGACCCTGGGTCTCGCAGTCCCGGCCCCTGTTAGCAAGCAGCAACAGTAGTTCCTCCTTCTGTGCAGACAAACGCTGGGTCCAGGATATGGGCAGAAACAAGCGCAGCCTCCACGAACAGTGACCTTTGCAGAAGACAGCTACGAGCGCCCCCCGCGAAGCGGGGGCCGCGAGCTGTAAATACTCAGTCAGGCGGGGAGGAGCAGGGGGCGGGAAGAGACTCCAGGTGCGCTGCGTTGGGCTAGCGCTGTGGACCCTGGGTCTCGCAGTCCCGGCCCCTGTTAGCAAGCAGCAACAGTAGTTCCTCCTTCTGTGCAGACAAACGCTGGGTCCAGGATATGGGCAGAAACAAGAGCAGCCTCCACGAACAGTGACCTTTGCAGAAGACAGCTACGAGCGGTGTGTCATCAAACTTTGAATGAGAGCAAGAAAGAGAAGATAAAAACTAGAAATAAGGAACAGTAACTAAGGAAAACTATCAAGGAGGGACAAAGTAGGGATGAAAGTAACCTGCAGGCAAGTGTGCGATAAAGACGAAGTGTCGGTTGGCCGCAGGAAGGGAATGTGGAGGAATTAAGGCTATGCAAGCCTTGGTATTCGCCAACTCTGATATTTCGGCAGTACCAGCAGTGGGTTCCTAAGAAAAACTATGGGCACTACACTTATTTTACTTACAAATTAATCTCTGGTTACAGTGCAGCAAGAGTATCTGCCACTAGGCAGTAATATAGATTGTTTGAATCTGGATTTTGTCTTATTGGCACCTAGTTTCCTGCTGGGTGATGCAAACCCAAAGCAGCCCTGTAAATTTTGTTGGACCATCCCCCTCCCCTTGTGGAAGGGGGTTTGGGGGTGTTCAAACGTGAAGCACTGCTGCATAAAATCAGCCCCCAGCAGGGCCGGACTGGGAACCAAAACCGGCCCTGGCAAAGTGGTCCGGGGGTGCGGCTGAGCTCGTTGCTAGGGCCGGTTTTCGGCCGATTTTGTTACAGGGCCGAAAACCCGACCTGTAACAAAAACGGCCCCCAGGGGGCCCAAACCGGCCCCCCACCTATGCGGCGCACCAGGGGATTGCCCGGTGCATGCAACGGCCAGTCCGGGCCTGGCCCCCAGCACTGCTGCTTTTGTTATTAGGGCCGATATTGCAGCACTGCTCCAACACCGGCCCCCACCGCTCAAAAACCAGCCCCATCCTTCCAGCCTCCTGGGCAGATGCCCGATAAGGCTAGTCCGGCCCCGGTGATAAGATGACAGTATGTGAGGCAATATGGTCTCTGAGTATGATGCATGTGCCTGAGTGTAGCTTGTGTCAAGAGGTGATAAGGCTTGTCATTTGTAATTGCATTTCATTAATTTCTCCAACCAATCCCTCTGTTCTCGACCTGGGGCCGTATTACAGATGACTGCACCGGCGCTAATTGTCACTGTGCGGCAGAGTATGTTTGTATTTATGTGCATTTGCATCTGTGCGCTAATACAATATGCGCACAGACGCAAACGCACATAAACACAGAGTTCAAAGTCTGCACCAACATCACAGTGCATTACTGACCTCTGTAATGTCATCGGGTGCATACTCTGGCGCACAGCGACAATTCGCGCCGACGCAGTCATCTGTAATAGGCCCCTGGTTGTAAGCTATACTACTGAACCTAGAATATTAGAGTGCACTTCAACCATGGTTCCTCAGCTGGGATCTCTAAAAAAATCAAACTGCTTGAATGCCACATTTGAAAATCCATGTCACCTCACTTACCGCCTCGAAATTTCCAAGTTAAATGGCTTTCAAAATGTTTTTCAATCTGACTTATTGACTGGCTTTTAATTTGAAATTGTATTCAGCAAGTTGTTTTATTCTGAAAGGATAACAGAGACCCTTCCTTGACTTTTATATTTCTACATCCTCTCTCCCCTACTGTAATAATCTCCTCTTTTTTTCTTCCCTTTCTAAAGGGATGAAGGGCCCTTGAACCCGTTTCCTTGCTTAATTTAGGTCTAAAATTAGCCGAGACCTTTTTATTTTTGTTAAAATTATATGTCTACTTATGTATTGCTCTGTTGTTGTGCCATTCACATTTTACGTTCACCTACCTACTGCAGCATATAGCAGGACAGAGCTTCTAGGGGAGGGAAAAAAATTGGGGTGGTCCTCTAAAAGGGGTGTGGCCTAAAAACCAAAACTAGGAATCCTTTTCCAGCGGCTTGGCTTGTATGAATGCACGACTTAAAATATATAAATTAAAATCCTTCCTTTCACATAGTGTACCACCTGACCAGTATTTTGGTGCCTCCCAGTGATAATTCTGTATTTCATTCAGCTATATCACACAGTAACAGATATGCACCTAAAACAAGGCCAACCTATTGGCTTTGCCAATGATCGAAAACCAATGCAATTAAATAGCAATATAGAATTTATAGTGAATAGTTAGAATGGAAAGTGTTTCGATTCTGAACATTTAAGACTGAATTAAAATTGTTAAGGTGTGTGGTAGTGGTAGGGGTCTTCGCAGTGTCTCAATCACTCCCTTCTCTTTACCCCACTTTCCTCTGCAGTTTCTCTGGGACACATACGCCTCTTTTCACCCAGCATCTTTCTGAAATCCTCTATCTACCTATCTCGCACCTATTTTCTTCAGCACCCTCTTTTCACTCTCTACTGCACGTATTTCCTCGCATCTCCTACAGTTCACCGCCCCTCTACACGCACAGTTAACCCACTCATCTGTAAGCACTGAATTTTCTTTTACTTTCACCCTGTCTATAGTTTGACAGCTCTGTACCCCCTTCTCACGCTCTGACTTAGAATCAAAATTACAATTGGCACATGTGACCAATGCTCTATGCGATCTGCAGAGAGGCTAAGAATTGGATGAGCATGTATTCTGATCTCATTTATGATCCACTGATGAGAAGAACATATTACCTTCTGCCATAACTTCAGAGCTTTCAATTGTAGCCTATTAGGAACACTAACAATCTCAGCTTAAACACACACCTAGAGTAGACAGAGTTTATGGTATGCACTATTCAAGAATAATGTGAAACACGAGAAAAATACAGAAACCAAAACATCCTGGAAAACTCGCGACCCGGGCGCCCGGGCCTGCCGACCTGGGGCGGGCCTCCGATTCCACTGCGGGCGCCCGGACAATGTCAAGCACCAGCTGCCGCTGAGCACTCTCGAGAGCGGAGGTGAGAAGGAGCCCCCCGCGGCAGGGACGGAGAAGGCAGTAAGCGGCAGGCAGCGCTGGAGGCCGAGACCGCCGATCCCGGCGGGCGCGAAAATTTAGGCCGAGGCTTTGAGGCCTACGTGACTGGCCCGACTGCGGCCCGTCCCGGCCCTGGCGAGCACCCGCAGTGGGAGAAAGAGGGGCGAGGAGCACCGGCCACCTAGAACCTGGCGATAGCAGATGACGGGTGGGGAGCAGGGCCCCCACGACTCCCGGCTATGGAGAGGCACGTCTGGGAGAGCGCCATGAGGCTGCCCGCAATGGCCCAGCAGGGGCGGCGAACCGCCAAGACAGAAGAGAGTTGGCACTGCCTGCTGTTCGAGAGCCAGGCCTACAAGGGACCCAGGGAGACTTTCCCCCTGGGCTGGTGCTCCCCTACAGCCCATATCCTAGTCGCCTCAGGGACCCACTACCATATTGGTGCCCTCCTTCCTATCCTCAAGTCACAACAGCATATGAGAGACAGAGCCGTGGAGGTCTCTCTGAAGAGCCTGTGGTTTTTCCCCATACCCCTGGCGTGATGGTGGACCCTTTGAGCTGCACCTCTGGCGGATGACAAAATACCAGTACCAGTCCAGTTCCACGAGGAGGACTGGGAAAGCAACTGAGGCTGCTCCCCCTTGACGTCTCCACCTGCTGTGCCTAGATCCCCGGTCTGTGACCAAGTACTCCCCCACAAACGCGTGGCACGAGAGCTACTGAGGACCCCAGCATCTTGAAAAGGGACACTGCGAGTTCGGCGAAGAAAATGGCCAACGCAGGGAGAAGAGGTAGGCGCACACTTACCGACATGCTCATCAAGGGCCCTCCCAAGGGTGACAAGAACCCCCCCTCTCCACCAGCGAAGCCACCCGCAGTTCAAGGGGACAGGGAGGTACCCATAACCAAATCCTTTCTCGAGGCTCTATTCAACTCCTTGTGGGAGGACTTCCAAATGTTGAAGCAGGACATGGCCGGTGAGCATCGGGAACTTCGCCGAGATGTAGATGGCTTAGGCGAGCGGGTGGCGGCCGTCGAGGAGGCAGAACAGTCTAGGGGTGAAGAAGTGGAACAACTCCAGCAGGAACTCATCCGCCTCCGTAACCAGCAAGTGGATTTGCAGGCTCATGCAGAGGACCTTGAAAACAGATCCAGACGAAACAACATCAGGGTTGCCATCCAAAGCAGAGGGGGCGAGCATTGTGGACTTCTTACAGGACATGTTTCGGGAGATCCTGGGGGAAGCAAAGGACTATGACATTCGTATAGACAGGGTGCACAGAGTCGGCCTGGCGCGTCGGGCGCCTGCCCCCCCTCCCGACATATTGGCCTTCCTGCCCAACTTCCCTTTAAAGAAGAGAATCCTATGAGAGGCGCAACAGAAGCAACCCCTCACATACCAGGGGTAGCCGGTGGCACTTTATCAGGACCTCTTGGCCATCACCCTACACAAACGGAAATCTTTTAAAATAGCCACAACGTTCCTGCGCGATAAAGGAGTCCCCTATTCCTGGGGCCACCCCTTCAGACTGATCTTTAAGTGGAATGGGTCCCTGCACCAGATGAGATCCTTACAAGACACCTGCTCCCTGCTAGGTATTGAGCTCCATGAGGACACCTCCTCGCTAGAGGCCTCGCAACGACCGTCACAAGATCTATCACAGAGCCCATCCTAGAGTGGGTGGCAAAGGGTTGGTCGCAGACGCTCACCCAGAGATTCCATGAAGCCGGATCCTGCTACCGTGGCCCAGGAACAGGCCTTGGCCATTCAAGAGGTGTCCAGAGATGCATTGGATACTGACTGACGTTAGGCGAGGGGTCTCTTTCGCATCACATCCATGCAGGTCTGGGAGGGGGGTGGACGGGGGCCAGAAAGGACTCCAGAGCCACACGTTCCCTCACATGAACTTTCCCACGGGCCTGTGTTGTGGGTTATCTAGCCTGGGACTATGATACGACATTGGGTTTTCTACATAGGGGTTAGGGTGCGGGGAGGGGGGACAGGGGATGTTGGGGTTAGGGTGGGGGGAGGAGAGCAGTTGGATTGTTTGGAAGGGGGAAGTGGGTCCGGGTTTGTTGGGGAGGGGGAGCGGGGGGGGGCAGGTGGGCAGGTTGGGGAGTGAGAGTTGGGTGAGTTGCGGGGCAGAGGGAGGGAGGGTGGGAACCAGTGTGCCGACAGGGGCTGAGGCCCGCGCACAAGGTGCAGCACGAAAACGAAGGGCGAACTGCGCAGCAATTACTCCCTTGTGCCCAGATGGCTGATACCACTTTGAAAATTCTTACATTGAACGTAAAGGGTCTCAATAACCCCATCAAGTGGCGAGCTGTCCTGTCATATCTAAAGAACTAAGGCACCGCAATCTGCTTACTTCAGGAAACACATTTACTCCCTAAAAGTTGGCATAGGATGAGGTCCCGGGCGTTCCCTCAACAGTTCTTCTCCTCCACTCCTGACAAAAAGGCGGGAGTTGCGATTCTGGTTGCTAAGCACTTTCAGGGCCACGTTGGAGACAAAGTGGGGGAGATCAAAGGTAGACTTCTTACCCATAGTATCACGGTGGGAAGCATGACAATGACCGTGGGATCCCTTTATGCCCCTAACACGTGTCAGGAGCCCTTTCTAAAAAATGCCTTGTCGGAGGCCCTGCGTTCCCCCGATCCCTTCCTACTTCTAGGGGGGCACCTCAACTTGGTGATGGATAAAGAGAAGGACAGATTGGGCCACCGCTATGGCAGCACAGGCGCCATCTCGGCGGCAGGGAACGAGTGGTTGACACAAAGAGGGCTGAGGGACATGTGGCAAGCTAAGCACCCTGGGACATCACATTACACTTTCTATTCCCTTGTGCACCACACATATGCCAGACTGGACCACTTCATAGGTTCCTCTGAGTTGGAGGCCCGGGTAGTGGATGTGGACATCACTCCGGCAGCCATTTTCTACCACGAAGCCGTGGAAATAACGTTCAGAGTCCCTAGCATCAAGAGACCACCCGGACCGATGCAGGTTGAGGGAACCCCTCCTGCAGCGTAGAGCGATAGTCCAGCAACTCCGTAAACGCATCACTGATTACATTGAGGTTAATGACTAGCCAGATACACCTATGATGGCAGTGTGGGGGGCGTTAAAGGCAGTCGTGAGGGGGGAACTAATCGCCATAGCAGCAGCGGAGGTCAAAGACCGTAAAATCAAACGAGAATCCTTAACAGCCAAGGTAGTGGAATTGGATGAGTGCACAGTCGCACGGGGGCCCCAAGAATCTGGAAGAAATTAAAATTCGCCAGAGCTCAACAAGCGAGTGTGGATACAGATCGGGCCAAATATGCGGCTCTCAGACTACGACACACATATTACGTGGGGGAGAACAGAACGGGACGCCTCCTAGCGAGCGCACAACGGGCCAAGGTCCAGCGCTCAAAAATCTTAGCCTTACACAACAAGGAAGGGGAGGAGATCCACGATTAGGCACAAATAGCGGGGGCGTTTAGGGACTATTACGCATCTCTCTACAAAGCAGATGCCACACCTGTAGATAGCGCCAACACTTACCTGCACGGCGCGGCCACTACCGTTCTGAACTCAGCGAACATAAGCTCCCTGGACGCACCTATCAGAATTAAAGAGGTGATCAGTACCATTTCCCGCCTCAAATCCCTAAAGTCACCAGGTCCTGACGGTTTCTCCGCTAGTTTTTATAAGCCTTTCTGTCCGCAACCCGCCCCGATTCTTACTAAACATTTTAATTAATTCCAGGGCCCCGGTTCCATCCCGCCTGACATGCTGGAGGCTGACATAATAGTGCTGCCTAAGCCGGGCAAAGACGCTACCCAGTGCTCCGCTTATCAGCCGATTTCCCTACTCAATCTCGACCTCAAACTTTTTACGGGGGTGCTAGCCTCAAGGCTTGGACCTTGTCTCCCGGGGATCATAGTTCCGGACCAATCAGGCTTTATCCCCAGTAAACAATGCAGTGACAACACCAAGCGCATCCTCCACTTAATTGACAAAGCCCATTTCCAACAATCGTATTCGGTGCTCCTAGTCATCGACGCCGAGAAGGCATTCAATCGCGTCGATTGGGGCTTTCTAGGGAAGGTTCTAGCACATTTTGGTGTGGGGGAGCGTTTTCAAGCATGGGTTGCAAGCTGCTATTATCATCCGCAGGCGCGGCTTCGTCTCAACGGATTATGCTCCAGTCCCTTCGAAATCCAACGCGGCACCAGACAGGGGTGCTCCCTCTCGCCCCTCCTGTTCGCGCTCTATGTTGAGCCGCTAGCACAGAGGGTGCGTGATAACCCTGACATCTGTGGCATAATTTTCGGCGGGGAGCCAGACTCCAATCGGCCTGTACACAGACGATATTTTAGCGGCGCTTGA
Organism: Lissotriton helveticus; assembly: GCF_964261635.1. Taxonomy (NCBI): domain Eukaryota; kingdom Metazoa; phylum Chordata; class Amphibia; order Caudata; family Salamandridae; genus Lissotriton; species Lissotriton helveticus. The sequence goes on from NC_136070.1 coordinate 644,888,175, forward strand.
CAACCCCCAACACTTGGTGCCAGCCTTCCTGGAGGAGATGGAGGCCTTCGGTAGAGCGTCAGACCTCAAGATGAACAAAGGGAATTCGCTGATATTACCACTGGGTAAAAACGTCCACAAACAGCACAGAGCACCCACGTACGGAGCGGGATTACTAGTTCAGATGCAACTCCCCTACATAGGCATTACTCTCACGCCGTCCACAGAACAGACGGTAGCTTTGAATTACGCCAAAGTAACATCGCAGATCCATAGTGATCTTGGGTGCTGGAAGAAGCAACCATTGTCCTTGCTGGGGAGGATAGCAGCTGTGAAAATGTCGGCACTCCCCAAGATACTATATATCTTTCAGACCATTCCCGTGTTCCCTCCAGCCGGGACTATTAAAACACTGCAAGCAGTGATTCAGCACTTTATATGGGGGGAAAAGACCTCGAATGAACAAACAGCTAGCTTTTCGAGGGATGGATGAGGGGGGTCTAGGGATTACCAATCTACAACAATACTTTCAGGTGGCACAGCTGAGATATCTAGTGGAGTGGTACAGGCCCGAATCGGAGAAGAGGTGGCTCTTCCAAGACAGGGCCATTGCCCAAACATCCTTGTGAAAATACCATTCCTCCACCGCACTCACAGACTGCGCTACCTTCAGAAATCACCCATCACATGTACCATACTGGGAGTGTGGGACTCTGTGGCTACCAAGCGGGAACTCACATCTTTTCCATCCCCGCTAACTCCTTTGTTGGACAATCCTGATTTCCCCCCAGGTACTGACGCCCACTCGTTCCCACACTGGCGAGGCTCCAACTGTAGATCGGCTGGGCATCTTTTCAACTTAGAGGGATTTATACCACTATCTACAGTGTCACAGATCTACGATGTCAACTTGCACCAGCTTTTTCAATATTTTCAACTCCGGCATTGGCTCACGCAACCCGAGATCAGCCCCTTAGTTGGTCGGCGCATGACGGGATTTGAGAAATGGCTAGTTACAAAAGATTCAGACCGTCGCCTGATTACAGATCTCTATAAGATGCTCTCTCCTCCCTCTGAGACACATCGTTCGGCCGGTCAGAAGCGTTGGGAAGGGGAGCTTGGGAGAACATTGACGCTTAGGGAATGGCAGTCAATACACTATAGGGCCAACCATACAGCTAGGAATACAGTGGGTAGAGAGCTAGCCGTGAAGCTAGCCACATACTGGTATCTAACCCCTGCTAGGCTGCATAGGGCCAACCGATCCCGGAGTTCGTCCTGCTGGAGAGGGTGTGGTGAAGTAGGTACTCTGACGCACCTTCTATGGGATTGCACAGAAGTCAAAGCTTATTGGACGACTGTCCTCAACGACATAGACAGTTCCCTAGATACCAAAATCCCACGGTTTCCAGCCTACACCATTCTAGGACTCCCGAACACGCTTACTTTCCCACTGAAATCCATTAGGGGGCGTCAAATGGGTCTAGCATTGCAAGAGCCTCCCAACACATCCTATCCCTTTGGGGGACTAACACACGGTCCACTCACACTGGCTAGTTGCACAAACTTTGGTATACACTGGGGATGGAACACATCCAATCCACACTCACACAGTCCAGAGCTACATTCCACACAGTTTGGCAACCACTGCTAACGCTTTTATCCCAGGAATTCAACTAAATACCATGCCCAAGATACCTCCGCCTACTACGCCTAACAGATGCAAACCAAGCCACCACAAAATCTGAGACAGAGGCACCGTGAGCGCTCCACACCCACGATATATCTGATTTACACGATCCTGTGTGGAACTGCTCTGTTGCTGTAGCTGCTCTCCCGCTATCCCTGTGACCAGGAACCCCGCTAACTGCATCTCTGACAACGGCTGCACCCGCCCACCAGTCTCCAGCTGCCCGGCCGCTCGAAATACCACCAAGAGCGGGGGCGCCAGGAGGAGACCGGCGAGGGGCTTCACTACAAGATCCAGAAGCCCTTGCGAGGTTGCAGCGACGTCACCATGCGCCAGGCGGCGCTTTAAATCACCACCAAACCCATCGAGTGGGCGATCCTGTGTGGAACTGCTCTGTTGCTGTAGCTGCTCTCCCGCTATCCCTGTGACCAGGAACCCCGCTAACTGCACCTCTGACAACGGCTGCACCCGCCCGCCAGTCTCCAGCTGCCCGGCCGCTCGAAATACCACCAAGAAAGGGGGCGCCAGGAGGAGACCGGCGAGGGGCTTCACTACAAGATCCAGAAGCCCTTGCGAGGTTGCAGCGACGTCACCGTGCGCCAGGCGGCGCTTTAAATCACCACCAAACCCATCGAGTGGGCGATCCTGTGTGGAACTGCTCTGTTGCTGTAGCTGCTCTCCCGCTATCCCTGTGACCAGGAACCCCGCTAACTGCACCTCTGACAACGGCTGCACCCCCCCGCCAGTCTCCAGCTGCCCGGCCGCTCGAAATACCACCAAGAGCGGGGGCGCCAGGAGGAGACCGGCGAGGGGCTTCACTACAACATCCAGAAGCCCTTGCGAGGTTGCAGCGATGTCACCGTGCGCCAGGCGGCGCTTTAAATCACCACCAAACCCATCGAGTGGGCGATCCTGTGTGGAACTGCTCTGTTGCTGTAGCTGCTCTCCTGCTATCCTTGTGACCAGGAACCCCGCTAACTGCACCTCTGACAACGGCTGCACCCGCCCGCCAGTCTCCAGCTGCCCGGCCGCTCGAAATACCACCAAGAGCGGGGGCGCCAGGAGGAGACCGGCGAGGGGCTTCACTACAAGATCCAGAAGCCCTTGCGAGGTTGCAGCAACGTCACCGTGCGCCAGGCGGCGCTTTAAATCACCACCAAACCCGTCTCGCGGGACACGAGCGGGACGCTGGGCGAAGCCTGGGCCAAGGGTGGGCCCGTCTTAGCCCGTCATAGACCGGAGGAGACTGGGCTGGGCCCACCCCCCTAAGATCTTCTATAAAACAAGAACCGGATCAGTAAGTAATTTTGTGCCCACGAAGCCATCTATGTGTTGTTCAGAAATCAAATTTTCTCTACTGCCTTCCTTGTCCATCAGTAAATAAATGTCTACTAGAGGCTCTAGGAGTAAAACCTTGAAAAACATGACATCTACTGTTGGCCCTATCGATCTTTTTATCACTAAAGTGAATCAAACCATCGACCAAACGGTAATGTTGACGACCGACGAGTATCCTATGAATTAGATCAAGCCAGACGCTCGTCAATGGGAATGATAGCACAAGCACAAACCCCAAATCTTCCATTGCAAAAATCTATAAATCTGGAAACAAATGCGGACATCCACGTGATCCCAAATACCGTTGATCTTTCTGTATCACTACAACTTTCAGACTCACAACTGAGCCAAGGTCTCGAACAGACCCCTGACATTTTTGCTAGCCCGCAGCGAAAATCTATCGGACTCACACAATGTGAAGCAAGAGGGATTAGGGAAGGAGCAATTTCGAAAGTGCAACATCATAAAGAAAAACTTCAAAAAAACTCAATAAATAAAGATACAGTAAATTTAAACTCAGATTCACTTATTAAAATGTGTGACTCAAACAATGCATTAAATTCACACAGTGATAAAACTGCTGCCTCCATGGAATCCAATAGCAACACCAACTCCGATGTATTGTTAGTCGTAGATTACAACGATAGATCTAATTCCAAGCAAACTTACAAAAAGCCGGCGGCTTGTACCACAACGAAAAACGTAATTAACATCAAAACACAAGCTCCTCTACTAAAAGAAATAGCTGAAATAGTCAAGCACCAGCTCCAACCACTTCAAAAAAGCATACAAATCATAGAAAAGCAATTAGCAATATTGGTTGCAATCTCAAAAACAACTTCTAATCCGATAAATAAAGATCATCTAAATCTGCCTGGACTTAAGGTCTCATCAAGTATCGTAAAACCTACAGATAAACCAAAACAACCAGTCAGTAGTATGGCTACTACAAATAATACAACTGCAAAACCAGTAGAGTTAACAAAAAAAACTACTAATAATCAGATATCTTCACCAAAGAACAAGACTTCTCAAGAAACTTCCAAAACAGTTATAGGCACACAAAACAAATCACCAGGAAAACTCCCGAGTGTAGATGGCACGGACAAAAAAGCTCCCCCAGTAAAAACCCCTTCTACAGTTCCCACATCAAATACCTTTGGTTATGATCAGACACAGAGACAATTTAACAAATCAGAACGGTCAAATAAAAAACGGTCAAATTTGGTAAATCTTCCACCGGAAGCAGCACCTTTTGTTGTCATCTTAACAGGTGTTCCAGAATTGAGTAATGACACAGAAGAACCAACTTGGTCATTATTAAATAAAACTAGACACTGGTTAAATATCAACAGACCTAACCATCCAAAAAACAACACCAGAATTTTCAACTGTGAAAAGGGTTTCATGGATAGGTCATCAATCAAAAACAATATCTGGAGACTGTATAATTGTCAATCTCGAAAATCCCCGTGCAGTGGAATACATATGCTCCTGGGATTCATCAGGTAATACAGGAGGAATAAAGGTTAAACGTTTATCTTACTTTTACCCCCAACAAAATCGCCGCCCTGATGACTTCAACTGCCCCCCAGAATGGTCCTGGAACCACCATGATCACGAACAGAGAAACTGGAACCAGGGACACTGGGGCCAAGGAAACAATCAGAGAAATTGGAATCAGGGAGACTGGGACCAAGGAAATAATTGCTCGAGCTGGCACCAGGGAGATTGGGGTCACGACTACAACGACCGGGGTGATTGGAACAACTATGGTAGGAGGCTACGACAACCACTTCATAGAGATACATGGGCTGGAATACCAACGTCAAATAGTTATAGCTGCCTGGATATGGTCGACTGACCATCATCAGAGCCCTGTATTATGACCAAATCGCACTATATTAGAGCCTGCTTTGAAAGACCAGCTAAACATCTTGTGACCACGATCTCAAACTAAATCCAAGGTACACCAAAAGCGAGACAACTGGAACTAAAAGTAATGACAAAATCCCAACCCATGGTAAAACAGGCTGAAGTACCTCAGTGTATAAATAACGCCAGCATTAGATCAACAACCACGCTACAAATCTCCCCAAGGTCACGTGTCAAGTTTAGTAAATACCATGACAGGAACTTGTTATCCTGGAACGTGGCGGGATTAGCAACCAAATATATGGAAAGCAGCTTTTTAGACTTGGTCCACTCAAGCGACATAGTCTGTCTACAAGAGACATGGCTAAATAATTCAATCCATCTTGTGGGATATAGAACATACTTCTCCCGGGCAACAAAATCAATATCAGGGAGAAGTAAAGGAGGTCTAACTATATATATCTCCAATCTTTGGTCATGTCGTGAAGTAACTCCTGTTACACTCCACCAGAATTACCAGATTATTAGCATCAAAGGAACTAATCAAGAGGTTTATACTCTTATAAACTTCTACAACAACATGACTATAAACGAGTTGTCCAAAGCCTTAAATGAAATTTTAGAGGAGATTAATGATTTAAAGAGAAAACATGCCAGAATTCCACACACAATAATCTGGGGAGGCGATTTCAATCTTCATTTATGCAAAAATAGCGACGCCCCCATCTGCGGGATTACAGACGAATATGAAAATCCGATACCTCACTCTTCTCACACCCCCGAAGGCACCAACATGCAGGCCATTATGGCTGAACTAGACATAGGGTTTGCAAATATGTTAAAAATGCCTATCACGCAGTTTTCTCCTACCTTTCATGGCAGAGGTTGTGTATCGGTAATTGACTATATTCTGATATCTAGCAGCAAAGCTAAGTGCATAAAATCATTTGAAGTGGAGAGTAATGCACTTAGCGACCATTTTCCACTCAGAATAACATTTCAAGAACTAGATTCTCAAAATAATTTAGAAAAGACTCTGCCCGGTTTGCTACACCAAGAAGTACTAACACTGAACAGGAAAAACGGGTATACCCTTAGATGGGGCAATCTAGACCAAAAACTTATTAACGTGAAAATAATCAAAACATGTAAGAACGAAATTGACAAATGTCTAGATCCTTCTTCAAACTCAGCAGAGATCATGAGTAGCTACTATACAATAGCGAACACAATAAGTCAAGAACTAACCAGACTCATCAGAAAAAGTAATATTTGGAAAAATGGGTGGTTTAACACAAAATGCACAAAAGCATACTCAAATTTAAAGAAAGCCTTGACAAAACAACCAAGAAACAGAGCAGAGGTAACCGAACTAAGGAAAACTTATGTACAGGCAATTAAACAAAGGAAAAAGGAGTTACAAATAAAGCTTTGGACACAACTCCTGAAAAGCAGCGCCCTAAAAGACAGCACAGCCTTCTGGGAAACAGTTAAAACTCCATTTTTAACTGATAATAATGTTGGCCCCTCTTTGGATGTTGCCATAACTGCAGAAGATTGGGTACGGCACTTTTCAGGGGTTTTTGGAGAGGTAAGGTCCGAAGACTTAGCTTCTCAAGATCCTCTCCCGTTGGTGCAATACCCGAAAGAGATACAATTTACACTCAAAGAAACAACTAATGCTATAAAATCTGCAAAAAATGGCAAAGCACCGGGACCAGACTCTATTCCTATGGACCTCTACAAAATCCAACCTGAATTATGGGCTCCCCTTCTGACTAAAGTGTTAAACGCAGCAAAAGATACTGGCCTTCCTGACTCTTGGTCAACCTCGATCCTGGTCCCTATCTTTAAAAAAGGCAACAGAGACAGTCCAACCTGCTACCGCCCCATATCCCTCTTGGATTCAACTGGAAAGATGCTAGGGCGTATACTTCTAAATCGACTCCAGGAGTGGTCAAAAGAGCAAGGGGTACTCTCAGACCTCCAATACGGCTTCAGGGCCGGGCTAAGCACCGTGGATCAAGTCCTAAATTTAACATTACTTGTAGGAAAATATGTAACAGCGAAGAAATCTTGCCTACACATGGTGTATGTCGATCTTACAGCAGCCTTTGACTGCGTGGAACACTCGAAGCTCTGGACAATAATGCTACAAATGGGGATAGAACCACCTATAGTAGATATCCTCCGTGAGCTATACTCTGGCGCAACGGGAAAGGTTAGATATGGAATAATAGGACAACTAACTAACAGCTTCCCAATTCAGAAAGGGGTCAGACAAGGGTGTGTGCTGGCCCCTTTCCTATTCACACTCTACACGAACGGCTTAGAGGTTGCACTACTAAAGGGCGTTAAAGATTTGCCGGAGGCCGGTCGTCGACAGATTCCAGCGTTACTATACGCCGACGACGCGGTAATCCTGGCAAGAACACCAGTCCAGCTTCAGAGGGCCCTAAATAATTATTGTACCTTTATGACCAGTCTTGATTTAAAAGTGAACATAAGGAAAACTTATGTAATGCATGTCGGCAACAGAGGGAACAAAGAGAAAAAAATCTTCGTGGACAACTTGCCTCTTGAAAGAGCTAACACCTATCCTTATCTTGGTATAACTATTGATGAGGCGTTTAACTGGAGAGAGGCAATTAATTCCAGAAAGCTAGCCCTCATAAGAACAGTCGGCGCTTTAAAAGCATTTTCACTTCGCTTGGGAAAAAGACCACCTAACGAAATGATTAAGATATACAATGCAAAATCCATCAGCACAGCCACCTTTGGTGCAGGAGTCTGGGGTACAACGAATGTAGAGCAACTCCAAAAAGTTGAAAACTCCTTCCTAAAGTTTTTATTGGCTGTTCCTAATAGCACCACCACATTTGGTTGTCACCTTGAACTCGGAATACACTATATATCGGACATCATTAAGATTCAGCCTATCATGCTATGGCGTAGAATATGGGCCACGGAAGAATGCCACCTCACAAGAACAATAATAGAGGACTGCATGAAACTAGACCATATGAAAAAGATAAAATGGCTGGTATATGTAAAATCTTTTTTCACTGACATTGGCCGTCCGAGCTTCTTTGAAGATCCATCATCCGTAACAGACATTTCAAAAAAAGACTTAAAAACACTTTGTCTGTCACATCTGTCTGAACTCCGAATGCTGTGTGAAATAGGTAAACCCTCAGTACAACAATGCTTAATGATACAGTTGGTTCTAACTATCCAACCTTATTTACAGTATGATTTGTCGCAATATGAAAAGCTACTCCTTACTCGTTTTAGGCTTAACATATATCATTTTTTGGTTCGATTTCCCACCCAGAATGTATGGACTCACAACACTGCCGTGTGTCCGTGTGACTCTATGTCCCCACAGTCTACAATTCATGTCATATTCTTTTGTAAATTTTATATGCAACTACGCAGGAGGTGGATATTACCACTACTAAAAGTTATGAACATCCGTAGATGTCGCCCTGCCTACCTAGCACTCCAATTTCTGGAAAATCCTTTGATGACAAAATCTGTGGCACAATATCTAAAATTATGCATTAGGCACCGTACGAACCTGTAATGATGTGTAACAGTTTTAACAATTCCTTTATAATGAATAATGATTTTTAATATTTATTGCGTTTTTATGTACTTTTATGGTTTTCACATATGGAACCCGAATAAAGATATTTTGGTTTGATTTGACACTCATCGGCACACTGGTTGGGGAGGGGGGGTTTCGGGGGCGGGAGGGGGGATTGTTACTTTTGTTATTACTAACTTGGATTCATGGAAGATCTTTGCCTAGATCCATAAGTCACCATGGCGGCACAACAAGAGGACACTTGTGGGGCCCGACGACCCTTGCAGGTTATATGCAGCGATATACAAAGAGGCAATTCCAGCCTGTCATTTGCTTTTTCTTGTGGACTCAATATTGCATTGTAATGTATTTGTTTCTCTCTGAAACCAATAAAATAAATTTCAACCCAAAAAAAAGTACAAGGAGTTTGCAAGACCTAAAAAGTACAATGTCTGCAGAAGCTGAAAAAAATACTAAAGCAAGAAAGAAAAGAAAAAAATAATGGATGCCCCACCAGTGTCTACAATCATCAGTCAGCCTGCACACAGAATTGAACTGATCTCCAGGGAAGCATCCAGGTTATCCCCGAGGGATCTACGGCTGTAAAGGCTGTCTGTGAGAAATGGGCTGTCTTAATGGATTAATCATGCATTAAAGAATCTGCTGGTGCAACAGAGTCAGTCAACCGCTAGTGGATAACCTGCCTTTAGAGATGTGAAGGTCTCAAGAAGAATGCTTTAGGTTACTGCTTCGAGTAAGACAGTCTCACGACAAAAGAGACAGGCTTTCAGCTGTGTCCTCACCTATATCTGATGTAGTGCAGAGGGATACAAGGAAAAGCTGCCTAGAAGGGAACAGCTGCAGGAAAAGTGTTTTCTTTCAGTCTCCATTCATAAGACAGTATGATTCAAATATTATAGGTCTTTCCAAATCCGTCACTTATCTATTGCCAAATATAGATTTGTGCCCATGATGGGCGGCAACATTAATTTTTGGAGACTGGGTCTTACTTTTTATCATCAGACTTTGATCCTGAACAAGGGCGAGAAAGGCAGGAAAGGGAGGTTCTAGGACAGGAATGTCGACTGCATGGTACACAGATGTGTTCTACCTTGGCACGGGTACCTAGTATCCCGAATTTTGATTAATAATAATTAAAAAAAAGGGAAAACCTTACCTTAAGTTGCCGGCCATGTCCTGTATCGCACCTGATGTTTCCTCTTCCTTGCCCTAGCAGGCACTGGGGCTACATCAGACTACCTGTCCAATTCCCACACTGCAGAGTGGCGCGGGGATTGGCCTGAGCGGGCTGGAAAGATGCTCCACTCAGGTCAGGGAGTCTGTGGGGTTTCTCCAGCTCGGGCTGTTCAATGTAGCCAGGTTAGAGAAACCCAAGTGCGCATGTGTGTTTTTGTCAGCCTGAGATGGCCAGCCAAACACATATGCGCACTTAGAGAGTGCTCATAGCACTCCTCCTACCCCCTTCCATGCCCTGGCACCACCCCTCCCTGCACATGCTTGCTGAGCCCGCTGCTTAAAAATAAAACAATACTGCAATATTGTTTTATTTTTTAGCTGCTGGCTCTCAGCCAGTGGGGTGGCGCGTCTCCGCAATTGCAGAGGAGCGACCCCTGGCTGCAACTGCCTGTGTCAGCTCTAGTCCGCAATCCATATGCAACCCAAGAGACCCATAGCAGCTGGGACAACACCTGAGCCAGGCTCACTCTGTCACAGGTCTAAGCCAGGGGGGCAGGTAAATTGAGACACAACTTGTGCCAATCGGGTCATCACAGCCCCTATCTAGGAATCACTGACATAATATCGATTACACTAATATAGACTTACACAAATATCGAAGTTAAAATATCGAATACAAAAATATCGAATTATTATCTACAAACAGGTAAGTACAAAAAATATCGAATCAAAAATATAGTTAAAAAAATATAGTTAGTCAAAATATCGAATTTTTTAAAATGTCTTAAAAGTAATTTAAAATTAATGAAATAATAACTATAATTAACTAAAACATACTTAAAAAATCTTTTTTTTTTAATAATTATTAAATAATAAATTTAAGTTAAAAAAAACATACAATTTAATTTTGCAATACATATATATATATATATATATATATATATTAACATAATATTAATTAATAATATACAATATTTTTACTGTTGGATAGCGTAGGGGTAAAAACTTACTATTCCCACTCCAGTAAGTGCAACAGTAGGGAACGCGTTGGATAGCGTAGGGGTAAAAATTACTATTCCCACTCCAGTGAGTGCAACAGTAGGGAAAGCGTTGGATAGCGTAGGGGTAAAAATTACTATTTCCACTCCAGAGGGTGCAACAGTAGGGAAAGCGTTGGATAGCGTAGGGGTAAAAATTACTATTCCCACTCCAGAGAGTGCAACAGTAGGGAAAGCGTTGGATAGCGTAAGGGTAAAAATTACTATTCCCACTCCAGAGAGTGCAACAGTAGGGAAAGCGTTGGATAATGGGGGGGGGGGTAAAAATTACTATTCCCACTCCAGAGAGTGCAACAGTAGGGAAAGCGTTGGATTTAATAGGGGAAAAAATTACTATTCCCACTCCAGAGAGTGCAACAGTAGGGAAAGCGATGGATAGCGTAGGGGTAAAAATTACTATTCCCACTCCAGAAAGTGCAATAGTAGGGAAAGAGTTGGATAGCATAGGGGCTAAAAATTACTATTCCCACTCCAGAGGTTGCAACAGTAGGAAAAGCGTTGGATAGCGTTGGGGTAAAAATTACTATTCCCACTCCAGAGAGTGCAACAGTAGGGGAAGCGTTGGATAGTGTAGGGGTAAAAATTACTATTCCCACTCTAGTGAGTTTAACAGTAGGGAAAGTAAAAATGTAATATATTAATACAGATAAATTAAATATCAATACCAATAAAACATTTATTAAAATAAATTACACATTTAAAATTATGTAATAATTAATCAATTAAAAATACAAATAAATATTCGTTATTAAAATTAATTTCACATTAATACAAATTAATTACCAATTAAAAATGTATTAACAATAAATCAATACCAATAAATAAATCAAAATGATTTATTAAATTACCTCCCACCCTATTCCCAAATAAACACAGAATCCACTACCAAAAATAAATTAATAAAAGTAACATAATTATCAATTAATCAATTTAAAAAAAAAATACCAATTAAAAATTAGTTACCAATTACAAATTAATTATTACAATTTAATAATTAATTAACAATTAATTCAAAATAAATCCCAATAAATAAATTAACATATTTAATTAATTACAATTAAATTACTTCCCACCCTATTTCCCTATGAACCCACAACCCGCTACGGAAAATAAATTAATTAAATTAACATAATTATCAATTAATCAATTAATAAGAATTAATTACCAATTAAAAATTATTTAATTACCAATTAAAAATGAATTAGCAATTATTTCAAAATGAATACCGACTAATAAATTAACATATTTAATTAATTACAATTAAATTACTTCCCACCCTATTCCCCTATAAATCCACAACCCGCTACAGAATTAAATTACTCAAAAATTGAATAACATAACATAAAAAACACTTTAAAAAATTCGATATTATTAGAAATTCGATATTTCTTAATAACTATATTATATACTTCGATATTTTATCGTTCTATATTTTAAAAATCGATATTATATTACTTACCCTCAAAACGATATTTTTCACCACTATATTCTGTCCATTCGATATTTTGTCCACTCTATATTTTTACTTCGATATTTGTGCAATTCTATATTTTTTACTCGATATTATGTCTGTATACCCTATCTAGAGGAGTGCGGAGGAGCACCCTAAACCACTCTGAAGAAGAGAGGAAAATATTGTTGACTAACGGCTAAACCAACAGGGTGTAAGAACTGAGAAAACCATGAACTGAGTGTGCATTTGATTTATGGGGGAAACTTAATACTGCACATGACTCTGATTCATGGTTTTTCTACTTGAGGGAGACCAAACTAAGAGGGGTCACTAAGGTCGAACTAGCACGGGAAACGTGGTGGATGTAGTACCACAAGGGAGGATCGTACCCAGGGTCACTATGCTGTATACTAAGTTATTGTGTCGACTGGACAGAATATCACGTTTTTTATATAGAATGAACAGAATATCGAATTGCAAAAATATAGTGGTGCAGAATATCGAAATTCAGATAAGAAATATCGATTTTCATAATATCGAAGTTAGAAATATCGACAGTCATAATATAGTTGTTAAAAATATCGATTTTTTTATTAGTGTTTTAAGTGTTAGTATATGTGTTAAAAGTATGTATTATTTTTGTAATGTACGTTTTATTTTTTTTAAGTAATTAATTTTATGTTATTTAATTTTTGCATAATTTAATTCCGTAGCGGGTTGTGGGTTTATAGGGGAATAGGGTGGGAAGTAATGTAATTGTTATTAAGTCATTATTTATTTTTATTTATTGGTATTGATAATTAATTTATTGTCAATTAATTATTCATTGTAATTAATTTTTATTAATTGGTAATAATTTGTATTAATCGATTAATTGATAATTATATTAATTGTATTAAGTTATTATTCAGAGCGGCTTGTGGGTTTATAGGGGAATAGGGTGGGAAGTAAATTAATTGTAATTAAGTAATTATTGAAATTGTTTTTGTGTATTGATAATTAATTTACTGTTACTTATTAATTGGTAATTTCTTTATTACTTATTAATTTTTGGTATTGAAATCTAATTGGTTGTTAATTAATGATCAATAGGTAATTCGTGTTTGATAAATAATATTTATTGGTATTTATATTTGAATAATTATTAAATATTTTGTAATTGGTAATTCATTTAAATTAATTTTTTATTGGTATTGATAATTAATTTATTTGTATTTAAATATTAAATCATTACTTTCCCTACCACTCACTGGAGTGGGAATAGTAATTTTTACCCCTACGCTATCCAACACTTTCCCTACTGTTGCACTTACTGGAGTGGCAATAGTAATTTTTACCCCTACGCTATCCAACACTTTCCCTACTGTTGCACTCACTGGAATGGGAATAGTAATTTTTACCTTCCTGCTATCCAATGCTTTCCCTACTGTTGCACTCACTGGAGTGGGAAGTCATTTTCACCCTCCCGCTAGCCAAAACTTTCCCTACTGTTGCACTCACTGGAGTGGGAATAGTAAGTTTTACCCCTACGCTATCCAACGCTTTCCCTACTGTGGCACTCTCTGAAGTCCAATAGTAATTTTTACCCCTACGCTATAAAACACTTTCACTATTGTTGCACTTTCTGGAGTGGGAATAGTAATTTTTACCCCTACACTATCCAACGCTTTCCCTACTGTTGCACTCTCTGGAGTGGTAATAGTAATGTTTACCCCTATGCTATCCAACACTTTCCCTACTGTTGCACTCACTTTAATGGGAATAGTAATTTTTACCCTCCCACAATCCAACGCTTTCCCTACCGATGCACTCACGGGAGTGGGAATAGTAATTTTTACCCTCCCACTATCCAACGCTTTCCCTACTGTTGCACTCACTGGAGTAGGAATAATAATTTTTACTCTTCCGCTATCCAACGCTTTCCCGACTGTTGCACTCACTGGAGTGGGAATAGTAATGTTTACCCTCCCGCTATCCAACGCTTTCCCTACTGTTGCACTCACTGGAGTGGGAATAGTAAATTTTACCCTCCCACTATCGTACACTAAAAATATTGAATATTTTTTATTAATATTAAGTTATTATAAATATGTATAAAAAAGTGCATGTTTATTTTTTCTTAACTTACATTCATTATTTGTTAATTCTAAGGTAATTTATGTATTTTTAAGTATGTTTTAGTTAATTAAATTTATTATTTCATTAATTTTACATTACTTTTAAGACATTTTAAATAGTCAATATTTTAACAAACTATATTATTTACAACGATATTTTGGATTCAATATTTTCGTACTTACCTATTTGTAGATAGGAATTCGATATTTTGGCATTCTATATTTTTTCCTCGATATTTTGCTCCTCGATATTCTGTCAGTGATCTGTTTGTTGGTTGTTTGTCGATTGGTGAGTTCGAGCAATCCACACTACCTCCGTGATAAAGATGAGACTGTTAACTCTCACTACCCTGAGAGTTAAGTGTAGATGGGGATGCATTTGGTCCTATTTGTAGAGTCATAGCAGGACAGGCACCATGGCAACCATGTAAAATATTCCCACTCTGAACTAAAGCACTGATGTCACCAAGCAAGCAAAGCAAGTGACCCAAACCCTCCATAGAACAGATTAATTGTCTCTTCCAGCCATTCATCCATCCATCCACCCATCTATCCATCCAACCATCCACCCCTCCATTTATCCACCCACCCACTCTGTCATCCATCCATTCATCCACTCGTCCATCCATTAACCCACCCTGCCATATATCCATCCATTCTGCTATGCATTCCCTCTGCTCTCCCATCCACTCATACAACAGTCCTTTATCCATCCATCCATTCTACCATCCATCCACTCTGCCATTCATCCATCAAGCCATCAACTCTGCTATTCAACCATCCATTCATCCACTCTTCCATTCATCCACTGTGCCATGCAGCAATCAATTCTGCCATCCAATCAGCCATTGTGCCCTCCACCCATTAGCTCGTCCACGTATCCATCTGTCCATCCATTCTTCATCCATCCAGTATGCCATCCATCTTCTCTACCTTCCATCCATTCTGCCTTTCATCCATGAATCCATTCCCTCTGCCATCCAATCATCGACCCATTCACTTTGCCACCCATCTATTGGTTCTGCCATCCATCCATTCACTCTGCCATCCAGCAATCCACCGAGGTTGCGTTCATGACGCACCTGCTGTGGCACCCCTAATGGGCTCTGCCAGAAGGAGAAAGAGAAAGATAGGAAAACAGTCACATAGTAAGACTGGAGCAATGGAAACCAATCTGCAAGAGTAAGATGAAGAGATAGGATGGTTGTAGTGAAACACATAACTATTAGGTAGAAGCAAGTCTAGTCACCCTTGGAATTAGGCAACTCTGTCATTTGACAGGGCCGTAGATGGGCTCCTAAAAAAACGTTCGGTTTCTGCACGTATTTATTTTGTTACATATTAAGTAATGAAATGTGTGCAACATTCAATCAGTAGGGAGTTTCCAAGCGTGTGCTCTTTCCATGCTGGTCCCCAGTATTTTCCCTTCCTCGTTGCACTTACCACTTTCCTGTCCAGTGGAGCCCCAGAGCCTGGGAGCCTGGCGTCCATAGTAGCCGGTGATGCTAAGGATCCGCACCTCTACGGCAGAGAGTTCGTCCAGGGGACTGTTGACGTCGACGAACGAGCGGCAAGTGCGTAGCGCCGCCTTTACGTGGTCCTCCTGGCCCAGACGGCGGCAGAGCTGGCAGCTGATGTCGGAAACCCTGCGGGGACTGAAGTCCGAGAACCTGCGCACAGCGTCCCTGGTAAGAAAAAATAAAGCAATGCAGTCTCAAAGTCATACAGGCTAACATTTTAGAAGAGGAAAATGGGAAATTCCACAAAAAATAATCAGGAGTAGGTATTTCCCCCAGTGCCTTTCATTGAAGCAGAGGCAATTTCAGGAGGAAGCAGTTACGTCTGGCATGACTCGAGGGTGGGCGTTAATTAAAATAATTTAAAAACTTACCTTATTGGGCCCATGTCGCCTCAGCTCCTGGCCGGGTCCAGCGTTTTCCCAAAAGGAAGCAGCCACAGGCAGCCTCCCTCCCCTCCCCTCAGCCAAACACAATGCTGCAATGACAGCGTTGTGATTTGTGAGGATGGCGTCCAGCCGGGCGCCTATGGGAAGGCCAATTTCTCTATGTAGGCTGCATGCAGACTACATAGAGAAAAGGCAGAGTTTGCATGACTCGTTTGGTCGGTCCCAAAACAGTCTGGGCCCGCAATATTGGGCAAGCCACTCCTCCCCAACCCGGGCTGCATGCAGCCTACATAGAGAAAAGGCAAAGTGCGCATGACTGTTTTTTAAGCGGCCCCAAAACAGTCAGGGCCCATAACATTGGGCAAGCCACTCTTTCCCGACCCGTCCCAACCAGGTATACCCTTCTGCTTTCTCACAGTGCGAGAAGCAGAAACATAAAATGGTATTTATAATACCCTTACATGTTTTTGCTTCTCGCACCGTGAGAAAGCAGTGGGGCGACCCTCCTCCGCCCTAATGGAGGAGCTGCCCCTGGGAGAGAGACAGGCAAAATTAAGCCATTTTGGGCTTCAAAAACCGAGAGTCTCCCGCCAGAATCAGGTCTATTGGCATGTGTGAAAAGGGTTGGGTTGGAAGGATGCCAAGGTAGTTTTCTTTTTTTTTGTATTTCTTTTTATTGAAACTTTTAACAACATGAACAACAAAAAATAATCAAGGCAGTGCAATCAATCGAATGGCGAAGCGGCCTGCAGGGAGGAAAGCATAAGAACATAATACAATCATTGACATTGCAGGGTGGGAGGATTGAGGAAGAGAGCGAGTCCGGAGACAATCAGAGCAACGTGATAGCAGGAAGGTCGGGTCAGGGGGAGGGAGGATCCACCACCAATTGTGTGAAGGGAGGTGTACATATATCTCCCCGGTAGGAGTTCCACTGACCCCAAATCTTACCCCACTTGCGGGGCCTGCCACGGGCCACATACACCGTCTTCTCCCTGAACATACACCAGTCCATATTCTCCTTCCATGCCAGAACTGTGGGTGGTCTCTGGGAACCCCACAACTGGGCGATATCCCTCTTAGCGATCATATTGCCAAGGGTCACCCACTGAGTCTGTGACAAATCATAGTCATTCGGTTCCCAAACATTCAACAAGCAGCGTCTAGCTTCAGGCAACAACGCAACACCCGTGACCTCTGCCATTACTGCATGCACTCGATTCCAGAAGCGAACAACCACCGGGCACTCCCAGAGTATGTGAAGAAAAGTGCCCGGAAGGCCACAACCACGCCTGCACAGCCCATCCGAGGCATAACCCATACAGACCAAACGCGGACCGGTAACATAGATCCTATGGATAATCTTAAGCTGCACAAACCTAAGGCGGGGCGGGATTGCAACCTCTTTCGGCGAGGATATGGTCAGCTGACAGTCCTCGTCATCTAACTCCAAACCATCGCCAGTCCAGGCTTCCCTAAGTCGCTGCAAAAGGTCGGTCCTATCATTTATCAGCTTTTTGTAGATAAGCGAAATCGTACTGTCGGGAACGTGCCCATCCAGCACCCGATCTTCAAGTGGTGACACCTTCGGAACCACAGTGCCCGGAGGGAAAACCGCCATCAGCGCGTGTCGGATCTGAGTGTATCTAAAAAACTCCCTGTCACTCAGGTCATACTCCAATCTCAACTCGTCGAAGGTTTTGACTCTACCCTTGGTCCACACATCATTTACCCTGCATATACCAATCACGTCCCATCTATCAAAGCCTTTCGTCTTCCATAGGGAGCCCAGCCTCTCGGAAGCATAAAGCGGAGTAGCGCGTGTAAGTCTATTCTTCCATCCCATGGCATCATTCGCACGATGCCATACTTGCACCGCTATCTTGGTGGGGCCAGTGAGCAACCTCCCTGCGGATTTCGTATAAAGCGCCCAGGCAGCAACCATCTGTCCATTTCGAACGCGGGGTTCGACGCAGGATCATACGTGCCGTGATTAATCGCCCCCAGTTGGGAGGCCCAGTAGTAGCGCTTAATATCCGGGAGAGCAATTCCACCGTCATACCAAGGAAGTGTCAACTTGGAAAGTGCTATGCGGGACCATCCACCCCATATCAGTTGTCCCTGCAAGCTTTCAATCTCCCGAAAATAGCTGGCCGGGATGGTTTCGCAAGTATTCTGTAGGGCATATAAAAATCGGGGCAGTGACATCATCTTAAATAGAGCCGCACGTCCGAGCGGGGACAACGGAAGTCTACGCCATGCCACAACATCGGATCGTAAGCGCTGAAGCGGGGACAGCAGGTTACGTTCATAGCGAACCAAAGGATCTAAGGTGATAAACACCCCCAAGTATTTGAAACCCCGTGTGCCACCTGTATTGGGCACCCAAGCGGCAAGGGAGGAGAGTCTCCCGATAGAACGTACACGCAGGACTTGGACCAATTGATCACAAGGCCAGAATTTTTACCGAAGGAAGTCAAGACATCGAACAGTACCACTAGTGACTTCCGAGGCAACGTGAGGTATAACAGGATGTCGTCAGCGTAAAGCGATATCCGATCCTCGAAATCAGGGGTCCAGCGTATATCCTTCATTGACGGCTCCCAGCGCAGCCAAGCCGCCAAAGGTTCCAAAGCAAGAGCAAAAAGGAGCGGAGACAATGGGCACCCTTGGCGAGTACCCCACCCGAGAGAAAATGAGCCAGAAACACAACCGTTGACAACCACCTGGGCCAAGGGGTCTTGATATAGTAGTTTCACCCAACTGATGAAAACAGGGCCAAAACCAAACTTGGCGAGGACAGCCCAGAGATATGGCCATTCCAGCGTATCAAACGCCATTGTGGCGTCCAAAGAAGCCAAAATGGCCGATTCACTCAGCGAGGACGCTCTCGCAAGGGCGCCATGTAGACGCCGGAGGTTCAGCGCCGTGTTCCGGTGCGGAATAAACCCGGACTGATCCGGATGGATCAGGTCGCAGACAACAGAGATTAAACGGTTCGCAAGCACTTTTGCGAGGATCTTAGGCTCAGCGTTTAAGAGTGAGATGGGCCTGTAAGACGCGCAGCAATCCCGCGGCTTCCCTTCCTTGTGAATCACGACGATAGACGCGAGCCTTTGATCGGATGGAAGGGTACCCACGTCTAGCGATTCTAAAAACATCGAGCGAAGATGTGGTGCTATTTTGTCTGGGCGCAGCTTATAGAGTTCGATGGGAAGTCCATTCGGATCCGTGGCCTTTCCCGATCTCACAGAGCGGATCGCGGTCACGACCTCCTCAACCGAGAGTGTCGCGTCCATCAGTTCCCTATCCAGATCCGACAAGCAGGGCAAAACAATGTCTCTCAGAAGCAGATGCGAATCCTGTTCTGGTCTGTCCGATACAGGGGAGTATACGGTTTGAAAATACTCAGAAAAACACTCCACAATCTCGACCAGGTCAGTCACTCTCACTCCATCCGCCCTCTCAATCAAAGGAACCACACGACTAGCCCTCTCCTTCTTGTCCAACCAGGCTATCAACTTTCCGGCCTTATCACCCACATCATAAAAACGGCCCTGCTGCTCTCTACTCATCACCTAGGCGGCATCAGTGACCAACGCTCTGTAGTCAGTTTGTTTGAGGCTAAGAAGGTGCAACCTGTCCTGGGTAACATCAGATTCCAGCTCTCTTTCTATGTCTGATATCTCAGTTTCAAGTCGGACCACTGCCTCGCACTTACGTTTCTTAGCGTTATTAATTAACGATAAGGCGTGGCCGCGGATGACCGCCTTATAGGCTTTCCATAGCGAGATAGACGATGACACAGACCCCACATTCTCCACAAAATAATGGTCTAGTGATTTGATCAGTTCCGTACGGATCTTAGGGTCACGGAGATACCAAGGGTTGATCGGGGCTACCCGACCCTCAGTTCCCGGTCCTGCTTCCATGACGAGCCATAAGGGGAAGTGATCTGAAATACCCCTAGCCAAATGTCTGATTTCCTTAACGAGTGTGGCCTGCATTGCGGGCATCAGGATATAGTCAAGTCTCGAGAGACTGCCGTGTGCACCAGAGTGGAAGGTGTATTGTAATTGTCCAGGGTGTAGCAGCCTCCAGCAATCTATTAGAGTCCAGAGTGTCAAGGAAGCCACCCAGCCAGGACTGGGACCTCCCAAGATCCCTGGGTGGGTAGCGATCGACATGTCCGGAGACCACAGAGTTAAAATCGCCACCCACCACAAGGATGCCCTCCGGGAGCCCCAGTATCACCCTCCCCAGGTCAACAAAGGTCGTAGTCTGAAGGCCAGGCGGGACATAAACGGAGAGCAGAGTGACGACCTTCCCCTCCCACCGTCCAGTAATGGCGGCATATCGCCCCCTGTCGTCAAGGATGACAGCATCGATCTCAAGGGGGAGGGAGACTCTGATCAAGATACCCACCCCCCTAGAGCCAGTGGTGAAGCCGGAGTGTGCCAGGAGATGGTAGCCCCTACGGTTCATAGCCTGGCATGTATTGCCCATCAGATGCGTTTCTTGCAACAGCACAACATCAGGGGAAAGACGTCTCAAAAGTTGTAACACCACGCCACGTTTTATCCTGTCCCCCAACCCGTTAACATTCCAACACAGCAATTTTAGCCCCCTACCCCCATCCCAAACGTAGTCGCAGCATCCACCCCACATTAGTCGCGACAGCCAAGTCCAAATGTCCATCAATATAGTGCCTTGAAGGAAACCAAACAATAACAACTTCCCCCCCTCCCCCAAACCTACCCAGGAAACTAAACCCCCCACCCTGCACCCCTGCGTTAGACTCAAAGGCCCCCCAACTTGCAGTGTGCCTGTCGCCCTAGCAAATAACTAATCTACGAAAAGAAACTCCAGAGGAGGAAGAGACTCACTCCCCCCGCCACCCCTGGAGGACCACCTCAATTAAAACAAGTTAAAGGATCCGCAAACCATGCCGAAAGATCTATGCGCAGTCCAGCGAACCAAGTCACATTACTATTCCTGGTCCATCAGTCCACCCTCAGCTCCACCAGAATTTTCAGGGTGTTCCCGCTGCCTGGGCAATGTGTCGAACCAGTCACTTGCAGCCTCAGGGCGATCGAAGAAGAACGTCCGATCTCCATGTTCCACACGTAGTCGGGCTGGAAATAGCATTGCGTATTTCATGTCCCTGTCTCTCAATCGTCTCTTCACTCCCTGAAACCCCATTCTTTGCTTCTGCACCAACTGAGTGAAGTCGGGATAGAAACTCACCGTCGTGTTCTCAAATTTCGTGGGGCCAACCAAACGCGATGCCTGCAGGATAGCATCCCGATCACGGAAATGAAATATCCTGGCGATGATGGGCCGCGGAGTAGCACCCAGCTTAGGTTTACCACCCGGCACTCTGTGAGCCCGCTCCACCGCAAAGAATTTACTAAGGCCTCTGGGTGCAAGATGGTTGACGATGAGGTCCTCCACGATGAGGTCGACATTTAAGTTGTCTGAATTCTCAGGGACACCCACAATACGGACGTTGGTCCGCCTAGAACGACTTTCAAAATCTTCCAAACGACGGGAGAAAGAGTCATTAGAGGACCGTAGATCGCGGACCTCCGTTTGTAGATCGGAGACATCTGTCGTGAGGCTAAAAGTCTTCAAGTCCAGCGATTTAACCTTTTCGTTCGTTTTAGCCAAATCCGCCCTGATCAAGGTGACATCGATCGCCACTGTATCCAGTTTTTGCGCCAGGGTTTCATACTGCACACCGATTGAGGCCTGCATACTCGCAGTGGCGCCCATGATATCGTGCAGAGTCGGGTCTTCGTCCGCCGTAGGGTCGTCTCCCTTGTCCGCTGGGGGCCTGCCCGTTCCACCGGGGGATCCCTTGGGATGAGTGTATCGGTCCATGACATTAGATTGTATGGAGCCCCCACGGTGAACAGCCTTGGTCTTCCGCTTTTCAACCTCGGGCTTGCCGGCCATTTTGGAAGCTGCGCCCCCGAGGGGACCCCGAGATCTGGTGAAAATGGCTACGTCAAAATCACCCACAGATGCTCAACCAAAGGACAGCGTGTTCCAATTCACACACCGAGCGGTGATATACAGTCCCGGCCCTAGAGTGGGACCGTGAAGTGAAGCAGTCCGTGGGGGGCAGGGCCAAATCCGCTGCGTAGAAGGGTCCGGGCCAAAAGCGAAACCGAAAGCCAAGTCCAGGATCGAAAGTGGGATCAGGGAGGCCGCTTTGTTCAATTACCGACCAGGCAGTTTATCAACTCGAGCCCGGGGCAGATCCGTGGAGCAGGCCAGGAAAGTTCAGATCACCATAAAATCGGTTCTCTTGGACCAAATCAAATTTTTAAAGCAACTGTCATATCAGCTGGGTTTTATCTGCGATGGTCCGTAGTCATATCCAGGATTATAGTCAGGATAAATGCCGGAGGTGGCGAAGGTCCGGGAGCCCTGTGCTCACGCGACCATCTCTGTTGCGCGCGAAGCTCCTCCTCCGCCAAGGTAGTTTTCAACCAACATTCATCACAATATTTATGTTAGAGAAGGTTTACCCTCATAATAAGAAAGCTGTGATGCAGAATGTACACCCATTTTTCGTATATGAAGACTAGAGTCTTTTGTGTACGAGCCCATGCTGAACTCAACCCCTTGTGGCAGGTGAAGTGTTAATCACAAGTTTAAGGGCCAGATGTAGGAAGGCTGGTTACTGGTCGCTAACGGACAAAATTAACAAATTTCAACCGTTACCGACCGGTACTAGGCTTTTCTGATGTAGGGGCCGAAATTAAGGATTCGGTAATTTACCGAATCGGTAATTTAAGGAATCGTTAAATTACCGAATTCTTAAATACCGATTCGGTAAATTACCGAAATCCTAATGTAGGGAGCACTTAAATGAGTGCTTATCCCATGTTAGGATTCGTTATTTACCACCAACTACAAGTTGGTGGTAAATAACGAGAGAAAAAAAAGCAATTTTATGCAAATTGCTTCAGTGCCATGTTGCAGACATACATGCCCTTAGAGCATGTATGTCTGCAACATGTGCACCCATACACAATTGAGGGGTGGAACAGGGTGTCAAAGTGACACCCTGCCACCCTTCAATGTTTTCCCCCTTTTACCGAATTGCTATTTACTGCAATCTTGGGTTTACCATCTTCACTTCATTGAAATAGCACCTATGCAGGTCTCCAATCTGATAACATTCACCTTTACTCTATTTTCACTTTCCTCTAGTTTTTCTATGCAGCTGGAGCGTGGCTGGAAGTTAAGCTTGTCCAGCGAACAAGACTCAGCGTCTCCTCCTCTCTCCTTGTCTCGGTTCCCTCATCTCATCGGAGACTCTCCAGTTCCTGAAGAGATGGTTTCTTTGCTTCTCCACTCTCTGGTTCGGTAACTTCACCTACGCACTCATTCATCGCGACCTCCATGGAACGCATGCAATCCTGCTCTTCCGTCTTTTTTTGTCCATCCACAGACACCGCCTCCTTCTGTTTCGGGATATACAAGTCCAAAGGAAACTCTGCTCACACTCAAGTTGCCTGACTTCCTGCCTGTAGTTTGCCAACATGGCTGGGTCTGCAAGAGAAGAAGCATGCATTCGGCTCTGGGGAGATAGAGCAGCGTTTTGTCAGTTTTAGGTTGGTGCCACATCCCCATGTCTGGACTGGATTTTCCCAATTGTGGAATAGGGGAAATTGAGAGAGTGAGTCTGCGATGTCATTTGAGATGTCGTCATTGATGTTACTGACCATGTCATGAGTGACGTAATATGTGAGGTCATAAGCAGTGCATTGCAGGTGCACGAGGTATAGTTAGCTCAGCTAACTACAACTGCTGAATTTCACTGGTTTTGTATGAACGAAACCTGAGCCAAAGTATAACGTCGCTGCAACATTTGTTTTTTTCTGTGAATTTCTAAGGTTATTTTAAATTCCATTTCCCAACTATAACATACCTCAAACCTATATATATATATATATATATATATATATATATATATATATATATATATATATATATATATATATATATATATATATATATATATCCACACTCAAGTTGCCTGACTTCCTGCCTGTAGTTTGCCAACATGGCTGGGTCTGCAAGAGAAGAAGCATGCATTCGGCTCTGGGGAGATAGAGCAGCGTTTTGTCAGTTTTAGGTTGGTGCCACATCCCCATGTCTGGACTGGATTTTCCCAATTGTGGAATAGGGGAAATTGAGAGAGTGAGTCTGCGATGTCATTTGAGATGTCGTCATTGATGTTACTGACCATGTCATGAGTGACGTAATATGTGAGGTCATAAGCAGTGCATTGCAGGTGCACGAGGTATAGTTAGCTCAGCTAACTACAACTGCTGAATTTCACTGGTTTTGTATGAACGAAACCTGAGCCAAAGTATAACGTCGCTGCAACATTTGTTTTTTTCTGTGAATTTCTAAGGTTATTTTAAATTCCATTTCCCAACTATAACATACCTCAAACCTATATATATATATATATATATATATATATATATATATATATATATATATATATATATATATATATATATATATATATATATATATATATATATATATATATATATATATATATATATATATATATATATATATATCCCTATCTCAGTCTATTCTCTACCCCAGTGTTGCCACACTTCAATCCCACAGCTGCTTGGTATATGCTACCAGCCTTCTAGGCATGGCACCTGGCTGGCAGTGTCATTGCTGTGGATGAATTGTCTATGCCCATCTAAGGTTGTAGAAGCATTGGTAAAGTGTGAGGAACACAGTGTTCAAAACTCTCCTTTGCACAATAGGATTTCTGGAGGCGCGCGCACACACACAAACACACACACACACACACAGATTATAGAATGAAACTGCATCAAGACAAGTCAAAATAGAAGAATAGAACTTACTCACTTTGCCACCCTATGATAGATGCTATAGGAGGTACTGCTAATGAGAATGTGGACACATTTATTGATATATAGTATATATATATATAATTTTTTTTGATTGACAAAAACAAAGGTTAAAATAACATTATAGTTAGGTGAAAATGTCAGTTACAATGTAACATTTTAAACTCAAACAAACACTTAAATTCACCAGGTATAGTTATCGCAAGTAACTAGAACTCGTGACCTAAGGTAACTATAATTCACACCCCCACCATGCACAGTTTTCTCATCAATAATTTCATTGCAAATGTTGCAGTGATATCAATGATGTTATAGAAGATGTCATGAGTGATATAGTTTCCTGATGGCTCGAGTTACTTGAGAAAACTGGTGAATTTCAGTGTTTTTTTAATTCTAAATTGTTATGTTGTCACCGAAATTTTCACCTAACTATAACATTATTTTAACTTTTGTACTTTGTTCAATAAATTTGTGTGCCCAGGCCCTGTGGCCAACCCCCTGCAGGCAGCTAGCCCCATGCCGTTCATGGCATTTGGCCTTGCACGGAATGGGGATGGGCACAAGCCCTAGCCTACAGCCAGACCCTTCATCCAAACCCCATGGGCATGCAACCCCACGATGTACACAGCCTTTGGTTGTGCGCAGCATGTGGTGGTCAGCAGGACCTGACATTGGCCTCAGGGCCTGGCCCGTGGCGAGGCCTGCCGCATACCCATTGGTGCATCCCACTCCCAAGCAACTTCTGGCCCTGAAGACCCCATCCCCCGGGCTTATTATTTTATAAAGTGTAGGGAAACACACAGCCTTCTCTGAGCCACTTCATGACCAGGGACCCCTCCCCCAGGATATTTTATTTGAGTTAAGGGGGCCCAACCTGTCCGAGCCAATATTGGACTCTGGACCCCATCATCTGGGGCCAAAAAATATTTGTAATGGGGAGGGGGCACGAGTACCCCCTTCCCGAACCACAAGGGGCCCCATGGACCCAATACCTGGAGCCTTTAACGGGATGGGCACATGGCCCATCTCCTTATTTTACACAAAGACCTCAGGGGACAGGGTCCCTGCCCGAGGCTCGGCGAGAGTACCCATGCGTCCACTCCCTAAAAGCAGTTATTTGCTGCACCCTGGGGGGATGTATGACGTTACAACGCATGCTATTACAACGCATGCCTTTAACACGCAAGTTTTACAACGCCAGTCGTTACAACGACTTGCGTTGGGGGGTGCTGGATAGTGAATAGTTTAATTTACTGTTCCAACTCCAGTCCCCGTGGATAGTAGGGAAGGTGTTGGATAGTAAATTAAAACTATTCCCTATCCTAGAGCACCCCCCAGCGCAAGTCGTGGTAAAAGTTGTGTTGTAATGGTTGGGTCATAAAGGTACTTCTTTGTAACAGTTGCGTTGTAAAGGATGTTTACCCCCTGGGGCCTTGGCCCACCCCAGGATTTTTTTATTTTGCTGTGGATCCTCCACAAATTCACAGCTAAATTTAAAAAAACAAAATGTTTTCGGACATCCACCACTAGGCCTAGGAGGTCAGGGTATCCCCACCCTGCTCCTTTATGTCTTTTTTTTAAACCTTTTTTTTGGGACTCAGGACTGTTGATTTGGTGGCAGCCAATCAATCTCACCATGAGATCTGTCTGCCCCACGGATCCTCTGCTCTGTGAAACATACAATTATTATGAGCCTTAACTACTCAAAAACTATTCAATGGATTTACAACAAATCACAAAAAGCCCTCTTTCTGGTCCAAGATCAGTCTTTCTGCCAAATGTGTAAACCCGTTCAGTGGTTTGGGCTGTAGCTGTGCCTATAATTCATATGAAAAAAAAAATGGAAAAAGACGTTTTCTCTCTGCCCCCACTTGATTGATCAACCTGAAACTTTCAAGGAAGGAGCTGAGGTGGAAGAACATTATTTTGGGAAAGTGTGAAAGATTCGTCAAACCATGCCATAGTTATTAGCAAACCAAAAAAATTATCTTCCTATGAAAAGATGGTCCTAACTATAACTATTTAGTGACGACCACCACTAGAGTTGGGGGGTGGGGAGAGGTGGTAGAGGGGGGGGGTATGGGGTGTGTGTGTGTTTTCCAACAGAGGCGTGGTCCTATGACTGTTCTGATAAAAAAGAGAATCTAATTTATTTAAATTGACGACACTGTTTGATCCATAGCAAATTAGATTTTACCCTATGTTTCAGTTCCTTTATCGCCAAACATTTTGAGCACATTGACCCTCATTACATGTGGTCAGGAAATGGGCTTGATTCACCCCTCCCCTTCTCATAATTCCAATGAGACTGGTAAATCCTGTTACCAAAACAATTGGAACTAAGAAGCCAGTCCTAATGTGGGTCTTAGCAATCGTTCAAATACTGGCTTCCATTACTTCTCTGTGAAGATGATGATGGACACTTTTCTGGTGTGAAATGCTTTATTAGCAAAATCCGCTGTGCCTGTATCTCTACATCATGTGCAGCAACTCTTAAATGAATCAGAATCATGTAATTTGTATTTAACGCTTTAAAATAAAAATGTAACCACGTGCCCATGTGTGGATTCATTCATAAATTATAATTATAGAGTAATTCCCACAAGAGCAGTAACACGGGTTCAAGTCACAATAAGGGTAGTTCTGCGCACATGATTAAATAACAATATATTTGCATTTTTGAAGCTGGATCCTTAATCATGAATTTGTTTCTTAACTTTTTTGTTATTGATATATATATATCATATACATATATATATACAACGCATGCGATGTAACATACATATATATACAACGCATGCGATGTAACAACGCGTAGCGTTTACTAAGCATAGCATTACATCGCATGCACTTTTATAACGCATGCAATGTGATGGCTATCAACATCGTTGTGAGGAAACTGTGGCTGTTTCCTCACAACGACGTGCACCGCCCCTCAGACGACGCTGGAAGCAGGAACTGGGAGCAGAGAGGGTGACGCTGGAGAGGTACCATGAGGAAAGAGAGGTAAGGGGGATTGCACTTGGGGTGGGGGTTACTTTGGTAGGGTTTAGGGTAGTCTCAAAGAAGTGTTGTATTGTTTGTGTTGTGTGGGGTTGTGTTTAACGTTTTAGGGTAGTGTTAGGGTGTTTGTGTAGTGTAGTGTAGTGTTTTAGGGTAGTGTCAGTGTTTTAGGGTTTAGTGTAGTGTTGTAGTGTTTGTGTAGTGTAGTGTTTTAGGGTAGTGTTGTAGTGTTTGTGTAGTGGTTTAGGGTTTAGAGTAGTGTTGTAGTGTTTGTGTAGTATTTTAGGGTTTAAGGTAGTGTTGTAGTGTTTGTGTAGTGTAGTGTTTTAGGGTTTAGGGTAGTGTTGTAGTGTTTGTGTAGTGGTTTAGGGTTTAGGGTAGTGTTGTAGTGTTTGTGTAGTGTTTTAGGTTTTAGGGTAGTGTTGTAGTGTTTGTGTGGTGTAGTGCATTAGGGTTAAGGGTAGTGTTGTAGTGTTTGTGTAGTGTAGTGGTTTAGGGTTTAGGGTAGTGTTGTAGTGTTTGTGTAGTGTTTTAGGGTTTAGGGTAGTGTTGTAGTGTTTGTGTAGTGTAGTGTTTTGGGGTTTAGGGTAGTGTTGTAGTGTTTGTGTAGTGTTTTAGGTTTTAGGGTAGTGTTGAGGTATTTGTGTAGTGTAGTGTTTTATGGTTTAGGGTAGTGTTGTAGTGTTTGTATAGTGTAGTGTTTTTAGGGTTTAGGATAGTGTTGTAGTGTAGTGTTGTAGTGTTTGTCTATGGAGTAGTTTCAGACCAAAACACATTGCAGGACCAAGCAGGGGAAATGTCCTTCCCACCAGACAGGGCTGTCAAAGCAATAGTGCTTCGTGAAAGTATGCACTGAAGCCCATGTCACAGGTGTCATGGACAGGCACTTTACTTGCCACCACAGTGTTGCAGCCTTACCCCTGATGTTATTGGCCCTACACCGTCCCCTGGCTGCGTCTTAGCCAGTATTTAGCAGATTAGAATGCAGAGGCCTATCCACCTCAACAGGGTCCTCTTCTGCAGTGCCTTCCCTTTCTTCACTCCAGAAAGCCCCACAAACATATGAATGTCTACACGGTGTTCCTTTGTTTGATCATTATAAAAGCTTAAAGCCTTTCTGGAGTCTAGCCAATGATGTATCTCCTTCGCTTTCTAGGGGTGAGGAGGCACAAAGAACATAGGCAGGAAGGCAGATTGGACAGCATGGGAAAGAGTCACAGCATTTTGGCAAGATACCTGTCCGAGTTGTCTTCACCAGTTTGTCTGGAAACAAGGTTGTGTAGGGCAGATGCAATGACAGTGCCTGAAGCTCAATCACGCGACGAGCTCGAGGAATCACAATGATAAAGATAGGCTTCAAAGTTAATAGACGCAGCACGTAGCTATTCATCAACTGGCAGGGCGTTCACATGAGAAATGTTAATATTAAAATGAGGTTGCACTGTGGCATCACAAACGGTTTGGGAGGAAATGTGTGTGAAGCCTTTTATAAACCTCATGACAACAGGTGATTTCAACAAGGACGGTTGGTCCAGAAAAACATAAAAAGGCCGAAATGTGTTCATACTGCCCACTGCAAGTCCTTGGTGGGCTAAAGACAAATCAAAAATAATAATTTCCAACAGTTTGGATTGTAAATTGTTAGTCTTGTGGTTACCATCCAAACCACAACTTGTGATACAAATGGACTTCGTGGGAGGGTGTCTGGTGGCAGGGATGATATCAACCACTTCCAGCAAATTAAATGCAGTCAAATGCTGCTGCTCGATTTCCACACACATAGGTACAGATTGCATAGATACGGGTGAATAACCTATCACTGTTGCTGAGATGGAAGGTCCTGTTGAAGAAGCAGCCTGATCAGAGGACAGGTGCTCATGCCCAGAAGCTCCAGGTGTCACACTCTCCTGACACAGTTCAGAATCACAAGAACAATTTGGGTGGAGGAGAGTGCGCGGCGGCGGCGGCATGATGGACGCTAACTGAGGAGCTCCGTAGCACCAAGCTACTGCCGCTGACCGCGTGACCCGCAGGGGAACATGGGCGGGGCAGCGCTTTAGTCCCACCCGGCAGAGACTCCAGCCGACCCGGGTGGGGCGCCCAGCCCCGCCCCGCCTCTACCATTCACAGGCCAGGGGAGGGCCTACATGTGGGAGGGGCGAACCCCCCTATATCTAACGCGGTGGCCAAGGCCCGGCCTCTCTCATCCTAGGCTTCTTGCGGCTCAAGCGCTGTTCAAGCGTGCAGCACCCGGGCCCCCCAGCGGCCCGTAATTTCTTTTGTTTTGTTTCCTTGCAGGTCGATGGAGGCTTGGAAATGGAGGACAGGCGGCAGCTGATTTGGCACGACCAGAGCGCGATCAGCAGTGGTGCACAAGGAGGGGTTGCCGCGGATTATCTGCGGATTGGAGCGGACTGGCTGAGAGCAGTGCGGGAGCAGCGGAGGCGTCTACTGCAGTTAAAAAAAACACTTGTGAGCACAGATGGGTGAGAGTGGGCCGTTGTAGCGCAAACAGTGGTGTGTCAAGTAATACGACGTTTCTGGCGTAAAATGCTTTGGGAGCCTGGCCAGCTCAGTTGGTAGAGCTTGAGACTCTTAATCCCAGGGTCGTGGGTTCGAGCCCCATGTTCGGCGAAAACGAGTAATTTTCAGTTATTTCCGGGCTATGGAGTCAACTTGTTTACTGAATGCAGTCCTTTTTTCCCAACATGGGGGCGTCCCTTAAAGTCCCTGATTCTATCATGCTTGCGTAAAGGCTTTTTTGCTTGTGTAAAGTGCTCCAATCTATCTCGTGCTAGTGAATTGGAAGAGGTTTTTTCTAGTGAATTGGAAGAGGTTTTGCCCCCTCCCACCCTCAACTAAGCCTATGGTGCTACAGGGAAAAGTACGAAGCGGGCTCGACTTGCTATGGAGTCACTTGTTTATTGAATGCCAATTTTTCAATACAGGGGGAAGGAAGGGTGTAGGGCGTCTTTTAAGAAGTCCCCTATTCGTATATGAGTCGGAGCATGTGCACGATGTCTTAGTGGCTTCCTCTACATTAGAACAGGCTGTTTCAGACCCGGGCCGCGTGTTGCTCTGCCCCAGTTGTGCCGTGTTTCTCTCAGGCTTTCTTTTATATGTTCCATTCTCACCAATAAAAATGCTGCCTGGCCTGGATCATCGTTTGCCAGGCGGCGCGTGCAGTGGTGCATGCGGTTTCTTGTGTAACACGTGAATCATTCATGTGGGAACTGATGTTTGCGCCGAGGTAAATGCCGTTAGTTATTTACCTGTGTGTGTAGATCTTATAGCCAGGTCGTCTATAGTAATACTCCTCCCCCCGTATGAAACTGGTTAAAATGGCCGTTCATTTGTTTAGTTCTTGAGCTTCCAAGGGCAATACTACGTGGGGAATAGTGAGCAGTCTTAAAGCGCCTCGATTTCGCAGAGAATTAGCTCAAATGGTAGAGCGCTCGCTTAGCATGCGGGAGGTAGCGGGATCGATGCCCGCATTCGACATAAGTGTTATTTCAAGGTAAACCGATCGCTGCCTTTTTTCAGATTAGGATAGCTCAGGGTTCCTACTCCATTCTTGTCATTAGCACATGTGTTCGTAGCATTTCATCTACTAATTTTCATTTTGAAATGAATCCCTCTCGTTTGTAGATGAAGAGCAGGGTGTGACAAATGTACTTATGTGCACTTTCAATTACAAAAAATGCAATTTAGCCCTGTGTCTTGGAGCGAGGCTCTATTTCAGGAAGCCGGGTCCCAGTTAAATAATATGAGCTTGTTTAAAAGTGGACCTCCGGCGCGGCAGCCTTCTTTATAGACCAAATAAGCAACAGAGTCGCACTAGTAGGGCACATCAGAGCGTGCTGCACCACCCGTTTTATCAGAGCGATATATTGACGCTTCGAATGAAGAATTTGAGATCCGAAGCTGTTCACTGCAAATGCTACATTTCGTTTGCGGCAGATAGTGATTTAATTTCTGTTAGTCTGGTGTGCAGATTGTAGAAAACACCAGTTTACTTGTTCAAGGGAATCTGATTTTGCGCATACCTCTCTCAGCTGATCCTATTTTTCATGTCTTCCCTATGTGAGAGCCCTGATTCTCCTGGTGTTCCAACTCCCTTCTCTTATTCCTCTCCATGTACTTTTTCTACGATTCCCTTTTCCTCATTGTCTCCATTCGTCTTCTCTCTTTCTTCCCCATTTGCCTTCATATTTCATTTTGTTTTTGTAACCGTAATTTTGTAGTAAGGTTGAGGCAATAACCACTGAGAGTCTCTGTTTGGGGGCTGGGCCCCTTTCTTGCCACTCGCATGGCAAACAAGTTTTATGCCATGCTGCTTCTCTAGACCAAGTTTAGCAAGGTGTGCTCTGTTGCAAATGGGCCCATCCCCACTCCAGGAAGCTAGTCCTGTCTTTCACCGTCTTCAGGGACGAGCCTCTTGTCATGCTAATTTTGAAATGCACAATCGCGCATTTGCACTTCTACGAACAGCCATCCTGAAGTTCTGCGCAGAATGCTGCTTTTCGTTTCTACTCTCTCAATAGTAATCGTATTAATAGACATTTTGGAGTTTCTTGTAAACATTTCCCTATTTAAGAAGTAGTAAATATATATATTGTAGGGTGGTATGGAATTTAGTGTTTAATGTATCTGCTTTCCAGTGGGTGTAATAAACTGCATTAAATGTTCGCCGTGGTAGCTACAGGGTAGCGGCAGCCCTTGCTCTCGTTGTCTGAGTGGAGCTGTTGGGGGGGGAGCCCAAGGCAGCGGACGTGGTCGGCGGTCTGAGCTGGCTGGCATGCTTCTTGGCGCTAGCCGCTGGCGGATTCTGTCTTTATCGGGTCTGAGCGTGCTGCATGCGTGGATATGGTTTTTTGCATCGGTCGAATGTTTGCAGTTTATTCAAGGCAACGGCATGCTATCTTGGCCAAAATTGATCACACATATTGCAGAATTCAGAGAAGGTTAGGAAGATTTCCAAGTGAAGCGTAGTCTCGCTGTTATGCTGTTGGGCGACAAACAAGGAATAATAATGGCCGCCCCGCACGTGAGGTGCATTTACGGGAATCGAACACGGGTTAGATCTGGCGACATGGTGCCGCGTCATCTTGACCGCCCCTCAGGTGAGGTTCATGACAGGTATGGTTGTGGCGCCTGGTAGAAAGGGGACCAAAAGTATTTGGTATCATGTCGTAGGGCAGAAAGTTGGCAGGCAACTAATTGGTGTTCTAATCCGGTAGGTAGGTTACATGACCAGTAACTGATGTTGCTGACATGTTCACTTTTATCTTCGGGGCACTTGGCGGCAATTCGGGCGTTGGTATATGGCTGCGTGCTTTTATAAGTTTAATAGCAACGCCACGATTGCACGGCCGTTTTAGATTGTGTTCTCATCGTCGTCTTGGTTTGGTTACGTTCGGGTACCGAATCTTTGGCAGCTTTGTTCTATGTGCTTAGATCCGGATCCTTTGCCGGGTACGAGTGTCTCACTTAAGTTGTTAAATTGTCACTTACACTTTAGTAAGAACCTGCCACGAATAGCAATCTAATCTTTGGCAGTTTTAGCGATGGGCTGGGTTGGCGCCATATTCGGACGGCTTTCCCCTTCGATTCGGGTTCTCCCTCCATTGTGTTGTGCATTCTGGGATTCGTAGTCTGGGGCCCCGACTGGGGTTTTCCCCTCATTGTGTTGTCATTCTGGGATTTGTAGTTCTGGGGCTCCGTCTGCGCGCGCGTAACGGGGACTGGATGGAATGTTGCCCGAGCACCATGGGCACGCTGAGAGCGGCTCTTTTACAGCCAGTATCGGCGGCCTGACATGTGTGGAATTCTGTAAGGTACGGGAATACTCAAGGGTTAGTAGGGCTCTGTGGTGGTGCACAATAATATTAATAAATTGAGAATAGTGGGCTTAGAACTCCTTTGATGTATACCTGAAATTTGTATCAGAACAATATCTTTTAGGACAAATTTCGACCGGTTAAATAAAACGAGAAGGGATAGAAGGACAGGTCCAAAGCCGAATAAGATTCGAAGTAGGCTCATGCTGACAGGCTCGAAGCCTGGAGGTCAAACGTCTGTTATTTAAGTTAACGCCTAGACGCCCAAGCTGAGCATGCGCCTTATGTTATAACACAGCCTGCTACCAGCCTATTTAACTTCCATTTGGAACTGGAACTAAACACGTCCTGTTGTAATATAACGGGTCCTGTTGTGAAGCGCTCTGACGCCTGCGGGTAAAAGTCCACACGATTTCATAGACTAATGCACACTGCTGCAGCCTAACATGTCACAAGTCCCGTGTAGCCAGGCTTTATTAGTAACTGCTCTCCAAGTTGATGTCGTAGCACGTTGAGTGCTGCTTCCCGAAATATACCAACATTCGGATCAGGCGATCACGGGTTCCACGGAGGTTGGTCAAAAAATAAAACAAGAGTTTCTCGCGTAACCCGTAGTCGGGGATCATCGACACAAACGAGGTGATCGTTAACAGCAATAGAAACAGAAGCCAGACCATGCAACCTTCCGTGCTACTGATTTGATAGCTAGTGTA
Organism: Lissotriton helveticus; assembly: GCF_964261635.1. Lineage (NCBI taxonomy): Eukaryota > Metazoa > Chordata > Amphibia > Caudata > Salamandridae > Lissotriton > Lissotriton helveticus. The sequence goes on from NC_136070.1 coordinate 644,922,854, forward strand.
ATAGGGATGGGGGAGGTTGTTATTAATTTGTTTAAGCAGTGCGTTTCCCCCACAAAATATATGTAACAGTTATTCATGGGTCAGGGAATGATAACAATTGGCAAATCGTAGAGTGATACTCTCATGGTTAAAAGAGAGTTGGGAGTTGCTCCGTGTAAACAATCCCTGGAATGATTTCACGGGTGATCGCGGGCAGGCGCTTTATGCGCCAAGAAGCCTATGTGAGCGAGTTTTCTCTAACTGCCAATAGCGTGTCCATAGCATATACTCGCGGCAAACATGTCATCCCGAATGGGGCATTCCTTAGTGCTTGAGGTCAACTTGATTCATTTATTTGATTTAGGCGTTTTATATTGCGCGGACTTGTCCGGGGGCGTGTGAGCGCATTACATTAGGAACAGTAAATGACTTGCAAAAGCAGACGTTAAGTTACATGTGGTAAAAGTGACAATGGTGAGCTAACAAAATACATGAGGTAGCAACTAGTGCATTACAGGGGGAAAAAATGACAAGTGTGCAGGTTACAAGAGAAACAGCATACAATTAGAGGTGAAATACTGCAATATATGATAGACACTCCGGCACAAGAACAAACGTTAGGGGGCAATGGTGGCACTTGTGGGATGTATGACGTTATAACGCATACTATTACTCCGCAGACCATTACAACGCGACTTTTACTCCGCATACCGTTACAACGCATAGCGCCTTGGGGCGCTGGATAGTGGTAAGTATAATTTACTATTCTAACTCCAGTCCCCGTGGACCCTAGGGAAGGTGTTGGATAGTAAATTATACTTATTCCCTATCCTAGAGCGCCCCCCAGCGCAATGCGTTGTAATGGTATGCGGAGTAAAAGTCGCGTTGTAATGGTAGTGCGGAGTAAAAGATCCGTTGTAACGGGTGTATACCCACTTGTGCAAGTAGCAAAGGCAAACAACAGTTGCGAGGTAGCGAACAGTGTGTTACAAGAGAAAAGTGGCGTGTGCAAGTTACGCAAGAGTACTAAACACAGGTACAAGGAATCCGATCCCCCGTATACTAAGTCCGGATGAAAACAGCGAACGCATTGCTCAGTGAGCAAAAAATTAAGAAAGGTGAACAAATATGACATTTTGAAATAACAGCCACAGAGTGAGGAAAAGTTAAGTTTTTAGACCTCAGGCAAACAAGGAAACGACTTCTGGAAAGAGCCAGAAAGCGATTTTCTGTACATCAAAACTTGGAAAGGCCTTTAGCAATTATACCATATGTACAACAGAAAACTGGAAGGACAATTTGACTTTAACTCCATTGTCATAATTACTACTGATGCTGTGATCACACAGCAAGAAAACGATTCTGCGGCAGGGTAACTTTCACATTCCCATCACTTTTGCTTCCTGGTACCAATATCACTGGTTTACATTGGCACCAAATAAAATCACGCAAATAATCACTCGCCGAGCCCTTGTTCCCATTTCCGAAGGAAATCAGCTACCTTATTGCATAGTAAGCGAAACAAGGAAATGTGAACAAATAGGTTAATTTGAAGTAACCTCCTTTCATGTTTACAGAGTGAGAAGAGTTAAGTAACTAGACTTCAGGCGATCAAAGAAATGACTTCTGGAACAGAGCAAGGAAGTGAATTCTGAGTGTTAAATTTCGAACTGGGGTGACCGTAAATACTTATAACCCCTGGAGTTGACAGTACGCCTATTAATTTGGGCAGGCGAAGGGAGTGCAGGTTAAGAGCTACCCAAACACGCAAAGGTGATAGGAGGAATGCCAGCAATCTGTCTAACCTCTGGCAGTAGCTCGGGGTAGTAGTCAACAGACCCATGCATGAGCTCATGGGACGAGAGGCTTGGGTTTCATCAGGCAGTACCAATACAAGAGAACACTGATGGGTACTACGACAGAGACAGGGTTCACTTGTCTAGATTGGGAGTGTACATATTCCTCCCGGAAGTACAAGATGTACGAAACAGCGTCGGGAAGTAGCTAGGTGGGTGGGGGGCTCTGTCATCGACGGAAGCCTCCTCCAGAGCTGTGGCGGAGTTACAGGGCGATCTGGAAGCAGACCGGTACAGTAAGGGTACCTCTGCGGCAGAAGGGTACAGTAAGGGTACCTCTGCCTGGCACAGTAAGGGTGCCTGAGCCAAGGACCAGGAGCCGAAGGAGGTTCCGGGAAACCGTGACGGCGCCCCGTTAGTCCTTCGGGCGGTCGGGGGGCCTGAACCGACCGGGGGTGGCCCACACCGCTCTGCCCCGACAGGGGGGGCGGGCGGGAGTATAACGAAGTTGGTAATGTGCTGCACCGTCAGAGCATCGACTCGCCGTGCAAGATGGCTCCTTAGGCATGCGAGACAGCGAGGGGCTACCTGCTTTGGATCGCCTGTAAGATGACCCACCTTTAAACGTCATACGTATGTTGTATGAAATAAAACCTGCAACAGTTCTTTCCCATAAATATGTCTCCTGAGTTTCATTGGGGAGGAATGGTGTATATGTCAAGCAGGCGGGAGTGAATGGTGGTGTGGGCACTATGCCGCTGACCGCGTGACCCGCAGGGGAACATGGGCGGGGCAGCGCTTTAGTCCCACCCGGCAGAGATTCCAGCCGACCCGGGTGGGGCGCCCCGCCCCGCCTCTACCATTCACAGGCCAGGGGAGGGCCTACATGTGGGAGGGGCGAACCCCCCTATATCTAACGCGGTGGCCAAGGCCCGGCCTCTCTCATCCTAGGCTTCCCGCGGCTCAAGCGCTGTTCCCACCCTGAACCCTGACCCAGCAGCTTGAGTGGCGGCGCAAAGTAATGGAATGTTGTAATGTTTTTCTTGTGTTGCAGGCGGAGTTACAGGGCGATCTGGAAGCAGACGGGTACAGTAAGGGTACCTCTGCGGCAGAAGGGTACAGTAAGGGTACCTCTGCCTGGCACAGTAAGGGTGCCTGAGCCAAGGACCAGGAGCCGAAGGAGGTTCCAGGAAACCGCAACGGCGCCCCGTTAGTCCTTCGGGCGGTCGGGGGGCCTGAACCGACCGGGGGTGGCCCACACCGCTCTGCCCCGACAGGGGGGGCGGGCGGGAGTATAACGAAGTTGGTAATGTGCTGCACCGTCAGAGCATCGACTCGCCGTGCAAGATGGCTCCTCAGGCATGCGGGACAGCGAGGGGCTGCCTGCTTTGGATCGCCTGTAAGATGACCCACCTTTAAACGTCATACGTATGTTGTATGAAATAAAACCTGCGACAGTTCTTTCCCATAAATATGTCTCCTGAGTTTCATTGGGGAGGAATGGTGTATATGTCAAGCAGGCGGGAGTGAATGGCGGTGTGGGCACTAGTATTCTCCTGAAAGGATCTCTTCCCCGCAGCGCCGCTGATCAAGAAGAGGTGACAGTGCATCGGAAACTGCCGAGATCGCTAAGGCAAGTTTCCCAACCAAATTATGGCAGGTTAAATCGTTTTTTTCCTTTTTTACTTGAAGTGCCTCAGCGCCTTCATTTATAGTGGCCGCCATTTTGTGTACTCCCACAGCGGGACCGAAAACGGTCGATATGCAGCTTTTTTTACCAAATTTCTTTTGAACTTCCTGTTACTGCTTCATTCCTAGCATTCATTACTATTATGACAAGGACCAGTCTTCTAACATTTTATAGACTTTGTATCTTTGCTTATGACTAGAAATGTTCTCCTCATCACATTGGCAGTATTACTCTTTTTCTGCACTCTTTTTTGTCAACTGTTGGACTATTTTTGAACTGGTCACAGTAAGGCCTCTTACTACAGGACATGTTCACTTGTTTCTTTGCGGCACTTCACCTATGCACACAGTCTTGGCCTGCAAAATATTGTATGCAACTAGTTGTCTCTGTATCGTGCTGACGATTCAGATTGGCTGCACGCCTGCTGGTTGCTACAATCTCCTGCATCTGTTACGTAGTGGCTTTTCTCTCTAACTAGAGGTCCTTATTTTTACAGCATTAGTTTGCGCTGTGGGCTCTGTGCTCTTTTGCCTCTTCCTGACTATACTTACTGCGACTTTGCTGTCTTCTTCTCGCCTTCATAAATTGTATTTTCGGCTCCATCTTTCTCATCTTCTCATCATGGATCACATGCATTGTAACAAACCTCAGAGGGCTGCAGGAGCGTCTTCTGGAGGTTGTAAAACTCCAACCTAGTACTACAAATTCTTAAAGATCAACAATAGAGCGCTTTTCTGAAAGGAGTGGATTGATAAAGGTATCATCACTTTTGACCACTTATTAAAAGAGAATACCCCGAGGGACTTCTTAGACATTTGTGACTCTTATAACATTTCCAACACACATTCTCTTCAATACCCCTTACTGAAGGCCTCTCTGTCTCATATTCTCTCTCAAGATTGCTCTCCTACCATCCCCTGTGAGAAGTTAGCCTGATGTATGATGTCTCCAATTCTGGGGGCACCTTATATCAGTCCAAACAATTCCTTATGGTGATGGTTGTAAGTCAACCTTAAAGACAAGCTATCCTAGAGGTAGCATGGACTAAGCAGCCTAAAGGCTTAACTCAAGAGGACATGTGAAGCCAGCTGGTTTACCATATGCAATCCTGTAATATCAAATGAAAGGACACCACACAAGTTATATATTAAAAAAATATATGTATTTATTCTCAGAATAATCCCCTGTACTCTTTATGAGTATAGAAGCACAAGCGTTTAAACAAAAGCACAGTATAACATATGAAAGTTGCACAATTATGGATGAGGCCGGTGGCCACTAAAACCATATATCAAAAAAGTGGTATAAGTATCACTATTCGATCAGTGGTAAGGCCTAGGGCCTTGGGAATCGCAGGGACTACACTGGACTAACAGCAGTCAGGACGGGAGTAGCCCGCGGGAATCGGGTGCAGCACTAAAAGCACACGCATGCACCAATGCAAAGTCAATGGTGCGTAAAAGTTATCGAGTTACAGTTTTAAGAGTCTTCCGACTGGACTAGAAGGACAAAACTTTAGACTTAGACACTAGAGGTGTAAACCACTACAGGAGCACCGGCGTTCAAGAGTTACCTCACCCACAGGAAGCGGGTGCACAGGTGCAAAAGCGTGTCGGGTCTCGTCGTGTAGATCTAGGGTGCCTGGAGATGAAGATGCTGCAGGCGGCCAGTAGAGAAGAGTCCGGTTGGATCCAAGGGTGGATCGAAGATGTAGAGTACCTGAAAGCAGAGGGGACAGAGTCTGGGTCACTAGCCAGTGACCAGGAAGGAACCAGGCAATGTCGGGCGTAATCAGTTGATTGTTGTGAAGCTTGTCTCCGCTGCCACATGGACTCTGGGGAACAGAGGATGTCCTGGAGTGAATCACAAGCTGTCCCATGAAGGTTCTCGCTGACCGCGGTGTCGGCTTCCGGATTGAAGTCAACAGGCCTTGGCAAATGCAACCCACGCAGGATTCAAAGATCGCTTCTTACTCGGACCAGCAAGGTCAGAGCGGGTGCTCCTTTTCAGGGGAGCGAGGGCCAGTCTAGAGCAACCAGACTAGCAGAGCAAATTCAAAGGTTCGTCAGTACTGGGGCCACTAGCCAATGGGCAAGCGAACGGACCAACGTGTCAAGCAGGAAAATGCAAAAGGGCCCCACGCAGCACTCAATGAGTGTGGAGGAGTGAGCTTCAATGGAAAAGCTGCTCGGGGCTGGAGCTTCTCAAACTCCAATGCACAGCTTCGAGGGAGCCTTGGATGCTGCACGGTCAGCACTTTGTTGTTTTTCCAAGATGGCCGGCCCCACACTTCAGATCGCCTCCACGGGTCTCAGATTTGCAGGGACTGTGGATCGGGCTGTTGGAAGGCAGGAATGCTGGGTCTTGTTGATCTCTGTTGCTCGAGTTCTGGCGGGAACTGCAACAAAGCAAATAGTGACAAGCTGGATGGTGCCTGTTTGCACAGGGTGGTCACTCCTTGACCACAAGGGAGATTCTTCAGTCTTCCACGTCGAGTGGGATGTCGAAGGGTCCAGAGTTTTGTTTCATAAGTTTCAGTCAGGATAATCTGATGTGCATCAGCACAGCTCCTACCTTTATTCCAAATCAAGGGGCTGGATTACCTGCTAGGTCCCTCCTATGGGTGGGACCCAGGAAGGGGGTGGCTACACCCCTTTCCCTTTGTCCAGTTTCACGCCAGAGCTGGGGCTGGAGTGCCCCAGAACCGTTTTGACTGGATTTTGCATGGGACACCTTGTGTGCACCAGGCAGTGTCTAGTTTCTTTCAACCCTCCCTGCTCCAATCCACTATCTCCGAGCTGGGGTGGTGTAACACCTCCCTGTGACAGGAAACCCTTTGTCCAGGCCTCCCCAGCCAAGTTTCGGTCAGCAGCAGGAGGTCAGACTTTTGTCGGGGCAGCAGCATCCATTTTGTGATGCTGAGGCTCTGGTAAGGATTAACCGCGTTTTAAGGTGAGTAACATGTCTTCTCCCTCTAGAAGGGTGGAATGCTACCCCCGTCACCAGAACTGGCGAGGGAGTAGTATTCCAAAGTGTATGACACCTTGATAAAGCCAAACCAAAGTTAGCATTAACCGCGAGGATTATAATGCACTTAAGAGTATATGGTATGGCAGTATCACTGGAACAGCAGTAAGGAAATGGTTCTGAACACTGCCGACAGGCTCAGGTCATGCTAGAGCACCATCTCACATAAAACCAAGCACTCTGCCTCCAGGATTGTAAAGGCCTGCCATAGGAGTGACTTATAGGTGCATATGTGTCCAGATATAGGTTTTAGACATAGGTATACTATATCTAAGCAAGGGGTGAGTACACCACCTTGCCCCAGCTGAGTGATCAGCCAGTTGTGTCGATTTAAGTGACCAGTCAGGGGTGGCAAAAGATATGCTGCAGCCCCTGGTGGCCTTGGATGCATCTATGCCCTGGGCACCTATAGTGCACTATACAGGGACTGATAAGGTGTCCAGTACCAAATTGGTTATGTACCTATAGTACATGTCTGTGAATTTAGAGAGAGAACAGCAGGCTGTGGGTCTGATTAGCAGGCCCACAGCCACATTAAGTCGAAAACCAGTGAAGCAAAAAGCAAATATTGGGGTGACCATAGGATAGCAGACCCTACTCTCCTACACAACCCCCCCCCCCCAAAACGTAGGGACATTAAACTTAACCTTGACCAGATAAGTCTTCATGTTCTAAGTGGAAGTACCTGGAGAGACCATCTGCATTACCATGGTCAGTCCCTGGTCTGTGCTCCACTGTAAAGTCCATCCCCTGTAGGGAAATGGACCACCTGAGCAGTTTGGGATTTTCACCCTTCATCTGATTGAGCCACAAGAAGGGCTTATGGTCTGCCTGAATTAGGAAGTGAGTACCAAACGAGTATGGCCTCAACTTCTTCAGGGCTCAAACCACAGCAAAGGCCTCCCTCTCAATGGCTGACCAACGTTTCTCTCTAGGGGTCAGCCTTCTGCTAATGAAAGCAATGGGCTGGTCTTGACCATCTACATTAAGTTGTGAAAGCACAGCTCCCACCCCCAACTCAGAAGCATCTGTCTGAACAATGAACTGTTTGGAGTAGTCAGGACTCTTAAGGATTGGTGCAGAGCACGTGGCCTTCTTCAGGTCATCAAATGCCCTTTGACAGCTAACTGTCCACTGAACCTTTTTGGGCATCTTCTTGGATGTCAGATCATTCAATGGTGTCACAATGGACCCATACTTCTTTACAAATTTCCTGTAATACCCAGTCAGGCCCAAGAAGGCTCTGACTTGTGTCTGGGTAGTTGGAGGAGCCCAGTCCTGTATGGCCTGGATCTTGCTCTCCAATGGTTGAACTTGACCCCCACCTACTAGGTGGCCCAAGTACACAACCTTGCTCTGCCCTATCTGGCACTTGGTAGCCTTGATAGTCAGGCCTGCCTTTTGCAGGTCCTCCAGAACCTTCTTCAGGTGGATCAGGTGATCCTCCCAGGTAGAGCTAAAGACAGCAATATCATCTAGATATGCTGCACAAAAGTCATCTAACCCAGCAAGGACTTGATTCGCCAACATTTGGAAGGTGGCAGGTGCATTCTTCATACCAAAGGGCATGACTACAAACTGATAATGTCCACTGGGGGTAGAGAATGCTGTTTTGGCCTTAGACTCCTCAGCTAACCAGATTTGCCAATAGCCAGCTGTCAAATCAAATGTGCTCAGATATTTGGCAGAAGCCAATTTATCAATGAGCTCATCTGCCTTGGAATGGTACAGCGCTACTAGCGAATTCATGTTGGAAATCGAACTGGTATTTTAAATGACCATTGCTTTGATCTACGCGCACTTGTGCAATTTTTAAATATACTCATCGTGTGTGTGTTGATTACAAACGCGCACATTGTTTTAAACTTAACTGTACTGCTGTGCTGAATAGAAAGCGCGCGTACTCATCGCGCTCACTCTCCCTCATTTGTTCGTCACATCAGGGAAGCAGCCTCAGTTAACTACATGGCCAGTGAGTAGTGGTGGTTCAACCTTACTTCCTGTCCGCCTCGTTCCGACAGGGTAATTATTACCGTTGTGCGGAGGGCGGACAGGTGAGAGCCACACACTCCAGGCACTTCCTGTTTCCACTGGAGCGGGTAGCGCTCTAGGGGTTAATCTCAGGGGCTATTTAGCCCTCGCCCCCTCGGGAGCGCGCAGCGACCGCACGCAGCCGAATTTCCGCCAAAGAGCTGCCCGTCTGCGCCCGTCCGCGCCAGGACGGTACCAGGAGCCAGGGGCTATGCTTCGCGCGGATACCGCACGTAGAAAAATCAGGTACTCCGCACTAGACTTACATTCCTTGAAACCTCCCTATCTGCCAAAATGTGTTAACGGGAAATGGCCACTCCCAGAGGGCCCTTTTTCCTGTAACAAATGTCATTTTCAAACTAATCTTTTAAACCACTCAGAAGCCATGGCCAAAGAGGCAAGCAAACTAAAAGAAGGATTTAAATGCCTATTATTGAACGTACGCTCAATGCCTAAACATCAGCTTCAAATATGGGATTTACTCCACACATTACAGCCAGACCTATGTTTCCTCACGGAAACGTGGCTAAAACCCCATACAACCCCCGCTATCACATTAGGAATCCCTACAGGATACAAGTTCCTAAATATGGACCGGCCCACCAAAACTGGAGGCGGCCTGGCTATGGTATACAGAGAACATCTGAAAGTTACCATACTAGAAAAAAAATGCAGTCCCATATTAGAAATTATAATTTTCAGAATCAATTTATCCACTAAAACAATAATGAAAGGAGCACTTATATATCGCCCACCTGGACCATGTGCAGGGTTTTCCCATTCCCTCATGGAACTGTTAGTCCCTTATCTTAGAGCCAAAGAAAACTTTGTCCTCCTAGGCGACTTTAACATACATGCAGATAATACAGAACTCACAGAAACTAAATCTTTGCTCGCAGATATGTCCACGATAGGTCTAGAACTACTGAATTCAGGGCCAACTCACGATGGGGGTCACTTCTTAGATCTACTCTTTTCGAACTGTACCACTATCTTTTGCAAAACCACCTCCCAGTTGGAGTGGACAGACCATTATCTGTTAGAATTCGACTTTCCTGTCACAAACAAACGACCATCCAATATAACCCTCCCTCCAACATGGCGCCGTCAGTGGCACAAAGTCACAACAGAAGGGCTACAGAAGATCTGGAAATACCCTAAATTTGTGGAAACAGACAAAGTGGAAGATACCCTAACTAAATTCAATAATTCCCTTATTGAGGCAATAGACAAGCTGGCCCCGCGGAAATCGCATAAGCAATTTCCTACACACAAACAGGAGAAATGGTACACGGAGGCACTAAGAACTGAGAAGCAAGGATGCAGAAGACTAGAAAAAAAGTGGAGGAAGTCCCACCATGAAGAGGATAAGAAAGCTTACCTGTTAGCACAATCTAGATATTACAAAAATATCAGAAGGGCCCGTAAGGATAACTTGGCCCAACAATTGATTGAGGCAGGAAATTCCTCGAAGGAACTATACAAAATACTTGAAACCTTTGTAAAACCCACAGCATGTGTGAGCTCGGATGACTTCTCACTGCCATTATGTAACGAGATATCCCTGTTTTTCGAGAGCAAAATTGATACAATTTATGAGAAAATTGTGAAGGCTACAAGTTCCTACTGTGATAGTCCCGCCCCCACTACACCGCAAAAAAAGATAACATCCTTACTTTCCTTCCCCCCAGTTTCTAATACAGATTTCCCCCTCCTAACTAGCCACATAAAATCAGGCTCCCCCAATGATCTTATACCAGCTAAAATGATGGCCCCTCTAAATTCCCTCTTAGGCCCATTCATTCAATCAATTATAAATCAATCTCTCAGAGAAGGACAGGTGCCATCGGAGTGGAAACAAGCGGTGGTTAATCCCATTCGGAAAAACACCACACTACCTTGGTCGGACCTTTCTAATCTTAGACCCATCTCCCTTCTACCCTACCTCAGTAAACTCACTGAGAAGCATGTAAATACACACCTGTCGAAATACATCGAGGCAGCGGAGGGCCTGGATCTATCTCAATCTGGTTTCAGGCCCAATCACAGCACAGAATCAGCCCTCCTCTCAGTGACCGACAACATCAGGATGTCACTTGATAGGGGGGGCTCAGTGATTCTAGTGCTGTTAGATTTATCCGCTGCCTTCGACACGGTGTCACATAAACTTCTTATCGAAAGGTTGGGTGATGTGGGGGTAGAAGGAGCAGCCCTGTCATGGCTGCAAAGCTTTCTTAAAGGCCGCACTCAGGTTGTCAGACTGGGATCCCATTCTGCATCCTCAAGGGAGCTAACTAAGGGAGTGCCACAGGGCTCATGCTTGAGCCCTACGCTCTTCAACATATATGTGGCACCCTTAGCAAATCTGATAAGATCTTATGGTTTCTCCCCGGTGTCATACGCTGATGACACCCAACTCCTGTTCCCATTCCAAACTCTCACACCGGCAATTCAATCAACTTTTGCGGATGGGATGAGAGCAGTGGCGCATTGGATGGCTCAGAACTTCCTCCAATGCAATGTATCCAAAACCGAGGTCATGTTATTCGGGGGGGCGACCTTGCTATGGTCCCCAGAATGGTGGCCCGGGAACTGGGTCCAGTCCCGAACCCCAAGCCAACAGCAAAAAACTTGGGTATCAAACTAGACCAAGCGCTCCTACTGAAGGAACACACCACCCAAGTGGCTGGTGCTTGTTTTCATGTGGTGGGGTTACTCCGACGCGTCTTCCCATTCCTGCCGGACAATCACAGAAAAACACTAATTCAGACCTTAATTATAAGCAGAATGGATTACTGCAACGGACTGTACCTATCGGCAAATGAGGAACAGCTGGATAAATTACAGGTGGTCCAAAATACGGCCGCAAGACTTGCCCTCAATGCTCCTCCCAGAACACCCTCCCGCCCTTTACTCCGTCAACTACACTGGCTGCCGGTAAAGCAGCGCATTAAATTTAAAATATGCAGTATAATACACAGATGCCTGTTTGGAACTAGCCCCAAATACCTAAAAGAAAAATTTGTCCCTTACATCCCTGGACGCACTCTACGTTCAAGCAACCACCAGTTGCTACAGGTCCCTAATATAAAAAGAGCTAGACAAGGCGGTCGAGCTCTGTCATATAAAGGACCAATCCTTTGGAACTCCCTACCCTCCGCATTGAAACAGATCAGGAATCTAGAATTATTTAAGAAAAAACTTAAAACACACCTCTTTTTACTGTCATAAATTTAGCCTATCCCCTCTTCCATAGCTGTATCCCTAGAGTTAACTGTCCAGTGCAAGCAAAAAAAAGCGCAGAGATATCCCTTCGGGAATTGACATGTAAGCATGTAAATAATAATAATAATAATAATAATGGGATGAGCATCTGTCCTAGTGACAGCATTGAGACCTCTATAGTGCACACAAAATCTAATTTCTCTCTTTCCATCTTTGGTATGAGGTTTTGGCACAAGGACTACTGGGCTGGCCCAGGGGCTCTCTGATGGCTCAATCACTCCAAGTTCAAGCATTTTCTACACCTCAGCCTTTATACAATCCCTGACATGGTCAGCTTGCCTGTAGATTTTGTTCTTCACAGGCAGACTGTCACCAGTGTCCACCTCATGGGTGCACCAGTTAGTTTGACTGGGTGTAAGAAAAAATATATGTCTATGGGCCTGCAACACCTGTCTGCAGTCCATCTGTTGCTGTTCAGAGAGGCTGCCTGCCAAGGCTACACCATCCACTGAACCATCATCAGGGTTTTGGGATAACAAGTCTGGGAGAGGGTCACTCTCTTCCTCCTGTTCCCCATCTGTAGCCATGAGTAAACCCATGTCTGCCCTGTCCACATATGGTTTCAATCTGTTTACATGGAGCACCCTCTGGGGGCTCTTAGGGGTGCCAAGGTCCACCAAGTAGGTGACCTCTCCCTTTTTCTCAAGTATGGTGTGGGGTCCAGACCATTTGTCTTGGAGGGCTGCTGGGGCCACTGGCTCCAACACCCACACCTTCTGTCCAGGCTGGTACTCAGTCAGGACAGCCTTTTGGTCATGCCAAGCTTTCTGTAATTCTTGGCTGGCCTCCAGGTTTTTGGTTGCTTTCTCCATGTACTCAGCCATCCTGGAGCGGAGACCAAGTACATAGTTCACAATATCAAGTTTAGGCTTTTTGAGAGGTAACTCCCATCCTTCCTTCACAAGACATAATGGACCCCTCACAGGGTGGCCAAACAAAAGTTCAAAAGGGCTGTAGCCAACCCCCTTCTGTGGGACCTCTCTGTAAGCAAAGAGTAAGCAGGGTAAAAGGATATCCCATCTACGCCTGAGCTTTTCATGTAATCCTTTTATCATTCCCTTTAGGGTCTTGTTGAATCTCTCCACAAACCCATTGCACTGAGGGAGATAGGGTGTGGTGAACTTATAGTTCACTCCACACTCTTTCCACATTGCTTTTAAGTATCCAGACATGAAGGTTGGTACCTCTGTCTGAAAGTACCTCCTTTGGAAAGCCCACTCTGGAGAAAACTCCAAGTAAGGCCTTTGCCACAACAGGAGCTGTTGTGGTCCTCAGGGGAATTGCCTCTGGGTACCTGGTGGCATGATCCACTACCACCAGGATAAATCTGTGCCCAGATGCTGTTTGGGGATCCATTGGTCCAACAATGTCAATCCCAACTCTCTCAAAGGGCACCCCCACCACAGGTAGAGGTATAAGGGGGGCCTTTGTGGTGCCACCTGATTTGCCACTGGCTTGGCAGGTGTCACAGGAGCGACAAAACTCCTTGGTGTCTTCTGACATGTGAGGCCAGTGAAAGTGAGGGACAAGCCTGTCCCAAGTCTTGTTCTGGCCTAAGTGTCCTGCAAGGGGAATATCATGGGCTAAGGTTAGAAGGAAGCCCCTAAATTGCAGAGGTATAACCAACCTCCTGGTTGCACCAGGCTTGGGGTCTCTAGCCTCTGAATAAAGGAGCCCATCATCCCAATACACTCTATGGGTACCTTGGGCATTCCCAGCAGCCTCAGCAGCAGCTTGCTGTCTGAGGGGTTCAAGAGAAGGGCAAGTTAATTGAGCCTGCCCCAGATCTGCCCTTGAGGGTCCCCCTGTCCCAAGAAACTAAACCTGATCAGGTTCAAGCTCTTCTGGGACAGTCTCCTCTTGGATCTCAGAATCACCCTCCTGTGAGGTCTGATCAACCTGGGGCAAGTGGGAAGGCACTGCCTTGACCCTCTGGCTCTTTCTCTTGGGTTGTGGTTGGTCTATTGTTTCAAGATCCACCACAGGTTCAGGTAGGCACTTCTTGGCCTGGGACCTGGTTACAGCAAGGACATGTGCTGAAATCCCTAGCATTTCTGCATGAGTCCTGTACTCCACTTCTGACCATAAGGATTCCTCCTCATCATTGCCCAGAAGACAGTCAACTGGGAGGTCTGCACTAACAACAACTTTCTTGAGGCCAGTTACCCCTCCCCAGGAGAATTTAACAACAGCCACACTATGTGTAGTAGTGGCATTGCTAGCATTGGTCACTAGGTAGTTTTCACCTAGTATCATCTGATCAGGGTCCACAAAGTTAGGTGTCACCATAGTGACACTGGCACATGTGTCCCTGTAGGCCTGAGCCAGTTTCTCATTTATTAAAGGCGTCTGCCTGTACTTGCCCAAAGTATTAGGACTTATAGTAGAAGACATAGCTATGTCCCCATCACAGATCAGAACTGCCTGAGTAGGGATTCTGACTAAGCCAGACTCCTTCTCAGTTCCCAGGGTTAACCCTACTATCCTCTTGGGTTGTGCACTACCACTGTTAACTGTACTAGGGGGTGCAGGTGTCTTAGGGACTACAGTGGTAGGTACTAGATTTCTCTTAGTGCACTCACTTCCCCAGTGAGAAGTGAACTTACAGTTATTGCACCAAGGTTTCTTTGGGCCATCAACCTTCTTTTTCTTGTTTCCATTTTGGGAACCACCCTCCTTATTAGAATTATTTTGGGGGCCTGTAGAAGACTTCTGGTCTTTTTCTTTCTTATCTCCTCCCTTCTGGTCTGCCTTCTTTTGATCACCTCCTTGGTTCTGGGGTTTCTGCGTAACCCTTGTTCTGACCCATTTGTCTGCCTTCTTACCCAATTCTTGGGGAGAGGTCAGTTCTGAGTCAATAAGGTGTTGATGCAATTGCTGGTTCTGACAGTTATTAAGGATCTGCTCTCTCTTTATAAGATTGTACAATCCTGTATAGTCTGAGACTTTACTTCCCTGCAACCAACCCTCCAGAGCCTTAGTGGCACAATCAACAAAATCAATCCAGTCCTGAGTCTGTGCTTTTTGGGTGTCTCTGAACAACAACCTGTATTGCTCCGTGGTTTGGCCAAACCCTTCAATAAGAGCACTCTTCAGGACAGAGTAGTTTGTAGCATCCTCAGGTCTAACAGTGAGGAGTTTATCTCTCCCTTTCTCAGAAAAGGAGAGCCACAAGATTGCTGCCCACTGATCTTGAGGGACCTGCTGTACCATGCAGGCCCTCTCCAGAGCAGTTATCCATTTGTGGATATCATCCCCATCTCTGTAGGGGGCACAATCTTACTCAGGATTGTATGTTCATAGGACCTGTCTTTATCCTTAGGGATAATGCTGCAACCAGTGGGAGTCTCCCCACATAATCTTTGTTCTCTTGCAAAGGCAAGCTTAGCTTGGGCCAGGGCTACTTCCTCCCTCTCTATTTGAGTCTAACAGCTCTCATCCTGGCCTTATGCTCTTTCCTCTGGGGGGAAGTCATTCCCCTCTGAGATTCTCTTGAGGCACTAGAAATGTGAGAATCCCTGGAAGGAGTTATCTCTCTTCTATTGCCTGGGAGAATTCTGCTATTGGGTCTGGAGAAGTGGTTCCCTTCTCCATTCCCATGTAGGACCAAGTTGGCTTGGCTAAGCCTCCCAACTGGTACCTGGTTATCCCTCTGATCCTGATCTGACTCTTCACCTTCTGATTCAGGGTCCACCTCCTCATCTTCTGGGGTGGTGTTCTCAGTATCTGGGGGATTCTCTCCTTCTCCTGACCCTGAGGGAACTATTCTAGTTTTCTCAAGATCATCCTTCTCCAGGATGCCTATCAGGATGGGAATGGTAGGGTTGTGACCCTTTCTCAGCCCCCTTGCAGTGCACAAGGCACTCAAGTCTCTGTGGCTGAATTTGTCATAGCTGGAGGTTGCCTGTGGAAGGTCAACCACCACAGGTAGAGAGCTTGGAACTTCACCTGTGCCAGACATGACTCTAGTGAGGTGTAAGTGATGCACTTACCTACACTAAGTGTTTTTCTACTGTACCTTGCTAGTGAGTTGTAGTCAGGGTGTGCTAAGCCCTTCTACCTACAACTACTACGTTCAGTAGAACTTAAATATGCTAAGCTTTGTTTATATGTACCCATGGTACTTAATGTGATCTTTCAATTTGATAAAAGATTGCAATGGTAAAACAACAGCAAGCTCAAATCCGCACCGCTGCTCAACAATGTGAGAAGTTGGCCTGATGTATGATGTCTCCAATTCTGGGGGCACCTTGTATCAGTCCAAACAATCCCTTATGGTGATGGTTGTAAGTCAACCTTAAAGACAAGCTATCCTAGAGGTAGCATGGACTAAGCAGCCTAAAGGCTTAACTCAAGAGGACATGTGAAGCCAGCTGTTTTACCATATGCAATTCTGTAATATCAAATGAAAGGACACCACACAAGTTATATATTATAAAAATATATGTATTTATTCTCAGAATAATCCCCTGTACTCTTTATGAGTATAGAAGCACAAGCGTTTAAACAAAAGCACAGTATAACATATGAAAGTTGCACAATTATGGATGAGGCCGGTGGCCACTCAAACCATATATCAAAAAAGTGGTATAAGTATCACTATTCGATCAGTGGTAAGGCCTAGGGCCTTGGGAATCGCTGGGACTACACTGGACTAACAGCAGTTAGGACGGGAGTAGCCCGCGGGAATCGGGTGCAGCGCTAAAAGCACACGCATGCACCAATGCAAAGTCAATGGTGCATAAAAGTTATCGAGTTACACTTTAAAGAGTCTTCCGACTGGACTAGAAGGACAAAACTTTAGACTTAGACACTAGAGGTGTGAACCACTACAGGAGCACCGGCGTTCAAGAGTTACCTCACCCACAGGAAGCGGGTGCACAGGTGCAAAAGCGTGTCGGGTCTCGTCGTGTAGATCTAGGGTGCCTGAGATGAAGATGCTGCAGGCGGCCAGTAGAGAAGAGTCCGGTTGGATCCAAGGGTGGATCGAAGATGTAGAGTACCTGAAAGCAGAGGGGACAGAGTCTGGGTCACTAGCCAGTGACCAGGAAGGATCCAGGCAATGTCGGGCGCAATCAGGTGGTTGTTGTGAAGCTTGTCTCCACTGCCACGTGGACTCTGGGGCACCGAGGATGTCCTGGAGTGAATCACAAGCTGTCCCACAAAGGCTCTCGCTGTCGGCGGTGTTGGCTTCCGGATCGGAGTCAATAGGCCTTGGCAAATGCAACCCAAGCAGGATTCGAAGATCACTTCTTACTCGGACCAGCAAGGTCAGAGCGGGTGCTCCTTTTCAGGGGAGCGAGGGCCAGTCTGGAGCAACCAGACTAGCAGAGCAAATTTAAAGGTTCGTCAGTACTGGGGCCACTAGCCAACGGGCAAGCGACCGGAACAACGCATCGAGCAAGAAAATGCAAAAGAGACACACCCAGCACTCAATGAGTGTGGAGGGGTGAGCTTCAATGCAAAAGCTTCTCAGGGCTGGAGCTTCTCAAACTCCAATGCACAGCTTCGAGGGAGCCTTGGATGCTGCACGGTCAGCACTTCGTCATTTTTCCAAGATGGCCGGCCCCACGCTTCAGGTCGCCTCCACGGGTCTCAGCTTTGCAGGGACTGTGGATCGAGCTGTTGGAAGGCAGGAACACAGGGTCTTGTTGATCTCTGTTGCTCGAGTTCTGGCGGGAACTGCAACAAAACAAACGGTGACGAGCTGGATGGTGCCTGTTTGCACAGGGTGGTCACTCCTTGACCACAAGGGAGATTCTTCAGTCTTCCACGTCGAGTGGGATGTCGAAAGGTCCAGAGTTTTGTTTCATAAGTTTCAGTCAGGATAATCTGATGTGCATCAGCACAGCTCCTACCTTTATTCCAAATCAAGGGGCTGGATTGCCTGCTAGGTCCCTCCTATGGGTGGGACCCAGGAAGGGGGTAGTTACACCCCTTTCCCTTTGTCCAGTTTCGCACCAGAGATGGGGCTGGAGTGCCCCAGAACCGGTTCGACTGGATTTTGCATGGGACACCTTGTGTGCCCCAGGCAGTGTCTAGTTTCTTTCAACCCTCCCTGCTCCAATCCACTATCTCCTGTCTGGGGTGGTGTAACACCTCCCTGTGACAGGAAACCCTTTGTCCAGGCCTCCCCTGCCAAGTTTCGGTCAGCAGCAGGAGGTCAGACTTGTGTCGGGGCAGCAGCATCCATTTTATGATGCTGAGGCTCTGGTTAGGATTAACCGCGTTTTAAGTAGAGTAACATGTCTTCTCCCTCTAGAAGGGTGGAATGCTACCCCCGTCGCCAGAACTGGCGAGGGGGTAGTATTCCAAAGTGTATGACACCAAACACGACATGTTTTGATAAAGCCAAACCAAAGTTAGCATTAACCGCGAGGATTATAAAGCACTTAAGAGTATATGGTATGGCAGTATCACTGGAGGAGCAGTAAGGAAATGGTTCCGAACACTGCAGACAGGCTCAGCTCATGCTAGAGCACCATCTCACATAAAACCAAGCACTCTGCCTCTAGGATTGTAAAGGCCTGCCATAGAAGTGACTTATAGGTGCATATGTGTCCAGATATAGGTTTTAGACCTAGGTATACTATATCTAAGCAAGGGGTGAGTACACCACCTTGCCCCAGCTGAGTGATCAGCCAGTTGTGTTGATTTAAGTGACCAGTCAGGGGTGGCAAAAGATATGCTGCAGCCCCTGGTGGCCTTGGATGCATCTATGCCCTGGGCACCTATAGTGCACTGTACAGGGACTGATAAGGTGTCCAGTACCAAATTGGTTATGTACCTATAGTACATGTCTGTGAATTTAGAGAGAGAACAGCAGGCTGTGGGTCTGATTAGCAGGCCCACAGCCACATTAAGTCGAAAACCAGTGAAGCAAAAAGCAAAAATTGGGGTGACCATAGGATAGCAGACCCTACTCTCCTACACCCCCTTTCAGGCTTCTCCCTCTCCACTTGACTTTTCTATCTCCCTTAAAGCTGCTTTCATTTACAAACTACTCTCTTGCCTCCTTTTGTAGAAAGATCTAAGTCTAAATTAGATCTCTTATGGGAGAAAGATCTAGCCCAGGAGTTTTCATTTCAGACTTGGGATTCTATCTGGTCCACAATACACACCTCTTCACGCTCGGCCAGCACCACACAGCCTCTATATTTTTCTACAATAGACTTTTCTTCACTCCTTACGAACTGCACAATTTCAGGTTGCTAGAGTCCAAGAAATGCTGGTCTTGCTCGTGTGAGAATAGTGACTTTTTACACTGCCTGTTGGTTAAATCTTTATGGTCTTGTATCTGGTCAAAACTAAACGACATCCTATCCACAAATTTCCCTTTTGAGATTGTACATATATTTTTGGGAGGTTCCTCACCTTTATGGGATGTTCAATGCCATGTGCGCACATTTATGGACCTTTACCTAGCAATTTCTTTCCAGATCATCACCACTAACTGTAAGGACACATCAAAAATCTTGTATCACGCCTGGTGGAACTTGCTAGCCCATCATCATAGACTTGATCGTGCCTTTGCCACCTCGGCGCCTTTATTAATCAAAAAGTACTTGTTATGGTCACCTTTAACCGCTTTCCTTTCCAGATATATGCCTTGATGTACCCTTTTCCGTTTTTAAAGTACCCACAGTTATCTTAAATATTTTTTTCCAGTTTTAACTCTTTATAGGAATATTTATCACCAAATATTTACTTAATGCCTTCCCCTCTCTCTCCCCTCCTCTCTTTCTTCCTTTCTTCCCCCCTTCCTTTTGAAAACTTTAAAAGGCATTTTTTCCTTTGTATAGTTTTTACTTCCCTCTTTTGAGAATGATATGTATCTATTTTACTTCAATATCATCTTATTTTCCATTTATTGACTTATGTCTCTGTAATGATGTTTTACTGAGTTTATCAATTTCAATAAAGCTTTCTAAACTTAAAAAATGAATGATTTGGGTGTGGTTGTTCCCCTTCTTTTACAGAACTTGGGGCAAGAGAGGCGATGTGGGAAGGTGTACAGGAGGCCTAAATGCCATTCCAGTCAGAATGCATCTCTTAGCAAGTGTTCTTATTTATTTATTTATTTGTTTATATAGTGCTAGAATCGACCCCCGAAGGGGTATCTCTTACAGAAACTCCAACGCATAAAACTTTTCGTACACTGAGTTCTTGCTGGTGGTAAAAAGATGCAGGGCCAGATGTAGGTAATTCCTATTTACCGATTCATAAATACCGAATTTTACCGATTCGGTATTTATGAATCGGTAAATAGGAAGGTGGGAGATGTAGGTAATTCTCAAATTTTAATTACCGAATCGGTAACATTCGGTATTTACCGATTCGGTAAATACCGAATCGGTATTGCCCATCTATTCCTATGGGCCTTGAAGCCCATAGGAATCAATGGGCAATACCGATTCGGTATTTACCGAATCGGTAAATACTAAATCCTGCAAGGGTGCAGGGGGTGTCACTTTGACACCCTCTAGCACCCCAAATACAGGCATGTGTGCCATGTGGCACACATACATGCCCTAGGGGCATGTCTGTGTGTCACATGGCACAGGTGTGCATGCACAGATGTGCATGCACATCTGAATTCGGTATTTTACCACCCAATAGGATTGGGTGGTAAAATACAGGCTCTTAAGGGCCTGTGGCACTCTCAGGAGTGTCACCTACATGTGGATTTACCGAATCGGTAAAATTACCGATTCGGTATTTTACAGAATCGGTAAATTTACCGATTCTGTAAATTTAGCGATTCTGTAAAATGTAAAATGTAAAATGTAAAATGTAAAATGCTGGCCCCTGGCTGCCGAATCCTAAATACCGGTCGGTAACGGCCGAAATCGGCCGTTACCGACCGGTATTTCCTCTCCTACATCTGGCCTCTAAAGATTTAAAAAAGAGAGATGCCCCTCAAACTGATTTCCCACCAATTTCGGGATACTACACCTTTAAACCCCTTCTGTAAAGCAACATATGCGACCACCAACCACTCTGTGTTTCCGTTTGTACCAAAGGTGGGCAACTGGAGTGCAGCACCTTTTTAAATGTATGAAGAGTGGATTATGTTTTTGAAGAGTTTAGGTGCTTCACGACTGTAATTTAACAGAATTGAGGCATTACACAACTGTGAGGGTCCATTATTCTCAAAGGATGTATTATAGTGACCCCTTGATCGACATAGTATTGTTGGTGAATTCAGTCCAGAGCCTTGAGGTGGATATTCTAGGCACATCAAGGAAGCCTTGACCACTAGAAGTGTAGAGACTGGATATTTAGAAGTTGATTGGGTGGAACATGTGGGTCATGAGGCAATTGCAAGCAAGATATTATTTGGAAAGATATTGGGGATGAGATATATATACATTTTGAAGAAAGTGGTTTTTATATGTTGGTGCCACCGAATCTCATTGACAGAATTTTAAACTAGGATCTACAGTACACTGGTGATATCTGTATGTTATTGAATGTATTCATGGAGACCCAGTGACAAAAAATAGGACATCAACTATTAAAAAGACAAATTGAATTCTATTGGAAGATCTCCTTCTTATTTGTTACATGTTATGTTTATGTATTTGTTTATGTGTATGAACTTTTAAATGCATAAACTTTTAAAGAAGATTAATAAAGTAGTATACCTTTTTTTCAAATGTGCATGGTATTTGGTTGTGTTGTATTTAATAGATTGTTGCGATTGGTGAGTGAGTGATTGTTCATGAGTTTAGTTTTTACTTTAGCAAAAATTTTTGGTTTTTGGTGAAAGCCCTAGCCGGCGTTTTTCCCACTCTAGAAAAATACCCTTCATCAACTCGGGATGTAGTTGCCATTTATGCACCACCGGATGCCATAAGCTGACCTCATCTGCTCTGGCATTCAAGGATCCTGCCAAATGGTTCATGATTAGGAAAACACACTAGTCAACATCAGAGGTGCAGAACATCCTGGCACAGTGCCTAGGACCCCATTCTGTCCTGTTTGTTGCAATAAAATATAACGTGGTGTGTTCCATGAACACCTGCACCAGACTCCCTTTGAGGTATGATAGGAAGGCCCACACACAAGTCAAGTGAATGGCTTGTGTGAATCCAGCAAGTTATATGGAGTCTGGCTTCCATCATAAACCAGAGTCCTCTCATTTCCATCTCTCCCAGATGACCTCCCTACCTGCAGTGATGCATCTGTCACCACTGTCAGCTCTGGGTGTAAAAGGGAGAGAGGACTGTGGTGTGTTGAATGTGGCCGAATAGCCACCAATGCAGATTGTGTGCAGTCTCCTTCAAAATTTGAATGGTATCCGATAGGTTTCCTTGATGCTAGGCCAAAGGAACTTCAGATTCCATTGCTGAGCCTTTATATCTTTTCTCGCATAGTTGACAAGGATACAGGAGGCTAAAAGGCAAAAAAGCCTCAGAACCACTGTCACCAATATTCATAACCATCTGAAGGTGGTCTGTGGCTGACTTGGCATGCCCACCTTCAACAGCCACTTATTTAGGTAAGGGAAATTGTTTTTATCAGACCTTCTAAAATGGACTGCGACCACTGCCATCACTTTTATGAACACCTGAGGGACACTGGTGAGGTGGAAGAGGAGCATGGCAAACTGAAAATGTTTCTGGCCTACCCTGAGCTGCAGGTAATGTCTGTGGGACTGCAGAACGGGTATGTGAAAATATGCTTCCTGCAGGTACAAGTACACCATCCAGCTGCACAGGTCCAGGGCAGGGAGAAATTGAGCAGTGTGTGCATTTTGATTATTTTCCTTTCACAGGAAGGCATTCAGAGGTCAAAATCCCAAAATTGGCCAAATGCCCCCATCCCTCCTTGGCACAAGGAAATAGTGAGAGAAGAAACTCTGATTTCGGAGCCGGAACTCTCTCGATAGCTCCTTTGCAAAGAAAATCTCTAACCTCTTGCAACAGGATGGACAGGTGTTCCTCTGAGATTCACTCTGATTTGGGAGGAAGATTTGGTGGGGCAAAAAGAAAGAGTAGGGCATACTCATGATGAACGATTTGAAGGAACCATCTGTCAGATACGTGAAGGATCGCTATCTTGCAAGAAAGTGGAGGATCATGTTTCCCATAAGGAGGATGTGCACCACTCAAGGCAAGCTAAGGCGGCCTGGTGGCTGTGGCATTTGGGGAAGGGGACTGGGAGGACTGGTGCCTTTGCTGGCCTGCATGTTATCATCCAGATCCATGTTCCCCTTCTCAAAAAGACTGGGGTGACTGCAAAAGTGGCTGCGTAGACTAGCTATTGGCTGGGGAGCCTCCTAGAGTAGCTTCGGTATTTCCTAAACTGATGAGGAAATTGTTTGGCAGGAGTCAAAAGACCCAGTGAGTTTGCAGGGGCCCTACTTTCTATGCAACATTCCAAGGCAGAATCGGTTTTCTCAACAACAGGTGTGAATCATTAAAAAACATATCAGTGGGAGAGGCCTGTATGTTTCCAGATAATTCTGTGGAACTCATCCATGCCTGCTGGTTGAGCACCACACCAGTTCCAACCGCCCACCACAGCTTATTATACTATCAAGGACAGCATGAATCACATATTGGGCTGCATCATGTCTCCCAGAGTTGTTTGAGCCAGTGAGACTCTAAGGTCTTCTGGAACCGCCAGCAAGATCTTATTGGCTTTGTCCAAGAGGGCATGCATATCTTAGTCTAATATGGTAACTGTGCTGACTCATCTCAGTACCAGGCCAGTCGAGGGGAACATTTATTTTCCAAATGCCTCAACCCTTAGACTCCCTATGCGGAGGAGTAGTCGGTAATCAATAGGGGTTCACCTTGCTGGTTGAGGTCTGAACAATAAGACTCTCTGGAGTAGGAAATTTTGTGAAATAGTCAGGATCGTCAGGTGCTGGTCTATGTCTCACCACCTGCCTACTCACCAGTGTGCAAGAACAGGGCTTTGTCCAGGTGCACATTAGAGTATCAGTGATGGCCTCATTGAAAGGGAGCAAGGGTTCAGATATGGTTGGCTCAAGCAGAAAGATTTACATAAGAACATTAGTCTTAGTCCCAGTAGAAGGCAGTGGTAGGTTCAAGACCTCAGCTGCTCGTTGGACTATTACTGAAAAGTATGAACTGTCTACCTTTGGGGTGGTCCATGCAAATGGCGAACTCAATCCTGTATCAGGGGAAGTATCAAGCACACTGGCTTCTTGTAAGTCCATGTTAACACTGTCATCATCATAGTGAGGTAGCAGATCATCCCCATCCCCTCCACCATGATCTCTAGGTGGTGGTAAGCTTTGGTCATAATCCTAGCCAAAAAGAGAGTGGAGCCTCTGATCACAGATTCACCCATGTAAGAGGGTCAGAGTCAGGCTGTATAGTGACTGGTTGTGCTTCAGTATTTTCATAGCGCAACATCATTTGGGATCAGGCTGAAGTCGATTTGCGGTCAGATATCTGAATCAGCACCGGTGGAGATGGTGCTGTAATGGACAAGGGAGGGAGTTGTGTAGGTAGGGGAGCCTGGGGGAAGCTTTTACAGGAGTCAGTAGTGGGTCTATAACTGGTCCCAGGGTGTCAGAAGGCGCTGAGGATTGATCCACAGGCAATACCACGACTAGATTCTGTCATGGATCCTTGGGGCAGAAGGCATGCCAGAGGGAGTCAGAAGGCTGGCAAATATCAGCAGCATGGCCTCCTTAAAGGTGTCAATTTCCTGCAGCCACGCCTGTAGCCCGGGAAATTAGGGGCACACAGGGATCAAATGGGGAATCGGATTTGCAACTAGAGGTGCATGTAGACTTTGATATTGACTTACTGGAGGACTTCCACTGCAAAGCGGATCTCTTGCAGGAGCAGCCTCAGGAGGGGAAGCAAGTCTGCGCCTTCGATTTGGAGCAGGAGCCGGACCAATACCAGGCTCACGACTCCTTGTGTTCGGCAACGTTCAGATTGGCAAGTCTCAGACCTCTTTTGGGTGCATGAAGACACACTTCTTGCATGATATCGAGTTGTGTTCTGAACCTAAGCATGAGAGACATAACTTATGTGGGTCCGTGACCGACATCTGTTTTCTACAGTCAAAGCATGATCTGAATCCTACAGTCTTAGGAGTGGACAACGCTCCCTAGCAGACTGGATTTTGTTTGATTTTCAGGGCTCATCAGAAGGCAGACTAAATTGGGAGTGCAGCAATGTATTCATGTCGGAAGAAATAAATAGACTTTTACTAGTGCAGGGGTGGCGCTTATATTCAGCTTCGCTACGTCACTTCTGGGTGGTATGGAGTCAACGTAGAGCCATATGGCACCACAGAGCAGCATACAAGAACCTTACTAGAGGAAAGGTTTACAGGCCAGTCTGATGGCTGGGAGTATTCTAAGACTAGGATTCAGCAAATTTGAAGTATCCATCAGAATGATGAATTTATATTAAAGGCAAAGGGATAAACAGGAGGTGCAAGGCCATGATTGCAACAGTTCTGATTGCTCATCAGCAGAGTGTTGATAAATGTTGTGTAGGTCTGGAAGGGGAGATGCGGATAGATATTTCTGATACCAAACAAATGAAACCTGCCACCAGAGGAAGGGAAGAAGATGAATAATTAAAGCCTTGTGGTAGACTTGACGGTACAAAAGGGGGTGGTGATGGACGGAGCATCTGAACCAATCAAACACTCACACCCAGTCAACAGATCTGGGTTTAATCCATCACCGTTCGTTAGCCCACTCTGCCACCCCAGTTCAGACATGGCCATATGCAAATCAGTCTGACCCTGTGCCTCATGGGAACAGTCCAGCCCGAACTGCCAAGCCATGCCTTCCCTGGACCGGAAACAAGCTTCCTAGGACCAGTTTCTGGCATTACAGCTGTCTTCAGCCAGGCTTGCCTGAATCCAGTGGCAAACTGAGCAAGGGACTCACGTCTGAGCATACCCTGCCAACTTATGGCGAACAAAGCGGTACAAAAGGGGGTGGTGATGGACGGAGCATCTGAACAAATCAAACACTCAATCAATCAGGGGTTTGTTAAAGCGCGACTACTCACCCGTAAGGGTCTCAAGGCGCTAGGGGTGGGGGGGGGGTGCAGGTTCCATTCCATCAAGGAGAGGGTCTGTCGAAGAGCCAGGTTTTGAGGTTTCTTGCGAAGATGGGGAGCGATGTTGTCTGTCTGAGGTGGAGCGGAAGGGCATTCCATGCTTTGGCCGAGAGGAAGGAGAAGGAGCGGCCTCCCGATCTGGTCTTTATGGTGCGGGGGACCACAGCGTAGGAGAGCTGGGCTGATCGTAGGGTCCTTTGGGGTGCGTGGAATTTGAGTTGGCTGTTCAGGTATGCTGGTCCGGTGCCGTGGAGGGCCTTGTGTGCGTGGGTGAGCATCTTAAAGGTGATTCTCGCCTCGACGGGGAGCCAGTGGAGTGTGCGCAGGTGCTGGGAGATGTGGCAGTGTTTTGGCAGGTTGAGGACCAGTCTTGTGGCGGCGTTCTGGATGTTCTGTAGCTTGCGGATGAGGTTTTTGTTTATTCCGGCGTAGAGTGCGTTGCCGTAGTCCAGTCTGCTGGTGACCAGAGCGTGAGTGACTGTCTTTCGGTGTTCGAGGGGGATCCATTTGAAGGTCTTACAAAGGAGGCGGAGGGTGTGGAAGCAGGAAGATGAGACAGAGTTGATCTGGCGGTCCATTTTGAGCTCGGAGTCCAGGATGATTCCCAGGTTGCGTGCGTGGTCTGTGGGGGTTGGCGGGTTTCCAAGGGCGGTGGGCCACCAGGTGTCGCTCCAGGCGTCGGGGTTTGGGCCCATGATGAGTACTTCTGTTTTGTTGGTGTTTAGTTGTAGGCAGCTGTTTTCAATCCATTTGGCGACGGCTTCCATGCCTTCTCGAAAGTTGCGTCTGGCGGTGTTGGTCTCGTTGGATAGGGAGAGGATGAGCTGGGTGTCGTCTGCTTATGACACGATGTTGAGTCCGTAGGTTCTGACGATGGGGGCAAGTGGAGCCATGTAGACGTTGAAGAGCGTCGGGCTGAGGGAGGAGCCCTGGGGGACTCCGCAGGTGGTAGGTGTGGGGTTCGAGAGGAAAGGTGGGAGTCTGACCCGCTGCGTCCTGCCGGAGAGGAAGGAGCAGATCCAGTCGAGGGCCTTGTCCTTTATTCCTGCGTCGTAGTGTCTGCGTATTAGGGTGCGGTGGGAGACTGTGTCGAACGCCGCTGATAGGTCGAGGAGGATGAGGGCTACTGTTTCTCCTTTGTCCAGTAGGGTGCGGATGTCATCTGTTGCGGCGAGGAGGGCGGTTTCCGCAGTCTTGACAGCCATGGAGGATCTTCGCATGCGTGCAGACAGGGGCCAGCCAGTAGCACTGATACTGCTGGACTTGTCTGCCGCATTCGATACGGTCAACCACGGGACGCTGTTGGACAGACTCAGCGAGGCAGGTGTGGAGGGCACGGCCCTGCTGTGGTTTCATTCTTACTTGCAGGACAGAAGACAGGCTGTCTCCCTTCCTCCATTCCAATCCGCATTTGCACCAGTGCCCCAGGGAGTTCCTCAGGGCTCCTCCATCAGCCCCATTCTTTTTAACGTGTATCTTAAACCGTTGATCACGTTAATTAAATCATTCAGGATAACAACGATCAACTATGCTGACGACACCCAGCTCATTCTCTCCTGGGAGGGAGAAGGCTCCATCCCCTTAACCTCCTTCCATGATTGCCTAAGAGAGACGGCTGGGTGGTTGCACAGGAACTCCCTACAATTTAACTCCTCCAAAACAGAGGTTCTGTACTGCGCGGGAAATTATATTTCTCGTCAGTTCCCGAGCGATTTCTGGCCTCCAGAATCTAGGGACAAACCACAGCCAGTAACCTCGGCCCGCAACCTGGGAGCCATGCTCAATAACAAACTGAATATGGAAACCCAGGTCGCCAAAACAGTGGGGACGTGCTCAGCTCTTTTACGTTCCCTGCGTAAAATTATGCCACTCCTCCCTTCACAAGCTCGTGCGTTGATAGTCAGGTGCACTATACTTAGTCGCCTCGACTATTGTAACGCTCTGCTACTTGAGTCTCCAATTACGCTGTTAGACCGGCTTCAAAGAATTCAGTCAGCCGCGGCTAAGCTGGCTCTCGGCTGGACGAGGAGATCCTCGGCCTCTGCGGCCTTGGCCGAGCTACACTGGCTACCTTTGAAGCAGCGGGTGGCGTTCAAGTCCCTCTGCATTGTCTTCAAGGCGCTGCATGGACTTGGACCCAGACCTCTGCAAGATCTGTTCTCATGGTACACTCCCACCAGAGCCCTGCGATCATCTTCAGCCTATCTGATAAAAGTGCCCAGATATAACAAAGAGAGAACGGGGGGCAGATCATTTAGGGTCGCAGCGGCCAAATTATGGAACAGTCTGCCTATCGACATACGCCAAATCTCTCAACTCCTCCCCTTTCGGAAACGGATTAAGACCTGGTTATTCCCTTAATTTTCCTCCCGTTTGTTACCCGCTATCGTTCATCCTCAGTTGAAGTATTCTCCAGCGCCAGGAAGCCTGCAAGGTATCAGCTGCGATATAAAAATTCCCAAAATAAATAAAAATAATAACTGTGGTTTTTTCTGAAGCCGGATTGGGAGTAGTCGAGGATGTTGTGTTCTTCAATGAATGTGGCGAGTTGGCTGTTGATGGCTTTCTCGATGACTTTCGCTGGGACCGGGAGCAGGGAGATGGGTCTGTAGTTTTTGAGGTCGGTGGGGCCGCTGAGGGTTTCTTTAGGAGGGGGTTCACCTCGGCGTGTTTCCAGTCGTCGGGGAACGAGGCGGTCGCCAGGGAGCGGTTGATGGTGTGGCGGAGCATGGGTGCGATGGTGTCGGCGGCTCTGTTGAAGATGTGGGGGCAGGGGGCCGTGGGGGCCCCTGAGTCGATTGACTTCATTGTCTTCAGTGTGTCTTCAGTGGTGAGTGCTGTCCAGTCATCAATCACTGGTTTCCGGGTGTCGGGGGTGGTTGGTGAGGGTTCAGTGTGTTGGTTGTCTTCGACGAAGTTGTCGTAGGTGCTCTTGATTTTGTGGTGGAAAAAGGTGCTGAGTTTGTCGCAGAGGTTTTGTGAGGGAGGGATGTCGGTAGACTCGCTGGTGGGTTGGGCGAACTCCTTGATGATGCTGAAGAGTTCCTTGCTGTTGTGTGCGTGGGTGGAGATTCTGTCTTCAATCTCTTTTTTCCTCACTTCTCTGATGAGTTGATGGTGGGCGTTGGTGGCGGCTCACACCCAGTCAACAGATGTGGGTTTGTTCCATCACCTTTCTTTAGCCCACTCTGCCACCCCAGTTCAGACATGGCCATATGCAAATCAGTCTGACCCTGTGCCTCATGGGAACAGTCCAGCCGAATTGCCAAGCCATGCCTTCCCTGGATCAAAAAAGCTTCCTAGGACTGGTTTCTGGCATTACAGCCGTCTTCAGCCAAGCTTGCCTGAATCCAGTGGCAAAGTGAGCAAGGGACTCACGTCTGAGCATACCCTACCAACTTATGGCGAACAAAGCGGTACAAAAGGGGGTGGTGATGGACGGCGCATCTGAACCAATCAAACACTCACACCCAGTCAACAGATCTGGGTTTAATCCATCACCTTTCTTTAGCCCACTCTGCCACCCCAGTTCAGACATGGCCATATGCAAATCAGTCTGACCTGGCTTGGCAGTTCGGGCTGGACTGTTCCCATGGGGCACAGGGTCAAGACTGATTTGCATATGGCTGGGTTCAAACTGGAATGGCATGGTGAGCAAAAAACAATGGATTTTGGTCCAGATCTCTGTACTGGGGTGAATGTATGACATTGTTCTGCATTCTGTCCATCACCTGTTGTTTTTGCATTTGTCACCCCGAGTGGGACGGGTATGCTCTGACGTGAGCCCCGTGCTCTCCATGCCACTGGAATCAAGCTATCCAGGCTGATGAGGGCTGAAAGCCCGAAACCGGTCCTTGGATGCTTGTTTCCAGTCCAGGGAGAACCTGGCTTGGCAGTTCGGGCTGGACCGTTCCCATGGGGCACAGGGTCAAGACTGATTTGCATGTGGCTGGGTTCAAACTGGAATGGCATGGTGAGCAAAAAAACGATGGATTTTGGTCCAGATCTCTGTACTGGGGTGAATGTATGACATTGTTCTGCATTCTGTCCATCACCTGTTGTTTTTGCATTTGTCACCCCGAGTGGGACGGGTATGCTCAGACGTGAGCCCCTGTGCTCTCCATGCCACTGGAATCAAGCTATCCAGGCTGATGAGGGCTGAAAGCCAGAAAGTTAAAGGGATGTCAGACATAGACTCACAAGTGGAAGACAGGGAAATAGATTCAGATTGTACTCTTATCCCTACAGATATATATAACATCATCAAAGAAGCCAAGGACAGGGCACAGGAAAAAGGGAAAGAGAAGAACAGACCTCCTCAGAAGAGGAAACAAAAACCACCGAGGGCCAAATGCAGATGGTTAAAATAAGAAATAAAATCAAAATTTAAAAACAAACGGCGGTCCCAAGTGGTCCGGCCGCAACAGAACAGAAAGAAACTAGGAAGAAAACTCTACCAAAAGAGAACTGCTCAGGGTCCAGGTATAGTGTACTAGGGGACCTCTCAGACTCAGAAGACCTAGGTTATAGCTTATTCTCACAAGAGGTAGGAGGAATCCCCCACAAAGACCTTTTTCTACAGTCCCCATACTTAGGGGGAGCAGAAGAAATTGGCGGGCAAGAGACGCAAAATAGTGAAAGCAATCAGCAAATATGTGACAGCATCTGGTCGCCATTGAGCTTTGAAAATGTTCAGGTTTAACATGTATTGTATACCGTGCTAAGTAATCACCATTGCAAATATAATGTTTAACATCACATCATGGAATGCCCGAGGAATGGGCTCACAAGTGAAAAGAACGTCAGTGTTTGAGCTCTGCAAAGTACAAAAAGGGGACATTATATGTTTACAGGAATGTGCAATTCCCCACTCCACGGACTACAGTCACATATCCAAATATTGGGAAGAAGGCCCCTCCAAATGGTCTGGGGGTGGAAACAAAAATGCTGGAATAGGCGTTCTCATAAAAAACAAAGAAATGTCAATCCTTGATACTAAAATTATACAGCCAAGCAGGGCCATGATGGTCACCATACAATACAGAAACACCACCTTTAAGGTCTGTAATATTTATGCACCAACCGGCAAGAATGAAAGAATGTCCCTGTTTGAAATGCTCCCACTTTTTATTGCAGGTGCAAACCCAATGGTGTTAACAGGGGATTTCAACTGCGTCATAAACCCCTCAGACAGATGTGGGAAGAAAAATTGTTAAGAAATTGACAAGTCTGCAAAATGTCTGAAAACCATGTGTAATGATTTGCAACTGTCAGATACAGGGGCAAAATCAGGGTCAAAACAAAGGTTCACCTGGGAAGCAGAAAGTGGC
Source organism: Lissotriton helveticus (assembly GCF_964261635.1). Lineage (NCBI taxonomy): Eukaryota > Metazoa > Chordata > Amphibia > Caudata > Salamandridae > Lissotriton > Lissotriton helveticus. Next base: position 644,954,064 of record NC_136070.1, read on the forward strand.
AAAGTCAAATCAAGAATTGATTTCATTTTCACCTCCAAAAATATAAAAGCAAGGAATTATGAAACAAACGAGAGTGGTATGTCAGACCGCAAAATCTTGAAAGCAACCGTTGAAATCTCAAACATGTGTCAAATGGGGAGGGGTGTGTGGAAAATGAACATCTTGTTATTACAAGATGAAAATATATGTAAAAATTACAGTGATATGTACAACAACTTAAAAACCAGAAAGGAAAGTTTCCCATCCTTAGCAGAATGGTGGGAAGAGGTAAAAAAACAAACTAAACTTTTTTTCAGAAAACAGAGCATGATCAAAAGCAAGGAAAAGTTTCAAAAATTTGATGAAATACAACAAAGAATGATCACGCTAGAAAACCTGGAAAGGGGTGGAATGGAAGTAGGGGAGGAAAGAGAAAAAACAAAAATAGAACTGAAAGAATGGCTGAAACAACGATGGAAAGAACACATTTTTAACTCCAGGGTCAAGATCTTTGAGGAAGATGAAAAGTGCTCAAGGTTCTTTTTCAAAAAGGCACAGCAAGTGCAAAAGGTAATGAATGAACTGAAAGACACAAATGGACATACACAAAAGAGCACAGAGAAAGTAGGAAAAATAACAACAGTCTTTTTTTCCCAATTGTACAAAAAAGAGCCATCAGATATAAGTGCATGTGAAGGTTTTCTAGGGTCTTTGCAGAGCTCTTTATCCCAAGAGGAACAACATTTTCTAACCACCCCCATTTCAGGAGAAGAACTCTTCCAAATCATTCAGGAAGCCTCAAAATGATCAGCCCCTGGGCAAGACGGCCTTCCATGGGAGTTTTACAAAGCTTTCTGGGGGCTTATTGCAAAGGATTTTTGGAGTCTGTTGAAAGAATGCTTGGAAAAAATGTTTTACCCCCCTCCTTTCCACAGGGCATCATCAAACTGCTGGAGAAAAGGGGGGACAAGCTGGACATCAACAATTGGAGGCCAATCACCCTCTTGAATGTGGACAGTAAGATCCTAAGTAAAGTCCTGGCAGGAAGATGCAGGAAGGTGCTGGCCTCCATCGTGCACCCAGACCAAACATGTGCGGTCCCAGGAAGGAAAATCTGGGACAGCTTGACCATCATTAGAGACACCTTGTGGTTAGCGAAAGACAGGGGGAATCCACTAGCTATCTTGGACCTTGATTTCCAGAAAGCCTTTGACTCCCTAAGTCATGATTACCTTTTCAAAGTGCTCAGGAAAATGGGATTCCCAGAAGGTTTCATCAAAACTATTGGCTTAACATACACAGGATGTGAAAGCCAGGTCCTTATATATGGTACACTATCTGAGGTGTTCCACATTGAATCAGGGGTCAGACAGGGATGCCCCTTATCACCAGCGCTCTTTGTATGTGCAATTGAACCTCTTATATGTGCCATCAGGAACGACAAGTGCATAACTGGCCCTCTGGTACCGGGCAGCCAAGGCAAACAGGTCAAATGTGTAGCATACATGGACGATGTCACCATTGCTTGCACTGACGCTAGATCCATAAAAAGAACTTTCCTTATAACCCAACTATTTTTCCTAGCAGCTGGGCTACTGGTGAATGTGGAGAAAACGCACTGCATGACGGTGGGACAAAGGGACAAACTGTCTCAGCTCCCAGTGAAACCTTCCAAAGACCCGGTAAAAATACTGGGAATTCTTTTTTCCCAGGACATGAAGGGAGAAATAAACTGGGAGAAGATCCAGACAAAGCTCAAGCAGAAAATGGCGCTCTGGGCGACAAGAAAACATTCCCTGGAAGGGAAAGTCCTGGTGCTGAAAGCAATATGTCTACCAATCCTGATGTTTATTGCCATGATTTTCCCTCCATCATACAGGTGGACAAAAGTGACACAAAGACATTTTGAAAACTTTTTTGGGGGGTCAAGAATGGAAAAACTAAAAAGAGACACAGTTTTCAAACTACCCACAAAAGGAGGGAAAGACCTGCCAAACCTCCATGACTTCCTGATGTCACATTTTGTTAAAAACGTACTGGGGAATGCAAAGAAAGACTCAAATGTGGCTGCCTACACACTGTTTGCTACAAGCGTCATCTTATCAAGAGTGGGTATATGTAAACTGGACAATACAAAGCCTTTTTTAGAAGAACCACCCCCTGCGTACAAAGGCATCAAACCTTTTTTCAAGAGGCTGGAAGAGAGACAAATTCAAGCGAAGGACATCACACCCCAGATGGCCTTAAGCAAAGAACTGAAAGAAACTGACTCAGTGACAATGGTAAACAACGTATCAGAGAAGCAATCAGGGAAGGTTTGGGAGATGGTGAACCACAAAGACTTGACAAACTCCCAGAAAGACTTGGCATGGATGATGGTACCCAAATGCCTACCAGTGAAGCAATTCCAACATGCAAGGAAACTGGCAAAAACAGCAAGATGCCCAACACCAGGCTGTGCAGCAGATGAATCCATGATGCACTTCATTTGGAACTGCGGCGGAGCACAAAGCATGTGGAAGGCAATGGGACAGCTCATTAAAGAATTAACAGGACAGGCATCCCTGTCCTATGATCTGGTTCTCTATGGTTTGGGCATGAATTGCAATGCAAATAAAGAAAGGAGGCTATGGAGAATAATAAACTGCGTGAAAGAGGCGATGTGGGAAAACAGGAACCTTTCCTTGTACAAACACCAAGCAATCACGGAAAAAGAATGCCAAAAACTTGTTTTCAATTAAATGTTCTCTTACATGTGCATAGACACCCATAGATTTGGACAAGAGTGGGCAAAGGAAACCTGGAAAATCAGGAGTTGGTCTTGATAGGTAAAATTAGAAATCTTGATGGAAAACCACCAAAGATAGCCTGCGTGCACTTCTTTGAGAATGGTTAAATGTACAGCACCCAAATATAAGGGACTGCTTAAAATGTAAACCTGAGAAATAATTTTAAATAAAGTATATTTTTTACAAAAAAAACCACCAAAAAAAACGGTCCTTGGATGCTTGTTTCCAGTCCAGGGAGGACCTGACTTGGCAGTTCGGGCTGGACTGTTCCCATGGGGCACAGGGTCAAGACTGATTTGCATATGGCTGGATTCAAACTGGAATGGCATGGTGAGCAAAAAAACGATGGATTTAGGCCCAGATCTCTGTACTGGGGTGAATGTATGACATTGTTCTGCATTCTGTCCAACACCTGTTGTTTTTGCATTCGTGGTAGACTTGAGCCACACATGAAGGTTCCTGGGTTTAAGGGCGATGTTAGAGTGCTTTGGAACAGAGAATGCGGAAATCAAGATTGTGGAGACAGAGGATGTGGGAAACAAGATTAACTCCTCTTGGAACCACTGAAAGACATTGAGTGCCATTCAGTGCCAGGAAGCTGAGATAGTCAGAGATTTTTGTTTGTATGTCAGTTGTGAGGAGGGAAAGGAGAAATTATGTTTTTATCGTTGGTACATCATTGGTAGGAGAAATCAACAGAGGCCATTAAGAGGTGTAGAGAAATTAAAGGACGGAGCCTGGAACAGACCCTTGAGGAACGCCAGCCAGTGGGGAGATGGATGGATGTAGAGAACGGCTCAAGGTGACAACGGATGACTGGAGTGATAACACAAATGTATTTTGGAAAGACAACGGAGACGATGAGTATAGTAGTGAGCTGATTGCTGGAGGCAGAAGTGAGGAAGATTGAGTGCACGTGGAAAGGATGTTTCTGATAGTAAATGTCAGACGCCTCTCAGTGATTGAGATCCTGCCTGGGCCCCCAGCGGGGCACTGAGGAGAGGGGTGCATATTTCACTTTAAGGCTTTCTCTTCCATATCCTCCTAACGGGTCTGTCTGGGCACAGTTTACTTTTAGTTTATTTAAATAATTGCTAAGTTACTTAAAACCCTTGCAACAAAACGTTACACATGATCTAAATACATGTGCATAAAATTAGTAATTCTTTTTTTTTATTTCAACAGTTTTTATTAGCAAATTTTTCATATATACATACAGTAATTAAAACAGGCTGGCTCTCCCAGCGGGCCTAGTGGCGGTTCACCTAAAAAGTCCGAACATTATGTAAGTGCAGGAATCAATATTCTCTCCGCGGAACTGGTGGCAGAGGCGCGGGTACGACTGGGCGCGAGGACGGTCAGGCGGAAGTGGCAGCAGGCGGTCTAGATGGGTCTGGCAGCGCAGGTTGGGCTGGCAGTTGAGTGCGCAGGTAGAAAGCAGTGAAGATAAGACCGGCCGCGGCCACGGCGGCTGGTATCATGCAGCGCCGGTGGGACTGGCAGCAGACTGAGCGGGTGAAGCGGGCAGCGAGTAGCGCATGGGGGGACTGGCAGATGAAGGCGCCTGTGGGGAAGGCGACGCAGTGCGCACGCAGGTGGGACTGGCAGCGTGGGTGGGGCTTGTAACGCAGCGCGCAGGAGGAACGGGCTGCGCAGGTGAAACTAGGAGCTGGGCGCGCAAGTGCGACACGCAGCAGCAGATAGCGCCGAGGGACTGACGGGGGGGGGGGGGGGGGGGGTAGGTAGTGTCTGTTGAACTGGCAGTGGGCAGCGCAGGGTGGACTGGCAGTGGGCTGTGTGTGTTGAACTGGCAGTGGGCAGCGCAGGTGGAACTTGCAGTGTGTGTTGAACTGGCAGTGGGCACCGCAGGGTGGACTGGCAGTGGGCAGCGCAGGGTGGACTGGCAGTGGGCAGTGTGTGTTGAACTGGCAGTGGGCAGCGCAGTTGGAACTTGCAGTGTGTGTTGAACTGGCAGTGGACAGCGCTGGGTGGACTGGCAGTGGGCAGTGTGTGTTGAGCTGGAGTGGGCAGCGCAGGTTGAACTGGCTGTGGGCAGTGTGTGTTGAACTGGCAGTGGGCAGTGTGTGTTTAACTGGCAGTGGGCAGCGCAGGTTGGACTGGCAGTGGCAGTGTGTGTTGAACTGGCAGTGGGCAGCCCTGAGTGGACTGACAGTGGGCAGTCTGTGTTGAACTAGCAGTGGGCAGTGCAGGATGGACTGGCAGTGGGCAGTGTCTGCTGGACTGGCAGTGGGCAGTGTGTGTTGAACTGGCAGTGGGCAGCGCATAGTGGACTGACAGTGGGCAGTGTGTGTTGAACTAGCAGTGGGCAGCGCAGGTGGAACTGGCAGTGTGTTTTGAACTGGCAGTGGGCAGCGCAGGGTGGACTGGCAGTGGGCATTGTGTGTTGGACTGGCCCTGCACAGCGCAGGGTGGACTGGCAATGGGCAGCGCAGGGTGTACTGGCAGTGGGCAGTGTGTGTTGAAGTGGCCCTGCACAGCGCAGGGTGGACTGGCAGTGTGTGTTGAGCTGGAGTGGGCAGCGCAGGGTGGGTTGGCAGCGGAGTGGGCGGCTGCGGCCGCTGCAGGGGGCAGTTTTCACCTACCTGCTCCATCGTCTTGCTTTCAGAGGCGGGAGGAGTTTCCAGCCCCCCATGCGGAGACCGTCTGAGCCTGGAGCTGGGGGCGGCGGGGGGAGGTGGTGAACCCCCAGCGCGGCGGAGTGGCTTCAGGACACCAGGCAGGGGGCAAGAGGTGAGAGGTCGGTGGAAGGGCGTTTATGAAGGGGGGACAGAGGGAGAGAGGGGCAGTGGATGGGAAGAGGTTGGTGGGCGAGGGAAGAATTGGTGGAGGACAGAGGTGACAAGAAAGAAGGCTGGGGAAGAGAGGCGACAGGGTGACCCGGTGGTGGGATTGAAGAGGTGTATGAGTGAGGACGGGCAGGAGGTGCTGGGATATGGGGAACAGGAGAGAAGGGGGTGCTGTACTCCTGTACAGTGAGAGAGAAGATCAGAGGGAGGAAAAGAGCCGACGGTGTGCTCTGCGCCTACACCAGGAGGAGGGAGGGGCGCCCCCTTACCTACTGATGGGAGAGGAGGTGTCAGACGAGAGTGGGGAGGGAGGGGCTACTGATGGAAATGTCTTGATTCCATATATTTTGCGGATCGCCGATGTGTTGGAAAAAAAAAAAGAATCCGCACTCCGGGGGAAAACCAGTTGCGATTTCACCTCCTCCCACTCCTCCGGCTCTGCCGCGTCCCCTCCTTTCACCACTCACACTTCCCGCTCCCCCATTCTTGTTTCTTTTTATAGCTCGTAACCCTTTCCTTGCTCCTCTCTGTACAACTTCATTATGTCTTCATTTTTCCACCCTGCTTTCCCCTTCCCCCAGGTGGGTGTCAAGGGCCTGGGTGCACGCATGGCGTATCGGCCCCCATACAAGCAGAAATAGGGTTCAGTGGCCCCCTCGGGCTCCAGGCCCAGGTGCTACTGCACCTGCTGCACCATTGGTAGCTACGCCCCTGCCTCCTCCATCTTTGAACCCATCTATCTCCCCCCACACCACATTCATATCCTTCCCTTCTTCCCTCCTCTATCCCTTGCTCTCCTTCACTCTTTCTTCTCAGCATGGATTGATTTATCATGATCCAATACCAGACCCGTCAGATTGTTTTTTTGGGACCTTGGTCTCAAACGTCACGCAGGGCCCATATCTGATTTTCCGATAGCATGAGCTGTCAAAATACGAATAATTTCCTGAGACACATTTGGAGGAAGCCACCAGTATATAAGCAGCCCAGAGGCGGCTGTCATTACCAGCAACATCATGAAGGTATCACAAAAGGAGGTCAAGCTTGCTTTTGTGATGTATAAACACACTCAGCAGTGGCAGTGAGGGGTCCCGCGAAGAGTAGGGCCTGGGACACACAACGCTAGCTGCTCCCCCTTGTGACGGCCGTGCAGAATACAGCAAAGATTCATATGAAACATCTATATTTAATGCCCACCTCTGCCCTTTCGCCTAAGTATGAGGTCAAACCTGTCCAAATTACCAGGTGAGAAATGTGGAGAACATTCTGTGACAAGCAGAATGTCATGCAGAACACATCAATTCAGACCGTGATTGCACATTTTTTTGCAGGATTTTCTGAATACTGATTTAGGTCATCTCCGCCATCCCACCTGGACTAACACCCACCAGATTAAAAGGTCACCGCTGACCCTGCTCTGTGCCTTCAAAAGGAGCAGTCACCACCTCGGTTCCTGTGATGGCACTCAAAGTTTGATGTGCTGTCATTTAGGTGGCCATGCTAAAAAAAAAAAAATCACAAGCAAACTCCAAAATTGGGACTTTGCTTCAGAACACAACAAACTAAAGCCCTCGAGACCCTGGGAGTTTTCTCCCACGATATGGGGATGATTCTTTTTTGTTTGTGTTAGTCACCGGGAAACAGTCGCAACACCGCGGCCTCAGCCACACGTGTACTGACACCACAAGCATAACCATGCTTGCCATAACCACGCATATGCGTGGTCTAGTTGCTGGCTGCAGCTCGGCGACAGAGTAGAAAGCAGGAACAGGAAATATCGGGCTGGGGCAGTGAGGTAAGTGGGGTTTTGAGGTGGGGTAGTTCGTAGGGATTAAGGGGTAGTTTTCTGGGTTTGGAGAGGGTCGGGAATTTTAAGGCTCAGGCAGGGGACACAGGGGGAGGTAGTTTGTTTGGGTTAGTGGGTAGTTTTGGGGGCTGAGGGTCAGGGTAGTTTTCAGGGGTGGGTGTAAAAAGGGTCAGCCCCGATCGCACCCGATGCCCAGACTGCTGGTGCGGGGTGACTCTTTGTTTCCTTCTTGAGTAGTTACCAAATAAAGAGACGGGCACTGGAAGTAGGAAGACAAGGAGAAAGGTTTATTACTCATGAGGAGAGCCTGTCCTTTGGGACACTCGCATAGTGTCTTCGGGAGGTGCTCTAACAAGTTTCTCTGAGGCTTCGTCTTTTATACACTGGTTTTAGACATGTGAACGTCCTTTATTACAACAGGGACATTGTAGAGCATGAGAACGACATCACCGGCACCCCCCCAGTTCCGGCCCCTTCCAACACATGACAACAGTAGGGGCCCTTTCCCCTCATATGATTGGGAGGGGGCTATCACGCAGCTGAGTGTTCTGCCGATTCCATTGGAATGTGTGTGCCTGATCGAGTCTCAGGGGGGTGGGGTGGCCATGATCAATAGTGGCCTCTTTCAGGAGAGGCGAGTGCATACAGTAATGGGCAATAAACTGTATCCTCGGGCTAAAGGATGACCAGCAGTCAGTGCTGACGTTCAGGCTCAGAGGAAGAGGTCATCAAAGGAGGGGTATTCATGGAGGGACAGGAGGTGTTGGTCAGGCGCGGGGTGCGATTCTTAGGGACAGAGTCATGCGGGAGGGGGTGGGCTCATGACTCGCGCATGTGGGAGAGGGGCAGCCAGGGTGCATGGGGGAAGCTTGCAGGGTCAGGGAAGGGGCGCTGGCGATCGACCGCAAACTGAGAGACCATGGTGCCTAAAGTGGCTGTCGTGTTCGTGTGTGCATGGGTCTATGCTAGTGGGACAACACAGTCAGAGTTTTAACGATATCCATTCTGTTTACACCAAGGGGTACTGTGAACATAAATGAACGCCGCTTATGTACATACACATTGCTATTTTTAACAGTCGCCACTTTTTACGTAAGCACGTTCAATTTCTACACAGTCGATGTGATAGGCAGAATACAATACATGTTAATTTACATCTGTTGGGCTCTTTATACAAGCCTAGAAATCGGCATAATATTTAGTCGGTGTAGAATCAAGAAAAAATGTTCCGACACATAAAAATCAAGTTCACATTTTCTCTCTAGTGACATCATATACAGAAAGAACGCTCTGATACCTTCTGTCTTGTCAGTACTAAAGGGGATTTTTGGAAAACTAACCACATGAGTGACCGATAAAACATTTCTTAAAAGGCAATACAAAATGGTGGAGGGAGGTATTCAATTCGATACAAGTAATTTAGTCAAGGGGCGAATAGAAAGTTCTGGAAAGGGGGAGGGTCTTTGTCGCAATGTCTTTTAACAGAGTTCGTCTTCTTTTGTTGGCGCTGCTGAGCACCGGCGGTGGAGCTATAAGTCCAGCTCGGATTCGTCCTTACACGTTGCAGGGTGCGATCAGTCCTCTGCTGTTAGATCACAGTCCTGTTTCCTAACTCATTTTCTTAGGGGTGCCTTATGCTGGACACCTGCGTGTCTTTCTTTTTCCGTGACAAAATCCTAGTCCATAGTCAAATTTTATACGAAAGAGTTTGTTGAACAATCGAGGGAGGAGAGGGCGGAGTGGGGCCAGATCTTTCGAACACACCAAGGGACCAAGGGAGCAAAAGACAATGAGCAGGCAGCAGGCCCATCAGTCGGAAAAAAGGGACGGGGACTTCAGGCACAAGTGGGTCAGCAAGTCGAGGGCTTCAAGGCAGCCCCTTATTTCTTCATCAGCTGAACTTGAAAGTTGTGCCTCGTCCCGCGTCTCGTTGCTCTGCGGCTCCACCTTTGGTCGTCACACGTGCTCCATGATCTGTGGCCAGGCTGTGCGTCACGTCCAGCTCCTCTCCTTTTGGTGATTGTATCTTTGAATGGGTGAAAAACAAGTTTTAGACAAACTGGTCGGGAGAACAGATATACATCTCAATTCCTTCCCTATTCCTGAGTAGGTAGGGGATAGGTTCATCGGTCACAGTCAGCGGTCGTTATTTATGGAGTCTGTAGAAGGACATTGCATATTGAATTCGTAGACTTGTTTGGCGTTCATTCGCGACATATGATAAGAGAAATTGAACTTTTATACACAATGTATTTATGTTACAAAAATCGAGTCCTTATGGAGAGACTCGTTCTTCCCTTTAACCCAAGTATCGACAATATCACATCTCCCTTCGGGGTCGGCTAATTCTTGCAAGCAGGGGCGTTATCATAGGGTTGATCGGGGGCGCGTGGGTGCTTTTGGACAGGGAGCTGGGGTCGATCGGGGGAAGTGGGGTACTCGGGACATCCGCACTTAGGTGCAAGGGGGTGGGGCAATCGGGGTATTGGGGATCGCATTTTCTAACGAACTGAGAAATAGAAGACCATTGACGTTATAGTTCCCTTATAAAAGGCCAGATTAGGGGACATCCGTCATCTTACCCGTCCTTTCCTTCATTACCAACTCGGGTTCTATTGTTTGCAGAAGGGAGAGGTAGTAATATGGCAAGTTTCAATCGTTTTGGGTTTGGTCAATTTTGCTGAACACCTTTGCGTTCAAGGAAACCCAATTATGTTTGTGTCGGAGGGACACAACGCCACCATACAAGGAAAAAGAGGAAACGGGGGGGGGGCTTCTGGAGAGAGGGAGAGAGAGAGAGAGAGAGAGAGAGAGAGAGAGAGAGAGAGAGAGAGAGTCGTACTCTAAACGAACCATTCGGTACACGTATGCCGTGGGGAGAGAGAGAGACGTGTACAATAATGGTTCATTCAGTGCGCACACAACTTAGAACGGCAGGGGTTAAGTAATGCGCAAACACAAGCGGAGGGACGACGTAGATCCATACATCACGTACACACAAAACTCAGACGGGGAGACAGTACAGGTATTACATAAAAAGATCCAAGACAAAACATAAAACAGTTATTGGCCACAATTATCCTTTTCTGTGTGCTGAGCATCTTTATCATCCTAAGCTCTTTTTACCTTTTTCTTATCTTTTATTCGTTGGCTGCCTCTTACTGGTGGCTTTGATTGTACACACTTACGCCTCTGGCAACTGGTCATGAACTAACCTGGTCGGGCTACTGCTCACGGAGGTTTATTCGAGTCATTTTTAGCAAGTGCGTTTCCAGGCTGAGACAACAGTTGGTGTCAATTGGAGAGCAATGGGGCAGCTTTTAGTTATATGCCTATGAGGATGCGGAAAAGGAGGTAGTAGGTTTTCAAATATTGGCAATATCCCTAGTCCTCTCGGCGGAGGATACTTGTGTAACCCCTACCTCGAAATACCCTAAACTTTTCCCTACTTAGTTAAACGTAAGAATGCTTGATCATGTGTGTACATTATTCTTTTTTGCTTTATTCCGGGTTTGTCGTTGTTAGGTACTATAATCAGACCCCTTTTCCCGTCTCTTCGTCTGTTGGATCACCGTTTTCGTTGGCATTCCGAGGTGACCTGCAGAGAGAGAGAAAAGGAGGGAAGGGAGAGCAGGCTACATTGATATGCACTCGCGCGCATAAACCCAGAAAGGTTTTTACTTACTGCGTACTTGGCCTATTTCCACAGGATGCAGTCACTGCCAACTGGGGCGTTTAAGCCCAGGTGGACCGTTAGTGTGATTTTTCTTATACAGGTAGCATATAAAGTATGGGCTAAATACCTGGATCTTCAGCGGTTGCCTTTGGCTGTATAAAAAGGAAAAATACACAACTAAAATTCGACCCTTCATATTTGCAATATTTCTACGTGCTATACCGTTTCAACCCTTTATCTAATCGAGCTTAGTCATTCCACCTACATTTCAGTTATATCGAAAAATAGGCATTATTCATTCAAGACTTTATCAATTTACACGGACAACTATAGTTGCTTTCTCAAAAAATCTTTAATAAGAATGTTGGTGCATAAATACGGGCCTACAACCCCGTGGACCGGCCACGGAGCAGGCTGGAGCGGAGTCGGTGGTCGTTTATTTCACAATAAAAGTGCGAAAAGCGCAATAAAATCGTGTCGAGACTTCAGTGTGAGCGAGTGTCATAAGTGTTGGGCTTCCAACTTTCAATAATCAAGATGTGCAAAACTTTAAACAACAATTCATTGTCCGAATGTTCAATCAATACCTATCTGATGTCAATTTACTGTCTGAACACATAATCAGTACCCATCCAATATCAATTCATTGTCCGAACATTATAACCAGTACCCATCCCATATCAATTCATTTCCGGAACTGACAGTACATATCCTGAATCCATTAATTGTCCGAACATATAATCAGTACACATCCTATATCAATTCATGTGGTTAAAAAAACCTTCATACATATCTCATGACACCAAGGCTGAGCAATCGGGGTACAATAAAGAGTTGAGGGTTTCATTTGCATCGGCGCCATTTTGAGTGCAGTCAGGCAGATTCGGGCATAGTCTAAATCTCTACTAACTCATGGTTGGCCCAGAGCTTCCTTTGGCAGTCCAAAGTTCCGTTAAAGGGCAAAAGAAAGGATCGGTGGTTTGAACCATCAGTCAAAAAAGAGGGGGGAGGGAGGCAACAATGTTCCTACCGGGTCATACTGTGCTTCCACCGGAACTGATCCGAACTGTGGTCTGTAGGACTCTAGTCATTCAAACTGAGGCTGGCGCCAGCATGGGAGCGCCGACGTCCTGCGGCTACATTTCCATCGTTCCGTGGGCAATCATGGCAGTCACTCCCCATCGGGGGTATTTGCGGGAGTCGGGGACTCCCGCGGCTCCTCTAGAATCTTCAAGGTCGTGGAGAACTATGACGGTGGAGTCAACAAGTGACCGGGCCATTCCTTCATGCTGGGCCCGCTCTTGCCAGGTCGGTCGCCATTTTTAGAGTTCGGCAGCTACCGGCGATCGTGGGGTCAAATGAGCGGACGGGCTCCCACCTGCCGGGCGAGGCGTTGCAGCATCGCCACAGTGGAAGAACCCTTTTCCGGGCGCCTGGAGCGCTGAGGGTGCAGTTGGGAAGCCTCCACCTGGGGAGGCGGGAGAGACCTGTTCGCACCGTCTCTCCCTCCCAGTGCAACCCACGGTGCCTCGCTTGACATTTGTTATGGCCGGACCAGGCGATGAGGACGGGGGGGGTCGGAGGCATGTGCAAGACATCCCCCCCAGAGTTGTCGCAGCAATTATGGAGGAAAGAAGTGGTGTCGGGCGTGTTGTCGCCGCCATTACGAAGGAGAAAAGAAAAATGGTCCTGTCCGTTTTTGGGCCGGGCTTCCGGTGGATGTCGGCCGGACGCCCCTTGCTGTGGCCCCATGAACGGGTTCCTTGGCTCATCGGCTGCAGCCGGATCCCGTCGGCCCCAGCCCCCGGCCGTTGGTGGCCGGGCCGGGAGAGAGTGTGGCGGGACTATCTGCAACTCTCAAGGGCCACCGCGGCCGGACTGGGAGAGAGAGGGGAGGATCGAGGACATAGACATTCCCCCCCCTGCAACTCTCCGGTGTTGTCAAGGTAATCCCCTGGCCGGGTCCCGCAGGCCTCGGCCTCTCCTCCGGCTACACCCTACGTGAGGATCTCCTGGCCGACTGTTGGCAGCAGGACCCGCCTTATATGGGTTGCTTCCGGCTGGGCGTGGCCGCAACCCTGCTCCACTTTGGAAGTTTCTAGAGTGGAGGCGGATGTTCTGCTGTCTTGCATTTTTCCCCAGTTTACCGTTCTTATTTCTAACGTTTCTTGTTTCTTGTTTCTAGGGCATTAATAGGTTTTATCATTACGTATTGTTATCGTTTCTTTATTCGTTATTTAATACAAAGTTCATCAGTGGCCTACTGGTTTCGTTTTCCTATTCCTCTCTTTCCAGGTCGTTTCATGCTAAAGTTTCTGTTAACAGGATACAGTGATCACTTTATTATCTCATATGTCCTTTTCACTAGGGGTGCTTTCTGGTCGGGTCAGATGATCTTCCTCTAGTAAATGGTCCGGGTGAGACTGGCGTATCAGTCAGTGGGGAGTAGATAGGTATGGCAGATTACAACGGGGGACAAAAGGTCCGCATTACCTACCCTTCACTACTTGCAAAGTTTTTCCTACGTTTCTTTGCAAACAGGGAATACCTCCAAAAAAGAACCAATTCCCAAACAGTCAATGTTCGGGCAAACAATCAATCAATGAGGAACGAAATAGGTACGACGTGTTAAAGGTTTGCGTTACCTACCCTTCACTCTCTGCAAAGGGAGAGAGAATATTCCTATTCTTCCCCGTTTGTAGGCAGAGAAGATTCCTAAGAGAACCAACTTCGAACAATTCAATGCTCGATTCAATCAATCAATCAATGGGGAGAAAAATAGGCACGACGTGTTAAAGTTTTGCGTTGCCTACCCTTCACTATCTGCAAAGACTAAACAGAGTATGGCGATTCTGTGTTTGTTTGCAAAATAGAGAATCTCCCAGAAGCAATCAATAGGCAATACTAGTATTTTCAAACAATCAATCAATCAATCAATCAATCAATTTTGCAATTTGTCGTGTGTCACGACCTTACCCGGACCGGACCATGTGGGCAGTTCTTCGCCTTCCTTTTTCCAGCGCCCGATCGTTCTCTTTCTCCATGTCTTTACCGCAGCATTCCTGTGGGATTCCAGTCAGGACAATAGGTCACTTGAGAGAGGTCCGTTCGGAATCGGTGAAGCTCATTCAATCGGCAGCCGGACGAGGGCCCTCTCAAGGCAGGTATACTCCAATCATTTAGATGTTCACCCCATCGTCTGGACCTCTCTTCACCGGACCCTATGTCGCTGATGGACCCCGCGTTGGGACGCCAATTGTAAAAAGGGTCAGCCCCGATCGCACCCGATGCCCAGACTGCTGGTGCGGGGTGACTCTTTGTTTCCTTCTTGAGTAGTTACCAAATAAAGAGACGGGCACTGGAAGTAGGAAGACAAGGAGAAAGGTTTATTACTCATGAGGAGAGCCTGTCCTTTGGGACACTCGCATAGTGTCTTCGGGAGGTGCTCTAACAAGTTTCTCTGAGGCTTCGTCTTTTATACACTGGTTTTAGACATGTGAACGTCCTTTATTACAACAGGGACATTGTAGAGCATGAGAACGACATCACCGGCACCCCCCCAGTTCCGGCCCCTTCCAACACATGACAACAGTAGGGGCCCTTTCCCCTCATATGATTGGGAGGGGGCTATCACGCAGCTGAGTGTTCTGCCGATTCCATTGGAATGTGTGTGCCTGATCGAGTCTCAGGGGGGTGGGGTGGCCATGATCAATAGTGGCCTCTTTCAGGAGAGGCGAGTGCATACAGTAATGGGCAATAAACTGTATCCTCGGGCTAAAGGATGACCAGCAGTCAGTGCTGACGTTCAGGCTCAGAGGAAGAGGTAATCAAAGGAGGGGTATTCATGGAGGGACAGGAGGTGTTGGTCAGGCGCGGGGTGCGATTCTTAGGGACAGAGTCATGCGGGAGGGGGTGGGCTCATGACTCGCGCATGTGGGAGAGGGGCAGCCAGGGTGCATGGGGGAAGCTTGCAGGGTCAGGGAAGGGGCGCTGGCGATCGACCGCAAACTGAGAGACCATGGTGCCTAAAGTGGCTGTCGTGTTCGTGTGTGCATGGGTCTATGCTAGTGGGACAACACAGTCAGAGTTTTAACGATATCCATTCTGTTTACACCAAGGGGTACTGTGAACATAAATGAACGCCGCTTATGTACATACACATTGCTATTTTTAACATGGGTTAGTCAGAAGTTTCAGGGCTCAGGGCAGGGGACAGGGGTGGGGGTAGTTTGTTTGGGTTGGGAGTAGTTTTGGGGGCTGGGGGGTCGGGGTAGTTTTCAGGGGTGGGTTAGTCAGAAGTTTCAGGGCTCAGGGCAGGGGACAGGGGTGGGGGTAGTTTGTTTGGGTTGGTGGGTAGTTTTGGGGGCTGGGGGCCAGGGTAGTTTTCAGGAGTGGGTTAGTCAGAAGTTTCAGGGCGCAGGGCAGGGGACACAGGGGGAGGTAGTTTGTTTGGGTTGGGAGTAGTTTTGGGGGCTGGGGGGTCGGGGTAGTTTTCAGGGGTGGGTTAGTCAGAAGTTTCAGGGCTCAGGGCAGGGGACAGGGGTGGGGGTAGTTTGTTTGGGTTGGTGGGTAGTTTTGGGGGCTGGGGGCCAGGGTAGTTTTCAGGAGTGGGTTAGTCAGAAGTTTCAGGGCGCAGGGCAGGGGACACAGGGGGAGGTAGTTTGTTTGGGTTGGGAGTAGTTTTGGGGGCTGGGGGGTCGAGGTAGTTTTCAGGGGTGGGTTAGTCAGAAGTTTCAGGGCTCAGGGCAGGGGACAGGGGTGGGGGTAGTTTGTTTGGGTTGGTGGGTAGTTTTGGGGGCTGGGGGGGCAGGGTAGTTTTCAGGGGTGGGTTAGTCAGAAGTTTCAGGGTTCAGGGTAGGGGACAGGGGTGGGGGTAGTTTGTTTGGGTTGGGAGTAGTTTTGGGGGCTGGAGGGTCGGGGTCGTTTTCAGGGCCGGGGGTGTCGGGAGTTTTAGGGCTCGGGCAGGGTACAGGAAAGGGGCAGTTTACAGGCTAAGGAAGCAGTTGGGCTGGGGCAGGGGTAGGCGGTGGCAGGTTTTAGGGGGTGGGGGATGGTTTTAGTGCTCAGGGAGGGAGGCTGTTGTCGGAGTAGTTTTCAGGGGCTGGGAGGTCGAGTATTAAGGTTAAGGCTAGGGGGTCGGGGAAGTTTATAGGACAGAGGGGCAGGATTGTGATCTTTCTCACACATGTCCCTTTACCAATCATGTCTTTACCACAAAATTGTGTGGTAAAGGCATATGTGGTAAAGGCGCGTTTGTGGTTAAGACCACATGGTTGAGGCATGTATTGTTGAGGCATGCGTTGTTCCATCACACAACCTTAGTGACGCCAAGTTTTGCTGTAGGTAGGTGGTCTGATGCCCCATTCCTTTGATGGCTCCAACTTCGCCTGTCTGTGCTAACAAGATTTTTTCAGTGGGTGACCCAGAAAACCGATGACCTGTCCAACTTAAAATAGAGCGGCAGATAGAGGGTTTGACAGACAGGGTACTCAGTCACGTTTATGGCAGAGTACTCTGTCCACCAAACTTTAAATGAGGTTCTAAGAATTCAAAGCGCCTGGTAAATATTGTGTCCTAGGATGATGGTATGTACAGGGTGCTAAATACCCCTCACCATTCTGGCACCTATAATCGTGGTCATAGACAAATAAAACCACAGTTTGTTTCCATCAGATCTGGAGAGGTGGCAGCCTTAATGACAGAGAATAGTCACCCGGGAGGACATTTTCATCAAGGAAGTGATTCATCTAGGCCTTGCTCCTTAGCAACAGGATGGGATCATGATTGTGCGTGTACTGGCTTTCCCTGGGAGAGTAGAGAGAGAGCAAGAAAGACACACAGAGTTCTGTGGAATTTACAGCTCAAAATTCTTTGAAGCCTTTGAGTGCTTTTTAAAAAAAAATCTGACGTTTGTAATTTTCGACTATTAGACCTTTCCACATCTTGACTGGAAGTACAATATTACCATTTGTACAACACTGAACTGTAACCAAGTACTTTGAACATATCCGTGTTTGTCTGTTGTTGGTGCATTTTGAAGTGTATTAACCCAGAGTATTAGGAGCTTGCATCCCACCCATTGCTTACCCTTGGTCCGCTTTATTGTTAGTGTCATTTGCTTGCTTTTTATTTTATTGCTTGAATTATTTATGATTTGTCACTCCCCTGGACCAAACCTGCTTTACTATACTTTTGCTTGGTAGGCTGGTATTCTTCCACTGTTCACTTTCAGGGAACTATCTTTTTCATTTGGCTATGCACTCAATGAGCCTGCATGTGTTTTCCAGCTCTCTTCTTCATTTGCATCTTCTCTGCCAAATGCCCGCCTGGCCTGCTCTCTTGCTCATAGAATTCTCTCCTGTTCCATGTGTTGTGGTGCTTACTCTGCCTTTCTTGTGTTTCTCCCCTTCCCCAGCACTCCTTGTTGTTCTCCTCATCATGTGATTCCAGAGTCATCTTAAGGTCTGAGGGGTACCCTGGGTAAAACATATTTTAGGGGCCCTGGATAGAACACATTTGAATCTTATTACCCATTGCCTGATAATTCATGCACTGTGATGTCAAACTAGACTAAATTTAATGTTACACTTTAAGGGGGCCACACAACAACAGTAGACCGGTACACACAAAATATTGAAATTACACTGGGCAGAGAGACGAGTCAGAGGTAGCGGTAGGCAGAGGGAAGGTAGGAGGGGAATAGAATAGACATGATCAAATAAAGAGAAAGTTCGCTTCCCAGAGGGTCCCTTGGAAGGTGGGGTCCCTAGACAATTGCTCACTTTGCCTCTGCCTTAAAACGTCTCTGTGTTTCTCCACTCATCCCCGTTTTGCTCTCTCCTTCAAGTGCTGCTCTTCCCTCCTCTTCACACCCGCTTTTATTTTGCATTTTATTTACCAATCCAAGATGCGTCTGTCATCTTGGATAGGTAAATACAAAAAAAGCTAAATAGCGCTTGCCTAATTTTTTTAGGCAGGTGCATGCATGGAGAGAAATGTGCCGCCTACAGAATGAGGCAGCTGGCAATAGTGGTTGCATCATCCCCCAATGTTTTGTTTTTGTGTTTTTTTAACTGATACTGAGCAGCATCAGCAAAAAACATTTTGCTTTTTGGAAATGCTGCACAGAATTAGCAAACTGCATTGGCAAAGGCAATCGGTCCAAAAAGGTGAGACCAAATGGCTTTGCCAATGCTTGTGATTCTTTGATACTGCAGATTGCTAAGAGGAACTTGAAGCTCAGGACTATAATGGTACATTAAAAAATTCCACTTTTTGGGTGTCCTGATGTTACTGCGAACCCTTGGACATCATTGAAAAGATGTAATTAGTTCCTGCAACTGTATTATTCCACATTCATATAGTTCTTGTCTTTTTTTAAACATATTGATACACTCTGTAGAAATAAGGAAGTCCAGTAGACCGCTCTTGCAGTTGTAGTTTATTCTTCAAGTTACATCTTGGTAAATTCCAATGTAAGTCTTAATATAAGCCACACCAGGAGCAGCCTCCTGGCTGCTCAGCCCATCTTCTACAATAGCCCCCCCTTCAAGTACAAACATCCATAACATTCCAAATGACATCACAGAGCTAGAGCATCATGAACCAGGGCCAGGGAGATGCTTTACATAAGAAGCAGATTACTACACACTCCTTATTGTAGGAGACAACAGCAAAGGAGGTAACTGAGTTTTTTGCTGTTCTTGTTTTGGGGATAGAATCATTTTTGATCTCCAGCAATGGCTTCTGGGCAGGATGACAAGCACAAGGGACATGCAATGAAAGCGGCTCAGGAGAGCAGTGATGATCAGGTTGAAGATTCCAGGACTCTACTAGTGGAAATTCTTCATGATCCCTTCTGGAGAGAAAAGGCTATCATCCAAACATGTCACATGTACATTACGCGACAAAAAACACAAAGTTAGAGAAGTTGTGAAAAGGTTTCGAGTAGAACATCTTTGATGCAGACATCTTCATGCGTGGTACCAACATCAGTCCAATGCAGAAACAAGAAAGAGGGCGTCTGGTCTGAAGAAGCAGAGTCTACATCTGCTGCCACATTAGAGAATGCAGTCCCTCCTAGTGACAGAATGCCAGAGGACAAGCTGCAGCAGGGGCTAGATGGGAGGGGCACGTTTTCAAATATTGCCGTGAACTGCATAGTGTGTAGGACTGTGATCTTTGAGAGTAGAGTGTGCGAGCACAAACAAATCAATTCTATGTGCACAAGCAGATATCCCAAAAATATTTTCCTTTTTTCGAATCCACGTTCTTGGTCCATTATCCATTATTCAGTTGCATTTAAAAAAAAATAAAAAAATAATAACTTTTAAAAAGTGTTTTTTTGTCCAACTTTAAAGGTTTATGCTGTTTGTTTTATATGTCTGCAAGTTTACATGAGAGTTAGTGAAAGTGATGTCGATGAGGAGAGATGGACGAGTAAAACTATGCACCAAAGAGTCAGTGACAGAGTGCATGAAACTAAACAAGAGGGAAACAGAGTGATTGTACTGCGGGGGTTGATTATAGGGCCTGGTCTTTATCTGGACCCTACATGCAACCCACCACAGGTGTACTATGGTTGATGCACAAGGCCAATAGCATTGTGCAATGAGTGATGCCTGATCTGGCCTTGTGCGCCAACCTCCAAGGGCGGCCGACCTCCGCTGCCCATGGCTTTCGGCATTTTAAAGAGCAGGTATGCTTCTGTGCATGGCACCCAGCCAGGCCGGGTGACCCACTCTTCCCAGTAGCATAAACCCAGTAGGCATGGCCTTCTGCCCCGCTGTGCACAGTCTTTGGCTGCAACATAAGGAGAAAATGTTGTGCCCGCCATTGCAGGATATAGGCAATTTGACCCCATGACCTGAAAATTGAAGCATAAGGGCATAAACGGGTATAGTGAGCACACCCTGACTATCAGGCCTATGTTGGCAGGTCCCAAAGAAACCGCCTTGCAGTTAAATTCGATAAAAATGCAGATATTGTGGTGTGGTTTGTGGATCCTCCTCAACCGCCAGAGCGACACCCCTGGGTCAGTAGAACCTGTCTTGGTTCTGCGGCAACAGCGATACAAGGGCAAGCTTCATGTGTCCATGTTAGCCTATTGTAGAGCAAACTTTATCTCGAAGTATTTTTATTGTTAACTTTAATGTTATTAATGTGAATATTCACTTATTGTGTATTTTCAATTATTTAATTTAAAATTTTGAATGTAGAGTATAATTTGAATGTGCTTTGGGCCACATGTACAAATATCTGGTAGCAAAATACTGGTTGCAAATTGCGACGACTATTTTTGGGAATCGTAAAGATCTTCATTAATCAACCAAGGCACTAACAGGTCAGTTCTTAAAAATCTGAATCGTAGGTGGGTTGCAACCTGACCTACCTCATGAATAATAGAGGTAAATCGCAAATTTTGGCTCACTTCAATTGCAGGCTGTCAAATTGAAGGGTAGCCTGCTGGGGCTAACAGTCTACCATGTCTGTGACTGCCTTTCAATAAAGTTTTATTTTTTAATATAGTTCATTTTTCTCAAAGGAAACAGAGCTGCATTTAAAAAGAAAAAATACTTTTTTTGTTTAAATGTTGACAGTGCGCCTGTGGACCAATGCCTACCCTTTAACGAGATTTTTATTTTACATTCACAAAGGAGAAGGGGTCCTTGTTTGTCTTCAATATCGACTTTCAACCCCTGCAGAAAAGTCAACCACTTCACACATTTTTAGTTTTTACCCATCATGGTCATAATCCCCCGGAGAGATCGAAGGTTCTTCTGGATGGTGAAATAGATCCCATACAAGTAAGGTCTAAATGTTTTTTAAAACCAGTGCATTGGTGAGGAAATCCCCTCATTCCGCACCCATTTCTGTTTTCAAGGCAGTGGTGATGACTGGTGAAGGTCAATAGATGCTCTCTTCGTTTCTTAATGTGCTTGGCTGTCTCGGGCAACCATCGGAGTTGTAAAGAGCTAAAAGTAACGAGGCACCTGTAGCACCAGTGGTTTGCAAAAGTCCAGTGTCAGTACCTCAAACACCTGGTAACGTTTGTTTTTTTTACTTTATTTGTAACTTTTATCAAGTACAGACAGCGACACTTTGCCACAATGTAGAGCAAGGGCAGAAATGTATTACAGAATGTGCATTTGCATGTCAATTTTCACAAAGCCCATTATCCTTCAAGGAAATACAAGAGTGTCCAGCTGGGCATGCAGTGTCCTTCGGAACCAAATGTTCCCAAAACAGCCCTTTAATCAGCTCGAGCAGTTGCAGTCACCATCTAACAGTAGGGGGACAACTGAGCATTTAGGAAAGAGGAAGGGTGGGGGGAGAAAAGGGGGAATCAGGGGGAAACCAGTCTGGCTGAAGCAAAATTGTTGGGGCGCAGTTACAAGGGATGACCCCCCCTCCCCCCTGGGCATGTGTCTCTTTAATTCTCGCTTACCCATCCGCGGCAGGGCCTGTGCCTGACCATCTTGATGTGTATGTAGAAAACTTCGCAGTGGTTCCCATATGTTCAGGGGGCGTGCTTGCGTGGGCATCAAATCCCAAAACTCAGAAAGATGTGTGTGACAAAATGCTGCATCCTAAAGCCATTCATCCCTACATGGCTTGCGTCTAAGACCCCAGCAGTTCGCCACATGTCTCTTCGCCAGCAGGACCATCATGGCAGCGAGTCTTCTAATGCCTTTGGGTACGTTTTTGACATAGCCCAGCAAAGCAATCAACGGAGTGCGCTCTATCCTGTATTCCAGCATTTCATCAAGAACGTCAAACACACTTCCCCATGAAGGAAGCCTCAAGCGCAAACACCCCGTGACGTTGAGAATCCAAACAACCTTCTTTTGCTGTGCCTTGAAAGGGAGGGCAGACTGAGACCAGGGGGCAACCACAGTCTTCTAGTTGGCCAAAGTATTCTTGTAGGAACCCATGAGACTCAGAGAAGCTTTCAACTCAGTCTGGATTGTGGGTACCTTACCATCAGAGCTTCCAGGAATTCCTGCTTTAGTGATGAGAGGTGAGAACTTCACATTTCAAAACTGGTGATTAAGGTACACAACAGACTACTAACTCATCTGGTACACGAAAATACTAGGCCAGTGGTAAATCCACAGCCTGCAACTCATTACTACACGCCTCGAGCGCACACCCTGAACATAAAAAAAGAGCAATCCCCTAAGGAGAACTCACCAGAACTCGCAGAAACTGTAGCAGAGATGATGAATTTGAGATTCATAAGAAGGGTGTTCCAAAAGATTTGAGAATAGAGGTTATGACAAGAAATTACTTATGAGAGCAGAACAAACAATCAATAAGGTAAATCGTGTAGACACATTGAAAGAATTACCCAGAGACAGAAATAAGGATGACAAAATTAGAGTGGTAACAGGATACAACAATTGGGCATAAATATTGCGGAGTAGCCTTAACAAACATTGGCACCTACTACGAACTGACCTGACTCTCAAAAAATACATATCAGAAAGACCAACCATAACATACAGGAGAGGTTCCTCACTTAGAAACATACTAAGTCCTATTTACCCCACACCAAAAACGAGGGACACATGGCTTAACAGACACACAGTAGGATTCCAAAGCTGCGGACAATGTGTTGCGTGCAAATGGGCATGCAAAAAGATGACAGAATTTGCAGGACCTGACAAACGCAAATATCGCATCCACACGAATATCAACTGTCTAACTAAATTTGTAGTTTATGCCTTGGACTGCAAATGTGGCAAAAGATATGTGGGCAGCACAATCAGGCAGCTAAGGGACAGAATAAACGAACACATAAGGGCAGTTAAACAGGGAGACATGAGATACCCGGTTGCTGCTCACATGTCAATCTGCCCAGCTCAAACACAAAACCGCTCCTTCAGATTTTTCGGTATTGAATATATGCCAAAAAACCCAAGAGGTGGTAACAGAGAACTATCACTGAGGAGGAGAGAAGCATACTGGATAATTAAATTACGGAGTGTTGACCAGGGCCTAAACATAGACCATGAGATACACTACTTCTTAGGCACCTAGACAACATACTGACGCTCACTACAAACATGACCCCAGACATGCCTAACCAAGAGAAAATAGTGATCAAATCGCTATAAACAAGGACCAGAATTTATAGATTCTGATGATGCTCTGACATTTTGATTGTAACAGTATGTATATATCGTGTTCTATGTCACCTACTGAACTGTATATCTATTATGATTATGTTACTCATTTCCCCTGTACTGAACCACATAGGAATGAGAGACTAATTAGGAACACCATCCTTGGAATACGATCAACAATAGAGCACAATCGGTATTGACCACCTATCACTTAATCAACGGTGACCGTCTGGATCTGCTTCTAAGAGGTCGCTCCACCCACGCTCCCTGGCCACAGAATCTGCCTGATATCCTCGTCCCTGAAGCGCCTCTGCCGAATTGGACTTGGTATCGTACACACAGCGCTCTGGTCGCGATAGCATTAGACTTTAAAATCATAGCGCATTGAATTGACACAGCGCCGAACCTCGCATGCTAATTCACTTTGAAGCGCAAAATTGTTTGTTTTAATTGTAACTACTGCCGCCAGTGACTCCATATTTCGTGCTGCTTTACTGTGTGCATTTATTACAGCAATTCCGCCTCATAGTAATCTGCCCCCGTTTCACGTGCCATCCTCCATTTTAGCATCCTGTTTGTTTGTTGTTGACCCCTTGGCCCGCCTACCCTCCCCTGCTACCGCCTCCCAGCTGACCCGCCCACCCACGAATACAGCGCTCACCTCCTCCTGCTCGCAGCTGTGACCGTCTGGATCTGCTTCTAAGAGGTCGCTCCACCCACGCTCCCTGGCCACAGAATCTGCCTGATATCCTCGTCCCTGAAGCGCCTCTGCCGAATTGGACTTGGTATCGTACACACAGCGCTCTGGTTGCGATAGCATTAGACTTTAAAATCATAGCGCATTGAATTGACACAGCGCCGAACCTCGCATGCTAATTCACTTTGAAGCGCAAAATTGTTTGTTTTAATTGTAACTACTGCCGCCAGTGACTCCATAATTCGTGCTGCTTTACTGTGTGCATTTATTACAGCAATTCCGCCTCATAGTAATCTGCCCCCGTTTCGCGTGCCATCCTCCATTTTAGCATCCTGTTTGTTTGTTGTTGACCCCTTGGCCCGCCTACCCTCCCCTGCTACCACCTCCCAGCTGACCCGCCCACGCTCCGCCCCCTCCAACATCCATTTATGTCGAATGCCTCAACGCGCAGCGTCCACGCGCTGCGGCCTCGCCGAAGGTGCGCCAAAGGTAAGCCCGTCTACGCCCGTCCGTGCCTGGACCACGCCCAGCGCCAGACCCCCTGGTCCCCGCCTCACCCATCCTCCTCGCGTTATATACGACGCCTCCTCCCTCCTTGCACTCAACCCCGGCCGACTCACTAACTGCACCCAAGCAGCACCAGGACACACCCATGGACCCTTCACCTGCCACTCCTGCAAATTTACCTGCGTCAAGTCCCAAACTAAATCCACAAACACCAAACAGAGAGCCAACACCAACCACCTCAAATGCATCCTTCTCAACACCCGCTCGGTTCACAAACATGCCATCGACCTTTGGAATCTACTCGACACCATTTCTCCGGACATCGCCTTGCTAACAGAAACCTGGATGAATGCCTCTTCAGCTCCAGACATCATCATAGCCATCCCGGACGGCTACAAGATCATCCGTAAGGACCGCCCCATCCAAACAGGAGGAGGCATCGCCATCGTCCACAAGAACACCATTCGCGTCTCTACCAGCTCAGATGACAACCTCGCTATCGCCGAACACCTTCACTTCCAGATCCACACCGACCCCAAGACAACACTTAGGGGCACCCTCCTCTACAGGCCACCAGGACCCCGTACTAAATTCAGCGAAGACATCACTGAGTTTATCACCCCACACGCCCTCCCTTCAGAAGACTACATTCTACTGGGAGACCTCAATTTCCATCTGGAAAAGAGCAACGACAGTAACACCACCACCCTCCTGGACAATCTCGCCAATCTCGACTCAAACAACTTGTTAACACCCCCACACACTATGCAGGACACGCACTCGACCCTATCTTCACTTCCAGCAAGCATATCTCCTTCACTCATACCACACCCCTCCACTGGACGGACCACAGCTGTATCCACTTTATCTACAATAAGACCTCGACCCACAACCACCCTCAACCAACTCTGCGAAGAAATTGGAACAAAATCACCATCGACCAGATCTCCACATCGCTTCTTCAAAAACCCCCTGCCTATTCAACGAACCCTAACCAAGCCGCCATCAACCTCACACAATGGTTAACCCAAACCGCCGACAAATTAGCACCCTTGAAAAAACATCAAACCAAGCAAGGTAGCAAGAACGCCCCCTGGTTCAACGACGAACTTAAGAAATCCAAGAAGCTCTGTCGTTCCCTTGAGAAAACTTGGAAAACAGACCCAAACACTATCACCCAAGCCGCCTTCAAAAACGCCACCCGCAAACACCACCAACTAATACGGACAGCCAAGAAATCAGCACTCAAAGACCGACTAGACAACAACGCCCACAACAGCAAGGAACTTTTCAACATCATCAAAGAATTCACCAACCCCACCGCCAGCTCTAACGACATCACCCCCTCTCAAGCCCTCTGCGACTCCCTTGCCTCATTCTTTCATAACAAAATCGCCGACATCCATAACAGCTTTGATAACACACCTGTAAACCAATCCACCCCACTCACCTCCGAACCGTCACCCCCTCCGAATATCCTTCTCGAATGGAACCCAATCACCACAGAAGAGACCATTCGACTGATGAATTCCATCCACTCAGGATCCCCTACAGACCCATGTCCCCATCACATCTTCAACAAAGCAGACTCCATTATCGCGCCCCATCTCAGAGATGTCATCAACTACTCCCTAAACTCCACCACATTCCCAGATAGCTGGAAACACGCCGAACTCAGCGCCCTTCTGAAGAAACCCACAGCTGACCCCAACGAACTCAAAAACTACCGCCCCATCTCGCTCCTCCCATTCCCTGCCAAAGTCATTGAGAAAGCCATTAACAATCAGCTCGCCACCTTCCTCGAAACTAACAAATCACTCGACTCCTCACAGTCTGGCTTCCGAGCCAAGCACAGCACCGAGACCCCCCTCATCGCAGCAACAGACGACATTCGAACACTACTGGACAACGGAGACACAGTCGCCCTTATCCTCCTTGACCTCTCCGTGGCCTTCGACACAGTCTGCCATAGCACCCTTATACAACGCCTCAGAAACATCGGAATTCAAGGAAAAGCATTGGACTGGATCATTTCATTCCTCGCTGGAAGAACTCAGAGAGTCCGCCTCCCCCCTTTTAAGTCAGAGGCGAACCGAAGTCATCTGTGGCGTCCCGCAAGGATCATCACTCAGCCCCACCCTCTTCAACGTCTACATGAGCCCCCTCGCAACCATCGCACGTCAACACAACCTCAACATCATCTCCTACGCTGATGACACTCAGCTGATCCTTTCACTCACCAAAGACCCAACCATCGCCAAAAACAACCTACACGAAGGGATGAAAGAAGTAGCCGAGTGGATGAAACACAGCCGTCTAAAACTGAACTCGGACAAAACGGAAGTCCTCATCCTAGGCTCATCCCCTTCCGCCTGGGACGACTCTTGGTGGCCAACGGCCCTAGGAAAAGCCCCCATACCGACGGACCACGCACGGAACTTAGGCATCATCCTGGACTCCTCACTCTCGATGACCAGACAAGTCAACGCCGTCTCTTCTTCATGCTTCAACATTCTACGCATGCTCAAAAAAACATTTCGCTGGATCCCCACCGAAACAAGAAAAACGGTCACCCACGCACTGGTTACAAGCCGTCTGGACTACGGAAACACCCTTTACGCCGGTTCCACCGCGAAACTACAGAAAAAACTCCAACGCATCCAAAATGCTTCAGCCAGACTCATACTAGACATCCCCCGCACAGACCACATTTCTGCTCACCTGAAAGACCTTCACTGGCTCCCCGTCAACAAGAGAATAACGTTCCGTCTCCTCACCCACGCACACAAAGCCCTATACGAACTTGGACCTGATTGTCTCAACACGCGCCTTTCCTTTTACACCCCCACCCGCCAGCTGCGTTCGTCCAACCTAGCCCTCGCCGCTGTTCCGCGCATCCGCAAAACCACCATGGGAGGAAGATCCTTCTCCTACTTAGCGGCCAAGACCTGGAATTCCCTTCCCATCCACCTCCGTCTTACTCAAAACCACCTAGCCTTCAGAAAACAACTTAAAACATGGATATTCGATAAGTAAACCTCCCCCCCCCCTTCCTCAAGCGCCTTGAGACCCTACGGGTATGTAGTGCGCTATATAAATTCTGACTTGACTTGACTTGAATCACGTAGCACTTAGGTTTAATTATAGATATAAATTTTGATAATAAAGGATACTCTTGATGCTCAATATAGGCATCCAAATAGACCATGAGACGACTATAATTGAAATAATATATGTGTATGACTTTTCTGGCTAATGTGAGAAATATTACTTTCCCAATCGGTCGGCTTTACACGAAATATTAAAGCATCAAACGACAGAATGTTCAATAGGTATTCCATTATGGCCACGGTAGCTACATACTCTGTTGGGAGAGTAAGCAATATTCTTGACGTATAATATAGTCACTGAATCTTTATGCACTACAATAGACCATGAGACGACTACAATATAAATAATATATGTGTATGACTATTCTGGCTAGTGTGAAGAATATAACGTTCCCAATCGGTCGGCTTTAAACGAAGTAGTAAAACACCAAATGACAGAACGTTTAAAAGACACTTCAATATGGCCACAGGAGTTACATACTCTATTGGGGGAATAAGCGGGATGATTCGACTCTCGCGAAATTACACAATTAGCCCCATACGTGATTAAGGTTTTAAGAAAAATAATAGGCAAATAGATGGCTTTAAAATAATAACAGGTGTTCTCTTCAATTCAAATTTTGTGGAGAATATACTTCCTAAACTATCTGCTGTATATTGAACAGTAAAACGTGATACGTATAAATATCTAAATAGACTCTCTAAGATGGCCGCAACAGCGATACATTCTGCTGGATGAGGCTCGCACTTGTCACGTGGCTCTCGCGAGACTCCACGATGAGCCACAAACGCGAACGGGAACTTACACGACTGCCGGTGGATTTAAATTAGTGTCTTGCGACTATGCCGTAGAACCGAAGTCTTATTGGAGGACCGAAGACGAACGAGAATACCAAACAAATGGCGAAAGGTAGGCGCTAATAATGGCATCTATGCCCATATACCAGATCTGAATGATCGCACCCAAATTTGGATATCAATATTTCACAAAATAGTATGTGTCGGCATTTACGCACATAAACGTAGTGTGTCACGCTGACTTGCCGTACTACAGTACTATCACGATATAGCTCGTTTTAATATATATGAGCACTTATTAATGTAGTTATGCCGCACTTCGAAGTAGAGATTACCTCAAGACAGGATTGAATAATAATTCCCTCGCTGATGTGCCATAGCTCATATCCGGCTCTGAAACCAAACGATTGAATATGTTTTACATAAAAATGTACCGTTATCCTTATTAAAGAGCTATATTCGAGCTATAAAGGGCATGGCTAATATTTGGCACCATATTATTGGTCTCTAAGACGAAATATGGTATTACTTTTTATGAACTTGTAGCACTTCGAAGTGGGTCTTATCGACACCACAACTAGAGGGGCACTAATTTATCTCACGCCGATTTATCGTAACTTTAATATGGGCACAGAATTTTTCGAAAACGAGTTTCTCCAAAACAGGAGAATTTCTAACAATAATTAGTAATCCTACCTTACTCCTACAGCCTTCCAAAAGGACTAACAGAACTAGGAAGCAACACACCCTGACTTCCTTACATACATACCTATTTGCGACGCCAAGGACGTCCCTAACTGAAACCCACTGCGGGTTGGAATTATCACCGCAAAATAAGTAAGTAATACGACGAGTTATACTGGTAATGCGAAGAGTATACCTAGAGCATAGCTAGATCTATACTGACAATCTTTTGAAAATCTCATCATATCTACAGATACGTCCGTGTTACTACAGAAAGAGGTATTTGAGGAGTTTTGATTCACTTTCACCAGCTAGTGTGCATGCAACGTCACTTCGACAACTATTCTATTTTTCACACCTACTCAAGAAAATAAGTTTCCAAGTTAATTATATCACTTCCCTACCACGAAAGAGTTATTAGTACAAGCACCAATCATGGATATGTCTATACTGCACGTGGTCTCTCCATCTTACTATTAGTTCATAGACCTACTGTATACAGAGGTACATTATGTGATATATGATAAAAAAATTTAAATATATATAGCTCTACAATTTTTAAAGAACCAAATGAACTGACTAACCACCACCTAAGATGCTTTAATGCACAGTACTAATGCTTATCAACGAACCAACTTGAATAATAACTATTGGTTAACAGCGTGATGTATTAACACTGTAACAATGGGACTTTGTAGTAGGTCCTAAAACATTATTGTATGTTCTTTTCTTTTACCTATGCAGCCTTGAGAAAGTCGTGGGTTACATTCCCAATACGACGAAACACGTGTTGGCTGTGAAAGTCCAGGAATAAACTTCATAAGAAACGACCGGACCATATGAACAAGAGTCATTTCTGAATGCAAAAATGATGAATGTATAATTCTAAAATACTGAAAAAGACTTGATATTTTACGTGTGCTAGGGAGTTTTTTTTACTAACTCATCTGGCGTTAGGCTGCCATGATCGTCAGCTTGAGAAAAACACGAAAGTGCCCAACCACCTACATTTGTACCCAAAAGTCAGACAGGTCGAAACCACCCTTTGTCTGATTCGACCAAGTATTTTTATTTATACCATTTGTTTGTATTTGTTTTTAAATTTTTTCTCAAAAGACATTTACTCAGCAAAAAAGACACATATATATCCACATATTTACACACATTTACACTGATATACAATAAAATTTACACACAAATAAATGACATTTGCAAAAATAAATTGAGATCAATGAAGTATCCACATCCTACACAACCTACATAAAACACAAAACTGTTAGACAAGACTGTACATCAAATAACCATGTGCCTTGAAAAATGACACTCCGATCAATTCAAAATCAAAGGAGTTAAGTCAATCTATGACGACTATTTGGACCAGCATTTGCTGGTTTAAAGTTAGAAAATAACCAAAAGTCCTCCTTAATACATGCCGACGCGTTTCGATTCCAGGGCAAAGTTCCTGGGATCTCTTCAGGGCGTTGTCAATGTATCAAAACGTTTCAGAGGGTGGGAGCTCAAAAATCATTCGAGTACTTCCCGGATGTCGTCACGTGGAAGGGCCTTAGACGTCTTTCTTCTCTATTCCATAATTGTCTCCAAATGGGGTTACAAATGGGGGGGCCAACCTTTATACTTCTTATTTTTGTAAAAGGCGACTCGCTAATTGTGCGTGGAAATCTCCGCCTTCCTGCTCAAAGGTTTCAAAATCTTGTCTTCCAAATAGATTGGAACTCAAATATCAGATGGAAAGCCCAATTTGCTTCACGGGCTTTTTTTTTAAAGATGTCGAGTAGGCTCGCTCCTCACTGTAGCTTGCTCACTCTGCGATCGTTTCAAGATGATCGTCAGCTTGGCCATCTGCAGGGCTTGTCACGTTTGGGTGTACATCAGGTGTTCCTTTCTGATGGTAATTTACATAACCATGTTGCGAAGGTAGGCCTCAGCGATATCTTCCAGTTGAGCCAGCAGTTGGTTTATCAGCCTTGCCACAAAACAAAAACTTACATTGTAGGGAAGTCTGTGGTGGGGAACACTAAGAGCAAGAGTAATGTGCAAACTTGAGTTTGAAGGCTGTTAAAAACATTACAGGACCCAACTTTTCCTAAGCTCCTCGATCTTAGAAATCAATAAATGTTAGCCTTAGCCCCTTCACTGAGGCCTTGGCAGTTAACACAAGAGGTATTTTGACCCTCGCTAAGCATGATTGGGCCTGCCTAGGAGCTCTGTCAGTGCTCAATGATTCCCTCCCCTAATATCTTAGAACACTTATTTAGCATTGGGCACAACGGGATTCCCTCTGCAAATTACCTGAGGTTCTCTTCCCCCTTTACCTGTCCAGATATGCGATGCGATGTTATGTAAGGCAAGGGGGCCTTGTTATCTTTTTTGATGTGTTTCTTTAAAGACTGTAATGCAGTGGAATAGGAGAATGTTCATGTAGTTTTCGACGCTGAATGTGGAACCTTAAAACTGTCAGTTGAAGGATTGTAATTGTAATTGCATTTACATAGTGCTTAAAACCCCTCACTAGGCCTTGAAGTTCTTTTTCGGCGAGTTTAGTGGTGAATTAGTATAGTGAAATATAAAAGTAATTTGAGTGCTGGATGTTAGTCAGTTATCTGGATTGAGAAGGATAGTGGAGGGATAGAAGAGGGAAAAAGGTTTGCATTTATACAGCACTTGCTACCTCATTTGGGGTGTTGAAGAGCTTTTTCGGGCGATTAGCACGCTACTCCAGAACCCATAAAGGATTAGTGGTGAATTAGTATAGTGAAATATAAAAAAATAATTTGAGTGTTGGATATGTCACTCAGTTATTTGGATTGAAAGGGATAGTGGAGGGATAGAAGAGGAAGGATTGAGACTTTTTTTTGGAGCTCATGGCAGTAAGAGGAGACTTGGGATGAGTAAAAGGGAGGTGGAGGGGGTAGAGTTCAGAGGAAAGGGTTTAGAAAGGCTTGTTTGGGAGATATGAATAGTAAGAGGTATGAGATGATGAAAGGAGGGGTAGAGTAGGGGAGAGTCTAGAAAGGGTTACTTTGGGGATCAAGGTAGTGGCATGGGGTTTGGGATGAATGAGAGAGTGGAGGTATAGTGGTATAGGGTAAGAAATAAGGTAGTGCATTGGATATGCAGAATTAGAAGAAAAGTAACAAATATATAGATACATAAGTGATATAATAATCAGTAAGAAATGTTATCACTGAGGTAATTGGTTTCACTCACTTGGGTAGGAGTTTGAGCCGTTTTTGATTGGAAGTGCATGTACCAAGTTCCCAATACATCAAATGGCATGCCATGTTCAAACCTATTAGCCAGTGGGGGGCGTGGCTTGCAGCAGAGAAAGATGGCCGCACTTTAGATGAGCTGCGCTAGCAGTCATTTAGAAATCACCCGAAATCTGGCATCATCCGCTTAGATGAGGACACCAAACGTCGGCGGAAAACAGTGTGAAGATGGACAGGCCGGCAGCGGCACGAGGGCCCCCGTGAGGCAGCGATTCGCCAACACTGAACGTCCCGGGCCGATAAGGCAGCGGGGACAAAATAACGCCCGCCAGTGCTGAGCGCGAGGCTTGAGAACTCTCGGCCTCGAGGAGTCGCTGGCGCTGTGGTGAGCGCCTGAGGTGCATCCCGAAAGCGAGGTGTGGCGGAGCTGTGTGGGCGGCGGACAGCGGAAAGTTGTGGCTGACCCCGGCTCTGGTCGCACGGGTCTGAGATCTGCAGCGCCCAGGTGGGAACACTGTGCCGGTGACGGCCGGGAGGCTGAGGGAGGTGAGAGGCGCTGTGCAGCAAGCTGGGCTGAAGGCACCGGAGGACAGGGGAGCTTGAGATCCCTGTCAGCGGAGACCGGGGGAGTCGATGGGGAACTGCCGCAATGCGACTGGAGCCCAGACAGCCATTTGTCCACGACACGCAGAGACGTGGAGGTGGCAGCCTGGACAGTGGAAGGGCCGGGGGACACCTGATCCCGCTATGCAGGTGACATCATTGGGCCCGGTGAAACCCCGACGGACCCCGGAGACGCAGGTTTGCGCCGAAGCGGACTGTGATGCCGTGAATGAGCCTGTGTGTCCTGTACGGGGGAGACGGCGGAGCTGCGGCCTAACCTGAGGTACTGCACACGTGTGTGGTGGGGCATCGGTGGGGGTACCACCCGGGAGGCCTAATCCCGCCGAATTAGAGTCACCTGGCTGCACAACCAGGGCTTGATCTAGTTTGGAAAGAACCCCGGGAAGGGGATAAGAGAAGGCGCAGAGTCCAGCAGTGCAGGGCCAGGGTGGACCCAAGCAGCTGTGAGGACTGAGCTGAAGTGTGTCTGGCCAGCAGAGGTTGAACAAAGGAGTCTCCTACGGAAGAGCAACTGCTGCACTGGTAACTCTCCCCACGGGGAGCGCGACGAAACGCAACACCTTGTCATGGGCCGCAACAGACTACCGGGACAGGGCCAGTCGAACCATATCGACAAATATAAGGTGACCATGGGAAGAGAAGACAGAGGTAATGGAGGGAGCCACCAGGGCGACACAGGAGAGGTCGATCCTGTTCCCTCGCTTAGAGATATTATGTCAGCCATTAAAGAACTACGGGGAACCCTCGAGCCAAAGCTAGACTCAGTGACGGAAGAGGTAAATTTGCTTCGCACCAACTTCAGGAAAATGTCTAAGTGGCAGTGGTGGAGACGGGCATCGGCAGCCTAAACTCCAAAGCTAAGAGACTCGAGGAACAAGTGGCGGCCCTAACCAAAAATCAAGCCGACATCTACGCCAGGCAGGAAGTTCAGGAAGGGCGAGCAAGGCGCAACAATATCAGCATAGTGGGGGTTCTGGAGGGCTTGGAAGGACCCTCCATGGACTGGTTTGTGGAGGACTTGATTCTCAACCATCTCAAACCGAAGTGCCTGTCCAACTTATTTTCGGTAGAGAGGGCCCATCGCGCGTTAGGAGGGAGGCCGACGCCTCGGGCCCCCCCACGCACCATCATCGCACGGATCTTGAATTATAGAGATCGTGATGCCATCCTGCAGGCGTCGCGAGTGTCTGGAGACCTGAGACTAGAGAACGCCACAATATGATTTTTTCTGGATTTCACTCTTTAAGTTCAGCGTCAGCGGAGGTCCTTTGAAGTGGTCAAGCGGGCCCTTTGGGAGCAAGGGGTGAAATACATGATGCTATACCCAGCGCAACTCAAGATCCTGGATGGGAGCAAGGCATACTTCTTTGACAAGCCTGAAGAGGCCAGTGACTGGAGGACAGTGGGCAGAAATGGAGGCCCGCGCAGACAGGAACACCGCCAGTCTGGCCGGGAGGGGATGAATGCAGGCGGATCGGCTCCCGACGACCAAGCACAGGGACAGAGTATGCATAAGTGACGATAGTGACTGTAAAGATCCGAGGTAACTCAGGCCTGGGGGAGGGAGAAAGGGAATGACATTGGGCTCCGGACTGGAGTGAGGGCCAAGAGGGTCCAGCGGAGTCACCGGATTCCATGTCATTGGGTGGGCCAGAGTTTGGCACATTGGGACCACTCCTATTGCTGAGACCACAACAATGGAGAGGGATGGGGAGGTACGGGAGGGGGACTCCAAGATGTAATAGAGGGTGAACCTAACATTTCTATCTGTATGGGTGTAAACGCCGTTAGCCATGTATAACTCTTTGGGCCCGATTCACAGAATGAACTTAAGACTAAATCCTAAACTTACTACTATTTGGTATTCACAGAATGCACTTACTACTTTCGGGATTCACAGAGTGAACTTACTACTTTCGGGATTCACAGAATAAACTTACTACTTTCGGTATTCACAGAATAGATTTAAGACTACTAACTCTAAGTCCGAAATCGGGCAGTAAATTCCGGCCCGGAGGCGGAGCTTCCGGCTTGGGGGTGGAGCTTGTGGCCCGGAGGCGGAGCTTCCGACCCAGAGGCGGAGCTTGCGGCCCAGAGTTGGAGATTTCAGCATGGCAAAAATCCCCACCTCTGAGCCGCACGCTCCGCCTCCGGGCCGGAAGCTCCGCCTCCAGGCCGCAAGCTCCGCCTCTGGGCCGCAAGCTCCACCCCCAAGCCGCAAGCTCCGCCTCCGGGCCGGAATTTACTCCCTGATTTCGGACTTAGAGTTAGTAGTCTTAAATCTATTCTGTGAATACCGAAAGTAGTAAGTTTATTTTGTGAATCCCGAAAGTAGTAAGTTCACTCTGTGAATCCCGAAAGTAGTAAGTGCATTCTGTGAATACCAAATAGTAGTAAGTTTAGGATTTAGTCTTAAGTTCATTCTGTGAATCGGGCCCTTTCTGTTGACTGCGGGTTTATGTTCCCTCTGCAAGTTGGTGTTGGGTAAGATGGGGCGACAGGCACTCTGCAAGTTTGAAAGGTGGGAGGTTGGGGACCCACTGAGCAGGGAGACAGGGATGGGGGAGTTGGTTTGGGGTGGGGGGAGGTTCATGGGGATGGGTATGTTTTGCTCAATGTCTATCTTATTACAATGCATGGTGGTACTGCTATGATGGGACACAGGGGAATATGGATTATCGGCAAGAGTGGAGCTCCCTGATATCTGATGAGTGAACGGGCACATGTCAAAATATGGACGTGGAGCGTCAATGGGCTGGGGAACAAAATTAAAAGGACGTTGGTGTTGCAGTATTTGAAGCGGCACTCCCCAGATGTGGTTCTTATGCAGGAGACGCACCTGCAAGGCAATAGATGTAAGTCTCTCAACAGGTTTGGGCACAGAATGGTGGTGTACTCGGGCTTTACATCAGGCTCTAGGGGGGTGGGAATATTAATTCGTAATACTTTGCCTATAGTAGTCGAGGGTGCATGGACAGAGGACTCCGGGTGCATGGCAGCAGTAGCTAGCAGATCGGAGGGACAGACACTTGTTCTTGGCTCCTGCTACTTTCCGCCTGGTTTACGCTCCCGGACTTTTGAGAAACTGGGCTCCTTCCTGGCGGACCTTCCCCGGGGTGAGCTATTGCTGAGGGGCGACACAAATGCGGTGATGGATGCAGCCTTGGACCGGTCGGTTGAGGGGCGGGAACACAGGGGGGAAAGGGGCTTACAGGGCTTTGCTGAGGCCTTTGATCTTAGGGACTTGTGGTGCACGCACTTTCCCTACCACAGACAAAACATGTTCTACTCGGACACAACATGTTCTACTCGGTTCACTCATGTTGCTCGGCTGGGCGACTTCGCGGATACCCGCATATTGGCGCGGGGAATCTCGGACCACTCTCCGGTGAGTATTCTTCTCCGGGGCTCAGTGACCGCCAAGGGATCTTTTCCAAGGATGGATCCGTGGCGACTTAGGGACGAAAACGTTTGCGAC
Source organism: Lissotriton helveticus (assembly GCF_964261635.1). Classification (NCBI taxonomy): domain Eukaryota; kingdom Metazoa; phylum Chordata; class Amphibia; order Caudata; family Salamandridae; genus Lissotriton; species Lissotriton helveticus. The sequence continues at coordinate 644,990,378 of NC_136070.1, forward strand.
AGGCTTCGGTAGGGTTCACAACTTTACTTTGATGAGAATCAGGGTTCAGTGGACTCCTACTTAACGCTATGGGAAGCCTACAAAATGGTTCTTAGGGGACAAGCTAAGGCACTTATTGGCGCCCAGAAGAAAGAGGAGGTCAGCGAGATAGCCACTCTTGAGTGTGAGGCAGGTGGGGTTTCCTCAGCCAGACACAGTCATGTACTGGCCCTGATACAAAAGGAACTACGAGCTCCGGCGGAGAATGAGGCGAGAGCATACTCCCTTGCTACGCAACACAGAATATACAATCGGGGTGACAAAAGCCTAAAGCTCATGGCATTACTGGAATGCCGGGACAGGGAGCGCTCCTGGGTGGCCGAGGTACGGGATGGTGAGGGGAAGTTGGCCTCAACTGGAACGGAAATAGCATAGGCATTTATAGACCGATATTCTGCAGTTGGATGCGGCTACTGTACAAGCAGTCAATGGCGAGGGTCAGAGTTAACGGGGTAGAATCCCGGGCTTTTCCTCTGCGTAGGGGAACCAGGCAGGGGTATCCTCTGTCACCCCTTTTGTTCGCCTTAGCCCTTGAGCCACTGGCACACTGGATCCGGAGGGACAGGTCGTTTTGGGGCCTGGCGGTATCTGAGGAGTGGGAAGAGCGTATCTTCCTGTAGGCAGACGATATTGTCCTGTATATGGCCAGACCGTACTATTCGATAGTGCAGGCGCTCCATCTTTTTGAATTATTCGGTAGCTACTCAGGCTACACGATCAATTGGGCAAAGTCGCTGATCTTCCCACTCTCGGGTCCCCCCACGGATCCCGTCTAGATGCCCGGCCTCGATTGTGGAAAGCGGATTTAAGTACCTGGTGATTTACATCACCAGAGACTTAGCAGAGTTCTTCACCAGGAATTTGGAACCCCAACTTCTGCACTTGGAAATAGATGTGAGTCACCGGAGGTCGCTACCTCTGTCGCTTATGGGGCGGGCCGCAATGTTTAAAATGCTGGAATTTCGTGGCTCTTGTATGTCTTACAAAACACGCCATATCCGGTTCCTGGCGGGTATTTCAGCTGATTTCTCAGGCAGTGCGGACATTGCTATGGGAGGGGGGCAACCCACGGATTGTACTGCACAAGTTAGCGAGGGGAGTGTATGACAGCGGGCTGGCCCTCCCAGACGTACAATTTTACTACTGGGCACCACAGCTACAGGTGGTCAATGACTGGGTGTATGTGGCGGGTTCTGAGACGGCCTATAGGGTGGACAGATGAGTCATGCTTGGGGGAAACTACAAGCCACTCCTGTATGCAAGGAGGCCAAGAAGGGACCTGCCATCGCACACCAGGGTAGTGATTCAGTGCTGGAGGGAGGCGAATCAGTTCCTGGGCTGGAAGGGCTCCCTAACGGGTAGAACCCCCTTATGGTTTGTGGATCAGCTACCGGAAGTGACCAGGTTGACCGGCTTCAGGGGACGGAAGGTAATAGGCATCGAGTTTTTAGGGGATGTATGGAAAAGAGACGACTCTGACCCTTCGACTATTTCCAAATGGAATATGCCGTACACGACAGACAGCACTACTACTACATACGGCTTACTCACACCCTACGTTAACATATGCGGGGGTTACATTGCTCCCGGACTACTCCCATCTCGAGGACAGGCTCCTCCTAGACCCCATAGCAGAAAAACCCACATCCACAATTTATCGTAAACTCATCAACAACATGCCTGATCCCCTAGTGTCCTTTTGGGAAAAATGGGATGGTGACATAGGGGCCCTAGAGGACGACGACTGGCAGGATGCGCTGCAGAGTCCCCGCGAAATAGCCATTCACGCTAGGTTCAAGCTGATACAGTTTAAAATTCTCCACCAGGTTTAATACCCCCGAAAACACTTATATGCCTGGGGAAGGAGTCAATCTGCCCTCTGTGCAAGCGGGTGTAGAGAAGAAGGCACATTCTATCACATCTTATGGGATTGTCCGGAGATTGTACTGTTCTGGACTAAATTAGTCTACACAATGACAGCGGTGGTGGGTACCACAGTCCTGATGGAGCCTAGGTGGTTACTACTGATGATCCAAGGGGCCACGGACTGGTCCAGATACAACGAGATCTGGCTAGCAATTTCAGCAGGTGTGACAAAACAGAACATAGCAGGTGGCAGGGGGGCGCAGGTACCCTCGCAGTGGGACCAGTGGATGCGAGACCCGGACTGTTGCCAGCGGGCCGAAGAAACTATCTACAAATCCAGGGGATGTGTAAAGAAATGGAAAAAGGTCTGAGGACGTGGATGAAATACAGGGCACTGAGGGACAGATTAGACCCAGACTAATGAATATGAACAAACCTCCCTGTGTCTGCGGTGGCACTTCACTGTATTTGGTAATGTCATTTTACCCCATGCTATGTGATTATTGTATTGATGTGAATGATATCATGAGCAATGTTAATAAAAAGAGTTAAACAATTATATATATTAGCCAGTAGTTACTGGTGATATTAGAACACAAAGTGGGAGTCACCCTGCATTGACTTCTAACTCTGGTGGACATTACACCTGCCTTTCTTTACTGGCTCTAGATGCAGCATGTTTTTTTCGAAATTGTGTACAATTGTGCCGTAGCTGCAAAAGAAATGGCCTAGGGACAATTAGAAATTACTTTAACTGAGACTGAATGTTCTTTTTGCATATGTTTTTCAAGTCAAGTCAAGTCAAGTCAAATATGCTTTATTCGAGCGTTCACTCATAAAAGCAGAGACAATTTTAAAAATACAAATCAAATTAACAATCATTTGCAATGGGAAAATAGATAAAAAAGCATGTTATTTACAATTCATGACTCGATTTACAATGAAATGCTAAAAAATGTCATATTAAGATGAAACTTTTAAAAATATTTTTTTAAAAAGAGTTAAATTACAATTCCCTTAAAAGAAAGCATCATGGGTCGGCATAAACAGGTGATTAAGCTAGGCAGAGAATAGTCAAAAGACTAGCAGTCTCTGCCCAGTTCAGCAGCAAAATAGTTCAGACAGAGAATAGTCAAGGGACTAGCAGTCTCTGTCTAATCGACCATGCCCACCCAAGGTATTTAGCAGTTGCTATCAATATCCACATCTCGTTAGTAGTGCATAAGATACGCAAAGCAGTTAGACCACTAGTAGTCCCTAGGTTCTTACACATCGGTTTTAACCATACTCTTCTTGGATCCTTGTAAGCAGCAAAAACAAACAGAAAATGGCCCTTAGTTTCTTTAGCGGAACCACAAGCAGGACAGCTAGCATTTGTACAACCTACCCATTTTACAGTCAAAGATCGTAGAGGCAACAAACCTGATCTCAATTGAAATAGGAGTTTGCGGTCACAGGGCCTTGTTATACAGTCCCAATAAGATTCCAATGAGGGATACAGTTTAGCCTCTAAAAATCCTTCCGACATAGAACCCAAACTCGTGCTATACCAGCCCTGAGTAGCTACCTTTTCCCAATAGATTTCTTTTAAAAGTTTTTTAGTGGGGAAGACTGACCCTACTGGATCTGACCAAAGCAGACGCAGTCCGAGATCATTTGGAGTTAGTTTCAAAGAGTTAAGCCACCTAATTTTATGAAATGTATCCGCTCTGATAATGTCTAGAAACCCCTCAGCATAATGTGACAGCTCGGGCGTGGTCCATAACCTCCTCCAATACAAGATTGGTCGAAGTCTGACCAGATCAGTTACCGATTTTCTCCCCAAGTCATACCTGAGGGGCAATAATGGAGTACTTTTCGGAAGAGCAGTTATCGAACGGAAAAACTTGTTTTCCGAAGTTTGCAGGGCAGTCACCTTCTCAAAGCCCCATATCTCGGCACCATATAGTGCGGAGCCAAGAGCTTTAGCCTCATATATCTGTAAAACAGGCTTAACAGGTTTCGTCAGAGACTTCCTGTGTTCGGAACTAATGGCTCCGGCAAGTTGCCTATGTCTCAAGGAAGCTATATCTATGTGATTTCCCCAAGAATTCTTATTTGAAATATGGATGCCTAAATAGGTGAAATTATTCACCATTTCTATGGGTCGTCCACTCATGATAATTTTAGATTTAAAGCTCGGGTGTGGATTGAAGATCATTAGTTTCGTTTTTGTCACATTAACCTCCAATCCATGTTCACTGCAAAAAGATTCAAAAATACCCAATGCTCGCTGGAGGCCGCTTGGAGTTTTCGATAAAATAAGCGTGTCATCAGCGAACATTAATATTGGGATTTTAATGTTGGCTAATGTAGGGGCATCCAGTTCTGCCGATACCATAGGTGCTACAACACCGTTTATAAACAGTGTAAAGAGAGTAGGGGCCATTGAACAACCTTGCCGGACTCCCCGCTCTATCGGGAAGTCCGCTGTCTCCATGCCCTGACCCCCCCATTGTATCCTAGCAAATGTAGATTCATGGAGCCTCATTATTAGAGTCAATAAATCTTCAGGGACGCCCAGGTTCCCGAGGACAGACCACAACTTCCTACGTGGGACTAGGTCGAAGGCAGCCCGCAGATCGACAAAAGCCGCATACAAGCTGCCTCTGCCCAGTACCACAGTCTTCCATTGTATTACATTAAAACGGAAAACCTGGTCAACAGTACTTGTCAACCTACGGAACCCCGCTTGAAATGGTGACAATGCATCATTGTCCTCAGTCCACTCCAAGAGCCTGTTTACAATCACACGCCCTATTGTTTTATGTATAGTGTCAATAAGGCTGATCGGCCTATAATTTCCGGGCTTTGCACGATCGCCTTTCTTAAACACTGGTATGATTACAGCGCCCCGCCAAGATGCCGGTACCTCAGCACCCCTGGCAATATTGTTAATAAGGAGACTGATGTACCTAGACCACCTCTCTTTGTCATTAATAAAGACATCGGCAGGAACACCGTCCATGCCTGGTGCACGGCCACTATTTACAGTGCTCAAGGCCTCCAGGATTTCTTGGGGACTAAAAAAAATTTCTTTAAAAAGGATATGATTTATAGTCGCACTACACACAAGTTGATTTGAATCCGCATACTGACTAGCAAAGAATTTTATCCACTCTTCCTCTGGAACATTGTTATTTGGGGTTTCGGGAATACTATTACCACCCCACTTAACAATGCTCCAGAACAATCTAGTGTCCTTCATATCACTGGCCCTTTTTAATTCAGACCAATGTCGCTCGTCCCAAGCTTTCTTTGCACTTGCTATGCTGGCTTTATAATTCTTTCTGGCGGATTGAATAGCCTTATTATCCCTGGTCTTTAAAGCAATACCCAAGGCGATTCAGGTGGCCCTGCACGGGGCATTATACCAGTTAGCATTCTTGGGTTCTCTGACACCTCTGTCATTTACCCGCTTTAAAAAGTGATGCTTGATAACTTTAAAAAGAGTATCATGAATTTCAGTAACACCCCTTTGCATTTCTCCAGAGCAACTGGCCTGTTCCATATCTGTAATGGCTTTTTCAACCTCATTTTTAATGTCATCAATTGCCTGTTGGTTAGTAACTACATTTGTCCATTTTAACCTATGCATATTATTACTAGGTACCATTTGCGGTGGGACAAAGGTACCAGAACATATTTGTCTGTTTGGAGTCGTCCACCATTTATGCCTAATACTTTGAGGATTGTAGTCGCTCTCACTCCTACACACAATCTCCATGTCACTTAACAAAGGCCATAAATTCAGACTACACAGAACATAGTCTATCCTACTCTTGTGCCTCCCATTGTCAAATGTCATATAACCACATTTATCACTTTGCGTCCTGCCATTTAGTGCTCTTAAGCCTTTCTCTAAACAAAGTACATTCATACTAATAACATCTTTAGTCCAGCGCACTACTGGTTTCAACTCTAATTTCGGGACCCCCCAATGACAGTCCTCGTCATCCCAAGGGGAGTCTTCGTCTGCCACCAGGGGCTCGAAAGTTTGGTTAAAGTCGCCTGCGATGACAGACGGGTGGTCCCGGGAGACAACATCGATTAAGGAACCCAAGGCCATAAGAACCTCTGTTCTCCCACCCCCTGCCGACCTCGCATAGACATTGTAGATGTATAATAAACCCGTAACATCAGAATTGATAGTAATTAGTTGAATGTCTCTGTGCCCAGTTTCTAAAGCTTTCACATCCAATTTTAATGTCTGACGAACCCAAATGGTTAAACCTCCCATTGGTCTCCCCCTTGGTCCTTTAACGGCTGGCACAAAGTAGTTCAGATATCCTTGAACAAAAAGTGGTTCACATGACCAAGTCTCTTGAAATATACATATGTCGAAAGAATTCACAAATCGTACCCAGTCACCACAGTCTAATTTGGAACCCAAACCTGCGACGTTCCATGAGAACAATTTCCCCACATTATCCACAGGGTCATCCAGGACCTTCAATACAGAATTTAGTACACATGAATCTCCCTCCGGGTCAACTGCTTGCACAGGAGTATTCGTAATATTAGAACCCAATGAAGGACTAGCAGCTACCTTATCAGACTCGAAGATGGTATGAAATTTTGAGGATAGCTTAGAGGAGTCAGTCTTTTTACTACTACCCATGGAGATTATATCATTTGTTTGGCTTCCTTGAAGCATACAATTGATCTAGGGCAAATCAAAATCCTCCCCAATAGCAGTGTAGATTAGATTATTCTCAACAAGAGTATTAGATCGAACACAACCAGTTCTTTCGAGTCAATCGCAATCATTTAGGTCTGACAGTGCTGCAAATCTATTTCCAACACTAATACCCCACTCACTTGACTGTGGAACCCTACCCCAGTTATTTGTCACCAAATTCCATTTTGTTTTTAGAATATTAGGATTCACTGTATTACTTCTCCTGTAGAAGTAGTCCAAAGTCAACGGAACAATCTCAGCACTTCTACGTTGGGGTGGAAATATATGCCTTAAAAGCTCAGGGAGTACTTCTGGACTTAAAAAATGAAGGACTACACAATCTCCCTTTAGTTTTTTTTACAGTAGTCCCTATCCAGTCCACCCTTCTAGCCATAGAAATCTCCCCTGCTAGCTGTTGTTTCCCTCTCGGAGATATCAGCATGTTATTACACAGCCAGTAGTAGGCTTTACTGATCAGAGAAGTAGTAGATTCTGTTTGACCCGACTTTAACGGAGGCACATTTGCCAGAACCAGAACAAGAGGGGAGGCCTCCACAATCAGTTGGACAGGGCCTTGATCTACACTATTCACTGTGGAGTTTGATGGTATATCTTCCTTGGCTGATACCCTACTATCTTTATCTATTGCCTGGGGGGTAGGAAGCGGTGTTGGTCTCACTTCCTCACTGTTGTTCCCCATCCCTTGATTGTTGATATTCATCATTAGTACCGCCTTGGTTATAGCTGAAGTTGGAATAATAATATCCCCCTCCCCCACTGGCTTGTTTAGCAACCCCCCTAGTCTGTTTACCTCTGCTGTTAAGCGATCAATTTTAGATATCAGAGGTTTAATTATAGAGGTAAACTTTAGATCAATCATACTAACCAAGTTGTTAATGATATCATCACTTAGTATTTCCTTTTCTGTTTGTTCCCCATTCGTTTCCAATATAGGAGCATCTTTCTGTGGGGATACGATTTTCTTCCTACTGGAACGCAACCCACCCCGTTAACTCTGGGCTTTCCACACCAGGTGTTTTTATTTACGATCTGTCTGATTTTGAGAAATAGTGGGGCATATTACCAAGGGCCTTATCGCCGCTTTAGCGGGAATTTTTCCCGCTAAAGCGGCGATAATTGTATCGCCCTATTACTTAGCTGTCGCTAACACCAGTTAGCGACAGCTAGTAGGAGATAGCGGGCATTTAGGTGCCCACTTTGCATGTCAGCGATAATTATCGATAATGACATGCAAAGTGGGCGTGCCAAGATGTTAGCGACTGGAAACAGTCGCTAACATCGCTATCTCCTATTACCAACTTTTGGAAATAATCGCGCTAAGCACGATTATCTCCAAAAGCTAACGCCTGCCCAGAGCTGTTCTTAGCCATGTTATCCAATTGTAGGTGGATAACATGGCTAAGAGCATTTGCTCGGTAATGCATGAATATCGCTGACTTTACAGCGATATTCATGCATTTCAGCCGATTTTTATTGCTTAGGAGATAAACCTTGATAATAGCAAGGCTCCTAAGCGATAAAAATCGGCGGAGCGCGGCGATATTAATATTGCCGCTAAACCAACATAGCGATAATCATCGCTAGTTGTTGGTAATATGCCCCAGTGTGTCTAGGTACGTAATTGTATTTTAACAAAGAAAAACTATTTATAGGCTTGTAGATGAGAGAGCAAAGCTGATTTAAACGTGTAACTAAATAACTGACGATGATATAGCTATGATATAACCATAATATGAAATAAAACACAAACTGTGCTTAGTATCATTCGTACTTAAACATCAATACTTCCATTTTGAGTTAATGTTAAATTACAATAGGAAAAACGATGCGTTTCTTTTTATTGAATTCTTCATGGTCCACAAATGCAAAGTGAATCATTAACTTAAACTAAAGCAATAAGAAAGTAACTGATTGCTCAAAATGTAAGCAGTAAAGTGAGCCACAAGACTCTGCATGAGCTTCTGTTTTATATAAATACTAACAAGATGTTTTCGTTAACAAGTCTTTTAATCGAATCATGTATTTTTCATGATAGCCAAGAACCCTTTCAAGATGTCGGTGAGAGTTTTTTTTATATATTTATGATTTAGAGTTTACATACTTGGCATAGTGAGATCATAACAACCTCTATAGTTGATTCGTTGGGCCTCAAAGGCTGGACACATGATATTAGTGGTAAATGTGCGCAAATATCACAAGTTAATTGCTAAGCGGTCTTCTAATGGCTTACACTGTAATGCACAGTAATTTTTTTCAGTGTAGTTCAATCTCTAAAAAGATCAAAACAGCTTGATGATTTATTTTGAGCTATGACTCGAACCTAAAATATCGAAGATTTAAATGATCAATAAAATTATACATACAGATAATTCCAATATATATTTCTAAAACACATGAAACAGTATTTTTGTTTAATCAAATAAAATGAATTGCTAAATTGGAATGGGGACTTCAAGTAAATACATGTGGAAATTGTATTAAAGAAAATTAGATCTTGACAAACAATGTAATTAGTGAAGAGCGTACAAATATTTTCAATCCCTGTTTTTTTTTTTGTTTCCTGGACCAATAGACAATTACTGTTGGCAAGAAGCAACTGGTAGTGAGCTGATTTTTCACTGCAGCATTTCGCTAGGTGTCCAAAAACCTGTCAAGCTGACAACTGGAATCATTGGAATCGTGGAGTCCATTGTGAGGCAAATTGCTTGTGCCAGTATTAGTTATGGCTGGAGGAGAGTGTAGACCTCTGCAATATGACAACCAGAAAAATAAGGTAATCATCATTGTACTCACCCTCCTGCAGCAGCGGCTTGTAGACATGTTCTTCCATAGTTATCTGATGTGTCTATGTCAAAGTCTGGTGACAACAATGTCTTTATTTTTGGGTTTTATTTCAGGTTTCTTTACTTTCGGAGTCGCTTAGTGGATAACAATGTTATCATTTTATTTTTCCCTGCTGAAGCCAATTTTGGGCGGGCCTTGACTGTCGTCACAGCCAACAGGGGAAGAAGTGTTTGGTGCACTTAAGTGTTCATGACGCTTTGGTTGATCAAACAGTCGTGCACACTTAAGGGGCCTATTACGATTGCGGATTTCCCGCATCTTCCGGGCCGGCGGAAGCCACCGCCGGCCCGGAGGATGCTGGAAAACCGCCACGGAGGCTTGAAAGACCCACCGCCAAATTAGGATGGCTGGTGGGTCTTGCAATCTGTCCTCCGCTTTTCCGCCGCGGTCGCCTTCCGACTGCGGCGGAAAAGCATTAACATGGCTGGCGGTGTCTATCAGACACCGCCAGCCATATTAGGATGGAGTAGAAAGTATGCTTTTCCACGGCGGCTTTTCCGCCGTGGAAAAGCATACGGACCTTCACTTCATGGGCCCGTTGCGGGCCCCCTGGGTGAAGGGGGGTGGGGGGTGCACATGGGGGGTACCTATGGTACCCCCTGCATTTGCGTGAACAAAGCGGCAGGCACCGCGCGGTGCCTGCTGCTTTGTGCACGCAAATGCCGTGCATGCATTTTTAACATTGCGGCGGGTGCAGCTTGAAGCTGCACCCGCCGCAATGTTAAAGATAGAGGATGTGACCGCCACCCTGGCGGTCACATCCTAATCCACACGGAGGGACCACCGCTGCCCCTGCGGACGGTCCCTCCTGCTCTATGGTGGCGGACGGACTCAGGTCCGTCCGCCATCATAATCGACCCCTTAGCCTGTTCTCCACCCAGCACAGTATAGCACAACCTGTGTGGAGAACATGCACAGGCTCCCACTCCCTGTCTGAGCGCCGAACCCGGCCACTCAGACAAATCACGGTGCTGCTGTCAGGCTAGTGACAGCAGCTTCATGATTGGCTGAGGGAGTCTGGGAGCTTGTGTCCTTCGGTTTGACAGAAGAGGATGGAGGAGAGGTGGCAGCCGGTCGGCGGTCAGGTAAGTGATATTTTCTTTTCTTTTTGTCTTTAACCTTCCCACCCCACCAGTAATGTCCCAGAGCATCCGCCTCTGTCCAATCCACATCGGGACTGGGTGACATTTACCCTTTGTGCACTACCTCCAGACAGCCCCAAACACAGGAAGGCCAGGTGAAGCTGAGCACCTATCTGCATTCTGATGGCCCGACCTGGGCAGACAGGAGGAAAGGACTCACACTGGCACATCAAAAAGTAAGGAGGGCCTGACCCTGACCTGACAGGGCTGACAACCCCCACAGATAGCTTGGCAGACAGGACTGGTTTGGGGTACTGGTGCACCTCAGAAACCACTCTTTGAAGTTTCCCTTGCATCAAAGGCACATTTGGGTATAAGTACTGGGTACCTGAACTCCCCAAATCAGACACTTCTGGACCTTGGACTGAAACTCTGTCAGAAGAACTGCAATGCTGCCCAAAGGACTGCATTGGACTGCTTTCCTGTTTGATGCCCTGCTGCCTGCTGCTCCCTGACTCTGTTTAAGGAGAGCTGGACTCTGCCTTCTCCTCAAAAGGGATCTCCAAGGGGTTGTCGGCTTGCCCCCTGTTCTCTTCGAGGACTCAGGGACAACAAAGACCTTGTGCTACATCTCAACCTCTGCACTGCTCTGAGCGTGTCTGTGCAGTTGGCAAAACGGAGAGGTGAGTGAGGTGCTTCCCCTCCTAACCAGTACCATCCTGAGCACATCCTGTTGATGCTGGCAAGTTGGAGAAGTGAGTGTGGGGCTTCACCTCCTTCCTGCACCGTCTTGGGTGCCTGTCGCTGCTGGAGACCCCGACCACCCTGTGCGACTCGGCCCCACCTTTCTGGCCAATGCGGACAACTGGGCCCTCATCCGTGACAGCACGTGTCCCATGGTGGAGACTCTCAGCACCTGCCTAATTGCGCCGAAGGTACAGAAACAAAGGGATGCACCGTGTCCTGAAGCACATTTGTTCTATTTATGTTCACGCATAAAGGATTACTGTAATGGCACTAAGAGGAGCTTATTTTTTATTGGTGACAAAGTATTTTTTTTACTCTTGTCATTACAGATGCAAAAAGAACAGTTGATGGACAGAATGCAGAAAAGTTTCATACATTCCCCTCAGTACAGAGATCTGGGCCTAAATACATCGTTTTTTTGCTCCCCATGCCATTCCAGTTTGATTGATCAGCATTCTGTCCATCAATTGTTCTTTTTGAATTTCTCACCCTGAGTGGGACGGGAATGCCCAGACGTGGGTTCTGTGCTCTCCATGCCACTGGACTCAAGCTATCCTGGCTGATGAGGGGTGAAACCCTGAAACCGGTCCCAGGATGCTTGTTTCTGGTCCAGTGAGAACCTGACCTGGCAGTTCAGGCTGGACTGTTCCCATGGGTAACAGGGTCAAGACTGATTTGCAAATAGCTGTGTTTAAACTGGAATGACATGGGGAGCAAAAAAAGATGGATTTAGGCCCATATCTCTGTAGTTAGGTGAATGTTTGACATTGCTCAGCATTTTGTCCATCAATTGTTCTTTTTGTTCTTGCCATTACAGAAGCATCACTCGTGATATCCTAACTGGATTTGTCGATTTGGTTTCATTTTGCACAGATAAAGATTCCTTATTTTTCCAGCCTGGTATGGAATCTCGTTTTGTGGTATATTTACTGTGTTGTCATTTGAGATTTTGCACAAATACTTTACACATTGCCTTCTAACTGAAGCCTGCCTGCTCTGTGCCAATCTGCCAGTGGGTGAGCGCAGGATAATTTTGGTTGTGTTGTGACTTACCCTGAGTAGGTTGGTGGTCCCTACTTGGGCAGGGTGCATACTTCTGCCAACTGGATATCCGGGTTCTAACAGACGTCTTTCAGCAAGAAAGATTTCTTTGTCAAGAACATCCATTGCCTTTTTGATGTACCACTCAAAGGGGTAGCATCTCTTGGCCCCTTCCAGATTCGGGCCCAATGCGCTTTGTCATTTGCGTGAGTAGCAAGCAAAACCCCTCAGCAGACAGCAGGCAATATATTAAACAAATATAGGGCCAAGTTGCCTCAAAAAAAGATGCAAGGTGGTCCTAGGATAAGACACACAAATAATAAAACACAGTGCCTCAGTGTGGAATGTACGAAGCAAGGAGCTAAGAAGGGGTGGCCCGGACCAGTCTCCTCCAAGCCCCAGGCTGCGTGGCCAGGCCCGGGCCAAGCCAGCTCAAATGGTACAAGTGCTATATGGGCTGCAGCAGAGGGAAAGCAGCAGGGCCACTGCTCCTTTGAGGCCAGATGTATCCTGGGTCTACGAGTCCCCCTTCTGGGCAATGACTGGTGCAGACGTCACCCACTTCTTTCTTTAGGACTTGTGCCCTGGATACATACATTTTTTTTGGCAGGCATGGGCAAGTAACTGATTTGCCCAGAATCACGGGATGTGGAACAGGCACCGAGACTCAAACCTTACGCCACAATTACTCTGAAAACAGAGGGAGAGAACAAAACCCCCTTACTCAGTAACCTCCAGCACGCCAACACCCACAAATCACCTGCAGCAGATCACACAGCGCACACACTTTACACAGCACATCAGGGTGAAAATAACTTTCCTATATGTGTCTGCCATCCAGGGCTTATGTGGTCGCCCGCAATTACCAGTGACGTCAGAAGTGCGTCATCCAGTGGTGGTGGTCAGCCCGGGCAACACCCTCTAACCAGGACGGTAGGAAAAGAGGGGAGCGGGGTGGAGCCCACGCTTTTGTCTCCCTGGTTACACATCACATGTGCCCCCTGCCCCTTGTGATCTGTGATGCAGTATCCTGTAGGGGAGGGTATACTCAGACGTGAGTCCCTTGCTCATTGCACCATCAGGATTCAAGCAAGCCGGGCCGAAGAAGGCTGTGATGCCAGAAACCGGTCCCCGGAAGCTTGTTTCCTTCCCAGTATAAGAATTGGCTTGGTAGTTTGGTTTGCCCTGTTCCCATCATGCACTGGGACAGGAACAGACTAATTTGCATACAGCCAGGTTCTGAGCTGGGATGGTGCAGTGAGCTAAAAAAACGGTGATGGATTAAAACCATGATCTATTGACTTGGTAAGAGTATTCTGCATCATTCAGAAACTCTGTCCATCACCACCCCCCTTTTCCAAAATCGGTTTTATCCACACTATGTGTGGGAGGGTATACTCAGACGTGAGTCCCTTGCTCATTGCACCATCAGGATTCAAGCAAGCCGGGCCGAAGAAGGCTGTGATGCCAGAAACCGGTCCCCGGAAGCTTGTTTCCTTCCCAGTATAAGAATTGGCTTGATAGTTTGGTTTGCCCTGTTCCCATCATGCACTGGGACAGGAACAGACTAATTTGCATACAGCCAGGTTCTGAGCTGGGATGGTGCAGTGAGCTAAAAAACGGTGATGGATTAAAACCATGATCTATTGACTTGGTAAGAGTATTCTGCATCATTCAGAAACTCTGTCCATCACCACCCCCCTTTTCCAAAATCGGTTTTATCCACACTATGTGTGGGAGGGTATACTCAGACGTGAGTCCCTTGCTCATTGCACCATCAGGATTCAAGCAAGCCGGGCCGAAGAAGGCTGTGATGCCAAAAACCGGTCCCCGGAAGCTTGTTTCCTTCCCAGTATAAGAATTGGCTTGGTAGTTTGGTTGGCCCTGTTCCCATCATGCACTGGGACAGGAACAGACTAATTTGCATACAGCCAGGTTCTGAGCTGGGATGGTGCAGTGAGCTAAAAAACGGTGATGGATTAAAACCATGATCTATTGACTTGGTAAGAGTATTCTGCATCATTCAGAAACTCTGTCCATCACCACCCCCCTTTTCCAAAATCGGTTTTATCCACACTATGTGTGGGAGGGTATACTCAGACGTGAGTCCCTTGCTCATTGCACCATCAGGATTCAAGCAAGCCGGGCCGAAGAAGGCTGTGATGCCAGAAACCGGTCCCCGGAAGCTTGTTTCCTTCCCAGTATAAGAATTGGCTTGGTAGTTTGGTTTGCCCTGTTCCCATCATGCACTGGGACAGGAACAGACTAATTTGCATACAGCCAGGTTCTGAGCTGGGATGGTGCAGTGAGCTAAAAAACGGTGATGGATTAAAACCATGACCTATTGACTTGGTAAGAGTATTCTGCATCATTCAGAAACTCTGTCCATCACCACCCCCCTTTTCCAAAATCGGTTTTATCCACACTATGTGTGGGAGGGTATACTCAGACGTGAGTCCCTTGCTCATTGCACCATCAGGATTCAAGCAAGCCGGGCCGAAGAAGGCTGTGATGCCAGAAACCGGTCCCCGGAAGCTTGTTTCCTTCCCAGTGTAAGAATTGGCTTGGTAGTTTGGTTTGCCCTGTTCCCATCATGCACTGGGACAGGAACAGACTAATTTGCATACAGCCAGGTTCTGAGCTGGGATGGTGCAGTGAGCTAAAAAACGGTGATGGATTACAACCATGATCTATTGACTTGGTAAGAGTATTCTGCATCATTCAGAAACTCTGTCCATCACCACCCCCCTTTTCCAAAATCGGTTTTATCCACACTATGTGTGGGAGGGTATACTCAGACGTGAGTCCCTTGCTCATTGCACCATCAGGATTCAAGCAAGCCGGGCCGAAGAAGGCTGTGATGCCAGAAACCGGTCCCCGGAAGCTTGTTTCCTTCCCAGTATAAGAATTGGCTTGGTAGTTTGGTTTGCCCTGTTCCCATCATGCACTGGGACAGGAACAGACTAATTTGCATACAGCCAGGTTCTGAGCTGGGATGGTGCAGTGAGCTAAAAAACGGTGATGGATTAAAACCATGATCTATTGACTTGGTAAGAGTATTCTGCATCATTCAGAAACTCTGTCCATCACCACCCCCCTTTTCCAAAATCGGTTTTATCCACACTATGTGTGGGAGGGTATACTCAGACGTAAGTCCCTTGCTCATTGCACCATCAGGATTCAAGCAAGCCGGGCCGAAGAAGGCTGTGATGCCAGAAACCGGTCCCCGGAAGCTTGTTTCCTTCCCAGTATAAGAATTGGCTTGGTAGTTTGGTTTGCCCTGTTCCCATCATGCACTGGGACAGGAACAGACTAATTTGCATACAGCCAGGTTCTGAGCTGGGATGGTGCAGTGAGCTAAAAAACGGTGATGGATTAAAACCATGATCTATTGACTTGGTAAGAGTATTCTGCATCATTCAGAAACTCTGTCCATCACCACCCCCCTTTTCCAAAATCGGTTTTATCCACACTATGTGTGGGAGGGTATACTCAGACGTGAGTCCCTTGCTCATTGCACCATCAGGATTCAAGCAAGCCGGGCCGAAGAAGGCTGTGATGCCAGAAACCGGTCCCCGGAAGCTTGTTTCCTTCCCAGTATAAGAATTGGCTTGGTAGTTTGGTTTGCCCTGTTCCCATCATGCACTGGGACAGGAACAGACTAATTTGCATACAGCCAGGTTCTGAGCTGGGATGGTGCAGTGAGCTAAAAAACGGTGATGGATTAAAACCATGATCTATTGACTTGGTAAGAGTATTCTGCATCATTCAGAAACTCTGTCCATCACCACCCCCTTTTTCCAAAATCGGTTTTATCCACACTATGTGTGGGAGGGTATACTCAGACGTGAGTCCCTTGCTCATTGCACCATCAGGATTCAAGCAAGCCGGGCCGAAGAAGGCTGTGATGCCAGAAACCGGTCCCCGGAAGCTTGTTTCCTTCCCAGTATAAGAATTGGCTTGGTAGTTTGGTTTGCCCTGTTCCCATCATGCACTGGGACAGGAACAGACTAATTTGCATACAGCCAGGTTCTGAGCTGGGATGGTGCAGTGAGCTAAAAAACGGTGATGGATTAAAACCATGATCTATTGACTTGGTAAGAGTATTCTGCATCATTCAGAAACTCTGTCCATCACCACCCCCCTTTTCCAAAATCGGTTTTATCCACACTATGTGTGGGAGGGTATACTCAGACGTGAGTCCCTTGCTCATTGCACCATCAGGATTCAAGCAAGCCGGGCCGAAGAAGGCTGTGATGCCAGAAACCGGTCCCCGGAAGCTTGTTTCCTTCCCAGTATAAGAATTGGCTTGGTAGTTTGGTTGGCCCTGTTCCCATCATGCACTGGGACAGGAACAGACTAATTTGCATACAGCCAGGTTCTGAGCTGGGATGGTGCAGTGAGCTAAAAAACGGTGATGGATTAAAACCATGATCTATTGACTTGGTAAGAGTATTCTGCATCATTCAGAAACTCTGTCCATCACCACCCCCCTTTTCCAAAATCGGTTTTATCCACACTATGTGTGGGAGGGTATACTCAGACGTGAGTCCCTTGCTCATTGCACCATCAGGATTCAAGCAAGCCGGGCCGAAGAAGGCTGTGATGCCAGAAACCGGTCCCCGGAAGCTTGTTTCCTTCCCAGTATAAGAATTGGCTTGGTAGTTTGGTTTGCCCTGTTCCCATCATGCACTGGGACAGGAACAGACTAATTTGCATACAGCCAGGTTCTGAGCTGGGATGGTGCAGTGAGCTAAAAAACGGTGATGGATTAAAACCATGATCTATTGACTTGGTTAGAGTATTCTGCATCATTCAGAAACTCTGTCCATCACCACCCCCTTTTTCCAAAATCGGTTTTATCCACACTATGTGTGGGAGGGTATACTCAGACGTGAGTCCCTTGCTCATTGCACCATCAGGATTCAAGCAAGCCGGGCCGAAGAAGGCTGTGATGCCAGAAACCGGTCCCCGGAAGCTTGTTTCCTTCCCAGTATAAGAATTGGCTTGGTAGTTTGGTTTGCCCTGTTCCCATCATGCACTGGGACAGGAACAGACTAATTTGCATACAGCCAGGTTCTGAGCTGGGATGGTGCAGTGAGCTAAAAAACGGTGATGGATTAAAACCATGATCTATTGACTTGGTAAGAGTATTCTGCATCATTCAGAAACTCTGTCCATCACCACCCCCCTTTTCCAAAATCGGTTTTATCCACACTATGTGTGGGAGGGTATACTCAGACGTGAGTCCCTTGCTCATTGCACCATCAGGATTCAAGCAAGCCGGGCCGAAGAAGGCTGTGATGCCAGAAACCGGTCCCCGGAAGCTTGTTTCCTTCCCAGTATAAGAATTGGCTTGGTAGTTTGGTTGGCCCTGTTCCCATCATGCACTGGGACAGGAACAGACTAATTTGCATACAGCCAGGTTCTGAGCTGGGATGGTGCAGTGAGCTAAAAAACGGTGATGGATTAAAACCATGATCTATTGACTTGGTAAGAGTATTCTGCATCATTCAGAAACTCTGTCCATCACCACCCCCCTTTTCCAAAATCGGTTTTATCCACACTATGTGTGGGAGGGTATACTCAGACGTGAGTCCCTTGCTCATTGCACCATCAGGATTCAAGCAAGCCGGGCCGAAGAAGGCTGTGATGCCAGAAACCGGTCCCCGGAAGCTTGTTTCCTTCCCAGTATAAGAATTGGCTTGGTAGTTTGGTTTGCCCTGTTCCCATCATGCACTGGGACAGGAACAGACTAATTTGCATACAGCCAGGTTCTGAGCTGGGATGGTGCAGTGAGCTAAAAAACGGTGATGGATTAAAACCATGATCTATTGACTTGGTAAGAGTATTCTGCATCATTCAGAAACTTTGTCCATCACCACCCCCTTTTTCCAAAATCGGTTTTATCCACACTATGTGTGGGAGGGTATACTCAGACGTGAGTCCCTTGCTCATTGCACCATCAGGATTCAAGCAAGCCGGGCCGAAGAAGGCTGTGATGCCAGAAACCGGTCCCCGGAAGCTTGTTTCCTTCCCAGTATAAGAATTGGCTTGGTAGTTTGGTTTGCCCTGTTCCCATTATGCACTGGGACAGGAACAGACTAATTTGCATACAGCCAGGTTCTGAGCTGGGATGGTGCAGTGAGCTAAAAAATGGTGATGGATTAAAACCATGATCTATTGACTTGGTAAGAGTATTCTGCATCATTCAGAAACTCTGTCCATCACCACCCCCCTTTTCCAAAATCGGGATGTGTGAAGTACCTTCCTGCCCTGAACCCCCTCCCCACACCTGGTTTCACCTTGGAGATACCCAGTAGGGACCATCTCACAGGGATAGCCAGGACGGGTTCCCCAGCGGTCTTCAGCGCCAGGACGCCTCAGGGCAGCAGTGAGCTTTACAAGACACATACTTTTACATTTACTGTACCCCTCGGACTACAGTAAAACTCTTCCTACCTGACTGGGTGACCTTTCACTTTCAGTGCCCCAAACACACCCACATCTGTTTCCAGACCTTAAAAATGAATTGATATCCTGGGTGAAGATCCCAACCCATCATTGCAAATGTGACTTGGTCACCAGTACCCCAACTTCCTCCATGCCACAGGCTCTGGCCTTAATTGTTTAGTTAATTGTTTGCTTCTGGTTCCCCAAAAAAGCCATTGCGGTAGCCTGCCTGTACCCCCTGGGCCCTGGCTGTCCCCTCTGTGGCCTGTTCCCCTTTGGCAACCTGTTTTATTTATGTAGGATCACTTTGTAAGTACTGCCATGCTTTGCTGGGAGCTTTCGCTGCCAGCAAGGCACCCCTACCACATATGCACCTCAATTCTTCACAAACTAACAACAACCCCTTGCATTCCACCATCCCAGACTTCTGTTGGACATCCATCCTCTGCTCTGTCTGCCCTAATCCCTTTTTGGGCTCTTATTGCCCCTGCATCAGTGTTTCTAGTTTGCTTGTATCATTGCTTGAAAAGTTCCAGCATCACCTCAGAGAACTCACCCAAATGACCAGTTTCAGGCAATAATGTCCTCTCTTTGTTTAACTGGTCTTTTTCCTCTCCCGTCCAACTGATTGGTACCAACACTCACAAAATAGACGCTCCTGCATTTTTGTCTGGGCTATCCCCTACAACCGCCCTAATGTCTTCCTGTGGCATCTTTGCCTTCTTTGCTCCTGTGGCACCCCTGCCCCTACCCACTTTAGCCTCCTTCTTGGAACACTGCTTCTACCCCGTGGCAATGCGTAAGTATGAACATTAGTTGTAAAAACTCCCCCTTGCAACTCCTCTATGTCCTTGCAACGTTCACTACCTTCGGGGGTGGGGGCTTGCATTTGGACCAATGCCAGCTCCCACCCCTCCCAACTGTTCACTTTTGTCGGAAAAGTGGGCCGAAAACTGCTCTAAATCCGGGCAGCTGAGGGGTTCCTGCCCTGGGGCACCCTGTTAGATCCAGCCTCCTCCTCCGTGGCGAGCTCTAGTGAACGCTGTGCAGCAGTCCCTCTCCTCCCATCATTGTTCAGCAGTCCCTCCCTTCCCTTGCCTCCCTTCATTGTCCAGCAGTCCCTAGCCTCCCATCATTGTGCAGCGGTCCCTCGCCTCCCATCACTGTGCAGCAGTCCCTCGCCTCCCATCATTGTGCAGCGGTCCCTTGCCTCCCATCATTGTGCAGCAGTCCCTCGCCTCCCATCATTGTGCAGCAGTCCCTCGCCTCCCATCATTGTGCAGCGGTCCCTTGCCTCCCATCATTGTGCAGCAGTCCCTCGCCTCCCATCATTGTGCAGCAGCCATTTCCTCGCCTCCCATCATTGTGCAGCGGTCCCTCGCCTCCCATCACTGTGCAGCAGTCCCTCGCCTCCCATCATTGCGCGGTGCTCCCTCACCTCCTATCATTGTGAGGCCCTCCCTCATCTCCCATCATTGTGCAGCAGCCATTTCCTCGCCTCCCATCACTGTGCAGCGGTCCCTCGCCTCCCATCATTGTGCAGCGGTCCCTCCCTTCCCTTGCCTCCCTTCATTGTCCAGCAGTCCCTAGCCTCCCATCATTGTGCAGCGGTCCCTCGCCTCCCATCACTGTGCAGCGGTCCCTCGCCTCCCATCATTGCGCGGTGCTCCCTCATCTCCCATCATTGTGCAGCAGCCATTTCCTCGCCTCCCATCACTGTGCAGGGGTCCTTCGCCCCATCATTGTGTGGCAGTCCCTTGCCTCCCATCCCTTGCCTCCAGTCATTGTACAATGGTTCCTTTCCCTCATCATTATAAGGCAGTCCCCCGCCTCCCATCATTGTGCGGTGCTCCCTCGCCTCTCATCATTGTTCAGCGGTGCCTCGCCTGCCATCATTGTGCGGCGGTCCCCCGCCTCCATCATTGTGCGGCAGTCCCTTGCCTCCCACCATTGTGCAGTAGTCTCTCACCTCCCATAATTGTGCGGCGGTCCCTCGTCTGCTATCATTGTGCAGCATTCCCTCGCCTCCCATCATTGTGCAGCCCTCCCTCGTTTCCCATCATTGTGCAGCAGTCATTCCCTCACCTCCCATCATTGTGCAGCAGTCCCTTGGCTCCCACCCCTTGCCTCCCATCATTGGCAGCGGTCCCTCGCCTCCCATCAATGTGCGGCAGTCCCTCAACTCCCATCATTGTGCAGCAGTCCCTCGCCTGCCATCATTGTTCAGCGGTCCCTCGCCTGCCATCATTGTGCGGCGGTCGTCACCTCCCATCATTGTGCGGCGGTCCCTCGCCACCTATCATTGTGTGGCGGTCCCTCACCTCCCATCAATGTGCGGCAGTCCCTCACCTCCCATCATTGTGCAGCAGTCCCTCGCCTGCCATCATTGTTCAGCGGTCCCTCACCTCCCATCATTGTGCGGCGGTCCCTCGCCTCCTATCATTGTGTGGCGGTCCCTCACCTCCCATCAATGTGCGGCAGTCCCTCACCTCCCATCATTGTGCAGCAGTCCCTCGCCTGCCATCATTGTTCAGCGGTCCCTCACCTCCCATCATTGTGTGGCGGTCCCTTGCCTCCCATCATTGTGTGGTGGTCCCTCACCTCCCATCATTGTGCAGCAGTCCCTCGCCTGCCATCATTGTTCAGCGGTCCCTCACCTCCCATCATTGTGTGGCGGTCCCTCGCCTCCCATCATTGTGTGGTGGTCCCTCACCTCCCATCATTGTGTGGCGGTCCCTCGCACTGTGGGGTTCAGAAGTGTAGCTTTCTTATCCAATGTAAATAAATAATTTCTGCCTTTAAGACAAGTATGTGAAGCTTCTTCACTGGTAATGAGTGACTGAATTATTGAACCCCGTCTATTGGCAAATTGGAGCGAGGTGTGCGATCAAAATACTTGAATCTATGTGTTTGACGTACAGGCAACTAACTGTGAGTTAATGTTAAGGGAACGGTGAATCCTGAATTTATTTATTTGTGGAGATACTGAGTCAGTGACTGGGACAGAGAGAAAGGTAAAAGATTCATTGATCTATCAATGCCTCAAGAACTTTGAAGTTAACAAACTGTTGTTACAATGTGGCCTCTTTATAATGTAAACATTGAGCCCCGTGCTCAGTAGCCATGCACAGGAAGGACTGGTTGTCATCTCGAGCCAAAAGAAACACCGCTGGGATAACTGACTCTGTCGGCATCTGATAAACTGGATGCTTTGTGCAAGCAACAAAAACAAGTAGCAGAGTTTTGCTGCACTTGAGCTTCGATTGGAAGGTACCACTTATCACAGCTGGGAGCCTTCCTGTATCTGCACAGGCTACTTAATCAAGCCCTCATCAGTAATTAGCCCCGCTGGACGCCACATTTTTTTTCTAACAAACCCAGGCGTCTGTGAGGTTAACAGAATAATTATTCCAGTTTCATACATAGGATGATTATAGTACACGAGTGACTATTTTACTGCAGTTACGACAGACTTATTTTCACACGTACTTGGAGGACCGAAGAGTGCTGTGTTTCGTCTACATTCAAAGGCAATAACAGTAATGTAGGACTATTACATTTATGAACATCAGAAGAAGACTATTCATGTTCTCACAAAAATAAAGAAAGGACAAAGTATTTAATCAGAAACTTCAACAAACAACATCTAGACAATGTTGACCACTTCACTTATACTAGTTTTTTTATTTTATCCATTGACAACGGTCCCCACCTCATTTACATTAGTTTTTTCTCAATTATTCTAATAATAATAAATTACGGAGTCTGTAATTGCTCCACCTGCGTTTCTGTAGCGTCCTGGCCAGCCTGTGATGCCATGGGAGGACTGGAGGGATTCTTTTGTGGCATATCTGGAAGCAATTGGTGGAAATATATTTCCTTCAAAAAGAAAATGTGCCTTCCTGAAACACAATGTAGGTGTAGAAGGGAGGGACTTTTTGCTAGAAGATGGCGGTCTACTCATATACAGTCATTATGATCGCTTCATCAACACAGATTCAAAACCTTTCAGCAGATTCCCACACCAACACAATAGGACTCAACCAGTCTAAGGCTGCTATATGTTCAATGACCCCTTCAACACGAAGCTTGTTTAGTTCCACAGCCAATGCCTCCTTCATTGCTAAAGGAACTCCCCTTACTTTATGGATTTTTGGCACAGACCGTTCCTTTAGAATGATGCGATGAGAAAAACCTTTCAGTTTTCCCAATCTTTCTAGAAAACCTCCAGTAAAGCTCTTCTCCACCTCTCTGTGTCTGAATCAATAATTGCCATTACCTGTTCACTTCTATTAGGGTCTTAAGTAATCCCCAATTTCCTTTGCTCTTTCAAACCTAGAAGTGAACTAACTTTTTAAACAACATATACCCAGCTGTTATTTATTTGTTTGTCCAGTGTGGACTCAAGATACTCTAGAATAGGTAGTTTTGTTCCATATCCATAATACCCTACTGGAATTACTGTGGTTTGCTTCAATTTGCACTATAGATAAAGGTTTATATGTACCTTTGTCAATAATAGTACATGGTGAGCGGAATCCGCCCAAATGTCCACACTCACACCTGGCATTGCTATTTGACACTTAGGCGGATTGTAGGCATCATTAACGTTCAATACCTGCTGTTGCGTCATTATACTTTGTGATTCCCCACCATAATCATCAGGTATACAACTAATACTTTATCGTTATGTGACGAATTGTCATCAATCATTTGTATGGTATTACATGTATTTCTCTTCTTATCCATCCTTCTTTCATTCATACTAGCCTTGCACATTCTGGCGAAATATCCAATACGTGTACAACAATAAAATTTTGCCTTTAAAGCTGGACAGTTCACATGCGTGACTTCATGTTTGAAACTCCCACACCTGAAACACTGTACCTTGTTTCTGTTTGGTTGTCAAATGATGTGGACTTAGATTTTTTTTCTCACAACAGCATTCACATTTTGTAACGTCGCCTCACAACAATCAACCTGAGATGAAGAAGGTTTGTTTTCCGATTTTAAAATTGATAAATAGGAAGATGCATCTTCCATTTATTTAACAATAGCAATAGCTTTGTCTAAAGTAGATTCATTTACACTCAACAATGTTTCTTGAATTTCGAAATTACTCATTCTCTTGATCAACTGATCTCTAATAATCTCATCATGTAAATCTTTGAATTTGCATGTAACTGCCAAAACACGCGAACATTTTGCCTAGTAATTGACGTCTGGAGAAAAAATTAGGTCTCTCTACGACAACATTAAATGTTTTTGCTGTGGTGCTTACTTAAAGCTCTCATGGCCCGCTCACACACATGTCCTGGTCTTCGACTTCATCATCATCCTTTTCTTGCACATCAGGAGAAGGTAAACTCCCCAGGCTATGGAATATATCAACTTAATTGATCTATCAAGCGTGGTGGAGGTATTGCATTAAATCTCAAGGAGCCTTTTTCATGCAGTTTTAAGAAGGAGGATATCCCTGACTGTGAAAGTGCTTTTTTAAAAATCACTCTTAACCATAATTTCACGGTTTCAGGGTTGCTTATTTATCACCCTCCTGTGCCATCTAATATATTTAGGGAAGCTATAGTGAATAGGGTTACCGTACTTGCTAGTAAAGCAGCAAATTTCACCATTCTGGGTGATTTAAATGTTCATCTGGAAGACAGCGGCAAAACGGATATTGCCTGCTTCCTAGCTGATTTAGAGGCCTGTCAATTGATACAATGTGTGACTGGTTGCCGCTCACACTTGTTTTCAGAACGGACTGTTGCTCTCCGGATCGGAGGAGAGAGGAGATCACTGGAGGGTTTTAATCCCGGTTTTCTGCCGTGTCCTGAGGCCCCCGCTCCACGGGCGCTGTGAGACATTTGAAGGACTTCTTGTTTCTAGGGGCAATCAGCGGGGGACTGCGAGGCCCAGCAGGCTTCACTTCCCACAGCTGGTGCCTCTTCCCCCGGTGGACACCCCCCCGCCAGGTGCCTACATTACCTTTCGCGCCACCCGCTCCGCGGGCGCCGCTCCACTTGTTTTCAGAACGGACTGTTGCTCTCCGGATCGGAAGAGAGAGGAGATCCCTGGAGGGTTTTATACCCGGTTTTCTGCCGTGTCCTGAGGCCCCTGCTCCACGGGCGCTGTGAGACATTTGAAGGACTTCTTGTTGCTAGGGGCGATCACCGGGGGACTGCGAGGCCCAGCAGGCTTCACTTCCCACAGCTGGTGCCTCTTCCCCGGTGGACACACCCCCGCCAGGTGCCTACATTACCTTTCGCGCCACCCGCTCCGCGGGTGCCGCTCCACTTGTTTTCAGAACGGACTGTTGCTCTCCGGATCGGAGGAGAGAGGAGATCCCTGGAGGGTTTTAATCCCGGTTTTCTGCTGTGTCCTGAGGCCCCCGCTCCACGGGCGCTGTGAGACATTTGAAGGACTTCTTGTTGCTAGGGGCAATCACCGGGGGACTGCGAGGCCCAGCAGGCTTCACTTCCCACAGCTGGTGCCTCTTCCCCCGGTGGACACCCCCCCGCCAGGACCGTTAAATTTGAACTCATTGTCCCGCGACGCGGAACGCGCGCGGGTGGGCGCCGGGCGAAGCCCGGGCCAAGGGCGGGCCGGTTATAAGCCCGTTTAGAGACCGTGTGAGGCTGGGCTGGCCCCCCTCTTGCATCTTTGCTTGTGTAAACCCTTTTTATGTGTATTCTTATTTTATTAGATATTTATTTTTTTGTATCAGTGACAGTGGACCCTCTGCTGTTTAGACCATGAGTACGCGTGGAAGTAGAAGTAAAACGGCTGCAGGGGGGGGGCCTCTTTAACGGGTACACTCGATAATTTTATAATTAGGGCAAACACATTTATAGACCAAGAGATTACCCAATTGGAGCGCAGAGTGTCTCAGGATTTGGCTGTAGCTAGAAGATCTTCTTTGGGCCTTCTTGCCTCAGCCAAAACCTCCGAACAGCATAGGGCTGCCGGTTTAATTGACACTCACGCCGTACGTTATAGCCTGCCCAACACCGTGGACTTGTCAGCGTCTCACATATTATCCGACTCCCAAATCAGCTTGGAACTTGAAAAAACTCCGACTTTGGCTGTCAATGTTACCCAAGAGGACAATAGCCCAAGCCAGTCGAGGCAGAGGAGGGAGGGGGCTATTCCTAAAATCGCCAAAATTCCTAAAATACCAAAGTCAAGAAAACCCAGTGGTAGGGGCGAATTACACAAAGAAAAAAGGGGCGAAATTGTCCAAACCCTGCAGGTAGAAAACGATCACTTAAGTACCGCTGTTTGAAAGGAGGTACTACCTCTGAAGTGGTAGTGGTACAAATTAATTCAGCTGAGAGAAGTGTTAATGTTGATAAGGATGATAGCATACTCTTGTCAAAAATGGGGGAGCTTTTTAAATTTTATTTCTCCCCGATTGAGACAAGACTTTCTCACATTGAAAAGCTGATAGCCGACTTATGCGATCTGCCTAAAAACACTAAATCTCAGGCAGCACCTAAAGCAGGGGGTGCTTAACCAATCAACACTAAACCCGCAGTCCCACTAGCTATAAACTTGCCAGCCCCAGTGATTAGCACCAAATTAAAGATCACATCTGCCCCCGAGAAGACAACTGCAGATAATCCCAAAGTTTGCACCCCGCCCCCGCGAGAGGAGACTACACCATCTAGGGCGCACATTTTGCAATCTAGAGAGATCAGGAATAAAGGGCCACTAGACAGGCCACGAGTTGTAAATCTGCCCCCTGAGGCAAACCCTTATGTAATAGTTATGACTGGAGTACCGGAGTTGGGTGATGCGGCTGATGAACCAAATTGGTCTTTAGTAAATAAGGTTCAACATTGGCTCAATTCCAACCGCCCCCCACCGTACAAGTAAGATTTTGACGGTACGCAGGGTATCTTGGGTGGGACATGAGAGGAAAACGGTTCAGGGCGACTGCGTCCTGATCAACTTTGAGGATCCGTACGTGGCCGAGCACATATGTTCTTGGAACACGCAAAACAGCCTTGAGGGAATCCAAACCAAAAGACTCTTTTCTTTTTACCCTTTGAGAAATCGCCATATCCGTGAGGTAAACTATGACGGCAATTGGCGTAGAATAGGGCAGCGTGAGCGGGGGGGGAGATTGGAGGGTAAGGGGGATGCAACCCATCAGGGACCTAGACTATAGAGAAGATTGGGGAGGTTTCCCCGACCACAAACAGGTTTAGCTGTTTAGATATGGTCGACTGACGGTCACCAAATACTAGTCTGACAAAAAGAAAGAGTATAAACATCACTAATCCCATTAGTATAGCCATTGGCTTCACAAATGTTTGTCTAAAAGTCCAAAGTGCTCAGTTAGTTAAAGACAAATCCGTAGTTCTAAACACCGGCCCAACAATAACAGAGCCACACATTATAGTTGATCCACCGAACAATTCTACCGTAGAAATAGGCGGAATTTCTAAAACCAGTCCTAATTACCCCGATGAAACAGTGGGGGGCGATGGAGTAATAACAAGAGACGTTATAGAAATTTTGACTCCGAGGGACGTAATCCCTTCGATGGTAGTAGATCCTTCCCAGATGAGAATAGGGGCAGTCTGGCTTTGACCTCTTGGAACATAGCGGGCCTGTCCAGTAAAGTAAAAGACCCAATTTTCCTAGCATATATACATAACTTTGACGTAATTTGTCTCCAGGAATGCTGGGAACAGTCTGAGATTCATCTAAATGGGTATCGTAATTTCTTTTCCCCAGCCCAGCAGTCCAATAGGGGTAGGTCCTCAGGCGGTTTATGCACTTTTATATCCAATACTGCTAACCTGTCAGCCAAATGGTTTCCCAGTAAGAGTAATAACCAGTACTATCAGGCACTTACTCTCAAAGTAGAAGGGAAGCAGCTTATCAGACTGATCAACTTATACAACAATATTCCTGGAGTTGATTGCAAACGGGTTTTCGACGAACTAAATATGGATTTATGTGGGGTAACTGGCTCAGAACAGGAGGAAAGGTGTACTATGGTGACAGGAGACTTTAACTGCCATCTCTGTCCCCACGGTAACCTAAATATATGTGGTATGGTCAACCTAAAGGGAGATCCATGTTCCCACTTTGAGCATTCTATGCTGGGGAATTTGCTCAATAACTTGCTATTTGAGCAAGATTTGAGCTTTGTAAATGAGCTTTGTATTCCCCAGGAAAAGTTTCAACCAACTTTTAATGGCAGAGGAACTAAGTCAGTGATTGACTATACCCTGATCACTACCAGTTATCATTGCAATGTCATAACGTTTAAAACTGAGGACATTGCTCTTAGTGACCATTTTCCCATCAGCTCAATTTTTAGCTGGGGGGAAAATTGTGCCCAACAACCTAATGTAATAGAAAACCTGTATAGGCACGGGATTTCTTTGAACAGAACTAATGGGTACTCAATAAAGTGGAGTAAGGTGGATCCAATAGGGTTTCTTCAAAGTTTGGTAGCGGACTATTTAACAGACTTTATGATTTGTCTTGGGGAAAATATAAACCCCCAAGAGGTTACCGCAGCATTTCAAAACATCACCCTTCAGATCAGTAGTATGTTAACAGGGACCATACGGGGAGGGGGTAACCCTAAGGTTGAGGGATGGTTTAACTCCGATTGCAGTAAGGCTCACTCCCATCTAAAGAATACTCTAAAGAAAGTCCCCCGAAATCCCTTAGATATCAAGTGTGCAAGAGCAACTTATAAATTAGCTCTGCAGAAACGAAAAAAGGAACTAAAAGAGACAGCTTGGGGAGCCTTGCTTAAGGCGTGCTCCTTAAGGGATAAAACTGCCTTCTGGCGTGCAGTAAATGCCCCCTTTTTTGCAGAAAGGAAATGTGATATCATGGAGATTGCCATTGAGGAGACTGTCTGGGTCAATCATTTTGCCGAGCTTTACAAGAAAGACGACTTGGTCAACTTGGGTAGCTCTAGTACCGATCAGCCCGTTACCCTAGAGTCTGTCTCCCAATCTTTTTTCCCATTGGATATAGTCTTTTCTTTAGCAGAGGTGGAACTGGCTGTTACTGAAAGCTCAAACTGTAAAGCCCCAGGCCCAGACGGCATCCCTATCGATATTTATAAGGCAAATATTGCTCTCTGGGCACCGCTCCCGACCAATGTGTTAAACAGTTATAATAAAAGCGGATTTCCTTCCACTTGGCAGGATGCGATTGTAGTGCCCATATTTAAAAAGGGGGATCGAAACGATCCAAAATGTTATCGCCCTATCTCCTTACTCGACTCTCTAATGAAAATAGCAGGTCGAGTTATTTTAAACAGACTACAGATATGGGCCAATGACGAGAGTATTTTATCTAAATTTCAAAATGGTTTTAAGTCTGGTCTGGGTACCATCGAACAAGGACATAACTTGACGATGTTGATAGAAAAATATAAGACGGCCAAAAAGGGAAATCTATTCATAACATTCGTTGATCTCAGTTCAGCATTTGACTGTCTGAGTCACGATGTTTTATGGGATACATTGGAAACCCTGGGAGTTGATGTAAATATTCGAAACTTTCTCAAGGAATTATACAGAGGGGCAGGGGCAAAGGTGTGCCACGGTAAGAAAGGTGAATGCACAATTTTTTTTTTAATAATGAAGGGTGTACGCCAGGGTTGTATCCTTGCTCCCTTTCTTTTTAATCTTTATATTAACAGTGTAGCGGACCATCTAACAAAATTGGCTGTGGATGTCCCCCAAGTTAATGGTATCGCAGTTCCCATTCTGCTTTATGCAGATGATGCGGCCATTATGGCAAGAACCCAACTAGGCCTCCAGAAGGCTTTAATTGGTTTTTCAGAATACATGGGATCTAGGGGCCTGAAAATTAATATTGGGAAAACCCTTACTATGTGCTGCACTTCAAAAAATAAGGTTGCTTGCAATAGCTTTTTAAATCAGTCAAAGATAGAACGTACTAGTACTTTTTCTTACCTGGGGGTCGTTTTTAATAAAAAAGGGACATGGATCACAGCCAAAGCTACTAGGTGCCTAGCCTTCTCACGTGCTATCGGGGCACTTATACAGTTCGCCAACAAACTGGGAGGTAGACCGACTCTCATTTTGTCCGATATTTATAGAGCTAAATGCGTGTCGACTGCTACCTATGGAGCTGGTATCTGGGGCATTGTAGATTGCCAGGAAATTCACATGAAGGAAAATAGTTTCCTCAGATATTTGTTAGCTGTTCCGAGATCTACCTCAACATACGTCTGCCATATGGAATTGGCCACAGCTTATATATCTGATATAATTAGGATTAGCCCTGTGTTGTTTTGGCATAAAATCTGGACCTCTGTCGAAACTGATTTTAACGGGGCGATTATCACAGACTGTTTACGACATGAAGTGTCCAAAAATATTCAATGGCTCTCCTATGTTAAGGAATTCCTAACAAATATAGGGCATCAGGAATTTTTTAATACGCCGGCATCCCTCATCTCCATATCGAGAAAAATGCTAATAGATCAATGTTCTGTCTATTTGGTTGACCAACGTTGGTCTGTGGAGGGGAAGAAGACCTCAGTCCTGCATCATCATTCACTAATGCATGATTCTGGCTGGCAGCTTTATC
Source organism: Lissotriton helveticus (assembly GCF_964261635.1). NCBI lineage: Eukaryota > Metazoa > Chordata > Amphibia > Caudata > Salamandridae > Lissotriton > Lissotriton helveticus. The sequence goes on from NC_136070.1 coordinate 645,020,792, forward strand.
TGTCCCCTGAACTGGCCAGCTACGACAGAATGCTTTTGGCACGGTTAAGAATGGGTAGTTATTTTAGGTTGGTTACCTTTCCATCCATTAATAATTGGTCCAAAAACCTAATTAATTGCCCATGTGACAATCATTCTGTACAGTCTACAATTCACTGTGTTCTTTTTTGTAAATTTGTTGGATGGGGAAGAAAAAGATATTTAATTCCACTGTTAAAGCTTTGGGGATTGAGACAGTGAAGACCGGCACTTTTCAAAATTCTTCTGTTACAGGACGAAATGACCATAAGTGCTGTATCTAAATTCTTAAAATTTATTATAAGATGCAGATCCTCTATGGTCTGAATGATTTCTGCACTATACACTTGCACTTTAACCGTAACTGAATTGCATTTTATTGAGAGAAATGAACTTGGACAGAGAAAGCCTTATTTTTGCACCTGTATTAAGTCCCTATATATTTTATGATATTTGTTTGTATTTTCCCTAAATATAATCATTTTTGTATTGTGTAGTAATTGAATTTTAAACTTGTATGTTTTTTATGCTGTGCTTATATGATCCTTTTTATGGTATCGAATAAAGCTATCTTTGACTTTGACTGGTTGCACTCATGTGGCCGGCCATTTGTTGGACTCCATATTTTCTAATCTGGGTTCTATAACAGTGTCACCTCCGGTTCCTTTGGTCTGGTCCTACCACTTCTTGGTTTCCTTCTCCCTTTAGCTGCCAGGGAAACTGGCTTTAAACTGCTCTTGCTCTGTGATGAAACATCTTTGGCAGAAATTGGATATTAGTCAATTCTTGAATTTTTGTTAAGCTCAAAACCACAGTTCCCTTCTAACATAGAGGCAGCTGATATTCTCTTCCAGGATTGGCTGACTCTGGCATTAGATACCAGCATGCCTGCAGAACTCAGTTCAAAGAAGAAACAAGGGCCATCTAACTCGTGGTTTAATGAAACCTTGGTGAAAGCTAAAAAGATCTGTAAGCGATTGGAGCGATCTTGGAAGCGTACTTATGATTTGGAATCCTAAAATAAATATTGTGATGCAATTAAGACATATCATAGGCGGATCTGGAAAGCTAGAGCCGAATACATTGCTGCTAAAATTTTGGACAGTAATAACCCCCCTAAAATGATTTTCTCCCTTCTCAGAAACATGCAACACTCTAATGTGGAAAGGGATCCCCCAGTCTCCTCCAACGCTCAGTGCGACAAACTTGCTGATTTCTTTGTGCGCAAGGTGGAGACTATTTATAACAACCTTCCAACTGTCAGTTTCCATTTAGTTAGGGTCAACACTGATCAAGTAGCCAAGGTTGAGGACAGGTTAGTCACACCTGGACTAACGTTGTGTACTTTCCCTCCTCTTACACGCTCTGTGACGGAATCACTCTGTTGTGATAATAAATCAGGCTCCCCAGTGAATCCTTTGAGACCAACTTCGTCTGGTCTATAAGTCAGTTCTACCAGCGGTCAGGGAACTGATTAATTTATCTCTGTCCTCTGCATCATTGCCGTAACATGGAAACATGCAAATGTTATTCCTCTTCTTTAGAAACCATCTCTAGAGCCCTTGGACCCGGGGAATTTTCGTCCGATCTCCCAACTTCCTTTTTTAGCCAAAGCTACTGAATCCTATGTAAATACTGTCTTGGCTGAATTTGTAGAGCAGAACAAAATCCTTGACCCCTCACAGAACGGCTTTCGCCCCCGCTACAGCACAGAGTCGGCACTGTTGGCTGTGATTGAGGATATCTGTGGCAGCCTAGATGTTGGGAACTCAGCTGCCTTGGTTCTATTGGATTTAAGTGCCGCTTTCGACACTGTTTCCCATGACATCCTTTTAGGTAGGCTGTACGATATCGGGGTCTGGGGGCTGGCCTTGACCTGGTTCAGTTATTTTTTGGAAAGCAGAACTTTTCAGTTTGCTGTACCACCATACCACTAGCAGGTGCATGCCATTAAACAAGGGGTCCCACATGGTTCGATATTGAGCCCTGACTGTTTAACATCTATCTTCAACCTCTAGCAATGGTTGCTAAAAGTAGAGGGGTGTCATTGGTATCTTATGCCGATGACACCCAGTTAGTCATTGATTTTTTTAAAAACTGTAAAAACAATCTTTTTAAATTTAAAGAGGATTTGTTAGCGATCTCAGACTGGATGACAGCCAATTGCTTGCAGCTTAATGCTGCCAAGTCGGAAATTCTTGTGCTGGGGAGCGATAGTGCTCTCTTGTAAGAACAGTGGTGGCCGGATAAACTCAAACCACCGCCACTGCCTAAAGAGGCCGTTAAGAATCTGGGCTTCTGGATAGATAGGGATCTTTCTTTTGATATCCAATCTAAAGTTCTTGCAGGGGTCTGTTTTGGACTCCTGAGGGGGTTGAAACCCCAGCTTGGATAATTTGAACCAAAAACACGCCAAACTATTCTCCAGGCCAAAATCTTATCCAGGTTGGATTATGGCAACTCCCTTTATCTGGCCGCCAATAAATCGTGTATTGTACGCCTCCAACGAATTCAGAATGCCACGGCCCGGGCTCTGCTGGCACTGCACAAGTTCTGCTCGGTATCTAATCGTTTACCAAAGTTGCATTGGCTGCCTCTAGCCAAAAGAATTCGGTTTAAGTCCTTGTGTGTAGCCCACAAAATTCTGACACAACAAGGCCCTCCAATCTTAATGGACCTGTTAGTCCAGTACATCCCGAATCGCCCCCTACCCTCTGCCAACTCGTGATTGGCCTGTTCCCCCTGTTTTCAAAGAGCCAGAGCTGGTGGGCGTTCTTTTAAGATCCAGGCAGCCCACCTCTGGAATTCCCTCCCGATCTCTATCAGAGGACTCCAGAATCATATGATCGTTCGATAGGCTTTAATGACCTGGCTCTTCCCGGCGTAACTGGTCTGTGTTGATTGGAGCAGTCCTTTGTACCTGTCCTTTGGGAAGCGATGGGACGCCCCGTTGCTGGGGCAGCTATGCGCTGTACAAATCCGTAAATAAAATAATAATAAAATAAAACCTCACAGACTTGTTAGAAAAAAAATGCGGCATCCAGCGGGGCTAATTACCGATCAGAGCTTCATTAAGTACGCCTATGCAGATATAGGAAGGCTGCTAGCTGTGATAAGTGGTACTTGCCGATCGAAGCTCAAGTGCAGCAAAACTCTGCGCCTGCCCGAGGCCACCCGGTGGCCATCAGGAGGGCGGGCCCTTAGTCACGTAGGGCTGCCCCCGACCCCCAGCTAATGGTTCCACCCCTCCTCAGGGCAGGTTGCCTGGTGGAGGTGGGCGGAGCTGTGACGCACGTCCGGGGCTGGCAGGGAGAGGGTATATCTCCCCCTCTGGCCGTCGTGGTGGCCTCTTTGCCGCTCCGGACGTTGCGCGCTCCACGTCGGGGACACTCTTTTCCTCGTCTTCTCCGGCCTAGGTGGTAGTGCCGAGGAGCTGCTGCGTTTGTCAGGCGTCGTGTTCCCGGTCCTTCTGTTTTACGTGGTGAGTGGTTTAGGGACACCCTTGTCGTCCTCGTTTAGCTGGCTTAGGGGATTGTGCTGAGGAGCGGCTGCGGTGGTCTGTCTAGACGTCGTGTCCCTGATCTGTCCCGATTTGGGTGCGTGGCGGGACATTCCCAGCCTCCTCCAGTCGTCCCTTTACGTCGGGTGACATGGATTTAGTGGCCCGGTTTTGTATGGCCTGGCTGATTTGCACGTGGGCCATGTTCTCATTGCCTTGGATATGGGGGCAGTGTGTTTCCGGCCGGGTCCATTGTGCTGTGTAAGAGGGTTTAGAGGGATCCGAGTGGTGAGGATAGTTTCGAGAAATGTTGTCTTTGTGACTCGAGGCTATAGCGTGCTTAATCTTCCTGACGGCCGCCTGCGCCGAGAGACCCTTACGGCTGATTGTCGTGCGTTGTGATGGAATTAGACGTGCTACGGTAATTTAAAGGGCAGGAGCAGTTTTTCTTCGAGTGGGTCGGGGCACGAGAGCGCATGTTGGTTGCAGCCAGGCGGGCATACGAATTGGTTGTAACTGGCCTATCAGTCGGTGTTGGTGGAGTGCGCATTTCTGGTTTGCGTGGTTTGAAAATTTTTAGGTGTGTCGATTTGTTATATCAAGACCGCACATTATGAGGATGCGGTGCGCCCGCGCAGCCTAGTGCTTGGTCGATGAGCATGAACAGATGATCGTCACGAGGTTCCCACTAGTTTGATGCATCTTATGGTCATGCAGCGAAACTGTGTACAGCGGAGCTGTGGGCACTGCGTTTGCTTACAGTATTGCCCGCTTTTCTCTCGCTCTAAAACCGGACCTCTGAGTCCTACATCCCCACGTGTCCTTTTCGTAAGTGAGTCTCTCATGGTGAGCACGTTAGCTATGCACCAGTATAAAGCTATTGTGCACCAAGCGTACGCTTTTTCATGTGCCATTGACAAGCTGGAACTGAAATATTTGGAAGGGACGTCGGGGCGAGTGGGGGTGTAGAGCACCGATAGAGGCCTGTTCAGTTCTTGGAGCGGTGAACTTCCGGGCGCTTGTCAGCCAGTGCCGCGTAACTGATCCACATATTGATAATTATAGGTGGGAAGCATGGGCAATTTCCCTCATTGCCACGAGTGTTCTGATTCATGCTTGGTCTCACTATCGAGCACGGTGGTGCACGTAGCACGTGAACCTCTTGCTAACAGGCTTGCATGGGAGAGTGGTTTGAAGCAAATGCTCACTGGCCACAATTCGGGTGTCTTTTCAATTTCAACACGTGGTATGGCATTTCTACAGGAGGGATAGGCATTTCCGGGGCGCGAATTTGTGGAGGGTGCCGGATGTACTAATTTTGGTATAGTATCACTGGGCCATAGTGCATCAGCCCACTTGTGTCATTTATCATCTCACACGGGGCATTGCATATTTGTGCGCAATGTGGTGGATGGTGTTTGTATTTACAAAGGTGTATTGTATCTTTGGGCCATAGCATCTCTGGCCCATTCGAGTGACTTGTGCATTGTACACGTGGCATCGCTTATTGCAGCGCAATGGGGCCGGGTCTGTGCTTCGCCATGAGCATTCAGCGTTGGGGTGATGCATTTAGTGTAAGGATTGGTTTGTTCCTGGTTTTACTGCCGCAATGTTTGGTCTATTTCACAGTTCACAGGTGTGTTCAGTTTAGCCCGGTGTTTGAGGGGCATTCGGCAGGCAATGAAAGGGCTGAAATTTGATTGACGTTCTAGTGTTCTTCTTTGACCTGCGTGAGCTGTATGCACTTACCAACAGCACTGATTGTACTGATGAGGAGCAGGTTTGCTGATCACTAAGCAGTTTGCGTAACGCCTTATCGCATTCACTTCAGCTAGCATGCTAGCTTTATGTTATGTTTTGGCTAGACTGCGGGACCGGATGTCTGCCTACACGGGCTAGAGGCGTTCCTGATACGGTGTTTGTATCGAGCAGGCACAGTATAGGAGGAAGCGGTTCTTGGAGCCACTTACTATTTGGGAGAGCGTAAGAACTAGAGCACTTTGCGAGCACTTTGTAAAATGGCGCCCAATTGAGGCCTCGCCTCCTCTCCGGAACCAAGTTTATGGTGTAAATATGGCGCCCAACTTTAGATCGCCCGCTTGTGTCCAGGGCGTGCTCCAGGCACCGTATTTGTTTACACTTTTCCGGGCATCCGGATCGCATTATCGGCCTGGTGGCCCGTGTTGCGTTTTATTTAATTTTCCTTCTGGCGACTTTTCTGTTTTTCGCCGGCTGGGGCACTACCTGTAGCGCGTTCGACAAGGTTTTCAGTAGAACTAGGTTCCAAGGCTATGTGGCGCACATGGTGCCAGGCGCGATTGGTTACGTGGGTACATGCATATAATGTTGGTATTATGTCTTTATAACGCTGTTTTCTGCGAGGGTTTAAGATAGCCTGCATTTTGCTATTTGGCGCACATGTGCTGAGCGCTCTGTTTTACACCGGGGGCTTAAAAAAAAAAAAAAAAAACAGTATATCGATTGTACATACATGTATAAGCTATGTATGTCGCGTGCTAGGGGTATGTGCGCCCCCAAATTAGTTTTATCATACATGTGTTGTATGATGCCAATTTTCGTGTTGGTAAAGACTTTCAGCAGCTCTTGCACTAAGTGGGGATTTTGCATTACCCCGCAATGTTTGTCAGGAACATCACACACGAATTTATGCCAGTCCTTGCCTTTCTGAGCGCCTTGGCAGCCGTCGCAAAACGTGGCGCGTGGGGGCTGATCCCTCGTGCAGAGGTTCCATTCATGAGGCTGGGTGCCTATGCGAGTAATCAACATCGGGAGGTAGCACTCGGTGCATGTCGGCTGAAGGTAGCACTCGGTGCATGTCGGCAGAATAGGTGACGTGTGAAGGTTACCAGGCGGTAGTGTCCTTAGGTGCGATTCAAGCATGACCACAGCTGTCACTTTAAAAGGATGCGAGTTTCATCGTGGGTGCTCCGCACGCGCGGAGTCGTGCATTCGGGGGTATTTACTGGCTAAGGTGCTCGACTGCGGGCCTGTGTTCGAGTTTCGGTAATGTCGCATACATTTGTGCCCTGGGCTATTCACTTCTTCCCCTGGCCTATGCAACATAGCGGGTGCTACATGAACCATTCTGGGTCTGGATGCGGCTACCTCTATTTGTTATGTTAGGGACTCAGCACAGTTCGAAGCTGTTAACTCCATATCCCAGCCGTCCTTTGTTAGGCGCTAGGTATTGCTTGCGGGTGATATTCTTACGCTTGTCTGGCCCGATTGTTTAGTGTTTTGTTTGCGCTGTATGACTAGTGTTTTCTTGCCTCATGGCCGCGTCACAGGCAGGGTTCCTGGCCGAATCTATTCAGTGGTGTTTAGTGCGTGCTGGCTAACCTAGGGTGCGGCTGTAATAGTGGCTTCTTGTAGTAGTGTGTGCTTAGATGGCGCATTATTATTGGTTCCTTCGCACGATCGCGTCACATGCAGTGACCAGGTACCCACCGACCTTGCATGTGCCCTGGCTTGATAATGTATCTGCACATATGCGCTCCTTCGCCTGGGACGCGCTAGTACTCCCGGCGCGGGTGCCGGTACCAGGTTGCGAGCCTTGGGTCGCATCCAATTAAGTGTTCTTAGACCAAGCGCGTTGCATGCAGGGATTTCTGTCAATTCAGTCTGTGTGCTGAGTTGCGCTTCTTTACCAGGGGACTTTGGCCAATTCGTTTTACCTGCATGTGCCTGTTAGGCAAAGAATTACTGCTCAATTAAGCGCTCCTTACTTGTGGGCCGAGCTCGCGCCCCTGTGGTATGTGGTAGCACCAGGTCTCCGGACAAAAACAGTGATAAGGAAGTAAGCTCCCTTCCCTCCCTCTAGCGTGTTGTGTCCCTCCGGGTGAGTAGTGCGCTATACAAATTTAAACTCGACTTGCCCCATTGCTTCCCTCTGTCTCACCAAGCAGGGCCAGGGGTCAGAATGGCTTCCAGCGTGGCGTTCATTATTGCTGTACCAGCACGCTCGCCGGTCACTGCCTGCTGATCTCAGATATGTTATTCACATCCCCGAGTATATCCTGGGTGCCTGAAGATAAATTAAGGTGTGATTCAGTCTGCTTATGGGTTGGAGTACCTGCGTGAAGTGGGTAGTACACCAGGCTACCATCTAGTGTACTCAGCATAAGGCAGTTATGAGTACGCGTGTCTGGGTGCCCCTGTGCAAGTCGCGTGATACCATTAACTCAAAACAAGATAGTGCGACTGTCAGAACTTATGTAAGTAGAACACATCAGTGAGGAATAAGTGTGCCAAAGGTTATTTTCAGTCACTTTTCATGTATTTGGCGTCCTTTGGTCTGCTCCAATATTTTAGTGCTGGCATTCCATAGAATTATACGTCCAAGTGTACTAGGGGGGCCCCGAGCCACGTTGTGACTCCTTATGGCTGTGTGGAAAGTTGGCACCAGAATAGCTTACATATTGCAGAACTGCTACTGTGCTTTGTCCTGTGGCGTGCCTTGTTGGGCCTTCACTTTGGGTATTATCGTACACTGTACTGTCATGGCAAGGTAGTCCTGTTGGGGATGGTTGTAGTATATGGGAGTCTACCTTGAAGTGCCAATTTAGGATAGTAGCAAATCCTAGGTCTAGTCCTAAGCTATTAGGACTTGTAGAACCATGCTCATATCATCCTGGGGCCTTACCAAGTGGTAGAGTTAGTCTTGCTTATGTACATTCCGAGACCTGCACTGTTTTAACTTTCCTGGGAAGATAGGTCACTGACATGAGCAATCTGCTCGCCTTCTTACTGCTGTCGTCTGTCTGTTCTTCCTAGGCTCTGTTATCTGGAAGGCAGCCTTCCCGCTGCGCCTTCAGTTCTGGACCTCCCGGTAGTATGTAGGGTTTACAGCCTGCAGTGTCTATCAGTTCACGCTCTAGTGGAGCAACTGCAACCACTGCCGAGCCTGGACTGCCAATTCTACCTATAGTAGTGGGCCCCCAGCAAACTCTCTAGATAGAATGGCTCAGGAATTGAAGTAACAGCTGTACGAAGACACAGAATGTCTGAAAAAACTGGGGGTCGCTCAAAGGGGCGGGGCCAATGTAATATGGGTGTGACTTAGAAACATGTACGCAAACAATCTGTGCATGCATAGTGTGATGCCCGGCTTGTTATTTGCGGTTTCTGTCATTGCATCCAGATATATGACTACAACAAGTAACAGCATACCTACAAGTCAGGTCTATTGGCTTGGTCAATGGTTGTAGTTGCATAAGAAAAATAAGCAGCAACGATAGGTTGTATATAATACTGAAAAAAGCTTCCACTTAAAGCCCGGTGACATCACAACAATATTGCTGCTCCTGAGTTTCTAAGAGTAGGGAAATCTGAGAGAAAACGGCTATTTAGTGTTTCCCTTCTCCTGCATCCCTCACCTGGCATGACGTTATGCCGTACCGTCCCCACTGGTGAGAAGTGCGCAGTGTGAGCACGCGCACATGTTGTGCCTGCTGTCACTGCACTCTGGAATAAGAAAGGACACCCTGAGCCTGATATCGACCCGTTTCGAGGTCTCCTTGAACAAGCATTTGCAAGGCAATAGGTCTCACATTTACACGCCTAAGCTTTGGCATTGTAACTGACATTGCCTCTTATTTATGAGAAAAAAAAAAAAAAAATGAGTTTCCGCTGGTTTACTTGTGCTCTTCCCTAGGTGAGAAGTTGGCCTGTGGTTGTTAGCGCCAATTTTGTGGAGCACCTTGGTTCAGCTTTTAAATCCCTCCTGGCGGGGGTCGTAATGCAACTTTATATACAGGCTATTCTTGAGGTAGCAGGGTTGAGCTGCCGCCACGTCTAGGGGGCATGTGATATCAGCTGTTTACCGTGGCTATCGTGTATATAAAGTGTAAGTCCACCTCGCAGTTATACTAAATTATGGGTGCATATTGGCACAAACATTCTCTAAGCACAATTGCATTTGGAGAACTGCGCTTCGGCAGAAGTTATACGTTACGGGGGACCCCTCGAACCTGGGATAGTCGATATTGTGGCGGTAGAGGGTTTGTCACGGGGGTTTATGCTCTTTAGAGTCAGAGGGGCTTTTGGTCAGCAGGCATGTCATGATGCAGGTCGGGATCTTAAGTGTGCTCTTGGTTCCAGTTCCTGCAATCCCTGGGTGGTGGTCGTAAGTCTCCCTTACAGACAAGCTACCTTAGTGGTAGCATGGCCTAAGCTGTTCCAGATTAAAACCCTGAGGGCAGGTGGTGCCTGCTGTTAATACCTCTTTCGGTATTACCACAGGCATGGGCATTGTCCTAGTTATATAGTATAGCCTTCTATGCCTCTGTGCTCTTTGACTTTAGCAGCACAAGCGTTATCATAAGCACAATGTCCTATGTTATGCGGACAGCGGCGTGACAGCAGGTTGTAACTAAGCTGGGTGTAGCCTGCTGGCTCTTGTCGTGAAGGGTGTTTGAGTTCCACGGCGTGTGCTGGAACGTCTATTAATTGATACGAAGCGCCTCAGCAGCAGGGGCCCTCCTCTTCACTTTGTCACCCCCTGGTAGTTTGCCTACACGACCCGGGGTTGGTTACGATAATGTGGTAAACGAGTAAGACCCGGGGTAGCTGCAGATTAGTGGCAGAAGGGCCTGGGCTTCTTCTGGCATGTATTCATGTCAGGATCAGGTCTCTGGGGAGGCGCTAAGTTGTGCCAAGCAATTGTCAGGTCTAGGAGTAAAGCACAGCGCCATGAAGAAATCTTCCCATACGGAGGGGCGGGGTTTCTTCTAACTTAAACAATTTATACAAAGTCTAAGGCTATTTTGAGGCGGATGGGGTTCATCTCACGCCTGTGGGCGTTGACCTATTCCTCCCCTATTTAAAAGAGGCTCTTTTGAGCAAAGGTTGCAGGTAAAGGTAGTAGCGTTGGTGGGGGGCCCGTGCGGCGGCGGGGACCATCGCACGGGCTGTGGCGGAGTTACAGGGCAATCCGGAAACAGAGAGGTGCAACACAGTACTTCAGCGGGCACATAGGGGTGCCAGAGCCTAACCTAGTACCTCATGGGAGGCTAGGAATCCGAGACGGCGCCCCAGTAGTCCTTCGGGCGGTTGTGGGCCTGTGCAACCGGGGGTCGCTTAGATACGCCCCGCCAGGGGCGTGAGTAGTTTATTACCATAATGATCAGCAGCTGGGTGGTTCGCCACTGTGCTGATTGGCTCATCAGGCGGGCAGGTGGCGAGAATGCGGCCTGCCCTTGGATTGCCCGTAAGATAACCCAACGTGATTACATAATGTTGTATGTAACAATAAACCTGCAGCCAATTTTCCCAATCTTAACACTTGTGTCTGCGTGTTATGTGCGGGATGTTTGTTATATGGGGGCGGGGGTTCCGGTGGCCCTGAAGTGACTATGCGCCTGCCCGAGGCCACCCGGTGGCCATCAGGAGGGCGGGCCCTTAGTCACGTAGGGCTGCCCCCGACCCCCAGCTAATGGTTCCACCCCTCCTCAGGGCAGGTTGCCTGGTGGAGGTGGGCGGAGCTGTGACGCACGTCCGGGGCTGGCAGGGAGAGGGTATATCTCCCCCTCTGGCCGTCGTGGTGGCCTCTTTGCCGCTCCGGACGTTGCGACGAACACGTCGAGACACTCTTTCCCTCCCTACCTCTAACCCTGAGTGTCAGCTATGGGGGGGCTCCTGAGGGAGTTTTAATGTGTTTCCTTTTTCGTTGCAGGCGGAGTTACAGGGCAATCCGGAAACAGAGAGGTGCAACACAGTACTTCAGCGGGCACATAGGGGTGCCAGAGCCTAACCTAGTACCTCATGGGAGGCTAGGAATCCGAGACGGCGCCCCAGTAGTCCTTCGGGCGGTTGTGGGCCTGTGCAACCGGGGGTCGCTTAGATACGCCCCGCCAGGGGCGTGAGTAGTTTATTACCATAATGATCAGCAGCTGGGTGGTTCGCCACTGTGCTGATTGGCTCATCAGGCGGGCAGGTGGCGAGAATGCGGCCTGCCCTTGGATTGCCCGTAAGATAACCCAACGTGATTACATAATGTTGTATGTAACAATAAACCTGCAGCCAATTTTCCCAATCTTAACACTTGTGTCTGCGTGTTATTTGCGGGATGTTTGTTATATGGGGGCGGGGGTTCCGGTGGCCCTGAAGTGACTATGCTACTTGTTTTCGTTGCTTGCGCAAAGCATCCCGTTTACCAGATGCCGTCAGAGTCTGTTATCCCAGTGGTATTTCTTTTGGCTCAAGATGACAACCAGTCCTTCCTGTGCATGGCTACTGAGCACGGGGCTCAATGTTTACATTATAAAGGGGCCACATTGTAACAACAGTTTGTTAACTTCGAAGCTCTTGAGGCTCGATAAATCAATGAATCCTTCACTTTCTCTCTGTCCCAGTCACTGACTCAGTGTCTCCACAAATCAGTAAATTCAGAATTCACAGTTCCCTTAACATTAACTCACAGTTAGTTGCCTGAAGGTCAAACACATAGATTCAAGTATTTTGATCGCACACCTCGCTCCAATTTGCCAGTAGACGGGGTTCAATAGTTCAATAACTCAGCACCAGTGAAGAAGCTTCAATTACACGACTTGAATGCAGAAATAGTTTAGTTACATTAGATAAGAAAGCTACACTTATGAACCCCACAGTGCGAGGGACCGCCACACACTGATGGGAGGCAAGGGACCGACGAACAATGATGGCAGGTGAGGGACTGCTGCACAATGATGGGAGGAGGGACGGCTGCACGATGATGGTAGGCGAAGGACTGCCGCACAATGATGGGAGGTGAGGGACTGCCCCACATTGATGGGAGGTGAGGGACCGCCACACAATGATAGGAGGCGAGGGACCGCCGCACATGATGGGAGGTGAGGGACCGCCACACAATGATAGGAGGCGAGGGACCGGCGCACAATGATGGCAGATGAGGGACGCCGCACAATGATGGCAGGCGAGGACAGCCGCACAATGATGGGAGGCGAGGGACTGTTGCACAATGATGGGAGGCGAGGGACTGTAGCACAATGATGGGGGTGAGAGACTGCCACACACGATGGGAGGCGAGGGACTGACGGGCGCGCAATGAGTGGAGGCGAAAGAGCTCCACACGATGATGGGAGTCGAGGGACTGCTGCACAATGATGGCAGGTGAGGGACCGCCGCATAATGATGTGAGGCCAAAGACCGCCACACAATAATTGCAGGTGAGGGACCGCTGCACAATGATGGGAGGCGAAAGGAGCACCACAGAACGATGGGAGGCAAGGGACCGTTGCACAACTATGGAAGGCGAGGTGTGAGAAGCGAGGGACTGCTGCACAATGATGGGGGCGAGGGACTGCCGCACAATGATGGGAGGCGAGGGAATGACTTCTGCACAATGATGGGAGACGAGGGAGCGCCACACAATGATGTGAGGGGAGGAACCGCCGGACAAGGATGGCAGGTGAGGGACCGCCGTACAATGATGGGAGGTGAGGGAGCTCCGCATAATGATGGGAGGTGAGGGAGCGCTGCACAATGATGGCAGACAAGAGACCGCCACACAATTATGGGAGGCGAGGGAGCGCTGCACTATGATGGGAGGTGAGGGAGCGCCGCACAATGATGGCAGGTGAGGGACCACCGCACAATGATGGTAGGCGAGGGAGTGTCGAACAATGATAGAAGGCAAGGGACTGACTGGCGTGCAATGATGGTAGGCGAGGGAGCACCGCACAATGATGGGAGGCAAAGGACCGCCGCACAATGATGGCAGGCGAGGGACCAATGCACAATGATGGGAGGCGAGGGACTGCTCAACAATGATTGGAGGTGAGGGACAGCTGCACAATGATGGGGCGAGGGACCACCGCACAAGGATGCGAAGGACTGACTGGGAGACAATGATGGGAGGTAAGAGAGCGCCGCACAATGATGGAGACGAGGGACTGGAGCACAATGATAGGAGGCAGGGACTGCAGCACACTGGAAGCGGGCAAATATTTTTCTACACTATACCTGTCTACGTTGTATTGTCACATTTTTGAAATCCTGATAGTAGACATTTAACATCTTTTGTGACACCACAGGGGACGTTTAGATATCTGAGAATGCTGTTTGGTTTGGCATTTGCCTCAACAGTATTTAAAAGGTTAATGCAGAGGATTTTAGCAGGCGTAATTTGCGTTGCAGTTTTCCTGGAGGATATATATGTGTGTGAGAAATCGTCAAGAACATAATTGTGCATTGATACAGGTATTAAAGAGGCTGTAAGAATCAGGACTAACTATAGGTATAGAAACGTGTAAGTTTCCTGTACCAGAAGTTGAATATCTTGGCCATGTCATTGGAGTGGAGGGCATAATGTGTAAGTTAAAACTTCAAAAACAACTAAGGAGTGACTCAGTGAAAACGATAAAGTGACAAAAATTAGCTTTAGTTTGTTTGGTTAATAGTAGCCCCCATAAACCAAAAGGTGAATCCAATAAAGGAGAACCGGCCACTGGAAGCAGCCTATGTCCAGTTGTGCCTATAAAGAATAGAGAAAAGTCTCTTTCTTTAGAAAAGGACCCTCACTCACCACTAGTTGGTGACATGCTTCATCATTGGGTCCCCGCTGGGGTAGCCAAATGCCTCCCCAGCGTGCTACAATGCCTGAGTTACAGCGGAGCAGGATAGTGTTGAGTGCAACAGTGCTCTAATTAAAATGTGAGAATAACTGTGAGTGCTCATTAAAAAATACAAGGTTGATACCTATAAAAACATTTAATAAAGGTCAACCCGTATTGAATAAAAACAGTGTAGACGGACCAACTAGGTTCTAATTTAGGAAACCTGTGTCCTTTAGTGAAGATAAACGGTCAACATCTTTCTGCTGCTACATCTGCAATTTCGCTCAGCGTTCGTCAGGACCTAGTATAATTTGAAAGGCAGGCCTCCAGTGGTAAGGCGCACCCTCCCGTGAGGCACTAGATGTGAAAAATTAGAAAAACTCACGGTTGATGCCCGTGACAGCTCACTGAATTTCACAGGAGCGAAAAAACATTGCGAGAGGGAGATATTTTCTCCTTGGAATCTGACGACGCGAGAAACCTTCACGCGGTGTCAGGTTCGAACACACGCGACTCCCCGCCTGGTACCTACACTCTCGGTTGTCGTCAGCCCGGGCTTCACGGGAGGGTGCGCCTTAGCGCGCGCACACCACCTGAGGCCTGCCTTTCAAATTATACTAGGTCCTGACGAATGCTGAGCGAAATTGCAAAAACTTGGAGCAAAAGTATTCTTGCAAAATCCAGCACGCTTAAAAATAATATTCAAAGACACAATCAGAAGCTTTAATAATATAATACAGGCAGAAGACTATTTACGTGAAATTTCTGAGTCTGGCTCTCGGTACTCAGGAAAATAATCTCAACTATATTAAATGAAGCATGAAAGAAGGAGCGGATAGGTTGAATTAAATATCTCAATGTATGTTTGGAAATGTGGGCAATAAACTGAATGGCTAGGGCAGCCTTTGAAATTAAATCTGAGACATTATCAGAGGAATCAGGCTCATTGGCTAAACCAGTAACAGATAAGCATATCACTTTTATTTATATTCTAGCCCAGTCCACAGGGTCCGCTAGCGCGGAGGTCACACCCCTGGTCCAGATAGGCCCAGGTAGCCTTCAAAGGTGGTGGTGGGTGGGGGGAAGGGAAGGGGAAGGGGGAAGGCAGGACAGGTTAGACATACAGAGTAAAATATTTTTACAGGGAAAGACATATAGAGATGATAGGAAACCAGACAGTTCAGGATAAATATTATGGTATCTTCTCATTTGCAGTATGGCCGGGATAAAAATACTATCTCTGAATATTTGTGGTCTGAATAATCTTAAAAAAAGACAAACAGTTGCAATTGGCCTACAAAACTGGGGAGCAAATATTATATGTATGCAGGAGACACATATTGTAGGGTCCCAGAGCCAGCTGTTAAATACATACTGTTAAATACATTAGGGTATAAATTGGTGTGTGCTACCACACAAGGTGCAATTCTGGCTAAAGGGAGCGGAATGGTGTTTAATAAATCTAAAACTGATAAATTTGGCCGCTGGGCTATCACCGAATGCTGCTACCAAACAGGGCAGAAATTGACAATCTGTGCTATTTATGGGAGTAATACAGATGACCATGGGGTTTTTAATGAGGTCTCCAATGAATTGTCACATTGGTCTCTTCCGGTGATGGTTTGTGGGGACTTTAATATAAACCTACCGACAAATTGGTCCCTGAATGATGACTGGGTGTATAAAGGTCGTAAACCCAAAGTATTTCGCTCTCTTAAAGATTTGTGTCTCGTACATGGACTTGTGGATAGCTGGCAAACTCATAATACCAATATTGGGGACCCTGGCTACACCTTTTATTCAAATCCACACCGTACGCATGCTAGAATTGATTACATATGACTTTCAAATTCACTAATTAAGAATTGCCATACTGTCAAATTACCCAGAGTATTATCTGACCATAACCCCCTTTTATGTACATTGACTAATTTACAAATTAAATTAGAGCCAAGCAATGGACATTTGAAAAAGCATTATTGAATGACCCTCAGTATTGTCTCCATATGAAAGACTGGATCCCCAAGTTCCTAGCCGAAAACATTGGCAGCATGTCAATAGAGGTAGTATGCGACACTTTAAAAGCCGGGGTTCGGGGCGAGACATTGTCATATTCACTTAGGTCCAACAGGCAAGAGAAAGAAGAAACACGGAGACTGCAGGAAGAGCTTATGTTAGTAGAAGTAGGACTCGCTAACGCCATCAGTAATAGGGATACTACAGGGGATATCTTTAGCATCTTAGCCAAAGTAGCAATTGCAAAGGCAGCCATCACGAATATATTTACGGATAAGGCAATACGGAAAGCCACGGCACAAAAAGAATTAATTTATGAGGTCAATGAGCAAGTGGGCCATCAATTGGCTGTGCGAATGCGACAACAGGTCAATTCAAACTTAATTAGGGAGATTATAGATCCTGTGGTAGGGCAGATAAAAGACTCAGAACAGATCCGGCAAGCATTTTGGAGGTTCTATAAAGAACTATATATGGAGAATTGCAAAGGGGACACAATCGAAACTGAAAGGTACTTAGAGAACTATGAGAGTGTAAGCCTTGAGACAAATACACAGCAGACACTAGAAGAAGCACCTAGCATGGAAGAGGTTCTAACCGCAGTTAAGAGCCTGCCTAAAGGGAAGGCAACAGGTCTGGATAGTATCCCCTCAGAGTTCTATGTTACATTCATAGATGAAATTAAACATGTTTTAAGTGATCTAATTATCCACATCTTTTCTGGGGGTGAACCGCCCAACTCTTGGTCCAGAGCCAAAATCGTAATTTTTGCTAAAAAAGGGAAACCCCCAGAACATCTAGGGTCTTATCGTCCTATAACTTTAATAAATGCTGACTCGAAAATATTCTCTAAAGTCTTGGCAAACCGAATTGCACCTATAATACACCAGGTAATAGCCAAAAGCCAGCACGGTTTTGTTCCTGGAAGGTCAACGATAAATCATATCCAGAGAGTGATTACGCTCTTTGATGGAACAGAAACTACAGGAGACCCTATGGCCCTAATTCTGCTCGATGCAGAGAAGGCTTTTGATAGGGTCTCCTGGCAGTTTCTCTGGAAAGCAATGGCGATAATGGGATTTCGGACTAAATTTATACAGGCGATATAAAAAATGTATATTAATCCTAGGGCCATCGTTTCTGTTAATGGAAGCTTAACCAAGGAAATTATTATTTCCAGGGGAACTCGCCAGGGGTGCCCATGCTCCCCATTGCTCTTTGCAATATACATAGACTCCTTTATTCGCTATCTCGAGAAAAACAGCAATATAACACCTATTATATCACAGGGTTATGCTACAAAAACATTAGCATATGCTGATGATATTGCCATAGTCACGGCAGATCCCATAACAGCAATGGTGCCTATCGAGGCTGAAGCCAGGAAATTTGGGCTGGTCTCTGGTTACGCGCTAAACGAGAGTAAGACACAAATCGTCCTGAACTCAAATATTGCTATGGATGGTCTAAGGGTGGTGAAGGGAGCGACATTCTTGGGAGTTACAATTTCCTCAAAGCTGAATGAGGTGGTGGACATAAACCTTAAGCCAATGTTGAACACAATACAAAAGGATTTACGACGTCTAGATAATCTCCACTTGTCTATCACTGGGAGGGCAAATGCAATTAAAATGGTGTACTTTCCCAAAATACTATACCTATTTAGGGCTGTGTGTCTAGAGTTCTCTAGCCAGTGGTTCACAGCGATAGAGCGTGCCTTTTCTAGATTCATATGGTCATATGCACAACCCCGCCGGGCGTATAAATATCTTACCCTTCCCAAGAACAGAGGTGGGCTAGCTCTTCCCAATTTAAGGAGATATTACTGGGCATGTGTATTGCTCTATAGTAAGGAATTACTGCGAGGGGGAGAAAACCCAGAGGAACAAACCGCTTCTATTTTTCAGCTATTAGTGGGGAATGCTAGCTATGGTTATTTTTGGAGGCACACTCACGACAGCTACCACAAAAAAGTCAAATTTAAAACACTTTATAGTATTTTTAAAGTATGGAAGATCGTAAAGAAAATATTAGGAATAGGACCAATCTCATACTATACTCCAGTTCTGAATAATCCTATTCTTCCTCCAATAATTTTTAAGGACAACTATGTAAATAAATGGTATAATCTAGGAATAACACAACTAGGGGATTTCTATTCCACTCAGGGAATTAAATCCTTTAATATGTTGAAGGAAGAATTTGACTTAGACTGGCGGGACTTTTTCAAATACCTCCAAATAAGGGATTTCTTAATTCCTAAACTTGGGGCAAGGATACCTGTTGAAAAATCTACCGTAGTAGAGATAATTATACACTCTAAGAAAGACTCAATAGGCGGGGTGTATGGGCCACTACTGGATACACTCTCGGATGATTTAGATAAAACTGCAATGAAGTGGCAAAGTAAACTTAATATCTCAAAGGAAGGATTTCTATATTCCTATCAGTTAGCCCAAACCATTCTTATTTCTACCAAACTCCAAGCACAATTTTACAAAACCTGCTTTTTTCTCTACTATACGCCGGATAAAATTGCAAAATGGGGAACTGGCAAAGGGACTCGCTGCCCCAGATGTAATTTACTCAAAGCAGATTCGGTTCATATTTTTGCCTCCTGTCCAGTACTATTACCACTAATACAAGAAATAGAGAGGTTCTTAAGCTCAGTTCTTTGTAGAAGTGTTATTTTGTCACATGAAGCAATAGTACTTGGGTTGGAAGATCCAGATAACCCTGAGAGTGGTCACTGTTTTATATTCATTGCTATGGCAGTTCTGCGGCTATGCCTAGCCTCGGCCTGGCTTGACCCGCTAACACCCTCCTTTCAACAGTGGCTAGCCAGGCTTTTAGCTGTGCATAACATCGAGATAGCTATATATAAACGAAAAGGCAGATCGCGACGTAAAAGAGGCATGAAAATTTGGACTGCTCTTACACAATGGAGAGACGCACAAAATTAATTAATATTGATGCTGTCATGTATTTATGTTATTGTTTCTTATTTTCTGTAAATTTCATATAATGATTATGTACATATGTCAAAAACAATGTAAAGAATGTCTACCTGTCCAGGGGAGGTGGGGGGAATAAATATGTAAAAAATTCAATAAAAATATTTTTTATTTAAAAAGAAAAAGAATTTGGCCATTGTGGTTAAAGGACTATTTGCAATAGTCTGCTTTCCCTTTTGTTATGCTGTTGAATAGGAGACTGTTGTTTTCTCTTACTTTCAATGCTAAATGCTGAGGTTATAACGTGCAAGGTAATATATATTATGTATACAGGGGATCACTGACAGAATATAGAATGCCAAAATATCGACTCGCCAAAATATCGTGGACAAAATATAGAATGCCAAAATATCTAATTCCTATCTACAAACAGGTAAGTACAAAAATATCGAATCCAAAATATTGTTGTAAATAATATAGTTTGTTAAAATATAGAATTTTTTTAATGTCTTAAAAGTAATGTAAAATTAATGAAATAATAAATATAATTAACTAAAACATACTTAAAAATACCTAAATAACCATAAAATTAATAAATAATTAATGTAAGTTATAAAAAACATAATTTTTTTAAATATATATATTAACTTAATATTAATTTAAAAAGGGGGCGTGGCCAACAGCATGGCAGAGTGAGTCGCACGGCGCTGCAGCTCCGATGAGTCGAATTGATCCGTTGCTCTTTTACCCATCCAGCTGCCCGAAAAGTCCCCCGGAGTTGTGGAGGGAAGGTAGCAGACATCGGCGGCTGCCTAGAAGGTCTCCCGGAGGTCGGGGAGAGGCGCAGAATTGCCGGGAAAAGTTTCGGTGCCCAGAGTCGGAGCCGCATCCAAGATGGCGGCGCCCGCAGAGACGTGAGAGCGGAGCCGGAAATCAAACCCGGTGATCGTCCAGGGAGACCAGGGGACGAGCACCGCGGTATCCGGGTGCTGCACAACACCAGGTGCACCCCGGGGAGCCTGGCCAAGCCATGGGACAAGGAGTGCGATCCGCTGGAGGACACTGAGGGCCAGAGACCCACGCCCTGCACGGCGGTCCCCGGACGAGGGGGAGCGGCGGGCCGGGGACTCCACTTGCAGCGACGGAGGCGTTGAGGGGCTTCTTCTCCCCCTCCAGCCGCCCGGGGCTGTAGCGGCACACCGGGGGGCTGACAGGGACCGAGTGCGCTGCGCGGCGGGACCGCCGTTCTCCCCCTCCCCCCGGCCTAACACCCACGGACCAGGAGAGGGGGTGCAGATGACGGACCAGGACCTACAACCGCAGGAGTCTGCGGGCGGGTGGCGCTTGGCCCCAGCGGCACCCCGGGGATTTTGGAGAGGTGGTTCTGGGACCGACTGTGAGTGGAGGGGGTTCCTCACTGCCCCCCTCCCTGTGTCGCGCCGACTGGTGGGTCCGGCGCAACTATAATGTGGAGGTGAAGGCCCTGATCGGGGGAACGATCCGAGATTGGCGCTGGCCCAGGGGGAAGCCCGAGGTGGTTTCACTTGGAGGCCGAGTGAGGAGAACACCTGCTACCACTTGACCGGGGACAGGGGAACCATACGTCGATACACACGACCCCCGGACCGGACATACTGCGCATCGAGACCTAGAAGCGTTGGAGATCTCACCGACTCCTTGAGAGAGTGCCGGGGTGTGGAAGATCTGGGACCCGCGCCGGACGCACGCAGCTCTTGAAAACAGTCACACGACCACCGGACAGGGCCGGTAGAGGGGCGACGAGGTGGAGGGCAGGAGGGGACACCGGGACGCTACGAGGCACACAGATATCCCCCTCCTCCCCCCCGGTTGAGGGACCGGTACATCATGGGAAAGAAGGAGGCGGCCCCCAAGGTCCCAAAAGAAGGCCCTATCGATAAATTCGCAGTGGCACCCCAGCTGAATGCCATGGAGGGAGCGAGCTCGGACACGGCGCTTCTTATGGGGGTGATACAGGCTTCTAGGGAAGACATTCAGGCCTCACGAGCAGCCCTGGAGTTGAAGATAGGGGAAGTGGGGGTAGAGGTAAACCTACTTCGCCAGGACTTTCGAAACCTCACGGAGAGAGTCACCACGGCAGAAACAAGGCTGAGTGAAGCGGAGGACGTCATACATGCCCTACGGATGGATGTTAAAGAACTTAAGGACCCTCATAACCAGCTGCAATGGAAGGTAGATGATGCAGAAAATAGAGCGAGATGCAACAACCTCCGCTTTGTGGGATTTAGGGAAGGAATTGAAGGATCCAACATGGCGGAGTTCCTGCGCACATGGCTGGTCAAAACACTACCCCAAGCGACGTTTTCCAACTGCTTCATTATAGAAAGGGCGCACAGAGCACTTCTTGCTAAACCCGTGGCGGGGGCACTGCCCAGTCCTATCATCGCGAGATTTCTAAACTTTGCCGACAGAGATGTGATTCTACAGGAAGCCAGAAAGTTGGGCGAGATAAGGGTTGAAAATTCGCAGATAATGATCTTTCCAGATTACAGCCAAGAAGTGCAGAAAATGAGAGGCTCCTTCGACGCGGTGAAGGCAAAACTTAGAGACCTAAAGATCCAATACATGCTCCTCTTTCCAGCCAAACTCAAAGTAATATATAAAGAAAATACGTACTTTTTTTATACATCAGGATGATGCATGGCATTGGCTAGAGGAACGTCCGCCAACGCAAAGACGAGAGGAGGGAGAGCGAGAGGCGGCAGTGGGGGGCCCCACAACGGGGAACCACTGGGAATTAGTGAAACCACAAAGGAGACGCAGAATAAGGGGGACGAGGAAGACGCAAACGACCCCGTATCCTTCACAGAACCGGAATTCCAGGACACAGCAGGACCCCGGTACCCCGCAGCAAGACAACCAAGCAGGTACTAGGTTCCGCCTCTTGGAAGTTCCGGAACGCTCTGGGGGAGAGGAGGACACAGGAGGCGGCATGTCAGGAGGCGAGGAGGAGGAGGACCAGTCCCTCCACCCCTTGGTGGCAGCCATCAATGAGCTGGAGCAAGATCCCGCCACTGAAGGGATTCCGGTGCAGGGCGAGAGCAAGGACCCTCACAAGTGAGCAGAAAAGGTGCTGGATGGACGAGATATCGGCTACAAGGACTAGGAGCACGCAAGTGACTTACACACTCTCCAATTGTTATTTTATAGATTGTTTTTTACTTGTTTTTCTACCGTTCTTCTTTTTCCACCGAACAGCCGCACAGAATTGCGGACTTTGTGGGACTTTATCCTTGCCAGTTGTTCTTTGACAGACAGGTTGGGGTAGGTCGGTAGAGGAGAGGGGTATCAGGGAGGGTGACAGACCTTTTCCTACCAGTAAGTCCTATCGTAGTGGGGGGAGGATGATGGGACTGCAGGGGGAGGAAGGTGGGGAGGGGGGAGTGGGGAGAAGTTGGGGTTGTTCATTGAGTCAGAATGCATGGGCTGTAGGCGGGAGGGGGAGGGAGGGTTGGGGAGTTGGGGGACGTTGGGGGGGAGAGGGGAGGGGAATCCATATCATGAGGGCCACACGACCTGGCACCATAGACACCAGCCACACACAAGAGACTGGCGTTATAGTCCAGACACCAACGCAGGATGTTGGGTGATACGAGGGGACAGGACCCTGAGAGAGTGGGTTTTACGGTATTAACGTGGAATGTGAACGGCCTGAGCAGCAGGATAAAGAGGGGTCTAGTGAATGCATACATAAAAAGGCAACACCCTGACTTAATACTCTTACAGGAGACACACCTTAAAGGGACACAGTGCGCCTTCCTAGCTAGAGGTCAATATAAAGTATTGGCGCATGCAGGATATACTATGGGCTCGAGAGGGGTGGCCATACTAATTAGGAAGACCACACCATTCGCCACTACCCAGACGTGGACGGACCCTCAGGGGAAGTATGTTGTGGTAAAGGGAATGTGGAAAAGACGAGAATACACGATAATCTCGGCATATGCCCCCCCGAAACGGCAAGCCGCCATGCTTAGGGGGGTTGCGGCGATACTACTGGACACGGCTGACACCATACAGGTTCTCGGGGCAATTTCAATGACGTCATGGACCCAGCACTTGACAGAACGGGAATGGGTTCTAGAGATAGGACTCAGACTGCACTATCCAAAATAATAGCTGAAATGGGGCTGATAGACGTATGGAGATGGTTGCACCCTGAGAGCAGGGCCTTCTCCTTTTTCTCGGGCGCCCAAGAAATGTACTCGAGGTTAGACTATATCTTCCTGCCCAGACAAAATTTGAAGGTAGGGAACGTAGCAGAATACAAGGCGAGAGGGATCTCAGACCATTCCCCACTCCTGGCAGAAGTGGGAGGTGGGAGACGTGACGGTAGAGGCTCCTGGAGATTGACAGCCTGGGATTTACAGAATACCACTATACTGAAAGGCATAAGGGCAGACGTCAAGGTATATATCTCGGATAATGTAGGGACGGTTCAATCCAGGACAGTTTTCTGGGAGGCGTTTAAAATATTCATGAGAGACAGGGTGCAAAATAGATTAGCGGGGGAGAGGAGGAAATTCACATCAGAGATAGAGGCGCTGGAGACCCGGATACTGGACCTAGAGCGTTGGTATCAGGCATCGGGGGAGATAAGGGCCCTCAGAATGCTGACAGACGTGCAGCAACAGTACCGGGAGGCGGCAACTGAGGAGGCAAAAACACAGGCGCTGGCCACACTACACAGACTGTATGACGTAGAGGACTAGAAACCGCTTGGTAGTAGAGCGCCTACACAGACTGTATGACTGTATGTAGGGGACAAGAAACCGCCTGGTAGTAGAGCGCTTTACAAAACCCATCAACTTCAACTTCAACTTCAAGTCAGGGAAACTGATGGCATGCTCAGTAGGAAGGAGCGAGCAGCTAGATGGGTAGAGAAAATTAGAAACCCCCAGAGGGAGCTGCTCCGAGCTGACACTCAGATAGCGGAGGCATTCGCTGCCCATTACGAACATTTCTATAGGGCCAGAGATCTTAGGACCAGTGAAGATGCACTGCACTATATGGCGGCGATTGAATTGCCGGTCCTGACTGTCGAGGCTCAGCAGGGTCTAGAGGCAGACATCTCGCTGGATGAAATTAAGGTGGCCCTGGCCAGAATGCGGACCGGGAAATCACCGGGCCCGAATGGCTTCCCGGCTGAGTTTTTTAAGCGGACGGCAGACCTCCTGGTGCATCACCTCAAAGGGTTGTTCGAGGAGGCGACTCCCACTAGACCTATGTATGGCAACAATAATACCGATACATAAAGAGGGAAAACCGAAAGAGGACTGCACATCGTACCGCCCCATCTCCCTCTTGAACATAGAGGTGAAGCTGTTAGCAACGGTCCTGGCGCTGCGACTGCGGGCTGTAATAGATGGACTTATCCACTTGGATCAGACGGGCTTCCTCCCAGACAGGGCCACGAGATTTAACCTCCGACGCACACACAATTGGCTCCAGGAGGTCCAAGGGAGGGAGGAATCGCATTGGTTCCTATCCCTCGATGCTGAGAAGGCATTCGATGCGGTCCATTGGCCGTTCCTAGAGGGAGCATTAATTAAGTTTGGATTCGGCTCAAAATTCCAGAAGTGGGTCAATTTGCTATACACGGAACCCAGAGCCACGGTGAGAGTGAACGGGGTGGTCTCTCGAGACTTCCCGGTCCAGAGGGGGACTAGACAGGGGTGCCCGTTGTCCCCCCTCCTCTTCGCGCTTACGATAGAGGTGCTAGCGGCCAGGATACGTCAAAATGAGGTGATTAGAGGTTTTAGAAAGGGAGTGGACGACCCAGCAGAGGAGAAAATATCCCTGTACGAAGACGATGTCCTGCTTTACATTACGCAGCCGGGGACCACAATCCCGGAGTTGTTCGTAGACTTGGAACGGTACGGAAAGTATGCGGGGTACCAGATAAATTGGCACAAGTCGATTCTATATGACCCTAAGGGGCGAGAGTCTTGGCCGACATTACCTGGACGTCTACTGACGACTTCGGAGGGGTTTAACTACCTCAGAGTATACATTACATTGGACCAGAAAAGGTCGTTTGAGCATAATATTGAAAGGATAATAAGAAACTTTATAGAGGACACAGCCCAATGGCGACAGCTGCCCCTCACCATGTTGGGGAGAGCAGCGATGTTCAAAATGATCACTCTACCCAAATTTCTATACACCATGCAAAATGAGTACTACCCCTTACCACGAAAGGTATTTGACAGGATTAACGCAGAACTTAGGTCCTTCCTGTGGCTGGGTATACAACCAAGGGTGGCGTTGAAAACACTACAACTCCATCAATACAGCGGAGGGCTGTCACTGCCGAACCTGGAGGCGTATTACTGGGCGGAACAAATAGCTCTGATCAATGACTGGCTACATATACAGGCGGACCACCCCACATACGCCCTCGCGCTGTACCACATGTCTGCGCGCACGCTAATGTATTACCTATACGGCGGGAGACGGGACGGGAAGCTTCTCCCGGCCACGACACTTACCTTAGGGTTGTGGGACAAAGCTTCTAAATGTATCGGATGGGGAAAAAGAGCCACTCGTCAAACGCCAATCTGGCAGTATACGTGGCTTTCGGAACTGCACAAGTTGAAGGGCTTCCAGAGGTGGGACGATATTGGAATATCGACCCTGGGACACATACTGGTGAAAGGAGAGCTGAAACCGTTCTCGCCCTTAAAGGCAGAGTATGGTCTGCATCACACGCAGCTTTTCAAATACGCACAATTACGGCACGCCTGGAGAGCAGAGCAGGTTCCATCAGACAGAATACGCACCACATGAGGGTAGATTGCTGCAAGAGCGGATACAGGAAAAGACAGTATCACTTACGTATGAAACACTACAGAACAACATGGCGGACGGCCTGGTCAAACTCAGGGAGCAGTGGGAGAGAGAAGTAGGGAATATGGATGATGTGGATTAGGACACGGTTTTAATGCATCCTAGGGAGGTAGCCATAAAATCCAGACTAAGACTAATCCAATTTAATGTGCTCCATCGTACCCACTATGACAGAGAGAGATTGCATAAGATGGGCAGGTCTGATGACCCAAGATGCCTCAGATATCTTGCCGCTTAGGGGAACTTTTATCACACTATTTGGTTGTGCCCAGTGATTCAGGGGTACTGGCAGGGAGTGTTCAGTGAGCTGAACGAGGTATTAGAGACCCCCCTCCAGGCAGAGCCTAAGCTAGCCCTCTTAGGGATGACAAATGATGTGGATTTGGCCCGCCCGCTGATGACCTTCTTGGTGTTGGCACTAGTAGTTGCCAAAAGAGACATAGCCAAGCACTGGGGAGTGCCCGAGCCACCAGTACGGGAAGAATGGAGGAGGGGATTGGATCTCTATATGGCGGCGGAAAGGGTCACATATAAAGCGAGGGCCCTAAGAAGTACCGAAAGGTCTGGGGCAAATGGAGAAAGTATCATGGGCTGGATTGGGGACTATGAGCTGAGATGGGAGGACCTAGGAGGGGCACGAACATTACCATGTATGCACCGAAAGTGTAAGAGGTGGGACACACCGGACTGCCGTATAGCCCTTCACGGGAACGTAGGACGAGAGAATCAAGAAAGTAATGTTGAAGTATTGCTGGGGGGGGTGGAGTGGGAGGAAATGTGGTCTGACCATGATATGATGTTAATGTTGACTAATGACAAAATGCAAATAAAAATAAATTATAAAAAAAATATTAATTAAAAAAAATTAATGTTTTTAGCGTAAGATAGCGGGAGGGTAAAAATTACTATTCCCACTCAAGTGAGTGCAACAGTAGGGAAAGCGTTGGATAGCGGGAGGGTAAAAATTACTATTCTCACTCCAGTGAGTGCAACAGTAGGGAAAGCATTGGATAGCGAGAGGGTAAAAATTACTATTCCCACTCCAGACAGCACAACAGTAGGGAAAGCGTTGGATAGTGGGAGGGTAAAAATTACTATTCACACTCCAGAGAGTGCAACAGTAGGGAAAGCGTTGGATAGCGTAGGTGTAGAAATTACTATTCCCACTCCAGTGAGTGCAACAGTAGGGAAAGCGTTGGATAGCATAGGGGGGAAAATTACTATTCTCACTCCAGTGAGTGCAACAGTAGGGAAAGTAATGATTTAATATTTAAATATAAATAAATTAATTATCAATACCAATAAAAAATTTATTAAAGTGAATAACCAATTATAAAATATGTATTAATTAATTATTTATACATACCAATAAATATGATTTATTAAAAATTAATTACCTATTAATAATTAATTAACAAGCAATTCATTTTCAATACCAAAAATGTAACAAGTAATACATAAATTACCAATTAATACTTAATTGAAAATAAATTAATTATCAATACACAAAAATAATTTCAATAATTAGTTAATTACAAATAAATTAGTTCCCACCCAATTCCCATATAAACCCACAACCTGCTCCGAATAATAAATGAATACATTTAACATAATTATCAATTAATCAATTAATAAAAATGTATTACCAATTATTAAAAATGAATTACCAATCAATAATTAATTAACAATAAATTAATGATCAATATAAATAAATTAAAATAAATATTTACTTAATTACAATTAAATTACTTCCCACCCTATTCCCCTATATACCCACAACCCGCTACAGAACTAAAATGCAAATTTGAATAAAAAATAATTCATAATTCCTAAAAATTTACATTTTATTTACTATGATTAAATTACTTCCCACCATATTCCCCTATAAACCCATAACCCACTCTGGAATTAAATTACGCACAAATTAAATACCATAAAATTCAGGACTTTAAAAAACGTAGACATGCATTACAAAAATAATATACACTTTTAATACATATACTAACATACAAAACCCTTAAAAAATCAATATTATTACAAATTCGATATATTTTAATGCCTATATTATGTACTTCGATAGCACACCCACAACACCCAGCTGAGACGTCAGGAATGATATGATAAATTGTCACTGAACGTAGTCGATTCTCATCTAAATCCTCATCAAATAGTTCTTCTACATCACTATTAAGTGAAAGTGAATAAGACGTTGTGCCATGTCGATGTTTACCTCAGAAAAACGTGCGCATATTGGAATGGACGCATGTGAAGAAAAATGTCAGTCTAAGAAAAGTCGACATGCAAAAGCACCAAAGTAATTCAAAGATTGTCCAAAAATTACAGTGAAAGTAAATGGTTGTTCAATACCTTTCATCATCGACAGTGGTGCACTGATTAACATTATGACTTTGGAGAAATATTATGAATTGTATCCCTTATCGTAACTTGCACCATCGAAAACCAAAGTGTATACCTGAGCTGCATCGACACCCTTAAAAAGTCAAGGTTCATTTGTAGTAACGATGAAACACCAACAAATGAAGGTGCAAGCACCCATCCATGTGTTTCAAGGGACAGTCACAAGTGCCTGTCTACTCATCTTCAGCACAGCTGCTGATACAGGACTGATTTCAATGAACTACAACATGAATGATCACTATGAAATAGTAAGTCAGTTCCCTTCGTTGTTTCATGGTTTGGGAAAGCTTAAGACTTTGAAGTAAAGTTGCAAATTAATGAGGATGTCTGTCCTGTTGCTCAAAGACAAAGGCAAATTGCTTTTCATTTACAAGAGGCTGTTGAAAAAGAACTTGAATTGTTGAACGTTCTACTAGTTCAACGCCATGGGTTTCTCCCATTGTGGTAGTACCCAAAAAGGACAGTGAAGGAGCTGTATGCATTTGCATTGGCATACATCAGGCAAACAAGGCAATTGAATGAGAACAACATCTAGGCCCCCACATCGCTGATACAATAACGCAATTAAATGCGAAGGTTTTCTCTCGCTTTGATTTGAATTAAGGTTATCATTAGTGGGAACTTGAACAAAACTGTAGGTACATTACAACCTTTTCTACACATGTTGTTCTGTTTTGATACAAAAGACTAAGCTTTGGTATAGTATCGGCTGCAGAACGTTTCCAAGACATCACTCAATGTATCAGACAGCCTGTCATGAATACCTTCAATTAGAGTGATGACATATTGGTTTTCGGATCTACACAAAAGGAACATGATAAGGCTCTCACACACGAATGTCATTTACTGGCTGATGCAGGTTTGACTTTGAATGCAGATAAATGTGAGTTCCATAAGACAAAGCAAAAATTCTATGGCCATATCTTATCTGATGGGGGTATGACACCTGATCCTGCTGAAGTGCAAGTGCTGTCAAATGCTGATACCTCATAAGATGTTCCAATGCTACATTCATTTCTTGGCATGGCAAGCTACTGTTCTGGATATATACAAGTAGTAGGGTAACACAGGCCCCACGGTGCAAGAGGCGCCCTCATCACAGCACTCTGGCCGGAGAGCTCCTGATTGAGTGTGAAGGGGCCCCTCCACGTACCTTGCAGGGGGGTCCCTCAAGTTTTGTTACACCACTGTATCCAAGACTTTGCCACTGTATGTGCTCCTTTGAGAGAGTTCACAAAAAAGAATGTTTCATTTCAGTGGTCACATGAATGTGAAAACAGTTTTAAGAAAATCAAACACAACCATTAAAAATGCAACTAAAATGGCTTATTTCATTCCGAAACTTCATACAGAGGTTTTTGATGCTAATCCAGTTGGGTTAGGTGCTATCCTTACACAGCACACACCCGAATGCTCGAAGGAATATTGTGGCGTATTAAAGTATGAGTTTGTCCCAAGCAACGATCTTTCTCACAACCTGAAAAAGAAAGTGTAGCCACGGTATGGGAATGTGAACACTTTCATGTAATCCTGTATGGAAAGCCTTTTACGCTGGTAACTGATCATCAAGCTTTTCTAACAATAATTGGCAATCCAAAGGCCAACATGCCTCCTCGCATTGAACATTGGGGAATATAGTTACAAGAGTAGAATTATACCATTGTGCATCATCCGGTAAAGTATCAGAGCCCTGCTGATTACTTTTCAAGAGTGCTCATTCAAAGTCATGGTGCTCCATCCAAGTCAGCTGAAGTTTATATCAACTTCATCATAAAATCAAACACACCAGCTGCCATATCGTTAGCCCAGATTTTTACTGCCATGAGCCACGATAGTGACATGCTAAATTTGAAAGATATAATTACACACAATCCATGGAACCAGCACATTTGATCTCTCCCCACTGAGGGTAAATATATCAAAAATAGAGAAATGTCAAAGATGAACTGTCCATAACTCAAGAGGGAGTTATATTGTGAATGGTGAGAATCTTGATTCTGGACTCTTTCTTTGGCACTCACTTTCTGTCTCCCTCCTCTCTTCAATCGTCATTCCCTCCTCCTGTTCTCCCTCTCTGTTACTCACCTCTCTCCACACGCCATTTTCTTCCATCTTCCTTCACTCATGAACACATCTTCCTTCTCTCTTCCTGCTGTCTTTTGTCCTCCTCTATCTTGTTCCCTTTTTTCTCTCACCCTCTTTTCTTGACTCTCTTATTCATCTTTTCTCTCCTCACTACAAGGTTCTTCCATCTTTACTCTGTATGTCCTACAGATTTCCTTGCTCACGCTTCCCATGCTCTCACATGTCCAGTGGGCTGAACCAGTCTTTTATCACTGTTGTTTGCTTAATTTGGCAGTCAGGGCCCATGGTTCTGCCTCTCCTTACCCTATAGCGTCCTGCTATGTACTACAAAAAATTTCTGGAAATCAAAATCACTGCCAAATCCCACAGAGAGTAGTTCTTTATTTTGGGCAGTCAGTGTTATGGAAGGTACGTGCTGCCCTTTAGCTAGGCCTGGTAACATTTTAGTTACACCAACATAGTATTTCTTAATTTCAGGTATTTCACATTCATTTGTTACGTGAAATTCCTGGAATTACAGCACAGTTGTGTAATTTCAGGTCCCTTTGAGAAAAAAACCCTATTACGGGAGCATTAAAGAAGCCAAATGAACAGAAGAGAGACAGCTGTTGTTTTCAGTACATGCTTTTATTTAACTATTTTGTTGTGTGAAGTGTATTCCTGAGTCCAAAATGGACCCAAGAGCGCATTTCTGGCTAAAATATAGATCTAAATGCCAGATTTACAGTTTGTTTCTTTTCACATAATTTTTCAGAAATTTTGAATCATCACTGCAATTCACAGGAATTATGTGAATTTCACATGTCCATTGTCCCTAACCAATGGGGTATAAAGCAGGCCACTTCATACATCTATCCAAGTACTTGTGCCCCTATCAATGGCCATCCAATCATTAGACTCTCTGGAGGGCTCCCCTTTAGATTCCACTGTGGATCATAGTTTTCCATGTCTTTTACAACCACAAGCCTCTCTAAGCAGGGACATAATTGTGGATGAGTCATAGTGCAAGGGTGTCTGCATTACAAGTGGAACTAAGGGCAGCATACGGGGACTTACCTTTCTAAGGGAAGTGGGCTTCTGCCACCCTGTCAGATCTTTCATATTGTTTCCCACCAAGACTCGGGGAACCCAAAGTTCACCATCCCCCATACCCCTTGTATGTACTGTTTTGTGGGCAGTTTGGGTTATTTTTCTATATGAGTGATGTATGTGTTCAAAAGATTCCACAGAATGTATGTTTTCAAAAGATTCCACCTGTAGAGTCGTAGTGCTATTGGGGTTAAAAGTAACATACAGGTGGAGAGTCGTTACACCTTTACCTAGGACTTGCAACAATGTACAATACAACTTCCTTCAGCAGTGGAAAATCTAACATCTTAACTCTCTACCTACTCTTCACTCATCAGTTGCACAAGCAAGTCGAAGCTCGGAATTTAACCAGCACATTGGTGATCTGTCTGTGCTCTGCTGCAGCACCAGTTTCAATCCACAGGGGATGGGACTCAGCCACCTGTCAGATTGGATAGGAAATCTACAGGAGCTTCTGATATGAATGCATTCAGAATCAGAACACCTTCCTAGGGGGCTATCTCCCTGCAGTGGACACTGTACCGAGTTACAGGACACCATACCTCAGGATACATCAGCACCCACTGGTGCGGCCGACCCAACAAATAAAGGGAGAGCTGCCCGCTGATGGTCAGTCAAAAACTGTATACCTGTGTGAGCTGATGTCATTCATTGGGGGCCGGAGCCTAGAAGTAGCATCCACAAGGGGCCATAGCATATTGGCGGCGAGGGCGGTATGAAACCCATGTTGGAACTATTAAGGGTTTGGGTGACACGTGCGGTGGGTGGAGCAGTGGCTGTGGCTCCGTGGTTATTGAGGAGGCGGAGTCTCTGCGCACCTCGGCCGTGGCGGCACGACCAGCACGGCAGTTGCAGAGAGAGAGCTGATGGGCCGATTTTGTGCATTGGCAGCCGGTATGGCACTGGGGTGGAAGGGAGGGGAGGAGGAGTGGAGGAAAAAATTTAGAAAATTTTAAATTAACTTACCTGAGCAGCCGTCTTTCCCACATCGTCTCCCATACACTCTTCAACCAGGAAGCACCCAGCGTTGTGATTGGTCTGAGTCACGTGGTTCGGTGATCAGATCGGGAATGGGACCCAGGCACCTGAGTGAAGGACAGGCAAGACAGCTGGCCAAACCGGCATTCACACTTTAAAGTGCATCAACCACTCCTCCTTCCTGACATCACAGAAGCCAAGCCCCGCCCTAACCTGGCGGATACTAAAATTAAAAGGATAATAACTTCTGTTATTATCATTTTATTTTTTCTTTTATACTGCTCTGAGAGCAGTGGGGCTATGCTCCTCCGCCTTAACTGAGGACCAGCCACTGATTTTGTTAGAATTTTGAGAGGTCAGACAAGGCAAAGGGGAGTCCATCGAGGCCTTCTATGCCCACTTCAGGGCACTGGCAAGCACCTGCACTGATGATAACCAGCCCAAGGAGGTCAGGACACATCTGAAATAGCAGTGCCAGTAAGTAACCCTAAGGAGGCTGATTCTCCGTCAACCAGGGATCAAACTGGAGGAAATATTGGTAATGGAGTTTTAAGTTTTAAGTTTTTTTTTTTTTAAAGTTTTATTTATTATGATAAGGAACTCTATTGAGGTCCACATAAAACAACATATACATACAAAGCAACAAATGTATAAAAAAGTTTCCATCACAAACACTTGTAATAACTTAATACAGGTCCAAAAAACATTTGAAGAAGTTGTACAGTTTAAAAGCAAACATTTCATTAGGAGGGTTAATCAAGGCTGCCTTAAACAAAGATGCAGATAATATGTTAAGTTGTAAGCAAGTTGGTCTTAACCATCTACGCCTGCCAGGCATCAGTGCAGGGCAAACAAACATGACGTGATCTAGATCTTGATCATACAATTGGCAAAGATCACAGGGTGCCGAACAACCAAACCAGCTGGCATGTAAAACTTTTAGCGGAAGCAAATTGTGTCTTAATAAGTACACCAGTCGTCTCACACCATGGAAAATATTCCAGTACATATACGGTTGAGCTTTCCGCAAGGTATAAGATTCAATCACAGGCGTACAACCTTTTTTTCGCTAGGCAAAAGTCTCTATCTAGACTAAACCCCAATTCCCAGGAAACTGACTTCAAAACATTTTTTAATTGATGAGGGGACAATAGAAATAGAGTCTCCTCATCTAATTTCAATTGTAACACAGCAAATCTGAAGTTTTTTACAATCGATGAGAAGTCATTAAAAGATCCTAATAATTCATTTTTTATGAGGTTTGGTAATGGAGCACACATATCATCTTTCCAGAACCAGAGCAAATGATATGGAAACGGCTCTCCATTGAGGAATGGGACAGCCCTCAGGTAGTGGGAGAGTACTGGTCAAAGTGGAATCGGTCGATGCACTGCACAAAATAACAGCACCCCAGAGGGGTAAGTTGGATGTGGGTGTGTCATGTTGAAACTGTGGGCGGGAGGCTCACCCCGCTGAGAGATGCTCTGAAAATGGACACATGGACTTGGTTTGCCATAGGCCGAATCACTTTGACAGGATGTGTTAAAGCAGTGACAGGGGGTGCCAAGCATGAGGTCGTAGACCTCCTTTGAGGGCCTCGAGGCAACTATTTCTAGATGATATCTCACTGCTAGAGATAGAGGAATGTTAAATGGAAGAGCGAAGACTGGATGCAGGGGGAGGATCCTGATGGGAACCAAAACCGGCCCTCTGGCAAAGTGCTCGGCCGGCCCCCTCCCCCCCCTGGGGGATTGTGGGTGCCACCGAGCTCCTTGCCAGTGCCGGTTTTAGGGCGATTTTGTTACTTGGACGTTTTTGCAGCATAGCTGCAAAATCGTCCCTGTAACAAAATCGGCCCCCAGAGGCCCAAAACCGGCCCCCACCCATGTGGCGCACCGGGGAATTGCCCGGTGCCCGCTACGGCCAGTCCGGCCCTGTCCTCATTTTGTTTGCAGCACCGGTACCGAGAAGGTTACGTCCGCAGCCTGATGATCACGGTCACTACAATGCGAGCACTAATTAACACTGGGGCAATTTATATTTTCATTGACCAACATCATTACCTGAGACTGTGTCCCAGACCACTGCTGCGGCTGTCCCGTGTTAGTTCCTGATCAGCTATGCCCATACACTGCAGGAGCGAAGATAGCCCCGTTCCTCTGAACCTACCACTCCGTGGCGCATACCATGAATAGTACCATGAGCCAACAGAATAGTAAGGGACAGGGGGCGGGAATAAGGGAAGGACAGACAAGGAATCCCAGATCGTCTCTCCGAGGAAAAAGGTCCTACTGCAGGGACCACGTCACTCCACGTACTTTATCACAAGGAACAGTCTGGAACAGTGTCTGCACACAAAAAGCAGATATCAGCGATGTGGACACAAACAAGAAACCCTTTTTCTCCCCTCATGCACCCACACACCACCCTATGACACTCCTCCTTACCACCGTTACTTGTAATAGTCGCAGGGTGGAGTACTCCGTCCTGGAGTATAATTCCAAAGCCAGCAAGTACTATGCAGGAGAGCAATATCAAAGGTCCGGGATCAAAGAAGGTGGGAGGGTGGGCTGGACGGCAGGGATAATTGCCACAGGTAACCAAAGACCAAAATGGGGGATAATGATAAAAGGAGGAAAAAGTCGTTAGAACGACTAAAAAAACCTCCTTACAACTGTGGTATTTTGTGACGCCCTAACATGCCGCCTGGAATAGGATCAAAATCAGGGCAAAATAGGATCCACTCGTAGCACAACACAAACGCTCCGTTGTGTTCTCTCCAAAAACCCGGAAACGCCTAAACCAGCACTCCGCCTCCGCACAAAGAGATGGACAGCCTGCACAAGAGGCGGAAGGCGGAAGTGCGGAACAGCGTTAGCGTCACCGGGAACAAAAATTAATCAGCAGGAACAACCGGACAATCCAGCCGGATCACCCGAGTTCCACAAGAAGCGCCGGAGCCCCAGCACCTCTTAATCCCAGCCGGGATAAAAATCACCCCAAAGTAAAAAACGTGATATCTAACACACAACAAGACAAGACGAACAAACAACTAATCCTCAGGGACCCAAACACGAATAAACTAAACAGAAAATCAGGGGAAGCAAGAAAACAGGAGGGAGCTAGGAAAAGGGGGGGGGGGGGTCTGGGTTTAACAGGAATCTACAGGGATTAACAGGAGCCAACAAAATGGGAAAATGCCACGAGCTCGTGAATGCAGCAAGGATCCTTTGGTACAACAAACAGCTCCCAGCACGAACCAGGAACCACAATTCAAGATAACGAGCACCGGGTACAGGGAAAACAACCCTTTTAACCCCGCCCGGCCCGTCACATGGGTGTTGTGTACATGGTAGGAGAAAGAGGACTTCTAGGCCAGTTCCTAACAGTACCCCCTCCCAACGATCCTCCCCACTGGGCAGGGCTTAGACGGATGTTGCCGATGGAACATACGGATCAGGCGAGGAGAGTGCACTCCCCCAGCCGGCTCCCATGTACGGTCCTCGGGGGCATACCCTTTCCAGTCTATCAAATAGAAAAGACGCCCCTTTCGCCTTTCCGAATCCAGGATAGCCCGAACCTCGTACTCTTTCTGTCCGTCCACTATTACAGGGGGAGGAGGTGGTATGACCTGTGAAGATGGTATATAGGGCTTCAACAGGGACGTATGAAATACTGGATGAACCATATAATCTCCGGGCAGATCTAATTTCATGGCAACAGGATTTATAATCTGTATGATCGGGAACGGTCCTGCATACCTAGGTTGTAATTTACGGGATCCCCCAAGCCTCAAGTTCTTTGTTGCTACCCATACCTGGTCTCCAACTTGATACCCAGGTGCAGGGACACGATGTTTGTCCGCCTGCAACTTCATAGCAGCCTTAGCTGTCAACAACTGCTCCCGGGCAATCGCCCATATCTTGCCCAGACGGTCACAAACATCATCTATGGCTGGCACACGTCCCGTAGGCTGAATTGCCACCGCCCTGGGATGGTAACCTAATGAACAGTAAAAGGGTGTCATCCCCAAGGCTGAGTGCTGACTGTTGTTATACGCGAACTCAGCAATAGGAAGAGCCATAACCCAATCACAAGCCAGTGATGTCGTTAAACACCGAAGGTACTGTTCCATGGTCTGATTGGTGCGTTCGGTCTGTCCGTCAGATTGTGGATGATACGCGGATGACAATCTGACGTCCACCCGCAACACTGAACACAATTCCTTCCAAAAATGTGAAACAAACTGAGCCCCCCTGTCTGTCACAACCGCAGAAGGCAACCCATGGATTCGCACAATGGAGGACATAAAAACCAAAGCCATTTCCCGAGCTGTAGGGATCTTCGGAAGGGGAATGAAATGAGCCATCTTTGTAAACAAGTCGACCACCACCAATATGGCAGTAAACCCAGAAACAGACGGAAGATCAGTCACGAAATCCATACTAATGGTGTGCCAAGGGGAAGGGGGAACCTCCAAAGGCTGCAACAAACCCGATGGTTTGCTATGTGAAGGCTTACTGATGGCACATACCGGACAAGCCTCAACATATCCCTTTACATCCTTGGCCAATGAATCCCACCAAAACCATCTCGTACACATCTCCTTAGTCTTAAGGGTCCCAGGGTGTGCCACCAAGGCAGATGAATGACACCACTCCATGACCTGACTCCTCAAAACAGGGGGAACAAACAACCGATCCTCATAATACAACAATCCATCCCGAACTGATGCCTGAGGCAAAGTCAACCAGGGTGTAAGATCCATCTCACGCAGTTGACGCTTAACTAATGTAGTAAACGTCTCGCTTTCCACAGCCCCAACAATCCTGTCCTCAGATATCATAGGCCTACTCTCTTTTTCCTGAGATAGCTCTTTGGGATCCACATGGATACGGGACAAGGCGTCAGATTTAACCTGCTGCGCTGCTGGTCTATACGTAATGATGAAGTCAAACTCATTAAAAAAAAGAACCCACCGCATTTGGCGTGGCGTCAAGGCTCGCGCCGAACGGAAGAACTCAAGATTCTTATGATCCGTGTAGATGGTAACGGTGTGTCGTGCCCCCCACAGATAATGCCTCCATTCCTCAAAGGACAACTTAACTGCTAATAGCTCCCTTTCAGCCACCGTATAATTGCGCTCTGCAGGCAGTAGGGTCTTAGAGAAGTAGGCGATAGGGTGCATACATCCTGTCTCGGCCGCTCTCTGAGACAGCACTCCACCTACTGCACAAAGAGACGCATCCGTCTCCACATAAAAGGGTAGAGCCGGATCAGGATGGATCAACACGGGTGCCGATGTAAATGCCCCCAACAACCGCCGAAACGCCCCCTGCGCCTCTGGAGACCACTCAAAGGATACCCCTTTACGTAGCAGCTGTGTCAGGGGAGCCACAATGTCAGAGAAGTGCGAGATAAAACGCCTGTAGAAATTGGCGAACCCCAACAACACCTGTATGTGTTTCACGGACGTTGGAACAGGCCAGGTGATAATGGCCTCGATCTTTCGCGGATCCATCCGCACCCCTCCAGCAGACACCACAAATCCCAGAAACTCTACTTGAGTAGTACTAAACTGGCATTTTGTCAGTTTCGCGTAAAGATGGTGCTCCCGCAACTTGCGCAGAACCTGAACCACATGGTGGTAATGCTCGGCCACTGTCTCAGAAAAGATCAGTATATCATCTAGATACACAATCACGCTCTGATCCAAGAACTCCCGCAACACCTCATTTATGAAATACTGGAATGCCGCCGGCGCATTACATAGCCCGAACGGCATCACACAGTATTCATAAAGGCCATATTTTGTTTTAAAAGCAGTTTTCCACTCATCCCCAGTTCGCACACGCACCAGATGGTAGGCGCCACGCAAGTCCAACTTGGTGAACACCCTTGCACTGCGCAGCTGATCTAGTAACACGGGGATGAGTGGAAGCGGGTATTTATTCTTGACAGTGGCTTTATTTAGCGTGCGGTAATCCACACACGCCCGCAAAGTGCCTTCCTTCTTCGGGATGAAAAAGATAGCCGAAGAGACGGGCGAACACGATGGACGAATAAACCCCTGACGTAGCATCTCATCAAGATACACCTTCAAGTGCAACTCCTCCGGCTCAGAGAGAGCATAAACTCTACTACACGGAAGAGGTGCCCCGGGAATAAGATCGATCTTACAATCGAATGATCTATGTGGGGGCAAACCCTGCGCCTCTTCTACATCAAATACCTCCCTGAACTCCTGATATTGCAAAGGCACTGTGTCCATGCCAGTAGCAGCACAGGACAACGACAACTCCTTTTCACCTGCATCTTTATAGCAGTGCTTCAAACAATACGAGGAATCAAGAGACACTAGCCTTTGTACCCAATCTATCCTGGGATTGTGCTCCTGCAGCCACGGCACACCCAAAACCATCCCGAAAGAGGGAGCATCGATGAGGTCAAAACACACCATCTCTGAATGCCCATTCTCGCACACCAGACACAACGGTACCGTCCTTTTCGTAATAGAACCTGATGTCAGTTCAGTGCCATCAATCGCCCGCACAGGTTCCGGCTGGTCCTTTACACAACATGGAACATTCAATTTCTTAGCCAACGTAATGTCAAGGAAATTGCCTGTAGCCCCTGAATCCAACAAAACCGATACCGGCACTTTTCCGCTGTACAGCGCCAAATGAGCATTAATTATGAAGTGCCTAGGGGCCTTATCTACTGCTCCAAGTACACTGTACTGATGATCCATCCCTTCATAATACAAACAGGCCACTCTCTTTCCATAAGAGGTTCCAGAGGGTTTCACGGGACATTCCCTTGCAAAATGCCCCCCCTGGCCACAGTATAAACAAAGACCCATCTCTCTTCTTCGTTTCTTCTCCTCATCAGACAAAGGCCCCCTTACTCCACCTATCTCCATGGGTTCAGACACACTCTTTGTCTCTCCTGCTCCCAAGGACTTATGATCAGGTCTCACAAACCCTCCCCTTGGCTGATAACGGCTTTTCTCTCCCCGTCTCTCTGCTAGGCGATGATTAAGTTTAACTACGAGGTCAATAAAAGCCGCACAGTCAGTAGGGGGGTCTACGACCTGTGAGACTATGTCCTTCAGATCTTCGGACAGTCCCTGATAAAATAAAGAAGTCCTCTTATCTTCGGGCCAATGTGTCTCTGACACCAAGCGATTAAAGGTGGATATATATGTCAATAAATCCTGGCGCCCTTGTCTTAACTTCAACAATTCCGCGTCACTTGCCTGCATAAAGGCGTGCTTTGCAAACAAACCACGCATTAGTTCCTTAAATGCAGGATAGTTTGTTAATACCGGATCATCCCTGTCTACGAGAGGTATAGCCCATTGTGCCGCTGTACCAGCCAAGTATGAAATCGTGAACGCCACTTTGGCCGAATCATTTGGGAAAGCAGTAGGTTTGCACATAAAGTGCAGTTGACATTGGTTCATGAATGTGCCAAATTTGGCGCTATCCCCTACAAATCTTTCAGGTGGTGCCAAAGGGACCGGAACCGGAGTATTCACGGTAACCGCCACCGGTACCCCCCCACTAGCTCCCTGCCCCTGCCCACCAGAATATTGAAAGGTGGCTGGGTGTATCACCTGGGCCTGAGGAGTACTAAGCTGCACTCTTTCCCTACTAAGTAGTGCCCCAACCTCTTGCTTCATAGCCACGTTCTCTTGTCGCAACTCATGGATCTGGCTTTGAAGGGCAGTCAAAGCACCCATGACATCTTGCAAAGTGGGAGTAGTACCGGCCGTAGCCCCCCCGTCCTCATCCATCGTCGCTCAGGCAGTGCAATTATTACGTGGGCTCGTTATTCTGTTAGTTCCTGATCAGCTATGCCCATACACTGCAGGAGCGAAGATAGCCCCGTTCCTCTGAACCTACCACTCCGTGGCGCATACCATGAATAGTACCATGAGCCAACAGAATAGTAAGGGACAGGGGGCGGGAATAAGGGAAGGACAGACAAGGAATCCCAGATCGTCTCTCCGAGGAAAAAGGTCCTACTGCAGGGACCACGTCACTCCACGTACTTTATCACAAGGAACAGTCTGGAACAGTGTCTGCACACAAAAAGCAGATATCAGCGATGTGGACACAAACAAGAAACCCTTTTTCTCCCCTCATGCACCCACACACCACCCTATGACACTCCTCCTTACCACCGTTACTTGTAATAGTCGCAGGGTGGAGTACTCCGTCCTGGAGTATAATTCCAAAGCCAGCAAGTACTATGCAGGAGAGCAATATCAAAGGTCCGGGATCAAAGAAGGTGGGAGGGTGGGCTGGACGGCAGGGATAATTGCCACAGGTAACCAAAGACCAAAATGGGGGATAATGATAAAAGGAGGAAAAAGTCGTTAGAACGACTAAAAAAAACCTCCTTACAACTGTGGTATTTTGTGACGCCCTAACATGCCGCCTGGAATAGGATCAAAATCAGGGCAAAATAGGATCCACTCGTAGCACAACACAAACGCTCCGTTGTGTTCTCTCCAAAAACCCGGAAACGCCTAAACCAGCACTCCGCCTCCGCACAAAGAGATGGACAGCCTGCACAAGAGGCGGAAGGCGGAAGTGCGGAACAGCGTTAGCGTCACCGGGAACAAAAATTAATCAGCAGGAACAACCGGACAATCCAGCCGGATCACCCGAGTTCCACAAGAAGCGCCGGAGCCCCAGCACCTCTTAATCCCAGCCGGGATAAAAATCACCCCAAAGTAAAAAACGTGATATCTAACACACAACAAGACAAGACGAACAAACAACTAATCCTCAGG
Source organism: Lissotriton helveticus (assembly GCF_964261635.1). Lineage (NCBI taxonomy): Eukaryota > Metazoa > Chordata > Amphibia > Caudata > Salamandridae > Lissotriton > Lissotriton helveticus. The sequence continues at coordinate 645,062,113 of NC_136070.1, forward strand.
GACCCAAACACGAATAAACTAAACAGAAAATCAGGGGAAGCAAGAAAACAGGAGGGAGCTAGGAAAAGGGGGGGGGGGGGGTCTGGGTTTAACAGGAATCTACAGGGATTAACAGGAGCCAACAAAATGGGAAAATGCCACGAGCTCGTGAATGCAGCAAGGATCCTTTGGTACAACAAACAGCTCCCAGCACGAACCAGGAACCACAATTCAAGATAACGAGCACCGGGTACAGGGAAAACAACCCTTTTAACCCCGCCCGGCCCGTCACATGGGTGTTGTGTACATGGTAGGAGAAAGAGGACTTCTAGGCCAGTTCCTAACATCCCGCATCAAAATCTATGCGTATGGTAACACGGAGCCCATTCCACTTCTGGAAGCCAAGGATGTGGCAGTAAGGCATGAGGACCATGGAAGGTGAAGGCATATTGCTAGACTGCAGCATGACGGAAGACTTGGGACTGGTGTTTTTCACCAAGCCGGTTCATGACCTGCAAGTAGATTGCATCCTGGATGTGTTTCTGCAGCTGTTCAAAGGGTTAGGGCATCGAAAGGGGGCCCCAGCAAAGCTACTGCTGTGCAGGCCATCATGCAGCGACACAGACATATACCATTTCCTCTGAGAGATCAGGTGGAGGCAGAGCTGGAGAAACTTTAAAGCATGGATGTTATTGAAAGAGTGACAGGACCCATTCATGGGTGTCTCCCTGGTGATCACAGAAAAGCCCAAGCAATCGGGGGCAATACGACTTTGTGTGGATATGAGGCTACCCAACTGTGGCATCCGTCGGGAATGACACAAAATGGGATTTAAATGTAGATTATCACCAGATAGAGCTGCACCCGGACAGTCGTTATATTATCACCTTTTCAATGCATCTGAGATTAAGATGGTATAAGAGACTGAGGTTTGGGATTTCTTGGGCCAGCAAAGGGTTTCTAAAAGCCATCAAGGAAACACTGTTGAAGCATAAAGGTGTCCTTAATATCAATGATGATATTCTGATCTACTCGTCCACTCTGGCAGAACGCCACAAGGTGACTCAAAGCAACACCACAGAGACTGATGCTCCACATAGGCAAATTTTCATTATTTGTGTCTCAAATTGAGTTCTTTGGATTCATCTTCTCAAGGGAGGGTTTGAAGGTAGACCCTCGAAAGTCAGCAACCATCAAATCGGCACCCACCCCAAAGAACCCAACAGAAGTACAGAGTTACCGGGGGATGATGATTTATTGTGGGAGGTTCTTAACGCATTGAGCTGCACTGTCAGAACCCTTAAGAGCTCTCACAAAGACTGGTGTCAAATAGGTGTCTGGCACTACAGAGCACAATGCATTTGAGGACAATTAAGCATGCACTGTTGACGGACGCCACAATAGCGTATTTCAAGCCGGATAGAACCACCAAATTGGTGGTTGATGCTAGCCCAGTTGTACTAGATGCAATCTTGACCCAAGACCAGACCCCTGGAATGTATGCGTTCCCAGCGTTAACGAGCAGAGCTCTAATGGCGACCGAAGCACACTGTGCAAATTGAAAGGGGGGCGCTGGCTATTAGGTGGGCATGTCACCACTTTCATCTCTATGTGTATAGCAGAAAGTTCCAAGTTGTAGATGACCACAAACCGCTGGTGAGTCTGTTTGCGGGAATAGCAGCTCACCAGCCACCGAGGATTGAGTGTTGGGCTGTTCAGCTACTGCTATACCATTTCAATGTTGTGTAAAGACCTGGCGCTGGCAACCCAGCGGACTTCATGTTCCATCACCCCTCTGAGACCATTGAGAAAGGGGGGAGGTGGGCATGCCAAATGAGGCAAAGTTTGCCTGCATGGTGATGGCTGTGGCCTGCCTGAAGGCACTGACAGTGGAGAATGTCTGACGTGCCACTGAAAAGGATGATGGGATGATATGTGTGGCGGAGGACATTGCAAGTGGGTGTAACCTGTTCCTGCAGAATGCCAATCAATAGGATCCAGAAAAGCGACACTGGCTGTCAGAGTTTTGGAAAGTGACAGAAGAGTTATGCTCCATGGATCGGGGCATAATCATGAGGGGGCATTGAACTGTAATGCCCAAATTGCTTGAGAGTCGAGTCATGGAGATGGCGCATGAGAGACATCAAGGCACTGAAAAAACAAAGGCATGGAGGAGAGAAATAGTCTGGTGCCCAGGCATGGACTTGTGAGTGGAAGAGAAGGTGAAAAGTTATATGACCTGCCAAGTCATGTGAAACCCCATGGTGCCAATCCCACTAGCCACAGGAGAAACTCCCACTACTCCATGGACAAAACTAAATCTGGACTTTGGAAGCTTCCTGGATGGGCGGCTTACCCTTGTGATCATGGATGAGCAGTCAAAATATCTAGTGGTTGAACTAGTGGCAACTGCAGCATTTTCTCATGTGCGACCTGTGCTGAAGGAAACAATGGCTGTGTATGGGCCTCCGGAAAGTATCAAAACTGACAATGGGCCTCCATTTCTGGGTGAAGAATTCCAGAAGTACTAGCACCAAAAAATAACACCACAGTGGCCACAGGCTACTGCCACTGTGGAAAGGTTCATGAGAACTTTGAATAAGGCACTGAAGATTGCTAGTGAAAGAGCAAGAGTTTACATTGTTTTTTGCAATTGTATCGAAATACACCTCACTGCAGCACCCAGTGCACTCTAATGAAGTTGCTCTTTCAGAGATCAGTCAAAGGCAGCGTTTCCTACTGAGCTAGGGTGGACCCCGGTCCCGGTGTACCTGGAGGGCACTCAGAGAAGGAGGAAGGGACCAATGATCAGGCCAGTAGGATCAGAGGAGCAGTGCCCTGGAGCCTGGGAACCGGTGATCAAGTATTGGTCAAGGATCACCACCCCGGGTGGAAATTTAGGACCCCATTCGAGAGAGGGGCCTGTGTGGTCATGAGGGTTCAGGGATCGATGGTCATGACTAATGTTGGATCAGAGACTGTCACCCGCAACATATCCTGGTTTCGGAAGGTGGAAGGAGGCCCCTCATGGAGTGGTGTGGAATACATCCCCATTAGTTATGAGCAGGTGGGTGATGATTTGGACATTTGGGATGCTCAGGTGTCAGGACCAGGTATGCCTTGCTCTCCAGATCCAGAAACTGGTATCCCAAAAGACCATCCGAGAATTACCCAACCTAGAAATGAGGAGCCTTGTGGAGTGAAAGGAGGATGAGGTCGACCTGCTGGGCTAAGGCCTATTCCAGCACCCAGTGTCTGAGGGATTATGTACGGGAGTAAGACTGGATAATCTATTTATTAGATGTTGGATGGGATGTACTGAGCCGCAGGGACCCTGTAGCTCAGGAGACGTCAGCACGCACTGGTGAGGCAGAGCCAATAAACAAAGAGCAAGCTGCCCCCTCATGGTCAGTCCGAGCTGTATGCCTTATGTATTGTGTGCATTAATATTCCATATATTTAAGTTAAATGTAGTTCTCAGTTATAGTTATCATTGAGTAATATGGTGGAGTGGTGTGGTGCAGCAGCCAGGACAGCTAACTTCGGAGCACAGGGCTCCCAGTTCGATCCCCGCCTCCGGCGGCAGTTCAGCTCAGCACCATGTGACTCTGGGCAATAGCTCACTTAATTTCCATGACGGCCCCCAGCGCCTTGAGACCCCTAAGGGTGAGTAGCTCGCGCTTTACAAATTCCAGATTTCTATTGAATATTGCATGTAGTATGAAACTTAATGCGTTAGAAATGTTGATTCTCTTGTGTTAAATGTGCACACGCATATTAAATGTGCACCATTGACGTTAATGCTAAACTTATCATTCAATTACATTTTTTATTTGTTAAGGAACTCCTACGGAGGTCCACAAAAATGCATTAATACAGTAAAAAAGACATATTTTAAATACAATACAAAAAATATTTCTCTTTTTTTCCTAAAATACAATAGATTCAAAAGTGGGAAAGAGGGGTAAATATACTTTTTATACAGTGCAAACTTCTTTAATATCCAACCATTAGACATTACAACCAGATAGCGAGATTTTAAAAATTTCCTAATAAATGGCCAGAAAAGTTTTTAGAAAATTGGAATATCCTATAACAGACTATTTCATTTGGTGGAGCTAAAACAAATATTTGGGCCTCCTGGGCAGAATGAATATTACATTTAATAAATGATGGTCTTAAAAACATACGCCTTGCCCTTTGTAATTCCGGACACACAAATAGGACACGATTAAGATCCTGGATTTGAATATGGCACAAATTCTCTCCTCTCTCGGGATTTTATCCCAAATGCCAGTAACATCTCTTAAGGACAACAGATCAATTCTCAAAAGAAGCACCAGTCTTCCAATCCCATGTGGATGATTCCAAATTAAATAAGAGTGTGGCCTTTTCCCCAAGGCACTTCCACAGACCACCTAATTTTGGGATGTGATTTACTTAAAGCCATTTCTCTTGCCATACTAATCGAGCTTGCAGACTTCTTTAAGAGCAACTTCAGTGCAGATTTTGGCATAGGTGAATTACTATTTAAACTGGGCCCGATTCACAGAACTAACTTAAGACAAATTCCTAAACTTACTACTTTTGGTATTCACAGAAGTTAGGATTTTGTCTTAAGACAGACTTAAGACAGACTTAAGACAGAATCCTAACTTAAGTCTGTCTTAAGTCTGTCTTAAGTCTGTTTTAAGACAAAATCCTAACTTCTGTGAATACCAAAAGTAGTAAGATTAGGATTTTGTCTTAAGTTAGTTCTGTGAATCGGGCCCTACGTGCCCAAATATGTCATTTGCATAAGCAAATGCTCTAAGAAATGCTGAATGATCCTTTAGCTTGCAAAAATTTACATTCTCTAGGCAGCCCTAAGAGAACACTTATCCCCCCAAAGGAGAGCGTTTCCCCACCCCAAGACCGCTGACTGAGCTAAAATATAAGAAGAGACTAGTCCAAATTCCAGGCGTAGAACATGTGGGGCGGCCAGAGAATTTAGAATACAAATTTGCCAGAAGAACCGGCCTTCAGCCTTGTCAAAGGTGAGCCAGTAGTTATTATCCAATACATCTGCAGCATAAGTTAATGAGGGCGGAATTTTAACCTTTAATACTGACATGACTAAAATGGCATCTCCAGCAAATTTTATAAAATCTGTTCAGAGCTCCAGCCTGTTAGGCAGCCTTACCAACACATAGTTTAATATGTTCTGAATCTCGCCCGTTTTTTGAAAAAACCTTTCCCAGATACAAATATGAGTCGACCAATTCTAATTCTTCATGCCCTAACAACCACTTATACCCTAAACTTAACATGAGTAGGCCTGTATTTCACCACGCTGCATAAAGCTGATTTCATTTTTCTGCTAACTCAACATTTCTTGCAGGTATTCATATGCATTGTTAATTTAGAACAAATACATTATGGTACTAGGATTAGGGGGAACAGGAGCCTGAGAAAAGGACCACAACGAAAGGTACACGGAGAAACAGAGCGCAAAGTGAATAAACTATTGTCTAAAAGGTGCAACCTAGGTGTGCCTGAGGGAAAGATGTCGGTCCCATGTTCAGTGTGGGAAAACTGGAAATGTTGCAGTCTGAAACGTGATGATTTGTGGATTTCAATGGACCCCTGATTGTTTTTTCGAGAGGTGTGTTGCTCAATGGACTTTACACGTTATAATATACCGTTCCCCTTGGACTGCCACTTATATCTCTTTCCTGATGCAGTACCAGACCCTTTTCTGACTCAAATGGCTTGCAGGTTCTTTGCAGACACCTTTCCTTGACTCCCTCCTTCTTTTGAGACATTGCTAGCTTAACAGACTTTGAGAGGTTCTATGCCCCAAACACCTTTTCTTATTTTTGCTTAAGTGTGGCTTAGGCTGACACTTATTCTTGACTCATAGAACATTCTTGACTGCGTTTCTGAGATGCTAATGTTTTCTAAATTGATTTCTTATTGTCCTGACCTGACTTCCTTTATTGAGTTTCCCTGATTTGCTAAGATTCCGTCACTCAAACTAACCTTTGGGCTCTAAATTCTAGATTACTAACGTATAGGAGAGAGGCCTTTAGATTATTCTCTGAGCATCAGATTTTGATGTTGTTGTTCTGTATAGCCATCACATAACTGTTTGTTTGTTTGGTACTAATATAGCCTTATAGCCCGCCGTAGAGGGCTATACCAGCTATTAAAGGCCCTCTCCAGCGTTAAAGGCCCCGAGCCGAAGGCGAGGGCCTTTAACAAGGGAGAGGGACTTTAATAGCGGTATAGCCCATCTACGAAGGGCTATAAAGCTATTAGAACATTCTGTCACTAGAGGACAGAATGTTCTAACAAAAAAAACAAAGCCTTTTGGAAGCGTGAGGGGATTGGAATCCCCTCAGGCTCCCTGAAGCCTTTGTTCACAGCCAGAGCTGTGAACAAAGAAACATTGGAATGTTGGAGCTCCAGGCTTATACCAGCCATTATAAGCCCAGAGCACTCCATTGTTTTCAATGGAGCTCCCAACATTCCAATGTTCTAATTTGTCATAACTTCTTTTGAGATCTGGGGACCCCTGTTGTCATTTTGTAGTTTATAGCACAGTGCTCAGAGTTGTTTATTGGAATTTGATTATTAACTTGTAATAAACCATTTGAACTTGGCCATAGATTCCTAGTCCTCATTGTGCAGCCAAATTGGGTTGCACTGGTAATTGAAATTTGATTTACTGATTAATGCTAACTTCCATCATTTCTCACACGGAAAAAAAGGTCCATTGGTGGCGTCAAATACGCAGGAGGTTTGCAAAGGAGACACAATTGCTCTCTTGAACTATTTAGCTGAGAATGGACATAATGTATTCCTGACCAAATTCCAATTCTGTAAGAAAGACCTGTATCTGGGACTTCACATTGAGAAAGGACCAAGGAAGGTGTCACAAGAGAGAATCTTAGTGATTCTGAAAATGTATCTGTGGCGGGGTATCAGTATCAGACGGCAGACCAAATCGTTTTAAAGAGGGTTTTATTTTTCCCAAGAATTTTTTTCGTCTACTTGTGAGTCTTTCTCTGTATATGGCTGCGGAATCCGTCTTGCTCTTTCTGTCTGGCGACTCTGGGAAATAGTGTGTCGAGTTCGGCGTTTGTCTTGTCACCAGCTTCTGGTCTCCATAGCAGGATAACCGCAACCCAAAACAAAAATAAAAAGAAAATAGAATCAGGACAACCATCCTACTATCTGATTCCTATACCAGGGACCGAGGAGTGAGGGAAACTACAGCTCCCAGAGTGCAATGTGAGAAACACACGCGGAATGTGAAGGCAGTGCTCGTGAGGGGGTAAAATGTCAGGGATGTATATACAGTGATAGAGTATATACAAAAAAGGGTCTCAAGTACAGGCAGGTGCACGCGTTCATACAACCGGGCGTTCATTTCTGCCTACCCAGCCCGCCACCTTGCCCCGTACCTGTTCCAGCCATGCTCCTCCCCTGGGAACGTGGCGGGGTGACTCGTGGGGTAGTTGGCCTCCTGGCGTTTCAGCGCTAGAACCCGGTCCAGACCTCGCCTCCTCGTCGTTCCCTTCGTCTTTCTGCCTCCTGTCGTTCGCGCTCGCTCTCCAAATCACTACCACTTTGTCCTTCTCGAGGGTTACTTCCTCCCTTCTCTTCTGTGACTCCTCTTCTTGTAATTGGCTGTACGATATCACGTCAATTGTGGGAGGAGTCTCGTCATGCACGAAGTTCCAGTTAAAGGCGCCCGCACTTTGTTTCTCATCAGCCCCTAATAAAGCTTGGTTTTGTGGATGCCAGGAGTCCTGCTGAAAGGGGACAAGAGGGGTAAGACATCTGCTGCAGCCCATCACTCCCGTACGTCTTCCCGTTCCTCCTCATGCTGGTCTGCCCCGTCACAGTATCCACCAACAGCACAGAGAGAAATCAGAATGTTATTGGGAATGGTGAGCTACTGTCAAAAGTGTATTCCTAACTTTTCCCTGAGGGCCAAGCCTTTACAGAGACTGACACACACAGACTTGTCAGATCCAGTACCATGGGATGACAGTTGCATGCATATCTTCTCAGAGCTGAAAACATTTCTCTACCACGTTGAGGCACTGAAAATGCCTTATTATAATAAATGTTTTGCTTTGTTTTACAGTGAGAGAGAGGGCTGCACTCTTTCAGTGCTAACTCAGCTGCACAGGAGTGTGTGCAGACCTGTTGCATATTTTTCTGCCACACTTGACCATGTAGCTGTAGCTTTGCTTGACTGTCTTAAGGCTCTTGCCTCAAATAGCGTTTGCATAGAGCAGTGTGAAAGCATTTTTATGGGTCACCCCTTAACTGTTTTTGTCCCCCGCTCAGTTGAAGAGCTGTTAACTCATACTCGAACACAGTACCTCACCAACTGTTGGCTTACAAAGAATGAGACAGCCATTCTTGGAGCTGAAAACCTTACATTAAGAAGGTGTACTGTCCTAAACCCGGCTACATTGCTGCCCCTTCCTATAATTTAGGTTGTTGAGGGAGAAGTTGAACATGATTGTCTTGATGTTACTGAACTATGAACCAAACCGAGACCTGATATACAAGATGTGCCACTACCTGAATCAGATTATGTGATGGGTCTTGCCTATGAGATCATAAAAGAAACCTGAGAGCTGCCTATGCAGTCTGTACTGTCTCATGGGTGGTTGAAGCTTCCTGGCTTAAAAGAGTGCTTTCAGCACATGTGGCAGAATTGATTGCTCTTTCTAGAGCATGCTGTGTTTCAGACCAGGTGTGACAATTTTTACTGATAGTCAGCAAACATTTGGTGTGGTGCCTGACTTTGGGCAGTTCTGTTCCCTATGCGATTCATTACCTCTTCAGGGTTACCAATCCGTAATGGGGAAAGCATGAGGAACTTGCTTCAGGCTTTGCAACTTCCTGCCTGAATTGCAGTGGTGAAACGTGCCGCTCATAGGCAAGGCAATTACTGTGTGACTGTGGGTAACAGATATGCGGACGAATCAGCAAGGTGCTGCACACTAAATTTGAACACCTTTAATGGGGAATACATCAATGAAAGTTCAGTTGTGATAAATTGCAACCTGTTGTTGCCTACAGATGATACTTGGGAGGAAGTCAAGGGATTACAGGAAGAAGTGCCAGAAGCAGAACAGCAAGGTTGGATCAGAGCAGGTTGTATCAAAAGAGCTGAATATTATATTTGGCTTTCAGGAGAGAGAAGAACTATACTGCTGGATAGCTTGTGGCCTCCAATGGTGAGACATTATCATGGACCTGCACATGTAGGGAGAGACACAATGGTGCGCCTCTTTAGGCCAAAGTGGTTTAATACCAGTTTCTGATTGATGGCTGAAAGTTTATGTCACAAATGTGTTGTGTGCCAATAGCAGAATGTAGGCAGAACATCAGTAACACTGAGTCATATAGGGAGATCAGGAGGTCCCTTTAACAGGATGCATCTGGACTTCATTGAGATAGCAGCGTGCAATTCGTTGCGATATGTCCTATTGATTGTTTGCCTCTTTTCACGGTGGGTTGAAGCTTACTCGACTAGGAGAAATGACAGTCTCACAGTAGCAAAGCTGTTGTTGAGGGAATTGATACCATGTTTCGGCTTCCTGGCTTCTTTGGAGTCAGATCGAAGAACTCATTTTAAAAATTAGGCCCTGAAGATGTTATGTGCAGCATTACAAGTCAAACAGAGACTCCCCTGCAGTTATCGACCAGAGGCTTCTGGAATTGTGAAGCAAGTAAACAGCACTTTGAAATGGAGGTTGGCTAAAGTGTGTGCTTTGACATCTTTGAAATGGCCAGATATTCAACCGAATCGGCTCTACTTTTTGCCACTGAGTCCATCCGACAATTTGTGGATGCTGGTCAAACGGCGGCCTTAATCTTGCTAGACCTAAGTGCCACCTTTGACACTATAGCCCACCATACCCTGGTACAATGCTTGCAGGAAGGGGGGGTGTTGGGCAAAGCCTTGGGCTGGTTAAAATCTTTTCTGTCGGGGCGGTGCTTCCAGGTGAGACATGGCGAATACTACTCCCGGGTCATCAAGCTGAGACAAGGAGTGCCGCAGGGATCGACCCTGAACCCTACCCTGTTTAATATCTATGTTGCTCCCTTGGCGGGGATTGCGGAGGGGTTTGGGATCAGGTTCGTATCCTATGCGGACGACACACAGCTGGTGGTCTCCCTAACCCAGGCGCCGGAGTCGGCCGCCTTCAGCTTCCGGTCATGCATGCAAGAATTGGCTGCATGGATGGCGGATAACTGCCTGAGGCTGAATGGCGATAAGACGGAGGTGCTGGTGGTGGGGCGGGCCCCAACTGTGTGGTCGTCGGCATGGTGGCCTCAGGACCTGGGGGCGACACCTACGCCATGTGCACAGGCAAAAAACCTGGGAGTTTGGCTAGATCCTAGCCTTTCTTTTGACTACCAAACCAGGCGGGTAGCAGGGACGTGCTTTGGAATTCTGAAGGTCCTGTGAAAAACCTTGGACCTACTACCCATGGCAGCTAGGAAGACACTAGTCCATGCACTAGTGACTTCTGGCCTAGACTACGGGAACATTTTGTATCTAGGCGCACCAGCCAGATGCTTGCTGCGTCTGCAGGGAGTGTAGAACGCAGCCGCCCGCCTTATTCTGAGGCGCCCGAGAAGATCTTCTGCCAGGGCAGCACGGGCGGCACTTCACTGGCTCCCGATTAAAGAAAGAGTCGCCTTTAAAGCACTCTGTGTCTGCAATAGGATCTTGCAGGGAAAGGCTCCTGCGTATCTGGCAGACCTTGTGTCCCCGCACATTCCCTCACGTCAGTTGAGGTCTGGTGGGGTTGGTCTGGTATGTGTGCCGGCCATAAAAGGCCCGTTTCAACAGGAACAGTGCCAGGAGCTCAGTCCCGGTGACTGGGTAATGGCGAAGAAGCATGTTCACAAGTCATGCATGGAGCCAAGGTGGTGTGGCCGCTAGCAGGTGATACTGATCACAACAACAGCTGTGAAGTGCGGAGGTTTCTCTAACTTGGTACATGTTGCCCATACTCGCAGAGTCCCATGTCCACTTGACGATATAACAGGACCGGTTCCTGATGTGCTGGTGGTTACCGTGAGTCAGAGGGAACAAGTTAGTCAAGCTGTTGGGAACCAACAAGCTGCTGGGACAGCACTCATTTGGCCTGAGGAGGGTCTGAGAGAGTCAACAGTTGAAGTCGGTACATAAGTGTCTCATCCAGTGGTGTTGACTGTGCCAAATTCAGACCCTGCCTTAGGACCTAGTGCAGTTGTAACGTGAGTTGTATCCAGAGACAGATGGCCAAGGAGACAAGAGAGAGGAAGACGTCTGTCTGAAGTGCACATACCATACACTATCCCTGAAGATAATAAGGGAGCTGGCCAAAGTGAAAGTGATGAATAAGGGTCAACAGTAAGGAGATCAAAGAGAGCTAGAGTATGTTATCAAATGTACTCTTTACCTTAATGGACTTACTTAGCAGTCAATGATTAGGAGAGAGCATTTTACACCTTTTCCTATATCAATTTGCATCAAGCTGAGGCTCCTTGAACTGAACTTTGTGGCTGAACTGAGTTTTGAAATCGTATTGCCACTAAATAGACTGAGTCAATTTATCTTGGAAGTAATCATTAGTGAGGTTGAACTGCGCATTTACTAGAGAAAACTTTAACAAGAATTAAAGACACATTTGAACTTTGTTTTGCTGATGGAGCTCTGCTGCAAATCTTCTAGCTAATGGTCGGTCACTAAACAACTCACTTGATGGTGCCAATCTGTCTTATTGCAAGTGACCTTCTGCATGTACAACTCACCGTATGCACCACAGAGACTCTGATCCGGGAAGAGGTACACTCCACGCATCAGTGGCGCACTGGTGACATTGTGGAACACCCCCCCCCCCCCCTTTAGCAGCTGAAGTATTATTTATGAGCCTGTTCTGTCTGAGCTTCCGCAGACAAAATATCTGTAACAAAAAAAAGTTGAGAAATGCATAACAGAGGTGAGTGAGGGAAAGTCAATCACAGTAAAAGGGCCCCCGATGGAGAAATGATGGGAAGAAAGAGAGAGCATGAGCAGGAGGGAAGCGAGAACGGAAAATTACATATGAAAAGGAAGAGTCAAAAGGATGGAAAGATGGGTGCAAAGGTGAACGTATTGACAAATAGAAGGGTAAAAGAATATTTGCATGGGTGGCCAAAAGAACAAGCATTTACAATGCAACGGTTTCGCCTTTGCAAAAGTTAGAGCTATTGGCATTGTAAATGACAACATTTTTATTTATGTGTTTGTTTTGAAAACAGATAAGTAAATGGCATTGTTATTTACAATGGCAATAGCTTAATCTCTCGCAAATGCCACCCACACACCCACAGAGAGCCCCCCCACACAGAGCCCCACCCACACACACACACAGAGCCTCCCCACACACACCCACACAGAGCCTCCCACACATACCCACACAGAGCCCCCCCACACACCTACACAGAGCCCCCTCCACACACCCACACAGAGCCCCCCCCACACACCCACACAGAGCCCCCACATACCCACACAGAGCCCCCCCACACACTGCGAGCCCCGCCTCACACACCCACACAGAGCCCCGCAGCGCTGCGCAGCCTTTCGGTGAACACCAGGGCTGTAAAGGGGTGTGAAATCTTCAATGCAGAGAGAATAGGGTTCATTGAATAGCCGCCCGCGGGGCTAAAAAGATGACAGATAATATGTAGAAGACTCTTTACTCCGAGCCACGTGGCATTTTATGATAATGCTTACCCTAACATAATGCTTTCCCTGGTTTAAGGGTGGTATTCCTGGTATATTGTACTCGGCCAGATTAAAAAGCGGATGGATCGCCAGCTGATGGGTACTCTAATGGAAATAATCTGCTCTGAAAAAACAGCAATCCAGAAGCTGTACTGGCTTTCACTCTGAAAGAGCACACATGTGACGTTCTACTGCGTCCTCATGTGGTCCGGAGAATGACTGTCGTTGCTACTCTCACCGGGTTGTTCTCTGGCCCTAATAAGTACACCTAGCCGTGGCGGGGACAGTACTCCATGCCGCCACTCCCTACAGTCAGTGACCAGGTCGAGCCTGTCGCAATTAAGTCCGGAGAAGGAGCCTGTGGCTTCCCGTTGTTAATGTGTAAGGCACGGACAAGACGCCTGCTTCCTTCCAGACAGAGTATCCCTGGACAGTAAGTACCTGCTATGAGTCCCGCCTTTCGTCTCCTAACGGACTTTTGTCTCTTCATTGGATGAATTCTGCCTGCCTCTATCACGAGCAGGCACCCGGACATGGGCCAGCTGGAACACCCCCTAGCACCGGTGCCGGTCAATAAACTTCCGCTGACAAAAGCCACCCGGCCTGTACATTTCGTCACGAGAGAATAGCTTCCGGTAGCCCCTTCCTGCACTCCTAGTTGTGCACTTCCACTGATGTGTGCCACCCGGGGCATACAGTATATCATACATGTCACTTCCGGTAGTCTCATTTAGCTCTGCGCCGTAAAAGAAAGCCATGGTTCTGAGACCGTGCTGGTTTTCTATTGGTTCAGGTTATAAAGGAAGAGGATTCCTAGCTGTGATTCGATAGTTGCGGTTGCTGTGGCAACAGAACGATACCATATTTTATATGATGAATAGAGATGGAGACCGAGGCAAAGGTGATGTGGGGCTCTCGGCACGGCTTTGGGGCGAAGGCGGGAGGTGGCAGGGCTCTGCTGGGTGTAAGAGAAGCTGAAGCGAGAGGCCTGATACTAAAGGGAATGTGAATTGGAAGGTGCGTAGTTGGCTGGCAGACTGAAGAGAAGACGGGCAGAGGAGGGCAGAGGAGGGCTAAGGAGGCGGAAGGAGTGGGAAAGAAGATGAGGAAGAGATTAGGCTTGTTTCATGTGTGACCGCCCCCTCAAGGAGGAGAGAAAAATATGAAGTGGTAGGGTAACATACATGACAATGTTTTAGAGCAGGCTAGTATCATGTTCGGGCTATTGCAGGGCCTTAAAACACAAACAGATGGTCGGTCACAGACAGCGGGAGGGGGGGCGGAGCACGGACAGCGGGAGGGGGAGGCGGGGGCGGCGGGAACAGCCAGCACTCACCTGGACCTGGACTTCCTCCGGCGGCGGTCGGCCGCAGAATGGCCAAAACAAACATGGAGGAGAAAAAAAATAAACCCCGCCCACGGCCGCATGACGTTGTCAGAAGGGGCAGGATGAGTAAAAATGGCCGGAACGCCCCCGAATCTGGTCCGCAATTGACGGACAGATCTCTGTTCCAATGGCTAGCCTCCATTTATGGAGCTAGCCAATGGAACAGAGGGGCGGATTCCCAGCCACACTGTAAGACATGAGATTTCGCCTGCGCGAATCGCTGCTTGCACAGCTTTTCGCCAGGTCGAAACCTAAAAAATGGAAGGATTGATAAAAGGTGGCCTGGAACAACACTCCTTATTTTCCACACCCATTGCCGGCCATACGCGCGGGACTGCATCTGTTCCAATTTGGAAACCCTTAAAGTCAAGCCCCAGTAGATCAAACATGGACCGATCACAAATTAATTCCTTTTGAGATTTCGGCAAAGAAAAGGCCTGTTTTTAAGGATAGCATCAGGGTCCTCCAACAGGACAAACCTAGGTGGAAAGAATTGATAGCACATCCAGATCTACTTCCAGATGCACTGGCGTGCAGACCTAACTTGTCAGGAGACCCTATTGCAGATACCCATCTTTTTGGGCAGTGGATACACACCTTGAGAGATCGGTTGGTACCCCCAGTCCAACATCACGGCCACCCAAGCAAGAAGCCCTCTGCCAAATGGTATTCACAATCCTTGAAAGAACTGCAAAGCCACGTCAGGTCCTTAGAACGCAGATGGCGTCGAAATTATGAAAAGAAAGAGCTAAATATTTTCAAAACCGCTCTTAGAGCATTTCATGCACTGATTAAAACCACTAAAAAGCCTACTATACTGAGGCAAGTAAAACCACCAACACCAACCACAAAGCAATTTTCAAAATAGTTAATCTTTTCACAAACCCTAAAATCTTAGAACAAGATTCTCCTCCCTCTCAGCCTCTCTGTAATAATATAGCAGAATTTTTTTAACAGACAGTTCTGATATTACAAAAAGATTTCCCCCCTACGACTCTTTCTGTTACTAATAATAAAGTTTCTGGTGACATGGACGGAGCCTGTATGCAAATCTTTCAGCCAATAACTTTGGAAGACTCGTGTCAGGCGATCCTGTCTATCAAATCAGGCTCCCCTTTTAATCCCTTTCCCCCCATGTTATTACATGCTCTTATCGATATTGTTGACCCCAATATAAATAATATAATAAACTCTTCTCTAACAGAAGCCAAGATTCCGGTGGATTGGAAACCTGCAGCTGTAAAGCCACTCCAAAAGAAACAACTTGCGGATCATGCTACTCTTTCCAATCTGCACCCTATCTCTCTCTTACCAAGTGTGTGCAAGATAACAGAAAAATGTGTCAATATTCAACTCACAACATATCTGAAGGGAGCAAATCTTCTCCATTTCAACCAATCTGGTTTCAGAGCTCAACACTCTATAGAATCTGCCCTATTGTATACGGCTGAAACCCTCAGAGTAGCTCTGGATCAGGGAAAAAGAGTCCAAACATAGTAAAGGTGGTCAGGAACCTGGGAATAAAATGTGATACCACTTTATCTTTTAAACAGCAATCCTTGGCAGTTACCGGCACCTGTTTTCACATCATAAAAAGCCTAAAGAAATTCTTCGATCTGATTCCCATCTCAGCAAGGCAAACAGTTGCTGTTGTCCTAATTACTTCCAGGTTTGACTATTGTAATAGCCTATATGCAGGTACCAACAAGTCGGCTCTACACAAACTAGAGATACGGTTAGTGCGGAAGTGGCCTAGGAGGTCATCTGCTTCTGCGATGCTAGATATACTCCACTGGCTGCCAATCCATTAACGCATCCTGTTCAAGGTCCTTGTCATCACTTTTAGGGCATTCCATTGCTTGGGACCTCAATATCTGCGAAGAAGATTCAAGCATTATACTCCCTCCCGAAGTTTAAGACCATCAAATGCCAATCTGCTGAAAATGCCAGCTTCAAACTGGCATCGAAGGGAGGAAAATCGCTCATAGTGATAGGCTCAAAGGCATGGAATAACCTTCCTCTACTGCTCAGCCATATCACATCGGAGTCCCTTTTTAGGAAGTCCCTAAAAAACTGGCTTTTCAGTGCTCCTGACACGCTCTGCAAAACTCTGATCTGATTCCCTGTTTCTTGCTGTCATCAGTTAACTAGGCCTTCTGTTTCCATCTCTGGGTTCCGTTTTAGCCCCATGATGCTCCTCGGAGTGACAGTTGCGCTCTATAAATGTCCTATCACATTACATTACATGAATGGGTGGTTGGATTGATACCTGGGTTGAAGGGTGAAAGGATGGATGGGTAGCTTGATAAAAGCAGGGTGAAATGATGGATGGATGATAAAGAATGGATGGGTAAAAAGGAAGGATGACTGCTTGGAAGTATGAGTGGACGATGTGACGATGGATGGAAGTCTAATCATGAAAGGGTGGATGATAAAATTGTAAAAGAAGGATGGTGTAAAGGTGAAAGGATGGAAGGAAGCATGAAAAGATGGATAGATGAATGAATGGATGTATCAAAGGCTTAAAGGATGGAGAGATAGATGGATGGAAGGGTGAGTAGATTTCTTCTCAGGTGGGTAGGACTTATTTTCTTCACTTACTTGATGACATTCGCATTATGGATCGAAGTGGGGGTATCGTTTAATTTTCTGGCTATCCCTCTGCCACTCACACAATCAACCAACTGATCAATTGTCACTATCCTCATCCCATCACCTTTCTTACCCGCACTCACGTCTCCTGCCCCTCTCTCGACCTCTCACCCCCTGTGCACATTAGAGACAACACCTCAGGTTTAACTACTTGTATTGAAGCAATTTGAATTGCCTTGACTAACACTTGTCTATTGTTATCCAGCCATGTTTTCTTGCTCACATTAAACCCTGTTAACGTGAAAGTCCCTGTTTCTGCTCCGAGTAGTGAAGGGCCCTGGCTGGCACCCAGGAGGCAATGATTTTACAGACTGTGCTGCTTCTTGGAAACTGTGCCCCCATGTTGTTTCTTCTGAAGGTCGCCTGCCCTTCTTGTTCATCAGCATCAGCCCTGCACCTACCTATTCGCTCTGCCATCGAAGCCCTTGAGCACGTGACTAATTCTAGAAGCTCCTACATTAGGATACACGTGTGTGCTTCATCTCTCCTCAGGGGGCTCAGTTCCTTACCTAATGCTGCAGGATTCCCTTGCTCGGATGTATGACGTTACAACGCATACTTTTACAACGCCTACCTTTACATCGCAAGTTTTACAATGCATACCATTACAACGCATAATGCTTTTGGGCGCTGGATAGTGAATAGTTTAATTTACTATTCCAACTCCAGTCCCCGTGGATAGTAGGGAAGGTGTTGTATAGTACATTAAACCTATTCCCTATCCTAGAGCGCCCCCAAGCGCTATGCGTTGTAATAGTTTGCGTTGTAAAAGTTTCGTTGTAATGGTAGTTCGTTGTAAAAGTTTCGTTGTAAAGGTTGTTCACCCCCTTGCTCCAATCTTGCTGTGACTCACACCATTCTCTTCATAAATACTTCTTCAGGCTCATCCAAAACCTGGAGCAGAAGGTTTTCCACACTTGCTTGCCTGCTAGGTGAAACAAGCATTTACAATGCAACGGTTTCGCCTTTGGAAAAGTTTGAGCTATTGGCATTGTAAATGACAACATTTGTATTTATGTGTTGGTTTTGAAAACAGATAAATAAATGGCATTGTCCTTTACATTGCCAATAGCTCTAACTTTTCCAAAGGCGAAACCGTTGCATTGTAAATGCTTGTTCTCTTTTGCTTCCTCTTTCTTTTTTCCTCTTTTCCTGCTTGCTTCCTTTACTTTTTCATTATTATTTCTTTTCATTCTTCTCTTTCTTTCTAACTTTCTTCCCTTCCTTCTAGTCTTCTTTCTCTTTTGCTGTCTTTCTTTCTTGCCTTCTTTTGCTTACTGTCTTCTTTTCGTTTTTCTCTTTCCTTTCTTTCCTTCTTGACTTCTTTCTCTTTTGCCTTCATACTTTTTTTTCTTCCTTCCTTGCTTCTCCCCTCTCTCCCGTACTTCTTAATTTATTTCCCTCTTTCTTGTCTTCATTCTTTCTTGCCTTCTTTGTCAAAGGCAGGGGTCTGGCAGCCAATGCCAGACAAACTGGCTTTTTAGTTCATTGTTAGCCAAGACCTTTTGATTGTAGTATAAATATGTTTACAACATATTTACTTATAGGGGTTTTCAGACCGACTTCATCCATTAATCTGCGTCATTTACGTTTTTCTTCCACCCACTCCAGCATGCATTAATGAGTGATAAATCAGCCCAATTCTGCCATTGGCTGACTTTACTATGACTATTTCATGCTTCCCTTTCACAAGGAGCACATCCATCCTGAAAGTAGTTGCCTTGAGTGTCAGGCAGTTCTATGGTATTGTCTACTTTTTTGAGACGAAAAATCATTTTTGCCTTTCCCACTTTTTTTTTGATTTCTTGAACAATAAAGTTGAACAAAAACCATGGCGAAACAAAAGAATTGCCATAAGGTTAGAGACGACACAGACCTATTGACTTTGTCAATGCTTGTTTTAACTTCTAATTAATTGTTCCAAATGGTGGTCACACATCTTGGATCAGTAAAATAAAAAAATACAAAGTGTGCAAAAGGGCATTATCGAGAAAGCAGTTACCAGGTAAACTGCAGCTGCTAGGCCCAAAGATAAAATAAAATGAGAAAAAAATATGGCGTGGTAGGAGAACAACAGAAAAGCGGTTGGAGAAGGAACCAAATGAACAACCACTAGCAGTAAATAGCAGAGTGCAGAAAGAAATGAGGGATGAAAGGAGGAGCTGAGTGGACACATGAAGAGAGTAGGGCGACAGAAGAATGAGTGGAGAATCTAGAAAAGGAATGCATGCAACAAGAAAAAGTCGTTCTGAATGTAAGCAGTGGAGAATACAAATCATCCAGTCACAAGAAAAAGTCGTTCTGAATGTAAGCAGTGGAGAATACAAATCATCCAGTCAAATGGTAAAGAAGGTATGCGTCACGGGAGGGAAAAACATAAAAGGAAGGAAACCATTGAAAGCAAAGTAAACAGAAGAGACTGACAAGAAAGTCAACCAATAATAAACTGACATAAACTAAAGCCCACTCAATTTGTATTAGTCTCATAAGTCTTGACAAAAAATCAGCTAAAGCGGTCTGTAAACAATACCTAAAAAGTGGATTTGATGAGGTTGAATTTAGGAGGGGCAACACTTGGACTACGATCTAATTTGTCCACGGGTGCGATCGCTTAGTTTTATCTACCTGTATTAATATTTTGAAGGGTTGTTATAGAAACAAATGTTGTCACTAAAAAATGAGACTCCGGCTCAGACCTTGTCAATAAGAATTACTTGGTCTGAGCCAGGGTCTCATTTTTTAGTGACTACATTTCAGTTTTCAAAACAACCCTTCAAAATATTCATACAGTAACTGTAGTGCAATGGGCTCTAGTGGAAGTTCACGGCCGGTCAGCATTTTTAAGGCAGAACACCCGCCCCCTCTCCACAGTTTTGACAGTTTCAGAAAGGCTGTAATTCGCGCTCTGCGTATAATTGCGAAGAAATTGTAAGTGCACAAACAGGTAAATGCGTATCACCTTCTGTATTTACTTTACGAATGTGTCGGAATATGCAAAAAATAAAAACCTATGCTGGGCATTACTATACTGAAGGCGCGGTAAGATCATTTAGAGTCAGTCTTGACAGAAAGGAAGGATGTCGCAGTCCAGCAGCCTGCAGGAGTAAAACACCAGCGGCTTATCTGCCTTTAGACCCTATACGTATCTCCGCATCAAAAGAAAGAGACCAGCAGTTACTCCTGCGACTCTTTGGCCAGGCTGGTTAACTCGGCTCCCTCGCCCTAGCACTCTGCTCGCTCCAGTGCCGGTGAAGTAAAAGCTTAACATGGGTAGATCCTGTACGTTACAGAGCAGTCGGGGTAGATACAGGGTGTACAGTGGATTAGCTAGACTGCATCCGACCGATGCAAGATTAATTAATCTCACTACGTACCTTGTTGTCGAGGCTCAGCTCACCCCTGGGCCGGCGCTGCACACTCAGCAGGATTTCGTTGCCATCATCCAACAAGCACCTACGAGGACACAGGGGGCGGGAGAGGACACGGACGGCGGGAGGGGGGCGGGAGAGGACACGAACGGCGGGAGGGGGGCGGGAGAGGACACGGACGGCGGGAGGGGGCGGGAGAGGACACGGACGGCGGGAGGGGGCGGGAGAGGGCACGGACGGCGGGAAACGTGCACAGGACAGCGAGGGGGGGGCGGAAAGGCACACGGAGGGGGCGGGAATGGACAGACTTTCAGTGAAAGGGGAGGGAACGGGAAAAAACGTAACTCCGCCCTGGGAAAAAATCTCGGGAACGCCCCCGAATCTGGTCCGGCCTTGACGGACAGATCCGGCACTCAATGGCTAGCCTCCATTTATGGAGCTAGCCAATGAGAGCCGGGGGACGTTCCCGAAGTCCTTATTGTCAACAAAGGATTTCACCTGTGCCGAAAAGCTGCGCAGAGCGCAGCCTTTGGCAGGCGAAACCCAAAAACCTCATTGTACGCAGTATGTCTTCAAGATCGGCAGAGCTTAATTTGAGCCGCTGGTTTACCAACACTTATTTTTGCGGACCTGCACTTATTTTTTTCGCATCATTTATTTACCGAGTGCAAGAGAGGGAAATTACACAGATCGGAAAGATGGAGGAAGAGATAGACGACTGAATCGTCACAAAAGGAGGAAACAGGAACCTGTAGGAGTTAGATGAAGGTAGATGGGATGTCTGATAGTGGGTGAAAGAGGTTTGAGGGGCTTTTAAAACCACAACCGTTGGCATTTCACGTGTCGATGTTGGCTTCTGGGAAGAGTTTCGTATACTGGCATTCTTTCGATCACAAATTAAGCACTGAATTTCGCACGGTTTACATAACAATCTGGCAGTGTTTAAATGTCTGATGTGAAAATTCAGCGTGAGGGCATTTTTTTGGGCTGTTTATGGGCCTGGTATGGTCTTTGCTTTACTGTTGGATTCCCTGTTATTACCACAAACATTGACTGCCGCAAGCACAAACACATGCTTTCCCCTACCCCGTGTAAAACACATCTATAGTGTGTCTTTACACGTTCAAAATTGCTCCAATTTTTAAGTGAGGGCCACATTTTTAGCTATCTAACTCCCTAATGTGGTCACTTTTATGTTGGTGCCCTGCCCTGTTTTCCATCCGAGTCTGACCTTGTATGTCTATTTACAGCATAGCCCGGAACCAGAGGGGCATTTTAACTTCAGAGAAAACCTACATCAAGTAAGAGGAGAGAGACTTTTAGTTCTGAAGTAAAGAATTTTTTATTAAATAAAAAACTATAGTCAGTTATGTACCGAAGAGTGGAACATTAATTTCAATGTGTTTATGGACTGTGATGCAATTATGGTACCATGCGTATCCCTATTTCCTCCTTGAGCGATCTGGTGCATTGTGTGTGTGATGGGGTGTGCAATGTTCCCTCCCCCCTGGTTCCACCAATGACCAATGGCCAACACATTGAAGACCTGGATTCTAAACAAGATGCATACTGATTACTGGTGAGGCATGCATAGATTTATACCATCACAACCTAATTCCTTGCAGTAAAGCCTCTCAAACCTCATGTCTCCATGTCTGACCTGACCCATCTGGTGCACTGTTTTATAAATATATCCCCAAATGAACCAATATACCCAGGTTCAGTATGTCCCTAAAGTGAGAAATAGCAGGATAAGCCTCAAATCCCCCGCGCCCAGTTGAATCGTCCCCTCACTCCTCATCCTGGGGAAAAACGGGCTTTGGTTACTTCAGCGCGCTCTTGATATGAGGCCCTCCGTGTACCTGCCTGCTTTATTTATATGTGACATGCCTCCTCTTATTTAAGAGTTTCCACACTCTCTGCGATCATTAGTTATGTATTTATTAATTCCTCTAAAATGATTATAGCAGAGGACTTTAATTTATGGTATGATGCCCCCAACCCTGTATGTCCTAGGCCTTTCTTAATTTCCTTGCAAGTTTTGGGATACAAAAAGAGGTTAATGAGTCTGCTCATCAGGGTGGGCTTTACTAGTCACCTTATTTTTGGTACTCCAAATCTAGACAGGGTTTGAAGTTGTTCATGGCAAGGACTTGCCACCTTCCTTTGCATTTTCAAATTTGTTCTCTAATCACCCTCATTAGCTCTACCTCTGAGCTGATTTGTTCACATTACCGCGATGGCAAAAAATGAACGAGCCGAAGCTTCTTAGAAATGTAGTGAGTTGTGCCGGACACTTCTGACCCGGCTCAATGCTCTCTCAGTCTTAAAATCTATTTGATGACTCTTTTTAATGAAAGTGTCCCACATACAACAAAGCGTGCTTGTTCTTGAGATATTCCATCGTAATTGACCATTTGCTATCTGTTGGACTAAGTGGGACTATCATTGTGTGGTTCTCCTTCATCTTAACAGGGTGTAGTCAGTCTCTGGCATTACTAACGTTGAGGTCTATTTCCAATCTGGCGAGGTGTAGAGTTCCTTAAGGATCTTCACTGTCTCCAATTCTGTTCAATATCTTTATGCATCCACTGATCAATATTATCAGATCCTTTGGTATGGATGTCTTATGTGGACAAGCCTTAGCTCATTGTCAGATTTGACCACCCTATGGAGGATATCCAACAGACTCTCCAGTCTTGTTTGCTGGCCCCCGATCCTGGATGAGCAAACATATAACAAAGATTAATGGCTATAAAACCGAGGGAATTAAATGTGGGTGGAATTCATATGAAATACCAATTCCAAACTCAGCAGATTAGGCCCCACCTCCCCACCAGCATAGTCAAAAACCTTGTCATTGGATTAGACAAGGAGTTTATACTCGAAACACAAGTACATTCCGTTGTATTAACGTGTCATCCTCAATTAAAGATTTTGATGAAAAGTCAAATGGTCATTCCTCAAGAACTCAGAGCAGCTGTTTTGGCTGTCACTATTTTTTCTAGGCTTGACCATACCAATCAATGTCTGTTATCGCTCTCAATATTGCAGCTTGTCCAGAACATGGCTGGATGGTGTAAGTTTGACCGCATTACAGAGACATGATCTAAATTGCCTTGACTACCAGTAGAACTCATACTATAGCCTTAGAGCCTGACCTAGCAGGCTCTACCGGCCATTAACCTCTTCCGGGGCCATCCGACGTCCCGGCGGGATTGTGCGTCAGACGGCTGGGGGCTGTCCGATTTATGCATGCATAGAATTCACTCGCACAGCAGGGAAATGTGCGCCGCATCGAAGTGGTTAAAGGCCCACTCCAGCGTTAACGGCCCAAGCCGAAGGCCAGTAGAGCCCGCTAGGAGGGCTCTACGGCTATTAGAACATTCCGAACCAGATGGCAGAATGTTCTAATTGGCAAAAAAGCAGAGGGCTCTCAGAGCCTGTGGGGATTCAAATCCCCCCAGGCCCTGAGAGGACTTTGTTCACAGCAACATCTGTGAATGAAAAACAACATTAGAATGTTGTTCTGCGGGCTTCTGCCGACCCGTAGAAGCCCAGAGCACTCCATTGCAGGGGCGTAGCTAGGGCTTGTGGCGCCCGGGGCTATACTTCAGATTGCCGCCCCCCTGGGGGGGTGCTGGGGAAAAAGGACGGCGAGCACCTGAAAGAGGTCAGAGAGACACGTAGTATCGCCGCTAATAGTTACCTTGATCATGCAAGTTACATGCACATACATGACACGGTCTAGGGCTAGACAGCCCCCGTCCCCAAAATAGTGCCACCTGGGGCGGACCGCCTCCACCTAGCTATGCCGCTGAAGGAAAAGCAGAAGGACACCCAAAACTAACATCAGTTCTACCTACCCTGTTTGTGACATCTCACTCATAACATCACAGCTTGTGCAGGACCCTTGTCCCCTGTCCTCTATCTGCCCCGTCCAAGACCTCAGTAATGTCTGCAGACCAGTCAACCACACTGGGTTTGACCACGATTCCCCTGGCAGCACCTTCAGGATACTACAGGTGAGTCCAATGCACCTGATCACTAGACTAACTTGAGTTCTGCAGTTCGGGCAGTACCAGCCCTGCAGTGGAAGCCTTCTCACTCCACCCAAGCCCCCATGAGAGCTCAGTAGAAACCATCCCACGTGCCCCTCCCACTACCCACCACCCCACCTGCGGCACAGTAGGACACTTCAAGGGAACGGGTCCTGTCCGGGGGTGTCAGGCACCATAGCTGATTCACCCACCGTCATCGGGGAGTGGTGGTAGGGTTGCCAACAATCATTGCATTTTTATCACATTCTGCAGCATGCCAAGTGCGTGCAGAGACAGAAACATAACTACATACCTTACAGCTGGCTATCACATCACGTCATTATTTTCAACAAAAGTCAAACACATAAAGTACATTACAGAGAGCATCCCTCATAAAGATACGCTGTGGAGTTGGCTATGAGGGGTGACTAAATCTGTATGAAACAAAGCATGTTACATAAAACATCCCAAATCATACATTAGAGTTGCTGGCATGCATCCAAGAGAACTGAGATGTGCCATTTACTATCACTACTGACAGTGTCATCATGCCATCTAGATAATTTTACCATGCCCAGTCCACTGCGAAATTTAGGTTCAAGGATATATTTAAGACCATGCAATCAGTCATAGGCATTCAACCACATTTTCACCAACATACTAACACCCAGAGTTCAATTCAATCAAATCTGCACCAAATTGTCCAGCTGGCCCACTCAGGATCCTTTACATATCGACCCAATGGTCAACCTTAAAGCATGGAAGTCACACCATGCACACGTCAACATCAACAGTTTAAAACCTTTGAACAAGCTGAAGTAAAATATGTGCCTGGTAGAGTATCCCTTAAATCTCTAATTTACTCCTTGTCCAATTTGCCTCAGCACTCCTTTAAATATCCATTCCATTACCACTTTTTATTTGAACCATCTCCAACCTGAGTTGTTTTCCCTTGACTTTGTAGGTCTCTTGCTTTTTCAATTAAATACCCCTTTCATTTTTTTTCCGAATAATTTTTATTAAAGCTTTTAAACATTTACTTTATCAATACAATAAGTAAACTGAGAGAGAGGGTGCACATTCAGCAAGAATCGAATCATAATCAGTAAGCAATCAATTATCAAACAGCACACAAAAGACTCACTAAGCAAAAATAAAACTACAAAAAGCATCTGAGCGAAATTGATACTGTACTAAAAAAGTGTAGGGCCTTTAGAACTCGTTTATCAAAGCATGGACTTTTGAGACTACATACATGAATAAAATATGTAAACAAATCATCAGCACAATCCCCGATAGAGTCTAATATACACCTCTGCAAAAGATTCAAGCAGCCTGCCCGTATAATATAACCAATATCAAAATTAATCTGATCATATAGTGCTGTACTCTTACATGTGTAAGCACAAAAATCCATACTGTGCAAAAACCATGCCTGCATTTAGGCTCAAAAGCAGGTCATCCTATTCAAGGATCCGGGGCCAGCCAGAGAGCATAAACCCAATCCAATCCAACAGGGGCCCCCATATTCTTTTTCCCTTCTGCCTGGACCTTCTTCCTTTGTGCTCATACAATGCGATTTCTAAATTCAGGATAGACAAAATCAGCCCCCTGCCATTGCTGAAACGTATTAGGCTGTGGATCGCTGAAGCGATGCACATACTAAAACAGCCATGGCCACATATATTAATGAATCACCCCCTCTAGCCCTTCCTGCCTCCTTTATCCCGAGGAGCATAGTTTGAGAGGTCAGAACAATATTGGTGTGGAGAATTCTCAACCCCCGCCCCCTCACCGCCAAAGTTTTTTTGCGACCTCGGATCTCAGGGGCAGATTTACAATTATTAGTGCATCCCTGCAAATCAGCAGGGATGCGCCAGTAATTGTGCGCCGCAGCTCCGCCACCCATGATGCGCCACATTTACAATGTGGCGCACCATGGGGCAAAAACGGCACAGATGCGTAACGCATCTGTGCCGTAAAAGTGGCGCATTGCTGGAGTTGCGTCGCAAGCGCGACGCAGCTCCAGCAATGCTTTGGGGGGCCCTATCTGGACAATACTGCATCAAACCTTACACCTGTTTCAAGCAGGCGCAGGGTTTTGACGCAGCATTGGCCTAAAATTGACTGAGTGAAATCTTGTAGATTTCACTCAGCCACTTTTAGGAGGTGTTCCTGCGCAGGAACGCCCCCCCTGCGATGGAACGTCGCCTTCTGGCGCAGGGTTTTACAACGTGACGCTTCTCCCAGATGCGTCACGTTGTTAATACCCCGCACCATGGTGCATCTTTTGCGCTGCCGCTGCATCACAAAAGTGACGCAACGGCGGCGCAAAAGAGGTGCAAGGCGCTTGTAAATCTGCCCCTCATAGCTGCCAAGGTTTCAGATTGCTTTGTGTGACATTTTCATAATTTCGGTGTAATTATGAGTGACATTTCAACAACTATGAGTGACACTTTCTCACGTGCAAAATCAAGCAATGAGGACGAGGTAAATATATAAATATCACTAGTTAGACCCATTTGAGCAACAAGAAACTCTAAGAAGCTCTATAAAGTGTTGTAAAGCAGCAAAATGGAAGGGTGCTAATATATTTTAGCAGTCATCTTAAACAGGACTTTAGCTTTGCTCCCAAAAGTCACCATGTTGCGCAGTAAAAGATCTCAGCTGCTATAATATAAATCAGTCATCTAGAGCCACTGTACCTGACCTCACTGCCCAGCCTGCAGAGGCACAATTAATTTCAGTGTAACTGAGGACACAAGCACTGAGCTACAGGTTCATGCAGATGCACGCTCGGCTTTAAATTAAATATATTGAGAATGAGCCCTAAGTAAATATGTCCCACGGTCACCGCGAATCTCCAGCAGCCGGTCCGGTCCTACTGTCATGTGAGCAGAGTGCTGCACAGAGGAGTGTACATAAGTGATTAATCTGTCACTAGTGCGAGTTGCAGCTGGACTTTTATTCCGTGCTTGTGCTTTCAGTGCACCTAAACACAAACGTAACTCTAAGAGCAGTAAGAGGGCCTTTTCCTTCTTTCAGCATAAGAACATGAAGCAGCAAGAACATCAGGCGCGCAACACCCAGGTCTGCAGCCCCCCCCCCAAAGCCTTCGTGTGTGGCAGCCCGGGATGAGACAGATCCCGGCCCGCTCACAGCCGCACCCCAGCGCTTCACAGGTCTTTAAAAGACCCATTTGAATGTTAATGGGGCCTTACTGTAGTTTCACCACCTTCTATGAGCCCCTGCAGCTGCTCGACTCTACCGATTAAAGGTTCAGACCCCTCCCGAAATTTCTTCTCAGCAACCCCCCTCCCCGAAAGTTGGCTCTAGTTGAGCCTCTGAATGAAGTACATCAACTAACTTCACTTGCCTCTGTGTTTGTTCTTGTATCAAGTGTCCAGGCCACGAGGCTCCGTGGCTGCAGAATTTCGATATCAGCGGTGGGAGGGCACTGGGGCACGGGGCTGAGGGGATTCATTTCTGTAGATCGTAGGCAGCTCAGACGTCACGCACTGGAGCTTTGGGAGGGAGGGCGAGGGGTGGGAGAAACATAGACCAGAATTGTTTTGAGTGTGAAAAAGGCCGCTTTATTAGGAAACAGGTGCACATTACAAATATAAAACCTTGGCAACGCCTTACAAAACTATCTCTCACTAAATAAATAATTAACTACAAACCCCGCCCCCCACCCCCTCCCCTAAAATTCTTTGACCCCTCCCCCACCCAACAATACAGCATTAAAACATTACAACAACATTATAAACATAACATCATCAATAAACATTACGTCATTAATTCAATCATTACGTCATCATTTAACCCCATATTCATCAAAACCCCAATCACATATTGAAAGCCAGGCCCTCTTTAACCATAAACCCTGCCTGACCCTTCACTCCTGCCAATACCCCCCAAAACCTGAACGGTCAAACAATGACCAACTTCCCCTGAACCTGTCAATCAAAGCATCAATCCAATACCCATCAAACAATCTACCATAAACAGCACCGGGGCAACCAAAAAACCCCGCCAGCACCTGTTCCTAGCGACAATACAAAACACAAGAAAAACCCCCTGCACACCTATATCTAAGAAAACAGCCTTTAAAATTAAAATTATCAATAAAGGAGGGAAAAATTCTAACGTAACAAAAATTCGGAGAAAGAAAAAACCCAGGAGTATGAAGAATAATAAGAAATGGGAGGGAGGGAGGGACAAAAAACGCTAACAGCCCTCCTAGCCACCAGGTCACCAAACCTAAAATGGTGGCTAGGGGGCGGGATCAGGCAAATTTATAATTGGGCTGGCCAGTCCTACTAGGCCAGCCCAAATCCAGAACATTCTGGCAGATACGATATGACAAACCCCTCGTGACCCTCCCAAACAGCCCGGGGGAGGAGACCTCCCTTCGGTCAGCTCCCTCCCCCAAGCCCCCCTTGGGAGGGAGGGCGAGGGGTGGGAGAAACGTAGACCAGAATTGTTTTGAGTGTGAAAAAGGCCGCTTTATTAGGAAACAGGTGCACATTACAAATATAAAACCTTGGCAACGCCTTACAAAACTATCTCTCACTAAATAAATAATTAACTACAAACCCCGCCCCCCACCCCCTCCCCTAAAATTCTTTGACCCCTCCCCCACCCAACAATACACCATTAAAACATTACAACAACATTATAAACATAACATCATCAATAAACATTACGTCATTAATTCAATCATTACGTCATCATTTAACCCCTTATTCATCAAAACCCCAATCACATATTGAAAGCCAGGCCCTCTTTAACCATAAACCCTGCCTGACCCTTCACTCCTGCCAATACCCACCAAAACCTGAACGGTCAAACAATGACCAACTTCCCCTGAACCTGTCAATCAAAGCATCAATCCAATACCCATCAAACAATCTACCATAAACAGCACCGGGGCAACCAAAAAACCCCGCCACCCAGAAAGGTAGGAGGGGGAGAGAAACTACACCACCTCCCTTTCTGCCCCCCCCCACCGGAAAACGAAAAACAGAACCGAACCAACCTTAACGGTGAATAGCTAGCGAACGCGCCAAAACCTCACGTAACTCCAACAAGTATAGGTCCATACCCACTCTGGACAGGTGAACACCATCATCTCTGAAGAATTCCACAGTCTCAAACTTAATTTCTCTATGGGAAATCCTGCTAAAACCAAGACCACGGCAGCAGCGCGAAACCTCTGAGTTTACTTTCTTCCTAGCCCTGTCAACCGCCTTGGGGTTGACCGCTCCTCTCCAGATCCTACGCGGTATTAATTCAGTCCAATAGACATGGCACCCAGCCCAAAGTTCTTTGATAAGGCCCAAATCCTTCTTAATAGCTCAAAGTAACACCACACCTTTGGTAGCACAAAGATCATTTTCCCCCAGATGGATGACCAGAATATCAGGACACAGCCCACCCACCATATTGTTGTTAAGACAAGGGATTAACTCTCTCCAGAGCATCCCACCTTTCCCCTTCCAAACCACATTGAACATACTAGCGTTAAAACCCAGAAGTTCTCCAAAGTAACTCTGTGCTGCCTGGACTCGGGCCCACTTCACGAAGGAATGCCCAACTATCCAGACCGTCACCACCGGAGAACGAGGCCCAGCAACAGAACCTATAAAAGAAAACAGAGTTAGAGCTCATGGGAAGGAAGATGACGCATGCGCCTCCTCCGCTTGACTTCTCACGTAGCGCTGAAAGCAGTTTGAAGACCAACGCCCCAGCCTCATGATATCCCTTTGAGTCCAACCTCTGTTAAAAGCTTCAGTTGCAGCCCCAATCCGGAAGGAATGTGTCCCATATAAGCTCCCATCTAAACCCAAGTGTTCCAAAGCTTTGCGCAGAACCATGCGTAATTGGTATGCTGTAACCAGGGTGCCATCAATATGCTGAAAGACGAGTGCATCATCACCACCCCCGCACAAAGAACGCCAGCGCCGCGCCAGCAGCAAAGGGCAAGTAATCCTAGGAGCACGCGCTTGCAACCACACACCCTTTCCCTTCTTAGTCTGATCAGTTTTAGAGCTGGCTAACCAGATATGCACCCCCTCATCAGAACAGAAAACATCCCGCCAAAATAGGCCACACTTGCATTTCGAACCCAACAACT
The DNA here is from genome assembly GCF_964261635.1 of Lissotriton helveticus. Taxonomy (NCBI): domain Eukaryota; kingdom Metazoa; phylum Chordata; class Amphibia; order Caudata; family Salamandridae; genus Lissotriton; species Lissotriton helveticus. The sequence goes on from NC_136070.1 coordinate 645,092,450, forward strand.
CCGAAACCCTAAAAGCTCCAAAAAACATGAAGGCCATTAACATGGAAAATAAGCATGACTCAAAGTCATCTGAACAAACCTCAGGGAGAACAGTTATCAATCGAGCCAGGATCTGCCAAGATAAAGGAGCCCTAAGTCTACTGGTGTGCCCCTGTTCTCTGGCCCAACCCTCAAGCATTCTCCTGCCCATCTCCCCTGCCGACGGAGGATAACCCCATAACAACTTGCCCATAAATGCTATCCCCGCTAATTTACCGGCGATAGTCACCTTAGTCAGCCCTTTGTCCATGAGATCCAAAATGAAATTCACTACATCCTCTGAACGACGCCAAACCTCCTCACGCCTACAAGCGCCAGACTCCAGAAATTCCCTCCAGGCCAGAGAATAAGCAGAACGCGTAGACACAGACAAAGAACCTACCACCAGTTGTAAGACCCGACGTTGCCTACGTGCCACAGATGAATCGGCATCGGGGTCGGTGCTGGGTCTGCCTCCCTCGCCAGTCCACGGAATCTGCCCCACTGTGAACGAGACAGAGCATCCGCAATGTCATTGTCCACCCCAGGAATGTGCAAAGCACGAAAGTGAATGTCGTGTTTCAAACAACCCAGCACAAAAACTCTCATGAGCTTCAAGACCTGTTCGTCCCTGGCAGACTGTCGATTAACAATTTGCACCACAGCCATGTTGTCCACACGAAAAAGCACTTTCTTATGTGCCAAGACCTCCCCCCACAGTGTCAAAGCCACCAGCAAAGGAAAAAGCTCCAAAAAGGTAATGCTGCGACCACCATTCAACCACTCATCCGGCCAACGTTCCGCACACCATCTTCCATTCCAGTACAGACCAAAACCATCACTGCCAGCTGCATCCGAAAACATTTGCACATCCCATTGAAAGTCAACGTCCCTAAGCAAAGGAACACCATTAAAGGAAGAGAGAAAAAACTTCCACATTCTCAAATCCTCCTTGACCCCAGCAGACAAACGAACCCTATGGTGAGGCAAATGTTGACCAGCAAGAGCCCGGCCTAATCTACGACAAAAAGTCCTTCCTGCTCTCAGGACCCTACAAGCAAAGTTGAGATGGCCTAGTAACACCTGAACATCTTTCACCAACACTTTCCGTTTTGCTAACATAGTGTCCAGCAAATCCAGCATCTTCACTTTCTTATCCTCAGGCAAGCGAGCCCGCATTGCCACAGAATCAAGTTCAATCCCCAAAAAGGACAAGACTGTGTCAGGACCTATAGTTTTCTCGGGAGCCAAAGGAACTCCCAGATCCTCCATGAGCCCTTGGAAAGTGTCCAGAGCAGACTGGCACTCCGCGGAGCCCGGGGACCCGACAAAGAAAAAGTCATCCAGGTAGTGCGTTACCAGTGAGTGACCAGACTGATGAGTAAAGTACCATTGTAGAAAAGTACTGAAGCACTCGAAAAGAGAACAAGATATAGAGCAACCCATCGGCAAAGCCTTGTCCACATACCATTTTCCTGAAAATTGGATACCCAGAAGACACCAGTCTTCCGGATGGACAGGCAGCAGCCGGAAAGCAGACTTTATATCACACTTGGCCATCTCAGCAGCTGCGCCCGCGGTCACAACAAGTGACATGGCCACGTCAACTGATGAATAAGAGACTGAAACAGCATCTGGATCAATAAAATCATTGACCGACGACCCTTCCGGCCATGATAAGTGTTGTATAAGCCTGAATTGTCCCGGATCTTTCTTCGGGACCACTCCAATAGGTGATATTATTAAATTAAGGATCGGCCAATCGTGAAAAGGGCCAGCCATCCTCCCTTCGTGTACTTCCTTATTCAACTTGTCTTGTACTACTGTGCCATGCTCAGATGCAGATTTTAAATTAGCAGACCATCTTCTTTGTCTAGGACCTGTGTAACCTAACTTGAAACCAAATTCAAAACCATCCAACAATGTTTGTTTCCCAGCTGCATTATCATAGTCATGAAGTGCAAGGTGCAACTTTTCCAACTTAACCGGTGTATGAGCCCTTGGACCCAGAACCCCGATTACCTCTGAATCCCCTACCTCCTGCAGAATGTTGGGACGTCCCCGAACCCCCTGCACCTGACTGAATCCCCTGATGATCCCCTGCTGGCTTGTTCTCCCAGCATTTAGACAAGGGGTGTCGCTTACCACAACCTGAGCACTCATGCCTGAATTTACAATATTCCCTAGTACAGAAGCCTTTATTAAACTCCCAGCATGTGCCGACTGCAGGCTGTGTGTTTGAGCTACTTCCCACCCCTCCCCTGGTGGGCTTGCCCTGAAAGGGCCGGTATATTATGGGGAGACCACTTGCAGTAAAAATCGTCTTACCCCCCGAAGCCGACCCCATAGTATGCTGCCATAAATCAGTGTCCAGTTCCCCCCACTTGGCCTCCGGATCCCAAGCCATCCTAGCCCTGAACTCCTCATCATATTGAGACCAAGCAAACCCCCCCCCCCCCAGTAAGCTGCGCCTTGCGTATAACATCCATGTATTTAAAAAGGGACACGCTGCGCTCTGGGAATTTCTCACAATACACACTTGCATATATTAGGAAGGCAGCTGTCCAATTCTCAATGGTTAAGGGAACTCTAGGTCGTTTTGCCAACTCAAATTCTTCCTCCTTGGACCCTTCCTTGGACCATACTTCTCTGTGTAGTAACTTAAGTATTTCCACATATTCACCCTTCCAAATTCTTTCCTTTGTACTCAACATTAAATGTGCCCCCAAAGGCTTTGTGACTCCCATATAGGGCAATTTTTTGATTTTCAATTCTTTGCTGGCCAATGGCTCTTTTGCAATACCTGAGGCCTCTGTACCAGTACCACTTTCAACTTTACCTGCAGTATCCAGCACTTCATCAGTGCCCACAGCAGTGTCTTTCACATAACGTCCCTTTACCAACCGCCCCTCACCCACCCCAACAGCTTCAGTCCCACCTGTGCCCACAGACACCATAAGTGGTTTGGCCTGTGTAGCTATCTGCTCACCTGGCAACAAAGAGACCACTCTCCCCGGCTCCGCCTGTGATGCCGAAACCACTGTGTCACGTCTTGGAGGCGCCCTGACTGACGGGCCGCGTTCTCGTCTCTCCTTGACTTGCTTTTGCACCACTGGAGCCTGAAAAACACTTTCAACAACATGAGAGGGCACCCCCCTTTCCACGTCCCTCAACTCTCCCTCTTCTGGACTATCTTCATCGTAATCCAGAACCACTGAATCAGGTTCATCTGGAAACATCACACAATGGGTCTTACCGAACCCAACATCAGCCATATTATATGTTAAATTTTGTGTAGAAATTCCATGAGGGGGAGCAGACTGTAGACGCCCGTACCTCCCCTGGAGCTGACTCTGCGGCTCCATAGCCGCCGGTAAGGTAGGACACCTATACCTGCTACTCGAAGGGGCCAGCGGGGTCACGCCGGACCCTCGTGTGCTGGCCGCGGCGGGCTCCCTCGGTGGAACAGAGAGGGCCGCGCTAGGCATTCTCCTCGCTTCACCTTGGCGAAAGTGGACTGGACCGCGCCCTGCCAAGTCTGGACCGACGCACCTATCCCTGTCCTGAAAAGAAAAAGTTTGGACTGGTGTACTAGGATCCACGGCTACCACACCTGACACAGCCCTCATCTCCTGCCTAGTAGCACCCACAAACGTGCCCTGCCCCCTATCCAAGGAACGCCCCCGGACCCTCCTCGCAGGCACCTCCCTGACCGGAGAGTCGCCTATCATCTCGTCATCGTCACTGCAATCCAAATTATCAACCGCCACCGCTGAAGAAACATGAGCAGTAGCCCTTGAACCCCAAACTTGCCCAACACCATCCTTCCGAAGACCACGCTGTGCCAAACCTGCAGTCCCAAAATGTTCCCACCCCGGAGAACCAAACATCAAGTAGGGGCCACCTGCACCCACCTGCCCATAAGGAACAGCCGCCATAGTTCCCTGTACCGGCCAGCCACTGAAATGCCTCAAACCCCCGTCCGGCTGAGACACCGTATCAGGCAACACAACACCCTCCAAATTCCTGACAACAGGATGTGACACACCCACAGCATCACCCCCTACTGCCCCTTCAAGCCCCGACCTCAGTGCCCCGTCCACGTGACCTGTGCCAGCCACAGAACAAGAAAAGGCTCCACGCCTCACCTGTGACATTCCCCCATCTCCCCTCTGAAAACAGTCATCCACATCAAAAAACCCAAAAGCCCCAGAAGCCTCAGGCCGAGAGCCCTCCAGATCCAGAGCAGCGCCAGAAACTGAACATCCCTCCCCTACTTGCGCCCACTCCCCCTCTCCCCTGGAACCCCCCCCTACAGACAAAGCAGCACCAACTGAAGAACCAGGAGTTGAAAACAATAAAGGGCTGCCCACATTACCCTCCACATCCACCATAGCAGTACCAGCAGCATGTGAAGAAACTACCTGCACACCACGAAATACCAAGCCCCCAGAGCCTTCCACCTCACCTGATACCAACCTGCTTGAACCCCTCCTCTCAACAGCATGAGGTACTGGCAGTAAATGCCCAGATGGGGACAACACAACTCGTGAACCTGCCTCAAGAGCAAACTGAGACTCCGGTATTACCATCTCGTTAATATTTAGAAAAGGTTCCACCTGCTCCCTGCATGCCCCCTGCAAAGAGAACTGTACAGAGCCTCTGCGCGCTCCTCGCGCAGAAAGCACTTCCACCGGTTGCGGCCGCCGCTCGAGCAGCGGGTCAGACGCGGAGCGTCTCTTGCTCCCTCCCCGGCCCCCCCTCCCCCGCCTTCCCGCTACAACAGAGACTGAAGGCAACGCTTCCATGCGAGCCGTACTGCCTGAGCGCACCGCCGGGGGAATACCCAACGCGCCTTCCGGCTCGAGCGCTTGCCTCTTAGAAGCGCCAGCCGTGCCCGGAGCTCCCACCGCCCCCACCGAAGCTCCCACGGAAAGCGCAGGAGCCACACGCGACGCCCTCCCGCCCTTACATAAAGCGCCGGGCCCCGTCTGAGCCTCCCCCTCACCAACCGCCAGACGCGCTTGCCCAGGAGGAGCCGGTTTCCTCGTACGGGACCGGCCCCTTTCGCTTACCTGGCTCGGACGTCTCCTCTTCGGCGACGAGCACGCCAACACCGCCGCGGATACGCCAGCAGAGGCCTGGCGCTGGGGGCGCGCCAGCCCCCCTCCCACCAACAGGTCCATGCGACCTGCTTCAGAAAGAAGCCGCATTGCTTCTAAAACTCTATAATCTTCCATGGCAGCAAGAAAGTACACAGCCACACTAAAGAAATCTAACTAACAACCTCGCAATAAACTCCAGACACAAAAAACGCTAACAGCCCTCCTAGCCACCAGGTCACCAAACCTAAAATGGTGGCTAGGATGCGGGATCAGGCAAATTTATAATTGGGCTGGCCAGTCCTACTAGGCCAGCCCAAATCCAGAACATTCTGGCAGATACGATATGACAAACCCCTCGTGACCCTCCCAAACAGCCCGGGGGAGGAGACCTCCCTTCGGTCAGCTCCCTCCCCCAAGCCCCCCTTTTAAAAGCAACAGGTCACGTACGCAGCCGCAGTGCTTGTATTTAAACCAACGTCGGCCGCGCTGCACTGGCACGTTGCGGCGGCCTTTATAATTTATTTGGGGACACTGTGAGTGTTCCCAAATAAATTATAAAGGCCGCCGCAATGTGCCAGTGCAGCGCGGCCGCCGCCCTCAGGATAGTGCCGCCTGGGGCGGTCCGCCCCCCTCACCCCCCCCTAGCTACGCGGGTGCTCCATTGTCTGCAATGGAGTGCTCATCATTCTAATGTCCTAATTTTAATTAAAGCCCTATACAGTAACAGTGACCCAATGATGCAGCGGATATCTCTAAAAGCTGTCAGGCTCATCCTATTCGCTCAGCTTCTCAGGCTACCGCACAAGACTCATACTTTAGAAGTTCTCAGTTGGGAGGTAAATCATTTTCTGATTTAGCATTTAAAGCTTGAAAGTAACCATTTTTGACGGTTCATATTATTTCGGATCACAAGGTGCTTTTCAGAATTCAGAAGACTCACCTTCTAGGTCGAAGCCTACCAGACAGCGCAACTGTCTGGTTTGCGTGCAACTTCTTGTGGGCATTCGGAACGTTACCCTGGGCATGCATTTCACCCATTGCTTACTATTGGCTTTATGGTTTGTAACTCACAGTTGATTGCTTTCTATTTACTCTCTTTATTTTCTTTAGGCTGTCCAGCTTGAGTTCGTCCCTCCCAAGAGCATCCCTTGTTTACTGTATCCTTCCAAGTACTCGTTTTCTGAAAACAAGCCTTTAAATCTTGTTCTTATCTTGTCACGTGTGCTGCACATTAAAAGACAGAGATAAAATAACAGTCCCCCTCTTCTCAGGGATTTTGGTGTTTACTAGCACAAAACAAAAACGAACTGTGCTGATATTTCAGAATATACCAGAATCACAAAAGTACAAATGAAGCACATTTTTTTAAAACTCTGATATGTGGTGGAAACAAATATTTGAATACAAACAAAACACATCAATACAGTAGGCGGTGACATTTCCATGTGTGCTCAGTAAAACTGTAAGTCTCTGCAAATGTATTGGTCATTTCAACTGAAAATGTGCTGTTTGTAATGGCAGTGCACTACCACACCATCCATACTCCACACTACTCCTCTCCAATTTACAACACTCGACCCCACTCTATGCCCTTTCACTCTACTCCAGTGGCGGCTCCTCCACTAAGGTGGAGGAGCATCGCCCTACTGCATGGTAGCAGTGAAGGAACTGAATAATAAAATGATAATAGTATCATGTTATTATCATTTTATTTTGTTCCTGCTGCGGCAGCACTGAGGGGGCAGAGCTGCTCTCATAGAGCAGGGAAGGAGTGATGAGTACACTGAAGTGCCCATGATGCTTCGGCCGGTCGTCTCGGGATGGCCAAACAGTCATTCCCACTTAGCATGTTCTCCACCCAGTCTGCATTACAGCCCGTGTGGAGAACATACCCAGATCACCAATCCCTGTGTGAGCCTCGAACTACGAAGCTCAGACCAATCACAACGCTGCATTGCAGCGTTGTGATTGGCTTAGGGGAGTCAATCACAGCGCTGAATTGCAGGGTTGTGATTAGCTTTGGGGAGCCCGGCTGCTTCTTGTTTGGCGGACAGAAGAGAGACGACGTGGGACAGAGCGGCAATTAGGTAAGTGTATTTTTATTTTCTTACACCCCCTTACCCCCTCGCCCTCCCTCTCGCCACCCCAGATTCGTCCCAGCCACCACTGCTCTACGCCACTCGACTCTATTACATACCACTCCACTCTAAGACACTCACTCCATGCCACTCACTCCATAACACAAAAAGGCATTCTATGCCACTCAACTCCACTTCACTTCACTCCCCTCCACTCCACATCACTTACCCCACTCCACTCCAATCTATCCCAATCGACTTCAATTTACCCCAATCTAGCCCACTCCAGTCTACAGCAATCCACTCCACTCCAATCTTCACTCTCCACTTCACTCCAATCTACCCCAATCTACTCCACTCCAATATACCCAACTTCACTCCACCCAATCTACACCACTCCACTCAATATACCCAAATCTACCCCACTCCAGTTCAATCTACCCCACTCCAATTCAATCTAAACCAATCCACCCCAATCCACCCCACACCACTCTAATCTATCCCACCCCACTCCAATCCACCCCACCCCACTTCAATCTACCCCACCCCACTCCAATCCACCCCACCCCACTCCACCCCGCGCCAATCTACCCCACCCCACTCCATTCTTCCCCACACCATTACAATCTATTCAAGTCCACTCTAATCTAACCCCAATCTACCACACTCTAGTCCACTGTATCCCAATCTACCCCACTGCACTCTAACACAAATTTAGTCCACTCCAATCTACACCAATCAACTCCACTATGATCTAATCTACCCAACTCCACTCCAATCTATCCCACCCCAATCTACCCCATTCCAATCTACCCCGATATACCCCACTTCACCCAAATCTACCCATTCCACTCCTATCCCCCAATCTACCCCATTGCAATCTTCTCCACACCTCTCCAATCTGCCCCACTCCAATCAACCCCACTCCAGACTACCCCACTCCACCACAATCTACCTAAGTCCAATCTCCCCACTTCACTTCAGTCTAGCTTGTTCCATTCCAATTTAACTCACTTCACTCCAATCTCCACTCTATTTCAATCTATCCTACTCCACTAGAATCTACTCCATTTCAGCCCACTCCAATCTATCTCAGTCTACCCCACTCCAGTCTACAGCAATCTACCCCACTCCACTCAAGTCTCCACCCTACCCCAATCTATCGCACTTCAATCTACTCCACTCTAATATACCCACTCCACTCCTTTCCACTCTTTTCCAAACTACCCCACACTACTCAATCCAACCCCACCCCACTCCACTCAACCCTAGTCTGCGCACTCCACTTGGATCTACTCCACTGTGCTCCAAATCTACAACAATCTGCTCCAATATACTCCAGTCAACCCCACTCCAATCTACCTCAGCCTAGCCCACTCCAATCTATCCCACTCAATTCCAACCTACCCCACTCAACTCCAACCTATCTCAATCAACCCACTCCTCCCCAAATTACCAGACTCTACTCCAATCTACCCCTCTCCAATCTACCCCACTCCACCGCACTCCAATTTACCCTACTCCTCTCCAGCCTACACCACTCCATTCCAGTCTGCACCCCTCAACTCCAATCAAACCCACTCAACTCCAATTTACCACACTCCACCCCACTCGACTCCTTCACAATCTACCCATTTCCAATCTACACCATTTCAATCTACTCCACTTTGATCTACTTCAATCTCCCCCACTCCAATCTACCCATTCCAATCTAACCCACACCACCAAATCTAATCTACCCCATACAACACTCTCCCCCGCCTCCACTCTAGCCCACTCCACTCCATTCTACTACACTCTACTCCAATCTTTCCCACTCCACCCTGATCTACCCCATTCCATTCCACTCCAAGGTACCACACCCAACTCCAATCCTCCTGACTCCGCTCTTCCCCAGTCTACTCCACTCCACTACAATTTAACCCAATATGCCCCAAACCACTCTACCCCAGTCCATCCCAAACTACACCACGCCACTCCAATCTACCCTACCCCACTCCAATATATCCCACTCCATTTTAATCTATCCAACTCAAATCTACCCCACTCTACTCCAGTCCAAGCTATCCCACTCCACTCCAGTCTACACCTTTGCACTCCAGCCTACACCACTCCACTCCAATCTACTGCACTCCACTCTAATCTCCACTCTACTCGAATCTATTCAACTCCACTCCACTCTATCCCTTTCTACTCTATCACAAACTACCCCACTCCAATCTACCCTATCCCAATCTATTTTACTCCAATCTACTCCACCCCAACCTACTCCACTTCAATCTACCCCATTCCACTCCAATACTCTATCGATCTCTACTATACCCTAATCTACCCCACTCCAAACCACCCTATCCCAATCTACCCCATTCCAATGATCTCCACTCTAATCTACTCCACTTCAATCGACCCCACTCAGTCTACTCCAATCTACCGCACACCACTGAATACAATCTACCCACACCACTCCAATATACACCACTCCAAAATAGTCCACTCCAATATAACCAACTCCAGTCTACCCCACTGCGCCCCAATATACCTTGATCTAAGCCTCTCCACTCCAATCTACTCCACTCCAGTCTACCACAATCCACTCCAATCTATCCCAATTAGCCCCAATTCATTTTTCCCAATCTACCACACTCCACTCTAATGTACCACAACCCACTCCAGTCTACGCCAATCCACCTCAATCTAACCTGCGTCAATCTACCCCAGTCCAAACTACAATACCAATCTTCCCCACTTTGCAACTCCCATCCATCCCACTATTCCCCAATCTACCCCACTCCACTCCAATCTCCACTCTACTCCAACTTGTCTGACTCCACTCCACCCCACTTCACTCCTCCCCAAACTATTCCAGCCCAAACTAACCCACTCTAATCAATTCCACTGCTCTCTACCCCAATATATCCCACTCTACTCCAATCTACCCCACTCCATTCCGATCTACCCAACTCCAATCTAACCTACTCTACTCCACTCAAATCTATCCAATTCCAATCTACCTTACACTACTCCAATCCAATCTCCCCCAAGCCACTCCATTCTACACCACTCCACTCCAAACTCCACCACTCCACCTCAATCTCCCCACTCCAGTCTTTCCCAATGTGCCCCCACTCCACTCTAATCTCCACTCCACTCCAAATTATCCACCTCCACTCTATTCCACTCTACTCTATCCCAATCTACCCCACTTCAATCTACTCCACCCCACTCTACCTCACTCCAATCCACTAATCCCAATCTACCCCACACCACTCTTCCCCACTCCATTCCACCCCACTCCAAACTACCCAACTCCAATCTGTTCCGCTCAAATCTACCCCACTTCATTCTTCACCAGACTACCCCACTCCACTCCATTCTATCCCATTTCACTCCAGTTTACCCCAATTCACTTCAATCTACCCCACGTCAATCCATCCTACTTCTTTCTACAACACCAATCTGCCCCACTTTGCCATTCCAATCCATCCCACGTTTCCCCAGTCTACCGCACTGAGCTGCAGTCTCCTCTCGACTCCAATCTATCCATCTAAGCTCCACCCCAACCTACCCCACTTCACTCTACCCCAGTCTACCCCAATTTACCCCACCCCACTCCACACCAATCTACTACCAACTATGTCAATCCAAACTACCCCACTCCAATCTATTCCACTGCAACCTACCCCAATCTACCCACTCCACTCCAATCTACCCCACTCCAGTCTGCAACACTCCATTCCAATCCACCCAACTCTAATCTACCCAATCTACCCCACTCTACTCTACTCCACTCCAATCTACTAATCTCCAATCCACCAGCTCCACTCCACTGCACTCTAATCTACCCCATTCCACTCTGTTCTATACAACTTCATTCTGGTCTGCGCCACTCTGCTCAAATCTATCCCACTCAACTTCAATCTATCCTACTCCACTCCAATCTCCACTCCAATATATCCACTCCACTCTATCCCACTCTTCTCTACCTCAATCTACACTACTTCTATCTATCCCACCCCAATCTACCCCTCTCCAATCTACCCCAATATACACCATCCCAATCTATCCCACTCCAATCTATCCCAATCTCCCCCACTCCAATCTACCCCACACCATTATAGCCCACTTCACTTTACCCCATTCCAGTCCTATCTACCCCACTCAAAATTAGCCCATTCCAATCATCCCACTCCAATCTACCCACCTCCACTCCACCCCGATCTACCCCATTCCACTCCACTCCAAGGTACCCCACTCTACTCCATTCCAGCCGACCCACTCTTCCTCAATTTACAAAACTCCACTCTACCCAAGCCTACCGCAAGCCTCTCCACTTCATTCCAGTCTACCCCACTCCATTCTAATCTACCCTACTACACCCTAATCTACCCCACTCCACTCCAATGTACCCCAACCCACTCCAGTCTACCCCAATACACTTCAGTCTATGCTAGTCAACTCAACCCCTCTCAACTCTTTCCCAATCTACTCTACCCCACTACAATTTAATCCAACATAACCCATTTCATTCTACCCCAGTGCTCCCCAGTCTACCCCACGTCACTCCAATTTTACCCACCCCACTCCATTCCAATCTACCCAACTCTAATCTATTAAATCTACCCCACTCTGCTCCACTCCAAGCTATCCCACTCCACTCCATTCTACCCCACTCCACTCAGTTCTACATCTTTTCACACCAGTCTACACCACTCCACACCAATCTACCCCACTCAACTTCAATCTACCCCACTCCACTTTAATCTCCACTCCAATCTATCCATCTCCACTCCACACCAACCAACCCCACTCCACTCCACCCCAGTCTACCCCAATTTACCACATCCCACTCCACCACAATCTACCCACTCCAATCCACCATAATCTACCCCAATCCACTCCAATCTACCCCACTTCACATCAATCTACCACTATGTCAGTCCAAACTACCCCACTTCAATATATTCCACTGCAACCTACCCAAAACTACCCACTCCAATCTACCCCACTCCACTCCAGTCTACACCACTCTATTCCAATCCACCCAACTTTAATCTACCCAATCTATCCACTCCAATCTACCCCTCTCCTATCCACCCCACTCCACTGTACTCCAATCTACTCCAATCCACTGCAGTCTATACCACTTCATTCCCGTCTGCACCACTCAGCTCAAATCTATCCCACTCAACTCCAATCTACCCCACTCCACTCCAATCCACTCCACTCCAATCTATCCACTCCACTCTATCTCACTCTACTCTACCTCAATCTACCCTACTCCTATCTATCCGAACCCCATGTACCCCACTCCAATCTACCCCAATCTTCACAAACCCAATCCCCTCCACTTCAATCCACTCCACTACAATCTACCCCAATCCCCCTACTCCAATGTACCCCACAGCAATGTAGCCCACTTCACTTTACCCCACTCCAATCTACCTCACTCAAAACTAGCCCACTCAAATCTATCCAACTCCAAGGTACCCCACTCTGCTCCAATCCAGCCCAACCCACTCTTCCCCAATTTACCCCACTCCACTCTACCCCAGTCTACCCCACACCTCTCCACTTCACTCCAATCTACCCCACTCCACCCTAATCTACCCTGCCCCACTCTAATCTACCCCACTCCACTCCAATTTACCGCAATCCACTCCAGTCTACCTCAATATACTTCTGTCTATGCCAGTCAACCCCTCTACACTTTTTCCTAATCTACCCCACTCCTCTACAATGTAATCCAATATACCCTATCCACTCTACCCCAGTCCTCCCCAATCTCCCGAAGTCCCCCAATCTTGCCCACCACACTCCAATCTACCCAAATCGAATCTACCCAATATACCTCACTCTGCTCCACCCCAAGCTGTCCTACGGCATTCCATTCTACATCTTTCCACACCAGTCTAGACCACTCCACTACAATCTACCCCATTCCACTACATTCTACCCCACTCCACTTCAATCCCCACTCCAATCTATTCAACCCTACTCTATCACTCTGTACTCTACCCCAAACTACCCCACTCCAATCTACTGCATCCCAATCTACCCCACTCTAATCAACTCCACTCCAATCTATTCCACTCCTGTCTACTTCAATCTACCCCATTCTAATCTACCCCATCCCAATCTACCCAACACCACTGATTCCAATCTACCCCACACCACTCTACCCCACTCCACTCTATCACACTCCACTCCAATCTACCCCACTCCACTTCAATCTACCCCACTCCAACCTACCCCACTCCAATTGATCCTACTCCAGTCTTCCCCACTCCACTCCACCCTAATGTACCCCACTTCACTCCAAGCTACCCCACTACACTCCGTCCACCCCCTCAACTCTTCCCAATCTACCCCACTCCACTCCACCCAATCTACCCCACTCCACCACAGTCTACCCCACTCTACTTCACTCCAATCTACCACACTCCAATCTACCACACTCTACCCTAATCTGCCCCTCTACACTCCAGTGTACTCCATTCCACTCCAATCTACCCTATTTCACTCTAATTTACCCCAACTAGCCCCACTCCATTTTTTCCCAATCTACCCCACTCCACTCTAATGTGCCCCACCCGCTCTTCCCCACTCCACTCCAACCTACCTCACTCCACTCCAGTTTACCCCAATCAACCTCACTCTACCCCACGTCTATCTACCCTACTCCAATCTGCAACACCAATCTTCCCCACTTTGCCACTCCAATCCATCTCACTCCACCCCACTCTTCCCCAATCTACCCCACTTCACTCCAATCTCCACTCTACTCCAATCTATCTAACTCTACTCAACCCAATCTACCCCACTTCACTCCACCCCAATCTACCCTATTCCACTCTACCCCACTTCACTCTACCAGAGTCTACCCAACTCCAATCCACTACAATCTATCCCACTACACTCCAATTTACCCCACCCCAATTAACCCCAAATGATCCCAGTCCAAATTAACCCACTCCAATCTATTCGACTGCAATCTACCCCTAATCTACCCCACTCTACTCAAATCCACCACACTCTATTCTAATCTATCCAACTTTAATCTATCAAATCTACTCTACTGTACTCCACTCCAAGCTACCCCACTCAATCTACCCTACTCTACTCCACTCCAATCTACCCCACTCCACTCCAGTTTACACCACTCCACTTCAATCTACCCCATTCCACTGCAATCTACCCCACTTCACTCTTTCCCAATCTACCCTTTTCCAATCTACCCGAACCTCAATCTACCCCACTCCAATCTACCCCACTCCAATCTACCCCACTCCAATCTACTCCACTCCAATCTACCTCACTCCATTGCACCAATACCAATCTACCCTACACCACCAGATCCAATATACCCAATACCACTCAACCTCAGTGCACGCCACCCCACTACACTGAACCCAACTCCAAACTACCCCACTACCCACTATCCCTCTACAATCTACCAATCTCCACTTCAACCCATCCTACTCCACTCTTACTCAATCTATCCCATTCCACTCCATCCCAATATACCCCACTCCAATCTACCCCCTCCACTCCAATCTACCTCAATCCACTCCATTCCAATCTACCCTAATCCAATCCAGTCTACAGCAATTCAACCTCACTCCACTCTTCTCAAATCTACTCCTCTCCACCCCAATCTACCCAACTCCACTCTGCCCCAATCCATCCCAATCTACCGCACGCCACTCCAATCTACCCCCACACCACTCTACCCACTCCAGTCTACCTACTCCACTCCAATCTACCCCACTCCACTCCATTCTACCTCACCCCAAACTACCCAACTCCAAACCATCCCACTCCAGACTACTCCACTCCACCCTAATCTAGCCCACTCCACTGAAAGCTACCCCACTCCACTCAAATCCACCCCCTCCAGTCTACCCCAATCTACCCCACTCCACTTTACCTCAATCTACCCACCTCCACTACAATCCACCCCAATTCACTTCACTCCAATCTACTGAACTCCACTCCAGTCTCCTCCACTCCATTTCAATCTACCCTACAACACCCCACTTCACTGTTGCCCATCTACACCCCTCCACTCAAATCTCCACTCCAACCTATCCAACTCTACTCTTTCCCATTCTACTGTACCACAATCTTCCTACTCCAATCTACCCTACCCCAATCCACTTCAATTCAATTCTCCCCAATCTACTCCACTCAAATCTACCCACATCTACCCCACACCATCAAATCAAATCTATCCCATACCACTACACCACACACCACTTTACCCCATTCCTCTCTCCCCACTCCGCTCCAATCTGCCCCACTCCACTCCAATCTACCCCATCAACCCCACTCTAGTCTTCCCCAATCTACACCACTCCACTCCAATCTATACCAATATACCCCACTCCACTCTACCCCAATCCACACCAGTCTACCTCACTCCATTCCAATGTACCCCATATCACTCCAGTCTACCTCACTCCAAACTAGCCCACCCCAAACTATCCCACTCCAGACTACCCCACTCAACCCTAATCCACCTCACTCCACTCCAAGCTACCCCACTCCACTCCGATCCACCACTCTCCACTTTCCCCCATCTACCCCAATCCACTTTATCTTAATCTACCCCCACTTCACTCTAATCCACCCCAATCTACCCCCCTTCACTGTACCCACTCCAATCTACCACACTCCACCCTAATCTACCCCGCTCCACTCCAGTCTACCTCACTCCATTCCACTCTAGCCCAATCTACTCCTTACTCCAATCTACCCCAATCAACCCCCACTCCACTCTTCCCCAATCAACCCCACTCCACCCCAATCAACCCTATTCCACTTCACTCCAATGTACCCCACTCCAATCTACCACACTCATCCCATATCTACCCCGCTCCACTCCAGTCTACCTCGCTCCACTCCACTCTACCCCAATCCACTCAAATCGACCCCAATATACCTCACTCCTCCCCAATGCACCCCAGTCTACCCCACTCCGCTCTAATGTACCCCACTCCACTCCAGTCTACCCACTCTACTCCAGTCTATCCCAATCCACCTCAGTCTATCCGACTCCAATCTACAACACCAATCTTCCCAACTTTACCACTCTAATCCTTCCCACTCCACCCACTCCACTCCAATCTCCACTCTACTTCAACCTATCCAACTCCACTACGCCCCAATCTACCCTACTCCACTCCACACTACCCCACACCTCTCCAATTTACCTCACTCCAATCTACCCCAATCAACCCCACTCTATTCTTCCCCAATCTACCCCACTCCACTCCAATCTACCCCAATATACCCCACTCCACTCTACATTAATCCACACCAGTCTACCTCACTCCACTCCAAGCTACCCCATTCCACTCCAGTCTACCTCACTCCAATCTATCCCACTCCAGACTACCCACTCAACCCTAATCTACCTCACTCCACTCCAAGCTACCCCACTCCACTCCAACCCACCCCTCTCCACTTCCCCCATCCACACCACTCTACTTTAGCTTAATCTACCCCCACTTCACTCTAATCCACCTCAATCTACCCCACTTTACTGTACCCTCTCCATTCTACCACATTTTACCCTAATCTACCCCGCTCCACTCCAGTCTTCCTCACTCCGTTCCACTCTACCCCAATCTACCCCAATTCAGTCTAATCTACTCCAATCAACCCCCACTCCACTCTTCCTCAATCAACCCCACTCCGCCCCAATCTACCCCACTCCACTTCACTCCAATCTACCCTACTCCACTCTACCCCAATTCAACTCACTCCACTTTAGCACAATCTACCCCACTACAATCTACTACAATCTACCCCACTCGAATCTACTCCACTCCACCCCAATCTACAGCAAACTACCCCAGTCCAAACTACCCCACTCCAATCTATCCCACTTCAATCTACCCAACTCCACTCCAATACACCCCACTCCATTCCAATCTACCCAACTCTAATCTACCCAATCTACCCCACTCTTTTCCACTCCAATCTACACCACTCCACGCCAGTGTCCGCGACTCCACTTCAATTTACCCCACACCACGCCACTTCACTCTTCCCCAATTTACCCCACTCCACTCAAATCTCCACTCCACACCAATCTATCTCACTCTACTCTACCCCAATCTACCCACTCCAATCTACCCTATCCCATTCTACCTCAATTCAATCTACCCCAATCTACTCTACTCAAATCTACCCAACTCCAATCTACCCCACACACTGAATCCAATCTATCCCACACCACTCTACCCCACTTCACTCTACTCCAGTCTACCCCACTCGACTCCAACTTACTCCAATCGACCCCACTCCAGTCTTCCCCAATCTACCCGACTCCACTTCAACCCACCCCAATGTACCCCACTCGAGTCTACCCCAATCCACCTCAAACCACCCCAAGTCATTCTACCACACTCCAATCTGCAACACCAATCTTCCCCACTATGCCACTCCAATCTACCCCACTCCACCCCACTCTACTGCAAACCACCCACTTTCATCCCACTCTACTCCAGTCTACCCCACTCTACTCCAACCTATCCCACTCAACTCCAATATGCCCCATTCTACTCCACTTCAATCTACCCTGCTCTACTGCACTGCAATCTTCCCCAATTTACCCCACCCCAGTCTACCTTACTCTACCCCAAAATATCCAACTCTACCCCACTCCACTCTACCGCAATCTACCCCACTCCTCCCTACCCCAATATACCTCAGTCCACACTACCCCAATCTACCTTACCCCACTCCATGCCACTAACTTTTAGCCATGCTACACAGCAGCCACACTGGTGTAAAACATGGCTAAAACACATTGCTAAAGCCAATTGCTCTCGCACAGGCGATACCTATTGACTCATTATTTTTTTCGCAAATCGTTCAAGACTCCATTTACTTGGAGCACATGCCCTTCTTTTCCAGGACAGACTGGAGAATGAAGGAACATGAGTTTTAGTAACGGGAAAAACAAAGAGCCCTCCCTAGACTCCAGCTTGGCAGTGTTAAACATTAGAAGTGCAATCTCCAAGAGACAGCGTTTCCAACTACTTGCTGCATTGTCACTGCATTGATAGCGGATCTTCCGATTTGCAGCATAATGTATTCTAATTATTGTAGTTTTGGTTTGCCTTCTTTAACTGATATGTATTAACATGTCCGATAGCACGGATCTGTGGGGAGTGAAATTAAAAGGAACAAGCTTACACTGTGCATTACCAGAGACTGTTCAAGTCCGAGTGCACACTCTTTCCCATATCTTTTCCACCATAAGTTCACCCAAGTCTTTGTCCCAGGCCTCCCAAGCTCTCAAGGACCCGTGGGCAACATCCATGCCTGTGGCCTCTATAGTAGTGATACCAAGTGTCTCCTCGTCTCACAGGATATCACAACCCCAAGAGTACCCCACAATTGGAGCCATTGGGAAGAGGGAAGGTCCCCAAGGTATGCCAAGCAAACCCAACCAGGCCCGCATATTGTAAGAAGTGGCCAGGTCACACACCAAATTCAGTCTGGGCACCCTCAAAGGAGATAAAGGTCTCACCCGGGTAGAGATTTCCCCAGTTATCACAGCCTCCCTGCTGCCAAGCTTGATAAGTCATATTGGCCTCAATGCGTCGAATCAGGGTGATTATCCATACGAGCAATTCCCTATGAAAGGGTGCCCTACGCAGGACTTCTGACCTCATAGGGTCCGTTCACAATCACCCTTGAGCCCTCCATCAGCAACTATTATTTCCAAATAGCGGACTCTATCCAGTTCCCACCGGAGGCCAAATGCCAGAAGGTTTCCCATCAGGTTACCCACTGATGCCACCAGAGGGAAGATCAATGACTTCCTCCTGTTCAAACGTAACCCTGAGACTGCAGCAAAGTCATCTAGAATGAGCAGGAGCTCTCACAGAGACTCCTGCGGTGCCCTGAGATAACAAAGTATGTTGCCTCATACAACAATACTAGATGGTTAGCTTCACCCACCTTTATAATCACCAAGATAAATCCGGGCAGACCATGATCCCCAGGGGCTCCAATGCCAAATCAAATACCAAGGGTAACAGTGGGCAATCCTGTTGAGTGCCTCATCCCAGTTCCAACCAGTTTGAGCGGTAATTCCCCACCATGACCCTTGCACTTGTGCTCGTATGAAGTAACCGGAGCCAGGCACAAAACTTTGTTCCAAGCACGAATACCCACATAACTTCCAAAAGGTACCCACAATCAACTGTTTTCTATGTCTACCACCACAAAAGCCATCTCCTCATCCTTCTCCTCTACCTCATGCAGGATGGGTGTGAGCCTTCTCAGGTTCATGATGAATTACAGACTGGGATGAATCCACATTGATCTTCATGGATCAGCCCTCCCATAACAGGGCTCAGACAGCTAGCTAACATCTTTCAATGGACCTTGACTTTGGTATTCAACAACATAGTCAGCGACTGATATTCCGCCGGGTCTGTAACATCCCTCCAGGCTTAGGCATCAGGTATATTTCCCCTTCCTTCATGGTGGGCGAAAACATTCCCTTGTCTCGTGCCTCCAGGCATACCTTAAGGAGACCCTCAGTAAGGGTTGTCGAGTAAGCTTGATAAAATTCTATGGGAAACCTGCCTCCCCCGTTGCTTTATGTTTAGGGAGCAACTTCAAGGCCGCCCTCAATTCTTCCAACGTAAGATCCGATTCCACCTCGAGACTCACTTCCTCACCCTCAGACAGTAGTGTAAGTTGCTCCAGATAGGCATGGATCCCTGCCGGTGTCATCCCCTGGTCTCGCTTATCAACCCATTCTAAATGTTGCTTAATTGTTTCCACCACTTCAGCTTGCATGACTCTCAGTGCTCCATCCAACGCTCTCAAATGTACAACCGGAGTCACCGCCTCCTTGTCACATGGCCTGATTAGAAATAATATCATTTTTGTGCTCACCTTTCTTAAGTTGCCTTCTTACTGCAATACAGTGACTTTTGACATACATTTGTGTATGTGTCAGAGCAGGATAACATTCTCCGAAAATGTACGCCTTGAACATTCAGTACAATGAGTTCATTGCACAAATGTCATGTCTTATTGTTGCCTGGTAGGCGACAAAGCTATCTAGCTAGCATACACAATGGCAGCCTGACAAAAGCCTTGGTATGCCTTCATGAGCATTGTTTATTATATATACAAATATACCTCCTCAATAAAAATAGAGAAGCACTCTGCTGACACTTTGAGGCTGTGGGAAGCCCGAATTGCAGCTCAGCTGATTCCACGTGGGATGTCCGGCTCTATATCATGACAGACAGCCTGATGACACTTGCCTGCAAGTAATGCGGAGTTAGATCACACAACAGGAATTCTTGGCAGATCACCCACCCTAGGCCAAACTAGGTTAGGGAGCATTAGGAAGGAGAACACTACATTATACTATATTACATTACATATATGCCTGCCAGCATATATTCATTGTTTTAACACAATGAAGGAACTATTGATTCTCTCCACAGTTCTCGTATTTCTAATTATGGTAATATATTTAATTCTATTAGTAATTGTTACATATGTATTTTACTAAAAAATCTCACTGCATCAATAAATATTTAAACTGCAGGTTGTGTATTTCTTGCGTATTTCCTTTAGGTAGGCATGAGAGTCTGAACAAAAAGGTTCTAGATCTGTTACCATGATTCCTTGGGAATTCAGAGTTGCCATGTTCTGAGGTTCTGTAAGGTTAGGGGTGTAAATGGTGCACTGTGAGCTAGCAGGACTTTAGGCCAACATCTCCTGAGGGGGTGCAGGGAATCAGACTTGAACCACCCCAATTTTTATGTTGTCCAACAAACAAGCACACAGTTTTCACTGAAAAAAAGTTTAAAGCTGTATAACATGGCACCCAGCGTTATAGCTTGGGCTCTTGGATCCTGTGAGTAGTTTTTTTTGTATACCCAAAGAACTCTACTCACCTACCAAATGGAGACGTCTGAGGTGTTAGGGAAAGTCCTACAAAGCTGAGTAGGGATCACCTATATATTGGCTGTAGGTTGTTCAAGTTTGAGCTTTTCAAAGGATTGCCCCATAGTGGTACCCTCTTTGATTTCCACATACTCTGGTGGCCGAACCAGTAGCAATAAACATAGCTGAAAACTGCAGTCATGCGATTACTCAGAGGCTGCAACAACATGGTCTTGCACTCATGGGTGGGGACGTTACCTTCATGGTGGAAGCTTACAAAGCCTTTACGATAGAGGTGTTCTATTCATGGATTAAATTCTAAGAAGATAATGATCAATCAAGATTGTTTCACACATACATTACAACTGACGGTCCATGTAACTACACAGCTTACAAAGATCTAGAAATACCACTAACATACCAAGAACACAAAAATTGGGTTAATGGTGCTCTACCACATACTATAGAAGAAGTTAGACTTGGTCCCCTTAGCAATGAGGGAGCAAAATGGCCAGTCTTAACTGGCTACACACCACATCCAAATTTTGATAATTTAACAGCAGCACAAGTACAAACACTATATAACAGTTTAGCCAGAATTTATTGAAGTCTGACACAGTTCATGATGCCATCAATGACCTTAAATACTGCAAGGGCTGTTTAAATGCACAGGCCCCATTGATTACACCGGATATTAGCCCACAAACTATAAATGCAGTCATGGGGAAAGTACCTATCAGCTGGGAGGAAATACCACTCTGGATTGCACAATAAACAAGCCAGATCGAAGCAGAGTTTCCCCATACAGCACTCCTGGAAAAACACAGAATTCTTACAATATGCTTGCTGATGGGGATGGCTCCCCCTCTGGAGGACTATACCACTTGGATACACTCTTCACTTCAGTATATACCAGACCTCTCATGCTCTCATTAGCTGTTTTAGCAGAGGTATTAAAACAGATCAAAAATGAGTACGGGGCAAGCACTGCATTTGACTTGGGGATGAAACTGATGAGCAATTTTACCACTGTGTCCCCATAATGTTAAGTAACATAAGAGGGGAAGCAGCAGCACTAGCTATATGCCAGCACCTGTGATTTGCCTCCCGGGCAAGAGGAGCACGAATTTCACAAAATTATCAAACAAACTTACGCAACAGTGGGTAAAGATAATTTGGGAGCCAGACGTAGTAATCCACAAATTAGGAGCAATTCTGAAAAGGATAATTCAAAGCAAGTACCTGACTCTTTGACTAAGAAGATGCAGGATAATGAGACAAGCATTGCTAAATCCATTAGGTTTCGCCTACGGGATAAATAACAAGTTAAGAGGTGTGGGAGCAGTGTATGAGTACAGGGAGAATGGTGTGAGTGCTCTCTGTGGAGGGTGAGTGGTGCATGAATGAAGGTTGATAAGTATCTGAGGACAGGGTGAAAGAACCTCAATGCATGCTGATTGATGTGTGTTCAGTGCGAATGAGAACTATGTCAGTGTACAGGTTGAGAGATGTTACCCTGTACAAGGTAAGAGGTGTGCGAGTATAGGGTGAGCGGTATGTCAATAGTGTAAGTGCAGAAAGAACGGTTTGAGTTCAGAGTGAGAGGTGTGTGTGGAGGGTGAGAGGAAAAGGAGTGCTGGGCGAGAGTTATGTCAAGTGTGTGAGTACAGAGTCAGCACTGCCGCACACACGGTGCAGCTGTTTCAGGGCAACCCCAGCCGGGGTAAAGAGGGACGCAGGGGACCACGTGGGACTCACCATGGTCACCCTTCGTGGGTGGTTTGACGGTCTGTGGTCATGGTAGAGGAGTGGAAAACAGCACTCCTCACACACTATGGTAAATGTAGACAGGAGTGGTGCTCAGTGTTCCACATGCACTGGGCTCCTGTAGGGCTTAAGAAAACAAGGTGTCTCTTTCGTGCCCACCCTGTGTGGCATGACCCACAAAGAGGACAATCTGGTCCTAGGGAAATCCCTCGCACAGGAGATTCCTCGAGATGGGCACCAAAGTGGATGCCTGCTTGTGTCCCGGGGGGACCTTAGAGTGTGTGCTTCTCCTGGAGGACACGAGCCAGTCCCTGCTTGTGCCCCAGGGGCACTGTAAAGGGCACTCTTGATCAGAGTGCTGCAGATAAAAAATAGCACTAGTAGCTCCTGGTCTCCTCAGTGCTGAGCCCTATGGCATTTAAGCACTGCTGAAAGCAGCACAGCTGCTCCAAAATTACAAGCTGGATTCAGGTTCGGTGCTGGCTGACTCTGAGGTACCAACGTCATGTTTCTAGCAATATCAGATGATCCTTCTATGCAGCCATACACCTCAGGCATTTCTTTTATTTACTCCGCTACCACAGTTGCCCCAATCCATTAGGACAACCATTATTTGTCACTTGCCCATAAAAACACAGGCACACTTATAGAGTGCTAGCAAGCAGGTAAAAATTACAGTGGGTGCCTGCTTCTGCCCCCAGGGGACTGGTGTGCGTACGTTGCCCCAGAGGACTGGAGAGTGCCATTGCAATTGTAGCTTGGCTCCCCAGCACGCAGCATTGGGATCACAAGGTTTCCATGCACAGAGCCCATGGCACTCGAGCAGTGCTGTACTTTTAAGCAAGGGTGTAGCTCTTGTTTTTATTTTGTTTTCCCGATCGCTGCTGAGACGCTTAAAAGAAGTTCCACCAAAGCGGATGAACACAGTACTTTACTGATGGGAAACTGATAAGAGAAACACACACGTACGAACAGGGAATAGAATGCCTACAACCAATAGAAATGAGGAAAAGCAGAGTGACAAGCACAAGGACCAATAAGACAATAAGAAGTGAAGGCAGGATGTAAGGCCCTTTAAAGATATATTTAATACAATAGATTTCGTGCAGGCAAAACCTAAAAATTAAAGAAAAGACTAAGCCATTGGGTGGGTCTCCTCAACAG
This sequence comes from Lissotriton helveticus, assembly GCF_964261635.1. NCBI lineage: Eukaryota > Metazoa > Chordata > Amphibia > Caudata > Salamandridae > Lissotriton > Lissotriton helveticus. Next base: position 645,116,514 of record NC_136070.1, read on the forward strand.
GAAGCCACTAAAAAGCACTATAATCTGTGCAACAGTGAAACTATTAAAACTCCTGATGGGTCTCGAGATACTGATATTAATTTTGTTCCTTTCAGGAATCATCCAAAACAGGCGTGGAGAGAGGTGGACGGTCAGATCCCAGACCAGAGGAGTCCGTGAAACCAAAGCCCTCACAATGCACATCTGACTATATCATAAAAAAGGATGACAAACTAAACAGTACAAACCTCAATGCAAAAAGAAGAAAGTGGCAGGCATCAAAGTGAAGCATGCCATGGATATTGAGGACACTGCTTCTAAACAGAGAATTGGCTCTGGCCATGCTGGACAAGGCAGCACAAGTCACAATAGTTTGCCAGAACCTGATGGTTTGTCTGGAGGCAGTAGCATTGAGTGACTATATCCAGGTGGGAACACCGGATACGAGAATGTGCATTTCACGTCGTTTTTATGAGATGGAACTCCAGATTGAAGGGGATATACAGCGCACCATAAAGGTTCTCTTTTGGGAGAACTTGTCATTGGGCTACAACATTCTCTTGGCTGAAAAGGATTGGTCACCAGAATTTGTCATGGACTGCCCAAAGGAAGTAGGCCAAGGAGTGGACGTTAGCCCTAGCTCCTCCGTTATACCATACCATGTGGGGTGGGATGGCAGTTCCCCATATCACATAAAACCAGTGAGGTCAATCCCATGGCCTCAAAGACAGTACCCCATCAAAAATTATGTCAAAAAGCAAGTTAGAGAAATTCTTACACAACTTGACTACTAAGGTGTAAAAGAAATGTGCACCTCTCCTATGAATAATCCCATTTTCAGTAATGAAACCAGACTATTCCTATCGATTATAGACATTTAAACGCAGCTACACGTACATTTGCAGTACAGAATGCGCACAGCGCAGCACTAATGAACAGTATAGAGCGTAAAGAATACAAAACAACACTAGATATCTTAAATGGATTTTTCTGCAAAAATATAGGACCTTAAAGCAGGTATTTGACAAGCTTCAGCAGTCTGGGTTCATAAAACAGATCTGTTGTTTGCCCCAGGGGTATTAGAGTAGCCCCGGGTTGTTTTCAGTCCGGATTACAGGACTTCTACAAGAATTTGATGATAAGGCATTGTCCTATGTCGATGACATTTATTTGACAGGTGATGACCTATCTATACACTTGACAAGAGTAGATCACATAGTTCTGGGATTTGCTCACATGGGCTATACATTTAACTTTAAAAAAATCCAAGATTTTCCATCCCAGTGTCTTAATTCTGGGATTTGAGTTGTCAAGTGAAGGCAAAAGCCTTACAACACACTTGCACTTCTACAACCCCCAAATACACTAAAGAAACTACGATCCATATTAGGATTCCTAAATTTTGGCGGGACTTACATTCCAGAATATGCAAAACAGATTACGATCCAGGCTTTTCAAGTACAAGGGCGGGCCCGTCTGAGCCCGTCAGAGACAGGAAGAGGCTGGGCTGGGCCTCCCCCCTGTGATTTTACGCATCAACGTGTACATCAAGGCGGATCCCTGCTACTAAAACAAGGTACTTATTTGTATTGGTGTAGTTTGTGGGGCTTCATTTGTGAGTAACAGTTTGCCGACAAGTATGAGTAAATGTAAGGTAATGGGCCTACTGGCAGGGGGGAGTTGTGGGGACATTGGACGCTTTTTTGACGAGAGCAGAGTCAGTTCTGATTCATCAGATCCAGCTTACTGAAAAAAGACTTTCACTGGACACATTTGCGGCCCAGAAACGTTCTTCAATGGGAGGCATAGTTATGGCTAAATCCCCCAAGGGTGTGCAGCATTCTGTGGATCATCTGCGGGGGAAGACAGTGGCAGTGTCCCACTCCGCTTGCTGGCTACTGGATGAGCTGACAAATATATTTGGGAAACGGTAGAGCGTTACTAATTTATAGCGCTTTTTAAACCTCTTCATTTTTAAATATCTTGCGCACGATTTTAGAGTGTGTACTACACCCACATTGTTTAATAACTTTTTAAAAATTTACCCGGAGTGTTGGTCTCGATATCTGTGCCTGCCCGCCTCGGTCCGACTCGGTAATTATTACCGTTGTGCGGAGGGCGGACAGGTGAGGGCCACACTTCCGGCGAGCGGTCAGCGCTCTAGTGCACAACTGAGGGCTATTTAGGCGGAGCCTCAGGTCAGCGCAGCTGCGGGGGAAGACAGTGGCAGTGTCCCACTCCGCTTGCTGGCTACTGGATGAGCTGACAAATATATTTGGGAAACGGTAGAGCGTTACTGATTTATAGCGCTTTTTAAACCTCTTCATTTTTAAATATCTTGCGCACGATTTTAGAGTGTGTACTACACCCACATTGTTTAATAACTTTTTAAAAATTTACCCGGAGTGTTGGTCTCGATATCTGTGCCTGCCCGCCTCGGTCCGACTCGGTAATTATTACCGTTGTGCGGAGGGCGGACAGGTGAGGGCCACACTTCCGGCGAGCGGTCAGCGCTCTAGTGCACAACTGAGGGCTATTTAGCCATCGCCTCACAGGAAGCGCGCAGCGATTGCGCGCAGCCTCATTGCAGCCGAAGACCAGCCAAAGAGCTGCCCGTCTGCGCCCGTCCGCGACAGGACGTGGCGACGGGGCGGGATTTCTACATCATGCCGCCACTTCGCGCTGACAAACACATCAGGTATGATTCCACATTCCTGACCTCATTGAGGCAACTCTCTGCCCCATGTTATATTGAGGATAACAGACCCTGTTTTAATGGCCCGTTCTCGTGCTACAATTGTCACTACACTTCTCTGTTCCTAAACAACTCCCATGATTTTAGTAAATCTCATAGTGACCTACAATGCATTCTTATGAATGTCCGTTCAATGCCTAAACACCAGACTGAGATCTGGGATTTATTACATTCTTTATCCCCAGACCTATGTTTCATAACTGAGACCTGGTTAAAACCCCATACGGTGGCTGCTATAACTTTAGGAGTACCTATGGGTTATAAACTTCACCATTCTGACCGCCCTGACAAAATTGGCGGTGGCATTGCCATAATTTATAGGGAGTCTATGAAATTGGACATTTTAGATAGGCTATGTTGCAGAGATATGGAAATAATGGTTTTTAGAATTATCCTCCCTAATAGAAAGAATATTAAAGGTGCACTTGTTTACCGCCCCCCTCCTCCATGCCCCAGTTTCTCCACATCTCTTTTAGAGATACTTGGCCCTTATATGCGGGCCAATGAAGATTTTCTTCTCCTCGGAGATTTTAATATTCATACTGACCAATGTGACTCTACAGGGACAAAAACTTTGCTGACTGATATGATAACTATCGGTCTAACACAAAAGAATCAGGATCCCACCCATGAAGGCGGTCACTGTATCGATCTGATATATACCAACTTCGACAACATTCGGTGCCATAAACCTATCCAAGTCCACTGGTCAGATCACTTTTTAATGCAGTTCAGCATTTTTAAAGTAAATAAGGGTTCTCTACAGAAACCCCTTCCATCCACCATACGCAGACAGTGGCACAAACTAACACTGGATGCGTTAGAAAAGGCGTGGAAAAAACCCGAGATCAGAGACACTGACGAAGTAGAGCAAAAGCTAACCGTGCTGCAACATACTCTGACGGTAGCTATCGATAAAATTGCCCCTTTGAAAACATTCAGACAGTTTCCGGTGGCCAAACAGGAAAAATGGTACACCGAGGCCCTAAGAAAAGAGAAACAAGAATGTAGAAGGATAGAGAAGAGATGGAGGAAATTACACTCTGAGGAAAATAAAAAAGCACATCGCGCAGCCCAAGCCAACTATTATAAACACATCAAGGCTGCCCGCAAAAACAACATCGCTCAACAGCTCATGGAAGCTGATAATTCTCCTAGAGAATTGTATAGGATTCTTGACACTTTTGTTAAACCTACAGCATGTATTTGCCCAGATGACTTCTCACTGAGTCTATGCGAAGAAGTGTCATCTTACTTTGAAAATAAAATAGAATCCATTTATGATAAAATCCTAGGATCCCAACCTAATAGCGACTCCCAAAAGGCCTCCTCCCTCAATGAGAACACTAACCTTACCTTAACTACATTCCCCCCTATAAACATTGAAGAGCTTGACACAATAATGACTCAAGTCAAGTCTGGATCTCCGGATGACCTTATTCCCGCCAAAATTTTAACCCCACTTCGTACCCTGTTAGTTCCCTACATTCAGGATATCATCAACCAGTCTCTCAAAGAGGGAAAAGTACCAACTGAATGGAAGAGAGCAGTGGTGAACCCAATCCGCAAGAATGCGGCCCTTCCTTGGACGGAGCTCTCCAACCTCCGTCCGATTTCGCTCCTACCCTATTACAGCAAGATGGCCGAGAAGCATGTTAATGCACACCTGTCCAACTACATCGAGGCAGCGGGCGGCCTAGACCACTCTCAATCTGGTTTTAGGCCCAACCATAGCACCGAATCAGCCCTTCTGTCAGTGACAGATAACATCAGAATGTTACTTGACAGAGGGAGCTCAGTGATTCTGGTGCTATTGGATTTGTCCGCTGCCTTCGACACGGTGTCGCATGAAGTTCTTCTCGGCCGTCTGAAGGGAGTTGGAGTAGAAGGGACCGCCCTTGCGTGGCTGGAAAGCTTCCTTGGAGACAGACAACAAGGTGTCAAATTAGGCTCCTATAAATCTGTCTGCAGGAAGCTTACCAAGGGGGTGCCACAGGGCTCATGTCTAAGCCCCACGTTATTTAACGTATATGTGGCCCCCCTAGCAGAGATCATTAGATCTCACGGGTTTTCACCCATCTCTTATGCTGACGATACTCAGCTGCTTTTCCCCTTTCAAACCGTTACACCTGCAGTCATGCAATCTTTCCAAGACGGTATGAGAGCGGTGGCAGGGTGGATGGCCCAGAACTTTCTCCAATGCAACGTGACCAAAACTGAGGTCATGTTGTTTGGAGGGGCCTCCATGCTCTGGTCCCCGGAATGGTGGCCACCTGAGCTCGGACCTGTCCCAGCGCCCAAGCAAACCATTAAGAATCTGGGGGTACGCCTGGACCAATCCCTGATTATGAAAGATCATGTTAGTCAGGTTGCGGGAACGTGTTTTCGCACAATTGGTATTTTACGGCGTATCTTCCCCTTCCTACCAAATATCCATAGGAAGACGCTGGTTCAGGCACTAGTCCTTGGACGAATGGACTATTGTAATAGTCTACTCATATCTGCCAACCAAGAACAACTTTGCAGACTGCAGGTAGTACAGAACACCGCGGCAAGACTCATCCTGAATGCTCCCCCCCGCTCCCCCTCCCGCCCCCTCCTCTCCCATCTTCACTGGCTCCCGGTGCAACAGCGGATCAATTTTAAACTTTGCTGCATTATGCATAAATGCATCTACGGCTCTGGTCCCAAATATCTGAAAGATATCTTTCGCCCTTACTCTCCTGGACGTACTCTGCGCTCCAGCAACACTATGCTGCTATACGTTCCTAAAGTAAACAGAGCAAGACAAGGTGGTCGTGCCCCTTCCCTTAAAGGCTCAATGTTGTGGAACTCCCTCCCTCCCCAGCTAAGACAAATTCCTCATCTTCTTAACTTTAGGCATAAACTGAAAACCTACCTATTTACCCAGGACTAACTTAGCTCCCCCTCTGCCCGTTTCCGACCTATAGTTTTTGCTTTATCTCTCTCAGAAGCCACGCGCGGAGATACCCCTTCGGGGCTGATTCATGCGCGATACAAGACTATAAATAAATAAATAAATAAATAAATAAATCTGTGTCTTACCACCCCTGGCTCTAGCAAAAATGGGAATTTAGTTGCCCTCCCTGACTCCCTGTTAGTGGCACCAGAGGCAACCACAGTTGTGCAGGTCGATTTTATTATTACCGCATTAAACAGAAAGGAGACAATGAGCCCGACTTGTCACACATTTTGGTCGAAGATCCACTGTCTCTTATCACGGGACACAACGCATTTACATCTGGCGCGTGCCATGGTGAGGTTATCACTCGATCCCAAAGGGTGGTTAGGGAAAGTACGACAAATCTCTAAAAGTCTTTCACTGCTGGTATTGGAGAGCCACCTGCGAAACATACAAGGGGAGGAGCTACACAAAAGCAAAAACAAAAACCCAGATTGAAGCTCCAAGCGATCAGGCCTCCTGATAAACCCACTCCATAAGTTAATAAAGGACTGGCCGTGAATCAGGCTCAAAACAGTGGTAACAATGGTAATCACACGAGTGTGGATTTTGGGGATGACCCTGACCAATGGAAGCGATTGGAGACCCTTATGGCAGCTCTTCTGGGGCCCATTTTATGTAGACTAAGTTCAATTGAAGAAACCTTGCTATCATTTGTGAACTTTAGGAGCTTTGCAGCAAACCAGGGGGCATGTAGTTGTGCATGTGTCACTCAGGGGGAACCTGTGGCTCCAGCCCCATTACCCGTAAATGTGAATGAGGGGAGGAAAAATGGGGATATCGAACAGGCTACCGGGAGAAATGTTATGTGCATTAGAGTCCCACATGTACATTTGGAAGTAACCATACCTAATGCTACTACTACTGCTAGTGGGGTGAGGGACTCAATGATGGGGCCCATAGGCAATCCCTCAACATGCCCAACAGACACTGCAAGGCCAGAAAGGGGAGTAAGGGGGGACAATGCGCGGCCACAACCGACAGAGATGTCCTCTCTAAACACGCAGAGTACATGAGGCCTACCAGTTTTAGACCTACCGCCAGAATCTTGCCCATCTACAGTTGTTTTAACTGGTGTCCCAGCACACATAAGCCAAAAAGAGGAACCCGTGACACAACTGATCAACAAGGTGGCGTATTGGATGTGTAGGAATGTGGGGTTTAATATTAGAGACTATAGACCCATCTTGATGGCGAGGAGGGTGTCCTGGATCGGCAGAACCAGGAAAGCCTTCCCAGGGGACTGTGAGATAGTGACACTTAGGCATCCTGATTTCCTGCATAAGACCCTTTTTCAGAGTAATAGTTCTTATCAAGCTGAGATGGACTCATGCGTTAAATTGCTCCCGTTGGGCTTTATCTATAGACCTTCGCCCTTCCCAAATCAACATTATAGAGAGGTGTGTCAACAAAAGGGTGCACTCTGGTGGGGCAATGCACCATTGCAAAATAATGTCTTTGCACCACTCAGAGACCAAAATGATATTGATTGACTAGGTTCATCGAGGGAAGTTGATAGAATTGGTGGTACTTCCGTAATTAATTTAGATCAACGGAGGAGGGGAGAAGAGATCATCACAGGGATAGTGGAAGGCCTTGCCACTGGTGTTCAACAGGCTGTAAATGTCCACGCGGGTAGTGATTCACACATGAATGTTCCCATGTCAAATAGTATCCAGGCAATCGAAAGTGTAGCAAGGCCAAAAGGGAGAGAAATCAAAATCCTCTCATGGAACGTAGCAGGCCGATCCACTAAATTTAAGAATGCAGAACGGCTACTCTATATACGGGATTTCGAGATTATTTGTTTGCAAGAAACAGGGGAACCTGTAAATAATAACTTTTTTTGGAGGGATATAAAACCTTCTTTTGCCTGGCGTGTAGGGCAATGTCAAGGAGAGCCATGGGAGGGTTGATTATATATGTTGATCTTACTTTACAGGGTAGATGGACGGATTTGTCCCAGGACTCTGAGGTTGCGCAGGGGCTCACCTTTTTCACTAAAGGTTACAGGTTACTTTTTATAAATTTTTATAATGCAACGTCACATGAACAGGGTCTTGCAAGCCTGCATGGTATGGATGCTAGACTCACACAGACGCAGGAGGGAGGGTGGACGGCGCTTCAGTTAGTTTTAGCAGGTGACTTTAACTGCCACCTACACCCACACCTAAGAGCATCTTGTGGGGATTGGTCAACTTGTATGTTTGAGGATGGCCCACACATGGAACATACAAAGGAGGGCAGGGAGCTATGTGGCTTATTAAACATGCACGCGCTAATGTATACTATGGACATGATTGACGTCCAACAGGATAAATTGGTTAACTCTACATTCAAAGCCAGAGGATGTGCCTCTTTTATTGATTATATTTTGTCTCTAACTCACTTAGAAATTGTGTGTCCAGGTTTAGTATCAGTCACAGTGCTTTTAGTGATCATAACCCCCTTGCCTTATACTTGGTGGATGTTTGCTACCACTATGAACCGCGTAGAATGGAAGGGGGGGTGGCCAGGGCCACGGACCAGGGCAGGAGGCTGCGATGGATACAGGTCAAAGGAGAGGCCTTTAATAAATCCTTTTAAAAGAAGGTGAACAGGTAATTTTACAGTGTCTAGACCTAGAAGTGGAAGGGGCAGAATTAGTTGAGGCTTTCAAACATTTTGCTCAAACAGTTGATAGCTTGCTGAGAGCCTCAGTGCTTAGTGTTAAAATAGATAACCCAAGATAGTTTGACCCACAATGTTCCCGTGCTCTTAGAGAGCTGAAAGATGCCCTAAAGACCTCCCCTAGAGATAGGGATTGGGTGTCCATTTGTCGAAAAAATTACGAGTTAGCTGTTAAGGGACGTAAATGTCAATTACATAAGCAAGCTCCGCACGACTTGACAGAGGCAATAACACTAAAAGACTACACCGCTTTTTGGAGAGTCATAAATAATCCGTCCTTTTAAGACTCGAATAAACCCGGGCTGAGTAACAACATCCTGCCGGAGCAATGGTATGAGCACTTTCAAGGGCTCTATAATTACAATCCAAGTACGGTTCAGCTGCAGGAGTTTTATGGGGAGCGGGGGATACCCCCACTGAGATTCTCATTCAGTGAGGTCAAAACGGAAATTGAGGGTCTAACCAGGAACGAAGCGCCTGGCCCAGATGGGATCCCATCTGAACTTTTTATAAGTAACGTGAATCTCTGGGCTCCAATCCTGACTAGGGTCATAAATGCAGCAGTGGACACAGTAATGCCAGCATCCTGGTCCACAGCCACGATTGTCCCCATTTTAAAAAAAGGTAACAAGGACAATCCACAATGTTATTGCCCAATTTCTCTCACTGAAGTGTCAGCGAAGGTATTAGGGCAGGTGGTTTTACGTAGGCTGATGGACTGGGCTGATGAGCACCAAGTTATAACTGATGTTCCATTTGGTTTCAGGCCAGGGAAATCTACCACAGACCAATGCCTTAACCTATATCTTATCTCAGCCAAATACACAGCATTCAGCCCAGGGACTATGTATTTGGCATTTATGGACCTAACTGTGGCCTTCGACAGAGTCACTAGAGGGAAACTGTGGGCAATAATGGGTGGGCTTGGTCCTGGAGCCCAGGCTTATTAACATCTTAAAAACCTTGCACTTGAACACCACTGCTGTGGCCAGATACAGTCAGGCTGGAAATAAAACAGAACCTTTTACGTGCTCTAGTGGTGTCAGACAGGGTTGCATATTAGCTCCCTTTCTGTTCACGTTATACATAAATGGTCTTGATCGCGCATTAAGCACTTTACAGGTAGACACCCCAAGGATAGGTACCCGTGGAATCCCAGTTCTGTTTTATGCAGATGATGCGGTCCTTCTTGCACGCGCCCCCAAAGGTCTGCAGATCTTAATAGATGGGTTTGTATCTTTCATGGAGATTCTGGATTGGTCCCCCAACTTGGCAAAATCTTATGTCATGGAAGTGGGCAAAAAGCCAGGTAAATCCTATAATTATACAATTGGATCTTATTGTCTAGGAAAGGTACAGTCCTTCTCGTATCTGGGGATTTAATTTGAAGGGCGATTACGTTTTAAATATTTTTTAGAAGATAAGTGCAGTACCATGGCCAAATGTACTGGATCAATAATGAACTTTGCACAAAGGCTAGGACGGTGGTCCCCAGAGCAGATCCTGAAACTGTATAGCCCCATGTGTTGTGCTAAAATACTGTATGGCAGTGAGGTGTGGGGATTCATCGAGGCGAATCAATTACAAATAGAGGAGAATAAATATTTCAGGCAGCTGTTAAAAGTCCCCCAGAGCACGCCAGCCCACATTGCACATAAAGAACTGGGTGCCCGTTACAATATGGATAGGTGGGCTGTCAATGTCCTAGTTTGTTGGGTAAAGATCTGTTCAAATGTAGAGGCGGCATTAAGCAGGCAGGTTATAGAAGATTGTCTTTGCCTGGACCACTGACTCAAAATTCCCTGGCTAAAATATGTGAAGGAGTCCTTTGAGAAAATTGGATGTGCAGATTTATTTGCTAACCCCGCGAAAATAAGCATGCAGGATAAGGCCCTGGTCAAGGATCGGTTCTTTAAGTATGCTTCGATGCTCCGGGGAGACAGAGTTGACCAAACTGTCGGTGAGAGAATATTTAGTAGCCAGGTCTACAGAGGGCATTGAACTATTATACCTGCCCTGTATAAGCAGTGCTCATGATAGATTTTTAATGACTCGGTTCAGGCTAAATCTTTTGCATCATGTTTTGGCAGAGCCGGCAGGGTTTACACCGCCCTCAGAGATGAAGGGGCCCTTTGGCTGCGACCACAGGTCTCCACAGGACACCCTTCACTTTGTTTTACCATGCCCATTTTATCTACATCCTAGAAGACTTTTTCAGAAGGGCATTTTAAAAAAAGCCAGATTTAAACAAGCATGGGTGGCACTTTAATTTTTAAAACTGGCCCCAGATGCTTTTACACTTTTTTGTATCATTAATTTTTTAAGGGCTGCATTCAGACTAAGGACCACGAGGGGTAGCGTGAACTAAGCCTGTAGATGAGGTGGTCTGACGAAGGACATGTTATAAGTGATGTGTATGTTTTTTATTTATATATTGAAATTGCACTACGTAGATTTGAGACTGATGAATTGTTTTTGTTCTTTTTAAAAAAAAGTTTGGATTGTATCCTCCATAGATAAACTGTCACTTTTATGGTATTTTTATATGCTGAATAAAGAACGTAAAAAGAAAAAAGTACATGTTGGACAACTGAACATACACGGATATTCCGTTCAGTCCAAGCAGACATGCTAGCTTCAAAACACTTACACACACGTACACACCACAAACCTGGTGAACCGAATAATCGTGGGGGTATACTTACACACATTTATTGAAGGTGAGACAGTATCAATTGCATATAAATCGCATTTATATACTAATGCTGAAATGTGTTTTGCACTGACAGAAAAATACTGACAGAGGTAGAGATTGCTATGATGAGAGAGAGAGGGAGCATTGGCTCAGGGGAAAAGAATAATTGTATTTGCCCCAGTCCCGGCCATAGAGGCTGGGACAAAGGCCAGCGTTCCTAATGCAAAAGCTTTACATCAGCGATGGATACAATGGCCCAACTCTCTCACCGCAACAGATGTAGACTACGTCTTTGACTCTACATTACAAACACAAGCATTCCCATAGTATGAACATGAATATTCTCTGCCACATGAAGTTATGCCTCTTGATCAGTATGACTACATCATCTATACTGGCGGATCTGCTCAGCCTGCCATAGGAACGAAGCATCAATATTCAGCAGCATGAGCTGCAGTAAAAGGGTACATATAGGATGGAGACTTCCATCCTGAAAAGACCGTGACTGCACATCACAGCTGGCAGAACTCAGAGCTTTGATTCTGGCCCTGCAGACTATGGATCATGGATTCCCCACACTAATAGTGTGTGATTCCTATTATTATGTTCAATCATGCAAGTTTTGAAAGGGTACACAATAAAGTATAAAATGTTTTGGGGACAGGTGGCTAAGCAGAAAGCATGCTTGCCACAGACTCATGTGATTCACTCTTTGGGACATCAATGTGCAGGCATACACGATGCATGGAATTCCATGGTTTATGAAGGCGCAAAAGCAACAGTGCAAACTGTTGCAGTTGCTGCAATAACTCATTCCAGTACAAGAATAGATTGAAACATTATGGTGGCTGTCAATGCTGCACGTGACAGCACCCACCTTTCGAATTACTTTCCCACAAAGTACTCCTACATGAAAATGAAGAGCACAGTAGCCCTACAATTCAGTTGGAGACATATTCTCATAAGGTCCATCTAAAATCTTCCTTAATATTTTCAGACGTGGCTGAAGGGCATCAGAGCACTTTACAACCAAACCAGACTGTGTTACTTGATGTGGGTGAGCTAGCAAATTGGCAGGGAGAGCTGAGCCTGGCTCAGGCCTGGGTCTGGCTTTGCTCTAAGAACCAGAACTCTAGTCAAGACGACAACATCTTTGACACTTAAATTGCAATAAACGGCAAGTAATAGGATAATGATGCCTCCACTTTTTTAACATATGGAAATGTTTCACGTTAGAATGGTTAGAGCATATTGTGTCACTGCATTGTGTGTAGTTTATTAGAAGTGATAGTCAAGAAACATTAACTTAGAAACAATGACTCCTGACCGTCCTGATGACAAGGCCATTAGTTATCATGTTATAGTATTTTAATTTATAACATGCACAAATCACCCCGAGAAGTGTATCTCAGAGCAACCAAGAGACAAAGGTAACAGCAGCAGCTAAATCAGAATAAAATTGTCCTAAGTACTTTCCTAAAGAGAAAGTAATCCGAACAAGTTTGAATATGATGTGGCAATTTGTTCCAGTAATAAGGAGCCATGTAAGAAAAAGACCTGCCCCCTGGACCTGCCTTTTTGACACGAGAAACAATTAACAGTGCTTTATCGCTAGATCTAAGGAGTCTCGGAGGGTGATAGTGCCTACGCTTTGAAGCTAGGTAACAAGGCCTTTTCCAGTCATGGCTTTATTTGTAATTTGTCTGAACTGGGGTGGTGTGGAGTGCAAAAAAACGATTGATTTAGGCCCAGCTCTCTGTACTGGGGTGAATGTATGACATTGTTCTGCATTCTGTCCATCAACTGTTGTTTTTGCCTTTATTTGTAAGGCAACACATTTTAAAAATGATTCCCTTCTGAACCGGAAGCCAATGTAAGGTATGTAGAAGGGGAGCGGAAGCAGTCCCTGATGGCAAATTGCAAATGAGGCGGGCTGCGGAGTACTGCATCACTTGTAATTTTGATAGCAATGTCTCATTTGCCGATGCAAGCAGTACGTTACCGTAATCCAGACGGATAATCTCAAGAGCCTGAACCACCGGTTTCCTCGCTGTAAGTGGGAGTAAAGGCTCTTCTCAGTAAGCGCGTGATTTGAAAACAGGAGCCTGAGGTGGACATCACCTGCTCTTTCATGGTAAAAGGTTGGTCAAACTTTTTCCAAACAGCATAATCTCTGTTTTTCCAGCATTCAGGTGGAGACAGTTCTTTCTCATCCAGACAGCAATTGCTGTCATTCAAGCTGAGAAGCTTTCTTTTGCTTTGGTCAAATCTTTATTTAAGGAGATTAAAAACTGTGTGTCTTCCACATACGATATTATTTCAAATCCAGCCTTGGAGAGATGTGCAACATATATGTAAAAAACGCAAGGGGCTAAGGAAAGAGCCCAGGAGGACCCCTTGTCCAGCATCATAATACGAGACTTCAAGGAACCCAAAATAATAGTTTGGGTTCTTTTGGACAGAAAATCGCCAGCCAATTTAGCACTGTCCCATGAATGCCAATCTACCGTAACCTACGGAGTAACCTGGGATGACACACCGTATCGAATGCTGCAGACAAGTCAAGCAGCACTAGCATAGATGGTATAGTAGCATCTAAAGAACCTTTAATGTGGCCAGTGACTGCTGCCAAGGCTGTCTTGGTGCTATGTGAAGGTCTGAACCCCGATTGAGATCAGTCCAAGTTGTTATTAACCTCATGGTACTCTGAAAATTGTTTATTTATTTATTAATCCGTCCAGAGGCTTACCCAGTAAAGAAAGCAATGAGATTGGGTGATAGTTCGAAAGGATGGAAGGTGCTAGATCAGCTTTGTTGGGGATCGGCCTAACCTGGGCCACCTTCCAAGTAGCTGGAATTTTTCCAGTATTAATTGATAGATTTAATATAGAATGGATGGAAGGGGCCAGCTGATTGGAGAGAGCAGCGGAAATCTCACAAGGACAAATGTCTAAAGACAAACCTGATTTGGCTGCAGCTAGAGCCAGCTGAATTCCTCTAAAGAAAACTCCTTAAACTTTCCAGAGTTCGGTACACCACTGGAGAGAGGTAAGAAAAAATATGTCTCCTCAGAGTGGGTTGGGAAGTCCTGATAGATATTGTTCAATTTCTCTTCAAAAGGATTGGCCAATCAATCACAAAGAACCTGTGACGCCTGAATGTCTTGAGATCACGCTCTAGGATTTTCAAAATGTATGTTGTGGTGAAAGCACATTAAACTGCTCTATAGGCCTCCTTATCACAAGCATTATTTGTTGGTCGCCACTGTCTTTCAAATTTTGTATATGATGCTTTCTCGGTTCTAAGAGCTAACATATACCAGGGTGAATGGATTCCATGAGTGGGATTAGGACATCATTTGAGATGATTAATCTTATCAAAAGCTGCGTTTAAAGCATTGTGATATTAGTGAACCAAGAGACAAGTCAGTTCTCAAGTGCACCCGATATTTTGCCTAGGTTATTGTTAAGGAAGAACTAACATTAAAGTCTATTAAAACATATGAGGTTTTTGGCAGAGCTCAATTCCTGAACTGATATATTTGAAGGTGCTCTGCAATATGATAATGAAGGGAAAAAAACAGAGAAATGCGTTAATTATCGAGGATAACACATATGGTCAAGCATGCAAGCATAGATTGGTAGCATGTTTCCTAGTAGGGTAATTCAGCCACTGGATGGGTGAATTTTTCTCTCTTCTGTTTTATATCAAAGGTTAATTCTTTGTCTTTAATTCCTTGAGGAGCTACATAAGTATGCTGTTAAATAAGTACATGAAAGTAAATGAAATTGAAACAAGACTTTCTAGAAAAGGGTGTTTGAAGCAAGGAGTGGGGGTAGAAAGCACATGAAGGATTGGCGCATTTTTGGATTGTGAATCCAAGGGGACCTCAAGCTGAGCCAGAGTCAGGTATCCTGCTCGCGTCATCCGTAGATTGCCCACCTCTATGTTACATACTTTTTAGGCACAGAAAGATTAAGAGGTACACGTACATCCATTTTTAGCAGTCCCTAAGAGAGAATCGGGCCATTTGCAACAGTTAAAACAGTTTGTTCAATGTACCAACTCTATTTTGCGAGTAAGTAACATATTACTAACACGCAAAATAGGGTTTGCAAGTCACTACCAGCAGTGGCGGCTGCTGGCAGGGAAAAGTGGTAAGCAGTGCTGGGCCAAAAATTAAAAGACAACTTACCTGCCACCTCGTTACGCTCCCAATGCGCACAGACTCCCAAAGTCCCCTGCACCAATCCAGATGCTGCGCTCACGCTAGTATTACCCAGCATGAGAGAAGCGCAGCGATTGGACGGAACAGGCTGGTTTGATGCTCCAGCAGTGACTGGGCCCCTGTGCTCCTGAGCCCTGCTGATATCTCAAAGCAACCGCCTGGAGATATCCAAGTGTGCATGTCACTTTTGTCCATCTGGCCAAACCCACTTGCGCAGTGGGTGCCCTGTCCCACCACTTCTCCTGCTGCTGATGGCCCTGCCCTCAAGACTTGGCTGTGGTTCCAGCAAGTAAAATAAAATGATAATGAAGCAGTTTTATTAATTGCTTTATTATCATTTTACTTCCCATGTTTTGATCTTCTGGTTCCAGCAGTGGGGCGACACTCCTGGCTACTAGGAAGGGACGTGCAAAAGGCCTCCCTTCCTAATAGCGAGTCGCAAAGGCATGTACAATTATTTTGCGACCAGAATGCAGTTGCAAGACAATCGAAGTTTACTGCCTACTTCAAGTAGGTGGTAAGCCAGTCACAAGTGAACCCCTTCCTCCTAGGGACCACTGTCTATTAAAACATATGAGGTTTTTGGCAGAGCTCAATTCCTGAACTGATATATTTGAAGGTGCTCTGCAATATGATAATGAAGGGAAAAAAACAGAGAAATACGTTAATTATCGAGGATAACACATATGGTCAAGCATGCAAGCATAGATTGGTAGCATGTTTCCTAGTAGGGTAATTCAGCCACTGGATGGGTGAATTTTTCTCTCTTCTGTTTTATATCAAAGGTTAATTCTTTGTCTTTAATTCCTTGAGGAGCTACATAAGTATGCTGTTAAATAAGTACATGAAAGTAAATGAAATTGAAACAAGACTTTCTAGAAAAGGGTGTTTGAAGCAAGGAGTGGGGGTAGAAAGCACATGAAGGATTGGCGCATTTTTGGATTGTGAATCCAAGGGGACCTCAAGCTGAGCCAGAGTCAGGTATCCTGCTCGCGTCATCCGTAGATTGCCCACCTCTATGTTACATACTTTTTAGGCACAGAAAGATTAAGAGGTACACGTACATCCATTTTTAGCAGTCCCTAAGAGAGAATCGGGCCATTTGCAACAGCTAAAACAGTTTGTTCAATGTACCAACTCTATTTTGCGAGTAAGTAACATATTACCAACACGCAAAATAGGGTTTGCAAGTCACTACCAGCAGTGGCGGCTGCTGGCAGGGAAAAGTGGTAAGCAGCGCTGGGCCAAAAATTAAAAGACAACTTACCTGCCACCTCGTTACGCTCCCAATGCGCACAGACTCCCAAAGTCCCCTGCACCAATCCAGACGCTGCGCTCATGCTAGTATTACCCAGCATGAGAGAAGCGCAGCGATTGGACGGAACAGGCTGGTTTCATGCTCCAGCAGTGACTGGGCCCCTGTGCTCCTGAGCCCTGCTGATATCTCAAAGCAACAGCCTGGAGATATCCAAGTGTGCATGTCACTTTTGTCCATCTGGCCAAACCCACTTGCGCAGTGGGTGCCCTGTCCCACCACTTCTCCTGCTGCTGATGGCCCTGCCCTCAAGACTTGGCTGTGGTTCCAGCAAGTAAAATAAAATGATAATGAAGCAGTTTTATTAATTGCTTTATTATCATTTTACTTCCCATGTTTTGATCTTCTGGTTCCAGCAGTGGGGCGACACTCCTGGCTACTAGGAAGGGACGTGCAAAAGGCCTCCCTTCCTAATAGCGAGTCGCAAAGGCATGTACAATTATTTTGCGACCAGAATGCAGTTGCAAGACAATCAAAGTTTACTGCCTACTTCAAGTAGGTGGTAAGCCAGTCACAAGTGAACCCCTTCCTCCTAGGGACCACTGCCTACACTTAAAAAATGAAACATTTGTTTCATTTTTCTTTTTGAAACACATCCCCTTTTTCTTTAAGGAAAACAGGCTGAATTAAAAAAAAGTTACTTTATTGAAAAGCAAACACAGACATGGTGGTCTGCTTTCCCCAGCAGGCCACCATCTCTGTGTTATTGCCCATTCCCAATGGGTCGCAAATTGTGACCAGCCTCATGAATATTGATGAGGCTGGTCAGTTGCGACCCCATTGGGAATTGATAAAGTGTCTGAGACACAGTAGTACAATAAATTTTGCGAGTCTCTAATTGTGAGTCGCCAAAAAATCGCAATTAGAGACTCACAAAATGAAATGGTCATTCACGTGGCCCTAAGTGATTTACCCAAAATAAAAAGGTTTTAAGCAGAGACCTGGATCCCTATGTTCCAAACCAAAATCAGCAGCTCTAGTCATCAGGCCACATCTCTTCCCCAAAGTCCTCACTTTACCAGGGAACTCTGCTGTAGAATCAGTGGTATAGCAAGGAGTGGGGGCAGGGTGCGCCCTGGGCAGCACAAGTTTTGGGGGCAGCCGCCTCCACCCCGCAGCCACGGGCGGCAAAAGCAGTGACTGCCATGGGTGGCGCAAGAGCTAGTTACGCCACTCTGTAGAATGTGCCGTTTCACATTCTTCCCATGATTGTCAATATTGTGACTGTGAGTCATCAACACTTTCTTGAGATCTCTATACTTTGACAGAAGGATTGTAGGATTATTGGGCAATGTATTGGCCTTTACATTTTGGGATTCTTTCAAACATGCCTTCACCTTGTTATACCATGTGCCTCAGTCCAGCCCGAACTGCCAAGCCATGTCTTCCCTATACCGGAATCAAGCATCCTAGGACCTGTCTCTGGCTGGACTGTTCCCATGAGGCACAGGGTCATGACTGATTTGCATATGGCCATGTCTGAACTGGGGTGGTGTGGTGAGCAAAATAGCAATGGATTAAACCCAGATCTGTGACTGGGGGTGAATGTTTTGCCAATGTGCAACATTCCGTCCATCACCTTGTGTGTTTTGATTTTCCACGCCTATGTCAAAAAATGATGACCTCCATATAGAACAAACACGTTTCTGAGATTGAAAAAACCCTCCAAGAAAGAGAAGACACAGTAGATTCAGCTTCCTCCGCTATTTAGAGGTTAAGCCCCCTAAGCTGCATCCTCTTTAATAAGCATGACAGTCCCTTCAAAATCTATACATTTTGCATCACACGTGGTGCTCTGAAAAAGCATGGGGTATGAGAACAGTGCCTTCTCCCCCACCCACCCGATGGTCCTCTTGGACCCTTTTTCCTCTCCCATGGACCTGCTAGAGGTCTTCTCATACATGATTAAAATAATTCCCACATGGTGAGCCCCCATTAAACTGTTCCTGTCAATAGAACATGTAGAATGGCATTGCTTGTTTTGGTCCTCCTTCTCCTCCCCTTCAACCACAAGTTTAAATTGTACGTAATGGAAAGAGCTCAGAAACGCCCTTCCAAAATCATGCGTCTCTCATATTTGACCAAAAACGTTTGATTTACCGTGGCCTGATTAGGGTAGTCAGAATTCAGTCAAACACAGTAGTTCAGTGGTTCTTAAACTGTGCTCTGAGGACCCCTGTTGGTCCGCCACGCCTTCTTAGGGTATCCTTGACTGTTTTATAAAAATGTATAATATTAAAATTAATAAATAAAAATGCATAAAGTATATGCATACAAAGAAGCAAATTTGAAACGTTTTCCATATTTGATTGTTAATTTGATTGTTAATTTCACAAGATATTTCAATATTTGAGCATGTGTGGGGTATACTTGTTTTTTGTATCTTTGTATATTGTTTTGATGTTCAAAACATACAGTTTGCTTAGGCCAGGGGTTCCTGGCATTCAATAATGACTCAGTGGGGGGAGGAGCCAAGCTGGCGACCAAGATGGCCGCTTAGGCTCCCGGCTCCACAGACCTCCTCATCCTGCTACAAGATCCTGCCGGTTATCCTGTGCCTATGCAACTCTCCCGGGTAGATGAAACGAAATAACGCTACACCGAGTGACCCCGAAGGCTCCACCTGCTTCGATAACGGAGAAACGTCGCCGTGAAGTTTGCGGCCTATATCAGCATTGAAGCCGGGGACTCGAGTGGGAGTGCAGCCGGCAACTAGTTGAACAACATCGGCCATAAGAGTTCGGGAGGAGCCGGTCCACCGGAATGGAAGCATACTTTGTCCGATTTTGACATCAAAGATCTGTATGGATTAGCGCCGAAATGGGGCACCTCAATGACACTGCGGATGCGAGCTGAATAATTGGTTGTCGAAACCCGGCACATAAGTGGCTTGGTGCCGTCTAAATTGCGACCTGATGATTCCGGGCATATCCTGACGACAGCTTCGCAATATCCTTGTATGCCGAGGGGTTGGAACGTTTGTCTTTGCTTCTAATTCCACTGGTCTAACCCGAGGGCCCAGGGGTGGACCGTGAATGAAACGTGCGAAATGGCGCTCAATATCGACCTTCGTGCGAATCGGACCCGATCCTCCGAGAGGTCTGGGAAAATTTGAACGGATGACCTGGGACGATATATCCTATCTAAGGGATCTCTGAGACATGACCAGAATTTCCCTATCGAGGGGGACCAACTAGCGCTGACCAGGGTTGAACCTACGCTTGGGGCTATAATGACGGCGATCAAGGGTCTTCATCTCTCTCTGAACTGGAAAGCCCAAGCTTTGGAGCACACATTGGATGCTGTGGCTTTTGGACTGGGACAGAGTGACATAGCTTTTGTTCAATTCAATGCCACTGCGGAAGTAACGACATCCGCACTACCCGGACTAATGGCGGTTACCATTCCCATAAAACGAGCGATGCGGGAGACCCTGGATTGCAAATTAGCTAAGACCCGTGTATTGGAGGTCCCGGTTATGTCAGTACCCACAATATTGTTATCGACTGAGAGCAAATCGCACCAGGCAATGTATCGGATGACTCATGCGACGATTGAGGAGTGGCTCGACAAGGTGGCCCTTTCTCTCTTTCCGAACTCTGTGCACCTGGACTTTAAACAACATCCGTGGTTCTTATTGACACTGATGGGACCCAGTGACAATGAGACTGAGAAGGCCCAGCTGTTACCGGCTTGCTACTGTTCTTCTGAACTTTTCAAGATGGCGGCTGTCCGGTTTAATATCATTTGTGTAACTGATCGAACGGGTCAGGGCTGAGAACGGACTATCGTTTCAAGACTTTTATTTAAAAGGTGGTAGTGCGGGATTCACTTTCTAATGTTGATACCGGCAGGCAGTGTAGGCGAGTAATGTATCCCCCGATTTTCGCCTGATAGTGAAATGATAATATATTCGTAATAGGGGGAGGCTTAGAACTGGCGGGGGCGAGAGGCCGGGTGCCTGTACGAAGGCCCTCCTCCACATACTTCTTTTAGTATTTGTAGATTAGATGGGGCGACAGGCACACTGCTAGTTGGGGATTGGCGTAAGCTACATGCAGGTGTGCAGGGTGGGGGGTGGGGTGTTGCGCATGTTGCGTTTTTTATTTTCTTTTCTTTCTTTATTTCTTGTATATCCTGACTTTGTTCTTAGTATTAAGGTGCCGATGCGAGCTCTATTATTTTGATTTGTCTGTTTTTGCATACAAATGTCCGTACTTTATCCTGTTTACGATCTTAGTATTGAGGGGTGCAATGATCTTTGATATCCTGATTTTGTGGGTGGAAGGGCCTGTGGGTTGCACGCATTGATATAGGCTAACTTCGCTAGTTATATAATCCTGATTCGTCAAACGTGTGTTAGAATCTCAGTGTCCTGCTTCAACGACTGCCGATATTGCGATCTTTCAATTGTTCGATTTCTTGTATGTGTTGGACTGCATTGCACTTAATATGCTCTTATTGTTTTTCGTTTTTATAACAATAAAAAGATTTATAAAAAAAAAATAATGACTCAGTGGGGGTCATCGGATCCCAGAAGGATTCAGTGGGCGTCCACAGAACTCAAAAGGTTAAGAACCGCTGCAAAACTACTTTTTCACACTTCATAAATCACCCTCATTTAGAAGGTGTCACCCGCCTTCGATTAACCCTCACTCTCCAACCATACTTCCCATAGGCTTTAAGGTGGTCGCCCATCCTGTAATCCTTTCTCGTTTCCCATAACCTTGTTCGTCTCTGTTCACTTCAGTTGGATCACCAAGGCCTGAATCTAAAATAAAATCAACCCCATGCAGCCTACATTATGGCAACACAGGAACTCAGGACAAAAGGATGCCAAGTCGAAACAAATGGAATAAAAAAACACTTTTGCCTGAGGATAAGTAGTGCCCAAACACAAAATACAAATTTTCCGGGATTGCTGAAAATTCTGGCACTTGAGCTGCCTTCAGCCTATTTGGAGACCTAATGGTTTGATTTTTTGGGAGGAGCCAGTGAGTTTCAAGGGCATCGAGGATTACAGGATTAAATTTGGGGGCAGATCAGCTGATATAAACTGAAGAGAAGGGAAACTGTTTTACAGTTTTCCCTCCAGTGAAGCAATATGATTCAGTGAATAAAACTGTAGCAATAAGATGCTATAGACACGCTTTGTGAATAAAAACTGTCTTTTTACTCTCAACCCAGTGGTGGCCGTGTGCCTCGTGGGCACCTGCTAGCTTTCCTTGTGACAAGATTTTTTTTAATGTAAGTGATCTCAGCTTTTGGAAGAGTCTCATGAAAGGTTCTTTTGTTTTACTTTTTACTGGAAGATAAAAACATATTCAGTTAAGGTTTCTATAATGGCTGCAATTCATTATCCAATTTTCCTTGAAGTCTTTTAAAACGCATTGGACACATTTCTATGCCTTTGAATCGTCTTATTTTATAGCTGCAGTGATTCAATAAAACTGGGGGTGAGTGTCTGAAACGTTTTAGTGCCCCGTCCATAATCTCCTTGTGTTTGCATGATTCAATAATATCCACAGCTGGAACAGAGACAAAAAACTTTAAAATGGGCCCTTTTTTAATGGCGTAACCCAAAATGATAAGGCTCCCCTGCTGAATGTGAAGAGTGGCCCGCGAGTCTCCAATATTGCACCGATCTTCATTGGCCTTGAGATGAATGTAGGGCTCTTTGATGAGTTTGGGGGCCCTTAGAGTTTGGACCCCCCACTGCGCTTCAGGGCTGCAGGTACCTCTGTTACGCTCCTGTCCGCTTTGAAAATTGTGGTCTTTGACCTCGATGTCAGGTGGGTCAAAGGACCATGAGATATTTACTGGACCCAGTAAATGCCGACACCGCAGGATAAGGTATTGCCAGATCCATAAATACCGCCTGGCAATTCTTCCCGCAGTAAATATTATCAGCTTTCTTGGTAATATCTACCAAAGTTGATCTTGGGAAATTTGTGAGACGTTTGAGTTAATCACACCAATAATTCCCAGGTGCAGTAAAATCTGACTTACCTCGGATTCGGATCCGCACGCAAACAGTGGCTTGCACAGTTATGGGGACCTTCATCTTTTCCACGTGGCAATAATGCCCTCTCTGTCACCCTGTGCTGTTTTATCCATTGAATTTCAGGTTTTCTATTACTTGTTCGGTTTAGATGGCTCAATTTTCCTCTACTCCCATTTCAGTATACACTCCTTTTACTTTAGGTCCCCCATCTCATTGGTCCTATTGGATTGGACGCAGCTTTCTCTCACCTGTCTACTGCTGCAGGATGGCCTTTTCGACAATTTGGGGGCATATTACCAAGCTATAGCGATAATTATCGCTAAGCTTGGTTAGCGGGCATTTAAATATCGCCGCGCTCCGACGATTTTTATCGCTTAGGAGCCTTGATATTATCAAGGTTTATCTCCTAAGCGATAAAAATCGGCCGAAATGCATGAATATCGCTGAAAAGCCAGCGATATTCATGCATTAGCGAGCAAATGCTCTTGGCCATGTTATCCACCTACCATTGGATAACCTGGCTAAGAACTGCTCTGGGCAGGCGTTAGCTTTTGGAGATAATCGCGCTTAGCGCGATTATTTCCAAAAGTTGGCAATAGGGGATAGCGATGTTAGCGACTGTTTCCATTCGCTAACATCTTGGCACGCCCACTCTGCATGTCATTAGCGATAATCATCGCTGACATGCAGAGTGGGCCCCTAAATGCCCGCTATCGCCTATTAGCTGTCGCTAACTGGTGTTAGCGACAGCTAGGTAATAGGGCGATAAAATTATCGCCGCTTTAGCGGGATTTTTTCCCGCTAAAGCGGCGATATTGCCCTTGGTAATATGCCCCTTGGTTCTCAGGCTGAAACTCCCTGGAGTTGTGAGTCATGATCCACCTATCTATGTGCGGCCATTTTCTGGCATCTTTCCTGCTTGAGGACATGTTATGTGGTTGTCCCATGAGTTTCCCCATCATGAATTAGTAACTGATCTTAAGTATCACTTTGACAATCAATGAAAGTGACCACCAAAGCTTTGTTGTCGAAAATAAATAACTGCTTTTGATTTATTACACAAACTTTGATTAACTTACAGGTGATCTCAAAGGTGGTCATCGTTGTGAACTTAGTTAAGCTAGCTGATTACTCATACTGAAATTTAAAAAGAAATCTCCGGTTATTGAACCAACTCTATTGTCATCCATCATTTCCAGGCCACCATCACAGATGCTGTCTCACTGGCCCCTTTGTTGTGTGCACACTTTTACCCTGAGCTGCAGAACTCCTGGTGAAGTGAATAGTGATTATGATAACCCCGGTAGGGCACGAAAGTGTATGATCAATGGTATTCAGAATGTCACAACCTTATTCCATTGACAGAGACGGATTTCTGTCCATAAGGGATTGCCAGATCCCTGCCTCTGAGATTTCTGTGCTCAAGGAACTGCTGCAGGGTGCTCAGTGTGTAAACAGTGCCTAGAAGACAAAGATAAAGAGGTGTGACAGCTCTAGCCTTCTGAGTTGAGGCTATTCACCCGACTAGCCAAACGAATTTCTCATGGATGCCAGGGTTGGCACCCTAATTTCAAATGGCAAAGAACCACGAAACACTGTCTTTAATACCCCCTACTAGATTCATTCTTAGTATCGCTGTAGTCCAGAGGCTCACCATTCCGGGGACATCTTTTCAGCACAGATCTAACTTGGAAGGTTACATCTAGTAAGGCTCAAAGAAACTGCAATATTATGACATTACAAACATTTAAACAGAACAATTTCCCCCTGTAGTAATTTCTTGCCCTCTTTCTCCTAGACTTAGAATTCTGTTTGTGGACACAGGACAGACATGCTCCTCTAGATCATATGTGGGCAAATGAGTGTAGATGGAGACTTGCCAACCAGAAAATGGTATCAAGAACAACTTGTATTTATTGAATCTGGAGTCAACGGAGAAACTTTCCAGCTCATCTTCCCATTGAAGTCAATATCCTGTGCCAAGCCAGGATCTCAGTCGCATCGTTCCGGATGCGCCCCCCCCCCCCCAATCAAGCTATCAACAATGACGGCCCTTGAAAGACCAGTGTCTGTTGCTCAAGACAGAGAAGTTATTCATCTCAAAGTTTAATCAAAAGGTTGATCGATTTGGTTGCCAAGGAGTTATGGCAAAGTGCATTAGATCCATTACTGTTGGGGGATGTCTACTGGTGTCTTTTCAGTCTCATCAAAGAGATCTATCCCCTGAGGTCCTTCTTTGGTGGCCCCTGAGATGATAGCCAGTGGGGTAGGGTCAGGTGCCTCAAACTCCTGTGCCAGCTCGTCCTGGCTGAGTATTCCCAGGCGGTCGTCCTCGCGGATCTGAGTGCGATTAGGCTTGAAGAGCCGGAAAAAAGTGCGAATGTCCTGCAGGCCGAAGAATGTTTCGATGGCCAGTAGCATTGCAATCAAGCCTAGGATGAGATAACCTGCAAGGGGAAAGAGAGAATAGGACAGCGTGAGATATTGAGACCTGGATAAGAAACTGTCTAGGAGTGAGGAAGAAAAAGAAGGGTAAAGGGTGAAATGGAGAGTAAATAACGACTCAGTGGCAACTGTGGCTTACTCTGTCAACAGTCAATTACATTTTTAGAGAATTGTGTGGCGGCTATCTTGCTTTGGGATACCGTGTGTTATTTCCCTCTCTGTGTTCTTTTGTCCCCTGACAAATCAGCAAAGTTGCTAAAGCTGCAACAAGATGCGCAGGGCAGCGTAAGTCATGTGAAAACCTATTTCCCCATTGAAAGCCCGTATTGCTATAGCCTGGATTAACAGTGTGGCCAAAAGCGCCAACTTCTGCCATACCCTCAAAAACGTAAAAGACATCCTCAAAGATCAACTCAAAACAGTTGTCCATTCCCCACTGATCTTTCCGTACTATTCTATACTAGCATGAGTTTCCCAATCAGACATGGCCCCACTAAAAGACATATTACATTCTCCAGTCAAACTAGTGACTTCTTTGAGGACATTTGACCTGTTTTCACCCCTCCCACACAAACCTCATTAGATATGCCTTGAAGCTGGAAAATGCTTCAAACTTCATGGGCCTCATTTATGAAAAGTGACGCATCTCTGCGTGAAAACAGCAATGCGTCACTTTTCATTGTGCCCTCCTTGCAACACCAATGATGCGTCATATTTTCAGTATGACGCATCATTGCGCAAGGAGTTACAGATACATCAGTATTTCTGATGTATCTGTATGGCGCAAAAGTGACGCATTGCTGGAGTGTGTCACAAAAGTGACGCAACTCCAGCAATGTGTCCTTTCACATGGGGCAAGCCCCATGTGAAAGGGCCTGCATCAGTCTTCCGCCTGCTGCTAGGCAGGCGTAAGAAATTGACGCATTTGCATCCTAGAAGTGGCGCAGTGAAATCTTATAGATTTCACTGCGTCACTTCTATGACCCTTTCTTGCATCAGAACGCCCCCCTTCATAAATTATACCTGGCGTAGGTATAATGTTGAGCAGGGGTTTACAAAGTGACGCATCTACCTAGATGCGTCACATTGTAAATATGGTGCAACAAGGCACATTTTTTACACTGCTAGTGCATCACAAAAAGTGAAGCACCGTCGGCGTAAAAGTGACGCATAGCCTCATAAATGATGCTTGCAATTCTCTGCCGGCAAATGTCAGAACCCAAAGTAGTCTCCATTACAGAAACACTAAAAAGCGCATCTATTTGATTTTTCCTTGGTTGGGCCCTTGGACCGCTTGCACTGTCACTCCGGATCTGAAATAACAGTATGTCTCGTCTCCTTCCGGGTCATTCCCATTGTTTGTTTGAACGCCTCTCTTACTGAACTGGTCTGTCTAATTTTCCCCCTCTATTCCTCCTTCTACTACTTGCTGTGAACCTATAGTTATTCTCCAGTAGTTATCTACTTCTGGTTTATTGCTAACATGTTCAATGTATCGCTTCTTTGTTTTTTGTAAAGCACCTGAATAAATAAATATTCGTTTAAACACGGCTGTTGCGCAACAGCTCTGTATCTGGTGCCGTTATGGGACGCAGAGGTACTGGTTGTTAATGGAGGGGTGGCCACCCACAAGTGCAACAGCTTTCTGTTTATTTTTTTGATGGCCAGATTATAATGCCAGGATTACTTTCCAGTACTCTTGGGGGCATATTCACAAGGGGATTGCGGCACCAGAGCGTCACTTTTTACGACGCTCCGGTGACGCAATGCCATTCTACATATTTACAAGGCGGCGCGAAGCCACTTTGTGCGACTTAAACTTTGTGCAAGGGTGCCTGCGCTGGTGCTAGCCAGCTTTTTCAGTGCAAACGCAATGGAGAATACAGGGGTGCGCTGTATTTTTGTAAATATGCCACACCCCTGTGTTTTTTAAATGACGCAGCATGGAGCAGCTGCATTGCTTGCAGGGCCACGCTGTGTTATTTCTCTGTACATATACCCCTTGGCTATTACCATTAGCCAATCACCACATCAAGGGGCATATGTACAAAGAAATGACGCAGCGCGGCACTGCAAGCAATTCAGCTGCAATGTGCTGTGTTATTTCAAAAACACAGGGAAGCGCCGTATTTACAAAAATACGGCACACCTGTTTTCCCTTGCGCTGGCACTGAAAAAGCTGCCTAGCGCCAGCTCAGGCACCCTTGCACCATGGTGCAAGGTGCAAGGGTGCCTGCGTTGCAGGGATGATTGTTTATGTGCATGAAGGGGCACCTTCCTGACCATAAACAATCTTTAATGGTGATTTGTTCCATCTATGTGTGCTGCAGAATGCATCACTCATGGAAAAAGCATAAAACAAGGCGGAATAAAAATATTTCTCCTTGTTGCGCCATTCTAACACCACCCGTTCAATGGTGCTAGTTTTTGGCACTGCCTCAGATTTACCATTTCTTGCAAATATGAGTCAATGTCAAAAAGCAATGGGGTTGAGTGGGTACACCCACAGCAGTACCCAGTGCATGCCCCAAAGTGCATCAAAAGGTACGATATTTACAAGGTAGCATTAAGCCACGCAAAGTGGATTAGCGCTGCCTTGCGGAGAGCACTGCACCACCGAGCGTCATAAAAAGTGACGGTCCTGTGGTGCAATCCCCTTGTAAATATGCCTCCATGTCCTTAATTCACTGCAGAAGCGTATAATGCTTCGCTCTTTCTCCAGGTCGCATACACTAGAGTGGAGTATCAATTATTGTTCTCATGATGAAGTTTCTACACCTCAAGGGCATGGACTTACATGTTATGCTGAACTTGTAGAGCTCTCGAAGTTTTGGGGTGCTGGCCCTCCCGGGCACATAGTCGCCCAGGCCAATGGTGCTCAGTGAGATGAAGCAGAAGTAGAGCGACTCCAGGAAGTTCCAGCCATCTTCCATGGCCCAGAAGATGAAGGCAGGGAGCACAATGAAGCAGAAGAACACCAGAAGGCCAAGGAGCACAGCATGGACCACAGCCACGACGCCAAGTGGGTAGCCCCAGCGAGCATGGATGTAGTTGATTGGGCGAGTGTTTGTTAGCTTCATGAGGCCATTGACCGCACAGGTGAGAAGGAAAAGTGTGACAGGTATTCCAAGGAAGGTGTATACGATGCAGAATATCTTGCCACCGTTTGAGAGTGGCACAGTGTGTCCGTAACCTAGAAACAGAAAACGAAGAAAGAGTTGAGTGTACTGATGATATTCACAAAGGATGTACTTCAAAGGGTGACAGCAAAAGAGCAGCAAATAAAGTATGGTGTGCAATGGACAGCATGTAAATGATGTCCCACATAAAGTGACATGCAAAGGATACCACACATTAGCACCACAATGTAACAAGCCTAAGCAAAATAACTAATTCAGAGCACACACAGAATTTAGGATACATCGGTGTATAGTTATTCTGTAGTGAGGAGGTCCACGCATGAAGGTAGTAATTAAAGATGCTTTATTCATGTAGATAACAAGTAGGATAGTGCAGAACAACAAGTTGTCAAGTTGTGAAGGAGAGCCCCACCAGGAGCAGCCTATCAGCTGCTCAGCCCATGCTCAACTGTCACTTCACCTCTCTGTGTCCCAACATTCCGAATCACATCCAGACTCCAACATTCTATTGCGTTCAGAGCACAGGCACAGGCTGAGCAGGTGGTGGAAAATACACTACAATACATATACAGGATACTACATATTCCAAATTTCATTAAGACACAACAGAGCCCGAGGGAGATCTGTTTGCCCCGAGTGGAGATGTGATGAACTGTTAGGGAACGTTTCAGTGACCAAAAGTGGGGGTTCTTTTTGAGAAATGTAAATTCAGTGTACCTGAGATGCTTGATTGTTTTCCTGGTGTTTTGGACACGTGGATTGTTTTTCCCCACACAGGGCCGCCATGTTGTGCATGGCAGAACTGTGGAGGGATATAAATTGGCCTGGCAAATCACCAGTGCCGCCATGTGAGACATAAAGCCCCTTTCGCCAGCGGAGCGTCACTTTGTTCTTGCTCCAGTGACATTGCACCATTCCCCATATTTACAGGGTGGCGCCAAGCCACTTAACGTGGCTTAAAACCACCTTGTAAAACGGCCTCTTTTCGCAGCAGTCGCTGCGGCTAAGGGGTGTACAATGGGTGTTGCTGTGGGCGTTTCACCACAACACCCATTGCTTTTTGACACTGCTCCAGATTTATAATGCTCGGCCAGAGCCAAAAACGAAAGCCAGGTAATTCCTGGTCTTAGGACGGTGATATGAGGAGAAATGTTTAATTTCTCCTCATCATTTTTTGCTCTTTCTATGTGTGCTACATTCTGCTGCACACATAGAAAGAGCAAATCGGCATGAGTTATTGTTTATGTGCAGGAAGGTATCCCTTCCTGAACACAAACAATCGCTTCTACAGCGCAGGCACCCTTGCAACATGGCGGCAGGGTGCCTGCACTGGGGCTAGGTAGCTTTTTTTCTGCCAGCGCTAGGGGAAACACAGGAAAGTGTTACATTTTTATAAATATGGTGCAACTCAGCATTTTAAAAATGTCAGAGTGTGGCATTGACAAATTAGGCGTAGCACAAAGCTCCAAAATTGTTTTGAAAATATAAATATTCCCTATGGTTTCATCCTTCATCACAAGGCAAAGCAGTGAAGAAGTACACAGTGAACTGGAAACCTTTGCTCACAATAGGTTTCCAGCTCAGGCGTGAAAGCTCTGCACATTGGACTCTATTTAACACGATCACAAAGTGGAAAATTTAAGGGTAGCCCGACTAGGGTGGAACTTCTGACGTTCAAATAAAATCAAATCAGGACATTTGTAATGCACACATATCACGTCCAAAGAGTCTCATGGCGCTTGCAGACGGCTCTGACAATGGAGGGGTAGCTGAAATTTAGCAAAAAAGCCAGGTCTTGAGTTTCTTGCGGAAACTGGTGTGTTCAGAGGTCACCCACAAGCTCAAGGGCATTTTATTCCAGAGGGTCGGTGCCATAAAAGAAAAAGCACGACCCCCGTTCCTGGCGTTATGACAGCTGAAAGATTTTACCAGCTGACTTACCATAAAGGTGCCAAATTAAATGTCGCTGTCAGAAACGCAATGGCTCCCTTGCCTCTAAGTAAAGGAAGTTGGAACTGACACTTGGGTGGCTGGGGCGTATGTCAAATTTTGTCAGAAGCCTCATTCCCACCCAATTCTAAATGGATCTATTAGACGCTATCAGTGACAAATTCTTGACCAGACTCCATGTATACTAAGATTCACTGAGTAGCCATTGGGGAGTCAGGACGGTTCTTGTGCTCAAGGCTCAGGAGTACCCTCGCAACTGTCAATATGTAGCGTTGGTCACTCTGAGCACCTGCATCTTTGTTCCACCACAGACACTCGCTTTTGGATCGTGCTGGGATGGAAAAGTCCTCTACTTGGTAATGGACATGCACCCCATCGCTGAGTGTCCTGTTGTGCTGATGTCTGGATCGCTGATGGTGATTTTTTGATGTCACATGCAAACACACATCATGCATGTGCGTTATGAAATAGGCCTGTCTCACAGATTGTGGTCATTTTGGATGGGTAGGTACTCCCAAAGCGCCACCCTCATTGCAGTGAGCAGCTGCTACCTTCACCAGGAGTTATGTTATGTTAAGCAGCGAGAGCACAGTGGTGGCAGCATTCGGTGTGGTGATCAGTAGAAGCGAACAGGTCCTTTTTTATCTGTGTCACTGGAGTGAATCCTACAGGCTCACTTATTTTAACGTTCCGCTGCTGTGTGCTTATCTTACTCTTGGCCTACAACGGTTTGTGTGTAATGGAGTGCAGGAGTGGTGTATCTGCGCTGGGTGTATGTGTGCCAGGGTAGGGTACAATATAGGGTAAATGCAGTACTGAGCAGTGCGTGCATGTTGAATACATGTGGTGGGTGTATGTATGTCAACAAGTGGTACACTAAATGAAGGATACAGAACGGTGAAGTGTGGGTAGGTTGTACACATGCACTGGGTCTATGGGTGCCTTTGGATGGTACAATACATGGAGGGTCCTGGGTTCCATTTTGGGAGACCCAGGTCTGCATGAAGAAACATGAAGAGGAGGTAGAGAAATCCCCCAAGACAGATTTGTGTATTGCTGCATTACAGTAAGCTGGGTGGGACACACACTGGAGAGGGGAGAGCCATGCTTCACTTGTACACTTAAAGGGTGCTCTTTGATTCAACAAGAGGCCACAAGGGAGGGGCCTGGGCACCTCTTAGTCAGGCGATGTGGCTGATAAGAGAACTGTAAAGAGTAGGGCTAGAGGCCCTGGGCTAACCTTTTGATACACATATCACTGTGGCTGACTCACGGGGTGAACTCTAGTCACACCCAAGGCCTGTGTTGTGTGGCAATCAGTTTTGGAGTCACTCCTGCTGTGACAGACTGCTTTCAAGATGCAGACGAAGCCAGAGGTGAGGACACTTTAAAAGAAATAGACCCCCTAACACAAACTTCAAAGACTTAGACTCTAAATCATGTTTGGTGTCTGAAAATGAACTTCAAGAAGGGAAGTTTGAGACCCCAAAAATTGTCATCTGCCAAGCAGCCAGACAGGCTCTGTGAGAAGGGGAAGATCTACAGTACTTCAATCTGTGACCAGAACTGGGGGCCAGGCTGGGTGAGGGGACATCATCCAGGGACTCCAAGACCTCCTGCCTTGGAGACTGAAGGACCAGCACTTGCCTGCTTGCCAAGACCAGCGTGCCCTATGAGGAAGAGGAGAGCGTTTGAGGGAGCAAGGTTCATTGGGGGCCCTGTTGAGTGGTCTTTCTCTACGAGGTGTGACGAGATGACTGCTGCACCAATCAGGCCATTGCCTGCTGCAGATTAAAGTCGGCGACCCTCGTATGCAGAGGAGGGCTGTCATGAATTGAGCTGTGTGCATCGCTGCATTGACTGGGCCGGACGGAGCCTGTGCATAGTGGGGAAGTGGCCATGCCGTGTGTCTGGAGGGGCCACTGTGAGAAGACTGCCATGTGGGAAGAGCCGCTGTCCATGTGTGGTAGTGGGCCACAACCCTGTATGCCAAGAGGGGCCGCTGGCAAGGACTTCACTGTGCTGATCGGGCAGGAGCCTGTGTACTGTGAGAATACCGTGACCCTCATATGCCAGAGGGGTTCTGTGAGACCAGAAAGTCATGGCCTGGTCAGAGTTATCGCTAAGGGGAATGAGGCTGCGTTGGACCCTGCACACCTGCCCAAGGTGAAGGATTCACAACAGGAGTTACATATAATCACTCTATGATGCTAGGTAGCCATTGTGTGCAACCCGCTTGCAGCAGCATACAGCTAGCACACCTGAATCAACTACTGCCAATCCAGTTCCCGTGGAGAGAGCGCGTTTAGGAACTCCGATCAGTCCGATCCTGCGAGGTGCAGGTAAGACTGATTTCGGACCAGTCAGCTCTTACTGCTAATTAGTGCTGTGGTGCTGGAACACTATTGACTTTAAGAGTGGACTCTTAAGACTCGGACTACTAGTGGGACATACCATGGATGTTGTCAGTAGTGAAAGGGGAATAACCACTATGGCTAATGTGAGGAGAAAGTGAGACAGGGAACCGCCAAGAAACACTCGAGCCGTGACCTCCGTAGAATTGTTTAATTTGTACATGTCATATTTTTCCTTTGTGTAGGTATCGGAAGAAATAAAATACTTCTCTTTTTTCTATAAAATTGAGTCTTTTGCTGGGCAATGATTTATTACTGCTACTGTGCACGTTATGAGTTGTAAGCCTGTGTTCACTCCCCTCTATACATACACAAATCACCCCCACCACCAAGAGAGCCTTGCACTACTCAGATCAAGCTAACCCTGAGAGTCAAGCGCTGAAGGGGTACTTGGCCCAGTTGCTCAAAGCCCATAGTAGGTAAGGCCCGGGGACATCAGGAGTAAAGGACCTCATCACCCACCTAACTCCAATAACCCCTTCATGCCCTGTGGCCTTCTCAAAGGGGTTCTGACAGATCGTGACCTAAATTCATTTGGATTGGGGCTATTACTATATCCTTGTATGCCAAAGCGAAGCCTCAACATCTACCTTTTCATTGCTAAAACCTAAGAATTATCGAGGCAGGAGAATAGCTATAGATTCTGCTAGGGGTTTACTTAGGTTTTTAGGCTGTGGCTTCATTAAAGTCTTCATTTAGATTCAAATTTACTGGCTGAATATTAAATATTGTTTCTTTGTTACGTTTTATGGAATTGCCTATTTAATTCTGCTTGTCCCTCAATTGAAGAGAGGAGCCCTGCCCTCAGCCTGGTAATAATAATCACGGATAATAATACCTTCTAGAAGCCAATGTTCCCTTTTTGTGCCAGGCAAACTCCGCCTCAGTTGGCAGGAGAAAACCTCTTAAGCTCCCGTGAGGGCAAACCAACTCTCCACATATTAAGAGCGTCCAAGATCCCCACACACTGATGTTACAGCTATTGAATCTGTCACATGATAAACTAATTACAAGCCCCTTGCACCGCTGGTACATCACTTTTTCCCATATAAAAATGACGCACCGGAGGCATAAGAGGCTTGTAAATAAGCCCCTAAGTATCTTGAATTCAGCAGAAATAAAAATCCCGTCAGTGGTGTCAGCTGACCATCAGCTAGATGCATCAAACAAAAATCCGCTCGCAAAGGGGCAGATTCTCAGAATCTGCCCCTTTGCGACCGGTATTTTTGCATTTGGGATGCATCATCCCAAATGCAAAAATCGCTAACTGAGAAATCGCTAAATGCGATTTTTTGCATTTAAGGAATCTCAAATTGAGATTCCTTAAATGCAATGCATGAAAGTTTTAAAAATAGCGAATTCGCTAATAGGGCACGCAAATTACCATGAAGTACAACTTCATGGTAATTTGCAAAAACTTTAAAAAATGCACTAAAGTGCATTTTTCAAAGTTTCATGTTGCGCACACACATGCCCTAAGGGCATGTGTGTGCGCAACATATGTGCACAGATCAATTTCAGGGGTGCAACAGGGTGTCCTTTGGACACCCCTGCACCCTTGAAATCGCAATCTCAATTTGCGAATCGCTAATTGCGATTCGCAAATTGAGATTGTCTTCCCATTCATTCCTATGGGCCTCTAGGCCCATAGGAATGAATGGGGAGTTATTCCTTAATTGCGACTCGCAATTTACGAGTCGCAATTAAGGAATTCTAAGAAATCTCAATTTTTTTAGTGATTTCTTGATGCATTCCATTTTGATATTCCTTAATAGCGAATCGGTATTTTTCGCTATTAAGGAATCGCTAAATGGGTTGTTGATGCATCTGGGGGTTAGTCTTAAGTGAACCAAAATTGGCGCCACTGATGATAAATAAGAAAGTAACGTTTCATTTGAAAGAAACACTGTCCGGTCGTGACCTCATGTAGAATTAATATATATTTTAAAAAACATTTTCACCTATAGAATTTAGAATAAAACATGGTTGGCGTAGACACTTATTAAAATTCGTTATTCACAGATGAGTACACAAAAAGAACATCTAATAAATGTTTTGAACATTGCAGATGTGAAAGTAAACCCTGAGATATCTTATGGTCAGTCTATGAAGCTGCCCTGCCAAGTGTCACTCATGGAGAGTCAAACTAAGGGAATTAGACACTTATGTCCACATTCCCGCACAGAATACTAATATCATGCAATTCAGAGCTCAACAACAGTTATTTCTCATGTAACATGCAGGCTGATGTGTACAGTTCTTATAATTTGTCTGTGCTTATCTGAGGACCGTCGCAGTGTTCATATTAGCGACTGTGGCTGGGGCCAAGGAAAGATGGTTTCCACTGTGTTTTTTTTGTAGTTTTATATACCGCGGACTCGACCCAAAGGTATTGGAGCGCTTTACATGAGAACCAGTTACATTACACAAGGACGCATTCCTTTTTTGTAGGCATGGGGAGATTGCGATTTGGCCAGAATCACACAATGTTCAGCCAATGTGGAGACCCAAACCTGGTTTCCAAGCACCAAATCTACAGCTCTGACCATTATGCTACATCCTCTCCCTAGTTACGCCTGAGCAGCCTTATCGCATGGCTCATTCGCACTGTCATCCCGTCTTCCCTGTTTTATTTGGGACAACAGGATGTCTCTTTTCTGCCGCTTGGAGTTGCATGGCCGCACCTGTCAGCTGCAGACAGTATGGCATTCGGACTGAGACTGGCACTCTGAGCTGCAGCCTGGAGTCTCACACCGCACCTCTGCAAGCAGCAGACAATCGCGAGGACTGCAGATCAGGAGCTGTTATTATTGGAAGTAAGCTAAGGTTTTTGAGCAGTAACATCACATAGGCCATGGTGCAAGCAAGGAAAATGGAGCATTTCATTGTTGTTGGGGTAGTAAAATACAGCAATTATCAGTGCTCTTTGAGAACCTGATGGCCCGGGGCCCCGGTGCACTGCACCTGCTGCACCAATGGTAGCAATGTCTCTGTTTTTGAGCTACCTACCTACTTCTCAACTATCATCGCTACTTCCCATCCATCATCCCTACTTCTCATCCCTCACCCCATCTTCTCATCCCTACTTCTCAGCCGTCATCTTCTGCTTCTCATCCCTCCTTCTCATCCATCATCCCTACTTCTCATTCATCTTCCCTACTTCTCAGCCATCACACCTATTTCTCATCCCTACTTCTCACCAATCACCCTTACTTCTCATCTCTACTTCTCTATCACCACCCATACTTCTTATCCATCACCCCTACTTCCCACCCATACTCCTTCTTTCTCATCCAGCATCCCTAGTTCTTATCCATCATCCCTACTTCTCATCTATCACCCCTACTTTTCATCCATCATCCCTACTCTTCAAGCCTACTTCTCACCCTTCATCCTTACTTCTCATCTATCATCCCTACTTCTCATCCATGATCCTTACTTCTCACCAGTCATCCATACTTCTCATACCTACTCCTCATTCATCATCTCTACTTCTCATTTCTCTTACATCAGACATACCAACACACTTTCAGTGTTGGGAAACACCCCTTCACACTGATTGGTTGGTAACAGCCAACCACAGTTTAGAGAGAGGGCTGCATTCTAGTGGTCTAGCTAATAAAAAAAAAATGTCTCTTGCATATGCTGGTTGATAACAGATGAGACGAAATACAACTGGTGTTTGAATCCAAGGCCCACATCATTTCATTTTATTTAATTAAGCAATTTATTGTTTTCACTTGTCTCTGTGGAGGCTCAGCTGTTTGAGGAAGAGAAGGTACTCTGTCCATCACGGACGCTCCTCCACGCTTCCTGCTTGCAGACCCGAGCGTGAACCTCCTCCCAGCGCTGTTGGGAACTGATCTGTGGTATCGTAACGCTTGTTATTGCTGGCGCTCTCTACCTTAACCAGCGCTGAGTCACGCCCCCTGATTTGTGCATTTGTGTGCTTTCATAATTTTTATCGTGGTATTTTCTCGCCGAACTGAAGGTGCTGCCTGATACTGCTGCATTGTATAGCTTCTGCGCCATTTGTTTATTCATTTTGGAATTCCTGTGCCCTCTGCCTCGTCTCACGTTCCCCTCCCATTCCATTTGTTGTGCAGTCTCCTGGCCCGCCTACCCTCCCCGATACCGCCTCCCAGCGGCCCCTCCCACGCTCCGCCCCCACCCACCATTTAAGGCAGATGCCCCTACGCGCAGCGTCCACGCGCTTCGGCCACGCCGAAGGTGCGCCAAAGGTAAGCCCGTCTACGCCCGTCCGCGCCTGGACCACGCCCAGCGCCATACCCCCTGGCCCCCGTTCTACCCAGCCCCCTCGCATTACCTACGATGGCGCCACCCTCCTAGCCCTCAACCCCGGCCGCGCCCACAACTGCGTCCAGCCGCTCCTGGACACACCCATGGACCTTTCTCCTGCTACTCCTGCAAATTCATCGGCACAGACAACACCTCCGCTACGACCACAACACAGATTCCCCACCCCAACCACCTACAATGCATCCTTCTCAACACCCGCTCGGTCCACAGACACGCCATTGACCTATGGAATCTACTAGACACCATCTCTCCAGACGTCGCCTTCCTAACAGAAACTTGGATGAACGCTTCCTCCGCCCCAGACATCACCATTGCCATCCCTGAAGACTATAAGATCACTCGCAAGGACCGCACCAGCCACACAGGAGGAGGAATCGCTATCGTCCATAAGAAATCAATCCGCATCTCAACCTGCTCTGACGCCAACCTCGCCAACTCGGAACACCTTCACTTCCAGATCCACATCGACCCCAAGACCACTCTCAGAGGCACCCTCCTCTACAGACCACCAGGACCCCGCGCAAAATTCAGTGAAGACATCACAGACTTCATCACCCCACACGCGCTCCCCTCCAAAGACTACATCCTTCTGGGAGACCTCAACTTTCACCTTGAAAAGATCAACGACCGCAACACCGCCACCCTCTTAGACAACCTCGCCAACCTCGGACTTAAACAACTAGTCACTTCCCCCACCCACATCGCAGGTCACACACTCGACCCCATCTTCACCTCCAGCAATCATGTCTCCTTCAGCCACACTACGGATCTCCTCTGGACTGACCACAGCTGCGTTCACTTCACCTACAACAAACCAAAACCCACCAACCACCTCCAACCAACTCTGCAAAGAAACTGGAACAAAATCACCACGGACCAGATCTCCGCATCGCTCCTTCTAAACACCCCGGCCCACTCTTTTAACGCAAACGAAGCCGCCGCCAACCTCACCCTATGGTTATCCAACACCGCCGACACCTTAGCACCACTGAAAAAACGTCAAAGCAAACCTGGCAGCAAAAAGGCCTCATGGTTCAACGATGATCTTAAGAAGTCCAAGAAACTCTGCCGCTCCCTTGAAAAGGCCTGGAAAAAAGACCCAACCGCTAGCACCAAGGACGCCTTCAAAAACGCCACCCGCACTCACCACCAACTAATCCGTAAGGCCAAGAAAACAGCATTCAAGGATCGACTTGACAACAACGCCCACAACAGCAAGGAACTTTTCAACATCGTCAAGGAATTTTCCAATCCCTCGGCCAACTCCAACGACATCACCCCCTCTCAAGCCCTCTGCGACTCCCTAGCCTCATTCTTCCACAACAAGATTGCAGACATCCACAACAGCTTCGACAACCAACCCGGAAACCAACCCACCCTACCATTTGCTGAACATTCTCCCCCCGTGAACACCCTTAACGACTGGAACCCAATCTCCACTGAGGACACAATCCGCCTGATGAATTCCATCCACTCAGGATCCCCCACAGACCCATGTCCTCACCACATCTTCAACAAAGCTGACTCCGTCATAGCACCACACCTCCGACACATCATCAACTGCTCCTTCAACTCCGCCACCTTCCCGGAAGACTGGAAACACGCTGAACTCACCGCCCTTCTGAAAAAACCCACAGCGGACCCCACCGAACTCAAAAATTACCGCCCCATCTCGCTCCTTCCATTCCCGGCCAAAGTCATCGAGAAAGCTGTCAACAACCAGCTCGCCGCCTTCCTCGAAGCCAACAAATCCCTCGACTCCTCACAATCTGGCTTCCGAGCAAAACACAGCACTGAGACCGCCCTCATCGCAGCAACAGACGACATTCGAACTCTACTGGACAATGGAGACACAGTCGCCCTCATCCTCCTCGACCTCTCTGCAGCATTCGACACAGTCTGCCACAGCACCCTTCTACAACGCCTCAATAACATCGGAATCCAAGGAAAAGCACTTGAATGGATCACCTCGTTCCTCACTGGAAGAACCCAGAGAGTCCGCCTCCCACCATTCAAGTCCGAGGCCACTGAAGTCATCTGTGGCGTACCACAAGGATCCTCACTCAGCCCCACCCTCTTCAACGTATACATGAGCCCCCTCGCGACCATCGCCCGCCAACACAACCTCAACATCATCTCTTACGCGGATGACACTCAACTAATCCTTTCTCTCACCAATGACCCCAGCACCGCCAAAACTAACCTACACGAAGGAATGAAAGAAGTTGCTGAATGGATGAAACAAAGCCGTCTGAAACTGAACTCAGACAAAACAGAAGTCCTCATCTTAGGTACATCCCCCTCTGCATGGGACGACTCCTGGTGGCCGGAAGCCCTTGGAAAAGCACCCATCCCGACAGACCACGCACGGAACCTAGGCGTCATCCTGGATTCTTCACTCTCAATGAACAGACAAGTCAGCGCCGTCTCCTCTTCCTGCTTCAACATTCTTCGCATGCTCAGAAAAACATTTCGCTGGATCCCCACCGAAACAAGGAAAGCAGTCACCCATGCTCTGGTCACGAGCCGACTGGACTACGGAAACACCCTCTACGCAGGCACTACCGCTAAACTCCAGAAGAAACTCCAACGAATCCAAAACGCCTCAGCCAGGATCATACTAGACATTCCACGCAACGAACACATCTCCGGTCACCTTAAAGACCTCCACTGGCTACCCGTCAAGAAGAGGATCACTTTCCGACTGCTAACCCACGCACACAAATCACTCTACGACATCGGACCAGAATGCCTCAACTCTCGACTGTCCTTCTACACCCCCTCCCGCCAACTACGCTCTTCCAACCAAGCCCTCGCCACTGTACCTCGCATCAACAAGACCACCATGGGAGGCAGATCCTTCTCATACCTGGCTGCTAAAACATGGAACTCACTCCCCACTTACCTTCGCCTTACCCAGAACCACCTAGCTTTCAGAAAGCAACTTAAAACATGGATTTTTGACAAGTAATCCTCCTCCCCTTTCTAAGCGCCTTGAGACCCTCTGGGTATGTAGTGCGCTATATAAATTCTCTGACTTGACTTGACCTAGGCCATGAATTAGCACTTGGAAAGAGGGCTATAACGGGAAAATCTCTGCAAGCTACGTAGAATTCAGCGAACACGAGGAATTGCTTGTTCTGCCCGTTCACAATGCGTTTTTCCTGTTCGGGGACGCTGTTTGTGTATTCGGGGGGAAACATCTCGCGAACTTGCCCATGCGGTCGTGGCCATCTTGTTTCACTTGTCCCGCCCGCTTGTGATGCGTGTTTCCTGTTCACGAACGGGGATTTCCGATGGCACGTCTGAATTATGTGTTCGCTGTCGCACACTCTCACGGGATCGCTCGGCCGGGCGCAAACGGATAGGAAAACTCGTTGGTGAACGCAGGGATCCCGGTAAGTCACTCTTGCGCACGCGAACACGCATCTTGAAAGCGCAAACAGGGAAAAGATTCCGCTACGCCATGGATTGTGGAATTTTTGTCTATTCCGCGATCTCCGCGGAACGCGGAAGTGCCAAAATTCCTCAAATTCCGCGAATGGAGTGGAATTTACTGCCCAGGCCTACTATACAGTTCATCTAAAACCTTTACGAGTTTCAATTTCATATGTAACAACTGTCCAGACCTTGCTCTTCCTGGTTTCCTACACAGCTGAAGCCCAGCCCCTGAAATCTGCAAACAGCAAGGAAAGAAAAAATGCAACTCTCAGAGCTGAAGGCATCCTCCAGCTAAAACATTTTCCTATTTACAAATAAAACTGAAACCAAACAAGGCTTCTGATGACCTGTGGAATCCTGTCTCCAAGCGGTATAATTTCATGGAGCTAGCACTGCTGCAGCATCATTTTCTTTTACACAGCAATTGTGCAATCAGTGCTTCACATTGCTCAATATCTACAAACTGACGCATTAGACCCACTGGGTCAGTTTGTAGAGGCCTGCGTCACATTATACCTGTACTAGGTATAATGTATGCAGGGTAGGCGTTCTCATGTCAAAAGCCATGTACAACTGCAGCAGCAAAATGTACAACTTTTTACTGTGTCATCCTATGACTTGACGGCGTCAAAATCCCAACGCCTTCTCAAACCCGGGGTAAAGATAGACCCCTGGCTTTTAACATGGGACTCGCCTTTATGTTCTGACCCGTTGCTGGAGTTGCGTTAGTCTTATGACCAAATCCAGCTATGCGTCAAAATATGCATCAGAAATTCTGACGCCATGGAACACTATATTGTAAATATAGCACATCCATGGTGTTGTTAAGGCATTTGCTGCAGGCGCAAGATATCTGACGTATTAAAGCTGATGCAGTTCTTGTAAATATGCCCCCAAGGGTTGATTTATGCCCAAACCAGGATCATTGTCTTTCCCAAACCATCAATCAAAGCTTTCTGCTGAGGCCTGCATAATTAATAAAATGAAATGCTGTAGAGCCTTGGATTCTTTGGAAGAAAACTGCACAGTGACTAGATCAATTGAATGCATCCCGCTCTGTTAACTCTGATTGGCTGTTGTCTACTAAACAGTGTGAAGGTGTGTTTCACAACAGTGAAAGTGGGCTGGCATGACTGAGGGATGTTGGATAAGAAGTAGGGATAATGGAGATTCATAACAAGTAGGGATAAGAAACAGGTATGATGAATGATGGATGAGAAGTAGGGATGAGAAGTACGGATGATGGATGAGAAGTAAGGAAGAGGAAAGAGAAGTAGGGATAAGAACTAGGCATGATGGATAAGAAGCAGGAATGATGAATCATGTCTGAGAAATAGGAATAACAGGTGATGTATGAGAAGTAAGGAAGATGGATGAGAAGTCGGGATGATGGATCAGAAGTATGGATTATGGATGATAAGTAGAAATGATGGATGAGAAGTTGGGATGAGAAGTGGGAATGCGAAGTAAAGATGAGAAGCCAGGTAGAGAAGTAGGGATGATGAATGAGAAGTTGGGATGAGAAACAGGTATGAGAAGAAGGGATAATAGATGAGAAGCAGAGATGATGCATGAAAGGTTAGGATGAGAAGCAGGGATGAGAGATGAGAAGTAGGGATGATGGAAGAGAATTAGGGATGCTGGATGAGAAGTAGGGATGAGGAGTTTGGATGATCGATGAGAAGTAAGGAAGAGGAAAGAGAAGTAGGGATACGAACTAGGCATGATGGATGAGAAGTAAGGATGATGAATCATGGAGATTCATAACAAGTAGGGATAAGAAACAGGTATTATGAATGATGGATGAGAAGTAGGGATGAGAAGTACGGATGATGGATGGGAAGTAAGGAAGAGGAAAGAGAAGTAGGGATAAGAACTAGGCATGATGGATAAGAAGCAGGGATGATGAATCATGGGTGAGAAATAGGAATAACAGGTGATGTATGAGAAGTAAGGAAGATGGATGAGAAGTCAGGATGATGGATCAGAAGTATCGATTATGGATGATAAGTAGAAATGATGGATGAGAAGTTGGGATGAGAAGTGGGAATGCGAAGTAAAGATGAGAAGCCAGGTAGAGAAGTAGGGATGATGAATGAGAAGTTGGGATGAGAAACAGGTATGAGAAGAAGGGATAATAGATGAGAAGCAGAGATGATGCATGAAAGGTTAGGATGAGAAGCAGGGATGAGAGATGAGAAGTAGGGATGATGGAAGAGAATTAGGGATGCTGGATGAGAAGTAGGGATGAGGAGTTTGGATGATCGATGAGAAGTAAGGAAGAGGAAAGAGAAGTAGGGATACGAACTAGGCATGATGGATGAGAGGTAGGGATGATGAATCATGGGTGAGAAGTAGGAATAACAGGTACCGTATGAGAAGTAAGGAAGATGGATGAGAAGTAGGGATGATGGATCAGAAGTATAGATTATGGATGATAAGTAGGAATGATGGATGAGAAGATGGGATGAGAAGTAGGAATGAGAAGTAAAGATGAGAAGCAGGGTGGAGAAGTAGGGATGATGAATGAGAAGTTGGGATGAGAAACAGGGATGCGGGATTAGAAGTAGGGATAATGGATGAGAAGCAGAGATGAAGCATGAGAGGTTGGGTTGGGAAGCAGGGATGAGAGATGAGAAGTAGGGATGAGGGAAGAGAATTAGGGATGATGGATCAGAAGTAGAGATGATGGATGATAAATAGGGATGGGAAGCAGGGATGATGAATGAGAAGTAGAGGTGATGAATAAGAAGTAGGGGTGAGAAGCTGGGACAAGGGATGTGAAAAAGGGATGAGAAGTAGGAGTGATGGATAAGAGGCAGGGATGAAAAGCACTTCTTGTGGATGAGAAACAGGAATGAGTAGTAGGGATGATGAGTGAGCAATAAGGATGTATTAAAATGTATGCTGTAGAACAGACTCATATAAAAGATGGTTTACATCTGTGAAGTTAGATGGGACACCATTTCAGATCAGTTGCTTTGTCTGGCTTTCTTACTTATTTACAGACTAGAGAGCGTTGGTTGAATGAGAAAATAAAATATTCTGGAAGTCCAACATTGATATGTTCACCCTCCCATCTGACTCTCGGAGCTTCCAAGGTTCCAGGTTTCATGCTTGTGCAGCTTACACATTCCAGGCCTTTAATTTGCATTTGCCTCCTTGTGCTTGTAGTCATGTGTATACAATTATAAATTCAAGGCTACAAGTGGCAGAATACAAACAAAGAACGTCTCTGAGTATGGCATACTTGAGAGCTCCGGACTCTGTGCATGTTTATTCTGGATTGGGTGTGACAGTCACTCACTGTCTCTTTCCCAGTCTAAAGCACTCCATTTCCTCATGGTCTCAAACACAGTGGGGGCAACTCAACATTTAGGTACTAGACATGCCAACTTGTGTAGTGTGATGCTTGGTTGACACCTTTGGCCAGTACTGCTGCATTAGCCAGGAGCACTTTACATTGTGGGACTTATATGTGGAATATTCATGATCCGTGGCTGGGCTTAAAAAGCCCCAGAATGCCAAAGCAAGTGCTAAAACGCAGCACTCACAGAGAATGTCACCTGTGACATGTGTCCACTTGGCAGCAGTTCGATTAGAGCAATGGAAACGTCCTTCCAACTCTGCAACTCCTGGGATCTGCCCAGCTGTCTCTAAAAGTTGTACATCAGCAGGAGTGTCCCTTAGGTAGGAGCAAAGATCTGTCATCTTCCCCTAAGGATGCAGTGATTAGGCCTATAGACAGCTGTCAGAGGCAGTTGGAACCTTCACCCTCATCTGTTGCCATGGCAATGTTTCCGTAGTGATAAAATTGTAAAAAGGAAGTCAGTTTGTGGCATTCTATAACGAGCTTTATTTTAAAGCTTATGCTAGTCTATTAAATCACACAAAACTGAATATTTTTTGTGATGCTTCCCGTTACTTGGGCGTCCATTTGTGATAAAGTGTCACTCCTAGTGTCGCAGGTAATGCCACAAATAAGCACACTCAACAAGGAAATATTACACATGAGCAAACTCGAAGCTTGGCAGCTACGATGAAGAGGGCCATTGATAAACAATTGTGTTTTCCTCTCCAAACTTGTTTATGACTCAAAG
Organism: Lissotriton helveticus; assembly: GCF_964261635.1. NCBI lineage: Eukaryota > Metazoa > Chordata > Amphibia > Caudata > Salamandridae > Lissotriton > Lissotriton helveticus. Next base: position 645,160,953 of record NC_136070.1, read on the forward strand.
TTGGAACCATTGTATGGAAAAATGGTGTCTGGTCCACTTTCGAGCAGTCAACCACTTCAACCCTTATTGACTTGGTACGAGCATCAGAAATCAGGCTCCTACTGGAGCTGGAGTGTCTTGTGCATCTTGAGGATACTTCGATAAGAGGTGGATTGTGGGAGCTTCCTATGACTTAAAAAGTGGCACCTGCTTCTTGAGTCTTAACGCAGTCAAAATGTTCCAGTAGACAAGGTCTGGTGCTGCAGTGGAGTCAGTGGGGTGGGTGCAAATGTCTTGGTGACTTCGGTGCTGCTTGGCAGAGCAGAACAGCATCAATCAGTGAATGCTCTCTGGTGGGTGTGGACAGGAGCCCATGACACTAGCTGCTGATGGATGCTCAGATGAAAGTGACCTGTAGGTACTACAAATTACACCATTGTTCTTCCTCTGGGAGGGAGCAGCACCTAGGCAATAAGCCAGCTTTCAAGAAAGCTAAACTCAAGAGCCTGAGGATTAAAGCAGAGCTAGAGGAGATTCAGGCACGGAAAGGATGTTCGAGATCCAAATCTACCTATGGTGGGGAAACTGTGGACTGGTGTGAATAGTCACAGCCTTCTTCCAACTCTCTACCTGGACCTGCCTGCTCAATCCTTGGACATCATCTTGAGATGAAAAAAATGAAGTCGCTGTGAAGTTCTGGGCCCTAGGCCTACATGCCGGTTAATTACAACACGGATACAGCATGCTAGGGTGCTAAACTGGTCAAAAGCTCGAGCGTTCTGCTCTTTTTATTGACAGGCGCATGTCACTTGTATATTCAAGCTCTCTTGAGCTGGTGGGGCTGATGAGCCCGGGTTACGCACCTGCGTGCCACGAGTGGTACCGGACCTGAGGATATTTTTTGGCAGCCTACGCAGCACCCCTACATATATGCCTATTCCCTGCTGACGAGAGGTAACAACCTCGAAACACGTGTCCAGGGATGGGCAACGCGACAGTGATTACTTCATGGACCACAATGCTTTGGGGCAACACGCTGATAGGACAAGCTGTGTGCGACCAATTGGACTTACTTGCATGTCACTTGTGATGCCTGTTCTGGATGGGTGTGGGGTGGGTGTAAAGGTCAGTCATGGGGGGGGGGTGGCTGGGAACAGTTAAGTTTCTGGCAGGACACTACATCCCTCCCCATTTTTAGTCTCTAGAGGCATTGTCGGGTGTACTTGCCAACAGGACCCAGGCATGGGGGGTCAGCAGGTAGTCTCTGGACAATCGTTCCCTCGAGGTGGCAGGCGTGCCTCTCGGGTCTCTTGATGGTTCGCAGGTGTCAGACTCCACTGTGGTGGTGAGATACTCCTTTGGTGGTTAGGGTGATGCACATGTCGTTATGTTGTTGTTGCTAGTAGACAACCTCTACGACAGGTTGTAATATGTATGAAGGTAAGATGTTCTTGTGCTTTAAGGAATGTTAGTGTTAAGTAATTCCATATATCTTCTAGAGTTAGATTGAGAGTTTGTATATTCTGTTAGGGATAGCTATGTGTATCTTTCAAAGGAGAAGACTTCAAGAGTGAAGTACTGGTCGTGGGTCCTTCCTTGAATAAATACTTTATTTGAATACAGAAGTCTCTGCTTGGATTACGTTGTAGTAAACTCTTACTACACAGGTGACAAGGGCGTGCTGGGGTAGGGTGACTGATGGGACTTAGCAGCCTTGTAACTCAGTGTCGCTGTTGCTGTTCTTCTGTCGCTGGTGCGATTCTTCTCCTACGGCATGCACGGTTCCTAGCAGGGATACCATCATCATCAAGCAGCCGGTGACTGTGTCTAAAAGCTTGGGGCAGACACGCGATTTGCGCATACATGCAACTTACTCTCGGTTACCCTGCTGGGCTGTTATTAGTGACATCGCTCTACATTGGCAGCTTGCTTTAGTCAGTAGGTGCACTCATGTCGTGGCACGAGATCTCAGTTTTGCCACCCTTGATCATCTTCTCCTATGCATCGATCTTGTCATTATTGTTCGTCTTCTCCTGTGCATTTGTGATCCTCAGACTCTTCAGTGTGACTGGTCTGGTCACACACCTTTCTCACCTCTTTGTTTCCAGTTCTCCTTTGCATTGTGCCCAGGGGCGTAACAAACGGGGCCCCCAGCCCCCTCAGCTCTTCTAAAAGCTGTGAGAGGCTTGCACTAACGCAAAGCCTCTCTCCCTCTGTGACTGAAGCAGGTGCAGCCTGCTCCGAGCCCCTCGCCCCCTCCCTCTGACTAAAGAGAAACAAAGTATCAACATTGTTTCTCTTCAGTCAGAGCCGGAGGCAGACCCGGGACAAGGACTGGGTGGGGGCCCAGAGACAGCAGTCTCCACTGCTCCTCTGAGGAAGCACAAAGCCCGCCCCCACTCTCTCATCTCCACAAGCAAAGCAAGCCCACCCCACAAGAGAAGACAGGGACAAAGGTGGGGTGGGGCCCCCACCCCACAAGAGAAGACAGGGACAAAGATGGGGTGGGGCCCCTGATGGAGCGAGATAGAAAACAAAATTTTGTTTAGACTCGCAAAGTCACATTTCCATAACATGAATAAAATTATTAATGATTTGTGATATGTCATGCTAATACAACTTAGATTAAACTTTACACGTGGGGGGACTAACATGTGTGCTCATAAACGTGCATATTTGTTGCATCTTTTTGTCCGTGCAAAATAATAAAATAATTTATTGTTTTCGTTTTTGTCATTACTAACTGCTGCAAACTTAAAATAAGCATGTGCTTGTTTTGCTTTTCCTTGTCTGTGTGATGTCATTTCTACTATTCTAGGTGCTTATGGGTCTCATAGAAAAACGGAGACTGGTAAATATAAACGCTGCTTTATTTGTTTGCAATGGCTAGGTAACATTTTGATTAATCGGGTGGGTTAATTAATCAGTAAACCATGGGGTGGATACAGAATATACTTTATTTCTTACATTAATACTTTTCTTGTGTTTGTTTTATACTAGAAAACATAAGTTGCCTGCTTTTGGGCCTAGTTATTTGAGCCGCAGAAAAAGAGCTGATCTATAATTCTGCAGAAAGTCACGAGACGCCCATTCTGAATTAAAACGTTTATTGAAGCTGCATTCACAAAGCAAAAACTGATGAGCTGACATCATTCTGTCGGACATGGCCAAGGTCGAAAGTGAACTTTTTGTCAGTCCTTAACTTGGCATCCGCGGAAGTTGCACTGAAAGACTATGGAAGCTGCGAGGATGACTTAATACAAAGTTGCAATCGCAGGAAGCTTTTGGCTTCACGTGGAAGAGACAATGGTCTTTGTAAGACATGATTTTGTGGAACTTTTTAAGAATCTGGTGACATGTCACTTGTCACTCTCAGCCAATGGGACGTCGAGTATTTCTGAAAACTTTCCTTTGCTAGTTTAGTTAGCGTAGAAAGGTATAAAAAGTCATGCCCTTAGGGTTGGGCTGGCTGCTGCTTTCTGACTTTCCGATGAGGGTGATGTGCTGCTGGACTTTGCGTGGAGCACGTAAGAATCCTCAAAGATCTTTACTTTAATTTCTGTCTATTTAGCTCAGTTAGGGAAATAGGTTTTAGAAATGCTAAACTTTATATAATTTCTTTAAAATTGATTCAATTGCTTAAATTGTATTTTTCTCATATTTCTTACCATCATGCTTGCTTTATTGCAAATAAATTTCATTTATAAAACTTACAACATATATACCATAATTTAGAAAATAAAATCTTACTTTTGACAAACAAGCTGGTCTTGGTTATTCAGAAGTGTAGGTTACCTTTAGCTAGATCACGTCACCTATGGTGGTCGTTTAAATGGTTGAGTTTTATTCTAATGATAATATTCTTTCTGCAAATGTATAAATATATATATAGTGTGTAGATAATGTGTATATAGATTTATTCTGACCACCTGATTCAGTAGGCCCAAAATATATCAGGTTCATAAATGGGTCCATATTTAGTATAGAATTTTGTTTATAGGTTATGAAGTTGGGTAGCGTAGTTTATGATATATTTTCTATAGCCCGCTGGATCAATTCTCTGGTAGCAGAAATTGATGGTTGCTAAGGGGTAACCAAGGTAACATGTTGGTTGCTAAGGGTTGCGTCATGGTATACAAATAGGATCGATGTTTTAACACTTGTTAAGTTCGTTTTTCGTGCCTATCTGTAAGCTATACCGGTATAGATTGTGTGGCGAGAAATTAGTCACGCAAGCCATCTGTTCAGTTTGTAGTGATATCGCCGAGTATCACAAGAGGTATCGCCGTGTACCATAGTGTTGTCGCCGAACAGCACAGTTTTAGGGCTAGGTCTGAATCTTGTATAGTGAGGATTTTCTAAGAAATCAAAGCAGCATGAGAATAGGGACAAAGCGCCTTCCATAAAACTCACTGTGATGAGAGTAATAGTTATTTCCGAGCTTGAGTGAAGGGTAAAATTAACGTCGGTGCATGGTTATCTATAAACAGGTTAGAGTCCTGTACGGGTACATGTTTCATATCTATAAACAGGTGAGAGCCCTGTACGGATAACGTCGTTATTTTGCTAACGGTGCATGAATTCTATAAACAGGTGAGAGTCCTGTACGGATTTCATGTGTGTTTGAATTTAGGGAATTTTCCGTGTAAAAGTGCGAGTTTGAATTGTATTTTATGTTCAAGTGGAACTCTTAGAACTTTCACTTCGCGGTGGGTTCAGAGCAAAGCGAGTTCATAATTATACGTGTTAGAAGGGTGGGGTAAGGTTACTCTACTGACAATTGAATATTATCCTTAGTGTGAATAGCGCCGTCTATTCCGAAGTGTGGATACTTGAATGTATGTAAACTATCCTAATTAGTGAAACGAACAGATGTTGTCTTTATAAGTCATTGTTAAGAATTAATTTACACTGAAAAGTGTTCTTAAAATGGCGCTGTGAAAAGATTTTGTGAAGGAGGGGTAAGCGCCAGGAGTGAGAAGCGAGAAACCGCAGCTGCTGTGTACGTCACAGAGCCGCGCTGGAATTGGGTGACCTACGTCACAAGCTGTATTCTGATTGGCTCTTGAGTCTCTGACGGCCTGTGAGCTGATTGGTCGTTGGGAAAAACTCCAATTTTATTGGTTGAGCAGGAAACTGACGTAGCTCAACTGCCATTGGCTTGTTGGTGTGTTTCGCGCACGGATTGGTTGTTTTGCGGAACATCCCGGAAATATTTTACGAACGATTTTGTGAATTAAATTTTACTTTTGAAAATGAGTTATCATTTTAAACATGTTGAGAAAAAGACAACATTATTTCAGAAATTTAAGAATTTATTTTCACCTGACAAGAAAATCGAAACGCGAGGTGGTAAACTACTTCATAAGTATAAAACACCTGCAGCGTACATGGAAGGTGAATACGGATATCATACTGTCTTATGGTTCGACAGTTGGAAACGTTATACTAAAAACGACGGTGTTTTAGCTTGGCCTGATGATGGTTCATTTAATGTAAGAGTTTTAAGAAATTTACGAGAGAAAATGAATGCTCTTGTTCCAAAACCGAGACCAACTCAATTTGAAGCTTTAGTTGAGTGGGAAGACGAGATGTATCAGTTACAAAGAGAAGCTAGTGGAATTAAAAGACCTTCTAAAAATCCATCATGGAAAAGAGAAACTCATGAAGATAGATTGCGAATGTGGAGACAGGGAAACATGAGTGAAGGATTATATTTAATTCATGAAATGGTAATGGGTTCTCCTACAGGAAAATCTATGGAAAGTGAATCTGAGGATGCAGTTATGGAAGAAATATATACAACTGCTAGAAAGAAACAGCCTAATCAGCCTTTGAGACCTCCTAGATCATGGTCTACCCCGGTGGTTTCTACTGAAACTTCACCGAGTGCACCTCCAATTAGTGAAGCTCCTAAACTTTATCCAAATAATAGTGAAATCACTGAAACTCCTAGAAGATCCGAATTCGATAATGCTCGAAATGAGGGCAGACATTTTTCAATGACTCCAAGAGCAAGGGAACCTCCAAAAGATTATGCAAGAGAGACGAGAAATGTTGAGGATGTTGATTATAATGAATATTTAAGGTCTAAAGAAGAATTAATTAAAAGAATGACAAAAGGCATGGAAGCTGTCACAGTTCCAGTAACAATAGGTCCTGTTCAGCCTGTATTTGATCAAAGAGATACAAACAAAAATGGATTAACTATTCCTTTAAATACAGAAATTCAGAAGCCTGCTGAAAAATTTTATTCAGACTTGACTGAATTAAACACTTCTAGATCGAGAATGCCTGATTTAACCTTTAATGAGGATTTATCTCCAAAAACACCAATGGGTGCTATGTCAGATGTAGGAAGTCCTGAAATCAGGGTAACCACACCAAAACTTGATGTGGCCAAATTGAAAGCAAATATAGAAGAGTTAATAATTGGAACAATTGGTCCAGATAGTTTAAATTACTATCGAGATGATGAACTACTGTTCATCTGCAAAAGCATCCAGTGGAAAACGAAAAATAAATATGATCAATTAGAGGATCTAGCTGCAGAACTTGAAATCGATGTAAGTAAACAAAAGAATTTTGCAAAACATTACAGATTAGATTTTTCAGAAAGTGACATTGAGAGTTTGAACTCAATGGGAAGAATAGTTCACATTAAAGATTTGATTGTCTATATCAAAAAGCTAGGAGAACTGAACAAATGGAGAGTGAAATGGACCAAAAAGAAGGAAGATGAGAGATTGGAAAAATTGTCAAAACAATTTCCAATGAGAGAAGTTGCAGGTGGAGGATATGTTCATGTCCCATGGTCAAGACAAGACATTTTGTTATTCACAAATGACTTTCCAAAATTAAGGGAAAAACCAGTTGAGTGGTACAGGCAAGTCGATAGATTTATCAAAGTGTCAAAAGTTCTGTGGATTGATTTAGATGGATTTTTTGACATTGTAGTTCCATCTGATCTTTGGACAGAATGTAAAATATCTATTAGTTGGCCAAAAACAGAACCTGAACGAATCAAAGAAACAGGTGCCCCAAATCCACTTGTAATGGATTTTTATGAGAAAGTAATTGTTTGGATGAAAAACAAAATTCCACCCAAAGAAGTTGATTGGGTTAAAATAGAAAGAACAGAACAGGAAACAAAAGAATCAGTTCATTCTTTTTATGAAAGACTATTGTTAATCTTTAAACAATACAGTGGTTATGAAAAATTAGATGAAAAAGACATGAGTCATTTTATCTATAGATTTGTTTATGGACTAAAACCCGAAATTGGAGAAATGATCAGAACTAGTATTGTTGGATGGCAAGCACTATCTATAGATGATATTCTGAGAAAAGCAAAATATTGTAGCGATGAATTAGAAGTAAAACAGAAAAAGCTGAAGGAGAAAGCCATGTGGGCTCAGGTAAAGGTGGCTGAGCAACAGATTGCCAGCATGGGAAATAAGAACACTAATTTTGTTCAAACTGGAAATGCAAACCAGATTCAAGGAAAGTTTAAAGGTAATAATTTCCCAAAGAAATTTAGCCCAAAGATAGAAGAACTGAAACAAAGATTACCTTGTTTTAATTGTGGCGAAATTGGGCATTGGAGGGACGAGTGTCCTCATCCTCCTAGAAACTCAAAGAATCCCTTATTGAATCCACAGATGCAGAATGGTGTTAACCTGCAGCAACAGCTACAGATGCAACAGGGGTTAAATGAATTTAATATTCAGCGACAGTTACAACAACAGCAACAACAACAGGTGAATAATCGTCAAGACCAATTGCCACAACCACCTTTTCCGAATTGTGGGGGAGTTCAAAAATATAATCCAAACGTGGGATTTCAGGGTTGTGAACAGGTAATAAAACCACAAAAACAGCAAAAGCAGCAAAAGGTTCAAATGCAAAATGCTTCACAACAATTTTTATTAACAGAAAGTCAAGACAGTGATTCTGATGATTATTGCTGACGGTGCCCGAGAGAGGAGGAAGAGTGTGTTGTTGGAGCCACTCTTGAGGTTGACCAGTCTGGTCCTTATGTAAACGGGAAAGTTAATGATGTAGACATCACTTTTCTAGTGGACACTGGTGCTACCCGTTCTACTGTTAGATCAGTGGAAATTGAAAACCTACCTCTCTCTGGGGATACCATCCAAGTTGTGGGAGTAAGTAATCAGCAAATTAAAACAGATTTAACTGATCCAGTACCAGTTGAAATCGGAAATTACAGAGACAAACACAGATTTGTGGTTTGTAATAGTAGTCCAGTAAATCTATTAGGAAGAGACATCCTATGTAAAATGAATTGCAGAATATATTGTTCTCCTGAAGGAGTTGAGTTACAAACAATGGAGGAAGATGGTTTGTATAGAATGACAATGATGATGATGGAAGCAGAAGAAACAAAATTGTTTCCTGCATTTGAAGAAAAGGATTTACCTGAAGAGCTAAAGGAAACAGTGAAATCTGAAATATGGGATTTTACTGGAAATGAAATGGGTCTGATGAAAAACGTAGATCCTGTAAAAATTGCATTGAAACAGGGAATGGAATTTCCAAACACTCCACAGTATAAAATGAAAACAGAGACAATTGAAGGTGTTACACCTGTAATTGAAAAATTAATCAAGCAAGGTGTATTAAAGGAAATGAAGAGTAGCTCTTGTAATTCACCAATTATGGGAGTTAAAAAGTCTAACGGAACATTTAGGATCGTACAAGATTTGAGAAAGGTTAATCAAATTGTCATTCCATGCTGTCCTGTGGTTCCAAATCCAGCAGTAATTCTATTTCAGATTCCACATGATGCTGAATGGTACACAGTCATTGACCTTTGCAATGCATTCTTTACTGTTCCTTTACACCCAGACAGTTATGAAATCTTTGCTTTCAGATTCCAAGGTAAGACCCTTGGATGGACAAGAATCCCTCAGGGCTATACAGAAAGTCCTTCAATCTTTAATGAATTGTTAAAAAGATCATTAGAAGATTTAGACTTACCAGGTAGGTCTACGCTGGTGCAGTATATTGATGACTTGTTAATAGCTGCAAAGACAAGAGAAAATTGTGTAACAGACACAATAATTCTGTTAAATCGCCTTGCAGAAGAAGGACATAAAGTGTCCCCAGCAAAACTACAGTTTTGCAAACAAGAAGTAAAATATCTTGGTCACAGAATCGCAAAAGGAAAAAGACAAGTAACAATAGAAAGAATAAAAATGATACAAGCAATGTTACCGCCAAGAACACAAAGACAGGTCAGAATGTTCCTGGGAATGGTAGGTTACTGTCGACAATGGATAAGTGGATTTTCAGTAATTGCAAAACCACTACAAAGACTGACCAAATCAGATGTAAAAGATCCAATTATCCTCAATGATGCTGAGATGGAATGTTTTGAGAACCTGAAAAAGAGCTTATGCCAAGCACCTGCTTTGGGTATGCCAAATTATGAGAAAGATTTTGAACTGTATTGCAGTGAGAGAGAAGGATGTGCATTATCTGTGTTAATTCAGAGACATGGAAATTTAAAGAAACCTATTGCATATTTCTCTGCAGTTCTTGATCCAATTGCAAAAGCATTACCAGGTTGTTTAAAAGCAGTTGCAGCTACAAGTATCAGCCTTGAACAAAGTGAAGGAATCATTATGGGATTTCCTGTAAAAGTTTTTGTGCCTCATTCAGTTGAAATATTACTGACAAGGGGTAAGACTCAACATTTAACAAGTAGCAGATTGACAAAGTATGAGAAAATCATACTGGGAGCAGATAATGTTTCGATTTCAAGATGTTTGAATCTGAATCCTTCTACATTACTGCCTGATTCTGAAATTGTTGATGATATCGAAACTGAACATGAATGTTTAGATGTCATGGAATTCTGCACAAAACCAAGAAAAGACATCAAAGACAGACCTTTGTCTGAATCGGATTTTGTCTACTTTGTAGATGGCTCATGCTTAAGATCCGAAGGAGGTGTCTTGAGAGCTTCATATTCAGTTTGTACAGTCGAAGATATTAAAGAAGCATCATGTCTTGAAGGAGTTCGTTCAGCACAAGTGGCTGAATTGATTGCTTTAATTCGTGCATGTGAAATATCAAAAGATATTAGAGTTACCATCATTACTGATAGTCAGTATGGATACGGAGTTGTGCATGATTATGGACAACTCTGGACACAGAGAGGATACATGACATCAACAGGATCGCCAATTAAAAATGCAGTTTTCATTAGAAGATTAATTGAAGCAATACAATTGCCAAAAGAAATTGCCATAGTCAAGTGTGCAGCGCACACTAGAGGAACTGATTATATTTCCAAGGGAAATGCCTTCGCAGACGAAACGGCAAAGTACTGCGCAAGGAAAAATTATTCTTACAATCGGAATAGAAGTACAGAAACTGATTCAAATTCATTAATGCTAACAACTGTTGTAGAAACATGGCATGAGATTAGAGATTTACAAAATGAAGCAGATGATGAAGAAAAAGACCTATGGTTAAGATCAGATTGTAGACCACGTGAAGAAGATGGAGTGTGGGTTTACAAAGATGGCAGAATAGTCTTACCAAATTGCTTGATTGCTGACATGGCCAGATTATATCATGGTCCTGCACATTTAGGAAGAGATTCTATGGTCAGACTTTTTAGAGAAACATGGTTCAATACCAAATTTAGAACAATTGCAGAATCTTTTTGTCAAAGGTGTTTATCATGCCAACAAATGAATCCAAACAGAAAATCAGTGGTGGGGACAGGAATAATTGGTCGAGAGGGTGGTCCTTTTACCAGGTTACAAATAGATTTCATTGAAATGCCCTTACACAACTGTTTGAAATATGTACTTGTAATTGTATGCTTATTCTCAAGATGGGTAGAGGCTTTCCCTACACGACATTGTGATTCAATTACAGTAGCAAAACTAATGCTCAGAGAAATCATCCCAAGGTACGGTTTTCCAGTCACTATTGAGAGTGATGGAGGGAGCCATTTTGATAACAAACTGTTGAAGTTAATTTGTGAAGCTTTGAGCATTGAGCAGAAAATACACTGTGCATACAGACCAGAGGCATCAGGTGTAGTTGAACAAATAAATGGAACTATCAAAAACAGAATTGGAAAAATGTGTCTTGAGACAGGAGTTAAGTGGACTGATGCTCTTCCACTTGTTTTGATGTCATTAAGAAGTACACCAGATAAAAAGACAGGTCTGAGTCCTCATGAAATTATAATGGGAAGAGTTATGAGGCAAGCTTTTGTACCTGTAGGTAAACTGTTGAGCATAAATGACAGTGCAATTTTGGATTACTGTAAAAGGTTATCTGATATGGTAACTTCTGTGTCTAATCAGGTGGGAACTGAAGCTCAATCAAATGACAAAGTTTTGACACATGATCTGAGACCTGGAGACTGGGTCAGAACGAAAGTACATCGGAGAAGGAATTGTCTATCTCCTCGATGGCAGAAACCTAGGCAGATAATTTTGATCACTACTAATGCTGTAAAGTGCAGAGGATTGAAGCGCTGGATTCATCCAAGTCATACTATTCCAATACCAACTCCTGAGAGTTCTGATGTTGAAAGTGATACCACAGATGATTCTGATTCTGAAGCAGAAGACAGAACAGAAGGTGAAGTAATTCCAGATTCTGAAGATCGACAAGAAAGTCGACATCTGGAAACTGTGCCAGTGAATGGAAATCTGACAAGAAAAGACTTAGAAATTATTGAAATAGATTCTGAAGGTGAAGAGAATCTGTTAAAAGGAAAGATAACTGAGGATTCGGTTGTCTCTATTGAAGACAAAGAAGCTGAACCAAAAGAAGTTTCAGACCAGGAGAGTATCGAAAGGCAGAGAACAAGCTCTGAAGTAAGGAACGAAAATCCGAAATCTGGGAAGCTAGAGGTAATTGAGGAAGAGGAGGAGAACGAATTACCAAGTACCAGTGATGGAAGACAAAGTGAAGTTCCTGAAGGAGTGAAATTGCCGAATAGAGAAGTTCCTGAGTCGATTGAAATTTCAGACTACGAAACTGAAGAGAGTGACGTGGAGGGTGGAAGTGAAAACGGAAAGAAAAGGACTTGGAAGTCAGAATCAATTAATTCTGAACCAAAGAAGAAGTACGTGAGAAAAGCAGACTACTGGCCTGGTGGAAGATTGAGAGTCAGATTGATCAAAAAGCCAATAGAACAAGTTGAAGAAATAAGTAGTCAAAAGAGTCCAGGAAAAGAAGTTGGAGTAGGAAGAAAAATTGAAGTGATATCGAGAAAAGGAAAGAGAATAATTAGACCAAACCAGAAATACAAGTCTCCTGAGTGGACTTACTTAGTAATTCCACCTGTTATTGACATATATGATAGTAGTGAAGAAGAAAACGAAATCCAAGAAATTAGTGACAATGATTGAAGTACAAAATTATTAATTTGGCAAAAGGCTGAAGAAATCCTGTTAGTTGACACAAGGTCGAAGAAAAACTGTTTAGTTGAAGAAAACTTATGTATGACATAAGGTCGAAGAAATCTTGTTTAGGGTGATAAAAGAAAAATATATTTTAAAAGGGGGGTGTATATAAATTTTAAAATTTTATTTTTATTTTTGAGGCTAAAACTAATCTAAAAATGTCTTACGTTAAGGAGAGCACTTCAAAGTGTTCTGTTTTTAAAAGATGCTGTAAGATGACTCTGGTGTGTCTGCTCATTTTAGTTCTGCTCTGGTTAGTACTAGCTGTGATTATACCTTTAGAAATGAATAGAGAATTACACAAAGTTAACATAACAAACAAAGCTCTGGTTAGTCAAACTAAACATAGTGCATCTGCAAAAGTAATTGATCATCAGCCTAACATACATCAAGATAAATCAATAGGTGATTTTTCAAGCAATACATTCACAAAGCTTTTGAGTGAATATGTAAAGGTAATGGATGCAAAGGACTGTTATGTATGTGTTAAGTTACCTGCTTCTGTTTCTGAGGGAGTAACATATAATATGCTTCCTCTCACTTATGCTGTTACATGTAGTGTATTAACTAGTTTATTTTATCAAACTGGACGTTTAGAATATTACTATTCAAATTATGATGAGATTTTTGCTAATGTTAAGATTGATAATGCTTTAAATAAGCATAAGAAAGCAAAACAAATGAGAGAATATTTCCTTGTTACTAACGAACTCACTTATGAGTATGCTTACAAGAATAATCTAACATGTAAATTAAGTGCTGAAGGAAAGAAATTTTTGAATATGGTTGAGGAGAGAAGAGCAATTTATAAGAGAAATGAATTAGTCAAGCAGACTAAGTCATCCTTCTGGCAAAAAGAAGATGAGAAATTAAATGGCAAAATGCTTGAAAATATTGCAATTCACATAGACAAGCCTGTTAGTGGAAAGCTTTGCATTAGAAGAGATAACACACTTTTTGATAATTATTTTGTAGGTGCAAGCAACTGTGAAGATACTTATCTGATAATGGGAGGTTGGGGATTTAAAGGTGGAAAAGATCCTATCTTTCCTGGAATTTATTTTGTTTGTGGTGACAAAGCCTACTACAACCTTCCAGACCATTGGTATGGAACTTGTTATGTGGGAATTGTTTTTCCTAAAGTGTTTCATGTTGACAGAGATTCAGAAGGATTGTTTAAAATACATAATTATGTAAATAGAGCTAAAAGAGAAACTTTTACTGAAGTTCTGGGAGATATTTTTCAAGCTGTAATTCCTTTTGTTGGTATAACCCTAAATGCAGGGAGAATCAGAAAATTATCCACTATAGTTGATAGATTATCAACTGACACTGCTGATGGGTTTCAATTAGTGAACGTTGAAGTTATTGCTATTAGATCCATGGTAATTCAAGATCGCCTTGCTTTAGACATACTCCTAGCAAAAGAGGGAGGAGTCTGTGGCATTTTACATGTCCAACATTGCTGTACATATATACCGGATGAAAGTAAAAATATCGAAATGTATATTAAGAATATTACACAAATGCATTCAGAGATAATTCCTTTAGAAGAAGAAGATTTTACAGGGAAACTTTCAAAAAGGTTTCAAGCAATTAAAAACTGGTTTCATAATATCGGAAGTTCAATTCTTGGCAAGATTTTGGCACCTTTGATTATAATATTTTTCATTTTTATTTTGACTAAAGTAGGTTGTTTGTTACATAAAAGAAAGAAACATTTGAAGGAAAAGAAGAGAATCTATAAACTCAGAAAAGAAGAGGAAAGGGAGATCGAGTTACAGGAGTTACATAGAGAGCGTCATGTTAATTGCAAAGATTATGCTGAAACAGACTTTTAGGTTTACTAATACAATTGAATTTGAATCGATTTCTTAAAAATTTAATTTACCAAAATTTTGAGTGCTGGTGTGGTGATTTGTTAATCACCAGATGAGGGAGTTGATGGAGCGAGATAGAAAACAAAATTTTGTTTAGACTCGCAAAGTCACATTTCCATAACATGAATAAAATTATTAATGATTTGTGATATGTCATGCTAATACAACTTAGATTAAACTTTACACGTGGGGGGACTAACATGTGTGCTCATAAACGTGCATATTTGTTGCATCTTTTTGTCCGTGCAAAATAATAAAATAATTTATTGTTTTCGTTTTTGTCATTACTAACTGCTGCAAACTTAAAATAAGCATGTGCTTGTTTTGCTTTTCCTTGTCTGTGTGATGTCATTTCTACTATTCTAGGTGCTTATGGGTCTCATAGAAAAACGGAGACTGGTAAATATAAACGCTGCTTTATTTGTTTGCAATGGCTAGGTAACATTTTGATTAATCGGGTGGGTTAATTAATCAGTAAACCATGGGGTGGATACAGAATATACTTTATTTCTTACATTAATACTTTTCTTGTGTTTGTTTTATACTAGAAAACATAAGTTGCCTGCTTTTGGGCCTAGTTATTTGAGCCGCAGAAAAAGAGCTGATCTATAATTCTGCAGAAAGTCACGAGACGCCCATTCTGAATTAAAACGTTTATTGAAGCTGCATTCACAAAGCAAAAACTGATGAGCTGACATCATTCTGTCGGACATGGCCAAGGTCGAAAGTGAACTTTTTGTCAGTCCTTAACTTGGCATCCGCGGAAGTTGCACTGAAAGACTATGGAAGCTGCGAGGATGACTTAATACAAAGTTGCAATCGCAGGAAGCTTTTGGCTTCACGTGGAAGAGACAATGGTCTTTGTAAGACATGATTTTGTGGAACTTTTTAAGAATCTGGTGACATGTCACTTGTCACTCTCAGCCAATGGGACGTCGAGTATTTCTGAAAACTTTCCTTTGCTAGTTTAGTTAGCGTAGAAAGGTATAAAAAGTCATGCCCTTAGGGTTGGGCTGGCTGCTGCTTTCTGACTTTCCGATGAGGGTGATGTGCTGCTGGACTTTGCGTGGAGCACGTAAGAATCCTCAAAGATCTTTACTTTAATTTCTGTCTATTTAGCTCAGTTAGGGAAATAGGTTTTAGAAATGCTAAACTTTATATAATTTCTTTAAAATTGATTCAATTGCTTAAATTGTATTTTTCTCATATTTCTTACCATCATGCTTGCTTTATTGCAAATAAATTTCATTTATAAAACTTACAACATATATACCATAATTTAGAAAATAAAATCTTACTTTTGACAAACAAGCTGGTCTTGGTTATTCAGAAGTGTAGGTTACCTTTAGCTAGATCACGTCACCTATGGTGGTCGTTTAAATGGTTGAGTTTTATTCTAATGATAATATTCTTTCTGCAAATGTATAAATATATATATAGTGTGTAGATAATGTGTATATAGATTTATTCTGACCACCTGATTCAGTAGGCCCAAAATATATCAGGTTCATAAATGGGTCCATATTTAGTATAGAATTTTGTTTATAGGTTATGAAGTTGGGTAGCGTAGTTTATGATATATTTTCTATAGCCCGCTGGATCACCCCCACCCCACAAGAGAAGACAGGGACAAAGGTGGGGTGGGGCCCCCACCCCACAAGAGAAGACAGGGACAAAGGTGGGGTGGGGCCCCCACCCCACAAGAGAAGACAGGGACAAAGATGGGGTGGGGCCCCCACCCCACAAGAGAAGACAGGGACAAAGGTGGGGTGGGGCCCCCACCCCACAAGAGAAGACAGGGACAAAGATGGGGTGGGGCCCCCACCCCACAAGAGAAGACAGGGACAAAGATGGGGTGGGGCCCCCACCCCACAAGAGAAGACAGGGACAAAGATGGGGTGGGGCCCCCACCCCACAAGAGAAGACAGGGACAAAGATGGGGTGGGGCCCCCACCCCACAAGAGAAGACAGGGACAAAGATGGGGTGGGGCCCCCACCCCACAAGAGAAGACAGGGACAAAGGTGGGGTGGGGCCCCCACCCCACAAGAGAAGACAGGGACAAAGATGGGGTGGGGCCCCCACCCCACAAGAGAAGACAGGGACAAAGATGGGGTGGGGCCCCCACCCCACAAGAGAAGACAGGGACAAAGATGGGGTGGGGCCCCCACCCCACAAGAGAAGACAGGGACAAAGATGGGGTGGGGTCCCAGAGACAGCAGTCTCCACTGCTCCTCTGAGGCAGCTCAGAGCCCGGCCGCCACACTCTCCTCCCCATAAGCAAAGCAAGCCCACCCCACAAGAGAAGAGAAGAGAAGAGACGGGAACAAGCATGGGGTGGGGACCCCAGAGAGTAGGAGGCAGCACAGAGCACTGCTCAGAGTCAGGACCCTGATAAGGGTGGGGGTGGGGGCCCCCAGAGAGAGCATTCTCAAGGGAAAGCTCATATGAGAAGGGATGAGGCAGCAATATGGGGCCCTCAGGTAAGCACTCTTGTTAGAAGCACTATGGGCGTCCGCGGGAGGGGGAGGGGGGGCAAGGCAGAGGGGAGAAGGGTGCAAGGTAGAGAGGAGAAGGGTGCAAGGCAGAGAGGAGAAGGGTTCAAGGCAGAGAGGAGAAGGGTTCAAGGCAGAGAGGAGAAGGGCGCAAGGCAGAGAGGAGAAGGGTGCAAGGTAGAGAGGAGAAGGGTGCAAGGCAGAGAGGAGAAGGGTTCAAGGCAGAGAGGAGAAGGGTTCAAGGCAGAGAGGAGAAGGGTGCAAGGCAGAGAGGAGAAGGGTGCAAGGCAGAGAAGAGAAGGGTGCAAGGCAGAGAGGAGAAGGGTGCAAGGTATAGGGGAGAAGGGTGCAAGGCAGAGAAGAGAAAGGTGCAAGGCAGAGGGACGAAGGGTACAAGGCAGAGCGGAGAAGAGCGCAAGGCAGAGAGGAGAAGGGTGCAAGGCAGAGAGGAGAAGGGTGCAAGGCAGAGAGGAGAAGGGTGCAAGGCGGAGGGGAGAAAGGTGCAAGGTAGGGAAGGATGAAAGGCAGAGGGGATAAAGGTACAAGGCAGAGGGGAGAATGGTGCAAGGTAGAAAAGGGTGCAAGGCGGAGGTGGAGTAGGGTGCAAGGCAGAGAGGAGAAGGGTGCAAGGCTGAGGGGAGAAGGGTGCAAGGGGGAGAAGGGTGCAAGGCGGAGGGGGAGAAGGCTGCAAGGCAGAGGGGAGAAGGGTGCAAGGCAGAGGGGAGAAGGGTGAAAGGCAGAGGGGAGAAGGGTGCAAGGCAGAGAAGAGAAGAGTGCAAGGCAGAGAAGAGAAAGGTGCAAGGCAGAGGGGCGAAGGGTACAAGGCAGAGCGGAGAAGGGCGCAAGGCAGAGAGGAGAAGGGTGCAAGGTAGAGAAGGGTGCAAGGCGGAGGGGAGAAGGGTGCAAGGCAGAGGGGAGAAGGGTGCAAGGCAGAGAGGAGAAGGGTGCAAGGCAGAGAGGAGAAGGGTGCAAGGCGGAGGGGAGAAAGGTGCAAGGTAGGGAAGGATGAAAGGCGGAGGGGAGAAAGGTACAAGGCAGAGGGGAGAATGGTGCAAGGCAAAGGGGTGAAGGGTACAAGGCAGAGGGGAGAATGCTGCAAGGCAGAGGGGAGAAGGGTGCAAGGCAGAGGGGAGAAGGGTACAAGGCGGAGGGGAGAATGGTGCAAGGCAGAGGGGAGAATGGTGCAAGGTAGAAAAGGGTGCAAGGCGGAGGTGGAGTAGGGTTCCAGGGGGAGAGGAGAAGGGTGCAAGGGGGAGGGGAGAATGGTGCAAGGCAGAGGGGAGAAGGGTGCAAGGCAGAGGGGAGAAGGGTGCAAGGCAGAGGGGAGAAGGGTACAAGGCGGAGGGGAGAATGGTGCAAGGCAGAGGGGAGACTGGTGCAAGGTAGAAAAGGGTGCAAGGCGGAGGTGGAGTAGGGTGCAAGGCAGAGAGGAGAAGGGTGCAAGGCAGAGAGGAGAAGGGTGCAAGGCAGAGGGGAGAATGGTGCAAGGCAGAGGGGAGAATGGTGCAAGGTAGAAAAGGGTGCAAGGCGAAGGTGGAGTAGGGTTCCAGGGGGAGAGGAGAAGGGTGCAAGGGGGAGGGGAGAATGGTGCAAGGCAGAGGGGAGACTGGTGCAAGGTAGAAAAGGGTGCAAGGCGGAGGTGGAGTAGGGTGCAAGGCAGAGAGGAGAAGGGTGCAAGGCAGAGAGGAGAAGGGTGCAAGGCAGAGGGGAGAAGGGTGCAAGGCAAAGGGGTGAAGGGTACAAGGCAGAGGGGAGAATGCTGCAAGGCAGAGGGGAGAATGGTGCAAGGTAGAAAAGGATGCAAGGCGGAGGTGGAGTAGGGAGGGAAGAGAGTGAGGGAGAGTGGGAGAGAGTGGAGAGTGGAGAGAGGGAGAGAGGAGAGAGAGAGTGGAGAGAGAGAGTGGAGAGAGAGTGGGAGAGAGTGGAGAGAGGGAGAGTGGAGAGAGGGAGAGTGGAGAGAGGGAGTGGAGAGAGATAGTGGAGAGAGGGGGAGTTGGGAGAGGGAGTGGAGAGAGAGAGAGGAGAGCGAGAGTGGAGAGAGAGAGAGTGGAGAGAGAGAGTGGAGAGAGAGCGGAGAGAGACAGTGGAGAGGGAGAGAGAGTGGAGAGAGACAGTGGAGAGAGAGTGGAGAGAGAGAGAGAGTGGGAGAGAGAGAGAGTGAGAGAGTGGAGAGAGCGAGTGGAGATAGACAGTGGAGAGAGAGAGTGGAGAGAGCGTGGAGAGACAGTGGAGAGAGTTAGCGAGAGAGAGAGAGTGGAGAGAGAGAGACAGTGGAGAGAGAGTGGAGAGAGTTTGGAGAGAGAGAGTGGAGAGAGTGGAGAGAGTTTGGAGAGAGAGAGAGTGGAGAGAGTTTGGAGAGAGAGAGTGGAGAGATTGGAGAGAGAGTGGAGAGAGAGTAGGGAGAGAGAGTAGAGAGAGAGAGTGGAGGGAGAGAGTGGAGAGAGAGAGTGGAGAGAGAGAGTGGAGAGAGAGAGTGAAGGGGGAGAGTGGAGGGAGAGAGTGGAGGGAGAGAGTGGAGGGAGAGAGTGGAGGGAGAGAGTGGAGGGAGAGAGTGGAGAGAGACAGAGAGTGGAGAGAGAGTAGGGAGAGAGAGTAGAGAGAGAGAGTGGAGAGAGAGAGTGGAGAGAGAGAGTGGAGAGAGAGAGTGGAGGGGGAGAGTGGAGGGAGAGAGTGGAGGGAGAGAGTGGAGGGAGAGAGTGGAGGGAGAGAGTGGAGGGAGAGAGTGGAGGGAGAGAGTGGAGGGAGAGAGTGGAGGGAGAGAGTGGAGAGAGACAGAAAGTGGAGAGAGAGTAGAGAAAGGGTGGAGAGAGAGTGGAGGGAGACAGTGGAGGGAGAGAGAGAGATAGTGAGAGAGTGGAGAGAGAGTAGAGAGGGAACGTGGAGAGAGACAGTGGAGAGACAGTGGAGAGACAGTGGAGAGAGAGTAGAGACAGAGTGGAGAGAGACCGAGTGGAGAGAGACAGAGTGGAGTGAGACAGAGTGGAGAGAGACAGAGTGGAGAGAGACAGAGTGGAGAGAGAGTAGAGAGAGAAGGGAGAGAGGGTGGAGAGAGAGAGTGGAAAGAGAGTGGAGGGAGACAGTGGAGGGAGACAGTGGAGGGAGACAGTGGAGGGAGAGAGTGGAGAGAGAGTAGAGAGAGACAGTGGAGAGACAGTGGAGAGAGAGTGGAGAGAGATTGGAGAGAGAGAGTGGAGAGAGAGAGAGTGGAGAGAGAGTAGAGAGAGACACTGGAGAGACAGTGGAGAGAGAGTGGAGAGAGATTGGAGAGATAGAGTGGAGAGAGAGAGAGTGGAGAGAGAGTAGAGAGAGAGTGGAGGGAGAGTAGAGAGAGACAGTGGAGAGACAGTGGAGAGAGAGTGGAGAGAGATTGGAGAGATAGAGTGGAGAGAGAGAGAGTGGGGAGAGAATAGAGCCAGAGTGGAGAGAGACAGTGGAGAGAGACAGAGAGTGGAGAGAGTGGAGAGAGAGTAGAGAGAGAGAGAAGGGAGAGAGGGTGAAGAGAGAGAGACGGAGAGAGACAGTGGAGATAGACAGTGGAGAGAGAGAGAGGAGAGAGAGAGAGAGAGAGAGTGGAGAGAGAGAGAGAGAGAGAGAGAGAGAGAGAGATAGAGAGTGGAGTGAGAGTGGGGGAGACAGTGGAGGGAGAGAGAGAGTGGAGAGAGAGTGGTGAGAGAGAGATAGTGAGAGAGTGGAGAGAGAGTAGAGAGAGAGACAGTGGAGAGAGAGTGGAGAGAGAGACAGTAGAGATAGAGTGGACAGAGTTGAGAGAGAGAATGAAGATAGACAATGGAGAGAGTAGAGAAAAAGTAGAGACTGACTGACTGACTCAGAGACTGAATACTGACTGACCGAGAGACTGACTGACTGAAAAACTGACCGAGAAAGAGAGACTGGCTGACTGAGAGAGTGACTGACTGACAGAGAGAGAGACTGATTGAGAGTGAGACTGACTGACAGAGATAGAGAGAGACCAACTGACTGACAGAGACTGACTGACTGACGTAGAGAGATACTGACTGACAGAGAGAGAGATTGACTGACAGAGAGACTGACACAGAGAGAGACAGAGGCTGACTGACTGAGAGAGGCTGACTCACTGGGAAAGAGAGAGACTGACTGGGAGAGAGAGAGACTGACTGACAGAGAGAGAGAGACGAAGAGAGAGAGACTGACTGAGAGAGAGAGACTGACAGAGAAAGAGAGACTGACCGACAGAGAGACTGACTGACAGAGAGAAACTGACTGAGAGAGAGAGAGGCTCACAGAGAGAGACTGACTAACAGAGAGAGAGAGACTGACTGACAGAGAGAGAGACAGACTGACTGACAGAGAGAGAGACTGACTGACAGAGAGAGTCACTGACTGACAGAGAGAGAGACTGACTGAGAGAGACTGGCTCACTGCGAGAGAGAGAGAGAATGACTGACTGAGAGAGACTGACAGAGGGAGAGAGAGACTGTCTGGAAGACTGACTGACAGAGAGAGAGAGACTGAGAGAGAGAGGCTGAGAGCAAGAGCCTGACAGAGAGACTGCGAGAGAGAGGGACTGACAGAGAGAGGGACTGACAGGGAGAGGGACTGACAGAGAGAGACTTACTTAGAGAGAGACTGACAGAGGGAGACTGCCAGAGAGAGGGACTAAAAGAGAGAGAGACTGACTAAGAGAGAGACTGACTGACTGAGAGAGACTGATTGAGAGAGAGAGACTGACTGAGAGAGAGACTGACAGAGAGAGAGACTGGCAGAGAGAGACTGAGACTCTGACAGAGAGAGAGACTGACTGACAGAGAGAGAGACTGGCTGACAGAGAGAGAGACTGACTGATAGAGAGAGACTGGCTGACTGAAAGAGAGAGACTGACTGACTGAAAGAGAGAGACTGACTGGGAGAAACTGACTGAGAGAGAGAGACTGACAGAAAAAGAGAGATAGAGAGACTGATAGAGAGAGGGACTGATAGAGAGACTGACAGACAGAGGGACTAACAGACAGAGGGACTGACAGACAGAGGGACTGACTGAGAGAGAGACTGACTGAGAGAGAGACTGACTGAGAGAGAGAGTAACTGAGAGAGAGGGACTGATAGAACGAGAGAGACCGACTGACTGACAGAGAGAGAGAGAGAGAGAGACTGACTGACTGACAGACTGACTGACTGAGAGAGACTGACTGAATGAGAGAGACTAAATGACAGAGAGAGAAAGACTGACTGACTGAGAGAGAGACTGACTGACAGACTGACAGAGAGAGAGAGACTGACTGACAGACTGACAGAGAGACTGAATGACAGAGAGAGATAGACTGACTGACTAAGAGTGAGACTAAGAGAGAGAGACTGACAGACTGACTGACTGACAGACTGACTGACAGAGAGACTGAATGACAGCGAGAGAGAGAGAGACTGACTCACTGAGAGAGAGAGAGAGAGAGAGAGAGAGAGAGAGAGACTGTGATGGAATTGGGGTCAAAGTGTGTATGAAGCTATGCAATGCCTCTTAAGATTGCTATGGTCTACTAATAAAAATGTATTATGAAAATTTGCTCTTTGTAGTTACATCTGCTTTGGAAATACTGCATTGTCGCATTGTCTAATGTTTTAAAACGAAAACGAGAAGGAGCAGTCGATGCACTTTTATCAAAATGAGTGGGCCCGATGTTGTATATCATGACAGGAGTCTGCATCAGGAAACCCACCTAACATTGGGCAAACTTCCCCGGTCTACCGATGGCAGGGACCCTGTAATGAATGGACCACCACCTATGATAGCCTGCGGGCAGACTAAGTCCAACCTTTGACTCCACCATCCAGTGTTACTTATAACGGGTGCATTGGTGACAGTGGCGTAACAATCGCCCCGCACCCCCTGCAGTATGGCGGGTCGCTGGCCTGTGAGCTCTAGACTGGCACGGAGGATGGGAGGGGGGCCCCGTCCATGTAGTTTGCAGGGGGGCCCCTCAAGTTTCGTTACGCCACTGATTGTGGCATCGTGCCATGTTCTCTTCTTCTGGTACTGGGAGGTGTCAGGCTCTTTATTGTGACAGGTCTGGTCACACACTCATCTCCTCTCCTTTTCCAGGTCTCTCATTTTGATGTGGCATCCGGCCACACATTGATATGTTCCTTTCTTCAGGGGTGATGTGGTGCCAGCCACATGTTGCAGGTTCTCTTCTCATGGACTTCTCGCTGGTCCTGTCAAAGCTCGTAGAACCGTGCATCTTGTCCCATCATGAATCTCTCAAAGGCCCTGTCCTGCTTTTAGGACTGTGCGACTTCTCCCATTGAGGACCTCTCGCTGGCTTGTCTCAATCTTAGGACTCAACTCTTCTCATCGGGTCAGTGTGGCATCGACCCACACCTCACATGTCCCCTCCTCAGGGACGTTCTTGGTGCTCCACTCAGTGGACAGTGGGTAACTTTCCTTCCACCTCCCCTTCAATCCAGAGTGCAATGCTTGCACCTCGAGGCTGCGCTTTCGCCTTTCTTGATCCTGCATATTGTCATGTGAGCTTGGCCGGGTTGGTCACTCTGCATGACGTCCTCATTGACGAACCAATGGGGAGCATTTGATGCTGGGGCAGCCAGCTGGTACGGCCTCTTCCATGCAGCCATGCATTGTCTATGCACCCCGTGAGTTTGTGCTCTCGCTCTCTTCAAGGGTGCCCTCTGCTGGCTCCCTGTACACACGTGCCTTCACTCTTGCAGTGGTGGTGGGTTTATCACCAGGGGGAGTGCAGTGCTCTCCTCCCCTTTCACAGAAATTTTTTGTCAGTTTCTCCTTTCTTGCCAAAACAGCAGACAGCCATTAGGGGGCGCGCAGTACTCTTCTCATTTGCTGAGGCAGCGTGCGGTGACAGCAATTTATCACCAGGGGGCGCGCTGTGCAATTCAGGCATGTCCTTGCTTGCTTGCCTGCGGTACAGCGTCGGAGACCGGAAGACGGCCTTCTGGTGCTCGTTGCTCCTTCCTCTGGTTAAGGTCTCAGCACTTGCTTCCCCTTTTCTCTCCAGCTGGTGCTGTCGGAATCAAATAGACTCTTCTACTGGTGGTGGCTACGGCAGGCTTCAGATGAGAGATTTCTAGGTCACAGTTTGTTCCGCTGAAGTGGCATCGCTGTCTGTTTGGCAAAGCATGGGTCCACGCTCCTCTGAGGCCTCTCTACTCGAGGGCTCCAGTACATACTTGCCACAGTGCACCTCCCAGTGTGTGAAAGCTCTGGTGCCCTATCCCTAACTGGGCTGCATTGTTAATATCTTCCTACCACCTTAGAGCATCATTAAAGGAGGCATGCTTGGCTTCTGTTCTGCAGAGATGGCGCTCTCCCCCTCTTTCCTGGCAGATACAAGTGTCGGCAGTCACAGGGTGTGTTTCTCTGGGGCTTGCCTTACGAGCTACGTGCTCTGCCTCATGGCCGGGGTGTGGTGCAGCAGGCCACGGCGTGGCGCCACTGCAGCCACTCCTTCTCTGCCCGGCAGCCTCTCTGGTTCTACAGTTGCTGCAGGTTAAGTTTTTGGGGTTATACGCAGTACTGGTGCAGCCTCTGGCCCGGGCTGTGCTCCTCTTCAGGACCTCTATCTCCACAGAGGGGACTCGTTCCTGTCCCTGCTCCAGTGAATGAGAATCGCGGTACAAAAGGGGGTGGTGATGGACGGAGCATCTGAACCAATCAAACACTCACACCCAGTCAACAGATCTGGGTTTAATCCATCACCTTCCTTTAGCCCACTCTGCCACCCCAGTTCAGACATGGCCATATGCAAATCAGTCTGACCCTGTGCCTCATGGGAACAGTCCAGCCCGAACTGCCAATGAGGATGGCGTGGAGGGTGCGGTGTTGGGCCTCAGGCCCACATGGAGAAAAGACGGACACCGGAGGTTAGGGTACTAGATAACTGGCCCCGGGTACGTGCACCGGGCCCTTTTATTGACGAGGCCACTTCACTCATGGCACCCGTGATGGATGGGTGTGGGGGTGCAGTGTGTCCAGCCCTCGAGTGAGTGGCTGGGGTTACAGCTTCCTGAGGAACACTAGAACATATCCCGCAGGACTTTACATTCCTCCCCAACTTTATTGAAGAACAAACAAAAGGTTAGTCCAACCTGTGGGGACAAAACAAATAGTTATCTGAATACCACAAGGTCCATCAGTCTTCTGAGTCAGGTTGCAGGACCACGTCCGACAGGAGTTGGTGACTTGGCTTGCAACAGGACCTTCTCAGCGGGCACCCATAGTTTAACCTGAGGGGGTCAGGACACGACCGCTAGCTTGGAGACGTGCGATGCATACCGTCAGATCACTGATGATGACATGTCATACGGTCTTGCATGGCTCCCACCTTGCTGAAATCGGTGATGGTCTGTGGTAGTCTTTACAATGGGTTGCATTCTGAGCATGAGTGGAGTCCACGGTGAGAATTCACAGAGGTGTTGCTGGACTGACTGTCCCTGTTGAACTGCTTGGCTGTGACGAGTAACCTGTCGGTGGGGCAATGTCTCTTCTCGTTCTCCCGCCTGGGGAGGCCCATCGCCGGGGTTGCTGCGGTACTGTAGGAGGGCTGTGCTGGGGGGCGCTTGTGTGCCATCTGGGGGCAGCTGCAGGACCGCCGCAGAGCCGTTACTTAGTCGCATGCACAACCCTCACAGGTGGATGAGTCTTGTCCAAGACTTGCACTCGCTGCCGCGGTTCCGGTGTAGGCCAGGTTCACAGGTGGTTTCTGATTTCCTTTAGTTGGCAGGTGTGGCAACGGTGTCGGACTCCAGTCCATCGGTACTCGGGGAGTGGTGTTTGACGCATGTGCTGATGGCTGGCATGGTGGCGGTTGCCAGCCATGTGGTGAGTTGGATTGACAGGTGGTGGTGACTTGCTGAGAGAGTTTGGATGTCAGGAGGGACTTAGCAGCCAGGTGTCTCCGCTTTGTTGAGGTTGATCTTCGGTGGCGGCTTGACACGTAGAGTGTACGGATCCTCTCTTGCCTGTTTTGGGGCCACTGCCGACTCCATCCTGAGGCGGTGTGAGGGCGGGCACTCAGTGCTGATATTCACCCATGGCATCTGCGGACAGGAGCAGGGAGCACCTCAAGATCCTTGTCCAGCGTCAGTGGCAAAATTGGCGGCTTCCCCTATAGCATTCACCCTTGCTAATCTCTTTAACCAGATGTTCGATATCGGGGATTTTCCAACATGCTGGAAACGGGCATCGATTGTCCCGCTGCTCAAGAAACCCACACTCGATATTTCCGACCCTAACAGCTACCGGCCCATAGCCCGGCTGCCGTTGCCAGCCAAACTTATTGAGAAGGTTATGAATTTTCAGCTTTGTACATTTCTTAGATCTTCTCAGGGTCTGGACATAGCCCAACATGGGTTTAGGGAAGGTCATAGCACTGATGCCGCCCTGATTAAATCTACTGAAGAGATCAGGAAGGCGTTGGATGCAGGGGGACATGCGGCTCTGGTCCTCCTCGACTTGTCCGCGGCCTTCGACACGGTCCACCATAGTATTCTGGTGGAACGTTTAGAGGACTGCGGGATTCAGGGGAGGGCCCTGAGCATCCTGAAATCCTTCCTTACGAATAGGGTTCAGGTGGTGGCCCTGGGAGATTTTGAGTCTAGACCTTTAAAACTCCCAGGGGGGGTCCCTCAGGGTTCCTCCCTTAGCCCCACCCTATTCAATATTTATGTTTCATCTCTCGCCCTGGTGATCCGGGCTTATGGGTTTGAATTAACATCTTACGCAGATGATACTCAGATCGTCGTATCACTGCTTCCGGGGGGAGAAGAAGGCGTAGCTGCCAGGTTTCAGGACTGTATGACCGCAGTCAGCACTTGGATGGCAAGTAATTGCCTTAAATTGAACTCCTCCAAAACCGAGGTCTTACTCTTTGGGTCCGATGTCAACTTCTGGAGCCCCAAATGGTGGTCGGACGATATGGGCACTTTGCCCACTCCGATAACTAAGGTAAAGAACTTAGGTGTTCTCATTGACAATCAACTTTCCTTCAAACCTCAAGTTAATGCACTGACTTCCTCCATTTACTGGACCCTGAAAATTATTAGGAAGATACTCCCTTTCTTGCCGGAAAGTTGCAAAAAAACAGTGGTGACGGCACTTGTGCTCTCCCGCCTCGACTACTACAACAGTCTTCTCCTTGAGGCCCAACATGGGTTGCTCAATAAACTGCAGGTGCTGCAAAATGCTGCCGTGCGTTTCATCACCGGCTTGCCAAAGTTTGCACCGGTTGCCCGGGAACTCAGGAAACTGCACTGGCTCCCTGTGCGCAAACGGATAATGTTTAAATCACTGTGTATAGTGTACAAGGCGGTACATGGAATTGGTCCATCTTTTCTCCAGCAGCACTTCCAATGGTACACGCCAGGCAGACAGCTGAGGTCAGCCAATAAAGGGTTGATTAAGACAACCCGGATCAGGAAGGCACGATGGGGGGGCAGAAGCTTCGTCAGAGGGGCAGCCACTGCTTGGAATGCCCTACCCCTAGATTTGAAACAAAGTGCGGACCTGATGGCCTTTCGGAAAAATATAAAAACTTGGCTTTTCAGGCAGTAGGCAGAGGTCTGACACTTAGGGGAGGTATCACTTCAGCGCCAGGACACCGCTCGGTAACAGCGCTCTTTATAAATGATATAAATAAATAAATAAATGTCGATTGACTTAGACTGCAGACGCTCGGGGATGGACGGTTACCTGGGGAAGCGTTGGGATGAAACGCTGTCTGCGCTTGCTGCGGCTTATGTTCGGTTCATCCATGAGGCTGTACCCTGGGACGTCGGTCCACCTTGGTGGCTGTCTGGGGTGTCAGGATGTGCTCTTGGCTTGCTATGAGTCCTCGGTCTTCTCCTCTTGTTGGTCTATTCAGCCCACCTGTGTTCCTCCGATTGTTTGGGGTGACAGGGCGGTCACTCTCTTCTTTCTTTGAGAGCGTTGCACTTGGACCTTGAGGCAGCGCTGTCATGGCGCCGGCTTCTGAATTCACTCCGGTGCGCTCCTTGCTTGCTGGGCGACGTGCCGTCCAGTCGCGTTTGCTGGTTGTTGGAGCGCATGTAGCTGTGGGGGATTGCCACGTGAGGTGTGCGACTCCTCTCTTGCCTGTCTTGTGTCACGTCCGACTGTCTTAAGGCAGTGTAAGGGCGGACACTGTGTGTGGTCTTCAGCTCACTGCGGGGCGTTGCTCGGGCGGTGGAGATGTGGGTGCTCTCCTACCTGCGTTCAGCAGTGCTTCCTTGTGGAGATGTCTCTATCTCTCGGGCGCCTGCCGGTGCTGCCAGGTTCACGGATGCAGCCTTCTGCGTGCCTCTGACTTTGTGTGCTCTTTCTTCTTCCTGGATGCTCTTTTCTGTCACTTGGTGTGCCTGTGGCGTGGCTTGTGGTTGTGCCTGTTCACCAGTAGGAGCGGGTGATGCAACCTCTTCACCGGCTGTGGCGTTGGGCAGCCACGTGTGGTGCGTGCTCTGCACCAGTCTTTCTTGCGCTGTTGCTGAGGGCAGTTCCCTGGAGACGTTGCTGTCTTGGCTGGTTGTCCACTTCTTGCTAGTGGGGGTTGTGTCGCAGCGTCGTCGGTGTTGCTGCTTGAGCTTGGTCAGCGCTTGCTTGGGCTGGAGAATCTTCGGGGTTCCTGAGAGCCCTTGGTGACGCGCAACAGTTTTTTTTCCTTTGAAAATCTGAGTAGCCCGTTGGGGCATGTGGTGCACTCTTCTCACCTGTGGTGTCATGAGACAGTCTCTTGGGGGCGTGGACAGTGCACGTTGTTCTGGTGACGTCTGTTCCCCACTGGGGGGGGGCGTGTAGCAGACCACTTGCTTGCCGTGGCATCCGACGGCCACTGGTATTTGCACACTCTGAACCTGCTTCTTTGGTGCTTCAGAGGGGCTTGCTGCCTTGCTGTTCCCAGCTCTGTGTCTCTTGCTGTCCTCACCTGCAGGACACAGGACAACTCTCTGGGCATTCATCTCTGAGGGCATGCCTCACTTTACTTGGTGCAGTCTGTCTTAATAATTGGGCTTGAGTAGTCAGTCTCTCATAACGGCAGTGTGTCCTCTTGGACCTGGTGACTGTTGTTGGTTGGTAAGGCCTTGCGGGACTCCCGGAACCACTGTTACCTACCTGCGATGAGCAGGGTGCTCTATGGTCACTTATTTGAAGACTTGTGCTATGCTCAGGCACCCTTGATCAGAAGGTGGCACTGCCGCCACACCTCCCAATGCTGTGCCGCTCTCACCTCTGATCGTTGGCCGCTGTAGGCAGTCAGGGTGCTTGATTGTTCCGCAGGACCTGAGCCTGAATCTTTCTACTAGGATCAGTGTTCCTTTCTGCTGACTCTGCACCAGCAGGCAATTTCCTGATGCAGCAGGGCCTCTCACCCGGCCTGTGTTCACAGTCTGGGAGACGGGGTTGTGGAGGCACTGCTGGCTACATGCCCGAGCTGGGTTTTCCTTTTATCCGGTTGCTTTTTGACAGCCACTAGGAGGCACTGTCCTTTCTTCTGAGCGAACACTGCCTCAGTGCAGGCTGATGGGTCAGTGTAGCGAAACGGCCCCTAGGTGATGCTGTGCTCCTTCTCGGCTGGCCATGGCACTCGTACTTCCTGCTGCTGGCCTTGCAGTGGCTGAACGCATCAGTGTAGGATTCTTGGCGCTAGCTCTGTGACGCTGCTGATTTGGGGAAGAGAGACTGCCGCCAGTCCCAAGTTGTGGCATGCAATCTATGCCAGTGATCACCTGGTGGCGCTGGCATCGGTAGTGGAGGCTGCAGCAGCTTTAATATGGTGGGCTTCCTGGGATGAGAAGCACTGTCAGGTAGCATGTTATCTCCTGCAATTGTCAATATGGATTCCTGTTTTTTATGGTAATTATTTAACATTTCTCTCTGTGTTTATCCATATTATTTTTGTGCTCTTGTTATCGGTATTTATCCATATTTGTTTTGCGTTCTGTGAAAATATGAAGTTGCATGTAATGTATTTCCACATGTATTCAACTGATATGTGCTCACTCATACTCAAATGCCTATCATGTTTTAGCACTGTAAGAAATTGTACGTAAAAAAATGATACACTCTTATGAAATACTAATATACAAGCATCTACTGTTATTTACCAAAAACTATTTAAATCTGCAAATGTTGGCCTTGCTGTCGTAACTAACTGCAGGGTGAGACACTGAAAATAACAACTACTTTAAAAAATAAATACAGATAAAAGGCCCATTGATTTTCTTCTGTAATAAAGTGTACAAAGCAGTGGTTATGGAGAATGTGGAACCGTAATTATATACTTCAATTCGTATTCATTAGTTTAAGCACAAGAGACAGAAGAACATGTCCGGCATGTGATACAAAAATCTCGACCAAAACCCATCACGTTGAGTGTCATTGCAGATGCCATGCAACAAGACAAGGCGTGCAACCAGTGGCGGCTGGTGACATTTGAAATTAGTGGGCGAAAAAGTATTGACGTACTGCACTGCGGCGAGCGAGCGTAGCGTGCATCCCTGAACAACCTAAATTTTGAAAAAGAGTGGAAAAATGGTGCATTTTTAAGCAAATTTGAGGAAGCAGGAAGGTTAACAAAGCAATATGATTTAGTATTTATCTTTTAAGAAATTGCCAATTTTTATGAGCTATAAAGGACAACCTTCGCGTATATCATTTACCCATATTAATTTTTGAACACACTGATACACTTGTAATGGTTTTAACTATGCAATAAATACATTCATTGACTGTGCAGTGCTGTACATCAATATAATGACACTATTTCCTTAAAATAATTTTCTGTTTTCATGCAAGAAACACCATTTTAAAAAATAAAGTGCAGAAAATATGAATGCATTTCAAACAGTACTCGGTGTAAAACATGCCTGCATATAACAGCAAAGGCTTCCCATGTTATTGTTTCCCACAATTCTCAGTAGAAAAGTCATCCCAGTTCGTCAACAGAGGCTCCCAAGTTATCAGGTATGCGCAGAATAACAACCCCTGATAAACAGAAGTGGCCAGGGCGTTCATGCAATGGATTTGCCTGCACTAATGGACTCTTTGGATCTGTGCAATCAAATAAACTGAGGTGCTAAGAGTGGTTTAAAGCACCACACAACATTCAGCAAAGCATGCATTTCTGTCCAGACCCCAGGCTACTTTGACTTTTTATCAATTTCTTTGAGGTCTGGCCTGATAACTTTAGCTGCCTGCCTGGCTCTTGCAAATAATAGTACATACATACAGAGAGGAGCTATTAATACTGGTCAGTTCAAACAAGGCTTGCGACTCCACTTAAGTTTCATCGAAACACAGAAATTATGTTTAAAGAGCAAAACGACTTACTGCAAAAAAAGCATGGAAAAGTGAATAATGTAAAGCCACATAGCGTATTTTAAAAGGAACAGTAGCGGTCGGCAGTAGGAGTTACTGCAGGGCGGTGACGTGGGCAGGGGGAGGGGCAGGGTGGGGGGTAGTAATGTATGGATTACGGAGTTTTACAGGTAAGTAAACATTTAAATAAATAAAACGAATTTCGTTGCGCGCACTCCAGCACAAGTGGTCTTCTTTCTGAAAAGACTCAGATGGAGGTCACACCCTCTCCATCAGGCAGTGTAAGGTGCACGCTGCACCTTAACAGGTCAAGCGGCTCCACAATCTAAACAGATGCAGCTGTGAGGTAAACACGCACAGAGGCGAGCCTGCAACCCAGGGGTGGCTGCACACATATGTCAGTGAAAAGCTGCTGTTGTGAGACACAATAGCCTTTTAACTATCTCCGGGTTCCTTTGAGCACTAATCTCGGACCACCTGCATGAGCTGCCTGGTTGCTAACAATTTGCATCACTGACCAGCACCCTCCCCCTCCCACAAACAAGGCGCAGCACATGATTATGTCATTACCTATAACCTTTATCACTGCCCCCTCACAGCACCGTACCCAGTACCTAAATTCACAGGAGCAATATCACACCGGGTAGTTGTTTTCTATACTTAAGCTAACCAGGGTGGTGGGGGGGATTCAGAAGCTCCACAGAGCATCTGAATTCAAGCCTGCGGGCACAGTAATTGAAATCTATAGTGTCCAGGCCAGATCGGCAGCTTTATATTGGGCCGAGCTTTGGGGGCATGTGAAATCCCAACATCTAGCTAGGGTGGAACATGCATTTGTTAGGAATATATTGGGTCTTCCGGTTAGCACTCCACTTGTACCTTTGCGCATGGACCTAGGGCTACTCCCTATTGAGGAGGTTATGCGTTTACGCCCGCTATTGTACTGGAAAAGATTATGGTCCGTGCCGGAAGTCTACTGTTACAAAAACGAATTTGTGGAAGTCTGGGATGCACTGAGAAGTAAGAACATTAGGTGGTTGTCCCACATAAAGCTAACTACTCGCAGACTAGGCTTATCGGTTCTTTGGGAAACTCCGAAAGTTGCTTGCCCGGAGATATCCAAAGCCGACCTGAAACGCCACTATAAGAACCATAACTTAGCATCACTGCATGAGAGTTCCTTGGGGGGTAGACTGACCATTGAGTTCCTCCACGTTAAAGAAGATTACAAAAGAGAGGAATTCTTGGACTTAATATTCCCTGCAGCAGCACGCAAACTGTATATGCAATTTAGACTCGGCACTCTTCCACTCGGAGCTCTTATCAGTAAATGGGATAGAGCTTTGAGTGAGGAGTGCCCTGCTTGTGGTTTTTCCCTTGAAGATGAAATCCATTTACTCTTTTTTTGCCCAGCGTACCAGGGTCCACGCAAGCAGTGGCTAATTGCAATCTGTAGAAATGTAGGTTTCCGCCAGTGTGCACATGCATTTAGGGTGTTAAAATATGACACGCACCCTCCAATAGTTTTTTCAGTCTCCCGCTTTTTGAATGCGATGTGGCATAAACGCAGGAAATTAATTACTGTACCAAGTCTCTAGCATGAGTTTATTGTTCTAGAATCACTATGAAGTTCGATAATGAGGTAGTTTAATCTTTTTTTATTCTCTGTATATTATTGTATGTATCTTTTAACCTGTGCATATGATGTATTTTTAAATGGCAGTCTTATTTATTGTCTTAAATTTTGTATTAAATGTATTATATGTATTTTTATGAACTTTTATGGTCCTTGGTGGCCGAAATAAAGTTATCGAACGAACGATAATTCACAATAAATAAATGAATTCATCGACTTGCATATTTTTAAAAAATGTGACCCGTAAGATGTTACATTCATCATGAAATGAAATACACAAGGCCAGGCGAGCGAATCTTTTGTTCCCTAAAAACACCCCGAGGATCTAGGGAAATGTATCGATGTGGGCCTGCTGTCTGCTACTTTGTGGTTTAAACTGAGCACCTGGGAGGTATGGAAGGGTCAAAATACAGGGTATACGATATATATTCGTATACACTAAAGAAATGGATGGGTGAATGAATGTATGTTTGGCTGGATGAACTGATGGTATGGATGGATGGGTATGTGGGTACGTAGGTTGGTGACTGAATGGTTGGATGGGAATATGGATGGAATAGTGGATGATTGGGTGGATGTATGCATGGATGGGTGGAAGAACGGCTGGATGAATGCATGCATGCCCACAGGACGGATCGATTTGTATCCCTGAATATAGCGGTTTGCTATTCACTGGTTGTGTTCAGTGCACTTCATTCTGTCTTAGTTGTGGTACACATTGCTCATCTTGGCCAGCATGCTCATTTTTATGCGAAACTTTTAAAAATCATTTCACACACTACTTTTCAGAAAAGCAACAGCAAGCTAAATAAAGGGCGTCATTTTCTGCAATGTAATTACATTGTAAATTCACTAGCTATAAATATGTCTTGGGGAGGAACTCGTACCTCTGCCCAGTCCCCGCCTCCACCCCCTCAGGTTTAGGCTCCACAGAGACAAAGCGCAGGTCTCATGCTAATGGCTTTTAATAACACTTTGAAAGTATTATTTAGCGAGTATTAAAATGAGTATGTTTAATGAAAATCCATTAGCCTCGCGTCCTTGACACGAATTCTGGGAGGAGGGATCGAGTTTTAGGGTTCGAGAATAAACCGCACACAAAGGCTCCAAAGTTAGGTTTCTAAATGACCCAGCGAGGACTCCCGTCTTCAGATGTGTTGAAGACGCTTGTAAAAGCCTGAACCCGGTGATCGACCGGCATAAATATTTAATGCCAGAAAGAACACAAACTGAAAACAATTAGCACTGCTCTGTTCTGATAGACATTGCGATAAGAGTGAAGTGCTTTGGGGGGGGGGGGCTACATAGAGAAAGCCTACATAGAGACATAGAGGGAGTGCCCAACTGCGCATGACTAGTTTGGATGGAAAACAGCCAGCACCAAAGACAGTGGGCTAGCCACGCCTCCCCTGCACTCAAGAAGGAACGCCCACCCGCCCGCCCCCAAAACGGCACTCCAGGCACATCTGCTTTCTTGCCATGCGAGAAGCAGAAACATGAAATGGTAGTTTTTCCATTTCATGTTTCTGCTTCTCGCACAACGAGAAAGCAGTGGGGCAACGCCCCCACGCCCCACTGGAGGAGCCGCCACTGTGTGCAACTAGTTCTCATAGCAAATGCAACCGGGAGGTGGGAGATCATGAAATCTCATTGGGGCGGAAGACCTTCGAAGCCCAGAAGACCCTAGGTCCGGACATGGATGATGACAAAGACTGTTTGAGGGACACAGACCCTTTTTTTGATCCACCTAACAAAAAAGCTAAGGTGGTCTCACCCTCTCATGATCTTTTAGGGAAAAAATCTGTGTTAGATACAGAGGGTAGTCTCATGTTTGACCCCAAATTTATACACCATACGAATTCCATTGAATAGTTCCCTGCTGATCATGTAGGGTAGTATATTGCTTCCAGACTTTGTTTACCTCTTGACAAGCAGACTAGGGCCACATTGAAATCAGAGTACCCTAAGCCTTCACTACTTTCTAATATCCCAGCCACCCCTCTATTGACCCTTCCATGCACACATTTCTTTCTAAATTTGGCAAGGATCCCCACAAAGGTGTGGATAAGGCCTGGTCTACCTGCCAGTTATTGGATATTTTAGGTCCTTTGGCTCGTATTTTTGATTTACCTGAATCTACCAGGCTTGACAACTCTACTGTTGATCCTGAAGATCTCTCCATGTGAATTCAAAGAGCCTTCTGTTTGCTGTGCAATGCCAACTCCGCCATTATGCATGAACATATGAAAGGTTTGTTTTTGAAATTGGACCCCAAGTTAGCAAACCTTTTTACTAAGGACCCTGGAATCAAGGTGGGGTCCTCTTGTTTGGAGTGTTCTTTAGTAAAGAACGTGGCAAAAATGTTTCCACTTTTGCTTCCCTCGACAAGGCTCAAAAGTCACTTAAAAAACAGTTTTCCCAGTGTGTTTTTGCCAGGGCCTGTCGGGGAAGGAGTTGCTTAACTGACCATAACTACTGCAACCAGGGATTCAGAGGCTCCTTCCACTCAAACAATCAGGATTACAAACCTCAATTCTACCCCCAGAGAGGTAGAGGATTCCGTGGCCATGGACAAAAGATCTGCCTCACAACCTGGGGTTAGACAACTCCCTCATTCTTTCGGCTTGGAAAATAGTGGGATCTCCCAGTCTGTCACTGTTGTTTTGCCAGACATTTCAGAGTTCATTGAAAAATCCTGGGCTCCAGGTACCACCAAAACTTACAAATCAGCCTAGTCTTTATAGTCAAGCTGGTGTGTGGGAAAATCTATCAATCCCTTTACTGTGGATATAATCCACATTACAAATACAGAGCTTCTCCAGCAATGCATCAAGCCTTTATGTAATGTGCCCTCACCTTTGGGAGACTGGTTGACAGACAGACAGACACAAGCCCTAGTCGGACAACAATCCTCTTAGTACTATGTGGTCATTGAGGATTTGCAATAGGAACAAAGTGGGGTTGATATGATTCAACTTTAATACAAATTTAAAGGCAGACAGTAGATGTGGATCCACTGTAGAATAAGGGTGGGTGGTAAACTCCACTCTGCCGGCGGAGTTCACAGAGATTTTGCTACTCCACACTCTGCTTTGAGGGCGGAGTTTGGCAAAAACTCTCCCTAAGCTGCATAGCGAGTTTACCAACACCCACCACTACCCTAATTTTGTCACCTCAATGTTCCGTTATCAAGGCGAACAGCGTGATTTAAAAAAACACCAGCACCTAACACAAACACTGCATATCGTCATCACAGGGAGCCATGGACCTCTGGTTGTCCCCCGGCACCGGACGCAGCGACGGTCACCTTTGCCACTCACCAGCAGCCGCTGCCTCGGCTCAAGGGGAGGGACCTTACCGGTAACGCAGTGCGGATGGCAACCCTGAGCAAGGCACAGAGGGTGGAGGACGGGAGGCTGATGCCCAGTCAGACGGCGCCACCCTGCGCCTCTGAGCACTTCTGAGACCCAGCACCATGGCCAACCCCTGGCACAGCTAAGTTAAAGGGGCACACTTCTACAGGCAGCAGGTATGCGTCTCCCGAATCCCCCGGCCCGGCCATCGGCTGCAGGCGGGCAGGACAAGAGCACTGTGCGGGTGGCTCTGAGCCTGAGGTAAGCGAAGGCTGTGTGATGGGCGCGTCATGGAGACGAGCACAGAGAGCGGATGAGATACCGGCTCACCAAGAGAGGTAGGAAGGGGGTTGGGGCAGTGCGTTGTTGGAGTTCAACGCTGCTGGGGACCTTAGGACCGGTGTTCAATTTCACCATTATTATGAAAAGAGCATTGACCGACTATTACGGACCATGCCACGCTGCCTGAGTATGTTCGGCTGCAGGGCACCGGAGTCTCATGGCAGCGTGGGACACCTAGATGGAACCAGGCAGTCCTGTTGGCTTGGGCACTACTTTTGGGTCAGCAAGTTGAAAATTCCTGGCTCAGGTGCAACACTGGCATTACGGACAGCTGGGGGAGCGGTGCTTATCTCTGCCGAAAGGCCTGCAACGTCCGGTCTGGGAGTTTTTCAATTGTATTTTGAGCAGGGGTGGGTTTTAAGCAACTCAGAGGAATTCCACGTAGTGCAACTCCGCGAGCTCCGCCCACCCCTACTGAAGAACTGGTTTGAAGTGGTTCTTCAGTCAAATGGATTTTCCAGCCTGTTCTACAGGTTGCAGGGACAGAATATCGCATACAAAATATTGAGTTGCACAAATATCGAGTTATTAATATCGTGGGTCAGGAATATCAACTCCAAGGGGCCGATTCCGATTCGGGTTGGAAGAGCTCCGAAGCATGTTTGGAGCCCTTTGCACGGTACGGTTAGTGCCTGCCCGGTATCCTTTCCGACCGAGCCATTCCGATGGGCTCGGTGGCAATGGAATCCGACTCGGATTTCCGGATGGCCTACGAGGGGCTCGGAGAGCCCGCCTGCCATCCGGAAATCCTTCAGTACTCCCCCGGTCGCCTCTTTACGACCGAGGGAGTACGATGGCAGTTTTTCACTGGCTTTTCATGCCGGTCTGCCTGGCATGAAAAGGCAGTCGGAAACTGTCTTTGGGGACCCCCAGCAGGGCCCCCATGGGTGCAAGGCTGCTTAATGGCAGCCTCGGGGCACCTATGGTGACCCTCTGTCGATCCCTGCACCCGGTGGCACGCACCTTGGGGTGCCGGCCACAGGGTGCAGGGATGAACTGCACCCCTGCTTTTCTCAATGCAGGCATGCATTCCACATCGGAATGCATTCCTGCATTGTAAAGTATACGAGTGCCGCATCGTATTAGCAGGGCCATAACCCACGACAGCAGGTCGGTGGGTTACTGCTCCTGACCGATGTCGGACGGACCTGAGTCCGTCCAACATCGGAATCGGCCCCCTAGAATATCGTGGACAAGAATATCAACTTAAGGTAAGAAATATAATTTTTTAAATATCGAAGTATTAAATATCGTTTCGAAAAATATAGTTGTTAAAAATATTGTTTTTTATTATTATTATTATGTATTTTAGTATATATGTTATATGTATGTGATGTATTTTTTTTTGTATAAGATTTGTTTGTATTTCTAATGTGTTACATTTTTAGTAGTTATGAATTTTTTTATTTTAATTTTGCGCCTGTAGTCCCGTAGCGGGTTGTAGGTTTATGAGGGACTAGGGTGGGAAGTGAGTTGATGATATTAAATTATTTATTTCTTTTTCTTTGAATTTTGCATTTTAGTTCCGTAGCAGGTTGTGGGTTTATAGGGAAATAGGGTGGGAATTAATTTCATTCATTTACATTTTTTTTATTTGGATTTTGCGTTTCTTGTTCCGTATCGGGTTGTGGATTTATAGGGGAATAGGGTGGGAAGTAATTTCATTATATTAATTTTTGTATTTTTTTTATTTGAATTTTGTGTTTTTAGTCCAGTAACGGGTTTGTGGATTTATAGGAGAATAGGGTGGGAAGTAATTTCATTATATTAAATTCATCACATTTTTAAAATGTTATTTTTGCATTTTTAATTCCGTTACTTGTTGTGGGTTTATAGGGGAATAGGGTGGGAAGTAATTTAATAATATTTAATTCATTGATTAATTTTTATTTATTAATATTTGTATAATTGATATGTTAAATGTATAAATTAATGTATTATGAATTAATTAATTGGTTGTTAATTAATATTAATTAATTGGGATTTAATTAAGGTAATTGTGTAATTGATTTTAGGTGTGTGTTGTGGTGTTTATAGGTGTAATAGTGGGAAGAAATGTATTTGTAAAATATTAATTAATAATTGGTTGTTTAATTAATTTTAAATAATTGGTTGCTTAATTAATTTCAACTAATTAATGTGTAAATCATTTTGGTAATTGTGTAATTAATTATATTTGTGTATGGTAGTTTTTAGAGGAGTAAAGTGTGGGAAGGGTGGGCAGTAAATTATTTTTCATTGATGAATTAATAATAAGTTATGGTAAATGTGTAATTAATTGTATGTGTGTGTTGTGGTGTTTATAGGAGTAAAGGGTGGGAAGTAATTTGTGTTTAATTAATTAATATATAGTTGTTAATTAATGTTAATTATTTGATATTTATTTTGGGTACATTTTTATTTTTGTGTGATTTGTTTTTACTTTTAAAGGGATAAAGGGTGGGTAATAAATAACATTTTATTTAATTATTAGTTGTTAATAGAATGTTTTTCTTTGAAAAATAATATATAATTGTGTTTTATTGTGTTTTTAGGTCTGTGTTGTGGATATTAGACTGTTAAAGCTTGTGTACTCAATTAATGTTTATTTATTTTGATCAATAAGATGTTTTTAAATTATTATGAATTATGTTAATTATGGAAATAAATGTAATTTAAAATGTTGACGTGTTTTCTTATTGGTGTGGTGTTATAGGGTATGAAAGAAAAGAAATACATTTATGTTTTAAATAATGTTTTTGTTTGTTAAAATTTGCTACTTTTAAATAATTATTGTTTATAAATGAATGTATTATTTAATATATTATTTGTAGGTTTTGTTATATGTAATTAATATTATATGTGTTCTTTTTATATGTTTAATACATAAAAATTTATATTTTTTAAATATCGTTTTTTTTACTTTTATGATTTTTTACAATTTGTTTGAACTGTTTAAGTGTGATTAGTAACTTTTGTTTCTCTTCTATCCAACACTTTCCCTAATATTTCACTCACTGGAATGGGAATAGTCATTTGTATCTCTTCGCTATCCAACACTTATCCTACTGTTGTATTCAGTGGAGTGGTAATAGTAATTTTACCCCTCCGCTATCCAATACTTTCGCTACTGTTACATTCTTTGGAGTGGGAATAGTAATTTTTATACCTCCGCTATCCAATATTTTCCCTACTATCGCACTCACTGGAGTGGGAATAGTAATTTTGACCCCTTCACTATCCAACACTTTCCCTACTGTTGCACTTACCAGAGTGAGAATAGTAATATTTACCCCTTCGCTATACATCAATTTCCCTACTGTTGCACTCACTGGAGTTGGAATAGTACATTTTATTCCTCCACTATCCAACACTTACCCTACTTTTGCACTCACTGGAGTGGGAATAGTAATTTTTATACCTCCGCTATCCAATATTTTCCCTACTATCGCACTCACTGGAGTGGGAATAGTAATTGCAGCCCCTCCGTTATCCAACACTTTCCCTACTGTTGCACTCTTTGGAGTGGGAATAGTTATTTTTACCCCTTCACTATCCAACACTTTCCCTACTGTTGCACCTACTGGAGTGAGAACAGTAATTTTTACCCCTTCGCTATACAACATTTCCCTACTGTTACACTCACTGGAGTTGGAATAGTACATTTTATTCGTCCGCTATCCAACACTTACCCTACTTTTGCACTCACTGGAGTGGCAATAGTAATTTTTAACCCTCTGCTATCCAATACTTTCCCTACTGTTGCACTCTTTGGAGTGGGAATAGTCATTTTTACCTCTCCGCTATCCAACACTTTCCTTACTGTTGCACTTACTGGAGTGGAAATAGCAATTTTTACCGCTCCGCATTCCAATCGCTGCCCCTCCGTTATCCAACACTTTCCCTACTGTAGCAATCTTTGGAGTGGGAATAGTAATTTTGACCCCTTCACTATCCAACACTTTCCCTACTGTTGCACTTACCGGAGTGAGAATAGTAATATTTACCCCTTCGCAATACATCATTTTCCCTACTGTTGCACTCACTGGAGTTGGAATAGTACATTTTATTCCTCCACTATCCAACACTTACCCTACTTTTGCACTCACTGGAGTGTGAATAGTCCTTTTTACGCATCCCCTATCCAATATTTTCCCTACTATTGCAATCACTGGAGTGGGAATAGTAATTGCTGCCCCTCCGTTATCCAACACTTTCCCTACTGTTGCACTCTTTGGAGTGGGAATAGTTATTTTTATCCCTTCACTATCCAACACTTTCCCTACTGTTGCACCTACTGGAGTGAGAACAGTAATTTTTACCCCTTCGCTATACAACATTTCCCTACTGTTACACTCACTGGAGTTGGAATAGTACATTTTATTCCTCCGCTATCCAACACTTACCCTACTTTTGCACTCACTGGAGTGGCAATAGTAATTTTTAACCCTCCGCTATCCAATACTTTCCCTACTGTTGCACTCTTTGGAGTGGGAATAGTCAATTTTACCTCTCCGCTATCCAACACTTTCCCTACTGTTGCACTTACTGGAGTGGAAATAGCAATTTTTACCGCTCCTCATTCCAACATTTTTCCTACTGTTGCACTCACTGGAGTTAGAATAGTAAATCTAATTCCTTTGCTAGCCAACACTTACCCTACTTTTGCACTCACTGGAGTGGGAATGGTAATTTTTACCCCTCCGCTATCCAACACTTTCCCTACTGTTGCACTCTTTGCAGTGGGAATAATAATTTTTACCCCACCGCTATCCAAAACTTTCCTACTATTGCACTCTTTAGAGTTGGAATAGTAATTTTTGCCCCCTCCGCTATCCAACACTTTTCTACTGTTTCTATCACTGAAGTGGGAATAGTAATTTTTACCCCTTCACTATCCTACACTTTCCCTACTGTCGCACTTAATTTATTGTAAATTATTGATATATATATTTTTATCATTTTAAAGTTTACAAATTAAATAAAGATAATAGTTAATAAATGTTTTAAGTAAATGTATGTATATGTATAAATTATTATGTTAGTGTGTTTATATT
This sequence comes from Lissotriton helveticus, assembly GCF_964261635.1. Classification (NCBI taxonomy): domain Eukaryota; kingdom Metazoa; phylum Chordata; class Amphibia; order Caudata; family Salamandridae; genus Lissotriton; species Lissotriton helveticus. Next base: position 645,202,453 of record NC_136070.1, read on the forward strand.
TTTTAGTTAAGTTTATTTGTTATATTTAGTTAAAATATATATGTAGGGGCCGATTCCAATATCGGACGGACCTGAGTCTGTCCGACATCAGCCAGGAGCTGTAACCGACCGACCTGCTGTCGTCCGTTACAGCCCTGCTAGTACATTGCGACTGAACAGGGTTTGGTCGCATTCGTATACTTTACAATACAAGCATGCATTCCGAGTGGAATGCATGCCTGCATTGTTGAAAGCAGGGGTGCAGTTCATCCCTGCACCCTGTGGCCGGCACAACAAGGTGCCTGTCATAGGGTGCACGGATCAACAGAGGGGCACCATAGGTGCCCCCAGGCCGCCATTTGGCGGCCTCGCACCCATGGGGGCCCTGCTGGGGGCCCCCAGAGACAGTTTCCGACTGCCTTTTCGTGCCCGAGAACCCGGCACGAAAAGGCAGTGAAAAATTACCATTGTACTCCCTCGGTCGCAAAGAGGCAGCCGGGGGAGTACTGGAAGATTTCCAGACGGCGGATGGGCTCTCCGAGCCTGTCGTCCGCAATTCGGAAATCCGAGTCAGATTTCTTTCGGACCGAGCCCATCAGAATGGCTCGGTCGGAAAGGAATACGGGCCACACATTCCGGTTCAGTCGTAAGGGCTCCGACCATCGTTCGGAGACCTTCCGACCGAAATCGGAATCGGACCCTAAATGTGATTTATTTCGTTAAAAATAATATTATTATTTAATATACTTAATATATATTATTTTATATATATTTTGCAATCTATATTTTTTACATCAATATTTTTTACCTCAATATTTTTGTACTTACCTGTTATGGTATGGGAGTCGATATTTTTGTAGTCGATATTTTTAACTCAATATTTAGAACATCCATATTTGTGACATCAATATTCTACCAGTGAACCGATCAAATAAAACAGCCTTTGTGTAGTGAAGAAGCCTCCCACATTTTTGGCCATGTAAGCTACTTCTAATAAATGTAACCCATCATGGGCTACTACCTTATATATGGACTACATGAATGTACATAGAGGTAGTCAAGCGGGAAAGTGGAAAGAGTGTAATCAATCACGAAAGGAGAGGGAAAAAAGTAAGGTAGGAGATAAAGGAAAGAACAGTGGAATCAAATTAAGGAAAGAAGGAATATCTGAAGCAAAGAGAAAAGAAAGAGAAGGAAGGAAGGAGAGAAAGAAGGAAAGAATTAATGAAGTGAAGTGAAGAAGAAATAAATGGAAAACACAATGAAAATATTAATGTTAAAGCCATTTACAACACACTCAAATCACCCCGAGAGGTCTCTCAGCACGACCAGGCAGCCAAACAGCCTAGCACAATCAGCTCAAAACAAAACTATAGTTTCCTGAAGTAGAAATGGCCCCTACAGGTCCTAATAAAGAGTGGGAGCATATTCCAATATAAAGGGGCCAGATAGGAAAAGGTCCTGCTACCCAAACTGGTCTTCTTGATACGTGGGATGCTTAACAGTGCTTTGTCACTTGATCTCAACAGTCTGGGCGGAAGGTACTGTGTAAGTTTGGGGGCTAAGTACATGGAGCCATGGCCAGTGAAGGCTTTGTGTATAAGACAGCACAGTTTGAAAATAATTCTCTTACGAACTGGGAGCCAATGAAGGGTTTGAAGGAGGGGTGCGAAGGCGGTCGTGGCAGGCAGATTACAGATAAGGCAAGCCGCAGTATTCTGCACCACCTGCAGTTTAGATAGCAATGTCTCATTAGTGGAAGCCAGCAATACGTTGCAGTTGTTCGGGATGATTAATCACCAGGGCCTGGACCACAGTTTTTCTGGCAGAGAATGGGATGAAGGGGAGAGCTCTTCTCAGCAAACGCATAATGTGAAAACAAGAGCCACAGGTAGACATTACCTGTTCATTCATTGAGAGGGGTTGAGCCATACATACTCCCAAGTTCTTAATCACCGGTCGCCCACTAGTCCAAAATCTTCAGCAAAATACATGACATAATAGACACATCTCCCAAGCCAGTGCGGCTTATTGGCCTCCTGGGTTACGTGAAAGTCACGGAGGCAGAAACGCGCAAGCTACATGCCATGTTGTTGCTGCTAGCTAAGCGCAGGGTAGCTATGTTCTAGGGGAAGAAGCGAGCACCCACAGCGGTAGCCTGGGGGACAAGACGTTGCATTCAGCCATACTCAACTGACAACCTTCTGGGAGCTGATACCATCTGCTTCTAGACCGAAGGACATTTGGGCTCCGTTTCTTGACTGGGCTCGCTTGCTACAAGCTATGAGGGAAGACTCCCTGGAGCAGACCAGATCTGCAGGTTCACAATGAAGGGATGGGAGATTAGCATTCAGCTAGGTTAAACTGGGATATGCAACTCTTCGGTGTTAGCTGTACACTGTACAATAGCTGGTCTGGTGTCCCCACCACCTTACTGTGGTATCCCAGCCAACTATCCAAGCTGGGATCTGACCGGATCACATTTCCTGTAACGCCTCATAGATAATGATATACTATGAATGTAATATATCTATGTTGTACAGCTAAATTTATGTGTAACACATGTGACATTAAACTGCTTATCTGACTGATCTGATGTAACTGTTTGTTGTTTTGGAAATGCCAATAAAAAATAAGCAAATTAAAATAAAAAAAATCTTAACCACCAACTTGGGTGAGGGAGCAGTTCCAAGTTAAGCTGGCCACCAGTCGGCAGACCATATTTGTTGAGCCTTGCCAAATAACATAATCTATATTTTTTCCACATTAAGCTGGAGACAGTTATCTGTCATCCATGAGGCAATTGTCGACAGACCATCTTGAAAACATTGTTTTGTTTCAACTAGGTCTTTATCGAAGGAGATAACTAACTGAGTATCCTCAGCATAAGTAATATTTCAAACCCAAAAGCTCTTAAAATCTTGGCAAGAGGGGTCACATATATGTTAAAGAGCAGCGGGCTGAGACATGAGCCCTGGGGAACCCCTTTTTTTAATGGTATAGTGCACAATTTAAAAGACCAAGAATGATGGTTTAGGTTCTTTTGGACAAAATATCACAGAACCACTTTAAGGCTGTCTCATGAATGCCAATCTCCTGTAGCCTATGTAATAATTTAGAATGGGACACTGTGTCAAAAGCAACTGACAAATTGAGTAATATAAGCATAGCTGGAAAATTGGTGTCTAACGAGCCTCGGATATGGTCGGTCACCGTAACCAAAGCAGTCTCAGTACTATGAGATGATAGGAAACCCGATTGTGAGTGGTCTAAAATGTCATTAGATTCAAGGAACTATGAGTTGTGAATTGATTAGTTCTTCCAAGAGCTTGCCCGGTAAAAGGAGCAATGAGATTTGACAGTAATTAGAGAGGTTCAACGGGTGATAGAACAAAGGAAAGAAATAGAAGAGATGGGAAGGTAAAGGAAAGAAGTAATAAATGAGAGACAGAGATAAAGGAAACAAGAAATTATGGAGAGATAAAGAGGAAGGAAAGGAAGAAGAAATCAAGCAGAGGAGGAGGAAACAGAAAGAGGGACCAAAGAAGAGAAAAGGGAGGAAGAAAGGAAGTCAAAGATAAGAGGAGAAAGGAGAGAATGAAAGAAGGCAAGAAGAAGACAACAGAAAGAATTAGACAAGGGCAGGAAAAAAGAAGTGATGGAAAGAAAAGGAGGAATGCTGAAGAGAAAGAAAGAACAAAGAAAGAAAAGAAGTGATAAATCAGGAAAATAACAAAGGAAAGAAAAAAGAAATAAAGAAGAGAAAAAAAGAAGAAAATTGAGAAACGAGAGAGAAAAAAGAAAGAAGTGGAGAGCAAGAAATAAATAAATAGGAACGCAAGGGAGAATTGACTGAAGAAAGGAAGGAAGAAAGAGGAAAAGAACGAGAAAATGGTAAGAAAAAAATACAATAAGAAAGAAAAAGGAAAGAATGAAAGAAAGCCAAGAGTCTGTTGTTCCACCCCTTACCCGTACCAAATTGCAGTGTTAAGGAAGACAAGTCAACAGCTCCCTGCTATCCAAAAGGCTTCATAGAATATCTAAAGGAGCCCTGTCTCCACTCCCTTACTTCAATGCCTGGGTCTCCTCCCTCCAAGTACACAAATGTGAGCAATACACTTCCACTACCTGCAAGCACAGTCCTCGCCCTCCATCTTGGGCAATGCCTGGTCACTCATCCAAACTGGATCCATTGGCCGCCATTACTGTGGCTCACTCACACATGCACCATGCTTTTAACATTCGCACTAAACACAACTCAGGATGTTAGTGTGGACTACTGGGCAAGTGCATAGGAGCAGAACTTTACTTGATTGGCCAGTAGACCTCTACTCCAGTGATCCAGATATAAAGGTCTGATCGCACTACTGATCCTTAAAACATGGTATGCTGCCACTACTGCTATGTATGCAAATCCCAATGTTATTAATAATAGGCCCCTGTCTCAAATGGTGCGCCCATGCAGGTCACATTACAAGTCCAGGACCTCGAATAGTCATCATCAACAGCTCTAAGCCTCTTAGTACACACTACAGTAGCATGATGTCAGGACCAAGAATAAAAAGCCAGGATACCAGATACATACGGCCAGGCCCTCGGGCCAGGGCGACAGGTCAGTTTATCATATAAGTGATAATGTCAACCTAAATGAGGGCATCAGTACCGTTTAGCGACACAATAGTTAGAGACTTCAACTCTAAATGCAGCTTTTGTGGGGTTGATACATCTTTCCAGCCCTCTACTCACAATCTTTTTTCAAGTAATCAGTGCTAAAATAATGGCTCCATAAATTATGGCCCAGTGGGTTTTCCCATGAAATTGTCAACATGGGTCGATAAAACACTATGTCACACCTGCGAACTTTAAACTGAACAGTCAAGTGTTGCTGCATGGGGCAATTTTGTTAAAACTTGCTACAACATTAAAGGAATCTCTGATGGCACTTTGAAGTGTCTAATCTAGCAGGAGATGTGTATATGTCATGAAAAAATCCAAAAATCCTAGTCCAAGTACAAGCCTTGAAAACCTTGTACACGAAAGACCCATGAGAAAAGTATTGCAGTGCGAGTTTAAAAAAAAAAAGAAATGGGTATTCCTAGCCTTTCATACAAAAAAATACAAAAAACCCACTCTGATGCAGGGCAATGTTCATTTGGATTGAGGACGCCAGTAAAGATTCACAGGTAAATGTAAATGTGTAGTACTTGTATACGCACGAATCACCATGAGGCATCTCGGCGCTTGTACTCATACCGCTGTGGAACCCTTCCTGGCTTTTCCCTGTGAAATGCCCACTCCTGGGCACCCCCAAGGTGAAGCCAGGCATCCTAGCGTTGTTGGGGCCATTGTGGAGATTAAGCAAGCTATTGCCCAGAGTTGCAGAGTGGGACCCATGATTAGAATAGGCACTGAGGCGAGAATTATCAGGTCCGAGGAAATTGAGCCCGAGACCCGCCGAGGCGGGAATTGAACCCTGGTCCCGGGCTAGACCTCTGCATCAGGGTCTGCCGCTCTAACCATTGAGCCACACTTCTCCACACATATACACAAATAAATACTTTTGGGCCCGATGTAGGTAAACAAGTACCGGTCGGTAATGGCCGAAAATACCGAATTTCGGCCGTTACTGACCGGTATTTGGTGTTTAAGATGTAGGGGGCCTTAAATTTACAGATTGGGTAAATTTACCGATTCGGTAATTTTACCGATTCTGTAAAATACCGAATCAGTAAATCTAGATGTAGGTGGCACTGAAAACAATGCTACAGGCCCTTTAGAATTCAATATTTACCATAAAATACTATTTCATGGTAAATAACGAATTCCTGTATACATGCACATCTGTGCATGTACACCTGTGCCATGTGACACACATACATGCCCTTAGGGCATGTATGTGTGCCACATGACACACAAGCCACAATCAGGGGTGCAACAGGGTGTCAAAGTGACACCATGTCCCCCTTGACAATTCGGTAATTTTACCGAATCTGTATTTACCGATTCGGTAATTGACATTGATTCCTATGGGCCTCAAGGCCCATAGGAATCAATGGCAAATACCGATTCGGTAAATACCGAATCCTACCGATTCGGTATTTTTTATCGAATTTTTACCTACATTGGATTTACCGATTCATAAATACCGAATCGGTAAAATTCGGTATTTATGAATCGGTAAATCCAAATTACCTACATCTAGCCCTTTGATGGTTATTTGCTCCTGAAAGGGCACAGTTATTTAATCAGTTAGAAGATGTCCTGAGTAATGCAGGATTGTTGAAAACTAATTATTTTGGATGAATGTAATTTTTTTTTACCCAGTGGAGGATTGTGAGAAAATTCCCTCTTGTGTCTGTTCACCCTCATCTTTCGCTGAATTCTACTACTGTTTTTTTACTCTGCACATTGGGGTGCTGCAATGCAGGAACCCTAAAACATATCAAATTGGGCTAGTCCCCAATTGGCATATTTCTCTCTCCTGTAAGGCCATAGTGTATGGGGTAAGATTTACCCCTGTGGCGTGGAAAGTTAAATGCCACCTGTGGACTGCAACACTTATGTGCCATTCACTATTGGGACAAGGAAAACATAACTTTAGGCACACCAATGTAGCCTGATGACTGCAGTTTAAACCCGCAGCCCGGCCTGTCAGAAAAACTCTTTCGAGAAGGGAAAACCTTCCATAAGCAGGCCTCATAGCACACAAGGTAAGGCGTCTAGTATTTTAAAGTACAACATGTAGAAAGTTAATGTTACCGTGTCCCTACAGTGACAAGCCCAAAAAGCTATTTTCACTGAAGATAACTCTGGTTGTCTATGAAGAAAACAAGAGTGCAGATTAATATATTATAGCCTACATGTCACCACCAAATTGAAGGGCCTAGAGCCTGTACACTTTGAGTAATTTACACTTTTGGGTAAGTTTACAAATGTTTGTCTATTCACAAGTTCTGAGTGCAAGTTACACTTTTGGAATAAATGCTCCTTGATTGGCACACAGGTTTCAGCTCCCTCCAAGGGCAGATTACCTGTTCTATCTTGAATACATTTTAAAAGAGTGCATTCAAGGACAGTCTGCAGTAAGGCAGGCAAAGTATGCTGTAAAAGTGTTTGGGTTGCCTCAGGAACTTTTTTCTCATTGGTTAGCGGGTGACCAGAAGTCACTTCCACCCACCAGCTACTGAACTGTTCAAAAATGGACCTTAACACCAGCTCATAAGCACACTTTCTGGACCTTTGAAAGAACAGAAGGATTCTACTTACTGTTTGAAACCTGTGAGACACCCTGAATGGCTGGACCTGCACCCACTTATACCCAGGACAAACAAGTGGACTCCAAGGTTTCAGCTTATTTGAAGTCTTTTGTGGTTCACCCTGACAAGGAGTGTGCATATTTGAGTGGGCCTTTCACCCCCCTCAACTAATAACCCAATTTCGTACACCTGCCTCCAGCATCATCACCTGTAAACCTGATTTCGATAATCTCAATTGGTCCATGCATCATCAATGCATTCCTCTCCTGTGCAGCATCACTTGAAGGCGCTTAGCTATTCCTCCATTGGTCAAGGCATTATTGCATCCCTGTACAAATCAGCATCACCAGATTGTCCGACTTTCCTATTTCCTTATTGTTCCCCACACCAGCGCATCCCTGCCCTAAGCCGCATGGTCTCGACGCCCGACTTTGCTTTACACGATTGGTCCATGCATCGCCAATGCATCCCTGGCCTAAGCAGCATCTCCTCAACGCCCGACTTTGGTTTACACGATTGGTCCATGCATCGCCAATGCATCCCTGCTCTAAGCAGCATCGCCTGAACGCCTGACTTTGCTTTACACGATTGGTCCATGCATCGCCAATGCATCCCTGCCCTAAGCAGCATCTCCTCAACGCCCGACTTTGGTTTACGTGATTGGTCCATGCATCGCCAATGCATCCCTGGCCTAAGCAGCATCGCCTGAACGCCTGACTTTGCTTTACACGATTGGTCCATGCATCGCCAATGCATCCCTGCCCTAAGCAGCATCGCCTGAACGCCTGACTTTGCTTTACATGATTGGGCCATGCATCGTCAATGCATCCCTGCCCTAAGCAGCATCGCCTGAATGCCTGACTTTGCTTTACACGATTGGTCCATGCATCGTCAATGCATCCCTGCCCTAAGCAGCATCGCCTGAACGCCTGACTTTGCTTTACACGATTGGTCCATGCATCGCCAATGCATCCCTGCGCTAAGCAGCATCGCCTGAACGCGTGACTTTGCTTTACACGATTGGTCCATGCATCGTCAATGCATCCCTGCCCTAAGCAGCATCGCCTGAACGCCTGACTTTGCTTTACACGATTGGTCCATGCATCACCAATGCATCCCTTCTCTAAGCAGCATCGCCTGAACGCCTGACTTTGCTTTACACGATTGGTCCATGCATCGCCAATGGATCCCTGCCCTAAGCAGCATCTCCTCAACGCCCGACTTTGGTTTACACGATTGGTCCATGCATCGTCAATGCATCCCTGCCCTAAGCAGCATCGCCTGAACGCCTGACTTTGCTTTACACGATTGGTCCATGCATCGTCAATGCATCCCTGCCCTAAGCAGCATCGCCTGAACGCCTGACTTTGCTTTACACGATTGGTCCATGCATCGCCAATGCATCCCTGCCCTAAGCAGCATCTCCTCAACGCCCGACTTTGGTTTACACGATTGGTCCATGCATCGCCAATGCATCCCTGGCCTAAGCAGCATCTCCTCAACGCCCGACTTTGCTTTACACGATTGGTCCATGCATCGCCAATGCATCCCTGGCCTAAGCAGCATCTCCTCAACGCCCAAATTTGGTTTACACGATTGGTCCATGCATCGCCAATGCATCCCTCTCCTACGCAGCATTAATCGAATATCCTGCTTTGCTCGCCTTCTCTTGGGCAAGGCTTTGTTTTAAGACTGTCCTAAGACACATTGTCAGAATGCCCTGGGTCCTCTTCATTGCCTGGACCAGGTACTCTCCTATCCATGTCACAGCAGCAGCATCCCAATGCCCAACAGCTTATTTGCTGTTTGCCCACTTGTCCGGGCATCACTGCATCTCTGTGTTACGCAACATCACCTGATGTTACTACCCCCCCACACAGCACCCCGCCTTCCACCCCACACACAAGTTTATGCATCACTGCATCCCTGTCCTATTCAGCACCATCCGAATGTTCTGCTGTGCTATTCATCCACTGGGCTAGGGAGTATACACCTATCTTATGCAGCATCTTCCCAGTGCCCGGCTTTCCTATTCATACACCAGTAGAGCCAGTGCTGCATCTTTGTATTATGCAGCAACATCTGAATGTTCGGCTCTGCTCTTCCTCCACTGGGCCAGGGCGTATACAGTATGCCCCTGTCTTATGCAACAACATCCTCACAATGTTCTGCTTTGTTATTATTCCTTTGCTGGACCAGAGCATACACCCCAGCTTTATGCATAATCGTCCGAATGTCCTGCTTTCCTATTCATACACCAGTATAGTCATCTCAGAATCCTGCCTTATGCAGCAACATCCGAATGTCCTGCTTTCCTAGTCATACACTGGTATAGCCATCTCAGAATCCTGCCTTATGCAGCAACATCCGAATGTCCTGCTTTCCTATTCGTACACCGGTATAGCCATCTCAAAATCCTGCCTTATGCAGCAACATCCGAATGTCCTGCTTTCCTATTCATACACCGGTATAGACATCTCAGAATCCTGCCTTATGCAGTAACATCTGAATGTCCTGCTTTCCTAGTCATGCACCGGTATAGCCATCTCAGAATCCTCGCCTTATGCAACAACATCCAAAAGTTCTGCTTTGCTATTATTCCTTTGCTGGACCTGAGCGTACACCCCAGCTTTATGCATAACCGTTCGAATACCCTTCTCTCCTATTCATACACCAGATAGTCATCTCAGAATCCTGCCTTATGCAGCAACATTAGAATGTCCTGCTTGCCTATTCATACACTGATATATTCATCTCAGAATCCTGCCTTATGCTGCAACATCCAAATATCCTGCTTTCCTATTCATGCACCAGTATAGCCAGCTCAGGATCCCTGCCTTATGCAACAACATCCCAATGTTCTGCTTTTTTATTATTACTTTGCTGTACCTGCCCGCACAGCCCAGCTTTATCTCAGAATCCTGCCTTATGCTGCAACATCCAAATGTCCTGCTTTCTATCCTTGCACCGGTATAGTCATCTCAGAATCCTGCCTTATGCAGCAACATCCGAATGTCCTGCTTTTCTATTCATGCACCAGTATAGTCATCTCAGAAGCCTGCCTTATGCAGCAACATCTGAATGTCCTGCTTTCCTATTCATAAACCGGTATAGTCATCTCAGAATCCTGCCTTTTGCAGCAACATCCGAATGTCCTGCTTTCCTATTCATACACCAGTATAGTCACCTCAGAAGCCTGCCTTATGCAGCAACTTCCGAATGTCCTGCTTTCCTATTCATGCACCGGTATAGCCATCTCAGAATCCTGCCTTATGCAGCAACATCCGAATGTCCTACTTTCCTATTCATGCACCGGTATAGCCATCTCAGAATCCTGCCTTATGCAGCAACATCCGAATGTCCTACTTTCCTATTCATGCACAGGTATAGCCATCTCAGAATCCTGCCTTATGCAGCAACATCCGAATGTCCTACTTTCCTATTCATGCACAGGTATAGCCATCTCAGAATCCTGCCTTATGCAGCAACATCCGAATGTCCTACTTTCCTATTCATGCACAGGTATAGTCATCTCAGAATCCTGCCTTATGCAGCAACATCCGAATGTCCTGCTTTCCTATTCATACACCGGTATAGCCATCTCAGAATCCTGCCTTATGCAGCAACATCCGAATGTCCTGCTTTCCTATTCATACACCGGTTTAGCCATCTCAGAATTCTGCCTTATGCAGCAACATCCGAATGTCCTGCTTTCCTATTCATACACCGGTATAGTCATCTCAGAATCCTGCCTTATGCAGTAACATCTGAATGTCCTGCTTTTCTAGTCATGCACCGGTATAGCCATCTCAGAATCCTGCCTTATGCAGCAACATCTGAATGTCCTGCTTTCCTATTCATGCACCGGTATAGTCATCTCAGAATCCCAGCCTTATGCAACAACATCCAAAAGTTCTGCTTTGCTCTTCCTCCACTGGGCCAGGGCATATACAGTATGCCCCTGTCTTATGCAGCACCATCATCCCAATGTTCTGCTTTGCTATTATTCCTTTGCTGGACCTGAGCGTACAACCCAGCTTTATGCATAATCGTTCGAATGCCCTTCTCTCCTATTCATACACCAGTATAGTCATCTCAGAATCCTGCCTTATGCAGCAACATTAGAATGTCCTGCTTGCCTATTCATACACTGATATATTCATCTCAGAATCCTGCCTTATGCTGCAACATCCAAATATCCTGCTTTCCTATTCATGCACCAGTATAGCCAGCTCAGGATCCCTGCCTTATGCAACAACATCCCAATGTTCTGCTTTTTTATTATTACTTTGCTGTACCTGCCCGCACAGCCCAGCTTTATCTCAGAATCCTGCCTTATGCTGCAACATCCAAATGTCCTGCTTTCCTATCCTTGCACCGGTATAGTCATCTCAGAATCCTGCCTTATGCGGCAACATCTGAATGTCCTGCTTTCCTATTCATGCACTGGTATAGTCATCTCAGAATCCTGCCTTATCCTGCAACATCTGAATGTTCTGCTTTGCTATTCGTCCACTGGACCAGGGCGTATACCCCTGCCTTATGCAACCTCATTCTAAAGCCCTGCCTAGCTCCCCTCCCACTGTCTCACGTTCTGTGGGTTCTTAGGTTGGTTTGCTCTGCCCCTAAGAGATGTCCCTATAACCGTGTGCTCTGCCGGCGGGGGAGATGGTGAGTGTTAGAGAAAATATACTGCAGGGATCCATGGACTGCAGCTGAGTGACGTGGTGAGGTCAAAGGTTCCCAGGCCCTGTCGCTGCTCCGGCTGCCAGGCTGCCTGTGCACCGTTGCAGGAAGAACAGGTTTCAGCCTGAGCTGCCCACCACACCCGGGACCAGGCCGCGTCTGTTCACCGTGGCACGTCACGGAACCGGTTTCAATGTGGTCTGTGAATTGCTCATCATACCAGCAGTTATTATCATGACTGGGCTTCGAGCCAGACATGGGAGTTCCTCTCGTTCAATGTTCAAAAATAAACAAATGGGGCCTGCCTAATTGTTTTTTCGTCTGCTTTCCTCCTGTGCAGGAATGTCTCTCTTCTGCTGAAGTGCGTGACTACGTCTTCCTCCCAACTATGAATGAAGGCGTGAATGAGTGATAGCACTTGTAGCGGCCTGGGCTTTAAGGCGCTGAAGTTGTGGCACACACACCCCCTCTGAGCTTTAAAGGCCGAAAACAATGTTCAGGTGGAATTTTGATAACTGTAGTTATAGCATTTAACACATTGGGCTGTTGGGCGCTATAGCGATAACCACTTGGGCTTCTAGGCGTCTTAGCTATGTGAACTGCCACATTGACCTTTAGGCACATTGTCAGTTACTGCCTGAGATTGTACACGTTGCATTTGTAGCCATTACTACTGAGTTTTTTCCCTTAAAGTAATGATAACAGACAGTTGTCACGTGGGCTTTAAAGCACTGTAGTTCCGAAAAGACCATCTATGCTTTTCAGCACTATAGCCATACAAATTAACTCTTGTGCTTCCAGGTGCTATATTACAATATCTATCCCTCCTGTGTTTCAGATGCTACAACAATTACCACCAGGAATTTTATGACCATTAACAAGGGCGTAACACAGACCCTGCAGTCCGTGTGGGCCAGGGGGCTCCCGAACCTTCAGGGGACCCCAAACTTTCCACAGAGGCCCCTTTCTGCTAAAGACCAATGCATATCTTTAAGAGGGGGGCCCTCTTCACATTCACATCAATTTAGTTACACACCTGACCAATAGGAAATATCACCTAAACCTCTAGGGGGTGATAGCCTAGCAATACAACCTGGTTGTTAAGGTTCTAAAGCCACCGAATCTACATCAGCTTCTTGGTGCTATAATAATAATCACCACCTGAGCTTCAAAGCACTAGAGAACACCACCTGGGCTGTAGGCACTTTGGCAATAGTAACCATCTAGACATTAAAATTTAAATGTAAATGTAAATTTAAATTTAAAAATGTAAACTTAAATTGCATTTATATAGTGCTAACGACCCCTGGCGAGGTGTTGAAGCGCTTTAAGGCTAATGCCTATGTTACCCAGGACCCAAAATTAGTGGTCAGTCCATCAGTTACTGGGTTTAGTTTTGCATGCTCATTCTATGCATTCACTCCAGTTACTTTGTGGTACATTATTGACATAAACGTTCTCATTAGAGGGGGCTATGTGAGAAGCAAGTGCATGCCGGAATTAATAGATAGTGTTATGGTTTCCAAAAAAAGAGCTTAAGATATAAGATTTAGAGTAGTTTATATACGGAAGAGGCACGGGGAAGGTAGAAGGGAAGGAGATGTGAATTTAATAAATATTGGATGGAAGCTTCATTGAAGGTCAATTTTTCATGCAGGGTTTTAAGGAACGGAACAGGTTGAGTTTTTTTGCATGCAATCTGTGGATGTAAACCTCCTGAAAGGTGTAACGTCTGCTGTATGGGAATGTGGCTTTCACAATCTTCCTAGGGCCACTTCAAGAGGTGGCACAGATACTTCCTGTACTGAAATAAAACAGCTGATCGGTGCTTGTTGAGACCACTTTGCAAGTGACTAACAAGCAGAGTGACATTTGACCACATCCCGTTACCGGTGTGAGTAAATTCAGTGCATGTTTGTGACTTATTCAATACCACTTCGGGAGGTGCTGTCCCGTGCGCCCACCTCAAGGGCACCCGACAGGACAGACGCCATACCCTGCATAATGGATGTGTCTGAGGTCATGTCTCGTGTCGTAGATGACAGGTGTGATCTTCAGCAAGCACTGTTGGAAGCCTCCCTCTGCTCCCACATGAAGTAATTTAAAGACACGTGCATGGGGTGATTCTATAAACAGTGCGGCAGGTGCAGGTGCACCGGGGCTTAGAGTATTGAAACAGGGGACACACTTCACCCAAATGATGGGTGCCTTTTACGACAGATATCTTGACGACATGCTGGTCCATTCAAAACCCAAGCACTGTAACATGAGTCTACCTCGCACTTCGTACCTGTCGTGGTGAGCACGCTGGCCGCGAAGAACAGGGCGGAAGTGTACTCCCAGTTCTCAATGTCCGAGCTGTTCCCGAGCGCCGAGACGCCGTAATTATCCGCTATAATCACCTCTCGCAGAAGCTTGTCCAGGGACGAAGTTGCCACGCAGGGGTTGTCCAGCAGGAAGCGCTGGTGGGCCTCTCGGACCGTCTGCCGCAGGGCGCCCTCGTGCCGCGCCTCGATGGCCATGAAGACCAGGGCACCCAGGACCAGGAACAGCAGGTAAATGGACAGCAGCAGCCAGTAATTCCAGGCGCGGGGGAGCTTCGGCAGGTCCAGGGAGACCATGGCAGCGGCTAGCGCCCACTGGAGGGCTTCTGGGAGCGGCAGGGGCTAGTCCGGGTCTAGGGCTGCTCGAGAGGACCAGCCCCTGGCGGAAGGCATGGATCCCACGGTGCTTCGGTGTCAAGTTTGCGATGGAAACACACCCTGTGCAGGCAGGCAGGCAGGCGAGGCGCATGATTCCGGGTGAGGTAGCACAGGTAGGCGGCGCGATCTGCAGACAGGCAGCGAGGGAGGGAGGGAGGGTGAATACCTGAGCTCGGCCAATGTGCATGGCAGCGGGGGCCCGGCCCGCTGCAACCACACAATAGCGCGTTGCCTGGAAACTCTGCGCTGTAACTGATCTAATTTACGAGACGGATGTATGGCTCGATGGATGAGTGGGTTTGTGAATGAATGCTTGGGTACATTTATGGGTTAACGATTTGTTGTTTTAGTGTCTCGGAGCATTTGTACGGCGCTTCTGTTATTTTTTTAGACTTCGAGCGCTTTTCGCGGAGACCTCTTTTTCCCCTCCAGTTTTATATGGCGCGAAGTGAACTCGACCGAAGTTTTGGAGCACTTTACATTAGCACCAGATACAATCATTTTTGGTTTGCCCAGAATCACAGGATGCCGAGACGACGCCAAAACTGGAACCTGGTTCCCCAGCTCCAAAGTCGGCAGCTCTTGCTGTTACGCCACACCCTTTGTTCATATGTCGGGGGTTTCTGTTGTTGGATATCGGGGTGGGTGGGTTTGTGAATGACACTACATGATATATGATTGATGCTATATTGGTGGATGTATGGAATGATAGTTGGAAGGATGAACAGGTATATTTATGCGTCGGAAGATATAGAGATGAATGGGTGCACAGCTGGGTGGAAAGATGGGAGTAGATTTACGTATGGAAATTGATGGCTAGGGTGGGACTCAAGGGCCGCATGACTTTATGATGATGACGGAGGACTTCATAAGGTGCATATGTGGGGATGGCGGAGAAAGGAACCTCTGGCACAGGGTGAAACGCAGGATGAGAGTGACAGAGAATAGGTCGTCCTACACTTAATGCAACACATTTTTGTCGAGACACACCCTACAAGGGGGGACATCTAGCCTAGCCTACGGCCGCTATGAGGTTTTCAGGTGTCGGGGGCCTCTCTCACGCAGAGAGCCCCCTTCATAAGGGCATAGAGCCGCGTTCCAGTGATATTTTGTAATGGTCTGTTCTCCGGCTCCCCATGGCTAGCAAGCCCAGCCACACTTTAGTGATGCGCATGCGCGAGGTAAGATGACCTGTGAAAGAGACGGTTTAGCAAGTTAAAGAATAACCCCAGCCAGTCATACTCAAACAATCAGGGAGCGCTAACCATACCTGCTTCCGGTACACAAGTCCTAAAAAAAGAAGTGGGGGAACTAACTAGGTTAGGCAGTATGCAGAGTGAAATGATGTCGCATGCCATCACAGAGCATGATGTCACACCACGTGACGTACGTGACATCACAGGAAGTGACATCAGATATTAAGACCTCACACATATGTTTATCAGGTATATCATGAGTAAATTTAAGCGCATTTTGAGATTTAATAAATGAGATTTGGAGTTGGGGTTGTGCCAAAAAAGTGCAACCCAGACGCAAAATCTGGGCCCCAACTAATACATTTACTTTCTTAAAACCTACCACAAAGTAATTGGCAACAAGGAGAAGCGTGGCAGTATATCTTAATTGGTTGCAAAGTTTACATTTTATAAAATATTTGATTGGGTAAGGCATCTGCTGCAGAGGTGCCCAGTAAATCTAAGGGAATAGAAATAATGTTGAGATAACTCTGGAGTTGAACACATTTGTTGAAGAGATCTGTGTTTTGAGATGTCCCAAATTTGAATCAAAGTAGTATAAGGTGAATGTGTCTCCTGCAAAACACATCAGGTATCATGCAGGTGACAGATTTTTATTTTATGCAGTTAGTACAGTGAGTTATGAAGGACATGTGACTCTTACACCTTGTGACCCTGTCTCATGTAACTCATCTTGTACATTGATTTACACATGTACATGATTTATTGTCAATGTATAACGTGTATGTTATGTTACGTAAAGAGCTCCGACACACTGCATTGAGTTGTGTAGCACTATAAAAGAAATAAAATACTGCTATTGAAATTGTTATTTGTGTAAATACTAGGACAGACCAACACACCTAACGTTCTTACGATGTATGCATCTATATATACAGGGACTGAACGTGAGAAGTTGGCCTGGCATATGATGTCCACTATTCTAGTGGGCACCTTGCCCCAGTCCAAACGACCCTTATTGAAGGTAGGTTTAGGCAACCTTTATAGAAAGCTATCCTAGTGGTAGCTGTGGAGAGCAGCCTTCAGGCTAAGTCTTAAAGGAATATAAAGCAGCTTGTTTTACCAGTCTATAATCCCTTGAAAAAGCAAATGAAAGCAGAACCACACCAGGTATATATATAAAATATATGTATTTATTCTAAACACACCCCTCTAGTCTCTTTATGAGTCTAGAAGTTAAAGTACAATACAGGAACTTAAATAGCACATAGTAAATTAGCACAGTATAAGTTTTGCCTTAAGGGCCTCACAAACCATATACTAAGAAAGTGGTATAAGTACCGCTCTAAGCATAGAGACAAGGCCTAGGGCCTGTATAACCGCTGGGGCCACCGCCATGTCGAGTTTACATTAGCAATAAACTCGGTGAGTTTTTGAAATGGTATTATTCCTACATAACGACCGATGATTTTAAATGTGGGGCATATTCCCTTGTAGATATTACCAACACTGGATATGTGGCCCTCATTCATGGAGAGATGTATTTAATTAACCTTCATTTTTGATTGTAGCATTGTGCATATATTTAATTTACTGATACTGTTGGGTGATGAACATGATATGCCCATAGTTGAGCTAATGGACCAATATCGGGGTTCTTTCTTAGAATCCGGGTGATGTTACAATGGTGTGCACACATCCCCAATTACAACATATTTATTTTGGATTATTATATTCCAGCTTATGTTTCCCGCGTTGTCGGGATCCCCTTCACTCATGCTGATTCGATTAGAATCCAGGGTGATCAGTAAGAATTGGTACTTTGACCGAATTGCGGCTTGACCAATTGCAGGACTAATAGCAACACAGGTCCTGATGAAGACCGGGGTGACCCTCATGGCACAGTAAGTCGGTCGAAACATGTTGACAACAGCGGTATAAGGAGGGTTGTTTTGAGAACTTGGTTTTCTCTTGGAAACACTACCCATCCTTTCTTTTCTTTTAATACTGGTTGCGGAACCTGTCAATAAATTTCCTGTTTGGTATCCTCAAACCAGTTTTAACACTTCCTGATTAACTGCACGTGTTGCATTTTAGTTCCAGTCACAGGGTGACACTCACAGATCACATATTGGTTTATGTATGTATGTCGTGTATTGTCATATTGTGTCCAGTGGTCTTTTATGTTCAAACCCCCTCCCTTATGCTCCGTCCAGAGTGTGGCTACACGTGGGCGTATTGTAAGCAGACCTGATGATGAAGCATGTCACACACTTCGGTGTGTGAGTGAGGGCAGTATTTTCAAAACAAACACTTTTTGTTTTGGTGTACGGTTTGTTTGGGGTTTGACTTTGATTTTGTTTTTGATTCTCTCCATCCCTCTACATGTGTAAAAATTAGATATCAGGGGGTTCGGGTTGGTAGAGTTGTATGTTGTTGACCCTCTCCCCTTCCTTTGTGTTTAATGCCACCAGGAACCACCCAAGGTAGGGACGCAGGAGACCCTCGGGGGACGAGTGCAGTGTCTAGACACAGCAGCGAATCCCAATTGACTTCTATGGAGGAAATGAAAGTTACAAAGTTAAAGTTTAAGGACACTTAGGAGTGGACTACGGTAGATCCCCTTCAGTATTGGACACTTCGAGGGTCAAGACCCATGGGAGCACCAAAGTACTTGTGGTACCTCACCCAGGGAAGCCGGATGCAAAGGTGTCTTTTTGTGTCGGGTTTCGTCGTTGTTTCCAATGGAGAGCTGCAAAGAAGTGCTGCAGGCGACCAGAAGGAAAGTGTCCGGATGGATCCAAGGGTGGATCGGAGATCTGAAGAACCTGAAAGCAGAGGGGACAGAGTCCGGGTCACTATCACTATCCAGTGACCAGGATGGCGACAAAAAGAAGCCAGCCGATGTTGCGTGCTTTCATGCGAAGTACGTGAAGCTTGACTCTTCAGCCACGAGGACCAGGCGGTGTCGATGACAACCAGGAGCTGGATTCGAGCTGTGCCATGAAGGATGTCGAGTGCTGCAGCATTGGTATCCAGATTGGACCCAACAAGCCTTGGCAACAGCAACCCCCGCAAGATGACAAGATGAGCTTCGGAGCAGACCAGCAAGGTCTGAGGGACTCACCATTTGGAGGGAAGTCAGGGCACATCTGGGGCAACCAGGAAAATCCAAGAAACAAAGGATTTACCTTCGTGGAGACCCACCTGTCAATGGACTAGGGATCGCAAAGGAGCCTCAAGCTGAAATGCTGAAAGCGGACCCACGGAACACTTGTGGAGTGTAGGCCCACAATCTTCAATGCAAAATGTGCTCAGGGCTTGGACTACAAGTAGCCCAATGCACAACTTCGGGAAAGCTCGGGAAGTTGATGCACTAGCAAATGTGTAGGATGTCCAGGAGTTCCGGTCCCGCGTCTCTCTCGATAGCTACAGGTCTCAGCTTTGTTGGGGACTCGTGTCAGCCTCGGACATGTCTGTAAGTCCATGTCCTGTGTAGCAGATTCTTCGGTATCCGGTGGGAGCCTCGAAAATGCAGACCGGAAAGATGCTTCTTTGGTGCCTGTTTGAACAGGGGAGTCACTCCTTGACCCCAAGGGAGATTTATTCCGTCTTCCAGTCGATATGGAATTTCGAAGGTCCAATATTTTCATCCAGAGTAATCTAAAGTCCTAGGGACTGGGTTCTATACTTATTCCAAGTTTAGGGGTTGGACTAACTCTAGGGTCCCACCTATGGGAGGACCTGGGGAGGGGGTGGTTACACCCCTTCCCCTTTGTCCAGTTTCACACCAGAGCTGGGGCTGAGTGCCCCAGCAACTGGTTTGAACTGGGAAATGCATGGGGACACCTTGTGTGCCCCAGGCACTGTCGGAAAATCATTCACTGAATGCAACCCACCCTGCCCCAATACACTAAAGCCTGTCTGGGGAGGTGCTGGCACCTCCCTGGACAGGAAACATATTGTCCAGGCCTCGCCTGCCAGAGTTTTGTCCAGCAGCAGGAGGTCAGACTTGTGTCTGTGGCAGCAGCATCCATTTTGTGATGCTGGGGCTCTGTTTAACTTCTACCGGGTCTACCAGTGTGTATATGTCTTCTCCCTCTAGAAGGGTGGAATGCTACCCCCGCTGCCAGAAAGCGCGGGGGGGGGGGTAGTATTCCAAAGTGTTTGACACCAAACAAGACATGTTTTGTCAAAGCCATTCCAAAGTTAGCATTAGTCGTGAGGATTATAATGCACTTAAGAGTATATAGTATGGCTATATCACAGAACAGCTATAAAGAAGGGATTCCGATATCTGCAGAGGGGCTCAGCTCATGCTAGGGCACCCTCTCACACAAAACCAGGCACTCTGCCTTCAGGACTGTCAAGGCCTGCCATAGGAGTGACTTATAGGTTCATGTGTGTCTGTTTTTAAAGGTAAATATAGGTATACTATATCTAAGTAAGGGGTGCTTACACTACCTTACCCAGGCTGCAAGTGCAGACCTGTGGTGTCATTTTGGAAGGCTTCCCAGGGGTGGCATAATACATGCTTCAGCTCCTGTTAGGCCTCTGGGGTACCTATGCCCTTGGTACCTAAGGTACCATATACTAGGGACTCACAAGGGTAACCCAGTAACCAATATTGAGTGTACCTAATGTACAGGTAATCAATTTAGAGAGAGAACAGCTAGGCTGTGGTCCTGATTAGCAGGGCCACAGCCAGACTAAAGTCGATAAACAAGTGAAACACAGCAAAAAGTGGGGGTATCCATAGTAAGCAGATCCTACTCTCCTACACAACCCCCACACCCCTAACGCAGGGACATTAAACTAACCTTGACCAGTTGAGTCTTCATGTTCTAAGTGGAAATATCTGGAGTGTCCATCTGCATTGGCATGGTTATTCCCAGGTTTATGTTCCACTGCATAGTCCATCCCCTGTAGGGAAATGGGCCACCTCAAAAGTTTGGGGTGTTCACCCTTCATCTGTTTTAGCCATAAGAGGGGCTTATGGTCTTTCTGAACTGTGACATGAGTGCCAAACAAGTATGGCCTCAGCTTCTTCAGAGCCCAAATCACAGCAAAGGCCTCCCTCTCAATAGCTGACCAACATTTCTCTCTAGGGGTCAGCCTTCTGCTAATAAAAGCTACTGGCTGGTACTTACCGTCATCATTCAATTGTGACAGCACAGCCCCTGCCCCCAACTCAGATGTATCTTTTTGGACAATGAATTCTTTGGAGTAGTTAGGACTTTGCAGAATTGGTGCAGTGCACATGGCCTGCTTCAGGTCATCAAATGCCTCCACTGAACTTTCTTAAGCATTCTTTTAGAAGTTAAGTCATTCAGAGGTGTCACAATGGATCCATACCCCTTGCAAATCTCCTATAGTATCAAGTCAGGCCCAAGAAAGCTCTGACCTGAGTCCGGGTGGTTGGAGCAACCCAGTCCATTATGGTCTGGATTTTGCTCTGCAATGGTTGAACCTGACCTACAAGGTGGCCCAGGTACACAACCTGACTCTGCCCTATCTGGCACTTAGTAGCCTTGATAGTTAGGCCTGTCTTCTGCAGGGCCTCCAAAACATTTCTCAGGTGGATCAGGTGATCTTCCCAGGTGGAGCTAAAGACAGCAATATCATCTAGATTTTGCTGCACTGTAGTTCTCCAGGCCTGTTAAGACTTTGTTCACCGACCTTTGAAATGTGGCAGGTGCATTCTTCAGACCAAAGGGCATTACCACAAATTGATAATGTCCACTAGGGGTTGAAAATGCTGTTTTTGGCTTTGCATAATCAGCTAGTCTGATCTGCCAATAGCCAGCTGTTAGATCAAATGTCGTCAGAAATTTGGAAGATGCCAACATGTCTATGAGCTCATCCGCTCTGGGCAGTGGATGGTCATCAGTCGGACAGTCCTAGTGACTGCATTGAGGCCGTAGTCTACACAACACCTCATCTCTCTCTTACCACCCTGGGTGTGAGGTTTGGGTACTAGGACTACTGGACTAGCCCAAGGGCTATCTGAAGGTTCAATGACTCCCAGATCCAACATTTTCTGGACTTCTGTCCTGATACAGTCCCTGACATGATCAGGTCGCCTGTAAATCTTATGTTTAACAGGCAGACTGTCCCCAGTATCCACTTCATGAGTGCACCAGGTAGTCTGACTTGGAGTCAGTGAAAACATGTGTCTGAAATGTTGGAGAACTTTTCTGCAATCAGTTTGCTGCTGATCAGTGAGGCTGCCTGCCAAGGCTACTCCATCAACTGATCCATCATCAGGGTTCTGAGAGAGCAGGTCTGGGAGAGGGTCACTCTCTTCCTCCTGTCCTTCATCAGTAGCCATGAGCAAGCCCATGTCTGCCCTGTCAACATATGGTTTCAATCTGTTGACATGAAGCACCCTATGGGGGCTCCTGGGAGTTCCAAGATCTACCAAATAGGTGATCTCTCCCTTCTGTTCAACAATAGTATGGGGTCCACTCCATTTGTCTTGAAGAGCTGCTGGGGCCACAGGCTCCAACACCCACACGTTCTGCCCTGGATGGTAAACAGTCAGTACAGCCTTTTAGTCATGCTAGGCCTTCTGTAATTACTGGCTAGCCTCAAGGTTTTTTGTTACCTTTTTTCATGTACTCAGCCATCCTGGATCAGAGACCAAGTACATATTCCACAATATCCTGTTTAGGGGGTTTGAGAGGTAACTCCCATCCCTCCTTCACCAGACAAGGGGGTCCTCTGACAGGGTGTCCAAACAGAAGTTCAAATGGGCTGTAGCCAACCCCCTTCTGAGGAACCTCCCTGCATGCAAACAAAAGGCAGGATAGCAGGATATCCCATCTCCGCCTGAGCTTTTCTGGGAGACCCTTAATCATACCCTTTAAGTTTTTGTTGAACCTTTCAACTAAACCATTGCACTGGGGATGACAGGGTGTGGTAAATCTATAGGTCACTCCACACTCCTTCCACATTGCAGACAAGTAGCTCGACATAAAGTTTGTACCTCTGTCAGATACTACCTCCTTAGGAAACCCCACTCTTGAGAACACTCCCAAGATGGCTCTTGCCACAACTGGTGTTGTAGTGGTCCTAAGGGAAATAGCTTCTGGGTACCTAGTGGCATGATCTACTACCACTAGGATAAACCTGTGCCTAGATGCTGTCTGAGGATCTATTGGTCCAACAATGTCAATCCCCACTCTTTCAAAGGGAACCCCCACCACAGGTAGTGGTATTAGGGGGGTCTTTGTAGTGCCACCTGCCTTACCACTGGCTTGACAAGTTACACAGGAGCGACAAAACTCCTTTGTGTCTTCAGACATGTGGGGCTAGTGAAAGCGAGGGACAATTCTGTCCCAAGTCTTGTTCTGGCCTAGGTGTCCTGCTAGGGGATTATCATTGGCTAGTGTCAATAGGAAGCCCCTGAATGCCAAAGGTATGATCAACCTCCTGGGTGCACCAGGCTTGGGGTCTCTACTCTCTGAATACAGGAGTTCCTCATCCCAATAAATATTTTGGGTGCCACTAGCATTCTCAGCAGCCTCAGCAGCAGCTTGCTGTCTGAGGGGTTCAAGAGAAGGGCAGCTCAGCTGCGCCTGACTCAGATCTGCCCTGGAAGGGGTCCCTGTCCCTAAGAACTCAACCTGATCAGTCTCAAGCTCCTCTGGGACAGTTCCTTCTTCAGGCTCATAATCATCTTTCTCAAAAGATTGATCATCACTCTGAGTTAGGGGGGAAGGCACTGCCTTAACCCTACTGCTCCTTTCCTTGGAAGGCACCTGGTCCATTATTCCAGAATCCAGGGCCTGTCCAGTGTTAGACTTTTTGACCTGTGACCTAGTCACTGCAAGGACATGTGCTGAGATACCTAACATTTCTGCATGGGTCCTATACTCCACTTCAGACCAGGCTGAAGTCTCTAGGTCATTGTCAAGCAAGCATTCTACAGGGAGGTCTGCACTTATCACAACTTTCTTAAGGCCAGTTACCCCTCCCAAGGAGAAATTAACAACTGCCAGGGCATGGTTGGTACTGACATTGCTAGCATTGATCACTTGGTAAGTCTCACCAAGTATAACTTGTCCAGGGTTCACAAAGTCTGGTGTCACCATTGTGACACTTGTCCCTGTAGGCCTC
This sequence comes from Lissotriton helveticus, assembly GCF_964261635.1. NCBI lineage: Eukaryota > Metazoa > Chordata > Amphibia > Caudata > Salamandridae > Lissotriton > Lissotriton helveticus. The sequence continues at coordinate 645,226,393 of NC_136070.1, forward strand.
AGCCTTTTTCTCATTTATCAAAGGTGTTTGTCTGTACTTGCCCAGGTTACTGGGACTCACAGAGGAGGACATATCTATGCCTCCATCACAGACTAAAACAGCTTGAGCTGGCACTCTGACTAGGCCAGAGCCCATCTCAGATTCCAGGGTTAACCCTACTATACCCTTCTGCTGAGAACCACCACTTGTAGCTGAACTACGGGGAACAGTTGCCATAGGGGCAATGGTGGCTGGAGTTGTCTCCTTTTTGGCGCAGTCACTGGTCCAGTGACTATTATTCTTACAAACCTTGTACCATGGTTTTCTTGAACCTTCCTTCTTTTTGGAAGATTGGGAGTTCCCACCATTAGAAGCTTTTTGGGGACCTTGTGAAGACTTCTGGTCTTTACCTTTTGTACCGCTTTACCTTTCTCCCCAGCCTTTTGATCTTGCTTCTTCTGTTCACCACCATGGTTCTGTACCTTCTGCTTCACCCTGGTTCTGACCCATTTGTCTGCCTTCTTTCACAATTCTTGGGGAGAGGTCAGATCAGAGGCCACCAGGTGCTGATGCAACAGCTGGTTCTGACAGTTATTAAGAATATGTTCTCTCATGATCAGATTGTACAATCCTGTATAGTCACACACTTTACTGCCCAGCAACTGCCCCCCAGAGCCTTAGTATCACAATCTACAAAGTCAACCCAGTCCTGAGTCTGTGTCTTCTGGGTGTCTCTGAACTGTATTCTATACTGCTCAGTGGTTAAGCCAAACCCATCTATTAGAGCACTCTTCAGGACCTTGTAATCATCAGCATCCTCTTTTCTTACAGCGAGGAACTTGTCTCTACCTTTGTCTGCAAAAGAGAGCCACAAGATTGCTACCCACTGCTCCTGGGGCACCTTCTGTACTTTGCAGGCCATTTCCAGTGCAGTAATCCATGTGTGGATGTCATCCCCATTCTGATAGGGAGGGACAATCTTATTAAGGTTTCTATAGTCATAAGACCTATCCCTACCACTAGGGAAATTGCTGCCACCATGGGGTTCTAGCCCCATCTCCTTTCTCTCTCTTTCAAGAGCTAGGGTTTCCTTCTCTAAGGCTACTTTCTGTCTCCTTATCCTCAGATAAGCTTCTTCCATTCTCACCTGATACTCCCTCTTACCCTGGGAGGTATTCCTCCTATGAGAAGAGGCAGAGGACCCTACAGATGTACCAGAATGGTTAGATTCCTGTGAAGGAGATCTTTCTCTTCTGGGCACACCACCAACTCTACCTGGGGGGACAAAGATTGGGCCACTTTGGCCTTCCTCATCTCCAGGCAAAACTCGATTCTCCAGTTCTAGCTCATTGTCACCTTCCTGGTTTCCATCAGTGTCAGAGTCCTGGTGGGGCAACCCACTGGGATCCTCTTCCTCAGATGTATCCACCCCATTGCCTACCTTGTCAGGATCTGATGCTCTCTTAAAGTCATCAAGCATTAACACCTCTATATGGCGTTGGGTATTAGGATTCTGTCCTGGCCTCAATTTTCTCGTGGCACACAGAGCCCTTAACTCTGGGTCAGGGATTGTGTCATACTTAGATGTCTGTACTTGACTGACATCTGGGACAGACCCACTGGGTCCCTCCTTTGAGGACATGACTAGTGAGGTGTGGTGTATGCGCCTACCAACACTATTGGTTTCCTACTAAACCTCTCTTGAGTAGTGGTGAGGGTGTGCTAGGCCCTTAACACACACAACTCTAAGTTCACTAGAACTTACTGTATTATATGTACCTATGGTACCTTTAGTGGTTTTTCAAATGATATTCTCAAGATTATCTGGTAAAACCATGCAAGCTGGAATCCCACACGCTGAACACCAATGTGAGAAGTTGGCCTGGCATCTGATGTCCACTATTCTAGTGGGCACCTTGCACCAGACCACACGACCCTTATTAATGGTAGGTTTAGACAACCTTTATAGAAAGCTATCCTAGTGGTAGCTGTGGAGAGCAGCCTTCAAGCTAAGTCTTGAAGGAATGTAAAGCTGCTTGTTTTACCAGTCTATAATCCCTTCAATAATCGAATGAAAGCAGAACCACACCAGGTATATATATAAAATATATGTATTTATTCTAAACACACCCCTCTAGTCTCTTTATGAGGCTAGAAGTAGAAGTACAATACAGGAACTTAAATAGCACACAGTAAATTAGCACAGTATACGTTTTGCCCTAGGGGCGTCCCAAACCATATACTAAGAAAAATGCAAATGTAAATGTCGGAATTTGTAAAGCGCACAGCTACCTCCACCGGAGGTGTCCCGGCGCTGTCCGTATACCGCTTAGGAACCCTTCCTGGCTTCCCTGGGAAATGTCCACTCCTGGGCACCCCCCAGGTGCAGCCAGGCATCCCAGCACTTTTGGGGCCGTTGTGGAGATTAAGCAAGCTATTGTCCAGAGTTGCAGAGTGGGACCCATGATTAGAATAGGCACCGAGGCGAGAATTATCAGGTCCGAGGAAATTGAGCCCTAGACCCGCCGAGGCGGGAATTGAACCCTGGTCCCGGGCCAGACCTCTGCATCAGGGTCTGCCGCTCTAACGATTGAGCCACACTTCTCCACAGAAAGTGGTATAAGTACCACTCTAAGCATAGAGACAAGGCCTAGGGCCTGAAGAACCACTGGGGCTACCAGGAACCACCCAAGGTAGGGACACCGGAGACCCACAAGGACGCGTGCAGTGTCTAAAAACAGCCGCAAATGACCATTGACTTCTATGGAGGAAATTAAAGTTACACAAAGTTAAAGTTTAAGGACACTTAGGAGTGGACTACGGTAGAACCCCTTCAGTATTGGACACTTCGAGAGTCAAGAACCACGGGAGCACCGAAGTACTCGTGTTACCTCACCCAGGAAAGCTGGGTGCATAGGTGTCTTTTCGTGTCGGGTTTCGTCGTCGTTTCCAATGGAGAGCTGTAAAGAAGTGCTGCAGGCGACCAGGAGGAAAGTGTCCGGATGGATCCAAGGGTGGATCGGAGATCTGAAGAACCTGAAAGCAGAGGGGACAGAGCCAGTGAACAGGATAGCGACAAGAAGATGCCAGCCGATGTCGGGTTCTTTCAAGTGAAGTAGGTGAAGCTTGACTCTTCAGCCACGAGGACCAGGAGGTGTCGACGACAACCAGAAGCTGGATTCTAGCTGCACACAAAGGATGTTGAGTGCTGCAGTGTCGGAATTCAGCTTGGACCCAACAAGCCTTGGCAACAGCAACCCATGCAAGTTGACAAGATTGGCTTCGTAGCAGACCAGAGAGGTCTGAGTGACTCACCCTTTGGAGGGGAGTCAGGGCACATCTGGATAAACCATAGAAGTCAAAGAAACAAAGGATTTATCTTCGTGGGGACCCAACAGTCAACAGACTAGGGATTGCAAAGGAGCCTCAAGCTGAAATGCTGAAAGCGTGCCCAAGGAACACTCGTGGAGTGTAGGCCCACAATCTTCAATGCAAAAGGTGCTCAGGGCTTGAACTACAAGTAGCCCAATGCACAACTTCGGGTAAGCTCAGGCAGTTGATGCACTAGCAAATGTGGAGGATGTCCAGGAGTTCCGTTCCCACGTCTCTCGTGATAGCTACAGGTCTCAGCTTTGCCGGGGACTTGTGTCAGCCTCGGAGATATCTGGAAGTCTGTATCTTGTGTCGCAGATTCTCCGGGATCCAGCGGGAACCTCAAAAATGCAGACCAGCAAGATGCTTCTTTGGTGCCTGTTTGAACAGGGGAGTCACTCCTTGACCCCAAGGGAGATTTCTTCCATCTTCCAGTCGATGTGGAATGTCGAAGGTCCAATATTTATGTTTCAGAGTTTCATCCAGAGTAATCTAACATCCTAGGGACTGGGTTCCTATACTTATACCAAGTTTAGGGGTTAGACTAACTCTAGGGCCCCACCTGTGGGAGGACCTGGGGAGGCGGTGGTTACACCCCTTCCTCTTTGTCCAGTTTCACGCCAGAGCTGGGGCTGAGTGCCCCAGAAACCGGTTTGAACTGTCTGAAAAGCATTCACTGAATGCAACCCACCCTGCCCCAATACACTAAAGCCTGTCTGGGGAGGTGCTGGCAACCTCCCTGGACAGGAAACCTATTGCTTCCTGTCCAGGGTAACAATAGGTTTCCCTACCGGGTTTATCAGTGTGTACATGTCTTCTCACTCTAGAAGGGTGGAATGCTACCCCCGCTGCCAGAACTGGCGAGGGGGGGTTAGTATCCCAAAGTGTTTGACACCAAACACGACATGTTTTGATAAAACCATTCCAAAGTTAGCATTAACCGCGAGGATTATAACGCACTTAAGAGTATATGGTATGGCTATATCACAGACAAGCTATAAGGAAGGGATTCCAAAAGCTGCAGAGGGGCTCAGCTCATGCTAGAGCACCCTCTCACACAAAACCAAGCACTCTGCCTTCAGGATTGTCAAGGCCTGCCATATGAGTGACTTATAGGTTCATATGTGTCTGTTTTAAAAGGTAGATATAGGTATACTATATCTAAGTAAGGGTTGCTTACACCACCTTACCCAGGCTGCAAGTGCAGACCTGTGGTGCCATTTTGGAAGGCTTCCCATGGGTGGCATAATACATGCTTTAGCCCCTGTTAGGCCTCTGGGGTACCTATGCCCCTGGTACCTAAGGTACCATATACTAGGGACTCACAAGGGTAACCCAGTAACCAATCTGGAGTGTACCTAATGTACAGGTAATCAATTTAGAGAGAGAACAGCTAGGCTGTGGTCCTTATTAGCAGGGCCACAGCCAGACTAAAGTCGATAAACCAGTGAAAGACAGCAAAATGTGGGGGTAACCATAGTAAGCAGATCCTACTCTCCTACACTGAACAATGACAAAAGTGACAAAACCTGACTCTCTTAAGTACCAGTGAAGAGATAACAAGCTGTGTTTTTTTGTTTCCCCTCCATGGCATTTACATTTTAGTGTGAGGTTCCAGGTCACCTCCAGTCAGGATGTTCAAACAAAAGGAGGCCTGAAGGCCGCTTAACTTTGGCCCAGCTGGAGGTGAAAAGAAAGCTCCCTCCCCACCTGCACATTCCTGTTGCTGCTGGGAATGGAAAGCAGACAATGTGTAGGCGCTGCTGAACGTGTCCCAGTGTCTGGAAATTACACCAGGACAAGTTCAGCCTATTTCTGTGGGGCCTAATGGCTAGGGCGGTCAACCTCAAATCTGGGGAACCCGGTCCGAGTCTCGGCAAGGACGCGCAACATCCTGTGATTCTGGGCAAATCACTTAACCTCCCCATGCCTAACAAAAATGAATGTGTCCTCATGTAACGTAACTGGTGCCTGTGTAAAGCGCTCTGATACCTGATACCTTCATGTCAAGTTTGCGCTATATAAAACTCAGTCAAAAAAAAATTATTGGCAGCGGGGACATCACAAAAACTCTCAACAGTTTGAGCACCTGCTTATCCTGTGCTGACTGTTTATTGACCACATACTGTAAATTCGGAACAATACTCTCTTGTGCGCCACTGTCCAATCCCAGAGCGTTACAGCCACTACGAGGGGGAAAAATCCCAGGAAAGTGATGCTACTGCCCCTGTTTCCATTCAACAGGCCACTCCTCTGCACACCGCCAGCCCCGCCAGTACAAGCCGAAACCCAGACCTCCTGCAGCATCACAGTATATCTGTACCTTCCAATCACAGTCCTGCCGGGTCACCATCAGGCTGTAAATCCTCTTTCACGCCTGCCGACAGTCTGATGTGGTGATGTAGCAGCAATAGCTCCGCTAGTGACATTCCTAGACGCCTGCAAAAGTCTTCTCTGCCCTCACTACACTGGATGCAAAGTTGAAATTGCCGAGCAGAACCTGCACCTCCCTGACAGTCACCTTTTGCTTTTCCAGCATATGGACTTTTTTGTCCACTGGGAGGTGCACCTCTATGGATACTAAATCTAGCTCAGTGCCCAGAAATAAAAGAACTGTGCTGGGCCCATGTTCTTTTGCGGTGCCAGCTGCACCCCAATGTCATCCATGAGCTCTTGAAAATTCGCCAATTGGTGCTGATAGTCCACAGAACTAGGATGACCCACCAAAAAGAAATCATCCAAGTAGTGTGTCACTGTGGACCTCCCCATCTGCCGTGTGAAAAACCATTGCAAAAAGGAGCTGAAGCACTCAAACAGCACGCATGAGATGGAGCACCGCATGAAAAGAGCTTTGTCCGCATTCCAGGACCCGTCAAACTGTATCCCCAGCAACTTGAAATCCTCCGGGTGCACCGGAAACAGCCTAAACGCAGATTATATGTTGCACTTAGCCAACAGGGCCCCTTGACCAATCTGTTCAACCAATGCCATTTCCACATCAACTGACGAGTAAGATACCGATGAAACCTTTTCCGATATGTAATCATTCGCCGAGCTCCCTTCTGGCCATTACTAGTGTTGTATTAACATGAATTGACCTTTGCTCTTCTTTGGCTCCTCACCAATGGGTGAAACTATCAAGTCATGCATCGGCCATACCACAAAGGGCCCTCCATCATGCCCTCTTGCATTTCCTTTATGAGCTTTGCCCGCACCACCTGTTTGTGTGACTGCACTGACTTCAAATTCTCCACCCACTGACATGACCTTGGGCCCCTCCCAAAAACCTTCACTTAACAATTCAGCATCTTCTCTTTTTGGGATATTGGGGCAACCAGTATTCAAGGTGCTCCACATTGATTGGGGTATGAGCCCTAGACCATGTTCCCATGAGACCAGCGCCCCCGGTTCCCTGCAGCCTGATTACTCTGCAGCCAGGCCCCTGGTGGTTATTCCATTGCCCTGTAAGTTGCCCCATGACCGCTGCCCTCTGCTCCATAGCACTGCACCAGTGCGTGTCTCAGTGCTTAATTTGTAAAACAATAAGTGCCAGGGCCCTCTTCAGGAATCCGATTTTGCCTGCAGCTCCCTGTGGACCAACTTTAACATCTCCATATTCTCCCCCTTCCAAATGTTCTCCTTTGTAGCCTGCATTAAATGGGCGCCCAGGGATTTCATCACCTTCATATAAGGGAGTTTCTTAATCTTACGTCCTTTTCTCTCCTTGGCCCGCTGTCCTGTGCATCCTTATTCTCCTGCAATCCGGTCCCCTCACCTCCCTCCTGCCACATAACTGGTATGGCTTGGGTGCCTTGATCCGACGTCCCCACCGGCGTTGCCCCCACTCCCTTTTTGGACTTGCCTATGGCAGTTTCAGTCGCAGCTGCTGACAGCTATGCCTCTGTTCCCACCCCAGCATCTATTTTGTACAAACCGTTCCTCAGTCAGATGTCCTCACTGTCCCTGTCACCCCATGCCTCCACACCAATAGACACATTCCTGTTGTCTCCCGCCCATTCCCCCCGCTAGCCTCCTTACCAGCCATTAAGGTCAGACTCCACACCAGATCCAGCCATCTAACCAGCTGCAAGGGGTCCATATCCACCATTGCTTTGTGCCGGGCCTCCCAATATGCACGATACCCCTGTAACAGCCCCCGCATGCACCGCTTTGCCACCATCGACTTTTTTCCCTGCCCCAGGGGCTTATCTTCCACACTTCACCTTCTTCAAGACCATCTCATCACAGTCCAACTGATGATGAGTGTCAACGCCCTTCCACACGCCTATGGGTAACATGACCTTTTCATCCAGCCGCATTGAGTCCTTCAGAGTCACTGAGGGGTGTCAAGGGGGTGAAATATGCCCTCCCAGCCATTCTCCCACCCGTTATTGCCCCACTTGGTGGCCCTCCTTCCAGGGGGCTGCAGTGATCCATCCGGGTTGCTGCACTGCAGAGAAACACCAGACCTTTGTATTGCAACGTCGTCGCTGATCTGCGTCGGCATCCAGCTAGCCGCACTAGACCCTGCCATCTCTTTCTCTTAGTGCCAAAGAGCCACATAAAGCTCTCCCAAGTCTGCATGCCCGCTGTCACGACTAGCCTGAAAAATAAAGGGTAGGTCTGGGTTAATGTACCTGCCTACCTGTTCAGTGCCCTGATCTGGGATCCTGAGCCAGTGCCCCCCACTCCCCTGACCTTGTGATGCTGCCACCTCCTTGTTGCCCCGCTCCACCCGACGCCCTGCTTCCAAACTCACCCCTGCTGAGTGCGACCCTCGCTGCTCTGGGGCTGCTCTTCTCTCATGCCCCAGCATAAGTACACCTTAACAGGTACCCTGACCTACCATCCCTGAGTCTTATCTTAGCCGCATCCAAGTTTTTCACAGGTCTTTAAAAAGACCATTTACATGCCTTTTGTGAACTGGCTAACGTTTTTTTTACTGGTTGCAGTACCCCCGGCTCCCCACTCCGCCTATTCCTTACATTTGTATTTTTTATTTTTACTGCTACAGTGGGAGAATGCATTCATCTCATGAGTAGGGATGCCACCTTCCCAAAAGACAAATACAGGCCATTTGTTGTTTAAAGAGTCTGCAAAGGTCTCACCTTGACACTAAACAGGGCTGTAAATAAAAATGGTATGTATTAATTTGTAACATTATTTTTCTGTCTTAATTCCCTTTAATTATTAATCATGGATCATTATGCTGCCCTAGAACACATTTAAAAGTGCTTTGTATTTATATTTACTATTTGAAGGCAGCACTGATAAGAGCTCAAAATACAGACTTTAGGTGATTTTAATTATTTTTGTACTGGCTGGGACATCAAAATACCACTAGTGCTTCTTAGTGACAGGTCAAATGTACCTATAACTGTAAAATCCCTAAGGCACCATAATTGGAGTGAGCACAAGCAAGACAGCCTGCATACTTCAGGTAATTGAGCCCGCCTATCCCTCCGGGGAAGCCCAAATCGGGATTTCACAGCTATAGGTACATTTGACCTGTCACTAAGAAGAAGGGTGACTTAATTACCTCCCCTAACAGGGTGCCTAAAAAGAGCACCCTGACACTTTCCATAGGTCCTGAAGAAAGCCCCCCGACCCGTCTGGGCGATAGTAAGGGCTGAAACATGTTGACCTTTCACATGGACAACAAGGTGCAGCAGAACAGTAACATTTCTACAAGTCCCCCTCCACACTTTTCAACCTTACTACCTCTCCTACCACATAAAGTTTGCTGGGGAAGAAGGGGGTAGTAATTTTAATTCACTTCACTCCATTTCATGCTATCACTTTTCACTACTGATACAACCAGTTGGATTACCCCCAGGTGGAAGAAAGCATATTGTCAAAAAAAGAGTCAATGATTATGCTTTCACGTTCCAAGAGAAGCGGAGAATCAAGATATACCGCTCAACCACTCTTGTACGTGAATGAGGGTTTTTAAGTTGGTTATTGTACTCCTTGGCATACAGTGCTCACCTATAGAAAAATGATGACCTTGGTATAGTGGAAGTAATTGCTGACCTAAGACATTTGATAAAAAGGAGATCTACTCCTATGAAAGGCCAAGCTTCCCTGGTGCACCGTGAAAGTACTGGAATATTTCATGAATGCCCTATAATGGTGTGCTGTGTTTTAACACATTTGATCTAAAAAGTTTCAAACAATTCTTACTAGAGTAGTCTACTCCCCCTTAAAGAAGCTACAAGAAATCTGTTAACTTGTTTTGCTGGCTGGAATATGGGACAAGTATCACATCCCACCACTCACATAGATATTTTTCCTCATATAATGGCTATGAGGTTAGTTAGCTCTGATCCTATTTCTGCAAATGCTTGTCCTGCCCAGTTGCTAAAGGCAGGACTGACTTTAGGGCTGTGCGACCCGTGCAGCCACACCTTGTGTTGACTTTGCTGGGGGATATTAACAAAAAACAGGAGAAAAACCTGTGACCCCAGTTGAGACCTAGGTGAGTATAATATGATGCAACAATGTCTCAATAGGAGTCAATAAAAAAGTTCAAATTATAACAGTAAGTTAATTACACAAAGAACATGTAATTATTTTTTTGTAGATTCAAGGATTTGTATTTACCAAAAGAAAGTTTTGACTGTTTACTTTAAAAATAAATGTTATGGCTGCGTCAATACAATTTTTTATGTTGTGTTTAATATACAAGGCGAACACATTGTGCTCATGAAAAGGGGTGTTTAAACGGTGCAAGTGAAACACGTAAAAAAACAAAGAACACAGTGTATAGATAAGGATTTATTTGATGCAGATATTATGCATGAATAACAGTTTCATAATACAATTAATAAAAAAAATCATAGCATTATTAGCAATTCCAATCAGGCTGATAAATTCGATGACGTTTCGGCATTCGTAACTGCAAGGTCATCCTCAGGACAAGAGAACACAAGTAAGAAGATTGTTGCCTGAAAGGAATCCAAAGCACATTAGTGGAAAAGTATGGAGAGGAACCGTCAAAGGCTGGGCCAGTACCGCTGGTCACCAGTGGAGAAGAATGAGGTCCACAATGAGTCTTTTAGGATATCTCATCCAATTTGGGCAATTGCTATATTAGTGGACCGTGAGATTGAATTGCTGGTATAGACGCTTGTTTGCGAAGGAATATTACTCAAGAGTAATACGGTTTCCATCTGTTGAATTGGAGTAAATCAAGATCTCGATCGGAACCATGTTGTTTTCCTCATGTCCTCATGTCCTGAATGAATCAGGACTTTGGTGGGGGGGGGGGTTTCAAAAATATTTTTTTGTTTAAAAGCACATGAACTTCCTTGTAGTTTTCAGGCAACAATAAAAATGTCAAGATAACTCTGGTGATTAATGTTCCTACTGGTGAAAGTGCGCAATTTTGTCCAGTGTCAATTTTAATGTTAATGTCAGTTTAATGGGTTAATATGCCTTCTGCAAAGAACGTGCACTATGCAGATAACAGAACCGAGTGTGAGTGAACTATGAGTAGCACAAAAATAAAAATTAAATGTAAGTCAGAGAGAGCCTATAGAGAGATGAGGCACACTATTGGAGAGTGGTAGTGATGCAATTCATGGAGAAAGAGGTTATGGGGGAGGAGAACGCCAAAAAAGACTGTCAGAACAGCCGCCTCCAGTGCTCGAACTGGCCCTGGCTGGGAGTCTTAGCCCTCTGAAGTTCTAGTAGCACCTTTGCCGGGGGAACACCTCCCAGGGTCAGCTGCCCCCCCAAAGCCCATTGGGATGTACAAAGCCCAGATTGCGATTCAGTAACTTATAACTGAATCGCAATTTGTGTTTTGCGATTCGGTATTTGGAAGGAGCATATTTAGGGCATTCCTTCCAAATACCGATTTGCATTGCTATGTACAAATGTTTTGGCCCGAAATGCGGTGACAAAACAATCGCATTTTACCACAAACTTAAAGTTGGTAACCTATTCGCAAATGGGAAGGGGTCCCAAGGGGCCCTTTTCCCTTTGAAAGTGGTTGAATATATATTTTTTAAGAGCAGCCAGTGGCCCCACAGACCACTGTCTACTCTTAAACAAGCATTGGCATAGCCAGTAGGTCTCACTTTTGACAAACTGGCTTTGCTTTTAGCTGACGCTACTTAGTCATGGGTAAAAAGTAAAACCATTTGCTGTGACGTGAGCACATTGTATACTGATCCAAGATGGCAGACCCCATTTAGACTACTAAAGAAAAAAATGGCCCTATGAAGGGGGCTTTTGGTGGTGGAGCTGGGGAGGCGTCTAATATGAAGGTCCAGTTCCAGGGAGGGTGGGGATACGTTGGGTTGGAGGACGGAAGAAAGACCATAGTATAATCCATGCCAAGCATAACTCTTCTTGTTACAGGAATCCTCTGTGGCACTTTTAAATGTTCTAGCCAGGCTTTCGAACTGTTTAATCTCCCTTGGGTACCTTAACGAGTCAGAGCAGGAGGCAGGGAAAATGCTTTAACCACGAACCCCTGGTTAGGTTTTCACAATGCAGTGCTGCTATGTCACAGAACATAAATTGTTATATTTTTTTGCAGTATTATAATAGGAAGATGAAAGGAGGAAGGAAACCAATAAAGGGCAGAATGTCTCGGGATGATACTTTTCAATTAAAAAATAAGTATTGAAAGGAGCTGCACGTTAGCACGTTATACCCGTCTCAAGGCTGTGTGGCACTGTGATACGCGCTTGTTCTAGTTACTGTACTCAATGGTACTGATTTATATGACCTTGGAATGATGAAAGACCAAGAGAATCCGTCAGTTTCCTCCTTTTCAGCAGAACTATCTCGACTTTGAAAATGCATTATTTTATAAATGTGCACATGCTACTCATATTGACTGGCAGCTGTGTCGCTAGCTGATCTCTGGTCCTGGGAAGCTCTAAAACCTGCATGCACGCGCAGCTTGTACCTAATCATTGTGCTTTTGTGGGGGAAAGTGAGGACGTGGGGTTGCCAGCGCGAGGGGGCCCATAAGAAATTAGTCCTGGCCCATCGACATACCTCCATCAAAAAATTGTTGTCCAGAGATTTTTCATTTTTGATTTGTGTTTTTGTATCAGCAGAGATGTAATTTTGCTTGGATAGACATTGCTAAATCGGGCCATATTTGTCTGGATGACATTTAAAAAAAATGGTAGATGTGTTGCTGTGATGATGTAATATTTAAAGAACCATGGGGCATATTACCAACAACTAGCGATATTTATCGCTAAATGCGCTTAGCGAGTTTTTTTTATCGCTGCCTATCGCTGGATATTTTAGCGGAGAAAACATGCTATTAGCAACGTTTTTCTCCATAACGCTAAAATATCCAGCGATAGCGGCGTAATGCGAGAATATCGCTGAGAATATAGCGATATTCTCGCATTAGCGACGAAATGCTCTTAGCCATGTTATCCACCTCCCATTGGATAACATGGCTAAGAACTGGTCAAAGCAGGCGTTAGTTTTTGGCGATAGCGGGAATATTTCCATCGCTACACCAACCTTGTGAATAGGCGATAGCGACGTTATCGACTGCTTTCAGTCTCTAACGGTTTGGGTACGCCCACTTTGCATGTCATTAGCGATAAATATCGCTGACATGCAAAGCGGGCCCCAAACCGCTCGCTATCGCCTTCAAGCTGTCGCTAACTGCTGTTAGCGACAGCTTGATAATAGGGTGATAGAATTTTCGCCGCTTAGCGGCCAAAAACGGCCGCTAAACCGGCAAAAAGTGTCTATCGCCCCCCTTGATAATATGCCCCCATGAGACCTATATACTTCATTTTGGTGTCAAAACATAGGTTTTGAGGGTCAAGTAGTCTTGTAAATACAGAAAATAACTCCTCAGAGCAACCGTTCTGCCATTTTTCAAAATGGCAGCTCTGTAATGATGTGTTTTAGCCATCATATTGGTAACTTATTTTAATATTGTTTTTGTTTCAGGTTTTCCTTTGATTCAAATTTGCAAACATGAGCGAAGCAGGTGGTAGCAGAGGATCTTTACCTCCTGACAAAGTGTTGCTAATTACAAAATATGAGGGCTCCTTCAACAAAGAAAAATGTGTCATATGCCAAACTAATCTGAAAGAAAAGCAAACATCAACTGTGGCTGGACAGAACAGAGTTTGAGATGCTGCAGAAATACGGTAAGACGAAGCTCACAAAATATTGAAACTGATGGGTGAAGAGGATAAAATATTTTATCATTGTAACAATAAGTGCTACAAGTCGTATACAGTTGAAAAAAGTCTGGGAAAAAAAATCATCAAAAAATAGCAGAAACCAGTGTATCACAACAAGAATCCAAGTTTTGTGAGAAGGCGATGACAACCAAACCCAATGCCCACCCATTTGGAAGATCCACGGCTACCCCTCGTCCACCTCCAACAACTGATCAGAAAGCAGGGGATTGTCAATTTGTTTTCTCTGGTTTAAATATAAAGCTAATGGTTCATGCACTCCTGAATAATCCAACAATCTGAAGGAACTTAAAAAGTTGATCAATTTTGTGCGTACAACAGGGTATCGCTTTCTGATCGAAAAGTGTAAATATGAATAGAGGGGTAACGTCCTCTGAATGCACAGCAAAATATCCAAAAATGGAGTAATCCTGTATTACGCAAATGATGAGGCACTGGTCAGTTCCCATGAGTTTATTGATTCACCAATGTTAAAGTTCTCCAATCATCAAGCATGAGAATTCATGACATTCTATATCATAACATCAATTATTCTTGAAAAATCCTGAACTGTCTTCGAATTGTTTTTAGTTAATCTTTTAACTGTCACCGGCACTCATTTTACACCAGACATGGAGACCGACTAAGACGCCTAAATATGTTTGCTTGTTGACTGGCAGTAGGAGCTCTCACCTAGCTATTTTTTCACTTTTTCACATTGCTTGCATGTTAGTGTTAAGATTTTCTTTAAAACGCGTTGGGAGACGTCTAATATATCGGTGGCACTTTTAATCATATTATGATTCCTTTTTGACATGTTAATACATTGCGGAGTGCCTTTGGGCACCTTTTAAACCAGGATTTCCTGATCCATCTTATTGCAGTCATCTTTGAAGGGATGTATGACAGTACAACGCGATCATTTTGATCGCGGTACTTTACATCGCGGATTTTACAACGCAAGTCGGTACAACGACTTGCGTTGGAGGGCACGGATTGAGGATTATTATAATGTTATATTCCAACACCAGTCCACGTAACAGTAGGGAAGGTGTTGGAATATAAAATGACAATATTCCTTAACCAACAGCGCCATCCAGCGCAAGTCGTAGTAACGACTTGCGTTGTAATGGCAGCGTGGTAAAGGCCGTGCGGGGTAAACACCGCGTTGTTTACCCTTTGAAGTTAGCCATGTTATGTGGTTTAATTCTGCCTTGGTAATAGGGCGATGACCCATAGTTCTTGCCAAATCCAATGATCAAAGTTTCCTGTGCAGCTTTGAATCAATGATGAGCTTTAAGGAAAGTTCCTTATCTGGCAACCGTTGCACTGGCACAAGATTTACAAATCTGCTGCTCCTATTTGTTATTTGTTATTCATGGCACTTACTGCCACAGATTGGGGGCTTCATACCGCTTGTGGAAACAGGGGTCCTCACACATAACACTCCAAAGCAGCGTTGCTGCCAAGCTGTCACTTGGGCCAACCAAGCCAGTATTTTTAGCTAACACTTAGCATGCTGGGATTCACGGGGGCTGGGCATACCTAAAACGAACAATCCAAAACTACAAGTCCCAAAATCCAAATGTTCTTTCGGCTAAAAAGTCAGGATCGTTCTAAAATATCTCATAAACCAGTCGCTGGAGTGTGTTTACTCACAGAATGCTATACAAACTCTTTCTGAACTTGAGGGCACGGCTCTGCTATTGGGAAATGTTACAACATTATTTGACACCCCGGATAACGTACAAGTTACTAATGTGTTTCTTCATCCCTCTTACCACTCGTATTGTGCAATGCATAACGCAAAAAAGTGGATGGCACTATACAGTAATATCTGCAGCGGAAGCATTGACCCAGGGAACTATCAGTCTCTAAAAGTCTGCATGCTGTAAGTGCATTTCGTGGCACCAAGTAGCAGTAAGGGGCCACAGGACCCTGCTGATTCCATACTAGCAGCATCGGGTTCCTCATCCTGTGCAACATTAGTCACAAAGGGTGTTGTGACTATGACCACAAAGCTGACATGCCCCCCACTTTATCTGCCTCTAGCATTGGTTTATGGCACTGGATGCAGACGCTGAAAACAGATTCGGCTACCGCGCTCATACAGTCTGTCCATTATAGTGCCCAGCTGTGCCCATCTTGGCCTTTCAAGCTACACAAATAGAAAATGCTCCTCTCTGGCTCCCCATCTTTGCACTCACTGACAAAGCTCATTACTTCCCCGTCTCACTGTAGCAAGACATACCCCCCTCCTAAATATGTGACTAAACATATCACCACATTACAGACTGCATCTCTCACTATATTTACATTTGCATTGAAAGGCTGAGCACTGACAAAGCATACACAAAACTCTCTGTAAATAGTGTATCGTGAGTTTAGTGCAGCCAGACACAGACTTTAAACAATGCATTATTCATTGGGTGCTCTTTGAGCAGTAAGGCATAGGCTACACACACTGGATAATTGCAACCTATCACACACACACTGTAAAAAGAGTTGAGTAAATGTATGGCTTTTTGATCCTTGGCGGCACAGCACCCATTTTAATGTGTTAAATGGCTGCACACTTATAAGGTCCATAAGGTGACACCTATTGGCTATGCCAATGCTTGTTATCTTTGTTGAGGCACAGGGATCTTTTTTTGTCCTCTAGATGTGATGCAAAAACATGATCATGTTTGTTCCATTGACTAATTCCTTTTCCACATAGAGATGGATTTGTGTGTCATCCGGAAGTCCAACTGGTATTGGTTGGTTAATTGGGCTAGTGGTCACCTGCAGGTGTTGAAGAGGGCACCATGAGGAACCAGCTGAGTGGAGGTCTCAGACCACTCCACTCCAAACCTTTGAGGGCTTTTTGCTTTTATATGAGCATGAATGGATCCAATGTCTGGATCCATGCCCATTGCTTTAGCCAATCAAAAAAGTTTGATTCTAATGCATCATAAACTTCTGAAAGCACAAGAAAAACATGGGTTGCCTCATTCCCTTCATCTAAGGTCATAAGAAGTTCTCCTCAACTGTTTGCATTTGCCATTTTAGTACCTGGTGAAGGATAGCAGCTGGTGGTGATGTTGGATTGTGTGAAGGTCTGCTGTGCAGTGTTTTATATGACGTGAAGTGATGTTCTACTGTGAAGTTGTTTGATGGAAGGCTTGAGGGTCATGGGGAGGTACACTGTTGTGTGGTGCGTGGAGGTTTGATATAGACTGAAATTGTGAAGAGCGCTGTGATGTGGTTGTGGAGGATGTGCTACAGTGTGATGTCCTCTTGAATCGCATGGCGTGAACAAAGCTTGACTTGAGATGGTTGAACTGAGAAGGCACCAAAAGTGAGTGCTATTTGATGGAAACTAGCAGCAACTGAGCATTGCTGCTATCAGATGCAGTGGTGATGCCCTCAGCAGAGCTGCCGGGCATTAAAACTAGGTGATACCAAAGGGTATGATGGACAGAACGCTTGAGCAAATCAAACACTCACCCCCAGTCAACTGATCTGGGTTTAATCCATCATCATTCTTTAGCTTACTCCACCACCCCAGTTCAGACATGGCCATATGCAAATCAGTCTGACCCAGTGCCTCATGGGAACAGTACAGCCCGAACGGCCAAGCCATGTCTTCCCTGGACTGGAAACACGCATACTGGGACCGGTTTATGGCTAATCAGCCGTCATCATTCAGGCTAGCTTGAATCCAGTGGCAAAGTGAGCAAGGGACCCAAGTCTGGGCATACCCTGCCAACTTAGGGCGTACAAAGTGATACCAAAGGGGATGATGGACGGAGAGCTTGAGCAAATCAAACACTCACCCCCAGTCAACTGATATCGGTTTAATCCGTTATCATTCTTTAACTCACTCCACCACCCCAGTTCAGACATGGCCATATGCAAATCAGTCTGACCCTGTGCCTCATGGGAACAGTCCAGCCCGAACTGCCAAGCCATGTCTTCCCTGGACCGGAAACAAACATCCTGGGACCACTTTCTGGCTAATCAGCCATCATCAGCCAGGCTAGCTTGAATCCAGTGGCAAAGTGAGCAAGAGACCCACGTCTGGGCATACCCTGACAACTTAGGGCACACAAAATGATACCAAAGGGGATGATGTACGGATCGCTTGAGCAAGTCAAACACATTACCCCAGTCAACCGAACTGAGTTTAATCCATTATCATTCTTAAGCTCACTCCACCACCCCAGTTCAGAAATAGCCATATGCAAATCAGTCTGACCCTGTGCCTCATGGGAACAGTCCAGCCCGAAATGCCAAGCCATGTCTTCCCTGGACCGGAAACAAGCATCTTCGGACCGGTTTCTGGCTAATCAGCCATCATCAGCCAGGCTAGCTTGAATCCAGTGGCAAAGTGAGCAAGGGACCCACGTCTGGGCATACCCTGCCAACTTAGGATGAAAAAAGCGATACCAAAGGGGATGATGGACGGAGCGCTTGAGCAAATCAAACAGTCACCCCAGTTAACTGATCTGGGTTTAATCCATCATCATTCTTGAGCTCACTCCACTACCCCAGTTCAGACTTGGCCATATGCAAATCAGTCTGACCCTGTGCCTCATGGTAACAGTCCAGCCCGAACTGCCAAGCCATGTCTTCCCTGGGCCGGAAACAAGCATCCTGGCACCGGGTTCTGGCTAATCAGCCGTCATCAGCCAGGCTAGCTTGAATCTAGTGGCAAAGTGAGCAAAGGACCCATGTCTGGGGATACCCTGCTAACTTAGGGCGAACAAAGCGATGCCATAGGGGATGATGGATGGAGCGCTTGAGCAAATCAAACACTCACCCCAGTCAAATAATCTGGGTTTAATCTATCATCATTCTTTAGATCACTCCACCACCCCAGTTCAGACGTGGCCATATGCAAATCAGTCTGACCCTGTGCCTCATGGGGACAGTCCAGCCCGAACTGCCAAGCCATGTTTTCCCTGGACCGGAAACAAGCATCCTCCAACCGGTTTCTGGCTAAACAGCCAGGCTAGCTTGAATCCATAGTCAAAGTGAGCAAGGGACCCACGTCAGGGCATACCCTGCCAACTTAGGGCGAGCAAAACAATACAAACAGGGATGATGGACGGAGCACTTGAGCAAATGAAACACTCACCCCAGTAAACTAATCCGGGTTTAATCCATCATCATTCTTTAGCTCACTCCACCACCCCAGTTCAGACATGGCCATATGCAAATCAGTCTGACCCTGTGCCTCATGGGAATAGTCCAGCCTGGACTGCCAGGCCATGTCTTTCCTAGACCAGAAACAAGCATCCTGGGGCCGGTTTCTGGCTAATCAGCCATCATCAGCCAGGCTAGCTGAATCCAGTGGCAAAGTGAGCAAGGGACCCACGTCTGGGCATACCCTGCCAATTTAGGGTGAACAAAGCGATACCAAAGGGGATGATGGACGGAGTGCTTTAGCAAATCAAACACTCACCCCCAGTCAACTGATCTGGGTTTAATCCATCATCATTCTTTAGCTCACTCCACCACCCCTGTTCAGACATGGCCATATGCAAATCAATCTGACCCTGTGCCTCATGGGAACAGTCCAGCCCGAACTGCCAAGTCATGTCTTCCCTGGACCGGAAACAAGCATCCTGGGACCGGTTTCTGGCTAATCAGCCATCATCAGCCAGGCTAGCTTGAATCCAGTGGCAAAGTGAGCAAGGGGCCCATGTCTGGGCATACCCTGCCAACTTAGGGCGAACAAAGCGATACCAAAGGGGATGATGGACGGAGCGCTTGAGCAAATCAAACACTCACCCCTAGTCAACTGATCTGGGTTTAATCCATCATCATTTTTTAGCTCACTCCACCACCCAAGTTAGACATGGCCATATGCAAATCAGTCTGACCCTGTGCCTCATGGGGACAGTCCAGTCCGAACTGCCAAGCCATGTCTTCACGTGGACTAGAAACAAGCATCCTGGGACCAGTTTCAGGCTAATCAGCCATCATCAGCCAGGCTAGCTTGACTCCAGTGGCAAGATGAGCAAGAGACCCACGTCTGGGCATACCCTGCCAACTTAGGGCGAACAGAACGATACCAAAGGGGATGATGGACGGATCGCTTGATCAAATCAAACACATTACCCCAGTCAACCAATCAGGGTTTAATCCATTATCATTCTTTAGCTCAATCCACCACCCCAGTTCAGAAATAGCCATATGCAAATCAGTCTGACCCTGTGCCTCATGGGAACAGTCCAGCTCGAACTGCCAAGCCATGTCTTCCCTGGACCGGAAACAAGCATCTGGGACCGGTTTCTGGCTAATCAGCCATCATCAGCCAGGCTAGCTTGAACCCAGTGGCAAAGTGAGCAAGGGACCCACGTCTGGGCATACCCTGCCAACTTAGAATGAACAAAGCGATACCAAAGGGGATGATGGACGGAGCACTTGAGAAAATC
This sequence comes from Lissotriton helveticus, assembly GCF_964261635.1. Taxonomy (NCBI): domain Eukaryota; kingdom Metazoa; phylum Chordata; class Amphibia; order Caudata; family Salamandridae; genus Lissotriton; species Lissotriton helveticus. Next base: position 645,246,347 of record NC_136070.1, read on the forward strand.
AAACAGTCACCCCAGTCAACTGATCTGGGTTTAATCCATCATCATTCTTTAGCTACTCCACTACCCCAGTTCAGACATGGCCATATGCAAATCAGTCTAACCCTGTGCCTCATGGGAACAGTCAAGCCCAAACTGCCAAACCATGTCTTTCCTGGACTGGAAACAAGCATCCTGGCACCGGGTTCTGGCTAATCAGCCGTTATCAGCCAGGGTAGCTTGAATCCACAAGCGAATCAAACATTCACCCCCAGTCAACTGATCTGAGTTTAATCCATCATCATTTTTTAGCTCACTCCACCACCCCTGTTCAGACATGGCCATATGCAAATCAGTCTGACCCTGTGCCTCATGGGAACAGTCCAGTCAGTACTGCCAAGCCATGTCTTCCCTGGAACGGAAACAAGCATCCTGGGGCCGGTTTCTGGCTAATCAGCCATCATCAGCCAGGCTAGCTTGAATCCAGTGGCAAAGTGAGCAAGGCACCCATGTCTGGGCATACCCTGCCAATTTAGGGCGAACAAAGTGATACCAAAGGGGATGATGGACAGAGCGCTTGAGCAAATGAAACACTCACCCCCAGTCAACTGATCTGGGTTTAATCCATCATCATTCTTTAGCTCACTCCACCACCCCTGTTCAGACATGGCCATATGCAAATCAATCTGACCCTGTGCCTCATGGGAACAGTCCAGCCCGAACTGCCAAGTCATGTCTTCCCTGGACCGGAAACAAGCATCCTGGGACCGGTTTCTGGCTAATCAGCCATCATCAGCCAGGCTAGCTTGAATCCAGTGGCAAAGTGAGCAAGGGGCCCATGTCTGGGCATACCCTGCCAACTTAGGGCGAACAAAGCGATACCAAAGGGGATGATGGACGGAGCGCTTGAGCAAATCAAACACTCACCCCTAGTCAACTGATCTGGGTTTAATCCATCATCATTTTTTAGCTCACTCCACCACCCAAGTTAGACATGGCCATATGCAAATCAGTCTGACCCTGTGCCTCATGGGGACAGTCCAGTCCGAACTGCCAAGCCATGTCTTCACGTGGACTAGAAACAAGCATCCTGGGACCAGTTTCTGGCTAATCAGCCATCATCAGCCAGGCTAGCTTGACTCCAGTGGCAAGATGAGCAAGAGACCCACGTCTGGGCATACCCTGCCAACTTAGGGCGAACAGAACGATACCAAAGGGGATGATGGACGGATCGCTTGATCAAATCAAACACATTACCCCAGTCAACCAATCAGGGTTTAATCCATTATCATTCTTTAGCTCAATCCACCACCCCAGTTCAGAAATAGCCATATGCAAATCAGTCTGACCCTGTGCCTCATGGGAACAGTCCAGCTCGAACTGCCAAGCCATGTCTTCCCTGGACCGGAAACAAGCATCTGGGACCGGTTTCTGGCTAATCAGCCATCATCAGCCAGGCTAGCTTGAACCCAGTGGCAAAGTGAGCAAGGGACCCACGTCTGGGCATACCCTGCCAACTTAGAATGAACAAAGCGATACCAAAGGGGATGATGGACGGAGCACTTGAGAAAATCAAACAGTCACCCCAGTCAACTGATCTGGGTTTAATCCATCATCATTCTTTAGCTACTCCACTACCCCAGTTCAGACATGGCCATATGCAAATCAGTCTAACCCTGTGCCTCATGGGAACAGTCAAGCCCAAACTGCCAAACCATGTCTTTCCTGGACTGGAAACAAGCATCCTGGCACCGGGTTCTGGCTAATCAGCCGTTATCAGCCAGGGTAGCTTGAATCCACAAGCGAATCAAACATTCACCCCCAGTCAACTGATCTGAGTTTAATCCATCATCATTTTTTAGCTCACTCCACCACCCCTGTTCAGACATGGCCATATGCAAATCAGTCTGACCCTGTGCCTCATGGGAACAGTCCAGTCAGTACTGCCAAGCCATGTCTTCCCTGGAACGGAAACAAGCATCCTGGGGCCGGTTTCTGGCTAATCAGCCATCATCAGCCAGGCTAGCTTGAATCCAGTGGCAAAGTGAGCAAGGCACCCATGTCTGGGCATACCCTGCCAATTTAGGGCGAACAAAGTGATACCAAAGGGGATGATGGACAGAGCGCTTGAGCAAATGAAACACTCACCCCCAGTCAACTGATCAGGGTTTAATCCATCATCATTCTTTAGCTCACTCCACCACCTCAGTTCAGACATGGCCATATGCAAATCAGTCTGACCCTGTGCCTTATGGGAACAGTCCAGCGCAAACTGCTAAGCCATGTCTTCCCTGGACCGGAAACAAACATCCTGGGACCAGTTTCTGGCTAATCAGCCTTCGTCAGCCAGGCTAGCTTGAATCCAGTAGCAAAATAAGCAAGGCATTAGAACTAGGGCAGAAGGCAAGGAGTCTGACATCTGTTTTTGGGATATTTTCTATGTTACCCTGCTTCATGGTAATTTGGGGAGTTGAGATGTTGGGATATATTCGCTGTGTTTGTTTTATCCTTGTTTAGATATATTCGAGACTGTTTTGTACATTTTAAGAATTGTCTAGGCCATATTATCGACTTTGAGGGAGAGAATGTAGTTCTGCAAAAGAGTTGTGAGTTCTTGTACACCTTTAATGGAGAGTTTTGGGATGCATGCAACATTAAAGTAAGATATAGTTATGTACCTTAGTATCTATTAAGTACCTTCAAAGGAACTGTTTCTCCAAGTTTGCAATGTAAAAGTGTTTTAGGTGTATTTTGCTGTGAAGGATCTTGGTTCCACTGCTTGACAGGGTTTGAACAGGTTTGCATAATCAGTTGCAAACAATATTTATAATGAAGCTCCATCACTAATATCACTTAAGGGGTAAGGGTCATGGAGAGGGTTAAGAGGTTAGCAGGAGTAATAGAACAGAGTAGTCAAAGATACATTTAATCATCTAATCAGAAGGGACATTACTAAAGGCGCTTCAGGCTCAATAACTTTGCTCCCCTTGATAACCTGCACCAAGCCTGGGGCTAAGAGGGAGGAATGTTAGGGGATAACTCAGAGTGAGCCAAATTTGGTGCAGATCGGTCAAATCATTCAAAACTTATAAGGGGGATCCCAACTCATTTTTTATTACTCACCTATAAAATGGAATGCCCCAGTTGGGAACAGGGCACTGTGGCAGGATGCAGGTGACCTAGCCCTCTGTGGCCAGCATGATGTTGCAGCCTTTGGGAGAGACAGTCAGCTGCCACCCACTCCTGCAACTAGTTTTCAGTTAGGAACAGGGCACTGGAGAAGGTTAGATGGAGCCAGCACTCTCTTCCCCAGTGGGACACAATGTGCATGACTGGCCCTCCCAAGTGCCATGCATCTCGTGTTAGTCTAACGCTTTTTTAATCACGCGATGTTTGGCATTTGTCAAGGCTACCCAGGATGTACACAGCATGGCTGAGGCACTCTCTCTGCCTCTTCTTGAGAGATGACTGGCCCTTTATCCTGTTTGTCCAGTGTGGTTTGGTTATGTATGTGCGTTACATGGTTACCCAGTCTTGTGGCAGGATGGTGGGAACACCTGGGGCCGTATCATACATTTAGCTCATTTTTCATCTTTGCACCGGGCACAAATAAGAAGTATGCCCTGTATTAGGATGAATGCACTGCTGCCCCCAGGGCAGCCGAGAACTCGCACTGGCTTGGGGGCAACTCATTCATGTGAATAATGGAATAGCTTTGAAGCAGCCGCTCCGTGTTTCACTGTGCAGGCGGCAACCCACCTGCCCTTTTAACGGGGATAAGAGATCCCGTTGCAGGCAGGTGCAGTGAGTGACTGCACCCGCCCGCATGGGGATGCCTAGGGGGTTAATGGGACCCCTTTTCTCCCCTCCAGAGGGCTGTCATCAGGGGGCGCACTGACAGTGTGCCACCTTTTAGGTAGCCCACTGTCAGCGCGCCTCCTGACAGCCTCTTTGCCTCTGCGCCCGCGTCTACAATACGGCACAAGTGTAGAGGCAAATAGATACCCTCATTTACATGGGACCACGGCCCCATGCAAATGAGGGATCGCCCTCTGATGATAGCGCTGGCGCTTTTATGTGCACCAGCCCTAGCTGAATTACAGAAGGGGATGCACAAGCATCTGCGGCCCCTTCTGTAATACCAAAGTGTCCCAGGGGTGCGTAAAAAGCAGGTGCATACGCCTGTTGCACCCTCAGGGCACTTCCGTAATATGGCCCCTGAAGGGCGGAGCCTCCGCTATAACAACCAAAAGCCACAAATTGTATTGGGTGATCACCTATTCGCTGGCATAAAGTAGTTAACCTTATGGCCCAGCAATTAAAGTAAGAAAAACATGTTTTCCTAAATGGTACATTTTTGTCAACTGTGTTGTTTGATGCAGTGTAAATATGTGAATGAAAAGCGAGCTCCACCCCCCCCCCCACTGAGTTCTAATTGCTATACCTCCCTGTGTTTCTACTCTAAATGTAAGAAAGTAAGTGGCGTGATGGGCAGAGCTGCTGACTTTAAACCTGGGAAGCTAGGTACTAGTCTCTGCATCGACTCAACATCTTGTGATTCTCCTCGTGCCCCAAAAATTAATTTGTCTTTGTGTAATGTAACTGCTGCTCATGTAAAGAGGCCCAAAACCACCAGGTCGAGTTCACGCTGTAAAAAACAGTGGCGTTTATTATTTTGCATCAGCTCAATGATATTAAAAAATATATAATGTAAAATGTTTTTGCGGACTTAAACAGATCAGGAGCTATTTATGGCATGGAAATTTAGAGTATATGGGCCCGATGTAGGTAATTCATATTTACCACTTCTTAAATACCAAATTTTACCGATTCGGTATTTAAGAAGTGGTAAATATGAAGGGGGGAGATGTAGGTATTTCCAGATGTGTAAATACCGAATCTTTAAGAATCGGTATTTACCGAATCTGGAAATACCGAATCGGTATTTCCTATTGATTCCTATGGGCTGTGAAGCCCATAGGAATCAATGGGCAATACCGATTCTGTAATTACAGAATCGGTAATTACCGATTTTAGCAAGGGTGCAGGGGGTGTCACTTTGACACCCTCTAGCACCCCCAAAACAGGTTTGGGTGCCATGTGGCAGGCATACCTGCCCTAAGGGCAGGTCTGCCTGTCATATGGCACAGGTGTGCATGCACACATGTGCATGCACACCGGAATCGGTATTTTAACATCAAATTGAATTTGATGGTAAAATACCGAATCTGTAATGCTTGTGGGACTCAGAAGAGTCCCACCTACATATCAATTTTACCGAATCGGTAAAAAAATACCGATTCGGTATTTTACAGAATCGGTAAATTTACAGGTCGGTAAATTTACCGATTCTGTAAAATAAAGGCCCCCACATACCATTTCTGACATACCGGTCGGTAACGGCCGAAAATACCGATTTTCGGCCGTTACCGACCGACCTACATCTGGCCCTATGTCCCTTGTTTGCTATAAAACAGCATATGATAATAGTTTTGTAGTGGCCACATTCTCCAGCCCATTAATCCTATGTTCTTCAGGTCACCAACAAGGCCCAGTTTACAAATTTGTATTTAACTCTCGATCTTGTCATTTCCACAAAAGGTAGTCAGTGCTGGGAAGAACACTAAGACCAACTGCTGACATTCCAATAGCAGTGATTACAAAGAGGTTGTGTTGCAGGAATGCTTATTGTGTATAGTGTTGTTTGTAGTTTTGTAGGACTGTTTGTGGGAGGTGTAGTAGTGCACTTCCTATGATCTTAATTAGGTGTGGATGAGTCCAACCTACACAATTGAGGTGAGCAATTGGTCATTCTATCACTTTATTACATTTCAGGCATGGCCACTGAAATTATGCGGCAGTGCAAACCAAATTATGCAGCAGGTTTGGCTAAATTATGCAGCAAGAAAATCCAAATTATGCAGCAGTTTGTGTGGTAAAAAGCAATTCATGTTGCAGATTATGCATCAAAAGATGTATTATTTGACACTTTGGAAGCATCATTCTTTCCCTATTTTTGCATGCTAACACTTAAATGCTGATAGAAAAATAATGCAATAATTAGGACAAAAATTATTAAGATTGAAATTTTAATATATGAAATAGATACATTACATAACATTATTAATTAATAATGAATATTTTTGTCTGGCATTGAAACATGGGAATACAAATTGTTTAATTCTGTCTTTCAGAGTAAATTGTATTGTGTACACTAAATCTGCGCTCTGCATCAGCTGAGTTTGTTACACTGTTTACATAGTGTAAGAGCTGCCAACTTAGGTATAAGTATTTAGAGGACAGTGAAATGCTCCAGCAGAAAGGAGCAAAAAAAATAATGACATTTTCATCTACACTCGGTGGTTTTTATGCAAATAGGAAATAACCAAAGTTAAAGTTTCATTGTTTTTATTTATTAATTACCTTTTAACAGGATCTGCGCCTCTCTACTTTTTTTTTTACTTTCACAGTAACATTGCATTAACACCTAACAGAACAAGCATCTGACTTTATTGCCATTTGCACAAATTTGCGGAGTACTTTACTGCCATCTTTCACAAAATATGTTTTCTTTTTAGCTAGTGGATAAAAAAACTACTTACATAACTCCGCAATCCGTAAGAGACACTGGATGGGGTTGTATGTGAACCTCGCGTTTAGAGCAGAAGGCCTTTTTTCATAAAGGTATACAGACATAAGGATTTACCATTGTTGTTTTTTTTCTTTCCTGGTCTGAAATGCAGAACTCTCAATAATGTATCTCTAGCTAAGACCTACCACATTATGTTCAGCTGTCTTCTGTTTTTGAACACATGCTGATATTTAACACCTGAAAATGAAAATAGAAACAAGCATTTGCAATGAAATAGGTCTTGCATTTGGGAGAGTTTAAGCTATTGGCATTGTACATGACAATTGCCTTTTATTTATCTGTTTTGCTAATTAACACATAAATAAAAGGCATTTTCATTTACAATGCCAATAGCGCAAACTCTTTTGAATGCGAGACCTATTCAAAGAAGTGTCCGCCATTGTCACGGGCTGCTTGGAAAGTGAAAGCCCGCATGGCGCACTGAATGATGCAGGAAAGCATGTCGTGCCTGCAGTAGGAGAAACTCATTAAAGAAAATGGTGCTTACAGACTAAAAAAAACATACTATGTAAGAACTGATGTAAAAGGGTCAGTCCTCATGGGAGGTTACAAATGAAAACAATATAGTCAACAAGATAGATGCCAGTACTGCCTAATAGTTCGAGAAACTAAATGGAGAAATGAGTGATTAATTGCTCATTTCCACAGACCACTCTTTCAGTCAAAGAATAAATCTCATGAAATCTTTTTATTTTAAATGCACCTTTGGTATTTTTCTTTTTTCTTTTTTGGAAAAAAGAAAAAAGAAAAATACCAAAGGTGCATTTAAAATAAAAAAGATTTCATGAGATTTATTCTTTGACTGAAAGAGTGGTCTGTAGAAATGAGCAGTTAATCACTCATTTCTCCATTTAGTTTCTCGAACTATTAGGCAGTACTGGCATCTATCTTGTTGACTATACTTTTGGCGTAGCCTTACTGTGCGTAAGCCAAACCCTTGTTGTTGTTTATTTATTACAAATGAAAACAAGGCAGTGCTAAGTGGAGACTAACAAGCCTATTAATGAATCAGAAGCCAGCATTTACGAAGGGCAACAACAAAAGCCAATGACAAATATGAGTGGAGAGTGGGTGGGGCTTCTATTCTGTACTCCAATGCAGCAGAGCAGCTCATGCGCTGTCAAGGCTCGACCTAAAATGAGTGTATGACTTTTAGAAACATTTTTCTTATTTGTACAAAGTTTTACCTTCTGTAACTTTGTAAAAACAATATAGTCCTGTTTTTCCGCTTTACCTACTCTGTAGCATTTGTCAACATGTTTCTGTAGGGAGAGAGCAGAGGAGCTGTGGGTGGAGTAATCATTCACAGCTGGTCGGGTTTTTAGAGCAGGGCAAGGGGTGAATTCTCAATGGCCCATTATAGGGTCCGAAAATGTGATAACACAATCCCCGCAGCAAAATGTGAATACTGTGTAATTGACCATGGCCGCAGAATCGCAGAATTCCAGTGTCCCCGATAGAAGGGACATAATTGCTTTGTTCTTCTTCAGATAAAGTGCCTCTCAAAGTGTCACGCATAAAGGCTTGAAATGTCACACATACGCATGCTAAAACCATGAAAATGTCACACATAAGCAAACTAAACACTTGGCCGCTATTAATGAGCTAGTGCAAGCTGACTTGGTCCTATGTGGACTACATAATGCTGCAGATCCTGGATGACTGACTGACTGAGGGGGTCAGCTAGCAGCATCTTACGTTCCCTGTCCTGTGCTCTCTTCCTTCAATTTGCCCAAGGGCATGGGTATTTTCATCATAACTACCTTCCGTGTCCATGGTTCTGTTCCCCAATTTCCCCTGCCACCTTGACCTTCCTCGTCTTGCCATGGGTAAGCAGGAGAAAATGGCTCCCTCGCCTTGCCAAATATCAGAAGATGGATTTACAAAAACTAAATAAAGGAGGAGACAGGCATACAAAGAATGCCTCTTGTCTTGCTCAAGGGCAAGGAGTCAGACTTGACAAATTAAATAGGAGAGGGTGATCGGTCACTCCTGAGCTCTGTCCTAGTTGGAGCCTTTGTGGCCTGCGCATGTTGCAGGCTACATAGGAGCAAGTCGGTTGCACCCGCTCCTGCACTCTGTTCCAAGTTAGGAGCAGTAGCCTGTGGCAACTCACCGCTTGTTTTTTAAGACACCACCATTGTCCTTGGGCATGGTGAGAGGATTATTGGAGACACACTCACCCACCTGAGCAAGGCAGAAGGTGTGAAGTTTCAACCCACCTGCCCGTGAGCAAGGCAGGGGGAATAGGGTCACATACTACCCCCACCATTCTTCAAGGTGGGGGTATAGTCCTGTAATGCTCCCTTTCACTGAGGAGGGGGATTATATTGACCATTCTTCACTATTTGTTTTCATCTCACACAATGCTCACAAACATAAAGATATATTTTTTAACTGATTCCAGGTGGTGATTCCAGGTGGTGGGTGTGTGTTAAAGAACCACCCCAGGCTCAGTTTTGTTTTAAAAATCTCTCCTGATGTTCCAGAAACATCAGGAGATATTTGTAAAAAGGCATTGGCAATGCCAAGAGGTTTGCTTATGTTTTTATTTATAAAATGTTAAAGACGGTGGGCGCACAGTGGAAATGTAAGGGAAGAGAAGAATGGGGCACAGGGACTGTAGGCGCACAGAGGGCGTAGAGGTGATGCAGCAAAAGGTGAGGAAGTACAGACGCGGTAGGGGTGCGAAATGCACATAGAGGTCCTACAGTGGCGGCATGGTACACAGAGGGACTGCAGAAATTTGGAGGGCCACGCCAACCTTTAAATGCCCACACAACCAACATTGTGCGCCAACACATCCATCAACATATATCTATTTTAACACCCCGCCAGGGGCAGTAAGCGCTATACAAATGCAATTTCAATTTCAATATGCCAGTGGTTTCTCATTCATAATGGCACTGCCGCTGTACCCCATTTATTATCAAAAGCCACGGCTCCACATTTCTCCCTCGTTCGAAGGAGCATACCCTACAACTTATGTGATGTATGGACATAACCCCGATATGAACTAACTTTAATGTTCCTTGCAATCCTTCAATGCACCAACCCATGGGTTCTTAGCCTGGTGTCCATAGATCCCTGGGCGTCCGTGATGCCTACTCAGGGGACCCCCACCCATTTGGAAAATTAAATAAAAATTAAATATTAACTATTAAAAACTAAAAATTAGGGGGGGCATGGCTAAGATGGCGTCGGAGTAGGACGCTTCTTCTACCCTCTCCGGCGCCGATCCAGCAAAGCTACTTACAGCACGGCGCTGAGTGAGCGGACTGGCCCCAGAACGGTGGCGGAGGTCCCCGACACGCAGCGGAGAGACCCAGAACCGTCGGCGAGGAGAGGCGCCGCCTGTGGCAGCTGCGGGAGCGGCGGCACTTTGGGGCCTGTGACTCCCCGGTCTAGAGTGGTTGGGGGCCGGCTAGAAGCATCGCGGAGCCCACCGCGGAGGAGGAGAGCCCTGACCGCGTCACGCCCGTGAGTCACCCTGCGCCGGCTGCCGGAGTTGGAGCGCGCTTGCCGGAGCAGGTGAGGGGCGAACACGAATGTCGGTGTGCCCCGGGGGTGCCTGAATGTGACGGCCTGAGGAGCGGAGGGGGCCCAGACTCGGCGGAGCACGGAGGCGCCGCAGAGCACATCCGGGGGACGGAGGAGGCGCCTGGAGGGCAGCGGAGGCTGACCATAACAAGGGTGCTTGGGAGGCCGAGATCCGGTGAGTGGACCCCCGCCCTGGTCGGAAGGAGAGACGGGTGGAGCCAGGCCAGTAGACAGGGCCCACCGAGAGACCTGCGAGAAGCGTTGACTGCCCACAGCGTGGAGGCGGCCTGGTGACTGCTGTGGTGCATTGCCCCTGACCTCAACCTACTGATCATCGAGGTGCCGCCCTCGCACTGGGGGGGTGCAGACAAGTGGCGGCTGGACATCCATATTGACCGGTGAGTCGCCTGGGAGGATCAGTCACGTCACGCAGCACACCGTGCGATTTGGAGGGCGCGACGGACGGTCGCTGGGGCCATAGATTCTGCCGTTGGTTCAGGGCGGAACTAGCTACGGGGGGTCGGCGCCACGTGTCCTGGGTGCGTTAACTGGCAGAGAACGCCGCGGAGCCATTTTATCTGGCTCCTCCTATGGGACTGAGTTGCACTCTGCGACCCTAACCTGCGGATCCCGAGAGACACTGCATTACTTGTTATCGAGGCCCACTTGACGAGAAGCTTCGTCGACGCCATCCTGACAGGGTGGCTGCTGCCTGCATCGTGCCTCAGCTGGGGCGGACGGACTGAGTGGGCCTCTTACTGCTCCGGAAATCCCATAGTGGTGTCCGCTTCTGGTTCCTGGAGTAGGGGAAATCGCCTTGACCCGCACCTGTCTCGGAGCCCTGAAGATGTCCAACGCTTTACGTAGGGGGAAGCCGGGGAAGGAGGGCGCCTCTAAATCCTCGCAGCAGCCGGCCTCTCCTGGGGCGAGTGGATCGTCTCGGCAATCGGATGATGAGGCGCCCGCCACCAAGGCCTTTATGACTGAGTTGTTTGCCGCCATCAAGGAGGACATCTCGGACCTCCGTGCTCAGTTGGCGTCGGACCTACGTGAGGTGCGGAGAGACGTAGATGGAATTGGCGAACGAGTGGCGACGCTGGAAGACCATGATCTGAACGTTGCGAACGACGTGCACCAGCTTCAGCAGGACATCATCCGCCTCACTGAACAGAATCTAGATCTGCAGGCCCACTCAGAGGACTTGGAAAACCGATCTAGGAGGAACAATATCCGAATTCGTGCGGTCCCTTGGGAGGGTGAGGATGGGGATCTACGTGGCTATGTGCAGGCCCTGTTCCTACAGATCTTGGACGAGGAGGATGTGCAGGAAATAAGAATGGATAGGGTCCATAGAGTCGGTTTGCCTAGGAGAGGAGGGGGGCCTCCTCCGGACATCCTCGTCTGCGTGCACGACTTTCAGGTGAAGGAACGCATACTGCGGAAAGCAAGAGCCATCTCCTCCTTGCAATTTAGGGACCACCGTCCACAGCTCTACCAGGATCTGGCGGCGTCGACGCTTCAGAAGAGGAGGGAATTCCGTCCGGTGACTGCTTTTCTGCGGGACCGCAACATCCCCTACTCGTGGGGGCACCCCTTCCGTATTATATTTCGCTGGCAGAACCGGCTGGAGCAAATCCGCTCTCTTCAGGTAGCTAAGGACCTACTGGGCCTGGATGACATTCCTCCTTCTCAAGAGGCGCGTACCCCTGCATCGCGGAGACGGCATCGATCGTCTTCCTGGCACAGAGTGGGTGCATCCCCGAACTGGCGGCGGCCGGACAGCGCAGCCAGCTTACAGGAACGAGGGAATGCGGTGGCATTGGTGGCCTCCGCCACGTTGGCTGATTCTCAACAAAGCTCAGGAGCAGCGTGATCCTGGATCTATAGCAGATTGGCGCCGGAGGGGACCTGACCCTAAGGTCCCGGAGGTGCGTTTGTACTTTTGGAGAAGACACCCCGGACCGTGGCCCTGGGGGTCACTGAGTTGGTACCCTCTCCACGTTTCCGTTCCAGAGGGGTTCTTGTGCCCTGTGACCTTCTGGAACTGTTGAGGACATTGTTCAGGTTCAGTGCCTTCTGTTACTTTCTATTGTTGTTCTGTTTGCGGGTGTGGGGTGAGGGGTGGAGGGTCCTGGGGGCGAGGGGTGTGGGGGGGATGTTGGGACTTGGGGGGGGGGGTGGGATGGTGGTGGCGCCCCGAAGCTGTGTGTGCGAGGTGCTGTTTGCACTCGAGGTATTCCTTTCTAGCGCTTGCTGCAGGGGATCTTTCCCTGGAGCACTCTCTGCCTTATGCATAATTGCGAGTTATGTCATTGTTGCTGGCTGCTTGATGGTGGGAAGCATGGAGTGCTTGGCTGGGCGTTGTGCTGTTTTCCGGGGAGGGACATTGGCCTGGTCAATGGTAGTGATAGTTCTATTCGATTGTCCTCAGTACGGATTGCATTGCGGGTCGCCATGTGTGCCTAGCGCTGGGGGATCTGGTGGTGCGGCTCTGGTAAAAAATGGGGGGTGGAGAAGGGGCTGGCAGGGGAAGCTCGGAGTTGGGCCTAGCCCGGGTGCATGTGAAATGGAGGCGACACTGGCCGTGGAGTGGGAGAGGACCATGCGGTTGGGCTTCCAGAGCAGAGAATCCCAATGTCACTATGCCTATTAGTGTAGGAACCTGGAATGTGAAGGGTCTCAACTCCCCGCAAAAGCGCCAAAAGCTCTGGAAGTACCTGTCGGATCACCATCTTGATGTGGTGGCCCTCCAGGAGACCCACCTAGCCAGGAAGGATGAACTTAGACTTCGGCACCGACAATTTCCCCTCATTTATAGGGCGTCAGCGTCCACTAAACATAGGGGGGTGGCACTCATGTTCAAGGCATCCCTTCACTTTCAACCCCTGGGGGTGAGCGGTGATAAGGAGGGTCGATGGCTAATGGTAAAGGGATCCCTGTATGGCCGACAATGTACCTTTGTGGTTGTATATGCCCCTAATGCTGGACAGAATGGTTTTTTACAGGAGTTGTTGGGCAGGATTGGAAACTTCGTGGAGGGGCACTTGTTCCTCTTGGGGGACTTTAACATGGTGTGGGACAAAGGCATGGACAGTTCAGGAGCGCGCCGAGCAGACTCGGGGGTTTTCTCGGTGGAAACGCAACGACAAATAGAGGCCCTGGGACTGGTGGACAGCTGGCGATTCTTACACCCACAGGCTAGGGACTATACATTTTTTTCCTCTGTACATCGTTCTTACTCCCGTATAGATCATGTCTTTATTAGTCAGGCCCTCAGGGGGGATACCCGATTCTCCAGTGTTTTCCCGATCTCGATATCTGATCATAGTCTGGTGGTTCTTGGCCTGCAGTGGCATGTGGGAGGGGACGGTTGGCGGAAGTGGTACTTTCCGGCAGCGTTGTCTCGGGATGAGGTGTCTTGTAAGGAGCTACGGAAGGCTATTGGAGACTTCATGGCGCTTAACCCGCCTTCTGACACCTCGGTGTATGTCACCTGGGATGCGTGCAAGGCCTACCTGCGGGGCACTTGCCTCGCCCTTACCGCCAACATCAATAAACTTAGGAGAAAGGAAAGGGAAGCCCTGGAAGCGGAGCTTGCTCTTTTGGAACAAGCACATAAATCCAACCCGTCTAGGGTGACTCTACGTCCGTTGACGGCGGTGAGAGGGAAATTGAGGGCCCATTATAATAACCGGGCTGAGTTTATCCTTCTCCGCCTCCGCCGCATCTCCTATTCTCAAGGGAACAAGGTGGGGCGGCACTTGGCACGGCAACTTTGCGATAAACGCGAGAAGGACTACATTGGGGGAATAAGGGACCAGGCGGGCTCTGTACAACACGGGGACGCAGACAAAGCGGATCTTTTTGGCCGCTTTTACGCTGATCTCTATTCGGGTGACGCCCTTGATCCAGAGGCTCAATCTGCTTTTCTGAATGGTCTCCCGATACCACAGGTCTCCAGAGAATGGAACGACTTGCTGGGATCCCCCATCACTTGAGAAGAGGTTCTAAACGCCATCAAGGCTTTAAAACTTCACAAAGCGCCGGGCCCGGACGGCTACACTGCCCTGTTTTACAAGACGTTTGCGTCGGACCTCTGCGATTACCTGGTCTCCCTCTTTAACACCATGGCATCGGAGGGCAGAACTTCTGAGACTATGGCCGAAGCTTTGATCACCGTTATCCCCAAACCGGGGAAAGACCATGCCGAGTGCGCTTCTTACCGGCCGATAGCCCTCCTCAACCTGGACGCTAAGTTGTACTCATCTATACTCGCGGGAAGACTGCAGGACTTGATGCCGGCTCTGGTGCAGCCGGACCAGTCCGGATTTATAAAAGGACGGCAAACACATGACAACTTGAGACGCGTGGTCCACCTGATCGAGAAGGCTACTAGATTTCGTATCCCAGCGATTTTAGTAGGACTCGACGCGGAGAAAGCCTTTGATCGCTTCGACTGGGGCTTTTTACATCGTACCCTGGAAGCCTTTGGGTTTTCACCCCGCTTCGTAAGAATGATTGAGGCTAATTACAACAAGCCTATGTCGAGGGTGATGGTTAATGGCCATAGGTCCGGGCGCTTCCGTCATTCGCTTGGAACGCATCAGGGGTGTCCTCTCTCCCCACTCCTCTTCGCTTTAAGTATTGAGCCATTGGCGCTTGCGATTCGGGAGGACGACAATATCTTGGGCCTCCCCTTCTCCGGTGAACAGCATAAGATTTCGCTGTTTGCGGACGATGTACTGCTCTCACTTAGAGATCCGGAGCTCTCGTTGCCATATGTTCATACGGTGCTCTCTGACTTTGAGCAGGCGGCGGGTTTCAGAGTCAACCTTGACAAATCGTATATCCTGAACTTGACTCTTTCCCCTGAGGAGGTGCTCCGACTGCGAGCGCTTACCCCCTTATCGTGGTCGACTTCTTCTTTGTTGTATCTGGGAGTACATCTGACACCTACTCTAGAAGCCTTATTTTCAGCCAACTTTACACCAATGTTGACGACGATACGCGCTGAACTTGAGAGGTGGAAACCGAGGTACATTTCTTGGTTGGGTAGGATTCACGCACTCAAGATGGTCCTCCTCCCGAAACTTCTGTATCTCTTCCAGGCATTGCCCATACCGGTGGAGTTGGACTATTTCCGTCGGCTTAAAACTCTGATGTTGAAGTATGTGTGGCAAGGTGGCAGGGCATGACTTTCCTATGCAGTGCTTCGCCGTCCGCGAGCGGAGGGGGGAGTGGGATTCCCGGACATGCACATGTATTATAAAGCAGCGCAATTGAGAATTCTAGTTGAATGGTCACAACAACTTTCAGAAAAGCATTGGCTCCATATGGATCGGTGCGTGGCCGGAAGATCCATTTGGGACCTGGCCTGGAAACCCAAGGCTGACCGACCCCAGAATGCATATATTAGCACTCCCACCAGCACGGTGTTGAAGGTCTGGGACACACTTAGTGGTGACGACCGATGGACTACCTTCCCATCTCCATTTACCCCTATTCATTTTAACCCGGCTTTTCCTCCAGCATTGACCAACGGATCCTTTGACGTTTGGAGGGAGGGTGGTTGCCGAGCTCTAACCCACCTGTTTCATGGGACGACACCTCTCACCTTTCATAACTGTATGCGAGATTATGGGGTCCCGCCCACTGAACGCTTTCGACACCTTCAACTCTTACACTGGGCGACATCGACTGCAGTAGGGGACGCCGCTACTAGACCGCTGACGAAGTTTGAGGCTTTTATTCTTCGCACGTCTACGATGAAGGGCACGATTTCCTTCATATGTGGGATGTTACTGGATACCGCGGTTTCCCCCCGCCCTCGATACATGGACCACTGGGAGGCTACCCTCGGTAGGGACATTTCTGACGATGAGTGGAGGTGCCTTTGGCGGGATGTGGCGGCACATAACCACTCCACAGATCTTAGAGAGGCTCACTTAAAATTATTGTTTGACTGGTATCTATACCCCTCTAAGCTGCATCGGATCTTTTCGACTACCTCAGATAGATGTTGGCGGGGCTGCGGTATGTTGGGGGATTTCCGCCACATTTGGTGGGATTGTCCCACCATCCGACCCTTTTGGTCCGTGATCCTGTCCCATATTAAGGATGTACTGGGCTATCCGGTTCCGAATTCCATAGAATATGTGCTACTGGGAATTAGGGACCCATTGTTGGAACATCAGACTAGAGCTGATAAGCGCATGGTATGGCTGTGTTTAGGGGCGGCCAAGTTGACATTGGCAGCCGCCTGGAAAAACCCATCTGCACCAGCCATCTCCTTATGGCACGCGCGGCTGTGGCGACTTTTGAGTATGGAGAGAATTTCTGATATATTTTTGGGAAATTTTAAAAACTTCATGTTTACCTGGGGTCCATTAGTGCGATTCCTATCCCGAGGTCTACCTTCTGCGGTCTGCCCACCAGCGCTTCGAGCATTACACCTCTTTCAAATTTAACCGGTTACGTATGTGAAGTTGTGCTGCATGAATGTTGGTCGCCACCACCAGGGGAAGGGTGGGGGGTGCGGGACTGGGGGGCTTGAGGGGTGTTGGGATGGGGTTGCAGTTTACTCTTCGTTGCGACATACCTTGCATGTGGAAGTGACCTGAGTGGCGTTCCTGAATTAATAGGCTTCTGATTGGGGACGTCTTCTCTTATAACCCTTTGGACAATTGCTACGGACTTGCCGCATCCTCCTCTACGTTGCGACCACGAACATAGACATGGGCGGCGACCTGCACAGTGTACCATATATGGCTTGGGGTTCTATGGCAATATTATCAGCACCCCCTGTGTGGGGATATGTGGCGGTTTGTCGCCTGTTCCTTTATTCTTTTTCTCCTTCTCTTTTTTCTTCTTACTCTCCTCGCTTTCTATTTCCCTCTTGAATAAATAACAAAAAAAAAAAATAAATATAAAAAAAAACTAAAAATGTATTTGGTATCTTTACTTTGATTCATGGGAGCAGCGCAAGTGCAGCAAACAGAATCTAGTATGAACCACTGATGGCCTTGATTGCAACACTGGTATGTGACGACAAAAAGAAAGCTTGCATTTGGAGCAAAAAAACACAAAGTGATATGCTACTATGGTCTAGTGCAATCTCTTTTAGAAATTTTTATTTTATTTTTCTTAGCAGAGTTTTATATAGCGTTGGCTAGACACAGAGGTATCAGAGCACTTTACATGAGGATCAACAAGTAAGTTACAAAATTGCATCAGTTACAGGAGCAAGTAAAACATAGGAGAAAAACAGTGATTAAACAATAACATGAGTTAGTTAGCGCATAGCATAGGCAAGACACACGTCCAATAGGGCATGGAAGGTAGAGTGGGAAAGGTTAAAAGGAGACCTAAGTGGGGGTCGACTAGGGGAGAAGGTCAGTAAGGAGAACAAAGGAGTCGTCCAGCAGCGATGAGGATCGGACGAAAACCCCAAAGGTGGAGGACCCAGGTCACAGGAACCTACTAGCCCAAAATGGTGGGATATACACAACTCAATACAAAAACCAAAAGGTAACTGATTCTATGTGTTGGACCTGCGATGGGCAAGCCCAGCACAAAGGGGGTAGCTTGGCTCAAGTGACAAGGCAAGTGAAGGCTGTAGTGTTAAGCCGGCTCTGACCCAATAATAACTCCTTGTACATCCACACCAAGAAGAAGGACACCACACCACTGCTGTAGAAAAATACGATTCCTTTATATAAGAGTTCTTTGTTGTAAATAGGGTTGACTGGGAAAGCACATATACATTTCTTTTGGTCATACAGTTCTGGTAATAAATAGTATTAATAAATAGAATAACTTCAGGAATGAGTATCACAATAAATATCACATTAAATATCAGAATAAATATCAGAATAAATATTGGTTCATTTAAATAAACAACCACATGTTTCTTCTGGTATCGCTGCCACCAATTAAATACTTTAGAATCATTACATCTGCAATACGTTTCAAATGGGAAAGATAACTCTTACAGTTTATGCTGTTTTCAATGACCAGGTATACGGCTTCTCTGAGTACAAAATAAGGTTTGGGACTCTTTAATAATCACTCAAGGCGTATGCGCGTATATCTAGAAGGCAAGGAAACACAGTAAATACATCATTTGCACTCGGCGGTCACCGGGATAGGATCTCTGCTTGGCCGGTGAAGTCTATGCGCGCCTATGGGCTTTAGCACCACTTGAGCACAGGCGGCACCAGTTCAAAGTCATTAGGCTGACGAACGGGCTTCCGGAGAGGTCACACAACCTTTGCGCACAGTCAAGTAAATGCCGGTTCACAGTTCCTTCACAACGCTGCATTCACTATGAGGAAACGGGCCCACCTCACATCGGCTGCAATCAAGATACGATTCAGTCGGGCACAGCACTCCTCTTGTTAGCGACGGGGCTCTCAGGGGCTCCACGGACCTCCCTCCGACTTCCGCATTCAGGGTGGTTCCCGCCCACAGCTACAGCTCCCGGGTCACTGGGGAGTGGCAAAGACGCTAGTCCCGCCCAACTAAGGCCGGCCTTTCCACGCCCCAGCGCACCACCTCACCTTCAATCTGTGCAGGAAGCGCTCTACTCTGGTGGGGCTCGGAGAGGTCCGAACTCCCTTCTAGAGGCACCTGTCGCGAAGGGGGCACAGCTGACGATCGCGGTCGCGGCGAACTTGCTCTCACCTCGCGACTCGATAAATCGACCACAGTTCACCACCGGGGGGGCGGAGAGGCACACGAATCTGGCCACAGTCTTTGGGGGCAATGAGGCACTCGCTGGGCAGGCGCTGTAGGCGCTAGATCACTTCTCACGTAGCTGACTGGAACGCCAGTCAAACACAACGCCAGCAACCCTTTGCTGCTCTACTGCCTGCGCTACCAGCCACCTCAGGGGTCAACAGGGCAGGTGTCAATCTGGTGTCAAGTCTGGAATCTCTTAATCTCCTCTTCTCTAGTCTAATCTAAAATGGCCACCAGGGACTGGGCCATATATAGCCAGTGCCCTGGGGTACTGGCACGAGCCAGAAGGTTCTAGAACCTTCTCTGGCTGTGACAATGACATGGCACTCTTGAGGGGTATTTAGGACACTCACAGCCACCGTACTGGGGTTCTAGAGCAGCCATTTTGTGTACCTGAGGAAAATAAAGGAATTCCTGTCAGAAATGCGCGCCAAACAAAGGGCGCCAAAACCTCAAAAGGCCAGGGTTCATGAAGGCTCCAAGGGGAGTCACTTCACATGAGGAAAAAGGGTGTCCACCATTTTAAGTTCATTTATACAGGTTGACAACCCCAGTTTGTAATGCCACAGGTTTGGGCCAGGCGCCTTGTAAATAGGTGCCACAAACCTTGTGAGCAACTGGGCGTCAAGGAACATCTAACCCCATGAGACAACACATAAAAAGTCCTGGTAGACAAATAAAAAGCGACAAATTTTTGGAGGTACAGGGGAACAAAAGAAATATTAGTGGTATGGGGACTCTCAGAAGCAGACGGGTCTAACACGCTTCCCCCCCAGCTGAAAGTGGGGAGAGCTACCCAACCCCTTGGGAGTCCTCAACACTAAGGCGGAAATACCTGGAGAGACCGTCTGCATTGGCGTGGTCAACTCCGGGCCAGTGTTCCACCCGAAAGTCCATTCCCTGTAGGGAGATAGACCACTTCAACAGTTTGGGATTTTCCCCCTTCATTTGCATGAGCCAACGAAGGGGTCGGTGGTCTGTCTGAACAAGGAAGTGTGAACCAAACAAATATGGTCGCAGCTTCTTCAGTGCCCAGACCACCGCAAAGGCTTCCCGCTCGATGGTACTCCACCTCTGTTCCCGGGGAAGCAGTCTTCATGACAGAAAGACCACGGGCTGATCCAGACCCTCTTAATTGAGTTGCGATAGCACCGCCCCAATGCCAATGTCGGATGCATCTGTCTGGACAATGAACTCTTTTGAAAAATCTGGAGCCTTCAGGACTGGAGCTTTACACAATGCTTGTTTCAGAGTGTCGAAGGCTCGCTGGCAAGCCTCCGTCCAAATGACTCTCCTGGGTTGCTTTTTGGCCGTGAGTTCTGTAAGGGGTGCCACGATAGTGCCATACCCCTTCACGAATCGTCTGTAGTAACCTGTGAGGCCCAGGAAGGCTCGGACCTCAGTCTGGGTCTTAGGGGGTTTCCAGGCCTTGATTGCCTCAATCTTCGCCTGAAGGGGCTGCACCGTTCCCCGGCCCACCAAGTGTCCTAAGTACACTACCGACCCCTGTCCAATCTGACATTTGCTGGCCTTGATCGTCAAGCCAGACCGTTCCAGGGTCTGGAGAACGGCTTGCAAGTGCTGCAAGTGATCCTCCCAGCTGCTACTGAAGACAGCTATGTCATCCAAGTAAGCAGCAGAGAATGACTCCATCCCGGTGAGGATCGTGTTCACCAGCCGCTGAAAAGTGGCAGGAGCGTTCTTGAGCCCAAAGGGCATGACGCAAAACTGGTAGTGTCCATCAGGTGTGGAGAAGGCTGACCTTTCCTTGGCTCCATTAGACATGGGAATCTGCCAGTACCCTGCAGTGAGGTCAATGGTACTGAGATATTGGGCAGCTCCCAACCGGTCAATCAATTCATTCGCCCGAGGGATCGGATGAGCATCCGTTTTGGTTACCGAATTTAGTCCTCGGTAGTCCACACAGAATCTCAATTCTGGTGTGGTGCCAGGTGGGGCAGCTTTAGGAACTAACACCACTGGGCTAGACCAAGGGCTACTTGAAGGTTCGATGACTCCTAGCTCCAGCATCTTAGCTACTTCGCTTTGGATACTGGCCTTCACCTTGTCAGACAGCCGGTAAGACTTTGACTTCACAGGTGGGCTGTCCCCTGTGTCCACGTCATGGGTACACAAGTGGGTCTTACCCGGGACAAGGGAGAACAGAGGAGCGAATGACCCCAAGACCTGGCGACATTCCTCCTGCTGCTCAGGAGTCAGGGTTGGCGAGAGTTTCACTCCGTCCACTGACCCATCCTTTTCTTGAGACGCAAAAAGGTCGGGGAGAGGCTCCGTGTCCTCTTCCTCCGATCCGTCAGTCACCATAACCAACATGACTTCGGGCCTCTCGTAGTGGGGCTTGAGGCGATTGGCATGTAACACCCGATGCGGATGCCGAGGGGTCTTTACGTCCACCAGATAGGTAGACTTGCCCTTCTTCTCCAATACCTCGTAGGGGCCTGTCCAACGATCCTGGAGGGCACTCAGCTCTCCAGGCTCCATCACCCACACCTTCTGGCCAGGCTCCAACTCCACTGGGTGAGCGCTGTGGTCATACCACGCTTTCATAACTGCCTGACTGGCTTCCAAGTTGTTGTCAGAAGCTTGCTTCCACAACTTAGCCATTTGGCTTCGGAAGGCCAGCATGTAGCTCACCACATCCTGGGGAACTTTCCGGGGAGACTTTTCCCAGGAGTCCCTCACCAGGCTGAGAGGTCCACGTACAGGGTGCCCGTACAAAAGCTCGAAGGGGCTGAAGCCCACTCCCTTTTGCGGCACTTCCCTGTAGGAAAAGAGCAAACAGGGTAGGAGGACGTCCCATTTCCTCCGCAGGCTTTCGGGTAGACTTCTGATCATACCCTTCAAGGTTTGGTTGAACCTTTCCACAAGACCATTGGTCTGTGGGTGATAAGGAGTGGTGAACCTGTAAGTCACTCCACACTCCTTCCACATGGCCCGCATATATGCTGACAGGAAGTTGGTCCCCCTGTCAGACACAACTTCCTTGGGGAATCCCACTCGGGTAAAGATCCCCATCAGGGCCTTGGCAACTACTGGTGCAGTAATGGTTCTCAGAGGAATTGCCTCTGGATACCTTGTGGCGTGATCCACCAGGACCAGGATAAACCTGTGACCGGATGATGTAGGTGGATCTAGGGGCCCAGCAATGTCGATGCCCACCCTTTCAAAGGGGGTGCCAACGACGGGAAGTGGTTCCAGGGGAGCCTTCAGCTTCGTCCCTGTTTTCCCACTGGCTTGGCATGACACGCACGACCGACAGTATGTGTCGGACGCCACCCTCATTCGAGGCCAATAAAAGTGGGGGACAAGCCGGGCAAAGGTCTTGTCCTGACCCAAGTGTCCTGCCAAGGGAATCTCATGAGCCAACTCTAATAGGAAGGCTCGGTAACACTGTGGGACTACCAGGGCCCGTGACAATCCGTGCACTAACGCCCTGGGTTCACTGTAGAGGAGACCATCCTCCCAGTAAACACGATAGTTCCCAGACTCGTTACCTGCTGCCTGGGCTTCAGCCTGTTGCCTCAGACCCTCGAGGGTGGGACATTCCCTTTGTCCCTTGCTCAGTTCCTCCCTGGATGGTCCTCCTTCCACTCGCCACTCAGCGGGGATAGGCAAGTCCTCCAACGGAACCATGTTCTCCTCCGCGGACTCCGGGTCCACCTCCACGGGTGGCCTATTTGTCTCACGGGGCATGGACATCGAGGCAGGCTCCTCCTGTCCTCGAAATGTTCCCTCATCAGCAGCTGGGTGGGCCATTGTTTCAGGCTCCAACCCACGCGACTTCTCCTCCCGAGCAGCCGCAGACCTGGTACTCACACAGGCCCAATCAGGTGTACCCAGCATCTCAGTATGAGTCCGGTATTCCACCTCCTTCCAATCATTGTGCTCCATATCATTTCCCAGCAGACAATCGACTGGCCCGGCGGGGCTTACGGCAACTCGAAGTGAACCTGCAACCCCTCCCCACTCAAAGGGAACCTCGGCCACAGGATAGTGGCCCATTCTGCCGTCAGCCATTGCGGCTGGATGAAGTACGCCTGGAATCACCTGCTCTGAGGACACCAGATGACTCCTTACCATAGTCATACTGGCTCCTGTATCTCTCAGAGCTTCCCCTCTATGGCCATTGATGGTGACCCATTGCCCATACTTGGTAGTATTTGAGGGCACCTGGATCTTGGGAACCATCTCCCGATCACCCAGGGACACTAAGGTGACACCCGCCCATTCCCCCCCCTTAACTAAGGGCATCTCCTCCCCGAGCGCTACACTAGCGACTCCCGGGGCCTTTCCTCCAGTGGGAGGGGGTGGTCTCTTTGGGCATTTCACATCTCCCTTATAATGTCCAATACCACCGCACTCATAGCAATGGATAACCCTTGGCTGCTGACTCTGGACAGGATTAGGGTTCTTCTGCGGGTTAGCCTTAGAAGTGGAGAAGAAACTTTCCCCCTTAAAGGTATTTTGGGGGCCTCTGGAGAACTCCTGCTTCTTGTTATCTCCCCCCTCTTTCTTCTGGGGAGCGCCCTGTCCGGACTTCTGAGAATCTCCTCCCGTCCCCTTCGTGGACACTCGGGTACTTTCCCAAATGTCCGCCACCTCAGCAAGCTTACGGGGGACAGTAAGTTTGCTGTCTACCAGGTGTTGCCTCAGCTCGGGAAGACATTTCTCGAGTAGATGTTCCTTGAGTATCAGGTCGTACAACCCTCGATAGTCCTCCACCTCATTACCTTGGACCCACCCATCCAGGGCTTTCTTGGCAAAATCCAGGAAGTCAACCCAATTCTGTGAGCTCAGCTTGTGGCTGCCCCTAAACCTTTGCCGGTATTTCTCAGGGGTCAACCCAAACTTCCGGATGAGCGCCACCTTCATGGCGGGGTAATTAACCTGTTCCTCCCGGTCTAGGGCCCATAGGGCATCCCTACCTGTCGGAGGCATGTACCGGTAAAATTCACCACCCCAATGCTTCTCATGGATCCCAGGGGCTCTTAAGGAGACCTCATAGGCTGCCAGCCACTTGGCTATGTCATCTCCAGCGGTATAACTGGCAACTACGTCCTTGGGTAAATGGGGCCTGGGCTCCCTGGCAAATTCCTTTGACTCGACACCCTTCGGAGCGATGTTAGTGGCCTGGAACTCGAGTTCTCGTAGCTTG
Source organism: Lissotriton helveticus (assembly GCF_964261635.1). Lineage (NCBI taxonomy): Eukaryota > Metazoa > Chordata > Amphibia > Caudata > Salamandridae > Lissotriton > Lissotriton helveticus. The sequence continues at coordinate 645,270,430 of NC_136070.1, forward strand.
AACTCGTGTTCCAACCTCCTCCCCTCCCTCCTTTCTTCCAACTCCATTTTTGCTATTTCCCACCTTAACAGTCTTTCCTCTCTCCTGTCAGCTAACTCGGTTTCTGACAACCCTCTCGATGACACACTACTGCCCTCCCGCGAGGTTGCCTTGGGGCTGATTGACATCTCACCCACCCCCGGGGGACATTCCGCAGTCCTATCAATGACAGTACCTCTGTCCGATTCCTCCTCCTCCACCGTTCCCTCCGTGTGTGCTTCCACCCATGCTCGCAGACTAGTACGGAGCTCCTCTCTTTTGGCCCCTCGCCTGACAAACACTCCCCTCTCCTGACAGAAATCCTTGAGCTGTGCCACAGTATAGATCTCCAGTTCTGACATTTCGAATTCCATCTTGTCAGTGAAAAGTGTGGACCACCACCCCGAAGTAGATGACCAGGATTAGAACTTTGAGGGTCCCTTCCACCCACCTCCAGGAAAGAATTTGGAAAAAGCAAAACGTTGAATTTGAGGGCCGCTAGGAGAAAACTCCGGGTGTGTACCTGTGGTGCACACTGAATTATTATGGGGTTCAAAACAAGCACGGCTCGCAATCCCACCCGCTGAGCACCAATTTTATGTTGGACCTGCGATGGGCAAGCCCAGCACAAAGGGGGTAGCTTGGCTCAAGTGACAAGGCAAGTGAAGGCTGTAGTGTTAAGCCGGCTCTGACCCAATAATAACTCCTTGTACATCCACACCAAGAAGAAGGACACCACACCACTGCTGTAGAAAAATACGATTCCTTTATATAAAAGTTCTTTGTTGTAAATAGGGTTGACTGGGAAAGCACATATACATTTCTTTTGGTCATACAGTTCTGGTAGTAAATAGTATTAATAAATAGAATAACTTCAGGAATGAGTATCACAATAAATATCACATTAAATATCAGAATAAATATCAGAATAAATATTGGTTCATTTAAATAAACAACCACATGTTTCTTCTGGTATCGCTGCCACCAATTAAATACTTTAGAATCATTACATCTGCAATACGTTTCAAATGGGAAAGATAACTCTTACAGTTTATGCTGTTTTCAATGACCAGGTATACGGCTTCTCTGAGTACAAAATAAGGTTTGCGACTCTTTAATAATCACTCAAGGCGTATGTGCGTATATCTAGAAGGCAAGGAAACACAGTAAATACATCATTTGCACTCGGCGGTCACCGGGATAGGATCTCTGCTTGGCCAGTGAAGTCTATGCGCGCCTACGGGCTTTAGCACCACTTGAGCACAGGCGGCACCAGTTCAAAGTCATTAGGCTGACGAACGGGCTGCCGGAGAGGTCACACAACCTTCGTGCACAGTCAAGTAAATGCCGGTTCACAGTTCCTTCACAACGCTGCATTCACTATGAGGAAACGGGCCCACCTCACATCGGCTGCAATCAAGATACGATTCAGTCGGGCACAGCACTCCTCTCGTTAGCGACGGGGCTCTCAGGGGCTCCACGGACCTCCCTCCGACTTCTGCATTCAGGGTGGTTCCCGCCCACAGCTACAGCTCCCGGGTCACTGGGGAGTGGCAAAGACGCTAGTCCCGCACAACGAAGGCCGGCCTTTCCCCGCCCCGGCGCACCACCTCACCTTCAATCTGCGCAGGAAGCGCTCTACGCTGGTGCGGCTCGGAGACGTCCGAGCTCCCCTCTAGAGGCACCTGTCGCGAAGGGGGCACAGCTGACGATCGCGGTCGCGGCGAACTTGCTCTCGACTCGCGACTCGATAAATCGACCACAGTTCACCACCGGGGGGGGCGGAGAGGCACACGAATCTGGCCACAGTCTTTGGGGGCAATGAGGCACTCGCTGGGCAGGCGCTGTAGGCGCTAGATCACTTCTCACGTAGCTGACTGGAATGCCAGTCAAACACAACGCCAGCAACCCTTTGCTGCTCTACTGCCTGCGCTACCAGCCACCTCAGGGGTCAACAGGGCAGGTGTCAATCTGGTGTCAAGTCTGGAATCTCTTAATCTCCTCTTCTCTAGTCTAATCTAAAATGGCCGCCAGGGACTGGGCCTTATATAGCCAGTGCCCTGGGGTACTGGCACGAGCCAGAAGGTTCTAGAACCTTCTCTGGCTGTGACAATGACATGGCACTCTTGAGGGGTATTTAGGACACTCACAGCCACCGTACTGGGGTTCTAGAGCAGCCATTTTGTGTACCTGAGGAAAATAAAGAAATTCCTGTCAGAAATGCGCGCCAAACAAAGGGCGCCAAAACCTCAAAAGGCAAGGGTTCATGAAGGCTCCAAGGGGAGTCACTTCACATGAGGAAAAAAGGGTGTCCACCATTTTAAGTTCATTTATACAGGTTGACAACCCCAGTTTGTAATGCCACAGGTTTGGGCCAGACGCCTTGTAAATAGGTGCCACAAACCTTGTGAGCAACTGGGCGTCAAGGAACATCTAACCCCATGAGACAACACATAAAAAGTCCTGGTAGACAAATAAAAAGCGACAAATTTTTGGAGGTACAGGGGAACAAAAGAAATCATAGTGGTGAGGGGACTCTCAGAAGCAGACGGGTCTAACACTATGGATCCATGCAGGGCTGGAAAATGGAGGCAGCCGAAGGAACACGGAGGGAGGAGGATGGGGGAGGAATGAAACACAGCGGAGCGATGAGGAAAAACTATGTCCAATGTCCGGCTGGGTAGGTGACGGCTGTGGGGGTGAGACCAAAGCCAATCTCCTCTATAGCTGCCTAAACATCCCCACCGGTCAGTGGCCATGTTGCTCGGGCTCCGCGGTCAGTATAACATATATGGTTACTGCCCGGGGGGCAACGTCACTTCCTCAGCCACTCTTTTCCTATTGTGGTCGTTTTTTTAATAGTTTATTCCGGACTTTTCCAATGCTTAAGTCTATTGTGTTTATTTCTGATCTGGAGATTTCGTTATGGTTCTTTGCCTTGGGTTTGGTGGTTCTGTTACAAACACTCAGTTGCTAGTAGCCAACTTAAGGTCAGGCAGGCCAGTAATAATGATTACGGCATTGGGCACCTTTTTTGGTGGCCATTTTGACGTCAAGCTGTTCACAAGTAATACTTATTGAATCATGAAAAGTAAGAAAATATGCCCCTTACATCGGGGTATTTCTCTTTTCTTTTTAGTATTTCTGTAGTGGAGGAGCAGAGTGGTTGTCATTTTATGTTGTTTTGTAATTTTTATATTTTTTACAGAAAATTTTATCTGAAACCCATCCTTTTAAAATATAACATATGCAGTACAAAGGAAGCGATGCAACTGATGTTCAATCTAGAGAGCCCAGATATATGTTTTTATGTGGCCACTTATATTTTAAAATGCATTTTAGTACGGAAATCAATCATTGTATGAATCCAACAAACAACAGTGACTTGCCACATGCTCCCTCTGGTTTCCGTCTAGCAGATCGCGGTATACGTTTCCAAGTACTACGTGCTCTCAGATGTGCTCTCTGTTCTGCCTAGCTATCTCGCTAGCACAGTGAGTGCCTTTATAACCTTGTTAGCTGCTTTGGGAGAGTATTACCCCTGAAAAGCCACTTCTGCATCTTTATCCACATACAATCCGTGCAGCCTGCCTTCAGTTGGGCTCAACTCAGCAATGGCTTCGAAGATTCCTGTAGGGCTCAGGAGTCCAGATAGTAGCCCCGGACAAGGAGAGGCAGCCACGGGGTCCGGAAAGTAGCGCTCATTCGGAATTCGCCGTGTAGGACAAGCTCGGGGTCAGGAGGGCTCACTCATTTGGACCTCACAGTGGAAAACAAGCTCAGGGGAACAGTGCAGCAGCATCCCTGTACTCTAGTTGCTGCTTTGTCAGTGGCACAATACTTGTGTGTCTCAGCGTCAGTCCCGGAAGGCGTTGCGGGATGTCCCAGGAGGGTACTGCGGGATGCCAAGCACAAAGGTTGAGTCGGGAAGGTAGGTGGCGGCCGGCGGGGAGATCCGCCAGTTCAATTTCAATTTCAAAATGCTTTATTCGGTATGTATGAATACAACCATATAGCAACAATCAAAGTCAAATTACAATACTTCATGCATTTATATCCATTCTGGTTTACCGGGTGCCATCATTACCAAGTGCAATATACATTTTAGCAGCGCATATCCAAATGGGCAGACTTAAAGTGCCTGTTAGTGCATTCGCCTAATAGTACATGTGCAAACTAGCAATATAAAGTGCTGTAAGTGCTAAGAGTGCTCAGTTTCTAACGGATTGTGCAGATTAGCGATGTGCAAACCAGCAATAATAAAGTGCATATAAGTCGTAGTCATATGTTGGATTCATACAATGATTGATTTCCGTACTAAAATGCATTTTAAAATATAAGTGGCCACATAAAAACATATATCTGGGCTCTCTAGATTGAACATCAGTTGCATCGCTTCCTTTGTACTGCATATGTTATATTTTAAAAGGATGGGTTTCAGATAAAATTTTCTGTAAAAAATATAAAAATTACAAAACAGCATAAAATGACAACCACTCTGCTTTGATTTACCATCACATGGGCATAAACAAGTCCCGGGTTTCTTAGTTATTGGGAATACCACTAGCTGATGCACAATCCCCAACCGAAGACGGGATAGTACAAAACGGTGGGAACTAGTGCTAACAACAGAAAGGTAGTTTTGAAAACCTTCATTTATATTATGTTCTAAATAAAAATTAAATGTGCTTTGTTTTCCGTATTTATCCATTCTGGCTCTACTTGTATGTTTCAGGTAAGTGACTTTTAGCTCCTGCTTTGACATCCCTGTCCCCATTGCTGTATCTTTAAAAATGTCACAGCCATAAAGTGTCTTGTACCAAGAATGCATGTGACATAACCAAGGGATGTTTGAGCAGCGGTCGAGCTTTAAACAATCGTTAATCACATCCTGAGTGAATTTTGTCTCTTCTTTTGACCAGATGGATCGCCATAGGGACAAGGGGCGTAGAGCAATTAAATCGTTAACATGAATTAGGCCGACTTCCCTATGAATTAGCTCATTTGAGGCCGCAGTCGGAGCACAAAGCAGTCTTTTCAAGAATACATTCTCCTCACACTGAATTAAGTTAGCACTCTGAGTATGGTATCCCCATATACCAGCCCCATACAGGGCTGATGTTATGCACCTTGAATTATATATTGACAGCATCTCATGTATTCTGCGACCCCCTAATTTTGCTGCAAATCTAAAAACACAACTTGTGTTCCTTGCCATTTTGAAGTGGACACTATCTTGTTCATTTGCCCACCTCCCATCTCCTGAAAATGTGATGCCTAGGTAACAAAAGCTCCTTACAGATACTAATTTCTCCCCTTCTAAATAAAAGGACCTGCCTTTTCTTGGCTTCTTGCCACAGGTCATTGTGAATGTCTTTCCTTTGTTAATTTTCAACTTTCTGCTCTCGATAAAAGTGTAGAACTTGTTAATCAGACATTGCAAGCCATTTTGGGTTCGGGAGAGGAGAGCCGCGTCGTCCGCGTATAAAAGAATTGGAATTGGGTTACCATTAATAATAGGTGCATCTGTTTGAGTACGTCTTAAAATTTTATCTATCTCATTTATAAAAAGAGAAAATAGGAGTGGGGCAAGCACACACCCTTGTCGGATACCTCTATTAATTCTAAAAAAGGATGTGCACTCTCCATTGGGTCCAAATCTGACTTTACTAGACAGGTTTTCATACAGTCTGGCCAGAAAATGTATGATTTCCGTTGGGGCACCCATTTCCAGCAGAACTGGCCAAAGCAGTGTGTGCTCCACCAAATCAAATGCTGAACTCAAGTCAGCAAAGCACAAAAATAGGTTGCCCTCTTTAGCTTTAGTGTACTTGCTGACTATGAGTTCCAGGTTCACACACTGCTCCATTGTTCCCATCCCCTTCCTGAACCCATACTGCACTGGGGATAAGATGTTATTTTCCTCGACCCAGGCTTCCAGTCTCTCTAATAGAACTCGACTGAGGATTTTAATTGACGAGTCCAGAAGTGAGATGGGACGGTAATTTCGTGCCTCTGACCTAGAGCCCTTCTTATATAGAGGTACAATAATGGACTGTCCCCATGTAGGTGGGAGCCTGTCTTCTATGGCGGCATTAAAATATCTTGTCAGTATTGGGGCCCATAAAGTTATTTCATATTTATAAAAATCCATGGGCACCCCATCAGGCCTGGGGGCTTTACCACCCTTACTATTTCTAATTGCCTCCGTAACCTCTATTAGGGTCACAGATAACTGCATTTTTTGCCATTTGAAACAAGGTGCTGTATCTATAGATAAAATAGACCCATCTGGTTTAGAATCAGAATTAAAAATCACAGTAAAATGGGCTATCCATGGAGGTGACTCATCTATTGGGATAATATCATTAGTGCCACTACCATCAGACTCCGCTATAACACTAGGCACATCACTCACTATTGATGGATGGGGAATCTCGCTGGTTCGTAAGTTCGGGGTTAGTGACAGCCTACTCTCCCTAGTAGCAAACACAGTAGGTGGTGACTGTTGTGGTGCTTCATCTTGATTCAACCCATTCCCTGACAAACCTGCATAGGAGTGTAATAAAAGTGAATCCTGTGACATAGCTGTTGTGATTGAAGTATTTGCAGGTAAATTTGCTTCTTGTGAAATGGGAGTTATCAGGCACATGCTAGGTGGTAATGAGAGGCGTCTTTCAGTATTTTCTATAGCATTGACAACAGCCCCAATTGTTTTTTGTAACATTATATCAATTGCTGTTAGAGTTGGAAGTGGGGTTGGTGCCAGCGTTAGTTTCCTAGTTGTTGATCGTGTGTGCATTGGAGTCTTTTTGGCCGTGGTTCTGTTTCTAGCCTCCATCAGTTCTGTAATTGGCGGAGAGAGATCGTTCTGAAATCGACAATAATGATTACCTTAGCCAATGATTTTGGAGGAGCCAAGGGGGGTGGCCCGGCCCGGTCTCTTTCGGCCTCTAGAGGGCCACAGAGGGCCCGCCCTTTGCCCGGGCTTAGCCCTGCTCGTCCCGCGCGCGTCCTCGCGGGACGAGGGAGTGGTCGGTGCTTTATGCGCCTCCTGGCGCTGTGTGATGAGGGGGGCGGGGTCCTGCACACGAGGCTGCTGGTAGGTGTAGTCCTGACCGGCGGAGCCAAGCCCGGCCAGTCAGGAAGTCCAAGGCAGATTACTCGGCAGAGCAGAACCTGGCCGTAGCGCTGAACAGGAGACAGATAGCACGCCTCAGCGGAGCAGGGAGGGCTCGGCCGGCGTGAAGACCCCTTGAAAAGTGACACCCGGTCCTCAGCAGTGGTCGGTGCTTTATGCGCCTCCTGGCGCTGAGTGATGAGGGGGGCGGCGTCCTGCACACGATGCTGCTGGTAGGTGTAGTCCTGACCGGCGGAGCCAAGCCCGGCCAGTCAGGAAGTCCAAGGCAGATTACTCGGCAGAGCAGAACCTGGCCGTCGCGCTGAACAGGAGACAGATAGCACGCCTCAGCGGAGCAAGGAGGGCTCGGCCGGCGTGAAGACCCCTTGAAAAGTGACACTCGGTCCTCAGCAGTGGTCGGTGCTTTATACGCCTCCTGGCGCTGAGTGATGAGGGGGGCGGCGTCCTGCACACGAGGCTGCTGGTAGGTGTAGTCCTGACCGGCGGAGCCAAGCCCGGCCAGTCAGGAAGTCCAAGGCAGATTACTCGGCAGAGCAGAACCTGGCAGTCGCGCTGAACAGGAGACAGATAGCACGCCTCAGCGGAGCAGGGAGGGCTCGGCCGGCGTGAAGACCCCTTGAAAAGTGACACCCGGTCCTCAGCAGTGGTCGTGCTTTATACGCCTCCTGGCGCTGAGTGATGAGGGGGGCGGCGTCCTGCACAGGAGGCTGCTGGTAGGTGTAGTCCTGACCGGCGGAGCCAAGCCCGGCCAGTCAGGAAGTCCAAGGCAGATTACTCGGCAGAGCAGAACCTGGCCGTTGCGCTGAACAGGAGACAGATAGCATGCCTCAGCGGAGCAGGGAGGGCTCGGCCGGCGTGAAGACCCCTTGAAAAGTGACACCCGGTCCTCAGCAGTGGTCGGTGCTTTATGCGCCTCCTGGCGCTGAGTGATGAGGGGGGCGGCGTCCTGCACACGAGGCTGCTAGTAGGTGTAGTCCTGACCGGCGGAGCCAAGTCCGGCCAGTCAGGAAGTCCAAGGCAGATTACTCGGCAGAGCAGAACCTGGCCGTCGCGCTGAACAGGAGACAGATAGCACGCCTCAGCGGAGCAGGGAGGGCCCGGCCGGCGTGAAGACCCCTTGAAAAGTGACCCGCTATTTCAATATCCTCTCAGCAGCGAAGCAGCTCAACCGAAGCATTGGCCATGATGGCATTGGTTTCTAAAGCGTTCCTTGGGGAAACTCAGAGGGTGAGTAGCAGGCCACAAAAATTGATCGGGGGGAAGGAAAACGCCGGAGTATAGTCAGTAGATCCCTGCTGGTGTAGGCGGTAGAAGGGGAGAAAAAATCCCGGGATAAGTACCATAGGCAGTCCCCAGTCGAAGGAGCTCCCGGCCAGAGCTCCTTACCTGGCGGCCATTTTGCCACTATAAGGTATTTGACATGATAGTGGCAAGAAAATAAATTTTGAAAAGCTCCAACCTTCCTTTTAAAATCAAAACTTCTTTTATTGCACTTTTTTTGCTTGTGGAATAAATTAATTATTTCATATTTTGTGTATTTGTTTGATGTATTCTTTTTGTGTATTGTTTTGAGGTTCAAATCGTAGAAATTGCTTAGGTTGGGGTCCCTAGATTACTGTAGTGATTAAGCGAGAGGGAGTGGCTACAGAAGTCAATGGGTTAAGAATCACTGCTCCAAACAGTCTTGCTGTTCCGATACCTTCCCTTTCATAATAACAGGTCCCCAGTCAAGCTGCCTCTGGCTCTCTCACTGCACACCCTCTCAGTACAGTGTTTGCCTGCTTTATGCTCTCTCTTTTTGCTGCCCTCCAGTTGTTTTTTCTGGAGTGGCACCAACTTTGTAATGAAGGCAAACCCTCTGTGTGCTGTTGCCAGTGTTTAAACATATGTGGTCACTGTTTGTACAGTGAAAAAATCTCTTAGTAGCTCAGGAGGACTTTTTTTTAGCAAACGTAGCTCTCACTACGTAAAAGGTTGGAGACCCCTGGTTTATACTGTAAAAGACTAAGGGCCCGATGTAGGTAAGTTCCATTTACCGATTCTAAAGTACCGAATTTTACCGATTCGATATTTTAGAATCGGTAAATGGTATGTAGGTAAGTATTCGGTAAAGTTTACCGAATCGGTAATATTCGGTAATTACCGATTCGGTAAATACCGAATCAGTAATTCCCATTCATTCCTATGGGCCTGGAGACCTATAGGAATGAATGGGAATTACCGAATCATTATTTACCGATTCGGTAATGGGGGAACACATTCGAGGGTGGCAGGGTGGCACATTGACAGCTTGTTGCACCCCTGAATAGTGCATGGGTGCACATGTGGCACACAAACATGCCCTAAGGGCATGTATGTCTGCCACATGGCACTTTTGAAAAAGGCACAAATTTGTTTTTCCAAAGGTTTTTGATATTTACCACCAACTTTTATTTGGTGGTAAATACCGAATCCTTAACCATCCAATGCACTCATTTGAGTGCTCCCTACATTTCAGATTCTGTAATTTACCGATTCTGTATTTTAAGGAATCTGTAATTTACTGATTCCTTAAATTACCGATTCGATAAATTACCGAATCTGAAATGTAGCCACCTACATTTCACTAGCCTAATACCGGTCGGTAACGGGTGAAATTCTGTAATTTCGGCCGTTACCGACCGGTATTGGGCTACCTACATCTGACCCTAAGGGCCTAATTACGAGTTTGCCAAACCTGTGGTGGTGGTCCACGCCCCTTATTACAGGACCGCCGCAACTTCGTGGGGTCCCTCAACCCGCCATGAAAAGGGTGTCGGTGAGAAAACTAAGGAGGCCCTAAGGGTTCCCTGTTGCCTCTGGGGTGCATGCAGAGGGCACATGGTGTGCCCCCCTATAAGTATGCAAACCCTGTTCCTTCACGGCATGGACTGCACAGTCCATACCGTGTAGGAACATGCTTTGGAGCTCCCACAGCACTGCCTTTCTAAGGCTCACATACGAGCCTTTGAAATCCTCCGCCGCGGGACCGCCGCTGCAGGACATCCCGCACCAGATTAAACTCGGAATCTGGCAGGCCCTCTGCCTACCTGTTTGGCGGTGCTGCAGCGGGGCGCTGGCATGACAGCCCACTGCAGCAGCGCCATACTCGTAATCAGGTCCTAAGTGCCAGTGCCCAAAGTTATTCTTAGAAGTCTGCCAGTGCAGCAGCTGTATTTCAGGATTTCCGAATACCAAAGCTATCTAGTCCTAATTGCACCTCATGTCCTCTTTACTCACCCACCATACACTTCCTGCCACATTACCTCCCTCCTGCAGGTTCTTTTTCATCCCCACTTTCTCCCTGTCACTGTTTTTCCACCTTTTTCTTCATCGTCCTTTCTCGGTTTCCTGTGTCTCTCTGTTCTGGGTCAAAGTCTGATGCTGAAGGGAAACATCCTTTACAACGCAACTTTTACCACGCAGTGCTATTACAACGCAGGTTTTACTACGAAAACCATTACAACGCATTGAGCTGGGGGGCGCTCTAGGATAGGGAATAGATTTAATTTACTATCCAACACCTTCCCTAGTGTCCACGGGGACTGGAGTTGGAATAGTAAATTAAACTATTCACTATCCAGCACCCCAAAGCGCTATGCGTTGTAATGGTATGCGTTGTAAAAACTGCGTTGTAATAGCATGCGTGGTAAAAGCATGCGTTGTAACGTCATACATCCGATGCTAAATAATAAATGCGTAGTAGTGATAGGCCCACCAGCAACTAACAGCTTAAATTTAGCACTGGATCCTGCCTCACTGCCAGGCTACACTCCTCCCTAGCTTCTTCTGCACCCAGGTGTGTGCTGTCCCTGTTTATTATTCCTCTCTCCTTTAAAATCTAAATGACGAAACAGCAAATTAAAGTACAAACTCTTTATGCTTACTTTTAACTGGAACTGGAACTGAAATTCAAGTAGGTGAGAAATGAGCGTTTCTTATGAGCACATGCATTTGTACTTCGGAGTTCTAAATCATTTTGGAAAAAGCTGACTTTATTTTCAATATATTGGGTACATCTGAAGTTCACACCCTGCAACAGTGAAGGGTTAGCAGGCACCGAGAATGCTCCAGTATGGAGTGTTGGTGGAAGGTTTAGTTAATCAATACTTTGCATGACCCAAGGGTTGATGTCGAGCTCATATAACAAGAAGGGAATGGCAGGCAACAGGTCGGTGGGGAATTTTGAGGGCGTATTAGGGCACTAACGAGAACGGCAAAAAAAGTGACCTAGTAATTCCAAAAGGCACATTTAAAGAATAAAGAGTTCTTATTTTGCAGGAATCGAGTTTTTTTTTCCAGCGTTTCAAGATTAGGGGTGTGCGTTCCAGAGTTGTGCCAGCAACACTAGCCCTCTGAAAAAAAAATTCCTTCGTCTAGGTGCTGTGAAGCAAAGCTAAACGCAATTTTGTGGCAGGGAGGACTGGTGCGCAGTGGCGACTGGCAAAGGTAAGCGTGGTGGGGCAGGGGCCGGGCACGGCAGGGGTGGAAGCCGACAAATGACGGAAGAGGTATTATTTATTTATTTGTGTAATCATACCTATTCTGTCGTTTGTCGAATTCCCCCCCTTCCTCGCCTCGCGCCGCCCCGCCTCACCGCATTTACCTGTTCCGGCAGCCGTTGCCACTCTGCTTCGTCAGCTTGCTTCCCCCAGTCCCTTCCGCCCACCCCCTGCTGTCAGCTTGCTTTTCCAGCCCTTCCTAACCACCCCTGTTGTCGAGGAGCCCCTAACCCCTCTTCGCCACTCTCCCTTGCCCTTGGCAGCTTGCTACTAACCCACTGTTGAGTTGACAGCTTCCTGCCCCAGATCCATTTTTAACTTGCTTCCCAGGGCCCTCCAGCTCACTCTTTGTTGTCCCCATTGTCTGTTGCGTTTCCTCTCCCCCGCCCACGTTCTTCTCTCCTTACCTACTCTCCATTAGTTTTTGTTTTATTACAAAAAAGTGCTTAAGCTCTGCCCGCGTCATAGCCGTTCTTTAGAAACATCATTACCAAAGCCAATAGTTCTCACTGGCGAGGCCAATTGGCTTTGCCAATGCATGTTTCAACACTGTGTGAGGAGGGTGAGCCTCAACAGGAAATCACTTGCTACGCACGCCACTAAAGTATTGAAATATTTCATTATTTTCGGTTCAGAATCTCAAGATAGTTCGCCAGTTTATTTAAACATCATATTGTCTTTTGCAAAATGTTCTAGGAGGTGGTCCCATCTTCCCACGAAAACCGAAGAAGTGGGGCTCGCGCATTTTGTACGCGGGGGTATTTATGCCCCATCACTTACAAACTGATGTAATTAAAGACTGCAGGACTTCAGAGAAGGTGACTGACGGAAGACTTTATTCGCTCTATCATAAGTGACTACCCCTGTCCCACAGCTGAGAGGAATTAGAAACATTCCAAGGGGAGACAGGTGGTTACACGTATGACGTTAGAACGCATACATTGACAACGCGTACCTTTACAACGCGTTCGTAACAACGAAAGTTGTTACCACGCATTGGGGGGGGGGGGGGGGGGGGGGCGCAAAATTGATTAATTTAATTTACTATTCCAACACCAGTCCCCGTGGATAGTAGGGAAGGTGTTGGGATAGTAAATTAAATCATTTACTGTCCTTGAGCGCCCCCCAGCGCAATGCGTGGTAACAACTTTCGTTGTTACGCCCGCGTTGTAAAGGTATTCCGTGGTAATGATTGCGTTCTAAACGCTGCATACCGTCAGGGGCGGCTAAAAGTGGTCTGCTGGGAGAGGCGGTAAATGCATAGAGCAAGTGCAGGGTGATGGCTGCTCGCGTCGTTTGTAAATTGTAGCTATGACTAAATAAATAAATAAATAGATATGACGTTGAATGTCTGTCAGGGCAGGTGTGTTCAACCACAGTATGTGACAGACCAAGAGCAGAGCTCTGAGTGTTGCTGACGTATGACTGCGCCCTGAGCACACTCAAAACCAGGACTCTGCCCTAAGCACACAGAAACATGGGAAGCAGAGACTGCAAAGCAAACAAGCACCGGCAAATCCAGTAGGGATGGCCTTGGCAAGCTGGTGTGATTGTAACAATTATTTCTTTATTTCTCATTGTAAACATGCGGAAAAGTTGAAAGCATGCCACCACCTAAAACTAGTCACCACATGCTTGCAATAAAGCTGTTACTTGTATGTGGTGTTTTACTGTTGATATTTTTTTGAAGAAATAAGTCTGTCGGTGCTAATGGTAAAATAAAAAAAGTCGTTTGCTTTGCTCCAGGAAAGGGACAAACACAAGAGATTGAAAGGAAGGAATCGATTAGGAAGCGACCTAATGTCTGCCAAGAAAGGAAAACCACTGGTAAAAAATGCACTGATCAAAACCCTCTGTAAGTATTGGTACGGTCAACACTAGGTCTTTGACAATAGATAGCTAAAAGCTTCCTGTAGCCGACACCTAAAAAGACGCATATCTGTTTTTCTCATTCTTCCTCATTCCTTTGAACAAATCCGCACACCTTAAGAGGAGGTCAATTGTGAGAGAGAGGAGAGAGAGATTGGTGCTGCAGGGCTGGCATAGTTATCCTTCCCAGCACAACCACAATCCCTGCTGTGCTGACCTTTCCTCTTCTTCTCAGATCTCTTTTGGAGACAGAAGACCAAATGGGGCATGCACAGCAGTGATAATGCTCTTTGCTGTACAAAAAAAACACAAGCACTGTCAAAGCCAATAGGTTGAGCCTTTGAAAGGTATTAACCAAACTTTTGGCTTTGTCAACGCTTGTCGCAGATACAGAGCAGCTTCGGCAAAACATAAAGCAAACTTTTGCTAAGCCAGTAGATCTGACTTGCATTTTGAGCCCCCACAAACACATTTAAAAACTCTGCTGCTGTGAAAAAAATTAATCTTAAAAACCACTGTAGCAACAATAACGTTACGCAAACGAACTTTACCAATGTCAATTGTCTGACTTATTGTTGAAAGTGCCTCTTTAGAAACTGGTTAGTTGAGAAACTAAATAATTAATCGTTCATGCACTACGTCACTCATCTTACACTTATGTATGGATTCATCCATCTACTCACTCATTCTTGCATTCAATCATCCACAAAAGACACACACAAATTCCCAAAGCATATATGTGATAAATCAAAAGAAAATGCCATTTTAACCTGGAAGTCATGTGCTTGCAGTAGAAAAATAAGTAAAAAATGTAAACATAGCATTGGCAGGTCATCTTTGAATGGTACTGTATATAATGTATCTTTTTTTAACATTAAAACATGGCCACCACATTTAGAAGCCACATGTTGGCTTTCAAGAAAGAGTAAAGCTACACTACACTATAGGCTTAAATATTATGGTGGAATATCACCAAAGGTGAAGGCGGACTCGAACATGAAACTGGGACCTCAATGAGTTCTCATTAAAGAATTGCTCATTTTAGGTCTCGCCTAACATCGCACATGCGCTGTTGCTGCGAGAAATATTGTACACAGTATAAGGCGTGCAGCCTGACCCTTACTTACCATTTGTTGGTTTGATTGTCATTCTTTTTAGCTGCCTCCTAATTGGCCACCCTATGCCTCTCATCATTTCCCTTTATCTCTCCAAAGACCGGATCTTGAACAAATTGATTTAATTTGATTAGTGTCCTTCTGCTGTCTCTCTACTGCTCACCCTGTGATTCAGGGTACTTTTTGCATTTATCTAACCTTCATTTCCACTGCCATGCTACACCTTTGGGTGCTTTTAACTTCCGCCATCCTACAGATTTGTTTGGTATTGCCGACATTTGTTTTGGAATTCTGTCCTTCCTTTTACAACAATTAATTTTTTTATTTCAGTGGTGAATAGTTTGTATTTGTCTCTCCT
Source organism: Lissotriton helveticus (assembly GCF_964261635.1). NCBI lineage: Eukaryota > Metazoa > Chordata > Amphibia > Caudata > Salamandridae > Lissotriton > Lissotriton helveticus. The sequence goes on from NC_136070.1 coordinate 645,285,451, forward strand.
TTTGCTGTTTTGGTCACGCCTTAGAGACTGGCCCTGTTACATGGATCACTTCACTGTTTCAAACTCAATGGAGAGAAGACGGAGCTTATGCTTCTGGGAAACCCTTCCATCGCCAACTTTGGATCAGCTTGGCCAGACTGTATTGGCCCTGCTCCTGTTCCCAAAACCCAGATCAAAAACCTAGGCATGTGCCAGGACAAGTCCCTCAAAGTCGATCTTCATGTGATGAAACTTGCTGTCACCTGCTATGGCATCCTTAGGATGCTCCGGAAAGTTCTCCCTCTTCTTCCCTTCTTGGCAAGGAGACTCATGGTCCAGGCCTTAATTCTATCTCGCCTGAACTATGGAAATGCCCTGTATTTAGGGGCTGCTCAGGCAACCACTAAGAAGTTGCAAATCATCCAAAACTGCGCAGCACGCTTGTTACTCAAAACTCCCAACAGACAATCTGCTTCACCCGCTTTGAATGCCTTATATTGGTTGCCAATCATGGGGAGAATAAAATACAAATCTCTATGCATAGCCCACACGTCTTTTTGGGGGAGAGGGCCCTCAATCAGCTGGAATTTCATCTCTCTATATTGCCTTAATAGATGCCTACGATCAACTAACCTTTGCCCTGCCTCAGTTCCCAGAATTCAACAGGTGAGAGGGGGCGGTCGCTGCTTCTCTTAACTGTGGAATGCGCGTCCATCCCATCTCCGTTTAGAGGTCAATCATTTTGCCTTTCGGAAGCGCCTTAAAACCTGGCTTTTCCAAAACCCCACCCATTAACTAGTAACCTGTCAATGTGTTGTCATTGCTAGTGCTGGGATGCCTTCGGGTAGCTATGCACTTTAGGAATATTTAATAATAATAATCGGCCATATAAGTTAGTTTTGGCGCACTACTTTTCTTTTGCTAGGGCTTCTTTGGCTTTCCGAACGCGCTCAGCTGAGTGCTGCAAATCATGTCCTTATCTTGATTTCCACTGCCTTTAGTATCACAAGCACTTTTTCAGCGGTAAACATGCTGTTATTGCTCCATTTTATGAGAATGGAAGCAGCTTTGAGTTGCACGCTTTCAACTTTTGATGATTTCTTTTAGGTTTCAATCATTGGTGAAATAAAACCAATACCAAGGGCTGCCTCGTCGTGCTCTCCAAATGCTGCATGTAATGTGAGGCTACTTAACAATATATCCTGCGAGTAGACAGTGCAACACCACCTCAGCACCATCAGTGCAGCACCACTTCAGCACCAGTCAGCATCACTAAAGCACCACTTCAGCAGCATCACCACAGCACCACCTCATCAAAGCTCAGTCCCAGTGCAGCTGCACCATAGCCCCAGCGAGCACCACCTCAGCACCAGCACAGCACCACCTCAGCACCACCTCATCACCACCAGCACAGCACCACCTCTCCATCAGTGCAGCACCACCGCACTACAAATGCAGCACTACCTCATCATCAGTGCAGCATAACCACCTCAGCATCAGTGCAGCACCAGTACAGCATCACTCAGCACCAGCACAGCATCACTCAGTACCACCTCAGCATCAATGTAGCATTACTCAACACCATGACAGCACCACCCCAGCATCCACACAGCACCACCTCCGTATCAGTGCACCACCACCAGCTCAGCACCAACTCAGTACCAGAGCAGCCCCACCACAGCATCAGCACTGCTCCAAGTCAGCACCAGCACAGCAACACCTCAGCACCAGTTCAGCACCAACTCAGCATCTCTCAGCACAACCTGAGCAGCAACACAGCATCACCTGATCAACACCAAAGCATCACTCAGCACCACCGCAGCATCACTCAGTACGACCTCAGTATCATTCAGTACCTCTCGAGCACCACCTCTGCACAAGCACATCACCACCTCAGCACCAGTGCAGCACCAACTCGGCACCAGCACAGCACCAGTGCAGCACAACCTCAGCAACAGCACAGCAACACCTCAACATCAGCATAGCACCATCTCAGCTCAGCCCCACCTCTGCATCAGTGCACCATAACAACTGTAGTCCCATTTCAGCACCAGCAGAGCCCCACCTCAGTAGCAACGCAGAACCATTTCAGCATCAACGCAGCACCCCCTCAGCATCATCTCAGCACACCACTAACTTAGCATTACTCAGCACCACCTGAGCACCAGTACAGCACCACCACTACAGCATCACTCAGCAACAACATAGCATCACTCAACAACACCAAATCATAATTCAGCACCTCCGGAGCATCACCTTCACACAAGCACACCACTTCAGCCCCACCTCAGTGTCACTCAGCACCATTTCAGCACCAGTGCAGCACCTCACTACCAGCACCGCATCAGCGCAGCACCACCTCAGCATCAGTGCAGCACCATCTCAGCATCAGCAAAGCTTAACCTCCTCATCAGTGCACCACCACCTCTGCAGCACCAACTCAGCATCAGAACAGCACCACCTTAGCACCAGCACACCACACTCTTATCACCAGCACAGCACCATCTCAGCACAGCACCACTTATGCATTAGTGCACCACCACCAGCATAGCCCCGCCTCAGCAGCAACTCATAAGCAACACAGCACAATTTCAGCATCAGCACAGCACACCTCAGCATCAGCGCAGCATCACCTCAGCACACCCCAAACCCAGCATTACTCAGCACCACCTAAGCACCATTGCAGCACCACCACCCCAGCATGACTCAGCAACACCACAGTATCGCTCAGCACCATAACAACATCACTCAGTACCACCACAGCATTTCTCAGGATCACCTCAGCATCACTCAGTACCACCTCAGCATCAGCACAGTCCCAACTGAGCCCTACCACAGCACCACCTCAGCAGCAGTGCGGCACCAACTCAACATCAGCACAGCACCCCCTCCTCATTAGTGCACCATCAATTCAGCATCAGCCCAGCACCACCTCAGCACCAGCGTAGCACCACCTCAATATCGCATACCACCATCTCAGCGTCAGCACAGGATGACCTCCACATCAGAGCACCACCACCTGCGCAACCTCACCTCAGCACCAGTGCAGCTCCACGTTAGCAGCAACTCAGCACGAACACAGCACCACTTCAGCATCAGTGCAGCACCACTTCAGCATCAGTGCAGCACCACCTCAGCATCAGCGCACAATCACCTCAGCACATCACCAACTTAGCATAACTCCGCATCACCTGAGCACCAGTGCAGCACCACCACCTCAGCATGACTCAGCACAGCATCACTCAGCACCACCACAGCATCACTCAGCACAACCACAGCATCACTCAGCACCATCTCAGTACCACCTTAGCACCAATGCAGTATCTCCTCAGCATCACTCAACACCACAACAGACCCACCTCAGCATCAGCACAGCACCACCTATGCATCAGTGCACCAGCGCAACTCAGCACCAGCGCAGCCCCACCACAGCATCAGCACAACACCACCTCAGCACCAGCACAGCACCTCCTCAGCAGTAAATCAGCACCAACAAAGCACCACCTCAGCATTAGTGCAGCACCACCTCAGCACCAGTGCAGCATCTCCTCAGCACCAGCACAGCATCACACAGCACCACCTGAGCACCCTTGCACAACAACATCTGAGCACCACCAAAGCATCACTCAGCACCACCTCAGTATCACTCAGCATAACCTGAGCACCACCTCTACACAAGCACAACACAACATTAGCACCATCTCAGTATCATTCAGCACTACCTCGGTAGCTGTGCAGCACCACCTCATCATTAGCGCAGCACAACCTCAGCATCAGCAAAGCACCATCTCAGCATCAGTGCACCACAATCTCATCATCAGCACAGCACAACCTCAGCAGCAGCCAGCACCACTTCAGCATTAGCACAGCAGCACCACCTCAGTATCAGCACCAGCTGAGCACCACCACAGCACCACCTCAGGATCAGCACAGCATCATCTCAGCACCAGTGCAGTACCATCTCAGCATCAGCACAACATCATCTCAGCACCAATGCAGTACCACCTCACCATCAGAACGGCACCACCTCTGCATCAGTACTAAACTACCAGCGCAGCCCCACCTCAGCAGCAACTCATCACGAACGTAGCTCCACTTCAGCATTAGCGCAACACCACCTCATCACCAGTGCATTATCACCTCAGCACCAGTGCAGCATCTATTTAGCATCCCTCAGAACCACCTGAGCACCAGGACAGCACCACCAAAGCATCACTCAGCACCATCTTAGCATCACTCAGCACCACCTCAATATTACTCAGCACCAGTGCAGCACCCGCACAGCATTAGCACAGCACCACCTCAGCATCAGTGCAGCACCGCATCAGCACTGCACCACATCAGCATCAGCACAGAACCATCTCAGCATCAGTGCACCACCACTGGTGAAACACCAACGCAGCATCAGCGTACCACCACAGCAGGACCACTGCAGCTCCATCTCAGCACTAGCGCAACACAATGTCAACATCAACACAGCACCATCTCAGCATCAGCACAGCACTGCCTCCACATCAGTGTCCCATCACCAGCGCAGTCCCACCTCTGCCCCAGCGCAACCCCGCCTCAACAACAATTCAGCACCAACACAGCACCACTTCAGCATCAGCACAGCACCAACTCAGCACCAGCTCAGCACCACCTGAGCACCAGCTCAGCACCACCTAAGCACCAGCATATCACCACCACCTCAGCATGTCTCAGCATTACCTCTGTACGACTCAGCACCACCTCAGCATCACTTAGCACCACCTCAGAATCAACTAAGCACCACCACAGCACCACCTCAGCATCAGCACAACATCATCTCATCATCAACACAGCCTCCTCATGAGTGCATCACCACCAGTGCAGAACCAACTCAGCATCAGCACTGTATCACCTCAGCACCAGCACAGCACCACCTCAACACCAGCGTAGCACAACCTCCACATCAGCACAGCACCACCTCCACATCAGTGCACTACCACCAGTGCAGCCCCACCTCAGCAGCAATTCAGCACCAATGCAGAACCACTTTAGCATCAGCACAGCACCACCTCAGCATCAGTGCAGCATCACCTCACCACAGCTCTAATTTAGCATCATTCAGTACCACCGGCGCACCAGTGCAGTTCCACCTGAGTATCACCTCCACACTAGCACACCACCACCTCAGAACCACCTCAGCATCACTTAGCACCACCTCAGTATTATCCAGCATCACCTGTGCATCACCTCCATACCAGCACACCACAACCTTAGCATCAGTCAGCACCACCTCAGTCTGCCCTCGGAGTGGGGCATTTGCTGTTTCTCCCCTAGTGTCCATCCACGGCTTGTGTTGTAATTCAGGTACTTTTTCCCAACCTCCACCCTCCAGTTGTTTATATCCCCCACCCCATAATAAAAAAAGCTATAACAAACAAGCAGTTAGAACAGGAAGGAAAAAGTTGGGAGCATTGCAAGGACAAAAAAGCTAAAATAAATGTTTTATGTTCATTCTTTTTTTAATTGGGTTGTTCAGTTGTACATAGTGTCTTCTTGACTATATATAAGGTAACAAAAATGCTTTACACTTTTTATTATATTTTTTCAGCATGCTGAACAGCAGCCACAATGCTCTACAACACAATTTAAATACATTGGCAAAGCCAATAACTGTGGCAAAACACTTATAAGGTCCCAACGGTGAGACCTATTGGCTGTGCCAATGCTTGTTAACCTTGGTAACAGTGTCTGGGCATTTGTTGCACCTCATTAGTACCCGTTTAATACCCAAATGTAGTAATAAGGAACAGAAAGTTGACAAGTCCAGCTCTGCTAAAGGGCCTTCCACTGCGCAGCAAAATGCGTTGCTGCATTTTTAGTAACTTTTGAATCGTTTGAGGTAGAAACACATTTTTGGAGAGTTAAAATCTGCAGATTATGCGGCAGAAGATGGATTATGTGGCAAAAGCATCAAATCTATAATTTCCCCCCAAAAAATGCAGTGGCCGCACAATTACATAATTCCAGTGGCCCTGCATATAATCTATCATCACCACTCAAGGGAAACAGAAGAACCAAAATTAGCTAGCATTACAGTCCAGCCCTCACTGTTCTTAACCATATTCCAAATTTAAGACCAGCAAGGGCCATATGTATGTACGATTCCCAAATAGCGATTTTTTTTGGGAGTACTAATCTGGTAATCACTATTCTAAATGTATGTAAGTCTTCTATTTTGAAATAGCGATTCCTAGTGGGTCATAAAGTGATCTACGTCATGAATATTAATTAGGTAGGTCGCTGTTTGAAACCCACTAAGAATGACAGCCATCAGAGGGATGGTGGCCTGCTGATGTCAGCAAACCACAATGCCTGTGATTGCTTATTAATAAAGCATTTTTTTTTTAAATACAGACCGTTTTCTATAAAGGAACATGCAGTATTTTTAAAAAGGAAAAAAATTAAACTTTGAAGTTTCATTTTTAAGTCGAGCCTGGGCAGCGCATGTGCTCCACGACGCTGTCTTGGTTTCGTCTGTCAGATTCCTTCTGACAGTGATGAGTTTTTGGATACCGAGGCAGTAGCCTCATTACTCCACATTCATTTTGAGTTTGTTAGTCGCTGTTTAGGTTGTCCTATTGATGTGTGACTCTTTGTCACAGTTGAGGTTGTATCACATGGTCAGCTCAGTGATGGGCCGCGGGTAGCGGTCATTTGAGTTTGCAGAATTGTCAGCATGTTTCCTCAGAGAGTATCGTCTTTGTCTATCTAGTGCCTTTTGATAGTATTGAGTTTTGGGTGCCTGCCGCGGCGATTATGCCATCTGACAGCGAAAGGGTTTTGGTTGCTTGCCGAGGCGATTATGCCATCTGGCAGCGAAAAGGTTTTGTTTGCTTGCCGAGGCGATTATGCCTTCTGGCTGCGGTGAGTTTTGCGTACCTGCCGGCGTTTGCCTTCAAGCAGTGATGAGTTTTTGGATGCTGCGTTGCTGTTTCAGTTTCGCAAGGTTAGCGCTTCAATGGGACGCGGGTAGCGGTCACATGGGTTTGTAGAGATGTCTGCGAGTTTCCTGATCAGTCGGTTTTCCTTTTGATCTAATCCTTTGTAGAATTTCCTGTTGAGTTTGAGGAGATGGTCGTCCAACATCTCAATGCCTAAGTCTCTGTGGAGGTCTGCTGTTCGTGTGAACATAGGTGCACCTGCTGCAATCCGTAAGGCCTCGTTCTGCAGCGCATGTGCTGCTCTGCGAGGTATGCTGTATTGAGGTAGGGACTTGAAGCTCCACCCACTCTCCGCCCACATTTTTCTTTGGCTTGTGTCATTGTCCACTGTAAACTGTGGCTGTTCATTGGTAGAAAGAAAGTTCTTTGTGGACCGTGTACAGATTCGGGGAGACCGTACTTGAGAGGCAAAGAAGAGATATTTCATCGGCATTTTAGCTGTGGGGCAGCGGGAGAGGCAGCAAGTGCGATGGATTTAATTTTTGCCACCTCTTCTTGCACTTTAAGGTCGTCGGAAAACGCTGTTCTTTGTTTCAAAGGCGGGAACCCGCCACTCTTTAACCACTTGCACGCTAGCGGTTTTCCCGCTGTGTGCTGAAATTTCAAAATTAACATGTTGAGTGACGAGTTCACCTTGTCATCCGCACAGGGTAGGTTATGCTGATGACGAGCTGAGCTCGTCATCAGCATGGAAGGGGTTAATATTCGGCGCTAAAATGTAGCGCTTTGTTTGGGAGAGGTGGTGTAAGCAGGAGCCCATCGCTCCTCTGTGCTTTAATTATTTTGTCGATCTTCGTGAAAATGTGCGAATGCAACCACGTAAGACGTAGATTGAATGAATGTGCTTGGTACTTTGAGACACTGCAGCAAATGTATTTGTCTGCAGAGTGTGTGCCAAGCAAGTGTCTGAGAAGAGCACATCAATTAAGCTGTCTGTTGGCTCGCTACCTGCGCAGAAGAGAGGGGGAATTCACTCTGGAAAAGTGTGTTGTATGAAAATTAAAACTGTGCTGTAAGACTGATTGCAACCCTATCGAGTTATGAGAACTGCACCTGAGCGCTAATCGGGGTAATCTCTTATCTGCTGGAGAACCCACCTATGTCAGAGGTGGGGCGAGGGGAGATAGCAGATTGAAGCGATTTACTGCATAATATTTCTCAGGGACACTAAACTGTATTTGGTTGTATTAGTGTGTAATCTTACATTCTAGTATGCACTAAAGTACTTCCTTGAAAGATGGGAACTGGGCTGGACATTTAGTTCATTGCGTTTTGTTAATTGGATATTTATTTGATAGTTTAGTGGCAACCGATTTAATTGTTTGATTGACCCAGAGCACCCCTAGACTACCTAAAGTGCTGAAGGGGCTGCCCAATTTGCAGAGCCTTAGGAGGGCAGACCCCGGGGCCAATGGAAGCAAACTATGTCAAACCCCGTGGTTGAGTCCCAGAAGCCCCTGGTTCCCCTATGGTCCCCCTAGTGAGGTCTGAGCCGGAGCAAAGAGCTCACCCGTACCCTAAAGATCCCCCGGGCAGTGCCCTGGCTGCTTGCGAACGCCACAGACTCTTTTCAACTGACAATCCTCTTGACTACAGTCCCAGCTCTCTCCCTAACCCTCTGTCACAGCCTACACTACTGGTTCCTAAACCATGCTATGGGGCCTGTTGTATGACATTTGGTGGCTGTTGATGCTGGCTGCTGTAAAGCTGTGCCAGAGTCCAGTAGGGTGGTCCCAGCGCTGACCACTTTCTTAGGACCTGATTCACTGCTTCTGTAACCAGGTATCAGAATCTGCAGCTTGTTCAGTGCTGATTTGGTATGCAGAGCCCAGTCCCCTGAATGAGCATGGCAGATGAGGCTCCTGGTGTGTGATGGAGCGAGGTGGTAAGAAATATTTTGTGCATCCCTCTCGAAATCAATGTTCCATAACGTTAATATTTACTAATGGTGTGATGTGTTTGAATAACCAACCTTAGAGTAATTTGCATACATGAAAACATATGGGGAAACTAACTTTGCTTGCATGAAGCGTAATAATAAATTAATATGTATTGTTACAGTGATGTGAACTAATGCATAGCTTAAATATTACCAAAACGCAGCATATGTGTGCTTATTGTACGTGTGTTTGTGCCAAAAGGTCATCGGATATGTAAGTATAAATGCATATATGTGGCTTATTTGCTAGGTAACAACTAATGGGAAAACATTAGTATGGTGGGTGGTAAACAGAAGGGTTTAAGTTCTATATTTAACATGAATTTGTGTTTGTTTCTATGATAATTCCAAAATGTGGCCTGTGAGGCCTAGATCGAAAATGGCCACTCTGATTCACCGCGAACGAGTATTGGTTTGCGCATGTGCATCCAAAGCCTGCAAGCGCGAGTGAGATGACTGTGCTCAGATGAAAGGTTCAAGGACGTCTTGCCCCGGAACCTAGGATGGGTGCCAAGCATGGACGATGTAATGCTCGGATCATGAGAACTTTTCCCTATGTTTCAAATGAAGGAAGCGCCTAGGCCACAAACTGTCTTAAACAAAGACCCTTTATTTTTCTGCTGAATCGTCGAGAAAAACATGCTGTAATGATGAGGAAGTGCTCATCTACCCAAATTTGCCCAATCAGAACATGAATTGGTAATGATAGTTACTTTTTAGATAGATAAAGTCAATAAAATAGTGTATAAAAACCCCTGATTTTGCCTAGAGGCATTGCTTTTTTCGATTTCCTCTGGAGATGCTGCTGGACTGAAGATCGATTCCTGGATATGTAAGAGACTCTAATAATTGATATTTTGTCTTTGCAGGACTGTTAGGATAAGATGAGGGTGTTAGTTAGGGATGTTAGGAGAGACTGAATTTGGAACTATCTGTTTTTTGCTAAACTTTTACTGAACTTTTAAATAAATGTCTATTTCTGAGCTTCTAAATAAATGATCATTTTTCTGAAATAAAGTTAAAGATTTTTTTACTGAATAAAGAATTAATAAATGCCTAAAAGCCGGACATACTAAAAGTTTGTTTATGAATAAAAATTAGATAAATGAAGAAGCATAAGCTGGTCTTTGATTCTTCCTACGCCTAATTTTCGTTCTAGCAGATCCATTGCCATTATGGTGGTGTGTCTGAATAAAAAGGTGTTTAAATGAAACCATGGTAAAAAGCTTCAAACTGCAGGTGTAAATAATAAATAGTTAAATAGGTTCAGACACTCTGCCAATGTTATAGCAGGACTCCTGGGTTGTTGGCCAAATCTTTGAAGCCGAATTAAATGAACAGATTAAGTGTGCAGTGCAATGGGCCCCACTGTTGAATGAATGCGTGTTCCGAGGATTTGGGAAAATGGCCATGGTAATTTAGAATTTATTTTTGGAGCCCCACTGTTGCAGTTATATCTTGGTAGCAGCGTAGTGGTTGCTAAGGAAATTAGCTAGGATTATGTATAAAGTATTATATGGAGTTTAATGTACAGAAATATGGATTAACATCTGTTGAGTTCATATTACGTTCTATGTAGTTGAGAAAAAAGCTTCCAAGTGTTGCGTGAAGCTAGTGCCTCTGTCTGAGTGTGGCAAGTAAAGTCGCACAGTGCATTGGTCTGTTTCAAAGAAGTAATATTGTCATATACTGCGGTGGTATCGTCGCATATCACTGTTTAGGGACATTAGGTGTGAAAGGATAAATGTATTGTGATGTATTCCTATAGGTTCTGTATCGATCCCCCTATTCCTGATCCTATTCTGGTTAACAAACTAACAAGTTAACTAGCAGCCAGCCCATGAGGCAGAAAACCCCCATGATGCAGGAACCGTTATCTGATAAAGCCATTGTTTTGATTTCACCGAGAACTTCAGCAAAAGAATGTGCTAACGACCTGGTCGTATGACATCCTTATTGACGTATCTATGTCCATCCTTACGTCAATCTCGGCACCTTAAAGGTATAAATATTACCGATATTGCCCTATGCAAACACACGCGGTGGTGACGAGGACGGAGCAGCCAGACTTGCCGAAGCCCAGAGCAGAGCAGACCCCGCTGGCGCAGCCCCGCCTTCTTGATGCGCTGAGATCGAGCAGCTGCCTATTTCTCCTGCCGAGAAATCCAGCTCCGGCGTTTCCGGGTAGCCCTCGCAGGCAGCCTGGAATATCGAGACCAGAGACGAGAGATACCATCACTCATTCATCCTAACTTCCAGGTACAGAACTGAATAACCCCTCGCAGAGAATTCTTTAGTCAGTCACTTGGCAAAAACAAACTTAACTTAAACTGTAACTTTCTATTCCCGCCCACGTATTAGACTTAGGTCAGGTACACGGGGTAGGCGTATCTAGAAACACCAGTTGAGTACGTTTAGTCAAATGTATATGTGTATGTAATATATTTTATTCATTTTAAACCTTCATATGGCTTAGAAACCATATCAATGTTTTTACAGTATTATTTTATACTTCTGCTTTTAATGTATGCACTTTACTTAACTATAAGTATTGCAATAATATCGATTCATTTCTCTTGTACGAGAAAAGAGACTGATCAATAGATAACATCTTTTATTGAACACGCCCGTCTCTTCCTTTTCTCTACAATCTGATGAGACTAAGAATGCACGTACTGACTGAGTAAAATAAATTGCCTTTTGTTCACACGACTCTCGAGATACACTCTTGATTAGGGGAGAGCAAAGTTGTCATGTTCTATGGTTGTCAGAAACTAAATCCCTTCTTGTCTAATCAGGGAAGTTAATTCCTTCCTGAACATTCGAGAAAGTTTCTAGTGAACTCTGAGCTAGCTGGCAAACCCAAAACTTTAAGTCTAATATCGACAGTAGTAGACCTAGTTAACGTCTGGTCTATGCCTATACTATTGAAGGTATTATTCCAATGCGCAGAGCCTATTGGGATAATAGGAACTACACTACATGGCGCCTAACGCGTTTGGAAGGGCGATAAAACTAACGTAAGACATTTAGAGTAACTCAGTCGTGCTCTCTCACTCAGACCCCTTTTCCCCATAATACTCCAAAGACGTCTGGAGTGGGTGAAAGGTAATATCCGCCAAACCTCGCAGGAGGAAACTCCTATGTATGGTACTTGGTTTAGTCAACGTTGAAGGATACACCGTTCCAAAATATTGTGCATCTAATCTTTGTTTCCATAAGAAACCTGATCTGCAAACAAACAAAGTAACCATCCTGTCGGTAAAATGGCAGACAGTGATGATGAAAGAGAGGCAGTTAGATTAGCAGCTGAAATAGCAGCAGCTGATACTGCACTACAAGAAGCTGACCATGATATAATACTCATCCCGGTCATCAAAAGGAAATCTATAACCTTAAAACTTATAGAAAATGGACTGACACCTAGAGGTGGTACAGTCATATTCGTAATTGAGGCACACGAATATCGGCAGACAGAGGTATACTATTCATGGATACATTTTCCAGCAGCAAATGCTGTAACAAAGTACTTCCACTATTACAAAATAGAGGAACCTCCTGAAATGTACACTCCTTTCGAGGAGGTGGAAGTACCACTTAAATTTCAAGAGCATTTGCTCTTATTTAATGGCGCCCTAAAACATAATAATCACATCACCAGGCTCGGTCCTTTAGGTAGACCAGGAGCAACGTGGCCGGTCCTAGCCGGATACACACCACATCCAGACATCAATGGGATGTCTGTAGCAGAGCTGTTAACACAGCTAAAACAATTAATAAAAATACATAGACAATTAGTCCAATATGTGATGCGGACTTCAACAATTCAACCAGCAATTAAAATTCCACAGCTGACCCCTCACCAGGGGAACACAAATAAAATTACACCACAGAACATACAATCCTGCCTAGGTAAAGTACCGGCTAAACGGGAACAAATACCATTCTGGTTGGCACAGAAAATCACCCAAATAGAGGCGGTGTTTCCTGACACCACCCCGTTAGAAAAACACAGGATTCTGACTATCTGTCTTCCAATGGGAGTCGCACCACACATTGAGGACTGTGACACTTGGGGTACAGTCTTTGCTTCCATCTACACAAAAACGCACGGTGTTCCATCCATTTCGGTAATACCAGATGTGCTAAAACAAATTCAAGACGAATACGGTCCAGAACCCGCTTTAACTCTTGGTATGAAATTACTAAAAGACTTCAAGCAGGTCTCGGCTATATTATTAGCCAACATAAAGGGAGAAGCAGCAAACGTGGCGATCCGCCAGAGGTTAAAAGAGACAGATATAGCAGACCAACCAGCTGAAATTGCCAGAATCATAGAAAAATCCTATGAGGAACTAGGTAGAGATAGTTTTGGTGGAATACCAGTAAAACCACAACTGATTGAAAGTCCTGAAAAAATATTTTTTAATAATAATTCAACATCACAGAAAAAGAGCTGGGATGGAAACAAACAATCCAATCCTAAAGAAAAGAAATTCCAGTCCAGAGGAAGGTCTCCTAGGCGAAGAGAAAAATCTCCGAACCAAAGACACAGGTCACCCCAGAGTGACCCCTCTGGAAAAAGATATAACCTTAGAAATAGGGATAATATAAAAAAGCCTGATAGATATCAAGACATTGATACACGTCCCTCTCAATCTTTTCAGACTTCCTCGCAGAAATCGGAAAGAAGAGGACGATCAGAACAAAGAGAAGAGCACGCCAAGTCCAAAGACAAGGAACCTGCTCAGCTAAAAAAGAAATTACAATTTCCAAAAAAGAAGGTAGCCAGTATCAAGGTAGTTAACAATGCCGAGAATACTGAGGACACAACTGAAAAACGGAGAATGGGCTCAGACAATGCTAGACAGCGCAGCAGAAGTGAGCATAGCTCGCAAAGTCCTTATGAATCATCTGGAGACAGTGGACACGAATGAATATCTTCAAGTGGAAACTGCAGACACCAGAATTAGCAAACCCCACAAAATATATGAAATAACATTACGTATAGAGGGGGATAAGACTAGAAAAATAAGGGGACTATTTTGGGATAATCTCTCCAAGGGCTATGACATCCTTCTAGCTGAAAAAGACTGGCCACCAGAGTTTGTAAGGGAGTGCCCTCATGGCGAAGAAAGAATTATGCCTGCCTTCTCAAATCATATCCCAATTCATAAAAAATATACACTTGCTAGAAAGTGGGCAGTAGCTCTAGCTCCTGCTTTATATAAAAATCACGTAGGATGGGATGAGGACTCTCCTCCTCACAAAATCCAGTTAAAATCACAACCTACTGCACAAAGGCAGTACCCAATTAAGCAAGAAGCTAAAAAACAGGTAAAAGAAATTCTAGATCAGCTAGAATACCAGGGGGTGATTGAAACTTGCACCTCACAAATGAACAACCCTTTGTTTCCGGTCTCCAAACCAGACAATTCATATCGTCTAGTTTTGGATTACCGACACCTTAACTCATGTTGCAAAACTTTTGCAGTGCAAAATTCGCATAGTGCTGCACTAATGAATAACATAGTGCGCAAAAAATACAAAACAACATTAGACACCTCTAATGGATTCTTTTGTCAAAACATAGCACCAGAGAGCAGATATTTGTTTGCATTCTCAATAAATGGCACTCAAAAACAATTCTGTCGGTTAGCCCAGGGGTACAAGAATAAGCCCAGGGGTATCCTCAGCGAGAGTAACAGAATTACTACAAATATATGACGACGAAGCATTATCGTATGTCGACGACATATACTTAACAGATGATGACTTGGAGACTCACTTGAAGAGAGTGAACACCATAATACTTGGGTTCGCAGCAGAGGGTTACAAATTCAACTTTAAAAAATCCAGAATTGCCCATCTGACAGTCCTGTTCGTAGGATATGAATTATCAAGTGTAGCCTGGCTGACAATTTTCTAGAAAAATGTGCCGTACTCCAAGCACCTAGAACACTAAAAAACATACAGTCAATTCTAGGCTTCCTAAATTATGAAAGAACATTCCCTCTGCCAATCGACATTCTGCCCTTACGACACTACGCTTGTGTAATCTATACAGACGGACATGCTCAACCCTCCGTTTGGGGAGAACAAGCATACAACCCCACATGTGAGATTACAAAAGAAGTGTGGCGCGGAGGTAAACTAAGACCTCTATTAACAAAAACACACTCAGTAGAAACTAATTCAGAACAACAGACTGAAATAATAGCATTGAAAATGGCGCTAGATAATGCGGATCGCGAATTCCCGACACTTATAGTGTCTGATTCATATTACTGCGTCAAATCATATAACAACGATTTGCAGACATGGATTCAAAACGGTTACAAAGATGACACAGATGCAACAATAAAGCAGAAACTGCTTTGGGAACAAATAGCTCTTTTACAAAAAGAACTACCAAAGACTCACGTGACACACTCCCTGAGTCATCAGCGTGATGGCGTTCACGTTGCAGGGAATTCATTGGCTGACACAGCCACAGCGGTAGCAACTAAATCGGCTTCCGTAGTTCGAAAAAAGCGTACATTAAAATACATTGACGGCGAAACAGTGCTGGCGGTGAAAACGTCATTAAAAGGCGACTGCTCAGCGCTACCGATCAACTATCCACTCAATTATACATACATAATCGATGCAAACTCCGTCCCTTTTGCTCGAATCCCTGGAGTGGGGGATAGAGTGATTCCAAACATGGACAGGAGAAACTTGTTAATCGCAGACGCACATATGGGCGAGGGTCTCAGACACCTCAAACTAAAAGATTCTCTGGAAGAATTACAATCAAGGTACTGGTGGCCAGGCATGAGCCTGCATCACACCATGTTTGTGAAAAACTGCCCAAACTGCAACAGAAATCGCAGTGGGGAGAGAAACAGTGTAATACCTCGTCGTTTCACTCCAGAAAAAATCAAGAGTAAAAAGCAAGGCTTGCGATTAACATATACAGGCTAGTTTCCACTTATAATGTAGATCACCAGCACTCGGCTGACGTCTGGACTGTTATACAAAGATTTGCGAGTCTAAATGGCATATACGCTAAGAGCATGCTACATTTGATCATTGTTTTCACTCTAGCCTTCCAGCCTGATGGGAAACATGACCAAATGAGCATAGCACAGCGGGAATCTTCTCACTTCCTTCCTGAGGGATACGGGATGGTGTAAAGAAAAAACCAAGGCATAAAGCAATCTATAACGGAAAGGATATTAGGTTCGGGAGCTGGGTGGGTCAAACATCTAATAAGTGTCCAACGTAGTCTAAATAACTTGCCAAGAAATTCTCTGAAGGGATTCAGTCCGTACGAATTATTATTTGGAACTAGGATGTTAATCTCTGACCTTGACAGTCAAACTTCAGTGGTGAAGGAAAAAAGCTTTGATATCAAAGACCGTTTGGCTATTTTGCAGGACTTAAATGAAACAAGAAAAGACCTGAGCAACATAAAGTTGAAACAACAGCCAACAACCACTGAAGAACCACCACCTGTCCCAGCAAGACCTGTCTGGATTCCAAAAGTCGGGGATCTAGTCAGAGAAAAGATCGCGGTAAAGAAGGAATTTGGGCCTTCTTACAGAAAAGCAGTTCCTGTCTTGTCTGTCAACGGGACAAGATCAGTTGTACTACCGCCACTTGCTGGTAAAAAGGAGAACCGAGTTGTATCCATCGACCTGGTAAAACCACAATCATGTGGCCGATAACAAATAGTAGGCCAAGTGGACTCCCAATAAGTAGCAGAACACCAAGGTTTGCTACCAGTACAGAGGTTCTAACAAAGAGGCTGATCACATTTGAAACGCCTACAGAAGAACAACAAGGACTATGCAACAATGCAATGGAACTTAGACCTCTGAAAACCCAAATAAAAACATTTAGCAGAGACACACCAACCTATAATGAAGTAACAAACGACTATGCAAGAAACAGTAATCCTGAAGCAATTGGAACTATTGACAGAACTGCATCCGGCTACTTCATAAACTTCGATGATTCCTCTGAAGGCTTCACTGAATCAAAGACACAGCCATCATCAAAAACCTTTAAAGATAAAGCTAAAGAACTTTTGAAACAACTGAAAGAAACATATCTGATTTCTCCATGGATCGAATTTTGGGTGGGTTTTGGTGCATTTATCCTCATACTTTGGCTCATCATGATACTAACTTTGGGACGCTTCATTGAGGGAAAATATGCTAAAATGGACACAGCAAGTCAGAAGATCAACTTGATCCTCAAACCACACACATCTTCACACGTCGAGAAAAGAGAACTTTCTTCAGTCAACTTCACAGCCAATCCTATACCGGGTGGGGTAGCATGGGACAACACTGACTACGAAATCTATGGTCCGGTTGAAATCCTGAAATATCCACACCAAATTAAGATCTCATTGAGTGACTTTGTAAAACCAAGCTCATTTGCTGATGATTGGGACTTCGAAAGCATTAATAATATGATGTCTGACTTAGTAATGTCTGCTAAATTTACCAAACATGATTATTTGCAGGGTTCTACAAATTATGATAGTATGTATTGCTACAACCACTATGGTAACCATTTTTTACATAGATCTGCACAACCTAGAAATGTTTTAAATTATAATCAATGGGAACATTGTGCAACCCCTCCAAAAGGAAGCTCAAGAACCGTTTACGACAAATATTCATACTTTTCAGGTTTTAACATAAGTAATGCTGAAACATTTTATTTAAAATTGTCAAACAAGACAGGGATGAAGACCATGATAACCAACACAAAATTGATATATTCAGACTCATTCTTTGAACAAATGAATACTTTTGGTTTTGATTATTGGGACAAAAATGTTGAATTGAAAAGTGTTTGGGGTACAAAAGAATGGCAAGTACAGGGTATAGAATCTTTGTTTAGAGCCTGCATGATCCCAGAACAAATTATATTTTTAAATGACACTGTTCAACAAACCACCTGTCTTGGCCTAGCCAAAATCAAAGACTTAAATAAACCGTCTATTCCAAAACCAACAATGAACAGCAATAGTTCTACAGATGAAGAGATAGACGTAAATTATGTATTAAACCAAAACAGAACACATCCAGATTGGAAACAGTGGTTGATCTGGCCCACAGATACTAATAACTGTCAAGACAGATTCCTGAACAAAACACAGGGGTTCAAAATGACCAGGCCAGACCCTAGATATCCTCAAAGACAACACCCAGGGATAATAACCACCTACAGTGTGGGCAAATTATGCCTTCAATGGCTATAAACTTCCGCACTGGCAGAAATTAAGCAACACCTAACTTTACTTACTGATGGTGCTGACTTGCGTGATTTCACTATGGGACCACGCAAACAGCGTCAAAAGCGTTTCATAGCAGCCTCTGTATATGCAGCATACAATGAGGCCTGGAAGGTTACTCAAATTGAGACAGCAGAAAGGATACGGGAAATTGACCGTATTAATTTGGAAAAATCACTTTCTGTAGTGGACAATGGGTTAATGACTCTGTCCTCCAGAATTTTTTCTCTGGACAGCATTGTGTCTTCAGCAATCGACATATTATCGCAAGACTTACTGTTATTACAACACGGTCAGTCCCAATTGCGTTCTATTGCACAGCTTGGCTGGACGTTACAAAATCTGCGTTCAGGCTATGTGCTTTGGCGTTTAATCAACACAACGTCACTATTCTATATCTTTAACCTTACTGATAGACAAATCAGTATGGCCCAGAAGGGTGCTGATTATACAATCCTGAGCATTGAGAAACTTGAGAGATTACCAGTGACAATGTCAGAACGACCTGTCAGTGAATGGATAATACATGGGATAATTAATATTCCAATATCAACCTTCAGGTTTCAATACTGCCAAAAATATATACAGGCTGGCATGTATGAAAAATTAGGGAAAGGGTACATAAAAACAACATGGAACTTGCCCTATTCACATGCATGTGTCAGTAATAAAGGACAGAAAGTGTTTCTTAGTGGCAATAATTGTGCGATGTCACTAAGCGGTACACTTCTGTGTAACGGAATTAGTTTGCATGGAGCCTGTGAAGGGAACTCTAATAACCTTTCATGTCACCAGCAAGGCGCACCTGCAACAGAGATTGAACCATTCTTTCAAAGACTCTATAATGGGAGTTACATTCTAATTGTAGATCGCAGATGTTGTAGTCTTATGCCCGGGACTCCTTATCTCGTAACTACGACTGCGAAGGTCAAGTGCTGTGGACACTTATTGTTCCCCAGCTCCTTTCCAGACAGGGAGGCAAGGGCATGGCCCAACTTGAAAATTACTTCTATTCGAATAGATACTTTAAGCAGAATGAAAACAGTGCTTCTTCAGACGCCGACAAGGCTCACGTCATCAAAAGAAACGTATGATCTCCAAGTCGCAAGGACGACTGCAGAGATACATTCATTGTTATCAACTAATTCCCCCATACATTTCGCAGAAATCCTGAATGAAATCTTAAATATTTCTGATACCAGTGGAGTCTCAAAAGTATTTAAGACAGTATTTTCGATGGCATTAACACCATTCAAAGCCATACTGGGTATTTTTCCAGATTTCGTCCATTCGATTTTTGGCGGACTTCCCCTCATTTTAGGACTGATTGCAGGAATCCTATTCCTAGTCCTTATATTTCGTTATGGCAAACCATGTCACAGACAAAACACCTGCGACAAGGGAAGAAACAATCCTAGCCATTGGATACCGGGACCGGATATCGAAAATCCTGGGACTATCCCGGCTTAGAGACCTGAACATGACTTGGTTTCTATCATTTCGACCAATGTGGCAGCGATGTGTTTTACCTGTATTAACGTGCCTGCTATGCGGAGAAGAATGCGTGTTAGACACCTGTCTGACGCTACAATCGGATGCGCCAATGGATGCAGAAACATTGTTGAGTCCAACAAAGGCTCACGCTTTGTGCTGCCCTCAAAGGCTACCAATCCTGATGACGGCATTCGTGGAAGCTTCACCACTACGATTAAGGGGTAGTGAACTACAAGATGAAAGCAGCATCGATCAGGTACGACCTTCTGTCAGCAATCCAATTCAGAATGTCAATGGAGACAATCATGCGCACGAATGCATGGTTACACCTATTTCCGAGTTAGTGGAACTCTCCCAGGAAGCTGTTGACAACTTTTTCGAAAGCCTAAATGATATGATGTTCTCACCAGAGCAGAAATAGAGACTTTTGAACAAGCCCGTACACGGCGTTCCCTGAATTTGGCCTTCAACTTTAATAATAAAGTCACATGAACAATTTTCCCTCCAGTTCACGGACAGCAATTTTTTCAGCAGCCCCAAAATATTTTTGCATATTTTTCGGGACACTATCTTCTGCTTAAAGTAAGAACTATTCTTAGAGAACTAAAATTTCTAATTTTAGATAGCTTATAGACATTAGCTGCCCGCTGGTATGTTCATAAATATTTTATTCTGTGATGAAATGGTCTCGAACTTTTTTTCTGTATTAAGAGCCATTTCATGTGTAAATTTTCATATACAAAATAGCAATAATGTATACAAATGCGTGATTACTTTAGCATTATTCTACAGCTTGAGTGCATACTATACATATGACTGCGTTTTTTCCGTATATTTGATCATTTCAAAATGCATTTATGTATTTTGGGGTGGTAAGGTATACACAATACTCTATAGTATGTTTTACTATGCATAGATTAGTAAATATGTCCATAGTTAGCGTGGAGTGGGTGTGATGTATTCCTATAGGTTCTGTATCGATCCCCCTATTCCTGACCCTATTCTGGTTAACAAACTAACAAGTTAACTAGCAGCCAGCCCATGAGGCAGAAAACCCCCATGATGCAGGAACCGTTATCTGATAAAGCCACACTACGGCACAGGAACGTGTTATCTGATTAGGTCATAACGCTTGCCATCTAATTAGACAAGCGATATTCCTCCAGCCCCTGATAAGGCATACGGAGTTCTCAAAACAAATCAAACCTATGACAACCTGGGAAAAACCCTGCGGCCATTGTTTTGATTTCACCGAGAACTTCAGCAAAAGAATGTGCTAACGACCTGGTCGTATGACATCCTTATTGACGTATCTATGTCCATCCTTACGTCAATCTCGGCACCTTAAAGGTATAAATATTACCGATATTACCCTATGC
Source organism: Lissotriton helveticus (assembly GCF_964261635.1). Taxonomy (NCBI): domain Eukaryota; kingdom Metazoa; phylum Chordata; class Amphibia; order Caudata; family Salamandridae; genus Lissotriton; species Lissotriton helveticus. The sequence goes on from NC_136070.1 coordinate 645,306,508, forward strand.
AAACACACGCGGTGGTGACGAGGACGGAGAAGCCAGACTTGCCGAAGCCCAGAGCAGAGCAGACCCCGCTGGCGCAGCCCCGCCTTCTTGACGCGCTGAGATCGAGCAGCTGCCTATTTCTCCTGCCGAGAAATCCAGCTCCGGCGTTTCCGGGTAGCCCTCGCAGGCAGCCTGGAATATCGAGACCAGAGACGAGAGATACCATCACTCATTCATCCTAACTTCCAGGTACAGAACTGAATAACCCCTCGCAGAGAATTCTTTAGTCAGTCACTTGGCAAAAACAAACTTAACTTAAACTGTAACTTTCTATTCCCGCCCACGTATTAGACTTAGGTCAGGTACACGGGGTAGGCTTATCTAGAAACACCAGTTGAGTACGTTTAGTCAAATGTATATGTGTATGTAATATATTTTATTCATTTTAAACCTTCATATGGCTTAGAAACCATATCAATGTTTTTACAGTATTATTTTATACTTCTGCTTTTAATGTATGCACTTTACTTAACTATAAGTATTGCAATAATATCGATTCATTTCTCTTGTACGAGAAAAGAGACTGATCAATAAATAACATCTTTTATTGAACACGCCCGTCTCTTCCTTTTCTCTACAATCTGATGAGACTAAGAATGCACGTACTGACTGAGTAAAATAAATTGCCTTTTGTTCACACAACTCTCGAGATACACTCTTGATTAGGGGAGAGCAAAGTTGTCATGTTCTATGGTTGTCAGAAACTAAATCCCTTCTTGTCTAATCAGGGAAGTTAATTCCTTCCTGAACATTCGAGAAAGTTTCTAGTGAACTCTGAGCTAGCTGGCAAACCCAAAACTTTAAGTCTAATATCGACAGTAGTAGACCTAGTTAACGTCTGGTCTAGGCCTATACTATTGAAGGTATTATTCCAATGCGCAGAGCCTATTGGGATAATAGGAACTACACTACAGTATAGTGAAGGCAGTCTATGAAATCTCAGCTTTCAAGTATAGGGATCATTGCGTATCCTGACCAAAACTTATTGCTGAAGAGAATAGTAGGACTTAACCTGAGCTTAAAGGAGTGGCGTCTACTTTACTAACGATAGAGGAATTCTGTGGTGGGCTAGAGGTAAGCGCTGCCTACTGTTGATACAGAGTTCAGGTATAATTGAGAAGGGATTTCTGTATGAACGTGTGTAAATGAAATTGTAATACGCGTTCAAGTGAAACTCTGGGACTGTCTCTAAGGAGGTGAAAAAGATCTCTGTATGTGCTTTCCTGGAGAAACAAGTTCGTTATTGCCTGATAGAAGGGTAAGGCCAGTAGTGTTGCTTTATCGATGAGTCTAAAAATTCTGAGGAGATAAGCGTCGTCTACTCCAGTTACAAAATACTTGTATGATTGAAACTTCTATCACTTTATTAGCGAAACAGGCGAATGGTATTGTTTTGTGTAAGTTACTAACTGATTTTGTAAAATATCTTGTAAATACGGTTTCGTGAAAAAACCCTGTGAAGGAGGGGTCAGTCGGCGCTGCAGAAGCCGGAGCGCTAGTGACGTCAAAAGTGACGCGCTGGGATTGGTCCTCGTGACCAAGTCAGAGTGGAAGCTGATAGGTTCATCACGAAAAAGCAACAAAGCGATTGGTTAAGCACTTAGAAAAACGTATTGTGTTCTAATTGGTGCATTAGTGTGAACCGCGCTGCTATAGGTTGGTGTACGGAGACAGCAAACAGGGAAGTGCGTGATCTTTTGAAAGACAGAGAACTATGGAAAATATCTTACTATTACGAAGAAGAGAAGAAGAAACCTTCATGGTTTAAGAAATTAAAGAATGCATTAACAAAAGACAAAGAGATTGTGACTAGAGAGGGAAAATTACTTCCTCCGCCAAAAACGCCCGCTTCTTATATGTCATCAAAATATGGTTATCATACATGTATTTTGTTAGAGAATTGGGCAAGATATCATCAGGATGATGGTGTGTTAGCTTTTACTGAAGAAGGATCGTTTGATTTGGCAGTTTTGAGAAATTTGAGAGACAAGATGATGAAACTTGAGCCGAGACCTAGACCAACACAGTTTGAGGCTTTAGTTGAATGGGAGGATGAGATGCATGAACAAGAGAGTGAAAGACTATGTAAACATCTCAGACCAAAGGGTAGAGGTCGAGATCTTTGGGGAGAAACACATGAGAGTAGAATGCGTCAATGGAGAAATGGTAATATGTTTGATGGAATGTATCCAGTTAGGTTGGTGGATGAATATGAGGGTCGGTAATGTACAGAAAAGAAAAAGAATATAGAAACAGCGAACCAGAGTTATGGTCATAGTGAATCAGAAGATGCTGTGTCAGAAGAAATATTAAATAGGAGACCGCCTCCATATCAGCCAAGTTCTTTATGGATAACTCTGAGTGCCCCATCGACAAATGAGAGAAATAGTGAAACCCCGAGACAATATTCAAATTTAAAAGATGTGCCAGACAGAGTAGAAGTTAGATATATTCAAAATACTCCTGTTGTGGAAGCCAGAATTGCAGGTACTCCTGTGCAAATGAATGACTCACACAAAATTGTGCAAAGTAGTGAAATTCAAAGTGATGTGCAACCAAGTATTTCTGATTATAAACGTTCTGCACATGAACTGATTGAGAACCTTACTAAAAACATGGAAGCAGTAACTGTCCCTGTAACGATAGGGCGTGTAATACCAGTATTTGAAAATCATAGAATAAAAGAACGGAGTTTGACAATCTCGTTACAACAAGGTTTGCAAAAAGTAAGAGGAAATATTTATCCTGATTTGTCAGAAATAAAACGGACTGTTAATGTAAATCCACCCGAATTGACTTTTAATCAAAGTTTGTTATACAATTACCCGATTGGTGCAGAATCTGACTCTGCAACACCAGAGAAAAGTCTAGATAAAATAGATTTAATACAAACCCCTGTAGGACCGTCAGAAAAGGAATTAAGTGACTGGATTAAAACACTAAAATTAAAAGAAAATGAACCAAAAGTATTGGATGTAGCTAAGCTAAAAGTAGATATGGAAGAATTAATAATTGGAACAATTGGAACAGATAGATTAGAAACGTATCAGGATGATGAACTTATGTTTATGTGTCAAAGCATCACATGGAAAGCAAAAACAGTGTATGACCAATTAGAGGATTTAGCAAATGAATTAGGAGTGGAATTCTCAAAATTCAAATCGTTGCAGATATCATACAGAGTGGACTTTGCAGAAAAAGACATTGAAAATATGAATACAGCTGGGAGAATAGCTCAGATAAAAGAATTAATTGTGCTGCTGCGAAAATGGGGAGATGCGAGCAAATGGAGACTTAAATGGGCAAAGAAAAGAGAAGAAAGTAGTGATAAATCTACCTTAGCTTTTCCGGTCAGGGAAAAAGAAGCAGTGGTAACTGAGTGCCCCATAAGAGAAATACCTGGAGGAGGATATGTACATGTTCCTTGGACCAGACAAGATATATTGTCATTTACTAATGATTTCCCGAGATTGAAAGAGAAACCAGTAGAATGGTATTGACAAGTAGACAGATTTGTAAAAGTGTCAAACGTTTTATGGATTGATCTGGATGGATTGTTTGACATAGTAGTGCCAGCAGATTTATGGACAGAATGTAAAATAGCTGTAGATTGGCCAAGAGAGGAATTTGCTAGAGACAAAGTTACAGGAGCGCCATCACCAGAAGTAATGCGAAAATATGAGCAAGTAATAGTATGGTTGAAAAATAAGATACCTCCAAAAGAAACTGATTGCGTAAAAATAGACAGAACCACACAAGAGACAAAAGAATCTGTACATTAATTTTATGAAAGATTGCTATTAGTCTTTAAACAGTATAGTGGTTATGAGGAACTAAATGAGAAGGACATGAGCCACTTTATATACAGATTTGTGTATGGGTTAAGACCAGAGATTGGAGACATGATTCGACACAATATGATAGGTTGGCAGTCAGCTACTGTTGAGGATCTTTTGAGAAAAGCGAAATATTGCAGTGAAGAAATTGATGCAAAACAGAAAAAGCTGAAAGAGAAAGCCATGTGGGCACAAGTGAAGGTTGCAGAACAGCAAGTGGCACAAATGGAAAATAAGAATGCAGGGAATCAAGGAAACTTTAAGGGTAAACCAAAGTTAGTGGGAAACATAGATGAATTAAAGAAGAAGCTCCCTTGTTTTAATTGTGGCAAGTTAGGGCATTGGAAGAAAGAGTGCAAGTGTCCGCCAAGAGTTAATGCAGAAAATAATTCATTGAATTCGCAGGTGCAGTTTGAGGTAAATCCACAACAGCGACAACAGCAGATAGCAAATCAGCAAAGTCAGATGCCACAACCGCTACTGCCAAACAGTGTAAACCAGCAGAGATACAGTGCAGAGACAGGATTCAGCGGAGGTGAGCAGGTAAAAAGACCGCAAAGAGTGAATGCGTGTCCTCAGTATTGGTTACAAGAAGAAGGTGGCAGTGAGTCGGATGAAAGCTTATGACGGTGCCTGAGAGAGGGAGAAGGGTGTGTGCTTGGAGCCACTCTTGAGGTAGATCAGTCTGGTCCATTTATGAATGGAAAGGTGAATGATGTGGGAATAACTTTCGTAGTGGACACTCGTGCTACCCGTTCTACTGTCAGATCAGTGGAAATTCAAAATCTTCCTCTCTCTGGTGAGAGCATCCAAGTTGTAGGTGTAGCTAATAAACAGATACAAACTCCTTTGACAGAACCATTTGAGATAGAAATTGGAAATTACTAAGATATGCATCGATTTGTAGTGTGTGACAGTAGTCCTGTTAATTTGTTAGGAAGGGATATACTGTGTAAAATGAACTGTGCCATATATTGTTCGCCAGATGGCATAGAATTGCAAACCCCAGATGAAGACAGTCTGTACAAAATGACGATGCTCATGATTGAGGCAGAGCAGAGCAAGTTATTTCCTGTTTTTGATCGAGAAAAGATTCCTGTTGAATTGAAAGAAGTGGTGAAAGAGGAAGTATGGGATTTAAATGGAAAAGATATAGGATTAATGAAAGGTGTTGATCCTGTAAGAGTTACAGTAAAAGAGGGTGTAAGTTATCCAAATATACCTCAGTATAAGATGAAACAACTGAAGGAATTACTCCAGTGATTGACAAAATGATTTAGCAGGGAATTCTGAGAGAAATAGAAAGCAGTCCTTGTAATTCACCGATCATGGGATTGAAAAAGCCAAACTGAACATTTAGAATTGTGCAGGACCTTAGAAAGGTTAATAAAATTGTTGTCCCATGTTGCCCGATTGTTCCGAATCCAGCAGTGATATTGTACCAAATTCCCCATGATGCAGAATGGTACACAGTAATTGACCTGTGCAATTTGTTCTTTACTGTTCCATTGCATTCAGAAAGTCAGCCAATTTTTGCATTCAGATTCCAAAATCGTATTTTAGCATGGTGTAGAATTCCACAAATGTATACTGAGAGTCCATCGATTTTCAATCAGTTGCTAAAGAAATCATTAGAAAGCTTGAGCATGCCTGGAGAGTCTGTATTAGTACAATACATAGACGATCTTTTAATTGCATCTAAAACAAAAGATGCATGTGTAACTGACACCGTAGCATTGTTGAATCATTTGGCAGAAGAGGGACATAAAGTATCTCCATCTAAATTGCAGTTTTGTCAGAAAGAGGTACAATACTTAGGTCACAAGATTGCAAAAGGAATCAGACAAGTCACAATAGAAAGAATCAGAATGATACAAGGAATGTAGCCACCTAAAACTCAAAGACAAGTGAGAATGTTCTTGGGAATGGTAGGTTACTGTAGACAGTGGATTAGTGGATTTTCATTGATTGCAAAACCATTACAGAGATTGACAAAAGCAGATATTAGAGACCCAATAGTTTTGACCAAAACTGAGATGGAAGCATTTGAACAGCTGAAAACAAAACTATGTGAAGCACCAGCATTGGGAATGCCAGATTATGAAAAAGAGTTTGAATTATACTGCAGTGAGCGAGAAGGATGTGCATTGTCAGTGTTAATTCAGAGACATGGAAGAATGAGAAAACCAATTGCGTATTTCTCAGCTGTTTTGGACCCTGTTGCAAAGGCTTTGCCAGGATGTCTGAAAGCAGTAGCAGCAACCAGTGTAAGTCTGGAACAGAGTGAAGGAATTGTGATGGGATTTCCTGTGAGGGTGTATGTACCTCATTCAGTGGAGATTCTCCTCACAAGAGCAAAAACGAAGTACATGACCAACAGCAGATTGACCCATTATGAGAAAGTAATTTTGGGAGCTGAAAATGTGACAATTGCCAGATTTGTGAATATTAATCCTTCTACACTATTACCTAACACAAATGAAGCAGAAGTGAAGGGTGAGTTTGATCACAAATGTCTAGATGTTCTGGATTACTGCACAAAACCTAGGTCAGACATTGGGGATGAACCATTACCTCAATCAGATTTTGTGATGTTTGTGGATGGATCATGTCTGAGAACAGAGAATGGCATTTTAAGTGCTGCTTATGCCATTTGTACAGTAGCAGAAGTGTTGGAAGCATCTTGTTTGAAAGGAATTCATTCTGCTCAAGTAGCGGAGTTGATTGCTTTGATACGAGCATGTAAATTGGGAAAAGAGGTGAAAGTAACCATAGTGACCAATAGTCAGTATGGCTACGGAGTTGTTCATGATTTTGGACAGCTTTGGTCCCAAAGAGGTTATCTAACTTCTGCGGAACACCAATCAAAAATGCAGAGTGTGTGAAAATGTTAATAGATGCAATTCATCTTCCAGAAAAAACAGCTGTGGTCAAATGTTCAGCCCATAAAAGAAACGAAGATTACATCACTCGTGGAAACAATTATGCAGATGCAATTGGCAAACACTGTGCCAGAAATCAAATTTCAATTAACAGAGAAAAACAAACAGAACATGTTCCGAGTCCTTTGATGCTAACCACTGTAGTTGAGACATGGCAGGAAGTGAAACAGATGCAGGAAGAAGCAGATATAGAGGAAAATAATATTTGGTTAAAAGCAGGATGTAGACAGAGAGAAGAAGATAAAATCTGGGTTTACAAAGATGAAGGACCAGTAATGCCTGACAGCATGATTTCAGACATGGCCCGAATGTACCATGGTCAAGCCCACATTGGAAGAGATGCTATGATTCGCCTTTTTAGACAAACTTGGTATAATCCAAAGTTTAGAATGATTGCAGAGAGTTTGTGCCAGAGATGTCTGGTGTGCCAACAATTCAACCCAAACAGAAGAACTGTTGTGAGCCTGGGAACCATAGGACGGGAGGGAGGTCCATTTACAAGGGTTCATATGGATTTTGTGGAATTGCCCCCATGTAACAGACTCAGATACATTCTTGTGATAATCTGTTTGTTCTCTCGATGGGTGGAGGCTTTCCCCACGAGGAGGAATGATGGTTTGACTGTTGCAAAGATGTTTTTACGTGAGATAATACCACGGTTCGGGTTTCCGGTGTCCATTGAATCGGTCCGCGGACCGCATTTCCAAAATGAATTGTTACAAATGATCTGTGAAGCTCTGGACATTCGCCAGAGGATACATTTTGCTTACAGACCTGAGGCTTCAGGGGTAGTTGAGCAGGTGAATGGAACAATTAAAAACAGAATTGCAAAAATGTGTTTAGCAACAGGACTCAAGTGTCCGGATGCCCTACCACTTGTATTAATGACATTGAGAAGTATTCCTGACAGGAAAACTGGATTACGTCCACATGAAATTTTGATGGGAAGAGTAATGAGGCAAGCCTATGTACCTGTTAATAAATTGTTAACAATAAATGATGACATCATATTGGAATACTGCAAAAATCTATCTGATGTAGTAACTTCTGTGCTCCACCAGGTGGGAACTGAGTCAAATCCCAAAGAGAAAAATCCAGCTCATGATTTAGTCCCTGGAGACTGGGTTTGAGTAAAAGTACACCGAAGAAAAAACTGTCTAGTACCTCGTTGGCAGAAACCACGTCAAGTCATCTTGGTCAGCACTACTGCAGTTAAGTGTGCTGGATTAAAGAGGTGGGTGCATGCTAGCCACACCATTCATGTGCCTGCACCTGTACACCCATACGACGGGGAAAGTACAACTGACTCTGATTCTGTAGCTGAACCAGGAAAGACTCCAGATTCTGAAGATCGACAGGAACGTCGACATCTGAAGTATCAGAAGTCAGTTCTGCGTCTGAAGGTGAAGGTGAAAGAGAGATTGTGGAGATACCAGATTCTGAAGATCAACCTGAAGGTCGAGATTCGGTAAAGTTAGACACCAGTAAAGACGCAGAAGTAAGTGAAGATAAGGTCATTGAAGAGGAGAAAGATGAAGAAATTTCTGAAAACTCTGAAGGCAGGAACGGAAAACTGAAACTAGGGAAGAGGAAGTAACTCATGAAAAAGATGAGATTCCGAGTACCAGTTATGAAGGTGTTCCTAACAGAGTGACAGAGAAGAAAGCTGAATCTGATGAAGACAAAGACATTGTAAAGATCATAATCAACGATACAGTTGAAGACACTGAAAGTGAAACTGATGACAGTTCAGATGAAATTGCAATAAGAAAAGTCCAAGAAAAAGAGCTAGGAGAGTGGAGCATAACACAATAGAGCCAAAGACTAAGAAAGTCTGTAAAGGAGATAATTGGCCTAAAGAAACTGGTGGATTGAAATTCAAACTAGTGAATAAAGCAAAAGAACCAGAAAATCAAGTGAATGAAATCACTAGTCAGAGAGAAACACTGGGAAGAAAATAGAAGTCGTGCAAAGACCAAAAAGAGTAAGACGACCAAATCAGAAGTACAAATCGCCTGAGTGGACTTATATAGTACTACCACCCATTGCTGAAGTCAATAGTAGTCAAGAAAACTTGTACTGCCCAAAAGCAATTGGGAAAAGTGAGTAAAAGAAGTCAGCTGAAGAGAAAATAGATTGGTATTCAAAGTATATGATATTAAGAAAAGTCTGTAGTCCTGTGAGACGGATATTGTAAATATAGAAGAGGTCGGAGTTGACATAAGGTCGAAGAAAACTTGTTAGAGAAATAATTTATAATATAGATTAGAATAGAACTCACACAAGGTCGAAGAAACTCTGTTAGCAAACCATAATTGTGAAATTTATAGGTGACACAAGGTCGAAGGAATTGTGTTAGGGAAAATGCCTACTAATAACCATAAAACAAAATGTTCCATATTTAGAAAATGGTGTAGGTGTTGTACGTTATGCATGGGATTATTGATAATATTGTGGATACTTTTAGCCATTGTTATTCCTTTTCAAGATAATTTAACAAAACTAAAAGTAAATGTAAGTTCAAATAAGCTGAGTGAGAAAGAAGAAGCTCATGAGAAACATGTGTATAGGCCGGAAGTGCATCAGGATCAGTGGATTAGCGATTACACACAGAACACTTTTTCAAAGTTATTGGTTGAATATATTAAAACCATGAATGTTGATGATTGCTATGTTTGTGTAAAATTACCAGCGTCAGTGTCAGAAGGGGTGACCTATCACCACCTTCCTCTTACATATGGTGTAACTTGTAGTATGATAGCAAGTTTGTTCTATCAGACTGGGAAATTGGAATATCATCATTCAAATTTAGATGACATTTTTGCGAAACTGAAGATAGATAGTGCATTAAACAAAAAGAAGGCTTCTAAAGAGATGGGAGAGTATTTCTTAGAAATAGATGAGTTGACACATGAGTACGCTTTTAATAACAATTTGACATGTAAATTGAGAATTGAGGAAAAAATATTTTTGAACATGGTTGATTAAAGTAGGATTGCTTATAGTTAGCTAAAGTGAGAAAATAAAACATTCGAAATCTAAATACTGGACCTTTAATGATGAAATCTGAATGACAAGAATGTGAATGTAGCCATAAACATAGATACTCCAATGTTAGGAAAATTCTGTATTAGAAGACATAACACTATGGAATTCTCTCCCTGTACACATCCGTGCCCTGGATAGTCTTACTCTTTTCAGGCGCGCTATTAAAACCCACCTGTTCGCTTCTGGCAATTGATCTCTTCTCTTTCCGGCTCTGACCTGTTGTGTTGTGGCATTTGGACAGGCGCCAGGACGCCCCTTCGCTGGGGCAGCTGTGCGCCGAATAAAAGTTATTAACATAACATAACATAACATAACTATGCATGATAATTATTTTGTGGGTGCAAGTCAATGTAAAGACACGTACAGAATTCTAGGGGGTTGGGGATTCAAAAGACGAAATGATCCTGTTTTTCCAGCTGTCTATTTTATCTGTGGGAACAAAGCTTACTATAGATTACCCGACCATTGGTATGGGACCTGTTATGTAGGTTTGGTCTTTCCTAAAATCTTTTATGTAGATAGGGGTACTAACGGAAAGCATGAGATAGGTAAAGTTTTAAGTCGTAAAAGAAGAGAGAGTGTATTAGAAATTATAGGTGATGTTTTTGGAGCTCTGATACCAGCAGTGGGAATTTCATTTATTGCAAATAGAATTCGAAAATGATCTACAATAGTTGATAAATTGTCAACAGATACAGCAGGAGGTGTCCTGATGGTTGACACTGAGATGATTGCTATGAGAGCTATGGTATTGCAAAATCGACTTGCCCTTGACATAATTTTAGCAAAAGAGGGAGGAGTCTGTGGAATATTGAAAGTGCAACATTGTTGTACTTATATTCCGGATAAAAGTCGGAATATTGAAAAGTATATTATAAACATTACAGATTTACATAAAGAGATTGAACCACTGAAGGTTGAAGGTGTCCTTGAAAAATTAGGTAGAAGTTTTACAGCAGTTAAGCATTGGTTCCAAGAAATAGGTAGTTCAATTACCACGCCCACCTTGAGGCCACGCCCCCTCCCCGCCCTACTTCAAGCGCTGACTCACAAGCGCCCAGTTGGTCCTTACTCCTGAGGCAAAACAGCCGGGAGCAGTTGCTTTTAAAATTGTTATTTGGTGCATATCTTGTATTTTATTAAAGCCTACCTTCGCGCTTCGCGCGTCCTTCGCGCCGGCCACGCCCACCTTGAGGCCACGCCCCCTCCCCGCCCTACTTCAAGCGCTGACTCACAAGCGCCCAGTTGGTCCTTACTCCTGAGGCAAAACAGCCGGGAGCAGTTGCTTTTAAAATTGTTATTTGGTGCATATCTTGTATTTTATTGAAGCCTACCTTCGCGCTTCGCGCGTCCTTCGCGCCGGCCACGCCCACCTTGAGGCCACGCCCCCTCCCCGCCCTACTTCAAGCGCTGACTCACAAGCGCCCAGTTGGTCCTTACTCCTGAGGCAAAACAGCCGGGAGCAGTTGCTTTTAAAATTGTTATTTGGTGCATATCTTGTATTTTATTAAAGCCTACCTTCGCGCTTCGCGCGTCCTTCGCGCCGGCCACGCCCACCTTGAGGCCACGCCCCCTCCCCGCCCTACTTCAAGCGCTGACTCACAAGCGCCCAGTTGGTCCTTACTCCTGAGGCAAAACAGCCGGGAGCAGTTGCTTTTAAAATTGTTATTTGGTGCATATCTTGTATTTTATTGAAGCCTACCTTCGCGCTTCGCGCGTCCTTCGCGCCGGCCACGCCCACCTTGAGGCCACGCCCCCTCCCCGTCCTACTTCAAGCGCTGACTCACAAGCGCCCAGTTGGTCCTTACTCCTGAGGCAAAACAGCCGGGAGCAGTTGCTTTTAAAATTGTTATTTGGTGCATATCTTGTATTTTATTAAAGCCTACCTTCGCGCGTCCTTCGCGCCGGCCACGCCCACCTTGAGGCCACGCCCCCTCCCCGCCCTAGACATCTCCTTTTTTAATGTGCAACCCCAGGACGCGCAGCGGACGTGCGCAGCGGGCGTGCCGTTTGCGCGCCGAAGGCGCGCCTAAGGCAAGCCCGGGGCTAGGGGCACGTCCCCATGCCAATTTTAGGTGCTATTCCTCTGAGGAGCTGACCTCTCTCCAGGGCCATTGGCCACTCTCTAAATCCATCGAAAAGCGCATTGTATCGCTAAAACTCTCTCCCTCCTCTACCCCTATACTGCTGCCGCCATTGCCGGCCCCACCGTTGCTTTGCCCCCCTTTACCTGACCCCCCCCCCTCTACTCCTCCGTTATCTGTTATCTTACTCAATACCAGATCTGCGGTCAAACACCACCATGAGCTATCCGTCCTCCTCGACTCTGAGAAGCCGGATCTATTGCTCTTGACCGAGACCTGGTTTTGTGACTCGTCCCTCCCCGTTCTCCTGGCCACCCTTCCCCCTACCTATGTTGCCCTACGCACTGACCGCCCGGCGGGCAGGTCAGGCGGTGGTGTGGCATTGATTGCTCGGGCGGACTTAAATTTTCAGATCCTTCCATCTTCCTCTATCCCCTCCTCTGAATTCCTTGTTGCCCGATCCCTTTATTTCTCTCCCCCCATCACTTGCCTCTTGATGTATCGCCCACCCCAGCCCTCGCCCCTATTCCTTCCTGCGTTCCAGGACCTATTGGCCACCCTGGTGGTCAACTACGCTTCAATCCTGGTCCTCGGTGATTTCAATTATTGGCCTTCCGACCCCTCCGAGTGCGCCACTTCGAAGGAATTCACAGATTCTCTGCTCTCCCTGAACTTGGTGCCGCATATTTCGGTTCCCACCCATTCTCACGGTCACATTCTCGACCAGGTATGGTCCCTTAACCTTTCAATTTCCCCGGTGACTGTCTCTCCCTGCCCTTGGTCGGATCATGACCTCATTTCCTTCTTCATCTTAATTGAACCAGCCCCGAAAATCCCACGCCCCAAAAACACATGGGCCAGAAATTGGAATAGAGTGGACCTCCCCGCTCTGACCACCCTGCTCCGGAATTCCCCTCCAACCCTTGCCGGCCTCTCGTCAAACTCTCAAGCCGAGGCAATTAATGCCTGGCTAGCCAGAGGCTGTGACTCTGAAGCCCCCTTGCGCCGTATTTCCATCCGCCGACCTAAGGATTCAAATAGATGGTTTGATGGCAACTTAAAAGAACTTAAATTGACCGTTCGTCAAGCAGAGAGACACTGGAGGAAGGACTATTGTCCTTTATTAAAAACCCTCTACCTCTCTGCACTTGCCAAATATAAAACGGCAATCCTTGATGCCAAAACCGCCTATTTTTCCGCCAAAATCACATCAGCCGAAAACAAGCCCAGGGAGATCTTCAACATTGTGAATGATCTAGCCTTCTCTGACAGAGCCTCACCCCAAGTTCCTCCATCCCAGTCTTTATGTACCCAACTCAACTCATATTTCCTAGACAAGATTATTACCATCAAGGCTAACATCCCTCCCCCTTCATCTGCCTTCGTCGATCTTCCCCCTCCGACCGTCCCTAGTTGTCTTACCTCCATTCCCCCCCTTACCCAGGAAGCTTTCTTGGAGATTCTCCCTAAGGTTAAATCGGGCTCCCCTGCAGATGTCTGCCCTGCACGCATTCTGCAGCAAATCTATTCCTGTTGCCCTGAACCCCCTGTCACTGTCCTGAACAACTCTTTGGCCCAGGGAGTCGTGACACCCGCACTCAAATCTGCCACCATAGTGCCCATACTGAAGAAGCCTGGCGCGGACCCAACCATCTCAGCCAACTATCGCCCCATCTCCCTACTGCCCTATTTAGCCAAGGTACTAGAGCGCCACGTCACCGCGGTACTCAGTGCCCACATAGAGGCAAAAGGGGGGCTGGCTTCCCGCCAGGCTGGCTTTCGTCCCAGGCACTCGACCGAATCAGTCGTGGTATCGGTCCTAGATGAACTCAGGAAGGGAATGGATCACAACCAACACCAGGCGCTGGTGCTCCTGGATCTCTCCGCCGCTTTTGACACGGTTGACCATAACATCCTCCTGTCCCGTGTCAAGGCGGCCGGAATCCAGGGAACAGCCCTGGTTTGGCTTTCCTCCTTTCTGAGGGACCGTACCCAGGCGGTTCGGCTGGGAGCCTTCACGACCACCCCACTCCCTGTCACTTGTGGTGTCCCCCAGGGTTCTTCCCTTTCCCCCTTACTTTTCAACCTTTACATCTCCCCTCTTATTTTCGCTCTTCAGCAGCTGGAGGTCACTGTATTCAATTATGCAGATGACCTCCAGCTCATCTTCGATCTGTCTTCCTCTTCTCTCTCTGTTTCTAACTTTCAGTCCATTATGACCTTCATCCGGGATTGGATGAACCACAACCACCTCAAATTGAACCCGGAGAAGACCGAGTTGGTTCTCACTGGTGGTTCATCCAGTCCCTGGAACCCCCACTTTTGGCCCCCCTCTCTTGGTCCCGCCCCTATCCCTTCAGCCACAGTAAAAACACTGGGAGTGAAAATGAACAGTCACCTCACTCTTCACTCCCAAATCAGTTCCGTAGTCTCCTCTTGCTTCCTCACCCTTCGAACAATCCGTACTGTTTCCCGTTTTTTCTCCCCCCAGGCTCTCAAACTGATCATGGCCGCATTAGTAATCTCACGGCTGGATTACGCCAATGCCCTTTATAACGGCATTCCGGCATACAGCTTACGGAGGCTCCAGGTGGTGCAAAACCACGCGGCCCGGCTTATCTACGGTCTCCCACGCTACCATCACTCCTCCCCTCTTCTTAGGGAGCTCCACTGGCTGCCTATCAGGGAGCGCTCCCTCTTTAAGACCGCCTGTATGACCTTCCAGGCCCGGCAAGGCACTGCCCCGGCCTTCATCTCTTCGCTGATTAGCGATTATGTTCCCTCCAGAGAGCTCCGGTCCTCCTCTAAAGCTCTCCTCCAAACCCCCCGTTTTAAGCGGAAAAAGTGGGGTGGTGCCAATTTTTCCACCTTGGCCCCTGCTCTGTGGAACTCTCTGCCTGATCACCTACGCTTTTCCACCCACTATGCCTCTTTCCGAAAGGATCTCAAAACGTTCCTGTTTAGACAGGCCTTCCTTTTATAAACTCGCTTACCCCCGCAATCCTCAGTAAATCGGACCTTGTTAGCGCCAAGAAACCGCTTGGTGGATGTTGCGCTCTATAAATGTTTTGAATTAAAATTAAATTGAATTATAGGTAAAATATTAATTCCAGTAACAATTTTAATAATAATGATTTTTCTGATAAGATTATGCTGTATATGCAAAGGTAAAGAGATTTTAGAAAGGCAATGAAGAAGGCAATTCAGGAGCGAAAAGCAAGGGAAAGAGAAAATAATGAAATAGAAATGGAAGAAATCAGAGAAAAGATTTTTAAAGAATCAAAAGAGAAAACTACAAGAGTATAGATTGTACTAATATAAAGAATTCGAAACATGTTCTGCTAAATTTACAACATTTTTAGATGTTTGGTGATAGGATCACCAGATGAGGGAGTTGATGGAGCGAGGTAGTAAGAAAAATTTTGTGCACCCCTCTCAAAATCAATGTTCCATAACATTAATATTTACTAATGGTGTGATGTGTTTGAATAACCAACCTTAGAGTAATTTGCCTACACGAAAACATATGGGGAAACTAACTTTGCTTGCATGAAGAGAAATAATAAATTAATATGTATTGTTACAGTGATGTGAACTAATGCATAGCTTAAATATTACCAAAACGCAGCATATGTGTGCTTATTGTACGTGTGTTTGTGCCAAAAGGAAATCGGATATGTAAGTATAAATGCATATATGTGGCTTATTTGCTAGGTAACAACTAATGGGAAAACATTAGTATGGTGGGTGGTAAACAGAAGGGTTTAAGTTCTATATTTAACATGAATTTGTGTTTGTTTCTATGATAGTTCCAAAATGTGGCCTGTGAGGCCTAGATCGAAAATGGCCACTCTGATTCACTGCGAACGAGTATTGGTTTGCGCATGTGCATCCAAAGCCTGCAAGCGCGAGTGAGGTGACTATGCTCAGATGAAATGTTCAAGGACGTCTTGCCCCGGAACCTAGGATGGGTGCCAAGCATGGACGATGTAATGCTCGGATCATGAGAACTTTTCCCCATGTGTCAAATGAAGGAAGCGCCTAGGCCACAAACTGTCTTAAACAAAGACCCTTTATTTTTCTGCTGAATCGTTGAGAAAAACATGCTGTAATGATGAGGAAGTGCTCATCTACCCAAATTTGTCCAATCAGAACATGAATTGGTAATGATAGTTACTTTGTAGATAGATAAAGTCAGTAGAATAGTGTATAAAAAACCCTGATTTTGCCTAGAGGCATCGCTCTTTTTAATTTCCTCTGGAGATGCTGCCGGACTGAAGATCGATTCCTGGATATGTAAGAGACTCTAATAATTGATCTTTGCAGGACTGTTAGGATAAGATGAGGGTGTTAGTTAGGGATGTTAGGAGAGACTGAATTTGGAACTATCTGTTCTTTGCTAAACTTTTACTGAACTTTTAAATAAATGTCTATTTCTGAGCTTCTAAATAAATGATCATTTTTCTGAAATAAAGTTAAAGATTTTTTTACTGAATAAAGAATTAATAAATGCCTAAATGTCGGACATACTAAAAGTTTGTTTATGAATGAAAATTAGATAAATGAAGAAGTATAAGCTGGTCTTTTATTCTTCCTACACCTAATTTTCGTTCTAGCAGATCCATTGCCATTATGGTGGTGTGTCTGAATAAAAAGGTGTTTAAATGAAACCATGGTAAAAAGCTTCAAACTGCAGGTGTAAATAATAAATAGTTAAATAGATTCAGACACTCTGCCAATGTTATAGCAGGACTCCTGGGTTGTTGGCCAAATCTTTGAAGCCGAATTAAATGAACAGAGTAAGGGCCTCATTAGGATGGCGGTGAATCCGCATCCTCCGGGCCCGCGGAAGCCACCGCCGGCCCGAGGATGCGGATTCACCGCCACGGCCACATCAAACACCCACCGCCAGATTAGGATGGCGGTGGGAATGTGGTGGGACCAGCGGCGGACGGCAGGTCCATCCGCCGCTGATCCACGGGTTTTGCCGGGCCATTTGTTGGCGGTGTCTGCAAGACACCGTCAGCCAAATTAGGAAGCATGAGTAAACATGCTTTTCCACGGCAGTTTTTCCGCCGTGGAAAAGCATGTGGACCTTTGCTTCTGGGGGGCCCTTGCGGGCCCCCAGGGTAAAGAAGGGGTGGGGGTGCACATGGGGGGTACCTATGGTACCCCCCTGCATTTGCATGCCCAAAGCGGCAGGCACCGCACGGTGCCTGCCGCTTTGTGCATGTAAATGTGAAACATGCTTTTTTAACCTTGCGGCGGGTGCTGCTTCAAGCAGTACCCGCCGCAAGGTTAAAGATTCAGGATGTGACCGCCAGGGTGGCGGTCACATCCTAATTTGCATGGAGGGACTGCCGCTGCCCATGCGGACGGTCCCTCTTCCTCGGGGGTGGCGGACGGACGCTGGTCCGTCCGCCATCCTAATGAGGCCCTAAGTGTGCAGTGCAATGGGCCCCACTGTTGAATGAATGCGTGTTCCGAGGAGTTGGGAAAATGGCCATGGTAATTTAGAATTTATTTTTGGAGTCCCGCTGTAGCATGTGCATATTACAGCAGGTAGAAAGGCAATCGCTGGAAGCCATGAAGGCTGTTTCTTTTGGTTAGTCATTCTGATGCATTCAAATATTGCCATCCAAACCTTTATTCATTAGTTTACAGTAGATTTTCTTGTGCATGCTTCTCGCAATGGGAATACGCTGTCAGATGTTCGGGTTCTAGACTTAATGCTTCTGTAATGATCCCCCTTCGTCTTTATGACATTTTCAGAAACTCAAAGTTTCTGCGTGTGCGCGGGACCCTAGAACACTTTTTTAGAAAGCAATATCTTGTATGAAAAAGTTCAAAACCAGTTTCTACCACAGAACATTTTCTTTGTGTTTAATTCTAGGTAGAGTTAAAAAAAAAAAGAAAGAATGCTTAAAAATATATTTGGTCTGAATAGTATTTTGATTCATTTTTCTAGATTAGAAAAAATACTGTAAAGGGGTTTATAAAGCAGGTTACTTTAAGGGAGGAAGCTCTCTTAGGTTACCAGCAGGCAGTGCACTATCCGTTAACGTGTTTCCTCTGTAGAGTACGGATCCTTGAGCAAACAGCCTTTGCGTTTTGCATTGCTTCACTTCAGAAACCCTTTTTCTAATGTCTTATTTTCACTTCACTGGACATATCTTGTCTCTTTCATCTTGCAAACCTTTTTTGGGTAGTTAAAGGGCACATCTCTGGTGGTTATTCAGAAAAGTGTGCACTCGTTCATCTCGCAGGCTTGTGTCTCCTCCCCCCTAGAGGAGAATGGCCAACAAGGATGAGCACATCCATCCAGCATGGCACCATGCAGCCATATGTCAGCATTTGATGCATCGGACTGACCAGTCCTATCTGTCCCGTATTGTGCCAGCTGGGCCATTTTTCACTGTTTCTGCTTCGATTTAGTCATGATGCTCGAAAGTGTTACATTTGGCAAGAAAGTGCCTGCTAACCAAGCGATGGCTATCTGGAAACCAAAGACACTCCTTCAGACCTTTCCTCTCAATTCTGTCCTAACTGAGCAGGAGAGTTTGATGAGGTCCTGATTCCACTCCAGAACTCGTTTGTACACGCGCTAGTACCGCCACGAGTGTCCCTCCACGTGCTAAGGCACTCTCCCCTCATCTCCTGGCTTTTAACTGTGGTTTGGAAGAGCACGGTTCCCAGGCATACCCTTCGTGCGGGCTAAGCTGTCAATGTGTTAGCTTGCCAAAGCTTCTCCTGCATTTGATCCTCTAGATACATATTTATTTTGCAACTATTAACCGTCTTTAAAGCAAGGTTAGAATTATGTTTTGCTGTGTATGAAAGCCAAATTCCTTTTCTCCGTATTTTGCATCTGGTGTTCTTTGATAATTGCTATTGGAGATTTGTTTGTCCCTTATGCAAAGCATAAATGCAGAAGTAGGTCTTGGGGTTAACTTGTTTAACTAGAAATTACACAGTTTGACTTACCTAGTTGGCTAACATTGCATGTGAGAATAGATCAAGGGGTAGCAAGCGCTATATAAATACAAACCTCTTTCCTCTTCTATCCCGCAACCTACCCTTCTCTATCCAAATAACTGAATAACATATCCACCACTCAAATGACTTCTTACTTCACTATACTAATTTTCATCACTAATCCTTTATGGGTTCCGGAGTAGCGTGCTACTCACCAGAAAAGCGCTTCAATGCCCATCAGGGGTAACAGGTGCTACATGAATACAAAGCTTTCTTCCTTTGTATCCCTCTGCCACCCTTCTCACTCCAAATAACTGACTAAAATCTACCACTCAAATTACTTTCATATTTCACCATACTAATTCAGCAGTAATCCTTTATGGGTTTCCGGTGTAGCGTGCTTCAAGATTCTGCTATCTTTCTGAATCCGAATCCAAATAACTGACTAGCCTATAACTGACTAACCTATCCACCACTTAATATTTACTTGCAGGTTTCACTATACTAATTCAACACTAATCCTATATGGGTCCCGGAGTAGCGTGCTACTCGGCAAAAAAGCACTTTGACGCCTCGTCAGGGGTAGTAAGTGCTAGATAAATGCAATTACGATACAATACAATACAATTGATTGTAACCTCCCATTGCAACACCCCGTTACCTGTGTTGTTGCTTGATAGGCTTTGATTACAACCTTTGAGCACTGTTTTCTTGAATTGCTTTGTCCTGCCTGCTGTTGCAGGACGAACAAACTCTCTCCAAACATTTTGTTTGTTATTGCACGCATTTGCACGGCAATGGGCCTCGCATTTGCAAGAGTTTAAGCTATTGGCATTGTAAATGACAATGACATTTATTTATCTGTTTTAAAAACAACACATAAATGCGAGACCTATTGCATTGCAAATGCTTGTTTAAGAGTTGGCAGTGGTCCATGGGACCACTGCCTGCTATTATGAAATATTTTTTTAACAGTCTCAAAGGGGAAGGGGGTCCCAAGAGGACCCCTTCCCAATCGCAAATTGGTTGTCACCGCTTTTAAAAGGATGGTAAAATATTACTGTCGCAAAAAAGTAATACAAACCATACTGATTAGATATTTGGAAGGGACGCTCAAAACACTCCCCTTCCAAATATGGAATCGTTATTGCAAATTGGGATTTTGTAAAAAGTTACCGAATCACATTTAGCATATTTGAAAAAGCATTTTACTGGTGGCAAACATTTGCAACTGGAAATTTGTACATCTGGCCCTAATTGTATTATGGGTTGCTACATAATTGGTGAAACCTCATTACCTAACTCTTTATGTTAATTATTATTGCCCTATGTCTGTGTATTAATGGTGTTTAACAACCTCTTCTGGTTGAATGGGTAGTCCACTGACTCCACCAATTATGCAGCAGGTATATCTGCAAAAGAACAGCTACAAATCCAGGAGCACACGGGCAAATGTTATGCAAAGGTTTCACTTAATCAGTACCACTTTAAACTCTCAAATCTAGCAATAAGCAATTAAAAAAAGTGACTAGTCAACATTCACAACATTTCATTTTTACATTCTTTTTTGGCACCATTAATTTGCCACAGAGCCATGTTAGATGTGGTTCAGTAGCTACATGATTTAGGGCTTATATCAAAATTTGCAGTGCTTGCTTCATGACTTGAATGAATTGTGCAATCACAGAAAAATAACTTTGTCTCTTCTTTCAAAATACTTTATTCGGTTTACATTTTTAGAAACCATAAAAGTTATGTAATCCAGAATACAATACAAACACATAATAAAACAAATAAAAGATCGTTGCCCCACAGCGAGACGTAAACAGGGAATTGACTTCTTCATTATGGCGATGGCGATGGCATCTTTAAAAACATTATTATATTATTATTTATTTTTTTTCCCCTTTTTTTTTTTTCCCAATTTTTTTATTATTGAAGGAAGAACAAAAAGAACCAAACATAAGGAAACACATATGTTATACATTTCCAAAGAAACAAAGTATATGAGTAGTGACAGTATTATTTAAATAAACAGCTTATATACAGAAAGACGTTAGAAGCAGAGATCTGACTATTACTAAACTTTGACAAAATAATTGTATAAAGAAATAAAGATTTACAAGTAATATACAGATATTTAAGCTGGCCTCATTTTCTTTCCAATTCATTTAAATCATGATTCAAAAAAATGTAACCAGATTTTTTCCTTTTTTTGTATAGCCTTAAGGCCCCTATGCCTTGCTAATGACAGTTCCATGGAGTTGATTTCCTTCATCAGAAGCCACCAATCAAAGACAGCTGGGATATCTTTAGATATCCATAATCTAGCGATGACTAACCTGGCACAAGCGAAGATGATAGTTATTAATTCTTTATAAGGACAATTTGTTTCTTGGATATCTAATAAAACCAGTTGTGCTGAGAGTGGTGGTGTGACGATTTGTTTTTTATTTAGGACTTCAGATAGTTCTTTCCAAAATGACAAGAGCGCTGGACATGAATAAAGCATATGTTCTATGCCCGCCGCTTCATGGTCACATTTCGGGCACTTAGTTTTCTTATTGACTTGATTGCCCCGTGCCCAACTAGCTATCCTCTGCGGTGTATAATAAAGTTGAGTGATAGTTCTGTACGTCTGTAATCTCAAACTAGTAGACTGCACAATCGAGTTTATGTGACGTAAAGAGTTTGAGATCTGTAAAGGATTAATATTCATACCCAATCGGAGAGACCATTTGGCAGCTATTTTCGTGTAGTCTTCGTTTTTTCCTTGTATCAAATATCCATACCCTCGACTTATTAATGATTTTACTTTATTAGAGTATAGACATTTAAGTATGTCTGATTCAATTGCTTCCGTAATTTTCATTTTAGAAAGTAAATAGTCCCTTATCTGAATATATTTAAAGAACATACTGTCGCTTAAACTATAAATAATTTTAAGTGCTTCAAAATCTAGAAAACCATTCTGGCCATAAAAATCCCCTAGTATGTGAATGCCTTGTCTCTTCCAAAAAAAGCCTGCTCCATCAGAGAAAATGTCAGGAAACCCTGGATTATCCCATATTCTAACCTCTGCGTTATGATATGTGATTTTCCCAATTGTCATTATTTGATCCCAAATTTTCTTAATATGTTTGACTGTCTTAAATTTCACTCGCTTGAAGTAGTTTGGGTCTTGCAAGCGGTATAGGAATTGGTTACTATCCAGTCCCAACATAAAACGGTGGAAAAATAATGGAGTTTCGTTTTTTAGCAAACTTCTAATACGACCAAAAAAAGAGGCTAAAAAGTAAAACCTAACATCAGGAAATGTTAATCCGCCCATTTCTGTTGGCAATGTTAATAATTTCAAAGCCCTTCTCGCTTTTTTGTAAGCCCATATGAAACTGCTACATATGCCCTCCAGTTTTTTGAAGAAAATGTTATTGGGTTGCAAAGGGATGGATCTAAATAAATATAGCACCTTCGGCAGAATTTTCATTTTTACTAGATTAATACGTCCCAAAAGACTTATCGGGATCTTGTGCCATTTTTGAAGTGACTTTGCAGTTTCTTTTAGGAGAGGATCATAATTTAGTCTTATAATTTCATCAATATTGGGTGCTAATTTAATGCCTAAATACGTAGCGCTTGAACATAAGCCTTGGATAGGTACCAAAGGTTTGTAATTGGCTATTACCTGTGTTTTGCCTACATTTAGTTTGTAGCCTGAAACATGACCGTAGCTAATAGCTTCCTTTATTATTTCAGGTGTAGCTTTTGCTAAGTCTGTGGTAAATATAGCTATATCGTCTGCAAATGCAGTGATTTTCAAACTCTCTCCACCATGTACAAATGGTTGAATATTTCCTTGCTTAGTTAGTGCATTTAAGAATGGCTCCAAGGAAAGAGCGAAAAGTAAGGGAGACAGGGGACACCCTTGTCTGGTACCCCTCCCTATTACAAAACTCCTTGACTCTCTCCCCCCATAGCTGATTACAGCCTGCGGGCTGTCATATAATGATCGGACCCACTTCAGGTATTGACCCTGAATGCCTATCTTCTTTAATGCTTCCCACAGATATTCCCACCCCACTCGGTCAAATGCTTTTTCGGCATCTAACATTACCATTCCGAGTGGGGTGAGGGTAGTCGAGGCGACATCAAAGGCGGTGATTGCTGTGTTTACATGTGCCGTTGTGTCTCGCCCAATCACAAAACCATGTTGTTGTGGGTTAACCAAAGTCGGCATATTGGGTGCTAAACGATTTGCTAATATCTTAGAAAAGATCTTAGCATCTGCATTGAGCAGTGAAATCGGCCGATAAGAGCCACAGTCTTCCGGTGGTTTTTTTTTTTTAAGAAAGAATACAATTTTGGCTATTTTCCATGATATAGGTACTTTTCACAAATTATCTATAGAATCGATGACATTTTCCAACAAAGGTAATAGTTCTTCTGCGCAGACCTTATATAGTTCCATGGGCAGACTATCCTCACCAGCTGCTTTGCCAGATGGTAAGGCCAGGATCGCGGCATTTATTTCAGATTGTGTTATTTTTGAATTAAGGAGTTGCAATTTTTCCTTAACTGTATCTTTTGATGCGGGCATATATTTATCCAGATATTGTGTGATTCTTGCTCTAGAAGGAGTATTATCAGGAGTGTATAAGCTCTGATAATAATTGACAAACTGACCTAAAATTTGTTCTGGTTGATCATATTCTTGTAAGTCGGACCCTTTAATTTTTTTGATGTCGGTTCTCGCCTTTTTATCCGCGACTTTATATGAGAGTATTTTACCTATTCTGTCTCCTCCTTCATATTGGTTTAGTTTGTATTTATGTATTTTAGAACAATATCTGTCTCTTAGCGTCTTTTTAAGAGAAGATTGCAGTTTTAATAGTTCGAATCTTGCCTCCTGGGTATTTCCATTTTGTGCCCTAGTTTCTTCGGCTAGTTTCTGTAACATTATTATATTAAAAGGAACTATAAAACACAATATCCAGGTAAAAATCTAGGCTTTTTCTACATTTCATTGCACATTTTAGGAAACCGACCACAAAGGGGATACAGTAAAGGTTCAACAGTTGCAAATAAAAAAGAGCTGGACGTACTTGCTTAAAATTTGACTTTTTAAAAATAGGTTTTAAATAAAAGGATCTGGGCATTTCATAATATTTACAGAGGAACATAAAGTAGAGCAAATCCTGAGGAGACTTATTGTCGCAGCCACAGGATGCTAACACTTAACCTTTGTGACTTCCCCTTGGTACTGCTAGTAACAGATGGAAAAGATTCAGTCTAAACCTGGTAAGTAGGAATCGCTCATAAGCAGATATTGGCCAAGACAAGTACGGTTGCATATCTGGGGAGGTTTTAAGCATCAGGTGTGACCGGACACTAGGCTTCAACAGTTCTTTCTCCTCCCTATCCATAATTTTGTTAAGAATAAAAGAGTGTTTAATGAGCGTTATATCCTTTCTAGTTATACCTTCAGGTTTTGTGAATGAGTCCAGACGTCCCAAATTGCTAAAACAGGTCGTTAGGTACTTAATCCAGGGAATTTTGGATCTATGATCTAAATTTAAAATGTCCCTCATAAGATTATGTGTAAGACCTAGGTGCTTGTTGAGCCAACATTGAAGCCAAAAAGTCAGCGGGCGTAAAGCCAGGGTATCACTTATGTAGGGCAAACCAGTTTCTTCGTGGACTGACAGATTAGCTGTTCCCTTTGGGACGCTCAGTAATTGTTTTAGGAAGTTATTTTCAGTCACCTGGAGGCCTACAAGACCGGAATATCCCCAAATATCGCTCCGTAGCTGGCTTTAGATAAACTTTTGGCTCGATATATTTTTAACAACGCCGCCACTGGTCGATTGCCCATTTTAGTGGCAAATCCGAGAATTGCGGTGTTTGCCCTAGTGAATTCGCCCCTTTTTTTATTTAAAAGTGCTGCCCAGTTAATGCCGGTGATCTAAAAGAACACCCAAATAGGAGAAAGTTAAACAGTTGGGCACTCTAGTTCCATTCACCATAAAGGTGTACTTCTTGTTGGAACTATGCCCCACCTGCATCACATAGGATTTGGTGTTATTTATGGCCAAGTCTCGCTTGGTCATAAATCCATTACGGGCGTCAAGTAGGGTTTGTAAACCCTTAGGGGTGCGGGCAAGGAGGACTGTGTCTTTCGCATAAACAAAACGGCAGTCCTCTCCGTCCCACATAAGGGTAATCAGCCCCTGTGTCCAGCAAAACTCCTTCTAGGTTGTTAATATATAGGTTAAAAAGAAAGGGCGCTAAGATGCACCCTTGTCGTACTCCCCTTTCTGTGTTAAAATTCCTGGATACCTTCAGGTCTGTTGTGTATCTGATGTTGGCCTTGGTATCTCTGTGGAGGTCCCTTAGGAAGTCCACCAGGGATCGCTCCACCCCCATGGCCTCCATGGACTGCCACAGCTTTCCTCGGTTGACACAGTCAAAAACCGAGGAAAGATCCATGAAGGCCATGTAGATCGTCCCAGGGCGGGCGATGGTGTATTTACCTAAGATCAGATAGAGTGGCCTGGGCGAAACCCGTACTGAATGTCCAAGATTATCTTGTGCTCCTCAGCTCAGGTACTCAGTCTCTTTAAGATGGCTCCCCCTATAACCTTTACTACTGAATCAATCAGGGAAATCGGCCTGTAGTTCATCACACAATTGCGGTCTCCTTTCTTATAAACTGGTACTATTGTGAAAACTCCCCAGGATGTTGGGCATCCTTCCTTGGCCGCTGCGTTTCCCACTGCGGTCAAGATCAGGGCCCAGAAAGAGGGGTTAGATTTAAAAAGGTCCGGTGGAATACCATCTGGACCAGGGGCCTTTTTATTTGTGAGTTGATTTATAGCCACCTCTATTTCTTTCGAAGAAAACCTCACTACTTCGCTCCCTAGATTCTTAACGAATGTCGCTGGTAGGATAGACGTGTTCTTAAATATAGAAGCAAAATGGGACAACCATTCTTCCTCTGTTATGTTGGAGCCCACCACTTTAACCCCTTCCGCATAAAAAGGTAATTGATTGATGGTACTCCAAAATCTACAGCTACTAGATAGGGTCTTGGGGTCTAAAAGCTTCCTCCATATGCTACTTTTATTTCCATTTTACGTTTTACCAGTGCATTTTTATACGTTTTCCGCAAGATTCTAATCTGGGAGTTATCCCTGGGCATGGTTTTTAAACCTGCCTTTAATTCTCTTGCTGCTTTTGAGCATAAGTGGCAAAAGCATCTCGGATCTTTAGATGGGCCGGGTCTACCTGGGGCTGATAATAAGCCTTCTACTTTAATAGCAATGCCCTCGAAGGATTTTAATATTCCTGGAGCCATGGAATCTACATTGAGGCAGCAGGAGAATTCTGCCGCACAAGTAGCCTTTAATGTGTCATGAAAAAGGGACGGGATTATTTTGCTCCATTTAATCCGTCGCCCTCCGTCAATTGGTTTTAAGGTGTCGGCTCTTTGTGCTTTTCCCTTTTTTCTCCATATACTTCCTCCCTTTGTCTCTTAGTTCACTTGTGTGGCAAAGCTGCATACCAGATTGAGACAGAGAGGCTTTTGTTTGTAGTATGGGTAAATTACTTTCCAACAACTTAACAGAACATATAAGATGTGACACTTACACTTAAAGGGCAATGTTGATTATCTACAGGAAGTGAGCATATCTTCCATTTGGTCAGACTTGATTTCCAATCACAGGCTACCAACTGTGTGGCAAGGGCATAGGAGACCCAGAGAACGCTTTGTGCCATGTTTTCAGGGCCGGACTGCCCGTAGGGGCATCGAGCAGTTGCCTAGGAGGCTGGAAGGGTGGGGCGGGCTTTGGAGTGGTAGGAGCCGGTTTTGTTATTGAAGACCGGTCTGCAATATTGGTCCCCCAGTAACAAAGGCAGCAGTGCTGGGGACCAGTTTTGTTAAGCAACAGTGTTCACTCTTACACCCCCTTCCTGCCCACCTCCACGGACAGTCTTTTTGCTTTCTCAATGCTTGTTTTTTTGCATGCTTTTTTCAGAATGTATTTTTGGAGAAGTTGTTGGGCTCTCCTCAATTTAAACTTTTTTTTTTTAAAGCAAAAATATTTTTTGGTCTAAAAAAGCAGGCATCAACATAGTAGTCTCTGGCATTGCAGGGAACTACTTTATAATGCAGTCACTCACAGTGAAGTTAGTCTATGGCTGAAGTGAGCTGACCCATTGCTTCCATGCTGTATACTGTGGGGGGCGGAAGTAGCATGTGAATGACACAGTAACACAGCAATGGATGAAGAGGCCTGGACGAAACCCCAACAAGTATTTCATACATGTCATTTAATAAAATCAAAAGTTCTTGGCTAATGCCAGACCTAAAAGTGAACACTGATATGATTGCATTTGCAGAGTTGTGGTGTATGAGAATCTTGTTCATTATAAATATAAGTTGCTGCTCAGGGCTGTTTGCATTAAAGAGCTCTAAACAACAAGTGTAAAAGTAATGCCAGTCAGAACATGGCCTCTACGTGACACAAGGCACTAAAAGCCTTTCAGACGCTCAGGCTGCTGGAAGGCTACACAACTCACCCACCACTTACATGGCTTGTATGGGCTTTTACCTCCCTGTTGTGAGCAGTGGGAAGTACAGAAGGGTTGGTGTGGGCAGTACCAGAGGATCCGGGCGGCTGGGATGAAAAAAAGCAAGAAAATAGCAGAGCAGGGTTGTGGCGAGGGAACCAATGGACCATTTGGGATAGGAAAACTGGAAGGCGCTGGTTGTGAGCAGGGAAGCAACACATGAGGGAGGGAGCTACAATACATGTGCACTCTCATGGAGTGCTGGAAGAAAAAGAAAAAAGTTGTTCCCTAAATATGAGCAAGGGAAGGATACAAGTCTGCCAATTAAAAGGGTGGTAAAGTGATAATGCTCCAGGGGAAGGACAAGCACTAGAAGAGGAAAAGAAGCCATTGATTAAGAAGTAAGGAAATGAGAATGGCAAGCCAACTCATGGGGAGCAATAGAAGAGCTGTAAACCCAGTGCAAGCTTTTGTGAAGCTCTCAACAGGTTTTTGACAAACAGACAGCTTGTGCTGTCTGGTAGGCAAGACCCAAAAATAGTCCTTCTCCCTGTGCTTTTTTCATTTGCTTCTTGTGCAAATAAAGGAAGAAGAAAATAAAGTTAACACCACTCTTGTTACCGCAGAGGGGATCAGAACACAAACCGGGCTATGTTTGACTGTTCAGAAACATTTAAGCTGCAAGGTGACTTTAAAATTACATTTACAATACAAGATACAATTCTGGGGAAAAAATTATATGCAGGGGTCGGAGTGGTCAATTCACCTTTATTTAAGTATGTGAGAGGAGCATGCACCTGTTAATCTCTGCCCCCACGTTTTATAATTTTAAGATACCATCGGTAGGCACAGACAGGGATTAAGGGACACTGAGATTAAGGGACCCCCTGTTGTATTGTGTTATATGATGTTGTTAAAGAGAGTGTGAATGCATTTCAAAAACCTTCCTTCTCAGCTGCCTGAGTAGCAGCAATATTTTTGCCATTTAGATTTTGGTCTTGTGCTGTGTTTTAGAAAATAGCTTCATTGAGTTCAACATATGCAGATTCCATGGCTCTCATATGTTAGTGATACTCTGCATAAAATTGGTCTGGGCCATTTGTATGATAACACAACATATATCCTGAGCTAACACAAAAAATCCACTTTGCAACCAACGAACAAATCACAAGTCGCTGTTTGTTTTCTTCTTTTCTTTCTTTTATTTCATGCGTTGATTGTTCATAAAACCTCCTAGCCGACACGTGTTTCGTCTGATTCCTCCTGTGACGATATCTCGTCTTCTGTGAAGCAGTTCCTGGCGTTCAGGAACTGCTTCACAGAAGACGAGATATCGTCACAGGAGGAAAATACCCGAATTACACAGTATGGAGAGAGACTGATTTTAACTGCTATCTACGGGCCAAAATAACGTGAAAAATAGACTAAGAGGATAATTGAACCCCAATGACGTTGTGGCAGGGGTGTTGAACAAGAGACTAGAGGCCGAATTTAATCAATTAAGCCTTGAAGAAGTCTGTGGATTAACACCAAATCAGACGAAACACGTGTCGGCTAGGAGGTTTTATGAACAATCAACGCATGAAATAAAAGAAAGAAAAGAAGAAAACAAACAGCGACTTGTGATTTGTTCGTTGGTTGCAAAGTGGATTTTTTGTGTTAGCTCAGGATATATGTTGTGTTGTGTATTAGGGCATTGACTGGTTCATGCCTGTTGTGTTTAGATTGGTGGCCTAAACCTTATCCTTGGAGCTTCTTTACTTGTTCTTATCTTTATTATTATCACTGGTACCCAGCGCAACTGTAACCCAGCCATCAATCTCTTCACTTGCATTTGTATGATAATCCTGAAAATATGCAGGGGGATATAAAAAATTTGATTAAATCGAGTTACCGTAAAAGCTTAAATATGTCACATTCAGACCAGCCTACAGATTGCTTGGGTAAACCGAAAGTTCAATTTTATTTAACATTTACTACCCATGTGCAATGGCGCTTTTATTTGACAAGATTTAGATTAAATACACTCCATTTTCTTTTTGCCTTCCCAAAACAAGGGGGATGGTGTGAGAGGCTACCCCCTTGTCCTTGTGACGACAAAACCAGTCAAAATACCATTCATCTTGTTCTTTTCTGTCCTCTTTATAAGGAACCAAGACTCAGGTTTATTAAGCCTATTCTAAAAAACCGGCAACCATGTAATTATAAAGAGGGTTATGATTATTTGTTGTCAGTATCCTCACCTGGAGTATGTTCCGCCATGCTAAGTTTCATACCATTGTCATTGCAACTTAGGAAACGGTACTGTTAGTCTGTCTGGTTAATACCTTTCTTTCTCTGCTATCTGCATAAAATGAATTACAACTTTATCCTTTGGTATAGGGTGTGATTAATTGAAAAATGATTTGTAATATTTGTATAAACTTCCTTTTGGAAATTTTTATTCTTGGATTTTAAAATGTGTAAACTGTAAAACGAATCATTCTGATTTATTGATGTTAATATGTTCTTTTTTAAACTAAGGTCTGTATACTTTTGTGATTCTATCATTTGAATCGAATAAAGTTTATGAATCGAATCGAATCGAGTTCAACATATACATGTTGGCAATATCTTTGCATTACAGAAGTGCTTCTCTGTTCATTCGTCACAATCTTGCATATGCTTCAAAACAGTATATGACTAAATGTGGAAGTGTAACAGAACATGGGATGGCGTGTCCACCTGGAAGGCCCATCTAGTGCTCCAGTTATGGTTCCCAAAGCAGGTGAGATCAACTACTGGGGCAAGTAGGTATCATTAGCACTGTTTTCATCTGGTAATCATTTCAATGAGACACCCTTTAATGCACAAGGATTTAAGTCTAATGAAAGTTTTAGTGAGTGTTTTGAAAGTAAGAACACCCTCTCTCGATGACTTCCCAATGTGCTCCTTTTCGTAGAGACAGAGGGTGGAACTAACATTACAGCACAGCGGGTCGGGTGCCCGCTGCAGATATATCTGTGTATCCAACAAATCTGAGGTATGATGCTCTACATGGCAAAAACAGCTTCTTATAATTCAAGGGGGATGTGGGGGGGGGCAAAAACTATGTCGGTGAGCAATGCAATAATAGCAGCTGATATTCAAAATGCTAGGAGGCAGGTACTAGTGTGGTAAACGCTGCAGAAGTGATCCAACCAAGGGCGACAGGGAAGAAGCGAGAAACTGCTTGCAGAGAGCCTCATGGTTGTTTAACAATGCCCCATAACTACACCTGAGGTGTCATCTTAACCGCCAGCTCTGTCACTGCTTGCAACTGCATGGCCACTGACAACCAGTATGCAGGTACTCGGGGATGGATCCATGCCTTATGTAAAAATGCTCCTTCTCCCTCACATCTTGAGCAATCCGCACTTCGGTCTCTATACATCGGTCTGAGTTTAACTGATGTTATATATGTGTGGTGAACATACTTAAAGTGCACCAGTTTAAACCTAGCATTGCATGAGATTCATTTCACTAACTCGCAGGTCACGCTCCACTACTTGTCAGTCAAGGGCGCTGCCAACTTCTCCCCCCATGCTCGGCGCGCCATGGGCTATGTCCTGAGCCTGTCCATCTTAAGTGCCTGATGCGATCCAGCTGTTAACTTCAATTGTAGGGTTCCCGTCCGTTTGGGCATATTCAGAAAGTACGGCCAGCATTCCCTCGCAGTGTTCACTAACTTAGCATAATGCAAGAATTGCCCGCCCCACTATGAAGGCCTCCCGTGCCTCCACTTAGGTGAGGAACTTCTCCCTTGTGTAAAGGTCAACCAGTGTTTCAGCTACCCCCTCCTTTCAGCGCACAACTGACATATCTTCACTAATACGGCCAAAGGGCGGCAATGTCCAAATGACCAGGTCTCCAACAAAGGGTGGCCTCTTCTGGGCTCTGGGCTCTGGTCACCACTCGCTCCCACACCTCCGCTACCTGTCGTATCAGATAGGGCAGGTCAGTCTGCGCCTGTGACCCTCGCATAAGCAGTGCCCATAATGAGCGTTTGCCATATGTGGCCCGAAATAGTCTCTTCTTCCATGTTGTCCGTCATGACTGCCCATTGGGTTGAATGTTGTAGTTTAGAGACATAATAATAGAGTTCCAGATCCGGGAGGCCCATGCCTCCCTCCAGGGAGTCCCACTTGAGTAGTGGCAGCGCCACTCGGCTCCGCTTCCCAGCCCATACCAAAGAAGCCATGAGCCAGTCAAGCATTTTAAAAGGCTGCAGGGCAGGATATAGAGTGCATTCTGAACAATATAGAGACACCTAGGAAGGAGCACCATTTTCGCCACTGCGATTCTGCCCGCCATAGACAGTGCAATGTATTCCAGAATTGCACCAACTTTGTGAGTTCACTTACCAATGGGCCAATACCGTACAGACTCTGACTGTCCATCAAATGTCCCCCCATAACTCCAAGGTTTTGGAACGTTTTAGTCTCCCATCGCAGAACCATCTGGACCATATTCCCTACCGGGTTCTCACTTAACACCCCCAGTGGGAAGAGCAGCGACTTACGCCTGTTGATCCACAGTCCTGCCACCGCCCCAAATTCTTCCAATTGCATCAGCAGCAGGGACTCCGCCTCAATGGGCCATCATAGGTAAAATAAAAAATCGTCTGACTACTGCAGGGGTCTTCAATCTGGGGGCATCCCCACTAGGGGGGCCTCAAGTGGTCCCAGGGGGGCACCAGGCTCTGGCCAAGAGAAGCATTATGCTAATAGCAATGCTTTGTTTTAAGCAGGAAAAATGTGTGGCAGTAAGCCGCTCTGTAGTGGGCTATCACTAACATCTTTTGTCAGTTATATCCTAGCTGGGAGTATGTGCCAAAAGGTAAGGGACCCCAAATACTCCTCAAAACCCTCAACCTAATTTCTAATAATTATGCTATTGGTAATTTTACACGTTAGTAAGGCCTGCCTGACCAGGAATAGTATGTTTGGCAATCATGTATTTGGTTCCATTTTCAAAACGATAACAGAATTTAACTTCAATATTTAAATATGTCTTGGGTTTAAATAAGTCGAGGCATATTTAAACATTGCCCATCTAATAGAATTTGAAAAATTCAGAGGCGGGCTAGATGAATAAAATGTTTTCATTGGAAGGGAGGCTGGCATTAAAAAGTTTGAAGACCACTGGCCTACAGGGAAAAATGATGTGTTAAGTCCCCCACCCCGATACCATAGCCCTCCCATCTCACGGCGGAGTTTCGATGCCAAGGGCTCTAGTGCCAGGGCAAAAAATAGAGATGACAGCAAACACCCCTGTCGTCTACCCCGCCTCACATCCCACTCTTCCCAAATGGATCCACCACTCTGCACCTTGGCCCACGGAGTCGTGTACAGCAGCCTCGCGCATCTGCAGAAATGGGGCCCTAAGCCCATTCAAATATTCTCTACTCTGTTGCACGCAATGCATCAACTGTGCAATCCTCTGCAAATTAAGGGCCCTGCTGTGCCCTGGCATAAAGCGACATTGATCTTCATGTACCAGGGACCCTACTACACCCTTCACCCGTTCCGCCAGAATCTCGCAGAGCGCTTTGGCGTCCATATTGAGCATGTTGAGAGATCTATAGGCTGACAGACTCATGGCGTTACCCCCTGGCTTTGAAACCATAAAGATTACCCCCTCTCTAAGAGTGGGGGGTAAAGTCCCCCTGCTCTTTGCCTCCCGAAACACCTCCAGCAGTGGGTCGGCCAACTGTTCCACATACGCCTGGTGAAATTCCACCGGACAGCCATCACCTCCTGGCACTTTCTCCTATTTTTTTTACCTGTTGCCTCCTTCAACTCTTCTAGAATGATAGCAACCTCCAATTCCTACCTCCGCACATAAGGCAGCAGAGGCAGGACCACCCGGTTCAGATATCTGTCCACCACCACAGCATCTACTTCCTCACTCCTCCATACAGCTCCCACAGGTGCTCCCCTAGAGTGTCATTAAAGACTCATTGAGATGTGCCCAAAGACCCATCTCGTCTTGGGAGTGCCACAAAAGGCGTTCTTCCTATATTGCGTCTGAGCAACCAAGCCAGCAATTTACTATGTGTATTCCTCTCACCGTCTAGACACTGTCTGCATTCCCAGCCTGTCAAGACTATTCCACGTGTCTCTCAATCATCTCCGATGAGCCATTGTTGTCTTCCCTTCATCCTGGGCATCTGCCTACCGTCACTGGGCCTCCTCTTGATCCCCCGAGCTCTTCTTCAGTTGCCGTCTGATACCACACACCTTACCCATACACTCCCCCTGGAGAGCCACCTTCAGCACCTCCCATTCAGTACTTCTTCTACCCGTGGTACCCCAGTTACCCGCTAGGTACTCTATAATCGTTGCCCTCAACGTCTACCTGAATGGTGCATCTAGCAGGGCATCCTCCAGCAATTGCCACCTGTTCCGTTGTTCCTGAAACACTGCTCTTCCCCACTCCAGGAGGAGAGGGGAGTGGTCTGACAAATAACTGCCCAAATAAGCGACTGCCTGTATCTCTATCCGTACTTCAGCAGTCCCCAGGGCTTGATCCAACCTGCTGTAAGTGCCATGGGTTGCATAATGACAGGAATACTCTTTGTTGGTTGGTGACAATTCCCTCCAGATGTCCCTGCATTCTAGGTTATGCATAAATATGAGCAATGCCAAGTGTGGTGGGTGCGCAGGCCATCTGTACATGTCTGTGTAAAGGATGCAATTGAAGTCCCCAACCCACAACAGGATCTCTGCCCTATTATCTGTTGCGAACACCCGCAGGCGCGGAAAAATTTCATATTGTCGACCTTGGGG
Organism: Lissotriton helveticus; assembly: GCF_964261635.1. Lineage (NCBI taxonomy): Eukaryota > Metazoa > Chordata > Amphibia > Caudata > Salamandridae > Lissotriton > Lissotriton helveticus. The sequence goes on from NC_136070.1 coordinate 645,340,812, forward strand.
ACATCTATAGTCAATATAATTACATCTACACCACCCAGAGCCCCCTGCACCAGAATGTAACGCCCACGGGGATCTGCTTCTGAATATATCAGCTTAAATGGCACCCCAGGGGCCACCCAGATCACTACCCTTGGGCACAGGATAAAAGATGTGGAGGATATCAATTGTCCCTTCCATTTTATCTTTAATGTATCTGCTTCTTTCTCTGTGAGGTGAGTTTCCTGAAAACAGGCTATGCTCACTCCAGAGTGCCTCAAGAAGGAGAGCATGCTGTGCCTTTTCACATAACTCCCTAGGCCTCTGATATTCCATGTGACTATCTTATAGGTCCGCATCCTATGTGATAACCGTACCTGCATTCCCCTCATTCCCTTGAGACCGTCCCCCTCTCAATACCTGCTCCTCTCCGTATTCTGGCAGTGGGTGCACTATCTGTGTCTCTTACAACATATTGTGTACCAAAACAAGAGCTAACCACCTCTAGTATGGCCGCTCTCATCGGTTCCTCCTCTGGTTCTGGCAGCGGGGGCCCTGTTTGGTGTGTGTCAGGTGACATCAGGCCCTGCGGTAGGGCATACTGAGTAATGCTGTTGTTCTGCTGTCCCTTGGCCGCCTTAACCTTCCCCAAGATGGGCACTGGAGGCTGCAGCTTCTCATCTCTGTATGGTCCTCTTGCGCGCTGATGACCCCAACTCAGGCCATTAACGTGCCCTCAATCCTTCCACACTCTCTGCCTTTTCCTGCCAATCTTGGCTCAGGGGAATTCAAAACTGCTGCTCCTCACTCACAACATCACTTGCCCCAGCTGTGGGCATGGCAGGGCCAGAGCCCCCCAGGCCTCTCTCCTATCAGCTCCTCCAGACCCTCTAGTGGGCCAACCACACTGCAGGATGGCGATGGATAGGGGTATGTTACATGATTCCAGGCAAACCAATTTATTGGTAACTTAACAACTCAAGGGGGAGGATTGTGCAGGTTTTATCGCTGGGGCTGCAGAGCTCTGGCTTTCTGCGGCTGAGCGGCCAACTGCCAGGCTTCCCTTAGAAGCATGGAGTGATTATACTTAGATATATCATTGTAGAGAGGGCTCCATTGTTTCTCTGTTCTGGGGATCTACAAGGTGGATTCCCAGAAAGCTGGAGAGGAGATAGGCCCGTTGTAAGGAGGAGAGAATAAAGAAACAAGATACAGCCCTTAGCCGTTGCCCCAGCCTGCACACATTTCTCCATTGGGAGCAGCTTCGCGGTTGCTGCAAGTCACATCTGGGGCTGCTGCACCCAATGTTTTAACTGAAAATAGTGGTACACCTCTGTAGGCGGTAGTTTAAAGGTGGAAGAGCAATTTTCAAAGGAGCTTATTTCCCCTCTAAAAAACGAATTTGATAACATTAGGCAGCCTCCCTCCCTCCGTCTATCAAAAGGACCATCCAACAAGGCTGGCGGGAATGCAGATTTGAAATGGATTTGCAAGTCATCAGGGAAAGCGTTTTGGTGGTGACACCCCACACCTTGAGAGTGTCAGCTGTGGGTGTGCTAGGTAGACGTTTCTTGGTCTATCCTGTTTTGGTTTCCAGAGGAGGTCCTATATGGTTCTACCCACTACCCCTCTGACAATATGAAGCCAATGTTTGTCTGAGGATTTAAGGGACCATTCAGCGATAACTCGGAGTTGGGCAGCTGTCTAATAGAGAGGGAAGTCTGAAAGGGAAAGTCCCCCTGGTAGTCGTGGTCTGGTCTGCAACCGAAGAAATAAATGGCCCCTGCGTCCCTGCAAAATGAATTTCGTTATCAGAGCCCTTAGCTCCGCAAACGATTCCCTGTTAATTGTGATTGGGAGACCCTAGAATAGGTATACAATCTGGTGCAGTACCGTCATCTTGATAGCATTGATGCGACAAATCCAGGTGACGTAAGCAGACACCCATTTTTAAAATCTATTTTGAGTTGTCATAGCAAGGGGGGAAATGAGCTTTGTACAGGTCAGATAGTTTGGGGGTGATTTTAACGCCTAGATAGGTGATTTCATTTTGCACGCATCTGAAGGGTGAGGCAGGCTCGATGGTCGCCATCTCCTGCAGGGGCACTGACAGGTTAAGTAAAAAATATTTTGAAAGATTGACCTTAAATCCTGCCAACCTCTCAAAGCTACAGAATTCGCATTGTATAGCTGGAAGGGAGGTATGAGGGTCTGTGATGGGCAACAGCACATCGTCCGCAAACAAAGACATTTTATGTTCGTTCGGTCCGAACCTATTATCCTGAATTTCAGGGTTAGCCCTTATACACGCAGCTAACAGTTCTATGCAGAGCGCGAAGAGCATAGGTGAAAGGGGGCAGCCCTGTCTAGTGCCTCTTGAGATTAAAAAATCTGATGCCACCCTATTGACTAGAAGACAGGATCTGGGGCAGTGAAGTTAGCCTTCACCATCCCCATACTTTAGTTGCTGAACCCGAATCTACATAGTCTGCTCATCAGAAAAGGCCAATCGACCCGGTCGAAGGCCTTCTCTGAGTCCAGGGATAGCAATGCCACTGGGATGTGTTTCTTTTGCACCTTGTCTATTAGATGCATGTTCTGATGCAGGTTATCATGGGTCTGGCATCTCTTGATGAAACCCGACTGATCAGGATGAATCAAGTCAGGGAGAATCTCTTCCAATCTGCTTGTCAATTTCTTGGAGTACAGTTTAGCAACCAGATTGAGGAGCGCTATGGGCCTGTATGAGGCGCAAAGCTGGGGATTTTTTCCCGCTTTACGGATAAGTGTAATTAGCGCCTCCCCCATCGATGGGGACACCTGCCAAGAGGTTGCTATTTTATTAAAAAGATCTGTCAAGTGGGGTGTCAGGTCAGTGCCAAATGTTCTGTAGAACTGGGCACTAAAGCCATCGGGTCCTGGGACTTTATGGAGTTTCAGAGCATCCATCGCTTTTTGAAACTCGTCCTTCGTTATGGGTTGACTGAGCTTCTTATTGAAGATGGGGAAACCTACGGCAGTACCAGTGAGTCCAAATACTGGGATTTGTCCTGCTCGACTAGTGGGTCTGCTTTGTAGAGCGGTTTATAGAACTCGGTGGGAAGCACATGCTTTCCCCTCTTCACTATGGTGGGATTCGCCTGTCTCATTATCAATGTGTCTAATATACTCCTTTTCCTTTTTGGCTCATAGTTGCATTCACCAACAGGGAGCCAATTTTGTTGTTGCTTTTTTACCCTCGTGCTTGGAGGCGTAAAAGCGTTTTTTCTGCTCTATTAGTGTTTGTTGTCTGTAGTTTCCCTTTCAGGGCTGTCACTTTCCTTTGGGCCATTAAAGATGGAGCTTCCTTGTGCACTTTCTCAGCAAGTAGAAATTCTCCCTCCAGAGATAAATGTTCAGAATTTTGTTGTTGATGTCGGGTGGTAGCTATTGCAATGCACTTGACCAGCATCACTGCTTTAAGTGCTTCCTAATTATTCAAGTGAGAAGTCTCTTTAGGATCATTATTTATAAAGAACTCTTTTATTGTCTTCCTCAGTTCGTTTCGGAAGAGCCGGTCCCTACTACGTATATTGGGGAAATACCATCTCTTGAGCCGATAGCAAGGAGCGGGCCAGTTAAATATTATTTCCAGTGGTGCTTGATCCGAGAGACATATCGGGTGTAATTTGGTTGGAAAGACCGCCTGGTGGAGATGTTGGCTAATAAAACCATGACCTATTCTATAGTAGGATCTGTGAGAATGGGAGAAAATTGAATAATCATGTGACGAGGGGTTCAGGGCCCTCCATATGTCTCCTAAACCAAGCCGTTGTAACATGGATTTAAGCGTCTTGGTGTCAGGGGCGCAACTAGATCTTAATTTCGGGGGGGGCTAACATGGCAAATGAAGGGGCGTGGCTAATGGTAATCAATGGGGCGGAGCTAAAATAGCAGATAACCAGGATCGGTTAATGCTCAGGTCAAGTTGAGAAAAAATGTGGTGAATTCTGCATTTGAAACTGGACAACAATTAGAGCACACCTTTTTGTTGATTTGATGCATTTATATGCTATTGTCTTATGAAAAAGGAACAGAATGTACTGAATTAAAAGGCCAATTTAATATATTTTACTACAAAGCACTTTAAGAACACAATATAACCAATTTTCACAATGCCATTTCAAGGCGACGACCCTTTTTCGCCAGTTCATTAACAATTGCTTCTATAGGAGGACAATGTGCTCGTGAAATCCATAGACAGGTGTGTGGGAATGCCCTAGCTCCACCCATGGAACGACTTCCCAATGCAAGGTAACTCAAGGCAGCTCAATGCTCTGCCTCTCATTACTCTGGAGTTTCTAAACCACGCAAAACCACACAAAGTGGCCTTTGTGTGGGTTAGGTAAATCCCAATTAAATGGGTAAAATTATGGCAGCGTAAAAGAAAATCAGAATGGATGGATACAAGGGTGAAAGTATAGTAAATGTAAATGTGAGAAGATGGATGCGTTGGTGAAGGGATGGTAGAGTAAATAAATATCTGAGATGATGGCTGAAAGGATGGGTGTAAGGTTGGCAGAGTAAATTGAAATCAGAAAGGATGGATAGTTGGATTGATGGATGAAAGGATAGCAGCTTCAGCATCGCACAAATGTATGACATTACAACACATGCCATCACAATGCATGCCTTTACAACGCGGTTGTAACAACTCAAGTGCTGTTACAACACGTTACCATTTCAAAGCAAACTTTTAGCACGCATATGCCTTTACAACAAAGGCATATGCATGGTAAAAGTTTTGTTTTAAAATATAACTATTTTAAAGGTAAGTATAAACGCTATATATATATATATAAACACACCCACATTTCCTTACAACCCTCCAACCCTCCAACCCATACCAACCCTAAAATTGCCCCCTGGCACCCCAAAGCCCATACCCACCTTGAAGCCTCAAATTAACCCAAAACCCATACCCATACTAAAGCCCAAAATTACTCCCTGCACCCAAAAACCCATTACCAGCCTGAACTCTGAAAATAACCCCCTGGCACCCCAAAACCCATACCCACCCCAAACCCTAAAATTATCCCCTGGCATCCCAAAACCCCTTACCACGCTAAACCCCAAATTCACCCCCCTGGAGACCCAAAACCCATACCCGCGCTGATCCCTAAAATTACACCCTTGCCCCCCAAAACCTGTACCCACCCTGAAACTTAAAATTACCCCTGGCACCCCAAAACCTATAACCATGCTGAACCATAAAATCCCCCCTGGCACCCCATAACCCATACCCACCCTGAACCCTAAAATTGCCCCCTGACACCCCAAAACCCACACCTGCCCTGAACCCTAAAATTACCCCTGGTACACCAAAACACATACCCATGCTGAACCCTAAAATTACCCCCTGGCACCCCAAAACCCATACCCACCCTGAACCCTAAAATTACCCCCCTGACACCCTAAAACCCTCACCCACTCTGAACCCTAAAATGACCTCTGGTACCCCAAAACCCATACCCGCCAAGATACCTAAAATTACCCCCCTGGAACCCCAAAACCCATACCCACTCAGAACCCTAAAATTACTCCCTGGCACCCCAATTCGTAACCCACCCTGAACCCTAAAATGACTCCCTGGCACACAAAAACCCACACCCACCCTGAACCCTAAAGTTACCCACTAGCACCCCAAAAATGAACACTATATTTGCATATTCGGAGGGGACTGTCCTCTTTGACGTTTCCATGTATGTAAGTCAAGAACAACATTCACAGTAACCTAGATATGCAGGAAGTAGGTAATGCTGTGCTGAAAAATTCCAGTAACTTTAATGCACTTACATAAAAAACTGCTGCCTGCTCTTCTGATACTATACTGTGGAGTCTGGCTGATCAGCAGCACTGCGTCCTGGCATCCAGCCCCTCCCAAAGGCCTCACAGAGTAGATATGTGTGGGCCAAATGATTCCTGGTTTCTCCTTGCCTGGGCCTCTTCTGCTTCTTTGTGGGTGTCCTTGGATGCAAAAATAGAAAGATCCATGGCCCTGTTCACCATTCATCTAGTGAGCAGTGTAGTGGATGTGAATTCCATCCAAGTGCTGAAGCCCGGTGAGCCCAATGGGTGTTGCGCGCCTGCTTGGTGTAGCCCCCTGCGGCTGTCCTGTGTAGATGTGTAGTGTCCACAGAGGTATCCCACATACGATTAAAATCACCTAGTAAAATTATGTTCCCCGTGGCAAACCCCTCGAAAGCTGTAAGAAATGTGAGGAGAAATTTTGATGCCCAGAATCAGGCGCATAGATCGTCGCTTTAGTATATGAGCGGCCAATCAGGATGCCTTTAACCATAGGTAATCTCCCTGCTTTGTCTGTCTTTATGTTGTGTGGCTAAAAGTGAACCGAAGAATGAAACAGGAGGGCAACCCCGTTTTGTTTGGTGTTAGCAGAAGACGTAAAGAACAAGGGATAGGATTTATGTCACAGTCGGTGGTCCTCACCCCTCTTCAAGTGGGTCTCCTGCAGCACTACTATATGGACATGGTGGCCCCCAAAGGATTTCTAGCTACGTTACCGCTTATTGGGGGAGTTTAACCCCCTTACATTCAATGAAACGCAATTAAATATCATTACATCATTCGGGGGTTCCACAACCTGCTCTAGACATACCCCTTCATGCCCCTACTGCCCCTACTACCCCCACAAGCAAGCCCCAACCCCCACCCTCCCAGCCCCCTACCTCCCCCCAGGCGCTTTCAAAGATATATATATATATATATATATATATATATATATATATATATATATATATATATATATATATATATATGTAACCACAAACGCCCTAGAGCTTTCCAGGACACACTCGTGTTCAGCCTGCCATCCGGCCTGTCTGGATACTTCTCCCCACTTCCTCACAGGTAAATTGTAGTGCCTGACGCGTTTCGGGGCCAAATGCCTCTTAATCATAGGCGGCTCTGTACGTGCAATTCAGAGGCTCACTTTTATTTACTTGTTTACAAGCATGCTTTTCATTGGTTCTCAGTTCATTTTCATTTCGTATTGCATGCTGGGAGATGTATTCATCCCGTGCGAGTCTCAGAGTCACATACTGGTTTTGAGCAATTGTTCGAATCCCTGAGTGGGATGCTGTGAGTTGTGGAGATGCATTTTGATCCGGCTTCACACGCTTAGGCAGACGAAAACATTTCAATCCGCAGCCTCTCCTGTCAGGCCGGATGGCAGGCTGAACACGAGTGTGTCCTGGAAATCTCTAGGGCGTTTGTGGTTACATGTTGCAGCGCGGGGTCCTTACCGTGTCAGGATGCACCGTCTTCTGTCACCGTCAGCGGGAAACTGACAGGAGAGGCTGCGGATTGAAATGTTTTCGTCTGCCCAAGCGTGTGAAGCCGGATCAAAATGCATCTCCACAACTCACAGCATCCCACTCAGGGATTCGAACAATTGCTCAAAACCAGTATGTGACTCTGAGACTCGCACGGGATGAATACATCTCCCAGCATGCAATACGAAATGAAAATGAACTGAGAACCAATGAAAAGCATGCTTGTAAACAAGTAAATAAAAGTGAGCCTCTGAATTGCACGTACAGAGCCGCCTATGATTAAGAGGCATTTGGCCCCGAAACGCGTCAGGCACTACAATTTACCTGTGAGGAAGTGGGGAGAAGTATCCAGACAGGCCGGATGGCAGGCTGAACACGAGTGTGTCCTGGAAAGCTCTAGGGCGTTTGTGGTTACATGTTGCAGCGCGGGGTCCTTACCGCGTCAGGATGCACCGTCTTCTGTCACCGTCAGCGGGAAACTGACAGGAGAGGCTGCGGATTGAAATGTTTTCGTCTGCCCAAGCGTGTGAAGCCGGATCAAAATGCATCTCCACAACTCACAGCATCCCACTCAGGGATTCGAACAATTGCTCAAAACCAGTATGTGACTCTGAGACTCGCACGGGATGAATACATCTTCCAGCATGCAATACGAAATGAAAATGAACTGAGAACCAATGAAAAGCATGCTTGTAAACAAGTAAATAAAAGTGAGCCTCTGAATTGCACGTACAGAGCCGCCTATGATTAAGAGGCATTTGGCCCCGAAACGCGTCAGGCACTACAATTTACCTGTGAGGAAGTGGGGAGAAGTATCCAGACAGGCCGGATGGCAGGCTGAACACGAGTGTGTCCTGGAAAGCTCTAGGGCGTTTGTGGTTACATGTTGCAGCGCGGGGTCCTTACCGCGTCAGGATGCACCGTCTTCTGTCACCGTCAGCGGGAAACTGACAGGAGAGGCTGCGGATTGAAATGTTTTCGTCTGCCCAAGCGTGTGAAGCCGGATCAAAATGCATCTCCACAACTCACAGCATCCCACTCAGGGATTCGAACAATTGCTCAAAACCAGTATGTGACTCTGAGACTCGCACGGGATGAATACATCTCCCAGCATGCAATACGAAATGAAAATGAACTGAGAACCAATGAAAAGCATGCTTGTAAACAAGTAAATAAAAGTGAGCCTCTGAATTGCACGTACAGAGCCGCCTATGATTAAGAGGCATTTGGCCCCGAAACTCGTCAGGCACTACAATTTACCTGTGAGGAAGTGGGGAGAAGTATCCAGACAGGCCGGATGGCAGGCTGAACACGAGTGTGTCCTGGAAAGCTCTAGGGCGTTTGTGGTTACATGTTGCAGCGCGGGGTCCTTACCGCGTCAGGATGCACCGTCTTCTGTCACCGTCAGCGGGAAACTGACAGGAGAGGCTGCGGATTGAAATGTTTTCGTCTGCCCAAGCGTGTGAAGCCGGATCAAAATGCATCTCCACAACTCACAGCATCCCACTCAGGGATTCGAACAATTGCTCAAAACCAGTATGTGACTCTGAGACTCGCACAGGATGAATACATCTCCCAGCATGCAATACGAAATGAAAATGAACTGAGAACCAATGAAAAGCATGCTTGTAAACAAGTAAATAAAAGTGAGCCTCTGAATTGCACGTACAGAGCCGCCTATGATTAAGAGGCATTTGGCCCCGAAACGCGTCAGGCACTACAATTTACCTGTGAGGAAGTGGGGAGAAGTATCCAGACAGGCCGGATGGCAGGCTGAACACGAGTGTGTCCTGGAAAGCTCTAGGGCGTTTGTGGTTACATGTTGCAGCGCGGGGTCCTTACCGCGTCAGGATGCACCGTCTTCTGTCACCGTCAGCGGGAAACTGACAGGAGAGGCTGCGGATTGAAATGTTTTCGTCTGCCCAAGCGTGTGAAGCCGGATCAAAATGCATCTCCACAACTCACAGCATCCCACTCAGGGATTCGAACAATTGCTCAAAACCAGTATGTGACTCTGAGACTCGCACGGGATGAATACATCTCCCAGCATGCAATACGAAATGAAAATGAACTGAGAACCAATGAAAAGCATGCTTGTAAACAAGTAAATAAAAGTGAGCCTCTGAATTGCACGTACAGAGCCGCCTATGATTAAGAGGCATTTGGCCCCGAAACGCGTCAGGCACTACAATTTACCTGTGAGGAAGTGGGGAGAAGTATCCAGACAGGCCGGATGGCAGGCTGAACACGAGTGTGTCCTGGATAGCTCTAGGGCGTTTGTGGTTACATGTTGCAGCGCGGGGTCCTTACCGCGTCAGGATGCACCGTCTTCTGTCACCGTCAGCGGGAAACTGACAGGAGAGGCTGCGGATTGAAATGTTTTCGTCTGCCCAAGCGTGTGAAGCCGGATCAAAATGCATCTCCACAACTCACAGCATCCCACTCAGGGATTCGAACAATTGCTCAAAACCAGTATGTGACTCTGAGACTCGCACGGGATGAATACATCTCCCAGCATGCAATACGAAATGAAAATGAACTGAGAACCAATGAAAAGCATGCTTGTAAACAAGTAAATAAAAGTGAGCCTCTGAATTGCACGTACAGAGCCGCCTATGATTAAGAGGCATTTGGCCCCGAAACGCGTCAGGCACTACAATTTACCTGTGAGGAAGTGGGGAGAAGTATCCAGACAGGCCGGATGGCAGGCTGAACACGAGTGTGTCCTGGAAAGCTCTAGGGCGTTTGTGGTTACATGTTGCAGCGCGGGGTCCTTACCGCGTCAGGATGCACCGTCTTCTGTCACCGTCAGCGGGAAACTGACAGGAGAGGCTGCGGATTGAAATGTTTTCGTCTGCCCAAGCGTGTGAAGCCGGATCAAAATGCATCTCCACAACTCACAGCATCCCACTCAGGGATTCGAACAATTGCTCAAAACCAGTATGTGACTCTGAGACTCACACGGGATGAATACATCTCCCAGCATGCAATACGAAATGAAAATGAACTGAGAACCAATGAAAAGCATGCTTGTAAACAAGTAAATAAAAGTGAGCCTCTGAATTGCACGTACAGAGCCGCCTATGATTAAGAGGCATTTGGCCCCGAAACGCGTCAGGCACTACAATTTACCTGTGAGGAAGTGGGGAGAAGTATCCAGACAGGCCGGATGGCAGGCTGAACACGAGTGTGTCCTGGAAAGCTCTAGGGCGTTTGTGGTTACATGTTGCAGCGCGGGGTCCTTACCGCGTCAGGATGCACCGTCTTCTGTCACCGTCAGCGGGAAACTGACAGGAGAGGCTGCGGATTGAAATGTTTTCGTCTGCCCAAGCGTGTGAAGCCGGATCAAAATGCATCTCCACAACTCACAGCATCCCACTCAGGGATTCGAACAATTGCTCAAAACCAGTATGTGACTCTGAGACTCGCACGGGATGAATACATCTCCCAGCATGCAATACGAAATGAAAATGAACTGAGAACCAATGAAAAGCATGCTTGTAAACAAGTAAATAAAAGTGAGCCTCTGAATTGCACGTACAGAGCCGCCTATGATTAAGAGGCATTTGGCCCCAAAACGCGTCAGGCACTACAATTTACCTGTGAGGAAGTGGGGAGAAGTATCCAGACAGGCCGGATGGCAGGCTGAACACGAGTGTGTCCTGGAAAGCTCTAGGGCGTTTGTGGTTACATATATATATATATATATATATACATATATATATATATATATATATATATATATATATATATATATATATATATATATATGAAAGCGCCTGATTGTTTAGGTGCTTTAAGTAAAATGTAGTTGTGCTAAAGAAAGAACAGCATAGCACAGGCACACCTAGTCACAATCGAAACACAAACCTTACAAGTACATAAGCAGGTATGTAAACAAAGGCGAGTCAGTACGCACGAAAGCAAACACACAGCTAAATACATACACACTGTCAGCAAGAGAGGGACGACATGGAACACGAGAGGCGAATTCATTTCACAACCCATGAGCACCTTTTTTGGGGGTAAATTAAATATTTTTCATAATGTATATGCCTGTAGCATTAGGAATCAACAAACTTATGTGACAGACAAGATGCTGCAGGACTGGACAGACTTGTAAGGCTGAAGTCTATTTTAGTGGGTTCCTTGACGTCAGACGCAGCGTAAAATTCTTCCCATAGCTTTACCTCATGTCAGCTTACCTACGCCACGGAGATAAGCTGACACGTTCTTTTCTTTTAACTAAGGCACGAAATCAGCACACGAACTGGAACCCATGCACCCTCACAAAGGGGCATATTACCTAGAAGTGCATTAGAAAACGCACAACGCACATTCCCATATCGCCGGCTATCGTCGGATTTCTTCACCGTGATAGCGCGCAATTATGTATGCGCATCACGTAGCCGAAATGAAATCCGCCGACAGTCAGCGATATGGCACATTAGCGCATGAAAACAAACGTTGTTTTCACGCGCTAATGTGTTCCTTGATAATATGGGGGGGTGGATTCAGCTATATGATTCACACCCCCATGTCATCAATGCCCTAACACCTGGTCAGAGCAGGCATTGGGAGACCTGCGATAAACGAGTTTATCGCAGGTCTCCCTCTCCCAACGTCTGCCTAGGTAATAGGGTGTTCCCACCTCCAACCACATTTTTCATGTACACGGCCTATCCCTGCTGATGAGGGGTAATACCCCGAAACACGTGTCCAGGGATGGCGAAGACAGCGAAGATAGCAGAAGATCGAAAGATGATGCATCGCAAACACTTTACTACATTGACCAGAGTCCTTAGGGGCGACACCGCCGGTGTGTGAGTAGTGTGCGACCCCACCCCCATTTGTAACTTTAAAGCTCCCTTGAGCAGCGGGCTGACGAGCCTGGGATCCCGCACCTACGCGCCTGAGTGGTACTATACCTGGCAGATATTGGCAGCCATCGGCAACCCCAGTACACGGCCTATCCCTGCTGATGAGGGGTAATACCCCGAAACACGTGTCCAGGGATTGCGAAGACAGCGAAGATAGCAGAAGATCGAAAGATGATGCATCGCGAACACTTTACTACATTGACCAGAGTCCTTAGGGGCGACACCGCCGGTGTGTGAGTAGTGTGCGACCCCACCCCCATTTGTAACTTTAAAGCTCCCTTGAGCAGCGGGCTGACGAGCCTGGGATCCCGCACCTACGCGCCTGAGTGGTACTATACCTGGCAGATATTGGCAGCCATCGGCAACCCCAGTACACGGCCTATCCCTGCTGATGAGGGGTAATACCCCGAAACACGTGTCCAGGGATGGCGAAGACAGCGAAGATAGCAGAAGATCGAAAGATGATGCATCGCGAACACTTTACTACATTGACCAGAGTCCTTAGGGGCGACACCGCCGGTGTGTGAGTAGTGTGCGACACCACCCCCATTTGTAACTTTAAAGCTCCCTTGAGCAGCGGGCTGACGAGCCTGGGATCCCGCACCTACGCGCCTGAGTGGTACTATACCTGGCAGATATTGGCAGCCAGCGGCAACCCCAGTACACGGCCTATCCCTGCTGATGAGGGGTAATACCCAGAAACGCGTGTCCAGGGATGGCGAAGACAGCGAAGATAGCAGAAGATCGAAAGATGATGCATCGCGAACACTTTACTACATTGACCAGAGTCCTTAGGGGCGACACCGCCGGTGTGTGAGTAGTGTGCGACCCCACCCCCATTTGTAACTTTAAAGCTCCCTTGAGCAGCGGGCTGACGAGCCTGGGATCCCGCACCTACGCGCCTGAGTGGTACTATACCTGGCAGATATTGGCAGCCATCGGCAACCCCAGTACACGGCCTATCCCTGCTGATGAGGGGTAATACCCCGAAACACGTGTCCAGGGATGGCGAAGACAGCGAAGATAGCAGAAGATCGAAAGATGATGCATCGCGAACACTTTACTACATTGACCAGAGTCCTTAGGGGCGACACCGCCGGTGTGTGAGTAGTGTGCGACCCCACCTCCATTTGTAACATTTTTCATGTGGTTGGACGTGGGAACGCCCACTTTGCATGTCATTAGTGATGTTTATCGCCGACATGCAAAGTGGGCTAACACCAGGCTTTAAAATGCCCTTGTTAATAGGGCTCTAGCAGTATCACCGTTTCTTGGCACAATTCGCCGAAAAAGCGGCGATACTTGCCCTTGGTAATATGCCCCAGAGTGCTTAAAGAAGAAGAAATAAGTAGTTCCTAAAAGTAAGCAGTGGAAGGATAAAAGTCAACACGACAAAAGGATGGTAAAGATGGTATGGTCCAGGGAAGATACAGATGCAAGCAGAGGAAGGCAAATAAGAAGCAAGCACATGAGAGTGACAATAAAGCAAATCAATGGTAAATAAAAGTGGGGGATTAAGTTCACTGTAATTTTTTGGTATGGACCATGGAGGATTTCTCCTACAGAAAGCTTAAAGATGTCTGGTGGATGATACCTAAAACATTAAGACACCAACCAGCACTGGCTGGTTTCTGATTGGCTATTGCAATGAGACCGGCTGTGGCTGTTCAGCATCTTCAGTGGGAGGGGCGCATGTGGAGAGCATCTGCAGGGCTGCTGCTGCAGAGGACAGTAGGCTGCACATGAACAGTCAGGCTTGTTAGAGGGGGAAATTCACAACTCTTCTCGATTCTTGGTGGTAATACTTAAAAACGAGCAATTTTCTAAACTTTTGTTACAGTATTGAGAGGATGTCACTGCTCGTTTAGTTACTGAAGAGACTTGTGTTGGATGGTAAGTCTGTAAGGCGAGTTAGAGAGGCTGTTGCCACAGTGAAGTGTGAAGCAGAGCACCTTATTCTTGGGGGGCATGGAGGGTAAGTTTACTGGATGAATTATGTGATGAGCAAAACTTGCCATGAGGAAAATTTGCCAGCACAAAACTGCCCACTCTTTACATGTCACTAAAACCTAAATACAACTGATGCCTGACACACAAAATGAACGTGCTTTTTGCACATGAGTCTTAATGATACTTGCACATGTTACACCTAACACTGCAGATACATAAGAGTTTTGCTACAGAATTTATAGCGCTCACATCGAATGTTTTATTAATGTCTAAAGAAATATTTGATGTTTAACTTAGAACCGTTTACATTAACAAGAGATGCTCTTAATGAAAATAACTTTGTAGACATTTATCTGATGTCGCTGAAGAGACTGACGTAATAATAAAATGTAATATGTTTCGTTACAACTAAAAGGCTTTGTAGTTATAATGCTTGACCTAGTGAAAGATGAAAACATTTGCAATGTGGTAGTGTCCTTTAAACCATCCTCTTTTCAATATTGATGAAGCAATTCATAAATCTGTGCAACATTGTCTGTGTAACTGCTAGAAATGTTGTTCTTAGTTTTAAATGATCGTGATGTGTGTTGGAATTAAAACAGGTTAAACAATAATGGTCAGTTAATGTATGCATTAATGTTACATGTATGTACTTTCAATTTAGATCCAATGCATACTTGCTATTGTGAAGTTTTATTGTTTATTGCATGACCTATGCAATAGGAATTCAAAGTACTAATAGAAACATTATATACTTATAAGGTTAAATGTGCAAATGCGTATTAAATGTGCCTTATTATTTAATGTCTTAAGTTAACAGTATTCACTCAAAGGCCTGAATCTTTGTCCCGTAAGAAACTACTGTGGTCTATATTCTTGTTGCTTGCTTTCTTTGACAGACTTCTCATTATTTGATAGTTCAGAATAGATACATTTCTTACAACAACAATAGATACATGTCTGAGAAAAGAATCCAATGATGAGCACATGAGACACTGTGGCTGGACAATGGACTGTTGTACTGGAGCCTGAGTGTGTGACTAAGACAGTGTTCCCATGTCCAGTGAGGTGTTTTACTGGACTGTTCCAGAGTGTGTACATTGTAAATCCCTATTGCTATTGAAACAAATACAATGGACCTCTATTGATGATGCAGCAAAGGAAAAGTTGCTGATCGACTCTATCGATCATAACTTACCATTTGTCCTGGACGAGGGAGCCCCTTTCTGCATGTCCTATGCAAGCTTTCCTTGGACTCCTAACTGAACCACGCTCAAAACACCCATTGCTCCTGAAATTGACTTTTGGAGACTTTTTCCTATGTCCCGTTAATATCTCCAAATGTGGTTTAGACTAACAGTTATTTCTTGTCTTATTGAGGAGTCTTGACTGATCTTCTGCAATGATATTGCTAAATCTTCTCATACTCTTTTGCCTCTTTCTAATTGTCTTCTGTAGATTTGTGCTCTGAGCATTTATGTCCCCTAATCCTGTATTTCAGAGATTAAATTGCTAATGCCTAGAAAGGGCAAGCAAAATGTTATTCGGAGGATCAAATACCGTATTGTATCGCGGCTACAGAGCTGCTTGTATGTCTGATTCTTGTTCACCCAAACTTCTTTAGGAGGCTTGGCCTCCCAGTTGCCATACTGTACCTATATAGTCGGATCTTAAGAGTGCTATATCTGAATCTGATTACTAGTTAGTAATAAACACCCTTTAATTTGGCTAACGATTCCTGGTCCTCGTAGTGTAGCCAATTTGGTTGCACTGTTAGTTGATATTGATTAGAAAAGATATGCTAACTCTCATTTCCCTTAGTGGGACAAAAAAGGTCCATCGGAGGACCAAGATAGCAAGTAAGTAAGTGGTGGTAAATGATTCAGTGTAGGAGGTAAATCCTCGTTACCGGTTGGGTCCAGGAATGGGGAAGTCAACATGTTGGATCAAGGGACACCATTTTTCATTTCATTCATTCATTTCAGTTCTGAGCCTTTGCTTAACAATCTGGTACATTCTGGGGTTTTAGTCTTCGTGCACTTCAGTTCAGCAAAATGGACAAACTCATGGGGAGCCTAGTGACATGCAGTATCTGGTAACCCAAGGGACGGATGGATATCGTGGGAGAGAGGGATGCCCAGCCCCTAGTGCAGCAAAATCCCATGGTAAATACTCTGGAGCAGCAAGACTGACTAGAAGGATGAGAGAGGTGCTGAAGCAACTGAAAACATGGGAGTGGAACAAATATGCAGGAACCGGAAACATTAGTCTGAGGACGATAGACTGGTGGGTTGGGCTTGAGCAGAGGGAGAGACAAGGAAAGAGAAAGGGACCTAAACAGCAAGAAAGAGGTGGGGAAAGGGAATGTGAAAGTGACAATGCAGGGGAGCAATGAAGAGCAGAGAGTAGGGGGAGTAAATAAAAGAGAGGCCAGTAGAAAAAGAAAGCTTTGAGGCTAAGGTAACTGGCTACTGAGGCTGAGCATAAGCAGTGGCACTAGTATGACCATTGTATCAGTGTTGATTGCTTTTTTTTTTTTAATAATTACGGTTTATTGTATGGAGTAACCCTCAGAATCAACTATTCCCTTGGTGGCTATGTTTTGTTTTTGATGAATTGATATGTTTTTTAATATGTACAGTCCTCTAAATATGCTGTCTTTTATGATATGTTTGTCGAATAAAGACTATATGAAAGAAATATTGCTGATACGATTCTAAAGCATTTTGTTCATGTGGTTTTGCAAATAGGATTTTGCTTGCATTCATAAATAATGTTTTATTTGTTTGTAAGGATTTTAGAATAATCTTGAAGTGTGAATGAGGTCAATCTTTGATATAATTAACTAAGTGGTGGAGGGCTATGAAGTCAGAAGCAGGCAGCAAGATAGGCCTCTGTCATTTACATTAAAAACATAAACAAAAATGATCTCTTGATGCTAAGTTTCAATCACATTATATGTAGCTAAGAGATGCTAGGATTTAGGCTCCAGTGAAAAGAGTATACCTGTTCAGGAGAGAAGCATGCTTTGTGTATCGAAATCCTTTTTCAGAAACTACTACAAAACAGGAGAGTGGTAGGTGTATAGGTTTCATTTTTTGTATGTAAGTATATATACAGGAATTGATGGAGCTACAAGAAGTGGATGAAGTAAGTTCACAACTGGCTCTGGGTGGGGAACCGGCTCAAGCACTCTGTAAAACACCTTTCAGATCAAAATCAAAGTTCTGTCCCCTGATGTTGAAAGACAACCTGGATTTATTCCATGATCGAGTTTCCATGGAACTAAAGGACTTGCAAGTAAAAAATGCCAATACTAAAAAACGACGCAACTACAGAGACATGCAGTATCATGAACTGGTGAAAAAGTTGAAGGGCAACAAACAAATCGTGATCAGACAATCTGATAAAGGCATCAATGTCGTACTATGGCCACGCAAAATGTACCTGGATGAGGCATTAAAGCAAATAAATGATAGAGATTGCTATAGGAGAACTAACACCCTGGAGGTACAACAAGCTAGAAATTATATCAACTCCAAATTGATGGCCTGGAGAAGCAAAGGCTTGTTGACGATAGAGAAATTTAAATACTTGAAAAATGACTTCCCTGTGACTCCTGTGATATACTTCATCCCCAAAATACATAAGAACTGCCAACAGCCGCCTGGTCGGCCGATTATCTCGGCACGCAACAGTATTTTGGAAAATGTTAGCAGGTATATCGACTTCTTCCTGCAGGAACATGTCAGAAACCTGCCGTCCTTCATCCTAGACACAGGAGATTTATTGAAAAAACTTTCCAGCTTCAATTGGGAACCTGGTTTTCTCCTAGTGTCATTGGACGTTACCGCCCTTTATACAAGTATCCATCATAGGGACGGTATTAGGGCAACTGAACATTTTCTAAACAAACGGCCAACAAAGTACAGTGAACATTCCAAGATGATTATTGCTATGATCACCATGTGTTTGGAGAACAATGTTTTCCTATTTTCAAACCAGTTGTTCATGCAGACCAGGGGGGTGGCTATGGGGGCCTGCTTTTCTCCCAGTTATGCCTGTCTACACATGGGCTACTGGGAGGAGCAGGTCCTCATGCCCGGCCACACCGATGTCATGAACACTCAGGTAAAATGCTGGCTCAGGTACATTGATGACCTCTTTTTTATATGGGATGGCTCAATAAGTGAGGTGACCACGTTTATTGAACAACTAAATATTAATGACCTAAACCTCCACTTTACGAGTACTATCAGCGCTCAGTCGGTGGTGTTTTTGGATGTTGAAATGTTAGTCGTAAATAACAAACTACAGACCAGGCTTTACAGAAAGCCTACAGCTGGAAATACGGTGTTGCACACCACCAGCAACCATCCAACCCATCTGATCAAAAGCATCCCCTATGGGGAAATGCTTCGCATCAGGAGAATTTGCAGTGATGAATCTGGTTGCCTCCAAGCCCAGCATGACAGTAAGATCAGATTCCTAGCCAGAGGTTACAACATGGCTACTATTGATGAAGCCATCAGCAGAGCCAACAGGCAGGATAGAATGCAACTCCTGAACCCTGCGGAAGATTGTGTTAAAATCATTAAAGCAACCACCACCAATGAAACACGACTAATCATTGGCTATAGTAATCAACACAAAACAATCCGCAAGATAGTAAAGAATAATTGGTCATTAATCACCAGTGACCCGATAGTGGGCAAATTGGTCACCAAATTACCTAGCATAACATACAGGAAAGCTAGGTCAATGCAGGATAGCTTGGTCTCCAGCAGCCCTGAAGTAGTCACGGGCTCGTGGCTAGGTGGAAGTAGGGGCTTTTTGAGGTGCACTTCCTGCAAAGCCTGCAAGAATGGGGTCAGCAGAACTGAGTATAGAACACCGCTTTCCCCCAAACCCATTAAAATCAGAGAAAAACTAAATTGCAGGTCAGAATATGCAGTGTATGTTTTAGAATGTCCCTGCGGCCTAAGGTATGTAGGGAGCACCAGACCACAAGTGCACAAAAGAATACTGCAACATTTAAGAGCAATCAGTAATGCAGACCCTACATACCCAGTAGCCAGGCATTTTGAGAGAGTTCATGGTAAAAATCCCACTGGACTAGTTTACATTGTAATAGACTGTGTTCCCCTCAGAGGAGAGGTGGTGACAGAGAATCATTGCTGCGTAAACTAGAAACCAGACACATCATAATGTAGGATACTAAGATGCCAAACGGGCTCAATACCAGCAAGGACTGCCATACATACCTGTAATTGTCATCATTTTAAGCCAAATATGTTTATACTTAAGCCTGTAGTTCTGAAGCTGTATTCCTAATCTCTATTGAACTACCATGGTCCTCCACACTTTGTATATAACCGTGTGAAACTTGAGATATTTTGTCTACTTTCACGTAATTTGTTGCACACACATTTTATTTATAGGTAGCACATTGATTTTACTGTTGCGTATTTTGCACATACAGCAATTTTGCACATCAAGATTGTATATTTTGCACAAGGAGCAGTAGTAGCCCACTTGGGCTTGATTATCCTCACGGTTGCTATCCAAGTTATGTACCACTTACATTACATGGTTTGCATTTATGCATTTGCTCCTACTCTCATTTTTATGGTTGGCTCAACTATAGCATATACCGTGATCATTGGGTATTTTACGAACTATCAGTACAGATCAGTAATATTTAATTGTTTTAAACATTGGTATTATTTATATTTTACTGTGTTTATTCTGTATTAACTGATATTATGAACTCCTGCATTTGTGCAATATATTTATTTTGGTTTTAGTGTATCGTGGTGTTATCAATGTATTGTATAACCACAAGAATACTTTAGAATAATCGTGTAATTTCACACAAAGTATTACGCTATTTGCATTTAAGCAATGATATATGTAGTATTTTTACTATATCTAGTATGGAACAGGCACTCTTGCACTTTAAAAATGGGTGGCCAGCCCCCATGACCGTGTCATGTGATCAAGGCTTTTGGTAGCCGAAACGCGTCATGGCTGACTGGTGTTGGACATTGAAATAAAATAATCACACCAAATAACTGGGTCTCGCTTCTTCCTTTTGCTCGGCTGAGCGAGCTGAGTTCTGGACGACTACGTACTGAATATATATATATATATATATATATATATATATATATATATATATATATATATATATATATATATATATATATATATATATATATATATATATATATATATATATATATATATATATATATACCACTTCGAGCCTCCTCCCCCAGGAAAGAAGACACAGCACTCGCGGGGTGTTTATTTGTCAGTTGCTTCTTTTATTGCGAGCGCTCCTCACAGACGCGTTTCGGGGCAAGACCTTTATCAATGTGTCAACACGAGTGTTGCACAGGAGCCATTTTTAAAGTGCAGCGTGCGTTTTTCATGAGAGAAAGTGAGGTAGGACTGCTCAGTGTACATACACATGAGCGCCATGTTGGAAAGTGCAAAACATACAGAAATTTGTGCGCATTTAATGTTATAAGCGCTTGCAAACAATTGTTCCCAACCTTCAGGTGATTTAGCATAATGCCGTGAATCGGCCAACCCAAAACAACCGAAAATGTCCAAAACATTATTAAGCTTTGTATAAGCAGTTGCAAATTGAGTAAACCACATTCAATATATACATGACATTCATATTTTAGTAATTCAAATTTAAAGATCTTAGACGATATCGTCTTGGTCATACAACATGTGTAATTTTCTCACGGCGTTTGCTTTGGAGAACAATGTTTGTTCGCCTGTTAGATAGCACATTCCTACTCAATCTTGCCGTGGATTGGCTAGGGCGGTTTCTAACACCAGAAACCGCCAAATTACCTCTATACAGTGCCTAAGGCAGTGTAGTTCCCTCATGAATTATTAGGTGGTCGTGGCAATGCATTAACGAGTTTACTTTCCTAAATGGATTGCCAATTCTTCCCCGCTGTTTAGGCCCTTTGGAATTTTAGTTTGCAGGTCAATAATATACCTAGACTCCAAGCGTCTGAGTTTAAGTAACCTGTTTCTGCCCCTTTCATGATCTGCTATCTGGTCCAACCCAAAGTATTGTAAAGCATCCCTATCACTTCGATGTTTAATCGCAAAGTGTTTAGCCACAGGTGATGTCATGTCCCTGTTTGCTATCGCACGCATGTGCTCAAGGATCCTCAATTTGACGCTCTTGATGGTGCTCCCTATATACCTGAGCTTGCAGGGGCATAACAAACAATACACTACATATGGTGTTTGGCAGGTAATGAATGAAAGTATTGGTTTACGATCTTTCAGGCCAGGAATTTCATAGCCTAAGACTCTTTTGCTGTGCGCACAAGCCTTGCATTTACCACAAGGAAAAAAGCCTTTCATGTCTGCCACAGTGTTGGTTCTCATTTTTGGTGCGTCTAGATGGCTATGTACTAAGAGGTCCTTTAGGGATTTAGTTCTCTTAAAGGTTACTTGGGGACTAATCGGGATGTCCATCCCGATAATGGGGTCTGTTTTCAGAATATGCCAATTTCTGCGTAAAGTTCCCTTTAGAAAATTGGCATCTTTTGAAAAAGTTGTTATTAGACGGAATTTTCCGTCCTCGTTTTTCTTGATGTTCTGTTTCAACAACTCACTTCTTGGAATCTTGGTCACTTTGTTTAGAGTTTGATTCAGGAGGGTTGAGCTATATCCTCTGATTTTAAACCTAGCAATGCTATTTTCCGCTGCATTTTGGAAGTCATCCTCACGTGAGCAATTGCGTTTGAGGCGCAAGAGCTCCCCGTAGGGGATACTTCAATTTAGGTTTCCCGGATGCCCACTGTCCGCATGTAAGATGCTGTTTCCAGCAGTTGGCTTGCGGTACAGAGAGGTGGTCACTTGATTATTAACAATTTCTACCCGGAGATCGAGGTAGCTCACTGCCACTGAGCTTACCTCGCCGGTGAACTGTAGGTTGACATTATTATTGTTCAGATGGATGATATAATCTTTGGCACTTTGTACCGACCCTCTCCATACAAGGAAGAGGTCATCTATGTATCTGTGCCATTTAACCACATTCTCCGTTCACAACCGGTTTCCCTCAGACCAGGCCACCTTCCCCTCCCACCAGCCCACGAATAAATGTGCGTAGCTGGGGGCGAAGCAGGTGCCCATCGCGGTTCCAGAGGTTTGTCTAAATAACTCCCCCTGAAAAAGAAAGATGTTATTTGTTAAACAAAATTCAGTTAACTCCATAAGCATAGTGCTGTGTCCCACCTTCTTCGCCCCCAGCTACGCGAATTTATTCGTGGGCTGGTGGGAGGAGCAGGTGGCCTGGTCTGAGGGAAACCGGTTGTGGACGGAGAATGTGGTTAAATGGCTCAGATACATAGATGACCTCTTCCTTGTATGGAGAGGGTCCGTACAAAGTGGCAAAGATTATATCATCCATTTGAACAATAATAATGTCAACCTACAGTTCACCGGCGAGGTAAGCTCAGTGGCAGTGAGCTACCTCGATCTCCGGGTAGAAATTGTTAATAATCAAGTGACCACCTCTCTGTACCGCAAGCCAACTGCTGGAAACAGCATCTTACATGCGGACAGTGGGCATCCGGGAAACCTAAAATGAAGTATCCCCTACGGGGAGCTCTTGCGCCTCAAACGCAATTGCTCACGTGAGGATGACTTCCAAAATGCAGCGGAAAATAGCATTGCTAGGTTTAAAATCAGAGGATATAGCTCAACCCTCCTGAATCAAACTCTAAACAAAGTGACCAAGATTCCAAGAAGTGAGTTGTTGAAACAGAACATCAAGAAAAACGAGGACGGAAAATTCCGTCTAATAACAACTTTTTCAAAAGATGCCAATTTTCTAAAGGGAATTTTACGCAGAAATTGGCATATTCTGAAAACAGACCCCATTATCGGGATGGACATCCCGATTAGTCCCCAAGTAACCTTTAAGAGAACTAAATCCCTAAAGGACCTCTTAGTACATAGCCATCTAGACGCACCAAAAATGAGAACCAACACTGTGGCAGACATGAAAGGCTTTTTTCCTTGTGGTAAATGCAAGGCTTGTGCGCACAGCAAAAGAGTCTTAGGTTATGAAATTCCTGGCCTGAAAGATCGTAAACCAATACGTTCATTCATTACCTGCCAAACACCATATGTAGTGTATTGTTTGTTATGCCCCTGCAAGCTCAGGTATATAGGGAGCACCATCAAAAGCGTCAAATTGAGGATCCTTGAGCACATGCGTGCGATAGCAAACAGGGACATGACATCACCTGTGGCTAAACACTTTGCGATTAAACATCGAAGTGATAGGGATGCTTTACAATACTTTGGGTTGGACCAGATAGCAGATCATGAAAGGGGTGGAAACAGGTTACTTAAACTCAGACGCTTGGAGTCTAGGTATATTATTGACCTGCAAACTAAAATTCCAAAGGGCCTAAACAGCGGGGAAGAATTGGCAATCCATTTAGGAAAGTAAACTCGTTAATGCATTGCCACGACCACCTAATAATTCATGAGGGAACTACACTGCCTTAGGCACTGTATAGAGGTAATGTGGCGGTTTCTGGTGTTAGAAACCGCCCTAGCCGATCCACGGCAAGATTGAGTAGGAATGTACTATCTAACAGGCGAACAAACATTGTTCTCCAAAGCAAACGCCATGAGAAAATTACACATGTTGTATGAGCAAGACGATATCGTCTAAGATCTTTAAATTTGAATTACTAAAATATGAATGTCATGTATATATTGAATGTGGTTTACTCAATTTGCAACTGCTTATACAAAGCTTAATAATGTTTTGGACATTTTCGGTTGTTTTTGGTTGGCCGATTCACGGCATTATACTAAATCACCTGAAGTTTGGGAACAATTGTTTGCAAGCGCTTATAACATTAAATGCGCATGAATTTCTGTATGTTTTGCACTTTCCAACATGGCGCTCATGTGTATGTACACTGAGCAGTCCTACCTCACTTTCTCTCATGAAAAACGCACGCTGCACTTTAAAAATGGCTCCTGTGCAACACTCGTGTTGACACATTGATAAAGGTCTTGCCCCGAAACGTGTCTGTGAGGAGCGCTTGCAATAAAAGAAGCAACTGACAAATAAACACCCCGCGAGTGCTGTGTCTTCTTTCCCGGCTGGGGGAGGAGGCTCGAAGTGGTATTGATACACGGCGTACCAACCGTGTTTGCGGCACCCACCATAGTGCCCCGTCATTTTGGTACAGAGGAGCGTGAATATATATATATATATATATATATATATATATTCAGTCAGTTGCAGGTGCTCCAAGTGAGTACTGGCGCACTACCATAACCAGGATGCTGTGCGTCCCGCCATGCCAGAGAGGCAGGCGTCATAAGAAGGTGCGCAGAGACATTACTAGCAAGCAGCTGTCTTCACTACACGCCGCAGATGAAGGGAAAGGTCCCGAAACGCGTCCGGCGTTCATATTACCGGAGAGGTGCTTCTGAATAACCGTGTGTTTGCAAGCTGCCATTAAACCCCTGAAAAAAACTTTCCTTGTGGTCTCCCTCACTTGGAGCACCTGCAACTGACTGAATTTTAGCGGCCAGCTACGGTCGCGAGGTGAGGCCCGCCGCATATGCATAGCGGATCCTGTCCTGATGCCGTTAGGCTGTTTGGAGATTCAGGAAAGGAATCAAGCCGGTGCTAGTTGCAGGACGACGCGCCAGCTTACCAGGTTGGCAACTACAGGCGGGGCACAAGGTGTCAGTTGGCATCGTCTACCACCCACTGGGGAACATTATTTTAAAAGTACTTGGACTGTTTGCACACCCACTGAGGTGAAGTACTGGCGCACTACCATAACCAGGATGCTGTGCGTCCCGCCATGCCAGAGAGGCAGGCGTCATAAGAAGGTGCGCAGAGACATTACTAGCAAGCAGCTGTCTTCACTACACGCCGCAGATGAAGGGAAAGGTCCCGAAACGCGTCCGGCGTTCATATTACCGGAGAGGTGCTTCTGAATAACCGTGTGTTTGCAAGCTGCCATTAAACCCCTGAAAAAAACTTTCCTTGTGGTCTCCCTCACTTGGAGCACCTGCAACTGACTGAATTTTAGCGGCCAGCTACGGTCGCGAGGTGAGGCCCGCCGCATATGCATAGCGGATCCTGTCCTGATGCCGTTAGGCTGTTTGGAGATTCAGGAAAGGAATCAAGCCGGTGCTAGTTGCAGGACGACGCGCCAGCTTACCAGGTTGGCAACTACAGGCGGGGCACAAGGTGTCAGTTGGCATCGTCTACCACCCACTGGGGAACATTATTTTAAAAGTACTTGGACTGTTTGCACACCCACTGAGGTGAAGTACTGGCGCACTACCATAACCAGGATGCTGTGCGTCCCGCCATGCCAGAGAGGCAGGCGTCATAAGAAGGTGCGCAGAGACATTACTAGCAAGCAGCTGTCTTCACTACACGCCGCAGATGAAGGGAAAGGTCCCGAAACGCGTCCGGCGTTCATATTACCGGAGAGGTGCTTCTGAATAACCGTGTGTTTGCAAGCTGCCATTAAACCCCTGAAAAAAACTTTCCTTGTGGTCTCCCTCACTTGGAGCACCTGCAACTGACTGAATTTTAGCGGCCAGCTACGGTCGCGAGGTGAGGCCCGCCGCATATGCATAGCGGATCCTGTCCTGATGCCGTTTGGCTGTTTGGAGATTCAGGAAAGGAATCAAGCCGGTGCTAGTTGCAGGACGACGCGCCAGCTTACCAGGTTGGCAACTACAGGCGGGGCACAAGGTGTCAGTTGGCATCGTCTACCACCCACTGGGGAACATTATTTTAAAAGTACTTGGACTGTTTGCACACCCACTGAGGTGAAGTACTGGCGCACTACCATAACCAGGATGCTGTGCGTCCCGCCATGCCAGAGAGGCAGGCGTCATAAGAAGGTGCGCAGAGACATTACTAGCAAGCAGCTGTCTTCACTACACGCCGCAGATGAAGGGAAAGGTCCCGAAACGCGTCCGGCGTTCATATTACCGGAGAGGTGCTTCTGAATAACCGTGTGTTTGCAAGCTGCCATTAAACCCCTGAAAAAAACTTTCCTTGTGGTCTCCCTCACTTGGAGCACCTGCAACTGACTGAATTTTAGCGGCCAGCTACGGTCGCGAGGTGAGGCCCGCCGCATATGCATAGCGGATCCTGTCCTGATGCCGTTAGGCTGTTTGGAGATTCAGGAAAGGAATCAAGCCGGTGCTAGTTGCAGGACGACGCGCCAGCTTACCAGGTTGGCAACTACAGGCGGGGCACAAGGTGTCAGTTGGCATCGTCTACCACCCACTGGGGAACATTATTTTAAAAGTACTTGGACTGTTTGCACACCCACTGAGGTGAAGTACTGGCGCACTACCATAACCAGGATGCTGTGCGTCCCGCCATGCCAGAGAGGCAGGCGTCATAAGAAGGTGCGCAGAGACATTACTAGCAAGCAGCTGTCTTCACTACACGCCGCAGATGAAGGGAAAGGTCCCGAAACGCGTCCGGCGTTCATATTACCGGAGAGGTGCTTCTGAATAACCGTGTGTTTGCAAGCTGCCATTAAACCCCTGAAAAAAACTTTCCTTGTGGTCTCCCTCACTTGGAGCACCTGCAACTGACTGAATTTTAGCGACCAGCTACGGTCGCGAGGTGAGGCCCGCCGCATATGCATAGCGGATCCTGTCCTGATGCCGTTAGGCTGTTTGGAGATTCAGGAAAGGAATCAAGCCGGTGCTAGTTGCAGGACGACGCGCCAGCTTACCAGGTTGGCAACTACAGGCGGGGCACAAGGTGTCAGTTGGCATCGTCTACCACCCACTGGGGAACATTATTTTAAAAGTACTTGGACTGTTTGCACACCCACTGAGGTGAAGTACTGGCGCACTACCATAACCAGGATGCTGTGCGTCCCGCCATGCCAGAGAGGCAGGCGTCATAAGAAGGTGCGCAGAGACATTACTAGCAAGCAGCTGTTTTCACTACACGCCGCAGATGAAGGGAAAGGTCCCGAAACGCGTCCGGCGTTCATATTACCGGAGAGGTGCTTCTGAATAACCGTGTGTTTGCAAGCTGCCATTAAACCCCTGAAAAAAACTTTCCTTGTGGTCTCCCTCACTTGGAGCACCTGCAACTGACTGAATATATATATATATATATATATATATATATATATATATATATATATAAACCCAGTCCTGCTCCCAAGGAAGAAGGCACCTACACAAGGCTGGCAGGATACGGCTTTTTTATTTTCTTGGGTCTCCCTCGACCCCGAGATTAGAGAGACACGTTTCGCCTTCGCAGAAGGCTGTATCAATCTAATTGGCACCAAAACTAAGTAAGCAGATATAGCCCTTCCCATTCAAAGCATAGATAAACATAGAAAGAGTACTATTCCATAGGTACCGTGCACTACTAACAAAGCTTTTCAATGTTGAAAATGCCCATATATCTAGACAATGTAGCTGGTGTAAATTAAGATAAACTATAAATGTATCCTAATGCCAAGAATAAAAATACATATAAATTCTTGTACAAATCGCTGCTCAATGCAGGACCAGCATGTGTATTTCAAAGGCATGTATGTAAAAGCACATAAATGAGCACGCATACCCAAAAATAAATGTTATCTGCTTAGATGGTATAACATTCTGAGCCATTCATTGCGACGCCAATCTTTCAAATCTAATCACCTAGATGTATATTGTTGAAAACTAATAACACATAATAAAATAACGTGCTGTATAATTTTGGCACCTTGAAACAATGAGACAATGTTTAACCAAAGGAAATGTTTCAGTTGTCTTTGAAAATAAATCCCTCGGCGCTTAAAATGCGTCCAGAACGGAAGAAACAATGTTCGAATGTGCCCAAATCTATTTGCAAAACTCACTATTTGGAGCCTCGAGCAGTGGAAAAAGAACATGGTGATTGCATTCGTGCTCCGGGGCCAAACTAAACACAAAGGGGGTCATTAGGATGACGGGCGGACTTTGTCCACCCGTCATCCTAGCGGGGTTTGGGACCACCCGCCATAAGGGCGGGGGTCCCGGGGGTGGCATTAGGATGTGCCCGCCACTGTGGCGGGCACATCCTGCATTTCTAGCATTGTGGCGGGTGGTGCTCTCTGCACCGCCCGCCACATGCTAGAAATGCTTTTCAGCATTTGCATAAACAAAGCGGCAGGAACCGCGCGGTGCCTGCCGCTTTGTTCATGCAAATGAAGGGGGTACCACGGGTACCCCCCCATGTGCAATTCCCACCCCTCCTTCACTTTGGGGGCCCGCAGGGGGTCCCCAGAGTGAAGACTGCATGCCTTGATGCCACCACGGAAAGGCATCTACCAAAGCCCATTGTAATATGGCTGGCGGTGTCTAATAGACGACCGGGGCGGAAAAGTGGTGGGCGGTGTTTTTCTCCACTGCGGTCCCCCCGCCATTGTAATATGGCGGGGTGGAATTCAGGGAAGGATGTTGGGCGGATTGCCCCCGCCAGGCTGGCGGTGGCTACCGCCAGCCTGGCGGGGGCAATCCGCCCGACATCCTAATGGGCCCCAAAGTGTGAAATTCCGTCATGAATGACAGTCACCTGGTGCACGTTTATTTCACCGCAGAACTACCCATCCCATAGTGCACTGTGGCAGACATATAAATGTCAAATTAACTTGGGCACATAAATCATTAACATATCGATGTCCTAAGTCCATTCTGCCGGGGGCCAAATACTGAAATATAAATAAAACAGAACCAAAAAATGTAGTCTCTTAAAGGAAACAGTCTCGAAGTGATATGTAGCAAACAGCACTGAAATGGATTCCAACCAGTAACAAAGTTCTGGCTCGAAGGAGACCAAATGAATAAAATCGAATATGCCACACAGTCCTCACCACATCCGCGTTAGCGTCTGTGGTGCCCAGTCACCAGAGGGCACCAGTATTTCGGGCAAGGCATTTCTAGCTGGGGAAATGCAAATCCCATGCTGGCAGTCAGCAGACCGCCCCGCTACAGGATCCGGGTCTCCCACTGCTCTCATCCTCAGTCCTCTGTCTGGCAGCTACTCTGGGGGCTCCCACTCGAGCACTCCCATGCTCCTCCGAAAAAAATACGGTCCCCAGGGAGAGCCACAATCGACTGGTGGTACGTGAACAGCGTTTAGACCGCTAACGCTGTATTCAAATGAAAACCCAGTCCTGCTCTCAAGGAAGAAGGCACGTACACAAGGCTGTCAGGATACGACTTTTTTATTTTCTTGGGTCTCCCTCGACCCCGAGATTATAGAGATACGTTTCACCTTCGCAAAAGGCTTTATCAATCTAATCGGCGTCAAAACTAAGTAAGTATATATATATATATATATCTTATTTACTCTTGTTAAAATGTATCTATTTATTTAGAAATTGTATAGGCGGGCACATTAGTTTGATTTGCCATGTAAGCAGAATATTGGACTTAATAAACCAATACTAATACTAGTAGCATAGGGAGGAGTGAGGAAATCAATGGAGGAGCTGGGGGTCAAGCAAGGCAGAGATCCTCATTGCCACATTCACACTGTAGAAAGCCTGCATCATGGGAATGGAAACTTTTCAGACACTCGCTCCCAGTCACAGATCTGGGTTGAAACCATCATCATTCTTTAGCTCACTTTGCTACCCCAGTTCAGACACAGCTATATGCTCAGACGAGGGTCCTGTGCTCTCCATGCCACTGGAGTCAAGCTATCCTGGCTGACGAGGGCTGAAAGCCCGAAACCGGTCCTAGGATGTTTGCTTCCTGTCCAGGGAGGACCTGACCTGACTGTTCGGGCTGGACTGTTCCCATTGGGCGCAGGGTCAAGACTCATTTGCATATGGCTGGGTCCAAACTAAAATGGCATGGTGAGCAAAAAAACATTGGATTTAGGCCCAGATCTCTGGACTGGGGTGATTGTATGACACTGTTCTGCATTCTGTCCATCAAGTGTTCTTTTTTCTTTTTGCAGTTGTCATTAGGACAGCATAGCGATGTAATGAATGCTGAGCAAATGTCTACAAGCGTCAACAGGGTAGTAAACCCATCCATTTAGAATAGGGGCAGGGACAGAGGGAATATTGTGGTGCAAAATATTATGGACTACATTAATGAGGCAAAGCGACAACTTAACAATCAAGAGCATTATACATTACTTAAGAACAACCCAATGGAACTCTGGATAGAGGAATATCATGCCTTATTACTGAATTGGAAAGATCGAGGATTGATTGATTTCAATGAATACTCATATTTAAAAACGGACAACCCCATCATTGCCACCATATACTTTCTGCCGAAAGTGCATAAGACAATGAAAAACCCACCCAGCAGACCAATAGTGAGCTCCATAGGATCACTATTGGAAACAACTTCAAGGTTTATCGACATATTCCTAATGAATTATGTAACATCGCAACCTTCATATCTGAGGGATACAATGGATTTCCTGAATAAAATGTCGAACATGGAATGGAAAGCTGGATATCTCATGACTACCATAGACGTATCCTCACTATATACTTCGATACGCCATGAGGATGGAATAAAGGCCATTAAAAAGACTTTGGAGACGCGATCAATCAGCCAATTGGAACACTCTGCAATGCTGATTTATATGTTGACCTATTGCTTAAATCACAACATCTTCTTATTTTTAGGTGACCTGTATTTACAAAAGCAGGGGACTGCAATGGGAACATCTTTTGCTCCAACATACGCGAACCTCCTAATGGCCGTATGGGAAAATGAAATTTTGGAACAAGAAAGGAAGAAACACTCAAAAATCAAAGCATGGAGTCGCTTTATGGACGACTTGTTTGTTGTATGGGACGGGAATAAATCTGAACTTCAAACTTTCATAGACTCATTAGAAAATAACAACTACAATCTCCACTTTACATCAGCCATAAGTGAAACGAACTTGGTTTTTCTAGATGTAGAGATCTATGTACTGAACAACCGACTATGTAGTAAGATACATAGAAAACCAATTTCATGTAATAGCATTCTCCATGCCAACAGTGGACATCCAGCCAAATTGAAATGGAGTATACCCTATGGCCAGATGCTAAGAGCTAAACGAAATTGCTCTGAAGATGGGGACCTGAAACAAGAAATCGAAAGAATGAGTGCTCGTTTTCTGGAAAGGGGGTACCCATTAGAAGTGGTGAAACAGCAATATCAAGAATGAATCTGAAAGAGAGAACAGATCTCCTGATACCAACAACTAACATCATGAGTGGAACAAGACAGGGACCAGGAGAGAAAATGAAACAAACCCGCTTGATCATGGACTTCCACAATCAAAGTGATGACCTGAAGAGGGCACTAAAGAAACATGGGAAGATTCTACTATTGGATGAAACCCTAAAAGAGAATCTAACATCACTCCCAAGTGTCACTTACAGGAAAACATCCTCATTACGAGATATTCTAACTAAAAGTCATTTGGAAATCAAATTACCAACTAAACCATCTTGGCTAACAACTCCTGGATTTTGGAAGTGCGCAAAATGCAAGGCCTGTGAACATGGTCTGAACATCACAGAGTACAAACTGCAGAATGGTAGGTCTGAAAAAATCATGGACCACATTACATGTGAGTCGAAGTATGTGGTTTACAGACTTTCATGCCCGTGTGGGAAATCCTACATAGGGAGCACCATTAATAAACTAAAATTAAGGATATTGCAACATCTACGTGCGATCAAGAATAAGGACCCCAATTACCCGATGGCGAAACACTTCGAGGAACATCATCTAAGTGATTGTAATCAACTACGTCACTCAGGATTAAAGATCAGCAAACAATCACAAAGAGGGGGTGACCGCACCATGCAACTTCGTAGACTGGAATCAAGAATGATCCTGGCAATGGGAACGGAGTATCCTTATGGACACAACCAAGATGCCGAATTACACATCTGTGAACAAATCATGAGACTCTAAAAAATGAACAAAACTGCAAAGTGATGTAAGAAATTCCAAAATCAATTACAATAGCTGTATATAGGTGTGAATATTTCAGAAAAGAGTGACACGACTCACCCATTGAATTCAAGTAATAATGGAATATGAACAGCTGCAAAAATGATAGACTGTAAGAATCAATACCATCAGGTTCCCCCTTTTTTGAACATTACAAACTATGTACTGACAACAGACAAATATAATAGAATACCCCAATCCATATAAGTGTCAATACATATAAACAAAGGTACTTTACAGAATTTGAAACTGTTACTGATGAAATGACAATCACACTAGGAAGCATAAGAGAAATATATACATAAAAAAATGGATCATGGAATGTATATAAATAGGATTGAGGGTTTTGTCTAAAAATGATTCTAAAAATGATTGTAAATAGTGTACATAGTGGTAGTGTTAATGAAAAAAACTTGTTTTTCTTTTGATACAATAGGGAAAAAAAGTGAGAACATGGATAATAGTTAGCAAATTCAATTTGACTTGTTGATAGATGAGTACTTCACTATGAATGAATAAGTCAAATGAGAATGATGATGCATGCTGTAACATGATTTAACTCAAATTTAATTGATATATGTGTACTTCACTGTAAATATGTTTGAAATGGGAGTTAAAATCTTCTCAACCACAGAAAAATCAGAATTCACATAAAAATGGCGCCCATCTTTTGGCCATAATCTGTAACCAAGGTTGTTTGTCTAGAGGAGCAATAGAAAGGAAAAAAGGGCACGCTCATTAAGTTATTTTAAAAGAGGGTCTAGACATCAAGGACTCTATGGTCCAGTGGAAGGCTGCAGAAGCCGAAACGCGTAGGCCGCCCTACCTTGCACGCAATCTTGCATATGGTGTGTGAAAAATAAACGTTTTGTGAAAACTTACTTGCTGCTGCTGTGCCGTGATTTCTGCCAGAGGGGAACTGGAAGGCTAGAAGATTCAAAGTAATATATATATATATATATATATATATATATATATATATATATATATATATATATATACATATATATATTATTTACTCTTGTTAAAATGTATCTATTAATTTAGAATTTGTATAGGCGGGCACATTAGTTTGATTTGCCATGTAAGCAGAATATTGGACTTAATAAACCAATACTAATACTAGTAGCATAGGGAGGAGTGAGGAAATCAATGGAGGAGCTGGGGGTCAAGCAAGGCAGAGATCCTCATTGCCACATTCACACTTTAGAAAGTCTGCATCATGGGAATGGATAACAGCCTAGACGGTGCATTATCTCATTCACAGTAGTCAAGAGTTTTGAGTTTAGTTTTACAGATAGAGATGAGAAACCCAGGTACCAGTAGAAGATTCAATGTTTGAGATTGATGGTCCTACAATTAGTCAAGAGTTCACTAGTCATGCTTACAATGCGGATGTGCAGAGTGGCTCGCAGAAAATTCATACAAACCAGAGATATAGCTCATCTAAGGAAGAGGTGGAGAGGAGAAGTTGTGATGTCATCGTCTTCCTTTTGGGTAGATTTCTGGCAGAGTAGCTGAGATGGAAAATACAATGGGGTTTTGGACCCTCTGCTAGGGAGGTTAGGCACACGATTTTAGAAGGTTGGTCCAAAAAAAGGAGGAAAGGTAGAGAAAAAAGGAGGAGGTTGTAGATGTATTAAAGTAGGTAAGGGTATGTACTACAAGATGTGAAACACCTTGGCTTAAATTACTGTTCAACATTTTAGTTTTTTTAGAGCATTCAGGATCTCAGAATTGGAAGATAGAAATTGCATGAAGAGGTGATGAAAATAGGCTCAGTATAAGGGTTAAGAATAGGATTGCAGGTAGCAAAGCACTGTTCAGGCCAGGAGCCCTATCAATGTCCTAGGCACAAGTAATTTTAATGTAATGGTAAGCATGTGAAGTGGCTGAAGTCAATGTTGAGTGCCATTGTCAGTAGGACTAAGCAAACACAAGGAGATGATGGAGGGGGCATGAAACTTTTCAGACACTCGCCCCCAGTCACAGATCTGGGTTGAAACCATCATCGTTCTTTAGCTCACTTTGCTACCCCAGTTCAGACACAGCAATATGCTCAGACGAGGGTCCTGTGCTCTCCATGCCACTGGAGTCAAGCTATCCTGGCTGACGAGGGCTGAAAGCCCGAAACCGGTCTTAGGATGCTTGCTTCCTGTCCAGGGAGGACCTGACCTGGCAGTTCGGGCTGGACTGTTCCCATTGGGCGCAGGGTCAAGACTCATTTGCATATGTCTGGGTCCAAACTAAAATGGCATGGTGAGCAAAAAAACATTGGATTTAGGCCCAGATCTCTGGACTGGGGTGATTGTATGACACTGTTCTGCATTCTGTCCATCAAGTGTTCTTTTTTCTTTTTGCAATTGTCATTAGGACAGCATAGCGATGTAATGAATGCTGAGCAAATGACTACAAGCGTCAACAAGGTAGTAAACCCATCCATTTAGAATAGGGGCAGGGACCGAGACCACATGCTATACATGGATATAAAAAACATTATGCAATTGGGGAGCTAGAGGTCATAGTTGTACTCAGGCTACATATAGCCTGGGAAGGAATTATGTGGTTTTGGGGCATTTGTGGCGCTGATTGACACTTGAGATATAATGCACAATATCAACTGATGAGAGAAAAGGAATTGTTTTTCCCATTGTTAAACGATCTAGATTTCATGCTGGAAAGAAGAAATATGAAAGGCATGAGACCATTCCCAGGATGCTTGTTTATGGTTCAGGGAAGACCTGGCTTGGCAGTTCGGGCTGGACTGTTCCCATGAAGCACCGGTTTAAGACTGATTTGCATATAGCTGGGTCTGAACTGAGGTGGCAAAGTGAGCTAAAGAATGATGATGGATTCAACGCAAATCTGTGCCTGGGGGTGAGTGTCTAAAACGTTTCAGCGCACCGTCCATCATCTCCTTGTGTTTCTTTTAGACTAGCTGCCATGCTTTTCTGGTGTCTCATCCTTTGTGTCTTCTTCGGTGTCATTCCTTGTTCCCTATCTCGTCTACCTTCCTGGTTTTTTTTCTGTCTATTAACATGTTCTTTGACAGTCTTCTAGCTTTACTTTCTTTTCCTATTCCTTTTGGGTTTTCTTTGTTTTTTTTTTCCCTTTTCTATTTTCCCCACCACTTTGTTTCCTTTCTTCTTTGTTTTTATCATATTTTTCATGTCCCTTATTGTCAAATTGGTCAGTATGCATTTATTCTCCAGTATTATCTCCATTTTTGATGAGTTTGTTGTTATGTACCAGATTTTTCAATTGTGTCCATGAATAGAGTCAGAATTATTTCCTGGAATGTCAAAG
Source organism: Lissotriton helveticus (assembly GCF_964261635.1). NCBI lineage: Eukaryota > Metazoa > Chordata > Amphibia > Caudata > Salamandridae > Lissotriton > Lissotriton helveticus. Next base: position 645,376,294 of record NC_136070.1, read on the forward strand.
GTCTTCCAAGTCCTGTTAAAATACAAAGTCTGTTAAAATACAAAGTGTATTTACACATCTCTCATAATCCTCATGTAGCATTGTTACAAGAGACCTATCTTCTTGAGAAAGGAATCCATATGCTTAAGAAAGGTTGGGGTGGTTCTGTTTGCTGTTTTCCTGATGTTCATCATAAAAATGGTGTGATTATACTATTTCATAAATCCCTATCTGTTACTGTCCTAAAACAACAGAATGATGCAGATGGCATATGCCTCCACTTAGATGCCACTATTAATGGGTATCTTTACTCTTGAATTAATGATTATAGACCTAATGGTGTGGAAGCAATTTTTGGGACTCACTCTCAATCAAACTACTACCACTCTTAAAATGTCAATCTCATTCTAGGAGGTGAATGTAATCGGGTTCTAGGTAGGCACTCAGCTTTCAAATACTCACTAATATTATGCAAAAGGCCTTCCATACAACAATTTCTGATAGAGCCCTAGTTGATGCCTGGAGTATTTATAATCCAGACCTCTTATAATATTCTTTCTTTTCCTCTACCCATAATTCTTCTTTTAAAATAGATGACATTTTCCTTGGTAAAGACCTCACACAACATTGAATGCATGCTGAATTAGGCCCCATCCTAGTCTCTGACCACGCCCCAGTGATAATCGACCTGGAGCTCTCCCATTCCCCCACACACATTGGTAAATGGCATTTTAATAATTGGCTGTTGCAGTATCAGCAATTCATCATAGGTTTTGAGCGATACATCACTGAATTTTTCCGCATCAATACTACTCCTGATGTCATGTTCCACCATATTTGGGATTCCTTCAAAGCCTCTGTATGAAGTTACATTAATAATGATATTTCCCAAAAGAAAAAGGCTGCCTCCAAGGAATCATCCAATCTCGGACAATACATTAAGAAACTAGAACGTGAATTTTATTCCTCATTTCATAAAAACGTTCCAGACCAATTAATTCAAGCTAAAACTAAATTTTTCATTTTTTTTAAATTGTATTTTATTGATTATAGGCAAAGAACAAAACATACAGTCAGTGTTGACAGTGCCAGTCATGATCCAGAGTCGCACATTTAACAGAGGCAGCTATACTCATATAATACACAATATCCATGGTTGGGATTGCTTACAAAACCCAATGACTTTTCGAGGCAACTATACAGAGTACCAAGGGAACAAGCAAAACATCGTACAAGGGAGCCTCATTACACACTTGGTCATCAGAAAAAGAACAGATGCAATAACTTTATTTTCACTCAATCGTCCACCTCAGACCCATCCTCAGAGGAACGATCATCCTCATCCCAAAACATATTCCGCAATTGGGCCCACAGCATTTTAGCCTCATCTACCCTCTCATCAGTGCATGATAGTCTCATGTGCTGTTCTTCAGCCACCCCCGCCCCCATTCCAATAGGTCTCGTAGCCAGAGTGACAACAGTGGGACCCTTACACCCATCCACTTAATGATCACCCATTCCTTCACCAATAATAAGACTAGCGTGCCCAGTTTATAAGGGATCTTGTATCCCTTGGGACACCCCACCACTCCCAGGAGACAGGCAAGCGATGACAGAGGAGCACAAATCCCGGTGGCCAGCTTTATACGTGGCACCACTTGTGCCCAGTAAACTTTGACCTGAGCACAGTCCCACATCAAAAGTAAGAAGGGGGCCCCAATCTCCCCACACCATGTACATGCAGCTTGTCTGCTAGGGTCTATACTATTGAGGCTACATGGAGTGATATATGTACAATGTAGAAAATAGAAGTGCAGTAGTTTAACCCATTGTTACAGGACACAGTGCGGACAAGACCAAACTCACTCTCCCAGTCCAAATATGAAATAGGTGCATATAAATCTCTTTCCAAGGCCCCACGCACAGGAAATTGTCATGGTTACATATCATTACTAAGGGCTCTGCAAAAGTGTGTGATTAAATGACGACCCTCTCCACATCTGATAAGACCATCTAGGACCCCAGATGAACGGGAGCTGAGGGGAAATCAGTCCAGAGTTCCTTCGCCACACTCTGTAGTTTAGGTTGTGTAATAAATGGGCTGGTCCTATACCAAAAGTGTCCAGTTCCTCCTGAAATGAGATGAAGGTGCCCCCTGGATAAATATTCCCCGTTTCCAGACCTCCTCGTCCCGCCACTTCTCCATAAACATGGTGGTGTCAATATTTCTAAAAGGCTCCAGTTCTCAGAGTTTTAACTCACTGCTGAAGGGGGCTCTACGGATTACTTTTTGGACCACTCTTTCCCATATTTGTGCCGTATGTGTAACCAAGTACAGAGCTGAGAGCTCTGACTTGCCTCCTCGCATCAGCAACTGGGGCAGAGTGTCACCTCCGAACTCGGTCCCCAGTAGTTATTTCTCCCATTTTGCAGACTCTGTGAGTCACCGAGCTTCATGCTGCAAGTGTGAAGCGTAAAATTAGAGTCAGAGACCGCCAATCCCCCATCCTCCAAATCATTCTTAGTGTCACAAATGCCACTCTGCTGCACTTACCCACCCACAGGAGAGTCACCAACAGGCTATCCAACCTGTGGAAGAACCAATCCCACAGCGGGGAATAGAGGGTTCCCCAAGAGGTACAGGCAGCCTGGGAGAAAGACCATTTTTGCCAGAGCTACCCTGCCCATCACTGATAGAGGAAGTCTTTTCCAGAACTTAATGGAGTTCTCCAGGCCTTTCGGCACACTGTCTACGGTCAGGCACTGGTGCTGGGCCTCAGTTTGTGTGACCCAAGTCCCTAAGTATCGAAATCCATCTAATTCCCAACAGAGTCTCACAGCTGACAACTGATCCCACAGTTTCCCAGTCAAACCTCCCAAAGGGAACAATATTGACTTGTGGACACTAATCTTAAGACCCGAGACCTCATCAAAGTCACCCAGGAGACACATCATGATCGGCAGAGACTCCCCTGGCAATCACACATATACCAGTGCATCATCCGCATATAACGAGACAATGTGAGTGATGTCCCCCACCTTGATCACCCAGAGCCTCAGCTCTGTGCTCAGTAACAGCACAAGAGGCTCAATTGCCAAGGCAAACAGTAGGGGTGAGATGGGGCATTGCTGGCGAATATCATGCCCGGCTAGGCTTCAGGTATCCAAGCATCAAACTTGGGTCCAAATCCCATGCCTGCAGTACCGCCATTAAAAAGGCCCCCTCCACTGTATCAAATGCCTTTTCGAGTTCTAGTGAAACAAAAGCCTTCACCCCCTCCCCATCCAACGTGTCATGTAGAACATGGGCCAGCCTATGGAGGTTGTATGTGGTGCTACTTGTCAGTATGAAGCCACATTAGTCCTAATGGACCAGGTCTCTGACCTCTCCACTAAGCGTAATCATCAATATTTTACACACCTTAAGATCGGTATTGAGGATAGTAAGAGGTCAATACACTGAAGGGTCCACTGGGTCCCCCCAAGTTTCAGCATGAAGCACACCACTACCTTACTCATAGTTAATGGTAGCAGACATCTCTCCATCGTCTCCAGGCAGATCACCAGCAGTTTTTCCTTCAGGGCAGAAGAGTAGGCGTGATGGAACTCCCCAGGAATCCATTGCCGCCCGGTGCTTTGGACTTATTAAGTGACTTAATAGCAGCACCCACCTCCTCCAAGGAGAGATCCTATCCTAACTCTTGCATGTCCTCCTTCTGCAACCGATGAAGATCAACCCTAGCCAGGAACCTCTCCGTCCTACCCTCAACGTCCGGTGGACCAGCTTTATACACCAACCTAAAGTGGTCCAACTGGGCTGATAGGATATCCCGCCGATGAGATTGTAATTGACCTTGAGAATTCCGTAGTGTCAGAATGGGGGGTATTTCTGTTTCTCGCCTGATGCCCCATGCCAGCAGTTTACCAGATTTGTCTCCTTCCCTATGTAACAACAGACAGTATGACTTAAGGCCAGTTTTGTCTAATGTATCCCAGAGGGAGTGGAGCTCTCTGTGGGCTGCCAAAATCGCTGCGCACCACCCGCGGTATATACCTCCTGTTTCAAATGGTCTACTAACCAGTCCTCTTGAATCTTTAAATCTGCTATGAGCCACCTGCGCAGTCCACAAACTGTAAATATGCATTCCCCCTGCACTACCGCTTTTAATGCCTCCTATTTGACTGTCCTGGTGTTCATGGTCCTCCAGTATCCAGTAATATAATTCTCTATCACAGTCCGCAAATTTGCCCTACTAGTGACATCCGTGAGCAGATTGGAGGGCATACGCCACGCCCGCTATCCGTCCAGCCTCCCTGCCCAGACTAACATCAATAAGGTTAAGGGATGATCGGACAGGGACCTGACCATATGTGCCACTGCACCTATCCCTGAATGGTCCAAACCACCCACCAGGAAGCCGTACAGCCAGCTGTAAGTATTATGCATCCAAGAGTGGTATGCATATTCACGACCTTCCAGGTGTAAGTGGTGCCACCGATCCAGAAGGCCCATACATTTCTTCATTCATTTGACAACACCTTAGGCATGACCTAAGGTGTTGTCGAACAAATAAAGAAATGTATGTACAAATGAAAATAAGAAATTGGATAAGAATGAGAAAATATGTCTGAATAAACAGACATTGGACATTAACGACTGTATTCAACAATATTGTTTATAATATTGAGTGCTTGGAGCTTGTCTAAGAATGTTTACAAGGAGAAGACTTTGTTCTTCTTCTGCTGTGTTGGAGATTGGGTGGCTCTCCCTCCTCCTGAAGCACCAAGATTTTGTGAAATATACGGACAACTATTGACCCAACAGGAGTGTGCGCCGTTGCCCAACCACTATATCTTAACTACTATCTGACAACAAGCCCTGCAGTCCCCCCAAAAATGCCTGTCATCAATATTGGGAGCATACAAATTTATTAGCATTATCTCTTTCCTGCCCAGGGTGCCTTGAATCAGGATATATTTGCCATCCACATCCGCCTCGCTATAGGTGGGCATAAATTAGACCCTAGGAGCCTCCCAGATGACCATCCTCTGGCATAAGAGGAATAAGAAGAAAAAAACACTTGATACATCCACTTTATTTGCAATTTCTGTGCCTCCTCAACCCCAAGGTGTGGCTCTTGTAGACAAGCAATTTGGATCTTATGGTGTTAAAGGAAAGAGGGGACCCTATAGCGCCTGGCATACCCATGCAGCACCAAATGTGGTATTGTAAATGTTTTTTTTCTTAACCAATCAATAAAGAATTTTATATATATATATATACACCAAATGTGGTATTAATAGAACCGCCATAAACAACGCTTGTAATCTTGTAATTCTCTTTTAAAAAATAACGAAAAGTACTATGGTGGTTCAAATGAGGTGGGCAAACTGTTAGCTAATTACTTAAAGGTTAAAAAACAAAAATCCACAATAGAAGTTATCCGTGAAGTTTCTGGTAATAAATCAACTATTTCAAGACCAGGACATTATAACTAGTTTTGTCGAATTTTATACCAACCTGTACACTGAAGACTCTCCTCCAACTCAAGATTCCCTCGATTCCTTTTAAAGTACTATTCCAAAACTACAAACTCCACAGAATGATTTTTGCCTCACTTGAGGCAGACATTTCAAGTGCCAAGATATGCTCTGCCATCTCCAAACTCCCAAAGGACAAGGATCTACGACCAGGCACTTTACAACCAAATTTTATTCTAAATTCTCTAATCTTCTGATCCCCAACATTTAATACTCATTCAGCATTTTTTAACTTCTGATACAATAGTCAGCTTATTTTCGGATGCCATGATTTGCTTAGCTCTAAAAAAAAGATAAGAACTTGTGCAGAATGCAAAAACTATAGGCCAAAATCCCTTATCAATACAGATTGCAAATATTTTTCCAAAATTCTAGCACTTTGTGCCAATGATCTAATCCACTCACTTGTTGATATTGAGCCGTCCAGCTTAATGAAGGGCTGTAACATTTCTGAAAATTCCTGCACTTTTCTCCATACCATTCACGGGGCTTCCCATTGTAAAACTCCTTTAGCTGTGGTTACCGTGGATGCCGAGAAGGCTATCGACCGTGTTAATTGGGACGTCATGTTCAGAGCCCTTGATTGGCATGGTTTTGAACCAAGATTGCCTCAGTATGTCAAAATCATTTATATCTCTCCTTCCACTTCGGTTTTCACTAATGGTCTTCAGTCTCAATATTTGCCCCTTAGCAAAGCAACCAGAAAGGGCTGCCCCTTAATACAATTACAGTTTTTTCCCTTGCTTTGGAACAATTCTTAGAATCCAATTGAAGATCTCAGATCTGTACCAGTTACATTCATGGTCAACTTAATATGAAATTCACTGCCGTGGCAGATGAGATCCTTATTTTACTACTCTGTGGTTTCCGGATGTCGACTTAACATTGACAAATCTGAAGTAATGCCACTTAACACATTTTATCTCCAGATATGTTTAAGACTGCTGGTTTTCTATAGAATTCCTCTAAAACAAATTTGGGTGGATTCTATACTCCCCCTCTATCAAAGATACTGTAAGAGCTAATACAGAGACTTTAAAACAAAAGATTTCTACCATTTATGCTCAACCTTCTCCTTTATACCTCTCCTGGTGGGGTAGATTAGACACGATTAAAATGAAGTCTTGCCTATTATTAATCTTTATTTACGGATGCTTCAACACCAGTTACCTATTAACTTCCTTCAAAACCATTGATGGACTTCAATCCAAATTCTTATGGAATAAGCGACCAGCTCAGATCTCACTATCCAAGCTTAAAAACTCCAAAACATCTGGTGGAGTCAACTTTCCTAATTTTACTCCATACCATTCTGCTTTCACCCTCAAAGATGTTTGTTCTTCATTAGGTACTCCGCCTTCCACCTACTACCCGCTTTTGCAATTCCTCAAACATTTGCTAATTTCTCCATTTTCATTTCTTCAATTCTCTTAGTGCTAAGAAATCTAGGCCAATGTATTCTCCTCGAAGCATTCTAGCAACATTGTCAAAAGGTTTCTTTCTCAGATCTTTAATCCTTCTCAGCTGTTATTAATTCCTATTTGGCATAATCCCAATATCTCTTTAGCTCATAAGGCTCTCAAATGGCCTCCCTGTTTGACTAATGGACTCATATCCATATCCCAGATCATTCATGACAACCTTTTCCTTTCCTTTGAGGAACTGCTCTTTCGCTTTCACATCACATTCTTTCCTCCCATCAGATTAAATATGCCATCCTTTTAAATATTGTCAGACAAAAAGTCACAGATCCTTCCTCGATCCTCACCTAGCAGTCCCACTAATCCCCAGAATTCTCCACCAGAGTCAAGGTTTATTTTAGAGATAATAAGTTTTCTCCTTCAGAGGTGGATAGGGCCAAAACTAAAAGTGAAGAGTCTTGAGAAAAGGATTTACAGCCTTCTTTCCATATTACCTTATGGAATACAATTTAGCACAGAATTCGCCATACTTCTCAGTCTGCTAGTACCACTCAGACCATGGGTTTTCTTTTACAACATGTTGCTTTTAACTCCCTGCTCGCTATTCATAATGAAACTATTCACTAACAGTAACTGCTGGAATTGCAACACCTCCTGTGCAGACTTTCTCCATAGGTTCTTCCAAAGTCCAAAGGTTTCCTCCTTCTGGAAGCCGGTATGATACAAACTGTCCCAACTGTTTTCTATTATTACTCCTTATAGTATTGTTCATGTTTTTCTCTGTGGTTGTTCGGATATATGGTCAGGTAACAAGGTTAAGGGAATGTTGGTAGATCTTCTCCTGGTGGTCACCTTTAAAGTTATTACCCCGAATTGGAAGAATTGTAATAATATTTCCTTTCTTACTTGGTGGAACTTGATCTGCCATAATCATAGATTGAATTAAGCAAAAAATACCTGGAGTCCCATTTATTTAATTTTAAAGAAACCACACTATATGCTTTTAGCGGTTTGGGTTATTTATTTTACCCTTCAATTAATATTTTACGAAATTATTTATAATAAATAAATTGTTTCTTAAAAATCAGGATTGAATGAACATTTAGAGATCCAGTGTTTGTTCATAGCTATATGTATGCACTAAGAGAAATTGATGTGCGCTTTTTGATACGTATATATATATGTGATGTATATGGGTCTGATTTGTCTTACATCATTTTACATTTTTTTACATGTTGTTGATTATGAGTTTACGTGAAAGTATTAATTTTACACATTGTCCAAGTATGTCTAAATATTGTGTGTCAAATTGTGTTCTTGAATATATGTGTTTCTCTGAAAAAAGAAAATGTCCACAGAATAATTTCGTAAAATATTAATTGAAGGGTAAAATAAATAACCCAAACCGCTAAAAGCATATAGTGTGGTTTCTTTAAAATTAAATAAATGGGACTCCAGGTATTTTTTGCTTAATTTAATGTAAAAAGGTCCTTCCTGGGTCCTGCCAATTGGGCCTAACCCCCTTTTTTGTGTCCATAATCATAGATTGGGCACTGCCCATTCACCTACATTGTGAAAAGCCATCAAGAGAGACCTGTAATGGCTACCTTTGACTTTCTACTTATCAAACCAGAACACCATCAACATTAGAAATGTTAAGGTTTCTAAACCTCCATGAATTCCTATTCAGGATTTCATTTTGTACCCTCCATCTCACCACATACCTTTTAGAATGCCTCTTTTTATTCTTGTGTTGACAAATACCACCTTATTCTTGTGGTTTCCCCAAAACACGAGTTTTAGATTGTCCTACCCTTTTTATTTCTCCCCCCCTTAACTAGAAATTAAAAAACATATAACATGCTATTTGCTAAATGTTGCAAAATCTCGTTTCTCTGTATACTCTTAGAGATATGTTTTACTCTGTGGTGATTACATTATATTTTCTAATTATCTCTCCTCGTTATATCAATTAAATTATTACTCAGTCAGTCTCATTATGTGCATTTTAACTGTTTGCACTTTTTCAATATGTGCAGTACAGCTTACTAAACTCTAAATTGAATGTTATGTTGATGAAGTGAGTAGAGTTTCTGTATTTATATATTACTGATACTGAAAGCCTCAGCCAAGTGTGAGCATTAAGGAACCAGTTAGTCCTGACAGGCAGGTCTGTTGGAGAAAACAGGAGGTTGTAGGCTTGGCTAGAAACCTGTAGGTCCAGACATTTTGAAAGACCTAAAAAACACTGATAGTTAAAAAAAAAAAAACTTTTTATTGTATATTAAATCGAAATCATACATTGTAGAAAAGGAAAAACAACCAAAAGAAAAATACAGGCTAATATACACACTCACCCCAACTGGCAATTTGTGGGTGTGACACAGTAGTTTAGTACAATGCTCCACACATTACTGACACAGTCACAATCAGAATACAATATAATAAACACTGAGACGTGATTAATCAATTGGATGGGACTGTAGGTATAGCGTTAATGGTTGCCAATAGTCTCTTGGTTTGTATCTTGATGGAAGCTCTTCTTCATAGGTTTTCAAGGTGTCCTTACAATACACCATGCCATGTATCCATTGCTTGCACGTGGGGTGCTTTTTGCCTTTCCAATACATAGACAGCCTTCGTTTAGCCAATAATAATGCAATCACACAGAATTTACGGTTAGTGGATCTAAGATTGGACACCAGCCCTAGCAGACATATACAGATTGTATAATCGATTTTGGTTTCTAACACAGAGCTTAACGTTGTTGTTACAGTTTCGCAATAGTCACTAATATGCTGGCAATGCCATGCTAAGTGTATAAAATCCACCTCATCAGCACCACACCCTTTGCAACATGCATCTGTGTGAAGGCCGCATTTTTTTAAATTTAATCGGTGTATGGTATGTTTGGTGTAAGTATTTATAATGAATAAGACATACATTACCATTCAGTGTAAGTTGGTCAGTCAGTGCACAACACGTAGTCTATTCCTCTTCAAGAATGGGCGTATCTAAAACTTTCGACCATCTATTTCGTGCTTTGTATGTGTTATCTTCTATGTCAATTTGTAATAGGACATATAGTTTGTTCACTAGGTGAATATTGTGCTGATTGGTGATGATCATTTGTAATGCTTGAAGGACGGGTGGCTCTGCTGGAAATGTTGGATATAGATCTTTAATTGCACCTCGTAACCCGTGATATGTAAATTTGAAAAGGAGCGCTTGGTTGCTAATAAATTGAAGGTCATCTATCTCTGGTCATCTATACTATGTTGTTATATAAATCTCCCATCGTGTCTATTCCAACCTGCTGCAGCAGTGTCATGCCCACTTTTTCCTGAGTTACCGAGATAGCTGGGTGTTGCCGCAAAGGTGATGCTGGCGCATATAAAGGGAGTTTGTGCGCCAATTTCCCCATTTTCTGCCATGCCAAAGAAAACACTGATAGTTGGGGGTAGTGGGGCAACGGAGAGGACTTTAGAGCCAAACAGAGGAAGGGTTGCTTTGTTTATACGCAGGGGAAATGTTTTTTGGGGGGGAACAAGGTATTGGTTCCTTACTGGGGTATAGCAAATTGGGCTAAAAATGTAAAAAGTAAACTTCAGGTAATAAAGCGACATTTTCCAAACTTAAGAACTTCCCAACTACCACTGTAAATAACAGATCTGCCAGAAAGAGAACTCTGGGTTTACTCTGCTTCATATTTCTAACAAAGCAAGCAACAGCAGAAACAAGGCAGAAGGCCAGAAAGTCATGGGTTGTGCAGGTGGTTTTAAGATGAGCCAAGATGTCCTGAGTGTTCCAATCTAACAGTATTGCAGGTATCATCATAATGTTTAACCTTTATATACTCAGGTAAACTGTTTGGGTCAATGCAAAGTGCTTTAAAACCTGTCCAGTGGCAAACTACTATATAAAAACAACAATTAAATAGGTAAATACATGTATAAATGTTTCTAGCTGGACTTTAAAGCTGCCAGCAGCTCCAGGTTCAGTGTATTGCATTCTGGTGATCCACAGAGGGAGCCTTCTTTTAGCAGTGTCGTTGGTTCTGCTCAACCAGCCTGTTTACAGAGGTCCACTGGCATTCATGGGGCGATGAGAGATGGCAGATGTGTAAGTTTCCAAATAACGCCCTACTCCCTTCCTAGTGTAATGCACATATAAGGCTGTTAAATCTAATTATGTTGAGCCTTAATGCGTACTTCCATCAGATAGCATTTACAGTGCCTCTTTTGTATAAATACATAAGCGCATTGGCCAAAAGTTTTTCTTAGGAGCTTGGGGCCAGATGTATGAAGCTCAAATGGGTTCGCAAACTCATTTGAGCAAAATGGTATGTATGTAGCAAATTTCAGTGCAAAGTAAGGAATCGCAAATTTGCGATTTCTTATTTTGCGATTGCCATTAAGGAATCGCAAATTTTGCGATTCCTTAAATGCAATGTATGATGCAAAAAAAAATTGCTAATTGTCCCTAAGGAATCGCAAATTACCACCAACTTCAAGTTGGTGGTAATTTGCGAATTTCTTGAAAAATGCCCATTGTGGCATTTCTCAAAGTGCCATGTGATGCACATACATGCCCTTAGGGCATGTATGTGAACCACATGTGCACCCATGCTTATTTCAGGGGTGCAACAGGGTGTCCTTTGGACACCCCTGCACCCTTGAAATGATTCTCAATTTGCGATTAGCAAATTGCGAATCGCAAATTGAGAATAATTTCACATTCATTCCTATGGGCCTCCAGGCCCATAGAAATGAATGGGAAATTATTCCTTAATTGCGATTAGCAATTTGCTAATCGCAATTAAGAAATTTTAAGAAATCGCTAAAAAATAGCGAATTTCTACATACATACCATGATGCAATTCTCAAATAGCGATTCCTTAAAAATCGCTATTAGAGAATCGCAAAAGTGTATCTTGATACATCTGGCCCTTAGTCTTGATTCAATGTCCACTCTTTCTTCCTCCATCCTGCACTTTCTGAGCTTCATTTACAAGCCCCTGTGTGCCGCCACAGCATCACTTTTATTGATGTTCCGGCAGCCCACAGTGCAGCGCCATATCTACAAAGCCATGTAAAGCCACCCTGCATGGCTTTACATGGCCTGGTAGATATTGTGTGAGGCAACGCAGCGCAAGTCGCTCCATTGCCTCACACTGCGATGAAGAGACATGCCATTGGTGTTACAGTGGGTGTTTCCAGATAACACCCATGGCGTTTGACACATTCCCGGATTTACAACATTCTTTAAACCTGGGAATGCATTAAAAGCCACGCCTCCCCAGGGGAGGTGTAGGAAAGCCACAACGAGGAGAACTTACTACATTTCTCCTTGTTTTTTCCTCTTTCTATGTGTGCTGCATTCAGCAGCACACATAGATGGATAAAATAACCTCCATGCATTGTGTTTATGCAGGAAGGTGTCCCTTCCTGCACAAAAACATTCATTCCAACATTGCAGACACCCTTGCACCATGGTGCATGGGTGCCTCGGTTGGTGCACGGCAGACAATTGTGCATCAGCCTTGGGGAGGAGGACAGGAACGCACCATATCTCATATATACAGCGCATTCCTGCCATTTTCTTTTGATGTAAGGCAGTGCAGCAATAAGGCTTGTGGCGCTGTTCTATGCCAAAAGCTAGTAAATGAGGCACTCGGTCTCTTTATCTCACTTTTGCTGGTTCTTTTAAAACCTGCTTACTCCAATTTGTTATTGTTTTTCTACCTGCCTCTTTTTCTCTTTCCTACTTTGCTTTCCCTTGTTGTTGGCTAGTCTGATATTGAAAAATAAGTCACAGTCCCCCAATGCCAATAGGTCTGGCTTTAAAGGAATGTTGCATGCCAATGTGCAGCATTCCAATTAGATAGCGTATGAATGGATATGTATTTGTGTGGAAGCAAACACTGTAGAATAATTATTGGTGTAGGTTAAAAGATTGCTTGTCAAGCTAGACCTACAACATACATGCAGGTTTGTTGGAATTGGCACTCTCTGCAGGGTCATTCCCAAACGTTTTGCCTTAACCCTCCTTTTTTCTAAACCTATTTTGTTGACTCCTATGACTCTGCACACTTTACATCTGCTAACCAGTACTAAAGTGCTTGTGCTCTTTCCTTTTAACATGGCGAAATAGGCTTACATTCATTTGGCACATTTAATTGACTTGCAAGTCAATATTAAAGTAGTACTACCTGGATCCTGGTTCATAAAAGCTACAAGTGGGCCTGCAGCACTGATTGTGCCATCCAATTGAGTAGCCTTTGTAAACATGCCTCAGGCCTGCCATTGCAGCCTCTGTGTGCAGTTTTAAATTGCCATATCGACCTGGAAAAACCTTATGCCAGGCCTAAACTTTCCTTTTTAATCCATAGAGGTTACCCCTTCTGTAGGCCCTAAACAGCCCATAGGGCGGGTGCAGTGTATTTAAAAAACTGTACATGCACTTTTAACTTTTACCTATCCTGGTAGTGAAAAACTCTTACATTTGTTTTTCATAACTGTTAGGCCTACTGCTAACATATGATAACATTGGGTTCCCTTACTGCATTTAATAAGTGATAACTTTCATTTAGAAGCAGGTAGGAATATCAAGTTTGGTGTCTAAAGAATTGTAATTTAAAACCCTCTTTAATGGTAAAGTTGGATTTTAAGTCGCAATTCTGAAAATGCCACTTTTAGAAAGTTGACATTTTCTTGTCCCAACTATTTGGTACCTACAGCCAGTATCCTGGGTCACATGACTAGGTGTAGCTGGCAGTTGGTCTTTGTGTATTGTTCCGAGACAGTCAGATAAAGGGGGGACTAGAAGTTGGCAGTATGGGCCATCTCTGATGATAGGGGGCGGAGGTGTACCTATCACACGTGTATATCACAAAGGCTCTGCCTCAGCAAACTCACAAAGGGTTTCTCACTTGTTCTTTGTGCCCCAGACAAGCTGGGACCAGGGTAGGCAGACATCTCTGTAGGGGGAGGACCCCAGAAGTTTCTCCTACTTCAAAGTGGGCACCAGGTATAAACATCGGACCTTAAGACCCAGCTCTTCAGCACACATTTGGACCTATGGAAGACCCAGAAGAAAGACTGCTGTGCTGCTCTGCTGCAAGAAGGACTGATACTCTGCTGCTGGAGTGAGAAGGACTGGACCTGCATCCTGAACCCAGGACTACCAGAGTTACTCAGAGGGCTAGATGACTGGCCTCCTGATCAGAGCCTCAGGGACAGAAAAGGTTCCAGCCACCTTGGACCCTGCACCTGGACTCAAGTTGCTGTGAATCAATCCCCTCAACTGGGGCCACCCTAGTCCTGAGCCCTTGGAAGTGGGCCTGAAGGTGCTCTGCCAGCCCAGCTGTGGTCGTTTGAGCAGAACTGACCCAGTGTGACACATCGCCCTACAGCTCGGTCGGTATCAGAAGCGCCCCTGAGCAATGCATCCCCGATGCAGGACCCTGCAATTCATTGGAACTGCCAATGTACAACGCATTCTCAAAGCAAGATCTCGCAATGGTCTGCAGTCAGGATTTAAGGTACTTTGTTCAGCGGGCCTAACTTTGTCCCTATATCTGTCCCGCGCTCCATTGCAGTTGGCCTGAACTTGTGACTTTGTCCCGGTCATGTGACCAGATTACCACAGTTGCTGCTTTGTGCTGTTGTTGCAGGGATTCTGCTCAGGAACAGAACTATGCTTGGTACCATAGAACATCGGCATCTAGGGACTGAGCCACCGTACTACCTCAGTACCTATGAGCCAGAGTCCGACTAGCTGTAGTGCCTCAATTGCCCTCCTAATCTTACTGGAGAAACAAGTGAATTGGCACCCTGGGACACAACACTCTGTCAAGGATTGGGATAACAGAACACACCCTTTCGCTCTCTCTCACTCGTACTCAATAATAAACAAAAGACACAAAGGAAGTTTACAATATTTATTCAAACTAATATATCCTAAAATGCAGTATTCATGCCACAATTCGAAAATAAATGCATATAAAAAATACTGTTGGCATGGCTAATGAACCATATACTATGAACAGCTCCGTCATGTTATAAGACAGACTAGCCTAACCCCCCTTCTACTGAAGCTAAATAATAATATATCAAAGATCTCTAGGATTCGTAGGGGACCCGTACCTTAGCATACACAGATGGATGTTCTACATCTCAGATGATGTAGCAATCCTGTCTCAGAACCCTCGCTCAGTGGGTGTGCTTTTACTTAAACTCTTGTGATGACAAAATGTGTGTGCCCTCAAACAGCAGATGTGTTCTCATGTTATGTCTGGGTGCTAGTGTCTAACCAGATAGAGTGACAAGGGGCATTGTTGTTTGACCATGTCTGTGGTGTTCAGACTAAATCCCAGGAAAAGAACAGAACGTGAAAATATATGCAAGTTCTGTGGGAAAGTACAATGTAGCACAAAGCAAGCATGTTTATCTAGTAACGTGTGCAGAAGAAAACGAGGCCTACAACATGCATAATTAGGCTATCATAGGGAAAACTACAATGGGCCATGCAGTACACACATGATATCCTCCCTTTGATCAGGATAAAAGCACTAAAGAGAATACTAACTGTTTTAAATGGAATCAGAAGGTAAACATACTCAAAAGCATAGTTTAAATTTGAGAGTAACTCAAAATGAATAGGAGAAAATGTCAATTTAGAAAACCAATCAAATTATGGTGCTTCAGAGTGATCCATTGCATCACTCGCCATCTCAAAGGCAAAAGACTCCATAAAGGATCTGATTCCATACATGATGATTGGTCAACTGCCCAAGTAACAAGCACCAAAGAGCAGATATGATCTCTGGTCTCAGCCGATGCTTAAACAGCTACCGAGCAACCTGCATCTGTATCAGCAAAGCCAGTATTCAATGATCCATGTGCCGATGCACAAGTGGCCTCGTATGCTAGTGGCTCAAACCTTGCATTGTGAACGAGTCCGCAAACCCAAAGGACAGTCCTGAAAATGGTTTGCTAAGAGACTCATTAGCAGTGCACTTTTAAGCACTAGTTTTACTGAAATCTTAATCTTTAGAATTGCATATCTTTGGTTGTACTAATTGGATTTTTGTTGTTGTAGTGTCAAATAATTTGTTAAACTTTACTCTGTTTTTGTAAATTGATATGAGCTTTTTCTTGTGTTGTATGTTCACTTATTACTGTTTGAAGGGCTGCATACATTCCTTACACATTGCCACTAAGTTAAGTCTAACTGCTTTTGTGCCTTGCTACCGGAGGGTTGAGTATCATCCTATATGTGCTATTGCCAGAGAAAAACACCATATATAATTTAGTTATCTAAGACACTTTAATAGCTTTACAATGCTATGTGTGTGCCCCTGAACATTCAATCTCACTCAGCTGGACACATAAACAAAATTGACCACAGCTGTGTGGCGAGCAAGCACTTTTTTGTAGAAGCACACAACTTCTGCCCAACTTAAAACATGCACTCCTGGCTCCCAACATGTGAGTGGAGCCAAAGACCCTCTTCTGCTGAATCTCATATAACTGTCTGGTGACAGCTATGCTGTCAAGCCAGACCTTAAAAATGAGTGTCTCTGCTCACTGCATGGAACTACCTGCCCCAACTAAGAACCATCAAAGAGCTTCTAGTGATACTTGCTTCTATTTTGCGTGTCTATTTCTCTCCGGACTCTTCCCTATTTTGTCAGTCGCATTTTCCATTGCTTAGTCTCTCCACTCCCTTGACCTTCTTGCTCTCCCATGTCCCACATCTCTCCCATATCCCTCTCCCCCTTTCTTGTTCTCTTCTCTTCCCTGTCTCACCCATTCTCAATGTGCTAACTTTCCCTCCCTTCTCATTATCTCTAACCGGCCCTTTTTAGGTTTTGACTGGCCGAAAGCTGCGCACTGCGCAGCTTTTCGGCTCAGCCGAAATCTTATGTCTACAGTATGTGGCTTGGGAATCCGCCCTCTGTTCCATTGGCTAGCTCCATAAATGGAGGCTAGCCATTGGAACAGAGATCTGTCCGTCAATTGCGGAGCAGATTCGGGGGCGTTCCCGAGAATTTTAGGCTTTCTGCTCACGTCATGCGGCCGTGGGTGGGGTTTATTTTTTTTGTCGTCCAGGTTTGTTTTGGCCATTCCGCGGCCGACCGCCGCCGGAGGAAGTCCAGGTGAGTGCTTGTTTTTCCTTGCCTTCCCGCCCCCCCTCCTGCTGTCCGTGTGCCCGTTCCCGCCCCCCCCCGCTGTCCGTGTGCCCGTGCTTCTTGTTTTCAACGTGTTCGCCCGACTTGCTCCAAGAGTGTTGTTCTTTCTTTGCACCCTCTCCCATCTTTCGCCTGCCCTGTCCCTACCCCGCTCTCAGAGTCAGACTCACAGCACTTCTGTTCCTCACGCATGCTCGTTCTCTGGGTTTCTCTCTTCTTTCCCGCCCTTCAGTCCCGTTCTCTCCTGCTTCGATGGCCCGGGCGGCTTCTTTCTCTCCACACGCCGGTGACACGCAGCCTGTTACTGGAGCCTCTGGACGCTGCCTCCGGTTCACTCGCAGATTCAGCTGCCGCTGTGCCCTGTCCGCTCTGTAAGAGTTCTTACCTGTGAAGTCTGTCATGGGTTCATCTTCTTTCAACTCATTTAAGTCGGGAGTCAAAATCAGTGACCACAGTCTGCATCCCACCTACCTCTGTATTAACTTACCGCCCCTTTCTTCGTTTAACTTACTCCTCTCGCATCTTTTACTTCAACTTCGCACCCGTTTCTGTGAATGTCTCACTTCTCTTTTTCTGTTGCCCCTCGCTTCTCTCTTCTTTCTCGTGCACTTCTTTCTGCTTCTCCCCACCACTCTGTCTCTATTCTCCCTCTCCCGCACTTTTTTTGTGTCTTCCCTCATCTCCATCTGCTCCGTCTCCTTTCCTTCTTAACCCTGTCTCCTTTTCACACACTTACTTTTGTCCCCCCCTCACCTCGCCCCTTCTCTTCTCCTTTTTTTCGTCCCCCAACCCTCCCCCTCTCTCCGCTGGCTGCCCTCCTCACCCTCCTTGATCTCCTCTCGCCCTCCCGCCTCTCTCTTGCTCATGTCTCACAAATTGTATTTCAGCGGTCTGACCTGCATGTGCTCGCGCGGGGTTCCTCCCCTCCCGGACCAGGGCTCTCCCCGGCCTGCCCATGAAGGCCCCGCTGCTGCCTGCTGCACTGGGTTACATCAGCCTGCTGCACCTGTCGATGTGTCGAGCCCTCCCCATGCACTCCGGGCCCGAGGACCTCCCCCCTGAGCCCAGGTAAGCGCCGGGACTAGTCCTGTGTGTCATATCAGGGACCGGCGAGTAACACCCTGTGTCCGAGCTGCGCGATCCTGCATTCCAGCCTTGCACTTGCACCATCCGGGCCGTCCAGCCCTGCTCCCCACCTAAGCACTGTGCTGCGTCCCGTCTAGCACCGGCTGATGCAGCTCGAGGTCCCTACCATACTCTGGTTGATGCTACCCTGCCTCCAAGCGAGTCACAGGGCGTTTCAGCTAAGCGCTAGCTCACGCGAGCCTGCCTCTGACATGCGCTGGGCGGCTCCTCCTTGCACCCCTGCCTTCACAACCGTGTCTCCTAGCCATGCGGTGGATGATGCAACCCTGCATCCGACCTAAGCAACCTGGGGGGGTGCGACCCTGCATCTCAGCAGAGCACAGGTAGGCAATACAAGCGCTGGATGATACAACTCTGCTTCCGACATAGGGGTACAGCCCTGCATGCCGGCCACCCACGTGCAGAGTGATGCAACCGTGCTTCTTACCAAGGCGTCTCGACCGGCATCGCGTACTGCCCCAGTGCGCCTCGAGTCCCTGCACGTACTCTGAAGGTACGCCACGTACGCCTAAAGCGTGAGAAATTGCACTGTCCCGCCGGGACGCCCCGCCCTGCGGTGCTTCTCCCCAGCCGGATCCCCGCACGGACCAGGAACCCGACCGCCGCCGGAAGAAGTCGTCCTTGGTGAGTGCTTGCTGTCCTGTCTTCCCCCGCCCCCCCTCCCGCTGTCCATGTGTGCCCATTACCGCCCCCCCTCCCGCTGTCCATGTGTGCCCGTTCCCCCCCCCTCCAACACATCTGTAGGCGCTATGCATGCAGTTGGGGCTAGGCTGTTTTTTTTTTTGCTCCATGTCATCAAAAACATCATGTTTCTAGGCCTGGGCATATACACATAGATGTATTCATTGTGTGTGAATAAGGACACTGCAACAGTGCGAGTCACTATTCTGCCGATTTTTAGTGAGGATTTTGCCTTATCAAACAGTGGCAACATTTAACCATTATTTTCATTCCTTGGTGCTTCTGTTAACTGGTGTAGGACTTGGGTGTAGCTGACAGTTCACCCACCCATTCGTTTTTGGTGTATTTAGTGAGCCATTGTACATTGAGAAGTTATTGGGTTATCCTGATTATATTGTCCCCCCCGCCAGTGGTTTAATGCTGTCCTGGGGTTTACTGGTTAAGCCATGCTATCGGGATCTCTCGCACCCATCCTCATCATGAACGGAGCAGATGCACCCCCACTGGTGGTCCTCCCTACTAAATAAAAAACTACCTTGAGGGTTCCTTTTTAAATATGAGACTCTGCAGTTGTGTCTATTCAGAACTCAATTCCTCTTTTTAATCTCACCTTTTGGGCAAAGTGAATATCTTAAATCTGCCATTATTCGGAAGCTGCCCTCTGTCCCCCATAGTACCTGTGGGGGCTCTTTGTGGGTGTGTGGGGGGGCTCTGTGTGTGGGGGGGCTCTGTGTGGGTGGGGCTCTGTGTGGGTGTGTGTGGGGGGCTCTATGTGGGTGTGTGTGGGGGGGCTCTGTGTGTGTGGGCTCTCTGTGGGTGTGTGTGCCATTTGCGAGAGATTAAGCTATTGGCATTGTAAATGACAATGCCATTTATTTATCTGTTTTCAAAACCAACACATAAATAAAAATGTTGTCATTTACAATGCCAATAGCTCTAACTTTTGCAAAGGCGAAACCGTTGCATTGTAAATGCTTGTTGTCTCTGTCACTGGTATCTCAGTCTGTCGTGTGTCTTTCTATTCAATGTTCATCTTCCCCTACACTGTACAGTTTCTTCATCTCCTCATTTCTTTGGACATTTACATTCTCTCTTCTCCTTCGAATTTGTCACTCTTCCCTGTGATACTCTCTGTTCCTTTCCTCTGTTCCTTTCCTTGTCATAACTGGGCTTGCTGAAGAGGAGGGCCTCTCTCACTTCCAGTAATGAGATTGGAGCTAAAGGTAGCCATGGGACATGTGTTCATTCATACCAGTCCTTTGTATATTGAGTGATAATGAGTTTGACTGTCTCCAGCAGGATTTGGGGGGGGGGGGGGTTATATAAATGTCTACAAAAAGCGGCACCCTGGTCCTTAGAATACCAAGAGTTTTCCTTGTGTCCTATATGATCAGTTCAGGACCCTTCACTCCACTTTTAGTCCTCTCTGTTCCCCGTCACATTGACAACAAACTTCGTCCAACACCGCTCTACATGCTTGTAGAGGTGCCATATCCACACTGCTTGCAGGTACGTAGATCAGTTTCAGGGGCCAAACTTTGGGGATTAGGTTAAACACCAGGGGCGCCACAAAGCAGCACCAAGCTTACACCACCAGCGGCACAGGGGCTGCTGGATGCAGGGTGCAATTTTGACGTTGGGCGCCCAGTGCTTTTCAATGGGGATTCTTCTTTCAGCGAAGAGGCTGCAGGCGTGGCACCGAAGCTTGCAGGGGGGAGACCAATGACAGCAGAGGTACGTTGAGATGTAGGGGGTTGTAAGGACACCATCAGTTCA
Source organism: Lissotriton helveticus (assembly GCF_964261635.1). NCBI lineage: Eukaryota > Metazoa > Chordata > Amphibia > Caudata > Salamandridae > Lissotriton > Lissotriton helveticus. The sequence goes on from NC_136070.1 coordinate 645,397,033, forward strand.
TCTCACCGAAGCCCCTGGGGTGCCTGTCGAAGTCTTCTTACCAGAGCCAGTCGTAGGGAGTCTCTGAATTCATACTGCAGGTACTGCAGGTATATGGTACAATAACTCCCATACTGGAATCAGTGTGGATTTATTGAGTGGAGTAGTTTGGTACCAAACACTCCTGTGCTCACTGAAGCCATCGTGGTGCTGTGGAACTCTAGTTGTCGAGTTTCAAGCTCATGTACTTTTTATGGCTTCCCTGGCACTTACAATAGTAAGGAACGGACTCCAATATTGTAGGGGCATATCTGCTCCTGCAGATAAGGCCCTCACATGTGGTATAGTGCACCCTGCCTTAGGGCTGTGAGACCTGCAAGAGGGGTGACTTACCTATGCCTTCAGGCAGTTCTGGTTGGCGTGGCACCCAGGCAGGGTGCCATGTCGACTTTGTGGTCTTCTCTCTCAAAGGGCATGCAAGCTGCAAGAGCAGTGGCATGGTCCCATTGAGGGGGGCAGGGGACCATCTTCAGCTCCCAGGCACTCAGGGTACCACTTACAGGGGGTAGAAGCACCAATTTGGGGTTTATTTTTTAGGAAAGAGCACTAGCACAGAGACCTGGTTGGCAAGGACCCTAAGCACTACAATTAAAACCACAACAAAACCAGGCAACAAGTGGGGGCTAACCATGCAAAGAGGCACTTTCTCACAATGATGCAGGAACAATGTCCTGAGAACAGCTAGCTCCTGAGATCAGTCACCCGGACCCCCATACTGCCCCACTGAGTATGGATAGTGCAACCTGTGCAACCACACCCAGGATGCTCTGTTTTACTTAGGCAGCGCCATAATTACTGACTTTCCCCTCTGTTTCAGTGATTGAGCAGGTTCAGTCTTAGCCTGGACATGACCCCGTGCATCAAAAGTAGGTATGCCTGACATTCTTGCTGTACTAAAGGACCATTTCACCAATGAACATGTACTTAGAGGAAAACGTAGATAGGTGGGTCCAATGGGACAGTGTTGGTAAGACAAATTGAGGCTTGCACAGAACAATGGGCCAACTGGCAAGTTTCATGCCAGGTGGCTACAGAAGGTTTGAGCCCATTCAATTCAAATTTATAGAACAAATCGACGCCGGCGAACCTCTTGAGAATGTTCATGAATGAACAAATCTAGGGTGCCCAAACACCACTGAAATTGATTGATTGAAAGAATGATATGGACTAGTGTATGATATCCGAAAAAAACTGTAAATCAAAGCAGGGGCTGTCCAGATAAGTGGACTAAGGTTTAAGGGAAATGGAATGAATACAGCGGCATGATATGTACACCAATACCACCATCCAGGCAAAGGAATCAGATGATAATGGACTGTGATGTGGGGAGGGAGATTGTGACTACTGATACCCTGGAAATGTATATTTCCGATGCTGAGATTCCCCGTCTTGGGGACGCCTTCACGACATGTAACGCAATACTGGAAGTATATTGACTTGCTGATTGTTTGTTGTTTTTTTCTTGTTTAAATAAAAAGAATTTTAAAAAAATGAATGAGGAAAACCATTTAAGTATGATTCACCCAATACCAGTGGGTGATTTCATGGCGTATAGAAGAGGTGGGTGGTCTATTGCGTAAATACAGCCGATATGTCCCATAGGATGAGCAGACAAGTCTGTCCTATTTCAAGGATTCAGGGTGCATATCAACTACCTCGAAGATATCGGTTTCTGTGACAGCAGAGACCAGAGCTTGATTGGTGATAACTAAGCAGGTTCTTTTCTGAAACAGATGAGTTTATTGGGAACTTAGACACTGTGCCTAATGTGTAGAAAATGAGCACCTGGACCGAAGGTATGTCTCAGTAGGCTACTGCAGCTTGCACCGCCCACTGCCCATGTGAGTGCTGCCATGGGGTGTGTTGTAATCTGATGATTGGCTGTATGAATTCTGGTGTGTACCCGACCAAGCGCTTAGAGACCCCGGGGTGATAATGCGCTATATAAGTCGAAATAAATAAATAAATAAATAAATAAATGACATCACACTTCTTCAAATGTTATAATTTGATCTATTCCAGGTTACCCAAAGTTGTAAGAATGTCCTAGACGTGCTGGTATTAGATTATTTTTTACTGAATGTTTGATTGATAAACACTCTACTAATGTCCTCTGCTCAAATATAGTTAGACAGTACCACAGTGTGATGGATTGTCATAAACAGCAGCACTGGCGCTAAGAATTAAGGGCAGGTGTTGAGCTTCAGCAAACACCGGTGCAAATTAAGCACTGGTTATAAAGCACCCAATGGTTTTCGCTAGAAATGACAGGCCAGTCTTAAGCGGAGCACCATTTGAGTTGCCAAGAAGGATTGCAATGACTGGATTATGTCTAGCGTGACTCTGGGTTTCGGACAAGTAAAAGCAGAATGAAAGGAGGAGGGTGATGCTAGAATTCATTTCTAGATGCAAAAACCATAGTATGACAAGTGCAGGAGACAGGCAATCAGAAACACCTCTCATGGGCCTTGATTACCACTGCCCCAGAGAGGATTGCAGTTTTTAGCAATCAATCAATAAAACTTTATTTCGGTTCGAAGAACCATTAAAGTGCATACAATCGATCAATAATCGGAAAAATACATGTTAGTTAATAAATACACAACAAATTACAGTACATCGTATTATACTACAAAACACACGACTTATAAAACATCATTGTTCAATGAAGCACAGATGCCTTTTCACCATAAAACAGATCAGATCAAATAAGAGAGTGTGTAAATTACATTGCAATAAATCCTTTATGGCAATTTAAAAATATCACCTCTAATGAAAATATGGCACTTATTAGATATAGCCCAGATAAGACACATTCTTTGAAGGCAAAAACCTCCAAGAGAACCTAAAACTAGGATCTAAGAGGGTCCGCTATGCCAACCATATTGTCTTGTGATGGGCATTCATTCAAGAGAAAGTCAAACGTTACTAGTGTAACTTAGTCTAAAGTGCACAATGCTTAGAATAAAAAAGTTTAAAATCACTAAAACCTCAAAACATCCATACATCTGAACAACAGTTAATGAGAAAAAAATGCTTCACCCACATTTACTCCAATATGTTGAGTTGGGTCTGGAATAACAAGTGGTGGGAATTATGCATTTAATAAAGACCAACAATTCCCCCAAATTGTCTGTCAGGTTCCAGGTGCAGGGGCCTGATTTCATCCCCACCCAGCTATGCAAACATCACAAAATCATTTTTCACACACACCAGATTGAAAAAAAATACCTAGAAACTGAGAAAACAATAGGCTGATGAGTATCTGTTTTCAAACTTCTAAGGGCCTCATGACAATGTGATGTCCCTTGATTTCTGCAGAGTTGGAATATCCATTTGGACCTAGGATTCTTATGGGCTAGACCGAAAAATAAGACACGAACATCTGTTTCCTCAGCTGTACCATAAGTAGGGCATTTCACCAATGAATTATGGCCCTCACCCCTCCAGCGATTAGTGAATGTGCCCAGGGGTAGTGAACCATAACTAAACTGGATGTAAAGCTTCCTCGCTAGGGCCAGTTGAACCTCATCCAAAATATCCTCTAATCTATCAATTTCTTTAATCCTTATAAATGTTGAAGTCAAAGTTCCCAAGAAAGAACTCATCAAGAGGGAAGATAATTTGAACCCCTTGTAGCATTTCACCATTTCCCCCTTGAACATTGCCGAATAGGCCTTAGCAGGATCATCCCACATGCTTGCTTTGTCAAAGCTTTTTAGAGTTTCCCTAATGTAATAAAGTCATGGAAACCAGCCCGCCCTTTGTAACCTTAGAACTTCAACCTGGGCCAATCTATAAGAGATCAGCTAGGGAGTGGCCCATATTCTTCTCCAAAATAGAAGTAGCCTAAGTGCAATCTCTTCCAAAATTTATCTAACACCTAGATCTAATCAAATTGAAATTAATGGTGTGCTGTGGAAGGCTTACTAATTGCTTTCAAAAGTTGTTCTCCACCTGCACAATGTCTTATACAGGTGTATGTCCCCATAACTCAGCGCCATACAAAAAGCGCCTAGGGCTTGTGCTTTGTAAATATTAATAGTGGGGCTGACAGGTTTCTAAAAGGATCCCCTATACACCCTCGCAAGCCCATCCGTATGTGGTGCCAATTTAAGCCTTTGTTTGGCAATGTGGAAAGACCAGTCTATATATTCGCTAAGAGTTAGGCCTAGGTAGTCAAAGGTATAACCCCTCTCAAGACAAATACCTTGGATTTGGACGTGTGGAGTGGGATGGATTAAAAACCATGAATTTAGTTTTAGTAACATTAGTCTCTAGTCCCCTAGCCTTTCAAAAGGCATTGAAACTATCTAGTGTCCTTTGGATACCCATAGCAGTTTTTGCAAGAAGAAGGGTATCATCGGCAAACATCAATGCCGGTACTTTACAAGAGCCAAGCCTTGGTGCATCATTGTTATTAATGGTGTTCAATGTGGCTATAAGACTGTTGATATACAAACAAAATAACATCAGGCCTAACACACCCTTGTTGAATTCCTTTACCAACAGCAAAGGGTTCAGAGGGTTCCCCTAGTTTACCACGGTGAACCTGTGCAAAAGTATTCTCATGCAACCTCTTAACAACATGGCACATGGCACAGGTAGGAAGGAATGTCCAGGTCAGCTAATACTGACCAAAGTATGACCCACTGGACTAGATCAAATGCTGACTTTAGGTCTACAAATATCAGGTAAAGGATGTTAACCTCAAGGATAGCAGTTTTCCAATTTAAAAGTTGCAACCTAAAAACTTGATCTACAGTAGATGTGCGTTTTCTAAAACCCGCTTGGAAGGGTCTAAGAACCGTTGCTCCCTCTATCCAGTTGTGCAAACAATCTAATATTACCCAAGATAACACCTTTTGCATTGTATCAACTAGAATAATAGGTCTATAATGAACAGGCAACAACGGGGAACCCTTTTTATAAATGGGTATGATCTCCGCCCAAGAACTAGGAATAAGCATTCCCTCCATAATGGCATTAAAAATCACCCACAAATACGTGCCCCAGACTTCAAGGTTTGGAAAAGTAAAGGTCCCTGGGAATTTTATCAATGCCCGGGACCTTATGAGGGGCAATTTTGCCAATGGCCCCAGGTACTTTTGTTAAAGTTATCGCAGGATAGCCCTTCTGTCCAGAGAAGGGCAGAGCACTACTTGGCAAGCCCTTATCAATAGTTTCAGCTACACGTACCTCTTGTCCGTCTGGTATTCCATATAGGGTAATGTTCGTAATTTGGAGGGGTGGGGGGACCTTTTTTTTAAAGGGGGTATAGACAGTGCTGGAATATCCCATATCCTGTCCTCATCACTCAAGATGTCATGATTAATATTGAGGGGCTCAAAATGGCAAATAAAGTCGCCCCCAACTACTTAAAAGCCGGGGGAGCTGGGGGATGTAGTCTCCCACCCCAGCAACAACGACAACAATGTTTGAGGCACCAACGCTGTGGGATACCTCTGCAGGGTTAATGGTGTTCCGGCACCTGGGACTGACCCAAGGTAGCTTGGGGCTGTATTCTCCCACCCCAGCAGCAGCGAAAACAATGTTCAAGGCACCAGCACTGTGGGACGCCTCTGCTGGGTTTATGGCGCTTCAACACCTGGGACTGAGCAGAGGGAGCTGGGAGATGTAGTCTCCCAACCCAGCAGCAGCGACAACAAGGTTCATAGCTAACAAAAAATGGACACACCCGGGTTTGGAATGTTTGCAGGTGTGATAAATAGACTTATTCCAAGTCCTGATCTAAAAATGTGGCGTAACATGCACATTATTGTGCTTTCTACACAATATCTGCATATCTTGTCATTTTCCAGCTGTTTTGAGCTGCCTAACTGATCCTGGGGGGAACTGCTGGGGTGTGGGGTTTACCTGGTAATTTATTAGATGCTGTAAACTCTATATAACATAAAATTCCAATCCATGCACAAATCAGGGTGGTCACATGGATTCGACAATCCAGGGCACTGGTAATCAGTCCTGTGGAAAGCAGTAGGAATAAGACAAGAGCATACCAGCACTAGGGGACCAAGTAAATGGTAGTGATGTAAAACTTGACGAATGGTAAGGGTGGGACATTGAGTGCTTGGTGAAGGTCAGAAAAGGTGATGTATGGGAGAGGATTGATGACAATTCCAAAGGAGATGGGAACCGACAAAAAGAACGGGGAAGTTGAAGGAGGTGTAACCGGAGAATTTAGAAGTTAGGTAGTGCAGGGTGAAGGTGCAATGGTGGATCAAGATGGCCAATACCACGGTATTGATTGAGGAAGATTACATGGATGGTTGTTAAGGGAAGTAGGAAGGCTGAGAACGTTCTGTGATTGAGGGAGGAAGATGTAGCATTGAATTAATTTATTTTCCCTCCATATTCATGGTGGTATTGATGCCTTGGTGAATATCAGTATGTCTTGTATGCACGGGTACGCATGAGAAAGTGCCAGTGGCATAATAAAGGCCCCCGCAGCCCCCTCGGTTTGAGGGGGCCTCGAGCTCTGGGTGCCCCGTCTGGCCAGTGGTGTAGCTAGAACTTTGGCGGCCCTGCATTTCCTGCCCCGTGGCGGCTATATGTAGGGGGGGGGCTGCCCGAAACTATGCGGCGAGTGCAGGTACGAGGGGATGCAGTAAGAGGGGAGGTATTGACGATTTACACCCCGCTACGGCCACAGGTAAGGAGGGAGGCTGCTGCCCCCAAAACTCGTGCCACCAGGGGTGGAGTCGCGGTTCACTCCCACTTGCTACACCACTGCCTCTAACACTGGTAGGCCCCTGGCCTTGAAGCTTCAGACAGGCTCCGGAGCGTGGGGGGGGGGGGGGGGGGGGGAGAGCTGTATATTTATTTATTTATTTAAAGAGTTTTATATAGCGCTGGCTAGACCCGAAGGTATCAGAGCGTTTCACACGAGAATCAACAATGTAACAGAAAAAGATCAACAATTACACAATACATCAAAAAATAGGCAATACATTAGGAGAGGAGAGAAAGGAGAGAGAAAAGTAGTGGAGGGGGCAGGGGAGGTGAGAAAGGGAGGGTAAGGGAAGAGACAACAAGGAGAGACGAAAGGAAGTCTGTTAAAAAACCGACTGGGTAGGTACCTTGCAGGGGTGCCCCCCTCACGTTTCGTTCCCCCACTGGAAAGTGCCAGGTGTCTGGCAGATGCATGAGGTTGAAACGATGCGCCTTGTGAATGAATGGATTGTAGGGTGACTTGGATTTGGGAAAGACGATTGATTGGGGGTTTATTGCTGAAGGGATCTTGAATTGTGTACAGAATTCTTAAGAAACCGAAATGAAGTTTTTCTCATCGGCAAGTGGGTAGATCATGGAGTTCCTTTTCAACCACTGTTTTCACTTTGACTTTATTCAGGTTGAGGGTGGTAGCGCTATCTTGACGGGGCTACACACTAAAATGCATTATTTATTTTGCAGCCCAGCTGGTTCTTTCAAATTCATCCATCAAGACATTAACCATGTACTTCTTGAGAAACTCTCGACTCCGTGCAAAAGTGACTGACCAAGAAATTCACCACAGTCATTGGAGCCCCTACGCAAGAACTGGCCACGTATCTGACAAGAAGACACACTATTTTCCACAATCATCTGCAAGCAAAGTATTGTTGAGATGCAATAATTTTACTTGACAAACGTCTCAAAATAAGCCTGTTGTGTGCCAGACCCGAGGTATTAAATACCATTAGAGGCAAACTCGTCAATATCATTCAGTTTTCAATTTTTTTAAGGATCCCATTTCTTCGTCATATTTGCTCAAAGGATTTTTCTTTGTATCCCTTTCCATTTTTTCTAAAGCTTTCAATCCTTTTATTTTTTCTGGAAATTATGATACTTGGTTTGTTTATATATTTCACCAAAGTGCAGACTCTCACTGTGCCTTGGGGTGAGCTTTGGTATGTGTGTAAATAAGAAATAGCTGACATTTTAATAGTGTCACCGAAATACGATGTCATTAGGTAATTTAGTTAATCGGTTTCTTTGTTCAACTTTCTAGGAAAGCCACCAAGACGCTCGCAGTGCTCTAATACGACCTAGAAACCATTACTGAGAAGTGCTGAAAGCTGAGGATTTTAAATGCACCTTATCGCCATAGCAACATTCTTCGTCTCCTTAGTAACTGGGCCAGGATATTGAAAGGCACCTGGGCACAGCCAGGGAAGGCCTTAAGCCTGCCGTGAGGGAATTGCATGTCGTCTCCGTTCTTCCTAGGAAAGAACGCAGATCCTGAGAACAAGAGAGAGACTGTCAGAAAGGTGTACACGGAGAGATGACAGACAATGGTGACTGCAGAGACAGCCAGGAGATAAAACAGAGGGATAGACCGGGAGAGACGCAGTGAATAAAACAGAGAATATGGATGTGTGGAAAGGATATTCCTCAGCCCAGGGTCGGATTGGGAACACATTCAGAGCCGGGCGCCGAAAGAAAAAGTGGCCCACATTTGTGGATACTGACCTTTAATGAAACATTGCTTAGTATCAGCAACTTGTAGGGACAGTAGCATTGGCCAAGATTAAAGAAACACTAGACACACTATTATTCCATGGCAACTCGCCCACAGACCACCTCACCTAATCTTCAGACTTATACTTTTCTCTACTTTGGGTGCCTAAATGTGTTTTTTTTCCTGAGTTTTATATAGCGTACAATCGAACCCAAGGTATCGGGTATCAGAGCCCTTTACATGAGCACCAGTTACATTACACAGGGACACATTTTTTTTGTTAGCCCCGGGGAGATTAAGGTATTTGCCCAGAATTACAGGATGTTGAGCGTAGTTGCCGAGACTCGAACCAGGTTCCCCAGATTCGAGGTCGGCCGCTCTAGCCGTTAGGCCACATCCTCTCCCCAATAGGTGTTAGTCACCAATTGGTCCTTTAGTCTGTGCTCCCCTCCAAAGATCCCTAAATGTCATGTATTAAAACAGGCCATGAGTCAGAGAGCCATGAGCATCCTTCATGCCTGGAGGCTTCAGGTCACCCTCAAGGAACCAGGGGTCTTCCTTTTTTGGTTGTCACTCAAGAGCCTTTCTGTAAGGGAAGTCTATGGGGATTGCATACTACTTTGTACTTAATGTATTTTGTACTGTGGGAAGAGACTTGATTCGAATCTGGAAAAGCTGCAAGAATTCACTCCAAATGCCTTTTTTTCTCTTTGTCTCTATACCCCTTTCTTACTTGCTGTGTGTGCACCCCTCTTGTGCTTGCTTACACCTTTTCCCCCTCTTTCTAGTTCTTCATTTTTCACTCATACTCTACTTCTTTCCCTCTCCTTGGTGTCTCTCTTTGCACCTATGTGCTTCGCTCAGTCTCTCACATCTCCCCTCTCTCTTTTTCTATCTTTCTCACTGTCTACAAATCCCCCTCTCTCCCCTACTACTCACTCCCCAGCAGGCTCTTTCTTCAGTTATTTGTATATCTCTCATGCCCTTATTGCTCCTGTCATTTTATATTTCTCCTTAAAGTTTTATTCAATTTCTCTGTCTTGCAAACCTTGCCTTTTTCTCCAGTCTTGCTCTCTTCTTTCAGTCTTTTTCACGTCCCTCTGCCCCTTGAATTTCTTTGCACTACACCTAATGTTATATTCCTATGTGTCCCCTATATTGCTTTGCTGCAGACAGTAATGGAAAGTCCTCACGTGCCTGGAGTCATCGTTTAAACCAAAGGATAACCTACAGGTGGAATTTCCTTTACCATTCCATCCCTTTGATGAAGGAAATTCCACTAGTGGATTGTACTTTACATTTAGCACTACCTCCTGGAATGCCAACAACCTCTAAACTAGACCGAGGGAGAGAATTCGAATAATGCATGTGCATTAGTAACCATCCTTCCTTTTTTCTCACAGACCAGAAAATGTTTGACACCCTCTACTGCCTTACCTTCCTCTCCATTATTTCCTTCGTCATTCACTTTTTTGGTAGTTTTATTTAACACAAACTCGACCCAATGGCATTGGAGCACTTTACATGGACACATTCATTTTTTTTTAATTAGGCATGGGGAGATTACGTAATTTGCCTAGATTCACAGGATGTTGAGCCAACGCTGAGACTCAAACCTTGTTCCCAAGTTCCAAAGTATGCTGTACTGGGAGAACGTGCCTCATTTCGGATGTTTGATCGCGGCATCAGAGCAAGCCGACCTGCCTGGCGGGTTCTCTAACTTTTGACTCAGCGACAGGGACTTCGGATTCCTCCCGCCCCCCATCCTCTCGTTCTCCCTGCTTTGGAGCCTACTGGCCCAATTCAACCATGTAATTTCTTATGGTAACCTAGCCCGCCATCACAACCCAGTCCTGATGAAGACCCCCTTCGAAGGTTTCATGGACACCTAGCTTTCCATCTGGGGTCGAAACGTCGACAACCTTCCCTCTTGCCCGCCTGCGCCTTAACCCTATGAACTACTGTATAGGCATATTGAGCATGGTTGCATTGGATATTCTATGAACAGTTATTGTCACTCTGCATTGGCTCAATGTCGAAGCCATCATCTATTGTGAACTGAAAAAGGTTGCACGACCAGCACTTTAACCCTCCAACCCTCCACGAACCCTTGCACTTATCCCATACCCCCCTACCCTCCCACACTTTGGGGCACAAATGTTTTGTCTTAAGATGTTGCAGTGTCTTTGTGATATACTGAACTCGTAGGCACATTGTGATTAAATAACAGTGTCCTTCCAAAGTTTATGACTTTCATTGTATGTTTTTGTTTCTGAAATTAAGTGTTTTATTTTCCTTTTGAATATATTTTGTACTGGGACCCCCTCTCTATGTACCGCCATACACCCAGGTCCCAGCGACTTATATGGGTATACCCTCTCTCCCGTAACAAGTTCCAAAGTTGGCAACTTTGGCTGTTACGCCACATCCTCTACCACTTTCCTGTCTCCCTCTTCTTTGTTTTCGCTTTCCAGCTTTCTCTCTATCTTTAGCAATTTACATACCTCTCTCCACTGTCTACGATCACTTGTTCTCCCTAAACTCTCCCCTCTCATTCCTTCCATCTATCTGCATCTCTAGCACTCTTATCCTATCTTCTCTGCCTTGCCTTTCTTCCTCACTTGATTTCCTTTTCCTCTTTATATATTTTTGTCATTCTTCTCCACTCTGCTTAGTCACTTCTCTTTTTGTCTCACTCCACATTGCTCTCCTCGATCAATTCATTTTGTAACTGAACATTTTGACAGTAATGTTTAAACAAGCATTTACAATGCAACGGTTTCGCCTTTGCAAAAGTTAGAGCTATTGGCATTGTAAATGACAAAAATTTTATTTATGTGTTGGTTTTGAAAACAGATAAATAAATGGCATTGTCATTTACAATGCCAATAGCTTAATCTCTCGCAAATGCCACACACACACACACACACAGAGAGCCCCCCACACTCACACCCACACAGAGCCCCCCCACACCGAGCCCCCCACACACACCCACACAGAGCCCCCCCACACACACCCACACAGAGCCCCCCCACACACCCACCCACACAGAGCCCCCCACACACTGCACATACATAGGCTACCAACATGGATATAATCTACACACCAACTAACCTGATATGCTAGGACACCCTAAATACCAACTCATCAAGTATCTCAACTACATGGATATATGTTAAAATAAATCACCCATACGTAGATGTGCTTAGTGTACGCTAGCTCCTGTCACAGCAGAATATGCAGTATGCTAGTTAATCTCACACTGTATACCCACATATATAAGAAGATCTGTTTTACAGGAAATTTAGAACAGTTTTCAGTATTGACCTTTTGTGCGATAGCTTAATGTATTCTGAATATTTGTCTTGTTTTACTGAAGACATCATATAAGCCAGCTCATTACAAATATATAGTTCAGATTTACACTCAGGGACGTAGCTTAATCAGGGAGTTTGCTGAGCTCAAATTCCCAACTTGGAAAAAAAAATGGGCTATAGGGTGAATGGACGAGACGAAAGTATCAGGATGGATTGTTGCCATAAGTAGAAGGGTCAGCACTGGGTTGCATTAGAAGGACCTCTGTGGCTGACAAGTACTCCATTGCAACGGCGACCCAATACCCTGTCCACAAAACCCAATGTCTGCCAACCCAATTTTGAGTTGGTGGACTGCAAGCTTTCGCTGACAAGATTAAAATGTATTCAGATGTTGTAAAACTTCCTCCAATGACCCAACAGAGATGGGGCTGTTGGAGGTAAGCCAACCGACCGTCTGCCCTATTCAGAATGGGCAGTCGGATTACTTCCCACCCCCCACCGTCTTGTCACCGCCAAACTAGATGTGAGGGACAGTAAAAAAATAAAAAAAAGACCCCCCACACACTGTGAGAGAACACCCAAGGTGTGGGGGAGGTTATTAGGTCGTTTCTTCTAAAAAATAAAACCTTGCAATGAGAGTTTGTTTTTGAAACTTTTAGACTGTGGAAAAGTTTGACGGTTGGATGGCATGTTTGATAGAGCTGTCGTCAAACTTTAGCTACATCGTCAGTAACTGACATGATGGCGGCTCCTGTCAATATATAGAGATGTCGACCGAGCAAGTGAACATTTCTAAATTTGGCAGGTGGAGTAACGATAGGAAACGAGACGTGAAGTCCTTTGCCACTCTGTCTGCCTTTACTCCGTCTGTCAACCTCTAAATCAGGCCCTCTATTTTGTGAGGCATGGTGGGTGAAAAGAAAAATGGTTCGGGATACCGGCTTGACTGATTGCCAGTAGTGGGTAATGTTCTTTCCCTCTGCATCCAAAAATGTGTCTCCTCTGCTGCACTACAAGGTTGTGGCTGCCCCAATGCGCCAAACACCGCCGTTCAGTTTCTTGCACAGGACTGTCTGCCCCCCTCCCAGATATGTTTAACATCTGCGAGCTCCAATAGGGAAAAGTAAACTTAATTTGCGACTGAAATTATTTATTTGGGGGCAGGATTTTAAAAAATCGCACCATTTTACATGAAGCTACTCAAAAATAGGAAGAAATCCAGAAAAAAAGACGTCAAACACGGCCACATGATGCCTTTTGCCCCGTTTCCACGTTTTGGGTCCATTTTCGGTCTGCAAGCCCTCTCTCGGGCAAGGGGGCTGACACCACGGCCGGTGTCCCTGCAGCCCTCACGGGGACGCTGTAGAGATGCATAGAGAGGCGGGGCGGGACAGAGGGCAGGGGGCTGGCACGGTTTATCTGACATGCCTTGGCACTCTGTCCATGTTTAGAAGCAAGACTGCCCCAAGTTCCTACATTGTGTTTGACACAGACCGTACAGTGGGAAGCACCGCACACGCAGTGTGTTTCACACACACCCTCTTCATGTTCACATCCGTGCATCACAAGCCCTCCACACACACAGCTGCCCGAGATGCGCAGTGCTTTTGTTGCCAAACACGATAGTGACAAGCCGCCGAGCAAACACACTGTCCTACTGGGAAGGAAACTAAAGGGTAACGCATTCCTTTACGTGTGAGGGTGCTGGAAGGTCACTCCAGCCCTCGCCCCCGCCCTTCCTCTTCACCAGTAACACCTAGCTCAGACCCATCATAATCATCACCCCCATGCTGCAAGCGGTAAAGCGGCTGCTATTTCAACATGCAGAAAGAGGTGATAGGGAAGCAGAGCAAAATGCGAAAGCTTCCACCCCGGCCAATAGAGGTGATTTCAATAGTTTTGAAAACAGGAGAATATGTACATGAATTGATACAAAAATGGCAAAACATCAAAGAAAACCTACGCTAATCACTGCGCTCAGCCCTCTGCTGATGCCGCACTTGGCTCAGCTGCACACAACTATACTGCAGTAATATAACCAGCAAAATTAAGTAAATTGAAGCCCGACTAATGGGAGCACTAAAGGTAGTATAAAAACAGTGGAAGACTTACTGAGTATGCACAACGGAGGCTGAATTGATCAGACTAAATTGGTCATAATGATGGGGCTCATCCGGGCAGAGAGCGGCGTGCCGATTACCGACACTGGGTTAGGAATGCACAGCCGTTATTTCCGTCAGTGGCTGCGACTCGTGTCAATTAGGCGAGTTCCCACATTAACTCTGAAGGGGGAAAGTGGTAAATGTTAGGGAAGGGAACAAGGCGGCGTGCCCGCAAGGTTAACAAGTACTGTGCTTCCTCACCCTCCTCTGCTACGTGTTGCTTCTACTCGGCTTACCCAGTTTCCTTCAATCTGGCTACTACCAACCGTGCCCACGTTGACACTCTCCTACTCCTGTTGCTCACGGCCTCTCTGCGGTCTCGTTTACCCCCTCACCTCACTCTCCTCCTCAGTTACACCTGTTGTTCTACTCTCTTGCCTTTGCTCTCCTCCCATCAAAGGAGGGCATTACCTTACTGCGGCTAAACGCACAGGTCTCACCTCAGGTCTCGGGGTCTTGTGGTCTCTTCCTCTAGGTTCCCCGAGGTTCTGCCCCGACTCCATGCTTCTCGCTGCTTTCCCAATCGGACCACCACTGCTCCTCCCCTAATAGCTGTCATGGACTCTTCCGGACAACATGAGAGAATTTGGAGTTAATCACATTTGTTGAAGAAACGATTTGACCAATCAGCAATCGCTATTATTACCACGTGACATTGGCTCTTCTGATTGGCTCCAGAACACTTTGCTTCCGGTCTCTTGATTTTCGCCATGTTTTGGGTGTTTTGTTAACGTTATGTATTTCTCATAAATGGTGTGTGCTGTCAAGTTTCATATGGACTGGTTTCCGCTGCAGTCTCTTGCTGCTACAATTCCTAGTTTGGCTTTAATGAATGTAGAAACAAGATGCGGTTAATTAAAAAGATTATCGCCTACAAGTGCGCCTTACATTTCCATGTTTCTGTAGAAAACCTTGCTTACAAATACTATGCTGCAGAGCCCTAAAGTGTCATTGGTCCGTCTGTGAGTAGATCAAGTTTTGTTTTTAATTTCTTTATATACTGGAAAAATATGGTCCAGGTTTGCTAATGGCAAACGACTGCAAATCCTAGAATGCAGAGCAAAATTTGAGCTGAAAGAGCTACTCACGCATGCCCCTGGGAAACTTGAGAGCTCTGCACAGTGACCAAGGAGGCGGAGCAGCGAGTCAGTAGCAGCACTGATATAACAAGTCAGGTCCCGGGCCGGCAGCCAATCACAGCGCGGCCCGGGAATGACGTCACAGGGGTGTCCCGGCCGGCAGATTCGGGGGCGTGTTTTTCGCGCTCTCCCCTTCCCATTGGCTGGAAGGTAAAATTCCAGCCAATGGGAAGAGGAGAGGGCGGGAGTTAAAAAAAGACTGAGAAACGCCCCCGAATCGCGTTCGGACGGGGAAAGAATGATTGACAGCCTCTGTCTCCCAATGGCTAGCCTCCATTTATGGAGCTAGCCAATGATAGACAGAGGCGGGTCATCACCCGACATAGAACTCAAGAGGTTTTGCTAGCGCATGCGTACTTCGTACGCATTGCTAGGCAAAACCTAAAAAGAATACTTGTTTTGTGTTGTCAAAAACATCTGTCTTTTTGCTCATTTTGGTTGTTTGCTTTATTTTGTATTTTTTCGTTCAGTGGTGAACCGGAGTCCCCTCCCAGTTTTTAAGATGACAAGGTGGAAGCAGGCACCTGTGACTCGTCTGTCTGCTGCTGGAGGCAAAAGTAGAGCCTCTTAGATGGTCACCACACATAATCTGTCTCCCTGCCCAGCTCCCTTTGGCCCCCATCCCCGGTAACGTTAGTTCTGGTTGTGATGCTCAAAAAGAGCTCAACCACTCCCAGTGAACGCACTGCCACGCTGAGAGACTCAGGACAGGAGGAGACCCACCCCATGCCGTGCCTACTCAGTTTGGCCATTGTCCCACTCCACAAGACAATAAACCAGCCATTCTCTGTACTTGGTTACAATGAGGTCTGATCTTCCCACTAAAGCTACAGCAGACTTTAAGGTCATACGCCTGAGGCCAAGCTGGCCTAGGAATATGTGGTTTTATCTACAGCTGAAAAAAATGGCCCTCCAGCTGGCCTTTGCCTCAAGCCCATTGGGAAATGGCCAATTGCCCACCCTGCCAATCCAGCACTGCTTCAGCCTTTAACCCTGGCCATCGAAGTGGGCCAGTGAGGCAGTTAGGATGTACGCCATGCCTTGCGCCCATTCTGATTGGCCCTGGAAATCTTGAGTGGCCGTCAGATGCCTCCAGAGGCCTGATGATTGCCCTGTCTGCTGTGAACGTGGAGCGTGTAGCACGAATGCCATTTAGGCATAGTCATGGGTCGCAGCTGCAACCCCTGGCATCATGACAAAAATCTAATTATATTGCTTTGCTGTCCTGGTGCTCAGGTTACTATATTAATTTAAATAATTAGCTAATTTATTTTCTGGAAAATTCTAGAGGTGCGGTTTACTGTAGACAGGCAATGATAGAGACACAGGAATGAATGACCAATTATTCAACTATAAAGTAGCCAACTTCAGTACATCGTAAGAGTTTGAGAGTTGCCCTGGGGTGTAGCAATTGTGTTTCTTTAAGGACTTGGCAGAAGGTGGTAAGCTTTGTTTCCAACATGTTTATTGATTGGTGCTTGCTATTTCCCTAAGCTGTAAGAGTGTTTGAGCATTTGTCTGATAGTCCTGTTCCACCAATCTTCAAAAAGAATGATTACACTTCGCAAATCGCTGTGCATTATGCACAAATCCCCATTTTGAGAAGCTTGGTCAGCCCCTATAAAGCCAATAGGGCACTCAGATCCGACCACCTGTACCTCGCTAATGTCCCCAGAGTAAAGAAGGCTCGAACAGGAGGACGTCGCTTCTCCTTGAACGCCGTGAAGCTTTGGAACTCCCTCCCCCTCAAGATTCGCACTGAACCCAGCCTTCAGAAATTTCGCAAGCTGTTGAAAACCTTGTTTTTCCCTTAAAGGTTCTGCCACTTCCGCTAGCTCTGGTCTAATCTCTTCTCTTAGCGCTGGGACGCCTACGGGTAACCACGCGCTCTATAAATCCTATTTCATTCCATTCCATTCCACTTGCTTTTAGTTATAAGTATTTTGTGATATGGCATCTGTTGCTGCAAAGTGGCTCAGTCCTGTAGAGATAATCAGCCAGACCAGTCTTTGTCCCCATATTGAAAGCCCTGGGTGCATACAGATAAATGGGTCGCTATGAGCAGCTGCACAAAGTTAAACGGAGAACAGTGTATACAGGTGAAAGGAAGCAAGGTCCTCACACTCAAGATGTTCCCCTCAACCTCTAATTCTCTCTCCCAATAATGACAAACGTCACCAATAAAACTGTTTCAACATCCACTCTCCTCAAACTTACTTCCAACCACCGTCCATTCATCCTACCCCAAATGTTGCCTTCACATGTACGATCCTCTAACACCTCCAGATAACCACCAAGGCCTTTCATACTCTCACCACCCAGCAGAACCCTTACAAGACATTTTCTGGTCCCACTACAGGAAGACCAGATTATTGGGCTGTCGTTGAACAGCCACACAGCCAAACTTCAACCACTAACGTTGACTGTCTCCCCAAACATCAGTACAACCACTAACTCCACAACCTTACTGTCAGTTTATTGGCCAGAAGCTCTCTAATGCCCATCAAGTGTCACAGAAAGGACATTTGAACCCCATAGTGCCCCAGTAATGAAAATTCCTTCTCCACAATGCTCTCATGCTGCAAGACCGATATGCCCTGACTAATACAATAACTCTTAATCTCCTCGTAGTTGAAGTCGACTAGAACGGAGTGGTGGACAATACCAGGGACAGGTTTTGGGGCGGGAGTAGGTTAATTAAACACTGTTCGCTGTTGGCACCAATATAGCAGCAATAGACCTCTCTGATGTTAAGCACCTCCTCCAGCCTATATACAACAAATATACATTCCATTCGGGAGCCCATAACACTCTTTCCTGCTTTGACTATGTCTTTCTATCCAAAGCAGACACGACCCTCATTCTCCGATAGGGATACACATTAAAATGGGATACATAAGATCCCCAATAGGCTGGAGAATGTCTCCTTGGTCCCTTTGTGACCAAACAATTTAGGTTGCAAATACACAAAACCTGATAATTCACAAACACTTAAAACTTTTTAATGGATACCAGGAGCCGTTTTAACAATATCTCTGCCCATGGGCTGGCTTTTAAAAATATTTTTGCCAGTCACCTCCAGATACAAGTGTTCAATTTTCGCTGTTTGTCAATACACCAGGCAGCATTTCATCTTGTAAATGTAGCCAAGAAGAAAAAATGTGTGGAAGGTCAAAAAGTACCTCACCTAAGCATCACCAAGGGAGCTGCTGGTTGGTACTCACCAGTTTGCCCACGCTATCATCATTGGTAACTTTCATAACCATAAAGAAAAACAAAGAGTGTCCTAATTTGATGCTTACTTGAGGTATTTTCTGACCTTTCACACCTTTTTTCTTCTTGGCTACATTTACAAGATGAAATGCTGCCTGGTGTATGGACAAACAGTGAAAATTGAACACTTGGATCTGGAGGTGACTGGCAAAAATGTTTTTAAAAAGCCAGCCCGTGGGCAGAGATATTGTTAAAACTGTTCCTGATATTCGTTAAAAAGTTTTAGTGTACGTAATAATCAGGTTTTGTGTATTTGCAATTTGATGATTGGGGGGTAACCTGATTATTATTTCCCTCTTGTGCTCCTTTTTGTGTATGACCAAACAATTTAGGGCCAATGCGGGTGTGAATCTCTTTTCTCACAGAACTGAGGGTCAGTTGCCTTCCCCTCCATCCTGTGGGAAGCCTTTAAGGCGACCCTATAAGGGCACATCATTAGCTATTCCGCAGGTGAGAAGCAAAGGAAACTGCAGCTAATAAAAGACTTATCATGGTTTCAAACCCTGGATGCCGATACAGAGAAGACTCTAGTCCACAGATGCATAGGGATGCTACCCACACCCAACAATTGATTCAGCAAACAATTCTGGATTATGCTAAAAACTTGTAGTTGGCATTGCAAACCCGCATATATCACTGGAGTTGACCAAGCTATAAATGTACAGATTTAAGGCAACCATTCAGAACACAATAATTGAGTGCTAATCAGTGGACAGTGAAGAGTCAAAAAGAACCAAAGACACCAAATTATTTATCAAAAATACTAAATAAGCTTTTATTAAGTGTTAAATAATTAGGAAAAATGTAATAATAATTAATTCACTTTCATGTCCATCATACAAAGTCACGGTTTTTCAATAAAAATTTGCTGAGTGCCTAATGGGCAAATCATTTTTGAACCTACAAAACAGAGATCTTTTGAGTCTGTTCATCTGCACCGCGTCATATCTAACCCCGGAAATACATAAGTGACATCCAGTCACATTCTGACACGATTGCGTTTTCTCGTTATATTACGGTGACGCTCAATCCAGTAGTTATCTACTGCCCATTAGGCACACAGCAAATTTTTATTGAAAAAACGTGTGGATTCACATTTTTCATCTACCTCTGATGTACTGACAACCTTCTTTTTGCCTTTGACAATCAAGATTACACATCAAGATTCGCACTGTCTTCGATGACCGTTCTACACGACTGGTCCCTCATATACCACCGCAAACAGATTCAACAACTGTCTTCACTGTGGCCCTCTTCCTGACGAAGGAAATCTTGTTGGACGTCACCTACCCAGTCGGTCTTTAGCCAGACTTCCTTTCGTCTCTTCTGTCGTCTCTTTCCGCATCCTCCCTCTATTTATGTCTCTCCTTCTCTCCTCTCTCAATGTATTGAGACTGAACTATTTTGTCTGATGCCCGATGGAGCTACCTGGTTTAGCTATAGGGGAGATGGGCCGTGGACTCCCTCCTTGGTCGTCACCTACCCAGTCGGTCTTTAGACAGACTTCCTTTCGTCTCTCCTTGTTGTCTCTGCCCTCACCCTCCCTTACTCATCTCCCCTGCCCTTCTACTACTTTTCTCTCTCCTTTCCCTCCCTTCCTAATGTATTGCCTATTTCTTTTTTTGATGTATTGTTTAATTGTTGATCTTTTTCTGATACATTGTTGATTCTCATGTAAAGCACTCTGATACCTCCGGGTCTAGCCAGCTCTATATAAAACTCTTTAAATAATTAAATAAGTAAAGTTGTGCCGAAACGCTCGTAGAAACCACCAGTCATTTGAATTTGTGCCACTTATTTTCCAACTGAAATTAATATTTAGTTAATTCATCATTGTTGAGTAATATGTCACCATACCAATAATGTTTTTAAACTGTTTCCAGTGTGTCTGTGAGTCTGTATGATGAACATGAAAGTGAATAAATGATTATTAAATTTCTCCTAACTATTTAACACTCAATAAAAGCTTATTTTGTATTTTTAATAAATAATTTGTTGTCTTTGGTTCTTTTTGACTTTTTACTGTCCACTGATGAACACTCAATTATTGTGTTCCGAATGGTTGCCTTAAATCTGTACATTTATTGTTAATTTCCCTACCTTAAGGAACCACATCATAATTAGTAGGGGGCCTCTTCTTTTGTGCTCAAGTTGACTAAGCTGCCATCATCTAACCACTGTCTCATGACAGAAGACTGACCCAACAAAAAACTTAACTCCGCAAACTTTGATTGGTGACCTTGGTCAGGCCATCCAAAAGATCCCCTGCCGCAAAAGAAAGTTTGCGACACAAAGTGAAATGGCCCATGGATAATGTTCTGGCGAACCTTCCTTAGGAGGGCAAAATGGAAATCGAGGAGCCCTCTGGATCATGCTGTCCATGTCCCAATTGTTTTGGGTAGGGAAAGACTTCCTGAAGAGACGAAGGATATACCCTCAGGGGTCGTCCCCCTCAGTGCCTTCAGGAATACAAAGGACCCTATGATTATTCCTACGAGATCAGTTCTCCAAGTCCTCGACTCTAGATAAAAGAGTGGCCATCTGAGCTTCTTGCTGCTGGTATTATGATTTAACTTCCTCCACTGCTACCTGCAGGGCTGCTGAGTTGATTCAACTTTGCTGAGACGTGTGTGGAGGATCCATATGCCCAGAGAGTTTCCTCAAAACAACTTGTGTCTTGAGATGTGCAGTCTTTAACATGAGAGAGTCCTTGTGATACTCCTCCATATGCTGTTGTAAGAGGTTGTAGATAGCGGATAATGGAGGGAAGCCAGGCTCAGTAGTAGCGAAAGTAGCAGTGTTGGAAAGGGACTATGCCCCTTTCCCAGTATCAAGTTTTGTAGAAGGAACGATGTGAGAGGTTGAAGAGGTGACTATCTATAGGACCGGAGGAGAAGCATTAGTGAGGGTAAGATCTGTGCCATTAGGGCCCCACAAGAGTCTGCCTTCAGATGCTGATGCAGATACCACAGGGTTGAGGGTCCCCTGCTCAAAGGTCAGTGTAACCCGTTCTTTAATTTGCATGGTTGTGGTAAAGCCAGACCCGCCCTCCAGTCCACTGATGTTTGATGAAGGGCTGCTCACTTTGTCTTTGGCTCTAACAGACAACCAGTTCTTAAGACTAGCCGTAGCAACATTGCCACCCAGTTCACGATCCTCCGAGTCAGAGTCAGACACACTCCCAGCATCTGATACAGAAAAGAAAGCCTCAAGGGGTTCCTGCAGAATAAGAGCCTGAGACGGGAGTTGTTGCCCATATAATGTTATCTGCATTGAGAGTGCCTGTTGCATCAGTACCCAATAGGACCTCTGACATACCAGAAGGAGGACGCTGGTGCTGGACACTTGTCTTCTGGGACCCTCCTTGGTGAGGACAAGGCCCAGGATCCAGCTCGGTAGAGATTGTGGCCAGTGCTGCTGTTCCTGATGATAGCTCATATATGACAGTCACCGGATTTCCAGACAGAACCTTCACCCAGAGATACTTTGGGGGGGGCGCACCCCTCTCTCCACCCACACTGGCTAATGTCTGAAAAGGAGAGATATAGTGAGCTATAGTTCTCTTAGAGAATGTAGCACAGTTTGATAAAGGTAGGGACACCATTTCTGCAATGATCAATATATCTATTTTGACCCCCAGAGTCTTCTATTCAACAACAGACTGCAGAGCCAATGACTGCCCCCCCACACACACACACACATACACATACACACACTGCCGTAGCTGAGGCACCCAGATTAATTGTCATACTAGGTGAGGCTTTGATAGACTGGGACCTCTTCCTCCCTGCCCTCAGTGGACGGGGGGTGGGGTGGTGCGGCACTAGTGAAATTCAGGCAGCATTACCGCCCCAGCCAATGACTTGGCTGGCATCTTGAAGAAATAGAGGCTGGGAGTAATTTGCCGTAAAAAAGCCTGACTCCTCCAACTTAATTTTAAAGTTCTCTCCTCTCCAGCCTTACTACCCACACAATATCCCAAATTCTCTCTTTCACAGATGAATGGGTTGCTGTGTGGATTCTTATGGTACAAGGGTCTTCTTTGTATAGCCCTGACTAAATGTTATACGATTAAATTTGATGGTAGCATTGGGTCTGCTTATATTAATATATAAATATTATAAGGCATCACATCTAAGCATAATCAATGAATGGTTGTAAGACACCCAGGACGACCCTGTGTATGCACTGGAAAAGTGGGTGCTCCAAGGTACCCCAATTCTCTTCTATTATATGATGCCTTCACGATATCCCTCCTCCCTCGGTCAACTAAGGTTGTCCTCAAGCTGTGGAGTTCGACCATACGGCATATAGGAAGACACAATGAGCTGACTGAGCAGACTTCCCTGTGGATGGGCACAGTCCTGGCCAAGGTGGCTGTTCTCAAGGGCTTTCAGGAATGGGACTTCCCCATTCTGGAGACAGGTGATCTGTTGTTTACAGGGGGTGCTGAGGTGGCACCATCTGCACCCAATCTAACCCGCCTACACATAAACAAAACTATTAGCAGGAACAGCCACATGATATTGCCAGTTATTGGAAAATCGAAGAACCCCCTCTTGGTGGAGGAATGGAAAAGGGGAATGGATTTCTCTATGAGAATGGGGAGGGTAGTCTATGAAGCTTGTGGATGCCACTTAAAATACATTCAAATATGGGCAATTTGGGCGAAATACTGAGGTTTCATGACCACTCCAGTAGGGATTGGACTGAATCTCTCAATGTGGAGATATGCACAAATAAGGGACAAGCACGTGGGGCCAGATTTGACTAACTGGAGGACAGACACTGGCAAAAAAAAACTGGATGAGCATGTTTTGGGAACACACAGGCGGTGGGTAGTGGAATGATGATACACACCTCTGTTTCTTTTATTTCCATTTCCTTTCTTATTACCCTTATTGTAGAAACCTTCATTGTAGATGCCTCCTGTATTAAAAACTTAATTATAGGAAATTTAGTTACTGGTTGAGTTGGGTGAAACCCTACTCAAGCAGCAACCACAATTCTTGTCAGGGTAAAAAAACAAGCAAAACCAAAGGGGATGATGGACGGAGTGTTGAACAATGCAAGCACTCACCCCCAGTCAACTGATCTGGGTTTAATCCATCATCATTCTAGGGTAAAAAACAAGCAAACTCCAAATCAACCTGTGCTTAACTCTCTGGTAGCTTGGTACAAAAGCAGTCTGGCCTAACTTGGAGGCAATGTGTATGGTATTTATGCAGCACTTCAAACAGTAATAAGTGTAAACAACACAAGAAAAATCCCACACCAATTTAGAAAAATAGAGTAAAATGTAATAAATTATTTTACACCGAGCTAACAAAAATCTAAATTAGTGAAACCAGAGACATGTAATTTTTAAGATTTAAGTGAAAACAATGCTTAAAAGCAGTGAGCTTAACATATAACGAGAAAACAAGGGAACCTCTTTATTCGGACCTGGGATGGTTATTAGTATTTTAAGAAAAAAATAGTTCATGTCGGGCCGAATCGGTCCCAAAAGAAGCGAGAAAAGTTGAGTTTAAAGCAGTGTATGCCTGTAACAAAAGGCATAAATAGGCAATTAATGCCGGACGGAGCAATAGTAGGCAGGTATTTGAATGTAGGCTGTATGACATTATTCTGCATCTGACCATCAACTGTTCTTTTTGAATTTTCACAATTGTGACATAAAATCCAATGTTACCATTAAAGAGGGTCATAAATTAAAACTTGTTTAGAAGCCAAACTCGACTTTTCTACCTGCTTCCAATTGAAAGTTATCACTTATTAAATGTAATAAGGTAATCCAATGTCATCCTGTGGGAGAGGCAAAAACTATTTTTGAGTTTTTCCCTACCAGAACATGTAAAAGTTGCGGTCCACCTTTTAAAAACACTGCCCCCTGCACCATGGGCTGTTTAGGGCATACCATTGGAGTGACTTATATGTATTAAAAATGAAGGTTTAAGCCTGGGAAAAGGTTTATTTTACCAGTACAAATTGCAGCTTAAACTGTACACACAGGCTGCAATGGCAGGCCTAAGACATGTTTAAAAGGGGCTACTTAAGTGGGTGGCACAGTCACGGCTGCAGGCCCACTAGTGGCCTTTAATTTACAGGCCCTGTTAACAGGTAGTACCACTTTACTAGGAAATTAAATGGACAATTGGGTGTAAGCCACTGTTACCATGTTTAGAGGAGAAAGCACAAGCACTTCGGCGCCTGTTATCGTGGTAAAGTGAGCAGAGTCCTGTGGCAAGCAAAAGCGAAGTCAGTAAAAACAGGAGGATTGAAGGCAAAACGTTGGAGGGAAAACCGCGCCAAGGATGTCAGGTCCAACAATAATAAATAGTGTTATATTAACCCCTTAGCTGCGGCGGCTATTCTGCCGCAGCACTAAGGGGGAGACGGGGCCGCGCGGCGCTCCCGTACTCGTGACGGAACCGCTCCGTCACGGCCCTCGGGTGAGCTGTGCTTGTGACGGAACAGTTCCGTCACGGCCCCGCCCGCCTAATAGAACGCTCAGCGCAGGAGCGGAATTCGCAGCGCGCAGGCGCGGCGAGCGGGCCATGACGGAACCGGTCCATCACCAGCACAGCCCACCCGAGGCTCGTGACGGAACGGTTCCGTCACCAGCACGCAAGGGGTTAAAAAAAGTGCTTCCTGTCCCTATTCACCTTTCTTCTTTCCTTTCAATCTTAGAATGTTTCTTTGTCCCTCCCTGCACCCTTCTCGGAATTAGCTGTGTCCAAATGATATGTGTACCTGACCAAGATCTCACACCCGTTCTCAAGTCTTCTTTCACACTTTTTAACAGTCTCAACCAGAAATATGCACCAATGTGTCCTCCCGAAGTTGAATCAGCAACATGTCAGAGCACACTCTAGACACAATAAGATCTGAAAGCCAAGGTAACAAATGATTACATCTCATGCCACTCTTTCCCCATAATTTTATTTCAAAACAGTCTAAATTAAACCCCAGCTCGGCTCCAAAATGTCTCTTCTTTGCCTGTTTCTCCACCCAGAAAACAAAGGAATGCCCAACAACCCCAATGGTAAATAACACTGTCCATGTCCCAGCAATACAACCTGAATAGAGATAAAATAATTAGCAACTTAAAAAACGTAACACACATTCTTAAAGCTGCAGATGTACTATAAATAAAAATCGGATCTCCAATGTCCTGATGTCCCCACATCTAAACCCAACAAGTGAAACGTAAATAAGATTTATGAAGCGCTTTAATACCGGAGGGTGTCTAGGCGATATTATCCGAGCAAGCCAGCCTGCTGAACAAAGAGGATACAGGACAGGAGTTAATGGGTGAAACGCCAGGTCTTATGTGCTTTTCTGAAAGCTAACAGATCAGTTTTTGTTTTTAATTCGAGGGAGAGAGAGTTCCAGAGTCTGGTCAGGTCAACAACAAAGCTTCTCCCACCCCAAGAAGATTTTTTTAAATTTTAATTAATTATAAATTTATGGGTGGAGGTAAATCAAAGTGGTCGAGAAGGAGTATACCATTGAAAGCTTTGCCTGAAATAGTCGGGCCAATGCCGTGGAGTGACCTAAAGGCAATGCACAGGGCTTTAAAGTTGACGCGTTTCTTAACGCAGACAATGAAGAAGATTAAGCACAGAGGAAACAGACTCGTATTTAGGAATGCCTAAGAGTAGATGGGCAGCAGAATTCTGGAGGATCTGGATTTTAGTAAGGCTTTTTTTCTGATTGTTGACAAATAGGGCATTACAATAGTCAACTTTAGATAGTAGAAGAGCTGTGGCCAAAGTTTTCTGCAAGTTGGGTGAAAGAAAGGGGAATATTTTCCTGAAGAGCTTCATAGTGTAGAAGGTGACTAAGGTAATGGTGTTAACATGGCCCTCAAAAGATAGTTTACTGTCAAAAACTAACCCTGAGCGTTTAACCTATTGACTGGGGTAGGGAAGGAGCTCAATTCTTGCAGCCATCAGGCTGGGGATCAAAAGGGAGTGTTATTGCCAAAATTTAAGACCTCCAATTCACTGGAGTTGAATTTTAGACAGTTAAGAGACATCCATTTTCAAACCTCAATGTGTCTGCTGTATTGCTGAACACAGATATCACTATTTGGTTGTTGTCAGCGTAGGAAACTACAGAGAACCCGGATGACCTGATCAAGTTCACTAGAGTGGTGTCTTAAATGTTAAATAGGGTAGGGTTCAATGACAAGCCCTAGGGAATGCTGCATGGTAATGTGAAACCCTAAGGAGATAGGTCCTTATCAGTGGTTGAGGCTAGACCTTATATATCAAATCCAGTTGTCATTTCTAGTCAGATTGTATTCCACCAAACACAAATGCCCTTGCCCAAAGATCTATGTTGGGAAGACAAATCAACAGGTAAACCATCGAATCAGTCAACATCGTTCTAGATATAAAAAGAAAGTGACGACGGCTCCCATGGTGGAACACTTTCTAGAAAGGGGCCATACTGAGCAAGATTTCAGATGGTCTGTGCTGCATGTAGTTAATTTCAAAAAGAATCTTCAAGATGTGGATCGTGTCTTGCTTCAAAAAGAGGCATATCTAATCTTAAAATTCAATAGTGCCCAGACAGGATTAAATAACCTGTCTGAGATAGCACGCCTGTAAGACTGCAATTGCAGTGAGCGACTTGGCGCCTCTTGTTACTTCCGTGGGTGGTCTAAGTGCCTTGTTCCTCAAATTCTTGTGGAAATATGACACCTCAAGGGTTTGTGGGTATGCAAGAAATTATGCAAGAATTTTTTGTTTTTTGCCCCTATATGAATTAGTTAAAAGACCTTTTGAGCTTTATGTGACATGAAGCGCCTTGAATGCCAAGCCACATAACATTTTAAATGTCTATACCGAACATTAAATGGCTCGTAAATGTTAATAAAACTTCAAAGCCCACAATGCACCGGTACCATATTCATTATAAACGATGACGAGCCGCCGGCCGGCCATTTTCGAATCGATGTGAGAGCAATTCAGTTCTGAGACGGTACGGAGACAAGCGGTAAGAGGCTCAATGTTTTAATATCTCCGTTTGTTGCTCTTGCATTCACGTTCCAAGTCGGCAAGAAGTTTACAAGGTTCCGTCCTGTTTTATTCTGTCAGGTCCGGCTGTGCGGAGGCATTTTTGAAAGTTTACGGGCCACTCAAGCCCAAAAAAGGTAGGCGTCACGTTGCGTCTTTTTTCAAACGCGAGTATTGGTTTTTCCTGCAACATCGCTGATGTTAATTTCTAAATGTTTTCTAACAGAATAACTGGCAGATGGTCACAATTTCCCTAACGTTCGGCCGCGAGACGGCAGAGTTCAAGGTCAGCTTCCCCGTTTACAACTTTCCATTTGAACAACGCAGACCAAGATAGGCTGTGCTATATTTACACATTTTTAACTGTTTCCATCAGGTACCCACATTAAAATGAACCCCTCGGTGTCTTAGATCATTTAGGAACACGACACCTCCGCCACACAAACAAAACCTGGTATGTATAGATGGTAAACACCTATTT
Source organism: Lissotriton helveticus (assembly GCF_964261635.1). Classification (NCBI taxonomy): domain Eukaryota; kingdom Metazoa; phylum Chordata; class Amphibia; order Caudata; family Salamandridae; genus Lissotriton; species Lissotriton helveticus. The sequence goes on from NC_136070.1 coordinate 645,424,931, forward strand.
GAGAGACCAGGAGAGGCAATCTAATAGTTCAAGTTCAGTAATTAGCTTTTTTCTTTACATCCCACAGATATAAAGAATTTAAGCCCTGTTGAGAGACCAGGGACAGTGGTCCTGGCCTCGAAACGCGTCGGCATTTGTGTTTGGTGGAATACAATCTGACTAGAAATGACAACTAGGACCTAGTAGTCCAGTGATTAGTAATTTTCGTCATTTATTTGGCAAAATTCCACGCACATTAGAACATTCATTCATTGTTGTCAATATATGTATTTGTGTTATTGGTATACTTTTTTTGTATTTTGGTAGAATGTTTTGATGTTGGTTTATTTGTTTAATAACTTTTCGTGATTTTTGTACAAAAAGTGTCAAAATATTGAATGTACAGTGTATTTTTTCTGCTGCTATAACTAAAAAATTGTTGGTAAAATACCAAGTAACTGGCAATAAATGAATTTGCCCGGTTTGGATTAAATAAATATTGGTCCATTCCTTGAAGGTGATTTGAAGTAAGTGTGGTTGGGACATTTTGGTGTTTTGGCATGGTAATGTGAAGGCAGGCGAGTTGAAATCTTGAAGAGCAAGAGGGGAGAGGATGTAGCCTTATGGCTAGAGAAGTCGACCTCGAAGCTGGGGAACCCGGTTCGAGTCCCGGCAACAACGCTCAACATCGTGTGATTCTGAGCAAATCCCTTAATCTCCCTGTGCCTAAAAAAAATTAATGTGTCCATCTGTAATGAAAAGGTACTCATGTAAAGCACTCGGATACCTGACATCCTCGGGTCTAGTTCGCGCTATATAAAAAAAAAATCTTCTCACAGTTGGGTGGAAAAGATTTGAGGAGAGTGAGGACTTGGCCCTTAAACCCATGGATTGTCTGCCTGATTTGCTCTGATGCTGTAATGAGAGCAGGTTCCGTGCTATGGTGGCTCCTGAAGCAGAACTGAGTGGAATCAAGATATCCATGATTCTCAATAAGGATGCTAGTTCGGCGTTCATAGCCTTTTCAACAATTTTGTCAGGAAGCGGAAGGCATGAAATAGGCCAATAGTTGTTGGGCTCCGCAGTGTCAAGATTAGCCTTTTTCAGAAAAGGGAGAATGGAGGCTAACTTCCACTTGGCGGGGAAGTAGCCTGTGCAAAACATCTGGTCAAAAAAATCTGTGAGGTGCGCCACAATGATTTCTGGTGCTTGCTCTATGATTTGGGGGAAGGGGGCAGGGGTCGATAGAAGAACCAAATTTTGTTTGTCTAATTAGGACTTGTGCTGGGGAAAGAGACGTGAAAGTGGACAGCGTAGAGGGGTCATCGCCAAACTAGGCTGATGGAAGGTTGCATTAACTGCGGAAACAATGGTAAGGCCAAGTGATGTCCAGGAAAGGTGGGGACTTAGGTTCCCTAATAGGGGGGCCCTCAGTAAAAGTCTGACTGGGTCTAGGATTTGCTGAGAAATGGATATAAACTGCTTTTACCTTAGTGTGAAAGAAAGCTGCTAAAGAATTACAGAAGGCTTGGCTGATGTTAGTATTTTTATTTTCAGGGGGCTTCATGAGTTTTTCTACCATAGCAAATAGTTATTTGGATGAGTTTTTAGAGGATTACATTTTGCCGGTGTAGAAGCAGGTTTTCTAGTTGAGAATCAGTTCTTTGTAGACTGCCAAGGAACACTTGTATGATTCTCTTTCTGTGGGGCCATAGCTGAGCCTCCATTTTCTTTCCAACCTATGACAAGTTTGCTTCTGAAGTCTAAGATTCCCACTGAACCAGAGTTCACAGGGCGTGTTTCTATGGCTCTTATAGTTGTTGACAGGTGCTATGTGATTAAGAGAGGAGTTAATCCAGTGAGGCCATATTGAGGTCCATCTGAAGTGTGGGGGGTTATATACTTGATACGACTTAAGAGATTCAGTTGTAATAGTGTGCCACGGGTGAGAAGGAAGAGAGGAGTTTGGCTGTATGGGAGCAGGTACCTCCGCCTTAAGTCGGAGAATAAAGATAACTGCCAGATAGTCAGACCATACCAGAGGGCGGAAAGGGAGAATTTGGAGATGAGAATAGAGGAGTTGGCCTAACGGCTAGGGCGCTCGACCTCGGACCTGGGGATCTGGGTTCGAGTCTCGGTAACGACGCCAAAACCTCCTGTGATTCTGGGCAAATCACTTAATCTCCCCGTGCCTAAAATGAAAGTGTGTCCTCATGTAACGTAACTGGAAAAATATGTAAAGCGCTCTGATACCGGATTCGGTTCGGGTCTAGTTCGCGCTATATAAAACTCTGCAAAAAAAAATTGTCTGAAAAGATTCCATCTAGCAGATAGCCAACCAAATGAGTGGCTCCCTTGACATGTATTACTTGGCCCATGCAATCCGTCACACCTATGAGCTAGACACCCTCGTTATTATGTGCATTTTCTTAAAGGAGATCGAATTTGCCAAGGATGGTAAAATCCAATGAGTCAGTTATGGTATCCAAGAGTTGGCCGAGATTGCGAGGAGAGGACTTCAGATGTAGCTCCTATCCTAAAAGAGTGAGTGCCAAACCACTGTGGGTCTCTGTCTGACTGCTGAAGTGTTTTCTGTAGTACTGCTAATAGCTGGAAGGCAGTCAAATAGTCCTGGTGTTAAACAACCCAACCAACCTGCAGATCACTCCAATACTTGCTTGAAAATGAGCCAAACCTCAGTAGGGCAGAGAAGGCCTCTTTCCCCCCTTAACCTAATAGCTTTTGCTTTACTGCTTTGGTTACTTAGATCTTTTGAGTCAAATATTTAACACCCCGCTATGCGATTGTACCTCCTCGTAAGTAACGCTTGTGGAACTGCCATTTCATAACAGCTCAGCTACCCTGAATGCCCTGAAAAACATTAACACCATGCACAATGTAAACAGCACCACATCGAATATTAAAAAACAGATATGATCCAACCTATCTAAAATTGAGATCAACAGGTCCACTGATGTGTGCTCCCTATTGTGTGAGCTCCTGCCCTGCTCCTTCTGCCAACCGTTGAGAAATGATTGAGCAGCTCAGCCACAGATGGTTCATATACCCAAACCATCTTGCCATATAAGGCAATCCCGGCAAGTTTCCCTGCTATAGTCACAGCCGATAAACGTTATCAATCAAACTCAGAATGAAAGCTATCACATCTGCACACTTAGCCTTGCTCTGAATAATCTCTGCCATGCCCCTCCAGCCAAGCTTATCTTTATGCTCTGTTTGTTGACATAGCTAAGGGTTGCTCGGTTAGCTCAATATTTCTCTGCCTCCTCTGATGGAACTTCAGTCTTCAGCATCCACTCCTGGTGCTAGTCCATGAAATCTCTGCCACTGTCAAAAAAAAACAAAGCATCCACTAGGTTATTGGTCACACCTGCCATCTATCTTTCTCAAGCAACCTAACTCTTAAACCTTTGAAAAAGTCACAGAAGTCTAATGTCTCTGGCTTTTTGACCTTTAACAGGTAGATCTGGTTGTCTACATTGAAAGCCACTTTCTAGTTCTGTCCTCATATCAAAGAGGAAAAAATGTGAGGAAGGTGATGCTGCACCCTTGTTATCTCCAAGATTCCAGTCAACACTCATAATACCACCTGCCATCCCAAAACATGCCAAAGCCATCCACCCGCAACATCTGATAAAATGTGTATTGGAAACAGAAATTCATCTTCCAGTGACCATAATGTGGCACTACTGAAATGCTTCAGAAAGCTGCTAAGACAAGAAATCTGATGTGGTAGTGTGGTACCAGGCAATGCAAAACCTAAACACTCACATAAAGATCTCCCTGCTCTGACCACTTAACAAGTGAAATTTAAATGAACGAGCGGTGTTTGCATTTTTCTCAGCTCTACTTTTTTAGCAGAAATAGATTCCTCTAATAGTTTTGTAAATCCTTGAACCTTAACTTGTGGTAGGTGCGCCATCATGGTGAACTTGTCAATTTTGATGCCCCGGAAAGTCAGGTTTCAGTAGCTAGGGCAACAGCCAAAGTATCTGTCACCACAGAACCCCTGCAGAAAGACGCAAACCTCAGAGAGGATACGGATGGTCGTGAATAGTCGAACACTCCTGAACTACAAGCTCCCTCAGATGAGGATACCAGGGGCGGCGAACCCACCTCAGCACAATTAACAGAACAAATGCCCTCTCACGGTGAATTTTGCACAGGACCCTGGCAATCAAGAGGATTTGAGGAAATGCGTAAAGCAGGGTGTCCGGGCACCTTAGCGACATCACATCCACTCGCCCTGCCTCCGGACAGGGAGCAATCTTGCAGAAGTGGGGTAGTGGAGCATTCTCCCTGGCCGCAAACAAGTCCACCATCAGACACCCAAACCTCTCCTTCAACATACAGAACACCTCATTCAACAGAGAGATCGTTTGATCTCTCTGTCGAATGAGGTGTTCTGTATGTTGAAGGAGAGGTTTGGGTGTCTTGGGGGGGGGGGGAACCTTGCTCAGGCAGTCTGCCACACAATTCTCTATCCCCGGGAGATACACTTCCTGCAGGGAAAAGACAGTGCCTTCCGTCTAAGTCAGAATCTCCTAAGCCAGAGGCTACAATGAGCGAGCCCTGCAGCCCCTCTGGTGATTGAGACAGCCCATCACAACCTGATTGTCTGTCCAGACTGGAAGATGATGCCCTGGAGGGCTTACGCAAACTCCAGACAACCACCTTCAGTTCCCGGAAGTTGGACAAACAACCAGCCTGCAGGCGATCTCAGAGATCCTTCACAGACCAGGAATCCAATGTCAACCCCTCCAGCCCAACTGACTGGCATCCATTGTCACCACCCGAGAGGAGAACACCTGAAATGGAAGACCCTTCGTCAGATTGGACTCCTCTCTCCACCAATCCAGGGCGAGATGAATCTGAGGGGACACCATCACCTGAAGATCATAAGCAGCGGAACAAGGGGACCAATTGGACAGGAGATGGATCACCAAAGGGTATAGGCGTAATCAAGCCCATGGCAGGACATAGATCACTGCCAACATCAAACCCTATAACCGCAACCACTGATGCACCAGTGCAGAATCCAGGGCAAGCAGACAACCCAGGTATCTCCTCAAGGTCACCCTTCTATCGGCAGGCAATAACACCAGTCCCATGACTATGTCCAGTTGACCTACAATAAAAACCAAGACCTGGGTGGGACCCAGATGGGACTTTTTGTAATTGATCAGGAAGTGTGGATCTCCAGAATCTGGCAGACCCTCTGGATGTAAAGAGACCCCTTGGAAAAAGAAGAGGCAGAAATCGGGAGATTACACACATGTATATATGCATGGAACAATCCAAGGAAGCCGCCACATCTCCCTAAACCAGCAAGGGAAGGATCACCTGCAAAGACAGCATCTTAAACTTAACATGAGGGACAAACGAGTTTACTCTTTTCAAATCCAGCACAGGACAGATATCCCCTGAAACCTTCCTTACCAGGAAAAGGATTGAGTAGGCCCCTTGACACCTCTGGCAGGCCGGAACGGACAGCTGGCCCCATTGTCGAGAAGATCCTGAATACCTGCCAAAAGCACCGATGGCAAAGGAGCGTGAACAAAAATCTCTGGGGACAGAGAGTCTAAGACAATCGTGTAACCCTCCTTTACAATTCACAGGACCCACAGGTCGGAGTTTGACCCCTCCCAAGTCTTCATGAAATTCTACAGCACCTACCCCTACCCCCACAGGGAGCTGACCCCACGGATAGTTAGCCTTTGCAGAGGGGATGGAACCACCATCTGACTGCTGAGACTGGGCTTTGTGGGAGAAAGGGACACCCAGGCTGCTACCCTTCCCCGAAAGGGAAAGATCCCAATAGGAGCAGAAGATGGACCGAAGGCCCTCTGTGTGCCAAAGAACCTCTGTCTAGAAGGACGGTTGGGAGCCAACAGCTTCCTGTCCTCTGGTGATTTTTTTCACCATCTCCTCCGGGGAAGCACCAAACAGTTTAGTCCCAGAAAAAGGAACCTTCATTAGAAGGAACTTCTGTGCTGCCTCGGCCTTCCAATTTGCAAACAGGCCTGGCGCCAAGCCCAAAGAGCAGGGCCTGCCGAAGCTGCCATGGCCCCCAAGGCAGCAAACGAAATGTCCGACAACAGCCTTGTCTGTTGTTCCAGGACCACCAGGGTAGGCATTATGTCCACCCATGCTCCATAAGTTCAGCAAGAGATGGATAGTCTTTCAGAAGAGACTGAGTGGTGTAGGAGAGAGTAAACAGACACCCTAATGGAGAAGTTGGCCGCGGCGTTTGATCTTTTTACCGCAGCCTCCACCATCTTGTCCACCGGCTCCTGGGGAAGAGGCTTCCTCCGAAATGATGGAGACATGATAAGACAGCCAGGGGAACCTTCACAGCAGTGGGAAAGTCCTTGGCAAAATCCTGAGTGGGTTTGCAGCCATTATCCCGCATTTTTTATCCCGCGGACTTTCAGTCCGCATACCATTTTCCCGCAAGGTCATTGACCTCGCATACCATCATCTCGCATTTTTTCTAAACGCATGTGCATTTATCACGCATGCCTTTACAACGAATTACGTTGTAAAGGCATGTATGGTAAATGCATTTGCGTTGTGAAAACCACGATAAGGAGAGAGGTAAGTGGGTTTGAGTTAATTTTTTCGTCGTGCTGGGTTAGTCATTGTGTAGTGTAGTGTAGTGTTGTGTTAGTGTAGTGTAGTGTTGTGTTAGTGTAGTGTAGAGTTGTGGTGGTTGTTTAGTGTAGGGTCGTGCTGGGGGTAGTGTGTTAGGGTTTAGGTTAGTGTTGTAGTGTTTGCGTAGTGTAGGGTCATGCTGGGGGTAGTGTGTTAGGGTTTAGGGTAGTGTTGTAGTGTTTGCGTAGTGTAGGGTCATGCTGGGGGTAGTGTTTTAGGGTTTAGGGTAGTGTTGTATTGTTTGCGTAGTGTAGGGTGATGCTGGGGGTAGTGTTTTGGGGTAGTGTTGTAGTGTATGCGTAGTGTAGGGTCATGCTGGGGGTAGTGTGTTAGGGTTTAGGGTAGTGTTGTAGTGTTTGCGTAGTGTAGGGTCATGCTGGGGGTAGTGTGTTAGGGTTTAGGGTAGTGTTGTAGTGTTTGCGTAGTGTAGGATCATGCTGGGGGTAGTGTGTTAGGGTTTAGGGTAGTGTTGTAGTGTTTGCGTAGTGTAGGGTCATGCTGGGGGTAGTGTTTTAGGGTTTAGGGTAGTGTTGTAGTGTTTGCGTAGTCTAGGGTCATGCTGGGGTTAGTGGTTTAGGGTAGGGTTGTAGTGTTTGCATAGTGTAGGGTCATGCTGGGGTGTAGTGTTGTAGGGTTTAGGGTTGTGTTGTAGTGTAGTGTTTGTGTAGTGTAGGGTCATGCTGGGGTGTAGTGGTTTAGGGTAGTATTGTAGTGTTTGTGTAGGGGCATGCTGGGGGTAGTGTATTAAGGTAGTGTTGTAGTGTTTGTTTAGGGAAGTAAAGTGCTTTATGGTAGTGTTGGGGGTCGTGCTGGGTAGTGTAAATGTTGGAAAAGGACTGTGTTAAGGGTGGGTGGTGCAGGGGTACTACATTAGAGTGTAGTGTAGGATAGGGTAGGGTAGTGTATTCTTACTTACCTTTAGAACTTTTACAACTAGTATATCTTTAACATGCATGCATTTTAGTTGTAATGGCATGTGTGCTAAAGGCATATTCGTTTTAAAAGTTTTCGTTCTCTTATTTTGCGGACTAATAGTACTTGCGGTATTATATTTGCGGGATGATGGTATGTGGGATGTTTGCCTGCGGTCTGACATCATATATTCCCTGAGTGGCATAGCACTTAGAGAGATAGCGCAGAAAAGACTGTTTGGCCACTTCCTGCCACTAGTTGTCAATAACCTTCCTGATAGATGGGTGCAAAGGCAGAGACTCAGGCTTCTATTACTGCCTGAAAAAATCCTTGAATCATCCTCAACCAGAGGTACTGAGAAAGCCAGGTTATCCTTAATATGCTGCAGGACCTCCTTCAGCTCCTGCACATATCTGCCTAGGATGTCATCATCCTCCCAGTCAGTCTCTGCGCTGGTTGAAGGCTCAATGCACAGCTTTTTAGGAGAAGATGGGCCCTCACAATCCTTAATTGCCACAACAAAAGCAGTGTGAATCATCTGCTGGATGGCCTGCAAGGAAGGCGCCTCAACAGTAGCCTGCACACTAGAGCCTGCCTCCACCTGGGGCTCCTCACGAGGCTCCACCCTGAAACACACTGACAGGATAGTAAAATCCTAACAGCGACCAGCAGAAAAAGCGTATTATGTCGTTAAAAAAAGCACACATAGAACATCCTAACCGGTTGCCAAGCAACCCCAAACTAAAAGCAGTGTGCACGCTGACCGCGCAAAGCAACATCCGAATTCCCTGGCAATTGCCGGCATGGCAGGAATACATGACGCGTCACAGGTGGAGCCAAGCCAGATCGTCACAAAACCCCTGACAGCCCTACCGCAGCAGATCCAACAAAAACAGCGTGAGAAGACGCACATCAGCCTGAAGTCAAGCTGGACCAGCAGCCCAATCCCAGTGTTGCGCAAGTAAACAGGGACAGCAGCCGGCGGGGTCAAAGACACACCATAGTGATGGAGCAAGGTGGCAAGACAAAATTTTGTGTACCCCTTGTAAAGTCAATGTTCCATAACGTTAATATTTACTAATGGTATGTTGTGTTAAATTAATCAACCATAGAGTAAGTTGCATAAATTTTTTACACACAGGAATACTAATTTTGCATGCATGATGCTATTAAATTAACTAATATGTGTTGTTATCGTGTTGTGAATTAATGCACAGCTCAGATATAAACAAACGCAGCTTAAATGTGCTTATTGTACACATTTTGTGCTAAAAAGTGGTCAGATATGTAAGTATAAAACGCATTTATGTAGCTTATTTTCTAGGTAACAACTAATGGGGAAACATTAGTATGGTGGGAGGTAAACAGAAGGGTTTTAATTCCATATTTAACATGAATTTGTGTTTGTTTCTATGATAGTTCCAAAAGTGGCCTCTGAGGCCTGAAAGAAAAATGGCTGCTCGGGAAAATTGTGAGCGAAAGCTGGACAGCGCAGGCGCGCCTAAAGCCTGCAAGTCAGAATGAACTGCCTGTGCTCAGGGAGGTTCAAGGCTACCATGCCCCGGAAATTAGGATGAATGCCAAACATGGACGATTGAATGTTCTGGTCATGGGAAAAAGTCCTGAAGTTGCAAGTGAAGGAAGTAACTAGGCCATGGACTGTCCTAAACAAAGCCCCTTTATTTTCCTGCTGAATCATTGTGAAGATGATGTTGTAATGGTGAGAAGATGCTCACCCACCCAAAATTGTCCAATCAGAACTCGAATTAGTAATGTTAGATACTTTTTAGATAGATTAAGTTAGGAAATGAGTGTATAAAAACCCCTGGTTTTGTCTAAAGGGGGTCGCTTTTTCGAATTCCACTCGAAGTGCTGCCCGACTGAAGATCGATTCCTGGATGTAAGAGAATTCTAATTTACTCTTTGTTTGTTTTTCAGGATATTAGGATAAGATGAGGGTGTTAGTTAGGGATGCTAGGAGAGAATGATTTTGGAACTATCTGTTCTTTGCTAAACTTTTAACTGATTTCTAAATAAGCGATTTTTCCTGAGCTCTAAATAAAATAATCATTTTGAATTAAAATTTAAGATTTACTGAATAAAGAATTAATCGATGCCTAAATGTCAGACATATTAAAGTTTTGCTTTTAATAAAATTTGGAAAATGGAATTTTAAAGCTGGTCTTGTGATTTTCCTACGCCTAATTTTCTTTCTAGCAGATCCATTGCCACTATGGTGGTAAGTCTGAATAATCAAATGTTTGAATAAAACCATGGTAAAGTGTAATAAACTGTAGATGTAAATAATAACTGATTAGAAAGGTTTAGACACTCCACCAAATGTTACAGCGTTTCTCCATTACGATTCATCAAAAGCCTTGAAGCCAAGTGTAAGTGAACAGAATAAACGTGCAGTGTTATGGGCCCCACTGACGAATAGTTGTGTGTTTAAAGGTTTCAGGGAAATGGAAAGTACTGATTAAAAATGATTTTTGGAGCCCCGCTGTAGCAGTTATATCTTGGTAGCAGAGGATGGTTGCTAAGGAAATTAGCTAGGGTATGTATAAAGTGCTATATACAAATTGATGAATAGAATTATGGCTAATATCTGTTGAGTTCGTATTACCTTATATGTAATTTTGAAAAGGCTTCCAAGTGTTGAGTGAAGCTAGTGCCTCTGTCTGCAGGCAGAGGAAGTGTGGCAAGTAAAGTTGCACAGTGCATTGGTCTGTTTAAAAAAGGAGTATTGTTGAATACTGCGGTGGTATTGTCGCATATCACTGTTTAGGGACATTAGGTGTGAAAGGATAAATGTATAGTGAGGACAGTCTATGAAATCTTAGCCTTCAAGCACAGGGATCATTGCGTATCTTGATTAAAACTTACTGCTGGGAGAGTAATAGGACTTAACCCGAGCTTGAAGGAAGGGTAAAGGAGCGGCGTCTACTTTACTAACGTTAGAGGAATTTTGTGGTGGGTTAGTTGGAAGCGTTGCCTACTGGTAAAACAGAGTTCATGTATATATGAATAGGGTTTTCCGTATGAACGTGTGTAAATGTAATTGCAATACGCGTTCTGGTGAAACTCTGGGATTGTCTCTAAGGAGGTGAAAAAGATCTCTGTATGTGTTTTCCCGGAGAAACGAGTTTGTTATTGCCTGATAGAAGGGCAAAGTAGGGTAGTGCTGTTTTATCAACGAGTCTAAAAATTCTGAGGAGATGAGCGTTGTCTACTCCGGTTACAGAATACTTGTGTGATTGAGAAATCTATCGCTTTATTAGAGAAACAGGCAAATGATATTGTTTTGTGTAAGTTACTAACTGATTTTGTAAAATATCTTGTAAATACGGCTTCTTGAGAAAACCTTGTAAAGGAGGGGTCAGTCGGCGCAGCTGAAGCCGGAGCGCTGGTGACGTCAAAAGTGCTGCGTTGGGATTGGTCCTCGTGACTGAGACAGAGTCGGAGCTGATTGGTTCATCACAAAAGGCAGCAAAAGCTATTGGTTAAGCACTATAGTGACGTATTGTGTTCTAATTGGTACATAAGTGCAAACCGCGCTGTGATAGGTTGGTGTTACAGAAACAGCAATAGAATAGTACGTGCTCTTTTGAAAGCAGGGAAATTTACTGAAAATGTCATACTACTATTATGATGATGACAAGAAGAAACCTTCATGGTTTAAAAAACGGAAGAACATGTTTGTAAAGGACAAAGAGGTAGTTACGAGAGAGGGAAAAATACTTCCTTCGCCGAAGACACCTGCTTCTTATATGATAATGAAATATGGTTACCATACGTGTGTTTGGTTGGAGAATTGGGTACGGTATACCAAGGATGATGGTGTGTTAGCCTTTCCAGAAGGAGGATCTTTTGATTTGGCAATCTTGCGAAATTTGAGAGACAAAATTATGAAACTTGAACCGAGACCTAGACCAACTCAGTTTGAAGCATTAGTTGAGTGGGAAGATGAGATGCATGAAATGGAAAGTGAGAGGTTGAGCAGGCATATCAGACCAAGTGGTAAAGGTCGAGATGTATGGGGAGAAACACATGATACTAGAATGTGGAGATGGAGGAATGGAAGCATGTGTGATGGCATGTATCCAGTCAGATTGGTAGAAGAATATGAGGGACGGAAATGTACAGAAAAAGAAAAAGAATGTTGAATCAGGCAATCAAAGCTATGGTGAAAGTGAATCAGATGATGCTGTATTAGAAGAAATATTAAATAGGAGACCGCCACCATAGCAACCAAGTTCTTTATGGACTACCCCGAATGCCCCAATAGCAGAAGAAAGAGTTAATGAAACGCCAAGACAACCATCACATTTCCGAGATTTCCCTGAGAGAGTAGAGACAAGATATGTCCCGAGTACACCGATAGGAGAAGCTAGAATTACAGGTACTCCTGTACAGAGTAATGACTCACACAAAATTGTGCTAAGTGCTGAAAGACAAAATGATGTGCAACCAAATATTTCTGATTACGAACGTTCTGCACATGAACTGATTCAAAACCTTACTAAAAACATGGTAGGTGTAACTGTCACAGTAACAATAGGACCTGTGATACCAGTATTTGAGAATCAAAGAATAAAAGAACCAAGTTTAACAATTCCGTTGCAACAGAGTTTGCAAAAAGCAAAAGAGAATATTTATCCTGATTTGTCAGAAATAAGGCGAAATATAAACGCAAATCTACCAGAATTGACTTTTAATCAAAGTTCATTATGCAGATACCCGACAGGAGCAGAATCTGACTCTAGAACCCCATCTGCCTTCGAAGTATGGCCCTCCATATGAGCCCACTAAAGCAGGGCCTCCTTCAACAAGGAAGGCGCCCACTTCGCCAAGCTTTCAATAAACACCGAAACCAAAAAGAAGGCGCTAACAATGAATCCACTTAACAGGGCCTCCACCGCCGACCTTACCCTTCTTAATTGAAAAGTTCAACCAAGATGAATCGCACACCGCTAGCCTCTCCTCCGGGTCGCCCCTTAGCACTCTGGTACATGTAGTGCATGTAGATGGACAAGTAAAAAGTAGTTCACCACAGTTGGTGCGAGTCGTTACTCGTTATCCCCAAGTTCTCTGGACCCGAGACATGGCCCGGGTTTCGGGACAGTTTCCCTCGTCAGCAGAGCAGTGTTTGGGGTGGATGAGAAGGCCGCCAAGTAACCGTCACAGGCCCTGATGCCTCTCCAGCGCGCAGGTGCGTCTCCAAGAGCTCGTCAGCTCAAGGCTCACGGGAGCCGTTTAAGTACAACCAAGATGAATCGCACACCGCTAGCCTCTCCTCCGGGTCGCCCCTTAGCACTCTGGTACATGTAGTGCATGTAGATGGACAAGTAAAAAGTAGTTCACCACAGTTGGTGCGAGTCGTTACTCATTATCCCCAAGTTCTCTGGACGCGAGACATGGCCCGGGTTTCGGGACATTTTCCCTCGTCAGCAGAACAGTGTTTGGGGTGGATGAGAAGGCCGCCAAGTAACCGTCACAGGCCCTGATGCCTCTCCAGCGCGCAGGTGCGTCTCCAAGAGCTCGTCAGCTCAAGGCTCACGGGAGCCGTTTAAGTACAACCAAGATGAATCGCACACCGCTAGCCTCTCCTCCGGGTCGCCCCTTAGCACTCTGGTACATGTAGTGCATGTAGATGGACAAGTAAAAAGTAGTTCACCACAGTTGGTGCGAGTCGTTACTCGTTATCCCCAAGTTCTCTGGACCCGAGACATGGCCCGGGTTTCGGGACAGTTTCCCTTGTCAGCAGAGCAGTGTTTGGGGTGGATGAGAAGGCCGTCAAGTAACCGTCACAGGCCCTGATGCCTCTCCAGCGCGCAGGTGCGTCTCCAAGAGCTCGTCAGCTCAATGCTCACGGGAGCCGTTTAAGTACAACCAAGATGAATCGCACACCGCTAGCCTCTCCTCCGGGTCGCCCCTTAGCACTCTGGTACATGTAGTGCATGTAGATGGACAAGTAAAAAGTAGTTCACCACAGTTGGTGCGAGTCGTTACTCGTTATCCCCAAGTTCTCTGGACCCGAGACATGGCCCGGGTTTCGGGACAGTTTCCCTCGTCAGCAGAGCAGTGTTTGGGTGGATGAGAAGGCCGCCAAGTAACCGTCACAGGCCCTGATGCCTCTCCAGCGCGCAGGTGCGTCTCCAAGAGCTCGTCAGCTCAAGGCTCACGGGAGCCGTTTAAGTACAACCAAGATGAATCGCACACCACTAGCCTCTCCTCCGGGTCGCCCCTTAGCACTCTGGTACATGTAGTGCATGTAGATGGACAAGTAAAAAGTAGTTCACCACAGTTGGTGCGAGTCGTTACTCGTTATCCCCAAGTTCTCTGGACCCGAGACATGGCCCGGGTTTCGGGACAGTTTCCCTCGTCAGCAGAGCAGTGTTTGGGGTGGATGAGAAGGCCGCCAAGTAACCGTCACAGGCCCTGATGCCTCTCCAGCGCGCAGGTGTGTCTCCAAGAGCTCGTCAGCTCAAGGCTCAAGGCTCAAGAACTCCATGTACCAGATTCCCGAGGGGCGATCCGGAGGAGGGGCTAGCGGTGTGCGCTCCATTGCGATTGCTTATACAAATTGGCTCCCTTGAGCTTTGAGCCAACGGGCTCCAGGACGACGCACCTGCGTGCCGGTTCGGGCATCGAGGCCATTGACGGTTGTTTGGCGGCCTTCTCTTCCACCCCTAACTATTTTCTCTACTGATGAGGGAAGTTATCCCGAAACCAGAGCCATGTCTCGGGCGATATCCAAAAACCCGGGACATGTATCGGGTCTAGAGATCATCAGTTTTACAAGTACCTACTTGCACCCACATGGGTGAACCACTCAAGAACTCCATGTACCAGATTCCCGAGGGACGATCCGGAGGAGGGGCTAGCGGTGTGCGCTCCATTGCGATTGCTTATACAAATTGGCTCCCTTGAGCTTTGAGCCGACGGGCTCCTGGACGACGCACCTGCGTGCCGGTTCGGGCATCGAGGCCATTGACGGTTGTTTGGCGGCCTTCTCTTCCACCCCTAACTATTTTCTCTACTGATGAGGGAAGTTCTCCCGAAACCCGAGCCATGTCTCGGGCGATATCCAAAAACCCGGGACATGTATCGGGTCTAGAGATCATCAGTTTTACAAGTACCTACTTGCACCCACATGGGTGAACCACTCAAGAACTCCATGTACCAGATTCCCGAGGGGCGATCCGGAGGAGGGGCTAGCGGTGTGCGCTCCATTGCGATTGCTTATACAAATTGGCTCCCTTGAGCTTTGAGCCGACGGGCTCCTGGACGACGCACCTGCGTGCCGGTTCGGGCATCGATGCCATTGACGGTTGTTTGGCGGCCTTCTCTTCCACCCCTAACTATTTTCTCTACTGATGAGGGAAGTTATCCCGAAACCCGAGCCATGTCTCGGGCGATATCCAAAAACCCGGGACATGTATCGGGTCTAGAGATCATCAGTTTTACAAGTACCTACTTGCACCCACATGGGTGAACCACTCAAGAACTCCATGTACCAGATTCCCGAGGGGCGATCCGGAGGAGGGGCTAGCGGTGTGCGCTCCATTGTGATTGCTTATACAAATTGGCTCCCTTGAGCTTTGAGCCGACGGGCTCCTGGACCACGCACCTGCGTGCCGGTTCGGGCATCGAGGCCATTGACGGTTGTTTGGCGGCCTTCTGTTCCACCCCTAACTATTTTCTCTACTGATGAGGGAAGTTATCCCGAAACCCGAGCCATGTCTCGGGCGATATCCAAAAACCCGGGACATGTATCGGGTCTAGAGATCATCAGTTTTACAAGTACCTACTTGCACCCACATGGGTGAACCACTCAAGAACTCCATGTACCAGATTCCCGAGGGGCGATCCGGAGGAGGGGCTAGCGGTGTGCGCTCCATTGCGATTGCTTATACAAATTGGCTCCCTTGAGCTTTGAGCCGACGGGCTCCTGGACGACGCACCTGCGTGCCGGTTCGGGCATCGAGGCCATTGACGGTTGTTTGGCGGCCTTCTCTTCCACCCCTAACTATTTTCTCTACTGATGAGGGAAGTTATCCCGAAACCCGAGCCATGTCTCGGGCGATATCCAAAAACCCGGGACATGTATCGGGTCTAGAGATCATCAGTTTTACAAGTACCTACTTGCACCCACATGGGTGAACCACTCAAGAACTCCATGTACCAGATTCCCGAGGGGCGATCCGGAGGAGGGGCTAGCGGTGTGCGCTCCATTGCGATTGCTTATACAAATTGGCTCCCTTGAGCTTTGAGCCGACGGGCTCCTGGACGACGCACCTGCGTGCCGGTTCGGGCATCGAGGCCATTGACGGTTGTTTGGCGGCCTTCTCTTCCACCCCTAACTATTTTCTCTACTGATGAGGGAAGTTATCCCGAAACCTGAGCCATGTCTCGGGCGATATCCAAAAACCCGGGACATGTATCGGGTCTAGAGATCATCAGTTTTACAAGTACCTACTTGCACCCACATGGGTGAACCACTCAAGAACTCCATGTACCAGATTCCCGAGGGGCGATCCGGAGGAGGGGCTAGCGGTGTGCGCTCCATTGCGATTGCTTATACAAATTGGCTCCCTTGAGCTTTGAGCCGACGGGCTCCTGGACGACGCACCTGCGTGCCGGTTCGGGCATCGAGGCCATTGACGGTTGTTTGGCGGCCTTCTCTTCCACCCCTAACTATTTTCTCTACTGATGAGGGAAGTTATCCCGAAACCCGAGCCATGTCTCGGGCGATATCCAAAAACCCGGGACATGTATCGGGTCTAGAGATCATCAGTTTTACAAGTACCTACTTGCACCCACATGGGTGAACCACTCAAGAACTCCATGTACCAGATTCCCGAGGGGCGATCTGGAGGAGGGGCTAGCGGTGTGCGCTCCATTGCGATTGCTTATACAAATTGGCTCCCTTGAGCTTTGAGCCGACGGGCTCCTGGACGATGCACCTGCGTGCCGGTTCGGGCATCGAGGCCATTGACGGTTGTTTGGCGGCCTTCTCTTCCACCCCTAACTATTTTCTCTACTGATGAGGGAAGTTATCCCGAAACCTGAGCCATGTCTCGGGCGATATCCAAAAACCCGGGACATGTATCGGGTCTAGAGATCATCAGTTTTACAAGTACCTACTTGCACCCACATGGGTGAACCACTCAAGAACTCCATGTACCAGATTCCCGAGGGGCGATCCGGAGGAGGGGCTAGCGGTGTGCGCTCCATTGCGATTGCTTATACAAATTGGCTCCCTTGAGCTTTGAGCCGACGGGATCCTGGACGACGCACCTGCGTGCCGGTTCGGGCATCGAGGCCATTGACGGTTGTTTGGCGGCCTTCTCTTCCACCCCTAACTATTTTCTCTACTGATGAGGGAAGTTATCCCGAAACCCGAGCCATGTCTCGGGCGATATCCAAAAACCCGGGACATGTATCGGGTCTAGAGATCATCAGTTTTACAAGTACCTACTTGCACCCACATGGGTGAACCACTCAAGAACTCCATGTACCAGATTCCCGAGGGGCGATCCGGAGGAGGGGCTAGCGGTGTGCGCTCCATTGCGATTGCTTATACAAATTGGCTCCCTTGAGCTTTGAGCCGACGGGCTCCTGGACGACGCACCTGCGTGCCGGTTCGGGCATCGAGGCCATTGACGGTTGTTTGGCGGCCTTCTCTTCCACCCCTAACTATTTTCTCTACTGATGAGGGAAGTTATCCCGAAACCCGAGCCATGTCTCGGGCGATATCCAAAAACCCGGGACATGTATCGGGTCTAGAGATCATCAGTTTTACAAGTACCTACTTGCACCCACATGGGTGAACCACTCAAGAACTCCATGTACCAGATTCCCGAGGGGCGATCCGGAGGAGGGGCTAGCGGTGTGCGCTCCATTGCGATTGCTTATACAAATTGGCTCCCTTGAGCTTTGAGCCGACGGGCTCCTGGACGATGCACCTGCGTGCCGGTTCGGGCATCGAGGCCATTGACGGTTGTTTGGCGGCCTTCTCTTCCACCCCTAACTATTTTCTCTACTGATGAGGGAAGTTATCCCGAAACCTGAGCCATGTCTCGGGCGATATCCAAAAACCCGGGACATGTATCGGGTCTAGAGATCATCAGTTTTACAAGTACCTACTTGCACCCACATGGGTGAACCACTCAAGAACTCCATGTACCAGATTCCCGAGGGGCGATCCGGAGGAGGGGCTAGCGGTGTGCGCTCCATTGCGATTGCTTATACAAATTGGCTCCCTTGAGCTTTGAGCCGACGGGATCCTGGACGACGCACCTGCGTGCCGGTTCGGGCATCGAGGCCATTGACGGTTGTTTGGCGGCCTTCTCTTCCACCCCTAACTATTTTCTCTACTGATGAGGGAAGTTATCCCGAAACCCGAGCCATGTCTCGGGCGATATCCAAAAACCCGGGACATGTATCGGGTCTAGAGATCATCAGTTTTACAAGTACCTACTTGCACCCACATGGGTGAACCACTCAAGAACTCCATGTACCAGATTCCCGAGGGCCGATCCGGAGGAGGGGCTAGCGGTGTGCGCTCCATTGCGATTGCTTATACAAATTGGCTCCCTTGAGCTTTGAGCCGACGGGCTCCTGGACGACGCATCTGCGTGCCGGTTCGGGCATGGAGGCCATTGACGGTTGTTTGGCGGCCTTCTCTTCCACCCCTAACTATTTTCTCTACTGATGAGGGAAGTTATCCCGAAACCCGAGCCATGTCTCGGGCGATATCCAAAAACCCGGGACATGTATCGGGTCTAGATATCATCAGTTTTACAAGTACCTACTTGCACCCACATGGGTGAACCACTCAAGAACTCCATGTACCAGATTCCCGAGGGGCGATCCGGAGGAGGGGCTAGCGGTGTGCGCTCCATTGCGATTGCTTATACAAATTGGCTCCCTTGAGCTTTGAGCCGACGGGCTCCTGGACGACGCACCTGCGTGCCGGTTCGGGCATCGAGGCCATTGACGGTTGTTTGGCGGCCTTCTCTTCCACCCCTAACTATTTTCTCAACTGATGAGGGAAGTTATCCCGAAACCCGAGCCATGTCTCGGGCGATATCCAAAAACCCGGGACATGTATCGGGTCTAGAGATCATCAGTTTTACAAGTACCTACTTGCTCCCACATGGGTGAACCACTCAAGAACTCCATGTACCAGATTCCCGAGGGGCGATCCGGAGGAGGGGCTAGCGGTGTGCGCTCCATTGCGATTGCTTATACAAATTGGCTCCCTTGAGCTTTGAGCCGACGGGCTCCTGGACGACGCACCTGCGTGCCGGTTCGGGCATCGAGGCCATTGACGGTTGTTTGGCGGCCTTCTCTTCCACCCCTAACTATTTTCTCTACTGATGAGGGAAGTTATCCCGAAACCTGAGCCATGTCTCGGGCGATATCCAAAAACCCGGGACATGTATCGGGTCTAGAGATCATCAGTTTTACAAGTACCTACTTGCACCCACATGGGTGAACCACTCAAGAACTCCATGTACCAGATTCCCGAGGGGCGATCCGGAGGAGGGGCTAGCGGTGTGCGCTCCATTGCGATTGCTTATACAAATTGGCTCCCTTGAGCTTTGAGCCGACGGGCTCCTGGACGACGCACCTGCGTGCCGGTTCGGGCATCGAGGCCATTGACGGTTGTTTGGCGGCCTTCTCTTCCACCCCTAACTATTTTCTCTACTGATGAGGGAAGTTATCCCGAAACCCGAGCCATGTCTCGGGCGATATCCAAAAACCCGGGACATGTATCGGGTCTAGAGATCATCAGTTTTACAAGTACCTACTTGCACCCACATGGGTGAACCACTCAAGAACTCCATGTACCAGATTCCCGAGGGGCGATCTGGAGGAGGGGCTAGCGGTGTGCGCTCCATTGCGATTGCTTATACAAATTGGCTCCCTTGAGCTTTGAGCCGACGGGCTCCTGGACGATGCACCTGCGTGCCGGTTCGGGCATCGAGGCCATTGACGGTTGTTTGGCGGCCTTCTCTTCCACCCCTAACTATTTTCTCTACTGATGAGGGAAGTTATCCCGAAACCTGAGCCATGTCTCGGGCGATATCCAAAAACCCGGGACATGTATCGGGTCTAGAGATCATCAGTTTTACAAGTACCTACTTGCACCCACATGGGTGAACCACTCAAGAACTCCATGTACCAGATTCCCGAGGGGCGATCCGGAGGAGGGGCTAGCGGTGTGCGCTCCATTGCGATTGCTTATACAAATTGGCTCCCTTGAGCTTTGAGCCGACGGGATCCTGGACGACGCACCTGCGTGCCGGTTCGGGCATCGAGGCCATTGACGGTTGTTTGGCGGCCTTCTCTTCCACCCCTAACTATTTTCTCTACTGATGAGGGAAGTTATCCCGAAACCCGAGCCATGTCTCGGGCGATATCCAAAAACCCGGGACATGTATCGGGTCTAGAGATCATCAGTTTTACAAGTACCTACTTGCACCCACATGGGTGAACCACTCAAGAACTCCATGTACCAGATTCCCGAGGGGCGATCCGGAGGAGGGGCTAGCGGTGTGCGCTCCATTGCGATTGCTTATACAAATTGGCTCCCTTGAGCTTTGAGCCGACGGGCTCCTGGACGACGCACCTGCGTGCCGGTTCGGGCATCGAGGCCATTGACGGTTGTTTGGCGGCCTTCTCTTCCACCCCTAACTATTTTCTCTACTGATGAGGGAAGTTATCCCGAAACCCGAGCCATGTCTCGGGCGATATCCAAAAACCCGGGACATGTATCGGGTCTAGAGATCATCAGTTTTACAAGTACCTACTTGCACCCACATGGGTGAACCACTCAAGAACTCCATGTACCAGATTCCCGAGGGGCGATCCGGAGGAGGGGCTAGCGGTGTGCGCTCCATTGCGATTGCTTATACAAATTGGCTCCCTTGAGCTTTGAGCCGACGGGATCCTGGACGACGCACCTGCGTGCCGGTTCGGGCATCGAGGCCATTGACGGTTGTTTGGCGGCCTTCTCTTCCACCCCTAACTATTTTCTCTACTGATGAGGGAAGTTATCCCGAAACCCGAGCCATGTCTCGGGCGATATCCAAAAACCCGGGACATGTATCGGGTCTAGAGATCATCAGTTTTACAAGTACCTACTTGCACCCACATGGGTGAACCACTCAAGAACTCCATGTACCAGATTCCCGAGGGGCGATCCGGAGGAGGGGCTAGCGGTGTGCGCTCCATTGCGATTGCTTATACAAATTGGCTCCCTTGAGCTTTGAGCCGACGGGCTCCTGGACGACGCATCTGCGTGCCGGTTCGGGCATGGAGGCCATTGACGGTTGTTTGGCGGCCTTCTCTTCCACCCCTAACTATTTTCTCTACTGATGAGGGAAGTTATCCCGAAACCCGAGCCATGTCTCGGGCGATATCCAAAAACCCGGGACATGTATCGGGTCTAGAGATCATCAGTTTTACAAGTACCTACTTGCACCCACATGGGTGAACCACTCAAGAACTCCATGTACCAGATTCCCGAGGGGCGATCCGGAGGAGGGGCTAGCGGTGTGCGCTCCATTGCGATTGCTTATACAAATTGGCTCCCTTGAGCTTTGAGCCGACGGGCTCCTGGACGACGCACCTGCGTGCCGGTTCGGGCATCGAGGCCATTGATGGTTGTTTGGCGGCCTTCTCTTCCACCCCTAACTATTTTCTCTACTGATGAGGGAAGTTATCCCGAAACCCGAGCCATGTCTCGGGCGATATCCAAAAACCCAGGACATGTATCGGGTCTAGAGATCATCAGTTTTACAAGTACCTACTTGCACCCACATGGGTGAACCACTCAAGAACTCCATGTACCAGATTCCCGAGGGGCGATCCGGAGGAGGGGCTAGCGGTGTGCGCTCCATTGCGATTGCTTATACAAATTGGCTCCCTTGAGCTTTGAGCCGACGGGCTCCTGGACGACGCACCTGCGTGCCGGTTCGGGCATCGAGGCCATTGACGGTTGTTTGGCGGCCTTCTCTTCCACCCCTAACTATTTTCTCTACTGATGAGGGAAGTTATCCCGAAACCCGAGCCATGTCTCGGGCGATATCCAAAAACCCGGGACATGTATCGGGTCTAGAGATCATCAGTTTTACAAGTACCTACTTGCACCCACATGGGTGAACCACTCAAGAACTCCATGTACCAGATTCCCGAGGGGCGATCCGGAGGAGGGGCTAGCGGTGTGCGCTCCATTGCGATTGCTTATACAAATTGGCTCCCTTGAGCTTTGAGCCGACGGGCTCCTGGACGACGCACCTGCGTGCCGGTTCGGGCATCGAGGCCATTGACGGTTGTTTGGCGGCCTTCTCTTCCACCCCTAACTATTTTCTCTATTGATGAGGGAAGTTATCCCGAAACCCGAGCCATGTCTCGGGCGATATCCAAAAACCCGGGACATGTATCGGGTCTAGAGATCATCAGTTTTACAAGTACCTACTTGCACCCACATGGGTGAACCACTCAAGAACTCCATGTACCAGATTCCCGAGGGGCGATCCGGAGGAGGGGCTAGCGGTGTGCGCTCCATTGCGATTGCTTATACAAATTGGCTCCCTTGAGCTTTGAGCCGACGGGCTCCTGGACGTCGCACCTGCGTGCCGGTTCGGGCATCGAGGCCATTGACGGTTGTTTGGCGGCCTTCTCTTCCACCCCTAACTATTTTCTCTACTGATGAGGGAAGTTATCCCGAAACCCGAGCCATGTCTCGGGCGATATCCAAAAACCCGGGACATGTATCGGGTCTAGAGATCATCAGTTTTACAAGTACCTACTTGCACCCACATGGGTGAACCACTCAAGAACTCCATGTACCAGATTCCCGAGGGGCGATCCGGAGGAGGGGCTAGCGGTGTGCGCTCCATTGCGATTGCTTATATTAATTGAAAAGTTGTTCTAGGAGAGTCTGCAGCAGAACAAAAAAACAGGAAGTGGGGTGGGTCGTGCCTCCTCTTGTAAGGGTCAAGGGTGAAGGAGGTCAACCATGTTAGGGAGGGAAGGAAGGACTCTAGCACTAAATTGCTTGGAGGGTTCTGTTGGGGAGCTGAAGCTTACTGGGTAAATTATGTGGCGAGGAAGACATACAAGGAGGTAATGCCAAACTAAGCCTCCCACCCAGCCTCGCACAACGGTCCCAAACCAGCTTGGATGACAATGTGCCTAACTCAATTATCTCAGAGCATTATCTAGCCAGACAACCCCCTCAACAGGAGCTACAGCCAACAGAAGTGAAGTCACTGTCCTTACCACCCCAACTGTTATTCCTCCTGCCCATTCAGTGCAAGAATTAACCAACCAAACGAAGAACCTGAGGGGTGAAGTCATGAGCTTCTCTCCCCGCGGGTCCCTAATGTGGTATCAATGGTACATGATGGCTGTGAGGCTTGCGTGGAAGCAGTGCACCTGAGCTAATAGAATCCTTGCTAGCATGGCAGCACTGTGTTCAAATTCAAAGAAAGAAGCTGAAAATGCAGAAATTTTGCAGAAAACTTTTTAAAAGTAAAGACTAACTTCCGATGGTAGCCCTAACAAAAGAGGACCTTTATATGTGACCAGCCAACTCCTGTTTGGTGGAAATCGCTCAAGGATGGAAAATGAGTGCCATGAAAGAGAAGGCAGTGCAGTAGTTTCTTGATACTTCAAGACAGATGTGGCCCACTAAGTGGATGTGGAAGACAATGTTCAGTGGACAGAAGAGATCACAGCTATGTGAGCCAGTGACAATATTTTCATTATCCTGGCAGTGAAGGAGAAGGGAGCGGTGGAAGACGCCTAGGAGGCAGCCACGGAAAGGACTGTGGCAGGGGTTGGAGCTTCAGACATTAGTCTGATCCCACTGACAAGGTTTGCTGTTTCCGGTGTCAGTATTTGGGACAAGCTGAAGAAAGGCCAGGAATGTGGGCAGATCGAAGGGGGTGTGGGGGGGGGTGTATTGCTCAAGAGAGTGTGGGGAGTACAAGGACGTTACAGGAGGTGGGCATGCGATGTTCCCTCTGATCTTTGTTCTGCCTCTGCCTCAAACAACCCGGACCTAGAAGTGGAAACCCAGAGTGCCTGGAGAGGTAAAGGAAAGAGAGAAACTTGTTGGCAAAAGTGAAAGCATTCGAAGAACAGTTTGGAAGAAAAGCTTAACGATCCAGGAAAAACACGAAACACTGTACATTATAAGCGAAATCCCTCTTTACATATTGAGCGCAAAACACATTTAATAAGGCAAGCAAACAATGATAAAAGAAGTATCATGCTCTATGTTGAAATTCTTTGGGGAGGGGAAAGAACGTGGAAAAGAGATCAACAAAAATGGATGTACGTCATTACAACGCGCGCGTTACAACGACGTACCATTACAACGCGGTTGTAACAACGCAAGTCGTTACAACGACTTGCGTTGGGGGGGCGCAAATTTAAAACATTTAATTTACTATTCCAACACCAGTCCCCGTGGATAGTAGGGAAGGTGTTGGGATAGTAAATTAAATGATTTACTATCCTTGAGCGCCCCCCAGCGCAATGCGTTGTAACAACTTTCGTTGTTACAACCGCGTTGTAATGGTACGTCGTTGTAACGCGCGCGTTGTAAAGGCTGTTTCCCAACAAAAATATTTGGCAACGGTAGAGTGCTATAAACTTTATTAGGAAACAAACAGCATAGTAGACCATAAGGAAAGTTTACAGGAGATATATATATATATTGTTAGAAATGGGATCCCTGGCTGGCCAGGGCTTGCGCCAAAGCCAGTCAGAGACCACCACTCCCAAGTCAGGGCAAGGGAGTTACACGCCAAGATAACCCCTGCTCACCCTCTAGGTAACGTGGCGCGAGCAGCAAGGCTAAACTTGGAGGCGATGTGAGTTAAGTATTTGCGCACGCACCCCAGCAACAACTCCCAAGGCCCACCACAAAGGAAACTCCACACAAGGTTATATATAAAAATAGCCTTTGTATTACACCAAAACACATTAGATAAAAACACACACTTTACAATGTGCCAAGAGGCACGGGCAGAATTTACAGGGGATATGTACAAGACAAGGCCACCTGGACCACTGTCAGGAATCAGCACTTTTAGAACTTAGCACTAGGTAGATTTAGCACTTAGAACATGGAATATAAATCACTGTAGCACAAAATAGAACATAAAGCGCACAACCAGTAATCACTGGTAACCAGGACCTCACTAGCACCACCTGCACTAGGAGAAAAACCACCTAAGTATCACAATACCTGTAGGGGTGTAAGCACATAACACATGATGCATAACATACATTCAGAGGTGTAAGGAACAAGGCACATGACGCATTAACAACACATTCAGAGGTGCAGGGAAGGAGAACACATGATGCCTAAAAACATTCAGAGGTGTATCAAGAACACAATTGCGCAGTAATCACATTGGCACATAAATCATAAATGCGCCAGAATCACATTAGCCACAACCTGTGGCAGTCCCTAGGCCAACTGGCCTCTCTAGGGCTAGGACTCCCTGTGTCCCAGTGTCAGGGGCCTAAACGTGGCAGCTGCCCACGAAGTGCTGGGCAGCTGTGTAGCAATGCTGGTGGGGACAACGTTGGAGCCTCTCAGGCTCTGGCGAACTGTGGGCTGGGGGCCTCGTGGCCCTAAACAAATGCAATGTCACCCAAGAGCCTCTCTGGACTCTAAAACAAATCTGGCACCTCGAGCCTCTCTCAGGGCTCTAAATACATAATGCCCCCTGAGCCCCTCTGGGCCCTACAAACAACTGTAGTGTTGGAGTCCCCTCCGGACTCTGAGTAAACAGGGGGGGCGTTGGAGTCCCTCTCAGGGAACTCGTGGACCAATAAATGACCCTTGAGCCTCTCTGGTCTCCTGAAACAAATGCAGGGTCGTTGGAGCCCTCGGGGGCTCTACTGAGACAAGTATGCTGCCTGGAGCCCTTTGGCTCCAACAAACAAATGCCGCCTTGGATCGGGGAGCCTCGACAGGCTCCGGCAGCAACTGCGGCGTTGTGGGATCCCCCTCCCTCTGGTGGACTCAACTTGAAATTGCCCCCACGAGCCTCGGGGCTCGAAATCACAGCAATGTACCAAATGGGGGGGGGGGGCGGGCACCGGCAATGTGCCCCAACGCCTCCCCCTCTTCCCAGTGTAGCGCGGGGCCCTCCACTCACCGGGTCTGTGGCGGGGCTCCTCTCTGGTGGCGGCCGGGGGACTCCCTCTTGGCTCCTTCGGTCGCGCTGGCTCTTCTCTCGCTCCCCGGGGCTCTCCCTTCACATGGGAGCCCCGGCAGACAGCTTCCTGCTTCCTCTCTCGGGCTGCGAGGGCGGGACTTCCGGCCCCTTCTCCCAGGGCCGCGCAGCGATTGGCCGGCCTGTCAGCTGCTTCCGGGTCGCCGTGGGCAGAGCGGCGGCCCGCGGGAAGGCTTCACTGCAGGAATCTGGGTCAGATGCCGGGTGGCACCGGCTTGGCAATTCTATGTCAGGAAGCGGAGGCGAGGATTTTGCTAGTCCTTTCTCCACGACAAAGATCAAGCTGAGGTAAAAACGGTGACTTATCTTGCCGAGGCAGCAATGGAGAAAGAGGAAGGACTAACGGCTGGGAATCCCTATATGCTGCTTGATGGACTCTTATTGGTTGATGTGCTACCATGACTACCGCTGCCATGTTGGTTAGGGTAGTCCATGGTTTTAATGTTTTTCTTTTCTTACTTTTAACTTGCTGTCCAATAAAATGGAGAAAGGACTAGCAAAATCCTCGCCTCCGCGTCCTTAATAGAATTGAAACTTTCCTTTGTGATAACTAGGAAATTTCTCATTATCAATAAATCGAGGTGGGCACTCGATATTGAAGGACAACGGCGGCAATCTGGGGCAAATGCCGGGTGGGCACCGGCGGTTCCTCACTCGAAATGCGGCGTGGGCAGCCGCTAGAGACAAAATAAAGCGCTCCCTGCGCTAAAAGGATAATAAAGCGCTCTCTCAGCGCTAGATGCAAATAAAGCACTCCCTCAGCGCTACAGGGGAAATCAAGCTCTTCCAGGCACTGCAGGGAAAGTCCAAAAGCGCTCCCAGGCGCTGGGAGCACAAGCACAGCGCTCCCAGGTGCCCTCAGCAGGGCAGAGTTCCAGCAAAGTCCTTAGGTAGGCAGGGGGGCAAGGCTGGGCCCAGAGCCAGCTCACTGGGCCTCCAGGCAGGGAGGCAGTCCAAGTGGCGGTCCTCTGGCCCAGCAACAGCAGCAGCCCCCTCAGGCAGGATCCTGGAAGAGAACAATATGTAAGGGGACACAGCCCCTTCTTATACTGAAAAACCCTTTGTCTGTAGGTGCAGGGTGGGGGAGAAACCAGTCGCAGCTGGTTTTGGAGCACCCTTGATGGGCCCAACCACCCTTTTCATTCACTGGCAGGGCTAGGGTCATTAGACGCACCACAGGGGGCGGAGCCAGCATTGTGTTGGGGGAAACCCAGCCCCATCCAGGAACCAGGTGCACTCCTCCCCAGCCATCAGCATGCTGATCTCTCCACTCACTCCTGGGCAGACCCATCCAGACTTCCTGGAGCCTGGCATCCCAGCCAGCTCCAGCCAATCACACGCCAGCACCCTCACAGCACACGTACAGCCATGTCTAGAAGTGGCACTTCCACACTAGACACATTCATGCTGCATACATCATCTCGTAGCATTCAATCACACGAGTCCACACATACCAGACTCGAGCCTGTACACCCCACGCATCAGGAACTACCAGGGACACATACATTCCCCATGCATTCCTATGGGAGGGCAGGCCTATCTCATCACATGCACTCAGAGTGTGCATGCACTTTCCACTGGGACACAGTGAAAGTGCGCAGAACCCAAAAATCACCATCACCAGGTCACCATTACAAGCAAAAAGTCTAGGGGTGAACCTGCCAGAAGGGCCAAGTCCAATATATATATATATATATATATATATATATATATATATATATATATATATATATATATATACATACATACATACATTGGCAGGTCCTCCTTCTGGATTAAACTTTGAGAAAAACCCTGACAAGAAATCCAAGCATAACATATCGAAAGACCTCCTCTTTAAGAGACATTTTAACGCAGAGTCACTTAGTACTGCGTGAGGAGAAAAAACAGACATGGCTAACAACACCAGGCTTCTGGAAATGCCACAAATGTAAAGCCTGTGAGCATGGAGTAAACATCAAACATTATCAATTACAAAATGGTCAAAAGGAAACTATACGAGACCACATTACCTGTGACTCAAAATGTGTGGTTTATAGGCTACAATGCCCTTGTGGAAAGTACTACATTGGGAGCACAGTGAACAAATTAAAACTGAGAATACTGCAACATCTAAGAGCGATAAAAAACAAGGACCCTTGCTACCCAATGGCCACACATTTTGCTCAATATCATCAAAGTGATCCCACCCTTTTTAAATACTCAGGGATTAAGATGTGTAAAACCCCAGAACGAGGTGGAGATCAGTTGTTACAACTGAGACGTCTGGAATCCAGAATGATACTGAGCATGGGAACAGAGGTACCATTCGGCCATAACTTGGACGCCGAATTACATGTACATTTATAATAATTGGTATAAGAACAATGAATGACATTATAAGAGTGGAATCCTATAATTTAGAACTATATGAGAACTTACACATGGTTAAAATGAATGATGGTGGACTATGTACATGTTTGGAATTATTATATAATTAGGAACCAAAAAACTCAATCAGAACATATATGTGGAAATTGAATGAAAGACATAGAATGATGGGGGAGATGAGAATCAAAGAACAAACATTTGAGAAAATATAACAATAAGGGAACATAGTTAGAGGGAGTACTTCACTTATATTATGCTCTGCCGCAAAGGGTGATGGATGATGATGAAAATGTATATAATTGTAAATAATAGGTTGTATATAGACCTTAATCACTACATTATACATTGTCTAGAACAGATCCACATAGTAATTTATACTTTATAGTTTATAGAGTGCAGCGGGCATCAGTTTTTCATATTTTCTCCCTTCTTCTTCCCTTGTCATTTGATCAATGGTTGTAGATAATGGAACATCCATGAATATCAATGTGTTCTAGGAACTACTCCTCCCCATCTCTACCCTCACCCCGCCTTCGCTATACAGACCATTGAGAGTACTTTACAGAAATAATTACAATTCAACATTGAATTACTGTATATAGACGGAATTGGATCTGACTGTAAATACTTCATTTAAGATTGTTGGTTCAGGGTAATCCATCCCTACCCTCACCCCGTCTTCCCTATACAGATTAGTGAGAGTACTTCACAGAAATAATTACAATTCAACATTGAATTACTGTATATAGACGGAATTGGATCTGATTGTAAATACCTTATTATACTTTAATTATAATTATTGGTTCAGGATTACTTTTGTACTTCACGTTAATTGTACATAATTATGTATAACAACCACAAACATGTACTGGCCACATGTCCACTATGCAGGGTTGGTGGTCTAGATGACCATGGAAATAGTAGAGGGTACTTTCACTTATCACTGTATTTAAGTAAGGTCTAGACCTGTGGACTCTATGGTCCAGTTGAAGGCAGGAGCCGAAACTCGTAGACCGTCCAATTGATGCACTTTCTTTTTTGCACTGGTGTGTAAATAAAAAACGCGAAGAAATCATCTGCTGCTGTGCCGTGTCTTTGTCTACTAATTGTGGAAAGAAGAAGCCTTGGTAATATATATATATATATATATATATATATATATTTATTCTATTTATAATAAAACAAATGCGATGGACATGAATGAGCTTTGTTGAAGGACGTACTGTTCAAAGACATAGCTGCACAAATCAGCCAAGCCATTAAATAAATAAAAAAAGAATTCTGAAGATGCATAGGTGGAAAGTTATTATAGTGCAATCTTAGAGGCTGTATCCAGGGCAATTAACGTGGCTGTATGCAAAAGTCAAAAGAGAGAAGTGTTAGAAAATACAAATACGTCTGTTACACAGCCGGCTGCACGGATATTTAGAAAGACATCAGAGACAAACAAGGTCCCAGTGCTGCAACAAGAGGTTTGTGAGAACATTGTAAATATCAGAGCTTCTGTCCTAGTACACATATATGGCGTATGTGCTCTCAGGAAGGATAAAAGTTCAAAGGAGACTAAGACCCAGTCACCACTATTGATGTTCGGAAGAGTATTGATACAGTTAAGAACAGTCAGCCAGATAAGAAAAAAACACGTACTTCACTTACAAAACCTACAGTGGCGGCTGGTGACATTTGAAAGTGGTGAGGCGCAAACTGATTTGCATACTGCACCGTAGCGAGCGAGCGCAGCCCGAACCCCATAAGAGGGGTTTGGGGGGGTTACCCCCCCCCCCCGGAGAAAATTTTGAAAAAAGAGAAGAAAAATCGTGCATTTTTAAGCAAATTTGAGAAAGCAGGAAGGTTAATAAAGCAATTGTGAAAGTGCAGTTATCAAATTAATAGATGGCATAACATAGGTAGCTGCTTATTCAGTATAACCACAGAGCTTCATACATTCCGTCCTATTACGCTCAGGTGCTGAATTCAGACTATAAGACTTTCATGAAAATCTCAGCTCTAAGAGTGGAAGAACTTGCACAGCAGTTGGGAAACAGCCTGCACAAAGCATTGGGAACCACGGTCAGGTGTACTCTTTGGGCATGGAAGACCCTTGCCAAGCATGCACAGAGAGAAAATATATATGCACCAGACATGCTGATTTCTGCACACCTTGGTATCACTGTGGCGCAGGAGCGTGGGGCCCTAGCTGTTCTACAAAATGCAGGGGTTACCAAACTTGGCGACATATATTTGAATGGGTCCTTTTTTGTCACTGGCTGATTTTCAGGCTGGTCACCAGTACTATGCAATGCTTGGGTCCACAAACACCAGACTGCGCTTGGCAGGGCGATCCTTCTACCTCAAGTTCCCTACAGAGCCCAATATTCTGAAAGCACTACAGTAGATTTTAATAGGAAGGGAAAGTAGAGGGCTGATCACCAGACTATATAAAGCTTCACAAAGGGAAAATGACTGGTCGGACTCCTCCTCATTCGATAAATGGAATGAAGAGCTTGCGGTCCACTTGACATGGGAAAGTTGGGAGTCCTGCTGCAAAGTTATGGGGTGCCTGACTCCCAATTGTAATCTTTTATTATACATTTTAAATACCTGCATCATTTGTATTAGACCCCTGTGCAGCTGTTGAAATTTAGAATGAGGGAGGATGCTGGTAAAAAAGATTAAACCATGCAATAGACGTATTGTTGCCAGTGACGGCTGGTGCATTTTGAATGTGGTGGGCATAACAGTTGGGGATGAGTGTAATGTCGCAAGTGAGCAAAGCAAACAAGCCCAACTGAGAAAATGTGGGCTGCACCTAGCCCCCGGTCCTCCAGAAACCTTTGAAAATAAAAAGTGTTAATAGCGAGATGAGAGGATAGGGTGCGAAGGGGACATTTTGCTGAGAAAAGATGTGGCGACAGGGAGGCAGCAGTGTTTGAAGGAGGGGAATATAAAGGGAAGATGAAGATGGGAGAAAGCACAAATGTAAGGAGAAGAGGGGTGAGCAGGAAGGAGGAAGAAGTGCAAGTGATAACTTTGCAAGCATCATGGGCCGAACCTTCCATGGCAGCTGCTACCAATGGTCTTGTGCGGACTCGCTCTTGTTACCAACTACCACAAGCTGCACCCTCTGACAACCTATCCCTCCTGATGTCAAAATCAAAATGTACTCCCCACGTCCATGCGGTTGTCTGGACTGAGTCAGCCCTCGATCCTGAGAAAGGTATGGAGGAGAGAGCAGAATGTAGACAAGACACACAGGCACAGGGCCCTTATGTTAATAGGTCAGGGTTGGCAAGGTTTCAAGCAGGGAGGCATCAAGGTAGGTGTTAAACCAGCACAACAAAGCTGACTTCTGTATCTGCTGCAGTGCCTCCTGATAGTGCTTACGTGTCTCTCTTCAGCACTACATGCCCGCATGCTCTCGGAGTTTTGCGGGCAGATTCCAGGACTCCTCATCTCTCCACCTGTGCCTCACTGACCCCTGGCAGGCACGGAAGCACAAAGCAAAGCATCCCCCCCCACCCGACCCCGCCGCCCTTACCTGCTCCCACCTGCATGGGCCGCGTGGCTAGTCAGAACTATAGTATGCAATACCACAACTATGTTAGCAATGGAGCACGCTAAAATGCACGCAAAATCAAGACAGTGAGAATCAGCAGTTCCTGGCACAGTGCAAACCTCTGTGCTTGACTGAATATTGACTGCCCTTATCCAGCTTTGTGTCACCATGCCGACTCAGGTACAGCATTTGTGCACACAATCAGACTCTGTGCAGCTTTGTGCACATGCTCAACCTTGTACAGTATTACCCACACCCGCATGTGCCAAGGAAACGGGTCTAAAGTATTGAGGCCTCATTCACAAAGGGCCTCTGCACTTGTGGTGGACGCCCCGCAGCCCTGTGTATTCATTCAAGGAAAATACGTGTGTACCTCTGAACAAATGTGGAACCAACAAAGGGTCGGGTGAGCAACTGCATACTTTTGTGTGCTACAACTTTCACTCACTCTCTTATACACTTTTCCATTGGGAGCAAAGGTCATAATGGAGGTGCAGAGGTCAACAAACTAGTACTGACACTAGTTAGGTAACATTTAAAAGAATAAATCGCATCATAGCGCTAGACAAAAAAAACATCCCGCCCAAAAATCAGCACCTCAGCACAACTCCCCGTGTGACACTGCTTAATTTGGGTTCAGCTCAGGTGTTTTCAAAGCCCCGTGTTTTTTTAGAAACATCTTAACTGATGCATTTCCAAGTGCTTTATTCTGCATCCACTAAAACTTACTTGCACTGAAAACTTTACATCACCACGAAAATATCCCATTTTCGGATATTTATATTCCTGTCCTCCATGCCCATAAGCTGCGTGGGCCGCTGGAGCTGATAGATGGTGGATGCGGGTAGGGGGTGGTGGTGCTGAGTGGCTCAGTCTGGTGTTGGGTTACAGGGAGCGCTCCCGCTGTGCTGCAGTGACTTGGACAGTCTGGGCTCAGAGACAAGGCTGACTGACCAGGACACTGGGAAGGGAAAGCGCTTATGAAACAATATAGCGCTGCGCTTTCCATGAGTCTCGAAGCACTTCAGCGGGGCAGGTAGGGGAGGCAAAATGATCAAAAGATAGTATACACGATCATATAAATACCTTTTGTTGCACAAGTCGTGACGTCGGTGACGGTGAGGCGCCTCAGGGAGTCAGTCACGGTGACACGGTCCGGACACAGTCTCTCTCTCTGCTGCGCACGAGGTGTGGCGAGGAAGACTAACCACGCGCTACAACCAGGCCAGCAAGAACCTCAACCGACGTCACAGCAGCGCGCGCATCCTGGCGAAATGGCCAATCACTGCATGGCTTCACATGAAGTCACACAGTGATTGGCCATAACAGTGCGGCTGAGGCAGTGTGTGCCACCCCCACGCGCGGCTTCCAATGATGGATGCTGCGCGGTGGACCAGCCAATCCTGGCGCTGCATGCAGTGCCAGGATTGGCTAGGGGGGCACATTTGCTGCTCGCCCAGTCACCCTATGTAAACCCCGGGGGCTGCGGCCGGCTAAACGAGCACCCCTCTAAGGGGAACCTGCAGTGCGCATGCTCAGGCAAGTTTCTCACCAAATTGCCCTCGCGCACTATGGTCTGCTGCAGCCTGAGTGTGTGAGGCTGTCTGTCACTCAAGCTGCAGCAGGCTGAGGCCACCCCCCGCGCACTCCGAAATCGCCGGGTGTGTCCCGGATTCCCAGATTGTAATTGAAATATTGCTATAGTAATGCGCGATGCACATTGACGACGCGTGACGCCGCGACTGTGGGTCCATGTGGCTGGTGGGGCTACGCCCCTACGCCCCAATGGACGCACCGTGGCTGAAAACCTACTCTTCTTATGGCAAATAAGCAGCTTTCCTCTGCTGTCATCTAAACTACCAATTTGATCTGAGAAGGCAGATCAGAAGAAACTGACGCACACATGCCAGTAGACAGGAAATAAAATAGCTGTGACTGTCTAGGATTAAATGCTGACTGAAGCAGCTAAACCTCAGTAAATCCTCACAACTTCTAGAAAAATCTATAGGGAATGGCAGTTTTAATCAGAAATCAGCCTTAGTAACAACTGAATCTGTGAAGACTAATGAAGACAATACGAAAAAGTTAAATAGAGACAATTGCCATGAAATAAATAAAGTCGGAAATTTCGGTTCGTAAATTGATCTGCAACCTTATGAAATATCCAATGTACTACCTATGCAAGATACTGAAACAGAGTCATTTAATGACATTGAAAGAGACAAATTATTGTCAGATCAGTCACACCGAAGAATGAGAGGCAAAGGAACAAATTGTTAGAAAAGAAGAACCAACATACATCATAAACTCTGTCAAGAAACAATAAACAATGATCAAGAATAAAAAAAAGAAATGGGTCTCAGAAGGAGGGGAAAGCTGGCATGGCATAAATATTGCAACAGTTGTTAAGCACAGTGCAAGAAACTAATGAACTCCAAAAAAAGCTAGGGTTGATATCAAAAAGCACTGGGAGACATTGCAAGTACAGTTGAAAAAATATGAAATGTACATTTATAGTAATAAGGGTTCGCATTTCATGGCTTGAGGTCAACGTTGAGAATAGAAGCAAAGTCAGATATTATGACAATGAGAGTACAATTCAGAAACTATGTTAAATAATGATGACCTAGAGGTTAGATCTAGAGGATCCAATCTATGCTTTGTGGGAATCTCCAAACTGTGGGAACACAAGAGAGAGAGCAATATCAGATCAATAATGTGATTCAGATCAATGTCGTCACAGTAAATCCTGAAGATAACTGAGAACATCTTACATTAGACAGTGCACATCAAGTAATTTCTAGCAAGCCTGAGTCTGGTGCTCCTCCAAGTACAACTTTTTGGCCCATTTCAGAGATTTTGGAATAAAAAAAGGTAATCAGCAAAGCCAGAGGTGCAAAATCTTTCACATCATCTAAAGGTGTTATCTTTCGTATATTATGAATGTATCTTTTGAATCTGCACAGAGATAGCAACAAATGGCAGCTCTAAACACTGATCTCAAAAAGCATGGGGTGCAGGCATAAATGGTTTTACAATGTTGGCAAGGTCAATTTAGAGTATCATGCCTTAAAGAATTATAATGCAAATAGAGGCAGAAATGTAAATGTGTGCAATTGGTTAGTCACCTAATACAAAGGATGCTTTGGAGCCAGAATAGACTTTTATTGGTGGAGTCAAATGACGCTTCATGGAGAGAAATATATATATTTTTTGAGAGGTAGTATTAAGGTGGTATCAGCGGAGTTCTCTAGCATGTCCTTTTAATACACACAAAAAAATGTTTGCATTAGATATAATCTGAATAATAACTACCAACGTGTATAATTTTAAAGCACTTGCTTTAACTTAAACACATAATTTTGCGTCAGCCTATTTTATACTGTGTAATACAATTAATAACATTTTAAAATAATGACATTCACAGTGATTTCTGTCAAAGGCTCAGACCTCATAGCAGTATAAATGGACAAGTCACTCCTCACTGCACCAATCAAGAAATTGTGTGATTCTCTGGTCACACACATATACATGTAGTGATCGCATTAACCAACTGAGCTTCCAAATTTTAAAGAATGCATTTCCCATCCATTATTTAAACTTGCCTTTCGCTTTTCATTTAAGGTGTGTGCCTGTTATTTCATATGCAGTTAACTAGAGATGACAACAACAAATGTAGAATATGTTGTTCTTTTTAGCCCCCTCTTTGACCCAGTCTCCACATTTAGTGAATCTGCCCCCAGGGCACTATGTATTCCAGTCCCAAGGGCACTAACTATTCCAGTCCCATGCTTTTTTTCTACTCTTCAACTGCATGTAAATGAAGACAGCCTGGAAACACACTTCCAGGATATCTTCATTTACAAGTAAATGCAGCGTCATTTGCAGCCCCCTGGGAATACAGTCACGGACCCCAAAAAGGGCGCGCCCCCCAGTTTGAAGACCTCTGATTCAAGATGAGATTCGGACCAGGGAAAATGTAAAGAAGACAAAGTATTAAGTAGGGAGTAGCATTGTAAGAAATAATCCTAGGTAGAGGGGATTAGTAAGGAGGACAAGATTTTCCACAAATAGTCACAACTGGTTACCAGCTTTTATAATTTAGACCTTGGACTACTGTCCGAAGTTCCTGGACCACAGTGTGCACTGTTGAAGTAGTTTGATGCGAGAAGGAAGGAATATGTGAGTTTGGGTCAAGTTCCATTTGCAAATGGATGGGGAGCATGTGGTGCTCAACCATTTGCAATCATACGGGTAACGGAGTATTGGAAAAAGATGATGTACCTGGTGAATGGAATATATCTCATAGGTAATGTTGTGACGATCATTGGGGTCTGCTGCCCAGTCTTGGTGGTTCCCATCTCGCTTTAATAATATTTGACCTAGAGGATAAGGCTCCATCAGTTTTATGGAGGAAGGGAACATAAGTGGGGGGAAGGGGACCATACATCGGGGCAAGTATAAACTGAGCAAGGGGTAGGCAAATCACAACCACCAACTCCTGATTTCAAGACAAAGTGAAGAGAACAAAGAACTGCAAGTAGAGTGAAGAAAAATATAGAACTTTATGCAACTACTAGAGATTATTATAATCACTTTTCAATCATGTGAAGCTGATACTTCACAGAGAACTCAGCAGAAGAATTTTTAACCCAAAGTTTTTGGAGTGGTGCACCACTCGATATTGAAATGGTTGATGGTAAAGTGAGTCAATAAGTCATATGATCTTGTAGAGTTGTCCTAAGTGATCTTTTATTTTCATAAGTTTCCAAAATACAAAATACCAGCCAATGCGTTTCGTTCATAGGAATGAACTTTTTCAGGGCAAAAAATCACGGACCTGGGAAAATCAACAAATGCGTGCCAAAGTATGGGTTGCGTGGGCCTCCTTGATAAGGGCCAGTGTGCAGTAAGTCTGCTGTAAAGTGAATGGTGATCTGTCCGCTTCGGCACATTCTTAGGCAGGACATGAGGAAGGAAAGTTTTCATTCAGCGCTAACATCACATACACTGTTGCCCACTTCCGTCTACTGGAGCATTGGGACCTACCGTAGAATATGCAACACAAGCTCCAGGGACACCAGAGGAGCAGCATGTGATGGGGGGTTGACCTCTAGCGCCCGAGGTCATACACTAGGTGGCCATCTTGGTTTGGGCGACGAGATTAGCAGCAAGCACTTTCAGGGAGTATTTCTTGCATGAACTCAAATAGTACATACTGGATGCTGCCATAATTTCTACGATATCAACATAATACATTTTAAAAAAAAGGTAAAATAAGTATTTGACCCAAGAAGTTAAAACAACAATTTAAAACAATGAATCCCATCTTTAAAAAATATCACTCCCAATAGTTGTATAAACGAACAAGTCAGTATACGGTGCTCCTCTTTTTCCTCCAGAACTCACTGTTCTAAATGTTTGCTATGGGAAATCTTCCTTCATAGTATTGTTGTAACTGCAGTATCCAAATGACAGTGTTTCTCCTGTGTATTAAACAGGGCTCAGTGCCCACTTCTTTCTTCATGCCTTTTACACAACCATTACTTAACTGCCTTTGGAACTTTTCCTCCTGCAAAAAGCACTTACAGAAGATACTTGTTGCCATTTTGCAACCACGGTCACAATATCTTCACTATTATTGGCTGAAGTGAGGGGGACCATTGCTGCCGTGGAAGCAGTGGAAAAATATCCTATATGGTTGCCACTGATTGTGAACAACTCTCGCCACAAAGAAAGAAAGCAAGGGGTCCTATTGCACAATTTATGCATTGAGGTTAGGCATATCTATGAAAGCATCAAAGAGACACTGTTGAGTAATGGAGAGGGAGAACCAAGGGACACCTATGATATGTCTGTTAAATTTATGGGGAGAGATTTGGGTGCACCCATCAGCATAGTGCATGGAAGTCATAACTTGTATGCATGTGTGTAAGCAAAAACAGAAAGGGGTGGTAAATATGTAACCAGCTGAAGAAATGTGGTTTGGACCTGTGAGTTTGGTGAATTAACCGGTGAAGTGACACATCATAAATGAGTGTGTTGCACTAATAATGAAAAAGGGCAAGAGAAATCAGTGTCTAAGAATCCCAATTTGAAAGAGGCTATCACCATTGTGGGGTTTTGGAGCACTGGGTTAAGGGAAGGGGAAATGACACCTATGGGTGACGGAGGAAACAAGGTTACAGTAAACAAATTATTGACGGAATGCTGACAATGCAACCATTTTCCCCAGTCAAGAGATGGGAGTAAATCCATCGTTCTTTTGCCCAATACGCCACCCCAGTTTGGACCCAGCCATATGCAAATCAGTCTTGGCCCTGTGCCCCATGGGAACAGTCCAGACCGAACTGCCAGGCCCTCCCAGAACCGGAAACAAGCATCCTGGGACCGGTTTCAGAGTATGTCACCCTTCTTCAGCCAGGCTAGCTTCAATGCAGTGGCACAGTGAGCAAGGGATCCAAGTCTGGGCATACCCATTCCACTTAGGGCGAAAATTGTTACAGCAAACAAATGATGGACGGAATGCTGACAATGCAAACATTCTCCCTCAGTCAAAAGATCTGGGTTAAATCCAGAAAACTCCAAGGCGCAAAGGCTGTGATCATAGTAATGATATAAGCAAACTGCAGAGGTATGGTGGTGGCCATCTTTAGGTTTGTTTTTTACCCTGCCTTTTGAAATGTCAGCTTTTGGCTTGAAGCTTTTTCCATCTACTCCATCACTGGGTTGAATGCTTTCGGAGGAGATAGTCTTTTAAAAGCTTCTGTGTAGTTTTTTTCATTATGGAGCTTAATCTTTTTCCTCGCCTCCATCTGTCTCACTGGAGAGGTAAATGGGGTCCATGTAAATGAAGAACAGCTTAAAGCTCATTAACTATTGATACACATATGTAACATTTCATTTTGCAACATGAATCTCTTCTGGCTTCACATGCTGTGTATTGATTATGACAGTATTAATAATTTGTGGGAGGTGAGAAGTGAGTGTGACTGTGAAAAGGTGTTTAAGACCTCGGTGGCTGTGTTCCTGCAAGTAATACATGACTGCTCTACTCACTTCGAGTGGGTGCAATGGTTTTCCTGCTTGAGGTTTTGAATACTGGAAAAAAGCAGGTAATTGGATTGTACAGGGAAATGTGATATGAACTTTAGAATGAACAAATTGTAAATTCTCCTGACAGCTCTATTATTGTGTAACTATAGCTAGGATTCTTGGACAGCTAAGGCTTACAATTCACTCGCTACGCCAGGATGTGTTTGCAAGTTAAAAGGTTGTTTTGGGAGTGAAATACTAGAACTGTGTATCTAGGTTCAAAATAATGCTTCATTTGCCATGATTAAGGCTCCATAGTGGTGACTGACTTGATGGGGCATTCTTTTTGTCCCCTCTAGGAGCCACTTAATTACTGATCTGGCAAAAAGGTTCTTTCCAGAATGGCCTTGGGTATCTGGAACTATGACTTCGAGATGAACTCATATAGAATCATAAAAGAGTTTTGAACTAAGTAGGTACATTAAGTATTTGATAATCATTGTGCCACTTGTTTGGACGTTTATTTGCTTTTCGTCTGTGCACTGGTGTATACATATGTTCCATTTAGAGGAGTAGGATCTGCATGTCCTAGGCCTCCTTTAACACATCCATACAGTTATCAGGTAGGCTGTGGTGGCCAGACAATAGGTCTGCAAAAGCAAGGCTGACTGGCTCCTAATGGTGCACCCTCACTTGTTTCAGCGTTGATAGGTTTTGGGTAAGTAGTATTTTTTTACTATTCTATTGACTGGCATGCCAGTTAGGATGAGTACCATGTATAATGGGCCAACTATAGGGCTATCAGTATCAATGTCATTTGTTTATTCGCATTTGTTGATCATCACTGACATCAGGGGTTCACTGGAAAAGTGTAGGCAATGTCCCTGACCAGTGCATGCCCCGGAGTTGAGTGAGGGTACCTGTACGTGAAGTTCATGCATATTGCGTTTGTGTGAGTTGTGAACAAGTCTATCTGTGCTCTTCCCTATGATTGGCGATTGGGTCTACATCATGTGGTTTGCTTAGTCTGTCTGCCTCTATGTTTTGATCTCCTGGCAGGTGTATTGCTTATTTCCACTAAGTGGATTTCCTTTTGGATCGCCAATCTTCAAGTGTCCTGTGCTACCTTGAATAAGGGATGTGCTTTTGTGCCCCCTTGTTTGGTCAGGTAAAACATTGAGGTGGTTTTGACTGTTTCGATCTGCACTACCTTCTCTGAGATTTCCTTGGTGAACGTGAAGGTGCTAGGAATAGTCTTAAATTGTAACCATCCCCTGATATTTTAGATCTCCCATGTGTGCACTCTACCCAGTGTGGAATGCATCCATGGTCATGGTATCCATGGGGATTGGTTTCTTGAGACTACCTTTTATTTTGTTTTCTAATGTTTACCACTATAACTCCCTGTCTAATTACCCTGCAACAACCACCAGATGTTCCCAAACACGTTGCTGTGATCATTGCTTCACCATCCAGTCTCATATGTTAACCTGCAAAGGGGATTCAGGCGATGAGCACTGCCATCAAGTTACTTACCTTCGGTAATGCATTATCTCTTAGAGACTCTATCTAGCTGCAGATTCCTTACTGTTGAATTTCCCAGGCGTCAGAGTGGATCCGGAAACATTTGCTGAGCAATACCCCTTGCGCGCAACATCTGGTGGCTCTATTCCGCTCCGCTTGACCTTGTCGTTAGCGTCAGTTATGACGTTGAAGTGCCTATATAGGCACCACCCAGGTGCGCGGACGTCAGTACTTTTTGTTTTTTCCATGCCAGCAGCACAGAGCCACAAAGTAACTGACTTAGTCGTGTGTAAAACTAGGCCCCTGAAAGGGGGAAACAACCCTAGTCCTAAAGTATCAGTCTGCAAAGTGGGGAGGCATGGGTGGGGCTGTACGAAATCTGCAGCTAGATCGCGTCTCTACCAGATAATGCATTACCGAAGATAAGTAACTTGTTCACCTGATGGAGACTTCTATCTGCAGATTCCTTACCTTTGAATTACATACCCAAGCCATACCATCCTGGCAGTGGGTTGCACACTCACATCCTAAACAAAGAACCCTTTCAAGACTGAACGGGCAAAATGTCTGTCCCTGTGTACCTGACCATCAAAGCAGTAATATTTTGCAAACATGTGCACAGTAGCCCACGTCGCTGCCTGACAGATGTCTTGGACTGGGACAGCCTGAGCCAAAGCCGTAGTCGCAGTCTTCCCCCTGGTGGAATGGGCCCTTAATCCCTCCAGGGACTGCTTCTTCACCAAGGCATAACAGATCTTGATGCAGAGGACGACCCAGCGGGAAATGGTCCTTTTCTGCACGGCCCTTCCTTTCTTTGCTCCCACGTACCCCACAAAGAGTTGGTCATCGATCAGGAACTCTTTTGTGCAGTCAAGTAGAACGACAAACCTCTTTTTGGGTCCAGCCGGTGGTGACGCTCCTCTTCCTTAGAGGGATGCGGGGGAGCAATAAATGTGGGCAAAGTGATGGACTGACCCAGATGGAATGGAGTCACATCCTTTTGCAAAAAGGATGCCCTGGTGCAAAGCACCACTTTGTCCGGAAAGGACATAAGATAAGGAGGCGAGAAAGATAATGCCTGCAACTCACTCACCCTCCGCGCAGAGGTAATCACCAGTAAGAAGGATGTTTTGATGGTCAACAGCGGGAGGAAACAATTGTACAAAGGCTCAAACGGAGCACACATTAGATAGGTAAGGACTAAATCAAGGTCCCACTGTGGCATAACAAAGGGCATGGGTGGAAACAAGTGAGCCAGCCCTTTTAGAAATCTATTTACATTAGGAGACTTAAAGAGAGAGGGTTGGTCTGGCAGCCGCAAAAAGCAGACAAAGCAGAAAGGTAACCATTGAGAGTACCCATGGCACAGCCCTACTGTTCAAGGGTTAGAATGAATAAAAGGACAGCAGAAAGAGTGTCAATGGACCTTACTGTACAGTATAATACACATTTCTGCCAACAGCAGGCCTATACCGTTTTAGTGGTGAGCCGCCTGGCTGCCAGAATAACGTTACAGACTTTGGGAGGAAGGTCAAAAGCTATCAACTGCTGCCACTCAATCTCCACGCATGGAGGTGCAGAGTTGAGAGGTTCAGGTGGAGAACCCTCCCTTGCTTCTGCAACAGAAGATCCTCCCGAAAGGGCAGCCTGATCGGAGGATCGATACTCATTCTCAGACGCTCTGGTTACCAGACTCTCCTTGCCGAGTCTGGCACCACAAGAAGGACTTGGGCCCGGTCACTCCTGATCTTCTTCAGAACCTGGGCAGGAGTGGTATGGGCGGAAAGGTGTACAACAGGCCTGAGTTCCACTTGTGATGAAAAGCCTTGCCGAGCTAGAGCCACCTTGGAAACTCCACGTGCAGTACCGCTCACACTGAGCGTACTCTTTGGAGGCGAATAAATCTAACCCAGGTTCTCCCCATTGCTGAAAGAGACTCTGCACCACCTCCAACTGGAGACACGCTCATGATCTACTGGGCATCGACGGCTGAGTTTGTCCACCCTGGCATTCAGGGAACCTACCAGGTGTTGAACCAGAAGGGTTATGCCCTGCTGTTCCAGCCACTTCCAGAGCTGCAGGGCCTCTTGACAGAGGGGCCACGACCCCACCCACCCTGCTTGTTGCAGTACCACATGGCGGTGGTGTTGTTCGTGAACACTTGCACTAGCTTCCCCTCGACAGAGGGAAGAAATGCCTTCAATGCCAACCGAATCGCTAGGAGCTCCAAAAAATGTATGCGGAGCCCCGTCTGTGCCGGAGACCAGTGTTCCCTGATCTCCACCTCTCCCATGTGGCTGCCCCAGCCCAGAAGTGACACATCTTGCATGACTGTGAGGTCTGGTTGGGGAAGGGAGAGGTGTCTGCCGGCGACCCAATCGCGGTTTGTTAACCACCACTGAAGATCTTTCGCAGTTCCTTCCGAGATCTGAACCACATCCGTGAGATTTCCCCGATGCTGTGCCCATTGGAAGATCAAGTCCCACTGCAGAACCCGTATATGCCATCTGGCGTGTCTTACCAACAGGATGCAGGAGGCCATGAGGCCCAACAGCCTCAGAGTCAGTCTCACCGAAATCCAGGATAGAGGCTGAATTATCAGAATCATAACCTGAATATCCTGGACTCACTGCTCAGGAGGATAAGCCCGAAACTGCACTGTGTCTAGAACAGCTCTGATGAAAGGGAGCGTCTAAGAAGGAGTCAGGTGTGACTTTGGCACATTTAAAGAAAACCCCAGCGAATGCAGAAGGCTCGCCGTAATCGGAAGGTGGGAGACACAGCCTGGGTTGAGGACGCCTTCAACAGCCAGTCGACGAGGTAAGGGAATACTGACAGCCCTAACCTGCGCAGATGAGCTGCGACCACCGCCTTCACCTTTCTGAACACCAGAGGGGCATTGGTAAGGCTGAAGAGGAGAACGGTAAACTGAAAGTGCTCACGGCCTACCTTGAACCACCAGTAACGTCTGTGGCCCGGGAGGATGGGGATATGAAAATACGGAGCCTGCAGGTCCAACCAGTCTTATTGGTCTAGGGCAGACAAGACCTGAGC
Organism: Lissotriton helveticus; assembly: GCF_964261635.1. Classification (NCBI taxonomy): domain Eukaryota; kingdom Metazoa; phylum Chordata; class Amphibia; order Caudata; family Salamandridae; genus Lissotriton; species Lissotriton helveticus. Next base: position 645,468,314 of record NC_136070.1, read on the forward strand.
CAGAGTGAGAATTTTGAATTTCTCCTTTTTGAGGAAGAGATTGACTGTCCGAAGATCTAAAATGGGTCATAGCCCCTTGTTCTTCTTCGGAATCAGAAAGTAGCAGGAATAACAGCCACTGCCTACTTCTGAAACTGGGACCCATTCTATAGCCCCTTGCCAAGAGAGCCGTAACTTCCTCTTGGATCAACTTTAAATGATCCTCAGTCATCTAGTGTAGATTTGGCAGATTAGGAGAAAAAGAACGAAAAGGTAGGGAACAGCCCTCCTGGACTATCTGCAAGACCCACTTGTCTAATATTATGGATCTCCAGTGGGGGAAGATGATGACAAATTCTCCCACCAAATGGAGTAGTGTTGTCTTGCAGAATCAGCCTAGGATTGCTTGGAGGCTGCGGCTGCTGGGTGATGTGTGGTCGACGACTTCTGGCCTCCATTCCGAGATCGGAATGCTCCGCGTCCTTGTCCTCACACGGCTTGGTTAGTCTGTGCGGGAGAGTGGCTAGGATATGGCTGACAGGGCTGGAAACCCCTCCCGTTGCCGAGAAAGGTGCGAAAGGAAGACTGGTCACGGGGGTGGAGGAGAGGCCCAAGGTCTGACAGGAGCTCGAGAGTCCTTGAACCTGACCAGGACTAAGTATGCTTTTCCCCAAAAAGGCAGGTTCCATCAAAGGGCATGTCCATCAAATTGGCTTGGACATCGCCCGAGAAGCCAATTGTACGAAGCCAGGTATGGTGCCTCAATGCCACCGTTGTTGAAATCGAGCTGCCTAGCGAATCAGTCGTATCTAGGCCACACCGTATGGTGAATTTTGCTGCGTCCCTCCCATCCTTGACAGCGTGGGAGTGCACAGCCCAGGCCTCCTCCAAGACTTGCTGCAGCACTTGCACAACCTTTCCCCAAAGGGAATGGGAGAAACAGCCCAATAATCATTCGGTATTCACCGACCGCAATGCTAGGCTGGAGTAAGAAAACAACTTCTTCCCAAGTGAATCCAGCCTCTCTGGGGTGGGGTGTTGGCTGAGGAATTTTTAGTTGCCCGGAGTTAGGTGATGGCGGCATGCAATCGTCCTATTCATAAAGGCCCCAGTGCTAGGTTTGGACCATGTTTCTAGTAGGAAGTCTGCAAGTGCCTCATTAAAGGACAACATGGGTTCGGTCGTGGAAGCCTCAAGTTGAAGCACCTCAGTCAGGAGATTAGTCCTGACCTGCACCAATGGCAGCTCCAGTACAAGGACCTCGGCTGCCCTCTTAACCACCATGGCGTAGGATGCCCCCTCCTCGATAGCCACTGTGGGCGGAGAGAGCATGCCAGTATCTGGAGGAGTATCCAGTCAAACGGCCTCTCCAAGTTTCCCATACAAGTCCAAATTGTTCTCAGAGTCTTCCTGGGTTTCAAGAGGGTCCCCAGACCCCTCTCCCATTCCTCTCCTGAGCCCAGCACATCCTCAAAGAGGTCAGGCGACAACATAAAACCTCTGGGTTCTGTCGACGTTGGGATGAGGATGGGGCTTGTGCCACAGACTGACATCGGTGATGTCGCAGGCACCAACTTCGGATTTGATGCCGGGGAAGGTGGCGTTGGCACAACATGCGTTGACCCGGATCAGATCCCTGGGGCCCCACCGGCGTCATGGCCGGAGCCGACAGCTTCAAAACCAATGGGGTCCTTCCGACTCAGCAGGGCCAAAGGCTCACCAGCGGGTTCGTTCTGCTCAAATACGCGGCACATGGCCTTGTAAAACTCTGTTACAAAAGAGCCCTACCTAGTCCTCCAACATCAATAGGTTGACTATATGGGACATCAGGGTTCTATTAAACTTTATTAATACCCTTACTGCAATTTGCACATTCTATCCCAAGGTCACGATGTTTAAACCAAAGAAAGGTTGCACAGGTCACCCCACACAGTGCACAAATGAAAAGTGTGAGAAAACAGAGAGAGTACCTCATGGACGTAACACCCGAGGGGGTTCCCGACTAGTGATTGCCGGTATACCCACTTTTCATCATAGGCAACTCTCTCTGTAAGTGAAGAACGAAACACAGCAAAGTATGACAGTGTAATAAGTGAGAATAGAAAAAACAAGACAAACAGTGTACATAAATAAGTACTCCTGTGTATATTAGTGTATAAACATACACCAAAAAACCCCACCAAGAAATGAAAAATAAAATTATATAAAATCAGAGAAGTTGTGCTGGCTATATGAACTTTATTCCATGCTGCAAAACTTCTCATTAAAAATGGTTAAATGTTTGTCATTATACACGATTTGGAAATGGACCGACATGTTTCATTGCTCCTTGTAAAACTCTTTCATTTGAGCGTGAGTCGCTGCGGCTCCCGGAAAGGGGGGGACGGAGACGGAGACACAAAGTTGACTCTGGCTCCGCGGAACAGTGCCTAGAGCATTGGTGCTCCCGACCACTCTCAATGACGGACATCACCTGAGGTGAAGACGAAGTCCACTGGGACTTCTTCTTCTTATGCCTTCCCAGAGTGTCCAAAGGACCTCGAATGGGAGGAAGAGGACTTAGGGCTCCATGAGCGGTCCCGCGATCTCCTTTTCTTCGATCGGTCCCGTGACCTCTTCGGAGTCTCACTTGACAGTGTCGACTGCCTGGCCGCGAGAAACTTCATCGCCCATTCCCTCAAGGTCTTCGGAGCCATCGCCGACAGTCCAAATATGACTTATCGTGGTCGCGCTCGAGACATCACAAACATACGCGGTGGGAGGGTCAGTGACTGACATCATCTGGGAACAAGTCCCGCACAGCTTCCTCTAAGACATCCCTCACATACGAAGTTATAAGAAAATCCCATAATTTCGACAAAAGTCAAGAAAATGCTTGCCAAAAAGCAGCAGAGTGGGAGCTCTTCTAGGATCGGCGCTAAACTGGAGCGGAAAGAAAAGAACTGACTTCCGCACGCCAGGGTGGCGCCTATATAGGGACCGCGACATCATAACCAACGGTAACGACACCGACAACGTCATGTGAAGGCGAATGGAGTCACCCGACATCGCACGCAAGGGGTATTGCTCAGCAAAAGTTTCCGGATCCAGGCTAATGCCTGGAAAATTTAAAGGTAAGGAATCTGCAGCTAGAACTCTCGATCAGAGCACACGCACACGTGCCTTGCCTTCGCAGGTACACAGTCATGACTGGAAGGCATTTCGTGAAAAATCTTATTGCTAACTTAACACCAAGCTGCACAATTTTGAATTGGTAAGGCAACAACCTACCACAAACCGTGCAAGTCTTGTTCATTGGAAAAATGAAGTAGGTGCACTTCCGTTCTACAATCACCATATAGTTTCCTTTCTGTAACGGCAGCATTAGCTCCTGCAGTGCAGTCATTTCAAATTAGTGCCATGAGAAATTTATACAGGAATCTTTAGTCCATTATTAGTTTCAAAGTCAGGTCCTGTTTTGTAATTAAGAAGTAGGCAAAGTAGACTGCCTGATTGTAATAGTTACTCTCTTGCCCCCTTCTTTAGGAGGTCCTCTACTTTCTGTTGCAGCATTTTTGGTGTTCTGTTTTGCAGATACCATTTGGATGACTCAATGTTGGGTGATACTTTCTCAAATTTGGTACAATATCTATATTTTATAAGGTTTAAAACCAAATTATCGAAGGTAATGAGTTTCTCCTTTGTGCAGCTTGTATCCACTGTGGACTTACTCATTAATTTACAGTTCCTTGAGAGGTATCGCTCTGCTGCTATTGTTGGAAAACGGGCCTTCCCTTAGGTGGTAGATGTGCCTATTTCATTACAAGACCTGAGGCTATCATTATGCATAAAACATTTTATTACTGCCCCACATGCAGCCCTTTGAGGAACATTCAATGAGCCATCATCTAAACTAGAACGCCATGGGGAATCACTATGGGGTGGGGGAGTCGTCATGGTCAATATTTAGCCATGGGTTGCAAATACAGCCTCTATAGGAGTTCCAGGAGTCCCAGACCTTGGATCACTTTTTGGGGCAACCGCGGGCTGCGTGGACTGTTTTTTCCCTAAACATACATCAGTCTAGGTCTTCTTTCCAAGCGTTTAGTTTGGGTGTCTGCGTTGCTCCACAGAGTCACGCTATAGTTCTCTTTCCCAACATGAATCCTAGTGTGACCCATTGCACGTGGTGTTTATTTAAGTCTGTGGGCTCCCATATGTTTAGGAGGCATCTTCTACTTCTGGGAGTAGTGTGATTGCGAGTACTTCTCTTAGTACTTTGTGGATCCTACGCCAATATAAGTATGTATTCACACTCCCATACTATATGTCAGAATGTCCCCACCTGTCCACAGCCTCTTCTACAATCCCCTCCATTGGCTCTTCCCATGCGGACCAGTGTGAGCCCAGTGATGTAAATCCTATGCAGAATTTTCAGTTAGATCAACCTAAGTCTGACCGAAATCGCCACCACTCTTGGTGGGTGAAAGCACTGCCTCCTGCCAGTCCTCATTGACTAATTCAATGCCATCCCCTACCCATTTCTCTCGTAGTGCCCCCAGTGGGTCTGGCATATTGTTGATTAGCTTTTAGTAAGTCAGTGAGAATGCTTTTTCGGGTAGATGCCTGTCTAATAGTCGGTCTTCTAGGGGAGAGGGTTCAGGAGGGGAGGAGCCCGCCGGGAATTGGGATTTTAGTTTGTGACATATTTGTGAATATCTAAAAAGTTCTGAGTCAGCCAACTCATGTTGCTGTTGTAAAGTAGTAAACTTCACCTTTTTCCCTCATGTCTTTGATTTGTGAGATTCCCAAAAGGTCTCATTTAGCAAACCCCTTTGAGTTCCACAAGTTACCCAGCTGTTCGGAGTCCCATAAAGAGGTTGCCAGAGTACGTTTTTGCTCCCAGCCTAGAGTTCTAGTGACCTTGTGCCAGATTCGGACTGAGTGGTCTGTTGGTCCGGTCAGATGGTATCGTTTGGGTTTGGAGTACAGCGCTCTATTGTAGTTCCCGCCCGGTAGTGTCCACCTATCTATAGCGTATCCGGGATCATCAATCCAACCGTACAAGCCTTGATTAATTACTTCTAGGTGTGCTGCCCAATAGTATCTTTTGATATCTGGGAGGCTGATCCCCCCCATCGTACCATTTAAGAGTAAGTATGGCCAAAGCGATGCAGGGTTTTCCCTCCCACACCAGGTCTCTTTGCAGGCTCTCGATTTCTCTGAAGTACTCTGCTGGGACTGGGTCCAGGGTATTTGGCAATGCATATAGGAAGCGGGTCAAGGACATCATCTTAAATAGGGCAGCTTTGCCCAGCAGTGAGAGCAAGATGGCCTTTCAACTAGTTATGTCACGTTTGAGCTTCTGTAGTGTCGAGAGATGGTTTTGGGAATAGTGGATAGCGGAGTTTGGGGTCTAATGCAATGTAAATGCCTAGATATTTGAAACCTGACATGTTAATCTGGATTGGGCAGCCCACTGGTGTGGTTGGAGGGTCTCCATTGAGGGTATACAGGAGGGACTTATTTCAATTGATGGAAAATCCGGAATATCTACAGAAGACTGCCATGATGTCTAGTACACATATTAATGATTTCTTTGGGGAGGCCAAGTATAAAAGGATGTCATCAGCATATAGGGAGATACGGTCCTCCCAATCGGGGGACCAGCGCAGGCTGTTGGGGCCCAGGGCTTTTCAGGAGCGCAGTGCTGTAATTGCTTGAGCTATTTCTTTGTGCTTTAAAGCACTATCTAAAAAGTGTTGGTCATCACTGGACAGAGTAGGGAGTGTAATGTCTCGAAGCAAGTCATGTGAATCCTCTTCTGTATGTGGTGAGCTAGTTGTATACAGAGTCTTGTAATAAGTGGCAAATTGGTTTACAATATCTTGTGGGTCAGTAATAGACTCATTGTCTGCTCCTACCAGTTCTGGCACTAATCTGCTCATCCATTCCTTCTTGTCAAGCCAGGCGATCAGTTGTCCTGCTTTATCGCCCAGGTCATATACTTTACCCAGCTTTTCTCTCCCGAGGTGTTTGGTCCTGTCTGTTACTAGAGCTTTATATTCATCTTGTTTGAGATGTAGTGTGTGTAGTTTTGCTTGTGTGACCTCGGCCTCCAAGTCATCTTCTAACCTGCCAATATCTACCTCCATTTCCACAATCTCTTTCTGTCTTTCTTTTTTTGCGCCAGCAATGAGCGACATCGCCTGTCCCCGTATTACAGATTGAACGCCTCCCACAGGGTTTGGGCAGAGTTTACTGACCCCTCTTTGTCTTGGAAATATGTGTCTCTGACTGCTAATAATGCTTTCCGGATTTTATGGTCTCGTGGTGCCATGGATTGATGGGGGCCCGCTCCCAACTCTCGCTTGGCCAAGTATTATCTGGACCCAAACTGGAGAGTGATCCGAGATTCCCCATGCTAGGTGCTTGACTTCGTGGAGATATACAGCCTGTGAGGCAGGAATAAGAACATAATCTGTGCGGGAAAGGCTATAATGGGCCCCAGAGTGGAATGTGTGGGGGATTTAACCTGGGTGGAGAGTTCTCCAACCATCAACCAGTCCCAGTGCTTCGAGGAAGTCGGGTAGCCACCTGTTAGAGATCCCAAGTTCCTGTGGTGGGTATCTATCTAATGTGTCCGAGGAGACTAAGTTGAAATCCCCTCCCATAACCCATCACCATGAGACCTTCTGGCAGGGAAAGCAGAAGAGTGCCTAGGTCTTTAAATGTGGTGTTCTGGAGGCCAGGTAGCAGGTAAAGGAGAGTAGTTTCAGAGTGTAGTCCTCCCAGGAACCCGTGACCCCAATATATCTACCTCGGTCATCTGTAAATGTCGAGCTCACGGCTAGGGGAAAGGAATTTTTAATGAGAATGCCTACGCCCCATGAGCTAGTTGTGAAGCCTGAATGGGCTATCAACTTGTAGCCCCACCTGTTGAGCGCCTTACAGGAGTTCCCTACCAGCTGTGTTTCTTGAAACATAACAGGATCTGGGGCCTGGTGTTTGATGTATTGCTGGACAACACTACGTTTAATGTTGTCTCTAAGCCCATTGGCAATCCAGCTCATTATCTTAACATTTTTGTTCCCATTTGGTCCATAATAAGGTACAAGTTCCTCTGCGCAAAGTCCAGTATAGACCAGCGATGTGTATCGAATAACATGTAATAATTGTACAAATGCAACTCAACATCCCCCTGCCCTGTCCCTTCCCCAATTCCCATTAAGGAGAAAAAGAGGGGCAAACAATAAAAGACCCAAACATCCCTTCCCTCCCTGCTACCCTGCTGCGTAGGTCCAAAACTGCCCACATCCCGAACTAGCAGAGCGCTTGTCACCCCAATTAACTTGTCAACTACTACAGGGGTATGGGGTGGCCCCGTTTGTAGCCCCCCAGAGCCCAACATCTGACCCACCTAGGAAAGAAGCGGTACAAAAGGGGGTGGTGATGGACGGAGCATCTAAACCAATCAAACACTCACACCCAGTCAACAGATCTGGGTTTAATCCATCACCGGTCTTTAGCCCACTCTGCCACCCCAGTTCAGACATGGCCATATGCAAATCAGTCTGACCCTGTGCCTCATGGGAACAGTCTAGCCCGAACTTCCAAGCCATGCCTTCCCTGGACCGGAAACAAGCAACCTAGGACCGGTTTCTGGCATTTCAGCCGTCTTCAGCCAGGCTTGCTTGAATCCAGTGGCAAAGTGAGCAAGGGACTCACGTCTGAGCATACCCTGCCAACTTATGGCCAACAGGGTATTGCATATGGTCATGTCTGAACTGGAGTGGTGTGGAGTGCACAAAACAATGGATTTAGTCCCAGATCTATGTACTGGGGTGAATGTATGACATTGTTCTGCAATCTGTCCATCAACTGTTGTTTTTGAATTTGTCACCCCGAGTGGGGTGGGTATGCTCAGACGTGAGTCCCATGCTCTCCACACCAATGGAGTCAAGCTATCCTGGCTGATGACGGCTGATAGCCAGAAACCGGTCCTAGGATGCTTGATTCCGGTCCAGGAAAAACATGGCTTGGCAGTTCGGGCTGGACTGTTGCCATGAGGCACAGGGCCAAGGCTGATTTGCATATGGTCATGTCTGAACTGGGGTGGTGTGGAGTGCAAAAAAACGATGGATTTAGGCCCAGATCTATGTACTGGGGTGAATGTATGACATTGTTCTGCATTCTGTCCATCAACTGTTGTTTTTCCACCTAGGAAAGAGGCATTAATTCTTACTATCAGTCTCGCTGTGTCCAGCACCCTCATTGTCCTCCACCCTTCTTAACCCCTTCCACACTCATGACGAGCTGGGCTCGTCATGAAGTAGCCTCCTGGCACGCTCATGACGAGCCCAGCTCGTCATGATGGGTGGGATTTACAAATTCTCAGCACAGGAGGGGAATATGCTGAGCATCCATGGGGTTAAAGAGCAAATATTATACGTTACAGGATGGTGTGTAGAGTCCCAGCTTTGGAGCCCATCGAGAGGGGGGACCAATCTCCGCCAGTCAAAGAGGCAGCCGGACTCATGGACCTCGATCTCCAGGATCGCATGCTTCACTTGTCGTGTTCTGCTCTGCCTTCTTGGGAGCTCGGCGAACTCATCTTAGAATCCCTCCAAGTACTGGCGTTCTCCGGTCTCGTCCTCCGTGTGACACCTTCATCCAACCAGGATTGCGCCTCCGATGGGGTAGTGAAGAACCAGGATTTACCATTTGCCACAACTTTAAGCTTCGCTGGAAAAAACATCAGGTACTTGATAACTTTATCTCTGAGAGCCCGTTTCAAGCCATCAAAAGAGCGGTGCTCTTGTTGGACTTTAAGGGTAAAGTCCATGAAGAACTTGAAGGATAGCATTTTCGTCCTGGCGATCCCCATGCACACGAGCCGCTTGAAGGATCGCGTCACGGTCTCTGTAGTTGAGGATTTTGGCTAGGATTGTCCTGGGCGCAGCTCTTGGCTTCGGCGGGGGGATTGGTGCTCTATGTGACTGCTCCACTGTGAAGAAGGCAGAGAGTCGCTTAGGCTTGAGATGGTTTAATATTAATTCTTCAAGGAAGGGGTCTACACCCGGTCCATCCGCTCCTTCCGGAACTCCAACCACCCGGATGTTATTGCGGCGAGCTCTCCCTTCCTGGAGCAGAGCTGGTGAAGAAAATCTTCTTTACAAAGGCATGAATCGTTATGTATTTTCGATCTGGATACAGGGCTGGACTGGCCGTAGCGGGCACGGGGCATCTCCCTGGTGGGCTGCTAGGGTGGCATCGGTTTTGGGCCCCTGGGGGGACGTTTTTGTTACCGGGGTCCCTGTGACAAAATCGGCCGAAACCGGCACTTGTAAGCTGCTCGACTTCACTCACCCTAGGGGGTCTAGCCGAGTAGTTTGCCAGGGCCGGTTTCCGTTCCCAGTCCGGCCCTGTCTGGAGGTTTGGCTGGTAAGAGCTAGGGCTCACCTTACTATCTGCTGCATATACAACGAGACTCTCAGAAGCAGAGTGCTTGAAGAAAAATTCCAGATCAGAATATTTGCGAGGGTATCATTAAAAGAGAACAGGGCCTCAGATGTTGCAGGCCCAGGCTGCAGAATTTCTGTCATAGAATTAATTTTAGTCTCAATGGCGGCCAGCTGAAATTCTAGTACCACAACTGCCTTCCAAACCAGTACTGCAAATAAGGCGCTTTCTTCAGGTCGTGGCCCAGGTGCTAAGCAAAGCTCTGTCTCAGCTGAGGTATCAAGCACACTGGGCATTCTGTAAACCAATGAATAAGGCATCCGTGTAATGACTGGCAGTAAGCGATCACCCTCACAATTACAATTATCAAGAATCCTGGGATGCACTTTGTTCTGGCACAGGCTAATAGCCAGAGCCAAAAAGATAATGTAGTCTCTGCTGATAGGAGCAACAGGATAGAGGCACACATTTAGAATTGGGGTGCATGACAACTGGTTGCACTTTTTATAATTTCACAGAGTGACATAAGTTGAGCTTGGGCCGAAGTCAGGCTGGAGTCCTACTTGGTCGCCAGCCCTGTATCATCCGCCGATGGTGTTGACACAGGAGTCAGGAATTGGTGTGGATCTCTGGGCTGGCGTGGAAGTCTATAGCAGGGTTAGTATGGGCCCAAAAAATGGTCCAAAGGGAACAGGTGGCAATGGGGCGGTTCTGCTGGTAGTAACTTGACTGGAGCCCCCTGCATTCCTGTGGGTCCAAAAGGCATGTTAGATTGAGCCGGAAGCCCAATGAAAATTAGCAGCATGGCCTATTTGAAGGCCTTGATCTGCTGCAGGCAACAACGGGCCAGTTAACTCGGGCATATTGGGACAAATTGAGGGATTTGGTCCGAAGGGGGTGATTCAATGGAGTGTGGCTTACATCGTAACACCCTTGCAAATTCTCTTTTTTGTCTCGAGTGGTGGGATGTGGTCAAGTCCCAGTTGGCTTTTGGATGCTTGAGATTGAGCTTGGGCTTCGGCTTACAGAAGCACATCAAGCAAAAGTGGAGTGATTGCCTAAAATGCCTCATGACCTGAACTACAACTTGAAGCAGTAGCTGAATCAGTGCAAAGACTGACTTACTGTGTTTATCGAATTATAATTTCAACTCCTCATTTTAAATCACCTTCTGGTGTATTTATCAGGTGACTTAGACTCATGTCCGGAGCCCAGACATCTAAGACACACCTTGCGCAGGACCATGACGGTCATCTGCTTCCAGAGTCACAGCCTAGCTTTAACCCTTTGGTTTCTGGTGGGGGAATTGTTCCCTAGCTCACTGGAAAAGTTTTGCAATCATTGGATGACTTACAAAGTTGGGAGCTGATCTGCAGCTCCGCATCGAGGGGCGCTGGAAGAAAGGAACTGCCGTTCGCAAGCAGGGTTGATGTTTTTTGAAGCTCTGCTCCATCACTTCTGGGGTGTTAAGAAGTTAGCATGGAGCCACACGATGTGACCTACACATTGCGTCCACTGGCATGCAGGAGCACTGCTATGACATTGTTCATATCCAGTCTGGTGCCTGTGGGATATTCCAAGGTGAGAAATATGTGGTTAGAAGTATCCATCAGAAAGATATTTAGCTTTAATCTAGGCAGTCAAAATGGCTACTTGTAAAGAGGTTTGGTATGTGGCAGCGACAGGAAAAAGCACCATCTGGGATGGGTTTTCGAGCAAATGTTTGACAGAGACAACCTACAAAACATTTTGAAAGAGTGTTGTGGGAAACGTCTTCAGTGGGATGTGTTCAAATTGCTCCTTTATTTTGTTTGGATAAAAGTCCATATGATGTAAGGGTCCTATGAGCTGCTGTGTGTTGTTTCGATGAAAGGAATGACTGTGGGCGACAATGTGTAAGGTGAGGGTGGAAAGTAGAATATGGAGCTGGTACATGGAAGGTAAGGTAGGCAGGTGGAAGCGCAGTTGGCATAAGCCTCGTCTGAAGCAGATAGACTCCTTAACCTCTTCCGACCAACTTGGTCACAACCAGCAATGCAAAAGTTTTAAGCAATAAGGTCTCTGGCTCGGAGCTGAAAGAAACTTCTACCCATCTTTAGTTTTTTTTTTTTTAAAGATGACAGTACCAGCCATTGGGTTTCAAAATATACTTTATTTGGTCTCTTTTTTTTATCATATTGCGATCCACAGGTTGCAGACAACAAATTCTGACATTGTCTTGTGCTTTTAGGCTCAGTCTAGAATTATACAGTGTTTTCAAGTCTTGGACATATCTCAGTTGATCCCCCACAACATACAGCTGAAGTGGGGAAATTAGGCCTTAACACAAATAGGTAAATATCAGGAGTCTGGTCACTGAGCCGGAGAAGCTGGTAATAGTGAGGCATAGCCAGTCATACACGATGCTCTGTTTGACGTATATCTGACTGATTCTCCCACAGCCCTATCACCTTCTCAATGTATCTGCCTGTCTAGACATTTAGTTTATGTCTATTGGAGAGCTGAGTGACCAGATGGTTTGGTGGGGAGTTCTTTGGGGAAAAAGGTGATTCTGAGAAAGGAGATGTGTGCGAGGAATGTATGGAGGACATTAACGGATTACTATAAAGCAATATGTGTGGTTCCTGTAACAGTCGAGTGTGGTGCTAGAAAACAAGTCTCTGTTGGCATTTCATCCCTGAATATGTATTCCACAGGTTTGTGCTGAAATATTTTATAACATAAAAACCTGACACCTTCCGGGGATTAGACTTCGTTTTAAAAGCTAAGAGGGCAACGAGTCTGGCTAACAGGAGGGTCACACTATAAGACTAGAGTCTCTCATGTCCACTGAGTGAGACTTTGGGTGTGGAATATTACCAGACACCAAGATGTGTGTCTCTAAGAGGTAACTGCGTCTGTCAGTGTTTGAAAGAATATAATGGACCAATTTTCCAGGCAGTGAGGAGGGTGTTTCAAAGACATCAGATTTTTTCACGCTTGGAACAAAGTTTATTGAGAGAGATTTTAGTACTGAACTGTTTCTTTAGACAGGGAAAGTAAGTCCACACATAAAGCAGATTAGTGGTCTTCACAATTCTATGCACCAGTGAGTACATCTGAGGTTTGTGCATTGTGCAGATATGTGTTAAAGTAGTTGTGAGAAAGGTGTGTGTGTGTGAGTGTGAATGAGTGAGTATATGAGCAAGTGTTGCTTGGTCTGTCTCAGTATGTACGTGTATGTATGCATGTAGGATACCATCTGTGGGTTTTTCTCTCAAGGGATATGTGTGTGGATTTGTGGCTGGTCTGTGGATTGTCATTTGCAAGGTGTAGGACCAGTGGTGCCTTGTTTAGTCCAAGTATATCTCCCAATTTAGACAAAGTCACTGTATGTTATTTTGCGGGGAAATGAGGCAAGGAGGATGTGGATTTTTGTGTACATTATGTGCTATGTGTTAAGTCCCTTATATATACCTGCATTGATATACATATCAATGCTGGAAAACATGGCACTTTGTTGTATAAGGCCTCTGATAGTTGCAAAACCAAGCATAGTGACAAATGTCCAGACTTTTACATCATTATATTTGGGAATCTCCACCCGAGTGGAAGAGGTCCCCTAAAATCTCACATTGCCTAGAGGGAACATCTGTTGAAATTCACTGGCAGTTCATTTGAAGCTCAAAAGCATTAGGATCATAACCCTTTCTTATCTTAAATTGATGGCTCACCACTTGAACCCACGTTTCCAGGTGTTCAAGTGAGACTGATGGGTTGTACATGAATTCAACCAAGAGTGCCATGATGGAGAACTAGGATTACAAGCTGGTACCATTTCCTTCTCTATAATTAGATTTGCACTGGTATTCATGAATTCCAAACATAATGGAGGTTCATCTCTATCAACAGGAGCAGAAACCAGCAAACCAATAAAGTGGAATACGAGGTGGAGAGTATGAAAAGAAACACCACTTTAACAACCAAGTTGAGTTGACCAATGCATCTTGGCTTATTTTGGCATCTGATCTGGATTTAGGGGTTTAGCCAGTAGACTTAAATGTGCAAACTGCTCTCCATTTTGCTGCTGTGTAGTTCTCATACATAATAGCTGGCCTTCGGTAGCCACTTTTTTCCCCTTGTAAAATGAGCCCTGTGTTTTCCTGAGAGGGATATATTTTAACTTCTGGTACTATGTCAATACCACTTTAGGGTGAAAGGTTGAGAGGGTTGATAATGTTTTGCTCCTGTGGCGTACACTGTATGTAAGGTTCATTATAATGCAGGGCTTGGATTTTCACTAACTCTAAACGTGACACAAATCGGAAAGTGATCTTTTAACAACGGTGTTTGAAAATAGACTTTGTATATGGATTCAAATGAGTGACCAACTGGCCAGGAAAGGTTGAATTTCAAAAAGGAGCTGTTATTCTGATTTGATGAACCCCAAAAAAATCTATAAGTAATGAGACTGTAAAGTAAAAACTTTGGAAGGACTTTTCCAATAGATGCTCACATTCATGGAGTACATATTTATTTTAAAAAATTTGGAAAAATAGGAGGCATGGTCATACCGTTTTGCTTGGCAAGTACTGGGGTCAGTTGCTTCCCACACAACACCTGCAAAACATCTTTCAGTTGATTGGCATGAAGACTGCAAGCTCTAACCACTCTTTTGAAATGTGCAGTTTATCTGATAGTAGGTTTAGATGACAGTACTTGCAGAATGTATTAGCTAGACCATGAAGTTCATGAACTGTAAATTGGGGTACATGATTTTACTTTGCACTCTGGCAACAGGTCTGGCCTGCACTACCATCTTATCTGTGGTTGTTTTGAGTAGAACTTCGAACCACCACTGACATAGTCCCTCCGGAGTGATAAAATCCTTTACATCTGTTTTAATTTCGCGGTTATTTTGGGGAAAACAAGAACTGGCAGGAAAGTGGAGACAACTGTAAAAACTGTTAATCAGGCTAATCCCGCCTGGATCCTACTCTTGAATAGAAAGGAGTTATTCCATAACAATTAAATAAATCGAAGCAGTGGCCTTATTCTACAATCTATGTGGCAATGGTACTCATCGATAAAAGTATGATTAAAAAAAATGGATTGTCCATGTCGTTACTGGAAGAGTAGGATTCACTCTGAAGCTTCAGCAATTTAATTCAATAATTTATCAGTGTATTCAATGACAGACAGTAATAGTCTAACATTTCTGCGTATACAGCCAAATTGGTGTATTACAGAAATCATGAGAAAGTTTGATACAGCTGTAGATGAAAATCTGGAGACTAACCAGAGAGAACCCCAGCTGTAAATGAAACCCCCATCCCTGCACTTGGAATGGAATATTCCCAAATCTTTCCTCGAATAACAAATGTTGCACAGATTTGAAGGAGCATTAATCCCCTGCTCAGCATTACTGGTGCAGATTGTTTGCTTTTTCAGGAAGGCAGATTGCACAGAATGTAATGTAATCGCTACTTATAAAGTGCACTGCGACCCAACGGGTATCCTGGGGCTAAAGAGACGTGGTACCTAACAGCATATGAACTAAAATGAGAAACTGTAAATTGTGCTAGGAAGCAGGTTTTACTATGCCTTGCGCTTTAAGGATATAATTGTGTGCGTTCCTTCAGTAAAACAAAGGTACCACCTGAGGTCCTTAAACAGTATAAAATGATTTGACTGCGTAATTTGTTCAACAATGAACGCCACTGGCGCTGCTATAATTTAGCTAGGCTTTTAACTGAGATTGGATGAAAAACAGGCAGTTGTCCCAAACAGAACTTTCCTATTGGATCAGAGAGATTCTTTTCTCCCAAGTGCAAGGGAGGTGTTTAGGTTAATTTAATAGACTTTAAAATTGAACGAGAGCAGGTGGTTCTGTTGGATGCAGTCTTGTGTGGAAAATTTGCATATAAGTATCTGATCCAAAAGGCCGGACATCCCATTTCAAAGGGCAAGCCTGTAGACGGACATAAAATCTTGAGTGATTTGTGTCTATCAAAGTTCCTAAGTATTGAATTCTCTCTTCTGAAGGTGTTAATAGTTGAAATCCATGTGTGGACTCGCATGGTTATTTCCACCAAAAAAATGTGTAAACCCGCATGGTTCTTTCCTCCAAATAAAAGTTCTACGGTATTTTTTAAAGTGAGTTGTTAAGGGTAGATTAAGACTTCTTTCCTTTTGAGGTTGGATACTGTTAACACCACTATTCTAATGAGGAATGCACTTGGAGCAAATTTCAGGCCTAAATGTAGGACCATGAACTACAAGCATCCGTTGGTTAGACATGCCCTAAGCTCCTGGCCAACTGGGATGTGGAAATATGCATCCTGTAGGTCAATGACACTTGCCAACCAACCTGCTGGTGTTGAAAAGAACATCTGGTGAAGTGCTTCACCCAGAATTTTTCTCACCCACTTGCATGTGGTTTTTAAGTTCGCAACAGGCGGATTCCAGTAAGTATCTAGAGTAACTTCTTGAGGCCTAGGTAAAAACACAACATATTTGAATGCTTCAGCATCCTGTATCTATTTGTTGAGGCAATATTGCTTGGACCTTGTGGGTGGTACATTTGGAGGTTTAAATCTAATTGCTTAGCCACCTACTCATACTATTTTGTCATTTCTGTTTTTTTCTGCTCTTCAGAGACACGCTCCGCCATTGGAGCAGGTAACTGTGAGGGAGTTCTGGGGAAGTCACTGATATGACGCAGCATAGGACTTCCCTTACAAGGCGGATCGTTTCTAGCTTCATCTTGGACTTAATTGTGGAATGTAATATTCGCCAAAATATCTCCAGGAACGATCGTTGACACAATACAAATCTGAAAGCTTCTCAAAGTAAAGTTACATTTTCAGCATGTGCCTCAGACCAGTGGACAATGAATTCCTGAAAGAAAAAGTATGGATTGAGATGGTGCAGCCATTTGTCAGAGTGCACCAGAAACATGGTAAATTGACTACGTTTGCTAAGAGGAAGGCAACATGCCAGGTGAGAAAAATGTCTGTATTGTCCTTTAAATGGCTAATAACTCAGTTTAGAATGGGTTCAGATTCAGGTAGGCTAGTTTGAAAAGACAATGCCAAACAATTTTTAAGAACAGCCACATGGCGCAAACAAACATTAAAAGACAGGTCACAGCAGATTCCTGTGTGACTCTATATCTTATCCTGTAGACTGAGGAGTAAGAAGTGAGAATACAGTCTGTCTGAAAGAAAGGACCTATCTCACTCTAGAACAGTGCCGCTAATTCCAGTATGACTCAGTCTAGAAAGAAAGATAATAAAGACTGACAGTCTAGAGCAGTGGTTCTTAACCTGTGCTCTGAGGACTCTTGGGGGTCTGCTAGGTCTACCCAGGGAACCGCGACTGTGTAACGAAATTAAATAATATTAAAATTCATACATTAAAATAAAAATAATATACACAAATATATATAGAAGAAAAATTGAAAAAGTAAAAACTTTTTCTATACTTGATTGCAAACTAAAAAAAATATTTCAAAATTTTAGGATTTGTTTGGTGTATACTCGTTTTGGGAATTTTTGTGTAGAGTTTTGAAGTTCAGATTATAGAAATTCTTTAGGCCGGGCGCCTCCACCTTTCAGGGGTCCCCAGATTCCAGTTATGATTCAGTGGGGGCCACAGAAGTCAAAAGGCTAAGAACCGCAGGTCTAGAGTACACCTTCAATTTCAGACATATGAGCTACACAGTAACAGCCTTTACTTTTGCCCTGTGCATTTCATCACAGGTGCGTGAACTTCATTAGTTATGAAGAAAGGTTCGTCAGTTTAAGCTGCCCATCTGGTTTGAGGTTTGTTAACCACCTCAGCCATGATAAGCAGCACACATGGAGATGCCATGGGAATAGCTGCATGTAGATGAGTCTGCAACATTTACGTTTGCCCTGACTATTTAGTTGGATTACAAACAAACCACCAGCAAGACCTCAATGATAACTTCCTGGAAGTCAAGCATTGTATCCAAGCTGAAGGAAGTGGAATGTGCAGCCTTTCTTGCTGTGGAGGTTGTTTTCACTATTCTACATGCATTTTCACCTCTTCTGATCTGCAAGGAACACAGGGATGATGCTGAAGCCAGCTAGCATTTTCTCCATGACAACACAATACGCAATTCTGTTTGGATCCAAAAGGAGGGCTCAGTTTGTTTTGGAAGTCAATACTTCTTGGCGATTTGGGGAAGTTTGGGACTCGGTCACAGCAAAGGCCTTGACCATGTCCATTGCTAATTCCATCAGCCCAGGGGTCAGGGTCATTAGATGCCTTGCCAGAGCTTTGTGCAGCAATATCTAAACAACGATATAGGACGTGGTTTGAGGGATGTTGAATATGTTTTACTCTATAACCTCATGAACGGTCATTTGCTCGTTTTCCGTGGAAGGGGGATGTTTGGTAGGTTAAAGTAGGGGACTATGACCTTCAAAATCATTCCAAAGTGGTGTCCCTTCCATATGTCTCCTTGCACTGGCAACCAGTGTAAAGTTAAGCATACCTGCAGGGAGGATCTGATGTGCTAATTTTCCTGGGTGTCTCCTAAGGCCGCGAGACAGATTTGCTTTTTGGAGCTGTCCCGAGCCGGTGGCATAGATTTGGTCTTTGGAGTTGTTGCCTTCAGAGGCTAGATTAGAGTAGTACCTTTTCTCTAATGGACGATCAGAAGAGTGTGAGGACTAGCTCAACACTGATATCATCAGTGACACCAGGGGCATAATGTTGTGAGACAGTGATCCTCCAAACAGCATATGCCTCGAAGAGTGTCTGGATGCTGATCAATGGGCAAACTTCTGCTACATCGAAGATTTCGACGTTGAACGCTTCAACACTGTCTGGATGGTGAAATGCCAATGAGCCTTGTTCTGTGACATCATAATACTTGCTGTGGAACGGAGTAGTGGGACTGCTGCAACGGGTGTTTTTTTTTCATCGATCCCTAGTGCGAAGAGTCACATTTGTTCTCAGAAAGCTGAGAGGTGGAGGTAACAGCTACTCTTAGGCCTTGTAGCAGCTCCTATTAGGCTTTGTAGTAGCTCCACCTCGGCTTTGTTGGTAACTGAAAAACACTAACTGCAGACACCGAGTTGTGATCCCATCCTACTGCCATTTTTGACATACTGGATATTTTTAAATATAGAAGAAGTGAGGAAGCTACATCATGTACAGGGTTTATGGATTCTTTTTAAAATGTTCTTTCGACTAAAGAACACTTCAAAAACAGAGAAGGTGTGGTGTCTCCTATATTGAAAAATTAAATAAAAAAACATTATCCCAAATGTTACACGAGGAAAGCGCCCATCAAAATATGTCGCATGCGGTGTGGTTCTGAAAACCTGATTGAAAAATAGCCAAATGTGATGAGCATTAAGAATGCCAAATGTTCAGGAATCCTAATTCTATTGAGTAAAAAGCAACTGCCAGCCAACTTCCTCAGCTGTACCCTATTCGAATGGGAAATATGTTTTCGCCTTTTGTATTTGTGCTGCCAACTTTCTTCCATGTTTTCATTTAAAATTAAACAATTCTCAGGGAATTTCACATTCTGCTGCTTCATTTATGCGAATTAAAAAATGTAATTGGAAGGCGTTTTGTAAACAGAGTTTACTCTCATTTGGTGTTCCGGACCCCACTCTTAGGCTGAGCTATTCTTTGCTCTTGAACATCAGTGAGATGCCATGATGGTTATTGTCTTGGGACTACAGGACAGGCAAGAGGGATTATGTGCAGAGTGGCAAAGGAGGGGGCTAGGAGATTCTTCACATATATTAACATTCAGGAATGTCCATTCAGTAGTATATGACACTTGGAATCAGTGAGAAGGAGGATGGGTTGAGGGGGCAGTACAGGTAGTGATGGCGACAATGCTTCTAGAAAAAAAGCATGCTTTTGGAATATTTCACAATTTACCTTGATGTTACTCAAGAATTGAACCGCAGTTTATTACACAGGTAGGCCTTCACATCAGTGGTTTCTATGCACGCATCCAGATGCGAGATCCAAGTACAGCTCTGCGGATCACTCAAGGTGCTACTGCAATTCCAGAACAGTGCACCTCTCAACTATCCCCTTTCTAATCCAGTACCAGAGCAGTGCACTCACTGGTCTTTGGGGTAATCCTACCCCACCCCTGGCCTAACACTCTAGGCATGCCTTCCGCATGGACTCTGCAGTCTATGGCTTCTTGCACTCTCTGGCAGCTGCTCGTGGTCTGCATCATGATCTCATACTGCAGGGGATTATCAAGCACCCAATGTGATCTTTCACGCTACCGTGGAAACCCGGTCTGTTGAAACACTGCTTAGGCAGCGGCTTCTCACAGTCCAATGGAGCAAGGCTCAAGACACAACTAATACTTCATACGCTCAGGTAGGCCGCACACCTTTCAGTAGGGCCTGAAACACTGCAGTAACAGAACACACTCTATGGTCTGGTATGACTGTGGTGGGGCTTGGGTCCTTCAAACGTCCATGGTAGATCACATAAGTTAGTCTGACTTAAGTTACTGCAAAGGGGCTCTGACACACTGTCATGGCAAGCTATACACCTCAGCCTGTGCTGAAAGAGGTGTCAGTGCTTCACCAGGGGCATGACACTCCAGCAAATGATTACACACTCCAACCTTTACCCACACACTGCTTGCAAGTGAGAAACTTCACCCAACCTTGGCACTCTCCCACAATTGACACACATATATATATATAAATCTCCTCCAATACCATGGCTGGATTCACTGGAATTCAGGGGAGTTTGAATTATTCAGGCTGCATGGTTCTAGCCTCACCAGTTGTGAATCAATCTTTCTCTCTGGTAAAGGTGGACTTCCCAGTGTGAACGAAGGATGTTAGCTGAGCAGCCTACGTACCTCTGGCTGACAAAACTGCAAAAACCAACATACATTACTGACTAGATGTACTTATGACTTAGAAGCTCAAGGAGAAGTAGGGATCTGCATTGGTAGACAAACCTGCTAGAGCTCATTGTCCACCTCATTCCCTGTTCTGTGGCCCATGCAGCATTGTTTCCTGAGCTGGTACCCTTGGTATCCGGTAGTGTTATAGGACGAACATCAGAGTCCAAATCACATCTGGCAAAAGTTGACAGGAGAGCACGATAAGAAGATCCACCTGTGCGAGCCCAGAATAGGAGGAAAGCCACTGCCAGCACCAGACTTTGTATTTGCTAATGGGTTTCATTCTTTTTTGAGGGTACGCACACCGGCCACTATCCCCTGGTTCAAGCTTCATTCATCTATCACAGTAACACTTAATGATCAATGACCTCATCCAGAGCTTTTAGTCTTTGGCAAAACGTTCTAAACCCTCAGGTCTCCCGACTAATAACTTCTACTACCCTGCCACCAAACAATAAACACCTACCCAACAATTCATTTTACACATACGCACACCCGCTTTCATCTTCCAAAATCGTTCTTAAGCTCTTGACCTTTTGCATAGAATCTAGAGGAGAACAACAAACGGTCTGTTCTCCTCCGCCTGCAAGACGCTTCTGGGCTTGAAGCTGGAACGGATTTCATTTTCAGTGTTCTTAGAGAGTGGCTTCAAGGCCCACCGCGACCACTTTGTTGTGTTTCAGCCCACCATGGGTTCAGGCTCCGGACAGTTTGCTGGGTTTCTGGTGTGAGCATCAGTCTGGAAGGCCGGGATGGAAGCTGGGGTGACGTGGCTGGGCTTGGCCGCCCTGATCGTGGGCTTAAGCTGGGACGCGGGGCTGGGAAGAAAGGGGTATTCGAGGCACCGGTCCTTATGAGGGAAGGGCTGAAGGGGTCATCGTCCACAGGTGTAGGAGGAGCAGGTAATGCCTTGCGATCTGTTACAGGAGTGCTGGGGTGGGAGACCCAGGCTGAGCTCTGGAGTAAGGGGGCGGAGCTGGATCTACTGGACAAAAAAGGGTCAGAGTTCAGGAAAGGATTTCGGGAGAATGTGGGGCTCTTTTCAGATGTTCGGACATGGTCCTTCTTGCCTTGTGGCTCCGGAGAGGCTTTTGGACCAGTGGAAACAAAACTCCAAGGGTCAATACGGGGCCTGACTGGGGATGGTCTCGGCCGTGGAATGATCTGGACGTCGGAATGTGGGAACTTAGGGCTGCTGATCCTGAAACAGGCATGTCCAGAAGAATCCACGCCTTCTGGGTTCTGGAAGGAAGGGGACAGAGTGGTATAATCTAGAACAAAAAAGAGAAGACAATCTTTATTAGATCAGATCTCTGATTGCACATTGTCACATCTTCACCTGGCATTTCGTACTTCCTGAAAGTGTGCTCCCTGCTTACTCGCTCATCTGATATAAGATATCAAATTAATCTCCTAGTTCACGCAGTGTCTGTTATCCCCTGGTTCGATAATGGATGCATGGCATGCTCTTTAGAGGCTATGTCTTGAGACACTAACAGTGAAGTGTCCATCGTCCTTGCATACTCCAACTCCTCTAGGAGATGTGTTACACTGTTGTCTGTCTTCTAAGTCTAATGGCAGACTTTTCCTAGGACGTTTGGAACGCTAGTCGCATTTCTATGGCTCGTTGGTGGTTATCCACGCTATCTCTATTTGTGTTTCCAAATGAAGCCACTACAAAAGGCCTATTATGTAGGCAAGGTTCATAAAGACTTTATTGTGCAAGTCATGTTTACTGTTAGTCCTATTTATAGTTCCAAGTAGTTTACTTAGCTAGCCCTTCCCCTCCTATGCCCACCAAGTGAATCTTGTTAGGCCAATCTTATTTCTATGGCAGTCGCTTTCCATCAAATAATCTTCTCATTGTGTGTGCTACGTATTCTTCTGGTTCTAAGTTTGCTAGAATTTGCTATTATGGTCCAATGGGGTTTCCCAGGGGAGTCCCATTTCTATGGCTATGATTCACACTTGGCTTCTATCTGCACATGACGTTCCTTTCTATGGGTCAAGGGTCTACTGAGCTTAACTGGCAGGGCTATGTTGTAAGATCAAATGTAAAGTAAATATATAAGACTGTACAAACAAAGAAATTATGTAAACGAAAAACACGTTTCAAACGGTCACTGCATTTCCCATTCACTAAAAATTATTCCACCCTCAGCTTCTTAAAGTCAGGTGTTTATTAGTCCTACCTTTGACTAATCAAAATGCTTTCTGAGAATTATGCAAAGGTGAACACAACCAATAAAATGATTCAAAGCAAAACGGTGACATTATAGGCTATCAAACATAAACGTGGAGTGTGGTACACACACGAGGCAACCACCTGCTTTACAAATGCAGGTGAAGTCATGTGTTTAGGAGGGGGATCACTTTACACATAGAAGGGGAGAGGGTCTAAAATAAACTCTACCACCCCGAACCCCCATAAAGTCTCAAGTAAACACACAACGGGGGGTGGAGAGCACGAGACTTAACATATAACAAACTAGACAAACTCATCTGTTTGAAAAAACTGCCCTCACTCACACACCGAAGTGTGTGACATGCTTCATCATAGGGCCTGCTTGCAATACTCCCTGGTGTAGCCACACTCATTGCGGAGCATAAGGGAGGGAAAAAAAAAAAATTCCACACGAAACAAAGTACAACCACAGAACTCAATGATGAAGCAGTGCAAATCACCAAGTGACTGAAAGTAGTGGTGCGACAAAAAGTGCAGTTAATAGGAAATAATTAAAACTGATTTTAGGATACCAACCCACAAATTTTATTCCAAGGTTCCTCCACCAGGATTACGGTGCGTGATGACGTCCTGGGCGGGACCGTCAAATCACGTGTGGTGCGAGCCAGCCCGCTTCAGGAAGTAAACAGCCTTCTTAAGAGCCAGAAGATGTCTCGGACGCCGTCTTCACGGTGATCCGGACAACAGGCAGAGACGGCAGGGCAGGCCCACGGAACAGTAAGGAGATGAGATATAGGGGGGAAGGGGCACCTTTGTGAACTACGAGAGACGCCGGAGGGCGCCGCGACATTATGTTGTTGCGAGGAACACGGACTACACTATCAGTCCGACATTGGTGGAGAGGGGTTTACGGCCATTTCCTTTTCCTTTCTTTGTGATGCAGATTGTGTTCCTGGGATACCCTCCTGACGGACATCAGTTCGAGTTTATATACCATATAAACTCGGTGAGTACCAATGCGGGCATAGTTGATCACACCCGATTTTTAATAACGAGAGAGGGAGGTGTGTGATTAAGGGAAGAGACTAGGTGATACCTGGAGTGTGTGTGTGTGTATATATGCAGCAATGGTGGTCTTTCTAAAACAAACAGAAGTAATACCATTTAAAACGTGTTTAAAACTCGGATACTCGAGGGACCATTTGCAAACCCGGGTAGAGAGTTGAGAGGGTGCATTTATACGCCTCTGACCACACAGTGAACTCAAAGAGATATTTTTAATGTATATGGAGGAAAAGAGATTACCTGGGAGTGTAGCATGTCTATACCATCTCCTTTGCTTTCTAGTTAATGTTCTCCCTGACTATTGGGAACATTCACTTCACGTGACGCGAAGGGCTAGGATCGTATTAGACCGGCTCTGACTTCGGGGCACACTAACCGAGATACAGTGGGGCCAGAAGTGGTACTGAAAGCGACATCAGTCCTGAAGAAGACCGGGGTGACCTTTTGAGGCACAGTAAGTCGGTCGAAACATGTTGACCATAGCAGTACCAGGAGGGAAGTCTTGAGAAGCCTCATCTTCTTATCAAGATATTACCCATCCTTTTTCTTTTTAATCCTGGTGGAGGAACCTTGAAATAAAATTTGTGGGTTGGTATCCTCAAACCAGTTTTTATTATTTCCTATTAACTGCACTTTTTGTCGCACCACTCTTTCAGTCACTTGGTGATTTGCACTGCTTCATCACTTCTGTATGTTACGTGTATTATGTGTTGAGTTCTGTGGTTGTACTTTGTTTCGTGTGGAATTTATTATTTTTTCCCCCTCCCTTATGCTCCGCCCTGAGTGTGGCTACACCAGGGCGTATTGCAAGCAGGCCCTATGATGAAGCATGTCACACACTTTGGTGTGTGAGTGAGGGCAGTTTTTTCAAACAGATGAGTTTGTCTAGTTTGTTATATGTTAAGTCTCGTGCTCTCCACCCTCCGTTGTGTGTTTACTTTAGGAGGGGGATACCATTAAGGCCAAAGGATAACTAACACATTTTTGGAGGGTGATGTAGGTTTGAAAAGCAGGTTTAAAAAAAAGGGGGTGGATCGACTACATGGGACCACAGGGAGTAACAAGTAAAAGCAATTAAATAGAGCAAGGAAATATTAATACCTAAAGATTAGCACTGAGCATCTAAGAAAACATCAAATGTAGCATTGGTGCAAACACTAATCTGAAGCTCAGAATTTGGTGGCCCTAGTCATTTGTAAGTATAGATCTATTTTGCCCATTATAGGACTGTCCATAGGAGTGCTCCGAGATACAAAGAGGGTTACACTGGCTGCATCAAGTACATAGTTGGCTCCCCTCAGCCAGGTGTGTGTGGATACGCGCACAGGCTGATTTCCAATCCAAAAGGATCGTCTTTGAGGCCAATGCTATCATGAGGTATATTAAAAAGATATGAAAGCAGAAGGTCTGGGAGTGGATCGGCTCAGACTATAACTAGAGTAGTGGTTACAAAGTCTATAATGAAAATTTTGCGGAATATCTCAAGAAGATTATTACGTCCTTCCCATAGAGACAAAACTAATTCACAAAGATACAACCTGTGTGTGCTCTAATATAGGTTCGCAGTGACCAGGCTTAGTTTGAATAGTCCGCCTGGGGTCCAGTAGTACCTGTAGACAGAAAGGTCTCTCCTTTGAGATAACGTTGGGGCGTTTTAGAGATGCCAGACATCATCCAAATCTGATTCCAGCTCTCCAGTGGGGTTGGGTCTGTGCCTTTATGGAGAATTAAGGTGAACATTCATTTTTAACTGAAGATGGAGAAGTCTGGAGCCGGTAGAGATGAGCATTTGATACGTTTTGGATTCCACGTGTAGATATAAGAAACACACAGGTATTAAAATACACCTAGCCTAGTTTGTTTATAAGGACGTTAAATTGGAGGGGAAAAAAAGCAGTTTGCAAGGCTAAATAAATTTTGAAATTCAGTCAAACTAAAAGGTTGCAGCTTCCAAATCATATCCCAAGATATTCATTTCCTTGCCCAAGCATCTGATTTAATCGAGGTTGAACATCAGAGAACCAATGAATAAGCGTACAAATGAGGAAGGCTCATAAAAAAACAGCCACACCTATGACATCTCACTGTTTCTGCAACCTTGTCTTTTTTTCAAGGAAATTTTATTTTGAAATCTTATCAGGAATATTGCTTGATTCGGGTACTCCCTATGACGATCGAAGAGTTCTGTGGTGGTGAGGGACTTGGTGAGACAAGTTAAATCCCAGGTGTATATTACGTATGGTATATTCAGGCCTAGTGATTTATTTATTTATTTATTTTATATTCTTATAAAGCGCCAGACTAGACCCCCGAAGGGGTATCTCCGCGCTATTGCTGCAACACTAGAGTGTACTAATTCTGAATGTGTGCCCAGAGGGAGTGGGGATGTAAGCTAGAAAAGCATTATTTACCAGGATATAGGTAAGTTTTTAAGATTTTCCGAAAGGTCAGGTGGCTGGAGAGAGATCTTAGTTCTGGGGGCAGAGAGTTCCAGAGTGCTGGTCCGGCATAGGCTAATGCACGGCCGCCTTGTCTGGCCTTTTTTACTCTGGGTGTTTGCAGAAGCTGCTGATGGCTGGAGCGCAGAAGGCGCCCGGGAATGTAAGGCTGGAAGATTTCGGTCATATATTTTGGGCCCTCCCCTATCATACTCTTGTGGATTGTACATAGAGTTTTAAACTGGACTCGCTTCCTCACTGGGAGCCAGTGGAGTCTCATCAGCAGGGGACAGGAGGGAGTCCTTGATGGAGCATTCAGGACAATCCTTGCTGCAGTATTTTGGATTACCTGCAATTTACTAAGTTGCTCCTCGTTAGCTCCGAGGAGCAAACCGTTGCAGTAATCCACCCTGCTGATGACCAGAGCCTGCACAAGCGTTTTTCTGTGATGGTCCGGTATGTAGGGGAAGACTCGTCTTAACATTCCAATAGCCCGAAAGCAGGTGCCAGCAACTTGATTTACATGTCCCTTGAAGGTAAGTTGCTGATCAAAAAGCACTCCCAAGTTCCTAACTGTACTCTTAGGGATGGGAACAGGGCCAAGCTCTAAGGGCCACCAGTCGGATGCCCAGTGTGTTGCTGCTTGTCCAAAACACATGACCTCCGTCTTCCCCACATTACACGGCAGACAGTTTGTTGACATCCATTCTGCAATGGCTCTCATGCCATCTGCAAAAGATCTTTTTATTGCAGGTGTAAGGATTTTGAAAGGAAAAAGGAGTTGGGTGTCGTCGGCATACGACACCGGGGTGAACCCGAAAGATCTTGCCAAGTTGGCTAAGGGGGCCACATACACGTTAAAGAGTGTAGTGATACGAGTTCAACCTGTATATTCCTTGCACTTACCGAAGGAATTGTTACCTTGGTGGAAATTGAAAAAAAAAAAGTCATGCTTCATCACATACGACCCACACCTCTTGAAGAAAGAAAAAAAAATAAAGATTGTGTGAAGTCTGCTTTTGTAGGTGTGTTCACATGGCGACTACAATAAAGCTGAGTCTTACCGAGTTTTGTTTTCTCTTCAAGTTTCGGGCTCTTTGGCGACCTTTGACCTGATAATGGTGACGGAGCACCCCTAGGCACCGAATCATATCCCAGGTCAATCAACAGGTCCTGGCTCAGCATACTGGTCCCTGCTGTCGTTGCAAGCTGTGCCGCCTCCTGTTCACCAGGGTCCGGGTCACTCAAGTCAATGAGGATTTCGGGCGGCTCGCTTGTGATGGGGGTTGGAGTTAGTTCAACAGTAACGTGAGGAGAAGCCGCGGGTGCTGCACCGGCGAGGCAGGCCTCGCCCAGTTGCGTGGGAGCGGCGCCCTCTGCGCGCTCCTCCCAGGGCGCATCCACTGGCTGCAGCTCCCGCCCTAGGCCCAGGGAGGCCAACAGGGCTGCTCCGCGCAGGAGTGCGCGGTGGATAAGCTTTGGTGTCGCGCGGCTGGCGTGAGGAGATGCGCGTGCCGTCGGCGTTGACTGTCCGTGGGGCTCGTTCCTCCTCGCCTCCTCTGCGGAAGGCTGGGGTCCACCTTCCTTCCCTGTGCTTAGTGACGACGACGGGGAAATACATATTGTGGTATCGCCTAGAAAAGTAGACAAGGGAGACAGTGAAAAACACAATCTGAGATAAGCAATGGAAAGAACTATTCAGTTACTCATCATTATCACAAGTTTGGAGATCCACAAAAAAAATTAAACAGTAAAGTTGGGAGGAGCGTTAGTTTCTGTCCAAGTCATGGGCGGCGTATAATGCATTCCAATAAACAAGGTACAATCTGTAGTTATCCAGCTGTGGGAAAGTTCTCGGAACTTAGATTACCCCACTCGTTTCGGCTTTTGGCGACAAAGCAATGTGTTTGAGAAGTTAGCCTGACATATGTTGTCCACTATTCTAGTGAGCACCTTGCACCAGTCTGAAAGACCCTTATGATGGTGGTTGTAAAGTCAACCGTATAGATCAGCTATCCTAGTGGTAGCATGGACCAGCAGTCTTAGGCTAAAACTTCAGAGAGCATGTGAAGCCAGCTGTTTTACCACATATAATCCCTTGAATACCAAATGAAAGGACACCACACAAGGTATATATCAAATATATATGTATTTATTACTAACATATACCCTCTGCACTCTTAATGAGGTCAGAGTACGAGATACGTTACAAGCTTACTCATTTAGCATACTATAAGTTGCACAAATACAATTCTGCCCTAGGGGCCTCACGAACCATATACTAAGTAAGTGGTATAAGGAATAGTGAATAGGCCTAGGGCATCGCTGGGGCTACACTACAGAAGCAAAGGTTAGGAAGAATGAAGACCCACGGGAGACGCGTGCAGTGTGGGAACACAGTCGCGAGTTACCATAGAGTTATAATGGGAACGTAAAAGTTACAAAGTAGTAGATTAAAGACACTTACGGATGGACTATGGTAAAACCCTGTTAAACTAGGACACTTCGAGAGTCAACACCCACGGGAGCACCGGAGTACTCCAGTTACCTCAGCCAGGGAAGCCGGGTGCATAGGTGTCTTTTTGTCTCGGGTTTCGCCGCGGTTTCCTATGGAGAGCTGCAAAGAAGTGCTACAGGCGGCCAGGAGAAAAGTGTCCGGGTGGATCCAAGGGTGGATCGAAGATGAGAAGAACCTGAAAGCAGAGGGGACAGAGTCTGGGTCACTAGCCAGTGACCAGGAAGGAACCAGGCAATGTTGAGATGCAATCAGGAGAAGAGGTTAAGCTTGTCTCTGCAGCCACGAGGACCAGGAGGCGTCAACGACGACCAGGAGCTGGATTCGAGCTGTCCCACGAAAGATCTAGATGTCTGCGGTGTCGGTATCCGGATTGGACCCAACAAGCCTTGCCGAACGCAATCCACGCAGGAAGGGAAGATTGGCTTCAGGTCAGACCAGCAAGGTCTGGGGAGCTTCTCCTTCGCAGGGAAGCTGGAGCAAGCCCTGAGCAACCAGGCAAGCGGTGTAAGTCCACAAGAAAGTCTTCGGAGGGCTAACTAGCCAACGGGCTAGCGACCAGGAAGACGCATCGAGCTGAAATGCAAGAGCAGGCCCCACGCGGCACTTGTGGAGTGTGAAGAGCTGAGCTTCGATGCAAATGGCGCTCGGGTCTGGGGCTTCTCAAACCCCAATGCATAACTTCGAGGGTGCCTCAGAAGCTGAACGGTTTAGCAAAGAGTAGGTAGTCCAGGGTGTCCGGTCCCACGTCTCTCGTGTCCGCCACGGGTCTCAGCTTTGCTGTGGATGTGGATCGGAGTTGGAGAAGTCTGGAAGTCCAGTTCCTGAGTCGCTGAGTCTTCGGGTTCCGGCAGGAGCGTCGACAAAGCAAACCGGCAAGTTACTGGTGGTGCCTGTTTGCACAGGGTGGTCACTCCTTGACCACAAGGGAGATGTCTTCAGGCTTCTAGTCGATATGGAACGTCGAAGGTCCAAGAGTTCTATTTCAGACTTTCAGTCCAGGATAATCTAATGTCTCTAAACACAGCTCCTATCTTTATACTAATCTAAGGGGCTGGATTACCTGCTACTTCCCTCCTATGGGTGGACCCTGAGAAGGGGGTGGTTACACCCCTTTCTCTTTGTCCAGTTTCGCGCCAGAGTTGGGGCTGGAGTGCCCCAGCAACTGGTTTGAACCGGGCTATGCATGGAGCACCTTGTGTGCCCCAGGCAGTGTCTCATTTTGCAGCCCTCCCTGCCCCAATACACTAAAAGCCTGTCTGGGGAGGTGCTAGCACCTCCCAAGGCAGGAAACCTATTGTCCAGGCCTCCCCTGCCAGAGTTTCGTCCAGGAGGAGGTCAGACTCGTGTCTGTGGCAGCAGCATCCATTTTGTGATGCTGAGGCTCGGTCTAACTTTAACCGGGTAAAGCAGTAACTACATGTCTTCTCCCTCTAGAAGGGTGGAATGCTACCCCCGCCGCCAGAACTGGTGGGGGGAGTAGTGTTCCAAAGTGTTTGACACCTTACACAACATGTTTTGATAAAGCCAAACCAAAGTTAGCATTAACCGCGAGGATTATAATGCACTTAAGAGTATATGGTATGGCTATATCATAGAACAGCTATAAGGACATGGTTCCGAAAGCTGCAGAGGGGCTCAGCTAATGCTAGAGGACCCTCTCACATAAAACCAAGGTCTCTGCCTTCATGATTGTCAAGGCCTGCCATAGGAGTGACATATAGGTATATATGTGTCTATATATAAGGGTAGATATAGGTATACTATATCTAAGCAAGGGGTGATTACACCACCTTGCCCAAGCTGAGTGATCAGCCTGTGGTGTCAGTGTGGATGGCCAGCCAGGGGTGGCATAATACATGCTGCAGCCCCTGGTAGGCCTTGGATGCACTTATGCCCTGGGCACCTATGGTACACTATACAGGGCCTCACAAAGGTGACCCAATACCCAATCAGGTATGTACCTAAAGTACATGGTATCAATTTAGAGAGATAACAGCTGAGCTGTGGGTCTGATTAGCAGGCCCACAGCAACACTAAAGTTGAAAAACCAGAAAATGACAGCAAAAAGTGGGGGTGACCATAGGAAGCAGACCCTACTCTCTTACAATGTGTACATTAGAAAGATTTACAGGATACATGAATTTTAATGCACTGAGAAATCCAAGTGTTAGAAATGTACAGTTCTTGATCGGTTTGTTAGTATGAGTAAGTAAGTGAACGTGTTATGTTCTTCTAAACAAAAATAACACTATTTGAAGAAAAATTTGAAAAATAATTTTTTCATGAGCCTACAAAATGGGGAAGCAGCGGCAGAAAGGTTTGGAGTCCCAGAGGGTGAGCCTTTTGTGGTATCTTGGGCCCTAGGCCCACATGCTGCGCAATGACCACACTAACACGCAGTAGTTATGTACTGGAACAGGCCCAGGGCAAGTGCGCCCGGCCCCTTTTTTTTTTTAGCAGGGTCACCTGACCGGTGACGCCTGTGAATGGGTGGGTGTACAGTGTGTGTGTAATACAAAGTGGAACACTACAACGTGTCCAGCAGGACACTACATTCCTCCCAAACTTTAATGAAAAAGAAACAAACAAAGTCCAACCTATGAATAAAACAAAACAACAATGCACAGCACCAATGAAACTCTTCAGGCCATCAGCTGGGTGGTGCTGGAGCTCTGGATCACACAGTCAGTAAGCTTTGGCCCGCCTCGGCTATGAAGTTCAGATCAACCTGGTCTCGCACTGTTGGAGTCTATTTATAAAGTTCAAAATAGCGGTTCTTCTGGAGCAGTGAAAGAGTCCACTTTGGAGCTCTTCTTGCAGGCGCTCAGACTCCGGTGGGCAGCCAGCCTGCAAATACGGAGGATGACCTTGGTGGCTGATGGCTTTCATTTGAGGTGACGATGCTTTCCAGTTCCCGATAGCCAAGCAACTTCAGACTTGCCTCTCCTGCCTGGACTGCCCTCTCACAGGAGTTTCCGGGACAGCCTTCCTGCTGGGCTGCTTTGGGACCGTGTGGGCTGTGCGAGCTTCGTGTAGGCCACGTGAAGGCGTCGCTGAGGAACTGCCAACAAGACCACAGCCAAATCGCTCATGTAGCCGCAGAGTGGTGTTTCGGTTTGTGTGCTCTCGCCGTCCGGACTCCGGTTCTATGCCTTCCTCAGATGGTCTTTGGGAAACCAGTCTCCATGTCCGACCTCCATGCTTCCAAGTGCCTGTTGTGGAGCTGCTGCCGACACACCTCTCCAATTCGGATTCCCCTCTCACAGGAACTTCGTTGAGGCCCTTGCCCCTGGATTGCCACGTGATCATGTGGTCTGTGCAGGCATTTTGTAGACAACGCTGAGGGGTCATTGTAGAACTCCCAACAGGGCCAGGGCCAAGCCTCGTGTAACCCCAAGGGGGGATGGTCCAATGGTCTGGTATGCTCTTCTTTGGCAGGCTTCAGATTTATGGCGGAACACAGGAGGTTCCTGGGTGGCTAGCCTCATTGAACTCCTGATGTCTCAAGTGTTTAGATCCACTTTGGTTGTGCGATGCTCCACAGATGTTCTTGGTGATGATGCACCTGTAGGACGGATACAATAAATTTCTTTCGGTTGGGCAACAGGCAGTGATCACTTGCTTTCGGTGACCTTGTGGAGTGAGGAGGGCTGGAGGGATTTTGTGCCCACTTACGGTTGTCTTCTGGCAGGTGCACTTGCTAGATGTGGTGCCATTGATGCCAAGCAGCCGGTGACAGGTGAGTAGACCGTCGCACCGTGAAGAGTGGGGCCTGGACGCAGATCGCGCTCGAAAGCGGCTTACGGTTGGTCCTCCCGTGAAGTTGTCTCCAGTGACGTCTCTGCATCCCAGTGGCTGGCTTGTGCTGATGAACACCTTCTGCAGTGCTGGCACGAGTCCTCTGTCCTGTCGCTCTTCTCCTTTTCCTTCTTGTGCGGCTGTGGTCGGGGTGTGCCCCGTGGCATTGTGCTACTTTCTTTTCCTCCTTTGCGAAGTGACGTAAACCCATGCTCTTCTCCTCCTTCCGACCAGGTTCCTTTCTTGGATGTGGCGTCCTCCCACAGGTCTCATGTTTGCGCCACATGGACATCTCGCTGGTCGTGTCTAGTTCTTGGGACGGTCTTTACTGTGCTGCTGACCTGTTGCAGGTCTGTCCTTTTGGTAGGATGTGCTCCTTCTCCTTGAAGACCACTTGCAGGTCCCTGCCCCCCCTTAGGGGTTTTGTGCGGTGCGCCTGTTCACTCGAGAGCGTCGTGCTTGTACCTCGAGGCTGCACCGTCGTGGCACTTGATCCTGCCTCTATACGGGCGTGCTTGTCGGGTCAGTCACTCCGAGTGACGTGCTCCTCGCTTGCTGTGCGAATATGGCATCCAGCCATGTGTTGCCTGTCGATGGAGCATATGTTGCGGTGGCAGCTTGTTGCCACGTGGAGTGTGCGACTCTCCTCTTGCCTTTCTTGGGTCACTGGCAACTCCCGTCTTGAGGCAGTGTGAGGGAGGACACTCAGCTGTCTTCGCCATTGCTTCTTTTCTGTGGAGATGTCTCTATCTCCCTTGCGCCTGCCCATGCGGACAGGTTAGCTGGTGCAGCCTTCTGCGCACCTCTGACCTTGTGCACTCTGTCCTCTTCTTGGGTGCCCTCTATTGGCACCTTGCATGCCTGTTACCCTCTCATACAGTGGTGGTTGTTCACCACTAGTGGACATGCACCATTATCTTCTCTAAGTGTGGAGGTCCCAGATAGCCACGGGTGGGGGGGGGGGGGGGGGGGGGGGGGGGCGGGGAAGCATAGCGGCCAGTGCTCCTTTGTGGTTGGAGTGCTCTTGCTGGCTGGGCTTGCCGCCTTTTGGCTTTGCTGCTTGGAGCGTGACTGGCTTTGGTTCCATTACTCTGGCTGGACTTCTCTGCGCTAGGCAGCTTTGGCTTCCTGGGGGGGTCCCTCTATGTGGTGGGTTTAACAGTCCCTCCCCTCCGGAACGAAAGGTGGCCCCCAGGGGCGTTTGGCACTCATTTGACGGTCTTTCACAGTAGACTTCCCATGGCTGCATATGGCTTCGCAGCCTAGACTTTTGCTGTACACCTGGCTGCTCTCTTGGCAAGGGCACTGGGCAGGGGTTAGCAGCCTCTTCCCTCGGAGCTGTGGCCTCTGTCTGGGGTGTGGAGTGGCTATCCAGTGGTGCTGGAGCTACTTCACGCGGTGCAGAATGTGTGGTTACAGTTCACTTTTATAGCCATGTCTTTTCACCTTTGCCGCTTAATAATGGATGTGACTTTGTCCTGCCTCATGGGGAGGGGGGGGTATGGGGGTTGGCCCTGGGGGCCCTTGTACAATGCAAAAATATTTCTTCATTTGAGCGCAGTACCGCTCACCGTCACTAGGTGGCACTGCAAGTCATTTCTGAGAGGCCCGGCAGCTTTAATGTTGCTGTTCATCTTAATGCTGGAATGCGGCTTGCAGGGGTGATCCCAGCTGTTATTGCAGGTATGCTAGTGCCTGGGCGGTTTTACTTTCATGAGCCTGTGAACCCCATCGGGGCCGCTTAGCACCGTAGGCTCGTGGGTGTGGTTTATACTAATGATAGCTAGGTGGTGCAGGCTTCAATGCAGAAGGCCGCAGCAGCTTTCATGACGCTGCTGGCTCACGGTGAACTGAAGATGGAGGCGCAGGGGTCGACACGACGGAGGAGCTGTGTTTCGGGCTCCTGCATTCGACAGCAGCTCTCGGCTAGCTGCACTGCCATGAGAGGTCCATCCTCCACGATGCAGTTGCAGGCAAGCAGCCACTCGAGGCGTGCGATGCCGGTCAGGCCTATCCTAATCATGTGTCTCTGGTCACGGCCTCCAGCGCTTCAGTCTCTCATCGGGGCACGAGGGGAGTGGCCACTCTCCCCGCAACAAGCAGTGAGAACAAGGTGAGATTGGCTCTTAAAGCGGCAGCTTGCCATGTATGTCTATGTGTGATTAATCGGGGCTGCCTTGCATTGCATACAGTGCACACGGGCGGTTGCCCGGCGGCATAATGGCTGCTGTTTCTTCGTCGCGGCAGACTCTAGGTATAAGTTGTGCGTGGCTGGGGATGCCGGCGCGGAGGGCGCTTAACTGTCAGCAGGGCAGCTTTCTCTCCTGCTATCGTGGTGTTGCAAACTCTTGCAGGCAAGGGATGTGAGTATATGCAGGCCTGCTGGGTTTTATACATTCTGCACTCCAGTCGGGGTACCAGGCAGGTGGACGGCGCCCCCGCACTTATTTAACTGGGGGGGACGCCGTCCCCCCAGCCAAACGGCTGGACTTCACTCTTTGGCCTCTCTGGGGCGAGGAGCTCGGCACCTTTCCTGACGTCACTTCATGTCGTGACGTCACTTCCGGTAACAGCGTCCCCCCACTTCTTTTTTTACGACTTGAGCCCTGCTGCACTCGCTTTGTGTGGAGTGCTCTACACTGATTCTGGTCACCTAACTCTGGCAGCCTATGGGCGATACGGAACGTGGTAAGCCCTGCCGTACCTTGTGGTGCGCGTTCTTCTTCGGTGTCTGGACCAAAGCACTCATTTACGGGTCATTGGGCTGCTGGCTCGGTCTTGTCGCATCTCATTGGGAAGGCGCTCCGTTCCTCCTGTAACGCACAATGGTAGGCGGGGCAGCTTGCAGACGCCTCTGCAGGTTGGGACATAGCCATTTTTTGGCCCTTCCGCCGGAGGGTTCTGCAGTCTGCTCGCCTCGTGTGGACGTTGCAGGTCCTGAAACGGGTGTCCACCTTTTGTGGTACAGGATGGGGGCTCCTCAAAATGTAGTGTGTGCTGCGACACGTTTCTTCCTTTCCACTGCACCCAGTAAATGTTCCGCTGGCAGCAGGGGGTGTCCTAGACCTGGGCTATACTCTCATCCTTTAAGATGAGAGAAGGAGCTGCCAGCACACGCACTGGTACTGACGCACTCATAGCCTTTGTGGTGTCTTGGGCCCTAGCCCCAAATGCTGCACAATGACCACACTAACACGCAGTAGTTATGTACTGGAACTGGCCTAGGGCACTTTTATTAGCAGGGTCACCTGACCGGTGACGCCTGTGAATGGGTGGGTGTAATACAAAGTGGAACACTAGAACGTGTCCAGTAGGACACTACACCTTGAAGGGTGACATCACGGATAGAGCTAAAAACTTCAAGCCATGGTCTGCAATACCTATGCATTATTTTTTTAAACTTATTAAACCGATATGGATCCATACAATATTAAAACCTTAACACACTGCTGCTGCACTTCGTAACCACTGTAAACAATAGCTATGACTATTAACCAATGTAATACTACTTAATGGTACTTTATATACCAACCATGGAACAATGAGTATGTCATGCTAAGATTCTAACCGGCTATCTCCAATCAGCACACTTGTCAGCGGAAGTGTTTAAATCACCGAGCCACTCTTCACAGTAACACTTTGTCAGAAGACCGCATTTTAGGGTAAATTAGTGTACAAATGGGCCCGTCGCAGAGGGCTGTGAGCGCAACTAGCAAATCTCAGGTGGTAATATTAGTGAGATACCACAGATGGTTAATGCACCTGCTGCGCAGATTTATAAGTGCAACAAGCAGGTCTCAGGGTATAATAACGAGAAGTAAGTTAGGCGGTTAAGGCCTCTACTGTAGAGCTCTATTTTTCGGTCAAACAAGTCTCACAGTAGACTAATGGTAAGATAGCTCAAGTGTGTAATGCATCTGCTGTGGAGAGCAGTGCATTACCTACTATCCACAGGTGTGTCTTGATGCACAGCACCACATGTATCCTGCAGGCCACAGGTTTTTGTACAAAAACAGCTCTCTAGGTTAAAACGTTTATTGCCAAAACCCTTGTGTAAGCTGCTGATCAAATACTGGTAAAACAGCTCCGTCGATTTCCCCACAACTAGCAGGAACATTTTTAACTGGTATTTTGTTTTTCCAAAGCTGATAAATTGAATAGTAACCGAGAACGGTAATTTAGGGTAAAAACAACAATTCAGTTTGTACTGAGTGCTATGTAAATTGTCATTAGTGATGTAATTACACAAACACATTTCTAACTGAAGCAAAAATGCGTACCTCCATGAAATTATATTTGCTAGAAGCAGTTCCGGATGCCGCCAGCAGGTGGAAGAAGAACCAAAGGCATACATCTACCAAATCACTCACAGCGTCGCAAAGTTATGTTTACGTTAAGAACAAGGCTTCTTCCTTCCCAAGTTATTTACAATGTTTTTTACACGGTTACCCTGATACTGAGCGTTAAGACGACTCATTTATTCACCCCTAGCTACAAGCTTTACGGAACGCGGTCCTGTGCTATGAGGCACTCGTTAGGCCTAACGTGTAGGGGGATCTTTCACGAGTGACGAAAACACCTTATATAGAGGGTCGCTTCTGGTCGCTGTGCACCGGGGTGCTTCATGATTTAGCTCGTACGGTTGAGTACATGCTGCAAAACAATGTAACATTTAGGTTAAAATCTTGGTAAAATCAGTTAAATGGGTTATGTATGGCCTCCAAATAAGTTGCAGGTCTTTTGCAGAACGTACTTCTAAATCCCTTCAGGTTAAACACCCAAACATCCATTCTTCGGAGGCCAGTAAAACAAGTAGCTCTAAGTTGGTGGCGATTAAAGGCTACAAGATATAGCTGGAATACAAGTGGGTGAAATCTACGAGTTCATATGTCAGTCTTCCATCAAGCCTGCTCTGGGTCAAACCTGAAACGTTCAGTTTTCAGGAGTTTCCAAAAATCTCTGTCAATTGATTCAGTTCTCAAGTGGTAAGGGCAGCAGGTGAAGTGCATAACGAGTAGGTAACTGATCGGGAGTATAGCGCAGGTGGTTTTGTGAGTGTAGGGACATAACTAACAACACAAGCACTAGCAAAGCCAATAGGTCTGTGTGGTGGACTTGTAAAGCGCACAGCTGCCCGTAAGCGTCCCGGCGCTGGAGACCGCTGGGGAACCCATCCTGGTTTTCCCTGTGAGATGGTCCCTTCTGGGTATCTCCAAATTGAAACCAGGCATCCCCGGCGTCTGTGGGGGGCCGTTGTAGAGATGAGGCAAGCTTAATGCCCAGAGTTGCCGAGTGTGATCCCTGGTTAGAGTAGGCACCGAGGCGAGAATTGTCGAGTCCGCTGACCCTGGTCCACGACCCTGCCGCGTCGGGAATTGAACACTGGTCCCGGGCCGTTCTCTGCTTCTGGGTCTGCCGCCTCTAAACAGTGAGCCACACCACTCCACTCAGGTCTCAGCAATGGGAAAGCTATTGGCTTTGTCTGGGTGAAAGCATCTTAGCCATGTTGAACCTGGACCAAAAACGGTCAATTAGATGCTTTAATCCAAAGGCTCGCTCGCTAAAATAGAGAAGAAAGCACAGTCAATAATGTCTGAAATTCAGCGCTACACGTTCACTGAAAAAAGATGCAAAAACCAGCCCGCACACAACAAAAAGAAGCTCAAAACAAGTACCACCACAAAATGAAAAAATAAACAGGACTATAATAAACATGCACTTGTAGTCTTACTTCTATGTCTGTGAGCAGCTGTTTTTTTTTTGGTTTAGTAAGGGGAGACCATGTGGCCAGAGCTACTGGCTTTGGAACTAGGAGATCAGGTTCCAGTTTCGGCGTTGGCTCAACATCCTGTGATTCTGGGCAAATCAATACATCTCCCTATGCCCATAAAATCAAGCATTGGCATAGCCAATAGGTCTCGCCTTTGGGGCCTTTAAGTATTTAGTTATGCAGCACAATAGCCTTCCTGCAACAACATCAACTGTTGCATGGCTAAACACTTATAAGGTCCCATAGGCGAGACCTATTGGCTATGCCAATGCTTGTTACTGTGGCACTTGTGCTACAGTCTGTTTCAGCAAATATGCTCTGTTGCTCTCCTCAAAGTGCAGCTAACATTATATAGATTTTTCACTTTCTGCCTCCCTGCACGATGTTTATGGAACGCTGTTCAAGGGTTAACTTGGACCTTGGTTATATTAATTGCAGGTGTGCGTGTGTGTGTTCGTTATCAAGTGTGTATTTGTGTGAGTTTGTACAAGCTTGTGTGTGAGGAAAGAGTAAGTACATATGTAGGTGTGAGGGGGAGCAAGAGTTGGTTTTGCGACTTTAAAGGTACTTCTGTGTGCATGTATGCCTGTGTATTTGAAGAAGAGCATAGCATACATAAGCGTGATTGACTGGCTGCACGAGTGTGTGTTTGTGCATGTATTGTATGTGTGGTCCTGTAGGTATGCGAGGAAGATGGAGTAAGATAGAGTAAGTGTGATTGTGTTAGTTTGTATATGGGTGTGCGCTCTTCTGATTGTGGGAGCCAGAGTGACTGTATGTGTGCCACAATGAGTGTGTGTGGTGGTGTGAATATGTTCTTCGACTAATGTCCATCTACCCACGAAACTAAATTACAGTTGAGTAGGAGGCTGCGGTAGAGCATTTCTTTCTTCACAGTAGATAGTTTTACATTTCATGTAGGTCTTTGAGAGAAGGATTAGAGATTTCATTTGGGGTACCTCCAGACACCGAGTATCCATCCAAAAACGTTACCTACCCGCAGATGCACATACCACAAAGACAAACGCACACACTCATTCACAGGTGCACAGGGGGGCTTTCATGATAAAGGTGCTCATATGCAACATGTCAGACCCTGAGAAGTGCATATGGAAGCTTCTGTGTTTCTGTCCCTGCAGGATAGTGTGTCAGGTGCCAAGGCTTTAATTGCTTGAGTCAAGTAGTGTTTTCTTTTCTGCTCACTACATAATCTGTCAAATGGACAGATTTGGGTCAATGCACTACTCCGGCTGGTTGATTTGGGCACATTTCTCTCTTTCATGCCACCATTTTAAGGGGGGGACTGTAATAGTAAAATGCTTCACATATCAGTAGAGACGAGAGTCCGGCCACATTTATACGGGTATTACACATCCAAATACCGTCTGGCGGGTAGTAACCATGTGATAGGCTGTGCCGACATTGCAGAGTTCCACCTGGTCTTGGGAAGTTTACGGAGAACTGCGGGTTTTCACCAACTGCAGCAGCTTTTAATGATTAGGATCCAGGTCTCACTTGGGAAACCCAATAGGTCTTGCTTTAATATGCTGCCACATTCTAACGCTGACATACAAACATGCTGCCTCGCATGGGTTTGCACATTAAAGACCGACCCAACGGCTTTGTTATTGCTTGTTATGTTTGTAAGCCGTTTACGAAGAATTATTTCTTAAGAGTGACACCTATTTTAATGATGTTTTGCCAAAATATTATTTGTGTTTGTGAGAAATGCTCTATTAAAAGCGAACATTTTACTTCCCTGGCATTTCTTTACAGCACCATGTTTTGCGGAATTAAAATTCAGAGATCTCGCTGGGGTTTGATATCAGACACAATGGCTTTAATGTGTAGAGTGGGCAGGTCAGGAACCTGCAGAAGGTATTTGTTTAAGGGGTGTTGGCTTTACTGGATCGCTGAAGCCATGTATTTAAAATTAAAAAAAATGCATACCAAATAGCGAGTGCACTCTCGAGCCTCTAGTTTAAAATATGTTTGGCAGTTCAGGGGCAAAGGTGATGTTTCAAATGGCTGTGATAAGGCAGCAAACGCATCAGTTCCAAATGTTTTTATTCATGAGGGCTTTGACTTCAATTAGTCTGGGCAGTCATGGCGTATCGGCAGTGGTGCGCACAAAAGCACTTAATGAGCCATGACGGCTCGTAACTGTAAAAAAAAACAAAAAAACCAAGAGGCACAGCCGCGAGACGCGCTCTGTGGCGGGAGGGGGAGCAGGAGGTGAGCCTGTAAGTGGTGCGCGCGGCAAAGGAACGCCATAAAGGAAAGCCAGGGCGCTGAAAGCTGGTGACTGCGCGCGTGCACGCGGACGTGAACGCAAGCGCTAGGCCGTGTGGCAACACTTTTAAAAGCCCTAACTAAATGTCTCGCAGAGCAGCGCATGCGCTGGCTCAGGTAAGACCTAAAAAACAGCTGAACAGGAGGTGCTGTGGTAAAATAGAAACAGGCTGGGTCATGGGGGGTGGAAAGAAAAGAAGCAACGGGGATGAGAGGCAGAGGGGGGAAAAAGCAACACGAATAGAGGGCGGGTGGGAGGGAAAAGGAGCAAGTGAAAACACAAGCACTCTTATGGAGTGTTTATACATAATTAAAAAAGTAGCTCCGAAAATGGGAGCAGTGGATGAACACAAACCTGTCCATGCTCTGGGGGAGGGCAAAACACAAGAAGAGGCATGATGCATGCAAGCCAAAACAAACGGGAATAAAGGATATGAAAGCAACATTGAAGCAAACAAATGATAAGCCTGTGGGCTGGCTGTAGTACAATAACTGTAAACATGTCTTGAAGAGAGAGCGCACAAAATATTACATATATATATATATATATATATATATTTATGACAACATATTCAGTAACTCTTTTATTGGTCTTTCACCTACAGATAACTGCATATAAAATAAAATGCACACCTTAAGTGAAAAATAAATGGAAGCTTAACTAATCTTTGGAAAACGCATTGTTCTGGTAGGAAGCTCAATTGGTTAATGCAATCACTTCAGATGTCTACAGATTTAACTGGAGAGTCACTGATCAAAATCCTGGTTGGTGCACAGGGAAATAGTCATATGTGTATTTATAGTGCTATGTGGCCCCAGCCTGTGACAGAAAGCACTGTGAATATGTAAGTCTTTAGTTTTAAAAATTTAAAACACACAGTATAAGAAAGGCAATGCTGTACAAGATAGGCTGCTTTAAGTAGTGCAAACATAAAAATTGTTTAAGTGCTTACAGTGCTTTCAAAAGTTATATTTTGGGTGGCATACAATTATACCTAGTTCAAACCTCTTTTGAAGGGCTCCATTAAAAGGATGACTTTCAAAACAGGGAATACCTTTATGATACTGCTCAAAAGAACAATTCTTGATGCATCAAACGATGCAATCACTTAAAGGCAGGGCTACTGTAATTATGCGATTCTGCAGCTGCAGTGTTTTTTGCATAACTGTAGATTTGACAACATTTGTAACATTCGATCGTCTGCTGCACAATTTGCACATTCTAACAAAAAATATTCGAGCTCACACATATCACAAGTTATTAAAATTCAGCAACACTTGTTCCCATGCAGCAGAACGCACTGTGCAAAGGTTGACTAGTCCTCTTTCAGTTGCATATTGCTGTATTTGGGTGTTAAACTAGTATCAACAAGGTGAAACCTTTGTCCACACAGTACACACATGTAGAAATGACAAAATAATAAACGGACACTATTATTATTATTTGCCATTTGTAAAGCGTGCAGCTACCCATCGGGTTTCCCAGCGCTAAGCACCACAAGGCGCTTCTGAAAACATTACCAATAAAAGAGCAATGTTTTTAAGAGTTTGTGGAACTGCATTAGTGAGGTGCAATTCCTCACACACTGAGGCAAGGCATTCCTCAATTCTGGACCTAGATA
Source organism: Lissotriton helveticus (assembly GCF_964261635.1). Lineage (NCBI taxonomy): Eukaryota > Metazoa > Chordata > Amphibia > Caudata > Salamandridae > Lissotriton > Lissotriton helveticus. The sequence goes on from NC_136070.1 coordinate 645,510,337, forward strand.
AAGCAAAAGAACCTCCGCACGAACGCACCCGGTGTATTCTAGGTACACAGTATCGTCCCTGGTTGGCAGATCTTAACACCTTCGCTGCGGCAGCTATTCCGCCGCAGCGCTAAGGGGGCGGGGGGCCGCGCAGCACTCACACGCTGGTGACAGAACAGCTCCGTCACCAGCCTCGGGTGAGCTGTGCTGATGACGGAGCGGTTCCATCATGGCCCCGCCCGCTCAATAGAACGTGTCCCGCAGGCGCAAAATCAGCGCCACGCAGGCGCGTTCGGCGGGCCATGACGGAACCGCTCCGTCATCAGCACAGCGCCACCGCAGCTGATGACGGAGCGGTTCCATCATCAGCGTCGAAAAGGTTAAGCCTCGGAAAGGAACATACAGAGAAAACAGCTCTTGTATAAATTTCGGGCCAAGCCCTGCCTAAGATTTGAACATGAAGCAGAGGGCTTTGAATTGTAGTCTTTTTCCAATGGGTAGCTAGTGTAACTCACAAAGGATTGGTGATGCCCCAGTCCTACTTGAGGAGTGAACAAGAAGCCCGGCCACGGAGTTTTGTACAGCTAGCCGCCTTATCCGCGCCCAGGTACAAAACATTTCCATAATCAAATCTCGAAAGAATCAGGGCCCGAATTAATGCTCTCGTTGCTAAGTGAGGAATAATCCAACTAATTTTCCTCACCCATTTCATGACTGCAAAGCAAAATGATGCTACTATGGCTGCTTTAGGATGCCTGGACAGGTATTCATCTAGCCAGAAGCCCAGGCTTTTCACTTTTGGGGAGAGAGAGAGTGGGGACCGAGCCTAAGGATGCCGGCCAGTGCACCGGGCCCCACAGTTTTGGATTTCTAACCATGATCAAAACTTTTGTCACCGTTCAGTTTAAGCAGATTGCCATCCATTCATGCGGCAATCCACTGAAGATCATACATAATTGTCTCAGCATGGTGTTTCTGATGGGAAGACAGTGAAAAAATGATTTGGGTGTCATCGGCATACAAGAAAAGTGTAAGTCCGCAGCCGTCCACCACGTCTGCTATTGGAAGCACAAAGGTTAAATAAGAAGGGACTCAGTGCAGAACCCTTAGGAACCTATCACAAAATGTGCTGCATAAATTGTAGTTTTTTGCCACATTAGTTAGTTAACGCTGCTGCATAATTTGCACCTCTCTTGCCACACAATTGCAGTGGCCCTGCTTAAAGCCCATAAGGTCCTTTAAGCAGCCTTTAGATTTGTTGATTAACGTATTGCCCATATTTAAATTTCTTTCAGGTAGCAGGTACCCTAGAGAAAAGGCTTGTTTCTTCTTTAACTGTCTGTGCCTTTGTCACTTCAGCTTACGGAAGACTATATCCATTCCTTTCAGGCAGAGGCAAACGAACATTAGCATTAACAGAGGAACAGTTGTTTTAATTAAAAGTATGAAAACTGTTTTGGACTAAAATTAAAAGAGCTTGAGGACATTGTTCCCAATAGATCCTTCCCACTTCAACCTCTGGGTAAAGGTGTTCCACAGTTTTGCCCTGGAAACCAGTGGTGTGTATACTTATTTCAGCCTTTTAATGATTCCTTTTTTAATACAATATGAGGGCAAACCTCTTAAAAATGAGTGTGCTAAGTCTGTATTATTTGTTTCCACATAATTATGTGAAAAAGTCAGAACAATAACCCAAAATGAAAAGTTGTCATTTTGAGATATATTTTACTCCGAAATGTGTCCTTGCTCAATTTTTGATGCATGGGTGCATTTCACGCAAAAAAAATGCAAAAACACAAAAGTGCTGCAAGTGCTTACTTTATTAACTGCCACTTGCAGCACTTTTGCACATTTTTTTGCGTCAATGCACCCTTGCAATAAAAATTGATGAAAGGACACATTTCGGAGTGAAATATATCTCAAAATTACAACTGACAAATGGCGCATAATTACATGAAGTGGCGCAATTTCGGGAATTTCATGCAACAATTGAAACATGAAATTATGGACATTATGCTGGAATAGTTTACATTTCACCCAGGCCTACTCACAAAACCTGTTGCAGTTCCTTGACTGGTGAGACACTTAATATCAGCGGGAGAGTCACAATCTTTTTTTCATCTGAGTATTGCATTACTTTCCATGTCTGTCTTATATTTGAATCTGTATGTAAAGACAATTGAACACACGGATTCACTTGCACACCAAATTTAAAGTAGTGTTGATTTATACATGGGATCTGGTAGTCTACACTCTTCTGCTAATTGTCAAACTGGGGCCAGCATGCAAGAGGAATGAGTCCAGACTAACTACAATTCTGGAAAGAAAGATTCATTGGCAATATTATTGCTATCTTTGCTTTTGGATTATTGATACTTGAAGGAATTTATGAACACATATTTTACAATCACTTTTGGAAGGAGAATGAATTTACCATTGTATTGTGTTTTTAATCAATCTATTTGTGTGGCTAAATAGGCATAAATATAAGACTAAATGCGGATATGGTTTTAAATAGAAAGTGGGATACTCTTCCTCTACACACCCACATATTTTGGGAGTGTTCCCACCCTTTCTCAAATGAGACACCGATTTACTTCTGCCCTTTGCAAGTTCAAACCTCTCACAGCTTTCAGGGTGCAAATTACTTACTAGTTGGAGAGTGTTCATCTTCTTTTACAGGTAACGAACTTGAAGCAAGGGAGTCAAAGCGCTTTACAGGAGCATCAGATTACATTATACCAGAGAAGATTTTTTTTTTTAAGGCACAAGGAGATGATGCGATTTGTCCGAAGTCAGGGGATGGAGGGCGGGCACCGGTACTCGAAACTGGTTCCCCAGTTCCAAAGTTGGCAGCTGCAGCTGTAAGGTCACACCTCCTACCTCAAACAACAAATAGCCCTTGTGAGCAGAATTACAAACAGGCACAATTTTGCCCAAGTGGCAGACTTTCAACTGCAGACATAGCCCCATAAGTGGGCAAAGCCCCACCATTCCAAGTTCTGTATTGGATTTTAAATGCTACTATAGCTCTATATCTTTGTGAATCAGACCCTGTTTTTCTTCTGATGCTGTGTGGCTCTGGAGGGAAGGTGGTGAGAGAGTGGGCAGCGTGACAATATCCATCTCTGCTCTCTCTGGTCTCTTACACCGACGTCTAACCAGGGCACTTCACAAACTTCAACTGACAATAGACATTACTGTTAGTCTTTCAGGCACAGTGAATAAAGAGAGTGCTGAGAAGGGCCCTCTGGATTATGTCAAAACACTCGATCAAAAGGGGAGAGGATGTAGCCTTATGGCTAGAGCGATCGACCTCGAAGCTGGGGAACCAGGTTCGAGTCTCAACAAAGACACTCAACATCCTGTGATTCTGGGCAAATCACTTAATCTCCCCGTGCCTATCAATGAATGTGTCCTTGTGTAACAAAACTGATGCCCATGTAAAGCGCTCCGATACCAGACATCTTCAGGTCTAGTTTGCGCAATATAAAACTCTACACACACAAAAAAAGGCTCCTAAGTCCCTGCTTGCGGCTCTCAGAGACTTATCAAAGGAAAGCTGGAATCATCATCAGAAATACCGTCCCACACTTCCCTCACCCAGGTCTGCCGACTCAGAGTGCCACTGTGCGTCACACGATATCTACTCTCTTCATATAGTCTCTCTGTGAAAAGCCAATAATACACGGTGAGCACAAGGTGAGCTGGAACCCCTTTTTCAGAGCATGCTTCCCACTCATGCGTGGAGGGTCTACACCACTGAAGTCCGGGACTCATTTTGCAATCTCCCTGTGAAACAGAAGGCAGAGTCCCAAGGGTTTGTTTGTGTGTTGAAGCAAGGGATGGAGATGCTGCTGAGGCAACAAAGGGATCTTATCTGGTTCAATAAGGGTGTTTGCACCTCTTGTTTGAACCCTGAGACTCTGAGCCATGCATGTCTTCTTAACATAATACTAGTGTTTATGGATCTTGCTGCAGTGTCTGCTGCGTCTAAGGCGCACTTAATGGAAGTGTTCGTTATTATCTTCCCTTCTTGTATGAGTTCATCTGCCTTTTTTTGATGTTCTTTAGGGAGATGTGTAATGAGTTTTTCTAACTCATCATAATGAGCTCTATCATAACGTGCAAGTAGCGCTTGCGTATTAGCTATGCGCCAGCTGTTTGCCGCTTGGGATGCTACTCTTTTGCCAGAGGCATCTATTAACTTGGACTCCTTGTCAGGAGGAGGAGCTTCTCCTGTAGTTAATGAGTTTGCTCTTTTACGAGCGTTTGTGACTACTAGCGAGTCTAGAGGTATTTGTTCCTTGATAAAAATTGGGTCCTTTGGGGCTGCCTTATATTTTTTATCAATTCTTGGGTTTAGTACTCTAGCCCTCACAGGGTCTTTGAATATTTCTGATGTGTGATTGAGGAGACCCTTAAGCATTGGTAGTGTTCCTGATGTTCTTTGTGCAGCAGGTAGTGTTTCTAAAAGGAAATCCTCTATTTGAGGTTCCGCATGTAAATCTACCTTGTGGTATTTTGTGCCCGATTAATTAACTGTGCAAAACCTGTATTATCATCAGGTGGTGAAGGTTTTGAGGGATATAGTTCAGGGTCGTTATCATTATCTGACACTACATCAATAATCTTCCCATGGGTCTGCTTCTGGGACAGTGTTGTCATCATCCCTAGGAAGCTCCCCTTCCCCTGTGTCACTTTCTACATCTGTTTGAGGTGTAGATGGGCGTGATGTAAAAGGAATAGCTGGCGGTGTGTGAGGAAGAGGAGAAGAGGGTGTGTCTCTAGGTTGTGGAGAAAGGGGAGTTGTATTTGTCCCCATTGTTCTCTTCTTAGGAGGAGGAGCTTTGTCGTCCAACTGTTCATTCTTTCTCTTTTTAGGTAGTTTTGTCACCACCTTGCCAGTTTGCGGATCAATAAACAAAGTCTTTTGTTTTGGATCTGTTTGATGCTCCTGTGTCGGTACCGAAGTTTTTGGTTCCGAAAGGTGCTTTTGCTTCTGACTTTCAATTTGTGTTTTCGGCACCGAAAGTTTGTTCGAATCCGATATTTTCGGTGTCGAGGGAGTCTTCGACGTCGAAGCCTGTTTCGGTTTCGACATGGAATGCTTCGATTTCGAGCTTTCCTTGGTATGGAGCTTCGGTGTCGATGTCGAGGTGGACCGCTTCTCGGATCCAACATGGTGGGAGGCCGAGTGTTTCGGTTTTGGTTTCGTTGCCGAGCCCGAAGGCAGGGCGTCGGGAACTTTTTTCGGTTGTCTGACCGGGCTCGAAGGCGGGGTCGACACCGATCGGGGTCGGTTTTTTGGTAAAGGGACCTCGTCACTCACGGTTTGATACGTCGATTTCTTCGACGTCAGACTCGTCCGCTTCCGACCCGGACTCGTCCTCATTTTCTTCTTCCTCTTCGGGGTGCTGGGCCTCGAACAGCTCCGGGATTGCCTCATACTGCATTCTCGACGCCTCGTGTCTTCGGGCTCGACGGTTTCTAATCGTCGACTTAGAGGAGAATGCCGCGCAGGCTTCACAGTCCCTGGATTCGTGTTCAGGTGATAAACAGAGGTTGCACACCTCGTGTAGGTCCTTGTGTGGGAACTTAGCACCACACGTTGGAAATTTTTTGAATGGAGTCCTTTCCATGGACTCCGGGCTGGACTACGTCGAGATAGGCCTCCCGGTCTCGTCAACGTAGAAGTTGGAAATGTTGTTGTGGACGTCGAAGCGCGTCGAAATGGAAATGTACTCACGCTCGATAACAATACCGTCGAATTGGAAAGGGAATACGCGCCGAAATATAACTCTTTTCTCGAAGTCGATCCGGAGCGCTTCGATCCTCATCCGAACCCGATGGCGGAAAAAAACAATCTAAGGATGGAGCCGATGCCCATGCGCACTAGCACCCAAAGGAGGCGTCATCGGGCCCGTGACCACAAAGACTTCTCCAAGAGAAAAACAAGTGCAATCATCCGAGCCCAACACCAGATGGCGATCTATTCATAAATGTACCATCTGCAGCCCATATGTCTCGAACACTAATTTATTTTTCTAAAAAGTGAGTCGTGTTGCAGTGTCTGAAGACTATGTTCCTCAGTCATGTGGTTTCATTGTTCTTTTCTCAATCAATCAATCAAACCAGATTTATAGAGCTAGCTAATCACCCGCAAGGGTATCCAGACGCTGAGAGCATAGCTGCCAGGTTAGTCGAACAGCCAGAAAAGAGGAGAAGGGCCACAGGTAAAGAAGAAGGCCGTTCCAGGATTTCGCTGCAAGGTAGGAGAAGGCGCGTTCTCCATTGTTGCTCCAACAGATGCAGGGGATGTGTACAAGGGAGAGCGCAGGGATCTGCAGGGTTGGTGAAGTTCAGGCAGTGGTTGATGTATGCAGGTCCTTAATTGTGAAGGGCTTTGTGGGTGTGGATCAGCATCTTGACTTGGCATCGCTTCTGAATAGGGAGCCAGTGGAGTTTTCTGAGGTGGGGGTTAAGTGGGTCAGTTTAGGGAGGTCTAGGATAAGCCTGGCAGCTGAATTCTGTAGGGTCTGCAGCCTTTTCAGGAGGTGTGTGGTGGTTCCTGCATAGAGTGTGTTGCGGTAGTCCAGTCGGCTGGCGACTAGGGCTTGAGTGACGGTTCATCTGGTGTTGCAGGGAGCCATTTGAAGATCTTACGGAGCATGCAAACCATTATAAAGTAGGCGGAAGAAGCCGCGTTGATCTGGTTTTTCATGGTGAACTTGTTGTCCGGGATGATGCCAAGGTTGTGAGAATGGTCTGCCGGGGTGGGTGCTAGTCCAAGTTCTGTAGGCCACCAAGAGTCATTCCAAAGGGAGGTGTGATTCCCAAAGGTCAGCACTTCCTTTTTGCCTGGATTGAGTTTTAGGCAGTTGTTTTTCATCCATTCGGCGATGCCCGTCATGCACATGTGGAAACTGGCCTTCGTGGTGGTAGTGTCTTCTGAAAGTGAGAGGATCAGCTGGGTGTTGTCTGTTTAGTAAATGATGTTCATTCCATGGTATCTGACGATGTTGGAAAAGGGGGTCATATAGATGTTGAAAAGTGTGGAGCTAAGGGACGGAGCAGATGTTGTCCTTGGATTCCGAGGTGAGAGGAGGTATGCAGATTCTCTTGGTTCTTCTGGTGAGGAAGGAGGAGATCCACTTGAGAGTGTTTCCTTGGATTCTGATGAGATGTATTCTCTTGATAAGGGTGTGTGATACAGTGTTGAATGCTGCTCAGAGGTCGAGGAGGATCAGGGTAGTTGTTTCTCCCTGACTGAGGAGTGCTCTGATGTCGTTAGTGGCAGCGATTAGGGTGGTCTTGGTGCTGTGGTTGGTGTGGAATCCAGATTGGGAGGGGTCCAGCAGGCTGTTCATCTCCAGGTGTTGCGTGAGTTGGTGGTTGATGGCCTCTTCAAGTATCTAGGCAGGAAAGGGGGGCAGCGACATGAGGCAGCAGTTCTGGACATCGCTGGGGTTGGCGGAAGGTTTCTTTAGAAGAGGTTTGACTTCGGTGTGTTTCCATACTTCAGGGAACGAGGCCATGGTTATGGATGAGCTGAAGATGGCGGTGAGCTCGCTGCTGCTTATCTTACTTCTAAGGTCGAAGATGTGGTGGCGACAGGGGTCTGTGGGTGCTTCTGAGAGGACAGAGTTCATGATAGCTGTGGTGTTCTGTGCTGTGAGATGTTTCCAGGTGGTGAGCAGGTGATCTGAGACCGGTTAGGGGATGGCATCAGTGGGAGCGAGGAGGCGAGGGTGTCAGCGGTGGTGGGTTGGGGTTTGAAGTTTTTGTAGATGGTGGAAATCTTGTAGTGAAAGAAGTTTGCCAGGGAGCAGCAGAGTTCCTGAGAAGTGGTTATGGTATTTTTGGTGGCCGTGGCCGTGGGGTTGGAGAACTCTCTCTTTTCTAGTGACGAGGTCAAGGTATAACCAACTTGTCCACTCAGAACACTGGCATATTGCAAAACATAATGAGAGGCTCTGATATTTCCATCAGACACTGCAAAAAGCCAACCCATACGGCCCACTCCCTTCCCAACCTTAAAAGCCCTCAGTTATAAAGAGTGGGATCTTGGGTGTGACTTGCTCCCACAGAAGACATGTGCCCTTTCACTGTAATGTATGTGTATGTCCCGTTTGGGTAGTTCAAGGATATGGCCACCACAACTCCCCTAACATGGCCGACTCTGGGCATGGCTAAAGCCAGCCTCTAAGAGGTAAACTGGCTCAGTGGCTGTTCTTATTCCTAGCATGGCCTGTACCCACTTAAGAGTGTGTTGTTTCTGCTATGGCCTAGCTTCCCGAGCAACCTTGAGGAAGTAGTCACTGAATCCTAACCACTACTAATAACAGTCTGTCACATAAAAGTGGCACAACTATTGAGAAAAGGGCACAGCTTAAGCTATAGCGCTGAATTTAAGAGCACCACGCGTCCAAAGAGGACCATTAGAGATTCATAGAACACAATGGGTAACTTTTTTCCAATCAAGAATCTCCACGATGTTAGAAAATAAGGATACGTCCATTTAATAAGCTGAAAAGAGGTTTTCTGTTTATATTACAATTCGTTCCAGGTAGACTAATGTGAGATCTATTTAAGTCCCAATAGCATTTGAATCATATTTTACACACTTGCTGCTGCTAAAAACACTACCACCACCAAGAGGAGAAAACTGGTGACAGTAACAAGGGGGTGCATAGACTCAACAAGTTAAACTACGCAGGAATCACATTTCACATAGCCACCATGTTTCCCTATAATTACCGTTCACATCCTCCCCTTTGGGCACTGTGAGTGTTTCAGGCTGTTCCGGCCCAATGTACCAGGTGGTTTCCTCGAGTCTGGATCGCCTCCTGCCAGACAAGAAGCAAGAGCTCTAGGTTAGATTTTTTTTGGGTCAGGCGTTAGCCAAGACTTCTTGATTTTACTAAAATTATATGCATCATATACTTATAGGGGCCTTCAGCCAGCCATACATTCATGGCTCCGTTATTGTGTCATTCACATTTTGATTCTACTTGCTACAGCAGACAGGATAGGGCAAGTGGGGCACTTGAGCAAATGGATAACATCACTCGTGACTGCACAGCCTCACACCAATCAGTACCATAAATGCCAGGGACTGCTAAAGAAATATGAGCTTTTGGAGACCAAATAAATACTCCTGCTTTTAGCCAATATTTTTTTTTATAGATTGAAGGGGGCCCAGAAGCTTCCGCAACATACTTTTTTGCAAAAACCTCAACAAAACAAGCACTGAAAGCCAAAAAGGAGATGGCCAACCTCACACCGAATGGCTTTACCAAAGTGTGTTCTTCTTTCTCTACGTCCACCATTTTGCCCCCAGAATTCAGAAGCGCATCACTTTATTACACGCATCACCATATTGCCTGCCCTGCACGTTTAGATAAGAAAGTATTATGGAGTCACTATCGAATTTCAATTCAAATCACCCACAATTACAACATGAACATTGGGGCTCGAAACATTGTGCACCGTCTGTGACAAAGAACTATGTGGTTACACCAGGGTGAGGTGGTGATCGTACCTTCCATCCGAGGTATAGGAGTCCCATGGTTTAGGGGAGCTGGGCCCCCAGGTCCAGCCAGATTTCTTCTCACCATTGCGGTTGCTTTCCTGCTGTCGACGGGCAGTCTTGCGCCCCCAAGTCTGGCTGGTCTCGCTGGGGTCCACTGTTCATTGAGTAGAAAGGGTGAGAAAGATGTGGCTAGTGAGCATAAAAAATGATGGGAGAGCATGAATCTGATCGGGATCCAGAAATTAAAAGCAGGGAGGTAGGCTGGAGACAGTACCAGCAAAGAAGGTGATTTCTGTCCTAGGCGAACACCTACTTTCCACTATACTAGGATCCAACTAACCTGATAGTCAGAGACCCCCACCTGTTACATTGCTTTTATTTAGTCTCAGTTACTTAGGAACTCCACAAAACTGATGCATTGTAGGCCACCAGCAGAAATACAACATTAATGCATGTAACCTGCAACAACTCATCTCTCTCCAAGTAGGCGTTCTTTTTAGCACACTTCATAAATTATTTCTAGGCACTTGGCGGAGCAGGATATTGACATGGCACTAATAAAATAGGCAGAATTTAGAACATGGGCCATTAAATTTTGCATGCCAGCACATTCTCCCCATGTTGCCTGTGATGTAAATCTTAAGCACGACAAATGAGTTGGTTTACAATGGCGCTCATATTCTGTGTCCTTTCACTCTTTGGTCTCTACTGGGAATGGCAGCTCTAACAGTGTTACTGTAGGGGTAAAAATAAGAGAAATAAGGTCCCTATCAAGTAGAATAGTGAAAAATAGGAAGTAATAATTAATGGACTGTGAGGAAGGCACTAAGTGAGGAACAGTGGGAGATCCATCTATATTAGTTACTGTTGTGAGAGAGACTCCCTGACCCCCTCCCGACATGTGCCCCAGTCGTACACTGTATGGCTCTGAAGCGTGGGAACGTCGGAGATCCTCCGGAACCATTCTCTAGAACTTTCTTCCTCTGGTCCAGACCCGGGGAGGCCTGCACAGTGATCCTGTGCTTGAAATCTGGAGAAAAAAAAGGGCAGAAAGAAAATGAAAGAATCAGACACAGCACATAACTATGTTTAAGTTGGGTGGCGGGACACTGAACCACGATTGGGAGTGAAGACCGACACAACGGAGAGTGTACTTCATGGGGTGGAGAGGCTGAATTTGGAATTTCTATAGCACAAAACTCGCTTGATTAAGGCTTCAGGTGCTGGGAAATAGATCATAATTTCTTAAGAAATATAGATTTCCAGAGGATTTAGAAGGGAAGATATACCTTTAGAACTTTGCAGTTACCTTATGAAGACTAACTTGAAGTTTCTTTTGACGTACATCTTGAACAATGTTTTTAATGTAGTTCAGGACTTTACAAATATCGTTTAATTAGAGTCCTGCCAGTACTTTATTGGGATATGCATGTCGTGAAATATCACAAAAGGTATTTTAGGCCTTATTTTTTTGTGTTTTCTAGAAGCGTCAACGTGGTATCGCTTGAGGCAGTTCCGAAGATATCGCCTACATAAATGCCAACAGGTCTGATTCAAGCAGGAGACTCACGATTTGTGAAGCCAAAAACGGTTTTATTTTCACCGGTCTCCTGTCTGAAATTACCTGTTCCGTAATATATGTTAATGGGGAAAATACAATCCCCTATTTTTTTAATTTTGTTTTAATCTACTTTCTAACTATAAAATGTAGACATGTATGCTCCCTGTGTATATTTTTGTTAGGCATTGTCTGGTAAATTGCTTAAGGTATTTATAAAAAAATGTAAATCTTTACGAAGCATTTTTGACAACACAGATGACATTCACTTTCCTGTGAGTTACCCCATATCAAAAGCATCCGAATATATAGCTGTTTTTTTTTCTTTTTCTGCTTGTTTTTTTGAGATACATAATCCTTGTGATAGGTTTGCGGAACAAGAAAGCAAGAAGTAAGGGAAAAAGGGATATTGTGCAGAAAATGAAATGGTGGAGAGCCTCAACTGAAAAGTTAAGAAGGTGAAGCAGACTAGTTCTATCCTTGTCGAGATGGGAAACACCTGCACCCCCCCCCCCTAAGAAAGCAAGATCACAGAGTCCACTGACACTTGCGATCCCCTCAGGCCTTTGGGCCTTTGATTGCCCACCGTGCCTTTAGGTACCTTGTGAAGGCCACGGTGCGTCAGCGGGGACATTCATTAATGTGGCTTATTTAATGATGCTTTCTTCAATGCTTAGCTGCCTCGGCACTGTACAGAGACAGGCCTGAGGCCTGGCTGGTGGCGGGGGGAGGGGAAGGACGCAGCGCCAGCCTGGACACGACACAATGGCTTCGAGTGTGCAAGCTGCACACCCACATGCCTGAGTCAGCAGAATGAGGGGGAGCGACAGGCTGTCTGGATCCAGGGAGGGACTGCTGGAGGAAACCCTGGCTGCAGCAGGAAGTCTGCCTCTGATGGGGGCAAGGAAGAGGAGCGGGGCTTACAGCTCTGCGTGTCCGACCACCCCAGTTCACCACTCCAATTCACGTGCATTACAAATGCCCACAAAACACACACACACGTGGAGGAGGGGGTTCAACACACACAAGGCTCAAAAAGAGATATCTAGAAACCGGCATTCCCAGCACAGACACGTGGGAGTAGACGCATAGAAATGCAAACTTGTAGTGGTAAAAATAGAAAGGAACTCAAAAATAACGGGCCACACAAAGAAAACCGCTGGTTAATCAGCAGCCAGGCTCACAGACAGACAAACACACACAAACAAAGTAAAACACTTGGAGAATGGCACTCACTGACATTGAAAAAAAACATGCAAATATAAACACCCAATACCTTTATCGATACACAATACACACAAATGAATGAGAAATGTGGAAGTAGGCCCAAACACAAAACAAACAAGCATTGGCAACGCCAATAGGCCAGCTTTTAAAGAAATGGTGTATGGTAATCATGTGAAGCATTAGAAGTAAATAGCATGGGGATGAATATGCATTTATGTGAAAGCAAAAAACTGTAGAATAATATTGGGGTAGGTTAAAATTCAGGTGATAGTTGCACCGTCAAGCCAGACCTAAAAATCCATGTAGGTAAATGACTGGCCTCCTCCCATCTGGGCTGCTACCAGAGAAACACAAACACCATGAATTCCTTAGTTATCAAAGGCACGTTTACAGCATTACACTGTCATGTGTGTGCCCCTGAATGTTAAAGCTCAGCCTGCTGGACACACACACAAAATGATCACAGCTGCGTAGAGGGCACGCACTTTTTTTTTTAACCACATGCGTGCTGAGGTCATTTTTGCGCTGTGCGGCTTTTTTCGATTTACCGCGTTACAGGACGAGCTGAGCTCGTCATGAGCATGCGAGCGGCGCAAGTCATGACGAGCTCAGCTCGTCATGAGCATGTAAGGGGTTAATGGGAGCACACAACATCGGCCCAATCAAAACATGAACTCCTGTCTCCCAAAATATGGGCGGAGACAAAGCTCCTTTCTAGTGATGTTCACATAAATGTCTGGCTACAGCTGCGCTGTCAAGTCAGACCAATAAAAAGACAAATGTGAGGCCTGACAAAACCTACACAATGATCACACTCAAGTTACACTCGACTCAAACAAAACGCCAGACAGTAATAAACACACATAAATACACACACACCATTTAGATACGAAAACATATGGTAGGCAAATAGGTCTACAAATCTCAGACACACCGACGAGGAGACCTGCCACAGCTGCACCATAGAGCAGACACTCTTACATACTGACGCAGAGACAGAGGCACAGGATATTATGTAACACACTAGCAGATGCACAGGAGAAACTTAAGTGGCTGACAAGCACAAAACTGGCGCACACAAAATATGGTACAAAAGGGGGTGGTGATGGACGGAGCATCTGAACCAATCAAACACTCACACCCAGTCAACAGATCTGGGTTTAATCAATCACCATTCTTTAGCCCACTCCGCCACCCCAGTTCAGACATGGCCATATGCAAATCAGTCTGACCCTGTGCCTCATGGAAACAGTCCAGCCCGAACTGCCAAGCCTGGCTGAAGACGGCTGTAATGCCAGAAACCGGTCCTAGGAAGCTTGTTTCCGGTCCAGGGAAGGCATGGCTTGGCAGTTCGGACTGGGCTGTTCCCATGAGGCATAGGGTCAGACTGATTTGCATATGGTCATGTCTGAACTGGGGTGGCGGAGTGGGCTAAAGAACGGTGATGGATTAAACCCAGATCTGTTCACTGGGTGTGAGTGTTTGGTTCAGATGCTCCGTCCATCACCACCCCCTTTTGTACCGCACACACAAATATTACAGCTATAATGACAGAACATTATACTTTAAGTCAGTGGGGACAAACTCGCAGCGACTCAGAAAAAAGAAGTGTAAACAGATGAACATGCACATAGGCGAGCTGTCCACTCTGTCACATACACCGAATCAAACTGTGAAAAACATAGAACAGACGCAATAAAAAACAAACAGGCAAACACATTTAATCATGGCAGGAGGCTCGAACAATAACAAAAGTCTGTACACCGGCAAATGCACAGGCCCTTACACAGACAGCCAAACTCACATACAGACTGATAGAGTCAATTATGCCAAGAAGACCCCAGTAGCCGCAAGCTAGTAAGATGGTCTGCAGCCTTCTTGGTGAAGGCCGCAATTGGCATTTACCACCTACCACACTGCTGCAAGCGCGCTGGACTAGCGCTGTGTAAATTTTAACCGTTCCTTCGTTTTCTTTTTGGCTTACTTTTGTGTTTAACTTACCCCTGTTTTAAACTTGCTGCCTCCAGCTTACGCCCCGCTCCCCTTACTGCATGTAAAAAGGGCACCTCTGTGCCTCCAAAGCACCACTACTTTGGTGGGTCCGGGTCTTGGGTTCCCATTTCGGGCGCCATCTTTGTTTGGGGCTTGGTATTCGGCGGCGGCCGCCATCTTTGAGCGGACTCGCGCGCCAAGGGCTCACTGGAGAGCCTATTTAAGGCGGTCCTTTGTGTGGCGGGGGTCTCTACCACCTACCACACTGCTGCAAGCGTGCTGGACTAGCGCTGTGTAAATTTTAACCGTTCCTTCGTTTTCTTTTTGGCTTACTTTTGTGTTTAACTTACCCCTGTTTTAAACTTGCTGCCTCCAGCTTACGCCCCGCTCCCCTTACTGCATGTAAAAAGGGCACCTCTGTGCCTCCAAAGCACCACTACTTTGGTGGGTCCGGGTCTTGGGTTCCCATTTCAGGCGCCATCTTTGTTTGGGGCTTGGTATTCGGCGGCGGCCGCCATCTTTGAGCGGACTCGCGCGCCAAGGGCTCACTGGAGAGCCTATTTAAAGTCGCTCCCCTACGCGCAGCGGTACGTGCAGGTGGACGCCCTCGCTTAGCCTGAGTCGTGCCGGAGTCCTGCCCGTCTGCGCCCGTCAGCGTTCCGGAGGCGCCGGGGCGGCGGTGGACTGCGGCCCGGCCGGTCGAGGAGGGAGGATGATCACCTACACCTCGGCGACGTTGCGTGCCATGCAGACCGACTCCTGCTCTTGTCGCTCGGTCTTTCCTGGGCGCTTTAATGGCAAGCGGCGCTGACCGGTCTGTGGCTGGTCGCCCACTTGGACACCGGTCAATGTGCATAGACCTTCAGAGGCTCGGGTTAAGCACCTCTGCTTGTTGCTGAATACGAGGTCGCTGGGCTGTCACGCTCTGCATTTATTTGATCTTCTTGTGAGGGAAAACCCTTTGTGTCTTCTCCTTACCGAAACTTGGCTGGGAGAAGCGTCGAATCCGGATATTTTCTCTGCTATTCCTCCGGCTTATAACATCTTCCGGCAGGACAGAGAGAAGGGTAGGGGCGGCGGAGTGGCGGTGGTGGTGAGGAAGAATGTCTCCTGTTCGGTTCTCCCTCCGAATCCCATTGGGAGTTCGGAATCCATTGCCGTCACGCTCAGACTGTCCCCGGCCCAAGCACTTAAGGTGCTGCTGGTCTATAGGGCGCCAGGCCCCATGGGCTCCTTCCTGGAGGATCTGCAGATAGCCATTTCCGAGTTGGCGTTGACCACTCAGCATTGCGTAGTGGCTGGCGACTTCAACTTCCATCTCGATGTGACAGGCGACCCGGATACTATTAAATTGTTGGACATAACATCTCCACTGGGTCTCGCCCCATATGTGTCTGGTCCTACGCATGAGAGAGGGCATACCCTCAATCAAGTGTTTTCATCAGCTCCGATTGCTGATGTAGAAACTTTGCCTGTGCTCTGGACGGACCACAGGCTGATCAAGTTTTCTGTGTCGGAGAATGGGCGGCCGGACAACATTGCTCCCGTGTTATCCAGACCAGCCTCGAGAGCGCTGCATAGAGTGACATCTGATATGCTAGAGCGGATTCCCTGCTCTAACGCCGCGTTCACCACTCTCTACCTCGGACCCAGCCTGCTGTGAGCCGCCACGCCTCGCCGGACCCGCTCCGCGGGTCCCGCTTTGCGGTTTTCAGCGGCTGCTAACTCTAAGGGGCATCACCTGTACACCAGTAGACCGGCAGGGCTGCGAGGGTAGAGCGGAGGACTCCACGGACCAGGAGTGCCCGCGCGCCCGATTCCAGCTGGGCTCCTCTCCCTGCCGGCCCCGCCCCCTCGGTGTATTTTGCAAACTTACAAAGAGGAGGTAACAGCCCCGCTGCGCGGGAGGGCGCCGGGAGAAGCCCGGGACAAGGGCGGGACCGTCTGTGGCCGTCCGGGGCCGATAGAGGCCGGGCTGGGCCCATTCCCATAATCCCAGTCTCCAATACGAATAAAGTAATGCCCTCGCCATCACCACGTGAAACTCCATCAAGGGAGGGGGCCTCTAGTACAGGGACTTTGGACAATTATTTCAAATCTGCCAAGGGAGAGGCGGGTAAAGAAAGCTCACTAGAGAAACGTAGGGCGGAGCGTAGGCGCTCCATAGAATCCATGAAAAACAGATCCCTGACTGAGATTATCCCCTACCCTATCTCCCAAGAGGAAGGTACGCCCCCTAACAGCCCAAATCCCCTGACCCTTGAGAACTTTCCCCTTTTACTTAGGGAAATTCCCTGCACCTCAGGGAGGGTGCCTGGAAAGCATGCAGACCCAATTCCCCCAATATTATCCGTTACCTCGGTTAACCTGGTAACCCAAACTGCTCCTATGCAAATAGCTAAGAAGAGTAAGCCAAAACCAAATGTTGTGGTGGAGGTGCATAGGCCTCCGCCTAGTAAACGTACTAGGAAATCAATAGGGGGATGGGGGAAACCTAAACTATCTCATCTTGATTTTGGCAAGAAACACACTAACTCACTCCTACCGGGGAAGGTTGATGAGATCGTGCCTACTATTCCACCTCCTAAGGCTCAAAGCCCCACTATAGCTGTTACTAATAAGGATCTAGAGGCTAATACATCGAACAAAACCCCCCCACTTACATCTATAGGGAGCATCGAATTTGTATTCCGCTCCCTCCTGCAGCCCATTAGCGATAGTTTGAAAAAAGTTGAGATTAGGCTCACTTTATTAGAAACATCTCTTACTACCCTGAACACCTTAGTCAGTAAGCAAACTAAGCTAGTGGGAACTCATCCTTCCGTAGGGGACCCTCCAAAAGTAGGAGTTCCAACATTTGTCAACAAAGCCCCCCCCCCAGAGTGCGCCATCTGCCCCCGCTTTTCAGCCACTTATGGCTATTCCATTCCAGGCACAGTATAACAACCAAACTAATGGACCCCCACAACCAATAGACCATGCCCCTCAAAGATCTCAGGCAGAGACCAACGAAAGATGCCAGGAAAACGGTAAAGCCACTCCACACTCTCCGGTCCGGCCAGCCCCAAGACCACGGAGGCCAGATCTCCCGCCAGAAGCCAATAGCCTAACGGTGGTCTTAGCAGGTGCCCCCCATCTAAGATCAGGGGAAAATGAAGATTACCTATCCCTTAAGAAAAAGGTCATCAAATGGCTTAATTGGAACCGACCCCTACCATCTCATTTTAACAATGAGATTATTATGGTTAGAAGGGTCCCGTGGTTAGGGAAGACCAGAAAAACCATAATAGGGGACTGTATTCTGGTAACTTTTAAAGATCCGGGCACTGTTCTGCACATTTGTGAAGGAGTAAATAGATCACTGGATTCCACCATTCAGACCCTCCCAGTATCCTTCTTCTTCCCCCCCATTCGCATGCACAAGGCCCCATTGCATGATGAATGGACAAGGGTGGAACGTAGACGCAGACACAAGGACCATGCACAACGCCCGCTTTTCCAACTGCCGGACACACCCTATTTTCATTTTAATCGTTTCAATTGTTTGAACGGCCTGGACGGGGTCGACTGACTCGCTGTACACAAGCCAGTTACCCGGGATAACGGCTCTTGCGGACTTTCTGAACCTCCCACCGTGGCTACTGGCATAACCTCTGGCCTACCGGACGATCTAGTGGCTCCTGATAATGGCATCAGTGGACCTTTCCATCTATCCGCTGATAATGTAGATACAGCTGAGGGAAGAGACAGGGACCTTTTGCCTGTGGACAACGGTTCGCTTAGACTCTCTGAGCCATTTGCCCCTACTGCTGCCCTTGCCTTAGGCCTTCCGACGGAAGTGGTGCCCGGAACTCTCTCCCCCAACCCCTATGGCATGGCAACCGATACCCCTGAACATTTGAAGCTAATTTGCTGGAACATTGCGGGTTTGGCCAACAAACTGGGCGAGCCGGATTGGGTAAATTACATCGAGACTGGTGACGTTTGTATGTTCCAGGAAACCTGGGCCAGAGAGGACTACGGGCACCAAGGCTATACATCATTCTCCATTCCAGCAAGGTGGGAAGGCAAAGGCCGTCCGTCAGGGGGGCTCACGACGTGGGTCGCATCTCATTTGGGCTGTGTGGCCACACGGTGGCCGTTTAATTCCGAAGATATCCTTGTGGTCTCACTACTATGGCCAAACAAAGCTAAACTTGTGCTGGTTAACATCTATTCCAGGCCGATGGGAATGGCAAAGGAATCACCAACCATTGATGAACTTTCGAACTTTATATCTGAACTGCCGAATGATTCATACTATGTGGTGGGTGGGGATTTTAATTCTCACTTTGAGCCACTCCCCGGCCTTTTGGAAGGGTTTTCATTGGAAGAAGATGCTAGGTGGGCAGTACCCGCGGTGGAAGCACCTCCCTCGAAAGCCTGGACCCCACTAGCACTACAAATTACTGCCCTCACCCTAAGGTTCGGAATCAGAGCCTGTAATGGGCGAATGAAATCCGACATACCTAGTAAAACTACCTACAATAGACGGGGGAGAGAGTCCCGTTTGGACTACGTGTTGGCCCAACTAGTGAGGTGGACGACAATTTGGGATTTTAGGGTGATGGAAAGGATCGATAGTGACCACAACGCCCTTGAGCTCGACCTTGTTCATCCAGGCCCCCAAGCTCCAGTACCTACAGTGGAAGGGAATAAACCCGCGCTTCTCCTGGATAATAGCAGGAGAAGAATCAGGTGGGAGCACCTGGTTACAAGCAAGGATAAACTCCCTTTGCTTTATGCTGAGATTATACCTATTTTGGAAACCATGGGGAGCTATGACATCGAGGCAAACAATATAGACTCCCAGACCAAATTGTATAAGGCCCACGAGGACCTTATAAAAGCTGCGGCACTCCATTTCACTAGTAGTTCACGAAAGCCAAGGGAGAGGTGCCAAGGCAAAACATTGTGGTACAATCTAGCATGCAGACGGGCTAAAACAGAACTTCTTGGAGTAATTAAGGAGGGTATAGGAGGGGAACGCCTGAAACAAAGCAGGCAAGCCTATAAAAAGCTTCTTGCCCAGGCTAAAGCAGAATGGGAGGAAAACCAGTGGGAAGAACTCACAAAGGCTTTAGCGCTTCAAAATCAACGCCTGTTCTGGAGGACAGTGAACGGGGGGTCAGGGAGCCTACAATCGGCACTAGAGCCTAATATAGCACCTGGGGTGTGGCAGGCTCATTTCCAGTCCTTATACAGCTCTGAGCCGGGAGAACTTCCTGCTGCTATTGAGGTGGACGGGCCGGGCTGCCAAGGGGAGCCAATAACACTGGGTGAGGTCACTGCTGCCATCTCAGGCCTGGCTTCTGGGAAGGCGCCGGGACTGGACAGCTTACCGGGGGACTTGTTTAAACAGGAGCCCACTGTCTGGGCGCCTTACCTCGTCGCCCTTTTCAACAGTGTTCTCGGTGGGATGGAAATCCCTAGTACTTGGCTGGGGGCAGAGGTGGTCCCCATCTTTAAAAAGGGCTCGCCTCTCCTCCCAGCCAACTACAGACCGATTAGTCTGATAGACGTACCACAGAAGCTGTTCGGTAGGGTTTTGCTGAACAGGCTTCAGGATTGGATGGAGGAGGTGGGAGCCCTTAGTCCCTACCAGGCGGGATTTAGGAAGGGGGTATCCACAGTGGACCAGGTTTTTAGATTGAATCTAATCTATTGGAAGACAGCAAAGTTCGACTGCGGCAGTTTGTACACAATTTTTGTGGACTTACGGGCCGCCTTCGACCTGGTGCCCAGGGGGAAACTTTGGAGCGTCCTGGCAGAGATGGGTGTCCCCCCAGACATCCTGTCAATCTTACAGAGGCTGCACCACAGGAACTACGCCCGCGTGAGGTGTGGGAGGTCGGGGGAACTGACTGATAGATCCCCCGTTGGCCGAGGGGTAAGACAGGGCTGTGTGTTGGCGCCGACCCTGTTTTGCCTTTTTGTCAACGGGGTAATCACCCATCTCAATGCCACCGAATATACTGACGCCCCCAAACTAAATGGCAGCAGGGTGCCCGCAATTATGTTTGCTGACGACACCCTGCTGCTATCTAAAACCCCTATGGGTATACAAAGGATACTCGACTCCTTCGTGGCCTTCTGCCTTGATAGAGGGCTAGAAATTAATGCCACAAAAACCAAATTCATGGTTTTGAACCCGAGCCAGAAACTGCGCCCGAATCCACAACTGGGAGCCGTGCGGCTCGAGAGAGTAGCCACCTTTGAATATCTTGGTGTGAACCTCAACGAAACCATGACCTGGGGATCTCACCAGAGTAGGGCAAACCTTAAACTTATACAAACCACTGGGGGCATCGCCCGGATGATGACGGGCTCGTCATACCGTCCATTGGGGGCTTTAATCCAGATATATAAGGCCCAGGCTAGGGGAGCGACTATGTACGGGGCTGAATTGTGGGGTCACACGCCCTGCCGGAGCCTGTCACTAACAGAAAATAAGTTCATAAGACAGATAGCCGCACTCCCCCCGAGTACCCCGCTCCTCCCCTTGAGGCTTGATTTAGGGTTACGACCATTAGCTGACGAGATAAGCTTGAGACCCATAGCCTTCTGGCGTAGGCTCTGGAGTAGCAATGATCTCGCAGACTACAGGGCGGAACTGGTCGAATTACTGAATCACCCCAAGGTGCTTAGTATTCCCTGGGTCAAAAATATTCAAGCTACCTGTATGGAATTAGGGCTGCCTGATTTATGGACTGAGCCGGCGATGGTAGCATCAAACATCTCCAAGAGGTCCCTGGCGAATTTGTACCACGAACACAAATGGGCAAGGGCCAAAGCTACCCAGCCAGACGGGTCCCTATCATCTGTGTTCTTGCAAAGCAAGGATCTTTATAGGTTTGAGAAGGCATTGGATCCTATCTACCCCATACTTGCTAGAAAGCTGTTCCTCCAGTGGAGGTACGGCACATTGCCCTTTCGGTCCTTTACAAGCTCCTGGTCACCGGCTTCCTCCACAAAGCACTGTCCTGTATGTGCCGATAAGGAGGAAAACGACTTGCATGTGGTCTTCTTCTGCCCAGCCTACAAGGCAGCTAGAAAATACTGGCTCCTCCCTTTGATAAGGAATATGGGTGGCAGGGAATATGCACCAATGTACAGGATTTTAAAATCTGATGTTACCGGCCCAACTGTTTTTGCACTTTCCAAATTCTTTACTAATGTCTGGTACACGCGTAATCGCTTCTTAAAGATGTTGGGTAGTGCTTAGAAATTCTTCTCTTTTTTTAAGATGCTTAAGCCTGTACAGGAGCCTTTTAATATATGTATTCAATGTTTTATCTGTTATGATGGAGTTACATGTGTTTTTTTATCTGTACTGTGTATCTTTTATGACCGAATGGTCGAAATAAAGATTGGAAATGAAATGATATGCTAGAGCAGGCGCTCGTGGAACATCCTTGCCAGCTCTCGGGTGTTCTGGAAAGAGACACGGAGGCCTTTCAGTCGTGGTTGATCGAAAGGCTGGACGATCTTGCCCCACAGGTAGTCCCTCGGTCCACGGTAGTACGGCAATCTGCGCCGTGGTTCACAGAGGCGCTGAGGATGGCTCGCAGCCAGTGCAAGGTTGCTGAGCGGGCCTGGCGCCTTCAGTACAATGGGGAGGCCAAACTTGCCTATAGGGCGGCTATCAAGGCCTATCACCGGGACATCCTTGGGGCCAAGAAAGAATACCTTGCTAGGAGGATTGAGGCGGCGGCGAACTCCTGTAAGGAGATCTTCACTGTGGTGAAGGAGTTCACGACCCCCAGTTCCCATTCACCCCCGCCAGTATCATCGGAGGCGTGGGCATGTGATCTTGCCAGTTTTTTCACCAACAAGATCAAGGCGATTCAGGCCTCTTTCTCGGAGAGCGTTGAGGAGAGCGGTTGCGGCCCCGGGGCGGGATGTGAGCTACCGCCCACGCCTGTCGCAGTGTTGACAGACTTTCCTGCTGTCACGAGCGAGGCGTCGCGGGTGCTGCTTGCCAGCCTTAAATCAGGTTCACCACTTGACCCCTGCCCTGCCAAATTTTTGGCTGGGATGGCTGCGGTGGTGAATCCTCTGGTTAATCCCATCCTCAACGCCTCCTTGAGGGAGGGGAGGGTGCCTTGCACCTGGAAGAGGGCGATGGTCATCCCCCTCTTGAAAAAGCCGGGTCTTGATGCCGAGGTCTTGGCCAATTACAGGCCAATTTCACTTCTTCCGGCGTTGGCTAAGATCACCGAGAAACATGTCTTGTCGAGCTTTTTAGAAACTAACCATTTGCTCCATCCCTCCCAATCCGGATTCCGTCCTAACTTTAGCACGGAAACGGCGTTGTTGGAGGTCTCGGAGATCATCAGGGAGACTTTGGATGTTGGTGGCAAGGCCATGCTAGTCATGTTGGACCTGTCGGCGGCCTTTGACACCGTCCCTCATGCAGCGCTTCTCGCCAGGCTCCATGACATCGGCATTAGGGGGACGGTGTTCAAATGGTTTACATCTTTTCTGGAAGGCCGCCGCCAGACGATCTGGGTCTCGCAGAGCTCCGCCGAGATGCCGCCGTTGGGGGTTGGGGTTCCACAGGGCTCTGTGTTGAGCCCATCCTTGTTTAACATCTTTATGTCCCCTCTGGCGGCGGCGGTGGAGGCGTTCGGGGCCCAGATCGTGTCCTACGCCGATGATACGCAACTCCTCTTTACATGTGGCAAAGATCAGCCCTTTGATGGAGAGAGTATCCGGGGCTGTTTGGCCATGGTATTCGATTGGTTCCAGCATAACAACTTGAAGGCCAACTCCAGTAAATCGGAGGTTCTATTCTTTGGATGCGTCACTGACCCTGAGTGGCGGCAATGGTGGCCGGCTGAAATGAGCCCTCCGGCACAGTCATCTTTGGTTGCCAAAAATCTCGGAGTTAAACTTGACAATAAGTTGTCATTGAGAGCCCATGTACTTGGTCTGGTTGGAACTTGCTTCGGTATTTTGAAGATGCTCCGCAAGTTTCTTCCATTGCTTTCTGCGGAGCACAGGCGGATTACCGTGCAGGCACTTATTGGGTCCAGGTTGGATTATGCCAATGCCCTCTTTCTTGGCCTTCCTGATTACCTGGTCCAGCGTCTACAGGTGGTGCAAAATTCTGCTGCCCGCGCGATTTTTGGCGTGCATAGGCGATCGCGAGCTTCGGGGCTGCTACAGAAGCTCCATTGGCTGCCTATCCGTAAGCGGATTATGTTTAAATCCCTTACGTTGATGCACAAGGCATTGTTTGGCTCCGGGGCTGGATATTTACGGCGCAGGCTGATCTTTTACCGCCCTGCTCGCTCACTGCGTTCCGAATCCCTTTTTACTGCCGTGGTTCCTCGTGTGTGGAAGGCCCGCACTGGGGGCCGCTCCTTCGGCTTCAAGGCACCCCAGTTGTGGAATTCCCTACCACTGGCGTTACGCAGTATTCCTAATCTGCTTCAATTTAGGAAGAGCCTGAAGACGTGGCTTTTTAATGTCTAGCTGCTCTTTTGGTGGGTCTCTTTCTCTTTTTTTCTGTATTTTGTTTCGTGTTATGTTATTACACACTGAGCTGTTTGTGGAAAGCGCCGGGACACTCTGTCGGAGTAGCCGTGCGCTATACAAATTCATTTTAACATAACATAACATAACATTTCTTGACGCATGTGGCACCTAAAGAAGCAAGATAACTGAGTGCGCAACTAAGAGACAACATCATTCCTTTAGAAGAAAGTGCCTTAAAGTGGAAACAAAAAGAAAATTAAACTGCCATCTCGGGACAAATGGGAAAGAGGATCGGTACCATGTAGGCTACTCTGACACCAGGTATGTGAGACCAAGAAAGACATTCCTGCTAACATATCCAGTGCATGTGCTTTCGGAGCCATAAAGTATTTCTGCCCCCTGCGGGGAGTCTAGAGCCAGGAAGTCACAAAGGCCATGTCAGCTTCCTGCAAAAAACAGGGACAACAGGAAATCAATCTGCAAAGAGGTACCCGAGTCCCCAGAAGGGAAATGAAAACTTGAATAGGATGAAAGTAAATAAAGTGCTATGAACGACTCCTGGCTCCACATTTAGAAATGTGTTGTAGAAGTTGCAATACATACACAGGAGTCAAGAACCCAGTAAAACATACAGTGATGAACAGAAAAGGGAGACATAGTAAAGGACAGTATGCTTTGATAAAAGAAAGAACAAGAACTGGTAAAGCCAACAGTGCCCGAATTTAATGTGCTGCTAACAGATGCAATGGAAACACATTAAAGTCAGACAACAAACAAAAGGCAGACTATACAGAAAGCCCTCTAGTTGTAAAGAAGTCCCTTGTGTAGTTCAATGCAATGCTACCTAGTTGTAAAGGCTTAACTCAAGCAGTTGAGTGCAAGCACTGGAGAGAAGTCTGAAGGATGCACCAAACAGCCAAAGGCATGGAGTAGGAGATGTGCTTAGCCAAGATGTGATTCTCAAAGTCTCAAGCCAAAGTTTCAAGAGACTGGCTGAAGAAAGCCAATGGTTGAACCCGTAGAATTAAATAGCACTCTATGCATGTTTTAAGAACATGTTTGCTTCGCAGTTGTGCTAAGAATGATCCAAGAAGGACCAAGTTCTTCTGTACATCCTTGCATGCCCACCTTCCTTGAACAGCCACATCAGTTTGCCCAGCGGTCACAATAAAGGCTTAGAAAAAATTGAAAGTGATGGAGGAGATGCTCAGTTCACCATCGACTAAAGAAGAAATACAGAAGCTACTAAACACTTAACAGTCGGAAAGCCCCTACAGTCCAACCAAAAAGCGACCACAAATCGACAGGCGGTCACTCCATCTCAGCCCTCTTTAGTGTCATCAAAAAAAGAAAAAACAAAGACACACACTTCATAAAAAGTAACTACGGGGTGAAAGATTCCACACATCCCTATTACAACAATAAAGCCAACCTGTTTAACAGTGTATCTTGATCCTCATTACTCAGATGATGGTGATGTAGGTGGGATGCCTCACCCACTAAACTCACTGTCACCCCGTCCTAGGCTACGCTCTCATGTGGCTCCCACTCCACAGCATATATATGGCTGTCAAGGGTCTGGTTTGGATAGAAACTGTTTTGATTCTGGGGGTTCAGTCTGGATAAACTTTAGGGTTGGATCTGGACAGATCTTTGTTCAGAGCGCAGTGAACACCCATTCCCACTGCGTCCTGAAGTTATATTAACATGTTTTTGTAAAAGTCTTAAGGTTTGAGCCATATGGTACTCAGATCCTAAACTCCCTGAATCTTCTGATGGCTCTAGATCTTCTCTTCAAAATAAGCCGGTATGCTTCAGAATGTTATTTTGAAGGAGGCTCTACAAGATATGTTGAGCGACATGTTGGGCGAAATGCCTTATGAAAACTACAATCTCTCACCTGACCTAAAATATTGCTCTATTTTTCCAATACTTGCGGCTCTTCAACCAAATATCTTTGCTCTTAGTTTGTGCTTGCAGTGTCCTGACACCAGAGCCAGGGCAACAAACTTTTCTAAGCGTTTAAACATAAAAAAGATTAGTGTGTGTTTTTATTCCTAACGGACTTAAAATATATATACCGTATCCTTCTTTTTTTACAGAGGGTTCAGTGGTTAACACAATGGAATGGCAATATTGAGGCGCAGCAAACAAGACCTTGTTCCCTTTGTGCCTGGCTATATGAGTGGTCTATAACGTCTGCACCCAGTGAAGCCATCATCCCCACTCTTAAAGGGTCAAAGAGGGTGACTTTTGCTAAACTTCACATGTGCTCTGGATTAGGATCGCCTTATTTCACTCCAAACATGTTTCTCTACACCTCTGAAGAAAGCATGTTAGCTCCATAGGCAGTGAGGTCAAAAACTCCTGTAAAAAAACAGTTTTATTCAGATGTGAGGCATGGGGAATATACGTTGTTTGGCCATACAATTCCCTGCCCTTTTCAAAAACATCACTCCGACCATCTCCTTCCACCTCTGCTCCTCCTATTTGTGATTTTTTTGTATCAAAGTAGGTAGGGTAGGTGCTCGAGCTTAGATTTTCGCCCGTTTTTGACCCCTCTTTCCACTGTGGCGACCATTGCGCAGCAGCGCGCGCAGAGTGTCGTACCGAGAGGCATGCCGATCTTGTCGCTATCCCGCCCTTTCAGCTTGTTCCTCTTGAAGGTGCCCTTGCGCTTCTTGACGTTGGGCTTCTCCTTGTTCATCTGGCGGATGAGAAGCGTCAGTTCCCGCTCAAACACCTCCAGCTCCCACTGCGCCAGCTCGTGCTCCCTCTGGCGCAGGAACTCCTCGTGGGACTTCTGCTCCAGCGCGGCGCGCTTCAGTTCTTCCTCGCGGCTCAGCAGCTCCTGCAGGTGGAGGGAGAGAGGGCAATCACTACAGGTGGAGGGAGAGAGGGCAATCAGTTTAACAACATTGAGGAGAACCGGACGAAACTGCAGAGGAAGTGGCGGTAATAACTAAGGAAGGAGGGAGAGAACCAGCCTTAGCGGCAGCAATAGGTCCATTCAGTGAGTTTTGAATTTGTATTTTATTTGTTCAGCAATGGGCTGCCCCTCTAGAAAGCTTTCCTTATAAAAGTGGTTAAAATAAAAAAAGACCTATTGTCAGCAGGGTGGCCAAATTCGAGACGTAGAGTTGAGAGATGTACAGAACCAAAACATATTTGAGTATATGCATTAGAGTTTCCACATATAACAAGCATTGGCATAGCCAATAGGTCTCGCTTGTGGGACCTTATAAGTATTTTGTTTTGCAGCACAATATCCTTGTAACTAAATACTTATAAGGTCCCACAAGCGAGACCTATTGCCTATGCCAATGCTTGTTTTCTCTGGTTGTGCATTCGTTTCGTTGCCGTTTTCATTGTCGTGTGACAGAGTAATGTTCATTTTGAACGATTCAAGACTTGTCTCTTTCTTGCCTTTCATATTATTCATTCTTCTGGGATGGACCTACACTGGGCGCACTCTGTAAGTGTCCCACACTCTCTGCCCTGGTTGGTGTCTTCAATTTGAGTACGTTGAACGTGCCTAGAGTAAGGGAAGGAACCTCTCTCCTGAGCCAGCTCCACTGACTAGCCCTGGGCGTTACTCAAAAGTTAGCATATTTCCTTTTATGTGAAAATGTTGCGTTACCCAATTTTGCCCAAGTTTCGGCTGTGAGAGACTGGTTCTCGCAGACGAGATACATTTTGCTCATACCAGTATTCTGCCGTATCACGTGTCTCTCCCATTATGCAAGGTATACATTTTCACTCGAGGTACCAGCAGCCCACAATGTGTGTAATGTAACTGACATTTTTGTAAATTCAAATCATGTTTGAGAATGGTCTCCAGTGGGTCATTTCTTCAGTGGAGATGCAGCCTGCAAGGTTTCTCGAAGAGTTACACGCTCGCTGCTGACATCCGCTCTGACCTGCAAGTGACTGCTGTACATCTTTGCAAGGCCACCTCTGCTATAGATCCTTCTCAGCTCGGTACATTGTGTATCATTCAGTTGGATAACACCAACACTTGTTATGTACAGTGACTAGAAACAACAAAACTTTGATATGAAATGCTATATTAAAAAACAGTTTTTCTTGTCAGAATTAGTCTTGTTATGTATGAAGCACTTAGTGGTCTTGCCCGTGACTGAATAGCTAGCTCACGAGAGTTTTAGAGGCACATAGGATGGGGGGGGGAGGGGGCAGGCATGCTGCAGCTTACAGTTTAACTCTTACCATTGACGTACAGGACTACAATTCCCAGCATGCTTGGTGCTGTTGGTTGTAAAACCTTGACCGGTTGAAAGTCGCCCTCCTGACATGGGGCAGGTGTGACGTCCAGGTGGACTTTCGCTGCGTCGTGCGAGCTTGCTTAATTACCTTGAGTCAGCAGACGCTAAAGGTAATCTTGGGGTTACGCTGCCCCAGCCCTGCCTGCTCCAGCCGCGTGCAATGCAAAGCGGCGACCGCAGGCGGGACACGGTTAGCGCCGCAGGGAAATCACATACAAATGAAAGCACGCATTTCCATCTCCCGGGGCTGCAAGGAGGTATAATAATAATAATAAAAAAGAGAGCCAAAATGGATCAAGGGAGCAGCAGGGCAGGGGGAGAAAGGAGGGGTGATTTTGCGAGGCTTCTGGCGGGGGGGGGGGGGGAGAAAGGAGGGGCAGCGGAATGCGTGCGAGGGGAGGAGAAGTGTGGCAGGCAGATGTGCGGCCTGGTGAGGGGGCGGGAATGCGAGAGCCAAAATGGATCAAGGGAGCAGCAGGGCAGGGGGAGAAAGGAGGGGTGATTTTGCGAGGCTTCTGGCGGGGGGCGTGGGGGGGGAGAAAGGAGGGGCAGCGGAATGCGTGCGAGGGGAGGAGAAGTGTGGCAGGCAGATGTGCGGCCTGGTGAGGGGGCGGGAATGCGAGCCTGGTGGGGGCAGGCGGATTACGGAGATGCTCGTGCTTGTGTGGTCACGTGACCCGCTTTGTGGCCACGTGACCTCACATGCCCTGTGAAGAAACGCCAGTGGTTTCACTAGACGATCGAGCACTTGAATTCGATCCTATCCATTCCTGCGGAATGGGACAGGCTCGACCTAAAAAACAAAGCATACCACACAGATTTCCATCTCCAAGTTAAGGGGTGAAGGTGAGGTGGGTGGTGCTAAGAAGTAGCTGGCAAATGGCTTTCCTCTTACTAAGAAGGGGAGTCTTTAGAGAATGTGTGATAACTCAGAGTATATCTCAGAGCAGACTAAACAGTGCAATCCAAAGGGGAGGGTCAGACGAATTTAAAGGACCAAAACCTTGAAAACGGCTCGGATTATAGAACAGAGAAGGTTTTAGAGTTGGTATCAATGTATGAGGGCAAGGAGCTGGGTATGGTTTTGAGGTTTTCAAAACTAGGTTGAGAAATTTGTAATGACTGCTGCTCCCTGCTAAGAGTCACATCTTTGAGTGAAGATGGTGTGCAACTGTAGAGAATGAAACCTTGTAGCAAAATTGATGATTTATGACCAGATGGGAAACGTAGTAGTGTGGTAAAGTGACAGATAAGTTATCATTGTGCAGTTAATTCTTGTGTTGATATGGAATTGGGGGATTGGAAAGAGAGATGTAAATGGATAATCCTGTTGAGGAGTAACTGAGTCTGACCGTGTTCGAGATGAAGGAGTCAAGTCTAATGAGTAGAACTGGGCTAAGGACTCTGGGTCTCATTTTGCTATGGGACTTGGATACATAGGTCTGTCTCCTTTCACAAAATTAAGTGAGGGCTTGACTTATTGACACCATAGAAAGTCTTAGGCTGTGCCTTACATTCATACACAAAAAGGCTTGCATGCATTTCCCTCTATCGAGCGGGATACTAGACCCCCATTCCTAATAGGAATAGAGGAGACTTCCTATCCTGAAATGAACACGAATGATGGACTAAGGATTATCCCCACAAATAGCAGCTGGACAATTGACTATCCCCACAGGTAGCAGCTGAACTATGGACTATTCCCACAGGGAGCATACAGTTATATAGCTGCATTGACCGCCTGAAGTTCCACTTAAGATATATTCAGAAACCTGGGTTAAGATCAGAGTGTCTTCTGGATGGTCTACGGCCAATACAATAAAAACCAACAAGGGCCTAAAGCAAGGATGTATATTGGCCCAATGTTTTGTAACCTGCATTTGGCAGATCTACCAGAATGTTTGGCAGACGCTCAAGCTTTCGCCCCGAAACTTCCTGGAACTAAAATTCAGTCAATGCAATATGCGAACAATACAATATTGTTCGACCAAACCTCAGTCGGACTCCAGCGGCTTTTGACTGCACTAACACTATACTGTAAAGCAAACAACTTGAAAATAAATACAGCAAATACAAAGGCGATGATCATCACTAGACAAATAACGAGGAAGGGGCTCTTGCCCGGTCGATGCAAAAACCCATTGAGACGGTCTCTGCATACAAGTATCTGGAAGTTTGGATTGACCGTAAAGGAAGACAGGCTACTCATATCGCCACAATGCAAGGGATGGCACATTCGCTTGAGGGGGGCTTCTGCAGAGTAAGGAAATCCTGGAGTACACCTAATCTAACTCCCCTAGTTCAAGCAATGGGGGCTACATTTTAATCATCCGTGGCCTATGGTGCGATAACCTTCAAAGGCAAAATGTCGACATGGTTGGACAGAGCTCAGTCAGCCTGCTTTCGCAGAGTATTTTTTCTACCAACATCTAACTCATGTACAAATCCACACAGAATTTAATGTAACATCTCAAGTGGCTATTAAAAGCTAGGTTTAAAGCCTATTGTTTGAAAGCCAAACAAGCTCGGGATCACATGATAAAAAGGCATATTTGGACCATGGTAAACAACCTAGGATCAAGATGGCATGAATTTCTAACACATTGTATAGAAGTGCTGGATGCAAGCGAAATATGGTCCAACTCCATACCAACAGCCACAGCAGCTAAATTATTAACTTAACAAGCAAAATTAATATCTGCAAATTGGGACGCACATGCCCTGAAAAATCTGAGCCAAGGCAGCTGGGCGTCAAAACTTTACAGCAGTGTAGGTTTGCCAAACTACCAGTCATCCCCTTTAAAGCCAATAATGAAGCATCAACTAATGAGATTACGGTTAGGATTTATTCCACTGCAGGCATACAAATTTGGCTAAAGGTACAAGAAAGACATAGCCACACAGTGTCGACTCTGCAGGAAAGAGAAGGAAACACTAGTTCATATATTGTGTATCTGTGAGGAACTGCGTACCCAGAGAATCTACTGGGTTCGCCCCATTTGGTGTATTTTAAACATACGACGATGTCTTGAAGGTTTGATAGAGTGCATGAAAGGCGATTCAGTGCAATTGGCCGCACGTTTTATTAAATTCATGTCAGTTGTAAAATCCATGATGAACTTTGATAATAGCATACATCTATAATTAGCTTGCGTACGAGCCCAGCCACCGATATTATTCCTCTCTCCTTTTACGCTGATAAAATAGTGAACTAATCTTTAATTTTAAGAGAAATAGGTCTATAAATTGTAACAAGTTTTTACAAAATGCTGTAAAAGTATCTGCCCTCTACTTGATTTTAAACCAATCAAATGCAATGATTTTAACTAATTGAACAATAAAAAAAAAACATTATCTTAAAAAATTATCTTAAGATGGGAAAAGCTGTGACACAGCCCGACCACTGTACCGCATTTCCAATACATCAATGGCCCTCTATCACACCGATCTGAGAGATGAGAAAATGAGCACATAAAGGAATTATTTTTACATCTCCATCGACTTGCACTTTAGTTGGCATGGAAGCATTATATATAATGGCCCCAGTCTTCTGCTTTTACAGTTTTTTTTACAGATAGATGCAGGCAGAGAAATATCTATTTCTCATTCTCTATTTATTCTAAACATGTAACACGAAAAATATGTATTCTTTTGACTCTTCTCAGTGCTGTTAATGAAGGCTGCCAGACCAGTAGCTGTGCAGAGTGACAGGCAGGAGTGTTAAAAAAACACAAATGGGATGATGTTTCATATGAAAGCTCTAAACAGTTACAGATGTGTGTTTGTACTACTATGTTAATATATTCAGATGAGTTTATTACTTATGAGTATGTAATGCTTTATGCTGGACAGAGTACTAACATCCATAAGGCACCCAAATGCAAGTGTACATTCATCAGTTAAAAGGATGGGGAAATATACTAGCTGCAGTTTCATGTTTAAACTTAAGACAAAGTAATATGGATAACAAATAACATTAGGGAAAATGACATATTGATAAACACAGGGGACTATGTCTAAAAATTAAATACTATAAAACCGGGAGTCCTACTTAAAAAAAATATTTGAAAAAAGACACACAAAAAAGAATGGGTTTTAACAACTCTGCTTTATGAGTTGATGGGATTTTCACGTGAGGTGGTAGTGTGTCTAGGCGCCCAAGTTTCTCAATTTCTGAACCGTCTCTGAAGGAAGTCAAATGCTATACTGCTTATCCAAACAGGACACGAGGGACTGGAGCTCTCTTGCCTTAACAGGAAGTCACATGATGACCATCCTACACAGACAGGAAGTGAGGGACTGTGCCTTTAGCAATAAACGTGTTGATGCAAAAAACCCGTCGCACGACTTGTATATGGATGGTGTGTCATGTGACAAAGATGCCTCCTGTTCTCATTCCATTGAATTACACTTCGTTTGTATCATTTCAGATACCACTAACTACGCAGCTTTGACTATCGAAGATCTTAGAGAACAAATTAAACAAATATATTGGGCATTTTCGCATTTTTTTTTAAACCAAGACTTGAGCCACAGCAGATTTTATTACTCCAATCTCACATTTGTGCGCTGAAATGTAATCTTCGACACAAATTTTACTATATGCTTGTTTTGGTAGTTTGTAGAACATACTGCCCTACAGAATGTTGCATAACTGCACTAAGATTTGATTTTTAATTAGGCCATGCCTTAAGCAGGTTTCCAAAGTCCAAGATATTGGCATTTATAAAGCATGACAAAATTCAAACAAGGGCATCTATCAATGTGCTATAATCTTTAGACGGGAAGAGTTGGACATTGGGTAGGGACACCACACTCCACAGGGGCTTACGCTACGGCCTCTTTTTCCTCGTGTCCTGTGGTACCAAAAGGTAGAGTCTTATACAGGACATTCCTTTGATGAATAATTTTAATATCCATCCCGCATCTTCCTCTTCTCCCTGCCTTCTACTGTAGACAAGTTCAGATTATTCATTTCTCATCTCAGGACTTGCGGATTGACATGCATACTCCCCTCGGGTATGTGGCCTCCAGAACCAGTCACAATATTCCAGGCGAGTCCTTACCAGAGATGTGACCAAAACCCCTGTTTCTCTCTCCCCCAATCTGTTCACAAAGCTTACCCACCTTGAAATCATCAAATATACGAACCCCAAACTCTCTTTGTGATCTTTAAGCTGTTGCACGCAATCTTTAAGCTGCCACGCCCCCCAAGACTACTTTTCCAGTGCTTTTAACTTGCCAGCATATCTCCAAGTAATGGTAAACAGTGACCAAGACCTCCAGAATTCCGTGCCCTAATTTTCACATGTCCTTATTTTTCATGTCTTCCAAGACCATACATGTTTCCTTCTAAAAGTCACCAACATCTGGTGACCATATCTTTTTCACATCTCTTTAGCACTCCTTTCGGTTTGTTGTTTTCCCTTCTCTTAATCTCACTTTTTGAACCACCTACTGAGCATCCTTCCCATGTGTTGTCACTCCCAGGTATCCTTACAGCACCCAAGCAATGTGGAATGGAATCTGTTCCACTTTATCTATAAACCTTTGCTTGCGTCACGCTCTGCCTCACCTCATCCCACTCCACCCCATTTGTTTATTAACAATTGCTTCTAACTTCTCCTTTCTACTACCAGTGTGTGATGTTCTGCATCCCTTCCTTTATGCAGCTGTCTTACCATTATCTGTGCCTCCTTCTCACATGTGCCTACTGCATATGCCTCATGGTCTCTCCAGCAGCTTCCCATACTCTGCGACCCATCCGAGCAGGTTCATTCCTTCTTTCCTGGTCCCGTGAATCTCCATCTCTGCTCCGACCACCCTTGTGCATGTTTTCCTTTTCCACAGCACAATCCCTCAACTGTCTTGTGTATCATGGCTCGGTTTTCCTAAATCCACTATTGCATTCTATCCAGTGTGTAGCACCTTACAGATCTCCATACACCCAGAACCCTTCCTCTGCAACTTGGGAAAAGGGGAAAAATAAGCTACCTTTTCCTTGGTTCGGAGTTCATCAAACATGCTCTGGATTTCCAGCTTCCAGTCGTCCTGCATGGAGTGGAAGGAGTCTTGAGGCATCTCCTCCAGCACCTGCACTTCCAGAGCCGTCAGCTGCTCCAGGATGGAGACGAAGCTCGGCCGCTTGTGGGGGTCCTGAGCCCAGCACTCTGACAGGAACATTGGAAAGAGAA
This sequence comes from Lissotriton helveticus, assembly GCF_964261635.1. Classification (NCBI taxonomy): domain Eukaryota; kingdom Metazoa; phylum Chordata; class Amphibia; order Caudata; family Salamandridae; genus Lissotriton; species Lissotriton helveticus. Next base: position 645,544,627 of record NC_136070.1, read on the forward strand.
GCAACAGGTGTAGAAATGTGATAAAGGACATACACCACAAACTGCCTCATGTACATAACACATTCTACGTACAAGTGGAGTGAGCCATGGCTTTCAACCAGTACCGCAACTCAATACACTGATCAATACTGTGCAAATTCGGATTAACTTGCATGACGAATGCGCCCACGGCTACCTATTTCAGATCACCTCTACTCCTACCGGCCTCCTATCACCACCTCTTTCCATCACTATAGCGAAGGCGTATTTCATGTCCTTTATCCTGTCTCCATAATCTCCCAGTATGTGCCCATCAGATTCCCATGCTGATAGCTGTGATGACTTCTGCCTGATCGGTCACAAATTTTAGAATCTACCGGTTTAACTGCATCAAATTCTCCATCTGTGTCTACAGCGATATGTACATTCCCTGCATCTGTCGCTTCATATTCCAGGCTCCTAGTCTATGTCTTCCGATTACATACGTGATAGTTGTTGCTGCTTGTGCATTCTCCTTTACTAATCACAAGTCTTCTTGTATCCCACTTTATTCTATAAGCAGGTTCCCTCCTCTACAGCATATATGTTCAGTGTGACTGTCCCCACACACATCAGTGTCTCCCAGTTGATCCCTGTGACAGACCAGCTCCCCATCGACATTGGTTGTACCTGTCGTGTCTTTGTAATTTCCCAAAAATAAATGCCCACGTTTCCCAGTCTTTCCTCATTAGACTCCATCACTCCATCTAAAGCGGTTGTGAATGGTAACTTTTCTTTAACAATTCCAACATGTCAGAGTGTCTATCCTTCCACCATAGTTGTTAGTTTACTCTCTCAGTCGCCCACATCGGAGCTCACCTGTCCATTTTGATAAGATTTTCCTCTCTACAGTTATGTAGACTTCTGTATTTGCTCTAGCAGTGCCCACAAAACTGGGTGGCCTTTTTAATCATCATCAGATTCTCCAATGTGGCCTTTATTTTCTCTAGGTACAGTCTCAGTTGTCAAAACAGCCACACACTTGCCTTTATATCTAAAGTAGCAGCTCAGGTTGTGAGCACAGCACTCCTATATAGGACCCGATCAAACTCTTCTGCTTGAAGCGCTCTGTTGTACATTAGAGGACTGCTAAGAAGTGAGTTTACAAGATCCTTTGTCTTGTTCTATTGGGTCCTCTTAAGATCTAGCTCTTCTTGATTTGTGTCTCTATATGCAGTGGGATGTAGGTAGCACAAACAAAGCAGGAAAGCGATGGAGTGTTGCGTATGCCGAGGTATGGATCTTACCAGTTATGTGCAGTGGAGGGGAGGGGGAGTAAGTGAGTGGCAGAAAGGGGGGGTGGGGGTTCACACCACAATCAGCTTAGGGAAAAGTATAGCCTGGAGGTTCCTTAACTATAGTAAAAGAAATGCTTCTTAAAGGGTTGTGTTTTCAGCTTTCTTCTGAAGAGGTCATTCCAGATTCTGGGTGCATAGTTTAAGAAGTATTAAGATCTAAACTTTTTAGTAATTCTTGGTGTCCACTCTGTCAATATCGTTGCTTTCTGGGTTACCTTGGCTTCCGGAAATGGTAAATCATTTTTGGAGATAACGAGGTGCATTTGCTGTTACTGTCTTGTGGATGTCCCAGAACATCTTGAAAATGATGTGGGCCTGTAGCGACAGTCAATGGAGGGGTGATGGGGTCACACTTAAAAGGGCAGCTATCTGTAGGAAACTCTCAAGAAGTGTCAGAGGAGCATCTGGAATTCTGGTGAGCAAAGAGTTGTGTCACCCAGAAGGGAGATGACAAGGCTTGTAAAATGACTGCCAAGTCCAAATGTGGAAGGTCTGTAGGGAAGTGATAGCTGACACTAGGCTAGCTCAGATTTCCTACAGATAAGCACTGGTAAAATAAATGTACAGTTGTGATTAATCCACTCATTTTAGGTTTGTGACAAGCTGAAGTGTGAATCCGTTAGAGTTCATGCCAGAGAGACTGGTGGATTTAGAATAATTTGAAGATGTAGGCTAGGAGAATAAAAGTGGTCTCTGTGGAGGTCAGAGTAAAGTAGAAACTTGATATGCATACTTCGAAGATGAATATAGGATGAAGATCACGAAAGAGAAGATTGCTGCTTAAAGTACTCCACAACATGTCACTATTGTATGGAAGTCTTCATCTGGGAGAGCTGATGCCAGTTGGCAAGGAAGAACTGATGCACCATATAGTCATCCACGTCAATGCATGTTGACAAGATGTTTATCAGAATTTGAAAGTTCACAATGTCAAAGACTGCTGGCAATATGAGGTAGACAGAGAGGCAGGGAATCCCTTGTGTCTTTATTTAAAGGTGTCATCCACAATACTATCCATTTACTGCAGAATGATCGGAAGCCTGGTGGAAAGTTGGCTACTAGTCGATAGATAGGTATGAGTGAGGCACTGACTACATTTAGGGGGGATGTGAGAGCTTCGAGGAAGGATTTCATGATCATGGATGTGGGACCATCTTCTTTATAAGTGGTATCATGGAGGTCGTGTAGTATTTTACAGAGGGTATCCATTTAAACAGGGCTCAAGCCTTATCTACGCTAAAAGGGTTCATAAAGTGCAAGAGTTACCCTGATGGATGCCCTAGCACTGGGCAGACGCCTAACTAACCTGCAGGAGCAGACAAGCCCTTGTGATTAAAGGTCATGTGAGAAAAGTAAGGTCTTGAGGGCTTTTTGGAAGGTTACTCAATCAGAAATTAACAGAATAGATATAGATTATGGATTCCAGTGCTTGGATGTTAGATAGGAAAATTCGCAACCATCTATTTTTTATGGCAAATTCGAGGAACTGAGAATTGAAGACTATATGAGGATCTAAGAGGTCTCATGGGTTCATTGAGAGTCAACTTGGGGCTAAGGTAAAAAAAAAAGACCAGTCCCATTAATTACATAATGTGCAATGCATAGCATGTTGAAGAGAATGCATTTTGGGATGGATAACCAGTGAAGAGAAATCCTGCAAGCAGAAATGTGAGCAGCCCAAGGTAAAGTGAATATGAATGAAATTCCTACGTTTTGAATTCGTTGAAGAAAGGACATTGATTTATGAGGGAGACCCAGGTAAACTGTGTTGCAGTTGCCCAGCTTTGACAAAAATCAGAGTACTGACAACTAAGTGTTTGTCTGTTAAAGGTAGGAATGGACATATTGTCAAAGCAAAAGAAGATGTTGGAAAACAACTGGGAGGGGAGTTTACTGACTTGAGGGGATAAGGTAAGGTTGTGATCCAGCTAGACGCCCAACGACTCAAGGCTGCTGGCCCCCAGCCAGAGGATCAGGGTGTAGTTGACTTCAATAGAAGAAGAATTTGTTATGTCCTTTTTGATTTTCACGAATTTGTTGTTCATTCAATTGACAATAGGCAAGAGTCTGTTTTGGAAATTTGGTGCAGGCCTTACCAGAAGAGTCAGGGACTGAACACAATCTGTGTATCATCAGGATAAGTTTTAAAAGACTGACCAAAGGAACAGCTAGTTAGACGGTAAGTGTGCATGTTAAATAGTGCAGCGCTGAGGGAAGACTCTTGGAAAACCCACAACTCCAATTTTTAGAACTGTTATTTGAAAGGTCCTAGTCTGCATATGCAGAGATATTTGGAAACCGTGGCTGCTTGCTTAATGTTGTAAATGTGCGGCATCATTTAGTCAATTTACTCCATGAAGAACTGGTTGATGGTGGTGCAGACACCTGTGAAAAGATATATTGGGAGTTTCAGCTTGGCTTATGGTGTATCTGAGCTCTACAATTAGGCTCACCATCAGGGCGACTCTTTGGTGATGATTTAGGGATAATAGCGTGCTTTGACCATAACGATGTGGTTTCATTGTACAGACCATGGGGATTTCAGTTTTCTGAGGATTTCTTGCAGTAAAGTTTTTCACTACTTATTTTACTGTATGCCGATCGTGGATTTGCTGTTGGTAAGGGCAAGCTGAATTTTGTTTTTATTGTGCATACTCATGCGTGTGAAGGGGGAGGCAGGATTTAAATCATGTCCTTTAGGGTGCATTTTGTGCGAGTCAATTAAGAAGCTGACATCACCTTTGGGCCCTTTTAAGGTTGCCAGCCTTGAGACCGCTTACTGGAAGAAGTTAATGCAGAAGACATTGAAAGAGCCGCAGGGTTTGGTGGGTTTAGATAAGCGGTGGTGGGTGGCTAGTGTATAGTGGACGAGGATTGGAATAGCAACAGGCTCATTTCAGTACAGTGGAATCTGGGGCTGCAGCGGATGGTCTCCTTGAAGGAGAAGACCAGGTTTAGTGCGAGTTGGTTCTGTAACATGTTGTCTGAGGTTCAAGATGGTTGTAACATGGTATTTGAGGGTCAAGATGTTAAGTTTCTTTATTTTGCTATACTAGAATCTTAAAGGCTTGACCCTACAATACCCTCAATCTTGTTTTAGATGTGCTTCAGAGATCAAGGGGCTTCATAATGCATCACAATGGGCCATAAACCTGAGTTTCTAACAGTTCTCCAAATGCTTTCTCCTCAGATTGGCTTTCATTCAGACAAAAACATGTTAGCACTGTAGATGGTAAAATTAGGAAAACGGAATTATGCAAGAGCGCAACACAGATCAAAAAGAGCAACAAGCACATAGCAAATCACACGCTGTGCAGTAAAATGGGAACTGATGGCCAGCACAGAGTATGCCCTGCCTTACTCACCTGACATGAGCTGTGTGAAGGGTTCTGGGCAGGTGGAGGGAATTGGGAGCGTTAGCTTATTCACTGCTACACCATAGGCCACTGCCAGGCCATCAATGCCACGGTATGGCACCTCTCCGGTCAGTAGCTCCCAGAGCAGCACACCATAACTGTGAGAAAAAAAGATGAGTTTTGTGATCTCCTTGTAGACTGCCAAATGTAGTGATTCGAGGTTGGTGTCTATTTTTCAGTTACACAATATAAATGAAAAAATCCTTCTGGGAGTGACACTGGGAAGAAGTGTCAGAAGTGGATTCCTCGCCCACAGATATGAAATCTAGATGCATCTCTTGGTGGGTGAAGAGGAAGAATAGCCTTGAATGGAGGTCTGTGATACACGTAGACCTTTCTTAATCTGCAGTTATTCACTCGTACACCATCTCACTAACGGGTCTTTACCTACCTCTCTGTGACTTTCTAGCTCTAACCCTTAGCTCAGCCTCCTACCTCACATGTTTTCATCCACGTACTGCAGCTAGAGCTTAGATTTAATGGTGGGGGAAATGTGAGAGCTTTTTACCCGCCATCTTTGGTATTTTTTTTATTGAGCAGGATTTACCACATAAGACACTGCAGGAGAGGAATACAGAAGAAACAATAATAAACATTGGGAAGCAATTAAGTGTCCTCATGCAGCAAATTTTAGAAAATATCTCACTCCCCGAATTACTCTATTAAAAAACGTAAGCACCTCTAAACGTCTTGCTTTCAATACATCACCCGGAAAATAGTAAGTGCAAACATCATCATCAATATGAATCTAAAACCCAAAGTGCATCAGTGCTAATAGTGCAAAATCAAGCCATTGATATTAAAAAAAAAACAACAGTTCAATGGGAATACAAAATTAGTCAAATTATTTCAACTGTTTTACATTCAGGATAAACCATTTAGAGTCGGACGCTCTTTTACACCTTGTATCGGAATCTCTCAATAGCAACAATTGCAGAAAACCAAATCAATTCAAGCCAAGTGAATCCCTACTCCATTTTTCATTACCCCAATACAGGAATAAAGACAGTGATATCTTGAACCTCATATACCTCAGTGTTAGTAGCGCAAAAAGTCATGTTTTATCTTTCTTAAAGGCAACCTAGGGATAAATCTTTTATCAAGGAACCTCAACGATTCAGCTACACATTAATTAGTTAATATAACATAGGTTAAAACTACCTATCTTTGTTAATAGTCTAATAGCTAAAATGCTCCAACCCTAAACCCGAAGAATGCAGACATCCTCAGGTACAATTCAGGATCTTTCCAAGCTTCCCAGATTATAAAAAGCTTGGGCATATGCATGTTGAGAAGGGGCCCTCCCAATTTCAATAATGGATGCTGAAAAGGCATTTGGTTTAGTAAATTGGCAAGCGCTGTTCTATATTTTAGAGAAATTTGGATTTCCTGTTAAATCTTTAACCATGCTTAAGAAGCTTTATGATGAGGCAGAAGCAAAGATAACAGTAAGCACAGGGAAGCGGGGATAGTGAGAATTAATTGAGGCACTCGGCAGCTCTGACCTCTGTCCTGGATTCTTTTTACCTTTTTTTATAGAACCCCTGGTCACTAGGTTTTAGAATAACAGATCAATTTTGCCACCTATAGTAGGGATGTCAAAAATCAATTTATTTGCTGATTACATTAATTTATATCTGAGAGCCGATAGTGTGAATATACAGAGAGTTTTAAACGAAATTGCAGATTTTACGGGCATAGGAGGCTACAAAATAAACCAAGCCAACAGAATCCATTAGGGGCACTCCAATCTCCAGTATCCTGTGCGGCAGGAGCAGCCACTGCGACCTTTGCCCTCCAGTTCGCGCCCAGAGGCCCTCAAGAGGGACTTGTGACTCCCGCAGCGCGGGCCAACAGAATTTAGCAGGGGGACTCTAATCCCCAGCATCCTGTGCGGCAGGAGCCGCCACCACGACCCTTGCCCTCCTGTTCGTGCCCGGAGGCGCTAAGAGGGGCTTGTGACTCCCGCAGCGTGGGCCAACAGAATCCAGCAGAGGGACTCCAATCCCCAGTAGCCTGTGCAGCAGGAACTGCCGTGACCTTTGCCCTCTCGTTCGTGCCAGGAGGCAATCAAGAGAGGCTTGTGACTCCTGCAGAGTTGGACATGCCCTGGCTGCGCCCGGGCGAAGCTCGGGGCAAGTGCGGGCCCATCTGCGCCAGGAGGAGACAGGCCCCCCCCCCCCCCCTTTGATGTGTGTTCTGGCAACGATTTCTAATCTTCCGCCTTCGGATCCTGCGACGACTTCTCCGGCTATGGTACTGTAATCTTCGATAGTCTCCTTTTGTTGTTACTTTATCATTTGCATGCATAGTTCTGGATCTACTTAGTGAGGTTTCCCTATTTCGACATGGGGAAAAGGAAACAACCGAGTTCTGCCCTAGCAAAATCAAGTCCAAAATCACGGCAGTCCATTATGAACTTCATAACAGGGGCAATGGGGGCCACCGAGAAGCAAATCTTAAGTGTGGAAGAAACCCTAACTACTTGTACTGAGAGTGGCTTGAACCTCCTAACACATGTATATCTTCCTCAAATGTGGACCAACTGCCTGATTTGCAGTCCACAAATTTAGATACTGCGAAAAAGAGCGACTCTGACCAAAACCTTACCCTTATTTCACCAGGCACTTCGAATCCTATCCCCCCATCTAAACGACCCATATCTCCAAAATACACTCTGCTAAGGCCAATATGACATCATGTGATGGGAAAATGAAGGTTACAAAAAGGGCATCTGTGCTAAAACCGGGCCCAAGCTCAAATCCCCAGAGAGACTTGAGCAAATTAATGCCCTCTGTACCGCTGGACACCCTGGACTGCTCTTCATTAGCGACTTCAGTGCAAGCATTAATAGATCTTATTAAATCCTCCGTGTGTAGTCTTACAGATCGACCCAAAGCTGTTGAATGTGCTGTATTGACATGTGCAGAAAGATTGGGTTCAGCAAATCTGTACTCTGGGAATGGGAGGGAAGGGCCAACTGATTACTGTAGTATTGATGGTGCTGTCCCTAGAACATTTGCAACTCCCCCAGTACAACAACATATTAAGGGGAATTGTGAGATGCCCCTTCAACCACTCCAACCCCCTCACCAAGTGTTAACTACAGTGCCCCAGACACAACGCGCTTCTGTTGCAGAGGCAGTAATGGCTTATAATAGGGGGACATCACCAGTCTCCAAGTACAATACTCATGCGGGGAGAACAGTCTTTACACATCCCCCGCCTGTCATGAATCGACTAGACCTCCCTCCTGATGTTACCCTGTATGTGGTCATCTTGGTAAATGTTCCGCCCATAGAGTCTCTGCACCATGAATTATGGGACTCACTGAGAAATACATCTCTCAACTGGATACATTCTATAGTGGGGTTGGGGGGATTGCTTTTTGCAGATTTCAAGATGGCCAAACAGGTTGGGCAAGGGGTACTGAAGTGTTCCAGGGTGACTGTCTGGTACTCTCTTTCAAATCCCCAGAACTGGTAAATGATATACTGGGTCGGGCAAAGTCAATACCCCCAACCCAAAACCAAATTATAGTTCTCCCACTTAGTTTCTTTGTAAGCCCCCCAGACAACCAGTCAGTCTGAAAATGCTTTGACACAACAACTCCCCCAAACTCAATGTACACTGCAAAACCACCCACAAATTCAAACTATGTAAGTCCCCTTCTGTACTCCATCGCAACCTCCAACAGGCTTGATAGTCTTCCTACTGGGGTAGATTGACGAAAGGACGAACCATTGGTGGGAATCATACTGCAAAATCGCACTCCTACAATTCCGACTCCTGACAATAATATACAGTTAGAGAGGGGTTTTAAAGTCCAAACGATCACGGAACAATCCCCGTTAAGGAAAGACACAATTGTGGACTTTATGTCCAAGATCTAAATAACATCACAACCTTATGCTGAAACGTAGCAGGGCTGTGTAGTAAGATTAACTCTCCAGATTGGCTTGGATTTACAGTAGTTACTTTTACTATTGTTTGTATACAAGAAACTTGAGATGTTGAACCACGTCACCTCAATTGTTTTAAAACTTTTAATTCTCCTGCTTTTCCATCAAGACATGGCAGACCCAATGGTGGTCTTTGCATGCATGTGTCAAATAAACCACCCTCCTCTACTGTAAACTTGAAGTCACCTAACACTTTCTTTCAAATCGTTACCATTGATTTTTCTGTATCCTCGGAGCTGATCTTAGTTAATTTTTACAACAATGCTTGTGATTCAGAAATATTGGTCATATTAGCCTTACTTTATATTGATTTGGAATCCATTTTTAGAAGGGGAATGGGGATTAAATCCTAATTTGGGTGGGGGACTTTAACATTCAACCCTGTAAACTGCCCTCTAACAGAATTTGGGGCATAAGCTCACTCATTTCCTACACTCAGACTATGGTAAGAAACTCAATGAGCTTATTTTTAAATATGATTTAGGCTTCAGTAATGAATTTAGGGACAGCCCGACTGAGGTATCTTGCACCTTTGATGGCACTATGGGTAAAAGTGTCATAGATTTTCTGCTTTTTCCCAATTGGTATTCAGCACTAGTCATTAACTTCACATTACACAACTGTGCAATGAGTGACCACTATCCTCCGAGTTAAGTGCTAAACTCTGGATTAGTAAAAGACCCAAGGGCGTGTCATCACACTCTAGCCGTGGAGAACTTCGAGCTCTCTCGAACGAATGGCTACACTTTACGTTGGTCCATGATTTTTTTTAACAACACATTTTATTCCATTTTCATTGTACCAGAGGGGCGGAGCCCGACAAGCAAAATACGGAGGAGATGCATTAAAGAATGTCTCTGGGTACTGTATAAAACCCTCCTCAATAGTGTGCAGAACATCAGACCAGGAAAAACACGTACCCCCCACCCCCCTAATGCGCACCATATATACTTAAACGTTGGTCCATGATTGACCCGACTAGCTTCTTAGAGCAACTAATCCAGCAGCAAAAGAATGCTTTTGACGTTTGCCTGGATACTTCGGAGAAAGGCTCGGTTATCATGGAGTCTTTTGGCTAAATTACCGGAGCTATTAAAGTGGGGTTAATATTTAAGCAGAAGACCGGAAGAGCAAAGAGGAAGGGTTGGTTTGACCATGCATGCAGTGAGGCCCACGAGCTCTGAAAAACAATCCTAGGAACAATGAGGAGGTTCAGCATTGGAGATGGGCATATAGGCTTACCCTAAAAAAACGTATAAAAGCCCTAAAAGAGGAGACTTGGGAGAAACTGTATGAGTCCAGCCGTAGTAATGATACCACTGCATTCTGGTGAGGTATTAACTCACCCAATTTTTAGTGATAAGCCAAAATTAGAGGCCGCGGTGACTGAATAGAACTGGGTAGCAAATTTTTCTAGCTTATATTCGGCTACTACAGATTGTGTTATTGATCATCCTGTTTCAGCTCCTATGGTAGCTCCCTCGACACTCACTCCCGCCCTTGATTGGTCTGCTCTAAACTTCACCCTGGAAGAGGTTTCCCTTGAAATAAGTTAAAGTAAGGGAAATAAAGCTCCAGGACATGATGGGGTTCGGATTGACCTATTTAAAGCTAATATTGATCTTTAGGGCCACCTTCTCACCTATGTTTTTAGATCTTACGAGAATGTGGGGTTCCCTTCGTCATGGGCAGAGTTTCAGATTGCACCTATTTTAAAAAAAGGTGATCGCAACTGCCCAGCGCATTATAGACCAATATCCTTACTAGATTTGTTGGTTAAGCTGGTTGGCCGTATTCTTTTAGGTAGACTACAAAGCTGGGCAGATTGTAATAATAAGATCTCTGACTTACAATATGGATTCCGTCAGGGTATTTGGACCACGGAACAAGCCATCAACTTGAATTTGCTACTGGGTAAATATGAATATATCAAAAGTGGCAAATTGTATATGGCTTTTGTTGATTTATCATCAGCTTTCGATTGTGTAATCCATGACAAGCATTGGTTTGTAATGAGTTTGATGGGTATTGATTGTACTATTATTAACTTTTTAAGACACTTATACTCAAACAGTAACACAAGGGTAGGTTTTGGTATAAAGGGTGAGTGTACACGCCCCTTTAGTAGTGAAAACGGGGTCCGACAAGGGTGCTTACTTGCCCCTTTTTTATTCAACCTGTATATTAATAATCTGGGTAATACACTCACTAGTACGTGTGCAGATTTTCCACGAGGTAAGCATCGGCCAATACCCGTTAAGCTATATGCGAATGACGCAATACTTATGGCATGCACCCCTTTGGCCTTGCAGCGTCTCCTTGACAGTTTTGTCTTTTTTATGGAAAATTTGGGGTTACGAATTAATATAAGTAAGACATTTGTTATGAAAGTGGTCTATAATTTATTAAAGTGTCGAAATATTTCTATAGGAAAAGATATTTTACCTTTAACCCGACTTCCTCCTAGTTGGGAATTCTATTTGACTGTGAAGGCAATTGGGAAAGTGCATTAATTCGAGAAGGTTGCAATTTGTTAGATCTATCATGGCTCTTCGCAATTTTGCAAGGAAACTGGGGAGTATTCAGCTGAAAGAAATGTTAACCAAATACAATGCAAAATGCAGTACCTTTGCAATGTACGGTTCTGGAATATGGGATACACAAATGTTGAATCACTTCAGGTGGTGGAAAATGCCTTTTTTTTAAAATCTTTTAGCACTCCCGTGAAGCTGTTAAACTTTGTATGTCACTCTGAACTGAGAGCTAACTATTTAATAGATTTGATCAAGATTCAGCCAGTCCTGCTTTGGCACAAAATATGGACCTCGGACTATATGGACCTGAACCGTGCAATAGTAAAGGACTTTTGTGACTCAGGGCTTGCTTTAAAAATCCCCTGGCTAACGTTTATTAAGAATTTTATGTCAGATATTGGTCGACCTGAACTTTATGATCAACCTGAATCTTTGACAAACATCTCGATGAAAGTACTAAAGACAGAGTGTTTAAATCTATTGGAGGATTCGTGATTGTGCGTGGAATATGCCAAACCAACTGTTCAATATAACCAAATGGTTTTGACCACCTTTTCAATGCAACCGTATCTTTTTATTGTTCTTAATGCCCAGCACAGATTTGTTTTAACGCGTCTCAGGCTCAATATATTCCACCGCCTGTTAAGTTTTCAAAATGTTAACTATTGGTCAAATGATCTACTGCTCTGCCCTTGTGATAAGGGGTCTAAACAATCAATCATACACATAGTGATCTTTTGTAAATTGTATATAGATCTGAAAAGACCTTTTATTAAACTTTTATTGAAATCTTTAAATTTTAAACAATGCAGGACGGCATTTTTACATTTGCAACTCCTTCCAAATCTTTATACATGTGTGGTACTTGCAAGGTTTCTTAGGGCAAAACAAACTAGAAGAAAGTCTCTACCTGCAATATGCTAAAGTGTGACCTGTATTTTACTGCATTTGTTTTATTGTATTATATCTGTATTTTAATAAATTGCAGTTCTTTATGCATTTTTTTATGATGCACCTTGTGGGAATCAAATACGGATAACATTTAACTGATTTGAACCAAGCAAAACCTGAACTTTTATTGTTTAATGCATTAAGGATGGATCTTTCATCTAGTTTACAGTCAGTTCCCCAGCGCCACACCCGTTATCTAGGAATTCACGTAACTAGGTATTTTCCTCAACTTTTTCATTTGAATTACGTGCAACACTTAGCATGATTAAAGCACCACTCAAAAGGTGGATTCTTCTGCCGCTGTTATTGCTTGGAAGAGTAGCAATAATTAAAATGCCTATCCTCCCATTACTTCCATTTCTTTTTTCAAATCTAACTTTAAAAAAAATCCCAGTTCATACTTGAAAGAACTTGATACCATTTTTCGAAAATTCATATGGCTCAAAAAACAGCCTCGTTGGTATCTTTTTAACACCCTGTTACCCTACTCCGAAATCCCTCAACCTCCTACCTCAAACACTCAGCCCTCAAATCCTCAATAGCCTCAGTTTACTGCTCAGTTCCCAAACTCAGCAGACTTGTATTGCCACAGAATACTCACTCTGGCTCCTCCACCATGTCTATCCAGATTCATCCTCCAGTGGCTCACCATGGGATTCTATCCCTGTGCTCCTTTTCTACCTGCACCCCCCCTTTGTCCTCTTCATACCATCCCTTGGCTCTTACCTCCAAACATCACTGCCCTTAGAGAAGGTAGAAGACTTGATGACCTCAGGCGCCATCCAGGCATAAGTACCAGCTGTACTCATCTTCGTAGTTTTGTGCCACTCACGAGCCAGGCCAAAGTCCGTGATTTTCAGGGTCTTGTTCTCCATATCCTCATTCTCGATCTTCTGGAAGAGCAGTACTGGCAGATCAAAAAAAGGGACAGAGTCAAGGGGATGGAAGCACATAGATCATACCAAATAGGGTCTTCACATGGCAAACACGCTGCTGCACATTGAGATACAATTGAAACATTGCACACTTGTGGTATCTTAAATGATGCTAGGCCTTGCAGGGTCCAGTCTAGGCCTGATTCGGCATATACTTATATAAGTTGGTAAACAGTGTGATAATTTGGTTTAGGTAGCCAGATCAGAGTCGTATTGCTGAACGAGAGGTGGAGCCAGAGAGCTTTGTTACTACAGCACATATTGGCATTGGCTGGGACCAAGATCTTAGCCAATACGCCATTGCCCAGAGTAAAGTAAGTGAACTAGCAGCTCTCTCGAATAGGCAACCCTAGAGGTATGTGCCAGACCTGTGACTAGCACAGGTCAACCCAAGTTGGTGGTCTGTCACAGCTGTGAACACCGGCATCAGAAGCAGGATCGGTCTCCCATTATCACACATGACCTTTTCCTGGTACGGTTTCTCAGTTCTCCTGAGTTTGTTCTAGCTCCAGTAATACTGGGGTAATTTGGGCATACCCCTAGATGGTCTTACATAAACATTCATTTATAGCACAGAACATGCTCTCTGAACAAATGCTGCGCTTGACTAATTTAGGTTCAATACAAATGTGATTGTAAGCCTTTATTCCCTTGTGCCCATCCCATCTTTTTTAAATGCAAAGAGGTAATTGTAAACATAGACTGAGATTATGCAAAATATATCAATATTGCAACACTTCTTAAAGTTATTAGCATATTGAATGAATAATAATGAATGGCGTATCGTTTCTTAAAAGAATACCCCTGCTTTGATTATTAGTGTAGCAAGACAGATATGGGCTCTAAAGCAAACCACAACAATGAATCCCTTTCCCCCCCAGGTTTAGTAAAAGACACTTTAGGGCTTCAGTTCCACTGCAACTGCTGCATACATGATAACTACATACCATTTACTGTGTGTGAAACATGTGCTGTCTTAACTACTTGTTCTACCCCACACCACAGTCCAAGAGTAAGACTTGACTGTTTGAACTCCCTACTCCAATATGTCAAAGCCTAAGGAGGAGGTAATTGCCAATTCGGTAAGTTTGCAGTTGTATGTGGTTCCTGTCTTTCAAAGGACAGCAGCAATACTGGTTTCATAAATTGCCTAACTGAATCACTCAGGAAGCTGGGAACTGACCTCGCATTTACACTCATCTAGACGAGCATGTACTTCACAACCAAAGTCAGATTTTTTACCATCATACTTCTCCACTAGCTAAATTTTAAAATACAGGTTTTTGTGTGTCTCTGCCCTGCTACCTCTTGTCTACACTCCAACACGCATCCAGTTGCAATGATCATTGAAGGCCTCTGAATTGCACATCCAACACAATGAAAGTTAGCAACTGGCCCGTAATCTCAACCTGCCTCAAAACCATTCAGGGTTAGATTAACAGGGACAGTCTCTCCCGCACTGATGGGGAAACAAAGAGATACTCTTGGTTAGCACCCTGAGCTGACATAGCTCCTGTTTAGCAACACTTGTTGCATCATCCCAATCACCTAGCAAATCTTTATCACCAGTCAGTCAGTCAGTCAATCCACTTTATTTGATTACTTAAAATCATAAAAGTACAAAAACAGAAAATAGACATGGAAAATATTACAAATCTTTAGACATAACATACAAAATACATAGGCGATGTTTCATTTCATTATAAAACCTATCACCTATTCAGATCCCTTGAACTAAAATTAGCAGTAGGTCACAAGCAGTAACTTAAGATGAGCTCATCCTCAAATTTCTCTTTTTCTTGATCCTCACTGCTGCTACCAAAAAAGATGCAATATTGAAAATGTCATCAGGGTTACACAAAGATTGAAGAAAAACTAGCGCTGGTCTAACCTGGGTGAAACCCCTTCCTCTCAATATGGGTAACAAATATCTTGTGCGAATATTGGAAAAAAAAGTCATAGAAAATCATAAAATGTAATGTGTCCTGGGGCGAGAATTTATCACATTGGCAAGGTTCAGCATCTTCAGGATTACACCATCCATAATAATCCCCCAATGTTAGATGTATCAAATAAAATCAAAGCCTCGTTAGAAGCCAACAATGGTACGACTTATTAACAATTAACAGATAAGGTTCCATGTTAGTAGATGTTTTTAACAAGTAATGGGACCTCGCTAAGGGTTTACATAGCTCCTGTTCTCGCCTCACCGACAAGAGGTTCTTAAAATTCAGTTTCACCCACAGCACGTCCTCCTTCCGAATCTTATCAGGTTCCTCATAAAGCTCTGGCCGTCCTAGTTTGGATAACATACTTTTAACGTACACCAACCATTTGATTTTTACAGACCTATCCAGCGCTATGCAGTCTCGTAAAATCATGCGATTCAGGGTTAATTCAGGGTTCAACCAAGTTTTATCACCAAATCAACAACCTTGGATCAGTACGACACAGGCACCTAAATCTGGGCAAGACCCTCTCCCTGTACATTCCTTGTTTACCACCTTTAGACCCCATCTAATCCAAGCTACCTTCACTTGCAATCTCTAAAATTAAGCTTTAATCTCAAACTGAAGGGACTGGAATTAAGAGGTGCTGACTGCTAATGAATTCCTTCTTGTGCTTATTCTGGGCCTAGATAGCTACCTCACTGTGAATGCCAAGCAGTGCTATTCCAGTCAGCAGACACGGTCTGCTTATATGATAAAAGAGCTTTTGCAGACTGATGGCTCCCTGAAAAGGTTGACTTGATCAGGAAGAAAAAAACTTCCTTCCATAAAGCAGACACACATTTGATACAATTTTTTGTTTCTGGACGGGGGTTGATAATATTAAAAACAGAAGAGTTGTTATGGTCTGGAGCTGGCACTTGTTGATGCCTCGCTCAGGTGCCTGGGGCTAAGCTGTCTTTTCCCAATCACTCCTTTGGGGCACAGGATGCATGGACTGCAGCACAGCCACATGCCGAAAGCGGCACACAGGATATAAATCATGGGCCCATAGTATGTATAATAGTGCACTAATCCTGCTTGCATCACACTCAACTGTTACTGTTTATGCCATGCACAGATGGGTATAGTATGAAATAATGCATATTAAATTTCTGGGCCATCATTGCGCATTGTGCCCCGGGGATGCAAACGGTGTGTTAGCCCCCTTTGTGCGCTCCCAAGACACGATTGTATTACCAAAGGGTCCGCAGAAGATTGTGTGTCTCCTTGTGTAATACTGATAGCGCTGGTGCATATATAGAGCCAGCACTATCATGAGAGGGTGTTCCTTCATTTGCATGGGGGTGTGGTCCCATTCTAAAGAGGAAAAGTTTTGCCACTGCACCCATGCCATATTATACACATTTGCACCGACACAAACAGGCCCTTTGAAGGTGCACTCACACTCCAACATAGGAAGGTGGTGCACTGTTGGTTTGCCTCCTGAAGACAGCTCTCCGGAGGAGGGAAAGAGGGTCCCATGAACACCCTGCAGGCAGGTGCAATCATTCATTCAAACTCTCCCTTCTTGAAAGCACAGGCGGGCTTGCCACCTGCACTGTGAACCTCGGAGCAGCTTTGAAGCAGCCGCTGGGTATTTCACTGAATGTGCTTCCCTGGAAGCAGCACAGGTTTGCAGCGCATTCATTGTAATAGTGCACACTGTCCCAGAGTGAACCCACTGGACATGTTTAACCCCTTCGCTGCTCGGGGTATTTCCCCGCTGTGCTGGGGGGCGGGGGGCGCATACAGAGCCCCCATGCTCATGACGAGGTCAGCTCGTCATGAGCCACGGCGCTCCGGTGCTCATGACGAGCTGAGCTCGTCATGACCGCGCCCGTTCCAATGGAACGTTCAGCACAGCAGGGGAATCAGCCCAGCGTGCGAGCGTTCCACGGAACGGGCGAGGGCATGACGAGCTCAGCTCGTCATGAGCACCGGAGCGCCGTTGCTCATGACGAGCTGAGCTCGTCATGAGCATGCAAGGAGTTAAAGGTGTGCCTCTTAAGCACAAACAATTACAGTGTGCCCTTTCCACCATTCGGACCGTGGTTCTTAATGCAGCCGCAAGGTTGCACTAAGAAGCACAGAGCTGACATCCAGGAATATTTTTTTTGTTATATAAGTAATTGGCCGCACTTTGGAAAAAGCATGGGAATGTGGATGCAATGGGGAATGATGGTGGCCAAAGAAATAGTGGTATAAAACTAGAAATCCATTGTTAAACCTCGTGAATGCTCAACATGGCAAATTATCACACCTGTAAACATCAAGCACAGCAATTTAAGCTCATTTGGAAAGACGTGCGGTTCTGTATGATTTGCCATTGAATGATACTCAAACACTCCCAAACATTATAATAACATTTCTTTGTATGACATAAAAAATATTATATCTACAAGCAATAAAAAAGAGAGAAGAAATGTAAAATTGTGTGCTTATAAAAATGTCTTTGGCCAAATCATAAATGTGTAAAAATAAATGTAGCCATGCCGCGTTGGTTCCGATGAGAAGCTGCAATGCGAGATGTTGAGTTGCATTGCGCTGCTTTGATGGGTACCTCAGATGAGCTGGCAGAGCACCTTTATCCCAACTTCCAAGAGTCCATGACTGGGGGACGCACCGCTTGGTAATTAGGACACACAGTAGGCAGAGTCCAGGTGCAGGGTTCAAGGGTGTTGGAGTCTTGGAGTCACTCTGATGGCCGTGGCTCAAGGTGCAGGTCCAGTCCTTCCTCAGGTGACAGGGCAGCAGAGGAGTCCTTTTTGCAGGCAGAGCATCTGGGCACTCTTTCTTGTGGCAGGGCAGCAGAGCAGATGGGCAGTTCATCTTGCAGCAGAACAATCCTTCTTCTGAGTCTTCCACAGGTCCAGAAGTGATCCGAGTATCTGGGTCTGAGGGTCCAATATGTATAACTGGTGCCCACTTTGAAGTGGAAGAGGCTTCTGGAGTTGCCCTCTACAGAGCTGCCTGGAATTTCCTGCCTCCCTGCCCTACTCCTGTACTTCCTACCATGTTGGAACAACGAGTTCCACAACTTCTCTAACAACGAGGTCGCAACCACGAGCTCGTCTAAACCACGATTTTTTATACCACGCATTCCTTTACCACAATTGTTTGCGTGTTAAAGGAATGCGTGTTAAAAAAATGCTTTTCTACTACTACTACTCTAATCCCCCAAACCCTCCTGCCCCATAAAAACAAATTCGCCCCACACCCTATTAACAAACACTTTCACCCATTCCCCTAAAACGAATCCCAAACCTCTACCCCATAAAAACGAACTCAACCCCCTTATAATGAATTCCCCCCATAAAATTAATCCTGATCACCCCAACTCCTAAAAACGTACTCAACCCCTGAAATTCTAACTTCCCCCACACCATATAAACAAACATAACCCATAAAAACTAATCCCGAACCCCCACCCCCTAAAAACGAACTCAATCCCCATAAAACTAATTCCCCCAACCCTAAAAATAATCACCACCACCCCCACCTCCTAATAACGAACTCAACCCCTTATAAACTAATTCCTCCACCTTAGAATTAATTAAGATCACCAACTAACCTAAAAACTAACTCAACTCTCTACAAACTAATCCCTTCCACACCTTCTAAACAAACACGATCACCCTTACCCCCTATAAACTAAACCCCAACCCCTAAAAACGAACTCCAAACTCCCCCACCCCCTGAAAATTAACCCCTCTTACCTGTTACTCTGCGACGCTCCTTCGAACTCCGCCCTGCCCGAACACTTGACCGGATCATCCTTAACCACGCACATGCGTGGTTAAGGCGGAGTCATTGTTCGGGCAAGTCGTTGTTCCGCTTGCGTGACTCCTGAACTCATTTTTCCGGAGTTGTTGTTCAGGATGTTTCCCGTGCAAGTGTGGTAGGTGACAGCTCCAACCACTCAATAAGCCATGCTTGCCCAGCCTGCCATCACCTAGAGCCTCTATTCTGATACTGTCTGGTAGGAATACACAAAGGCCAACTGTCAACAATACCTAGTCATGTGACCCAGGAACAGACTATAGGCACCAAATGTTTAGGACAAGAAACTACCAACTTTCTAAATCTAAAAGTAGCATGTTAAGAATTGTGACTTAGAATCAGACTTTACCATTAAAGGTTTTAAATTACAAATCTTTAGATATCAGACTACTTCCTACCTACTCCCAATCAAAAGTTATCACTTATTAAATGTAATAAGGTAATACAGTTTTATCCTTTGATAGAGGTAGGCCTTGCAAAAGTGAAAAACAAATTTGAGAGTTTTTCATTAACAGGACATGTAAAACTTAAATATACATCTCCAACTTTTTAAACACAACATACCTTGCCCTGTGGGCAGTTTAGAGCCTACTCTATGTTTGACTTAAATGTAATAGATAGGAGTGTTTATGCCTTTCAAAATGTTTATTTTGCCAGGTCGAAATGGCAGTTTAAAACTGCACACATAGCCTGCAATGGCAGGCCTGAGATATGTTTAAAAGGCTACTTAAGTAGGTGGCACAATTAATGCTGCAGTCCCACTAGCAGCATTTCATTTACAGATCCCTGGGTACATGTAGCACCACTTTTCTAGGGTCTTACAAGTGAATTAAATGTGTTAATTGAGTCTAAGCCAATGTTACCTTGTTTAAAGGATAGAGAACAAGCACGTTAGCACAAGTTAGGAGTGGTAGAGTGCACAGAGTCCTAAAAGCCAATAAAAACAGGTTTAGAAACCAGGAGGGTGATGGCAAAAAGGTAGTGGATGACCCTGCAGTGAAGGCCCAGCCCAACAGTGGTGAACTTAAAAGGCATGCAAAGCAAAATACAGCATAGTAGAGTTTACACGTACTGCCATCCTGCTATCTGATATAATAGGCATGAGCAATAGAAGTAACTTTGTAATGATTATAATATGGTACCCAAACAAACCAGTGAATGAAATAGAATACTAATTAAATGGTATGTGCATGATGCAGGAAATTGGACCAGACGTGGGTACTGACTATCTCTGTATCAGGCAAAATGACTAGTGCAGGCATGTTATCTTTCTTTGCAATGGCTGTGTGCCCCACGTGTTTTTATATTTCAGAAAGCCTGAACACAAAGTGAACTTGAAAGACACAGCGCAGTGGCTAAATACAGAATATGTACTGATTAGCATTAGCAAGTGGAAAAATACATTAAAAAAATAAACTGAAGCAAAAAGGGCTAGATAAAAGGTCCAAGACCCCAGGCCAGTCTCTCACATGTCACTATGAAAAGGATGAAACAACATTTGGTACCATGTCAGAGATCTGTTGCTGTAGAAAAGGGCACCATCAAAAAAGTTCTTATTAGGTGTGGTTTTGTAGGCAAGTACTGTAGTGGCAAAGGCAGAAAAGTTGCAACAATCAATCGACCTACTAGGTCACAAAAATTAAACATGCCAACACCCACCCCTCGTTGGGCATGGGCATGGGAACAGAAAGAAAGTAGCAACCTTCGCATTTGACTCTGAGCAGGAAAGGCTATGGGTGCCCGAAGGGAAACTGACGGAACACTGCTGTCTTAACCAAACGTGTTCCGACTATGCAAGTTCAACCACGCTTGCCTTAACCACACATTTGCCTTAACCAAGAATATGCGTGGTTATGGCAGTGCGCAGTCTAGCTGTTTGCTGCTATAGGCAACTGGGATGGAAGCAGGAAGACCTCGCCAGGAAGAGAGCCACGGTGAGGTAAGTGGGGCTGGGTAGGCTGCGCTTGCGCAGTCTCGCTGGCGAGAAATTTAGTTTTTCAGTATGGGGGCTTGAACCCGCCCCTCTTCTCCATTGGCTGGCTTCCTAAACGGAGGCCAGCTATTGGAGGAGAGGGGCGTCACTCCGTTCAAGCCCGGATTCGGGGGGGGGGGGAGTTTAGCTTCTTTCTGTTTTCTTTCTCTCCTCTTCCCATTGGCTGGAATTTTACCTTCCAGCCAATGGGAATAGGAGAGAAAGAAAACACGCCCCTGAATTAAAAAATGACGCTGCGTTTCTCCGAGGCATTTCTGCCTTGCCTCGGAGAAACGTGGTCGTGTTCATGGCGTGGTCGTGTTCAAGTGCAGGAAGGAGGACTGACCCCCAGTACCCCTCACCACCCACATAAAGCTCTCATTTTCCAAGGCATGACGGCCAATGCCCGCATGTTCATTTTGTTTGGTGAGCATTCTAGTTGTTAGTCAAATGTTTACGAGCCGAGCAATACTGAGCGCCTGCGCAGTAGAACTTCCAGGCGGAATCCTCTACCGATTCAGGAAAGGTTGGTAAGCCCTCAGTCAGCTGGGTGCTGCGGCCAGCGAAGCGCCGCTGTGTGCATGCGTCTGGAGCGAGACGTTCCTGATACCTACTCGCTGCTGGGAAAATTGAGCCAAGGCACGGAAGCCATCTGGGGGTGCGCGAGGCAATAAGGGGAGAGAGGCGCTGGAGCTGACTGTCGCCGGGAACTGGCCAAGTGCCCGGGCATGGCGGAGGCTCAGTCGTCAGGTAAGTGTGATTGACACGCGCTTGATGTTGGGGTGATCTGTTTGGGCGATATGTTGGGGAACATCTGATGATGAATGATGTCTGATTTATTTTGTGGGTCTTCGCGTTCTTGGAGTTTTTGCTTTCAGGAGTATACCTCTTCCCCTTGTTAAATCCAAGCAGCAGATCCTCATCTTTTGAAAGTGAACGGTGACAGCTGCGGTCGGACAGTCGGGTATTCCACATGACTGGGGTGGAATCCGCCGATAGTACGACCCCAAACATAATTAAGAGGGATATTGCAATTTTAATGTAATTTTTCAAGTTCTTTCATAAAAAACTGAAGTAGTTCTATTTGCTCCAACTGTTACCACAGGCATGATATCTTCCGATGCCAGTGTTTTTAACTTTCTGGGTGAAAAGCATGGTTAGAAAGGCGTGCTTCTTTCTGAAGAGTGCCCCGGGTAGGTAGCAGGCATGATGTCTACCTGCTACTGTTAACAGTACAGTAGTAGGCGAGTCCAGTGCGGTGAGATGAACTGGGGGGTTGAGGTGCTTCTGTGCTAGATGGTTGTCCCACTGGCTCCCTCCCGCTCCGTGGCAGCCCATCTCCCTCCCTCCCCTGCTCCTCAGGCCGGCCGCCATGTTACCCCCCTCCCTTTCTGCCTCTTGAACCCTCTCTTGCTCCTGTAATTAAAGCCTGGAAGCTGGGCAGGGTGACAGGCCGCAGGAGCGGCGAGGGCTTCAAAGCCTGCCTCGCAGGGCTCCAGTCCTCCGGGAAATGCGCGTGGAATGGACGGCCCTGCAGAAGAGCTTCACGTGCTCACAGCAGCAAGCTCCACGACGGCACACGACGAAATATCAAAAACACATAAGCACATTAAGACAGAACAACAGAAGGCATTTCACCCAGCCAAACATGCCGTTATTCGAGATCTGGGGCTCCTAAGAGCACTTGGCTCCGTCAACTGTCTTTTACACGTGTTCCTTTTCTAGGTATAGGGGAGTGCACTAGCCTATAACACACAATTATATCTGTTTACTTTTATGCTGAACGGAGCTCCACATCCAGTGACACCTGAAGGACAGAGCGGATGAGAAAGGAGTGCGTCCAGCAGACAGGGACAGCTAAGAACTTCTTCTTAGTAAGAAGAGGGGGGCGGGAGGAGCAGGGCACAGGCTGAGAACTGCATGAAAACCGGACGTAAATACACTCAGAGTTGTAATGGGCACTAGGGTGGTTCACGGAGTGGCCTTAATTTCAGGAGCGGTGCTGTCCGGACTGCGGTTCCCAGAGTGCACTGGAGCAGGATCCGGAAGTCAGAAGAGAGCGAGCCCTGCATGCACCAAACCAGGGGCACTCTCACGGTTGAGGTGAGTTTGCTACTGATAGCATTCCTTCTGATTTCCCCTTAATAAATATGCAGCTGTCTCGGTCTGTGTTTTATATCTGTAGGATTGTGTTCTTGGTAAGCGCTGGTTGGATGTGTTGTTACCTGCTATTAATGTTACACTAACTTGTGTGTCTCAAACCAAACACCACCCACCTGAATAAGGCTATGTGTGTGTGTGTGTGTGTGTGTGTGTGTGTGTGGCTCTGTGTGTGGGTGTGTGGCTCTGTGTGTGTGTGTGTGTGTGTGTGTGTGTGTGTGTGTGTGGCTCTGTGTGTGTGTGTGTGGCTCTGTGTGTGTGTGGCTCTGTGTGTGTGTGGCTCTGTGGGTGTGTGGCTCTGTGTGTGGGTGTGTGGCTCTGTGTGTGTGTGTGGCTCTGTGTGTGGGTGTGGCTCTGTGTGTGGGTGTGTGGCTCTGTGTGTGGGTGTGTGGCTCTGTGTGTGTGTGTGTGTGTGTGTGTGTGTGTGTGTGTGGCTCTGTGTGTGTGTGTGTGGCTCTGTGTGTGTGTGGCTCTGTGTGTGTGTGGCTCTGTGGGTGTGTGGCTCTGTGTGTGGGTGTGTGGCTCTGTGTGTGTGTGTGTGGCTCTGTGTGTGGGTGTGGCTCTGTGTGTGGGTGTGTGGCTCTGTGTGTGGGTGTGTGGCTCTGTGTGTGTGTGCGTGTGTGTGTGGCTCTGTGTGCGTGTGTGTGTGGCTTGTGTGTGTGGCTCGGTGTGTGGCTCTGTGTGTGTGTGGCTCTGTGTGTGTGTGGCTCTGTGTGTGTGTGGCTCTGTGTGTGTGTGGCTCTGTGTGTGTGTGGCTCTGTGTGTGTGTGTGGCTCTGTGTGTGTGTGTGGCTCTGTGTGTGTGTGTGGCTCTGTGTGTGTGTGTGGCTCTGTGTGTGTGTGTGTGGGTCTGTGTGTGTGTGTGGCTCTGTGTGTGTGTGTGTGGCTGTGTGTGTGTGTGTGGCTGTGTGTGTGTGGCTGTGTGTGTCTCTGTGTGTGTGTGTGTCTCTGTGTGTGTGTGTGGCTCTGTGTGTGTGTGGCTCTGTGTGTGTGGCTTTGTGTGTGTGGCTCTGTGTGTGTGTGTGGCTGTGTGTGGCTCTGTGTGTGTGTGGCTGTGTGTGTGTGTGTGTGTGTGTGTGGCTGTGTGTGTCTCTGTGTGTGTGTGTGTGTCTCTGTGTGTGTGTCTCTGTGTGTGTGTGTGTCTCTGTGTGTGTGTGTGGCTCTGTGTGTGTGTGTGTGTGTGTGTGTGTGTGTGTGTGTGTGTGTGGCTCTGTGTGTGTGGCTTTGTGTGTGTGTGGCTCTGTGTGTGTGTGTGGCTGTGTGTGGCTCTGTGTGTGTGGCTGCGTGTGTGTGTGTGTGTGTGTGTGTGTGGCTGTGTGTGTGTGTGTGTGTGGCTGTGTGTGTGTGTGTGTGTGTGGCTGTGTGTGGCTCTGTGTGTGTGTGTGTGTGGCTCTGTGTGTGTGGCTCTGTGTGTGTGTGTGTGGCTCTGTGTGTGTGTGTGTGGCTCTGTGTGTGTGGCTCTGTGTGTGTGGCTCTGTGTGTGTGGCTCTGTGTGTGTGGCTCTGTGTGTGTGTTGGGCTGTGTGTGTGTTGGGCTGTGTGTGTGTTGGGCTGTGTGTGTGTGTGTGTGTGTGTTGGGCACTGTGTGTGTGTTGGGCTCTGTGTGTGTGTGTTGGGCTCTGTGTGAGTTGGGCTCTGTGTGTGTGTGTTGGGCTCTGTGGGTGTGAGTTGGGCTCTGTGTGTGTGTGTGTTGGGCTCTGTGTGTGTGTGTTGGGCTCTGTGTGTGTGTGCATCCAGGTTAAATCTGGTTCCCCCATGGACCCCGCCCCACCAGAGATACTGCTTCAAGCCAGCCAAGTCATTTTGCCCGTGGTACTAGAGCTCCTCAACTCATCCTTATCCTCCTGTACAGTACCCACTGAATGGAAAACAGCTATGGTGCGGGCTCTGCTAAAAAAGCCCACCCTCAACCCAGAAGACCACTCCAGCTACCGCCCAATCTCACTGCTTCCCTGGGTAAGTAAGGTACTGGAGAAGCACATAAATATCCAGTTAACACAATTTCTGGAAAGCCATGCACTCCTCGACCCATCCCAGACAGGGTTCAGGCCCAAACATGGGACCGAAACCGCCTTGCTGACAGTCGTCGAGGAGTCCCGAAGGATACTGGATCAGGGAGGGTCAGTGGCAGTGATCCTCCTTGATCTAAGTGCAGCCTTCGACACTGTCAGCCATGCCACCCTGCTGAATCGGCTGCGCAACATCGGTGTCGGAGGGGATGCTTTAAAATGGCTTGAGTCCTTTTTGCACAATAGATCCTTCCAGATCTTTGAAGGCGATATAACATCAGCCAAAAAGCCCCTGAACTGTGGGGTCCCGCAGGGCTCTTCACTGAGCCCTGCGCTCTTCAACGTTTACATGAAACCATTGGCTGGGCTCGTCGAACCATCAGGCATAAAAATTGTATCTTATGCTGACGATACCCAGCTAGTGGTTTCACTGACCCAGGAAGGCGCCGGTCACACCTCAGGAAGCCTGACGAACTGCCTAGAGGACATAAAAAAGTGGATGACATGCTCCTCCTTAAAACTGAACGGAGACAAAACCGAGCTGTTGCTCCTAGGCTCCGCATCACCCACGTCACTTACCTCCATGTGGCCCGGATGTTTGGGTACCCCCCCCTCTCCTAAAGAATACGTAAAGAGTCTAGGGGTGTGGCTGGATAAAAACCTCTCCTTTTCCACCCAGACGACTAAACTCTCCGCCACCTGTTTTGGCTTACTTAGAACATTAAGGAAAGTTCTCCCCCTCCTCCCTATGGAAGCCAAACAGGTGGTAGTTCAGGGCCTGATTCAGTCTCGGCTGGATTCAAATAATGCCCTGTATGTGGGATCCCCGGAGTCATCCATGCGGAAATTACAGGTGGTCCAGAACTGCGCAGCCCGCATCCTGCTACAGATTCCCAGGACTCAGTCCGCAAAACCAGCACTTAGCAGCCTACACTGGCTCCCAGTGAGACAGAGAGTGGCATTTAAGGCTTTATGCATCGCCCACCGTGCCTTCTGGAAATCAGGCCCAGCGATCACTAACAACCTGGTCACCCAATACCACCCCAACAGAACCCTACGGTCCACTGAGGCCTTTCTGGCCGTAGTCCCAAGAGTACGGAGAGCCAGGACCGGAGGAAGACTGTTTTCCTTAAACGCTGCTAAGATGTGGAACTCACTCCCACTACAAATCCGGTCCAATCCTAATTTATTCTCATTCCGAAAACAACTGAAAACCCATCTATTCGCCAGACCCATCTAATGTTTAGTGTTTTCCTTCTCTCTCCCACCCCCATCAGCTCTGTTCTCCACTCATTAGCGCTTGGACGCCCATCGGGCAGCAGTCGCGCTCTACAAATCACAATACAATACAATACAATACAATACATTGGGCTCTGTGTGTGTGTATGTGTTGGGCTCTGTGTGTGTGTTGAGCTGTGTGTGTGTGTGGTGCTGTCTGTGGCTCTGTGTGTGTTGGGCTCTGTGTGGGTAGCTTTTTTTGTAGGTGGGTCTGTGTGAGGGTGGCTGTGTGTGTGTGTAGGTGGGTCTGTGAGGGTGGCTCTGTGTGGGTGTAGGTGTGTGTGTGTGCGTGCGTGGGTGGCTGTGTGTGTGTGTAGGTGGGTCTGTGAGGGTGGCTCTGTGTGTGTGTCTGTGTGTGTCTGTGTGTGTGTGTCTGTGTGTCTGCGTGTGTGTGTGTGTGTGTGTGTGTGTGTGTGTGTGTGTCTGTGTCTGTGTGTGTGTCTGTGTGTGTGTGTGTGTGTCTGTGTGTGTGTGTGTGTCTGTGTGTGTGTGTGTGTGTGTGTGTCTGTGTGGCTGTGTCTGTGTGGCTGTGTGTGTGTGGCTGTGTGTGTGTGGCTCTGCGTGTGTGGCTCTGCGTGTGTGGCTCTGTGTCCGCTAATACTCTCTACTACTCTCTGATGCTCACCTATTGCCATTGCAAATGACAATACCATTTATTTATGGTTTTAAAAAAATGAAAAATGAAAAAAATGCCATTTGCAATGCCAATAGCTCTAACTTTAACAAAGCCGAGACCATTGCATTGTAAATGCTTGTTTGGATTAGGGGTTAGGGTATTAGGCCTAAGGGCAGTGAAAGGGGTTGGGGTCATTTTAGGGACAGCACGGGGTGGGTGGGGATAGGGTTTGTTAAAGGACAGGGTTTTAGGCTTCAGGGTCCATGGTGGGGAATGGGTAGTCAGGGTCGTTTTTAGGGTGCGGGGCGGGTTGCTTTTTTAAAATAGGGGTTTGGGTTTCAGGCCTAAGGGCAGTGGAAGTGGTTGAGGTAGTTTTAGGGACAATGCAAGGGGGTGGGAGGGGGTCGAGGTAGTGTTTGTTAAGGGTTAGCGACAGCGTGGGGGTTGGAAGGGGGTTGGGTATTTCGATCTCGGGGAGGGGCGGGGGGAGTTTGTTGCTTAGGGTTGGGGGAGAGGGGGGTCGCGACCTTAGCCTCGGATACTCCTTTACCACGAAATTACGTGGTAAAGGCATGCGTGGTAAAGGAATGTGTTGTTACGACGCATTCGTGATAGAGGCATGCATGGCTAAGCCACGCATGCCTCTATCATACAACCGAGCCAAAAGCCCTTCCAGACCCTGGACAAGGTCTAGGGGATATTCATTGTGCCCCTGATGCTCATAAATGCCTGGCTCTATTGATGGACTCTACTGCCTAAGTCAAGTGATTCCGGATTTCTGCTTGGGGCCATGGGAGCACGCTCATGCTGGGACCGTTGATCTTGATAGTGCTGAACCCGTTCTGTCTCATTAATGGCTGGTACAACTGATATTCATTACTCCATGGATCAAAGTATGCTCCTTGCTGCTTTCAGTGTTTCAAGTTCACTAAGCTGAGACAACTGAAGCGCTTTGTGTTGCTGCCATTGAGTATGAATACTGCTTGGCACCACTGTTGTTCTGTACAGCATGGAACCTTCGGTGATCATTAATGCCTGTAATCAATGACACTCATTATTGCCCAAGTCTATTCCTCCCTGAGGACACTGACTGGCACCACTGATTTTTATAATTCCAAGGGGCCATTAATGCTCATATACATGGAACTTTGAGGATCATTCCTCCAGGGGGACTCTGATCGTCGTGCATACCAGGGTCATTTACGCTAGGTGACCGAGTATGAACCACAAACAAAAGAAATAAATGAATAAAATTCACTCGAAAAAACTATAGGTGAGCTGAGAACAGGAGGTGAATGGTGCCTTCAACACAAAACTTCGAAAGACAGGAAATATAACTATTACCGTTGTAAGTTCACCTTAATACCCGGCCAAGTCACATTTATAACCTCACACATTACACCACACATCAAATACTACAGTACGTCGTGTACAGTATCAGTAAGGTGAAGTGACTGATCCTTACAAATGGAAAGAATGACACATAAAAACTGATGAAATGTGAAACAGCAGCAAACAATGTCCTAGCTGTAACCATACAGCGTTATGCAAGGCATAATTAATAACCCAAGATGAGTTGTCATCAGCATGCAAAGAAACCCTGGCATAATTACTGTGGAGTAAACAACAATGTATATTAAGAACAAAAATGCAATTGCGCAATTATCGTTACATTTATTTATCACTCCACCAACATAACTCGTGATACATTGAAACTGTCACACATAAGGACATTCTCTCACAGTGGGCTATATGCTTTCTGTCTTTCAAACAGGATGGTGTAGTAGCAGTCAAGATGAATGTATTAGCCTCAACAGTTGTTTTCCTGTATGTTGATATTTCAGGCTGTAGGCACCTTTCACATCCCATGAAACATTACTAAATCTCAACTAATTTTAGTGATAGATTAGTTACCCATTTCACACATAAGCAGAACTTGCTAGCTTTAAAGAACCTGATTGCGAAAATATTGAAGGCAGAACTGGTTTCACTTACATTATTGCCAAACAAGGCCCACCAAACATAGGAGGCAATCAGTATTCATACTAATAAACACGTGTGTATTCTGAACACTGCAGCTCCTAAATGTCTCACATGGCTTGCATGACAGCATTTGAAATTTCGTAAAACAGAATAAATGTACCTAAACCCGCCGTTTAAAACTGTATTCAAGCAAAAGAAAATACGCAGCAAAAATCTGGAACACTCATAAGTAAAATACAGTACACCAATTTCCAGTTTGCACTCTTGGAGGGATAACCGACGAAACTTTAAATAAGCGCTCAAGATCAGATAATGCAGCCAAATAAAAAAGCCGGCGTGAAAAACCAAATCGCTTAGGTCTTCGGGCAGAAAATATGTTGCCTCGGCTTCTCTCTTAAAAGCAATGCCAGTGTTGTTAAAAGCGCCTCAATTCATCTTTGGAAGTGTGCTCTTGATATTATCTATGTTTTGACAGTTCTGTTAGCTCCTAGTACTATCTAAATTCACTCAGATCGCTGCTAATGATAACTAGACTTCTATCCGTGCTCTGCTGCTAGGCCCTCATCAGAAGTTGGCCAAAATGGTGAAAGCTATTTATGTAACCTGGTAAATACTCATCCCCCATGAGGTGGTATTTACCAGATGCCCTAATTACCTCCAATTAGGAGTTTTCCTCGTTAAAATAAGGAATTGCATGTGAAATCGTTTTTTTTTTATAATTTCATACCAAAGTCTGCATATCTCGAATTCTGCTCTTGATAATGCTCAAAACCATCCACTACTTTGCACATGATAAAACATACGCTTAATCAGAGCAGATCCATGAGAATAACCACATTCACTGAGATTTGTTCTGAAAATACTCAAACTAGAACACAGCTGTGCTGCTGAGAATACACAGCACCTGACAATGTTGTGCAGAGACTACACCCAATTGGAATTTTGTGTGGAAAGCAATTCTTTCCTCAGAAAAATTCAGAATAAGAGATATTAAATGCATTAGGTAAATACTGCACCCCAGAGTGTTGGTACTTACCAGAGTGCTAAATGCTTCATTACATTCTCGGCCATTTGTTTTTGGGCCCTTGTGCACCCCATCTAGATTAGTGATCTTTTATTTTAACCTTGGGAGAGATTGCGCACACACACCTCATCGTGGACTGGGGGAGATGCACCGGGGAGTGGGCGTAGAGGAGCAATCGAGGCACTTGAGGGGCAGAGGCACGAGGAAACATACATTTAAAAAGCTGTATAAAAATCCTTGGATAGGAGTGGAAATCAATTGATAAGCTTGGGGGGTAGCAACATGGAGCTAGCGGAGTATAAGGGGGAAACACACAAAAGGAATAGAGCAAGAAAGCATGCACTCTCATGGAGTGCTGAAAGAAAAAGAAAAAAAGTAATTTCTTGAATGGGAGCTGTGAGAAGTTAGCCTGGCATATGATGTCCACTATTCTAGAGGGCACCTTGCACCAGTGTAATCGACCCTTGTTGATGGTGTTTATAAAGTCAACCTTATAGACAAGCTATCCTAGTGGTAGCATGGACCAGCAGTCATAGGCTAAGACTTCAGAGAGCATGTGAAGCAAGCTGTTTTACCAATTATAATCCCTTGAATACCAAATGAAAGGACACCACACAAGGTATATATCAAATATATATGTATTTATTTCTAACACAACCCCTCTGTACACTTTATGAGGTCAGAGGTAAAAGTACATCACAAGTTACACAATTAGCATACGATAAGTTGCACAAATACAGTTATGCCCTAGGGGCCTCACAAACCATATACTAAGAAAGTGGTATAAGAACCACGTCTGAAACAGTGAGTAGGCCTAGGGCCTGGGGAATCGCTGGGGCTACACTGAACAACCAAAGGTTAGGAAGTAGGAGACCCACGGGAGACGCGTGCAGTGTCTAAACACAGTCGCGAGTTACCATTGACTTATAATGGGAAACGAAGAAGTTACAAAGTTACTGTTTAAGGGCACTTGCGGATGGACTACGACAAAACCCCTTTAGACTAGGACACTTCGAGAGTCAAGACCCATGGGAGAACCAGAGTAATCGTGTTACCTCACCCAGGGAAGCCGGGTGCATAGGTGCCTTTTGGTGTCGGGTTTCCTCGATGTTTTCTATGGAGTTCGGCAAAAAAGTACTGCAGGCGACCAGAGGAAAAGTGTCCGAGTGGATCCAAAGGTGGATCGAAGATCTGAAGAACCTGAAAGCAGAGGGGACAGAGTCTGGGTCACTAGCCAGTGACCAGGAAGGTACCAGGAAGGAACCAGGCGATGTCGCGATGATCTTAGGTGAAGAGGTGAAGCTTGTCTCTGCAGCCACAAGGACCAGGAAGTGTAGACGACGACCAGGAGCTGGATTCGAGCTGTCCCACGAAGGATCTAGTTGACTCCGGTGTCGGTATCCAGACTGGACCCAAACGCAATCCACGCAGGAAGTGAAGATGGGCTTTGGTGCAGACCAGCAAGGTCTGAAGAGCTTCTCCTTTGCAGGGAAGCTGGAGCAAGCCTGGGGCAACCAGGAAAGCCGTTTGGTTTCAAAAGAATGTCTTCAGGGGGATCACTAGCCAACGGGCTAGCAACCGGGAAGACACGTTGAGCTGAAATGCAAGAGCAGGCCCCACGCGGCACTCGTGGAGTGTGGAGGGATGAGCTTCGGTGTAAATGGTGCTCGGTTCTGGGGCTTCTTGTACCCCAATGCACAACTGCGAGTTACCTCAGGTGTCGATGCAGTTAGCAAAATGCAGGATGTCCAGGGTGTCCGGTCCCACGTCTCTCATGTCCGCCACGGGTCTCAGCTTTGCTGTGGATGTGGCTCGGAGTCAGAGAAGTCTGGAAGTCCAGTTCCTGTGTCGCTAAGTCTTCGGGTTCCGGCGGGAGCGTCGACAAAGCAGACCGGCAAGTTACTGGTAGTGCCTGTTTGCACAGGGTGGTCACTCCTTGACCACAAGGGAGATGTCTTCAGTCTTCTAGTCAGAATAGAATGTCGAAGGTCCAAGAGTTCTGTATCAAAGTTTCGTTCCAGGATAATCTAAAGTCCTGGGGACACAGCTCCTATACTTATACTAAGCTATGGGGCTGGATTACCTGCTAGGTCCCTCCTATGGGTGGACCTGGGAAGGGGGTGGTTACACCCCTTTCCCTTTGTCCAGTTTCGCGCCAGAGCTGTGCTGGAGTGCCCCAGCAACTGGTTTGAACCGGGCTATGCATGGAGCACCTTGTGTGCCCCAGGCTGTTTCTCAAAAAGCATCTGCTGATGCAGCCCTCCCTGTCCCAATACACATCTGCCTGTCTGGGGAGGTGCTGGCACCTCCCTGGACAGGAAACCTATTGTCCAGGCCTCCCCTGCTGGAGTTTCGTCCAGCAGCAGGAGGTCAGACTTGTGTCTGTGGCAGCAGCATCCATTTTGTGATGCTGGGGCTCTGTTTAACTTTAACCGGGTAAAGCAGTAACTACATGTGTTCTCCCTCTAGAAGGGTGGAATGCTACCCCCGCCACCAGAACTGGTGGGGGGGGGGGGGGTAGTATTCCAAAGTGTTTGACACCTTACACGACATGTTTTGATAAAGCCAATCCAAAATTAGCATTAACCGCTAGGATTATAATGCACTTAAAAGTATGTGGTATGGCTATATCATAGAACAGCTATAAGGAGATGGTTCTGAAAGCTGCAGGGGGGCTCAGCTCATGCTAGGGCACCCTCTCACATAAAACCAAGCACTCTGCCTCCAGGATTGTCGAGGCCTACCATATGAGTGACTTATAGGTGCATATGTGTCTATATGTATAGGTAGATATAGATATACTATATCTAAGTAAGGGGTGATTACACCACCTTACCCAAGATGAGTGATAAGCCTGTGGTGTCAGTTTGGAGGGGTGGCATAATACATGCTGTAGCCCCTGGTAGGCCTTGAATGCACCTATGCCCTGGGTACCTATGGTACACTATACAGGGGCTCACAAAGGTGACCCAATACCCAATCTGGTATGTACCTTAAGTCCATGGTATCAATTTAGAGAGAGAACAGCTGGGCTGTGGGTCTGATTAGTAGGTCCACAGCCACACTAAAGTCGAAAAACCAGAAAATCACAGCAAAAAGTGGGGATGACCATAGGAAGCAGACCCTACTCCTACAGGAGCGATGGAAGAACACAAGTCATCCACACAAAGGGACGGTAAAGAAGCTATGCTATGGAGAGGGACAAACGCAAAAAGAAAAAGGAAAGCCATTAAATAAGAAACAAGAAACAGAAATCTACAAGAAAGCCAACCCATGGTAAGCAATGGGCTGGCCTACAGCCCCCGTAAGTTTTGATATGGTCCACAACAGGTCTTTCAACAGCAAACAGCTAAAAGCGATCTGTAGAAGAGACCTAAAAAATATATATATATTTATAAATCACAATCTAGGACTATTGTTTGACTGATATGCTAACATGCTTCCTGTTTTCTCTTAACAGAGTGTCAAGTTGGAGTTACAAGGTGATCCTAGAATATGTGGAACATAAAAAGTAACCCATGAAGAGTACTATGAAGAGCAATTCGGTATTAGCTACAAGGTTATTCCTTGGGCACTAAAGCATCACTACCGTGGGCCTCCAGGTGGAATGTAGCAGGGCCCCTTATAGGCCTTTTAGGGACACTTAAAACAAAGCACCAGCGGGATGGGGTGGCTCAGTAACACGTGTCAAACAATTTCCTATGCTGCTGAAGTGCAGGTAGAGACAGACTAATACAAATAATTGTAAATAATTTTATATTGCAACTAAACCCGGTGTGAAGGATTCCAGGTGGTTTTGGTTTTTTAAGGATGGGTGGCAGCTGAAGTCATTGACTACCAGAATCGCATGCAGGTTAACACACCTGTGTGTCTCTTACTCTATACAGGACCACATCTCTGATTTTAAAGTGGTCATTGCTGATTTTATTTTTTCAAAACGTGAACCAGAGAAGTATCAAGAAAACCATTTGCAAACTTTAGCTTCTCCTCAACTTGGGCATGATAAACATGTGTATAAAATTCGGAGTACATAATGAACTTTTATTCACTAGTGTTCAACATGTCCTACGTTATGTAAATTCCTTACAACAGAATTGTCACATTATCAACCATGATGTGCATTAGGACTTCGAGACCTTCCTCACCAATGTGTGTCCTCTGGTGTGTAAGTACGTATACAATCTATACATCTAGCTGATTCACGGAGAAGAGTATTCGATCTTCACAATAATAAACAATGTATAGAGGTGGATATTCTAAGCGGTGTTCCTTAGTTCTGCTTGAATGCTGCAGTGCTAAATAGATAACTACATAGCACTCACACATTCAACTTGCCTGCACGAGTGTTAACTAGAAGTATGATCAACCTGTCTCCAATATCAATTAAGATATTATGTATACCTGTCCCGTTAGTTTTTAATTTGTTGTAACTTTTTTTCTGTTCTCAAAACATTTCGTTTTTTTAAAGTACAATTACAATCATTTACATAGTACACAAAATACAATTAATGTTTTTCACACAATTTATTTCCCAAGGAGACCCCCTTTATAACTTAAATAAATAACTTGCGAGTTGAAATCTGCAAAAATTCTTAAAATGGTAAGCAGTTTAAAAGCAAATGTTTGCAGTGGGTACATAACTCACTGAGCCCTTTTACCCAACTCCTGACTAGCTGGCTAAATAAGGATGGCTACAAAAAATATGCATAGACACTCAGGCTATTTTATGCAAAAACTAAGTCTAACACGTACGTATTTTATATTATAATCTACAACCGACACTTCACCCCTCCTGCGAATTTAATTATTCAATCGTACAATCATAGATTACATTCAGGCCTCTCCAGCATTTGCATTAACGCCCTGAGTTATCTTACTACTACACCCTGCAATATAGATTTCTGTAGCGCAAGATGAGAGCTGTAAAGAAGGGGCAGGGGAACCTGAAGAAAGATAAGGATTGGTTTAATGGCGAATGCAAGAAATTAAATGGCCCTGATCAGAAAAGAGGCTCAAATAATGACGCGGAGTTAGCAAACAGCCTGGTGAAGACTAAGAATGCATACAGAAAGTTAATAAAAGAACAGAAAATTGCCCACAAAATGAAGTGTTGGGAAAATCTGTTGGAGGCAATTAAACTCAAAGATACAAAAATGTAATAGAGATTAGTACAGAAGGTTCAGGAAAGGTACCGGGGCAGTGGATGTTGTGGTGGAAGATGTGTGGGTGGAATATCTTAAACAGATATATGGTGAAAGGTTTGAGTCTGAGGGTAAGAGTGTCTCACCATAAATAGGGGGTGAACGAAGATATTATGTCGCAGTACACGTTAGCCCCAAAATATATGGGAAACACATGTCCTCTATATGCTGACGACCTAGTGATCTTCGATCTAACAGAGATAGACCTGCAAAGAGAGCTGGATCTGTTTAGGGATTATGTAATAATAAAAAAATGGTTTTAAACTGAGCTTCGGTTAAAAAAAAAAACGGTAAAGTTTATGTGGATTAAAAGCCCTACAACACTGGAAGCGGTTAGTGAATATAAGTCTCTTGGAGTTTGGTTTGTGAGATCATTAAAGTGTTATGTGCATCTGGAATCCCTAAAAGCAACAGCCCTTACTTCAATCAGCGGGCTGAAAAAATGTAATTGGGATTATGGTGAGATGCCCCATAGGCCCATTTTAAAAGCTTATGCAGCAATAAAATGCCATCAATTCCAGTATGGGGCTGAATTAATAGGTCTGATTGGCAAAATTAGTTGGAATCTTGAAGCGGGGAAAAGCTCCAAAAGTTTACTCGCCTTGCAAGGTTCGGCCAGGATACAGGCAATAAGGTTACAGACGGCAACTGTGTCATGGGGTGGTATGGCCTTCACAGCTGTAATTAGAATCTGGCAACTCATGGACGCAGTTGATGGGCAAAAGGTCTCCCTTTAGTGTAAAAATGAGATATTGCAAAGTGAACTTAAATGGACAAGGGAGTGGAGGAAACATCTGGGGGGCGTATGCAGAGAAATGAAGGCTAACATGTGCCCTCAGAGGCTAGAAATTGAGACTTCATGGAGTATATTGCGGTCCCAAATAAAGGTACAGTCTACAGAACGGGATTGGCAATACCTAAAGGGAAAATGCTCAGTCCAGTGTACGATTGTCTCTTGCCACAATGAAGAATGGTTCTCATATGTGGATTTCTGACCGAACCAATGGCTTAGATGTGAGTTATAAAGGCTAAGGACTGGAATGAATCCATGTTACTAGAGTGAAAAGGTTAAAAAGTTAATGATAGATTCAGTGGGTAACTGTACCTGTGGCCTGAACACTGTAAGCAGTATTACGCACATTCTTGTAGACTTTTTTTTTTATTCTTGCCGTTATGGATGAGTATTTTACGCCCATTGTTTTATGGCAGTAGAAATTCTGTGCAAGCCATAGCATTGTTAACTGACATGCGCTTTTTTGGTGGAGCATGTGTTACTGGGCGATTAATTTCTCCTATAAAAACGTTTGTATGGGATTGTGAGCAAGCCAAGTAGTTTGTAAGAAGATTTGTGGTATTCATCATCTTTTATTAGGCTTTGTCTGAGACCCTCTAGTTCGTGCTGTTTTACATTATTGGGTAAATGGTTGTACATATGCTTGATGTGTTAATATTTTTAAGATTTGTATGCCTTTTTAATGTATGTTTTTCTGTGATGTTGGTATGTTGTTTAAAGACTTGTGGTCTAAATAAACATTTTCTTCTGTAGCAGGTAAATAACGCCCCCCTCCTCCCAGCGAATTTAAAGTACAGTCTGCCTGTCACAAAGTCAGGCAGAATAGTTGCACTATCACGTCTCATTTTGCTAATTTGGGGTTGGAGTTTTAATATCATAATCCAAAGGACGACCGCCATTGAAGCGTTCGCACCTTACTGCTGAAGCCCGCGTTTCTCCAAATTGTGGACTCCCAGTTGGGAGCTGCTTTTGGTCCCCTGTCCTAACCGGGTCCCCGGAGTTGTTCCCTCTGTTTCCAGCACTAGTTCCTGTCCCCACCCCTCTTCATCTCCTTCCTACACGACTGAGGCCTGTTTCGATTTCATGTTCCTGCTGGCGGCTGGCAAGGTTGGGGAAGTCGCCTCGAACACGGGGCCCTGCGTCACCGGGGGCGGGAGGCCTTGTTGAGAAATCCCCGCGACCGGAGGATGCACTTCTCGGCACTCAGGAAGCCGCGCCGTGACCGGCCGCAGTTTCTGCCAAGCCGGCCAGACGAGTTCCAGCCAGCCCGGCCAGCCCGGGGCAGTATCCGCCAATCATGCTCGACGCGAGAGGGATCCGGTTCCTCGCTCGTCAAGGGCAAACGGCTCTTGAAGCAAGTGTGGTTGTCGCGCGGCACGCACTGGCAATTGGGCGCGAGGCGCCTCCGGTGTTTTACACCTGACTTCTCGCTGAAGTCTGCTGGTTCCGAGATTGTTGCATCCCAATCTTACTCTTTGCTTTTTTTTATTTTTATCTTCTAGTCACAACATTATCAACCGTCTCAGGGGAACTACAACTTCCTGACGTTTCTTCGCGTTTCCTTCCTCTTTCTAGAGGGGTGTACGGCAGAGATCCGGAAGTTGTTCTAACTGCTCTGCCTTCCTCGGCTTCATTCTTTCTTCTGCACACCAGGGAAGTCTAATCGCCTATTATCAGTTTGTTAGAAAAAAAAGTAGAGGGGTGGGAGGGGTGTTTAGGTGCACAACTAAGCGGTCTAGATGGCTCAATGGCAACAGGGTCACCAGGTTCGCAGGGCTTTCCTTTTACAAAGAAGTACTTTCTGGTGTGGCACCAGACAAATTGGTTCTGTTGAAGTGAAGCAGGTGTACAGTTCTAAGAATAAATAATGAGGGGTGTTAGAAGGCCTATGACCAGCAAACCCCAGATGACATGGGTTCATCTGGTAATCTTGTCTGCCACTTTAAGGCTAGTGTTCAAGCTCCAGCCCTCATATTGCTCCAGAATCTCAAAAACTGCTAGTAAAAACGTACTATTGCTGCTGGTCAGTCAAAAATGTGGAGAAAGTGGTCAATGAAATATCAGACACCACTCAAACCCAAGACACGTATCTGGAAATTTAAAATTATGACACAGGATGTAAAGTTAACAAGATTCATGGCCCAATGTATAATGTTGCTGAACTACTGCACATCAGTATAGACCGTGTACTCCTGTTCTGGGTTTTCATCTAACAACCGAAATAATCCTGGAACTTGCAGTACCAGTTCAGTCTAGTTAATTCGAATAAACTCACATCCCTCAAAGCATTAAATATTACAACCCATTTCGGAGAGAGCTCCTTTTCCCTTATCAATTTTTCTTGGAATAAGAGTTCAAATTTCTAAACTGCTTATGCCCAATTGATACATAGGACCAACTTAAGAATGTAAAATACACTTTGTGAATCGCCTACAAGTGCTAAGTGCATTTAGACAGAATATTTCTGGCATACGAATGGTCACAAACTTGTTCTGGAAATTCGGAATTCTTTATGGTTCTGGAGTTCCTACTGGCCTGAATCAAAGTAACCTGTTGATCCTATATTTACAGTGATGATGAAGGGAAGGCTTAGGGGTTTTTTGGTTTCCCAATCATAAAGCTCTATGATTAACTGGGGCTATAATTTGCCGGGAAACTTAGCTGGAAGGCCTAGATATTGAATGCAAGAACAGCTTTACTCCAGTCTTCCGGGGAGGTATTATAAATTGAGGCAAAAAGCAGGTGCTCAATGTATTAGTACCGTTCTCTAACTATATATAAGCATAAAACGGAACCACTGTGATTTTTGGGGATGAGTGCTGGTGGTACGGTAACCTAGACCCGCTGCTAGTGGCAGAACATTTATTAGGGCACTGCTAAGTTTGGGACCTTTTACCCCTTGTTCGCACTTCATACAGAACTCGGTCGTACACCTATTTCTAATCCGGCAGCATTAAAAACAATGCTGTATTGAATCAGGCTGGTAAGGAATTAAAAGACCATAGTATATTTACGTTCACTGGAGGACGCCTATAGGTGTGACAGTGCAGGTCGAGGGAATTGGCTGGTGTATCTGAGGAACATGCTAACTGAATTGCAATTGGAAGGGGCTATGAATAGACCTGAGAAAGGTAGGGTGTGACACCATAGAACTTGGAAAGAGCGCTACTAAAAGCTTAGTTGGGAAGCTCGATGTAATAAGACCAGGGAGCAAGTTGAGCGATGACTTGCTAGTACAGCAGGCTCTGATTGATTAGACTTACCTGGACCAGATTAATCCAGAATTGAACACACACTATATATTAAGTTTAGATTGGGGATGTTCCCTTCTAGGGATTATCCTCTTAGATGTGCATGGCTTTGAAGAGGAAGTGAAGTTTGTGATTGCATGTTGGGGGGGGGGGGGTTCAATACTTTGCACCTTTTGCTATTTTGCACACATTTTTTTATTGCCAAAAAGATGGTTGTCACCTTTATTTGGGCATTATGAGGTTGGCTCCACCAGAACTGTCCTAGCTTTTTATCTTGGGGCAGATGATGAAATAATTTAACTCTGAAGCTTCATATCTCTGGTTAAGAGAGGCTTTTAGCCAGTCTTAATCCTTGGAGTCGATAGACTGTTTTAGGATGCTTGGTTGTCAGTGCCTAGATCTGTTAGGTTGTGATCTGTACTGTATATGCACCTGCACTTTGATGTACTAATATATATTGGATACGCACTGCTTTTAATGATAGTAGATTTAAAATACTGGCGACCGTACTATTACTATTAATAGGACGTGACCTGTACTGTATGTGTGCACACACTTTTATGTTTATGTTATATGGTAAAATTGATGAACCTAGATTCCTTTCATTATGCATCCTCAAATAAAATTAATTGTATACAAGTATTGTAAGCAGGGCAATATGGCATAAGTTGTTTGAGGGACTGTACAATCTAATGATGGATGATGAAATTGTATTAACAGAGGTTAGATGTATTCTTAATATGCACATAGAGGTACGCTGTTGCAACTTTTACATTTTTCTAGAAGGAATTGTACACTTTCACATTTTCCTAGTAGGAATTGTGTACGTCTGCTTATAGAATCAACTTTTAATTTGAAAATTATGTCTTACACAATGTTATCTTAGACGCACTCAATTTAATTGTGTATTAGTCTTATGTGTTATTGTTTGGCTTCATGCTGAGACAATAAAAACTATTGTTGACTGTTTCATGATCTTGTTAGAAAGCAGGGCTGAAGGTATTGTTTACCCCTTAAGACTCAGCGAGAGCAGAGGGAAAATAAATTAAACAGGCTCACACTGAACTCTCTCAGCCCTATCCAGAGTGAGCTTTCATATGCATGGAAAATGCAAAAAGCTTCAGCGTTTGGACACCAAACATATTTCTTAGCAGTCCACACCTCTAGCATACTCTGGAGACACAGTGGCCATTTCGGAAATGTTTTTTTAATTTTTTTTATCTGGGTATAACTTTCCCCTTGGCCCATGGCATCTTTGCTAGACAATCATTACATAACGGTGCATCAGCGAAGACCTGGCCATGCAAATCCCACATGTCCTTTGCAGAGAAGAGTTCCTTCTTTTGGACTGGTTTGAAGGAAATGGGGAACAGTATTTCTGAAAGTAAAGTTCTATGTTGTAAATGAACTTTAAACTATTTGAGAATTTAATATGAACTCTCCTAAAGACTGCAGTTATCCCATTACATTTGTGGTTTTTCCTGTGACGAAACAAGAAGAATTTCAAAGTCAGAACTATGCTGCTCATGTTATGTATACATGTCAAATCATACGGTATTGGAATGTTAGTATGCTTACACCAGTTGCCCAGATAGGAATTGCAGCATACTAATGTTCGATAATTAATTAATCTGCAGTGATAAGAGTTAAATCAAAAATAAAAATAGAGTCATCTTCCAGAGAGACTGCCTCTCGCAAAGCATGAGAATTGGACAGAAAGAGAGCGAAGTGTCAGTGGACATATGTTTAAGGTACCCATCTCATATATTTAGTTTGCAGGATTACCATTTCCACAGCAATGTACGGAGAGAAGGTTACCCGGAGATACTGCTAAAATGTATCAATTCACTGTTACAGTTATATGCAGAATTTTCAGGGCAAATTCTAAAGCTGTCTTTGTCTTTCGACACTCACTACACCCTACATCTGTAGGGCCTACAGATATCAGTGACCATCAGAATTGATCAATGACAGCAGCACAGTCTGTGTTTCTATTTTCTCTTGTATCTCATTCTTCTTTCCCCGTTTCCACCATTGACCCTCGTACCCCTATGTACGTGGTCATTGGTGAAGGCAGTGAGAAACAGACGTACGCATCACTCCTGAGGGAATCTGAGCAGGTCAGTGGACCCCGTCAGGTCTTCAGTAGCCATGTGTTAGCTTGGGTCTCTCTACTTTGATACCTGCTTGATAATTCTAACACTTTAATAGATTGGTTTATAGCCATGTTTTAGTGACTTGAGAACAGTCCGTCAGGGAAATAAGACCAGAATCTTGATTTTTTTTGGTTTCAGGAATACATTTGAATAATGTGTGTGATCTGGAAACAGGCCAAACTGCTAAAATATCTGCTTTCAAAGAGCATTTCAGAAGAAACTGAATTATGTACTCACCGAAGCAGTGTTTGGTTCAAGGCACGTAACTAGTGAATGTTTTCATCCAGCTGGATCACCTCACGGGTAGAGGACTGGAGAGAAGGGTGACACCCAGAGCCCAGTGGAGCATTGTCCAGATGCAATCAAACGAAATTGTTCTAACACAAGGCCTGGACTGTGTGTTATTACAGTGGGTAATCATGCAGTGGCTCGTTTCATGAAAACAACAAAGGCACCCATGGAAAATGTTCTAGTTCAGTAGACAGATAATTTGCTTGTTGGCGAGTATGGCAGCCTAAGCACCTCATTTTAACATGTAGGCAGCGAGAGGTAAACTGTGAAACAGCATTCCTCCCTGTAATTACCCTAACACACCATGAAGGTGTAAAACCATAAGCATGCTCAAAAGTAACCAGGGATGATAATGCATTGAATTCAGTATCCCCAAGAAGATCACAGGTGTTGAGATAGTATTACTACATCACTCCAATAGCCACATCACGTGGCATGTTCCATCATTTGGCCTACTCTCGTGTGGGTAGAGTCGTCATATGCTGCCAGGATATAATTTACCAGTGTCTTATAGTTCGACAAATTGAAATGTGTTGTCCTAGGGCACCCTGCTTTGTTTGGTGCCTGCTTCTCACTAAATATACCCTAAAGTAAAATACACTTAGAAAGAGATGTAAGAACTTTACTAAGACCCCCCAGAAGAAGATTAAAAGCAAAAATAGGAATGAGCATAACCTTTCACGTCAGAGCTACACTGACCCAATTTCGTTTCTAGTGAAGATGACGAAGGTTAAGTACACTCATCAGGAGCTGTTGATCTTGATACCCTAGAACATCTGCCTACTAGACAGGGTAAGAAATGGTGAAATATTTAATTTTCTTTTAGTTTTAGAAAAGGATATAGGAGTGTCAGGTTGGCCACTCATGAACTATGTAAACCTCTGGGGATGGTTCACTTCTCTTGGCACCTTTCTGGCAAGACAGTTGCTCATCTGCTGGGGAGTCAGGATTTGACAGTGTCTGGCAATGCCGCGGCAGAGAAAGGGAAAGGAGGCTTGCAACGCACATCTGGAGCCCTGGTGGAACATCATCAGTTCTGAAGGATTCCCTTTCCCCTACTGGGCTTCAGTACACACTGAAACATGTAGCTGTAGCAATTGCACAAAGAGTTACCCTCATTCACCTATGTATCTGCACAGATCCTCCAACGTACTAACAAGAATGGGAGTGAATTGCACCAATGTGTGAAGCAAAATTGAAGACTTGGTATTGAAGTATTGGTCCTGTTAACCTAGGAGGACACAGATGTTTGTTATCATAAAGCCATCGTTAAGGATAAAAAA
The DNA here is from genome assembly GCF_964261635.1 of Lissotriton helveticus. Taxonomy (NCBI): domain Eukaryota; kingdom Metazoa; phylum Chordata; class Amphibia; order Caudata; family Salamandridae; genus Lissotriton; species Lissotriton helveticus. The sequence goes on from NC_136070.1 coordinate 645,587,527, forward strand.
AGACCACAGAAGTCAGTGACTTTCCACATGAACTTTTTCGGACTGTGATTACGACATACCATATGGGAAACAATGTTGGTGAAAGTGCAGCTTAGTTGCCTCTTAATGTGCCTACTCGGCGATAAAACCAGCTTTATATCTGATATCTGAAGCACTGCCAAGCTTTTCAAGGTTTTCTACCTTAAGGGATAAACTGCAGTTCAGAGGGCCTGAATGGCTTGTTTAATTCAACATCCCTAAAATGGAGTCCATTACTATCTTGCTAAACCAAACAATCATCTGCAATGCAATAGGTGTCGCGTTTACACTAGTTTGAGCTATTGGCATTGTAAATGGCACTGCCTTTTATTTATGGTTTGGGTTTTAAAACAAACAAAAAAAGCATTGTAATTTACAATGCCAATAGCTTATACTCTCGCAAATGCACAACCTATTGTATTCCAAATGGTTGAAGGCATCACTGTTGTAATTTAGCAGCGATTAGGTTAAGCATTAGCAGAACACATCTTGTATTTATAGACTTTCTTGTCCGTTGTGTGGAATCCATTTTGTATTTCTGGCAGCCATTTTGTTTGCCATGTGCTCACCATGTGCTCTGTCCTACCTTCCTGTTAACTGCTCTTGAAATCTGCCTAGAGATGAGATATATTTAGCCTCTCCTGCTTCGCCCATGCTCTGTTTAGCTTGCAGCTGTTGTCAATCCATATCTGTCAGGATGTGTTTACTAGACTGTAGCCACTGTTAGCTCCTCCTACTTGTCGACCCTGCATTTTCTGTATGACCTTATATGTACCTAAAACCAACACTCTGTACTTGTACCGCCTTCTTTTGAGCCCCTGTGTGGGTATAAAAGGACCATGCTCCTTCCAATCAGTGTGCTACTTCATGCATTACTGAAGGGTGCTGTGTGAATGTAGTTCCACCTCATGAGGTTTAATAAACTCTGTCTTTTCTATTCCAGTTTCTGTGCCAACTTATATTCTATGGTCTGAGGTCTCTGTGCAGAGAAGGGGGAATCCCTTGTACTGGTAGGCCTTGCTGAGCCTCACCACCACATCACTGAGTTGCCCCCTTCTGTCTCCCATGGCCTCTGAAGAGGTCCCCGTTTGTTACTAGTTAAATAAACAAGCCGGTGGTCACAACTGCGCACAAGAGACCCTCCTGCAGTAAGAGAAACTCAAAGAAAATAGTGCTTACAGACTAAAGAACAACCAAAGTAACAGAGCCAGTCCTCATGGGAGGTTACAAATGAAGATAATGCGGTACTAAGGTGGGACAAACTGGCCTAATAATAATTCAGAAGCCAGCAGTTACGTAGGACCAAATGACACAAGCCAATCAAAAATATGGGCAGAGGGGGGGCGTGGCTTGGACGGCAGGAGGAATGGCCGCCTGATCCGAGTGCTCTGCGGAGAAGGGAGAGCGAGCTCGGTGGCTACATCGATTCCAGCGGCGAGAAAGCGAGCCAAAACCCAGGATCCGGGTACTGGACCCCAGCGGCACATGTCAATGCCCTGAATTCGGGCCATGAGCATTTTTCAGAGGCTTAGCGGGCCTTTGGTCGACCACGCGTCTCTCGCCCGGGCTATGGCCAAAATGGCGGCGCCCTGTCTCAGCTGCGGCGCCTGACCCTCGAGGGCTCCGGAGGGGCTCCCACTGGATTTTCCGACCTACCGCCGGCATTGCAGGACACACAGCCCAGGTTAGACCTCAGTCAGCGGTTGTATGTCGGTGGGGGGGGCGCGAGTGACCGGCGGTGGACGTTTCTTTCAGCTCCTCGTGCCTGACCCTAAAATGGCAGCGGCGCCACCAGCGAGCTTCACGAGGAGGGCACACACCGACCCACGGTGAGCTTCTGGACCCCTCACGTTCCCATCCACCAACATCCTCTGCCACAACAGTGCCACAACAGTACCATGACCCATTCATGTGCTGATGCAAACAGCCCTACCTACACATCTGTCTATAGCTGCCTGTGCCTGTCCCTGTGCCTGTGCCTGTACCTATATGTTTAAAACCATGTGGGGAGCAACTTCCTGCCTCACTGCCACAGGTCTTCCACAAGTCTGCATCAACACCACAGGGAAGCACTAACGCCCGAAGAGTGCATCAGGTGTGCTAAGGTGCTAAATGGCAATGGCGCTGATAGCGACCCCCACGAGGAACGTGCTCATAGACCCTCGATGAGCTTCGGGGCCCTCCACAAGCCAAATCTGCTGCCACGTCCTGCCATCTGTTGACCTAATCCTACTGCCAATTAAAGGTATATGCAACCTACCTGCTTCACCACGTGGAGTTTCCTGTCCGACCACATTGCCACAGGCAGCACTAACAGCCTAGGTGGAGTTTATTTCCACGTTATACAAGAACAGCACACCGCCGCTAACAAGCACTGTTCGATACCTGCACCTGCTCACCCGCAATCCAGTAGCCATTACCCAGGGTCGTACATCCCTTGGATTCTGGTCCTGTCCCCCTCAGGGGCCAAAGGGTGCCAGTCACGACAGCCAGCAGTGTCTTCTACAGTATCTACAGTATCTAAGTTCTGGCTGGCTCCTCACTAACGCGATCAGTGACAAGCATCAGTGATTCCACTGCCGTCTCATAGCACGTAGACGCCCGGCCTCGTCAACAAGCAGTGCCCTTCTTCAGCGATTAAGCGATTAAGTTCGAGCAGGCTCCCAAACGAGGGCGAACACAAACCAAGCAACAATGGCAAATACAGAGGACAGGAATAACCCAAAAAAAGTAAAGCCTGGAAGTCTGTTGGACTCACCCATCAAAAGTAAGGCCGACATGGCAGCCAATATTGAAATGATCCTAAAGAAGATGGCAGATCTACATGAACTTTCCAAATCTACCAAATCCAACACCGACTCAATGCAACTGGAGCTCACTGCAATCAGAGCAGATATAAATGTGATTAATATTGGCTTGGGCGCAGCTGAGCAACGAATAAGCGACGTGGAGGACATTTCGAAACAATCAGTCGCCAAAATCAAAAGTTTAGAAAAGATCACGGAAGAGATGAAGCGTCACAATGCAGAGTTGGAGGACCGGAATAGAAGAGGCAACATCAAGATCTTTGGTGTGCCGGAGAATTCCGAAAAAGATGCGGATTCCTGCGTGGCTTTCCTCGAATCATGGATTCCCATGATAACCAAATTGTCCTTCCCACACGGCCTGGAACTGGATAGGGCACACAGGATCCCCACCTTCACTGCCAAGAACTCCAACGGCCCTAGACCGCTGATCTGCAAACCGCTCAGATTTCAACACGTAGAGATGATCCTCCAATTCGCGAGAAGAAACCACGCCATCACATGGGAAGGCCATAGAATCATCTTCACACAAGACTACTCTAGAGATACAGTATCAATCCGCAAAGGGTTCCTGGAACTCAGAGACAGACTAAGATCCAAAAGCATTCCCTTTTCTTTTGCTGGACCAGCGAAATTCAGGATCGTCGTAAACGGCCATCCGAGATACTTCACAGACCCCAAAGCCCTTGCAGCTCTGCTGGAAGACCGTCAGGAACAAGAAATGGACCTAGCGTTAGGCCTCTCGAACAAGAGGAAAACTTGACAGCAAATGCTTTCACGCGCAATCAGGCTCATTTTCAGTCTCGAGCTCTTGTGTAAAGGGTCATTGTCGTGCTTTTTTGGTGCTAGTCATTAACTTGCAGTTTCAGGTCTCCACATGTCTCCACAGGTATCCGCATCTGTAATGTGAGTAGGCCATGTGCCCCATGCATTTTTGTTATTACGTGTTCTTCTCACCTTGGTTGCATCGTCATGTTATAGGCTACATTGATTCCTCCACAATCTAGTTTTTGCAATTTGGTTTGTGCCCAGATGGGAGGAGGTAACCTTGATGTTAGTATATTGTTCTATACTGCTCAGAAAAATGCTCCTATGTGCTCACCAACACAGGACAGTTACAAGGTTTTAGTTTTCTAGATTATAGAGTTAGTGCATTGGTCGTGCTTTAATGGTGCTAGTCATTCACTTGTCATTAACTTGCGGTTACATGGTCTCCACATGTCTACACAGGTATCCTCATCTGTAATGTGAGTAGGCCTTGTGCCCCATGCTTTATTAATTTTACGTGTTCTCCTCACGTATGTTACTCCGTCATGTTATAGGCCACGTTGATGTAACAATATTGTTCCCTATGGCTCAGAAGATGCTCCTATGTGCTCACCAGCACAGGATAGTTACAATGTTTCGAATTTCTATAGTATAGATTATTGCAATGTTTTATTTTAAGTCTGGAAGTACTAGTTATCTTATATGTATCCCTTAACTCCGCCTTGCACGGGTCTGCCGTCGCACTCCCGATGTACGTTTTGGGGGGGAGGGGGGGAGGGACGGAGGGTGGGAGGGGGGAGTAGAGGGGGGGGGGGGTAGGAAGGGGAGAAAATGGAGCTGAAAGGGTCCAAAGAGCCCTAATGTCTTTTCTGTACGTTCTATGCTGTTTTGTTCTTAAGGTTACCTATGTCACAAATGTCAATTATATTTTTTTACAGTCCACTATGAGTCCACACATTTTCCCACATGTTGAGCAGCCGGGGGTTTTATCCACTGCCTGCCTTAGATCACAGCGCTCTATCTCAACGACGTTCCTCATCCCAAATGGCTAAGATAAACTCGTTGGCCGACGACCTCACAATAGTCTCTCTGAATGTCAAGGGCCTAAACCACCCGGTAAAAAGGAGGAAAATTCTTGATTATATCACCAAGTCAAAGGGTGACATTATTTTGCTGCAAGAATCCAAATTGTCCGAGGAAGACCTTCGTTTCCTTAATATTCATTGGGCCTCACACATCCTGTCCTCGCCAGCTTCCCACAAAAAAGGAGGGGTTATTACCATCTTAGCGAAAAAAGCAAACCTTACTCTAATCTCACACTCACACGACGACGTAGGCCGGCTGTCCATTACTAATCTTCTCAGGGAAGATGACCCTATTCATGTTCTAAATATATACGGCCCAAACGCAGACGACCCAGAATTCTGGGAATCGGTCTCACAGTCCCTAGAACCTATCCCTACGGAAGATCTGTTGATAGTGGGAGGTGACTTTAATCTCCCCCTGGACCCGATCCTCGATAGGCAATCCAAATGTGCCTTCCACCCTTCCCGCTCACATGAAGCCCTCCTTCGCATATGTGACAGATATCACCTGAAAGACTCGTGGCGCCTACAAAATCCAGACGGTAGAGATTACACGTTTTATTCTGCACCTCACAATTCCTATTCACGTATCGACTTCATATTAGTTTCAAGCCCCTTCACTCACCTTATAGAGGAGACAGAGATAGCCCCCAAACTAGTCTCTGATCACGCATGTATCAGAACCAAACTGGCTGGTTCCAGATCGATTTTGCCACCTAGGAGATGGCGATTCAATGACGAGACACTTACAGATCCCGCAAACAAATTATTAATATCGAAGGCCATTGAAGATTATCTCTCGTTAAATGACACCCCCGACACTACACCTACCACCCTGTGGGATGCTCTGAAGGCCACAATCCGCGGGACCATCATCACAATTAGGGCAAGGGCAAACAAGACACTCAATAATGAGCTAGTAGCTCTAGAGCAGCAGATTACCACACTCGAAACCCAACACAAATCCAACCCGCTTGACTCTACTGTCTTTGATACTTTGACCAAGAAAAAATATGAATATAACACCATCACCAGCAAACGGGCGGGGGTTTGGGTCAACCGATTCAAGGCCCTGAAACTGTGCGAGGGCAACAAAGCAGGGAAACTGTTGGCCTCCTATCTCAAACACAAACAGAAACTGAATACCATATCGTCCATCAAAGACTCAGGCAACGTCACACACACCAAACAATCTAACATCCTTGACACGTTTAAAAAATTCTATGAAGACCTCTACAAAAATGACAAGGTACTAGATGAAACTGCCTGCGCAAATTACCTCTCCTCACTCCACCTCCCAAAAATTTCGGAATCTGACAAATCCCATCTCGACTCCCCAGTATCCGGTTCGGAAATCAAAACAGCGATTAACACCCTGAAGAACAATAAAGCCCCCGGCCCAGACGGCTTCACCGCACCCTTTTTTAAGGCCTTTGCGGACCAAATTAGCCCCCCACTCCTAAAACTCTTTAACTCCACTGCAAACAGGGGCGGTGTTTCTCCTTCAATGAGCGAAGCCACAATAATAGTACTACCAAAAGAGGGAAAGGACCCACTACTCACTAAAAATTACCGTCCCATATCCTTGATAAATCTGGACTGCAAGATTTATGCTAAAATCTTGGCGAGCAGACTAAACTCCATTCTCCACAAAATAATTAGCCCCTCGCAGGTTGGCTTCCTAAAGAACAGGACGTCCAACGACAACACTAGACTACTATGCCACATCCTGGAAAAGGCAAAATCCTCTTCCGCGCCAATGGTAGCAATAACCTTGGACGCGGAAAAGGCATTTGACAAGGTTTCATGGTCCTTTCTGCGCCAGTGTATGTACGCCTTCAACCTGGGCGATACCTACTCCAGGATGGTGATGGCCCTCTACTCTGCACCTTCGGCCAGGATAGCTATAAACGGCACCCTCTCGGAACCGTTCCGTCTCTACCAAGGTACAAGACAGGGCTGCCCTCTCTCACCAGCACTCTTTCTCTTAGCCCTTGAGCCCCTCATTACAGACATCAAAATTAACAGAGACATCGAGGGTATCTCCTTTGGGGACACGCGAGTCAAGTTAGCTGCATATGCAGACGATATCTTGATTGCGACCGAAAACCCTACTACCTCCATTGCTGCCCTAATGACCTCGATAGACAGATACTCCTCCCTCTCCGGATACAAATTAAATAGGGATAAATCCGAGGTAAAACCTCTAAATGTCCACACTTCGAAAGAGGTGCTGGGCGACTCCGGCCTTCTCTGGCAAACAGGAGTGATCAAATATTTGGGAATCGAATTCACGGATGATTTATTGAGTACCCTTAAACATAACGAAAGCAAAATCCTGAACAAAATCAAAAATCTGCTGGACGGATGGTCACCCCGATTCATCACCTGGTGGGGCCGTATTGAAACTATAAAAATGATGATATCCCCCATGGTTAACTACCTCGTCACGATGCTCCCACTCGTCCTCTCCAAAGAATTCCATGCTAAAATAGACAAACACATCTCGGCTTTTCTATGGCAGGGCAAAAAAGCGAGAATCAGCTTAAAAAAACTTCGATTGGATAAGAAATTAGGAGGAGTTAATCTGGCGGATTTTAAAACATACCAAATAGCCTTCTTAGCAAAACAGGGGTCTTACTGGATATCCTCCCAACCTGACTATAGCCCAGTATGGCTGTCTGTAGAAAAATCGATACTGAAGGGGCTCAGCCCCAGCGCCCTACTCACTGTCAAACCCAACCACAACCTAGGTCCAGGTCTAATCTTCAAAAACACTAAAATGGCTCTCTTAAAAGTCAGTAAATATTTACCACATCAATTCCGACATTCACAGTGGGAGTCAATATGGCACAACACAGCCATCACATACAAAGGGAAACCTCTCAATTACCCCTCCTGGATAGACAAGGGCGTCATATTCCCCCACCATCTCGTCGGAAACGCGCTACCCCTAACCTTTAAAGAAATTCAGGATAAGTTCCACCTCAATAATATTGAATTTTATAACTTCCTACACATTAAAGTAGCTTTAGCAAAGGCTAACCTGAAAGATGCCACCCCATCCCTCCTAGATTTATTCCCCTCCCTTAACAAGCAAGGACACCAAGTCTCTAGCTTATACAAATTAATGCGTCCTCAAGCGTCCTCCCTAAATGCACCCATCCAACGATACTGGGACTCATTCTCCTCCGTACCGAACTCGGACACAATTTGGGCCAGAACGTGGGAATCTACCACCCGCCACAAAATATGCCCTACACTGTCTCAAACCAAGTTCTGGCTTCTACATAAAGCATTCTGGACTCCCAGGAGGTTGTTTCTTCACAAAATTAAGGACGATGACACGTGTTGGAACTGTTTGGGGGTGGGAGGAGATCTGGAGCACCTAGTCTTCAAATGCCCCTGTGTTCTCTCGTACTGGGACAAGATCTTTGGTTTCATGAAGGAAGTCCTACATATTACTCTACCAAGAGAATTCTCGTCGCTTGTTCTAGGTTTTGCCAAAGCCGTCACTCTCAATGAAAACGATAAAGCCCTACTGGACCTGCTGCTGACGGCTGGGGTTAAAATCATACTTAACAACTGGAAAAGCACGTCCAAAGCCTCCTTTCCTCACTGGTTGAACTGGGTATCGTACTTGAGAGGTGCTGACAATATATCCTTGACCTCCACCCCGTGGAGACCCCCATCGAGGAAAATCTGGTCCTCGCTAGACACTTATTTTGATACATACAGACCTCCTTGAATCTTGTTTACAAGGTCCTAGAGCGTGACACTTATTTTGATACATACAGACCTCCTTGAATCTTGTTTACAAGGTCCTAGAGCGTGTCATCTCACAATGGTTCATTCTGATTATTAGCCAGTCTGTGTTTTTGTATATTCTTAACCACAGAGTGAGGTCTCCAGCTTCCACATGTACTACAGGTTTGAGATGCGAAAATGTACATCTTATGTAGCCTCAGCGATAGTGGGGTGATGCCTACCTACTTCAAGGTCAGGCTATACATGACACCAGTTATCATCGGAATGTATGTGGACACTTTCAGGGGAATTTTATGTACCGTGATGGACTATTTGTTTTCTGTTGTATGGACTCAATTGCATTATTGATACCAACTTTCTGTATTCCTGTTCATGTGACTGTAACTTTTCGTACTGAACCGACTATTCCTGTACTGATGATTCTCTTTGCAGCTCCTAATAAAAAATCTTTTGAACACAAAAAAAAAAAAATATGGGCAGAGGGTGGGTGGGACTTCAAGTACATATTCCAATATAGCATGGCTCGCAGAGCAGCGCAAGTGCTTGCTTGACCTAAAAAGATGTATGCTTACTGTTGCTTCCCATCCCTAGGTAACTATTGCTAAACTATGCAGTTAGAACATAAAGGTGAACCCATCCTGACCTGGTTGCAGGGCATCTTGATGACATTATCCCACCAATGTTAAAAAGTATTTGCAATGCAATAGGTCTCGCAGTTACGAGAGTTTCAGCTATTGGCATTGTAAATAACAATGCCTTTTATTTATGTTTTTAAAACAAAAATAAAAGACATTATCTGCAATGTCAATAGCTCAAACTCGCGTAAATGCGAGACCTATTGCATTGCAAATGTTTTGTTTTTGTAGGTAGAGGAGGGACTCCGTGAAAGAATGTAAATGTTCCTCTCTGTTTGATTTACAAACCCGAACCTTGAGCACCCTTAGCACCCTCCTCCAGTGTATCGAAAAGAACGTATTTTAGCAACACATACTTAAGGCGGAATAATTTATTGGGGGGGGGAAGGGTGCTATGAAAGTAATGTTTTTGACCGGTAAATACGAGCGAAAGAGAAAACATGACAACTGAACTGCTCTCAAGAGGGTCTGTGGGTTTCTGTGACGTTGGCAAAATGTATACATTGATTGAAAAAATATACATACCTGCCAACATTTGGAAACACCCAAAAACGCGTTTTGGGAAAAAATTGGAAGAAAATTAAATTTGCCATTTTCTTGCACTATAAGACGGGGGAAATGGGTAATATATCGATATTTTGGATTTTAGCAATATTGCGGGTAACGGGATAATAGAGAGTAAACGCACGAATAATGTAAACATGAATTTATGACAATGGATAAAAAACTCCTGGGCTTAAAAATACTGCATATTTATCTCTACAGTTGGAAACTAGGTGTAACGAAAGAAAGTGAAGCTCGAGATTTCATTCAGCTTTAAAACTGCAATCTCCCTGAATGGTCACTAAAGCAAAATGTATGCTTTAAAGGAGACATGCACCGGCATGGCCGAGCAGTGCACAACATCGGCCATCTCTCTGCCTAAGCCAAACCTTCTCACACCCACATCGAGGCATAAATATACAAAAAGCTGCCTTGTGTATGTGTCACCCGCCCAAAAGCTTCTTCCCCAAGGACCTTGGCCAGATAGCCGATACCAAAATCCTGGGAGGGGTGCAGGACTCAATTAGTACACTATATAGAGACTTCTGTGGCTACAGTTGCTGATGTACAGCCAGTGTGGGGTTTTCTTTATATTTGTTGTTATCCAACAGCAAACAAAAATATTACAACTGTGTTTGTGTTAGATTCATGTTTGGATGTTGGCTGTTTATGCACCTTCATCCGATGGTATAGTCTCACGACAAGTTTGTGTATTCAGTTACGGCTGAGCATGACATCTCAAAACAGTTGTGCCGTTTTCGTAGCACGTTTGCCACGAAACTTGCGTAAGTGAAAGGGATACTACGTTGGGAGAGTACACTACTAAATAAAAGAGAAGAATTGAATAAAGCACAACCTTCATCGCTCCCATTTCTAAATTTGGTATGTTGCTTTTATCGATCTTCAATACAATGGAAGAATTTCGATGCTGCAGAATTAGGTTTTGTAACCAAATGCCCGCCTCCAGAAGTAATTGGTTAAGTCCATCGCACATATAAATAAGGCGTAGGCGTCGGGACTTTACAGATTGCAGCTTGAGATACAAGGTACAGTGCAGTGAATCAACGCCTGTCAGACAAGCCCTCCAGACCCGCCCGTTTGCTATTTGCTCTTAGCAACTAGTACTAGCCAAAAACATTTGCAAAAACGATCAAGCGATAAAACTCCCCAGTCTCCACTAACCCGCCAGCTGTAAAAGACTGCCAGCCCCCAGCCTGTGCGGTCCGGCTATGCGCGCACAGGAGCTTTGGTCAAGAAAACAAGCAATATCCGCGCAGCCGTGAAAGTGACACGGCAGCGCGGCGCGAAAGTGAAAAGAAACCAGTGGTCGTGCGCACCACAGAGGAGCGGAGGCGAGGGAGCGTGGCAGCGAGGCGAATGCGCGCTGCTGCGCGTGCTAGACACTGGCGGGAATGGGCGGAACAAAAGCGGGCCCAATTGCGTGCCTAATTTTTGTTGAAAAAACACGCGAAACACAATGGCAGAGGGGGAAAGCCTGATCACACGCAGGAGCGTGTGGTCAGCTTTCAGAACCCCGTACAGGAGGTCTCGCGCTGCACGAGCATTGCTGCGCACTGCAACGCTAGGCGCGAGACCTAAAAAGAATAACTTGGATCTGGGGAAGTAGCCACATTTTCGACTACTGCACAACTATCTAAAGTGGTAAAGGTGCCTGAGAAATGGATTTGTGCATCTTTTCCATCTTTTGGATGCTACTCATGTTTTACCGCTTTTGTAAACCGGTTTCTGACCTAAGCAAGGCATAGAGACATATCTATTTACATTTTGGTATGACTGAGCTTCAGGAAGCTGCTAAGGTGATGCGTGGCTCTTGAGTAGTGTTACTGGAACGGTCAGTGGCTTTTGATACAGTTGACCACAAGTGCATTTTGTCCAATTTGTCTCGATCAGTAAAAGTTGGGCAGAACTGGCTTGGGTCATGAGTAAACAATCACAATTAATGGTTATCATTGTGCGGGTGCCTCTAGATCCTCTCTGTCCCCTACTCTGGTCATCGTTTACATGAAGCCATTAATTCATAAGTTCAAAAGCTAAGACATCAACCTTTAGTCCTATGGCAAATACCCCAAAGCAGACAACTAAACTGAAACCTTAAAGCTCACAAATCTTTGAATATCTGGCTCAAGACAAATAAATCCAAAGTAAGGCAAGCATTCTGAGTGCCAACCATAATTCAAAAGGCTTTGAAGGACACGGTGACCCCAAACTTATCCTCAAAGAGGAGATTACATTTACAGAAAAGGGCAATGCTTTCCATGTTAAATAGCATTGGGTTCCTTAGTAAATCAAGTGGCTACATTTTTGTATTCATTCATAAAGAAAAACAAAATAGATTTTCCCATTCACCCCGAAAAGTCTTCTAGCTTTAGGCACAGGAGCAATGATTTATTACCGACTCCCTATTGCAATGCAATATTTTAAGACCTGTCTAAAGAACTGTTTTCAAAACGACTTAGTTCAGAATGTGGTGTTCAGATTTGGCAGAAGGATAAGCAAAGTTAATCATGATAAAGAAAACAGGTAATGTCTGCTCAGACTGGCAGGCAGAGAAGAACTACTTTCTCTAGTCCCAATTTAGTCTTTGGTATGCTTGACTCGAGATCTACCTGCATACCTTCTGTAAGGCGTTTCAGTGGCAAACTCCAAGACAAGGTCTGAGTTTGCATAAGCGAAATTTCGTGCAGAAAATGTACCTTTTTTGTGTGGTCTCCTCGTGTTTTTCTCCTTTTGTTGGACCCTGCATTTTTGCTGGTGTTAGAACTGTGCACTATACATGCCCCTGCTCACCAGTAGTAAAGTGCCTACACTCCCACTTTAAACATGGTCGAATTGGCATACTCCTAATTGGAATATCTAACTTACGCATAAGTTCCGCAAATATATGGTACAAAGTGAGCCCTGGGCCTGTACGTTAAGTGCCACTAGTAGACTGCAGTGTCCCGAGGTTACCTAGGGCCCGGGCACAAACATCTCCATTTTACATGTTCACGTTTAAGGTTGCATTTTTTAAAAAAAATGACTTTTAACACACATTTGCTTGTGCACCCGTATGGAATGTTCTCAGAAAATGGTTTGCTTACACTTACAGTTCTTTGTAGGCACATTATCAAGCCTTGGAACATTCTATACAAGGCCTAGGTACACTGCGCAAAATGTTGTTTGTTGTCTGTTTGGTGACAGCTCTGGGTTGGTAGAATCAACAATGACAGCCGGACCAGAGCTCAGGCACAGAACGAATGAGTCCAGTGTATTATATTAACTGCACCAAGCCTTAGTTTAGACAGAGGAGCATTTTGGTGGGTTGTTGAGGTCGTCCTATGTCAGAATCCTAGCCCTGCTGAATCCATTCACCATCTTGAGAAGGACAGAGGCCTGTTCTAAATCAAGACTGGCTACCAGATGACACACCCACAGGAAATTGGGGAGTTAAACCACTCTAAGTTATTCCAGCAGACCCACACACCCTCTGCCTTGCAGGATAGGGAGCGCTAGGTAGGAGTGCAATTATATGTATTCATATAATTAACGCAAATGCACATGGTTGAATTTTTTATTTTGTTCACCATTGTGTAACACTGGTAACATTGTTTTGCTTCCTTCAATTAATCATTGCAGTGCATGTATCTTACACAAGTGTCAAATTGCTTTAATAAATATTTGAATTGCCAATGTGTGCAATTCTTGTATCTCTCTTTGAGCATGCCCGAGTTAACAAACAAAAGGGTGGATCTGTTTCCATGGTTTCCTTGAGGCTCAGGGTTGTCATGTTCTGTGGGTTGCAGACACCATCTGGTACCTTGTAAGATTTAGAGGTCCAGATTACAATTACAGGTGGCGCACTGTGAGCTAGCCAGGAATTAGGTCAACATATTCTGGTGGTATGCCAAGACTCAGACCCATATAGTTTTGACACTTATGTTGCCCACACACACAGTCTAACTGAAATAGTAGGAATAATACGACAGCAGCACCTATTGTGCCATCCACTACAGTGGCAGTGTAGACATTGCTGCAGTTGGGTTACAGTGGTAGAACCGAAGCTGTGTAAAAACGTCAATTCGACCTGTCACAAAAAAACATTTTGAATGTCAAAAACTCAATTTAAAATATTAATAAGTCTTTCCTATGTAGGCCTTTGATGAAGTCTGATCTTTAATAAATACTATGGAAAAGTAACTTTTAGAAAGAGATCTTTTCCCTGCCTGAAGTTCTTGGAAGCTAAATTTGCATTGGCTCTTCTACTTCTGCCAGCCTGGGATTTGCATTTGAAATTTTGTAAAATAGGTGTGAAGTGCTTACCAGGAGCAAACAATAGGCTGACCTGAAAGCCTACTCTGAACCTCCCAAAAAATACAGTGTGGGAGTGTGAGCATCCTTTTTGACATACCTGTGTCACATCCTGCTTGAGTGTCAAATCTTGCTTGGTAGGTCTGCTGGGTTTACATATACCACTTGGGGCACACTTGAAAGGAAGGGGAACAAAGTACCAGAACAATTCTTGTGTATCCCCAGTGTTGTTGCTGGAAAGCCCTACTTCTATCAGACTTCTGTCTGGGTTTACTGTGGGTGCAGCGGCTGCCCCAAATTGGATTTTAGTGCAAGGTGCGGGAGGACACTGGGATTACTATGGTACCATAGTACACTCCGCACTCGCATCTACAGCCCTCTGAGCCCATGTTTAGTGTGGCTGAAGACTTTCACCATCTTGACAATGGCCAAAATGGGTAGGGTTGGTTACAGAAACGTTTTCCCCATCGGTTAGGGGATGCCCAGGAGTCATTCCCACCCACTTGTTTGTGCCAGGTATAAACCTGTCATCTCCAGGCACCCACCTCAGAACAATCCTAGACCTGGATAAAATCAGAAGAGTTCTGCTGTCTGTCTGAAGCATTGGACCTGCTCTCTCTTATACCCAGGACAAAGAATTGGATTTTAGGTCATAAGACTAACCTCCTGTTAATGCTACAAGGTTACAACAAGCTACAAGTAGACGATCCTGCACTGCAAATGCCTAGCTGAGCAGTGGCAACTGGACCTGGACTGGACCCTACCGTTGCTCTATGTTATGTTACAGCTATTTATAAAGCCCGCTATCACTCCACGGGTATCCTGGCGATGTATTACGTAAGTACTGCTATTAACACATATTCCTATATAGATGTCGATTGATGGGTGTTATCAGGTGATCTGAATTACTCCTTTGGAAAGAGCCATGTTTTAAGCCTCTTTCTGAACTTTAATACCTCTTCTGTCTGTCTTAGAACAGACGGGAGCTCATTTCAGAGTCGTGCTGCTTCAGTACTAAACGCTCTTCCTCCAAATCTTGTTTTCTAAACCTGGGCCTTCTCACCAAGTTGACTGATAACGAATGAAGGCTTCTGGTCGGGACATACCATTTGAATTTGTTTTGCAGCGGTATGGGCCCGAGACCAGGCAGTGCCTTAAACACAATACAGAGCGATTTAAACTGTATCCTCTGCATCAGCTGAAGTCAATGAAGCTCCCTTAAAGATACGGAAGCCGATGATCTGTGTGGTCTCTTTAAGGCTAGGTTTTCAGCTACTGTCTGAACTCTCTGGAGTCTCTTAATCAAGAAATTTGGAGTACCCAATAGCAGAGCATTACAATAATCCAATCGACTCAGCATGACACTTCTTACTACTAGTGCTCTGGCTGAGATGGGTAGCATTGGAAGTATTATTCGTAGTGCTCTGATAAGGGGAAAGCAAGTACCAGCCATTTTATTCACCTGGGTTTCTAGAATCAAGTTTGTTGTCAAAAACTACCCACAGATTGCACTGTCTCTGAGGGTATCAGTGGCTTATCTTTGCGGACAGGCCAGAAATTAATCGGGAGGGAAAGAGGAACTTTCTTTGGCATACAGCATAGGATCTCTGTTTTGTCACCGTTAAACTGCAGGGAGTTATCTTTAAGCCATCCTGCAGTCTTTTGCAAGCACTCATGGAAGCTGTTGAGTGATATTGATTGATTCCCTTCCAGTGACAAGATAAGTTGTGTGTCGTCCGCATAGTTCACCAGGTTAACTGTGTATGACTTAATGATTGAAATCAGTGGGCTCATACAGATATTGAATAATATAGTGCTAATTGCTTATCCCTGAGGGACACCATGCTTAATATTTCCAAACTTATATTGGAAGGGGGGTAAGGCCAATGCCTGTTACATGTCCGACAGGTATGACTGAAGCCACTTCATTACCATAACACCTACCCCAATTTCAGTTAGCCTTTTCATGAGGGTTTTGTGGTTGACCGTATTGAATGCAGCAGACATATCCAGTAGGATAAGTTTAACTGATTGTCCTTTGTCTGCTCGCATTCTAAGTTCATCTATGACTGTTAGTAGAACGGCTACAGTTCCATGTCCCGGTCGAAAGCCAAATTGCTAATCTTCCAGCCTATGATTAGTTTCTGGAATTGAGAGCGTGTTTTGCTGACCAGACGTTCTATTATTTTCACAGGATAAGATAAAAGGGAGTTAGGTCTATAGTTATTAGGACACACAGGATCTAACGTGGCTTTCTTCAAAAGTGGTGCAACTATAGCCTGTTTCCAATGCGCTGGTACTACTACGCTACTCAAAGATTGGCAGCAGATCTTTCGAAGTTGTGGAAAAAGTTCCTCCTTTAATTCTTTCCACACCAAGTACGGTAGTGGATTCAGCAGGGATCCTGAGGAGACACTCGAAGCTAACATATTGAAGCCATCCTCTGTTAGAGACTCTGGAACATTTCGAGACTCTATCGTATCCTTATCCATACCTGAGATAAGGATCTATACCTGAGACCAGGGCCGGACTGGAAACCAAAACTGGCCCAGGCAAAGAGCTAGCCGACGGTGGTTGGGGCTGTGCCCAAGCTGTTTGCCAGAGTCGGTTTCGGCAGATTTTGTTACAGGGGCCGATTTTGCAGCTATGCTGCAAAAAAGGCCCTGTAACAAAAACGGACCCCACTCTAGCGGCCCACCGGGGAAACGCCTGGTGCCCGCTACGGCCAGTCCGGCCCTGCCTGAGACCCCGTGAGTCTCCAAGTACCTCCCCATGGGTCCTAGGGAGTTTTAGAAGTATTCTCTAGTGGTGGGTTGGGACTTACAGGGCTGAAGTCAGAATGTAAAGGTTTTGACCAGGATGGACCTGTTTGTGTAAGGAACAAACACTCCATTGCGGTCAGTGTCAAATAGCGCTTAAGTCACATTATAACACGATCATTGGCACTTTATGCTTCTTTTTTTTTTTATTATATTTTTTTTTTAGAACCTTTATTGTCACTTCAAGTAAATACAAACATGGGCCTACAACCATCCCGGCCGGCCGCTAAGCAAGTCGTAAATATAGCAAAGCAATATACATAAATACAGCAGCCCGAGAATCGGGGTCTGATAAGTGTCCAGGATATAACTTGTATTCAAGCGTATAGTGTGAGATTCAGGATTCGAGAAGGTTCATTTTACAATAAAGAGAAAAAAATAAAAACAAAATTAAAAGAATCAATGCCATACGGTCATACATGGTCCTACAATAGCAAGCATGAAGCAGGATTCCGCAAATAGTGCGAATACAGTAGAAGAAATGGGGGTAAGGCAGACGAGTCAGGATAAACGTTAAAATCACATACATGTCGTGGCGAACTGCACCCCACCCCTCAAAACGAAACATACTGTAGGAAACATGAAAAACGACGATACCAAAAAAAGGGGAAGAAAGACAAAAGGCCATAGAGACAAAGAAAGAACAAATGAACAAACCCCAACCCCCCTACCCCCCACCCTGCACCCCTGCAGAAGGCTACGGCCTACCCTCCCCAGCAGCGTGCCTATCGCCCTAATTGAGAGACCCGAAATATAGAAAAAGAGAAAAAGAAAAGGAGGAAAAATGTGGAGAAGGGCCATCGATCCAGCTACCTGGCCCCCCCCTCACCCACCGCGCACAGTAGACATCCTAAAAACAATATCAGAATAGCCACAATAAACAATACTCATCAATAGCACAATCGATAACTTCCCCGCTGAGTGTCCCCCTAACCACCGTCAGCCAACAATGAGTTCCACTATGTCCTAGACGGTCTCACCCCTGGCCTTTTCTAGCAATAGTACCAACATACGTCCATTTATCAATCGGCATACAGAGCAGTGTGGAGGGTCCAGCCGATCCGGGCGGACCGGGCAGCGCCGGTAATCCATGGGACTGTAGCCCCCAAAACCCAGCCGAATATGTATGGCGGAAATCCGTCTGTGTCAATATCGACACCGGAAACACCCTCCAGTCCGAACACAGTCTCATCAGCCAGGAAAAGAGATTCACACAATCCGGGAAGCGTCGAAACGCCGCTGGGGCCGCCCAGACCACAGAACGATGTCGTTTCTTCAGCCGCCGAACAGATCGGGGCCCGACGAGTCACTCACATGTACAACAGAGCTATTCAAAGCGGTATCATGGACCGGGTCTACCGGCGTCTCCACGAACGGAGGCGTAGCTGGAGCATTCAACACTGACGCAGAGGCGGGCACATCGGCGCTGCCTTGAGATCGAACCATGCCCATGTGGAGCGGCGGGACAACAATGGCGGCCATCCTTCTTCCCAGATCTCGGGCGTCCCGGATCAGGGTCATTTGCAGGGTTGTTAACGCAACCAGGATATCTCTGGACGTGGGCTCTCTCTCGTGTCGCCAGACCGCAGGACTCTCTCGCACAGCGGCTTCTCTGCCCGGATGAGGTGTGCGTAAGAGGGTGTTGTCCGCCATCTTAGCTGATCCGGCCTCGTCTTTCTCCACCTCACCTCGGGACCGGGCCCCACACCAGGGAGGAACAGGATTCACCACAAGGATCTCGAAAGTCAAGGCAGGTTTCTCAGCGAAGGGTCACCAAAGGGCTAAACAAAATCCCCGCCGCTCCCTGGGAGCCGCCCGCCAACTCCAGGAAAAGTCATCAGTATGCTCGGACACAACACTGGAATGGGGGGCCAAGTATCGTGCACTCCCCTCAACCCTGCTGTATCGCACTTCCCACAAGGCCCTCCGCTAGTTGGGCTGGGTCTGCACTGTCGCCGTCGGCCATCAGATCTTCGGTTCCCTCCGGCCGACTCCTCACCATCACCAGAGGCCGCTGTTGTTGCATTCGCGGCCGGCCACTCTCCTCACTCGAGACCCCGGTCCAAGCTCCGTGAAGGCCGCGAAACAGTCAGGGACATTTCAACGGGTCTGCCTCACGTAGAAGCCTCGGGAGCAAACGGTAAGTGAAAGTTGTCCTTCGCCTACTAAAATATGCCGTTATGGCTCAGGATGGTTGCCAGGATGTATGCGCGGGGTGAGAAGGCTCACGGAGCCGAGCGTTTACGCAGCCATCTCCCACTTTATGCTTCTTGACGCCATTTTTACTAAACAAATGTAAAATGTAACATTCATCCCTGGTTCTCCTCATTGCATTTTAGTCAATTTGGTGTCATTTTGTTTGTAAAATTCTATTTTATTTTTCTAATTCAGTTTGGAATTTTTTATTGTTTTGCAATTCGACCATATTACTGTTTTGGTACTGCACAAATACTTTACACATTGCCAAAAGATTTCTTATGCTGTTCGAACTATCCACTCTCTCTTCTACACACCTCAATATTTAACTTGTGTAACCAGCAGCCAGAGATTGTATAGTGTTCCTAAAACTAGACTATGTAACCTCCCACTATACTGACTACTTTCAACAGTACACTATCGTAGACACAACGTATGGCTAATTTCATTTATCGATGTGCTTGCTATTCCATATTCGCAGCCACTAAGAATTGCGCACAAAATGCATATAACACTTTTGGCATTTTTTCATGCCCCCTTCCCATTTACGCCCAATCATGTTCAAGCTGGACCGAGAGATGATGAGCGACATATTTCAGTGGTCAACTTTAAAAAGTCTCATGGAAGATTTATTAGATTAAAATGACCCTCGAAAGAATACATTTCTCAGTTGACCTTGTAATGATTTAAATTCATGACCTACTATTCACACAGGGTTATTAGTAGAGGGTGGCTAAGCAGGTTATTTTCGGCATTTTATTTGTAGTCAACATGAAGGCCTTAGGCTTAGTAAAACAAAGACAAATTTACCAGGCACTTTTTCAGCTGGCACACCGTTTTCTCTTTAAACAAAAACAAAAAGCACTCTGTCACCGCCTGCCTTTTCCTGTGTCAGTATTCAAGGAACAAGTCGTAAACACTCTCTCCTACAATTGGTTAATTAAACACCAAATGACAGATTTTGTGCCCCTCTGAGGCGAGCCGCAGCAACTAATCTCCACTCCACTTCAACAAAAAAATTATAATTATAAAGCTGGTGTTTTAGTGATCAAAAAACTATAACTATGGATCAGCCTTTGTATAGTGGATATCGTCAGAAATGGTGTAGACATAAGATAAAAGTTGTGAAGAGTGCTCAAACTGAAGAACAAAGAGGTTTGTCACAAAAGGTATATTTATTATTCAACTGTGTACTGAACAGTTGCAGACCTGCCAACTTCAACAACAAGCATTGGCATAGCCAATAGGTCTCGCCTTTGGGACCTTATAAGTATTTGGTTATGCAGCACAATATCCTTGGTGCAACAACATCAACTGTTGCAAGGTCCCAAAGGCGAGACCTATTGGCTATGCCAATGCTCGTCTATTGAGCTTCACTTGTGATGGGCCACTGAGGCCCTGTGGATATGACCTGAGGGAAGACATTGTTACACACTGACATAAGCAATGGATGCTGTATTTCTGCTAAGAGTAATGCATCGAATAAGGATGAAACAGTCCGTGTGCCCGTGCATATTCTACACATGCATGGTACATATATACACTACACACATAAGTTACAACACATATATATTACTACAAACGTACATTACTACACATATATTTCTAAGCACATTTATTACTACACCGAGATCAGTGCTTTTAAATCTACCTCTCATGGGTAGGATAAAATGTGCTTCTTGAGCTGCGTCCCTTGTCATCCCCTGCTTCTGTAATCCCAAAACTCCCGTCTTAAAGGGACCCCTCTACACTGCAGGGCCATCTCATGCTGAGACAAAGAATGAACACATTGGCACTGTATGTGTGCGATAAGATGGTCCCTCCAGGTACACTAAGAAGGACCTATTCCACATTTAGAAAGGCACATGCCACTCATGTGTTACGCGTTACAGACCCCCAAAAAAACGCCACGTAAAGGAGTTCTCTCTGAAATCTCTACAGTAATACTTTCATTCTGGAGCAATTCTTGGGACATAATTACGAGTGGTCCAGAGGGGGTGCGAGGTGTCATACCAGATAAAATCTGAATGCGCTGGATCAGATAAATAGCACACCACGTTTTTCACGGTCCAAGGGGTCGAAAAACTTGGGGCCACTCATGAGTTCAATAATATGGCAATTAAGTGTTTATCACAGCTGTACAGAAGCTGAATTCATTGCAATTTAAATGTCGTCACATTTGACATTACCGAAAGAGAGAGGAGAATTAAAGTGCTATAAAGTGCAATCATAATGAGACATAGTAACCGCTATTGCCCATAACATAGTAACAGCACCAACGAAAATTGCCCAGCCATCTCGAAAAGATGGTTCTATAATCCAGGCTCCTTGAAGTAGTGCATCTTCGATTTAAGACATGTCCCTTCAGGATTATTAGACCAGCCAGGAAGGCATTCCGCTTAAAGTGGTATTCAATCGGTAACATCGAACTAGAAACATTTAATTTATGCTTATCACTGTGAGCTTTAAACATTACCCTTTTCAGAACTGGAGCGGTGGAAGTAAAACGAGAAAACATTTACAGCAAGGGCAGACTATACTTGGCTCGGGCATGATATGAATTTGAATTCGAAACAAAACATAAAGTTTGGCAAAATCATTTAACGGTATGCATATATTTACTATGCCAGAAATGCAATCCCAACAGGACATGAGAGCCAGACGTAAGTCACATGCAACTGCAACACTCAAGTCAAACGACTAGTCATGAAGACACACAATTGCTGCTTTGACTCGCTGAGGCCCACATATATAATCAGTGAAATACATTTTATAATAAAAGTACTTGGGAAAATACAATACTGGCAAACAAATATGTATTGTATTTGTGTATGTATAGGAGCATCTGTACACAATCAAAACACGTACGTGTGTTTTCTAAACGTCCTAGACAGTTCTTAAAATAAAAACACAAGTCAGACCCAGCCTCTGCATTCAGCGAGTTTATGAGTCTGACATGGAGAGGTTTCACTATCTTAAATATAGCGTTGTAATGTGCAAGTGGTTATTTTAGTTTGGCCTAACGGTGTCTTTCTTGGAGAGAAGTTCCCAGGGGAGCATAACATGAAAAAGAACAGCAAAGTCTGTGAAAAAGTCTTCCAATCGGACTACTGTGAAAATGTAAACATATACTGCATGCACGTTTTCACTCAGCTGCTAAAACGATAGCTGACAGAGTCTTTCCGGTTACTAAAACAGCCTGGCGACTAATAACAGAGGCCAAATGGTAACAGAAAACTGCTGAATAACAGGTCTCAGTGGGCTTCTCTTGTGTATGGGGGAGTGTCTGTTTAGGGAATTGTGTTCTTTATAGCGTGTACGTGACTGGTTGCACAACAGCTTAAAAATAACGGAAAGTGCACAAAACTATATTTTTCACGATTTTTACAGAGATTTTAATTTAGACCCTTGTTGCATTTCAAAAGGAGTTTAAAAACGTAAGCATTGGATTCTTTTATTAGATAAAACGTTTTTTATTTGCCGTGCTTGGGATAATTTTGGTAAAGGAATAATTCATGTCTTAAATTTGGTATATGATTAATTTAGGTCATTAAAGTTGCTTCATTAATGGAATACACCTTATAACAAGCACTGGCCACGCGGAAGTGAAAGTGATCGCGGGCTGTAAGGGTGCCCGCGAGTGATGCACTTAATGAGCCATGACGAGAGCGGAAAGCCAGATGGTGCCTCTGCTCCTAACTGAGCGTGACCGCACGTTCTAGGCCACACCAAAAGCCCACTCACTAAATGTCTCACCAGAGCTGAGCCTGCGCTGGCACAGGCGAGACCTAAAAACCTCACCGTGGAAGGAGAGGGAAAGGCATTGGAGAGGGCAGAACCTCGTGCTGAGAAGTTCTTAAGAGGCACTTTTGCCCCGAACCCGGCCTCAAGCCCCTTCCTCTGTAAATAAATAAAAGTTTGCTGAGACTTTTTCCGATGTCCTGGGGTGTTTTCACACCCATTAATGGATGTTGACAGTAGAAAGCCTCAGAAAACGAGCAGCAAACCACGGTTTACAATAGTTTTCAGCTCGTTTTCCCTACCACTGCGTGATATCGGCTCCTCACTGGGTGACATTGTGATGGGAGCCGATATAGTGTGTCACACAGTGGCACTGTGTGAGTTGGCAGATCTGCAGTTGTTTAAGTATTCTGCTGAACCTATGTATCAGTTAAAATACAAGGGCCCAAATAACACGTTATTTGTAATAAGTGTTGTAATAAACACATTTTCTCTCATTTATTACCCTAGCACAACGGTCAAAATCTTCATTGTTACCACAGGGCAGTGGAACAGAGTTGAGAAAAAATCCTTATCGACTCCTACATTCCATTCTAGAAACAGTTGACAGAAGAAAACAATTAAACAATTGGGCCAGAAGTACAAAACTTTGCTCTAATGATACAGTTTAATTACATGGATTTATCCCTTGTGTTCCGGATATATATTTTTAAAACTAGTGCACTTGAATAAACAGTATGGCATAAACCATACATATCCACTTGGTGTAAGCTATTTCTTAACACGGTTGAGAGCTGGTGCGGGGCATCAACACTCACTGGAATGATGGCCCCCGGGAGAAAATGACATTCGCATACTAGTCTTCCCCCTGGGTGCTTCGTGCATATAAGGCAGGACAGGTCAGGATAAGATAGGTGAAGGATAAAGAAAGGGGTAAAAGGTGTCTGGAAGGGTGTCTCCAGCCTCTTCCTGACACCTTGCACCACCGGGAGGGTTAGAAAGGAAAAAGGAGGTTCTTTAGGCCGCGTTTTCACTGACAGGTACAGTGATATTGCCGTGATTTACAACGAGGCAGTGCGGGTCATGCTGCACACAATCGGACCTCCTCAGGCCTGGTGTGCTCGACTAGGCCTGGGTGGGGGTGTGGCACCCGATGTGCTCCTCATCGGGTGGGGTTTCAGCAGGTGTTGCCGGTCTGCCTTCCAGGAGGGTGGTAAAAAAAAATAGGTGTGGTCCATGGGAGGAGCGTGTTGCGTTCCGACGCGGTGATTAAGAAGGAGGGGAGGCACGATAGCCTCCCTGTGAGGTTTACACAGCAGTAGGAGGAGCCGGGTTATATAGTGAGGCCAGATGGACCCACTATTGGGGTGTGTTGGAACTTTAATAAGGGGTTATGTTACCGTCATCCCTGCAAATTCAACCACAGATGTTCAAAGTGTGGGAGAAGACAGCCCATCACACAATGTTTCACACTGGCCAGCCCCGCAGAATAATGGAAGCCTTCCAGAGGCTGGGGTCAATGGGAACAGCCTGGGCCGAAGGGCCCCCATGCCTATTCAGGTGAAGGCTATAATACTGTGGCTCTCCCAATACCCAGACAAGAAGGCAGCTTTGTGTTGGAAAGGGGTTTCACAGATGTTTTTTGGGTAGGGTATCAGGGTAAGTGTGGTTGCAGATGGGCAGATAACTTGAAGTCAGCCAAGGATCGTCCTAAGCTGGTGGCCGTGAAATTGGAAAAGGAGTAGGTGGAGGGCAGGATAGCGGGCCCATTTTGCAACTGGCCCCTTCCGATCGGATCATTTCCCTTCTGGGATAGTACCTAAGAAATAGGTGGGGAGTCCAGGATGATTCATCACTTGTCTTGGCTGGTGAGAGCTTTGATGAATGATTTAATTGCAGAGTATGACACTATGGTGGTGTATGCATCAGTGGACAACACCATTCGCCTTGTTAAGACAGTGTGGGGCGATGTGTGACATCAAATCTGCTTTTTGACTTTTGCCGATACACCCGGCTGATTTTTCATTGCTGGGCATGCAGTATGGCAGTGTCATTTATGTGGAGAAGGTTTTGCCAATGGGTAGTGCCATTATCTGTGCATTGTTTGAGACCTTTAGCACTTTCTTGCAGTGGGCTTACATGAAGTTGAGGGGCCACAGAGAAGTGCCTTACTACTTGGATGACTTAATTTGAAGGCAAGAAGGTCTCTGGAGGCTGCGATAGTGTGCTGCAGCAATTTGAGTCACTGGCATGGATCTTAGGGGTGCCTTTGACCCCATGAAAAGACGTAGGGTCCTAGCATGGTGTTGACATTCTTGGGCACCGAGTTGGACATTGAGTTTCTTGTCACACCTGATTGATGAGAGAAGAATTGAGCTGCGGGAGGTGCAGAAGCTGCTCAGGTTCTTGAATTTTGCCTGCCGAGTGGTGAGGGCAGATTGTCCTTTTTGCAGGTGACTGGGCATGGCTATGTTGGGGGTAGTGTAGCCCCATCACAGAGTATGGATTTCTTTGCCTGTCAGGGCACACATTTGCATATGGAAAACCTTTATGGAAGACCTCAATGGAGTGGCAATGGGGTATTTGGATGAGAAGACTGTCTGGCAGGTCCAGATTTTTTCAGACGTAGCGGGAGCCCAGAGTTTTGTTCTGTTCTGAGATGGGAGGTGGTGCGCAGAACAATGACCAACACACTTGTTGAATCAAGGATGTAGCCTCTCTTTTCTTGAGTTTTTCCCGTTATTGGTGGCTTTATCGGTGTGGCATGGTGAATTGGCAAACAAGATAGTGATATTCGAATGTGGACAACATGACAGTGGTTGACTTTGTGAACAGACAGAAGGTGAGGGATTTGAGAGTGTTGAGGTTGCTCCGGAAATTCATGCTGGTTTGTTTAAGTTTGAACATTATTTTTAAGTCTAAGCATGTACCTGGGGTCAACAATGATATAGCAGACTCATTATCTCATTCGCAGTGGCATCGCTTTCACAGACTGTCGCCAGAAGCAGAGGAGGTCAGGACACCGTTGCTGGTGGACATCTGGGCCTGGGCGGAGTAAAAGTAGTGGGTCTGGTCGAGAAGTCCACCAGAAGGAGCTACTGTCTGGCATGGAGAGAGTTTAGGGAGTTTTGAGGGGCATTCAGTGAAGGAATTGATGCAGGATCACCAGAAACTTAAAGGGAGAGTTTTACGTTTGGTTTTGTGCCGCATTGATAAAGGTCTATCGCCCATGACTATTGCGGGCAAGTTGGCGGGAGTTTCGTTCTATAGAAATCTATTCCGGAGTTTTGACCCAGCTAAAGATGAGATATTGGGCCAGGTTCTGAAGGGTTGGGGCAAGGAAAGGGGTCCGGGAGGGCCATGTTGTGGGATGCAATTACATTTGAACTATTGACAGAATTGTTGGCTGTTTTTTGCTGGGGTCTTGTTAGGATTGTTTTGATGGGAGTGTTTTCCGGTTATGTATGATCTTGATGAGTTTTGGGGAGTTTAAGGTGTCTGAACTGTTGGGGTCTGCCAGGGGATGTATGACGTTACAACGCATACTTTTACAACGCATACCGTTACAACAAATTTTTTACAACGCAAAAACTTTTACAACGCATACCATTACAACGCATGTTTTTACAACGCAAGTACCTTTACAACGCATACCATTACAACGTAAGTATTGGTAAGTATATAATTTTTTTTTATTTTAAATTAATTGTAATTAATATAATTTAATTTAATTAAATTAATTTAATTTTATTTCCCTGTACCCCTGTACCCCAAAAACCCCAAAATAACCCTGAACCCTAAAAATACCCCTGTACCCCAAAAACCCAAAACTGTCCCTAAACCCTAAAAATACCCCTGTACCCCAAAAACCCAAAACTGTCCCTGAACCCTAAAAATACCCCTGTACCCCAAAAACCCAAAACTGACCCTGGGCCCTAAAAATACCCCTTTACCCAAAAACTGAAAACTGACCCTGAACCCTAAAAATACCCCTTTACCCAAAAACTGAAAACTGACCCTGAACCCTAAAAATACCCCTTTACCCAAAAACTGAAAACTGACCCTGAACCCTAAAAATACCCATTTACCCAAAAACTGAAAACTGACCCTGAACCCTAAAAATACCCCTTTACCCAAAAACTGAAAACTGACCCTGAACCCTAAAAATACCCCTTAAAAAAACCCAAACATATCAAATTTTAAATATAATTATATACTTACCAATACTTACGTTGTAATGGTATGCGTTGTAAAAGTACTTGCGTTGTAAAAACATGCGTTGTAATGGTATGCGTTGTAAAAGTTTTTGAGTTGTAAAAGTTTCGTTGTAATGGTAGTGCGTTGTAAAAGTTGCGTTGTAAAGGTTGTTTCCCCTGCCAGGGAGTTGGAAGTGTTGCAAAAGGAGGCACAGCTGGATCAAGGGCGATTGGGCATCTGGCTATGTCGATCCAAGACAGATCAGACAGGTAGAGGAAAGTGGGTATGGCTGTGGTAAGAGGGCCGTCTTGATGTGTATCCTGTGCGGGATTGGCGCAGGTTCAGGGAATATTCAGGTCAGTAGCAGTCAAATGTTTTATGTCATGAAGGGTGTAGTAGGCTTACTGCTTGCCAATTGTTGGCAGTTATCAGTATTGCACAGGGCTTTGGGCAGGCTGGGAAAGGACCCAGAAGGATTTGGGACACACTCATTTAGGATTGCGGCAGCAACGGCAGCAGAAGGTCAGAACAGACAGACTGGCAGGGGTAGGCTGAGGTGCTGCAAACGCTATGTGCAGAAGTGATGAGGTCTTGGATGGGGATGGAGGGGTGGTCGTGAAGAGGGTTGCCAGTGCTTATTGCCTTTTTTTCTACTGCAGGGTAAATGGGCAGTCCAGGGACCAAGACTGTGACCTGGATTGTGGGGCATTCCTTTGTGCACAGGGCAGTGAAGTAAGCAGTCCAGCAGGTGTACGGACGAAACCTGGAACTGCACAGCAGACGACATGTGGTGCTATGGTGGAGTAAAGGAGAGATGAGGTGGGGTAACTTGCTGCCATGGTTGACAAAGTTGATGCTGCAGAGGTGTTTCCAGGATATGCTCCTTATTCATCTTAGGGAGAACGATCTGGTCCAGCTATCCGGTGGGACACTGCTGCAACACATGCAGCGGGACTTGGAGGCGATCAAGGCAAATTTTTCAGGACATGCTTGGTCTGGACTGAATTTGTGCAATGCTGGGTTGAAAGGGGAGCAGTAAAACATGGAGCAACCTACAAAGCTTGGTTGAAGCTTAACAGGGCCATGAGGGTGTTCTGCATGGCAAAAGACATCAAACTGATATCACATGAGGGCATTCAGGAAGGGGAGCAGTGCCTTTTCCAGGATGATGGGAAGCACCTTTCACAATTGGGGACTGAATATTATATGATGGAATTGAGGAATGTCGTGAGCAAATTGTGGAATGAAAAAGTCTGTTACAGAACATATCAGTGAATGGATTTGCGGGGGGTAGACAAGTAAAGCGCACTACAATGTTTTTAAAGGTTGGCGATATTTTGGGGGGTGGAGAGTCATATGCAGGCATATACCCCCCTCGGGCGGGGGAGCACAGGTGACAGTGAGTAGATGCGCTCATGGGGACAAAAAGTTTTCATTGGAGAATGTTTGGTAAGGCAAGTAAAGGATTGACTAGGTATGTGGAGGGACATCAGTGAGTATAAGGGGGAAGAATGAAGCAAGGCAAGACAGCTTTGGGATGAAAGCTGGTGTGAGTGGTTCGAGAAAGAATGAGAATGTCGTTTATGAAGCATTAATGTTACTGTTAAATGTTAATAAAGTTAAATAAATGTATGCAGCCCTGTACTAATAAATGGCCTTTTATGCTAAAAAGGAATGACATAGCGTATGGTTGTTGCACAATGTTGGCCCCTGGGGGAAGTGACAGTCGCACACCAATCTTCCCCCGGGGTGCTTCATGCTTTACAGGCAGGACGGTTTAGAATAGGTAAGGGATAAAGAAAGGGGCAGGTAGCTTATTGGTAGGATAAAAGGTATCTGGAAGGGCGTGTCCAGCCTCTTCCTGACCCCTTGTACCACTGGGGGGAGGGGAGGGGGGATTTGAGAGGAAAAGGACCACCCACCTAGCCTACAGTTTATAGGGGTTGTGTGATGCACGTTATAGCATTTTGCCAATATAGGGCAAGTTGCAAGGCATAGGCATTATTTTAGGGGGTGGAGTCACATGCAGGCATATCCACCCCTCTGGGGTGGGGAGGGAGAATAGGTGACAGAAGACGGTTAGCGGATGCGCACATCTGGGCAAAGAGTTTTAATTGGAGGATGTTTGATAAGGCAAGTGTGAAGGAGTGACTGGGTAAATGGAAGGACGTCAGTGAGTAAAAGGTGGAAGAATGAAGCAAGGCATGACAGCTTTGCGATGAAAGCTGGTGTGAATGGTTCGGGCACGATGGGTGTGTCGTTTAGGAAGCATTGATGTTCTTGTTAAATGTTAATAAAGTTAAATAAATGTATGATGCCCTGTCCAGTAGATGGCCTTTTACGCTAAAAGGAATGACATGGTGTGTGGTTATTGGACATCTTGTGGGTCATGGCTACTTCATCCCCACTATCTACAATGATAATAAACAGCACATTAAGCTCTGTGTATCCGCATATGATTTTTATATATTGCTTGAGGGCAGTACCATGGCAAACCACTATGTACATTTAAAGTTTATTTTGACAAGAACACTTTTGGAAGAAATAGCAGTGCATAAATAGAAACTGGGGCAAGAAGGCCTCTGGGATGCATGGAGCAGATTTATGCTCCATTGAATTTGAAAGGGCGTACCGTGCAATAGAAGAAAGGTTGCACTTGCATATGTAAACATGGTTACTTCGTATTTCATAGGTGTGGTTTTAGTCATTTGTATCTGGTACAACTTGCGTTGAGTGAGAAACCAAAGATTAAGCCTTTAAAACTGGCTTAAAGTATAAACTGTTCTGGCAGATATGGGATTTGAGGCCGGGAGAGATTAAGCGGTTTGAACAGGATCTGTTTGGGAGCCACTATTACGATTTCAGAGTCTCTCATTTCCACATCGAAAAGTTTTGACATTTGTTCGCAACCGTCTACTTCAAGCTTAAAACAAAGATCCTGGAGGATTATGCGGCAGAAGACACCAGGAGACAATCCCAGGCAGCGCAATTTGTGTGCCATCTCGATTTATAACCTCGCTTCCGGTGTGGGGCTGTTAGAAAACATTTCTTTATTTTCTGTTATTGTGCCTCCTTGTCTGTCATGTTCTTCCGCCGCCATTGGGCCACATTTTAGGTCTAGGCATATGAAAGAAATCAGGAAAATGTAGTACGGTTTGGCTTGGGGCTGATCACCCTTCCACTTGCTTCGCTCAACGTGTCAGCCTGCGGAAGGAAACTGTGTTAGAGTAAAGGCAACAAAGCATTCTCGCCCTCTTTCTTACTGCTCAGCAGTCAATCAGGAGCTATCATCAAAACAAGTCTGTCCGGTTCCATAACTAAGGACATACAACCACCATAGAGAGATGGGCAGCTATGCTCTTAAAGCCAAACAATTCGGCCATAAACACAAACCTTTGTCGTAATGATACAGTCTCCCTGCATGTATTTCTCCCTTGTGTTCTGGATCTGTGCTTTTCAATCTAGTGCACATGAATAAACAGTATGGCATAAACCACACCTATCCACTAGATGCAATCTATTTATTACCACTGTTGAGGGAGGGGCGGAGCATACAATCTCACTTCAAGTTGCACATCTTGCGAGCCATGGCTCCTTCCTCCCCACTATCAATATTAGGAATAAACAGCATATTAGGCTCAGTGCATCTGCATATGTTTTGAGAGCAGTAACTATGGGGCGCTTTGTACATTTGAAGTTTACTTCGACAAGAGCAGCTTTTGGGAAAAATGCCAGTGCGGTAGTAGGCACTGGTGCAAGAAGGCCTCTGTTTCGTTGAATATAACAGCAATGGCCTTTAAAAGAACAGTGGACGTGTAGGGATCTTAACAGTTTAGTTCAGTGCCATTTTCGAAATATTGATTGATCTAGGACTGAAGAGCAGGAGATCAACAAAGAGTACCAGGTTCAAAGGACAATCCAACACATCAGATTCCAACACAGAATTCCCTTTCAACCATTCCAGCCCAGATTACACCTGACAACGCTTGATGATACCACATTACTGCTGGTTTCAACCTACTAAATCAGCTTGACAGCTCATCTTGATAACTAATGATGATCCTGTGTCTCTCCCTGTAAAAGGTTTGAATTTTGTGGCCAGTTGGCTCGTTGCCAACTCCTTATTTAGAGTCACCATCTTACTTGGAACTGCTCTGTACATCTGAGCAAAGGCTCAGATAGGCAGTTGACTTGAGGTGTAGGGAAAATGCTGACCAGCGAGTAATGGCCTGTGTGTCTCAGTGAATCTAGTTGGAGTTAAGACTAAATAGTTCTCACAGGACACAAGAAACCAAAACGAGGGGCCACCAGTGATTGTAGATAAAAAAAAACCTCATTGTAGGATTCCCATCAAAAGACTTGTGATGATCCATGTTATCATTTGGTCATCCTTAGGGTCGTGTGTCTCTGGATCATTGAGATAAAGATCGTACCCTGTGGTGGATAAGGGTTCCGACCCGCAATCACTGTTGGACCATATGATATTGATCTGATGGGGTTCTAGTGCAGTGCAAAAAAATTATAGAAAGTGGTGAATTAAAATAGGATAGAGAACCTGGAGACAGAATTTTTAATAGGAAAGGTCTCTTCCTGTTGAAAACAAGAACAGCGCAATATCATAGCAGTTTAAACAAGTATCTGCAAAGGGGCCAACATGTTTCAGCCTAAAGGGACAAAGGGACCCAGGCTTTCTTCAGGGCCTCTGTTCTCAGGAATAATGCTACTGCATATAGTGTAAATAATGTGTTAGAGCAAAAATAATCAAAAAACAAACGTGAATATAATTATTTAACAGCAAAGGATATATATTTCCGACGTCTGTTTATTCTCCTCAGTGATAACTGGTGTATTAGTTACATCCAGCTTGTCCGGGGAACAGACCTCACCTCTCCTGGAACTGGCTCAGGACATGTGAGACCCCGCTCTGTCCGTCGTTGCCTCTGGCCGGCACGGAGTCAGGGGGAGGCTGGATGTAACTAATGCACCAGTTGTCACTGAGGAGAATAAACAGGCGTCGGAAATATATATCCTTTGCTGTTAAATAATTATATTCACGTTTGTTTTTTGATTATTTTTGCTCTAACGCATTATTTACACTGTATGCAGTAGCATTATTCCTGAGAACAGAGGCCCTGAAGAAAGCCTGGGCCCCTTTGTCCCTTTAGACTGAAACAGGTTGGCCCCTTTGCAGATATTTGTTTAAACTGCTATGATATTGCGCTGTTCTTGTTTTTAACAGGAAGAGACCTTCCCTATTAAAAAATCTGTCTCCAGGTTCTCTATCCTATTTTAATTCACCACTTTCTATAATTTTTTGCACTGCACTAGAACCCCATCAGATCAATATCATATGGTCCAACAGTGATTGCGGGTCGGAACCCTTATCCACCACAGGGTACGATCTTTGTCTCAATGATCCAGAGACACACGACCCTAAGGATGACCAAATGATAACATGGATCATCACAAGTCTTTTGATGGGAATCCTACAATGAGGTTTTTTTTTATCTACAATCACTGGTGGCCCCTCGTTTTGGTTTCTTGTGTCCTGTGAGAACTATTTAGTCTTAACTCCAACTAGATGTACTAGGTTAGACGTCGGGTTAAGGAAATAGGAATTTCTATGATACTTTCCTACAGAGACCTCTAGGTTTTTTTGTTGTTCATGTAATTCTACATAGGGATACTACCCAGGCTGGTCTATAAATATCCGTTAGGCCCTCTACCCACGTATTGTTATCTGTGTGTCTCAGTGCCCGCTTCCCGTGTGCAACAAATAACAAGAATCCTTCTGAAACATGATTCAGCGCTGGATCCTGCCCCTCCACTTCCATGCAAGGTTGGCTAAATGCCCCTCTCACCAAGAACTTCCACTGGACCTTCTTACAGATAAGCCAAAAAGAGATCGCTGCCCAGTGTGGATGGCGTTGATGTAAAGTGGTTTCCTGACATGGTCTGTATTCAAGAGCACACCATCCACACAATAACGGAGGCAAATAATGAACCGTGAGACTGCCCTGAAAAACCAGACACTCCATTTTGACTGTAGAGTTCAGCTTGTATTCTTGCAACAGACAGATGCAAGACCTGCTAGAGCACAAAGCTAGTTACAGAGTAATCACTAACATTGAGTGTTTAGTGTTGCTACCCCTTGGAGGTCAAAGCCTAAGAAGGAGGTACTTGGCACGCAAGTGAGCTCACAGTAGCACCTACTTTTTCTGGTTCCGGGAACCACTGCTATTTTGTCAAACGCATTGGCTTTTTGTCCTTTCGCTCTACAGACCCCATAAACCAGCCCAACAAGCGAGCGGAGACTAAATGAAGTTTAAGAGAACAGGGACAGACACTAGCAAGCAGAAGAAATCAATAACTCAGAGCAAAGCTGGAAATCTTGTGACTTCTGTGTCCACAGCACCTAAAGCATGGAATCTCCATGGTCTTTGAAAGTATTATTGGTCATCTATGTGGCTTCTGTTTTCTAACACATACTTTTTTCACCTTTTGACATTTGTGGACCCCTGCTGAATCATCACTAGAAGCCAGGGGCCCCCCCACTAGAGCAATTTCTATGATTTGAACCTCAACCCAATACAGAAAAATACAGAATTAGGTATACATCAAACAAATATACAAAATACGGTCTATTGTATTCAATTCACAACCAAAAATGTTAATTTAAATTTAATTGAAAAGTTCAAAACGTGGTTTTATGTCTAAAAGACAAAGCAATATTCTAGATTCTAGCATATTTGCTCCTAGTACATTCTCTTTTACTGGTGGAGCAGGACTGCTTCCATTGAGGCCTCCAATCATCCATATACTTGTGCTTCTCCCAAGAATCAAAATAACATAATGCTTAGCTTACACTTCCAAATTCCTTCACATTTTCAGAGCATTTAAAAAATTTCTATTTTAAATGTTGCTTTTTACGTACATGAACTTTATTAATCTGGTAATGTTATTTAATTTACTATACAGCCGCGCACCCCCAGAGGTCCGCGAACAACAGGTTAAGATTTGCTGTTTTAACATATTTGTTGGTGTTGGGATCACCTTAGATTGCAGGAGTGTAAGAGTGACAGCACAGACTCAGTGTTTCGGACCTCACTCACAGCAGTGTCTTTATTGTTCATCCTTTATGTCCGGTCCTCCCCATTAGGTCTTTCTTCCCCCATTCTGGTATCTATCTGCTTCCTTTCGCATTGATGTCGTCTCCATGGGGAAAGGGGGAATAAATCGAAGGCATGACCATGAGATGGGGGCTGCTGCAGGAGTGGCTGAGTTGGCTTGGTAGCTAGGGGGACCAGAAGTCCCGGTTTTCGGTGGACTGTCCTAGTGTCCCGACACATTTCTTCTTTTTCATAAATGTCCCGGTTTTTGGAACAAAGGTCAGGTAAATGCAATTTGAAAGAGAATTGGAAGGCATAATCTCCTTGCACTTGCGCTTCAGAAGAATGAAAAAATTAAGCAATTTATTAAGTTTCCGTCAGGCAGCACAGGAGGAGTTCGGCTGCATGCTCCCAGCAGAGGGGAGACAGGGTTGGGAGAAGATCAGGGGCATAAGCTGAATATCCTGCCATAGATAATCTTAAATAAATGTAGCATTGTAAATGTATGCCTGTATATGTGTGTGTGTGTGTTCGCACACAAATTTAAAAGCCTACCATATATATGTAGGTATATATTTACAAGGCTACGCAAAAACCGGGATGGGACAGATATAGAAGTAACCGGTTTTAGTCCTACTTTTATTTCTGGCGTGCCCCAGTTTTTGGTTCTCAAAATCTGGTCATCATATAGGTAGCGTCAGCAGCAGGGCTCGAGTCGGGGTACCACGCGGGTGGACGGCGTCCCCCCACATATTTTACCGGGAGCTCGATAACTATAAACTGCAATTGAGTGCAAGCCACCTTTCATGACGTCACTTCCTGTCGTGACGTCAGCGTCCCCCCACTTCTTTTAAACTGCAACTGAGTGCAAGCCACCGTTCATGACGTCACTTGCTGTCGTGACGTCAGCGTCTCCCCCACTTCTTTTTTTAGGACTTGTGCCCTGGTCAGCAGGGCTGTTATCTGCCCACAAGTCTCTAACCTCACACCACTTCCCTCTTTCCTTGGCCATGTCCTAGGGTTGAGGCGGCATGGGTCTCCTGTGGCTGCACTCATCGTCCTGAGCTCCATGGCCAACTACCTGTCTAGTCCAATTGGAAGGGGG
Source organism: Lissotriton helveticus (assembly GCF_964261635.1). Taxonomy (NCBI): domain Eukaryota; kingdom Metazoa; phylum Chordata; class Amphibia; order Caudata; family Salamandridae; genus Lissotriton; species Lissotriton helveticus. The sequence goes on from NC_136070.1 coordinate 645,622,623, forward strand.
TTATATGTTCTCGCTGACCTCAGAAAGACATGTGATCAACACACACATGTAGTACACAAGTATGTATCATGCATTCCATGTTAACTAGGTAGGCTTCATTTACATTAGTTTTGCTATTCATTTTCCCAGCGGTCTCGCAAACATTTACTATAGTTTTAGATTAAAATAATTTTCACATAGACGGCCATGTCGTGAATAGCTTCACAGAGAGAAAAAAACAGACAAACCACCACCAAGGCAGCACGCAGATTTCTAATATCTTAAGCACGCTTTTGTATCTTTTTTTATTGAAAAATTATTTGTCTTTGAGAACCTAGAACGCGTTTTATATCTGTCATTTCCTGTATCTATCTCTCAATTTACATTGTTATGGGAGACATCAGCTTTCCTTTAACACTTTCAAACCAGTAAAACTGATGTACATTAGTCGGTCATTTATTCCACGTGATATAACTACTATTGGACAATGATTACTTTTTTCTCCAATCTCTATCGTTATAGTCAAAGGCAATGCAAATAACGTTGCCAGAGGCATCTGGACCCTGCATGTGCTTCATGGGACCGTGTGTGACTATCATGCGCATTCCTTATGAAAACCAAGCATAAGTGTTCAAATTTGTTCATTAAAAAAAAAAACTTCCACTTCTAATCTGTTTTCTTTAAACATCGTACGCAGTGAAGATGTGAAGTGACAAACATTAACTGTGAAGCTCATCTTGCCTTCACATCTCTAAATAAACAGGGCATTCTAATCTTCTCTGTTTATGATTCTGTTAGAAGAATTTCCTGGTTTTGCTTCAGGTTGCTGGACCACTGCAGTAAACAGAGGACTGGGAGACATATGGGCAAGAATGTGAGTCGAGGGTCTCGGTGGATCAGCTTCGTGCTTACAGGTTGATATTCTAAACCCACTTACTCTCTAAACTGCAGCCAATGAGATGTGTTGGGATTTTTGTGTTGCGGAAGTCGAAGAGGTGTGCTGTTAGTGTCACTGCTACTACAAGACCTGTTCAATCACCATCCACACCCTCCCAAGCGCTGAAAAGCCATTCCTGCATCCACAAAGGCTTCAGCCTCATTTCATAATCGAGGGCCTCACTACCGCCACTATGAATGTTCATAATCCATAAGCCTTCTGTGGGCTGTACTGTTACGTTTCTGACCACCCAAGGACGGTGGATGGCGGCACCTGAGAAACCCTTGGCTGTCTCCAAATCCATACCCAAGAAGATGGCACTGGCCAATTGTGGTATAGTACCAATATCACAGCGTCCATAAGAGAACTGCGGAGAGTGGTCTTAGCAACTGACTTTAGAGTCAAATTCCTTTTTCTGATCTACTGCCAAACTTTAACAAACACCAGTACGGTATTTGCTTCCCTTTTTATTATCTGAATCACACATTACCTACCTAAGTGAATACTTAGCTCCTGAATCCATGTATTTTGTCATATGTATTGCCGGCCCAGTAGGGCTCCGTCTCTTAGAGGTAGCTACAGCTTTTGGTGCTTCTTTATTTCCCATCTCATTCTAATTGTGTAATAATCCACCACAGCTCCACCACAGTTTCTCAGAGGTGTGGAGTCTCAGCAAATAGATCAAGATTCATTTTGACCCCTCGTTTGTTTTTTCCAGCATCTATCTCCCTTCTGTGTTCTGGTTTCCTTCCACCCCCTGGGTGTCCTCTTCTATTGTGCAAGTGCTGCAAGCATGGAGACTCTTGGGACAAATCACTTGTGCCAAAGTGCTTCAACTGCTCACGGTCAAGCCACCAATAGCTTATTCGTGGAAAGGGGAAAAGCAGTGTAGTAAGCCAACTCTATCACTGTGAGGGTGTACCGACCCTGCATATGTTGTGGGGTGTGTACTGTCAAAGTTTGAAACCCTGCATCCAACTCTATCAGTGTTGAGTCAACCATGGCCTCCTTTGTGTATTATGAACCACTTCAAGCACGTCTGCCTTGATCACAGGCCAACTCATGCACAATCATGGCCATACATTGTGCTACCAGATGTGCGGCACAAGGAAATATGGCCTCATATCATAAGGACTTGCCAAAGGTGTAAGGTATCCATGTGACAGGTTTTTGTTAGATATAGCAGTTTTGATGAGTGCTGTGACTAGGCTCACACACTGCCTCAGCAGTGTCCCACAGGTAGTGTTAATTCACTACTGGAACCTCCCACTCTCCCCACACACTCGCATTCATCACCACGACTTCTTATCAAACGGTGTCCGCCAAAGAGCCCTTTCGCAGGGCCCGTTGGAGTATTGCATCGCCGACCCCTTGAGGAGCAGAGTCTAATGATGAAGCAGGACACCCTCATGGGTGTGAGGGCACCACTTCCTAATAAGGAAGTACTCATCCAATCTTCCTACCACTATTCAAACCTGCGATTGCACACCATAGGATCAGTTACCCTACAAGATTAGTACATGTGTAATGGAGCCATATATGGCAACAGGTATGTCCTGTGCCAAAAGTACATGTGACATATCCTCTCCAGTCACCCATACACATATATCCCAATCATTCACCCACATGTTCATACATCCCCACAGACCATGCTTTCACTGTTGCACATAGCAGCCCTATCATAATACCCCTAGTCACTGTATTTTGTTGAAACCATAGTATCTGGCTCCATGAACATTAGGTTTAAAGTCAATGAAGCTGGGTGAGGAAGTGTCTGGTAATAATGTGCAAGTTACTTGGCCTTCTGTAGCTCACTGTGATTTTCACTGATCAGAAGGGGCTCATATTACAGAAAAGGTTAGAGACCCCTGGTATATACATTATACACCTCTCAGGTGAACAGTGAGGAACTACTGGGAACATGAGCTTAGACGAGTCTCAGCTAGTCCTTGGAATGGGACACTGCTGTGATTGCCAAAAATCATGAGTCTTTGTTAACCCGTTCCATGCTGATGACGGAACCGCTCCGTCATCAGCTGCGGGTGCGCTGTGCTGATGACGGGGTGGTTCCGTCATGGCCCGCTCGCCGCTCATGCGCGGCGCGAATTCCGCGACTGCGCTGAGCGTTCTATTGAGCGGGGCGGGCCATGACGGAACCGCTCCGTCACAAGCACAGCCCAACTGCGGCTGGTGACGGAGCGGTTCTGTCACCAGCATGCGGCCGCCCCGCGGCCGCCCCGCCCCCTTAGCACTGCGGCGGAATAGCCGCCGCAGTGAAGGGGTTAAGCGAGGGCGAGGAAAGGGTACACACTCTCCAGCCCGAAAACACAGAAACTCATTATCTGACAAAGGTAACCCTTTATATATCCGTACAATCAGATTACAGCATACTCATTACTAGTACTCTACACCTAAAAGTTATAGCCTGGTCAGCCGAATAAAACTAAGGACTAGAGAAAGGAGGTGCCAAGGCCTGTTCACCATGTGTCAGACCACATGAGAGGTCAAAAATCTAAAAGAGCTCATAGCACTCATAGCACCCCCCAGGCTCTCGTCCTCCTGGACCTCTCGGCGGCGTAGCACCCCCCAGGCTCTCGTCCTCCTGGACCTCTCGGCGGCGTTCGACACGCTTGACCACAACATCTTGCTCAACCGTGTCGAACCGGCTGGCATCCAGGACTCCGCTCTCAACTGGATCCGGTCTTTCCTGTCTGACAGATCCCAAGCCGTTCGCCTGGGCCCCTATACAGCACCCAAGACCCCCACAACCTGCGGAGTCCCCCAGGGCTCCTCCCTATCACCTTTCCTGTTCAACCTCTACCTCCGGCCCCTACTTCATTCACTCCGTAATTGGGACATTACAGTCTTTAACTACGCCGACGATTTACAGATCATCTTTCCACTTAACTCCCCCAATGCAATAGACAACTTTCACTCTGCTAGGCTCCATATCCAAGATTGGATGAATTCCAACCAATTGAAGCTAAACCCCGGGAAAACTGAGCTCCTTCTCCCGGGTTCTAGCCTCTCCTCCTGGGGAACCCAGTTCTGGCCTTCCGAACTGGGCCCCCCGCCGACCCCTTCCACCTCCGTAAAAAGCCTCGGCATAATTATCGACGCCGAACTCTCCCTCCGACCTCATATCGGCTCCGTAATCTCATCCTGCTCCTTCCAGCTCAGAAAAATCCGGAAGGTCAGCCACCTGCTTCCCACACCTGCCTTGACTCAGGTTATCATCTCCCTTGTGCTTCCCCGCCTGGATTTTTCCAACTGCATTTATCACGGACTTCCCAAAACCCTTCTCCACCGCCTTCAGGTGGTCCAAAACCAGGCAGCCCGTATCATCTTTAAATCTCCAAAGAGGCAATTGGCCAAACCCATGATGTACAAACTTCACTGGCTACCAATAGAACAAAGGGTGGCCTTGAAGTTGGGCTGCCTCACGTACAAAGCCCTCAACTGCCCCAGTCCTGCCTTTCTGTTCTCTCTTATCACTCCCTACTGTCCAAACCGCAACCTTTGCTCTACCCACCTTAAATCACTTATTACACCCAAAACCAGAACCAACAAATTTGGTGGTCGAAGGTTTGCCTTTCTGGCTCCGAAATTCTGGAACTCCCTTCCCTTGAACATCAAATCAAGCAGCTCCCTCCTCCATTTTAGGAAGCTGCTAAAAACTTTTCTTTTTCCCCCACCTTGCTAACCTTGCACCGATCCTCAGTTTTGGAACTCGATGTCCTTTAGCGCCAGGAAACCCATGGTGTCAGCGCGCTTTACAAATTTCATTTAATAATAATAAGAATAGCAACATGCCTGGGATACATGATTGGCTTTTTTTTCCAGACATCGAAGATGCCATGCTACCAATGATGAAACTAGATAGCCGAAACCAGGTTAACACTGTGGAAGTGTGCTGTCGTGGAATTCTTTTGCTTCCTTCTTATGACAAGTCTTTATCACCAGCAGCCACACAGCAATCACTCTTTCTTTAACGAATATACCAGGCAGTCAGTAGATCACTTTTCGAGAGGACCTCTTGGTTCCTAGCGGGACAGATCTGGAGGTAAGGGCCATACTTATTTGAGCCTTAAAAGACCAGAGCAGAAACTTCCTCAAGAAATTATAATGTTCTCATGTCTAGGGAGACCCTTGCTTTCCACATGCTTAGGGTGTTTATATGGCTGGCGTTAGCGAAGTTCTTTTTGATTTTACAACAATTATATATACAATATACTTACTCATGAGGGCTTTCAGAGAGCGCTTTTCATCCACTGGTCAATTTAATGCATTTTTCTTCAGCTCATCATGAGGCAATGGGTCTGTGCAATTCAGCCAATGGCTAAGTTCATTGTGATTGATGGCATTGTACACTTTCACAAAGAACACACCCACCCTCAAAGTAGTTCCCTTTATTGAGAAGAACATTATGGCAATGTGCCCTTTTTGCACCCCAGGAATATTTTTGCTTTTAGCCAATGATTACAACAACAACAAAAATTATCAGGGAGGGTGAGCCAACAACCTCGACAAAGTTTTACAAAAACCAACCATAACAAAACAGCACAAACATGGAGAAGCCAAAAGGCTGGCAGGCAGTGCCCAGTGGAGTAACATTAGCCCCTACTGCCCCTGTGGTGCAGGGGTTCGCTGAGCTCCAGTCCCGCCCCCCCCCCCCCCCAAGCTGCAGTGAGCCTCCTCTGGCCCTGTGCAAGTGCAGCAGGCACCTGGTCCGAGAGCTCCTGACTAAGTCTGGGAGGACAGGGCCCCCTCTTTGTACTTTGCAGGAGGGGTGCGGAGGGGGGGGGGGCGGGGCTCAAGGTTTGTTACGTCACTGACAGCGCCAGATATAATGGCTTCATTTTGTTTGACGCCTGCCACGACGAGAGATCAAGAAAGCCTTTCCCCATGGGCTCTTTTAAATTCTGCAACACACCTAGTCTTGGTCCTAAAATCACAATCAAAGAGTAGCACTCCCAACTGAAGCTTGCATTTGCAAGAGCAGCATTCCCACTCCCAGGCCATCAGGCGCCATTGTAATAACATAACTTCACGACCAGCAGGCGTCACTGTGGAGTAGCAGAAACACAGATGCTGAAATTGATTACTTGTGAACAACACATTGTATTGTATTGTATTGTAATTGCATTTATATAGCGCTTACTACCCCTGACGGGGCGTCGAAGGGCTTTTTCGGCAGGTAGCACGCTGCTCGGGACCCATAGAGGATTAGTGTTGAATTAGTATAGTGAAACATGCAAGTACATTTTAAGTGGTGGATAGGTTAGTCAGTTATTTGGATTTGGAATGATAGCAGAAGAATAGAGGAGGAAAAAAAAGGTTTGTATTTATATAGCGCTTGTTACCCCTGATGGGGTGTTGAAACATGCTATTCAGGAAGCACATAAAGGATTAGTGGTGAATTAATATGGTGAAATATGAAAGTAATTGCAGTGGTGATATTAGTCAGTTATTTGGAGTGAGAAGGATAGCGGAGGGATAAAAGGGGAAGAAAGCTTTGCATTCATATAGCACTCGTTACCCCTGATGGGTGTTGAAGCGCTTTTCTGGCGAGTAGCACACCACTCCGGAACTTATAAAGGATTAGTGTTGAAAATTAGTATAGTAAAATATTAGGGAATTTGGGTAGTGGATATGTTAGTCAGCTTTTTGGGTAGAGAAGGGTAGGTGGCGGATAGTGACGGGAAAGAGGTTTGTATTTATATAGCGCTTGCTACCCCTGATGGGGTTTTGAAGCTCAAGTAGCACGCTACTCTGGAACCCATAAGGATTAGTGTTAAATTAGTATGGTGATACATGGAAGTAATTTTAGTGGTGGATATGTTAGTCAGTTATTTGGATTAAGAAGGGTTCGGGGGGGGGGTAGGTAAGAGTTTAGAAAGGTTTGTTTTGGGGGATCGGTATAGTAAAAGAGGTGTAAGATGATGCATGAACAAAGAGGTGGAGTAGCTTCCTCCTGTTCGCAGTGTTGGTTGTGGGCACTCTAAAAATATCTCCTGGCTGCAAATTAGTGTTTTCCGGAGACTTTTTTTGAGTATTACTTATAGTGCAGAGAAACACACGTGGAAAGGCAATCTTAGCTTCGAAAGTAGTCAGAAAGTTCTTCTACCAGCCATCGTAAGAACATAATTTTTACGGGTGAAATCTGTTGGGGGCAAATGCTTTCTAGGCTGAGGAGTGAAAGGGAGTTAGTTTAAATGAAAACGAGGTAATCAGGAGATCAGAGTTCAGGTCAAAGGTACTCTCACAAAGGACCAGTTTCCCTTCCTGGTGCGTAATTATACATAATCACACAATATTTAGAAGTATCAAGGTCAACTCTACTCATTTCTACATACTTTTCAAATCATGCTATGGTTGGTTATTAGGTCTCAACGAAACTGGAGCGAAGCAACACTCCTTTCCAGACGCACAGCTTGGGCCGTAATTCTTAACAAATATACCACACTTTTATCCACGTTCAATTTGCTTTATTCCATGTACTCCAAATTTTCATATTACTCATTTCTTTTGTCTTGTCACATGTGAGGTCAGGGCCGGACTGGGAACAGAAACCGGCCCAGGCAAACTGCTCAGCTGGCCACCCCTGGGGTGAGGAGGAGTGCAGCTGAGCAGTTTGCGATGGCCGATTTCGGACGATTTTGATACAGGGGTCCGATTTTGCCGACCCCCGGTAACAAAAACGGCCCCCACCCTAGCGGCCTACCGGGGAAATGCCGGTGCCTGCTATGGCCAGTCCAGCCCTGTATGAGGTCCTTATGTATTTCAACGTTTCACCAGCGGCAGATATGCCAATCCAGGCCTTTTTCTGGAGCATGAAGCATACATAAATAGTCCACTGTCAGCTGCTCTTTAATACCCAATGTATTTTGGACTTTTCTTAGTCCTTCGTCAGGGGTAACTACAAGTTTAAAACAATACCATTAGATTGAATATTGGGACCTGTGTACATTCACATTTCGAAAAATACACACAAAAGAATTCACGCCCTTTTTTACAACAACCCCATTATCAGCGTTTTTCCCTCTACGCGCAAAACTGCACACTGTAATTATGTGCCCAAATAAACCTCTCCCAACAGTCAGAGCCATCGCGGTTTCGCCTCCACATTATCCTGTGGAACCATCAGTGAGTGTAAGTGCAATATTACTCCTAGTTAACCAAGGCCCATAATCAAAACAGCATCAGCATTTTCCCATACCTTAATCATCTGTTTCAATGAAATCGGTTTCCGAATGTTGTCCTCTCCTCCCATGCAAGCAGTTTTCCCCTCTCTCCTACCGTCTCCCTTATCATTTGTTTAACGTGACACCACTTCTAGGCTGTCCAATCCGGTTGAACCAAGCTGTTCAAATCCCCAACCTTCAAAACTACAAAACTCATAACCCCCTGCTTCAAACACCTCTTTACCCCCAGCCTGTTGTTTAACCACTATTTCCTGATTACACGAATTCACTCTCTATTGGCTGAAACTCCCCAAGCAACATACTAGAATACCCCGCCATCCCACATTCGTTATCACGAACACCGATTCGTTATTAGGTCTCCGTGTCGCATAACAAAACAATAGCCCAATATATTACATTTTAATAAAGTTACATGTTGCAGCATTCAATAAGAGTCCATTTGTTTAAGACTCATCCTTCTTTTGGTCACATTCCATGTAATGCTGCACTCAATTTGAAAAAAAGCCAAATGGGAGCTAGACGTTTTTAAATAGTACCAACTGGTGATATTCGTGATTGCAAAAATGCACGAATATGCGTACTGTTAGCAGTTCATAGCTTATAAACCTCAATAACACGTCATTCCATACTAATACCATAATATACTATACAATAATAGGCCATTACATTCAATACCATACGAAAGACCATAAAATACTATATTATTAAATAACAAACCATACCCTAACACACCGTCTCATACAATAAGCCATACCATACAATACAATGACAGTCCATACCATATTATACGATACCAAACCATACATTAAAATGACATGTCATACAATACCATACCATATCTTACTATCCAATGACAGGCTGTACCACATCATATTATCCAGTCAAGTCACAATCATCTCCTATTACCTCTGCACACCCAAGCCCTTAAGTCACCCTCACCTTCCTTTACCTATACCCAGGCTCAACCCTCAAGACACCATTACCCTCTATTCACCCGTGAACCCTCAAGACACCCTCACCTCCCTTTACCTATACCAACACTCAAGTCATCCTCACCACCCTTTACCTCTACCCACCCCTCATCCCTCAAGTCACCCTCACCTCCCTTTACCTCTACCTACCCCCAGTGCCTAATTTGAGCCGATGGGAACCACTGGCACTAATTTTTCCAAATAAGACATTACCCAAAAACAACAGTGGGGAAACATAAATGTAAAAGATGAAGGAAGAGAAGACTGAAACCTGGTCAAGAAGAGAGAAAGCAGGAGCCTGCAAGACTGACATAAGGGTCAGGAAGTGTCTGGCAGTGGAGTAAAGAGGCATTCAATGGATTCTGGAATGAAGCCTTGGTATTGGGTACAGGGAATTTTAACAGCAGCAGCTGCTGTATTTTGAGCAGTGCTTTGGGCACCATTACTCATCTATATAAATAAAAATGTAAACGTTTGTTCAAAATCGGAAATCTCCGAAAGTTCTACACCGATTGCTTTGAAATTTTGACACAACGTTGGATTCGAATATGCGTGTGTTTTTATATACACAACGTTTCGAATACACGCATGCCCAATACGTGCATGTTTTTAATTGAAAGGCCGAACAGACCCTATTGATTTGGTTGCTGCACAACAACTACAAGGGACGCATAGAGACAATAGTCTACATATATTAGGATGGACAGTTGGTGTCAGGATGGCAGACCGGGAAGTGGGTTTTAGGGAGGGGGGAGGAGTTTGTTCACTTTGCAACATTAGCGCCTGTTTATATATACACAACATTGGATTCGAATACGCGCATGTCCAATATGCGCGTGTTTTTAATCGAAAGGCCGAACAGACCCTTTCAATTTGGTTGCTGCGCAATAAATACAAGGGACGCATAAAGACAATAGTCTACATATATTAGGATGGACAGTTGGTGTCAGGATGGCAGACCGGGAAGTGGGTGGAGGGAGGGAGGGGGGGGGGAGGAGTTGGTTCACTTTGCAACATTAGAGCGTGTTTATATATACACACAACGTTGGATTTGAATACGCGCGTGTACAATACCCACGTGTTTTTAATCGAAAGGCCGAACAGACCCTATCGATTTGCTTGCTGCGCAACAACTACAAGGGATGCATACAGACAATAGTCACAAAAACATATTGTATACTCAAAAGCATTGGGAAATTAAACATATTAGAAACGTACGCTTACTCTTTTCTTTCTCTTTCATTTAACCAGACTGAGCCACAGCAACGTGTGGCCGGGGTCAGCTAGTTATGTTATAAATTAAGCACTGGCTACCCCTCAACCCTGAAGTCACATTTACCTTCCTTTTTCCAACCCATCTTTAAACCCTAAATTCAGTTTTTTTCAAATAACATAAAAAGTATGTTGTTTTAAGAAAAAAGTGCCTATCTGCATAGTAAAGATCCTGTGTGGTAAAGTCTGCGAGGTAAAGGCTGTTTTCCCTCAGGCAGGACACGTGTTTTTGGAGCCCGGACGGTGGTTTTACGCCCTTTAGTATGTTTGGAGGGCACCTCTGCCTCTTTGACAATTAGCCCCCTCCCTTCCTCCTCCCTCACCCCCACGCCCAATAATGTAGAGATAGCATGAGACAGCACAAGCGCTGTCGCTTGTGAGACATTTTGGTACGTAGGAGACTTACAGCCCATTTGTTGGCTTCATCATCCTTTTCATTCCCTTGTTTCTCTTTGGTGCTGGCATTATTTCCTCTTTGTGTGCAAGGCCCAAGTACTGCTTCCCTTGCCCAGTGTCCTTACACTTCTTGCCACTTTCAGGAAGTACTTTTTATTGGTGTCCCTTTCCTCCCTCCTCCTGCATTGTTGCTTGTCCAGTCCGCCCATCCCTCATTGTTGCTTGGCCAGTTCAACCACTTCCCCCTCCATCTCGTTGCTTGCCTCCTCCTGGCCCACAGCTCCCAAAGCTTTAGGTGTATTGCAGCAAACACGCAAAAAAGGTAATGAAAAAAATGTCGCAAATAGTCTAAACCACTAGCAATTACTCTGGGTAACATCCAAAACATATTTGCATATGACCCTTTTCTGTCTAGAGTGGCATAGAGGGCAAGAAATGATTGACTTGGATGCAGCCCAAAGGACTACAAGTAGCTGGGGTTACTTCAAGCATTTCCTTCCATCACCTTGCTGTTTTCTGCAGTGTACACTAGGCTGGGACGGAGTTTCGCAGAACTCGTGAAGTAACCCAAAAACTTTGCCGCAATACGCGGAGTTCCACAAGCAGCGCAGTGCATTTGGTCATGCCGTTCGCGTTGATTTGCAGCGCTGCTTGTTTATCTCGACCTGTAAAATCAGCGCAAACTGCACCATGCGCAGCATGAGAGCGCATTGCTTTTTCACTTGCCGCCTGAGTAAACTGTCTACCCAAGCGGCAGCTTTCTCAACGCTAGCGGGGCGTGACTTCCCACGTTGAAAAATCTCACTGGCAGGTGGATTTTCCTCGCTCGCACTCGCCAACTTGACATTGGCGGGTGCAAGCGAGGAAAAAACTCTGCGAATAACGGAACACTCCGCAAATTGAGTTCACCGCCCAGGCCTAGTGTACACCCCAAGTGTGATGGCTGTGTCCAGATGTGGGTCACATGCTCACTATGCCACATAACTTAGGCTTTACCAGTGCTGCAAATCTTAACTATGTGAAAACTGGTTTGGAGTGCCTTGTGTTCCCATATGGCAATTTAGCTGGATTGTGGTTAAAGGAGCCGGACCAAGGATGGTTTGCATAGGGCTAGTTTCTATCTGGAGTGGCACAGTGGGTGGAAAAAATGATTGCCTAAGATGCGAGAGCGAAAACCAGTAGCTGAGATGAATTCATGCATTTCTTTCACCACCTTGCTGTTTGCTGTATTTAGGTATATACCAAGCATGGTGTACAAACCGTAACATAATATTTGTATGCCGCCTACATAACCCCTCTCAAAGAGATTATATTTCCTTTTCATTTCCACATTAATCACATTTGAGCATTACTTTCTTCCAATCAATGGAACACTTTCCTGTGTGCCAGCAACTATACTATAGAATCATCCTGTATATGCGGCTATCCTCGTCTCCGCACTGCACTTGCGCAAGATCCCTTTGACTGAAAATCAAAACCATGGTGTCTCAATAATGAGTTGCTGCACTCTGCATCAGACGTTGTGGTTCTGCACAAATTACCACATTTTACAGACTTAAAGAACCTCAAAATTAACAATAAAGTAAACCTTTAAGATGCTATGTGGGAGACGTTTTGTGGTAAACTGGTCTCCTAAGCTGCAAAAAAGAATGCAGAAATCCAACATGAATTAACATATCTGGAAAAGAAGACTAAAAACACTGGAAACGAAAAATGTTGCTAATCTCTCTCATGCACTTCTGTTTAAGAAACTGTAAAACAAAATCCTGAGTAAAAGGGTCGGTATCATTCTTAATATCCCAATAACGCATAAAGTACGTAGTTCCAAGCTGGTTGGTTGATTACTCTCCATCTATCTGAAATAGACTTAGATGAAATTCAATTGTGAACGGAGTCAATCAAATGAAATTCTAATAGAAGATGAAGATATTCCGGAATTAAAGGAATCGGTTCATGAAAATCTATACCAAAAAGCAACCTCTGAAGGAGGATTGTATTAAAAATTACATTCAATGCCTATCTCAGCTAAAATTTAAAGAACCAAAGCCACTTTAATTGGAACGATACCTCTACCAGAAGTAGTCAATGCCATAAAAATACTCCTAACAACGGAGCGCCTGCTTGTAATGGCCCTCCATGAATATTGTAAAAAAAAATTGCTTCAGTACTAGCCAGCAAACTTGCATAGATCTTACAAGAATTCCAAAACAAAGGTAAAGTTGTGAGGACTGTGTCTAAAGAAGCAATAGCAATTATCCTTGAGGAATAGATCTCTCTAGCCTAGATAATTAACACCTAATGCCATTACTATATTTTGATGGTAAGATCCACACCCAATACAAACTAGTGTATAGACATATTGACTTGCTAAAGTGATCCCTAAACATATTCATCCAATACAGATGGGATTCTTGAAAGGCTGGATCGCAGGAGACAACTCCATACACTTATGTAATGTTATAGAAAAAGTACACTTGAATGTCTCTGCAATATCCCTAACCTTAGGATCTGAAAACGCCTTTGATGTGGCCTCATGGAAATTCCTTTATGAGTTTCTACCAAAATATCTATTCAGCCCTAAATTTATCAAAGCTATTCTGTCAGATTAAACTGTGTTACAACTATTTTGATGTCCTAAGGAGCACAAAACAGGTGAGTCCTATTTCCACTCTGATCCTTACATTATCCCTATTCTTTCTAATATAAGGAAGCATACAAGTTTCAATGGGATGCATATATGTACAACGCATTTTAAAGCAGCAGCATGTTCACAAAATTCTATGTTAAATTTCCAATGTGGACCTCACTCTCCAGTCAGTTTTGAACACTATTTAACAATATGATGTTATGTTCCATCAAAACATCAAATGCCAAAATTACTATTAAACTCCTCCTCCAATTAAATAAGAACAAATATTTGACCTCCTTGTTCACGTACAATCTGGAAGACACAAGAGCAATAAGTGAGAAATCAACACTCTAGAAGGTTAAAGAAATCACCGTTACATGTTCAGAGAAACAGACTTTTTGGTACAGAAGTATAGAGGCCATCAAGATGAATGTTGCTTATGTCATCAATGACTGACAAAGTATTCCCCTTTCAATTATCAGAGCTGTTTCTTTTAACCAGTTTTGAATATATCTTCTCAAAGTTTGCCAGGAATGGGGAAAAACATAGAACTGGGTATAATTCCAGAAATGTCGGGCTGCCTTTCTAGACCAATAAGTCACACCATGGTTTCTGGATTGCTCACTTGTGGTCCTAAAACCACAATGGCCGATAGCGAACAGAATATTTGTCACCCACAAAACTGATTGATATTGTCAGAAAATTCAGTAAAATACAAAGGCATAAATTATAATATTTGCCAACACAATTCAGGCCATACAAATTATTGAGCCAAAGTTAAAAAAGCCACCTAATTTAAACCTCTTTACATTTGGAAGCCTTAGAAAATATATAGCGTGAGGAGTATGGGTCATCTTTAATGTTACAGCTTTTTTATGAGTCGGCATACTAATATATTTGTTCAACAACATGAATTTAAATTTCATGACAAGAAGCCACTTCTTTTTGAGGCCGAGAGTTGCAATTAGAAGGAAAAGTTACACTGGTAGAGTCTCCAGACACAACAGTTATTTTGAGAACATTCTATACAGATACTAAAGTTGCATCTAAAACTTTATAATAGACTGACTAAAACTAGAAAGCACAAAAAACCTAAAGTCAATAGTTGGTAAATGGAATAAAAATCGGTGGATTTTGGGCACCACTCAATTCCTGATGACAAATGCCCATCTATTTTGCAGTCCCTCGTAACCTCCAAAATCACACGAGAGACTTGAACTGCTGGTGCAGATAAGTTTTTTGACCTGTATATGCTTCCTTGAACGTCCCAAGCAATACATACTCCTGGCCTATTACCAACTCCTTCTTACAGGCACTGTAAATCTCAAATGAGCGACCTATAGCACATGCCACATGGATGTAAGACATTTCAGCCAATCTAGAGCAATGTTAGAAAACCTATAATGGGGCGTTCTCAGATATCGCCCAGAGAATCTGGAACTCCCTGCCTCCGCATATCAGACCGACTCCCTCTACGGCATCTTTAAAAAACAGAAGTGAAAGCTCTATTGATGAACGCCCTTGATTGACTGCACCTACCCCCACCAGGTACCACTCATTGTTGGTTCCGCTACATGTAGGCTTATCTCCTCTTCCACGGACTGCCTCGTCCAGAGTAACGCTACTACATTGTTTTTTGCTTGTGTTCCTATGCCTGTGACTAAGTCTGTGACTTTTGACTGTGCTCAACCTCTATGTTACCAACCTCTATATTTGTCTATTGCTCTTTTATGCTCTTCTATTTCCTTTTGCATTGGCATAATATATTGTTCCTCTTTCTACTCCAGTATCTTGCTTATCACTGTTATTGTTATTGACTTGGGGGCCCAACTCTGTTTGTCCCTTGATCATCTGGAAAGCGGTCTGATGCCCACTTTTTAAAACTTTAGACAAATAAATAAATGTTTCGCTGTTCATCACAGATATACATCAAACAACTACTCCACCAAACCAGGCATTAGTTTGTTTGGGACTCCAGGCTTAAGTGTCAGAAATTCCTCTTAATAATTAATGTATACTACTACTATTATTTCACACTGTGGTGATGAGGTAGATGTTTAGGTCTGGCGAAATCCAAGATCTTCAGCTTTTGCTAACAATATGTGTACAAGATGCCTCCTAATCGGGGCTTTCAGCTAGCTCTCTTCAACCAATGATCTTCTATTGGATCATAACATTTTTCTTCTGCTTCCTACAGCATATTGCATTGGGCCGTGGATCAACACACTTCAGCCACTGTCTAACTTTACAGTAAGTGATGGCATTCTAATCTTTCACAAGAAGCAAATTCACACACAAAGTAGTTCTCATAGGGCTATTATGGCAATGTGTGCTTTTTGAGACCCTAAAATATTTTTGCTTTTACCTAATCTATATTTTTTTTAGTTGGAGGAGGGCCAGGCAATTTCTCCATCAATGAAGATTTGCAAAAGTGATGACAAAACAAACAGGCTCTGACAAAACAAGTCTGGCAGCCAACTCCAGACCTCATTTCTTTGCTAATGCTTGTGTTGAATTGTATGCAGGTGAGCTTTGTAAACAGGAGACGACCACCACTAGGGGTGGCCCATTCATCCACTAACTTCAGAGCAACTGGCGCACAGAAATCACAACCCAACCACCCTTGGACACCCGCTACAGAACCTTGCCATGGGTAAACTCACACATTAAACCCCTCGACAGGCGAGGGAGTACAAGAAAGTCCCCAGGAGAGCCACAGTATGGCTAAGCCCATGACCTCTGTATCGCTACTGAATACTGCACTAAGGGATACAGCTCCTGTGGGCAAGGGATACAGCAAACCAGAGATGTTGCAGACCATACGGAACTCCTGAACTGCCTTGGAGCAGAAAATGTATATGATTGCTATAGATATGGGCCTGCTGCGAGCAATCCACTGGAAATTATCCAATATGGTGGAGTAAATTAATCCACACTAGCCAAAATGAGGCCTACAGTTTCCACACTGTAGCTACAGATGAAAGAATTGCGCTAAGAATTAAAGGTTTTGTAAGACAGAGCACAGGATGCCGAAGGTCGATCCCGCTGGAATAACATCAGAGTGGTGGGCTTGCCAGAACGTGTCAAAAACCCCTCAGTGCAACTGTTTTTGTAAAAATGGTTGCTTGCCAATGTACCTCTGAAGACACGATCCAAGTTATTTACTGTAAAAAGGGTGCACAGAGTACCAGCAAGGCAACTGCCTCCTGGCAAGGCAACAGAATGCTCTTTTTCACCGTCTCGAGGAGGTTTGGACGTAGCTTGCAGGGGTAGGCCATGATCAGTCCAGACTACAAACCGACGGGACTAATAATAAGGGGAGATGACGCCCAAATCAACGCAGATCGAGATCACTAATGAAAGTTTCCACAAAGGAGAAAGATGTGGTGGAGAGGGAGACTCTGCTATCAGATATTCATATGAGGAGAGAGCCAGGGGTCACGGAGGGGCTTCAGTAGAGTGGAGGAGATGGAAGGTCAAATGGAGAAAACAATTTCAGACGACCTGGAGACATTGATGAAGGGCCCACTGCTTACTCCTAGATCTGCAGAGGACTTGATCTAGTCCCACATGGATTGGGGGGCTCATTGTCTGACGGACCTTTGCGGGGGTCAAAGGGGACAGAAGCTTGGGGCCACAAGGAACATTTTTTAAGTGGTAGAGGGACATGGCCGCTCTAATTGAATCTACATCCACCCCTCTCAGAACACTACAGATATGTAAGTATTCATGGACTTATGTTATACGGTTATTTTTGTCTGAAGGGGTTTTCATTGAGATGGTCGAGACTCGTTTTGCATTGACTGGGGGTTTGGGAATAAACGCAATCTGACACTAAGACATGATTATCACTTGGGACTCATGTCACACTTCTTATACTACGCAATTACTAAGTACACAGCGAGCATTGCCCGGGTTGCGAGTGCTGAGCCTCCTGACCATTCCCTTCTTCAAACTAAGTCACAGTCATGACCCAGATATAGAATATAATCACTTAGAATGTCCAGGGACTTGGCACCCAGGCAAAACACTACAGAGTATATGCCTTCTTGGGTTAGATGGAAAGTACACATTGTTTGCTTGCTGGGGCCAGACTGGGAACCAAAACCAGCCCTGGCAAACTGCTTGGCAGGCCCTCAGGGGGATGGGCGTGGGGCCAAGCTGATTGCTAGGGCCGGTTACGGACAATTTTGTTACAGGGGGACGATATTGCCGCCCCCCCCCCGGTAACAAAAATCCCCCCCTCCCAGGGGACCAAAACCAGACCCCCACCCTGGCGGCCCACTGGGGAAATGCCCGGTGCTACCTATGGGCAGTCCGGCCCTGCTTGCAGGAGGCACATATGGTGGCAGCAGAGCTTGAAAAGCTTGGGAGGGAGACACTGGAGGGTCCAATAGTTTGGCACACTGTGCTCAGTATTTTCAAGACGCAGGCTGATATGGGTGGCGCCAGGTGTCCCCTTCACAGTGCACCGATTGACCACAGACACAGAGGGAAGATGCACCTAACCCGAGGGGATGCTAGACTGGATACCAGAGTCGATACCCAGTATAAATGCACCCAATGCATGGCAACTTCAGTTCCTGACTCCTTAGCGCCGCACCACGCCCACTCCCTGAGCACCGACCGGATATGGGTAAGTGACTACAATATGATGTTAAACTGTTCCCTAGATCGTTCCATGCCACCCCTTGGGTCCCACTGTGCCGTTGGCCAGGGGGTTTAGCCTGTGGACAGAAAGATGGGTGCTGGTGGACTGGTGGAGGGAGCCCCACCCACTCAGCAGGGAACACTTGAACTACTCTGGTTTGTTTGGCTTGTACATGCGCATAGTCAGAATCGTGGATCTGTAGCGTTTATACCATGCCTGCACAGTACTGAATACCTATGCCACACAGACTCCGATCACAACCCCCAGTTGCTGACACTGGAATGGAGAGGACAATGACGGTAATCCTGGCTTGGTAACTAAACCTGGATGCACTTTTGGACCGGCCTTTAGGTACACAATCGGGACTGTGCCCGCTGATTATTTTAAATAAAACGCGGGCAATGCTTCCCACTCGAACACTTTGAAAATGGTCATACATGGTCAATGCATAAAGACCTCATACGAAGCCAAGAGAACTTTAATGTGGAAAGTCATGGAGGTAAAATGTAAACGCAGAGAATTAGAAATGTGTTCTGTAGATGACTGATAGACCATGACTGCTAGGGCTGTCCTAGTCATACTGGGAACTAAGAGAACGCCGTAGGTGCCAGCATTAAAGGGAATAGCTCACATGGCAGCATGGGAAGGGTGACAGGGCTTGCCACCTCCTGGCATGGCTGATTAAGTCCGACAATTCATAGAAACCCATAGGAGCTGCGCAGTTGCTTAGCGGCCAGGTGGTGGTGACACAATCGGACCGCAATGAAGCATTTGTCTAATACTATGCAGCAGTATACATCTCTCCCCAGCCCCCGAAGAATGCCCGGATTGCCCAATTCTAGACATAAATGAGAATCCTGTGTCTCACAGAGGCCCAAATGTTGGCCTTAAATATTGACCTAGAGATACAAGAGGTCAAACTGGCTATAGACCAATTAGCAAATGGAAAGACATCAGAGATGGACTGACTCCCTTCACAGTTTTATGGAGCCTAACGATCCGGTCTAGCGACCAGATTACCTGCCATGTAGAAAGGTATGCTACAGAAAGGACTGCTCCAGACTCTGTTATGGATGCTACCAAGGTGGTGCTGCCAAAGCAAGGGCTGGACCCTCTTGATGTTCGATCATACAGCCCTCTAACCCTTCTGACTACCGACAATAAGATACTAGGGAAATTCAGAACTAAGTGGCTGCTCCCATACGTACTCGGGCTGAGCCACTCAGGCCAATGTGGGTTCGTCCAGGGACGTAACACACGTCAACATTTGCTGTTTGTTGCATATAATGGATCTGTTCAAGAATTCACTGTGGTCCCAAGCATTGGTATCAGCGAATATAGAGAAGCTCTCTGACGCCCTATTATGGCCATATTTGTTTGCAGTGTTGTCAATCATGGGAATCGGGGAATCGGGGGTAATCCCCTGAAGTGGATAGGTTTCTTGTCCAGGGTACAGACAAAGTATACTTTGAGAGATGGCGGCTCCATAGGGGCACTTAGCAGGGATGCCCACTGTCCCTTATACTGCTTTTCTTGGCCATCAAGCCCCTAGCCTGCTTGTTGTGCGACAGAAGCCTGCTCTGGGGAATCCGGGTGTGAGACACATGTCATATGGCGGCATGCTATGTGTACGCTGTGCTTCTCATCCAGTGAGACCCGGATCATAGCCTTCCCCAGTTGGTACAGCTACTGTTGGAATTCTGAGTCCTATCTGACCTCCGGGTCAATTGGGAAAAAGCCTGCTAATCCCCACTCACTAACCAACAACCACAAATAATGCCAATACTGCTAAATTATTTGAAATTATTTATATCCAAAGACGCATGGACATACCATCAGACCATCTTTAAGCTCATTAGTAGCTTTTATTTGAATATCCCATTTTTTTTTAATTCGTCCGATAAAAAAAAATTCATACATATAGTGAATGCTTCATATGAACACTATACGCAAAGAAAGATTAAATACATAAACTACACTAACGTCAACAATTCTCCTCACTCATCACATCACTTATTCAGCATCCAATCAACCACACTCAAAAGAAAAACATTAAACATTCATACTTGTGAGTCTTATAGGAGACAATATTGCTGTAAATCACGATTTCTTTTGTATCCTATACAATATTTACACATTTCCGAATTTGATTGTACAATCTCATTTCCAACGATACAACAAATAACAAGGTATTTAAAGGCAGTTATTGAAAGCAAATGTTTGGTAGTTCCACGGTCTACGCGTTTCAAACCGGCTTTACTCTAGGGTTCTCATCAGGACCAACCTCACTCACTTCCATATGCCCACCAAGTTCTAGTTCCTTAACTGGTGAATTGAAGAGTGATTAATTTGGAATTGCTTTAACAATGGTTTAAAAGTTCCATGTTAGTGTATGTTCTCCGCTAGTAGTGTTACCCTTCAGCGTCCTTCCGCGTCGACTTTTTAATTTAATCGTGTGCCGAAATTCCTTGAACGCGTACAACTCCGCGAGCGCGAGTTGCTCACCGGGCTCAATCCGCGTCTCCCTACTTCCGGGTCCTTGTCCCAATCGGATCAATTCCCACTCACAGCAGTCTTCAAACTCGACCATTTGATGTACATTGGAGACTTCCTCAGATGGAAACCCACTTCTATCAGATATTTAGGAGTCCAGATCTACCACAAGGACCCAGACCTGCAAAGCGGTCATCTAGCTAAATGTGTCACCAAAATAAGACAAAAAAACCCTTAAAGGCAGCGCTTAACTCTCTCCGTTCAGTCAGGTGGCCATGATCAAAATGATTGTTGAGCCATGAATTTCATATCTTTTCATGGCCCTCTCACTACATCTGCCGAGATCCTTCTTACAGAATCTGCAGTCGCAGTTCTCCGACATGATATGGAGAGCTAAAGACAAACAGCTAGCGACTGGCAAAACAATGCGGCCCATGGGCGTGGAGGGCATTGGGATCGACTAACCAGAGTCTTACCACATGGCCGATCAATTTGTATGGCTGGCAGGGTGGATTGCAGTCAACATGGACCCTGAGGGAAGGGATGTCAGAAAGGTTGTAGGTGATAGGCGCCTCCATAGGTGCTAAATACTAGAAACAGCCCCCGGACACCCATACCCGAAGACACAGAGCCATCATCATATTAACTATATTTCAAGTTAAATGAACCATGAAAGTTCATAGTGCAAAGCCATTATACCAACATAAAAAGATATATACGAGTCACATTTCAATAACAGTGCACATATATTACAAACCAGTCATAATTCATCATTTGACAAAGTGATGCTCCACAACTAAAATCAAAACCAAGGGACAAAATCCTCCAGAAAAGGGTCTGCTATGTCACCCGGATTATCAGTAATATTTCGGACAGGGGCAGCTCAACAACTCCCTGGGATGGCTAAGGGGACTAGATCAATTATTGCAAACCTTGTTCAGTAGATGTTAAAAGAATACACTAAATCATCAACATGACATACAAAGGAGGCATTGCTGGCTTATTAAAAAAATAAGTCCCTTCTAAAATGTGTTACCCTACTTAATATCATAGTTTCAGTGCGTTGCACGCACTTTCAGTCTTGCCTATATCACTTTCTAATGTCCTACACAATAGTCTAACTCAAATACCCCACTGCCACCCTCCCATCGTGGCCATAAAATAAAATATGAGCTTCACAGCTGTAAATGCAAGTGCATATTATAGGTATTACGCACAGTATAAATTAAAGCCCTTCTCCTAAGGAGTCACCTTTAGTTTAACTGATCACATTCTCCATGCCTGTGACAAAAATCTGGACACCTTGAACACAATTAGTTCTTTCGTATCACATCTTAAGAATCCTCGATGCTTCCCAGTAATGTGCTATGCCCTGCAACTTGCAAGCTGGGATAACCCATTTCCTGCGAGGTGTAACATAAGCTGGGCAAAAATACAGAAAATGGCCCAAGGATTCCTGAAGCAGAGCACAAAAGAGACAGTAAGATGTTAAAGGGTTGTTTTTATTCCATTTAGAGATAACAGAATATACTTGCAGAGTACCAATTCTAAACTTTGTATACAGTGTTTTACCTGTGCTGGAAGTATTCCGTCCAAGAAAAGCTCAAATAACAGCCCCTTCTTGTGACAAAAGAACTTTTCAGTTAAATTCCCCACTTCATGATCTTTCCAGGTTTGTTTCAGAATACAGTCCCAATAAGCTGGTTTCAAAGTGACAGAAACACCCTTAACTATTTAATCAGGTGAGACCCAGACCTCTTCCATTTTAAGGAGCTCGCATAATGCCTTAATCTTCTTGAGCCAGGGAATAGGTGTTCTCTTATTCAAGAAAACAAATAGACTATCCATGGGTCTAAAAGGTCTAAGACAGACCATCCAATATGCAAGAAACCTAGTGTGCTGTGTTTCTATTGTCAGAGGACACTACCTACAAAGAGGGGAATTTTGTTTTTCTTTAGAAAAGAAAATCCTTTAAAAAAAGGACAGATTCCCATCACTCACCGAAGTGACAGGCTTCATCATCTGGGTTTTCCTACCTGGTTACTCAATAGTGTAACCAGGGGCTACAACCTTCTCACTGAGAGAGGGGAGCTCACGGATGTTTTCAATATAGAAAGGTAAGTGAGAAACTACAGATGTGAGCAGATATGTTATATATGTGAGTGATGGTAGCAGTGCATGAGGGTAAAAAGTGATAATAACATTGGTAGTAGAAGAAAAAAAGTTGAATAAGTATCTTCTGCTATCCAAATTAAAAACAGTGCAATAGCAGTATGTACAAATTAACTGCTTAGATGTAACTGGTTCTGGTCTACATGTTTCAGCCTTTCTGGATAGCAATTTATCCTTGGCCTTCCTCAGGATCACTGTAAATATTTGCTACTGCGTGGTGACAAATAAAAAGAGCTAGTGAGTGAAAAATACAAGGTTGGAATAAATAAAACCAGAAAAACCTGATCTCAGTGAGAAGGTTGTAGCCCATGGTTAGACGATTGAGTAACCAGGAAGAAGAACCCAGATGATGAAGCATGTCAATTCGGTGAGTGATGGGAATCGGTCCTTTTTTAAGGACTTTCTTTTCTAAAGAAAAAAAAATGTCCCCTCTTTGTAGGTAGTGTCCTCTGACAATACAACCACAGCGCACTAGTTTTCTTGCATATTGGATGGTCTGTCTTAGACCTTTTAGACCCATGGATAGTCTATGTGTTTTATAAGTATTCTTAGGTGAATATATCCATGCATGGTCTCTAAATATTCCCTTAGACCCTCTATACATTATTTCGTTGATTTTGTTCTCTTATCCAGCCCAAGGATCTCCTTTAGGGTTAACATATATAGCTCGAGCTCCGGGGTAGCCCAGATTCGGACCCAGAACATTAAGATTTTCAGTAAAGTCATATGATCACTTCTTTCTAAAGCTAAGTCAACCCAAAGTGGGGTTAAAGGAGTGGTTTTTGGAAGGTTAAAAAGACCTGATGAATTGGTTTTCGGCAACACTAAGCAAAGACGTATCTGTCCATCCTCACAGCACAGTTCCATAAACTGCCCCTGCCAGGACCATAGCCCTATATACTTTCAAAGCACTGAGAGTCATTAAAACATGCTGGACTATATATATTCGAGAAATCTGGGCAGTGAAGTACCATATTCCATTAACTTGCCACTGTGGGGTGTACGCAGCCAGGCAAGCAGGCATGGGATCAGTCTGGACTGACCACAATGGCTGACATATATGTAGATTTCAAGCTTCTAACATTTGACGAGATAGTGGATAGCTTTGACGTCCACAAAGGCCAATTTCTGACATACCACGCACTGAAAAGTGCCATTAATGACACTTGGGGTTAGGGCACTATGGAGCTGACAGACCCTGACCATGCTGTTATCGCACGAAATACAGACACAAGGTGGTGACAAACATGTACCGTGCCCTGGCTCCTGCATATTATGCACCCACAACTGCCCTAACTGCAAAGTGGGGGGAGAAGTTGGGCAAGGACATAACAAGCAGAGACTGGAGATGGATACTACAATACACAAAACAAGTGAGTAGGAACCCCCCACATTTAAATGTACACACTCAACTATTTACACTGATACACATCACCGGCAAGCCTAGCTAACATATATCTAGGACTCCTAGGTGCCAGGCTGTGCAAGAGGACTTCCTCCACATGGTCTGGGACTGCCCCCATGTTAGCACCTACTGCCTGACCCTACTAGGATTGCTGGCAACCTAGCAGGATACATGCTGCCTGCTGTGGCAACGGTGTGCCTGTTGGGACAATTACCAAGACCAGTGAAGTCTATACACCTCTAGGCTTATGGATCGAGCCCTGCTACTGGGGAAATGCACTAAAGCCATGCACTGGAAATGAACGATTCAACCCAAGGCAACTTGATGGCTAAGTGATCTTGTACAATGGGCCACAGCAGAAATCAATGTTATGGTGCACACACAAAAGCAGATCATGCAAGCACATCCCTCCTGATGGGGACACTAGCAAAATCTGATGACCTGCGTCCTTAAACATTGACAGATGCATACAGTTACAAACTAAGACATATAGGGCAGCACTCCGCGGGGTGGGATGGTCACCTCTCATCAGGACTAAGACTCCATATCTACAACCGATGGTAAATCAATCAACCAATCAGGGATTTGTAGAGCACAATACTCACCCGTGAGGGTCTCGAGGCGCTGGGGTGGGGTGGGGGGTTGGGGGGGGGGGGGGGTGGCAGTTCCGGTCATCCGAAAATAAAGGTTTTTAGTTTCTTCCTGAATGCTTGCAGTGTGGGGCTTGGTCTGATGTGGAGGTGGGAGTTAGTTCCAGGTCTTGGCCGCGATGTAGGAGAAGGGTCTGCCTCCTGTTCTGGCTCTGTGGATGCGGGGGATTTTTGCCAAGGTTAGGCCAGCAGAGCAGAGGTTTCTCTTGGGGCATAGAAGGAGATTCTTTTGTTGAGATATTGGTGTCCAGTGTTGTGGAGGGCTTTGTAGGCATGAGTGAGTTGCTTTAAGGTCAATCTTTTTTCAACAGGGAGCCAGTGGAGGTCTCGTAGGTGTTGGGTGATGTGGTCTTTTCGTGGGATGCTGAGGATGAGTCTGGCTGTGGCGTTCTGGACAGTCTGGAGTTTGTGGTGTAGAGATTTGTTGATTCCGGCGTAGAGGGAGCTCCTGTAGTCCAGCCTGCTGGAGATGAGTGCGTGGGTGACGGTCTTCCTGGATGCTGGGGGGGATCCATTTGAAGGTCTTGTGGAGTATGCGGAGGGTGTTGAAGCATGTGGAGGATACAGAGAGCGTTGATCTGTCGGTTCATAGTGAGGGAGGAGTCGAGTATGATGCCAAGGTTGCGGGCATGGTCTGTGGGAGGGTTGTTGAGGGCGGGGAGGTCACCAGGTGTCATCCCACGCAGAGGGGGCGGATCCGTGGATGAGGACTTCTGTTTTCTCAGAGTTGAGCTTCAGGCAGTTGCTGCTCATCCAGGTTGCGACGTCCTTCATTCCTTGCTGGAAGTTGTGCCTAGTGATGTCTGGTTCCTTGGTGAGGGAGAAGATGAGCCGAGTGTCATCGGCATAGGATTTCTGATGATTGTTGTGAGAAGTTGGCCTGGTATATGATGCTCACTAGTTCTAGTGATCACCTTGTACCATGCCAAGCAACCCTTATGGTGCAGGTTGTAAAGTCAACCTTATAGACAAGCTATCCTAGGGGTAGCATGGACTAAGCAGTCTTAGGCTAAACTCTGTAAAGGCATGTGAAGCAAGCTGTTTTACCATACACAATCCCTTGAATACCAAATGAAAGGACACCACACAGATATATATTGAAAATATATATAGATTTATTTCTACCAATAACCCTGATACTCTTTATGAGCACAGAAGCAAATGCGTTAAAACAAAACACAGTTTAAATACACAAACGTTGCACAATTATGGATGAGCCCTAGGGGCCACCTAAACCATATACTAAAATAGTGGTATAAGAACCACTATGGGGAAAGTGAAGAGGCCTAGGGCATCGCTGGAGCTGTTTGGGACTAGCAGTGAAGAAGTCGGGAAAGGCCCGCGGGACTCGGGTGCAGTGCGGAAAGTGCACGCTCTACCAATGCAATGTCAATGGTGCGTAAAAGTTACAAAGTTAGTTATTAAGGAACCTTCCGAGTGACCTAGAAGGATGAAACTTTAGACACAGACACTAGAGGTGTGTACCAGTGTGGGAACACCGGCGGAGCTGAGTTACCTCACCCACAGGAAGCGGGTCTACAGGGTCGAAGTAGTGTTGGGTTTCGTCACGCAGGTCGATGGTGCTTGGAGCTGAAGAGGCTGCAGGCGGCTCGATGTGAAGAGTTCCGGTGGATCCAAGGGTGGATCTGAAGAGGTGAAGACCTGAAAGCAGAGGGGACAATGTTCAAAGTCACTAGCCAGTGACTACCGTGGAACCAGATTGGAACCAGGCGATGTCGGGTGCAAACAGGCGTCGAGGTGTAGCTTCTCTCTGCAGCCACGTGGACACGAGGGGTCGAGGACGTCCAGGAGTCGATCACGAGCTGTCACACGCAGGCTTCTCGCTGTTGGCGGTGTCGGCAACTTGATTGTAGCAAACAGGCCTTGGCTAATGCAAGCCACGCAGGAATCGAAAAAGGCTTGTTACTCGGACCAGCAAGGTCAGAGCAGGTGCTCCTTTTTACAGGAGCGAGGGCAAGTCTGGAGCAACCAGACCCGCAGTGCAAGTTGAAGGTTTCGTCGCCAAGATGGCCGCTAGCCACGTGGCAAGTGGACGGGATGGCGCGTCGAGTGGCACAGTGCAAAAGGGCCCCACGCAGATCGTGGAGATGCTGGGGGGCTGATCTTCGGTGCCAGGGCTGCTCGAGGTTGGGGCTTCTCAAACCCCAAAGCACAGCGTCGAGGGTGCCTCAGGTGCTGCGCAGTCAGCTTCTCGGGGGTCTTTCAAGAGGTCCGGTCCCACGTCTCTCGGTGCCTCCACGGGTCCCTTCTTTGCAGGGACTGTGGATCGGGCTGTGAGAAGTCTGGGAGTCTGGGTCTTGTCAGGCTCTGGGCTCGGGCTCCGGCGGGAGGCGGCGGCAAAGCAGACGTCGAGTTGCTGGTTGGTGCCTGTATTCACAGGGTGGTCACTCCTTGGCCACAAGGGAGATTCTCTTCCGTCTTCTGTGCAGCAGAATGTTGAAGTCCAGTCTTCTTCTGTATTTCAAGTTGATTCAGGATGATCTGAAGTCTCAGGACACAGCTCCCACTCTTATTCGAATCTGGGGGGCCGGATCACCTACTAGGTCCCTCCTCTGGGTGGAACCAGGAAGGGGGGTGGTTACACCCCCTTTCCTTTGTCCAGTTTCGCGCCAGGACTGGGGCTGGAAAGCCCCAGCACCGGTTTGAACTGGCCTATGCACAGGGACACCTTGTGTGCCCCAGGCATGTCTGATTCTATTCAGCCCTGTCCTACCCAATACACAAAATCCTGTCTGGAGTGGTGCTAGCACCTCCCCAGGCAGGAAACCCTTTGTCCAAGCTGCCCTCGCTGGAAGGACTCCCAGCAGCAGAAGGTCAGACTTGTGTCTGTGGTGGCAGCATCCATTTTGTGATGCCAAGGCTCTGTTTAACTTTAACCGGGGTTCAGGCTAGGTACATGTTGTGTCCCTCTAGAAGGGTGGAATGCTACCCCCGTCGCCAGAACTGGCGAGGGGGTAGTATTCCAATTCGTATGACACCTTACTCGACATGTTTTGATAAAGCCAAACCCAAGATAGCATTTAACCGCGAGGTTCATAATGCACTTAAGAGTATATGGTATGGCAATATCATGAAACAGCTAAAGGACATGGTTCCGAAAGCTGCAGACAGGCTCAGCTCATGCCAGAGCACCATCTCACATATTTCCAAGCACTCTGCCTCCAGGATTGATGAGGCCTTCCATAGGAGTGACTGGTAGGAACATATGTGTCCATTTTAGGTTAGGTATAGGCATACTACACCTAAGTAAGGGGTGGTTACACCGACTTACCCCAGCTGAGTGATCAGCCAGTTGTATCAAATATGGAGGCCAGGCCAGGGGTGGCACAATACATGCTGCAGCCCCTGGTAGGCCTTGGAAGCACCTATGCCCTGGGTACCTGGGTACACTGTTACAGGGGCCAATAAGGTGAGCCAATTCCAATTGTGTATGTACCATACATGGAGTCCATTTTAAGGAGAGAGCAATTAGCCTGGGGCCCTGAATAGCAGGATCCCAGGCCAACTATGTAAAAAACCAGCTAAACACCAGGCAAAAAGTTTGGGGGTAACCATAGTCCGATATCCACCTTCCTACAATTGTGTCGAGGGGGGCCATGGAGATGCTGCAGAGCGTGGGGCTGAGGGAGGATCCTGGGGGGTACTCCGCATCTGATCTCTGTGGGTTCGGAATGGAAAAGCGGGAGTCTGATTCTTTGAGTTCAGCCGGCGAGAAAGGAGTGGATCCAGTCTAGGGCGGTTCCCTGTATGCCAGTGTCGTGGAGTCTGGCAGCTAGTGTGCCGTGGGAGACAGTGTCAAAGGCTGCTGAGAGGTCTAGTAGGATGAGGGCTGTAGTGTGGCCTTGGTTGAGGAGTCTGCGGATGTCGTCCATAGCGTCTAGGAGGGCGGTCTGGGTGCTGTCGTTGCTGCAGAAGCCAGATTGAGATGTTTTGAGGATGTCTTTGGATTCTATGAAGTTCGTTAGCTGGATGTTGACAATCTTCTCGGTGACTTTGGCGGTGAAGGGGAGGAGGGAGATGGGCCTGAAGTTCTTGAGGTCCATCAGGTCTGCGGAGGGCTTCTTGAGGAGGGGTTTGACTTCTGGGGGAGGCGGAAGATATGAGGGGTGCTAGTGATGCAGGGATTGACAAGGGCTATCGCCAGAGGGCATGGAATGCTGAGGGCACTTCCAAGCAGATACATAAGGTGGGTACTACGGGGCCAGGTTGGGGAGTGTGATATGTGTACATAATCCAAAAAAGCATAGACCATTCTAAACAGTGACACGGCTATGGGAAATAGCTTCATAAGGCTTTTTGTTGTTGCGATGCTATGGAAAAACACATAACACAAACGGTTGTATTCAAGACAGTGCTTTGTTAAACAGTAGCATACTATTGGTAGCACCATTGTGGCCTACACGTGGAAATGCTGGGTATATCTATGGCAAAATCAATAAAGACCTATAAAAAAAAACTTTGGTGTTATGCATGAAAGGATGAAAATCTGCTGTGATTTGCGTCTGCTGCGCTGCTCTTTATTCTTTGTAATTACATGTTCATATTTCCCCAACTTATTTCCCACAATATTTGCACTTAAAAATTCTTGCATTTCCTTTCTCTCCATCTTCATATCTTCTTTAACCTATTTACTTTCCTACCCTGGTTTTTTACTTTCTTGATTTGCCAACTTTCATTCTCACTCATCTTGTCTTCCCTCTTTCTTCTCCCTTCTATTTCATCCCTTTCTTGTTTCATTCCTTTATTCACTTTCTTCAATATTTTTATTTTGTATTCTTTTCGACCTTTCTATCACTTTCCAGTTCTTTAGTAACCTTCTATCTTTCTTGTGTTCCCTTTCCTTTCCATTTGTTCGTTCTTTGCCTTTTTCTAATTGCTCTTTTCCTCCATCGGTCTTCCTCTTCCCTTTCCATTATTTGTTCTATACTTTCGACCTTTCGCCCTTTCCATTTCGTTTTCTTTTTTCTTCTAGAATTGCAGAATTTCTCCAATCCCCTTCTTGTTCCTTCTGTCCTGTTTCAATCCAGAGTTTTTTGAGGTCTCTCAAAATCTACCTTTCACGTTCTAACTTTTCATTCTTTCCAATTTTCTCTAGACTTTCCTTCTATATTCCTTCCCTCTACTCGCTCTTTTCCCACATTCTTCATCCACTTGTTTAACTTTTTCTTCCCCTTCTGTTCCCTTTTCTCTCTCATTCCCATCTCCCTTCTTAACTGATTCCCTTTATCCTCACACCATCTCAACATTTCCTTAATATTATGCCCATTGGCTTTTTGTTTTCTCATCTCTTTTCACTTCTCTCTGTCCTCCATTCTTTCCTTCCAGGCGGTTTCCTGCTCCTTACAGCCATTATGTGCCGTATTTGTACTAAATGCGGAGTATTGTCCTATTGTCTGTACCAGGCCTCGCCCCAGGCCTCGAAGGGCCTTGACAGGAAGCTGAGGGAGAGCCAGCCACTGCTGGCCGGAAACGCAGCCTGGGTTTCAGCAGACCGCATTGCTACTGTCTGTCAGCGTCCCAAAGCTCGGAGGTGTGTGTGTGGTGGGTTCGGGAACTTAATGTGAAGCGGCCTCCAATTCGGAAAGTGGCGTATTTGGTTGAAGGCCGATCTCTGATAGACTGGCAGGGCTGGGGAAGAGTCAGTCCCTTGCTTGAAAGTCATGGCTGAGCTTTCAAAGATAAAACGTCCTATTTTTATCAGAAAGCAAAAACAGCCTACACTACATATTTGACTGACAGACGCGCACTCATACTTTGATGTCTGTTGTGTCTTAGCTATTTAAGCTGACAAATATTATGTAATACATACACTGGTAGATATTAGCACAATACCAAAATATGTTAACATATTCCGTTATTTAAAGACATTTCATCCTGTTTTTTAAATTCCCATGCTGTCCATCTGCTCAGCTGCTGGCCTATAATTCATGAAAAAAAGCACGGAGAGTCACTTACAAGAAGCACAATTTTCTGTATTTATCCTCTTTTAAAGATAAATGCAGACAGAAAACACATTGTTTTCTGTCTGTATTTATCTGTAAAAATCCGTAAAAACGGAAGGGAGCCTTAATTATACAACAAGCAGGACAGGACCTAAGGGGCAGTGAAAAGGGAGAGGAATGCGGATTGGTAGGAGTACTTCGATAGAAAACAATGTTTTGTAAAAGAATACATATTTTGAGCGTTTTTCAAAACAGACAAAAATGCACACACATTCTCTCCCTCTCTGTCTGTTTTTAAACACCCCTGGTAAAAGCCGACTGACATCACATCTGACTGAAAGCACTTGCACCCTAACTATTTATCAGACAAGACATTTATTAGGCGTTGTTACACCCCAAACACCCCCTTTAAGCTATGCCCCTGATTTGAAAAGTGAATTTTTGATGTCTCTGGGTCAGGGTTCCCCAAAGCGGGCATCGAAAATATGACAACAGTAACAAATGTCTAAAATTAAAAATCTCTCTCTGGACCTTGCCCGGATTACTCTGCAGTTCCACACTGACAGTTGCTCCAAGGTTGCAGACTGGCGGACACAACGAGTAGTCTCACGCCCAGGTAGGAGGCCTAACTGAAGCAGGTGACCCGAAGGAACTGTTGGGTATTGCGGCTCCTACAACCCAAATATAGGAACCTGGAACTACCCAAAGCAATGACCCAGGAGCTTATAGATGGAGAATAAACACTTGTTACAAAGGGCCTGCTTCAAAGGAGGGGATAGGGTGTTGGGGGGGGGGGGGGGAGGGCGGGTACCACACCAATCCACATGGCTTGTCGAACTGATAGTTTTAATATTCAGCCCTCAAGTACTTTATTTTACATATATGTTAGTAACAACTCCGCATATGGGAACAAACTCAAGCAGCATGGATTTATTGACATGCATGTATTACAACATGTTTTGGAAGCCTAGAAATACCCATTTTTGAGGATGCATACGTTTTTGAAGCGGAAGTTAAGTGCACGAGGGCCCATATGAAGGAAGGCATTTTGCATTTCTTAACAGTGCGAAGCACTATTTCGGGCCAATAGGAAATGCAAAATTTCATTACCATTGAATCGGATCAGGTGCAAACTATAAAAAAGTCACCCATAATGCATCAGGCTCTTTCAGAATGGTGGCTCTCTGTTTTGGCAACGAGGATGAGGATCTTGGTGGTGAGGGGGAGAAGGAGGAGGGGACAGGAAAGGATATTTAGGGTGAGCTTCACCCTGTTTGAGCTGGCAAAGGAGGAGATTTATAAGAGGTACAGACTTGGTAGTCAGGCAATACTAGATTTAATAGAAGACCTACGACCTCAGCTACTGGCCCAAAGACTCAGAAGCAACGCAATCCAACCAACCTGTGCAGGTATTGTGTTGCCTACACCTTGTAATGTCGGGCTATTACCCGGGGGTCATAGCAGTGGGCTGGGGGGTCCCAAAGTGCCTTTTCTAGGTTTTGTTCACAGGTTCCGTGACATCATGGTGAGCCAGGTTAACCAATATATCTCATTCCCCAATACCCCCCAAATTTTTGCAGCAAACCAAATTGATGTTCTACAGGGTAGCCCAGCTCCCTAATGTCCTTAGCTGTGTAGATGACACACATATTGTCATATGCACCCCCCCCCTTCTCAGCAAATGAATGCATACACAGGAACAGGAAAAGCTTACATACACTCAATGTGCATGTAGAGTGTGAGGCCTCTTGTAACAATAACAGAATGTGTGGCCAGATTCCCAGGCAGCACCCACAACCCATTCCTATTCCGTCACAGTGGAATACAAAACCAAACTGCACAGGGTGAATTTGGAGATAGTTTCCTACTCGGTAAGAGAATCTCAGACTTAATGAATATAGTGGCCAGCACGGTATGTGTAATGTGCCCTAATGTTTTTACTTCTCATGCTTTTAATGTGACAGTGCATATACCTTACGAGGACAAGAGGTAATACAACAAGGCACACAGGACAATACGCTCAATCACTGAGTGGATCTTTGGGATCCTGAAGTCCCGCTTTCGCTGCCTCCACAAGACTGGCGGGTCACTACTGTTAAGACCAGATCCATGATGCAAGATAATCGCCACTTGTGCCATACTGCACAATATTGCAATGAGGAAGGGCCTGCACGACATCCGCATAGAGCCAGATTCTGAGACTGATGATGAGTTACCACCACTACAGGTGCAGCAGGAGGGCAGGCGTGTAGCAGAGGGATGTGCAAGATGCAGAGAGATCACCAACAACTATTTCTGAGGTAAGCGAAATTAGAATATCGAATAATGAGACATCACCCGTGATGGCAATGCATGGTGCATACTTGAGACCTACCTTTTCTTCAGTAGTAACAGCATTGTTACACTCAAGGATAAACTGTATCCTTGTGAACGTAACATTGCTAGAAATAAAGAAAGTTACTAATGCCAAACAAAATAAAAGGTGTACAATGCTTCATGTCTTTCGACCTCTGTGGTCGGGTGCTTTACGCAGCATCATTGGGCTGTGGGACAGGTGACATGTTAGTCCCAGATGGGGTTCTGTGTGAATGCCCGGTACTGCATGTCTCCTAAACAATTTCGCATTGAGGCTAGAGCCCTCTTCTCTCTCAGGTGGGGCGGATGTTAGGGACACAGAGGTTGTGGGTCTGGATGTGTTCTAGGGCTGTGGTCACTTGCACAAGCCCATGTGCAATGTCCTGAAAGCATTGACCCATGTCAGTGTGAATGTTCACAGTCTGTCTTGCTAGTTTTTTTGAGGGTACCGCCAGGCTGTTGTGGAACAGGTGAAGGAATCAAACCTTGCCAGGTACTGCCAGTGCCTATTTCTGAACAAGGTGCTTCCTCTCCATTGTCGCAAGCCTCCAATGGTGTCCTTTCTCAATGTTCGGCAGCGACTTAGACAAGTGTTGCAGCTGCCTACTGACAGTCCATACCTGTTTTGTCTCCAGGTGATGTACAGAGATGATGGACTTCTCCAACCCACCATACACAGGAGCACTATCTAACATGTCATCAGACATGTTCTCAGTATGGACAGCTGACCTTTGCTCTCTGCACGGTCTGTGTGTTCTGTCCTACAATGTTGTGGGGTGCATGCTCTGTGATTAACCTTCATCACTGTCCACAAACTCTGGCAGTAAGTAGGGAGATGGTTGCTCTTCTGCCAGTTGGAAGTTGGGGTGATGGGTGGTGGGTTGGTGGTGTTGTGTCCTGAAAGACCACATCAGTGTCAGTAGTCCCTTCGACACAATGGTTCATGGCACATCCGGGCTGTGGTCTGTGTAAATGCCTGTAAATAGTTGGTGTAAATAAATGGTTAAAGTTTGCCCACAACATTGTTGTAACTCTGTTTCATGTGTTTGTGACATGTTAATGTTGTACAGTTATGTTTGGTGAAGTCATCAGCACACAGTTCAACAAGCAAATGATGTGTACTCAAACTCCCATGATGCATTACCAGGGTGGGACAAGCATCTTAATGGAGTTATTCATGCAGTGATGTAGGATACATGGATTTGTTAACATTACGGTTTGTTAGGTAAGTAAAGGAAAGACTATTTGCCCTGGATAGTGCCTGCTGGATTGGAGGTGTCAATGTCAGCTACTCCCTCCACACTCTCTGGTTCTAGGGTCCTGTCTGTGTCTCCATGGAAGTCGGAGGGGGGTGTTTTGAGGGTCTGCTATCAGTTCCATGTCCATCTGCCATCCTGCTGGCCACCTTCTCTTTCATACGGGATCTCAGGTCATACCACCTTTTGCAGATCTCAGGAAACGGTCCTCTGGTGACTCCTAGGGAGTTCACCTTCTCCAGGAGGCTAGTCCGGATCCAGGTCTTTTGATTCTCTGGCACAGAGAAGGTGGCCTTTCCAAACAGCTGGTTCATATGGGCCACACATTCCTCCGTCAGGAGCTTCAGCTCCTCAGTAAACTTTACTTTCCGCTTTCTGGACCCTTATTCCTTGCTCCCATCTTCGATAGCCGTAACCTTCTCCAGGAATGTTGTTATTCAGTGGCAGTGATGATGCAGGCGCACTCCTTACTTTCAGCCTAGGCCTCTGGGTGGTGGCCACATCCTATATTTATAACCTTCCTGGTCTGACATCATAATTCTGCATCCAGAAAGTTTTGTTTCCTATTTTGCGATTTGCTAATAGGAAATGCGAATCCTTAGGAATAGCTATTAGGAAATCGCAGGCAACACACATTCCGTTTTGCAATTCCCAAATATCGATTTCTACGGATTCGCTAAATGGGAATCACAGTTTCAGAATTTCATACATATGAGCGTAAGTCTTTTGAATAGTTGCATTGAGGGCTGTATCACTACCAGTCCATCTTGACCGTTACATCTAAAAGCAACAACTGGGCTTGGGTATTATTTGGCACGGGCACAGCAAAAACAAGCATCATTTTTCTATCGAAACTTAAACTAAAATACAGTTAATTGAAGCTGATTTTTTGAAGAATTGGTCCATAAATTGAAACAGAGAAAATGCCTCTTTAATGAGGTGCTCTCCACCCAAATCAACATAACATTTGAGACTGGCCAGGAGGCAGCGAACATCCTGCAACTGTTACTCAATTAGAGGTCATCAGGTGTTTGTCTAACATTCCCAGTTTAATTGAGAAGTTGGAATTTTGAGCCCTTTATTTTGCCAATTAGTTTATCAATCTGTTCCCACTGATTTAAAACGATAATTTCCAATGTTTTTCAAAGGGATGACCAAACCCATCTCTGTTCTTGATTCAAAGGGCACACTTTTAATATTCTAAGATCAGGAAAGGATAGCGGAGCGGACACTCCATGTAGGAGGAGCCCTAGGTGGCTGTGCGAGAAGCTTGCATGACGGCTAACCACCAATACCTCCCCGATTATCAGATCATCCATCACAATACCCCAACCATTGAAGGGACAGTTAATTAGCATTGTGAATGTGAACTGAAACAAATACTCTCATGCCAACATTTGAAAGCACTTACAATGGTAATTTACAGGGGGGAAAAGAAAGAAAACTGCATAATATCAGCGCCCTGTTTACTTTCTTTGGCGTGCAGCAAGTTTTAAGTAGGAGAGATAAATAACTACATAATTTTAGCTTTACAAATTGGGAGTGATGGCATGGACATTGCCTCTCCTTCACGGTCTCCATTTATGCTTCTATAGGTTTGGTTCCAATGTTTGCTAGACCAGGCCTCTCACAACAGCTGCCCTGCGCCGAGAGGCCCATCCTGTGTTTTCAACCCAGCTGGCCTCCCCTGATAATTTCTTGGGTTTCCTGTTCACAGTTCCTGTTGCATACTCCTTTTCAGAGATAGAGAGCAGGAGGTCAGAGACTTGTGTCACAGAACATGGGCATGGGGTGGAGTTTATTACAGTGGCCCTAGGCATGTTCCAAAAAGTAAGATACCAACCCGTGTTTAACCAAAAAACACCCATCGCGGGGGCAAACATAGGTGGACACCTAGAAAATCAAGTACACCTGGCAATAGTATTTGCATGTGAACCCGGCTTCTAATACTGTATATTTTTTTTAATCAGATTATGGTCTCTCTTAAAGCGAACCAGTTTCTTCCACAGGTCATTTGTAGACCACTTCATGAACAATTCCCCATATAACCCCACACGCCCCAAATTGATCCACACACCAACATTCGAAAACAGGTTAAGCAGGATTTTCACTAGGAGTCTTATTCCCTCATTGTGGAAGAATATTAAGATCTGGACCACAAGTAAAGAACAATCACAGGATGTATAAAATAGAGCTTTCTACACTGTAACAGATAATCTGATGTTTAAAGTGATCTGGATATGCAGCAAACTTGCAAGCACATATCATATAAATAAATTTATATATATATATATATATATATATATATATATATATATATATATATATATATATATATATATATATACATATACATATACATATACATATACATATACACACATACATACACACACTTTTTTTAATGTAGAAAATCTATCCACAACCTCTATTGCACGCATGCTTAAAAACTGCACACTATAGTAGTAAAAGCTGAAGCATGTGAACATTATACAATAGTTGAAAAGAGCAAAAGGGAGATGGTAGCAACTTTCAGATTCAAAAACTGAATAAACAAAATGCAAGGGCCTGAATTATTTAGTAGAAAAGAAACCCTACACTAAAGATCACAGTGTCACTAATAATCTAAGAAAAAATTTGAGAAAACAAATCTTCACAGAACGGGATACTGAAGGCACAGAACAACGTTCCAGAACAAGTTAGGAAGAAAAAATACAAAGAATGAATTGAAAACAAAATGGAGTCAAGGACAGGCAGGGGCCTGGACAATTAAGGAGAAAATAAATATAAAGCTGGAGACCATTTTGGGTATAG
The DNA here is from genome assembly GCF_964261635.1 of Lissotriton helveticus. Taxonomy (NCBI): domain Eukaryota; kingdom Metazoa; phylum Chordata; class Amphibia; order Caudata; family Salamandridae; genus Lissotriton; species Lissotriton helveticus. The sequence continues at coordinate 645,659,771 of NC_136070.1, forward strand.
CAAGCAGGAGTCCGGGCGGAAGGCACGGAACTGAAAAACCAGGTTCATTGCTGGAGGCCAAAAGCTGAGGCTTGGTGGGCCCATGAGCCCAGTGGCCTAGCCTTTAGACCGCCCGGGTGGTCCCTGTGTTTGGGGTGCTGACGGTTTTCTCTGCTTCTTGCTGCCCCCTCGACGGCCGCACTAAAGAGAAGGGGGGGGGTGAGGGGTGAGGGGGGGAGATTGCCGCCCGGAAACAGAAGGTAAGAGCTGGGGAAAGACCGCCTCCCCCAAAACTCATGCCGCCTGGGGTGGACCGCCCCCTCTCCCCCTTTGACTATGCCACTGCATGAGCCTACTTGAAAGAATTTACAGGATGTGTCAGTGACCAAACCCATGTTCACATAAAGCCATCCTGGGTGGGCTTGGGTGGCTGATACTGCCTTTTGAACAAAAGGGAACACACAAACTGTTCAAACAAAATCACATCTTTTAAAGGTGGAATATTAATAAGTAAGATGAATTCAAGTGGTACCAGAAACAGTAGGTACACATTTGAGGGCTAGTGACAGATCGGTGGCAGACACATGAAGCAAATGAGAAACCACATCTCTCTGATGTAATCCGCCTAATTGATTAGGATAAATGAATCGCTATAAATTAATGTGAGATTAATAACATACATATATATCCCAATTCCCCTTCAACAGTTATGCAAATGCTGGAGAGTGACAAGCAGGGGAGAAGTGGGTGTTCTTAAATAACTTCTATCCGTTTTCCTGGAGTAATTTTTCCATTTAGTGTGAACTCCATGTGCAAAACAAACACAAAAAGAGCTCTCTCCCCTAATCAAAATATGAGCTTCCTGTGAAAAAATAACACATATCCAAACAAAACAATCACTGGTAAAGTCTGGCTTTGGGGGCCCATCTTTTGGCTTTATCAATGATTTTTTTATGTTCTCATAGGTTTTGCAGAACTTTATTGCTGGAGAAGCTACTGAGCCCTCAACAATCTGTCTCAAAAAGCACATGTTGAATTTGCAGCCCTGACTCGGAGAGGAAATACGTTGTGTCTTGCTGTGTTCCTTGTGAAAAGGCAGAATGTCATCACTCATAGCGAAGTTAACCAATGGCTGAAGTGAGCTAACCCACTGCAAACGTGTATGCTGTATTGGGAGGAAGAAATATGGGACTAAAACAATAGCAGACCGATGAATGAAGAGGGATGGCTGAGAGCTGATAATAATAATTGTACTAAACTTTACTAAATAATTTTAGTAAAATCCATAGGTCTTGGCTAATGCCAGGCCAAATAAAAATAAGCAAAAATCTATAACATTCAAATAGGTATTCTGCATTGTGGTACTCTGGATTTTCTTAAACGCTTTCAGTTTCTTGAGAGGGCAATTAAAAACTACTTACACTCTATCTGAAGTTTGGTTGTTGTAGTCAAATGTCAATCATGTTTATTAGTTTGTGACTACAAGATGAAGCTACTCTTCCAATGGTTAGGTTACATCTAAAGAGAGACACTGGAGTAAGACCCAGAAGGGCACATACTGCTTTCAAGTCAAATGTGAGGAATCCAAGACATTCCAGCACTGGAGCTCAAAAAGGCACACATTTGATCGGACAATTCGAGCAAGAAGCGAGGTTTGGCCCAAAGAGCCTTTGTATGAGCAGTGTTTTTGAAAGAGTTTCTGTGAACTAATGAAGCTGGTCACATGAAAAAACATTATCAACAAACCAAAATTTAAAAAATAGGTTCTTTTTGACATTTACAGAAGTTTCAGACACTACTTTATGCTGCATAACTGAACGGAGTGAAATTTATCAAAATGAATAACTTCTAATCATCAGCTTAGAGTTAAGAAGGAATGCACCGAGGATGTTGTCATGACATGAGTGACCCAAGCAATAATTTATTTTATGGTGTGTACTTTATATACATTCAGTTATTTTATATGTGGAACGACGCAATGTAGTAACATTATAGCACATACTCTGAACCGAATTTCTTCCAAAGGTTAGCAAACTTGACTGCTGTGGAAAGAGGATATGAGGAATCAACCCAACCAGACATATGCATAAAATGTTTATCGAAACAACAACAGCAAACAAACGCGAAAGAGCACAGAACAGAGCAATTATCTTCATAATGAGTATTGTAATTATTATTATTATATTTTTTTAATCAACCTTACAAATTACATGGATTAAAAATTGCACTGAGCAAACAGAAGATTCTCATATGGTAAGATCCATGGTCCTCTATCATTACAAACTAAACATTTCCGCAAGATATCTTACATTGTAATACAGGCACTATCATACATCCGCTGGAAAATTCGGTCACAGTGGTAATTGTCTCAGGTAAGACGCTCTTAATAGGACAGGCCTGTTAATTTTAGGTAGGCCACAGTCGCTAGACACCATTTGCCTTTCCTGGTCAGCATCTATTTTAACTGCAATTTTGTTGAAGCAGAAAAGGACGATTTCAGTCTTGGTGTATCATGTCTGCTCATGGATGCATTACAGAGTTTATTTCTAATTTGACGAACTGTGACAGAGGGAGCAGATGGAAGACATTTCCTCACCTATGCTTTTGCCGGTCTTTTAAATGGGACCTGTTACTAAGCAAGAGATGGACATATACCCTGAGACAAGATCAAGACAACTTTGTCACCCATTTGTCACAGTAAGTCCGCCCTCCGACTTGGAAGGATTGACTGCACCCTATGTAGGACGTGTCTTCTCCCTGGGAATAAAATAAAACAGGGAGGGATCTATAAATTGCCATTACACAGTGGATATCACTCGGCTCTCTGATTTCAAACCTCATCCAAATTAAAATCCTTCTCTTCCCTGCCTCAGCTGCACTGCCTCTTTCCCAACTTCCGCCTCCTTTTCCTGTGCACTGCAACAAGCTCTTGAAGAGCCAGGAATTTTGGGGTAATTTTAATCCCTCTGTGTTGTTAGAAACACTGCATCCGCCGTTGTTCACATGCTCACCAAAATAATATCCTATTTCACCTATTTCTCTGACCTCTAACTCCTGAACACCCACCTCTCCTACTCGTTCACAAGGCAACGTACTTTTAATCCTGATCTTGAAAACACTATCCCAGTGCCCACCACCATCAGAACATCAACCTCTGACAATGCAATCATACATACCATTGTCTTTCCCACCTCAGTAACCCCACACAAGACGTATCACCAACCAGAAACACCATGGCACTATTACCTCCCACTCTTACTCAACGTCACTTCCTTTAACCCACAGATAAGTTTGGACTCGCACTATTACCTCCGTAGCTAACACCTCCTGTATCCTGAATTAAACTAAGTATCGAAGCTTTAAAAACCAAAGTGTGTTCAGTCCTGAGGAAGAAAATCCCTAATACATCATATCCTGGAGAGCATTAGCATGCCCCAGGTAACCTCACATCCTCTCAGGTCTGTGAAGGCATCTTACTACCAGCTTCCCTACACGTCCACCCTCAAAGACCTACCCATCCAATTGGTACTCTTTCCTCCTCCCTCCCACCTGTGTCACGCATTCATCCCACTCAGCTTTAGGGAAACATTCAATTCAACCACCAAACTATCACAGCAGTAGCCTGCTCCGCTCATGTGCTGTCTTGTCTCCTAGATCATTTGTGTCACTCCTTCATCTAAGGCATCTACCCTCATTGCTTCAGAACTGCAATGGTCTCAATTTAATGAAAAAAACACCACTGACTCCTCATCCCCCAGCTTGCCATTGATTTCCATTCTTCCCAACAATTCCTCAGTGTCTGGTGTTTAATCTGCTAAACTCCTAGCTCACTAAACATGCCTTGCTAGATCCCTTTCACTCTGATTTTTTTGTTGGTTTTTTTTTGTTTTGTTTTTGTAAGACCTTTATTTTGCACATATTGTCAAACAATTTACATTTTGCGGCGCACAGGGGCCAGCCGAGCCTAATTTTAGGGCACAACATTGCTATGTTGACGATACCCAAATGTTTTTCTCATTTACTGTTCCAATCCAAACAAGTAACTTAAACAGCCTCAGAGCCATTCTACTCACTTAACGTTAAATTTATCCAAAAACGGAAATCATCCCTTTTTATGCCTGCTCAGCCCTGCTCCCCTCCTCTACGATAGTGCATAATGATTTTTGGCATAAGAGGAGAGCGGCTGTAATAAGAGCTAAAATCTCAGACTGTGGCATGGGCTTCTCATCTAGATGATATTCCATCACAATGGAGGTCATTATGCAATGGGTGGAGGACACAAAGGATCCATTTTAAGAAAACCAACAAGGAGTGGATGAAAACAGACACCATTGTTAGATTGTAATGCACTGTCTATTTGTTCTGCCCTTTGATTCTCTTCTTTATTTTACAGCCATCAAATAGAATGAGCAGAGTAAACCCATCTCATAGTTTTTGGAGCTCCTTTGTGGGATTGGTCTCTCCATTGGAGGGAAGTGAAGAGCGTTACAACTTTTTTAAAATTGATCTTTCGTTAAACATCTTTTGGTTAGGTTGTTTGCTTATTTTGACAACCCAGACTCTAGACATAATTACAGGGATTCAACAAGCATTTACAATGCAACGGTTTCGCCTTTGCAAAAGTTTAAGCTATTGGCATTGTAAATGACAAACTTTTTATTTATGTGTTGGTTTTGAAAACAGATAAATAAAAGGCATTGTCATTTACAATGCCAATAGCTTAATTTCTCGCAAATGCGAGACCTATTGCATTTCTTAAAACACAGCACGAAGAGAAACAGAGCCTCTTTCGGAGACTCCTCGGTTTTTTCATCCCACTTAAAGCCCTGCCTAAATCTATAGGAATCAAAGCTGCAATATTTAAAATAATACAAACCGCTAAATAAATAAACCTTCAAGCCCATGTCTCTTCTTTAGGAACCAACATTTACTTGCATGATTTAATTTAAGATACAAAGAAAAACTCAAGCAATTCTGCCCTTGATATTGCAACTTCATCTGCGAGAGTCATCATGTTTGGCACCACTGGGTAAAACAAGACTGCAAATTATAACCCACTGAATGCTTGACCTATGCTCAGATGGATATTAATTGCAGACAAAAGTGTTTTCACTGCTTTTAAGACTCTGGCCATTGCAAAGAGGCTCAGTCAGAACAAACATCATTAAAGCGTTAAGGTACAGTGAGCATGTAATTTACAGGTCAGCAATCTTCACGCCTGCGTTCCCAAAACACACTAGCAGAAGACCTCGGAAAGTTGTTGTCGTCGTCTGCGCCATCGCAGCCAGTAGTTGCAAGGCAACAGTGCCCGGCATATCCGATCTATAATGGTGAAGGGGGTTGTGTTAATATATGAATGAAGAAGCAGGGGGCTGTGTTAAAAACATTTCTATCATTGATGGAAAGACACAAGAGGCAAGCGGGTGCTATCCAATGTATGCAATGATTATATTACATAGTTTGCAAATCCTCCTCCTGTGCAGAGACACCCGAGACCTAATTGTAGATCAGAAGAATGCAATGCTATAATGGGTGTAATCCCAGACCTAACAAGCAACGGAGAGTGAAAGGGGAGGGGGGCGGTAACGGGGAGGGGGGCGGAACGGACACACGGGGAGGGGGGCGGAACGGACAGCGGGAGGGGGCGGGAACGGGGCACAGGACAGCGTATATTTTGGAACACAGACATGGTTGGAATTCACTTCGGACCCCCTACCCGCCCCTTCTAGAGATCCCCACCAACCCTCTCACTTATCTCCGACCAACTGTGTGTAATGTTGTAAGTAAGCAACATCACACTGTATTACCGGTGTAGCCAGCTGGGGCAGGGAATTGCACGGCAGCGGTATCCACTTTGCCTTCACTTGCACGGTGGAGTTTCCTGGGCGGCGCCATCTTGCTTAAGAAAGAGAACGGCGTCGGTGAGCAAACCTAAAGGAAAGGGGGCGGGAATTCGCCATCTTGGTATGAGGTGACTGGTACGCCCCTACGCTTGCTCGAATCGCCGTCGCGGAATACAGCCTGTCGGGACTTGTAGTTTATCAGATTTGTATTGTAATTGGATTCGCATCTTTGCTTCCTTTATGATTTATTGTTCAACGTGAGATAGCAACAGACAGCCACTATGGAAAGGATGCTGCCAGAAGTGAAAAGCAGAAGTACCAAAATACCTGCTTGATCAGTTTCCGCTTTCACCGCAAGCAAAAGGTCTGCTCGGCGGCCATCTTCGAATAGGGTTTTATCAAATTTTGTCACCTGCTGCTGTTGCCAGAAGAACTTACACATCTAATCAATCGAAATATTTATTGCAAATAAAAACGTGCTTCTATGGCATTCAGACAATGTCTTGGAAAATCAAAATGCTGAGACCATTTATTCGGTCGCCTTTTGCATGTACATTAGGATCAATAAGAGTAGAATGACATAAGGCATGTCTGGATGTTAGGGTGTTTCCATTTTTTTGCCCTGAACAGAGTACTCACCAGCAGCGATCCGGTTTACACGGATCACTAGAATATTCCAGCTGTCTCGTGTGTCAATTCACTAAGGCAATTAAGGACACGCAGTTCACCCAGTAAGAAGTAGGCATGTCGGCACTCTTCTCAGCTATCTCACCCCCCCCTGACGGAAGGCGGGGCGTGCAGCAACTAAATGCTTCGTCAAGTAACGTGCATACTCTGGAACCTCTCAGCCAATGACTAGCTGGAATGTGTTTTCTCAGCCTATCACAATCCACAAAATGCAAGCCTTCTGTTGTTGCAACCAATTGCCTTCAGAGTCTCTCTCTTGCCTGTTTTCGCTGATGGGCACAGCTGACTCGAGTTGCACGAACGGGAGGGGGGCGGGAGAGGACACGGACGGCGGGAGGGGGCGGGAGAGAACACGGACGGCGGGAGGGGGGCGGGAGAGGACACGGACGGCGGGAGGGGGGCGGGAGAGAACACGGACGGCGGGAGGGGGCGGGAGAGGACACGGACGGCGGGAAAGGGGAGGGAACGGGAAAAACGTAACTCCGCCCAGGGAAAAAATCTCGGGAACGCCCCCGAATCTGGTCCGGCCTTGACGGACAGATCCGGCACCCAATGGCTAGCCTCCATTTATGGAGCTAGCCAATGGGACAGGGGGGCGTATTCCATTCTCCTTACTGGAAATCAAGAGATTTCTCTGGAGGCGGAGCTAAGAGCTCCGCCCTCCAGCGAAACCTAAAAATGACACGCCAGCCAAAGCAGCATAGTCCATCATTACCTGTGTATGAAGACCAAGAAAAGGAAGATATTCAGCCAGGTGTAGTGAAAAAAATCTATACACTTCTGTAAATAAAATAGCACTAACATAGCCTCAAGTTGGAAGTGTGCCCGAATAGTGAAGGCCTCCCATGTTGCCTTTGCCTGAAAGTTGATCTAATTGAATGGGTTGCAGAGATCCTTTAAGACAGGATCTGCAATACAGAGCAAAGAAAACGGGACAAAATGAAAAAGTATATATACAAAGAATATAGTCGCACTGGCGTATGCAAAAGTGTGGAACATAAGTACCAGATTAACTCATTTCCCTCTGTTTCCAGGCAATACTTTGCTCCCTCAATGTTGAAAAAGATACAATTTAAACAGCAAATAATGTATGCTTTGGTAATTATTTTTATGGGGGGGGGGTCTGCCTGCGTGTGCGCGGTGTATTCTATTGCCTAAACCCCTCTTCGGGGGGACACACCTACCAAATCACAGAGATATCAATAGTGGCAGGCACACCAGTCAGACTCTTCCTTCCAACTGTGTAGGAGATTAGCCACTCTATTCCTTTTCCTCCTATGGTGGGCATTCCTCATTTAAACCTTGGGAAATACAATATTCCTTTAGTGACGGTCACACACTCAGATCAGTCGGATCACTTTTAGAGTATATCATAGGCACTAGGGGTTTGCGGCTCCTTCCTGTGAGGTCATTGTGGTCATAAGGAAATACAAGCTACATAATTTTAAATCGGCCGCCGCTTTCCGGGTTACTCTGGGATAGTGGGCATACCCTGACCACCTGTGTTAGTTGCTTCTAAATTTCCTTGTTCTCCAGTTGTCACCCAGAGACATGGGGCAGCACTTACTGTTAGAAAGTAGGAAGGATGTACACAAACACTGTACCTTACTGTCATAGGAACTGAAAGGTTAATAAAGACATATCTTCGTATCGCAGAGAATACCACGCTTACTATCTGCAAAGCATAGGAAACTGCCATCCACTGTCAATGCATCAGTAACCAGTGGAGGTTAAGACATGAGTCACGTCTCTCCTCTCTTGAGAAACAATCTCTCGACCCAGAGAACATAAACAACTACTGCCCAGTCTCCACACTTCCATTTTTAGGCTAAGGCATTAAAAGTTGCTTAGCGTCCTAACTCACTTCACACCTTCAAACAAACAACCTCCTAGACACTTTCCAATCAGGTTTCTGCCAGGGCCACAGTACAGAAACTGCGTTCCTCCAAATAGTTGGGGACTCCTTTAGAATCCTCGATTTTTGTAACTCCTGGTCCTCCTGTACTTGTCCGCTGCATTTGACCCTGTCAACCATCTGGACCCCCTTTACACTCTTGAACAAAGCATGGGATTTGGAGGCACAATCCTCAGCTGGTTCATCTCTTAACTAACCAACCATTCCCAAATTGCAAAAATAGGCAACTCGTTCTCGGGACCAGTCAACGTACATCAAGGTGTCCCTCAAGGCTTCTTCGACCTCTTCCAAGACCCACTAGGTGGGATTCTCAGAAACTCTGGGATTCTTTTCCACCTCTACACTGATGACACTCAAATATACATGAAAATCTCTTCCCCAGAAGACCTTGCCCCCCTCTCAATCATGCGCCTAGAGATTCAAAACTGGATGTCTAACCATCATCTAAAACTAACCCCAACTAAAACAGAATTCCTTTTAATCTCATGTCCAAAAGCGAAAAACCCAAGTGCAGGAATGGATAGCCAACTTTCCCACCCGGGACGGCTGCCTAGCCATTATCCAGTGTGCTAGTCACTTCGTATCACCCTTGACAATCACCTAAACCTTCACAGTCGCGTCAAAGCCATGGCCAAAACTGCACGACACCAACCCAGGCAGCTTTGGGGCATCAGACAATTGATCCTGGAACAAGACCTCAAAACAGAGGTGCAGTCTCTCGTTCTCTTCAGACTAGATTACAGAATTGCCCTTTTATGAGGCATTCCCAAATTTCACATAGGCCCACTGAGAGCAGCACTAAGTTTAGCAGCGCGCTTGATTTTAGGTCTCAAGAAATTTGACCACATTTCCCCTGCTCTGCTAACCCTCCAGTGGCTTCCCATTGAAGTGTGGGCCCAATTCAAAACTGCCTATGTTACCCAGAGAGTGCTGCACTTCTCTTAGCCCTGCTATCTAAAAGAGAAACTGAAGTTCTCTGAAGCAAATAGGGGTTCCAGAAATTCCCAATCCCTGCTCCTGGAGCCCCCCTCCTTCAGTTGAGAAAGGTACATGAGCCAGTCATTCTCTGGTAATGACAACAATCTGGAACTCCTCAACTTCCTCCCTTCGCCTAACAACCTACATAGACACCTTCAAAAATTTACCTCAAGCACCTCCTATTTGACAGACACCTTAGTTAATCACTGCAACCATACAGGATACAAACTACCTTCATAATGTGACCTCGCCATCTTAAATTGATGCTTGAACTGTATGACCCTTGACAAACTTCTGCATCTGTCCTGGTAGCAGCTACCTATGCAAATGTCTGAATTTATTTATTGCAACTAACTTACTGCACCTTTGTATACTGCTCCTGTTGTAAAGCGCTCCTATGCCTTCTGGCTGTGTCTGTGCTATATAAAGTTGCAAAAATAAAATAATAAATAAGGTAGGATAATGTTTCACAGGCAGGGCTGATATATGGGGTTCCTCAGACTGTCTGACATAAGGCTTTCCACAAGAAGTTATGAAATAATAATATGTAATGAAATAAATAATATGTAATAAAATAATAAGTTATACATCCAGAAAAAAGACACTATGAAAAAAACTGAACATTTTGAAATACCCCGAAGATTTCCAGACTTTCCACAAAATAATGATTGAAATGGCCAACACTTGAGAAATCTTGTTGAGCTGTAAAAGCATAAAGTGTTGTGTTTTTTTTGTAAGGTCATGTTTAAGGCTACGTTTCACTGCGTTTGTTTCACGAAGCAGCTTCACCGGAAACATAAGGCAATCTCTGTTCCTGCAGGGTCAAATCCCATCAACCCCCTTTTCTTGCCAACTGCTTTCCAGAATTCTCATAATTTCTTGTCTTCATCTCTTTGCTAGAAAATTGCTCACAAAAGTTATTTTTTTTCATTGTGACGATCAGGCATCCAAAGTAAACTTGGCCGACAGTGAGGCTCAGTCAATCTCAGCGATTGTGCTACGTCGTTTAAATTAAGATCAGGATGATTGCATAGGTGGTTTTTAATAGGCATTAAGTTTGTTATTTTGTAGATATATAGCAGCTCCTCAAAAATATCTTTTCTTGGTAATAATTTTGCAATATTTAGTCTAGTCATTGTTTTGGGTTCTGATTCGTAGGGTCTGACAAAGTATTTAAGGAGTTTGTCCCTGGGGAACAGGGCTGGGAATGAATGATCTAGAATGTGATAATATGAAAGTGATGCCCAGTACTGCCAAGCCACAGGTGCTTCCCTCTTTCGAAACACCAGTCACGTCGGGAGGTCACAGGCCCAGCACTGCCTCAAAAACAAACAAGCATTTACAAAGTAATAGGTTTCACATTACTGAAAGTTTGAGCTATTGGCGTTGCAACCAACAAGGTTTCTTTGATTTTTTATTTTTTTTTTTTAAATCAACAAATATCCGATCAGTGGCATAAGTAGTACAAGAAAATCCACAAACAAGACAAGTATGTAGTACCATAGGCTGTTACTAGGTGTGCCTGTGGAGTTGTAAAAGGACCTCTATTAGCGAAACAAGGTACTGCACCCTTAATGCAATTATAAAGAGAAAGGTTACATTTGAGCATACGTTTTCATTTGTTTTTATTGAAAGTGAGATTTTTGTTACCTTGCGTTTTAAAAATACACTATTAAAATGAACAACTATGGTGCATTTTTAAATCTCAAGCTAACAAAAATCTCACTTCCAATAAAAACAAATGGAATAATATGCTCAGCTGCAATCTTTCCCTTTATAATTAACCCTGGGTGAAGGACTTCGCTACGCCCACGAAGTGGGCGTAGTGTTGCCTACTTCGCCCTTTGCAAAGAAGGCGAAGCAGGCAACACTACGCCCACTCCTTGGGCGTAGCGAAGTTGCCTGCCACCCGCCTCCCTCCCGAACATACCTAATTTTAGTAAATGGGCACATAAAAATAAATAAAAGGCACTTACCTTGTCCGCGGCGTCCCGGGGCTCCCTCTGCTCGTTCACGCCGCCGTCTGCTAACCAATGCGCATGCGCCCGCGCATTTCTCGCGAGGAATGCGCATGCGCGCCCGCCCGCGCATGCGCATTGGTTATCAAGACGGTGGCGTGAACGAGCAGAGGGAGCCCCGGGACGCCGCGGACAAGATAAGTGCCTTTTATTTATTTTTATGTGCCCATTTACTAAAATTAGGTATGTAGGGGAGGGGGGCATGCGCGCGTAGTGGGGCTACGCGAAGTGCGCAGATGGCCGTAGTTTCTCGCCCACTTTGCGTAGCCCCACTACACCCAGGGTTATTTATAATTGCATTAAGGATGCAGTACCTTTTGTCACTAATAGAGGTCCCTTTTACAACTCCACAGGGCCACCTAGTAACAGCCTGTGCTCCTGCACTTTTTTCTTGCTTTGTGGAGTTTCATTTTATTACTTATGCTACTGCTGGGATATTATTTGAGCTGTAAATTCAATATTTATGTTTTGGGAACTTTAAAGAGCCACCTGGGAAATTTGCTATACCTGCTGGTTGATGACTAAAAACAAATTCTCAGAGTAGTTGTGAGGGAATGGAGAGGACACGGCTGTAGAGGCTGCTCTCCTTCATCTGCTGACATCAGCGCACTACAGATGCTCCAAAATGATCAACAGAGCATCACTGCAAGGAGGTACACTGAAAAGATGTTTTAGAGCGGCAGATCCTGGAAAAATGGCAAAACCATGCGGAGGTCTGCAGATGGCATGAAAAGGGAGCTGCTGACTGCAATCTTGTGAATTCCCAACTCTGTGGCCCTGGGATATGCAGAAAACTCAGAACCTGCTAAGTGGACGAGAGGTGTGGCTCTGGCCCCCAGTGAGTGAAATCTGTGTGGGATCCCAAGGGGTTTGGTCCCCTCAAGGGCCCAGATCCTTGATCCTATGTCAGGCTGAGCCCATGGAATAGACAGCAACAGACTAGGAGTGCATCTCCAACTCCCGGAGAATGCTGCTTCATGTTATGGTGGGCTACCTCTAGTGGATAGAAGGTAGGTCCTAAAGGAAGGGTTCAGCGAGAAGAAGTGTAGAGGCGGGATCAGTGAGAAGAAGTGTAGGAGGCGGGAGTGGGGACGTCAGTCTCTTTCGCTGAGGCTGGGGTCATAACTTTAGAACAATTCCTGAATTCTTGGGGAAAAATATCAGTGGGGTAACCTGTTTCGGCTGATCTTCTCCAGGAATACACAAAAATATGTTCAAGTCTCCACAAGAACCCCAAAATATTTTGAGCATTACAGACAACTCACCAGCCTGAGAAACAGATATTTAAAAGCCATGCCGGAAAACATTCAGAGGAGTGGATCGCGGTTGGAAGTATAGGAAGGAGAACTTCCCACTCAATAAATGAAATTGTGCATGGTTAAAGTCAAGCACTTAGAGAAGTGGTCAGTATCAGAGAGGAGAAACTGACAAACAGCTATGCGATAGTGGAGGAGTCAGTACCGCCTAGGGGCCTGGCATAAACAGAAGCACCAAGAAGTGACTAATATTTCATGATGTGAGCGGGAGGGGGTGGCGGGGGTGTGGATTTAAAAAATGTAGAAGATGACCACTGCCAGAAATGGACTTTTAATCACCGATCATCAACATCACTAGAACTTCTCAAGACTAATGGGGGCAAGGATATTATGTGGTCCAGCATTACTCCACTTTTACCCAACAAAGGAATCCTCAGGAGAGTGCCCTTGTGTTATTCATTTTTAGTTCAGCATCTAGTGGACCTGCTTGTTATGCTGAGGAGAGTTTCAGGTCTATGGGGTAGGGGAGGGTTGGACAGACGATATAAGTGCGGTAAAAAGAGTGGCTGAAGGAGAGCAGGTGGCGGTCTTTGTGTTGTGAGAGCTCACCGAAAAATCCACCGTAATTTTAACTACCTTCACAGCATCTCAAGTGTCACCTTTAGCAACAATTAAAATTATAGGTCTAAACGTGAAGATTCTGACCTCGCCATGGAAACGCCTGGTGATGGATACACAACTTCTTAAGAGAGAATGGATGCAACGTATGTCTCCTGTCAAAGACCCACCACTAGTCTGAATTAAATCCAAACACTTGCGGAAATAAATTGGACACCAACCTTTTGCAACCAGTCTTTAATTTTGCAATGCAATCTATATACTAACAAGTCGCATCACAAAATATCCAGTTGTGAGGGGAGGGGCAACCTAGTTATAGTCTACAGAAATAAGATGTTGATCTTCTGATCCTTGAAGGCCTCCATCTTGTGTTTGCATTCCCAAACAAGAAAAGTGTTTTTTTTTAGCAGTCCTTGCTTTTCTAAAAGAAACAGTGCCCCTTTCAAAAATAAAGGTTTCCCATTTGGAAAGACATCAGCGGGAGGAGGCAATGGTCCCTTGGACCACTGCCTCTACTCCTCCCATCCACCAGCTGCTTCACCCGAGGCTACCCAACAAGATCAAAAGAGAACAGCTTCATTTTCTGTATCTCTTACTACCAACTGAGTCGCTAACATTTAAATGCTTTGGAACTGCAACGGTGGTCAAAATCCATTAATGAATATCATACTGAAGCTTAATCATGGCCCTTACTAATTGTAATTAGGAATGAGTTGCTAACATTTCTCGAATCGCAAAACATGTTAAGTGAATACTAAAATGTCATTTTGAGGTTGCAAAGTCCCTGATTTTGTGAATCGCAGTGTTAGAGGCAGCAAAGTGGTTTAGTACATCGGGTCTCATGTGCCTCACATGTTTTGTTGCGTAACTGTTTTATGATGAACATTAACTATCACTATATGTATGTTCAGTAGTGGCTGCTACCGGATGGGGGTAGTGGGGAGCATTTGGGGATGAAATAAAATAAAAAGCACTTACCTGAAATGGCTGGCCACCACCTCTCCTCTGTCCTTGTCCTTCTTCCTGTCCCGGCCAGCAGCAGGAAGCACCCAGGCACACAAGCTCCTCTGAGCCAATCACAACGCTGCAATGCAGCATTGTGATTTGTCTGCATAGGGAACATGCAAAGTGCGCATGACTGTTTGGTTGGCCCTCAAACAGTCATGAGCACTTAGGGAGTGCAAACCACTCCTCCTCCTGCTCTGGCCAACTCCACAACGGACTTCAATAAGAAAAATAAAATTATAATAACGTTACGTCATTATCATTTTATTTTTACTTTTAAGCAGTGAAGCGACACTCCTCCACCTTAGCGGAGAAGCCTCCACTGTGTATGTTAAAGGCGAAGGCCACATGATCGGGTAAATCCGTTTTTGTGTATTCACCTTCTTGTAGAGGATATGGAAAGCCAAACTCCAATCCAAAAAATTATGTATGTTAAGGACAGGTGAGGTAAATGAAAATTAATATTAGTTCATTAGCATTTCCAACAGATTTTCCGCTACTTTAGTATCTCTGAAAATGTATTTAGATATTAGAAAAACGTTATACGTTTAAGGGTGAACGGTCAAGGCTACTTAAGATCAGTGCATTTATGGTATTGCACCTGGATGTAACTTTCCAGAGTTACTGACCAATGTATTCTTATTGGGGCAGTTTTAATATGTTATCTTCTTTTCCTCTAAACTGGTCTTACAATCAGCAGTAAGGTATTATGAAATAATTAGAAAAAAAAATTAAAAACAAGCATTTGCAATGCAATATGTCTCGCATTTGGGAGAGTGTAAGCTATACATTTTAAATGACAAGGTCTTTTATTTATTTGTTTTGATAATTAACACATAAATAAAAGGCATTGTCATTTTAAATGGCAATAGTTCAAACTCTCGTTAATGCGAGACCGATGCACATTGCAAAGAAGCAGCTGCCATAGTCCCGGGCTGCTTGGAAAGCGAAAGCTCGCATGGCGCACTGAATGTTGCAGAAACGCACGTCGTGCCTGCAGTAGGACAAAACTCCTTAAAGAAAATAGTGTTTACAGACTAAATGAAGCATCCCATGTAACTACAGAAGTAAAAGAGCCAGCCCTCATGGGAGGTTACAAATGAAGACAAGACGGTGCTAAGGAGGGACTAACGTGCCTATTAACGAATCAGAAGCCAGCATTTATTAAGGACAATTACACAAGTCAATGAAAAATATGGGTGGAGCTTTAAGAGCATACTCTGATACAGCATGCCCCAGGCTCGACCTAATGAACAGCTGTGCTGGCCTTTTCAGTAACACCGCTCTCGTTGCTGCCCTTTAGTCAGATAAGCACACTTTTTTTGTCTTTACTAAAGTCGGTCCCTTCTCTCTTCTCACTATAGGTACAGAAATTGGCATTCTTAGATGCCCTTTCCCACAACCAACTATCATCCACCAACTGATTGACATATTTTTTAATGCTCTTTCGTCCATCAAAATCCCACGCCTTATTTGCTCTTGGCTTTCATCTGAGCGTTGTCCACATTGACATGAGGCCACTTGAGCCGCTCTCCCAGAAAAATGTCCAAGCAACCTTCCTGTCTACTTTCAGGTAGGACAACTCCCACATTTCCATTGCTCCTCCTTAGGTCAATCCCTCCATTGATGCATGTGTGCCACCCACTTATGGACAAACAACCACACGTAACAATTGAAAACCCTTAACGCCTACGTCCTTTTTCGCTACAGCTCACATGGCCTTTACAGGTATTAAAAAAGGCAAAATTCATTTCTAATTTAATATCTTCTACAGGATTAATGAAACTGCCAAAGCTCTAGCTGGTTTATTAGAAAATGGACTGGAGTCAAGGAAGCATTTAAGTGAAGCATTTTAGAAAATGTATGAGAAACTTAACAATAGTAGAACATTTCTTTAGATAAGTATCATATGTCTATTTAAGACTGAATAAGTTGTTGCACCATTTAAAATCAATGCACCCTTTTCCACATCCGTCATTCCACTTTACCAGAATGGCGATCAGGAAGGGCTCCTTGTATGTATACAACATTAATTTCCAGAAAGTCGAGACTAAAAGAAAACCTACGTATTCCTCACCAAAAACAGTTAACGTTCCACAGTAGATACATAATTGCTGAATATGGATTTCGATCACTACTGCAGCCGCCTTAGTGTTCACATGTACATTTTAATACATTGTATTCGGGTGGGTGCAAACATTAGCTCTTAAAATGAAACATCACTGAGGTGCTGTGCTCTTATTACCTCTGAACGGTTATTGTAATTTTGTGGATTTCACGTGCTCATTTTTTAGGTCGGGTTATGAAAAGCTTCAATTGTCACAGTGAGAAACAAAACAGTTAACACAGTGGACGTGTCCATTCTTTTACCATCCCAGCACATTTGTAAACTGCACCATCATAACCATCCGTTTATACATTTCTACAACTCATGGATTGGACCACATATCCCATGAGGCCTTCCTGTCTACCACCTGATGTAAACACACACGCAGAATCGCAGCAGCTCCCTTCACCTTGGCCCAGTGCAGACTGGGAATTATGGTTGATCTATGTAGCAAATGGTGAATTTCCACCAAGCACACCGACTTTAACCCCTCAAAAGGTACATACTTCAGCAGACACACAACTATGGCGTATCCAGTACAGAACTATTTAAGATCTTTTGAGAAATACAGACACTACTGGCTTCTATCTGTCCCTTTTTGGGACAGAATACATACTCTGCGATCCTTATAAATGTGCTTACAATACAATACAATGAAAAAAGCATTGGCATAGCCAATAGGTCACGCCTTTGGGACCTTATAAGTGGTTAGTCCTGCAGTACATTATCCTGGGTTTGGATTGAAGCAGTATCAGGCTTATCTGCACCACTTTTGCATCTTGTGCAATAGCTCATTGGATGCCATGGAAAAGAAAATAACGACGGACTTTTTAGATGGGAGGTCTAAATAAAACAAATAAAAATGGTACGATTAGGATTCCCATCGACTCCCTTCTTGTTTCAGCAGGATACATTTGCGTTATACAAGGACAAATTCATTTTTGGTAGCCACGGAGAGATTAAGTGCTTTGCCTAGAATCACAGGCTGTTGAGGCAACGCTGTAACTCAAACCTGGTTCCCCGGCACCAAAGCCAGCAGCTCTGTCCGTTAGGCCACATTCTCTGCCACCGAGGGTAAAAAGGTTTGAAGGGAAAACCGCACCATACTATTCAGAAGCAAAGTTGGCATTAGATTTGTAAGCCAGGCCAGAATCTGTATTTACAAACTAACGCCAAGAAGAGCTTGTGAGAGGAGTAGAATGAGCGACAACGTCAGGAGTTGTGCTGAGGTTTAACAGTCATTCTCTTGCTGCAGTGGCATCACGGAAACAACGGCCGGGTCAAAGAGCGGCAAAATCTGAATGCGAGTACCAGCTCTATAAAACGTCATCACCTCCTTAAGTCAAAGAGGGTATCAAGAAAGACAGCATTTGCATCACAGGACCACAATTAATAAGTAAACAGCTTGGTGTTATAACAGCATCGCCCATGCAAACAGCTCCCTCCCCAGCTCCCTCCCATACCCTTTAATTTTTATTTAATTTGAATTTGGGAAAAATATTGTTTTAAGTTGTTTTGCTAAGTGCTGCGTCAAACAGACCGGCACGCATAGTTTTGCACCTTTTAACGATTCGCAGAACGTGTAATTAGAATGGGTTTCAGAGATTTACACCTGTTTCTGTTCTGCCTGCGGGCCCACTCATACCCCCAGTTCAACTGCAATTATTACCAATTATTAACACTTCTACAGCTTTCAGCATACACTGAACTGTCTGTCAATGCGTATATTAGAGGCCTTATTAGTACATAACCCATTGATACTCTGGTAATTGAAGTTGAGAGGAGGAAACGCCAAGTCAGCCCAGCTTGGGTTTCAGCCCCTGACTGACAGGTAGACAAATCCCAGCAGGAAGAGCTGAACCTACCTGGCTAGCCTACTGCCATGGATGTGGTGGTCATGGGAGTTTGTAAACCTCGGTTTCAAACAGCCCCCTTCCTTCAAAAAACTTACTACACTACAGGAAACCCCTCGGTTCTAACAGATGTAATAAGAAATCGCTTCCTGCTGGAATGAGAATACTCTACAACCTCCTAGAATTCCGGCTCTTCTCTCAAGAAAATAACTAGGTTATAGCTAAGTCCTAAGTGGTATTTATTTTCACACTGCTCATCAACTCATGTGAATACACTACAATAGCACATCACTGAGTCCAATGCAAATCTGAGTGCTTCATGAACCTCTAAAGATCATGAAGTGCTACACAAACGTTGCAACGTAATGGTTCAACAGTTACACACTTGAAAGTTGTGACCTGAAAGACGGCTGATACAACCAAAGGAAACCCGGGCAGTTTTAATTTATTTATCCATAAAGTTGTCAGTTCTGAATTCTAGAAGTAAATCCCTCTCGCCCTGTATATTACCTCACACGAGGTTTTCTCATGATGCTGAGGTCACGCACAGCCACACCTAACCTCATACTTAATAACACTTCCTGCAGTTTCGCCCACAAACGCTTCCTCACTCTTACAACAAGGGAAAGACAGAGAATGAGAAAAAAGGGCCACAAAGGGAAATGCAGGGCTGGGGGTTGAGAGGGGACGGCTTCAGGAAGCACTGAACTGTGCAGCCCCGGCAATTGCACTGCACCCGCAACAGGGTCAAAGAGCAATGGAGTGGGAGGCCAAGACGGTGCAGCCTCCAACATGAGTTTAAATAAACATTTCAAAAACACGGTCCGAAAGCAAGTGGGAATGGGCAGGAAAGAAAGAAAAAAAATCCCAGAAACAAGCACAAAACAAGCACGGCCGCGAAAGTGAAAGCGACCGTGCTATGTTAAATTAGTAACCTGATCCACGACCAGCTGCCAGCCTGTGCGCCGCTGCTCGCTCCCGAGACCCAAACACCATGGGAGTGAACGTTTAGAGGAAAGGCGGGACATGCACCAGTCTTTGGCCATTTGCATGCTTTCACTATTGAAACCCACATGCAAAGGCCAATGGAATGTGTGGCAGGAGTCCGACCCATATGGAGAAGTCTCTGGGAAGTTTGGAGTGCTTACAAGAAGCCTCCCATAGAGCAGCGCATGTGCGCTGCGCTAGGCTCGACCTAAAAACAAAGGTTTGAGCCTTCCCAAACTGACAATTACCACCTTCGAAGGCAATGTCCCTAGTACCGTATTCTTCATGCTCATTCAGAAGTCTATACAATATTTTATGCCTCACCTTGCACAGTTATCCACAAGAGTGCTCACAACTTTTGGGTTAAGGAGTGAGCGCATACACGTTCTTTCACTGCAGTCACCTCACAATGGTTCTATTTTATGCTCTATAAACTGCAAACTACAATTTATTTGAATAAAGTGATTGTATTAGAATGTGTTTTTTTTTTTTTTATCAGTTGCATAAGCAAACTACAAAATATGCGATTCGGTCTATACCAGACCACATCTAGACCATATTTCCGATTATTCTAAGTGGTTTCCCTTTTCAATCTATGATCAGTAAGGCGCTGTTTGGGTGCACTGCAGCATCTGTACTCCCTCTACAAGGTGCACGAAAACAAGCAGGAGTGCAACATGTACACCAGCATTGGGAACAACCAACGTATGCATGTAATGACGATTGTCACTTATATAGCGTAAATCGTTCTTAACATCATGAGAGTACTTTTTAAAACACAGGCGTGGCACAAGTTAATAAGGTGAGCAGCAAACAGAGAGAACAAGTATTGGCAAATAGCCAATATGTCTGACATTGGCTACCAGCCTTCTGGATTGGTCAATGCTTCTTTTGCTTTGTCATGATTTTTGTAAAACGTTATTCTTGAGTATATATATATATAAATATATATATATATATATATATATATATATATTTTAGGGATATCAAAATGGCTTGGCTAAAGCAAAACCTACAGAAAAGAGAGACGGTGTAGTTATCTTAATGGGGACAAGCAAGGGCTTTTAGGTGTGGCATAGAGGGCACACAGAGGCCATGGGATGAGAAAGTGGGGCAGGGTAGGGTGACCCTCTGTAAGTGCCAGGCATTGTCAAGCTTTATACATTTAATCACGCCAGTAAATAATAACTGAATAGTAAAAAACAGTGTGGCTGAAGAGGTGCATGTCGCTGTAAACAGCAGTACCAGGTTCCACATCAATACAAAGATGCTCTATTTTCGTGATTAAACATACAAATATTGCCAAAGTTGACCGTTTACATTATTTATTCCTATATATCAATGAGACATATACTACTTTTGCGGAAACCATCAGTGCAGCATTGGCAGTGGAATCTTTAATAATTGGACAGTACAGCGCTCTGCCGCCTAAGCACCCTGGTTTGCCCTCAACAAAATAACTCTACGCCGACATACTTGCTGCCAAAAAAAAACAGAGACATAACAATTTCTTAAGTCTATCTCTACTCTTGTGTATGCTTTTATTTGTTAATGTCAGCTTCTTTCAAATGTGTGCTAGCTCTTGCTAAAATTGTGCTTTCTTTTCCATCCAAAAATACTTGGAATTTTC
The DNA here is from genome assembly GCF_964261635.1 of Lissotriton helveticus. Lineage (NCBI taxonomy): Eukaryota > Metazoa > Chordata > Amphibia > Caudata > Salamandridae > Lissotriton > Lissotriton helveticus. The sequence goes on from NC_136070.1 coordinate 645,680,647, forward strand.
TTGTTAATCACACATACTATGCGAAATATGCTTGGTCAGTCGCCCGTGTGAAAAACGTACATAGGTGATGCAAGATGGCTACTCGATTTATTTTCCTTACAGTTTCTAAAGCGACAATGGGAAAGCGGACCACACCGCATGTGCTGCCAAAGGTCATGTCAAATTTAATACTTACTACAAGACGTTTTGCACTCAAACCAGTCTCCCACTGGTGAAAATTTCCACCCAAAAAAACCCTAGTGGGAGATAAGAATTCCACGAAACCCACAAATAAACACAATAACATTTTCGCCCAAATCCACTGAATGCGCATGTATTTTCCTAATGTGAACAGGAGTCTCCTCCGTCCTCCCTCTTCAGCTGTTTGGAATTTGCTCGCTCTCTTTGGAGTGGAAGATACCACTTCCTTTACCAAAAAGAAATAATTCTGTCTAATCTAAAGAGTGAAGATTGAAAAGTACGTTTCTCATCATGAACTCAATGCAGTACTGCTGCCTCAAAGTGAATAACTGAGATTTATCCTGCCTCTAAATGAAGGCCGCATTTGAGAAACATTTTCAAACTGTTCTTGATAGAGATATTCCCAAGACGTCTTTGTCCTAGCAAGCACTCTTCTCTTCTTCATCAAAAGATTCACACATTAGCAAACACACCGATTTACTACCCCACTGTACCACAGAGATCTCCCCCTCTTAGTGTGTGCGGGGGGGGGGCTCACACATTAGGGCGTTTGGATATTGCCAGAACCTTTCCTGCTTGGACCGTCATGTAGCGGGTCTGAAGGTAAGCAACCGCTGCTCTATAAATACAAACTGTGCATGTCTGATGGGCCAGCGGTCCATATTCCACCCATGAGACATGCACAACTGGCATGGTTTCGAATGCGGATACAGAACGATCTGTTGCAGAAGTGAGCCATAAAATCTGGCCCTTAGATTGGGGATATATTTGTTCTTAAAGAACATTTCTACAAGAATGCTGCATGTCAGCTCTCAAAAAACAAAAGTAAATTCTGCAAATGAATCAGACTGTGATGGGCGATGCTAGGCCTCCAATCAGGCCATCCAACCTACTACTATTGATCACACTGTTGCCATGAGGAGAGTCCTGCCCTGCCACAGGAACTGGGACTAGGACTGGCAACTAAAGAAGGTAAGGGAAGGGGTCAGGTAACTTCCAGTGAAAGTCAAGAATTAAAAACTAAAATAAAGCTCTTGAATGCAGCTGGGCATATGATTCTGCAAGCAGATTTGTATACATCTGCGTGTATCAATCCGTATGCAAGAATGTTTTGTGATTAACCTTGGAAGAACGATGATTCTTGCATTAAGGTGCAAGATCTTGGCCTACTCTAGGCAGAATAAGATCAACCCTGATCCCCTATAAAAGTGCTGGCTCAGGAATAATGGTGGTATTTATTGACACATTCTAGATATCCATGACATGAAAGAGGTAAAATGCTAGCCCTGGCAAATTGTGGTAATACTTATCATATTGTGGGCATTTTGGGGACAGTAGGGCCAGCCACTATTAAAATGATGACCTGACATTAACTGTGGTCATTCTTTGTTTCTTGGCTTACTGTGAGCATCCACAGCATGATGGTGTCCACCCTTTGTACAGTAATGACCCTGGAGTAATAGTGGAAATTACAGGCATATTGTTGAAATCTCTGGCATGGTATGGTTATCTACAGACATGCAAGGCAGAATCATTCCACGAGCAGGAGGAAAGCATCCGAGTACTTGATAAAAATGAAAAGTGAGGATTTTAAATTGAAGGTCAAAATTTACCTAACGTGGAGGACAAGGGTAGATTCCCTTCGACTCTAATCAGAAGATGCAGGTTCTGGACAGCAAACAACCATCTCAAACAAAAATATTTGCATATCACTTCCCTAACACATTGCACTTAACAACCAACTCTGTAAAATTCCGGGATAGAAAAGGGCCATAAAAATATCCAAACTAACACTAATAGAGACAATAGGTTTAAACGGAGGAGAGTGGATTTTTTTCTTTTACTGTGAAAAATTGATTTTCATCATCAGTGGGATATCTTCTCATTTGCCAGTGGCTCTGGCAATAAATCTAGGACTAAATAATTAAAAATCTACAAAACAAAAGTGCTTGGTGGGGGTCCCTTCTGGAGATGGCAAGTGTGCTTAGGGCTAAATAAACACAAGTTCTTTACCGATACGGAAAACTGAGATTAGAAGTGACTATTTGATTTACCTCAGTCTACACCAACACATACAATTCATTAAGAATGCTTCCTACTTTACATACAGGATCTCACTGCATTTCCCCCATTGCCACTGTGGATTACTTCTACTCTAACTTTGTTACAAATGGGCAGCTTTACATCAATTTCTGGTCTAATTTATTTAAAAGGAACACAAAATAAGCTATTTTGCCCTACACTCTATCCTGCACCTGAAACTACAACGATTAAAAGTACAGTATGGGTTAAAAAGCATTCCTCGAACTCGGATTAGTTAAAAGGGAATCGATGCAGATACAGAAACTAGCAATTTGTGGCCATGTAGTTCTGTGCACGGTTACATGACCAGAAACATATTTAATAGATAATGCTCAGACTTAGATGTATAAAATGCCCGATTTTCCTGCTCTCAGGGGAGCATGACGATGTTCAGAAATGTTTGTTCCAGTGGTGTCATTGCGGCTAGATATGGACTTTGTATTTTTCTTTAAATTCCTTTAAGTACCAAGATGAATGTCTGTAAAGTCAGTTTCCAAAAATAGAGGTTTGAGACCAATTTTAAAACTGCTCAGGTTTACTTCTTGATGCTGCAGAATAATTTGGTCTATTGAGGCCGGAAGCAGTGTTTGAAGGTCACAGTCAAATTACGAGCAGCAGAAGGGAAAATCCTAAATATTAATAGGTTACGTTCAAATTTTGTTATTTCAATGTAAATGTTTATACTTATCTCAAACTGTAAATGTACATATCTTTGTGTTATTACTTTTAATTTAGGAATAAACTATGTTCCATGTTATGATTGAGTAAAGGGCTGGAGGCTTGAACATAAATGAAGTTAGTGGCACACACTTATGAAAGTTTCACAATTCTCAAAAACATATTACAGAAAAAGATCCCTCATCCGCCGGTAAAGACAACAGAGGAGGAGGGATCTTTCCAAGTTTAGTAGACGAGACAGGAGAGGAGAAGGCTTTGCGGTGGGGGGGGGGGGGGGGGGGGGGGTAGAAATACTTGAAACAAATGAATTAAGTTGATACAGTATGGGGACAGAACACATCAAAGAGCTGGGGTATGATATGTAATCAGCATATTGTTTTGCAAACAGCCAGCTAGATCGCCATTACTGAAGTTAGGCATAACCTGGAAAAAGTTTGCCTCCAGTTGGCAACATTGGAGAGGGAGAGGGAGAGAGAGGGGGGGGAAGAGAGATCATATCGGGACTTCACATGTAGGATGATGGAAATGTGGAGCTTGGGTGATATAACTTGACTTACGATCCATGCCCTGTGACGTCATCATAATTGCAGCGATGTCACAGTAAATTCTCATTTAAACCCAGCTTTAGTAAGGTTCTTAACTAGAACCAGAAAGCATTCCCTACACTCCAACCTCCTTGAAAAAAATATGGCAACATATGAAAAGAACAGCACCAATTAAAAGCACACACAGTGCCTTAAAAATGAAGAGAAATGTAAAGTTTGCTTTATTGTTATAGATAATTAACCTTATAGCGTGTTGAGAAGTTAATGCTTAACAGAAAGGAGGATCCTCCCTCATAATTTAATCCTCAATAACATCTCAAAGTTGCAGGAAACGCCACAAGTAGACTCTCTGCTGATCTAGCACTTCCTCGACAAATCTCAGGAGTATACAATACCAATCATCTCTAAATCACGGCCTGTATAATATGAGAGCCTTAGAAATTCGGAACAAAATAGACAAGCAGGGCAGCACCTTAGTATTTTCTACCACAGTGGTTGAATTGCGTCCTTGCAGAGATGACAACTGCTGAATTAATTAATGTGTTCAAAATGTATCATTATTCCTTTAATTTTAAAGAGGTATATCTTGTTACAAAAAATCAATTAAACATATAGCATAATGAAATACAGAATACTCAGACATTTTTCAGTAGGTTTCAGCAGCAAACACCACCCCCGCCATTAGCGGCCCTCAACATTTTTAACAGCTGCAGCACGGAGGATGAGATTGCACCGAGTCGGATATGCATGCATTCAAAACCTTTTCAAGAGGTTGGCACCTGTGTAATTATCCAGAGCCTAGTTACCAAGGTTGTGGCTTCAAATAACAATGACCTGCTGGTTACTGCAATTGTTCAATACGCGGACAACCGAATAATCAACATAAATAGCAGTTCTCTACGTGCTAGCAGCAGGACAGAGGTTCAGGCTGAGCGAAGAGTGCTTCTCTCTTGCCTCAGTGGGGCTGGTTTTCGAGACCAGATTTAGGAGGGTCTATGGAGAATTACGGGACTCTGCCATCACCACCTCACTACCACTGCCCATTGGCACTGGTTGGGAGGCAGGAGATGCTTTGGTTTTGGGTGTGTAGTTTGCGGTCTCAAGACATATGCACTCCTGCTGTCCCCTGACTCGCCCAGTGAAGCATGATGCACAGTATTTTGAGAGGCAACAGTATTTTGAGAGGCCTCCTCAAGGAGTGGTGCTCGCGGAAATTTGCCCCCTCTGAGATTGGTGAAAATACTCTATAAGCCAGGGAATTTTTCACAATATTTGATGTGAAATACCTTAGTCCTTATGAAGAGGCCTGATGCCAGGAGGCAATATTCAAGTAACAAACAGGTTCATGGATATGAGAAGCCGGGGCCATTGCTTAACCCTCATATTTTCAATTTTGTGGTAGGGAGATACCTGTAAAAGTATTTTTTAGCTCAGCCACGTCCAATTTTTCAATAGATCTGGCAGTTTTAACAAATAGAGAACATAAATTTCAGCATGAGAGACATAACATCAATAAAACTAGAGAGCCTATAACTAGGAGACAGTACAACTGATGAAGAAGAGTTCTCTTGGATGCTTGCAGTGCTTGACGTGAAACCCATTGATGAAGCATTGCACGCTAGGTAGGTGAGGGTTCATCATCCGTGGAGTACATGAACACAGGGCAATTTCATATGAGGTTTTTTTTTTTTCTTGCAGGGGTTCTGTACGTCCTGTATGTTTAAGGACAGCGTACAACAATCCTTTAATGCCTCACTCCCTCTTTAGTGTACTAGCCATCTGTTATCTAAGTGCTACAGAACCGTGTGGCATCCCTGCTACTACAGCCAGCTCTCCTTTGCCTGTCCTTTATATTAGGAGAGGTTGTGATGCTCCTGTCCATTGTGTACCTTTATTGCGCTATGAAGCTGAATATAAAACATTCCACTACACAAAAAAACGATTTGCAAGGACTATGCTTGTTTTTAATGCATGACGTGGACGAATCTTACAAAATATGCGAGTTTATTTTTCGTTTTACATGTGAAACAAGCAGTGTTTGAAATGGAGAAGGCAACTTTAAATAAAGCCGAGTAGGACCTCCATGTCATCTATAACTTACACATTTTAGACAACAGCACTTCGCAGGCTTGGTTGGAAAAAGCAAAAATAAATGCCGTTTCCTTACGTCATAGTCCCTAAGCACAAGCTTGTGAAATGCAAAATAAAAAAAAGTAGTTCCAGGCTTTCGGCCTTTTTTATGCAAGTAATAAAGGGTTAAATAACCCCGTGGGTGAGAGGGTTAGGTATGGCCTTTCATATGCAAATACCCGCATCCCACTCTAAAGGGCTAATATTTGCACTTCCCAGCAAAATACTTTACCAAAACAAACGCTCGCAGCAGCATGAACTGTCACACCCTCTTCTAGAGTCATCCTCGGGTGGTCTGTGGGATTCAGGTGCAAATAACATTCGATATTAGCGTAACAATTGATACATATCAACTGCTTAATTTACCGCAACATCTCAGAGCGCCGGAGACGGGAGGCTTTTGGGAGAAGCAGTGAGGTCTATCTAACACCTGTTAGACTGGCTTGCCCCTTTGCCCCCCTGCACTGCTCCCGCTATGCCTGACCAGTGACCACATGAAAGAAACAAAGTATTTTTTTTTTTTATAGTTCCCACTTGTGCCGTTCTCCAGCAGTGCACGGGATGCTTTCTGGGGACGTTGAGTGGGAAAGGGGTTTTCACCTCAGTCCTGGTTCATTGGCGGATTCACAGCAATTGCCGGAAGAGAAGAACTGTGCCGATACTTCGATAGCGAGCACTGTGGAGCGCCATCTTGGAAAGGTGAGGCGGCGGAGGTGTCACTTGCCCGCGGCTCTGCAGCTAGCGTGACGAGACTCGCGAGGCCATGTCACGGAAAACTTGGCGCCAGGCGTGTTTCAGTGGCAGGTTTTACCTGCCCTGCATTACCTGTCTTGCAGGCACCCACATTTCATGTGCGTTTGTTTTTCTTGGATGGTTGGGGTAAAGAGGGTCACTAGGTCCAAAAGGTGGCATGTCTTGTCAGGAGTATGGCTTGTTTAGCTCTTAATGTCACCCACAGGTCGCTTCCAAGCGCCACCTGAAGCAAGGGAGGGGAAGAGCGGGCTGAGGAAGGGAATACAAAGAGAGAATGGGTTAGGGCAGTTGGATGGAAGAAATATGAAAGAGGTATATAATAAAGAAGGAAGTCGGGAATTAATGGGTTGTGTCAACGAGGCCAGACTATCCACATACGGCGTTTCCCCAGGAGGCTGGAAAAAAAGGGGGGGGGTTGTAGCAGTGCAGTAGTTTTGAAAGCACCCGCTTCAGAATTCCTTCTAAATCCAGTAGTTTTCCAGCAACAATAAAAGTGTCAAGATAACTCCGGTGATTAATGTACCTGCTGCAGAGAGATCAGAGTTTTGTCTAGTGGCAACTTTGACTCATCTAAGATGGTGCAGAGGGTTAATATGCGTGCTGCAATGAACGTGTTCCATGCATATCAAAGATCAGTATTTTACGTGCATAGCTCAGTGAGTTACTACTGTTGACATAGACACGCTTTTGTTATTGTGCCGGTCATAAGTCACAATCATAATCTAGCACAGTGAGCTATGAAGTGTCAAAGAGCTGCATGCAAACTACATGGTACAGGTTAAAAAGTTATGTTTTTTCCTGAGTCTTTCATTATCCTAATGTTGTTTAAAAGGGTTTGTTTATCAACTGTTTAGTTAGAAACAATGGTCACTAGTAAAGCCAACCCTAATCATTGTGTTGCGTTCTAAATCCTGGGTTTGTGCTTCTCCAGACCAAACACTCTTAAAAAATGCCCACCAATTATGCATGACATGAATCCTACACCATGTAGTCCCCTTTGTCTTATGTAACATTTTCTAGACAGTGAAGTGCTCCGACACCCTACACTGGTATGAGAGGAGCCATTAAACTAATGAAATACATGTGCGAGAGGGGTTATGGAGAGATGAAGGCCACTGTTGGAAGGTGATAGTGAGGGCATCATTTAAGAGCCCCAATAAAGATTGTGGAATGCTTGTGCACTCTAAGGTCATTATTTACTAAGCTTTAAAACCTTATACAACTGAATATATAATAAAAATGTGGTGTAGAATGCACAATTTTTGCCGAAATTTTCTTCCGGGGAGAAATCCCCCCAAACCTTCCTTAGTGTTGTGGTGCTAACTCGCTGCACTCACTATAGACGGGGCTGGTCTGACAGAATTTCCCAGGGATTCTTTGGGATTGCAGTCCGGCCTGGTTGTTGTTTCGAGTCTTCAATAAAAGGACACCGAGAACACACCTGTGGGAGGCATAAGGGCACACTCCCCGCAGGAAGTTATCAGAGTCTTGCCATAGAAAGGCAATGGTGTCAGTGTGTGTTGCATTAATTAATTAAATCTCCCTGCGGCAGGGCTTCTACCTAGTCCCCAGCTTTTTGTTTGCAGTGTGATAGCTTACTCAGCGCCTCCTCTTTGTTTTCTAGAACCATGTAGTCTCTGAATGTCATGATGTGGAGAACTGGGAAGGTTTCTTAACGTAACTGTTGGTGCTGCTCAAACATTCCAATTACGTGGGAGGTTCTTTTAAGTTAATTACTTGATGTACAGATCCTCTGGATGAATCAAAATCCACTCACCCAAGAGAGGGGGATTACATAACACCAGAGTCGCAATACAGGAAACACATACTACTTACTCCCATGGGTTATACTTAAAATATTACACCTATATTTTAGGAATGTTGGGCTGTGACGGAGTTTCCAAAATGGATTGTTGCACCGGTCGGTGAGATATCGATAATGTTGAGAAATTGTGGATGGAGGAGGAGACACACATGGGTAGATGGATCCAAACAGCATCGACAACAGACCTAGTGGTGAGTGAGAGATAGTGAGCAACCTTGACCGGCCTAGGGTAAAGGAGCCATGAAAAGGACAGTATGCACTCCAGAATTGAGCCCACAGTCAGCATAGGAGAGAGAGTGAGATCATGGAAACTTGGTGCCATAGAAGAGCAGACCTAGGGCCAAGGGGAAAGGAGTTGGCCTAATGGCTAGGGCACTCAACCTCAAATCTGGGAAACCAGGTTTGAGTCTCTGCACGGACGCGCAACATCCTGTGATTCTGGGCAAATCACTTAATCTCCCTGTGCCTAACAAAAATGAATGTGTACTCCTGTAACGCAACCGGTGCTCGTGTAAAGCGCTCCGATACCTTCGGGTCAAGTTCACGCTCTATAAAACTCCGTTAAAAAAAGGCTTTATCAAAAAAACAGATGACAGACGTATGGAAGTACAGCCATATAAAGGCAGGAGATAGCAACGATGACCCAGAGTAAGAGGATGAGAAGCGGTAGGGGAGACACAGCTGGACCATCGATGGGCCATTGCTAACGTGTCCAGGGGGTGAGACCGCGGAACAGATGGCGCCCTGTACAGAGACGGGGAGAAGGGAGGAGGCGTGGCAAGAGACATCCCTCTCCTCCTCTGCAGAGGTTTGGTCTGTGGCTTGATGCACAAAACCGTGCATGCTCAGTTATTGCAGAGCCCAATTTGAATGGGTCAATCAGAGGCGAGGACGCGGGGCATCCGGGTTGAAAAAGTGGTGTGCGCATGAGCGACATCTGTTTGCGCCATGCGCGGTCGTTGTCTCACCCACACCACTGAGGAAGGTAGGCAGTGCAGCTGGCAGGATCAGCACCATTTAGCTTGCACCACATAACTCTGAAAGGCAGCCGGTAGGGGATAAGGAGTTGCTAAATAGGTTTTCTATTGAATGCCTGACGGCAGGGACACTAAGGGGAAACAACGGGGCTAAAGGGAGAGTGGCAAGACAGACACGGCATTTGCAGCCCATGCACATCCAGAAGAGGCTGTGAACACCGCAAATTGGTAGAAGGAAAGCCTGGACCTGCGGTATACAACAAACTATCACAAAAGGAACAATGGTTCTGTTATAGAATGATTTATGGCTAGATGACCAAAGGATGATTTATGGCTTGATGGCTTATGGTTCTGCTTGTAAACAGTGAGGATTCTAATATTTTGGGAGTATTGGCAATGTATGATCTGTGGCTGATTAATGGCCCACTGGTATTGTGAAGTGTTTTTGTCATGGTTGATCACATTGCTGAATGCTAATAAACTGCGGCCTTTACCACCACCCAACGCCTGAGACCCAATTTTGTCATGGCAAAGGAGCGGATTGGGATTGGTGGGTATGGGAGCAGCGAGTAGCCTGGCTGGGGCAGCTTGAGACAGCCTTGGAGTATTGGGGCGATAGAGAGCCAGCGATACAGAATTGGGGTAAAGCCACAGAATTACATGCCTAGGATAAAACAAAATCATATCAGAGGAGCAGAGGTTACTAGGGAAGGGGAGTGGGAAAGGAGAGAATGGCCTGAGGAACGCTGTTGCCCTAATTTCTTTTGAACCAGCTGCAGGCAGAAATGAGCTCAAGCAAAGGAACTGACTAACCAGGGGACTTTGTTTCCATTTTCTGTAATATGAGAAACGATAGACAGGCATTCCTTGTAGTCCAAGTCTCAAAAGCAGAATGTGAAAATATTTACATACTCCAAACATAATGTTTGTTCTTAGTGTGCCAAGCACTTCTTGTTCCCTCCTAACAAAGCGCTCTAAATGCAATCCAATGTTTCCTCCACATTTCTTCTGATCTGTGTCTCCCCCTGAAGCATAGGTTGATTCAATAGTGTGTTATCACACTTATAAATCACTTAATACCCATGGACATCGAAGAGCTGCAAGCAATCTGATAGATCACTAAATCAGAGCTGCAGTGTTTAGCTCATAGAAAAATCCAAATTATCTTCCATCGATTCTCTTGGGGCACTACAGAGCCGACTTGCATGAAAGCAGTCAATTCTTATAAAGGCCATGTGTGTCGTGTGCCATCACCTATTCCCATGCTCGGCATCTTGTCCTTCACGGCCACTGGTGTGACCCTGAACCTCTTACAATACTGGGTGGTGTCTACTCAGCAGCTTGCCTTCTCACAGTTTACATTTCTTGCAACATTAATGGCAACAAAAAGAGATCACTTTTGTTGTATAGAGTTACTGTACAGAGTAACACTCTCCAGATCTTAGAATGTTGGCCAGACTGACTAGGTCCTTCTCTTGACCTGGTGTTTGCCGTTTTGGGATCGGAGCTGTATCGATGACCCGCTGCCCTCTTTGCAACAAGAAGAAGCTCTGCCTTCGTGTTCCTGAGGAAATGTTTCATGAAACCCCAGATATCCACAGGGTACTCATCACCTCTGCTACAATGGGGATATTCCTAGCCTAGTGAAGAGACAATGTAGATTTTATTAAAGGCTACGAAGTGACTAACAGAAAAAGATAAATACATTTCCTTCATGGATTACCACAATGGGTTGTAACTCGAGACTCCGTGCTCATTTGCCATGTTTTGCAGTTTTCGAACACCAAACCCACCTGGGGGTGGATCACCTCGCTGGAAGACCCCCTCTGGTCCTTGCACAGATCCTATGACTGCTATGCACAAAACGGTTTGGTGTAAGCCCTTGCACACTAACCTTCGAGCTGAATGTCTTTCTTGATAACCCCTCCTGGACAAGACTCTTACCGCAGTTAAATACTCAGTGTTTCGCTAGGAGTTCCTCCAATATTTCCCAGAAAATCTGTTGATAGTCCAAGTGGCTTAATCATGGAATGCCCTCACAAAGCACCTGCATGACAGTATCACTGCCACCTCTCTCATTAAATTAAAGATCTATCTGAGTTCACCACAATGCCTCCCAGAAATCACAATATACACTTTTAGTTTCAAGAGAACATAGCAGCTGTAGAGATCATATGATTCGGACTGTGGAGGAACTGGACCATGGAGGGCAGATAGGGTTATTGTAGCTAGCGGTGGCGGAGTGAAAAAGCATAAATAAGAGACATTGGGTGAAGAGGATAAAGAGCGAAACACATACATGTCAAGGGATGAGAGTGCTAGACGCAGTGGAGATACCACCCAGGGGTGTGGAATAAAAAAGTAGAGGTGACTAATTTAAGGGTGACAGAGATATAAAATGTAGATGTAGGGGCCCTGGGGGAATTAAGCTATAGCAAATATGTTTTACATAAATAAAGGTAATAACCAAGGTGACATCTGGGAACGATAGAGGTGTGAAAACAGATCAAAAGTGGTGGAGACCAATGCTTAATTAGAGCCTGTGGTTTCCGGTGCTCGGCACAGCACTTAATTGTCAACACCGGCTCTTGTGACAGTCTGCCACAGGATAGCGCCGTCTGACTAATTTAGAAATGACCACAACAACAGGTAATTATTAATTCAGTATACATTAAAAATTACTATGACCTGTCGCCCAAGCCATTCTTATAGATTTGGGGGCCTGTAATAGTCAGAATTGTCACACTTGTAGGTATGTGATGGGTAGTAGTTGTGTTGTTACTGTCATTGGCAGCATGGTAGGGGCAATGTGTGGTGCAAGCTGCAGTGGCCTCCTGACGAGATCCCTGGCACATATTTTTGTTTTTTTACAAATTATGCACTGGGAGGGAAATACCAAGTGTGATGAGAACTTGGAGGCCTGAAGAAAAGCTCTAAACAGCACAGAAGGCAGATGTGGTGCCGATATGGTCATAAAGAGGAGCTGAGAAGACTTTACAGTGATTTAGCACACAATGTCAAAGGAGCCTTCTGAAGGATGATGGAGCCTTTGACAGCAGAGACGGACAGAAGGGGCATATTTTAGGGCGATGGAGAAACAGAGAGAGTTCTGAGATAGAGCAGTAGACAGACTTTGTGCCAATGTGGGGCTATGAAGCGCACACAAGACAATATTACTGTATTGGAGCCACAGAGAATAAAAGAGGCAGACTTGTGGGTGACAAAACCAGTGGTTCTCGGGGATGCAGTCATCAGGATGTCTGGGTATCAAGGAGTATTGAAGACAGAACCAGAGAATTAAAACCAAAGAGAGCAGAGGAAAATATACTGTTCTTTCTGGTAATGCCCTGCCTTCTCCAAAAGATCTTGTGCCAGACAGCCTCCGATGTGGACCACTAACTGATGCTTGTGATCTAGTCTCATGTGGTATCTTTAGGTGACTAGACACTTTTTCTGGTATTTATGGCCTAGAATCTGATGGTGTACCTAGAGTTGCCGTTTCCAGATGTCCCTGTGTCAAATTACTCGCTAAGTCTGTCACATCTGTTTCTCGTGCTCCGTGTGACAACAGGGCATCTATCTGTCTGATGAGCTTTCTAGGACTTTCGTAGGCACTTGCTGCGGAGTTTTGTGTTAACCTGAAGGGACCAGGTGGACCCTCAGCTCAACCAATGGAGCAATGTATTATTCCCTGAAGTAGATAAATTGAAAACCAATGATTGGGGTAATAGCATACCTACTTCTAACTGCACTACGAAACTAAACATCTGTTAGCTTCAAGTGACATCTATAGAAATCGTTATATCTACCTGTTCCTCGTACCTGACATGTGGGAGAGGCACTTGGCTGACCGCCAGTCATATATCCCAGGAAGAACCTCGTTGTCTGTACACTACAATAATTTGTGTTGTCCATATAGTTCTAACTCCTAGCCTTCTCACTTGCTCTCCTACCTCTTTTCCTTCTCATTCTCTTTTGATGAGTTACGGCTTTGAGACACTATTAGGCAGGTATTCCCCATGATCTCTTTTTCTAGGCTACTGCCATCCTCTGCTGGTACTACTGGGCCTCCCGCTCCTAGTTCTCGCACATGCACTCTTCGATCTTAGAATCACTGATTTACACAACTGGAAATTAACAACACAAGTCGTGAATAAGCATGCAATAAAAAATAGCCGGGCATACAGTATTTGAATCCATCCTCTCCTTTGCCTTGCAGAACAGTGCAACCTTAACCCAGACACATCCATACATATTCTATGCATAGATCGTAATCTGTCCCACGGTCCTGTTCAATCCAGTACTAGCAGTTTTTGTTTTAACAATTATAAATCAAAGACCTGGAAGTCCCAAAGGCACTGTGAGAACCCTGGACGAGCTACATAAATCTGGAACAATTTGAGATTATGCATCTGTTCCCCAAAGTGAATTGTTGATGAAGTTGTCCAACACTTCCTTTAAATAGGTTGGGGGATGGATAAAACCTTCAGTATTGGAGATCTCTAAAGTGGCACTAGAGGAGAAGCTTGATTTATAGAATTCCACTCTTTAGGGTACTTCGTTCTCCATCTATCACCATCACCAAATTTTACTTATGGAATCCAATATTAGCATTGGTTCAAGAAGATGAAGATAACAAGGATCAACACATCAAATGGACTCAAGCAGTAAAACATTGCCTTCAGTGAAGACTGAGAGACATGGGCGTGAAGAGGAAATGGAAGGTTATTGTACTCACTGTTGTTGGACTTCAGGTCACGATGGATGATGGGGACGATGGCTTCATTGTGAAGGTAGCACATTCCCCTTGCGATCTGGATAGCCCAGTTGACCAGGATGTGTGGTGGGATGCGGCGGCCGGCCAGTGCTCGGCTGAGTGCCCCACCAGAAGCATACTCCATGATGAGGCAGAGGTTCGGCTCTTGCAGGCACACCGACTTCAAGCCGATTATGTTGGGGTGATGGAGCAAGGCAAAGAGGCGGGCTTCCTGCCGCACATTCTCAGCAGTCACACTGATGTCCTCATCAGGGTCCAAGCGGGCAGCTTTCACGGCCACTAGCTCATCCCGCCAACTGCCCCTGTACACCTTGCCAAAACCACCCACTCCGATCACCTCCTCGAGCTGCAGCTCCCCAAAATCCACTTCAGGCAGGCGAGCGGCCGCTGCTGCTATCTCCACCTCTGCAACATCTCCATTGCAGAGCTTAGCATAGGCAGGCGCCTTGCAAGAGACATAGTTGGATGGGAAGATGCCCACCTTGTTGTTGACTTTGCCGGCCCACCATCCTTCATCTCCTGAGATGGCAGAGTCCCAGGACAACACCTCCACCAGGTCACCCTTGTGTAAGGTAAGCTCATCCCTGCAGCTGGCCTCATAGTCAAAGAGGGCCGTCCAGATGGGGTTGGTGAAAGCCCCGACTGGGCTCTGGTTCCGCGTGCCACTCCAGGGCGAGATTGGAGCCTTGAGCAAGATATTCTTCAGGGGTTCCATGGAAGGCCGCCACGGGCACAAGGGTCACCTTCCTCTCTGCCCAGCTCATGGAAGCAGTGAGGACTATCCAAGGGTATGAGTGAGAAACACCAGATGATCCAGGAAGGAATAAATTCAACTTCACGACCAAGAAACCACCTTATTTTTTTCCAGGTTCGCAAATGATTTTATTTTAAAAGTAGCTCGAGCAAAGGGCACACGGAAGAACCAATTGTGGTAGAGTATTCTTTTTCTTTCCCCAAATCACAACCAACGAACGAAGACGAGCCCATGCGAAAGAAGGACAGGTCTATTTTCTTAATCCAATCTTTCCTTGCCCGAGACCTCCAACACCCACAGGTACCGCTTTCACCTCCCGGCGTATTCTCGGGGAAGTTGGACACCCATGCTCATTAACTTTCGAGGATGTAAATACAAAAATTCTGTTAACTAAAAATCGGTTCAATAAATAAAATTAAATTTAAAAAAAACAACACAGGCAGTTTGGGGGTCCGAGAGTCACTGGCACTGCTTGTGAAACGCGGACCTCGAACAGAACCGTCTCCAAGTCACAATCCGATGGCCGCACGCTGGCTGCTCCGACCGGTGGCTTCCTCTGCTCCTCCCGCCTGTGACCGTCGGTCTTTTCAGGCTCAATTTTCCGCGTCGTCCTCTGCAGGAAGTTTCTTTCCTGTGTTTTTTTTTTTTAGAGCAACCAGCGACAAACCGGTCTCAGGGCTGACAGGAAGCGCGACACACACGCACAAACCGCGCACGAAGCAAAAATGGTTTCGGCCCACAGGTTCACCGGGGACGTGATGGCTGCAGACGGATCTGCAGGTCACTCTGTCGCTCACCAAGGCGCTGCAGTCGAGTTTATCGCGACAGCGATATCTGACGGGTCCTTGCAGGCTCAGGAAGGGGTGGGGGTTCCTGTCAGTAGCTTGAATTGTTTTCCACCGCTCCCCCCACGAGTCCCTACTCGCTCGCTCGCTCGCTCTCTCTCTCGCTGTACTTTTGCCCCTGGAGGCGTCTCGGCCTCCCTATGGGTGGGGTTTACAAGTACGGCTTTTTGTGTGTGTGTTTTGTAGCAGGAAGGACACCAGCTGACTGACTTGGCTTTTTTCTTTCTTCTGTAATCTGGCTCAAGCCTGTGACAGTTCAGGAACTTTTCTTTTTTCCCCCTCCTCTCTTCCCCAGCCCAAACAAACAAAGAACATGTCAAGTTCTTTTTCTGCTGAAGGGAGCAGTTTCCCCCCTCCAACACAATCGCCGCCCGCACCCCTTCACCGCAAACACCACTAAAACCACCAGCCCTCCCCCACCTTCTCTCGCGAGTTGCTGGGAGGTCTGTGTTGTTGGCATTATGTTCACATTTGCTTTGCTCCCATGTCGTCCCTTGTTAAAGTGCAATGCTCAGCTATTCCAAATTGTCAATGTTTGTACCACGTTGCACTCTGGGACTTGAAGTTTTTATTTACACAATGCATCCGCGGAATATATTGCAGGTTATCCTTACTTGTTATAGTGCTATTGCATTCAAAAGATTTTGTGCGGTCATCAAGTAGCATCATTCTAAGTTATATGGTGACAGGTGTGCCATGTTATGCAGATTTTTAGAGCGCACTATCAAAAGGGAGGGTAGCATGGTGCAGACCAGGTATGATTAACATGCACACCCCTCTTTTCTCTTGTACCACACTGTTTGCTACCTCTCACATTTTGTTTGCTTTTGATACTTGCACAAGTGCCACCATTGCCTACGTAACGTTTGTTCTTGTGCCTCTGTGTCTAGCATATATTGCAGTATATTACCTCTAAATGTACTGTTTTCTCTTGTAACCTGCACACTTGTCACTCTCTCCTCCTGTATTGCACTGTTTGCTACCTCATGTATTTTGTTTGCTCACAATTGTCACTTTTACCTCATGTAACTTATCGTGTGCTTTTGTAATTTGTTCATTTGTAATTTTCTGTTCCTTTTGTGAAGCGCTCTGACGCCTTCGGGTAAAGTCCGCGCTATATAAAAACGCATGAATAAATAAATGACGGGCATACCTAGGGCTTAGTGGGACTACCAAAAAGCCAGGTCTTCAGCTTCTTTTTGAATTCAAGAAGTGAGGAGGGGACTCGTGTAGCAGCAGCTCGTTCCACGGTTTAGGAGCGATGTATAGAAGGCACAGTACAGGTTTTCGGTATGCGTGGGATTTGTGGAAGTAGGAGTCCAGATGAGCGGAGGTGTCTGGAAGGTTTGTGAGCAGATGCGATTGTTGAGGTATGCTGGGCCAGTGTTATGTATTGTATTGTATTCCATTGTAATTGCATTTATATAGCGTTTACTACCCCTGACGAGGCGTCAAAGCTCTTTCGGCAAGTAGCACGCTACTCCGGGACCCATAAGGGAATTTGTGTTGAATTAGTATAGTGAAATATGAAAGTAATTTAAGTGGTGGATAGGTTAGTCAGTTATTTGGATTCGGAAGGATATCAGAAGGATAGAAGAGGAAAAAAGGTCTGTATTTACATAGCCCTTGTTACCGCTGATGGGGTGTTGAAGCGCTTTTTTTGGCGAGAAGCATGCTACTCCGGAAACCCCTAAAGGATTAGTGGTGAATTAGTATGGTGAAATATGAAAGTAATTTGAGTGGTGGCTATTAGTCAGTTATTTGGAGTGAGAAGGATAGGGGAGGGATAGAAGGGGAAGAAAGGTTTGCATTCACATAGCACCTGTTAGGTGTTGAAGCGCTTTTCTGGCGAGTCGCACGCTACTCCGAAACCCATAAAGGATTAGTGTTAAAAATTAGTATAGTGAAATAAGGAGTAATTTGAGTGGTGGGTATGTTATTCCACTGGCCTCCCTGCACGATACTTAGATGGGCCCCCTCTGGGCTCAATCAGCAGCTCAACGGCCTGTGTTACGCCCCTGTGTTATTCAGTTATTTGGATAGAGAAGGGTAGACGGCGGGATAGAAGAAGGAAAGAGGTTTGTATTTATATAGCACTTGCTACACCTGATGGTAATTGAAGTGCTTTTTTTGGCTAGTAGCACACTACTCTGGAACCCATAAAGATTAGTGTCGAATTACTATAGTGAAATATGAAAGTTATTTGAGTGGTGGATATGTTAGTCAGGTATTTGGATTGAGAAGGGTTGGGGAGGGGTTGAAAGGGAAAAAGGTTTGCATTTATATAGCGCTTGTAACCCTGATGGGTGTTGAAGTGCTTTATTGGCGAGTAGCATGCTATTCTGGAACCCTTAAAGTATTAGTGGGGAATTAGTATAGTGGAATATGAAATTTGAGAAGTGAACATGTTAGTCTGTTATTTTGATTGAAAAGGGATAGTGGAGGCATAGAAGTGTGGAAAAGTAAATTTTGCCATGTTCTGTGTCCCTACGTGTCCCCCATCTTATGTTGTATGTGCATGATTAATATGCATATGTATTCCCCATGATCGATTAAAGACGCAATTACAGTTGTGTCCATCTCTAGTATGCCAGTTTCCAGTTCTCGTGAAAGCTACGAGTATTAGGCCTATGTAAAGCTACGTTGCCACGTTTCTCAGTGTGCACGTTATTTCATTGTAAAGTCCCTGTTTTCTAGGCCTCAAAAGGGCCCGGACTCAGATTCAGCTCCTGTCTCCTGAACCCTCGCTGAGGAGCGATACAGCCCCCACCTGTATCCCTGACCCTTCACTTACTTCCTGCCTCACAGTGCCCGGCTCGGCCTGGCTCTGCCTGCCAGTCTGCCAAGAGTATGTTATGATTCTAGTTATCAGTCCAGCCCTCCTTCTCTGCATTCCTAAGTTACTGAATCGCATCAATAGTTTCAGTCATCGTCTAGCCTTTACGTCTCCATGTAAGAGAAATACTGTATTTATGGTCATTTAATATTCCTCAACACACACTACATGTAGAATAATGCATGCACCAGTCTTAGTGTCTGTTAGCCTTTACCCTGATAACTTTTGGATTCTATCAACATGTTCTCTAAACATCAGATACTAGATAGTGTTTAGGTACATGTCGCTCTGACTCTCCAGACTTCAGTCTCTGCTCCTAGCGCAGAAGTCATAGCCCCCAGCTTCTCCTAGTAACACGTCATTGTCAGTTTGCGCGCACCACTAGGTTAGAGGTCCCAGCTCCTTAGGTAGCCCCCTCCATGTTTCCGCCCCATTTATGACATATTCCGTTACGTTTACATCACATGTCTATGTATACGCCTCTTGTTACACCTACTTTCACCCTTATCTTTCGCGACTGTTGCTAACTCCACCCACTGTCACACCTACTGTATGTACTGTAATGCAATTGTTTTAGTATATATACTTGTGTATTGTTATTAAAAGCCAGCGCGCTCATTCCAGCTCCTGCCCGACAGCTGTCGGGGCCCCCCTGTTGGCTAGCCATCCCAGATCTTGCCCGTGCAGGTTGTCCTGTTCCTGTCCTTTATGCTGTATTAAACCTGCAAACTCCTACTACCTCGAATCTTGACTCTTATTTATTGAGCTATCTGTTATTGTTATATCCAGTCAAAAATAGGGTATTATTTATTTATTTACCACATAATGGCGCCCGAACAGGGACTTGCCCTTTCCCCACGCGCCGGTGAAGCCACGCAAGCCCCCTGATCCTCTGCAGCCGTGACGGAACCATACCGTGCACGTGCAGATATTTCTGCTTCAAGTATCCCTCAGGCCCACGGAGGAGACGGAGGTTGCGGTCCAGCATCCAGACGAGGCGGTGGAGGAACGCGGCGAGTCCCGACCAGAGCCCAAGCCGAGAGTCCAAGGTCCGAGGTATCCGGAGGCCCACCCGTAACAGAAGTCCGAAGTTCGTCCGTCCGGCGTCGTAGCAGTCCAGTCCAGTCCGAGGCCTTCCGTTCTTGCTGCCCGGTGAGTACCGTTGCTGGGGTAGTATCTAGACAGGGTCAATTGCATTGTCTCTGGTCCGTGGGTTTGGGTACGCAGATCCAACACGAAGTGTCCACTTAGGTGGATGCGGGTCCTGACGTGTCTCTTTATGAGACCGGTAAGTTTCGTACTGTTTCAGCAGTGCATCTAGTTTCTGTTCTAGTCCGTTCTGTTCTCGAGAAATTCATGTATTCTGTTTTCAGTATTCCAGGTAGTGTTTTGTCCGAACTGTTATTTTAAATGTCATTCATGTATTTCAATGTCGTGGTATGAAAGTGGTGTAATCATCGTGTTCATTGTGTATTGTATTGTGTCTAGACTCCAGTTCAGTCATGCCGTTGTTTTCCAAGTTACGTCAGTTAAAAACTAGAAAAGGTCTGTTAGAAGAAGCAGTTCCTGTCCCGCCTAGGGACAGTCCAGGTCATTTTATGTATCAAAAGCATGGCATAAGTGCCATATTATATCTAGATTTATGGGTGGAGTACACCAAACAGTTAGAAGAAAAGTACAGATGGCCCGTATCGGGTACATGGGATGCCGAGTGCATCATGCGAGTAGAAGAAGTATTATGGAAAAAGAAAGCCCGACAGTCACAGAAAGATGCCATCGAGTTATGGCGCAAAGAATCTCATAAAAGAACCGAAAAAGAAATCAGAAAGTCAGAATTAAGTAGAGAAACCTCAGAGAGAGCCCAAGAAAGGGAATTAATCGAAATAGGTGAACGAGTTAAAACCGAACAGTCAGACAGACAGAGAAATGCCCTTATTAAGGGTATGTATCCTCTTCTTGCCGAGGGCTTGCCAAAAGCAACCCCGGAGGCATCCAGTAATTTTCCGCCACCCTTAGTTCCGACCAAGCTACGTCACAAACCGACCGCAGCTGATATTTTCATCTCGTCCTATTTGGACGACACAGTCCCAGAATATGCAAATCCTGTTCCGCCAGCTCCTGTAAATAATGTAAATCCTGCTCCTCCAATCACCGGGGCACCTGTTGCAGTACCTGCTACGGTACCCCCGGTCCAGCCCGTAGTACAAATTCCCGCCACATCAGTCACTCTGCCAGCACGAAGAGTATCAGTCGACGATTCCAGTATAGGGGCCGCGGGAGGAGGTCCTCCTGGTACCCCGCCGCCAAGTAGACGTTTAGGAGCAGTCGAGTTACATGAACGTGCGTTACAGCGTACGCCTAAATATAAGTCCATTGCAGAAATCAGGCGACTTCTTACTGAATGCTGTTATGATCCAGTCCCAGGCGAGGATAGTATGGTTATATATTCCGTACGTATAAGACAGGTGTCCGAGTATTTGATCACCCTACCGAATATGAAAGAAGATCTAGACAGAATGTATCGTTTCATTCGTACAGGACAAGATCCAGAAAGTATTGCTGAAGTCATGTCTCTCAGGAAATCTGAGATCCAGTTTATGCTATTAAAGTTTCTGATCAATTGTTTAATTAGGGAACAAGATTCCCCGACTAAAGATCCGACCGAAATGAGAATTCTGACAAAGTGGAGTGATAATATAGCCGAGGGTAAGCACAAGACACTCAATAGTATAGAGAGTATGTACAAGAAAATACGTAAAGAAATAATAAGGTTACACGAACAACGCAAAGAAGCACAAGTAAGCGAGAAAGAAAATGACTCTTCTACTGAAGAGGTAGACGACGAGAATCCTGCCAGAATAGCGTATGTGGGTAAATCTAGAATTCCAGACCGACATTTACGCTTAGAACACAAGAAAGTCTTTCATCTTCCAGCACCGGAACAAGGTTCCCTAGAACAAGTATTTCAAGCTACCGATCAAATTCTGAAATCACGAATCGGTTATAGTGAATTAGGTACTATGCATGAACAAGAACTAGCCCGATCAGCAGTCCGATGGATTACTGATTCTACCACTTTTCCAGACGAAATAGTGGCACAAATGTTTCTGAAACTGCCCCCAGCCGAGCAGCGACTGGTGGGTATGTATATGATCCAACACCTCATTACGCTGTATGAGGGTCAACATTCTGATCCAGGTCCGTTACATGATGTCCTGAACGAGCTACTCCAGTATAGATGGAAAGGTTTAGGTACCGATTTAATTAGTGTCATTCTAGAACAGCGCCACAAATACAGAACGTTTTTGAACCCGCATTTTGTTCATGTCTCACCTCCAGAAAGTAAACCGTTTTACATAGACAGGCAGCATCCATTACGAGAAGTACACCCAGTTAGGACACCAGATGGTGAAATGCAACGAGTATTTGTTTACACCCCAGTTACAAAGATGGAACTCTTAGAGATGAAGAAATTAATTCCCTGTCACGACAAAGATCCAGCAGGGTTCCACCGAGAATTAAAAGACATGCTCCGTATGGGAGAATACACGTATCCAGATATTATTAAAATGCTAAAAGTCCTGTTGCCCGCAGGGATATACAAAAAACTCAAGGAAAAGGATTGGGAGGTGGGAGAGAAAAAGATCGATTGGACAGCTCTAGAAGCTGAAGATAAGATACGAGTACCAGGTACCGGTCTTGGAGATAAATGTAAAGAATTACCAGAATTATTAATACAAGTTTTACCTAGATTATTAGCCACTAAAAAGGAAGACTGGGATGCAATCTCAGCCTGTAAACAGAAACAAGACGAAGACACTAGTGATTTTTATTCCAGATTTGAGAAATGCTTTATAATAAACAGTGGTTTGAAGACGAGTAGCGAGTCATACCCTCATCTTTTTGTTACTAAATTAGTCGAGAATTCAAGTCCACAAGTTAAGAATCGAGTTTTGAAAGTCGAAAGTACATGGCAAGCTAATACTCCGTCCCAAATGCTCCAGATGCTCCAGTACCACCAGAATAGAATCAGAGAAGAGCAAGAACACGAGAGAAGACGTATGAAAGACACGAAAATGAAAGTACTAGTTGCACAATCTGTTCCACAAGACAGTCAGAAGAGGGGTCCGAATCAAGCCAGTCATCCTGCAGCTCCCGTTAAAGGGACATGCAATTATTGTAAACAGCCAGGTCATTTCATAAACGAGTGTGCAGTTCTGAAACACAATATAGCTACCGGTAAGACTAAAGAAAGACCACGTCCGCCTAGACAAGAACAAGTTTCACAGACTTCTCAGCCACAGAATGCACAACAGACAGTTCCAGGACCGCAGCCTATCGCTGCAACTCAGCATGTTACACAGCAGATGTACCAGTATGCACAGACAGAGTATCCAGAGTATCAAGCGTATTCATGAAACAGCCTAGAGAGGGAGGTAGGCTTGCCTCTCATCGAGATTCCTGTAGATCAAGAAGGTCCCTATGTTCACAGTCAAGTATTAGGGAAAGACAGAAAGTTTTTGATTGATACAGGGGCAAGTAGGACTACCATTAGTCACGACGAGGTTCCAGGGGCTCCGCTCTCAGGCTCTAGAAATGTTTCCCTTGGATTTTCAGGAAAGCCTATTGTAAACGAGATATCAAAGCCAGTTACTCTTGAAGTAGGTCCATTATCCCGAACTACTGATCTATTGCTTACGAAGTCATGTCCAGAAAATTTGTTAGGTATTAAGACACTGAAAGAATTAGGTGCAGTTATTTGCTGTTCCCCAGAGGGGATACGTTTGTTTTTACGTGACTTCAAGGGTCACTATGTTTTACGAGATTTTGATCCGAGATTGTCTAATGTTCCGCAGCATCTATGGGCGCAAGGTCCAACTGATGTTGGCTTCATGCAAATCACACCCCATCGTGTGACTCTCAAGCAAGGTATAGTCTTGCCACGAATCAGACAGTACAGATTGCCACCTGAGGCTGTAGCAGCCTTATCCAAAATTATTGACGAGCTCATTGCTCAAGGAGTAGTTGTAGAAACTGACTCCAATGTATGTAATTCTCCTATCATTCCAGTCATGAAACGTACTGATCCAAATGCACCCCCAGTATATCGATTAGTGATTGACCTTCGAGAACTCAATAAATGTATCATTCCCCAGTACCCAGTTGTTCCAGATATCTCATCTCTATTGACAGCCATTGATTCTGAGGCTACATTTTTCACAGTCATAGCCCTCAAAAACGCATTTTTCAGTGTCCCCATTCATCCAGACAGCCAGTACCTTTTCGGATTCTGTTTAAATGGAAGGAGCTATAAATTCACACGAGCTCCTCAAGGTTTCACAGAAAGTCCTAGTATTTACAGTCAAGCACTTAAGAGACAACTAGACAACATTCACATGCCAACTGACACTGCCCTGCTCCAGTATGTCGATGATCTACTGATCACAGCCCGTTCTGAACGTGCTTGCGAGCGAGCATCACTTACAGTTTTGTACTTCCTAGCCGAAATGGGGCACAAGGTGTCCCCTTCAAAGCTTCAATTCTGTGTCCAGCAAGTGATCTACTTAGGCCACTTACTGTCCAAGTGGGGTAGGCAGTTGACACCCGATCGTATCCAGTTAATAGCGAGTCTTCCTCAGCCCAAGACCCAGAAGGAGGTACGTGCTTTTATCGGCCTTACTTCCTATTGTCGACAATGGATTCCTCAGTATGCATTTCTAGCCAAACCACTGATACAGTTAACGACACAGGAGGCAGCCGTATCGACTGTCCTCCCTTGGACATCTGAACACACACTTAGTTTCAATGAGTTGAAGAAAGCTTTATGCCAAGCACCCGTTCTAGCTACACCGAACTACAGTAAGTCTTTTACACTTTTTGTCACAGAACGTAATGGTACAGCATTATCTGTTCTCACACAAGATCAAGCCGGACAATACAAGCCCTGTGCTTATTTTTCGAGTACACTAGATCCAGTAGCCCAGGCTCTGCCTGCGTGCCTCAAGTCAGTTGCAGCCACAGCACTAGCTATCAGACAAAGTGATTCCATAGTATTAGGACACTCCCTGACAGTACAAGTTCCACACTCCGTGGAAGTTCTTTTAAACCGAACACAGACTCAGCACTTGACAATTGCACGTTTGACAGGTTATGAACTGACACTGTTCCAGCCACACATAGAAATCAGACGCTGCAACGTTCTAAATCCTGCTACACTGTTACCGTCAGTTACTTCAAATCCTGCCACACATGACTGTGTGGAAGTTGTTAACACTATGACAAAGCCAAGACAAGACCTGACAGATATTCCATTACCAGATCCCGACCTGACACTTTATGTGGATGGTTCATGTATGAGAACGAGTACAGGAGAACTAGTAGCCGCGTATGCAGTGACTACTGACACTGAAGTTATTGAAACACACCGTATTGACACCCTGTCTGCTCAGGCAGCAGAGCTAGTTGCTCTGACACAAGCCTGCATACGTGCCAAGAACCTGAAAGTTAATATTTACACAGATTCACGCTACGCATTCGGAGTTGTACACGACTTCGGAGTGCTCTGGCAAGAGAGAGGTTTCATGACTTCTCATGGAACCAAGATTCAGCATGGTCTCCTTATTCAAGCTCTGTTAGATGCAATACGTTTACCGACATCTATTGCCATCATGAAATGCAAAGCACATACGAAAGTCACTGACATTATTTCCCAAGGTAATGATCTAGCAGATCGAACAGCCAAGCTTACAGCACAGACACCAGACATACCAGTTGACAAGACACCGACATCCACTCTAGAACAGACTACTTGTATGACAGTTAAGGACCCTACTCAAGATGTCATAGATATCCAGTTACATGCTACCCCCGAGGAAATTAAGAAATGGTCCGAACAAGGAGGGGTCCAGACAGATCAGGGATGGGTGACGAAAGGAAAAGCCACATGGTTTCTCCCCGACTCTATGGTTCAAGTCGTTATCAATACCGCACATAGTCCTGCACATTTAGGAGAAAAAGCCATGTTAGACAGTATCCAGAACATTTGGTTTAACAAGCATTTACGAGCTGCAGCCAAGCAGAAAGTCCGTACCTGTATGATATGTTGCCAGTTCAATCCAGGTAAAAGTGTCCCGGTGGAACAAGGTGGATTCCAGCCCCCTGACCACCCTTTTGAAGTCCTCCAGATGGATTATATTCAGATGGAGCGATGTCGAGGTTTCAAGTATGTCCTTGTAGTTGTATGCGCTTTGTCCAGGTGGACAGAAGCATATCCAGTCCCAGATTACACAGCCGCGACCACTGCCAAGCAGTTGGTTCGTGAATATTTCCCCCGCTATGGACTCCCTAGGGTCGTGTATTCTGATAACGGCCAGCCATTCTCATCTGAATTAATGAAGCACGTTTCCCTTTTGTTAGGGTACCAGTGGAAGTTCCATTGTGTACGCCATCCAGAAGCAGCCGGTCTCGTAGAGAGACATAATCAAACCTTGAAAATCCGCATTGCCAAAATCTGTCAAGAAAAAGGTGTAGACTGGTTAGTTGCCCTGCCAGTCGCTCTGTTCTATATGCGCATGGTCGCACATTCCAGATCAGGTCTGTCCCCTTATGAGGTCGTATTCGGCCGCCCCCCGAATGTGTGGGGTACACCCAGACCCCGAAGTATTACAGATGTTTCCAGTAATATGCTGACAGATTACCTAGCTTCCTTGATGTCTGCCCTACACTCTTGTCGTTCACAGGTTGCCGCCGCATTTCCAGACAATACCGAGGTGAAACCGCATGAAATCGTTCCAGGAAGCTTGGTTCTTGTCCGGAATTTTGATCGTTCGAGTCCGCTGGAGCCTCGCTGGAAGGAGCCGAAGTTAGTCCTTCTAACCACCCGTACTGCCGTCAAGTTGGAAGGCAGGAAGGGGTGGGTCCACCTGTCACACGTCAAGAAATTTCACGGACTAACAACTGTTTCCAAGAACTTTTCCAAGGATTGTCAAGATTTTAAAGACTGCCAAGAAACTATTCTTAAGGACTGTCCCGCAAATGACATTGATACCAAACCTCCCCTGTTAGAGAAAACTCTGCAGCAGGAGTATAAAAGTAAGCTACGGTCTAGTAAAATAAGTCAGCCAGTTTAATTGTCTAAGTCCTCCCCTAGGTGAAACGGTTAGACAGGTATCTGACATGTATGAAATAGACCCCCATAGTGAGAGAGTTAGTCAAAACTCAATCCGATGTATCGTTTTTCTAAGTTTTATATTGTTTTTAAGCTTAATGGTTACCTGCACGAGCTATGCATTTCATTTATGTTTTCCAATTTCTCATGTAAATAAGTATTCTAATGCTACAGTAGAGCACACGTTTAGTGATCTACCTCCTCACGAACTATCCTATCGTCTTGCTATGCGCAACAATTCATTTATCCGTATGTTACATTATTCACACCAGACCAGCAATGCCACAAATTGTTGGGTGTGTGGTCGACTCCCCCCTTTCCAGACACCGAAGGGAGTTCTGCCACTCTTTCCTTATCCGTTCTCACATAATGGCTCATGTGGAGCCATGTTAACGTCATCTTCAAATGATATGTCCCTTCTGAACAGTACATGTTTTCCAGACAAGCAAGGTCTTCCCCACAGAACAGGGTTAGATCTAGAAAATGAAGTTTATAATTTGGGTAATTATTCTTCGAAATTCATGGTCCTGAATGTTCAGTCTGATCCTACTCCAGACTTACCCGCTATTTCAGTATTACCAGTCAAAGGCGAATTATGTGTCAGAAATAATGGTTCCGTACATGTAGGACATAGTGATTGTACTACTATTGTCAAGTATAGTGACAGTGGGAAATCTATTTTCAAAGCTTCACGTCATTCTTATTTTGTTTGTGGTCAGACCGCATATGTTCGTCTGCCCCTCGATTGGGAGGGAACCTGTTACATTGCCTTCCTACTGCCACCAGTTTTCCTAGCCCCGTCTGATTATCATAGAAACACACACTAGTACACATTAGACATAGAAGGGAGATTGAGTCCCCGATTGTCGATCAAACTGAAACTGCTCTAGAACAGTATACAGATTTCAATAGAGGTTTCTTCTTCTTTATAGGACCTATCCAGAATAGTAAGTTAATCCGTAGGTTAACAAGAACTCTTGAAGCAGTAGTGAATGAGACTGCCTCTGCCCTAGGTAACTTAACCGAAGAGCAATCTGCTATGAGATTTGTCGTGCTCCAAAATCGTCTCGTTCTTGACGTCATACTGGCCGATAGAGGAGGAGCATGTAGAGTCATCGGATCTAGTTGCTGCATTTTCATTCCTAATAACGCGCCGTCTGTTTATTCAGCTATAACCAGACTTCATAAAATTGCCCATCAGTTACACCAGAATCCAGGCACCTGGACATGGTCCGGTTGGTTTTGGAGTATAATTTCTGCCTGGGGATGGAAAGTATTGTCATTTCTAGGTATTGCAGTAGCGATCATATTCAGTTGCTGCCTCTGTATACAATGTGGCCCTGCGATTTGCGGCATTTGTGCTACCTCTTGTATTCCTAGTCCCAAGTCCCGTCCTAGATCCCGTTCCAAGAAAATTCGAGACGAGCAAATGATACTGTATGAAATGATAGATGGTATCATGAATATTGATGTTTCCTGATGGAAACGTAGTGACAAGGAGGGAATGTGGAAAAGTAAATTTTGCCATGTTCTGTGTCCCTACGTGTCCCCCATCTTATGTTGTATGTGCATGATTAATATGCATATGTATTCCCCATGATCGATTAAAGACGCAATTACAGTTGTGTCCATCTCTAGTATGCCAGTTTCCAGTTCTCGTGAAAGCTACGAGTATTAGCCCTATGTAAAGCTACGTTGCCACGTTTCTCAGTGTGCACGTTATTTCATTGTAAAGTCCCTGTTTTCTAGGCCTCAAAAGGGCCCGGACTCAGATTCAGCTCCTGTCTCCTGAACCCTCGCTGAGGAGCGATACAGCTCCCACCTGTATCCCTGACCCTTCACTTACTTCCTGCCTCACAGTGCCCGGCTCGGCCTGGCTCTGCCTGCCAGTCTGCCAAGAGTATGTTATGATTCTAGTTATCAGTCCAGCCCTCCTTCTCTGCATTCCTAAGTTACTGAATCGCATCAATAGTTTCAGTCATCGTCTAGCCTTTACGTCTCCATGTAAGAGAAATACTGTATTTATGGTCATTTAATATTCCTCAACACACACTACATGTAGAATAATGCATGCACCAGTCTTAGTGTCTGTTAGCCTTTACCCTGATAACTTTTGGATTCTATCAACATGTTCTCTAAACATCAGATACTAGATAGTGTTTAGGTACATGTCGCTCTGACTCTCCAGACTTCAGTCTCTGCTCCTAGCGCAGAAGTCATAGCCCCCAGCTTCTCCTAGTAACACGTCATTGTCAGTTTGCGCGCACCACTAGGTTAGAGGTCCCGGCTCCTTAGGTAGCCCCCTCCATGTTTCCGCCCCATTTATGACATATTCCGTTACGTTTACATCACATGTCTATGTATACGCCTCTTGTTACACCTACTTTCACCCTTATCTTTCGCGACTGTTGCTAACTCCACCCACTGTCACACCTACTGTATGTACTGTAATGCAATTGTTTTAGTATATATACTTGTGTATTGTTATTAAAAGCCAGCGCGCTCATTCCAGCTCCTGCCCGACAGCTGTCGGGGCCCCCCTGTTGTCTAGCCATCCCAGATCTTGCCCGTGCAGGTTGTCCTGTTCCTGTCCTTTATGCTGTATTAAACCTGCAAACTCCTACTACCTCGAATCTTGACTCTTATTTATTGAGCTATCTGTTATTGTTATATCCAGTCAAAAATAGAGGTATTATTTATTTATTTACCACAGAAGAGTGAATGATTTGGATATATATATATATTTTTTTGGGGGGAGTTCATAGTAGTAGGAGGAGGCTTTTGGATGAGTAAAAAGGGGTTGTGAAGGGGAAGAGTCAGAGGGAAGAGTTTAGAAAGGTTTGTTTTGGGGATCGGTATAGTAAAAGAGGTGTCAGATGATGCAAGGAGGGGTAGAGTAGGGACGAGTCTAGAAAGGGGTATTTTGGGGATCATAGTAGTGGTATGGGTTTGGGATGAATGAGAGAGTGGATGTAGAGGATATCTTGATAGATGTATAGGTTGAGAAATAGGGCAGTGCATTGTAAAGACTAGTGGAAAGAAGTTTGAGATGAGTCAGAAAGTTGGGCTAGATGTTATATTGAGAGAAGTATAGGCTGAGCAATAGGGTAGTGCATTGGAAATGATAAATTAGAAGAAAGTGATAAATATATAGATCCAAAAGAACATTGAAAGTACATAGATGCATTAAGGAGGTAAGTATATGTAGATTAAAGATATTGATAGAGGTACAGGATGAGAAATAGAGTAGTGCATTGGATATGCTATTTCATGAGAAATGTAACAAACACACAGATCCAAGTACATGGAAAGTACATAGATGCACAATAGAAGCAAGTACATGTAGACCAAAGATGCACCAGATAAACTCCGGTTTTCAAGTATTATTGTACGTTATTATTATTTTTTTAAACAACAGAATTATTCTACATGTTTATACAAAGCAATAAACAAAGATCGGTACATATCTATAGTGAAAATAAATGCTTATATACAGAGGGATATGCTGTAAATTTCTGTTTGCGTATGGTGCTTATGTGGGGAAGAGCCAATTCTTGAGTAGTTTTCTGAACATAAGGTGACTGTCCGTGGATCTTATATTGGGTGTAAAGAGTTCCATAGTTTGGCTGCTTGAACTGAGAAGGATGTGCCACCCATGGGTTTTTTCTTGTATGGTGGGATTTTGAGGCGAGGTGCGCCTTTAGAGCGGAGGTTCCTTTGTTGAATGTGTTTGGTAATTTTATTCCTGATGAAGCGCAGTCCCATTCCTTGTATTGCTTTGTGGGTGATACAAAGCAGCTTGTACATGGATCTTCTAGCTGCCGGTAACCAATGCAGGGCTTTCAAGTCAGGTGAGATGTGGTCTCGCGGTTTGATATGCAAGAGTAGTCTGGCAGCAGAGTTCTGAATCTGTTTTAGTCTTTTCATGGTCGTAGTACCTTGAAAGTGTGAGTGAGGAGTTTGAATTGTGCTAGTTTGTGAATGAGGAGCCAATGATGCTCCTTCAAGTATTGTGTGATGTGACTGCGGCGTGGCAGGCTGCAAGTGATTCTGGTCCCTGAGTTCTGAATACTCTGCAGCCTTCTGGTGAGTTTTTAGTTGATCGCTGTGAAATAAGTGACCCGATTAGGGTCACCCGGGTTACTCGCGACCACCTCTCAGCCTTCCAAACAAATGAAGAGTCAGTCAGACAGTAGAGAATACAAACCAAGTTATTTATTTGTATTTCGCTCGAGTGGAGTCCAGTCTGACTAGCCTCCTAAGATGCTACCGAGGGGACTGACCCTCCCCAACATTAGATCAGATATTATACATTACCAATACCCTGATAGAGCTGCCCCTACCTGGAAATTTCCGGTTGGAGCAGGTTAACAAAGGAGACACAGAAGATTAGCTACACTCCTGGGATCGGGTACGTTATCTCATCCTCAAGGTTACTCTGTCCGTGTCCGCCGCTGTAAGCATGAGAACAGGCCTATCTAACAAAGAAGGTATGCAAAGGCAACATTCCTGTATTCATTGAAACAACGAAGCTCAGTCTTGGAGAAATACAAAACAAATATCGGAGCTGCTTTCTGCGGAGGCAGACAGAATGAGACAGAAGTTAGTTTTCGATCGTCACACAAATTGCCGGCTGAATGCACAATGGTGCCGCAAATGCTAACTTAAGCATAATGCCATAGGGAGAGTTGATTGAAAGTATTTTCTAGTCCAACAGACCCCCCTTTTAGCATTTGCTAACTAATTTTGCTACTACGGAAAGCTAGACTCTCTGCATTATATAATGAACATATTACAAATTTAATCATACACCATCAATACTAAAAAATTCCCTCGTCAATGCACATCAAGTCCTGGATATCTTGCATCACCATGGCCTTGTTCTTAGAGTCGTGTTCTAGGTGTTTGGGGCTAGGCGTCAATGTTTGTACACAGCAGGCAGGAAGGCAGTGTATGCACAGACAACATGTTAAAATGATACCAGATATGGCGACCAGGAAGATGAGAATCTTCCAACCCCAGGACGTGAATAGGGCCCAGAACCACCCAGTGAAAGACCATGTACCATTCTCTTGGTGCATGTCAGAGGAAAGCCTATGGAGCTTCTGTATAGCAGCATACACGTTCAGAGCGTGGTCCATTATGTTTACACAGCAGCTACTGATGACTTGGCAGGCCCGACCCCGATCAGCAAGGACGACGTCTAACACCATCCGGTTTTGAAGGGCAACGAGTCTTGTAGCGTGGAGCTCAGCTGTAATATCAGTCAGAATACCAGGAGTTGCATTTATTACTACTTCCACCACTCTGGTGAGTCTACGAATATTGAGACTATTGGACATGGGGCCCCAAAAGGGAACACTACCTTTCATGGCATCTGTAAACTGCTGCAGTGTGGTGTCAGTCTGATCTATATCTGCAGTGTCGATAACTTGTCTAACACGAGACAGATGAGCACTCCTGCGTTGCAATCAGTGATCCCTATGGTAATGGGATGGTGCTATATACACTGGGGAAGGAGAAAGGAGAGATAACATATTCCAGACCATCCCGGAGGAAGCCAAACATAGGCCTGGAACCCACAAAACAAAGTAAATATTGTGAGGGGGCAGCAAGGGTGGGCTATTTACAGTACTCAGTACATACGTCTAATTGCAATTACTCACTCCCACCCCAACTTTTCCTTTCCCTTTAACATAGAAACTCACTGTTGTGTTAACTACAGGCACTGGCTTTGCCACATCATGGGTAATATTACGCAATTGAAAGGACTTGAAATATTCAGTTACATTAAAATCCCAAATATCAGACATTTCATTTTGAAGCCATGTTAAATTTTGTTCTCTTTCGTACACATTCATGCTAGCTGTCGGGGACAATGATTCTGGGGCCCACTGTTCCCCTGGCGTAAACCATTGATGTACACGTATACACTCCAAGACTGTTTCATAATCAGCTAATGTCATATTCGTAGAATCAGAATGATAATGAGTGTATACCATAGTGAAAAGCTGAAACCAGCCTTCACAGCTCCTGAGATAAGAAAAGGGCATGGACAGTAACACATCATTCTTGAGTGTTACAGAAGGGAGCGGGCCACAGATCCAGCAGTTTGTGACATTGGACGTACCATGGGCCTGGTGCAATATTTGGAAGAACACGTTCTCTACATATGTCTTTCTATGTTCACCTTTGTGCGGAGCCAAACATATGTTCAGGGGAAACAGGTGTCGTTCCAATCAAAGAGTGCACAGGGTAGTTCTCTTCCAAAAACCACATTATTCCTTGTATTGCTATTAGAAAAATCAGGACAATCACTATAAAAACAGCTTTTCCCCTTTTTGACCAACTGGAACAACCAAACCCATTTCTCTCCAAATGTGGTGCTGCAAAAGGCTGTTCCTCCTCGACAAGGGGGCAAACAAAGGGATACATGGTGATTAGAGGGGAAAATGAAATGGGGTTGGAAACAAGAGGATGGGCAATATTGTCCCCAGCGTCCTTCAGAGCCTCGCTGGCAGACTCCTACTGTTCATCCACAGTGGTGCTATTGAGCACTTCGGTGGGGGAGGGCAATCGTGGCCCTTGAAGAAATCCCACATCGCTCAGGATAGGGCACCAGCCCTTTTCTTGGACAATGCTCCAATCTCCCTTTCCATAGGCTATTGTTGGTACCGCAGACAAGGTACATGTACCCTATTCTTCATCCTCGCTGTGCATCCCTACTAATCTGACTTTTCCTTTGGTGCACTGTACCTCTGTCTGGGGCATAAATTGTACCTAGTCACTCCGGGCACAGAGTGATCACTAAACAGAGGCTCGAATTCAGAGGGGCCAAGGGACGGGCTCAAGCACTTGTGGGCCAGTTGAAGGAGAATCCTGAATGGCCTTTATTTCTGGGGGCACTGCCTCATTCACCATCGCCTCGTTCTCCTCCTCTGTTTGCACCCACGTCAGTCGGACCTCCGAAAAGGGATGAAGCATGGCACTTGCTCTGTCTCGTGGTCACCAATGCCATTGATCCCCCACTTGTCATAGGGGAGTGGCAACTGTACCTTGCGGCAGTGATTTGTATGTATCCAGTTCTTCCTACCGGTCACTTTCACAGCACTTCTGGTTCCGAGGAGCACTTGCAGTGGCCCCTTCTGTCGTGCAGGCCTCAGCCAGACCCGCTAGTACAAGGGGTTCGCCCTTCTCCGCACGAAGTCCTCAGACCAAATAGAAAGAAGTTGGCACAGAAATTGGAAATAGAAAACGTAACATTTATTACACCTCATGAGGTGGTGCTACGGTTCAAACAGTACCTTTCGGCATTGCAAGAAGTGGCACCCCGAGCTAAGAATGCATGGTTTATTTATACCCACACAGGGGCTCAAAAGAAGGCGGTACAAAGCATAAAAGCACATTTTATGTACATATAAGGTAATATCTTTTTTTTTTTTTTTTTTGAAAACCTTTATTGACATCAAAAAGGAGAGACAGGTCAAGGCCTACAACCCAGCCGGCCGGCCGCAATGTACAAAACAATCAGGAGTCATCAGGCAAATATCACATAATCAATCAATACAAAGCAGAGGCCGTACAATCATAAAAGGGGAGAGAAAAAATTCAGGAACCAAAGGGCTAAAACACAGGAGTAAATAAGGCTTAATTTTATAATATGGGGAGAAGACGTATGACAGGCGCACTTTCAATACGGAGGCATCCGATATCCCGTAATCAACTGCAACATTAATAAGGGGGCATGGGGCCAGAAGATCGGGGGGGATAATACAATGCATTCAAGAAATCAGGATATGTGAGACACAATCAACCCCTGAGCATTCTTCTCGTAACATGCCCGCCACCCAAGACACTACCAAGCCAGAACAGAGGGATCGGAAAGACAATAAACCAAAACCAGCTCGTCATAATAACTTCTAGGACACCGAGAGGAAAAAGGGGGGGGGACGAGGTAGGGAAGGGGGGGGGGAAGGGAAGGGAAAACGGAGGGAAGACAAAATAAGACAATAAAAAGGGAAATAAAGAAATAAGAAAAACGAAAGGAAGAAGACACGCCGACCCAGGCCCCCCGTGGCAGGAAGACAGGAGACAAAAGGAGTAGCGGCCCAAGTGGGGGTATGGCGATCGGGGAGAAAGACAGCCGAAACCTATCAGGAGGATTAACGACGCCACACCCCCCACCCGAAACACACCAGAGGAGGTCAGGACAGACGCGGCCTCACGAAAAAGAGATAGAAAAGGGCCATAGAACCAGAGGACAAACAAAAAATAGTACCCAACCCACCCGTCCCACCCTGCACCCCTGTAGAAGGCTATGGCCTACCCTTCAGACAGCGTGCCTGTCGCCCTAAACCAGAACCCGAAATATAGCGAGAAGTAAGAAAGAAGAACGAGACAAAAAAAAAAAAGCGAAGAAAAAAGGACAGGAGGGAGGAGCAGAATAACTATAATCCGAACGGGCGGCCGCAGCCCTCCGCCCAACCAGAAAAGCACAGTCAAAAACAGACCAGGACGACACCCCATCACGCGCTATAAAACATTAAGAATAGGGGACCGCACACCTTTCTACGATTAAAAACAATGATGCTACTAAATCGTATACCGGGAATCAAACAGAAGTCGTACATTTCACCCCCAACCCTTTCGAGCGACAAACCCCACCCACCACATGGCAATATAAAACCACATACTAAATACGAAATCAGCATATAGTCGAGTGGAATGGTGACTAACATAGCTACGTGGGGGGTAGATAGATCCACAAGGGAGCAATAGTCCGAACCGAAAGTGTAGATGCATCAACAATCGCAGCACGATCAGTGTAAAACAGGAGTTCAGTTGCGCCACTGGATCGGGCGAGGTGGCCCCAATTATAGACACAGGCAAAGTGGTCGAAGCAAGCACAGGAGGCAGTCCACCAATAGTTTCAGGCAACAATGTCGAACAAGGTCGCAGTACAGCATCCAAGTCCCCGGGGTCCGAACCATGAAAAGCAGGGCGCCCCAAAGTCACCTGCGCACTACACGATCTTCGATCAGTGGCGGAGACACTCAAGTCAATCGAGGGGGGCGAGGCAATGAAGTCATCGAAACAAGAGGGCGACAAGAAGAAATGGCCGCCCAAAATGGCGGCAGATCGTGGCGGACCCACCGAGACTCCCAGGGCCAGGGAAGCGTGTAGGGATCTCAGGGCTTCCAGGATATCTCTGACCGTCGGCTCACGTCCACCAGATCCGCTCCCCACACGATTAGGCAACACGGGCCCGCCGCCACAGGGTGATTCTCGTTCCAGAGGGTCGGCCGCCATTTCGTGAATCAGCCCAATCGCCGCCCACCAAGACCCCCGGAAATAACAGTTCGCAAATGTAGGACTTTACAAGCACCGGGGGTCCCAGCAAGGGCGGCCTCGATGCCAAGAGGATATCCGCCCAAAACGGGTCTCCCCCAGCACCAGCCCCGGTGCCCCAAACAAGCGGAGTCCGGGCCCCGAGGACCAGGGCCGCCGGACCAAGCAGCGGCGGAGGGAGACCCCTTCACAGAATCAGGTCCCGGGGCCTCTCACCCACGTCGGCCGCGCGGCCACCAGGGCAGGCCCGGGTCAGGATCGCCGGGATCTTTGCACATCGGCTCCCAACACTGGTTCTCGCTCTCGGCCGGGGCCGAGAGCCGTCGGATCCCGCCGGCCAGGTCCCGGTCCAAGTCTCGCAGACACCCCGATCCCTCGGAGGCCACAACTCCGGAGCCACTGCACACCGAGACCCCGGGGTCGGATGGTAAGTACGAACAAGCCGTTATGTTTCAATGCCCCAAAAGATGTGTCGTCCTCGGACAGGATAGAAGACAGGATAGTCAATCAGGACGGAGGGCTGCGGGAGCCCATATAAGGTAATATCGAGAGGCACAATCGATCAGTGGGAGGAGCTAACAGTCTTGGGGGTTTGACTAACACATTCCAATCTAAAGCTAATCGCTACCAGATGTGAACCCTAACGGTCAGCGGCAAAGTAGGGGACGCTAATAATAGCCTGTTGCTGGGCAGATTCAAGTGCCATGGACAGGAAGATAGGACAGAGCACATGGTCGGCACGAGGTAGCATGCAGCAGTCAAAAGGGCTGCCGTAAATACAAAATGGAGTCCGTTAAATGTCAAGATAACGGCTAGAACTAAGATGTCTTTCGCTAATGCTCAATCTAATCGCCGTTAAATTACAACACTTTCAGCGAGGCCCCAAACTTCTTTTCCTCTGGAAGTGCTGCGCAAGGATGAAGTTGCCAGGTCGGATGTCATGCCCAGGCCCCTCTGTTCGCTGTGGCAAAGGCTCCTGAATCTGTTGATGAATAGAACACACATTTTTAGTCAACTCATAGAGATAATCTACTAACAGGGGATATTCAATGTCCGAGAAGTGTTTTGGTCACGGGACACCCCACACATTTGCTGGGCGGCCGAAAACAACCTCATACAGTGACAACCCTGTCCTAGTGTGAGCCATAGCCTTAGTTGACAAAAGATCTAGAGGTAAAGCATCTGGCCATTTCAATCCTGTGCTTTCCTGAATTTTTGCCGTTTTCAGTTTGAGAGTACCATTGTACTTTTCAACCAAACCTGCTGACTGGGGGTGGTGTGCAGCATGGAACTTCTGCCTAATGTGTAGGCCATCACACTCCAACTGGATGTCCTTTGAATTGAAGAGACTGCCGCTGTCACTCCAGATCAGACGGGGCAAAACAAAGCGAGGGAAAAACTCCTTCAGGAGGGCTTTCGCCATCGCCAAGGCTGTGTTCTCCTTAGTGGGGTATTCCTCAACTCATTTACTGAACACGCAAACAACCACCAATACATATTTCAAATTGATGACCCGTTCCATCTCAATGAAATCCATCTGAAGGACTTCAAAAGCGAAGGAAGGTGGTGCAAAATTACCAGGAGGTGTAAGAGTACCTTTTTGAGATTATACATCATGCACACCACACAATTATTTTACCAAGTGAAAAGCTGTTTTGGGGATGTTATCCTGCCATACAGGGTCTAGTAGTTTGCATATGCCCTTAGCGCTAATGTTAGCTGGCCTGTGCGTCATGGTGACTACAGGGAGGACAACAGCATCCACCATTGTTTTCCTGACTTATTCGTCCAGCACTTATCCTCGTCTAAATGTGCTGTGCTTTGAAGGAATCAAAATATTACACTAATGGACCATACTCACCAATAGCCCCTATACCTTATTTACGAATAATAAGTCAGTCGGCAATGGAGAAGGTTCAATCTTTTATTCAGCAAATACGAACCCTGACAGGGGAGCCTCAGTCTAAACAACCCTCGGAGGTGCGCAGAGGAGACTGACTACACACAATTGATACCAAGCATATATACGTTTTGCACACCCCACAATGTCACCTTACTAGGAAAGATACAACTTGTCAGTGAGCCAGCAGGAAGACCCATATAAGGCACAATTGATTGCTAGTAGCTAGGCTTAAGCTATTCCGGGGGCAGATCAGTGAGGTGTCTCCCTTTCTATCTGTGGCTCAGGGAGTGCAAGAACGGGCTCTGCTAGAATGTGCGCATCCCACAAGGAGGGCAGGTGTGACCTTGGGTTTCCCTGAGCTACAAACTAACGAGTGAGGCAGACAGCTAAGTCTGCCATCATGGTTTCATACAGAAAACTTAGTCACGTGATTTCAGGGAAACAGTACTCGAAACAGAGAAACGAAACAACATGGCTCCTAGTCACGGAAATAATTTTGAGCGGTACAAGAGTGCAATATTCACTACTACAATAATACAATAATATAATGTAATGCTAACGTGCGGTTATAAGGTTATATTGTATATACTAGGCCAATATCATGCATTTATTATGTTCATATCCCATCAGACGGCCCTTTTGGAATATTATAGCCAATATAACTGAATTCATTCTACGAACACTCCCTCATCAATCTGCATAAGGTCTGAAACTTCCTTCTGAATTATTTGTTTTTCGACTATGGCCTGACGAGAGATAGTCAAGGCAGACGTTATTCTGGCTGCGCAAAAAGAACAGCAAGCCGGGCCACAATGGAGACACAGACAGCAAGTAAATATGACTCCAAAGGCTCCAGCAAGAATCATGAATATTTTCCAACCCCAGGTAGCTAGAAGACCCCAGAACCATCCACTAAGGGACCAAGTACCATTGTCAACATGTGCTTCACTGGTTAATCGGTGTAACTTCTGGATTGCAAGATGTATGGTTGGGGCTGAATCAGGGATGAAAACACAACAAGAGCTGCCGATCATGCGGCAGGCTCCACCCCTATCTGCGAGGATGACGTCAAGAACCATCCGGTTCTGAAGCGAAACAAGCCTCGTCGCCTGAAGCTCAACAGTAATATTGGTCAGAATCCTAGTGGTGGTTTGAACCACATTTTCCACTATTCTTGACAGGCGTCTTATACTACGGCTATTGAAAATCGGTCCCCAAAAGGGGATGTGACCTTTAGCAAAGTCTTCAAACTGTTGCAAGGAGGTGTCAGTTTGATCAGTACTATCAGTATCAAAACTCCTGATACTCCGATTAGATTCTATCTCTCTTTTGACTAATTGATGCGTCTTATGATAATCAGATGGGGCAATATAAACTGGGGGGTATAGGAATGAGAGGTAACATCGCCCTGCCCATCCCCGGGGAAGCCATGTATATGCATTTTCACCGCACACGAAATATACGTTGGGAGGAGTAATCACTGGAGGAGTACTATATGTCTGCAAGGTGTAAGTGTAATTACATCTACTGCTCCCTACCTTAATGTGACCTCGTCCCTGTATGCAAAAGGGGGAAGTACCATTTATAATGGGAATTGGCATAGCTTTGTCATTAGTGACATTCCGTTCTTTAAAGTGCTGAAAATACATAGTGGAGTTGAAAAGTTCGAAATCCTGCATTTCTTCTTGTAACCAAGTAGCATTTTTATATTCAGTGTATACATTCATGCAAGCATTTGGGTCTAAGGATCCCTCTCCTCCATTCCCTACAGCATCAAATCCTTGGTGTTGTTCTATATACTTCAAAATGGCCTCATAGTCTTTTTCGGTATATATCTTAGGTTCGGCCACATAGTGAGAATACATCAATGATAATAATTGAAACCAGGCCTCACAACTAGCTAAGTGGGACAAGGGTAAGGAAATGAACAATTCATGCTTTTGCATTACTGACGGGAGTAGCCCACAGACCCAACAATTCGGCTTGTTCGTTGTACTATGGGTCTGATGTAGCATTTCAATAAAAACATTCTTTGAATATGTTTCTCTGTGTCTAGCCTTATGCGGAGGTAAGGAATAAAAGAGGTGTTCCTCTCGAGGAGGGGTAGTTCCTTACAAAGTATGTACAGGGTGCTGAAATTCTAAATAAACAAATACACACATCAAAATTACTGTGATTATAATAATAGAAGCAACGAATGCCACCTTCACTCTGGTGGGCCATCCGGAAAATGATTGCATATTATCAATATACCGCCGAGGGACAAGTGGTCGTTCATCCTCCATTGCAAATCGGGCAAATGGAAACATGCTCTCTATAAGTCCAAAATTTAACTCGGTTCCTCTCTAAAAGTCCAAATTTAATCTGTGTATCCACAAAGCACGCACACCACCAGAGGGTTCTTCTTCCTACTAAGGGATCTTCTCCCTGTGTCCGTTAGAGCCTCACAGGTATACTCCTATCGTTCATCAAGAGAACCAACTTTTTATATTCCAGTAGTACAACCGCGGCCCTTAACTCAGTCTTTCCGTCTGAACAGAGCTTATTTAACACAATGTTCCAAGCTCTCAACGAGTTCAGTCCAGTGTCTCGCTCAGTACCCCAGCAATTCTTATCTGATGTTCCTCAACTCAAGTCTCTGTCTAGCTCCTACCATAGGAAGCTGGGGTACCACGCTGTTTTCGGGGCCGCAGGCCATATATAC
Source organism: Lissotriton helveticus (assembly GCF_964261635.1). NCBI lineage: Eukaryota > Metazoa > Chordata > Amphibia > Caudata > Salamandridae > Lissotriton > Lissotriton helveticus. Next base: position 645,721,151 of record NC_136070.1, read on the forward strand.
AACTGCCAGGTTGCTCCTGGTCAGAAAACAATTCTGCTGCAAGGGCATCTGATGCATTCGAAACCTGTGGTGCCTTGGGAACAACAGCTTCTCCTGGTCGAGCTGCCGCACTTTCCACGATGGGCAACACCTCACTCGGTTGCCCTATCTCCTGGGCGTCTGAAAAAGGCACAAAGCTTTGATTCAGCTCTCCTTCCTGACTCGGAATTCCTTCTCGATTCCTCAGGTCAAATGGCAGAGGCAGCGGCAGGCGTTTTAGATGGCTGACATGGATCAAATGCTTTCTTCCATGCACTTTCACCGCCGTCCTCGTTGCCAAGAGGACTTGATGGGGATCTGACCACCTCGGTTCCAAACTCGATTTCCTTTGATAATTCTTCATCAAGACCCACTGGCCAGGCTCCAGTCGGTGTCCAGGACCCTCTGGTAGTGGCTGCAATGTGTCCGATACCTGTTGATGAATAGAACGCAAATCTTTAGTCAAAGCATTAAGGTAGTCTGTCATCAAAGGATAATCAATATCCCTAAAGGATCGGGGTCTGGGGACTCCCCACACGTTGGCAGGGCAACCAAAGATCACCTCGTATGGAGACAATCTAGTTCTAGTGTGAGGGGTTGTCCTTAGGGACAGTAATGCCAATGGGAGAGCGTCAGGCCAATTTAGCCCGGTACTTGCACAAATTTTGGCCATTTTCAATTTCAGAGTGTCATTATATTTTTCAACCAGACCCGCCGACTGGGGATGTCTGGCGGCATGGAACTTTTGTTTTATCTGTAGTCCATCACAAACACTTTGTACTAGCAGGGCATTAAAATGAGGCCCGTTGTCTGACCAGATGATCCGAGGTAAACAATATCGAGGGAAGTACTCTTTAATCAGGGCTTTAGCAGTTGCAACTGCAGTAGCTTCTTTGGTGGGGTAGGCTTCGACCCATTTACTGAAAGCACATACCACCACCAATACATACTTCAAATTATTCACTCTTTCCATCTGGTTGTAATCAATTTGTATTACCTCGAAGGGCAAGGACGGTGGGGCAAAATTTACACTCGAGACAAATTCTCTACCCCCAGGATTATGTCGTAAACACACAGGGCAGTACTTTACTATATGTGCTGCGGTTTTGGGAATGTTTGGGTTGTTCCATACTGGGTCTAACACCGCACAAATATCTTTCGCACCAATGTGGGCCGGCCCATGGGCCATGGTCACTACAGCATATACTAAAGCATTAGGTAGCAACCACCACTGTTTCTCAGACCGATCTATCCAACATTCATTCTTATCTAATTTCCTTACTTCCTGATCCCATCTCTGTACTTCATCTACTGTTGCTTCTTTTTGTAACTCTCTCACACTTTCAATGGTATTGTCAAAAAGGGATGTCTCTGCCACCCACTGGGCCGATGTACTAGGGAACATGGGATTTATTCTGGTCAAGGCTGTTTCTTTCGCAACTGAATCAGCAAAAGCGTTTCCCTTTCCAGTGGAATCAACGACTCTCTTATGGGCACTGCACGTGATGATGGCCACTTTCTCAGGTAATGTTAAAGCAAATAACAATCGGTCAATTAAGGGGCCATGCTGAATTTTCTGACCATGTGTGGTAAAGACACCCCTTTCCCTCCACAGCCTTCCAAAGCTATGGGCCGCGCCAAAGGCGTACTGGCTGTCCGTAAAAATGTTTACCCTCAGCCCTTCACTCAATTTGCATGCTCTTAACAAAGCTATTAGTTCAGCTGCCTGGGCTGGGTGATGGGAAATCCTTGCGGTTTCTACCACAGTCTTTAATGTCGTAATAGCATACGCAGCTGTCGCAGTGCCATCTGGTAACTTAAAACAGGCGCCATCTACATACAACTCCCCCTGGGGTTCAAGTAAAGGGGTGTCAGTGAGGTCTACACGCCCCTTCGTTTCTTCTTCAGTTCTAAATATAGAGGCAATAACGTGGCTGGGTTCAATGTAGGAAATCGGGATGCACACCCTTGAATACAAGGGTGTGCATCCCGATTTCCCCGCATTGTTTGTCACATATTGCCCTACCAAGGGATAGCACCCGCTAAGATATAAGAAAAAATGAAAATATAAAGCATTGAAGACATCGCTCTACACGGACGGAGAAAAAGATTTTGGTTCGGGAAGCAAGTGGCGTGTTTTTAAGAAGGGACAACGGCATTATTAACATGTTGTTTGAAATGAATCGACACTGAATATAGTTACATTGTTTGAAAAATAATGAACATTTAACAAGTTGCGCCATATATTAGATGTACACCCTAAATGATGCATTGTGGTTTGGTTAGTCTTTTTAGAGAGTGAAGAAGTTTAGTCAGCGCGCAGCGCGGTGCGAAAACTGCGTTGTGAGCACCAATGAGGGCAAAGCAGGTCACATGAACAATATTTAAACGTGTAGAAAAAACATGTTGCTAAGATATCGGTTTGGAGATGGGAGAATGTAGCGCTGAAAATTTCCAGAGCAGGTATGATAGCTAACCGTGAATCTAGTCTTGTCTTTCACCAGAATGAGGAATTCAAAAGAGGTTTTGAGAACGCATTTTATAACACGGAAGGGAAAGGTTATGGAGGGTCAAGTGCGAGTCGCACAGTGTAAAGAGACCAGAGGTTTATGAAATGTTTGGGTGAATATTGGGAGATAAGAGGCTATTAGGGGTTAGTAGGTCAGAGGCTTTATTAGTCCATAGATATGCAGAGAGATGAAGAGTTGTACAATCTGTGGGTTTTACATGGGTGTTTTGGTGGAACGTTCGTTATATTTATAACATGAGATATTGTAATCACCAGTAGAGACATCTGGTACAATGCAAGGAAAGGGTTCCAAGTACGTATGGCTCGCTAAGCAGAAAGGGAACATACATGTATTGCATGTACCAAGCTCTCCCCGAAATAATTAAAAGCTTATATTAGAGATAATTATGTGTACATGGATAAACATGTTTTGCTAAAATGCACATTGTACTTTTTGAATGTAATTACACTAGACAGCTATGTAAGAAAGTAATGGTTCTATTGTTACTTTACAGTGTCCCCTGACGAAGGGCGTATTCCGCCCGAAATGCATTGGGTAATTAATAAACACCGCTTGGAACGAACCATGGCATCAGTCGTGTTTTTACCAGAGGCTTGGATGGGCACAGTTTAAACATGAGAAACTTGAAAAAAGCTGTATGAATCCCGCATGTAGAGCTTAAAACTCGTCAAATAAAAGGATTATATAAATAAAAGTTTTGGAGTAAATTGATAAAAATGACTAATTGATGGTTAAACAGATGAATGAATTCGCCAAGGAGGCAGTTCAAAGCTGTGCAATTGGTTTGGGGCGTATACTCGCCTCATCTCGTAACATGGGTTCAATGTAGCACATCGTTTAATTGTAATATGGGGTGCAAACAATGTTAACTCATACCCTGTCAATCGAGCACTCGTAAGGTGCTGGGTCTTGGTTCTATTCAAAAGGATATCCACAGCATGCGGTAACTTGCCTGTGAGGTCCGTATTCAGGACTATTCCCTCTGATTGTCGGATGGCCACCGCTACTGCCGCAGTGGCCCTCAGGCAACTCGGGAGAACTCGTGCAACAATATCCAGGACTGAGGAAAATAATGCGCAGGGTCTTTGCTTCCCACCAAAACCCTGCGTTAACACTGAAAGCGAACAACCGTCCACCTCGTGCACATAAAGTGAAAAAGGCTTTCAGTAATCTGGAGTACCCAAGACAGGTGCCGAACAAAGAGCAGACTTTAAAGAATCAAAGGCTTCTTGACATTCATCCGTCCAGGGTAGGAGTTCATGCACATCTTTGGTTGTCAAATACAAAAAGGGTTTAGAGAGGAGTGAATAGTTAGGAATCCACTGGCGACAGTAAGAGGTTATGCCAAGAAAAGCTCGAACATCACGTTGAGTATGAGGTACAGACATGTTAGTTATGACAGATATCCGTTCGAGAGTCAATCGTCTCCCCGCTTTCTACGGTAAGTGGCCAAGATAGGTCACTTCCTGTCGACAATATTGAAATTTAGAAAGGGATACTTTATTGCCCTTTGCAGCCAAATGTTTCAATAATTTAACTGTGGCTTCCTTACAACCCTCCTCTGTATCGGAGGCCACCAGGATGTCGTCCACATACTGGAAGATCGTATTTCCTGCTGGTAGAATTAATTCATCAAGAACAGCTTTCAAGGCTTGACTGTAAATGCTAGGGTTCTCTGTATAGCCTTGAGGTGCACGCGTAAATGTAAAGCTTCGGCCAGCTAATGAGAATCCGAAGATATGTCTGCTATCAGGATGAATTGGGATGCTAAAGAAAGCGTTTTTTAAGTCGATAATTGAAAAATATTGAGCCGTAGGGGGAATCATTGTCAGAATTGCAGTAATGTCGGGCACCACTGGATATTGTGGGACCACAATCTTGTTACCCTCTCGGAGATCAATCACAAAACGATATGTATTTTTATAATCTGGGACACCATCAATTGGTGTTTTCTTCAAAATCGGTAAAATCGGGCTCTTACATACATTAGCAGCTGTCTCTTCTACTACTCCTCTCTGAATGAGGTCACGGATGATGAGCAACAAGGCCTGTTCACCTTCTGGTGACATTTTATACTGAGGAATGCGGGGCAGCTGGGCATTGGGTTTCAAGGTTATCGACACGGGGGCTATTCTTAACAGACCAACATCGGTGTCTCCCGTAGCCCACAGTGTCCGAGGAATTGTAGAAAACTCAGGGGGAAGGCTCTCATTTTTCGCGAAATATTGAGCCGCTTTCAAGGGTGGCTTTTGCATTGTCAAGTAGACACCATCAGGGGAACAATAAATCCGTGCATTTAACATTTTCAAAATATCCAAGCCCAAAAGGTTCTCTCCACAATTTGAAGTTAAAAGAAAAGGCGAATGCATACAAATGGGGCCTATAGTAAAAGGCAAAGGCTTAGAAACGGGTCTCACCACCGGTATTCCAGAGAATCCCACTGATACATTATTTTGGCCAGACAGAGCAGCCCCTGGGACCAGCATGTGGGCAACAGAACTATTCATTGCCCCAGTATCCACTAGGAATTTTCCTGATGTTCCCAACAGTTCCCCTTGTACATAAGGTCCCTCCTGGTCAATTGGTACTGTAAAACGGCCCCCGCTCTGTCCTTGGCTGTCTCATGCATAATCCGGTCCGTCATACCCATCATCCCTATAGGTCTCATTGTAATACTGTCTGTTTTGGGGGTCATCGAAGTAATTTTTCCGAGAACCCTCATGTTGTATTTCCTCTAGTCGCATACTATTTCGGTCAATATTCCCTCGACCCCTTCCTCGTCCTCTGCTAGGTCCGTTCCTTGCTAGCAACAGAGGGCAATCCGCCCTCCTGTGCCCTTCCTGCTTACAATATGAACATTGATTTATCCCAATGTTCGGGGGACATCCTTTACCTCTTCCCGTCATTGCACCCCTCTGAAAGGAACCACGTACTTCCCGTCCTGTATTCTGCCCTCTACTAACTTGCTGCAACAGAACTCTAGTCTTTAAGTCCTTAGTCTTCTTTTCCGACTTTTCTTTGCTTTCATTTTCTCGATGCTCATACTATTGGGCCATACTGAGAATTACTGACGGGGCAGCCGTAGTCCAGGTACTCTCGGCTGCCTGGAGACGGGACATAACTTCGGGGAGCAAATTTGTAACGAACCTATTTACAAACAACCGTATCCCACCTTCCATGGATAGATCCTGCCCACTAAAGTCTATAAAGACCTTCTCAAATCTGGTAAAGAAATCCAACACACTTTCATCTTTCTTTTGTTTGCAGGCTGTCAATTTGTCCCACTCAACTTTTCTAGGAGGGAGGAGAGTCTGCATGTATGTAATAATTTTATCCGGTACTGCCAGTACTTTGTCTCTAGGTTTCTCTCCAGGCTTTCGCTCCTTGTCCCAGGCTTTTAACTGTTCCACGTACCTCCTAATTCGGGGCCATGGTCTGTGTCATGTGTCTGTCTCCAAATGTCTACCGGGATCAAAAGACCAAAGAATAGCTCGATATCGGGTATCGTCATAATAGCAGAATTAGCGGCCTCAGTTCATTCCTTATAATAAGCAGTGGAATTTTTACGGTGGTCGGGGAGCTGCGCTTTTAAAGTGAGGACCTCGCTTCATTTCCAAGGGGTATAAACCCATTGTTCCTGAAGCCTGGCATCCACACGAGCCCGAGTCACTACGTTATTAGCATCCCTTACTTCAGGTACTTTGGGATAAAAGAGGGGGTGCACCTCTCTCATAGGGTGCTGTGCTCCCCAATCAGCACACTTTCGGTGCATACGTTCACGATAATGTACAAGTGTTTCTACATTCTGATATACCTCATCAGCTTGTAATTGGAATTTATGAGCTCGATCTCTTATATCACGCAGTATTTGAGGAGGGAGTCCCTCCTCGAAACACTGTTCCCATAGTGAAATTAATTGGATCGCCATGTTCTCCAAAGCCAGTTGTTGTGCAACGGGCTCAAAATCTTTCATGGTGCTCCAAATGTCTTCCAGGGTATAAATGGTGTTTCGCATCCACTGGAATGCCTGAATTACTATGGCCCTACTTTCTTCTGTACCCAACAACGACCTAGTATAGACTCGCTGATCACTCAAGTCAGGTCTAAGGCGTTTGGGCGTGGTGTCTAGGCAAGTCGTATATCGGGGATCTATAGCAGTCTGAACCGGAGGGGAGAGAAATACGGGGTGCGACAAGGAGGGGACAGCCACGTCCGGCTGCAAAGATATCAAGGGTGAGGTAGTCTGTCGAAGAGTGGGAGGGGGATGTAACGCACTCCGTACTGATCCGTCAGCAGGGGCTGTGGCAACCGTTCCCACCGGTGCTCCAGCGGCCGATGCTGCTCCAAGTTGGTCCGCTCGTACCAAAGGCACGGCGGGGTATAAGCCCTGCGGGGCATAAGGAGGAGGTGGTCGGGCTTCTAATAAGTCCTCTAATTTGTCTCTAGTATCAGGTCGAGCCACATAACTTTTGTCCGTCTCTAAACGGAGCTGCCTATCCATTTGTACAATGTTCTCTTCCACCTTCCCTTTATCATAAGCTATAGCTTTCTGGGTGACTGTCTGTCCTGATTTAAGCTTTCCCAATTTCTCTTCTCTTATCCATCGTCGTTTTGCCTCCTTCAACCATAGGTTCAAGGAATCAAACATCGACTGGCGGCTTTTCTTCATAAATAGTTTATTCTGGATGTAGTTAATCTTTTTCTCATCAAATGACCCCGTTAGAGGCCATTGCAAATCGGAATTGTCTTTAGTATACTTGTGCCAAAGTGTGTTAAACAAAATCGGTAGAAGACCGTGTTTCACATACATATCAAAACTGGGACTGCCTTCGGGAGGGGCAGGCTGTCTTTCTTTCAGCCGCGTACCTCTCCGGCAGCAGCACCCAAAACATATTTTACTAAAACAAGGCATTATAATAATATTCACACAATCCTACTCACATATTCCAAAAACCATTCACAGTCGGACGCGTCTCTCTCACCACTCACACTCTCGTACTCTTCTCACAATAAAGTGCTGTAAAGTGTCGCAAGGCAATGTTTTTCTTCTATGCAAATGACGTCTTCAAAAACGAACAGAGCCCGTCGACTCCTGTTCGGGGAACCGATTCAAAAGAATTCCGGACCAACAAAATTCAACCACAAAAGAGACAGTCATCAGACTGTTCCGATCTCACCTGATAGGCGAACCACAAACCCTCTTACAGGCCATCCCATGGTCCTGTTCTGGTTGGGCCGAGCGTCTGGGCACGTAGCCCAGAACCCTAGCTTACCCAGTTACTCCCAGGGCTTTCCCGAAGAGAATTCGGCCGAGCGAGTAACTCCATACTCCGCTAAGGCACCAGGTGTGGTCTCAAATTATCACCAAACAAGTCCGTGAGGTATCTTCCCGCTCAGCCACTTCGCCGCAACGGTAGACCCCCAGATTCCCAATGTGGTCCGGCTTCCCCGGCCACCAACCAAAAGCAGTTAACCGCTACCAAAGAAGCACTTCTTTCAAGTGTCTTTCCTCTAATACAATCAAAATTCACTCACCTGGTGCACTCAGGTCGATTGCGAATTCTCCACTGCCGACTCCTAAACAGACCGGCACAGTCTGTTTGTCTCTCGGGTTAAGCCCGTAGGACTCCGGCGTAGGGTCTTTAGCAGCTGGGAGGGATACTGGGCTCGAGAGTGGAATTACTTGTTTACGTACCACAAACGGGTGTCTCAAATCAGGATCCTTTTTCTGTCCACCCACTCGGCCAGAACTCCTCCTTGTCCCTCTACTCCTGTTTACAGGAGGGGACGACCCTATCGTGGAGTCCCGGCGGAGTCGCCAACTGAAGGAATTAAAATATTACACTAATGGACCATACTCACCAATAGCCCATATACCTTATTTACGAATAATAAGTCAGTCGGCAATGGAGAAGGTTCAATCGTTTATTCAGCAAATACGAACCCTGACAGGGGAGCCTCAGTCTACACAACCCTCGGAGGTGCGCAGAGGAGACTGACTACACACAATTGATACCAAGGATATATACGTTTTGCACACCCCACAATGTCACCTTACTAGGAAAGATACAACTTGTCAGTGAGCCAGCAGGAAGACCCATATAAGGCACAATTGATTGCTAGTACCTAGGCTTAAGCTATTCCGGGGGCAGGTCAGTGAGGTGTCTCCCTTTCTATCTGTGGCTCGGGAGTGCAAGAACGGGCTCTGCTAGAATGTGCGCATCCCACAAGGAGGGAAGGTGTGACCTTGGGTTTTCCTGAGCTACAAACTAACGAGTGAGGCAGACAGCTAAGTCTGCCATCATGGTTTCATACAGAAAACTTAGTCACGTGATTTCAGGGAAACGTTACTCGAAACAGAGAAACGAAACAACATGGCTCCTAATCACGTAAATAGTTTTGAGCGGTACAAGAGTGCAATATTCACTACTACAATAATACAATAATATAATGTAATGCTAACGTGCGGTTATAAGGTTATATTGTATATACTAGGCCAATATCATGCATTTATTATGTTCATATCCCATCAGCTTTCCTGCCGTACTGTTAACTCCTCAATCATTGCCTCGCTCTGTATATCTTTCACACTGTCTAGTGTATCCTCAAACATCGTAACTTCGGATACCCATCTAGCAGGACCAGCCACAAACATCTTTCGCATCTTAGTTCGAGCCGTCTCCTTAGCTGTTTGATCTGCAAATGCATTTCCCCTTCTCACATCATCAGTAACTGCCTTGTGGGCACTACACTTCACCATTGCTAACTTCTTGGGGAGCAATGTATCAATGGGCCGTTCTTTTATTTTTAACCCATGTGAAGTCAGAAATCCTCTCTCTGCCCAGAGTCGCCCAAAATTGTGGGAAACTCCAAAGGTGTACTGACTGTCAGTATAAATATTGACAGTCAGTCCCTCACTCAGCTCCCAGGCGCGAAGAAGGGCAACTAACTCTGCAGCTTGGGCTGATTAATAGGGTACTCATGATGTCTCAACTACTGTGTGTAAAGTGGTGATTGCATATGCCGCAGTTGTTGTGCCATCCGGTAATTTGAAACAAGTCATCGACTTATAGTTCCCCTTGAGGTTCAGATGGGGGAACATCAGTCAGGTCTACTGGACCCTTCGTCTCTTCCTCAGTCCCAAAAATACAATCATGTGTGTCTATTTCCTCACTTTCAGAAGGGAGGGGTAGTAACAGGGCTGGATTCAGGGTGGCACATCTTTCGATTGTAACATGTGGCGCAAAAAGTATCAGCTCATAACCAGTCAGACGCCCAAAAGTGTATCCACAGCATGAGGTACCATGACTGTCAGATCGGTATCAAGGACGAGTCCTGCCGATTGTCAGATAAAGACGGCCATGGCCGCAACCGCTCTTAGACAGCTCAGGAGCGCTCTTGCGACGTTGTCAAGCAAGGGAGAAAAATAAGCACACGGCATCTGCTTACCTCCAAAGGCTTGTGTTAAGACAGAAAGCGCACAACCAGCCGTCTAGTGTACATACAGCACGAACGGCTTAGCATAGTCAGGCGTACCTAGCACAGGCGCAGAGCAAAGCACAACTTTTAACTGCTCAAAAGCTTGTTGACATTCAGGCGTCCAGGGCAAGGGTTCCTGCACATCTTTAGTGGTTAGCTGCAGCAGCGGCTTTGTTAGTAAGGAAAAGTTAGGTATCCAGTGCCGACAATACGAATTAATGCCAATGAAAGCTTGCACATCCCTCTGAGTCTTAGAGATTGTCATTCTAACAATGGCACTAATACACACAGGTGTTAGTCTCCTTCCCTCCTTCGACAGTAGGTGACCTAACCCGTGGCAGTTTGGTGGAATGCCCCCCTTCTTCCCTCCACAGCAACCAGGTCCTTTTCAGCAACCTATGGGACCTCACATGACCAACTTCCCCGGGAATTTTCCAACAAACAACTTTAACGGGCAGCCTTTTTTAGGGTTTGGCCGGGGCAGATCCCGCGGCAGAAGGAGAGGCAATACACAGCCCCAGGTCCACTTCAGCCCCCCACCAACAACGACAGAGGGGAGGACTCTGAGGAGCAACTCGTCCAAGAACAAGGAGGCGGGACAGAGCAGTGCAGCCACAGTATAGTCATGAACCTAAGCAAACACACCTTAACTGCGACAGAAGACGAGGCCCTGAATAAAGGACTGGGTTTTGTGCCAACCCATCATAATGATGAGTTTGAGACCCGTTTGGAGGTGGCAAGATTTCTCAGGAAGATTAGATTGCACTTCTTCTTTGCTAATAAAGAAGCCTCCACGCAGAATGAGGAAGATGTAAATACGGGATTGAGATGTAAGTCTACCTTTACTCCACCGACTCATCTCATGCCTCCCCAGGTCCTAGCCTATGAACAGGCACTTGAGAAGGAAATGGATGACCTCTTCAGTACTAAACATAAGACTTTCCACAATTTGCCCAAATCACACCATCTAGCACTAAAATCTCTTACTGATAACAAGGACTTGACAATAAAGCCAGCCGACAAGGGCGGCTCGATTGTTATTTTGGACACTGAGGTTTATCGAGCTGAGTGCCTTAGACAACTCAACATGGGCAATGCCTACACCTCTTTGGGTCACGACCCTACAGACGACTTGAAACGGAACATCAAAACTATGGTTGAAGAAGCATCTGCAGAGGGATGGATTACACCAGCTGAAGCCCTGTATCTCTGCACGGAACATCCTAAGATGCCTTACTTTTATACCTTACCCAAGGTCCATAAAGAGCAACGACCGCCTCCAGGACGCCCCATCATCTCGGGGATAGGATCAGCCTTAGAACCCCTTTCCACCTTTGTGGATCATTTTTTGAGACCGATGGTGCAGGAAATGCCCACTTATCTCCAGGACACTACCGATTTGCTCAGATTGCTACCCAACATCGAATTCGACTCAGAGAGGGATCTCTTAGTCTCATTTGATGTAGAGGCACTCTACACCTCCATCCCTCAGGATGAGACACTGGATGTTGTGCACCAATTGCTGGAGTCCAGGGAATTACATAGCATCACTCCCGTCCAGTTTATAATGGCTTGTGCCACACTGGCCATGAAACAAAACTTTTTTCAGTTCGAAGAACAAGTGTACCTACAAACATCGGGTACCAGCATGGGGAGCGTTTACGCCCCCAGACTGGCGAACCTTTATGTCCACTGGTTCGAGCAAAATCATGTACTGAATAATGGAAACCCTTTTATCGATAACCTGAAGACCTGGAAAAGGTATATCGATGACATTTTCGTAGTGTGGAGAGGGTCAAGCGACAGATGCCTAGAATTTCTCGGCTGGTTGAACAGCAGAAACAACTACCTGAAGTTCACTATTGAGATCGGACACCAACGACTGGCTTTTCTCGATTTACTAATTGTATCTTGTCCTGAGGGCCTACAATCAGAACTTTATAGGAAGCCCACTGCCAGGAACTCCCTACTGCTTTTTGACAGCAACCATCCTAAAGCATTAAAAGAAAGTTTACCCTTCAGCCAGTTTTTACGGGTTCAAAGGAATTGCTCCACGAAAACAGCTTTTAAAAAACATTCCAATGAGTTGAGCATGCAACTAGTGGCACGAAAATATCCACCTAAACTTGTTAAAAGGTCCATGAAAAGGGCGATGAACAACAATCGCGAAGCACTGTTGGAACCTAGACCTCCTAAGCCGGATCTGGACCGCCTTACTTTTGTTCATACCTTTGGTAGCCTCTCCAACAGCATACAAAGTGTTGTCAAGAAACACTGGCCAATACTGAACTCTGGACGCTTAACGCTTTCACGCCCCCTGGTTTCATTCAAGAGGGGTCCTAATCTGAAAGACAGACTAGTACACACCAGGCCACGTGAAGATCCACCAAGGGCGGTAGGATCACTATGGAATCTCCCTCCTGTCCAGGGACATCATCCCTGTGGTAATTGCAAGGTCTGTGCGCAGACAACGAAATCATTGGAAGTTGACATTGGCACTGCTAGACCATGGAAACAAATGAAATTTACCAATTGCAATAGTGACCATGTGGTCTACCTCATCATCTGCCCTTGCGGCTATAAATATGTGGGAATGACAACACGCAAGGTCCGCATACGGATATCTGAGCACAAGAGTACCATCAGGTGTGCCAGACAAGCCACTAAGTTAACTGCCCACTTTCTGGAGGCGAAACATCTAGCCACGGAATTTAAATGGACTGTTTTGGAGCAACCCTTCATCCCCAAACACACAGCAGATGTGACCAAATACTTGCTGACGAAAGAACAAAGATGGGTACTGAAATTGGGGACTCACAAAGACGGATTGAACGATGATATTCCGTGGTCCGTTCTGTGAACCATTGCTAGTCAGCAGGGAAGGATCTCAGGGCACCATATCATCAGCCTGAACACTCCCCCTTCCGTGTATTTTCATAATGGACATTGAGCAAACGGTTTTGAGAGGGTGTTCCGAGTATTTATTCCAGAGATGAGATCATCTGTATGAGGCTCTTGTGCTCACTTTCCATCTTTTGAGGAAGGTAACTTACGGGGTTCAGTGGCGTCACCCCACTGAATTTGTCCACCTTGACCCCACTGTATTTGTCCATCTTGACCACTACAGGGCCGTTTTTTCCGGTCCTTTCCTGTCGTCTTAGCGTTCCAAATACTCAGTACATCGCACCTATAAAGTCATTTCGTGACGACTCAAATGAATTTTTACAGTTTTTTTTATTTGATCAGGCGTCACGGTGGTTAGCTGCTTGTTTACAGCCTTAAGCCATCTAAACGTATTCACCGCTGCTCCTCGTTTGGCCTTACTAACTTACAGCCAGGTATTATATTCAGCAGTAATATTACAGGAACGCTGTGTTTTCTTTTCCCTAGCCTTTTTTTTAAAAAACCCCCACGGAACTTCGCTAGCGCTTTGGTCTGTTTACACTCACATTCGTCGTGTGTTTTCGTTGCCATGACTCCAAACTACAGATCAACCAACGACTTGATTCGGCTTTCAGTCTACATAGCCAATCAAATCGCGGGCCTCATCCACTCTCAGCCAATTGCGGGGGTCAGTGAAGGGCTCCACGTGACCACGCGACCAATGGTAGCGCGGCTTATAAACAGGCTATCCTCGGTTGCTCGTTACCTCTCCAGACGGCCAGGACGCCGGCCCAGGAGTACCGACGGATAGGTAAGAGGAACCCTCCCTTCTTTCTTCTTTTTTCCACAGTGTTACATCCTTGTAGTGGAGAGTACCCGCTCCCATACGGAGCCTCGGCCCCGCCATTGCTGGGCACGATTTTACTATTGATAAAATACTGATTCCATCTCTTTCTGGCTACTGAGATTAGGAAGTGTTTCGTCCTTGTTTTGTGCATACTGTGTTTTGATATGTGTTCCACATGTCTTTTAGAGCGGTGCTTCATCTTCCCCTGAGCCGCTGCCAGGTGGGGTGAGGCCAGTCCATCTTACAGATCGAGGTAAGGACTGAGGAACGTTTTGCTTATGAAATTTCTTCCTGAATGTTTCTAAATCGGGCCATATGTGCTTTAAATGCCCGTATCCCCACAATCTGATGTGTTGTTATGTGCGATCCACAGTGGTGGACTTTCTTGCCAGCCCATATGATAGTTAAACCCAACCTTTTTCTCTTTCCACAGTGATTAACCCAGACTGTAAGGGCACCCGGAGCATTCAGGTGACAATGTTCACTTTTCTGTTTTCCCGGTGCTTCCCTTCACTTTTTGTATTTCACTTGGTGCAGTAGTTTAATTTTATTGTTGGTCCTGATGAATGCAAAGACACAATAGTCCTTCAATTGCAGAAACTAGTTGACCATTGTTCACCTCAGGTCGTCTACATAATTAGACAGCCTTGGGTTACATTGATTTTTAACGTTGGTATGTCAGGCACACACCGAATAAACTTTTGTTAAGTGCCTTTTTTCAAACCAATTTTAACGCACTCCTTCTTTGGTTTTTCTCACCCTTTCACTTTTTTCAACACTGCACACCCCAGTCCCATGTTTTTGGCCGCTCATTAACATCGAGTGGCATACCACACTGTCATTGCCATTATCCACTGAGGAACCCCCTTACCACCGGGTTGACCTTTGTATGTGGCACCGATTTTCTCAGACGGGTGGTACGGATAAAATCCCAAATGATGAAGGGCGGATCGGTATGGTGACTGATGGGTATTTCTCACACTCTGCTGAGAACTTCTGTGGCGTATCACTGTGGTTCCATGGTTGTGGTTGACCTGTTGTTACTTTTGGGCACATTCTTTGAGACCCTCTGATACTTCTGTTGTTTATAGGACCTAAGGAGGTGACCTCCTGTCAACTATATTGGAATTTTGAAAGAGACACCTTATGTCCCTGATGTGCCAAATGTAACAATAATTTGACCGTTGCATCCTTGCAACCTTCCTTAGTATCAGAAGCAATCAAGAGATCGCCCACGTACTGCAGTAATACATTACCTGGGGGAAGTGTGAGGGAATCCAATTGACCTTTAAAGGTTGACTATATATGGTAGGACTTTCAGTATAGCCCTGAGGAGTTCGACAGAATCTAAAGTTCCTGCCGGCTAGGGTAAATCCAAATAGGTGTCTGCTATCTGGATGGATCTGAATTCTGAAAATGACATTTTTCAACTCAATGACGGAAAAGAATTTGGCAGAGGAAGGAATCATTGTCAGAAGGACAGTGATGTCGGGGACCACTGGGTACTGAGGGACCACAATCTTATTAACTTCACGCAAATCAGTCACAAAACGTTAGACATCAGGATGGTCATCAGAGGCACCCGAGGGTGCTCTTTCAAGAATGGGAAGGATAGAACTATTGCACACGTTTGCAGTCGTCTCCTCAATGACCCCTGACTGAATCAAGTTCTGTACAATCTGCAGCAAAGCTCGCTCCCCTTCTTGCGGTATTTTGTACTGAGGAAACAACATTGTCTTTGAGCTTAATAGAAACTGGAGGTATCTGCAACAGCCCCACGTCCGTATCACCTGTAACCCACAACGTTGTCGGCACATCTTGAAATTCAGCAGGGAGGGGCACATCCTTGGACAAACATTGCTTGGTAGTAACTACGTTTGGACCCATTGACATATAGACACCTGCCGGTAAACAATACATTGTAGCAGGCAATTGCTTTAATTAATACAATCCCATCAAATTCTCTTCGCAATTGGACGTCAGCAAAAATGGCAAATCAACAGTGAAGGGACCAACGGTCAGGGCAAGGGGTTTGGATATGGGGCTCACAACCCGTACACCAGAAAAACCTACTGAAACATTATTATGGCCAGATAGGGCTACCCCGGGGACCAGTGAATGAGAAACAGAGCTGTTCATTGCACCTGTATTCACCAAGAATTGCTTAGCTGAGCCCTGCAAATCAGCAGTAAAATAGGGTCCGCGCTGATCTACAGGTATCTGAACTGGTCCCTCGCCCTGACCTTGGCTGTCCTAACCATGAGAGAAACCCGTCACATCGTCCAAATCATAGTCATCATGATAGTACTGTCGCCCTCGAGGGTCATCAAAATAGGTCTGAGCAGAGCGACCCTGCGATGCCTCATCTTCCTGACTACCTGCTCCACAACCCCTTCCAGGAGAACCCCGTCCTCTAGGGGCCGCAACTTTCTGCAACAACGCCAGCCACTCGCTGCGCCAGTGTCCCTCTTCCTTACAATATGCACACTGAATCGGCCCCACAGGCGTAGCCTTTCCGCTAGTGCGGGGCAGCTGTCGAGCTGGACCAGTTCCACGTCCTCTTCCACTTCCCCTGGATGCCTGCTGCATCATCACCTTCATCTTTAACTCCTTATTTTTCCTCTCCTTCTCTTCATTCTCTCTATGCACATAATACTGTACCATACTCAATATCACTGATGTGGAGGAGGTGGTCCAGGTGCTCTCCGAAGCCTGTAACCGAGTCGCGATTTCGGGAAGTAGGTTCATAACAAATCTGTTAACGAACAATCGGACACCTCCCTCCATTGACAAATCCTGTCCACTGAAATACAACAACACGCCTTTAAACCGAGTGAAAAAAATCAGATACACTTTCATCTTTCTTCTGGCGACATGCAGCTAACTTATCCCAATTTACTTTCCTGGGTGGAATAAGAGAGTGCATGTAGGTAATAATGTGACCTGACAAATCTAGTATCTCCGCCTTAGGCTTGTCACCAGGCTTCCTCTCCTTATCCCATGCTCGTATCTCATCCCAGGTGCCACCCAATTCCACAATGTGATTCTGTGTATGCAACTGCTGCCAAATATCAACTGGTACCAAAAAACACCTCAATGACTGCCAATGTCATTACTGTCGAAGATGCAGCCTACGTCAATTCTTTATAATATGCAGTAGTATTTTTTCTAGGATCAGGTAGCTGACTCTTGAGGGACAGAACGTCACTTCTCTTCCAGTGTGTATAAATCCATTGCTCCTGAAAATGACCCTCCACTCGCTGCCGTACAACAACATCCTGTGCATTTCTTACCTTCTGCACTTCTGGGTGATACAAAGGGTGGACTTCCTTCATTGGAAACTGGAGTATCGCCTTCGGACTTTCAGAATCAATCTACCTCGATAACCGAGCAACACTGCAACATTACCAAAAACCCGGCCAGGTACCATGTCAGCTGCATAGACATTGTCCCTAATATCATAAATGACCTGTGGGGCCACTCGACCAAAACACTGTTCCCTTAACCCAATCAGGGTAGCCGACATGTGTTTGAGGGCATGCTGCTGCACAAACGGCTCATAGACCTTCAACACAGTCCACACATCCTCTAGGCTATACATGGGGTTACGAGCCCACTGAGCGGATTGATTAGCTACCATTTTCTTCTCTTCCTCCCCCAAATCCAATTGAATCAGTACCCGTCCCAAACGTTCCTTAGCAGCCGCCAAGGACCCACTTCTAATTCACACATCGGCATCCCAAAACTCACGGGTGTTGGGGTATGGGAGAGAGGGGAGGCAGTAGCAACAGAAGCATCTGGTAGTAATGTTATCAGAGGCTGCAAAGTGGGTGTGAGAGCTGGGGTATGAGATGCCGAAGCAACAGGCATAGCTGGAAGACCGGCTGTCTTAGTGGTTGCTTGGAGAGATGCTGAAAGAGATATTGGAGAGGCAATAACCGAAGCAGCCTGGTCACTAGCAGAAGAAGAAGAAGCCACAGAGACAGGAGGAGCAGATGGCTGAGGCTGCAGGACAGCAGGATATATTCTCTGCAGGGTATTTGGAGGTGGAGGTCGGGCCTCCAATTATTCCTCCACAAACGGATCATCTACCTCCCTAGAAACATAGGACTTATTGCATTGTAATCGGAACTTCCTATCCATGCACTCTATCCCTTTCTCTATTTTCTGTCTATCATACGCTACAGCTTTCTAAGTTACTGTCTGCGTCCTCCCTTTCTGAGCCTCCTTTTCTGCTTTCATCCGCCTCCTCTTAGCCTCTTTCTGTCAGGTTTGGAGTGAATCAAACATTGACTGCCTACTTCGTTTTGTGAATAACTTATCCTGCAAGAAATTCAATTTTTGTTCATCAAAGGAGTCAGTCAATGGCCACTGCAATTCGGCATTGTCCCTCGTATAGTTGTGCCATAATGTACTAAACATATTAGGGCCAATGCCATGCTTTATAAACATTTCAAATTTCAACGTGCCTTCTGGAGGCAAGGCTGACTTTCTTCCAATCGAGCATCAGTAGAACAACGACATCCCACACACCACAACTTGCTCAGATAAGGCATTCTCTCCCACAGACGTACATTCACTATACATTCCAAACAAGTAGTTGGAAATAATTTCACCAAAATTGGGTCACAAACCCCGTCAAATACAATTCTCAAGGGGTACCATACTCAAAAGAGCCCAAATTAAATCAAGCGCTTGTATAACAAGCATTTGCAATGCAATAGGTCTTACATTAGGAAAGTTTGAACTATTGGTATTGTGATTGACACATTTTTTTATTTATGTTTTGTTTTTGAAAATAGCTAAATTAATAGCTTTGTTATTTACAATGCCAATAGTTATAACTTTCGCAAATGTGACACCTACAGCATTTGTAATGCAATATGTGTTGTATTTACGTGACTTACATGTACTGATATTACAAAGAACAATGGCTTTTAATTTTTCTAAATAATTAATTCTTAAATAAAAGTTATTGTAATTTATAATGGCAATAGCTTAAACTTTTGTAAATAACTTTTGTGAAGACTATGTTCAGTGTATTTTATTGTGACGAAAATCCAAGAACAGAAGTGAAATATTAACATCTTTTTTGTTACATTTGTAATAAAGCTTGAAACATTGAGAGAACATATTTGAACCAGTTGTTGTTGAATGGTTGCATAGATTGATGCTGTGGTGGCGCTGAGTGATGTTGTGATGGCGAACGAGTGATGCTGTGGCGTTCAGTGATGCTGTGGTAGTGCATAGTGATGTTCTGGTGCCCCTGAGTGATGCTGTGGTGGTGCTAAGTGATGCTGTATGCTATGCTATGTTTTGTTTTGCTATCCTATGTTTTGTTTTGTTATGCTATGCTATGTTTTGCGATCCTATGCTTTGATTTTTTATGCTATGCTATGCTATGCTGTGTTTTGTTATGCTATGCTATGTTTTGTTATGCTATGTTTTGGTACCCTATGCTATGTTTTGCTATGCTATGCTTTGTTATGCTATGTTTTGTTATGCTATATTTTATTGTGTTTTATTATACTATGCTTTGTTTTGCTATGCTATGTTTTGTTATGCTATGCTATGTTTTGTTGTGCTGTTTTGTTATGCTATGTGTTGTGTTTTGTTATGCTATGTTTTGTTATGTTATGTTTTGTTATGCGATGATTTGTTTTGTTTTGCTATCTATGCTTTGTTTTGTTATGCTATGCTATGTTTTGTTGTGTTTTGTTATGCTATGTTTTGTTATGCTATGCTCTGTTTTGTTGTGTTTTATTATGCTATGCTTTGTTTTGCTATGCTATGTTTTGTTATGCTATGTTTTGTTATGCTATGCTATGATTTGTTATGCTATGTTTTGTTATGCTATGCTATGCTATGCTAAGCTTTGTTTTGTTATGCTATGCTATGTTGTGTTTTGTTATGCTTTGCTATGTTTTGTTATGTATGCTATGTTTTGTTGTGTTTTGTTATGCTATGCTATGTTTTGTTGTGTGTTGCTATGTTTTGTTATGCTATGCTTTGTTTTGTTATGTTATGCTATGATTTGTTCTGCTATGTTTTGTTGTGTTTTGTTATACTATGCTATGTGTTGTTATACTATGCTATGTTTTGTTATACTATGCTATGCTTTGTTATGTTATGCTATGCTTTGTTATGTTATGCTATGCTTTGTTTTGTTATGCTATGTTTTGTGATGCTATGCTATGTTTTGGTGTGTTTTGTTATGCTATGCTTTGTTGTGTTTTGCTATGCTATGTTTTGTTTTGTTATGCTATGTTTTGTTTTGCTATCCTATGCCTTTTTGTTATGCTATGCTATGTTTTGTTATGCTATGCTGTTGAGGGTGTGTGAGGGTGAGGATGTGTGAGGGTGAGGGTGTGTGAGGGTGAGAGGGTTGTGAGGGTGAGGGGGTGTGAGGGTGAGGGGTTGTGTGGGTGAGGGGGTGTGAGGGTGAGTGAGGGTTGTGAGGGGTGAGGGGGTGTGAGGGTGAGGGGGTTGTGTGGGTGAGGGGTGTGAGGGTGTGTGAGGGTGAGAGGGTGTGAGGGTGTGTGAGGGTGAGAGGGTGTGAGGGGGTGTGAGGGTGAGGGGATGTGAGGGTGTGTGAGGGTGTGAGGGTGAGAGGGTTGTGAGGGTGAGGGGGTGTGAGGGTGTGTGAGGATGAGGGGGTGTGAGGGTGAGTGAGGGTGAGTGTTGTGAGGGTTTGTGAGGGTGAGGGTGAGTGAGGGTGTGTGAGGGTGAAGGGGTGTGAGGGTGAGGAGTTGTGTGAGGGTGAGGGGTTGTGAGGGTGAGGGGGAGTGATGGTGAGGGGGTGTGAGGGTGAGGGGGTGTGAGGGTAAGGGTGTGAGGGAGGGGGAGGGGATGTGAGGGTGAGGGGGTGTGAGGGTGAGAGGGTGTGAGGGTGAGGGTGTGAGGGAGGGTGAGGGGATGTGAGGGTGAGGGGTGTGAGGGTGAGGGGGTGTGAGGTGAGGGTGTGTGGGGGTGTGTAAGGGTGAGGGTATGTGAGGGTGAGGGTGTGTGAGGGTGAGTGAGGGTGAGATGGTTGTGAGGGTTAGGGGGGTGAGGGTGTGAGGGTGTGTGAGGGTGAGAGGGTAAGGGTTTGTGAGGTGTGAGGGTGTGGGGGTGTGAAGGTGAGTGAGGGTGGGTGAGTGTGGGTGAGGGTGGGTGAGGGTGTGAGGGTGTCTGTGGGTATGTGAGGGTGAGAAGGTGTGAGGGTGTGTGAGGGTGAGGCGGTGTGAGGGTCCGAAATAAATGGTGGCAGGGCAGACATCATAAGACCGAGAGAAACACAAATGTTAAGATAACAGTGCTCGAAGGGGTTGTGAGAAGGTGGAAATGGTATTTAAGGAGAAAGGATAAAAAGTTAAGTAGGAAAGAGGCCAGAAAGGAGACACAAAGGAGTGGAGTGTGTGGCGGAAACAGGGAAAAGCAGAAAAGAATGAAGATGGATCCGAGAGGGTGCAAATAGGGTCACATGCGGGAGAAGGAAGACTCGTTAGGAGAGTGTGATGAGGGTGATGCTAGAGAGAACAAACAAGAGGACACGAGTGTGCAGAAAAAATTACTATTTTGCACTGGCTTCTGTAAAGCTCCTGAATACCATCTGGTGCATGTGCGCTGTGTATGACTTGTAAGTAAGCAAAGATTCTGCATTGCCTGTAGCCCAGTACTAAACCAACCCCTGCAGCTGCTGCTTAATTCCCTGCAATCGCACGCAGATGTGCCAGGGCACTCCAAAAACAAGCTCTGGCATTGCCCGAAGGGGGCCGGAGGAGCGGCTTCCTTTGAAGTCTGGGGGGTGCGGTGGAGCGGCTTCCTTTGAAGACCAATGCCGTAGCATGGTGTGGGATGTGGCTGGCGATGTGCACGCACCAGCCTCACATGAACTGTACCTAATCCGCATTTTGGGGAGACTTTTCGGAAGCCTTACTATAAATCTCGCCCACCATCCCTATGGGATGGCATAGGCTCGACCTAAAAACGATTCGCAGACCGTGTCCAAGTTGAGCCAATGTGGCACCACAATCACAAAGAACAATAGCAAACTCACCTGGTGCACACAGGTCAAACAAATGTATTCTCCACTACCGACTCTTCGGACCAAACCGTCAGATCCAAGGGTTTCGCTGTTCAGGACCCCAGCAGGGATGACCACTGGGCAAGGTACCACGGGCAGAGTAGCTGCGAGTACAAGGCTCTATCATGCAGGGATCCCCTACCGCCCATCCGACCTGACGTGGCCCCGTCCTCCTCACCCGTCTGCGGGCAAAGATGGGTCACTCACCCGATGGGGGTACCTGTTCGGGCGCCAAATGAAGGAAGTGACCCGCTTAGGGTAACCCGGGTCACTCGCGACCACCTCTCAGCCTTCCAAACAAATGAAGAGTCAGTCAGACAGTAGAGAATACTAACCAAGTTATTTATTAGTATTTCGCTCGAGTGAAGTCCAGTCTGACTAGCCTCCTAATATGCTACCGAGGGCACTGACCCCCCCCAACATTAGATCAGATATTATACATTTCCAATACCCAGCAGGACCTGCCCCATACTGGACAATTCCTGGTGGAGCAGGTTAATAAAGGAGACACAGAAGATGAGCTACACTCCTGGGATTGGGTAAATGTTATCTCAGCCTCAAGGTTACTCTGCCCGTGCCCACCGCTGTAAGCATGAGAACAGACCTATCTAACAAAGAAGGTATGCAAAGGTACATTCATGTATTCATTGAAACAATGAAGCTCAGCCTTGGAGAAATACAAAAAAATATTGGAGCTGCTTTCTGCTGAGGCAGACAGAATGAGACAGAAGTTAGTTTTCGATAATCACACAAATTGGAAGCTATATGCAAAATGGTGCCGCAATTGCTAACTTAAGCATAATGTCAATAGGGAGAGTCGATTGGAAGAAATTTCTAGTCCAACACCGGCATAGGAGGTGTTCCCGTAATCCAGCTTGCTGGTTCCCCGGGTGTGCGTGATGGGGTTCCAAGTGTTGATTGGTAGTCATTTGAAAATCTTCCTCAGCATCTTCATGGTATGGAAGCATGCGACAATGCCGGCATTGATTTGGGCGGCCATGCCGAGTTGCTTTTGAAGATGATTCTTGAGGTTCTTTGCATGGGTGGTGGGGATGGGTATCGGTTCTAGCTCTGTTGACCACCAAATAGTGTTCTATGGTGATGTGTTCTTTCTGCAGATCACAGTTTTGGACTTGCTGGTGTTCAGCTTTAGACAGCTAGTCTTCCACTAGTGACCGATTTCAGTCATGCAGGGAAACCTGCTCTCTCTTTCAAAATGCAAACCAGATTGCTTTTCCACATGGGAGCTGCATGTTAGCAGCTCCCCATGTGGAAAAGCAATGTCGGTCCCCGAAGGACGAGGGGAGCCGACGGGAACGTGGGGGCATTGCGGCTCCCCCCACGGTCCCCAACTTTGTATATAGGCCCCGGGGGATAGGGTCCCCGGGGAGAATAGAAATTAGTGGTAGGTGCTATTTATTTTTTTTACGGTAAAATTAGGAGTCGCGAACCCAGCGCGGCGCTCAGCATGGCCCCCTGGTGTGCACGCACTCAGTACGCGACTCCTAACGCGTTGGGTGCACAACTCCTACGCGTTGGGTGCGAGACTCCAAGCTAAAAAAAACCTCATATTTTTCAGATATATATCAAGCTTATGTGTTTAGATTTTGGTGGCTCTAAAAAGAGCTGTTGTGTTTATTGGGAGATTTTGGTACCTACAAGTAAGTACCGATGCGGAGTCTAAAGTTGTTGAGGAAGACTCTATTACCCTCATCTGTAAAATGTACACCATCTCTCCTATAGATGCCGTCCATATTACAACGCAGATTGTTGTTGTAAATGGACCCCATTCTATAATCTCTGAGATAAGCAGAATTAGTTTTATTGACATGTTTCCTAGCTTTCTCAATCTGTGGACAAAATTGATTGGACCAGTTCCATTTCTGTCTTTGGCATATGTTAGAATAGACAAAAGCAGTTTGGGGGAAAGTGACATCAATTCTCCATTACCTCCTGTCGGCTACCCCACCACACTACACTCATGCTGGTTGCGTGTCCCTGGACCTCCGCCAGGCATTTGACATGCTAAATTGGGAAAACCTGTTTAAGGCACTGGGCAAATTTGGGTTACCGGAGGGTTATCTTAAATGACTCCACTTGTTACTACCAGGCCCCTACAGCTAGGGTCCATACTGGGGGCCATATTTCAGCTGCTTATCCGATAATCCGAGGGACGAGGCAGGGACCGTCACCCATTTGACAAAGAGCCCCCGTGATACTGCTTTTAGTCCCAACCAGAACATGGTGACAAGCATCGCTACCTTCTTTCAACAGAAGGTCCAGGCAGTTTACGATGATCTCAGTGTCTCATCAGCTGACCCACCCACTGACAACAATACGATCATCATGATGCCTCACCCCAATTTCTCCTGTTTCCCTCTATTAGAGGAGATGCAAGTGATGGATTTAATCATAGAAATGAAATCAGGTTCCCCACTTGACCCCTGTCCACCGCATGTACTGCATATGATCCCAAATACTGTGTCAGCTGTACTAACTCCCCTCCTAAACAAGGTCATCTCCTCCGGCGAATTCCCCACAAATTGGAAAAAAGCCTGTATCCGCCCTATCCTTAAGAAGGATACTTTGGACCCTGCCGAACTTAAACACTACCGGCCTATATCTTGCCTGCCCCTTCCAGCTAAAATCCTGGAGAAAGCAATGAATAATGAAATGGTGAGATTCGTAGACTCTAACAAGCTACTGGATCCATCACAACATGGGTTTCGACCTTATCACTCAACTGAGTCCGCCCTGATAATGGCAACGGAAAACATACGAAAGACAATGGATGAAGGCGGCAGAACGGCCCTGATTCTATTGGACCTCACAGCGGCTTTCGACACCGTGAATCATCCGGTCCTTATAAGCAGACTGAGAACTCTTGGCTTTACCGGCACCGCGCTGACTCTTTTAAAATCTTTCCTGGATTCTCGAATCCAGCAGGTGCACTGGGACGGTCTACAATCCGATGAATTCACCCTGCCGGGTGGGGTTCCCCAGGGCTCTGCATTATCACCTACACTATTTAATTTGTATGTCACTCCTCTTGCCGCTCTAATCCAAGCTCATGGCCTACAATTAGTGTCGTACGCAGACGACACTCAAATTGTAGTGTCATTATCCCAATCAATCGAAGCCACAGCCGAGCGCTTTAAAACTTGCCTCATTAGTGTAAAAAACTGGATGAGCGGAAATTTTCTAAAATTAAACACGGATAAAACCGAGATAATTGAGTTCGGCCAAAAACCTTCCATGTGGAGTGACCTTTGGTGGCCCCCAGAGGCGGGCTCTTGTCCTAACCCTGCAGATAAGGTCAGGAACCTCGTTTTTTTGCTGGACAAAGATCTTTCGTGCAAGGCGCAAATCAATCAGGTGACTTCCACCTGCTTTTATACCATCAAGATCCTCAGGAAAGTGCTACCATACATTCCGTCAGTACTAAAAAAGACGGTGATGGGGGCCCTGGTAATGTCCCGAGTGGACTATTGCAACGCACTCTACCTGGGCACTGGAGAAAAGCAGCTGACCAAATTACAGGCAATCCAAAATGCCGCAGCCAGGGTCCTGCTGAACCTACCCCGTCGCCATCCAACCTCTAAAGCCATACGCGAGCTTCACTGGCTACCAATTAAAAGCAAAATAAAGTTCAAAGCCCTCTGCCTGGTTCACAGGTCCTTGTATGGCAAGGGACCTGATGACCTTACCAAACTTCTTCCTCGGTACTCGCCGGCCCGAACCTTGAGATCAGCCAACCAGGACTTAATCTGCCAACCCAGAATTAGGAGAGCTCGTTGGGGCGGGAAATCCTTTTCCTACCAAGCCTCTAGATTGTGGAACTCTCTGCCCCCCGCACTCCGCTCACAAAAATCCAAAATGTGTTTCAGAAAGGCACTGAAAACTTGGCTTTTCTCTCTGCAGTAGACTCTCGTTCACACCACTTTCTCTGCACCTTAGCGCCAAGACGCCGCGGCATTCGAGCGCTTTATAAATGTTTCAGTCAGTCAGTCAGTCAGTCAGGGATGCCCACTATCGCCACTTTTTTTTATATTGGCGCTGGAGCCCCTGGCTATCAAACTGCGAGCCGAGGCACAAGAGCTGGGTATTCTGATCGGGCCCACCACACACCATTTTTTGGCATACACAGATGACATAATTCTATATGTTAAAGATCTCCGCTCCGATTTAATGCCTCTGGTGGAGATATTCACTGTATTTGAAAATATATCGGGACTGCCCATTAACCCGACAAAATCTCACACCTTTTTCTTCCGAGAACAGACACTGCCTACGATAGTTCCATTCGGCCAATAGCGATACAAGTCACACTACACACATTCAAATACTTTGGCATTCAAGTGTACCGGACTCCCACTGATCTCTTGGACGGCAACTTACACAGGGCAATTAGAGCCCTTTGTGCTAATATTACCTTTTGGATTACGTTGCCGCTATCGGTAATAGGTAGGATAGCCATTACAAAAATGGTGGTCCTTCCGAGACTGATTTTCTACTTTACGAATCTGCCTATACTGCTCCCACAGTTTATTTTTAAACACTCTGCTAATCGATCTCATTTGGGGGACTGGCAGACGGAGGATTAGCCTCAAGAAGCTCCAACTTGGCACGGACAAAGGAGTACTACTACGCCTGCCAGTTGAGGTGGCTATCCTTTTGGACGGCCAGACGCAATCTACAGGAGATAGGATACACTGAGCGCAACATAGCAGCATGAGCCTTACACACACTGTTGCTACTGCGCTGCAAACTACCCCAACTGCTCCCCACATTGCTGCGCACAGCATTACAGTGCTGGAAAGCAGCACTTCATTACATGAACACGCGCCCTGCCTATGCAGGTAATATTCCCCTAGTGGGCATACCATTGGCGGCTGGGCGTATAACGCGCCGTACCATCGCCCCCTGGACTGACACAGGAGTTAGCACAGTATCAGACTTGTTCCATGAGGGACACTTGCTTGATTATGATAATTTTGTCAGGAACACGGGAGTAGCAGATCATCTGTAAATCCTACATGCGGCTGTGATGCAATACGTGAAATTGTATTGGGCCCCGTCCAGAAAAGAACCAGATACATATGAATAAGTCAAGATGCTACACTACATGGGGCAGGGCAAGGAGTGGGAGAAGATTATATAACACCCTAGAAAAATTACCAGAAACGCCAAATCTAAATTGATCCAAACCATGGTGCTTCACAGGGCCTACCTTACACCACATAGATTGGACAAAATGTTTCCGCAAACACAACACCACTGCGCTAGATGCTATGCAGATGGTGCTGAATAAGCACATATGTTGTGGACCTGCCCTCACCAAAGGGAATTCTGGGACTCGGTCAGACGGCTCGTTTCTATGGCCACACAGAGGGAAATAACCAACACTATGGAAGACTGCATCCTGGGCCTTCATAAGTCCCCCTCGAAATACAAGGCCAAAAAATCACCCCCCCTACATATGTGGCATGGCGAAGTAATAAGGTGGGGCAGTGCAGAAAGTGCGTCCCTAAGGCGTGAGGAGGCCAGGGGATTATGTAAAACCCCGATACGCTGGAGTGGGATGCAGTGTTAGAAACCCTAAAAGCTCAAGAGGTGGACGTGGTAGCGTCTCGTAGTAACTCGCAGTAATGCCTACGGACACCATGAACCTGTATCATGCACGTTACTAATATTCATGTGCTTATACTCCACTTCCTGAAGTCGGAAAAGTACAATTTATCGGTTTGTCATACTGTTGTTGGTTTCAGACTGGATAAGTCAGATGGGCTCTGTACAGACGACCACTTTAACCATGTTATTTCCAGGTCAACATAGGACTGGAGGGTGGGGGAGGGAATTTTGTTGCGGAAGTTATATGTTTTATTAATGCAGACAGTGCCACTATGTGATGGGAATTACATACCCGGCTAGGTGGTCATAGGCAGCCGGGCATTGCTATGTCAATATTTGGCAGTGCTATTACAGATTACCTGCGACCTGTTGGGACAGAGGGTAGATATGTTCCTGGCAGCAGTTTCAGATGCATGACAATTCTCTTGAAAAAGATATTACAATGCTGTGACTACAGAGATGAGGGTACATCCTATATGTCTATGAATAGAAGTAATTGTATTGTACAATAGGAAAAAACTGCTAATAAAACGTTGTTTTAAAAAAAAAGTGACATAACTTCTCCAAAGGTATCCTTCATAAGCATTTCTAGACCTACCCCAGTCAAAGTGCCTAGGTCATTGCCACCACAGTGCACTATTATGAGGTCAGGGTGTTGGAGATGCAAAAAGGATTTAACCAATGGCATCAATTTGTGCCACTTTAATCCTCTCTGTCCAATCCATTTAATGTCTACATTTGGCAAAGCTAGGTCTTTGTCAATGCCTCTGTTTTCTGCATACCTTTGGCTCCAGAAAATATAGCTGTTTTCCACAAACCACACTCTAAGCATCTTGAAGGGAGGCCTGGATGCACCCAGAAGGTGTCGGTATGTGAAATGGCAGTTTGAAAACTAAGTAAGTAAGTAATGACGTTTATTTGTGCATGGTTAATTAAAACCTTTTACAAAATTATAAAAACACCAGTAGGTACATTTAGAAAAAGCATTTGTACTTTAAGATTTTCTAGTTAAATTTGATTAAAAGTAGAAAGTTAATTAAGATCAGTTCGTGGTTATCCTCAGAGCCATATAATGTTCGTCAAACGCTGTTTAGTCTTTTCCTTGTTAAGTCAAAGAACCTCACGACTTGGCAATTCAATTTAGTGTTATTGGTCTTAAAGCACAGTTTGACTGCCTGCCTGCAGGACCGAACGGCGTATAGTTTAAAAAATGGTTGTAAAAAGTTATACCTCAGGTCCTTTAGTCCAGGACAGATGCAAATCACATGAACGATGTCCTCCTTGGCGGTTTTGCACAGGCGACACTTCTGTGATGAATTGTTTCTTTCCCAGGGTGGAAGGTGTGGGAGTATAGGGATTACGCCAAGGCGTAGTTTTAGCAGCTTTTCTTTAACTTTTCTTTTCATACCGATGTTAAGGTATGCTTGTGGTTGCGTTTTTCCATAGTCACCCAGCGTTTTCCAGCCGTGCGCCCTATTTGCTAGGTCCTGCTTTTCTTCGATCGCTGAGACAATGCGTGCTGATTTTTTGACGACTTTTTTAAGGGACAAGAGGTCTATTGATGTTTCCCAGATGTCAGTCAGGCCTAGAACTTGGAGTGATTCGAATAGGTAGAGTCTGGGCAATGATTTGCGATGCCGAAGTAACTCTTCCCATACGTTGGAGCTTAAGGAGCCCGTCTCTGCAGTGCGGATCTTGTGCCAGCTGGCTACGCACACGCTCCGCCTTTCTAGTGTTTGTTTAAGGATGCCGAATTCTAGTCGAATCTGAGCTGGAGAGACGTATTTTGGAAGGTTGAAAATAGCCCTATATGTGTTGGCTATGACTGTATCCAGTAATGCGGGATCCTTCCCATGAAGCGATTAACTACCGTATGTAAGTTGGCTGTAGTTTTGCACGGAAAATTACAAGGAGAGGTTTGAAGGTGAGATCGGGCAGTTTTGCCTTTAGTGGTTTTAATGCCAGGTAGATCATTGTCGTCTTACCTCGTTAGTAGTCAAGTTGTGCCCTAGACGTGTTTTTGCAGTCCAGGATTACTCCCAGGTACTTATAAGTGGTCACCCGATCAAGCTTTTCTCCATTCAAATGCCAACAGAGGTTCCTTTTTTTTCTATAGTTCACCGCCATGACCTTTGACTTACTGAAATTTATTTGTAGGGAGTTCTTTACTGAGAAAGTGTGAGCTACGTCCAAGTGATGCTGAAGGCTCATTGGCGTCCGACTTATCAACACCATGTCGTCCGCAAATAGGAGGTTAGAGAGGGTAATTTTCCCCAATTTCGGTGCGTGGTTGGGGCATTTGTCGAGGACCCCAGGTAGGTCAGCTAGAAAGAGGTTAAATAGTAGGGTGCTAATACGCACCCCTGCTTTAACCCTTTAGTTGTCCTGATGGCATTCGAGAGGTGCGTGCCTGCCCCAAGTTTGATTTTAATCCAAGTTTTTGAATGTAGCATTATTAGCACATCTAGGAGGCGTTTCGGAATTCCCCAGTTGTCCAGTTTCTGCCAAAGTTTATTGCGATCCACATGATCAAATGCCGCGGTATAATCGATGAACGAAAGGTATATAGATGACTTGATCTCTTTTGCTGTTCCCATCAGCAAGGACAATGCCATGATGTTGGTTGTGGTCCCTTGGCCTTTGGAGAAGCCCGTTTGGTTAATTGGAATAATAGAGTTTTCGGATGCCCATGATGTTAATTCCTCCAGGATGATTCCAGCGAAGTATTTTGCTTCCACGCCTAATAGGGCAATGAGCCGGTAGCTATTTGGATGCTTCTTACTGCCACGTTTGTAAATTGGGATGATGACTGACCCGTGCCAGGACTCTGGTAGAGTCTGCGTATGTCTTATATTATTAAATATTGGTGCCAAAGATTCGCTCCAAAACTCAGCGTCTGATTTATACAGTATCGGTGGTATGCCATTCGGCCCAGGTGCCCCAGTAGGTCGCCCCCTCGATATTGCTGGGGAACCTAGGGTTAAAACTACACAGTACCCCGGTAATACTTTTTTATCCCACCCACGATATTCGCCTCACCATTTTGAATGCTCTAAACATCTCATTTGTTAAACCACATTTTGAGCCCAAATAGTGAATGGTCTTATTCCGCAGAATGGCCCAAGATTCTTTATCTTTCTCCCTTGCCAACGGAACGTTTGCCACGACAACGATGTAAGGTGCCGCAGCTGGCGGGAGATCTAAATTAGTTGGTTCTAGAGCCATTTGGGAAGTTGATATTACCTGCCTATTATCTGCATGTCTTTTATCGGTAGGGGGTATCTCCAAGACTACTTTATCAGGGCTTTCCACACTGCTTCGATCTTCTTTACTACCATGCCCACTACACTTTGTTGTCCTGCCTTCCCTTGCAGTTTGTAGTGTCTTATTATTATTTTTTCTCCCTGAGGCGGATTATAGGTGACGTTCTTGGCAGGTGTTTTTCACCCCCCCGCAGTCTCGGCCTCCATTAATGTTACAGGCGCTAAGTCTTATAGTATTTTCATTAATTTAATTTGATTTAGCTCAATCTGGTTTAACCTGACCTGTATTGGTTCAATAAGGGCCTTAATAGTAGAGGTTAGGTTAGTTAGGAGGAACTCAAGTTCAGGGACAATGATGTTTCCTTGACCTTTATGTTTATTTTTACAGTTGTTATTATTTCTTGCCTGACTTGTTTTTTTCTTCGCTTTAGAGGACCCTATGGATAACTTCCTTAAATCTATAGTTTGCACAGGGGGACTTTCTTCTATTCCCGCAGTTGCATGTACCAAAGGTGGCAGACATATAGATGGAGTTTTATTTGTCATAGTGCAAGCTCTTTTAAATGGTGGGAGAGGTGACAGGACAGAATCATCTGACAAGATCTCCTCTCCTCCTATAGCAATACAGCCGTTGCTCAGGACCATTGGCATTTTAGGGGATACAAGCAACTCGGGAGATAAACCCTCCACGGGCCTGGGCACCCCACTACATTCTACCAAATTTAGGACCTCCTTATCCTTTATCAAGGCATCCTCAACACTAGATATTTGCTTCTCGAGTGCTCCCACTGTGCCTGTCAAATATTTAATTAGTGACATGCTATTTAAACTCTGCTTGGAATTAGGTTTCCCCGATGCGGATTTATTCAACTTCCTTTTTCCCATCCTCCTGCGTCCCATCCTCCTGCGTAGCACTTTTAAGCCACCCTGGTATTCTGGGATTAATCCGAATCACAATGGCCGATAATACAGCAATAGAAATGTCCCAAAAGTCACTTACAGTTCAACTTAATGTCGAGTTTTTAATCACGCCCGCTTCAAAGAGTCGGCGCCCAGTCCAGTCTCCTCTGGGCTGTGACGGGCAAGGACGGGCCCGCCCTTGGCCCGCACGCATCCCGTGCCGTGGGAGCCCCGTTGGCAATGTATCCTCCTCTCTCCCTCGAAATCCCGTGAGAGTGCGCTGCCTTCTGGGGACTGTGGTCTCGGCAGTCCCGCGCTACAGATGAAACAAGGGCAGTCAGGGTGTCAGATTACTTGCAGGAGGTAATCCTGGCGGCACAACCCCAATGGGCACAGTGAAAACGGCAGCAAGTTCAGAATGGGCGTCATGAATTACCAAATTCCTACCTAATATTTGTAAAGCCACAATTTTAGGAACATAAGGGCCCATTAGGATGTCAGGCGGATTGCCACCGCCATGCGGGCGGTGACGATCTGCCTGACATCCTTGTCCGCCCGCCACCCGCTCCCCCCCCCTGCCATATTACTATTGCGGGGTGGACCGCGGCGGAAGGAAACACCATCCGCCGCTTTTCCGCCCCGGTCGCCTTGCGGCCGGTGCGGAAAAGGGTGCATATGGTGGCGGTGTCTATCAGACACTGCCAGCCATATTAGCATGGGCTTTGGTGGGAGATGCCTTT
The DNA here is from genome assembly GCF_964261635.1 of Lissotriton helveticus. NCBI lineage: Eukaryota > Metazoa > Chordata > Amphibia > Caudata > Salamandridae > Lissotriton > Lissotriton helveticus. The sequence goes on from NC_136070.1 coordinate 645,753,508, forward strand.
TCGTGGCAGCAATGCCGCCATGGAAAGGGAGGCGGTCTTCACTTTGGGGGCCCCCTGTGGGCCCCCATGGTGAAGGCGAGGTGGGGGTGCACATGGGGGGTACCTGTGGTACCCCCCTGCATTTGCATACACAATGCGGCAGGCACCGCGCGGTGCCTACCGCTTTGTGTATGCAAATGCATGCCATACATTTATAGCATTGGGGCGGGTGCTGGTGTAAACACTACCCGCCGCAATGTTATAAATGCATGATGCGCCCACCACTGTGGCGGGCGCATCATAATATGCAAGGCAGGACCGCCGCTCAGCTCGCGGGCGGTCCCGTTTTCCACGAGGATGGCGGGCGGGCAAAGTCCGCCCGCCATCCTAATGGGGGCCATAATTCGGCCTCTCAGGAATTTATTAATATGTATTAATACGATTACTATTGGACAATTTCAATATAAAGGATTTCAAGAATACTATTTGGCCTAGAGGAAAAGTATATATTTGAATTAAGGGCTTTTTCTTGCACATTCTGTCAGCATATACTTCTAAAGAACATTATTTACAGTGTATGAAAATTAACAATAATTGTTCATCGTATTATTATTTGAGTTCTTTCATATTCAAGCATTTAAATTCTCTTAGAAGGAACCATTTTATATATGTGTGATTTGTAATATATGGTTTGTTATTGAGGATGTTGTTTTTATGGAATGTTCAGAAATAGTTGAGTATAATAATATTTTATTAGCAGTTTTTTTTTAAACAAACTTATTGATTGTTTTTTTTTGCCTGCTGTTATGTGATGAGTAACATTTAAATCACTGTTTGTAGTGAAATTCAATATATTCTGAGAACAGCGAAAAAGGCAAAGAAAATAACTTATATAATGTTGAAATTATGTTATGTTGTAAAACAATATATTATATATTATAACTGTATTTTTTCTTCTCTTTCACAGACCCTAATTCCAAAACATGACATTTTCACAAATTAAATTTATAAAAAACAACTGAAAAAAATGTTTAGTATTTTTTATATCTATTACTATGAAGGTAAGATTAACTAAGTATTAACATGCACAATGGGCTGTGTTTGCACACTGATGAAGAAAGGTGGGATGACGGAGTAGATAAGTGTGGAAAGATGCTTTGTGGGCGTTTTAAGTTACGGGATAGAGTTGCCTTGCATCCTTAGTGTCCCTGGGGGTCAACGAACCCACCAGATATCTGCAGAAAGTGCCAGAGAGTTGCATTGCAGAGAGGTGTAAAATGGGACATGGCTTCGGACCACCTCTCTGCAACGCACCTGTATGGTGTTCAATAAAGAGACATGGTGGGCTAGTAGGACCCAGGCACTTTCAGGATTATAAGAGACTAAATTCCTCAACTTAAAACACGTCACAGAGTGTGTTTGCACATGTGACATCAGGCCCCATCCCTTCCCTTTACCACTCTATCAACATGTCCTATCATTTTGCCAAAATCTCAGTACTTATAAATGTACCTTGTTCTCTGTTTGCAGTACTGAAATTACTCTACCTATCTAAACTACTATTATAAAGAGAGAACTGGAAACCTTTGAGGTGGGTAAACTCAATAAGTACAGCACCAATCACAACACCCAATACACCATTGTAAAGGGTAGGTTCAGCAGATGGACATAGGCTATACAGCTGGCCACCATATGCATTAGAAAGGTCAAAGAACATAGGGGGGTAAAGTAGTCCCTTGTGGGCGTGTTAAACTCCAGTGGGCGTGTCGTGGGTGTGATCGTGGGGCGAGGGGCGAGGGGGCGTGGCGTCGGGCGTCTCACCAAGCTCTAGGTTCACTACCTTCACTACAGTGGGCGTGTCGTGGGCGTTGTTGTGGGGCGTTATGCTGTGGCGTGTGGCGTCTCATCAAGCTACAACTTTGCCACCTTAACACCAGTGGGCGTGGGCGTGTCACGGGCGTGGTTGTGGGGCGTTATGCTATAGTAAATGTCCGCGGCATGCCGTTGGCCACGTACTACAATCAATCAATGTGGGCGTATCGTGGGCAACCATCATATGGGCGGGTACATGGGCGCGTACTACAAATGAAGCCCAATCGGCGCATACTACAAATGAAGCGCCGCCGCTTCAAGCACAACTTTCGACATAGGCACAAGTAAATATCCAAGTAGTAACAACAATATGCAAGCCCCAAATCATGCGCAACGTTAATCATATGGACCTGTAAATCGCCGCGTACTATTCATTAGCATAAAAAGAGGCGCAGCTACCAACCCCAATCACGCATCCAACATAGCTTTATCATGATTGGACGCGTCACTGAATAGACCTGTTAATCGCCGCATACTATTAATTAGCATAAAATGGGGCACGGCAAACAACACCAATCGCGCACCGACATACCTATCTCATGATTGGACGCATCCCGAATACAAGGAAGTAAGGAAAAAAACACGCGCCTTCCAGAAACATTGACGAACCATAACGCCATAATAGCCATAACGTTAAACTTTCACTCTGTTTTGGGCACTTGGCGCTTTACTCTAAAACGACCCGTTGCAGGGCTACACTGACCAATGCTAATATTCAACATCATCACGCACGCACATTCACGCCAGAAGAACATTCACAATCAGCACAAACACACAACCAACGAACGAAAGATGCGGGCAACGCACACGCACTCAAAGAAGCCCTCCGCCAGAGCGTCAAACTTTCACTCTGTTTTGGGCACTTTGCGATTCACTCTAAACAATCCAGGCAAAATTTAAAAAACATCACCCATGCACATTCACGCCGGAAAAACATTCACAATCAGCACGCACACACAACGAAGGAAATAAAGATACGGCCAACGCGCACACACTCCAATGAAACCAAAAATGCTGTATACCGTGAAATCTTAAAATAAATTAAACTTTGCCATTACAAACATTACACACATACTTTTTATATCCTGGACAAAGTCGGGACGGGCTGCTAGTTAGTCATAGTTAAGGATTGGCCTAGCCATTAACCCTAGTACAAGACAATTTCTTTATATACTATGCATGCACATCTGCAAGAAGCTACAAAGTATTAATACAGTCTTCAAAATACCCAGTTTATACCTATTTAGTTTTGGAATGTCTCTGGCATAGGATACCTTGTGACCTGAAAAAAAAAGATTTGTTTAGTTCATAACATTTCCCATTGTACCTATTGATGGACCACAGTCATTTCAATCATTCTTCTTTGAGCATCTTTGGAGAGATAACTTTGTACTTACCTCCTGCCACTCTCATACAATTTTTCAAACAATGAAGTAGCAATATGTTCTTATTGTAACAGTCTGCCAATACCTAAACACTTATGGGGCAAATTTAGAAGCATCCTGTGTGACAATGTCAGTTTTTGTAACAAAGTGATGGCGCAAGACACTCTTACATATTTACAAGGAGAGGAAAAGGCACTCTGTGTAGCTTTTCTTCTCCATGTAAATATGACCTCATCATACACACCATTTTGCATTGAAGGGGCGTTCTATAGGTGTTGCTGTGCGTGTTTGCACACAACACTCATAGAACAATGCACATCTCCAGATTTATCAGAAATCGTAAATCTGAACATGTGTGTGAATGCTGCTCCATTCTCCAATTGGTGTAGCAAGGCACAACAAGGAAAATTCTTTTCATTTCTCCTCATTTTTTCTCTTTCAATATATGCTGCATTGCAATGCATACATTGAAGGAGAAAAATGCCTTCACTGATTATATTTGTGGAGGAAGGTGTGTCTTCCTACACAAAAAGAAACTCCATACGACACAGATATTCTTGCACCATGGTGCAAGGGTGCCTATGTCACCGCATGTCTGCAGTTTAAGCAGCAGTGCAGAGGGAGGCATAGACTTGCAACATATGTATGTACATATGTTGCATCCCTGTGCTTTGGAAATACCACAGTACACTGCAGCTAAAGAGCTTACAGTGTCATGCTGCAGCACTTCCTTATAGTTCTGTACTTATACATTCACCATACACTACTAATGCATTCTTTCATTTAATTATGCACTATGCATTCATTTGACCAAACTTTCACACTATCACACAAATATAGCTCTTTTTATAACCAGAGAAGCTAGTTCTGAAAATAACTTTTTTTTGTTTTATAATTTTTTGAACGATTTTGTGATTTTGGGGGGGGGGGGGTTTCAACAGAAAAATTGAAAAAATTGAACAGGAGGAACAAAACAATCAACTTCAGAAAAAAAAGTCTAGCGCCGACGATTTTCCTGTGCTCTGCAGATTAAATCTACGGACTGCTCTCCGAAACACAGTAATTTGTTGCAATTAATACAGTGCACCTTCAGTTGACCAAACTGTGGATGTACGTCTGGATGTTGTGGCGATGTACCAGAAGTACTTGCAACTGCAGGTGGAGGGTTTTCGCGAAGTCTTCTGCACTCCCCATAAGCGAGGTTCACGGAGTGCAGCGTCTTCAGGTTTTTGTACATGCTGGACGTTCCACATGAGTATTTCTTGGTAGGATCTCCTCTGGAAAGCATCCTTTCACAAATCCTGCGGGTCACTTTAGTTGCATTTACTTTTTTTTGGCCTTCTGGGATCGAAAAAAAATTCCAGACCACTGAATTGGCTCTTTGAGGGCGTGGAGGCTCAGGAAGAAATTCTTGATCCGAAGAGTGCTCAGAATCTGATGGTTGTTGCTGTGCAGAAGCCATTTTGAGCAGTATTGATTAAATACTGCAAAAGAATGGAATCAAAAAAGGTTCTTCTCAGTTGAGAGATGTTCATCCAAAGAAGGTCTAAGAAGAATGATTGAAATGGGTGGGGTCCTTCAATAGTTCGAATAGGAATTGTTATGAACCAATCAAATCTCTTTTTTTCAGGTCACAAAGGGGTCCGCGCACCCTGCGCACAGGCAGCACGCACCCAACGCGGCTTCGCAAAATTGCATTTAAAAGTAATATAGGTTTATTAAAAGTAAAAGTATATTATTTTTATGATTAACTTAGATAATGTGTTGCCCTAATATGTATATTAAATACATATATATCTTTTGAGACATGAAAAAATTTCGTGGGGGTCGCGCACCCACCGCGTCAAACACGTATATGACGTCACACGGACACGCGCGCGCGTCGGGTAACGTAATACGTATATGTCGCGTATGCGCTTGGAGTTGCCTACCGGTCGCATAGCGATCGCGCACGAAAATACGCACCCATCGCACACCCTACCCGGATCCTACACAACAATCCTAAAATGGTGGCTAGGTTCCGCGCAGTGATCGTGAAAGGTACGCTTTGGGTGCGTGACTCCCCCAAAAAAATAGAAAAAAAATAATAAAGAAAATAATATAAACATATTTAAAAAATATATAAAATAAAAAAACCAATATTAGTTTCTGTCACCGGGTCACGAACGCAACAGGATCGCTCCCCGTGACTGAGTTTCCGTTTTCCCCGCAGGATTGGTCCGGGCCCTTTAAGGGAAGTCTGGATTCCCTTGGCCGTGTATCCGCCCCTCTGATGTCAGCGGAGAACAGCCGATCACCAGGAGACGGCATCGAAGAAAAGGAGGACCCGGAAGATGCCGATTTACTGCTGTGCCGAGGAGACATCGAACCCCGGAGAAGAAGCAAACGTGGAGGATGAACAACGGAGGACGCCGAGGCGGAAGGGAGAAGCAGAGAACCCGGGACGAGGCAAGCCGACAACGGAACGTCGGAGCAAGAGAGCCAGTCCGAGTCCCCGCCGAGGGAGAAGCCAGGAGGCCAACGGTCCCACGCACCGCCCAGCCACGCGCAGGAAGACACGTGGCTCAGTCAGGTACGGGGTTGTTTCCGTAACCTTATACATTTTAAGAAAGGGGGAACCGGGTAACGGAGGGAGTGGGAGGGGCAAGGACACACCAGTTGCTTTGCGCACTTCACTGCACTTCGGGTTCCATCTCTGTGAGGTCGTTGTTGGTGATGGTGGTTCAGTCTCTTGACTTCCCACATTGTTATCCTCACTCCCTTCCCCTTCAATTACGTAAAGCCAGGCAGTGAAGTAATTGCCACGTTTTCTTTTGTTTTCCTGTATGTACTGGGCAAGCAGCAAAATCCGAGCTGTGGAGACTCCACCCGAAGACCAAGCAGGAAGTCACCCCCAAGTCCACAGTAATTGACATTTGACTTTATTGTGCTATCTTGCCTAAGAACCCCAATAAAACCTCTTTACAAAGACCTTAACAGTGGCTCCTTCCCTCCTTGTATACCCTCAAGGTTACAACTTCAATATTTTAAAAAAAATTTTTTTCCAATTTATATTAAAAATATGTAATGTAATTTAAAAAATAAAGTATGTAAAAATAAATAGTTTAAAAAAGTACAAAATCACTATCAAAAAAGTAAATATAACAATTATTACACTTAAAAATTGTCATTTAAAAAAGCTTTGAAATTCATTGAAACAAACATCGGTTTAAGACATGTTATATATAGGAATTAGCATTTAACAAACCTTAGAAATTCACTGAAAAAAACCATCGGTTTCAGGGGTGTTATAGTTAGCTGGACATTTCACTCGTACAAAACCATTGAAATTCTAACTATAACTCGCGCGCCCGCAATCCACTGCTGATGATGTCACATATTATATAATTCATGACATGGTCAATGACATTACTGATGGCATCCCTGATGACATCTCAAATGACACCAATGATGATATCATCCATGTGACAATCTGATACACCTCATCATACACTAGTATAACCTTTCATCACTCATTATAAAATATGGAGTACCATATTTGAAACCATTGACACACCCATATAGGTTTCTAAAAACCCACTCAGTGATTCCTAGATCTATACACACATCTAAACACTTACTTAGAGATTCACTCATACATGCTGACAAAGATCAATAGAACACTATCAAATATACTTATACACCTACATCAACATTACACACCAGCATACATCCTATTCATGTATGCAGTCATCCTACTCACTTATGCAAACAATTGATCATACTTACATTTACTCAGCTACACACTTATACAAACACCACTTCATTTATTCATATAGATAGTAACTCATACATAGGGGCCGATTAGGATGGCGGACGGAAATGGGTACTGTCCGCCATGGTGGGGGAAATTTTACTCCCGGCTGCGCCGCGGAGAAACCGCGGTTGGGATTAGGATATTCATGTCACGAAACTCCGACCGCGGCGGACGGAACACAACCAACACCGTCCGCGGTGGACGGAACACAACCAAGTCCGTCCGCGGCGGACGGAGTCCAATGAACAACCACTGCCGCGGACGGAAATGACCGCGGAAAATAAAACATGTACCGCCATCCCTGAGAATACTCCGTGGCCGCAATTAGGATAAATCCGCCCGTACAACGGAACTCACAGCCATCCACGTCCGCGGCGGAAACAATGCAACGAGAACCACAGCATCAGGGCGGAAGGCCAACACGCACAACATCCCTAGCGCCTAACAAATGTATGAAAGTGCACCGCAAGTCCTAAGCAAACATACGAACATTGACAAGGCCCCCCCCCCCAGCACAAGCCACCATGACACGTCCCAATTATCCAATAATGCACACAAGTCAACACGCCCACCTACCACCTGACTGCCAACAACCATCGAGACACGACTATAAAAAGACACCCCCACACAACCACAATCCCTTGCACCACAGCATTGCTGCCAGCAAGAGGGCCATTCGAGACACTGCGAACTCACATAAAATCACATAGAAGACACCCACCCACCACCCTACCACACAAACACCCACCACACAAATCCTACACATCACACACCACACACCTGCACCTCCCAACTCACTCAACTCACACACTGAGCACCACACACCATGGCACCCAAAAAAAACCCCAAATTCACGGAGACAGAGTTGCGGGTAATGGTAGATGAAATTATCCGTGTGGAGCCCAACATCTTCGGGGCCCAAGTCCAGCAGACGACCGTGGCGCAAAAGAACCACATGTGGGACAGGATCGTCACTCGTGTGAATGCGTCGGGGACTGTGCCGAGGACCAAGCACGACATTCAGAGGCGGTGGCATGACCTTAAGACCAGGGTCAAGGGCATCCGAGCGAAAAACCACGCCAGAGCCAATCTTACTGGCGGTGGCACACCCCCGGAGCCCATACCCTACACCGATTGGGAGGAGAAGGTGCTGGTGATACTACACCCAGAGAGCCTAGACGGCCTTGACGAAGGAGAAGAGACTGGTGAGTACAAACCAAGCACCACGATCAGCACGACATGGTCAGGCTCACACAACTGAGAAGAAACATCCCCCACGCCCCAACCCATGCACGTCGGACACCAACACACTAACATGTCCATGGCTCCCAACAGGCCCCCATGTTCACGGGGAGGGTGGTGGTGGTGGTGGCGGTGGTGGAGGGTGGGGTGTGTGAGAGGCCCAAACTACAACTCCCAACAGGCCCCCATGTGCACGGGGAGGGTGGCGGTGGTGGAGGGTGGGGTGTGTGAGAGGCCCAAACTACAACTCCCAACAGGCCCCCATGTTCACGGGGAGGGTGGTGGTGGTGGTGGCGGTGGTGGAGGGTGGGGTGTGTGAGAGGCCCAAACTACAACTCCCAACAGGCCCCCATGTGCACGGGGAGGGTGGCGGTGGTGGAGGGTGGGGTGTGTGAGAGGCCCAAACTACAACTCCCAACAGGCCCCCATGTTCACGGGGAGGGTGGTGGTGGTGGTGGCGGTGGTGGAGGGTGGGGTGTGTGAGAGGCCCAAACTACAACTCCCAACAGGCCCCCATGTTCACGGGGAGGGTGGTGGTGGTGGTGGCGGTGGTGGAGGGTGGGGTGTGTGAGAGGCCCAAACTACAACTCCCAACAGGCCCCCATGTGCACGGGGAGGGTGGTGGTGGTGGTGGCGGTGGTGGAGGGTGGGGTGTGTGAGAGGCCCAAACTACAACTCCCAACAGGCCCCCATGTGCACGGGGAGGGTGGCGGTGGTGGAGGGTGGGGTGTGTGAGAGGCCCAAACTACAACTCCCAACAGGCCCCCATGTGCACGGGGAGGGTGGCGGTGGTGGAGGGTGGTGTGTGTGAGAGGCCCAAACTACAACTCCCAACAGGCCCCCATGTGCACGGGGAGGGTGGCGGTGGTGGTGGAGGGTGGGGTGTGTGCGACAGGAAACAGAAATGTCTACAAATCAATGTAACCATGTACTGTCCACATTACTGACCTGCTCGATCTTGTCCCTCAGGTGATCGTCAACTGACTGGGGAAAGCAGTACCCGGCCGCCAGCCTCGCCTCCCACACCTACAGGACTCTCTGCCGACGACGACACAGGCAGCTCCGGGGCGGAGGATGGAGCGGGACCAAGCACGCAGCCAGGGCCATCTGGCTCACAGGGACTCCCGGGACCGACCAACGTCGCATGTGTGACTCCCGCGGCACCCGTCTCTGTGATCTGCACAGTCCCCACCACCACCAGTACCACCAGTACCACCAGTACCACCACTACCACCACTACCACGAGCACCACGACTCCTGCCGGTGCCACCCAGCATGACCCAGCGCGCAACGCTGGTCCAACGGCCCCACACACAAGCAGGGTGAGTGGGCCACAAACACAGGCAACGGGACAACTGCCAATCAGGCGACCCACACACCGCCGGTCAGAGGAGGGACAGCTACCCGAGCCAGTGGCACAGTCCCTACAAGCTCTTGCCAGGTGCCAGGCCTCATACGACCGGTCCCAGGCAAACGCTGATCGTGTTCACGAGGACTCAGTGGACAACACCAACAGCCTGCGCGAGATCTCTGGCATCCTTGGCCAGATGTTGGTGATCATGGGCCAGCAGGCAACGATGTGGAGGGAATGGGTTGCCCGGAACAACCCCCCCCCCCCTCCACCATGTGTGTCAGCGCCACCGCCACCGTCACCTCCGCCTCCCCCGTCGCCTCCGCCTCCGCCTCCACCGCCGCCACCACCACCTGAGCCCCTGGCGACGGATGTGGCCCATCACCAACCTGCCCTCCCAGCTGCCTCTGTACCACCTCCGAGACGGAGGGGGCGGCCGAGGCAGGAAGTTGCTGAGAGCAGTGTTGGAGCGCCAGGCACACGCTCCAAGAGGGGACGACCTTGACAATGCCACTGCCTGTGCCAGACATTCACCCTGCAAACCATCCTGTCCCACATAGACAATCATTGCCACTGGTCTGCTGGACTAGCCTGACACCCCCCAATGTGGTGTCAGCACGGACATTTCATCTGCCATTACCTACAACTCCAACTCCCTCCCTCCCACTTACTTGTATATATTCACCAGCACAAAAGCACAACCTGTCAATAAATTGCATTTACTCACACAATGATGTTTTGCCTCCATGTTTATTCACATGATTGCCATCAGATACAGACGTAAACAGGTACAGGGATCATAGTCGCACATGATCATGGCGCTGCGGGAGTGACCTAGAGAAAACCAGAGACAGCAAACACACGTCAGTAAAGAGATTCACACACATCACAACACAATGCACAGCAACATTACACAAACGACAACCATCACACAAGCATGGGATGGGAGCACACACATCATGGACACTCCTATGTCCAAAGACATGAAGACACACATGTGCAACCATCACAAACCACACCCAGCTGAATAACCCCATATCCACACAACACCAGAAAACATACATGAGGCATTGTCAACCGCCACTAGAGGTAGATACTCACATTCAAGGGAAGTAGCGATCAATGAGCTGGCGCCTCTGGTCCACACCTTCCTCCTCACCACTATCCTCATCAGTCGACATGGGTGGGATGGGAGGCCGAGGAACTCCTTCGTCTTCAGGGTCCAACAGCAGTTCAATGTCATTGCGTACTGCCAGGTTGTGGAGCATGCAGCAGGCAATCACGATCTTGCATACTTTTCCTGGTGAGTAAGGCAGTGCCCCTCCGGTCTTATCGAGGCACCGAAACCTAGACTTCAGCAGTCCAAAGGTACGTTCGATGACTCTCCGTGTCCTTCCATGTGCCTCATTGTACCGCATTTCACCCGCCGTCCTCGGATTACGTAGGGGACTGAGGAGCCAGGGCCGGTTTGGGTAAGCCGAGTCGCCTATGTAGGGGGATGACAGAGACAAACATCAGAACAAGATATGGTGGGTACCCCATGCAACACAGAGATCACAAGAGTCCCCACTGCACACTCACCAACAAGCCACGCTTGACCGGGTGGCAGATTTGCCATGAGTCGTGGGACATTGCTGGTTCGCATGATGTGGGCGTCATGTGCGGATCCAGGAAATCTTGCACACACATGGGAGATGATGTCGCCAGGCACACCACCTGCACGTTCAGCGAATGAAAGTGTTTCCGATTCCTGAACACTTGTTCGCGTGCCCGTGGTCGAATGAGCGCGATGTGCGTGCCATCAATTGAGCCCACAACGTGAGGTATGTGGCCCAGTGCATAGAAACCAGCTTTGACAGCTGGCAACTCTTCCGGACGTGGGAAATGTATGTACTCATCCTTGTACAGCATCATAGCTGTTAACACATCCCGAAGAACCGTGCTGAACATTGCCTGTGACATACCCCCGGCACCTCCAACTGTATACTGAAATGTGCCAGTAGCGAAGAAATGTAGTACCGCCATGACCTTTGCAGTGGGTGTAAACGAGCCAGGATACGTTCTACGTGGCTGCAGATGAGGAGCCAATTGAGCCACAAGCTCCAGCAACCGACGTCGATCCAGCCTGAATTTCCGAATCACCTCCTCGTCTACCATATCCTCCAGCTGAGTGTATGGGCGATGCACATTTGGAGCCCTCCTGTGTGGGAGAGAGATGTAACTTAGGTCAACGTACAAACGACGCATACGTGTACAACTCCATCACATGTGTACCTTACTGACATAACTCCAGTCGTCACCCTAATGTATCGTAGACACATCACAGACACTCATGCAACTGCATGCACACAAACGATAAGTTTACACACGCCATGTCATCAAGCACAAATGCCACCACCAATGATGATGTGCATACGGTAATGACATGCATGGTGACAGAACGTATAAATCACATACACGGAATGCATGTGTACCACCACCACTGTAGTCACCTCGACACAACAATAAACCGACAACAGATGCATGAATTGGCCACACAGCCGTGATGTACTGTGTAGTTGTGAAGATGTAACAACGTCTGTAGGGTCAAACCCGACGTCAACACGTATGAATGCACATCTGTTGGCCATTGTGTGCCGACCGATGTCCATTGTATGGACACACATGCTATATTGTATGACATATGACCTTTCACAATCACGCTCACATCCCTCATGACGCAACTGCACACAACACATCACGGTGCAGCGTCTGACAAGATCACATATTTGGCGCCGCCATGGCGGTGCTCAACTTCCGCTACTTCCCAAAGGCAGAATGCGGCCTGCGTCCCTCTTCCCATTGGCTGCATGTGCAGGGACCGTGACGGGCACACATCGGCAACCGCACGTGCAAGCTTCAGGCACGGATGCTTCAGTTGCAACAATGTACTATCACTGGCGCCTCCATGGCGGGGCACGTACACAGCGGGGGAGGTGCAGGCCTATACACCCTGCAGATGTACTCAATGGACATGCCAGTTCATGACCCCCCTTACAGTCACCTTGCATCATCCACCGTACACCGGCCGGAGCGGCCGGCCCATGAACAACCGCCGTGCCCGGCCATGAACACAACCGCCATGGCCGTGCCCGGCCATGAACAACCGCCGTGCCCGGCCATGAACACAACCGCCATGGCCGTGCCCGGCCATGAACAACCGCCGTGCCCGGCCATGAACACAACCGCCATGGCCGTGCCCGGCCATGAACAACCGCCGTGCCCGGCCATGAACACAACCGCCATGGCCGTGCCCGGCCATGAACAACCGCCGTGCCCGGCCATGAACACAACCGCTATGGCCGTGCCCGGCCATGAACAACCGCCGTGCCCGGCCATGAACACAACCGCCATGGCCGTGCCCGGCCATGAACAACCGCCGGTCCCGGCCATGGCGGTTGTGTTCATGGCCGGGCACGGCGGATGTTCATGGGCCGGCCGCTCCGGCCGGTGTACGGTGGATGATGCAAGGTGACTGTAAGGGGGGTCATGAACTGGCATGTCCATTGAGTACATCTGCAGGGTGTATAGGCCTGCACCTCCCCCGCTGTGTACGTGCCCCGCCATGGAGGCGCCAGTGATAGTACATTGTTGCAACTGAAGCATCCGTGCCTGAAGCTTGCACGTGCGGTTGCCGATGTGTGCCCGTCACGGTCCCTGCACATGCAGCCAATGGGAAGAGGGACGCTGGCCGCATACGGCCAATCGCAAGTAGCGGAAGCTGTGCACCGCAACAACAGGGCCAGTCATTGGCCCATTTCACGATCACGCTCCCAGGGCTGACCAATTGCTGGCGACGTATGCCACTGACACGTGCTGAGGGCCCTATATATGTGTCTTGGCCAACATGAAACTTCCTACCCTGGGGACCAGTGCTGCCTGTGACCATCACCTCGACCTGCTGCTGCTGCTGAGCTGACCACCGACTGCTGCCTGTGACCATCACCTCGACCTGCTGCTGCTGCTGAGCTGACCACCGACTGCTGCCTGTGACCATCACCTCGACCTGCTGCTGCTGCTGAGCTGACCACCGACTGCTGCCTGTGACCATCACCTCGACCTGCTGCTGCTGCTGAGCTGACCACCGACTGCTGCCTGTGACCATCACCTCGACCTGCTGCTGCTGCTGAGCTGACCACCGACTGCTGCTCTAGTGCCATACTCCGTGATCTTGCCATGTCGAGAGGCAAAGAGATCCGGTCTCGACCCTTCACCGCCGCGGAGCTTGATGTCCTCGTGGACGGTGTACTCCGCAACTATGGACGCCTCTACGGCGCACCGGGACGGGTGGTAAGTGCAGTGTGGGACATGTTGGTGTGCATGAGGGGGCCAAATGATCAGGCCTATTTATATCTTAGCTGTGTAGTGTGGGCTAGACATATGTTCCTGATTGTGCATGGCTGCTGACAGTAACGTCTTGCCCCTATGTGTGTGACAGGCCACCTGTCCACTGACTTAAACCCTTTTGTCTCCCATCATGGTAGGTCAAGCTGCACCTTCGCAAGGACCTGTGGAGGACCATAGCACGGGAAGTACGGGCATTGGGGGTGTGCAACAGACGACATACACACTGCCACAAACGCTGGGACGACATTTCCAGGCTGAGCAAGAATGTAGCGGAAGTAACACTGGGCCTGATTCCAAGGACGCCCCGTCTGGCCCGACGCTCCATGACCCCTCTCATGCACCGTATCATTGCAGTGACGCATCCTGAACTGGCCGAACGTCTGAGTGCCGATCAACAGCAAACTAGCGGTGAGCATACTGTCTGTGTAGGAAACTTGTGAGTGCTATGCATGTATTGGTGCACAGACACACCATTGAGTTCCGTGTTGCGTATGTATGCCTGTGATGGCATTTTGGTCCCATTGGGTGGTACTCATTTGACATCCAGGTCCGCCATGTTGACACGCCACTTGCTTAGTAGTTGAGTGTTAAAGCACATCCCCTAGTGGTCCATGTCCCCATGGCAGAAAATGTGAGGATGACTGGTAGGGGTGGGCCATGTGCAGGCTGAGGGCTCATGAACCTTTGTCTGCTATGTGATTTGGCTATCCTGTTCCTTCTGTACGTGAGTGTGCCCATGACTCACACATCTTTTCTGTGCATTTCAGCTTTGACAGAGGACACTCAGCCACAGACGGTGGAGAGTAGCCGAGGAAATGAGTCCGGCTCAGACTTCGCACACACGCAGACTGACACGGAGGAGGCCAGCGCCGGAGAGGGGGACAGGACCGTCCCTGAGGACTCGCATGTGGAGACACCATCGTCCTCCTCGTCGGACACTCTTGGTGAGCCTGCACTGTTGTCACAGACTGGGAGTGGGCACTCATCACCTTCTGTCGGAAGACAGCACACAGGGCCCACACTTCCGCCAACTGCACCATGTATTGTTCGTGGCCGAAGGAGTAGGGGGAGCAGAGTGGCGTTCGGTGCAGGCACCGCTGCCCCTGCCACGGTGAGCCAAAATGCACTGTGTGCTGAGGCCGTTGATCTGCTGCGACAGCTGTGTGTGGGTCAGACCAATATGACAAATGCTTTCCAGGATCATGATAGGAAGTTGGGGCAGGTGGTGGCATTCATGGAAGGGATGCATGGCGATCTTGCAGGTCTACACAGGACAGTGCAGTCATTGGCAAGCAGTGTGTCGTCTGCAATAGTACAGTCGAATGAACAGGGTGCTACTTCTGTTTCCCCATCTACACCGCTGGATGTCTCAGGGGGTAGTGATTATTCAGAGCAGGACTCAAATACAGGTTATTGCACTAGAAGCAGCGTCAGACAGCACGTCAGGGCACGCAGGGCACAGACCCCATCCCCTAGATCAGCTAAATCTGTTCACGTAGACGACGTCAGATGCACTGGAGTACACACACAGGATCCACAAGTGTTGTTGGGGGACATGCCTTCCGGAGCTACACAGGCATTCAACACGAAAGGTACTCCGAAGGCAAGGGATACTCACATGTCCATGGACTGTTCCTTGGACAAGGCCAGTCAGAAGACAAAGGCACCTACTGAGAGCAGGGAGACTCCCAAGAGCAGGCCCACAGCAGAGGTAAGGGACACTCCCAAGGACAGTGAGAAGACTAAGGCACCTACTAAGAGCAGGGAGACTCCCAAGAGCAGGCCCACAGCAGAGGTAAGGGACACTCCCAAGGACAGTGAGAAGACTAAGGCACCTACTAAGAGCAGGGAGACTCCCAAGAGCAGGCCCACAGCAGTGGATAGGAACACTCCCAAGGACAGTGAGAAGACTAAGGCACCTACTAAGAGCAGGGAGACTCCCAAGAGCAGGCCCACAGCAGTGGATAGGAACACTCCCAAGGGCAGCGACACACACAGGGAGCAGGTGTCTGCTGGAGGCAGGTGCACCACAGACGACAAGTCTGCTGGCAGGAACAGGGCGGCGAGCAGGGCACAGGCTACATCCAGAGACAACACTCCACCTAAGGATAAGGCACATCCTACGGACAAGGCATCTAGCATGGACAATGGCGCAATCAAGGACAGGCATACTTCACCCCTGGCTGCACTGAGGCTGATGTTTTCTACTAAACGCCAAACTGATGTCTCCGCGGCGGAGTCCCCCCATACCTCCACTCCCATCCAGGCCAGTCAGAAGCAGAGGAGGGTGTCCCCTGTTGTTGCATCCCCCATTACACATCATTCCGAGTCCAGGCGGCAGGCACAGAGCAAACGACAAGCAGGCTCCAGCACATCCCCCGAAACCAGATCCCCGGCAGCAGTTGCTCCACCTATACTGGGTGGTGATTCTTTGGAGTCCCCACCACTTGGCAGTCCTGTCCTGTCCAGGGTGCACTCACACCTCCCTAAGAAACGCAGACACACACCATTGACACCTGCAAACCCCGATTTGGCTCTAGGTGAGCTATCCCCAGCTCCCAGGCCCACCCTGCCTCCTGGCCCATACAGCCCTGTGGCTCATCATTTCAGTTGTCCCAGTGGCGCCGGTGCAGTTGACTCTCATGTATCAGATGGTGGCACAGTGTCAGTTGTGCCCTCTCCTGTTGCAGGTCCTGGCAGTGTATCTGGGTCTATGGCTCACGTGTCAGTTAGAAGATCTGTGGCTGTGTTGCACACTCCTGTTTCTGGTGCTGGCAGTCTGTCTGGGTCAGTGGCTCACGTGTCAGTGACTACATCTGTGGCTGTGTCTCACACTCCTGTTGCTGGTGCTGCCAGTGTGTCTGGGTCCGTGGCCCATGTGTGTGTCACTCGGGCTGTGGCTGTGTCTCACACTCCTGTTGCTGGTGCTGCCAGTGTGTCTGGGTCCGTGGCACATGTGTGTGTCACTCGGGCTGTGGCTGTGTCTCACACTCCTGTTGCTGGTGCTGCCAGTGTGTCTGGGTCCGTGGCCCATGTGTGTGTCACTCGGGCTGTGGCTGTGTCTCACACTCCTGTTGCTGGTGCTGCCAGTGTGTCTGGGTCCGTGGCCCATGTGTGTGTCACTCGGGCTGTGGCTGTGTCTCACACTCCTGTTGCTGGTGCTGCCAGTGTGTCCGAGGCAGGTAGTTCACGCAGTCCCCCCTGATTCTGTGATGTGACGTGCTGTACACTTCACTCAAATGTTAATTCACATGGTGTGTCCATTGAGAACTGCGTGGCACTCTTGTGGTCCCTGTGACGGGTTGGTAGGGACACGTAGTTGTGCTGCCTCTGATGTACCTGCTCTGTACTCTACAATGCCCTGTTGATGCTCTGATACTGCATGCTGCCCTCTCGTTACCTGCCTCTGATGTACCTGCTCTGTAATGCACAATGCCCTGTTGGTGCTCTGATACTGCATTCTGCCCTCTCGTTACCTGCCTCTGATGTACCTGCTCTGTAATGCACAATGCCCTGTTGGTGCTCTGATACTGCATTCTGCCCTCTCGTTACCTGCCTCTGATGTACCTGCTCTGTAATGCACAATGCCCTGTTGATGCTCTGATACTGCATTCTGCCCCTCTCACGTGCTGCCTCTGATGGAGCTGTTCTGTGCAATGGACTGTTAATGCACTTGGCCCCTCTCACGTGCTGCCTCTGATGGAGCTGTTCTGTGCAATGGACTGTTGATGCACTTGGCCCCTCTCACGTGCTGCCTCTGATGGAGCTGTTCTGTGCAATGGACTGTTGATGCACTTGGCCCCTCTCACGTGCTGCCTCTGATGGAGCTGTTCTGTGCAATGGACTGTTGATGCACTTGGCCCCTCTCACGTGCTGCCTCTGATGGAGCTGTTCTGTGCAATGGACTGTTGATGCACTTTGCCCCTCTCATATGTTGCCTCTGATGTACCTGCTCTGTTGGCCACACTGCCCTGTTGCTGTTCTGATACTGCATTCTGCCCTCTCATGTGCTGCCAGTGATGTGACTGTTCTGTGCAATGGACTGTTGATGCACTTGGCCCCTCTCACGTGCTGCCTCTGATGGAGCTGTTCTGTGCAATGGACTGTTGATGCACTTGGCCCCTCTCACGTGCTGCCTCTGATGGAGCTGTTCTGTGCAATGGACTGTTGATGCACTTGGCCCCTCTCACGTGCTGCCTCTGATGGAGCTGTTCTGTGCAATGGACTGTTGATGCACTTGGCCCCTCTCACGTGCTGCCTCTGATGGAGCTGTTCTGTGCAATGGACTGTTGATGCACTTAGCCCCTCTCACGTGCTGCCTCTGATGTACCTGCTCTGTACTCTACAATGCCCTGTTGATGCTCTGATACTGCATTCTGCCCTCTTGTTACCTGCCTATGATGTACCTGCTCTGTACTCTACAATGCCCTGTTGATGCTCTGATACTGCATACTGGCCTCTCGTTACCTGCTATGTTGTACCTGCTCTGTACTCTACAATGCCCTGTTGGTGCTCTGATACTGCATTCTGCCCTCTCGTTACCTGCCTCTGATGTACCTGCTCTGTACTGCGCATTGCCCTGTTGATGCTCTGATACTGCATACTGCCCTCTCGTTACCTGCCTATGATGTACCTGCTCTGTACTCTACAATGCCCTGTTGATGCTCTGATACTGCATACTGGCCTCTCGTTACCTGCCTCTGTTGTACCTGCTCTGTAATGCACAATGCCCTGTTGATGCTCTGATACTGCATGCTGCCCTCTCGTTACCTGCCTCTGATGTACCTGCTCTGTAATGCACAATGCCCTGTTGATGCTCTGATACTGCATGCTGCCCTCTCGTTACCTGCTATGTTGTACCTGCTCTGGTGCCCACTTTGCCCATGTTCACGCATACACTGTGATTTGACCCCTATTATTTGACAATAAAGGTAGTCTATCAAGTCTCGTGGTCTGTCGTTGTCATTCCTGCTTGCGTCCTGCTAATGTGTATTCGTATATGCTTCTCATCAGTGGTTTCGGTAACATGACACTCCCCCTCCCTACGTCACGTCCCTTGCTGGTATTCCCCTCCAGACAGCCAATGGTTTGTACCTTACCTGCGTCGTCGTCCATAGTAGGCCATGACTAGGACGTGGTGGATCGCGAAGAGCATCGGGAAAGCGTGTAGCGCCGGGTCCATGGTGGTGGTCAGCTTGCGGTGGGTATCTCGGCTGTGTCACCTATGTTCGCTGTGGGGATTCCGCCGTGTTAAGACAGGTTGTTTTTCCGCAGCGGTTTTATGTGTGTTTTCCGCCATCTTGATTTGGGGGACGGTCTTCGACGTCAGTGCGTACGGCGGAGCGTTTGGATGTGTTCCGTCCGCCGCGTGGTCGTGTGTAGTTGGCCGGCGGAGCGTGTTTTTCCGTCGCGGACGGAAATTTGACACGTTTTCCTATCCTGATATGGCGGACGGAGTATCCGCGGCAGGCGGACACGGAAAAGGCTTTTTCCGCCTACTCCAGGGCCGCGGTGGCTCTTCCGTCCGCCATCCTGATCGACCCCTTAGTGTGTTATAAAATCACTATTACAAGTATACAGTTATCTATACAGTCACTCATACAATCACTGAGTCGTATGTATACTTATTTATATACAATAACTGTCACATACACTGCCTTTTATATTTCTACTTTGTTGGACATGTATCATTGAGAAATATATTTAGTCATCACTACAGCCATAAACACATTTGCTCACCCGAACAACTGTTTGCACATGCAGTCTTAACCTCATATACCTACTAAATCAACTATTTACACATCTTTGGACAGTCACACACATCCCACCCAACCACACACACATTCACTCTCCCATACAAATACTCACTTAACTAATCAATAACTAATATAGACTTTCACATAGCTAGTAACCAACTTATGCAGTAGTTTACACAACAAGAGACAGAGTGATACAGATATTCACACAGTTTAATCACTATCCCATATATTTAGTGAAACACTTTAAATTAGTCACTTAAACAGTCAATCACACTGCTAGTAAATCCTCTATCCAGACACTTATACTTCCACTCATTCTTCAATGCAGATTGCTATATATATAATACATATTTAAATATCGAATCAAATCACATTCACTGCATGATGTCATCAGTGATGTCATTTGAGATGTCATCAGTGATGTCAAGAGTGATGTCACTGACCATGTCATGAATGATGTAATATGTGACATCATCAGCAGTGGATTGCGGGTGCACGAGTCATAGTTAGTGGAACTAACTATAACGGAGGAATTTCAATGGTTTTGTACGAGTGAAATGTCCAGCTAACTATAACACCCCTGAACCCTATGGTTTTTTCAGTGAATTTCTAAGGTTTTTTAAATGCTAATTCCTAACTATAACATGTCTTAAACCTATGTTTTTTTCAGTGAATATATATATATATTCTCTGAAAAAACCATAGGTTTCAGGGCTGTTATAGTTAGCTGGACATTTCCCTTGTACAAAACCATTGAAATTCCTCCATTATAGTTAGTTCTGCTAACTATAACTCGCACGCCCGCAATCCACTGCCGATGATGTCACATATTACATCATTCATGACATGGTCAGTGACATCACTGATGATATCACTGATGGCATCTCAAATGACATCACTGATGACATCACTGATGACATCATCCAGTGAATGTGGTTTGGTTCAATATTTAAATATGTATTGAAGAATGAGTGGATATATAAATATCTGGATGGAGGATTTAGTAGCAGTGTGATTGACTGTTTAATTGACTAATTTATAGTATCTCACTAAATATATTGGATAGTGACTAAACTGTGTGAATATCTGTGTCACTCTGTCAGTTGTTGTGTAAACTGCTGAATCAGTTGGTTACTAGCTACGTGAAAGTCTATATTAGTTATTGATTAGTTAACTGAGTATTTGTGTGGGAGAGTGAATGTGTGTGTGGTTCGGTGGGGGGGTGTGACTGTCCAAAGATGTGTGAATAGTTGATTCAGTAGGTATATGAGGTTAAGACTGCATGTTATAACAGTTGTTTTGGTGAGTGAATGTCTTTATGGATGTGGTGATGAGAAAATATATCTCTCAATGGTACATGTCCAACAAAGTAGAAAAATAAAAGGCAGAGTATGTGACAGTTCTTGTATATAAATAAGTATACATTAGATTCAGTGATTGTATGAGTGACTATATGGATAACTGTATACTTGTAATAGTGATTTTATAAGACACTAAGGGCCCCATTAGGATGGCGGGCGGATTGCCCCCGCCGGCCCGGTAGGGGCAATCCGCCCGCCATCCACGCAGAAAAGACCCCCGCCATATCACAGTGGCTGGGGGGGTCTGCGGTGGACGGAAAGACTGTCCGCCGCTTTTCTGCCCGGTCGACCGGGCGGAAATGGGTTCAATATGGTGGCGGTGTCTGACAGACACCGTCAGCCATATTACAATGTGGCCTTGAACATGCCTTTCCGTGGCGGCATGCGGAGTCTGCTTGGGGGGCCTGTTGCGGACCCCCAGGGACTCTGGGTGGGTGGGGGGTGCACATGGGTGGCACCTATGGTACCCCCTGCCTTTCAATGAACAAGGTGGCAGGCACCGCGCGGCCTGTCACGTTGTGCATTGAAACGCACAGCCTGCCTCTGTGGCATTGCGGCGGGTGGTGCTCTCTGCACCACCCGTCGCAATGTTGCAGATGGCCAATGCGCCCGCCAGTGTGGCGGGCGCATGCAAATCGGGAGTGCGGGACCCCCGCACCCTCAGCGGGCGGTCCCAGTTCCCGAGTGTATGGCGGGCAGACAAAGACCACCCGCCGTACCAATGGGGCCCTAAGTATGAGCTACTATCTATATGAACAAATGAAGTGGTGTTTGTATAAGTGTGTATCTGGCTAAATGTAAGTATGATCGATTGTTTGCATAAGTGAGTAGGATGACTGCATAAGTAAATAGGATGTGGGCTGGTGTGTAATGTTGATATCGGTGTATAAGTATATTTGATAGTGTTCTATTGATTTTTGACAGCATGTATGAGTGATTCTATAGGTAAGTGATTAGATGTGTGTGTAGATCTCGGAATCACTGAGTGGGTTCTTAGAAACTTGTATTGGTGTGTCAATGGATTAAAATATGGTACTCTTTATTTTACAGTGAGTGTTGAAAGGTTATACTAGTGTATGATGAGTTGTATGTCATCAGTGATGTCACTGACCATGTCATGAATGATGTAATATGTGACATTGTCAGCAGTGGATTACGGGCGCGCGAGTTATAGTTAGCAGAACTAACTATAACAGAGGAATTTCAATGGTTGTGTACAAGTGAAATGTCCAGCTAACTATAACAGCCCTGAAACCTATTGTTTTTTCAGTGAATTTCAAAGGTTTTTTAAATGATCATTTTTGAATGTAGTAATAGTTATACGTATTTTTTTATACTGATTTGCTACCATTTTTTAACTGTTTATTTTTACATATTTTATTTTTTAAATTACAATATATATTTTTAATATAAATGGAAATACATTTTTTGGGGAAAATATTGAAACTGAAATAATGTTTTGTTTTGCTTTATATTTTTATTTGAATATATTTATATTATTTTCTTTATTGTTTTTTTTTCAAATTTTTTCAGGGAGTCGCGCACCCAAAGCGTAACTCTCTCGATCGCTACGTGGAACCTAGCCACCATTTTAGAAATGTTGTGAAGGATCCACGTAGGGTGTGCGACGGGTGCGTATTTTCGGAGATGTGTGCGATCACTATGCGACCGGTACGCGACTCCAGCTCCTGCGTATTTGCGACACATGCGCATTACTGTACGAGCCGCTTGCGCGCTTCCTCGTGGCGTCAGATACGTGTTCGACGCGGTGGTTGCGCAAATCCGGCAATTTCTTTTTATATTTAAAATGATATATATATGTCTTTAATATACATCTTAGGGAAAGGCATTATCTAAGCTATTCATAAAAATAATATATTTTTACTTGTAATAAATTTATATTACTTTTAAATGCAATTTGGCGAAGTCGCGTTGGGTGTGTGCCGCCTGTGTGCAGGGTGCGCGGACCCCATGTGACCTGAAAAAAAAAGATTTGATTGGTTCATAACATTTCCCATTCTAACTATTGAAGGACCCCACCCATTTCCATCATTCTTCTTTGAGCTTCTTTGGAGAGTGATCTCTGCGCTTGGAAGAACCTATTTCCATTACTTTTTTTTGGTGTTTTTGAGAATAAAAACAATGTCATGGCTTCAGGACAGCAGCCACAGGAGCAGGAGGAACATTATTCAGAGGAAGAATGTTTACTGGACGCTCCACGCCCACAAAGGCCAGTATTGGTGGCGTGGAAGTTTTTCACCTTTCCGGAGGGGCAGAAGAAAGTGAATGCCACCAAAGTAACCTGCAAGATCTGTGAGCGTATCTTGTTCCGAGGTAGTGCTGAGAAAAAATACTCTAGCAGCACTGCCTCGATGTATAAGCACCTGAGGACTCTACATCAGGTGAATCTAGCTCGGGAGGAGTGTAGGAGAGCAGAACAGAAACCTCTACCTGCAGTGCCTGGTTCCTCTGGCAGTTCTACAGCACCATCACTACCGGACATACGTCCTGAATTTGCTATACTTAAACAGCACTGCGTAAAGTGCAACAAACTAATTTCCTATGGAGAGAAGTCTGTTGAAGCAGTGTGTGATGCGCAATGAAATCATCGTTGCTAGACTTTTGTTCGCTTTTTTGGGGTGGAAATGCCACTTAATTCCTGAAGTTTTCTGTTTTTTTCGTTCTTTTTTCATTTTTATTTTTTTTAAAACACCCAAAAATAACAAAATCGTTCAGAAAAATACAACACAAATACAAAAGAAAAATAGAAGAAAAAATAAGTTCTTCTCAGAACTTACTTCTCTGGTTAAAGAAAGAACTATATTTGTATGCTAATGTGTGAAAGTTTGTTTGAATGTATGTGTATGCTTAACTGACTGAAAGAATCCATTAGTAGTGTATGGTGAATGTATAAGTGCAGAACTTTAAGGAAGTGCTGCAGCGTCTCATGTAAGCCCTTTAGCTGCACTGTGCTGTGGTACGTCCGAAGCACAGGGATGCAACATATGTACATAAATATGTTGTAACTCTATGCTTCCCTCTGCACTTCTACACAAACTGCCGACATACAGTGACACAGGCATCCTTGCACCATGGTGAAAGCATGTCTATGTCGTGGAGAGATTGTTTTTGTGCAGGAAGGGACACCTTCCTACACAAAAGCAATCAGTAAAGGCATTTTCCTCTTTCAATGTATGCTGTCCAATGCACCATACATTGAAAGAGAAACACGCATTTACAATGCAAAGGTCTTGTCTTTGTTAAAGTTAGAGCTATTGGCATTGCTCATGATTTTTTTTTTTAAAGATATAAATAAATGGCATTGTCATTTACAATGCCAATAGCTTAATCTCTCGCAAATGCGAGACCTATTGCATTTGCACCCACAAAAGAGAGCCACACACAGCCACACACACACAGCCACACACACGCACACACACCCGCACACACGCACACACACACACACACACACACAGAAACAGAAAGAATACCCCACAAAAAGACTCCATACAGGTTTAGAAGCACTAACACTATTATAAACAAAACAAGACCTAAATGACAAAAATCCAATGTATAGAAATCGAGATATTGAATTTTAAAGGAATAAATGCAGTGAAGCGCTTAGAAGCAAGTCGCATGAAAAAGTTACTTTACATCGTGCTGGGCCGGGTTAAAGTCAATGTTCAGGCTGACCGTGTGGAAGGGCAGGCCAGCTACAGAACCCATGCAGGACCAAGTAATCAAAGTACCTTTCCTGGTCACAAACAGTGTGATGCGTAGATCTATTCCACGTAGTGATGGCAATGCGCCAGTTCCGAAGATGGGTGCTGGAGTCGAGAGGTGTTGAGTGATGTGCCGCACCAGATTCTGCCACACAGTTGAGGGGATGCATCGATCTCACCAAACTGCAGTGGCGGCAATGCGCTGTTCGATGCATTAATCTCTAGAGGCAAAGTGCTGGTTCAAATGCGATGTGGCAATTAAACTCCAGCAACAGTGTTGATCGCCGGTTCTG
Source organism: Lissotriton helveticus (assembly GCF_964261635.1). Classification (NCBI taxonomy): domain Eukaryota; kingdom Metazoa; phylum Chordata; class Amphibia; order Caudata; family Salamandridae; genus Lissotriton; species Lissotriton helveticus. The sequence continues at coordinate 645,778,654 of NC_136070.1, forward strand.
TTACACACAGAAAGGAGATGCGCCAAATGCCATGTTGCAAGTATCTGGACCACTTCCAGTACGTTCAGGCACAGGAGCAGGGGTAAGGGCTTTGATATCCCTGAGTCTCAAGCAACAGGAGGCAAGCCATAAGCACCTGGAGATCACTTGGAGGTAAGGCAGAGTCAAGCTTTCAGCAGAGTCTGAGAGCAGTAGACAGCAGGGCAACTCAAGAGAGAAGGAGGCCTTTAAAGCTTGCAGTCTAAAGATGAGTCATTTAAGCACCACAACAGTCCTTCTGATAAAGATTCAGTTCAAGATCTAGAAGTGTCTGATTTTCGGGGTGGGGGTCAGAGACCCAGTACTTTTACCCAAAAGTGCCTTTGATGTGAGGGTGTGACTTCAAAGCAGCCCTCTGAAGTGCACATGTTCTCCTTTCAGCCCATTCCTGCCCATCAGGGATAATCAGTCCTTTTTGTGAGGACAGGACACTGCCTATTCAAGTGACATGTTAGACCCTCCCATCCACCCCGCCCAATCAAGGCTATCAGAATGCAGATGTATTTAGAAGGGTACTCAGATCCATCTATCCTTTCTGTGTTGTGGCTGTCTAGAGGGAATGCACAAAGTGCAGCTGTCACCCACGCCAGACGTATATTGGAGATGGGCTGTCACGCACACAAAGCAGTAAGTGCAATGTCTACTTTCTAATAGTGCTGTAAACAAATAGAGCCTAAAAAGAGCCTGTTTGACTAGGGCTCGTGCAATGTGTCTTGCATGAGACGTAGTATTGTGACCTAACTCAACCCTAAAGTACCCAACTTTTCCCCCAACAACCCTCTAACCAACCATTCTAAAAAAGAAGCATTGGTTGCCCCAAAAACAAGCAACCCCAATAGGAACAACGGGAAACATCCTTTACAACGCAACTTTTACCACGCAGTGCTAATACAACGCAGGTTTTACAACGAAAACCATTACAACGCATTGCGCTGGGGGGGCGCTCTAGGATAGGGAATAGATTTAATTTACTATCCAACACCTTCCCTAGTGTCCACGGGGACTGGAGTTGGAATAGTAAATTAAACTATTCACTATCCAGAACCCCAAAGCGCTATGCGTTGTAATGGTATGCGTTGTAAAAACTGCGTTGTAACAGCATGCGTGGTAAAAGCATGCGTTGTAACATCATACATCCAGGAACAACATACAATACAACTTAGTACTCTATCAAAATAAAGTAATCACCATAGTCTTGTGTAGCAGGGAGTGATTTGGGTAGAAATAAATCCTTATTATTAAAATCAACGCTAACCCCTGTGTTATGTTCTGAATCCTGAGTTTGTGCTTCTCCAGACCAAGTACTCTTAAAAAAATGTCTACCTGTATGGATGACACGTCAATCATACACCTTGTAGTCCCCTTGCCTTATGTAACATTTTCTATTCACTGATCTACACATGTCTGATTCAATGTCTCTGTATGTTTGTGATGTAAAATGCTCTGATACCCTAGAGTGATATGAGAGGTGCTATAAAATAAATTAAATACATGTGACAGTGGAGCTACGGAGAGATGAGAGGCACTGTTGGAGGGTAGTAGTGTGGGAATCATTGAAGAATAACAATCATTGAAGAGTGACAAAAGATAGTTGTATCCTGGTGCACAGTAAGGTCATTATTTACTATGCTTTAAAAGCTAATACAATTCAATAAATAATGTCAAATGTGTTGTAAAATGCACCATTTTCCCTCGTATTTTCCATGGGGGAGAGCCGCTGAAGCCCCCTTTGTAGGGGTCAGGTTCACTCGCTACACTTGGTGTGCACTGTACAGGGACTGGTCTGAAAACATTTGCCAGAGCAACTTTAGGTTTCTAGTCCAGCCTTGGGCAGAACAGGAGCCGCGGGCAGCAAAATAAAACCAAACAATGAAAAGTCGCGAGATGCAGCACCAGCCTTCTCATTAAGATTTTTCAATTTTTGCAAAGATATTTAATATAAAAATACAAAAATCTTTAATAATTCAAGTCTAGTCTTTGTTTGATGTGCACACATGTGTGTTTATTTGTTTCGAATTACAGTTTTAATGTTTGACATTTAGATCATACAAATTGCTTGGGGGTCACCCGCTTCCAGTAGTGACTCAATGGGGGTCCTCAGGAGTGAAAAGTTTGGGAACCACTGGGTTAGAGGTTTAGGGTATAATAGTTAGGATTTTGAGGTACAGATTTAAGTCTTAAGGGTTTTGGGTATAATGTTAAGGAGTGCAAAGGTTAGGAGTTAGGGTTATTACGGTTGTAGGTGCTAGGGTTTAATATTGTGGGATATAAGGTATTAGGATTGACACTTTTGGGTGTAGGGTTAATGGATTAAGGGATTTGAGATTAACACATTGAGTATAAGGTATAGGGCCTAAGGGTATGTCTTAAGTATTTCAGGAATCTTTTTAAGGTTATGGTGAAGAGGGTTAAAAGTGTGGGTTTAGGATTAAAGAAATCCTGCTATTATATTTCTTTAATAATATAGAGGAACATGTTTTACATATGAGGTATGCTAATGAGTATTTCGCGAAATTATATCAATCTGTATGAAAAATATGCAAGTTTATTTTTCATAGTAACATTGCACGCAATTTATTTCAATGGAACACACATGATTTTCCAGGCATCTATTTCTCAGTAAACAATATGAATTATCTAGGTATACAAACATATACATTCAAACACACACCTCCTGAGTATGTAGTTTTATTGTTTTCTATAATATTTCCTATGACAGTCATATATGTCTCTCTGATCCTCTTCTTTCTTAGCTTTAAACCAAGTACCCATAGAATTTAGTTCACTAAGCACCTGTTTAGATGATTTCTCATTTAAAAAAAGGTTATTATTTATGTTTGCATGTTTCATTTTTTGTGATTGCTTGTGTTTGCTTGTGTATTTTTAAAACATCTATAAATGTGGTAATTGAGCGTGACGTGTTTTAATTGTTAGGGCCTGATGTCTGTACATATTACGACATACCTAATTTGTAGAATTCTTTCATTGTAAAACATTCCCTTAGTGGTTCAGAGTTGATGTTCTGAAGTGAAAAATACTTTTGTTGATTTATTGTCCTCAAAATTTTACAGGCATCTCTAGTTTTTGCTTAGCTATTTCATTTTCTGGTAAGTTGTATTTGTTGCTGCACTTTCGGGCTGGTATTGTTGTTATTAAACTCTGCTCTTCCTTCTGTCTGTTCATGTAAGTCTTCTGTTTGAGGGCTGTCAGGCTGTACACCTGTGTTATGAACCTGGGAATTGGTGCGGTATAGGAGAAAAACGTACAGGCTGTGAGGAAAAGAAGAAGGATTACTTGTGTTCTGTTCAAACACTATTTACCATCTAGAGATGTCTAATATATATTGACTTTAGGGCTGGGCTTGTCAACCTATCAAATAGGAAAAGGTGAGATACCTATGAGGTATATTTGCATCTAATCAATGTCAGTCGTGATGGTTTCAATATCTTTGGTAAGTCTTACAACCTGCAGAAATATTACTATTTTAGTGGGCTGGAAATATGAGTTCTAAATGTTAAAAGCAGCAACAGAATGAGTTGGTGTTCGACCTGGCCCTCTATGCAGGTCACCCCTGATGTTTGCCTTCCTTCGCTGAACCCAGTTATGTTGGCTTTTAGGACTCTGTGCACGTTGCTCCTGCTGATCACTGGTAAAGTGATTGTGCTTTCCCTTTAAAACAGGGTAGAATTGGCCTACACCTGATTGGTACATGTAATTTACTTGTAAAACCCTAGTACATGGTACTAAATGTACCCACTGCCTGTAAATTACACGCTACTAGTGGGCTGTAACACTCATTGTGCCCCCATCTCCAACACTAAGGTAGCACTGCAAAACATATCTTACGTCTGCCACTAAATCTGTAGTACATTTTTCAACAAAACTGCCCATTTCAACCAGGAACAAAAAGCTTTTTGCTAGGCTAAGCATTCCTCTTTAATACTTATAAGTCACCCCTAAGGCAAGCCCTAATGGCTCATAGGGCAGGGTGCAGTGTATTTAAAAAGTAGCAACGGTTTACTTCAGTGTTACATGCTCTGACAATGAGAATATCTTAAAGGCATGAATCACTGCCTTTCCTTTGTAACCCTAGACAGTTTTGAGCCAAATATAGGAACAAGTGAAGTTTAGACAAAGGGGACATCTCTCACCTGCAGACTGGCACTTAAAATAAAAGTGGTACCTTCAAAACCTCTCATCAGAACACTCCTCGACCTGTGGATGATTAAGAAGAAGAACTGCCTGCTATTTGAAGATGGAAGATTGGACCTGCTTGACTTGAGCTCAGGCTTCATGGAAATGACCCCAAGAGTCAGTTGACTGACAACCTGTTTGAGCTATAGGGACAAAGCAACCTTCCAGCGGCCTCCCTCCAACTGCAAAGCTGATCAGCACCAACTGGGCCTACCTGAGCCCTGCTGACGGCCTCTGCTGGAGTGAACTCTGATCCCCAGTAGGTGCCCATCCAAGTCATGGACCCTTGGCTAGAATCAGAGTGTTCCCTTCTTGTCTGAAACCACAAGTGCTGAGTCCCAGGTGAAGATTCTGAAGTTTATGGCCACTGTGCAACTGCGAATGGACTCCTCATAACACCTGACAACCATCTGCAATGCCAGCCAATGTGAATCTCCTGCGACGACTGCTCTTCATGTCCGCTCCTAGATCCAGCACCACGCAAACAAACGATGGATGGAATGCTGAATGAATCAAACATTTACCCCCACTCAAGAGATCTTGGGTAAATTCATCGTTAATTTGCTCCCCATGCCATCCCAGTTTAGACACAGCCATATGCACAACCATTCTATAACTAAACAACTACTGCGTGAACCACGACTCCCTAAACCACGAAAGCTAAACAACGAATAATGCTTAACAACTACTTTTTTTACAACGACTTCCTTAACCACGAAAATACTTTAAATTTCCCATTACTAATTGAAGCCAGTATGTTCTTTTAAATAAACATGTTCAAGCTGTGCCCATCAGCGAGCACCATCAATCAGACTGAGATGAAAGGCTGTGCTTATCTTCTTAAGCACCTAACAAGTGAGGAACACAAACACATTAAAGTGTGCCCCTCTGGTCAAGCACAATCAAAGACAGTAGACTCGTTAAGGCTGATATTAATTTAGCATGTGCTTGATTAAAAAAAAAATTGTATTAATAGATGATTATTATATATATATTTTTTGTGAATATTCCTTTAATAAACATATTTTCCAAAGTAAAGACATACTTTTAAACTCCACACGAACTTGAAAAGTCAATAATTCACACAGAGTCACAATATTAAAATTCCATCATCTAATTTTACACAGCTGTCTGCAATGATCACTAAAATGCCTGGGCATAACGAACTGAAATAAGAAAAGAAAAGCACTTTTTAAATCGATTACATTAATCACGTTCACACATAAATAAAAACATTTTTTTAAAAGGATTGCAGAAATATTTTCATTCTCCCAAAATAATTCAACAACAATAACGCTTATAAAAAACAGACAACCACCATTTTAATGCCATTTCAACTGTCACAGCCAGACGCGAGTTTTTATTGGAAGTTTCAGGGTTATATATCATACAAATCAGAAACTGCAATGTACATACAATCAATACTTGTAATTACACATCATTCAGCATAGAATGCATTATGGCCCATGGTGGTGGTCAATCTGGACGATCTTGAAAACAATGTGGCAAACCACCATGCAGCCTTCCTAGGCTGGGTTCCTGAGGGGCTATAAAACAAAGGAATTGGAGTTGGAAAGGAAAGGAACGGAGTAGATAAGAGGAAAAAGGAGAAAATAGAAAGAGAGAATAGAGGTTAGAGGTGAGATGTAAGAGGTAAGAAGCTAGATGTAAGATGTTAGATGTTAGATGGTCCACAACGATGGGGCTTAGCAGTCCAGGTTACGAGTGACGGGCTATTTAAGCTGTGAGAAAGTATAACGGCCCCCCGGGAGCTGTGGGAAGGTATGAGGAGTATGATGAGTCATGGAGGTTTATGGGTTTTGAAGTAGATATCTAGTGAGTTCCAAAGTTTCCTTTGTGAGGTTCGCCCCGGTGTGTTTTGTAAAGTGATATTATCAGCTCCTCGGAGGTTAATCACCCAGTTTAGCCAGCAGGCATAGCTTGCCTTTTTGGTGTTTTTCCAATTGTTTAGAACGACTTTCACAGCTGCCGTAAGGAGGAGGTCAAGGAGTGCCCTGTCTATTTCTGGGAGTTGGGTCTCTTTAGTAAAGCCGAAAATAAGATAGGGGAGTTCTTTGGCAGGTGAGATATTAAATACTTTGTGGACGAAGTCAAATACCCCTATCCCAAAACAGTGAGACACAGTCGCATTGGAGTATGAGGTGTTCTAAATCTCCTTCTGCACGCTTACAGTTCCAGCAGAATGCGTCAGGGCTGAGTTTATGTGCATAGAGGCGAGCCGGCGTCCAGAAGACTTTATGCATGAGCCAGAACTTGGCTTGTGATAATGTAGGGCTTATTTTATGGCTTGTGCAAGATCTCCACGCCGTGGACCACTCCAGCTCTGAGATGGAGAAGGAGGCGACTGACGACCAGAACTGCGTTGTTTTGGTATTTAATGTTGATGACTGCGGGCTCAATAATTTGTATAGCCTCGAGACCGGGTGGCCTATTTTATTTAGGGAGGAGAGGAGTGAAGGAAGAGCTGGATGTTTGGGTGTCAATCCCGCTTTTGTAATGGCAGTTTTAACGTTGAGGAATATGTAGAAGTCGGAACTATCAATCCCAAAGTTCGATTGGATTTTCGTAAAGGGTAGAGGGTAGCCATTGTCATAGAGTTGGTGGGGGAAAAAGATTCCCTTCTTGATCCAGGTTGGGTTGAATAGTGGCTTACCTTTGTAGGTGATTGAGGAGGTTTTCCAGATCGCTTCCCACCTAGATTTTCTTATCGTTGAGTCTAACAGTTTATCCACTTTTAGTAGGGCTATTTTGTTGTAGTTAAATATGGGTTTAGAGCATGGGATCTGATTCGCTTTCATTGAAAGGATCGAGATGGGAGGCATGCCTTCCAGAAGCGCTTTTTCGACATCCAACCACTCCGGCGAGTTGTCCATTGGGGGGGACAGCCAATAGGATCCTTGTTTCGCTAAAAAGGCAATTTGATATCTTTTAAAGTCAGGGAGGTTGACTCCGCCAATGGATTTATCAAGTTTCAGCTTTTGTAGGCTGATACGTGCTTTTTTCCCTTTCCAGATAAAATTGTTAATAGTTTTATCCAATTTATTATGAAATTCTTGGGACAGCATTAAGGGGAGCATGGTAATTAGGTAGTTTACTAGCGGTGTAATCATCATCTTGATGGTCTCCAGCCTACCCCACCAAGTGATGAAGCGGGGTGACCATCCGTCTAGTTGAGTTTTTATTTTTTCGCGAGTGAGTTTCTCATTATGTAGTAGGGTCTCTATGATGGAGCTTCCAAATTCTATACCCAGGTATTTGATGTAGTTGTTTTGCCAGACTAGACCAGATAAGCCTAAAGATTCTTTGTTAGTGAATATGTTGAGGGGTTTAACTTCAGATTTATCCCGATTCAGTTTGTAGCCTGAATGTTTAGAGTATGATTCTATAGAGTTCATCAGTGCGGCTTTAGAAGTATCAGGATTTTCAGTGACTATCAGAATATCGTCTGCGTAAGCAGCAAGTTTTACAGTTTTATCCCCGAAGTTGATGCCACTAACATCTGCGTTCTGTTGTATGTCGCGGAGGAGGGGTTCCATTGCCAGAAGGAATAGAGAGGGAGATAATGGGCAACCCTGTCTAGTTCCTTGTTCGAGAAGGAATGGTTCTGATAGCGAGCTGTTGATGGCAATTCTAGCCGAAGGGGAGGCGTACAATGACATGACCATATTAATAAAAGTCTCACCCATGTTGAATATGTGCATGCATTGGCGGAGGAAGAGCCACGACCTTCTATCAAACGCCTTCTCAGCGTCCAGGGTGATTGCTACAGCGGGGGCATTTGAGATTTTTGACTTCTCCAGTACATGGCATAGGAGTCTCGTATTGTCGTTAGAAAGGCGATGTTTCAGGAACCCCACCTGTGAGTTATTTATTAGGGCGGGTAAAACTTCGTTTAGTCTGCATGCTAGAGCCTTCGCGTAAATCTTGCAGTCCAAATTTATTAGGGATATCGGCCTATAATTCTTAGGGAGTAGGGGGTCTTTTCCATCTTTGGGGATCACTATTATTGTCGCTTCACTCATCGTGGGGGTGATTCTGTTTGACAGTGAAAATGAATGGAACAGTTTAAGGAGTCTTGGGTTAAGTTGTTCTTCAAAAGTTTTATAAAAATTGGCAGTGAAGCCGTCGGGCCCCGGAGCTTTATTGTTCTTTAGTGTTTTGACTGCGGAAGAGAATTCTGCTATAGTCAGTGGGGCCCCTAGTCTGGTTTTGTCAGGTTCGGATAACCGTGGGAGTCGAATTGAGTTTAGATAGGTGTTACATTCTTCCATGTTGAATTGGTTATTATTTTTATAGAGCTCCTCATAAAAGGACTGAAATGTGTGAAGGATGTCTTTCTGTTTGGTTTTGGTGTTATTGGATTGGTCTCTAATCGATGTTATATGGAATTGCTTCCTTTTGTGTTTAAGATAGGAAGCAAGGGGTTTCCCTGCTTTGTTACCCTCACAAAGTCTTAATGCCTTGAATTTGTTAATCCATACTCCTGCTCTTTTACTAAGGATGGCGTTGTATTTATATTTCAGGTTCGTCAATTGGTCGATGGTAACTTTATTGTTCAGATCACGGGAGTGTTGCAACTCTAGTTGCTTGATTGTTTTCTCTAGAGAGTCCAGTTCGGAATTTAATTCTTTATTCATACGAGCCCTGATACCTATTAGCTTACCTCTTAATGTGGCCTTGAACGCGTCCCATACTAAGGCGGGGTCTGTTTCTGGTTGTGAGTTTATCTGGAAGTATTCTTGTATGCATTGCTCTATGCTTAACTTGTTTTCTGGCACTGATAGTATCTCATCGTTGAATCTCCATCGTCTGGGGTGGGTAAGAGAGTGGGAGCCTGCCAATTTCATATGGATACCTGCATGGTCCGACATCAATATGGGGGCTATATCAGTTTCGTCGATGAGGTGTGTATGAGAGTCGGATATCAAAAGGTAATCAATTCTTGAATAAGAATTGTGGGGAGAGGAGTAGAAAGTATAGTCACGGCCATCTGGGTGTTGGAGGCGCCATGAGTCATGTAGGTGGAATTTGGCACACATTCTTTTCAATGCCTCGTGGGCGCGTGGGGGTGGTATGTACTTTTGGATTGCCTGTCTAACAAGGGATCTAATGGAAGGTTAAGATCTCCCCGACCACTAGAAGTTCATCTTGTGGAATATTTTCAAGTTCTTTCGACACATAATCCCAGAATTCGGGCAGGTCTGTATTAGGGCCGTATATATTTGCCACATAGATATGGTCCTCATCTCTTTGAAGGTGTGCAATACTCAGTCTACCCTCTGAGTCTACCGAGTGTGATATCAGGGCTAAGTTTGCCTTTTTAGCAACCAGGGTGATCACCCCTCTTTTCTTTTGAGTCGCGGGGGAACAAAGTGTCAGTGAGATCCAGTTTTGTTTAAGATTATCAGCATCATTCTGGGATAATTTGGTTTCCTGCATGAGAATTATGTCCCATTTAGTTTTGGCTAAGTAATTTAAGATTTTTTTGCGCTTTACTGGGTGATTAAGCCCCTTAACGTTTAGCGATACAATATGTAGAGAGGCTGCTAAGTTCTTATCTGAGGCCATGGATATATGTTCGGATTAGTGTGGTGATGGGCCGCCACGAGATTTTGTGTGGAAATGGTCTTGGTGTAACGTGGACGTCCGTACATCTAGGTAGTCCGTGTTCTATGGAAACTCCAATAGATAGCGCTGCAACCCTAGTAAGGCCTTGGGATGCGTGGCACACATCGCAGTGGTAGAGAGTAATTAGTAAGTAAGAGGAAGCAGTGAAAGTGCGAGTAGAGAAAGAGAGGAAAGAAAGAAGAGTAAAGAGTAGATAAAGAGTAGTACATAGCAGAGATACACCTGAAACAACCGTTTTTACAACCCTACAGCCCCCACCCCCCAACTGAGGCAGCCCCTCCTTACACCCCTCTCCCCTCCCACCCCTCCCTCCCCTCCCCCCTCCCCGAAACTTGAACTGAAGGCTGCGACAGCAGTGCTGTCGGCGCCCGCACAGGGACATATGTAGTACAGATGATAGATGACCCATTGTGCGGTAACATTCTGATATGTTTATGCGTTCAAACATCTTGGTAAAGTTCTGATAACATTAAGAAATAAAGCAACTTAAGTACATTCAACTTATATCCTTTAACCGTTTAACTTAGCACTTCGGGCACTCCGAAGTATGTCTGACGTAACGCCTTATTTGATTAAAATTATATAAGTAAACAAAGAACTTCTTACTTAGAGAGCCCCTCTTTTTTGCATATGATAGATAGAATTATTGCTAACAGTTTCGGTTATGAATAGGTACAGTTAGGCATTCAGGGGACTTGTGGAAGGTATAGTCTTTTGTACGCAAACATTATAACGTAAGTCTATGTCTAAACAATAGAGCGTGTGACCCTTGCTTAAAGGTAAGTAAAGCAACTACCTGGTAAATCAACCTCGTATTACAATCGACTCTCATCAGGTTATCGGTGCTAGTTAACGTACATTAAAACTCTCATTGGCTTATAGGTAGCCATAGTATTAAGAGGCACAAGGCAGTTGAGCACTGTAAGTAGTGCAGTGTAGTGCTGGGGCCCTCCCATACATGGAGCAGATCAGTGGACTTACATCTTATAACTAGTATACAATATATCGTATGTCGCTTGTTTAGTCCCACAGCAGATTATCAACAGGCTATCTGCAGTAGCTGATGGTCATAAGAACCCTAGACATTTATAGCTAGTGATAGTTAGTGATAGCTAGTGTGGGGCGGAACTCGGTTAAGCACTGCACATAGAGAAGACCATATTTACAGATTACAGAGTTCGATCAGTGAGGCTAAGTTTCGTCTATGGAAGACAATGAAAGTCTATGACATGTCGTTAAAGGCCGTTAAAGCTGGAGTGGCAGGCCGCCTGTATTCACCTTTCATGTTTCAACATTTGGACATACCTGTCAGTAAGATCATTGAAGACGAGGGCTAGGAATAGACCTAACTGCCTTTTTCTTGGGCATCTGTTTTCCTTTTATTGGATTGACCCCCAGACGTGTCCATTTCTTGTTGAGGTTTGACGCTTAGGTAACATGCTAAGTCATGCGGATTGGTGAATAGGTGAGAGCGACCATGGTCTGAGATCTTGAATTTCGCCTGGCCTGCAAAAGAGAACTGAATATCTTTCGCCCGTAATTTCTCTCAGAGTGAAAGGAAACCTTTCCGTATTTCCACTGTTTCTCTTGAATAATCCTGGGTAAATGTGATCCTGTTACCTTCCCAGCTGATGTTGTGGTTTGTTCTAGCATACCTTAGGATGGCTTCCGCGTGCTGGAACCTCAGTGGTTTGCATATGAGAGGTCGAGGGCCTCTCAATGTGCGGTGTGGGAAGGTCGGCACTCTGTGGGCTCTGTCCAGCTCCAATCCGTGCTGGAACTGTATCCCCGTAACAGAAGGAATCCACGCTTCCAGAAAGGATATGCAGGAGTCAGCGTCCTTTTCTGCATTTTCTGGGACCCCGAAGATTCGCACATTTCCTCTTCTGTTGCAATCTTCCAATTCTGAGGTTTGGCGTCTGAGATCGTTGGTGGTTGTTTGGAGATGCTGCGTAATTTTAGCGCCGTTCGTGGACTTGTCTTCGATGTCGCTAATTCCTTGCTCTGCCTCGTCTTGGCATAGAGATAAGGAGTTCATGTCTGCATTTCGTCGATTTAGCTAGCTCATGCACGTCCGCCAGCTTCCTCAAAATCATGTCTAGTGTGCTAGCAACGTCACCCTTGTTTTTGATAGGTGAGTCTGAGACGGATGTTTCTGGTCGTACCTTCTTAGTGTTTTTGGAGTCCCTGTCCGCCATTTTCGGAATAACGTGGTGCCTAATCAGTAGGAAGGTGGATCGATAGCGGTTGAACCACAGCCGACTGCAGAATCAGAGTCAGACTTATGTATTCAATGGTTGGGGGTGCACCTCTGGCAGTTTTGCTTTTCTTTACCCACAGTATTTATGAGATCCAATTTTGTAGTGGGGCACTAGTAACACTGCTCAGTGCCAGGAGGACAGGGACGCTGAGCTGTGGGCCGGGTCGCAGGTGACAGCAAAGACCTTCCGTGCCTTTCCGAATCGATGCGTTTGTTGCAGGACACCCCGGAAAATCAGGATAGGCTGATTGAGGTAGTTATGGCGTGGGCTCAGTGTGTCCTTCTCTCAGTTGCTGGACGGCGTTGACTGGTGTCGCCTGTAACTACTGCTGGGCGTTATGAGGGTTGAAGAGCTGGCCGTTTTATGATGGCTGGTCACTGATAAGAAGGTGCTGGAGCGATGCTCCTCTCAGTTGCTGGATGGCTGGCTGCAGTTGCTATTGTCAGGATCTGACGGATGTGCCTGCCTGAATTGAAAGAACTACGTCTCCCAGAATGCTTAGGGTAGTGGGACGGGCCACAGAAAGCATAAAGAACTATGGGAGCAGACAACCGATGCACGTGATTCGTCATTCTGGAAGGCAGGTTGCGGACGCCCTGTCCCCGCGGAGTTTTGCGGAGTTTGACGGAGTTCCTGTTCCTTGGTTTCCTTTCCCGTTGCTTGTTCCATGGTTGTGGAGCAAGACTTGCTTCGTGGTTCGGCTGAACCACGTTTCCTTTCTCGGCAGGTACCGGCTGGGCTGCCATCTTCGTTAGCGGTGAGTGGTGGCGTGAGACGCCGGATTGCCCCCTCCGCACTGATAGAGCAAGATTTCGCATCGCGACTTGCTCGAGTCATGAACCTCGAATCTGTTGTAATCCTATAAACAAATTGTACGTTTTACTAATCTCCTTTATTTTTGATATGCGTGTGTATTAGTGAAGCTTGCCTATGTGTTCTACTAATACAAATAACCCTTGTACCTAAAATGGCCGCTGCTTGAATTTTCGCTTCTGCGCATGCGTTAGTCATACTCACGTGACTTTACGTAGATGTAGTTCTGGAGGGAAAGGGTGCGCATGCGTAATAGCCATAAGATGGCTGCTTAATGTGATAACGAGGTGAAGCTCGTGCTGTTGCTCATCGTGTCGTTATGTGTAGCACTTACCCTTAATCGCATAGTATATTTTTATGATGATAAACCTGAAGTGTGAAATCATGACATGTAATACATTCATTTATTTCTATGTTTTAATTTGTTTTCGCTTACTTTTCATGTATCGCGGGAAATGGGGGTCTGAATGTACTGAGAGCCATCTTGAAGGTCCCTTCCGCGCATGCTCGCGCCGCCAGGGAAGAAGTAACCTTGGACAGTGGAACTCAGCCAGCTGGCAGCCACAGTCAAGATGCTCATGTGAACGCCACCTCTGACCCAGCAAGATGGAGTTGAATGTTCTGAAACTGTTACAATGATATTCTTCTATTGTATTCTGTGTATTCTCTCATGGGAACCCCAATCTTGCTAGGCGGTACCCAAAAATGTAGATTAGGTCTTAGAAAAGTCTGTTCTGATTGGTGTGTTAACCCATCCTACCTTAGGACCAATCGAAATTGGGGATTCTGACACTTTGCAACATTTGGGGGTGGTACACTGACCCAAAACAGTATATCTAGCCTAGGTTCAGCTAGAGAAATTGTCCGACTTGTCCGAATAGCTGACCTGTCACTGACCCAACGCACTCAATAGGTGACTGAATTTACAGAGCACTCTGTCCGAATTTGACCATAGACTCTAAGGTTTTACTAAACCTTAAGTGCTGGCGGAGCACTTTGCTGGGGAGTTCGCTAACCCAATCGGGGTTCTGACTGATAGCTGCAGAGAGGGAGGAGCGCAGGCGTTGCTTCCAAACTGCGGGTGCTGGTCGTATCCTGGTGGTCCTGTCCTGATCCTAATCTGGTTTTCCTGTCCTGTCCTGGGGTGTCCATTCTGCACCTGCTGTCCCATTGATGACTGCTATTACTTGGGGTATTTCCTGCCCTTAACTGACCCGTGGCCAGGGTTGGTTTTCACACCAGTCTAGGTAAATATCTTGCCGAAACTCGAAACTTGCACCTTTCTATTTTCTGTCTTTGCTTCAATAAAGACATACCTTTCCATATGATAATTTTCCATGCTTTCCGCAACCATTGACTATCATAAAGTCATTTGTATTTAATTTCATAGCGTGTTCCTATGTTACCCTACCTTTTAGAAATCATTTTCTCCATTGCAGTTTGCAATTTCCTGATGTGGTCTATAATTTTCTCGTATAAAACTGACTGAAGTAATTAGCTAGAGTTATAACGTGTTTCACTTTTCACCCTTACTATAGCTGTTTAGGATTCCTAATTTCCCATTCATATTCATGAAAACTGTTTCCCATAGTATAAATTTATACTTGCATAACCTTGCCCATTTAAAGATGTCTATTCTTGAGTTCCATTTTTAGCGTGTTCCCTGTTTCACTATTTTAGAAACCTAAATGATTGCCCTTACACTTTTCTTATATGGTTATATGGTTTTTTGTTATCCTGATTATTGACTGCCTTTTAACTGTAAGCTTAATACTATTACAAGATGAATTCTAGATACAATTCTTAAAACTTTTCAGTTGTCCGTGGTCATTTGATGAAATCAAAGTTATTTAATGTTGGGTTTTGTATTTTTGCTGCCTTTCCTTTTACAGCTAGCTCCCTGACCCATCGTGGTCATAGGTACCCGTAACGGTGGATGGTAAGTCGGGTACAATAGAAACAATCGAAAGGGACTCATGATTATTGGTAGTAGATTGTAAGGTCATCTGATCAATGTATATGGTGAATTGAAGTATATGGGCCCGAAACCTAAGTGGTGAAATTATTGGTCGGGTGACCTGCGATCTCTATCAGTAATTTTCTGGTAGCAGAGAGGATGGTTAGGGAATAGTTAAAGGTTAGGTAGGACTAGTTAGATTAGCTAAGTTGGATGCTGCTAGGTCGGGAACCTTATTTGCTGCTACGAGAGTGGGCAGTTCAAGGGAATTGATCACTCGCTTGAAATGTTTACTTTGAAAAATTATGAAATGTTTTAAAATCGTTATTCTTGTTATTATACTGTTATATGTATTAATCCATTCGTTTGTAAAACGTTTTATGTGTTGTCGGAAATCCCCGGGGAATTGAATAGCGAGTGGTGAATAGAATCCACTTGCTTTGAGGTCACTGGCTTTTAAGGAAAGTTGGTGCAGGTTAGGCAAAACTGGAAGCACTAACTAGGGTTTTTTCTGAATATGTGTATGAGTAAATGTTAGTAACGAGGTTCATTGGCAAAATTCCTATTGTGGCATAACCTAGTGAGGGTCACACCGGAAGAGTAGCAGGTTCATCGGAGCTTGGGTGAAAGCAAAGGGGCTCGCTGGTGAAACTTTAGACTTGGATATATCCCGGAAAAGTGGATGAGTCTAGGGAAGTAGCAGGTTCTCCAATGCTAGTGTGAAGGATAGGCAGAAGAGATCTATCCGTAGTGTGTGAAAAGTAAATAGAAGTAGTTTACTTGCAGTGAAACCAATTCTTTCCTGTCTAGACACTTGAGCACAGTGGCGAATGTGTATTCGTTGTTAAATAACCAAGCACTAGCACTTTAGAAAGAAAGAAAGTTTCCGTTACCTTGTAAAGGAGGGAGTCAGGCACGAAGCTGCTCTGACGTCACTCTGTGCCGCGCTGGGATTGGTAGACGCAGCGGGTAGGTAGCGGAGCTGGAATTGTAAAGGAGGTGTGAGTGCCGAAGCGTGAGAACTGTCTCGCGAAAAGGCCGCGCACCCATTGGTCGAAATTATTTGAAATCGTGCATTTCATTGGTCGCACGAAAATAAAAGACGCTCTTGGATTGGAAGTGATTTTGTAAACAAAGTCACTCGTAGAAATCGTATGTGGCATTCGTATAGACCGCATACCAGACCTGATCCACGGCATATGGGATTTGAGAACGATCAGTGGAAAGGTGTTAAAAACGACATTATGTATGGAAATAAGAGAAAATTGTCTCTTGTAAACAAAGTGAAGAATTATTTCAAAAAGGACAAGCCGATTAAAACTAGAGAAGGTGTTGTCATACCGCCACCCAACACTCCCGCATCTTTCATGATGTTCGATAAAGGGTACAACACATGTGTATGGTTGGAGAACTGGGCGGAATACACGAAAGATGACGGAGTATTGGCTTTTCCGTTAGAAGGTACCTTTAACAGTAGGATTCTATTCAATCTGAGAACCCGGATGAGTGATTTACATCCCAGACCTAGATTAACGCAGTACGAAGCACTAGAGGAATGGGAAATTGAGGCTTTTGAAAGGGATAAGCCCCGAATGGATAAAGGGTTAACTAAATTTTATCCAAAGTTGAAGCAGGAAGCCCGAGCCAAAAAGATGAAACAGTGGAGACAGAATATGATTGTAGAAGGACTGTTTCCCATGATGCCAGCATGTGGTCCTCCCGGGGGGGAGAAGAAAACAGAAAAGTGCAAACATTGGGTGCCTATTGGAGAGTCGGATGATGAATTATTAGATGACCTGTTTATGAGAAGTCCGCCTCCTTACAATGAACGAAATAGACCTTCCAGTGAGGGGGATAATTCCCGAAGACTTCATCTCCAGGATGAGGCCCGATCTGCCAGTGTAGGAGGGGGTTGCCTCATACCTCCTTATACCGAGAGTTTAGGTCCCGTAGATGCAAGGGATATTTATCCAAGAATACCAGCTAGTGGGGATGCGAGATACTCCCGTGAAAGCGATTTTTCCCCAAGACCTCCCTACGAAGGTGAGGCGAGACCATCAGGTTCAGGAATACCGTTCTTACAGCCTCTATATGAAAAGGAACCAAGGTCCCTAGGTACAGGAAGTTTGTTCCCAGGACCTAATTATGTTGAAGGACTAAGTGAGACACATCCCACTGCTCTGAGTTATGCTCCCACTCTGACCCCGCAGGTGTTACATGACAAATCCTTAGAGAGATTATTGGAAGAAAAGGAGCGAGAAGTTCTAGCAAAACAGAGAGCTGAAATAATTCAGAAAATTTCCCAGTTAAATACCAGTCCTGAATCTTTGACAATCCCAGTAACTATCGGACCCGTGGTTCCGTTGTATGGGGATCGGCGAGAAAGTCCAAAACCTCCAGTCATTACCCCAGTCATAGCCCAGCCAAGACCAGAACCCTTAATCGTAGATGAACAGACAAGCGAGTGCGAGTCTGAAGTCTCACTAATGGATCTGCCCATTAGGAATACAGGGAAAAGGATGCAGAAAAGACATAATCCTTTCAATACGAGGGAGATTCAAATGGAATCGACTTCGGGTACTAGAAGTGTCACCTTGGTTACACCTGAGGAAATCGAAAGATGGAGCCAAGAATTAGAAAAACAAACTCTGCAGACGAAACCTTTAGATCTCTACAAACTGAGAGTAGAAATAGAAGAGTTAATGGCAGGAAATGTAGGATTAGACAGATTAAATACCTACTCTGAAGAAGAGCTGCTGTTTATTTGCAAAAGTCTTACCCGAAATGCCCGAGTACTTCATGAAAAATTGACAGATACTGCTGCTAGCATGGGAATAGATATTTCAAAATCGAAACCTTTGCAGAAACCATACAGAGCAGATTTCTCAGACAAAGATTTGGAAAACCTGAATGTGTCAGGGAAAAAGGCACAGGCAAGGAACTATTGACAGTGTTGCAGAAATGGGGAGATGTAGAGTCATGGAGTGGTGTGGCTCACTGGTTAGAGGCGGCAGACCCGTAAGCAGAGGACGGCCCGGGACCAGGGTTCGATTCCCGACGCGGCAGGGTCGTGGACCAGGGTCAGCGGGCTCGATAATTCTCGCCTCTGTGCCTACTCCAGTCAGGGACCACACTCGGCAACTCTGGGCATTAGCTTGCCTCATCTTCACAACGGCCCCCCAGACCGCCGGGGATGCTTGGTCGCACCTTAGAGATACCCATTAGGGACCATCTCTCAGGGTGAGCCAGGACGGGTTCCCCAGCGGTCGAAGCGCGGAGATACTCCTCCGGGAGTTGATTCTAGCGCTATATAAACCCACAATTAAATTTTAGATTAAATTAAATTAAATTAAATTAAGAGATGGAAAGCCAGATGGGCTAGGAAAAAAGATGAGGCCAGGTCTAAGCAGGTAACTCCCGAATTCGTTCTAAAAGAGGCTGACAACCCAGAACAGTTATACCCTATGCGAGAAGTGCCAGGTGGAAAATATGTGCACGTTCCGTGGTCCAGACAGGATATTGTGTCCTTTACAAATGATTTCCCAAAATTACGAGAGAAACCTGTGGACTGGTACAGGCAGGTGGAAAGGTTTGTAAAGGTTCAAAAATGCCTGTGGAAAGATTTGGATGGGTTCTTTGATATCGTAGTTCCGGTAGACTTATGGACCGAGTGTAAAATCGCCATAGGTTGGCCTAGTGAGGAATACCCGAGGGACTCAGCAACAGGGGAACCATCTAAAGAAGTGATGAAAAAATATGAACAAGTAATCCAACACCTGAAGGGAAAGGTGCCTGCAAAGGAAACTGATTGGACTAAAATAGATAGAACCACGCAGGAAAGGGACGAGACTGTACATTCCTTTTATGAAAGGCTGTTACAGGTGTTCAAAACATACAGTGGTATAGATAACATCGAGATGAAGGATATGACCCACTTCATTTACAGGTTTGTAAACGGTTTAAGACCCGAAATTTGCCAGTGGATAAAAGATAACAAAATCTGTTGGCAATCTAAGAAAATAGACGAGGTCCTATGGTATGCAAAATACTGTGAGGACGAGATGGCAGAAAAGAAAAAGGCACTCAAGGAAAAAGTGATGTGGGCACAAGTAAAGCTCGCAGAAAAGCAATTGAATAAGTTAAATAAAACTACTCAGAACCAAAGCCCTGGGGGTGGGGGAAAGCCCAAAGTAAAAATGAGCAGAGAAGAAGCTAAAAAGAAATTTCCCTGCCACCAGTGCGGGGAAATTGGACATTGGAGAGACGAGTGTCCGTATTTACAGCCTGATAATACCCAAACCCCTGATTTAACTTCACAGACGCAGAATGAAAAGCCAAGAAAGACCCAGCAGCAGGTAAAAACGATTCAAGTACCCCGAGCGCCAAAGCCAACTTTTAAGGGAAAATCACCGCAGGGTGATGACGTAGAGATCTGGGGGGGCAATGAGAACAGAAATGCAGCAACTTCGCAGTATTTGTTAAATGACACTTTCTTCTGTGACGATCAGTACTGACGGGGCCTGAGAGGGGAGGACAAGGAGTGCGTACTTGGCGCCTCCTTGCCGGTAGACCAATCAGGGCCCTATATTGAAGGAAAGGTTGATGGAAATAATGTCACCTTTCTGTTGGACACTGGTGCTACCCGTTCTACTGTGAGGACAGCAGACGTTCCAAACCTACCCCTCTCGGGAGAAGCAATCCAAGTAGTGGGTGTATCTAATCAATTGATTAGTACTCCCGTTACGGAACCCATGGAGATCTCAATAGGGAACTTCAAAGAAATGCACAGATTTGTCGTCTGTCATACCAGTCCAGTGAACTTACTGGGACGAGATTTGCTGTGCAAAATGAATTGCACTATCTTTTGCACACCAAAGGGCGTTGAGATTCAAACCGCAGACGAAGATGGTATTTACAAACTAATGTTAGTCAGACCTGACTCAGAAATTAAACGAATGACTATACAGGACTTACCTGAAGAACTCCAACAGACAGTGAAACCAGAAGTATGGGACTTTACAGGAAAGGATGTAGGATTAATGGCCAATGTAGACCCAATACAAATAGCCATGAAAGAAAATGCAGTTTACCCAAATACTAAGCCTTACAGAATGAGTGCCGAAGTAAGAGCAGGAGTTGCCATTGAAATACAGAAATTGCTAGAAGCAAACATCATACAAGAAGTGATGAGTAGCCCGTGTAATTCCCCCATAATTGGAATCAAGAAACCTAGTGGCAAGTACAGAGTAGTGCAGGACCTGAGAAAGGTAAACAAAATTGTGGTTCCTTGCTGTCCTATCGTCCCAAACCCAGCAGTGATTCTGTATTAGATTCCCTGGGATGCTGAGTGGTTTACTGTGATAGACCTATGCCACGCATTCTTTTCAATCCCATTGCATCCAGACAGCAAATTTCTTTTCTCATTTGCTTTCAACAGTCACGTGTATGTCTGGAATCGTGTCCCCCAAGGGTACACAGAAAGCCCCTCTATTTTTAATCAGATCTTGAAAAAATGCCTTGAATCTTTAGTCTTACCTAGAAAGTCTGTTTTGGTGCAATACATTGACGACCTCTTGGTGGCGTCCAAAAGTCATAGGGATTGCGTGATTGACACCATTGCCCTACTGAATCACCTAAGTGAAAAGGGACATAAAGTGGCCCCTGAGAAATTGCAGTTCTGTTCAAAATCAGTGAAATATCTGGGGCACCAGATAGAAAAGGGAATCAGAAAAGTCACCTCAGAGAGAGTCAGAATAATTCAAAAGATGCAGTTACCCCGTACTCAGAAAGAAGTCAGAATGTTCCTTGGAGTTGTAGGTTACTGCAGGCAATGGATTGTGGGATTCGCAGTCCATGCAAAGCCTTTGATAAAAATGACAAAGAAAGGAGCACCGGACCCTGTGGAATGGGATGATGAAAGCTTAACAGC
Organism: Lissotriton helveticus; assembly: GCF_964261635.1. Classification (NCBI taxonomy): domain Eukaryota; kingdom Metazoa; phylum Chordata; class Amphibia; order Caudata; family Salamandridae; genus Lissotriton; species Lissotriton helveticus. Next base: position 645,799,496 of record NC_136070.1, read on the forward strand.
ATTCACTAAATTACGGGATTGTCTGTGTACAGCCCCTGCTTTGGGGATGCCGGACTACTCTAAGGAGTTTGCCCTGTTCTGTGACACCCGTGATAATTGTGCTTTGTCAGTCCTAACTCAGGAGCATGGCTTGACAGACGACCCGTGGCATATTTCTCTGCCACCTTGGATCCAGTGGCTGCTGGATTACCTGGGTGTCTGAAAGCAGTAGCTGCAACTTGCACGAGTTTAGAACAGAGTGAATCTATTGTCATGGGACATCCTGTAACTGTGTATGTTCCGCATGCAGTTGTGATTTTACTGACCCGAACCAAGACTCAGTATCTCACCCCTAGTCGGCTGACTAAATACGAGAGGATTCTCGTGGGTGCTGCAAATGTGGCCATTACTCGGTGTAATATTTTGAACCCAGCCACACTACTCCCTGACTCAATGATTATGGAAGATGGGGGAGAAAATGAGCATGACTGCATTAACCTGACAGAGTTCAGTACTAAACCCCGTCCAGACATTAAAGAAACACCTTTGCCCAAACATGATAAGGAATGGTTTGTGGATGGTTCATGTATGAGACACGAACTTGTAGGCCTAAGTGCTGCATATGCTGTGGTCAATTTAGACAAAATTGAAGAAGCATCATGTTTATTTGGAATAAAGTCTGCACAAATAGCCGAATTGATTGCTCTGATAAGAGCCTGTAAATTGGGAAAAGACAAAAGAATAACAGTGTATACTGACAGTCAGTACTGTTATGGGGTTGTGCATGACTTTGGCCAATTATGGCTACAAAGAGAATTCCTGACTTCATCAGGTACCCCCATTCGAAATGGAAAAGTTGTACAAGACCTTCTAGAGGCAATCCAATTACCGAAAGAATTGGCAGTGGTCAAATGTGTTGCTCATAAAAAGGGCCTTCACCCTGTATCTTTGGGAAATGATTTTGCTGATCGAGTGGCAAAACAATGTGCTAAGGATCGCATGTCAATAAATATCAGACTGGGAGGGATTGGAAACAGCTGCCAACTTATGGTGTTTGAAGAAGTGCCTACCTGGGATGAAGTGAGAGAATGGCAGCATGCTGTGCCCTGGGAAGAGAAAGAGAAGTGGAAGGAACATGGTTGTCGACCAAGACGTGAGGATGGTGTCATTGTGGGCCCAGATGGTATGCCTGTGTTACCTAGACACCTGCTTGCCCCTATGGCCAGATTGATACATGAAGGATCACACATTGGTAGGGATGCCATGGTTCTGGTATTTCAACAGACCTGGTACAACCCGAAATTCAGGAAGGTAGCATAATCCCTTTGCCAGAGGTGCTTGACGTGTCACAGTTTAACGCTGGCAAGAGAACAGTAGTTGAACTGGGAAAAATTGGGAAATCAGGGGGTCCCTTTGTGAGAATACAAATTGACTTCATCACCATGCCTCGTTGCGAGGGAAAAAGATATGTCCTTGTCATTGTCTGCCTATTTTCAAAATGGGTGGAAGCTTACCCTGTCCCACAGAGTGATGCCTTAACAGTAGCCAAATTGTTACTGCGAGAATTAATACCTAGGTTCGGGGTTCCAGTCACTATTGAATCGGATAGAGGCAAACATTTTCAGAATGAGGTAATCGATCAGCTCTGTAAAGCATTCGGAATCACACAAAAGCTGCACTGTGCATATCGTCCAGAGGCTTCTGGAGTAGTAGAACAAATAAATGGCACAATAAAATCGAGATTGGCAAAAATGTGTGACTCAACTGGAATGAATTGGATTACTGCCTTGCCTCTTGTTCTGATGGGACTCAGAAGTATTCCAGATCGAAAAACAGGCCTGAGCCCCCATGAAATTCTAATGGGAAGAGTGATGAGACAAGCATGGGTACCAGGATACAAACTGTTAAGCATTACTGATGATTTGGTACTTGAGTACTGCAAGCAACTGGGTGACCAAGTGCGTTCTATCTCTCGCCAGATTGGGGAAGACGCCGTCGCCAACCCGACAACTCCAGTTCACAAATTGGTTCCTGGTGACTGGGTTAGAATCAAGAAGCACACTCGTTCGAGTTGCCTTGCACCAAGGTGGGGAGAAAAACGCCAAATAATACTGGTGACCACGACAGCGCTGAAGTGTGCAGGCGTTCCCAAGTGGATCCATGCCAGCCATACCCAGAAGGTGATACCAGACAAGGAGCCTGGAGCTGAAGGTTGTCCAGCTGAGGGGTCTGCAGACGTTGGTCCTGAAGTAGCTGATGACAGACAGCCAAGCACCAGTCCAGCTGAGGGTCCTGCAGACGTTGGTCCGGAAGTAGCTGATGACGAGCAACCGAACACCAACCAAGATGATTGGATGCCCATAATCGATCTCATTGAAGACCCAATCAGAACAAGAGAGCGAATATACGAAGATAGAGAGTGGAATAGAGAGGTCGAGATAGGCACAAGCGAAGACCCTCAGATCATTGAGATTTACGTCAAATCTGAGGACGAAGAGGAAGGTCAGACAGGGACAGAACAAGTGATTGACACTCCTCCACTGACTCCTGAAATCGAAAAGGGACAGACTAGAACTAGTGTAAAAGTTCGAGCAGAAGAAAATCAAGGGATCGAAGTGCTTGAACAGGATCAGACAGAACTAGAAGAACGTGTTCAGGACACAGAAACAGAGACATTCGAAAGCCACAACCAAAGTTCACCTGAACCAGGCCAGCTTAGTAACCAGGCAGAGGAAATAGATACAAGACCTGGGACTAGTCAGACAGGAAGGGAAGAGACAGAAGAAGTGCCACAAACGAATGAAAACAAAAGAGCATTAGAAGAAAGTCAACTCACAGTGCCAACCAAAAGACTCAAGAAAAAGAAAAATATCGAACCAAGATACATTAAGAGACTAAGACTGAGAATAAAAACTGTAGAAGAGAAACTTGCTGACAGAAGAAAAAGTATACGGATAACAGAGCAAGCTGGAGAAAGCTCCAAAAGAAGGAGTGATCGAATAAAAAGACTGAATGAAAAATACCAGGATCCTGAATGGACATACCTAGTATTGGAAAATTTTGAAGAACTTGATATTACTGACGAAAGCGACGGGGAACCGATTGCTGATTACTCTGCAGAGGAAGAGGACGAACCGCCGTGAAATTGCTCAGCATAAAGATATCTGGGCAAGGCCACAAAGAGGGGTTGAAAACTTCTTCTGAGCCAAAATGTCTGATTCAAACGTGAGTGGTAGACCTAGCCGCAGTTGTTGCAAAACATGCTGCAAAGTATGTATATGTAGTATAGTTATAGTTATATTAGTTTGGATAGGACTAACAGTTTTCATTCCTTTTATGGTAAGCAAAAATACTAATATTGACCCTACTCAGACTACCGAGACTGAAGAACTGACAACACGAAGTGTAGAAAGACGTGAAAAAGCACTCAGACAAACAAAACGAGACTTAGAAGCATCAGATGAGGAAGGACTACATTATCATGGAGTTAAGAACCAGACACATTTAAATGTTTTCGCAAACTTGTTAGTGCATTATGTAGAAACTATGGAAATAGAAGATTGCTATGTCTGCATGAAGCTACCTACTTCCGTAGCTGAAGGCGTGACTTACCATCACCTGCCCCTAACATGGAATTTCCTGTAGTATTTTAGCAAGCTTATTTTATAAAAGAGGACCGTTACAGTACTATTACTCTAACAATGACGTGATATTTTCTGAACTTCCCATACGTGGAAATCTAAATCCTGTACATACCAAAAGTGACGTTATACGTTATATGGGAGAATACTTTCTGACTATAGGTACCATAGACCTAAATGACGCACACAGGGACAACTTGACCTGTTCATTACATGAACAAGAAAAAATATTTTTGAACATGGCAGAGAAAAGAAGGGAGAGTTTCCAAAGAAAGGCAAATGACAAAAGACAGAAAACCCCAAAATGGGCTGAGGACATGGAAAGCACCTCAAATGGCGGGGCAGGGCCTGCTTTGTTGCTGGATTTCGAAAAGAAAGGGAAACTCTGTCTTCATCGCGAGAAGACTAGTTATTATAATAACATTTTCATTGGTTCCAGTCAATGTGAACACAATTACAAGGTAATTGGAGGTTGGGGTTTCAAAAATGGGTCAGAACCTGTGTTTCCCGGAATTTATTATATATGTGGAAACAAGGCTTATTTCAAATTGCCGGATCACTGGTATGGAAGCTGCTACTTTGGCATTGTCTTCCCGAAAATATACCATGTGAACGAAATTGCTGGAAGCAATGAAAACATTAATGGCTTAGTAAAAGAGAAAGCGTAGGTGAAATAATGGGTAGTATTTTTAGTGCACTGATACCTGGAGTGGGAGTGGTTCTGAACACTCACAGAATTTGCTAATTATCCACAATAGTGGATGTGTTGTCTACTGACACGGCTCATGGATTTCTGCTGGTCAATACCGAGATGGTTGCGATCAGATCAATGGTTTTGCAGAACAGACTTGCGCTTGACACCTTATTAGCAAAAGAGGGCGGAGTCTGCCGGATGTTGAAGGTGCAACATTGTTGCACTTACATTCCGGACAAAAGTGTGCAGCTCAAAAGATATGTGAAAAACATTACTAATTTGGAAAAGGAACTCAAACCACTCGAGGTTGACAGTGCCTGGAAGAGACTGGTTGATGGTCTCTCCAACGTAGGTCATTGGTTTGCTAGTTTAGGTAGAAGCTTATTGTTTAAGATACTGATGCCAATTGGAGTAATAGGTCTTATCCTATTTCTCATATTCGTCTGTTGCAAATGTCGCAAACACAACAAGAAGTACCAAGTGAATGCGAGAGGTGTGAAACGGAATGCGGATGAGCTTGAATTGGAAGAAATGAATAATCAGATTTACAAAAAGGTGAAAAATTCTCACCCTACCAAAAATGAGAAAGAGAAACTGAATCGCCTGTTGGAAGAGATAGAGTTGTACAAAGTGTGAAAGAAAGTTGGCATCTGGTTCCGTTATTTTGTGATGATAGTAAATATCATCAAAGAGGGGATTGATAGAGCAAGATTTCGCATCGCGACTTGCTCGAGTCATGAACCTCGAATCTGTTGTAATCCTATAAACAAATTGTACGTTTTACTAATCTCCTTTATTTTTGATATGCGTGTGTATTAGTGAAGCTTGCCTATGTGTTCTACTAATACAAATAACCCTTGTACCTAAAATGGCCGCTGCTTGAATTTTCGCTTCTGCGCATGCGTTAGTCATACTCACGTGACTTTACGTAGATGTAGTTCTGGAGGGAAAGGGTGCGCATGCGTAATAGCCATAAGATGGATGCTTAATGTGATAACGAGGTGAAGCTCGTGCTGTTGCTCATCGTGTCGTTATGTGTAGCACTTACCCTTAATCGCATAGTATATTTTTATGATGATAAACCTGAAGTGTGAAATCATGACATGTAATACATTCATTTATTTCTATGTTTTAATTTGTTTTCGCTTACTTTTCATGTTACGCGGGAAATGGGGGTCTGAATGTACTGAGAGCCATCTTGAAGGTCCCTTCCGCGCATGCTCGCGCCGCCAGGGAAGAAATAACCTTGGACAGTGGAACTCAGCCAGCTGGCAGCAACAGTCAAGATGCTCATGTGAACGCCACCTCTGACCCAGCAAGATGGAGTTGAATGTTCTGAAACTGTTACAATGATATTCTTCTATTGTATTCTGTGTATTCTCTCATGGGAACCCCAATCTTGCTAGGCGGTACCCAAAAATGTAGATTAGGTCTTAGAAAAGTCTGTTCTGATTGGTGTGTTAACCCATCCTACCTTAGGACCATTCGAAATTGGGGATTCTGACACTTTGCAACATTTGGGGGTGGTACACTGACCCAAAACAGTATATCTAGCCTAGGTTCAGCTAGAGAAATTGTCCGACTGGTCCGAATAGCTGACCTGTCACTGACCCAACGCACTCAATAGGTGACTGAATTTACAGAGCGCTGCGGAGCACTCTGTCCGAATTTGACCATAGACTCTAAGGTTTTACTAAACCTTAAGTGCTGGCGGAGCACTTTGCTGGGGAGTTCGCTAACCCAATCGGGGTTCTGACTGATAGCTGCAGAGAGGGTGGAGCGCAGGCGTTGCTTCCAAACTGCGGGTGCTGGTCGTATCCTGGTGGTCCTGTCCTGATCCTAATCTGGGTTTCCTGTCCTGTCCTGGGGTGTCCATTCTGCACCTGCTGTCCCATTGATGACTGCTATTACTTGGGGTATTTCCTGCCCTTAACTGACCCGTGGCCAGGGTTGGTTTTCACACCAGTCTAGGTAAATATCTTGTCGAAACTCGAAACTTGCACCTTTATATTTTCTGTCTTTGCTTCAATAAAGATATACCTTTGCATATGATAATTTTCCATGCTTTCCGCAACCATTGACTATCATAAAGTCATTTGTATTTAATTTCATAGCGTGTTCCTATGTTACCCTACCTTTTAGAAATCATTTTCTCCATTGCAGTTTGCAATTTCCTGATGTGGTCTATAATTTTCTCGTATAAAACTGACTGAAGTAATTAGCTAGAGTTATAACGTGTTTCACTTTTCACCCTTACTATAGCTGTTTAGGATTCCTAATTTCCCATTCATATTCATGAAAACTGTTTCCCATAGTATAAATTTATACTTGCATAACCTTGCCCATTTAAAGATGTCTATTCTTGAGTTCCATTTTTAGCGTGTTCCCTGTTTCACTATTTTAGAAACCTAAATGATTGCCCTTACACTTTTCTTATATGGTTATATGGTTTTTTGTTATCCTGATTATTGACTGCCTTTTAACTGTAAGCTTAATACTATTACAAGATGAATTCTAGATAAAATTCTTAAAACTTTTCAGCTGTCCGTGGTCATTTGATGAAATCAAAGTTATTTAATGTTGGGTTTTGTATTTTTGCTGCCTTTCCTTTTACAGCTAGCTCCCTGACCCATCGTGGTCATAGGTACCCGTAACGGTGGATGGTAAGTCGGGTACAATAGAAACAATCGAAAGGGACTCATGATTATTGGTAGTAGATTGTAAGGTCATCTGATCAATGTATATGGTGAATTGAAGTATATGGGCCCGAAACCTAAGTGGTGAAATTATTGGTCGGGTGACCTGCGATCTCTATCAGTAATTTTCTGGTAGCAGAGAGGATGGTTAGGGAATAGTTAAAGGTTAGGTAGGACTAGTTAGATTATCTAAGTTGGATGCTGCTAGGTAGGGAACCTTATTTGCTGCTACGAGAGTGGGCAGTTCAAGGGAATTGATCACTCGCTTGAAATGTTTACTTTGAAAAATTATGAAATGTTTTAAAATCGTTATTCTTGTTATTATACTGTTATATGTATTAATCCATTCGTTTGTAAAACGTTTTATGTGTTGTCGGAAATCCCCGGGGAATTGAATAGCGAGTGGTGAATAGAATCCACTTGCTTTGAGGTCACTGGCTTTTAAGGAAAGTTGGTGCAGGTTAGGCAAAACTGGAAGCACTAACTAGGGTTTTTTCTGAATATGTGTATGAGTAAATGTTAGTAACGAGGTTCATTGGCAAAATTCCTATTGTGGCATAACCTAGTGAGGGTCACACCGGAAGAGTAGCAGGTTCATCGGAGCTTGGGTGAAAGCAAAGGGGCTCGCTGGTGAAACTTTAGACTTGGATATATCCCGGAAAAGTGGATGAGTCTAGGGAAGTAGCAGGTTCTCCAATGCTAGTGTGAAGGATAGGCAGAAGAGATCTATCCGTAGTGTGTGAAAAGTAAATAGAAGTAGTTTACTTGCAGTGAAACCAATTCTTTCCTGTCTAGACACTTGAGCACAGTGGCGAATGTGTATTCGTTGTTAAATAACCAAGCACTAGCACTTTAGAAAGAAAGAAAGTTTCCGTTACCTTGTAAAGGAGGGAGTCAGACGCGAAGCTGCTCTGACGTCACTCTGTGCCGCGCTGGGATTGGTAGACGCAGCGGGTAGGTAGCGGAGCTGGAATTGTAAAGGAGGGGTGAGTGCCGAAGCGTGAGAACTGTCTCGCGAAAAGGCCGCGCACCCATTGGTCGAAATTATTTGAAATCGTGCATTTCATTGGTCGCACGAAAATAAAAGACGCACTTGGATTGGAAGTGATTTTGTAAACAAAGTCACTCGTAGAAATCGTATGTGGCATTCGTATAGACCGCATACCAGACCTGATCCACGGCATATGGGATTTGAGAACGATCAGTGGAAAGGTGTTAAAAACTACATTATGTATGGAAATAAGAGAAAATTGTCTCTTGTAAACAAAGTGAAGAATTATTTCAAAAAGGACAAGCCGATTAAAACTAGAGAAGGTGTTGTCATACCGCCACCCAACACTCCCGCATCTTTCATGATGTTCGATAAAGGGTACAACACATGTGTATGGTTGGAGAACTGGGCGGAATACACGAAAGATGACGGAGTATTGGCTTTTCCTTTTAGAAGGTACCTTTAACAGTAGGATTCTATTCAATCTGAGAACCCGAATGAATGATTTACATCCCAGACCTAGATTAACGCAGTATGAAGCACTAGAGGAATGGGAAATTGAGGCTTTTGAAAGGGATAAGCCCCGAATGGATAAAGGGTTAACTAAATTTTATCCAAAGTTGAAGCAGGAAGCCCGAGCCAAAAAGATGAAACAGTGGAGACAGAATATGATTGTAGAAGGACTGTTTCCCATGATGCCAGCATGTGGTCCTCCCGGGGGGGAGAAGAAAACAGAAAAGTGCAAACATTGGGTGCCTATTGGAGAGTCGGATGATGAATTATTAGATGACCTGTTTATGAGAAGTCTGCCTCCTTACAATGAAAGAAATAGACCTTCCAGTGAGGGGGATAATTCCCGAAGACTTCATCTCCAGGATGAGGCCCGATCTGCCAGTGTAGGAGGGGGTTGCCTCATACCTCCTTATACCGAGAGTTTAGGTCCCGTAGATGCAAGGGATATTTATCCAAGAATACCAGCTAGTGGGGATGCGAGATACTCCAGTGAAAGCGATTTTTCCCCAAGACCTCCCTACGAAGGTGAGGCGAGACCATCAGGTTCAGGAATACCGTTCTTACAGCCTCTATATGAAAAGGAACCAAGGTCCCTAGGTACAGGAAGTTTGTTCCCAGGACCTAATTATGTTGAAGGACTAAGTGAGACACATCCCACTGCTCTGAGTCATGCTCCCACTCTGACCCCGCAGGTGTTACATGGCAAATCCTTAGAGAGATTATTGGAAGAAAAGGAGCGAGAAGTTCTAGCAAAACAGAGAGCTGAAATAATTCAGAAAATTTCCCAGTTAAATACCAGTCCTGAAGCTTTGACAATCCCAGTAACTATCGGACCCGTGGTTCCGTTGTATGGGGATCGGCGAGAAAGTCCAAAACCTCCAGTCATTACCCCAGTCATAGCCCAGCCAAGACCAGAACCCTTAATCGTAGATGAACAGACAAGCGAGTGCGAGTCTGAAGTCTCACTAATGGATCTGCCCATTAGGAATACAGGGAAAAGGATGCAGAAAATACATAATCCTTTCAATACGAGGGAGATTCAAATGGAATCGACTTCGGGTACTAGAAGTGTCACCTTGGTTACACCTGAGGAAATCGAAAGATGGAGCCTAGAATTAGAAAAACAAACTCTGCAGACGAAACCTTTAGATCTCTACAAACTGAGAGTAGAAATAGAAGAGTTAATGGCAGGAAATGTAGGATTAGACAGATTAAATACCTACTCTGAACAAGAGCTGCTGTTTATTTGCAAAAGTCTTACCCGAAATGCCCGAGTACTTCATGAAAAATTGACAGATACTGCTGCTAGCATGGGAATAGATATTTCAAAATCGAAACCTTTGCAGAAACCATACAGAGCAGATTTCTCAGACAAAGATTTGGAAAACCTGAATGTGTCAGGGAAAAAGGCACAGGTCAAGAAACTATTGACAGTGTTGCAGAAATGGGGAGATGTAGAGAGATGGAAAGCCAGATGGGCTGGGAAAAAAGATGAGGCCAGGTCTAAGCAGGCAACTCCCGAATTCGTTCTAAAAGAGGCTGACAACCCAGAACAGGTATACCCTATGCGAGAAGTGCCAGGTGGAAAATATGTGCACGTTCCGTGGTCCAGACAGGATATTGTGTCCTTTACAAACGATTTCCCAAAATTATGAGAGAAACCTGTGGACTGGTACAGGCAGGTGGAAAGGTTTGTAAAGGTTCAAAAATGCCTGTGGAAAGATTTGGATGGGTTCTTTGATATCGTAGTTCCGGTAGACTTATGGACCGAGTGTAAAATCGCCATAGGTTGGCCTAGTGAGGAATACCCGAGGGACTCAGCAACAGTGGAACCATCTAAAGAAGTGATGAAAAAATATGAACAAGTTATCCAACACCTGAAGGGAAAGGTGCCTGCAAAGGAAACTGATTGGACTAAAATAGATAGAACCACGCAGGAAAGGGACGAGACTGTACATTCCTTTTATGAAAGGCTGTTACAGGTGTTCAAAACATACAGTGGTATAGATAACATCGAGATGAAGGATATGACCCACTTCATTTACAGGTTTGTAAACGGTTTAAGACCCGAAATTTGCCAGTGGATAAAAGATAACAAAATCTGTTGGCAATCTAAGAAAATAGACGAGGTCCTACGGTATGCAAAATACTGTGAGGACGAGATGGCAGAAAAGAAAAAGGCACTCAAGGAAAAAGTGATGTGGGCACAAGTAAAGCTCGCAGAACAGCAGGAAAAGCAATTGAATAAGTTAAATAAAACTACTCAGAACCAAAGCCCTGGGGGTGGGGGAAAGCCCAAAGTAAAAATGAGCAGAGAAGAAGCTAAAAAGAAATTTCCCTGCCACCAGTGCGGGGAAATTGGACATTGGAGAGACGAGTGTCCGTATTTACAGCCTGATAATACCCAAACCCCTGATTTAACTTCACAGACGCAGAATGAAAAGCCAAGAAAGACCCAGCAGCAGGTAAAAACGATTCAAGTACCCCGAGCGCCAAAGCCAACTTTTAAGGGAAAATCACCGCAGGGTGATGACGTAGAGATCTGGGGGGGCAATGAGAACAGAAATGCAGCAACTTCGCAGTATTTGTTAAATGACACTTTCTTCTGTGACGATCAGTACTGACGGGGCCTGAGAGGGGAGGACAAGGAGTTCGTACTTGGCGCCTCCTTGCCGGTAGACCAGTCAGGGCCCTATATTGAAGGAAAGGTTGATGGAAATGATGTCACCTTTCTGTTGGACACTGGTGCTACCCGTTCTACTGTGAGGACAGCAGACGTTCCAAACCTACCCCTCTCGGGAGAAGCAATCCAAGTAGTGGGTGTATCTAATCAATTGATTAGTACTCCCGTTACGGAACCCATGGAGATCTCAATAGGGAACTTCAAAGAAATGCACAGATTTGTCGTCTGTGATACCAGTCCAGTGAACTTACTGGGACAAGATTTGCTGTGCAAAATGAATTGCACTATCTTTTGCACACCAAAGGGCGTTGAGATTCAAACCCCAGACGAAGATGGTATTTACAAACTAATGTTAGTCAGACCTGACTCAGAAATTAAACGAATGACTATACAGGACTTACCTGAAGAACTCCAACAGACAGTGAAACCAGAAGTATGGGACTTTACAGGAAAGGATGTAGGATTAATGGCCAATGTAGACCCAATACAAATAGCCATGAAAGAAAATGCAGTTTACCCAAATACTAAGCCTTACAGAATGAGTGCCGAAGTAAGAGCAGGAGTTGCCATTGAAATACAGAAATTGCTAGAAGCAAACATCATACAAGAAGTGATGAGTAGCCCGTGTAATACCCCCATAATTGGAATCAAGAAACCTAGTGGCAAGTACAGAGTAGTGCAGGACCTGAGAAAGGTAAACAAAATTGTGGTTCCTTGCTGTCCTATCGTCCCAAACCCAGCAGTGATTCTGTATCAGATTCCCTGGGATGCTGAGTGGTTTACTGTGATAGACCTATGCCACGCATTCTTTTCAATCCCATTACATCCAGACAGCAAATTTCTTTTCTCATTTGCTTTCAACAGTCACGTGTATGTCTGGAATCGTGTCCCCCAAGGGTACACAGAAAGCCCCTCTATTTTTAATCAGATCTTGAAAAAATGCCTTGAATCTTTAGTCTTACCTAGAAAGTCTGTTTTGGTGCAATACATTGACGACCTCTTGGTGGCGTGCAAAAGTCATAGGGATTGCGTGATTGACACCATTGCCCTACTGAATCACCTAAGTGAAAAGGGACATAAAGTGGCCCCTGAGAAATTGCAGTTCTGTTCAAAATCAGTGAAATATCTGGGGCACCAGATAGAAAAGGGAATCAGAAAAGTCACCTCAGAGAGAGTCAGAATAATTCAAAAGATGCAGTTACCCCGTACTCAGAAAGAAGTCAGAATGTTCCTTCGAGTTGTAGGTTACTGCAGGCAATGGATTGTGGGATTCGCAGTCCATGCAAAGCCTTTGATAAAAATGACAAAGAAAGGAGCACCGGACCCTGTGGAATGGGATGATGAAAGCTTAACAGCATTCACTAAATTACGGGATTGTCTGTGTACAGCCCCTGCTTTGGGGATGCCTGACTACTCTAAGGAGTTTGCCCTGTTCTGTGACACCCGTGATAATTGTGCTTTGTCAGTCCTAACTCAGGAGCATGGCTTGACCAGACGACCCTTGGCATATTTCTCTGCCACCTTGGATCCAGTGGCTGCTGGATTACCTGGGTGTCTGAAAGCAGTAGCTGCAACTTGCACGAGTTTAGAACAGAGTGAATCTATTGTCATGGGACATCCTGTAACTGTGTATGTTCCGCATGCAGTTGTGATTTTACTGACCCGAACCAAGACTCAGTATCTCACCCCTAGTCGGCTGACTAAATACGAGAGGATTCTCGTGGGTGCTGCAAATGTGGCCATTACTCGGTGTAATATTTTGAAAGATGTGGTTTTTAATTGGGAACACTTATGTGTAGCTATTATGTGAACCCGTTTTATAGATGTTAATCTCGCAATGTTAAACAATATGGAGGGAGTGTAAGAAAGCTTTTCTGGATTTAGATACATAGATCTTTTGCCAGCATAATATGTTGCCCTGTGTTTATTTTTCTATCATGAACGTAACTAGGTGCATAACCAACTTTGTGCATGAAATGCTTATTATCTCAATTGGGAATTGAGTAAGAAATAAGGCTATAGCACCACTGACAAACCCACAGAGATTACGAATTGTTGTTGTACCACCTTTATCACGATTTACAAAATAGAGCATAAACATTGGGTGTGTAGCTAATATAGTCCTGACAAAAATAGGAAAATGTGTAAAATGTAAAAGGGTTCTAATAGTTACATTTTATGTTATTTATGCATTAGGTTTTCTATCAGCTTGTGGAGAATACGTATACAAACTGTCCTGAGGAAGGAAGCCATTATCATTTCTTAAGCTTCCGAAACGCGTCGACGCCAACTTCAAAGTCATATTCGGCATTGCCAACATTCTAACTGAACTAAAGGAATATTTTTCCTCGTAGTGTTGACAAATGATGGTCCGAAATGACAGACTAAAGACAGATATAAATGTCTCTTTAGATTAATTTTCTCCACGTCCACATTAGGTGGCTTTTAATTGTGCATTCCATTGTGTTTTTTATGTTTTTTAACTTTTATTTATTGATTAGTGTTGTATATTCTAGAATAAAGTGTATATTTTTTACAGTATCATTAGACTGGGTGGTTTTCCTTTCTGGCGAGTGTTTTCCCGTTCCACAAAAATGAATGGTATGAGTGGTGTTTGAGAGTTGTGCCCTGACTTATGAGCAGGAAATAATATCTCCCACCGGGAAATCTTTTGTTTTACTTTTCAAGTATATTGGTGCTCTATTTCCCTTTGGGTTGCTAAGAGCCCCTCTCTTTCCTTTTTACATATTTTGAACCCAGCCACACTACTCCCTGACTCAATGATTATGGAAGATGGGGGAGAAAATGAGCATGACTGCATTAACCTGACAGAGTTCATTACTAAACCCCGTCCAGACATTAAAGAAACACCTTTGCCCAAACATGATAAGGAATGGTTTGTGGATGGTTCATGTATGAGACACGAACTTGTAGGCCTAAGTGCTGCATATGCTGTGGTCAATTTAGACAAAATTGAAGAAGCATCATGTTTATTTGGAATAAAGTCTGCACAAATAGCCGAATTGATTGCTCTGATAAGAGCCTGTAAATTGGGAAAAGACAAAAGAATAACAGTGTATACTGACAGTCAGTACTGTTATGGGGTTGTGCATGACTTTGGCCAATTATGGCTACAAAGAGAATTCCTGACTTCATCAGGTACCCCCATTCGAAATGGAAAGGTTGTACAAGACCTTCTAGAGGCAATCCAATTACCGAAAGAATTGGCAGTGGTCAAATGTGTTGCTCATAAAAAGGGCCTTGACCCTGTATCTTTGGGAAATGATTTTGCTGATCGAGTGGCAAAACAATGTGCTAAGGATCGCATGTCAATAAATATCAGACTGGGAGGGATTGGAAACAGCTGCCAACTTATGGTGTTTGAAGAAGTGCCTACCTGGGATGAAGTGAGAGAATGGCAGCATGCTGTGCCCTGGGAAGAGAAAGAGAAGTGGAAGGAACATGGTTGTCGACCAAGACGTGAGGATGGTGTCATTGTGGGCCCAGATGGTATGCCTGTGTTACCTAGACACCTGCTTGCCCCTATGGCCAGATTGATACATGAAGGATCACACATTGGTAGGGATGCCATGGTTCTGGTATTTCAACAGACCTGGTACAACCCGAAATTCAGGAAGGTAGCATAATCCCTTTGCCAGAGGTGCTTGACGTGTCACAGTTTAACGCTGGCAAGAGAACAGTAGTTGAACTGGGAAAAATTGTGAAATCAGGGGGTCCCTTTGTGAGAATACAAATTGACTTCATCACCATGCCTCGTTGCGAGGGAAAAAGATATGTCCTTGTCATTGTCTGCCTTTTTTCAAAATGGGTGGAAGCTTACCCTGTCCCACAGAGTGATGCCTTAACAGTAGCCAAATTGTTACTGCGAGAATTGATACCTAGGTTCGGGGTTCCAGTCACTATTGAATCGGATAGAGGCAAACATTTTCAGAATGAGGTAATCGATCAGCTCTGTAAAGCATTCGGAATCACACAAAAGCTGCACTGTGCATATCGTCCAGAGGCTTCTGGAGTAGTAGAACAAATAAATGGCACAATAAAATCGAGATTGGCAAAAATGTGTGACTCAACTGGAATGAATTGGATTACTGCCTTGCCTCTTGTTCTGATGGGACTCAGAAGTATTCCAGATCGGAAAACAGGCCTGAGCCCCCATGAAATCCTAATGGGAAGAGTGATGAGACAAGCATGGGTACCAGGATACAAACTGTTAAGCATTACTGATGATTTGGTACTTGAGTACTGCAAGCAACTGGGTGACCAAGTGCGTTCTATCTCTCGCCAGATTGGGGAAGACGCCGTCGCCAACCCGACAACTCCAGTTCACAAATTGGTTCCTGGTGACTGGGTTAGAATCAAGAAGCACACTCGTTCGAGTTGCCTTGCACCAAGGTGGGGAGAAAAACGCCAAATAATACTGGTGACCACGACAGCGCTGAAGTGTGCAGGCGTTCCCAAGTGGATCCATGCCAGCCATACCCAGAAGGTGATACCAGACAAGGAGCCTGGAGCTGAAGGTTGTCCAGCTGAGGGGTCTGCAGACGTTGGTCCTGAAGTAGCTGATGACGTACAGCCAAGCACCAGTCCAGCTGAGGGTCCTGCAGACGTTGGTCCGGAAGTAGCTGATGACGAGCAACCGAACACCAACCAAGATGATTGGATGCCCATAATCGATCTCATTGAAGACCCAATCAGAACAAGAGAGCGAATATACGAAGATAGAGAGTGGAATAGAGAGGTCGAGATAGGCACAGGCGAAGACCCTCAGATCATTGAGATTTACGTCAAATCTGAGGACGAAGAGGAAGGTCAGACAGGGACAGAACAAGTGATTGACACTCCTCCACTGACTCCTGAAATCGAAAAGGGACAGACTAGAACTAGTGTAAAAGTTCGAGCAGAAGAAAATCAAGGGATCGAAGTGCTTGAACAGGATCAGACAGAACTAGAAGAACGTGTTCAAGACACAGAAACAGAGACATTCGAAAGCCATAACCAAAGTTCACCTGAACCAGGCCAGTTTAGTAACCAGGCAGAAGAAATAGATACAAGACCTGGGACTAGTCAGACAGGAAGGGAACAGACAGAAGAAGTGCCACAAACGAATGAAAACAAAAGAGCATTAGAAGAAAGTCAACTCACAGTGCCAACCAAAAGACTCAAGAAAAAGAAAAATATCGAACCAAGATACATTAAGAGACTAAGACTGAGAAAAAAAACTGTAGAAGAGAAACTTGCTGACAGAAGAAAAAGTATACGGATAACAGAGCAAGCTGGAGAAAGCTCCAAAAGAAGGAGTGATCGAATAAAAAGACTGAATGAAAAATACCTGGATCCTGAATGGACATACCTAGTATTGGAAAATTTTGAAGAACTTGATATTACTGACGAAAGCGACGGGGAATCGATTGCTGATTACTCTGCAGAGGAAGAGGACGAACCGCCGTGAAATTGCTCAGCATAAAGATATCTGGGCAAGGCCACAAAGAGGGGTTGAAAACTTCTTCTGAGCCAAAATGTCTGATTCAAACGTGAGTGGTAGACCTAGCCGCAGTTGTTGCAAAACATGCTGCAAAGTATGTATATGTAGTATAGTTATAGTTATATTAGTTTGGATAGGACTAACAGTTTTCATTCCTTTTATGGTAAGCAAAAATACTAATATTGACCCTACTCAGACTACCGAGACTGAAGAACTGACAACCCGAAGTGTAGAAAGACGTGAAAAAGCACTCAGACAAACAAAACGAGACTTAGAAGCATCAGATGAGGAAGGACTACATTATCATGGAGTTAAGAACCAGACACATTTAAATGTTTTCGCAAACTTGTTAGTGCATTATGTAGAAACTATGGAAATAGAAGATTGCTATATCTGCATGAAGCTACCTACTTCCGTAGCTGAAGGCGTGACTTACCATCACCTGCCCCTGACATGGAATTTCCTGTAGTATTTTAGCAAGCTTATTTTATAAAAGAGGACCGTTACAGTACTATTACTCTAACAATGACGTGATATTTTCTGAACTTCCCATACGTGGAAATCTAAATCCTGTACATACCAAAAGTGACGTTACACGTTATATGGGAGAAGCGCTCTGATATGATATCTGCAAAGATCTTGTTCGCGCTATATAAAACTTTCAAAATAAATAAATAAATAAATAAATAAAATACTTTCTGACTATAGGTACCATAGACCTAAATGACGCACACAGGGAGAACTTGACCTGTTCATTACATGAACAAGAAAAAATATTTTTGAACATGGCAGAGAAAAGAAGGGAGAGTTTCCAAAGAAAGGCAAATGACAAAAGACAGAAAACCCCAAAATGGGCTGAGGACATGGAAAGCACCTCGAATGGCGGGGCAGGGCCTGCTTTGTTGCTGGATTTTGAAAAGAAAGGGAAACTCTGTCTTCATCGCGAGAAGACTAGTTATTATAATAACATTTTCATTGGTTCCAGTCAATGTGAACACAATTACAAGGTAATTGGAGGTTGGGGTTTCAAAAATGGGTCAGAACCTGTGTTTCCCGGAATTTATTATATATGTGGAAACAAGGCTTATTTCAAATTGCCGGATCACTGGTATGGAAGCTGCTACTTTGGCATTGTCTTCCCGAAAATATACCATGTGAACGAAATTGCTGGAAGCAATGAAAACATTAATGGCTTAGTGCGTAGTAAAAGAGAAAGCGTAGGTGAAATAATGGGTAGTATTTTTAGTGCACTGATACCTGGAGTGGGAGTGGTTCTGAACACTCACAGAATTTGCTAATTATCCACAATAGTGGATGTGTTGTCTACTGACACGGCTCATGGATTTCTGCTGGTCAATACCGAGATGGTTGCGATCAGATCAATGGTTTTGCAGAACAGACTTGCGCTTGACACCTTATTAGCAAAAGAGGGCGGAGTCTGCCGGATGTTGAAGGTGCAACATTGTTGCTCTTACATTCCGGACAAAAGTGTGCAGCTCAAAAGATATGTGAAAAACATTACTAATTTGGAAAAGGAACTCAAACCACTTGAGGTTGACAGTGCCTGGAAGAGACTGGTTGATGGTCTCTCCAACGTAGGTCATTGGTTTGCTAGTTTAGGTAGAAGCTTATTGTTTAAGATACTGATGCCAATTGGAGTAATAGGTCTTATCCTATTTCTCATATTCGTCTGTTGCAAATGTCGCAAACACAACAAGAAGTACCAAGTGAATGCGAGAGGTGTGAAACGGAATGCGGATGAGCTTGAATTGGAAGAAATGAATAATCAGATTTACAAAAAGGTGAAAAATTCTCACCGTACCAAAAATGAGAAAGAGAAACTGAATCGCCTGTTGGAAGAGATAGAGTTGTACAAAGTGTGAAAGAAAGTTGGCATCTGGTTCCGTTATTTTGTGATGATAGTAAATATCATCAAAGAGGGGATTGATAGAGCAAGATTTCGCATCGCGACTTGCTCGAGTCATGAACCTCGAATCTGTTGTAATCCTATAAACAAATTGTACGTTTTACTAATCTCCTTTATTTTTGATATGCGTGTGTATTAGTGAAGCTTGCCTATGTGTTCTACTAATACAAATAACCCTTGTACCTAAAATGGCCGCTGCTTGAATTTTCGCTTCTGCGCATGCGTTAGTCATACTCACGTGACTTTACGTAGATGTAGTTCTGGAGGGAAAGGGTGCGCATGCGTAATAGCCATAAGATGGCTGCTTAATGTGATAACGAGGTGAAGCTCGTGCTGTTGCTCATCGTGTCGTTATGTGTAGCACTTACCCTTAATCGCATAGTATATTTTTATGATGATAAACCTGAAGTGTGAAATCATGACATGTAATACATTCATTTATTTCTATGTTTTAATTTGTTTTCGCTTACTTTTCATGTATCGCGGGAAATGGGGGTCTGAATGTACTGAGAGCCATCTTGAAGGTCCCTTCCGCGCATGCTCGCGCCGCCAGGGAAGAAATAACCTTGGACAGTGGAACTCAGCCAGCTGGCAGCCACAGTCAAGATGCTCATGTGAACGCCACCTCTGACCCAGCAAGATGGAGTTGAATGTTCTGAAACTGTTACAATGATATTCTTCTATTGTATTCTGTGTATTCTCTCATGGGAACCCCAATCTTGCTAGGCGGTACCCAAAAATGTAGATTAGGCCTTAGAAAAGTCTGTTCTGATTGGTGTGTTAACCCATCCTACCTTAGGACCAATCGAAATTGGGGATTCTGACACTTTGCAACATTTGGGGGTGGTACACTGACCCAAAACAGTATATCTAGCCTAGGTTCAGCTAGAGAAATTGTCCGACTTGTCCGAATAGCTGACCTATCACTGACCCAACACACTCAATAGGTGACTGAATTTACAGAGCGCTGCGGAGCACTCTGTCCGAATTTGACCATAGACTCTAAGGTTTTACTAAACCTTAAGTGCTGGCGGAGCACTTTGCTGGGGAGTTCGCTAACCCAATCGGGGTTCTGACTGATAGCTGCAGAGAGGGTGGAGCGCAGGCGTTGCTTCCAAACTGCGGGTGCTGGTCGTATCCTGGTGGTCCTGTCCTGATCCTAATCTGGGTTTCCTGTCCTGTCCTGGGGTGTCCATTCTGCACCTGCTGTCCCATTGATGACTGCTATTCCTTGGGGTATTTCCGGCCTTAACTGACCCGTGGCCAGGGTTGGTTTTCACACCAGTCTAGGTAAATATCTTGCCGAAACTCGAAACTTGCACCTTTCTATTTTCTGTCTTTGCTTCAATAAAGACATACCTTTGCATATGATAATTTTCCATGCTTTCCGCAACCATTGACTATCATAAAGTCATTTGTATTTAATTTCATAGCGTGTTCCTATGTTACTCTACCTTTTAGAAATCATTTTCTCCATTGCAGTTTGCAATTTCCTGATGTGGTCTATAATTTTCTCGTATAAAACTGACTGAAGTAATTAGCTAGAGTTATAACGTGTTTCACTTTTCACCCTTACTATAGCTGTTTAAGATTCCTAATTTCCCATTCATATTCATGAAAACTGTTTCCCATAGTATAAATTTATGCTTGCATAACCTTGCCCATTTAAAGATGTCTATTCTTGAGTTCCATTTTTAGCGTGTTCCCTGTTTCACTATTTTAGAAACCTAAATGATTGCCCTTACACTTTTCTTATATGGTTATATGGTTTTTTGTTATCCTGATTATTGACTGCCTTTTAACTGTAAGCTTAATACTATTACAAGATGAATTCTAGATAAAATTCTTAAAACTTTTCAGTTGTCCGTGGTCATTTGATGAAATCAGAGTTATTTAATGTTGGGTTTTGTATTTTTGCTGCCTTTCCTTTTACAGCTAGCTCCCTGACCCATCATGGTCATAGGTACCCGTAACGGTGGATGGTAAGTCGGGTACAATAGAAACAATCGAAAGGGACTCATGATTATTGGTAGTAGATTGTAAGGTCATCTGATCAATGTATATGGTGAATTGAAGTATATGGGCCCGAAACCTAAGTGGTGAAATTATTAGTCGGGTGACCTGCGATCTCTATCAGCACCATCATCAATCTTAGGGTCCTCGACAGCACCGGCTGGTGCTGTCTTCCTTGTGAAGGGCTTTGGGCGAGACGCGTGAGACGCAGGATTGCCCCCTCCGCGTTCTTGCCCGACTACTTGCTCCCACGCAAAGACTCCTTGACAGATACCGGCGGGTTCTGTCATCCTGGTGTAGTGTGTGGCGCGTGAGACGCCGGATTGCCCCCTCCGCGCTCGCACCAGGAATCTCTCTTTGTTTTGCGGCAGTACCGGTTGGTACTGCCACCCTGATTACATTGGTGATTACATTGGTGAGACGCGAGAGACGCAGGATTGCACCCTCTGCATTCTCACAAACTCAACGCCCTGACGTTTGGCGCTCGGCTGAGTGCGCACTCCATTGCTCTAGGTGTTCTTCATCTTTAGAGTCAAGAGACGCTGGATTTGCCCCCTCTTGGAACTCTTATAAGTTCTTTGTTTTCTTTTTTGATTTCAAGACTAGCCGGGTGGCCTCTTGCTTTCCTTTGGAGAATTTGTCTCTTTGGTCACCACGTCGGTGATTCCCCAGGTGGGAGGATTTTGTTTTTCTTCTTTATTTGAACAGAGGAGTCAGAAATTCCCATTCTCTCTGAGGTCGTTATATCCCTATGCCCCTGAGTCCTTCGCAGGAGCTGAGACGGGAAGGGGTCACCTCCTGAAAGATATCAGGTACCATTCTGTATCTATTCCATGCATTAGATATCAATGTAGGAGAGGGAGTGTTCTGATACGTGTTCTTTTTGTTTCATTACAGGACCTGATTCCCAGGGGTTGTTTAACCCCGACTTTTCCCTCGCCTGACTGCCTTCGCACTCTGTATTGTGTATGTACACCAGAGTGCATGGACGTCTGGAGGTGGACACCTTTAGAGCATCTCACCGATACCGAGGAGCTACAACCGTGACAGCTATAGTGTGGGCTCAGTGTACCTTCCTCTCTGTTGCTGGATGGTGCACCTACTGCTGGCGAAATTAGGGCTGAAGAGCAGTTATGGGCTAAAGCTAGAGCTAAAGCTGGCCGTTTTTTGTGGTGGCTGATCGCTGCATTGAATTGCCAAAAGAAAAATCTCCGTCTTGAGGTCAGGCGCGACGTGCTGGGCGATAGTCTGGGAGCCCCTTTTAACGTGTGTTTTGGGGGATGTTAGAAGGAGCGGCAGACATAATTTAGTATGGGGACATTTAGACAGTCCCTAGGAGCCCCTGAGCAAGATAGCATGGCGCGGAGGCAGGCTGCGTTCGTTGCAGGGTCTTATCAGGACGCCATTTTATAGACAGGCAACAGTGGCGCGCGTCAGGTTATTTTGCCTCCCGTTGCCGTGGCAAATCATTGGGATCATCCGTGCGCCGCCCTGAGTGTGGGTAAATCAAGCGCTCACCTCCGGTGTTGAAAACACACTTTAACTGGGAGTTGCAGGCATCGGAGCATCTCTGAGTCAGGAGCGGAGATCGCGCTCACAAGATGGCGGCTGGTTATCGGGTCCCGGACTGTCAGCCCGATCGGCTATAAAACTACTTTCATTGTCCGTAACGGAGTCGCAATTCACATTTCCCCGCGCACCAAATCAAGCGGTTGGAGATGTCATCGATCTGGTTGACGCTCGGGCTCTGGGTCGCACTGCAGCAGGATCTGATTCTGTCCCTGTGCGGAGCGGAGACAGATTAGGCGGCCATTCTCACCGCCGTCCAAGCCACGCCCCCATTCTAAAACTTTTTTAACAACATAAATTAAGATAAGTGACGTGCCACACATACTGATTCTTCGTTGTTAAGGACTTCGTTGTTCCGAAAAGTCGTGGTTCAGGACTTCGTGGTATGTGATTCTTCGTTGTTCAGACTTCGTTGTTCAGGTAAGTCGTTTTTTGATCTTAGTTGTTTAGGATGTTTCCCATGCACAACAGTCTTGACCCTGCTTTTCATAGGAACAGTCAAGACGAATAGCCAAGCCAGGCCATCCTTGTACCAGAAACAAGCATCCAAGTATCGGCTCAGGGGTAGCACACCTCGTCAGCCAGGCTAGCTTTAATCCAGAGGAACAGTGTGCAAGGGACCCATGCCTGGGCATACACATCCTACTTATGGAGAAAAGTGCTATGCAAACAAATGACGGCTGGAAGACTGAATTAATCTAAATCCATTGTTCCTTTGCTCACCATGCCACCCCAGCTTAGACCTAGCCTTATACGAATCAGTCTTGATCCTGCTCCTCATGGATACAGTCCAGCCCGAACTTGCTAAATTTACTGCAATTCCGTTCAGGAGTTCGGCCTGTAGCCTTGTCTAAAGTTTTCTATGGAAATGAACACAGAGAAAATGGATTTTGAGACCTTCCTTTTTTCTTGGCTCAGACTTGACAATTCACCCAAACCTTTCAAGACAGGAGCTGAACGGAGAACCACATTAGTTTTGAAAATTTTGCGAAGATTCATCGAAGGGCGCCACAAATATTGTAAAAAAAACAACACATTTTTTTCAGACTCAGCATGCATCTGCCTGGTTGGTTTGAGCGCAGGACACCTGACATCGTTGGGCTGAGGAGGGGCAAGAGACCACCTGATGGGGAGTGGCCACGATATTCAAATCTGTGCGTTTGGCCCCTCTGGAAGAAGGAGCCATTGAAACCGGCACTGATGAATCCATTTGAAGGCTGAAACGCGTCTGCCTAAGCGTTTCATGGGCCTCACTTGCTTGCACAAAACAAGAGCTGTTAAAACCTTTTTAATCCCCGGAGCTGTGTCGTCCCTTTCTCCCTACCTGGGAGAAAGTTTTGGTGTCTAGGTTTGCCAGCAAGCAGGCGCTTGCTGATGACCGCCCTCTCGGTCTGGGGCAACTCTGAGAGCCTGTGAACTCTAGTAGCTGCACAAAACTGCAACGCGTCACCCTCATACTTTGGGAGAGAGGAGGCAACACTGTGTGCCTGAGAAGGGGACATAGGAAGGCAAAATCCTTCCAGGTACCTGTGGCGGCGTTGGGATCCTTAGCCAACCAGTTGGGACTTCACATGTTGTTAGGAGATGCCCCGTCACTGAATGGGCTTCCTCTGAGGACTCCCAGTCCCGGCACTGTGCAATCTCTGCAAACGGCATTTTTCTATCATACTCCGCCACTCGTGTAGCTCTGCGTAGTGCGGCAGAGATTTGTTTACAGTTCGCATAGTGCCGCATAGTGCAACTCCGCGAATCCCGCCCAGGGTTAGTGCAGAGGCATTAGGCAGGAAATAAAGCAAAGACATATCAAACAATGTTGGTATCAAAAATACTTCATAATAAAAGGAACATTCCCTGTAAGCACCGGAAAATAGTGGCCAAAATTTATTACAACATGCAAAAAGTGTGCAAATTGATAGCCACTGGTTTTCAAATGGTTTAAAACATTGAAAAAAAATAGCAATACTCCACAAAAATTGACAACAAATATAATTGGAAATTAGAAAACCCTTCCCATGATGTACATGGTAAATAAACAATGTATGCTTTTTCATTAAAGGGTACAGAAAAGGGATGCATGGAATCTTTGAATTAATCTCATTCATTGGTAATTACTCGGGCCGCATCCCAATCCATCATTATTTTCCATACCATGCCACTTGAGTTTAGACCCAACCATATGCAAATCATTCTTGACTCTGCTCCAATGAGAACAGGCTAAGTTCTCCCTGAACCAGAACCAAGCAACCCAGGACTGGTTTTGCCCTGGTTAGGGCTCATCAAATAGGTGTAGCTTTGTTCCTGTTTATTGAAAACAACAGTGGTCCTATGCAGAAGGAAATACGAGAACAATAAATATAGACACAATGGATCCTATATTGGTTAGACTTGTCCAGCCGGACAGAGGTCTCAATGTATTTACTTCAGGAAAAATAGACAAAGGATTTCCTTCGACAATTCAACTCTGTGGGGCACAAGCCTGTACCCTAC
The DNA here is from genome assembly GCF_964261635.1 of Lissotriton helveticus. Taxonomy (NCBI): domain Eukaryota; kingdom Metazoa; phylum Chordata; class Amphibia; order Caudata; family Salamandridae; genus Lissotriton; species Lissotriton helveticus. The sequence goes on from NC_136070.1 coordinate 645,824,192, forward strand.
ATAACCACATACAGATTAGTACATTAGGAAAACGGTGAACACCAACAGTGCTTTTAGGCAAAAGCTTCAGGGTTCTGTAGTAGCAATTAGGACAGATAATCAAGAATGCACCTTTACATATACATGTCACATGATATATTTTATGGATAAGGTACATATAAGGTCGACGGCGTTTCGATCCCACTACTTAATCATGGGGATCATCATCAGGACATTAATTAATTCCTAATTGGTACAAGCCTCTATTGCCTAGGGATTGCTAGGATGGATGGGGCGATTAGGAATATTGGCAGCCTCCCAGAATCGGGAGCCGGAGGGAGCGTCAAAAGGTTATTTTGATCGCGTCGGGTGAGGAGAGGCCGGATCAGTCGTTTTTCAGTCCTCTGTGGCAATGCGATCTGTGACACAGTGCATGTACAGACGTGGTTTCAGTGACACTTGATCCAGCGGCCTATAGAAAATATATCATAAACAACGCTACCCAACTTCATAACCTATAAACAAAATTCTATACTAAACTATGGACCCATTTATAAACCTGACATATTTTGGGCCTACTGAATCAGGTGGTCGGATTAAATCTATATACACCTAATTTACAAACTATATACAATATTATACATTAGCGGAAAGAATATTGTCATTATAACAAATCTTAACTATTTAAACGACCACCATTGGCGACGTGATCTAGCTAATAGTAACCTACACTTCTGAATAATCAAGACCAGCTTGTTCAACAAAAGTATGATTTTATTTACTAAATTATGGTATTTCAATTGATAGTTTATAAATGTTATTTATTAGCATTGAAGCAAGCATGATTGTAAAGAAAACGTGAGAAAAATACAATTTAAGCAAATGAATCAAAGTTAAAGTAATTATTTAAAATTTAGCATTTCTAAAACCTAAGTCCCTAACTGAGCTAAATAGATAGAAATTAAAGTAAAGTTCTTTGAGGATTCTTACGTGCTCCACGCAATGTCCGACAGCACTTCACCCTCATCGGAAAGTCAGAAAGCAGCAGCCAGCCCATCCCTAGGGGCATGACTTTTTATACCTTTCTACTCTAACTAAACTACGCAAAGGAAAGTTTTCAGAAATCTTCGACGTCCCATTGGCTGAGAGTGACAAGTGACATGTCACCCACATTTCAAATCTTCCATTAGGTCACTTTTCTTAAGAACCATTGTCCTTTTCGAATGCAACCAGGAGCTTCCTAGGTTTGCAACAAATGTACAATAATGTTCTCATTGCTTCCAATTGACTTCCGCGGATGCCAAGTTAAGGGCTGACAAAATGTTCTTTTTCGACCTTGGCCATGTCCGACAGAATGATGATAGCACGTCAGTTTTTGCTTTGTGAATGCAGCTTTTGACGAACACTTTATTTCAGAATGGGCGTCTCGTGACTTTTGCAGAAGTAAAATTCAGTTCTTAGCAACTTGAGCAAACTAGGCCCAAAAGCAGGCAACTTATGCTTTCTAGTATAAAACAAACACAAGAGAAGTATTAATGTAAGAAATAATGTAGATTCTGTATCCACCCCAGGATTTACTAATTAATTAACCCACCCGATTAATCAAATGTTACCTAGCAAATGCAAACAAATAAAGCAGCGTTTATATCTACCAGTCTTCATTAATCCATGAGACTTATGTGCACCTAGAATAGTAGAAATGACATCACACAGACAAGGAAAAGCAAAACAAGCACATGCTTCTTTTAAGTTTGCAGCAGTTAGTAGTGACAAAAACGAAAACAATAAATTATTTTATTATTTTGCACGAACAAAAAGATGCAACACTTATGCACGTTTATGAGCACACATGTTAGTCCCCCCATGTGTAAAGTTTAATCTAAGTTGTATTAGCACGACATATCACAAATCATTAATATTATTATTCATGTTATGGAAATGTGACTTCACGAGTTTAAACAAAATTTTTTTTCTATCTCGCTCCATCAACTCCCTCATCTGGTGATTAACAAATCACCACACCAGCACCCAACATTTTGATAATTTAAACTTCAGAGAAATCGATTCAAATTCATTTGTATCAGTAATCCTAAAAGTCTGTTTCTGCATAATCTTTGGAATTAGCATAACGCTCTCTATGTAACTCCTGTAATTCGATCTCCCTTTCTTCTTCTTTTCTAAGTTTATAGATTCTTTTCTTCTCTTTCAACTGCTTCTTTCTTTTATGTAACAAACAACCTATTTTGGTTAAAATAAAAATGAATACGTTTATAATCAAAGGTGCCAAAATCTTGCCAAGAATTGAACTTCCGATATCATGAAACCAGTTTTTAATTGCTTGAAACCTTTTTGAAAGTTTCCCTGTAAAATCTTCTTCTTCTAAAGGAATTATCTCTGAATGCATTTGTGTAATATTCTTGATATACATTTCAATATTCTTACTTTCGTCGGGTATATATGTGCAACAATGTTGTACATGTAAAATGCCACAGACTCCTCCCTCTTTTGCTAGGAGTATGTCTAAAGCAAGGCGATCTTGAATTACCATGGATCTAATTGCTATAACTTCAACATTCACTAATTGGAACCCATCAGCTGTGTCAGTTGATAATCTATCAACTATAGTGGACAATTTTCTGATTCTCCCTGCATTTAAGGTTATACCAACAAAAGGTATCACTGCTTGAAAAATATCTCCCAGAACTTCAGTAAAAGTTTCTCTTTTAACTCTATTTACATAATTATGAATTTTAAACAATCCTTCTGAATCTCTGTCAACATGAAACACTTTAGGAAAAACAATTCCCACATAACAAGTTCCATACCAGTGGTCTGGAAGGTTGTAGTAGACTTTGTCACCACAAACAAAATAAATCCCAGGAAATATTGGATCCTTTCCACCTTTGAATCCCCAACCTCCCAAAATCTGATAAGTATCTTCACAGTTACTTGCACCTACAAAGTAATTATCAAAAAGTGTGTTATCTCTCCTAATGCAAAGCTTTCCACTAACTGGTTTGTCTATGTGAATTGCAATATTTTCAAGCATTTTGCCATTTAACTTTCCATCCTCTTTTTGCCAGAATCTAGACTTAGTCTGCTTGACTAATTCATTCCTCTTATAAATTGCTCTTCTCTCCTCAACCATATTCAAAAATTTCTTTCCTTCAGCACTTAATTTGCAAGTTAGATTATTTTTATAAGCATATTCATAAGTAAGTTCGTTAGTAACAAGGAAAAATTCTCTCATTTGCTTTGCTTTCTTATGCTTATTTAAAGCATTTTCAATCTTAATATTTGCAAAAATCTCGTCATAATCTGAATAGTAATATTCTAAGCGTCCAGTTTGATAAAATAAGCTAGTTAACACACTACATGTTACACCATAAGTGAGAGGAAGCATATTATATGTTACTCCCTCAGAAACAGAAGCAGGTAACTTAACGCAGACGTAGCAGTCTTTTGCATCCATTACCTTAACATATTCACTCAATAGCTTTGTGAATGTATTACTTGAAAAATCACTAATTGATTTATCTTGATGAATGTTAGGCTGATGATCAATAACTTTTGCAGACGTACTATGTTTAGTTTGGCTAACCAGAGCTTTGCTTGTTATGTTAACTTTGTGTAATTCTCTATTCATCTCCAAAGGGATAATCACAGCTAAAACTAACCAGAGCAGAACTAAAATGAGCAGACACACCAGAGTCATCTTACAGCATCTCTTAAAAACAGAACACCTTGAAGTGCTCTCCTTAACATAAGGCATTTTTGGTTAGTTTAGCCTCAAAATAAAATAAAATAAAACAAAATTTTAAAAATCTAAATTTATATTTACACCCCCCTTTTAAAATATTTTTTTTTTTTTTTTTTTTTTTTTTTTTTAAAAACCCTAAACAAGATTTCTTCGACCTTATGTCATACATAAGTTTTCTTCAACTAAACAGTTTTTCTTCGACCTTGTGTCAACTAACACATTTTCTTCAGCCTTTTGCCAATTTAATATTTCTGTACTTCAATCATTGTCACTAATTTCTTGGACTTCGTCTTCTTCTTCACTACTACCATATATGTCAATAACCGGTGGAATTACTAAATAAGTCCACTCAGGTGACTTGTATTTTTGGTTTGGTCTTACTATTCTTTTTCCTTTTCTCGATACTACTTCAATTTTCCTTCCAACTCCAACTTCTTTTCCAGGACTCTTTTGACTACTGATTTCTTCAACTTGTTCTTTTGGTTTCTTAATCAATCTGACTCTCAATCTTCCACCAGGCCAGTAGTCTGCTTTTCTCACGTACTTCTTCTTTGGTTCAGAATTATTTGATTCTGACTTCCAAGTCCTTTTCTTTCTGTTTTCACTTTCACCATCCACGTCACTTTCTTCAGTTTCGTAGTCTGAAATTTCAATTGACTCAGGAACTTCTCTATTCGGCAATTTCACTCCTTCAGGAACTTCACTTTGTTTTCCATCACTGGTACTCGGTAATTCGTCTTCCTCCTCTTCTTCAATTACCCCCAACTTCCCAGATTTCGGATTTCTGTTCCTTACTCCAGAGCTTGTTCTCTGCCTTTCGATACTCTCCTGGTCTGAAACTTCTTTTTGTTCTGCTTCTTTGTCTTCGATAGAGACAACCGAATCCTCAGTTATCTTTCCCTTTAACAGATTCTCTTCACCTTCAGATTCTATTTCAATGATTTCCAAGTCTTTTCTTGTCAATTTTCCATTCACTGGTACAGTTTCCAGATGTCGACTTTCTTGTCGATCTTCAAATTCTGGATTTATTTCACCTTCTGTTTCTCCTTCTGCTTCAGAATCGGAATCATCTGTGGTATCACTTTCAACATCAGAACTCTCAGGAGTTGGTACTGGAATAGTATGACTAGGATGAATCCAGCGTTTCAATCCTCTGCACTTTACAGCATTAGTAGTGATCAAAATTATCTGCCTAGGCTTCTGCCATCTAGGAGCTAGACAATTCCTTCTCCGATGTACTTTCGTTCTGACCCAATCGCCAGGTCTCAGATCATGTGTCAAAACCTTTTCATTTGATTGTGCTTCAGTTCCCACCTGATTAGACACAGAAGTTACCATATCAGATAACCTTTTACAGTAATCCAAAATAGCACTGTCATTTATGCTCAACAGTTTACCTACAGGTACAAAAGCTTGCCTCATAACTCTTCCCATTAAAATTTCATGAGGACTCAAACCTGTCTTTTTATCTGGTGTACTTCTTAATGACATCAAAACAAGTGGAAGAGCATCAGTCCACTTTACACCTGTTTCAAGACACATTTTTCCAATTCTGTTTTTAATTGTTCCATTAATTTGTTCAACCACTCCTGATGCCTCTGGTCTGTATGCACAATGTATTTTCTGCTCAATGCTCAAAGCTTCACAAATTAATTTCATTAGTTTGTTATCGAAATGGCTTCCTCCATCACTCTCAATAGTGACTGGAAAACCGTACCTTGGGATGATTTCTCTGAGCATTAGTTTTGCTACTGTAATTGAATCACAATGTCGTGTAGGGAAAGCCTCTACCCATCTTGAAAACAAGCAAACAATTACAAGCACATATTTCAAACAATTGTGTAAGGGCATTTCGATGAAATCCATTTGTAACCTGGTAAAGGGACCACCCTCTCGACCAATTATTCCTGTCCCCACCACTGATTTTCTGTTTGGATTCATTTGTTGGCATGACAAACACCTTTGACAAAAAGATTCTGCAATAGTTCTGAACTTAGTATTGAACCATGTTTCTCTGAAAAGTCTAACCATAGAATCTCTTCCCAGATGTGCTGGACCATGAATGTAATCTGGCCATGTCAGCAATCAAGCAATTTGGTAAGACTACTCTGCCATCTTTGTAAACCCACACTCCATCTTCTTCACGTGGTCTACAATCTGATCTTAACCACAAGTCTTTTTCTTCATCTTCTGCTTCATTTTGTAAATCTCTAATCTCATGCCATGTTTCTACAACTGTTGTTAGCATTAATGAATTTGAATCAGTTTCTTTACTCCTCTCCCGATTGTATGAATAATTTTTCCTTGCGCAGTATTTAGCTGTTTCATCTGCGAAGGCATTACCCTTGGAAATATAATCAATTCCTTTAGTGTGCGCTGCACACTTAACAATGGCGATTTCTTTCGGCAATTGTATTGCTTCAATTAATCTCCTAATGAAAACTGCATTTTTAATTGGTGATCCTGCTGATGTCATGTATCCTCTCTGTGACCAGAGTTGTCCATAATCATGCACAACTCCATACCCATACTGACTATCAGTAATGATAGTAACTCTTATATCTTTTGATATTTCACATGCACGAATCAAAGCAATTAATTCAGCCACTTGTGCTGAACGAACTCCTTCAAGACATGATGCTTCTTCGACATCCTTAACTGTACAAACTGAATATGAAGCTTTCAAGACACCTCCTTCGGATCTTAAGCATGAGCCATCTACAAAGTAGACAAAATCCGATTCAGACAAAGGTCTGTCTTTGATGTCTTTTCTTGGTTTAGTGCAGAATTCCATGACATCTAAACATTCATGTTCTGTTTCAATGTCATCAACAATTTCAGAATCAGGCAGTAATGTAGAAGGATTCAGATTCAAACATCTTGAAATTGAAACATTATCTGCTCCTAGTATGATTTTCTCATACTTTGTCAATCTGCTACTTGTTAAATGCTGAGTCTTACCTCTTGTCAACAATATTTCTACTGAATGAGGCACAAAAACTTTCACAGGAAATCCCATAATGATCCCCTCACTTTGTTCGAGACTAATACTCGTAGCTGCAACTGCTTTTAAGCAACCTGGTAATGCTTTTGCAATTGGATCAAGAACTGCAGAGAAGTATGCAATAGGTTTCTTTAAATTTCCGTGTCTCTGAATCAACACAGATAATGCACATCCTTCTCTCTCACTGCAATACAGTTCAAAATCTTTCTCATAATTTGGCATACCTAAAGCAGGAGCTTGGCATAAGCTCTTTTTCAGGTTCTCAAAAGAATCCATCTCAGCATCATTGAGAATAATTGGATCTTTTACATCTGACTTTGTCAATCTTTGTAGTGGTTTTGCAATTACTGAAAATCCACTTATCCATTGTCGACAGTAACCAACCATTCCCAAGAACATTCTGACCTGTCTTTGTGTTCTTGGTGGTAACATTGCTTGAATCATTTTTATTCTCTCTATTGTTACTTGTCTTTTTCCCTTTGCAATTCTGTGACCAAGATATTTTATTTCTTGTTTGCAAAACTGTAGTTTTGCTGGGGACACTTTATGTCCTTCTTCTGCAAGGCGATTTAACAGAATTATTGTGTCTGTCACACAATTTTCTCTTGTCTTTGCAGCTATCAACAGATCATCAATATATTGCACTAATGTAGACCTACCAGGTAAGTCTAGGTCTTCTAATGATCTCTTTAACAGTTCATTAAAGATTGAAGGACTTTCTGTATAGCCCTGTGGGATTCTTGACCATCCGAGGGTCTTACCTTGGAATCTGAAAGCAAAGATTTCATAACTGTCTGGATGTAAGGGAACGGTAAAGAATGCATTGCAAAGATCAATGACTGTATACCATTCAGCATCATGTGGAATCTGATATAGAATTACTGCTGGATTTGGAACCACAGGACAACATGGAACGACAATTTGATTAAGCTTTCTCAAATCTTGTACGATTCTAAATGTTCCATTAGACTTTTTAACTCCCATAATTGGTGAATTACAAGGACTACTCTCCATTTCTTTTAATACACCTTGTTTGATTAATTTTTCAATTATAGGTGTAATACCTTCTATTGTTTCTGCTTTCATTTTATACTGTGGAATGTTTGGAAATTCTATTCCCTGTTTCAATGTAATTTTTACTGGATCTACATTTTTCATTAGACCCATCTCGTTCCCAGTAAAATCCCATATTTCAGATTTCACTGTTTCTTTGAGCTCTTCAGGTAAATCCTTTTCTTCAAATGCAGGAAACAATTTTGTTTCTTCTGCTTCCATCATCATCATTGTCATTCTGTATAAACCATCTTCCTCCATTGTTTGTAACTCAACTCCATCAGGAGAACAATATATTCTGCAATTCATTTTACATAGGATGTCTCTGCCCAATAGATTCACTGGACTACTATTACAAACCACAAATCTGTGTTTGTCTCTGTAATTTCCAATTTCGACTGGAACTGGATCAGTTAAGTCAGTTTTAATTTGCTGATTACTTACTCCAACAACTTGGATGGTATCCCCAGAGAGAGGTAGGTTTTCAATTTCCACTGATCTAACAGTAGAACGGGTAGCACCAGTGTCCACTAGAAAAGTGATGTCTACATCATTAACTTTCCCGTTTACAAAAGGACCAGACTGGTCAACCTCAAGAGTGGCTCCAACAACACACTCTTCCTCCTCTCTCGGGCACCGTCAGCAATAATCATCAGAATCGCTGTCTTGACTTTCTGCTAATAAAAACTGTTGTGAAGCATTTTGCATTTGTACTCTTTGCTGCTTTTGCTGTTTTTGCGGTTTTATTACCTGTTCACTTCCCTGAAATCCCACGTTTGGATTATATTTTTGGACTCCCCCACAATTCGGAAAAGGTGGTTGTGGCAATTGATCTTGACGATTATTCACCTGTTGCTGTTGCTGTTGCTGTAACTGTCGCTGAATGTTTAATTCGTTTAACCCCTGTTGCATCTGTAGCTGTCGCTGCAGGTCAACACCATTCTGCATCTGTGGATTCAATAAGGGATTCTTTAAGTTTTTAGGAGGATGAGGACACTCGTCTCTCCAATGTCCAATTTCGCCACAATTAAAACAAGGTAATCTTTGTTTCAACTCCTCAATCTTTGGGCTAAATTTCTTTGGGAAATTATTACTTTTAAACTTTCCTTGTATCTGGTTTGTATTTCCAGTTTGAACAAAATTAGTGTTCTTATTACCCATGCTGGCAATCTGTTGCTCAGCCACTTTTACCTGAGCCCACATGGCTTTCTCCTTGAGCTTCTTCTGTTTTACTTCTATTTCATCACTGCAATACTTAGCCTTTCTTAGAATATCATCTACAGAAAGTGATTGCCATCCTACAATGCTATTTCTGATCATTTCTCCGATTTCAGGTTTTAGTCCATAAACAAATCTATAGACAAAATGACTCATATCCTTTTCATCTAGTTTTTCATAACCACTGTATTGTTTAAAGATTAACAGTAGTCTTTCATAAAAAGAATGAACTGATTCTTTTGTTTCTTGTTCTGTCCTTTCTATTTTAACCCAATCGACTTCTTTGGGTGGAATTTTGTTTTTCATCCAAACAATCACCTTTTCATAAAAATCCATTACAAGAGGATTTGGAGCACCTGTTTCTTTGATTCGCTCAGGTTCTGTTTTTGGCCAACTAATCGATATTTTGCATTCTGTCCAAAGATCTGATGGAACGACAATGTCAAAAAATCCATCTAAATCAATCCACAGAACTTTTGACACTTTGATAAATCTATCTACTTGTCTGTACCATTCCACAGGTTTTTCCCTCAATTTTGGAAAGTCATTTGTAAACAACAGAATGTCCTGTCTCGACCAAGGGACATGAACATATCCTCCACCTGCAATTTCTCTCATTGGAAATTGTTTTGACAATTTTTCCAATCTTTCATCTTCCTTCTTTTTCGTCCATTTTACTCTCCACTTATTCAGTTCTCCTAGCTTTTTGATATAAACAATCAAATCTTTTATATGTACTATTCTTCCCATTGAGTTCAAACTCTCAATGTCACTTTCTGAAAAGTCTAATCTGTAATGTTTCGCAAAATTCTTTTGTTTGCTCACATCGATTTCAAGTTCCGCTGCTAGATCCTCTAGTTGATCATATTTATTTTTTGTTTTCCACTGAATGCTTTTGCAAATGAACAATAGTTCATCATCTCGATAGTAATTTAAACTATCTGGACCGATTGTTCCGATTATTAATTCTTCGATATTCGCTTTTAATTTGGCCACATCAAGTTTTGGTGTGGTTACCCTGACTTCTGGACTCCCTATATCTGATATAGCACCCATTGGTGTTTTCGGAGATAAATCCTCATTAAAGGTTAAATCAGGCATTCTTGATTTAGAAGAGTTTATTTCAGATAAGTCTGAATAAAATGTTTCAGCAACCTTTTGAATTTCTGCATTTAAAGGAATAGTTAATCCTGTCTTGTTTGTTTCCTTTTGGTCAAATACAGGCTGAACAGGACCAATTGTTACTGGAACTGTCACAGCTTCCATGCCTTTTGTCATTCTTTTTATTAATTCTTCTTTAGATCTTAAATATTCATTATAATCGACATCTTCAACATTTCTTGCCTCTCTTGTATAATCTTTTGGAGCTTCTCTTGCCCTTGGAGCCATTGTAAAATGTCTACCTTCATTTCGAGCATTATCAAATTCTGGTCTTCTAGGAGTTTCAATGATTTCACAATTATTTGGATAAAGTTTAGGAGCTTCATTAATTGGAGGTGCACTCGGTGAAGTTTCAGTAGAAACCACCGGAGTAGACCATGATCTAGGAGGTCTCAAAGGCTGATTCTTTCTAGCTGTAGTATATATTTCTTCCATAACTGCATCCTCAGATTCACTTTCCATAGATTTCCCTGTAGGAGTACCCATTACCATTTCTTGTATTAAATACAATCCTTCACTCATGTTTCCCTGTCTCCACATTCGCAATCTATCTTCATGAGTTTCTCTTCTCCAAGGTGGATTTTTAGAAGGTCTTTTAATTCCACTAGCTTCTCTTTGTAACTGATACATCTCATCTTCCCACTCAACTAAAGCTTCAAATTGAGTTGGTCTCGGTTTTGGAATAAGAGCATTCATTTTCTCTCGTAAATTTCTCAAAACTTTTACGTTAAATGAACCATCATCAGGCCAAGTTAAAACACCGTCGTTCTTAGTATAGCGTTTCCAACTATCAAACCATAAGACAGTATGATATCCATATTCACCTTCCATGTACGCTGCAGGTGTTTTATACTTATGAAGTAATTTACCACCTCGCGTTTCAATTTTCTTGTCAGGTGAAAATAAATTTTTGAATTTCTGAAATAATGTTGGCTTTTTCTCAACATGTTTAAAATGATAACTCATTTTTAAGAGTTAATTCTAATTCACAAATTCGTTCGTAAAATATTTCCGGGATGCTCCGCAAAACAACCAATCCGTGCGCGAAACACACCGACAAGCCAATGACAGTTGAGCTACGTCACTTTTCTGCTCAACCAATAAAAATGGAGTTTTCCTAAAGAACCAATTAGCTTACAGATCGTCAGAGACTCAAGAGCCAATCAGAGTATAGTTTGTGACGTAGGTCACCCAATCCCAGCGCGGCTCTGTGACGTACACAGCAGCTGCGGTTTCTCGTTTCTCACTCCTGGCGCTTACCCCTCCTTCACAAAATCTTTTCACAGCGCCATTTTAAGAACACTTTTCAGTGTAAATTAATTCTTAACAATGACTATAAGGACATCATCTGTTCGTTTCACTATTTAGGATAGTTTACATACATTCAAGTATCCACACTTCGGAATAGACGGCGCTATTCACACTAAGGATAATATTCAATTGTCAGTAGAGTAACCCTTACCCCACCCTTCTAACACGTATAATTATGAACTCGCTTTCCTCTGAACGCACCGCGAAGTGACAGTTCTAAGAGTTCCACTTGAACATAAAATACAAATCAAACTCGCACTTTCACACTGAAAATTCCCTTATTTCAAACACACATGAAATCCGTACAGGACTCTCACCTGTTTATAGAATTCATGCACCGTTAGCAAAATAACGACGTTATCCGTACAGGGCTCTCACCTGTTTATAGATATGAAACATGTACCCGTACAGGACTCTAACCTGTTTATAGATAATCATGCACCGACGCTACTTTACCCTTCACTCAAGCTCGGATATAACTAATACTCTTATCACAGTGAGTTTTATGGAAGGCGCTTTGTCCCTATTCTCATGCTGCTCTAATTTCTTAGAAAACCCTCACTATACAAGATTTACACCTAGCCCTAAAACTGTGCTGCTCGGCGACAACACTATGGTACACGGCGATACCTCTTGTGATACTCGGCGATATCACTACAAACAGAACAGATGGCTTGCGTGACTAATTTCTCGCCACACAATCTATACCGGTATAGCTTACAGATAGCACGAAAAACGAACTCAACATGTGTTAAAACATCGATCCTATTTCCATACCATAACACTTTAGTAACCCTTAGCAACCAACATATTACCTTGGTTACCCTTAGCAACCATCAATTTCTGCTACCAGAGAATTGATCCAGCGGCCTATAGAAAATATATCATAAACAACGCTACCCAACTTCATAACCTATAAACAAAATTCTATACTAAACTATGGACCCATTTATAAACCTGACATATTTTGGGCCTACTGAATCAGGTGGTCGGATTAAATCTATATACACCTAATTTACAAACTATATACAATATTATACATTAGCGGAAAGAATATTGTCATTATAACAAATCTTAACTATTTAAACGACCACCATTGGCGACGTGATCTAGCTAATAGTAACCTACACTTCTGAATAATCAAGACCAGCTTGTTCAACAAAAGTATGATTTTATTTACTAAATTATGGTATTTCAATTGATAGTTTATAAATGTTATTTATTAGCATTGAAGCAAGCATGATTGTAAAGAAAACGTGAGAAAAATACAATTTAAGCAAATGAATCAAAGTTAAAGTAATTATTTAAAATTTAGCATTTCTAAAACCTAAGTCCCTAACTGAGCTAAATAGATAGAAATTAAAGTAAAGTTCTTTGAGGATTCTTACGTGCTCCACGCAATGTCCGACAGCACTTCACCCTCATCGGAAAGTCAGAAAGCAGCAGCCAGCCCATCCCTAGGGGCATGACTTTTTATACCTTTCTACTCTAACTAAACTACGCAAAGGAAAGTTTTCAGAAATCTTCGACGTCCCATTGGCTGAGAGTGACAAGTGACATGTCACCCACATTTCAAATCTTCCATTAGGTCACTTTTCTTAAGAACCATTGTCCTTTCCGAATGCAACCAGGAGCTTCCTAGGTTTGCAACAAATGTACAATAATGTTCTCATTGCTTCCAATTGACTTCCGCGGATGCCAAGTTAAGGGCTGACAAAATGTTCTTTTTCGACCTTGGCCATGTCCGACAGAATGATGATAGCACGTCAGTTTTTGCTTTGTGAATGCAGCTTTTGACGAACACTTTATTTCAGAATGGGCGTCTCGTGACTTTTGCAGAAGTAAAATTCAGTTCTTAGCAACTTGAGCAAACTAGGCCCAAAAGCAGGCAACTTATGCTTTCTAGTATAAAACAAACACAAGAGAAGTATTAATGTAAGAAATAATGTAGATTCTGTATCCACCCCAGGATTTACTAATTAATTAACCCACCCGATTAATCAAATGTTACCTAGCAAATGCAAACAAATAAAGCAGCGTTTATATCTACCAGTCTTCATTAATCCATGAGACTTATGTGCACCTAGAATAGTAGAAATGACATCACACAGACAAGGAAAAGCAAAACAAGCACATGCTTCTTTTAAGTTTGCAGCAGTTAGTAGTGACAAGAACGAAAACAATAAATTATTTTATTATTTTGCACGAACAAAAAGATGCAACACTTATGCACGTTTATGAGCACACATGTTAGTCCCCCCATGTGTAAAGTTTAATCTAAGTTGTATTAGCACGACATATCACAAATCATTAATATTATTATTCATGTTATGGAAATGTGACTTCACGAGTTTAAACAAAATTTTGTTTTCTATCTCGCTCCATCACACTGTGCCATGGAACAAAGCTTTACCTGAATTTGAAAGCTTGTGGGCATTCCCATATTGAGGAACTTTGACCTTTTCTGCATTTTAATTAAGGATAATCATGCTTCTGTTATTTGTTGGAATTTCCAACACACCAGGATTCTCAACTCATCTTCCACCCTCTCCACATTCTGTGTCTGTGACATTAGCAGACATTGCCAAGGAGCAGAAATAGAAACATAACAAGCAGATGGTTGCAGATAGTGGCATAAGGGCTCCATTAGTGCTGCCTAGGAAACGGAGGCTGAGAGTTCTAGATCTCTGGCTTAGTGGTCACTTTCCTTGGAGACTTGGAAAGAGGAGGTTGGAGCTGTGTTAGCTTGTGAGAACTGCAATTTCTTTAAACACTGACATTAATTAGTGAGCTTGAATACTACTACAACTGGTAAGGTCATTTATGTGTTAGAATGCTTGACTGAGGGTCTTATTTAGAGGTTTGTGGTTGGGATACTCTGTCAAAATGTGACAGATACTTCTTCCCCTATGTTACAAGTGCTTTAGATTATAATACACTTGGAATTTGATGGATGGGATATCTGTTATGTTTTGAATCTCAAACATTATTTTAATATTAAACTTTTTTTTGATACCCAATTTAGTTTTTTTACAAAAAGGAAAAACATGTACCAGCAATACGACATTAGGTAGTACCAGTAGTGTTGCGAGACACCTAAAGAGCAAATACATCACTTTTAACCTGCCATGCAGCAGTAGATACAAATGTCCTGTACAAAGTTCAGGCTATACCATGGCTCCCAGCCATTTACCCCAGACCCTCCGGTATTTCTTAGGGCACCCCCGTGCCTCGTACAAGGGTTTCTCCTGCGCCCCACACCAATCCACCCCCCTTAGCCATTTCTCAGACTCTGGTGGTGTGGGAAGCTTCCAGGAGGTGGCTATGTCCTGCTTGGCCACAACCATGGCTGTGTTGTAGAATAATTTCTCATTTATGGACCCATCTGTAATCCTGAGAAGGGAGTGACGTGGATCATGAGGGACCTCCCACCCCAGGACCTTGGTCAGCTCAACTTCGATCTCGCCCCAGAATTGAGCCAAATGAACTGAACCCAGTTATGTTGGCTTTTATGACTCTGTGCACGTTGCTCCTGCTGATCACTGGTAACGTGATTGTGCTTTCCCTTTAAAACAGGGTAGATTTGGCCTACACCTGATTGGTACATTTAATTTACTTGTAAAACCCTAGTACATGGTACTAAATGTACCCACTGCCTGTAAATTACATACTACTAGTGGGCTGTAACACTCATTGTGCCCCCATCTCCACCACTAAGGTAGCACTGCAAAACATATCTTACGTCTGCCACTAACTCTGTAGTATATTTTTCAACTAAACTGCCCATTTCAACCAGGCACAAAAAGCGTTTTGCTAGGCCTAAGCATTCCTGTTTAATACTTATAAGTCACCCCTAAGGCAAGCCCTAATGGATCATAGGGCAGGGTGCAGTGTATTTAAAAAGTAGCAAAGGTTTACTTCAGTGTTACATGCCCTGACAATGAGAATATCTTAAAGGCATAATTCACTGCCTCTCCTTTGTAACCCTAGACAGTGTTGAGCCAAATATTGGAAAGAGTGAAGTTTAGACAAAGGGGACATCTCTCACCTGCAGACTGGCACTGAAAATAAAAGGGGTACCTTCAAAACCTCTCATCAGAACACTCATTGACCTGTGGATGATTAAGAAGAAGAACTGCCCTGCTATTTGAAGATGGAAGATTGGACCTGCTTGACGTGAGCTCAGGCTTCATGGAAATGACTCCAAGAGTCAGTTGACTGTCCTCCTGTTTGAGGTACAGGGACAAGGCATCCTTCCAGGGGCCTCCCTCCAACTGCAAAGCTGACCAGCACCAACTGGGCCTGCCTGAGCCCTGCTGCCAGCCTCTGCTGGAGTGAACTCTGATCCCCAGTAGGTGCCCATCGAAGTCATGGACCCTTGGCTAGAATCAGAGTGTTCCCTTCTTGTCTGAAACCACAAGTGCTGAGTCCCAGGTGAAGATTCTGAAGTTTATGGCCACTGTGCAACTGTGAATGGACTCCTCATAACACTCGACAACCATCTGCAATGCCAGCCAATGTGAATCTCCTGCGATGACCTGCTCTTTATGTCCGCTCCTAGATCCAGCACCACGCAAACAATGGATGCTGAATGAATTAAACATTTACCCCCACTCAAGCGATCTGAGTTAAATTCATCGTTATTTTGCTCCCCATGCCATCCCAGTTTAGACACAGCCATATGCACAACGATTCTATAACTAAACAACTACTGCGTGAACCACGACTCCCTAAACCACGAAAGCTAAACAACGAATAATGCTTAACAGCTACTTTTTTTACAACTACTTCCTTAACCACGAAAATACTTTAAATTTCCCATTACTAATTGACGCCAGTATGTTCTTTTAAATAAACATGTTCAAGCTGTGCCCATCAGCGAGCACCATCAATCAGACTGAGATGAAAGGCTGTGCTTATCTTCTTAAGCACCTAACAAGTGAGGAACACAAACACATTAAAGTGTGCCCCTCTGCTCAAGCGCCATTAAGGACAGTAGACTCGTTAAGGCTGATATTAATTTAGCATGTGCTTGATTTAAAAAAAAAATAATTGTATTAATAGATGATTATTATATATATATTTTTGGTGAATATTCCTTAAATAAACATATTTTCCAAAGTAAAGACATACTTTTAAACTCCACACAAACTTATAAATTCAATAATTCACACAGAGTCACAATATTAAAATTCCATCATCTATTTTTACACAGCTGTCTGCAATGATCACTAAAATGCCTGGGCATAACGTACTGAAATAAGAAAAGAAAAGCACTTTTTAAATCGATTTCATTAATCACGTTCACACATAAATAAACATTATTTTAAAAAAGGATTGCAGAAATATTTTCATTTTCCCAAAATAATTCAACAAGAATAACGCTTATAAAAAACGGACAACCACCATTTTAATGCCATTTCAGCTGTAACAGCCAGAGAGTTTCACTCGCGTCGAGAAGAGAAAGGCTTCACCACAGTGAAATAGAAACCAACAGTGCCATCTACTGGCATAAAAATGTAAATACATTCTGAACCTTTTTAAACAACATAAATTAAGATAAGTGACGTGCCACACATACTGATTCTTCGTTGTTAAGGACTTTGTTGTTACGAAAAGTCGTGGTTCAGTACTTCGTGGTATGTGATTCTTCATTGTTCAGACTTCGTTGTTCAGGGAAGTCGTTCTTTGATCTTCGTTGTTTAGGATGTTTCCCATGCACAACAGTCTTGACCCTGCTTTTCATGGGAACAGTCCAGACGAATGGCCAAGCCAGGCCAACCTTGTACCAGAAACAAGCATCCTAGTATCGGCTTAGGGGTAGCACACCTCGTCAGCCAGGCTAGCTTTAATCCAGAGGAGCAGTGTTGAAGGGACCCATGCCTGGGCATACCCATCCTACTTATGGAGAAAAGTGCTATGCAAACAAACGACGGCTGGAAGGCTGAATTAATCTAAATCCATTGTTCCTTTGCTCACCATGCCACCCCAGCTTAGACCTAGCCTCATTCAAATCAGTCTTGATCCTGCTCTTCATGGAAACAGTCCAGCCCGAACTTACTAAATTTACTGCAATTCCGTTCAGGAGTTCGGGCTGTAGCAGTGTCTAAAGTTTCCTATGGAAATGAACACGGAGAAAATGGATTTCGGGACCTTCCTTTTTTCTCGGCCCGGACTTGACAATTCACTCAAACCTTTCAAGACAGGAGCTGAACGGAGAACCACATTAGTTTTGAAAATTTTGCGAAGATTCATCAAAGGGCGCCAGAAATATTGTAAAAAAACCCACAATTTTTTAAGACTCAGCATGCATCTGCCTGGTTGGTTTGAGTGCAGGATACCTGACATCGTTGGGCTGAGGAGGGGCGAGAGACCACCTGATGGGAAGTGGCCACGATATTTAAATCTGTGCGTTTGGCCCACCTGGAAGAAGGAGCCATTGAAACCGGCACTGATGAATCCATTTGAAGGCTGAAACGCGTCTGCCTAAGCGTTTTCATGGGCCTCACTTGCTTGCACAAAACAAGAGCTATTAAAGCCTTTTTAATCCCCTGAGCTGTGTCGTCCCTATTCTCCTGCACGTTCCCTAAGTTCTTCATCACAAGTCCTTTACTGCGTGCCCAAATACAGACTGTCAAGAATGGGCGGCAGATCTTTTTCCTTTTTAGGCCCCAGACTCTGGAATTCCCTCCCTCTTGCCATCCGTTCTGAGAATTGTTACGTCCGCTTCCGTAAAACCATTAAAACCTGGCTATTTAATCAATAATTCCTTAGTATTCTGTGTTTTGCGGCTCTTTGTCTCTTCCAGCGCCAGGAAACCCTTCTGGGTAGCTGTCGCGCTCTACAAACTTAACAAATAAATAAATGTGTAGAAATTTGTAACCAGTATTACAAAGCACTGTTAGCCACCTTGATTTCCTGTAGGCAAGCACTTGCTGTCCACCTATTCATTCTCTCTGTCAATTATTAGTCCAGCAACTATTCTTTGTACCAGTCAGTAACCTATTCAGAGATCTGTATATCATATCTGTGGCACTGTCAGCCTATTCTGGATTTCATATTAGCTGAGCATCAACTTACCCTCAAGTCAATCTCTACATAGGAGAATGCCCCAATCATCACTAGAACCAGCTGCTGCTCATACCAGCAGATACAATTTTAGATGGCAACATGAAATGTTAGCCTCTTCCCTCCGCCCAATCAGCATGTTTTTCTTTCCTAGAAAGCTTGGCAGCAGCATCTCTTCTTATGAGTAATGCAGTATCAATCAACATGACAGTCAGTATCTTCGTTCATGTGACTAAATCTGCCCAAGTTTTTGTAACACTCTTTAAATTGCTAATGCAGATTGTGACGGGGCGGGTCGTCCCTGTGATGATGACATGGACAAGGGAAGGACTACGCCTGACTGGTGGTCTGCGGTACCTATGTTGCCCTTTTCTCACCCCCTCCAGCCACACGCCACGGTGCCTGAAGAGGAGTGGGCCAACCCGGAGTTTGCATACCCATGGGGCGAAGAGACAGTGCCGGGACTCTGTACCTTTAATGCCGACAGCTACACTGCAGAGTCTCCGCCCAGGGAGGAGCACGTCACGACAAAAGAAGGAGGAACCCGGAAGACGCCGGAGAACACTTCCCCGGAGATCGAGCGTGGTGAGGAGAGGCAGCCGGAGACGGGTTGGAGAAGAGACGAGACTACCGCAGACGACAAGCCAGGAGGCCAACGTTTTCACGTATCGCCCTGCCACGCACCCACTGGAGGGGGGTGGCTGACAAAGGTACGGGGCAAGGTAGCGGGCTGGGCGGGTTGGAGCGGGTGAACCGCTTACTGTATTCCGCCTTACGTTTCCCTGCACCCCTTCCTCACGGGCACTCCGTCACCTCGACGTGTATATAGCACTGTGGCCCGGAAACCCTCACTCCCTCTCCCTTTACGAGTGTGAATCAAACACTCCTCCTGAATCTTCTTTTTCTCCCTTCATTTTCCGGTGGTGCCTTCCTGACTCCCGGACTACGGCTGGAGGTCGACGGCTACCCCGACGTTCTGGCGGCCACAACACCTGCACGTCACAGAACCACCCTGGACATATCCGTGTTCCCCATAGGTGTCAGGACGGACACCGATGAGTTTGCCCGTATAAGACAATCCAGCAGGCGAAAGAAAGCATACCTAAAAATAAAGCCTTTGTTAAAAGCACTTTTCCAGCATTCCGACTCACTTCCTTCCCCTGTGTCACCCACCCCGCTACAAGTGGTGTCAGAAGTGGGATCTCCACCGCAGTCCGTCTGTGATCCCAAGATGGACGCCGTTATCCAACACCTGATAAAGGGGCAGGAGAAGTTAGAGTGGGCTGTGGAAAGGCAATGGAACGCAGCACAGGCCGATAGAGACCTGTTTAAAAACACTGTCACGGCCCAACTAGACAGCATCCAGAGAGCGGGACCGCCAACAACCGGGGTCGTGCAGGTGGAACCCCGTGGACATACGCCACACCCCTCAGGCATAGCTCTACAAAAATATGTTCCAGGGGACGATCCCGACGCCTTCCTGATGAACTTTGAAAGGGCGGCGAGAGCCCTAGGGTGGCCCGAAGAGAAGTGGCCTTGTTTCCTCGCCCCCCTGTTGACCGGTGAGGCTCAGTTCGCGTACCAGGTGGCTAATCCTGCAGGGAACGCCCCCTACCCCCATGTCAAGGCTATCATACTAGACCATTTGGGGTTGGACCCCGAAGCGTACAGGGTTCGCTTCCGAAGGGAGAAGGGAACGCCAGGGGAGAACCCAAAGACCCTGTTCTTCCGGCTCAAAATGATGGCGGACAAGTGGCTGCAATCGGAGTCCAGTACCAAGGAAGAGATACTTGCACGAATATATCTCGAACAGTTTATGGAGGCTCTCCCCTATGGGTCCCAGCGGTGGTTAAGACAGCATTCGGGACTGACCATTGAACAAGCCATAGAGATGGCTACCAACTACGCCAGAGCGCAACCCCGTGGGCTGGGTTGGGAACATGAGAGGCCCCACAAACAGTCAACACCCCTGAAGACTGAGAAGCCCGTACCACCAAGTAAACCTGATAGGAAACCATTCGTCCCTGTGGAACATCACAAACCCAAACCATGGAGAACAGAAACACCTTTCGTCCCGGTAGAGCACCACAAACCCAAACCATGGAGAACTGAAGCACCGATGACCCGAGGACCGCAATGTTTCGAGTGCGGTGAATGGGGCCACATCGCCCGACTCTGTCCCAGGAAGCACCCAGCGGAGGAACCGTTGGAAGTGGGCTATCTCCCGAGAACCGTTCTGTACTCCGCAGAGATGGGGCCCTCCTTCTATGTGAGTATACGACTGAATAACTTCATGGTAAGAGCGTTGCTAGACTCCGGGTGTAGGCAATCCGTGGTAAGAGCGTTGCTAGACTCCGGGTGTAGGCAATCCGTGGTCCAAACCCGCCTGGTAAACCCTAATCAATATGTCCCTAAAACAAGGGTGCACATACGTTGCGTCCATGGAGACGTAAAGCCCTACCCCCTTGCCCAGGTCACGATCCGCCCTAAAGACAAACCCGCTTGTGTAGTGAGAGTAGGGGTGGTTGATACTCTCCCTGAGGACGTCATTTTGGGGGTCGACAACCCAGAGTTTCTCGCTTTGTTCCGAAAGGAGTTGTCCGTCAGGGCAGGGTCCGCTGATACCCCCCAGCATGCTCTGATAACATCTGACCCATGGATCATGGACCGCAACTTCAAATACGCCCAGACAGAAGACAGGTCGTTGTACAACGCCTGGGAGGCTGCTCACTCCGCTCACGAGAACGAGGACCCTCCGTTTCCTAGGTTCGTGATTCACAAGAACCTACTGTATCGAGAACCGAAGGCGGGAAGCGTGCCCCAACTTCTTGTCCCTACTTCCTTCAGAGAACAGGTCATGTTCTTTGCCCATGCACACTTAACGGCAGGACACTCCGGTAAGGAAAAAACCACGGACTCCATCATTCACCATTTCTATTGGCCTGGTATCTATAGGGACGTGGAGGAGTACTGCAAGAAGTGTGACGTCTGCCAGAGAAAGAACACACACCGCCCTCCCGCGGCGCCGCTACAGCCCATGCCCATTGTCGGGGTGCCCTTTGAGAGGGTGGGAATGGACCTAATAGGACCCCTACCAAAAACCCCTAAGGGTCACCTGTATGCGCTGGTCCTCGTGGATTACGCCACCCGCTTCATCGAAGCGTTTCCCCTTCGATCCCCAACAACAGCCAACGTCTCTGAAAGACTGATCGAACTCTTTTCCCGGGTCGGATTCCCAAAAGAAATCCTGACCGACCAAGGGACTCCGTTTACTTCTCGCCTGATGAAGGAGGTCTGCAAAACTCTCGACATACAACACCTGAAGACATCGGTGTACCACCCACAGACCGACGGTCTGGTGGAGCGCTACAACCAATCCCTGAAAGCAGCCCTGAAGAAAATGTTGACCACCGAAGGCCCCGCATGGGACCGGTTGCTTCCCCTAGCGCTCTATGTGTTGAGAGCGCAAAAACAGAGCAGTCTCGGGTGTTCCGCGTTCGAACTGGTGTACGGAAGGGTACCCAGATCCCTGTTAGACATCACAAAAGAAGCATGGGAATCACAGGAGACTGACGACCAGAGATCCCTCCTAGACTACACAACACAGCTAAAAGCCAGACTAGGGAAGCTGAGAGACTTGGCAGAAACGAACTTGGAAAAACAGCAAGGAAGACAAAAACAGGCGTACGACCGTGGTACTAAATTGAGGACTCTCAAGATCGGAGATTGGGCTCTTGTTCTTCTACCCACCCTGGCTCAAAAGAAAGAGTGGATGGGGCCCTATGAGGTAGTGGACACCATAGGCGCCACCTCTTACAGACTGAAACTCTCCCCGACATAAAGACAGAGCTACCACATCAACCTGCTAAAAAAATGGATCGGACCCATACCAAGGACCAACTCTTTGACTCTCCCAGAAAGACCCGAAAGCCTTTCCTCCCTGAAGGACCTGGTGGTCAACCCGGAGCTGACTGAGGAACAAAAAGCGGACCTCAATAGGGTACTTCTTCCTTTGTCGTCCATCTTCTCAGACCTTCCCGGAAAAACCGACTTGGTGGAACATTGTATAGACACCCTACCCGGCAAGACGGTGAAGCAAAGACCCTATCGGATCCCCGCAGCCCGACGAAAGGACGTTAGAAAAGAAGTCCAAGACATGTTGGACTTAGGGGTAATACGACCGTCGAGAAGCGAATGGTATTCCCCGATAGTAATGGTCCCGAAGCCAGACGGGTCAAAAAGATTTTGTATGGACTTCCGTGCCCTGAACTCCATCTCTACCTTCGACGCCTACCCCATACCGAGGGTCGACGAGTTGGTCGAAAAGCTGGGCGACGCCACCTTCATCACCACCTTGGATCTCACCAAGGGCTACTGGCAGGTACCCTTGCGTGAAGCCGATCGGAAGAAGACGGCCTTCAGCACAGAGGACGGCCTGTTTGAGTTTACGGTCCTACCGTTTGGATTGCACGGAGCCCCTGCCACTTTTCAGCGGCTCATGAACCGGGTTCTGAAGCCGTATGGTTCATTTAGCTCAGCATACTTAGACGATATCGTGATCTTTAGTACAACGTGGGAGGATCACTTGCTACATGTACACACCATCCTGTCCGCACTGCAGACTGCGGGCTTACACGTCAACTCGAAGAAGTCGCGAATCGCTTTCACCAGAGTCAACTACCTGGGATACGTCCTGGGCAAGGGAACCATAGCCCCTCAATCCGAAAAGATCAAGGCCATCAAGCTAACCACCTTCCCAAAGGACAAAAGAGAGGTACGGGCCTTCCTCGGCTTAATCGGTTATTACCGACGTTTTATTCCCAACTTTGCTGCCGTCGCTGCGCCACTCACGGACCTGTTGAGGAAAAGCGTGAAACCGAAGGAAATCTTGTCCCCGTCCCAACATAACATAACCAACCTGAATGCGCCCTTGATACATACCCTTATCACTGACAGGCCCCCTGGTTTCAGGACCCCAGCGCGACTCGGCGCCTCCGATATTATTCGGCTCCGAAGGTAAGCCCTCATTTTTCAGGAACGCGCCTTTGACCAAGTCCCCTCAGACTCCAGTTTGAAACACTTTTTCTACATACAGGTACAAGCGGACAAAGACACTACTCGTCTGCCGCCACTGGACCCTCGAGAAATTCTTAATATACACTGGTAAGCCTACTCCCTAGTCTTACAATACGCCAATGACTTGAACTTAGATCCCTATTTTTAAAAAACGCCACTTTTTACACAGGTTGAAGCGGACTCGAGATATTTACTCCTTCCCGCCTTGGACCCTTAAGACCCCTTACTGAATTACTGGTAAGCCCAGCTTCCCTTCGCAATTACGCTCATGACTCAGTCCCTGTACCATGTCTTAAAACACCAACTCTATATACAGGTACAAGTGGACACAAGGAATTAATCCCTTCCCGCCCCCTTACCTCCAGAACTCTATTTGAATTTCCGGTAAGCTTCTCAGTCAATTTAATGACCATCTAAAGTAACTAATAGGCTGTTCTTCGTCTTAAACCCTGCATTTTCCCTCCCTCCTTTAGAAAAAGTTCAAAAATTCTAATAACACGGAATAGATTATCCCACTGTTCCTGTTTCAGCCCTCTACCCGCTCGCCCTTATTTGAGCTTGCTAACTGCCTCCCTGGTGAGCTCCCTGGCAACTTTGACCACAATTCATATCACTGCGCCGCTCTCTTATTTTGAATATAATGTCCTCTGCACAAAATATGACTACCACGAATTACTCCACTGCGCCGTTCTTTTATGTGCGATAAAGTAAAAGTGTCAATGTTTTTCCTTTCATTATGATGCCACTTCATGTACCTCAGCACCCGAAACCACCTGGGTGTCTCCATCATCACTGCGTCGCTCCTTATTCTAACTCTGATGTCACACTTGGCACCTACCCAGTCACCAACAGTATGTGCGCCTGCACTTAGTCACATGCCTGTCACTCGCTGTCTCCACCAGGACACAAGCGAAATAGGTCGACTACCACGGCACAATGTCACCTTCATTATGCATGTGAGTAAAATTAATGTACCTCCTTTCCTCCCTTTAGGCTAAAGAGGCTAATAACTAAAAAGGCAACCATTTTCTTGTCCTGATGATGGACCCCATTATTTAACAAGGGGGTCCGAAACGTCGTCGACCCAATGTGTACCATATACCTGTGAAAATGTACAAAATGAAACAATGTAATGGTACCTATAAGTAATCTCTCTGTCCAAAAACTGGAACCCTATAGAGATTGTTGATTTTGCCTTGTAAAAGCCCTTTTGTGTATGTCTCTGTCTGTGCACGGTCGTGGTTGGGTACAGGCTTGTGCCCCACGCACGTGAACTGTTGAAGGTGTTATTCTGTTTTGTATGTCCTCATTTAAAATATAAAACTTGGAAGACCACTGCCCGGCTGGGTACGTCTTTATCAATATAGAACTGACTGAGTCTATATTTATTTTTCAATCATCCAATTCCCTGCAGGGACCATTGTTGTTTCTACATAATTCCCGTCCCAAGAGGCACAAGAGGCGTTTGTGAAGCTGAAGCAAATCATAACAGGGGCCCCGGTTTTGGAATCACCAGACTTCAACAAAACTTTCATCCTGGCTACAGACGCCTCGAGCATCGGCCTAGGAGCGGTACTCTCCCAGAAAGGGGTACACGGAGTGGAACATCCCATTCTCTATGTTAGCCGTAAGCTGTTCCCCAGGGAGTGCCGCTATTCCACAGTCGAACGTGAGTGTTTAGCCATAAAGCTACGGTACTATCTAGAGGGGAAACCTTTTGTCTTACTGACTGATCATGCCCCCTTGAGATGGATGCATAGCAATAGAGCCACGAACGCCAGGGTGCTACGCTGGTTCCTATCCCTTCAGCCCTATTCCTTTAAGGTGCTGCACAAGAAGGGCACTGAGCATGGCAACGCGGACTACCTCTCCCGTGCTTTTCCCCTCCCCGAACGGGAGATGCCAGGGGGGGGAGGTGTGTGACGGGGCGGGTCGTCCCTGTGATGATGACATGGACAAGGGAAGGACTACGCCTGACTGCGGTACCTATGTTGCCCTTTTCTCACCCCCTCCAGCCACACGCCACGGTGCCTGAAGAGGAGTGGGCCAACCCGGAGTTTGCATACCCATGGGGCGGAGTTTGCATACCCATGGGGCGAAGAGACAGTGCCGGGACTCTGTACCTTTAATGCCGACAGCTACACTGCAGAGTCTCCGCCCAGGGAGGAGCACGTCACGACAAAAGAAGGAGGAACCCGGAAGACGCCGGAGAACACTTCCCCGGAGATCGAGCGTGGTGAGGAGAGGCAGCCGGAGACGGGTTGGAGAAGAGACGAGACTACCGCAGACGACAAGCCAGGAGGCCAACGTTTTCACGTATCGCCCTGCCACGCACCCACTGGAGGGGCGTGGATGACAAAGGTACGGGGCAAGGTAGCGGGCTGGGCGGGTTGGAGCGGGTGAAACGCTCACTGTATTCCGCCTTACGTTTCCCTGCACCCCTTCCTCACGGGCACTCCGTCACCTCGACCTGTATATAGCACTGTGGCCCGGAAACCCTCACTCCCTCTCCCTTTACAAGTGTGAATCAAACACTCCTCCTGAATCTTCTTTTTCTCCCTTCATTTTCCGGTGGTGCCTTCCTGACTCCCGGACTACGGCTGGAGGTCGACGGCTACCCCGACGTTCTGGCGGCCACAACACCTGCACGTCACAGAACCACCCTGGACATATCCGTGTTCCCCAAAGGTGTCAGGACGGACACCGATGAGTTTGCCCGTATAAGACAATCCAGCAGGCGAAAGAAAGCATACCTAAAAATAAAGCCTTCGTTAAAAGCACTTTTCCAGCATTCCGACTCACTTCCTTCCCCTGTGTCACCCACCCCGCTACACAGATATAATGATTTAATAATATTCACAATCTTCCTGCTCTTCAAACTCCAGAACTGTTGGACACAGAAAGATGAGTAAAAGTACTTTATTTGAAAGAAAGAAAGAACCACCAGGTACACGTCTTCCAGCTCCGGTAGTCTCTCACAAACTGCCTGCACCAACTCATAGCACAGACCAGATGTTCTAGAATGGAACGTCATGGTCATGCTGTGAGGTGGTGCATTCAAACATAAATACACAACACAGCCTCCTCCTTTAATAAAAACATTAAAAAAAGAAAAACAATGATATTAACTAAATGCAATAAGTAAAACGAGGCACGGTGCAATTAAAGAGAATACCATAGAGGATATTTTCACAATGCAAATGTGCCTTTGACAAGAGTAACAAAATTCGACAAACATTTAGGTTTTTAGGAGAAATCTTGTCTGTTGACTCATTATGCTAACTCTCCATAGGTTCTTTGCAAACTTCGTGCCCCAAATCTTTGCATGTTTCTTCTTCCTCCAAAAAATCCTGAGGAAGTACTGTTTTGAAGTCCTTTCCTCTGCAGTCCTCTTTCTCAATACTACTTTGACACTTATCTTCATAGACATTTTTGTCTCCTTTGAGAACCGCTATTCTGCTTAGATTCCACACACTGCCATCAGTAAGTCTCATAGCGTTTTTTAAAACTTCTTTGACTTCAAAAATACTCATGTACTGGCTTACCCTTTTCTTACTCTCCATGTTTTTTTTTACCTTCACAAACATTCCAATGCTGATTACAGGTTACATTTAGATCCCCTTTTCCTATCAAACTTCTGCTTATTGGTTATGTGTGTTTTTGCAATTCTTTCTTTAACCACTTACAAATCCATGGTAGTGGATGTTGACTTGACTATCCAAGCAGGGTTACATTTAGTCCTAGGCAACCTACCCCTCATTATTTCAACTGGAGAACACCCTGTCATGTAATTTATGGTTGTTCTGTACACCCAAACTGTTTTAAATATTTGTGTCTCCCATTTATCACTGTCCACCCCAGCAATTTTATAGCACTTTTGAGCACTCTATTAAATTGCTCAATAACACTATTGCCACTAGGGTTATACAGGTAAGTGGTGCAATGTGTAACTCCTACTCTCTTGAAGTAATTATTTACCTTGCCAGATAAAAACTGCACATCATTTTCTGTAATGAGACGTACAGGTGATGGAGCGAGGTAAAAAGCAACATTTTGTATACCCCTCGTTAAGTTACTTTCTCATAACAGTAACATGAACTAATCGTCTGGAATTTAGGGAAAAAAAAGCTCTCTTTTTGATTTCTGTGTATCCTGACATGCTGCCGGAATGCTGAATTTCCTTAGAGCGTAAGAACTTAAACTTTTCAACTTTAAACTTTGTTCAAATGAGTACGGAGTCTTTAAATGAGGGTAAATAGCTTGAGGGACTAGGGAGATAGAATTTGGGAACTATTTTGTCTTTTGCTAATACTTATGTCTTGTAATGTCAAATACTGCATTCATTTTCTTTGAACTTAAAATTAAATGAAATATAAATGTGCAAGTTAAAATTCTTTATCTTTCCTTATAACTAATTGCAATAAATGAATTTAAAGTGAATAAAACTGATTATGCTAGGAGAATCTTCCTTACATAAAAATTAGATAAATGAAGAATTAAGCTCGTCTTGTTCATCCTTAGCTTAATCTTTTACTAGCAGATCTGTCGCGGTGTGCTTAAATACATTTTCTTGTTGATATAAACCATGGTAAATGAAATAAAACTGCAGATGTATATATTATAAATAGATAGTTTGACTTAAACACTCCGCTATAATACAGCAGCTCTCCTTTGATTCATACCGATCCATGAAGTAGAGAGAAAGTGTGTATGAATGATCCACAGTGTTATGGGCCCCACTGATGAATAAGTGCATGATTTGATACTTCAGGGAAAGGTAATGGAGTTCTAGAAATTATTTCCGGAGTAGCGCTGCATTACAGGTACGTCTCATTAGAAGAAACATTAATACTGCATCTGTGTCTACTTTTTCTACAATTTTTATAACTGGCCACCGTGAAAAAACATCAATAGCAGCAAGAATAAACTTTGAATTATGACCAATAGGACCCATAATATCCATAGTGATGGTGTCCCATGGGTTCTCTGGAACAACATGTTCTCCCATGTTTGGCCTTAAGGTTTTAAGTGATTTATCCAAATTTTCAGAAGTAATACAGATTCTGGCTAAACACAACAAAAATGTCAACACCTGGCCACCAAAATCCTCTTTTAAAAGTTGGTTTGGTTCTAATAATTCCACTGTGTCCTTCTTGACCATGATGAACTATATTGCGTCTTAAACTAGTGGGAGGTATTACTCTGTCACCCCTTCTGATAACACCCTCTACACAAGACAACTCATCCATTACCTCCCCAAAACACCTAAAGTCAGCTTCTATGAAGGTTTCACTGGGCCACCCACTCACAATGTACTTTTCTACCTTATGTAACACTTTATCCTTTGCAAATTCCTCACGCCAAACACTTTTATCAATAGGAATGGTACCTTCATCATGCACCAAAGCAATTTGATACTCATCCCACTCGTTGCGGATGTCTTCTTTGATAGGTAAGGGCATCCTGGATAGAAAATCAGCTGTAACATTGTCTCTTCCAGGAACATACACTGTGTTGTAAAAAGAGTCCTGGAGCCTCATGGACATTCTAGCAATGCGTGCTGACACTTTGATCATACCCTCAGTGGTTAAAAGGCGCACTAAAGTTTTATGATCACTTCTTATTATACACTCCATGCCCCAAATAAAAACTCTAAAATGCTCTAGTGTAAACACACAAGCAAGGGTTTCCCTTTCAATAGTGGAATATTTTCTTCTGTAGGTGTAAGTGCTCTGGATGCATGCCCTATAATGAATTCTTTTCCACATTTAGATTTTTGTGCTAACACATTACGTAAACCCTTAGAACTTGCTTCAGTAGAAATGACACGTGTGAGTTGTGGATCGAAACCACAAAGTGCTGTAGCCTTGCAAATTGCCTTTTTTACGTCACAAATTTAATTTTCACACTCATCACTCCATACAAACTAGTTCTTGTTTTTCACCAATTGCCTAATATTATATGTTCTGCAAGATACATTTTGCACGTACTGTGAATAAAATTCACTCAACCCTAAGAAAGATCTTACATCATCTTCGGAACTAGGATAGGGAGCAGCACGTATGGCTTCTACAAAATCAGTTATTTGGTTTTATACCCTCTTCACACAACTCGTGTCCCAGATAAATGTGGATTTAACAGCAAATCTGCACTTTGAATGTTTCACTGTCAAACCATTTTTGCTCAAAACTTTAGAACTTTCTCTAGCATGTAATGGTGCTCATATTTGTCACTTCCTAAAACTAGGATATCGTCCTGACTGACTCCTTGAGGGTATTTGTAGAGCCCACTTATGCCGAGGCGTCTTGGCGCTGAGTAGAGTGATCTGGGAGCTGCGCTGACATTGGCATTGTATGAAAAGCCTGGTTTTAAAAGCTTTCCTGAAGATGGTACGAGAGGGCTGAAGTCGGAGCGAGACGGGGAGGGAGTTCCATAGTTTGGTTGCCAAAAATGAAAAATGGTTGCCTCCCCAACTGACCCTTTTCATCTTAGTAGGAAGGACCAGCCCAGTGTTCATTGACCTTAAGCAGCGCGAAGGGATGTAGCGGGGGAATAATGATTGTACGTCTTCTGCCCTGCCTCCATAGAGAGCTTTATGTCCTAGGCATAAAGCTTTGAATTCCACCCGACGTTTCACCGGGAGCCAATGAAGTTGTTTAATGCTGGCCGAAGTGGAGTCCTGAAAACAAACAGCATTTTTATAATCCCCAAACAGGTTGTGCATAGGACGCTGAAAAACAGCTGCAGTGGACGCCGACAAGAACATGCACCACGTTGCTCTAGAATATCACTGGTACCAATCTTGTTGGAGTCCAAGCCTTTAGGGGTATGCTTAGAATACACAGAAAAGCACAGGTCAGATGTAGATGTCACTTCAGAGACCACTGGTTCTTTACAAGCCTTGCTGGCCAAAAGAGAAGAAAGAGGTAAGGATCTCTCCTCTCCTATTTTAGTGAGTCTCCTATTACAGTTTGCAAAGGATTTAACAGCAAGACTTCCTAGACTCGTTGAAAGACCACTTAGTTGGGAGTCCAAAGTCTCATTTTTCATGCTGACATCATGCTTCCTCCCAAATAATGCCTTCCCATGACCCTTAGCTATGCTTTTTTGTTATTGTTTAAAACAGTGCTGACAATAGGGTTTGGATCACAGGGCTGATGAACTACAGCATAAACTCTGTGAGTGTTACCAGTAGCCATTGAAACAAGATTTGTAGTGACAGTGACGTTACCTGGAGATGTAATTGAGGGACTCCTAGGATAAGTGACCTTAGAGGATCTAGGTGCACTTGCAGTTAGCCCCAATTCTTCTTCAGATGTAATAACCTCATGAGTTAAGGCATCTACTGCGGAAGATAAAATTATCAGAATATTGGAGCCTTTGCAAATCCATTTCTGAACATTGGGTAGTGGGGAACATATGTGCTTACCCATGTTGTTGATTATCGGCGGAAACAACCAAGGGTGGTGGCCCGGCCTGGTCTCGGTCAGGGGCCGAATGGCCCACTCTTGACACAAGGCACCGACTGAGCCCATCCTGCGGAGCGGGACTTTGACTAACGTTTTATGGCGTGTTTGAAGGTGGCCCACCCCTCTTGTAGAAGGGACACTGGTAGTAGAAGTCCACGGCTCACCAGCAATCACTGCTTCAGTCGCCAGCGGTACTTAGCTAGCAATATATGGCATGTTTGAAGAAGGCCCTCCCCTCCAGCGCAATGGGCACTTGTAGCAGAAGTCCACAATCTGCCAGCGATCACTGCTTCTCACTACAATTCCAAACACATGTTTCCAGACAATGTATTATGAATCCACTACCTCACAATCCAACTATGCAGGCATCACTGGGTCTAAGTTATCTTTTTTGCTTTTCTCATCACAACAGACCCTTAATCCTTCTCGCTCTTATTTGGTTATTTTCTGTATATGTAAATACTTCATAACAATGACAAGGTCATATTTGGGGAACAGAAACATTTACTGCAAATGAGAAGTTTGTATTTGGGGATAAATAAAGTATTTTCCGAAAATGGCAATATTTTGTTTGAAGGAATTGTGCTTATTTACCAAAAATTAAATGCAAAATCCGATATTCAAGAGCAAAATGTGTATTTTTCAGAAGATGTCTACCATGTTTGGTATTAACGTTATTGTATTTTCTTAATATATTTAAAACCACAGTGTGATGATTTCTCCTGGATTTCTGATATTATTTCCTTTGTGGCAGGGAGTGCTTGCTGCAAAAGTAGCTTTTCCAAGACACCTTTAATGGTATTTCACATCTACACTGAATTGACCTTTTATGATATTATCACCACTCCTACACTCAGTAGCTTCCCTGCTTGCCGCTGCACCTTTAATTAGGTCTGCCCCTCTTTCTGTGCATTATTGTTTACTTTTTTTCCGTACCGGGTTACCTGGCTCCTCTTTTGCTCCATTTGTGTTTGAGTGCTTCCTGGGTCTTGTCGTTGATTTTGCCTCTGCTACTGCCTGTGCTTATATTCCGCTGGAACAGTCTCCTGCCCGCGCCCTCCCAGAGTACAGATCACCTTCAGTGCGAAGGGTGGTGAATCATAATACTTCGCCCACATTGCGTATTGAGTCGCGTCATCGATGTGGTCCGATTGTGTAATAATGATATGTACATATGTGCTCATCTCATTAAAAGTTTCTGGTAGGGATTCAGTTCAGGCTTTCCCTTGTTTCCCCACAACATGACCATCAGTGCATTGTGTCATGTGAGTACTGGGCTTCCCTTACTTCTGGGAGGCACTGGAGCGGTTTGCTCACATCCTGGTCTTCCCGTAGCTGGTGGTTATGATGACAAAGGAGGCAGAATCCAGGAAGGCTCCCAAAGCCCAGTACTGTGTGCTGTCAATACTGACCCTTGCTGAGGTGAGGAGGTGTTCTCTACTAGCTGGCAGTTTGTGCTCAGTGCTCAATTTGTGCTGGTGTTATCCTGTGCTCAGCACCGGCCCCTATTTATCAACAGCGACACTCTGATAGTCTACCACAGGGTGGCACTGCCTGACTATATTTTTAAATGAGCACATCAACACAGTACTTAATAATTTAATATCATAACAAAATAATGCCAGTGAACATAAGCAAATTTTACAGCTTTGGGTGACCTAGAATAGTCCAAACTGTCACATTGGTATTGTATTGTATTGTATTGTAATTGCATTTATATAGCACTTCCTACCCCAGACAAGGTGTCAAAGTGCTGTTTCGGTGAGTAGGACGCTACTCAGGAACCCGTAAAGGATTAGTGTTGAATTAGTATAGTGAAAATATGAAAGTAATTTGAGTGGTGGATAGGTTAGTCAGTTATTTGGATTCAGAAGGATAGTGGAGGGATAGAAGAGGGGAAAAGGTTTGCATTTATATAGCGCGTGTTACCCCTGATAGGGGTGTTGAAGACCGTTTTTCAGCGAGTAGCACGCTACTGCTGAACCCATAAAGGATTAGTGGTGAATTAGTATAGTTAAATATGAAAGTAATTTGAGAGGTGGATATTAGTTATTTGGATTGAGAAGGATAGCGGATGGATAGAAGAGGGAAAAAGGTTTGCATTTATATAGCGCTTGTTACCCTGATGGGGTGTTGAAGCACTTTTTTGGAAAGTAGCACGCTACCCAGGAAACCTATAAGGATTAGTGGTGAATTAGTATAGTGAAATATGAAAGTAAGTTGAGTAGTGGATAGGTTAGTCAGTTATTTGGATTCAGAAGGATAGTGTAGGGATAGAAGAGGGGAAAAGGTTTGCATTTATATAGCGCGTGTTATCCCTGATAGGGGTGTTGAAGACCGTTTTTCAGCAAGTAGCACGCTACTGCTGAACCCATAAAGGATTAGTGGTGAATTAGTATAGTAAAATATTAAAGTAATTTGAGAGGTGGATATTAGTTATTTGGATTGAGAAGGATAGTGGATGGGTGGAAGAGGGAAAAAGATTTGCATTTATATAGTGCTTGTTACTCTGATGGGGTGTTGAAGAAATTTTTTGGAAAGTAGCACGCTACCCAGGAAACCTATAAGGATTAGTGGTGAATTAGTATAGTGAAATATGAAAGTAAGTTGACTGGTGGATATTAGTTAGTTATTTGATTGAGAAGGATAGAGGCAGGATAGAAGAGGGAAAAAGGTTTGCATTTATATAGCGCTTGCTACCCCCGATGGGGCGTTGAAGTGCTTTTTTGGCGAGTAGCACGCTACTCCGGAACCCATTAAAGGATTAGTGGTGAATTAGTATAATGAAATATTTAAGTAATTTGAGTGGTGGAAATTTTAGTCAGTTATTTGTATTCAAAAAGGTAGCGGAGGGATAGAAGAGGGAAAAGGCTTGCATATATATATAGCGCTGGTAACCGCTGATGGGGTGTTGAAGCGCTTTTTCAGTGAGTAGCACGCTACTCCAGAACCCATAAAGGATTCGCGGTGAAAGATGCAGTTTACTCCTGAGAAATACCTAAGAGTCTGGCACTTATTTTTTTTTAACAAATTCAGCACTTCCAGACACTGTGCCAAAATTAACTGAGTTTGCTTACTCTGGTTCTGAAAATGTTGGTATCAGCCAAATTCCCTGTTTTTGACCTCAGAGCCGAGAACCAAGAGAGAGAAAAATCACTGCAGAGAACCAGTTGCACCTTCCAAAGTGACTGGTTTTACTGCTTCCCACACGCCTCTTCGTTCCCTTATGGCACTTTAGTAAACACTTTCATGAAAGGAGATTTTAGTGTGTCATTTTCTATGCATCCCATTTATACTGCTTCCTAGAGAATAGTCTGAGAATTTTAATCACAAATGGACGATTTTAAGTTTCGTTTTCGACATTATTTTACTCAGTTTACCCCAATTCATGGGCATAATAAAGGAGTGTCTCCTGACCAAGACAATTTTCCGCTTCACTGATACTCACCAAGTTAATTTTTCTTTTAACTAGTTATTACAATGTGCATTTTAGATTTCACTTGTTCTTAATTTCTTTACTGTAATCTCCTTTGAAGTGTTCTTGCAGAGGCCGCCCCCGAAGGGGGCCCCAAGGTCCGGCGCCATAATGGCCGCCTGAGCCCAAAAGGAACAGATCCGGTTTTCGCTGGTCAGCACCACCGGGAATCGCCGCATGGCGAAAAGGGCCAAGGCAATTTCTCTCCTCCCCCAGGAACAAAGGGAAGAGGAAAAGGGGGAGGGGGATATAAGGCAACGCTCCCCCTGGGCAGCTCACCTTTTACATCAGGGAGCTGGGGGAGCGGCACAAACGGTTTCGAGTCCCACCCACTCACACCTACAACAGCAGCGTCGCAGTGCTGGCAGGGACGAAAAGAACTAAGGGTGCAACGATTAGCGATGGAAAAACACCAGGTGTAAGGCCATGCACTTTTGGATGCCTCTCGGCTGAGTGAAGTAGGCTAACAAAAGGGGTAGCAAACGGAGACGGCACTCGCAGCCCAGCCCCCGCTGGACAGCAGGAAACAAAAAGAGTCCAACATGGTAGTGAGCTGAGGCCTAACTCCGGGAAGAGCCTACCCCCATGCGAGGGAAGCGCAAAGCCAACCCAATGGATGGAAGACGGAAACAAAAGATCTATTGGTTTGGTTATGAAACACACCAACAGAGCGGTGTGTAGAAGAGGGCCACTCACTCTCGGATGCCTCACGGCTGGGTGAGTACGCCCGACGAATAATCGGGGTAGCAAACGAAGACGGCACTCACAGCCCAGCCCCCGACAGACGGCAGGGCGCAGGAGAGACTAGCAAGGTAGCGAGTTGGGCCTGGCTCCAGGAAAAGGCTACGCCCCCACACGCAAAGGGGCGTG
The DNA here is from genome assembly GCF_964261635.1 of Lissotriton helveticus. Taxonomy (NCBI): domain Eukaryota; kingdom Metazoa; phylum Chordata; class Amphibia; order Caudata; family Salamandridae; genus Lissotriton; species Lissotriton helveticus. The sequence goes on from NC_136070.1 coordinate 645,859,636, forward strand.
GAAAACAACAAAGAACAATCTACAAGCTGTCAGGGTGATTTACGACCCTAGGATATGCAAATGAGCAAAAGACAAACCAGTGATTTATGGCCAGCCGATGATTTATGGCTGATGATTTATGATGCCCATGCAGAATGATTTATAATAACAGAACGATGTCAGATTTGTGACAGAATGATTTATGACATCCCGATGATTTATGGCCATGATTTATGACACTGATTGATGATGACAACAAAACGATGAGAGAATGACTTATGATACCTGATGATTTATGACCCATGATGTATGATATCCAAATGACACTGACTGATAACAAATTGTGATAATGTATGATAATGATTTATGACCCTGACCCGAGAGGTGTCATGGGTAATTGTACAAAGAGGACGTATGTAATGAATAATAAACTGCGGCCAACAACCACCACAAAAACATTGATTGTTGGCTGTGTGTAGTAATACAGATACACAGGTATGGTATGTTTCCTGGAATGGGCACAGTGAGGCTGTTATGTCCTGCACACTCATAGAGTGGGAAATAATGGCGGTGCTTGATTGAATCAACATGGTTTGAAAAAATACTATTCAAAATACTTTCAGCTAACCAATTATTAAACATTACAAATCAAACCCTGTTAGTTTAGGAACAGTCTAGTTCAACTTCCAGGTCACACACCCTTCTTTTAAGTTCAAAATAAGTTTATTAATATAAGTAAGATAACAGTATGTAAGAAATAGTTACAGTAAAAATAAGGGAAAACATACAGTATAGCAAATAATATTGGCAGACATATAAATCAGTGAGCCATAACTTAGCAATATGCCATAGAGAACTGGTTATAAATTAAACAGGTGGAAAACGTTGGGTTAAACATAATAAATAAATTCAGAAAACATAAACTTGAAGGAAGTCATGGAGGTTTAGGTACTTCTTGTAGAAGGGGCTTTTAGACAGAGAGCGGCCAGCACTTGAATCAATAAATGATGTAACCGGGTTCCAGAGGTCTCTTCGTTTTGGTGCTAAATGGAGGGGATAAACAAAAGTCGTGTCTAGTCGATGGTTATAGCAAATGGTGTACCACCATGCTTGATACGATAGTTTTGTAAAATCCTTCCAATTAGTAGTTATTTGTTGGAAAGCTACTGCCAACAGTAAATCTATTATTTTAGTGTTAACATCACAATCTTTCCAAATAGGAGAAATACTGCCTAAAAAAATATGAGCAGCAGAGAAAGAATGATTGGTGGAGAAAATAGAGTTAATTTGAGACCATACTTTAGTCCAAAACTTATGAACAAGGGTGCAGTTAAAAAGTAAATGAAATAAGTCTGCATATGGTGAGTAGCAAGTCCAGCATTTATCTGAGGTATCAGAATGTCTCGTGCTGAGAACGAGTGGTGACAATAAGAGTCGATTATATACCAAAAAGAGTGTCTGGGTAGTATTTGCAGCTCTAGAGGATTTGCGTAACTTAAGCCAAAGTCTATCCCATAATTCCACAGGATAGAGACTTTCAAAACCTCCTCCCATGCAACTTCCGTCTTGGTTTTAATTCTTAGAACAGATGGACTGTTTAAGAGCTTATATATTTTAGAAGCACTGGTGTCATGGAGTAATAAGGGTCGCAATGCAGTCACATGTATAGGTTCAGGACAAGAAGTGGAGGCGGAGTTAATGTGATTTGTGTGAGCTAATTGAAGCGCCTGTATTAACTTAAGATATTTAGCGCGAAAATTGGATGGAAAATGAAAAGAAGCAGCAGCTTGTGAGAAAGAAATAGTCTGATCTTGAGTTTGATTATATAGTTGTTGAACCCAAATAAGGCCCCGATGTCTCCAAGATTTCCAAAAAATCGGCTTATTATTTATTAAGATAGAATTATTATGCCATATAGGATAATCAAAAAAAGAAGTCAAAGAAGGGGATGGAAGAATCTTAGACGTGTAGTTAAGGATAGGAGTAGATAAAGATTGTGGTTTGCGGGAAAATTAAAGATATTCCTTAAAAGAGAATGGAGAAATGAATGATTGTTCAAGTGTAACCCAAAGGGGATAATTCACGGAGGGTTCGGACATCCATCTTGACACTTGGTTAAGTAAGAAGGATCGATGATAGAGGAGAAAATCGTGAAAATTGACCCCACCTTCCGTCTTGGGTCGGATCAGCTTTGAAATGGACATCCGAGATTTCCTGTGGCCCCATAGGAAAGCAGATAAAATAGAATTAATTTTCTTAAAATATTTTAGAGGGATTGATACCGGAATATTGGAGATTGTATAAAGGACTATAGGAGAGAGCATCATTTTAATGGTGTCCAATCTGCCCCACCAAGATAAATATAAAGGATGCCATTTCGTAGTTAGGGTGGTCAATCATTGTATGCAGTCATCCATGCAACGAGCAACTGTACCGGAAAGAGAGGGTGTAAAGTGAAGGCCTAAGTATTTGATAGCTTTGGGATTCCATGTAAATCCCGAATTAGCAAAATCTGTTTTAAAAGTATATTTGGTAAGAGACATAATTTCGCATTTGTCCTTATTCAATTTGTATCCGGAGACGTATGCGAGAGAATTAACCTCATCCAAGAAGGCAGGAAGAGACGATTGGGGTTTAGATAAAAATAATAAAACATCACAGTAGTTTGTTGAAAGTGAAAGCCATGGATCTTGTCATTTTGACGTAACCGTAACAAAAAAGGTTCTAGGGCAAGATTAAAGAGAAATGGAGAAAGTGGACATCCTTGCCGTACGCCTCTGCCAAGGGAGAAATACGAAGAAATACCACCATTTGCCGAAACCGCTGCCCTTGGATGAGAATACAGGATAGAAATTAAAGTGGAAATTTTTGGGCCAAAACCAAACCAATCCAATGTGCGAAAAAGATAGGGCCATTCACCTCTATCGAAAGCTTTCTCTGCGTCGAGAGCTATAGCTGCCATGAGAAGAATGTAAGGTTTTAGAAAGGATGTCAAAAAACAAATGAGTGTTATCTGTAAGCAATCGACCTTTAACAAAACCAGATTGTTCCTTACCCAGTAAGTCAGGTAGCAAGGATTCCAAACGTAAGGCTAAAGCCTTAGAAAACATTTTTTAGTCAATATTGACCAAGGAGATGGGTCGGTAATTTTTGCAAAATTGTGTGCCTTTACCCTCCTTAGGAATAAGGCATATGAGAGCATCTGAGAAAGACCAGAGGAAGTGCCTGATTGTAAAAAGGTGGACAAAAGCGTATGTAATTTGGGAATAAGTAGATGCGAAAAGTAAGTGAAAAATTCTACCGTAAAACCGTCCGGGCCAGGAGCTTTGTCCTTTTTAAGAGACTTCAAAGCAGCAAAAAGTTCTTTCTGCGTAAGGTCATTCTCCAATGACGAGAGATCAGGACGATCTTCAGGAGAGCGTTGGATCTTAGAAAGAAATTGAGAAATACATTGATCAGAAGAGAGAGTTTCAAAAGAATAAAGTGATTTGTAGAATTGAAGGAATTCCCTCAGAATCTCATCATCCTTGTGCTTCAAAGAGCGATCCTGACCATAAATAGAGTCTATGTTGAGTTTATTCTGTTTGACTTTTAAATAATTAGCCAATAATTTACCAGCTTTGTTTTGGCCACCATAAAATTTAGCACTAGATCTTAACAAAAAGTTGGATGCATTATTTGTAGTTTCTTTATTAAACTGAAATTTAATTTTGATGAGTTCACATAAGGAATCTGCCAACTTAGAAGAGCAATAAGACTGTTCAAGCCGTTTGATTTTGGATAGTAAGTCATTGGAAAGTTGCTGCGCTTTTTTCCGCTTACTAGAGACGTATCGGAGAATGAAATCCCTAGCTGATGCTTTGAAGGCATCCCAAACAACAGGAAAAGAAACAGTGTCCGATTGATTTAAGAGAAAATATTCCTGGAAGAAGGAGATAAAAGAAGTTGTAAAAACCGGGTCTAGAAGTAGAGAGTTATTAATGCGCCATTTCCGAGTTAGGGTGGGTTTTTGCAATAAATCCAAATGTATAGTGACGGTAGCATGATCAGAGATCAAAATGGAGCCAATATCCGCAGCTACAAGTGATTAGGAAAGGTGGTGAGAAAGGAAAAAGTAGTCTAGCCGTGATTGAGTGTGGTGTGTCAGTGAGTAGAAGGAGTATTCTCTCAAAGAGGGATTACATAGCCTCCATGCATCAATAAGTTTATATTGATTGATAGTACGTGCAAAGGCTTTCTGAGATTTGTGAGGGAGGAATGGACTAGGTGAGTATCTGTCTAAAAAAGGGTCAAAAACCTCATTACAGTCACCTGCTAGGATAAAGTTATCGTCGTAATATTGTGTAATGTGTGGAGCTAAGGAAGTCCAGAAAGAGGCGTCACCAATCGTCGGAGCATAGAGATTCAAGAGGGAAATAGGGATATTATCCACTGTAAATTTAACAAGAACCCATCTACCACTTTGGTCCGTAGATTGTGTAATAATCTTAACTGAAAGGGATTTCCGAAATAGAATGAGGACTCCATTGCATTTACCATCACCTGTGGAAAAAAGAACTTCCCCCACCCAGCCTCTCTTTAACTTGATTGATTCTTCAGCAGATAAATGTGACTCCTGTAAACATGCAATATCTGTACCAAGTTTTGCTAAATGTGTTAAAACCCTCTGTCTTTTAATGGGTGAGTGTAAACCCCAGACATTCCACGATACAATTTTTAAAGGCATAAGAAGGCATAAGAAAAAACTGTAAATATACATTAAAAGCCAATTAAAGCAATATTGTAAAAAGTAAGAACTGTAATCAACAACAATCGAACTGTATGTAATGAGAGACAACAGGGAATAAATGAAGAAGAAAAGAGAGAGGAAAAAGGGAGAGGAGTAAATTGTCAATTGAAAGTCATGAAAGAGAGACAGAACGAAGGAGATTGCAAAAGTAAGAAGTTGGTCAAAAGAAAAAGATGAAAAAAGAGAGAGACAGAATAGAAGAAAGATGACAGAATAAAATAAAATATTAGAAAGAGTGATTAACTTACATAGCTTCCAAAACATACAAGGGGTGGGAGGATGGAGGCCACACAGAACAATGACGTGTCCAAAGCTCAGAAGGGAGAGTGGGAAGGGAAAACGACCTCAACGAACTCCAAGACATAGGGAAAAGAGATAACACCCAGGAAGAAAATCTGTATGGAAAGAAAAAAGGACAATGTAGAACAAAATTAATGGGCGAAGAAGTACATTAAGTATGCATAATGATACATTTCTTATAAGTAACAATCATAAACAACAACTGTGAATGCAGTAAGGACATAATCCATCAGCAGAAAGAAGTTATTTAGAGCCCGATGTAGAGGCAACATCCATCGTGACAACAGAGTGGGATTAAAGAAAGCTCTTCAGCTTCAACGGGTCATCATAAGTAGTGGTTTTGTTGTTGAGAGTTACTTTGAAGAGGCAAGGGTGGCCCAAAACGTGCTCCCAAAGACCGAAGTTGTGGTCTGAGGGATGAGAACTCTTTGCATCGGTCTGCAGTAGGTTTAGCATAGTCCTGTGAGAAGAAAAGAGGGTTCCCTGACCAGGTAATTATTTTCAGGGCTCTGGCTGCTGAGAGAATTTGAAGCAGATCAGTGTATCCGAGGAAGTAGATGATAACACCTCTTGGTTTCTTGGTGACAGAAGCAGACAACGCATTTGGTGGAGGACCCAGGCGATGTGCTCTCTGAATATTAAGATTAGTGCTTCCTGGTAGTTGAAGAAGTTTTGGCAAGAAGGATTTAAAAAACGCAATGGAGTCAGACCCATCTGATCCTTCCGGAAGACCATAAATGCGAAGGTCGTTCCTTCTGTTTCTATTTTCCAAATTTTCCAGTTGCCTATGTTAAGCTGAAACTTGTGCGCACAGTGAGTCGACTTTAGATGCAGAGGAAGTAAGGGTGACAACATTCTGTTCCAATATGGTGACACATTCGTCAACATTTGACCACTTCTCAGAGAGCATTTGGAGTGTAGTTTTAGTCTCCTCCATAAAAGGGCGTAAGGCCCTAATCTCGTCTAACAAAATATCCATTGTAACCGAAGTAGGTTGCTTGGGGGAGAAGGGGGGTCCTTCTTTAGTCTCTTGGTGGAGCCTTTATTAGCACAAGATGATGACGTAGTAGAAGATGTTGATGAACTTTTAGGTGATGTTGAAGGTGAGTCTTCCATTGTGAGACACCGATAGCGAGAACTCGTATGAATCAAGAATTTACGTGGAGAAGACGATGGTTTATGTAAGTCTTTAGATAATCTCCCCATAAAGGAGTAGAGCAATTCAAAAAGTAAAGTTCAAGAACAGTGAAACTCCAGTACACAAAAACTTGAACGGCATTGACTGAGTAAAGGTATCCAGGACAAAAGACACTATAAACATACATTAGATATGATACAGACCTCAAGGATTAAAAGTATGGCATAAATACAACAGGTGCAGAGTGAAAAAATGCAAGGGCATAATAGGCACACAATCCAGCAAGAAAGAAGGATAGGTCATACATAAGCAGTGTAACAATGTATGTAAAGATAGGGGAAAAGAAAAAGCACAGCTAAAACAAAGAGGACCAAATGTCAGGCAATTGAAGAATATATAAGCACTAAGGGTGGCTAATTTGTATTTTAAAAATGGAGAAAACCACACTGCAAAATGTAATAGAATACTAGAGCAGGAAAAGACAACAGCGCAGCACAACCATGCATTCAAAGGGGTACAATAAGCTAAGGATATGCTCAAATAATAGATAAACAGTCAATTAGTGGAAAGTAAAAGCATATTCCTTGGGGTAGAATAAAAGCACGTTACGAAAAGTCACTTGACACAATCTGCTTGAGCATTGAAGAAAAAAGGCTGAAGGCAAGTAGCAACATTGAAGTTGTGGCATAAAGTCAATGCAGGATAAAAGTGATAAAGGACATGAGAGATATGAAATTGTAGCCATCAAACAGCTCTATGTAAAGGAACAGCATTAAAAATGCATAAGAGGGTAAAAGCACTTCAGTGTCACATGCCTGGTATGAAGATACCGCGTTGAAGCAGAGATTCTAGCTGCGGCGTCAGGCAAAATGGCGGCAGTCCGTGGGGGAGAGAAAAGCAGAGGAAAGTTCTTAGTTAATAAGGCATCCTCAGTATAGCAGGGTAATAACAAGGTGCATTATTGAGAAGAAACGAAGGCTTTTGAAATACCCGAGGCGCGTCAGGAGCAATGAACTGAAGACCGCGTTGGAGCCAAGCTCCGTCAGCGGTTACCTTAAAATAGCGTTCCGTAGCCGGGATAGCTCCGCTCAGCACTCACTTGGCGAGAAAGTGGATGCGAGGTGCACCAACAGCCTTCTTGAGGAAACCTGGTGAAGCGTCAGGTATTCCTACGGCGTTTCCCGCATTTCCACGTCCTCACATGGGAAGAGGAGTCACGTCGGGCCGGTCTCCGCCTCCTCCTCACGGGAGAGCTAGGGAGGGACCGCCATCTTCTTCGGGCGCAAGCCATTCCCCCCCACACACACACCCTTCTAAATAGAAACCCAAGCAACCGCAGAGCGGTTCCAGCCTTGTTGGGCCTCATCAGTGAAGTGCAGCATGAGTCCTCTGTCAAAGTGAGTTATGGGACTCACATCGGGGCATACATGTTGCCCTGATGGTGCCTAATGCAGAAAGATGTGGCAACACGGCCAGAGCTGCAAGGAACCAGGTTCGAGTCTCGGCTGCGGCTCCACATCCTGGGATTCTGGGCAAATCACTTAATCTCCCTGTGCCTACAAAAATTGAATGTGTTCTTGTGTAATGTAACTGGTGCTCATGTAAGGTGCTCCAATACCTACGGGTTGAGTTCACGCTATATAAAACTGAAGAAGAAAAAAGCACAGGGGTTATGCATGACTTTGGCTCTACCACTAATAATTAGTAGCTCACTGTGCCTTTGAACTCCTCAGTGAGAGCCCTGTGCTCTGGGGTGTGTGCCAACAAGATGTTAAAGTCTCAGGATGCACAATGGATGTGTGGGAGGGCTGGTCATAGAACCAATTCTATTTTGCTCCAAGATTTCTGCATGAAGCAGCACGCAGACAGATAAGCAGGATCTTGGCCTTATACAAAAAGGGATGGTCTCACCATACTGCAGAATTCTGGTAGTGAGAAATAGGCCTCCTGTGCACAGCATGTATCTACCAATGCATACATGGCCAAATCCAGCCCTGTACTCACCTCTTCTTTCAAATAGACAAACCGCTCACAAGGCATATATTCACTTATCTTGACTAGGCCTGGGTGGTAAACTCTGCTCTATTCACGGAGTTTGTGACGTTTTTCGGAACTCCGTCAGCGCTAGACTGCTTCCCAGCAAGATTTCTCAATGCGGGAGGTCACGGATGGTCGCGACTACTCATGTTGAGAAACAGGCCCGGTTCTAGCGGGTGGGCCGGGTGGGCCAGGCCCACCCAAACATGAGCCTGGCCCACCCAAACAGGATCCTTGGCCCTAGCAGTGAGGGCTTGAAGGCAGGCGGGCAATGCCTTTGGGATCAAAGTGCTTCAACCCTCCTCCATCGTGTGTGCGCCCGGGCCGAGACAGCTTCCCGGCGCGCACACACAGAGACAGTTTTAGAGATTCTCGATGACGCATCAGAGTACTTCACAGGTCATTACAAGACCATGTATATGTTAACGAGGCTTTGTTTACTTTTTTCACCCCTTCCTCTCTGCATGGCAAAAGGCAACAAATCATTTCTTTGACAAAGGTAACCTTTGGTAACCTTTGCCTACTGTCCTGCTGCTGTGATATTTCTTTTTCTACGCAGCACAGGAGCAAATAAGTTTGTTTAATTCTGTTCACCTTTCCTGATCCCTGCAAAGTTTGACTAATGGAGTAGGTAAGAGAATGTGTTACTACATTTTTTTCTTTTTTTAAATCTGCACAGGCCCAGCAGAACACACACTTCGTGTGTGCTTCATTTAAACAGTTTTTATCATGGCCAATGCAGGACAACAATAATAATACAGAATGCCCAGATAACGCTGGTGATTAATGATCCTGCTGGAGAGCAATCATTTATCTGTTGGTAGTTTTTAAATGCTGATGAACTGTATTTAATGTGGATAACTCCAGGGGCCTCATTTATGAAAAGTGACGCATTGCTGCGTGAAAACAGCGATGCGTCACTTTTCACTGCGCTCTCCCTGCGAGATGATTGATGCGTCATATTTATAATATGACCCATCATGTCGCAAGGAGTTACAGATACGTCAGTATTTCTGACGTATCTGTAGGCGCAAAAGTGACGCATTGCTGGAGTGTGTCACAAAAGGGACGCAACTCCAGCAATGCTTCCTTTCACAAGGGGAAAGCCCCATGTGAAAGGGCTTGCGTCAGTCTTACGCCTGCTGTGAGGCAGGCGCAAGATTTTGACGCAACAGCGTCCTAAAAGTGACGCAGTGAAATCTCATAGATTTCACTGCGTCACTATTACGAGGCTTTTTGCGGGTGAACGCCCCCTCTGCATACATTATACCTGACGCAGGTATAATGTAGCGCAGGGGTTTACAAAGTGACGCATCTGCTTAGATGCGTCACTTTGTAAATAGTGCGCATCAGGAGGCATGTTTTACGCCGCCGATGCGTCACAAAAAGTGACGCATCGGAAGCGCAAAACTCACGCAAGGCCTCATAAATGAGGCCCCAGGGCTTTAAGTGGGATGAAAAAACTGGGGGGGGAGGGTCTCTCAAAGGGGCGTGGCCAATGTATTTGAGGACGTGGCTTAAAAACAGTACGTTAAAAATCTGTGTTTAGCAGTGTGCGGCCTGACTTGTATTTTTCTGTTTCTGTCATTGCATCCAGGTATATGATGCAACAGGTAACATCATACCTACAAGTCAGGACTATTGGCTTTGTCAATGGTTCTTAGTTGCATAAGATAACAGCAACTATGGCTTGTATATAACATTGCAAAAGCTTCCACTTAAAGCCCTGGTGACATCACAACAATGTTGCTGCTCCCAAGTTTCAAAAGGAGAAGGAAAATCCAGAGAGAAAATGACTCTCTTTAAAGGATTTCCCTTCCCCCTACAATGCTCACCTGGCATGACGTCATGCCGTAACTTTACACATGTGAGTAGTGTGAACAGGGTACACCGATGTGCCTGCTGTCTCAAAACGGGTCTCTATCAGGCTCTGTTTTGTGCCCTGGCCCTTTTTTTTTTTTGAAGAGTTTTATATAGCGCGAACTAGACCCAAACTGAATCAGGTATCAGAGCACTTTACATAACACCAGTTACGTTACATGAGGACACGCATTCATTTTTTAGGCACTGGGAGATTAAGTGATTTGCCCAGAATCACAGGATGTTTTTGGCGTCGTTACCGAGGCTCGAACCCAGATCCCCAAGTCCGAGGTCGAGCGCCCTAGCCGTTAGGCCAACTCCTCTCCCCTTTTATCTGGACTGCAGTGACAGCAGACTGCTGTCACTGCAGTTCGGAAAAAAATGGACTACCTGTGCCAGGGCTCAAAATAGAGCTCGAGAGAGACCCGTTTCGAGACCCCCTTAAAAAAACTGCTGGTGCTCAGACCCAGTAAGACCCGGCCCACTTAAAGCCCTGGAAAGCTCAGTGCATTACTGCCTTTGTCACAGAGGTCCTTGTGTTACTTGCAGTTCAGAAGTTACAATCCTAACATGGGACAGTAACCAATGAACTGTCTTCAAAGAGCTGCATACAAACATGAATGGGATAGTTAGAACTTTGCTTTTTTTGTTTTGTGATATAGTTAGAACTTCCCAAGTCTTTCATTATTCTAATGTTGCTAAAATGAATATGTTTGGGCAGATATACATTTTCATCAGTAAAGCTGACCCCCATGGAATACTCTTTAAATCCTAAGGTTGTGTTTCCCCAGACCTAACCCTTTTCAAATATCCTGCCCACCAGTATGAATGACATGTGATTCATACACCTTGTAATCCTCATTGGCTTATGTGACATTCCCTGTAGACTGATTTACATATTAGTATGATTCATTGTCTCTGTTTAATGTGTGCGTGGTGTAAAGTACTGACACACACTACACTGATATGAGTAGCGCTATACAACAAATGAAATGCATAAGAGAGAGGGGCTACGTAAAGATAAGGGGCACTGTTGGACGGTGGCAGTGAGGGAATCTGAGGAGGAGGTAGTGGCAGGGGCTACTGGGAGATGAGGGGCACTGGTGGAGGGTGGCAGTGAGGGAATCCGAGGAGGAGGTATTGGGAGGGGCTATGGAGAGATGAGGGGCACTGGTGGAGGGTGGCAGAGAGGGAATCCGAGGAGGAGGTAGTGGGAGGGGCTATGGAGAGATGAGGGGCACTGGTGGAGGGTGGTAGAGAGGGAATCCGAGGAAGAGGTCATGGGGTGGAGGGGAGAGTTAGGGAAAGATGAGGGGCACTGGTGGAGGGTGGGAGTGAGGGAATCTGAGGAGGAGGTAGTGGGAGGGGCTACTGGGAGATGAGGGGCACTGGTGGAGGGTGGCAGTGAGGGAATCCGAGGAGGAGGTAGTGGGAGGGGCTATGGAGAGATGAGGGGCACTGGTGGAGGGTGGTAGAGAGGGAATCCGAGGAAGAGGTCATGGGGTGGAGGGGAGAGTTAGGGAAAGATGAGGGGCACTGGTGGAGGGTGGGAGTGTAGGTATTTACGGAAAAAGAGGTTACGGGTGCGGCGCCAAAAAAGACTTTCGCATCAGCGCTGAAACCGGCATTTCTGTTTTTGTTTTTTAATTAGCAGTTGGGTCATAAGGTCTACTGTGGAACATACTTTAAAGTGTGTGCTAATTATATTTACTACTATATTCAATGTTTTAAGTTTGAAGGCGATTTTACTAATGTTTTTACCAAGAAAAATGAAAGTGGAGCCCAATGGTGCCTGATATGGGGCTGGGGCCCAAGGTCAACTGTGAGATAAGGTGCACTGGAGAGGAGTAGTGGATAATCAAGCCTGTAAGGGAGTTCACAGTAGAGTCCGTGGTCAGGTGGTGGTAGTAATGAAGAGGGATTCTCCCGGACAGCTCGCACAGAGGGAGCCAGAGAAGTGTCACTTGGCTGATACTCCCACCTCAGAAACCTCCTCTTCCCATCAAAGGGACATTACATGGAAATAACACTTTTTGAGAGTGATCACATTTAGAAAGAGATTTGGGAAAGAGTGCGGTTTACTGGGCCTTGTAAGACTAAGAAGAGATAAAGGAGGGCCCTGAAGCAGGCCTGCCTAGACATATATGCGACAAAACCGAGCCCGCAGTGGCCCACCCGAATGCACCTTTGGCCCACCCAAATACAAATTCCTGGAACCGGGCCTGTTGAGAAATCTTCCGTTCGCTTTGAGGAAGCTGCCGCTTGAGTAGAAGTTCTACTCGAGTGGCAGAAAAAAGCTGCGCCCTCTAGCGCTGCGCGCGATGCTGTTCTCTCTGATTTTACAGTGCGGACCAAAACACCCGGCGCCACAAATCAGTGCGAAGGGCATGAGGTAATGCACTCTGGCGCTTGCATGAACGCCACGCAGCTTGGCAGAGGTTTTTTGTCACTTTGCGGAGTTCAACGTTGAGGAACACCGCAAACTCTCCCCAGGCCTACTCTTGATATGTTCTCCCGTGGCTAAGTATTCTCTTTGACCATCACTTAAGTGTGACTTAATCCATGGGTTTCAGGAAATATATGGGAAAACCACCCAGTGCTAGAATGGCAGCAAGGAACAGCGGTCTGATTTTCAAGTGACGGTGGGAACTTTCCAGCTCGTGAGTTTCTCTACAGGACACTCAGATACACAGGCTCTGTTTCTTTAAGACTGTCATATAAACAGGTTCTTTCATTTTAGGACCTACATATATTTTCTCCCGGTCAGTAGTTAACTTGTAAAGCAAATAAGTCAAGAAACCCAAAGTTTTTCTTAGTAGTCTGCCGCCTGCATTGAAATGCTGGTATTGATGAATACCCGAGTTGCATAGACTTCATTTCTGCTCAAGTCCTTTTGCTTTCTCCTTCCTCATCCTGCACTTTCATTCTCTTTATCTCACTCTTTCAAGCTCTTTTTCATCCTTGGTTTCTCCCTTTTCCTCTATTTTCTTATCTTACTTGTCCTTCTTCTTTTTTTCCTAATCTACCTTTCTCTTCCCCATGATCAAAGTCTGATAATGGAAAGTAAATCACGAATATTAAAAATGAATGCTAGCGCCCACGACCTGCACGACTTGTGGCTGGTTTCTTGAAATGCTCCTTAAGTTATAGAAAATGCTTGAAATCCTAGGGGATTTGGATACAGTATCGTAATAAATTGAAAACATTTTTTACTAAATAATGTGATGCCCTTTGACCCTATAATCATTATATGTAAAATGGAGCAATTGTATTTTTATAACTCGTATATATATTTTTAGTCCTGTATATTTTTATTGATGAAATGTAACTTTTATGGTTTTCTATTATGTGAACCGAATAAAGTTTATTGAAATTGAAATTGACCTGCAACCACCTGCAAAGACTAAGCACTGATTCTATTCACACAACACTAATATACACACAACGTTATCTCCCTTTTGCACACTTAAATGGATTGGTGCAATCACTTCAAGATGTTCATGCATGTGAGTTATGTCCCTGTAAGACAATACAGTACATTTGTCCCTTTAGGACGCTTACACAAACAAGTCATTACCCTGTAGGTCACACATATACACACAGTCCCTGTATGCAGAAACAAATCACTCACACAAATTCTGTCCCTGCAGGACAGACACATATAACACACAATACCATTTCCAGGGCTCACAGTTCTGTGCCCAAGCATATGAGGCACTATCTGGGCACGTGATGGATATGGATGGGTATATGCAGCAGCATTTAGTGTATGATGCATATACTTCATCATATGTAACCGCACCACAGCTTAACTGTCTGTACCTGAGCAATCAATGCCAATCCAACCTTATGACTAATGTTGTAAAAGAGGTACTTCTCGAGGGGAGTTTCAGGCAGACGTCAGGCGGTACAGAGGTGGTAGCTGTTTCTTTTTTAGCTAGTGCTTAAGTAGAAGGAACAATGCCACAGCTCCTCATGAACGACACCCCCGTCCAATCAGCCTTTCATTCTCCCAGTAGCAGCTGCTACCAACCAAGAGTGGTAGTGTGCCTTAACTGGAGATACTTGGAGAAAGTTTTAGATAGATGTAATTTGGGCAGGAATTTCTGCAGATCTATATTACTTTACTACGCACCAACTGCAAGACTCTTGATAAATGGAAGTCTCTCAGCATCCATAAAAATTAACAGAGGTACAAGACAGGGGTGTCCCCTCTCACCTCAGCTTTTTGATTTATATATAGAATCGTTGGCTGAAAAACTTAGATTGGATATGGGCATTGTACCATTTAAATATAAAAGTTGGGGAAAAAAAGTCTCTCTCTATGCCGATGATATGATGTTATATACTTCAGACCCAATTAATGCAATCCCCCTTATTTATAACGCTGCCGATCAGTTTGGGCAAATTTCTGGATACCAGATTAATCAGTCTAAATCTGAATGTATGACTTGGAATATCACTACTTCTACCCCAATTCCAATTCTAAAACATGAAATAAGATATCTGGGGGTACAAATTACGCAGGATATAGAACAATTGGCTGATAGAAATTTGATGAAAATTGAGAGAGAGGCTGCCGAATTGCTCAGAAGCTGGTCATTTCTTCCCTTGACTTTAATTGTTTATCAAGATGATGCTGCTCCCTAAACTAATTTTCCTGTTCCAGAATATCCCGTTAGCTTTTAAAGAAGCCAAGTTAAGTAAAATTCAAGCTAAATGGAACTCGTTTTCATGGGCTTCAAAGGGCATAAGGATTGCGTGGAAGAAGCTTCGTAGAAAGAAAAGCAAAGGAGGGCTCTGTGCTCCAGATTTGAAAGCCTATGCCTGGACTTTGCTAATGAAGGCGGGGGTCACGCTATTTGACATTCCAGAGAGGACAGAAACAGACAATATGTTCAAGATAATGTTATCGGGGGTTCAAGGAGGCGCTCAGGGTTTCCTGTTGAAATTTGGGGATCCGCGTTTCTTTAAGAAGGTTCGTTTAAAGGTGTTGAGAGACATGGCGTACGTCTGGGCCAGAGTTAGAAGATCACTGAGTATCCCATATTACTCTGCTCTTGCTCCAATCTGGGAATCACCCGGGTCTCCAGAGTGGACTAAAGATGCATTGACTACCCCTCTCCTGGAGGCCAATTTAACAACTTGGGGTCAACTAATGCCGGAAGGGGTTCTGCTAACTTGGGAGGAGATCTCCAATCTCACAGACAATAACCTATCCAAGTTTAAATATTTACAAATTAAGAGTTGGAGATAGACCATCGCAGCTGAAATCGGCGCTAAGACAGTATTGGAGGAATTCTTACTGAGAAAGCCCAGGCGGATAAAAACATCAACTCTGTATTGGACCATATTGGAAGAAGAAGATGGGGATTTCTCTTTACCGGCTCAACTATGGGGAGACCAAGTTTCGGATGTCGACTTGCAGGCTATATGGCAAGTATCTTTTGATCTACTCTATATTACAGCCTCTCCCGCCAATTTAAAGCGCAACCATCTTTTTTCTCTTCACAGAGTATACTGGTCTCCGGCTAAATTGGCAAAATTTTCTAAGGGTCCCATTCCTTATTGCCCAAAGTGTAAGCAGGTAAAAGCTGACGACCTTCATATGTTTTTAACTTGCCCTGCTCTAGGAGAGTTCTGGGCCATGGTAGAAGAAGGTATGAAAGAGCTGTTTACGTTTGACATACAGGTTAGTATACTACTTGTTTTTTGGGGGATTTTTTCGAATTATGAGGAACTTCCTCAAGATATAAATAAGTTATCTCTTTATTTAATTATTTTGGCACGCAGAGAGATATGCAAACTTTGGGTTAAGAATATTTCACCTTCATACCTAGTTTGGATTAGGGCAATCAAACACACACTTAAGTTAGATAAGGTAGATTGGAAGAGAAGGAAGCATTTTTGGATTCCCTGTATTGAATGGCTCGATAGGATGTAAACGATCTTGTCCAATGATTATGCCTTTTTGCAGAATGGGTTACCCTAAGATCAGTTCAAGGGCCTGGAAAGATAGAGGAACTGAATTGAACTCTTCGGTACCGGTAGGTACACTCTGGGTATCTGCAGAAAGAGCACCCATCAAGATCTTTGGGGTTTAAGGTGGGGCCCTCCGCTACGTAGGGGGGGGGCACAAACCTCTTACTCTGAGAATATCCTTCATGGCGTATGAGAACTAAAAAAACAGAAAAAAAAGAGTGGTAGTGTGGGCAGGGACGAGAGGGGCGGGGACGAGGGAGGGGGAATAAGAATAACAAAATTGCACTTACCTGTTTGCCACCGGCCGCCGCCTCTTCATTCTCCCTCTCGACAGGAAGCACGCAGCCTTCCAGAATCCCCTGACCAATCACAAAGCTGCCTTAGCAGCGTTGTGATTGGTCTGAGCGCCGTGGTTTGGTGTTCAATGTAAAAAGACCAGGAGATGGACAGAAGGCTGAATTAATCAAACATTCACCCCCAGTCACAGATCTGGGTTAAATTCATTTTTTTTGCATGCCACGCCATTCCAGTTTAGACCCAGCATTATGCAAATCAGTCTTGATTGTGTTCCCCATGGGAACAGTCCAGCCTGAACTACCAGGCCAGGTCTTCCCTGGACCAAAACTAAGCATCCTGGGACCAGTGTCGGGATAACACTTCTCATCAGCCAGGCTAGCTTAAATCTGGTGGCGTAGAGAGCACGGAACCCATGTCTAGGCATACCCATCCCACTTAGGGCGACAAATGCAAAAAGAACAGATGGGGGATGGAATTCTGAATTAATCAAACATTCAGCCGCAGTCACAGATCTGGGTTAATTCCATCATGTTTTGCACACCAGGCATTCCAGTTTAGACCCAGCCATATGTAAATCAGCTTGCCCCTGTTTACCATGGGAACAGTCCAGCCCGAACTGCCAGGCAAGGTCTTCCCTGGACCAGAACCAAGCATCCTGGGTCCAGTTTCGGGTTAACACCCCTCATCAGCCAGGCTAGCTTGAATCTGGTGGCGTAGCGAGCACTGGACCCACGTCTGAGCATACCCTTCACACTTAGGGCGACAAATGCAAAAAGCACAGATGTTGGACAGAATGCTGAATTAATCCAACAGTCACCCCCAGTCAGAGATCTGGGTTAAAATCCATCATTTTTTACGCGCCACGCCATTCCAGCTCAGAACATGCAGAGTGCGCATGATGCTTTGGCAGTTCCGAGACAGCCGGCCAAATCATCATGTGCACTTTAGGTGCTGCCACCACTCCTCCACCTGTGACGCGGGGAGCCTAGTCCAGCCCAACACGGTTTGACTTCAGATTCAAGCTGAATACAAAAACAAAATGATAATAACAAACGTTACCATCATTTTTTTTTTTTTATTCAGCTTGCAGCTGAAGCAGTGGGGCGACACTCCTCTGCCTTAGCATAGTCATGGATTAGAGCAATCTCTCTCTGTCCCCTCTGGAAACATGCAGGAATGGCACATGTCTTCACCGTAGCCATGTGCTGTAGTCTTAGTTGTCTTTTTCCTCTTCAGCAACCTTCTTGCACGTTTGCTTCTCTCTTGTTCATGCACAAACAGCATTTAATTTACACAGTATCTCAGCACACACAGGGGTGGAACCACAGATGCTGGCAATGCATTTTCTGACCAGATGCCACTGTTGTGGAGTATGTGGTTCTTATCTTCATCACATGAGTTAAGCCTTTCCCAATAGCAGCTTTCCCTTGACTTTGGGCTTGTTTCAGATTTATTTTCTGTTGATGAGCAACCTCTTTCAACAGCCCGTTATTGTTTTTTGTTCTTGTACCCCTGTAGTGTGTATGTTTAAATCTGCTAATTGACTGGACATTCTTTTAGCAAATTGGGGTCCAAGGAGACAACTATTTCATAGTTTAAGCAATTTAGCATCTTGATGAAGGCCCCGTATGTGCCTAAATGGGGGTCGAAACGTGTGAGCTGATAAGGGTTTTGAACAATGCGATGTGATTAATTTCTTTATACTTTGATGCATCGTTTGAGTAGCCCGCATGGTCAATTAGGACCAACATTTGTTTAGCTAAGCAATATATCCAGTGGTTAATTTGTGCAAGTGGACTCCACCCATTTTCAGGGACTAGGAATTATTTTTCATCATCAAACTTTAACCCACAGCAACAGACAGAAAAAACAGAAAATGGAGAGAGAAGGAGAAGGAGAGGGAGAAAGACTGGAGAACATTAACAAAGGGAGAAAGCAGGGACAAAAAACAAGCTACAATAGAAATGTACAGAAACATGAGTGGAGAATGGTAGAGGAAAGAGACGTACTTGAAACAAGTCTAGGCAGTCTTGGAATTGGGCAACCCAGAATTCAACCGTACAGGCAGCGGGCTTTTAACAAAAACATTTGGGCCATATTTATTCTTTTTTTGTTACAAATTAAGCGCCAAGTATAATGCACTTGGGTAACTTTGCCATCTATTCTAATCATTGTAAATATTACACTACATTTGCAATGTTTTGCAATTATGATGAATAAATGTTTTTTTTATTTTTTGCCAATCACTAAATCCTGCTTTTGGTTTCCATTTTCAAATTGTACTCATTAATTGGGGTTTAATTCTAGTTGCTTGGACATAGACTTGGCAACGAGGTCAATGATAGTTCGAAAAACCTCCCCCGGGCAACCCCTTACTGCCAAAAAAGTTTGAAGAACAGGGTCCAGAGCGCATGGACAATGGGCCTTCTCCATCTAATTGTAGGAGGCAGACATGGGCTTAGGAGTTTTTTTTTCACAACCGTGTTTATTAGGAGTTTAAGCAGATCATATGTACAGTCCTCCAAAATCAGGAGAACACGTCAGTGGTCTACATACAATAGAGTATATGCATAGCTTAAACGTTTAACTGGCCCCACCCACCCCTCTGTCCCCCCCAACAACCTTAATATTCCCCACTACCCACCCCTTATCCCGCCCTAACCCGATGCACGTGATCACAATCAGCTGCATTATATACATTAAAGCAAAAACAGGAGTCATGGAGCCACCTAGGCCCGAGGTCTCTATCAGTAGACAGTCCATCATCCATGTCAATGGGAGGTTCCAAGGGCAGGTCCCTGTAGTCTGCCCACCGCTTCCAGATCTTATAATGTTTCCGAGGGCAGCCCCTGGCCTCAAACACTGGCAATTCCAACCCCATGAGGAAGTCTAAGCCCGCCCTGCAGGCGCCAAGCGGGGGAGCACGATCACTCTTCCAGGCTCTCGCCAGATCCCTTTTGGCCACGACGAGGCCCAGCAGAAGGAGATGACGCTTATAGATGTTACCACCCACTTGATCCAGGATATGAAGAAGACCCAGTCTGGGTGTACGGGGAAGATCCCACCCCAGCACCTCCGATAAGCAGTCCCACACTCCATTCCAGAACCGAACCAGGCCCACACACGACCATACAGTATGCACCAATGTGCCTCTCTCAGTCCCGCAGCGCAGGCAGTCTGGGGAAGCAATAAGGCCCGCCTTCCACAGTCTCTCTCTGGTGTAATAGGCCCGATGCAGGTACTTATATTGTATGAACCGTAATCTCACTGCAATTGCCGCACCTCGGGGGGACTCCAGTGCCTCCCGCCAGTCATCCTCATCTAACGGACCGACATCCACCTCCCAGGAGGCCTTCAACGACATAAGGGAAGAGGAGCAGTGAGTGACCAGCGTCTGGTAAATTTTGGAGACTTTTTTATCCCCCAGGTCTCCCATGAAAAGCTTAGCTTCCACGGGGCTAAACTCCGGAAGTCGGTCCAGCCCTACCAGACTCGGCGCAAGAGCATGTCGAAACTGTAGATATTTGAAAAATTGGGTCTTAGGCATGTCAAATTCAGTGCTGAGTGCCTGGAAGGATTTGAGGGTGGTTCCGGTAAGGACATGGCCAAGGGACGAGATCCCTATGGAGTCCCAGCCACCAAACCCTTGCAGCGAGGCCAGCGCAGGGAGCCGTCCGTTATTCCAAAGTGGAGTTTCGGCCGTCAGCCGTCCCCACCAGCCCATGCGACGCAGTGCTTGTCTCCAAATCAGGAAGACCACTAGAGTAGCCCGCGGTAGTTTCTTCCGCTGCCCGGCCGAATACAAGAGGGTATGAAGCGTGGCATCCCCCATCAGAAAATGTTCCAGGGCGTACGCCGGATCGCTATGTCCACCGTACCACCACTCGTTTAAAACCAACAAATGGGAGGCTTGGTAGTAGGACAAGATGTCTGACGTTGCGAGACCCCCACAGTATGTGGATAAAAAACAAGTCCGCAGTGCCACTCTGGAAGCACCCCCAGCCCATAAAAAACGGCCCAGCAATGAATTCACACGACGGAACCACTGCGGGTCCACCCTGTGTGGATGGTTTTGCAGTTGGTATAGTAGTCTAGGAAGGGCTACCATCTTGAAAATTGCAGACCTGCCATAGATATTAAGAGGCATGCGCGACCATGTTTTGACGTCTGATTGAACCTTGTCCCATACCGGCTGTATGTTACGCTCCCATGCAATGGCAGCCGACTCCGACAGGAAGACTCCCAGATATTTCAGTCCACCAATCGCTACTTGTAGATCCGACGCCCAAGAAGACGCCTTGGACCGTCCCCCTAGCACCCAGAGAGTCGACTTTCGCGGGTTGAGGTAGAGTCCCGAGACGTCACCAAAAATGTGCAGTATCTCCAAAATTCGAGGGCCCGAACGATCAAGGTCAGTTAAAAAGAAAAGGACGTCATCCGCATAGAGCGCGATCCTGTCTGAGAATCCCGCCCCCCATACAAAGCCACGAAGCTGCGCATCAATGCGCACCCATGCAGCTAGTGGCTCCATGACCAATGCAAAGAGATACGGGGACAGGGGGCACCCCTGCCGGGTCCCCCTAGCAACCGGAAACCTCTCCGATATGGCTCCTGAAACACGTACCGAGGCGGTGATGTCCGTGTATAGCAGTTTGACGTATGAAACAAAAACCGGACCCAGATTGAGGCGCGGCAATAAAGCAAAAAGGTAAGTCCAGCTGACAGAGTCAAACGCTCTGTCGATGTCCGCGAGCAGGAGCGCCGCCCGCTCTTCTGTCGCCCCCATCGCATCCACCGCCACCTGCGCACGTCTGATATTGTGCCTTGTCGCTCTGCCAGGCATAAAGCCCGCCTGATCTGGGTGGACCAAATCCACTATATACGGGAGGAGACGATTCGCCAACGCTTTAGCCAACAATTTGGCTTAAAAATTGATTAGAGATATTGGGCGATACGACTCGTGCCTATCGGGAGGCCTGCCCGGTTTCTGGAACACCACAATTTCAGCCTGACGCCAGTCCACCGGCAAGCTACCACACTCCCGCGCTGCTTCCAAAGCCCATCGATAGTGCGGTCCTAGCTGCAAGTGAAATTTCTTGGAGAATTCACTGGGGAAGCCACTCGGTCCGGGCGCCTTACCAGCGTTGAGTTGTCCCAGTGCATCGCCCAGTTCCTCCGCAGTCAGGGGAAGGTCCAGAGCCGTCCTGGCCTCATCCGATATCGCCCGGGGGGGAAGGTCAGCTATGAATTTGTCGATTGCCTCCGGCGGGAGACTGTCCCGTGGGGCGTATTGTACCGCATAGTAGGCAGCAAAACTCGCCGCAAGGGCAGCAGGATCTGTCATGGCAATCCCCTCCCCGTCCGTGAGACCCGGTAGAGTGATCGGTTGCAGAGTTTGTTGACACAACCGGTGGAGCATGGTGCAGGACTTGTCGCCCCACTGGTAGACCCTGCTCCTCGTGGCTAGCCAGGCTTGTCGAGCCTCGTCTAGGAGGACCGAGGCATAGGATTGCTGTGCCTGCAAAAGCAGTCTTATCGCTACATCGCCATTGTCTTCCCTACACCGATCCTCCAATGCTCTCACCTTAGCTGCAGCTGCCACTGTGACCTCCCGGCGCTTTCGACGGGCGGCAGCACACCAGGCGATGTCCACGCCTCTCAGCACTGGCTTCATGGCCTCCCAGACCGTCACACTATCCACACCCTCAGTCAAATTTTCCTGCCAGTATTGAGCTATCGCTCCGCGCAGGCATGTCGTATAATCTGGCTGTTGGAGATGCCACGAAGACATCCGCCACCGAAACGGCCGGCGTGACTTACGCAGCTCGATCCGCACCATGACTGGGGAGTGGTCCGACAGCCCTCGAGGTTGTATCTCGGCCTGCTTCACCCTATCGAGGAAGGCCCCTGGCACAAACACACAGTCTAGCCGGGAGAAGGAGCCATGTACTGCTGACACATACGTGTATTCACGCGTCCTGACATGCAAATGTCTCCAAGCGTCCACCCAGCCCAACCCATCCACCATCGCCCTCAGACGTGTAGGGGAGGTTGCCACTGCAGCCCCTTGCATTCTCTGTCTGTCCAGACCCACATCCATCACATCATTCCAGTCGCCACCTATCACAGCCAAGCAGTCCGGAATCTCAGCCCACAATTCAAACAGGCGCTCCGCCAGGGCCCATTGCAGAGGTGGGGGAGCATATACACTACCAAACACCACAGGTTCCACACCAATCATGCCCTTAACAAACACATAACGACCCTGGGGGTCGAGCCAATGGCATTCGTGAGTATAAGACAGTCGTCTATGAATAAGGACGGCTACCCCCCTCGACCCCCTGGCAAAACCTGCATGGAATACCTGTGTATATCCAAACCGTTGTAAGCTCAGAACCTTCGTTCCCAACATATGCGTCTCCTGCAACATCATGACATCAGCTGAATCCCTCTTACCCCAGCGCAGCACTGCCCCTCTCTTAATTTTGTCCAGCATTCCCCTGACATTCCAACTGAGGATTCGCATGGAGCCACTAGTAGGCGCCGTCTCCGGGGAATCACCCATAGTCTCGAGAGGAAAGTCTCTGAAGGTCCCAGGACCCAGTCCAAGCTCCCTGTACTACAGACATCTTGGCAGCAAAAATCACGTGCATCCCTATCCCACCACCCCATCCCCCCCTTCCCTGCCCACCAACACAACCCCCCCAACTACCCAACCTCCGCCCTTCCCCCCACCCCCACCCCTATACCTCACGGAACTTTGAAGTATCTGTCGCGGCATGGGGAGCTCCAGGCCCAAAACAGAGCGCCTAAAGCCACCCATACCAATGGATCCCACTACTCTCCCCAACTAACAGTACCTCCCCTTAGGGCCCCCCCTCGAACGTGAGAGGACTAGGCCGCCCATGGGTCAGTACCCCGAGCCCTATTGAACCACATGTGACCTACCACTGAAACGGCGCGGGATAGCCCTGGGCTTAGGAGTTTTGAGAGACAATGAATCTTGTGATCTAGGTTTGACCAGTGAGTAAGGAGGTGTTAGGAGAGGGCTGTACTATGTTTGTCCAGAAGTGTTGGATACATGTCTGATCTTAACAAAAACGACAGATTATGTAAATAAGTTAAGAACACCTGTGAGTTCCGGAGCAAATTGAGAATTGGTAGGAATAAAACATGAAAAGTTGGACCATTAAAACCAGGAAGAGAGTGAGAACCAGTGGGTCCATTTTGGGAATGGTTTTACTGATTGGTTGTGGATAGTTTGGGGCTGGTAGGGCCAAGCAATTGGAATTGTATGGACAGAGGCTTAAGGGAGTTAGCAGAATATATGTAGTGGTTCATTAGACTGGATTATTAACTGGATTATTAACACAATTCAGACAAGCAGTAACACTTTTCTGCTGCAGGTTATAGACCATATTTAGGTCTGGCTTGACAGCGCAGCTGTGTGCAATACGTACTGTTACCAATTCTTTCACATATACATACATTATACATCCCAGAGAAATATAGCCCTCTCATTTTATGCTACTGACAGCATGGTGTATCATTTCGCATTCCAGGAAGTGCTTCCACTGGACTGCATGAGGGATTGTTTTACATCTCAATCATAACGCTGTTGTCACATTAAGTTCTTTATCACTATATGCATTCCATGCAGAAAGCAATTCTGTTTTTTGCTACTTTTCCCGTGTTTTCAAAGCCAATAGTTCACGTTTTAACAGGATAAATAGCATGTCTGAAGGCAAACATGTAAAGAACATTAGTTAATGCCTGTTTACATGTGTTGCCACGTTAAAGTCAGACCTATTGACTTTACCAATGCTTGTTACGTTAATCATAGAAAGGGCTGGCCCACAGAAACTGCTAAGTTGACGTGCTTGAAAAGAACCAGACTGAGACATGTACATTTGTCCTGTTAACGAAATCCATTTTAATACAAAAGCAACGGATATCTGTAATTGACGAGTATAAATTAATGAAGTCTCTAGGGCCAGGAGGTACTAAAGCAATGCACAATTCCAAAAATGACAAGGTAACTAAAAACTAATTTAGCACATCTCGAGAAAAAAAACATCTAGGCTCAACCACATTGTAACTTTTAAACTAGTCTTCTTTGTTTATTTATTTCTGCGACAGTAGAAGCACCATACCCCACGATACCTCCACAGCCCACCCCACAGTACCTCCACAGCCCACCCCGCGATACCTCCACAGCCCACCCGCGATACCGCCACAGCCCACCCGCGATACTCCACAGCAAAGTCAGAGAGCAAACCCCAGGTGCAACGTATTCACTCCTCGAAACACTACGAGCTTCGTTTTAAAAGTCTTGCCCCGCAGCTAGGAAGAACTTTACCCTATTATACAGGCCTGTCAAGTATCACGCATCACGTGTGACTCTAACGCATTTCAGTGTAGTGTTCCGCATCACCGCACTGAAATGCATTGTCACGAATTTTTAATGCCACTGAAGTTGGCTAGGCAGTGCGAGCGCACTAGCTCTGCAGCTCCCCTGCAGACTTGCCACTGCAGCTGGCTCAGTTAACAAACAGTTAAGAATCTTGGGGCCCGATGTAGGAGCACTAATACCGGTCGGAAACGGCCGAATTCGGCCATTTCCGACCGGTATTACGGTTTTCTTATGTAGGGGGCTACATAAGTACAGATTCGGTAATTTTACCGATTCTGTACATTTACCGATTCGGTAAAATACCCAGGGCCGGTCCTAGCCATGGGCGGTATGGGCAGCTGCCCAGGGCCTCGAGCTCAGGGGGGCCCCGCCGCTGGCCCCGCAGTTGTGGGAATAATAAATGATGATGGCCTGGGGAAAAGCGCTGCGCAGTGGTGAGCACAGCACAGTGCATTCTTCCGTCCGTCTAATAATATCGAGAGTGTGTGTGTTTCTCAGGGCCACATGGCACACAAGCCTGTAATCGGGGTGCTAGAGGGTGTCAAAGTGACACCCCCTGCACCCTTGCAAGAATAGGTAATTACCGAATCGGTAAATACCGATTCGGTATTCCACATTGATTCCTATGGGCTTCAAGGCCCATAGGAATCAATGGGGGATACCACATCGGTATTTACAGAATCGGTAAATACCGAATCTTACCGATTCGGTATTTACCGAATCAGAATTACCTACATTTCCCCCCCTCTAATTTACCACTTCTTAAATACCGAATCGGTATGATTCGGTATTTTAGAAGTGGTAAATTAGATTTACCTACATCGGGCCCTTGATTCTTAGTCTGCTCCTCAGCTCTGGCTGAGTGTGAGTGCACAACAGCAAAAGTATCAACAGGTCTAAACAAACATTGTCCAATCTCTCATAAAACATTAAACATCCCACTCTGAATATAAAGAGAGATCTTATCTCTTCCTTGGATACCCATCAGTCACCAAACTTGGTGATCTTTTTCTTCATCTGGGTTTCCTTGTCCGCATTACTCAAGGTTTAACAGGGGCTACAAACTTGTTCACAGCCCACAATATGCCCGAGTATGTGTGCTATAAATGTTTCAATCTGAGGTCTCAGCCTGCCTGGATTTATTCCCAGCGCCTGCGGCGCCGCGCGGCCCTCTGTGACAGACCAGAAACCTGGGCCGAGGCCTGCCCTTGGCAGTACAGTTCTGCTACGACTGGTAATCCGAACGTGACCTCACAGGAAGTGAGGTCGCCAGAATTAGAAGTGGCGCGGACGGGGACTCGTCAAGAGTGAGAGACTGTCCGAGTTTCAACAAGTGCGCTGCTGCGTCAGCCTGCGCATAAAATATATCCAGTGGTGTTCGTGATAGAGCAAGATTTCGCATCGCGACTTGCTCGAGTCATGAACCTTGAAATCTGTTATAATCCTGTAATCCCAATTGTACGTTTTACTAATTTTATGTATTTTTGAATGTGCGTGTGTATCCTAGTGATGCTTGCCTATGTGTTCTACTAATACGATTAACCCTCGTCCCTAAAAATGGCCGCTGCTTTAGAATCTGCTTCTGCGCATGCGTTAGTCACACTCACGTGACTTTACGTAATTGGAGTTCTGGAGGGAAAGGGTGCGCATGCGTAATAGCCATAAGATGGCAGCTTAATGTAATAACGTGGTGAAGCTCGTGCAGTTGCTCTCGTGTTATTGTGTGTTGCTCTAACCTAAAACTGCATAGCATATTTTTATAATGATCAACCTGCAGTACGAAATCATGACATGTAATACATTCATTTATTTCTATGTTTTAATTTGTTTTCGCTTACTTTTCATGTATCGCGGGAAATGGGGGTCGGAATGTACTGAGAGCCATCTTGAAGGTCCCTTCCGCGCATGCGCGCGCCGCCAAGGAAGAAATAACCTTGGACAGTGGAACTCAGCCAGCTGGCAGCCACAGTCAAGATGCTCATGTGAAAGCCACCTCTGACCCAGCAAGATGGAGTTAACTGTTCTGAAACTGTTACAATGACATTATTCTATTGTATGGTGGGTCGCCCTCGCGTGGCCGGAGTCGTGCCAGAGTCCTGCCCGTCTGCGCCCGTCCGCGCTAAGGACGTGCGGGGCGCTGCGGTTAGCTGGGCTCTGGCAGACCCCCTTGGTGTGTCATCATGTTAACTTATTCGAGAGAGAGCCTATACATTATTGGCCAGGCTGGTCAGAGGTGTTCTCTGCCGCCTGTCCACCCGCTTTGTGGCCCGTATCGGTGCCGCTGTAATGGCTGGGCGCTGGATCTACCTGGGACAATCCTTCGGAAGGCTTCAGTGCCGGCTCATCGGCTTAGGGGCTCTTTGCCCCCTCTGCGGGTTTCCAACCTAAATGTTAGATCAGCTCTGAGCCACTACCAGGACATCTATGATTTAGTTGAGGATGGTTCCCCAGATGTCCTAGCCATCACGGAAACCTGGCTTCAGGACACGGATGTAGCTATTCCAAATCTGGTTTGTCCTCCTGGCTATTCTATGTTCACTTTGAACAGACCTTCCAGAGGTGGCGGTATAGCGCTTATAGTCAGGTCCTGCTTTGCATGCGTGTGGAGTGGCCTTAACATCGCCGGTTGCGAAAGCGCCTCTTTTAAAATCACTGTCAGCCCTGAATTTACATTCTCTGGGATGGTGGTGTACCGTCCGCCGGGTAGTGATGTGGTGTTTCGAAGTTCGTTTCCGGATGCCCTTGGCACACTGGTCACAGGGTGTGCCAATTATTCTATCTTGGGCGACCTGAACTTACATTTCGACACACCCTCCAACCTGGCGGTTCGCAGCATTGTCGCTGACTTAGAGGCCTTTCAGCTCATTCAGCTGGTTTCGCAGCCTACCCACATAGGGGGTCATACGCTTGACCCCTTTTTTACCAACTTGCCGGAGACTAAAATTACATCTATCTCTCCGTTAGCATGGACCGACCATTTTTTGGTGACCATTCTGTGTCCCATTCCGACGGCCCCTTCCATCCCGTCGGTGAGATGTGTTCCAAGGAGATTGTGGAATAAACTTAGGCTAGAGGATTTTCACCACCTTCTAGAGGAAGATCCGTTGGGTCCACTGGAAGATGTGGAGGAGGGGTATGACCGCTTCTGCTCCTGGACTACCAGGGCTCTCGACACTCTGATTCCCATCATATCGAGTAAAATCAGTACTAGAGAGTCGAGCCCCTGGTACGACAGTGCCCTGCGTGCCTTGAAGGGAGCCTGTAGACGGGCAGAAAGAGCTTGGCGAAAGACATATGGAGCAGACTTAAAAGCTGCATTTGCTGTATCTATCAAGATTTACCATCGGGCCATTTGTCGAGCTCGGGCAGCTTATTATGCTGCCGAATTTCGCTGTAGCCCAAACCCGTCGAAGACCATCTTGAAGGCCGTGAAGGATCTGGTAGCGAAGCGAACTTTCTCTGTAGTGGTGAGCTCCACCTCCCACTGTGAATCCCTGGCTGCGTATTTTCTGGGGAAAGTCCAAACAATCTATCGGGCATTCCCCAACACAGGGATCGACCTGGGAAGTTCTAATGCGACGCCACACTCTACCACCCTGCTTTCCTTTCCCCCTCTTCCCTTAGATGGGTTTGACAAACTCGCTTTGCGAGTTAAATCTGGCTCTCCATCTGATCCAGTTAGACATGCTCTGTTTAGAGAGCAGGCCTTTATGGGGTGCACTGTTGTGTGTTCCCTTGTCAACCTATCCTTGGAGGCAGGGGTGGTTCCAACTAAGTGGAAGCAGGCGGTGGTGTCTCCCATCCTCAAAAAGCCTTCCTTGGATCCATCTAAGCCCGAAAACTATCGTCCCATCTCGCTGCTGCCTTGGCCGGCGAAGATAACAGAGGCCCATGTCAACTTGGCCCTGTCTGAGTATCTCGCTCGAACCAATGTCCTCGATCCCACACAAAACGGCTTCCGTGCTGGGCACAGCACGGAGACCGCCCTTCTTGTGATGGAGGAACATCTCCGTGCGGTGTTGGATGCTGGACAGACGGCGGCGCTGATACTGTTAGATCTCAGCGCCGCCTTCGACACAGTCTCTCACAGCATCCTCCTGCATCGGCTCGAGGAGATAGGTGTCGGCGGACAGGCTTTGCAGTGGTTCCGCTCCTACCTTGGCAATCGTTCCTTCTGTGTTTCCATCTCTCCCTTCAAGTCCAACTTCCAACCACTGGCCATGGGGGTTCCGCAGGGATCCTCGCTGAGTCCCACGTTGTTTAATCTTTACGTGAGACCGCTAGCTGATGTCGCTAGGCAGTGGGGCCTAACCTTGGTCTCATATGCCGACGACACACAGCTGGCGGTTACTCTCAGCGGGGATGCGGAAGTAGATGCCCCCAGGTTTCAGGATGGATTGAAGGCGGTGGCTAGCTGGTTGACAGGGAACTGTCTCCAGCTGAATGCCACTAAAACAGAGGTTATGGTTGTCGGTAGGGGAGCGGAACTCTGGGGTGACCAATGGTGGCCATCTGAGTTGGGACCATCCCCGGCGCCGGTTTTGGAGCTGAAAAATCTGGGAGTTTGGATAGACTCGGGTCTGACTTTCGTAGGACATACTAAAAGAACAGCGGCTTGCTGCTTTGGTCTGTTGAGAGGCTTAAG
The DNA here is from genome assembly GCF_964261635.1 of Lissotriton helveticus. Classification (NCBI taxonomy): domain Eukaryota; kingdom Metazoa; phylum Chordata; class Amphibia; order Caudata; family Salamandridae; genus Lissotriton; species Lissotriton helveticus. The sequence continues at coordinate 645,889,076 of NC_136070.1, forward strand.
ACCTGTTCTTAAGTACTTTGATGCCCCAACCAGACAGTTAGTAATCCAGGCCACTGTCATCTCTCGCCTGGATTATGCGAGTTCTCTTCTCGCTGGGGCCAATCAAGCTGAGCTTACTCGATTACAACGGGTACAAAACGCCGCAGCCAGGGCGATTGTCGGCCTCCCTAAATTCTGCTCGGTGGCGAATGTTCTTCGCTCCCTACACTGGCTTCCAATAAGGAAGCGTATTCTTTTCAAGGTACTCTGCCTGGCTTTTAAGATCTTGAGAGGCATAGGCCCTGAAATCTTGTCTGGCTTTCTTTCCCTTTATGTCCCTACTCGCACTCTTCGCTCCCAGGGCCAGGCCCTGGTTGTAGTCCTTAGATACAGGCTTTGCCGTATGGGCGGCCGTTCCTTTGGTGTAAAGGCGGCATCAGCTTGGAACTCTCTCCCGGTGGAATTGCGCCTGTTAGAGGATCTTATGGCTTTTAGAAAAGCCTTGAAAACATTCCTGTTTTAGTCTCTAACCCCCAGCCTGTGTTATGTACTTAGAGTGGTCCTCCCTGGTTTTCTTTTTTTAGCTGTGTTATGTTTTTTATGCATTTCCTGTCAAATGCGCCAGGACGCTCCTTAGCTGGAGTAGCTGTGCGCACAATAAAAACCAATAACATAACATATTCTTTGTATTCTCTCATGGGAACCCCAATCTTGCTAGGCGGTACCCAAAAATGTAAATTAGGCCTTAGAAAAGTCTGTTCTGATTGGTGTGTTAACCCATCCTACCTTAGGACCAATTGAAATTGGGGATTCTGACACTTTGCAACATTGGGGGGTGGTACACTGTCCTGAAAACAGTATAACTACCCTAGGTTCACCTAGGGAATTTGTCCGACTTGTCCGAATAGCTGACCTGTCACTGACCCAACGCACTCAATAGGTGACTGAATACAGAGCGCTGCGGAGCACTCTGTCCGAATTTGACCATAGACTCTAAGGTTTTACTAAACCTTAAGTGCTGGCGGAGCACTTTGCTGGGGAGTTCGCTAACCCAATCGGGGTTCTGACTGATAGCTGCAGAGAGGGTGGAGCGCAGGCGTTGCTTTCAAACTGCGGGTGCTGGTCGTGTCCTGATGGTCCTGTCCTGATCCTAATCTGGTGGTCCTGTCCTGTCCTGGGGTGTCCAGTCTGCACCTGCTGTCCCGTTGATGTCTGTCCTTCCTGGGGGTATTTCCTGCCCTTAACTGACCCGTGGCCAGGGTTGGTTTTCACACCAGTCTAGGTAAATATCTTGCCGAAAACTCTAAAACTGCACCTTTCTATTTTTCTGTCTTTGCTTCAATAAAGACATACCTTTGCATATGATAATTTTCCATGCTTTCCGCAACCATTGCATATCCTAAAGTCATTTTGCATTTAATTTCATAGCGTGTTCCTATGTTACCCTACCTTTTAGAAATCATTTTCTCCATTGCAGTTTGCAATTTTCTGATGTGGTCTATAATTTTCTCATATAAAACTAACTGAAGTAAATTTCTAGAGTTATAGAGTATTCCACTTTTCGCTCTTAATATAGTTGTTTAGGATTCCTAATTTCCCATTCATATTCATGAAATATGTTTCCTGTAGTATAAATGTATACTTGCATAAATTTGCCCCTTTAAAGATGTCTATTCTTAAGTTCCATTTATAACGTATTCCCTGTTGCACTATCATTTTAGACAACATAAATGTTTACCCTTACTTTATTCCTTTATGGTTATGTGATTTTCGTCATATTGATTATTGACTGCCTTTTTACTGTAAACTTAATGATTTCCGAAATTGATTACTAAGATAAATTCTTAAAACTTCCCAGTTGTCAGTGGTTATTTGATGAATATCAAAGTTATTAAAATTGGGTTTGTATTTTACTGCCTTTCCTTTTACAGCTATCTCCCTGACCCATCGGGGTCATAGGTACCCTTAACGGTGGACGGTAAGTCGGGTACACTGGAAATAATCGAAAGGGACTCAATGATTATTGGTAGTGGATTGTAAGGTCATCTGATCAATGCATATGGTAAATTGAAGTATATGGGCCCGGAACCTAAGAGGTGAAATTATTGGTCGGGTGACCTGCGATCTCTATCAGTAATTTTCTGGTAGCAGAGAGGATGGTTAGGGAATAGTTAAAGGATAGGTAGGACTAGTTAGATTAGCTAAGTTGGATGCTGCTAGGTAGGAAACCTTATTTGCTGCTAACGAGAGTAGGCAATTCGGGTGATTTGATCACTCACTTGAAATGTTTGCTTTGAAAAATTATGAAATGTTTTAAAATTGTCATTCTTGTTATTATACTGTTATATGTATTAATCCAGTCGTTTGTAAAACGTTATATGTGTTGTCGGAATCCCCGGGGAATTGAATAAGCAAGTGGTGAATAGAATCCACTTGCTTCGAGGTCACTGGCTTTCAAGGAAAGTTGGTGCAGGTTAGGCAGAACTGGAAGCACTAACTAGGGTTTCTGAATGTATGATTGAATAAATGTTAGCAACGAGGTTCATTGGCAAAATTCCTATTGTGGCATAACCTAGTGAGGGTCACACCGGAAAAGTAGCAGGTTCATCGGAGCTTGGGTGAAAGCAAAGGGGCTCGCTGGTGAAACTTTAGACTTGGATATATCCCGGAAAAGTGGATGAGTCTAGGGAAGTGATATCAAACAAAAAGGAGGGAAGAGGATAAAGAGTCCATTTGTTTCCCCTTAACTAGTAACTGATAATCAAAAGAGAACGGACACTGGTATCTGCAAAAAAACCATTAGTTTTGATCGAAAACCCTCATAGACATCCTGGAGTTGTTATAGCGGTATATCTTTTCATCCGCCCCATCAGGAGTCTTGGCATCGTCATAGGGTCAACGATTAACGTGCAGTATGCCTGCCTCACCCGAGGCTACTTCTGGTGAATGCAGAAGTGTCCAGAAATGAAAAAAGGAAATCTAAAATATAATGACTCAGCCAGAGGAACTTGGCTTTTAATATAAAAAATTGACTGGTCACTACTATTAAAAACGAAATTGAGATATTGAGGTAGTTGAGTTACTAAACTACCATATCATTATTGAAAAAAGTCGACATGTTTCAGCTCGTCGAGCCCACAGAGGGTCAGTGGAGCTTTCGTCAGGACATAAACAGAAAAACATACAAACAAAAATAGATATGTATAGCACATACACCCTTTATGTGTATGGTGAAGATCACACAATGGAATTTCCAAGCTGGTGTTTTCTGAAGTTAGGTATCCAACAGGGTATCAGAGTCGCTTCTGGATTTTCTCCATGCGGCATCAATCTGTGAGCCTTGTGCTGACTCTGCAGGGGGGCAGTTTATGTCCTGACGAAAGCTCCACTGACCCTCTGTGGGCTCGACGAGCTGAAACATGTCGACTTTTTTCAATAATGATATGGTAGTTTAGTAACTCAACTACCTCAATATCTCAATTTCGTTTTTAATAGTAGTGACCAGTCAATTTTTTATATTAAAAGCCAAGTTCCTCTGGCTGAGTCATTATATTTTAGATTTCCTTTTTTCATTTCTGGACACTTCTGCATTCACCAGAAGTAGCCTCGGGTGAGGCAGGCATACTGCACGTTAATCGTTGACCCTATGACGATGCCAAGACTCCTGATGGGGCGGATGAAAAGATATACCGCTATAACAACTCCAGGATGTCTATGAGGGTTTTCGATCAAAACTAATGGTTTTTTTGCAGATACCAGTGTCCGTTCTCTTTTGATTATCAGAGTCTAGGGAAGTAGCAGGTTCTCCAATGCTTGTGTGAAGGATAGGCAGAAGGGTTCTATCCGTAGTGTGTGAAAAGTAAATGGAAGTAGTTTACTTGTAGTGAAACAAACTCTTTCCTGTCTAGACACTTGAGCACAGTGGCGAATGTGTATTTGTTGTGAAATAACCAAGCACTAGCACTTTAGAAAGTAAGAAAGTTTCCGTTACCTTGTGAAGGAGGGAGTCAGTCGCGAATCTGCTCTGACGTCACTCTGTGCCGCGCTGGGATTGGTAGACGCAGCGGGCGTGTAGTGGAGCTGGAATTGTAAAGGAGGGGTGAGTGCCGAAGCGTGAGAACTGTCTCGCGAAAAGGCCGCGCACCCATTGGTCGAAATTATTTGAATTTGTGCATTCCATTGGTTGCACGAAATAAAAGACGCATTTTGATTGGAAGTTATTTCGTAATCAAAAGTCACTTGTAGGAATCATATGTGGCATTCATATAGACCACATACTCGACCCGATCCACGGCATATGGGATTTAAAAACGATCAGTGGAAAGGTGTTAAAAACGACATTATGTACGGAAATAAGAGAAAACTGTCTCTTGTAAATAAGGTGAAGAATTACTTCAAAAAGGACAAGCCTATTAAAACCAGAGAAGGTGTTGTCATACCGCCACCCAACACTCCCGCATCTTTCATGATGTTCGATAAAGGGTACAACACAAGTGTGTGGTTGGAAAATTGGGCGGAATACACGAAGGATGACGGAGTATTGGCTTTTCCGTTAGACGGAACATTTAACAGCAGGATTCTATTCAATCTGAGAACCCGAATGAATGATTTACATCCCAGACCTAGATTAACGCAGTACGAAGCACTAGAGGAATGGGAAATCGAGGCTTTTGAAAGGGATAAGCCCCGAATGGATAAAGGGTTAACTAAGTTTTATCCAAAGTTGAAGCAGGAAGCACGAGCCAAAAAGATGAAACAGTGGAGACAGAATATGATTGTAGAAGGGCTGTTTCCAATGATGCCAGCATGTGGGCCTCCTGGGGGGGAGAAGAAAACAGAAAAATGTAAACATTGGGTGCCCATTGGGGAATCGGATGATGAATTGTTAGATGACATATTTACAAGAAGCCCACCTCCTTATAATGAAGAACGTCGACCTTCTAGTGAAGGGGAAATTTTCCGAAGACCTCTTCCCCCGGAGGAGGCCAGATCTGCCAGTGCAGGAGGGGGTTGCTTCATACCTCCCTACCCCGAAAGTCTAGGTCCTGTAGAGAAGAGGGATATTTATCCAAGGATACAAGTTAGTGGGGAGGCAAGATACTCCCGTGAAAGAGGCTTTTGCTCTCGACCTCCCTACGGAGGTGAAGCGAGACCCTCAGGTTCAGGAATGCCGTTCTTACAACCTCTATATGAGGAGGAACCAAGATCCCTAGGCACAGGAAGTTTGTTCCCAAGACCTAATTATGGCGAAGGACCAAGTGAAACACATCCCACTGCCCCGAGTTATGCTCCCACCCTGACCCCGCAGGTGTTACATGACAAAACCTTAGAGAGATTATTGGAAGAAAAGGAGCGGGAGGTTCTAGCAAAGCAGAGAGCTGAGATAATTCAGAAAATCTCCCAGTTAAATACCAGTCCTGAAGCCTTGACAATCCCAGTAACTATCGGACCGGTGGTTCCATTGTATGGGGACCGCCAAGGGAGTCCGAAAACTCCAGTCATTACTCCCGTCGTAGCACAGCCAAGACCAGAGCCCTTAATTGTAGATGAACAGACGAGTGAGTGCGAATCTGAAGTCTCACTATTGGAGCTGCCCATTAGAAATACAGGGAAAAGGATGCAGAAAAGACATACAGCCTGATTCATGTACGGGCCGTTTTGCGTGTCCCTAATAGCGATTAATAGCGACTCGCTATTGAGGAAACGCAAAACGGCATTCATGTACTTTTCGGGGAAAAAATAGCGACTCGCACGCGGGCGCTAAAGCCGTTAGCGACCTACAAAAAACGCAGAAAAATCGCTATTTCCGGCTACCTGCGATCGGGATTGCGACTCGCAATCCCGATCACACGGGATTGCGACTCGCAATCCCGATCGCACGGGATTGCGACTCGCAATCCCGTGCGATCGGGATTGCGAGTCGCATTCTCGCGGGATCTGGAAAACGGGAAGACGCATTCCGAGCACCGTGATGACATCACAACCAGGAAGCAGCCAAATCCCACCCCCAAACACCACAGTGACGCTATCATTCGAGTGTTCACGACGGAAAGCTGCAGCTAAACCTCCGTTAGCGACTCCCGAACCGGCCGAAATAGCGACCGCCATGTCCGACGAACCTCTCCCTGGCCCCAGCACCAGCGCTGGCCGCAAGCGCAAACTAAAGTTCTCCGAGCAGGAGCTGGAGAACCTTATAGAAGGGGTGGTGGCCAACCACGACCAGCTCTTTGGAGCCAACTCAAGGAGGGTCCCAGAGCAGGAGAAGCGGAGGATCTGGGTGCGGATTGCCTCCAGCGTCAACTCTGTGGGCGTTGCGGACAGGTCGTTGGAGGAGCTGAAAAAGCGCTGGTACGACCTCCGAGGGCGTGCCAAGGAGAGGGTGGCGGAGCGCCTTGGTGAGGCATCAGGCACTGGAGGTGGTGGACCGACTGTCCCACCCAACACCCCCCTGGAGGACCAGGTAGAGGACACCTTGGAGAGGGAGGCGTGTGTTGGCGTGACCCCTCTGGACTCCTCCCGCCCCACCCAAGACACCCAAGGTAAGTGGCATGCGCCTGCGACCCTGTCCCCTATGACCGTCCCTGACCAAATAGGCTCACTCATTGGCCCTTAGTCATGCCTATGTTGTGCATCAGGAAATGCCCTGAAGCATTGTGGGAGACGTAGTATGTCCACAATGTAGTAGTACCACAATGCGGCCAGAAAGGTTCCAAAGTGCGCAAATCCACAGCCATCCAGGGAATGACACCCAGCATGCATGTAACATCTGCACGTCTGACAGTCACATGCACCTAATGAGTATCCACTTACCCTCACAGGTGCGGATGATAGCAGTGACAGCGAGAGGCTGCTGATCGATGAGGAGGCCCAGGAGGAGGAATCCCTACCCGATACCCAGCCACCAGCCCCTGCCGCTGCGCAAACACCAGCAGCCAGGCCCCCCACCGTACCTGCTGCAACATCTGCAGGCCCACCGGCTGCCAAGACCAGAGCCCCCACCTTACCTGCTGCAACATCTGCAGGCCCATCGGCTGCCAAGACCAGAGCCCCCACCTTACCTGCTGCAACATCTGCAGGCCCACCGGCTGCCAAGACCAGAGCCCCCACCTTACCTGCTGCAACATCTGCAGGCCCACCGGCTGCCAAGACCAGAGCCCCCACCGTACCTGCTGCAACATCTGCAGGCCCACCGGCTGCCAGAGCCAGTCACCCCACCAATGTGCCTCCAGTGCCTGCCGCACCTGCAACACCAGCTGCTACACCACCTGCAGCTCGTCCAACCAGATCTGGGCCAGCCACATCCGCAACACAGCGGCCGCACAGCAGGAGGGGCAATGGGCATCTCCATGCCTGCATGAGCGTGGAGCGCCGCATGCTCCGAATACACCAGCGCCAGTCGCAGCAGCAAGGAGCCATCCAGCTCCAGCTGCATAAGATTGGCCGCAATGTGGCGGGAGTCGGCGAGCGGATGGACCGCATGACGGCGGCCATGGACCGCATGACGGCGGCAATGGAGGACAATACTGCAGCGCTGGTGAAGCACCGCAGTGTTGCAAGCAGGCGCCACCACCAGCTGTTGAGCCGGCTGTCCACCTATAGTCGCTCAAATTATGTGTCAGCAAATGCCACCACCCAGCTGTCGCGGCGCTCGTTGACCCAGCAGCACCAACTGGTCCAGTGCTGCGAGGACATTACCCGGGTGCTGGAGCACTTGACCACCGCCGTTACCGCACTGCATACACCTGTGCTACCGGCCATTGTGGGGGGAGACGATGCGAGTGAGGGTGCCTCCAGTGTGAGCAGCCACTCTGCCACGCAGGCCCCCCCACCTAGGCGCAGCACCAGGGCTACGCCTGGTACAGCTGCCCAGGATGAGGAAGAGCCTCACAGGCGCCTGGGAATTGTGCGCCGGAGGCGCCAATGACATTGTGTCAGGGACACAGGCGCAGGCTGAAGCTAAGCCTGCCATGAACCTTCACATGCAGTATGCAGGAATACTGCATTTTGTAAATAGTTGTTACCATGACCCTTTTTTCTTGTGAATCAAACAAATACATTTATTTTGCTGCACACATTCGCCTTGTGTAATCATTACATTTTGCATGCAATTGTGATATGTGGGGTGGGGGAAGGGGGTGGGCTAGAAATTGTTAGCTGTGATGTGGTTGCGACGTCTGTGGCCTTCAGCTGGGTTCTCCCCGCGTGCATGGTGCGCATGTGCTGGTGGCCGGTCGTCCCCCTCAGATTCACTGCCTGAGATGTCAACTGGTATCCGGCGCTTGGTTGCAATGTTATGAAGCATTGCACAGACAGCCACAATGCGGCAGCACGCTGCAGGACTGTAATACATGGCCCCACCTGTCTTGTGCAGTATACGGAACCTGCTCTTGAGCAGGCCAAATGTCCTTTCAATACAGTTCCTTGTCCGGATGTGCGCAACATTGTAGCGCCGTTGCTGAGGTGTGGCAGGGTTGAGGTAAGGGGTCAGGAGGTATTCCCGTAGGGCGTAGCCACTGTCACCTGAATGAGAGGAGCAGATGTTGATTGCCTGTGCAGCGCAGTTACTTCATAGCAATGTGACATTGTCGACAAAGTGTACTTACCAAGTAGGTGTCCTTCCCCAAACTCTCCCCTGATCAGTCATGTGTGGAGTCCGCTGTGCCTGAAGATAAAGGAGTCATGGGTACTCCCTGGGTACTGGGCCACAATGTCAGTGATGATGGTCTTGGCATTGCAGACCATCTGTATGTTGAGGGAGTGGTAGGACTTCCTGTTGCGGTACATATACTCCGTGCCAGCTGGTGGGCAGATGGCGACGTGGGTACAGTCTATGCAGCCGAGGACATGGGGAAAATGGGCAACATTATAAAATTGTAGTTTTGTCAGGTCCAATTCCTGTTGGCTCGTGGGAAATGTGATGTGCCGGTGGAGCTGGCTGAGCATGGCGTCAACAAAAGTGTGGAGGCAGCGTGACATGGTGGGCTGGGATATCCCCCCAGCAGCGGCTACTATGCCCTGGAAACTGCCGGAGGCCAGGAGGTGCAGGCTGCACAATACCTGCACATGTGTGGGCACAGAATTGTTTCGCCTTGTTGGGTGCTGCATGATGGGGTCGAGTTCTTGTATCAGCCAGGTGATCATTTCCCCATTCAGCCTGTATTTTGCATAAATCTGTTCTCTGGTTTGGCCCAGCAAGGTGACCCGCTGCCGGTAAATCCTTGCCTGCCTCATGCGTCTCCTCCGTGCTGCTCGCTGTAGCCTTCGCCGCCTCACCACCATGTACATCCCAGGCATTGTGGAACGCCTAATGCTGCTGCTGAATGTCCTTATGTGTGATTGGTCAGGCCTGGACCTGTTGGTGATTGGCTAACAGTTTTTCAAATTTTGGTTAATCATGGCTTTTATGGTTACCACCTGCTTTGAGTTGTCCTTAAATTGCGCCACGCAAACGTGCGATTTAGCGCTTTTTCGCTAATGTATTTCTTTCATGAATGCCGATTGAGACAATATTGCGTTTCGCTATTCATTTCGCAGATTCCGTGGTTGGTCGCTATTTCCGTATCGCTAATGCTCGACTTCCCGGAGTCTGCGACTATTACAGCGTAATCGCTATTCCGATCGCTATTATTTTTTAGCGATTTCGCTATTTCGTACTTGAAGGCCGATTCCGTGTTTTGCACCCGCAATTGCGTTTTCGCAGCCATTGCGGGCGCTATTTCGCTTCATGAATCAGGCTGATAATCCTTTCAACACGAGGGAGATTCAAATGGAATCGACTTCGGGTACTAAGAGTGTCACGTTGGTGACTCCTGAGAAAATCGAAAGATGGAGTCAAGAATTAGAGAAACAAACTCCGCAGACGAAACCCTTAGATCTCTACAAATTGAGAGTAGAAATAGAAGAATTAATGGCAGGAAATGTAGGATTAGACAGATTAAATACTTACTCTGAGGAAGAACTGTTGTTCATTTGCAAAAATCTTACCCGAAATGCCCGAGTACTTCATGGGAAATTGACAGACACTGCTGCTAGCATGGGAATAGATATTTCTAAATCAAAACCCTTGCAGAAACCGTACAGAGCAGATTTTTCAGACAAAGATTTAGAAAACCTGAATGTGTCAGGAAAGAAAGTACAGGTCGAAGAACTATTGACAGTGTTGCAGAAATGGGGAGATGTAGAGAGATGGAAAGCCAGATGAGCTAGGAAAAAAGATGAGGCCAGGTCTAAGCAGGTAACTCCCGAATTCGTTCTAAAGGAAGCTGACAAGCCAGAACAGTTATGCCCTATGCGCGAAGTGCCAGGGGGAAAATATGTGCATGTTCCATGGTCCAGACAGGATATTGTGTCCTTTACTAATGACTTCCCGTAATTAAGAGAGAAGCCTGTGGATTGGTACCGGCAGGTAGAAAGATTTGTAAAAGTGCAAAAATGCTTGTGGAAAAATCTGGAGGGGTTCTTCGATATTGTGGTCCCTGTAGATTTATGGACCGAGTGTAAGATAGCCATAGCTTGGCCTAGTGAGGAATACCCAAGGGATTCTAAAACAGGAGAACCCTCTAAAGAAGTGATGAGAAAATATGATCAGGTAATTCAGCATCTGAAGCTAAAAATGCCCGCAAAGGAAACTGATTGGACCAAGATAGATAGAACAACGCAGGAAAGGGACGAGACTGTGCATTCCTTTTATGAAAGGCTGTTGCAGGTGTTCAAAACATACAGTGGTATAGATAACATCGAAATGAAGGACATGACGCATTTTATTTACAGGTTTGTAAACGGTTTAAGACCTGAAATTTGTCAATGGATAAAAGATAACAAAATCTGTTGGCAGTCCAAGAAAATGGACGAGGTCCTACGGTACGCAAAGTACTGTGAGGACGAGATGGCCGAAAAGAAGAAGGCTCTGAAGGAGAAAGTTATGTGGGCACAAGTAAAGCTCGCAGAACAGCAAGAAAAGCAATTGAATAAGTTAAATAAAACTACTCAGAACCAAGGCCCTGGGGGTGGGGGAAAGCCCCGAGCAAAAATGAGCAGAGAGGAAGCCAAAAAGAAATTTCCCTGCCACCAGTGCAGAGAAATCGGGCACTGGAGAGACGAGTGTCCATATTTACAGAGTGATAATACCCAAACCCCTGATTTAATTCCACAGACGCAGAATGAAAAGCCAAGAAAGACCCAGCAGCAGGTAAAAACGATTCAAGTACCCCGAGCGCCAAAGCCAACTTTTAAGGGAAAATCACCGCAGGGTGATGACGTAGAGATCTGGGGGGGCAATGAGAACAGAAATGCAGCAACTTCGCAGTATTTACTGAATGACACTTTTTTCTGTGACGATCAGTACTGACGGGGCCTGAGAGGGGAGGACAAGGAGTGTGTACTTGGCGCCTCCTTGCCGGTAGACCAGTCAGGGCCATACATTGAAGGAAAGGTTGATGGAAATGATGTCACCTTTCTGTTGGACACTGGTGCTACCCGTTCTACTGTGAGAACAGCGGACGTTCCAAACCTACCCCTCTCGGGAGAAGCAATCCAGGTAGTAGGGGTATCTAATCAATTGATTAGTACCCCCGTTACAGAACCCATGGAGATTTCAATAGGGAACTTTAAAGAAATGCACAGATTTGTCGTCTGTTACACCAGCCCAGTGAACTTACTGGGACGTGATTTGCTGTGCAAAATGAACTGCACTATCTTTTGCACACCAAAGGGCGTCGAAATTCAAACCCCAGACGAAGATGGTATTTACAAGCTAATGTTAATCAGACCTGACTCAGAAATCAAACGAATGACTATACAGGACTTACCTGAAGAACTTCAACAGACAGTGAAATCAGAAGTATGGGACTTTACAGGAAAGGATGTAGGATTAATGGCCAATGTGGACCCAATACAAATAGCCATGAAAGAAAATGCAGTTTACCCCAACACTAAGCCTTACAAAATGAGTGCCGAAGTAAGAGCAGGAGTTGCCATTGAAATACAGAAATTGCTAGAAGCAAACATCATACAAGAAGTGATGAGTAGTCCATGTAACTCACCCATAATTGGAATCAAGAAACCTAGTGGCAAGTACAGAGTAGTGCAGGACCTGAGAAAGGTAAACAAGATTGTGATTCCTTGCTGTCCTATTGTCCCGAACCCCGCAGTGATCCTGTATCAGATTCCCTGGGATGCTGAATGGTTTACTGTGATAGACCTATGTCACGCATTCTTTTCGATCCCATTGCATCCAGACAGCAAATTTATTTTCTCCTTTGCTTTCAACAGTCACGTGTATGTTTGGAATCGTGTCCCCCAGGGGTACACAGAAAGCCCCACTATCTTTAATCAGATCTTGAAAAAATGCCTTGAAACTTTAGTCTTACCTGGAAAGTCTGTTTTGGTGCAATATATCGACGACCTCTTGGTGGCGTCCAAAAGTCATAGGGACTGTGTAATTGACACCATTGCTCTACTGAACCACCTAGGTGAGAAGGGACATAAAGTGGCCCCTGAAAAATTGCAGTTCTGTTCAAAATCAGTGAAATATCTGGGGCACCAGATAGAAAAAGGCGTCAGAAAAGTCACCTCAGAGAGAGTCAGAATAATTCAAAATATGCAGTTACCCCGTACTCAGAAAGAAATCAGAATGTTCCTTGGAGTTGTAGGTTACTGCAGGCAATGAATTGTGGGATTTGCAGTCCTAGCAAAGCCTTTGATAAAAATGACAAAGAAAGGAGCACAGGACCCTGTGGAATGGGATGATGAAAGCTTAACAGCATTCACTAAATTACGAGATTGTCTGTGTACAGCACCTGCTCTAGGGATGCCTGATTATTCCAAGGAGTTTGCTCTATTCTGTGACACTCGTGATAATTGTGCATTGTCAGTCCTAACACAGGAGCATGGCTTGACCAGACGACCCGTGGCATATTTTTCTGCCACTTTGGATCCAGTGGCTGCTGGATTACCTGGGTGTTTGAAAGCGGTAGCTGCCACTTGCACAAGCTTAGAGCAGAGTGAATCCATTGTCATGGGACATCCTGTAACTGTGTATGTTCCCCATGCAGTTGTAATTTTGCTGACCCGAACCAAGACTCAGTATCTCACCCCTAGTCGGCTGACTAAATACGAGAGGATTCTCGTGGGTGCTGCAAATGTGGCCATTACTCGGTGTAATATTTTGAACCCAGCCACTCTACTCCCTGACTCAATGATTATGGAAGATGGGGGAGAAAACGAGCATGACTGCATTAACCTGACAGAGTTCAGTACCAAACCCCGCCCAGACATTAAAGAAACACCCTTGCCTGTACATGATGAGGAATGGTTTGTGGATGGTTCATGCATGAGACACGAACTTGTAGGCCTAAGTGCTGCCTACGCTGTGGTTGCTTTAGACAAAGTTAAAGAAGCATCCTGTTTATTCGGAGTGAAGTCTGCACAAGTAGCCGAATTGATTGCCCTGATAAGAGCCTGTAAATTGGGAAAAGACCAAAGAATAACAGTGTATACTGACAGCCAGTACTGTTATGGGGTTGTGCATGACTTTGACCAATTATGGCTACAAAGAGAATTCCTGACTTCATCAGGTACTCCCATTCGAAATGGAAAAGTTATACAAGACCTTCTAGAGGCAATCCAATTACCAAAAGACTTGGCAGTGGTCAAATGCGTTGCTCATAAAAAGGGCCTTGACCCTGTGTCATTGGGAAATGATTTTGCTGATCGAGTAGCAAAACAATGCGCTATGGATCGCATGTCAATAAATATCAAACTGGGTGGGATTGGAAACAGCTGCCAACTTATGGTGTTTGAAGAAGTGCCTACCTGGGATGAAGTGAGAGAATGGCAGCATGCTGTGCCCTGGGAAGAGAAAGAGAAGTGGAAGGAACTTGGTTGTCGACCAAGATGTGAGGATGGTGTCATTGTGAGCCCGAATGGTATGCCTGTGTTACCTAGACACCTGCTTGCCCCTATGGCCAGATTGATACATGAAGGATCACACATTGGTAGGGATGCCATGGTTCTGGTATTTCAACAGACCTGGTACAACCCGAAGTTCAGGAAGGTAGCAGAATCCCTTTGCCAGAGGTGCATGACGTGTCAACAGTTCAACGCTGGCAAGAGAACAGTAGTTGAACTGGGGAAGATTGGGAAGTCAGGGGGTCCCTTTGTGAGAATACAAATTGACTTCATCACCATGCCTCGTTGCAAGGGAAAAAGATATGTCCTTGTCATTGTCTGCCTATTTTCAAAATGGGTGGAAGCTTACCCTGTCCCACAGAGTGATGCCTTAACAGTAGCCAAATTATTACTGCGAGAATTGATACCTAGGTTTGGGGTTCCAGTCACTATTGAATCAGATAGAGGCGGACATTTTCAGAATGAAGTGATGGACCAACTCTGTAAAGCATTTGGAATCACACAAAAGTTGCACTGTGCACATCGTCCAGAGGCTTCTGGAGTGGTAGAGCAAATAAATGGCACCATAAAATCAAGGTTGGCCAAAATGTGTGACTCAACTGGAATGAATTGGATTACTGCCTTGCCTCTTGTTCTGATGGGACTTAGAAGTATTCCAGATCGGAGAACAGGCCTGAGCCCCCATGAAATCTTGATGGGAAGAGTGATGAGACAAGCATGGGTACCAGGAAACAAACTGTTAAGCATTACTGATGATTTGGTACTTGAGTACTGCAGGCAACTGGGTGACCAAGTGCGTTCTATCTCTCGCCAGATTGGGGAAGACGCCGTCGCCCACCCGACAACTCCAGTTCACAAGTTGGTTCCTGGTGACTGGGTTAGAATCAAGAAGCACACTCGTTCGAGTTGCCTTGCACCGAGGTGGGGAGAAAAACGCCAAGTAATACTGGTGACCACGACAGCGGTGAAGTGTGCCGGCGTTCCCAGGTGGATCCATGCCAGCCATACTCAAAAGGTAATTCCAGACAAGGAGCCTGGAGCTGAAGGTTGTCCAGCTGAGGGGTCTGCGGATGTCGGTCCTGAAGTAGCTGATGATGAACAGCCGAGCACCAGTACAGCTGAGGGTCCTGCAGACGTTGGTCCGGAAGTAGCTGATGACGAGCAACCGAGCACCAGCCAAGATGATTGGATACCCATAATCGATCTCATTGAAGACCCAATCAGAACAAGAGAGCGAATCTACGAAGATAGAGAGTGGGATAGAGAGGTCGAGACAGGCACAGGCGAAGACCCTCAGATTATTGAGATTCACATCAAGTCTGAGGACGAAGAAGAAGGTCAGACAGGGACAGAACAGGTGATTGACACACCTCCACTAACTCCTGAAATCAAAAAGGGACAGACTAGAACTAGTGTAAAAGTTCGAGCAGAAGAAAATCAAGGGATCGAAGTGCTTGAACAGGATCAGATAGAGTTAGAAGAACGTGTTCAGGACACAGAAACAGAGACATTCAAAGGCCAAACCCAAAATTCACCTGAACCAGGCCAGCTTAGTAACCAGGCAGAAGAAATAGATACAAGACCTGGGACTAGTCAGACAGGAAGGGAAGAGAGAGAAACAGAAGTGCCACAAACAAGTGAAAACAAAAGAGCATTAGAAGAAAGCCAAATCACAGTGCCAGCCAAAAGACTTAAGAAAAAGAAAAATATCGAACCAAGATATATTAAGAGACTAAGGCTGAGAATAAAAACAGTAGAAGAGAAACTTGCTGACAGAAGAAAAAGCATACGAATAGCGGAACAAGCTGGAGAAAGCTCCAAACGAAGGAGTGATCGAATAAAGAGACTGAACGAAAAATATCAAGATCCTGAGTGGACTTACTTGATTTTGGAAAATCTTGAGGATCTTGATATTACTGACGAAAGCGACGGGGAACCGATTGCTGATTACTCTACAGAAGAAGAGGATGAACCGCCGTGAAATTGCTCAGCATAAAGATACCTGTGCAAGGCCATAAAGAGGGGTTTAAAACTTCTTCTGAGCCAAAATGTCTGATTCAAACGTGAGTGGTAGACCTAGCCGCAGTTGTTGCAAAACATGCTGCAAAGTATGTATATGTAGTATAGTTATAGTTATATTAGTTTGGATAGGCCTAACAGTTTTCATTCCTTTTATGGTAAGCAAAAGTACTAATATTGACCCTACTCAGACTACCGACACTGAAGAACTGACAACACGAAGTGTAGAAAGACGTGAAAAGGCACTTAGACAAACAAAACGAGACTTGGAAGCATCAGATGAGGAAGGACTACATTATCATGGAATTAAGAACCAGACTCACTTAAATGTTTTCGCAAACCTGTTAGTACATTATGTAGAAACTATGGAGATAGAAGATTGCTATGTATGCATGAAGCTACCGACTTCTGTAGCTGAAGGCATGACTTATCACCACCTACCTTTGACTTACGGAATTTCCTGTAGTATTTTAGCAAGCTTATTTTACAAAAGAGGACCATTACAGTACTATTACTCTAACTCAGACGTGATATTTTCTGAACTTCCTATACGTGGAAATCTGAATCCTGTACATACTAAAAGTGACGTTACACGTTATATGGGAGAATACTTTCTGACTATAGGTACCATAGACCTAAATGACGCACACAGGGACAACTTGACCTGTTCATTACATGAACAAGAGAAAATATTTTTGAACATGGCAGAGAAAAGAAGGGAGAGTTTCCAAAGAAAGGCAAATGACAAAAGACAGAAAACCCCAAAATGGGCTGAGGACATGGAAAGCACCTCAAATGGCGGGGCAGGGCCTGCTTTGTTGCTGGATTTCGAAAGGAAAGGGAAACTCTGTCTTCATCGCGAGAAGACTAGTTATTATAATAACATTTTCATTGGTTCCAGTCAATGTGAGCACAATTACAAGGTAATTGGAGGTTGGGGTTTCAAAAATGGGTCAGAACCTGTGTTTCCCGGAATTTATTATATATGTGGAAACAAGGCTTATTTCAAATTGCCGGATCACTGGTATGGAAGCTGCTACTTTGGCATTGTTTTCCTGAAAATATACCATGTGAATGAAATTGCTGGAAGCAATGAAAACACTAATGGCTTAGTGCGTAGCAAAAGAGAAAGCGTAGGAGAAATAATGGGTAGTATTTTTAGTGCACTGATACCTGGAGTGGGAGTGGTTCTGAACACTCACAGAATTTGCAAATTATCCACAATAGTGGATGTGTTGTCTACTGACACGGCTCATGGATTTCTGCTGGTCAATACCGAAATGGTTGCGATCAGATCAATGGTTTTGCAGAACAGACTTGCGCTTGACACTTTATTAGCAAAAGAGGGCGGAGTCTGCCGGATGTTGAAGGCGCAACATTGTTGCACTTACATTCCGGACAAAAGTGTGCAGCTCAAAAGATATGTGAAAAACATTACTAATTTGGAAAAGGAACTCAAATCACTCGAGGTTGACAGTGCCTGGAAGAGACTGGTTGATGGTCTCTCCAATGTAGGTCATTGGTTTGCTAGCTTAGGTAAAAGCTTATTGTTTAAGGTACTGATGCCAATTGGAGTGATAGGTTTTATCCTATTTCTCATATTCGTCTGTTGCAAATGTCGCAAACACACCAAGAAGTATCAAGTGAATGCAAGGGGAGTGAAACGGAGTGCGGATGAACTTGAATTAGAAGACATGAATAATCAGATTTACAAAAGGATGAAAACTTCTCACCCTACCAAAAATGAGAAAGAGAAACTGAATCGCCTGTTGGAGGAGATAGAATTGTACAAAGTGTGAAAGAAAGTTGGCATCTGGTTCCGTTATTTTGTGATGATAGTAAATATCATCAAAGAGGGGATTGATAGAGCAAGATTTCGCATCGTGACTTGCTCGAGTCATGAACCTCGAAATCTGTTATAATCCTGTAATCCCAATTGTACGTTTTACTAATTTTATGTATTTTTGAATGTGCGTGTGTATCCTAGTGATGCTTGCCTATGTGTTCTACTAATACGATTAACCCTCGTCCCTAAAAATGGCCGCTGCTTTAGAATCTGCTTCTGCGCATGCGTTAGTCACACTCACGTGACTTTACGTAATTGGAGTTCTGGAGGGAAAGGGTGCGCATGTGTAATAGCCATAAGATGGCAGCTTAATGTAATAACGTGGTGAAGCTCGTGCAGTTGCTCTCGTGTATTGTGTGTTGCTCTAACCTAAAACTGCATAGCATATTTTTATAATGATCAACCTGAAGTACGAAATCATGACATGTAATACATTCATTTATTTCAATGTTTTAATTTGTTTTCGCTTACTTTTCATGTATCGCGGGAAATGGGGGTCGGAATGTACTGAGAGCCATCTTGAAGGTCCCTTCCGCGCATGCGCGCGCCGCCAAGGAAGAAATAACCTTGGACAGTGGAACTCAGCCAGCTGGCAGCCACAGTCAAGATGCTCATGTGAAAGCCACCTCTGATCCAGCAAGATGGAGTTAACTGTTCTGAAACTGTTACAATGACATTATTCTATTGTATTCTGTGTATTCTCTCATGGGAACCCCAATCTTGCTAGGCGGTACCCAAAAATGTAAATTAGGCCTTAGAAAAGTCTGTTCTGATTGGTGTGTTAACCCATCCTACCTTAGGACCAATTGAAATTGGGGATTCTGACACTTTGCAACATTGGGGGGTGGTACACTGTCCCGAAAACAGTATAACAGGTTCACCTAGGGAATTTGTCCGACTTGTCCGAATAGCTGACCTGTCACTGACCCAACGCACTCAATAGGTGACTGAATACAGAGCGCTGCGGAGCACTCTGTCCGAATTTGACCATAGACTCTAAGGTTTTACTAAACCTTAAGTGCTGGCGGAGCACTTTGCTGGGGAGTTCGCTAACCCAATCGGGGTTCTGACTGATAGCTGCAGAGAGGGTGGAGCGCAGGCGTTGCTTCCAAACTGCGGGTGCTGGTCGTGTCCTGGTGGTCCTGTCCTGATCCTAATCTGGTGGTCCTGTCCTGTCCTGGGGTGTCCAGTCTGCACCTGCTGTCCTGTTGATGTCTGTCCTTCCTGGGGGTATTTCCTGCCCTTAACTGACCAGTGACCAGGGTTGGTTTTCACACCAGTCTAGGTAAATATCTTGCCGAAAACTCTAAAACTGCACCTTTCTATTTTTCTGTCTTTGCTTCAATAAAGACATACCTTTGCATATGATAATTTTCCATGCTTTCCGCAACCATTGTATATCCTAAAGTCATTTTGCATTTAATTTCATAGCGTGTTCCTATGTTACCCTACCTTTTAGAAATCATTTTCTCCATTGCAGTTTGCAATTTTCTGATGTGGTCTATAATTTTCTCATATAAAACTAACTGAAGTAAATTTCTAGAGTTATAGAGTATTCCACTTTTCGCTCTTATTATAGTTGTTTAGGATTCCTAATTTCCCATTCATATTCATGAAATATGTTTCCTGCAGTATAAATGTATACTTGCATAAACTTGCCCCTTTAAAGATGTCTATTCTTAAATTCCATTTATAACGTATTCCCTGTTGCACTATCATTTTAGAAAACCTAAATGTTTACCCTTACTTTATTCCTTTATGGTTATGTGATTTTCATCATATTGATTATTGACTGCCTTTTTACTGTAAACTTAATGATTTCCGAAATTGATTACTAAGATAAATTCTTAAAACTTCCCAGTTGTCCGTGGTTATTTGATGAATATCAAAGTTATTAAAATTGGGTTTGTATTTTACTGCCTTTCCTTTTACAGCTAGCTCCCTGACCCATCGGGGTCATAGGTACCCGTAACGGTGGACGGTAAGTCGGGTACACTGGAAATAATCGAAAGGGACTCAATGATTATTGGTAGTGGATTGTAAGGTCATCTGATCAATGCATATGGTAAATTGAAGTATATGGGCCCGGAACCTAAGAGGTGAAATTATTGGTCGGGTGACCTGCGATCTCTATCATTCGGACCGGCGCGTAAGGCAGCATCGACTGCAGACTCACTCTGACTCTCGAGCAGGATGGCCCGGGCCGTGCAGCCTGAGAGGCATCATCACAGGCTGCGCAGCGGGGAGCCTGCCAGACACTGAATCATGCTGTGTGGCTGTGACACCAGGCGGCTCACACCGCCGCGGCCGCCGGACCCGACTGTGTGAGAAAGTCAGTCTTCTAGACTCTGAGACTGTATGACAGAAGTATATTCAAGTAAGCACTAGTTTTGCCAGGCAGGCGCTGCTGCTACCCTGTACCAGAAATCCTGTCTCTCTTTTATAGCATGGGTCTTCAAGGTGGTGTCCTCAGAGAACGTGCAGGTGCCGCTTTCCTCTTTCCTTTACCCACTCTTGGAAAACAATCAATTCTATTGGTAATATTTGGAAGGCAAGTAACGGTTTGGCGGCATGTCGTGAGTCGGGTGGAAGGGACCTTCTGAGCTTTGACCGTGCTGCATTTTCTGAACAGGTTTGTGAGCATTGTCACAATTCCCCACTAATATTAAATGGTTTCTCACTTCTACTTAAGCTTTGCTGGTAACCTTCTTGTTTTGTCTATAGAAGTCCAGGACTTTCATGCTTCCTTACTCGTCCATCCATTTATCCTCTGGTCTAGAGCCAGGAATTGGTGGTTATCCTATTAGTGTGCTGGCTATCCATTCTTTGTAATCATTTTATCCAAAACCTGCATGGCCACTGTTACCACTATGTCACTTCCTGGTCCTCAACTTCCTATTTAAGGAGCTTGCTATGCCATGAATTGCAAACACATCGGTCACTTTATTCTGCGTATTCATAACATATGATGCAATTGTTTTTGGTCCCTGCTTTTCTGCTTGTTTTGCTCCTTCTAGATCTATTCTGAAATCACCCAGGACCCGAGTCTTTCCCTCTCCCATTATATTCATGATGGATTGAAAATGTTAGATCTGTTTTCTTTTATTCAGAATCAGTTCCTGAAAGTTTTTATGCCTTTGGCTTTTCCCTTTTGATCTGAAAAAACAAAGGCATAGAAAGAATAACACTTGAGCTATAAAGGGACTTAGATTACAGGTATCCAGTGGCAAAATACTATACGGCTTAAGATGCAGCCAGTACCAGTGAACAGATTTGCATCAAACTTGGAATGAAAGTAGAACCTAACTCAGAAAGTGTTTATGTGTTCGTTTGGTGTAATTCAGGTCAGTAGTTTCAGATATTATTATAAAAAAGCAGTCTTAGAACAGTTAACACTTTTATATATTGCTGTCATTTTAATTTGAGACTTATCACTCATGATTACGGTCAGATTGTGATTTTTTTAAGAAATGTGATTGGCTAGCTAAGAGCTCGGAAAACGTCTTCGCTGCCATCTCAAAACTCTCTAGTCGGTCATGACTTGAGAGTTTCTTGCTGTGGAAATAATGTTGAACAGCATGAGAGGATAGGGGAAGGCTGTAATTTCTAATATTTAGAAGTTTCCTTGTCTTCATTGCATGATTTTTACTCGTGAGAAAGTGTCCCTCATAGTCGATGAGATGTCACTCATAAATTACACTGAAATTATAAAAATGTCACACATGGCAATCTGAAACCTTGGCAGCTATGCCTATTGGGTCAGACTATAACACCTTCAATTTCCAAATGAGCCTAAGATACTGTTACTGTTTAGAAACAAAAGATTAGCTATGCTCACTTAGAACACACTCCATTTTTTTGCACAAAATCTAATTCTATTTATGGTGTTATTTGAATATGGTTTCATTTTGTTATTCGTTATAACGGTGTTTCATAATTGATAAGTTTGGGTTTGTGCGCCACCCTCTGGTAGATAATGGTAAGACTCCGACGTTCTCAGGCAATTTATTGCTTGCCTGGTGGCTCCCTCTGCTGCTGCCAAGTGAAGCAGCAAGACATTCGATCGCACAGAGGCTGGATGGAGTAGGTGCAGCGCTTCGGCATTTCAAATTAGAGGCAAGGCAATAAAACGTTATTTTAGTGTTGTATTGACTCAGCTAAGAGCCACCCAGTCTGACCTAGAATAGGCTGCGGAGGCACACAATTTGAAGG
The DNA here is from genome assembly GCF_964261635.1 of Lissotriton helveticus. Lineage (NCBI taxonomy): Eukaryota > Metazoa > Chordata > Amphibia > Caudata > Salamandridae > Lissotriton > Lissotriton helveticus. The sequence goes on from NC_136070.1 coordinate 645,911,040, forward strand.
CAGATACAGTGCGCGCGCCCGTCCATACAACAGGGGATTTACTTTGTGTTCCGTTGTTCGCTCTCCAAACGTGGCATAACAAAAGTGCCACAAACCCCAAAGAAAACAAGCATTTGCAATGCAATAGGTCTCGCATTAGGAAAGTTTGAGCTATTGGTATTGTAAATGACAAATCTTTTATTTATGCGTTGGTTTTAAAAATAGAAAAATTAATAGCTTTGTCATTTACAATGCCAATACTTTTAACTTTCGCAAATGTGACACCTATAGCATTTGAAATGCACTATGTGTTGCATTCACGCGACTTACATGTATTGATATTACAAATAACAATTGCTTTTAATTTTTGTATTAATTAATACTTACATAAAAGTTATTGTAATTTATAATTACAATAGATTAAACTTTTGTAAATATCTTTTGTGAAGCTAATGTTCAGTGTATTTTATTGTGATGAAAATCCAAGAACAGAAGGGAAATATTAACATCTTTTTGTGACATTTGTAATAAAGCTTGAAACATTGAGAGAACATCTTTGAACCAGTTGTTGTTGAATGGTTGCACAGACTGCTGTTGTGGTGGCACTGAGTGATGTTGTGGTAGCGACGAGTGATGCTGTGGCGTTCAGTGATGCCGTGGTAGCGCAGTTATGTTGTGGTGCCCCTGAGTGATGCTGTGGTGGTGTTGAGTGATGTTGTGGTGATGCAATAGATAGAGTGTAATTATGTGGCGTGTAACTATGTGGCACTGAGTGGTATTTGGAGTGTATGTTGCGTTGAGCGCAGTGTAATTATGTAGCATATAATTATGTCACTGAGTGATATTGTGTGGAGTGTATGTTGTATTCAGTAGAGTGTAATTGTGTGGACATTGTGTGAGTAAAAAATCCATGGCCAGGATGGAAGTTCCGGATGCCGTGTGAAACAGGTACATGGACAGTCTCCCGCTTGAGTGGTACCATGGTCTCCAGTAAAAGAGAGAGTAAGGTTGTTATAGGGAATGTATCAGGGTTCCGAAGGGGTGGATCATCCAAGGCAATAAGCCAGCCAGTCAGGAGATGAAGAAGCCACCTGGGATGACCCGTGGCCACAGCTTGACCCAGGGGAAAGCTTCTCGACCCTCACCACCACTGAGCCACTGAGTACTAAGGAAAGCGCCGAGAGAGACCCTTTGCAGGAGCCAAGGTCTGAAGATGGCAGCAGCCGTTCCCACCCTCGGTGTTACGACTTGAGGCCAAATCCACCGCCAAGCCAAAGACTCAGAGACTTTGTTTGTTCAACACCAGGACAAAGGCCAATTCCGAGTTGGGAAGGGATGTAATGATCCCAACACCGCCCTCACTGTGCTGATGTGACCCGAAAGTTGCACCCTGTAACACCCTATGGCCAAGCGTGGCCAGAGGCTATATAATAAAGGTGCAAAGACCACACAGGGTCATTTGACCACACCCAAAGCAATTGTGTGTGCGTTCCTTGCATGCTACAGCGCTAACCTCTCCGAGACCACCTCAACCACGAGTCCCACCACACTAACCACAGAAACACACACAAGAGACCTCCATACGAAGAGAATGCCATGAGATCTCAGCACACAGCACCTCAACAAGACACTTTACTGAGACTTCGTCACACAGAGAAAGTTATGAGAGGACGCCACATGGGACCTTTTGTTCCAAGAGACCGCTCTTACAGACCCCGGCTCAAGGAAATGCCCAAGCAAGTCTCAACAGAGACCACCGTGAGAATCTTGAGCACACAGAGACAGCCTCTGGAGACCTTACAACACAGCCAGAGCGGGCATGAGACCGCCGTGACAGACCCGGTGCACGCAGCCTGCACAGTCTACACGGGGGGCTGCGTGACCTCGGCAGAGAGGAGAGGGAGTCGGGGAGGGAGAGCGGGCCTGGGAGAAGGGAAAGAAATGGAAGGAGGAGGCGAGGGAGGAGAACGACTGTTACCAAACGTGTGCATTTGTAGTCCTTGCCAATAAAGCATTATTGAAATCAGAGCCGGCGTGAGGGAGGGCAGCGGCTTGGAAGTGAGTGAGTGAGGGGACAGTGCTTTGGCAGCTGCTCTCTTGCAGTCCGTCGGAGCCTGAAGCTGCCAGTTCCGAAAGTCCCAGGGCAGTGTGCAGTCTCAAGTGTGAGGGCTCCGGTCTGCGGCACCAGTGTCCGGCCTGCAGAGCGGAGTCTGCAGCCCGCTGCGTGCAGTCTCGTCTCCGGTGTGTTGGAAGTCTCCAGCAGTCCTCTTCGCCGGTGAGAAGTTGCAGCATGTCCTACAGAGCGCGTGCTGCAGCCGTGTATACACTGCCCTGTCTGCAGCGGCCGCTTTTGCAGGACTAATACTTGAGTGTCTTTCGTGGAGTCTGCAGCCTGTGTGTGAAGTCTGCTGTCTCCCGCCTGCGGCCCCCCATGTAAATAAAGTCTGTCCAGTCAACAGTGGCGTGACACACCGCGGAGCCTGCAGTCTAAGCCCTGCAGCTGGCAGGCGGTCTCTTGTTTGTAATGCAAACTCTCCGGAGTGCTGTCTCCATCCCCTGCACACAGCCTGAAGCCCCGGCGATGTTTATTTGCTGGATGAGGTGAAGGAATGGAAATGTTTAGTCTGTGTCCCTCTGTCTCTGTAAAGCGGTGTGTGTTGGTGTCTGTCTGGTCTGGGAGGGTCGGGTGAGGTGCTGCGGGTGATGACTGCACGGGTGGATGACAGTTATATTGTTTTGTTACGAATCCAGGACACAGACACCAACTGACAAACATTACAGCAATATATTAGAAATCACAAAGACATTACATTTTAATGATTTTTAGGACCCGCAAGATATATTTTAGGGCCCCCCTGTACGTAATTGTACTGCCCATTTTCTGCCAATTGAACACATTATTCCAACTCACTTTAACAAGAAGGCGTGCGTATATTATGAGCGGGGCCTGGAACGCAGGCGAGAGAGGCGGGCTCTGCTTTGATAGGCAGGAAAGTTCTTTTGAACCTGCCCCGCCTCTGTGCCAGGCTCGCGGTGACGCAGCTCGTCCGGAGCGCGGCACCTTGGAGGCAGAGGGGTGTGGGTAGTGGAGGAGAGCCCAGAAGAAAGCAGGGATTCCGGGAGTGCTGGCGTTCCCGGGAGACAGCAGGAGGAGAGAAATCCGGTGATGCGACGGAATGAAGGAGCCAGCGACAAAAGAGCCCAGTAAGTGGTGGGGAGTGTGTGCGCGCGTGTGTGTGTGTGTGCCTGCGCGCGTGTGTGTGTGTGCATGCATGCGTGAGTGTGTGTGTGTGTATGCATGCGTGTGTGTGTGTGCCTGCGTGTGTGAGTGTGTGTGTGTGCGTGTGTGTGTGTGTGTGTGCGTGTGTGAGTGTGTGTGTGTGTGTGTGTGTGTGTGTGTGTGTGTGTGCGCGCGTGTGTGTGTGTGCTTCCGTGAGTGTGAATGTGGAGCAAAAGGTGTGCACGGCGCCGGGCTGGACGTGCGCGTCCACAGACCAGAATCGCCGCGTGTGCCCCGGTCTCTCTCCCTTGGGAGGCATCTCGACGACAATAGGTCTCGAGAGCGAGACCTAATAAGGAAAGTACCACCGAAAACGCCTCCCCGATTTGAGTGAAAGATGGTTTCCCCTGGCTATAGAGCCCTGAGAGAGCATTACACAGTATCCCAGACCCAGGAAAAGGGGAACACCACACATGCATGGAACATGGGGGATTCATTGTTAGACGAATGACGTTTCTGACAAGCCAGCCCTAGTTTAGGTTTTTATCTGTTAAAGGCCCTTTCCAGAGGCACGCACTAAAAGAGTCTAATCACAAGGCAGTTGAGGGACTCGACTATTTCCTCAAAGTCGGTGAACATAAGTTGTCAGTCTCAGATAAAGCGGTAGAGTGTTTAACGGTTTTGAAGCATAGAAGGACTTGGATTGTAGTGAAAGGACCAGACAGGCAGTGGTTATGACTTTAGCTGTGCACTTTTAAAGAGCTTGAAACAGGTAATTTCATGTGTAAATTAGTCCTGGGCCTGAGTTTGCGGAGTTCCATGCAAAAAAATCTGCAGCGCTGCGCAAAGTTCCGCAAGTGGCAGAGTGCCTTAGGTCACGCAGTTCGCGTGGGTTTTTATCGCCGGGTGTTTGTCCCACACTGGAAAATAAGCGTGTGCGGCACCTTGCACAGCGCAAGAGAGTGTTGCTTCTTTCTGCCACTCAAGAAGATGTTCTACTTGAGCAACAGCTTCCTCAACACGAAGGGAAGGTTTCTCAATGCAAGCATTCACGACCATCCGCAACCACCCGTGCTGACAAATGTCGCTGGAAGGTGGTCTAGCGTTGGATTTTCCTCACTCGCCAGGTTAATACTGGCGCGCGCAAGCGAGGAAAAAACTCAGGTCCGCGAGTTTTTCAGAAGTCCACGTGCTCTTTGGAGCGCGGAGTGCGGCAAACTCCGCAAACGGAGCAGAATTCACTGCCCAGGCCTAGAGTAAATCAGTTGTTTGAAAATGCAAGTGTCATTATGCTTTACAGTGCAATCGATTGGGTGAGGCCCATTGTTGGGGAGCTGCCAGGATTCACACTCAAACTTTCTGAACAAATGGATGCTGAAATCCTGTCTTATGTAAAGATGGAGAAAACATTTCTGATCCCTGCAGCATGTTGTCTCCCCAGCCCTACCAACAGCCCCAATCTTTCTCACAGACTTTGCTGTGTTGTATAGCGGTGTGAAACAGCCAGATTGTATCCATAGCCTTTTTAAAATGCGATCTTCCGATTCCAGACACAAGTTTGATGTCTGTGGTTTAGGTGATCCAGACTCCAAAGGTGCATGGCGTCTCTTTCAGCCATCCTCATCTAGACTGCAAGGCCCCAGAGAAACAATGAAACAATTCTGAGAGTCTGGCATTACACCATTAGCTGCTTGCTTTGAAGGGCAGCTGCATTAAAGGGGCTAGTAAATGGAAATAAAAAATGGCCCTCTTCAGTCATTCAGCTTGCCTCTTTTCCAGAAGAATAAGATGTCTAATAAAGGAATAGCTGCTTCTCTTGAGAGAAGTTGTTTTAGGGAATGAAATTACATTTTAATGCAGTGATGATGCACTCAGCATCAAACTAGCCTATGGGGTAATCTGGCAGTGCCAGAAGGGTTGGTCTGACAGGTCAGTGTGTGGACCAGCTTTTTGGATTTTTGTAAGCCTGTTTTATGGTCTGGTGGGCAAGATTTTACTGTTCATGTCCTTGCTAATACCACAAATATTGCCCGCAGCAAGCACAAATGCATGGAGTCTCCTGTACCTTGTAAAACACCTATACAGTGTGTTTTTACAAGTTCAAACCTGTCACAATTTGAAAATGTGAGCCACTTTTTTAGCTATCTGATTCGCTAATGGGGTCACTTTTATTTTGCCCTAGCCTATTTTCTTTCCCAGACTATTTTCTTTCTTTCCTGTATTTTGAGTATTGTGGCGGGCGGAGCCCTCTGCACCGCCCGCCACAATACAAAAATTGCTTTGCAGCATTTACCTAAACAAAGCGGCAGGCACCGCGCGTTGCCTGCCGCTATGTATATGCAAATGTGGGAGGGTATCACAGGTATCCCCCGTGTGCATGTCCCTACCCACCTTCACTCTGGGGGCCCGCAGGGGGCCCCCGGAGTGAAGACCGCCTGCCTTTCCGTGGCGGAATTGCCGCCACGGAAAGGCTTGCCAAAATGCCTATCATAATATGGCTGGCGGTGTCGGCTTGACACTGCCACCATATTAATCATTTTCCGCCCCGGCCGCAATGCGACCGGGGCGGAAAAGTGGCGGGCAGTGTTTTGCTCCGCCGTGGTCCCCCCGCCATTCTAATATGGCGGGGGGGGAATACAGAGAAGGATGGCGGGCGGATTGCCGCGCCAGGCTGGCGGTGGCTACCGCCAGCCTGGCGGGGGCAATCCGCCCGCCATCCTAATGGACCCCTTAGGCTCATAATGCTTAAATGAGCTACACGCTAGGACTTGCACGTTTACCCAATCTGACAAGAACATAGATCTGTGTAATATTGTCTATTTCTACAGTTTTATTTCCTCAAACTGCATGGTGTCTCAAAAAGCCTCTGCCCATTATATTTTTAAAATCCTGCGTGAAAAAATCACCATTACTCAAAATCTTCTGTTGTTTTCTCTCCTTTCTTTTTCTCCAATCACCCTCTCCTTACCGTCCATCTTCTGTATGCCACCCTTTTCTCAGTTAATCATACTCTAAGTCACATGGCTGTCTGCTTTTAATGCCTATTGTATTCTTGTAACAACTCAAACCTCATTTAATAGATAACAACCTATCTTCCTTTAAACCATATTCCCTCAATCTTACTCATCACTGGCTATCTACTCATCCCACCAACTAGTTGTATGAACCCACATAGCTTGCACTAATAATAACAATAATTGCATTTGTATAGCGCCTGGTTACACTGGGTCAGTGTGTCCCTGCGCTAAGGTACCGGTTTAATACAGCGACAACAAGGGGCCTACAACTAAGACCTATAGTTATACAGCAGGAAACAAATGGGTCTTCAAACCTTTCCAAAAAATAGACTCAGAGCACTCCAGCCGGAGACTCTGAGGAAGTGTGTTCCACAACTGAGCAGCCAGATAGCGAAAGGAGCGACCACCCATCCTGGCTCTCTTGATGTTGGGTACGCACACCTTTCCTTTCCCACTAGCCCTCAGATGTCTGGTCGGTACATAGGGAATAAAAAAATCATGCAAGTACGAGGGCCCCTTCCTTTGTCTGATCCGGTGGCTAACACACAGGGCCTTAAACTGTACTCTCTCCCTAATAGGAAGCCAATGAAGGGAGACCAAAGCCCTTTTTGTTGAGGCTCTCTTTGGAAGCATAAGAACCAATCTTGCTGCTGTATTCTGGATGCACTGCAATCTCTGCATGCATTTGGCAGTAGCACCCAGATACAGGAGATTGCCATAATCCAGGTGAGAAGTCACCAAAGCGTGCACCATAGTCTTACTTGATGCAGTGGGAAGAGCGTCTAGAGTTTTCCGTAGACCCCGTAAAATACCAAAGCAGGCGCCTGCCACCCTCCTGGTATGGCAGTCAAAAGACAGCTTGTTGTCCACCCATATCCCAAGGCTCTTGGCTTGTTCACAAGGTGTAGGAGTAGGACCCAGAGTCTGGGGCCACCATGTCGACGACCACACTGATGGAGCCTTTCCTATCACCAGCACCTCAGTCTTGCTGCCATTCAATTTCAGGCAGTTGTTCGCCACCCACACAGCTAGTTCATAAAGGCAGGACACAAAATTGGAGGCAGCCCCAGCCTGAGCTTGGGTGAGGGGGACCACCAGCTGTGTGTCATCAGCGTAGGACAGGGCATTGATCCCAAATGTATCCAAGATTTTAGCCAAGGGGGCGACATAAAGATTAAACAATGTCGGGCTCAGGGTAGAGCCCTGAGGCACCCCCTGTGTCAGCTTGATGTTCCTGGAGTAGTAAGTACCCTGCATGACTTGAAAGCTGCGCACAGATAGAAAGGATTCCCTCCACTTCAGGGTCCCACCTGCTACACCTCCTCTCTCGAGGTCTTGCAACAGGGTATGATGGGCAACAGTGTCGAAAGCGGCACTTAAGTCTAAAAGAATTAAGGCTGCTGTCTGCCCTTTGTCCACTTAATTATGAATGGTCTCAGTCGAGAACAATAGGGCAGATTCAGTGGAATGGAGGGCCCGAAAGCCTGACTGAGTGGAATGGAGAAGGTTGTTTTTACAGATATGTGCTGTAAGTTGTAAATTAGCAAGTTTCTCCGCAACCTTAGCAAAGGAAGAAGGCAAGGAGATAGGTCGCAAGTTGTCAAGCTGATCAGCACTAATGTGAGGCTTCTTTTGTAGAGGAAGAACAACTGCCTCCTTCCATATTTTTGGGACCACTCCTGAGCTAAAAGACAGCTCTAAAAGATGTCTCATAAATGGCTCGAGTATGTCAATACTCCCTCTAAGCACCTTAGGGGTAGCCGAGTCCCTTGGTGAGCCTGATTTGACACTGATGGCTATCAGTTTAAGAGTGTCAGAGGAGGGCACGAAGAATTTGTGAAGACACTGTATTTCCAGAACATCAACAGGTTCCACCTCCACGCTATTGCCATCACGAGCGGAGTCAGGAAAGGAGGAGTATATTTTCTCCACCTTTTCTGCAAAGTACTTGGCGACTCGATTGCAGGATTCCTCAGAGCCTGCAATAGGTGCTGCAATGGATGCCAGGGAAGATATTTCTTTAAAAACCTTAAACAGCTATTTGGTTGAATTCTCAGTTGTTTCAATCCTTTCCTTAAAGTAGGCAATCTTAACCTTTCTAATAAGCGAATGATAGTTCTTAAGGCTGATTTTATATTCCTTTTCCAAGTGGACTGAGAAAACTTTCCTCCAACGCCTTTCTAGGCGTTTACATGCTGACTTAGCAGTACTTAACTCTTCACCAAACCAGGGAGCTGATTTGAGACTGTTAGTAGACATTTTTTGTGACCAGGGTGCGGTGCTATCAAGGGCACCAATGATACGTCTCTAAAGGCTTCGCAGGCCAGGTTTGCGTCCAGGCCACAAGGTGGTCCATCGATTAAAAGGGCCTGATTAAAATTCCCCTGAGAGAAACCAGCCCACTTCCCACATTTTATATCGATCTTAGCTTTCTCCTGTGTCTTAGGCAATGGCAACTTTATTGTAAAAGAAAGCAGGAATCAGACCACAACACCGGAAGCGGGGGCTCCACTTCCATCGTGCCCCAGTTGGCAAAAATAGGGTCAAGTAAATGACCTAACTTATGTGTGGGAAGTTCTGACTTTAAAAGTAGGTGTAGCACTGCTAATTCCTGGCACATCTCATGTGCCCCAGAGTTGTGTGCATCATCAAAATGCAGATTTAAGTCGCCCAACACCAATAACTTTTCATACCGTAGTGCAGGTTGAATGAGGTAGTCAATTAAACTAGGTGAGAACCTCATATGGGGTTCTGGAGGTCTATAGAAAAGCAGCCCTTTAATGACATAGTTAGTGGCTATCCTGATTGTAAATAAACCTGCCTCACTGTCTGCTATATCAGCTGGCTCAGGAGAGCACTGAATATCATGTTTATAAATGATTGCAATGCCCCCTCCTCTGCCAGACGGTCTATCCACTCTCATAATCCCATTTCCACTAGGGAGTGCCTCCAGAATTTCTGGTGCAGAGTCCGCATCCAACCAGGTCTCAGTAAGAAATAATACATCTACTTGACCATCCGTCAAATGGTCACAGATCTCGATTCTATGCTTCCTCAATGATCTACAATTAATTAAAGAGAGCCTGAGTGAGGGCCCACCCTCCCTATCCTCTGCTAGTGCATCCGCCCTAAACGAGCAGTGACTGCATTGCCAGCTCTTACCCTCTGTCTTGATGCTGTGTTTGCACTGTTCATCCATAATGGGGCAGAGTGCACAAAGCATCTGAGCATTGTAATGGCGTCCCATATTAAATCCAGAAGGGGTTCTGGCCCCTAGCCCCGGTCGGCAGCGGACGGGCGCAGACTGGCTTGCCTTTGGTGCGCTGGTGCGTGTCCGCTGCGCGGCCGCAGAGGCATGCAGAATTTAAGGGAAAGCTCTTCCAACAACTAGAGCACTGACCGTACCGGCCAGAAGTACCTGGCTCTGTCTTCCTCGCCCTCCGCGCAACGGTGGAACACTGCGTCGGACCGAGGCAGGAAGACCAATAATCAAGTTCAGGTAAGACAGTGATTAGCACCCAAAGCTCCCCACAAGTTTAAAACAAACAAGGTACCCCCACCACGTATTAAAACAGCCCAGAATCTCAATTTTAAAAGAGTTGCTGCTTTTTCTTGCCGTACCACAAAGCAAGCTCAGGGACACTGCCACTGTCCTGTCCGCTGCGCGGGCCCAGAGGTATGCGGAATTTAAGGGAAAGCTCTTCCAACAACTAGAGCGCTGACCGTACCGGCCGGAAGTACCTGGCTCTGTCTTCCCCGCCCTCCGCGCAACGGTAGAACACCGCGTCGGACCGAGGCAGGAAGACCAATGATCAAGCTCAGGTAAAACACACCTAACTCCTAATAATCTACCATAAAGAAACTGGAGAAAGTAAACTGAATGGTTTACTTTGGGAGCAGGTGACTAATCCCAATAACTTGAATTACCACTAATCCCCCACTCCTTCAGTGCCTTGAGACCCTCACGGGTGAGTAGTCGCACTTTATAAGTCCTTGATGGATTAACTAACCATGGGTTTCAGAGTAGTTGCTACTTGCTGTAAAGAGCTTCAGTGCCTTACCAGCGGTAGTACCATTACAGATTAATGGGGTGACCCAGTATCTCTCAGAACCTGGGGGACTAGAACAGTACGTACTAAGGGTTGGTTCTGTCGAGCATGGCAGAATTACTTTAATACTTATATTTTGTCCGGATTACTAGGAAAAAACAATCAAGGATATATAGTTTACATTATATACTATACAGACACAAAAACTGAGACTAAAACAGTGGACTCAAAAAAGAGAACGATACATTATCAGTCATATATCGTAAAACACACTACCTATACAAATATAGTAGAACACCGGACAATTCAACACCGTATATCATTACATATATAGTTGATTACACGGCACACATCGATGTATATAATGATTTATGGTGTTGAATTGTGCTGTGTTCTTATATCATTCACTTTTTTGAGTTCACTGAGTCGGTCTCAGTTTTTGTGTCTGTATGGTATATAATGTATACTATATATAATTGATTCGTTTTTCCTTGTAATCAGGACATAATATAAGTATTGAAATAATTCTGCCATGCTTGACAGAACCAACCATTTTTCAGGGGTGGTAGCACTATACAGTACAATACATTAGGCCTATCAGACATCTGGCTTTGATGACCATATGAGATGCTACCACGGGTGATTAATATACGAAGTAAGCGCTGGAGGCAACGCGAGAAGCGCACATTAGTGGGTCATGTGACGAGGCTGCACTGCTGGGCAATGGGTGGAACAAGTACAAAAGGGTAGTGAGAGGAGCTGGCATTGGATAGCATGCAAAGCTTGCACTAGTGGGCAGTGAAAGGGTAGTATCTTGATGGAGAGTGTGAGGAACTCTAGTCAGTGTAAGGAGAGACCCATGGTGGGGTTTGTGAGCTGCTGGCACTGATTAGCAGTGTGAAGACTGGTCACTGATGGTTAGTGAACCAAAAGTGCTTAATGTCTGAGTTAGGAGCTGTAATAAGTGGTGAGTGAATATCTGGCACATTGGCAGTGTGTATGGATCTTGGCAGTGGTTGGCAGTGTGGAGCAGACATTAGTGGATGGTGAAATGAGTTGGTGGGAATGTTGAGGGGTTTCCAAGGGTTGGCAGTGCGGTTATGTTAAAATGGCAATGATGGTCCTGTGTTCTTAGTAGATACAAAATAGTTCCTTTATTTTCTATCATAAATACTAGACTCCCCACTAGGAACATGATGATTACCCTGCTCAGCTTCCTTTCCACCCTTCCTAATATTTTATATTGCATCATTTCACAATTCTGAGCAAGAATAAATGACACAACCATTCTGCCATCCCATAACATACAGGTAGGCTAGCCAAACCTCTCACCTCTTAGCCAACCACACACACACAGAGACACACGGTCAGACATCTCACACCTCTCCACAATACCTACTCCTAAGACAGTTACACAAGACAAAACTCTTAACACTTTCATAACAACATCGACACCAGGCTGTGTCTTCATGCCATAGATTTGGCCACTGAATGCTTGCAACCTCTGCCAAACACAACACAAAACAGCTGACTAGTGTGTCCTCACACAATGTGAAGCACACAATAGTACAAGTCTACTCACCCAAACAACAATGCCTTGTCCATCAGTTTCTCTCACTCCTATACGTAGGCACATGTTCTATTAATCCCAGGTAGGTTGGCACAATATGAAATTGTGTGCTTTGTGAAGTTGACAAACTTTCACTTTCCTCTGTGTTTAGGATGCCCGTAGGGTTGCAGAGCGCTTTATAAATACCATAAATAAATAAATAAATAAATTCATTCAGTAGCAAAAAATGGTGGATAAGCAGGCTGTACCCTTTTGTATTCACTTATAGGTGCTGTGAAGGATACAAGCTTGGGATGCCAAAGTGGGGCGAAGATGGCCAGGCCATGTATCATGGGTGCAGCCTGATGCACACCAGGTGCATTAGGCTGTTAGATACCTGCAGAGGTTGAGGCAGGCTTTTTGACTCAAAGGAGAAAGCGCAGAGTAGGACCTTGGGTGCAACTGCTGTCAGGTGCCAGTACTCCCATTATGCTGAACATAACCTTGTCGGAGGCCAGTACTCTGATTACCTTGAACACCACCTAACAATTTCCCAACAAAAGGCGGCTAATGTTGCCCCCATTTTTTAAATCTATGGAGCTCTAAATTTTGGAAAGCTCCCTTAGTTTAAAAAGAAATGTGTAGAGATGCAAGTCCAGAGACTACACAACTTTGCACATAGTTTACCCTATGTCACATAACAGCACAATTGTGGCAGGCCGACACACCAATAACCTCTGGTACCAGCTGCTATGTGCTCACGCCTATCATCCTCCATGATTTGGACCTAAAAAATCTCAATAAGTTTGTAAGTACTTGAGATTCAAAATGATTTTGTTCTAGAATGTAATTCCCTTTATCTCAGAAGGGGATTATCATGTAATTCTGGACCTAAAAGACCCATATTTCCATGTGCCCATGCACCCTGAATCTCAGAACTTCTTATGTTTCACAGCCAGGAACTGCCACTGCCAATTCACGGTGCTTCCTTCGGCTTTTCATCCTCTACGAGAGTCTTTACCAAGGTATTGCTCCCGTACTGGTTCATCAACATGCTCTTAGTGCACAATTACATCCTTATCCGGATGACTGGATAATTGTTGTATTTTCATTTTCCACAGCAGAGGAACATTGGAAGCTGGTTTCTGAAACTGTGGAGTCTTTGGGCTTCCTTCTCAACAGAAAAAAATCAACATATGGTCAAAGCAAAAGCCTTTCTTCCAGAGGTGAGGCAATTGAAACTGCAAACCCTTCCTTTTACAGTTTTACTTCAGTCGCAGGATTCCATGACCTCTTGCACAGCCCAAGTTACGCAGTCTCGTCATCATATGAAACCTTTTGTGCTTCATGTGCTGGCATATTGGGCAACTTCAGCCCAGAATTAACAGATTAAGATTCCAGTCTCCCAAACTATACTTTATAACCTGCCCTGCAGTGGTGGTTTCTTTTGAAGAGTCTTCACAGAGGATTTCCCATCGTGGAGCTCCTGCCTCCGGTTCTCTTTGCAGATGCAAGTCCATGGGGTTGGGGAGCAACTTTAGGAGACAGGGCAAGTGGTCATTGACGGAGGGCCAGGATTCCTCAAACAGACAAGTGTTTGGCGGCATATAAAAAAACTCCTCATGACTTTGAAGACTCTTTAAAAACTCCAATGTGGTCATAATGACTCCATTCGGGTTGCAAGATCCTTTTTGAACAGATGGCGAAGAAGAACTCCAACTCTAGCAAGCCTCACCAACAAGATTTTTTACTGTGCAAAGGAAAATCTCTCGTGTCTGAGGGCAGTGTACATTCCAGGGAGGGACAACCAGCAGGTGGACGGTCTCAGAGGAATCTGCCCCCTTTAATAGATTCCCATCTCAGCAGGGAAGCTTTCACTATGTGCCAGATCAGATGGGTCTCTCCTTCCCAGATCTCTTCGCATGCCTACACAACACTCTTCTCCTGCACTTCTGCTTGAAAACAACATGCAGGAAAGCATGGGATGGATGCTGTAGTGACTCCTTGGCCTCAGGAACTCCCGTATGCCCAGCCGCGGTGCGTCCATTGGGGCGTAGGGGCGTAGCCCCACTAGCCCCATGGACCCGCGGCTGCAAGAAAATAAACACTGTCACTGTCGATGAATAATTTAGTTAGTAAGCGCCGAGCGCCGCCAGGAATCCGGGCAGCACCCGACTTATCCGGGAGTGCGCTGCGCAAGGGGGCTGGTCTGGACTGCTGCGCAGCTTGAGTGACAGTCCACGTGACGCACTCACTCAGCTGCAGCAGCAGACAGCCAAGGTATCTATGTAGCGCGCAAGTGAAGCTTGGGGCTGAAACTAGCCCGAGCATGCGCATTAAAGTTCCCCCAGCATAGAGAGTGACCAGGGGGGTGCTGGTTTAACCGGGCCGCAGCCCCCGGCGTTAGAAAGGCGACACAGGGGGAGCAGTCAGTGTGCCCCCCTAGCCAATCCTGGCGCTGCATGCATCGCCAGGATTGGCCGATCACCGCGCAGAAGGGCAGGGCAATCCATTATTGGAAGCCGCGCGAGGGTGGTGGCACACTGCTCAGCCTCACTGCATAATGGCCAATCACTGTGTGTGACTTCATGTAGTCATGCAGTGATTGGCCATTTCGCGGCGCGCTGCTGACGTCAGATCCTCTCTCTCTGGGGCCCTGGGACTCGCCTCGTGGTCTGGACCGTGGTGCTTGCGCATGAACCAACCTGTGCCCTGTGGTTTCTCTCGAGTCTCGACCCGTGGGTCGTACAGTCCCAGATTCAAGCTTGCTGATCAGGTATTTTCATTTGTGCTGTAACTGTATGTCGGGTCACACAGCCCCTCATGCGCTCCAAACGGCACTAGTCTCTGCCTAGACACACAGCCTCCTTGAGGCCTAAAAACAACTTTACAAGTCAGACCGCGCCCAACCAAAGCGTATAAATAGGAATAACCCATTCTCAAAACTCGCGGAAGGGGCCTTCCTCGGCCACAGTGTTAGTTACTGGATAGCCATAACTCGCATGTCCAGACAGAATGCACTTTTGGTAATGTCCCTTGTTCTAGGTCTCTCGCTCTGATGGTCTGTGACTCTGAATGGCTCCTGCCTGTAGTTGTCCCTGGTTCTAGGCCTCTGGCTCTGGTGGTCTGTGGCTCCTGCCTCTAGTTGTCCCTGGTTCTAGTGCTCACTGGCTCTGATTGTCTTTGGCTGTAATGGTTGACAGTGTATTGAGATACTGCACGTCTGTTACTGGATGTTCCTGCATTTGATCATTTTTGCTTTGTATTAGGTCATATTTTCTTCTTTCAACAAACATAAATACAACTTAAAGCCAGCTGTGGCTTCTTTCTTTTGAAGCTTCTATTATTATCGTCGTTGTCTTTCATAACGAAAAGCGTGGACATTTTCGTAGTTAAACCCGCTTCTGGGGAACAGAACCAAGGGCGTTTACGTGGAAGGGAAAAAGGCTTAAAACATTCTCTCGTGTGAACAATGTGTGTTTGTAGGACCGTGGTATTCACTTCAGCAAGGCAGGCTTCTTCAGAGTTTAATAAAGAATCATTTTATTTAGCGCACTCACGCAAGCCCTTTGCTGCCCGGTTAGGGTCAGGGTGGGTGCGTTCAGGGTGAAGAAACAAACGAAATGTTCCAGAGTCGGAGGCCGCAGGCCACACCTAACACCGGCTACACAGAGGGGCGTAGCTGTCACTGGTGCAGCAGGTGCAGTGGCACCCAGGCGAGGGAATGTACTACAATGATTGCACCATTTTTCTTAGGAGCCCTCCACAGTTCCTGCTAAATAGCAGGGTTGGTATTCCACCTCATACCTCCTTCCATCATCCTCCGTGTCCTATCTCATTATCCCGCTCTTTCAGGTTCTTTTACTTCCTTCCCTTCTTTTTTAGGTTTCGGCTGGAGGGCGGAGCTCTTAGCTCCGCCTCCAGAGAAATCTCTTGATTTCCAGTAAGGAGAATGGAATACGCCCCCCTGTCCCATTGGCTAGCTCCATAAATGGAGGCTAGCCATTGGAACAGAGATCTGTCCGTCAAGGCCGGACCAGATTCGGGGGCGTTCCCGAGATTTTTTCCCAGGGCGGAGTTACGTTTATGCCCGTTCCCTCCCCTTTCACTGATGCGCTGTCCATTCCCGCCCCCTCCGTGTGCCTTTCCGCCCCCCCCCTCGCTGTCCTGTGCACGTTTCCCGCCGTCCGTGTCCTCTCCCGCCCCCTCCCGCCGTCCGTGTCCTCTCCCGCCCCCTCCCGCCGTCCGTGATTCAGATTTGCTGTCCATTCCCGCCTCCTCCCGCCCCCTCCCGCCGTCCGTGTCCTCTCCCGCCCCCTCCCGCCGTCCGTGATTCACATTTGCTGTCCATTCCCGCCTCCTCCCGCCCCCTCCCGCCCCCGTGTCCTCTCCCGCCCCCTCCCGCCGTCCGTGATTCACATTTGCTGTCCATTCCCGCCTCCTCCCGCCCCCTCCCGCCCCCTCCCGCCGTCCGTGATTCACATTTGCTGTCCATTCCCGCCTCCTCCCGCCCCCTCCCGCCGTCCGTGTCCTCTCCCGCCCCCTCCCGCCGTCCGTGATCCACATTTGCTGTCCATTCCCGCCTCCTCCCGCCGTGTAAACAGGGTACTCAAAGTCCACTAAAGTCTATTTACTTCTCCCACTGACAGCGTCAGAGAGCTATTTCTATCCACGCGAGCCAGGCCTAAAACATCAGGAAGGGTCTGTGTCTAAGCAAGCAACACGGATCTTTACATCAACAGCACAAATACTGACAGATGTGGAAATGGTGATAGTGACTGCCAGTCTCAACTCGTACTGCTGCACGGCGCTGGCTCACACCATTTCATTTGACCGCGATAAAAGGTTGCTGAATTCGCATGGGTAGCATCGCGAGAAAAGATTAGTTAACACGGGGCACGTTTTATCTGTATTTTTATGGCACGACAGCTTCGTTCAAAGGCTCCCAGATTAAATTCAGCACAGTTCCAAAAATAGATTGGTACAAGGAAAGCTAGTGACGTCAATGCCGGAGACAGAATTAGCCTCCTTTGCTGAACTCGAACGCGCGTTTTTGGGGGGGCTGAACGAGTTTGGAGATAAAGACTGCCTCGCGCCCTGTAATTCAGCTCGCGCACGGCGGATTGGGATCGGCACTTCAGCCTTCACAATTTCACACACACGGCGCTCTAAAAATAGCAGCAGCGAAATAAATGACTGTTGCTGGCAGGGAGCCTGATGCAATCGAAAATAAAAACTCCTCGCCTGGGTTTAAGACACATGCGAAGGCTCACGTTATTTCCCCGTGGCCGTTCAGTAAACGTAGTATTTTGGTTGATGCTTCCTTCTGCTTGGGGTGTCTGCAGATGGCGGCTTCTCGGCTAGGACTTTACGTGCGTCAAACGCAGTGAGACGCTGTTTGGGCCCACCTCGCGTCGCTATATATAAAACATCGAACGCGTGCACGCACGTTGTACAATGTACATCATTTAATTGGAGTGCAATTTCGACTTCCATCAACGCTACTTTGCTTGCTTCAGCAATACAAGTCTGTAACGGATGGCTTTTTTTATCCTGCCAAAACATAAAAGCAATTTATTCAAATTGGAAACTAAGAAACATATGTTGTTTTTAAGCTTTTTTCTCCCAGGCACATTAGTTGCTGTGATCGAACAAAAAAAACTATGCTGCGTACTAATGGCAGCTACTGCAGCCATTCTGGAGCCCTGGTGTAAACTGCAGGGAAAGTTTAACATATCCATCCCCTGCTCTCTCCAGCAGCACTCGTGTGAGTCAGGCGATCTGATCATCGAAGAGGGACATTCTATTGGTTCCACTAATGCAGCCTGCATATATAGCTCCAAATGTATTTGTATTAGGAATTTTTAAAACGCACTATACCCGAGAATGTGAAAGCGCTAGCAATGATGGAAGAGGCAGTCACGTGAGAAAGACAACAACCAACCATCACGGAAGGGAGGAAAGACAGGTGTTGAGTTTCTTTTGAAGTATTCACCCTCATATTAGAGGACGATCTCAAACATCTGTTGGGAATATGCCATTGGAAAGTCATTCTCAAGGCAAGTGGGCCCTGCAAATGCAGGGCAGTGTGAACCAAACACAGAGCTTTGAAGGTCACACGTTTCCTGATCGGCAACCAATGAAGGGACCGAATGCCATCCCTAACATATAATCGGTTAGGGACATCTAGAATCAAATCAGCAGCTGCATTGTGGACATTCTGAAGTTTATTGAGAGTAGATTAATTGATATTTTATTACAGAGAATTGCATTAGCCCAACCGAGACGTTATAAGGCCAATGACCACTACCACTCTGAGCTCAGCAGGAATGAAAGGGAAACTCTTTTTTAGGATCCTGATGATGAGAAAGCAGGTGCTCACTATTCTCTTGGTCTCAGAATCAAAAGAGAGGTTACAGTCAAAAATTACACCTACATATTTAGCTTCAGTGACAGGACGCAGTAAGGGGCCACAGACCTCTGGCTATCACAATTCAGACCACATCAAAATGTGCTCACCAAACAGGAATATCTCTTTCAGTTTTAACCAAGTCTCTTTCATCTAGGTACTTATTTCTGTCATGCAACATTTGAACCCATCAGCTACCTCACGAAAGTCATCTGAAATAGAGACAATAATTTGGGTGTCAACCGCATATGACACTTCATCAGTTTTGCTTAAGGGCAACTTACAGATTAAACAAAGCTGGGCTAAGACAAGAGGCCTGCGGAACCCCACAAAGGCAGCTGGGAAGATTCTGACTTGAAATACCCACAACTCACCACGTGGGTCCTATTCATGAGAGAGGAATTCAACAGGGCCAAAGTGGAGTCCCTCAGACCTGCCTGGTGCAGCCTATGGACCAGATGGGAAGGGGACACCATATCAAATGCAGCTGAGAGAACCAACAATACCAATGCGGCAGACCCTCATGGATCCACCAAGCAGCATATAGCACCAGTAGCCACCAGCAGGGCGAATTGAGTGCAGTGGCCCTCTGCAAATCATTCTGTGAAGGATCCAGAAGATCTTTAGTGGCAAGGATCTCCGTCAGTTCCTGATTAATATATTTTTCAAGGATCTTCGCATTCGAAAGAGAAATAGGACACACATTTCTTAGGTTCTCAAGGTCTCCTTTGGGTTTCTTTTTGACTCCTGCCTCCTTCCAAGATGGGGGAAACATCCCAGTTGTAAGAATATGGTTAAAAGCTCTTTCAAGAAAGGAGACAACCTAATCCAGGGCCAAGTGTAGAATTCTAGGAAGGCACAGGTCATCTGGAGAGCTGGATTTTAAATGCAGGAGAAGCTCTTTAATTTTTAAAAAGAAATGGCGGAAAGGCAGCTAGAGTGGGAGACAAGGCAGGGTTAATTACCTCCTCAGTTCTATCTAAGGGGGAATCATCTTCCTTAGAAATGAAACAGGATACACTCTTCATGATTTTGTTCCTGTTTTGAGCTGCCACACTATTGCAAAAGCTTTGTGAGCTTTACACAATTTGCAGGGCCGGCGGGGTGGAAAGACTGTTGATCACTTAAAAAAGTTCCTTGGGAGTATTAATACCCAATCTCATTTTTGCAGAAACATAGGAAGACTTAGCTGCCACGATGGCACACTTATACCTACGCACCAATTCTTTAGACTTATCTTTTTCTTCCGTTGAGGACATACGCCGCCATCTCTGCTCTTGCCTTCTGCACTCAAGTCTAAGATTTATTAAGTCCTGTGAGAACTAGGGAGGAGATATTCTGGTTTATGTCCTGATCTTAAAGGTGCATTCCAGTGGTCTATAAATCCTTACTAGGGATTCACTTAAAGCAACTTCTAAGTTTTCAGAAGTGATAATATTCCCTCTCCCAAAAGTAGAGATATTGCTCTGCCGCTGACCTTTGTCATTCTGTAAAGTAATTTTAAAAGGTACCAGAAAGTTGTCAGTCCAGTACAGCGGGAGAAGATCCCCCCCCCCCTCCAGAGCATTGTGATTAACAAAGATACCATCTAAAGCGTGTCCTACCATATGAGTAGGTAATTCCACTACTTGGGTGAAACCAAAGTCCTTCATTAGTTCCAGCAGCCTAGTGGAGTCACTATAGTCTGTGTCCTCCGGAAGGGAATTAAAGTCCCCCAAAATAGTGTATACGGTGACAAGTGCTGTAAGTTTGCAATACGAATCTCCATTCCTCGATAATCTTTAACCAGTGACCCAGAGGGGGTAGACCAAAAGCCCTGAAAATGTGGAGTTATAATTAACTTTGATTCTAAAACGGGCCATCTCGTATGTTTCGGATGGCCCAAGGCATAAGGGTTCTAGTGAGCAGTTTAGCGAGTTTTTGAAAATCAAGGCCAGTCCTCCCCCTCTACAGAGGGGTTTGTGTAGCGTAGCAATCAAGTATTCAGGAGGTAAAGCAGCTTACTAGTTCAGGTCCAGAGTCTTCTCTCGTCCATGTCTCAGAAATGAATATACAGTCTAAACCTTTTGAGAGAATCAGGTCATTTGATTTCAGTACAGTGCTTGACCATGGCTCAATAAAAGTACACAACCTCTAATGTAACATGTGCCAACACTGATGAAAGCCAAATGAAACAAACAAACGTGACAATTAATAATAAACGTATTGGACAATATCGAATGACAACTGAGCACATTTAAAAACAAGCCAGTAGGTCTGGCCTTGACAAAATTGGTGCAATGGTTACATTTTGTTAAATTGAAATCATAAGGCACAAACATAACAAGCATTTACAATGCAACGGTTTCGCCTTTGGAAAAGTTAGACCTATTGGCAATGTAAATGACAATGCCATTTATTTATCTGTTTTCAAAACCAACACATAAATACAAATTTTGTCATTTACAATGCCAATAGCTCAAATTTTTCCAAAGTCGAAACCGTTGCATTGTAAATGCTTGTCTTCCCTTCTCGCTGTTTTTCTAGCGTTGCCTTTCTTCTTCTCCCTTCCTTTTCTCTCTGCCCAGCGCCTGCAATTGTGCACTACGGAGTGACTCCCTATACACCAGCCATGACTGCTGCCCAGTAGGTGGACAGGGACAGTTTGACCACTAGAGGAGAGGAAAATCGTCTCTTTATTGTTTTCCACACGCATATGAGGAGAGTTCTGCATTTTTAACAATCGTGACTTGCAATTAAAATAGCATACAAGAGGAACGTACTGTGCTTTCAGGGCTAGCAAACTTAATGACTCACACGTCACACCTAATGATCTCTCTTCATGATCCCAACATTTGGATCACTCTGACCTCCGCGGGCGGGTCCAGAAAAACCGAGCTTTTCAACGTTAATGGAGGGAGGCGCGAGGTGGCTGTTCTTTCCAGACCGCATGCTTTAAAACATGACTAGCATATAAAGAGGTTCCAAAAAACAGACGTATGTGTGTTGTGAGGTACATAAAGTTAATTATAGGGGTATATATTATGTTATTTTCTGTTGTGTGTATTTGCATGGCTGTGATAGGAATGGTCTTTATTACTGACAGAAATACAGTTTATGTCATAATGGAGAAGTGTGGCTCACTGGTTAGAGGCGGCAGACCCGTAAGCAGAGAACGGCCCGGGACCAGGGTTCGATTCCCGACGCGGCAGGGTCGTGGACCAGGGTCAGCGGACTCGATAATTCTCGCCTCGGTGCCTACTCTAGTCAGAAACCACACTCGGCAACTCTGGGCATCAGCTTGCCTCATCTTCACAACGGCCCCCCCAGACCGCCGGGGATGCTTGGTCGCACCTTAGAGATACCCATCAGGGACCATCTCTCAGGGTGAGCCAGGACGGGTTCCCCAGCGGTCGAAGCGTGGAGATACTCCTCCGGGAGTCGATTCCTAGCGCTATATAAACCCGCAATTAAATGTCTTCATACTTTTTTCAGTCATTGTCAGTCACACCATCGGTGATAGGGCCCGATTCACAAAGGCTTTAGCAATTTAAAGAAAAAGAACACGTGAATCCAGTATTGTGCTCCTCCTGAGGTGTTTATTGGAGGGAGAAGCAGAGGCTGCCTCTTGTGGGCCATCGCCAGCATCATGGCCCTTGTTGCAATATTATGGTGGGAGAATCGCAGAAAATATACCCTCATCTTGGGGCTGTGGCAGAGAAGCTAGCTAGCTCCCACTTCCTGGTCGCCCTGAGCAGATTGAAATGATCAGAGTGTTGTGGACCTTCTAGAGATGCGCAGGCTTCTGGCTTACTTTTAGATAAGAAATTTCCACAAGAGAGGAACAGGTCAAAGTATAATTAACACTGAAGGTACCGACTGGCATCCTGAGACAATTAGACAGGATACGGAGAGGGTGCATAGAAATACACAGAAGGCTGACAACTGTGCATCTGAGTGAAAGGAGGCGACTCGAAGGCCAGTGTCCTGCACGTCGGCATCAGGCAGGAGCTCATCTAGGGGGCACTCGAGGAACCATCGGGTGAGCGTCTCTCACCTCCATCGAAAGCAGGGGAGTGGAGTTTTTCTGCATAAAGCGGAGTGGCATCAAATTTGTTTTCACGAAGGATGGTAACTGGCCAAAGGTGAGCGCTGAATGTGTGAATCATTACCACCAAGCATGACAGAGCTTGTAGAACACTTCGACATCCTGCCACAAATATAAAGGGGAACGTTACGAAGTATAGTATGTGTGTTCTCTCCCAGCTCATGTAAAGCGCTCTGATACCTTTACGTCGAGTTCGCACTATATAAAACTGCAATTTGGAGAAAGAGAGCAAGGGAGAGGGTGAGGATGAGGGAGAGGGCGAGGGAGAGAGACAGGGAGAGAGAGAGAGGGAGAGAGAGAGAGAGAGACACACATCTGGTGGCCAAATCTCAAAACATAAAATCAGATAACGTGCAATACCGGCTTTCCTGCTTATCCAAACTGTGTGATCCTAGGCAAACATTTTATTCCACAGAGCCTCATTTTTAGGTCGAAGCCTACCAGACGGTGCAGCTATTTGGTTTGCTCATGACATCGTGGGGAAATTCTGAAAGCTTCTCTGGGAATACATTTCACCTATTGCTTGACATTGTCTTTGTAGTTTGTAACTCACAGTTGCCTGCTTTCTATTTTCTGGTTTTAGTTGCTTTGGGCTGTCCAGCTTGAGTACATCTCTCTCGTGGGCATCCCTTGTTTACTGGATCCTTCCGAGTCCTGTCTCTCTGTAAACAGGCCTTTAAATCTTATCTTGTCACATTTGCTGTGCATTGAAGACAGAGCTCAAATGTCACTCTCTGTCTTCCAAGGGAGCTTGGTGTTTACTTTTCTTTCTCTGACTTCAAAGTGATAGAAATGTTTTTATGTGACAATCCTGCACAGTGCCCATATGAGACTAGAGGGTGTAGGATGTTATTTTTTCTTGCACCCAACAAACATTATCTGTGCTGATGTTATATCGGAATTAGGAAAATACAAATGAAGCACATTTTCTTTGTAATTCTGAACTGGGATGAAAACAAATATTTGAATATGATCAAAGCACATCATTACAGTAGGTGATGACATTTCCACACATTATCGTTTGTGCGCAGTAAAACTGTATGTTGGTGCAAATGTAATGGTCATTTCAATTGATAATGTGTTGTCTGTAATGGCAGTGCACCAATCCACTCTACAACACACTATGTACCTGATGCAGATCACAACATGTGCATATGATGTAAATAGGTCAGTGAGTTACTGCTTTTGTCAGTGAGATCCTTTTGTTACTTGCAGTTTGTAAGATAAAATCCTAACATACAACTGCGAGCTAATAACGGTCATCAAAGAGCTGCATGCAAACTGCAAGGAAAAAATTGGAGCGTTATGTTTCTTTCCCCACAGTCTTTGATTGATTACCCTAGTGTTTCAAAAATAAATTGTTATCTTTTCATTTTCAGCACCTGGTAAAGCCTGACAACCTGAAACATTACCGCATTTTGGGGCAATTTCTCAGCAAACAACAAGAGGACCCCAACCTCCTTTTCTGCTCTTTCACCCCGGCTACCACCCAGCAAACACCAGTGTTAAAGGTAAGCAAACTGATGCTATATTTTTTTACATGGGAGTTAGGGCTATGTATGTGGTCACTCTCAAGGCCCTCAAGCAGTGAGTGTTTCAGTGCCTCCAGCAACCACTATGGCACAGTGAGGCAGGAGGCAGTAAGGCTGTATTTTTAGCAGTCTTTTTTTGGAAAGGGGAGCTGTTGGAGATTTATTACGAACCTGCACAAGATATATGTATTTATACTGAAATTTGGTATTATTGCACTGCACCTTATACGTTGTACTTTGATTATTGACAGGTTTCTTTAATATATATATATTGGTAAGGTCAGCAACACCATCATGAATACAGTACAAGAGCTGATTGCAAGGTCATTCCAGGCACGGCCACTTGAACAAAAAAACATTTAAAGCAATTAGGACCTCATCAGCCTGAAATTAACCTACAGAAAACTTCCCAGGACAGAGGAAAATGGTCAAAACGTACATTCTCAAATGCCTGGTACACAAAAGCTGATTGGCTTACAGGATGCCCTATAAGAAATTCTCTGTTCTGCTTCCCCTGCTTGCTGTTTGGTGGTGACTTTTCTTGGACACGTCAAGGAATCACTGACTTGAAGCATTTATCTGAAAAAATAAAGAAGCATGCATTCACAAGAAATCATATGGAAAACCTGACAAGACTGGGAATGTTGGGGGAAGATGCACCAATTGAGCAGCAGATAAATGATGCATATCGCAAAACCATACAAAAACACAATGAGGCCGTTGATAAGAACAGATAAATTCTATCCAAGATCATTGATTGCATTCGTTTCTGTGGTGCTTTCGAACTGGCATTGCGAGGCCATGACGAATCAGAAACTTCCTCAAAACCTGGGATCTTCCGAAGCCTAGTGGATTTAATGGCAACCATAGACAAGGATTTGGAAACACATTTAGCACGTGCTACAGTCTTTAAGGGCACCTCTAAAACAATACAAAATGAACTCCTTGAGTGTATGCTCGAAATTATAAGAAGCCATATTGTGCAAGAGTTGCGAAACACAGACTTTGTGGCTATTCAGGCTGATGACACCACTGATGTGGCCACTAAAACACAGTCCGTGTTAGTGTTTCGGTACCTTGACAGTGACAGAAACATTGTGGAGAGGTTCTATGGTTTCACACATTTAAGTGACTCTAGTGCAGCAACCATTACTGAAGCTATACTGTGTCAACTGAACTTAATTTTTCCGGACCTGCCTCAAAAACAAAAACTTATCGCACAAAGCTATGATGGTGCGTCCGTAATGAGTGGAAGCCTTAGTGGAGTGCAGAAACGAATTTGAGATGTGTGCCCTAATGCACATTTTGTGCACTGTTACGCCCACCAACTCAATCTTATTAAGCAACAGGCAGAATCAAAGATCAGAGAGACATGAGTTTTCTTTCAGGATATAGGAGGCATGGCAGCATTCTTCTCACATTACCCCAAAAGAACAGAAGCCCTTCATGAGATTGTGGACAAAAGCGTTCCAAGGGGATCCTCAACTCGTTGGAACTTTTACATTCGTACAGTCAACCTAATCTTTGAAAATAGGGAGGGCCTTGAGAAATGTTTTGCCGCCATAGGAGCCAATGAAAAGTTTGATCACACAAGTCAGAATGAAGCCTATGGCTTTATTAGAACACTACAAGACAAAGAGTTTCAGTTCTTACTGTTTTTATTGCATGAAATAATGCGTGATGTTGTTGTGTTATACGATCAGTTACAACGAAAAGACATAGATACTGTCTTTGTGAAAGACTCTACAACTACATTTGTACAAAGCATAAGGAAAGTGAGAGATGGGGTTGACAATTTTAAAAGCAAACTGCCGGAGCATTCTGCTTTTGCAAACCGCAGGCAAAACATCACCTCTCTGGTTCGAATTGCAAAGGAGATATGTGACATTGTAATTGTGCAGGCACAAGAACGTTTTTCATTCACTAAACATTTGGTGAGTGCCACATTATTGCAAAGTCAAGAGTTTGCACAATATGATGAATCCTTCCCCCCGGAGCGTGCTCTGAATCAGGCTGTAGAAGCATATCCTATGCTCAAAAAAGAGCAGCTGAGAACTCAGTTGACTGTACTGTACCGAATGCCTGTGTACCGGAAGGCCACAAGTGCCTTGACTTTGCGGACTTTAATATATAAGCTGAATATGCAAAAGTCACTTACAGAGTGATGAAGCAAAGCTTCGCATATTTTGCGACTTGCTGTATTCATGAACCTCGTCTGTGTGTAACAAAGTAATAATTGTATGTCTTACTAATGTTTATTTTATGTTAAACGAGGTTTCCCGACGCTTGCATATGTGTTTTACTAAAATAATTTACTCGAGTCATTTAAAATGTCTGCCGCTTGTATTTAGTTACTGCGCATGCGTCAGCCACACTCACGTGTCCTGACGTGTCTGCAGAGTTGGAGGGAAAATTATGCGCATGCGTAATACATAGCTTTGCCGATAACGTGGTACTGCTCGTGCCACTGCTCTTGTGACTGTTGATATGTAGCTAACATTTAGACTGCATAAGTATATTTCTTAGTGATAAGTTGAAAGTACAAACCCTGTGATGGGTTTTCATAATGTTATTTTTATGTATTAATTTGTTTTCGCTTACTTTTCATGTACCGCGGGGAATGGGGGTCTGACGGCACCAAAAGCCATCTTGGAGGTCCCTTCTACGCATGTGCGACTTTCTGGGGCACCGACAACCTTGGCTGATGGAACACCGCCAGTTGGCAGTGATGGGCAAGATGCTCCTGAGAACTGACCTGCGAACTCGGCTGGACGAAATCATGTGTCCCTGTTCCGCTACATTGTACAATTGTCATTGTATTTGCGCAGTTTCTCATGGGAACCCCAATCTCGCTAGGCGGTACCCAGATATGTAAATGAAGCATCCAAATAGTGTGTTATGATTGGTGTGTTACCCAAATCCTACCTTTGGACCAATCAAAATTGGGGATTCTGACACTTTGCAACATTTGGGGGGTGGTACCCTGTCCCAAAAGAGTATATCTACCCTGGGTTCACCTAGGGAATTTGTCCGACTTGTCTGGTTTAGCTGACCTGTCACTGACCCATCGCACTCAATAGGTGACTGAAGATACAGAGCGCTGCGGAGCACTCTGTCCGAAATTGACCATAGACTAAGGTTTTACTGAACCTTAAAGTGCTGGCGAAGCACTTTGCTGGGAGTTCGCTGACCCAATCGGGGTCTTGATCGATAGCTGCAGAGAGGGTGGAGCGCAGGCGTTGCTTCCAAACTGCGGGTGCGGTCCTGTCCTGAGCGGTCCTGTCCTGAGGGTTTGCTGTCCTGTCCTGAGGGTCCTGTCCTGATTCCTATTCCGAGGGTATCCTGTCCTGTCCTGGGTGTCCATTCTGCACCTGCTGTCCTTTGAGGGGTATCCTTCTTTGAGGGTTTCCTGTCCTTAACTGACCCGTGGCCAGGGTTTGGTTTCCACACCAGTCTAGGTAAATACTGCTCTAAATTCTTTAAAACTTGCACCTTTCTATTTTTCTGTCTTTTGCTTCAATAAAGAGACATCTTTGCACATGTTGATTTTCCATGCTTTTTTGCCGCAACTATTGAAACGTAAAGTCATTTGCATATTTTCTTAATATGTTCCCATGTTACCCTACCTTTTAGAAATCATATTTTGCATTGCAGTTTGTCATTTTCTGATATGGTCTAGAACGGCCTTACTTAAATTGTCTAAAGACTCCCTGCCCTGAATGCATAGCGTTACTTGTTGCATCTCATATTAGCGTTTCTATGATTACCCTGACTTTATTTCTCTATAGTTATGTACTTTTCATTATTTCGGTTATTGATTGCCTTATTCTTGTAAGTTTGATGCTTGATGAAAACGAACTTTAGATAAAGCTTTTAAAACTTCCAGTTGTCCGTGGTCATTTTACAACAGTATTGAAAGATATTTGAATTTGCATTTGCTGCCTTTCCTTTTACAGCTAGGCCCCTGATCCGTTGAGGTCATAGGTACCCGTGTTGGTGGATGGTAAGTCGGGTACACTGAGTAATAACGGTAGGGAACACACAAATTGGTAGTAGCCCGTGAAGTCGCCTGGTCAATGAATAGTGTGAATTGAAAGTATATGGGCCCTGAAGCCGGAAACGGCGAAATCATTGGCTGGGTGACCTCGCGCGCTCTATCAGTTTTTCTGGTAGCGCAGAGGATGGTTAGGGACTAGCTAAAGGTTAGGTAGGACTAGTTAGACTAGTTAAGTCGGTAGCTGCTAGTATATTAATGCTGCTATAAGAGCGGCTGTTCCGAGGGACCCGATCACTCTCTTGTGAATACGCTGCTGAAATTCATGAACTGTTTTTTCATTATTATTCTTGTTCTTATATTGTTATATGTATTAATCCATGCGTTTGTAAACCGTATTGTTTCTTGTTGTCCGAACTCCCCGGGGAATTGAAAGGGCAAGTGGTGAATAGAATCCATTGTCCTGAGGTCGCAGGCTTAAGGAAAGTTAGGTGCAGGTTAGGATAACCGGGAAGCACTAACTAGGGTTTTCTGAATACATGTGTGAATAAATGTCAGTAACGAGGTTCATTGGCAAAATTCCCATAGTGGCGTAACCTAGTAAGGGTCACATCGGAAGAGTAGCAGGTTCATCGGAGCTTGGGTGAAAGCAGAGGGGTCCGCTGGGAAACCTTAGACTCGGATATATCCCGGAGAAGTGGATGAGTTTAGGGGAATAACAGGTTCACCGATGCTAGAGTGAAGGGTAGGCGGAAGAGATCTACCCGCAGCGCGTGAAAAGTAAATGGAAGTAGTTTACTTGCAGTAAAACAAAGCTATCCTGTCTAGACACTTGAGCACTGTGGCGAATGTGTATTCGTTGTTAAATAACCAAGCACTGAGCACTTTAGAAAGCAAGAAAGTTTCCGTTACCTTGTGAAGGGAGGGAGTCAGCCGCGAAGCGTCTCTGACGTCACTCCGTGCCGCGCTGGGATTGGTAGAAACAGCGGGCGGGTAGCGGGGCTGGAATTGTAAAGGAGGGGTGAAGCGCCGAGGAGTGAGAACTGTCTCACGAAGGGGCCGCGCACCCATTGGTCGAAACTATTTGAACCCGTGCACCCCATTGGTTGCACGAAATTGCAAGGCGCGTTCTGATTGGAGGTAACTTTGTAAACAGAGTTAAACGTAGAAATCGTATGTGGCACTCGTATTGTCCAGAGACTAGACCCGATCCGAGAAACCAAGGGTTTGAAAGGGATCAGTGGAAAGCCAATAGATACGATATTATGTACGGAGCTAAGAGAAAGATGTCCCTTGTAAATAGGGTAAAGAATTATTTCAAAACGGACAAACCGATTAAGTCTAGAGAGGGTGTTATTGTCCCGCCACCGAATACTCCCGCCTCATTCATGATGTTTGACCGAGGGTACAATACCTGTGTGTGGTTGGAGAACTGGGTGAAGTACACAAAAGATGACGGAATATTGGCTTTTCCGTTAGACGGTACTTTCAATGGTAGGATTTTATTTAATTTGAGAACCCGAATGAATGAATTGCATCCCAGACCGAGACTAACGCAGTATGAGGCATTAGAGGAATGGGAGATTGAGGCTTTCGAAAGGGAGAAACCTCGATTGGACAAAGGTCTGACCAAGTGGTACCCAAGGCTGAAACAGGAGACTAGGGATAAAAGGATGAAACAGTGGAGGCAGAGCATGATTGTTGAGGGTCTGTTTCCCATGATGCCAGCAGGTAACCCTTCTGTGGGAGAGAAAAGAACTGAAAAGAGTAAGCATTGGGGGGCCCTTGGGGAGTCAGACGATGAATTGTTAGATGACATCTTTACGAGAAGTCCGCCCCCTTATAATGAGGGAGCCCGATCTTCCAGTACAGGAGAGAATCCCCAGCGTCCATCTGTCAAAGAGGAGGACAGATCCCTATGTAGGGAGGGAGGTGGCCAGGTGTTGCCCTATTTTGAGA
The DNA here is from genome assembly GCF_964261635.1 of Lissotriton helveticus. Taxonomy (NCBI): domain Eukaryota; kingdom Metazoa; phylum Chordata; class Amphibia; order Caudata; family Salamandridae; genus Lissotriton; species Lissotriton helveticus. Next base: position 645,940,835 of record NC_136070.1, read on the forward strand.
ATCCCGGACCCACGGAAGTACGAAATATATATCCCAGTATGCCCGTGAGCCCGGAAGAAAAATATTCCCGAGAAAAGCTCTTTTACCCCAGACCTCTTTATGAAAACGAAGAAAAGCCATTAAGTTCAGGAGTGCCCTTTTTGCAGCCTCCATATAGGGAGGAGCGCAGGTCATTTGGGACAGGAACTTTGTTCCCGAAACCAAATTATGGTGGGGGACCGAGTGAAACGCATCCTACTGCCCCGAGTTTTACGCCTCAACTGACCCCACAGATAATGCCTGAACGAACATTAGGAAGGATATTGGAAGAGAGGGAGCAAGAAGTTCTGGCTAGACAGAGAACAGAAATAATTCAGAAAATCTCCCAGTTGAACACCAGTCCTGAGGCTTTGACTATTCCCGTAACTATTGGACCAGTGGTTCCGTTGTATGGGAATAGTCAGGGAAATCCGAATCCTCCAGTTATGAACCCAATTATGGCACCACCCAGACAGGAACCCATAATAATAGATGATCAGTCCAGTGAGTGTGAGTCTGAAGTTGCGTTCTTGGACCTGCCCAACAAACAGACCGGAAAAGGAGTGCCGAAGCGGCAAAATCATTTTGATGCGAAAGAAATTAAATTAGAATCAACGTCAGGTACTAGGAGTGTGTCTCTGGTAACTCCGGAAGAAATTGAAAATTGGAGTCGTGAATTAGAAAAGCAGACTCCGCAAACGAAAACTTTGGACCTCTACAAACTAAGAGTAGAAATAGAGGAATTAATGGCAGGAAATGTGGGATTGGACAGATTGAATACCTATTCTGAAGAAGAGTTGCTGTTTATGTGTAAAAGCCTTACCCGGAGTACTAGGGTGCTCCACGAAAAACTGACAGACACCGCAGCTAGTATGGGGATAGATATATCCAGATCGAAGCCCTTGCAGAAACCATACCGAGCTGAGTTCTCAGACAAGGATTTAGAGAACTTGAATGTGTCAGGGAGGAAGTTGCAGATTAAAGAGTTGCTTGCAGTTTTGCAAAAATGGGAAGACGTGGAAAGATGGAAAACGAGGTGGGCACGAAAGAAAGATGAGGCCCGATCCAGACAAGCTACCCCTGAGTTCCCTCTGAGGGAAGTAGAAAAGCCCGAAACGTTATGCCCCATGCGTGAAGTACCGGGAGGGAGGTATGTGCACGTTCCATGGTCCAGACAGGATATTGTGTCCTTTACTAACGATTTTCCGAAACTGCGCGAGAAGCCGGTTGAATGGTACCGGCAAGTGGAAAGGTTCGTAAAGGTGCAAAAATGCCTGTGGACAGACCTGGATGGGTTTTTCGACATTGTGGTCCCGGTCGATCTAAGGACCGAGTGTAAAATAGCCATAGCCTGGCCTAGTGAGGAGTACACAAGAGATAAAGAAACAGGGGAACCTTCGAAGGAAGTCATGAGAAAATATGAGCAGGTAATTCAGCACTTGAAAGAAAAGGTGCCCGCAAAGGAAACTGATTGGACCAGGATAGAAAGAACAACGCAGGAAAGGGATGAGACAGTGCACTCCTATTATGAAAGGCTGTTGCAGGTGTTTAAAACCTACAGTGGTATAGATAACATCGAGATGAAGGATATGACGCACTTTATTTACAGGTTTGTAAATGGTTTAAGACCTGAAATTTGTCAGTGGATAAAAGATAACAAAATCTGTTGGCACTCCAAAAAGGTAGACGAGGTCCTGCGGTACGCAAAGTACTGGGAGGACGAAATGGCAGAAAAGAAAAAGGCTCTCAAAGAGAAGGTCATGTGGGCTCAGGTGAAGCTTGCAGAACAGCAGGAAAAGCAGTTGAGTAACATGGTCAACAATGCTAAGAACGAAGGTCATGGGGGAGGGGGAGGAGGCAAGCCCCGGCCCAAAATGAGCAGGGAAGAGGCTATGAAGAAATTTCCCTGCCATCAGTGCGGCGAAATTGGACACTGGCGTAACGAGTGTCCTTATTTGCCAGATGATAACCCCAAAACTCCTGATTTAACTCCACAGACGCAGAAAGAAAGACCAAGAAAGACTCAACCACAGGTAAAAACAGTGCAGGTGCCCCGAGCTCCTAAGCAAGTGCATAGGGGGAAAGCGACAGAGGGGGATGAGATAGAAGTCTGGGAAAGCAATGAGAACAGAAATGCAGCAACTTCGCAGTATCTATTGAATGATACCTTCCTTTGTGATGACCAGTACTGACGGGGCCTGAGAGGGGAGGATGAGGAGTGCGTACTTGGCGCCTCCTTGCCGGTAGACCAGTCCGGACCATACATTGAAGGGAAGGTTGACGGAAATTATGTCACCTTTCTGTTGGACACTGGCGCTACCCGTCCTACTGTGAGAACAGTGGATGTTCCAAACCTACCCCTCTCGGGAGAAGCCATCCAAGTAGTGGGTGTATCTAATCAATTGATTAGTACTCCCGTTACCAAGCCCATGGAGATCTCAATTGGAAACTTTAAGGAAATGCATAGATTTGTCGTTTGCGACACCAGTCCAGTAAACTTACTGGGACGTGATTTGCTGTGCAAAATGAACTGTACCATCTTTTGCACACCAAAGGGTGTTGAAATTCAGACCCCAGATGAAGACGGCATTTATAAATTAATGCTGATCAGACCTGACTCAGAAATTAAACGAATGACCATGCAGGATTTGCCCAGAGAACTACAAGAAGCAGTGAAGCCAGAGGTATGGGACTTTACTGGGAAAGATGTAGGGTTAATGAAAAACGTGGACCCCATACAGATAGCAATAAAGGACAATGCAGTATACCCCAATACTAAACCCTACAGAATGAATGCAGAAGTGAAAGCTGGTGTTACTCTGGAAATACAGAAATTGCTAGAAGGAAACATCATACAGGAGGTAATGAGTAGCCCATGTAACTCCCCGATTATGGGCATCAAGAAGCCTAGTGGCAAGTACAGAGTAGTGCAGGATCTACGGAAAGTCAACAAGATAGTAGTTCCCTGTTGCCCTATTGTCCCGAACCCAGCAGTGATTCTGTATCGGATTCCCTGGGATGCTGAATGGTTCACTGTGATAGACCTGTGTCATGCATTCTTTTCCATTCCCTTGCATCCAGATAGCAAATTTCTTTTCTCATTTGCCTTCAATGGTCACGTGTATTGCTGGAACCGGGTCCCTCAAGGGTACACAGAGAGCCCCTCTATCTTTAATCAGATCTTGAAAAAATGTTTGGAAACTTTGGTCTTACCTGGAAACTATGTGCAGTACATAGACGACCTCTTGGTGGCGTCTAAAAGTCATAGGGATTGTGTGATTGACACCATTGCCCTACTGAATCACCTGTGTGAGAAGGGACACAAAGTGGCCCCTGACAAATTACAGTTCTGTGCAAAATCAGTAAAATATCTGGGGCACCAGATAGAGAAAGGTGTCAGGAAAGTGACATCCGAGAGAGTGAGAATAATTCAAAAGATGCAGTTACCCCGTACTCAGAAAGAAATCAGAATGTTCCTGGGTGTGATAGGATACTGCAGGCAGTGGATTCTGGGATTTGCAGTCCTAGCTAGGCCCTTGATAAAAATGACCAAGAGAGGAACACCTGATATTGTAGAATGGAATGATGAAAGCTTAACAGCCTTCACCAAACTGCGAGATTGTCTGTGTACAGCTCCTGCATTGGGAATGCCAGACTATTCCAAGGAGTTTGCCCTATTCTGTGACACTCGCGATAATTGCGCGTTGTCAGTCCTGACACAAAATCATGGCACAACGAGAAGGCCTGTAGCATATTTCTCTGCCACCCTGGATCCAGTGGCTGCTGGATTACCAGGTTGTCTGAAAGCAGTAGCTGCTACCTGTGCCAGTTTAGAGCAAAGTGAGTCCATTGTCATGGGACATCCTGTAACTGTGTATGTCCCACATGGAGTAGTAATTTTACTGACTAGAACAAAAACTCAGTATCTCACCCCTAGTCGGCTGACTAAATACGAGAGGATTCTTGTGGGTGCTGCAAATGTAAACATTGTTAGGTGCAGTATTCTGAACCCAGCCACCTTACTCCCCGACCCAAAGGATATGGAAGGGGGGGTGGATGATGAGCATGATTGCATTGATTTAACAGAATTCAATACCAAGCCACGCCCAGACATAAAAGAAACACCATTGCCTGAGCATGATAAGGAACTATTTGTGGATGGTTCATGTCTAAGGCATGAACAAGGAGGCCTGAGTGCTGCCTATGCGGTAGTCTCCTTAGACAAAATTGAAGAAGCAGGTTATCTATATCACATAAAGTCTGCACAAGTAGCCGAATTGATCGCTATGATAAAAGCCTGCCAAATTGGGAAAAATCTACGCATAACAGTGTATACTGACAGTCAGTACTGTTATGGGGTTGTGCATGACTTTGGCCAATTGTGGCTACAGAGGGAGTTCCTGACTTCATCGGGTACCCCTATTCGAAATGGAAAAGTTGTTCAAGACCTTTTAGAGGCAGGAACTGGCAGTGGTAAAATGTGTTGCTCATAAGAAGGGCATTGACCTTGTATCACTGGGAAATGATTTTGCTGATCGAGTGGCCCAGTGGTGCGCCAGAGATCGGTATATCGTAAATCCAAAACGAGGGGGGGCCAGGAACCAGCTGCCAACTTCAGGTGTTTGAAGAAGTGCCTACATGGGATGAAGTGAAAGAGTGGCAGCAGGCGGCACCTTGGCAAGAAAGAGAGAAATGGAAGGAAGATGGGTGTCGACCAAGACGTGTGGATGGTGTCATTTTGGGCCCAACTGGTATGGCTGTGTTACCTAGACACTTACTTAGCACAATGGCGAGGTTGATACATGAAGGATCACACATTGGTAGGGACGCCATGATTCTAGTGTTCCAACAGACTTGGTACAGTAAAAAGTTCAGGAAAGTAGCAGAATCCCTCTGCCAGAGGTGCCTGTCATGTCAAAAGATTAACCCAGGCAAGAAAACGGTGGTAGAACTGGGAAAAATTGGGAGGTCCGGGGGTCCCTTTGTGAGGATACAGGTTGATTTCATCACCATGCCCCGGCGTGAAGGGAAGCGATATGTCCTTGTCATGGTCTGTTTATTTTCCAAGTGGGTGGAGGCTTTCCCTACTCCCCAAAATGACGCAATAACCGTAGCTAAGTGTTTACTAAAAGAACTGATACCTAGGTTCGGAATGCCAGTCACTATTGAATCAGATAGAGGCCGACATTTTCATAATGAAGTGATCGATGAACTCTGTAAGGCCTTTGGAATTTCACAAAAACTTCACTGTGCCTACCGTCCAGAGGCTTCTGGAATAGTGGAACAAGTAAATGGAACTATCAAAAACAGACTAGCAAAACTGTGTGATGCATCTGGCATGAACTGGGTGAAGGCCCTGCCCCTGGTCCTGATGGGACTCAGAAGTGTTCCAGACCGCAAGACAGGCCTAAGTCCCCATGAAATCATTATGGGAAGAGTGATGAGACAAGCATGGGTACCAGGAAGCAAACTGTTGAGTATTACTGATGATTTGGTGCTTGAATACTGCAAGAGATTGGGTGACCAAGTGCGTTCTATCTCTCGCCAGATCGGAGAAGACGCCATCCTCAATCCAACGACTCCTCTCCACAAACTGGCCCCGGGGGACTGGGTGAAGATAAAGAAGCATACTCGGAAGAGCTGCCTGGAGCCAAGGTGGGGAGAGAAACGTCAGGTGATCCTGGTAACTAGCACAGCAGTAAAGTGTGCAGGAGTTCCACGCTGGGTACACGCCAGCCACACCCAGAAGGTATTACCAGACAAAGAGCCTGAAGAAGAAGGGCGTCAAGCAGAGGACTCTGCAGGAGCCAGACCGGAAGTAGTTGACGACGTACAGCCCAGTACCAGTCGAGCTGCAGGATCAGCAGACGTTGGCCCAGGAATAGTTGATAACGAACTACCAAGAGCCCAGCCTGCTGAAGGGATCCAAGAAGCTGAGCCGGAAGTAGCTGAAGACGAGCTGCCAAGCATATGGCCAGAAGAGTGGATTCCCTTGATTGATCTCACTGAAGACCCCATTCGAACAAGTGAGCGACTTCGGGAAGGTAGAGAGTGGACTAGAGAGGAAAGGCAAGGCACAGGCGAAGAACCTCAGAATCTTGAGATTCACATCAAAACTGAGGAAGGAGAAGGTCAGACAGGGACAGAGCACGGGATTGATACAGAACAAGTGGATGCTGCAGAGCCAGTGCCCGATACTGAACAGGTGAAGTATACAGAGCAAGTGTTTGATACTCCTCCACTGACTCCTGATATCGGGAAGGGACAGACTAGACATAGCGTAATAGTTCGAGCAGAAGAAAGTCCAGAGATCGAAGTGCTTGAACAGGATCAGATAGAATTAGAAGAACGTGTTCAGGAAACAGAGTCAGAGACACTTGAAGAGCAAACACATAATTTACCTGAACAAGGCCAGATTAGTACCCAGGCAGAAGAAATAGATGCGAGCCCTGGAATTAGTCAGATAGAAGAAGAAGAAACTGAAACAGAATTGCCAACAGTTAATGAGAACAAAAGGGCAAGAGAAGGAAACGAAGTCCAAGTACCAATCAAAAGACTCAAGAAAAGGAAGCATCTGGAGCCTAGATTCGTAAAGAAATTGAGACTGAGGATAAAAACGGTGGAAGAGAAACGTGCAGAAGAAAGGAGAAGTGCACGCATAGCTAAGCAACAAGAAGATACCTCCAATCGAAGGAGTGATCGAATAAAGAAACAAAACAAGAAGTACAAGTCACCTGAATGGACACTTGTGTTGGAAGAACTTGAAGATCTTGATATAACTGACGTAAGCGACGGAGAGCCCGTCCCTGAGTACTCTGACGAAGAAGAAGAAGAACCACCGTGAATTTGCACAAAGTAAGATACTTGTGTAAAGTCACAAAGAGGGGTTGAGAAACTTCTTCTGAAGCCGAAATGTCTGATTCAAACGTGAATGGTAGACCTAGTCGCAGCTGTTGCAAAACATGCTGCAAGGTATGTGTCTGTAGTGTAGTTGTCCTGATATTAGTTTGGATAGGACTAACAATTTTCATTCCCTTTGCTGTGAGCAAAAATACTAACATTGTCCCTACTGAAATTGTAAATACTGACAGTGAGGAGTTGACAACACAGAGTGTAGCAAGACATGAAAGAGCACTGAGACAAACAAAACAAGACTTAGAAGCATCAGATGAGGGAGGACTACATTTTCATGGAGTTAAGAACAGGACACACTTAAATGTTTTCGCAAACTTGTTAATACACTATGTAGAGACTATGGAAATTGAAGATTGCTATGTCTGCATGAAGCTACCTACCTCTGTAGCTGAAGGCGTGACATACCATCACTTGCCACTGACATATGGAATCTCCTGTAGTATTTTAGCTAGTTTATTTTACAAAAGAGGACCGTTACAGTACTATTACTCTAACAATGACGTGATCTTTTCTGAGCTTCCTATACGTGGGAACTTGAATCCTGTACATACCAAAAGTGACGTAATACGATATATGGGAGACTACTTTCTGACTATAGGTAACATTGACATAGCGGACGCACACAGAGATAACTTGACTTGTTCTTTGCGTGAGCAGGAAAAGATGTTCCTGAACATGGCAGAGAAAAGGAGAATTAAAATACAAAAGAAGGCTAATGACGAAAGTCAGAAAAGGCCGAGATGGGCAGAGAACATGGAAGGCACCTCATCTGGTGGGGCGGGTCCTGCTCTGTTGCTGGATTTTGAAAAGAAAGGCAAGCTATGTCTTCACCGCGAGAAGACTAGCTATTATAATAACATTTTCATTGGTTCCAGTGAATGCGAACATAATTACAAGGTAATTGGAGGTTGGGGTTTCAAAAATGGGTCAGAGCCTGTGTTTCCTGGAATTTATTATATTTGTGGGGACAAGGCTTATTTTAAATTGCCGGATCACTGGTATGGAAGCTGCTATTTTGGCATTGTCTTCCCGAAAATATACCACGTGAATGGAGTTGCTGGAAGCAGTGAAAATACTAATGGCTTAGCGCGTAGTAAAAGAGAAAGTATAGGTGAAATTATGGGTAGTATTTTCAGTGCACTGATACCTGGAGTGGGAGTGGTTCTGAACACTCACAGAATTTGCAAATTGTCTACTATAGTGGATGTGTTGTCTACTGACACAGCTCATGGATTTCTGCTGGTCAATACCGAAATGGTTGCGATCAGATCAATGGTTTTGCAGAATCGACTTGCTCTTGATACCTTATTAGCGAAAGAGGGCGGAGGCTGCCGGATGTTGAAGGCGCAACATTGTTGCACTTATATTCCGGATAAAAGTGTACAGCTCAAAAGATATGTGAAAAACATTACTAATTTGGCAAAGGAACTCAAACCACTCGAGGTTGATAGTGCCTGGAAGAGACTGGTAGATGGTCTCTCAAATGTAGGTCATTGGCTTGCTAGCGTAGGTAAAGGCTTATTGTTCAAGGTACTGATGCCAATTGGAATTATAGGTCTCATCCTATTTTTCATATTTGTCTGCTGCAAATGTCGTAAGCACACCAGAAAGCATGAAGTGAATGCAAGAGGAGTGAAACGGAGTGTGGATGAGCTTGAATTAGAAGAGATGAATAATCAGATCTATAAAAAGGTGAAGAATTCTCACCCTACCAAAACTGAAAGAGAAAAGCTAGAGCGAATGTTGGAAGAGATAGAGCTGTATAAAGTGTGAAAGAAAGTTGGCATCTGGTTCCATTTATTTTGTGATGATAGTAAATATCATCAAAGAGGGGATTGATGAAGCAAAGCTTCGCATATTTTGCGACTTGCTGTATTCATGAACCTCGTCTGTGTGTAACAAAGTAATAATTGTATGTCTTACTAATGTTTATTTTATGTTAAACGAGGTTTCCCGATGCTTGCATATGTGTTTTACTAAAATAATTTACTCGAGTCATTTAAAATGTCTGCCGCTTGTATTTAGTTACTGCGCATGCGTCAGCCACACTCACGTGTCCTGACGTGTCTGCAGAGTTGGAGGGAAAATTATGCGCATGCGTAATACATAGCTTTGCCGATAACGTGGTACTGCTCGTGCCACTGCTCTTGTGACTGTTGATATGTAGCTAACATTTAGACTGCATAAGTATATTTCTTAGTGATAAGTTGAAAGTACAAACCCTGTGATGGGTTTTCATAATGTTATTTTTATGTATTAATTTGTTTTCGCTTACTTTTCATGTACCGCGGGGAATGGGGGTCTGACGGCACCAAAAGCCATCTTGGAGGTCCCTTCTACGCATGTGCGACTTTCTGGGGCACCGACAACCTTGGCTGATGGAACACCGCCAGTTGGCAGTGATGGGCAAGATGCTCCTGAGAACTGACCTGCGAACTCGGCTGGACGAAATCATGTGTCCCTGTTCCTCTACATTGTACAATTGTCATTGTATTTGCGCAGTTTCTCATGGGAACCCCAATCTCGCTAGGCGGTACCCAGATATGTAAATGAAGCATCCAAATAGTGTGTTATGATTGGTGTGTTACCCAAATCCTACCTTTGGACCAATCGAAATTGGGGATTCTGACACTTTGCAACATTTGGGGGGTGGTACCCTGTCCCAAAAGAGTATATCTACCCTGGGTTCACCTAGGGAATTTGTCCGACTTGTCTGGTTTAGCTGACCTGTCACTGACCCATCGCACTCAATAGGTGACTGAAGATACAGAGCGCTGCGGAGCACTCTGTCCGAAATTGACCATAGACTAAGGTTTTACTGAACCTTAAAGTGCTGGCGAAGCACTTTGCTGGGAGTTCGCTGACCCAATCGGGGTCTTGATCGATAGCTGCAGAGAGGGTGGAGCGCAGGCGTTGCTTCCAAACTGCGGGTGCGGTCCTGTCCTGAGCGGTCCTGTCCTGAGGGTTTGCTGTCCTGTCCTGAGGGTCCTGTCCTGATTCCTATTCCGAGGGTATCCTGTCCTGTCCTGGGTGTCCATTCTGCACCTGCTGTCCTTTGAGGGGTATCCTTCTTTGAGGGTTTCCTGTCCTTAACTGACCCGTGGCCAGGGTTTGGTTTCCACACCAGTCTAGGTAAATACTGCTCTAAATTCTTTAAAACTTGCACCTTTCTATTTTTCTGTCTTTTGCTTCAATAAAGAGACATCTTTGCACATGTTGATTTTCCATGCTTTTTTGCCGCAACTATTGAAACGTAAAGTCATTTGCATATTTTCTTAATATGTTCCCATGTTACCCTACCTTTTAGAAATCATATTTTGCATTGCAGTTTGTCATTTTCTGATATGGTCTAGAACGGCCTTACTTAAATTGTCTAAAGACTCCCTGCCCTGAATGCATAGCGTTACTTGTTGCATCTCATATTAGCGTTTCTATGATTACCCTGACTTTATTTCTCTATAGTTATGTACTTTTCATTATTTCGGTTATTGATTGCCTTATTCTTGTAAGTTTGATGCTTGATGAAAACGAACTTTAGATAAAGCTTTTAAAACTTCCAGTTGTCCGTGGTCATTTTACAACAGTATTGAAAGATATTTGAATTTGCATTTGCTGCCTTTCCTTTTACAGCTAGGCCCCATATCCGTTGAGGTCATAGGTACCCGTGTTTGTGGATGGTAAGTCGGGTACACTGAGTAATAACGGTAGGGAACAAACAAATTGGTAGTAGCCCGTGAAGTCGCCTGGTCAATGAATAGTGTGAATTGAAAGTATATGGGCCCTGAAGCCGGAAACGGCGAAATCATTGGCTGGGTGACCTCGCGCGCTCTATCAAGAGACAGTGAGTTTACTAAAAATTGTCATTACCACTCCAATCACAACAGCCGAAGCTGAACGATGATTTTCAGCCTTAAAGCGCATTAAGACATTCCTCAGGAACACCATGCTAGAGGAAAGACTCAATGCTTTGGCGATGCTCTCTGTAGAGAGCAAGCTAGTCCAAAAAATACCGGACTTCAACATGCAAGTAATTGACAAGTTCGCTACACTGAAAGAGAGACGTGCAGATTTCATTTACAAAAAGTGAATGCTGCTACTTGTTTGTTGAATAAAAAAAATACTGATTGAGGTACTCAGAAATGCATTGTTATCTCTGTTTTTAAAAGTTTTCTAATGTTTGTTCCTATTTGGGGACTAAACAGATTTTAATGATCAAATGGCGTATTAAGTACATTTTGTTTCACCTAAACACTATAATCTGTGTGGAAAGACATGCGTGATAAAGTCAAATGCGTTCTAATGGAAACGTGGTAAAGGTAAGGCGTGGTTCCCTATGCTTTGTGAAGGCTGTTTCCCAACTGCTGTGCAGCTTCTTCTACTCTTAGAGCTGATATTTTCATGAAAGTCTTATAGTCTGAATTCAGCACCTGAGCGTAATAGGACGGAATGTATGAAGCTCTGTGGTTATACTGAATAAGCAGCTACCTATGTTATGCCATCTATTATTGTAATAACTACACTTTCACAATTGCTTTAACGTGAAACGTGAAACGTGAAAAAGCCTTTTATTGTTCGAATATTTAAAATCATTACAATATGCTAACAATATAAACTAATTGTATAAAAACCAAATAAGTTAAATTCCCTAATTGTTACTACAGCCTAATAAAGCATAAAACATTCAGTATAGTATCATAATCTGACTATACAGTTTAAGAACAAAGTGCCTTGATTTTTAAGTGGGAGGTGTGTCCGCCTCTCCCATGCTTCCAGTCCTACAGCTTTCTTTGTATGGCTCTGCATTTGCGGACAATGCTGCGCAAATTAGTTCTATAAATTTCCCCAGCCGTGCTACTGTTTGACTTGCTGTTGAAGAAAAACACAAGTCAGAGATTTATCTGCATTGAGTGAGGCCCTGAGCTCTGCAGATTGGGGTGATCAAACGGTGCCTCTCACTGGCTAGCTTTGGGCAGCAACACAACAAATGGTACCAGGATTCCTGATGGTAATCACAAAGTCTGCATGCTGCTGATTTATCCACGCGGGCCCAACTTTGATTAAACTCAGCTATGGGTAATGCGAGGAGCCTCATGTTGTGGTAAATAAATAAATAATACCCTATTTTTGAATGTATAAATGAATAACAGATAGCTCAATAAATAAGAGTCAAGATTCGAGGTAGTAGGAGGTTGCAGGTTTATTACAGCATAAAGGGCAGGAACAGGATGGTAAGGCCCAGCAGCGCTGTCGGGGTCAGGATCGGGACAAGGGAACAACTTTTTGATAACAGTGCATGAGCATATATACATAACGCAAACACATAGCATTACATTGCAATAGGCGTAGCAGTGGGTGGAGCAGAAGGTGTGACGCGTAGCAGTCGCGAAAGATAAGGGTGAAAAGAGGTGTAACAGGGCGTATACATAGACATGTGATGCAAACGTAACAGAATATGTCATGAATAGGGCGGAAAACCATGGAGGGGGCTACCTAAGGAGCCGGGACCTCTAACCTGATGGTGCGCGCAAACTAGCAATGACGTATCACTAGGAGAAGCTGGGGGCTATGAACTCTGTGCTAGGAGCAGAGACTGAAGTCTGGAGAGTCAGGGCGACATGTACCTAAACAGTATCTAGTATCTGATGTTTAGAGAACATGTTGATATAAACTAGAAGTCAGGAGGGGAAAGGCTAACTTGATTCTAAGACTGGACCATGCATTATTCTACATGTAGTGCGTGATGAAGAATATTAAATGACCATTAATACAGTATTTCTCTAACGTGGAGACGTGAAGGCTAGACAATGACGGAAACTATTGATGCGATTCAGTAATTTAGGAATGCAGAGAAGGAGGACTGAACTGATAACTGGAATCATAACATATTTTTGGCAGACTCAAAGGCAGAGCCAGCCTGAACCGGGCACTGTGAGGCAGGAAGTAAGTGAAGGGTCGAGGATACAGGTGGGGGCTGTATCGCTCCTCAGCGAGGTTTCAGGAGACAGGAGCTGAATCTGGTGTCCAGGCCCTTTTGAGGCCTAGAGACGGGGACTTTATAATGGAATAACGTGCATACTGAGAAACGTGGCAACGTAGCTTTACATAGGCCTGATATTCGTAGTATTCACGAGAACTGGAAACTGGCATACTAGAGGTGGACACAACTATAATTGTGTCTTGAATCGAACATGGGGAATACATATGCATATTAATCATGCACACATAACATATGATGGATGACACGTAGTGATACAGAACATGGCAAAATTTACTTTTCCACATTCCCTCCTTGTCACTACGTTTCCATCAGGAAACATCAATATTCATGATACCATCTATCATTTCATACAGTATCATTTGCTCGTCTCGAATTATCCTGGAACGGGATTTAGAACGGGGCTTGGGACTAGGAATACAAGAGGTAGCACAAATGCCGCAAATCGCAGGGCCACATTGTATACAGAGACAGCAGCTGAATATGATCGCTACTGCAATACCTAGGAAGGACAATATTTTCCATCCCCAGGCGGAAATTATATTCCAGAACCAACCGGACCATGTCCAGGTGCCTGGATCTTGGTGTAACAGATGGGCAATTTTATGGAGTCTGGTTATAGCTGAATAAACAGACGGCGCGTTATTTGGAATAAAAATGCAGCAACTAGATCCGATGACTCTACAGGCCCCGCCCCTATCGGCCAGTATGACGTCAAGGACGAGACGATTCTGTAAAACGACAAATCTCATAGCAGATTGCTCTTCAGTTAAGTTACCTAGAGCAGAGGCAGTCTCATTTACTACAGCTTCGAGGGTTCTGGTTAACCTACGGATTAGCTTACTATTCTGGATAGGTCCTATAAAGAAAAAGAAACCTCTGTTGAAATCTGTATACTGTTCTAGGGTAGTTTCAGTATAATCGACAATTGGGGACTCCCTTCTATGTCTAATGTGTACTAGATGTGTGTTTCTATGATAATCAGATGGGGCTAGGAAAACTGGTGGCAGTAGGAAGGCAATGTAACAGGTTCCCTCCCAATCGAGGGGCAGACGAACATATGCAGTTTGACCACAAATAAAATAAGAATGACGTGAAGCTTTGAAAATGGATTTCCCACTGTCACTATACTTGACAATAGTAGTACAATCACTATGTCCTACATGTACGGAACCATTATTTCGGACACATAATTCACCTCTGACTGGCAGTACTGAAATAGCAGGTAAGTCTGGAGTGGAATCAGACTGAACATTCAGGACCATGAAATTCGAAGAATAGTTACCTAAATTATACACTTCATTTTCTAGATCTAAACCTGTTCTGTGGGGGAGACCTTGCTTGTCTGGAAAACATGTATTGTTAAGAAAAGACATATCTGTTGAGGATGACGTTAACGTGGACCATGCTCCACACGAACCATTATGTGAGAATGGATAAGGAAAAAGTGGCAGAACTCCCTTCGGTGTCTGGAAAGGGGGGAGTCGACCACACACCCAACAATTAGTGGCATTGCTGGTCTGGTGTGAGTAATGTAACATGCGGATAAAGGAATTATTTCGCATAGCGAGGCGGTAAGAGAGTTCATGAGGAGGCAGATCACTAAACGTGTGCTCTACTGTAGCATTAGCAGACATATTTACATGAGAAACTGGAAAGTACAGGTAAAACGCATAACTGGTGCAGGAAATCATAATACTGAGAAATAATATGAAACATAGAAAAATGATACATCGGATTGAGTTTTGACTAACTCTCTCACTATGGGGGTCTATTTTATACATGTCAGAAACAGTCTAACCGTTTCACCTAGGGGAGGACTTAGACAATCAAACTGGCTGACTTATTTTACTAGACCTTAACTTGAGTTTATACTCCTGTTGCGGAGTTTTCTCTAACAGGGGGGGTGTAGTAACATTGTCATTTGCGGGACAGTCCTTGAGAACAATGCTTTGGCAATCCTTCAAATCCTGGGAAATGTTCTTTGGGACGGGTTTCAGTCCATTAAACTGTTTTACATGAGAAAGGTGCACCCAGCCTTTGCGACCTTCCAACTTCACGGCTGTACGGGTGGTGAGGAGGACCTGTCGGGGCTCTTTCCAGCGAGGCTCCAACGGACTTGATCTGTCAAAATTCCTCACCAACACCATGGATCCTGGAACGATTTCATGCGGTGCCACCTCGGTATTGTCTGGAAATGCGGCGGCAACCTGTGAACGACATGAGTTGAGGGCAGACATCAAGGAAGCTAGGTAATCTGTCAGCATATTACTTGAAACATCGGTAATACTTCGGGGTCTAGGAGTACCCCACATGTTAGGGGGGCGGCCGAAAACGACCTCATACGGGGACAGACCTGATCTGGAATGTGCGACCATGCGCATATAAAATAAAGCAACTGGTAGAGCTACCAGCCAGTCCACACCTTTTTCTTTGCATACTTTTGCAATTCGGATTTTCAGAGTCTGATTATGTCTCTCTACGAGACCGGCTGCTTCAGGATGGCGTACACAATGAAACTTCCACTGGTACCCTAACAACAGGGAAACGTGCTTCATCAACTCAGATGAGAATGGCTGGCCGTTGTCAGAATATACGACTCTAGGGAGTCCATAGCGGGGGAAGAACTCACGAACCAACTGCTTGGCAGTGGTCGCGGCTGTGTAATCTGGGACTGGATATGCTTCTGTCCACCTGGACAAAGCGCATACAACTACAAGGACATACTTGAAACCTCGACATCGCTCCATCTGAATATAATCCATCTGGAGGACTTCAAAAGGGTGGTCAGGGGGCTGGAATCCACCTTGTTCCACCGGGACACTTTTACCTGGATTAAACTGACAACATATCATACAGGTACGGACTTTCTGCTTGGCTGCAGCTCGTAAATGCTTGTTGAACCAAATGTTCTGGATACTGTCTAACATAGCTTTTTCTCCTAAATGTGCTGGACTATGTGCTGTATTAATAATGACTTGAACCATAGAGTCGGGGAGAAACCAGGTGGCTCTACCCTTCGTTAACCATCCTTGATCTGTCTGGACCCCTCCTTGTTCGGACCATTTCTTGATTTCTTCGGGAGTAGCATGTAACTGGATATCTATGACATCTTGTGTAGGGTCCTTAACTGTCATGCATGTGGTCGGATCTGGAGTATGTGTCTGATTAACTGGAATGTCTGGAGTCTGTGCTGTAAACTTGGCTGTGCGATCTGCTAGATCATTACCTTGGGAAATAATGTCAGTAACTTTCGTATGTGCTTTACATTTCATGATAGCAATAGATGTCGGTAAATGTATGGCATCTAACAGAGCTTGAATAAGGAGACCATGCTGAATCTTGGTTCCATGAGAAGTCATGAAACCTCTCTCCTGCCAGAGCACTCCGAAGTCGTGTACAACTCCAAATGCGTAGCGTGAATCTGTGTAAACATTAACTTTCAAGTTCTTGGCGTGTATGCAGGCTTGGGTCAGAGCAACTAGCTCTGCTGCTTGAGCGGACAGGGTGTCAATGCGGTGTGTCTCAATAACTTCAGTATCAGTAGTCACTGCATACGCGGCGACTAGTTCTCCTGTACTTGTTCTCATACATGAACCATCCACATAAAGTGTCAGGTCGGGGTCTGGTAACGGAATATCTGTCAGATCTTGTCTTGGCTTTGTCGTAATGTTAACTACTTCCACACAGTCATGTGTGGCAGAATTCGGAGTAACTGATGGTAACAGTGTAGCAGGATTTAAAATGTTGCAGCGTCTGATTTCTATGTGTGGCTGGAACAGTGTCAATTCATAACCTGTTAAACGTGCAATTGTCAAGTGCTGAGTCTGTGTTCGGTTTAAAAGAACTTCCACGGAATGTGGAACGTGTACTGTCAAGGAGTGTCCTAAGACTATGGAATCACTTTGTCTGATAGCTAGGGCTGCGGCTGCAACTGACTTGAGGCACGCAGGCAGAGCCTGGGCTACAGGATCTAATGTGCTCGAAAAATAAGCACAGGGCTTGTATTGTCCTGCTTGATCTTGTGTGAGAACAGATAATGCTGTACCTTCGCGTTCAGTGACGAAAAGTGTAAAAGGCTTACTGTAGTTCGGTGTCGCTAGAACTGGAGCTTGGCATAGGGCTTTCTTTAACTCATTGAAACTAAGTGTATGTTCAGATGTCCAAGGGAGGACAGTCGGTATGGCTGCCTCCTGTGTCGTTAACTGTATCAGTGGCTTGGCTAGAAATGCATACTGGGGAATCCATTGTCTGCAGTAAGAAGTAAGGCCAATAAAAGCACGTACCTCCTTCTGGGTCTTGGGCTGAGGAAGACTCGCTATTAACTGGATACGGTCTGGTGTCAACTGCCTACCCCTCTTGGACAGTAAGTGTCCTAAGTAGACCACTTGCTGGACACAGAATTGAAGCTTAGAAGGGGACACCTTGTGCCCCATCTCGGCTAGGAAATACAAGACTGTAAGGGATGCTCGCTCGCAAGCACGTTCAGAACGGGCTGTGATCAGGAGATCATCGACATACTGGAGCAGGGCAGTGTCAGTTGGCATGTGAATGTTGTCTAGTTGTCTCTTGAGTGCTTGACTGTAAATACTAGGACTTTCTGTGAAACCTTGAGGAGCGCGTGTGAACATATAGCTCCTTCCATTTAAACAAAATCCGAAAAGGAACTGGCTGTCTGGATGAATAGGGACACTGAAAAACGCGTTCTTGAGGTCTATGACAGTGAAGAACGTGGCTTCGGAATCAATGGCCGTTAATAGGGAAGAGATGTCTGGGACAACTGGGTACTGAGGAATAATACACTTATTAAGCTCTCGTAGGTCAATCACTAATCGATATACTGGGGGTGCATTTGGATCAGTACGTTTCATGACTGGAATGATCGGAGAATTACATACATTGGAGTCAGTTTCTACAACCACTCCTTGAGCCATGAGCTCGTCAATAATTTTGGATAAGGCTGCTACAGCCTCAGGTGGCAATCTGTACTGTCTGATTCGTGGTAACACTACACCTGGCTTGAGAGTCACACGATAGGGTGTGATTTGCATATAACCAACATCAGTTGGACCTTGCGCCCATAGATGCTGTGGAACATTAGACAGTCTTGAATCAAAATCTCGTAATACATAGTGACCCTTAAAGTCACGTAGGAACAATCGTATTCCCTCTGGGGAACAGCATATAACTGCACCTAACTCTTTCAGTGTTTTAATGCCTAATAGATTTTCTGGACATGACTTAGTAAGTAACAGATCAGTAGTGCGGGACAATGGACCTACTTCTAGAGAAACTGGCTTTGAAATCTCATTTACGATAGGTTTTCCTGAAAATCCAAGGGAAACATTTCTTGAGCCTGAGAGCGGAGCCCCTGGAACTTCGGCGTGACTAATTGTGGTCCTACTTGCCCCTGTATCAATCAAAAACTTTCTGTCTTTCCCTAATACTTGACTGTGAACATAGGGACCTTCTTGATCTACAGGTATCTCGATGAGAGGCAAGCCTACCTCCCTCTCTAGGCTGTTTCATGAATACTGCTGGTACTCTGGATACTCAGACTGTGCATACTGGTACATCTGCTGTGTAACGTGCTGTGTTGCAGCAATAGGCTGCGGAGCTGTAACTGTCTGTGGCGCATTCTGTGGCTGAGGAATCTGTGAAACTTGTTCTTGTCTAGGCGGACGTGGTCTTTCTTTAGTCTTACCAGTAGCTATGTTGTGTTTCAGAACTGCACACTCATTTATAAAATGACCTGGCTGTTTACAATAATTGCAGTTCCCTTTAACGGGAGCTGCAGGATGACTGGCTTGATTCGGACCCCTCTTCTGACTGTCTTGAGGAACAGATTGTGCAACTAGTACTTTCATCTTCGTGTCTTTCATACGTTTTCTTTCGTGTTCTTGTTCTTCTCTGATTCTATTCTGGTGGTATTGAAGCATCTGCAACATCTGGGACGGGGTATTAGCTTGCCAGGTACTTTCGACTTTCAAAACTCGATTTTTAATTTGTGGACTTGAATTCTCGACTAATTTAGTAACAAAAAGGTGAGGGTATGACTCACTACTCATCTTGAGGCCACTGTTGATGCTAAAACATTTTTCAAATCTAGAATAAAAATCACTAATATCTTCGTCTTGTTTCTGTTTACAGGCTGAGATTGCATCCCAGTCTTCTTTTCTAGTTGTCAATAATCTGGGTAAAACTTGTATTAATAATTCCGGTAATTCTTTACATTTATCTCCAAGACCGGTACCTGGTACTCGTGCCTTATCTTCAGCTTCTAGAACTGCCCAATCGATCTTTTTCTCTCCCACCTCCCATTCTTTTTCCTTGAGCTTTTCATACACCCCTGCGGGCAGCAGAACCTTTAACATTTTAATTATATCTGGATACGTGTATTCTCCCATACGGAGCATGTCTTTTAATTCTCTATGGAACCCTGCTGGATCTTTATCATGACAGGGAATTAATTTCTTCATCTCCAGAAGTTCCATCTTTGTGATCGGAGTGTATACAAACACTCGCTGCATTTCGCCACCCGTTCCTCTAACTGGGTGGACTTCTCGTAACGGATTCTGTCTCTCCATGTAAAATGGTTTACTTTCTGGAGGTGAGACATGAACAAAATGCGGGTTCAGAAACGTTCTATATTTGTGGCGCTGTTCTAGAATGATACTAATTAAATCGGTACCTAGACCTCTCCATCTATACTGGAGTAACTCGTTCAGGATATCATGTAACGGACCTGGATCAGAGTGTTGACCCTCATACAAAGTAATGAGGTGCTGAATCATATACATACCCACCAGTCGTTGTTCGGCTGGGGGCATTTTCAGAAACATTTGTGCCACTATTTCGTCTGGAAAAGTGGTAGAATCAGTAATCCATCGGACTGCTGATCGGGCTAGTTCTTGTTCATGCATGGTACTTAACTCACTGTAACCGATTCGTGATTTCAGAATGTGATCGGTAGCTTGAAACACTTGTTCTAGTGAACCTTGTTCTGGTGCTGGAGAATGAAAAATAGACTTGTGTTCTAGGCGTAAATGGCGATCTGGAAATCTAGATTTTCCTACATACGCTATTCTGTCGGGATTCTCGTCCTCAACCTCTTCCGGATCAGAGTTACTTTCTTTCTCGCTTACTTGTGCTGCTTTACGCTGTTCGTGTAACTTTATTATTTCTTTACGGATTTTCTTGTACATACTCTCCATAGCACCGACGGTCTTGTGCTTACCCTCGGCTATATTATCACTCCACCTTGTCAGGGTTCTCATTTCAGCCGGATATTTAGACGGGTAATCTTGTTCTCTTATTAGACAATTGATCAGAAACTTTAATATCATGAGCTGGATCTCGGCTTTCCTTTGAGACATGGCCTCGCTAATGCTTTCTGGATCATCCCCTGTACGGATGAAACGATATATTCTGTCTAGATCTTCTTTCATATTCGGTAAGGTGACTAGATACTCGGCCACCTTTCTTACGCGGAATGAATATAAAACCATATTATCCTCGCCTGGGACTGGATCATAGCCGCATTCGGCAAGGGATTTTCTTATTTCTGCTACAGTCTGATGTCTGGGCGTACGCTGTGACGCTTGTGCATGTAATTCGGCTGTCGTTAAACGCTTGTGTGGCGGCGGGGTTTGAGGAGTACCTCCCCCTGCGGCCCCTAAACTAGAGTCGTCTACTGAGGCTCTTCGTCCTGGCAGAGTGGGAAATGGAAATGCAGGCTGGACTTGTATGGCGGGCTGGACCGGGGGGACCGTAGCAGGTACTCCGGTGTCTGGAGGAGCGGGAAGTGCCTGATTTACAGGGACTGGCGGAGCGCGAACAGGATTTGCATATTCTGGGACTGTGTCGTCCAAATAGGACGAAATAAAAATATCAGCTGCGGTCTGTTTGTGACGTAGCTTGGTCGGAACTAATGGTGGCGGGAAATTACTGGATGCCTCTGGGGTCGCTTTTGGCAAGCCCTCGGCAAGGAGAGGATACATACCCCTAATAAGGGCATGCCTCTGTCTGTCTGACTGTTCGGCTTTGACTTGTTCACCTATCTCGATTAGTTCTTTTTCTTGTGCTCGTTCTAAGGATTCTCTACTTAATTCTGACTTTCTGATTTCCTTTTCAGTTCTTTTATGAGCTTCTTTGCGCCATAACTCGATGGCATCTTTCTGTGACTGTCTGGCTTTCTTTTTCCATAATGCCTCTTCTACTCGCATGATGCACTCGGCATCCCATGTGCCCGATACGGGCCATCTATACTTTTCTTCTAACTGTTTGGTATACTCTACCCATAAATCTAGATACAATATGGCGCTTATGCCATGCTTCTGATACATAAAATGACCTGGACTGTCCCTAGGCGGAACTGGAACTGCTGCTTCCAGCAGACCCTTTCTGGTTTTTAACTGACGTAATTTCGAAAAGAGCGGCATGACTGAACTATAATCTAGACACAATACAATACACAATAAACACGATACTTATTCCCCATTCATACCACGACATTAAAATACATGAAGAACATTTAAAAATAACAGTTCGAACAGAATACTACCTGGAATACGGAACACAGAATACATGAATTTTCTCGAGAACAGAACTGACTAGAACAGGAACTAGATGCACTGCTGAAACAGTACGAAACTTACCGGTCTCATAAAGAGACACGTCAGGACCCGCATCCACCGAAGTGGACACTTCGTTTGTGGGTCTGTGTACCACCAACCCACGGACCAGAGTCAATTAGATTGACCCTGTCTAGATACCACCCCAGTAACGGTACTCACCGGGCAGCAAGAACGGAAGGCCTCAGACTGGACTGGACTGCCTCGACGTCGGACGGACGAACTTCGGACTTCTGTTACGGGTGGGCCTCCGGATACCTCGGACCTTGAACTCTCGGCTTGGGCTCTGGTCGGGACTCGCCGCGTTCCTCCACCGTCTCGTTTGGATGCTGGACCGCCTCCTCCGTCTCCTCCGTGGGCCTGAGGGATACTTGAAGCAGAAATATCTGCCGGTGCGCAGAAGAGTTCCGTCACGACTGCAGAGGGTCAGGGGGTCGGCGTGGCTTCACCGACGCGTGGGGAAAGGGCAAGTCCCTGTTCGGGCGCCATTATGTGGTAAATAAATAAATAATACCCTATTTTTGAATGTATAAATGAATAACAGATAGCTCAATAAATAAGAGTCAAGATTCGAGGTAGTAGGAGGTTGCAGGTTTATTACAGCATAAAGGGCAGGAACAGGATGGTAAGGCCCAGCAGCGCTGCCGGGGTCAGGATCGGGACAAGGGAACAACTTTTTGATAACAGTGCATGAGCATATATACATAACGCAAACACATAGCATTACATTGCAATAGGCGTAGCAGTGGGTGGAGCAGAAGGTGTGACGCGTAGCAGTCGCGAAAGATAAGGGTGAAAAGAGGTGTAACAGGGCGTATACATAGACATGTGATGCAAACGTAACAGAATATGTCATGAATAGGGCGGAAAACCATGGAGGGGGCTACCTAAGGAGCCGGGACCTCTAACCTGATGGTGCGCGCAAACTAGCAATGACGTATCACTAGGAGAAGCTGGGGGCTATGAACTCTGTGCTAGGAGCAGAGACTGAAGTCTGGAGAGTCAGGGCGACATGTACCTAAACAGTATCTAGTATCTGATGTTTAGAGAACATGTTGATATAAACTAGAAGTCAGGAGGGGAAAGGCTAACTTGATTCTAAGACTGGACCATGCATTATTCTACATGTAGTGCGTGATGAAGAATATTAAATGACCATTAATACAGTATTTCTCTAACGTGGAGACGTGAAGGCTAGACAATGACGGAAACTATTGATGCGATTCAGTAATTTAGGAATGCAGAGAAGGAGGACTGAACTGATAACTGGAATCATAACATATTTTTGGCAGACTCAAAGGCAGAGCCAGCCTGAACCGGGCACTGTGAGGCAGGAAGTAAGTGAAGGGTCGAGGATACAGGTGGGGGCTGTATCGCTCCTCAGCGAGGTTTCAGGAGACAGGAGCTGAATCTGGTGTCCAGGCCCTTTTGAGGCCTAGAGACGGGGACTTTATAATGGAATAACGTGCATACTGAGAAACGTGGCAACGTAGCTTTACATAGGCCTGATATTCGTAGTATTCACGAGAACTGGAAACTGGCATACTAGAGGTGGACACAACTATAATTGTGTCTTGAATCGAACATGGGGAATACATATGCATATTAATCATGCACACATAACATATGATGGATGACACGTAGTGACACAGAACATGGCAAAATTTACTTTTCCACATTGTAAGTGACCTTTTTTCGGGTTTGGACGGATAGTGCTTGCTCAAGATAAGGCTGTGCGTTTCCCACTTTATAAGAGGCATCCAATGTAGAAAAGTTTGTATGGTGATGCAGGCTATCGAGATCTCTTGCGAAGGATATATACTTGACCTGTCTGTTCACTGCTCTTTTCCATGCAACTATTGGAATATTAGCTTTGAACAGGTTTTGCACCTCTATTTCTAGCAGATGACTGGCTACTGTCAGTTTCGCTTGCTATGGGGATCCGCTTTCTTCGAAGATTGTTTTAATTTGCGCTTTCAAGGCTGTTGCTGGAGCTCTCAAAGTGCTAATATAGTATTTTATTGTGTCTCCCAGGCAGGAGATATCTGGGCGAGAAAGACCCAGCTCCAGTCTTACTCTAGCTCTCCTGGCCTGTCGTGGGATGCCCAACACTTTCTTATATACGGAAATTTGGAAACTCATGTAAAAGTTGGTAAGGGCACCAGGGAAGATTAAATGGCCATAGTTGACTGAGGGCACTACTTTTGCTTTTAGGACTTTCAAGATGGATTCCGTGGATGGGCTATGTAATTTTCTATTGAGACTTCTCAGACTGCAGATGATTCCTGCCCCTTTATTACTTAGATGTTTCAAATGAGCTGTTGTTTTTGCCCCTTCCATGAGCCTGAGACCCAGATAGTAATAATTTTTGCAAGATCTGATTTGCTGGTCACCTAAGCGCCATTGAGCTGTTTGCTTTCGATGGTATTTCCCAAAGATAAGGATCTTGGTCTTCTCCTGGTTTACCAATAAATTATTCTTTTGATTAAACCTGTGTAGCGCTTCTAAGGCTTTCTGTAAGCCTATCCTGGTGTGATCCAAAATTACAAGATCGTCAGCCTATTGAAGGATTTGAAGCCGCACATTCCCCAACTTTGGAATGACTAAATTTGCCCCCTCCAGTGCTTGACCCAGGTCGGATGTGTAGATGTTAAAAAGTAAAGGTGCAAGAACGCACGCTTGTTTAAGGCCGTTATTTGTTGGAACCTTAGTGGGCAGTGAAGTTTGACTGGTCTTAATCCGTACCCAGGTCCCGTCGTATAGAGTCCTTATCGCCTTTAGCAACTTTTGGGGGATGCCCCAATTGGTGAGTTTTCTCCACAATATGCACGATCCACTGGGTCAAATGCTGCACTATAATCTACAAAACAGCAAAACAAAGGAGGTTGAGCGGGCTGGGTCGCACGTCTGGACAGGTATCCCAGAGCTATGATGTTCTCTACTGTGGAACAATGTGGTCTGAATCCAGTTTGGAAAAATGGAAGGATGTTATGCTCCTCTGCCCAGCTTTCTAATTCCTTCAGCAACACTCTAGCATATGCCTTTGCTTCGATGTCTAGCAAAGCCACAAGCCGATAATTTTCAGGTTTTGTGAGGTCTCCTTTTTAGGTTTTGCCTAGCGAAAGCTGCGCTCTGCGCAGCTTTTCGCGCAGGCGAAATCCTGTTGAGAACTGTAGGGTGCTTTGGGTCGGCCCTCGTCATTGATTGGCTGGCTCCGTAAACGGAGCCTTGCCATTGGACGAGGGGCCTGTCCGTCAATGCCGGACCAGACACGGGGGCGTTCCTGACATTCTTTCCCTTTTGCCGACGTCACGCGACGCCGGGAACGCCCCCGAGTCTGTTCCGGCATTGCCGGCACCTCCCTTGCTCTACTGTCATCACCACAACACTGCGCCCATTTTATCCCAAGCTAAACACTCGGAGAGGCGCAGTGACCGGGTCTTTGAAGGCCGCTCTCCCAATGAAAACAAGTTTTCTCTCCGAGTCAGCACGAGCAGGAAGACGAGCAGCGCGCCTCCCAGCTGGCCTCTCGCATCAGCATCCAGAGCTGCCCTGCGCGGTGTGTAGCTTCAGTGGAGCTTCAGAGTGCAGAGTGGAGCTTCAGAGTGGAGCTTCAGAGTGGAGCTTCAGAGTGGAGCTTCAGAGTGGAGCTTCAGAGTGCAGCTTCAGAGTGGAGCTTCAGAGTGCAGAGTGGAGCTTCAGAGTGCAGATTCAGAGTGGAGCTTCAGAGTGCAGAGTGGAGCTTCAGAGTGCAGATTCAGAGTGGAGCTTCAGAGTGCAGAGTGGAGCTTCAGAGTGGAGCTTCAGAGTGCAGAGTGGAGCTTCAGAGTGCAGAGTGGAGCTTCAGAGTGGAGCTTCAGAGTGCAGAGTGGAGCTTCAGAGTGCAGAGTGGAGCTTCAGAGTGGAGCTTCAGAGTGCAGAGTGGAGCTTCAGAGTGCAGAGTGGAGCTTCAGAGTGGAGCTTCAGAGTGCAGAGTGGAGCTTCAGAGTGGAGCTTCAGAGTGCAGAGTGGAGCTTCAGAGTGGAGCTTCAGAGTGCAGAGTGGAGCTTCAGAGTGGAGCTTCAGAGTGGAGCTTCAGAGTGGAGCTTCAGAGTGGAGCTTCAGAGTGGAGCTTCAGAGTGCAGAGTGGAGCTTCAGAGTGCAGAGTGGAGCTTCAGAGTGGAGCTTCAGAGTGCAGAGTGGAGCTTCAGAGTGCAGAGTGGAGCTTCAGAGTGGAGCTTCAGAGTGGAGCTTCAGAGTGGAGCTTCAGAGTGGAGCTTCAGAGTGGAGCTTCAGAGTGGAGCTTCAGAGTGCAGAGTGGAGCTTCAGAGTGGAGCTTCAGAGTGGAGCTTCAGAGTGGAGCTTCAGAGTGGAGCTTCAGAGTGGAGCTTCAGAGTGGAGCTTCAGAGTGGAGCTTCAGAGTGGAGAGTGGAGCTTCAGAGTGGAGCTTCAGAGTGGAGCTTCAGAGTGGAGCTTCAGAGTGGAGCTTCAGAGTGGAGCTTCAGAGTGGAGCTTCAGAGTGCAGAGTGGAGCTTCAGAGTGCAGAGTGGAGCTTCAGAGTGCAGATTCAGAGTGGAGCTTCAGAGTGCAGAGTGGAGCTTCAGAGTGCAGATTCAGAGTGGAGCTTCAGAGTGCAGAGTGGAGCTTCAGAGTGGAGCTTCAGAGTGCAGAGTGGAGCTTCAGAGTGGAGCTTCAGAGTGCAGAGTGGAGCTTCAGAGTGGAGCTTCAGAGTGGAGCTTCAGAGTGGAGCTTCAGAGTGGAGCTTCAGAGTGGAGCTTCAGAGTGCAGAGTGGAGCTTCAGAGTGCAGAGTGGAGCTTCAGAGTGGAGCTTCAGAGTGGAGCTTCAGAGTGGAGCTTCAGAGTGGAGCTTCAGAGTGGAGCTTCAGAGTGGAGAGTGGAGCT
Source organism: Lissotriton helveticus (assembly GCF_964261635.1). NCBI lineage: Eukaryota > Metazoa > Chordata > Amphibia > Caudata > Salamandridae > Lissotriton > Lissotriton helveticus. The sequence goes on from NC_136070.1 coordinate 645,967,277, forward strand.
TCAGAGTGGAGCTTCAGAGTGGAGAGTGGAGCTTCAGAGTGGAGCTTCAGAGTGGAGCTTCAGAGTGGAGCTTCAGAGTGGAGCTTCAGAGTGCAGAGTGGAGCTTCAGAGTGCAGAGTGGAGCTTCAGAGTGCAGATTCAGAGTGGAGCTTCAGAGTGCAGAGTGGAGCTTCAGAGTGCAGATTCAGAGTGGAGCTTCAGAGTGCAGAGTGGAGCTTCAGAGTGGAGCTTCAGAGTGCAGAGTGGAGCTTCAGAGTGGAGCTTCAGAGTGCAGAGTGGAGCTTCAGAGTGGAGCTTCAGAGTGGAGCTTCAGAGTGGAGCTTCAGAGTGGAGCTTCAGAGTGGAGCTTCAGAGTGGAGCTTCAGAGTGCAGAGTGGAGCTTCAGAGTGCAGAGTGGAGCTTCAGAGTGGAGCTTCAGAGTGGAGCTTCAGAGTGGAGCTTCAGAGTGGAGCTTCAGAGTGGAGCTTCAGAGTGGAGCTTCAGAGTGCAGAGTGGAGCTTCAGAGTGCAGAGTGGAGCTTCAGAGTGGAGCTTCAGAGTGCAGAGTGGAGCTTCAGAGTGCAGAGTGGAGCTTCAGAGTGCAGATTCAGAGTGGAGCTTCAGAGTGCAGAGTGGAGCTTCAGAGTGGAGCTTCAGAGTGCAGAGTGGAGCTTCAGAGTGCAGAGTGGAGCTTCAGAGTGGAGCTTCAGAGTGCAGAGTGGAGCTTCAGAGTGCAGAGTGGAGCTTCAGAGTGGAGCTTCAGAGTGCAGAGTGGAGCTTCAGAGTGCAGAGTGGAGCTTCAGAGTGGAGCTTCAGAGTGCAGAGTGGAGCTTCAGAGTGGAGCTTCAGAGTGCAGAGTGGAGCTTCAGAGTGGAGCTTCAGAGTGCAGAGTGGAGCTTCAGAGTGGAGCTTCAGAGTGGAGCTTCAGAGTGGAGCTTCAGAGTGGAGCTTCAGAGTGGAGCTTCAGAGTGGAGCTTCAGAGTGCAGAGTGGAGCTTCAGAGTGCAGAGTGGAGCTTCAGAGTGGAGCTTCAGAGTGCAGAGTGGAGCTTCAGAGTGCAGAGTGGAGCTTCAGAGTGGAGCTTCAGAGTGGAGCTTCAGAGTGGAGCTTCAGAGTGGAGCTTCAGAGTGGAGCTTCAGAGTGGAGCTTCAGAGTGGAGCTTCAGAGTGCAGAGTGGAGCTTCAGAGTGGAGCTTCAGAGTGGAGCTTCAGAGTGGAGCTTCAGAGTGGAGCTTCAGAGTGGAGCTTCAGAGTGGAGAGTGGAGCTTCAGAGTGGAGCTTCAGAGTGGAGCTTCAGAGTGGAGCTTCAGAGTGGAGCTTCAGAGTGGAGCTTCAGAGTGGAGCTTCAGAGTGCAGAGTGGAGCTTCAGAGTGCAGAGTGGAGCTTCAGAGTGCAGATTCAGAGTGGAGCTTCAGAGTGCAGAGTGGAGCTTCAGAGTGCAGATTCAGAGTGGAGCTTCAGAGTGCAGAGTGGAGCTTCAGAGTGGAGCTTCAGAGTGCAGAGTGGAGCTTCAGAGTGGAGCTTCAGAGTGCAGAGTGGAGCTTCAGAGTGGAGCTTCAGAGTGGAGCTTCAGAGTGGAGCTTCAGAGTGGAGCTTCAGAGTGGAGCTTCAGAGTGGAGCTTCAGAGTGCAGAGTGGAGCTTCAGAGTGCAGAGTGGAGCTTCAGAGTGGAGCTTCAGAGTGGAGCTTCAGAGTGGAGCTTCAGAGTGGAGCTTCAGAGTGGAGCTTCAGAGTGGAGCTTCAGAGTGCAGAGTGGAGCTTCAGAGTGCAGAGTGGAGCTTCAGAGTGGAGCTTCAGAGTGCAGAGTGGAGCTTCAGAGTGCAGAGTGGAGCTTCAGAGTGCAGATTCAGAGTGGAGCTTCAGAGTGCAGAGTGGAGCTTCAGAGTGGAGCTTCAGAGTGGAGCTTCAGAGTGGAGCTTCAGAGTGGAGCTTCAGAGTGGAGCTTCAGAGTGCAGAGTGGAGCTTCAGAGTGGAGCTTCAGAGTGGAGCTTCAGAGTGGAGCTTCAGAGTGGAGCTTCAGAGTGGAGCTTCAGAGTGGAGCTTCAGAGTGGAGCTTCAGAGTGGAGATTCAGAGTGCAGATTCAGAGTGGAGCTTCAGAGTGCAGAGTGGAGCTTCAGAGTGCAGATTCAGAGTGGAGCTTCAGAGTGCAGAGTGGAGCTTCAGAGTGGAGCTTCAGAGTGCAGAGTGGAGCTTCAGAGTGCAGAGTGGAGCTTCAGAGTGGAGCTTCAGAGTGCAGAGTGGAGCTTCAGAGTGGAGCTTCAGAGTGCAGAGTGGAGCTTCAGAGTGGAGCTTCAGAGTGGAGCTTCAGAGTGGAGCTTCAGAGTGGAGCTTCAGAGTGCAGAGTGGAGCTTCAGAGTGGAGCTTCAGAGTGGAGCTTCAGAGTGGAGCTTCAGAGTGGAGCTTCAGAGTGGAGCTGCAGAGTGCAGAGTGGAGCTTCAGAGTGGAGCTTCAGAGTGGAGCTTCAGAGTGGAGCTGCAGAGTGCAGAGTGGAGCTTCAGAGTGCAGATTCAGAGTGGAGCTTCAGAGTGCAGAGTGGAGCTTCAGAGTGGAGCTTCAGAGTGCAGAGTGGAGCTTCAGAGTGCAGAGTGGAGCTTCAGAGTGGAGCTTCAGAGTGCAGAGTGGAGCTTCAGAGTGGAGCTTCAGAGTGCAGAGTGGAGCTTCAGAGTGGAGCTTCAGAGTGCAGAGTGGAGCTTCAGAGTGGAGCTTCAGAGTGCAGAGTGGAGCTTCAGAGTGGAGCTTCAGAGTGGAGCTTCAGAGTGCAGAGTGGAGCTTCAGAGTGCAGATTCAGAGTGGAGCTTCAGAGTGCAGAGTGGAGCTTCAGAGTGGAGCTTCAGAGTGCAGAGTGGAGCTTCAGAGTGGAGCTTCAGAGTGGAGCTTCAGAGTGGAGCTTCAGAGTGGAGCTTCAGAGTGGAGCTTCAGAGTGGAGCTTCAGAGTGCAGCTTCAGAGTGGAGCTTCAGAGTGCAGAGTGGAGCTTCAGAGTGCAGATTCAGAGTGGAGCTTCAGAGTGCAGAGTGGAGCTTCAGAGTGGAGCTTCAGAGTGCAGAGTGGAGCTTCAGAGTGGAGCTTCAGAGTGCAGAGTGGAGCTTCAGAGTGGAGCTTCAGAGTGCAGAGTGGAGCTTCAGAGTGGAGCTTCAGAGTGGAGCTTCAGAGTGGAGCTTCAGAGTGGAGCTTCAGAGTGGAGCTTCAGAGTGGAGCTTCAGAGTGGAGCTTCAGAGTGGAGCTTCAGAGTGCAGAGTGGAGCTTCAGAGTGGAGCTTCAGAGTGGAGCTTCAGAGTGGAGCTTCAGAGTGGAGCTTCAGAGTGGAGCTTCAGAGTGGAGCTTCAGAGTGCAGATTCAGAGTGCAGATTCAGAGTGCAGAGTGGAGCTTCAGAGTGCAGAGTGGAGCTTCAGAGTGCAGAGTGGAGCTTCAGAGTGGAGCTTCAGAGTGGAGCTTCAGAGTGGAGCTTCAGAGTGGAGCTTCAGAGTGGAGCTTCAGAGTGGAGATTCAGAGTGGAGCTTCAGAGTGGAGATTCAGAGTGGAGCTTCAGAGTGCAGAGTGGAGCTGCAGATTCAGAGTGGAGCTGCAGAGTGCAGATTCAGAGTGCAGAGTGGAGCTTCAGAGTGCAGATTCAGAGTGGAGCATCAGAGTGCAGATTCAGAGTGGAGCTTCAGAGTGCAGAGTGGAGCTTCAGAGTGCAGATTCAGAGTGGAGCTTCAGAGTGCAGAGTGGAGCTTCAGAGTGCAGATTCAGAGTGGAGCTTCAGAGTGCAGAGTGGAGCTTCAGAGTGGAGCTTCAGAGTGCAGAGTGGAGCTTCAGAGTGCAGAGTGGAGCTTCAGAGTGGAGCTTCAGAGTGCAGAGTGGAGCTTCAGAGTGCAGAGTGGAGCTTCGGAGTGCAGAGTGGAGCTTCAGAGTGGAGCTTCAGAGTGGAGCTTCAGAGTGGAGCTTCAGAGTGGAGCTTCAGAGTGGAGCATCAGAGTGGAGCATCAGAGTGGAGCATCAGAGTGGAGCTTCAGAGTGGAGCTTCAGAGTGGAGCTTCAGAGTGGAGCTTCAGAGTGGAGCTTCAGAGTGGAGCTTCAGAGTGGAGCTTCAGAGTGGAGCTTCAGAGTGGAGCTTCAGAGTGGAGCTTCAGAGTGGAGCATCAGAGTGCAGAGTGGAGCTTCAGAGTGCAGAGTGGAGCTTCAGAGTGCAGATTCAGAGTGGAGCTTCAGAGTGCAGAGTGGAGCTTCAGAGTGCAGAGTGGAGCTTCAGAGTGCAGATTCAGAGTGGAGCTTCAGAGTGCAGAGTGGAGCTTCAGAGTGCAGAGTGGAGCTTCAGAGTGCAGATTCAGAGTGCAGAGTGGAGCTTCAGAGTGGAGCTTCAGAGTGGAGCTTCAGAGTGGAGCTTCAGAGTGGAGCTTCAGAGTGGAGCTTCAGAGTGGAGCTTCAGAGTGCAGATTCAGAGTGGAGCTTCAGAGTGCAGAGTGGAGCTTCAGAGTGCAGATTCAGAGTGGAGCTTCAGAGTGCAGATTCAGAGTGGAGCTTCAGAGTGCAGATTCAGAGTGGAGCTTCAGAGTGCAGATTCAGAGTGGAGCTTCAGAGTGCAGATTCAGAGTGGAGCTTCAGAGTGGAGCTTCAGAGTGGAGCTTCAGAGTGGAGCTTCAGAGTGGAGCTTCAGAGTGGAGCTTCAGAGTGGAGCTTCAGAGTGGAGCTTCAGAGTGGAGCTTCAGAGTGGAGCTTCAGAGTGCAGAGTGGAGCTTCAGAGTGCAGATTCAGAGTGGAGCTTCAGAGTGCAGATTCAGAGTGGAGCTTCAGAGTGCAGATTCAGAGTGGAGCTTCAGAGTGCAGATTCAGAGTGGAGCTTCAGAGTGGAGCTTCAGAGTGCAGATTCAGAGTGGAGCTTCAGAGTGCAGATTCAGAGTGGAGATTCAGAGTGCAGCTTCAGAGTGCAGAGTGGAGCTGCAGATTCAGAGTGGAGCTGCAGAGTGCAGATTCAGAGTGCAGAGTGGAGCTTCAGAGTGCAGATTCAGAGTGCAGAGTGGAGCTTCAGAGTGCAGATTCAGAGTGGAGCATCAGAGTGCAGATTCAGAGTGGAGCTTCAGAGTGCAGAGTGGAGCTTCAGAGTGCAGATTCAGAGTGGAGCTTCAGAGTGCAGAGTGGAGCTTCAGAGTGCAGATTCAGAGTGGAGCTTCAGAGTGCAGAGTGGAGCTTCAGAGTGCAGATTCAGAGTGGAGCTTCAGAGTGCAGAGTGGAGCTTCAGAGTGCAGATTCAGAGTGGAGCTTCAGAGTGCAGAGTGGAGCTTCAGAGTGCAGATTCAGAGTGGAGCTTCAGAGTGCAGAGTGGAGCTTCAGAGTGGAGCTTCAGAGTGCAGAGTGGAGCTTCAGAGTGCAGAGTGGAGCTTCAGAGTGGAGCTTCAGAGTGCAGAGTGGAGCTTCAGAGTGGAGCTTCAGAGTGCAGAGTGGAGCTTCAGAGTGGAGCTTCAGAGTGGAGCTTCAGAGTGGAGCTTCAGAGTGGAGCTTCAGAGTGGAGCTTCAGAGTGGAGCTTCAGAGTGGAGCTTCAGAGTGGAGCTTCAGAGTGGAGCTTCAGAGTGGAGCATCAGAGTGGAGCATCAGAGTGGAGCATCAGAGTGGAGCTTCAGAGTGGAGCTTCAGAGTGGAGCTTCAGAGTGGAGCTTCAGAGTGGAGCTTCAGAGTGGAGCTTCAGAGTGGAGCTTCAGAGTGGAGAGTGGAGCTTCAGAGTGCAGAGTGGAGCTTCAGAGTGCAGATTCAGAGTGGAGCTTCAGAGTGCAGAGTGGAGCTTCAGAGTGCAGATTCAGAGTGGAGCTTCAGAGTGCAGAGTGGAGCTTCAGAGTGCAGAGTGGAGCTTCAGAGTGCAGAGTGGAGCTTCAGAGTGCAGATTCAGAGTGGAGCTTCAGAGTGCAGAGTGGAGCTTCAGAGTGCAGAGTGGAGCTTCAGAGTGCAGAGTGGAGCTTCAGAGTGCAGAGTGGAGCTTCAGAGTGCAGAGTGGAGCTTCAGAGTGCAGAGTGGAGCTTCAGAGTGGAGCTTCAGAGTGGAGCTTCAGAGTGGAGCTTCAGAGTGGAGCTTCAGAGTGGAGCTTCAGAGTGGAGCTTCAGAGTGGAGCTTCAGAGTGGAGCTTCAGAGTGCAGCTTCAGAGTGCAGAGTGGAGCTTCAGAGTGCAGCTTCAGAGTGCAGAGTGGAGCTTCAGAGTGCAGAGTGGAGCTTCAGAGTGCAGAGTGGAGCTTCAGAGTGCAGAGTGGAGCTTCAGAGTGCAGAGTGGAGCTTCAGAGTGGAGCTTCAGAGTGTCAAGAGCAATGCCAATAGCTCTAACTTTAACAAAGGCAAAACCATTGCATTGTAAATGCTTGTTTATATATAGGGACAAGTATTGAGCCTTTCCATGATGATGGAATGGAGGCCGTTTCAAAGGCATGCTTGAAGAGTGGGGTTAACTGGTCCGCCCAGAATCCGTATGACACTTTGAACTCCGCCGCTGGCACTCCGTTGGGGCCCGGTGCACTGGCTGTCCTCATTTTCTTGATCAAGTTGGTTATCTCCCTTGTGTTAATAAACAGACACTTGTCCTCTTCTTCTTTGTCTAGGAAATGTTGTTGTTCTTGCATGACCCTCCTTTCCTGGTCTGTTGTGTACAATTATTATACATACTTAACCCACTCCTCGGCTGCCACCCCATTTTCTTTGCTTTGGTCAGTGTGGCTTAATTGTCTGATGTATCCCCAGAGTCGGGTATGACCCTTTTCTTTAAGCATATTAAATATTTTCAGCCACTCTGCCTCGATATTCTTTGTTCGTATTTCCCATATTTTTTTCCTATGTTCACTACGTAGCGCTTTTGTTTCCACACTAAGATGATTTGTCACTCCTTTTCTTCTCGCCTTCAAGGCCTTTGAGAGACTCCGTTTGGTTTGCTCTAAGTCCCTGGGATTTGGTTGTAATGGGTGGTTTTGCTGGTAAAGGCTCTGAGCTTTCGGGTTACCACTGACCTGTCCTAGGACCGAGTTTAGTTCCTCAAGTAGTTCCTTCCAATGCTCCAGCGGAGGTGCCAGTGTTTGGCACTGCTCTTTATGGGTGACCCACTCCATGAGTACTGGACTTAATTTTGTAGTCCATTTTATTCTATTCAATACTGTATAGTGCTCTTCCTCGGTTGAAGAACCCAATATTCCGGGGTGTTTTGCAGTTTACCCGTTTATGTCAAATGTGACCCTCAATGGCTTATGATCACTTTCCTCCATGTCTCCCACCTCGAAGTCTTTGAAGTATGTTACAAGTTTCTTGATGATAAAAATGTAATCGATTGTTGACTTGCTCTTGAAGGTGGGCAATTGCTTTATTGACCTTCTTGCATTCTCACATTTGCTTGAAAATGCACAATTTTTCTTCTCTTTTTTCAAAATTTTCTTGGGGGGTAACCCCCCCAAACCCCCATTATGGGGTTCGGGCTCGCGCACTGCGCTTGTTCGCTACGGTGCAGTATGCAAATCATTTTGCGCCCCGCCACTTTCAAATGTCACCAGCCGCTACTGCGTATGCCTCCTTTCCATTTTCCTCTTGCAGAAGCTCCTTCAGAGGGTTCGGATAACTCTTTATCGTGGTAACTGTAATAGCGCCTTTCTGGCCGAAGAGACCATGGTTCCATCTCTTGACTCAGATGGCACTTGGTCCTCATCTACCTCTGTCTCTTCATCCTAAATCCCTTCGTTTTCGCTTCTGACATTTTTGTCTTTTGGGTCTGATGGCGTGGAAGTGAGAGGGTTGGATTGCAACAGCTCAGCTGTTCAAGTGAAGTGCCATGCGATACCCAAACATCTAAAATGTTTCTACAATTAAATCCTATGCTACATATTGGGCCAATGTCTGCTTGTGGTGTGGGAAGTTACAGTATGATCCAATAAGAGTAGATCCATATAAAAGTTTTTAGTTTTTGAGAGAAGGTTTGTCTTTGGGCATAGCTCCTTCAACCATAAGACCGCAGTGGGGATAGGAGTCCAGGCAGTTTGTCAGATTTTCTTCCCCTAGTATCTAAGCTTCTCAAGTCCTTTATACTTTTTTCCCATTTTATTTTAATTTTCAAAAGAAAAATGAAGCAACACAAATACAACAGAAATTCAAGACCTTTATACTTAAGAGGTAGAGGGTAGATAATCCTTTTCCTCTTGGGATTTCTCCTTAGTCTTGGGGTTTTACTAAAAGGGCCTTTTAAACCCATGGATCAGGCAGACTTTTCATATATTTCCATTAAACTGCCTTTCTTAATAGCCATCACATCGAGTAGGAGAGTTAACCTCCCCCTTAATCACCTATCCCTATCTTAAATTTTTTCCTTGATAGGATAGTAAACAGATCTGATCCATGATTCACACCAAAGACCTCCTTGCAATTTCACTCCTCACGGAAAATATTTCTTTGGGTATTTGAAATCTTAGCTAATATTCCTTCAACTCTTTATTTAAAAAGAGCTCTTCTGTTACTCTTGGAGAAATCTAAGGATTTCATAAAATGTCAAGTCTTCTTTACCTCTCTTGGGACTGCCAAGAGGGGGGAAGCAGCTATTGCTACAATAAGCAGAAGGGTTAAACAGGTGATTACCCAACCCTATACCTTAACGAGGGAGCAAGTTCAATCGAACATCCTTGTTAGATTCTCTCTAGCCATGACCACCTCTTGGGCTGAGACAGGAAGGGCATCTGTAGAGGAAATATGCAGGGCAGCAACACGGACTAACCCAAACACTTTTTTTGTCTCACTATAACTTACATTTGTTCGATTATGAATCAGTACATTTTAGAGCCTCAGAGCTGAAGTCAGCAGTAACGTGATTGTTGAATACAATTTCTTTAGAGCAGCATATAATTGTGTCTCTCTTTATTAACCATGGTACATACTCAAAGGTAAAGAACTATGATGAGGAGCAGCATATACATAGGGCAATGAACCAATTACCTACCAGTAATCTTCATTTCGAGCGGGCATCGAAAGGACGGTACTTAAATGGTTCTCCTCCTTCTTTCACAACCGCTCACAAAGAATAAAAATCAACGACTTCGAGTCCGACCCCCGGCCCCCGGCCAGTCAGTAGAGGAGTCCCTCAAGGATCAGTTCTCTCTCCTCCACTCTTCAATGTATATATGGAACCCCTTGCCACACTTCTAAGGAAATCTCACATTCCCTTCCTCCTCTACGCAGACGATACACAACTCTACCTGGAAACCACATCGATTGAAGACATCCACAGACTAAACGCCACACTCAAAGAGGTCCAGCAATGGCTCTCAATGAACCACCTCGAACTCAACCAAGAGAAAACAGAAGTTCTTCTCATCTCTAACAGAGACAAAAACCCGCATATCGAAGAATGGCTCAAAGCCTTAGACGCCCTCAACGGGGCTCTCACGCCAAAGAACTCTGTGAAATCCCTAGGGATCACCCTCGACTCCAAACTGGACATGAAACAACACATCTCAAAAGCCGCAAAATCCGCATTCCTAAACCTGAAGCTCCTGTACAGAATAAAAACCTTCCTACCTCCCAAAGATCTCAAACAGGCCACACAGGCGTTGGTGCTTTCCAGAATCGATTATGGTATCCCAACCTTGACCGGCTCAGCAAGTTCTCACTTAGGTCCCCTGTCCACGACCCTCAATGCAGCAGCAAGAATGGTCACAGGAACGAAAAAGTTTGAGCACATCTCTCCGGCACTTAGGGAACTGAAGTGGCTTCCTATTGACCAACGAGCTAGCTTTCGCACAGCCTGTCTCACCCACAAAGCCCTGCACACAGGCAAACCGGAATATCTGGCCGCCAAACTCAAAAGGGCCGGTCAGTTCAGGAACCTCAGAAGCTCCAACACGCTTCTACTCATCCCACTAAGAGCTCGGAAACAAAAAACCAGAACGAATTCCTTCGCGGGTAATGCGCCCAAAATTTGGAACTCCATCCCTCCTCACAGCAGACTGACCCCCTCCTTCCCGAAATTCAAGATACTTCTAAAAGCCCTCTTCCTAGAGCGCTCTCGACCGTAAAGATGAACCTAGAATGGACAGAAGAAGGCTTATATTGATTTCCCACCTCCGGGAATCTAGCTCCAGTACTGTTGTCATTCTAACGCTGATTTACTTAACCAAAGATGCTTTGTTTGTATTTTCTTCTGCTCCTATTTTCAGTTCAGATATTGTTTGCATACAATTTGTACATGCTGTGAAGCGCTCTGATACCTCCGGGTCCAGCTAGCGCTATACAAAACTTCAATAAATAAATAAATAAATAAATAAATTATCCTTAGCATGATCCTTCTCGTCAGAGTAAGTTCCCATCTGCCCTCTACTTTCCTGTGACAGAATTACACCGGCTTGGTTACTAGCACAAAGTGAGTGGGATGGGAGAGTCTTTTAAATGCCTATCACATTTTCTTTCATTTTTACACAGGCTTGTGTATTCGTTCCCTTTTGGAGGCAGGGCGTACTCAAAGCTAATAACTATGACAAGGAGATCATCCTATTGGGAATGAGTATTACCAGTAAGTAATGGGTTCAATATTGAAAATTGTTTGCTTCCATGTAGGATGGCTGGTAATATAAATAAAGGGGCCACCTTTCTGGAGTTACTGACAAGGGTGCTGGATCAAGGACTTCATCCCCCAGACTCACCCTCTGTTGCTACACCTTCCCGCCACTGAGAAGGGCCCGAAGGCGCATAAAACACATGGTGTGCCCGCTGCGCGGGACCGCGTTTCTGGAGTTACTGACAAGTGAGCTGCGGCACGGACTTCATCCCCCAGACTCCCCCTCTGTTGCCACACCTCCCCGCCACTCGGAAGCATCCTGAGGTGCTTAAAACACACCGGATGACCCCGCTGCGCGGGTCAGAGTTTCTGGAGTTACTGACAAGAGATCTGGGGCTTGGACTTCATCCCCCAGACTCACCCTCTGTTGCCACACCTTCCCGCCACTCAGAAGGGCCTGGAGGCGCATAAAACACACGGTGTGCCCCGCTTCATTGCACTATTTGTGAGATAAAGACTAACAGCCCAGACATTTTAGCGCTCCATATTAGGGGAAAGAGCAGTATAGGGATAGACCTTTTTAATGTTAATGCCCTAGGTGCCAAGGCTGGCTGCAGCTCTCCTACTCTCCAGCGTTGGAAGATTGTTTTGAGGAAAGGGAGCTTCAGTCACCATTAATAATAGCAGGTGACTTCAATGTCACCTTCAAACCCCTAGACAATGAAGATGTAACCGATAGTAAGAAGGTAGACAAAATGTGGCTTGTTCCTCCCCTCGACTTACCTCCTATTTAAAAATGGACACGAACGGTGTTACAGCTTTATGCCCTAGCCCTCGAGTACAGACTAAGGACTGCCAATGTCTGAACTACATCTGACAAGATGGGGGTGAACACTTACAACAGAACGACAAGTATGACCTGAATTGACTATATTCTACTAGATGTTAGATTGTGGCCTGAAATTATGGATATGGTAGTGGGGTCCACCACTGACAGCGACAAAAAACCCTTGAGCTTGCCACGACATCACAGTGGGCTAAAAACCGTGGCCTCCCAAGTATACCCCTTACAACCGGGGAGTTATGCCCAACCAATGACAACAGGTGACTCTAATGGGCATGAGTAGCTATCAACACCGATAAATTAGAAGCCATAAAAAGTAATCTCTTAGAGAGCACCAGTGAGTTATATAGCTTTCTTGAGCCACAAGGCGGTTTCCTAAAGATCACGGTTTGTTACACACATTTTTTTAACCAACTAGCGTCCCACATTAGAATGCCAAAACGGCCACAGGATATGTCACAATCCATCAGACCGTACTCCTCCTGGTTTAATCAGGAGTGCAGGAACCTCAGGCCAAAACTGGTCACCGAAATTAGAACAAACAATGTGGTGGAATTAAGAGAAACAAGGAGATCCTATGAGACAGGTTTGGCCAGAGCCAAAAGAGAATGGGATGCAAATCGTTGCCTCCAGCTCAGTGATGCTTGCCAGAGGAAAGATTCCCAACGGTTTTGGCTCTTAGTCACCAGGGGAGATGCGGAAAGACCAAGGCCACCCACTAACAACATTGCCATTGCCACCTGGTATGACCATTTCTCTTCAGTATATACTGGTTCTGGGGATTTTGCTATGGATGTCCCTATCCTTGATTACACCTGCCCCCAAACCACCAGGCTTTTTTTCCCTAGCCGAAATCACGCACAGTATCAATTCTGTTGTTAGGAATAAAGCCCAGGGCCTGACGGTGTCCCTGGTGATGTTTTCCTCAATTACATTGCCAACTGGTCTAGATACATCTGGGCACTAGCCAATGGAATTGCCGAAGGTGCTTCAATACCGCCCTCGTGGAAGGGAGCCGAGGGCATTTCAGTATTTAAGAAGGGTGACCGCTCTTTACCCTTCAACATCAGGCCCATCAGCTTGATCGATGATGCTCAAAAGGTCTTCTCCCGCCCTCTTCTTATGAAGATTACAACTTGGATAGAGGACAATAACATCTTATCCTCCTTCCAAGCAGGGTTTAGATGGGCAAATCAGCACCATCAATCAGGTTTTTTGCTTTCTTTTATTGGCCTGGAAAACTGTGACCATTGAGCAGGAAAGCCTGTATATAGCATTTATTGACCTGAAGTCGGCATTCAACCTCATCCCTAGGCATAAACTATGGTGCATTCTACAGGAGTTGGACCTTCCTTCTGGGATCCTTGCATTGGTTGTTCGTATGCACGAGGACAACTACGCAAGGGTCCATTGGAGAAACCAAGGGCAATTGACAGACCCGATCAGAGTTGACAGGGGTTTCGAAAGGGCTGTGTGTTGGCTCCTACTCTGTTCTCAGTCTTCATCAATGAAGTGGTCCGACATTTAGCTGAAGTTCCCGCTGATGCCCCCTCTTTGGGGGTGTCAAAGTAACAACCTTATTGTTTGCGGATAACACACTAATAGTCTCCAAGAACCCCAGTGGTCTGCAACTGCTCCTAAACCGCTTTGATGCCTTCTGTGGAATGAGAGGCTTGAAGTTTATTACCTCGAAGACTAAACTCCAACTGCCGAATCCCCACAAATGGTTTAAAGGCAAATTGGTATGGGGGGATTCCCCCTTGAGAGAGTGGCTACCTTTGACTATCTGGGTGTAACTCTCTCTGAGGAAATGGCCTGGAAGCATCACATTATGAAAGTGATCCTTCAGCAGAAGTGGACCAAAGGCGTCCTGATTAAAGAGCACAGGACCCCCCCCCCCCCCCCCCCGACCAAACCTGTAGCAGCCTCACTCCAGATTTACGACCATAAGGTAGTGGGCTCTGCACTGTATGCGCAGAACTTTGGGGATTTGAAAACTTGGAAGGTCTTCTTCTTACAGAGAACAAGTTCCTGAGATCCCTGTGCTCACTCCCCCAGAGCACTCCGCTCCTTCAACTAAGGCTAGATATGGGCTGTTTATGGAAGCCTTCAAGCTTGTCATGTTTATGCTTCACTTTATTTGAAAATGTGAGCACTCTGAGTGTTATTCCTATTGTGTTAACAGACTTGCTCTTCGAGAATTGTATTTTTTTCGTGTCTGATTTTCTCGGGGTTCCTCCTGCCGTATAGATCGGTAAGCATGACGAGCTCGAAGGCTTCCATACACAGCGAGTAGATGAAAGGCACACACACTCTTGGAAACTTTATCTCACAGAGTCCAGAAGAGGTTGAAAATACATATAACTGCATAAATCGTCAGCCCCATCCGTGCCAAAAAACCGTCCTGAACTAACGAACACATCATCAACAAGAAACTTAAAATGTGTTTGCCTGCAGAGAGAGGTTACACCGTTCCCCAGCCCTGACGAAAATCCTGTGACCAGCCAACGGGATTGGAAGCGCGTCGGCATTTCCTCTTGTCCACAAAAGGTTTCTCATTTAAAAAAAGTTGAAACTCTCCTAGGTTGCACAACTGTTGATCTAATGTATTACGTTATTTGTTTGTGTATTTAACTCAGACATGATCAGATTGTCTGCAACAGTATCAAAAAGTTCAAATCAAGTGTGAATATGTCACATTATGCCTAAGAATTGTTTAGTCTAGGCTGTAAGTCTGCTTGATAAAACAGCAGCTTCACAAAGTGGTAGCCATGTTTCTCTCTTTTTTTGCTATTTTCCATTACATGAAGGAGCAGGGAAATGGATAAAACATTTGAAAACAGCTGGGATGCCTTTAGGTCTTGAAGATGTATAGGGCCTGATACGCTTTGTAGTAGAGGATAAGGCAGACAGTATAATGAGATGTGCAGGGATACAAGGAGTAACTGTTACTATGTGAAAACATGATGTGTCTACTTTTGGAGTAGTGCGCTCTAGGGTGTGGACCGAATTAAGGAACAGGTACCCAAACTGACAAGACATTAGGGCATTGATGACATAAAGTATGTCTCCAGAACAGTCCTGTGCAGACTACATAACGATGGTGAAGAAAATATGGGAAGCAGACGTAGGACCTGTGGACATGGGAGGTAGTTGTAGATTATTCTATAATGTTTTAAAACAGGGGCTGCCGGGAGACATACAAGACCATTTAAATCAGGTTGTGGCCTTGGATGTAAAACCCTGGGCTGAAAGACAAGCACATAATATACATTTTTGTAGAAGAAAGTAAGAAAAGGAGAGGAAAAATGAAGACTAAAGTGACAAAGACCAAGTCAAACTGGTGACACGCAAAATACAGAAAAATTAGAAGGGAAAGACAGGAGAAGAAATTACTGTGCAGGTTCCTGTTGCGAATAGAGAGCAATGAAGGGGTCAAAGAGAGGGGAGACAGAAGCCAGGAAGGAGAAATTTTAAATGCCATTACTGCGGTAACATTGGGCATTTTATTGCAGGATGATGCTTTTAGAAGAGTGATGATGTGCAGGGAGAGATTGGAAGGGGACGACAAAATGTCAACACATCAGGGCCAGTGCCTCAATGTAGTCCTTACCAGTATATCCCCTACCCTCAACAACAAATAACTCCACTACCAGTTTTATATGCCACAACAGCAATTTGCTACTGTACCTGTCCAAGGGACAACAGCACCTGTAATTCAGACAGGAGACCAGCCTCAGATACAGCCTACTGCCGTGGTGAGCAAAGGGAGTCAAGGACAAGGGGGAGTAATTGTTCAAGGTGGAAACCCCTTTTATCACACAGCTTGATGGGAAGCACCAGGGAATCCTAATTGCTCTATGGTAGATAGGACTCTTGACCAAGAGGAAGAACCAATGGTAGAAATTATCATAATGGGAAGTGCTTTCTTGATGATACAGGGGCAACAAAACCTTGCCTCTCAGAAGGAAATGTTCCATTGTCGTCTGCAACCATGGATACGCAGGGCTTTTCTGGTGAAGTACAGTGCAATCTGTACACAACATATGTCCCCATAGAGGAGACAGGAGTGCGAACGCAGAAGCGTCTCCTTTATTCTCCAAACTCACCAGTAAATTTATTAGGAAGGGATACCATGTCTAAATTAAACATGACAATAAGGTTTTCCTCTGATTGGTCCATGACATGTGAAATACCAGGGCAAGCGAAATGTGGGATACATCTGCTAAGAATACCAGAGAAAAAAGTGGTTGAAAGGGCAGAGCCAGTGCATTATAAATTATTAGCAGATGCAGTACTTAAGGTTCTGAAGACTGAGGAAATACTTTTAGGGAGATGGATGAAATTGCCATCTAAACAAATTTTCCAAAGGCAAGTTAGTGGTGACGAACTGGGACTGGTGAATACCCTTTTCCTTGAGTGCATGGAAATAACCAATAGATGGGGCACTCTGGTGGTATCAGATAGTGATGGGGGACTTTGGGAGGTCATGATTTTTTAATATGGCTTGTCTGAGACCACAGGACATTTCTGACTCAGAACTCTTTTGAGATGATCCCACCAGGACTGAGATAGTTTACACACATTGCATTCTTGTTGGTGCATGTTTACCATGCACAGACCATGTTATCACTTGTACAATCCCCCTCCCATGATATTGAAGCACTTGCAGCAGTCCTGACTTGTCTCTGGACATCAGCTCCAGAAATGGTAGGACTGATACTATCTGAAAGAACCATTTAAGATAAAGTAGAAGCCAGGTGCACAATTGCCTCATGTAAAACAGTATCCACTGTCCAAAGAAGCAAAAGAAGGTATTAGCTGGACAATAGAAAGACTGGAGGATCGGGGAGTCCTGTATTCCAGTCCATCATCATGAAACACCACAATTTAACCTGTGAATAATCTACAGGTAATACTTGGAGGATGGTACAGGATTTTCATCTCCTTAATGCCAAAGTACTAGCAGAGGACCCCATAGTGCCAGACCCAATTGTGATATTAACTAATATACCAAGTGACAACAAATGGTTTTCTGTGGTGGATCTAAAAAATGCTTTTTAGCATACCTTTACATCCTGACAGTCACTATTTGACTGCCTTCTGTTTTGATGTTGAACAACTGGTATACTCTACACTCTCACAAAGCTATTGTGAGCCTCCATTTGTGTTCAATAGAGTGTTGAGGGTCGATTTGTTCAATTTTCAGTCAGACAGTACAGTCCTGCAGTATGTAGATGATCTACTAATATGTAGTAAGACAGAATATGAATGTGTTTTGGACACTGTCAATCTCTTAACACTATTGCTACTAAAGGATACAAAGTGGACAGGAAAAAGTTACAGTTTGTGCAATAGGAAGTGCTGTATTCGGGCCAAGTGTTGTCTACAGAGGGTAAAAAGATAGCAGGTTCTAGAATACAAACTATCCTTGATCAAACTCAGCCCAAGACAGTAAAAGACATGCAAAAATGTCTAGGTCTTTGTAATTAAGTTCCGAGAATCAACAACGATTTCTTAGAAAAACCCGCCTTCAGCAGCTAGGGACTTCCCCTTGCCTGAATACTAATTTATCTAGGAAATCATGGAGTTTTCAAAGAACTGAGTCTTTGATGATGTTATTATGTCCAATCATACGTCAAACTCGGCACCTTCAAGGTATAAATATGCCTACATTTTCCCAGACAAACACAGGGTGGTTTGGAGCAGTTCGACTATCTACTTGCCCGACGCGCCCTCCAGCAGCAAGTGCCGAAGGAAGCCGACCCTCCAGCTGACGCACTGAGAGACGCTGTACTTTCTCCAGCCGAGAAATCCAGCTCCAGTGTTTCCAGGCTACCCTTGTGGGTTGCAGGGAATTCGAGTCCTGAGAGAGAGATACAAGACCTCCTTCATTCTAAAACCAAGGTACGGAGCTGATTAGACCCATAGAGAATTCTTGGAATAGATTCTTGGCAAAGAATACTAAACTTAAGCTACACCTCACTTACTTCTTCCCTTGTACTAGACTTAGGTTAGGTACACCAGGGTAGGTGTATTTTAGAAGCACCAGTTGAGTACTTTTAGTCATTATTTTATCACTGTATGTATTATATGTTATTTTATATGGCTTAGAAACCATACCATGCTTTTACACTACTACTTTATAATACTTTTCGTATTATAAGCCTTGTACTTTATAACCAGTATTACGATTGTAGCAGTACATTTCTTATGCTTGAGAAAGAAGACTGTTCAATAAATACTTTTCATTGAAAACGCCCGTCTCTCTATTTCTCAGCACCTCTGGTGAAACGAAGCATGCACGATTGACTGAGTAAAATAGCTATCTATTGTTTCCGCGACTCTAGAGATTGATTTCTTATTCTTGGGAAACAAAGTTGTCATGTTTATGCGTTTGTCAGAAACTAATCCCTTCTTGTGAATTCGAGAAAGTTTCTAGTGACCTCTGAGCTAGCTGGCACTCACAATTAAGTTTAATATATTCGGTACAGACCTAGTCGACCTCAGTCCTACGTCTAAACTACAGGATATATTATTCCAATGCGCAGAGCCTATTGGGAATATAGGAACTACACTACAACTCACTGCCTCCTTTTTTGCAGAAGTGTATAAATGAGTTACTGATTTCTTGAAGAAAGGCAAGAGAGCTAGGATTTTGGCTGGAATCTTGCATTTAAACAAGAAGAGAGGTGGCATTAACTTACTGGACTTTCCTAGATATCAATGCACCGTTTTGGCAGCACAAGGCTCTTGTGGTTCAGGTACCTCGATAAGCCTTCCCCTTTGTGAAACATCATTAAACTACCCATTACCGCTGTCCTCGTTGTTGACCATCCAACATGTAAAAAAATTACATATCGCCTACTCTCAACCCATGTTCCTGGACACAATTGATGCCTTATTACAGGCAGATAAGTGCCTTAGTAATCACATGTCTGGATCATTAATGACTTCCTTATAGCACAATAATACAATTTAATTATATGTGAAAACGCTATTTTGGGACTTATGGGCCCTAAACGTTATCAACACAATCAGCGACCTGTGTACCTCTGCCAATCTAATTCCATTCTCTACCTTACATGATACTCATATACTCCCTGACATAGACATCTATAAATGTAAAAAAATGTATGAAGTTGTACGTAAACTTCCTTGTCCACATTCCCCTGATCTCCCGCCTTTACTGGGTAACTTTAAGTGATTATGATATTCTGCTTCATGCTTATACAAATCGATAGAACAACTTAAGACCTCCCTATCCAGGAGTACAATAAAGAAGTGTCAGTCTCTTATTCCATCATCTTATTCATCTCACTTCTTAGATGAGGTTTGGAGTAACATTTAGCAAGCAACCTTCAGTGCAAAAATGACTCAGCTGTTGGCTCAAGCTCGATTCTGGTCTATACATAAGAAATGCTGGACCCCCTCCAGACTCCACAAATTAGGCATCCTTGCTTCTGATGCCTGTTGGCATTGTGGGGAGGGTATGGGATCCCTTTAACATATGTTTCTTACAAGTAAACTAACACATCCCTTCTGGGCCAGACTCCAAGGCATGATAGAACGTATTTTTAAGATCCTTTTTAAGCTTGGCTTCCTTACCAAAACCCTAGTTCTAATAGCCTATCCACATCCTTTAACATTACCTGCACAGATATATTACTAGACTTGATGCTTGCTCTTGAAGCAAAAACTATTCTGAGTGGAAATCCACATCAGATATCTCATTCAATAAATGGTGGAATATGTTATTTGTCACTAGAAGTGCTGATAATATGATGTATAAAAAATGATATAACATGTCTGGTGCATGTGATTTATGGGATTCTTTTGATGTTTATCTGTAGAAGTCTAAACCACCCTGAATAGTATCCTAATATACAATTGTTATATGCAGGCTAATTCCTTGGTGAATTTCATCATCTTTATTGTGCACTCGGTCATTGAACCTACCATCCTATCCATACTGGTCTACTTCCTTCCCTTTTATTTCCCCCAGCCCCTCTTTCTCCTCTTGCTTTCGCAAAATTCGCCTTTTTTTTCTCACTCAACACTGAGTTTAAATGGACTTACGTTTATTTTAGTTAAATCCTGCTCAGTGTTATCTTTCAGGATTGTGTTTACAACTTATCGTAAGCTGTCCTCATTACTTCTGGTTATATGCAATTAAATGTACATTGACTACTGTTTGTATGATTGGCATGGTTCTTTTTACCTTGTTGACTTCACTGTTGTTTATTTCGCTTGCAAATTTTATACTGGGCATTGGTGTTTTTTACTCACAATACAATCAAACTGGTTGAAATAAAAAAAAATAAGTATTTATTATTTAATTTATGTAGGTATTTAACTTTTGTGACATGAAAAAGGTAGAAAGCATGCCTAAGTGTTCACCAATCTGAACATATGAACATGTTTTAGATGGTGATTTCGCAGATCAAGTTACATGTGGCTATTTGCTATGACATGTGATATGTTAGATGAGTGAGTTATAAGTGGGTGCGTTACAAGAAAATATCAAAGTTTACCGAGTTGAATACTATTTATTACGTGCTACCAAAACACCAACGTCAAAAGAAAAGAAAATGTTGCACAGTTTCTCGTCCCTAATTTACTGAGTCTGTCATTTCTTACAAACTAGAAATCCGGAGCAAAAAACATTTAAAAATCAATAGACACTTTCTAACAGCACCACTTTAAATGTCTTCGTCTGGAGTGTCGAATAAACTGCACCCAAATCCATGGGCTTCTGTGGATAAGAGGATAACGCAGCGTTTAATGATGCGTGAGGCTCGACCAGTAGGCGAAGGGGTCACGGAGCACGCGCGGCCAATAGGAGAACGAGATATAGCTCTAGCGCTTCCTGTTCCTGGTGTGGACGCCGTGGTTCATGCATCCTGGAAGAGAAGCCGGTTGTTTGCCTGGGATTCGGACTTTTTCTTCCCATCGGCGGGGTCTGTATCGAGTAAACCCCCAAATTGAGAGAGGTACGTTCACTATTTTAACGTGTCCCTGCTGCTTGTTTGCCTCAGCAATTCCTGCTCACCCCTCTCGGCTCTATCCAGCTGTACCCTTATCTCTAAGCCTTACCTGTGATCCGTTTCGTTTATCTTCCGGGTCATCTCATCCTACTATTTTCTTTGGCAGTTCATGTTTCATTTCTTTCTAGTTCGGTTGGATTCCGCCTGCGGCACTACCTGGTCTGTACCCGGTTATTGCTCTCTACTTCCCCTGCAGTTTGTAAGCTCCACCCTTTCTGCCGTTCATGACTTTCTCTACAGTTCCTAAGACTTCCATACGGCTTATTCTTTCCCTTATAGACTATTTCCACCCGTGCAGTTGTTACTCCTTGCCCCTGCAATTATTGCCTTCAGCTCTGAATGTTCTCGAACATTGTTGCTATTTTAGTAATTTTTGTTGTCTTGGGCCGCTCCTGGCTATCTCTGCACAATAGTCTTTCGTCACACTGCTGCCTTTCTTGTGTGTTCACAGTTCGTGGTGTCCCAGGAATGCACTCACCTTTGCCAAGTGCGCACCACATTGCACCTGTGTCTTTGTAATATCGCTAACGCCTGGCCCGAGGCCTGGAAACAGCCAAGCCGAGCCTCTGTTCTACGAAAGCGGATTGTGCCACGTCATGATCACGCCCAATATTTCCAGCCCGTCCCTGGCGGTGGGGTTGCCTAGACCTAAGCCTGGTGTTTGGGTTTTGTTTACAAGTCCACGGGCACGAGCCCTTTAAAGCAGAGCATGTGTCTGTCTTGTCTGCACAGTCCCTTGTCTGTGGTGTGAGACGAGAGTCGACTCTTTTGTGAGACTGACTTTCAGCCGGGCCAGTAAGAGAGAGTCTGGACTTAAGCGTGAGTCTACGGTGAGTTTCAGAAATATGGTGGGGCAAATACACGTGTTTAGTGTGGGGTTATGTAAAGGCAATCTATTATACTCTTGTTGGACCAAACCTATCCAGTCGGTCTTTAGCCAGACCTTCCTTTCGTCTCTCCTGTCAGCTCTTTCCGCATACTCCCTCTATTTATTTCTCTCCTTTCTCAATGTATTGAGACTGAACTATTTTGTCTGATGCCCGATGGAGCTACCTGGTTTAGCTATAGGGGAGATGGGCCGGGGACTCCCTCCTTGGTCGTCACCTACCCAGTCTGTCTTTAGACAGACTTCCTTTTGTCTCTCAATGTTGTCTCTGCCCTCACCCTCCCATACTCCTCTCCCCTGCCCCCTCCACTACTTTTCTCTCTCCTTTCCCTCCCTTCCTAATGTATTGCCTATTTTTTTTGTATGTATTGTGTAATTGTTGATCTTTTTCTGATACATTGTTGATTCTCATGTAAAGCGCTCTGATACCTCCGGGTCTAGCCAGCGCTATATAAAACTCTTTAAATAAATATGAACTGATTGCTGGCGGACAGGAGCGAGGTAGTGTGGTGGGCTACTCGATTGTTTTGGGTTACAGGAAGGGACATGTCTCGGACCTTTTTCACACCATTCGTTGCACACTTTCGCTCATTTGGATTGTGCTCTTCTTGATGTATTTTGCTACAATAGTCAGAATATCAATTTTTATATAGCTTTTCATTTCGCGCTTCTGTTTCTGTGTGCTGCAAATATGTGTTTTATATCACCCAATTTTGTACTCTATTTTATCGACCTCTTACGGCTATAAGGCTAAACCAGCCTTCAAAGGCGGGGATGCGATGTCTCCTTGTCTATTGAAGGCTGGGAAGTCTAAATTTCTCGGACTTGATATTTGCTGCCCTTCTCGATTCCAGCATCCCGATCTGCGATGTATTGGGACCTAGATTACCAACTGGTGTGTAACTCTCAGTAGATTTTTTTTTTTTTTTTTTTTTTTTTTTTTTTTTTTTTTTTTTTAAATCCATCGGAAGTGTTTGAGTTTGGGTGTATTTCTTAGTTCTTTTGGAAGGTAATGGACAATCAGTAGTGATGATTATTTTATTGTAAGCATGGAAGCCTTTGTATTGTGTAACTAACTGCATTTTTTAGGTCTCGCTGTATACAGTTGTCGTTTAAATTGATCATGTTTTCAGTTCTTCAAATAGTACAATAGGCAATACAGAGAAAGTGGGTATGAGGTCAGCCCCTGTCTTTCCTGTGTTTTTCGTGCTTTGTCATTGCCTGGAGGATTTTTGCATCAAACCCAGGGCTTTTTGAAGATGGTTACGTTGTTCAATCTGAGTTACCTTTTAGGTTTTCGAGATGTGATATTGATAATTTTTTTTTAACTTAAGTTAGTAAATGAGTGCAAGCTACTGCTTTAGTGCGTGCTGTTTAGGTATCTTTAACTTCACTGTGCTATCCACTAATCGACCGTGCACATTTATTTGGTTTGGTTTTGCTGTTATAAATTCTTGGGTGTGTTGCTTTGTTGTTCAGAAGTATGTATGTGCATGTACGTGGACATGCTTAAAGATGCAGGAAAAATTATCTTGCCAAAAGTAGCTCCAATGCAATATTTTGCTGTGTTTGCCTATTGTGTTAACCATTTCAAGCACATGCTTAATCTTCTGACTGATTTTTTTATGACACTCGTTTTTAAGGGTACACCGTACTCTACTAATGAGTTTGATCAGCAAAGAAGCACTACTCCTGACATCAATGCTACCGTTGCCTGGATCAGGGCCAGACGGCCTACCGGGCAGTTGTGTGTGCTGCAGAGCATGGGGATGATTTCTCTGTGGTATGGGCTTATTTCGTTGATGGGGACCTGCGTGTGCTTTGAAATAAAAAAAAAAAAGCAAACTAATTTCGTTTTGCACACACAGGTCCCCATCAATGGAATCATCCCCCTGCTCGGTAGCACACACAACTGCCCGGTAGCCAGTCCGGCCCTGGCCTGGATGATGCTTAATTCCTAAGATAGCACACACCGTTACCAAAATATTTCTCCTAACAAAATGCCAGACCTAGACCTATTGGTTTTGGCACTGCTTTGTGTTTTTTTTTTTTTAAGGCTCATTGCGGCGTTTGTAAGCTACTTGGAGTACCAATAGGGCAAAAAACAGAGGACAACACAAAGGGGTTACAGATGAGTGATCTACTGGGTGCTTTCCCAGATTTGGTTGTGTGAAGTGTGTAAGATGAAACTATACATAGAGGCTCCCTTGAGGCTTGAAAGCTGCCGTACTTATTTCTAGCTCTAACCTACGGAGGCCCCAATAAAACTTTTTGGCCTACCCTAGAGTTTGTTTAATCTCTCACACCTTTTTTCTTTTCCTCGCAGAACCCTGCTTACTTCATTGGTTTTAGGAGGCCTCTCTTGAAAACATCCCTGAGCTCCTCCCTCTCGGAGAGGGAGTTGTAACCCACATTACAACTAGATTTGCTATGCGAGGAGGTTTCCCAATGATGAAGCATGCCACCTACGGGTTGGTGAGGCGAACCGTCCTGTAAAAGGGATATCTCAGCACACCTTTTGTCTTTTATTTCTCATCTCTCCTTGTAGACCCAGGGGGCCTTGTTGCGTTTTGTTTGAACAATTTACCATCCACTTACTCTGATAGAAAGTGCATGAGACTCCTAATGATTGCACACTTTTTTAGTTAATTTTAATGGAGCCACTAGTGCACAAGAAAGCTTTCAAGAATATTGGTAATAGAAAGAGAGTATGTTACTTATATTCAATTTGAGTGAATATGGATCAATATCACTTTTGCCTTACCCTGTTAAAATTTTAGAACGGTATGTGAGCAAGTCTTTACCTCAATATCTGGAAACTAATAATTGCCTGGAGGATAAGCAATTTAGATTCCGGCCCGGCCATGGGTCCGAACCAGCGCTGATCACAGCGATGGATAAGCTGCGACTGCAGGTCGATGAGGGGCCATTAGCAGTTCTGATCTTATTGAATCTTTCAGCTGCATTCGACACGGTCTGTCATACCACAGCTTTTTGCCTGGTGGTGGCGATTGGGGTGGGCAACACAGTCTTGGACTGGTTCCTCTCATACTTATGGGACAGATGTCAGGCAATTGCGCTTCCCCCCCTCCATTTCCCTCTGAGTTTAGGGCGATCAAACAGGGTGTGCCACAGGGCTCATCTATCAGTCCGATTCTGTTTAATATCTATATGGCCCCCTTGAGCACACTTATTAAATTGCATATGGTGAATTTGGTCAGTTATGCTGATGACACCAAACTTATTCTTTCTCTGGCAAGTAACCAGCAGCTCTTCACCTTTCATGATTGTATGAATTACATTCTCCAGTGGCTTAACTTTAATTCACTGATGTCCAACAGGGATAAGACTGAACTTCTACGCTGTTCAGCTAATACCGCTCCAGTCGTACTCTGCCAATTTTTGGCCGGTGCCATCCGACCGGACTATTGTCCCTGCCGATTCGGTCTAGAATCTGGAAGTTATCTTTGATAATAAACTTAGCATGGAGAGATGTATGAATCAAACTGCGGGCACCTGTTCTTCGCTTCTGAGAGCCCTGCGGAGGATGCTTACGGTGTTGCCCCTTCTTCTAGAGCCTTTATAGTTCGTAGTGTGTGTATATATATATATATATATATATATATATATATACATACCCTCTATGCTTGGATTACTGTAATGCTCTTCTGTTGGGCGCTCCTGAATATTTATTACGCTGTCTGTCAAGGGTTCAGATAGCGGCAGCCAAACTTGCCTTGACTAGACCTAGAAGAGCTTTTCCTTCCTTGGCACTGAAGGATCTTCACTGGCTGCTGCTAAAACAAAGAATTCTGTTTAAATCGCTGTGTATTGTTTTCAGAGCTCTTCAGGGACTGGGACCGGTTCCCTTACAAAAGCAACTAAGAAGATGCATTCCCAGCAGATCTCTCCGCTCTTCTTCAGCCAACCTGACCATTTATGAAGACCCTTTAGAACTGGATTTTTCCTAAGTAATCTGAGTTTTGGTCTCAATAATGATTATCTACCCTGTTAACACATGTTCTGCCGCTATCTCAAACTTCTACCTCTTATGTCAATCCGTTTTAGTAGCTAGTGCCAGCATACCAGTCAGTGGCAGAGCACTTTATAAATCCTATAAATAAACGAATAAGTGGAAGCTGAAAGGACTACAGAGATGGACAATGTGAGAAAAGCTAACCGGTGTAGGGTAAACAAAGGATCTTGACCACAAAATAAACAGCTTACATGTACAACTGTGTGTGCTCTTAGTTAGTAGGGTTACGTCTTGTCCACACATAAATGTAGCTGCTTAAATATTTATATATGTGTTGTGTCCAAATGGGCAGGTAGTGGAATGTTTGAGGGAGGGGAGAATTATATGAAGCTGTGTGGAGCCATGACACAAGCAAATTGGGTATTGTAAAGCATCACAGTTAATGCTCTGGGTGCATATGAGAGGCCCACCAAATACGGTGTTGGAAGATTAATCACTTAGTTGGAGCAGTACTACCATGGTAAGAGAGCAAACAAATGAATATGTAGTATCATCTTGTGAACACATTAACTGCATGTAATAATATGCATGATAGATGATATGGGCAATCCACCCTGTAGTGCCAATTTGAAAATATTTCTTTGGATAATTTTTAGGTCGAGCCTGGGCAGCGCATGCGCTGCTGCGAGGCATGAAGTAGTGGAGTCTGGCTTTGAAGCCCCGCCAGTCCGCCTATATTTTTAATTGGCTTGTCATTGTCCTTAGTAAATGCTGGCTTCAGATTCTTTGAGGCTTGTTAGTCCTTCCTTGGTATCGCATTTTTTACCGCCCATAAGGACTGGACCTTTTACTGGTGTTAGATGCTCTGCTTAATAAGTTGGTGAGCACTATTTTCCTTAATGCTCTTCCCCTATTCCACCCACGACATAGCAGAACGCCGACAGTTACTATTGTATTTATTCAAATTGCTACGCGTTCCGCTTTAACTATAGAGACCCCACTAATTCAATTATTTAATTTACGGCGCATTCCACTTTCAGTTTAGTGGCCACGCTTATTTATTTATTTGACAGGTGGCCGCTTTCACATTAGCAGCGCACTTATTTATTTTATTAATTAATAGCGTGATCTGTTTTCACTTCAACGGTTGCGTGGAACGTTTCTAAATTATTTTATTTTTGCTTTGCGTGAAAGCGTGTTATATGCGCTTTAACTTTAATATTGTCCGTGCCCTGCCCTTTTGTTCAGATGTAGCCTGAATACGGTGAGCATCATCTAAAGAAATGGGCGTGGCCAAAATTAAAGTGCTCTCACATTTGCGAGAGTTTGAGCTATTGGCATTAAAAAAAAGCAATGCCCTCTATATATGTGTTGGGTTTAAAACACATAAATAAAAGGCATTGACATTTAAACTGCCAATCGCTTAAACGCTCGCTAAAGCAAGACCTATTGTATTGAAAATGCTTGTTCGACTGTTGCTGCACTGTAGGAACTACTTTTACCGCAGTGTTTAATCTCCCTACCTTGCTAGGTGCCAAATGTAAAGAAAGCTGCTTGGATAACATGCCCATTTTTAGGTCTCGGCCTGGCGTGAGCAGCCCATGCACTGCTCTCGCCATGCTGAGGGCCTTTTGGAATCAATACGATTCCGATGTGCATGCGGAGGGACAGAAGATGTGCATGCGCGGACTGGAGGCTTCACTGGCGGCGTGACACTAGGCACTTTTTGGGGGGGAGAAAGCACAACGTTTCTTGTTTTCAATGCATCGAACATTTAGAATTGTTGTCAAGCAGTCATTCTGGCTTTTGGCCTCTGGGTGGCACCAAAACATTCTTTGCAGACATTCGCATTCCATAAGTAACTAGTACTTTTCAACCATAGTGGTACTATGTAAGACAGTCTCAGCAACTCCTGGCTAATGATAATGCAGCATACATACGAATGTGAAACACAAAGCTTGCACAAGTCAAAGTTCTCACTTACAATATAGTGACAGGTTCTTCACATCTCAAGCCAACACACCTTTCATGCTGTGCGCATCAAGCCGCATGGATTTTAATTTTAGAAATAATTCATGGCTTCCAGTTTTATCACAGCATTACATTTCCCATTATGCATCATATGTCAGAAAACTATGAATATAGATTAATTGTATCTATTTTATGTAATGTTTTATAAAACAGTGAATGCCAACTTGAGGTAGCCTCAGACCCCTTTCTGCTGGCACACAGAAAGGAAGAATTAATGAATACGCTTGAAGTTAATTTGTTGAGGGTTGGTCTGTTCACAAAAGAAACTCTTTTTGTACAAGTTGTATTCGCTAAATGGATATTGATACAAAAGTTACATCTAATAAAAAATATCAGGCAAACTGGTCGTCGGAGAGCAGCTTATCCACTTGTCTAAACACCCAGGCAAACCCAGTGCCTCAGTGTTCTTTAACCCTGTGGCGCAGCGAGAAAGCCATGGGCCACCGTGCTGGCGAGCAAACAAGGCTCTTTCTGTTCTTTGGGTAGTAAAATACAGTCATGAAAGGGGTTCAGTGGCCCCCTTATTCTTCCGGGCCCCAGAGCTGCTTCGCTATTGATTATTACACCCCTGCTGTTGCAATGCTACATATATTACCCCATTTTACGCACCCCCCTTTCCCTATTGTTTACATGAAGATATATTACAGAGGACCTACATAATTTAAGAATATTTTTCATGGGTTTAGCACAAACTGTGAATGAGTGCTATCCTGTTACTTTAGTGCGATCGATTTGAGCAACCGGAAGTGTCGCGAAAGTCTGAATGTTTGTGTTGCAGATTTTAGTGAGCCAAGTCTTTGATGTTCAGTAACCGACTTCAACGTATTTAGAAACGAGCATTAAAAATGCAATAGGTCTCGCCTTTTATTAAGTTAAAGCCATTTGCTTAGCTATACAATACCATTAGCAAAGCAAATTGCTTTAACTTAATAAAAGGCGAGATCTATTGCATTTTCAGTGCTTGTTCTGGGATGTAATGAACATGCACATTGCATGAGCGCTCTATGGGGATTGAAACTAAAATGCTTGCCACGTTCACACAAACATGCCTGCTTCCCCATGACATCCCGTCAGTGGCCTCAGTATTTTTTCACAATCTAAAGCAAACATTTTTCTTTTTAGGCTGGTGATCTTTAAGGCTGGGACAAGATGGATCCTGACATCTCTATCATGTTCCAGTGCCCATTAGCTGAAGGGCTGGCCGAGGACAGGGTGCAGGCAGAAATCTCACCCAAGTATAACAGACGGATTCTGCCAGAGTATGAGCCGCAGATTGCTGCTGTCTGGAAGGCCTGTCAGCTAGAGAAGCCTTGGCTCTTCAATGGTGCCAAGTTTCGTGTCCACTCTGTTGTGATGGAGCGGGGAGTGCTCACCTTCCGCATGGGCCTCACCTGCTACCGTGACTTTATTGCCACCAACTGGAGCAGCCGGGCTCCTGAGCTGCAGAGACGGGGCCTGGCAGACTGTGGTGAAAGCCAGGCCTACCTGGCAGAGCCTCTGGGTGTGGGTGCTATGTTGCACACAAGTGATGACTACTTTGTCTTCCTGCGGCGAAGTTTGGAAGTTGGAGAAGCTCCGGGGCTTATTGACATCCCAGGTGGACATCCAGAACCCAAGGTGAGCATTGAGAAATCTTTGTTATCCTGGATGTATTATTGTTTTAGGTCACCCTTCTTCCTCCCATAAAAAATGACTCCTTAGTTGCACCTGCCTATGTATTACTACAAGATATTCTAAACATTGGTCGCAAAAATCTGTTAAAAATTTGCGACCAGTATTTTTGTAAACTGACATGCTAATAGGTTGTTTCTTAAAATTCCAATTCGGAGTCTGTCTCACTCCGACCTACTTCATGAATAATAATGGGTTAGGATGCAATTAGTGACTCACTCCGATTAGTGGCAATAACAGGGATGCAGATCACCATGTCTGTGACAGCCTTATAATAAGTTTTTTTTTTTTTTGGTTTTTTTATGGAGCCAATTTTCCTTAGATGAAGCAGTGTTGCGTTTAAAAATGTGAGTTTACTTCTTTCTTTTTTGTAACGTTTAGGATTTGGAGGTTGTCTCTAGACCACTATTGCCTACTTTCCAACAAATATTTTATTATTGCCATTTACAAAGGGGAAGCGGTCACCAGTGGACCCCTTCTCTTTGAGAATGTAATTGTTCACTGTTATGTTACTGGATCATGGTATCAACACATTGGTACAGATTCACAAAGCCATTTAAGCAGTTTATAAAAGTTTACTGTCTCCTACAATGGCTGAGTTACGTTTAAAAAACAAACATTTTAACAGTAATAAACCCTGATTCTGAGTATGTGCAATCATTTCAATACTTAGTACATCTGGCCGTAAACGACTTTAATGCTATTTTTTAAAATATTTCCGTCTATATCTATTATCGTTTTTTTCTTCATATTATTGGTGTTCATCCATATTTCTTTTGTTTTACGAAATAAAAAGAAAGTTGCAACAAGTATTTTTCTAGACTTACTATACTGAGAAATGTGAATTAACGCTTAAATGTCTTTATTTTTCTAGTACTATTAGAAACATGTTTACTAATGTAATGTATTTATATGAAATAATTAACGTTATTGTTCTAACATATGTGCACATCTTAAGTTATTTAAGGAATTCGGAATACTGTTTAAAACTCCCATTGCCGTCAGTCTTCACAGATTGTAGACTGGCACCCATGACAATTATTGAATTGTCAATGATGCATTGCATGTTCCTAAAATATGTAGGGAGTACAATAAGTTCTGACCCATTCCTTTCTCCTTCAGGCTGTAGCACCCGGCGTTCCAGAAGAAGCTATCTGTCTGGAGGACCTATCGGAGGAACTAGTGGTACAAGAACTTTTCTCCTCTGTTCTGGGAGAGATCAGAGACGAGGTGGGTTTGAGACTGGAATGATTCAAGCACTCCTTAATGTTACTTTGATGTGGGCATTTATTTTCTTTCTTACAATTTTTTTCTTTCTAAACCAATTCCTTCCACAATTTACAAATAGAGGCCCTCACCCTTCGATCCATGCTCCTCTGCGACATCACCTCTCTCTTTCTGCAATCCAGAAGTGCTGTCGCTCTGGGGAATTGGCCACAGCGATGGGCACCGTTTTCCGAGGTCTGTGCCAGTAAGATAGATAACTTCTGTAACCCAATGAGTTTTTAACCTTAAGATCACAGCCTCAAAAATTGTCTAGCTCCAGCATTTTTTATAGGGGTTGGCGATTAAGTCCTTTGACTGGGTAACACTTGCTCCTCTTTTTAAAAGTGCCATGTGACTATTCAGGCATTTATGTGGACTCTGTGAACTGCCAGTGTTATCCATATATGAACTACTCAAACAAATGAACAATTACCAAAGTACCCAGAAACGCAAAAGGAGCTCTAAAACGCATTCAAATCCCTAGAAAGCATTTAAAGAAAGTATGTGGAGTGAAGTTGTTGACATGCTGCTTTGCCGTTGTAACATAGTAGCATACCACAGAGATGCATTTCAAGGTACACCTGGGGTATGCATGAAAAACAAGTATTGCGAAAGGCAGAAATCTCACTCTTCAATGGCAGTAGTTGACCTTTTGGCTTTGCAGTGTTTGTTGCCTGTCCTATTCAGCATTGTCAAAGACACTAAAAGAACCACTCCGTTGTGATGATGTATACACCGACTTATGTCATGTCACAGCGGCATACAATTAAAAAAAAATTTGGCCAGCCCCTATGTGGTGCTGTACACATGCAGAGCATTATCACACATGTGGATGTATGAGTCATGATTCTACAACATCGTTTTTTTTTTGATTTGCCATTCAAGGATAGAGGCACCATCTTGGAGAGGTAAAACAAAATGGATATGCGTCAAAGTGCATTCTGAAGTAAGACCCACCAGGGAAAAAGGGAGATTCAGAAGCCCGAGTGACCAATAGAGGAGATTGGGGTTTTGAAATGTAAGACCAAAAACAGGAGACCGGGACATGGAGAGGTGGTGGAAGCAACAGATGGGTGAGGGACAGTGGGAGCCAAACACAGACTGCCGATGGGCAAATATGTGAGGAGGAAAAGGGAGCCAGTGTTTGGGAGAGCAATAACATTTTTAAAAAAAACTAGCTCCAAGAATGTAAGCAGCCGAAGGATGAAAGTCTAAAAGATGGTATGGAAGGACAAACCCAAGAAGAGGAAGGCATGCTAACAATGTCAGCAAAAGAAAAGCAACAAGCTGAACCAGAGCCCACTGTAAGTATTTGTATTGTACACAATGTGCCCGATTCACCAAGGTAAAGCGAGACGAAAGTCTAACTTTATGGCTTTCGGTATTCACAAAGGGCATTTATAAGTAGTAGATTCTCTTTGTGAATACCGAAAGCCGTAAAGTTAGACTTTGGTCTCATTTCACCTTTTGTGAATCGGGCCCATTAGGTCTCTCGGGAACAGAGGTTAGACCTAAAAATGTACCTGCTATCAACCATGGATATCCATAGACTGTACCCTATCCGAGCATACTGATTCAGCTGGTGACACAGACAAAGTGTGAGGCCAGTATAGACGGTGGGTAACCAGCAAAAATATTCTCTTGCCACTGAAAAAATTCCATCTATCTAAAACCTTCTGTGCTAGATCAAAATATATATATATATATATATATTGCCACCAAGAAATCCGCACTCAAGAACGACTAGACAACAATGCACACAACAGCAAAGAACTCTTCAACATCGTCAAAGAGCTCTCGAACCCTAGCGCCGGGACCAACGACCTCACCCCCTCGCAAGAACTCTGCGACTCACTCGCCTCGTTCTTCCACAACAAGATCGCCGACATACACAACAGCTTCGGCGCACAGACCACGCACCGAACCGACGCCCCCCCACCACCACCACCCTCCGCGCCTGGACCCCGGTCAGCACCGAAGACACCATCCACACGATGAACACCATCCACTCCGGATCACCAACCGACCCGTGCCCCCACCACATCTTCAACAAGGCCGCCTCCGTCATCGTACCCCAACTCCGGGACATCATCAACTGCTCCTTCAACACCGCCACCTTCCCGGAGAGCTGGAAGCACGCCGAACTCAGCGCCCTCCTGAAAAAACCATCAGCAGACCCCACCGACCTCAAGAACTACCGCCCCATCTCGGTCCTCCCGTTTCCTGCAAAAGTTACTGTACGATTAGTTCTGTAGCTTGAAGAATCTTTTTGATTCACATGCTGTGCATTATTCCACCATCTAGTGATTTGGTCCAGAATAATCATCTCTCTCCCCCCCCCCCCCCCCCCACCACCTCTCTTCATGGGCATTGCCATTGACCATCATTTGGTGATTTATCCATTCCCTTGTGACATCAGATGTTCACTACCGAAGTTCCTGTGTGGTCACCATCTTCAGATTGTTTTTTTGTCCTTATGACCTGTAGATGTTTGAACTTCCTTCCCTCTGCATTGCTGTTTCCTGCTGTTGGTCTGTTTGATCCCATCTCATATCCAGGGAGGTCGAATGTGATTCTAAAAAAAATCATCAAATTAAACTGACTCCTGCAGGTAAGTAACCATTTCGTTTTGCAGGCTTAATCCTTCCTGGATTCACATGCTGTGCATTGATTGTGTAGGGGTATCTGTCCCCTTAGGGAGGCTGAGTAGAAATGAGTTTATACTTGAAAACAGGTGTTTTACCACTTTGTGTCCCTCCTGGGCTTTTCTGTATACTTGTATGTCTACACAGTAACATTTTGTAAAGGAGTGTCTGGAGGACCAGGTTGCCACCATACAGATGTCCTTGATGAAAACGTTTGCTAGGAAAGCTAGAGCTGCTCTCCTTTGCCTAGTGAAGTGCACCCTTGGTTTTCTACTAGAGTCTCTTCCTCCTTCTGGTAGCATGCTTAAATTTTCAACACTAGCCATCATACGCTAGTCTCCTTGTGCCTGCTGTTGTAAAGGAAACAAATTGTTTTCCTTTTTTTACATTCTTTGTTTCCTGTTAGTAGTAAATGACTGCTCTCCAAAAGGCTGGTGTTTGCTAGGTCCTTTCAGGATGGAGCGCCTGCTTGTGGGTGGCAGCAGCACCGGACCCTGTATTCTGAAGTGGGCCGAGTGGGCCTGACTTTGTGGCATTGTGCTTTGACTTGCGGGGGAGAGCACATTTGAAGCCCCTTTTCCCCACCCCCTCCCCTCTCCCCGCCACCAACTTTCCTCTTCCCCTGCACTTGCCGACAGTGCTCTCCGGGAGAGCGCAACTCTGGGGCTCCGCTGGCGGTAGTTGCATTTCCAGTGCACAGCAGCCGGCTGGCCATCAAGCCTGATACTGCCTTGGAAGCGGCAACGCTTGCAAGACTAGCGCTTAGAGGCCCCATGGGGCCCAGAGTGAGTGTGGAAATGCGCTGGAGAGAGACTACCACTCTGCGGTGGAGGCTGGATCCTCTAGTACACCTCAAAACCGCGGCAAATTGCTGTTGTGCCAGGCAGTGGCTCAGGACCTAACTGGTGCAGTGCCTTGCTGAGACCCTCGAGAGCCTGCTCCACCATCCTTCATTGCCCCCCCCCCCCCCCCAACCCCCACCAAATGCCTGTCTCTGCGTCACTGTGCATGGTTCTGCCCTCCGTAGCCCAAACGACGCAGCTGGAGGCACCTAGGTCCTGCTCATGGGCAGTGCCGGCCACCAAAATAACCTCAATTTGAGCCACTCCGGGGAAATGGACCTAGAGTGATGGATACTGCATACCTGCATCTGAGCGGGCACAGTGGCGGACCGGGGGATTTGGGGTAGGTTGCTCCCAACGGCCCATGCCATCGTCAGAACTTAACATTTTGTGGGTTTGGCCATACCCTTCATCTAAGGAACCCTGCATCCAACGCCACGGGTGAAGTTGTGCCCTGGCGGTGAGGGTGGGGAGATAACCTTGATGGATGGGCTGCTCATGTGCCTGGTGGCAAGCGAGCCTGGGCCTGTCGCACACTCTTCTGGCCAACCTCTCCCCCGGCCAACCTCTCCCCCGCACTGCCATCAGAGCAAACCAAGATGGGTAATTCACCACACTCGCGACGGGAGCCCGGGAGGTGGTGGGAGCCCAGGAGCACATGGCCCCATCTCAACCAGTACCAGATCTAGTGACGATCCTAAGATGATACAGGACTCCTGTGAAGCAGTTGAGACTAAAGTTGATGGTCTGCGGATCGACCTCTCGCTGATGAGATTAGATCTGCGAAAAGTGGCTGACTGCATGACCGAAGCAGAGACCAGAATCTCCACTACTGAAGTAAGGTAACTGCTCTCAAGCGTCAAGTATCCAAACTGATGAGTTTAACTGTGGTGCTCACCGAAAGGGCAGAAGATGAAAACCTTGACAACTCTGCGCTGGCCACAACCCTTGAACCTTGGTTCTTCTCTTGGGTCCTGGTGTGTCCAGTATATTTTGTGGCGAGAGGGCTCATAACTCCCTGGCTCCCAAGCTGCCAATGAGCCCCCCCCCCCCTTCTCCTAGTAATACTGAGGATCCTGAACTACCGGGATGCAATTTTACTTGAGGCCCACAGTCAACCGGTTCTCCGGCACCAAAACTCTAGAACAATGATTTACCCAGATTACACCAGGTAGGTACAGCGGTAACCACGGTCATTTCAGGTGGTAAAACAAAAGCTCTGTGCCCTCAACGTATTTATACTAAATGCTCCTTTTCCTAGCCCGCCTTAAGGTCATCTTCCAATCCGCCACGTATTTCTTTGATACCACGGAATAGACCTGGAAATGGGCCACAGAGGAATGTATTATCCACTGACCCTCATTCTAGCAAGACGTCCCAATCCGCCTGTCTCGCAACCTGGGCTGACTCCATGGGCCTATACGATGCCTGGTGTTCCTGGCACCACTCGACACAATTTTACACTGGCCGCAAAATAGCCCATAACACTGATACCCAGTTTGACTTGCTGTGGTCACCGGCGACGGATCTCCTTCCACTGCGCTCTATCCTACCTCTATTGCATGGAATATCAGACCACGCACACCTCATAGCAGAGTGGGGCAGTCTGCACACGATGCTGAGACCCATTGTGTGATTTAGTGCATGGTGCCTGAGTGTACCTCCTTCATAGAAGATGAACTCTAAAACTACTTAAAGACTAACAATGGTTCGGTGTCCTCAAAAGTGACAATCCTTTGATTGGGGGTCTCTGATATTTATGCATACTACTTGGCTGCGCAATTAGTACCCATCAATGAATAGTTTACGGGAGGAAGGGATGACCCCGCATATCGCCTGGAACTGCACACGATGGGATTTGAGGGTCTACTTGGCAATTTTTATGGAAACCCGGATGCCCTTGTGCACCTGAGTGGCATTACACAGCTGGCGGGCGGCGCTGCGCTTGGTTCACTGGGACCGCAAGTTAACTGAACTCACCCCTGTGTGGTGCGGCGCATAGCTCCACCAGCTCTGCCCTAAAGGAGTTCCACCCGTGGAACTGTATAGGTATAGGTTTACAAATGGACTACACTGATGTCCTTCCAGGAGTTGCAGGAACAGTGCGCCCTGGTAAACATGGATGTTTTTGTGCTTTCTTCAGCTGTCATCTCTCCCCTCGCCCCCTTTGGCACACAAATTCCAGAATATAGCCCTCTGGAAGCAACTGGCAATCTCTGCCCATGATACGGATAAATTACCTCCACGCGGACTACTTATCCCCTTCACATATACAACAGATGTTTCCTGATGCCTGTCCTCTATGTGCACACTGTAAACGACCAGCCACCAACATTTTGCACATAGCGTGGGACTGGCTGCCTTAGAGTAAAGCCCGTTGGGACCGGTTTGGAGAGGGATATTGGTGAGGTCCTGAATCGCCCAATCGAGTTAACCCCCGAGTGGCCTTATTTGTAGCACGTCTGTGGAAGCAGCCTGTGACCTCCTCATTGTCGCTCTGGCGTACAGGGATGAACTGGTCTGCCAATGAGAAAAAACAATGTGAGGCTTTTGGATGTCCTCAAAAACATGATAAAGTTTGGGGAATAAAGGAGGCTTGTTTCTGGTCCAGGGAGGACCAGGCCTGGCAGTTTGGGCTTGACTGTTCCCATGATGCACAGGGTCAAGACTGATTTACATATGTCTGAGTCCGAACTGGGATGGCGAAGTGAGCTGAAGAGCAATGATGGATTCAACCCAGATCTGTGACTGGGGTGAGTGTCTGAAAAGTTTCAGCACTCCATCCGTCATCTCCTTGTGTTTGAAAATGGTGAGATTACCATGGTCTATTTGTGGAAGGGACTGGCCCCTCTGTGGGCCATTGTTAATGTTACTGCTGACCTGAACAATCCCATCCTTTTTTTCCTTTTGCGAATTGTGGCGTGTGGACAACGCTAAATATAACAAAAATTGGTTCTAAAAAAAGATCTTGTACCTCCCTGCTTTGGTGGAGCATTGTGGGTATTTTGTTCATTTGGACCAGAACCGTTTTTACTTTCACCTGTGCGTAAAGTGCCTTCAGTGCCATAAACCGCGCCTTGTGCTCCAGCACAGTTAGGTGCTTGACTGCCTCCTTCGGGCTCCACAGACTCTGA
Organism: Lissotriton helveticus; assembly: GCF_964261635.1. Taxonomy (NCBI): domain Eukaryota; kingdom Metazoa; phylum Chordata; class Amphibia; order Caudata; family Salamandridae; genus Lissotriton; species Lissotriton helveticus. Next base: position 646,004,072 of record NC_136070.1, read on the forward strand.
TGTTGGGGCTTCCTATGTGTGCCCCCATTCCTTCTGGGATATGCTGATTATCACGATTGGAGTTTGCACTTTGAAGTGTAACATGATCTCCTTTCTGAATCCTCTCTGTGACAACTACTAGGTTTTCCCAACCCATGGCCTGTGATAATTTGTTCTGCAACAATTCTTGGATTGGGCGCCTATGAAATCTGGCTTGTAGTATGAGGATGCCATTGTTTCCAATAGTTTCATATTGTTCTATTTGAGACTGCCCCTTTGGGAAGAGATGAGTTTACACCTTAATACTAAAATTCTTCTGGGTATTGAGTGTGCTTTTGCTATCTTTGAATCTGGGGCCGCACCCATGGACATCTTCTGTTCTGGAACCGGGGAGGGCTTATCTATGTTTACTTTGAACCCCAGTTTGTGGAGTTTTGCATTACAATGTGGATGTTCTCCTGACATTGGCGTTGTGAGCTCGCCTTTACTGACCAATTGCATATGTAGGGGTAAACCTGTATCCCCCGTCTCCATTTTTGGGGAGATTCTCAGTGCAGACTTTATGCCGGAAGGTAACACTTTGAATTGATAATGTACCTTGTCTGCGACGAACCAGAGGTACTTTTTTTTGTGACTGTAATTCACTGTAATGTGCAGTTAAGTGTCCTTTAGATCTACCATGACCATGTAGTTCACTCATTATAGGAGTTAGTAACCTCCTGTAACATCGTCATTTTGAAGCGTTGAATTTGTATGCACTTGTTCAGCTGCCTGAGATCTATTATTGGCCTAGAGGATTGGTCTGGTTTTGGTACGAGGAAGTGGCATTTGTGGAGGAATTTCCCCTATCCTTCCACCTACTGATGTTATATGCTGGTGGTGTGTGTGTGACTGAAGTCAATTGGTTGGAGGCCCAATGTCTTTGGGGCTTGCTCCCAGCTTATCCTACGGTAAGGCTGACCTGGAAGTTATTATCAATGCGATTGTGTGGCTTGTATGGTTAATGGCTGCTTAAATGTTGGTTGTAGGGTTCAGTGTTGTAAACTTGCTCTTCCTGGTGACTTTGTGGCTGATACGGCCCCCTTTTTTTTTTTAAAGATCTTTGAAACTGAAAGACTGCCTCACCCCTCCCCGTTGCCATCAATGTTTCAATGTCTTTCTTTATTCGTGATAACGCCTAATCCACCGCCGGCCCAAAGAGGGCTTCCCTTGTGAAGGGCATGTTGATGCACTAGGCTTCTACCTCAGGCCTGGCTGTGAGTCTTCAGGTTCAAGCCTGTCGTTTAAGAGGTGTTCAGTGCACATTTGTCTAATGGCCTTATCCACTGAGGGAAGAGCTAACTTTAGGCCGGCGTTAGCAATTGTTTTTCCCTCCCATGCACTACTGTTTTCACTCATTCCCTTGTACCCCTTAGAAAGGTGCAGAAGGACCTGCCCCATTTCCTTCCAATCCTAGTCACCACAGGGGTTGAGCAGTGCATTGGGGTTGGCAACTTTCCATAGGAAAGCCTCTGCTGTCTCCGTTTTCCTGTCCACCACCTCCATCCACTTGCTTTCTTAATCTGGTGGAGGTCCCATTGATGTGGCTGCATTTCTGCTCTTCTTGGCTGTTGTGACGATGCAGCTCTTGTCCTGACTGCATTGAACACTGCCACATTGTTCAGCAGCGAAGGCCTCGAAGGTTAAGTGTTTGCACCTTCCTCTGGGGAGTCTGCGTCAAAGTCTCGTCAATCTTTCCTCTGTGGTTCTCATTCCTCAAGGATGGCAGTGCCCAACTCGTCCTCATTTTCTTTTTCGATGGTTGTTGGCTTCAATAGCCTTGTTGTGATCTTAAATCCCCTAAGTGTGTCGTAAAAATTCTTCTTCCTTTGAAGGTGCTGCCATTTCGGCTTAAAGTTGTCGATTGGCAGAGCTTTCCTCCCACTATAAGTGATAGCCCTGAAGATTCCAGTCGAGTTTTTTGAGTGGAAACCGCATACGGAGTGCTCCTGGTGTCCCGCAAAACTCAGTGTTCAATGTCTTTATCCTCATCTCTGGAATTTCTGTTGACAATTAGCCAAATTTGTTTTAATTTCTTCGGGGCTCTTCCCTTTTCAATCCAGACCAAATGGCAGAAAACAGAATCTGAAGATGGTGACCAGGCACTTAAACTTCCGGGGCCCCAGTCTGATGTTACAGGGGAAGGGACATACCACCAATTGGTGGTGGATGGCAGCGTTCATGTGGCAAGAAAAAACAAGCATTGGCAAAGCCAATAGGTCTCGCCGATGTGATCGCTATTGGCCTTGTCAATGTCTTTTAGCCATGTTGTACAGCAGCACGGCTGCAGGGCAGCATAGCTAAAAAGGAAAGTGTTTTAACATGGCTAGTCCTGGTCGCTTCATAGCGCTTTTCTCATAGCACTATGGTGCAGCACAGTGCTATTTTTAAATAACTCTCTGCCATGCAAAAGGCTGAAAGTCATGGGGAAAGCGCTATGACAGCAGGGTTGCAGGGAGTAAAGCAGCATGAAAAAAGCGGATAGTAGGGCGTAAAGACCTTCAGGTCATTATAGATGTGAGTAGCGTGCATCATCAGCACTGTGCCAAATGCCAGTTATGTTGTGTGAACTGCACATTGCGGCAGAAAACACAAACGTTTTGTTCCGTTTACCTGTCACAGCCCAATCTGATAATTAGCCTTGTAATGTGACGAACCCCCACCCAAAACTGGCTCTTCTCTTTTATTGTTGCACCGCCCAAGTTTTGGGACACCAGTCTCGACATTTCATTTGAGTGCTTTCAGTGTCATTCCAGCAGAGGGCGATCTTTGTTGCCTTTCTTAGAGAACCCTAGTTGCCTACCTGCCGTAAATCAACATTCTAAAGCACAGTTGATGGTTCAGTAAATTAGTATTAGAATACGTATGAAAATATACTGAAAAATAAAGTTGCAGATCTAGGTTGTGACTGTGAGCACTCTTGTAGTATAAAATGAAGATGGGTATATTCGTCGTGAGCAATCTGATGGGAGGTGTTTTTGTAATAGCACTTTTTTCACAACGTTATAATACGGCACATTGCTATTTTTTCATATCTTTCAGCCATTCAACAAGGCTAAAAGTTATAGGAAAAACACTAAGGTGGTGGGGTTGGAGAGGGTAGACCAACACAGAAAATGATAATACCTGAATTACGACCCGATCAGTGGAGGGACACTAGTTAACCTCGTCCACGCTGATGACGAGCTGGGCTCGTCATGAGGTAGGCTCCTGCTACGCTGACGAGCCCAGCTCGTCACGTAACATGCGCTTTTGAAAATCTCCGCGTACGAGCGGAATTCCGCACGCATGCGGTTAAAGGCTCCATAGAACAAAAGGAAGTGACTTCAAAACACACCCAGGACCCTGGCTAATAAGGTATAACATCACAAGTAAAAGATCCAGTCCTGATGGGCGGTCCGAAAAGGAGACAGGCTGGTAACCAGGAGGGACTAAGAAGCCTCATTATCAATCGGAAGCCAGCATTTACCATGGACGATGACGCCAGCCAATGAAAAATATGGGCGGAGCTTCCACAGCACTTGCACATCTGTCTCTTTCAACATTTATTTAACCAATACAAGTTTAGTCATCTTTGAATACAAAAACCCACAGGTGATAAATCAATGCACTAATATGAAAACAGGCAAATTTTAGCTTCAACGTTGTCCATTTCTACTGCTGTTTAAGCCTCTTTGCTAAAATTCTGTTATTTTTGTTTAACCACTCTTACTTATCAATCCACACAGCCATTGGGCTGACAGTCATGACTGACAGCATTTGGAATTGCTGCAAAAAGCAATCCAATTTCCACTTATATCTACATTTAAAAATCAATACAAACAAGAAAATAAATTGTTTTTGTATGCATTTATCTGTAAAAATCAGAAAAAAACAAAATCTAGGAAGCTTAATTAAGAATGACCCAGTCTGGGAGCAGATGATCTGATCTCAGACCTTCAATGCCCCGGCCAAGTGGAAAGCATTGCATCTACCTAAACCTGGTCTCATACCTGCCAACTTGAAGAACAATCACACTGTGTGAGGAGGGGGCGGTGCTTTGAAGGGAGCAGAGATTCGTGCTGGGAAGTACTTACGAGGCACTTCTGACCCAAGCCCCCCCCCCCCCGTCCCCCCACACCACCACCTCTGAAAAGAAAAAAAGAAAAGCTTGCTGAGACTGGTGCCGATGCCCTGGGATGTTTCCACCCCCCTTAATGGACGTCGGCAATTCAAAGCCTCAGAAAACGAGCTGAAAAGCCACAATTTACAGTGGTTTTCAGCTCGTTTTCCCTGCCACCATCTGATATCTGCTCCCCACCGGGTGACCGTGTGATGGGAGCAGATCTAGTGTGTGTCACGGTGGCACCGTGTGAGTTGGCAGGTACGCAGTCTCTTGTCTCTGAGAAGAATCTCCATCTCTGCTTACTGTTTCCGAGCTTCATGGTTTGGTTCCGGAAGATCAATCCCATGGTTACATGAGCTTGTCTTGCAGTACAATTTTGTTCATGGAAATCAAAGATTTCCTTCACATCACTGTACTGTCTGTATCTGGATTGAACTCCAAACTCTTGCATCTCGAGCCCACCTGCTTAAAACTGCCCACTGTCATGTCATTAAGCCAGCTGTTTGTCTTCCATCGTGAATGTATCCTAGCGTGGCAGGGTGCTGGCAAACATGGGCTTACGTTAAAACTCTGGAAGCACTAAATGGAAATTGCATGTCACTTCTCTAGACCCAACAGATCTTCAGTGACTATCACTATTTTCCGTCTTCCTTTCAGGTGAACATTCCACTGCCAGTACTGAGCCGACCAGTCCTCCTTGGGATCGCCCGCAACAACACCAGTGCAGGCAGGGCCAGTGCAGAGTTCTATGTCAGGTAGTACCTGTGTTTCTCTTCTCTCTCAATGAATCTGCCCTTTTTATGTCCACACTTGATGGTTTATTTTCGTCCCTGGTTAGTGGCGAGTCCTGGTATAGAGAAGTTTTAGGAAGCTGGGCTTATCAAGTATTTGTTTTTGAAGTTGGGTAGCGATTAGTTTGAGAGACACTGAGATTCAGAGACTTGGGATGGTTACTCATTCAGACATTGTGCACAGTACTTGATTTCGGAGGTGGTTGGTGGGCGATTCTTGGATAGGAGACCATAAATGGTTGGGGAGATGGTTTGGGATGCTTGGTGCCTTATGGGATTGTTTTTGTGGGCATATGCAGCCAGCAGATCAGGTGAAAGAGAAGATTTAGAACATGCCGCTCATGCAGTGGTTGCTTTTTGAGATATGTAGTGGCGAATATTATTGGCTTAGAAAGGGTTTAGGAGCACAACCGTCGCTTGTTTTTAAAGTTAGCTGCTGTGTCTAAGTTGGAGGTTGGGAGTAAAACATTTTAGGAAGCTTTGCTTTCTTTCAGACATAGCTGTTGGCAGCTGTTAGTAAGAAGGCCGCCAAAGGGAAATTAGTTTGGAAGCTAGATTCATCCAGTGTTTATTTTCTGGAGTCTTAGATATTTTGGGACTTTAACAGGTGAAATCTAGACATACTATGCTAACACCTTTGGCAAGGTGATTGGGCTCTTTTCATCGGATGCTAGATTAGGCTTTCCAGGTGTCCCAGCTAATCATGAGAAGTGCATTGGCACTTGTGATTGATTCATGCCCTCTCTTGTCAATCCTAATATCTGGTTCTGGCTCATAAGTGCAACTCTTCCCATCCCCAGATGCAGCTTGAGCACAGAGCAGGTACGCAAGTGCTACCTCATCGGAGGCCCAGAAGCTCATGAATCCACCTCCATTGTTTTCGTCAAGCGGCAGGTAAGAGGTGCCATCTATGAACTGTAATGCTGCCTTGAATTCCTTTCCTTGTGGCTCGTGCTCACACGGTCTCGCCCACTCGGGGCGTTAATCATCAAGCTTGAGAAGCTTGTCAACACATAGTCAAGCTTCCCTCTTGGCGTTGCTCTACTTGTCATTTTGGTTTTTACTCCTTATAAATCCAGGGCTACCAATGAGAAAATTAAAAACAGGGCAAAGTTGCTTTACAGTACTCTGAAGCTTCCTCCTTAGGTTGGTACAATCTACATTTGAATGCCCGAAGAGAGTAGTGTTTTGAGAATGCACCCCCCCGCCCCCCCCCCCCCCCTGTGCTTCTAAGGAGAGGCTAACTGGTACCAATGTTAAAAGCCTGTGTTCTCCCTGTTCAGATAATGCTGGGAAGGGAGAGGGGTATTGAATCTGTCCTGCCTCACCACACTCCCACAAGGACCTCTACAAAAAGCTGGAAGTGGGTGTTTGGTTTGCTCAGAGAGACATTTAACTCTGCTTCTTTCTTCTTCTATTCATAACCCATGACCCAGAGCCAAAGTGCAGCCGTATAGGAGATGGAACTAGACTAGGAATTCTAAGTGTTTCTATGTCATCCGGGCAAAGAGAAATTAAAGACCTAATGAAATAGACATTGAAGAACACTGAGGAAATATATTCTCTGATTCTTGCCTGAGGAGCACAACAAGAAAGGATCGCAATAGTGGCGAGGCGAGACTCCTTTCATTTCCCCTCTTCACACACCGTTGGGAACTTCCAGATTTGTGATAGTGACCTTCCTGTCCCTATAGGACAATCCAGGCAGGCAGAGTGGGCTTACCCTTTTCAAAGAATGTAAAGCCCTATTTTCAGTGAGGAGGCAGTGCGTTGTGGTACTTGATCGTTGGATCTGGAAGCATAAGACAAGAATTCTATTCCCCTCTCCTCAGTTACCAAATATGTGATCTTGTGCAAATCGTCTTCCAAGAATATTACTCTTTAGACTATTCTGCCAAAATCAGGTGTGCTTAAATAAAAGCAGGTGCCAGTTCTAGTTGGAATATCCAATTGTATAACAGAGGTATGTGTTTTGGTTTGTTTATAGGTGTAGGAAAAGGGGTTGTCCACTTCCTTTCTCAGGCAGAACTGCTGGTTGAGCAATCCTGACTACCTGATTGCTATTTTTGCTCTGGTTTCCTCTTTACTTTCTCAGTCCTGTGCTGTTCCTGACTTCTTTTAAACCATTTATTTGTCTACATCACTTCTTAAGTTCCTTTTCTGTGCTTTACTGTCATTTGTATGACCATCTCCTCTTTACTGTTATAGATTGTATAATACAGGCCCTTGGTTCCACTGACACCCGCCGTTTCTTTTGTTTATATTTGAAACCCTGTGTAGGACGTTCTGCGGCAAGAAGAAAATGAAGACTTTTGGAAGGAGATGTGCCCATCAGCGAAAGGTGGAGTTAAACTTTACGCCCTCGTGATGGGACGATGAAGCTGACAGTCGAAGGATCCTTCTTTCTGCTTACAGACTGAACTGTACCTGAGGGTCTCTTGCCCCAGTGCATGTCAGTGTTTTAAAAGAATGGGGTGTCATTTGATTCTAGGGACAAAGTGAGGGCCGCTCCTGAGGAATGGAAGGGTTGAAGTGCACTCCCCTTGGGTTTGGGGCAACACTAGAAGGCACTGTAACTCTTAGGTCTCTGAATAGCAAAAAAGTGCCCTCCTGCCACCCTTCTTGGGACATCGGAACTAGGAACCCATGCATTTCCGGTCTGCAGATTGTCCAAAGGTAGGGTGGTACTTCCTAGGGCTGGACTTGCTTTCATTGACCCAAATTAACTAATAAGGCGATGTTCAGCATTAGAATGGATGACTAGAAATCACCCTTGTGGGACCAGAGTGGCATTCATGATCAGCCACAGAAATGAGAAAACTCTGTATATGGCAACCATGATGGGCGAATTGGGCAAGAGGTGGATCGATAGTGGCACCGTGTTTGAACGCCCTCATACATCCAGCTGCTGATGATTTTCAGTGGGGAGTCACTTTATTAGATCAAGCCACCCTTTTCTCAAATCAGGGTGTTGGCTTGAATGCTCATCAGCAATGCTTTCAATAAAGGTATTGTGGGGAGCGAAAGTGGTGGTGGATAGGGGAATCAAGTTATGTAGTAGCTTTGTTGGAGATAGAAAGGAAGCATTGAACAGTCCGCTTAGCTGGCCCTTGGTATGTAAATCTACTGTGAAATGAATAGTTTCTTTGCAGAGATGGAGGTGGGATGGGTGCCTTGGATTTTATCATGAAGACGAAAGCACATTGAGGCTCCATAAGCAAACTCTGAGAGATCAAGGCTCTCTGAAGCACTTTGCACAAACCTCTGTACAGCTTATGCCCAGGGTAGGATCTGTGTCTCGAGCTGTGGTGTTTGGCATGACTGGACTGACTGTGGCGGGCATTTGGCCTTTCCCCAGGAGGCTGGAAGGGTGAGGGCCAATTTGACAGCGGTGGGGGCAGTTTTTGTTACTGGAGGCCAGCTTTGCTGCGGTTCTACAACATCGGCCCCGGTAACAAAAGCAGCAGGTCCTTCAGCATTGCCAGGGCTCCTTTTGGTTCCCCCTGGTGTTTGGTACAAGCATATCTGACTAAGAAGGCTTGTACTTTAGCATGAGATACGAAAGATGCAGTTTGACGTCTGATCCTGTGTGCACTATGGTGACTGTGTGTGAGCTTGCATAGAGGTAAACATGTCTGAGTTATTTGTTTGCACAGCTCTATTGAATGTATGGTACTCGCATGTGTGGGTGGATTCAAGGGTGTGTAAGTATTTCACATGCACAAGAATCTCAATATGAGAAGCGCACGCCCTTGGAGCCGATGTCTTGATTTACATGTTTGCCATCTGGCTTTGTTGTGCTTTCAGCACCCGCAAATGTATTTTTTCAATAAAGTATCGTTTTTTAATGCTGCAGTATTTTTTTATAGCGTGCCCTATCTGATTGTTCTTTTTCCCGGGTCGGTGCATGGTGATTGTATCAGTAAATTACAGGAGGTGAGACTGTCCATTGGTAATAACAACGATGCCAAGGTACAGTATGGAGGAAAGCCTTTCTAATGTGTGCTTACAATCTCAGTAGAGAATGAGTTTCAAAGGAGCAGTAAAAAGGGCACAGGAGACTTTGAAAAGAAGATCCTAGAAATAACTGTATTTCTATATTGAATATGCTATGGCACCAAATTTCCAAAGCTTTGTGAAATCTTTTAAAATGCATAGGAAGTGGATTGTAACAGTTTTATGTCTTGAACCCCAGGCTCCTCACATTAGTTGAGTAAGCTGCCTGTGGATTTGCCTTCCCACAATTCGATTGAATCCAATGTCTCATTTTTAGAGCAATGCTTCTAGCTTTGCATACTTGGGTCCAGATGTATGAAGTCAGTTTCCACTGCCTTTTTTGAATGGATTCTGATTTTTCAGACTAACCTATGTACTAATAGATCGGTCAAAATCACCATTGAGAGTGGTTCACACTTCGATCCATCCCATTACTATTCATGAGGTAGGTCGCAAATTAAAATTCAGTCCCAGTGGATGTCATCAGAGTGATGGTGGCTTTCTGTGGTCAGCAAACCACCATGTTTGTGATTTCATTTAAATCAATTTTTTTATTTTTAATGCAGCCGGTTTTCCCTTTAGGAAACGGGTTTGCATTTAAGGAAATACATACATTTTTATAACATTTAAGTTTACAGTGATCCCTTGGACCACTGGCACTTCCAAGCTAACTATTTAAAAAACATAGGGGAAGGGGTCCTTGGGACTCCTTTGTGATCGCAAGCCAATGATAGATAATATTCTGAATATTGCAGTTTAGTGTGCATTTATAAACCCATTTTGCTCTTATTGAATGACTTCATGTATTTAATAAATACTAAATACATTTATTTTGTGGTTGCAAACCCAGTGCTTTAGCAAATGGCAGGGTTTGCAAGTACTAAGTGGTTTCATAAATCTGGGCACATGATGTAGGCTACCAAACACTGTGTTTTGACGTAAAGGATATTCCTCCTGGAACCTGGCATGGTCCCTATGCAACAGATGGGAGTGGGGAAGGTGGGAGACAAACCATGACCAATGATAAACAGGGGGGTTCTGGAAAAATACAGAGCACCCAAAATACTACACCTGACTAGTTCAGTGATGTCCCTTGGTTGAAAGATAAGGCAGGGAGACCCTCTTGTTATTATAGCCCTCACTAACTGTAATAGTGACATGCTTCATCATTGAGCTCACCTTGGCTCCTAGAGGTCAGGGTGGGCTCGATCGTGTTTCAGGGAGCACTTATGAAGATCTCTTTGTAAGGGGGCGTAGCGTTAAGATAAAAATTCTTCTCCCACTCCTAAATGATCCTTTATTAGTGAAATGGGAGGGAAAAGGTTCAAAAAGACTATGGGAGGATGTTATGGTCCTATGACCCTAACTGATCACCAAAGTTTCAGCCCTAATACTGGCCCATTTATGGTCCTGGGCTTTCGTCTGCGTGGGATGTGAAGAGGTCACTTCCCCCAGAGACGTTAGTGCAAAGGTGTCATGCAATTAACATGCACACTAGTATATATGTTTTTATTATTTAAGGGACAAGTATGATACCTGTCGCTGTTTTGTTCGAGGTATTCCCCCGGAATGGCAGGGCTTAAGCTCCCAACGGGTGGCTTACAGGGGGAGGCCTTATAGTCACACTTTTGTCAATGGTCTATCCCCATGGGAGACCTACTGTGTTCCGCTCCCCTGCTAGTCTCCCAAACACTGTGAACATCGATTCATAGTAGTGAGGCGCCATGTTTGCTATTTTCTGGTAGTGCACCGTATTCTTTCCCAGGAATTTTAAATATGTCCTGCACGACAACTGTACTTTCTCTAAAATGTCATTATCACCTTGACAAGAAGTGTATTGAGGAAATGTTCTTACTTTTATCAGATTATTCTTTGCACACAAAGGTGACTGCATTTTTCTGCTAAAAGCTAAATTCAGAATTTGGAGATGAGATGCTTAATTTTTGTTTCTGCTTGTGCAATAGTTTTCCTGCTGAAACATTTGCCTCCAAACCGTCAATATTTGTGTTCCATCACCCGCTTCATTCTTTACTAAGAAAAAGCAGCTGCCACACCGGATGTATGCTCTCTTCGACTATTTAAAGCGATTCTTTGGGGAAAGAAACTGCCGTCCCCACACAAGGTACCTTGGCTTGGCAGAGGGCAGTATTGTCAGGGGGCTAAGGCTGGTCCATGCTTCCAATATTTCATACCTCATTTAGTTGTTTTTTGAATAATACACAACTCTTTGATCAATGCAGAATTCGAGGTGACTGGTCAGGTGCGGAAAAGGTAAGAAATGGAGTTAAATGGTACAGTGATGCCTGCTTGTTGGGTCCTGCTAAGAAGGGGCGCTAGGTGTTTTTAGTATATTCATGTAGGAAGTGTAGCCCTCTACTGTTTACTGATCCACAAAAGCTGCAAGATGCAGATTGTACTTAGGAACAGTAGATAACAACATTCTACTTTGAAGAATCACGTCCCATGTTCTGCATCATGTCTGCTGGTAGATGAAAAGCAAGATGAGCTGATGTGGTGTTCTGGCCAAGATTATCTCTGCCGATGAACTCCTAGGGACTGTGAAGAGGTTAAGAACCCTTTGTTCATATGTATCTGTGTTACTGTGGAGGCTGGGAACCTTCTCAGGCTGGAGTTAATCTCTCCTTAAGCTTAACTCCAGCATATTAGTTGCACAGGGGACCCATGTTCACCTCCCTGCATTTAGATGTAGTTGCCCATAGGTCCTAAGATAGGACAATATTGTAAACCCAATGGCATAAACGTGTCAAATCTGTTTGCTTATGTTGTTTTTGTTAGACTTTGTTCGGCCCATAACCTTAAGAGCTGTTGTGGTGATTGTGCCTTGCCTGTGGCCACTTGGGCACTGGGGAGATAAACTTCATGACACGTGCTTAGGTACAATAACAGCCAGCTTGTGCCATGTATCTGTCGAGGGACATCAGAGGGATGAAAAGCAGCAGCGAAGTACAAATCAAGGAGGAAGTGCACAGTAACATTAGAATCTTTAACTATCCTCAGTTTCTTTTCCTCCTACATTTTATTGGTACCCCTCATTCCATCAAAGATAAATCCACTAAAATTACTCTATCAATCTGATATGGAACTGTGAGACCCTCCAAATACCTAGTTGCCCAACACTTAGTAATGCAGAACTTCTGCTGGGTATGACGGCTATCGCCCATCTGAGATTGGTTGGAAGCCTCCGAAGTACGCTTGTCGTACTAGTTCACTACGGTGTCATAAAGAACAGAGAGCCATGTGATAATGGGCTTAGGAATCTACATATGTTGCTTCACTGTGCACACCAGACCACTATCCTTCTGAATCGAAATAACTGTCGAACATATCATGCACTGTATAATGCTTTTATGAAATTTTGATTAATTACTGTTTTTATACATGGTAAACTTTTATGGTTTTACATTTGAAAACCGAATAAAGTTATGTAACATACCCACCACTCAAATTTCTTTCATATTTCACTATACTAATTCACCACTAATCCTTTATGGGATCGGGAGTAGTGTGCTACTCACCGAAAAAGCACTTCGAAAAGGGAACTAAGGGCCAACCCCATTGATCAATCTATTTGCTAGGTAGTTCAGTGACTATCTTAGGCTATTTTAGCAAACTTAGAAGATTGGGTAGCAGAAACACAAGGCCTTTTCGATGTCTAGTTTGGGTTTCGTCCTGGCCTAGGAACAATAGAGCAGACTGAATTTATCTCTCATTTTTCTTGCTTTTATGGACCTAACAAAGTGACTCAGTCAAAATTATGGGCTATTGTGGAACAACTAAGTGTTGATAATGCAATTGTAACGCTGCTCTGCAGGCTCCACGCACATACTTCAGCAAAAGTTTGGTATTGTGAGGAAGGTGATCGGACAGAAGTTCCCATTTGTAATGGGGGTAAGGCAAAGCTGTTTTCTAACCCTCTTCCCTTTCCCTCGTATACCAATGGCCTTGAGGAGTATCTGTGTCGCACAAGGAAAGCCTTACCAAAAATTAGATGGCGTCCAGTCCATGTACTACTTTACGCAGATGATGCGGTCCTCAGAGCGAGCAGCCAATGCCCTTCAATCTATGTTAGACACTTTTGATAGCTTAATGACTAATGTGGGCATCAGGACAAATAGAACAAAATCATTCATAATAAAATATGGCCCGAAATGAACTAAAACTAGGACATTTGTGCTTGGTGACTCAGATCACAAAAGTCCCCAATTTTACATATCTTGGCATGGCAGTGGACCTTTATTTTAATTGGAAATGTCTACTGCATATCAATCTTACAATTCCAAAGGTCTATTGATGCTGTTTTTAGATTCTCTAAAAGGCGGGGGCATAAACCCGCAAAATATTTACTCTGAGTTTTTAGGAGTGTGTGGGCGTGGGAGTAGGGACGACCGTGACACCAGTTACAGGGTTCAAAGATGGTTTTATTTTTAGTGTTCTCTTGGGGTATGACATAAGCGTCCTTCTGTGTCTGAAGGTCAGTCTCTCTCGGGCAAAGGTGCTTTGGTCCGGGGCGAAGGTCTTTTCTCCGCTGCTGTCGGAGGGGGGGGTTCTTTTACACCGGATTCCGCCGTCTCCGTGCCATGTAAGAGAACCAACAGAAGAGGGATGCCGTTAGTTCACAGTCCTCTATAAGCGGTGCACCAGGGGGACCGGGGAAGTGAGGGAGAACCCAGTGATAATTGTCCTACTATGTACAGTGCTCCGTGAATGATCAGGTATGGCAAGAGAGACAGAGGAGCTGGTAAACGGAATGGAAGGGGAACGACAAAGGGAAGAGACACACAGGGGTATTTACAACACTACTCTCGAGCGCTCCGTCTCCCCACCCAGGCCGCCCAACGCCGCCGTACCTGTGACAGCCACACTCCTCCCTCGGGAGTGTGGCACGGCGGTTCGCGGGGTCGTTGGCCTCCTGGCTCTCCTCTGGTCTCGGACCCTCCGTCCCTTCCGCGTTGTACCTCCGGATACACGTTCGCCTCTTCTCCTTTACCTCTTCGTTTGCTCCTCTCTCTTCCGCCTTCTCCTCCGGGGTGATTACACACCCCGTGTACATAACTTCCTGTCTTTTACCCAATCCGCTGACGTCACTCTGGGCGGTGTCTTCGTTCTCGGCTGCATACGCCCAATTAAAGGCGCCGCTTTCTTCTCCCTCGTCGTTCAGTTCGTCCTCCCACTCGCTGGTCTGTGGATAAGGTAGAGATGCACATTCAGCAGGGCAAGGGTTCCACCATTCCTTCGTACTCGTCCCTACTCCGTTACAGAGTGTCTACTTTTGCAGCGTGAATCTTTCTGGATTCACTATCCTGTGCATTATTCCGCAATCTGGTGGTTTCGTCCAGAATCGTAGTCTTTTCTCTCTTTTCCTTTTCCTTTTTTTTTTTTTTTGTAGCCCAGGTGGGCGTCGACGTCCCACCATTTGGTGTACCTTCTGTGACGTCGGCATGCTTCCTGCGGAAGCTCCCACCCTTGGGTGCCATCTTCAGATTCTCTTTTCCGCCGTTGGGTCTGGATCGTCGCGTGAAGCTCCAGAAGTTTTGGAGGAGAAAAAGGAGAAAATAAGCGAATTTCTTCAGGAAAAAACTCGAGAAGAAGATCATCCGAGCCCGGACGACTAAGCAGGAGAGGAACCTCGAGATCTTCGACGTCCGACGGAGAATGCGCACACAGGAGCCCCCCTGAGCGCAGTAATGGACAACACACCATTTAAATTCTGCCGTAATTGCCACCACAAGTACGCGCAGAGAGACCAGCACCCGGTCTGCAACCTCTGTCTGCCTATCGACCACGGGAGCAAGGACTGCAACGCCTGCTCAGTCTTCACGGCGAAGACGCTGAGGATTCGAGAGAAACCGAGGATAGCTCACCACACGATGCAGGGCAAGGGCAAGGCTCCGTCGCTGTACGATCTGGGCCTCTCCACCGACGACGAGGACAACATCGCTGAAGGCCCAGATGACTCCACGGTCATAAAGACCGATAAGAAATCGTCAGACAAGGTAGGAGAGTCTATGACCCCGAAACCCTCGACAGGGCCTCGAAAACCTGAGGCTGACTCGAAAATCAGTCTAGAACCTCAAAGGGAGCACCGGCGTCGAAAGCTTCGACGACTGAAGCTGTGGTCCCCGAAAAACAGCCCAGCAGATCCTTCGAGAAGGACTCCCAGGCGGCAAAGACCAGCGAAAAAGCAAGGTCGTCGAAGCAAGCTCCCGAAAAGGGATCCTCGACTTCGAAGGAGAAGGAGCCGAGAGCCATTGTGACGGCCCCGTCGACGAGGGCGGCCGTCACGCTCAACGCCGAGCAGGCCGCACAGATGGAGAAAAAGAAAAGAAGGCTCGAGGCCGAGATGGAGAACATCATCCAGAGGAAGAATGATTTCGAAGACAAAATGAAAAGCTTCAGGATCCCCTCGAAGCCCACGACGGTACTCAAAGAAATAGAAGAACGCGAGGAGTTCGACGCCAAAGAGCCGCCGAAAACTCCGGAGCCCTCTGAGCAGGGAGAAGAAGAGGACCTCTATTACACAGAGGGTGATTATGGGGACCCGCGTTCGAGCTACGACTTGGGATACTCTACAGCTCAAGACCTGGATTGGCAGGACATCGAGGCCGAAACCCCGGAGGAGGCTGTGGAGACATACCCCTCGAGGCCTTCGCCGCCAGATGACATTGGGGCCTACTATGAGGTCGTCAAGAAGGCTGCAGCAGCTTATGGAGTCAAATTGGAGGAGGAGATGGGTAAGGCAGATTTCCTGCTGGACCTTGCTCCCCACACAGACAAAAAGGCACTTCCTGCCCATGCTTGAAGAGTATTATGGAACAAGACAAAGAGGCGTTCAAAGAACCAGCTACCTGCAGGTCAGTCACGCCAAGGACGGAGAAAAAGTACAGGTTCTCCTCCCAGGACCCCCCTTACATCCAGGGGACAGTTTCAGCAGACTCAATTATAGCCGCAACGGCCAGAAGAAGGGCTAACGTCCCAACAACATCTGGGCCACCACCTGACAAGGAAAGCAGGAGGATGGACCTAACAGGCAGAAAAATTGCGAGAAACGCAGCAATGAACTGGAGGATGGCAAACTCCAACGCCCTTCTGAACAGGCACCAGTACCAGCATTGGGGCGAGATGAACCAATTGCTCAAGCACCTCCCAGAGGAACACCAGCAGAGAGCCGCTTACCTCATGGTAGAGGGGAAAAGCATCGCAAACTCGAGCCTGAAGACAGCCTTGGACGGGGCAGAAACATCCAGCAGGCTGATGGCTATAGGAATCACAGAGAGAAGGCAAGCCTGGCTCAGGATCTCAGGCTTCAAGACGGAGGTTCAAAACAACATCTTGAACACCCCTTTCAATGGAGAAACACTGTTCGGAGCCCCAGTTGATGAGAAACTCACCCAACTGAAGAAAGACAACGAGACGGCAAGGTCCAGGGGGGCCCTGCAATTCAGGGGGATGAGAAGAGGCACTCCTAAGCAGAGGCCGAACGGAAGGGGTGGAAACCAGCAAGGAAAACCACACCAGGCGTTCCACCAGGGTCAACAGAGTGACAACCAAGGTCACAAGGGCCAGCAGAAACAAAACTGGAACTACCAGAATAGGGGCCAGTCCTTTCGCGGGAGAGGAAACGGACGGGGCCAGAGAAGGAGAGGCGGTGAACAACCCCCCTCTAAGTGACACAGGAAAAGGTGCTCACCCACTCAAACCCTCTGAGGGAAGAGCACGGAAAAGCAAAGAGGAGAGGGCTACACGGACAAGAAACAAAAGAACATGTAACACCAGTAGGAGGCAGGCTGAGATTTTTTCTCCGAGAGTGGAGGAAAATAACCACAGACAAGTGGATACCCAACATCATACAGTTCGGATACTGCATAGAGTTGGAAAAGAGACCACCAAACAGAAAGCCAAAGAGAGCACTCGGGAAGGTAGCTGCAATTGCTCCAAGAGGAAGCTCAAGAACTCCTCTTCAAAGAGGCTATCGAACCGGTCCCATTCAAAGAACGGAACAGGGGAGTGTACTCAAACTACTTCCTGGTGCCAAAAGTGGACAAAAGCCTAGGACCCATCCTGGATTTACGGTTCTTAAACAAATATGTAAAGACTCAAAAATTCAAGATGACGTCCCTGCAAGAGGTCATCCCAAAGATAACGGTCGGGGACTTCTTGTCCACCATGGACCTCAAAGATGCGTACCTGCACATCCCCATGAACAGGCAGCACAAGCACATGCTAAGATTCACAGTAAACGAGGATCACTACCAATTCACAACCCTGGCATTCGGTCTAAAGTCCGCACCAAATGCCTCGCAGCTGTGGCTGCACATCTGCGAAGAGAGGGGGTACACGTGTACCCCTACCTCGACGACTGGCTCGTAAAGGCAAGCTCTTACAGGACATGCAAAGATCATGCAGAACAGGTCACAAGAACACTAGCAAGCCTGGGATTCTCCATACACTGGGGAAAATGCTCAATGGAACCGGAGCAAGTGAAGATCTTCCTGGGAGCTCAAATCAACACCGTCCAATGCAGGGTGTTACCCAGCGAGAAGAGGACACTCAGCCTACTGAGAGAGAAACGTCACTACCAGAAGGGGCGCGCTCTGACAGTGAGCAAGATCTTGGGAATGATGGCGTCATTCATACACCTGGTCCCCAATGTACGCCTGCAGATGAGACCACTCCAAGAGTGGCTGCAACAGCAATGGTCACAAGCTACAGGAAGTTGGGAGGATCTAGTGGTTGTAACGCACAAGGTGCAGGAAGAAATGAAGTGGTGGACCAGAGAAAGGATAACAATAGGGAAGCCTCTAACGCCACCGGACCCAACTGTGACCATCACCACAGACGCATCCCAGAAGGGATGGGGCGCACACATGAACAGGCTCAGAGTGAGGGGGTCTGTGGAGCCATGGGGATGCGGTCAAACACATCAATTACCTGGAGTTGAAAACAATGTTCCAGAAACAGCTGTACAACCAGAAGGTGCTGATACAGACAGACAGACAACACCACAACAATGTTTTACATCAACAAGCTGAGGGGAACACAATCATTTCCTCTGTCAAGCTTGGCACAGGAGATCTGGAGATGGGCAATACCACTCAAAATAGACCTGCTAGCCATACACCTGCCAGGGAAGGACAATGTAGAAGCAGATTGGCTCAGCAGGCAGACTTCAGCATCCCACGAGTGGGAACTCAACATACAGGAAACAGACTATTCAGGAGGTGGGGCACTCCGACAATAGACCTGTTTGCAACACGCCAGAATGCAAAATGCCAGTACTTTGCATCCAGACAACCAAAGGCACTATCCCATGGGAATACCCTATGGATAAGCTGGTCAAAAACATTTGCCTACGCTTTCCCCCCGATACCACTGATTCCCAGGGTTCTCAACAAATGCATGACGAGCAACATGACTCTCATCCTGGTGGCACCACAATGGGCCAGACAGACCTGGTACTTGCAAATAATGGAGATGGCACAGGGTCCACCCCACAAGTTTTCAAAAAGAAAAGACCTACTCTCCATGGAAAACGGAGAAGTTCTGCACCCAGAGCCGGAGGGCCTCAGCCTATCAGCTTGGCTCCTGAGGACTTAGAGTTCGCACATCTGAAACTACCAGAGAGCATCCTATGGGTGCTGCAAGAGGCAAGGAGGCCCAGCACACGCAAGTGCTATGGGGAAAAATGGAAACGATTCACTCAATGGTGCTGCAAGAAAAAACTCCAGAAAAAGCTGACCAAGGAATAAACGGTGCTAAGATACCTCGCACACCTAATAAAAGCCAAGTTAAGCTCCTCCTCGCTGAGGGTACACCTGGCAGCGATTGTGGCATACACGAGGAGAAACAGGGAGAAGCTTCTTTACATCTCAAGTAGTGAAAAGATTCTTGGAGGGAGCTAAAAGAATAGCGCCGCCAAAAAGGATACCACCGCCGGCATGGAACCTCAATGTGGTACTGACAGAGCTCATGAAAGCACCTTTCGAGCCAATCCACAAGGCAACACTACAAATGCTAACAATGAAAGCGGCCTTCCTGGTAGCAATCACCTCGCTACGCAGGCGAGCTCCAAGCACTAACCTTGCAAGAACCCTATATACAGATGCACAGTGACAGGGTCGTAATGAGAACGGACCCACACTTCATGCCAAAGGTGGTGTCACGTTTCCATATGAATCAAAGTATACAGATACCGAGCTTCTTCCAAAAGCCCACAACAAGCGCGGAGAGGGCGCTCCACACCCTAGACGCAAGAAGGGTAGTGATGCACTACATAGAAAGGACAAAGGACCACAGGAAGACGAAGCAGTTCTTCGTGTCCTTCGCTAACAGCTTCCTGGGTAGACCAGTGACAAAAAACACCATCGCTCGATGGATCGCACAAACGATACAATTCTGCCACAAGCAAGCAGGGCAGGAACTAACAGGAGGGGCACAGGCCCACTCGACAAGAAAGAAAGGGGGCCATCGCCTTTCTGGCCAACACACCAATTCAGGACATATGCCTGGTGGCAACGTGGGCTTCAGTGCACACGTTCACTAAGCACTACTGCGTGGATGTACAAATGAACAAGGAAGCAAAGTAGGACAAAGAGTGCTTCAACATATATTCAACAACCAACGCTCATCTTCCACCCAGCCGCCACAAACGTAACAAAACCGCTACATAATCTATGCACAGCATAGTGAATCCAGAAAGATTCACTCTGCAAAACGAAGTGTTTCTTACCTGTCTGTGTAGTTTTGCAGCTTGAAAGATCTTTCTGGATTCACTAGCGAACCCACCCACCTCTGCCAGAAAGATGAGGCTGGAGAGGAAAGGGGGTGAAAACAAGGACAATACGTGAAAAACAAACTTTAGATGGTTAAAAGGCGGTAAATAACTTAGTGGAACATTGCCATAACTTTGGTAACAGAACAAACACGAGAAAAAAAGAATCCGAAGATGGCGCCAAGGGTGGGAGCTTCCGCAGGAAGTGTGCCGATGTCACGGAAGGTACACCAAATGGTGGGACGTCGACGCCCACCTGGGCTACAAAAAAAAAGGAAAAGAGAGAAAAGACTACGATTCTGGACCCAACCACCAGATTGCGGAATAATGCACAGCATAGTGAATCCAGAAAGATCTTTCAAGCTGCAAAACTACACCGACGGGTAAGAAACTATTCGTTGTTTGCCCCCTTTGGTGCTGGTGTGTGGCGTATACCAACAGTAACTGTCTCCAAATTGTAAAAAATACATTCTTGAGAAGGCTTCTTGCAGTTACACAGTCGACTTCCACATTGTTGGTCTGGGTCTCATATAGATCATTTCAGATTGCAGCCTCTGCTACTTTGGTTTAGAGTTTGGAAGGTCCCAGAGGGCCATTTTTGTAGACTAATGTTTAGCCTTGGATAAGGACATGGATATACCATGGCTTAAGTTTGTTAGCAAAACCTTTACAACTTTAGGCATCCCAGAATAATTTTCCACCCCAAATGGCCTCCCTGTCAGAGCAGTATCCAGAGTAAAAGAGCTTTTTAGTTTTTTTTAACCAACATACTCCTGCTACTCGAATGTTGAATAGGGTAGCAAGGGCAGTAGAGGACTTGCAAGAACCATCACATGCCAAATTTTATCTTGTGCTGTACTTGCAATTAATCTCACATAAGTGCTTAAATTCTTGCTGACCAGATTCCCCCTATATACCATACATTTTCTGGCAGCATTTCCCATCCAGGTCACATGATTTTCATCACTGCCTCATTGTTCCTGTGATGATCTCACACCTCCAAGCACTTTATCCTATTTTACACCTTATAAACTGCACAGAGGAGGCAGTTTCTCCGCCCAGTTTTAATATTGTCGAGAATCAGATTTAATGAACTAGCCTTTGCATATTTGGGTAGCCTGGGAAGTATATCCATGCAGTTCTGAATTTGATTCTTAGTGTTATTCAGACTCGCAGCTAATACAGAGATTAGAGGTTTTCCTTTATTAAAAAAAAATTATAATTCTATTTGTGTTCAAATCATTTTTATTTAACAAAGAGACACAAAAGGATAAACCATAAAAAAGCAATACATACATGACATAAGCTCACATCTGTTGTCTTAAAGAAAAAGTAAATGAGGCAGGACGAAGCAAAGTTCCCAATATGCGCAAATGTGTACATGATGTCCTGTAAAGTAAAAAATAAGTCTGATTCTGTAAAGACAGGTCAAACAGCTGTTACATATGCAGTAAGTGGATGTTACGTACAGAATATCTACATTCAGTTCTCTGGCGTGTCAAATAGAGCTTGAATAAAGTGACCCAATACAGTCATATCAGTAATACCCCATCCTAAAAACCATACATGGTACATAGTATTCCATACCATCATGAAACATTGTATGCACAGATTCGCACCACAAGCACAAACCATACCTCATGGGGGGGGTCAAATGAAAATGATGAAGTGTCCAGGGATTTTCAAAGGTTCTTGTGTGGGACACGCCAGGGGGAAGAATGCAGCGTGGGTTTGTCAGCACCTCGTAAAAAGGAGAACCATTTCTGCCAGATCTTAAAGGACACCTCCGAGGCGTTCTTCCATTTACATAAGACAACTTTACAGGCTAGAGTGCTTAGTAGATCAAGCAGGTAGCGGTCATAATCATTAACTAGGTTTGGATCCAGGACATCCAAAAGGACGTATATAAATTCCCGTGCAGGCTTTATAGTAAAAATGTGCTCTATGCAATCGAAGATTTCCCCCCAGTACTGCTTCAGGAAGGGACAATTAAACAAGCATTGGAAATGCAATAGGTCTCGCAGCATTAGAGTTAGTGCTTTTAGAATTGTTTATGGTTTTTTTTGTAAATCTTTAGCATTTTTGTTTCCTGTAGCCAATGCTAAAGAATTAAAAAAAAAAAAACCATAAACATTTCTAAAAGCTCTAACTCAAATGCTCCGAGACCTATTCCACTGTGTGAGGGTGAGGGGTTGAGGGTGAGTGAGGGTGAGTGAGGGTGAGTGAGGGTGAGTGAGGGTGAGGGGTTGATGTTGAGGGTGAGGGGTTGAGGGGTTGAGGGTGAGTGAGGGTGAGGGTGAGTGAGGGTGAGGGGTTGAGGGTGAGTGAGGGGTAGTGAGGGTGAGGGGTTGATGTTGAGGGTGAGGGGTTGAGGGTGAGTGAGGGTGAGTGAGAGTGAGGGTGAGGGTGAGGGTGAGTGAGGGTGAGTGAGGGTGAGTGAGGGTGAGGGGTTGATGTTGAGGGTGAGTGAGGGTGAGGGGTTGAGGGTGAGTGAGGGGTTGAGGGTGAGGGGTTGAGGGTGAGTGAGGGTGAGGGTGAGTGAGGGTGAGGGTGAGTGAGGGTGAGTGAGGGTGATGGGTTGAGGGTGAGTGAGGGTGAGAGTGAGGGTGAGGGGTTGAGGGTGAGTGAGGGTGAGGGTGAGTGAGGGTGAGGGTGAGTGAGGGGTTGAGGGTGAGTGAGGGGTTGAGGGTGAGTGAGGGGTTGAGGGTGAGTGAGGGGTTGAGGGTGAGTGAGGGGTTGAGGGTGAGTGAGGGTGAGGGTGAGTGAGGGTGAGGGGTTGAGGGTGAGTGAGGGACCGCAAAGCTATGGGGGGCAGAAATACCACAGGAGGGGGCTATAGCATAAATACCACTGGGAGTTGATAGAGCGGGAAAACGGCCAGAGATTTGCAGGGCAGAGAGAGCACCACAGCGAGACAGCAACATTTTGAGTCTGGTTCCTGTTTACGGATGTTAATTTTCCATTTACTATTCCAATGTTCTCAACCAGCTAATACCTATTTTGAGTTGGCTTAGTAGAAAAGCAGTTGTCCGTTTTCTAACCTTATTTAAATCATGTATAGAATGAAGACTAATTCGTAGGTGCCCCTGTGTGGTCTTCTGTGTTTGTGTGTGCCGTGTCCAGTCTAAAACTCTTTTAATGTTTAAAGTATGCCATGGTATGTAAGAGGGAAGATTCATGTTAGTTTACAGGTCTCAGGCGAGCCGTTTCACCACTCCACATTAAGAATGCAAGGCTAGCTGATACTTTTAAACAGTAATTTCAGTAGCCAATAATAGATGAAATAATGCTCTCTGACAACTGCAATATGACTTTCATTCTCAGAAGTATGTACATCGTAGAAATCGTAGTGTAATGTTTTAACCGGGCTCGTTCACAAGAGACAGCTGAACAGTGAAGTTTCAACCTCTTTACGTGCTGCTTGGCTTGTGCTGAGTTACGGAATTATACACTGGGATTGTACATTGCTGATCTGCAGATTGTTAGTATCAGTTGTGAACATTTCGGACTAGAAAATAAAATTCTTGAATGTACCATTACCTAGGGAAACTGTTAATAGCCCTACCAGCCCCGATCTAAAGATGAAAACAAGACGGAGGGAAGAGAGGGGAGGGGGGAGGAGAAATGCGACACGGCGGGAAGGGGAGGGGGCGGAGCGGGTACAATAAACAAGACGGAGGGAAGAGAGGGGAGGGGGAGGAGAAGTGCGACAGGGGAAATGCGAGACGGCGGGAAGGGGAGGGGGCGGAGCGGGTAAACAAAGACGGACGTGCACGCGCTTTTAAGCTCAATGCGCATGCGCATTGAGCTTAAAAGTCACGGGCACTGCAAGGAATCGCCACGATTCCTTGCAGTGTGGATAAAGAGTGGATAACTCGCAATACTCTCGCCTTGCTCGATGCGCATGCGCATCGACAGGCGAGACCTAAAAACAGGTGAGCCGAGTAACCAACAGCTGAGTCACTGTTCCAGCAATTAGGGCTGTCTCAGGTGGAGTTTGTAGAGCTTGTCCGGTGTCCAGTACACTCTGTTTAGTAGCATATACTAATGGTATGTAATTATGAGTAATCATGAAATGGATTGCATTCTATTTGATAACTTTTATGGTTTGTTTGAACTGAATAAATTGTGACCTTCAGGAGACTGTGTCCACTTTCGAATCACGGGGCCCTGCTCAGCTGTTGCTGCAGCTTGCATCGCCTCCAATGGGGCTAACCACCCAAAGTCCAAGTGCGGCCCGATTATTCACCCCCCCCCTCCCCCCCAAGGGAGAAGCAGCTCAAGAGGGCATGGGAGCAGGAAAGGGAGGTGGGGCCCTCATCCCCGGGGCCACCACCATCAAGCAAATAGTCCATCGGCTGCTGCACCGGTGGCCAATTAAGGCAGTCACCATCTTGGGGCCTCCATGCCTCCATCACTGCTGCTACTGGGCCCGAAGAGCCCTGCCCCAGCCTCTACAAACCATGCTGTGCCCTCCGGGGGGTCGCTGCTAGCAGGCTCCGGGCATCTTACGAGGACTGTCAGCACCAGGATGACTTCAACTTCAGAGCAGCTGGAGAGAGGTCTAGCGGAGAGCGACTGCCATCATGACCCGTACTTATAATGGGAAGTACTAAAATATTGGATCTGCGTATTCGGGTGTATCCACGAATCCACGCCCAATTAAAAAATACCATAGGCTGACTCTCCGAGCCAAACACTTATTCACACACTCTCATAGAACCTCAAAACCACTCACACATGTACTCACAACCCCACACAGCTGTCCCACACCCACAAAACCACTCACACACCCACACAGCTCACACACCCAGACAGCCACTCGCACACCTTTCACAAACGTACTCACACACCCATACAGCCACCTACAGACCCACATAACTACTCACCCACACAGCTACTCACACACCCATAAAACCTCACACACATTCATACAGCTACTCACACACCCACTCATAAACCCTTAAAACCACTCGCACACACACAGACCCACTCAGCTTTCACACACCCACACAACCACTCACACCCTCAAACCACTTACACACTCACACATCTTTCACACACATCCATTCACACGCCCACATACCCACACAGCCCCTCACCCAGTCACACCCACTCACAGACCCACACAGCCAGTCACACACACTCTCACCCACCATACACTCACATACCAACATGTACACCCACACAACCACTCACACACCCAGGTTACAGGGACGTTCTAGTTAGGAAATAGCTTTAAAAAAACATAGAAATTCACTGAAAAAACAAAGGTTACAGGCACATTATAGTTAGGAAATACAAATTAAAAAAACTAGAACCACTAAAGTCAATCTTTCCCATTCCTTTTTCAGGGATACTGGCGTACTTAGCAACTCATAAGCATCCTTCCATTGGTTTTTGTTATTCCATATCTCAACAGTCAGTTTTTATGAACCCTTTGGCATTGACAGGGACTTGGGTCTGCCTAATGTGGGCATTACTTTGGTTGGTGAAAGAGGGTTACAGTGGCATCAATTTCTGCCTATGGTTGAAAGCATTGCTGATTGCCAACATCCAGACCTCATGATTGTGCACTGTGGTGGCAATGACCTAGGCCAGAGGTCTTCAAACTTTTGGATGCCTAGACCCCCTGTCGACATTTACAGGCATAAGGACCCCCTCCTGACAAAGATTTCTAAACCTCTAGGCAGGGCTACTGGAATTATGAGGCAGGTGAGGACCAAATTATGCGACAGGCTTGACTAAATTGTAGTAGAAAATTGAAATAATGTTCTGTGATGCTGCGTATTTTGGGATAGCGTTGCTTTATTATTTTGAAATTTTTTAAACACCGTAACACTGAGGACAGATTTCACCCCATCAGTACCAGTTTATAACCAAAATACAGCAATTAACATCAGAAAGATGTCTAGTCAACCTTCGTGAAGGGCCTCCCACTCCGCAGGAATACGCGCTGCCACATTAGAAGCTCACCTGGTCATGGCCGGGAGCAGCAAGGGTCCCTTCAAACCCTGGCGGTCTTCTGCAGAGTTAAGCAGTTTACCCATGCCCCTTTCCTCTCGCCCCTTCCTTCCATCCCTCTTTTCTCTCCTCTCCCAACCCAGGATCCCTCTCTCACATTGCAGGCAGATGGTTATTAGACCCAGGACACCTTTTGGGAACAGTAGTGCACTACAAATGTAAATAATATTAGGCAGAAGCAGGGGATCCACTAGACCCGAACTTCGGGGGGGTTTAACACTCCCATCCAGGGCTGGCCCTAGCACTGGTCGCACACGGTGCAACAGTCTTTCCACCTTCTCCATGAATTCCCTCACTACCACTCACCAACAATACACCTCATCTCTCTATAGCACCTGTCTGACAAAATACTCATAGTTTACTCACACTCAGTTCTGTGATGTGAATGGTACATCTTCTTTGTACCAGGTACTTTATCCTTCTGCGCTGTGTGGGTGAAAGAGTGCCCATGTGACTGCACGGTAAGTAATGCAACTGTTTGAGAGTTTGGTAAAAGGAGTGATTACAGGGTGAGTGAGGTGACCATATGAATTTGGGTGTGGCTGTAAGTGCAGAGTGGGACGAATTAGTGCATGGTTAGTGATGGCCCTAGCACTGGTCGCACATGGTGCAACAGTCTTTCCACCTTCTCCATGAATTCCCTCACTAACAATACACCTCATCTCTCTATAGCACCTGTCTGACAAAATACTCAGTTTACTCACACTCAGTTCTGTGATGTGAATGGTACATCTTCTGTGTGCCAGGTACTTTAACCTTCTGCACTGTGTGGGTGACAAGAGTGCCCATGTGACTGCACGGAGAGCAATGCAACAGTGTGAGAGTAGGGTAAAAGGAGTGACTACAGGTTGAGTGAGGTGACCATATGAATTTGGGTTCAGCTGTAAGTGCAGAGTGGGACGAATTAGTGCATGGTTAGTGATGGCCTTGTTTGAGTGAGCTACAGATTGAGCAGTGAGGGGGGTACAGGTGAGTGAAGTGTCACATGAGTGCAGGATGAGAAGTGTGCTCGTGTGACTGCAGGGTGAGGTACAGAGTGAACAATGCAAGCACATTTTTAGTGCAGAGTGATCATTGTGAGAGCAGGGTGAGCGGGTGAATGTTGTAAGTGCATGGTGGTCAGTGTGAGTGCATTGCGATCACTGTGAATGCATTATGATCACTGCGAGTGCAGGGTGAGTGGGTGAATGTTGTGAGTGCATGGTGATCAGTGTGAGTGCATGGTGATCAGTGTGAGTGCATGGTGATCAGTGTGAGTGCGTGGTGATCAGTGTGAGTGCGTGGTGATCAGTGTGAGTGCGTGGTGATCAGTGTGAGTGCGTGGTGATCAGTGTGAGTGCGTGGTGATCAGTGTGAGTGCGTGGTGATCAGTGTGAGTGCGTGGTGATCAGTGTGAGTGCGTGGTGATCAGTGTGAGTGCGTGGTGATCGGTGTGAGTGCGTGGTGATCGGTGTGAGTGCGTGGTGATAGGTGTGAGTGCGTGGTGATAGGTGTGAGTGCGTGGTGATAGGTGTGAGTGCGTGGTGATAGGTGTGAGTGCGTGGTGATTGGTGTGAGTGCGTGGTGATTGGTGTGAGTGCGTGGTGATTGGTGTGAGTGCGTGGTGATTGGTGTGAGTGCGTGGTGATTGGTGTGAGTGCGTGGTGATTGGTGTGAGTGCGTGGTGAGTGGTGTGAGTGCGTGGTGAGTGGTGTGAGTGCGTGGTGAGTGGTGTGAGTGCGTGGTGAGTGGTGTGAGTGCGTGGTGAGTGGTGTGAGTGCGTGGTGAGTGGTGTGAGTGCGTGGTGAATGGTGTGAGTGCGTGGTGATTGGTGTGAGTGCGTGGTGATTGGTGTGAGTGCGTGGTGATTGGTGTGAGTGCGTGGTGATTGGTGTGAGTGCGTGGTGATCGGTGTGTGTTAGAAGGGGCGATCTCAGAGAGCCAGGTTATGCTCACCCGGTCACCCCAAGACCCACCTCTCCCACAGATCTTGCCGAGTCTTATTGTGAGGTCCTCACCGGGGAGGACTTCGAGTCTAGGATCGTACACACTGAGCTCACACCACACTACGAACAGACACCACACCGTTGGGTTAAAGTAACAAGTTCTTTATATAAGCAATGAAACGAAGAAAGCACTCTTATGTACAACGTGGTCGCGGGACCACAAAGTCTTTGAGGATTCGGGAAGGGGGAAGCGGGACAGTCTTTTAGTCTCTGGGACAGTACGAGGCGTACCCTGCGCACAGCTCTCAATCCTCAAGCCGGGGGGTACGGGAAGAGGGTCGTACTGGCTGCTCCACCTCTGTCGAGTCGGCTCAGGTCGTGATGGTGATCTCGATGGTCCAGCCGGACCAGAGTACTCCTCGAGCCGCGACGAGGTCAGCAGGGCTCGATCTGGAGAAGTTCGGGAGGAGCCGCGACAGCAGGGCTCCGAGGGTCTTGGAGAGATTGAGCCGCGACACCGTCAGCAGGGCTTCGATGGTTACAAGAGGACGAGCCGCGACGACGTCAGCAGGGCTCCGATGGTTCAGCTTGAGCCGCGACAACGTCAGCAGGGCTCCGATGGTTCAGCTTGAGCCGCGACAACGTCAGCAGGGCTCCGATGGTTCAGCTTGAGCCGCGACAACATCAGCAGGGCTCCGAGGTTCCAGATGAGTCTTCAGCCGCGATCAGATCAGCAGGGCTTCAGGTCCAAGATACAACTGCCCGCTAGTTGTCGGGCGGGCCCAGTTATAGTCCTTTGGCTCTTTGATCTCCGGACCCTCGCAGGCGGAGGTCTCAAGCCCTGGGGGCTGGTCGTTGGCGAGGTCCGGCGGTTGGCTCTTTGATCCCTTTGAAGGGTGGGCCCGGGAATTCCCAGACGCCCAGCGGGTCTGGAGCCAGCCCTCGGGGAGGCCAGAGGGGTGATCGAAACTGGCCCACAGGGGAGGGCCCAAGGTGTGACTGATACCAGACTCTCAGGGGAGGCCGGAAGTGCCATCGAAACTCCCTGGCTTATCTCACTCGGGGAGCGCTTACCCCCTGGCTGGGACTGGCGCGCCTTGGGAGTCTGGGTTTCGCTGGGGCCGGGGTCACGCTAGGCCCAGGGAGGCAGGGATGTCGGGAAGGGGAGATGGCGTCCGAGCCTTGTGGGGCATGCAAGGGTTAGGTGCTCGGAGCCGGGCGTGGAGCGGGAAGGGCAGGCCTGGTCAAGGTCTTTGGGGGATCTAGGCTTACTTGGAGTAGGTCGACCAGGCTTGGGGTGCAAGCTACGCTAATAGGGAGGCTGCACAGGAGACTCGGGGTACAGGCCTACGCTCACAGGGTGTGGAGGGACAGAGGCGAACCACGCCACGAGGCCGGGTCCAACACGCGTCCCCCCCCCAGCTGAAGGCGGGGAGAACTACCCATTCTCTTGGGGCTTCTCTTCGCTGAGGCGGAAGAATCGGGACAGGCCGTCTGCGTTGGCGTGGTCAGAGCCAGGCCGGTGCTCAACAGTGAAGTCCATCCCCTGGAGAGAGATGGACCAGCGCAGCAACTTGGGATTCTCCCCTCTCATCTGCATTAGCCACCGGAGGGGTCGGTGGTCGGTCTGGACCCGGAAGTGAGTACCGAACAGGTAGGGCCTCAGCTTCTTCAGGGCCCAAACAACCGCGAACGCCTCCCGCTCGATGGTGCTCCACCTTTGTTCTCGAGGGAGTAGCCTCCGGCTAATGAATGCTACGGGTTGGTCTAGGCCGTCCTCGTTCACCTGGGACAGGACTGCTCCGATGCCATGCTCGGACGCGTCCGTCTGGACTACAAACTCTCGGGAGTAGTCGGGGGCCTGTAGGATAGGGGCGGTGCACATAGCGTGTTTCAATGTTTCAAACGCCTCTTGGCAGGTGGGGGTCCAGCTGACTTTCTTCGGCTGGTTTTTGGAGGTTAACTCCGTGAGGGGGGCTACGATGCTGCCGTACCCCTTGATGAACCGGCGATAGTACCCTGTGAGCCCTAGAAACGCCCGCACCTCCGTCTGGGACGTGGGGGCCTCCCAGGCCACGATGGCATCGATCTTGGGCTGGAGGGGGGCTACGAGGCCGCTTCCGACCTGGTGCCCGAGGTAGACTACGGACCCTTGACCGATCTGGCACTTGCTTGCCTTAATGGTGAGCCCGGCCCTTCTCAGGGCCGTCAGCACCGCCCAGAGGTGCTGGAGGTGCTCGGGCCAGTGGGTACTGTACACTGCGATATCGTCCAGATATGCAGCGCTGAATTCCTCCAACCACGCCAGTACCTGGTTCACCAGCCTCTCGAAGGTGGCGGGGGCGTTCTTCATCCCGAAGGGCATCACCCGGAAATGGTAGTGATCATCCGGGGTGGAAAAAGCGGATCTTTCCTTCGCTCCCTCTGTGAGGGCGATCTGCCAGTATCCACTGGTCAGGTCGAACGTGCTTAGGAAGCGAGCAGCCCGAGGCGATCAATAAGCTCGTCGGCTCGGGGGATGGGATGAGCATCGCTTCTGGTGACTGCGTTGAGCCCGCGGTAGTCAACGCAGAACCTCAGCTCGGGAACAGCGCCGGGGGCGGCTGCCTTCGGAACCAGGACCACGGGGCTAGCCCATGGGCTGTCAGAGGCTTCGACCTCCCCGAGCGCTAACATCTTTGTTACCTCGGCCTTGATGCAGGCCCGGACTCGGTCAGGGACGCGGTAGGCTCTGTGCCGTACTGGTGGGTTGTCCCCGGTGTCCACGTCGTGGACGCACCAGCTGGTGATGCCAGGGGTGAGGGAGAAGAGGTCCGAGAACTGTCCCAACAGCTGGCGACAGTCCTCGCGCTGCTCGGAAGAGAGGGAGGAGGAGAGACTCACTCCCTCTACGGAGCCATCTTTTTCTTTGGTGGACAGGAGATCGGGGAGAGGCTCAGTTTCTTCTTCTTCCCCATCGTCCGTGGCGAGGAGCAAGCTCAACTCGGTACGGGCGAAGTGGGGCTTGAGGCGGTTCACATGAAGGACCCGCAAGGGGTTCCTGGGGGACTCTACGTCGATGAGGTAGGTCACCTGACTCTTGCGCTCCACCACCTTGAAGGGCCCTGTCCACTTGTCTTGCAGGGCACAGGGCCCTACGGGGGCCATCACCCAGACCTTCTGTCCGGGCTGGAACTCGACCAGAGTGGCATTCTGGTCGTACCACCGTTTCATTTCTCCTTGGCTGGCTCCTAGGTTGGCCTCGGCCAGCTCTCTGAACTTCCTAGTCTGATTCCGGAGGGCCAGGATGTATCGAAACACATCGGGAGGGGGTTCTGGGGCCGCCGTCTCCCACCCTTCCTTGACCAGGGTGAGGGGTCCCCGGACGGGGTGCCCGTAGAGCAGCTCGAAAGGGCTGAATCCCAGGGACTTCTGGGGGACTTCGCGGTACGCGAAGAGAAGGCAGGGAAGGAGGACGTCCCACTTACGCCTCAGGGGCTCTTCGAGACCCATGATCATTCCCTTGAGGGTCCGGTTGAATCGCTCCACCAGACCGTTCCCCTGAGGGTGATAAGGGGTAGTAAATTTGTACGTCACCCCACATTGGTGCCAAAGGGACTTCATGTATTTCGAGATGAAGTTGGTCCCCCGGTCGCTGACGACTTCTCGGGGGAATCCCACCCGAGAGAAGATGGCCATGAGGGCCCGCCCCACCACGGGGGCTGTCACTGTCCGGAGGGGAATGGCTTCGGGGTAGCGGGTGGCATGGTCCACCAAGACAAGGATAAAGCGGTGCCCCAAGGAGGTCCGGGGGTCGAGGGGACCCACAATGTCGATTCCCACCCTCTCAAAGGGGGTACTGACCACGGGGAAGGGTTGGAGGGGGGCCTTGCGCCTCCCGCCGCTCTTTCCGCTGGACTGACACGTGGGGCAGGACTTGCAGTGGGCCTCCACATCGGAGCGCATGCCGGGCCAGTAAAAGTGCGTGACCAGGCGATGGTACGTTTTGTCTTGTCCCAAGTGTCCCGCCAGGGGCACATCATGGGCCAGGTTCAGGAGAAAGCCGCGGAAGCGTAGGGGGACCACCAGCACTCGGCCGGACCCTAGCTCGGCGGACTTTTGCTCGCTGTATAAGAGGCCGTTTTCCCAATATACCAAGTGGGAGCCGGACTGGTCACCGGCGGCCTGGGCGGCGGCCTGCTGCCGCGGCCCAACCAAGGACGGACAGGAGGCCTGCTCTAGGCAGAATTCTTCACGGGACGGTCCTCCTTCCTGTCGCCACTGGGCCAGCTCAGGAAGGTCGTCCAGCTCGGGGTCGGTTCGACGCCAGGACCGAGGGGACCTGCGTCGGAAGGGGAGCTCTCTCCGGGGAACAGCTCGGGGGTCTCAGAGGGTTCAGACACCTCGGGGTCCTCAGGGGTCACCGGTGCCGCCTCTAAGGTCGCCCCTTCGGGGGTGACCCCTCGGGCGGTCATCGACCGGGTACTCACACAGGCCCATTCGGGCAGGCCCACCATCTCCAGGTGGGTCCTTTTCTCGACCCGCTGCCAGGGGGAGCTCTCTAGATCGTTGCCGAGCAGGCAGTCCACAGGCATGTCTGAGCGGACTGCCACTCGTAACTCCCCAGAGACGCCCCCCCACTCGAACGGGACTTGAGCTATCCGGCAGGTGCGGACGGAGTTGTCCGCTGCGATCACCCTGCAGGAGATGTGGGGAACAATCTGGGCTTCGGTTACTAGGTGCCGTTTGACGGCGGTGATACTGGCCCCGGTGTCTCGGAGCGCCCCTATGTGATGGCCATTGACAGACACCTGCTGTCGGTATTTCTCTGTGTTGTCGGGTAGGGGGGCTCCTGGGACCATCTCCCTATCACCCAGGGAGACTAACATCATCGCTGCGGGGTCAGCTCCCTCAAACTCCTCTTCTCCCCCCTCTTCTTCTAGGGCTACTGAGGTGATGTGGCGCACTGGGGGCCCTATAGCGGCAGGCTTCTTAAATAAGGGGCATCGGGGGTCATTGGCATAGTGCCCGGGTTGCTGGCAATGGTAGCATGCTTGGCTGACTCGGGGCCCTGGCTTAGCTGGGGGAAAACCTGCGCGCGCTGCGGGAGGTGAGGAGCTTGGCTGGTTTCTAGGGGGACTGCGCGGGGACCCTACCTGGGATCCCCTCTGTCTATTCTGGTTTCCCCCTCCCCTCTGGCGGGAAGACCCCTGTTCATTTCGGCCAGAGTCTCCCCCGGGCCCCCGGGGTACTCTGGTGCTCACCCAACGATCGGCCTCGACGGCCAGCTTCCGGGGGTCAGCCAACTTGCTGTCCAGGAGGTGCTGTCGGAGTTCCACAAAGCAATTCAGGGACAAATGTTCGTAGGCAATGAGGTCGATAAGCCCCTCGAAGGTGGATACTTTGCTGCCTTTGATCCACCCTTCTAGGGCTCGGGTGTAGAAGTTGACGTATTCCACCCATGTGGTGTCGGGGATCTTCTTGCAGTCTCTAAAGCGTTGACGGTACATTTCTGGGGTGAGCCCGTACCTTGTGAGGAGGGCTTCTTTCATGTGGCTGTAGGAGGTCTGTTCGGCGGACGGGAGGTCGAGTAGGGTGTCTCTCCCCTCACTCAGGAATCGACCCCACAGCCCGGCTCCCCAATCTTTCTGCGGAACTCGGTGGGAGGTCATGGCGACCTCGTAGGCCTTGAACCATTGCTGGATGTCGTCATTTTTATAATAATCTTTGACCACATCCTTGGGGATGTGGACCTTGGGTTCCACCGGAGGAACAGCCTCTCGGGTCGCTGCTGTTTTGTTGCCTTCGTTCCGGGCCTTTAGTTCGATTTCCAGTATGCCGCGCTCGTGCTCCAGCTGGAGCTTCTTTCCGTCATGTTCTCTCTGGAGTTTCTTTTCCTCCAGTTCTCCTTGCAGCCGCAGCTGCTCGATGGCTAGCTTCTTCTCAGCTAGCTTGAGTTCTCCTTCCATCTTCAGACGTGCAAGTTCTAGCTCGTGATTTCGGTTGCGTTCTCGGTCGGTCATCTCTTCTCGAGATAGACCTCTCTATGTGCTGCGAGTCCGCGTCGGGGACTCTGTTCTTTCTCGCTCTGGGGCGTGGGTTTCGATCAGGGGTGCTCCCTCTCCATCGACTTCTGTCGGTGCTGGTGGTTGGGCTCCGGCCTCCACCCAGGCTGTCAGAGCTTGTTGGAAGTCCTCTTTGGTGTTTAATCCCGTTGACGGGATATGGAGATCTTTGCAGAATTGCTTGAGCTCGCGGTGCGAGTAGTCCTTCAGAAGCTCCATCCGGAAGGTGGTTTCGTAGTTTGTGATGCTCATGTTTGCTCTTTGTTCGGGTAGTGTGTCAGTACTGTACGATCCCTAGACGTAGGTTCTTATCGCGACGCTGCCACCAATGTTAGAAGGGGCGATCTCAGAGAGCCAGGTTATGCTCACCCGGTCACCCCAAGACCCACCTCTCCCACAGATCTTGCTGAGTCTTATCGTGAGGTCCTCACCGGGGAGGACTTCGAGTCTAGGATCGTACACACTGAGCTCACACCACACTACGAACAGACACCACACCGTTGGGTTAAAGTAACAAGTTCTTTATATAAGCAATGAAACGAAGAAAGCACTCTTATGTACAACGTAGTCGCGGGACCACAAAGTCTTTGAGGATTCGGGAAGGGGGAAGCGGGACAGTCTTTTAGTCTCTGGGACAGTACGAGGCGTACCCTGCGCACAGCTCTCAATCCTCAAGCCGGGGGGTACGGGAAGAGGGTCGTACTGGCTGCTCCACCTCTGTCGAGTCGGCTCAGGTCGTGATGGTGATCTCGATGGTCCAGCCGGACCAGAGTACTCCTCGAGCCGCGACGAGGTCAGCAGGGCTCGATCTGGAGAAGTTCGGGAGGAGCCGCGACAGCGTCAGCAGGGCTCCGAGGGTCTTAGAGAGATCGAGCCGCGACACCGTCAGCAGGGCTTCGATGGTTACAAGAGGACGAGCCGCGACGACGTCAGCAGGGCTCCGATGGTTCAGCTGGAGCCGCGACAACGTCAGCAGGGCTCCGATGGTTCAGCTTGAGCCGCGACAACGTCAGCAGGGCTCCGATGGTTCAGCTTGAGCCGCGACAACGTCAGCAGGGCTCCGAGGTTCCAGATGAGTCTTCAGTCGCGATCAGATCAGCAGGGCTTCAGGTCCAAGATACAACTGCCCGCTAGTTGTCGGGCGGGCCCAGTTATAGTCCTTTGGCTCTTTGATCTCCGGACCCTCGCAGGCGGAGGTCTCAAGCCCTGGGGGCTGGTCATTGGCGAGGTCCGGCGGTTGGCTCTTTGATCCCTTTGAAGGGTGAGCCCGGGAATTCCCAGACGCCCAGCGGGTCTGGAGCCAGCCCTCGGGGAGGCCAGAGGGGTGATCGAAACTGGCCCACAGGGGAGGGCCCAAGGTGTGACTGATACCAGACTCTCAGGGGAGGCCGGAGGTGCCATCGAAACTCCCTGGCTTATCTCACTCGGGGAGCGCTTACCCCCTGGCTGGGACTGGCGCGCCTTGGGAGTCTGGGTTTTGCTGGGGCCGGGGTCACGCTAGGCCCAGAGAGGCAGGGATGTCGGGAAGGGGAGATGGCGTCCGAGCCTTGTGGGGCATGCAAGGGTTAGGTGCTCGGAGCCGGGCGTGGAGCGGGAAGGGCAGGCCTGGTCAAGGTCTTTGGGGGATCTAGGCTTACTTGGAGTAGGTCGACCAGGCTTGGGGTGCAAGCTACGCTAATGGGGAGGCTGCGCCGGAGACTCGGGATACAGGCCTACGCTCACAGGGTGTGGAGGGACAGAGGCGAACCACGCCACGAGGCCGGGTCCAACAGTGTGAGTGCATGGTGATCGGTGTGAGTGCATGGTGATCGGTGTGAGTGCATGGTGATCAGTGTGAGTGCATTGTGATCAGTGTGAGTGCATTGTGATCAGTGTGAGTGCAGGGTGATCAGTGTGAGTACAGGGTGAGCGGGTGAATGTTGTGACTGCATTGTGAGCAGTGTGAGTGCATGGTGAGCAGTGTGAGTGCACGGTGAGCAGTGTGAGTGCACGGTGAGCAGTGTGAGTGCACGGTGAGCAGTGTGAGTGCACGGTGAGCAGTGTGAGTGCACGGTGAGCAGTGTGAGTGCACGGTGAGCAGTGTGAGTGCACGGTGAGCAGTGTGAGTGCACGGTGAGCAGTGTGAGTGCATGGTGATCACTGTGGCGGGTGAATGGTGTGAGTGCATTGTGAGCAGTGTGAGTGCACGATGAGCAGTGTGAGTGCACGGTGAGCAGTGTGAGTGCATGGTGAGCAGTGTGAGTGCATGGTGATCACTGTGGCGGGTGAATGGTGTGAGTGCATTGTGATCAGTGTGAGTGCATTGTGATGAGTGCATGGTGAGCGGGTGAATGTTGTGAGTGCATTGTGATCGCTGTGAGTGCAGGTTGAGCGGGTGATTGGTGTGAGTGCATGGTGAGTGGTGTGAGTGCATGGTGAGTGGTGTGAGTGCATGGTGAGTGTTGTGAGTGCATGGTGAGTGGTGTGAGTGCATGGTGAGTGGTGTGAGTGCATGGTGAGTGGTGTGAGTGCATGGTGAGTGGTGTGAGTGCATGGTGAGTGGTGTGAGTGCATGGTGAGTGGTGTGAGTGCATGGTGAGTGGCGTGAGTGCATGGTGAGTGGCGTGAGTGCATGGTGAGTGGCGTGAGTGCATGGTGATCAGTGTGAGTACAGGGTGAGCGGGTGAATGTTGTGACTGCATTGTGAGCAGTGTGAGTGCATTGTGAGCAGTGTGAGTGCATTGTGAGCAGTGTGAGTGCATTGTGAGCGGTGTGAGTGCATTGTGAGCGGTGTGAGTGCGTGGTGAGCGGTGTGAGTGCGTGGTGAGCGGTGTGAGTGCGTGGTGAGCGGTGTGAGTGCGTGGTGAGCGGTGTGAGTGCGTGGTGAGCGGTGTGAGTGCGTGGTGAGCGGTGTGAGTGCGTGGTGAGCGGTGTGAGTGCGTGGTGAGCGGTGTGAGTGCGTGGTGAGCGGTGTGAGTGCGTGGTGAGCGGTGTGAGTGCGTGGTGAGCGGTGTGAGTGCGTGGTGAGCGGTGTGTGGTGTGAGTGTGTGGTGAGTGGTGTGAGTGTGTGGTGAGTGGTGTGAGTGCGTGGTGAGTGGTGTGAGTGCGTGGTGAGTGGTGTGAGTGCGTGGTGAGTGGTGTGAGTGAGTGGTGTGAGTGCGTGGTGAGTGGTGAGTGGTGTGAGTGCGTGGTGAGTGGTGTGAGTGAGTGGTGATCGCTGCGAGTGCAGGGTGAGCGTGAAAGTGAAGGCGAGAATTAGAAGTGAGTTGTCTGAAAGCAGGGTGCATTCCCAGAAACTTGAAGTGTAGGGTTTCAGATACAAGTTAAACTGTTGCTACAATGGCATTAATCGGGGATTGAGGGTGGAGGAAATAATAATGTGCTTATAATGCAACAAACTTCCAGTCTTATCATAAGGGTTACCAGCTCATTATTTTGATGGCCCAGAAATAAGCAGTCACCTAAAGCTGTATTTTTAGCACTTATCTGTGAATACTTAGAACAGCAAATATAAATAAAAAGCACTTTTAATTGTGTCACTTTTAATTGTGTTCTAGGGCGGCCTCAATGATCCATGACTAAAAATTAAAGAGAACAAAGACAGAAAAGTCACATAACTAATTAATACATACTATTTTATTTATAACTCTATTTAGTGTCGAGCAGGCATTTTTCTTTTGGCAACCCAACTTTATATTCCTTTTCATTAAATGCATTCTCACACTACAGCAGTAAGTGTAAAAATACAAATGTAATGAATAGGCAGAGTGGGGGCCCAGGGGGTACTGGAACCATAAAAAACAATAAGCCTCTGTAACCAGTTTACAAAGGCATGTAAATATGCTAATGGTCTTTAAAGACCTGTGAAAAACTCGGGCGTGCAGGAGATAAGACTCCAGACACTGCCCAGCCGAGCCCCCAGCAGCTTGAGTTTCACTGCAGCAGCCTGGGCTGAAACAAAGGACGGGGGAAGAGGGGGGCTGAAGCCCTGGAGGCCAGGGCAGAAGTGTGACTGTGAACGCGTGACCCCCCTTCACACCACTCCACGGCCCCCCTGGGGGTCGCGCCCCACAGTTTGAAGACCCCTGACCTAGGCTCTTTGGAGTAGGAGTGGAAATCCTAATGAAGGATAGCTTTGGTAAATTAATGGAATTCCCCCCCCCCCCCCCTCACACTCCCTTGGTATTCTCCAACATTTTCCAAAGGCAGAAATGGAAGCGGTCAACTGAATTCTGTCCACAGATCGACTAATCTAGGAAATATGTGAACAAAACTGTTTTTGCATTCCTCGGAGACTACAACATGGGCTCCATATAACACAATTTATGCTTTGATATGGACAGTATATAGAGAAATGATGGAGGTCATTTCACAGAGAAAGGCAAAAGGACGTTCCGCAATTTGAAAGACTGCATCATGTTTTATGTGTAGTTATCATCTGCACACCATAAACACAAAGGCTATTTTTAGAGCCACCCTTTTTACCAAACACTGGGTATTCTTCTTTTTAAAACCTTTTTTTTTTTTACAAAATACTTTTCTGTCTTTGCTGGCGCGTTGTGTTTCCACAAATGTAAAGCACACATTCAATACAAACCAGCACATTCAGGAGTCGCTTGTATGGGCTTGTGAGTGATTGTATGACTGTATATCTGCGTCTGTGACTTTCTCTGTGAGTGGCTGTGTGGGCATGTGACTAAGTATGAGGGTCTGTGTGAGTCTGTGACTGGGTGTGTGTTTCTGTGTTCATGTGTGGGTCTGTGCGTGGGTGCATGAGGTTCTGTGTGGGTCTATGAGTAGGTATAGGAGTGGCTGTGTGACTTGATGTGTGGGTCTGTGAGTGTCTCTGAGTGGGTTTGAGAGGGTCTCTCTGGGTCTGTATTTTGGTGTGTGTCCGTTTGAGTCTGTCTGAGAGCGTCTGTGTGACTGAGTGTATATGAATCTGTGTGTTGGTATGAGAGGGTCTGAATGGGTCTATCAGAAGCTGTATGCCTGTCTCTGTGGGTATGCGAGTGTGTGAGTATGGGTGTGTGAGTGACTATACATGTGTCTCTGGGTCTATGAGTGGGTGTGGGAGTTTCTGTGTGGGTCTGTGAGTGTCTCTCCGGGTCTGTGAGTAGATGTGAGGGGAGTGTTTTGAGTATATGTGTGAGTGTGTTACTGTTTGGATCTGTGTTTGGGTGTGTGACTGAGTGGCTGTGTGGTTGTGTGACTGGCATGGGCCCCCTTCCCTTCTGTAAAAGACAAATGAGCCTACTTTATTGGACTTGGTTAAGGCAAAGCAAGAGTGTTTTCTTGGCAAATCCTCATTGAACAACTATCTGAAATCCTTGATATAGTTGAATGAATCGTTGATCTATCGGAGCTCACTCTGTAGAGAATATGACAAGTGGGTTATTTTTTGTCATCTCCTGGTGAAAGCAGTATGCATGGTTCTCCCTTTAAATTACTACCATTACGCAAATGCACAAAATCACCTAGAAGCTCGGCCCATTTGGCCCTGCCCCGTCTACCTTAGCAGTAGGCAAAGGTCTTCCTGCATTTTCCCATGTTGATGGACAGCTTACAAAAAGGACCAGAGTGCGTTTCCTGCCTATTTTGGTGACACTTTCTCTATGCAGAGGAATATGAGGATATCTCCACCAAACAAAGAAGCATTTACTTCATATAGTGAAGAGGAAGTAACCTTACTTGGTGGCGATTCACCTTTTTGTCTTCTCCATAGCAGGATTCATGTTATTACAGATTACTGGAAGAAGATGCTTGAGGTACAATCCCATTGCAGAAATTAAACCCAAACAAGGCCATTGGAGACATTTCCTCCTGGTCCATTACACAGCTGTAGAGTACAATATGCACTAGACATTTACCAAATTAATCAGCACATACTACTAAACCAGTAGAAAGTACTCCACTTGGGAAGACATTTTGTGCAAAACTGTAGACTGTTGTATAAAGGGGTAGGCGAGGTTCCATTCCAGCCCAGTCATTCACGCAGCTACTAATAGCCACTCAGACACCCACTCACACCCCCACATAGCCACTCACAGACCCCCACATAGCCACTCACAGACCCACACAGCCACTCGCAGCTACTCACATACCCACTAAGCCACCCACATAACCACTCTCATACCCACTCACAGACCCATACAGCCACTCACAGACCAATATGGCCACATTCACTAAAAAAATAAAGGTTACAGGGAAGATATAGTTAGGAAATAACATTAAAAACTAGAAATTCAGTGACATCATAATGACCTCATCCACAGAGCCACTCAAACACGCAATGCATACAACCGTTCACACACGCGACTCGTACAACCACTCACACGTGTGATGTGTACAACCGCTCACACATGCGTACAACCGCTCACACACGCGTACAACGGTTCGCACACGCGTACAACGGTTCGCACACGCGTACACCGGCTCTCACACGCGTACACCGGCTCTCACACGCGTACACCGGCTCTCACACGCGTACACCGGCTCGCACACGCGTACACCGGCTCGCACACGCGTACACCGGCTCGCACACGCGTACACCGGCTCTCACGCGCGTACACCGGCTCTCACGCGCGTACACCGGCTCTCACGCGCGTACACCGGCTCTCACGCGCGTACACCGGCTCTCACGCGCGTACACCGGCTCTCACGCGCGTACACCGGCTCTCACGCGCGTACACCGGCTCTCACGCGCGTACAACCGCTCACACACCCGTACAACCGCTCACACACCCGTACAACCGCTCACACACCCGTACAACCACTCACACACCCGTACAACCACACACCCATACAACCACAAACCCATACAACCACTCACATAGCCACTCACTCAGAAAACCACTCACACACCCATTCACAGACCCATACAGCCACTCACATACCCACTGACAGACCAATACAGCCACTCACTCACACACACACCGGCCGATCCTTAGACTCACTCACACACTGATACAATCACACAGTCACTCAGATGACCCGTTAGAAATAGTATTGCTAATTAGTAGTACAGAAAGAATAGTATTTCAACTTATGCAGTAGATTAGTATATATCTTGAAGTCGCAGAAATTTTTTACGAAACACGAACACTCACTGGATGATGATATCAATGATGTCACTGACCATGTCATGAGTGATGCATGCAAAATATGAGGTAATAAGCAGTGTATTGCAAGGGCATATGTTATAGTTAGCTCCGGTAACTAGAACTGCTGAATTTCTATGGTTTTGCGTGTGTGAAAATCTGAGCCTAACTAAAACGTCCCTGTAACTTTTGGATTTCATTGATATATGTATGATTTTTTTCCAATAAAATAATGTATCAATGAATACATAATTGTCTTTCAATGATTAACTTTCCACCCTATACCCCTACAAATGTAATAGCCTGCACCTAAATTATAACAAAAAATAAGTATTTCATAATTTACATATTTAAACTCTATTAATCTGTTTAAAATTTACAAAGAGATCTCTTTCTGCGGCTCTTCTGTGGACCCGTCCTTGGTCTCAGAAGAATCTTGCAACCGCATCGCCGCTTTCTTTTTTGATAAAGTGGCTACCATCTACTCTACCTTCACAGGGGGGAAAGAAAAAGGGAATTGAGTTTAGAGAAAATACGCTGGAGGTTGATGGAGCCAACAGGTTGGACCACTTTTTCACTCCATCCCCCGACAGGCTCCAGCAGATATGCCGCTCAATTAAGTCTGGATCTCCTCGTGATCCGGCGTCACCTAAACTTCTTGGAGAAAGTATCGAGACTCTAGAACCCTATATTAGGGATGTTCTTGATCTTTCCTTTAAATCCGATAGAGTACCTAAAAACTGGAAGCAGGCGGTAGTCCTCCCTCTTCAAAAAAAATCCAATCTTAGTTGGGACCGGCTAGATAATCTACGCCCCATTTCACTCCTCCCTTACCTGGCCAAAGTGGCTGAAAAGGTGGTGAACCTCCAGCTTATGACATTCGTTGAGCAAGCCAATCTGCTTCATCCCACTCAATTTGGCTTCCGGTCCCGCCATTCCACGGAATCTGTGCTGCTGATGGCCACAGAGACCATCAGGACAAGGGGTAGATGAGGGTCAAACTATGGCCCTCATTCTACTAGACCTAAGCGCAGCGTTTGACACTGTAGCACATTATACTCTGCTTCAGTGTCTAAACAAAGGGGGAGTCACGGGGTCAGCGCTGAGATGGTTTCAATCTTTCCTCGCTGACTGGGGTTTTCAGGTTAGACAGGGTGAACACTACTTCCGAATGTTCAATCTTGAGCAGGGGGTGCCTCAGGGCTCGGCCCTGAGTCCCACCCTGTTTAACCTGTATGCTTCCCCGGTGGCCACCATTGTTGAACGCTATAGAATCCAACTAGTGTCATATGCCGATGACACACAACTGGCCATGTCACTGTCACGAGCGCCGGATGTTGCGGCGGTTAGCTTCAGTGCTTGCATGCAGGAGCTTGCATCCTGGATGTCTGACAACTGCCTGAAGCTGAATGGGTCCAAAACTGAGGTGCTCGTGGTAGGAGGTGGTCCGGATGTGTGGTCCTCGGCATGGTGGCCTGCTTGCCTGGGCTCCACTCCAGTGCCCTGCCAACAGGCGAAAAATCTTGGGGTAATGTTTGACTCCGCCCTGACATTTGCTCCCCAGGTAGACCGGGTAGCCGGGATGTGCTTCGGTATACTCAAAAGTCTACGAAAGATCCTGGACCTACTTCCTGTCGGTGCCAGACAGACTCTTGTGCACGCCTTGGTTACATCAAGATTGGACTATTCCAACCTCCTCTACCTGGGAATAACAGCAAAAAGCCTCAATCGCCTCCAGGTACTGCAAAATGCCACAGCCCGGCTGGTGCTAAGGCTCCCAAGAAGAACTGCCTCTAGAGTCGCTTTGAAATCCCTCCACTGGCTTCCGGTAAAGGAGAGGATTACTTTTAAAGCATTATGCGTCTGTCATCGTATCATCAATGGCAAGGCGCCTAATCCCCTACAATCCCTCATCACTCCCTATAGTCCA
The DNA here is from genome assembly GCF_964261635.1 of Lissotriton helveticus. NCBI lineage: Eukaryota > Metazoa > Chordata > Amphibia > Caudata > Salamandridae > Lissotriton > Lissotriton helveticus. The sequence goes on from NC_136070.1 coordinate 646,046,773, forward strand.
GGACGCAGGCTTAGATCCTATGGTACCGGCCAACTTGTAGTCCCCAAAATTCATAAAACCCGAATGGGAGGTAGATCCTTCAGGCTATTGGCGGCCAAGAGCTGGAATACGCTTCCGATGGAGATGCGTCTCGAACCTTCTGAAGCAAAATTCCGCAGAGCTCTAAAAATTTATCTTTTTCGCTCAGCTCTGATGTAATCTCCCTGTTTTGTCTCTTCACTCTCTCTCTCAGCGCGGAGACACGCCGGTGTGCGTAATGCCATGCGCTTTATAAAACTCCTAAATAAATAAATAATTAATCATTAATTGTAAATTAATACTTAATCTCCCACCCTAGACTCCCACAAATCTAGAAACCTGCTACTAAAATATAAGTAAAATTAATGAGTATTCCATAATTTACACATTTAAACTTCAATTAAATAATTAATTTACAAATAATACTTAGTAGTTCACATATTACTTACATTTACCAGCCTACACATCCTATAAATTAGCATCCAACACTTATAATATAAGTGAAATAAATCTGTATTCCTTATTTTACATAATTAAAAATGAATCAAATAATTAACAATGAATACTTCCCACCCTATACTCCTACAAACCTAACAGCCCACAAATAACATATAATGAAACAAAAATCAGTATTACATAATAAAACATAACCAGAAACTGAAATACAATGTATTAAATGATTAATCATTAAATATTACCAAATTAACTTCCTCCCCTATTCCCCTACAAACCCAACAACCTGCCACAACTCTATAAATTACTACTAATAATTAAATAAACCACCTTACATCACTTAAACTTAAGAGCTATATTTAAAAAATGTCTTAACATTTACATAAACAATAGTGACACACAACTAATATATCAACTAAAACACAAAATCATTTTAAAAATATATTTTAACAACTATATTACTAAAAATATTTAAAACATCGATATTTTTTAATACATCACTTACCTCAGAAAAATATATTCTTGTCAACAATATTTATGCATGACGATATTTGTGTCAAAATATTTTATTTCTGATAGTTATGTCGCCTGATATTTTAAACTCAGAGTTTTGTCTATACACCGATACCAACATCAACAGAGAACACTGGAGGATTATCTTTGACTGGTCCAGAGATCTGCCTGGCAAGGCAGCTGTATATCTCCACTGCTTTTAGCACTGGGGCCATTTGCTTGGTGCGTGTATGGGGAACAGCCTTTACAACGCGGGTATTACCACGCGCTACCATTACAACGACTTGCGCTGGAGGGCGCTGTTGTATAGGGAATAGTTTAATTCTCTATTCCAACACCTTCCCTACTGTAACGTGGGCTGGAGTTGGAATAGAAAATTAAACTATTCCACTATCCAGCGCTTATTTTTTTTTTTAGAGTTTTATATAGCGCGAACTAGACCCGAACTGAATCAGGTATCGGAGCGCTTTACATGAGGACACACACTTTAATTTTTAGGCACGGGAGATTAAGTGATTTGCCCAGAATCACAGGAGGTTTTTGGCGTCGTTACCGAGACTCGAACCCAGATCCCCAGGTCGAGCGCCTTAGCCATTAGGCTAACGGCTTGCGTTGTAAAAACAGCGTTGTAATGGCACGCGTAGTAAAAGCCCGCGTTGTAATGCCATACAACCGTGTGTAGAAACCCGCGTGTAAAGGCTTAACAATAGGCTATACGACACAAAATATCAGTAAATGTGAATTCCATACTTTGGTACATGTTTGCTCATTAATGAGAACTCTCAGTTCTCATACAAATATTAGATAAATGTGAATGGATTGGGATTAAGTATGAATAGGCACAAATCCAATTTATTTCCATTGATTCAAAGCACTCCTGGCCACTGCCTGACCACAAGGACGCTGGTATCACTGGACAAAAGTCACTTTAAAATATTTATGTGTGCAGGTTTAAAGGAAGCCTGGAGATGCTACAGGTGGCCCCTATACAACAGCATTTTCTGCACTGAGATGGTTACAGATGTTTTGGCAGTGCCTCCCCATTTCAGTAATGGGAAGAGGGCCCTGCCCAAGATGAATGTACTTCCTCAACTCTTTTATTAATTTGCGTACATCCCATTTTTTTTTTAGCTCTGCTCATTCTTCAGAGAGTTCAGCATGCAATTTTAACATGGGTCATGGCACAAAGATAGTGGCTCGTACAAAAAGTGATGCTACCGACAGGAGGATGGCCAGGGTATGCTAGACATGGAATTGTATTATTAGGAAGAACTAATTCAACAGATTGTGAGAGTGGATGATTGACCTGAAAACAACAGAGACCACATTTATGAATAGGGACATGTCGCTGATGACAGTCGCTACTGCCATCCGAGAAAAGAAACCGACTAAGAGCAATCTACTCCTCTGGTTGGTCAACGTAACAAGGAAATTATGCTTCTATTATCTTTAAAGAATGGCCCTCTAATTGCATATGTGCCCAAACTTCCACTCTATTGCCTTCTATAATACAATGATGAGAAGTCCCGTTCAGAGGGCCATTGGGCAAGCAGGAGACACAGGGCCCAGCTGAGGCCTTTTACTCCTGATGTCCTGAGGTCAGACCAACTATGTATCCTGAGACACTGGGCCAAATACCCCTTCCTCACTTGACTCACAATAATAGGGTGGGTTGAGCGTGTTTATTTAGGCCGTTCCCTGAGTCCCATTCCCACCTCACTCTAGTGATAGTGGTTATTCCCCATTCACTATAGGTGACATTCAGGCGAAGCCTCACAAGTAGTCTGAGTCTCAGGAGTCCCACTCCAACTCTGTATTGAAAGTCAAAAGTGCCCCGGCGCTGAAGTCCTATCTGACAAGCAAGTTCCGACTGGCCAAAAATCAATCTTACTCGCACTGGAGTCTGAGTGCACCCCCTCCCAGGGGGAGCAGCTGCAGCAGCTGTTTATGGTAAGTTCTCTTCACGCTGTAGGTGGCTGTACTCAGATGTCCTGAAGATCCTCAAACTTGGTCGTACAGCTGCTACAACCGGAGGTTTATCGTGGCTCTTCCAAACTGGCTACGGTCTTTTGGTTATCTCCATGATGAGTGGGAGGGGGGCAGGGGAGTATTGCAAAGGTCCTGATGCTGGCCCTCAGTCAGAGGGCATGTCCACTACGGTCTCTCTCCTCCAGTGATGATCCCGCCCTGGTCACACGTCTTGCTTGGTCCCAATGGCCCTCTTTGGCATACAGGTTCACCATCTCTCCCCTGCACATGGGCTATGATCTGACAGGCACAGCAGATTTCCTCACTGCAACCCATGCTGGCATATTGAGTCATTAGCTCACCACCACACATGGGCTACAGCCCTCTCAGCTTGGCAATCGTTTCATGGTGGCCTCCCCTGGCATATGGGATCACTGGTTTCTCACTGCACAGGAGATGACCTGTTTGGTACTGCTATGATCATTTTTCACTTCAGGTCGGCCTTTCTCTGGCATACAAGGGTTGTCAACTTTCCCTATACACAGACAACGGCATGATCGGTTTAGTGGCCATCTATTCACATCTCGCTAGTGGAATCCACTCAACGGGATTCCTAACTGGACCTTGCCCCCTCCAATGGTCTCCTCTTCCTCACAGGGCACACAGTTCTTGGCAAGCAGGTAGGCACTGGTGCTCCAGGGCAGGTGGTTGTGGATTTCTCAGGTTATGTCTCCTCACCAGGTGGGAGACTAGCATGCCGTGGCCCCAAGTCCTGGTCACAGGCAGTAGTCTTGCAGAGCTTCTCCTCCTCGCACAGCCCAACTGGCTGCTTGACAGTTGACATTTTTTGGGATCTCAAACCTCCTCTCTTATAGTCCATTTCCAGACACCAAATGTGGCTTAGAGTATGAGCCTTTGAGGTTTACATTAGGGTCTGCTGTTTAGGGGAGTGTGCACTCCTCTGCCCTCTCTTCCTCAGGAAAGCAGTCTGTCACAGCAGGAGCTACTCCACACAGGTGATGGGAGTGACTAGGAGTTCACAACCCGAATGTCAGCCACAGTGATACATGTATCAAGAGCTTATCCCAGGGCCTCTGTCCTCCTATTTGTGATTCTCTTACCAGCCCCATCTTCTTCCTGGAATGTGCCCAGGCACCTTCCTTGTGACCTCTCTCTGAATCAAAGAGTACCCATTGAAGTCCTACTGGGGGAGCCTGGATCTTCAGCTCTCCAGTGTCCCCCCCCCGCTAACAGGAATGCAGCAGTCATACATTTGTCTTGGGGGATTCCTCTACCTTCTCCTGTTTAATTGTGCAGCCTTGGAGCTCCCAAAATGAAATCCAGAGTCAGCCATGTACTGTACCATTCACAGGCACACATACACCCAGCACATTTATACAGCGTACAGACACTGCACTACATAATGTGTGTATTTGTACCACTCACAAGGCACACATACAGCACCGACACCCACCGACCATGCACGCAACCTAGGATTCATCCTCGACTCCTCCCTTTCCATGTCCAAACAGGTCAACGCCGTCTCCTCCTCCTGCTACAAGACTCTCCGCATGCTCCGTAGGATCTACAAGTGGATCCTGACTGAAACAAGAAGAACGGTGACACAGGCCCTCGTCAGCAGCAGACTGGACTACGGCAGCGCACTCTATGCAGGAATCCCAGCCAAACACCTACGACGACTACAACGCATCCAAAACGCCTCCGCCCGACTGATTGTCAACGTCCCCCGCTGCAGCCACATCACCCCCCACCTGAGAGACCTACACTGGCTCCCCGTCGACAAGAGGATCACCTTCAAGCTCCTCACCCACGCACACAAAGCACTCCACAACGCCGGACCAGCCTTAGTGAACAGCAGACTCAGCTTCTACACCCCCACCCACCAGCTCCGCTCCGCAAGCCTCGCCCGCGCCTCTGTCCCCCGCATCCAACGAACAACCTCCGGTGGCAGATCCTTCTCCTATCTCGCCACCAAGACCTGGAACACCCTCCCTACCCACCTACGGCAGATCCAAGACCTACTCGCCTTCAGAAGACTCCTCAAGACCTGGCTTTTCGAGCAGTAGCGGCACCCCCTCCCCTCAGCGCCTTGAGACCCTCACAGGTAAGTAGCGCGCTTTACAAGTACTCTGATTGACTGATTGATTGATACACACAACAAATGTGTATTCCATGCATGCATGGCACAGCACTACATCCTTCATGTATTGTACCCCTCAAAGGCATACTACACCCAGCACATGCATATAACATACACATACTGCACACTGCTGAATTAGCCCTGTATTGTACCATTCACAGACCCACGTACATCCAGCACATGTAAGCCACACATAGTTGTATGACATTACCATACCTTACTTCACCACGCACATATTTACATCGCCTGTTTTACTAAGCATACCTCTACCACGCATTTACATTTACACACATTAGAAACACCTTCACCACGCATTCCACTACCATGCATACTGTTACCACGCTTACTGTTGATGAAAAATCCTGTCACAGTCTAACACTGCCACCTACTGGTAAAAAATGATACATTAAATCTTAATTTAATTGCCTCTGTCATTTACAGGTTTGGCACTATTTGAACATTTTATAATTTTGGGGGGAGAGCCCCCGAACCCTCTTTTTTAATTACGCTCAAATAAGTGGTTTTGTCTTGCAATGTAAAGACTTGCATGTCAACAGTCTTTACAATGTACAAAATGCGTGTAAAATGTAATACGAAGAAAAAACTTCGGAATAAAGGCTGTTTTCCACCACACATGCTCTGTGCAGCACTACCCACCAAACAGATATAGGCTAAGTGTGAGTGAAGCACACAGCAGCAGGACTTTAAATGAGTGATCCTGTAGGGCTCACTACAGGGACACAGGTAACAAGAATTTGCAATGCAATAGGTCTTGCATTAGTGAAAGTTAGAGCTATTGGCGTTGTAAATAATGTGTTGTTTTTTTACTTAAAAAAAAATCCAATCAGTAGCATATGTAATAAACGAAAATGCTTGAAGAAAGCAAAGGGTGTAGTACCACAGGCTGCTACTAGATGTCCCTAAGGAGTTGTAAAGGGGCCTCTATTAAGCACATAAGGTACTGAACCCTTAATGCAATTATAAACAGAAAAAATGCAGCTGAGCACACAATTCCATTTCCACGTTTCTTGTTTTAATGGGGGGCAGGTGGATGCGACATTACCACTAAATGTAAGCGGTGCCTTTCTTTGGAATCAGGAGATAAGACTTAAGGAATTTGGGAATTCATACTGGAGACAAAGATTGAGAAGCAACATATTAGATAGGCAGAAAGCGCGGACACAGTAGTGGCAAACTACTCGACACTCTCCGTGCATCAAGGCACCTAATAAAATCCAGACATAAAAGCAAGTATCTCTCAAGCTACAGAAACAGCGGACCTTTTAAAGCTTCTAGATCACCAGCAGAAGTGATGCTGCACTTTATAATTTTAAGACTCATTACTAGGGACATGTTCAAAGGGATAAAAGCACTTATAATTATTGGCAAGCTTTGCCCTGATGGAAGGAAATGGCAATTTCTAATGAAACACATTCTACTCTTTTAGAGCGTTCTCTGTTCACTCATCACACATTTAAGCAAACCTTCATGATGGATAGTTTCTTTAAATATTAAATGGCTGCGTTTAGGCTTTAAGAGTGTCAAGTTCTACACAACAGTACAGATAAATGCCAATGCAAGAACGGTCATAGATTAAAATCATAAATATTTGCTTTATTAAGGCGTTATATGCCTGCCCCCAGGGAGATGTATTGCATTTTCTGAGTGGAATATTGCCAACACTTTATTTTGCAGTGCAAGCAGCAAAATGGTAACTAGAGTACAAATTATGGTCGGTGAATAACTAAAAGATGAGTAATCACTTAGGCAACAGAAACTGGGTGTTAGGATGAAGAATAAAGAACAAGCAGTGTTAGTGGTGTAGTACCACAGGCTGTCTCTCGTTGTCCCTTCAGACCTCTTTTGGCCACATATGGTATTGCACCCAGCAACATGGCTAGGGAAAGGATATGGCGCACCGGTGAGAGCTGCCGACTGGTGAGCTGGGGATCAGTGTTCGAGTCTGGTGTCGGCTCAATATCCTGTGATAATGGGCTGATGGAATATAACTAAGACTCCCGGTTTTGTGGTATTTATCTTTTTTAACATTTCCGTCTGTATTTATCCCTATTTATTTTGTGCCCATCTTATTGGTATTTATCCATATTTATTTTGTGTTTTGCGAATATATGGAGTCATAAAATGGTATATTTCCACATTTATTTAACTTATAACCATGCACTCATACTTTGCTGCCTGTGCTGTTTTATCACATTAAGCAGCCAAATATAGCAAAACACTACACCTTCAGGTAAATATGAGCATTATAATACAAATATATGTTACCATATACCTGCATTTACGGAAATCTCATTCTATTTTTAACTTTCCATGCTACCTATCTGCTCAGCTGTTGTCCTAGAAATCACAAAAAAACAGCATGGAGAGTGAACCACAAGAAGCACACTTTTCTGCATTTTTCCATTTTTTTAAATAAATAATGACAGAAAATGCTTTGTTTTCTGTCTGCAATTATCTGTAAAAATCCATAACAACGGAAAACCGGGAGCCATAAATATAACATATGAATTTAATGCAGCGATCTCGGGCATGCAGGGGTGCGGGGGTGGGGGTAGACGGCAAAGGGATATTAAACAAAGGCACTGCACTGCAAATGATGCCTAAAGTAACCGAACATAAAAACAAGAAAAACAGCAGTGGCCTAAATGGGTGGTAGTGGCCTGTGAGCAGTGTTGTGGGATGGGTGGGGAGGAGGCATTGTGAGATTAAGGTACAGGAAGGGATTGCAGTGTTGTGGGAGGGGTGAGGTGAGGCATAAAGGGACAGCAAGAAAATGAAGCGACCGAAGTTTCATTCCACAAGTAAACAGAACAGTAAATGAACAAAGAGGCAGGCCAACTGAAAAATGAGTTCTCTCTAAGTATAAATAACCTGAACTATAAGAACGCATGTAAGAGGGCCAGTCCTCATGGGAGGATCTAAAATATCAAAAGGCTGATCTAATAAGTGTATTCACCAATGAAATGCCAGCATTTAAAAAGGACAGCAAGAGGAACCAATGAAAAAGATGGGCCTTTTTTCCAAGCCCTTATACTAGATACAGCATGTCTTGAAGAGACAGCTCAAGCGCTGCCTAGGCGAGACCTAAAAAGGACCTGTTCACTTTGACTGATCTCTACACGGTATTCTGTCACCACAGTGCTTAACTCCTGGTAAAGGCAGTAGCCCTCACTACTTTGAGGTAGAGCTGTGGACTACCCTCCCAGTCCAACATAACCACAATCCATGAGATAGGCCTATTTCAGATCAGAACATCCCTACCCAACTCCTAACCTGGAGAATTTGGGTGTCAGATAGGCAAATCCGGCTAAAATGTCCATCAGCATCTCTGTGGCTCAATCGGCTCTGTGCTGTACCACAAAGTCTAACCCATGCAAAGATATAGACCATCTCAACTACTTGGGATACTCTTCCCATCATCAACATCAGTTTTCAGTGGCGTATGATCCGAGTGCACTACAAATTTTAGTGCAAAACAAATAAGGATGGAACATACACAAGGCCCACTCTATGACAAAGAACTCCTTCTCAACAGCTGCCCAGTTCTGTTCTCTGGGTAGTAACCTCCTACTAATTAAGGTTACCGGATGCTCTCTACCTTTGTCATCCAGTTGAGCCAACACCACTCCAGCTCCTGTGTTCGAGGCATCCATCTGTACAATGAATGGCCAACCATAGTTCGGTGTTTTCAGTACAGGTGAAGTGCATAGAGCCTTCTTTAGTTCTTCAAATGCTTTCTGGCACTCCTCAGTCCAGATCACTTTCCTGGGCTGCTTCTTGGAGGTCAAAGCAGTCAATGTGATGTATCTGATCTATGAACATTGTGCTGAGGTCTATTCCCAACCCTGTTTTTTTCCATTGTCTATGTGTCACCTTTGTGTGTAAAAAAGCTGGACTTATTGTACTACTGGACAAATTAGAAATGACCATTTTCGCCACCACTTGTACTGAGCTACTGGGCCCAGCCGGGAGTGAATTTTAATAACTAATTCAACAGATTGTGAGAGTGGATGTTGGGTCTGAATACAACAGAGACCAAATTTATTGATAGAGCCATGGCAGTGGTGTCAGTAGCTAAAGCTATTCGAGAACAGAAACAGACAAAGAGCAATTCACTGCTCTGGTTGGTCAACGTAAGAAGGAAATGCGGCATCTGTTATCTTAAAAGAAGAATGGTCCTCTAAATAGCATATGTGCCCAAACTTTCACTCTATTGCCTTTCTTTTTTTTTAAATTAAATCTTTTTATTAAACAAACATCACCGTCAATATATTGCATTATCATGAGTCACATAATCGGCACATCCACAGTACAGTTATGCATGATCAGCAGTCCATATTCGTATATTACACTAAACACTTTGCCATCAGGATCTCAATCTAGCACCAGAATAATTCCCCCACCCTACCTTTTACAGGCTTCCATCTATCTCCCAGTTGCCCCTTTAGGATTTCCACTTTTGTATATTGCCTTTCTTGATACGATAATGGTGACTCCAGTTCAGAGGGCTATGGGTCAAGGAGGAGCTATGGGCCCCAGACATAGGGGCTGAGACATTTAGTCCTTTTGTCCTGGGGCCCAACCTACTGTGGATCCTGAGCAAATGGGCCAAGTACGCCTTCTGCACTTGACTCTCAGTAATAGCCGGGTCGAGCAGTTCAAAGCTTCTGGGGGAGGTGGATACAGGGAGTGAATACAGGCTCACAACTCAAAATATGTGCAGCAGAAGCTATAAATGATAGGCCAGCCAAATACTTTCTTTTATGAAAAAGATAAGTATTTTATGTTACTGCCACCAATGCAACTGGAACATTCACAAACAACGTTCACAATCCCCTGAGGTCAGGGCTCTAGTGTTTATTTAGGCAGTTCCCCGAGTCCCACGCCCTCCTCAGTTTTCCAATAGATGTTATTCCCCATTCCCTATAGGTGACAATCCGGTAAGCCTCACTAGTAGCCTGAGTCTCAGGAGCCCCACTCTGACTCTATATTTAAATCAAGGAGGGTTCCAGCACCAAAGCGCTATCTGGCAAGCAAGTTGCCCTGTTCTGGTTGGCCCAAAATCAGTATTTCATGCAGCTGTAGTATAGGAGCGACTGGAGTCTCTGAGTGTGTCCCCCTTTGCAGGCGTAGGAGCTGCAGCAGCTGTCTCCAGTAAGTTTTATGCAGGTAGGCTGTGATAGGGGGACCTCAAGCAGCCGCTGCAAATGCATGTTCTTTGGGGCTTGTGCAAGCTGGGTAAGTTATTTTTGTTATCCCCAAGATGAGTGGGGGGGGGTGTAGTAGTGCAATGGTACTGTTGCTGGTCTTCATGGTGGCCTTTCTCCTCTGGTGGCTGTCCTAATCAGGTCACACCTCTTCTTTGATCCCGGTGACCCCCTCTAGCATAGGGGGTCACCGTCTACACAATGAACAGGGTTCCGACCCAATCAGCACACCATATTTTATAATGGCAGTACTCATGGCATATGAGGTCTCCAGCTCACCACCACACAAGAGCTATGGCCCTCTCAGCCTGGCAATCTCTTCAAAGCGACCACTCCTGGCATACGTGGTCGGTGGTTCCTCACTGCACATGAGCAATGACCCATTCGGCACAGAGATCATTAGGGTTCATTTCATGGCAGAGTCAGCTATGTACTGTACCATTCACAGGCACACATGCACCCAGCATATGTTTACAACAAACATGCACGGCACTAGAGCCCTCATGTATTATACCACTCATAAGCACACATAACCCAGCACATGCATATATCATACGTGCACTGCACAGCACGGCATACTTCATGAACTGTACCACTCACAGGCACACATTTTTTTTTATTTTACGGAGTTTTATATAGCACAAACGTCACCTGAAGGTTTTGGGTATCAGAGCGCTGTACACAGGAGTAGTGGTATTTTTTAAATTGTTTTTGATTAATTAAAACCATTACAAAAATACACTTTAATAAAATTCATATATATTAAGAAAGGTGAAATGCGTTTCTAAAAACTAAAAAGTCTCTAATGTAAAAAGCACCCTTCAGCTTCTTCTGAGGTTCCAATGTCTATGCTCAAATTTTCCATTTGGGTAAGCTAAAACTTCCTTATGTGTTATTTGCGTTGTCGCAGGGTGCAGCTTTTCCTTGCTTAGATTCTACTAATAATAGGAATTTTACTAGCTTCACATTTAGCTGCGGGTCCTTGGGGTCGAAGCATGCAATCACAGCCTGTCTCCGAGTTCAAATCCCTTGTTCGTTAAAATGCGCTTTGAGTAGTCCTACCCTTTCCTCTTTTATTTTGGTGCAGGAGCATATTAGATATTCCATGTCCTCAGTGCCATTCCCACATAGCCTGCATGTGTTTCCACATTTTTAGGTCTCGCGACCTATCAATGCGCATTGAGCGGAGCGAGAATTCAAGTGCTCAAAATACTCGGGAAACCAAGGGTTTTTTCGTGCGGTTTTCTTCGAGTTCACGTGAATCACGTGACCAAACAAGCACGCGCATCGGCCTCCCTCCCTCCCTCCTAATTGCATTTTTTCACGGCCGCCACCACATCAAAGGGCTTCTCCCAGCGTGCGGTCTGCGGCTTCTCCTCCCCTAATTATTCATGGCTGGCCGGCCGTACTTTCAGTTTCCCGGCCGCTCTTGTTTATTGCATCTTCTCGCTCTCTTTTTGCTCCCCCTTCATTTTCTCTCTCCCTCTCTCTCTGTTTTTTTTTACTCTTTATTTACTCTCTCTATCACCTTATTTCTCTTTCTCTCTTTCATTCCCCTTCATTGACTCTCTGTTCCCTTGATTATTTCTCCTCTTGCTCTCTCTTCTCGGACTCTTCTCAGGCCATCTGTTTTTCTCCTCTAAGCAGGCTAGTTCCCCGCCCCCTGCTTCACGGACGGACTTGTTTGACCAGCATCACTCCCACCTACTCCTCAACTCAAGTTGGGCATAAAAACAAGCATTTGCAATGCAATAGGTCTCGCATTTGCGAAAGTTTAAGCTATTGGCATTGTTAATGACAATGCCTTTTTTATCTGTTTTGAAACAAACATATAAATAAATGGCATTATCATTTACAATGCCAATAGCTCAAACTCTCGCAAATGTGAGACCTATTGCATTGCAAATGCTTGTTCTCTCTGCCAGGGCGGAAGGTGCAGTCTAGCTGGTAAGATTCCTAGCCTATGTTTCAAAAATTGTTCTTTGGTCTTCCTTGAGTACCCCAATTTAAAGCATGCCTGTGGCCCAAGTAGTTTATAGCCGCTCAGTTTTATCCAGGCGTGGCTCCTACGGGCAAAGGCAGCTTTGTCTTCAGCAAGGGAGATCTTCTTGATTACCTTATTTATTACTTGCTAAAAGAGCAAATGGGTGGTTTGGGTTTCCCATAGGTCGACTAATCGGGTAGTGGTGAGTGAATCCTCCAAGTACTTTTTGGCCAGCGAGATGGATTTGCTACAAAGTTCTTGCCATAGTTGATGGTTCGGTGTATTCCGGGGAGAGTTCTTAATTTTGTGCCAACACGTAATATAGGAACCTTGCCTTGCAAAAAGTTGGTTGGTTAGGCCAAACTCCAATCAAATCTGTGCAGGTGAGTCATAATATGGGAGGTTTAACATAACTCTATGTCGACGTCTTTACTAGTCCACGTCCATTAGGTCTTCTGGTCCAAACACTAAATACGCTCTTTTGCTTGTAACAGAGGCAATAGATTGCTAGTGGAATTGGGCTGACCACATCATTACTTTCTGTATATCTTTTTGTATTGTCGGTTCACTAATGTGTAATTAAAACTGATTCACTTATGTCACTCGGTCACTTTATTCACTTCATTCCATGTCACTTATGTTTTTCAATCCTAGACAGCCCTATAAGAATATATGATCTATAGAGAAAAAGTAAAAACTTACCTCTCTGCCAAAACCGTTTGTCCTTTGTGTTCCAATTTCAATTTGTAAAGAAATATATTTCATGTTTTTAAATGGTTTCCACTTGATTAAGTTCTCGTGCGCGTGAAAGCAATTGTCTTACCCGACAGAACCATTTGTATTTTTCTTTATACATACCCAGGTTCTGAGGGACACAGGGTCACCCCATTGTTTTTGTACATAACTCCTAGTAAAGGCAGTAGTCTCTCACTGCTATGAGGTTAGACCTCTGGGCGCCCCTCTCAATCCAACATGACCCCAATCCGTGAGATAGGCCTAAGTCATGATCTGCGTTTACCTATCACGAAAAAAATCAACACGAAGGATAAAGAAATCAGTACAGTCTGGGCATTCAGGACAGGGGTGCATATCCATTACCATGCAGCTGACTTGTGCATCCCAGCAGAGAGCAACAGACCATTATTACAAGACTGAAGTGGATGCACTTAAGTCATTTCTTTGAGGCAGAGAAACTCCTTTCATTTTCAGATATAAGACAATCATGAGGTGACAACGAGACAGTTTTTGATACATAGTTAATGCATGTAACAAGATCATACAGCTGCAAACAGACAACCCCATGTTGCTCACGCACTGCAGGCGTTGCTTAGTATAGGATTGGGTCACATGACCATTATCCAGATATACAGAATCAAAAAGATGAACAACTCAGGGAAACTGAACAATGTCAGGTCCTGGTGAAAATGGGATGTACGCTTAACATTTACAAAGACTGGTTGGGGGTGCAGGGACTTACAGGTAAAGTATCTAGAAATGTAAAGTATATATACAGCCTAGTTACCTCCACCTTACACATGTAACCCTAAGAGCCTGCCCCAACAAATCCATTGATTGTTCTAGGTGCATGAAGGGTAATGCTAACATTTTTCACATTCTGTGAGATTATTCAAAACTGAGAAACTTCTGGGGCACAGTCACTAGGACGCTATCTGTGCAGAAGGGTAAAAAGGGTGTCAATAACTCTGAAACAAGTTTATTGAGACCTATGCCAGAATATGTACTGTATGACAGGGTAGAACTGCATAAATATATTTAACACAGATCTGCTTAATAACCAGAGTCACCGATGTACATAAATAGATTTGATTAGTATTCCACCTGGAGTTTCTGTTCTATATGTATGTTATTTATGTTTTTTTCCCCTTGTTCCCATTATTGATTTATTTGACCAAATTTAAAATATGCAATACTTCTCTATCGAAGATAATAAGTGGCTCCTTATCATTTAACAATATATACTAATATCATCACATGCTATATGACCACATTTATAATTCAATCAAAATACTTTTGAAAAAAACTAAATCTTCGAGATTCAATTCATGAATGGTACACAATAATTCAAAATGGAGAGAATTCACCACTTGAGAGCCATCCTGCGACAGAGTGAAAGCATCGCCTGGATGGATCTCAAGGACGCCTACCTCATCATTCTGATTTATCACATGTATGGGAAGAGAAAACATTTGAGTTCACTTCTCTCCTCTTAGGCATCTCCTCGTAGCTGTGGTGTTTACAAGGGTGGTGTGTATTGGAGTACCTGAGGACTGGAGTAATCACAACGATAATTTAATTAGACAATATGGTTTTTATGTCCCATGACCCACTGCTTCTGCTTTCTCAAGGACATCTAGCCATCAGAACACTGCAGAGCCTTTGTTTTGTAATCAATGGACCCAAGTTGGAATCTACCAAAAAGAAGCAGGTTAACTTCCAAGATGTCAGAATGGCTTCTGTGTCTGCAGTGTTACCATTACTGGTAATGAAGATAAAATCCATCACGAAAGATATGCAGGATGTTTTCCATGAATCTGATCTCAGGGAGACAGTTTGCAAGAGTGATAGGACTCCTTGTACCATCAATGCAAGCCATCTTCATAGGTCACTTACAATTCCACCAGAGACTGAAAGCAATCCATTAGATTGAAATGACTCTGTCTCTCTCAGAGGAATCCAGGCTCCAGTTACAATGGTGGCTAGAATATACAAAAACATGGGATAGCAGAACAATTTTTGATTTATTCCCAGATTTGATTATTGACAAATGCTGGGGGAGGCAGGTATTGTGCATTTTCCAGAGCACAAAGTTTGCCAAGAAAAAGTTGTAACTCCACATAAACTCGCAGGACCTCTGTGCCAGTTAATTTGTGTTGAAATGCTGGACAAAGGACAAGAGGAACTGCAGCATGATACATACATTGGAGGGTACGAGATCCAAAATCTAGTGTAACTGGTGAAAGTTTTTTTTCTCATTATTGCCTGAGCAGCGAGTTGTTGGTGACATCAAAATATGTTCTAGGGAAGACCAACATGGTGGCAGAGTGGAACTCCAGGTTTCTATAATCTCCATTGAATTGAAGCCGAATCCTTAGATTTTATAGAGTGTTGTGCAATTGTGGGCCCCCAACAGAAGGATATTTTTGCCTCGCAGGTTAACTGACTACTACCTCAGTTTTACAGTTAGCATCTGGACCCAGAAGCAGAATCTCAGAGCTAGTGTACGCATCCACCTTTGGTGATGATCCTCTGAGTGATCATTCAGGTCTGATTTGACAATCCCTTGATTGCAGCAATATTTTCTGGTCAGCTATTACTATTCACTGGATCTCTAATCCTAATTCTCCATCCTCCGCAGAGTCTAACATACCCTCCTAGAGGTGATCACCCGCGGATAATGTAAGGGCATCTCACGTAGTCATGCTTAAGTGGAGAAGACTGCGAGTCCCAGCCTCCTCACTAGAGTCTTCTTTCTATTCCCATTACACCTAGGCCCCTCAAACACAAGGAAGGATAAATCACCCACTTATAGATAGACACGGTGGTGGTTAGAAGGATATCTGGAGCCGGTAGATGTAAATGTGATAGATACAGGAAATTTCTAATCAGACTTCATCCATTTCATAGGCTTGTCTGCCATTCTCCAAACTCTGTGAGAACACCTTCTGATTAAGACACTCTTCAAATGTATATGCATCTCTATTCTTTCAGAACTGCTCCATTCTTCCCACTGGAGTGTGAGTGTAATTCCAAGATTTTTAGAACACGTGGTGGCTAATTTAGATTTATTAAGTAATCAACTTTCAGCAAAATTGATCATGTTATGACTCCAGGAATTAGACTTGTATGTTACTTTGTTTAACCTTGATAACATTACTTTTGTCACTTCTAGGAGAAAGAAAACCTGTATAATGTTGGTATTTTACCCTTTCTTTTTCTGAAGAACCATATTTTGTGTGTTGTTTGGTGTTAAAAGGAATAATAAGACAGACCGAATGAAACACATAAAATCTATGAGGGCAAGAAATTCTTGATTTCGTTTGTAAAATCTTTTGCTTCGGTTTCCATGGCTACTTCAACCATATGCATGTGAAGTGAGTTCAGAAACAGATGTGTTGGCAGAAATGACAAACACGGTTAAAGCTGAGTGGAATACAACAGAGGAAGGTATTGTGAAAGGAAACATTTTAGTTATCTATCCAATACTGAATCTGAATCATTGCTAATAAAGATTGATAAAGTTATTTAGTCTGACAACGTTTAGATGTATATGGTTCTTTTGTGATCTATTTGTATGTGCTGACAGAACACTGACAGATGCACCCAAGCATTGGTCAGGTTTCGTTTTTCAAATATTTACAAAAACTGTACCCTCTTGTGTTAAATGCATTTCATAACTTAGCCACTCTATATTTAGAGAGGTGTTCGGTGTTACAAAAATTACATTATGATTGGTGAGCAATGTCGGGCAATATCAAAATCCGTACGGTCTGGCCTCGGCTCAGAATGTACTACCTTGCAGGCAGGAGAGACCAGGTATGTGGCTTTAGTGGTAGTAGGGCCTAGGTCTACTTGTAAGAGGGTCAGGGTTTGTAAAGCAGAATGTCAGAGGTTATTGTCTCTATGGAAGGAAAGGTCATGTTATGGTCTTTTCAGGAAGTAGAGATGGGTTCTTCTAACATTACAGTGCAGGC
Organism: Lissotriton helveticus; assembly: GCF_964261635.1. Classification (NCBI taxonomy): domain Eukaryota; kingdom Metazoa; phylum Chordata; class Amphibia; order Caudata; family Salamandridae; genus Lissotriton; species Lissotriton helveticus. The sequence goes on from NC_136070.1 coordinate 646,063,810, forward strand.
AGGACAGAGCATGGTTTTAGGTCTAGCCTAGGCAGTGCGCATGCGATGTCTTTGAAACATGCGGCTTTCACTCTATGGGCTTTGGTCACGCCTTCACTGCCAATTGGTTAAAGTGTGTGTTGTTCTGAAAAGCTTTCTTTCTTATGGCTGCTTGGAGTTATATGTCCCACTTTCTCGTGTGTTACTCCTCCCCTGGCATATTGGCCTGTTACATGTCCCCCTACTCTTTTGATTCTTTTTGTTTTTTTGGTGCACTCTTTTTTTATTGTTGACCAGATACTATACGCGTTCATGAAGGGCTTGGTCGCCTCCATTTTCTCATAGGACTCTACTGCAGTGCTCACAGCTGCACAGTGATAAACATGGCACATTCTGTCAGAGCGGCATCGGAAGCTGTAGCTGAATGGTCTTGAGTAGAGAAAACTACAATTCCCCACCCCTAACAACCCAGTTCGCCACTTGAACAATTGTGTGTAACGCTAGATGTGTTTGTGGACATATATGAAAACAAAAAAGATTTGTTTCCAACTTAAATGTGCACCTTTCGATGAAACATTTTTTGCTCAGTAGTCAGTGAAAAAAATGTGCATGCAATTTCTGTGCTCTGATTTCTTTCCCTCCCACTTCCTCAAAAGAGAACCCTTCCCCGGTCTCCAACTTGATGCTTGATGTCTGTTGGTACAAGGATGATGCATCCAGTGGGAACTGAGGCAAATGACCCAACCCCCTCCCCCCCCCCCTCCCCCACCGCCACCACCCAAAGGAGGTGCTGAGGATGCACGGAAAGCGACAACACAGCACCTTTAACTGTACATTATTGGAAGTCATCTATAACGGCAGTTAGTTTACGTAGTGCAGCTTGACATATTGTTTCTTTCAAATCCGAGCGCCTAATGTTCCTATATCCATTCATGAGTGATCATCTAGTCCAATATTTTTGCTTTGCATTCCGGGGCTTGTAGTCCTTCCCTTTACTGACGCGTAGGCGTACAACCTGGAAAACATATCTATAACGTTGCAAACACTCTCACTCATAAAGTGGCCCAGGCCACCCCTCAGTAGAGGTGGCTGAGATGATTGGAACAGCTGAACCACGTTACTTCTGATACGAGTGTTCATTCCAAGGAAAGCGGCACTTTTCAAAACATCATGAATAAATATGTACTGTCATGACAGAATGCCATCCTCTGTTGCATTCTGCTGAAATGGCCCTCCACATCCTGCAGTTTCTGCAAGACTAAAGGTGCAGTACAAAGTAGTATTCCCACAATCTAATGCAACACTGCCATCAATAAATATCCATGTATTCCCCAAGCTTAGTTGTTAAAAATGTGCTGCATGGCTAAACACTTATATGGTCCACAGATGCTTTTTTGGTTTTTTTAAGTCTCTGCTTGTTTGGTTACTTTTGCCTAATCATCCTCCAAGCATTTCTGCAGTCCGCTCCACCCTGCTTCCTTCTCCCTTGGTAGATATAAGACATTGGCATTTACAATGCCAATTGCTCTAAAACTGAAAAAAATGCGAGACCTATTGTATTTCAAATGCGTATTTCTTTAGTGGTAGGAGAGGTTAGTTGTTGGTCTTTGTACTTTCCAATGTTGGTCTATGCCAGCAGAATACCTCAGAGCTGGTAGTTTGTAATAATAGGAGTTTAAATTGACAAAAACTTTACAGTTAGCAAACCCTATGAGCCTTACTTACCGGTTTCTTGATTTTAAGAGCCATTATTAATTTGAGAGGGCCCTGGATTCTATACAACCAATGCTAGCAAAGAAGTTGTTCCTCCAATTTAGATATGTAACTCTGCCGCTATACACGATCACTAATAGGAGGGCGGGAGCTCCTAATCGCCCGTGTCCTGGGTGCCTCACAAAGGAAGAATCGTTAATTCATGTTGTGCTCTTCTGCGCGGCATATAAACAGGCTAGGTCTAAATGGATCATCCAACTTTGTAGGAACCTGGGCATCAGGAATTATTTAGATTTTTTTAGGATTCTTAAAACTGATACTGATCCGGTCTACATGGTTGCAGTATCAAAGTTCTTGTTTTCTATGTGGTCAACCCGTAGGAATTTTCTAAAACGGGAGCAGATCTCAAGTAATGAATACCACCCCCTCCCCCATGATTCCCAGTACAATGATCAATTTTGGGAGTTTCTGTTAAGGGTTGTTGAGGATGGAGAATTGGTGGTATGCACCCAGGGATCAGGAGACGAGGGCGGTTTCTTTTTAGAGTTTTTAGACTTTTATGAATTTGTATATTTAAATTATATTTTTATAGTGTGTTTTAAAACTATGAAATCCCATAATGACGATTGCAAAATAATGGTATTAATTTATTCTGCCTAAACGCCAAAGTATGTCATGAAGACTTTTTGTAGTTACCTTAGATCTGTATCGATATTTGTCATAAATTGAATGAGATTTTATGGCTATAACCAGCCGCAATAAAGTTTTTTGAATGAATGAATAATAGGAGTAGACATATTTCATTACACTTTGTACTTGATATGACGATTAGATGTTTTGTATGTGATTTTCTCTTAGGTGGTGATATTTTGCACTTCATGTTTTTTTCTCCTACTTAATGAGAAGTAAATACCTACACTCCATTGACTGCTTTACCTTAAAATGTTCAAATCCATGTTTATCTGTACTGTTTAATCTTTAAAATATAAACAATGTGAGCAAACATGCGTTTTTTAAGATACATTATATTTTGAGTTCATATGGTGTAGGATTTTCTATTTCTGATAAAAAATATTTGTGATAGTCTTCTTGGGAACGTTTGCACTACATAGCTGTTTTAACTTGTAATATTGTTTGGCAGTGAATCATTTTGCACCACATGTATTTAGAAAATGGAATACTGATGATTGTTTATATTACATTTTTTTAATTATATGAATAAAGTGTTCATACATGCAAATATGATATGCGTATTGTGTGCTAGTCTATCTATTACATGGAAACAAAGTATAGCCTCTATGAACAGCCAGGTGATGGCCCAATCCCCCAGATTCATCATGCTCCTCTTTTGTGAGTCCTTAATAGCGATTATTGAGGAATCGCTATTAAAGACTCGCAAAACGGGATGCATGTAGAAATCGCAAAATTTCTAGCGATTTCTACTGCTTCCTTATTTGCGATTCGCTAATTGAGATGGGGAGTCATTCCTTATTTGCGATTAGCAATTAGCGAATCGCAAATAAGGAAGCGATTTCAAGGGTGCCAGGGTGTCCAAAGGACACCCTGTAGCACCCCTGAAATGGTGATTTACACTGGTGTTGCGCACACACATGTCCAAAGGACATGTGTGTGTGTAACATCCAACGTAGAAAAAATGCACTAAAGTGCATTTTTTTAAGTTTTTGCTATTTACCATGAAGTCAGACTTCGCGGTAAATAGCGGACAAAAATTGCGAATTCGCAATTCCAAAATGGTTCATGAATTGCATTTAAGGAATCGAGATTCCGTAAATGCAATTCCTCGCAATTTAGCGATTTTAAAATTAGCGATTTTTGCATTTGGGATGATGAATCCCAAATGCAAAAAAAGCGCTCGCAAAGGGCCAGATTCGCAGAATCTGGCCCTTTGCGAGCCGATTCTAGCTTCATGAATCCGGCTGTATATCCCTTAAATCTTGTAGTCCTTTTCTCTGTTGGCTGCAAAACTGTCGGGTTTTTTTCTATGCTGGGGGCCAGATTGAAGCCCACTGTTCTGCTGCTGAGATGTCACCTATGTATTCAACCCCTCACATCCCGGTTTAACTTTGGAAATCTGGTCACCCTTCACGAAATACGAGTCAAAGGATATCCTGCACTTGCCACGTCAACACTGGAAGGCAAACACTAGATTGATTGTGAATATCTTTGAGGATTGTATCTATTAGAATATTTTGCAAGAAAGCTTATGCTGCCAACCCCTACAGTTTAAATTTCCAAAAGGATATTGGGACAGCTACCTTTGAGCTGGCAAATCCTAGCGATGCACCTGCATGCTTGGAGTGTTGCAGACGCTGAAACACTAAAAGCAGCTTATTGAGTACCCCCAAATCATGTGGAGAAAATGTGGAGAAGTGTGGCTCACTGGTTAGAGCAGGCATACCCTGAAGCAGAGGTCAGACCCGGGACCAGGGTTCAATTCCCGACGCGGCAGGGTCTTGAGCTCAAATGTCCACGGACTCGATAATTCTCGCTTCGGTGCCTGCCCTAATCATGGGTTCACACTCTGCAACTCTGGGCATTAAGCTTGCTTAATCTCCACAACGGCCCCCACGGCGGGATGCCTGGCTTTCACCTTGGGGATGCCCTGTAGGGGCTATCTCACAGGGAAAAACCAGGACGGGTTCCCAAGGCAAGCGCCGAGATGCCTCCCGATGATTCGAGCGCTATATAAGAACATACAAAAAAATTAAAAATCACAGGATTGCTTCTTGCCGGTGAGTACTCATCAGCACAAAACACATGCTTGACTGGATATCTAACACTGTGTGGCAAACACTTGACTGATTGTGAGTATGAACACTTTTGCGAACTGAATTTATTAGAATGCACAGGAGAACTGGTCTAGGCAGGTAGTATGTGTTTCAGTTTCCCACTGTTTAAATTCCTTAAATAAGGGTCCTGGATCAGAAAAATATACAAACACATTTTATTGTTGCTTATTGTCTCATTTAAAGTGCAAAAGAGCGAATCTGTTCCAGTGGTGCAGCGGTGCTCCTACACCCAGCAGAAGGCCATGCCGGCTATGCCGATTGCACCTGCACATCCACTAAACTTAGCACACCCTGAGCTTCCTGAGGTGCCATGCCCTACCTGCAGCTTTAGAGAGGCAGCAATTCCATGTCAGGACCAGAGGCTCCGATTATGTTTATTCCCAGCAGCCAATAAATTTTTTTTTAATAAACACTACAATACCCATGAACACCTCAATGTCACATGACCAACCATATAGTATATCCCTATATAAGCTCTGACCGAGGTAACAGTGTCTTCTTTCTTTGCAGCTACACAGCCAGTTAAGTGCTTTCCCATTATACAGGTATTGCTTGTTTATTGTAACTAGCTTTGGAGATATATATATATATATATATATATATATATATATATATATATATATATATCTATATTACTACACTACTGTGTGCCATCATGTCCGAATATTTTTATGAAGAGGAATACTTTGAGGAACAGGAACTCGTGGAGGCTCTGGATGCAGGGATGCAGCACTCAGTAAATAGAGCCCTGGTGAGAGCCATAGAGCCCCTGAAACGCCATTTATACGGATATGCCCAGCAACGGGGCTGGCTCCCCAGTTCTGGAGCTTGTCCCAAATCCAATGGGAAAGGGGTCAGAAACTCCCACGCTGCCGATTTTGCAAAGTTAGCCATGGCTATGGCAAGCGACCATGATTGTGTCACCCCAGCTAAAGAGGCAGCTATCACTGATCTACATCACGATGATGATGAGGACACCTCCTCGGACCATACCTCCGACCAAGAGGAGGCCCATAGACCCTCCAAAAGATCTAAGAAGGAGTGTCACGTAGATACCCCTTCCCAAACTAAGCTCCTCACATTTGAGCCAGCGGAGATAGTTCACCCCAATTACGTCTCAGGAAGTGACTGACTACGTCCAATTTCACCTTCGGCAAGCCTTTGACAAGGATGTAAAGGCACGGTTGAGATCAGAATGCCAAGACCTGACCTGCCTGGTAAAGTGGCGTAGATCCCTGAGGTGGACCCCTCCATGCTTACCTATGTGAAGAAATATTCTAAAGACCCAAAAAGGGCATAGACTGGGCATGGAGATCATGCCAGGACAAATTATTGGACATGACGGGTCCCTTGACAAAGATTCTAGAGTTAGGCTTTAAAGCCAAGGAGTACGTTTTGGCAATCGACTCAGAGGAGTTAATTGGATGGGCGCAAAGGGCGTTGTGCCAGTTAGGTCATGCGAACTGCGCAATGTCAAGCGAGAGGAGACGATGCATCCTGCTAAAGCTGGACCCCAAGCTCCCAGAACTTTCTTCCTCTGAATCAGGGCCCCAGGCTTAGGGCCTCCTATTCGGCCAACCCTTCCTCAGGGAGCTTACAAAATTCGTAGTCACGTTCAGTGGGTTGGTTAAAGCACAGGGCTCCCGCAAACGGGCTTTCCGGCGGATTTTTAGCAGGGTCGGACGATACTGAGGGCGGTTGTTTGGCCGGGGTTACAACTAAGGTGCCCCATGTGGTCAATACCACCAGCAGCGAGGGGGTTACCAGGACTCCAATTACAACAACAACTCCTCCTTCTACACAACCCGGCATGCCAAAAACAGATTCCGAAGAGAAGACACGGAGGAAACCAGGGTGGACAACAAGATGCCGGAAATACAGGTGAGACGGATCCTTTGTTCGGCGGTAATCTTGGGGGAAGGATCCAGTTTGGCACACAATCTCGCAAGATGCATGGATCCTAGAGACAGTGCAGGGTTACAAGCCTAAACTGTACAGCTCTACCAGTCAGGGTTCTCCTCCCCCTCAAATGTACTTTTCCCAACAAGAGCAGAACTTTATCTCAGAAGAGATAAGTTCTCTTCTGAGGAAAGGAACCATAGTCACCACAGATCCTCACCAGAGGCTTTGCCAGCAGTATCTTCCTAGTCGAGAAGAAGGGGGGTGGATCCAGGCTAGTTTTAAATCTAAAGGAGTTCAATGGATGGCTAGTACATCAGAACTTCAAGATGGAGGGCATCCATCTCCTTCGCAACCTTCTTCAGCAAGGGGATTGGACGGTCTGTCTGGACATGAAGGACATGTATATGTCCATTTCCATCTACAATCCACATCGTCAATTTTTGCAGTTTCACTGGCAAGGTGTTTGTTACGAGTACAAGGTCCTACCCTTCCGTCTTTCGTCAGCACCATGGTGCTTCACAAAACTCCTCCGCCCAGTGGTAGAGTCATTGCGAGCACGCGGTGTTCGACTAATCGTTTACTTAGATGACATCATTATCATGGCTCGTTGCCCTCAACTTGTGATTACCCATCTCGAATGGTGGATCAATCTACTGCAGAGTCTGGAATTTATTGTGAACCCACATAAATCGACAATCTCCCCAGCGCAATCGATCGAATTTCCTGGTTTCCAGATTGATTCACAGAGCTGCCAGCTTCTCCTCCCAACTCAGATGGTCAGATCAATCAAGAGAGAGTTGAGGTTTATTCTGAACAAGTAGATGTATCCTTGAGGTCAGTAGCCGGGGTGGTCGGACAGCTGGCCTCTTCGATTCAAACAATCTTCCCGGGTCCCCTTCGCTACCGGGCACTCCAAAGGCTAAAGATTCAGCATCTCTGCAAATGCCTCGCGTTTGCAGAACAGATCCCTCTTTAAGAGAAGGCGAGGTTGGATATGTTGTGGTGGCTAGACCATATGGAGGCTTGGAACGGCAGAGCCATCTTTGGATCCACTCCATTGGGGTTCGGGAGCCCGTGGCGGCCAGATATCCACTGGGGGTCGCTGGGCACAGGAGGAACTATCTTTACATATTAACTGGCTGGAGCTGCTGCAGGCTCCTTTGCGATCTGCAGTCTTTCACCTTGGAAGACAGACTGTTCTAGCTTGCTTCACATGGACAACGTATCAGGGGTACGCTATGTGAACAAACTGGGAGGGATGAAGTCCTGAATTCTAACAGAGATCGCCACTGATTTTGGGCACTTCTGCCTGCTGCACACAATGTCTCTGGTAGCGGAATAACTCCCAGGGTGCAACAACGAGGTGGCCGATTGGCATTCCCGTTATCTTCAGGACTTCAGCAACTGGAGGCTCCACCCCCGGGTGTTCCAGGCGCGGAACCTCCTATGGGGCTTATGCCAGTTGGATCTGTTCGTGTCACGTCTCAACAGGCAACTCCCAGCCTTCTACAGTTGGCGTCCGGATCCGGAGGCGATCGCCACAGATGCATTTCTTCAGAACTGCCCCGCATCTCTGTGTTACACCTTCCCTCCATTTATGATGATCCCCAGAGTTCTAGTACAGCCCCGATGCCAGCAATCAGAGTTAATCCTGATCACCCCACTCTGGAGAGCACAAGCATGGTTTCCAGTCCTTCTGGAAATGTCATGTGCTATGCTGCTCATCCTTCCACAGAGGTGAAACCTGTTGCTGGACCCTCAGAAAGTTCCACACCCATTGATAGAGTCAGGGCAACTCCCTCTGGTAGCCTGGCGGGTTTCAGGGACAGATGGAAGGTCCCGGGACTTTCGAGAGACGCTGACAGCTTCATTAGCGAAGCCTGGTCAGCTAATATTCACAAGCAGTACTCATCAGCTTGGAAACAATGGTGTGGCTGGTGCTCTCCTCAGGAAGTTGATCCCACTAAAGCACATATCTCTTTGGTTGTGAATTATTTGGCCCCCATTGTGTCTTGTGGTCTGGCTACAGGACTGTGAACAAATTCCGGTCCGCCATCTCAGCAGGGCATGACCCAGTAGATGGCAAACCAGTAGGTGAGCATCCTCTGGTGTGCAAACTGCTCAGGGGTATACCGATGGTCAAGCCCCCTTGTCCTAAATATTCGGTTTTATGGTATGTGTCTATCGAATTGAGATTCTTGGAGGTCTGCCCTTCCAATAGGTATTGATCAAGAAAGCAACTTTCTGCCAAATTGACCATGTTGCTATGTCTGGTTTCATGCAAGCGAGTCTCAGATGTCCGAGCTTTAGATTTAGCGGGACGTAGATGCTCACCAGAAGGAGTTACATTTGTTATTACAAAACACACTAAATGCAATACCTCTTCGGTTTCTTATCAAGCTTTTCCTGACAACCTTAAACTGTGTGCTGTGCAATGTATAAAAGAGTACGAGGTAAGTACTGCTGAATTTCGTTTCGACATGAAAGGCCAATTATTGATTGCATTGCAAAAGCCTTTTCGGCCATTGACCCCAGCCACCTTTTCGAGATGGGTGCGTTGGCTCATGGGCGAAGCAGACATTGATGTGTGAAAATTTGGAGCCCACTCCGCGCGAGGGGCTATGGCATCCAAATCTTTCTCTTTAGGGGTCAGCCTCACAGACATTATGAATGCAGCTGACTGGTCAACTGAGACCACTTTTAAATCATTCTACTGTAAGCCTATTGTTGATGTAGCATCAGTGGTAGTGGCCAAGCTTTGAACAAGCATAATTGGAGCCTCTGATCCTGACATAGAGTTAAAAATGTGCAAACATTCGTGGCAATAATTTTCAATTCTATTAAGGGCACGGAGGCGAGGATTATCCCACCCAAACTATATGTGCTTTTATTGTACTATTTGCATTGTATATTCATACTGCATAGAGTTTTCCATAGTTTATTCACTCCCCTTTTATGATAGTAATGATTACGATATCAGAAATGGAGATCGGTATTACGGCTATCCTTTATATTCCAGGCGTGGAGCAAGTAGAGCGTGATGAAGATCAGCGCTGGGTTACTCTCAAGCCTCAGTCAGTGGCAAGCTAATGTCGCTTTGTTCAAGGAGGTTATCGCATCTCGCTGGTTCAAGATCCAGAATCAGAAGTTGGGCCCCGTTGGCTTCAGTTGTCTCTTCACGTGCAGGATTCTCTATCGTAAAAGATGGATCTACGGGATCAAGGGCCAGATGTAGGTGTCCAAATACCGGTCGGAAATGGCCGAAAATACCGATTTTCAGCCGTTTCCGACCGTTATTTGGACATTGGTATGTAGGGGTTGGAAAAACATACAGATTCGGTAAATTTACCGAATCTGTAATTTCTTATGTAGGTAGCACTTTAAACAGTGCTACAGGGCCTTTAGAATTTGTTATTTACCACCCAAAACTATTGGGTGGTAAATTACGAATTTCTGCGTACATGCACATCTGTGCATGTACACCTGTGCCATGTGGCACACATACATGCCCTTGTGTGCCACATGGCACACAAGCTAGAATCTGGGGTGCATTAGGGTGTCAAAGTGACACCCTGTCCCCCTTGCAAATTCGGTAATTTTACCGAGTCGGTATTTACAGATTCTGTAATTGACATTGATTCCTATGGGCCTCAAGGCCCATAGGAATCAATGGCAATTTCAGAATCTGTAAATACCAATTCATTAATTACCGAATCATACCGATTCGGTAATTAATTCGGTAAAATTAGCTACATCCCGATTGCCAGTTCTTAAATACCGAATCGGTATGATTCGGTATTTAAGAATCGGTAATCTGGGATTACCTACATCGGGCCTTTAGTTCTTAGTTTACTGACTTCACTGTTGGATGATCATTCAAAGAAAGAGGACATTGTTACCTTGGTCGGAGCTTATATAAGGATATACTCTATGGTTGGTCATGTGACATTGAGGTGTTCATGGGTATTGTAGTGTTTATTAACTTTTCTTTTATTGGCTGCTGTGAATAAACACTAAAGAAATTAGAAGCATATTCCTTGACTCCGTGTCCTTAATAGAATTGAAAATTCTTGTCACAAATGCTTTCAAATGTTTTAATTGTCGTAATCTCTGCAGCGTTGGCAGTACCTGACCCACCATGAAGCCAGTCAAAACAAGTGGAGACGATCAACACAGGTGCACCCTCTTGTCTATACTGCTACGGTGAGGGGGCCCAGAAGTGTGCCAGTAAAATGATGGGGCTACTGAAGAGGCTCAGCACAGCAACTGAGGTCAGACCTACATCACATAACAAAAGAGAAGAGAATTGTGATGACCCTCTATTCGCAGCATTGTCCTGTCACATACAATTCCCTCTAGGGCAGAATAAACAGGGCTCTCTGTTATGTTATTGTTATTTATGTTTAAGCATTTGATGTTCTGTTCTCGCTCTCTGCCTTCTGCTGTCGCTCCATGCTTCCACGGTTTCTGTGTTCTAGAGCGTGGTTAGATGGATGTGAGCTGAGGGAAGAGAGCGGAGGTGTTTCTGCTGTACTCGAGCTGATTGAAATAAACATCTTCAATAAACAATCGAGTCCAACCATCTTTACAATTGGGGACAAGGACTAGTGAAACAAATTCACGTTGTCTACACCGGACTTTTACATCGGATTCAAGCCTTTCTACAACTTATGAAGAACGGATTTAAAACTTCAAACTGCATTCTTCAGCCATCTGTTGCGGGTGTAATCGTGCCCACATTGATATGCTGGACAAACAATGTGCACAGCAGATAAATTATCTTTCCGCTTCTGATTGTTTATACACATAATTTCCTCTTTTGAAGCACGGTGATGCGCCCACCAATGCGCATACTAAATTATTTTAAGGCATCTATTTCCACTTCAGACACACAGTGATGTGCACACCAAATTAAGTTCTAGAACGTGCACACTTTTCTCCTGCTTCTTATTGTCAACACAACATTGTCAGTCATTACATTTCATCTATAGTTGTATTTTTTTTTCATTTTTTTTTACGCAGTTGCTTCTTGGTGGAAATGTACATTTTTTGTTGTGTGTGACCTTCATTATTCTTCAGGATGACAAGTCAGAGTTATTCCATCCAGCCTCCTCAAGCAGTCTGGCCGGCAGTCTCTGAACCATGTATGAAATGGTCTGAGTGGAAAGCCTATTTTCTTAACTTTATTTACACTATTGATGACGATGGGAAAATGACTCCTGAAAGGAAAAACTTATATTGCATTCCTTGGTTCCAGGAGGGCTGAAAGCTTCTGAAGAAATGACCAAAGCTTTAGGGGGTGGTGATGTCAATGTGGTTGATGCTATTGTGAATGATTTTGACACTTATTTTGCTCCAAAAGTTTGTATTGGTATTGTGAGGTTTCGTTTTTTCCAGAGGAAGCAAGAAACTAATGAAATTATAGATCAATATGTTTCAGCTCTAGGAAAACTGGCTGCTGATTGTAAATTCGATCATTTAGTTGATCAATTCATTAGAGATCAAGTAGTCATGCATAACAAAGATTCTGCTGTACAAGATAGGTTGTGGATAAACGGAGATGCGGAATTAAAAGATATTCTGAGTATCGTCAGAAAAGCTGAAATGTCTAGCCATAGTGCCAAGTTACTCAAACAAGATGCTGCTGTCGCAGAAACTGCAGCAGAAATAGTTAGTAAAATTCAAAGCTAAGGGTCCAACTTCCAAAACTACTATTCCAGTAAAACATAAAACTGAAATAATAAAAAGGAGTTTATTCGTAATACCAATTTTAGATGCTATCGCTGTGATAGTCCTTCACACCTAGCATCCAGTAGAACATGTCATGCTTTAAGACAACGGTGTTCCGATTGTGCATTGTAGGTCACTTAACCAAAGCTTGTAAAAGAAGAGGGAGTAGTAAAAAAGTCAAGTGTTTGGATGAAGTTGACTATGACTCTAGTGATGGTGAGGGGGAGAATCAAGAAACTTATCATCAACGATTCTAGTAATAACTCTCAAAATTTGAATCCAAAAGAGTATTTTATTTGGAATGTGAGTGATTGTAACAATAAGTCATCTAAAAAAAACCTTATGTACTATGTTTATTGGGGGTATTCCTGTGCAAACGTATGCGGATCCTGGTTCGCCATATACTATTATTGATGAAGTGGCGTGGAAATCCCTATTTGCTACAGGCCTGGGTGATAAATTGCTAGAATCTGATAGCCAGCCAGAAGGATTTTCCGGAGAGAAAATTGATATGGTTGGATATAAATCTTTAGTTTTTAAATTTAAGAACAGACAGACCACCAGCAAACTGTATGTTGCCAAGAAAGGACCTGCAGTTTTGGGTTGGAAGGACCTGGGTAAATTAGATATTATACTCAACCCTAACAGTCCTGAACCAGTCATGGTGCTTAATGAGAATGATTTAATTTGTGAACAGATGTTAAAAAAATTCCCAAGGTCTTTAACAGGAATATAGGTAATCGTAATGATTTTGAACATCGTATTGTTTTGAAGTCCAATGCCTGCCCGAAAATACATAAAGTCAGACATATTCCGGTTCTCCTTAGGGATGATGTCGAAAAAGAACTGAATAAATTGGTTAAGGCAGACGTCATAGAACCCATTGTATCTGCTGAATGGATTTTTCCAGTTATGGTAGCTAAACGTAGTAATTGTAAACTTAGATTATGCATTGATCTAAGACATTTAAACAATAATAGTGTTGTAGATAAGTTTCCCCTTCCTAAAATCTCAGAAATGTTGTCTGTCCTTGGTGAAGAAGGCTGAGTGGTTTTCAATTGATTTATCTGCTGCCTATCATCAGATTTCACTGGCTGAGGAAAGTAAACAACTGACCGCCTTTATCACACCTTTTGGCTGTTTTCAATATAGATGACTCCCTTTTGGTTTAGCCTCTGCGGCAGCTATTTTTCAGAGGTTGATGTATCACTTATTTGGCCAAATTAAAAACATCAGGTGTTTTCAAGACGATATTCTTGTGTTTGGTGCAGACAAAAGTGAACATGACAACATTTTCAACAAAGTACTTACTGTCTTAGAGTCCAAAGGGTTAACGGTTGAACATTCTAAGTGTTAGTTTGCTGTTAAATCCATCACATATTTGGGCCACACTCTCAGTAAAGAGGGTATTTCCCCAAACCATCTATGATAGAGGCTATTCGAGATGCAACTAATCCCAAAAATAAGGAAGAAGTTCGGTCTTTTCTGGGATTTGCAGAATTCTATTCTAGATTTGTTAAGAAAATGTCTTCTAAAATGTTCCACATCAGACAACTTCTCAAGAACAGAGTCAGATTTTTGTGCGATGCAGAATGCCCGTTGGAATTTGATACCATAAAGCATGCAATAGTTGAAGCTCCTGCTCTCAAAGGTTTTGACCCAGAATTAAAAAATGTTGTCACTGTGGATACTAGCAACAAAGGATTAGGTGGCGTTTTGTCCCAAATAAGACCTGATGGCAAAGAAAATATTGTTGGTTATGCTTCACGTGCTTTGTCTCCTTCTGAGGAAAAATGTTCTGTTATTGAAAAGGAGACTTTGGCGTGTGCATGGGCCATGGACCATTTTCGATCCTTTGTGTGGGGTAAATCTTGTTTAATACGTACTGATCACAAACCGTTAGTCGAGTTACTCACAACTGAAGGAATTTTGAATGCCTCTGTTAGAATTACTAGATTGTCCTTGCGGCTACAAGATTACAATTACCAAATTGTATATGTTCCTGGCAAAAAGAACGTTATTGCCAATTTTTTATCAAGATTGCCTATTGACAAGTATGAATGTGACCCCTCTGATTTGGAAGTAGAACAAGTAGCTTTAGTTCACAAACAAGGTTTGTCCAATTTTAATGAGAAAGAATGGTCGGATGGGTATAGACTTGATTTAATTTTACAGCAATTGTTGGTTTTCATTAATAAGGGATGGCCTTGCAAATACAAACTTCCTGAGACATTAAGACCTTTTTGGGAAATTAGACAAGAATTGTCTGTTACTAACGGTTCTGTTTTCAGGGGAGATAAATTTCTTCCCCCTGACTTCTTGAGAATGAGAATTCTAAAACTTGCCATGAGGAACATAGTGGTATTGGTAAAACCAAGCAAAGGGTTAAGCAATGGTTTTGGTGGCCTGGCGTTGATGTCTTAATTGAGAGAGTGGTGCATGATTGTTTGCCTTGCTGCAATTCCGATAAGTCCTTAGTTACCTTGAGGCCCAAATTAGGTGAGTCCTTTGTTCCCAGCAAAGCGTGGCATGCTATTGCAATTGATGTTATGGGTCCAATTGATTCAGAAAAGAAGTATGTGATTGCGCTTATTGATACCTTTTCATGGTGGCCAATTATGAAAGTGGTGAACCAAATTAATTCAGAAGAAATTTTGAAGTTTCTGGATAGAACTTTTATTGAGGAAGGTTTGCCTGTCCAAGTTATTTCGGACAACGGAGTTCATTTTTTGTCTAATATCACCCAAGAATGCTTCAAGAGAGCTGGTATTAAACATAGAACAACGTCTCTTTATAATCCGTCTGGAAATGGCATGATTGAAAGATTTAGTTTTTTTAAAAGTTTTTTTATTTTGTTTAATAAGGAGGAAGATGTGTTATGTTATTGTTATTTATGTTTAAGCATTTGATGTTCTGTTCTCGCTCTCTGCCTTCTGCTTTCGCTCCATGCTTCCACGGTTGCTGTGTTCCAGAGCGTGGTTAGATGGATGTGAGCTGAGGGAAGAGAGCGGAGGTGTTTCTGCTGTACTGGAGCTGATTGAAATAAACTTCTTCAATCAACAACCGAGTCCGACCATCTTTACTCTCTCCTTCACCTTATGTATGATTGCAGGGTTACTCACCTCTCCCAGTCCTCTATGGTGCAGTTTATGGGCGTATGCTTTTGACACAAGGTTGGTTATCGCTCCTTCATAGCACGGAGCCATCTTTGGTGAGTGCGGATATAAGGCATTCCCAGCAAGCATCTGCGCTTGCTATTGTGTTTCTGTATCGTGTACATGCTGACACACAGAGGAGGGAGAGAAGACAGCAGCACGGCTGTCCTGCTTAGTTCCTGGATTTCATTGCTCCTCGTTGCCCGTCTTTGGGAGAGCTGCTCCCGATTCGACTACATGGAGCTGCTAGGATTAGCAGCCCCTCAGCACCCAGTCTGCATTCTGGCAGACTCTTTTGTAGGGTGACCAGAATTTTAAAGCCAAAAACCGGGACATTTCACAAAAATAGAAGAAGGACTACACTTTTACTTCAAGCGATGAGAGCGCTCCTCAGCAGAGAATTACAGAACAGGCAGTAAGAACATACATAAAATGCACATTTTAAACCCAGTAGCTGGCCTGTTAATTAAATTGCTTTCTTGAAACAATTGGTAACTATCCCTGCTTTGTAAAACATGAAAAATCACCTCCCGACGTTTTCAGTTGACCCTCTTCTAAAACGGGGACATGAGCTACATTTCTTGAAATTTGCTGGGACAGCTGGTTAAAAACTGGGACCGTCCTGGCAAAACGGGGATGCCTGGTCACCCTACTCTGTTGGAATGCCCCGCTCCGATGCTAGGAGCGGAAGGCTTTCACTGCCAGCACTTGTCTTGAGGCGTGGATTGTCTCCAACGTGCAGCGTGAGGCGTGGATTGTCTCCTTGCTGCTTGGATGCCGCTTGTGCCCTAGTTTTGTTTTCCGTGACTTTGCTATATGTTATGGTTTACTGGTATTGATGTGTAAATCCTTGTCACACATATGTGTGATGCTTTATGGCAAGTTTCTCTGTAACAATTCACTCCTAGCAAAAGCGCTTAACGCCTTGAGAAGAATCATTGCTAATTGGCTGCTCTGTGAATTAGGAGTGACACTTAATAACTCCTGTTATGTCTGGGCCATAGGACTTCAAGTCTCTACGTTGCATCTGAGTGATTCCTTAGCATTGAGCGATCCGATATGTGTGGCCAGGAAAACATATTTGTGAATCCACCCTCTCCTTCTCTCTCTTACATGTGGTGGAGACTCCTAAACAGATGTTACCCTTAAGATAGAAACTTGAAGAGTCAGCAAGGGAGGTTCCTTTCCGAGGAAGAAGGCTACCACTTGATCATTTATTGTTTTATTCAATCCCCCATTCCCTTAGGTGCGTGGTTGGGAGATCTGTGCCTAACTTGTCTCCTATCAAACACCAAGGGGAGTGGTCAGACTATCTTCATGCCATCATCCCTGCCGAAAAAGAAGGAACAAGAGAACCCTACTCACTACGGAACCAGGGTGATGAAGTATTTTAAGAAAACAGCGGTTTCTGTGAAATATTATACTTAATAAAGATTAGAAAGGCAAAGCGAAAAATCGCATTTAGCCAGGGGTTATGGGTGATGTCAAAGATAAAGAAACACACATACACTGACTCTGTTCAATAATTGGATTCAGAAATAAATTGAAAATGAATACTCAAAATTCATACACATAAGAAAAAAGTCTTTACAGTTGTGTAAAGTGTCCCAGGTGAAATATGAACCTAAATAACATAAGTGACGTTGTGTCACCCCTGCCAGCAAGTCAAATCAGGTTAGTGCTCACATGTATATTGCTAACTGGTTTGACAGTTGAAACAAGAATGTGGCAAAGCAGCACAGCAAGTAACACAGTAAGGGAGAGCATAGCCTCCCTAAACCTTGAAGTACACACAGTGACAGAGCCGCCACTCCTGCAAAAACACGCTAATCAAACTACCTAATAAGGACATAGCAAGACAACTCTTTGACAGAATTACAGCAAGAGTTAGAGGTGGCATCCATTCTTATTGAGCCCTTAATTATTTCAGTGCACATTCTGCACAAGCCCCCCCCCCCCATTGCTAGAGGAAAAGGCCACTGCTCCTGCACTCTGTGGGTGAACACATCTACAAGTTACCATGCAACCACCACTGTCAGCTGAGACCAGCTTGGTATATTTTGACCTTGCCAAAGATTCTGAGCTCTTTATGGATGCTAACTAGTTTTAGGGGGTGTATGCCTCAGAACTGTGAAGAATTAACCCTAGTGACAAGTCATAGCAGAACACCCCACCGAACAGTTTCTTCCCAGATTAAGAGGGAAGCTATTGCCATCTACTTGGGTGTAGACACTTAAATTTGTACTTGTATGGACAGTTCTTCACAGTGGTTACCGATAGCAAACTACTAATCTTTCTACACCCAGGGTAAGTATTGAAAACCCCACCTAGGATGTAGAAGTAGATTCTGCAGCTACAAAGCACTCATTTTTGGTAGAGTACAAACTTAATTTACAAAACCAAGGGGACTAGTTGTCATTGCATCCTCCCTATACAACCCCATCAAAAGCGGGTCAATAAACCAGATTGTCAAATTCAATAACCTGCCAAAGGGAGGAGGGTGGCAAAAACTATGTTTCCATGTGGGCACTGTAAAAGGCCTTGCCCCTATTTGGGACACAGCATAGCGCGCAGCAAGATATGCTCCACATGTGGGAAGATGAGCCACTTCTCAACCGTATCTAGGTTGTTTCATCCACAGAAAACACCCCAGAAGACGGGGAACACTGTGGCACATCTCAAAAGGGATCCAGCTGAGGACTACATGGATGATGACCACAAGATGGGGCAGTGCATGTGTTGTACACTGCTTACTAATTCCATTTCCCAATCACGCTCCCACTGAAATGCCAAATACTGGTCAGTGACACCTGCACCTCCATCAATGGCATGGCCAAAGAAACCTTTGAACCTTTGGATTATATGCTGACAACAAAACAAAAGTTAGAGTTACTGTATATGAACTCTAAAAATCTCTGCCACTAGCGGGCATGTTTATGATAGGCATCACCCATAACAACGTCATCGTCCAAACAGAGGTGTATATCACTCAAGGGTGGGTAGGCTTGCTGCTGAGCTGCCACTCCACTGAGAGTCTTTGGTTTATTAAGGGCACAGAATAATGAACTGAAGGGCCTCTTTGAAGACTTCAAAGAGCTATTCCAAGGAAGCAGATGCCAAAAAGAGAAGATGATACATGTCTACATGGATCACTCAATACAGCCCACAGCGCTGCAACACCACCTGTTGGAATTACATCTCTGGCCAACAGTTGAAGGAGAACTGCAGAAGTTAGAGGAAGCCAATATCAAGAGAGTGAAGTGGCCCATCCTGTTGGTGTCACCAATTGTAATGACTTGTAAGCCCAAGCAGCCAAAAGAGGTGAGACTGTGTATTGATATACATCTCCCAAATGTGGCAATCAAGTGAGAGAGGCATATCACTATGACAGTTGGCAAAGTGAGGAAAATTAGAAAGTGCTGCTCATTTTCAAACATGGACCTTCCATCTGGCTATCACCAAATCCTGCTAGACCATGGGTCAAAGTATATTACGACCATTTCCACTCATTTCAGCCTCCTCCAGGGTCGGATTGGGAAGGCGGGCACTCGGGCATTGGCCGATGGGCCGGGGCTCCTGGGGCACTTGTGGGCCATTTTTTTGGGCCTCTGCAAACTGGCCCAAGAGACTTACAGTCTTCCCTAATCCCCGCCAGGCCACGGCACTTTAATGAGGCGCCAGCATCACAGTTCTCTCCTGACCTGCTGCAATTTGAGGCTGGGGACCCCGGTGTTGCTCTGGCCTTTGGGGAATTCTTGCCTCGGCCCCCTGCCTCTTGGGGCCTGCCTGGCAAGTAGCAGTGTCATTCCCTGCTGGGCCTTGGTCTTCAGGTTATGGGCGCAACAAAGGAGGGTGTGAATATGCGACGGGTGTGGGGGGGGCTGATTTGTGGCCTTTGTGCCATTCTCACCTAAGGCTATTGTGGGCTGGGAGTGGGGTAAGAGAAGCAGCCATCCTAGCAGCCAGGTGTTGTCACCTCAGCCCCAGTCTCTTTTAGGCCTTGTTGGGGGAGCGGGGGGTGCATGGCTTAAAGACTGGCTAAGGCACCGCACAAAATGTGTGTCTATAAAAGTACAGAAAGCACTGAGTGGAACAGTGTCAGTGCTGTAAACCAACATTTACAAGAGTTAAATGCACAATGCAGTACAGGAAGATGTCATCGAAACAAAGCAAGTACACACGTGGCAACACCAGATGGTCCCCTGATTATAGGTAACTGAGTAAAGCTGAATAGAGTATTATATCTTGAACAGAGCGTCACCTGTAAACCATGAGCTCCTGTAAGACAAGCTTCCTAAATTTAATTATCAGAGACTTCTCTGCTGTCAGACAGAAAGGGTGTTAGGCAACCACAGAAAGAGCTTCCCTGTGTTTTTAGAAGATGTTTGATGCAAACAAAGGAGGGGTATTCCTGACTTTGTGAGAGTTGCTTGCGAAAGGTCTGTGCAATTTGCACTTCTTGAAAAGTGGGGTACAGGGTTTTTAAAAATGTATTATTATTTTAGGATTGCCTGTTTCAAGAAAGTCCAGGCATGGATAACATCAGAAAATGGTAACTGGAAGTGTTGACGTGTATCCAGATTTCTCATTGTGTAGTCACAACGCACATTTGTGGCTACATCAACGCACTGAGAAGGTCAAGGGGTGGCACTGTATAAAACAAATACAAAAACATCAGCCCTTTGTATTTATAAAGAAAACATTGGGGCACAGTAGGGGGCTTCTCCCAGCACATTTTCAGATCCTGTTCTCTGCCGCCTTGAGCAGTCCAGGGATATTGCTACACCAGTAATATGACTGTCCCAGCAGTACTCACTTATAGCGATTATACCGCTGGGGAAAAATGAGAGAAAGCTGTCCGTGGACTTCTTTCCACTGTTTGAGGATAACACTATTTCAGAGTTTTCGTATATTTTCAAGGGATCACTGAGATAATATCGACTGACAGAATATCGACTTGCAAAAATATCGAGGAAAAAATATCGACAGACAAAATATCGAGTTTGTATCTACAAACAGGTAAGTACAAAAATATCGAGTACAAAATATCGTTTACAAAAATATAGTTTTAAAAAATATCGACTTTATTAAAAACAGTGTTAAAGTAAATTAAAATTAAAAATTAATTACTAAAATATACTTAAAAATACTTAAATTAACTTATAATAATTAAATAATTAATGAAAGTTATAAAAAAAATTACAATCATATTTGTTAAAACAAATATATATATTAACATAATATAATTAAATAATATCCAATATTATTACCGTACCATAGCAGAAGTGTAAAAAATACTATTCCCACTCCACAGAGTGCAACTGTAGGGAAAGCGTTGGATAGCGTAGGGGTAAAAATTACTATTCCCACTCCAGTGGGTGCAACAGTGAGGAAAGCGTTGGATAGCGTAGGGGTAAAAATTACTATTCCCACTCCAGTGGGTGCAACAGTAGGGAAAGCGTTGGATAGCGTAGGGGTTAAAATTACTATTCCCACTCCAGTGAGTGCAACAGTAGGGAAAGTGTTGGATAGCGTAGGGGTAAAAATTACTATTCCCACTCCAGTGGGTGCAACAGTAGGGAAAGCATTGGATAGCGTAGGGGTTTAAATTACTATTCCCACTCCAAAGAGTGCAACAGTAGGGAAAGCGTTGGATAGCGTAGAGGTAAAAATTACTATTCCCACTCCAGTGGATGCAACAGTAGGGAAAGCGTTGGATAGCGCAGGGGTAAAAATTACTGTTCCCACTCCAGTGGGTGCAACAGTAGGGAAAGCGTTGGATAGCGTAGAGGTAAAAATTACTATTCCCACTCCAGTGGGTGCAACAGTAGGGAAAGCGTTGGATAGCGTAGGGGTAAAAATTACTATTCCCACTCCAGTGGGTGCAACAGTAGGGAAAGTGTTGGATAGCGTAGGGGTAAAAATTACTATTCCCACTCCAGTGAGTGCAACAGTAGGGAAAGTATTGGATAGCGTAGGGGTAAAAATTACTATTCCCACTCCAGTGGGTGCAACAGTAGGGAAAGCATTGGATAGCGTAGGGGTTTAAATTAATATTCCCACTCCAGTGGGTGCAACAGTAGGGAAAGCGTTGCAGAGCGTAGGGGTAAAAATTACTATTCCCACTCCAGTGAGTGCAACAGTAGGGAAAGCGTTGGATAGCGTAGAGGTAAAAATTACTATTCCCACTCCAGAGAGTGCAACAGTAGTGAAATTAAATACTTCATATATTATTTCAATAAATATTAATTAATATCTATCAAAAATTAATTAAAAGTAATTACTAATTTAATATAATATAATAATTAATCAATTAAAATTACAAATTAAAATTAATTATTACAATTATTTAACTATTAATACAAATTATTTACTAATTAACAATTAATAATTTAACATTTAAAAATTAATTTACAATAAATTCAAATTAAATACAATTAAATAAATTGTTTTATTTAATTAATTATAAATACATTACTTCCCATCCTATTCCCCTATAAACCCACAACCAACTACAGAAAATAAATTATTAAATAAACAGAATTAGCAATTGATCAATTAAATAAAATTAATTAGCAATTCTAATTGAATTAATTACCCATAAAAAATTAATTAACAATTAATTCTAAAACAATACCAATAAATATGTTAGCATATTTAATTAATTATAAATAAATTACTTGCCACCCAATTCCCCTATAAACCCACAACCCGCTACAGAAAATAAATTAGTAAAATTAACCTAATTAGCAATTAATCAATTAATTTAAATTAATTGCCAATTAAAAGTTAATTAATTACCAAATATAAATTAACAAATAATTAAAAACGAATACCAATAAATACATTTACATATTTAATTAATTATAATTAAATTACTTCCCACCCTATTCCCTATAAACCCACAACCCGCTACAGAAACTAAATTAGTAAAATTAACCTAATTAGCAATTAATCTATTAATTTAAATTAATTGCCAATTAAAAGTTAATTAATTACCAAATATAAATTAATTAACAAATAATTAAAAATGAATAACAATAAATAAATTTACATATTTAATTAATTATAATTAAATTACTTCCCACCCTATTCCCCTATAAACCCACAACCCGCTACAGAATTAAATTACGCAAAAATTAAAAAATTAAAATTTCATTAATTAAAATTATTTATAACATAAATACACACTTTTAACACATATAATAATATAAAAAACACTATAAAAAATGCAATATTATCAAAAATTCGATAATTTTATTAACCTATATTATATACTTCGATATTTTAAATGTCTATATTTTTAACATTCGATATTACATTACTTACCTTAAAAACGATATTTTTGATGTCTATATTCTGTCCAGTCGATATTTTGTCCATTCGATATTTAAAACTCGATATTGTGTCCAGTCGATATTTTGTAGTCGATATTTTGACTGTGCACCATTTTCAAGCCCAGTGCTGCAACTGAAACTTTACAAAAAACTCTCTCCGCCTTGTACCATGTTGAAAATATAAAAAGCAAGAAAAAAAGTCCAAACGATTTGGAGGGAGCAGCAGGCAGGGGAAGTTGGAGGGGGAGAGAAATAGTATCTCAATCAGTCGTGAGCAACAGATGGGCATAGATTAACTTGACTCAATCTGTACCTTTGTCCCTACTCCACTGAAATGACCGGAAATTATGTTTGGCCTGGGCTGGCCAATTAGGGAGCCTGTAAAGAAGAGTGGCATCAAACGTACAAATAGTAAGCAATGCCCGGGCTACAAGTCCTTTTTGTCAACAATAGCTAGGGCATGCTCTCACAGGCTCTACCCTAAAAATGAATTTAATCTTGTATAATGTATTAGCTTAATCATGTATGATGTAACTGGTGATCATGTAAATTGCTTTAATGACTTCAAGCCAAGTTCACACTATATAAAACTACAAAAAAATAATAACAAGAAACAAACAGACAGATTCTGCAAAGGCTGGACAATGATAATTAAAGAGAATACTTTATATAAAAAAGTCCCTATTCCATTGTAACATATTTTTTCAGCTTTTCTTTTTTAGTTTTACTATCAGTCACAGAGTATTAAGCCATCTTTAGAAAACATTTTAAAGTGCTTTCGCCTTACATTTACTACTTAAAGTACTGTCGGAGGGGTGGGCGGAAATGGAAACTAGGAGGCCGAAGTGTGGGTTGAATGGTGAGGTTTATTGAGGAGTTTTACAAGGTGGTGTAGGAATAATTGAGCATAACAACATAGATAGTCCAATGATAATGATGGTATTCCGATAGTCAGGATGATCAGGTGGTTATGTTATGTTTGTTATGTTATGTTATGTTATAACGTTTTATTAAGCGCGAACAGCTGCCCCAGCAAAGAGGCGTCCCGGCGCTGAACCATAACAATAACCTGAGGGAGAGGGAGGAAAGGGAAAACTGGAGGAGATTAGGATGGGGAAAATAGAAGAGTTTTGATCGCTTTGCGAAAAGCCAGCAGGTTGGTCATAGAGCGGATATGAGGTGGCAGAGAGTTCCAGAGCTTTGCCCCTAGGACTCTGAAAGAGCGACCGCCCATTCTGCTTAGCCTTATACGTGGGGTAACAACCAAGTTTTGACCCACGGAGCGTAGAGCTCGCTGAGGTATGTAAGGCTCTAAGAGTGGACGCAGGAGACCAGGACAGTCAGTCTTGCGAATTTTAAAAACAGTAGTAAGGGCTTTAAACTGAACTCGGGCTTCCATACGCAGCCAGTGAAGTTTCTGGATGGTGTTTCTTGCAGAACACCTACGTGGCAGGCCTACAACTGCCCTGGCAGCAGAGTTTTGTATGCGTTGTAACCGTGCCATCTCGGCTTTGTTAAGGCCAAGAAAAAGGACATTGGCGTAGTCCAGTCGAGCCAAAATGGTAGACTGGACTATCAGTTGGCGCGTATGGTGGTCAAAGAAACCAAGAATCGGATGAAGGCTCCTCAGCAGGCCCACACAGGTGGCAGCTAGTTTCTTGGTGTGGGTCTGGAAGTTAAGAGATGCGTCCACCCAGACACCAAGGTTTTTTACCACGGTTTTGGGGGGGGGGATGGAGCCCAGTGCGGGCGGCCACCAGTGTTCAGTCCAGTAGTCGGGATTTTTGCCTAAGAGCAACACCTCTGTTTTGCCTGCGTTCAACTGGAGGCAGTTGTGAGACATCCAGTGTGCAACTGCTTCTAATCCGTTCTTAAATCTCGTCGCTGAGGTCGAGGGGCCCTCAGTCAGGGAGATGACCAGCTGGGTGTCGTCAGCGTACGACACCAGCGTCAATTCCCATTCTTTTGCTATTTCAGCGAGAGGCAGGACATAGAGATTGAACAGGGACGGGCTAAGCGCCGATCCCTGGGGGACGCCTTGCTCTATGGGATGAGGCTGGGAAATAAACGGGGGGGCAGAGACCCGGAAAGATCTATCTGTCAGAAACGATCGGAACCACTCTAAGGCAAGATCTTTGATACCTATGGCTTCGAGACGTTTTAGCAGAATAGAATGGGAGACCGTATCAAAGGCTGCGCTAAGGTCGAGCAGAATCAGCGCAGCACTTTGACCGGCGTCCAGGATGTCCCGTAGATGTTCAATGGTGGTCAGCAGGGCGGATTCAGTGCTGAATCCTGGCCTGAAGCCGTTCTGAGAGGGGTCTAGGATTTGATGTTGCGTCATGTAGTTGGCTAGAACCTTGTTCACATGGGCTTCTGCCAATTTTGAGGCCCATGGAAGTAATGAAATAGGTCTAAAATTTTCAGGTTTTGATGGGTCTAGGGTGGGTTTTTTTATGATTGGAGAGACCCAAGCCTGTTTCCAACATGTGGGAACCACCGCTGAGGAGAATGATAGGTTAAGTAGGGTAGTTAGAGAAGGAAGGAAAAACTCGAGAGATTCTAGGAATTTGGCGGGTCTCATGGCGTCTGTGGGAGAGCCAGATTTAACTTTAATACACAGTTTGGCAAGTTCATCATGGGTTAAGCTGGGGATGAGGAACAGACTGGGACTGTCTGGAAAAAACTCACGTGGTTTGGAAGTGTCCGGGAGGTTCTGAGGAAAGGATGTATAGATTTTCTTTACTTTTTCTGTAAAGAAGGTGGCAAGTTCATCGCATTGTTGTGCGGAGGTAATACCAGGGGCAGGATTAGAACTATCTTTAAGTTTTTGAACCAGTTCAAAGATAGTTTTTGATGGGTTCGCACTTGAACTGATTGTTTCCGCATAAAAGGAGGCACGGGTGGTGCGAACCACCTTGTGGTACGACCTCAATTTTTGCAAGTAGGCAGCTTTGTCGGTGTCCTTATATTCTTTTCTCCACTGGCGTTCAGTGATTGTTTCCGCATAAAAGGAGGCACGGGTGGTGCGAACCACCTTGTGGTACGACCTCAATTTTTGCAAGTAGGCAGCTTTGTCGGTGTCCTTATATTCTTTTCTCCACTGGCGTTCAGCTCTTTTACAGTCTTTCCGCATGGTTAGAAGATTTTCATTGTACCATGGGTTAGATGGAGTATTACGGGTTTTAGTCCATTTTGTTGGGATTAAGGAATCTAGTCCTAAGTTGATCCATTTTTGAAAGGCCGCGTAGGCAGAGTTAATATCTCCGTCTGCAAGGTTGAGATGAAGGTTGCCTAGTTTACTAGTAAGATCGCTAGGTGCCAGTTTATGCCAAGGCCTCTTGTATCGGGAACCGGTGGTGTTTTTCACCATCAAGTCTCTGACCTTCAGGGAGAATTTGATAAGAAAGTGGTCAGTCCACCCCATGGGTTTAGGGGGGACAGCCGAGGCATCTGAGAGGTTGGAGAAAACAGGGTCCAATAAATGCCCGGCAGAGTGTGTGGGGGTTTGGATGAGTGGGTTTAGCTGAAGAGCTGAGAGATCTGCCTGAAGGTTCTTAATGGTAGGATCGATCAGGGAGTCGAAATGTAAATTTAGATCTCCCAGGATGGTAAAATTGGGAGAGGATATCACTAGAGTGTGAGCGACATCTAGGAGTTCCTCAATGAACCTGGCAGTGGGGCCGGGGGGCCGGTAGATATAAAGGCCGGATAAGGTGAACTGGGGACTAGTGGAGATTTTGAAACGTGCGCTTTCACAACCCCAGATGGCTTCCTTTTCAAAGGTGCAGTTGTATGACGATCTGTAAATAACAGCTATCCCCCCGCCCCTGGAATCTCTATTGATGGTCTTTATAGAGAAGCCCTCGGGCAACGAGAGATTTAGGATGCTGTTGTGGTCGTCGTGAAGCCAGGTTTCGCAAATAAACATAATGTCTGGGCGTTCCTCTGTTATAAGGGTGAACACATCGGCGTGGTGTTTCACAAGGGATCTAACATTAAGTTGAAAGATGGTAAGGGTGTGTTGCTTATCAGCAGTAGTACTGTGGCTGGCTAGCCCGGGTGAGGGTATCAGATAACTGCAGGGCTTGCAGTACAGACCTGTTTGTCCAAGGCAGCCTTCGAGTTTATCGCATCTTGAGTCTGGTTTCAGTGCGAGGAGGGACTTTCTATCATACCGTAGTTTGTGTGGTACGGATTGAGCAGGGGGACTGGCGAGAGGAGATGGTCTGGCGATGACGGGCGCAGACGGGCTTGCCTTAGGCGCGCCTTCGGCGCGCAAACGGCGCTCCCGCTGCGCTCGTCCGCTGCGCTTGCGTGGAAAACACATTTGAGGAGAGATGGGGTGGGCGTGGCCTGTCAGGTGGGCGTGGCCTCGCGACTGGCGATGGCGGCTGTCACCAACAAACTCCACGAAGCAGCGCTAAGTCCGCTGAAAGTGGGACACCTGTGTGGCAAGCAGCCCAGCAGAGAACTCAGGGCAGGAAACAAAGTTTTAAAATATGTCTCAACACAAAGCACAATTTTAAAATACAGCGAGAAATTCCTCCGGCTTCCGCCTCAGAGGTAAGGTTACAGTAAAACGCGCTAGAATTCAGCGCTTTCTTATAGGCGGGAGGGGTGGGCGTGGCCTGTCAGGTGGGCGTGGCCTCGCGACTGGCGATGGCGGCTGTCACCAACAAACTCCACGAAGCAGCGCTAAGTCCGCTGAAAGTGGGACACCTGTGTGGCAAGCAGCCCAGCAGAGAGCTCAGGGCAGGAAACAAAGTTTTAAAATATGTCTCAACACAAAAGCACAATTTTAAAATACAGCGAGAAATTCCTCCGGCTTCCGCCTCAGAGGTAAGGTTACAGTAAAACGCGCTAGAATTCAGCGCTTTCTTATAGGCGGGAGGGGTGGGCGTGGCCTGTCAGGTGGGCGTGGCCTCGCGACTGGCGATGGCGGCTGTCACCAACAAACTCCACGAAGCAGCGCTAAGTCCGCTGAAAGAGGGACACCTGTGTGGCAAGCAGCCCAGCAGAGAGCTCAGGGCAGTAAACAAAGTTTTAAAATATGTCTCAACACAAAAGCACAATTTTAAAATACAGCGAGAAATTCCTCCGGCTTCCGCCTCAGAGGTAAGGTTACAGTAAAACGCGCTAGAATTCAGCGCTTTCTTATAGGCGGGAGGGGTGGGCGTGGCCTGTCAGGTGGGCGTGGCCTCGCGACTGGCGATGGCAGCTGTCACCAACAAACTCCACGAAGCAGCGCTAAGTCCGCTGAAAGTGGGACACCTGTGTGGCAAGCAGCCCAGCAGAGAGCTCAGGGCAGGAAACAAAGTTTTAAAATATGTCTCAACACAAAAGCACAATTTTAAAATACAGCGAGAAATTCCTCCGGCTTCCGCCTCAGAGGTAAGGTTACAGTAAAACGCGCTAGAATTCAGCGCTTTCTTATAGGCGGGAGGGGTGGGCGTGACCTGTCAGGTGGGCGTGGCCTCGCGACTGGCGATGGCGGCTGTCACCAACAAACTCCACGAAGCAGCGCTAAGTCCGCTGAAAGTGGGACACCTGTGTGGCAAGCATCCCAGCAGAGAGCTCAGGGCAGGAAACAAAGTTTTAAAATATGTCTCAACACAAAAGCACAATTTTAAAATACAGCGAGAAATTCCTCCGGCTTCCGCCTCAGAGGTAAGGTTACATCTGAATGCGAATGCGATCTGAATTGCCTTGTCCAGTCGTTGCTCACTTCTTCATTACTCCTGGTCTGTGGACAGCCACCCCGGAAGGCTCAAAGAAAAGGAAAGAGCGGTCATTGGACTGTATGAGGTTGTGTTTTTTTTATTCACCGTCACCACACCCGAAGTGACTCAAGATAAAAAAAATAAAGAAAGCATGAACACACTCTGGTGCTCGACTTCTCTTTTTCCCAGGAGAATATGTTTGGTTTTTGGTTTCCTTCTGAGGTGCAAGGGAGGCTGAGTTCGGGGAAAAACCTCCCCCTTTTCACTGCAGCCGTAATATTTCCTCTTGTGTACCTCGCAAACTAAACACAACCAACTTTAGGGGATGGTAATGCCGGTGAGGGTAGGGAATTGGGAAGGTAGTGCCAGAGGGGTTTTCACAGGTGTGCAGAGTACAAAAATAAGAAAGAAAATGTGCCCGCATCAATTCTTTTACCCGTAGATCCCTCCCCCCTCCTGTCCCTGCAGACCCACTCACCGCTTCTGCCGCAACTCTCCAGAGTTGCAGCGGCCTTTCAGCATCCTCCGGGGGTGTCCACCAGTCCACAGACCAGTAGTCCACGTCCTCTCCGGCAGCCTCTTCTTCGTTCCTCGTCGTCTCCTGGAGCTCCCTCACCGCCCGCTGCCCCGTCGTTTCAAACTCCTTGGCGTCTTCCGGGTTCCTCCTTACGCGCTTCTCGTCCTCCAGCGTCCACTCCCATAAAGTCAGTTGTTCCGCCTCATCCGGTGGGCGCTTTTCTTCCCATTGGTTGACCTTCCTTTCCTTCTCCTTTGCTTCCTGTAGAGAGGAAGGAGGGTTTTCAGTTAACTGCTTGGGTCCCGCATCGGTGTTCGGACAGACTACGGCAGAAAGGGGTGAGTCCTTGTCGACCTCTTGTACCTTTTCCTCACAAGTACCTATCTGTCAGATGAAAAAATACCGGCTTTGGGTGATTTTCCCCCATTTGGTACCGTCCAGGTGGTAACCCTAGCCAGATCAAGTGTTGTGGCCCTAGGCTATTTTATTTCTCCTCGCCTGCATGCAGAGCTTCTAGTTATGCCAATGTCAATGGTTCTAGAAGCATTAAAATATTTAATTTACCAAACATTTCTCCCCAAAAATTAGTCTAAGGAGACTAACCAGATGGTGATCCATGAAAGGGACGATCCGGGAAAGTGGGCCACTTTTTTTGGAAGTGCCCGGGCCGAATTGTGATCCCAATCTGACCCTGGCCTTCTCCGATACAAAATACTGAACCATGGTATAACTAGTGTGGTGGTGGTCTTCCAAAATGCCATAAAAGCGATAGAGTGACAGGGGTCATCAAGGTGAGTAATGATATATAATATACATCTAGGATTGAAATGCGAATTACGCAGCTACAGGAGCACTAATTTTCGGTCGGTGATCTTCCGCTGTCCCAACATGTGGGTGATTCAACTTTCTACTAATGCATGGTTGTGAAACTGTGGGCTGGACGGACCGGAATAACAGGCGGGGAGGCCGAATGTAGTGAGCTATGGTCAAGGATTTATTTGTTGACAGTGCACACAAAGTCTGGATCAAAAGAGTTTGCAGGGAAGAAATGCCGCCGAGAAGCTCCCAGCCGGGAGGGTGTGGATGTTGAGTGGATATCCGGGTTGTGGTCCTCTGCGGGGCTGTTGTCGTCAGGGTACGGCCGGTTGATGGGTCTCCTCGGAGATATGTAAGAGAGAGAGTACAGGGGTTAGTCCCATCCAGTAAGGACTACTGAGTACTTCCACCGTCACCGGGAAGTGAAGGGCCAGGTTATGAATGTGGGGAAGGTGGGAAGGGTAGGTAGGGATAAGACCAATCAGCAAGCAGGAGGGTAGTGTGATGGGAGGTGTCCGGGATGAGTGCGGGGTTTTTACGTACAGTGCTCGTGATACTTCTCTTAAGGACTAAGGCGAGTGCGGGGTGCTCGTGAGGCTCTATATACAAGATTTTACAGTCAATTACACTATTTACACTAAGGGACACGGAGAAGGATAGAGTGTACTCACGTGCCCCGCCGTAACTCTCATCCAAGTTACGGCCGCTCTCCAGCCACCTCCGGAGGTCGCCACCAATCCTCCGTCCACAGGTCTTCTTCCTCGTTCTCTTCTCCAATCTCCGCCTCCTCTCCGCTCTCCTCCTTCCTTCTGCTCTCCGTCGGGGGTTCCGCGCCGTTCGCTGTCTCCTGCCACGAGTCCGCTGGGCTGAACGATGTTTCCCCGTTCCTGCCGTCTTTTCTATGTTCCCGGCGGACTGCAGTGGACGAGCTTCCGGTTCCAGATGGGTCGGGTTCCGGGTCGCCGGCAAGGGTTCCGCTTCCGGTATCCTGCTGGTCTGTTTCCGGGTCTTCGTGGGTTAGCGGATCCTGTGGGCGAAGAGAGGATGTCCGGTGACCAAGGGACGCTGTTCCTCCCGGTGTGGGGGTGTGGCCCCCCCGACTACACCGCCCTTCCGACGAGGTAGGGACCACTGGTCTTCCACAATGGTACAGTGGATGCTTAAAAAGAAAATAAGAATCTGAAGCAAAGCCAGTTTTCCCCAGTTGAATGAGATGGTCAAGCAAATTGGCAAAGCGTTACAGATATGCCAGGTTGCTGGAAGTCCTGAACCTCCAGCATCCATTATCACTGAATACACCCCACTAGTTCTGTGGGTTCATGCTAGTGAAGATTTTGGAAGTCTTTGGACATTTATATATACTAGTGATTATTGATGACTACTCCATGTACCCAGAGGTTAAGAGTCTGAGCAGCACCACGGTCAATTAGCTGATTGCAAAGTTAGAAAAAGTAATGACTACACACAGCCTATTACAAAAGTTGAGGATGGACAAAGGACCCCCATTTCATGGACAGGAGTTGGCAGACTTATCTCCATTCTAGTTGTACACATGAAATTTCAGAAGATAACCCTGATACCTGCAAGCTAATGGGGAGGCTGAACATTTAATGCACACTTTATCCAGGGTAGCATGAATTGCCCATGCCAATCACCACTATAATGTGAGTGCTCTACTCGTTTAGCCAAGAATTGCGGCAGGCGTGTCATGTGACCACAGGACAGTGACCTAGTCAGATATGCACGGGTTGCATAGTAACCAATGCGTTTTCCCAACATCCAAGCTGGACACCAGCCCTTTTGAGTAACAAGTTGACATTGCAGACATTGAAGAACTGCAACTAGTCGGCATTGACAAACCAAAGTGAGGGACCCGAAAGAGCTAGTATTAGTCCTTAATTGAACCATCTCTGTGGCAAGTGGGATGGCTCTGTAGCTCCATGGTGTTAGACCTGAGATTCTTGGTGTTGTTTTCTGCGAACATTTTGTCTTCAACCCTCCTGTTTTGTTGACTTTGTTTTTGTTAGTTTTAGGAGTCTGCACACTTAACTACTGCTAAGCAGTTCTAAAATGCCTGTGCTCTCTCCTTTAAACATGGTAGGGTTGTTTTACACCCAATTGGCATATTTAAATTTACTTTTACATCCTTACTACAGTGTTACTACGTATACCCAGGGCCTGTAATAATTTTTTTAATATATATTTTTATTGGCATTTTATAGAAATCAACAGTTTGGATACATTCAGGAGACAAATCCAAAATAAGGGGAAGAAAAAGGGACAAAAAGAAAGCAAGAACGAGTAACTGGTGCAGAGGAGTGGTGTGAACACAACAAAGTGCTAATATCTAGCGGGGTTGGGGACATATCCAACCCACATGCTGGACTGATGCAGGCCCCCCCCCCCGCCAGCCATGCACTCCCTCTCTATACGTCAGACTCCTTAAGCCCCCAATGGCCCCGACCGGATCACCTGGATCTCGTCCTCTATTTGTGACAAACGGTCCGACTCACCCCCTTCACGGCTCGATCCCACCGGGTTCTTCCATTCAGCTATTACTTCCTTTCATTGTTGAGCCATCTGGATCTTCCTCACCCCTCTGGCCTCCTCCAATGTCAATGCTTAGCCCCCTGCCCCTGCCCATGAAATGACATCCCTATTCCAGACTGAAATCTGTGGACCCCTCGCAGATTTCCACTCCATTGCAATCCTGCGCCTAGCCAAGCCCAGCACAAGATCTAGCAAGCTATTCCCCACTTTGCGTTTAGGTGGTCTGGGGAAGACACCTAGCAGGCACCTCTGAATTGTTAATGCCAACTCCATACCAAGCACGTCCTTGATCTTAACCAACATGGCCTCCCAGTAGGGGTGTAACCACTGGTAATCCCAAATCATAAGGCCAGAGTCAGCATCAGGGTGTGCACACCTAGGGCATTGTCTCACCTCCCCTTCATATGTCACGTTAAGCCGATGCGGTGTCATATAAATCATATGTGTATAGTTAAATTGAATATATTTCAGTCGGGTGTTCCTGGAAACTTTCCCCGAATATCGCGAAACTTTATGCCACTCTGCGTCAGTAAGAGCTCTATCCCCCATCGTATCCCAGTGCGCCCGTAATCTATCTAGCGGGCCGGTGGAGGCCTCCACTAAGGTGGCATAGAGCCATTTCCTGAGATGTCCCGTTGTACCAAGAGTAAATAAAGCATGGAGGACTGGGTGTGTATCTGGTTCCTCCCTTCTAGGGCCCCATAATTGCGCAAATATGCACGTCAATGCTTCATATTGCAGGAACTGGCCCGGGGGGAGTCCACCATCTTCCATCCGGTCCACGAAAGGGATCAGAGCCTTGTCTAAGTAACAATCCCCTACAGTCTCAAGCCCGGCATCCACCCATTTGGCCAGTTGGGCCTCGGTGAATACAGATTGGGGTTCACCGTGTGGCAGACCCACCAGAGGAATCAAGGGGGAGTACTTTGCAGGTTGTTGCCTTCTGCTGCAGCATCATCTCCACGCCTGTAAGGCCGTGCGCTGCAAAAGGGAGCAGGAGGGGATGGACGTAGCTGGTAACAGGAGCTTTACCGTCACTAACCCACGACTAGGTAACGGGTCCCTTAGTCACGTTCCCTCCTTGTTCACTCCCTCCACCCATTGTGCCAACCATTATAGTTGGCCAGCCAACATGTAAAGTTCAGAATTTGGCGCCCCAAGTCCATCTTCTGACATAGGGTGCTGTAAGATTTGCAGGGACACCCTCAGGTGTCCATCACCCCAGAACAATTGCCGCAGGAGTACGTGCAGAGGTCTAAACCAGCTTCTTGGCATCAGAACTGGGAGATTCACAAAAGTATATCAACCGGGGCAACATAACCATTTTGGACAGCGTAATCCGGGCCATGATGGGCAGTTGCAATGAGCTCCAGAACTGAACACAGGAGCGAATTCCAGTCCTTAAGATCATCTAGGTCATAAAAGATTTGTATGCCCAGCTATTTAAATGTACGCTGTGCCCAGAGGATATCGGGTGACAATGTCTCCGGCCTGGGTAAAGGTCCAGCTATGGGGAACAAAAAGGTCTTGTTTTTATTAACCTTAAGGCCCGAAAGGAGAGCAAAGTCGCCTAGGATTTGTAAGGCCGTGGCGGCCCCCCTAACGGCCTCCATGAGGTACAGCAACAAGTCGTCTGCATATAGAGAGACTTGGTGGCAACGCCAGCCCAAGGTCAATCCAAACCCACGCCCACCCAGTCGGAACCGTTCCGCTAGCGGTTCCACAGCCAGGGCAACCAGGAGCGGAGGAAAGAGGGCAGCCCTACCGGGAGCCACAAGAGATCCTGTAATGTCTGGAAATGGTTTGTCCCGTCTTGACCCTCGCAGTGGGCAAAGGCACAAAGAAGTTGTACCCACCGCACCCAATCATCACCCAAGCCCATGCGATGCATCACCTCAAATAGGAATTCACAACTCACCGTGTCAAACGCTTTCTCCAAATCGACAGATAAAACAGCAAGCTTGCTGGAGAGCTGGTGTGTCCGCGTGATAGATCATGGAGTAGAGCCTGCAGAGTTTATAAGAGGTACTACGAGTGAGGATAAACCCGTTTTGATCCGGGTGAATCAGGAACTTCATATGCGGAAGCAGCCTATCCGCCAACACTTTGCTCAGGATCTTAAATTCTAGGTTCATTATGGAGAGCGGTCGGTAATCATTCACTCCCGCGTCAGGTTTCTTGGACTTGGGGAGCGGGATCACTAGTGCCGCCTAGATGGAATCAGGCAAACCACTCCCCTCCCTCATATACCTCCGCATACAATGCAATAAGATGTGGTGCCAAAATATCAATGAACCTCTGGTAGAACTCGGCCAGAAGGCCATCAGGCCCAGGCGTCTTACTGTGTGCCGGCGCCGCTATGGCGGCCCTGACTTCCTGCACTGTGATCGGGCTTCCCAGATCGTCCAGATCATCTACCTCCAATGTGCGGAACTGCAGAGGAGCCAGGAAATGTCATATATCCGACAAGGGGGCAGCAGCCGGGGCCTTATACAGCCCCCCATATTATTGTAAGAAAGTGTCATTAATGATATCAGGGTCATGCACTATTTCCCCCGAGTCCAAATCAAGCTGCGAGACAAGCCCCCCCGCCTCAGGTTTAATTAAGCGTGCTAACAGTCGATCCACCCTCCCTTCCTCGCGGAGAGATGTGGCGCCGCGGCCAGGGTGACTGACGCTGGAATCTGGGTATCACGGTTCGATCCCCGGCTCCGGCGGCAGGTTAGCCCACCACCATGTGACTCTGGGCAATAGTTTGCTTAATCTTCCCTATGGCCCTCAGCGCCTAGAGACCCTTACGGGTGTGTGTTTGCGCTTTACAAATGTGGATTATTATTATTATTTTGCCTAAATAATCCTTATAGCTGTAACACCTCAATCTACCTAGCGCTTCGTTGTACTACGCCCTCGCTTCTTGTAAGGACGTCTGGGCTGCGTTATCCATGCCCTGCAAATTATCCGGCCTGCAGACAGAACCTTCCAAGTCCAGAAGTTCACAAGCAATCTCCCTGTGCACCCCACATGCTTGAGCCATGCAATGGCCACGTACCACAACCTTAAATGCTTTTCACTCTACCTGTGGAGATGAGGCGTGTTGGCAATAATAGGGAAGTAATGCTTCCACTGAGGAAGGGAAAGGGACATCACCAAGTAAAAGCGGGTTCAATTTCCAAGTAGGGATCGGGGCCGCCGACCCAACGGTTGGTGTACCATGAGTAATGGGCTATGGTTTAACAAGGTACGCCCCAAATACTCTGTGCGAGACACAGAACTGTTGAAGGCTGGGGAACAGAGGAACATGTCAAGCCTGGTATGGACTTGGTGAACCGGTGAAAAGAAGGAGTACTTCCTATCCCTTGCATGTTGCAGTCTCCAGGTGTCTTCTAAGCCCCAGTGGGACATCCAATTCTGGAAACCCGATGCAGGATGATGTGGCTGGGTCCCGGGCAAGGGAGGGTGCGAACGATCAATGGGAACATCCGCCACACAGTTAAAGTCGCCCCCAGTATGACAGAACCTGTTAGAGATTGGGCCAGAGAGGCGGAGCAAGACTCCAGTACACCAACTTGGTCCTGGTTGGGAGCATAAACATTGCTTAGGGTCACCTTTCGCCCTGCCAATTGGCCCACAAGCAGGGTGTACCGTCCCTCCAAATTCAGCCATGCGCGGTCAAGAGCGAAGGGAACCCCAGGCTTCACCCAGATCAAGACCCCTCTGGCGAAGGCCGAGAAGGTGGTCGCGAAAACCTGCCCCCACCACCTTTTCTGTACCCTCCCAGCCTCCTCCTTATTAAGATGTGTCTCCTGGATGAATGCTATGTGCACATCCCTGCGCCGAAGGTAGGAGTATATGTTATGACGTTTGGCTAATGTTCCCATACCACGGATGTTCCGCATGAGGAACCTTACAGTGTTAACACCTTCAGTGCTCATGACGAGCTCAGCTCGTCATGAGGCACGGTCGTGCTGTGCTCATGACGAGCTGAGCTCGTCATGACACGCACGGCACTCAGGGGATAATTCCTCTGCTGTTGTGCTGAGCGTTCCACGAAAACGGTGTGGTCATGACGAGCTCAGCTCGTCATGAGCACAGCGCCACCGTGCAGCATGATGAGCCGAGCTCATCACAAGCACCGTGGCGCTGCGCACGCCCCCCTCCCCCAGCGCCGTGGGGGAATTAGCCCCGCGGCGAAGGGGTTAAATGTATCTGCCTTTACCACAGGTATAAAAAATCTTGGTGTTGAAGTGGGAGGCTGATCTTTCATTTTCGGCACAGATATACGGCAGGTGACAGCTACCTACTTCAGTAAACTGAGAAATGTGCGGAAATTTCTACATTTATTGCCAGACGAGTGCTGAAAAATCATAGTAAATGCCATAGTGACATCCAAGCTGGACTATGCAAATGGCCTTTATTTGGGCATGCCATGCCTGAACTGGGGTGGCTTGGTGAGCAAAATAACGATGGATTAAACCCAGATCTGTGTCTGGGGGTGAATGTTTTGCCATTGTGCAACATTCCGTCCATCATCTTGTGTGTTTTGCTGTTCACCCTATGTGGGAAGGGTATGCAAAGACGTGGGTCCAGTGCTCACTAAGCCACTGGAGTCAAGATATCCTGGCTGAAGATGGCTGATGGCCAGAAACCGGTCCTAGGATGCTTGATTCCAGTCCAGGGAAGACGTGGCTTGGCAGTTCGGTCTGGACTGTTCCCATGAGGCACAGGGTTAGGAGCTGATTCCTAGCTCTTTTCTCTTTCCTCTGCTGCTATATCCTCGGCACTTTGCACTTTATCTTCATTGCAGGCACCTGAGGCGGAAAGCCGGGTGACCTTAGGCCTCTCTGCACTTTGAATGTCTCCTTACTCCTACTCACCTCTGTGTGTGTCGCGCTGCTCGACCCGCCGTCTCCCTACCCATTCAGCCGGTACATCGAGGTGCTGAAGGGTATTCGGGGACCTGCGGGCGCGCTGTTCTGTGGCGGCCATCTTGGGGGTAGGTTGGCTCACGAGGCGGCAGTCTAGTGGTGCAGATTCGCGCCGCCCGCGACGCCTTAAAACTGTGCATTTCCTCAACTCTGGTCAGATCTTCACTTCCCTAATATCACTCGTGGCGGATGCCGGGTGGGGGAGAGTGCGGAACATTGCGCTGATTACGAGCGAAATCCTGAAACATTGATTTTAAAAATAACTTGATGTATTGTTTTTAATTGTTGCTGCTGATAAATTATTTTAGGAGCTGATTCCTAGCTCTTTTCTCTTTTCTCTGCTGCTAAATCCTCGGCACTTTGCACTTTATCTTCATTGCAGGCACCTGAGGCAGAAAGCCGGGTGACCTTAGGCCTCTCTGCACTTTGAATCTCTCCTTACTCCTACTCACCTCTGTGTGTGTCGCGCTGCTCGACCCGCAGTCTCCCTACCCATTCAGTCAGTACATCGAGGTGCTGAAGGGTATTCGGGGACCTGTGGGCGCGCTGTTCTGTGGCGGCCATCTTGGGGGTAGGTTGGCTCACGAGGCGGCAGTCTAGTGGTGCAGATTCGCGACGCCCGCGACGCCTCAAAACTTGGTGCCCTCTCTCCGCGGAGCGGACGCGCGCTGCGGAGGCGCCGAAGGAGCGCCAAAGGAAAGCCCGTCTGCGCCCGTCAGCGTCCCGGAGGCGGCCGGGCGCGGGCCGGGCTGGGCAGGTGAGTTAGGATGGCTGTCTATACTAGGGATGCTCTGCTCTCCCTGAGGAGCACCCATAACATTTGTCATAGGGTGTTCCCCAAACCTCCGCGAGGCACTAATAGATGTCCGGCCTGTGGCTGGCTACCAGGGAAAGGAATTGTCTCTTCTCTTAGTCCCCCCCTTAACAGCAGAAGATGCTTGCTGCTCAACACCAGGTCCCTGGGAAAACATGCGGTTGATGTTCACGACCTCTTGATGGACTCTAAAGCTGACTGTCTGTTCCTGACTGAAACATGGCTGTGGGAGGGTGCTGGACCGGATATTGCCACTGCCATTCCCCAGAGCCATGTTATCTTCAGAAAAGACCGAGCCGGCGGGAAAGGGGGTGGTGTCGCCTTGGTCGTTGATAGGCGCATCACATGTTCCATTCTTCCCTCGGACAACAATTACGGTTGTGAGGTTCTTGCCTTTTCTCTTTCCTTCTCAGCCCATCAATCATGTATGGGACTCTTGGTTTACAGGCCTCCGGGCCCCCTGGGCACGTTCTTTGAAGAGCTCTATTCGGCTATTTCCACACTATGCCTCAGGTCTAAACACTGTCTGCTCCTAGGCGACTTTAACATCCACATGGACAGTGTGACTGACCCTGACAGCATTAAGCTCAAAGATATTACCTCTTCCTTGGGGCTTATCCCCTACCTTCGGTCTTCCACTCATTGTAAGGGTCACACGTTGGACCAGGTATTTTCTACTGTCCCTGTAGTCCTGGCCTCTTTAGCTCCTGTTCTGTGGACTGACCACTTCTTAGCGGACTTTGAGATCCCCTGTACTGAGAAGGGCATCCACAGCGGACAGTGGCGTGAAGCACGCCCCTCCAGAGCCTTCCACCGGGTTTCCCCTGCCATGCCAATGCAGGCTCTTGACACCCACCCATGCCCGCTAACAGGCACCCTGGAATCAGACATCGAGCTCTTACAGCTCTGACTGACTCAACGGTTAGCTGTTTTAGCCCCCCCCGACCCCACAGGACAGTCTCAGTTAAGGGTTCCGCCCCTTGGTTCTCGCTGGCTTTAGCCGAGAAGCGACGGCAATGTAAAAAAGCCGAAAGGGTGTGGCGTAAGCACTACGACGCCAGCACGAAGGAAACCTATAGAGCCATGGTCAGAGACTACCATCGCGACATCACAGCTGGCAAAAAGTCTTATCCGGCATGTAGGATCGAAGAGGCCTCCAGTTCCTGTAAAGAAATCTTCAGGATAGTTAAGGACTTCATCTCCCCCCCTTGGTGTACTCCCAGTACCATGCATTCAGAGTCCTGGATCACCGAACTTGCGGACTTCTTCGCCAGCAAGATTCGGACCATCCAGGCCTCCTTCGGAAAGGCAGACTCGCCTACCATCTCTAATTGGCAACCTCCCCTCTCTTGTTCGAACTTTGTTGGCCCCGCCCTCTGGAACT
This sequence comes from Lissotriton helveticus, assembly GCF_964261635.1. Lineage (NCBI taxonomy): Eukaryota > Metazoa > Chordata > Amphibia > Caudata > Salamandridae > Lissotriton > Lissotriton helveticus. The sequence goes on from NC_136070.1 coordinate 646,103,165, forward strand.
TCCCATTGTTGACCTTACAGGCTTCCTTGGACCTCCTTTCCAAACTGAAATCTGGTTCCCCTTTAGACCCCTGTCCGGCTAAATTCTTTGTGTCAATGGCCCCTAGCCTCAACCATCTTATCAACCCGATACTCAATCTCTCCCTCAGCACTGGTGAGGTTCCCCAACCTTGGAAACAGGCCCTTATTCTGCCACTACTTAAGAAACCTAACCTGAATCCGGACTCTCACGCCAATTATAGACCAATCTCCCTCCTGCCAGCGCTCGCAAAGGTGGTTGAGAAGCACGTTCATGCCACCTTGTCCCACTTTCTTGAGACGAATGGTATACTCCATAAGTCGCAGTCCGGATTTCGCTCCAATCTTAGCACGGAAACGGCACTGCTCGAGGTCACCGAGGCCATTAAAGAAACCTTGGACAGAGGAGGCAAGGCCATGTTGGTCATGCTTGACCTCTCTGCGGCCTTCGACACCGTCCCCCATGACCGTCTCCTTTCTAGACTCTGGGAGATTGGTCTAAGGGGGACGGTGTTCCGGTGGTTTAGGTCTTTCCTCTCGAACCGCCAGCAAACGGTCTGGGCCCCCCCCTACTCTGCCGAGATGCCGCCTTTGGAGGTCGGAGTACCGCAGGGCTCAATTTTGAGCCCGTCGCTTTTTAACATCTATATGACCCCTCTGGTGGCATTGGCAGAAGGCTGTGGAGCCCAGATCGTGTCGTACGCGGACGATACACAACTTCTTTTCACGTGCGATAAGGGCTGCGACTTTGACGGGACATCCATTCGGGGTTGCCTTGGGGCAGTGTTTGACTGGTTTAGTCATAACTGCCTCAAGTGCAACTCCGATAAGTCCGAAGTACTTTTTTTCGGCTGCCCCGTGGTTCCTGGATGGAAGGAGTGGTGGCCTCCTGCCATGTTCCCTCCCACCAGCGACTCAGGGGTTGCCAAAAATCTGGGCATCCAGATTGATAACAGCCTCTCTTTTAAAACTCAGGTGGCTGGTCTGGCCGGCAGGTGTTTTGCGATCTTGAAGATGCTGAGGAAGTTTCTGCCTCTTCTTTCTTTAGAGCATAGAAGAATCACGGTTCAGGCCCTGATAGGCTCGCGCCTAGATTATTCTAACATACTATATCTAGGCCTCCCGGACTTCCTGCTAACGCGTCTTCAGGTAGTGCAAAACTCTGCAGCCCGGGCCATTTTCGGACTCTCCAGGAGATCTAGGGCCAGTGATCTTCTTAGAACCCTTCACTGGTTGCCCATCAAGAAGCAAATCACCTTTAAGGCCCTGACCATTGCCTCTAAAGCCCTTCACGGTACTGGCCCTTGTTATCTTCGGAAACGCATCAGTTTCTACTTACCTTCCAGATCCTTGCGATCTGCTACCCAGGCTAGGGCTGTTAACCCGGTGATCCGCCGGGCGCGCTGCGGGGGGCGGTCTTTTAAACATCTTGCCCCCCGGTTATGGAATGCTCTCCCGCTGTCTCTCAGATCCAACATCAATCTTCTGGCTTTCAGGAAGGATCTGAAGACTCTGCTGTTCACGCAGTGATTCTTCTCATTTTGCTCTCAGCTCCCCTCCCTTTTTGCCTTCCACTCAGGGTCGGTGACGGTCTCTAGCGCCGAGACACTCCTCGGAGTAGCCGTGCGCTATAAAAATACCCCTAATAACATAACAATAACAGGGTCAAGACTGATTTGCATATGGCCATGTCTGAACTGGGGTGGCTTGGTGAGCAAAATAACGATGGATTAAACCCAGATCTGGGACTGGGGGTGAATGTGCAACATTCCGTCCATCATCTTGTGTGTTTTGCTAATCAGACGCCTTCAGATGGTACAAAATGCGGCTGCGAGATCCTTTCCGCGAGCATGTCCCTCTGCATTTAAAAGAGCTCCATTGGTTACCAGTGGCCAAAAGAATCGAGTTCAAGGCTCTGACGCTTGCATTCCGAGCCACACATGGTAACTGCCCCAGCAAGTTGAAACAAAGACTATGCTGCTATAAGCAGACGAGATCTGTAAGGTCCAATTCTCAAAAGCTGCTTTGCATGCCCCGTTTCAAGTAGGCTCACCTGGGGGCAGATCCTTCACGGTTGGGGCTGCTAAATTGTGGAACTCCTTGCCAAGTGTCTTTCGCAACATTGATGCAGAGCCTCTTTATAGGAAAATGGTTAAGACCTAGCTCTTCAGGGTAGAATGGTGGGTCTGGGGCTTGGCTTTCTGGTTCTCCATTTGTGTACTGCCGATTGCTTTAGTGCTGGGACACCTCTGTTTGAGGTAGCTGTTGCGCTCTATAAGTGTCTGTATTATTATTATTATTATTACCTTCTCCACAGCGATATAAGGGGGACCCCTCCCCGCCTGTGTCCCAGTGCATGCACCACCACCCTCCTCTGCAAACAACCAAACACAAAAAAAACATTAACCAAAGAACTCCCATCTTGAACAACTCCCCAAGCGCAGGACAGCTTGACAATGGTCAGTCATCCAAACAGTGTGTGGAAGATGATCCTTAGTGAGGCCTTACTCCAGTAAGGTTCTCAAGGGGGGTGGACAGTAAGACCAGAAGGCAACATAGGATTAACGTGCAAACCATCAAGGGGTGCGCTGGCCCCACCAGATCATGGCAACCCTGGACCGGACACCGCAGCTGGTAGTTCAGCAACTCCCCAGGGGTTCGGACTGGTTTGAAGTCTAGGCTGCTTCAGATAACTTTGTCAGCTGTGTGTGATGTCACCACCGGTATGCTCACACTGCCACTGCGGGATGTGTCAGAGTTAATGTCCCAAGTGTCCTTCGAAGAATGAGCTGCCACCTCCTGGGTGGGGCTCCTGCCCCGCATCAGCAACCACCACGGCTTGCAGAGCTTCTACCCTCTCTCTTTCGGTTTGGGAAGAGGTTGGTTTCTTGGGAGCTCCACTCCGAGAGCGCCCCCTGGAACGCTTTCCAAGCTCCACCAGTTTCCTCGACTCAGCTTTAGAGCCTGCAGGCTGGGAGGTCCCGGTCTTATAGGTCTCAATCCAGTCACAGACCTCTCCCGGGCTTCCACAAAAGTGGGTGGTGCCGTCCAACACAATCCGCAACCGAGCCGGGAACATCAGGGAATACTGAAGGCCCTCTTACCTCAGCGCCCTCTTTACCTTCAGAAAGGAGGCCTGCTTCCAATGCCTCACAACACGTGTTAACTAAAGATGCCAATCAGGATTGTTATTCATTATTTGGGAATTGGATCATTGCAGCAGTTTCGTAAGTTGATTGTCTACCGCTAATAGTGGCTTTTTTATGTGTTTTATTCAACGAGAGCCTATTGATTATAGTCTTAAGAAAGATGGTCCAATCAGCATAACCATCAAAACGCGTCGGTGCGTGTGTTCCATTAATCCATCAAATTAATGTTTATTTGGATGTTGACTGTCTGTGAAGCATCAGGGATCATCTTAATAATTGGTATAAAGGGATATGGTCTGCTATGACAAAGATTAATGTCCATTTTAACTCTTGACTTGTGTTTTTAATACTGTGATTTTTTTATTATACATATATTTCTTGTAAATCATATGATAACTTTGTGCTACGATTGTGAGGAAATAAATGTTTGAACTTGTGAAAGAAATATTTTAATAAACTGTTCTCCTAAGTTCAGCCTTATAGGTGTTTGTGCTAATGCATTGAAATTGTTGGACTGATCAGTGATATTGTGGTTGGATGTCTGATGTATGAGATGTATTGGGTATGTATTGTTGGTAAATAAGCCTTTATTAAATCTTGCCAAAGGACACTTTTTGTGCTCTTTCTTAGAACCCTAGTCCTTTGGGTGTCCAAGGGGTCCCTCTCATTTTCCTTAAAGAACCTGTGTATCGCCTTTGCTGCTCAACACATCACCCTTGGAACCAACACATCATCTCTGCTGCGCGGACTTCCCCGATGCAAGGATTTCACATCGCCCATTGTAGTCCATCGGGACCGCCACTGCACGATGCATCTCCATGCAAGGACATCGCCTAGTCCAATGTAACCATCTGAACCGCCGGTGTGCAACGCATCTCAACGCAAGGACATTGAATTACACCTCACAGCTTCCCAGAACAGCTGCTGTGTGACCTATCACCTAACCTGTACTCTTGCATCACCGCTGCTACGCAACACATCCTCAAAGCGGGACTCTGCATCTCTTCGAAACCAGGATTAAGGTACTGTGTTCAGCAGACCTAACTGAATCCCTGTAGCCGGCCCATGCTCCAGCTGGCCTGAACTTATGGTTATTTGGTCGCTCAGACCAGGATAAAGTCACGTTAGTGCTTTGCGCTTTTTGGTGCTATTTTTTATTAAATCTTTAAAATAGCATTTTTCTGATTCTACTGATTGTATTTATGTTGTTTTGGACTTGATTTATTTACACAATTTTTCTAATTGGGTGTGGGATTTTTCTTGTGTTGTGTTTTCATTTTATTACTATTTGAAGTGCTGCTTAAATACTTTACGCATGACCTCTAAGTTAAACCTGACTGCTCCGCACCAAGCTACAAGAGGGTTGAGCACAAGTCAATTTGGGGTTTGCATGTGACTTCACCCTGACAAGGATTGTGGGTGATGATTGAGTAGGGATTCATCCCCCTCAAACAGTGACCCAATTTCTTACACATGTGACAGCCAGAGGAGGTGATAAATAAGTCACAAGAAATGTCTTGTTCTTCAATTGAATTCAGGGACATGTGCCAGTGGCCTTTCACACCATATCTGTATATTCTATAATTACATTTATCCACAAAGTATCTCTTCACAATCAATCTATCTAGCTATATCATGCCTCATTCAATCCTGTAATTCTGTTGTACTCTCTAGTACGCGTGGCATCCCCTCACATTCAGGCAGCGTAAGATGGATTGTTAACAGAAACGTTGAGGAATATCATTACAGAATATACAGATATAGAATACAATTCAGAATTTGAAAGTCAGTGAATATTGGGAGTGCACATACATTTGAGGAAAATGTGTGACAATTTGATTAACTACTGCAAAGATAATCCCTGGTGAAGTCCCAGAACGGGCTGAAAAGCTTTGGCTAGGCTGGCTGGCTGGTCATTTGTAAAAAGAAGATATGCAAATTAACTAATAGAGATGATTTTATACCATTGAAGGTTGGAGTCAAAATAATTCTGTTGATCCTTGAAGCAATGATTTGAATACTGTCTTTTCAACTTTCCTAGTGAAGGGATGAATACATTGGACTATTTTTGACTCTTATAAAGAACTAAGATAGATTTGGAGTGCTTTTATCTGCATTGTATATTTTTAGGCATAGCTAATGTAGGCCTTTGTCTAGTATTGTTAACATTTGGGAGTAATTTTGCTTCCCGTCGTGCGTATTTATATTTCTAGTAGCTGAACTCACAATTAACAAATGCGTTGTGTCTTTCCTTACTCTCGCATGTCACATTGTTTGTTCACAGTATAATTGCAGAATGATTTAATTAGTTGCTACAGTACACCTGTAGGGTACAGGCTGGTCAAATGTATCTCATTATGTTATAAATACCTCTAAGTTTGAAAGACATTTAGGGAAGCTAGCTGCATTATGAACGATCCAGGTAAACTAATCAGTCTGGATTGTAGTTGTGTGCCTTAAATTGATTGGAGCATTTATTGGAACCATGTGTAGCTGTAGCAAATGTTAGAATTGTGTGATTTAAGCAAGTGCAGAGCAGAACATTTCCAGAAGGTGCTTTTAAGGCATCAGACAAAGTTTACATAAATAACCCCACAGCGATCCGCAAACTGCGTCAGAAAGAACGCTACTTCCCATCTCAGTAAGTTCCACGCTGGTCCACAACACTGCTGCGTTCCTGAAACCACCATCGCTCGATGCCTCTAAAATTCAAAATATAGGCGATAGATGTATTGTTTGGATAGAGGCATTTGAAGATTTAATTGATGCAGTTGAAGAGACTGATAACAAAAAGATTTATCAAATACCTCAAACATCTTGCTGGTGATGGTATAAAAGAAGTCATAAGGAAAATGCTGCAAAATGACAAAGAAGTCATATTAAAGAAACTCTGCATCTCAACTTTAATCCAATGCCCAGTGTTGATTACGAGAGATACATTTTCAGTCAAGAGTTACAGAAAGTTGGTGAAACCATAGTTGAATTTGTGGAGAGACTCGACACACTCAAACACTGTAAGTTCAGTGACTTTAATGATATGAAAGTAAAGCTGCATATTAATGAAGACGTCAGTACTGTTGCTCAAAGACATAGACAAATCTCTTTTCATATACAAGAAGCTTTTGAAAAAGAACTTGAATTGTTACTTAAGCATGATTTCATTGAGCGTTCTACTGGTCTCATGCTGTGGGTTTCTCCCATAGTGGTAGTGCCCAAAAAGAACAATGAAATAGCTGTACGCATATGCCTTGACATGCGTCAAGCAAACAAGGCTATTGAGCAAGAACGACATCCAGGTTCACAAACTGTTGATATGAAAACTCAATTAAATGGTAGAAGGGTCTTCTCTCGCCTTGATTTGAATAAAGGTTATCATCAGTTGGTAGTCGAAGAGAATTGCAGGTACAGTATACCTTTTCTACACAGGTTGCTCTGTTTTGATACAAAAGATTATGGGGCATATTATCAACAACTAGCGATATTTATCGCTAAATAAGCTTAGCGAAATTTTTTTTATCGCCACGCATCGCCGGATTTTAACGCAGAGATAACGTGCTATTAGCAACGTTTATCTCCAAAGCGAGAAAATATCTGACAATAGCGACGAAATGCGTGAATATCGCTGGAAATCCAGCGATATTCAGGCATTATGCTAATAGGACTTAGCCTGAATATCCATCTCCCATTGGATATACAGGCTAAGAACTGGTCGGGGCAGGCGTTAGTTTTCAGCAATATTCGCCCTTAGCGCTAATTTTTTTGTCTCTACGCCTGCGTTGATAATAGGCAATAGCGATGTTAGCGACTGCTTGCAGTCGCTAACAGGTTGGGTACTCCCACTTTGCATGTCATTAGCGATAAATATCGCTGACATGCAAAGCGGGCCCCAAACCGCACACTATCACCTAAAAGCTGTCGCTAACTGATGTTAGCGACAGCTTGCTAATAGGGCGATTAAATTATCGCCGCTTTGCGGCCGAAAACGGCCGCAAAAGCGGTGATAATTTCATTTCGCCTGCCTTGATAATATGCCCTTTGGTTCATAATAGATGAAAGCGTATTCTGACAAAAGAACACATGCAAAGAACATCATCTTTAAGAAAGGAGATTGCATGGTCGCACGCCAGACGCGGAAAAGACAATCTGATGCTCTAATTTGATTCAGAACCTTTTCATGTGGTGTCTACCGAAGGACACATGGTAATATGCCCCTATGTTTTAATGTGTCATGGGCTGCAGAACTTATCCAAGATGTAATTTGATGTATCATATAGTCTGTCATGAATGCGTTAAATTATAGTGATGTCTTACTGGGTTTTAGCGCAACACAAAAAGAGCACAATAAAGCTCTTACACCAGTATGTTGTTTACTTGTTGATGCATGTATGACTTTGAATGCAGGTAAATATGATTTCCACCCCAATGCTAAAGGGCATACTGTGGCATATGCAAGTAGGAGTTTTCCCCCAACAGAACGTGCTTATTCACAACCAGAAAGTTTAGCTGTGGTATGAGCTTATGAACATTTCCATGTATTCCTAAACAGAAAGCCTTTTCGTCTGGTAACTGATCATCAACCTTTATTATGTATATTTGGCAATCCAAAGGCCAAGATGTCTCCTCTCATTGAATGATGGGGACTAGGATTACAAGAGTACAATTATAATATTGTACATTGTCCAGGGAAGGATCAGAAACCTGCTGACTACTTTTCCACAATGCCAATATAAGGTCAAGGTACTCCATCCAAGACGGCTGAAGCCTATATCAATTTAATTGTAAAGTCAAACACACCAGCTGCCATTCTATTAGCTCAGATTATCACTGCCACTAGCCATGATACTGATATGCTAAAGTTGAAAGATACAATTACACATCAGTCATGGAACCAACACCCTCGACCTCTCACTAGTGATGGTGAGAATCAGAAATACAAAAATGTCAAAGATGAACTGTCCATAATTTAGGAAGGAGTCATACTTGCAAGGTCTGAAAATCCTGATTCCAGAGAGTCTACAACAGAAAATGATTGAAGTGGCCCACAAAGGAAATTGTAGAATCGTTGCCACAAAGCGAGCTCTTCGAGACGGAGTCTGGTTTCCATACCTCGATGAGCGGGTTTAAAAGGAATTAAAGGCCTGTCATCTATGCAACTGTCCTTTTTACAAAAGTTACTCAACACACCTTAAACATGTCAGAACTCTCAAAGAATGCCTGGGAGATGGCAGTCATCGTCTTTTTCAGTCCACTTGACAATGGAAATCACCTGCGGATGATTTTTGATGAATTCTCACATCTACCACTCAAGACCGAGTGATTGAGAAACAAGGTGGCATCTTTGTGACATGGGGCGTTACAGTCATATTGAAATCTGACAATTGCCCGGCTTTTAACAGTCAAGACTTCAGAGATTTCTTAGAGCATCTGAAAATATAAAGCATCAAATGAGGACACAACCCAGCTGACTTTTTGAGCGCTTTATGAGTATGCTAAAGAAAGAAAAGCAGTGTGCTACTCTTGAGAAGCTTGATTTAAAAACTGTGTGAAGTTCTGCCCTAAGAGCTTATCGTTCAACACCTCACTCAACCACAGGTGAAAGCCCTGCAACACTGATGTTCGGGAGAGCAATGACAACCAAAATACGTCAGTGGACCAATCAGAAAGAGAGAGAAAGACGAGAATGCAACTCGTGAGAAGGACTTGGGGGCATATTATCAACAACTAGCGATATTTATCGCCAAAGAAACTTACCGACATTTTCTTATTGCCAAGCATCACCGGATTTTATCGCAGAGATAACGTGCTATTAGCAACGTTAATCTCCAATGCGAAAAAATAACCGGCGATAGCAGCGAAATGAGTGAATATCACTGGGAAACCAGCGATATTTATGCATCATCGCCAATAGGGTCTTAGCCAGAATATTCACCTCCCATTGGATATAATGCCTAAGAACTGGTCTGAGCAGGCGTTAGTTTTTAGCGATATTCGCGCTTAATGCAAATTTTTTTATCGCTACGCCTGCCTTGCTAATAGGCGATAGCGACGTTAGCGACTGCTTTCAGTCGCAAACTGGTTGGGTACGCCCACTTTGCATGTCATTAGCGATAAATATCACTGACATGCAAAGCGGGCCCCAAACCGCTCGCGATCACCTAAAAGCTGTCGCTAACTAATGTTAGCCACAGCTTGCTAATAGGGCGATGAAATCACCGATTTGCGGCCAAAAACGGCTGCAAAAGCGGCGATAATTTCATTTCGCCTGCCTTGATAATATGCCCTTTGGTTCATAATAGATGAAAGCGTATTCTGACAAAAGAACACATGCAAAGAACATCATCTTTAAGTAAGGAGATTGCATGGTCGTACGCCAGACGCCGAAAAGACAATCTGATTCTCTAATTTGATTCAGAACCTTTTCATGTGGTGTCTACCGAAGGACACATGGTGACTGCCCAGTGCCCTGGGAATCCTCTTACCAGAGACTCCTCTCGCTGTCAGCGTTTAACTCATCATTCAGCAGATCTACATGTTGAAGGAGAGACAGGTTCTGAAGCACCAGTAACTGCTGTTGCCTCTTCACCATCAACATAGAACCTGGACATCGATGGTGACAGTTCCCAGTTTCCGATGACAAGATCAGGTCGAACAATTACAGCGCCAAAAATATTGATTGAAGAGATTTAATTGTGTGTATATCCATATATATTTATATATATATATATATATATATATATATATATATATATATATATATATATATATATCACGTACAAGTTACCTCCCAAAGAAAGAACTCAGAGGCCAGAGGGAGTTCAGGAAACCAGCTCGTTTATTTTCTTAGGACCCCAGTGGCGGCGAATGCATTTCGGCTCTCAAAGCCTTCCTCAGCGCCCAATCACCGAGACATGGCCTCCCCAGGTAAACCCTCCCTGCTAAAATGCTTGGCAACACCTGAATCTCCTCCCCCTTATGATGTCGTCATACTCTGCAGTCCGGTTTGAATGAAGGGACCGCAATTCCCAGAATGCACAGTCTCGGCCAATCCAGGTGAGTAGTGTGAAGGAGTGAGTAAACAATAGGTTCGTGGAGCCAGCAGGTCGGTAGGAGCAGGCACGCAGTCATGGACCCCAAGACAGTCCACTGCCGATTTCCTTGGTTCCTCGTACCGCTACAGCCTGTAACAACACACAGACAAACATCCACTCGGCAGGGGCAGTCAATGCGGACTGAGCTCCCAATCAGGAAAAATGCCTGGATCTCCCAAATGGTTCTGTGTGAGGTCAGGCGGTCACCGGAGCTTTTTCGATACCTCGAACAGTGTAAAGCTGCAAGCAGCTGGTTGCCCAACTTAGTTCCGGGACACTTAGCGTAGCGGGGCCATCCGTTCTGCGTCGTAGGCTGGCGCAGCAAACATCACGTACAAGTTACCTCCCAAAGAAAGAACTCAGAGGCCAGAGGGAGTTCAGGAAACCAGCTCGTTTATTTTCTTAGGACCCCAGTGGCGGCGAATGCATTTCGGCTCTCAAAGCCTTCCTCAGCGCCCAATCACCGAGACATGGCCTCCCCAGGTAAACCCTCCCTGCTAAAATGCTTGGCAACACCTGAATCTCCTCCCCCTTATGATGTCGTCATACTCTGCAGTCCGGTTGAATGTCAGTGATGTCATGAGTGATGTCACTGACCATGTCATGAGTGATGTAATATGTGACGTCATCAGCAGTGCATTGCACGCGCAAGTTATAGTGAGTCCAACTAACTATAACGTGGGAATTTCAATGGTTTTATGCGAGTAAAACTTCCAGCTAACTATAACTGGTGTAAAACCTATGGTTTTTTCAGTGAATTTAATAGTTTTTTTTATGCTAATTCCTAACTATAACTGGTGTGAAACCTATGGTTTTTTCAGTGAATTTCAATGGTTTTTTAATAGCAAATCTTTATAGGTATAAAAAAGAATAAATTTTAAAACGAATTTTATATTGTATAATTATGTAAATGTTTTAATTTTTTTTTTATTTGTAACCTCTAGGCGCTCCCGGGGCGCGTACCGGTGAACGCACGGGTAAGCGCAATGTTACGGCGTGCCCCGGGGCGCGTACCGGGGAGCGTCCCGTTAGCGCTATTCTGGTGAAGGAAAACAACATCGTGACGTTTCGCGTAGCCGCGTGATGCGTCATATGACGCACTGCGTGAGCGCACCCGGAAGCACGCGAACGCATACAATCGCGCAACTTCCTGACGCGCTTACGCTGCACGCCCCGGGGCGCGTAGCGTAAGCGCGTCGGGTCATGTGATCTGAAAATAACACTTTTCATTGGTGCAGATCAGTTTTGGTTTCCAAATGATGAAAGCCTGGATCATGTGACTTGAAAATAACACTTTTCATTGGTTCCTAACTTTTTTTTTTTTACAAAGACTGAAATCCCCACCTATTTCCTTCACTTCTTGTTTCACTTATGTGAGTGCAAGACCTGCTTTTGGCACCTGTGTCATATTTACTTCTATTATCATGACTGCAAGAGCATCCAGCAGCAGTGATGAGACTGAGGATTTCATTGATGAGGAGGTTCCTAAACGAACTGTGAAGGAACATTTCATTTGGAAATTTTTCAAAATTCCAGAGGGGAGAAGAAGGTAAATGCTCCAAAGGTGGAGTGTCAAATATGCCACACCATCTTATCGAGAGGAAATCCCAGAAAAAAATACAGCTTCGGGAACTGGACGATGATACGCCACGTGTCAAGGAAACATCCCCAGAACTATGCACGGGAGAATGTCAGGGCTCTGGCACGAGAGGCTCCCAGGGATGGTGGCTCTACTTCTACCGGTGGAGCAACACCTTCTGTGCGTCGGCGTGAGCAGGAGATGATACCAAATATTCAGCCTGCTTTTAATCAGGCTATATTAAAATGCCGAAAATGTGACCATCTTCTTTGCTATGGGGAGCAAAGTGTCACACTCATGGTTCGAGCTCTCGAGAACCACCGCTGCTATCCCCAGGCCGAATTTTTTTTTTGGCTCCTGTTGAGCTGTTTCCAGTTCCCTGTTTTTGTTTTTGATTAAAAAAAAGAAGAAAAACAAAAGTTCTTTTCAGAGCTACCTCCAATTCTCATCAAAGAGCTGTGTTCTTAAAAAAATGAAAAAGAACTCCCTCCAATGTATTAAAAAATGCTTCATTTGTAAGGAAGTCTGTCATTATTTTTTCTCCAGGGTACGCTCCCCGGTGCGCGTACCGGGCGCTCCCCCCGCGAAAATCGAAAAATAAAATAATTTTTTTTTCGCCCCACGGGCCCCTTTTATGGCCCCCACATCAAACCTAGGGGGTCAGAGGGGTTCTACCCTGCCCCCTTTTAGTCATTTCCCCCTTTGTTTTTTGCCACCTCTTGTGTCTCGATCCTACCGAGACACAAGATGGCGGCCGCTGCGGACTGTTTCGAATGTTTACAGACACCCGAGAGCCAATCAGCTTTCCGTGCGCAAGTCGCGTGGCGCGCCCGGAGCGCTCCCCGGTGCGCGTACCGGGGCGCGGCTATAGATATATAATTTTTTTTAACCCAAATTACTCAAAATCCTCTGGAGCACATATTTTGAGATATAGCAAAGGCACATCGGGCTACCAGTCCCTACAATTTTGCCAAGTTTGGTGAAAATCCATTCAGCCATTCGAGCTAAAAGTGAGTTCGACCGCCCTATGGAAATTAACATGGGGAAAACACGTTTTGGGACCCCCCTTTTATCTCGGCCCCCGCTTGACGAATCCCCCCCAAACTTTCAGGGAAGGAGCGGAGAGCCGCGAGGCAAAGTTGCTGAAAACTTCAGGCAGATTCCTCAACCAGCGCCAAAGTTATTCCCAATAGAATGTTGCGATTTCCCTATGGAAATCAATCCTAACTATAACTACCTACTGGCGACCGCCAGTAGGTAATATATATATACATATATATAAAATTGGGTATGCATGATATGGCAGAAAATACCTACTAAAGGACTCAACAAAGGACATGCTAAGATGGCAGACACGGGCGCGAACAACTTAGAAATTACCCTATAGTCCGCTTTCCATCACAACAGGTTGACTGTCCAATGAAAAGGACAGTGATGTCTTTTTAAATGTGGAGCTAAAAGAACATTAATCATGATGGCATTAATGAAGGCGGATTCGCGGAAACGCGTTTGCCAAATAAATTAAACCAAATATTGACCTGAACCGAGTGTGCTCCATTGTCTTGCTGATGGAGCCTTTTTTGGTGGAAATATTTACGTGTCTGCCATGGTCACAGAGGAGGCACCGGCCCACAAACTTGTTCGGCAGTTGCAGTGACATTGGGTGAAAAAATAAAAACATATATACATATATATATATATATATGCAAAAAAAGAAGGAGAGAACTCTGGGTAGATCTCAGGTTTAGGTGGAAAGCAGCTCCTGTTAGAGCACTCTCAACACCAGCGACACTCTAGATCTGCTCACCTCAAATGTCTGTTTTTCTATCAAAGTCTTTAAGCATAGAATTAGCAAAATGCCATCCACGCCGAGATAGAAAAGGACAAAGTCTTTTGCCATTTCTACAGCAAAGTTTTTAAGCATAGGACTAGCACAGTGCTGTCCTTGACGAGCTGTAAAATGCAAAAGCCATTTATGACTCCAGGCACAGTATTACAGCTTTGAATTGGTAAAATACCAACTCAAGCCAACCTGAAATGAGTAAAAGCAACCCCTGACACAGTGTTTCGCTCTAATTAGAGCTCTTCAGAGCGAAACATTGTGTCAGGGGTTGCTATATATATCAAAAACCATCACTGAGATATACACACATAAGACATCAATTAAAATCCAATCTACTTGGTTAATTTCTTTTTGTTGTTATATATTTTTCTTAAACAGTCAAAACATAGCTGCAATCTGTACAAAGCCAACACGTGTTTTGCGCTCCACTGCGCTTCTTTTTTTTTATAATCAACTTTATTCAGCATTTGAAACCAGCATATAAAATTCATTGGCAGCAGCTCATTAATCAACAGGTACAATGATTGAAATTCAGCAGTCCACATGGGTAGGGTTAATCCAGTCCAATCCAACATCACAATGTGCATAACATTAACAACCATTGGAGGATAGTGTACATATTTGGGTTCATGGCGGGAGCATGTTAAACCACTTCCCCCATATTTTAGGAAACAGGTCAGGAGAGCCCCGGGATTCGAGTTAGGCCTCCTCTTGGGCCCCGCACCAGTCCACCCCCCCTCCTCCATCCCCCCACCGTAGGTGCAGCAGCTCGTAACCAGTTCCCGGCTATGTCCCGCTTGGCCACGGCCACCGCTTGTTCCCAGCAAGCGTTTATCCGATCTGGAGCCATCCAGGCCTTCGAAGATCCCCAGCAGCAGTTGCAGCGGCTCGTGAGGGACCTCCCAGCCCAGAGCCTGCGAAAGCTCCCGTTCCACTCCCCTCCAAAACCTCACAAGCCCCTGGCACATCCACACCATGTGGTAGAAGTCGGCCGGGGAATGCCCACATCTGGGGCAGTCCGGGGAGGGTCTCAATCAGGCTCGGAAAAGCCTCTCTGGGGTGAGGTAAGACGTGTGCAGAAAGTAGGTCTGCACCAGCCGCAGCTTGGATGATGTGGTCAGAGTGCGCGTGGCCATCAAGGCATCCCTCCAATCAGCCTCCTCCAGGGATCCCACCCATCCCTCCCACCGGACACGTAGCTGGTCCAGGGACGAGGGGCTATTAATTACTAGGGTCCGGTAAGTTCGGGAAACTCCTCCCCTACCTAGATCCCCATCATCACTTGGGCTTCTAGTGGGCTAAACTCTGGAAGGGTGGTGGGCGCGGGGAGGTGTGCATGAATGGCGTGGCGCAGCTGTAAATACCTGAAGTGTTGGACATGGGGAAGGGCGTGGCGCTGTTGTAGGTCAGCAAAGGCTCGAATGCGGTCTCCCACCCAAACATCCCCAAGCACCGACACCCCGATAAGGTCCCAACGCTGGAATCCGCCCAGGGACGCAACCTCCCGGAGCCAATTTCCATGCCAGAGTGGCGTCTGTCGGATTACGTTTGCGGTCCCATCCTGTGTGTTGTAGGGAGGCACGCCAGGCCAGCAAGACCGTTTTTGTAATTCGGGCCATGGTTTGCGGGATTGGGCAGCCATAGAGGAGCGCCTGAAGCTGTGAGAAGTCCGTCTCTTCCAGTTCCACCCGGTACGCTGGGTCGGACCAGCCGCCCGCATACCAGTCGTGGATAACGATCAGTTTGGTGGCGAGGTAGTAGAGGTAGAGGTGGGTCACCCCTAGGCCACCATCAAAGGGGGGGATGCGGCTGTGTGCGAGGGAAATCCGCGGTCTTCCACCACCCCAGAGGAACCTGGATAGGGTCCCGTCGAGCTCCCGGAACCAAGCACGGGAGAGGGGGATGGAAATATTTTGTAGAGTGTAGAGGAAGCGGGGGAGGAGCATCATTTTAAACAGTGCACTCCCCCCCAGAGGGTTGAGGGGGAGGGATTGCCACTTCTTCAGGTCCGACCGCATTCGGGTTACCAGGGGCGTGATGTTCAGAGCCCATTCCAATTCCAGCAGCAGAGACACCCATATCCCCAGGTATTTAACCGAGTGGCGTCTGAGGGGAATGGACGACTGCCAGTCAAAGCATTCCCGGGAGGGGTGCAGCGGGACCAGGGTGGACTTGGCCGCGTTTAGTCGGAGGCCAGAGACTTTCTCGAAGTCAAGAAGGATTTGCAGACATTTAGGGCCCGAGGTCGCCGGGTCCGCCAAATACAGGAGCACGTCGGCGGCGTAGAGGGCTATCTTGTCAATGTGACTCTCATTCCAGGTCCACCCCTGAACGAGGTTGTCATGCCGGATGAGCGTCGCCAGGGGCTCCAACGCTAACGCGAACAGGAGTGGAGATAGGGGACACCCCTGGCGCGTGCCTCTGCATATCGGGAAGGCCTCCGAAAGCGACCCATTGATCAACACCCGGGCCCTGGGGCTCGCGTATAGAACCCCAACATACCGGCGGAAGCGTGGGCCAAAGCCCATCTCCTCCAACACATCTTGCAGATACGTCCAGCCCACCGTATCGAAGGCTTTCCCAAAGTCGAGAAAGAGGAGGGCCAGATATGGGGATAAGCGGGAGTGATGGGCCAGGGCCAGAAGGAGGCGTCGGATACAGTTGCGGGTACCTCTGGCCGGCATAAAACCACACTGGTCCGGGAGGACCAGGTCTTGTAAAAAGGGTTTAAGCCTCTGGGCCAGCATCGTAGCGAAGAGCTTGATCTCGGTGTTAATGAGGGAGATAGGGCGGAAGTCCGCACAGTTCACAGAGGGCGGATGGGTCTTGGGGATGACCACAATCGTGACCAAGTCCGATTCGGGGGGGAAGGAGCCCTTCTCTATCACGTGGTGGAAAAGATTCAGCAGCTGGGGGGCCAGAGTGTCCCGGAAGGCCGCATAGAACTCCTGCAGGAACCCGTCCGGTCTGGGTGTCTTGCCACGGTTCAGAAGAGGGATGGCCTCCAGGACTTCGTCCTGTGTGAAGGGCTTTTCCAGAGCCTCTGCATCCTCCAGGGCCAGGGAGGGCAGACAAGCGCCGGCCCTGCCCAGGAGGGTAGTCAGAAGCGCGTCGGGCGCGCGCGCCGCATAGAGGCAAGTGTAGAAGTCGGCGGAGGTTCCAGCTAAGGCCTCGGAGGTCACCTGGAGGGTGCCATCCGTTGCGCGGACCTCCGGAATGACGCGGTAGATCCTAGGGTAGGAGACCAAGTTATGGAGAAGTTTACCGTTCTTGTCAACCTAGCCATAGATCCGCGCTACAGACGACCGCCACAACTGCTGTGCCGAGTCAAGTGAGACCTGGCGGAGCTCTTCCCGGACCATCGCCAACTGCCGGGTGGGGTCCTCACAACCGACTGCGGTTTGTGCGGACTCTAGCCGGGCAGCTTGGGACTCCAACTCTGCAAGCCGGGCCAGCCGGTCCGCACGTTTGGCGTGGACAAGCCCCCTCGCCACCCCACGAATCACCGCCTTATCGGCCTCCCAGAGGGTCCCCGGCGATGGAACCGAACCCTCGTTGGCAGTGAAGTAGTGGGTCAGTTCCTGCCCTAGCTCGTCCACCAGCGCCTGGTCCTGTAGGAACCATGCATTGAGGCGCCATACTGCATGCGGTCCCGCCGGAGTGGAGCCAACACGGAGGGAGATGAGGGAGTGGTCGGACAGTCCCCTCGGTAAGATAGTCGCTCCGGAGACCAAATGGCAGTCCGTGGCCGGGAGCAGAAGGAGATCGATGCAGGAGTGCGTACGATGGGAGGCCGAGGTATGAGTGTATTGTGCCTTGCGAGGGTTCCAGACCCCCCAAATATCACAAAGCCCCAAGGCCGAGGCCCAGCTCGATAGGGCCATCGCAGAGGAAGTGCGGGTCGCTGAAGGGGGACCGGTCGTGTCGTGCCCCGGGTGCATCACTGCGTTGAAGTCGCCGCCAACGATTGTGAGGCCCATTGGAAGGCGGAGACAATCTGTGTGAGGCATCGAAGTGTCGGGGACAGGAGAGCGGGCGGGACGTATAAGTTCGGGATGTTCAGGGGACAACCCTCCACCACACCCGAGATCGCCACATATCGTACCTGCGGGTCAGTGTGGGCTTGAACAAGGGTGAAGGGGAGACCCTTCCGAAGCAGAACCGCCACCCCTCGGGACCCGCGCTGGAACCCAGAGTGCCAGACCATCGCAAACCCGTACCTGCCCAGGAAATGGCATTGTGTTCCTAGAAGGTGGGTCTCCTGGAGAAGGAGCACGTCCGCCAAGTGGCGATGTGCCGCTCGAAGTACCGCGGCGAGCTTGATGTGGTCAAGGAGACCATTGACGTTCCAGGAGAGAACATGGAGGGGTCTAATCAAAGCGTATGCCATTGGGGGATGGGGGGACATGGGAGACCATGGAAGCAACGAGGGGCAGTTCCCAGGGGGAGGGACCTACCACACCGCTCCAGATCAAAAGGAAGTGGTTGAGACGGACCAGTGGGGCAGAGATGCCCGGGGTCCAAGTGGGGGGCGGGGGAGCAGCCGCCCGCGGCTCGCTCCCGCAGTAGCCCGCGGGGACCCAAAGTAGCAAAAACAGCAGAGAACAGGAGGTGTGTGTCGGACAAGGATGTACCCACCACAGGACAGCAGTAGGAGGAGCTGCAACCAGCTGCCCGCAAGCAGCAACAACTGAGGCCGAGGAGCGGCCGAACAATGCTAAACCTGAAAGCGGCCCGTAGGCGGCTAAGAACAGTAAACACGTGGGAGACAAGGCCCCCCCCCACCCCGGTACCCCTCAACTCCCTTCACCCTACACTTCAAAACAGGAAGCATCTGTCGCCCTAAAGTATAAACACCCAAGAATGAAACCCCCCGCTAGGGAAAAGACACTAAACTTAAACGGTTAGTTGGGAGCAGTAGCACTAGTCTAGAGTCGAACAAAGGAGGACCCCCCTCCGTATTGCCGGATTAATGCCAACAGCCATAAATAGTAAAGCTTCAGAAAGAAAAGAAAGAAAAAGAAAACATTGCAGAGAGTTGCAGCAGGTTCACAAGGGACAGAAGGATGTAGTATCAGAAGAAAGAGATGGATAAGAGTAGATCATAGAAGGGAAGGAAGGCATAAGCAGTCTGAATTCCAGTTCCCGGAAGGAGCCCCTCCAGGCAGTTCGCCCTCCGGGCGTCGGATAAGGCCCAGGAGGCCATTCAAGGGCAGCCCGGATGATCGGGGTGTTCGCCATCAGCAGACATCCTGCGGCTCAGCTCAGGCCACTGCATCTTGTGGGGAGTCCCGGATCACCGGACTGCCGGACAAATCTGAGTCTGATCTGGACTTGCGCAGGCTCGTGCCCGAGTCCAAGGGCCTGTCGATGATAGCCAGGGATGGAGATACAGCCGTTTAGGGGACCCCCTGGTCCGGGGGCGGGGGCGACCACCGTGCCTCCCCCCCTGGTGAGCAAGAGGCATCTCGACGCTGGCGACCTCGCCTGCGGGAGCCGATCCGACGTCGCCGTGACTTGGGTCTCTCGTGGGCCAGGCGGCTATTGGGCCCTCGGGCGGGGGACGGCACCCGTCCAGGCAGAAGGGGACGCTCCTTCGTGAGCCAGGTCCAGGTGGCCTGTGGGGTGTCGAAGAAAAAGGACTTGTCCTGGAATAGGACCTTGAGGCGGGCTGGGAACAGGAGGCCATACCGCAGACCCAGCGCCCTGAGCTTTAGCTTCACGTCGTCATAGGTCCTCCTTTGAGACTGGACCTCCCTGGAGTAATCCGGGAATATCATTATTTTAGAGTTCTGGAAGAGCAGGTGGCCCAAGTCTCTGGCCGCACCCAGGATGGCGTCGCGGTCGCGGAAGTTGAAGATGCGGAGGATGAAGGGTCGGGCATGGCCTCCAGATGGTGGTTTGGGTGCCAAGGAACGATGGGCTCGCTCTATGGCGAACCAGGGGGAGAGTTTATCCGCAGGCATCCAGGAGCGGATCCAGGTTTCCAGGAAGTCGGCCACGGGGCCCATCTCCACCCACTCCGGAAAGCCCAGGAGGCGTAGGTTGTTCCTGCGGGCCCGGTTTTCGGTATCTTCCGCCCTGTGATGGAGATCCGACGTCAGAGTCTGAAGACGGGCCACTTGAGTCTTGAGGGAGGTCAGGTCATCCTCCGCCGTGGAGATACGGGACTCGACTTCGGTAATACGCGCCGTGGCGTTTCTAAGGTCATGTCGAATGAGAGCCACATCCACTCGTACTTCCCCGATTTTAGTCTCGACTGATGCCTGGGAGGCGCTGATCGCCTGGAGGATTTTAGACAAGTTCCCCCCCTCCGCCCCAGGGGGAGGCGGAAGCCCGGCACTGGAGGTATGGTCCGCCTTGGCAAATTGGTCCATACGCAGCTGGGACGAGGGGACCGGGGTCTGCGTGGTCTTTCCCCTGACCATGGCTGCTCCGGGCGTTCAAGGGTCTGTAAGGTGTATCGCAGCTGCAGGTGCTCAGGCCGACGGGTCAAGCCGCCCGATCCTGCAGTGGACCCGGGTATCCGGAGCCCACGGCAGCGCAGGCGGGACCGCCTGCCAGTCGTAGACCTCCGAGACTGCCCTCAGCATGGGCGGAGAGGCACAAGGCGCTGGATCACGGGGGGTAAGATGAAAGGGTAGCCGCAGTAGTCCTGGTGCAGGGAGCGAGGGCAGAGGAGGACACCCAGGCGGGCGTCCCAGGTGGTGCGCCAAACGGCAGCGGGCCCAGCTAAGGTGCAGCAGGGCAGATCAGAGTTCCGGCAGCGCGGCCCCCGGTGTCCCTCACCGGTCGCCACACCACCCGAGCCCCGGATGAAGAACAGCGATGGCGCCTGGGCGGGTGCAGTGGTCGGAGATACGTTTCTGGGCTCCTAATCCCGTGGCAGGCAGTGGACAGGCTACTGCGCGGGCTCCGTGGCGCCGGCTCGGGATGCAGACGGCAGCCCGTGCACCGGGGGCGGCAGGGCGGTGCCTCCGGGGGTGATGAGGCAGGGGGGTTCTGGTCCAGTCCTCTAGGGGACGGGGGTCCTACCTGTGGACAGACGAGGGGTCTATTGCTGCGTGGGGGGTGCAGGGGTGCCCGGTCTCCCAGCCCGGGCCAGTAGAACGCGGGCGAGAGCCTCAGGGGGCACCAACCCCCTCCCTACCCCCTCCTCACCTCAGCCTCAGCCACTCCAGGTCCTCGGCAGGGGCCCCCCGAAATGCCGTCCCTCGCAGAAGTCGTCCGGGCAAGTCTTCTGGAATCACACGGGATGTCCAGTGTTCAGGCAGGGCATCCCCAGGAGGGGGGCCACCGATAGAAGCAGTCAGTTCGGGCCCCCAAGCCTCCCGTCTTCAGCGCCCTGTTCACGGTGGGAGGCTCAAGACCGCAGGGGCACCCTCTTTGCCGCCTCGGCCCCTGGCAGCAGCCGGTCACTAGGCGAGGGTGGAAAGCCGGACAACGAGGAGGCCAGGGACCGCCCTCGCCGGGAGCTCCCACCCAGGGCGGGGGCCCGGTAGAGTGTCCTCAGGGTGCAGCCCCGGCCCCGCGGCGATCCGCGCAGCCCCACCGGCCTGCAGGAGGGCGTCGGCGTGACGTGGAAGATGGTCCAGGGGGGCCCCCACCGCCAGAGATATGCGCAGGGCCTCCGGGCCTCACAGGCCTCTCGTCCGGCTCCTGGTAGGGCAGGGAGGGCCCCGAGTCACCAGCGGGCCCCTCCTCTCCAGCGCCAGGCCCGACGCAGCCCCAACCACCAGCTGCCGCAAGGACAGGACTGGACGGGTCCGCGGCAGGGGGCCAAGGGGCCAATCGCATCGGGGGTCACCCGCAGACCCGGCCGCCCTGGCAGATCCCCGCAGGGCCTATGTGTGCTGCCCATCCCCGGGGCCCGCGCCGCGCCCCCTGACCAGGAAGGAAGGCGCTGCGGCCCCGGGCAGGATTTCATGGCTGGTGGAGGCGGAGGTGATGTGCCCCACCCGGCGGGGCCAGAGAGTCCACAGGGCCGCCAGGGAAGTCCCGCCGGAGTTCAGAGAGCCAGGCCGCCTCGGTGGCTAGCATGGGGCCGCCATCTTGCCGGCCTCGCGGCCGGGAGGAATCAGGTCGGTGGAGGCACCAGCAGGCCCCCGAGGGACTCCAAACCACACCAGGGGGTGCCCAGCGGCCAGGAGAGGTCGGGAGTAGCAGGTACGTCTGCCGATGGAAGCTGCTGCGGGCAGATGTAGGGCGGATGACGGATGGGGGGTCCGGAGCACTCTTAGAAATCAACTGCCATTTTGACGCCCTAAGCCACGCCCCCCTCCACTGCGCTTCTACAGGGCTTTTATAGTCTCTTGAATTTGCTATTCTTTTTTCATCTTCTAAAGTTAGCACTTGAACTTCCACAAAAACAATTCTTATAACGATTTTAATCTCCAAGTTCTAAGTTCATCATTGTCAGTATTTCTTATTGTATTAAGTTCCCCTTGATAAGGTGTCCATTCAGGTTGGAAGCCTTCCCGTCGTTCTACTGAATCCTGGGGCATGTGTGTGCGCCACATGGCACTTTGAAAAATGCACTTTTGTGCATTTTTTAAAGTTTATGCAAATTACCATCAACTTGCAGTTGATGGTAATTAGCGTTTCCTAAATGCGAAGTCGCATTTAGGAAAGGCTTGTTGCATCCCAAATAGGGAATCGCAATTTGCGATTCCCTAAATACATTCACAATTTAGGTTATCGCAAATTACCTATTTTGCGAATTTGCATTTGGGTTGATGCATCCCAAATGCCAAAATACCGGTTGCAAAGGGGCCGATTCTGTGAATCAGCCCCGTTGCGACACGATTTTGATTGATGCATGTGCCTGATAGTGTCTTATGAATTATCATTGACGGAACCCTTATGCTCCTGGTAGACTCCGTAGGAATGTGACGTAAGTGTTAGAGTGGAATGCAATAAAGGCTGATTTAGACTGTTGAGTGAGCGGAATGTAATGAGGCTGATTTCGAATGTTGAGTTCGCAGTTACACGCAGAAGAATAAAGACATGTAATACTAACCTCAGTGTGTAGCATAGTCATTGCTGAGTGACTACCCAAGTTCAAGTTTAACATTTGTATAGCGCACTACTCACCCAGAGGGTCTCGAGGCGCTTCAGGGAGGGGGGTATTTTATTTATCGAATATCCAAGTTTTTAGTTGTTTTCTGAAGGAGAGGTGGTTCTGTGTGAGGCGGAGGTGGGAGGGGAGAGAATTCCAGGTTTTGGCCGCTAAGTAGGAGAAGGATCTTCCACCCATGGTGGATCTATGGATGCGTGGAATTGCGGTGAGGGCTTGATTGGACGATCGTAGGTGTCGGGTGGGGGTGTAAAAGGACAGGCGCGTGTTGAGGCATTCGGGTCCAAGGTCGTAGAGGGCTTTGTGTGCGTGGGTGAGGAGACGGAACGTTATTCTCTTATTGACGGGGAGCCAGTGGAGGTCTTTCAGGTGACCGGAAATGTGAGCTTGGCGGGGGATGTCTAGTATGAGTCTGGCTGAGGCGTTTTGGATGCGTTGGAGTTTTTTCTGTAGTTTGGCTGTGGTTCCGGCGTAAAGGGTGTTTCCGTAGTCCAGTCGGCTTGTGACCAGTGCGTGGGTGACCGTCTTCTTGTTTCGGTGGGGATCCAACGAAAGATTTTTTTGAGCATACGTAGAATGTTGAAGCATGATGATGAGACGGCGTTGACTTGTCTGGTCCTCTAGAGGGAGGAGTCCAGGATGAAGCCCGGGTTACGTGCGTGGTCCGTAGGTATGGGTGCGTTTCCCAGAGCCGGTGGCCACCATGAGTCGTCCCAGGCGGAGGGGGATGAACCTAAGATGAGGACTTCCGTTTTGTCCGAGTTCAGTTTTAAACGGCTGTTCTTCATCCACTCGGCTACTTCTTTCATCCCTTCGTGTAGGTTGGTTTTGGCGGTGTTTGGGTCTTTGGGTCTTTGGTGAGGGAGAGGATCAGCTGGGTGTCGTCTGCGTAGGAGATGATGTTGAGGTTGTGTTTGCGCGCGATGGATGCGAGGGGACTCATGTATACGTTGAAGAGGGTGGGACTGAGTGATGATCCTTGTGGTACGCTGCAGATGACTTCTGTGGCCTCTGACATAAAAGGGGGGAGGCGGACTCTCTGGGTTCTTCCGGCGAGGAACGAGATGATCCAGTCCAATGCTTTTCCTTGTATTCCGATGTTGCTGAGGCGTTGTATAAGGGTGCTATGACAGACTGTATCGAAGGCTGCGGAGAGGTCAAGTAGGATGAGGGCAGCTGTTTCTCCGTTGTCCAGTAGTGTTCGAATGTCGTCTGTTGCTGCGATGAGGGCGGTCTCGGTGCTGTGTTTGGCTCTGAAGCCGGACTGTGAAGGGTCGAGGGATTTGTTGGATTCGA
Organism: Lissotriton helveticus; assembly: GCF_964261635.1. Taxonomy (NCBI): domain Eukaryota; kingdom Metazoa; phylum Chordata; class Amphibia; order Caudata; family Salamandridae; genus Lissotriton; species Lissotriton helveticus. Next base: position 646,127,213 of record NC_136070.1, read on the forward strand.
GGAAGGCGGCGAGCACTGTTGACGGCTTTTTCAATGACTTTGGCAGGGAATGGGAGGAGCGAGATGGGGCGGTAGTTCTTAAGTTCAGTGGGGTCTGCTGTGGGTTTCTTCAGAAGGGCGCTGAGTTCGGCATGTTTCCAGCTATCCGGGAAGGTAGCGGAGTTGAGGGAGCAGTTGATGAAGTCTCGGAGGTGGGGTGCGATAATGGAGTCTGCTTTGTTGAAAATGTGGTGGGGACATGGGTCGGTTGGCAATCCTGAGTGGGTGGAGTTCATCAGGCGGATGGTGTCTTCAGTGGTGATTGGGTTCCAGGCGCAAAGGTTGTTGGAGGGGGGTTTTAGTTCGGAGGTGGGTGGGGTGGACTGGTCTCCGGACTGGTTTTCAAAGCTGTTATGTATGTCAGCGATTTTGTTGTGGAAGAATGAGGCTAGGGAGTCGCAGAGGTCTTGGGAGGGAGTGATGTCGTTGGTGCCGGCGGTGGGGTTGGTGAATTCTTTGACGATGTTGAATAGTTCCTTGCTGTTGTGGGCGTTGTTGTCGAGTCGATCCTTGAATGCTGATTTCTTGGTGGATCGGATCAGCTGGTGGTGTTTGCGGATGGCGTTCTTGAAGGTGGCCAGGTTGTCAGTGGTTGGGTTTTTTCTCCAGGCTTTCTCGAGGGAGCGACAGAACTTCTTGGATTTCTTAAGGTCATCGTTGAACCAGGGGGCTTTTTTGCTATCTTGCTTGATTTGATGTTTTTTCAAGGGTGCTAGTTCGTCAGCAATGTGGGTGATCCATTGTGTGAGGTTGGTGGCTGCAAGGTTTGGGTCCGATGATTTTGCAGGAGGGTTTTGGTGAAGCGATGTGAAGAGTTGGTCGGTGGTAATTTTGTTACAGTTTCAGCGGGTAATTGGTTGTGGGTGGTTGTGGGTCGTAGTCTTATTGTAGTTGAAGTGAACGCAGCTGTGGTCTGTCCAACGGAGAGCTGTGGTGTGATTGAAGGAGATGTGCTTGCTGGAGGTGAAGATTGGGTCTAGCGTGTGCCCGGCATAGTGGGTGGGGGTGTTAACAAGTTGTTTGAGTCCGAGATTGGCGAGGTTGTCAAGAAGGGTGGTGGTGTTGCTGTCCTTGTTCTTTTCCAGGTGGAAGTTGAGGTCTCCCAGTAGAATGTATTCCTCGGAGGGGAGGGCGTGTGGGCTGATGAAGTCAGTGATGTCTTCGCTGAATTGTGTGCGGGGTCCTGGTGGCCTGTAGATGAGGGTGCCTCTGAGTGTGGTCTTGGGGTCGGTGTGGATCTGGAAGTGAAGGTGTTCGGCGGCTGCGAGGTTATCGTCGGAGCTGGTCGTGATGCGGATGGTGTTCTTATGGACGATGGCGATGCCTCCTCCTGTATGGCTGATGCGGTCCTTTCGGATGATCTTGTAGCCGTCCGGGATGGCTATGTCGATGTTGGGTGCTGATGAGGTGTTCATCCAGGTTTCTGTAAGAAAGGCGACGTCCGGCGATGTGGTGTCGAGTAGGTTCCAGAGGGCATTGGCATGTCTGTGGACCGAGCGGGTGTTGAGCAGGATGCACTTCAGGTGGTTAGTGTCGGAGCTCTGTTTGGAGTTTGTGGATTTGGTGTGGGTCTTGATGCAGTCGAACTTGCAGGAGTGGCAGGTGAAGGGTCCATGGGTGTGTCCTGGGGCGGCTTGGTGGCAGTTTGTTGGTCGGCCGGGGTTAAGGGCTGAGAGGGTTGCGGCATCATACGTTACGCGGGTGGAGTGGGTTTTGCGGGGGCCAGGAGGTTTGGCGTTGGGCGCGGTCCAGGCGCGGACGGGCGTAGACGGGCTTACCTTTGGCGCACCTTCGGCGCGCATGGGGCGCTTCCGCTGCGCGAAAGTGCATCAGTCATAAGTGGATAGTGAAGGGGGGCGGAGCGAGGGAGGAGCAGCTGGGAGGCGGGAGCGGGGTGGAGAGGCTGGCTACGAGGCACAACAACAAACAACTAAAATGGCAGCAGGCCAGAGGCTAAACAGGACGAGATTGGGGCACAACTCAGCAAAAACGCTATGAATGGGCAGTGGCACCGGCACAATAATCAGAGCAGGCAAAACTAGCAATACACAGTGGGGCAAAAATTATCAAACAACGGTCAGGCAGTATAGCGCTACGATAACAGCAGATCGGTAATATACACTTTAAACAAACAGTGCCAACAAATGCGCAATAGTTGGAGATTAGCAGTCTGGCAGTAAGCGCTACGATACCAAGTGGAAAATCAGGGAGCAGCGTGGGGTGCGACCGCTTCTGAGGGGCTCAGGACGGTCACAGCGCAATAGGTGGAGGGTAGAGAGGACGCTATAGGTTATAGTGCCAGGCGCCCTTCAGGTAAAAATTACCATTAGCAGAATCCACACTAGGGTAATGTTGGTGCTGTTGAAACATATCCTCTGCAACAGGAAAATCCTGCCACTAATGGGTGAAATTAGGTAAGTAAAGAAACCAATAGCAAGCTTCTAAATAATCACATGAAAATACTCTAGGTACAAATTAATAGTAACCACATTACATATCATACAATAAATAGACACCTAATATTAAAGAAATATATACATTTGTTTTTTTTATTTCTTTTCAGTTCATTTGAATACATTTTGTTTACAAAAAATATATATTAGCAAAAATTAACAACAACACCAGTGGATAGATAGATTAAATATAAGCATAAAATAAGGAAAATATATTATCAAATTAATACAAACAATACTCATTTCCAATTACTTGACATATAATAAAGGCAAGCAGTAGAGAAGAACTTGATGGAGGCATGCGGTAGATGAAAACTACGCACGTTTCGGCATTACTGCCTTCATTAGGGAACCGTCTATTGCACAAAAATCTAGTGATTGAGGACTTGAGCAGCTATAAACTGTCGATGACAAGTCCCCAAATCGATGCTAAAAATTTACAATAGAGGAAACTCTCGCTCCTACAGATGGCTTTCTGTGTTGGTCATAAACGATAAGCACAGCTCATAAAGAGTGTAGATCAATCAATCAATCAATCATAATTTGTAAAGCGCACTACTTACCTGTGAGGGTCTCAAGGCGCTGGGGTGTGGGGAATGCTGCTACTGCTCAAAAAGCTAGATCTTGAGGAGTTTTCTGAAGGTCAGCAGGTCTTGGGTCTGCCGTAGGTGGAAGGGGAGGGTGTTCCGTGTTTTGGGGGCGAGGTGGGAGAATGATCTACTCACCGGAGGTCGCTCTTTGGATGCAGGGGACTGTGGCGAGGGCGAGGTCGGCGGAGCGGAGCTGGCGGGTGGGGGTGTAGAAGCTGAGTCATCTGTTGAGATACGTAGGTCTGGTGTTGTGGAGTGCTTTGTGTGCGAGGGTGAGGAGCTTGAATGTTATTCTCTTGATGGGGAACCAGTGCAGGTCTCTCAGGTGGGGTGTGATATGGCTGCGGCGAGGGATGTCGAGGATCAGGCGTGCCGAGGCGTTCTGGATGCGTTGGAGCATCTCAGGAGTTTGGCCAAGGCTCCTGCGTAGAGGGCGTTTCCGTAGTCCAACTTGCTGCTGACGAGGGCCTGGGTGACCTTTCTTCCTGTTTCAGTGGGGATCCACTTGTAGATCCTGCGGAGCATGCGGAGGGTGTTCAATCAGGAGGAGGAGACGGCGTTGACCCGTTTAGTCATGGAGAGGGTGGAGTCGAGGATGACCCCTAGGTTGCGTGCATGGTCGGTGGGTGTTGGAGCGGTTCCCAGTGCGGGCGGCCACCAGCAGTCGTCCCAGGTCGAAGGGGTGGATCCAAGGATGAGGACCTCCGTCTTGTCCAAGTTCAGCTTCAGTCGGCTGTTCCTCATCCATTCCGCGACTGCATTCATTCCTTCGTGGAGGTTGGTTTTGGCAGTGTGGGGGTCCTTGGTGAGGGAGAGGATCAGCGGGGTGTCATCGGTATAGGAGATAATGTTGAGGCCGTGCCGACGGGCGCGGAGGGCGAGCGGTGCCATGTAGATGTTAAACAGCGTTGGGCTGAAGGATGAGCCCTGGGGTACGCCGCGGATGATCTTGGTGGCTTCGGAACGGAAGGGGGGAAGGCGGACGCTCTGTGTTCTGCCAGAGAGGAAGGAGGTGGTCCAAACCAGGGCCTTCTCTTGGATCCCGGCGTCGTGGAGGCGTGTTCGTAGTGTGTGGTGGCAGACCGTGTCGAAGGCGGATGACAGGTCCAGGAGGATGAGGGCCGCTGTTTCTCAGCTGTCCAGCAGGGTCCCGATGTCATTGGTGGTGGCGATGAGGGTAGTCTCAGTGCTGTGGTTGCTGAGGAACCCGGTCTGGGAAGCGTCCCCGATGTTTTCTCCTCGAGGTAGTGGGTCAGTTGTTTGTTGACGGTCTTCTCGATGACCTTCGCCAGGAACAGGAGCAGGGAGATGGGCCGGAAGTTCTTTATTTTTTTTTATTTTTTTTTTTAAAACCTTTATTGTACAAAGAGTGCTCACAAATACGGGCCTACAACCCAACGGGCTGGCCACCACATAGCAAAAGCCTAATTAGCAATACAAACGTGTCCACAGGATATGACAAAAAGAACACAGGAGACATATCAAAAGCCATAGAGCAATCAGCAGGGACAGGATACATGAAGGTTGATTTTCTTTTATGGGAACGGGGAGTACAGGATCATGACGGGCAGTGAGTCAAGCAACAAGGGAGGGGCCGTGGTGAGCCGCGATTCGGCGATCATAGAAATTACAGGATAAATCCAACACGAACCAAACATATCGATAAATACAATCCCAACTGAGGTACCACAAGGAGAGGATATGGCGTTCGCCGGCCAGCGCCCACCCACCACAGCAACAACCCGACCTAACAAACATGAGTAAAAATGATCCCATCGTAGAAAGCAATACGGTACACACCCCAATAAAAGGAAGGAAATCCCCCGCGAAAGAGGGAGGGGAAGGAAGAAAAAGGAAACAGGAAGGGACTCCTCCCCAACCACGCGCCCCCCGGCGACAAAGCAGGAAAACATAAACCGGCACACGGCATCCATTAAAGATCGATGACGGAATACGTAGTGAGCCATAATCACTATACTACCGGAAGGTCAATGCATCAGAAACACCCCAGGGGGACACATGACGAGAAGGAGTCCCGAAAAAGAGAATACACAAGAGCCATAGAACAAAAAAGGGAGAAAAAAAGGGGGGGAAAAAGACCCCCCAAAGTGACAGACCCCCCCACCCACCCCTCAAGCCCACCCTGCACCCCTGCAGAAGGCTATGGCCTACCCCCCAGCAGCGTGCCTGTCGCCCTAATTAGAACCCGAAATATAGAAGAGCAAAGGCAAGACGGAAACAGAAGACAAAAAAAGAGGGAGGGGAAGGGAAAAGGGAGAAAACACACGGGAGAGGGCCTAGGAACAGAATTGTCTGCACCCACCCACCCGCCTGCGAAAAAAGGCAGAGCCCTCGGGAAGTCAAAAAATATCAGGATACACTCCAGGAGCACCGTAAAATCACACATAATCATACCGTTACATGCCGATCATCCAACCAGTACAATACTACCGCACACAGAGGCAAGTTTGTATCAGCCCTGTCCTTGTTTGTCCAAAGTCGTGGCCGTCCGATTCACTAAGAACCAGACCGCGAAGAACAGAAGGCAAAGAACAGGGAGATCAGACGGCAGTCCAGATAAGACACGTGGAGTAAAACCCGGAAGATCCAGGAAAGTCATAGAACATCGCACACAATGCAGGCACAATTTCAGGGACAGTTCGAGAAAGGCCGACCCAGCTGGGTTGGCACAGGAGCCATGGTCGGTCAGCCGAGGCGAAAAAAGGCAGGAAGAGTCATCGAGTCCAGTCCAGACGGGATACGGCTCCCGGACCAGCGGCAGAGGAGACAGCACAGGACGATGAAGGGCAACGGAACTCCGCACCCCAACAGACGCGGCAGTCGCCGGGCCCATGTTTCCTAGGATAGGGCCAGCCGCACCCTGCAACAGTGAAGCCGCACCCAGTTTCGGGGGCCCGAACGGCCCGAAGAGAGGATCCACCTCCAGGGTGACGACGGGTGCGGCCAAAGAAGCTCGCCAGGCGTGTAGGGCATCCAGGATATCCTTAAGTGTAGGAAAACCTTTACAGTATCCGGCACCCGGGTCATGCGGCGGGCCTCCAGCGCTCGTCCAGGCCCGGCTGAGACATTCAGGGTCGGCCGCCATCTTGGAAGCCCGGCAGGGCCGCGGCGGCCGTCAACCTCCGTCCGGGCAGCAGCGAGGCAAATGAAGACCAGCCGACCGGCAGCAGGGCACTCCAGGGCAGGAAGGGGGGCCACCAGAAGATGTGGAAACGCCGGCTCCCCAGTGCCGCCGGCCCCGTTCCCCGGGTCCGGGCGGAGGAAATCAAAATGGCCGGACCGGAGAACAAAGGGGGAGCAAGCCGAATGTACGGTTAGCCCCGTCAACAGGAGGCAGCGCCTCCACCCAAGGCCCCCGGCCCACCGGAGCCGGCCAGCAAGCCACAGCCGGCCTATACGCACAACGGCCTCTACGACCACGTCCACTGCGCCATCAAGGGCCGATCATCCTGCTCCGCCCCGTCCGGGCGCCGCCAAGAAGGTCCAGGCCAGCCCGCTCCGGAGGCCCCGAAGCGAGCGGGAGCGCCGTACAGGATCCACGGCACCCGAGGACCACCGGAGCAAAAGGTGGGTGCCTGCAAGGCGTCTTAGCACTACAGCACAACAAAGAGGGCTTCCCGGGGCAGGATAACAGCAGGATAGACGATAAAAACAGGCAGGCGAACGGAGCCGAGCTAAAACGCGGCCATCTCGGACGCGAGCTTGGCTCCTCCCTCGGGCCGGAAGTTCTTGAGGTTCTTGGGGTCCACCTTGGGTTTCTTGAGTAAGGCGTTGATCTCTGCGTGCTTCCAGCTCTCCAGGAAGGTGAAGCTTGGTGCTGTAAAATTGTTTCAAGAAAAATATGTTTCACTCCTGTGGATGGCTGTATCTGCTCATTATAAATTTTGGACAAAATGCATAATACTCGTGGTCCGTCTCAGTACTTTCTGTCGTTCAAAACTAGGCTTTGGGTGTAACACCCTCCTGCAGGATACTCTATATTTCGATTGTGACCTTGGATGTAGCCATAATAAAAACGGGCCAACTCCGTACTTTCTGGAGCTTCTTTTCTCTGTTTAAATGCGGTGGAAACCGCCTGGGTATCAGCGACCTGCTGTACTTTGTACCACCCTAATCTAACCCCTCTCTAACCCTTTCCTTGTCCAAAAATATTTTATTGCAAAATCTAAAACCGAGTTTGGTCTTTTTGTTTGCGGGTCCACAACCGGTTTTGCTGACATTAACCCTGACTTTTGGTTTCCCTTTAAGTTTCTTTTTTCACCCTTACCTGTTCCTCCTGCTCCGCTCCTCATTCTGACCCTTTTACGTTCCCCCGCTACCCAGCTCTTTACCCCACCTATCTTGTATTAGTATATGTAGTAGACCTTTGTACTTACTACCATTCCTATGTGTTTTTAGAGTTCATACCTCTTTCTTGAGTGACTTTGCAACTTGTACATTTGCAATTTTTCTCTGTTTATATCTCTTCCTTGAGTGGCTTTACAACTTGTACATTTGCAATTTTTCTCTGTTTATATCTCTTCCTTGAGTGACTTTACAACTTGTACATTTGCAATTGTTTCTGTTTGTATCTCTTATGTAACACATGTAAGCCAAAGTCCTTATGTAACGCAACTGGTTCTTTTGTAAAGCGCTCCGACACCTACGGGTAATGTTCGCGCTATACAAAATCGAAATAATTTAAAAAAAATAATAATAAACACTAGGATAATGTTGCTGCTGTTGGATTATATCCTAAGCTACAAGAAAATCCTGCCACTAATGGGTTAAATGCCACTGCGTGAGTCATTGACTACGTTTGTAATAAAGTGTCTCTTAAATTGACAAAGCTGAGACTGGAAAATGTCACATATTAGCAAACAACAAACAGAAATGTCACACATTAGAAGTGTTAAAAAACAATCAAGGGTGTGGCTCTAAATCAGTAAGGCTGAGTCCTTTCAACGACAAAAACAAACCAAATGCCAATACTGATACTCAATTCTCAACACTGATGCTCTGAAGAAAGAATTACCAGGAGCCATTGAGCAGATCACGCTACTGAAATCGAGGAAGCCTGTTAGGATTAAGCTCACCGGCAGTAATAGAAACGGCGGCCATTGAGCCAGTTTTACACGGCGCCCGAGTGTGGGACGTCGTGGCAAGTCCACAGCAATACGTGAGAAGTACTAGAAGCCACTTCCACACCAGTCCATCGGATTTCTGATTGTCCAAAAGAGTTCATCGGTTGTTGAATTGTCGATCTTCTGACGCAAGTCAAACTGTGTTTCTTGGTCCTGATGAGAACCCTGAAAGTTTGGTGGTTCGAAACGCGTAGACCCTTGTTTTTGCTTTACCAAACAATTGAATACCAAAAGCCTTTAAGCTGTGTTGTGCACGTTTAGGAAATTGTTGTTTAAAATTATGAACTTTTATAAGGAAACAGTGTGCACATCTAATTAAGGCATTAACTATTGTTTTGTTTGGTTGTTTTAGCTGGGGCCAATCACTAGTTGTGAGTATAGATTTAGTGGCCCTACGGACAGTTACATTGGTATGTGTAGGTTGAATGTGTAGGATGAGTGAAGGATTGGATTAGAATGTATGAGTTTAGGAATGAATGTTAGGAAGTGTGATTTTCGAAGTTTTGTACATATAAACGTTTGGCTACTATTTTGTATTGTGGGAATTGTATATAAACTATCTAAGGTTAATAAAGGATTTATGTGTTCTTGTACAAATGAATAAGTTCAAAAGAATAGGTGCTATGAGAATAAAAAGCTATTGATTAGCTCATGGGCGTATGGATTCTTTGTTACTTCGCCATTCTTCTAAGTGTTGAGAATTGAGTATCAGTATTGGCATTTGGTTTGTTTTCGTCGACACATTAGTAGTGGGCAGGGCACAAGTCCTAAAAAAGAAGTGGGGGGACGTTCAAGTTAGGTGGTGTCATAGGAAGTGACGTCACGACAGGAAGTGACGTCACAAAAGTAGTCCCCTGTTATTACAGGGAGTTCCGCTGCACTTGGCAACTGATATAACCTGGCGGCTAGCAACTTTGCATCGCAATATGGTGGCAGACATCAAGTCAAGTGCAAAATGTAAATGGAACACTTGGTTGTTATTGCCGTACCTTGAAAGTAAAAGAGTTGCGTACTTCTTGAATACTTCATTGCACTTTTGGGCAGGGGGGACGGCGTCCACCAGGTAAAGTGAGTAGGGGGACGCCGTCCACCCGCGTGGTACCCCTACTCGAGGCCTGGTAGTGGGGAAACTTGGCAGCCCTGTCTTCACAAAAAGCTACTAGTACATGTGTATCTACATTTAGTCTGTTACTAGCTTGGGGACAGTGGTGTGGTAAAGCTAGTTTCAGGCACATCAGCGCACTGTTTTATTTCGACTAAAACCAGCCACTATGTAAACACAGTACACAATGTTTTAATGGGCTTTTGTTTCTTTTTATGCCCGAAAGAAATATGGCTGCTACCTCTTTTGCTCTTCAGACTGTTCCGGGCTAGACGGCTACTACCACTGTTATAAAGGGGGGATGTCGTTTCTCGTCCGAATGATTTACATGCCTTGAAGCCCATGTGTGATTTTGTAGTTAATTTTTTATATTTATGCAGAACGTTTTATGTTCCCAGAATAATAGGAAAACTAATCCCTGGCTGTTTTCCACCTTCACCTTGGAACATCCCCGCCCTGACCCCCCATTTCTATGCGACGCCAATGGGCGTTCCCATCGGGGGCTTCAGCAGCCAATAGTGAATGTGCCAGCCTCAATTTACGCGAGTGTGCTGAGCCGCGCGCCGGGACTAGACGTCACGTGACTTGTCTATGTCCTGAGCTGGCCTTCAGCTTGGTGCATCACGTGACTAACCCCACGCCGTTTGTCTTTGGCGGAGCTATCTTTCATCAAATAAGAGTGCACGATGTCAGAAAAAAGGCGTGCCCTAGAGCCTCATGGCTGCAGTGATTGGCTGAATTTCGTTGCTCTGCAAGTGACGTAGGCGGAAGCGAAAGGCGGGGCCTATCGTAGGGACGGTGTGTACTGTAGCCGGCGTGCGGTAAGGCTGAGGTGAGAAGAAGAGAGCGGAGACAGTGGCAGGAGATGGAGGAGCGCCCGGGGGGCAGGGGGAAATTCGGGTTACCCGGAAGGAGGCATAAAGAGGGGCCCCGCAGGGGCAGGGTATGTGGGAGTGGGGATGAGAAAGTATCGCAGGTGGAGAAGGGTAGTAGAAGGGGAAATCAAATAGAGGAGTCCAGAGGGGCAAGGATACCCGGAAGTGAAGATGACAGACTTGGGCCACAGGGGGAGATAGGACTCGGAGATGTGGGCAATGGCGAGGGTGTATTTGGAGAGCAGAGACCAGAGTGCACGACAGATGGGGAGATGTCTACGAGGGGAGGTGAAGATGGAGAAAGGGGGCATCGGAAGATCCCTACTAGTGATCATGATGGAGGACTCATGGAACCGAGTGATAGAGGAAGTGACCACGTCGAGGGCATCTTAGAACAGAGGGACGCAGGAAGGGAGCGTGGCGAGGAAGGTTGCGGTCCCGTAGAACACGATATTGGGCAAACTTTGTGTCACTTGAGAGAGAGGACCACTGAAAAACAATATATAGAGAATGTAACGGGTCCCAGGAGTTCACAGATGATTCAAGAACCCCACCCTGAATCAGAGTATCCCCAGGACCCCAGTTTAGATTGTTGTAATCCTGAATATTTGGGGTATAACTCTCAGATGGATTCCGAAGCACACGCTCCTGTTCGGTTTCACTTCCGTGGCTCCAAAGGCAAAAAGACCAGGAGCCACAAAGCGAAGCAAACCAGGTGCAGTGTAGAGAAAGATTTGAATAACCCTATAGAGAGGCGCCCTCGAGGTCACAAGAAGGGGAAGATAAGACCTCAGCGAGAGATGTTATCGTGTGGCCCCATAGTGGACAAATCTGGAGGTCAAATGGGAGAGGCAACTAGGTGTCCCCGGGAGGAGCAATGTGAGGAGGGCTCCACTGAAGGATGCCCAGGTAGGGACGTCGAAGCAGACTGTCAACTGGTATTTCTTGGTGATTCCCTGGATTTTTCTTCAAGAAGTTGTCTTAGAGCAGAGGCAAATGGGGAACAGTCATCAACTAACAAAGGTGACTGTACTTTGTTGGCCTCTCAGCTAGGAGGGAGGTTGGGCGCAGCAGACTGTGGGGATCAAACCACGCTGTACAGGAATCCGGTGTATAAGTATCGCCATATGCATGTTGGGGGCACTGGATTTGACTTTGGAGATGGTATGGCCAAGGATCCTGTGTGTTCTTGTGAGGGTGAAGATGTGAATGGCATGGGCTGCCACAGTGACTCTGGACTTGTGAGTGCCAGCAGGCATGTTTTCGAGTTTAAAGATGGGCACGATGTTGGAAGTTGGGCTGTTGGGTATTCTGGGTGCGAGTTAGAAGATGTGGATGTCGGGGTTCTCGGGTGTAAGTTTGGACCTCACGTTAAAGATGCATTTCTTAAAGACTTCGGTTTTGACTCGAGAGCTGTCAGTTTCGATCCTCGATGTGACTGTGAAGATTTAGCCGTCAGTTTCACGGGATGTGATAATAGAGCTGCAGATGTTGCTACATCTGGGCATCAGTGTCGAGAAAATGCTTGCTGGAGATCAGGCTGTGATACTGAAAGAGTTGGCGGTCAGGGTTTTGATGAGGGCGACGGGAGTGTTAGAAGACTTGAATGTGATGTGGCCGTCGAGTGCCCTGGGTCTAATGACAGGAATGCACTTGTGCTCAGTGCTGAGTGCGACGGAGTTGACGTTTGTGTTTGGTGTCATTCTGGAGATGTGCCCGACTGCAGTCCAGTTAAAGAGCTTACAGGTTTGGGGGGTATGGGGTGTCATCATAAAGAAGCGACTCTGAAAGACCGAGAATGCCATCCGGAATCTGTTTTAGGCACGTTTCTGAGGCACGAGAGGTTGGACGATGTTAGCGAGAGGAACCCAGGCATTGAGCACAGGGATGCTTGTGGCAGTAATTTGGAGAGTCAACGCGAAGGTTTTTGCAGCCGGGCTCTAGGGGATGAATATGTTTCCTTAAGCTGCCCAGGGAGTGCATACAAAGATTCTTTTGATGAAAGCAAAAGGGATAAATACAGAGTGAATCATGGGATGAGCCCTGGGGGTGAGACCCTAACCACGAGTGATTGTGTCTCTGTAAGTCAGTATACAGTTAGGGAGGGTGATCAAGGCCCTTGCGGAAGGAGCTCAGTGGTTGGGTTCTCAGATGCTTCTTGTGGTAGACCAGGGGGTGAGTACCATGTTGCATGTACTAACAACTTATTGGGTGAGTACCAACATTCTAGTGTCAAAACGTCAGGGGATGTTATTGGAGAGGTGGCTGCCAAGGTTTCTGAACCGGAGTCACCACAGACAGACCTTCGAGGCTCACAATGTGAGGCTTGCACTGTGATCTACCAGTACTCCACATTTGAATATGTTGAAAATGTGATTGTGTATCCAGAACATGAGCATGACTCTGTCCCTAGATTTGCCTTTGGAGAGGCATGCGACAAGAGTTTGGGCTGCATGGAGAATGGCTGCCCCGGTGTACCATTCAGTGGGATGAATAGCAATTCTGGAGCCCCAGAATGTCCGTACAGGGAAGATGCCCGGTGCATGTGTTCGATAGAAGAATGCAGGAATGCAGAATTCACAGTTCCTAGCTGCATGTACAGGGACGCAGAGTATTTGGATACAAGCTGGGATTATGAAGACATGGGAGACAAGAGTGGAGATGCTTGGTGGTTGTGCCAGAGTAGCGGTTATGATAACTCGTGGTGGACTTGTCCAAAGGGGCTCTATATAGACCCTGGCTGCTGGTGCCTCAGTAATGATCATGAGAGCAGTGAATGTTGGTGTCCAAGTGATGCAGAGGGGATGAGTCCTGGAGAAGTAGGTTGCTGGCTTTCAGCAGAGGAGTACCGTTGCACAGGGGGCGGCGGTGACTCCTGCGACTTGGTGTCCAGGGGACTTCAAAATGGCTTGCGAGGTTGTAAGGTTGCAGGAATGACTGAGGAGACAGATATTGGGTTACTGAAGGTAGCTACCTCTGAGAAGATCTTGACCTTGGACTATGCAATATCAGGAGAATGCAAGACCAGCTGTTGGCAAGAAGGCCTGGGAGACTCGCCTTTTGAGACACACTGTGACAATGGGGATTCCAGCTCGGAGAATGAAGAGAAACGTAGCTGCACTGGAGGCTTGTGCAGTGAATTGACAGATCTGGGGGTGGTGACGACTTCGGGGGGTTGTCCAGAGATGTCTCCTGTGACGCTTGAGATGGAGTCCCAGCTTAGTCCCCCTTCGGGGTCAGCCGGTGAGGTGGCCTTGCAAGAGCTGGGGACAGTCACTTCTGTTGAGAACGTGGAGCCTCTGGTTGGTTGTGGAAGGCTCCTCGCTACAGAAGTGGTGTGGTTGGAAAGAGGAGGGGAGCAGGGTCAAATCAGGCTCCTAAGGGATCCATCTGTTGACCCTCCAAACACCGAGGATATCTGGGTGCGACGTAAGTGGCCAAAACCTGTGTTAGGATGTAGCCAGACCAGGGCCAATCCCAAAGGAAAGCATCAGTCCAAACAGGCGGCTGATGTCTGGGTACCCAGAGAAAAGAACTCAAGGAAAGTTTGGCATGATTGGGATCTAAGCAAGAAGGGGGACGAGCTGCCGGCGTCTGTTATTTCAGACAAAAGCCTCACTGGTGCCAGAGAAACCCACTTACAGAAGGAAAAAGATGCCGTACATACTTGGGACATGTGGATGCGCAGAGGTAGGGCGAGGAAGTGTGCTCTGGCTGTTGGCTTTGAGAGGGACGGGGGTGTGGACTCTCTAGGGGGGCTGGCCCCCCGGAAGGATAGGCGCAGGGGACAGGATTCCCTGGGCTTGAAGGGAGGTTCTTGACTTTTTTTTTTCTCTGGGGACATGGTAGAGAATGTATTTTAGGCCTGCAGGGAGAAGGTGCAGCTGAGCAGAGCGCTTGTCTATATGAAATCAGGCTTGCTTCTGGAAAGATGGGTTGCGGTATACCCTGCAGGAAGCACATTCACTTGAGGGTGCTGGGGTGGGTGGGAGAGACCAGATACACTGGGCACGATTTCTAAACGTAATGTGTGTGTGTGTGTTTTTTAAATTAATTTTTTAAACCACGTTGAAAACCACCGGCAGGCCCTGTGCACTAGTAGCCAAAATACATCATCTATTCATTTGTGCGTGCAAGACTGTTACAACCTCACAATGTAGAGTATAGGTGCTAGGAAGATCAGTGTCCTTGTGGGAGGCTGGTTAAATCACTCTGGAATCACCCAGCAGCCTGACTACTTGCACATGCAACTGCACTGAAACATCCCAGATGGTGCTTGTTTTTCAAAACTTGTTTTTGGGTGGGTTTGAGGCTATGGCTGCTGAGCCAGGGACCTTTGTATTGGGGTGGGGGGAGGGGGGAGTCCTGTAGCTGGGTATTTTTTTTAAAGAAACTGTTAGTAGAGTGAGAACATTGCTGTGAATCCTGGTGTGGTGCTAGACACGCTGTGTGAAAGCACCAGGTAGCGTGGACTGCGCAAGTAAGGGCTACTTCTCCTGTCTTCTGTCGTCGCACTACAACAGCCACTGGTTTGCATCACACAAGGTCAACTCAGGCTTTCTTCATCTCAAGGTATCTATGAGGAAATGGACCTCTGGTTTAGCTCATGCACAGAGGGGAGGGGATCCATATATTGATGCTGGCTCTAGATTTACCTATGACTTTTGGGGAGACCGTTGTTTAACTGTAAATGTAGGTGTATATAAAGACATGGTAAAGTTAACGATGGCACTTCCATTTCTGAGGGGGAGGGGGTGATTGAAACTTTGGGAGGAGAAGGGAAGAGGCCATTATGTGGACCAGAGTTGGAGTCTGTCGTTATTGGACACCAATGTGTGCCGTCTTTGTCTTTTCCTCAAGACCCTCCATCATGAAACTGAGCTCCTCCGTGGCCGTTGTATCCCTGGTCTTCTGGGCTGCCCTCGCCGTAGGCACCAGCTCACAGGAGAAGAAGAAGATGCAAATCGGGGTGAAGAAGAGGGTAGACAACTGTCCCATCAAGTCCCGTAAAGGGGACGTGCTTCACATGCACTACACTGTAAGTATGTGCGCTCTGTTTCTTGCAGAAAACTGTTTTGCCTCAGCTTATTCTAGGCCAGAGGTCTTCAAACTAGGGGGGCCTCAAGTGATCCCAGGTGGGGACACTAGGCTCTGGGCAAAAAAACATGATGCTGATAATAGTGCTTTGTTTTCAGCAGAAAAGAGTGGCATTAATCTGCTGTGTACTAGGCCCGCCCTAACGTCTTTTGTCATGTATATCCTGGTTGGGAGAAGGTGTCAAAAGGTAAGGGATTGGGAGGAGCTGTCAAAAGGGAAGAGACTCCAAATATTCTCCAAAACCAGAACTTAACTGCAATATTTAAATAAGTCTAGACCTATTTAAACATTGGCAGTTTAATAGAATAATTGTGAAAATTTTTGAGGGGGCCCTGGTGATTTTCGTTTCCCACTGGGGGGCAGCAGCATTAAAACGTTTGAAGTTCACTGTTCTAGGCTCAACTCCTCCCATCCTATATGCCCTGGTGTTTCCTGCACTGTGCAGAAATTCTTGGTCAAACAGCATATTAACCTGTTTTTTTCTCTCTAAAATCTCACAGAATCTTAGATCCGACAGTCTTTCGTAGTTTATGATTTGACTGCTTTGACTCCTCCTTACATTTATCTCTCCACAGGGAACTCTTGAGGATGGTACCGAGTTTGACAGCAGTATTCCACGGGACCAGCCATTCACCTTCACTCTGGGGACTGGTCAAGTCATCAAAGGCTGGGACCAGGGCCTTCTTGGGTAAGGGTGATGCTGTCTGGCATATTATTCTCTGGTTAGTGTATTTCTGGGCTAAGGCATGTCCCTGTGTGGCATCGGCCAATTTTTCTACGTTTTAGAAATGGTTTCCGCATCTCTCGATACTGCGCTTCCCTGACCCTCCTCTCGTGCCTCTGGGCGTCTTCTGAAGCTATTGCAATTAAGCCGCCTCCACCACGTTCTGTCTTCACTGCCCCTGCCATCACTTGGCTTTTCCTCACTCTGTCCCGTGCCCCACTCTTTTTAAAGGACCTGTTCTACTATAGATTTATTGTATAGATTTTAAAACAAATATATCACCGTGCAGTTTTTGTCCCATGCCCTACAAAAACTTATACAAGGCCTGTTTATATCTGTCGCCTGTCAGACATTGTCCACTGCACCCTTCATTGTAAACTTCTTCCATCACTTTTCCAATCAATCAGCAGCTCCTTTCCTGTGTCTACAGTGCTGGGAAAGGGTCTGCCTGACATATGACCATGTTTTGCAATAAATCTTGTTCCTTATAGTAAAATGGGCGGAGTGACGGTGGCGCAGGAGTCGAGCGTGGAACGTAGGGCAGTTGAAGAGGAACATCAAAAATAGTAGACCTCAAACAAGCAACATTGTTATGGGCCGGGCAGGGCAGGCCAAGTGTCAGCACTTTGTTCTTTACAGATATCTAGGGTTTGAATTCTGTGTTCTTTTCGCACAGATTTTCTAGATACAATGGGCACTGCATATTATTGACTTGTATATTTAGGACACCAGTTGCAAATCTCCCCACTGCTGCCTCATTTACAGTAATGTATGTGTGACCTTTCAATATTATCGACCAATAAACATGCAGGCTATACATAGTTCTCTCTTCGTTAAATGGGGTGACACAATCATTTGTTCTCCAGAAAGACCGCTGTGTGTTCAGAGCTGGTGAACTTGAGCCTCACAGTAACGATCTGCATTTTATAAACCCCACCACATCTCCCAGGAGCAACCACATGCTATAAAATGTGGATAATAGTATAAGCAAAAATAATAAGCTTAAAATCACAGAGGAGGTGGGGGTTGAAGAGTGGAAGTTGAAATCAGCCATTTAAAAATACCAGGCTGATGCAGAAGTATGAGTAATATTAATGATTTCATTCTCCTCCTTAGTCACGTTATCCTGGAATAAAGCCATAATGCTCTGAGAGATACAAACATCAAACTCGCCAAAATGAGGGTTCCAAGCATTTCCCTCGGTATCTAAATGCTTCAGCTAAAATGATACTTCATCCCTAATTATTTTCTCCATTTTTTACTTTTAATGGAGTTTTCCATTCCCACCCTCTCCACACGGCCATTGCAAGTCCATTTCTTTGATTCAATAGAAAATAACATATTTTTAGAGTTTATAGCTACTGGGCTTATTGGAGAAAGCACTTCCTGTTTAGATGCAGGTTGCCTGCTTGTAGGAGACAGGAGGTGGCCTTGCAAAATGAACTGCCCCTCACATCACATCTGGTATTAAGAAATGGTCTCTTTCCAGGGAATCGTGCATCACCCAGTTATGTCTCCTACAATATTTATTGACAATAAGTAAGCTACAGTACAACTGTATCATAAGGCACTGTAGTACAGAGAGGATGCCTGACTAATGGAAGACAATATGAAATGGGAAATAAAGTGTAAAGAATCTACAAACTGGAGTACTATGTGCACTTTGAAACGGATTCCTAAAACTGGAAACATGCTTCAAAGTCACTTGTAAATGGAGTGCTAACTGAAGCTGTTGACCTGAAATTAAAAGGTTTTTAAGAACTGACTGGCGTATGGATCATCCAACTATATTTTTATAAAAAGGAGCTGGGTGGATAGTCTCTCCAAAATAAGGCTTGAAAAGCTAAGCACTAAGTGCAGCTGGATAGTGTAACTGAGGTTTCTGCAAGGGAATGAGGCAAAGAAGGGATGATAGGGAATTAAATCTGGTGATCTGGTCGAAAAAACGCTAAATCAGAAAATGGCTCATAGTAATTGAAATCTGGCTTCATATTATTTAATAAACCATACACTTTTGCTTTTCTTTGTTCTGAGCTTTCATTATCTCCTACACATGTCTAATATAAGCACAGGAAGTTAGTTGGGACGTAGGGATTTATAAGAATATCTTGTTACAGGAACGTGCTCACTATTTGATATTTCGGCTGCATCCAGTGACATTAAGGCTTGCACTTCAGTGTCAAAAGGTGTAAGGCAGTTGCACTGTACAACTTGATTATTCAACGGTGTCTTTTCCAGTCTTTATCACGACAAAGAAACATTTTAGGTTGAGCCTGTGACAGCACGTGCACTGCTTCCACTCTTGCTTGTGAGATGTTTTGTTTACAATAAAGGGCTAAAGCCTGTCGAGTGCTTAGCATTTGATGGCTTCATTGTCATTCTTCTTTGTTGACTCTTATTTGGCACTTCCTTACCTTTCTGTGAAGTATGTACCAAGCATAGACTGATTCAACTTAATTAGTGCCCGTCCGCTGTTCAAACTGGGATTGGGGTACTATTTCTTATCCACCCCTCCAACTTTACCTTGTGAGTGGTGCTTCTTTCTCCTTCCACCCACACCTTCTTTGTTTTGCTATTCCCCATCTGGTGCACCCTTCCTTCCCCCGTTTTGCTTTCCCCTTACCCACGTTCTCTGTTATGTCTGCTCTGTCCCTGCACCTCCTTTGTGTTGCTTCCCCCTCCTTTTGTTGATCCCACTATCCTAGCGAGCGACTCCCTCGTATTGCTTCCCCCCCCCCCTTCTGCGGTCTGTTGCTCCTACTCCCCCGCAACCCTCTGGTGTGACTTACCCCCTCATGCTTTTTAGGTCTCGGCTATGGCATTGCTTTAGCAATGCTTTGGCCGAGATATTAAGTAGGGGCTCTCAGAAATGCTCCCAAAGGCGGATTGCCTACAGTGCATGTGTCTGGGCTCGTGCACATCGCACACCATTTGCGGCCTCTGAGCCTCTCTCCGCACTCATGCTCAAACCGGTCCTCGGAAGCTTGTTTCCGGTCCAGGGAAGACATGGCTTGGCAGTTCGGGCTGGACTGTTCCCATGAGGCACAGGGTCAGACTGATTTGCATATAGCCATGTCGGAACTGGGGTGGCAGAGTGGGCTAAAGAACGGTGATGGATTAAACCCAGATCTTTTGACTGGGTGTGAGTGTTTGATTGATTCAGATGCTCCGTCCATCACCACCCCCTTTTGTACCGGTTTGCTTGCAGCCAGCATCAGACTTTGAACACTTCAAAGGAATCCACTCGGGCGCTCCTACCAACATACATTTACTAGTCGTTGTCACAAAGCTTCACAGGAAAGACCAGTGGCACCATATGGACAGCAGGCAGCCACAACACATCTTCCCCACTACTCTTTTCCTAGTCGCTTTCCAGCCGCTCGACTGGCTTCCAAGAAAACCAAGATTCCCAAGTGAACTGCAGTTTCATTTATTATTCTAAAAAAAAAAGATAGATAGAAACATATCTTGGAAATCGCAATGGGAATAATTTGAGTTTTAGTAAACTTTGAGCTCGTAATACCAAACGATAATTTTACTCTCAATAGTGCTAGAAGTAACACATCCTTTCTTCTCCCATTCGGTTACGCTTCCTGTCCTCTTCTGTTTCATTGTTGCCTTCTACCCTAATTCTGCCCTCTATGTTCTCCCGGGTTTTCTATTGAATCTCTTCCACCCATCCTATCTCTTTCTCTTATTCTTCCCCTCTACCTATTCAGATTACTTCTTTCCTTCTTCCCCCTCCTTATTCTGTTCTCTATCTACATCTCAATCCATTCTCCCTTCTTTGTCCTCTCTTCACTTTCACCGCCCGTCCATTTTGTCCTGCTTCTTCATTCTGCCCCAACGCCCCTATTCTGTACACTGTTCTCCTACAACTACATCCCGGAACTAGGTGCAACCAAACACCAACAAAACCTCACATACAAGGGCATGTCAAGGAATGCCTCAGGGAAGTTTCACCTGATGTTATGTCTGAGAGCATGTACATATTGTTTCTGTGTCTCTGCGAGCCTTCACCAGTGTATGTGTATTTGAATGTGTGTATGCGTGACACTACTTTAGGATACACACACTGCGCCCTCACACTACTTTAGGCCACACACACTGCACCCTCACACTACTTTAGGCCACACACACTGCGCCCTCACACTACTTTAGGCCACACACTCTGCACCCTCACACACTCTGCACCCTCACACACAATTACACTCTACTGAATACAACATACACTCCACACAATACCACTCAGTGCCACATAATTATATGCTACATAATTACACCGCTCAACGCAACATACACTCCAAAAACCACTCAGTGCCACATAATTACACGCCACATAATTACACTCTACTGAATACAACACACACTCCACACAATACCACTCAGTGCCACATAATTATATGCTACATAATTACAATGCAACATACACTTCAAAGAATACCACTCATTTCCACATAATTACACACCACACAATTACACTCTACTGAATACAACATACACTCCACACAATACCACTCAGTGCCACATAATTACACACCACATAATTACACTGCACTCAATGCAACATACACTCCAAATACCACTCAGTGTCACATAAGTATATGCTACATATTTACACTGCGCTCAACGCAACATACACTCCAAATACCACTCAGTGCCACATAATTACACGCCACATAATTACACTCTATCTATCGCATCATTTCAGCATCACTCTGCACCACCACAGCATCACTCATGGGCACTACAACATCACTATGCGCTACCACAGCATCACTGAACGCCACAGCATCACTCGTCGCCACCACAACATCACTCCGCGCCACCACAGCTGTAATATGTGCAACCATTCAACAACAACTGGTTCAAATATGTTCTCTCAATGTTTCAAGCTTTATTACAAATGTCACAAAAAGATGTTAATATTTCACTTCTGTTCTTGAATTTTCGTCACAATAAAGTATACTGAACGTAATCTTCACAAAAGTTATTTACAAAAGTTTAAGCTATTGCCATTATAAATTACAATAACTTTTATTTAAGTATTATTTAAAAAAATTAAAGGCAATTGTTATTTGTAATATCAATACATCTAAGTCACGTAAATACAACACATATTGCATTACAAATGCTATAGGTGTCACATTTGCGAAAGTTAAAAGTATTGTCTTTGTGAATGACAAAGCTATTAATTTCGCTATTTTCAAAACCAACACATAAATAAAAAAATTGTCATTTACAATACCAATAGCTCAAACTTTCCTAATGCGAGACCGATTGCGTTGCAAATGCTTGTTTAACATATTGTAGCGTAGGTTGCTGTTCGCCATGGTTTTAAAAAACAAGCATTTACAGTGCAAAAGGTCTCGCAATTGTGAGTTTTTGAGCTATTGTCATTGTAAATGGCAATGGCTTTTATAATAAAATTAAAGGCATTGTCATTTATAATACCAATAGTTCAACGTTTTGCAAAACCAATTCCTATTGTAGTGCAGAGCACAGTGTCCGTGAAGCGGGTGCTGCGCTCAGCATGCAAGATAGAGCGACATAGCACTCTATAAGAAAAGCAGCCGCCCTTGTCCTGTGTGAGCGCGCTGCAAATACAACAAGCATTGGCATAGCCAATAGGTCTCGCTTTTGGGACCTTATAATGTGTAACAAGCCCAGTTAAAGGTCCAGTTGTTATGGGCTATAACAAATGCAGACAAGGCGATACCAAGGAGGGACTAACAAGCCTATTTATGAATCGGAAGCCAGCATTTACAAAGGACAATGACAAATATGGGTGGAGAGTGAGTGGGGCTTCCAGTGCATACTCTAATACAGCATGCCTAAAAGGGTCATGATCATAGAGCTCCCCCCGGACTTTAAACCATTTTGCACAGCCGCTCATGCTCTCATAGTCTTATCTTCAGACTGGGTGCAGATTTGTGCAGTGTTCACCAGTTCGAGCCCACATATAGGGTACACATGACTCCTGACTTGCCTCTTAGTTCCCTAATAGCATGGCCAGTCTGTGCTTGGTCCACAGTAAGAAAAGGAAGTGACGTGGGGGCAGGACTATTTCTTCCTGTTTCAACTTTTATTCTTAATAATTATTACATGCATTATTAAAGCATGATGTGGTAGTGTACTGTTATACAGACAGCACATAGCCACAAACATTCCCACTAACATGCATTTTAACTGATAAAACTATATAGCGTATAAACAAAGGTTGGTTTTTATAAAATATATTTATCATTTGCATCAACACCAAGGAAAGTGTCCATGATTTGTTTTCAGCCTATAAAAAAGAATTCACAACACAAATACAAAAATGTGCCTTCATAACTTAAATATATTTTGAAATGTTTGTACAGTTCAATTATCAGCTGTTTCAATGTTGTTAGAAGAAAAGTCTAACATCTTGCAGCCTTTCGTTTCACACGCTTTGCCCAGCATGATGGTCACACAGTTCACTTTACAGAATACTCTAACTGCACATTGAGAGAAAGAAAAGCAAATCTATGCAGTCAAACAGACTTTTGACCTGTCTCTGCATGCAGAGCAAATGTGAAAAGTTAAAGAAAGATTTAAAGGTATCTTAAGTGCTTATTCAATTTGTGTCGGAACAGAACAGCTGTTATTTGTCAGCTCGCCAGAACAGGTGAGTTTGCCCTAAAAATAGCTGGCCCGAGGAATTGCAGCTGGTCAGCCGTCTCTGGCAAGCCCAGAAGCAGAGGGAGACCAGTGCTCTACCAAGTCCGGGGTGAGACGGGCGCATCCTCCAGGATCCCCTCTCTTTACATACTAGCTCAGCAGGCCTATATGGCCGTATCTGACATCAGCAACATCTTTAACAGGCACGGGGAGACTCTGAGGAACAGCGAGGGGCTTGCCCTCCTGCTCCTTGGTGAACGCGGAGGAAACATCTGCGCAGCGAAGGGCTCCATTTCAAGGTCCAACAGTAAAGAGTGGCCACGGATCTGGCTGTGGGCTTGGAAGCCACGGCTGGGCGGCCGACTGTAGTGGGGCGAAAAATCGCCACACCTGGGGTGTGATAGTGGGGGGAGACCCGGAACAACCGTGAAGGGGTCTCCCCTGCTTCTTGGTGAATTGACAGGCGGCCGAAAGCGGAGGACAAATTGGCGCACCGAGGGCTACATTCTGAGGCCCAGGCTAATGAACTTGTACAGCGGACGGCTGCTGGGACCTTCCTGGCTCTCAACTCGGTAACCAAGTGGGCAGACTGGACCTCTTTCAGGAAAAGTAGGCTCAGACGTAACCCGCCCACGAAAGCCACAGCTGGTGACTTTGTATCATAGGAAAACTGATACCAGACAGGCCAGGCTCCCCTTTAAAAGCCCCCTAAAAAGACTTCTCACTACAACACACAACCAGATAGCTGCCCCAGTCAAAGATGCTCAGGATGTAGACATTAGAGAGCGCTTGGTGGAAGTCAAGTCAAGTCCAGTTTCTGTAACATAGACGGCAAACTAGATCTCATGGCCAGTTGCTTAGACAAAATGAAGGAGAGGGTGGATAAGCATGATGACGCTGGACCAATTTGAGACTAGAGTATCTGATGTTGAAGATGACCAGAGAAAAGGATACCAGCAGCTGCTTAAGACGGAGAAAGTACTCAAAGTAATAAGAGCTAAAAATTAGGATTTGAAAGGGCTCTCAAGGCGCAAAACATAAGAATTATCTGGGTCCTGGAGTCCGCAGCCATAGACAAAATTAAAAACTGTGTAATGAACATGATCCAAGACTTGTTTAGAGAGGCCTTGTCCCCTGTATTCATAATTGAACGCGCCCAGAGGACATTGGCCCCCAGACCGCCACTAGGCACACCATTCCAGCCCTATCATTCCGTGAGTCCTAAATTTCAAGGATAGGGATACAGTGCTGCGACTCTCTAGACAACGCTGAAATCTGCAATATCAAGGGAATGAGATCTTTTTATCTGGACTTTACCACCATGGTCCAGACTGCCCGCAGGGAATTCCTGCCAACCCAGAGACTTCTCCAAAAAGCTGATAATAAAAATTGAGCTCCCATATCATGCCACATTGAGTCATGCACGAGGGCAGGGCCCACCATTTCACTGACGCTAAAGCAGCACTTAAATTTGCCAAAGGACTGCCTGTAAAATCACCTAGACACTCCCTGCGGAATTAGGAGCATGGGAACCTGGACGAAAATAACCTAGTTTGAACCCCAAAATCCTGCGGAACAGCAAACGACAACGCATGCTCAAAGCAGGGCTACAGTTAACGGGGACCTCTAGAGGGGGACTTCACTGCAGTGTCTATTGCCCCCCGCATACTTGCCCTGCTGCCGAGGGAGCCACCTGTGGGGCACAGCCTACCGTTTCAGCCGCCCAGCCGAGAAGAGGGTGGGGTGTTTGCGAGGGTCGTCTTCGCCCTCCGGGATGAGTCCCACACTTGATAACTCATACTGGGGGGATTGTGGTTAGGAGAGAGGGGATCAAATACTCAAGCAAGTGGTGCCTTCACCCAGGATTAAGGATTATTATAGACAACAAAATCCTGGCTGAATTTATCTCCAACCGAATTCGGCCCGGACCAGTCGGGTTTTGTTCCAGACCAATACGCGCATGATCTCAGGACACTGTTCGCAATTATGCAGAGTGTGGAACCTACATTGGTGGAGGGCGCTGTCATCTTGGACGCCGCCAAAGCGTTCGATTAGCTGGAGTGTTCCTTTCTCTTCGGTCTCCTTCAGTGGTTTGGTTTCAGTTCCCACTTTATTCGTCTGTTATATCCAGGACGACTGCACAACTACATCTCAACGGACAAAAATCAGCCCAGTATCCAATCACACGGGGCACCTGTCAGGTATGTCCTCTATCCCCTGTCTTGTTTGCCATGGCGATGGAACCACTGGCGCCCGGCTAAAACAGCAACATGCACCCAGAGGGCTTAATTTTTGATCCAGTAGAGGACTGGTCTCAATTTATGCAGATAACGTAGCGCTGTATGTCTGGGAACCCCATACTAACTTAGCTGCGGTTATACAGGAGGTATACACTTTACAGAGATGTCTGGAATCGAGATTAATTGGACTAAATCCATTATTTTACCCCTCACGGACAACACCCCACAGTTCGAATCTGAGTACTCACTAACCTGGGTGACAGAACCAGTTAAAGACCTAGGAATATGGCTCAGCTGACAAAAAAGGGAATTAAGGACGGCAGACTACGGCAGAGCAATTGCCTGGCTGGAAGACAGACTTCCAATATGGAACCGCCTACCTCTCTCCCTTTCGGGATGGTTAGCAATAGCCAAAATGGAGGTTCTGCCCAAAGTCCTATATCCATTTGTTAATTTGCCACTGCCCATACCCTCCCAATTCTTACGACGATTAAGATCATCACTAATAACCCTTGCATGGGCCGGAAAGCAGCCCAGGATAGTGTGGGAAATTCCTACCCTACCTCTGCCAGGGAAGACTAAACCTCCAGACATGACCTTATATGCTCATGCTGAATTTTTCCATTTCTGGATATACCCTATTAATTTGAACTGCATGTGGCAGTGGAGGCAGAGCTGACACACCCCACCCCGCTGTCAACGGCACTATATCATCCATATCGACACACGGACGACGGACCACGGCTGACTGTGAGATGGACGTGGGCGGCCTGAAATGCCGAGCTCGACTCCCACACCTATATGCTCCCTCCATCCAGATAATTAACAACCCACTGATACCGGCCCTGCTAGACTCGAATGCCAAGGCACATCAGAGGATCCTGTGTACCTTTGCAGACTTATACCCAGAAGGACACTTCCTTCCCCCCTCCTAGATACTGGATGCTACTCAGCAGTCAGTCACGGATGTCCTCCTATATCAACTGCTAAGAGCCACCTGCAAAGACCTACACAATACATTCCCGGATCCCCTGTCCACTCTAGACGCCTTGGACCACATACTGACTAACGCTACACATCATAAATTAATTACACAGCTGTGTACCACCAGTGGAAGGTGGACCCTACCCCCTCCATAACGGTGTAACAATGAGCATACTGCTGTGGTCAAACTGAGGCCCTCTCTCCCAGCTATAGGTTGGGTCTTTTACATTTTAAGTTCCTACATAGAATATAGCATGCGCCCAAACAGTTACACCGTATGGAACTGAGAGAAGAGTCCAGATGTGTGCGCTGCTCGATGCCACAAGCTTCCTTTCTGCAACTGGCATGGGAAGGCCCCAAAATTGCAGAATACTGGATGGCAATACCTCATACCCTCCAACAAATCACTGGGCACACTACAGTACAGACGCCAGTAGTCAGCATTTTGGGATACGTTAAAGAGGAACCACTAGAATGCAGATGACTGCTAGCCATGCTCCTCTTGCTTGCCAAGTGGCAGGTGACCAAACACTGGTGAGGGAGAACCGCGCAACCAGTAGAACACTAGCTGCAGGATGCAGACTACTGCCACAATCAATTAGCGGCCCACTGGGAGCTGATGCCACAGACGTCATGGCCCAGGAGATATGGGAACCACTCTTGTCATTTCTAAGACTAAGAGACAGCACTACCCCAAGGAAACACTGAATAGTAACTAGGAAACCTAAACCAGAGGAATTCGGGCATGGTTGGGTGGGGTAGAGGGAGGGAACAAGAAATGTTGTTAGAAGAATACAAACCTGCAGGAATTCTGTCTACCAAAAAGGACCTTTATAGAAATGCCAACTGTGTGACAATCACATGTAATGCCAGATTAGATGCAACATGTAGGGGCATCCTAAGATATTAATTGTGCATGAAGTACCTACCCATGCCATTCCCTCATTCACTCCCCTCCAACTTGTAGCCCTGTAGTTAACCTGCTATAAAAGTTTGTGTGGTTATTTGAAATTACAATAACGCATTTTAAAAAAAGGTTGTCAAAACATGTTTCATCAAGGTGATGAGTCCGTTATGTACCTTGTGAATGGATTGTTAAGGAAACTTGATGAGGGAGCAGCAGAATGTTACCCTGGACTCAAGCACTGTGTTACCACACTCATGGCAGATTGTAGTTGTAAGAAATTGGGTAATCAGTCAAGTAGGGCGGCTAGCCACCTTGAGCAATAATCCCAATCCTTGTCAAGGTGAACCCTAAAAATTAATAAATTAACCTCAACTCAAACTCCTGGTAGCTAGGGCACAGAGCAAACAGGCTTAATTTAGGGCATTGTGTAATGCTTTTATTCAGTACCAAAACAGTAATAAAGTTAATAAAAAAAACAAGCATTTGCAATGCAATAGGTCTCGCATTAGGAACGTTTGAGCTATTGGTATTGTAAATGACAAATATTTTATTTATGTGTTGGTTTTGAAAATAGCGAAACTAATAGCTTTGTCATTTACAATGCTAATAGTTTTACTTTTCGCAAATGTGACACCTATAGCATTTGTAATGCAATATGTGTAGTATTTACGGGACTTCGATGTATTGATATTACAAATAACTTTTGTGAAGATTTATGTTCACTGTATTTTATTGTGACAAATCTAAGAACAGAAGTGAAATATTAACATCTTTTTGTGACATTTGTAATAAAGCTTGAAACATTGAGAGAACATATTTGAATTATTTGTTGTTGAATGGTTGCACAGATTGATGATGTGGTGGTGTGCCAGAGTGATGTGGTGGTGTGCCAGAGTGATGTGGTGGTGTGCCAGAGTGATGTGGTGGTGTCCCAGAGTGATGTGGTGGTGTCCCAGAGTGATGTGGTGGTGTTGTGAGGCGTGCAGCAGTGTGAGGCGTGCAGCAGTGTGAGGCGTGCAGCAGTGTGAGGTGTGCAGCAGTATGACGCGTGCAGCTTTTGTGGCGTGCAGCAGTGTGTGACGTGCAGCAGTGTGTGGCATGCAGCAGTGTGAGTAATGCAGCAGTGTGCAGCAGTGTGAGGCTTACAGCAGTGTGAGGTGTATGCCAGTGTGCGGTAGTGTGCAGCATGCAGCAGAGTGAGTAATGCAGAAGTGTGCAGCAGTGTGCGGCGTGCAGCAGCGTGCGGCGTGCAGCAGCATGCGGCGTGCAGCAGCGTGAGGCGTGCAGCAGCGTGAGGCGTGCAGCAGCGTGAGGCGGGGATGTTGAAGAGTCAGTCGTAAGTGGGCCGGAACAGAAAGAGTAAAATAACAAGTAGGAGCATCAACTGATGGAAGCAATGTTAGACAGGCATATTCCTGGCAGAGTCCTCAAGATTATCAGAGGTCCCCTTGAAGATTGTTCTGCAAATTAAACGCATTCGTATGTGGAAGATCTGTGGGTCCCAAATGGTGAAATGCTCTGTCCCTTTCTCTGCATCTAGACTGATCATCTGAATTTTAAAAAACATCAGAAAACCTGGCTACTTGTTTAGTGCTGTCCCTTGTTTCCTTTTTGGCTGTTGTCATAAAGTGTTATTAGTTTTATAAATATCGAAACTCCGATCATGGCTCATAGCTGACACAAAACATATACCCTCAAATCCACTAATTGGAGTATAGTAGTCGGATTTAACCGTGCACATCACAAAAAATATTCCATAGCTGGACTTCAGTGAATGAAATCAGAAGTCTTTAAACAACTTTGTGCAACAAAATGGCTTAAAAGTAAAACATGGGTTCAGTTGGTGTAATCCCAATTTGTGGCTGGAACATTTGCTCAGGCATAGCTAATAGGTCTCGCCTTAGGGACCTTATAAGTGTTTAGTTATCCAGCATAATATCCTTGGTGCAACAACATCAAGTGTTGCATGGTTAAACACTTATACGGTCCTAAAGCAAGACCTATTGGCTATGCGAATGCTTTTTTTTCCAGAAAAGGTTGTGATCTGCCCACCTCATGACTATTAATGAGGCACGGATCAGCCTGCAGCTCCTTGTGAAAAGTATCAAATATCTGAAAAAAGAAACCGCGGCCTGTGTGTGAAACAGACTCCTGTCGTGAACAGAACAACACTACAAGCAGAGATACTTTATAAATGGACACGGGTCTGCGTGCAGGGCCCCAGAGCCCATGGGTCACTGTCCAGCCCCACCCCCTGTAAGGAGCCTAAGCCTGCACATGCTGGTAAGGTGTAAAAGATTGACAGTCTAGACTTTGTCAATGGTCCCTGTCAGCCTCAGCAGGGGCAGCCGGTATGTACTCTGCGCCCCCGCTGGGTGGTGACACAACACGTCTGTGGGTGCCCCCACTTCCCATGTGATTCACTCGGGTTTGCAGCACGTGTATGTAGAATAGCCACTCTGACATGCAAAGCAGTTGTGTGCAAGGCTAGTGAAGAGGATTTCACACTCCGTTGCACCAGCCTAGCGAGTGCAAAGTCATTGCTCAGGAGGCCGATAAGATGACAAAGAAAAAGGGGCCTTGGGCCAGCTTGGACAGAAGACCTGTACTGGGAAGGCGGTGGAAAGATAGCACAGGTGATGCTGATCATCTGACGTAGGCTGTTGATCGGCTCTTGTCAAGATCTCGGGCAAGGGTTCGATCCGGGCAGGGGTGACAACTTCTCATCCTTCTAAGGTTGAGAAATCGTGTATAATGGGCTTTGCAATAGTGACTCGTGAAGCGTGAGCGCCAAGAAAAGAACGGATTTGTGGTGTGTGCCTTGTGAACGCACAGCAGTGCTGTTACCAAACCCCCGGCGGCGGCGAGTTTATTTGATTCAGTGGAATTTGTACGTCGTGCATTACAAACGTTCTGGGGGGTCAGAGGTAAAGGAGGTGCTTGCTGTCACCCTTTTGATTATCGCTTCTGTATCGCGGTCTGCCCTGCCTGCCTAATAAGGGCTCATTCATATGTATGAGGCGCTGTATAAAGGCTGTACTTGGGAGCAGAGAAGAGAGGCTCGGCAGAGGGGTGAGAGGGTCATAAGCGGAGCTAGCGTCAGAGGCTGCGCCGAGACTTCAGCAGCGGAGGGTGTCAGAGGGGAAGAGACAGCAGCGCTGGAGAGAGCACAGAGCTGGCTTTGTTGACAGAGAGCATATCGGACACCTTTAGCAAACACCGTGACACTAAAACACACCTCACAACAATAACTTTTTAGCCCATAATATGGCAGATCAAAAGTCCAACACAAGAAAGTCATAATGTGGCAGATCAAAAGTCCAACACAAGAGATCACAGTAAGTCTTCTTCCAAGCGATAGCATGTGAGAGGCCTCTATGGTTTGGGGACTTACTGATGGCAGACTTGCTGAAGGCACACAGCTGTGAAATATTCTATGTTTAATTTTTTAGTGTTACCGTAATTTTTAGGTCTTGTGCCTCACATAATGTTTTGTGCAGGAAGGGTACCCTTCCTGTACAAAACCTATGATGGACTCATGCACGCACCCTAGTGCTGCAGCGCTAAGGTGTGTGTATGGCGCACGGCACCTGTAATCGGCGCCTGTGCAAGGGAAAGGGGAGGAGAGAGCCATATCTTTGGGATGAGTTTTCTTCATTCCTGGAGTTATCTTTACTCTTGGGAGCTGTAAATCTGGGGTTGGGGAACATCCAGCTGCTTTAGCAGGCCATCCATAATGAAGAAATAGGTGATTCCAGTTTCTGAGATTGAGGGAATGAGAGGAAATATTGGGGGTTCTCGTCTGAATCATCTTAAACCACTATCTAGAACAACAGAGAGGCACATGTGACTAGAGCATCAAGGCAACCAACAGCATCCACCTAAGGAAACCTTACACTGATATGGAGGAACCCAATGCTCTGGGTCCCGCCCTATATGTAAGTTTTAAGTCTTTTTTTTTTATTGTAAGATTGGGCCTTAGATGGTCAGCGGGCTCCCTGTCCTTACAGGGAGCACTTATTATTGTTAGTGGAGTTTGGGAGCCTATGCAAGAATTAAAAATCTCGGAGACACTTCCGTAGGCATCACTTTACTGTTAAAGGGTCTAGAAGATGATTATAACCAGTTAAATTGCGATGCCTAGGGGTGTCAATTATCCTTGCATCCGCTTGGTCCACATGTTTCAGCCTAACTAGCTAAGTCTTTAACTGGGATCACTGACTTTCGTCAGTATAAGGATAACTAGTATCCGACTTCACTGGCTAATTGCATTCACTCAAGGTCAGCAAGCATTCATACAATACCCGATTTGAGAAATCAGCTGGAATTGTGCTCCTGCTCTGTGATTTTTTTTTTAAGGTCCTGCAGTATACATAATGACATTGGTACATATATCAGGAGAGACAGAACAAGAAATAAAACAAATCACGAGAGGGAAGTTTCTAACTGTTACATGCCTCGTTTTGCAGATCACACGTGAATGGAAAACACTGCAAACAGGCATTTGATTCAGGCCAGGCTGACCCGCTGTTCCTCTGCTGCACATGCTGCTCGCTGTTCTGCCCGTCACTGCCAATCATAGGTGCCAGGGCCTCTCACGCCGGGGAAACCTCCTCTCCGCCTCACGGAGCACACACACAGTTGCGCCTCTTTCTCTGCACCGCTCACGCTGGCTGTGACTTGCTCGCGACATTGTCCTTGCTGAGCGTACCTGAGGCGCGGCCACGCACTTGGTGGAGTCCAACGGCCGCACCTCCTCAGACAGTCTTCTTCTTCAGCGGGCTCTTCTCTGGCCGGCACTCAGCAACCTGTGCATTAGCCTTCCTGGGCACCCTTCTCCCGTTTGATCCGACAATCACAGCGTAGCACTGCCACCAACCACACCGCAAATTCACGGTATGCACTGCCTTGCACGCGGTGGTGTCTGACCGCCCTCGTCGCGAGTGTTGTGGGATGGTCTATGTTGGGGATGTATGGCGTGCCTAGGGATCGAGAGGCCGATACTAGGGTCAGTAGAATAAATGGGGAAAACCACTCCAGAGCTCTGCGTACCGTCAGCCACGAGCGCTAACATCACCATTTGTTTATACCCCCTGGTCTGCGCCCAGCCCTGGAGGGTGAATGTGTTAAAAACAATCGTACTGGCCGGGTGGCTCACAACGCCTCCGAATTCCGCACAGCTTTAGGTGGGCCGGATGCTGCTGGTGCAGAGCAACGGCAGTTCTACCAAGTCCATACCTGAATGCGAACATCGCCGCCGGCCTGCGACCAGGAAGTCAGGCAGGCCGGGCGCGACAACCGGAAACAGGAAGTAGGAGGGCGGGAGCCTACCCCGCCTCCCACGGAAGAGCCGCGATTGTTTGGAGCACCGGAGCAGGCAGGAGCCTACCCTGCGCCCCGGTGCCGAAGGAGGGAGGAAGAGTCCTGCTGCCGGACCCTGCCGCTGCCGAGGAGAGCCGCCGCACCAAGGAAGCCGGTGAGTGGGGCTTCGCCTTGTTGCTGAGCTGCGAGGGCAGGGGGGGGGCTGTGTATGTGTGTGAGCGTGCGTGCGTGTGTCTTGGAGTCTGTGTGTATGCGTGTGTGTGACACTGTGGGGGGGAGGGGGTGTGTGTGAGCGAGAGTCTGTCTGTTTGTGTATATGCGCGCGCATGTGCACGGCGCGGGACGGAACGTGCGCGTTCGCGCACCCAAATCCGGCTTTCAGGCTCGTAACACCCTCTTGTCCTTCCTTCCCCCGAGACAGGCAACTATACGTCTCCAGCTGGACACGCATCCTTCGGATGCAGTTTACCAGCGAGACCTAAAAACGAATTAGAAACCTAGAGTACATTTTAATAAATAAAATGACACCAAATCCAAAGGTTGTAAATTAAATTAGCTCCAATAAGCGCCAGCTGCAGTCCATTGGTTGCTGTATACCAATACCTAGGTGCAATTTTGAGGCTAACAAAGATGGAATCCGGGTCCGATACAGAAACCAAGTTCGACCCGGTCGGAGGTTTTGCCAATGCAGAATGTTTAGAAGGGGCAGCAGCAGGCTGTAGCCGAGGAAACCTCCATGAGGACAGTTGGCCATTGGTTTTTGGTAGGAAGCCTCAGTGCAGGTGAAAGACATCTTGGTACCGTCGCCTGGTCAAGATTTCTGTGTTTGCTTTAGCCACTTTTTTTGGAGCTCTTCATCCTTTAGTGAGTAAGGCTGCAGGCTATAGCTAAAGAGGGCTCCATGATGCAGGATACCTTCTCGGCGAAGTCCTGCTGAGTCTGCTTTGCTACTGCAAACAATCTCCATATGAAAAAAACCTGAATCTTCAGCCAAGCAGCAATGCACCTCTGTCGGATTGGCTTAACAGGTTTGTCTCAGTCCTCTGGAGGTCTTTTCTGTGAAAATGTTTCCAAGTCTTGGGTGCGGTAGAAGTCCAGCCAGACATAGCCAATGGTTTCAGGAAGTCAGGAAAATGGGTTCAGGAAGTCAGGAAAAGGGCTTAGGTATCAGGAATCACTCTACCAGAAGCCAACAGCAGGGCACAGGGTAGGTCCTGTTGTAACTGATTAGCTGGGCAGTTGCAGGATAGGCCTCTTGCAGCTTGTATCCCTGTAGCTTGAACAGGAGATCAACCTTTTGACCCTTGGACTCCACTTCTTTTGTCGAGGGACAACACATCGAGCCTTCTTTCTGATCTTCTGCAGGTCCAGAAAGTGTTTTAAAGAGGGTGCCACTGGATACCACATTAATACCTGGAGCAAGCTTGTGGGTGGGAGTGACTTCCAGCCTTTCCCTGACCATTGGGGCATAAGTTCCCAGGCTAATCCTACCTGATTTTGCAGTAGCTCCTGTCTGCCAACATACGGTCTCATCTCACAGTGCCCCTCTCTGCCTAAATCCATGATGGTGAAACCCATCTCCCAATGGTCATTCATGTGCTGGGTGTTGAGCAGCCCCTACTCTGGTCACTCAAATCCAGTTCTGTAGGTAGCCCCTCTTGGTACTTGCATGCTTGCTGGACCAAAGGAAGAACCTTTCCAGATGTCAGTTGGACTCTGCCTGGTATGGGGAAGTAAATTAAATTCCTGGTCAGTGCCAAAATGATCATTTTGCCTGACCTAAGCCCCCTCCCCAAACAAAGGCCATTGTCTCTAGTCTGGGAGAATTTTTTCACCTCATTCAGGGCTTGAGCACAAAGAGGGCCGCAACTGGTGGTTGATGCAGATTATTTCCCTTTACACTTAATATTTATTCGGATTTCTTCATTAAATTGGGATTTTATTAAATATAAAGGAGAGTTGTTGAATCACTTTTATAGCTAGTCTCTACCTGGAGGTAGCAGAATTAACATTGCTTCTCAGTGTTGCTCTATGGGCCAGCCAGCCTTCCTAAAGTGAAAATAGTGTGGGCGCTAGTTAATGTATGGGCAGGTTAACAGACATTTGTTCCATAGCTTAATACTTTTAAATGCCATATATCCTGCCTAGTGGGCTACAAGACCTACTTAGGGGTGACTTATTAATATTTACAATTAAGGTCTTTTAAAAACTGCGATCTGACCTGTCAAACTCTTTTGACCGGTCGGATTGCAGTTTTTAAAATGCTCCAGTCAGGCCACAATGGTAGGTATGGAGCCATATTATACATCACTAGGTGGCTGGCAGCACGTGTTTCGGTGTACTGGCGTTTTGCCTTCAACTTAATCAGGGCTAAAGGTAAACGGAACACAACTAATTGTGAGCTATCTCATTAAACCCAATAATTACATTTTCCAAAATATTTGTGATAAGTTACCACCTTCCTCATATATGGCAGTTTACATAAGTCATCCCGGGTGGGCACCCCAGAATAAACTCATGAAAAATTAATCTTAATCAAATACATCGGCTTAATATATCAAAACAATTGACTATTAGTCAAGTAACCACAAATTACATAAACAGTTTCATTAATACACCCATTTACGTCCCATTGCAAATTGCCTCTCCATCACCATTTGAAAATATACAAGAAAAAACACACACAAACTGACAGGTCAAGCAAAATAATACTACTGTGTCTAGCTAAACATGCCTCATGAAATCAACCTTAACTTATTATTCATCAGTAGACCTCTCCTGCCAATATAACATGTACACTTTTACTTGAGGAGAAGAGGTGCATGCTGCAGATCACCCATTATTTTAGATATTCTGTTTGAGTCAAAAGTATCCTCTATTAATCTATGAACATCAAAAACAATACAAATGAAACAAGACATGTAACCCCTCAAACAAAAATCTTCAGGTATATTACTTTAAAACATATTTCTACAATCTGCATATTAGTGGTCATCTAAAACTACACACTTTTAGTTTGAAACATCCTTATAGCAAGACCGTATATAAAATTATGACGTCCTAAATGGGCGCTATATTATTGCACACAAAACAGTCAGGTCAAGCATGATACAACTACAGCGACCACCTTGACATACCTCATGAAATCATCTTTACTTATGAGTCACCTATAGACCATTCATGTTGTTCTAAAAATGTGTACTTTTACTTGAGGCGAAAAGACGAGGGGCATATTACCTACCACCTATTCAATGAGATATTCTGTACATGTCAAGGTGCCCTATATTAATCCACAAACAAAAAAAAATTTACAGGGAAAAGGAGAACTCTAACCCATCCTAAAATTCCAGGTATATTACCTTTACACTTTTGTCTGCATATTAGTAGTCGCCTAAAGCTACATTCTACTTTTATGTTTACTCACAAACCTCCTTATAC
Source organism: Lissotriton helveticus (assembly GCF_964261635.1). Classification (NCBI taxonomy): domain Eukaryota; kingdom Metazoa; phylum Chordata; class Amphibia; order Caudata; family Salamandridae; genus Lissotriton; species Lissotriton helveticus. The sequence goes on from NC_136070.1 coordinate 646,162,773, forward strand.
CAAATCAAGATCACTACTATCAACTCTTAAGTACGCCACTTAGTATCCTGAATTAGGCGTTATATTTTCATCATTATCTGTCTTACACCCGAATTAAAGACCATAAGGTTTGCGGCCCGATCTGTCACAAACAGTTTTTAATAATGATTCTAATCAAAATTTCTTGTTTTGTTATAACCAGAATAGTAAATAAGTAATTATGTACTCTACCCAATCCCATAATAAATTCCTGTTTCTACCCCAACCATTCTTCATTACATGATCTGCACTGTGAAACAAGAAGCTAAGATGTTGGTCTTGAACGTTACACCATCACATGTACAGCCAAAGGATATCTGGCATCAACTTGTTTCAAAGCCCGGAAATTTCTTTCCTATAGTGGTCTAGTGGTGTTCCCTGCATAGATCTTCTCATACTTACACACAAGTACATACACCACAAATCCTGTACCACAGGTTATATTCATATTGATCAAACATTTTCGACCACCTCCATAGCTGAAGCCTTACTTTCAATCTTCTATCCATGGCCCATTTATACATACTACATTGGCCACATTTATAAAATCCTTTGGAGCAAGAAGTCAGTAATGAGCTTTTTCCAATAGGTCTGGGATAACTGGGACTAAGAATACTTTTAAGTGTTTCCCTTTTCTAGAAGTAAAACTAGGTTGTGTAGGGGCAAATCTTTCAACCGTACGCAAATGCCAATGCTTTTGTAAGATTTTCCAAGCTTGTTATCATTTGCATTATAATGGTGACCAATCTTACTTTATTAGAATGGTATTTGTTTTGTTTCTTATTGGTACCCAAAGTTGAAATGCGTACAACCTCTTAGCCTTATTAGTTTCAAAATTACTTACCTAGTTGACATAACCGTTCTGTTCCATATCCTGAATGGTTTTCAAAAACTTGCATTCCTCACTGAAGTTGTGCCTTGCTCTGACCATCTCACCATATGGTATTGCATTTGTTTGACATTTTGTGTGTGAACTAGTAGCATGTCGTAAAGCAGTACATGATGTTATTTTGCAAAATATTCTATTTTGAATTTTGTTGTCCTAGATATAGTATTTCTGTTTGTGGAACTATACGTGTTAATAACTATTTTGAAATGTAAAGGCCATATTGTACTCCTTTTTGCTAATTTTTTTTTTTTAAATGTACAGATTCATTGCCCGGCCAAATCCTAAGGCAGTCAATGAATCTTCCACATTAGTGAATATGTTGGGCCCCAGATATGCCTCTCCTTAAACCAACCCCATAATAGGTTGGCATAGGAAGGGGCAAATCTGGAACCCATTGCAAGATCACATATTTGTTGATACCACTCCTCATCAAATAATAAAAATGTTCTCGGGTATCATTTTTGTCAAAGAAATCAACATGTTAGTATGATCTAACAAGTCTTTCGGTATTGTCCTCAAGAGATGGCTAAGAGCCTGAATTAGATTGCCATGTGAAATATTCTTATACAAAGATACAACATCCAAAGTTACCATTATTATGTTTGAATCCCATATAACGTCACTCATTCAGAACATGTTTAGTAACCCATATGTAAAAAGGTAAGTTACCATCATACGGTCATAAAATCAAATCCACAAATTCTGAGGTGCTTTCAGCTGGTCCTCCGATAAATGAAATAGGTCTACCTGGTAGAAAAGGGATATCTGTGTGTTCCTAGAAGTGTATATAAACATGGGTTGATCAACAAATAAATAGTAATATTAGTCATCATTAAGTAATCCATTATTATGCCATTGTTTTAGGCTAGCATTAATACGTTTAATCCCATATTTGGACTATAATTCAGGTTCGGATAGCAAAAGTGGTCACTTAATTTTCCATTAATGTAATGTCCTAATCCACTCGGTTAATAGCCACAAAATTCCCACCTTTTTCTGCCTCTTATTATCAGATTCTTATCCTCTTTAATTGTCTTAAGGCAGGCATTTTATTGCCATACATTTTTCACAGGTCTGTTTATGGGGTTTCATCCCAGGATGATTATGTAAATTGGCACGTGAGGAATTTTATGAAGGTTATCATCACAAATATTTTGGAGAATGTAATTATTGGGATTAACAATATAACTCATAATAAGGTGTGTTCGGTTTACCTTTAGCCCTGATGAAGCCGAAGGCATAACTCCAGCACGACAAAACATGTGTTGGATAGAGGCTTGAAGAATATAAAAAGAGACAAGATTGGACAATGTTGTTGTGGACTGTTAATTGCAGTGTGCTAAAAGTACCAATAGGTCTTAAGCAATGTATACACTGCCTCTGTAGTGAATGGTGCAATAGGTGTTCACCCTTTTATTGCTCCTCTGTCCAGATGACATTCGTAGGCTGCTTTTGGGAAGTCTTCTCAGCCAAGGAGCAACAGTGGTTTTATACCTCTTCACACATATCCTTTAATAAACAGTAAGGCACAGAAATGCTCTCCTTGGGCCTGTTTCTGTCAGGAAGGCTCCCAGGCCAAGATAGTTTGAATATTGGATTGGAGAGACTGTGCATGTTCTCTGCAAGCTTCTTAGCCTAAGTGTTCTACTGCACCCTGCCTTATCTATAATTTATTAGTCTTCATAGCTGGGCCTGCCTGCTGCAGGGATTAAAACACTTCCTTCAGGTGAGCCTCTTGGTCTTCCCAGGTGGAGCTTGTGGACTTCCATGTTGTCTAAGTAGGGGGCACTGAACTCTGCCGAACCAGCCTGGACCCATTTAACTAATCATGGAAGGTGACAGTGGTATTCTTTAACCTATATGGCATTACATGCAACTGTAAAGGACTTCTAGGTGTGGTGAATGCTGACCTCCCCTTTGCACCCTCAGAGCAATATGCCAATACCCTGACCTGCCGTCAAGTCAAAGGTGTTGAGGAACTCGGTAGCCCCTAATCTGTCAATGAGCTCATCAGTTCTGGGTATTGGATGTGCATCATTCTTGGTGACCAATTAAGTCCTCCTGTATTCCACACTGAACCGCTTTTCTGGAGTGCTACACAGGGGAGCAACCTTTGTTACCAGTTACACAGGGCTACACCAGTGACTACAGGAGGGCTCAATCAGCCCTAACTAAAATTGTGGGACACTTCATCCTTGATATTGACTCTTACTTTGTCAGATAGTCTGTAAAAATTGTTACCTATGTCCCCTATATCAATATCATGGGCACAACAATTGGTAAGCCCTGGGGTTAGTGAGAAATTGGAGGATGACTACCCAGGCAACTGGCAATATTCTCGCTGTTGTCCTCCTTTCAAAGTCGGGGAGAGGGATACACCTCCCACACCCTGACCCTTCTTGCTCATTGTATGGCAGGAGGTGTGGCAGAAGTTCATTCTCCTCTTGGCCCCATCTGTCTCTGTGAGCATGGTGATTTCGGACATCTCATAGTATGGCTTGTCAGTTTACATGCAGGATCCATAAGGGGTTCCTGGCTGTTTGGAAATCCTTAAGTTTGGTTACCTCATGTTTCTTCTCTTTTACATCATAGGGCCGTTCCACCTGTCCTGGGGATACCGGCTTCCATGGGCTGCATCACCCATACTTTTTGGCCAAGTTGGCATTCCACCCGAGTGAACTTCTGGTTGTACCACTGTTGTATCACCTTCTGGCTAGTGTCTAAATTCTCGTTGACCTCTTTCATGTTGCCTCCCATCTTGGCCCTCATGGCTAACAAATAGTCAGCATCTTTTGGAAGTTTCCTGGGCACTTTCTCCACCCCCTTTTTCAGAAAACTGAAAAGTCTTCTTGCATGATGCTCAAACAGTAGCTCAAAAGAATTGAGAAGCTCTACTTTCTAGGGTATTTCCCTATAAGCCAACAGGCATGGTAACCAGATGTCCCACTTGCGTCTTGTGCGCTCAGACAGGCCCACAATCATGCCATTCAGGGTCTTGCAGAATCTCTTTACAAGCCCATTTGTCTGGGTATGGTATGGTGTGGAGAACTTATAGATTACCTCGTTATAGCTAAGCCCACAGTCATCCCACATGTCCTTCGTGTATGTTGGTATGAAGTTGGTCCTGATGTTCAACATCCCCCTCCTTGAGAAACCCCATGCAGGTAAATATTCCCATCAGTGCTCTGGGCACTGTGGACATATTTACTGTTCTCAGGGACATGGCCCGGGTACTGGGTGACATGGTCACCCAACAGCGGTATAAACCTATTCCCTACAGCTGTCTTGGGGTCTTGAGGTTAACACTTTGTCCCCTGTCACCTTCTCAAAGGGTGTTGTCACATCAGGGAGGTTCTGGGGGGGGGGGTCTTGTGCTTCCCACCTGACTTGCCACTGGCCTGATAAATTGTGCAAGACCTGCAGAAAGCATCTGACTTGATGCTCATCGGGGGACAGAAAAAGTGGGTGCCTAGGTGGTCAAATGTGTTGGCTTGCCCTAGGAGTCCTGCCAGCAGAATGTCATTGGCCAGCTCGAGTAGGGCAATCACCAAAATTAGGGTTGACCCAGGCTCAGGGATCAATTCTCACCATGCAGGAGACCATTCTCCTAATAAATGAGATCACCACAGTGGTCACCAGTTTTCTGGTCCTCAGCCTGTTGCAAAAGGCCCCCTCTGAGCCTTACAGAATTCTGCCTGGTATTTAATTCTGCAGCTTTCCACCCGGGTAGCTGAGGGAGGTCTCCCGGGGCAGATGCATCTTCCAGGTTGTGGGTACACTTTGTGCCATATACTAGGGACTTGTAGCCAAGTTAAAAATGCCAATCACTAGTTTGCCAACTCAACCATGCAAAAGTGGGCCACAGGCACTTTACTACTTGTTAGCCAGGACAATGTGCACAGAGTTTCACATCCAGCAAAAACAGGGCAACATTCTGGTGGTACACATGCAAAAGATGGTTATTTTCTTAAGTGCACTTTTTTGTAGTAATTAACAATAGCAGACATGAAAAATGATCTGTTGGCTAGTGGAACTAGAGAGTTGTACTAAGTACAACGAAGGTTGGATGTGCTATAGAATGATCTGCACATCAATTAGCGTTCTCTTATCGTATCCACATCAACCACTTATTATGTTCAACACATTCAATATTGAGTGCAACCTTGGTGTTTGATGCACATCCACCTAGAGCATTAACAAAGACCTCCCGCCCACAAAAATTGCAGCAGAAAGTCACAATACCAAATAAAGATTATTCCGACAAAGAACATTGATGGAGAGAGTGCTAAACTAGAGTCTTTTGAAGTGTGCTTCTGGTAGTGCAAGTGGTAGTTAACTGTATGCCTGTGGCCCAGAGGTGAATGAAAACTACATAAGTTACCAGAATCCAGAGTGAAAGTCCATTTCCATCCTCATAAATTCTTTTCCCCTTGAGATGTTGGCCAAAAGCTATAAATCGATATTTCTCCCAAGATGTTTTGTTTTCAAATTTGATTTGGGAGTGTAATTACCTATTACAGTAGTTTAATATTTCATTGTCTGAGGATTTAGAGAGGTGGCCATTTATTAAGTGATCATTTACATGATGTATACATGTTCAGCTGTGAGCAAGGACCACTACAGCTCTAGGAATGAAGGAGAGTAAAGCTGGGGTTGCTACTGATGACACTTTTTTCTTCCAATTTTACAGGATGTGTGAGGGCGAGAAGAGGAAGTTGGTAATCCCTTCTGAACTAGGTATGTGGTCCTCATTTTGAGCTGATTGTACATCTCTCACAGGAAATCCTTCAAGAGAAAAAAGTCATGGTATCTGAACAAATCCCACTGAATTATGAAGAAGCACTTGCGGGGAGACTGATCACTGGGCACACACTCAGCCGGTATGTGCAGTCCTTTGAATAGAAGGTGCTGCACCCCAAGTGTTGGGGTGTAGTAGATCAGAACCCTTGTAAAGTAGCGTTGTCTGCTTGCTTTACTTTTATTGTGGTTTATCTTAAATTCCTCAAAACATAGCATAGCTAATCTTGGATAAATCTAGGCATGGGAAGAATACAAACAATGTAGTTACATGTACTGTAGCATGTGTGTTTTTTAGTTTTTTTTGTATGTCACAATGTTCACCAGTTCTTTGGCCTCTGCCTCCAATGTAGTCCATATTGTCTTGGGTGAGTTTTGAGCTTTCCTTGAGGAGGGGTCTCAGTGTGTTTCTCTTTATTGGTGTTCAATAAAAGTTTTAGAGGATGGGTAGATCTTGCAAATCATCACCTAACCATGGGTTTGGTCACTCGCCCATACACTATCCCCACCCAACCAGTAGTTGGAATATTCATCACTTGAAACAAGAGCAACGTCTTGTTTGGTGTAACATCCCTTTCTAAACACCCCCCTCCCCTCCACCAAATTGTGAAGAGCTCCGGTTAAGTTTTTTTGTTACTTTATAGAGGGCAGAAAAATGTGATCCCAATATCACATGCTGCATAAGTGTTAATTTACTTCTGATTCTGAAGTACCACCTTTAAGAGCTGAACTTGCTAGAATGTGCTTGATACTGGAGTTCTGTGCTTTCTGGTAGGGTGTTATGGCATGGTGCAGCAGATTAGTAAGTGAATTCGGAAAGGGGTGTTCATCACCCGAGCTGTTCTGGCTCTGCAATGACACTGTGATCTAAAAAAGAATGCTCTAAACATATCTTTCCTTTTTTCCTGCAGGGTATGGCGATCGGGGAGCTCCGCCAAAAATCCCAGGTAACTTCATTAGTTGCATTCATTTCACGTGCCTTTGTTTGGGGGGGGGGAGGGGGGGAGTCTTGGATGGGTGGGTGTCGTGGGGGGTCAACACAAGTGTTGGTCATTAGGACTTTTTAAGACGCAGAGCATGTTACATAGATTTATCTGCAAAAACCAGAAAAAAGAAATGCAAAATGCATTTCTCCACCTTCCCCAGGATAGTCATTTGTTCCTACACATTCAGGAAAGCTTGATGGATAGATTAATCATTGCATATATTTTCCCTCTCATATTATTGCATATACTTTCCCTCTCATACACTTTACAGGGTGCATCAAGCACCCATGACTATGAACTCCTAGTTCTCCTATGAGCTTTTAGCCATGATTCTCTTCCCTGTTGCCGATGCATTCTTCAGCAAGTTAGCATATCTGGGATAATAGGAATGATGTGTACATCCAAATCCACGCTCTGTCTTTGAAGCACAAGAAATCCTAAGATTTGGTTGTTACCAACTTTGAGTGTGTCTATCCTTACAGAAGCTAAATGACCAACTGTTAAAGCATTTTTCTCTGAAATAATTTGCTCCAAACCCTGTGACTGCAGTATTCCAAGATGTCATCTTACTTAGAAGAATTTAGTGCACCTAGAAGTGTAGATTTGCCAGTGATTGCTACTTTCTTAAAAAACAGACATTGATTAATTTTTTTAATACCATTCATAAATGTGTGAAGTGTCAATTGGGATAATCCTATTTGAAGTGCTTCTTTCAAGATCGAATTGTGCTGCTTTTGAACCATTTATTCATATACCCTGCAAATGCTGGCATGAAAGGTAATTTCATTAGGTTGTCCCAGTCCATTACGAGACTTGTTCTTAGAACAGCCATGTTTATGTTTGTGTGATTTGTATAGCGCAGAGCTGCCCAAGAGCTTGCCAGCGCTACAGAGAGGGTGGAGAGTCAATCATGGAAAGAGCCAGGAAGCGAGGGTTTGTAACAGGGCGGGATCCCTGCCGTACATAGCTTTGTGGGCTAGGCAGAGCTCCTTGAACTGGTTTCTGGATTGGATAGGAAGCCAGTGGAGTTTGCTCAGTGAAGCTTTCACTAACTCCTGCTTGGGTATCTTCAGTAGCATCCTGGCCGCCACATTTTGAACCACCTGAAGCCTGTTAAATACATATTTGGGGGCCCCTAGGTACAGTGAGTTATCGTAGTCCAATATTGAGACCACTAGTGCCTGAATCACCGTTCTCTCACCTGGTTGGGGAGAAGGTCTATGATCTTATGGATCAGGTGTAGAATACCGAAGTAGATAGCTGAGTTTTTTTTGCTTGGGTATCCATAGAAAGATTCTGGTCAAGCCACATCCCCAAGTTCTTGACGGCGGGCATGGGGCAGGGCTGCACCCCAGTTATCTCGCCAGATGATCCTGTTGCAAGGGTCTGTGTAGTTAACCAGGAACATATTCTCAGTTTTGTCACTGGTCAGCTTTTAGACTGAAGTTGGACATCCAGTTAGCAATTTTTTCCATGCATGGGACTAGCTGTAGGTGATTGGAGTTAATAGCACCGAGACTGCCAATTGTGTGCCATCAGCATAAGACACAATTGACAGTCCAAACTCCTCTAAAATGTTTGCCAGTGGACTCATGTAAACATCAAACAGGGTAGGGCTGAGTGCTGATCCCTGAGGAATTCCGTACGGGGCAACACGCCTGTCCGAGAAGAGTCCGAATTCCATGCATTGCAAAGATCTTTCCCTTTGGAAGGAGGACAACCATAGGATGGCCTTATCCTGAATCCCAATCTCCCCTAGTCTACTGTGCTCAACCATATCAAATGCCACACTGAAATCAAGAAGAAGAATGGCTGCAGTTTCCCCCTGGTTCAATATAATATTAAGTTTCTCAGTAACTAGGAGGAGAGTGGGTTCCATGCTGTGTTCAGGACGGAACCCCATCTGGGATTGGTGCAGAACACTATTCGCCTCCAGGAATTGTGAGATTGTGCTATTTACGCGTTTCTCAATGACTTTGCATAGAATGGGGAGCAAAAAGATGGAGCAGTAATTCCCCAATAATGTGGTATCAAGATGGGGTTTCTTGAGGCAGGCTATGCTGGTGCTCGGGGATAACTAAATAAAATCTGCCATTGTGGAGAAAACCGGCTCCCTGTCATGGATAAGAATGTGAAGGGGGTACAAGGTCGAGAGGTGAACCCGATTTGATGTTCTTTAGGATGTGGCTCAAATGTTCTATGCTTGGGGCCGGAAAGGAGTCGAGAGCTGGAGCAGTTGAAAGGAGGGAAGGGTCTGGACTGTGATGCTGACCTGAGCTATCTAAAGATTTTCTGTGTGACTTCAGTCCCACCTAAGGGGTTCAGGTGCAGTGAGTTATGGATAAATTACACTTTATTTTTAAAAAAGGTGGCAAGCTCTTTGCATCTTTCCTTGGGGGATGGGGTACTCTGTTCAATGGTGGTAAAGGACTTTACAATTTTAAAAAGCTCTTTGCAGTGGTTGGCGGCCATACTGATCCATTCTTCTTAGTGATATTGCCAGATCGCGTTTTTGTACAGCGTCTTAAGATCAGGTGCAAAAGTCTTCCTCCAGTTATTTCCAGTCTCTTACATTTCTTCTTTTGGAAGGCTCAGCAGCTATTAAACCAGGCTGCTCTTCTGGGATTACATTGTGTTTTCATTGTAGGTTTCTGAAAGCATTTTTCCACTGAATCATTGATCCAGTCCGACCAGTGTGAGTGGGCCTTGTTGGGATCATCTCTTAGGGACTTCGTTGACTTTAGGAGATTAATCCATTTTTCTGGGGCAACCCTAGGCCACTGCAAGTCACCCACCGGCCGAGTCTGACGGGGTGTTGTGTGTCAAGGAAGGGGATATAATTCTGGTCAGACCATGGGACAGGGACCGGGCTTGGAGTCATTAGAAAAGATTGGGTCTAGGATATGCCCCTTTTCATGGGTAGCGGCGTTCACTAACTGAAAGAGTGCCAGGGCTTCGAGATCTGACCAAAGTGTGTTGGAAGCTGCATTATCAGGGTCATCGCAGTGAATATTAAAATCACCAAGTGCTGTAAGAGTTCCTTTTCCTATGATAAAACTGGCAAGGAGCTCAGGAAGGGCGTCTAAAAAAAGTTGTATATGGACCAGGGGGTCTGTAAATGAGGGTTCCAGAAAAAGAGGCAGTGGGGCGAGTGTAATTCTAAACTGCATGGCACTGCCGTTGGTTAAGGTCAAAGGCATAATAGAGCAAGTGACCTGAGCTTTGTGAATGATGGCCACTCCTCCACCCGATTTTCCCATCCTGTCCTGCCTGCTATTGGTATAGCCCGGGGGTAGGGCCATCATGATATCAGGAGTAGAGCTCTGATTCAGTCAGGTTTCTGCAATAAACCGTATGTTGAGTGATTCTTCTTCCAGAAGCATCCCAATCTCTGTTTTATGCCCTGGGAGGGACTTGCCCTTTGAGCGCCATTTTCCAGTGTGCTTTCTTTCCCTGCGTGTCATCGGTGTGGAGTAGGTTTCTCCCAAGCTTAAAAGCACAGTACTGGCAGCACAATATACTTCTATAGAGACTGTCCTTCTCAGTGATATGCGTGCATTGCGGGGGTAATGTGGGCCTGAGCTGGCATAGTTTGTCAGAGTTGCACCTTATCTGATTGACATGCTGTGGAGAAATTTGACCAGGGTTACTGGCCCCTATTCCCGACGGGCGCAGACTAGCTTTCCTTTGGCGTCAGTGGCGTGCCCTCTGCACGCGTTCGCAATGCAGCCAACATAAATAGGTGAGCACATGCAGCTAGACCGGTAATCTGTCCACTCTATGACCGAGAGTAGGAGGGATCCTCTCTATGGTCAAGATGGAGTTATAGGTCCAAAAAACGTGCAATGTGCAAGATTGTATAAATGCTCAGGCAAGCGCTTCTAAAAACAGTTCACTCTATTTAAAATGGATTGCAATTAAAACCGGCAATTTTGAGCTAAATATAAAATAGTCTGACTCGAGTGAAAATCAGTTTCAGGCAGATTCAAGGCAGTTTAAAACAATTTGTGCAAAAATGAGTCCGATTACGAGCTTTAAGATGATTTTAAAAACCTCCAGATCCTCTACAAGTGGTAACACCGAAGGGCCCCCTCTCAGCCTCAGCCATATATACAGTACGAGAAGACAACAGTCCCACAGCCTCATTCAGGCTTATTGCCCAAAATTGCCTTATTTGTTTTTATTAATCAATCCATATTGTCAACTTCTTTTTTTTTTTTTTTTTTTATTAACCCACGAAGTGAGGTGGAAAAAACAGTAGAACATAGAAGTGTCCTTATGTTTTTCATTGATTGCACTAAAAGACAAAACAGTTTTTGCTTTGATTGCAGAGCTATTTCTAACGCTGGCATTACTCAATAAGATATTTTAACGTTTGTTATGTAAATGCTAGATGCTGCTATAGATACCTTAAGCATATCCTATTTTTAAGAACGGAGCCAATAACATTACTTTCCTGGGGACATTCCTGGAGCTTGCTAGTAGAAGGACTACATAGGCTTATTTTTTATTGTCGGCAAGATGTGTCAAGTTTACAGGCCACGAATTAGGCACTGCTTTGGAAACTTAAATTAATAGTCCCATCTAATTTGATCTACAACGCAATCTGCCAACTGAAAGCATTACTTACTTTTAGCAACCGGACGCCCCTTGTGATGTTGCAGGTTTACAAGCTACTCAATTATTCTCATCTCCTTGAAGCGTGAAAGTAGTACAGACAATTAGAATGGATTCATGTTTGCAGTTGCCATACCTACTCTGGATTCATGTTCTGACGGGCAAAATACACAGTCGAAGGTGGAGTTGGCATGCTGGTGCATTGTGGGAATAAAGGGACTTGATTGTGAGTCATTTTACGTATGCCTGAAACTGGAATGACTTTGAAAGACCACACATTGGAGTCTATAGAGCTGAGCACTAGACTGCATGAGAGTTCACAATATGTGAATCTACAATGCTTCAGGTACAAACCGTTTGTCACATGTAAATAACATGTTTCTTTTCTTTATGGCAAGATGGGACAACAATGGGCTGTGACTGACTGGGTCTGTGCTTTTTCTGTAGAGCAAGGCAGGCTGCAAAAGCGGTCCTCGTGTATTATTCTGCATGCACTTAGAGCTGCCTCATCTTAACTGCCTGCTTCCTTCCTCCTGTTCGCCTGCCTAACCTGATTCTCATATCTGCTTAGTCATTATGTGGGTGAGATCTGCAATTGTCTCTGCGAGATCCGAAGGTCACTGACTCGGGTTTCTCATTTCTCCAGGCGGCGCCACATTGATTTTCGAGGTGGAGCTGTTGAAGATTGACCGTCGGTCCGATTTGTAGATCTGCCAAGGATTTTTGTCTTTTGTGGGAATGTGTTTTTTTTTTAAATTACGATCTCTGATGATCTTCAATAAATTTCCTTGTTTTGTTGCAATGAAGATTCCAACGCAAATAAAAATTGGCACAAATGTTTTTGTCATTTCTTGAAGCAAAGAATCGATAGTGGAATGTACATCACATGAAATGATTTATTAGGTTATAATGTTAAATGTTATTTGCCAAGACGTGGAGTAGTAATGACTGGAATAGGATCTGCTGTTTGAAGGTCAATTTGATCTCCAAACTTCATCTGGCGAACTGGACGCAGCCCCTCAGCATACCTCTTGGGGTAGCAATCCTGTTTTGGTGTAGTGTGAACATTAACATGAATCTTGGTTGAAAATTTGAAACTTGTAGGTTGAAATACATTTAGTTTGAATCAAATATTCAGAAACATTTTAGTTTTAAACTCTACATCAACTATGGAAAAATCACTTAGTTTGAAAATAATTTATCAAAACGTCAGCCATTTTGTTCCAAAAGGATTTTTAAAGAGAAAATATTACTTTATGGATACGTTTTTTTTTTTTAATATGCCCTGGCCATCAATTTTGACTTCAGTTATAACTTCAACAGGACAGTTTTACTCCTTACTTCGGTGATAACCTATTAAGGCACTGTTGCAAAGGTGTTGCATTTGCATGTTGTGGTAAGGATTAGAGCTTTCATTTCAAGCTTTTGCTTTTTCACCTTTTTGAACAATGGGTTTCGAACTTAATTTCTATAAAAGTAAATCATTTGAATTGTATGCTCAAACTAATCTACCAACCATGGGGTGTGCAGTAACCTCATTTTGATGTTTGCTGTACACAATAGAACAATTCATGGCTTCATTTCCCACTTGCTTTTTCCCCCAAATAAACCAACCATGTGTTTTGCTCGTTTGCACCTTTTTTGTGTTGAAATAAAACCCCCACACCCCAACAAATCTCTCTTGGAATTTATTTGATTTATGTGGTCCGTTTACCCTGCAGTACTTTCTTGTATTCTTAAAACCAACGATTGAGGAAATGCCATTTATTGTAGCTGGTGACTGTGATACATTTCAATCAGTGCATTCTTTCATCACAATTTTTGTTTTTACCTGAGCACGGTCTCCGAGTTTGCAGCATGTTGTTGTCGTGATTACTATGTATTCACTTCGGGAGTATAGGTTGAATATAGCTTAATCGCTCATTTATGATCCTGTGGTATGATTGTTTATGGGTATTGATGGGCCTTTTTTTTTTTTTTTACATTACATACTCTTGACAAAGGGCTTTAGAGCCTGAAATTTATTGGGTGAATATTGGGATGGCTACCTGGAATATAATGTGAATTCTTACTTGCTGCAGAAAAAAACCTGGGTGGGCATTTCTTCAGCATTTAAAGTTTGAAATCAGGAGCTTCTCTGTGAACTTAAGATCTACTGAAGAATATTGGAATAAATCTCGATTACAATGGATTACATTGATAAAACTTGGATTCTTGGTGTTTGATTTTTGCATTTAATGCTGGCATGGCTGTCGCGGCTCGAGTTTGGAGGGTGACGACCCACCAGCCAGTTATGGCTGATACATCGCAATATTGGTATCATGCTCCCTCTGACACTAGACCACCTTGTTGCCACTGTTTAGGGGGAGAACAAAGTTTAACTAAGTTTTGTGTTCTTGAAAACAACAAGCAGCTGATAATTTGTGTAGGTAAATGTCAATTTTAATAGGGCTGGCTGCTTGTTTTTCCCGTTTGTATCATGTAGATTGATTGCTTTTCTCCTTTTTTTTTTTTAACCTTCAGCAGCTGTACTTTGCATATGACGAGCTCCAGCAGCTGTACTTGCCATATTTCTTTCTTATGACTGTAAGCAAGTTTAGAATGTTCATGTGAAAAGATTATGGAACAGTCAGTCATTCATACAATACGTTAGAGAAATAGAGAAGCAATGTGATTTTCTTAAAAATGTTTTTGTAAGCCTCCCATTTATAATTAAAAAAATGTGCACTCATTAATTCATTAATAATTATTTTCTCTTCCAACTTCACAGATTTTACCCACCAGCAGTTACCTTGTTAAGTTGCCTGATTCTAGTTTTGCATGTATTTGTCTCACACAGTGAGACCTAGTGGCTGCCGAAGGGGGCAAGATGGCGGCCGCTTGAGTGGCCGGTGCAGAGCGGCGACGAGGACGCTGATTGGAATGAAGCCCAAAAGTTTAGTCTAAGCAAGCGCACATCAGAGGCACAGATTGCGGCTGAAAACCTACCCGAAATTAAGGGTTTGGTGACGTACTGGTTCGGGCGTAATGCTGGCTCTCGCTCGCCTCGGATCATCGAGGCTGCTGCTAAGGGCGGTCCTGCGGGCACTGAAGGTTCTCACTCCCACCCGCTACGCTTCAGGAGGAGGGTGGAGCCAATTGCGGAGTCGAACGCGGAGTTCAGTGCGGAGCTGCTGGAACGAGGAGAAGCCGCACGGAGCGGTTGTCGGCGTTCATAGCTGTTTTGTTTTCCGAGAGAGGAATTACTCGCAGAGAGCCCAGCGCGGAATGGCGCCAAAACAGAATCGGGGTACAAAAACTGCCAGTAATAGAAAAAAAACGCTGAAAGAGGAGGTTGAAAAGGTAACTCCTGATGCTACACGCGGAGATGAAAATGTCCAGCCTGATCAGCAAAAAAAAAAGGCAACAAGGAGCTCCCAAGACCCGGCTGGCAACTGCGTCCGTTTTGGAAATGTTGGTGAAAGTGGGTAAGGAGAAGGGGGTTAAGGACTTGGGAGAGAGCAATGCTCTAGAACTGGGAGCTCATTGTATACCCCCCCGACCCAAGTGCCCGAAGATATAACCTTGACTGAAACCGAAAGTAAAATGGAGGCGGAGGTGGCAAATCCAGCACTTATATCTACAAGCAGTGAGAACCTGGTGGCTATTGCACCCCCTCTAGAGCAGCCTATAAATATCTTGCACCCCCAGGCTAAAAGTACTGGGGAGGATAACATTAATGCGGAAGGAGAGACAACTGGCTTATCAAATCCTCCAGTAGCCGAAGAAGAATCAATGCTAAACGGGGCAGTAGGAGGGGTTGGATGTGATCAGGAAAATGATCCAAGTGAAGCCTTCTTCTCCGTTTCTGATGGAGGGGGTGAGTGGTCCGAAGAAGAAGAGGAACATAGTTCTTGTGTGGGGTCAGACACCGACCCGGAAGACGTTCCACCGGCCACCACCATGAAAGCAAAAAAGGCTGTCTGGGGTCAAGAGTTGGTGCAACAGGAACTAAGTTGGGACCATTCCTCAGCTCAGCCCCTATTAGGTAGCCCCTTGATAGAACAGGCTCAAATGTTACTACTCGAGATGATACATCAAGAGATTTTAGCACATTGTGAAGAAACACGCCAAGACAGTCGGAAATCACAGGCTGCACTGAGAAAAATGCAGGGAGTAGTGCGGAAACTTTCTAAGGCGTGTGCTACCACCGGGGACAGAGTGTCAAATCTAGAAGAGAGGGTGGTTACAACAGAGACTGAGATGGCAGAGGCTGTATCCAAGGTAGATGCTCAAAGCTCCCAAGTGACAGATATGCAGTGGAAGCTGGAGGAGATGGAAAATAGGCTCCGCAGAAACAACCTGAGAGTTCTAGGAATTCCTGAGGGAGCAGAAGGGTCAGATATCGGAGCCTATATTATCAAACTCTTCCAGCAGGCTTTCCCTGAACTGTCCTGTTGGGACTGGTCAAAGGAGCTACAAAGAGTGCACCGTACCCCCTTCAAACTAAGAAGGAATGCTAAGGAGGGGGACAAACCTAGGGCGGTGCTGATATTTCTGGGCAATTTATACTTCGCCAGGCAATCGCGGAGAGGGCAAGACCGGATGCCAGGAGGAACTGTGATGGGGTGTCCTTTTTCGTCCGTCCGGACTTCTGCCACGTGACTGTAGAAAGACGCTGGCGTCTAAGGGGGTTGATCAAGCCCTTTCAAGATAGGAAACTCCAAGCGTACTTAATAAACCCAGCCCAGCTAAAAATCATTAATGAAGGGAAAACAATATAGTTTTCATCTGAAATCAAGGCCAAGGAGTATCTGGATAGCCTTGGTAAATAGATACAGATAGCAGATATACTCCTATAGGTTAATAGATAGAGCCTTCGAGCGCGTGAATGCTTAGTTTGCTCTTTAATTTATTTATTTTTTCTTTTCTGTTAATATGGGCTGTTTAGTAGTTGGTGAAAAGTTCTTTTTTTAATGTCCTCACCGCAAATGCACGTCCGTCACATGCACAAACGAGTTGTGTGCTTCACAGTGTGGGGGGTTGGTGAGTAGGGGGTTAGGGCGGAGGGGTGGGAGGGTGGTGGGGGTGGAGGGGTGTGGAAAGACGAAAATTGAAAAAGGGAGCTTAAAGTGCATCACAGTGGTCTTGAGTTTATTCGGACATGGGGAGCAGTTGAGAATAAATAACAGGCTCAAGTGGCAGAACATGTTGGTACGTCAAACTAAAAGCCAGGATGTCAGACATAAAAATATGTACAGTGAACGTGGGGGTGTTAAATGATTGGAGGAAGAGACAAAGATTGGCCCACTTTGTTAAATTTAATAAAATGTATGTTTTATGTCTCCAAGAGACACACCTCCCCTGGGCAAAGAGGAACCTTCTGTTCGTAAATGGGTTTGACTTGGTCGCCTGCTCATTACAATCCTTAATGATTAGAGGGGTCGCCATTCTGGTTAGGAAGTTTCTGGGAGGCGTTAAAAAGGTGAAAGCAGATAGCTGTGGCAGATGGGTGATCGCAGAGCTGGAAATGGGCTTTACCATTTGAGTAATATACGGCTCGAATGGTGGTGATCCAGAGATTTTCGATTTTCTAGAGATTGAATTGGTGGGCTGGTTGGTACCCGTAATAGTAT
This sequence comes from Lissotriton helveticus, assembly GCF_964261635.1. Classification (NCBI taxonomy): domain Eukaryota; kingdom Metazoa; phylum Chordata; class Amphibia; order Caudata; family Salamandridae; genus Lissotriton; species Lissotriton helveticus. The sequence continues at coordinate 646,179,695 of NC_136070.1, forward strand.
GTGGAGATTTAAATATCTCAGCCAATTGGGGGGAGAATGCAAACTACAATGGTCGGAAGCCCCGGGTCTTTAGGGCAATAAAAGCTACGATGGAATCAACGGGTTTAGTTGATGTTTGGGGTACTAAGGAGCCCCATAACTCTGGTTTCACCTACTTTTCAAACCCAGCTCAGAAGCACTCCAAGTTGGATTATTTGTTTATTTCCACTTCAGAAATTAATAGAGTAGCCATATCTAGACTACCGAGGGTGCTCTCGGATCACAATCCCTTGGTAATTATATATCAGAGGATTTATGGCGGAAGAGATAGACCCCTATGGTCCTTTGAGAGGAGATTATTGGAGGATGCTAGATTTTTTTACCCACATTAAGAGCTGGTCCGATGACTTCTTCACTGCTAATAGATATAGCTCCTGCCGTAATATAGTATGGGACTCCTTCAAAGCGGCCTTGAGAGAAGAAACCATCAGCTACTCGGCTAGATTAAGGAAAGAAGATAGGATGGCTGAACTGAAATTATTGAAGAGACTTACAATTACAGAAGAAGAACATGTCAAGGCTATTGCTTCGGGTGGGGATGGTAGTAATAGCCACAATGCACTTATGACCATTAAGGCAGATCTTCAGAAAATGATTACTCAGAAGGCGATGGGGGAATACCAGGCTACAAGAACTAAGCGGTATGAAACTAGAGAACATGCTGGTAGAGCCCTGGCTCTTCGACTTCGGCAAGAGCAGTCTAAAACTACTATTAAGAAGATAGTGGAAAGGGGCAGAGAATATACTGAAGCTAAAGATATTTTACATGTCTTTAGAGACTTTTATCAGAGTCTGTACGATGAGGAAATAAGTTATTGAGAACAGCAGATAAATTTGGAGGATACAGGCCCACGCCTTGATGCCTCTCTTCAAGAAGAACTTGATGGGGACATTACTGAATTGGAAGTAAAGGCTGCCCTCCTGCAGCTAGCCTCAGGGAAGGCCGCCGGTCCTGACTGCATTCCCCTGGAGGTTTATAAGTGCATCGAATCAGAAATCTTAGTTTTGTTAGTACACCTTTTTAATGGGATTGTATGTACTGGGTGGTCCCCGGATTCGTGGAAAGAGACGAACATCATAATTTTTCATAAAAAAGGGAAACCTAGTGAGAATCCGGGGTCTTGTAGACCAATTTCTCTAATCAACTCTGACACCAAGTTGTACTCCAAGATATGGGCCTCGAGAATAGGCAGGATTATTGGCGGCCTTGTCTCCCCTTGGCAGCATGGGTTTGTCCCCGGCCATGGCACGACGGATCATACCAGCAGAGCAATAGCTCTATTCGACGCCAATGCTGCCACGGGAGACGAGATGGCCATGATCCTGCTCGACGCAGAGAAGGCTTTCGACCGTGTGGTCTGGAGCTTTCTCTGGGACATTCTGTTAGGACGAGGATTCGGGCAGAAAACAATTAGAGCGATGTATCAAGATCCTGTTGCCAGAGTCACGGTCATTGGCGAGAAATCGGATTTGTTTTCTATAAAAAGGGTAACTCGCCAAGGATGCCCGTGCTCCCCAATTATTTTCTCCCTATATATTGATCCTCTTATTCAGGCTATATTGGGGTGCCCTAGGCTAAAGCCAGTGATTATTAATGGCTTCGAAAATAAAATATTAGCCTATGCAGACGATCTGGCTGTATTTTTTTCTGATCCCCAGCAGGCAATGGTAACTCTGTCTGAATTGACAAAACAATTCGGTGCTAGCTTGGGGTATTTTCTGAATGAAGCAAAGACCCAGATTATCTGCACAAAAAATATAGCTAAATTAGATTCAAGATATGTGGATGCAGCAGTATACTTGGGGGTGACAATTAATGCTGCAGTTGAGAAAATGGTGGAAGGAAATTATGTACAGTTTATTAAATCAATAGAGATTGATTTGAGAAGATGGGATGGACTGCATCTTTCATTGATTGGAAGGATAAATGCGGTCAAGATGACAATGTTCCCTAAGATATTATACCTCTTCCGGGCCATACCACTATTTGTGGAGGAAAAAATAATGCTGAATCTGGAATATATGTTTATTAAATTTATTTGGCAATATGGAAAGGTAAGGCGGTCCACAAACCTCTTGTCTCTCCCAAAGGAAAGGGGGGGACTGGCTCTACCTAATCTAAGATTGTACCATTGGACATGTCTTTTAACTCAAATGACTGTACTCTTCCAGCCAGGTGCCTTCTATAACAATTTAAGTCCTGAAGCTCACTAGCCCCCCTCTATATATGAGCTATTGTTAGGAAGAAAGGCGATGGGCATATTGCTCTGTGAAGTAGATCGAAGATTTTATAAAAAAGCGAGATATAAGATTATTGACAGTGTTTGGAGGGTATGGAAGTCCTGTAGAAATCTGTGTAATATCCCCAAAATTAATTCATATATTCATATCTGTAATTCTAGCCATTTTTCAAGATTAGGTGCAGAGAGGACCCTAAAAGTTTGGAGTGGGATAGGAATTAAGACTACGGGAGTTAATGGATGGAGATGGGATTATAAGCTTTGAGGCTTTACAAAAGGACTTTGGAATCCCAGATAATCATTGGTTTGTATATCCCCAAATGGCTCATTCCTTGAAGGCTATTAAACCAAAACCGCCACCCCCCGGTAATAGCCCCCTTTTGGACGCATTGACTGGTGGGTGCAAAAAAAATATAAAGTCCATATATAACATCCTTATTCTACAGATCCACGATGATGTTGACAAGACTGAGGTAGCATGGACTAGGAAACCCAAATGTAGACGTTGACTTGGCTCTGGTATTGAATAAAAAGATATTTAGAGCCACAAACTTAAGAGCCCAGCACTATAAAACGGTGTTTAATCTATACTATACACCGGCGGAATTATTTGCATGGGGGGGTTAGAGCAGATGATACTTGCCCAAGATGTGGGGGTGGACAAGCAGACTTATTGCATATGTTTTTCAACTGCAGACTCCTGACCCCAGTGAAGAATGAGATCGAAAAATTTTGGGAGGGGCTGCTAGGTCACAATATCGATCTATCCCCTACCCTGATGATCTTGGGCACTGACTCTATTCTAAATCTGGGCAAAGAGGAATAAGCTTTGGCGTTTATATCTGTGGCTAATCTTAGGATTTTGATATCAGCAGGTTGGAAGGATGTTGTGGCACATCTTTTCAAATGTGGCTATCTAGGCTTCTTGGAATACATAATATTGAGACTTGTCTATATGAGCGAAAGGGGGTGAAAATTTGGGACTTTGGAAGAAGGTTTTGGGCCTCGGTTACTACTTGGAGGCAGACTAATGCTGTAAATGAATGAGTTGATACTTTGCACAATATATGTTATATGTAATGTTTTTTTTAAGGTACCCGTAATATGAAATGCTAACAAGATGAATTAGGCCTTTTATAACTGACCATCGGAGGTTTTAAGCACTTTTCTACTATCGGCCCTAAGTATTTATTTAATGAACTTGTTGATCAATTGCTGTTTTTATGTCCGGATCAATTCAATAATGTATTTTATCTTTGTGATGCATCTTGATTCCCAATAAAAATATAAAAATTAAAAAAAGAGACCTTGTGGCTGCCAACAGAAGATTTCGTAGAACACTCTTCAGTTGATTTATTTCCTCTGAATGGTGTTCTATTCAGAGTAATAGTAGTGTTTCTTTCAACCGTGAGTCAGTTTTGCCTAACAGTATGTATTTATATGTCAGAGGGCAAGGAAAACATCAGATGCTCCCCTTGCCTGGGGCCCCTCTCCAGAATACAAAATGAATTCGTTCTTTAATGAAATGTGGTTGTGATGAACAAAAAATTACTGAGCCATAGTTTTATTATAACATGCCCTGTCATGTCTCTTACTGTGAGTGTCCAAAGACCCAGTTGGGCCTGTTTTTAATGTTAAGGTTTCAGAAGCTCAGAATATGTATGACTGCTTGAGTGCGCAGTCTAGTCTACCTATTGCATGATTGTTGGTGTAGCCACTCACATGAAGTTTGTTCACGGCTTGCCCTTTTTACAAACCAAAGCAGAACATGTAATATCTATAGGTGCTTTTTATACTTAATTGTCCTGTTAGAGCTCCTAGTTTATTTTGGGTCATTAACGGTTCATGTGACCTATGTATACATTTATCTAATTTATTTATATCCCTCTGCCTGACCACTGGCGCGGCATACCTTTTTTTCATTTAGTAAAGGACTACCTATTCTGTATAAATTGGAGTAGCCCAGAGATTCAACAGACACAATGACTCTTTAAGGTGGATTTCTGAATAGCTTTCATTATTGAGATGTGATTAGCAGTTATATCTTGTTGGCACATAATTCCAAAGTCTTAAGGCTTGGAAAGACAATACCTCTTTTATAGTTATATTTTTTCTGGTTCGGGGGATTCGATGATGATTCTGGATTTGTGTCCCTTATATCTTTTATATTTGTCTTTGCCTTTTAAATGCAGAAAGTAGCTGGAGATGTAGGCCTTTAACTGTCTGGCACACACACTGTCTCTCAGACTATTCACACACTTTTACTTCCTGTGTGTCTTCTGACTGAACTCAAGACCTTTGTGGAAGCCCAATGCAGAAATCCTATCCTTTCTTTCCTAAGCTTCAGACGGTTTCCATGCTCTATGAGATCCCCAGCATTTGTCATACCTTTTAGTGCTCCAGTGTGATTGGGTGTAAGTTTGTAATGCCTAATGGAAATAGTGCTCTAACATATGTGATCTTTTGAAATACAGTTTGTCTTTTGTACAAACCTGTTCACAGGCTGTTGTGAATGGTTTTTTTCAGGAATGATCGGTAAATCACTCTTGTTCTATTGTAAGTCAGATAATGCATATCAACGGATTTGTGGTGTTACAAGAAGGGAGGAGCACTATACTCTGCCTAAAAGACCACAAAAAACATGCAATTTTTAAATCTCACCACACAGTTGGAAATGCCAATATTTAGCTTTAGAAGTGGCCTATTTATTCTCTGCACTGTGTTTTTTCTTTATAAAAAGCAGGATGCAACCGTAGAGTTGTAGTGATGCGAGCGGTTCATTGCTTCTTGTGAAAAAGGCAAGTACTTTAATGCACTCCAAAACACATTACTGCTCACTGAAATAACAAAGACCTAGGATTCTGCTCAGAATTGATCAGGTTTAATCTAAGCACAGGTACATGCACACTGTTGAACGCATGAGCCGCTTTCCTGGTCCTGTATGTTTGTCCGTACCAATGCCCCAGCACTGAGTATTTCAAGTCCCAACCCCCTTTAATTGAATGCATGAGGCGCTTGTGAGAGTTCAAAAGTTTCCAGCTTTACAACCTGCCTTCTTTGGATTCTCTTAGCATATCGATGCGCTGGTCTGTAGCTGATGCAGCTTCCTTCGGGATCCACAGGCACTCTGATGTGCGAGTGAGTTGAGTTAAGACCATGCCGGTCAACAGAGTCCGCACCAGTCAATTCATAACTTGGCAGTGATGCCCTTTGGGGAAAGTGGGTGTGATTGAACCTTTTTGGTGTTTCCAGTCCCAGTTGCTCGTAACCAGGTATTTTCCGGTCATGGGTGCTCGTGGTTGTAAGCACTTCAGATTGCAGTCAATCGCAGATGCAGAAGACTCGAGGGATTGTTACAACACGTATAGGTGACATGAAGCTAAGTTGGGAAGACTGGAAGATACCAGTACTCTGGTCAGTACTGGTTTCCACTCCTCACTGCAATCTCTGATTTCTCAGGCTCTCCCAACACTCCTGGACACAGCCTCTGAGCAGCTTCTTCTTGGTATTTGTCTCCGTGCAGGGGACAGATGATCCTTCCACTCTTAGCAGAAAATCAGCTCCATAGTCCCCTGCAGACTCACAGCTCCTCTCAGCAATGTATTGTAGGCTTCAAGTGATGCTCCATCACCTTTGGAAGTCTGGGTATGCAAGGCATCAGCCCTGGATCTCAGGATATCTTAGATTGGTTTGCAGAGTACTCCTTCCCTTGATCAATGCGGAAACTAAGACCATGTTGTAAACTTAGATCCAGGTTTAATTGTAATTTTCCAGACCGGCGATTTAACATTCAGTAGTGAAAAGCCTGAAACTAGTTTGGGAAGAGTTCCTCTTATTTGTGTATTGCAAATCTGTGGAGGAAACTGTCTTCGTCTCCGATTAAGCTCTTCCTGGTAGTGGTGATGAAGAGTGTTGCCCCCTGGAGTAGCCACAACAGCAGCACAATCAAGTGTGAAGCTCATTACCTGGCTTTCGATAGCCGTTATCGGAATAGCACTTGGGAGGAGAAGAAAATCGCAGGCCCTGCCTGAAGAATTCCCTTCACATCTGAAAAAATCTGGTGCTCATCTTCCCATGTCCACTCTCAGCCTTGGTGGTAGTGCTCTGAGAGATGATGTGCAGACTCTCTACTGTCTCAAACTTTAGTGTTTAGGTCAGGTCCCCCCAACCCAGGAATGTCAGAAATACTCTTCTTTGTCTTGGAAGCCTAAGCTACAACTTCCAGCTTGTGATCTGTTCAATCGGGGTCCATTCAGAATAGATCCCACTTGTCTGGTCAGGCGTACACTTACAACATGGAGCATTAGTAACAGCACCACATACAATACTCATGCATAGTCCTCTGGATGTCAATGTTTGGTCTGGGCACTACATTCAAGCAAAAGATTACACAAGTGGAGCAAGTATGCACTACGCTCTTTCAAAACTGTAAAAAGCCTTCTCAATATTAATTTGAAAAAATGCGGTGCGCTGCTGCCACTGATTAATATTTTCTAGGACACATATTGTAGTCGCGTGTCTGCTCTAGGGTACTATTGGTGCAACCTCCTCCCCCAACCCCCTGGGTCTTTCACCGTATGTGGTTACCTAGGCTACAATATGCACGCATTATTGTTGTGCACATTAGACCAAAAGAAAAATGTCATAATGCGAGATAACATGCAGCTGGATTACTTTGGGCAGAGAGCGGAGGAGGAAAGGAGAGGACTGTGACTCAGGAAGGGTTTGGGGAGGGGTGCTACAAGCACTGCACTTCCCTATGTTGCAATAAGCCCGGCTCACCTGCAGCGCCACCAAGGAGAAAGGTTGTCTTACTTTCCTGCTGCATGGAATATTGTTTTGCCTGGAGAGACTAGAGGACAGTGACAGGTAGGTTGGAACTTCGAACCCAGTCTCCCATTTTACAATAGGCTCCTCACAACCTCCACACCCGTGAGGATAAAAGCACTTTATGCCCATCGGAGACCAGAAGAGGCTGAGCTGGGCAACATTTCTCGGGCTTGTGTTTCGAGAATCACTATGTGGAAGTGAAAACACACCTTCACTTTAAAGTTGGTCCAGGTATATGTTTCAAATTGAATCCATTTTGCATCTCCATTCGCAGATGACTCTATATGGGGCTATTTTATTTGATATTCCACAGTTTACAAAGTTTGAGTAAGGATGTGTTAGTTGGACTTGTGGCCCTATGTGTGTGTGCTCTGCAAACTGCTGCCATTTTGTCTTGGGTGCAGTCTTTTTACAGGTTGTTTTTGTTGAAAAAACTTGTGGTCATGAGATGTCCGGTGGCCCACTTCAGATTACTTTTTTACTTCCTTCTAATTTGTAGGTTCAGCTCGAACTCCTGGACTGTTTGCTACATTGTATTTCAGTATTAATATAGCGTTTACTACCCCAATGCGGGCTGCTGAAGCTCTTGCTTACATGGGTAGCATGCTACACCATGTAGGTTGTGTGGCTGAACGGTTGTTGACAAATTCCAGTTGCTTTCGTTTCAGGATATTTGTGGAGGAAGTATCAACGTTCAACCATTGACTGGTGTTTTCAGTTCCGTTCCAGAAACCAGTACGTATTTATGGAGAAATCACCTTTTGTCCAAGGTGTAACACAAATTATCCCTGTTCAGGTCATCATGGCTTCTGTTACTTCTGCCAATCTCCTGAATACAAGGAGTCTTCCTGCACCACTTGCCAATCATGTAAAAATAAGAAAATCTCTGATACTGACACTTTCCCCATTAGGCCTATTACTGTTTCTTCATCTGCATATGCACCAGGACCTTTAGATGTGCCAGACTTCTTTGATGCCTAGAGTAAAGTGGGACCCAGCAGGCCCAGGTGGAGAGTGTAGTTTTCTAGCTCAGACTATCCTAGAGCACCTATCCGTCAACCCCCCCCCCTCCCCCCAATCCCACCACCACCTACTTCTCCTTTCATCTGGAGGACAGACCCATGAGGGATCTGCCTCAAAAAGGTCTCAACAGGAGGCAGAGCAGTGTGCCGGAAGAAATGTGCCATCTTGACCTGAGATAGCCAAAAAGAGGTTCTGACCTTCGGGTTTGGCTCCGAGACCAGAAAGGAGTACTCTGTTCCAGGAAAGCCTTCAGCGGAAAGGAGCGAGCCCCAGCTGATACCCACTCTACCTTGAACTTCTGCCCAACCACTCTTGGAGTCCGCTCCAAACTATACTTCGAAATAAGCTCTGAAAAAGGCCTTGATGCTGAGCTTGGAGACAATAGAGCTGCTTGGTGCCACAGAGCTCTGAGATACCAGATGAAAGGCTGGAAAAAACATATACACCCCAGCACATTATAAAGTCAAACTGCATATTATGAAAGCAGAGGGTTTTTATGGCTGGATCCACTATCCAAATTTGGATGGTGCGTTTCATGGTGAAATAAAGCACGGTCAACTAAAGATCCTGTAAAGGCACTAAGGGTGTAAAAAAATGCAAGCCCTAGAAGATCCTTTTTTTCAAAGCAATGTGGACTGTAGATACACATGCTTTGCATACTCCTTCCATCTAGTGTTGGGTTAAGATGTTTGCAAGTTGTTTTTCTTCAAAGAAGTCTTTCCAGTCATGAGGTAAGGCGACTCCTCCTTTTGGTGACAGTGTGCATGGGCATTGCCTCCATTGTTAGATTGTTTTTTTCTGCCATCTGGCTCAGAGGTGTATTGCTGTCTTCGGTTCGTAACCGTTCTTTGGGTTCCCCTTGGGTGCGCAATTCACTGTACCTTGGAAAGTTTTCTTCATCTTCGATCGAAAACCTCGTGGGCTGCCGTCAGGCCAGCCTTATGCCCATGGAACGGACTCCATTCCAATTCTGTCCTGGGTGCCACGCCAAGTACCCTCGCACCTACCTACATCAGGTTTGTAAGTTGTGCCTCTCTCTGGAGCACAAGGACAATGACTGCGACGCTTGTTAATCATTTCAGCCCAAGAAGACACTACGCGATCGTCTGGCTTGATGACGAGAAATGCAACATCAAAACATTTTACACAATCCGGATATCTAAGGGGAAGAATATGAGCAAGACGAGATTGAAGCGTCCACCACAGTAGAAGAGGCCTTCTCCGTTTCAGAGTCTGATCCTGAGCTCGAGATCAACCTAGAGTCTGAAGACGTGCCTCTGGGACTAGGTGGCGTGAGTACCGAAGACCCCTTGCCCCAAAAAAACCTCCTCCAGGACGCATAAGGCTTCAGCATCACCTCTGCCTTCTGGCCAAGGTCTGCACCAAGCCAATGTTTCCGACACCCCTCCTACCTTTTCAACACCGAAACACATCGTCAAGCCTTCCGGCTCCGGGCAGAGTCTGGCAAAATCATCTTTGGATCCAAAACCATCGGGCTCGAAGGACAAATCTAGTTTTGAGCCAAAACCCTCCGCTCTGAAACAATAACATGCTTTGGAACTGAAACCCTGCGCTCTGAAATTAAAACACGCTTCGGAGCTGAAACCTCCCACTCCCAAGGACAAATTGTTTTCACGCCGAAATCTTAGGACAACCTCCTAGAGCCTCCAGAACCAATTTTAGATGTTCTTAAGGCTAAATTGGATCCTAAACAGAAAAGAATGTATATTAATCCTGATACAGGACATATTTCTGCCAAAACACTAGCAAAACGCAAACTTCTTTCAGAGTACCCTGTCTATAGAATTCCTCTGAAAAAGGATGACCAGACTACCAGCCCTGCTTATCGTGTCCCACAACCCTCTCCACATCCACCATCTACTCCACAGTTAATAATGGAGGATCCCTTACACAACACCACAGGAATATCCACATACAGACCCAGATGGGGATCATATTGATGAGGACACTAATTTGCCTGTAGACCCATGGAATTGCTACACCATTGACCCTCCATTAGATAATGACCCAGACCTTTACCCTGCAAAGCCATCACCACCAGATGATAATATAGCTTATCAACAACTCATTGCTAGAGCAGCAGAGTATCATGGAGTGGCCTTCCATAAAGATTATTTAGAAGAAGACTTTTTTTTTTTTAAACACTTGAGTCCACACTCCGGTCAAGTCAAACACTCCCCATGCTTAAAGGCATGATGAGGCATGCAGAGGATATCTTCCAAGACCCTGTACAAGCTTGTGTTTTAACTCCAAGAGTAGATACAAATATAAACCCTCACCATCAGATCCTGTGTTTATCAAAGGACCATTACCTCTCAACTTCCTAGTATTGTCCAATGCTTGCAAAATAGCTAATTCACAAACCTATGGTGATGCACCTCCCCCAGACAGAGAATCTAAGCTAATAGATGCCTCAGGAAAACGAGTGGCTGTTCATACCACTAACCACTGGCGCATCGCAAGCACACAGGGCCTACTAGCTAGATATGACAGGACACACTGGGATGAAATGGAGCAGCTGCTCCTATACCTTTCAGAAGAACACAAAGCCAAACAGTCGAAGAGGGAAAACTCAGCTATAACTCCTCAAGCAGATGTGCTTTAGATGCAGCTGGCACTACAGCTAAAGAGATTAATTCCAGCATTCTCCTTAGAAGGCATGCATGGCGTAGGATTTCGGGGTTTAAGCCTCAAGTTCAGCAGTACATTTTAAACACTCCGTTTGACAAAGAACACCTGTTTGGTCCTGTAGCCGACCAGTCCTTAGAGAAAATGTAAAAAGATGCCGAAGTGCAAAGTCCATGGGAGCGATCCAGTCCCCATCAAATAGGGGCTCCTTTTGCCGCTACTTTTACAGAGCAGGGTCTAAAACAACATCCTCAGACCCAAATGCTTCCTCTTATAAAAGCCACAATCAATCCTTTAACTCGATATTTTTCTATAGAGGAGGATATACAGAAAACAATTCCAAAGGTAGGGGTGAAGGTGCCACACTGCGTAACACCCCTTCCCCTAACAAATAGTAGCTTGTCCACACTTCCCCTATCACTTAACACTTGCCGGGTAAAGACTTCAACAATTTCTCTCCATTTGGCAATCCATAACAACCGACAAATGGTTAATCAACATTATCCAACATGGTTATTGCCTGGAGCTTACCACCAATCCTCCAGACATTCCACCTGGCATTCACAAACTCGTCACACCATTTACAGTTACTCAAACAAGAGGTGCAATCTCTCTTAGAGAAATGAGCCCTAGAACCAGTTCCATGACAGTGCCATGGTTCAGGGGTTTACTCTCTCTATTTTATCATTCCCAAAAAGGACGGCTCTTTAAGGCCAATTTTAGATCTCAGTGTTAAACCACTACAGAACACTTCCATATAGTAACGCTTCAAGAGCTCCTTTCTCTTCAACAGCAAGGCGATTTTATGTCTACCCTAGACTTAAAAGCTGCATATTTTCACATCCCTGTTCATCCAGCTCATCACAAATTTCTCAGATTTGTGATAGCAGGCAAATACTACCAGTTCAAAGTACTCTCATTCGGAGTAACTCCAGCACCCAGAGTGTTTACCAAATGTCCAGCAGTCATGGCAGCTCATCTCAGAAGACAACAAATTCACGTCTTCCCATACTGCAGACGACTGGCTCATCAAAGCCAGCACCCACTAAGTTGCCTAGGACACGCTCAGATTGCGCTACTCCTACTCCACCAATTGGGTTTCACGGTCAACATGCAAAATTCTCACCTACAGTCTTCACAGAAACCATCTTATCTAGGAGCCACTCTCAACACTCGCACTGCTCTAGCCTCTCCCAATACAGACAGAATTTGCAATATCCAGATTCTATTGTTGCAGCTCCAAACCAACCAACCAACCAACCAACCAAACCTTGCCAGCCAGGACTTTCATGCGGCTACTAGGAATGATGGCTTCATGCATCGCAATAGTGCCTCAATCAAGACTACACATACGTCCACTACAAGAATGCTTAGTACGTCTGTGGAATCAGTCACCGGGTCAGTTAACAGATCTAGTGTTGGTAGACAGCCGCACCTATCGCTCTCTGCAGTGGTGGAACCCACAAAATGTATCGAGGGCGTCCTTTCATCAACCCTGTTCCGCAGATCGTGCTAACAGACGCATCTCTCACAGGTTGGGGTGCACATCTCCATCATTACACAATTCAGGGTCTCTTAAATGACAAACACAAATGTCTCCACATCAACTAGCTAGAGCTTCTAGCAGTATTTCTAGCGCTGAAAGCATTTCAATCTCATCTCACAGGTAAAATGTCCTTGTCCGCACAGACATGACAGTGCTATACTATGTACAAAAACGGGGAGGGACACCCTCTCTCCAACTGTCATGCCTGTCTCAGACAATTTGGAAATGGGCAATCCATCACAAAATTCACCTTTTGGCAAAGCATATTCCAGGAGTGAACAATCAAATTGCCGACCTCCTCAGCAGACTGAGGCAGCAAATGCACGAGTGGGAACTTCATCCCCAAGTTCTCCTTCCATACTTACAACAATGGGGATATCCGCAAATAGATCTGTTTGCCACAGTAGACAACGCACAATGCCAAAACTTCGCCCCAGGTTCCCACACCCTCTCTCCAAGGCCCTATGGATGAATTGGTCAGGGATGTTTGCCTATGCTTTTCTGCCTCTCCCACTCCTTCAGTTGCTGGTTCGTAAACTCAGGCAAACATCACTCACACTGATTTTGGTAGCTCCCACATGGGCCCGTCAACCATGGTACACCACACTGTTGTAGCTTTTGATGTGGAACATCTGACAGCTCTATCTCACCTCCAGTCTTCTCACTCAGAACCATGGAGAAATCAAGCATCCAAATCCCAATGAACTCAACTTAGTGATATGGCTTCTGAGGTCATAGAGTTTGGATATTTAAATTTGCCACCAGACTGTATGACTATTCGGAGAGAAGCAAGAAAACCTACGACCAGAGCATGCTATGCAGCAAAGTGGAAGCTATTTATTTGTTGTCTTGAAGGAAGTGACCCGTAGGGCTGTGGTCACTCTGGTCACTGCGGACCACCTCTGTCCCTTCTGTACCTAGAAAGAGTCCGGAATCTGTGGAGAACATACCAAACATATATTTATTGTATATGCTCCAACCGGGCCCCATCTGCACTGTCACAAAGGAGTGCTACAGAGGGAACTGCCAAACACAAGAAAACTGTGTTACTAGAAGACGACTTGGGTCTTTGCGCAAACTAGATTAGACCAATTCTATTGTGTATACTAACAAAATATCTAGTTGCCTTATTTCTCAATTTCTTAAAAAATCCATGAGCCGATGCCCATAATTCATTAGCCCTTGTGATTTATTTCACTTTTCTTATTTTTTTTCAGAAAAATGTTTGTTGCATTTAAAGCATGTCTACATGAAGGGCAAACTTGTTTAAGTTTTGAAGGCTTTTGAGAAATTGACATTGAGAAATAAGGCAACTAGATATTTTGTTACTAAAACACAAGAAAACAGCAGGTTATATACACCACGAACAGGTAGGCGCCAGACAGGCGTTGGTGGAAGCAGGTATGACAAATTACCAATCATCTAAGATGATTAATGATCGCTAACAATAACAGGTACCGATTAGGATCCGTTCCTCTGGAAATATGAATACGTGTCGTGCAGAACACAAATGTAAAGGTTAGTCACTAAATCCCATCAGTCCTCAGTAATCTTGTGGTCAGTACAAATAAAGCAGAACTGTTCATAACTCGTGCCAGAAATACAAACACGGACACACCTGTGGTTACAGAATCAGGCGTTTACTATAGACTCATTTAGATAGGGAACAAAGGCTCGTACATCTGGTACCAAAAGAAATTTGAACATTAGCGGTCCTTTGTTAGCTGCATCATATTTGCTATCAATAACAGGAAAGTCAAACAAATGAGCTATCTACCTTAATTTTAGTTTTGGAAATGTTTCAACAGTTGTTTTTGTAGATGGAACATTCATGTTTGTAACAACAAATATGCCCTGAATGGATCTGCTGAGAAGTATGTTTGCACTGATAACATAAAACTTCAAAGGGTTAAAACAAAATGGTAGCCAAAGGATACAAAATGGAGGCACTTAAGTCCATTACTAAATACTGCATTTCCACAATCGACTCTTGGGACGCAAGTCTAATCATTTTGTTCCATTCAAAGGATGTGTTCATATATTGGCCAAGTGTTACTCAAATGAGCCCCATTCAGCTCATTAACATAATCAACTGTATTCTTATTTGGGGTGATATTATCAGAAATATCTATTTCCATCAATTGCTGTGCTACTACATCCTGCATTATAAGGGTGTTAGTGTTACAGGGGTCATTGGGGGTGGTCTCAATATTCTTCCCATGAATTGGCAGACAATTAATGAAGATAAAACACCCTACCACTGTAAGGAGTATAGTAATAAGAAAACCCCACATCGTCCATCTCTAAGCGGTCAAGATGTTCCAAAAGGAACCGGCGGGTCCCAAGATCCAATATTGCTGTAGGCCTAGGCACCAATATCATGCAGCCTCTTGATAGCTTCCCTAACTGATGTGGAGGAGTCGGGTAGGTATGTGTAACAGGAAGTCCCTATCACCCTACAAACCCCACCCCTCTCAGCCAACATCCCGTCTAAAACCATCCGATTCTGAAGAGAAACCAATTAACAGGTTGGAGTTCCACTGTGATAATCTCTCTTACCCCTGCTGTTTCATCGACAGTGGCTTCTAATAGTCGGGCCAGCCTACGTATGTTTTGGGAATTAATAGCAGGACCATACCACAGCAGGAAGGCTTTCAGTGCATCACCAGCTATATTGGACACCGTGACACTGACACCCTGAACAACACTTCTTCTGCTGCTATCAGCGCCTAGTGCTTTATTTTCTTCCTTTGTAGTTTTGACAGACATCGCAGGTGTTATAAGCCCTAAATGACAGCAACCTCCCCAGTTTACTGTTGGCCAAGTATAGGCCCTTTCACCACAAAAAAAATACACTGAGTCACCGATATAGAGTGGCACAGTTATTTCCCATGAGGCCACCTCGAAAGTCGTATTGCAATTGGTACTATTCCCCATACTAATGGTACCATTACTTCTAATACAGATACTCTGTCACCTTACGCTCTCATTTTCAGAAAAGGTGATTGTACGTTCTAGTTGCCAATCAAATTTAGATAAGCACGTTCATTGTTTTTCCCTGAAAATATTGGGGTCAACACTTCAGAAAAGGGGAATGTTCCATTAGGCATAATAACTTAAATGCAATTTGCTGTATTAGAATGTCAGCCTTATAACGTGTATATATGAAGCAGTAGATGTTCTAGTAATAGAGCAGGACATAACCAATCCTTTAAAAAAAACCCTATAAGTTCTACTTTTAATATTGCAACATGTTAGGCATAGCCGGATGCTTCGAAGGGCAGGGGTACTTGAAGAAGGGGTATTCCCTCATCTACAAAGGCTGGACATTTCAAACATATCCAGCAATCCTTTTTATTTACTATTTGATGGATCTTATGTAGTAGGGTAAGAAAAGAATTATGACGCATCTCCTCCCTGTGATCCATATCTGCATTTGCTACCGTAAATGAGGGGATAACGTCTGAGGGAGGCGGGGCTGTTTTTGGTATAGAATAGTTCGGCTCCAGAAGGTACAGTAGGCCTATTACCAAAGACATTACACAGAATAACACATGTAATATTCACAGGTTGGTGTGCCAATGCCCCTTTTTGTTCAATTTAAGAGTAGAATACATAGTCTCCATCTTGTAATAACACAAGTTATGTATCACTTTAGATCCTAACAATCCAGTCCAATATGGAGTATATAAAACCTTACACTTAGGACAGTTCAACAGTGTTCAGTAGGAGCCTCACTGCTATAGGTTTCTATTGTCCATCAGTTTGTGCTCTTGAGCACTAGCTTGGAGCTTGCTCTGTCCTAAGCTCTTTTCTAGTTTATCCCTCATTAATAAAGGTGGTATACTCCGAAGTATACTTTCCTAACTACTTTTCATATGACATCATGAAATAGAAGGTAAAAGCGAGGCCAAACAATATTCATTCCACTCCTGTTGGTACTGCTGGTCACTACTTTCCTACATTATGCAGTCCATCCCTAGTCTCTTTTCTCCTTCACTTCGTTGGCCCTTAGCCGATGGCGTAAGTGGTACCTTGCTGCTCCAGGCATAGTAACTATGATCAGTAAACAGAGGGCCCTCAATAGCTCTTATCTCTGGCAGGACAGCCTCGTTCAAAATGTCATCGCTCTCTTGGTCTTTCTTTGACCAAACCTACCTAGCATCACTGAAAGGCACAAATCTGGGCACCTGCTTATATTCTCCGTCTCCTATTCCCTCCGTGACCCATTGGTCATAGGGCATTGGCAATGGTATTCTTTTGCAGTGTGTCGCATGGATCCAGTTCTTTCTGCCCGCGACCTTTACCACTGTTTGTGTGGACAAGAGGACTTGCTCTGGACCCTTCTAACCCGGCTCCTAGTTCTTCTTTCGCTGAAAATTACGGATCAGAATCCAGCCGCATGGCTGGATGCTATGGCCCGGTCCCTCTGGTTTAGGAGGTAAAGAGTTGGACCGGTTGGTGGATACAACGCAGATTTTCTGTTTACTGTTCAAGGTACTCAAGCAATACTTGATATTCTATAACGGAGAATTGTTTTTGCCTAGGTACTCCCCACAGATTTGCTGGTTGCCCAAACACTATCTCATAGGGGGATAGGCCTGTGCGAGAATGTGCAGTTGTTCTTGCAGATAATAATGCTAGTGGGAGAGCATCTGACCATTTTTTTTAACAACTCTTTTTATTGACAAATCGCATAAAAGACACAGCACTCCGTACCCCAGAGGAACTGCGGCAAGTACAGTACAGCATAATCAGCGATTCAGTTTACATTAGAATACATACCCCTGACCCCAAACCCCCTACCCCAACCTCCCTGGCCCACCCCCTCCCCTACCTACCCCCTGCACAGCGTCTCTCCAGCAAGGTAGAAAGTGTACATACATTACAACAGTGTATATAACATCTCCCCCATGTGCCCATCACACCCGCCCCTCCACATCTCTTATCGGTGCCGGAGGTTCCAGCCACAGACCCCTGTAGTCCGGCCATCTTTTCCATATTTTATAATGTTTTTGTGGGGCAGCCTCTGGCTTCGAATATTGGTCGCTCCAATCCCATGCAAAAATCAAGGCCTTTTTTCCACACAACCACTTTGGGAGCTCTGGGGTCCTTCCATGCCTGAGCCACATCCCTCTTTGCCACTGTAAGGCCCAGTAGGAGTAGCATCTGACCATTTTAACCCTGTGGTTTCTTGTATTTTTGCAAATTTAATTTTAATGTGCCGTTGTATTTTCCCCTAACCCTGCTGACTGTGGGTGGTGGGCTGCATGAGATTTTAGTTTGATGTATAAACCTTCACAAATTAGCCTAATCACTTTCCCATTAAAATGAGAGCCGTTGTCACTCCAAATAACTCTAGGCATTCCAAAACGTGGAAAGAACTTCTTTAGGAGTACTTTTGCCGTAGTGGTCAACGTTGATGGGATAAGCCTCAACCCATTTACTGAATGTGCAAACCACCACCAAAACATATTTCAGATTGTTACATCGTTTCAATTCTATAAAATTCATCTGAAGGACTTCAAAGGGAAATGCTGGGGGCGCAAAGTTTACAGATGGGGTTGGTGTGCCTTTTCCTGGGTTTTGTATCAAACATCATACAATTCTTCAATAAATGTTCTGCTGTTTTGGAAATGTTGCTATTGTACCAAACCGGAGCTAGCAATTTGCAAATGCCTTTTCCGCTAATATGGGCTGGACCATTGTAACAACTGGAAGAACATATGCATCGGGCAACATACAGCTCTGCTTTCCTGACAAATCAATACAACATCCTTCCTCATCCAAACGTGCAGTGTGTACTTGCCACACTGTCAATTCTGCTATTGTGGGTATCTCTTTCAACTGTATTCTCAAACATAGCCTTTTCAGAGATCCATCTAGCTGGACGTGCTACAAACATTCTCTTCATCTTGCTCTGAGCTATCTGATCTGCAAATGCATTATCTCTACCACCATCAACTGTCACCACCTTGTGGGTGCTACATGTTACTATGGCCATTCGTTTGGGAAGTGATAGTGCTGTCAACAATCATAGAGATCAACTGTCCATGTTGTATCTTGGTACCATGTGATGTGAGGAACCCTCTTTCCGCCCAGAGGCGACCAAAATTGTGTGCAACCCCAAAAGCGTATTGACTATCAGTGTAGATGTTCACAGTCAATCCCTCACTAAGTTCACAGGCATGTTACAGAGCAACTAATTTGGCTGCCTGGGTCGATTGGTAGGGCACAAGTGATGTCTTTACTACAGTATGGAGTGTTGTTATTGCATATGCTGCAGTAGTGATGCCATCTGATAATTTAAAGCAGGAGCCATCGACATATAGTTCTCCTTGGGGTTCAGATAAGGGAACATCAATCAAGCCTACCCGTCCTTATGTCGTCCTCTGTTTGAAAGATATAATCATGTTTGTCAATTTGGTCACTCTCCGAAGGGAGGGGTAGTAACGTTACTGGGTTCAGAGTGGCACATCTTTTATTGTAATATGTTTCGCAAATGATGCCAATTCATACCCTGTTAGACACGCACTGGTAAGGTGCTATGTTCTTGTTTATTCAAAAGGGTATCTACAGCATGGGGCACCATGACTGTGAGATCAGTATCCAGAACCAGAACAGCCGACTGTCTGATAGATGTGGCCACGACCGCCCTCAGACAACTCTGGAGAGCTTTGGCAACTGGATCAAGAAGTGCAGAAAAATAAGCGCAAGGCCTCTGTTTAGCACCAATTGTTTTTGTCAAAACAGAGAGAGCACAGCCAGCCACCTCATGCACATACAATACGAAAGTCTTTTTATAGTCTGACGTAATTAGGACTGGAGCAGAGCAAAGCGCGTCTTTCAATTCTTCCAAAGACTATTGGCATTCAGGTGTCCAAGGCAGAGGCTCACAGATATCTTTTGTTGTTGGTGCAAGCAATGCCTTGATTAATAGGGAATAGTTTGGTATCCATTGGCGACAGTCGGACGTAATGCCTATAAAAGAGCGCTCATCTTTTTGTGATTGTGGAAGTGGCATTTTGTTGATAGTGGAAATATGTTGTGGTGTTAACCTTCTACCCTCCTTCGACAGGAGGTGACATAAATAGATACCCTCCTGTTGACAGTACTGGAACTTTGATAAGGAGACTTTATATCCATGTTTAGCCAAGTGTAATAGTAATGCCAATGTGCTGTCTTTCCATCCTTGTTAAATGTCTGAAGCTCTGAGCAAATCATCAACATATTGCAACATTGTGTTTCCTGCAGGAAGTGTTAATGAATCTAACTGGCCCTTTAATGCTTGACTATAAATGCTAGGACTTTCAGTATACCCATGAGAATCTCTGCAGAACCGACATTTTTTACCAGCTAATGAGAAACAAAAAAGGTGTCCACTGTCTGGGTGTATGGCAATACTGGAAAATTATTTTTTTTAAATCAATGACTGATAAATACTTAGCAGTAGGTGGAATCATGGTCAGAAGCATAGTAATATCAGGAACTACTGGAAATTGTGTAGCCACTATTTTGTTTACTTCGCGCAGGTCAATAACAAAGCGATAGACATCTTTAGCATCAAGGAGGGAATAGGGAGTTGGAGTTGTACATTTTAAGTACCGGCAGAATAGGACTATTACACACATTACCATTGTCCTCGATGACACCTTTCTTTATCAAGTCCTTAATAATGTGTAGAAGTGACTGTTCTCTAGCTTTGGGTATTTTATACTGGGGATCGTGAGGTAGGACGGCGTTCTCTTTTGTCTATATCGAGACCGGAGGAATATGTAGTATCCCTACTTCAGTATTGCCTGTTGCTCAAAATGTAGGTGGCACTGGGTCGAATTCAGAGGGAAATGGTATTGCAGAGAACAACAACTGTTTTGTTAAACCGTTCGGGCCCATGGTGATATAATGGAAGAAGAGCTCCCTCGTGACCTTTAAACTATTTATTCAGGGTACAACCTCTGATTATTCTGGGCATAAACACATTACAATAACACAATCTTTTTACTTTCTCATTTTTTTATTATTTAA
The DNA here is from genome assembly GCF_964261635.1 of Lissotriton helveticus. Taxonomy (NCBI): domain Eukaryota; kingdom Metazoa; phylum Chordata; class Amphibia; order Caudata; family Salamandridae; genus Lissotriton; species Lissotriton helveticus. Next base: position 646,200,047 of record NC_136070.1, read on the forward strand.
ATTGTTTTTTCATTCAATTGCTTCTTTTTTGCATCATTATTCTGAGTTAAAAAATTGTATTTTCTTCATTTCAAATTGCATTATTTCCATTTTAAATCACAGTACAAAATTCATAAATCCTATAACAATATATAAATTACCTTATCACCAGGTAGAGAATAGCCCAAACACAGCACTCTCTCACACTCATCCACATTCACTGCTTCATCTATTCATATACATAACACATTCTATTATTTCTCTATCTGTTGTCCAGTATAGAACCACTTTGGTGGGATTTTACAAAGACTTGGCTAACGCGTTTCGGTGGAAAATAACAGCAATGACGACCACCATCATCAGGACCGCCAGATAAATCAAAAAGTGTTCTCTATGACCTGGAATTTTATACTCAATTTGGACTTCAGTCTTTCCACGTATCACTTAGAAGAATATAACGTATAGCGACCACAACTGTAGTTACTTCTCAAATTATCCTCGCATATTAGTAATGGGACTTCTTTCTTGGTGTGTCCCACGTAGCTAGCTCCACACAAGTAGCTTCAATATCTCATAAGGACCATAACATCTGTAGTTCGCTTATGTCAGTTGTTCAGCAACTTTATCTTGTATAGAATAAGGAACCGTAAAATCTTTTTTTTCCTTTTTTCCTTTTTCTTTTGACCTTATATTATAATTTCTTCTCTGCCAACGGTTATCCACCCCTCTATTGTTCCTGGCTGTGTTCCATCCAATTGCTGTATCCAAGTGAAAAAATCCTGCGGGGTCTGCTCGTCTGGTAATCTGTGATTTTTAATAGATCCAATCCCATCAAATTTTCTCCACAATTTGATGTCAAAAGTAATGGGGCCTATACTAAGAGCTAGAGGGCGCGAAACAGGGCTCACCACCGGTGTTCCAGAGAATTCCACCAAAATATTATTATGGCCAGACAGGGGTGCCCTAGGGACCAGATGTTGGGAGGAGACCGAGCTCTTAGACCGGAGGACCAGATGAAGTCGTAGTTGGCACTGCTGGTGTAACGGGAAGATCTAAAGAGATCAAGGAGGCCGGGGGGGAGGCAAGAGTGTGGCAACTGGAGTATTGTGAATAGGGGCAATGGGAATACTTAGGGCCACAGCGGGTGGTGGGACTGTAGGCGGGATGTTATTAGGGAGGTCCTGGTGCTGTGGCGGAGGTAGTGCAGGAAATTGGGGAACATATGGGGGTGGCGGTCGACAATTTAACATGGAGTCCATGAGGGGATCTTTTTCCTCTAGGTCCCCTTGGTGTTTGGCCAATTAACTTTTCACAACCTGTAGGTAATGCGCCCTGTCTACTTGCTCAATAATCTGATCAGTTTTCTCTTTTTCGTACTTGAGAGCCTTTTGTATGACAGACTGCACTCTTTCTTTACGCTCTGCCTTCTCTCTTTTTATTTGGTGCTGTTTTCACTCTTTTTGTCAGGTGTGTAAAGCATCAAACATAGAATGTCGACTTCATCTCTTGAACAGTTGTTTCTGAAGGAAGGCTAATTTTGTAGTGTCAAATGAACCCGTCAAGGGCCATTGTAATTCTACATTTTCTTTAGTATACTTATGTCATAACGTACTAAACATGATAGGGCCTATCCCATGTTTGACATACATATCAAAATTCAGGCTGCCGGTAGGTGCAGGGTGGGATTCTTTCAATCGTGCAACACTCGAACAACAGCAGCATAACCTTTTAAATTTGCTGAAACTGAGCATCGTAAAGAAAAACACAAGGTCCTTATTTTGCCTAGTATAATATTTGCAAATATTTTTACCAAAATAACCTTATCCCAAAAACATTTATTGTGGTACCACACAAACTGAAACAGACTGGCCTGGTGTCCCGCGCACAAGTAGATCAATTCTCCACTGCCGACTCTTTTGACCAAACAGTCAGATCACAAATTTGCCATTCAGAACCCCAGTCGAAATGACTGCTAGGCGAGGCACTCTCTGGTGGGACGTGGGCAGTAGCTGTGAGAAAACGTCTACTCGTGCAGCGATCCCTGTCGCCGTCGGTCCGACCTGGTGATGTCCTCGCCCCCAGTCTGTGTTCTGGAAACTGATGCGGTCAAGCTCGATGGGGTCCCTGTTTGGGCGCCATTTGAAAGAAGCGAGCTGTAGGGCTTTGGTCACTTGGGTCATTACGGACCACCTCTGTGCCTTCTGTACCAAGAAAGAGTCAGGAATCAGTGGAGATATGTACCAAACATATATTTATTGTATACACTCAGAGTAGGCCTCGTCTGCAAAGTCACAAAGGCGTGCTACAGAGGGAACTGCCAAACACAAGAAAACATGCTTCATACACCACAAATAGGAAGGCGCCAGACAGGCGTGGCTGGAAGCGGGTATGACAAATTACCAACTGTCTAAGATGATTAATGACCTCTGTACAATAACATGTACCGATCAGGACCTGTTCCTCTGGAAATATGAATACGTGTAGTGCAGAACACAAATATAAAGGTTGGTCAATAAATCCCTTCAGTCATCAGTATTCTTGTGGTCAGTACAAATAAAGTAGAACTGTTTATAACGTGACCTGAAATACAAACACGGACACGCCTGTGGTTACAGAATCAGGCGTTTACTAATTACTTATTTACATAGGGAACAAAGGTTCATACATCTGGTACAACAATAAATGTGAACATTAGCAGTCTTTTGTTAGCTGCAGCATATTTGCTATCAATAACAGGAAAGTCAAACAAATGAGCCATTGACCTTTGTCACTGCACCCTGGCTTACTTGCAATAAATGTGAACATTAGCAGTCTTTTGTTAGCTGCAGCATATTTGCTATCAATAACAGGAAAGTCAAAGAAATGAGCCATTGACCTTTGTCACTGCACCCTGGCTTACTTGCACGCTGGCAAATGAGGAACAAAACATATGCTCTTAGTTTGGGAAATGTCAACATTTATTTTTGTAGGAACATTCATGTTTGCCAGTAACAAATATGCCCCAAGTGGGTCTGCCGAGAAGTATATTTGCCATGATAGCATAAAACTTCAAAGGGTTAGAACAAAATAGTAATCAAATGATACAAAAGGGAGGTACTTATGTAGATGAATAAAAACTGCATTTCCACAGTCTACTGTAACAACAACAACATTATTCCTCTAGATGTTTCTGTTCAGAAACGTATCTGTTACCTTCTGCACTTATAGCAGTGTGCTGTAGCGACAGCTATATTTGACTGCACCTGGCAGCAGTAGCTGCATATTTGCAGAACATACAGCATTTATCTTTATGTAAAGTTCCTGTCATTAAAGCCTTTATGGAAGGCTTAATAAGAGTAATACCACCAATAATCCCTCCGGCACCAGTATGGAACCTTAACTTTGTACTTAAAAGACTTACGGTCCACCCTTTGAACCATTACACAATTGTCCTTTACAGTTTCTTTCATGGAAGGTTGCCTTCCGCATTGCAATTACTTCATTAAGGACAGCTGGTGAGCAACAGTCATTAACCTTAGAAGAACCCTTATGTCAACTCCATAAAGATACAGTAGTTTTACGCACCAATCCCAGATTCCTTCCCAAAGTAGTTTCTGCTTTCCATCTTAACCAATCAATTGAGTTACCTGTGTTCTTTCCTCAACCTGATTTAGTAGCAGAACGGGCTTTTCACACACTTGAAGTCAGAAGAGCTTTATTGTATTTTATCGAAAGGTCAAAACATTTTCGGAAGACAAAGCAACTGTTTGTTTCATTTGCACCACCTCACAAGTGCAATCCTATTTTTGAATCTACCATTTCAAGATGGATTGTTAAGTGCATTCAAGCTTGCTAGGCAAAAGCTAAAAGAACTTTATACCCCCTAGAGCACATTCCACTCGCAAAATAGAGACATCTATGGCCTTTTTAGGTAATATTCCTATAGCTGACATTTGTAAAGCAGCAACATGGTCTACACCAAACACATTTACCAAACAATATTGTGTAGATATAATAGCACGCCAACAAGCCAATGTAGGCCAAGCAGTGCTAAAGACACTTTTTCAGACACCTTCAACATCTACTGGTTAGCCACTGCTTTGGGGGAATACTGCCATATCGCCTAACAAAGCATGTGTATCCACAGCACACATACCTCAAATGAATGATGTTACTTACCCAGTAAGCATCTGTTCTTGGCATGTAGAACTGTAGATTCACATGTGCCCTCCCACCTCCCCGGGCACCTGTAGTTGTTGCAGTTCTCATTATTTACATTATCTACGCATGGACATCTCTTTACTACACTCACTCCATTGTCACCCTCTTGCAGGAAAACAATCTAACAATGGAGTCGATGCCAATGTGCACTGTCACCGAAAGGAGGAGTCACCTTACCTTGTGACTGGAAAGACTTCTTCGAAGAAAAACAACTTGCAGTCATCCGGACCCAACACTGGTGAGAGGATGTAGCGTTACAGCTAGAGCAGTCGACGTTGGAGCTGGGGAACCAGGTTCGAGTCTCGGCAATGATGCTGAACATCCTGTGATTCTGGGCAAATAACGTAATCTTCCCGTGCCTAACAAAAATGAATGTGTCCTCATGTAACGAAACTGATGCGATGTAAAGTGCTCTGATACCCGATATCTTCGGGTCTAGTTTGCTTATATAAAACTTTTTTTTTAAAAACACTAGATGGTAGGAGTATGCAAAGCTTGTGAATCTACAGCTCCACATGCCAAGAACAGATGCTTACTGGGTAAGTAACATAGGGCCAGATGTAGGTAGGCAAATACCGGTCGGTAACGGTCGAAATTCGGTAATTTCCGCCGTTACCGACCGGTATTTGGAAAATGAGATGTAGGTGGGCATTTTACTGATTCAGTAATTTACCGAATCGATATTTTAAGGAATCCGTAAATTACCGATTCCTTAAATACCGAATCAGTAAATTACCGATTTTGCTATGTAGGGAGCACTCAAATGAGTGCTTTTCCCCTTTTAGGATTCGTTATTTACCACCAACTACAAGTTGGTGGTAAATAATGAAAACCTTGGAAAAAGCATTTTTTTTGCTTTTCCAACAGTGCCATGTTGCAGACATACAGGCCCTTAGGGCATGTATGTCTGCAACATGTGCACCCATACACAATTGAGGGGTGCAACAGGGTGTCAAAGTGACACCCTGCCACCATTCAATGTTTTCCCCTTTTACCGAATCGGTAAATACCGATTCGGTAATTGGCATTCATTCCTATGGGCCTCCAGGCCGGGTGGGGGGGTGGTCTAGAGACGGCTCCTGAGACGGCTGCAACGCATCCAGAACTCCTCGGCACGCCTAATCCTCGACATCCCCCGCCGCAGCCACATCACACCCCACCTGAGAGACCTGAACTGGCTCTCTCCCCCCCACCCCCCAGCGCCTTGAGACCCTAACGGGTATGTAGTGTGCTTTATAAGTGTTTTGATTGATTGATTTACTTCTTACTTCAGGTGATTATAGCACTAATATTGGGGTGAGTGACAATTGTGTGTTTGCTTCAAGTGATCTAGATGTGCTTTTTTATATCCCCAACACTGTATTGGAGGATTAGACAATTGTCAGAACAAGCCAAGCATCTATTTCTGTTCATGCTTCCATTTAATATTGATAGTTGATTTAGACAATTTCATACAAATAGGCCAGCTTAAACCTACCGTTACATATTAAGGCAAGCCCTCAGTTATTGACCATTTCTTGGTCTCTCAAAGCACTAGGAGCTCTCTATGTCGTTGTTTGAGATTCATGAAGTGGTAGAGAGGGATCACAATCCTGAAAAACTATCCACATCAGTAGCATTGGCCAATTTAAGGTAACTGTAAAACCAAGGTGTCAACCATTGTCAAATGCTATTAGATGAAATTAATAGCAATCACAGCTGAGGCTGACCTGAACATTGCGGTGTGTGGTGTTTGAGTTATGAAGCCCTAGAATATTGGAGATTTGTAACTTCTGTGTGGGATTATGCATGAGCTTGGTTGAATTGTGAAATATGTGTGGGCATCTGGGATGAGCAGCAGTGGGAGGACATTGGTGAATGGCTTTGGATTCTCCAACCCTTATCTACATTGCCCCTTTATGTTATATCTCTTAATTGTGAATACATAACCCTTTTTTCAAACCTTACCTCGGAATCTTTGTCTAGCTGCACACTGACAACAAGCCGACCAAGGACAGCAGACATTTTGGTCCAAATTGTTTCTGGAGTTTCCTTCTCAAGCGGATCATGAATGTCATATGATAAATATATGGTGTGGAGACTGGAGTTTCCAGGAACAATATGGATTGTTGAAAGGATTGTGGACTAGCTCGACTGTTGAAACGCATTGCGTTCTACTGCAGCAGCTGTCTTGGTGATGCGTGGTTATGTGAGACCCCATACTAATGGGAGTAATCAGTGTCGCACTTTTCAAACGACAGGGATGTATACAGTAGGTCTGTTGATTCATGATGCGATAGAGGGTGCAGAACTGAGAAGTTGGCATGCCTTGGCCTTATTGTTTGAGCCTAGCAACATATATGATTTAGCCCCTCTCCTGAAGTTTTGGTGGTGTAGGTGTCTGCCAGCAAGACTAACCCCAAAAGGGTCCCAATTACTCCCTGATAGGGAGATAAAACGGGTGAAGACGCTTGAGAAAAGAGTCTTCGTTCACTAGCCTTTTGCTTCGATTAGTAAATACCAGTAACCAGCTGTGGTCCTATTCCCAAGTCCTTTGGAATTTGGTGGCTCAACTTCTCTCTGGCATTCCTGAAGATCTCTGAGCTGTCCTCGCCTTGGCCATAAAGGATAGTAGCGATGTGGTCAAGTTCACAATTCTTGTGTCTTCGTCACCACCGATTCTATCAGGCAGGCCATTGGCACCAGTGTCACTATCCTCGTTGATTGCGGTCCACTGTTTGTTTCTCATGAAGTTGTGTTCACTTATGGACATGCTGTTCAACAGGACTCTCTTCTAAGGGATTAGGCAGACACTGGTCTTAAATGGTTCAAATACAGCAGGGCCACAGTATGCTCCCTGGACTTCTCTTCCCCACCTTGCCAGCTGCACCAGCCCTAATGTTTCTTTCGCTGCTTCGGCTGATGTACCCCATACTGCTACCAATCCACCCTCCACAAGGTGCCAAGTGGTTTTGTCGTCGAGGCCAGGGTTCCCACAGCCCCCACGGCCAAGGTCAACAGACCGCCAAGGCCACCACCTCCTTGCAGCACCACCTGCCAAACCCCTTTAGTGTACCCATAGTGGAGCACAGCCACATGGCAGGAGTCGAGATCCAACGATTCTTGCTGAGTTGGCAGGTTAGAACATTAGACAGGTGGGTCTGCAAATTGTTCAGTGGGGATATGCACCCCCTTTCATTCTCTCGCCACCACACCTTCTACCCCCACAACTAATGGAGGACCATCTCTATTTTGCGGCTAGAAGTGCAGGCCGTTTCTGCCAAAGGAGCTATTGAGACAATGCCTGCATCAGAAGCAGGATGTAGTTGTTATTTCCCCTAATTGCTGCTGCCCACGGAGGGCGGAGGTCTTCATCACCTTCCTCCAGACGACTGGATGGTGGCCTTGGACCTGCAGGATATCTATTTCTTTATACCAGTCCTCGAGGCCCATCTACGTGTCCTGCGGCTTGTGGTGGGACAGGAACATTTTCAATTTGCTGTGCTGTCCTTTGGTCTCACCAGTGCTCCTTTGGGTGTTCAGGAAAGTGACGGTGATGGTGCCAGTTCACCTTCGCAGGTCAGGGATGCTAGTCTTCCCTTATCTTGACAACCGACTGTTGAAAGCAGGCTCGCCCCAGGCAGTCGTGAACCTTCAGCCTACTGCAAAACTCCTGCAATCGTTGGCGTTCACTATCAATGTGCAGAAGTCACACCTGACTCTTTACACCCTCCCCCCTTCATTTGAGCCATTCTGGGCACAGTTCGGTTTCGTGCCTTTCCCCCAGGGAAAAGTCCAGGACATTCAGGCTAGGATTATGATCTTATAGGTTTAGTCTTGGATTACAGTGAGTTTTACTCAGAGGCTGCTGGGATTGATTGCATCCTGCTGGTTGAGAGCTCCAGGTGGGGGTGCTCTGCAGGGAGATCTGAAGTTTCAGTGGGCCCTACATCAAGGGGGCCTCTCTGACCATGTTCAGATTTAGGAGACTGCACAATATCTGCAGTTGTGGTTGCTGGACTGCGTTTGGGTTTAGAAGCCGACCCCTTTCCCTTCCCCACCCAGAGCAGATAGTGGTGACGGGTGCATCGCTTCTGGGTTGGGGTGGGTGGCTGGTAAATGTGGAGATCAGCGACCTCTGGTCTCCAGCAGAGTCCTGGCTTCATCTCAACGTTCTGTAGCTAGGGGCCATCCCTTTGACAGTGAAAGCCTTCCTTCCATCCAACAAGCGAAGGCTGTATAGGTGCTCGCGGACAACCCAATTGCCATGTGGCGCTGCAACAAGTAGGGGGGTGGTCACAGACCCTGTGCCAGGAGGCCCTGCACCCCTGGAAATACTTCGACCACCAATGAATTTCTCATTGATGAACCACTTGGCAGGATCTTGAATACCAGTATGAACGGGCTTAGCCAGTAGGCGACTAATGGATCATGAGTTGCAGCCACGTAAGGTCTCTTTCGCAAATGGGAAGAACCATGGCACGATCTCTTTGCCACTGCTGAGTATGCGCAATGCCATCACTTCTGCGCGTTGTAGTTTTAGTTTGAGTGGTATTCGAGACTCCTGTAGGCCTTTCCGCCGATACCACTCTTCCCCGAGTTCTCAAGAAGATCAGGACCGACAGGGCTCAAGTCATCCTAGTGCCCCAGATTGGCCACAAAGAGTATAGTATCCAGCACTTCTGGCCTTGAACATCTAAACTCCAATCAGGCTACAGGATCTGCTGTTGCAGCAGCGAGCAGGGTTCTGCATTAGGGCATTCACATTCTCCATCCTCATGCTTGGAAATTGAGCTGCAGCAGCTTCCTCTGGAGGTGGTTGATGTCACCTTGGCAGCAAGGCATCTTAACAAAAACTGTGGTCTTCTGTTGTTGGGACAAGTTTGTGGCTTTGTGCGGTACTCAGCAGATAGCCTCCCTCCAGGCAAAGTTATCTGACATTTTATTTGCTTTGTCCCTGGTCCGGTATGCTTTTGCTCTGGACACAGTTAAATTGTACGTTTTTTTGCTTTATTTGCGGATGCCAAATTATTCCTCCTTGTTTAAGTCCCCAGTTGTTGCTGCTTCTCATCCTCGAGATGATGTTCCTCATCGCCATAACATCAGTGTTGGGTGTGAGTGAGCTTCAGGTTCTCTGTGTCAACCCGTCATACACCACTGTCCTCCCAGGCAAGCAAGTTTTGCTGACACAGGCATTTTTGTTGCCTGAAGTTGTGACATTTCATGTCGGTCAGAACATCACCCTGACGGTGTTCTATTCTTTGCCTCACCCCCACTAAGGAGGAGGAGAGATTCCATCATTTAGACCCTGAAAAAGTGCTAATCTTTTACATAGAACGTATCAAAGACCATAGAGTGGACAATCTGCTCTTTTTGGGGTTCTCTGGAGCAATTAAAAGGCAATTAAGAGAACCATTTCCTGCTTGATCATGCTCTACATTAAGATCTGCTACGCATTGGCTAAATAGCAGCCTCCTAAAGGACCACATGCTCATTCTACTAGGGTCAAAGCTGCTACCACTGCCTTGGCACGTGGCGTCGCTGTCCTGGACATTTGCCAAGCAGATTCGTGGATTTCCCTCCATACATTCACTAAGCACTATTACCTGGACATGCAGGTACGTCGAGAGGAGCTTTTTGGCTAATCGGTCCTGCAGGACTGTCTGGTTGTAGTCCAACCACAAACCCATCTCTAAATTGGTACTGCTTTAGTTTTTATTCATAAGAAGAGGAATCTGCGTCTAGAAGTCTTTGAAAAGAATGTTACTTACCTTCAGTAACGTTCTTTATGGTAGAAACTCTAGCCACAGATTCCTCAACGACCCTACGATCCTCCCTGCTCTGTGATTGGACTCTCCATTTAATAAGGTCCCAAGGCTAGGAACCTGCACACTGGTCACATCAATTTGATTTTGGGGCTCTGCATCTGGGGGTGGGGAGACTCTCCATAGGAACTGATGCAGGTGCGGGAGGAGTGACAATATAGGATCCTCACATCTGTCCTAGATTGGAATAATGTTTCTGCAGAGTCTTACAGCGTCTCCTACTGGCGTACAGAGGTGCTGCTGAAAAGTTTCTGGATCCTGTGTGATGCCTGGGGAATATTAAAACGCGAGGAATCTGTGGCTAGATAGTCTTTACCAGAAAGAGTGCCACTGAAGGTTAGTAACTTGTTTTATATGTGCCTCAGTAGTAGTCATAGTCCATTAAAAAAAAAGTTGTCCAGTAGTTGAAAAATTATACAAAAAAATACAGAAAGGCCTCTTCAGCTGGGTATGTAAAGGCATGAAAGTCAAATTTGTTTCTGAGGGGGATGAAGAAGTTGTGGGTTTAACCACCAATGTAGTTGCGGTTGTTGGTGCAGAACACAATGCTCAAAGGGGTTACCTAATTGTAGGTTTCAAATAGACAATAAGGAAGTGCAGACCATGGTAGGCCTGTGCCTGTAGTTTACCATTCTAGAAGTGGATCTTGTTCAAACGATATGAAATGTGGATTTTAAGGGGCGCAGGTCTTGTGGCTGAAAAAGGAACCCAGTCTTGGGGCCTAATTTAGATCTTGGTAGATGGGAATGCTTTGTCACAAACGTGACGGAGTTCCTGTCCGCCATATTACGTTCCCATTATGTCCTATGGAAGTCGTGATATGGTGGATGGAAGTATTCCATCTGCCAAGATCTAAATAAGGCCCTTAGTTTGGCCACACAAGGAAGGAATATGAAATATGGCTTGATGCGAGATCGGATCCACTAGTGTGTGTTGTTGACTCGTATGAGGCCAGCTCTAGGGATAAGGAACTTTGTGATACGGTAAAGTTCAGTGGTTATAGAGAAAGATTAAAAGAAATGTAATACATTTAACGATGAACTGGGAAGGTGTATTAACTAAAAGCATCATGTAGTTCTAAAGCATGGGTCTCCAACCTTTTCTGCAGTGTGAGCCACTTCTGATCAGTGAAAATCATCGTGAACCACTGAAGGCCAAGTAACTTGTGCATTGTTACCAGACACCACCTCACACAGCTTCATTGACTTTAAACCGAATGCCCATGAAGCCAGATACTATGGTTTCCACAAAATACTTTGACTAGGGGTATTCTGATAGGGCTGCCAAATGCTACAGTGAGTGCATGGTCTGTGGGGAATGTATGAACGTATATGTGAATGAATGGGATATATGTGTATGGGTGACTGAGAACCTGTGTTGTATATACTTGTGACACAGGACATACCTTTCTCCATATGTGGCACTGTTACATGTACAACACAAACACACAAATTTTTTTTTAAATGGGAGAAATTTAAAGTGCAGACAAATGTTCTGCAAAAATGTTCATAGTAAGGAACCTCTTTCTTCACTTTAAATTTCACCCATTAAAAAAAAAGCTGTATTTTTCAGTTATAAATATGACCGTGTGTCTACCACCCACTGGGAGCAAGATCCATGCTGTGTGTAATCGTAACATTTTGAAATGGGAGAAAACTTTAGAGTTAACTTTGTTCATATGCATTACATAAAACTTGTTTTAAATTTCTCCCATGTCAGTGTCATTACAAACAGCAGGCATATTACTTCCAGTGGCTTGTAGACATGCGCCATATTTATAACAGGAAAATACTGTCCATTGCTTAAATGTGAGTAATTTGAAGTGAAGAAACATGCTTCATAAAACATTAGGACTAATTTTGGCTTAATTTAAAGTAGAGAAAAACATTAAGACAATATTTCATCACTTTCAATTTCTTCCATTTAAAAGAAAATTACTGTATTTTTCAGTTATAAATATAGCACTGTGTCTACCAGCCAGCGGGAGCAAGATGCCTGCTGTTTGTAAATGTGAAACTTTGAAAAGGGAGAAAATTAAAATGAAGAGTTAACTGAATCATTAAGTTAACTCTTCATTTCAATTTCCTCTCATTCAAAAGAATTCAGAAATATAATTTTGTTCTCATGCTCCAATTGAGAACAACTTTTGTTTAAGAGTTAAATACCTCAGTGCTTCAGTTCTGAACCTCTGTGACCCACATGGGTCACAAATCTAAGTGGAGTACTGCTCATTATTGGGCTCTGCTATCTGCAGCCTGATATTAATGTAAAATAAACATAGCCTTTCCTTAACTTTAAAATTAAAACGCAACACTTATTTATTGCAGTTCTTAGTTAAACATGAATTGGAGCCTGGAAGCTACTCTGAAGCTTTCTGCGAGCTACTGGTAGCTGTTGATCGACTGGTTGGAGACACCTGTTCTAAAGGAAGGAGAAATTCCAGTAAAATACCAGGATTTGTAATGTCTCCTGTTTATATAAAGGCAAATTCAGAGACCTGCTCAAGGACCTCTCCTTCAAAGACCTTATCAAGCTATTGAATTCGCTGTGGGTCTACCCTTTGGTCATCTCACGGCAGAGCCTATGTGATCTATGTCTATGTATTGATTTTTTATCAGCTTAAACCACATAATTTGGCTAAAGCACCACCTGCTGCATAATATTCTCGAAATTGTGTATGTCTTGGCAGGAGCAACAATTTTAGCAAGCACTTATCAGAAGAGTAATGGTTGAAACATCTGACTGCCTTTGATAACGGAAGGCATGTCCCAGTACACACTTGTACATTTTGGCCTTGCAAATGCGTCTTCAGTATATCAACACATTATGTGGGAAGTGTTAGAATCACCAGGTTGAAATACTTGTTTTTGGTGAGGACCAAGCCCAGCTTGACCAGAACCTTGAGAAGGTCCTTCAAGTCCTGTCAGAAACTGGGCTGGATTTGTAACTTGATAAATAAAAAGTAGAACAACTAGGCCATACCATATTTAACAACTGGATGAAGCACAAATTATCATGTCAAGGCAGTATTGAATCCTGTCTTCAAAGATTACTTGATGTCTTTTCTGTGACTTAGAGTTTTATCCCAAGGTTATTGAAGACTAGTCTTCTAAAGTTGATCATTGTTCTGGAAAAATCTAAAGAATTTTGTCGGATGTGGAACAAAAGAAAGCATTTGTTTTGCTTAATAATGAATTTGTGCATGCTCCATATTTGAAACCTTTTGTTGTGGGCATTGTTGCTCACAAGCAGTTGTGATGTGGGGGCTATTTCAATGTCCCTAGAAGGTCTGGATGAATGGGTATTCTCATTTGGATCAAGAGTTTTGCATGACTCTGAAAAGAACCACTTTGTTTAATGATGTTTGTAGGGCATTACGTTTATCATGTGTACAGATAATGAACCTCCTTTGTGAATATGTTGTCTCCAGGGGGATGGGCAAGGGTAGGGAGATTGTACTAGGCATTATTAGGGTTGCAATGTTGATAGCTAAGTTCCATGCTTAACAGTTTGAATTGGTGTATGTCCCAGGAAAATTTAACCAGCATGCAGGTTCTGTGTCGGGTCTATCTAAGCCTGTTTCAGAATTACAGTAGAGTGTAGATGAATGTCAGTTTGCTATCACCTTTCTAGATGTTGAACCGAGGGGTTGCAGTTTATCTGATGGAACTTTCACTGCAGCAGAATGGAGCCAAGCTATGCAGATTGACTCTCATTCCAAAGATGTATGGGGTTACATGTTGTTTAGTTGGCTAGATAAAAGGATGAACAGAACTATAGTTGTATAAAAGGTGAATTAATGTTGTTTATGAACATACAAGGTGCATTGCCTTGCGACAGTGGTGCTGTAGAGAGGGGGCAATATAATTTATCCTTTTAGTGTGAGTAAGAAAATCGTGGGGCCAGGCAAAGCAGGGATTAAGGGATATTGTGTACAAAGAACAACATTAAGGAGTTGTTTTGGTGGCCAGAATTGGTTTGAGAAGTTGGCAGGTGGTTCAGCCCCAGTTATAAATCAGTCAAGTTGTTTGTGGTGAGTCAATGACAGTGGATGATGCTTTTATTGTGCTTGTAGACTGCCATTGGTTAACACTGTCATAGTAGATATAGTGATCAAATCTTAGCGGTTATGTTTATAGGGATGGACTTCCTGAGTATATGGTAGGTGATAACTTCCTGCAGTTCACATGTACCAATTTTTACCCAATACCAAGTGTGGTTTTTGACATAGAAGAATTGCAGTTTTCCATCCTGAAGCTAATGGGAAGTTGGAGTGCATTATCAGTGTAATTAATTAATTCAGTTGGCAGTCAATGGTGGAATTGGTTAGTGTATGGCTTTGTAAGCAACAGTGTTAGCTTATAGGACCACTCTGCTCTGAAAGGGCTCATGCATTTGGAATTGTTGCGAGGTCGATAGCCATTCATGTCTTGGTCCGTGGTGTTTAAAAGTGAGTGATGTTGAAGTCACTCGAACTTCAAGGAAAATGGTTTATTTGAATTTTCTTCTAACTCTGATGCGAATGGACCCACAGGTCCTCCCTGACCCCATGAGGCAATATTCCCTTTGAATAAGGTATACTATTTTAATCTTTGCCATCGCTTATAATCGTAGATTATCACAAATGTGTTTTGCCCTTAATAAATTTGGCTTCACTGTGTGATTATGTTAGCTACAGACACTCATATCATTAATGTCTCTGTTAAGACAGAAGGACTAAGAGAACAATTTTGTTGTTAATCTACAAGGCTTAAGAGGCCGTTTTTGTTGTTAATATAAAAGGATTAACAAATAATATCTGTACTATAACAAAATGGTACATTCTAGAATCCACTGTGTTGTCTCAAGATGAGCACACCTCTTAGGATTGCTATTTCATGTGCATATGCATTTCTGTGCTCTACTTGTTGACTTTATGTTTTATTTTCAGGCCACTATCTGGCTTATATTTTCAACATGTCCATCTATGGGGAGTTGCATGGACAATGATAAATACAAGAGAAAGCTACTTGCATAGGTTCCTTCAAGATGTGAGGGCTACTATTTCACCCGGTCCTGATGAAAGCCACAGACCCACCCGGGCTATTCATGGCTGAAACATATTAACCAGACCTCACACCCTAGATGTAAAGGATAAGTAATTCTTCCTAATACCATCGCTTCTTAGTTTTAACCTTATCCCTATTGCGTTTTATTTGTTGTCATAAGTAACCACATTTTTCTTCTGGGATTGGAGATAATTTTAAACTCACTTCACACTTTACCACTGCCTCCGAGCAGACAGCGGACCTCCTAGGAAGGAGGACATTCCTTCACTTGGAGAACGGGACACTCACGTGAATAAGATCCGATGATAATGCTATCCACGAAATCAACCCTAGGGGGTCGAACACATGGTTGAGGGTCATGAATGAAGTCTTCTACCTACCACCTTGAATACTTTTTATGTACTTTGGTTCACTTTCCTTGATTATGCTTATTTGAGTATGAGACAAAGTCATTGAATACTGGAAGATGAAAGAACATTACCAGATGCGGAGAAGGGAGCAACGTCTCCCAAAGGTTCCACTGCATTAGCACTTGGTTTGAATCACTAGTAACCCTTGGAAGTTGCACTTCATGTGGTTAGAACTTGTTAGAATTACCAAAGTCTTCAGTGAGCCCATCTGAATCAAGGTACAGTGCAGTGGAACTTATACATGGATTCTATTTATTAGAGGCAGAGAGATCAGGAAACCACCATGTCAAGTTGTTGGGAAGGTACATTAATGTGTATTAATACCTTTCCTTATAGCTTTGTGAGTTGGTCGGGTACCTGTTCTCAGAGCTGAGTGGGGAGACCAGTTTGGTATTTCCTGAAGGAAGGGTGGATGGCAAAGGTTGTTGAATCAGACGTTGTGTCAAGTAGAGAATATTCTGTCAGTGTTTCAATGACTATGTGCTGTAGTATAGGTGTTACTGTCTAGCTTTCCTTTTCTGTTCATGTGTGGGGGGTGTCAACTCAATTATCATACTATGGCCTCTTTTGTTCCATGAATTTCTCTGTTTTTAATACAGTAGTTCTCATTACCTGGAGAGAAGGTGTGTAGTGTTTGAGTTATGAAGCTATAGGATATTAGAGCTTACATATTTTTTTTGTGTGAGGTGAGTTTGAATGTGGAATGTGAATGGATCAGGAATTAACGTAGGGTGGAGTATGTTGGTAGACGGTCTTGGTTGATGTGTACCCTGTCCCCATTGCTCCTTTTTGTAATAACCATTACTTGTGAATACTCCTTTTATTTGAACATAATTCATCTGGTTTAGTCTAAATTTGCATGGAGGTTAAATGTTTTCAGCAAGTGTTTGACTTGCTTAGATTTGGATGCCTCTGAAGATGCTACCATTAAATGAATTTAATCTATCAACACGTTGATTGATTTTTTGTCAAATCTGTTTATTAGCTTTTTGTTTTTTACCGTTTGAAGCAAAAAAATATCACATTACATTGGACATTTCAACAGTATTAGTTCGACAACTGGGTGTGTCAGGTACGCATTTAGAGACATTATAACATACAAGTAAGAGGTACAAGGTCACATGCGAAATAAGAAGGAAGGATACCCACCCCTTACTAGCAAAACACATGATGCCGGGGCAGCCGCCCCAAAGTAGGTCGCTGACTGTCTGCACGTTGAGGTTATCTGCATGAGTATTGTCGGGGGTGGATCTTCCCAACTCCAATATTGTGCACAAATTTTTTTATACAACAACTGTGTGTAAACAATAAAAGGAAAAAAAGCAGAAGGAAACAATAGCGGCAGAACCAATATCACCTGTACCCAGTAGCTCTCTCCCCCCCCCCCGTACGCGCACACCCCTTTCACAACTGTACGGACACCTAAATCCCAAATGACCCCAGGAGTCAATGACGGTGTCTAGCCGTCCTATTTAGCAGAGGAACAACCCGCGGCACACCTCAATCCCATAGGGCGTCATTCAATCCTCCACAGCACCCGCGCCCCCAGTCCCACCCGCCGGCTGCAAGGCGTTCAGCATATGTTCCCATCTCTCCGCCATTGGTTCTTTTCGTAGCCCCACCATCTCCTCCCTGCGAATGGCCGTCCACTCTGCCCGGGCCCATGCCTGAAAGGAGGAGGTCCACGCCTGCACGCTTGGTGGATCGCTCGCCTTCCAGGTCCGTGTAAGGAGGAGCGTAGCCACTACCATCCTCAGATCTAAAAAGCTGGACGACGCCTTATCTGTGGGCGGCCTCCTAAACTGGTGTAAAATGTATTCTTGCCAGTCAAGGGGTATAGTGCGCCCAATGCATCCGCTAAGCAGCTCGCCAATTGCACTCCAGTAGGAGCCCAGCCTAGGACAGCTCCATAAGAGGTGCAGGATCCCCGCATCTAGTTCTCCACACCTAGGGCAGGACGCATCCGCGCGGTGGAAATATCTATTAATGAGCGCTGGTGTGAGATAGGCCTGATGAATAACATAAAGTTGTATCTGTCCGAAACGCAGGTTTCTGGGGATGCACATCGGACTTTTAAGAATTCTCTCCCACTCTTTATCCGATAGCTGTCTGCCCAAGTCACACTCCCATTTGTTCCTGAGCGGAGCCAAGCTTGCCCCTGTGTGTGTCCGCAACGACTCCGCAAACCAGCGGACCAGGTGTCTGCCCCTACCCATGACATGTAAATATTGCATAGTTAAATGCTGTTCAGGCTCTGATGTCACGTCCCCCCACTTGGCTGTCATTTTGGCCACTATGGGGCGATGTAGTAGAAACCCCCCAGGGGGAAGCCCATCTTCTGAGACCAACGTCTCATACGCCACTAGCGCACCGTCCCTAAAGAGGTCACCCAATGTCTGAACGTCCGCCTCTCTCCAGTACTCTAGCATAGGCCTCGTGAGGACTCCCTCACCACCCAGAAAACCCTCCAAGGGCACCGCAGGCGCATACAGGTGTATCCGTCGGGTAAGGAAAAGGACTCTGCGGAAGCACTTATACGCTACTGCCAGTAGCAGTGGGGTGGGTCTCTCAGGTGCCACCAAGGGGTGGAAAAGCCTGGTGACTTGCTCTAGCGAGTACGGCGGCTCAGTTGTGGCGGTGTCCTCCCTCCCTCCTCTGTCCGCCAACCAGCGTGCAATCCATTGAAGCTGCACAGCCAAGTAGTAGTGCTCGAAACACGGAGCTGCCAGCCCACCACTGTCCGTTGGCAGAAACAACTTCGTAAGCGCCAACCGATGCCAGGACGCGCCCCAGATGAAGTCCCGCAACGTCGCGTTGAGTGACGAAAAGAATGAGGCCGGCACATAAAGAGGCAGATTGACGAAGTAGTACAGGAGTCGGGGTAGCATGATCATTTTGGCGAGAGCTACCCTGCCCATTGTGGTCAGCGGGAGGGAGGACCAAAAACGTATCTGGGATCGAAGCGCTGTCACCGCTCTACCCAGGTTGCCTTCAAAAAGGTCAGCTGGCTGCCTATAGATCTGGATCCCTAGATACCTGAAGGTGTCAGCCTTCCATTGGACTCTCGTGCCTCCAAGGCAGTACCCCGAGTAGTCTATCTCAGCATTGAAGGCATAGAGGCAAGACTTGCCCGCATTTACCCTGAGCCCAGAGACAACTGCAAACTGCTCCAGCAGCTGGGCCAGCCTTTCCGGTATGCGCGTCACATCGTTTACGAACACTAGTAGGTCATCTGCATAAAGCGAGACCTGGTGGATCGCATCTCCCAGGGGAATTCCCGCTCCCAGTGTCTGCCTCAGTACCCTCGCCAGAGGTTCCACAGCCAGCGCAAACAGCAGCGGGAACAGGGGGCACCCCTGCCGAGTGCCCCTACCCACCGCCACTGCCTCTGAAATGTATGGGCCAAGCCTTACCCTGACCACAGGATTCTTATAAAGGAGCTGAACCATCTGCAGGAATCCCACACCTAGGTCATAGCGTGAGAGCACCGCAGTCAGGTACCCCCACTCCAGGCAGTCGAAGGCCTTTCCAGATCTATTATCAGGCACCCCGCCCTGGGCCATTCCCTCGCCGCCCTAGCCGCCACCCTAAAGAACCTCCTAAGATTCAGGGATGTGGATCTCGCCAGCACAAACACGTTTTGGTCGGGGTGCACTAAGTGAGGGACCACTACCGCGAGCCGTTCTGCAAGAACCTTCGCAAAGACTTTATAGCAGCGGTTCCCAAAGTGTGCGCCGCGGCACCCCGGTGCGCCGTGATTAGAAGCCTGGGGCGCCGCGGTGCAGGATGTGGATTGTGGAAATTGTGCTGCCAGGTCACTCTGCAAGCAGCGTGAGCTGCTTTGTAAATCAGAGCAGGGGTGTGTCTGCTGAGTCATTTGCTTATCCAAAGATCTTTCAAAGTGGGCGCTAAGAGGGGGCTGTAAAATCTAATGGGAGGCGGTGGGAGGCACTATTCAGGACATAACAAAAGAACATATGGGAAAGCTTTTACAGGTGCCACGCATCTGAATTGCTTTCTTGCACACTCCCACTTCCACACTCACTGATTCCTATTTCATCGACCTTGGACAGACCTTAAGACCAATCAAAAATGTGGAGATTGGCACCTGGTTCCCCAGTACAGACGTTGTCAGCTCTGGCCCTAACTCCGGTTTACAAATGTTCCAGGAGAGACTTGTTTATTTATTTTATGCGTTTTTATATAGCGCAGACTTTACCCGAAGGCGTCAGAGCGCTTCACAATAGGAACAGTAATGATACATGAGGAAAAAATTACAAGTGAACAAATTACAAAAGCAAACGTTAAGTTACATGAGGCAATAGTGACAATTGTGAGCAAACAAAATACAAGAGGTAGCAAACGATACATTACAGGAGGAAAAAGTGATATGTGTGCAGGTTACAAAAGCGTACAAATTACAAGTAGAGGTATAATACTGCAATAAATGGAGGACACTCAAACACAAGAACAAACGTTACATGAGGCAATGGTGGCACTTGCGCAAGTATCGAGAGCAAACAAAATGTAAGAGGTAGCAAACAGTATGTTACAAGAGAAAAGTGACGTGTGCATGTTACAAAAGAGTACCAGTACTGGACAGATGGCTCAGTGGGCTGTAGGCCACCGGTTCGATTTAAGGCAGGCTGAAGCAGCATGTAATCCTTAGGCGGGTGATAAAATGCATGCAGATTTCGTGCATACAACCTTGGCACGGTCAAAAAGCTAACCCCGCCCCTTGTTCCCCCTTAGCCCCGCCCTAAACGCCGCCCACTGCTCCTTTTGGTGAGTACCCGCACTTATTTTTTTTCCATTTAAAGCACTGAGGTCCCAGCCACCCACCCCGGAGGCCAATAGCTGGCTGGTGGAAACACAACTCTGGAGCTGCACTATATTCAGGGTAAATTACAGAGCTGTTCGCCCGGGTCTTCCCGAAGGAAATCTTAAATTACACAGAAGCGACCGGGATGCCTGGGGTGTAATCACAGACCCAAAGATGTGGCTCCTGGTTTGGAGGATGAGCACCGACGAATGAGAGGCCAGCCCTCGGGATCCGGTGAGGGGGGCGGCGGCCAAGCCGCAGAGAGGCCTCGGAGCCTCCGTCCTCATTCATCTATGCGCTGAAAGAACGCCAAGATCACACTCTCGAGGAGTGAGCTGCTGGGAGGAGGAAGAGAGTGCACTGAAAGGGCGCCAAGAGCACACACTCAAGGAGTGCGCTGCTGGGAGGAGGGAGAGAGTGCACTGAAAGGGCGCCAAGAGCACACACTCAAGGAGTGCTCTGCTGGGAGGAGGGAGAGAGTGCATCTGGGTGCCTCATGGCTCTTGGGTGCAGTGTCTACAGTCCAGCCAGGAAGAGTGTGGTGCCGTGGACACACTCTACGTGTGGACACACTGGAGGCCCGATTCACGAAGGTGAACTTGCACTTCTGTGTGGCCTTACTACTTTTCAGCATTCACAGGGGTGCACTTGATCCTCTTGCAAGCGGGTACAGTCAGTGACTGCACCCGCCCGCAAGGGGATGTCTGGGGAGTCCATAGGATCGCCTTTATCCCCCTTAGAAGCAGGCAGGGTCAGTGGCCTGGTGGAGAGCGTTGGGTGGGTGGGTGCAGGGTCAGAGGCCTGGTGGAGAGCGTTGGGTGGGTGGGTGCGGGGTCAGGGGCCTGGTGGAGAGCGTTGGGTGGGTGCAGGGTCAGAGGCCTGGTGGAGAGCTTTGGGTGGGTGGGTGCAGGGACAAGGTCCTGGTGGAGAGCGTTGGGTGGGTGCAGGGTGAGAGGCCTGGTGGAGAGCGTTGGGTGGGTGCAGGGTGAGAGGCCTGGTGGAGAGCGTTGGGTGGGTGGGTGCAGGGTCAGGGTCCTGGTGGAGAGCGTTGGGTGGGTGGGTGCAGGGTTAGGGGCCTGGTGGAGAGCGTAGGGTGGGTGCAGGGTCAGAGGTCTGGTAGAGAGCGTTGGGTGGGTGGGTGCGGGGTCAGGGGCCTGGTGGAGAGTGTTGGGTGGGCGCCTTATGCCCTGATGCAGCCGCACTCTGCCAGCTTCTGTCTTTGCCTCACTCCTCGTTGAGGGGTCGTCACTCGTGACTGCTGCATGTTGGAGAGTGTGGTGTGTTGTCTTTCAGTTTCATGTTCCTGCTCTGCTCCCTCAAGGACGTCCTCCTGTGAAGCCCTTGTGCGGCCTCGTCATCCTACATATATGGTCCTGGGCGAGGGCCTCATGCTTTTGAAATGGTGCCATTGTTCCATGTGCCAGCCCCCTCCATTGGGTGGGAAGGGTGCAAGGGGGTGGCCGAGAAGGGTGCAAGGCAGAGGGGAGAAGGGTGCAAGGCAGAGAGGAGAAGGCTGCATGGTAGAGAGGAGAAGGGTGCAATGCAGAGAGGAGAAGGGTGCATGGCAGAGGGAAGAAGGGTGCAAGGCAGAGGGGAGAAGGGTGCAAGGCAGAGGGGAGAAGGGTGCAAGGCAGAGGGGAGAAGGGTGCAAGGCAGAGGGGAGAAGGGTGCAAGTAGAGGGGAGAAGGGTGCAAGGCAGAGGGGAGAAGGGTGCAAGGCAGAGGGGAGAAGGGTGCAAGGCAGAGAGGAGAAGGGTGCAAGGCAGAGGGGAGAAGGGTGCAAGGCAGAGGGGAGAAGGGTGCAAGGCAGTGGGGAGTAGGGTGCAAGGCAGAGGGAAGAAGGGTGCAAGGCAGAGGGGAGAAGGGTGCAAGTCAGAGGGGAGAAGGGTGCACGCCAGAGGAGAGAAGGGTGCAAGGCAGAGGAGAGAAGGGTGCAAGCCAGAGAGGAGAAGGGTGCAAGGAAGAAAAAAGAAGGGTGCAAGGCAGAGGGGAGAAGGGTGCAAGGCAGTGGGGAGAATGGTGCAAGGCAGAGGGGAGAAGGATGCAAGGCAGAGAGGAGCAGGGTGCAATGCGGGGGGAGAATGGTGCAAGGTAGCAAAGGGTGCAAGGTGGAGTAGGGTACAAGAGGGAGGGGGAGAAGGGTGTAAGGCAGAGGGTGCAAGGGGGATGGTGATGAAATTAAAAATATGCCCCGCCCCCAAAAACATTTCTGCGGACGCCCATGATCAGAGCCCTCCTCACGTAAACTTCTTGTAACGCCACAGAGCTCCTTGAGCCTTTCTCTAGCCTGGTTACTTTTAGTGGGAGTGCTTTATACTACTCTATGATGGTGTTGTATGCATTGAGATGTACTTTATAAGATCTTTGTGATGGCAAATAAAGTTTTATGATAGTGATGGCTACTCTCTGAATCCTTCGTCACGTCTAGGCTTGATTCTTCATGTAGACCAGTGGTTCCCAAAGGGTGCGCCGCTGTACCCCGATGCGCGGGTAAAAAAAATGGTGGGGAGCGACGGCCAACTGCCAATTAGGTCAAAGGAGCCACGGGTCAAAAAAGTTTGGGAACCACTGCTTTATAGTCTGAATTAAGCATTGCCAGCGGCCTGTACGAACCCAGTGCAGTGTGGTCTCTATCTGGCTTGGGCAAGGAGACCAGGAACGCTTCTCGCATGGACGGAGGGAACACACCTTCACTTATAACGGTGTTGTACAGCTGAAGGAGCAGGGGCGCCAGAATAACCCTGTTGGCCTTATAGTATTCGGCGGGTAGGCCATCCGGCCCGGGAGTTTTACCGGTCGCCATGTCCCCGATCGCATCATCTACCTCCTCCAGTGTGAGGGGGGCATTGAGCCGCCCTTGTGTTCCTCAGACGCCGTAGGCAAGGTGATAGCATCCAGAAACGCGGCCAGCGCTCGCCGGGGGCCAGTGCCGCGGGCTTTATATAACTGCTTATAGTGGTTGGTTAGAGCGCAGTGAATTTCTCGCTGTGTATATACCATCTGCCCTTCCGCTGTGCACGGCGCTCCTATGGGGACTCCGCGCCCATCGTTCCGCACCAGCCAGGCTAGCAGTCGGCCAGCCCTGTCCGCCCTGGCATGTCTCCTGGCCGTGTGTGCCGCATAATTATGGGAAGGCATGGCTTGGCAGTTCGCGCTGGACTGTTCCCATGAGGCGCAGGGCCAGACTGATTTGCATATGGCCATGTCTGAACTGGGGTGGCAGAGTGGGCTAAAGAACGGTGATGGATTAAATCCAGATCTGTTGACTGGGTGTGAGTGTTTGATTGGTTTAGATGCTCGGTCCATCACCACCCCCTTTTGTACCGCATAATTATGGCAGAGCAGCTTCTCCATAAGCTCTGCATGCTTAGCGCGCAGGTCACCTAGCGCGCGCGAGTGCTCACCCCCCCTCACCCTCCCTCTCATATCGGAGGAGCTCCAACTCCAGTCGTGTCAGGGAGCCCGACAACGTTGCGCGTATATTCCATGTGGCCCCCAGACAGTGCCCACGAATAACTGCTTTGTGTGCCTCCCACTCCACCAATGCACTGTGCTTCATCCCCTCATTGTCCTCGAAATAGGCTAAAATGGCTGTGCCTAGCGAGGATCAAAACTCGGCATCCTCAAGCGCAGCAGGCTGTAGCCGCTACGTGGGCACCGGTGGGCGTTCTGCCTCCCAGCTGATACGGAACCATAGGGGATTGTGCTCAGAGTGTTAACTCCCTAGGTATTCTGTCTTGGCGAGGAGCGGGAGCAATGACTGGGTGCCTATTATCCGATCCAACCGGACATGCAAGTTGTGGACTAGGGAGTAGTAGGAGTAAATTCTATCCGTGGGATGCTGCGCGCGCCAGAGGTCACACACCCCCCAGTGTACAAGCCATTCCCTAAACGCTTGTGCATGGGATGCCACTGTCGCAGCTCGGAGGGGAGGGAAGGAACGGTCCAGGCGCACATCCAGTACCATATTGAAGTCCCCACCCACCAGCCAGGGGAGGCCTGCATAGGGATGTAAGACGTGATTCAGGTTCTCTAAGTAGGTGTGCTGATCTGTGTTCGGGGCATAAAGGGATCCCAACAGGATTTCCTGACCATTCAGTCTCCCCCGCACTAGGGTATACCATCCCGCAGGATCCACCCGCACTTCTATACAATTGAAGGGGACGCCCGACCGAACCCAGACCAGAGTGCCCCGCGCGGGAGCAGAAAAGGTTGTGCCGAATATCTGCCCCCTCCAGCGCCTGCGCAGCTTATCGAGCTCGGCTAGTGTCATATGTGTCTCCTGGAGAAGGGCAATCCCAACCTCATGGCGCTGCAGGTAGGAGACACCGAGTAGCGGCGGGACGGAGTGTGCATTCTGCGGATGTTCCAGGTTATTATGTTCGTGTGCATCATGTGTCAGGTCTGTTTCGCGCGCACTCAAGAGCGAGGGAGCGCCTCGGGGGTGGCCATGTACGCCAGCAGGGAAAGAAGGGTCGGTGTGCCGCAACTGGAACATGTGAACGAATACAAACAGTATAACAAGAAGGGCGTGTCCCGGTAGGGTGTACGCCCAAACCTTAGCAAGATCCACCACATAATTGTGGGTTAACTCAACGTGGCCGCTGTCTGGGTGCGTGTGCTACCAACAACCACATTACCCTACGCCCCTAACCCATATCATCCGGTAGTGTGAGAGGTGCTTTGGAATGTCTAGTGCTTGCGACTGCACCGGGCCAGTGCGGGACACCTGCAGGGGAGCCCGCTAGTGGGATAAACACATAGCTCCCGCTAACAACTTTGCAACATCGCCCTCAGCCTAGCGGTCTCACAAGTTTGCAGCAGTGCCGGCATGCGTAGAGAGAAGCAAACATTTTCCATTGGCACGCACAGCAGTAACATAAAATTATATCGCAATCTAGTGTCGAGCCCAAGGGTAGAGGCCCTGGTATATTCCCCACATGATACATTACATAAGGAGGTCGGCCGTCTGCGGTGTTACAACTGGCATGACTATGTCCTCAGAAAGCACAGTTGATGGGGAGGACGGGCCACTCAAGTCCTGTTCGCTGCGTGCCTGTGAGGCCATTCGGGGCCCCGCCCTGCGTTGCTCCCAGGTTCACCACCGCTTCAAGCGCCTCCTGCCTCTTTAGCCGCATTCTCTCTGGGCTGGGCGCTGCTGGGCCATTTCCTTGTCCACGACGGGCACCTCGCTTCCTGCGCCTTTTCGATCTCTGCACCTGCCACTCACCCTCTTTCTCCACGCTTGCAGGTCATGTGCCCTTCCACTGTCCCGTTTCCTCCAGCCAGTCCCAGACATCTGACGGCGCGTCAAAGAAGCGGCCCCCGTCCTTGGTAATCACGCGGAGCCGAGAGGGGAACAGTAAGGAATATGGCAGTCCCAGTTCCCTCAATTGTTTTTTCACCACCAAGTATGTGCTCCTCCTTCGCTGCACCGATGCCGTGTAATCCGGAAAAAGCATCACACGGCTGTTCCCCACTGTTAGATTGTCCACCTTCCTCGTCTGACGCAACACCACATCCCGGTCACGATAATTAAGCAATTTGAAGAGAAACGGACGAGGCCGGGCCCCAGGTCGAGGCTTCTGCGCCGGCACCCTGTGAGCTCTTTCTACTACAAAGTGCGGGGACAGTACCTCTGGGGGCAGGAGATCCCGCAACCAGTTCTCCATGTATCGTTCCGGGTACTTCCCTTCTTCGCCCTGCGGTAGGCCTACCACCCGAACATTGTTGCGCCGAGAGCGCCCTTCCGCATCCTCAATGCGGTCCTCCAGCATGTGGACTCTGTCCATGATGTTTTGAAGCTCCGAATTATGGTTGCGCACCACAGGTTGCAACTCCTGAAACGACTGGCGCTGCTCGGCGACCGACTCCGCCAGTTTTCGATGATCGGCGTGGAGTAGAGGGAAGTCTGACGTTACCTTGTCGATCCGGGCCTCTAGGGATACCTTTGTTTGCTCCAGCGTGGTGCCTATGCGCTCTACTGCTGCGAGCACGGAGTCCATCTTGGCAGCGAGGGCCGCCGCTGGGCCCCGGCCGGCGCCCTGCGATCCGTGCGGCGAGTCCAGGCCATCGGCTCCCTGCTGCTTCTGCAGGGACTTGTCCCTGGGTCTGCCCATCGCCAGTTGTTGCGCAGAAGGCATCCACTCCTATCGACAGTTGTCTGTCTCCCAGCGCTAGGTTCCCACCAGAGTTCCAGATGAGATGACGCCTCGCCAGGCCAGAGCCACCAGTTATGGGCAAGAAGGTCGCCGGTCCGGTCAGCGCGCCAGCCTCGACTAGGCCCCAGCGCCCGACAACCCGCGTCCGCTCCGCGGGTGTCGTGAGCAGTTGACTGACCTGCACCACGCCTCTCAGCAGGAATGTGTCCTCCCCGTCTCTCCAGGGGCCGCTGCACCAGTGCCCCCTCGCCGGCCAGCTACCGCTGCACCACCTCAGTGTCTCTTGGTCATGCAGGCCCCAACCCCGCAGCAAAGAAATCCAGCTTGCCCCATACGGTCCCGGGAGCCCTCGGACCGCAGCGTCGAATCTGCTCCGGGAGGCGGCCTCACAATGAGCAGCAGCAGCCAATATGGTGCCAACTTCAAAATGGCACCCGGGCCCAGTGCGGTGACGCGTATGTGCCTGCTTGTGTCCAAAGGGTCGCAGCCCGTGTCCCCTAGCGTAGCCAGGTGCAGGGCATCGCCCGCCTCCTCAGTCCGCACTGCACAGCGGCCCACGCTGTAACTGGCCCAATCCAGTGGCGAACTGCGCTGCCCGCCTCAGTCCTCTGGGTGGCCCCTCTTCATGACCTCCTCCAATGTAGCCCTCGGTCCCGGCCACACACCTGGGCTCCGCTGCAAGGCTGGGCGATTGGGGCTCGGGGCCCCAGGCTCAGGTCTCATCGCACCTTTGCCAATCCGGAGCAACTCGGCCTGCTGGTCGCCGCTCCACCCAGCCAGTACACACCGCAAGCGGCCGTCTCGCAGCTCCCAGTCCTCCACCCGGGGCCGCCGGCTCCCGCCGCCACCACTCCGGCTCCTCAGGGTGAGAGGTCGTTGCCCCAGGGCTCCCCGATCCTCCTCAGGCCCCTCTCCTCACCCGTTCAGCAATCCGGTGTCACCAGGCAGCCGCGCCGCATCTGGGAAGGCCGCAAGCTTTCGCTGTATCTGGGCTCCACAGGAGGCGGTACCAGGCCCCAGCCCCGACTGGGCTCCGAATCTGCCACACCCCCTGGCCGCGGGAGGTATCTCTTGCCTGTCCCGGCCAGCAGCCTTGCCTCTCGAGCTCCTCGGCGGCGCCACAGCAGGAGCCGCAGGTCGCCCCGGCTCAGGACAGTGCCCCGCAGCGGCGCTCGGCAATTTCAACGGACGCCAGCCGCGTTTCGCGCCTCTTTGTCGCGGGCCTCAGTGCCCCAGCCCACCGACGGTCTCTCCTGCCGTGGCCGCTGGCTCGATTCGGATTTCGCTGTGCTCAACGGGCTCCCGCTGTGACCCCACACCAGCTCCGCGTTGTATGGGCTGCAAAAGCACCTTCACCAGGTTATTGTCAGTATAAAGCAGGGGCGATCACCGGATCTCTACGCGGAGACGTCCGCCATGTTGGCTGGCTAGCCACGCCCCCCCATCAACACGTTGATTGATGACAGATTGACAATCCCTAATCCCTATTGAATAAATACTACAATTTCCATCATCCATCTGCACAGAAAGTGACAATACTGGATTGCCCATTATTCATCTGCACAGGAAGTGACATCACTGTTTTCTGCCAACATTATATTTAATTGACGCCAAGCAAGAGGAGTCATTACCATCATCCATCTGCACAGGAAATGAAATCCCATCATCCATCTGCATGCTCCTTCACACACACTCTGTCCTGCAAACAGCCACACAACACTTCACACTTGCATGCTCGTCAACACCCGCTCACTCACCAAACACTCCACAGAGATCTGGGACCTGCTGCACAACAGTTACCCTGAACTGTTTTTCCTCACAGAAATATGGCTCGACCCTGCATCGGCTCCTGATATCGCCACAGCCTTCCCCGGGCTACAATAATGCAAAGCAAGATGGATTTAACAAACCCAGGGGCGGAATTGCTGTCATCAGCAATAAAATCATCAGCTGCACCAAAATAAATAAAATCATCAGCCTCCTCCAACATAAAACAACTGCAGTTCAAACTCCACATCACAGCCAACTTCACCCTAAGTTGCACTCTCATCATCTGCAGACCACCAGGATCACGCACGAACTTCACCAATATCATCGTGTACTTCGTCTCACCATTTGCCCTCAATGCTAGCAATTACATCCTACTCGGAGACCTGAACTTCCACCTGGAATTTTCATGTCGCTGTACCACCTGGCAGGATCACTGATTATCAATGGTGGATGAGCTCAGGCATCTATTCCTAACAAGTCATAATGGCAGCTACATCTTGAGTTGGCGCTAGGCCTCATCTGTGAATAGGGAGAACCTTGGCTCGCTGAATTTGCCAATGCTTACAACGTGCAGTGTTTGCAGGTCTGGGTCTGAAGTTTACGAGGCGTTTCTTGCTTGGAGACATGTGCTGCCTTGAGAGGAACTCAGGACTCCTGTACGCATTTCTGCCGATACCACTCCTACTGCGAGTTCTCAAGAAGATTGGGACGGAGCGAGCCCATGTCACCCTAGTGGATCTGGATTGGACACGGAGAGGATGGTATCTTAATCACCCGTTCTCGAATCAGGCTGCCTCTCACAGAGGATCTGCTGTCGCAGCAACAGGGCAGGTTCTGCACCCGGGCTTTCACATTTTCACCTTCATGAGTGGAGATAGATCAGTGCCAGCTAAACACTTTCAATTTTTAATTTTGTCCACCCTAAGCGTGGAAGGGTATACTCAGATGTGAGTCCCTTGCTCATTGCACCATCAGGATTCAAGCAAGCCGGGCCGAAGACGGCTGTAATGCCAGAAACCGGTCCCCGGAAGCTTGTTTCCTTCCCAGTGTAAGAATTGGCTTTTGTAGTCTGGTCTGCCCTGTTCCCATGATGCACTGGGCCAGGGACAGACTAATTTGCATACAGCCAGGTTCTGAAACTGGGATGGTGCAATGAGCTAAAAAACGGTGTTGGATCTAGCCCTGATCTCTTGACTGGGTGAGAGTACTCTGCATAATTCAGAGACTCTGTCCATCACCACCCCTTGTTGTAAATAAAGCTAAACACTTTCAACCTTCCTCTGGAGGTGGTTGATATCTTAGCAGCCAGGCTTTCCTCAACTTAAATTGTGTACGCCTGTCGTTCTGTGCGCCACATCACACCTTTAAGGAGGAAGAGAGACTTAATCGCTTGGACCCTAAGAGAACACTTATCTTACACATAGATTGTACCAAAAACCACCAGATAGACTATCAACTTTTTGTGGGGTTCGGTGGTGTGAAAAAAGACAAAACAGTGCAGGTAGAAATGCATTCTTTCACCAGGTTTCACACCAGCGGTAAGTTCTTCGTATTTTTCCCGGCAGTGGGTCGCTGGGTTAGGGTCTCTACCAACTTGATATCATGGTTCCTTGCTTGTGGGGCTTGAAGCCGTGGTGAACACCCATGAGCCAGGAAATTGACAGTTAAGGGCTGGCATCTAGGACTGTGTGAAAACAAAAAAGGAAAAAAAGAACGGAAAAATGTATACAATAAAAAAAACGAGAAGGAATCAACACAGGGAAATATTAAAAAGTTGCTAATTTGATGAGGACCTTTGATGTCACTTCAACCCTAGCCCTTAGAGCAAAATCATGGGCAGCCACGTGAAATGGGCCTCAGCAGCGGCAAGAGCTGATCGCAGTTTACATTCATGCCAGGGCTTGCAACAAGTCGATTGAGTTCTGAGGACGATTTATCAGCAGCCTCCAAAGAAAGATTTGTCGGACTTGGCAGGCACCCCTCAAGAGATGTGGGTAGTTTTTGGGGCCCCCAGGGTGGGCTGACTGATAGTAGTGGAACTACAAAAGGAGTATATGGACATCAGCAGAGTGATTGCCCTTAAAGGAAACGAGAAGGAGATTGGAGCTAAAAAAAGATCTGCTGCATATTGACACAATTCGGGATGTAGCCTAACGGCTAGGGTGGTCGACCTCAAATCTGGGGAACTGGGTGCGAGTCTCGGTAACAACGCTCAATATCCTGTGATTCTGGGCAAATCACTTAATCTTCCAGTGCCTAACAAACATATGAATGTGTCCTTTTATACCGCAACTGGTGCTCATGTAAAGCACTCTCATACCTGATACCTGTGGGCCAAGTTCTCGGGAACCCCTCCCCCAATAATGGCCCTGTAGAGCAAAAGAGTATCTGCTGTTCACAAAAGGGAAAGTCCTGTCATCTGGGAACCATGGTATACTCCAGTCCTCGGAGGGGGAATCCGCCTGTAACTTCATCCATCTTTGCTCCAAGCTCAAATACAGGGCCATTGAAACGACAGAATCGTGATTCTCAGTAATCACTGCAATCTCAATCTCATCCACGATCTCAGTCTCCTAGTCAAGCCTCCCACTCAGAGACGGTCTGGCAAGATCAGCCCCAAGTTATGGCATCATCTCGGTCCCAAGAGACACTCGATTGGGGACCAAGACGAAAGGGTTACTGTGCAGTGGGATATAAAGACCATGTTAAATGTAATCCTGGATAAAATTAGGGAGTTGAAAGCTTCTCAAGCAATTGAAATTGCAGCCTTGCACCTACGGCTATCTAAAATCAAAGAAGCAATGGCAAATTTTCCAGAAAAACTGCAGTGCAGTGTGGTTCCCACAATCCGAAGGATATGTGAGTTTGTTGGACAACAAACTTTTGGGTGAGGTGCCTAGACTGATTCCGAGCACACCCACAGGATAT
The DNA here is from genome assembly GCF_964261635.1 of Lissotriton helveticus. Lineage (NCBI taxonomy): Eukaryota > Metazoa > Chordata > Amphibia > Caudata > Salamandridae > Lissotriton > Lissotriton helveticus. Next base: position 646,231,168 of record NC_136070.1, read on the forward strand.
GTTGGCCTAGAGACCAGCTAGCACTGAACATGACAACCCTGGCCCCTCGGGATCATGGTAACCGATCAGGACCTTTCGATCAGTCACTCATGCTCTTCGGTTAGGAGAGAAATATACGGCGAATACACATGGGGTGTTTTCAATATATTCATTGAACCAATGTTTTTCTTGTATAAAATACATGTGCTGCGATAATCAGTAGACCGAAGCAGATGAAAGTGATTACAAACACCAAAAGAATAAATAGAAGATACAGTTCTGCCATGGTGCTAAAACAGTGTATATATTCAGGCAGATAAAATAAAGCAGTAATCTTATAGAGACATCTAGCCGCAGATTCCTTAACTTAGAATATCCCCAGGTGTCAGACTGGATCCGGAAAACTTTCCGCAGCAGCACCTCTGTGCGTCAGGGGCGGCGCCGCACTGCTCCGCCCTGACGTCATCCACGGACGTTACCTCATTTGAGCCATTTAAGCTCCTCCCGGCGCGCTGATGTGAGTTCTCTTCTTTTCCGTGTCCCAATGCGGGTCCAGGAAAACCAGCTGTTCCTTGGCCTGTTTTTGAGGCCTTTTCAACGCCTTTGCCGTCACGGAACAGTGTGCGATGCTTTCAGGCTCTAAAGCGTGTGACCTGTGCACGAAAAATGTCTGTCATGGATCCGCATGCAATGTGTATGTGGTGCCTGGGAGTGCCCCAAGACTCCAAAGAGTGCAACGCCTGTCAACAGATGAAACGTCGTATGAAGCTGCTGGCTGTCCGGTCCTGCGCCACCACTCTCCCTCTTAGGATCAGGCCCGCTCACTGGGTCGATCCCGCGGACGTCGTTCGGAGACAGGTAAGCACAAGTATAAGTCACGGAGGTCTCCCTCTCGTAAACGTGACACTGGGGCCCGCTGTTCTCGGTCTTTGCCAGGCACAGGCGCCCAGGACTCGTCTCCTCCTTACCCACCCTTTCCGGGTGTCGGAGCGACAAGGACCCAGATGGAGGCCTATCCAGATCGAGTTCCCTCTGGAGGTTCTCGGCGTTGATACTGCTCTGTTACAGGAAGATGACATTTCACTGGGTTCATGCAGGTGCCTAGCGTTCCATGGCCTCCGGATCAACATCAGGATTCTCCACCTTTACTATCTAGTGGACGAGTTAGCCTCCAACCGTCCACCACAGATGGTTTATTGTCACCCCCCAGAATAATGACAGAGGCTTTTGCGGCTGCAGATATTCTTCAGTTGCAGCCCCCTGTGGTTTTCCTGCCCTCTGAACCTTTATTGGATCTCCTCTACATTGTGCCTGTGGACGTGGAACCTTTGCTGCCCCTTGGTGGGTCTTTGTTTGACATCCTGCTTGGTACCTGGGCACGGGCATCCTCTGTTGACCCTGTTGATCTGACCATTGCTCGCGGGCATTGTCCGGCCCCAAACGATCCTGTTTGCTTCTCCCTTCACCCTAGATCTCAGCTTTCACCTTGCAGCCTTCTTCCACTCTGCCATTGCTACCTCCCACTAGGGAGTCTTGCTGGCTAGAGACATGTGGTCGCCACATTTTTGCCTCCACCAGTGCGGGCATCTGTGCCTTGAACAGTATTGCGTGATCGCACCGGCTTCCTTTGCCCTTTGGGACTTGGTTGAGCTCCTTCTTCCTTCACTCCAAGAAGGGCCCCGAGCTGACTTGCATCGCCTTCTTCTTGATTAACAGGTAATGGCACAATTTTCCCTTCAATCAGCCCTGGAAGCTACAGACTCTGTGGGTAGGGCAATGGCCCAGTCGGTCGCTTTGTGCCGCCATGCATGGCTGCTTGATAGTCGTTTTCCCGACAATGTTCAGGACACTCTTCGGGATCTGCCATTCAATGGTGTGGACCTTTTTGATTGTCGCGCTGATTCAGCGGCCTCCCGCCTCATGTCTGGCCTCCCGTGATTTTCTGGGCCTTGCGGCTTTGTTTTCACGTCCTTGTGCCATATCTTTTTCATACGTTGTATGCCTTTGTGTGGCTTTTTCTTATGCATAGGCAGTGTTGCCTTGTTTGTTGGGGACCCTGGGTTCATGACGTAATACCCATATTGTCTAAGCGGCTACTCCACCATGTTTGCTTTTGTTCAGTACAGCTGGTCAGCTGGTTCTGTCTTCCTTTCAGTCCTCTGTCGATGAGCTTCCCCCAAGAGGAGCCCCCTTGCCGGGGTTAAGACTCACCCTATGTGGGGTATTTGCTGGCTATTGTGTAACTACCTTCCTACAAGGAAGGCGCTGGTACACTCCTGTGGAGTCTTCCTCACACAGGTTCTTATGTGGATCAGTCTGTCCTCTCTTTCTCCTGTTATGCGACCCACACGTTGGTGTCGCTCTATTGCACTTTCAGTTAAAGTTGTTCAGTTAAAGTTGGGGTCTACGGTTGTCCGTAGTACTTCGTTGCTTCAGTAGGGGTTCCCTACCGTGAGGCTCTGCCTCGCCTGCCTTCCCAGGGTTTTTTTTCAGCTTCGCTGTGATCCTCTTTGTCCATGTAGGCTGCTCTTCTATTCGCCAGCTTCTGTCCCTTGGGACCCCTTGTTTTGTTCTGTTCCGGCACAGTTATTCTGCGGCTGACGCCCTACCATCGTATGACGCAAAGGCGGTTCCACTGTTTGGCACAACTCTTCGGTGTTTGGGCGTAGTGTGGGTGCACCCTGCCATGTTCGCTATCATGGGGTGCCTGCGTTCTTTCTTCCACTTCCCCGTTGACTGGTTCTACCCTCCACTCTCTGGGATAGGTGGTGCTTTCTCGAGCTTCAGCCCTGTCTGGGTTTGTCTATAGACTGTGGCGTCTTCACCACATATGTCTATGCTGTACACTGCCTTCTGCCCTCATTTGTTTCTGGGCACTTCCCTAATAGGAGTTTTTTCCTATTTCCCTGCTGCTTTCTGTGCAGGTGTTTTCCGCGCTTCTACTTTGGGTTCCTACTGTAACACTCACAGGGGCAGTGTTCTCTTCAGGATGCTCGCTTCTTGGCTAGAGTTGTCTGTACATCCGAAGGCCATTCCGTTGGTCCTGACGGTTTCCACTTTTGTGTCCTGCTCCATCTCCTCGTCTGTCTAGCGGGGGACCATGGCTCCTCCCGGACGGGTTGCTCATGTCAATTACAGATTTGGACTTTGTCCTGTCCGACTCTGTTTCACCAATACTGTTGGTACTTATAGCGTACCCTTGTCTTGTCTTATGCAACCCATCCTTTTTAGATGTCTATCTTTATATATATACATATATATATATATATATATTTATATATATATATATATATTTATATATATATAATATGATATATATATACTGCTCTCCCTCAACGGGCAGGCAATGTTCCTTGCTGTGGTGTCCCTGATCTTCGCCCCGGTCTGCTCATGACGCAACCTCTTGGGTGTATCTGGGCTGCTCATGCTTCCCTACAGGGGGATTCCCTATACTTGGTGTGGTTCTGGCGCCCACACTGTATGCTTACCAGTCTTACTGTGGTCGTGTGCTGGGTGCTTCGGCTTGTTGCCATCCGCCCTCTCCCATTTCTTGTGAAGGAGCGACTGGAGTGGCTTGGGGTTCTGGGAATACCGCCACTTCTGGCCATGGGTCGGCATCCTGCCATTGCGGTCCCACGTATCTTAGCTCATGCAGATTAACCAGTGATTTTTAGGTCTCGACTATTCTATCCTGCAGGGATAAATAGACGAGAGTAATGTAGTTGAAACAAACTCTCTGACAAAGCGGATTCCAAGCGGATTCCTCCCAATCCATGTTGTCTACTGAAGCGTGACGCTTCGCCAGGCGCGCGCTTGGCCCCACACCCCATCCCCATTCGCTCGCTCCCCCGCCCCCCCACCAGGCTCTTGAAGCGCGGCGCTCCGCAGGTCATAAATAGGCTTTACTTCCAGCTTTAGGTTCCTGGCAGAATCATTAACCAGTGCTTTCTGGAAGATGCTCGATCAGCACACTATTTGTGTGGTTATTTTTTGTTTATTGAAACTTTTACTGGCTTTCCGCTAAGTAATTTTATTTTGTTTTTGTTGTTGTCGTCACCCCTCGCCACTCCCCCTCCGTGTTCACAGTTCCTTCTGATCGTCCCGACGGCGCAGTTTCCAGCTGCTCATGCTGGATATTTTTTTTTGTTCCTGCACCTGTAGTCATGTATTTTACATTTTATTGAAAAAGGCACTACCTGCGCCGAGAATCGAACCCAATTTCCCAGGTCCGTTATTCGGCAGCAGTAGCAGTTACTCCACAGCCATTTGCTTATTTGCTTTTGCTTGTTTTATTATATTGCCGCCTCTTCTGCCTCCTTATATCTCCATACACATGCCTTTTTACACTTGTTTTATTGTTGCCCGCATCATTTTACCGGCATTACCAAAAATACCGCTTTACCATAACGCACCTTCTGCTTGCTTCCTCCCTACCTCCCTCCTTCTCTCTAAAGCCCATTCTACTCTCAATACCTATCTTCTCCTTGCTCTCAGTCCCCGGCACAGCCATTATCAAGCTGTCTCATGCCGCAAGTGTTAAAACAATAAAGCAAACTCACCGTTCCTTCTCATTTTTAGCTCACATTTACAATCTATTGCCAAAGCTAGCGACTTTGCTCAAAGTAGCGACGTTCACAAGTACAAACTGTAGCCTCTCTTACACTCTCCAAGCCGCCACCCTAACCAACGCCACTTCCCTATAAACACTCAGCAACACAGCTTACCCAACCGCCAAAACTAAAAACTCAACTGCGCATTAACGCAAGCCCCAAACCTCTGCACGCCACGTGCCACACACTTACTCATAATGCTTTACCAAGGACTTACCGTTTAAACTGCTACTCCAATGCTGCTCGCTCGCTCCCCAACCCCCCCATCAGGCTCTTGAAGTGCGGCGCTCCGCAGGTCATAAACAGAACCATCTTTCTTTTTGTTGTCCTGCCTCTGCTCGTGTGTTATCTTTACTTCCAGCTTTAGGTTCCTGGCGGAATCATCAACCAGTGCTTTCTGGAAGATGCTCAATCAGCACACTATTTGTGTGGTTATTTTTTGTTTATTGAAACTTTTACTGGCTTTCCGCTAAGTAATTTAATTTTGTTTTTGTTGTTGTCATCACTCCTCGCCTTTCCCCCTCCGTGTTCACAGTTCCTTCTGATCATCCCGACGGCGCAGTTTCCAGCTGCTCGTGCTGGATATTTTTTTTTTCTTCCTCCCTCCCTCCCTCCTTCTCTCTAAAGCCCATTCTACTTTCAATACCTATATTCTCCTTGCTCTCAGTCCCCGGCACAGCCATTATCAAGCTGTCTCATGCCGCAAGTGTTAAAACAATAAAGCAAACTCACCGTTCCTTCTCATTTGTAGCTCACATTTGCGATCTACTGCCAATGCTAGCGACTTTGTTCAAAGTACCGACGTTCACAAGTACAAACTCTAACCTCACTTACACACTCCAAGCCGCCACCCTAACTGACGCCACTTCCCTATAAACACTCAGCAACACCGCTTATCCAACCGCCAAAACGAAAAACTCCTTTGCATTAACGCAAGCCCCAAACCTCTGCACGCCACGTGCCACACACTTACTCATAATGTTTTACCAAGGACTTACCGTTTAAACTGCTTCTCCAATGCTGCTCAGCTTCTCGCCCCCGCCCCAAATACGTGCACACGTACAAACAACAGCAGCTGTGCACTCGTATAACTCCATTAGCAAAACTCGGAGGACAGGACATGTGTATGTGCACGCGTGTATGGCAAGCAGCTCATTAAGCATAAACAAAAGGAATCCACTAACATGGGCTCGGTGATCCCTACAGTGGTGGGGAGCACCCAGTGTTGTTTAAATACCCCTCACACACCAAAAGGCCCCTTGGTGTCATGCTTCATCATCGGGGTCTTCGCAAACCTCTACGGAATGCGGCGTGCTGCGTCTCACGACTACGTAGGAGCACTTATGAGTGAACTATGTGTTGGTGTGTGTGAGGGTGATATAATGTGAGTGGTGAGGTGAAAAAATTAAAAAATACCTGGCTCGTGGGTTTATAAAAAAATGTTATTCAGTCCCCGGCTGGTATCGTTAAAAAGTGCAAGGGAGGTTGTCCTTACTAGTTAGGATAAGGTAACCTCACAAGTGCGCACTTGTGAGGTTACCTTATCCTAACTAGTAAGGACAACCTCCCTTGCACTTTTTAACGATACCAGCCGGGGACTGAATAATTTTTTTTTTTTATAAACCCACGAGCCAGGTATTTTTTAATTTTTTCACCTCACCACTCACATTATATCACCCTCACACACACCAACACATAGTTCACTCATAAGTGCTCCTACGCCGCATTCCGTAGAGGTTTGCGAAGACCCCGATGATGAAGCATGACACCAAGGGGCCTTTTGGTGTGTGAGGGGTATTTAAACAACACTGGGTGCTCCCCACCACTGTAGGGATCACCGAGCCCATGTTAGTGGATTCCTTTAGTTTATGCATATTCCTAGGGGAGACAGAATCCACTTCTCCTCTCCCTCCCCCCTTTTGTTTATTACACGCAGCTCATTAACACACCCCCTTCTTCCTCGCACACGTACAGCAGCGTTAACCACTAAAAACACAAAAAAAAGTACCCATTTTGGGATACCTTTTAGATATATATACACGTGTCCTGCGCACGCCATCATCACACTTCCTGCTCGCTCCCTCCCTAGCTCTGTGCCATATGTTATGGTTCAGCTACATAGCTGCCAAGGTATCGGATTCCTTTATGTGACATCTTAATTTTAGTGTAATTATAGGTGACATTTCAAGGACTATCAGTGACACTTTCTCGTAAGCAAACTCAAGCCGTGAAAATTGGGGAAACATAAATATCAGAAATTAAACCCATGTGAACAACAAGGAACTCTAATACGAGTCACTCCATAGACAAGGACTACACATTGGCTTTGTGCATGCGAGCTTGCTTCTTTGCTTGCAAGTCTTGCAGCCCGTGGGGAACTTTTGGTAGGTAAACAACAAAACTTTACCTAAGAAACATCTTTGTTATTTTGATGTTAAGTCAAACCTATCTCGTCCAGGAATGCCGGGCGCACATTAGTGTGTCTGTTATGTTAATTGCTGCCGTTCCTTTGTCTCGCTCTTAATGGGGACAATGCAGACAGGGAGGTCTTTTACAGTCTACTTGTCTTTCGGAGCTGTTGGGGGTGGGTAGGTCTCCTAGTGTCTCGTTGTTGTTCTGTAGGCTCATCCACTCCCTGCCACGTTCGGAGAATCATTAGCCTGTTTGTGGCGACTGTTAATGATTTTACTTGGGCATGGTGTGTGTCTTTTTAGGTTGAGCTATTATATATCTCGAACATATTCCGACTTGAAAGTAAGCCTCGCACACCACCAGGCTCTTGAAGCGCGACGCTTCGCCAGTGCGCGCTTGGCCTCACTCACACCCCATATGCTCGTTCCCTCCCACTCGCTCACTCCCCTGCCCCCCACCCCCATCCGACTTGTTTTTTTTCACCGTTGTTGAACAGGCCCCTGCTGGGAGTGGGCTGGCTGGTGCGACAGCTGCTGTCTATGCAGCAAATGTATCCTCTGCCCAACCCCCAGGGCTTCAGTCCGCTTCTGCTAGCTCTGGCCTAGCTGGTGTTAAGGCACAGTCGATGGAACGCGTTAAATGTGATGCCCCTGTACTTCTGACGCCCGCTGCACTGGACAATGATGCAATCGGTCCCCTTTCTTCAGTCTTCGGCAACATTTGATAATAATAAAAAAAAAAGGACTTTGTCAATGCTTTTCCTATGATACATTAACGTAAATACTCTGGATTCAAAGTCAGCCACAGCTGTCAGCGTTGCGATCCATGTTATGCTCTTAAAACACAACCTACATAACATCAACAGGCATTTAGTGAAAGGGGTGAGTCAGGATTCACAGTTGGCGCATCTTGTTGCATTCTCTTTTGTGACCCTCCGGTGGGCTGCCACTTTGGTTGTCACTGACTAAAAATAAAGTTTGCCAATTAAAGAAGTTACTGTTATCCGAGCAGCACTCTGCATAGCTATTTTGTATGTGTGCTCGGGGTTCACAGAAGCAGTACAGCAAGCAGAGGGTGTAAACCTACATAATGTTTGGTTTTATTGGTCATGCATCGTCCGATACCGTGGGCTCAGAGTTAATTTTATTAGAACCTAATAAATCTGTTCTCCAACCAGTGCCTGGCAGGCGTCCTCGTAGTATTCTGGTGACATTTTATTTTACAACGCTATAGCATTATTCTTTTTTTTTCTTTAAAATGTTTTATTCACAACCACATTTTTTAAAATATATTTCCCCCCTCCCCCTCCACCCCTCATGTGACGGACAAGTAGACATACTGCACATTAACATCATGCGCTTTACATTATGTTTGTCATACCTATATATTCATTATAGAGAATTTACAGAATATATTCCCGGCATCACGGAAAACAACCTAAAACAATAACATAACTACATTACAACATTGATAATAAATTAGTTTGTAAATCCCGCCAGTGTGTAAGAGGAGTCCAGGTTTTCATACCCCTTTTGCTTCGCTGTCTGCCTTTCCGCTTATATATAGCTATCTCGATATTATGCACTGCTAAAAGCCTGGCTAGCCACTGTTGGAAAGAGGGTGGTAGCGGGTCAAGCCAAGCCGAGGCTAGGCATAACCGCAAAACAGCCATAGCAACGAATAGAAACCTGTGACCACTCTCAAGGTTATCTTGATCTTCCGCACCAAGTATCATTGCCTCATGTGACAAAGCAACCTCTCTGTGAAGAACAGAAGTTAAAACCCTCTCTATATCTTGTATCAAAGGTGTTAACACCGGACAAGAGGCAAAGATATGAATGGAATCTGCTTTAAATAGGTTGCATCTCGGGCAGCAGGTCCCCTTACCGGTTCCCCATTTTGCGATCTTATCAGGTGTATAGTAGAGAAAAAAACAGGTTTTGTAAAATTGTGCCTGGAGTTTGGTAGAAATAAGAATGGTTTGGGCTAGCTGGGAATATAAAAATCCTTCCCTTGAAATCTCAAGTTTACTTTGCCACTTCATTGCCGTTTTATCTAAATCATCCGGGAGCATGTCCAACAAAGACACATAAACCCCACCTATTGAGTGTTTCTTAGAGTGTATAATTGTTTCTACTACAGTAGATTCTTTCCCGAGTGTCCTTGCCCCAGGTTTATGAGTTAAAAAGTCCCTGATTTGGAGATATTTAAAAAAGTCCCGCCAATCTAAGCCAAATTCTTCCTTCAGAGCATCAAAAGGTTTAATCCCCTGAGTAGTATAAAAATCCCCTAAATGTGTTATTCCTAAATAATACCATTTGTTTACACAGTTATCCTTGAAGATTATTGGTGGAAGAATTGGATTGTTCAATACCGGAGTATAATGTGAGATTTGTCCTATTCCTAATATTTTCTTTACGACCTTCCATACCTTAAAACAGCTATAGAGAGTCTTAAATATGACCTTTTCATGGTAGCTGTTGTGTATATGCCTCCATAAATAGCCATAGCTGGAATTCCCCACAAGAAGCTGAAAGATTGAAGCGGTATGTTCCTCTGTGTTTTTCCCCTCTTGCAATAATTCCTTACTGTAGAGTAATACACATGACCAATAATATCTCCTTAAGTTGGGAAGAGCTAGCCTGCCTCTGTCCTTAGGAAGGGTAAGATATTTATATGCTCGACGGGGTTGAGCATATGACCATATAAATCTAGAAAAGGTACGTTCCATTACAGTAAACCACTGATTAGAAAATTCTAGGCAAACTGCCCTAAATAAGTATAGTATTTTAGGAAAATAAACCATTTTAATTGCATTTGCTCTCCCGATAATGGACAAGTGGAGATTGTCTAACCGTCGTAAATCCTTTTGTATTGTGTTCAGCATTGGCTTAACATTTATGTCCACAACTTCCTCCAGCTTTGAGGAGATTTTGACACCTAGTATGTCGCCCCCTTCACCACCCTAGGATCATCCATCACAATTTTTTGATTTAAAACGATTTGTGTCTTCCCTTGATTTAGCGCGTAGCCGGAAGCCAGCCCAAATTTCCTGGCCTCGGCCTCGATGGTCAGCATTGCTACTGTGGGGTCTGCGGTAACTATAGCAATATCATCAGTGTATGCTCATGTTTTTGTGGCATACTCCTGTGATATAATGGGTGTTATGCTGTTATTTTTGTCCAGATAGCGAATAAAAGAATCTATATATATTGCAAAGAGCAATGGCGAGCATGCGCACCCCTGGCAAGTTCCCCTGGAGATACCAATTTCCTTAGTTAGGCTTCCATTAACAGATACAACAGCCCTAGGATTAATATACATTTTTTGTGTCGCCTGAATAAACTTGGTTCGAAATCCCATCATCGCCACTGCTTTCCAGAGAAACTGCCAGGAGACCCTATCAAAAGCCTTCTCTGCATCCAAAAGGATCAGGGCCATAGGGTCTCCTGTGGTTTCTGTTCCGTCAAAAAGCGTGATAACCCTCTGGATATGATTTATCGTTGACCTTCCGGGAACAAAGCCATGCTGGCTTTTGGCGATAACTTTGTGTATTATAGGTGCAATTCGGTTTGCAAAGATTTTGGAGTATATTTTGGAATCAGCGTTTATAAGGGTTATGGGGCGATATGACCCTAGATGTTCTGGGGGTTTCCCCTTTTTAGCGAAAATCACAATTTTGGCCCTGGACCAGGAACTGGGCGGTCCCCCCCCCCCCCCCCCCCGGAGAAAATATGCCACAGCATTACTCAATGCCACAGCATCACTCAATGCCACAGCATCACTTAATGCCACAGCACCACTCAACACCACAGCACCACTCACTCAGCACCACTGAATGCCACAGCATCCCTCAACGCCACAGCATCACTCAACGTCACAGCATCACTCAACGTCACAGCATTACTCAACGTCACAGCATTACTCAACGCCACAGCATCACTCAATGCCACAGCATCACTCAACGCCACAGCATCGCTCAGCACCACTCAACGCACAGCACCACTCAACGCCACAGCATCACTCAGCACCACTGAACGCCACAGCATCACTCAGCACCACTGAAGGCCACAGCATCACTCAGCACCACTGAAGGCCACAGCATCACTCAGCACCACTGAATGCCACAGCATCACTTTGTGCAACCATTCAACAACAACTGGTTCTAATATGTTCTCTCAATGTTTCAAGCTTTATTACAAATGTCACAAAAAGATGTTAATATTTCACTGCTGTTCTTGGATTTTCATCACAATAAAATGAACATAATCTTCCCAAAAGTTATTTACAAAAGTTTAAGCTATTGCCATTATAAATTACAATAACAGTATTAATTATTTAAAAAAACATTGTTATTTGTAATATTAATACATCTAAGTCATGTAAATACAACACATATTGCATTACAAATGCTATAGGTGTCACGTTTGCGAAAGTTAAAACTATTGGCATTGTAAATGACAAAGCTATTCATTTCACTATTTTCAAAACCAACACATAAATAAAATATTTGTTATTTACAATACCAATAGCTCAAACTTTCCTAATGCGAGACCTATTGCATTGCAAATGCTTGTTTCCACTGTTGTGTATACTTGACTGTATGCGCTGACTATGTCATACCGTTTTCTCCTCCCTGTCAACGCATTGGATCCTGCAGATCCATCGGGCCCTAGGTTCAGTTCCTCTTCTTTACGTAGGCATGAACTCTCACTTCTGTACCGGCCTTTCTAGCTCAATGCTTCCTTATCAAACCTGGTATACACACAGGGTTTTCGAGCTGTTCTTTGATGGCTTGTGTTGCCTTTGCCTCCCATTGTTTACCACTCTTTTTCAGAGCTTCATAGTCTGGTGTTGGCTGCGCTTGCATTGCTGTCCCCACTGTGATTCGTTACCTTGTTGACGGCTAAGTTCTCTCTGGAACTTGGTGGGGTTCAGTCGCAGACCCGCCTCCTCTATGGGTATGGCTTTGGTATCGGCGGCTAGATGTTTCTATCAGATGGATGAGTTACTTACCTTCGGTAACGATGTATCTGGTAGAGACACAGTCTAGCCGCAGATTACTTAACTCCCACCCATCCCCCCTGTTCTGCGAGGACCTTTTCAGGTGGGGTTTTCTGCATTCGCCTCCCTCCGGGTGGCTTTGTCTTTCTACGGGGTGACAACTTTCGCTCATCCCCAGGATGCTTTATTCTGTTTTGCTTGCTACTACACCTTTTCTCACTTTTGGGCGGTAGACTCATGTATCATGTGTCCTTTTACATCCCTACGACCTGGCTCATCCAGTGTGGGGTCTACTCATGCCCCTCCCTTTTTTCTCGATTGCCTTGGGGTCTTTTACCTCCCCGGTGGTCCATTGGTTTGAAGTCTATTGGCTCTGCCTCAGTCTATAGGTCTCTTACATGGGATACGACGTCCCTTTCTGGTGCCGACTTGTGGTGGATTGCCATTGCTCCTCTGTTTCGGACTCATTGCCCTTCGCAGTTTTATATTGTGGTTGCAGGCTTTCTGTCATCTGCCATGATGTTTTTTCACATCTTCTTCACTCTCCGGGGAGGGATAGCCTTCGCTTTTGCAGGGTTGCTTCTCAGAGCGGTGCTCTGCTCTTTCCCTTCACTAACTTTCAGTTTACAGTGCCTGGCACTGTTCTTTATGGTGCTGTCTCACCATTCAAATTCTTTTCTTTTTCATCTTTTTCGCACATTGTTCCCATACTCCCATTGTTGGTGGCTCCGTGTTATGGTGCGGAAAAGTTTCTCCTTATATGGCTCCACTGACGTCATGTCCATGGACGACATCATGGCGGAGCCGTGCAGCGCCGCCCCCGGCGCGCAGATGTGCTGCTGCGGAAAGTTTTCCGAATCCATTCTGACGCCAGGGGATATTCTAAGTTAAGGAATCTGCGGCTAGACTGTGTCTCTACCAGATGCATCGTTACCGAAGGTAAGGAACTCGTCCATCAGGTGTACTCCTACCATACAACCCATAATCTGCATGTACCTAGAGTGTGTGTAGGTTTGAAGCCAAGAATCCTCCCCCTCCAACCAAAGGACGATCCAACTCCAGTACCTGGTGGGAGAGAATGTAGGAGCCTGTACTGGTCATGAACTGGACACCCCCCTCACAGATGTCAGACTGCTGCTTGGGGAAGTCTCATCATGCAGGGACCGTAGGTGTCAGCTGAAGTGCATCCTCTGCTAATCTTTTGGGATGCTCATTATAATAGAAAGCATCCTTGTGATGTACGTATAGATTAACAATGTTATGGATATGTAGATAGCCCTGTCTCCCCATGGATGAAGACCGAACGACATTTGTACATTGTGTGTACAAATGCCTTGTACAGGGTGTTCGCGGTATCGCGATTAGTGGTATGCACAGCTAGATGTGTAAACAGAAGTAGTTTCAGAAAAGATAATCTAACATTGTCGTGTACGCGAATATATGCAAAAGATCACAGCACAAATGCTATTGTGTGAAATTAGGACAATGTAAGAAAATGTGGAGCTACGTTACATGGGCCTCACCCGGGCACATTACACCCACTCCTCATACTGAGGGTTGCCTTATAAAGGCTATCTAAAAAGTCAACATGCCATATTAAAAATCCAAACAAAAAGGTCTAAAACCACTTCTAAAATCACCTAGAATCAAGCTTCCCTTTAAAATATTAATAAAAAGACCTTAAAAAGTCATTATACTGTTTGAATTCCCAAGCACTCAGAAAGCCACGGTGCCTAGAAAAGCAGAAAAAGATTTATTTTGATGCAGTTTTGTTTTGAGAATAAACATAGGCCAAATAGTTCCCATCACACGAAAAGCCAATTGTTTGTGTTCTGAGTGGTAGTCGCAACATTGCTAATGCTCGCAACTGCAGACGACATTCGCAGGGGCACACCTCTAAGCAGGTTTATGGAGAAAAGGTGATTCCATCCTCTTAGACCTGGTACCATTGGTTGAGTCTCTCTTCCATTTTTTACTGATTGTCCCCTCTGTTTTTATATGTTTTGCTGGTTTAGATGCTTTGGGCACTGTACCACTGCTATTCAGTGCTATTCAGTGCCACAGTGCAAGTGCTCCCTATGTTAAATTGATGTATTGATTAGTGACTCCATGATTGGGTTATTTGATTTACTTGTCAGACCCTAGTACAGTGCACCATGTGTGCCCAGGGCCTGTAAATCAGATGCTGCTGGTGGGCTTGCAGCACTGGTTGTGCCACCCACAGAAGCAGCTTGTAAAGTGTGTCCCAGGGCTGCCATGGCAGAGCCCGTGTGCAGTCTATGACTGCCATGTCGACTTTGCAAGTGCACCCACTTGCCAGTCCCTAAACCTTCCCTTTCCTACATATCAGACACCCCTAAAGTAGGCCCTAGGGCAGGGTGCATTGTAGGTAAAAGGTATTTCATGCCCTGATGTGTGTGGCATGACCTGATAGTGAATTACAGCCTATTTCGTTTTTCACTATTGCAAGGCTACCTGTCCTTATCGGCCAGAATGGGCAGTTTGATTATAACGTCTTATGATCCTAACTGACCCAGGGAACATGGTAGAAATTTGAATTTAGTATGCCTAAACTCAGAATGATAAAATACAATGAAGTTGGTTTTAACATTCTGTGTTTGAAAATACCACTTTTAGAAAGTAGGTATTGTCTTGCCTAACCATCCAGCCTGCCTCTGCCTGCTAATTTGTGTATTGTATGTCTGGTTTGTGAGTGACAAGGGCTGGGGTGACTCCAGGAGACAGGGTGAGTTAGCACAAGGCTGAATAGACATATCTACATGAAGATGGGTAAGAGGAGTAGCACCTGGTTCTGAATAGGGCTGCGCCTGCCTTCCACAATGCTGGCTCCATCTCCTGTGGTGTGTCTGATGTCCCTGGCCCACCTTGCTAAAGGAAAGAAGGAGTCCTATAAACAAAGTGCTCCAGGACTGCACAGAACTGGTTTGGACTTGGTACAGGCCCCTCTGCCTTCAGAGGACAAAGGGTTTTGCAGTATAAATATGGAGACCCAGACCCCAAGACTTTAGATCACTTCTGGAAAACAAGACAAACCTCTGCCAAGGAGAAGAACCAATGAAGCTGTAGGAGTTGGACTGCCCCCCTGCCAGTGTGCTGGGTTGGCCTACAGAGGTGTCTTCAGTGCCAAGGAGTGGAGAAGGAACTTTCAAAGAACTTTCATCATCTTGCAGAATATTACTTCAAGGGCTTGAACTTGTGCTTGCCTCCTGCTGAAGTCCCAGGTACAAAAGACTTCACTACCAGCTCCCCTCTGAATTTCCTTGCTGGAAATTCTGTCTGCAGAAGCCTACGTGTCGCTGGGAGCTGGAAGCGCGACTCACCGAGAAGAAGCGCATCGCAGCTGTCGCCCGCTGATCGCTGGAGAAGCTTGCCGTCGCCGCCGCATCACCAGAGAAGCGTGCTTTCATCATAGCTGTTACCCAACGCATCACTGGAGAAGCGTGTCGCATCACTGGAGAAGCGTGTCGCAGGGCCTGTCGTGGCTCCAAAGCTTCAGAGTTCACCGCATGGCCGCCGGCCATCGTCTTCACGTTGTCCCATCGAGGACGCCAATCTTACCGCATCGAGGCGCCATCTTGTTGCATCGTAACCGGAATGCAGTACGAGCATCAACGCATCACCTCCTCTCCAGTAAGGACCAAGACGCATCCCCTACTCTGCACAAGCATTGAGGTGCGACGCATCGTCTCCCCCGAAGCAAGGTACCAACGCATCTCTATCCCTGCGAGCCTTTTGTTTGTTTTACGTTACGCCTCCAGGTACTTTTGTGAGAACTGTGTCGCATTTATCATCAACTTGAACTAAGTGACTCCTACCATCTTTAAGTCTATTTTGAGGACAGTATTGTGTATTTTTGTCGTCTGTGGTCTTGTGTTAAGTCTATATAAAGAATACTATTTTTTTATAAAACCTGTGTGGTGTCCCTCTGTAGTGTTTTCACTGTATTACTGTATGTGTTCACAAATGCTTAACACACTGCCTCTGAGATAAGCCTGTCTGCTCGTGCCAAGCTACCAAGGGGGTGAGCAGGGGTTATACAGTAGGGTAATCCCCTTTCCCTGACTTAAAAGCAAGGGTCCCTTTTTGGTCAAAGGGGTGTACCATTGCCAACTAGAGACTCCCAGTTCTAACACATCCAGTTCCCACAGCACCTGCTGAGGGAGGGACTGCATCCTGTAAATATATCGTAGAGCCGGTGTCCAGTTCACTTGAAGCCAAAGTATCCCAGGGTGGCTCGAAGAATGTTTTCATCAGCAATGGAATACGTTGGGGACAACAATACCCATGGGCCTTTAAGGGGTCCATCATTACTTCAATGTCCAGTGGCGCATCCAATTGTGATCCGAGGCATAAATCCAATGCGCACTCGTGGCTGCAAAGCAGGCATTGGAATACAGGTTGTACGCAGTGAAGCCAAACAGACCTGATGGACAAGAACCAGCATTCATTTAGTTCTCAAAGCCAGGGTGTGCCAAAGCAGTGAATCAAGCGCACACAGCCTCACAGCACAGCCAGTGCTGTCACCATTCAGATTTAAACTGAGACGTCCATTACGGAGCAAAAATTAAAAATCAGAACTTCTGCCATAAGTAACCGGACAAGTAGGGGACGCTTCCCAACACGAAGTGCATGAAAGTTAGTATAACTCCGAAAATCGTCTGAAAGGTCCTAACCAGTCCAGAACCAATACATTTTTTAAAGTGTGCAATTTGCGTCATATCAAGCATATTAAGGATACAGTGGACCAGCTTCACAAAATGCAGCGGGAGTTAGTATAGAGTAGCGTCTGTATCTCTGATGAGGACCTTGCAACCAGGAGATCAAACGTCTCTATGGCTGATGTTAAGGCTACATCTTTTTGAAACAGTATGGCTTTCAGTTTGCTCAAAGAATCAAAGCCTATGTCGAAATCATTTATCGAAGGCCATAGCATTACCTCCCTAACTGTGCAGGCAGGTGGAAACAGGAATTGTGTGCAACAAGTGACTATGGGAATCACTGTTATCAGATAAGCGATGCCCTTTTCCATTCCACAGCAACCTTGATCATTCAGCATAAAATAGCTCCCATTTGAGAGAATCTTAAAAACCATGTGAATCACGGCAGCTGGAGAACCCTTCAGATAACAGGACAAGTTCGCAACTGAAGCATTGCATGCCCCATGAAGTGAAATGCCCTTACAAACTAAGGACCCACTCAAAGCCTCTTCTCAGTCGGAACCACTAAGGAAAACGTCTGTGTCCTCATTTCAGCATCTAAATCTGAATGGTAATTCTCAGTATTCATTCACATAACCTTCCCCTAGTGTTTCATATCTGCCTTCTTGGTGGTATTGTGGACAATATTGGAATTGGAAAGTCGTGATGGGTAGGGTGATTTAACAATGGATTATCCAATCTGTGGATGGTGTCTCAGCCATTGTGAAAGGCAATTGGTCTAATTTTTCAATTTGCAACATGGTATACTTCGCATCTCATCATGCCATTAATATCTGTCTTTCTCCTGCTCACCAGTTACGGACTGAACGTACCCGCACACTGATTATTGTCAGGAGATCGCGTGTTAGTTGTACCCGACTACACGGTATTTTTCTACTTGTTCGAGTCACTTTCCTTGAGTTCGTAGTCCCCGACAAAATACCTGGGACCACGCGATTTATCCTCTCTACACCGCCCAGTCACTCAAGCGCCCTTTTCAGCCCTGATGAGTCACAGACATTGTTCTAGTGACAAAACACGTGTCGGCTGGCGTTAAGATATACATGCAAAAAGAAAAAGAAGACGTATATGAAGTGAAAATATATTGTCTTCAAAACGAAAAATTGGTGTCTCTTGTTTGTTGGATTTATTGACTATTTATACTTACTGAAGTTGTTTTACACAGTACGTGTGCACAGTACCTGCTATAAAAATATCTGTCTTTCTGTTAAGTCATATGTAGAAAACAGACTCATGCTGTTGATATAACGCTACAGCACATAGCCAATATGTAATGTTTGAAGTGTCCAGCTTAATAATACAATGGACCGTTGTTGTGATTGTCCATGTTGTAAAATAGACATATCTTGCTGTATAATGTCAATTGCAGAAGATACTATGCCTAGTGAATAAATTCAGGATGTTAATGTGGTCATACCATTTTCAACCACAGCCAAGGCCTTTTCTAAATTAACCCTATCAATCTCATGCAGTCTCTCAGCAGGTTTCTGTTGAGAAACTGTCTACAGCTCGGTGTATATTGCACACAAGAAGTGCTTTTGACGTGGGTTCTGAGGACCTAAGAAGAAATCTCTGCGATCCGTGTCATCAGAAAGAAGGGACACATGTTTCTTCACGTGAGAAAGTGGTGAGGTATTTAGAAAATAAAGGCACAACTTCCCAACACTGTATTATGTTACCACTCTGAGTGTTCTGACTGTACATATCCCTGATCAGGCATTTGGATCTTAAACAGGAATCTAGATTGACATCCATTTGGTGTCCACAGACCAAACCAAACTTCCCTTCCAATTGGGGTCTGATGAATGATGTGCAGGCCTATAGTAGTAAGAGGCTGGGTCTGATGTGCCCAAACCAGAAAACTAAGCAAACTTATATGGCAGTGTTTTTGAATTACTTTTTGGTGGTGTTGAGCAGTGTTCTCATTGAGTGTAATTATCAACAACACGTGGGATACTAGCTTTGTGTAAGAAGTAGTGATAATAATGTTGATAGCAAAACATATCACATAAATTAGATGTACCATCATACAATTCATCAGAAAATAATGCAGCTGATTGCTCTAGATCTGCAAACAAATTGTGCATTGTTTCAATGTCCCAATCATCCAACAAAAGAACTAGATGTGATATATTGTATTTGTAAGAGTTCAGTTGGACCGCACACATCATATGATACCCTGTCCCACACTGTTCCTTCCGGAACTGTTGTAATGTTCACCAGGGACAGGTCCCTTTGTTCACAGTGCGCTGATGCATGTGGTTTTAATACCAAGTTCGCAGGTTGTAGTGCAGAGCGTTCTTGGAGATAGTGTCCATTCAGAAGCAGGAAATAGACAGTTACCAAACCAATCCAGAAGACCGGGAATAGTCATCCAGTTGTAGTCCAGAGATGTACCGAAGGAGTAACAAAGTATGTCTTTTTCAGTCAAAGATAGAGGACATGCATTTGATCTTGAAAGGAAGAGGCGGTATCAATGGTGGCTCAGGGTCAGTTGAATCCGACAAGAAGTTGTCATAGTCCACGAAGTAACCAGACACCATTCGGTCTATTTTTGGCAACTCAGCAGGTTTTGTAGAACTGGGAGATGACACAATCTGTGGCATATTGTAGGAAGCTGGCTCTGTATATGCAATAACAAAATGAGGTATAGTGTGCACAAACTCCAGTGGAACCCCAAAGATAGGCAGAGGTAAAAGTAGATAGCACCTTACTCTCTATTTGTGGTAGGGTGGGCGAGCAGTAAGGCTTTATCAGAGGGTAGTGTTAAGCATTTGTTGTACACACTCAATCAGCAAATGGTGTCACACACTCAAAGACTGAACTCAGGCCAATGTGATTTGTATACAAATATTATTTAGTTGTATTCATTTCCTAGAACCAAGCATGCCTGGCACAGTTACGTGTATATCGTACTTTTCAATGCAGGTTGACCAATACAAGCCGGCTGAATGAAAATTACTCTGTTACAGGTTTGTAAATGCTTTCAATACAGTGGAAATTGCTGTTAGATTAACTTGAATTACTTTGCAGATTACTTTCTGGATTACTATTTCTACTCAGTGTGATGCACCTAGATATCTCACTGGGATATTTCCTAGCGAAAAGTAAGTAAGCAATTTTTAGTTCTTTGCCGTTTTTTCAAAGTTCAATACAAAACTAACTCCACACTTAAACAATTTTTCAAGGAAAAACATTCAATCTATTCCAATGGAGAGAAATTAAGTTATCGGTCAACAGGTAAGTACTTTGTTGTGGGAGTTGGTATTCTGGGAATAGACCTAGGCTTCCCCCTGGGTCAAAGATGCACTCTCAAAGCACCCTCAGCGGCACTAGGGTGGGCCGGTGCAGAGTGCTGTGGTCCAATGTTCGCCAATGAGGGATAGGGAGCCTCCGGTTGGTAGCTGTTCACGAGCAGGCAACAAGGTTGTGGGAGCAAAGCTCCTGGGGTTTTAGCTCAGGGCAAAGGGGGATCAGTTTTAGCACCCAAAATACTCCTTCAGGGGCAACTGGGTGCAGGGTGCTGGTTTGGTGTTGTGTGTCCTGTTGATTTCAATGGGGATTCTCAGGTTTCAACAAAGACTGCAGGGTCTGGGACGGAGATCTTCTGGAGGTGTCCACTGGTTGGAGAGGTAAGTTGGGATGCCTGGGGATGCTGGGACACCATCGGTTGGGCCACCCAAGGCCGTGGGACTTCAGGTGCAGGGGTTTTTTTTGGCGTCGGTTTTTCCTTACCAGCTCCTGTTGCGGTCAGGGGGATCCTCCAGAAAGAGGCTGCAGGCTTTGATGGGAGATTTAAGGCAGGTAGGTCAGAGATCACCAGATCTCTGGTCAGGATCACTGGGGAGACATCCTCGTGGTGTTGGGCCAATCGAACTTGGGCTGTGGGCTTCTGGTGCAGAGTGGTGCAGACTCGCTGATTTGGCCGGAGCCAGAATCTTTGAGGGAGCAAATCTGGTGCTCACAGGAGACCGAGTCTTTTCTGGAGTAGGCAGGGCATGTCCTCGGAGTTCTTGAGGTTGCTGGCTGCAGGACACACCGGGGTTTCGTTGTGGCAGGTTCGAGGTGGGGACAGGCTGGTAGGGCAGAGACCTAGTCAGTGGGTATCCTCCTCCTTTTAGCTTTGGTACAGCTTCTTCGGTCCTTCTTCTTTTCTTCTTAGTCGGTTCTTGTCTGAGGAGGCAAGGTTCAAGGGTCCAGAACACATACGGCGGTGAGTCAAAGAATCCCACAGTGTCACAGGACAATCCTTGTGTGATAAACTTCCGGGAATCTAATGCCTCATGGGATAAATCTCCGTCAGCCATCTGGGTCAGGAAGGACTGGTTAGTCTTTCCTTATCCACCGCTGTATGTGTTCTGAATGGCCGTGCTAAGGTGACTGACTGTGCCTTTATTCACATTTTGAGAGCTTTAAGGAGCCCATCCACTACATTTTCCAGCTTGATTTTCCTCGCAGTTTCCAGATTTGGTGCTCCCCTTCTCCGTCCTGATGCAGACCCCATGCTAAGCACTTAACAACCTTGATTATTGGAAGGGGTTGAAACTTTGGCTTTTGCTCCTTTTAAGACAAGCTTTGACAACTGAGATTTGTTATCAGCGTCCTCCCACTGCTATGTATTTATGTTGTAGTAATTTGCCTGTTATAGGCTGGACAGATTTAATCATGTAAATATAATGTATAAATGGCACATTACCTTTCCTTCTTTTACAACCCTCACAAATGCACATTTACCCTGAGCATTTTATTCTCTGCCCCCCAACCTGAGCACCATTTTTTCATTTTTTCAAATACATAGACAATTGTGTGGCTTTAAAAATTAATTGACGTTTAGAGACTAAACAGCATCTGTTGCAGACTCCTGAATGCGATCCTGTGAATGCTTTCATCTTTTTGCTTTGAAATTGTTGCTATTGTGACCATCTTTCTACTGTACTGCAGTTTTTACCTAGGTCTGGTAGCATTTCGGGTTACCCCCATTGATACTTAACTCA
Organism: Lissotriton helveticus; assembly: GCF_964261635.1. NCBI lineage: Eukaryota > Metazoa > Chordata > Amphibia > Caudata > Salamandridae > Lissotriton > Lissotriton helveticus. The sequence goes on from NC_136070.1 coordinate 646,252,906, forward strand.
GTTGCTGGAAGCAGCAAAAGGCCTGGGGAAGCTCACAAACGCGGCAATCCTTTGAAGCTACCCCTTCATGGACCCTGCCCATCCTGGGGTAGGAAGCTTTTTACCTCGTCCCAGGATGTGCATTGTTTTAGACCCCTGAGAGCAGCAGGCTCTCGATCCAGGGGTCCAGAGTATGTCTGCTGGGGGCAGCCAGAGAGCAGCCACTCAGCCTGGACACTCGTGTTAGGTCATTTTTCAGGGGCATCTCTAAAATGCCCTCTGTGTGTATTTTTCATTAAATCCCACACATGCATCAGTGTGGGTTTAATGTGCTGAGAAGTTTGATATCAAACTTCCCAGTTTTCAGTAAAGCCAATATGGTGCTGTGGAGTTCGTAATGACAAACTCCCAGTACCATATACTCTTAATGGCAGCACTGCACTTACAATGTCTGAGAATTGGCTTAGGCACTGTAGGGGGGTACAGGGCTCATGCACCTGTACCCTCACCACTGGTGTAGTGCACCCAGCTAGAGGGGTGGCTTACCTATGCCAGGGCAGTGGGTTGTAGCATAGCACACAGGAATGTGTGCCATGTCAACTCTTCACTTTGTTCTGCGCCAACACACGCAGCCTGCAAAGGCAGTGTGTGGGTGTAAAGGTACAGGACCTCTATGGGTGGTACAATAAGTGCTGCAGCTCTTAGAGGCCTTCTCTGGCTACAGTGCCCTTGGTACCTGTGGTACCATTTACAATGGACTGGCCTGTGGCCAAAGAGTGCCAATTGGGTTTTGTTTTCAGTGCAGTTTAGGGAAAGAACCCAGGGCACACTCAGTCAAAGCACATCAGCAGTTTAGCAAAAAGTGGGGGCAACCATGCAAAAAGAGGGCACTTTCCTACACGTATTCACATAGACGTCGTCAATTTTCCAAATTGAGATTGGTGTTTCTGTACTTGTTTACTGTACAGTTGTAGTTTCAACAGGAAGAAGTAATACTTCATTGTTGTTTAAAGTTTCTCTTTGAAGAGGGGATCTTCTGGAGTTATTAAAGCTTCCTTGTGAACTCCTTAAATGGTAGCGAGAGGAGTGACGCGGCTACCCAGGAGCCCATACGGTCTACTGTTGAGAACCGGCCACATAGAGTGGTTTGACCAGATCCATGGAGGCAACCTGTTTTCTCGGCGGCTGGCTAGAGGCGGAAGAAGTACAGTTCTGGTACCTTCGATAATGTGGACAGGTGCAGGCACCCTGTAAGATGGCAAAAATGATATCTTGTTCACAATGTTTTCCCTGACCAGATCCCCATTCTTCGGAACCCAGCCTGGTCTTGCCGGTACAACCTTCACTTCCCGTAGTGGAGGTGCATTTTACTTGGCCCTTATTTTGTGCGCCCCGGAATTCACTGTGTTCCTGTAAAACAGCCAAACATTCATTGATGTCAAATGGTGTTTCGCCACCACCGTGCATACATTATTGAGATCTGGCATGCACATTGTCACACCAAACAGGATTTCATATGGAATACGACCACTAATGGATTTTCTTGGCATGTTATTGAGTGCCCTCTGGACACCATATAGGTGATTGACCCAACTGCGACCCGAGCTGCATAGCCTTGCTGTTATGAACTGTTTTAAGCCACCGTTTTTCCTCTCAACTATCGGCAAAGAAAGGGGAGGAGTACCGCAAGGCTACACCTAAACTTCTTATGACTTCTTTGTAAGCCCGCGAGTTAAACGATCGGACCGTGGTCGGAATGTCATGTGCCAGTTGCGTATGTCCAGATGAAGACTTTCAAATCCTTTATAACATGTTCCGGCGTCAGCTGACCGCTGTGGCCAAACCCACAGGAATCTTGAGCATGAATCCACTGCCACCAAGATGTACATGTAAGCCCCATTGGAGTGTAAGGGGCCACAGTGATCCAAATAAACACAAGCCAGAGGCTTGTCTGAGATCAATAGAGGTGTCTTAGGTAGACATGCTTCGGTTGAGTCTTTCATCTGCTGGCAGATGTCAGATTTGAGGACAAAGTCCTTGGTCTGTTTAGTTAGACCAAGCCACCAACAGAGCTGCTTCAGTAGCAAGACTGTAGCTGTAATCCCTGTATGTGTTAACCCCAGCTCCTTGTGTGCAGCTGGTATTAAGCCCCAATCTGGGATCAGTGTTTGATATTACTCTATCCCCCACGCCTGGTATCTGAGCATACAGAATATTTTGTGCATCCAGCTTGTAGGAGTACATGAGTGGAAAACCTTTCGGCAGGTGTGTGTCACTGCAAGCAGCATATGCCAGCCACCATGATGTCTCTGTCTAATCTCGTGCTAGAACAAGTGTTTGCAACAATGGCAGCAGTGCAAACTGTTGCCCTAGCAGCTTCATCAGCCAAGGAATTCCCTGCAACGTGAAGGCTAACATTGATGAATCAATGTGTGTATAACATGAGCCAGTGGCAAGCATTCTTTCAGTTTCACCACCTATTCCCAAAGCAGCTTGTGCTTAATTGTGCAACCCTTGGGATCTCAAAATTCATTCTGGCCCCAATAATGAAGGTATTCATTATATGACTGGACACAGTAATACGAATCACATTATAAGTGTGCGGAATCCGTGATCCGTATTTTGTAGTGCCAGTATCAGGCTTTAAGTTCTGCCAGCTGCGTTGTACAATCCCCTAGGGACTGCATGTATTTTTTCAGGATGGAACTTTCCTTCATGCATGCGCCCTTCTACTATTGCACTCGCGACTGAATATTGGTGTCCTGTCCCTATGGCAGATCCATCAGTGTAAATGATGTAATCCTATCGATATTGAGCCATTTTTTCAGTCAGCAGAGGATATTTGTGTTCACACTGCTGGAAAGGTTGTGTTTGTAATGTAGAATCAAATCTGTTATCTACATCTGTTTCAGTGAGAGAGTTAGCCCATTGTATCCATCAAGGATGTAATGATTTGTCATTTGGAATGTTCTCTTTTATAACAGCCTCTAAGGTCGGTACCGGGGTAACCACAATTATTCATTTCCCTTGTGCTAGTGCCCTCTCTCACTACAGCAGTTTGTACCGCTGTGAGAATTTTCTCAGTGGTGCAAAATATTTTTCATATGCAATAGATAGTGTATCACCTTCATTGAAAATGATATTGGTGTACCCGATCGGTCCCACGACTATGCGGATCCCCAGGTTAGTTGTGTTTACACATATGTGTAAATGTTTAAAAGCTATCATGGCTTGTACTTAATGTAACATTTTTGTATGTTCCTGTGTCCAATGGTTAATTGAAAAATCGGGTCTGAATACATTGTAGAATGGTTTTACTCGTTCTGCCTAATCCAAAATGTAAGAATCCTAAAATGGACTGTAATCTTTTTTCGTTGGAGGTCGGAGCAATGCACTTACCTAAACAATGTGCCTCCAGGCTTTTGCTTTCACTTGAGAACTTGTATCTCAAAAACAGGACATTGAGGAGAGCAATCTTTGATTATTTATAAATAAAATGTGTAGCCCATATGAGCAAACACCAGAATTCTACTGTCTACTCTGTCCAAGTGTTCCATTAATTCATCATCCGTCAGATAGATATCATCTACATAGGACAATGCCGCCTCATCAACATTTTGAAGTAACTCTCACACTTGTTGAAAACAGCCCAGGGCTATTCTTAGATCCCTGAGTTAAACAGCAAAATCGACTTTGCTAACCTAGTGCTGAAAATACTGTTAAATATCTGCTTTCAGGTGCTATATTCTGGCAGAAGGATCCATTTGAGATGCCTACTGTTTTGTATTTCTCCAGTACAATGTTATTCATCAGTGCAAATGTGCGGCTAGAGGTGTTTAAATGTCTGTAGTCTAAACGTAGGCTGTATGAATTGTCCGGTTTCATTACAGGAAACAAGTTATTATTCATTGATGAGGTGCAATTTTCTATTACACCTTAGTATTCAAGTTATTCTAGGTTTTCCCTAATTTGTTTTTTATCTTCATGTTTTATTGGGTATTGTCTTTGGTGTTGAGGAGCTGATGTTAATGGGATCTATTGATGAAGAGATTCATCATCCCACCCAACATGATTGCAGTATGTTGCAGAAGCTAGCGCCATCTCCCACTCCTTGGCGTATGAATGTTTAATTGATTCTGGAACATGGTCAGAGAAAGCAGGTAGAATTACTGTTTCACCCATTAGGCATTCTATTACGCACTTAAGTGGCCATTCTTTTTCAGTCAAAAGGATATGGTAACCATGTGTCAGGTTTTCCCAAAATAGAGCATTGATGTTCCTGGGTATGTCTCTCTCAAATTGAAGTCTTATTTCGTATAAACCATGGGTAATACTTACCCTTGTAGCAATTGTTTCCACCGTGATATGCTCTTTCAGCACTACTACTACCAGATAATCCATCAGGTTCTGGCGCACTATTGTGACTTCTGCCATGCTGTCCAGCATTGTCACTGCCCATTCCACTTCCAGAGTCCGCAGTAGCCTGGGCATAGGGAAAGGGTGGATGGGATGAAGTGGATAATCTTTCGATCGCAGTGGAAGGGGTCACGGTATCTTTTCTAATAAATAGAGATGGTAGGGAATGCCTAGGAAACCTTCAGTGCGTAGGGCTGACTGTTTGGGGCTAACTGTGTGGGGGTTGGGTCCTCCGGTATCAAGCGCACCATGCGGAGGTAGGGAGGACATGTCAGTTCCCTGAATTTCTTACTTAGGTACCCAATGCATGTTCCCAACATTTTGTCAAATCGAGGTAGCAGATTCTCTGAGACTGCTGTGAGCTTTTCCATGCGTAAGAGATCCCACATTTTGTGGAGCCAATCCATGTGCTGTGGTATCTTATCTGTGCCCCATCTACTGGGGAGTGTTTGTTTAGGCGCATATAAAGCTAAGGTCATTGCGCGTCTCTTTATCAACCGAAGGGGTTATGTCAGAGCGTTGGGGAGACCCAAAAGAACATGACTCTGGAAACTCGGAAGTGTGCTATCGAATATTTCATCCACTGCATCTAGTATCTCCTGCCAGTAAGCTTGTTTCTTAGGGCATTGCCACAAGCGATGTCAGTGTCGGTAGCCCCGCGTCCCCTCCAGCATGTGGGATGTCCTCCCCATTTCCTGTGTGCAGTGCATTCAGGCATATAATACCAGTAGTGTCCCCTTGCCTGTGGAACTATGTGCTGCTGTGTTTACTCATTTCTGAATATCATACTATCCTTTCGGTGTGAATTGTCAGACACATTCTTTCTCCCAGCGTAATTGCTCTGCTGATTTAGTATGTGTCTGAGGCGCATTCAGGAATACGTATATGTCTGATATCAGTTTTTTGTCTGTGCATCTAGTGATAAGCTATTTTTCAAATGGCAGAAGAGGTCTACTTGCGTGTGGTCTCAGCGATGACTGCATAACCCAATGTCAGATTGTCATGTATTGCCAATGTGTGGAGAAAGGTAAGCCATAGCCATCTTGGAGCTGCAGCAAGTCTATCAAACGAGTGTGATTGAATAGATCACCTATCCTTTTGCAGTTCGCCTGTTGCCATGGCATGTAATCCGTGCTTGGAGCGCTGGCGGAAAGTCTGGGTTTCCCAGTATTGGGGTGAGAGCCGGATAGCTTCTTTGTAGTCACCACTGCGTCCCATGTGCCCACTATGGCATGGAGTACCAGGGGGATGTATACCATCTGCAGTCAATAGGGTCTGGGGAGCCAGGAGCTTTTCCATATGTGAATCCCTGTAATAGCCTGGTTGATAAAGCGCCAGTGTTTCTCTCTAATGGGTCTTTTCCATTCCACCAGATAACAGAGCTGTGCTGCTTGATAATAGTGTTTGAGATGTGGAAGCCCCTATCCACCATGTGCGGGGGACAAGTATGTCAGGCGTTTAGCAATACGGACCTTTTCCCCGCCCCTATATATATTGTTCTATCAGATGTTGCAGTTTGGTGAGCACATGTGGAGGGGGTAGTAGGACCAGGGTCTGCATAACATGAAGTATCCTGGGGAGGAGTGTCATCTTGACTGCTACTAACCTCCCGAGCCAGGATAGCGTGTGATCTTTCCATTTCTGTAGTGTCCGCCAACCGACATCCATAGTTGCCCTCTGCAGTTGGCCTAACTCTGGAGTGTCTTTGGAGTCCCAGATAGACCACCCCTTGTGTATCCCACAGGAAAGGGTTGAGGCATCCCAAGGTTGCGCTGTCTGGCGCAAGAGCTGTGATTTTTGGGCGTTAATCTTAAAGCCAGATACTGCTCCAAAAGCCTCCACCTCTAAGATCAGTGCTGGTAGGGAGCGAAGGGGGTCGGATAGCCCCACCATCACATCATCTGCATATAACGCTAATTTATGGTCTCTGCCTCCCATCCTCACTCCCGTAATCTCTAAATTTGCTCTCACTCGCTCCACAAACGGTTCCATATACAATACGAATAGTAATGGGGATAGTGGACACCCTTCTCTTGTTCCGCGTTAAATGTCAAAGGTCTGGGATATTGCCTCGTTGACCCGGATCGCTTCTTGGGGTCCTGAATACCTACACCAGATTCATTTTATGAAGTGGGGTCCTAAACCCACGGTCCGAAGAACCTCCTGGAGGTATGGCTAGTGTACCCGATAAAATGCCTGCACAGCGTCAATAGAGAAGTGTTGGTGTCTTAGTGCGTTGGACGTTGTCTAATAGATAGCATAGGCGCTTTGTGTTGTCGTTGCAATTCCGTTCCCGGATAAAACCGACCTGATTAGGGTCAACAAGGCCCTGCATCATAGGGACCAAGCGTTTGGCGAGTATGGTAGTAAAAATCTTAGCATCTACATTGAGTAGCGATATGGTTCTATGAGCAGCGCCTTGTTTAGGGATAACCGTGATGGTGGCCAATCTCATGTATCTGTCAAGGTACAAACCTCGCTGAAGGAGTTGTAAAGACAGGTAAGCTTGGGAGCCAGGGTGGGAACAAATAATTTGTAAAAATCTAGGGGGTTGCCATTGTGTCTGGGGGCCTTGCCTGATGGAAGGTGGGAGATCGCAGCTAGTACCTTATCAGTATGGATATCCTTCTCTAGAGCAAGGGTATGGTGTTGATCTAATCGATCTGTTGGAGCCCAGCATAGATATGACCCCACGTCATCATCTGAATGACCCTCTGCCGAATAAAACTTCATATATAATTGTTGAAAATCTTGTCCTATCTGGTTGTCCTGTACTAGTTTATCACCCTCTGGGTTCACAATTGCAGCTATCCTCTGGCTGGATAATTTGGGAGCAGAGCTGAGTGAATGGAGAGTTGCTGAGGAGCGATGGATCCACCAGGTCTGCACAAATGAGAATGTGGAGCGTGACTTGGGAATTTGGGGGGACACGCTGGGTAAACTGATGACGGATTAAGAGCTAGGGACTGTATTATCTACTCCCTCTTGGACTGTGGAACCCACTACATACTTGCCGCCCCATGAGTTTGACTTCCTAACTGATAAATAGTGCAACCTGTAGGGGCTGGAAATATGTGGAGGAGTTGGATCGCCTGTGGGGCTTATTCACGCGGATGCACCTACGCTCTCCCGGGGTGGTCTGGGGGTACTCATGTAAGATAAGACAGCGCTCCAGGGTTGCCAGACCTACGTGACATTTGGTAAGTGGTGCTATTCAGTGCACGGGGAGGGCCCTGCACTTCCTGCCTTGGTGTCCCCTCCTTACTCTGATTACTCCCCATACAGGGGTGATGGTTGTCCCTTTTTTGAGAACTCAGGGACCCAACTCCTGTTTTGCTTTCATCCCTGCTAGCTCTGTGGACCGTCCCGACCCACAACGTCTGCTGCCACCATTGTTGATGGTTTATTTTTTTTATCTGGGTGGTTCAAACCGGGACATAATGCACCATGTGTGGTTATGAGACACTGTAATATAACACACAAAAAGAGGGCCTGAGGAGGTTTAAAGACCTACAGGGACCAACTTCCCAAAGAACAATATCACAAAACACAGCAAGGCCACCTGCGTCTATATGGAGAGATAAGAGATGAAAGAATCTGGGATATCCCTTTTACAGGACGATTCCCCTCACCCACCAATAGTTGGCATGCTTCATCATAGTGGGACCTCCTCACATCGCAACCTAGTTGATGTGGGCTACAACCCCCTCTCTGAGGTGAGATGCTACATGACCTTTTCTACTGTTCATTTGCCATGTGCAATGGTGTGTAATGTATCATACTGTGCAACTTCTTAATAAAAACAAGTTAAGAAAAATAAAAGCTTCTCCTACTGCAGGGGCCAGGCAAACGCATTCCCTCTTAGTTGCCAGGTAGTCTAGGAAGACCCTCATTTCTCCAGGAAGTTCTGCAGACTTCAGGTGACTGGGTTGTGGTGGTTCCTTTTCAAATTTCATCTTCTGGCTGTATTGCAAACACAGTTTTTGGGCGAGGTGATGGCTCTCATAGCAGGTAGTGTTGATGCTGACTCCAAGTAGGAGGTTCCAAAACATGGACACATTGAAGTGTGAGGACTCTGCACCTGGGTGTCACCAGCCTACCTGGAGTAGCAATCGGAGAAAGACAAAAGGCAGGTATTGCTTAGATACTTGCTTACCCGTAACAGAATCTGCAGTGGTCTGGCCTACTCCCGGACCATCGGTGTTGGCCTTGGCCCTTTCTGCAGGGCCACCCCAGATTTTTGCATTCCTTTGCTGAACCTAATTTGTTAGCTTTTAGGACTCTGTTCACTTTTTCTGTGCTAATCAGTGGTAATATGCTCTCCCTTCTAAACATGGTAAAATTGTCCTAAACCTGTCTGGTACATTTAACACGTTGAATGCTATGGGAATTCCCCTGCTGTGCTGGGATTCCTGGATCTTCATGCTTTCATGACGAGCTGGGCTCGTCATCAGCGTGCGAGGAGGCTACTTCATGACGAGCCCAGCTCGTCATGAGCGTGGAAGGGGTTAATGTACTTGTATGTCCATAGTAAATGGTACTTCATGTACCCAGGGACTGTAAATTAAAAGCTGCTAGTGGGCTGCTAGACTTATTATGCCACCCACTAAAGTAGCCTTTAAACATGTCTCGGGACTGCCATTGTAGCCTGCAGTGCAGGTTTGACCTGACATTTCGACCTGGTAAAATAAACCATTTGCCAGGCCTGAACCTTAATTTTTAATACATATATATCGTCCCTAAGGTAGGCCCTAACTATTCCAAGGGCAGGATGGATGGTTTAAAAAAAAAAAAAATAGGACATGTGTTAAAAGTTTTACATAGCCTGACAGTGAAATCCCTAACATCGTTTTTCTCTGTTTTAAGGCTATCTCTCCTATAGACTAATACTGAGTTACCATATTTTTCTTAATAAGTGATCACTTTAGTTCGGGAGCAGATAGAGCAATGCTGTTTTCGCTCAAATTCATTGTAATTTAAAACCCTCTTTAATAGAAAAATCGGATTTATGTTTCTATTCTGAAAATGCAACTTTAGGAAAGTTGGTATTTTTCTGCCTAAACCAAACATGTCTTTCTACCAGTGTTCAGGATCACATGAGTGTGAACGGCTTCCTGTTGTGGGTTATGTACTCTTTCCAGACATCTGGATAAAAAGAAGGTAAGGTGTGAAGCGAGTGGGGGAATATTTACAAGAATTGTCGCTCTGCTGTTTTGACGCTGATTAGAGTCATTTTGTTTTTTTGCTGCCGCCAATTCCTATAACCATGCTTGTGCCATATTTACAATACGGCGTTATGTGTCATTAGGAACAGCTAGCAGGCGTAAAAAATGATGCTAGAGCGAACGTCAAGTCGTTAAAAAAATACATGTTGGCGTGAAAAAAGTGACCACCAGCCAATTAACGGCAAGAAAAATAGTGCTAGGCGGCCGAATGTCACATTTCTGCATTTAGTGTGAAAAAAACACATTAAAAACGCCGGAAAGGAGGGGAGAAAAACTGAATGCAGATTGGAGCAGCAAGAAACCAGCTCAGCATAGGACAAACCCCCCCCCCCCCGCCCCACTTACTACCTACTAACAGCCAGGATGACCAGCCAGAGTCCAAGGGGAAGAGGAGGAAATGCAGATTCAGTCAGGAGGAGAATGAGATCCTGATTGCATAGGTGACGTAGCATCAACACCAGCTCTTTGTCAGCTCCAAGGTGTAAATCTGGGAGAGGTGTACGCCAAGGCTGCATCTTGGCCCCCATGCTCTTCACGTTGTACATAAACTCCCTGGAGGAGAGGTTGTTAACTGCGTCCCTCGACATTCCGCGTATGGGAGGCACTCCTATACTTGTACTCTTATACGCGGATGACGCTGCTCTGGTAGCACGTACACCTCTTGGGTTGCAAAGATTGCTTGACTCCTTTGGGGCTTTCATGAATTCGCTTGATCTAGTAGTGAATAACTCCAAATCCCATATAATGGCTATTGGGGCCAGTAAAAACACCACCAAGACTTTCTATTGCAATAAGGTAGTCATTTCAAGCGTAAAGGTTATCACCTACCGTGGGGTGGTATTTGACAACAAGGGTCACTGGTCCCCGCAACTTACATCAAAGACCAAAGCGGTAAGAAGCTCCGCTAATGCAATCCTAAGCTTCGCGAGAAGACTGGGGGGGAAGCCATGTGAAGCTCTGATAGCTATTTACAAGGCAAAGACACTTTCAATAGCTAGGTATGGTGCGGGCCTTTGGGGATATGTAAAAGGAGACACTATCCAAAGGGAGGAAAATAAATTTCTTCGTTCCCTTTTGGGTCTCCCCCAATCGACTGCTACCTTTGCGGTCCATCAGGAGCTGGGGTTGGGATATTTCAGCGACATTATAGCAATTGCACCCATCCTACTTTGGATCAGAGTTTGGACTAACACTAATCTTACCTTGAACCATAAAATACTTAAGGACTGCTTAAACCTAGATAAGGCTAAGGATATTCAATGGTTAGCATACATCAAGCAGACAGTAACAGAACTGGGGCGTCCAGAGATCTTTTCCAATCCTTCTGGACTGAAAAAGGCAGACCTGACTTGGGTTAAAACTAACTTCCGTAATTACAAGGAACTTGAGCGGGAGGAAAAACAACTTAGCAAACCCACTGTCAGGGCCCATTTTTTGTTAATTTCCTGCCTATCGGTTCAACCATACTTAGCAGTCGTCACTAATCCATTCCATAGATGGCTCCTAACTAAGGTCCGGTTTAATCAGAGCCATACGGTTCTAGGTGAACAAACTGGGTGGACTAAGCCTGAAGAAGCGCTCGTATGCAAATGCGATGATTTTTCATCGCAAGATACTATGCACTTCATGCTGTTTTGCACTTTCTATCATGATGCCAGAAGGAAGTTTATTGTTCCTCTGTTGAAAGAGAAAGCATTTATACAGGCTAAACCTGCTTTACTTTTTTTGCTACTATTGTAATCACCTGTAATTATGTATAGTGTGGCAAGTTTTCTTGTTGCAGCCTTTCGAAGTAGGAAGAAGAGACTTGCATTGTAGTTATGGGGGTTTTTATGATAGCTAAATTAGATTGACTATGAATTATGGATTTCAAATGAGGAAACCTTTTATATGTTTTTATTGATATTTTATTATATTTGAATGTATTGTATGCATTTTACGATTTGTTGAAATGTTTTTTATTGTATATAGCATACTTTTATGATTTTTTGAAAAATCAAATAAAGTGGTTATGATGACCACCAGCCAATTAACGGCAAGAAAAATAGTGCTAGGCGGCCGAATGTCACATTTCTGCATTTAGTGTGAAAAAAACACATTAAAAACGCCGGAAAGGAGGGGAGAAAAACTGAATGCAGATTGGAGCATCAACACCAGCTCTTTGTCAGCTCCAAGGTGTCGTTGGGGACCAAAAAGGACATATGGCAGTCCATGGCGAACAAGGTGAACTGCATCGCGAGAAGTCGATGACAGTGACGGACTGCAAGAAGCGCTGGCATGATGCCAAGCGCAAAACTAAGCAGAAACTGGCAAGCAATCAACAGGTGGTAGTCCAGCGCCACAGGAGGAGATCAATCCCTTGGAGGAGCAGGTGTCCGCAGTCATCTGTGAGGAGTCTGTGGTTGGAGTAGAGGGACAGGACAGTGCATATTATGACCAACTACATCAGTAACAGGGTAAGTAAATAAGAACAATTGAACAGTTGTGTGTGTAGCACAAATGTTTGCATAGGGCAGCGTTGCAAGTCTCACCGCTGGGCTATATTAACATACATAATAGGAGCAGCCATGTGCATTGTTGTCAAGATTCTGCGCTTTCCAGTAGTAACTACATGTCCTAGGGCACATATAGAAGAGGTATTCCAATGCTGGAAGCTCTGCACCATAGTTCAATAGGTACCTGTGTAAGTACTATTCAGCTGATTGTGCACCAGCAGATAGAAAAGAACAGGGATGCGTTCTACTAACCTACACAGCTCAAACCTGCACTCCCCTATTCACACATTTTGGGTCAGCATAATCCTTTCTTATGCTGTGCAGCACACTAACGGATATCTTTCAATTATGCCCCTCCCTCATACCTGGACCAATGCACAACACGCGAGGCTGGTTAGCCATAGCATACAAATGGCATCTCACAGGGTCAACTACCTGCTTGAGGGATGGGGGAGCTGTGGGCCATGGCTAGTACTGACATATGGGGACATGGACATTGTCACTTCAAAACTCAGCTTGAGCAAACTAGTTGCTACACAGCTGTCCTTCCATGCATACTCAGACCACATTGGTCAGCTGCCATGGCAGGTTCCATCTGAACACCTCTCCTCTACACAGAAAAGACTGAGTGTGGGGATGAATGCAACCTACGTACATACATGGCACATGGACATAAGTAAAGTCAAAAGTGGCAGGACGCAAATGCATGCTTATTATTTTGTGCCAACATGCATCCTTTCACAAATGCATGAAAGGGCCATATACACTGGAGTATGTGTCCTCCCTGTGGCCATCTCTGCGCTGCTGCAAAAAGGTCAGCTGTGCACCAATGCAACTATCCTTGCACACTGGCACTAAGTTGTCTGTGATGCTGCTTGCCTGCCTTCATCATTGCCAGTGCAGGGGAAACCAAACACAAGGGGATGGCACACTCATTCTGAGTATGGTGCTGTGCTGTGTATGTGTAAATATGCTGGGGAGAGCACACTCATTCTGAGTATGGTGTAGTGCTGTGTATGTGTAATATGCTGGGTTGCATAAATAAAGTGCCTGCTGCGCCATGTTTTGTCATAATCTTGTGGAAAGGCCCCTTGGCAGGTACAGCTCAACATCCCAAAAAACTCTTATCATCTGAGGTGCTGCATGACACATGTCATCCTGTAACAGTTTGCAATATCAGTCTGTTGGAGGTAGCCACACATGATTTAAGTGTAGTAGGTACAGGATAATCCACTCATGATCATGGTCCCATCACTGTGTGGCAGTAATTCGGTTGGCAGGACCTTTTTCTGAAATTCTCAGAGAGGTCAATGCTCACATACGAGTGTGTGGAAGAAATCTGTTAGCTGTCTGACACCCTGCAGATTACCAACTTTGCACCTGAATGGATACTAGTGACAGGGCCGGACTGGCTACTGGACGAGATTTTGCTGGTGTGGCAGGGTGGGGTCCAGGTTCACTGCTGAGGGGCTGATTTTGTTGCTGGGGAGCTGCTGGCAATTCTAAAACGAACAATGCAAAACAAATAGCTTTAAAGCATACTTTTTAAACATTTGTTTTGCATTGTTAATTAAGCAAAGCCCGGTAGCCTGTCCGGCCCTGATCAGTGATTCCTTTCTTACTACTAGGATAGGCCTCATCCACTCAGTGATTGCGCACAGTGGCAATGATCCTAAGCCCAAATTCCTGACGTGTGACATTTATTGACATTGCAAACTGTCATCCACAGCCAAAGGTAACAGGTGTACCATGTAAAGGAAAAGTGTCAGGTCATGCACTTTGAATGTCAACTGCTTAAAAACATGTCAACATGTAGCAGACAGCAGCAATAGTATTTACCCTTCCCATTGCAGAGGATTAACCCTTACCTGCTGGTCAGCACCCTGTCCCAGACATCACCGATGATGATGAAAACCTCCCAACCATTGACAACAACACTCTCCAAGAGCTCATTTGGAACACCATCTTTGTACCAGGGGAGGGTAAGCAGCATTGTCGCATCTCCACATACCCCTCCAAACAATCAACAGGCACGACCGACCACCACACCCACACAACTGGACTCTGAGGACCCACAGATCACCTTCCAACGGACTGCGGTAGGAGTCCAGCTGGAGTTGGCAGATGAGGTGCGGGCAGGGATGGAGACCCTAGCAGCCACAGTGGAGTGTGTTCGTGGATGCCTCAGTCCCAATAGGGACAACTCTGCTGCCATCAGAGGCACCTACTCTCCGCTCTCTGGCCTCCAGCAGTCGCTGGCTGACATCGCTGGTGTCATGAGGCAGAGGCATCAACAACTGCCCTGCCAAAGTGGCACCAGTGACATGGTCAAAGAGCTGGGGGCAATCCGAAATATCTTGGAGACCATGGAGTGGAGACAGGACTCCCACATGGCAGGCATGGCTGCCTACCACCGCAACATTGCTACTGTGTTGCAAGACCACCGATCCTCCTCGCTGCAGTGGTGCCTCATGTGTTGGCACAGATGATTGCTGCTGCAGGAAAGCATCCACATCTTCCACTCCTGATGTGTCTGTGCCTCCCTCACCTGCCATAACTACAAAAACAACCTCACAGGAGACGCCACACACATCAGAGGAGGAAGATGTGGACAGTAAATTTTTTCGCACATTAAGCGTGCAGTCTTTCATCATGCAATTAGTAAAGCCAGACATCCTGGTCAACATTGTATGCAATTCAGATCATGTAAATCAATGGGCATTATGACAGAACACTGTCCCTAGAACAGGAAAGCACTCACACATGGTGTGCAACACTGCAACAAGAAACCTTAAAATATCCAGATTCAGCTGAGCTTAATAGATCACTGATACACGGTAAACAATACTTACACCACATTGTAAAAAAATAGTTGTTTTATTTAAGAAATTGAATAAACTAAATCTCTGCCTATCTAACCTATGCAAAATAACTATCCTAACCTTTACTACACTACCATATTCCATTAAACCTCAACACTACCCTAACTAAGCTTATCTTAACCTCTACACTTGACACAATATTTTAAACATCTACCCTCCCCACACCCCTTAAGGCATATCTGAAGACAGACCAAATATAGTTATACCTAAACATATACTACCTAAACATTTAACCTAAACAAATACATATTTGGGGGTATTTTTTTTTGTACATGTAACACACATCAACCCCCCAACAACCCAAAGTAATCCTATATCACAATCAAAAACAATCACCCTTATGAAACCCCTACGTGTACGAAATCACCCTATACTAAACCTATGCTGACCTAACCTATCCAACCCACTACATTAACAACAAGGGTGCCTCTTTAACAGCCAGAAATAAGTGGATTGAACATGGTGTCTCCTAGCGTTTGCCCTGCCCCACTGCTTTTTTAATGTCCTGTAGCAGGGACAGACCGCTTTATTCTCCACCACTGCCAACCTTAATTAAATGTCCGAAATCTCCCTTCTCATGTCCTGTTCAAAATTGCTCTGCCCTCCTGTGGGCGGTTGTGTGGGTGGCACTGTCACTGATGGTCCACTCCGAGATGTACCAGGAGTTGGTGCCTGCTGTTACATGTCTTTGGCTGGTCACACTTGCTCGGCTGGTTGTTGGAACTCTCCTGGGGAACACAGAACACTGCCCTTTTAACTTTTTGGCCAGGAACTGATGGCCCATGGGCCTGTATAACCTGGCAACCATTTGTAAGTGCTGGTAGTGCACCTTCCTCTTCTGGAAATTCTGCATTTCCTCTGGTGTCATGTTGTCTGTGGAAAAATATAACATCAAATCTCAGTCATAAGTTGACTTGGTACACATAACAACATAAGGAATTTGTACAATACAAATTACAGCTATGTGAGTTGCCCCAACAGCCAATATACATCTTGCAGCTTTGATTCACAACACACATACCTACATCGAGCATATTTAATGTATATGGGTCTGTTTGCAAAGGTAACATTGTATAGACTGTGCTATACCTACACCATAGGCAGAAGTTATGATGACCACCTCCATACAGTGTATGTATAGAAACATACTTGTGTCTGTACCCAAGGATTGGTAAACAGGTTTACCATGTCTGTGAAATGGTATACCTTGGCCATCCTGCAATGGCCGTCATGCCACAGGCTTAATACATGATCAGAGGTGGCATGTCTTGACGGCACATTTCTTGTGTCACAATATTTTGGAATAGATGGGACAAAGCCATTTCAGGATATATTTCTTCCTATACAGATAAACTTGTAAGCATGACATATAATAATGAATGCAGGAAATATACACTACATCAGACAGTGGCATGTAAACAACTCATTTTTTGACATGATGGCACTCTACGGTGGACCATAACAACACTGTATACATGTAGATAAGTTTTCAACATGTGCAGATGATATACATACTGAAGCAATCACACCCTATTCAGGATGACTTGTTCTACAATTATCACATACATTGACATTGTCAGACAGTTTGAAACATACACACATCACACATTGTTTAATTGCAAGATAGTCAACTTTTAATCATCAATACTAGTCAGAAGGTGATACACGTGCAACACTTGGCCACATCTATCCATCACCTATTCCACCTTTTCAAGAAGGCAATTGGCGAGTAGGTTGCACAGGTATTCAGGCAATTCTACACACACCTGACATGACCCTCACTCCTTGCAACACACTAATACACAGATATATACTCACAGGTAAAGTTGGGGTTGTTGAAGTTGGCCATCTCCGTGTCAGTATAAGGGGGGTTCCATCTACAAGACATAACATGTACAGGACATCATAAAACTGTTTTACACATACATGGTATGCAAGTACACCACAGTACATATCCTACACTATTGGCCATGGGACCCATCAGGTTGTAAATAGTCAGATAACACGTTTACTTACCTGGATGAGACACATTAGTTAAGATGGCTCAGTCATACATACATGTCAAATTATTACACATGCACCTGTTGGCCATTTGGCACACCCTTGTGCAGATAGGCATCTCACCCGACTTACACGAATGTAGCTGACTTGGATGATGATGTGCACCTACAGAATTCACATACAGACGCAGGTAATGGTTTATTGAGCCCCTCTGTAGACAAACATAATTATATAATTAGCCTACATATATTTGTAATCATACGTACTGGTCCGCATACCAACTTGTGTAGCCTGCCTATCAGTGCTGCTGAGGGTGTTATCATACAACATAATTTCCACACATCCCTAAGGCTTTTTTGTGGGGGGGAGAGGGAGTTTTATATAGCGTGAACTAGACCGGAAGGTATCAGAGCGCTTTACACGAGCACCATTTGCGTTACAGATGAACACATTCATTTTTTGTTAGGCACGGCGAGATTAAGTGAATGGCCCAGAATCACAGGATATTGGGTGTCCCTGACGAGAGTTGAACCCGGATCTCCAGCTTCGAGGTCGACCGCCTAGCTGTTAGGCCACATCCTCTCCCCAGGCCTGTACAACATATAACTACTAGGGATTAGCAAAACTGAGTAGGCCATGGAAAACATCAAAGATGCTAGCCAAATAAGAGATGGTATGCCAAGGATCATTAAAGGCACCTCACTATGTTGCCCCTTCAAAAGACACTCACTCGGCCACAGGATACGTTGGAACGTTGTCAGATGGTAATTGACAGCTGTGCAAGAGCCTTGCACAACATTCCTTTTATGTAAGGAATTGGTACTGTAATGCACATTTCAAACTGGAAATGACACATGCCTGTGGCAGGAATATCTCCTTTGGAGTACATGTGCTGTGCCAGCCAATTAGGGTGACTAAGTAGAGGGGATCTACTTGTAGTGAGCACTGTTCCTACTTGAAAACATAGAGTTTTCCAACATTGTGTCATAAAAAATTGCTAATCACTTTATGCAAACAATAAACAATGTAAGGATTTCATGTACTCTTTTTTAATTTTTCAATCAGAGCATTAGCTTCCAAGAAATAAACATGGATACAAAATATTTGTGTGTCCTGATATACACATATACTAGATGTAGATCAGTATGTCTGACAATAAATTGTGAGAGAATACATAACAAATCTAATATTTACATATTCCTAAACCATTAAGAAAGAATAATACAAAAAAACGTTCATATATCAATATAAGTTGATTGTATGAAGATGCGATGCCCAATGCATTTCGGGACCAGAAGGTACCCTTCTTCAGGGGCGATGTCCTAGAATATACAAAAAGCTTTATCAGTGCTATCAAAATGACATATTGATTGTTTTGACATGGTTACTTCTGTCTGAAACTTAGAGACACGGCAAAAGGGGGAAAAAAAGCAAGAGAACTGGCAATATCCTAGTACAAAATGAGGAAAAACTTCCTGGTTATCTTCTACCTTGCAATAAAAACAGAAATGCATGATGCAGGTTTCATCAGGTATTGGCTAAATTGCAACCTCCTGAATAAATGACTAAGTCTTCTATCTCAAACATAAATATAAAAAAACAGCAACATTTCCACACAAAACCTAAGATAATATCCTCCAGACTAAATAGTAACCTGGAAACATTATGCTGAAATAATTCTGTGACATAAAAAATGGCTGTATAACCACATGCTTCAAAATATGCTGTAACAGACATTATAAAAAATTATACACAGTTAGACATGTGATAATCATATGGGAATGAATAATGCAGGAATGAATAATAATACAAATTGACCACATAGATGCTGTGTCATGAATATGGTGAACCGTTAAGTACATAATACTCATACTACTAGTGTTCAGTGTTCCAGCATTAATGACAGAATAGGATGACTCACGTACCTTAAACAAATGATGATACACGTTGGCTAAGGTAAGAATCCTAGTAGGACTCTTTGGACGAAGCTCCAGCAAAAATGTGCTACGAGGTACGTCCCAGAAAACAGGACCACTAAATGGGTTAAAATGGAAACGAGGAGTAAACAATACGATAATCATAGGAGGTATAAATATACACTGAGACAAATATATAAATAGTACCTAATGACCAGGTGGCCCCACAAAGAGTGGGTCATTTAGGCTACAGGAGATATGTGCTCGTGGTTACTAGGCTCACAGGAGTCTATGGCTCCGCCGAGAAAGAATTCACAACTATGGATATAACAAGATGTGAACTCATGGTCATTATATCATGCGTGAGAATACATACGATTATACCGAAAGCTTGCTAGTAAACCTCAGCCACTTCTTACCTAGTGGTTGTGGTCGTATTGGCAGCGTAATAGGAATCTCAGAATGCTCGATGAGGCAATATCGGGATAATGATAAGGAGCAAACCACTGGAAAACATAAGAATAGCCTATCGTTGCGTGAACGCTATCACAGAGTTGCTACTAGAATGGTAATAAACCCTGACTGGTTTACCTCTGTCACACAATGAAGGGCGTGGTGATAATGTAACCCAAGATTTTTTCGTGAACGAAGACTGTGGGTGTTGGGAAGAATCTGTCCACTAAAAAAACATAAAGGTATCTATCATTTTCAGTACACTCCTGTTCTGACATAATTTACAAAGAAAAAACTGCGGTACACTTACAATCGAAAAAGTATAAGTGTGATAATGTGGTAGATCTCCTTGCCCTCCGCTGCTATGTGTAGAAACGTAGTAGTGGCGTGGTAAAAATCCACTCGTGAGAAGAGGCTGGTGGATGAACACGATAATCGGGCCACTAAGAATATATACAAAAATATCTATCATTACGAGTGGGCTACTGCTTGCAGATAAAACTAATGAAAAGGAACTGGGGTCTGGCTCATTTACCTCCGTAATATTTCAGGGATGATTGGATACTTTGTACTATTGACGTCACTGCACTATATACATCCATCAATCACCAAGAAGGGATGGAAGCAGTAGAATGGGCACTGTTACAGATGAAGTTATGCCAAGACAAGAGTCTTTTCATTTTAAAATTGCTACATTTTTGTCTACATAACAGCTATTTCCAGTGGCAAGATCAATTTTTTGGGCAAATGACCGGCACCAGCATGGGATTCTCTGGGGCTCCAGCCTATGCTAACATCTTTATGTCACTTTTTGAGCATGAACACATCTTAATGAACCAACAGTGGAACCAAGGGCTAGTAATGTATGGTCGTTACATTGACGACATTTTTCTAATATGG
This sequence comes from Lissotriton helveticus, assembly GCF_964261635.1. Classification (NCBI taxonomy): domain Eukaryota; kingdom Metazoa; phylum Chordata; class Amphibia; order Caudata; family Salamandridae; genus Lissotriton; species Lissotriton helveticus. Next base: position 646,273,173 of record NC_136070.1, read on the forward strand.
TCCAAAACACAGACAGAACTTGAAGGGCTGATCGTTGATCTTAACAACAAGAACCCTAGGATTCAGTTCACTCATAATATAAGTTTGAGTGCAGTTCACTACTTGGATGTGCTAGTCACCAAGGATCAGGTTAACAAAAAACTCATAACAGACATCTATACAAAGCCCACAGACAGAAATAATACGTTGATGTATACTAGTTTCCATCCACAAAGCCTAATCACTAACTTACCATACTCTCATTTTTTGAGAATAAAAAGAATCTGTACGACGAAAGCTATATTTGACAAACAGATTGAAGCCCATCGAAGTAGATTTGAGCAACGTGGGTATCCTTCATTAATACTTGATCAATGTATTGACAGACTAGCTATCCATGATCGTCAAGCACTACTGAGTCCGGCTATCAAAGCACGTAGACATGAATTTACATTTGTGTCTAAATTCTCTACATCAGCTAATAAAATTAAACGCATTATTCTCAAAAGATGGGAATTACTCCAAAATGAAAGTGAGTTCAAAGGTATTTTTCTTGAAAAACCCATATTCGCCCACACGAGAGGCCGAAATTTGATGGATATTATTCGGACACCTAGCAACCCACAAACCCAAACTGACTTTAAGGGAACGATGAAATGTCAGAATTGCATACATTGCAACAATATCATTACTGGAAACATCTTAACCCATCCAATGACAGGTAAAAAAATTAAGTTAAACCACACATCTGATTGTAACAGTACCAACCTAGTCTATTGCCTCAAATGCCCGTGTGGCAAATTTTATGCGGGCAAAACTGAACGGAAACAAAAAATTAGGCTCACAGAGCACAAGAGTAACATCAGAGCTAAAAACAAAAGTACCCCTATAGCTACCCACTGGGATGAAAGTCACCATAACATAGCCCAACTACGTGCGCAGATAATAGAGATAGTACAGAAAAAGGAGGGCCAAGACAACTCTGCTCGCCTATTACAGCGTGAAATCTATTGGATAGATTTTTTATGTACAACTATCCCAAATGGCCTCAATGATCGTGTAGACCTTGGTTGTTTTTTATGATCTAGTTAGGTTTACAGATCCTCATGCAACCTCTGAATTTTACCATCTCCTCAGAATGTACATTTTCTTTTCACTAGCAACATATATGTCTCCACAACATGTTTGTAGGAAGGTTCCTTAGATTTTTTGATTGCTGTTTATCATTTGATGTTTCTGTAATGTTGTTCATTACACATTATTTATTTATTTAGAAAAGCGATGTAGTTAGACCTCATGACATTATTTACCAGTATGTCTATTTGCATCATTAGGCGCTTATAATTTGTTTTCAGTAAGGTATGTTACGGGATTGGCTCTTGATAATTGTTTTTATCTAACGTTTCTGTACTGTTGGTGATTACATATATAAGTGACGTTGATACATCCTATGTTATTATCTATTTTTATGTATATTTGTATAATTAGTATTGTACTAGGTCATCAAATTGATCTGTATATATACATATGTATTTATATTCAACACTTAGTATCACTTACCAGCATGAAACATCATTTCTCTATTATAATTCTGCACTCTTGGTAATTTCATCCATTTACGATATGTGTTATTGCTGCGGAGATTTTTATCAGCTATAACATCTTTACATGTTTAGGTTGAGAACAATTCTGCCCACATTACATCCTAGGGCGTAGGATTGCGTTAAGTGTTGTCTTAACACAGTGGTCGCCATCCGTTATTTTCTCTTTTGGATCCTCACCATTTGTTTCATATATCGTAGGATCTGTTAATTCGTAGGGTCACACATATCTGGGTATTATCTACACATTTATGCAAGACAAGCTCCGTCCATTTATCTATACACAGTTGCGAGTGAAACAATAAAGTTTCGAGTCACATAACAGCATTTTTTACTTTCCTATGGGGACTACATTTCCCATCTACTCCCTTCCATTCCTGGGATATCGGGAACTCTTTATATAGCTGTGTGGTATCCTACCGCGTTCAACTGATATTTTGCAGCAGGAACACATTTTATCGGACGAGCGCTACATTGCGCTACGGAGGTAAATGAGCCAGACCCCTGTTCCTTTTCATTAGTTTTATCTGAAAGCAGTAGCCCACTCGTAATGATAGATATTTTTGTATATATTCTTAGTGGCCCGATTATCGTGTTCATCCACCAGCCTCTTCTCACGAGTGGATTTTTACCACGCCACTACTACGTTTCTACACATAGCAGCGGAGGGCAAGGAGATCTACCACATTATCACACTTATACTTTTTCGATTGTAAGTGTACCGCAGTTTTTTCTTTGTAAATTATCTCAGAACAGGAGTGTACTGAAAATGATAGATACTTTTATGTTTTTTTAGTGGACAGATTCTTCCCAACACCCACAGTCTTCGTTCACGAAAAAATCTTGGGTTACATTATCACCACGTCCTTCATCGTGTGACAGAGGTAAACCAGTCAGGGTTTATTACCTATCTAGTAGCAACTCTGTGATAGCGTTCACGCAACGATAGGCTATTCTTATGTTTTCCAGTGGTTTGTTCCTTATCATTATCCCGATATTGCCTCATCGAGCATTCTGAAATTCCTATTACGCTGCCAATACGACCACAACCACTAGGTAAGAAGTGGCTGAGGTTTACTAGCAAGCTTTCGGTATAATCGTATGTATTCTCACGCATGATATAATGACCATGAGTTCACATCTTGTTATATCCATAGGTGTGAATTCTTTCTCGGTGGAGCCATAGGCTCCTGTGAGCCTAGTAACCACGAGCACATATCTCCTGTAGCCTAAACGACCCACTCTTTGTGGGGCCACCTGGTCATTAGGTACTATTTATATATTTGTCTCAGCGTATATTTATACCTCCTATGATTATCGTATTGTTTACTCCTCGTTTCTATTTTAACCCATTTAGTGGTCCTGTTTTCTGGGACGTACCTCGTAGCACATTTTTGCTGGAGCTTCGTCCAAAGAGTCTTAGTAGGATTCTTACCTTAGCCAACGTGTATCATTATTTGTTTAAGGTGCGTGAGTCATCTTATTCTGTCATTAATGCTGGAACACTGAACACTAGTAGTATGAGTATTATGTACTTAACGGTTCACCATATTCATGACACAGCATCTATGTGGTCAATTTGTATTATTATTCATTCCTGCATTATTCATTCCCGTATGATTATCACATGTCTAACTGTGTGTAATTTTTTATAATGTCTGTTCTGTAGTAGGGGATCTCTGTGTATAGTCATAATCTAGTGAATAGTCCCGCCCATGTGCGTGGACCCCGGAGCAATCAAAAATAATCTCTTATAGTGTCAAAAAATGCAGAAAAGCATAGACACTTAAGAGAGAATTTAAAGACAGATAATGCAGCCTAAAAAGGCTACACTGTCCAGTACTTCAACTAGAAATTCCACCATAAAATCCACAAAACAGCAAAAGCCTGTACAGATTTCCTTTGCTTTACCAGCAAAATCCCTCAGGAATGATAGAGAGAAGAACCTGGACAGACAAGCCCCATAGGCTGCCATTATGTGGCTCAAAACAGGATACTGTGCCTTTAAGAGAATCTTCCAGAACCTTCTCCCAGTATCCCAGAATGCATAGCAGGTCCAACTTAGTTTCAGTTCTTTTTTCCGGCTCCTGCAAGCAGGACCCTGGAGCATTGAGCTCTCCCTTTTCAAGGGTTTTGTTGGTGTTTTTCACTAATTTCGATTTTTGTGTACTTTTAAAGTACTTTAGTGACTTTCTTCTTGGGTTTCTGCTCTCTTTGGCTGTCCATAATGCCTGCATTATTTGATAAATGCCCAGAGTGCTCCAGGAAGAAGGCCAAGTCAGACCCCCATGAGGTGTGTATCCTCTGCCTTCCCTCTTCCCACATCCCAGAGGAGTGTGTGATCTGTAGAGGATTCTCTGGCAGGACCCTGAAGGACAGGAGAAAAATCAGACTTCAGGGACTTGAAGAAAGAAGACTGAAGGCTCAAGGTGGGTCTGGAGGGGCTTCTGCTGCCCATGCTGAGGCCTCTGGGGGGTTCCCCAGGGGCAGGAAGTCCAGCAATCGTCCAAGGTCTCCGTCTGGTTCAGTTGCTATGACCACGACGTCGAGAGGAAGGTCCACGGCCAGTTCCCGGTCTCCCCAGGGCTCTGGGTCGAGAAAACGTCGCCCGTCGACGTCGAGGGACGTTTACAGGCCGCCGTCGAACCCGGTGTCGATCTCCTCGCCGTCGCCGTCGGCGTCGAGTGGACGGCATCGGAGGGCCCGGCGTCGGCGCTCGCCATCGAGGCGACACCGCCGTTCGCCGTCGAAGACAAGGACATCGTCGTCGTCGAGGTCGCCATCGAGACGGAGGAGGTCTCCGGCGCCGAAGAAGTCGACGTCGAGGCGTTCGAAGAGGTCGACGTCGAGACGATCGAAGAGGTCGACGTCGAGGCGTTCGAAGAGGTCGAGGTCAAGGTGGTCGAGGTCGCCGTCGAGGCGGCATCGCCCGTCGTCGAGATTTAGAGGTTCGTCCATCTGGTCGGGGTCGACGTCGAGGCCGAGAAGCCGGTCGACGCCGAGGAGTGTGAAACGGTCGACGCCGAAGGGCCGCTCGCCGTCAAAGGACCCACGATTGACGTCTGAGCACCGATCGTCGACATCAGGAGGTCGTAAGGACAGGCCCAGGACTGTGGGGGGCTCCCCACAGTCAGGACAGGATGGTGGCTCCCCGGGAACGGCATACTCTGAGGTGTATACCCCGAGGAAGCCTACTGCACTGCCTTCGTTGCCTCCTTTGCCTAAGGGCCCGCCTCCGAGGGTTTCACCCCCTCCTCCGTTGCCTCCTGTACCGGCGCCTCAGGCCCCGGTTCCTACTGTTCCTCCTCCCCCGGTTCCACCGAGATTGGTGTCGATGCCCAACCTCCCGACACCTCCGAAGAAGACTCCTAAGTCGAAGGTTCCTCCTAAACCCAAGACGTCCGACCCGGGGAGGCCGGCGGAGCGTCCCAGACCCAAGAGATCGAGGTCACGCTCAGATAGAAGGGACAGGTCGAGGAGTGGACGCGGATCCTCCTCGAGATCCAGGCATTGCCATAGGAGGCATAGGTCCAGGTCTCGTTCTGCCTCGGGGACCCGTTCCTACTCACCTACGTTGTCAGATTCACCGGAGACGAGGGTGTCCCCGATTGATGACATTGGCACGTTCCAGGAGGTTCTCCTGCGCGGGGCGGCGAAGTTGGGGATCGAGGTTACGGCTCCTACGCCCTCCACTTCCGTGATCTTTGAGACATTGCATAAGAAACATCTGTCTCGCCCCCTACTGCCTCTGGTGCCAGGTCTATTTGAGCCGGCGGAACAACTCTTCCTTACGCCGGCGGTGGTGAAAGCTGCGCCTTCCAGGCTCTTGAAGAAATACAGGGCTCCTGAGTCGGACCCGGCTTTCTTGAGGAAGGACCCGACACCGGATTCGGTGATTGTGACTGCGGCTAGGAAGCTCCATGCCACATCTCCTGCCTCCACCGTGCCTCCCGATAAGGAGAGCCGCTGGATTGACTCTGCTGGACGAAAAGCGTGTGGGACGTCCTCTGCAACGATGAAGGCCTCCAGTGACTCGGCGTTGTTAGGACGATACGACCGTGCACTGTGGGACTCCACGGAGCGGTTTGCGGACCTTGTTCCGCGCGACCGAAGAGAGGATTTCATGGAGATCGTCCAGGAAGGGATGCTGGTTTCTAACCAGGCCATTAGCGCCGCGGCGGATATCTCCCTGCTGTCCGCGCATGGATACTGCCACGGTATCAATCAGAGGCGCCATGCTTGGCTTCGGTTGACGTCGCTTAAACCTGAGGCGCAACAACGTGTGGCAAATCTGCCGTTTTCCGGGGATACCCTTTTCGGGAAACACGCAGATGACGAGATGGCCAGGATGAAGGCCGAGGCTGAAACCCTGACGGCTGTGGGCCTGGAGAAGCCGAAAGAAAAGAAACCCTACCGCCAGTTCCAACGGCGGTTCGGGTCGCAGGGTAGAGGAAGGGGACAGTCTTCTGGGCAACAACAGCAGCAGCAGCAGCAGCAGCAATACAGGAGACCCTTCCAGAAACGTCAGAGAGATAGAGGTGGACAACAGTCCTCTACCGCGAACAAGGGCCCGGCTGGGTCTCGCCCCTGAGCGGTTACTTCCCCTTCATCCGTTACCCGCTCCGGTGGGGGGAAGCGTTCAATTTTTTCTGGCAGAGTGGAGAAAAATTACTCAGGACAAGTGGGTGCTGAATATTGTTTGCAATGGATACAGTCTTCGGTTCATCAGTCCTCCCCCATCGATTCCTCCGGTCAGCTCGCAGTATCAACTGCGCGAGCTCCAGGCGGAGGCCGACATCCTTCTCAGGAAAAGGGCGATAGAAGATGTACCTCTGTCTCAAAGAGGAAGAGGTCTGTACTCCCGGTTCTTTCTGGTCCGAAAAAAGGACAAGAACGAGTTCAGGCCCATTCTGGACTTGCGACAGGCAAACAAGTGGATTCGCAGAGAAAAGTTTCGCATGCTGTCGTTGCATCAGATTTATCCTCAGCTGCAACGGGGAGACTGGCTGTGTGCCATAGACCTACAGGATGCGTACTTCCATGTGCCCATTGCACACAAACACCGGAAGTTCCTGCGATTTCAAGTCGGCACCAATCACTATCAGTACACGGTACTTCCGTTCGGGCTGAAGTCTGCGCCACGGACGTTCTCGAAGTGCATGGCAGTGGTAGCGGCGCACCTGCGGAAGAACAAGGTGTTTGTCTACCCATACCTGGACGATTGGTTGATCAAGGCCTTCTCCTTCTCGGAAGCTCAAGCACACTTCCAGAAGACGTGCGTTCTCTTGAACAAGCTTGGGTTGCACATCAACATGTCCAAGTCTGTCCCGACTCCGGTCCAGTGCATCCAGTACTTGGGAGCCTCCATCGATACGCTGTCGGCAAGCGTGTCTCCTTCGGAAGAGCGACGTTTATCACTCCTTCGGAAGGCTCAGGCTCTCCTGTCCGCTCCATCCACGACAGTGAGGACGGTGTCTTCTCTGCTGGGATCGATGGCTTCTTGCATCTTCCTGACGCCACATGTACGGCTCCATATGAGACCGCTGCAGGAGTGCTTGGAAGATCAGTGGGACCAGAGGAGAGGCTCTTGGAACGACAAGATACGACTGTCTCTGCATGCTCTTCAGTCTCTGAAGTGGTGGTGTTCAGCGGACAATCTCCTCAGGGGGGTTCCCTTCTTCCACAAGGACATTCCCACTCAGACTATCGTGACGGATGCTTCTCTCCTGGGATGGGGAGCGCACTCCGGAGATCTGCAGATTCAAGGGACGTGGTCCCCGTCGGAGTCCACGTACCACATCAATTTCCTGGAACTCAGGGCTGTTCACTTGGCGCTGAAGGCCTTTCAACCGTCCTTCCGGACCAACTCTCTGCTTGTACAGACGGACAATACGACCACGATGTATTACCTCAACAAGCAGGGGGGTTTGAGATCGCGCACTCTGTCTCAAGAGGCGCAGGCGATCTGGCATTGGCTTCTGGCTCGAGGACTCTCGATAACGGCCACTCATCTGCCAGGTGTGCAGAATGTTCAGGCAGACGAGCTGAGCAGACTGATTCAGGAAAATCACGAGTGGGTCATAAACGACGAAGTACTAGGAGAAGTCTTCGCAAGGTGGGGCACTCCAGAGGTAGATCTGTTCGCCACCGCCGAAAACAGCAAATGCCGAGACTTCGCCTCCAGGTACTACCAGCCGGGGACGCTGGGGAACGCGTTATGGATCAACTGGTCGAACAGCTTTCTGTACGCTTTTCCACCCATTCCCCTGATTCCAGCGGTTCTCATCAAGCTCTCCCAATCCAGGGCGAAGATGATTCTGATTGCCCCGGAATGGCCCAGACAGTGGTGGTTCACGGACCTGCTTCACCGGTCTCTCCTTCCTCACATGAAGCTGCCGTGCAGGCCGGACCTTCTCACAAAGTTCGGGGGCGGATGGTGCACCCCAACCTCTCGTCTTTGAGTTTGGCGGCATGGCTCCTGAAATAGTGCAATATGGCCATTTGAATCTCCCAGCGGATTGTATGGACATACTGAAGGAGGCTAAGCGACCTTCCACTCGGACTTCTTATGCTTACAAGTGGAAGAGGTTTTGCATCTGGTGCAAGTCTAAGAACTATGACCCTACGACATGCAAGGAAGATGTCATCCTTCCATATCTGCTACATTTGGCGCAGTCGGGCCTTAATGTCCATTCCATTAAGGTTCATCTGGCTGCTTTGACTACCTACAGGAAATGCCCTTCACAGACTTCCTTCTTTCAGATCCCTGTGATCAAAGATTTTTTGGAAGGCTTGAAGAAAGTGTTCCCTCCTGTCAGGCTTCCTTCGCCTTCATGGGACTTGAATGTGGTGCTGTCCAGATTGATGAAGGAGCCTTTTGAACCTATTCATAAGGCTTCGTTGCAGCACCTGTCCTGGAAGGCGGCGTTCCTCGTGGCCATTACATCGGCCCGCAGGGTGAGTGAAATTCAGGCGTTGTGTTGCCAAGAACCTTTTACTGTATTTCATGCTGCTAAGGTTGTTATGCGTACTCACCCTAAGTTTCTTCCCAAGGTTGTTTCTGATTTGCATATCAATCAGACTATATCTTTACCTACGTTCTTTCAGAATCCTTCATCTCCAGCGGAAAGGTCTTTGCATTCCCTGGATGTTAGGAGGGTGCTGAAATTTTATCTGGATAAAACCAGGGATATTCGTAGGTCAGACCAATTGTTCATCAATTATGGATCAGTCAGGACGGGTCTTGCGACCTCTAAGCAGTCTATCTCTAGGTGGATTGTGTCCTGCATACAGCTGTGTTACCAAAAAGCTAATAAGACCTTAGGAGGTAAGCCTAAGGCTCATTCCACCAGGGGCAAGGCTGCCACGACAGCATTGCTCCGTAATGTTCCGATTGCAGAAATCTGCAAGGCGGCCACTTGGAAGTCGGTTCATACCTTTGCTAAGCATTACTGCCTGGACACTGATGCCAGGGCAGACGCTCAGGTTGGGCAGGCTTCGCTGCGAAATCTGTTCGCACAGTAGTGGCGTTAATTCTCTTTTCTCCACCGCCGCTTTGGTGTGGGGATGGGCTTGCCATTCTATTCACTAGATTATGACTATACACAGAGATCCCCTACTACAGAAGGAGTAGTTTCTGTCCTGTAACTCCAGTTCTGTAGTAGGGGTATCTCTGTTATAGTCATAAGCGCCCTCCCTCCTCCCCGGTGGAGAGAGTCATATTCCTTTATGGAATGCTACAGGTCTGGCGTGTTACGCCTTCAAAAAGAACTGAAACTAAGTTGGACCTGCTATGCATTCTGGGATACTGGGAGAAGGTTCTGGAAGATTCTCTTAAAGGCACAGTATCCTGTTTTGAGCCACATAATGGCAGCCTATGGGGCTTGTCTGTCCAGGTTCTTCTCTCTATCATTCCTGAGGGATTTTGCTGGTAAAGCAAAGGAAATCTGTACAGGCTTTTGCTGTTTTGTGGATTTTATGGTGGAATTTCTAGTTGAAGTACTGGACAGTGTAGCCTTTTTATGCTGCATTATCTGTCTTTAAATTCTCTCTTAAGTGTCTATGCTTTTCTGCATTTTTTGACACTATAAGAGATTATTTTTGATTGCTCCGGGGTCCACGCACATGGGCGGGACTATTCACTAGATTATGACTATAACAGAGATACCCCTACTACAGAACTGGAGTTACAGGACAGAAACTACTCCTTACAGCATATTTTGAAGCATGTGGTTATACAGCCATTTTTTATGTCACAGAATTATTTCAGCATAATGTTTCCAGGTTACTATTTAGTCTGGAGGACATTATCTTAGGTTTTGTGTGGAAATGTTGCTGTCTCTTTATATTTATGTTTGAGATAGAAGACTTAGTCATTTATTCAGGAGGTTGCAATTTAGCCAATACCTGATGAAACCTGCATCATGCATTTCTGTTTTTATTGCAAGGTAGAAGATAACCAGGAAGTTTTTCCTCATTTTGTACTAGGATATTGCCAGTTCTCTTGCTTTTCCCCCCCCTTTTGCCGTGTCTCTAAGTTTCAGACAGAAGTAACCATGTCAAAACAATCAATATGTCATTTTGATAGCACTGATAAAGCTTTTTGTATATTCTAGGACATCGCCCCTGAAGAAGGGTACCTTCTGGTCCCGAAATGCATTGGGCATCGCATCTTCATACAATCAACTTATATTGATATATGAACGTTTTTTGTATTATTCTTTCTTAATGGTTTAGGAATATGTAAATATTAGATTTGTTATGTATTCTCTCACAATTTATTGTCAGACATACTGATCTACATCTAGTATATGTGTATATCAGGACACACGAATATTTTGTATCCATGTTTATATCTTGGAAGCTAATGCTCTGATTGAAAAATTAAAAAAGAGTACATGAAATCCTTACATTGTTTAATGTTTGCATAAAGTGATTAGTAATTTTTTATGACACAATGTTGGAAAACTCTATGTTTTCAAGTAGGAACAGTGCTCACTACAAGTAGATCCCCTCTACTTAGTCACCCTGTTCACTTTTTGTGCTAGCCAACACAAGCATGTAGTGAAGCACCCTTGGATTAGATAGGTATAAGTTTTGTTTAATTTTGATAACTGAGTGCTCCTCTCATCGTTTCGAGTGCCAGCCAATTAATCACATGAAGGGACATAATTAATTGGTAACGATGTGCTCCTACTGTTTAAAAATACAGGGATGCACCAATCAATCAATCAAAATACTTTATTCGGTTTCTAAATTCACAGAAAACCATACAAGTTCATAAAAATACAATAATCAGAATGTAAAATTATAAAACATGATAAAAATAATGAGGCTAAAAAGAGTATAAAATACAGTTACAATTCCCAATTCATCAATATTCTTAACAAAAGAAACCCAGCTTCCAATTCCCATTTAAGTAATTGTTAAATACTATTGGCCAATATTTGCTCTATGCCTAACGCAAAATCTAAAAAAGCGGGCAACATTTTTTGCATAGAACTCATCCTCCGCAAATTGAAGAGCTAGAAAAGCTGGGCGACAGGAACGTAGGCCCATGATTCTTAAAATTGGGATTATCCAGATCTTTCTGGGCTCTAAATAAAATTTAGAAAATAACACAATATATATCGGGGACTGGAAGGAAACATCGTCACACGGACAAGCTAGAAGATTCCTAGACCAGTCATTAACATGGGGAAATGAAACCAATCGGTGAAAAATGTTGAGCCTAAGACGAGTCAGCAATAGTTTATCATAATTACACATCTCAAATGTTAAGTAGGGCTGAATACCTACGGTGGTCTGGATATTCAGAATATGCTGGACTGAGCTCTTTCCACTCTCCGAGCTTAATCTTAGCTCATCAAGGTGTGACATATAAATCTTCTTTAAGGTGGCTTTAGAAACTTCGGCGATAGATGGGGGAGACAGATAGTACTTCTCTAATCCCAGATCATAAAATAACTTTTTTACAAAGGCAAGCCAGCTAATTTTATGCTTATTATGTAATAAAAGGCAATAGTTGACAAGAGTTCGTGCCAAGAGGTCATTTTTAGGGGAAGTCCACACCCGGTGCCATAAAAGTATCGGTTGCATTTTGATGATATCTGAGATGTATGCCATGCCTAGTTCTACATGACAACAATAGGATGAAGAACTTTGGGGTAATGCTAACAGATACCTCAGAAAATAATTCTCTATTTTCTGGAGTGCTTCGACCTTCCCATGACCCCAAACCCCGCCCCGTAACAAGCTACACTTAAACATTTAGCTTCATATATTTTAAGCATTTCGGGAGCTGGCCTTTTCCCCAGCTTTTGTGCAAATGATATCAAGGCTGTGGTTGCCCTTAGAAATAGTAGTTTTCTTGCCTCTATCACTTGCTTCCATGAGGATTTATTGTCGATTAAAATCCCCAAATATGGGTATGTATGTGTTCTTTCCAGTTTCATACCATCAATGACGATATCCTTTGCTTTCTTAAACCCCGTGCCTGCGTACATAGTAAATGTTTTTTTTAATTTTAATTCTGAGGTCCAGCCCTTTCATGAAGTTCCGATACCTCTCTACGTTACGTTGCAGCTCCACAGGGGTTCTGGCTAAAATCACGGCGTCGTTGGCGTAGAGAAGAGCTGGTATCGGACGAGTTCCGATACATAGCATGTCCTGGCCCCCCTCCAACATAGCTTTCTCCAACCCATTTGTATAAAGGGTAAACAGGAAGGGAGCCAGGACACAACCCTGTCTAACCCCCCACTCCACCTCGAAAGGCGCCGTGAGTTCACCTTTGAGCTCATATCTCACTCTGGCCGTTGCGCCAGAGTAAAGTTCTTTAAGGAAATTGACCAGCGATTGGTCAATTCCCAATTCTGCAAGGATAGCCCATAGTTTAGGATGGCTTACACAGTCAAAAGCAGCTGTGAGATCAACATAGGCCATATATATAGTTGGCCACCTTTAGCACCAACATATTTCCCCATTAAGAGGGACAAATTAAGCGCTTGCTCCACAGTTCCCAGTCCCTCTCTAAATCCATACTGTATGTCGGCAACTATATTGTTATTTTCTGCCCAAGATTGGAGTCTGCCAAAAAGAATTCGGCCAGCCACCTTGCCGAGGGAGTCAAGGAGGGAGATGGGACGATAACATGCGGGATTGTGGCTGTCGCCTTTTTAAAAAATTGGGACGAGTATCGAGGCCGACCATGAATCAATTAAGCCTATTGTACAAGCAGCTTCCAGTACCTTAGTCAGAATTGGGGTCCATAATTCTAAATTATATTTAAAAAAGTCCCCCGGGACCCCATCCGGTCCTGGAGCTTTCCCGCCTTTACTAACTATCAGGGCTTCTTCTACTTCCTGGAATGTAAACATAAGAGGGATCGGGAAAACAGATGACTGCCCCTCAGAGTCAGGTATATCGGTGGTCTCACTAGATTTGTGTCCGAAAATCTCAGAATAATGTTTGACCCATGCGGCAGCATCTACCGCGACCTCTATCACTGGTTGTTCAGTTTCGCCACGTACGAAGGGAGCTTTTACAACCTTCCAAGAGTTTGCAGAATCCTTCATGACGCAACTTTTATGCAATTGGGCCCAGAGTTCGTTTTTTAATTCCAACTTACGAGCCTTTAGTGCTTTGTTATAGATGTTTCTGAGTTTAGTAATTACTTCCTTGTCCCTGGGTAATTTATGTGATGCAAGTTTCAGTGAGGAATATGCTTTGGTGCAAGTGCTGTTAAACCATCCCCTCTCTGTTTGACGTTTCCCCTTTATTTTTTTTAAAAGAGTTTGTTGGACTGTCTTAGTGATAGTAACATAACTGGTCAGAATCTCACTGGGCGATGTATCAGGGTTTAGGCATTTTTCTATCGATGGCTTTGCTTTCCTCACTATTTTTGTAGACAGCTCAGCTGGATTAATCTTTACCCATTTTAATGCAAAGCCATTTAACCTGTCCAATATTAACATATGTTGTCCCAGGTTACTTAATAAAGTCTGTTTTGGATGTTTAGTTGGGACCAATATTGTTATGGTGTTTGGATAGTGGTCACTTGTGGCATTATTTACAGTTACAAAGTCTTGGATGCTCGGTTCTATACTACTAGTAACCAGAATATAATCAATCACACTATGGGAACCCCTACCGTTCAAAGTCGCTGAAAAAGGAACTGGGGGAGCCATTAATTCATTTGCAAACCCCATCTTTAAGGCAGCCATGATTTCGTTCAGACGAGTGCCGATAGATGAGTGAATGAAATGGGTTAATGTGTTGTTGTGCTCATCCAATATTCCACAATTTCTATTAGTATTATTGATACAGAGGGATCGATTAAAGTCTCCCCCCAAAATTAATTTAAAATTCTCTTTGGGGAATGTATTCTTTTGATCCTGTAATGTGAACAGAATATCATTCAGGGCCATTAGTAATTTAGGTGACGATAAATTATTGTAAAAATTGACCAAAAATTAATTAACGGGCTTGATTGTTTTTAAGACCGCAATTTGGAAATTAGGTTCTGATCTTAAGATAACAATTTTTCAATAGGAATAATATTTAAAATAAAAATTGTTAACCCACCTCGTGGCCTGCCTGAAATTGACAGAAGAGCACATGAACAGAAGGTTTTATAGCCTTCGAGATGTAATTCTGTGGTCGCCCAAGTTTCCTGAAGACAAAAGATGTTGTAATTCCTTGCGAGTTCTAGCCAGGCATTATTGATTAATTTCGGTCGAAGGCCTGCCATGTTCCAGAAGATAATATTAGGTTTCAGGGCATCTGGGTTACTGGAGGCTTTTATGAGTTTAATAGCTGACGGGTCTAAACCCTTATTACCAGTTAATAACAGTGTGGACAGGACCTCTTTTTGGGCTACCCCCGAATCATCTTTTTTGTTATTGTTTTCTGATAAATTAACAGAGTGATCTAAAATTATTGGAGAATCAGGTATATTCATACATTCCAGGTCTTGTTGCTCTAAGCCTGGGACTATTCGCCCTTGGCCCATGGTAGTTAAATGGCTGTCAATCAGTCAGTCATTGTCTTCAAGACCTGATAGAGAGTTAAATCTATTACTAATCGGCACGAAGTACCTCCTTGGATCATTAAATGTATAGGATCCAAGTTCAAGGGCGTTTTTGTGCGATACGTGAGGGGGATAGAAAAACCCTAAAGGTAGAATATTTATTCGTACTAGATCTAAAAAATGGTTCTCACCAGCTGCTATTATCTTTTTACCAGTAACGGGGATGCGAAGGTTAAAACTAAACAATCTCCAGTTAATCTTTTTCGCGAGCCACCCAGCCACTGTACCCTTCGCACCATCTTGAATTCATGGAAAAGTTGATTTGTCAAACCTGCCTTCCTACCCAGCCAATGAAGAGATCTATTTCTCAAAGAGACCCATGATTCTTCCTCTGTATTCCCCGTTTCTGGTACATTTTTCCAGAACCACAACATATGGGGTAGCTGCCGGGGGAAGATCTAGTCGACTAGTCAAGTTCAGCTGCCCCCCATATTGTTGTAGTTTAATCAGGGCGTGGCCTCTTAATGTGTCGATAGATTTTGTTGATTGGGCAAGGTCGAGGATGCCTATCCGACTTAAAATGGGGGCAACCTCCCCCTTCTCTTGCGTGGAATCTCGAGTGCCTGATGGCTCAAAAACTTGCCTACTCGTCCCATTCTCGGCAGGAATTTTTTTGCTAAAAGTCTTCTCTTTTCTATTGTCAGTTCTTTCTATGTTGATACGGGGCCCTGATAAGAGAGGTGTATCGCACCCAGCGTGTAAGCTCCCGCCCAAACTCACTGGATGTTGGGGTAACAAGCAACCACCTGCGGCCTCCCCTTTAGGACTATTACTTAGGATAAACTCCTCCACTGTGGTAAGTCTAGACGAAAGTTGGTCCATCCTGACTCTCAGGTATAGATCTAATCTCTCCACCAGTGTTATCAAACTTTTCATATCGCTGTGTATTTCCTCATTATTATTTGATATAGGCTTGCCCTTCATTTGGCCCTTATTTTGGGCCCCTCGTTTTTTCCCTTGTGGAGTCTGTTTAACTAGTTTATGGATCTTATTCAATGATTGAATCTTGTCTTTTAGTAATCTGATTATCTGCTACGCCTGGGTTTTTAAGCCTCTTTTGAGGTGGTTGGGTGGGGGAGTCATTATCGATAGAAACGATCTCATCAGAGTCCAGATGGACACAGCCATTAGACTGAACTACTTTTAAGGTGCCCTGGCATGGTTGAAGAGATTCGTCTAGGGGTACGTTTTGTGAGCTCCCCCCAGAAGATCCTGCTTCAATGGATTCCTCAACAGATAATATCTGTTTGTCGAGGACCCCCACCGCCCCAGTCAAATAATTCAATAACGTTTGTTGTGAATCAAACCCTGCCTTAGCAACTTGTAGACGCTTTGGGCTTGGTAGTTTACTTTTGCCCATTATGCTGTATAAATCTGTAGTTGCCACAATAACAGGGGAAGAAAGGGGATTATACAATTCTCAGGTTAAATAACAGAAAAAACAAAGTCCAATGTAAGTGTGAGTGTTTACCAGAAACCAAGGGGATAGGCCCAGCCCAACCTCATCCAGGCACAGACAGGCAAGGATGGGCCCGCCCTTGGCCAGCGTGCGTCCCGCGCCGTGGTGGTCTGCGGCAGTTTTTGTAGGGCCGGGGGCGGGAGGCGTGTCTTTAGCCTCTCGCGAGACTGCGCTGCCCACTGGGATGTGAAGTCCTGGGCAGCGCGCAGTCGCGGGGCAGGAAACGAGGCACGCGACGGGAGAGCAGCTCAGCAGTCCCCGACACACGGGCCCCCAAGCTGGCCAAGAAAGTTCCTCCAGATGACGGTAGGCAAAAATGACGATCTCCTCCACTCTTCAAATGCACCATATATACAAGAAAGCTGCGCACCCCAGCGTTACCCCTAGTGCAGGCCCAAATAAAGCAACATAGGGCCAGAGCAGGCTCCGTAGTGCTATTTTGCTAGGGTGCCTGTGCTGCTAGGACAGTTGTTCATGTGCATGAAGGGACACCTCCCTGCACATAATCAATGTATGCAGGGGATTTGCTATACATATATATGTGTGTGTGTGCAGCAGAAACAGCAAGCATGGAAATTTCAAAATATATGGGAAAATATTACATTTCTCATGGTATCGCCGGCTTCAGACCAGGGTTTTCCTGGTTGATTTTTTGGCACAGCCCCATACCAAGTAAAGATGGGGCAGCATCACACAGCAATGAGTGTTGCTGTGGACACCCACTGCAACACACATTACATGCCTGTTTCATGCAATGGTCTGTGTGAATAGAGGCCTAATTTACAAGCTGGTGTTAAGCCATGTTAAGTGGCGTAATGCCCGCTTGTAAATAAGGTGAAGGACTGAATTCCACTAGAACATCTGAAAAAGTTATGTACTGATGATGTTGACTTCTTGTAAATGTGCCCTTAAGTTTCAGTACATGCATGGCAATGCATGTCAACTACATGCTTGCCAGGAACACATTTCACTCACCTATGGTAATAGCGGTAGTAGTGATGGTCACACTGTAACACAGAAACCACTTGTTCCCAATTATTTTAATGCACTATAGCCATGGTATGTCTCAAACATATCTTTTGCACAAGACAATTTAGTACAAGACCTCATTGTCCCCCATACTTCATGGTCCCTAACAGTTAAAACATAACTTGAGACACCTTGCAGTAATAATTATGTACTTCTGTGTAGGTCCACCAACTGTAATGCCCACATACTCCATCCAGCAGGTCTGACTCCCTGTCCACAAGATCTTGCCAGCAATGTATACGTTTTTGAGTCTCCCGGTCCACACCATGTACCCACAAGATCTGCTGCTGGATGTTCCCACTTCTGCTTTTCTGAGGGTACCCCTGGATTACTCACCCATAGCTTCCAACATTTTGGGCAGGTAGTGCACCACCAACCACAGAAAAGTCCCCAACTCCCTGGAGTTCATGGGTCTAGAGCGCTTTGGGCCTGGCATTATCCCACCCACTTATTAGTAATATAATCTAACTAATCTCCTAAAACCCCAAATACAAACTACCTCAAAAGACAAACACCCAAGTCGTAACAGTACACTTGACAATAAACTACTCAAAATTCACACACAATTGGACAAAATAAACAAAACTGGGATAGCGGAAACAACACACCAACTCAACAAACTCCAAACTACACTCTCCTGCTCCACACACCACCACTTCCAACCACAGACAAACTGAGTAAATATGAAAGTAACTGCGCAGTTCCTTATTTCCTGTTTGCAATATCAATTCAATTCAATACAATTCAAACAAGCTTTATTTGGTAAATAAAGTACAACCATAAAAGCATTTTAAAAAACCATCACTAAATAAATAATTTCTCGTACTATACATCCATCACATGTTCTAAAATGTCTTCATTATTAATCATACAATTGATTACACGGCACACATATATATAAAATACATAGTTAGCAGCATCAGTACGTCATTCTATACTACAAAAGACCTAGGGCCAGATGTATCAAGCAAATTCGCATTCGCAAAGGCCGAAATTCTTCTAGTTGGTGGTAAGTTGCGAATTCCTTGAAAAATGCACATTTTTGCATTTTTCAAAGTGCCATGTAACGCACATACATGCCCGTAGGGCATGTATGTGCGCCACATGTGCACCTATGCATATTTCAGGGGTGCAACAGGGTGTCCTTTGGACACCCCTGCACACTTGAAATTATTCTCAATTTGCGATTCGCAAATTGCGAATCGCAAATTGAGAATAACTTCCCATTCATTCCTATGGGCCTCCTGGCCCATAGAAATGAATGGGAAATTATTCCTTAATTGGATTAGCAATTTGCTAATCGCAATTAAGGAATTTTAAGAAATCGCTAAAAAATAGCAAATTTCTACATACATCCCAATTTGCAATTCCCAAATAGCGATTTCTAAAAAATCGCTATTTGGGAATCGCAAATGATGGTAATGATACATCTGCCCCCAAGTCTTTCTCGTATATTAGGGCTTCCAAATGAGAATACTCTTTTCTTCTTTTGATTGACATTTGCACGAAAGCTATTACTGCGTTGCAAATTTTCCCATTTTCGAAACTACAGATATAAGTAAAAGCAGGCTTATAAAAATACAGTATATTATCTAAAAATAGGGATCGTAAAAAGTGCTTCCTTATGTCTCTATAAAAATTACAAAAAAGTATAAAGTGCAATGTGGACTGTATCTACTTCACATCACAAAAGCATTTTGAAGGGTTACGGTTCCACTTGCCCATTGCAGGGAATGCAATCAGATGATAAAGTGTACCCAACTGTAATCTTGTTAGATAAAACCTGTGTTGTAAATTTCTTATCAATACAAGATACGGTTGAATCCCCGGTAACGATGGGCCTTCGCCATATGATCTAACAGACTTTTTCGAGCTTGCTAATTCTCTAGACAATTCTCTTAATTTTACTACCCTAATTTTTTGATACCTTTTACTATAGTTCTGTATCAGCATAGGTTCTACATCCATCTTACATTCAATTAGTAGATTATAAATATATACGTCAACCAGGAATATTTTTACAGTAATCAAGGGCAAAGTAGTCCATTAATATTTCCTTTGTGAATTTAGTCTCCTCCCTAGTCCAAATCCCATTCCAGAGCATGAGAGCTGATTTACTAATATAATCACTTATGTGGGGGACAGACAATTCCTTATGGACTATAATTCAGGGGGTTGAATTAGAAACTGCTAAAAGCCTTCTTCGGAACTAATTTTCCTGTGTTTGTAATGCAGTGTAATTTGCCACTCCCCGCACCATAGCATCTACCTGTGAGGCACTTGCTCCTGTAAAGGGTCAGGATTTCTCTCACTGGCTTGTTCCCTATTTTATTGGAAAATCTAAAAATGCCCTTGATTATTTGTGTAAATTGCTGTTTACATAAATCAGTGTGTGTGCCCCAGGTGCCGTTCCCGTTAAAAAGGAGACCTGGGTATGAAAAGGAGGATGTTCTTTCCATAAGTACACCTTCAACATGGTGATGTCTACTCTTTGTTGTCCCTTTCCCACATATCATTGTGAAGGTTTTACCAAGGTTAAGTAGTAGATCTTTCCAATGAATTGCTCAAAATGTTCGATTAAACATTGAAGCCCATTGCTGTTCTAAATAGCATGACAGCGTCATCCGCGTATAGAAGGACTGGACGTGACAGAGTTACCAACTCTTGGAGCATCAGCATTCAAGCTTTGCAGGGATACATCAACATTATTAATATAAAAGGAAAATAAAAGTGGTGCAAGTACACAGCCTTGCCTGATACCATGGGTAACTCTAAAAAGGGGTGTACATTCACCATTAGTGTCGTATCGTACTCTTGTGGATAATAAAACGTACATTTGTGACAGATAAATTAAAATGTCTTTTGGGGCTCCCATCCCTAGTAAGGTCTGCCATAGTTTTGCATGATTGACTAAGTCAAATGCACTTGTAAGATCTGCAAAACAGAGATGTAATTGACCCTCTTTAGCAAGGGTGTACTTTTCGATCATTAATTCGAGGCTGACACACTGCTTGACTGTCCCTATACCCCTACTGAATCCATACTGGGACTCTGTTAGGATATTGTTTTCATTTGCCCAGCTTTCAAGTCTTTCTAGAAAGATTCTACCCATCAACTTTGATGTTGAATAAAGTAGGGCTATAGGACAATAGCATTTTGCGTCCCCTCTATCTCCTTTCATAAAGATTAGAACTATAACGCTTTCCACCCACATTGCAGGTAATACACCTTCTGTTGTAGCGTGCATACCATCAATAGAATTGGGGACCAAAACCCTATATTGCACTTTAAAATATCAATGGGTACCCCGTCAGGCCAGGGGCCTTACCATTTGCACTTCTATTTATGGCAGATACGATTTCATCTAAGGTGATAGGAGCCAAATCCACAGAATCAACAAGTATGAGGTGGTTACGATCGCTAGCTGGAGGAACCTCTTTATTGGGGTTAAAAATATATTGAAAATGAGTTATCCATCCAATCTTCAGGTAATACTAGGGTCTCAATCAAGCTGCCTGTTCTTTAAAAAAGGAATGGTCAATTGGCTTCCAAAACAAAGCAGAATTGCGTGTTTCAGCCACCTGGACTAACTTATCCCATGCAAGTTCTCTAATTTCAATTTTCCTTGAAGTTAGCATTTGTTTGTAGTTTTTCTCTGCAGAGTATGTACCCTTTCCTTATCTCTAGGTGTGGATTGTAGTGCTTCCTATAATTCCTGATTTGGTTTGGAACATTCTTGGTCAAACCATCTAGGGTAGTGGCAGGCAATTTTCTTACTCTTAAGTATTGGGAAATTGTAACCGCTATGTTAACAAATGCCAATATTGTGTCTATATGCAGGGAAGATCCTTCTAAACATGTATTTATATTTTCTTGGTATATATTGTCCATAAAAACTGTAGGAGTTACACCTGCCCACTCTATAGAAATACCATTTTCCCCTTGGGTTTTGATGTCAGTAGCTAAGCATACCTTCCTTGGTTGTGTTAAACTTAGCTTCAGCTTGAGGAGTAAAGGGTGGTGAGCAACATTGCTTTATACACAAAAAAGATGTGCTTTATACACAAAGAAAATGTAGAAAAATATCTTCAACGCCTGATGTTTAAATCCCTTTGCTCACCTTGTGACGGGGTAGAGGCGAGGAGTTTATTTGGAATTCCAAGTTAAATTTGTTCGAGGTGAGAAGTCACCATGTTCCCCTGTAGCCCAGAGTAACGTCTCAGACCCCCATCTCCATAATTCAGGAGGAACGTGCCATCTGCTGCCTGTGCTTTGTTACTGTGGACGTGCGCCGCGTTTCTGTTTTCAGGCTGGCTTGGCAGCACTTATGTGATTTGCAAGTCGGGAGCTGCGGCGGGTGCGTCCCCCCCCCTCCCATTTAGGCAAGGCTGCTAAGCTAAGCTTGGCCATTGCCGCGACTGTAGCCCCCCTTGGGGGGGGGGGGGGGGCTCCCGGATGCATGGAGCATTGCCCCCTCCCCTGGTCGTGTTTAGATCACTGCAGACCGGGGAGGGAGCTCAGTGGGCATTTTTGCTCATTTCTCCACACAGTGCTTATATTTGTGCAGACAGCAGCAATACAAGCTGGGTGCGTGCCTAGTGTACATCACAGCATGTATTATACACATGTACACAACAGCATTGAACGGTGCGTGAAATGGAACCCCTTTCTCCCGAGCACCTGACAGGAGTTCGAAGAGAAGGCCGTGGGTGTCAACAGCACAAGCCACGAGTCACGTGGTGCCCTCGAGTGTGCACACATCGGGGAAACAAGTCTTTCCTTGAAAGGGCTAACCAGCACGTCCTCTGCACAGGCCCTGCCCACCACCAGGTAAACAATCACCTTGCTTTGGGATGTTTGTGTACCCAGCTGGCGGTTGACAACCTCGCTAGGGGTCACATGACCGACGTCTAGGCCTCTAGAGAAATCACAGCGTTGCGGGCCTGACACGAAACACAGCTGTGAGTGTGAGGGAGGGAAGACGAGGCCTCAACTGAGGCACCACAGACCCACCGCTCCGTGCTGCCCGCCACAGCCGCTTCCAGGGTAGGCTGGCAGCCTGGGGGCCTAGCGATTATACTAGCCGCAAAGTATGCACATATTTGTTTTCTGTACAGAATTTACCAGCACTTTGCAGCTATGTTGAAAAGCTAGCAGTGGACTGGAGATTTTCACCAGGAAATGACGTAGACTGCCAGTGGACTGAAGATTATCCTCAGGAAATGATCTAGCAAAGATCTAGCTTTCCCGTTTATACACACACGTGTCTGTAGAGCAGGAAACAGTGGCACAAGATTTTAGGCGTTTCGTCCAAGATCACACACTTTGGCCGAGTGTCACACTGCTACAGACGGAACCTTTTAGAGGAAAAGTAATAAACGGGTTAGGGTTGCAGTGTTTATGTGTGTTTTTTGTGTGTGCTACATCCTGATGTTCCAGGGGCATTGGTGCACGGGCGCGCCTGCCTTGGCCATGAACTCGTTTGAATTAACTCTCTCGATCTCGACTCGCATGAGTTCCCAAATACTAGACCTCAGGTCACGCCACACTAATGAGTGACGGGCACCCCTCTATGGCGCAGCTTCACCAACCCCCTTCCAGCATTAACAGACTGGCGGTCATCCACTACCCCCACATCCACCACCACATCCTCCACAACCACATCCACCACCACCACATCCACCCCCACCACATCCACCACCACCACATCCACCACCAACACATCCACCACCAACACCACATCCACCACCACCACCACATCCACCACCACCACCACATCCACCACCACCACCACATCCACCACCACCACATCCACCACTACCACCACATCTACCACCACCATCACATCCACCACCACATCATCCACCTCCACATCCACCACATCATCCACCACCACCACATCCACCACAGTCACCACCACCACCACCACCACATCCACCGCCACATCCACCACCACCACATCCACCACATTCACATCCACCACCACCACATCCACCACCACCACATCCACCACCACCATGTGTGTGTGTGGCTCTGTGTGTGTGGCTCTGTGTGTTTGGCTGTGTGTGTGGCTCTGTGTGTGTGTGGCTCTGTATGTGTGTGGCTATGTGTGTGTGTGTGGCTCTGTGGGTTTGTGGGTGTGTGTGTGTGGTTGTGTGTGTGGGTTTGTGTGCCTGTACCAACTGCCTTATGGCATGGTGCAGCACCATGCAAGAACAAACGGAATTCAGTCTGCTAATTATATAAATCCTTTTTTGTGAAGCTGATTTTCTTTGATTTCTAACCAAACGTGCAAGAGAAACGAAGACATTAGGAATGAAAGAATTGGCAAGGACTTAAAAATCTTGAAATCGCTGGTTTGAAGCGCCTGCCGTACCTGTGCGGTGATCAGGGACGTACAGAAAAATAATCGTGCACTGAGTGTGCTGTGTAGCTCACAGCATTGCGGCTGTGAGTCCTTACGGAGTCTGATAACAAACAGTAAATTGAGGAGGGGGCGCTGTGTGCCCTGATGGCAGATAAGTGTGAAGGGTAGAAAGAAACGCGAGAGCGCACAAGCAGGCTTCTGTAGTAGGGGATCTCTGTGTATAGTCATAATCTAGTGAATAGTCCCGCCCATGTGCGCGGACCCCGGAGCAATCAAAAATAATCTCTTAAGTTGTCCAAACATGCAGAACTGCACAGACACTTAAGAGAGAATTTAAAGACAGATAATGCAGCCTATATCCACAGGCTACACTGTCCAGTACTTCGACTAGAAATTCCACCAAAAGTCCACAAACAGCACAGCCTGTCCAGGGGTTTCTTACAGAGAAAACCTTGCCTGTAACAGCAAAACCCTCTGGAATGATAGAGAGGAAGAAGTGGACAGACCAGCCCCATAGGCTGCCATTATGTGGCTCAAAACAAGATACTGTGCCTTTAAGAGAACTTTCCAGAAGCCTCACAGTATCCCAGAATGCACTGCAGGTCCCTTCCACCTTCAGTTTTTTTTTTCCGGCTCCTGCTAGCAGGACCCTGGAGCATTAGCTCTTCTTTTTTGAGCTTTTTCTATATTTTTTTGTGATAAATTTGGATTTTTACAGCTTCACTCGACGTCTTTGGCCTTTATCTACATTCTGCTGTGTTTTTTTGGCAGAGTTTCTGCAGTATTCTTGTCTTATACTACTTCTAGTCTGACAAGTGCTTTGTCTGCAGCTGTACTAAAGGCCAAAGCTGAAGCTCACAGGTTTGTATTCTGTGTTTGCCTGTGTCTTTTGACACCTGTCTTCTCTGTGACTTCTTTCCTGGGAAGCTCTGGCTCCCAGGTTTAGAACAGAGGAGTTTGAAGGCATCTTCAGCCTCTGGGTAAGGAGAGGGTGGGTCCTCTACCGAGTCCCATGCTGTAACCTCTGGGGTTCTCCCCGGTAAAGGCACGTCTGAGGGACGTGGAGCGTCCTGGAGATGTCTCGGCGTCATGGAGATGTCTCGGCGTCATGGAGATGCCTCGACGTCGATGGAGTGCCTCGACGTCGATGGAGTGCCTCGACGTCGATGGAGTGCCTCGACGTCGATGGAGTGCCTCGACGTCGATGGAGTGCCTCGACGTCGATGGAGTGCCTCGACGTCGATGGAGTGCCTCGACGTCGATGGAGTGCCTCGACGTCGATGGAGTGCCTCGACGTCGATGGAGTGCCTCCACGTCGATGGAGTGCCTCCACGTCGATGGAGTGCCTCCACGTCGATGGAGTGCCTCCACGTCGATGGAGTGCCTCCACGTCGATGGAGTGCCTCCACGTCGATGGAGTGCCTCCACGTTGATGGGGCGGTGATGCTCGACGTCGATGGGGCGGTGATGCTCGACGTCGATGGGGCGGTGATGCTCGACGTCGATGGGGCGGTGATGCTCGACGTCGATGGGGCGGTGATGCTCGACGTCGATGGGGCGGTGATGCTCGACGTCAGGGAGCGGTGATGCTCGACGTCATGGTACAGCGATGCTCCTTTTGGGGCGTTGGTCGCTTGGACTCCGCTATCTTCCGTTGGGTCCAGACGTTTCGGTTATGGATGTCTCAGCGTCTCGGTGTTTGACACCGTGGTGACATTTTGACGTCGGAGTGTTGGTTATCGTAAAGACAGTCACTGTCTTAGTGATGGTGACGTCGTAGTGAAGTCGACGTCATGGGTTGCAGCCGCGGAACACTTACCGGTTCTTGCGGCCTGGGTCTTGTTCCAGGCCTCGCTCCGTGTTGAGCTCCTCTTCGTAGGAGGGGACTTTGTGTTCCCGGCACCGTCCACTCACGACGCCGAGCAGTTGATCGGCGTCGAGGAACCACGTGTAAGCGAGGGACGTTGGTCCTTTTTTGCTTAGTTTTGAGTATTCGCATGCCTACTCATCGGCTAGGCAGGGGCCTTTGGCCCCTCAGTCCGCGAATCCCCGTGCCTTGATGCCGGGGATGCGTCTTCCTCGAGTACGGGGAGTCCCTCTCCGACTCTTAACTGGTTGGCGGTACTTAGCTTTGGCCCGCTACCACCTGCCAGGAGGTTCTGGCTTCGGATGTACTTCTGACTTGGTCGCAGGGGTGGCGGCACGTAGACGTCATGCTGTGGCCCGCTGTTGCTGGGCGGTTGTGGTAGGATCCCTGTGTGGGGGTGTTTTCTTCACCGATTTATGGTTCCCCTCCCAAGAGACAGAAGGGAAGCCTTACAAGAGACCTGATGGTTTCAGTTCTAAGCATCGGTGTCGGAGCAGAGTTTTCTCTCCGGCCGACCCCCAAGTATTGTGGGTTTGTCCTACGTTGCCATACTTGTTTTCGTCGGACGTCTCTGCAGCCTGCGGCTCAGCAGGGTGCTTCTACTCTCCCGTCCTTTGGGCAACCCTTGGGCTGCCATGGGGGTAGTGAGTGGCCCGCATAAGTCTGACTCGAGACTTTTGGAAGGCTGTAGGTTTGGGGCGTGGAGACCGGCTTGAGGCCTCCTTCCCTTTCTAGCGGCGTTTTTCCTCCCAGGGTTTGTCTGTGGTCCCGGGCCGCCTTTAATACTTCACAAGTATATTGTGCGCATACGCGGGAGAGCTTGATGCTCCTCGGCGAACAAAGGCCGGCCGGGTCTAAGTCAGTCTTCGGTTCATCAACCCTTCTCCAGCTATTCCTCCGGTCAGCTCGCAGTTTCAGCTGCGCGAGCTACAGGCGGAGGCTGATATCCTGTTCAGGAAAAGGGCGATAGGAGACGTGCCTCTGTCTCAAGGGGAAGAGGTCTGTACTCCCGGTTCTCTCTGGTTCGCAAGGACGACGAGAGAGTTCAGGTCCATTCTGGATTTGCGGCAAGCAAACAAGTGGATTCGCAGAGAGAGGAATTTCGCATGCTATCGTTGCATCAGGTTTTCTCCTCAGCTGCAACAGGGAGATTGGCTCTGTCATAGATCTACAGGATGCGTACTTCCGGCGATTCCGAGTCGGCGCCAATCATTATCAGTACACAGTTCTGCCAGTCGGGCTGCCCTCTGCGCCCAGAACATTCTCGAAGTGCATGGCGGTGGTAGCTGCACACCTCAGGATAAACGAGTTGTTTGTCTACCCGGACCTGGACGATTGGTTGATCAAGGCCTCCTCTTTCTCGGAAGCTCTAGCACACTTCCAGAAGACGTGCGTTCTTTTGAACAAGCTGGGGTTGCACATCGACATGTCCAAGGCTGTCCCGATTTCGGTCCAGTGCATACAGTACTTGGAGCCTCCATCGATACGCTGTCAGCAAGCGTGTCTCCTTCGGAGGAGAGACGATTATCGCTCCTTCGGAAGGCTTAGGCTCTTATGACCGCTCCATCTACAACAGTGGGGACGGTGTCTTCTCTACTGGGGTCGATGGCCTCTGGTATCTTCCTCACGCCACACGCACGGCTGCACATGAGACCTTTGCGGAGTGCTTGGAGGATCAGTGGGATCAGAGGAATGGATCTTCGGACGACAGGATACGGCTGTCTCTGCATGAGCTTCAGTCTCTGAAGTGGTGGTGTTGGGCGGAGAATCTCCTCAGAGGGGTTCCCTTTCACAAGGACATTCCCGCACACACTATCGTGACGGATGCGCCTCGCCACGGCTGGGGGGGCACATTCCGGAGACTTACGGATACAGGGAACGTGGTCCCCGTTGGAGTCCACGTATCACATCAATTTCCTGGAACTCAGAACTGTTCACTTGGCACTGAATGCGTTTCTTACGTCCTTCCAGACCAACTCTCTGCTTGTACAGACGGACAATACGCCCACGCTGTATTGCCTCACCAAGTAGGGGGGTTCGAGATTGCGCACTCTGTCGCAGGAGGCGCAGGCGATCTGGCGCTGGCTTCTAGCCGGAGGACTGACGATCATGGTTAACCATCTGCTAGGTGTGCAGAAGGTTCGGACAGTCTCACTGTGCAGACTGATTCAGGAAGACCACTAATGGGTCATAAACGACGAAGTACTAGGTGAAGTCTTCGCATGGTGGGGGACTCCAGACGTAGATCTGTTCTCCACCGCCGAAAGCAGCAAATGCTGAGACTTCGCCTCCGGGTACTACCAGCAGGGGACGCTGGGGTATGCGTTATGGATTAACTGGTCGAACAGCTTTCTGTACGCTTTTCCACCCATTCCCCTGATTCCGGCGGTACTCATCAAACTGTCCCAGTCCAGGGCGCGGATGATCCTGATTGCTCTGGAATGGCCCAGGCAGTGGTGGTTCACACACCTGCTTCGCCGGTCTCTCCTTCCTCACATACGGCTGCCGTGCAGGCCGGATCTTCTCACGAAGTTCGGGGGGGGGCAGATGTTGCACCCCAACATCTCGTCTTTGAGTTTGGCGGCATGGCTCCTGAGTAGTGCGTTATGTCCATTTGAATCTACCAGAAGTTTGTATGGACATACTGAAGGAGGCTAGGCGACCTTCCACTAGGACTTCTTATGCTTACAAGTGGAAGAGGTTTTTGCATCTGGTGCAAGTTCAAGGACTATGACCTACGGACGTAGAAGGAAGATGTCATCCTTCCATATCTTCTACACCTGGCGCAATCTGGCCTTAATGTCCATTGCATTGAGGTTCATCTTGCTGCGCTGACTGCCTACAGGACATGGCCTTTACAGACTTCCTTCTTTCAGGTCCCTGTGATCAAAGTGTTTTTTGGAAGGCTCGAAGACAGTGTTCCCTGTTGTCCGGCTTCCTTCGCCTTCATGGGAATTGAACGTGGTGCTGTCCTGATGGATGAAGGGGCTTTTTGAACCTATTCATAAGGCTTCATTGCAGCACCTGTCCTGGAAGGCGGCGTTCCTCGTGGCCATTACATCGGCCCGCAGGGTGAGGGAAATTCAGGCGTTGTGTGGCCAGGAACCTTATACTGTATTTCATGCTGCTAAGGTTGTTCTGCGTACTCACCCTAAAAGTTCTTCCGAAGGTTATATCTGACTTCCATGTTAACCAGACTATAACTTTGCCTACGAGTTTTCAGGATCCTTCATCTCCAGCGGAACGGTCTCTGCGTTCCCTGGATGTTAGGAGGGTGTTGAAATTTTATCTGAATAAAACCAAGGATATTCGTAGGTCAGAATAATTGTTTATCAATTATGGATCAGTCAGGACCGGTCTTGTTACCTCCAAACAGTCCATCTCGAGGTGGATTGTGTCCTGTATACAATTGTGTTACCAAAAGGCTGATAAGACCTTAGGGGGTAAACCTAAGGCTCATTCCACCAGGGGCAAAGCTGCCACGACTGCTTTGCTCCGTAGTGTTCCGCTTGCAGATATCTGCAGGGCATTCACTTGGAAGTCGGTCCATACCTTTGTTAAGCATTACTGTCTGGACACTGTTGCCAGGGCAGATGCTAGGGTTGGGCAGGCTTCGCTGCGAAATCTGTTCGCACAGTAGTGGTGTTATTTCTCTTTTCTCCACCGCCGCTTTGGTGTGGGGATGGGCTTGCCATTCTATTCACTAGATTATGACTATACACAGAGATCCCCTACTACAGAAGGAGTAGTTTCTGTCCTGTAACTCCAGTTCTGTAGTAGGGGTATCTCTGTTATAGTCATAAGCGCCCGCCCTCCTCCCCGGTGGAGAGAGATATTCATGTAAGAAGTACTACAGGTCTGGCGTGTTACGCCTTCAAAAAGAACTGAAGGTGGAAGGGACCTGCAGTGCATTCTGGGATACTGTGAGGCTTCTGGAAAGTTCTCTTAAAGGCACAGTATCTTGTTTTGAGCCACATAATGGCAGCCTATGGGGCTGGTCTGTCCACTTCTTCCTCTCTATCATTCCAGAGGGTTTTGCTGTTACAGGCAAGGTTTTCTCTGTAAGAAACCCCTGGACAGGCTGTGCTGTTTGTGGACTTTTGGTGGAATTTCTAGTCGAAGTACTGGACAGTGTAGCCTGTGGATATAGGCTGCATTATCTGTCTTTAAATTCTCTCTTAAGTGTCTGTGCAGTTCTGCATGTTTGGACAACTTAAGAGATTATTTTTGATTGCTCCGGGGTCCGCGCACATGGGCGGGACTATTCACTAGATTATGACTATAACAGAGATACCCCTACTACAGAACTGGAGTTACAGGACAGAAACTACTCCTTCTGCTGCAAACACGCTGAATTGTTTGGGTCTGGTGTATATAAGGGGCTGCGGACCCAGATTGGTGGGGGCGGTAACCCCGCAGAACGCTCGGCCTGTTTGTTGGGGGTCTCTCTCTGTGTTATGAGCCCAATGGAGGAGAGAAGCAGATACAGAGAGAGAGAGCGGGAAAGTCAGACAGGAAAGAAGGAGTCAGACAAAGAAACACACCAGAGCGCGGAGAGTCAGAGAAAGAGAGAGGAAGGCAGGAAAGAGAGCGAGATAGTCGGAAGGCAGGAAAGAGAGCAAGATAGTCGGTGACGGGCAGAGGTGGGGTGGGGGGAGCAAGCGAGAGTGGTGGCGATCAGGGAGTGAGACAGTGCAAACACGTGGGTGTTTTGGTGAGCAATAAACACGCCCGAGAAGGGAATAGAAAAAGATGCGTGGAGGGAAGCCGGATGGGGGCGGGAGAGCCTGGTGGGGGGGCGGGAATGCGAGCGAGGGGAGGAGAAGTGTATTGTGTGCCTGTACCAAGTGCCTTATGGCATGGTGCAGCACCATGCAAGAACAAACGGAATTCAGTCTGCTAATTATATAAATCCTTTTTTGTGAAGCTGATTTTCTTTGATTTCTAACCAAACGTGCAAGAGAAACGAAGACATTAGGAATGAAAGAATTGGCAAGGACTTAAAAATCTTGAAATCGCTGGTTTGAAGCGCCTGCCGTACCTCTGCGGTGATCAGGGACGTACAGAAAAATAATCGTCCACTGAGTGTGCTGTGTAGCTCACAGCATTGCGGCTGTGAGTCCTTACGGAGTCTGATAACAAACAGTAAATTGAGGAGGGGGCGCTGTGCGCCCTGATGGCAGATAATTGTGAAGGGTAGAAAGAAACGCGAGAGCGCACAAGCAGGCTTCTGCTGCAAACACGCTGAATTGTTTGGGTCTGGTGTATATAAGGGGCTGCGGACCCAGATTGGTGGGGGGCGGTAACCCCGCAGAACGCTCGGCCTGTTTGTTGGGGGTCTCTCTCTGTGTTATGAGCCCAATGGAGGAGAGAAGCAGATACAGAGAGAGAGAGCGAGAAAGTCAGACAGGAAAGAAGGAGTCAGACAAAGAAACACACCAGAGCGCGGAGAGTCAGAGAAAGAGAGAGGAAGGCAGGAAAGAGAGCGAGATAGTCGGTAACGGGCAGAGGTGGGGTGGGGGGGAGCAAGCGAGAGTGGTGGCGATCAGGGAGTGAGACAGTGCAAACACGTGGGTGTTTTGGTGAGCAATAGAGACGCCCGAGAAGGGAATAGAAAAAGATGCGTGGAGGGAAGCCGGATGGGGGTGGGAGAGCCTGGTGGGGGGGCGGGAATGCGAGCGAGGGGAGGAGAAGTGTGACAGGACTTCTCTTCTCATTAAGTGTTTTCAGTTAAGGTCATCCAGCTGGGCTGCAAGCAGACACTTACCCATAGATAGTGGAAAAGATGGTGAGAAGATGTAACAAACCCTTCAATATACGGTTGTGGTATGGTAAGACAAAGCTTGGAAAGGTCGGTAAAAGGAGTTTGGCAAGGATGTCTTCTTGGGTTATAAACAGAGAAATAAATAAAGCAGGCAAGAATAACAAGAATAACAAGAGCGTAAAGGGAAACTGAAAGTACGGCCAGCCACCGGCCAGCCATGAATAATTAGGGGAGGAGAAGCCGCAGAGCACACGCTGGGAGCAGCCCTTTGATGTGCTGTGCGGCCGTGAAAAAATGCAATTAGGAGGGAGGGAGGGAGGCTGATGCGCGTGCTTGTTTGGTCACGTGATTCACGTGAACTCAAAGAAAACCGCACCAACAAGCCCTTGGTTTCACGAGGATTTTGAGCACTTGAATTCTCTCCATTTCCCATTCCTTCGGAATGGAAAAGGCGAGACCTAAAAACTGCTGGTGCTCAACACCGGTAAGACCCGGCCCACTTAAAGCTCTGGTCATATGGTTCAC
This sequence comes from Lissotriton helveticus, assembly GCF_964261635.1. Taxonomy (NCBI): domain Eukaryota; kingdom Metazoa; phylum Chordata; class Amphibia; order Caudata; family Salamandridae; genus Lissotriton; species Lissotriton helveticus. The sequence goes on from NC_136070.1 coordinate 646,304,851, forward strand.
ATATTACATATTAGGGTAGACATGATGGCATAAATGAAAAATAAGAAGGCATTAGGATCAGTGACAGATACATTTTTGAGGTAGCAACAGCTTCTAAGTATAGAAAATGTTTTAACATTGCATAGTAGCAGTACATATTTTGGTAGGCATAAAGACATTATGGATGGCAGTAAGTAAACGAAATACACAAAGGCATTTTCGAGGTAGAAATTACTTATAAATATAGATATTGTTTCAACAGGGCATATTAGCAGTACACATTGGGGAAGGCATAAAGACATAATGGCAGTACATAAGCGAAACATATGAAGGCATTAGGATCAGTAGCTAATCAACCTAATTACGTTTTTGACAGCACATATGTATGAATAATGTTTAACAGTGCATATAAACAATTGCACAGGGTTTTACAGGGAATCAGTAAACATACAGAGAATCAAATTATAACAGTGGGATGTGGCGTGCTGTGGATTGGATGGACAAAATAGTTCAGGGGTGTTTGGCGATGGGCCTCTTGGGGCAGGGAGAGTGGAGGCATAAGAGTTTTTCATGAGATATAGGTTATGAAGCTTAGTCTTGAATTTGTTGGGTGACAGCGCCGGTCAGCCGGAAGCTTTAGGAGGCTGGATTCAAATAGGAGAAGGAGTTTCAATTTCGTCTTGAAGTGAGGCATAGACTGATTGGGGTAGTGCGCTCCAGATTCTGGTGGCGTTCCCGGAGAAGGAGCAGGAGTGAGGTTTCTTCTTCTTGAATTTGGGCTAAATCAGGAGAAAGCTGTTTGAGCTCTGAAGAGGTCTCGTTAGGCCAGCATTTGATAGTTTGAGAGGTAGGTTTTTAATACGTGTGGAGAGCTTTGCGAGTTATGCATACAGTTCTGAATATAGCTCTTGCCTCTGTTGGAAGCCAGTTGAGCTGTTTGAGAGTGGGAGTGATGAGGTCATGTCGCCTGTTTCTCACAATAGTAGCCTGGCTGGAGCGTGGAGTGTTGCTTTCAGATGGGCTACGTATTTTTTTCGAGCACCTGTAATCGTAGCGTTACCATAGTCCAGTTTGATCTATATGGCAATACCAGTGCCTGCTCAATAGACAGATGTGTGTTCTTCACGGGGTTGGCACACTCCAGGCTATATAAAATGCTTGGATGGCTAAGTAGTAAAAACTCAAGTTCAGGAACAAGGACACTTCTTTTAGCCTATGAAATTCCTTTTTTTCTCTTCTAATACAAACTTGCTACTACGCCCCCACAAGATCAATCAATGGTGGCTTCAACCTATCAAAGATTTCTTTTGTGAATACCACTGACACAATGGAATAGAGATTCCACAGGTTGGGAAGTGCCACCATTTTGAGGGCCGTTCAAGGCTTCACTTAAGCTAAAGGCAGTGCTTAATATGGAAAGTAGCATGGCACGGCTCTTTCAGGAGGCCACTCCAGCTTCCACTATCCATTACCCCTACCAGCTCCAATGACAAGATATTATTTATCTTTAATGTATATTGAACTATTAAACACCTTTCTTGTGCTCATATAAAGATTAGGTAGACTGTGCCACCATGTGGTGACTGTCATTAGTGCTGGTGTTGTGAAGAAAATGACGGCCCCCGGGGGAAGTGAAGGTCGCAGTCTTCCCCCGGGGCTATTCGCGCAAGACCGGAAGGACAAGGTGGGGGTGGGAGTTAGAGTATTGGGGAAGGGGCAGGATTTTAGGAAGTGCATATAAGGTGTCAGGAGAGGAGGATCCGGCCTCTTCCTGACGCCTTTGCATTACCAGGGGTTTTTAGTAGATACAAGTTTGTGTGCAGGTTAGTGGGGGCTGGTGGGTGGGTTTGCGTGGTGCACATTAGGGGCGAGGATGCCAGGATACTTCAGGGACTTCCCGCAACTCTTGGGGGGGGGGCAGTGATGTGGGTGTGGGTGTACTCAGCTGGGCTGGTCACGTCATGGAGGCCGTTTATGTCCTTGGGAAATGGGGGTCGGGGTACCGGTCCTTGGGCACCCGGGTACTTAGCCAGCGTTGCTGCCCAGAATCCGGGGGGGGCACTTGCGAGTCAGTGGTAGCCGCGGGGGGAGGGTGGGCGGGTGCCGCATGCAGGTAGTTGTCTGGGTATGGGCCTGGTGCGCAGTATTTCTTGGGGTCGGCCTGTTTGGGGAAGGGCCCTGAGTCACGCCAGGATGGGGTGTAAATCCCAGGAGGAAGCTATACAAGTCTCTGCCCCACTCCGGTGGAGGTATAGCGCATGCCAGCGGAAGCGGAAAGGGTGGGCTGCAGCCCACTCGTGGGCGGTTTGTTTCTGAAGCGGCCGGCGGAGGTAGTATTTTAGTGGTTGAGGCGGCCGGGGCGGCCGGCAGAGGTAGTATTTTAGTGGTTGAGGCGGCCAGAATCGCCCGCCCGTCTCACACGCGGGGCATGTAGATTTAGGTACAGAGTCGTAGCATGTCCTGGAGGCTGGCTAGGGCCCCTGCCAGCATGAAGCCGGCATGCGTGCTTGGGGAGACGCAATTGCTTTGGGAAAGGGATGGGGACTGGCACCTGGGCTGGAGCTGCTGAGCCAGCCTACATGGCCGGGGGGGGGGGATCTGGAGGACGTCGGGAGGTGGCAGCTCTTTAATGCGCCTGCTCAGAGCTGACCGCGGGAGTCGGCGCTTGCAGGGTGATTCCTGCGGGCTCCAAAGCAATGGTGGGTCCCTGTGGGAGGTCACGAAGCGGGTTGCACCACAATGAGGTGAGGCAGTCCTACGTCTGGCGCCTTGGAGCCTTCAGAGGTTGGGGGGCCTCAGTCAGGAGGCTGTGCTGGGGGGGCAGGCTGGGCCTGGTTAGGATAGTTTCTGCCGGGGGGGTTATTTGGCAACCACGGGGTTACCAGGTCGGGGTGATGGACTGCCAGCGCGGCATGATGCCCGGTGGTGCTGGGGCCCTTCCGGATTGGAGTGGCCTGGAAGGGGGGGAACCAGGACCGGTCAAGTGATACCGGCAGTAACGGGGCATCGCCAGTGGGGCACACGGCGGCCCCAAGGCACTGGCCAGTAGCAGCAGCAGGGTCCGCGGTGGCCTGCCCCTCCAATGAGGGATTGCGCAGCGCATTCTACAATGTGGTTATTCAATTTGTGAAGTATGATTTGTGTGGTGAGAGGATATAGAGTTGAGAGTGTGACGTGGTACGAGGGATGGGGAGTATTGGATGATAGAGGACATGCGAGGACGGCTGTGGCTCAGTGGGGTTTCAGGGAGGGGATTGGGGTTAATGTTGTATGGTGCGATGGAGGCTGGGGAGTTGGACGTGGTGACTGGATGCGAGTGTTGGCCGATGAAAAAAGTACGGGGTCGCTTGTGGCTGAGTGGGAATTTTTTTGGGGGGTGGGGGGAGTAGAGGTAATCAGACTGTTTTACTTTTGCAGGAGGCGAGTATAGCCTCGGATGGCACTTTGGACGGGGAACATAAGGGCGTGGCCACGCCAGAGAGGAGGTAGAGGTCCTGGACGGACTCTCAGGTAATGAATTACATGGAGGCAGGGGTGTCTGGGAGCATGGGTAAGAGGGGACTTCAGCAGGTCGGCTGTGATATGTGGGGATTGTGAGATTTGGCATGGTGGCAGGTGCAGTGGCGGCATCATGCTGGAGTAATGGCAGCCTGGCGCTCTGGTGGGGAGGAGTCCATATGGACGATGTATTACCACACGCAATGAAGGGTCAACCAAAGGAGCACATATTGTTGCTAGCCAGGCTGGACGTAGGTGTCGAATGGGACATGGGGCCAGTTACGGAAAGAGGACATTGGTCTCAACTGGGCCCACATATTACTGTGTGGGGGCGGGGCAGTTGCGCTGCGGATACGCCATGGTTGGCAGCGAAACAACAGGAGAGCTGGGGTTTCTTCGCATGACTGAGCATGGGGGGAGGAGGGTTAGGGTTAGCCCTGACTCGAATGGACCAGAAAGGGCATCGATTTGTTGGTTAGCCTCTCCGCACAGTGAAGGTGTACTGGCATCATTATCTGATTCCCGAGGGATCACTTAATCAAGGGTGGGGTACTTGAGAGGCACCACCTTTCATAGGAGGTAGAACAGAGGCCATGCTGGGATCAAAGGATGAGCATGCAAAAGGGATGGATTGGGGGAGGTCCTTACATGGTTCCTGGAAGCCAAGGGCTTATGGCGCTTGTCTTTTTCAGATTGGAAGCCGGTGCTGCAGCACAGAAAAGGAAGGGTGCTCAGGCGTGGGTTGGGGGGTGGCGATGAGATCGTGAAGGGCAAGAGGCAGGCACTTTGCAATATGTGGAGGATGACGAGGGATGGCAGACAATGGGGTTCACAGCAATGGCAGGGTTGATGGTCCGGTGGATCGGCCACTGTAGGGGTGAACTTGGTCATATTAATAGGAAAGAGCCTGGGGGCTGGGTAGGTATGAGGCTTTTGACAGATGTGTTTTTGCACACTTGAGGGGCAAGCGGCATACAGGGGTGGGGAAGAGGTACGTCTGCCTCGACCGGGATGTGGCAGGGACCTTGTTGGACACTGGATATATAATGAGAGGTGGGGATTTGGGGGGTGCCACAGTCGTTGGGCACTATACGGGGGAAGGGACAAGGAGCCCATGAGGTGGGGATATGGGACAATGTTGGGGTGTCGGTTACAAGGTGGAAGGGGCCTGGCCTGGGATACGATAAATGGTGGGAGGCCCAAGGCAGGTTCCACGTGTATTTGACAGTGGCCACTTCAACGGAGTTACTCGAAGGGTATGGGGGAGGTATCACGGAGATAGGGTGCTGCCGCCCAGGCATGGCTGGAGTGGGCCAGCAATACCGTGGTGTGGTTTCTTTATTTAGTTTTCTTCGTGAAGTTTTTAGAGCACTAGTGAATCCCATGAGTATCGGAGAACTTTTAATGTGCTCAAGAAAAGCAACAATTGCCTTCCATCACAGGACGTGCGGATGCATAAGAGGAGTGTGCAGAATTCAGTCCGGTGTATGCTGTGAAGGGGAAGCAAAATGCAATGGGTTGACTGTCAGGTTACCATCATCCTTGAGGGGCACAGTGAGAGGGGAGTCCATTGGTTTGTGGACGCCTAAGTTGGTTGACTTGGGCGGTAGTGTCTGGGTTGAGGCGCAAGAGTTCTGGTCCTTGTTGAAGCAAGTGAAGGAGGGGCGCCTCTGAGAGCAAAGGGGAGTGCGTTTCGCAGCCTGGAGAGCATTACCAGAGGAGAATCAGCATTGGGTCGTTTAACTCATTTTCAGTTTCTGGGCGACAAGGAGGGAGTTGGTGCTCTTAGATTTCTGTTTTTTCCCGGCTTATCGTTAGATGGTTTGGGCTGAGGGAGACCAGGTTTGGGATGGGACAGTTGGGCAGAGTGCAAGGGAGGCCTGGAATGTGGCTAGGGAGGATGGTGGTTTGTCAGAGGCAGCATGGGTCTAGGCAACAGGTAACTGTAGAACAGCCGATGGGCGAGGATGGTTCAGAAATGTAAGGGGGGTGCTGCATAAGGTGGAAGATTCAAAGGAACAAGGACTGGTGTTTTTCCGGAGGTCAGGTGGTTTGGGGTGTTTTGAGGAATGGACCTTGGAGACGAAGCAAAATGGTGGGGACAAAGCATAAGCGAAGGGTCTTCGGCTGGGGGATGAGAAGGTTGTTTAGGGCAGCTGGTGTGTTTTGAGTTGGTCCATGGGCAGAGGTTATTAGGCAGGGCAGCGCAGTGTAGCACAGTTGAGGCGTTTGTGAGGACGGGGTTTTGTACCTGGGACAGGGGGGAATGGGGGGTGGTTGAGTTCTTTTGGATGCAGCGGATGGGTGCAGTGTTGCGTGGGTCATAGCAAGAGGGGTAACAGGGAAAGGACTAAAGGAGAAAGGACATAATGCTTGCAGGAATAATCATTCTTTTTCTACTACAGGAAATGTGAGTAGATCGGGCTCCAGGGCGGTCGCCTGGTTGGCTGGCCATTCTCCAGGGCATTGGACGGCAAAGGCGGTGAACTAGCAGGTGTACAGACGTCACCAGGCGGGGAACAGTCATTGGGCTGTGCGATGATGGGGGAAACAGTGGAATGACAATAGGGGGGATTAGTGGCTGGTATGGCTGACATTGTCACAAGAAACAAGAGGGTATGAGGATACATGTGGGAGAAAGGAGTATTATGGGATGTCAGGTTTGGCGTTGCACTATGGAACATGGAAGGGGATATGGTTCACCGAAATGGAATGTGGGACAATTTTGGTCACATGAATGTTTGTGCCCTGCAGATGTGGGGTGCTATCGAACATGGGCAGGTAAGGGCCCGCTGGTGAAGGGACTGTTTTGAAGAGAAACATGCGGTTTTGTTTTACAGGGTACACCTTTTGGTCGAAGGTTGGCCCGGATGTTATTTATTAGATAGTAACGCAGTTTTAGGTCTTGGATGGTCATTTACCGCGATGGAGGGCACCTTTTCACGGACAAAGATTGGCATGGCAATGTTACTTTTGACGGGTCCAGGCGGTGGATGGTCATTCACCACAAGGGGGGCACCTTTCATGACAAGGTTTAGCCCGATAGTGTAACTTGTTTACACATGATGCAGGCCCTGGTGGTGGATGGTCGTTCACCACGCTGGGGGGCACTTTATAGGGCCACAGTTGGGCCCGGAAATGTTAAAGGGTACACAGGATGGACGTTGAAGTGGTGGATGGTCGTCCACCGGAGCCGCAGTGTGGGGAAATGTTTGGTGCACAGGCACTGGGGGAGAAAGTGGTTCTGCGTTGGTTTGGCGCCTTTCGTGGCCAGCGTCTGCCCCAACGATAGTATTTTGTACGGGACACAAGTTTAGGTGCTGGTTTGAGCGTCCACCTGGTGCTCCAGGGTCGGCTGATGGGAGGTGAAAGGTGCCCAAGAATGTGGGGGGGGGCAGGGAACCACCCTATGGGGGTTCCCTGGTTGGTGGTACTTTGGAGGGGTGGTGAGTCACATACGGGCGGATCCACCCCTCGGGAGGGAGAACGGTACATGGGTGACTGAAAGCGGTGTGCGGGAGGCAATGAAGGAAATTCAACAGAGGATGCTTGGAGGGCAAGTGAAGGTGAGAATGGGGAGAGGAAGGAGGTCACCGAGTGAATGGGGAAGAGTCAAACAGGTGAGATGGTTTTGGGAAGGATGAATGGAGAATGAGTCTGTATGGGATGGGAAAGTATATTTATTGCATTTATGTATTGTTTAATAAAGTCTAAGTGGTTGCAACCTTGTCCTAATAAAATGACCTTTTACGCTTCAAGTAACAGCGTGGAGTGTAGTTATTGCGCGATGCCGGCGTAGAGCATCAGAAACCAGTGAATCATCTGCAGCAGTGGCTAAAGTCATTACAGTACACCTCTCCTGCTGAGCCTCTGATCTGGCAATCGCGGCTCCAATGTTATCAATAACAAGGGAGCCAATATGAATGCTTATGCAAAGTCACTACTCCAGTTCAACAGCAACTCAGAATCGATGTCTATGGCTGAGTCATTTAATGGCAAGGCCTCAGATGTCTCTCACTTAATATTTAGATCACCAAGTACTTTCGGCACTGATTCCAGATGTGAGCTGGGTCTCCACCATACAGAACAATGCAATCTGCATAAAAAGAAACTAGAAGCAGCCTACCCTAGAATGTCGACCCCAGTTTGGACGCGCCTCACACTGTAAAAGCAGGTGGTGCCCCCACAATGGATAACAGCATCAGGGATGACAGATGTCAGTGTCCTTTCTCTCCAAATGTTGGTGTATCATGGAAAAGGTGCCCACCGCTCATTTTACACATTCCTGAATAAAGGTCAATGCTTTGTCTGTGTGTGACTGCACTGCAGCAGCCTGTATGATTACCCTTCTCTAATGTAATAATAACACGGCCGGACTGGGAACAGAAACCAGAGCCCTGGCAATTCAGCTCTCGACCGGCTCCGGGGGCGCTGCTACTGAGAAACGCCGAGGTGCTACTAGAAGGGTGTGCTAGTGTCAAGCACAGCTGCTGCTTTTCTTACAGGGGCCCGATATTACAGCAATGCTGCCAAACTGGCCCCTAGTAACACAAACAGCCCTCATGGGTCAGAAACCAGTCCCCACCCTTCCGGCCTGTAATGTTGCCAGTTAGGGCCCGACCATGTGACGGGGTCCCTAGAGTGCCCCCAGTTCCGCCGCTCCTCCGGGCGTGCATGTTTGGATTAGCCCGACGCACTCACGGAGGGCACGTATGGTAGTGAATAAAGAGCCCGGGGCTCCGGGTGTGGTCGAGCAGTTTGCTAATCACAAGCTAGAAACAACGTGTGGTCTGGCAGTTATTTCTAGGCCTAGGCCACGATTCTACACGGCCCTCCAGGAAAATGCCCTGAACCCGCAACGGCCAGTTCGGCCTTGAGTATTACAAACTGTCTATATATATTATCCATAGTCAAATGGCCAGTGTTAAATAATTGTGGTCTGGACCCAGGCCACCATGAGGGGTGACAGTATATTAGATATTAGCTTAGCTAGTATTTTCTTATGTGTGTTAAACAGACAGAGTAGTCCGTGTGGGGATCTGATAGTACTCTTTTATATGGTCAAAGTACCTATAGATGGAGCTAGATATAGTAAGTGCATACATTTATACACTCATTTTCAGCATATTTTGGTGGTTGATATTCTGGTCCCAATATTTTTGGAGTTTAACATTAAAAACGTGATGAAAACTAACAGTGCCTACAATGTGTCGGTCTTCTGCTGCTTCCCTGTGACTCCTGGTAAGATACCATATAGTACTTCCAGGAGCTTCCAAATGGTTTGAGTCTTATAAAATCAATGGGTGAACTCAATATGCTATAGTGGCCCTCACTGACGCAGTATCTACCCAAAACTCCGAATCCCCCAACAATAAAGTAAGTACCCGCATGCACAGCTGTGTGATTCTCACACTTTCTGCAAATCCCCTGCTTATGAACAATGACACTCAACATATCATGGGTCCACCTTATTTTCAAATCTCAAACACCTTACCCAGTGTGCCCCATATAGGCCAAAACAACAAACACCCTTTGAAATCTTGCACCCTGAAGGACGCTTATGATATTGTACGATTAGATCACAAAGAAAAGGGCTTTAGGCCTTGCCAGGGGCATGGAAAGTTCTATTTAAATGCCAGTCTAACAGAATAACATATTTACAAACCCTTTAAATCAAACATGCATTACCAAGATGCCCCTCATTCCTCTCCATGCTGTTCCTTTTGTTAAGATTTCTCCTCACAAACAGGTACACTTGACCTTCAACATTCTCTCTACCAGGGCATACTAGAGAACGAAGAACATTTGTTCCTGAGAAAAGTTAATCCTATATTCCAAAGTTCTATATGTAACTAAAGGTGAAGTGTAACAAACCCCTCCAGGGACAGCTATTGTCCTGTTTATCAATGTGTTACTGAAAAATGCATCTGTATACATTGATCATTACATATTTCCATTAGTTTATCTTCCTTTTGTAAAATATATCACTTACTTTATTGTTTAGACTAATGACATCTCTCTGGAATCATGGTGACACTTGATGATAACTTGTTACACAGCAGCATTTATCACCAAAGGGGATGGAAGCTGTAGAATACTTTTTGAAGACAAGACCACTACTGCACTATGAGCACATTTTGATATTACTAAAAGGTACTTAAAAAGGGTTTTACAGATTGGAATTAAAAAAATAGAAGATCTCAAAAGGGAAGATCATCTGTTTAAACCCCAGAGGGCCTGATTACAAGTTGTGGTGTTTTTTATCCCCCCTGATAAATATTGATTTCTTGGTGTATGTTATTTATCAGGTGTGATAAACAAGACCTATTATGAGTTTATGGGGAATAACATGTGGAGTTTGCTGTTTAACGCACCAAAAATCTGAATAATATGATAAATACTGTATATTTTTCCATGCTGAATTTTGGCGAGTGTGACCTGCTGACATTTAATGAATGTTCGGTTAATTAACACATCCAATAATTATCGGATGCATTAAATAAAACCAAATTTGTCATTCTGTCAGATGCGTAAGAAAGCATTTATGCACAGGACAGATTTAAGGAACCATTCAAAAATACGCCCAAAGTGTTAAAGTAATTGATCATATTCTCCTCTGGTAAACAGTTGCACTATGTAGATGGTCACTACCTTTTTGAATCAACCCTTTGTCAATATAAAACATTGCTAAAAACATCGGTGTAGCCTCAGAAACAACAAAGCGATTGGACAACTTTTACACAGTTCTCCATCAGTCACTTATAGAAAGAACAAGAGTATTAAGAACATTATTAACTCTGGTCATTTCCATCACCTAAAGTCTAAAAACAGGAACTTGGGCCAAATTTCTGAATTTTACGTCAGTGGCAAACGTAAGGCATAAAATCACAGCAGCAATGTAACAATTTACACCTTACTCTTTAAATGCAAAGAACTGGAGTTTGAGAAATGCATAACCTGTATGTCTGAATACACCACGTGATGCATAATGTGTCCATTACTGAAAAACAATACATTGCTAGCATAATATTTCATGTAACAAAAATAATTCTCAAACATGTGAGAGCTCTCTAGAATAAAGACATGAAATTCCCTGTATACATTTTTCCTCACATGATGCTGATTGGACTAATGCAAAAAAAAAAATGATGGACAGAATACTAAACAATGTCAAACACTCCTCCCTAGTACAGAGATCTGGGCCTAAATCCATTGTTGTTTTGCTCACCACACCATTCCAGTTTGAACCCAGACATAGGCAAATCAGCCTTGACCTTGCTCCCCATGGGAACAGTCCAGACAGAAATTCCAGGCCAGGTCTTCACCGAAACATAAGCAAGCATTCTGTGATCGGTTTTGGGTATCACTCATCATCAGCAAGGATAGCTTGACTCCAATGGCATGGTGAGCCCAGGACCCACATCTCTGCATACCAGTCCCACCTAGGGCGACAAATGCAAAAATAACTAATCATGAACAGGACGCTGAACAATGTCAACAACTCACCCCCAGTACAGAGAACGGGCCTAATTCCATAGTTTTTTGCTCATCACACCATTCCAGTTTTCACCATGTCATATGCAAATCAGTCTTGACCTTGTGCCTCATGGGAACAGTCCAACCTGAACTGCCAGGCCAGGTCCTTTCCGGACTGTAAACAAGCATCCTAGGACTGGTTTGGGGGTATCACTCCTTATCAGCCAGGATAGCCTCTGATGGCATGCTGAGCATGGGACCCACGTCTGGACATACCCATCCCACTTAGGGTGACAAATGCTAAAGAACAAATGATGGACAGAATGCTGAACAACGCAACACACTCAACCCCCGGTACAGAGATCTGGGCCTAAATCCATCCAATAATCTTGAATAAAGACACAAATTACCCTGTAAACATTTTTCCGAATCACATGATTCTGATTGGACTAAGGCACAATGTTGTTGCATAGATCGAGTTTTATTCAATCCAAGATGGGGAGATAGAGAAAGCATTTTAAGACAACTGGAATCAAAATGAATGAATGAATAAATGAATGGATTACGTTATCTGTGTGATAGCTACTCAGTCAAAGTGTCCCTAAATGTTATCAACCTAGAAACATGAAGCTGATGGATTGAATGTGATAGAATAATTGATTGTACATTTGCCAAGCTGAATGCCACAATACCAATATATGTCTTTGGCTCCTGGTAGATATGGTGTAATGTCTTTTATTTAATAACATTGGTTTTAAATCTACCCTTTTTGTAATTTTCAGCATGATCTATGTAGAATTACTCTAGTGGCCAGTGGTATACTCCTTGATGATTTAGGCGAGAAATAATATGTTTTGTGTATACTATGACAAAGAAATGTCATGTGTGATCATCCCCAGAAATGGCTCACTGGGGCATGACTATTTGTGAATTCAATGAACTGTGCACAAAACCCACTGAGGATGTATTTCTATTAGGATAATTCCATGGAATTTGGGAAATGGAAACTGGCATAAACAGCACTTAACAAACAAGAGTGAATCAATGACTGATGATGGTTTAAATGTTGTGAATTACAGGAAGCAATGGTATTTCAATGACATACATGAAATATTCCTGACCTAAAAGAAGTTTCATTGGCTGAATATAATCATCGTTTTCACTTTTTCCTCCCTGTTTAGCACAGGATAACATTAAACATTATTGGTGGAAACGGCGTCCACCACGAGGAAAGTAGCATGGGAATTCAAAACATGGTGGATCCATTATCCTACATATATGTTACCCCCACTGTTAAGTTTTTCCCTGGCTTGGTTGTCTGGCTCATAACATCCTGAATGTGGATGAGCCTAACATGTTCTAGAGAAGCAGAAGAGACACCTGTCCGTTTTTCTCTTCTCTGTAAGGGCTGTAACATGCATTAACCCCTTGGGGCTGAGGAGACATAACTGGTGTCTCCCGAACATAGGAGGTTGACAAAAGCCCTATTTGGGGTGGCTTAGTATTCGCATCGGAACTGGTAAACCTGCAAATCAAGGAACTTCTTCTTCTTGACAGCAATTCTGATTTTATATTGAGTACTCTAATGAAGCTGTCACTTTTTCCATTGGCCTTTTGGCTAATTGTAGCATGAGAAGTTGATGTTTGATGCCCTGTCACACAAGGTATTACTAGAACTCTTGAACTTGAAATGGAGCATTTTCTTCTACCTTTAGTTTACATGTTGTCCACACAAAAACAAGGTTTCCGACAGTTTGATCAGTAGTTCAATGATGGTGATGATCACTTCTGGTTAGTGCTAGTCTACCACAATCAGGGAGTGTCTACCGTTAGCACAGAGAGACAGAAATCTATGCCAACAAGTTCCCATGGAGATACATTCAATTGTAAGATGTTGGCAGTTGTTCTCCCTCTGGGCTATGTAGCTTAGCAAAAAAGACATGTCCTGATACCCTGCTGCGACATTTATTCCAAGCCCTGGAATCAATCTGAGTGGCAGCTGCAGGCCCACACCAACAGACAGGGACACTTCCTCCCCTTCTCATCAGGGTTTTTTGCAGAAATAGTCAATTTCAAGTAAGTTATTCAGTGATGAATCAGTACGCCTGGAGTCTGAGAATCTATTTATTGTCAACAGTAGCGGTTGAATGGTAGACTACCAGATGACCCTGAATTGATGCCTGTAGAGTTTGGTATTGAAATGTTGTTGCCCTGTAAGAATCGTAGTAACCTCTTTCTTAATTTCAGTACTAATATTTTGTTGTAGAGAGATAGTGTGGCTGGAAAAAGCATTTCGCTAGGTGTTCCCCTGATGGGTCCACCTGAGTCAGACCAGCCCCCGTGATAGGCATCTACCACTAGGTTAGTGGGGCACCTATGATCAAATATACCATGACCACGTCTTTCAGGAAAGCATCATTCATGCATTTCAGTGCTGTTTCATGTAAACGTCCACGTACCAACTCAGATTTTGCCAGATTGAAAATGAAACAGCCACAGAAATGGATCATGGCTTGGAAACTGCACACCTTTGGTGAGTTCTAGTAGGGGAAGCCAAAGCCTATCCAAAGATGCTCAGATGAACTTTCAAAACTCTTATTTTGTCTTACTAAAGGCTGAGAATACTGTCCTGGTGCAGATTTAATGCGGCCATCAGCATTTTGGTGGTTGAATTTTGAAGCATCTCATGACTTACACCGATGACCCTGAGGCCGCTCACTACCTACTGCATGATACAGATGCAGATGATACCCCAAAATTTAACCATACCGCCTCAGTTCTATTTGTATGGAAACTATTGAGCGTCGAGCGAGTGTAATTATGCATTTAGTCCAGCTTTATGAACCATTGTGGTCTATTGAGATCCCCAGCACTACATTGATCGCATAAAGATGGACATCCAAACTTTATGCGCAGCCGGGAAAACTCATGTTCACACTTAGCCTCACTTTACTTAGTTGTTTGATTTTATGTGCACACATATGTGTATGTGTATTTTATGAGTGTACACAATGGGCAGTACCTGGGAAACACCTGTTCTAGGACCTTGCTCATTTTCTCTAGCTTTTTTAACTACCTTTAATACTTGACACAGTATCTCGCGTGACCTTCTGTAGAACCTCCTCCATTTTGTCTACCTCTTTCAACTCCCTTGAACAGTTCACATCCTATCCGTCCGGATACTCCCTGCCGCCATCTTAGGGGAAGCGGAGTGTTGACGCTCCAGTTGCCCGGCCCCTCCCGCCACCACCAGTACTTAATCGGTGCTTTCTGCCTCGCGCGCCTGAATCTGGCAGCAGTTCTTCCTGAGGCGAAAGCCGGGAAGACTGCGGCGATTTGTGATTAATTGTGTTTTAAAACTGTCACGTTTATAAAATTGTATTTTCTGTTATGCACACAGCATTTTAAACCTCAAACTTCTCGCTCACATTCAGTGAGGCCACCCTCCTTCCGAGACACCGCACAGCCGATTGGTTGCTGTCGCGGAGGTCCAGATACTCCCTGCCGCCATCTTAGGGGAGGCGGAGTATTGACACTCCAGTTGCCGGCTCCTCCCCCCTCTTTCCAACTAGAAATGGCTGTCATTACCCGGCCGCGCTGCGGCAAAAACAACAAGTGATGGACTGAATGTGGATCAATGTCACACACTCCCCCAGTCAAAAGATCTGGGCCCAAATCCATCGTTTTTTTGCACTCCACACCACCCTGGGTTAGACAATGGCGATATGCAAATCAGCTCTGACCCTGTTGCCCCATGGGAACAGTCCAGTCCGAACTACAAAAGCCATGTCCTTCCCAGAACGGAATCAAGCATCCGAGGACCGGACCGGTTTCGAGGTAACACCTCTCATCAGCCCGGCTAGCTTGACTCCAAGTGGTGTGGAGTGCCTGGGACCCACGTCTGGGCATCCCCAGCGCACTTAGGGCGGCAATTGCAAAAACAACAAGTGATGGACTGAATGTGGATCAATGTCACACACTCCCCCAGTCAAAAGATCTGGGCCCAAATCCATTGTTTTTTTGCACTCCACACCACCCTGGGTTAGACAATGGCGATATGCAAATCAGCTCTGACCCTGTTGCCCCATGGGAACAGTCCAGTCCGAACTACAAAAGCCATGTCCTTCCCAGAACGGAATCAAGCATCCGAGGACCGGACCGGTTTCGAGGTAACACCTCTCATCAGCCCGGCTAGCTTGACTCCAAGTGGTGTGGAGTGCCTGGGACCCACGTCTGGGCATCCCCAGCGCACTTAGGACGGCAATTGCAAAAACAACAAGTGATGGACTGAATGTGGATCAATGTCACACACTCCCCCAGTCAAAAGATCTGGGCCCAAATCCATCGTTTTTTTGCACTCCACACCACCCTGGTTTAGACAATGGCGATATGCAAATCAGCTCTGACCCTGTTGCCCCATGGGAACAGTCCAGTCCGAACTACAAAAGCCATGTCCTTCCCAGAACGGAATCAAGCATCCGAGGACCGGACCGGTTTCGAGGTAACACCTCTCATCAGCCCGGCTAGCTTGACTCCAAGTGGTGTGGAGTGCCTGGGACCCATGTCTGGGCATCCCCAGCGCACTTAGGGCGGCAATTGCAAAAACAGCAAGTGATGGACTGAATGTGGATCAATGTCACACACTCCCCCAGTCAAAAGATCTGGGCCCAAATCCATCGTTTTTTTGCACTCCACACCACCCTGGGTTAGACAATGGCGATATGCAAATCAGCTCTGACCCTGTTGCCCCATGGGAACAGTCCAGTCCGAACTACAAAAGCCATGTCCTTCCCAGAACGGAATCAAGCATCCGAGGACCGGACCGGTTTCGAGGTAACACCTCTCATCAGCCCGGCTAGCTTGACTCCAAGTGGTGTGGAGTGCCTGGGACCCACGTCTGGGCATCCCCAGCGCACTTAGGGCGGCAATTGCAAAAACAACAAGTGATGGACTGAATGTGGATCAATGTCACACACTCCCCCAGTCAAAAGATCTGGGCCCAAATCCATCGTTTTTTTGCACTCCACACCACCCTGGGTTAGACAATGGCGATATGCAAATCAGCTCTGACCCTGTTGCCCCATGGGAACAGTCCAGTCCGAACTACAAAAGCCATGTCCTTCCCAGAACGGAATCAAGCATCCGAGGACCGGACCGGTTTCGAGGTAACACCTCTCATCAGCCCGGCTAGCTTGACTCCAAGTGGTGTGGAGTGCCTGGGACCCACGTCTGGGCATCCCCAGCGCACTTAGGGCGGAAATTGCAAAAACAACAAGTGATGGACTGAATGTGGATCAATGTCACACACTCCCCAAGTCAAAAGATCTGGGCCCAAATCCATCATTTTTTTGCACTCCACACCACCCTGGGTTAGACAATGGCGATATGCAAATCAGCTCTGACCCTGTTGCCCCATGGGAACAGTCCAGTCCGAACTACAAAAGCCATGTCCTTCCCAGAACGGAATCAAGCATCCGAGGACCGGACCGGTTTCGAGGTAACACCTCTCATCAGCCCGGCTAGCTTGACTCCAAGTGGTGTGGAGTGCCTGGGACCCACGTCTGGGCATCCCCAGCGCACTTAGGGCGGCAATTGCAAAAACAACAAGTGATGGACTGAATGTGGATCAATGTCACACACTCCCCCAGTCAAAAGATCTGGGCCCAAATCCATCGTTTTTTTGCACTCCACACCACCCTGGGTTAGACAATGGCGATATGCAAATCAGCTCTGACCCTGTTGCCCCATGGGAACAGTCCAGTCCGAACTACAAAAGCCATGTCCTTCCCAGAACGGAATCAAGCATCCGAGGACCGGACCGGTTTCGAGGTAACACCTCTCATCAGCCCGGCTAGCTTGACTCCAAGTGGTGTGGAGTGCCTGGGACCCACGTCTGGGCATCCCCAGCGCACTTAGGGTGGCAATTGCAAAAACAACAAGTGATGGACTGAATGTGGATCAATGTCACACACTCCCCCAGTCAAAAGATCTGGGCCCAAATCCATCGTTTTTTTGCACTCCACACCACCCTGGGTTAGACAATGGCGATATGCAAATCAGCTCTGACCCTGTTGCCCCATGGGAACAGTCCAGTCCGAACTACAAAAGCCATGTCCTTCCCAGAACGGAATCAAGCATCCGAGGACCGGACCGGTTTCGAGGTAACACCTCTCATCAGCCCGGCTAGCTTGACTCCAAGTGGTGTGGAGTGCCTGGGACCCACGTCTGGGCATCCCCAGCGCACTTAGGGCGGCAATTGCAAAAACAACAAGTGATGGACTGAATGTGGATCAATGTCACACACTCCCCCAGTCAAAAGATCTGGGCCCAAATCCATCGTTTTTTTGCACTCCACACCACCCTGGGTTAGACAATGGCGATATGCAAATCAGCTCTGACCCTGTTGCCCCATGGGAACAGTCCAGTCCGAACTACAAAAGCCATGTCCTTCCCAGAACGGAATCAAGCATCCGAGGACCGGACCGGTTTCGAGGTAACACCTCTCATCAGCCCGGCTAGCTTGACTCCAAGTGGTGTGGAGTGCCTGGGACCCACGTCTGGGCATCCCCAGCGCACTTAGGGCGGCAATTGCAAAAACAACAAGTGATGGACTGAATGTGGATCAATGTCACACAGTCCCCCAGTCAAAAGATCTGGGCCCAAATCCATCGTTTTTTTGCACTCCACACCACCCTGGGTTAGACAATGGCGATATGCAAATCAGCTCTGACCCTGTTGCCCCATGGGAACAGTCCAGTCCGAACTACAAAAGCCATGTCCTTCCCAGAACGGAATCAAGCATCCGAGGACCGGACCGGTTTCGAGGTAACACCTCTCATCAGCCCGGCTAGCTTGACTCCAAGTGGTGTGGAGTGCCTGGGACCCACGTCTGGGCATCCCCAGCGCACCTAGGGCGGCAATTGCAAAAACAACAAGTGATGGACTGAATGTGGATCAATGTCACACACTCCCCCAGTCAAAAGATCTGGGCCCAAATCCATCGTTTTTTTGCACTCCACACCACCCTGGGTTAGACAATGGCGATATGCAAATCAGCTCTGACCCTGTTGCCCCATGGGAACAGTCCAGTCCGAACTACAAAAGCCATGTCCTTCCCAGAACGGAATCAAGCATCCGAGGACCGGACCGGTTTCGAGGTAACACCTCTCATCAGCCCGGCTAGCTTGACTCCAAGTGGTGTGGAGTGCCTGGGACCCACGTCTGGGCATCCCCAGCGCACTTAGGGCGGCAATTGCAAAAACAACAAGTGATGGACTGAATGTGGATCAATGTCACACACTCCCCCAGTCAAAAGATCTGGGCCCAAATCCATCGTTTTTTTGCACTCCACACCACCCTGGGTTAGACAATGGCGATATGCAAATCAGCTCTGACCCTGTTGCCCCATGGGAACAGTCCAGTCCGAACTACAAAAGCCATGTCCTTCCCAGAACGGAATCAAGCATCCGAGGACCGGACCGGTTTCGAGGTAACACCTCTCATCAGCCCGGCTAGCTTGACTCCAAGTGGTGTGGAGTGCCTGGGACCCACGTCTGGGCATCCCCAGCGCACTTAGGGCGGCAATTGCAAAAACAACAAGTGATGGACTGAATGTGGATCAATGTCACACACTCCCCCAGTCAAAAGATCTGGGCCCAAATCCATCGTTTTTTTGCACTCCACACCACCCTGGGTTAGACAATGGCGATATGCAAATCAGCTCTGACCCTGTTGCCCCATGGGAACAGTCCAGTCCGAACTACAAAAGCCATGTCCTTCCCAGAACGGAATCAAGCATCCGAGGACCGGACCGGTTTCGAGGTAACACCTCTCATCAGCCCGGCTAGCTTGACTCCAAGTGGTGTGGAGTGCCTGGGACCCACGTCTGGGCATCCCCAGCGCACTTAGGGCGGCAATTGCAAAAACAACAAGTGATGGACTGAATGTGGATCAATGTCACACACTCCCCCAGTCAAAAGATCTGGGCCCAAATCCATCGTTTTTTTGCACTCCACACCACCCTGGGTTAGACAATGGCGATATGCAAATCAGCTCTGACCCTGTTGCCCCATGGGAACAGTCCAGTCCGAACTACAAAAGCCGAAGGCTTGCCAAAGGCGAGCCCATCTGCGCTCATCCGCGATCAAGACGCGACCGGGCCGGTCCCCCTGTTCGTTTGACTTGCGAAACGACGGGGGTATACAGCAGGGCGGAGTTGCTTGCATTAAGGCCTGTACCATGCTATGATGGTCCCCTGCTCCAATTGAATTCCAGGGGCTCAGATTATGCCTGTAAAGATTGTAAATTCGATCTTGTCAATTCTGAGTCAGGGGGGAACTACTCTAACACTCGAAGCTCTGATGCCCCTAGAGGAGCAGCATCTATGTCCCTTAGAGCGGCATTGATCAACTGCAGATCGCTATCCAGACATGCCATAGACATCTGGCAGTCTATTCAGGACAATAAATGGGATCTTCTTTTTCTTACGGAAACCTGGCTGAATGAAACTACCAACCCTGCCATCACACTAGCCATTCCTGAGGGCTATAACATCATCTGCGCTAATTGATCTAATGGCAAACAGGGGGGCGGGGTAGCACTCATTCATAAATCTGACTGGCCAGTTATAATCCCTTCGTACGATCAAATTGACAACATTGAGGGACTGCTTTTTTGTATTAAGCTTTCTGCAACCATCTCTTGCTCAGGGCTTCTGATCTATCGCCCTCCAGGTTCCAGTATTACGCATCTGCCGGCCCTGGCAGATTACATTATGCAGACCAGTACCCGTTATGCTAATTTTACAGCCTTGGGAGATTTCAATTTGCATGTGGATGATAAGACTAGTCTTACAGCAGGTGCTTTTTAGCGACACTCGCCGCGTATAGTCTGAATCAGTTGGTGGAGTGGCCCACGCACAAAGAAGGACACAATCTTGACCTAATTTGTACTAATCTTGATAACACCCTGGTCACTAACCCCATGCCGGTAACATGGTCAGACCACTTTCTTATCCCTTTTACGATTGAGCTTCCTCAATCAGATAGGCCTACCATAATTCCTAAGGCCTCAGGTAGAAATTGGAGTCGCATTACTTTGGAATCACTCCAAAAACTGTTAAAATACTCGCAGCCCCATCCGGCACCAGATTTGAATTCTCGGATTACCAATCTTGAGAACTGGTTAGGCCAAGCAATGGAATCACTTGCCCCACTGAAGCCTATAAGAACCATCCGCCCCTTGGTATTCTGACGCCCTTCGCCGGGAAAAAGCATCGTGCAAAGCCTTGGATCGCATTTGGAGGCTAAACTACTCAATTGAGAGCAAATCTACTTATAACGCTGCCTTAAAGGAATATCGCAGATCTATTGTGGTACATAAAAGGGACTACCTGACCAATAGAATTAACAAAGCCAATAATGGAGCTAGAGAGATCTTAAACATTGTCAGATCCTTCACAGACCCACAAGCCATGAATAGGAGCTTGCCAGCCACTCAGTCCTTCTGTAATAAACTCTCTGATTATTTTGAGGAAAAAATAGTAACTATATATGCCTCCTTCCCCACTACCAGCAGTCCCAAACAGAGGGAGGAAGAGGACACGTTGACCGTGTCATCTCCCGTCCTTCTTGAGTTTGAAGTCGTATCAGAAGAAGTTACTCTTGCTGAATTACAGAAATGTAAATCTGGATCACCTAAAGATCCTTGGCCAGCTAAGCAATATAAGGCTCTAGCAGCATTTCTTAATCCCTTCTTTAATTTTATCTGGAATGATTCATTGAAAGTGGGAAATTTCCCTGATAAATGGAAACATGCTTCCCTGATACCTATTCTCAAGAAACCGAAGGCCGACCCGGACAATCCAAGTAATTATAGGCCGATTTCCCTTCTACCTGCCCCGGCCAAGGTCTTGGAAAAATTGGCTAATTTCCAACTTACCAATTATATAGAAGCCAATGGACTCCTGCATGAGACTCAGCACGGCTTCCGGTCGGGTCACAGCACGGAGTCGGCATTGATTGAAATGGCCGACTCGGTGAGATGGACATTGGATCAGGGATCGAGGGCGGTGTTGGTGCTGCTTGATCTTTCAGCAGCATTCAACACTGTCTCCTATAAAATCCTGCTGAAAAGACTGGCTACTTTGGGAATAGGGGGTACTGTGCTGAAGTGGATCGCCTCTTTTTTATCAGAACGCACTCAGCAGGTTTATACACCCCCTTATACATCCCTCGCCAGACCACTTAAGTGGGGAGTTCCTCAGGGCTCCTCCTTGAGCCCGCTCCTTTTCAATGTCTATTTCACCCCGTTGGCTGAAATGATTGCTCAGGCTGGAGTTAAAACCACTTCCTACGCAGATGATATCCAGCTCCTTTTCACCTTCGAAGAGCCCACTGCCAAGGCTTTTGATCTTAGGAAAACATGCCTTAGGAACATATCAAGTTGGATGGACTCCAATTCCCTTAAGCTAAATGCGGGGAAAACTGAGGTAATGTTTTATAACATACCATCCCCATTGTCATCCAATTTGTGGTGGCCAGACGACTTGAGTCAAGCCCCCGTACCAAAAAACTCAGTACGGAATCTTGGGGTTCGCTGGGACAACCAGCTTACCCTCGAAGACCAGGTGCAAACGGTAGCAGGATCCTGTTTTGCTAAGATCAGAACAATAAATAGACTCATTACCCTCTGCCCACTGATTGTAGAAAAACAGTGGTTCACGCCCTGATAACCTCTCATCTCGATTATGCCAACGCATTGTATGTTGGCATGACGGCAGGGCTGTGTAACAGACTTCAAACGGTGCAGAATGCGGCAGCTCGTTTAGTTGAGGGTATTCCTCTCAGACATCATATTACCCTGTATCTCCGTAAACTGCACTGGCTGCCGGTAAGTAAAAGATGTCAATTCAAAGCCATGACATTGGCCTATAGGGCTACGCAGGTAAAAGGTTCGGCCTATCTTAAAACCTGCTTACGTCCCTATCATAATGCCAGATCATTGCGCTCAAACTCCCAGTTTCTCCTAGTCACTCCCAGGTTTAAGCGAACCCGAAAGGGGGGAAAAACTTTCGAAGTTTCTGCCTCTCAGCAATGGAATAAACTCCCTTTGTCCCTCCGAGCATGTCCATCTGAATCTCTATTCCGCAAGGCTCTCAAAACCTATCTTTTTGATTTATAGTTTGTTTTATACCTGCCCACTGCTTCCAGATTCATTAGCGCCGGGACGCCCCGTTGGGGCAGCTGCGCGCTTTACAAAACACACATATAAAATATCCTCCTGTGTCCAAGTGTTACATGGTAACAATGCTGCCTGTCTTCATTGCACCAGCACTGATCCCAGTGTGCTGGACTGCTGCTGCTGGCGAGGCATTCAGAGAAAGTGGAATATTGTAGCGTCAATGCAACATTCAGGTAAGTTCAAACAAGTTTATTGGAGGTTTGTCTCCAGTGACAGTAAGGAGATATTTCCAGCTCAGTCACCAGCAGGCAACTGAATACAGATAAGAATGTAAATAGGTATGTGATTACTATTGGCTCAAGGCAATATAGTGCACCAGTATGAAGAAAAACACTTCTTTACGGGTAAGCAAGTTAAACAGATAGAATAAACAACATTAGAAATAGAACTTGTTAAGTGTTATAATATTAAATGTTAAGGGACAATACAACACATATGTAGTGTGGTGGCAGCATTCACTGGCATCTACGTAAGAATGAAGGCGGCCATGGAATGCTTGGCATGCCAGGGCATGGCTGCAGTTTGTCTCTGGCACACCAATGTTGGGATCTGGTCGCGAGGGCAATAAATGGTTGCCATGGACTCACCGGAGTGGCTTATTCTATAGATGGAAGACGCTGCATCTCAACAAACTTCTCTGCTCCCTCAACAGTAACTCTGCCAAGGACCTCATCGCAGTGAATCTGCCAAATTAATCTATGCTTCGTTCTCACCTACTCCTTCATAAGCCTCACCCTCTACATCTACTGTCTAATTTTTCTCAACTTCCCTGATGTCTTCCTAAGCCACCAGTTACAATGGGTTGCACTGTTGGATCCATATGTAGTTTAATGTGCTTGCACTGGAGACACTTTGGACCTGATTACGAGTTTGGTGGACAGGGTTACTACATCACAAACGTAATGAATATCCCGTCCGCCTTATTGAAATTCCATTGTATCCTATGGAACTTGTAAGGCGGCGGACGGGATATCCGTCTCGTTTGTGACGGAGTATCCCATCCTCCAAACTCGTAATCAGGCCTGTGAGAAGTGCGACATAATAATCCACAATGCCATGACCAGGCCTATGAGTGGGTTGGCCCATCTGGGTCTCAGACATGGAAGTAATTAAAAAAGGTGATTGAAACGCTTTTCTATCAGGCCCTATGTTATATCTTTTACTTTGATGGCAAAAAACGATTTCTGAACAATAAATGTAAAAAAGAAATGTTAAGGTAATCCATATCAGCTCTTTAGTTCCTATTTATATTTGACATTTTTACTTAATCTTGCATTCCCTCTGAGAGAGTGCAAGCTATATATAGGATGTTGTGGTCCAGGGTTTTTTTCGGCCAGTATTTTACTTTTGTATAGTGCATACTTTGAACTGAGTTACCTCCTGGTGGAGGTCCATGATTGAGAGCTCTGGAGTAGAGGCATATGTCATTGCAAATTTCTCGCTAAGCCTGTCAGTGGCTCAGTAAACGTTTTCAGAGTACCTTGTCATCCAAGCCTTGGCCTCTCTGCAAAGCACACAGAGCAATGGTCTTGTATTCCAGTTGCAATTCTCATTCTATGCAAATGTGTGTGAAAGAGGTACACAGATGTCAAAATATTGACAAGGCGAAAGAGAAAGAAAATGCAGTGCTTACTGGTGAGCGGTTGTGTTGTGTGTTTGGGAATTAGTGAAGTGAAGGAGATATTAGGAAGTGCATTCAGGAGAAAGTGAAAAGAGGGTGCCAAGAGGAAAGAGATGAGCAGTTAGATGGAAATGGACAAGGTGTGGAGATAACAAGAGTGATTGACACTCTGAAGACCACTACCTCTTCCACATCGCTGAGTATTGTTTAATTCACAGTCTCCCAACTTAAGAATTGAAACATTTTCAATATTAATTATTTACAACAAAATCATTGTTGTTACTCATTTATACCAAACAGCTAACAACCAAAGACAAAGCCAATGGTCACAGCTGGTTTTAGGTGTATTTCAGTTTTTGTGTTTTATATATGTGGAAGCAGTAATAGAAAGCTCAGAGAGAAACTAAAATACTGGTCAGGTTGCACATGGGAATTACAGAAATGCTATACATGTTTAGGCCACTTCCTTAATTTCATATACCACACCCCTTTTAGAGACTCCACTTTTTTCATCCCACTTAAAGCCCTGCCCATGACCCAAACATGCTGCCTCCAGTATATTAGGGCTACTTTGAACATTTTTGCCATGGCACCTTTAGATTTCTAGTCTGTCCCTGTCACTAGCACCGCCCTTCTGAAGGCCAAACAAATAAATTACTTCCTAGCATGAGCAAAGTTAGTCTCAGAATGCCATATTCTTCACCATGCAAAATGGATAATATTGCCTTCACCAAACTAGGTATAACTATCATCTGTTCCTAGGTAGTTCACATGCAGTCATTTGGGAATGCAATATATCTCATGCAGATATTTAAATTGCAATGGATGTGCCGATAGGTAAGCGATATACATGTTTTGTCTTGCTTCATAAAAGTGGCCACTAGTCCTCTGTCGAAGGACTTTGGTGATAGTGTCCCACTCAACCTTTCTGTTAACTGTTGCATCCTTCTTAGCCTCTATGGCAGTTTAATCGAGGACACACTTTAGCCTTGCATACTGCTGGCCTTCTTCAGAACTTTGAGTGTCAGTGACATCACCGGCATGCCAGCAAGATCCTGGTGAAGACTTGTTTGAGCCCGTAATACAGAAATATATGAGATCTATGGCAGGACCTGCATCTCTCATCTTTATTTTATCAAGGGAATGGAGAAGGTTATTTATAAAGGATTTCGCTGCAGGCCTATCTAGAGCCTAAGCAATGTAATAAACAGGAGCCATAACCCGGTGCAATTGGAAGCAAGTTCAGAATGCGGTCCCAATTTTTCCATTTTATATGTTTGGTGGGCAGATATGTGAAAATACAGCAGAGTCAGACTGGGGCAGAAAATAGGTCAGGGCACAGTGTTTGCAAATGGGACAGTTTTGAAGTTGTACGGGCACGCTGTAGAACTGTTTTGCAAGGTATGGGAGACTGCATTAGCCCATGATTGCTGCAGGCAAGGTTTGTGGTAATAATAGGAAGATCAACAGTAAAAAACAGTCCATCAGACCATAAACAGGCCCAAAAATAGTCCAAAAACTCTTTCCAGCCAACCCATCTGGCATAGTCTGATTGCCCTATAGACCTGTCCAACCTTGGGATACAGAGACACCGGGAGGACAACTCCTCTGAGTCACCTACATCTTTAACTGGCAAGGGGAGTACTGATACTATAATTGGAAAACAGAAATCAGAGAGGAGTGAAGACCATTGTTTGAGATTGCACAAAGGAGGTGTGGGCAGATAAAAGAAGCTACTGCTACAGTTCTTGAAGGATCTTGTCTCTTTTCTCTTCCTGCTCTGAACATTCAGAGTCATCTTCTCATAAAGAGGAGCTGCTGCGTTCTAAATATTTTACATTGGGAAGGAGGTCATACTTTGGCTGTTGGTATTGGACCATAACAGCCTGAATATGTGTTTTTCATATGTGGAGACCATATGAACACGCATGGTTAATCCGTGTGCATATAATAATCAAATGGAGCAATTAGAGTTCTGTAAAATGTACACTTTGTGATTAAACTGGAGTTTTCTCATCTGAATCAACCTAACATCTCCCCTTCAGCGGTGCTCATTTCTGTATTGAACTTCTCTCCTCTCCAGAAGTTGTGCTATCAGACTCTGAATGGTACTGGCAATTCCATCTCACAAGAAGCATTGCTCAGAGGCACATGGCCACCACGCTGTGTGTCGTTGCTTGGTCCGCAGGCATTCACAACCTGTAGGGCTGCATTATGAGAAGTACGGATCTGCAATCTAATCACTGGTCCTCACAAAACCTGGACAGGGACAATGCCCTTCTATAGGGTCTTCCAAAGTTCACTTTTGCCCCTTCAAAGCCGTTCTCCATGCAGGGGGAAATACTCAGACTACATTACCTAATTGTGAAAGATCTTCACTGGCTCACCTTTAATTCCAAAATTGACTTTAAATTAGCCTACATTACCCATGAAGTACTACATTTTGGTGTTCACAGCTTCCTACAACTTTAACTACTATATCGACTCCCACTCCTGGTATTCCTTCTGACACTGCCTCTGCATCTGCCTTGCCTCCCCCTGCTTTTCCGCTTGTCTTTTCATCGAATTCTCCCTCTGTTCGACAGAGAGTGACTAGCACGGTCACTAGTCTTCTATATCCCTTCTTTGGGGCAACAAGTACGACCCCTACCTCAGAGCGTACACAGCTGCGTAGTCAACTGCCTGATTCTAGGGAGAAGGAAACGTTGAATTATTTGGCACATAAATGGGTTACCGAACCGACGAAATATGAGCTAGAGTCTGTTATGGATGTCTTCCATCAGTGGGAAGCACCAAAACAGAGATACGTTTTTGATAGAATGTGTACTTTCCTGAGTGAGGATTTAGAGGAGAATGATTTGGAGCCCAATCCACCTGAGTTATGTCACATACGGTTCGAGTTTGGGAAAGGCGCAATTGTGGGTTCAGATGTTAAGAAAGCAGTTGCAACATTGTTGTCGTTTAGGAGTGAGGGTGTTTCTCGGTCGTTGTTTGAGTCTGATTCCTCTGTTAAAAGGAAAGCGAGGCAATATCCAATGAGAGAAGTTCCTCCGGTGTGGAAGGAAGCAGTTAATGCTGGTCCAGGTAATAATCCACCGGCTGTACCGGCTCATTTTCAGCGCGTCTGGGTGCATGTTCCCTGGAAACGTGCTGAAGTTTTAGCTATTAAGCAGTCTTTGCCTGATCCACGCAAAAATCCAGCAGGGTACTACAAAGAGTTGACTCAGACTGTGGGTTCGTGTGTTATGAATTTGGCGGACATCGACATGTTGTTTGGCAATGTTGTTCCACAACCTATTAGGAGTAAGATTTGTCATACAGATCATGCGGTTGAATTGGGTGATACATGGGTTAATCTCAGAGATGCCGACAATAGGCAAGTAGGCGGTGCTAAACCTGAGGATTTGATTACCGAACTTCCTGATAAGATCATTACGTATATGAAGACTTTAATGCCCGAATTGCGTGTCATTTGGGACAAGTTGTCTGCATGTAAGCAGAAGAAAGACGAAACGATGTCTGACTTTTTCACGAGGTTCGAAGAGACCTTCGTAGACCACAGTGGTCAAGATATGAGTACAGAAGGTGGTCAACGGTTGTTCGTTGACAAGTTTGTGCATAATTTGCTTCCCGAGTTATGTAAGAAGTTAAAGGATTCAGAAAGTTCTTGGGCCGTTTCCTCTTCAGCACAGATATTGGCTACCTCACAGTACTACGAAAATAGGGATAAAGATGAGAAGGATAGAGTAGACAAGAAAACTAAAGAATTAAAAACGAAGATTCTTGTGCAACAAGCGTATCCGCCACGTGGTGGGCAGAGTAACTATCAGCAACCTCAACAGTTTCAGAGGAACTCGCAAAGGTTCAAGTATCCTCAACAGCGTGTCCCTGTAGGTCCCAATCAGTGTTCATATTGTAAAGAAGAGGGTCATTTTAAGTATAGTTGTCCTATTTTGTTACAGCGCATGAATGGTGCTTCTGGTGCAAGAGGTCGAGGTGTTCCACAAGCGCCTAGAGGTAAAGGACGTGGAAATTTCCCCCAGAGCGCGCGCTCATTTCCACTTCAAAATTCAATGAATAGGTTTGATCAGCAGAATAACGCGCCTGTTAGAACAGCTCAGTACTATGCTGATGACTACTATGCAGAAGATGAGAATATGGAAGGTAATGATTGCTAGGACAGCCATAGACAAAGAGAGAGAGTTGTTTCAGTTCCAGTAGATCAGAATGGACCTTATGTTGAGGTGATTACATCAGGTGTGTCAGAGCCTTTTCTGTTGGATACTGGTGCTACAAAGAGTTCTATTATGCACTCTAAACTCCCTGGCGCACCTTTGTCTGGCGAAACGAATGTTTCAGTAGGTTTTTCTGGCGCCCCGGTTAGGAACCCGATTTCTAGTCCTATGTCCCTTTCTGTTGGACCTTGTGAATTAGAAGCACCCCTTATTCTGACAACAGGTTGTGGTGAAAACTTGTTAAGATTGGATCTATTGGAAAGATTGTATGCGACTTTGTATTGTTCTCCTTCAGGAGTACAACTTACACTAGGTAGGAAAGTAGTCTCCCCAATGTATTTGTCAAAAGATAAACTCCCAACAGAATTGTTGTCTCTTCCGGATATTCTTTGGGCCACTGGTCCTAATGATGTGGGTCTTTTGGAAATACCGCCATATGTTGTGACATTGAAAGCCAATGTAAAAATGCCACGTATTCCCCAATACAAAATCTCTAGTGAAGGTGAAAAAGCGTTGCTAGCGATCATTTATGATTTAATTGAAAAGGATGTAATTGAAGAGACAAGAGGCAACGTTTGCAATAGTCCTGTTCTGCCTGTTTTGAAGCGTACGGATCCTTCTCAGCCCCCTGTTTACAGATTCGTGATTGATCTTAGAGAGGTCAATAAAATAGTTGTGCACAATTTCCAGTTGTCCCTGATATCACTGCCCTATTGACTATGATTCCAGCTTCTGCGACTTGGTTCTCGGTGATTGACTTGAAGAATGCGTTCTTCAGCATCCCGATCGCCGAGGAAAGTAGGGATATTTTCGGCTTCAGTTTAGGAGGTCGCAGCTTCCGCTTCAAACGCGCTCCCCAGGGCTACTGTGAAAGTCCATCGATATATAGTCAAGCTTTAAAAGCGCAGCTTGACACAATTGTTTTACCTGATGGCGCTACCCTTATTCATTACGTTGATGATCTGCTTGTTGCTGCAGATACTGAGAAAATCTGTAAAGAAGCCACGTTGTCGTTGTTGCATCACTTGTCTGATTTGCATCACAAAGTGTCTCTTTCGAAATTGCAATATTGTCGACAAGAAGTGACCTATGTAGGTCATCTCTTATCGAAGGAGGGAAGGAAACTGACCCCAGAGAGAATTCAGGCGATAGCGAAATTGAGTGTGCCTAGGACACAGAGAGAGGTGCGTGCTTTCTTGGGCATTACATCTTACTGCAGACAATGGATACCGAATTTTTCTTTGTTGGCCAAACCTTTGGTGGCATTAACTTGTAAAGATACACCGAATCCCCTCCCGTGGTCTGAAGAGTGTCAGAAAAGTTTTTCCGAATTGCGCAATGCATTATGTTCGGCTCCTGTGTTGGGTACCCCCGACTACAGTAAGCCCTTTACATTGTATGTCCATGAGAAAGAAGGTTGTGCATTGTCAGTGTTGACACAGTTGTTTGGGAACAGGCAGCGTCCATGCGCGTATTTTTCATCGACCTTAGATCCGGTAGCTAAAGCGTTGCCGAGTTGCTTAAGAGCCACAGCAGCAGCAGCTGTTTCTATTCGGCAGTCTGCTGGTTTAGTGATGAATAATACATTGATTGTGATGGTTCCACATGCAGTGGACACGTTGTTAAACAGAACCAAGACACAGCACTTAACTAGTGCTCGGTTGTGAGGTTATGAGTTGACACTGTTAGCGAGTGATGTGCACATAAAAAGTTGCAACACGCTTAACCCAGCCACGTTGTTGCCGATTGAAACAGAGTTAGATACTTCTGAACAGCATGATTTTTTTCTCAGAACAGAAGAAGAAACGAAAGGGAGAATAGATCTTAAGGACACTCCTCTTTCAAAGTGTGATGGTACCTTATGGGTGGATGGTTCATGCTTCAAGCTTCCGAATGGTGATACGACTGGGGCATATGCTGTTACGACTTTGCATACGATTGTTGAAGCTGCACGTATCCCACATAATTCAGCCCAAGCAGCAGAGTTGATTACACTTACGAGAGCGTGTGTGTTGTCGAAAGGAATGAAAGTGAACATATATACCGACAGCCAGTATGCATTTGGTGTGGCCCACAGCTTTGGACGATTGTGGAAAGAACGTGGGTTCCTGACTTTGCATGGAACTAAGATTCAGCATGGTCAATTGGTGAATGAGCTCCTTGAATCACTTACTTTGCCATTGCAAGTCGCATTTGAAAAATGCAGTGCACACAAGAAAGTGACTGATGATGTTGGTCGTGGAAATGCATTTGCTGACGAAGTCGCAAAAGAAACAGCGAGGGATGTGATGAGTCGAATGTATGTTACAGGCCCAGCAAGATGGATTGGTGACGTTGGAATGTGTGAAGACACGATAGAAAGTGTAAAGTCTATTCAAGCTGAGGCTACAGAGAAAGAGTTGAGTGTGTGGAGAGAAACTACGGGTAAATTGGATGCAAATGGTTGTTGGGTTGAATTGTCAGTGCATCAGAGATGGTTGTTACCCGATGCGTATGTGCTTGCAGTGGTTACAATGGCTCATGGAATGGCTCACATCAGTGTGAAAGGGATTTGTAAATTGTTGGCTCCAGTATGGCAAAATGCTGGGATTCCCAAGTGTGCAGAGAATGTGGTCAAGAATTGTATGGTGTGTCTGAAATACAATCCTGGTAGGGGAACCCCAACTCCAGCTGGTCATTTTGAGCCTCCTACGTATCCGTTCAAGGTTTTGCAGCTAGATTTCATCCACATGGAAAGGTGCAACAATCTGAAATATGTACTCGTTGTTGTTTGCACCTTTTCAAGATGGATAGAAGCATATCCCCTGAAGGACAACACTGCCTTATCCACAGCTAAAGCCCTTGTGAAAGAGTTTTTCCCTAGGTTTGGAATGCAGAGAATGGTCTGGAGTGACAATGGGAGTGAATTTGTGGGTCGAGTGATGAAGAAAGTATGCGAAGGGCTAGGCATCCAGCAGAAATTACACGCTGCAAATCACCCCCAATCAGCTGGACTAGTAGAATGCTACAATGGCACATTAAAACTGAAATTGGCCAAAATCCAAGCGAGCTCTGGTCTTAGATGGCCTGACGCTCTGCCTTTAGCACTCCTATCAACCAGAATGACTGTGCACTCGCGAGTGGGGCTTAGCCCGTACGAAATCGTGTTCGGCCGCCCGGCCAACATATGGGGAGCGACCAAATTTAGTGAAATCGAACACCCTGTACTGCTTCACTATCTGTACGAATTGACAGCTAAATTGCGTGTTTTACATCAACAGGTTCACGATTCTCTGCCTCAGGTATCTGAAGATCCAGGCCACACCATCAATCCTGGTGAAAAATTTCCAGCGGACAAAGAATAATCAGCCCCGCTGGACCGGCCCTCACCTAGTCCTGCTGTCAACGAGATCCGCCGTGCGAGTGGAAGGCAAAAAGAACTGGATCCACGGCGTACACTGCAAGAGGGTGCCTTTGCCTCTACCGTACGACCGGTGGGTCCAGGAGGGTGTTGCTGACTCAGAGACTAAAACTGTGCCGCGATTTCTGCCTTTCAGTGATGTACATGTGAAAGGAACAATTACTGAAAGAGAAAGTGACAATCTCTTGCAAGAAGCTGTGCCGCCATCAAATCGATTGGACACTACGGAGCCTGAACTCCTGTTTAAAGACCAGACAGTATCTGGGAAACAACGCTATAATCTGAGGCCGAGAACTATGGACAAATAGATTTTCCTTTTCTTTGCTAATTTTTGAAAAGTGCAGCACTCTCATCTGAGAAACTTTTTTATTTTTGTTTTTCGAACCACCATCCGGGTTCCGCTGTAGGGTCGCGGTTGCCCAAAGTCTTTGGGGTGCAGCTGAAGACGTTAGGCCGACAGTTCTGGTTGGTCTAAGGGAGTTGCCCTGGACTGACAGAAGCATTCCTTAGCATAGAACACCCTACCATCGCGAGCAGCATTTTAGAGACAGACTCTCAAAAAATTGGTCTACGACTTCAGGTGAAAGTTCAACCAAGTTTGAAAATGCCGCAACAGTACAGTCGTGAGAATGATTGCTATCATTGATGTCAGGATCAGCAATGCTCACAGAAGGTCGTACCTGGGTGATGCTGCTCTCACCTCGTACTTCACTACCCCCTAATCGTAGTGGTGAAGTCTCAACGAATGCCGTCATCAGAATGGGTAGCCGCTGGGGACAACACCATGCATGAGCTGTTACAGGACTTAGCAAAGTATCTGTATCCAATGGTACTGCTGATGGTAGTGTAAGACAGACGTCCAACACGCATTATTCTCCGCATAGCATACATCGAAGCACAGGTAAGACGCAATTCTGCCAGATGGGTCTGAATGAAAGAAATCAGGTCATATTCAGATCTCTAATCCGGGCTAATCCAAGGACTTTAGTTATGCGGTCCCGATAGCGTATAGCTAGGATCGTTTCTTCCATTGTTGCCGGAGTCTTGTCTGCGACTTGGCTTGCCATATCGGAGCAGAAGGATCAAAAATAAAATTCCTGCTACGAGTCCCAAAAGAAGTGGTAGGCCGCCAAAGACAGAATGGACAAAATTAGGAAAAATGCCCAGAACTGTTTCGAAGGGTGTTAACAGTCCCTGAAAAAATTGTCTTAAATACATGTGGGATGCCACTGGTATCTGACATATTTAGGATTTGGCTTAGCATTTCTGCGAAATGCACGGGGAAATTTGTTGATAAAAGGCTATGTATCTCTGCCGTTGTCCTTGCAACTTGCAGATCATACGTTTCTTTTGATGACGTTAAGGGCACAGTTGTCTGTAAAAGAACAGACTTTATTCTGCTTAAAGTATCAATTCGAATAGAAGAGATATTCAAAGAAGGCCAAATTGTTGCCTCCGTATCTGGAGTGCTGTTTGGATACAATACTTGCATACAGCAAGTGACCATGGAACTCACGCTGACGAGATAGGCTTTTCCTGGCACCATGCCACAACAGCTGTGGTCCACTATTAGAATATAGCTCCCGTTAGAAAGCCGTCTAAAGAATGGCTCTATTTGTGTTGCAGGTGTGCCGTGCTGGTGACATGAAAGGTTATTTGAAGTTCCCTCACAGGCCCCATGCAGGTTAATACCTTGACACAGAAGTATACCGCTTAGTGATCGTTTACAATTGTGACCACTAAGAAATACATTCTGTTTCTTTTCACTGTAACATGTGTGTGTGTAAGGTAATTTCCATGATGACTTGATGTACCCTTTACCCAACCTTTCATACTGGCCCGCTGGTATATACTCTTGGCAGTATTTAAATTGGAAAGTTGTTATCGGAATTGTAATTATTCCGTGTATTATCCATTCAATGACAAGTCTTTCTGACATTGTCAATGGTAATCTCTCAAGTTTTTCAATGCTCAGAATCGTATAGTCTGCTCCTTTTTGTGCCAAACTGATTTGTGTATCAGTAAGGTTAAAGATAGAGAATAATGACGTTGTGTTGATTAAACGCCAGGGCACGTAGCCTGAACGCAGATTTTGAACGTCCAGCCAAGCTGTACAATAGAAGGTAATTGGGACTGACCGTGTCGTAACATTAGTAAGTCCTGCTCTATTATATCAATAGCAGATGATACAATACTGTCCAGTGAATATATTCTGGAGGACAGAGTCATTAACCCATTGTCCACAACAGAAAGTGAGTTTTCCAAATTAATACGATCAATTTCTCGTATTTTTTCTGCTGTATCAATTTGCATTACTTTCCAAGCTTCGTTGTACGCAGCGTATATACCGGCCGCTATGAAACGTTTTTGACGCTGTTTGCGTGGTCCCATTATGAAATCATGCAAGTCAGCACCGTCTTTAAGTAAAGTCAAGTGTTGCTTAATTTCAACTAGTGTGGATTTCTGTAGCCATTCGAGGCAGAGTTTCCCTACACTGTATGTTGTAACTATCCCTGGATGTTGTCTCTGGGAGTACCTTGGGTCTGGCCTGGTCATTTTTAACCCCTGTATTTTGTTCAGGAATCTATCTTGACAGTTATTTGTGTCTGTGGGCCAGATCAACCATTTTTTTCAATCAGGATGTGTTCTGTTCTGGTTAAAAATATGGGATACGTCTATCTCAACATCTGTAGTGCTATTACTATCAGGTGTTGGCTTTGGAATAGACGGTTTGTTTAAGTCTTTTATCTTGGCTAGGCCAAGACAGGTTGTCTGTTGAATGGTATCATTCAAGAATAATATTTGTTCTGGGATCATGCAGGCTCTAAATAATGCTTCTAGACCTTGTACCTGCCAATCTTTTGTACCCCAGATGGTTTTTGTTTCAATGTTGTTCTTCCAGAAATCAAAACCAAATGTAATCATCTTTTCATAAAATGTTTCAGAATAGAACGATTTAGTACAAGTCAGCATTTGTTTTTACCCCTGTCTTATTTAACAGTTTGAAATAAAACGTTTCTGCATCACTTGTGTTGAACCCTAAGAAGTATGGGAATTTCTCGTAAAATGTTTTCGAACTGCTTTGAGGTGGAGTTGCACAATGTTCCCATTGATTATAATTAAAAACATTTCTAGACTGAGTAGATTTATGCAAATAGTGATGTGCAAAGTGATTATAACAATACATTTCTTCATAATTTGATGAACCCTGTAAGTAATCATGTTCTGTAAATTTTGCTGACATTACTAAATCTGACATCATATCATTAATACTTTCAAAGTCCCAATCATCAGAGAATGTACTTGGTTTTACAAAGTCACTTAGTGAAATCTTGAACTGATGTGGATATTTCAAGAGCTCAACCGGGCCATAGATTTCATAATCCGTTTTGTCCCATGCTACCCCACCGGGTATTGGATTGGCTGTGACATTCACTGATGATAGTTCTCTTTTCTCGATGTGAGATGACTTGTGAGGCTTTAGGACCAAGTTGATGTTCTGACTTGCTGTGTCCATTGTACTGTATTTTCCTTCAATGAATTTCCCAAACAAAGAACCATGATGAGCCAAAGCAGGAGGAAAAGTACACCTAACACAATCCAAAATTCAATCCATGGAGAAATCAGATAGGTTTCTTTGAGTTGATGTAGAAGTTCAGTTATTTTGTCTTTAAAAGTTTTTTGTTGCTGGCGTTTCTTCCGATTCGCTTGGATCTTCAGAAAAGTTATCGAAATTGATGAAGTAGCCAGATGCATTTCTGTCAATTGTTGGAATCGCTTCCGGATTTTTATTTGCTTCTGTATTTTTCTTTGTTTCACTAGCATAGTCTGAGGCTACATCGTTGTAGACTGGTGTTTCTTGACGAACTGTTGCAATGTGGGTTTCAAGAGGCACAAGTTCCATGGCATTGTTGCATAGTCCTTTTTTATTCACTGCAGGTTTATCAAATGTGATTAGTCTCTCAGTTTGAACCTCTTGTATTGTAGCAAATTTTGGTACTCTGCTATTTCTTGAGAGTCCACTGGGCCTACTACTTATTATTGGCCACATGATTGTGGTTTTACCAGGTCAATGGATACAACTCGGTTCTCCTTTTTATCAGCAAGGGGCGGTAGTACAACTGATCTTGTTCCGCTGACAGTTAAGACAGGTACTGCTTTTCTGTAAGAAGGCCCAAATTCCTTCTTCACCGCGATCTTCTCTCTGACCAGATCCCCAATCTTTGGAATCCAGACAGGCCTTGCTGGGACAGGTGGTTTATCTTCAGTGGCTGTTGGCTACTGTTTTAACTTTACGTTGCTCAGGCCTTTTCTTGTTTCATTTAAGTCCTGTAAAATAGTCAAACGATCTTTGATATCAAAGCATTTTTCTTCTACCACTGAAGTCTGACTATCAAGGTCCTGAATATGCATTCTAGTCCCGAACAATAGTTCGTATGGACTGAAACCTTTCAGAGAATTTCTTGGCAGATTATTAAGACTACGTTGGACACTTGTTAAATGTTGGACCCACCCATCACCCGAACCTAATACCCTCGCCGTTATAGATTGCTTTATGTCCCGTTTTTTTCTTTCCACAATCCCATTTCCCTCAGGAAGGAAGGGACAAGAGTACCGCAATGCAATGCCCATGCTGGTCATGGCCTCCTTATAAGCTCGAGAGCTAAAAGCAGGACCCTGGTCAGAATGTAGCATGCCAATTGCGTATGTGCCGATAAAGACTCGCAAATCTTTTATAACAGTTCTGGCGTCAGCCGAGCGCTGGGGCCTACATTTTAAGTGAATCTAGTCTTAAACTTTAATGGGACGCATTTCTCCTATTGGATTTCTGCGTATAGATAGCCTTATGCTTTCTAAAAGAAGGGTCCTGGCATTACTCCGGCCGGTTCGCCACTGCGATCTCTGTTGTAGTTTGGACAGCCCATCGCAAATTTGTAGTTATGCAGGCTCATCCCCGGCCACCAGTATTCTTATTGTAATTCTTTCAGAGATGTCTTGATCTCTCGGTGCCCTAGACCTTCACCCATGTGTGCGTCTGCTAGTAACAAGACTCTCCTCTTCGTGTTTGGAATTACTCTATCCCCCACTCCAGGGATTCGAGCAAAAGGAACGGAGTTTGCATCAATTATGTATGTATAAGTGAGTGGATAGTTCAGAGGCAGTGCTGCACAGTCGCCTTTAGAAGACGTTTTTACTGCCAGCATTGTTTCCCCGTCTATGTATTATTCGGAACGCTTTTTTGTGGCTACAGAAGCCGGTTGAGTTGCTTCCGCTGTGGCTCTGTGAGCCAATGAATTCCCTGCAGCGTGAACGCCATCACGCTGATGATTCAGTGTATGTATCACGTGAGTCTTTTGTAGTTCCTTCTGCAAAAGAACTACCTGTTCCCAAAGCTTTTTATGCTTTATTGTGGCACCTGTGGCATCTTTGTAATCGTTTTGAACCCAGTTCTGCAAGTCATTATTGTAAGATTTGACGCAGTAATGCGAATCGCACACTATTAGTGTGGGGAATTCACGATCAGCAATATCGAGCGCCATCTTTAAAGCTAGTAGATCAGTTTGCTGAGCTGAACTATCTTTTTTTTTTTTGTAAAATTTTTATTTTTTTTGTTATTCGTTTAAGAGTGAAAGAGAAAGCAAGAAGACAAGAGGGAACAAAGAAGGAGAAGAACCATAGAACAGGCGACATACCGCCACAATACCCCACACAGGGGGTGCCAATAATCCTGCCATAGAGCCTTCAGACAGATACTATACATTGCCGCCCCCATCCATTAGTGTGTCCGACAGCTGGCTGAACTATCTTTTATGGATTGAGTCATAGTTACCAATGGTCTCAATTTTCCTTCGTGCCAACGGCATTTAACAAACGAGCACGCAGCACTGTAAGCTTGCTTACCACCAACTGCGGGTTGTGCTGATCCGTCTGTATATATTACACAGGCGTAAAGTTGTAGAGGCAGAATCTCAATTGGCAGAGGATATTCTAATTCATATTTTAGATTTTTTAATTTTTTCATGTTCGGGTCAAAATAGTATTTCACGTCTTCTGCAGCAAGAGAATTTTCCCATTCGATCCATTTTGGATTTAATGCCACCTTAGTCAAATTATGTGGGCTTGTTAATACCTAAAAGGCTGATTCTGCTGTTAAAACAGTTATCCTTTTGCCTTGGGCTTGGGCTCTTTCTTTTGCTACAGCAGTTTGAACCGCATTTACAATATTTTCCGTAAGACTGAATGTCTTTTCGGCTTGTGTGTACAAGTGTGATTTATAAGCTATTGGTACCGTTTCTCCCTCATTAGAGGTCAGGTACGTCAATCCGCATCTTCCTGGGATGACTCGGCTTACAAGGTTGCGTATGTTTTCGCGTGTTTGCAATTTTGTTTTAGCTAACATGTCTGCTTGCAATGATCTTAAAATTTCTGTGTGTTTTTGAGTCCAATTGATTGGTTTGAAATCAGGTTTTATTAATTCATAGAGAGGTTTAACCCTCTCTGCATAATTTAGAATGTATGTTCTTCCGAAATTCAGGAAACCTAGAATTGATTGTAAATTTCTCAGCGTTTTCGGTGCTTGGAGTACAGCGCACTTCTCTAAGAAGTTGTCTGCTAGGCTTTTGCCTTCACTTGATAATTCATATCCTAAAAATAGGACAGTTAGATGGGCAATTCGTGACTTTTTAAAGTTGAATTTGTAACCCTCAGCTGCAAACCCAAGTATTATGGTGTTTACTCTTTTCAAGTGAGTATCCAGATCATCATCTGTTAGATAGATGTCATCGACATACGATAATGCTTCATCATCATATATTTGTAGTAACTCTGTTACTCTTGCTGAGAATAATCCTGGGCTATTCTTGAATCCCTGTGGGAGTCGACAGAAATTTTTCTGTGACCCCATTATTGAGAAAGCGGTCAAATACCTACTTTCAGGTGCAATGTTTTGACAAAAGAATCCATTAGAGATGTCTAATGTCGTTTTGTATTTTTTGCGCACAATGTTATTCATCAGTGCTGCACTGTGTGAGTTTTGTACTGCAAATGTTTTACAACATGAGTTAAGGTGTCTGTAGTCCAAAATTAGACGATATGAATCGTCTGGTTTGGAGACAGGAAACAAAGGATTGTTCATTTGTGAGGTGCATGTTTCAATCACCCCCTGGTGTTCAAGTTGATCTAAGATCTCAATGACTTGCTTTTTAGCTTCTTGTTTAATTGGGTACTGCCTTTGTGCAGTGGGTTGACATTTTAACTGGATTTTGTGAGGAGGAGAGTCTTCATCCCAGCCTACATGATTTTTGTATAATGCAGGAGCTTGGGCTACTGCCCATTTTCTTGCATATGTATATTTTCTATGAATTGGAATATGATTTGAGAAGGCAGGCATAATCATTTCTTCGTCATGAGGGCAAACCCTGACAAACTCTGGTGGCCAGTCTTTCTCAGCTAAAAGGATGTCATAGCCTTTCGAAAGATTATCCCAAAAGAGACCTCTTACTTTCCTGGTCTTATCTCCCTCTATACGTAAAGTTATCTCGTATATTTTATGAGGTTTGCTAACTCTGGTATCTGCAGTTTCCACCTGAATGTATTCATTCGTGTCCACTGTCTCCAGAAGATTCATCAAGATTTTGCGAGCTATTGTCACTTCTGCTGCGCTTTCTAGCATTGTCTGGGCCCTCTCTCCGTTTTTCAGTTGTGTCCTCAGTATCCTCGGCATGTTTAATTATTTTAATACTGGCTACCTTCTTTCTTGGAAATTGTAATTTTTTACTTTGATGAGCAGGTTCTTTGTCTTTGGACTTGACGTGCTCTTCCCTGTGTTCTGACCGTCCTCTTCTTTCCGATTTCTGTGAGGAAGTCTGAAAAGATCGAGATGGACGTGTATCAATATCTTGATATCTATCAGGTTTTTTCAAATTATCCCTATTTCTAAGGTTGTATCTTTTCTCAGAGGGCTCCCTCTGGGGAGACTTGTTTCCTCGGTCAGGAGATCTTTCTCTTCGTTGAGGAGACCTTTTTTCTTTGGGAGTGGATTGTTTATTTCCATCCCAACTCTTTTTTGGAGTGTTCAGATTATTTTTAATAAATATCTTTTCAGGATTTTCAGTTAGTTGGGGTTTTACTGGTTTCCCACCCAAACTATCTCTACCTAGTTCTTCATAGGATTTTTCTATGATTCTGGCAAGTTAAAATGGCTGTTCTGCTATATCTGTTTCTTTCAATTTCTGGCGGATCGCCACAGATACTGCTTCTCCTTTTATGTTGGCTAATAATATAGCCGAGACCTGCTTGAAGTCTTTCAGAAATGTCATACCCAGAGTTAAAGCAGGTTCTGGACCGTATTCATTTTGAATCTGTCTTAGCACATCTGGTATTACCGCCATGGACCATGTGTTTTTGTGTAAATGGAAGCAAAGACTGTGCTCCATGTGTCACAGACCTCCACATGTGGTGCAATCCCCATTGGAAGACAGATAGTCAGAATTCTGTGTTTCTCAATAGGTGTAGTATCTGGAAATACTGCCTCTATTTAAGTTATTTTTGTGCTCCCGTTTTGCGGGTGTTTTACCAAGACAGGATTGTATGTTCTGTGGTGTTATTTTGGTTGTGTTCCCCTGATGAGGGGTCAGCTGTGGAATGTTAATTGCTGGTTGGACCGTTGTAGTCCGCATTACATATTGGACTAATTGTCTATGTATTTTAATCAGTTGTTTTAGCTGTGCTAAAAGTTCTGGTACTGACATTTTTTCGATGCCTGGATGTGGTGTGTAGCTGGCTTGAACCGGCCACGTTGTTCCTGGTCTACCTAGTGGACCGAGCCTGGTGATGTGATTATTATGTTTTAGGGCGCCTTTAAACCAGAGCAGGTGCTCTTGGTAATTTAATGGGATTTCAATCTCCTCGAAAGGAGTGTATTCATCCGGAGGTTCCTCTATTTTGTAATAGTGGAATTCGTGTGTTACAGTGTTTGCTGCTGGAAAGTTTATCCATGAATAGAATACCTCTGTCTGCCGATATTCATGGGCCTCTACCACGAATATGACTGTACCACCTCGTGATGTCAGTCCATTTTCTTTAAGTTTTAGAGTTATAGTTTTTCTTATGTTGACCGGAATGAGTATAACATTCGGGTCATTGTCTCGGAGACTTGTGTCATCCGCTAGGAGTTGAGCTGCTATTCTAGCTGCCTACCTTTCGTCATCACTTTCCGTCATTTTTAGTAACAGAAAGGTTTTTGTTGCAGATCAAGTTTCAAGGAAACAAAGATTAGGTGCACAATATTTTGGAACACTGTATCCTTCAACGTTGACTAAACCAAAAACTTTACACAGGAATCTCTTCCTACTAAGTTCAGGCGGATTTTAACCTTTTACCCACTCCAGACGTCTTTTGGAGTATTTACGGGAAAAGGGGTCTGTGTGAAAAAGCACAACTGAGTTACTCTAACGTCTTGCGTTAGATTTATCGCCTTACCAAACGTTGGGCGCCATGTAGTGTAGTTCCTATATTCTCAATAGGCTCTGCGCATTGGAATAATATATTCAGCAGTGTAGACGTAGGACTGAGGTCGACTAGGTCTCTACTGACTATATTAGACTTAAGGTTTGCCAGCTAGCTCAGAGGTCACTAGAAACTTTCTAGAATAAACGAGGAGGAGTTTAACCTCCCTGGATAGACAAGAAGGGATTAGCTTCTGACAACCATAAAACATGACAACTTTGCTCCCTCAAAATAAGAGTGTATATCTAGAGTCGTGTGAAAACAATAGACAGCTATTTGACTCAGTCAAGTGTGCATACTTAGTTTCACCAGAGTGCAGAGAAAAGAGAGACGGGCGTTTTCAATAAAAGGTGTTATTTATTGAGCAGTCTTCTTTCTCATACAAGAGAAATGAATTGCCACAATTGCAATACTTAGCATAAAGTAAAGTGCGTACAGTAAAAGGAGTATTATGAAATAATACTGTAAAAGCATTGATATGGTTTCTTAGCCATATGATACTTAAAATAGATAAAATATATACATACAAATATACATTGACTAACGTACTCAACTGGTGCTTCTAAATACGCCTACCCCGGTGTACCTGACCTAAGCCGAATACGTGCAAAGGTGTAAGTAAGTAGCAGTTTAAGTTAAGTTGGTTTTGCCAAGGAATCTGAATCAAGAATTCTCTTATTATTATTATTATTATTATTATTATTATTACGAATTTTAATATAGCGCCTGGTTACCATTAGGCATCCCCGCGCTCATCCAGAGCAGAGCAACATCACACCAGCATAAGAAATCAGGCAGGAAACAAAAAAGTTTTCAAGAGTTTACGAAACCGTAAAAAACTTGCTTCCGAGCGCAAGTACAGAGGGAGGGAATTCCACAGGGTGGCCACCCTTATGGAAAATCTTCTTCCGCCAGTTCTTTCTTTCCTCACCCTCGTGACCTGCAGCAGGTGTTGATGGTCAGAGCGGAGAGAGCGGGGGGCCTTATAAGATTGGACCATATCCTCAAGGATAGGTGGCCCTTTCCCCTGTAGAAGTTTGTGGGCTATACAAAGTGCCTTAAATTTGACCCTCTCTCTGACAGGGAGCCAATGTAACGCCTTTAGTGCGGGGCGAGCAGACTGACGCCGAGGGAGATCCGTCAGGAGCCTGGCGGCCGCATTCTGCACTTGCTGCAGTTTGTTTAGTGTACATTCCGGAGCACCCAAAAATAGGGCATTACTAAAGTCCAACCGCGAGATGATAAGCCCCTGAATGAGCAACCTCCTGGAGGCTGCTGGAAGGAGAGGTAAAGGGTTTAGTCAGCTCCGTGCCTGGGTATTAGAAAGCAGGAGGTCTGGTATCTCTCTCTCAGGACTCGATATCCCAGTAACCCGCGAGGGTATCTGGAAACACCGGAGCTGGATTTCTCTGCAGGAGAAAAGACAGCGTCTCTCTCAGTGCGTCAAAGAGGAGGGGCGGCGTCCGTGGGCTCTCGCATTAGCTGGGCTCTCGGGCAAGTAGATAGCCGCTCTGCTCCAAAACCACCACTGTGTATTTGCTTAATGTAACGTTGGTATATTTGTACCTGAAAGGTGCCGGGTTTGACGTAAGGTTGGACATAAGACGTCAATGAAGATGTCACTAAGAACTGGCCGTTCTTAGAGTGCTCACAGGAGTTCTAAGACGAAATCAAAACAAAAGCAATGGGGAATTCCCAGGTTGCTGGAGGTTTGGTTTGTTTACAGAACTCATTGTACTTTCTAGGAGCCTGGGGAAGTAGCCTTGCTTAATTTGGACAGCATGGGCTATGACTAAATATGGATATGATTCTCATGCCTTTATAAGGATATTATTTATTATAACCAAATAAGGGCATAAATCAGGAATATCGAATTAGGGTTCTAGATAGAACTACAACAATACATTTTATTATAGAGAACAGAAAGAAGTTGAATCAATTGATCAATTCATGGCTGCCTTAAGGTGGTTAGCAGTGACGCGTACATTTGAGCGGATGATGTATGATCAAGTATTAAGAGACCAATTATTGATGAAAAACAAATCCAGAAGATTCAGGAGAAATTATGATCTTCTGGAGAATTGTCTCTAAAGGCAGCAGTTGATGTTGCTAGAAGAATTCAGGTAACTGAAAAATGTATACGGTTGTGCAGAAGGAGAAAAAAGGTGATGGAATTGTTTTTGTGGTAGGAAGTGAGAAAAGTAGTAAGGGAGAGAACAAAAATTGGGATGTAAAGAGTGCAAGTGGAACTAGTAACAAGATTGAACCGAATAGTAATGCTAAAGGGTTGTTGTGATACAGGTGTGGATCCAACAATCATTTCTAAGTCGTGTCCAGCTGCAAGCAAAGTATGCAGTACATGTAAGAAAATGGACAGTTTAGTCGAGTGTGTAAAAACATTGGGAGGAAGTTTCATTTTGTTACTAGTGATTCTGTGGAGAATGAATATGGCATGCAAGGTGTGGTGTTGAGTATCCAGAGAAAAGAGGTGTTCATTTATTATCGATCGGGTTCAGGTGGAAACTATGTTGGACTCGTGCACATGGTATGCTATAATAAGCACAAAATGTGTTTGATAAATTATGGCCAGGTAGGAAGTTGAAGAACACCAATGAAAGACCTGGTAGTTATTCTGGTCCCAGGATTCCGATGGTGGGTGTGATGCATGCTAAATTAGAATGTGCTGGTAAGAAGTGTTTTGGGAAGTGTTTGTGGCTTAGAAGGTCACTATGATCCTGGGTAGCCCCATATTTTTGAACTTGGGATAAAAATGGACCCATGCGTCAACCTGCCTGTGTATTATGTGAGTGATGAAAGTATATCTCGTACAAAGGACGTGGTTTATTGTAATTTGAAAAAAGGGTTTCCAAGTGTGTTTGGGGATCAGTTAGACAGGATGAGATATTTTGAGCATAACATTTTTGGTGTGAGAGCTGAGCCTGTAAGGCAGAAATTGAGGAACGGACCATTGATCTACAAAACGAAATTGAAAAATACATTCCCGTATTTATTTTAAAAAAAAACATAATTGACCCATTGAAAGTTCTGACTGGTATCTTCAGCTGTAATTTCTTTGAAATCCAATGGTGTTTTGAGATTGTGTGTGGACTTACGATTTGATTATAAGGCTATTTGGGTGGATGCATTTCCTTTAAACAATTTGCAGGAACTAGTGTTGTCAATTGGTGAGGCTGCAATGTTTGCTACAAATGATTTGGTCAGTGTATTTCATAAATTGTGGGACATTCCACTGCCTCTTCTTCAGGCAATAATTCAACTCCACACGGAAACGTGGATAAGAATCAAGCTAGGCGAAGGCTGCCATGTCTCCAGGAAGATCCAAACTGAAACCGGCGTCAAACAAGGGTGTGTATTGGCCCCACTTCTTCTCAACCTGTTTATATCCGACCTCTCTCCAGCTCTTGACAGTGTAAACTGCCACCCTCCTCAACTCGACGGGACTCGCATCACCAACTTGCTTTACGCCGATGATCTGGTGCTTTTAAGCCACACAAAAGTGGGTCTCCAGAGACTACTGGATGAATTGCTACCCTATACTACAAGAAACCATCTAGAGCTTAACTTGTCAAAAACTAAAACCATCTCTTTTGGGAAGCAAAAAAGGTCAACAGAAAGGTGGTACTTCAACAAAACAAAGTTAGATTCA
Organism: Lissotriton helveticus; assembly: GCF_964261635.1. Classification (NCBI taxonomy): domain Eukaryota; kingdom Metazoa; phylum Chordata; class Amphibia; order Caudata; family Salamandridae; genus Lissotriton; species Lissotriton helveticus. Next base: position 646,349,475 of record NC_136070.1, read on the forward strand.
ACTCCCAGTTACAAATACCTGGGCATTTTTCTGGATAGAAGAGGCTCCTTTATCAAGCACAAAGAAGCAAAGCTCTGTCGTTAGACGTGGCTGCTGCAAAGTTGGCAAACAGCTACTAGGTCCCAAGTTAACACCCATGCTGAAAGTAATGAAAGCCAAAGTAATCAACTCCCTGGCGTATGGCCACGAGATCACCAAAGGCACAACTAGTATATTAATAAACAAGTTAACAACAAAAATCTTTAAAAGAGCCTTCGGGTTGCCAAAATCTGCCTCGCCAGCTCAAGTGAGACTTGAATTGGGTCTCCAAGATCAGCATGGAGTGGAGGCAGGTACATTCATTAAACTGTGTCATAGACTGCGCCGCACCCAGGAGGGTTCCTTGGAGGCCCGACTCTGGCAGGAAATACAGCAAAAACAGACCAGCCACAAGCAACGGCAACTCCTGGATAACAGCCTACAGCCTACAATTACTAGGCGCAAAAGATCTTTGGGATATAAATCCATCTCTCCCGGTGCAAAAGTACGCCATCAAAAAATCCGTTAGATTGTGGTCCTTTCACTCGGACAGGGCGATACTCTCAAAGAGGAGACACGCCTGGGCTGTAATCGCCAATTTTAAAGTGGTTGTTTAGCCGCTCTACCTGTCAAGCACATACGCACTTTATTGGAAACGCACGTTTATAGCCCTGAGGATGGGAGAATGTCCCTTTCTGAAGAAGCTCCCGGAATGGCGGCGGCCGGGTAGTAGCACGGAATGCAGATTGTGTGGCTACCATTCAGAATCAATGGAACATATTGTCTGTGCATGCCCTGCACTGCTCACAGCCAGACTGTCACTGTTGCGAGGCCAATGTATTATGTTGGGAGTTCGATCTTGCCGCCAAGCAATAATGGCCGCTCTCGACCCTGACAACACCAAGCTAAACATTGGGCTTTCGAAATTTGTCCATAAAACGTTAAAATTCCTTGAAGCCACTCTCCAATCCAAAGTCTCCCCATCATAGCAGAGCAGTTGAGTTAACAGACACAACATCCTAATCAGAGACTACAAGAAACCCAGATGTATGTACTGTATCAGAACATTATCAGATCGTATTGGCCCCCCCAATCTTAAGTTATTTTAAACTAATTGTTTTAAAACTTTTATCACAGTCATTTCTATTAATTTTTGTCATGTCGTAAATTGTAAATGGTTTTTTTAACCAATCAATAAAGAACATTATTATTATCAGTGTATATCATCAAATTCAGCTGGATCATGATTCTAGGTAATGCACACCATCATCTGCATGAAGTAGAGGTCCGTACCCATAGGTGACTAATGCACCCTGTCCTGATGGAAAAACTGACTGTCTCATACCACAACTATGGATGCACAATTCTACCCACTCCTTCCCCTCTGCAGAACGTATGCATTTCTCTGTTTACTTTCCTCTTGGCTTTATCAATAGCCGCTGGCTTCTCCTCCACATTCTATTATGTCCTAGGTATCAATTCTGCAGCACGGACTGCCATAAGCAAAGGGTGGTGGGGTGGGTGGGGTCACGCTGGAGGTGTTGCGTGGAGGGGTTACAAATACAACATAAAAAACTAACCTTTTTCCGGCGGCCTCCCCTATTCCTGCCTGGTCACAGCACAGACTCCCTGTCCAATCCCCATGCTGCAGAACTCCCCACCCAGGGGCCCACTCACTCCCCCACCTCACTTTCATGCTGTATTTTGAGACGTGGCGGTGAGCAAGCAAAATACTGCGGCCACCATGTCCTACGATGCACGCCTCATAGGACAGGCTCTTCCCCATTGCCGCACTCCTCCGACAACAAACCCTCACACCCCACCGCAGGCAAGAGGCATAACACTATCCCTACTGCTTCATTGACACCAAACCTTCCTCAATAAAATTCCTCCACACCAGTCTCCAAGCTACCAGCCACTGTGTACAACACTTCTTAAATGGTGGCTAGTAGTACAATCTCATCCTCCTTTTAACCAAAACCTAACCCCTGCCTACCAATATCGCCAAAATCACCTCCAGTCCGTAGGCCGTCTGAAACCCCCCAAACCACCATTATGTTGTTGTCCCACCTGTTATTACTAACAAGGGGGGGAGAGAGAGATATATATCGAAATGGATTCGTTCTCCCTGGTCAAATGTACATAAACAAAAAGAATCCACTCCTTGGGTGTATCCTCCAGAAGTGGGGAACACCCTTGTTGTTTTTGGTCCCCTCACACACCAACAGGCCCCTTGGTGTCATGCTTCATCATCGGGGTCATCGTACCCCTCTACGGGGTACGGCATGCTGCGACCTACGAATACGCGGGAGCACTTAAGATGAATATGTGTGGTGTGGATGGGGTATTTAAATGTGAGTGTAAAGTGGGGTTTAGATCTAAGTGAGTGAAGTTTAAAAAGAAACCTAGCCTGTGGGGTAACAAAAAAACTTTTAATGGGCCCCCAGGCTGGTACTATTAAAATAGAGTGTGGGAGGTTGATAATGCAAACAATGTGCACTACCTCCTCTCTGTGTGCGTCGACATGTTTCGGTGAAAACACCTTCTTCAGGACGGGGTGCACAAATCCCCACCTTACTCACGTTTCTCTATCTTATATCAGGATTTCTAATAAAAGTGAGATTATAAAGTGCAGGTAATAATGTACCTAACAAAAAACGTCGCTTATTGGTCGACTGTTTTGTAGGGGCAGAAGTGCTTCATGAGCGCATCGTCAGGGTCTTTTTATGCTAGTTAGCACAATTTCAGCGAGGAAATTCCTCCCGACCGACCCCTCCGTGGCTCCGGTGATTGTGAGCCACGGAGGGGTCGGTCGGGAGAAATTTCCTCGCTGAAATCGTGCTAACTAGCATAAAAAGACCCTGAAGATGCGCTCATGAAGCACTTCTACCCCTACAAAACAGTTGACCAATAAGCGACGTTTTTTGTTAGGTACATTATTACCTGCACTTTATAATCTCACTTTTATTAGAAATCCTGATATAAGATAGAGAAACGTGAGTAAGGTGGGGATTTGTGCACCCCGTCCTGAAGAAGGTGTTTTCACCGAAACATGTCGACGCACACAGAGAGGAGGTAGTGCACATTGTTTGCATTATCAACCTCCCACACTCTATTTTAATAGTACCAGCCTGGGGGCCCATTAAAAGTTTTTTTGTTACCCCACAGGCCAGGTTTCTTTTTAAACTTCACTCACTTAGATCTAAACCCCACTTTACACTCACATTTATATACCCCATCCACACCACACATAGTCATCTTAAGTGCTCCCGCGTATTCGTAGGTCGCAGCACGCCGTACCCCGTAGAGGGGTACGATGACCCCGATAATGAAGCATGACACCAAGGGGCCTGTTGGTGTGTGAGGGGACCAAAAACAACAAGGGTGTTCCCCAATTCTGGAGGATACACCCAAGGAGTGGATTCTTTTTGCTTATGTACAGTTGTCCCACCTGTAACAGTGCTCAATGTGAACCACTGGGCCTGGGCTTGGGGAGCTTAACAGAGGCACAATCACTCAGTGTACTGGTCTGGGCCGGTAGCCACGAGCGACGCTTCCCATTTATTTATGCTCTCTGGCCACGCCTGGCGAGAGAGTTTACCAAAGTATGCATGTCCTTCCAGGCTAAGAGTCCCTGTCAGATGCACGCTCGGCATCTAGACCACTACATCCCATCCCAAGTCAGTGTTCAAGCAAAGCAACAAATTTAACACATATAATCTGTGAGCCTTTGACTTGGTCTTGGATTGAGTCTCAGGTCGTACCTCGGGGGGCGTTCTCCTTGATTTGCCCAAGGGCTGCTAGGTGAGAAGGTACTGGTGATCGCAGTCCTCCCGATCTCTTTCGCCTTAGGTGAATGTGGGCTCATCACGGCTTGCTCTTCCACCGGGCCTGGTAATAGGCCCTCCGCCGTTGCTTGTCCACCCTCTGCCTAGCTGGCAGGCATTCGACCTGAGCCAGAGTCTTGTACTCGCTTGAACCAGGACACATTTTGGGTGATGATATCATCACCTCTTTGAGCCTTGACGGCGGTCCCGTTGATCTTCAGCACGGTCCACACCCAGGGCTCATATGTTGAACTCAACTTCCCTCTGCTGCGTCAGATCCTTATTAGGACTGTGCACCCTGGCTCAAGGATTCTTGTTTTGGCTCTTCTTTTCTTGTTGGCGCTCTCGTTGGTTGTTGTTCTTCGTGCTTGGGCATTTGCGGGGTTGTACGGTTCTGGAGCCAAGCCGTCTGCGATGGGGATGGTTTACTGCCAGGGCCCAGTCGGCATCAGGGACCAGGGAGATCTCTGTGTCATACAGTATGGGGTGCTGCGATACACCAGCAGGAACTTGTGCAGCGCCACTTCTGGGTCGGCCTGCCCAGAGACCACAATCCGCGGGACTTTATTGAGGGTCCGCATAACACGTTCGGCTTCTCCATTGGCTTGCGGCCATTGGGGAATGATGCGGTGGCGATGAACCCCCAACAGTGCCAACATGTTCTTGAACTCTGTTCCTTGAAATGGGGGCCCATTATCCATCTTGATTTCGTGAGGCAACCCGAAGAGTGAGAATGTCTTCTTCAGGACTGGTTGTAGGTGGGCAAAGGATGTGGACGCAATTACCTTAACTATGGGGTATTTTGTGCAGCTGCTGATTAACACTGCGGTGACATGGCCGTCTGGAAAGCTCCCGAAGTCCAGACTTATGTGTGACCACGGGTATGTCCCAGGATCTTCTGTTATCACTGGAGCGGGGCATTCTTGGCTGCTTAGGAGCTGACATGGCGTGCAATTTCTCACCAATTTGTCTACATCAGTTTCGAGCCCCAGGAACCACACCTTTTTCCTCATGCGAGATTTCATCCGCATGGTCCTATGGTGTCTTTTGTGGGCTAGGGTGGTAGCTCGTTCTTGCAGACTTGCGGGAATGACTATTCAAGAGCCTCTCAATATCATCCCATCTGCTGCGGCACTTAGCTCACCCCGCACCTTCCAGAATTTTACTAGCCGGTCTTTGTCTGTTTCGTTCCATCCATTCACCCTGTGTAGAAAGTCTTCCTAGGACCCTTTTTGGAGTGATTTCAGCACCCTCATAAGTACAGCATCTGTGCTGGTCTCCTCTTGATCTAGGAATACCTGGCTTTGGTTGGCATGAGAGCCTTGCTCGTGTATGCAAGCGGTTTCCATTTTCCTGGTTGCGTTTCCTGGGTAAGGATGGCTCCTAGCCCGACTGGGTGGCATCCACCAGGAGTTCCATCATCCATGTGGTATCAAAGTATGCCATGGTGGTTTTCCCCAGGAGTGCTGCTTTGATCTTTTGGAAGGCGTCTTCTTTTTTCTGGTCCCACTTCCAGGTTGCCTCCTTCTTCGTCAGTGCACATAGCGGTTCTGATAGCGTGGCTAGGTTCGGTATGAACCACCCGCAATAAGTGGCCATCCCAAGGAAGCTTCAAATCTCTGACGCGGTCATCGGGGCAGGGGCTTGTTGTATGTTTTGTGATTTTCCCGGGTCTACTCTGACACCATCCCGGCTGAATACGTAGCTGAAGAAGTCAACGAATTTCTGGTAGAAAATGCACTTTACTCGGTGAAGGGTCACTCTGTATTTGGCAAGATGTTGGAGCATGGTTCAGAGGTGGCAATGGTGTTCTTCCATAGTCGCTGAGTGTATCAGAATGTTATTGCTGATATTTAGCACTCCCTGGAGCACTTCCCGGATGGTGTTCTGGAAGATCTCTGCTGCTGATGAGATGCCAAAATTCAATCTCTTGTAGCGGCGTAAGCCTATATGGGTCGAGGAGGTTGTGATGTACGGGCTCTCCTCAGCTAGCCTCAACTGATGGTATCCTGCATTGAGGTCGATCTTGGAGAACCAGAGGTACCAATTCAGATCGGCCAGGATGTCATCAACGGTTGGTGTCAAGTGTCTTTCACGTTTGATCGCCTGATTGGGTAGGAGCATGCCGATACATAGCCAGATCTTGCCGGGTTGCTTTGGTTTCTCCGCGTTTACCATGGGAGAGACCCAGGGTGTCGGTCTGGTGAACTTCTTGATGACCCCTAGCTGTTCTAGGTGCTGGAGTTCTTTCTCAACGAGTGGCCTGAGGTGGAGAGGTATTCACCTGTGTCTTAAGGTAACTGGCTTCACAGCCTTGTCTATGTGTAGTTTGATTGAGGCTTTCTTTATGCATCCGAGTCCTTCGAATAGCTGTGGGAAGAGTTCTAGGACATCATCGGTCTGCAGGGTGTTGACTGCATTGGCAAATGTGACCAGGCCGAGATCCTTGGCAGTGTAGCTCCCTACCAAGATGTCAGCTTCTCTGTCAACCACGTGGAAGGTGGTGGTGACCGCGTGGCCTTCCGCCTTTACTTGGACGGTCATCTTCCCCTTGAGCGGGAATGGCATTTTGCTGCTGTACGTGAGGATCCTAACATGCGACGGGGTTAATATCAGTCTTGGTTTGAGTCGCTTGTATTGTTGGCACCCTATCATGTTAACAGATGTTCCCATGTCAATCAGCGTGGTGACCTGGGATCCAGCAATTTCTAGGGCGCCCGTGGATTATGAGCACCTCTTTCATTTGAGGTCCATCGATGAGTCCTCAAGATAGTGTCTTTGTCATGTGGATGTCTGGGCTGTCTTTGGGTTTTCAGAATCCTCTTGCGATAGGTGATTTACTGCCCTTAACAATGGTTGTCGTCCTTGGGCTCCTCAATTCCGCTGGCCTCCTCTGCACGTCACTGCGAGTCGGTTGGGGCTGCCCCACTTTGAACATGTCCGTCCTTGCGCCGGGCATTCTTCCTGTGGGTGCTCTTCCCTTCCGCATTATATGCAGCATGATCCTTGTGTGCCTCTCCCTGACCGCCGCCCACGGGTGCCTCCGTTTTGGGTGCGAACAGCATCCGCTCTTTCTGGTTTGATCGTAACTGGTTTCTCCGCTTGTTGGGATAAGGCGATATCCATTCCTGTCGACCTGGCATCAAACAGGTCTTGCGACCTGGCCAAAATGAGGATGTCTTCCAGGGTGATGCCCGGTTGGCATAGAACGAGTGTCCGAAGAGTCTTGTTTCGGCATCCTTGCATTACTTGGACCCGCACCTCTTTGTTCTGATCATCGTCCGTACATGTGCTCGCTAGCTCATGCAGCCGTGCATGGAATACGTTCATTGACTCCCCTTCAATCTTACATGCTTGTCGCAGTTCAAAAATCTCGTAGTCCGGGTTCAACTGGGGATCGAAATGCGCATTCAGGGCTCTGATCGCTGCTTTGTAGTCATTGGGCGCTCCGGTGTCTGGTAGGTGGGCAAACAACATGTAAATTTATTTGCACATGAAGTGCAACAGTGGGGACCTCTTTACTGCGCCATTCTTTTCTCGCGTTGCTGTAAAATAGGTATCCAGCCTTGTGAGCTCGATTGTCCATCTGGAGATGCTGTGGCCGGGTCTATGAGCTCACTGAATGGGGGCAACACGTTAATTTGGGAATGTTGTGATGTTGGTTGCACAACTGGGAGCCCAGCTGGTTGGGCAGGAGGTAAGTGTGGTGGTGCAGCTTGTGCAGCCTGGTCCATCATCTTTGCACGTGCGCCGCGTGCCTTGCACAATGCCTTTCTGGTGCGGCGCTGTGGTGGTGCCTAGGGGTGGCTTGAAGACTCCCTTCCTCACACCACCTTGTGATGTCCTTCTTGCGGGCTGTGGCCTTGCCTCCTCCACAGCTGACTGGCGTTTGAATGTGAGGCTGCTGCCCCTTCGCAGGCAGTGTCTGGAACTGCCCCTCAATAGCAGGATACCTGAGGGCTTCGATCTTATGGAGTGGTAGAGAGCCTGTGCTATGGGTGCGCTGTTGCTGGAAGACAGCAGGAGGCGATCTGTGCTTGCGTGCATCACAGCACGAGCAAATAAGGCTCAAAACCAGGCATATACTGGGAGAACACAGCTTCGCTCGGCCTCCCAGCAGATGTGAGGGCTCATGTAGGGGCAGGCAATGCCTCGTGTCTTGCGCTGCTGCAGTAGTGCGTGACTCAAGCAGGTGCTTTTGGTGCCGCTGGGGTCTTTAGCTTACCCAGACGCGACGATGACACTCCGCTGATCTTTGAGGCCTAATACCACGGCCGGGGCCAGAATGTTGTGACGTCTCCCACGTGCTATGCTGCAAAGGTGTCAATTTTCGCACCGCAGGGCCATCGGGAAGGGAGCAGGTGCCAAACAGGCGGTGGGGGTGAGTGACGCTGTGCGTGGACGATGAAGGCCCACCCTCGTCGCCAGTGTAACGTGCTTGATGCACAATCACTCAGTGCACTGGTCTGGGCCGGAAGCCATGAGCGACCTCCGCCCATTTATTTATGCTCTCTGCCCACGCCTGGCCAGAGAGTGTTACAAAGTATGCATGCCCTTCCGGGCTAAGGGTCTCTGCCAGATGCATGCACTCCATCTAGACTGCTACACCACCATGAGGATTCTTGCAGCACTCAGAATGACGCCTTGCACGTTAATTGTGCTGGGATAGAATATAGAGTGACAAAAAAAGGTCTGCTCTTAAAAAATTTTGATTTACCCTTATTTGTCCACTAGATGGCAGAATCCATCTAGAATTACAGCTAAATGGGCATAGGATCAAAATCTAATTTTATTCATTTCACAACATTTTGAAAAAACATAGGCATAAATTAAAGAAACGTATTTTGTTTAACAAATAGTTTGCCAAAGGTAGATGTATGAGGCAGGGTTAAGGGTGTCTTAATGGGACGTAACAGCCAGCCGTTCTCCTCCTATAACGTTGTAAAGTTCATCTGGTTGATTGATGAGGGAGAGATTTTGGGGAGGGGGAGTTGCTGTGAATGCAGGAGTGCTTAGCCATTTTGAAAAGTTTACGTCCTGCGGAGAGGGTAATCACCTCTGTAAAGACTAGACAGAATCGAGTTATGTTTATTGTTGGGTTTTCGTGGGTAAATATTTGGAGTTTGAAGCAGAGGCTCACTCAAGGCCAGTGGTTGTAATATGTGTTTACTACAGGCAAAGTGACATTTTGATCCCCACTTTTTGGTGACTTGCGTACCTGAGACATGCAAGGAATTTTATTATTTTCGACTCTCTTGACCGTAGCTGTCAAATTTCCCAGTTCCTTGCGTATCGAGCAGTTGCAACCCAGGGGTTTATACACATTTGGGATAACCAAGGTTACAAGTCCTAGAATTCAAAGAATAAACACCTAGATTGCAGCAGATAATCATTGGCAGACTTTGTAGGGCTTTCTTTCTACCTTAGGGGATGATGACAAGTGCCCTGTTGGCATACATGACAACATTTTGGAAGAGGAAAGTGGGAGTTAAAAAAAAATAGGAGAATGTATTTCTCCCATTGATTTCTATTGTGTCCTGCATTGGGTATATTGGCATGTATGGAACTTGCAAGTGTGCTGCTGAAGGATCGGAAATCACTATGGCAGACAGAGAAAGCGTGACAAAAATGTCCACTTTTTGCAGGAGCAGGTTCCTGGCAGTGCATAATCTGAGTCACATAAAACCAGGCCCTGCATCTGAATCCCGCTGAGGAATTGGGTTTCTTCATGCAGGAATTGGGAGGCTGGGGACTAGCCTCAGAATCGTAATCTCCCGCCTGAATGGGGAGAGTTGGCATGTACGTTCAGTTTGTTTGCGGACTCCTGCTTAAACCTCTTATTCGCAGGGATTCGAGTCATAAGTAGAAGTAGGGTTCCAGGTTCTATGGGAGTTATTTTTTTAACATTTTCACCTGTACTTATCCATATGCATTTTGTATTTTGTGAATGAATGAAACAGTACCTCATGTGTTTCCACATTTATTTAACCAATAAATGTGCACTCATACTTTGATGCCTGTCCGACTTTAGCAAGTTTGGAAGCCAAATATAATAAAACTTTAAAGCCACATGAAAACATTTACTTAATAGCACAAAAATTTTAAGATATGCATTAATTTCTACTATTTGGAGCACCACACATAAACCACTGGTTTGTATAGGTCTGTACAGGGTGCATGGTGTTCCTGGTGACATGGAGGTTCGTGTAACCCTAATCCAGAATTAAATCAATGCATCCCTGGCTCCAACATCTCGCCCTTCAGTACTTGGACTCATTGACCTCACCTCTAGCCCAGCACACATTAGTTCATCCCATAGCTATAAGGCTGCTTCTGACTCACCAAGACCATCCTTCATGCCCGAGCTAAATGCCTTCCATGTCACTATTAATTCAACCCAAACAGTCCTATATTTCACCCACAGACCAAGGCTTCGTCCATCAAACCCCCACCTAGGGTGAGATGGGATCCATTTCTGATCCAGCACAAAGGCTCCTCTGTATCTGCTCTAGTGCCAGCCCAATGAGTCCTCCATTTTAACCCTCATCCCAAAAACTCATTTTAACCAGGTTCCAAAGTTCCAATCAGTACTGCACCTGCTCCATGATGCAATGTGTCCCAGATCTTCTCTATGTCTCCTTCATGCCAAGGGCTCCTCCTTTATCCACTGTGCCCCGGGCACTTCCATGTATCACTCAATCTAAGGGTTCCCCCATTACATGCTATGCCCCCAAACTCTTCCTTGCCTTTCTCAGCCTAAGAGCTCCTTTGTGACGCAACTCACACCAGGGCTCCTCCCTCTCCGCTACCTGTGCCGCATGGCTTCTCCGTTTCACCATCAGCTCAAGAATTCCATTTCACCCATAGCACAAGGACAAGGAGTTGTCACCCACTAACTCTAATGCCCCCATCCCATTCCAAACTCCTTGGGTCCAACCTTCCCTGCAGGTCAAGGGGCCACTTTCAGAATCCAATATATTTTTTGTTAATCAATAAAGGAAGCAAAATCGAGTTGCAGGTTTAAGAGCTGGGTCTCATCTCTACCGCAGCCTGTGTTACACTGAGCGATTGACCGCGGCTGCAGAATGTGTCTTGCAATCTTTTCATTGGCTTGGAACTGATCTCAACCAAAAGGACCTCGCTATCCGGACAGCAGTTCCTGGATAGATTCCAAAAAAATGAAGGACGTGGTCCATTTCCCACTCTACGGATTGTGTTTGACCGAGGTGGCTGGTTGCGTCTTGAACAAAGCGTAAATTGAAGACACGTCCTTCATTTTTCTGGAATCTATCCAGGAACTGCTGTCCGGATAGCGAGGTCCTTTTGGTTGAGATCAGTTCCAAGCCAATGAAAAGATTGCAAAACAATTCTTCCTGCCCAACGTCGTTGATCCAATCACCCCAATAACCCTGGGGCACCCTTTCTTTGCAATTAAACATTTTTCCTGATGATGGTCTTAGAGACTACAGCTACAAAGACCGAAACGTCGACCTGCACACCATCTCCTATGAAACTTATGTCTGGAAGAGCTATAATGATATATGCTTTTTAGTTGCTCTCACCTTATTTACAGGAGTGGTTGTTCTGTTATGAATTGTTTTGTTGAATTGATCTATACATTCTTTCGTGAAATTTTGCATTAGATTCAAGATTTTTATGTATCCCCTCGAATAAATTTGCAATTCAGCAATTAAATACAGAATATATATTTTCTATAAAAATAGGCTCTTCCGTGTGTTACTTTTGCTCTAAGAGATTCCTAAGTGTTGTTCTGTAGACACCTGCAAGAAAGTTCATGTATGACAATCTCACTGATTAAGTTCTCAACAAATGATGTGAATGATAGTGATCAAACAAATCCCTTGTAGATGACTTTACCTTGTATTGAACATTGCCCAAGCCTACAAGGGTGGATTGAGTTACCCTCTCTATAATCAGTGTACTCTAGCGGCAATGCCAATACGGGGTACCTAGGCATTGTGCTTTCAAACTTCCGTATTATGTAAGGGACTCTATATGCTTCACTGAAACAACAAGCTAATATGTTGCATGGGTATTCACATGACACAATGAGAAATATAGCATCACTTGATTATTCATTTTAAAGCCTGCATACAAAGCACTAAATTGCTTTGCATTGCACGAGCACTTGTGCGGATTTTACTAACAGAAAAATCTCGCATTTGTGGTGGTGGGATCCCTACAATTACAAAAGGTTTATTTAACCAGCCATTCTTGATGCCTTAAATCTGGTGCTATACTCAATGGAAGACTACCTCTCTGATTCTTTGAGTAAAGCAGTAGCTATATACACACTTTTTCTTTACACAGTAACCGCCTTTCATATCAACACGTTTCAGCCCTATATTCTCTTTGTCTGCCTCCTCAGGACAACATGGACATATTCTGTTTTCATTGAATTTCTCGAATAGTCTGAATTGAACAATAGATGTACTGCATTTTGCTCCAGATGCAAATAAGATTTAAATTACAGTGGCCTGAATTCAAGAGACAATAATTAGGAGAAACTAAAGTTTGTCACATGAGCACTGCAGCAGCTTATCACTGGAATTGTTTTTCTCAGAGACTGACCTGATTATTTCATGCTACAGATCAATATAAGCGAACCCTTGATTTGGAACATACTTTTATATCACATAATTTTGTTTAAGACATAACTTGATGCTCTGCACTATAAGAGTTACTGCCCCCCCCCCCCCAACTCGGAGTTTGCTTAAAAAGGAGAGACATTTTATTTACTGGAACAAAATGCAGTACATCCATCCATCGAAACATCGATTGAACATCAATACTACAAGACAATGGTAATGTCTTGTACCCTTGTGACCTGTTGTCCAACCCCTGTGCCTGTCATGCACTTCTGGTCTCTTCTGTGCGTATGAGTCATTAAGGGTCTGCTAAAGAATCCACAGTGAAGTACAGGTGTCACAGCAGGTGTCACAGGCACAACACATCACTAGACATCAGGTGCTGAAGAACACTACAGACAGACTAATGAAAAACTTCAGAAAACACAAACATATGATTTACAATTGAAGCCCACAGTGCCATGGACCAGGAACACTCAACATACGTAAGGCAGGTGCAAGCAGTGAACAAAGTAGGTGTTCATTAGAGCAACACAGTTCCGGTGGTGTGGGCACACGTTCACAGTGCCCTAGCAGTGTAGACGCATCATTGTCTTTCGGCTGTGGTCACACCATACAAATACCACATACATACATAATCATTACTTAGACTAGGTGTATGTTGGCCTATCTGTTATTGTGTAAGACGAATGGTGGAGCACCAGATTAAAAAACGGCTCCATCATTCTAGCTTGCTCTCCCATAAATCACTGTTATCGCAGGACCCTCCCATTGCAGATTCACCGCCCCCCCAACAGGTTATATTATGTAGTTAGGTGTGGCAAGGTTGCCATATTGAGCAATGTCTGTCTAAGTGGCAACCTCTTCAGTTCTAGGATATGCCTTGCGCGGTCATTGGGGGTTTCCACAAGGTCCCCATCTGCTGTACGTATTTCGTGTTCTAACTCAGCTATGTCCCTGTGTTTGCAAGCTTTGGCTGCAGAGTGGTAGGATAGTATCTGTCCCCGTAAGGACGCCTTTAAAGCTTCCCAAAGTATGGTGGGCGGATCCTCCATATCTTTGTTAGTGGTGAAATAGTCAGAAATTTGTTGTTGGAGGCAGTCCAGAGATCTCTACTCTTGCCATGCAGAATGATGATATGAAAAGAATAGGAAAACAGGTACCACAGGAGGAAATTAATACACATCTCACAATCATCACAAGTGCATCAGTTAGGATTATATTTTTACAGTTTGTTTTGTATGGGTGTCTGCAATGTCTTAAGGTATCCAAACTATCAATTCAATTATTTTTATTTTCTATTGTGTTTTAAATTACAATGTCATTTGTAAAGTCATATGTAAAGTGTAAAGTTTTTTGACACACATTTCTTTTATTTAGTTTAACTACTTTTTTAGTTGAACGTTTTTGTGTTGGTAATAGTATTGCATATCTACACTGCAGTGTTTAATTTGTAAAGAAAAATAAAATGAGTGCCGGGGCTCTTGTCAGGAGTCAGCTTGCACCAGCCCATTTCTCCTGTTAGCACCGCCTAACACAGAACTGCGAAAGTGGGGAGAGGGTGTGGCGTAGTGGCCAGAACTGCTGAATTTCGGAGCTGTGGAGTCAGGTTCCAGTCTTGGCGTCAGCTCAGCATCCTGTGATTCTGGGCAAATCACTAAATCTCCCCGTGCCTACCATAAAATACTGTGTCCTCCTTAACTGGTGCTCATCAAAAGCGCCGGTGTTAATGATGAAGTCCTCATGCTGAACATCGGAAACCGCCAACTCAAATTAAGCCCTGTCCCTCTGAGTTAAAATACGTTAAGGTCATATACAAATGTGAAATCAAGTTTTATCACAAGAAGGCACAAAAGGAGGTTCTTTAAAACAGGCAGTATCACAAAATGTTTTGGGGAGTAGTGGTGCAGCGCAGCTCCAAAAATTCTTCATAAACCATCACCTAAACCCGCGGAGCTACTTACTATTTTATCACAACTGGGTCCATCATTCCTACCTTGCATTCATTCACACATTTACCGTGCTCAGAGGATTCAGTAAGGATCCAAAAGAGGAGTTGCGGTGCTATAGCGGAGTGCCTAAACTAAACTTTATACATTATTTACAACTGCAGTTTTATTTCTAATACTATGGTTTTGTAAAAGAAGAATTTTAAAACACCCCACTATTCATTTATTTAATTGATATGCTAGTAAAAGTTAACTAAAGGACAACAAGACCTGCCTAATTCTCCATCTATTTAATTTTTATTTAGAGATTAAATCTCCTAGCATGATCTATACGTTTTACTAAAATGAAAATAATTCAGTTATGCAATAAATCCTGAAAGAAAAGTTAAATTTCAATAACATTCATTTATTAGCATGACAGCTCTGAAAAATAAGTTTTAGGCATATTACCCAATATAGAATCGAAGACATCAGCATAGAATAAATACCAAAAGTTCAACGACGGACCCTTCCTAATGTCAGCACCTGGCTGTTTTTCGCCCCCAATTAATAATTAACCCCAAGATAACTAGAGGGAAGTGTGTGCACACTGACTAGCACCCATCGTTACTGTGCTGATTCCTAACGGAATTATATACAAGTTAAACCACTGCAAAGGTGCACCACAACAAGAAATTGAGCAAATTACAATGCTATTAATAAGCATGAAAAAGAACGTTTTGAATTGACAGGATGTTGTTAATCTTCAAATGATCTTTATTTTCAGTGTATTCAAAACAACAATGTACAGCCGACGCGTTTCGTCCCAAGCTGGGACTTCTTCAGGGCTGTCGGTAAAAACACACAAACAAGTGATTACTATACTAGCTACGTTAAGTGATAAACAATTCAACAACAACACAATTTACACAACAGTTTTTTAAAAAAAAACACATGTTAAAACACGGACCTAGGAGCTTGTACAAGCAAACAGCCTCAATCTTCAGAGAACATAGTGAAAGAGAGGCTTCCGTCTTAGACATCAACAACTATGTACAAAGGAGGCTATATATACAGAATATAAACAATTTTTTAAACAATTTTTAAACAATTTTTAAACAATTTTTGCTTAGGCGAAGGGAGACTGCCTATAGGTGAGATAACGGATGAATGTTCATATATGAAGGAACTATTCTATACAAATAAATCTATATACAATATAAACAGTTTGTGGCGATGGTCACCGAATGTAGGGAATTACACGTTGATAGCATATATGAATGGGCTATTCTATACAAATAAATCTATATACAATATAAACAATTTGTGGTGATGGTCACCGAATGTAGGGAATCACACGCTGATAGGGAACCCAAAACTTGATAGATATTCATATACCTTTCGTAATTGTGAGCTGTCCCATAAGGAGTGAGAATATGACGAGATAGAAGAGCCCTGGCCACGTATTTGTGAAAAAAAAACACAAACAGAAACTTGAAAAAATCAGGTCAGGAAACGGTGGGGAGAGTAACAAGATCCAAAAAGAGGGGGAACCAGCAACAATAGTTTGTACAGACACTAATACTCCAGCTAGATCAATTGTTGTGAACCTGTCCAAGAGAGAGTTAGATATTGAAGAAATTTCGGTCCTTAGTAAGGGTCTGGGCTTTTGTCCTAATCAGACAGGAGGGGATGTTGACTTATTTGTTGATTTGATGAAGTTTTGTAGATTGTTAAAATTGAAGGATCATTTCTCACGCAATCCAACCATGAATGTTAATTTGAATGCTGCTAAAAATGTCCCGGATTATACTGTAAATGAAATAAACACTTTACAAGCAATGATGTCTGTGGAATTTGATACACCCATTAATATTGAAACTGTAAGAGATGAACTAAATATAATGGAAGATGTACATATTGAAAGTGGACTGAAACCAAGATCTAAATTCATCCCAACAGGCACTCATCCTAACATAGAGATCTTCCGGGACAGGGTTAGCAAAGCATTCTATCAAATGCTCGAAAATCCGAAACATACCACTCCCCCAAAATATAATCTGACCAGGTCTGAGTCCGAGGCTCTAAAAAAACTGCAGTCAGATACAAATATTGTCATCCGGGAAGCGGATAAGGGTGGGAATGTGATTGTTATGAATAAAGAGGATTACATGAATGAAATTGTCCGACAGCTATCCGACTCTACATGCTATACTAGAATCAGCAATAACCCTACGGAGGCTCTTGTGTCCCATATAAACATGAGACTGGTTGAATGGTGCGAGACAGGCTTACTCAGCGCTGAGGAATGCAGGTACCTTACAGTCACAGCTCCATCGTATCCATGTATTTACATACTCCCGAAAATTCACAAGGGGGGCCCCTTTCCACCGGGCCGCCCCATTATATCTGGAGTTAATTCACCAACAGAGAAACTGTCGGAGTACGTAGACACATTTATCCAGCCTATGGTACAGAATCTCCCGGCATACTTAAGGGACACTAAGGACATTCTTGCTAAATTGGAGGATTTCGTGTGGACAGACAGTCTCCAGTTTGTCACACTTGACGTGGTTGGGCTCTATACTTGTATAAAGAAGGAGTTCGGGTTGAGAGCCCTAGAATCTTTTTTGGAGAAAAGAACAGCAGACCATCTGTTGCATAATGGTGTTCTCCTCGAAATGACTGAAATTATACTATCAAAAAACTTTTTCCTCCACGATTCCAAATGGTACCACCAAACGCAAGGGACTGCGATGGGTTCCAAGTTTGCTCCCGCTTACGCCGGCCTTTTTATGGGCTGGTTTGAGCGGGAGCATGCTTGGGGTCGTCACTCGGCAAAATGGACGAATAACATAATTTTCTGGGGTAGGTACATCGATGATGTGATAATGATCTGGGATGGACCTACCCCAGATTTAATGGATTACTTCGGTTATCTTAATGATAATCCATTTAATGTCCATTTCACCATGATACACAGTCAGGATGTGGTTGATTTTTTGGATGTCAAGTTGTTCATAGAAGACAATAAGATCCAAAGCTGTACTCATCGAAAGGCTACTGCCTGCAACAGCATCTTGCACTATGACAGTGCCCACCCTCGACATGTAATCGAAAATATCCCCTATGGTGAAATGATTCGAATGCGCCGAAATTGCAGCACGGAGGAGTTGTTTAAGAAAAATATTCATGAAACAGAACAAAGGTTCCTTGCAAGAGGCTATCCAAAGGTTACTCTTGGGAGAGCGAACAAAAAAGTCCTTAATACAACGAGGCAGAGCACGCTAGCAACTAAAATCAAATGCACGGACTATAGCAGACCCCCTGCGTTTAGCACGCAGTATTCAGACCAAAGTGGCAAAATTTTCAACATACTTAAGAAAAATTGGCACTATATAGCTGAGATACCAAGCTTACAAGGACTGATATCTGGGACACCCAAAATATGCTACAGGAGAGGTAAAAATCTCCGTAATATATTGTGTCCAAGCTATATAGAATCCAACAAACGGCCAAATTGGCTGTTGCCCTCTACAAAGGGTTTCTTTACATGCAGTGACTGCAATATGTGCGCACTGGGGAGAAATAGGACCAAGGATTTCTGCTTTAACAGCAACAAAAACTACACAATAGACTCCCTGATCAATTGCAACACCAAATATGTGGTTTACATATTGGGATGTGGTTGCAACAAAATATATGTCGGTAGCACCAAGAGAGCCCTTAAGATCCGGATTCAGGAACATGTCCGTGCAAGACGGAATGGGGATATGAGACACCCCATGACTTTCCATATGCAGCAACATCATAAGGACACAGAGGACATGTGGTTCATAGGCATTGATCACCAACCCGTCCATCCAAGGGGAGGTGATAGGGAACTAGCCCTGAGAAAACGAGAAGCGGGCTGGATATGTAGACTACGCTGTATTGAACTCGGTCATAATACCGAGGATGAGTTACACCACTTCCTAGCATAAGCCTGTGCTTCTGTTTCTGGACCCCTTTTAATATACACTGCATTACTGTATATCCAACTGCATGTTATACTAGAGAGGTCCGCCGTGGGGGTTGCTCTCTGCAAATAACTTCCCATGTTTGGATGGGACAAGGTACCCCGTAGGATAACAATATTAGACTCTCAAAATGATACTGGACAAAAATAGTACAACAATCTATATGGATGTGTACTGATGCAATAATAATCAGGGCAGGTGTTGTATATAGGTGTAATCCCTCACACTTTTTTATACACACACTTGCTTTTCTACCTTACACATTCTCATTCTTTTTCGCTTTTTCCTTCTCTTTTTCTCTTCAGCTTCTTAAACTTTATAAGGATTAATATGGCACAATGGGTCATAAACATCTAAGTTGGTGGAATATTTACTATTACTTTTTCCAAGGTTAAGTCAACTTTGGTGAGCTTACAAATTCGGTTTAGGAATACCGCAAAATTTAATGAATATTGCCCAAGGCTTCGGGTCCTTTGCTCTATTCTTTCGTTTAAAGACATAGGCAAAGATGGCCGCTTTTTTATGGCAAGATTTACGACGACCTCCCGATGACGCCCCCCGCCTTATAGCTCGGGACTCCTCCCTCAAATTACACACCGTGTTTTTGAAAACCTAGTTTACTCAGTGCCCTTAGTATTATTACTTTTTGTAAATGCCAAAATGGTATAATCAATAATACAGGGGCTTATGATGGATCGAAATTACATTTGGTCGGCAATTCGAGGCATTTTTTTCTTTGTTGCTCGACTTCGATTATTTTCGGTTAGAGCATAGAAATTACCTGGAATAATTATATTGTGATGGAGACATAGTCAGGAGTAAGGACAGTCGATATAGAAGCTATATTGTTAAGGAGACCTGGGTTTTAAAGCCACTTGGAATATACTGTAAGATGGCCGTCGCTTCTATGTTGGGAGGCAATAACTTAATTGCTCCGCTTTGCATTTGATATTCGGGTTAAACTTTATAGTTGTTATTGGTCTAAACAAATACATGTATACTGGCATACTAACATTATTTACCATACAAATTCCTTTGAGTAAACCCCAACAAATTTAATAAACGTCACCACGGGCTTCGGGCCTTTTTCTCATATGATCTTGCCTAAAAAAACTAAGGCTGAGATGGCCGCCGCTTTGACCACATTTATGGCACACTTTGCCCCGGTTTGCATGTGATATTCGGGTTAAACTTTATAGTTGCTATTGGTCTAAACAAATACATGTATATTGGCATATTAACATCATTTACCATACAAATTCCTTTGATTAAACCCCAACAACTTTAATAAACGTCGCCACTGGCTTCGGGCGTTTTCTCATATCATCTTGCTTAAAAAACTAATGCTAAGATGGCCGCCGCTTTGACCATATTTATGGCATTCTCTGCCTTACACCTCGGGACTCCGCCTCCATAAAACACATCGTGTCTGGGAACACAGAGTTTACTATGGGCCTACACTACTTTTAATCCTTGTCTCGCATATAAAATAAAACCAAGAATACAGGGGCCCTTAGCATCTTTTCCGGGTTTGAATTACCACCTTTTAGGCAAATCGACAAAAAAAATTTAATTTTTTATTTTCGCTGTTCGATTTAAATTTATTTGGGTTCAAGTATGTAAATGGTTAGGATTATCTTTTAAATAATGAAATCGTAAATAGGGGTGACGAGATTATATTTGCAGTGTATGTTGTCCAGTCAATCGAGGTTCTCAGACTAACTTGAGACACACTACAAGATGGCCACCGCTCTTTTGTCGGGAGGCAAAGGCTCTCTTTTGGCGGAAATTTCACAGCTGTGATCATTTCAAACTCATCAATACCGGTATATAAACCGGTGTAGCTATGGGTAGGACTAAACACAGTGATCTCACGGGTGTTTCGGCGGGACGGAGGTCTGGTGGATGCGCGCCGGCTGCTTCAAATACAAGCGGTAAGACTGATAGGTTAAAAGATCTTGTTTGTTTGCTTTTGATTTAGTATTGGAAAAACTTAGAATAACTTACACTGCCCATGAATTTACTTCTTCTTTCCTAGTGTCCACCTTGCTTAATTAATAGCATTAGACTTAACACTGTTTTGGGCTCATGTATCAGTAAAAACTAAGGTGAGGTACTGCTTAGAGTTATGAACCTTGTACTTTGGGCCAAATTCTAATTTTGGTCAAGATGCCCTTTGGGGCCTATAATCCAAACCCCCACTTATGCAAATTGCTTATTGCACAATGGGAATAGACATTTCCACATTAGCCTATGGGGACGGACATATTGTACACTACCTGTTCATACAATTATGTTTCCACATATATAAAATTGGGAATATATTAATGTGTATGGGCAGGGTCACTAAAGTATATAGAGACAGCCCTAGTATAGGGATTTTTTCATGATATCTAAAGAAGTTATAGGATTACAACAAATATTTTCTACATTTATTTTTCACTTGGCAGGCCTACTGGAATACAGTGCCCACCTCCTTCTTCTGGGGACTTATAGGATTTGTTTGTCCTCTGTTTCCTGGTTAATTATTACAGGTAATTTTTCTCGTGACAGTTTCTCTGTCTCTTATATCTTAATTTTAGGCTTTATTCATTTTTTGCTATCCATTTACTTATCTATTTCGTTTACATGTTTTTCAGAACATGCATATGATGTTCAAACATATGAATTCTTGAGGAGCTCTCATTGCCTATACTCAGGATTCCAACCTGACCTAGTCCCGACCTAATAAATAGATACATAGTAAGTTAAGTCAAAGCCCTAATTAGATATGTTTAAGCATAGGAGTCTCCTATTCTGTCTTTCATCTCGTATCTTACCAAATCTGATTATATTGCTATCGTCTTCTCTGTTTCTTGGAGGTACAACCTGGTTTGTTCCATACCGAATGA
The DNA here is from genome assembly GCF_964261635.1 of Lissotriton helveticus. Lineage (NCBI taxonomy): Eukaryota > Metazoa > Chordata > Amphibia > Caudata > Salamandridae > Lissotriton > Lissotriton helveticus. The sequence continues at coordinate 646,370,767 of NC_136070.1, forward strand.
GAAAAGGAAACATCAGATTTTCCATACATCAATTCATAGACAGTGGAAGATTGAATCTGAGAATACGTGGCCAGGGCTCTTCAATCTCGTCATATTCTCACTCCTTATGGGACAGCTCACAATTACGAAAGGTATATGAATATCTATCAAGTTTTGGGTTCCCTATCAGCGTGTGATTCCCTACATTCGGTGACCATCACCACAAATTGTTTATATTGTATATAGATTTATTTGTATAGAATAGCCCATTCATATATGCTATCAACGTGTAATTCCCTACATTCGGTGACCATCGCCACAAACTGTTTATATTGTATATAGATTTATTTGTATAGAATAGTTCCTTCATATATGAACATTCATCCGTTATCTCACCTATAGGCAGTCTCCCTTCGCCTAAGCAAAAATTGTTTAAAAATTGTTTAAAAATTGTTTAAAAAATTGTTTATATTCTGTATATATAGCCTCCTTTGTACATAGTTGTTGATGTCTAAGACGGAAGCCTCTCTTTCACTATGTTCTCTGAAGATTGAGGCTGTTTGCTTGTACAAGCTCCTAGGTCCGTGTTTTAACATGTGTTTTTTAAACAAAACTGTTTTGTAAATTGTGTTGTTGTTGAATTGTTTATCACTTAACGTAGCTAGTATAGTAATCACTTGTTTGTATGTTTTTACCGACAGCCCTGAAGAAGTCCCAGCTTGGGACGAAACGCGTCGGCTGTACATTGTTGTTTTGAATACACTGAAAATAAAGATCATTTGAAGATTAACAACATCCTGTCAATTCAAAACGTTCTTTTTCATGCTTATTAATAGCATTGTAATTTGCTCAATTTCTTGTTGTGGTGCACCTTTGCAGTGGTTTAACATCAGCATAGAATGTAATATTTGGAAAAGAAAATCTCTCTGTCTCTCTCTCTCTCTCTCAGGACTTCGCACCCATTCAAAAGTTAAAGTTCAGAAAAATTCCCTGTGCCATAGGAAAAACTTGCGCAGACCGACAGCATCACGGGGTGCAAAGATCAGGTCAAAAAGCGAGCTTTTTTCAAGGTCCCAAATGTTTTTTTTTGCTCTCTAATACTGCTGCTCTCTACTGAAGACGGGCTCAACCCAGAAACACGTGTCTAGAGATATACAGCAATGTCTGCACCAACTTTGGTGAAAAACTCCAGTTAATTTTGAAGCAAGTTTGAACTGTGTACTGCATTTACCAGGATGCAATGGGGCAAACTGTGCTGGGACTGTGAGGCAGTGTGCTCCCAACCCTCATTCTGTTTAAAAGGCTCCCTTGAGCCAGCAAGCTGACGAGCTTTGGAGATGCACCTGTGTGCCTTTGAGTGGGACTGTGACCAAAGAGGAACTTGGCAGCATTTCCAGCAACCCCAGATGATTTTGTTTTTGCTCTCTAATACTGCTGCTCTCTACTGAAGACGGGCTCAACCCAGAAACACGTGTCTAGAGATATACAGCAATGTCTGCACCAACTTTGGTGAAAAACTCCAGGTAATTTTGAAGTAAGTTTGAACTGTGTACTGCATTCACCAGGATGCAATGGGGCAAACTGTGCTGGGACTGTGAGACAGTGTGCTCCCAACCCTCATTCTGTTTAAAAGGCTCCCTTGAGCCAGCAAACTGATGAGCTTTGGAGATGCACCTGTGTGCCTGTGAGTAGTACTGTGACCTAAGAGGAACTTGGCAGCATTTCCAACAACCCCAAATTATTTTTTTTTTGCTGTCCAATACTGCTGCTCTTTACTGAAGAGGGGCTCAACCCAAAAACATGTGTCTAGAGATATACAGCAATGTCTGCACCAACTTTGGTGAAAAACTCCAGCTAATTTTAAAGTAAGTTTGAACTGTGTACTGCATTCACCAGGATGCAATGGGGCAAACTGTGCTGGGACTGTGAGACAGTGTGCTCCCAACCCTCATTCTGTTTAAAAGGCTCCCTTGAGCCAGCAAACTGATGAGCTTTGGAGATGCACCTGTGTGCCTGTGAGTAGTACTGTGACCTAAGAGGAACTTGGCAGCATTTCCAACAACCCCAAATTATTTTTTTTTTGCTGTCCAATACTGCTGCTCTCTACTGAAGACGGGCTCAACCCAGAAACACGTGTCTAGAGATATACAGCAATGTCTGCACCAACTTTGGTGAAAAACTCCAGCTAATTTTGAAGTAAGTTTGCACTGTGTTCTGCATTTACCAGGATGCAATGGGGCAAACAGCTAGGACTGTGAGGCAGTGTGCTCCCAACCCCCTTTCTGTTTAAAAGGCTCCCTTGAGCCAGCAGGCTGACGAGCTTTGGCCATGCACCTGTGTGTCTGTGAGTGGTACTGTGACCTAAGAGAAACTTGGCAGCATTTCCAGCAACCCCAGATTATTTTTATATTACTCTCTAATACTGCTGCTCTTGACTGAAGACGGGCTCAACCCAGAAACATGTGCCTAGAGATACACAGCATTGTATGCACCAACTTTGGTGAAAAACTCCAGCTAATTTTGTAGTAAGTTTGAACTGTGTACTGCATTACCAGAATGCAATGGGGCAAACTGTGCTGGAACTGTGAGGCAGTGTGCTCCCAACCCCCTCTCTGTTTAAAAGGCTCCCTTGAACCAACGAGCTGACGAGCTTTGGAGATGCACCTTTGTGCCTGTGAGTGGTACTGTGACCTTAGAGGAACTTGGCAGCATTTCCAACATCCCCAGATGATTGTTTTTTTGCTCTCTAATACTCTTGTTCTATACTTAAGACGGGCTCAACCCAGAAACACGTGTCTAGAGATATACAGCAATGTCTGCACCAACTTTGGTGAAAAACTCCAGCTAATTTTGAAGTAAGTTTGAACTGTGTACTGCATTTACCAGGCTGCAATTGGGCAAACTGTGCTGGAACTGTGAGGCAGTGTGCTCCCAACACCCTCTCTGTTTAAAAGGCTCCCTTGAGCCAGCAAGCTGACGAGCTTTGGAGATGCACCTGTGTGCCTGTGAGTGGTACTGTGACCTAAGAGAACTTGGCAGCATTTCCAGCAACCCCAGATGATTTCTTTTTTTGCTCTTTAATACTGCTGCTCTCTTCTGAAGATGGACTCAAACCAGAAACAATTGTCTAGAGATATACAGCAATGTCTGCACCAACTTTGGTGAAAAACTCCAGCTAATTTTGAAGTAAGTTTGAACTGTGTACTGCATTTACCAGGATGGAATGGGGCAAATTGTGCTGGGACTGTGAGGCAGTGTGCTCCCAACTCCCTTTCTGTTTAAGCGGCTCCCTTGAGCCAGCAAGCTGACGAGCTTTGGAGATGCACCTGTGTGCCTGTGAGTAGTACTGTGAGCTAAGAGGAACTTTGCAGCATTTCCAGCAACCCCAGATGATTTTTTTTGCTCTCAAATACTGCTGCTCTCTACTGAAGACGGGCTCAACCCAGAAACACGTGTCTAGAGATATACAGCAATGTCTGCACCAACTTTGGTGAAAAACTCCAGCTAATTTTGAATTAAGTTCAAACTGTGTACTGCATTTACCAGGATGGAATGTGGCAAACTGTGCTGGGACGGTGAGGCAGTGTGCTCCCAACCCCCATTCTGTTTAAAAGGCTCCGTTGAGCCAGCAAACTGATGAGCTTTGGAGATGCACCTGTGTGCCTGTGAGTAGTACTGTGACCTAAGAGGAACTTGGCAGCATTTCCAACAACCCCAAATTATTTTTTTTTTGCTGTCCAATACTCCTGCTCTTTACTGAAGAGGGGCTCAACCCAAAAACATGTGTCTAGAGATATACAGCAATGTCTGCACCAACTTTGGTGAAAAACTCCAGCTAATTTTAAAGTAAGTTTGAACTGTGTACTGCATTTACCAGGATGCAATGGGGCAAACTGTGCTGGGACTGTGAAACAGTGTGCTCCCAATCCTCATTCTGTTTAAAAGGCTCCCTTGAGCCAGCAAGCTGACGAGCTTTGGAGATACACCTGTGTGTCTGTGAGTGGTACTGTGACCTAATAAGAACTTGACAGCTTTTCCTGCAACCCCAGATGATTTGTTTTTGCTCTCTAATACTGCTGCTCTCTACTGAAGACGGGCTCAACCCAGAAACACGTGTCTAGAGATATACAGCATTGTATGCACCAACTTTGGTGAAAAACTCCAGCTAATTTTGAAGTAAGTTTGAACTGTGTACTGCATTCACCAGGATGAAATGGGGCAAACTGTGCTGGGACTGTGAGGCAGTATGCTCCCAACCCCCATTCTGTTTAAAAGACTTCCTTGAGCCAGCAAGCTGAGGAGCTTTGGAAATGCACCTGTGTGCCTGTGAGTGGTACTGTGACCTAAGAGGAACTGGGCAGCATTTCCAGCAACCCCAGATTATTATTTTTTTGCTCTCTAATACTGCTGCTCTCTACTGAAGACGGGCTCAACCCAGAAACACGTGTCTAGAGATATACAGCAATGTCTGCACCAACTTTGATGAAAAACTCCAGCTAATTTTGAAGTAAGTTTGAACTGTGTACTGCATTTACCAGGATGCAATGGGGCAAACAGCTGGGACTGTGAGGCAGTGTGCTCCCAACCCCCTTTCTGTTTAAAAGGCTCCCTTGAGCCAGCAGGCTGACGAGCTTTGGCCATGCACCTGTGTGTCTGTGAGTGGTACTGTGACCTAAGAGAAACTTGGCAGCATTTCCAGCAACCCCAGATTATTTTTTTGCTCTCTAATACTGCTGCTCTTGACTGAAGACGGGCTCAACCCAGAAACACGTGCCTAGAGATACACAGCATTGTATGCACCAACTTTGGTGAAAAACTCCAGCTAATTTTGTAGTATATTTGAACTGTGTACTGCATTACCAGAATGCAATGGGGCAAACTACGCTGGAACTGTGAGGCAGTGTGCTCCCAACCCCCTCTCTGTTTAAAAGGCTCCCTTGAACCAACCAGCTGACAAGCTTTGGAGATGCACCTTTGTGCCTGTGAGTGGTACTGTGACCTTAGAGGAACTTGGCAGCATTTCCAACATCCCCAGATGATTGTTCTTTTGCTCTCTAATACTGCTGCTCTCTACTGAAGACGGGCTCAACCCAGAAACACGTGTCTAGAGATATACAGCAATGTCTGCACCAACTTTGGTGAAAAACTCCAGCTAATTTTGAAGTAAGTTTGCACTGTGTTCTGCATTTACCAGGATGCAATGGGGCAAACAGCTAGGACTGTGAGGCAGTGTGCTCCCAACCCCCTTTCTGTTTAAAAGGCTCCCTTGAGCCAGCAGGCTGACGAGCTTTGGCCATGCACCTGTGTGTCTGTGAGTGGTACTGTGACCTAAGAGAAACTTGGCAGCATTTCCAGCAACCCCAGATTATTTTTATATTACTCTCTAATACTGCTGCTCTTGACTGAAGACGGGCTCAACCCAGAAACACGTGCCTAGAGATACACAGCATTGTATGCACCAACTTTGGTGAAAAACTCCAGCTAATTTTGTAGTAAGTTTGAACTGTGTACTGCATTACCAGAATGCAATGGGGCAAACTGTGCTGGAACTGTGAGGCAGTGTGCTCCCAACCCCCTCTCTGTTTAAAAGGCTCCCTTGAACCAACGAGCTGACGAGCTTTGGAGATGCACCTTTGTGCCTGTGAGTGGTACTGTGACCTTAGAGGAACTTGGCAGCATTTCCAACATCCCCAGATGATTGTTTTTTTGCTCTCTAATACTCTTGTTCTATACTTAAGACGGGCTCAACCCAGAAACACGTGTCTAGAGATATACAGCAATGTCTGCACCAACTTTGGTGAAAAACTCCAGCTAATTTTGAAGTAAGTTTGAACTGTGTACTGCATTTACCAGGCTGCAATTGGGCAAACTGTGCTGGAACTGTGAGGCAGTGTGCTCCCAACACCCTCTCTGTTTAAAAGGCTCCCTTGAGCCAGCAAGCTGACGAGCTTTGGAGATGCACCTGTGTGCCTGTGAGTGGTACTGTGACCTAAGAGAACTTGGCAGCATTTCCAGCAACCCCAGATGATTTCTTTTTTTGCTCTTTAATACTGCTGCTCTCTTCTGAAGATGGACTCAAACCAGAAACAATTGTCTAGAGATATACAGCAATGTCTGCACCAACTTTGGTGAAAAACTCCAGCTAATTTTGAAGTAAGTTTGAACTGTGTACTGCATTTACCAGGATGGAATGGGGCAAATTGTGCTGGGACTGTGAGGCAGTGTGCTCCCAACTCCCTTTCTGTTTAAGCGGCTCCCTTGAGCCAGCAAGCTGACGAGCTTTGGAGATGCACCTGTGTGCCTGTGAGTAGTACTGTGAGCTAAGAGGAACTTGGCAGCATTTCCAGCAACCCCAGATGATTTTTTTTTGCTCTCAAATACTGCTGCTCTCTACTGAAGACGGGCTCAACCCAGAAACACGTGTCTAGAGAGATACAGCAATGTCTGCACCAACTTTGGTGAAAAACCCCAGCTAATTTTGAAGTAAGTTTGAACTGTGTACTGCATTTACCAGAATGCAATGGGGCAAACTGTGCTGGAACTGTGAGGCAGTGTGCTCCCAACCCCCTTTCTGTTTAAAAGGCTCCCTTGAACCAGCAAGCTGACGAGCTTTGGAGATGCACCTCTGTGCCTGTGAGTGGTACTGTGACCTAAGAGGAACTTGGTAGCATTTCCAGCATCCCCGTATGATTGTTTTTTTGCTCTCTACTGAAAGACGGACTCAACCCAGAAACACGTGTCTAGAGATATACAGAAATGTCTGCACCAACTTTGGTGAAAAACTCCAGCTAATTTTGAAGTAAGTTTGAACTGTGTTCTGCATTTACCAGGCTGCAACGGGGCAAACTGTGCTGGGACTGTGAGGCAGTGCGCTCCCAACCCGCTTTCTGTTTAAAAGGCTCCCTTGAGCCAGCAAGCTGACGAGCTTTGGAGATGCACCTGTGTGCCTGTGAGTGGTACTGTGACCTAAGAGGAACTTGGCAGCATTTCCAGCAACCCCAGATGATTTCTTTTTTTGCTCTCTAATATTGCTTCTCTCTTCTGAAGACGGGTCAACCCAGAAACACGTGTCTATAGATATATAGCAATGTCTGCACCAACTTTGGAGAAAAACTCCAGCTAATTTTGAAGTAAGTTTGAACTGTGTACTGCATTTACCAGGATGCAATGGGGCAAACTGTGCTGGGACTGTGAGGCAGTGTGCTCCCAACCCCCTTTCTGTTTAAAAGGCTCCCTTAAGCCAGCAAGCTGAGGAGCTTTGGAAATGCACATAGGTGCCTGTGAGTGGTACTGTGACCTAAGAGAAACTTGGCAGCATTTCCAGCAACCCCAGATGATTTCTCTTTTTTGCTCTCAAATACTGCTGCTCTCTACTAAAGATGGGTCAACCCAGAAACACGTGTCTAGAGATATACAGCAATGTGTGCACCAACTTTGGTGAAAAACTCCAGCTAATTTTGAAGTAAGTTTGAACTGTGTACTGCATTTACCAGGATGCAATGGGGCAAACTGTGCTGGGACTGTGAGGCAGTGTGCTCCCAACCCCCTTTCTGTTTAAAAGGCTCCCTTGAACCAGTAAGCTGACGAGCTTTGGAGATGCACCTGTGTGCCTGTGAGTGGTACTGTGACCTAAGAGGAACTTGGCAGCATTTCCAGCAACCCCAGATGATTTTTTTTTTGCTCTCCAATCCTGCTGCTCTCTACTGAAGACGGGCTCCACCCAGAATCACGTGTCTAGAGATATACAGCAATGTCTGCACCAACTTTGGTGAAAAACTCCAGCTAATTTTGAAGTAAGTTTGTACTGTGTACTGCATTTAGCAGGATGAAATGGGGCAAACTGTGCTGGGACTGTGAGGCAGTGTGCTCCCAACCTCCTTTCTGTTTAAAAGGCTCCCTTGCGCCAGCAAGCTGACGAGCTTTGGAGCTGCACCTGTGTGCCTATGAGTGGTACTGGTACCTAAGAGGAACTTGGCAGCATTTGCAGCAACCCCGGATGAATTTTTTTTTGCTCTCAAATACTGCTGCTCTCTACTGAAGACGAGCTCAACCCAGAAACACGTGTTTAGAGATATACAGCAGTGTGTGTACCAACTTTGGTGAAAAACTCCAGCTAATTTTGAAGTAAGTGTATACTGTGTGCTGCATTTACCAGGATGCAATGGGGCAAACTGTGCTGGGACCGTGAGGCAGTGTGCTCCCAACCCCCTTTCTGTTTAAAAGGCTCCCTTAAGCCAGCAAGCTGACGAGCTTTGGAGATGCACCTGTGTGCCTGTGAGTGGTACTGTGACCTAAGAGGAACTTGGCAGCATTTCCAGTAACTCCAGATGATTTTTTTTGTGCTCTCTAGTACTGCTGCTCCCTACTGAAGATGGGCTCAACCCAGAAACACATGTCTAGAGATATACAGCATTGTATGCACCAACTTTGGTGAACAACTCCAGCTAATTTTGAATTAAGTTTGAACTGTGTACTCCATTTACCAGAATGCAATGGGGCAAACTGTGCTGGGACTGTGAGGCAGTGTGCTCCCAACCCCCATTCTGTTTAAAAGGCTCCCTTGAGCCAGCAAGCTGACGAGCTTTGGCGATGCACCTGTGTGTCTGTGAGTGGTACTGTGACCTAAGAGTAACTTGGCAGCATTTCCAGCAACCCCAGATGAGTTTTGTTTGCTCTCTAATACTGCTGCACTCTACTGAAGACGGGCTCCACCCAGAAACACGTGTCTAGGGATATACAGCTATGTCTGCACCAACTTTGGTGAAAAACTCCAGCTAATTTTGAAATAAGTTTGAACTGTGTACTGCATTTACCAGGATGGAATGGGGCAAACTGTGCTGGGACTGTGAGGCAGTGTGCTCCCAACCCCCTTTCTGTTTAAAAGGCTCCCTTGAGCCAGCAAGCTGACAAGCTTTGGAGATGCACCTGTGTGCCTGTGAGTGGTACTGTGACCTAAGAGGAACTTGGCAGCATTTCCAGCAACCCCAGATTATAATTTTTTTGCTCTCTAATACTGCTGCTCTCTACTGTAGACGGGCTTAACCCAGAAACACGTGTCTAGAGATATACAGCAATGTCTGAACCAACTTTGGTGAAAAACTCCAGCTAATTTTGAAGTAAGTTTGAACTGTGTACTGCATTTACCAGGATGCAATGGGGCAAACAGCTGGGACAGTGAGGCGGTGTGCTCCCAACCCCCTTTCTGTTTAAAAGGCTCCCTTGAGCCAGCAGGCTGACGAGCTTTGGCGATGCACCTATGTGTCTGTGAGTGGTACTGTGACCTAAGAGAAACTTGGCAGCATTTCCACCAACCCCAGATTAATTATTTTTTGCTCTCTAATACTGCTGCTCTCGGCTGAAGATGGGCTCAACCCAGAAACACGTGTCTAGAGATATACAGCATTGTATGCACCAACTTTGGTGAACAACTCCAGCTAATTTTGAATTAAGTTTGAACTGTGTACTGCATTTACCAGAATGCAATGGGGCAAACTGTGCTGGGACTGTGAGGCAGTGTGCTCCCAACTCCCTTTCTGTTTAAAAGGCTCCCTTGAACCAGCAAGCTGACGAGCTTTGGAGATGCACCTGTGTGCCTGTGAGTGGTACTGTGACCTAAGAGGAACTTGGCAGCATTTCCAGCATCCCCAGACAATTGTTTTTTTCCTCCCTAATACTGCTGCTCTCTACTGAAGACTGGCTCAACCCAGAAACACGTGTCTAGAGATATACAGTACTGTCTGCACCAACTTTGGTGAAAAACTCCAGCTAATTTTGAAGTAAGTTTGAACTGTGTACTGCATTTACCAGGATGGAATGGGCCAAACTGTGCTGGGACTGTGAGGCAGTGTGCTCCCAACCCCCTTTCTGTTTAAAAGGCTCCCTTGAGCCAGCAAGCAAACAAGCTTTGGAGATGCTTGTTTGTATTCCTTTATTTCGGCAAAGTTTGCCATAAAAGATATCATGTAAATATACATATAGGTTCAAACTAAGATATCATTAGTTATATAATACAGTCAAACATTAGGAACAAGGAAGTAAGATGGCAGTGTCCCATGTACAACACAATATAGATACTAGACAGTTTATAAATATATAAATCTCTCATAACTACTATATCCGGGTAGGAAAATCTCTACAGGTTATAATAAAAGCAAATGATTTATCATTCAAATTGTATTAAAATCCTTCGCTTACGCCACATGGCTTCCAAGAATTTGGCAACAGCAAAGACAGTCACACTTGCTAAGTCTGTTTTAAAAATTCTGGAGGAGGAGCTTACCGCGCACCCATGATGGTCGCGTGAGCTTAGAGCTCCCGGACCTTCGCCACCTCCACCGATTATCCTGTACCCTATCCTGACTTAGAGGACGGGTTCTTATTGGCACGGCCCCGCTGATCGTCTATCCGTTTTCAGACTTCGATTTGAACCCCGGGAGCCGAAGTTGTGGACTTTTGAAAATTTCCGGCCTGCTCCATGGTACTGCCCCGGGTTTGGTTTCTCTGCCGGCCGGACAGTAATTGAATAACAACGGCTCATGCGGGTCTCCCTTGCCCGATCTTCTATTATCAGTTTCGATTCTCGTGCTTCGAACTCTTTGACTTGCCTTGGTCGCCCTGGTTTATTGCTTTCTGTCTACCCACGCATCATCGACTGGTGAGCCGGACTTTCACTACTCCTTGCCTGGTGGTTGTTCCTTATCTTATTCTCCGAATTGCTGCGGGCGCATCGAGGGTAGCCATACTTACTAGGTCTCAGACTACCCTCCGGGGCGCACGACCTAAAATGGCCACCAAGCCAGAGGGAGAAAAACGCAAGACCAGACCGGCAAGTCGAGGGGGTCCTGTGCAGACTAACGTTATGGACAGATATACCCTCGCTAAGGGCTCTCCGGGCGGATCGACTAAACCCCCGGTCAATTTTGGAGAAGAATCCCCGATGGGTGAAGATCTGTCGTTGAGGGTCGTCATGGGCGCCATTGCCGGGATGAAGGTCACACTGGGCCAACAGTATGAAGCTCTGACCCACAAGTTGGACACGGTCGCAATCGACGTTACCCTGTTCAGGGCTGATCTTGCGAAGACTAATGAGAAGGTCAAATCCCTCGATCTAAAGACATCTAGTCTTGTCACCGACGTCTCCGATTTACAGGCAGAGGTCGGTGGCCTGCGGTCCGCCAGTGACTACCTCTCTCGACGCTTGGAAGATTTTGAGGGCCGTGCTCGATGAAACAACGTCCGTTTGGTTGGTGTCCCAGAGACGTTGGAACCGGGATCGTTGACCTGCTGGTGGAGGACTTAGTCCTGAATCATCTAGCGCCCAAGGGCCTCAGCAAGTTTTTTGCAGTAGAACGTGCACACAGGATCCCGGGTGGCCAGCCTAAGCTGGGAGCTGCTCCGCATCCCATCATTGCTCGGATCTTTAACTTTCGGGACAGGGATGCGATCCTGCAAGCTTCCCGCATATCTGGTCCTACGGCGTATGAGAATTCCGCAGTCAGTTTCTACCCAGACTTCACCCAGCAGGTTCAGAAGCAGCGCCTTGGATTCCAGGGGGTGAAAAAGAGACTGAGGACCAGAGACATGAAATATGCTATGCTTTTCCCGGCCCGACTGCGTGTGGGTTACAATGACCGAACATTTTTCTTTATCATCCCGGGGTAGCTAGTGACTGGCTGGACACGCTGCCCCAGGGACGGGATCAATCTGATCATTCTGGACACTCCGGTGGAGCAGAGGGCGGCCCGGTGGAGCAGGAATAGGGGGCGAAATCGGCTCCCGGGCCACCATAATGACTTTCGGCTGTGGTTTGCTGCTATGCCACTATTGCTTGCTAACGTGTTGTCTGATTGGGGTGTGGGTGGGGGTTGGGTGAGTCTTCCTCCTCTGGGGTTCTTTTCGTAGAATAGTTGTATGTTAGGGCGACAGGCACACTGCAAGTTGGGGTGGCTTTCGAGTCTTACGCAGGGGTGCGGGGTGGGGGGTATGGTGCTTTGGGGGGTTGGGGGGTTGTGGTTCATGTTTCATGGCGTAGTATCGATGATCTCCTGTTTTACAGGCAATCAATCAATCAATCAATCAGAGCATTTATATAGCGCACTACTCACCCGGAGGGTCTCAAGGCGCTGGGGGGAGGGGGTCCGCTACTGCTCGAACAGCCAGGTCTTGAGCTGCTTCCTGAAGGCGAGGTGGTCCTGGGTCAGGCGGAGGTGGGTCGGAAGGGAGTTCCAAGTCTTGGCGGCCAGGTAGGAGAAGGACCTTCCTCCTGTGGTGGCTCTTCGGATGCGGGGGACGGCGGCGAGGGTGTGGCTGGTCGATCGAAGCTGGCGTTTGGGAGCGTAGAAGTTGAGGCGGCTGTTGAGGTATCCTGGTCCTCGGTTGTGTAGGGCTTTGTGTGCGTGGGTGAGGAGCCGGAAGGTGATTCTCTTGTTGACCGGGAGCCAGTGCAGGTCTCTCAGGTGTCCGGAGATGTGGCTGCGGCGGGGGATGTCCAGGATGAGTCGTGCTGAGGTGTTCTGGATCCGCTGGAGTCTTTTCTTGAGTTTGGCGGTGGTTCCAGCGTAGAGGGAGTTGCCGTAGTCCAGATGGCTGGTGACGAGGGCCTGGGTGACCGTCTTCCTGGTCTCGGTGGGGATCCATCGGAAGATCTTTCGAAGCATGCGCAGGATGTTGAAGCATGACGAGGAGACGGCGTTGACTTGTCTGGTCATGGAGAGGGAGGAGTCCAGGATGAAGCCCAGGTTGCGTGCGTGGTCTGTTGGTTTGGGTGCGCTGCCCAGGGCGGGGGGCCACCAGGAGTTGTCCCAGGCGGAGGGTGAGGATCCCAGGATGAGGACTTCCGTCTTGTCTGAGTTCAGTTTCAGGCGGCTGTTCGACATCCATTTGGCTACGTCTGTCATCCCTTCGTGTAGGTTGGCTCTGGCGGTGGCGGGGTCGTTGGTGAGGGAGAGGATCAGCTGGGTGTCGTCGGCGTAGGAGATGATGTTCAGGTTGTGCTGGCGTGCGATGTCTGCGAGGGGGCTCATGTAGACGTTGAAGAGTGTTGGGCTGAGCGAGGAGCCTTGAGGAACGCCGCAGATTACTTCGGTGGCTTCCGATCTGAACGGGGGGAGGCGGACTCTCTGTGTCCTTCCGGCGAGGAAGGAGGTGATCCACTCCAGTGCCTTCTCCTGGATTCCGACGTTGCTGAGGCGCTGTACTAGGGTGCGGTGGCAGACAGTGTCGAAGGCCGCGGAGAGGTCCAGGAGGATGAGGGCCGCTGTTTCTCCGTTGTCGAGCAGGGCTCGGATGTCATCGGTGGCTGCGATCAGGGCGGTCTTGGTGCTGTGGTTGGCCAGGAAGCCAGACTGCGAGTGGTCGAGGGAGCCGTTCGTCTCGAGGAAGGCGTCCAGTTGCTTGTTGACGGTCTTCTCGATGACTTTGGCCGGAAACGGGAGCAGCGAGATGGGGCGGTAGTTCTTGAGGTCGGTTGGGTCTGCTGATGGTTTCTTGAGTAGAGCGCTGAGTTCGGCGTGCTTCCAGCTCTCCGGGAAGGTGGCGATGTCGAAGGAGGTGTTGATGATGTCCCGCAGGTGGGGTGCGATGACAGCATCGGCCTTGTTGAAGACGTGGTGAGGGCAGGGGTCTGTCAGAGATCCGGAGTGGATGGAGTTCATCGTGCGGATGGTGTCTTCGGTGCTGATCGGGGTCCAGGCGACGATGGTGGTGGTGGGGGGCGGTGGTTCGGTCGTGGCGTGCGTAGGTTGAGTGCTGAAGCTGTTGTGTATGTCCGCGATCTTGTTGTGGAAGTAGGAGGCGAGGGAGTTGCAGAGGTCTTGCGATGGGGTGATGTCGTTGTTTCCGGCGTTGGGGTTGGAGAGCTCTTTCACGATGTTGAAGAGTTCCTTGCTGTTGTGTGCGTTGTTGTCCAGTCGTTCCTTGAATGCGGTTTTCTTGGTGGCGTGGATCAGCTGGTGGTGTTTTTGGGTGTCGAGCTTGAGGGCAGTCATGTTGTCCGGTGTTGGGTCTCTGCGCCAGGTTTTCTCGAGTGCTCTGCAGTTCTTCTTGGAGCTCTTGAGTTTGTCGTTGAACCATGGGGCTTTCTTGCTGCCGGGTCTGCTCGGCGGGGTCTTCAGAGGGGCGAGGTCGTCTGCGCAGTCGCTGATCCATTTCGTGAGGTTGGTGGCTGCTTGGCTGGGGTTGGTTGTGCTGGTGGGGGGGTTCTTGCTCAGGGAAGTTGCGAGCTGGTCTGCGGTGATCCTGTTCCAGCTTCTGCGGGGAGCCTGTTGCTGGTGATGGTGGAGCGTGGTCCTTCTGAAGTTGAAGTGGACGCAGCTGTGGTCCGTCCAGTGGAGCCCCGTGGCGTGGCTGAAGGCGATGTCCTTGCTGGAAGAGAAGATCGGGTCGGGAGTGTGTCCGGCGTAGTGGGTGGGGGTGGTCACCTGTTGCTTGAGTCCGAGGTTGGCGAGGTTGTCCAGCAGGGTGGTGGTGTTGCGGTCGTTGTTGTTCTCCAGGTGGAAGTTGAGGTCCCCGAGGAGGATGTAGTCGGCGGAGGGGAGGGCGTGCGGGCTGACGAAGTCGGCGATGTCCTCGCTGAATTGTGCGCGTGGTCCCGGGGGTCTGTAGATGAGGGTGCCTCTGAGGGTGGTCTAGGGGTTGATGTGGATCTGGAAATGCAGGTGTTCGGCGTGTGCGAGGGTGTCGTCGGTGTTGGTCGAGATGCGGATGGTGTTCCTGTGGATGATGGCGATGCCTCCTCCTGTCTGGTTGGCGCGGTCCCTCCGGGTGATCTTGTAGCCCTCCGGGATGGCGATGGTGATGTCGGGCGCGGAGGAGGCGTTCATCCAGGTTTCCGTGAGGAAGGCAACGTCAGGGTCTGTGGTGTCGAGTAGGTTCCAGAGCTCGACGGCGTGTCTGTGGACGGAGCGGGTGTTGAGCAGGATGCACTTCAGGTGGCTGCTGCTGGAGTTCGGCTTGGTGGGAGCTGGTGTGGCGTGGGTCCTGTTGCAGGTGAACTTGCAGGAGTGACAGCTGAAGGGTCCGTGGGTGCGTCTCGGTGTGGCTCGGTAGCAACCCGGGGTTCGGCCGGTGTTGAGTGCGTTGAGTTCGGTGGCGTCGTAGGTCCGTCTGGTCGGCTTCCGGCGGTGGGGGCCAGGGGTCCTGGCACTGGGCGCGGTCAAAGCGCGGACGGGCGCAGCCGGGCTTACCTTTGGCGCACCTTCGGCGCTCAATCGGTGCTCCCGCTGCGCGCGTCTGCTGCGCGGTCGCTGAGGGGGCGTCATAAGAGGGGAGCAGGTAGGGCGGGTCAGCTGGGAGGCGGGAAGGGGTGCCCAATCGTCTGGCGAGGGGGCGGGGCCGCAATCAGGAGGCGTGGGAACGGGACCGGCAGAGCGGGCGGCCCAGCGGCGGCTGGGGCGCTGATGACGGCGTCGGCGAGGAGAGGTCTCGGCGAGGGGACTCGGTGTGCAGGTGAGCAGGGGCACAGAGGCAGGCGCGGCAGGGAGCAGGGGGGCGACCAGGCCAGAGGCGCAGTGGTCGCTCCCTAGATGCAGGCGAGGGTCCCCTTAAGAGGGGAGCAGGTAGGGCGGGTCAGCTGGGAGGCGGGAAGGGGTGCCCAATCGTCTGGCGAGGGGGCGGGGCCGCAATCAGGAGGCGCGGGAACGGGACCGGCAGAGCGGGCGGCCCAGCGGCGGCTGGGGCGCTGCTGACGGCGTCGGCGAGGAGAGGTCTCGGCGAGGGGGCTCGGTGTGCAGGTGAGCAGGGGCACGGAGGCAGGCGCGGCAGGGAGCAGGGGGCGACCAGGCCAGAGGCGCAGTGTCGCGTCTGGTGTGGGGGGGATGGGGGTGGCTTATGGCATGGGGGGTAGGGGATTAAGATTACTGTGTTGGAACGTTAATGGGTTGGGAGACAGGATTAAGCGGGGTGTAGTTTTGCAGCTGCTGCGACGTTTGTCCCCTGATGTGGTTTTGCTTCAGGAGACGCACTTGCTTGGTAATACGTGCCATGCAATGAATAGGCGTGGCTATCGTCTTATTGCGTACTTAGGTAAAAAAAAAAAAAAAAAATTCTGTACGCCTGCATACAATTTTTAAAACCCACATTTTTACAATATGGTACGATCCAATGTCTTCTGGATTTAGAGTAAGCTGGACAGAAAAACAATATATGCAACTCGTTTTCCATGACACTGTCACAGCCAGGGCAATTTTTCAGAGTAGAAGAACTCCATTTGCTTGTTAAGCTCCTGGTTGGAAGTGTTCCATACCTCCACTGCAAAAACTGTTTCCTAGTAGCACTGGGATACATGTCATCTAAAATGTACTCAAATTGATAAACATCCTTGTTCCTTAAAAATATTTCTGTAAGGGTGCCGATCTGCGCATTCTGTATAGAAACCATAAGTTTATGTTCATGGTACAGTTTTGCTAGATTCTTAAGTGTAACACCGGAGCAAGCAGACTCCGGCTCAGACCATAATGAATGGAGCCCCAGTTTCCCAAGTTTGTTTCTTACATAAATGAGCCATGGCATTTTCCCCGCATTTGGAAGGCTTAGGCTTTCTCGTAGCTCCGTCCTATAATTACGAAGCTCTGGAGTTGTCCAGAACCTCTGCCAATAAGCTAGAGGTTTGAGACCCAAGTCTTCATCAAGCGGTCTGAGACCAAGATCAAGCCTCAGGGGCATGAGAGGTGTACTTTGGGGTAGAGCTAAGAGTTGCCTGAGAAATGTATTTTCAGTAACAACCAACTCATGTCTACTCACGTGACCCCAGAGTTCTCCACCGTACGTTACCGCACCCCTGGCCTGGAGTCTGTAGATTTCAAGTGGTGGGCCGATTGGTTTAACTGTAGATTTATTGTTGTTTGCCAGCCTGATTATACCCCCCGCTACTTGGGCCAATTTAAGTTGGGATCTGATTACATGGTGGGTCCAGGTCATATTTTCATTAATAGTCACCCCCAGGTATTCAAAGGTATGCACCCTTTCTAATCTGGTCAAGCCTATACTAGGGTTTGGGCGTGTTGTTGATGGAGGGTTAAAAATCATTAACTTGGTCTTAAGAGCATTAATCTCCAGGCCATGCTCATGACAGAATGCCCCAAAACCGTCGAGAACACGTTGAATCCCCATAGGGGATTTAGACAGCAGCAGGGTGTCGTCCGTGAACATAATCGCTGGCACCCTGCTGCCTGCAAGCTTTGGGGCATCACTATCCGCCACCGCATTCAGGTGGCCAATTACCCCGTTGACATAGAGGCAGAACAGGGTCGGTGCCAAAACACAACCCTGTCTCACCCCCCTGTCAACGGGGAATCTCTTCGAAAGTGCACTGTTCTTGCCGCACCTCACCTGTGCAAAATTATCAGCATGGAGCCGCCTGATTATGTTTAAGAGGTAGGGAGGATGCCCAGGTCAGACAGTACAGACCACAGTTTCCCCCGCGGGACTAGATCGAAGGCCGCACAGAGGTCTACAAACACGGTATAAAGGCTACCCCCTTCAATCTTCACCGTTTTCCAACATAGCAGGGTCAAACGAAAAACTTGGTCCATGGTTGATATATTTTTCCTGAAGCCTGCCTGGTACGGGCTCAGAGCTGCATGCTCTTCAATCAAGTCCAATAGGCGGTTTAAGATCAGCCTCGCAAAAATCTTTTGAGGTACTTCTATGAGGCTGATAGGCCGGTAGTGGCCGGAAGTAGAGGTGAACCCTTTTTAAAGATGGGGACAATCTCTGCCCCCAGCCAAGTACCGGGCACCGCCATCCCCCCCAGAACTGCATTGAAAATGACCGTCATATAAGGGACCCATACCTTGGGTTCATATTTGAAAAGATCTCCAAGGAGTTTATCCAAGCCTGGAGCCTTTTCTGCTGCGAGTTTCGAGATTACTGCAGTAACCCCCTCCTCCAAGAAATCGTCCTGGACATACTGGAAAGTAAAACAAGGAAAAGCACCCTCTACTGCCCCGTCTAGATCGATGTTGGCAGCATTTCCAGCATCCCCAGATGATTGTTTTTTTGCTCTCTAATACTGCTGCTCTATACTGAAGACGAGCTCAACCCAGAAGCACGTGTCTAGAGATACACAGCAATGTTTGCACAAACTTTGGTGAAAAACTCCAGCTAAGTTTGAAGTAAGTTTGAACTGTGTACTGCATTTACCAGGCTGCAATGGGGCAAACTGTGCTGGGACTGTGAGGCAGTGTGCTCCCAACCCCCTTTCTGTTTAAAAGGCTCCCTTGAGCCAGCAAGCTGACGAGCTTTGGAGATGCACCTGTGTGCCTGTGAGTGGTACTGTGACCTAAGAGGAACTTGGTATCATTTCCAGTAACCCCAGATGATTTCTTTTTTTGGTCTCTAATACTGCTGCTCTCTACTGAAGACGGGCTCAACACAGAAACACGTGTCTAGAGATATACAGCAATGTCTGCACCAACTTTGGTGAAAAACTCCAGCTAATTTTAAGTAAATTCGAACTGTGTACTGCATTTACCAGGATGCAATGGGGCAAACTGTGCTGGGACTGTGAGGCAGTGTGCTCCGAACCCCCTTTCTGTTTAAAAGGCTCTCTTGAGCCAGCAAGCTGATGAGCTTTGGAGATGCACCTGTGTGCCTCTGAGTGGTACTGTGACCTAAGAGGAACTTGGCAGCATTCCCAGCAACCCCAGATGATTTTTTGTTGCTCTCCAATACTGCTGCTCTCTACTGAAGACGGGCTCAACCCAGAAACACGTGTCTATAGCTATTCAGCAATGTCTGCACCAACTTTGGTGAAAAACTCCAGCGAATTTTGAAGTAAGTTTGAACTGTGAACTGCATTTACCAGGATGCAAATGGGGCAATCTGTGCTGGGACTGTGAGGCAGTGTGCTTCCAACCCCCTTTCTGCGGTTGCGTATCTAGCCCGGGGTATTTCGGACCACTCGCCTTTGCTGGTCTGGCTGGGAGGGAGGCGGCGACCACAGACAGGGGGGGCTGGAGACTGACACAATGGGACCTACAAAACAGAGGGTATCCTGGGAGAAACGGAAAGTCCAGGAGGAGTTGTACGCACTGGAAACTAAAATTGTAGGCCTTGAACAACAGCACTTGATTGACAGAGAACCGCTGCAACAGTATAGGGACCTGACCACCAATGAGGCAAAGGCATAGGCACTTGCAACCCTGCACAGGTTATACGACGTCGGGGACAAATCTGGGAAGTTCCTGGCTCCTGGCTTGGCTGAGTCGCAGAGAGAGAGATGCACGATGGGTAGAGGGAGTGACTGATAGGCAGGGACGATTGCAGAGGGGAGACCCCCAGATAGCCCAGGTGTTTGCCTCCTATTTCCAGTATTTTTATGCGGCTCGAGACCTGGGAGATACTGGCGACATAGCGGCCTACCTGGCTGAGATCCACACTTCAGTCGTAACTGAGGAAGACAAAGAAACCCTTGAGGCCGATATCACGGCCATGGAAATAAGGGAAGCGATAACTAGGCTCCGGCCAGGGAAGGCTCCAGGCCCAAATGGGCTTCCAGCGGAATTCTTTAAGAAAGGAGCTGACCTTTTAATTCCCCACCTTCTGGCGATGTATGGAGACGCAGCGCAAGACGGTGAGCTCCCGCCAGACCTGAGAATGGCCAAAATTGTACTGATATATAAACAGGGCAGGCCTCCAGAAGCCTGTGAGTCGTACACAGCGAATTCTCCTCAATGTGGAGGCCAAGCTGCTTGCTACAGTTCTGGCCCTCCGCTTACACCAGGTGATCTCCGGATTGGTGCACCAGGACCAGACGGGGTTCCTACCGGCTAGGGATGCAAGGCAAAACCTCCGACGGACCCATAACTGGCTATGGAGCTGCAGCACAGGAAAGACCCACATATGTTCCTCTCCCTAGATGCCGAGAAGGCGTTTTATGCAATCGACTGGAATTTTTTGGAAGCAACATTGATCAAGTTAGGTGTCGGCCCCAATTTTCGAAGATGGGTAGGTCTATTGTACACGGATCCTTGGGCCCGGGTACAAATCAATGGTGTAATGTCAAAAGATTTCCCCGTACGGAGGGGGATTCGCCAGGGGTGCTCACTTTCCCTGCTACTGTTCGCCCTCACGGTCGAAATAGTGGCATGTGATATCCATCAAGCCGAGGGGGTGCACGGCTTCCGAATCATACAGGCAGACCTCCATGAGGAGAAAATGTCGTTATATGCCGACGATATCCTCCTATACATGACAGAGCTGACGATTACGATTCCGACGCTGTTTGAACTTCTAGACAAATATGGCTCCTTCTCAGGTTACAAGATAAACTGGCACACATTGATTCTATATAGCCCACGCCCAGAAGAAGATTGGCCCCCACTACCGGGAGCCCTACAGGTCACCTAGTCTGGATTTAAATACCCGGGGGTCCACCTGACAACCGACAAACAAGTCTCCTATCAAAAAAACATACTTAGGGTAATTAAGAACTTTGCAGAAGACGCCCTCCTATGGAAGTCCCTACCTCTGATGATCCGAGGCCAAGCGGCAATGTTCAAAATGATTACACTACCACGATTTCTGTATGCCTACAGAATGAATATTTTCCCCTACCCCGCCAGACATTTCAGACAATTAATGCCAAACTGCGCGCCCTCCTATGGCTAGGGAAGCAACCTAGAATAGCCCTAACTACACTCCAATGAAATCAATACAATGAGGGGATCTCCCTGCCGGATATAGAGGCCTATTACTGGGCGGAGCATCTCGCACCGATAAATGAATGGCTACATGCACCGGCGGACCACCCAACCTATAGGCTAGAGAGGGCCACCATGACACACCGCACCAGTTTGCACTATTTATACGGGGGAACTGGGAGGCGACGGTTGCTACCGGCCACACAGATTACCGTAGATGTATGGGACAGGGCGACGAAGATGATGGGATGGACACACAAACCGACCAAGCAGACACCTGTCTGGACCTGTACGTGGCTGAAAGAGCTGCACAAATTTACCGGCTTTGGTGGGTGGGACACCACAGGGATTTCAACGCTCGGACACCTAGTGGTAAAAGGAGAGCTTAAGACGTATGACTCCCTAAGGGCGGAATATGGGCTGACCCCAGCGCAGTTCTTCAAATATGTGCGTTTGCGTCATGCCTGGAAGGCTGAGGTAGCGTTAACATCTCCACTACCGGAGTATGCCCCCCTTGAGGGTCGACTATTACAAGAACAGGTCCCCAATAAACTTGTATCCTTGACTTATAAAACGCTGAACAATAATGCACCAGACGGGTTAGGGAAACTGAGGACAATCTTGGAGCGGGACGTGGGCGACATGGACACCGTAGACTTGAAGGCGGCCCTGATGCACCACAGGGAGGTAGCAATCAAAAACCGACGACGTCTCATCCAATACAAAATACTGCACAGGGTCTATTATGACATGGTTAGAATGCACCGCATAGGCAGGGCTAGTGACTCTTGTTGCTTGAGATGCGGACTCCCCCAGGATACATTTTTCCACACCCTGTGGGAGTTCCCCATCATAACCACTTATTGGACGCGTATCTTGGGTGAGCTGAGTAACATTTTGGAGGTGATGTTACCGATGGACCTTAAGTTTGTGTTACTGGGAATAACCACGGAGATAGATCTCACTCGCCCGCACTTGATCTTTGCCTTGCTGGCACTAGTAGTGGCAAAGAGAGATTTAGCACAAGCATGGGGAGCACAATTACCTCCAAAGGTGGGAGATTGGCCGAGAGGAATGGACATGTACATGGCGGCAGAAAGAGTGACATATAAAGCTAGGGGCTGCCCCCGAAAGTTTTTATAAGGTCTGGGGGAAATGGAGAAAGCACCATGGATTTGATGTGGGATTGGGGACTGATTGAAAAGCTTCTGGGCACATAGGCTAGGATGTTGCCTGTGGTCCACGGCTTGTGGTTCTTTAGAAAAAAGGGGACCCCTATAGTAGCAACTAGCTATAACATAGGGAAATAGACACAGTGTAAGAAAATTATAGCTAGAACCAGATAATAACCAAGAACTTATATAATGAAAATACCTTTATATTAAAAGTGAGAACATGTGAGATCACATTTTCCACGGCTTGTAGTGCATGACACTGGGACCTAAGGGACCCCACTTGAAGGATGCCACATGTAGGGACTTGGTGTTTGATGGGCTAGGAATGGACAATATTGAATTGCTGTATGCAACATCACTGAAATGGATGAAGAGCGGAGGGGCGGGCAGGTGCTTGATGGGGTGGAAAATTAACTGTGATGTGCCAATTATGAGTAAGTTGATTCAAAATGCCAATACAAAAAGTAAAAAAAAAAAAAGAAGACTACTTTCTGCCCCCCTTTCACTTGCCCGTACTCCCTGCATCTACCGAAGTAGAGGACGCTACTTCTCACACATCGCAGCAGAGACCTGGAATAGCCTCTCCACATACCTCCGGACAATCACCTCACTTTCAGAATTTCAAATGGCTATCAAGACCTGGCTGTTGGAATAAGCCTGTGTGGCCTGCAGGCCCATGAATACTCTATCAGGTGATTAGCCATGCTTTATAAATCCTGATTGATTGTTCGATTGACCATTTCCCTGACAAGCCTTGGTCTGCTCAACTTCTCTACCCTGAGGGCCTAGTGTTAAAAGGGTACACTTGTTGCTCATTTTTTGGTTCATCTGTAAGCTTAGCCACAGGACGCCATTGGTAAAAGTAAAAGGCTCTCATTGTTATAAATTAAGATCAGTAACCATTTTCTGTCTTTTGCCGCCTAAAATGATATAACATGTCTGAAAGGCTACCTAAGAGACATCTCATTTTGCCCTGTAAGTTATAGTCAGTGGATTAATCGGGGTAGGAGTAAGAAATAAAGTTGGCCTGCTGCAGTCTCAGTTCATGTAATACACATTGTCTCAGCTGTCAGTAAACTTGTATATTCTCTTGTAAAATGTTTTTGCTGACCACTAATTACTGTTGGTCTCTTGGTAGGTGAGAGGTGTATTCTACTAATGCTGGGCATTGCTGACAGGTAACATTAATGGACTCGCCCACTCTGGCTCCATGACATGTGGTAACCCTCCTTGATATCACTTAATGTGCTCTGAATATGTTAAGAGAAGCTCTTTGCATTGGTAATGATGATTTTGGGCAGGTATAATAGCAATTAATTTCTTTTCATCATGTGTTATTATCGGCTGCAGCTACAGCTACCCATTAATAATAGATTTAACGATGGAACATGTCCCTGGAATTAATGTGACTTCTTCTTCTGTCAGTAGGAACTCTATTCCCTGCCAAGTAGGCTGTAACCACAGGATGCACTTTCTGGGAAATATTTACTTCATCAGCCACGATTTAGTAACATTGAGGTTTCTTTTGTATCTGTTACACTTAACAAGCCCTGATGGATAAGGGTGACAAATGCAAAAACAACAGTTGATGGAGAGAATGCAGAACAATGTCATACATTCATCCCAGTACAGAGATCTGGGCCTAAATCCATCGTTTTTTTGCTCGCCATGCCATTCCAGTTTAGACATGGCCATATGCAAATCAGTCTTGATCCTGTGCCCCATGGGAACAGTCCAGCCCAAACTGCCAAGCCAGGTCCTCCCTGGACTGGAAAGAAGCATCCTAGGACCGGTTTCGGGCTTTCAGCCCTCATCAGCCAGGATAGCTTGATTCCAGTGGCATGGAGAGCACGGGACTCACGTCTGAGCATACCCGTCCCACTCGGAGGTGACAAATGCAAAAACAACAGTTGATTGACAGAATGCAGAACAATGTCATACATTCACCCCAGTACAGAGATCTGGGCCTAAATCCATCAGGTTTTTTTTCACCATGCCATTCCAGTTTGAACCCAGCCATATGCAAATCAGTCTTGACCCTGTGCCCCATGGGAACAGTCCAACTCGAACTGCCAAGCCAGGTCCTCTCTGGACTGGAAACAAGCATCCTAGGACCGGTTTCAGACTTTCAGCCACTGGAATCAAGCTATCCTCCTTAGGTCTTAAAGACTTGTACCCCAAAAGGCAGTTGGTATGGGACTTTAGTGAGGCACTATCCCCAATAATATGAGTTTTCATACCTCAAGTAAAGATGAATTAACACGGTGCATCACAAGGAAAGAAATCTGTTCTAGAGAGTGCTGAATTAAGCCTGCCATAAAAAGCACCAAACCCTCATCCTGCTCATTTGATTCCATCCCTCCCACTTTTACAAAACAACAAGCAAATTCTCTCTCCCAAAGGACATTTTGAGACAGACAGCAACTGGGGATTGTTTACTAATTACCTTGTCTCTGACCAGTGCCAGAGAAGCCATATGACCCTCAGTTACATCTCTGCCTTCTTCTTAGAATGAGTCAAGAGTAGAAAAAGTCATTTGAGGTCACTTTTTAAAAAAAAATCCCAAGAAAGATGTATGTGCCCATTACCCTGCTCAAGGATACTGCATACCAATTCAAAGAGTGAGATTATTTGTGTCCCTTGAAACACTCCTAATTGTGATGAAGGTTGAAAATAGTTGAAAACCATTAATAAATGTGATCAACATTGATTGTTTTTATGGTAATTTGTGTAAATGTGATTTCCTAGGTTCTTCATGGCTTTTTAATTGCTGGCATAAGCGTTTACATAAAAAAGGGACGAATTAGTAGGCCTGGGCGGAGTTCACAAAGTCATAAAAAAACTCCACTGTGCTCTGCTGAGCTCCGCATGCGGCGGAGTGAGTTAAGTCACGCTACAGATGTTTCGTACTGGGATTATTACAGCACACATGGCACCACCTGCAGCACAAGAGGGTACAGCTTCCTTCTGCCCCTTGAGCTGATGTTCTACTCGAGTGGCAGCTTTCTCAACGCAAGTGGCAGGCTTCTCAATGTGAGCAGTAATCACCTGCTGTGACCGCCCGTGTTGAGAAATCTCCCCGGGAGATAGTCTAGCGGTGGGTTGCCAAATTAACGTTGGCAACCCATCCGAGAGGAGAATCTCTGTTTCATGCTACTACGCAGAGTTTTTTCGAAACCTTGCACTCTGTGCGGAGAGCAGAGTAGGGAAAACTCTGCAAACTCCGCGAGTGGAGCAGTTTACCCCCCAGGCTAATGAAAGGAATTCTTTATTTCATATTGCTTCCCTTGCACAGGACTGACACAAGTGAATTAATAGACAAAGATCAGTGGGTCCCTGTGTTTCAAACTTTTGAATGTGATTGAAGAAACATGTTTAATCCAAATCTACATAGAAAAACCTTGCTGAGAGTGATTTTTCATGAATGACGAATGGTGATGCAATGGGCCCCACACCTACTTAGTTTTGAAACTCGATCTTGAAGGATTACTGTGTAGCCAAGAATATATGAGAGTTCTCATTAAAGGCAAAAGGCAAGATTGATTTATTATCTTTAAAAAATATATATTTACTGCAAAGGGCCCTAAAAATAGATTACATACAAAAAATGTACAATGTTTATATTCAGTGGGTCTGGGAAACAGCATTCGCAATACAAATATTTTAAAGAGTCCGATCCACATTACAAATAGTAGGCAATTTAAAATTCATCATAGCTGTACAATAACTATTTACAACTGCTTAATATTGCTCAGGTTGTGATGAACCAACGTGTCAAGACTGATATCAGGTAATTATTTGATGTAGGAGCCCCAGACCGTAGGAAGCAAAACTTCGTTGTCATTCAAGGTGATCCTCAACCGTACTCCTGAGATAAGGTCATCATCCTTCACCAAATCACAAAAGTCGAATCTTCGTGTTTCTCTATGGCTGGTGAAGCTTTACTGTTCAATGATTTCTGATGGTTCTCTGCGTGTCCTCTGGTCGGATATGGTGTTTCAGCTCTGAGTGCTTATCAGAAAGGGAGATGGTGAGGGATCCTCAATAAATGCTATCGGTGATATCAGCCACAGTGGTCCGAATCAAAGGCCAAAGAGATGGCACTTAGGCTGGTACCTGGAAGTTGAAAAGGTACATGGTCAGATAGGTCAAGTAGGCAATTGTCCATCCTTAGAGTGCAGCAAGCAATTGAGGCACCATGAGCTCTTAAGATATATTTTGCCTTGTTTCCAACTTTGGCTTGCAAAGAATTTGAATACATTTAACCAAGGTGAAGGGGATTCAGCACTGAAAAGATTGTGCCTCCTCAAATATGATAAGAGGTAAGTTAGTTCATAAAAATGTGCTGCCTTCAAATATTGTACTCCCGCAGCTGCCTCTGGCTTTCTTCAGTGTCACACCCTCTACTACACAGGAGCTACTCTACAGAATTGAAGACTCTGTGAAGTCCCTAAACAGGCAGTAGGTGTTTTGTAATCAGATGGATTATTTTTAACAATGTGATCCCGACCTGATAAATGCCAGACTTAGACTCCAGGGGGCAGATACCCATGCTTACTCATAGCCCCCTCTTGCATCTGATTTTCAGAATTATTATGCTCTTCTTTTGAAATCACAAAGCATCCATACTGGGATTACAGCCAAGCTCTTGGTGGCTGTATTTTCAGATGATACATCTATGAATTCATAAAAACAAAAAGTAACGGTCCACTGTCTTTCTCTTCTAAAAGGTTTT
The DNA here is from genome assembly GCF_964261635.1 of Lissotriton helveticus. Taxonomy (NCBI): domain Eukaryota; kingdom Metazoa; phylum Chordata; class Amphibia; order Caudata; family Salamandridae; genus Lissotriton; species Lissotriton helveticus. The sequence continues at coordinate 646,397,295 of NC_136070.1, forward strand.
GCACCCAATCTTTCCCAACATAGACGTATTTCTTTGATGACAACTGCTTTGGACAACCCTACCCCAGAATCGCTCCTTCTTCAGCACCAATGGGATGTGATCCCTCAGTCTCTCCATGTCCATTGTTGGTTACATATTTCTCTACATATTTCTCTAGACTTGAAAACCTATGTATTTCGTTCCTCTTCAACACACCCAATTGTAATGTAATTTAAAACATTAATCAAAGGCCTTCTGTCAGAAGTGCTTCTGAAATTATGAGTCTATGAAGGGCCAATTGTACTCTTGAACGTCTGGTACAAGAATATTGTGGCACGCTAATGCCATGGACAAAATATCGAGGGACAAAATATTGAATGGTAAATGCAAAGAGGGGCAGATATATTTACTTTCTTAACTCCACATAAACAAAGATATATGTATATATATTTTTGATACACATATGTGGAATTAGGTACAGAACATCTGTTCATATTTACCTTTTGATATTTTGGCTAGCTTTTTTGTCAGTCATATTAGTGTCCGACAATATCAATGTTCAGGAGGCACATTTGGAAGGCTATATTATGGTACACAGTGAAAATTATGCAGAATAATTTATTACATTTTGTGAGAATAGTATTCTGTTATTTTATCACACATTAATGCTGTTCTCCCAAAAAGCTTTGCCTCTCGTATCCCAGTATAGCACGTGGGTGAGGTAATCTGGTGAGTACTTAATGTTTGCCATGGCGCAGCACCATGTGTTGTTTTTGATTATTCTAAACTATCAATACATTTATTTGTGGAAATCTGTAATCTATGTAGCATAGGGTGGATTATTTGGTAAGTACAGCAAACCCAAAATTGTATGGAAGAAGCGCCTGGCTACCCTCATGGGTGACAAGCAGCACTGTACAAATCCACCTTGCATTTACATTATATTCCAGTGATACCATTGATTAGTGATGGTTTGTTGTGGGATCCTTTCAATCTGATAGTACTCACACTCTCACTGACATTGACAGAAAACAAAAGCATCAAAATCTTACCTCACCCTACTTAGAAAGTATGTAGTCGCACAACTTGAGAGTGTTTTTCATACTTTTTATCATGTCCTCGAGCTGGTAGATAGAGAGAATGGAAACGAGAAGGCTATTTAGATGTGACAACATGCATAACAGATGACTTATTTTTCAAAAAAATGGTAAACTGTGGGCATTGCCAGTAACTAGTTGATCCCAAGGAATAGGAGATTGCTCTGTCTGTTGTTCATTGCCAATGCAGCTGAATCCTTTGACTGGTTTAGAAGTGAGGATAGAAAAAGCTAAATTTGCTTCTACGGTGAAAGGGAATTTTCGATCCCATAGTTCCTTGCTCGTCCACAAATACGATCAACCCCTGTGTGCTTTGTTCTCTTCTGTCACAGAAGAGGTTAGTCTTATAGTCAGAAGGGTGAGTGTTTTAATTAATTCCTTTTTCCAGCAAAAGATAGCTTCCACATTTATCGATTTACACTGTGCACTAAAACCAGCGTTGAAGTTACGAAATCGGTCCTACCTCTCTAAGGGTACCACTGGATGAGAGACTGAGTGAGTTACTACACCATTCACTCCTTGGTAATATTGTAATGAATTCCTTTTGTTTCTGAGAATGGAGTACCGTTTCCATGGGCAGTTATTCCTCTGGTATCTTGTGTATTTACTTTGTTTTGTGTAGATGGAATGGAAGCAACAGAGTTTGAGAGAGAGGGCACATGAACTTGATTGTATAGAACTTTAAAGAAGACTCACATATTTCTCAGCTGCAATGGTGGGCATGTCGAAGGCGTCCCTCTGTTCCGGTGGTGTTACTTCTTCAAGCAGAATAGATGGATCCTGAAAATATAATTAAAATATCATCATTACCAAGACCATTGTCAACACATCTAGACTTTAATGAGTCTCACAGAGACAGAAGTCACAAAAGGCTGCACACCTCAAGAAACTAAAAAAAAAACATTTGTACAGCAAATAGCATACTATGTTCGATTCCTATTGGGCATTTCAAGGCCTTAGCGCCATGTGTTCATCCCCTTTAAAAGCAGAACTATTACTTTTGCGAGTAATGGATCAAAGATGCAGAAACAGTGAATAATGGTAAGCTGACAGTGTACAAGTGTGCTGCTACCAGAAGTGGGCACTCTGCTCTTGACCCAAGAAATTGTGTATGTCTCTTTTTAAACAATACAGTATCTACGTTATCTGATGAATACCATCCTGGCTCCCAAAGTTCTTGCCTACTATTGACAAATCACACACCTCGACTACATTGTTTAGAGCATCAAGAAAGAAATTGCTGGGAGGAGTTGCCAAGTAGTGTAAGATGGAGGCTACATTTTACGCGAGCTCCTTGCCAGTTCCGAGAATCCTGCTGAATCCGACCCTTAGGCTACCTTTTTTCAGCCGTAACTACCGGTGCGGTGACCCAAATACTAACCATTTTTGGCCCACCGGAGCCCATCCAGGGAGCCCGGGATGAGAGACAATTTTGTCGATGGACAGCCTGGGTGTTCGTAAGACCTGCCTGGAGACGTGTCTGCTGGTGACAAACATCACCTGAATCTGTGAAATCACAATGGTGAACCTCCCTGTGCATCAACTCCTGGGTCGTGCAAGGGAGAGTAGACAGCCAAGTGGCCGGGGTGTGGCACGAAGCCGCTTTCATTTCCAAGAGCTGGCTGGAAACAGCAGAACAGGTACCTTAGAGAGGAGGAGCCGGACTGGGCGCCACACGTGGCCAGGGCTGCAACTGCAGACTGGGCGAGCCGACTATGGAGCAACCTTTTCTCCGATGCAAAAATCCATGTTGTGGCCCCTACTCTTGTACCCTTTGTCCTACCCAAGCCCATGCAGGTAGCCAGGGATAAGAGAAAAGCATTAGGCAAAAACGACATGTCGGAAGACTGGACTGTTGCCAACGTACCCATCCGGAGCTGCAATCCCACAGCGGCGATCCATCTTTACCTCCGTATTGACTCTTGGGGCACAAAGGAAACAGCCACATGGGAGGGGAGTGGTAGGGACCGCTTTTCATGTTTTGGCAGCCACATCAGATTGTGACAGCCAAATTGGTGGGCCAAAGTAGAGGAGATTGGATAGGCAGCATGGGCATCCAGGACTAAGATTACAGCCCAGGTGGGCCAGGACCCACACACGATGTCTCGCCCCAAAGGTAGAAGACTGGGTACATGGCTTCAACCTCAGGAGGTGATCCCCCTCTGGGAGTCCAGAAATCCTGGGAGACTGCTACAGCCAATGGGGGGGCCAGTGACGGCCCAGCCTTACTCCACGCCTGATCACCGTGGCGTCTCAGGAGGACATCTGGAGAGAGGAGTGGAGAGAAAGTGCCCCAGCACTGGGCCAGTAAGACATGGCCTCACAGAAACACGCGCGGGCAGATGTCCCTTGCATTGTGTGTAGGGAGGACCCTCCCAGCTGGTAGACCTGCCAGATGGCATGGGGGACCAGCACCCAGAGAAATTCCTCACAGAATAGTTCAGAACCAGGGTCCCGGATTGTGAGCTATCCCCCTACTTCGTTCTGGAAAGAGCACACAGAGCGCTGGCCCCATGCCCTCTACTGGTGACACAGCCTAGAGCCATTATCATTAGGTTACTGAACTTTTTAGGTAGAGACTCTATCCCACGGCAGACACGCCAACATCAAGACGTCCTTTGCACCAACTCCAAGTTTATGCTCTTCCCCGATTACACAGCTAAGTGCAGCTCCTTCGTAAATGTTTCTTAGAGGTTAAGTGGAAAGTCAGGCTATGTACATTGAATGTTCTGATGTACCCTGACAAACTAAAAGTTATGTATCAGTAGGGAACCATTTTTATTTTAAAGTCCAGAAGAGACCTGGATCTGAGCGTCGGAGATGAAATAACTGCCCATATCATTAAAGGAGCCAATGACATCTCGGGAGACTGAAGGGGGTCAACCATCCCACTCGAGGCTGAAATGCAGCAGACTGATAGGAGGCCAAATATGGTTATAACAGGAGGATAAACATAGGGCATCCTCCTCACAGAGCTCTGGTGAGTACCAGGGAGGGGACCCTACTAGTGGATAATGAGATATTATTCCGCGGTATAAAGGAGGGGTTTAGTCTCCTTCCTTTCTTTCCTCCATGTAGAGCTACAAGTGTTTTCTCATTCACGGAGGGAGAAGAGACACATTGCCTCTGGGGAGAGGGGCTGGCCCGAGGCAAACCACTCCCCACTACACAAGATTATTGTGGTTACTTTATTTTGCTTTAGTATTACATTGTATTGTATGTTGTTTCTATTGGGGTTGCTTTTTTAGAGGTGAAAAATGCTTCCACTTAGAGGTGTTGAGTAGAGGGTTGTTGGGGGGAGAGTTGGGTACTTAAGGGTTGATTTGGTCACAATACTACGTCTCATACAAGACAGATTGCGGACCCCAGTCAAAAGGGCGCAATTACCTGCCATGACCTCTGGCAACAACACCATCCTCTACAAGCAATTGTCTTGGAATTTCAGTGGGTTGATGGATAAAAGAAAATGCACAACAATCCTTCGACAGGCCCACAATCTGGTCCTAGTGGTTCCATTGTTGCAAGAGAAACATTTTCTTGGGAATAGGGGTGCCTTTTTGGACACTATGTCTTTAATCATGCAGGGTTCACTAGGGGTTCCAGAGGAGTTACTTTTCCCTTGATGGTCATGGACACTATCTAATATGCCATAGATAGATATGTGGTGGTTACGGGCTTCCTGTTTGGCATTCCATTGGCAGTAGTGTCTGTGTATATTCCACTGACCCTGCAGGCGTCTACGATGAAAAATCTGATGACAGTTATCACCTTGGGCATGGATGAGGAGCTTATCGTAGGGGGGATTTCAATGATGTCATGTACCTACAACTTGATTTGAAAAGAGGGGCTAAACCATTGCACCATAGGCAGAGTCCCTGCAGATATGTAATCCTTGGAGAGCAAAGAACAAGTCGGCATGTGAGTTCACATATTATTCTCACTCCCATAGGTCACATTCAAGACTAGACTACTTCTTCCTCCCAGCTGCTGGACTCTGATAGTCATCAGGGGCTACAATTCATGCAGGGGTACTGTTGGGCCAATCCCTGATTTAATTAACTATGGAGCTGGGGAGGTGTAGGTCTAACATGCACTGGAGCCTTTAGTTTGGGTGGCTGAAGGATGTTAGGTTTTAAGAACACATGAAGAAAAAGATAGAACTCTACTTTACGAGCAAGCTCCACAACAGAAGTCTCCCTAATTACATTGTGGGAGGCAATGAAAGCAGTTCTTTGGGGGTTAATAATGGCAGACTCGCCATTCAGGTAACAGAGACCGAATTGCCACATCGCTGGAGCGAGTGGCAAAGGGTTCCCATTTATCTTAAACCACTTCTGCTCAGGAGACCTTGCGCTCTTTCACTTTTTAATCAGCTAAATTCGCCTTTGAGTCACACAGCGCTCACCTTGTCAATCACCCCCTTCCTCGGTCCACCACTGACGTAGTCAGATTGTTGTGGAGGGAAGGCGGGACCGGAAGTGATTACAACTTCCCCTCGCTTGCGGCGCAGGTTAGCAGGCTAGTTGTTCTGCCCACCCTTAGTAGAAGAACTGAGCATTCACACGCGCTGGCAGACTCGCCATTCAGGTAACAGAGACTGAATTGCCACATCGCTGGAGCCAGTGGCAAAGGACTCCCATTGATTTTAAACCACTTCTGCTCAGCAGACCTTGCGCTCTTTCACTTTTTAATCAGCTAAATTCGCATTTTAGTCACACAGTGCTCACCTTGTCAAACACCCCCTTCCCCGGTCCACCACTGACGTGGTCAGATTGTTGTGGAGGGAATGCGGGACCGGAAGTGATTACAACTTCCCCTCGCTTGCGGCGCAGGTTAGCAGGCTAGTTGGTCTACCCTGTTTCACCATAAAAGAACGATGCCATTCTGTTCGCGCAGCGGACGTGCGCAACGGGCGCACCGAAGGCGCGCCAAAGACAAACTTGTCTGTGCCCGTCAGTGCCAGAACTGGCCCAGGGCCAGGAATCGCTGCCCCCCCTCCCTCAGCCCCTAGAATTTACACTTGGGAGACACTACTAAACCTCAGACAGGTCACAAATACACCAAGCCTTCACTTATTTTCCCTGGAGGAACGACAAAGCAACTGCACTCACTGCTCCTACACTCTATCACTATCTCCAAAGATAATCTCACCCCCCATCGAGCACTCAATCAGCATGGCCCTGCTGAACTGCAGGTCCCTCCCCAAACACTACTTGGAAATCAATATGCTTCTCCAAGACACAGAACTAGATGTTCTGTTTCTGACAGAAAGTTGGCTATCCCCAAGCTCAGAGCCAGACGTCGTTCAAGCCCTCCCCGCAGGATACCTCACCCCCTCACCCAACGCCTCGACAGAATCACTGGGGAATCACAATCATTCACAAAAGTCACCTCTCCTGCCGCATACTAGACAGCCCGATTCTTGATTGTGAAAACGTTCATTTTATCATCCAACTCTCCCCTTTAAAATCACTTTCGGGCATTCTCCTGTACCGCCCACCATGAGCACATGGACAGTTCTGTAGCTCCCTGATGGAAGCCATCATCTCACGTGCCTGCTCCTCTTCCAACTTTAAAATACTGATAGATCTAAACCTCCACATTGATGACCCTTCGGACAAAGTGGCAGGGGACCTAACACTTGACCTGGTTTCCTACCACCTTCTCTTGAAAATCCACCAAGCCACACATGTAAAAGGCCATTTACTAGACCCCATCTTCTCAAACACCACCGAATTAAAAACGAGCACCTTTCAACATCCTGAAACTTAGTGACACCCACCATCACCCCCATCACTAACTTAACACCTCCCTAGAACTGGGCACCGTCCCACCAATTGGAAAAGGGCTACAGTTAGAGCACTGTTAAAGAAATCCCATCTGGACCCCCTAGAGCTGGGTAACTACCGGCCCATATCCTTATTGCCAGGAATCAGCAATGTGGCAGAGAAATTCGTTAACCAACAGCTCTCCGGCTTCATCGAATCCAACAGACTCCTACACCGCTCACAGACAGGCTTCCGGCCTGGCCAGGGCACAGACACCACCCTGATGGCAGTGGTGGAAGAGGCGCGAATGGTCCTGGACGCAGGTGGATCTGCAGCAGTGATCCTCCTAGACCTAAGCGCTGCCTTCGACACGGTGGACCACTCGATACTTGTCCATCGTCTAAGCAGAATAGGAGTCACAGGTTCAGCAATATCCTGGCTCAAATCTTTTCTAGAACATAGAACCTTTCAGGTCGCCGAAGGCAACATTAGATCCAGAGCTGTGCCACTCCAATAAGGGGTGCCTCAGGGCTCATCCCTAAGCCCTACACATTTCAACGTGTATATGTCCCCTCTGGAGGAAATTGTAGCTCCTTTCGGCATCAACCTGGCCACGTATGCCGACGACACCCAACTCGTGGTCTCTCTAAATCAGACGGACCACTGCCAGGAAATTATATGCTCCTGTCTGAAAGAAATCTCCAGATGGATGAGCAAATCTCTTCTAAAACTAAATGGAGACAAATCAGAGATCCTAGTGCTAGGCAATCAATCTAAACTCACCACAAAACTTTTGTGGCCATCCTGCATGGGACCAGCTCCCGCTCCCAGAAAAGAAATACAAAGCCTGGGTGTCTAGCTCGATCAGGACCTCAATTTTCAAACACAAGCTAGGAAATCCGCGGGAACCTGCTTTGGTCTCCTACGCACGACACGTAAAATCCTTCCCCTTTTAACCCCCACTCCAGAACACTCCTCATTCAGGGTCTCATCCTGTCCAGACTGGATTACGGAAACGACCTATATCTTTGCGCCCCGAAATCCTTCATAAACAAACTTCAACTTGTCCAGAACTCTGCAGCTAGGCTGCTAACTGGCACAAAAAAACGATGTCTCGCTAAGCCTGCCCTAAGCTCCGTACACTGGCTCCCAATCCATGAGAGAATCAATTTCAAATCCCTCTGTATTACACATAAAATTCTACAGGACAAGGGCCCCCCAATCTTGAGATTCCTGATCAAACCATACAAAGCCAACAGGAAGCTAAGATCCGACCACCTCTTTCTGGCAAACGTTCCAAGAATTAAGAAAGCGTGGTCAGGAGGACGCCTATTCTCATACAATGCCTCCAAGCTCTGGAATTCCCTTCCCCTCAACATTCACAGGGAAACCAACCTACTAAAATTCCGTAAGCTCCTGAAAACCTGGCTGTTCCCTTAGGTCTCTTCTGTTCCCGAGCTAATTCCACGAGTCCAGCACTGGGACGCCCCCGGGTAGTTACGCGCTTTACAAATCCACTTCCAATTCCAATTCCATACCCTGTGGGAGGCGAAAGAAAAGTACAGCACTGGAAAGGCAGATTGGGGAATTCGAATATCGCCTGAACCAAATGAGAGATCATGACACGTTTTGTAGTCTAGAGGTTACTAAGGAGGCCCTTAAACAGAAACTGATGACTCATGCCAGGACACCAGTGTCTGATTTTTTAAAACCGAGAGTACGAATTTGAGGCAAGACAGGAAAATAGCTAAACAGGCTTGCAGGAAACTCTGGAAGACAGGTTTGTCCCATAGACATGGGGTCCGACAGTGAGGTGACCCATTACAAATCACACATTACTATCAGGCACTTTACCAATCAAAGCCGCCGGGCGGGTTGGAGCAACAAAACCTCTTAGCTGCAAACCTGGTCATGCTGAGGCTCTCCAGCAGTGAGAGGGTGAATTTGGATGCTCACATGTCGAAGGAGGAGTTATATGCAGCCTTGTAGGAGATGCAATCTGAGAAGTACCTGGTTCAAATGAATTCACGATTTGCAATTCTTGGAAATGTTTGCATCAACACTACTCTCACTTCCTCACGAAGGTTGAAGCTGCAGAGACAGCTTTGCTACTTCCTTATGAAATCTGGAGTGCCTCAGTGGTAGCCCTCTCCAAACCATAGAGCCACCTACAGACTGCGAGTCTTACAATCTGATCTCCCTAATAAATATTTAAGTCAAAATAGTTGCAAAGGCCTCAGCAACCAGGCTACTGAAACAGGTGAAACCCCTAGTGCACTGTGATCAAAATGGCTTTATGCCAGTCAGAAGCACAAGCCTTGTCTTAGGAGGCTAAATATATACTTGGACCACATACATTCTGTATCTGACCACACAGCCATGATGCAACTTGACTTTGAGAAGGCCTTTGGCCCATTTGAATGGTCTTTCCTCCACAATATCTTAAAAAAATATTACTTTTGGTCCTAGATTCCTTTAGTATGTGAGGCTGTTATACATGATGCAATGGGCAAGGGTCAGAGTGAACAGGATTTACTCACAGCAGTTCCAGATAGGCAGAGGCCTGCTGTCTCCTGCTCACTCTTGCAACTGAACCACATGCCAAATAGATTGGCGGGACGTGCAGGTGGAGAGCTTGAGGTATGGCGGGTTGCATCTTTTTGTATGCAGACAATGTCCTCCTTTATATCCCGTGCCTAAACCAATCCATCCTAAAGCTAATTTATATTCTAAAAATCTGCAAAGAAGTGTCAGGCCTGAGGGTGAACTGGGGGAATCAGCAATAAACCCTATGGTGGGTTCTGCTCCAGATTTACTTTCAGACTCCCCAGCGAGCTGGAGTTTTTAAATACTTGGTGTTAGACTTGTCAGTCTTATGGTGGTCTTACCTCAATCTTTTTGACTGCACATTTCGCTGAATATTTTGTTGCCCTAGGACTTTGAGCACTTTACCACTGCTAATCAGTGCTAAAGGGCATGTGCTTCTTCCCTAAACATGTGTGCAATTGGTGTATACTTAATTGACCTATTTAATTTACTTGTAAGTCCCTTGTAAGGTGGTATACCATATACCCAGCCTCTGTAAATTGACTGCCGCTAGTGTGCTGCAGCCATGATTGTCCCACCAACAGAAGAAGCCTGTCTAACCCATCTCGGGCTGCCACTGCAGTGCCTTCGTGGGCAGTTTACTGCCACTTCGACTTGGCATTTAAAACTAATTTCCAAGCCTTAAACTTCCATTTTATTGCATATAAGTCACCCCTAAGGTATGCCTTAGGTAGGCTTAAGGCAGGGTGGTATGTAAGCAAAAGGTAGGACATTTACTTTATAGTTTGCATGTCCTGGTAGTGACAAACAGCATATTTCATTTTTCACTACTGTGAGGCCTACTCCTCTCATAGATTAGCTTCTGGAATTCCTTAATACACTTTTTAAGCTATAATTCCTGATCAGAGAGGAGTAGCTGTTTCCTGTTTCATATGTTTGAATGGTAGTGATAAACCCTACTTACTGGTGACTTTGAATTTAACATTACTATTTTAGAAATTCCACTTTTAGAAAGTGGACATTTCTCTGCACTTACTGCTTTGTGTGCCTGACAGCCCGTCTCCAATGCATGTCTGGGGTGACGGACAGCTATTCTTTGTGCATTCCCTCTAGACAGCCACAACACAGGAAGGATAGGTGGGTTTGAGTACCCTTCTACATACATCTGCATTCTGATGGCCTTGCCTGGGCTGGATGGAATGGAGAGGTTAACACTTCACTTGAATAGGTAGTATCCTGTCCCCACACAAAGGACTGATTACCCCCCACCGATAGCCTGGCAGACAGGTCTGGCCTATAAGGGGAACATGTGCATTTAAGAGAGCTGCTTGAAGTCATCCCACGCCACAACAAAGGCACTTTTGGGTATAAGTACTGGGTTTCTGACCAATCCCCCCCCCAAAAAAAAATTAGGCACTTCTGGATCTTGAACTTGAATCTTTGTTACAAGGACTGTTGTGCTGTTTAAATAACTAATCTTTGGACTGCAGGCTTGGAAGGTTTGCTTTTCTCTTGTGTTTCCCTGCTGTCTGCTGCTCTTTGACTCTGCTGAAGGAGAACTGGACTCAACCTTCCCTACAAGTGATCTCCAAGGGCTTGTTGGCTTGCCTCCTCTTGCTTGAGACTCAGGGATATCAAGGTTTCTACCCCTACTCCTGCGCCTGAACTCACTGGATGTGGCCCAGATACTTGCTGCACGGAATTTGATGCATCTTCTGTCTGTGTATATCAGAACGGGTGCATCGATCCGGTTGCGCAAGTAAAATGAGCACATCACATTGGAACCAGCACTTTGCCTTCAGAGATCGATGCATCAGACAGAGTACACCGCCACTGCTGCTTGGTGAGATTGATGCATCCCCTCGACTGCGTGGTAGAATCCGATGAGACAAATTATTTGACACTTCTTGACTCCAGCACCCGTCTTCAGAGCTGACGCATCGCCTTCACTAGATGGCGCAGATCGACACATCTCACAGTTTGCGATCAGGAAAGGTGCTTTGTTCACTAGGTCCAGCGTGGATTCTTTAGCTGGCCTGCACTTCCATTTGGTCAGCCTGATATTTGACTTTGACCTCGCCCAGCACGACTTAAAGTAACCTTTTTAGCACTTCTTGCTTCTAAGCACTTTACTGCATTTATGGCTTTAAAATTTAATATCTCAAACTCTGTACATTGGATTTTTGTCATTTTGGTCTTATTTTCTTTATAATATGATAACCTGCTTTTTCTCAACCTGTTTGGAGTCTTTTTATGGTGTATTCATTTTCTTACTGTGTGTGTGTTGCACAAATACTTTACACATTGCCTCTTTAGATAAGCCTCACCAGAGGGTAAGCACATGTTATCTTTAAGTGTGGCTCTAGCTTACCCTGACCAAGGTTATGGCTTCTGCTTGGACAGGGTGCATACTTTTGCCAATCAGAAACCAATTGTCCAACATTAGAGCATGCGCATATCAAAAGACCCACAGGAACACTGGGACAGGATAATCACCCCTTTGACTTGAAAATTTAAGTGATATATGGCAAGATGGAGCTCCCTCACCCGATCATTATGGGGCATATAGCCCTCCTAAAAATAGTGGCCTTGCCATAGCTGTTATAAGTTTTGCAACACTAGCCCCACAAAATCTGTACCCATTCATTTACAACCCTACTGGCCAACATCAATAGCTACAAGTAGGGAGGATCGCACTGTGAATCTCCCATAAGAAGTGCATACAATCCCCTTATGATGGCAGACTAGGGGCAGTAGACATCAGACTGTATTACTAGTCGGTCCACCTGCTTGCGATTAATGAGTGGATCTTTGGGGATCGGGGGGACCCAGCTAAGAGATTTGAGCGGATTCTCTTAACCGGGCAGGACCCAGGGTTTTGGCTGTATGGGGAGTACCCCCTGCCCACTCTCCCGGCTATTTCAGCCATTCCTGTGATTAGCTGGCAAGAGGCACTGCAGTAGGTTAGATAGTGGAAGGTGCCCACTATGAATAAGCCACTGTGGATTAGTACATGGCTAAAACGGTAGGGGTCCAAGGGCACTGAGATAAGTTGGGGATCCCTAAATTAGGAGATGTCTGGCAGACACACCATATGATGATCTATGATCCACTCAAAGCTTAATATGATTTACACATATCCCAGTTCTTTCTTTATCTTAGAGCGCTGACATGCACCAGTTAGGCTTCTAGACACACACCAACTAGAATCAGCAAAGGAATATAAATACTTGGGTGTTCTACTAGATAACAAAGGCTCCTTCAACCCTCATATGGAAACACTGAAACAAAAAGGTAATACAATATCCTTCACCAAGAAAACTTTAAAAAAGTGATTACCGGGCCCTCTCGGAGCCCTCTATTAGAGATTATCCAAGTCAAACGCCTGCCAACTATAACATACGGGAGCGAGGCCATGAGAGGAAGAGATACCACTACTGTGAAAAAATAATCACCAGCTCATTTAGAACAATCTTCAGTCTCCCGAAATACACCTCCCCAGCCCAAATAAGGATAGAGTTTGGGTTACAGAAGCATTTACTGGCCAGAAGGGGTGCATTTATAAAATGCTGGCACAAGATCACAGGGGCAGAGCAAGATACACTGAACTGGCAACTTTGGGTTGAACTATCACTAAGAAAGAACTTACCGGTGGGAATGTCTCTTAGAGATTCCCTTGGTCTGGAAAACCTATGGGCAACATTAGTGTCCCACACCAGCTTAAGGGAAGTGGTTAACAAGACCATCAAAGCACTGTCAATGGAAGAAGCTAAGCCTGCACTTGCGAAGAGAGTACATGCCTGGTACGTACTAAACAAATATGTAGAAGGCAAACTACCAAAATATTTTAGTTATGAATTCAATATCCATCTGAAAGAGAAATGTTTACAATAGAGGATGGGTATAATGCCGATCTTACCACACCTTCCACCATGGAAGAGGAAACCCAGAGACAACATATGTCACTATGTAGCCTCGAAACGGAAGATCTTGCACACATAATTTGCAACTGCAAAAGCCTAGTATAAGAATAACATCTCCTCTTGCTACCTCTTTTTAATCTATACGGGATCTGTTCCTGCAGACAGGCAGTGCTGATTTGTTTCATATCTGTCAACACGCAATTGACCTGTTGATTTACTAAATTTCTCAATATTGCAAAGAAGAGACTGAAGTTAGAGCCATTCTAGCCCGGCACATTGCACAACTCCAGTAAGCATTACAATATAGCCAACACACAACAAAGGACTGCTTAGCGGAAAGACCATCATAGGAGACACTTGGTCCCACGAATCTCATAAGCCTAGTCTGCATAGCGGCACTTCACACAAGACTTATTTATATGCAAATCTATGCAAGATTCCCTTTCAGGGAAAACAACATTGGCACGGGAAAGTACAAATGGGGCACAGAGCACCTTTCTTTCGATTTTAACCCAAAGAATCACTAAATGGACATACATGGCCAAATAAGGCCCTTTTAACGTTCATTTTAACCTTGCTATTTAACACAGTCAATCCTATTTAATCACTTATGCTATGTGTATGTAACCGTTTTAATTAATGATGCATAATCAAAATTACCAATTGGCGGTCAGGCACAATGCACACATATCAGCTCTCACAGAGTACAGCCCATAAGAAATCTGACTCATGATGTCAGCTATTGGTAGGAAGGACAGATCTTGCTTATTCAGAACTCTGGTGATAAACGTTCCAGATCTGCTAAACAAATTGCAGGAATTAGACCTGCGACCCTTGGATTATAACAAATGGATTGAGGCAAACAATGGCAACTGGAGAATTAGAAATATTGCCTTGCTATAGAATAGAGCAGGTTAAATACTTTCCGAGAATGTATTACACCCCTGACAGGCTGTGGAGGATTGGGAGAGACAGCAGCCCTGAAGGTCTCAATTGCGGACAGGCCAGAGGTTCTCTTATGCATGTGGTATAGGAATGCCGGGTCATTCAGGTGTATTTTAACCTGCTTTTCTCCAACCTAGAAATGGTATGTTGATTTCTGATAGAATGCAACCCCATATTGGGAATCATGGAAGTATTCCACGGATGGGATGGGTAAGGGGGCAAAAAATGATGGCTGGGATAGGTTGTGCTTTGGCTAAACGTCACATAGCGGGCCATTGGGGATCCATGAGGCCTCCCCAATCTCAAACCAGCTAAGAGGGATGGATTACTGCTCTTTAGTTAAGGAAGCAGTGTATAGGTCCAGAGGATGCTCACAAAAGTATGATAGACTCTGGGGACTGTGGAAAGAGCAGCAAAAAATACCCAGAGTAGACAACCCATAGGAAGTTCTTGGGGGAAAGCGCACAGTTGTCTGGAACATAGATCCCACCATAGTTTACCGGACTGGTCGCAGTTGACTTAAGTGGGGTCTACTTCATGGTATTCTGGAAATAAAAGAGTTGTTGTGCAACGGTGCAGTGTTACAGTATTGTGATCTTAACGTTGTTACAAATTCAATCAAAAGATTTTTTGAAAAGAAAGAAATTACTATCCAGCTGCAAGACAAATCAACAAGAATTGCCCCTTGTGCAATAGCTGTTCTCGAATCAGGGTGAAATGCAGCAATTAAACACCACTAATCTGTTCACTTCACAGTTAGACCCGGACCTGCAGTTGTGCGAGCTGGATTTTACCACAACTTTTAATGTTATTGATTCCAGTCCTACAAACTAGTATGGAATTTTAGGGCTGGCAGAAATCCCTCAATATGGTGAGCTGTATGTCTGCTAGGTCAGTGGAGTACATGCCTACACTGCCCTGTCCAAATGGAGTACATTATTTGATGGGCTGGCCCATCCATCAACGGTCCAATATTTCTGATGTTCAGATTATACAAATATCTCTGCATACATACATGCAATACCAGTGCAGTGTGAAAAGGTTACCTAGAAAGAGCTGGGACTGCTGTTGTGGCTGACGTATTCTTAGAGAATCATATTACATGTTTCTGGATCAACAGCTATTGGTTAAGGTAGGCACCTACTTTTTGGTGCTGGTGCATTTTTCTAAACTATTCATCTAGTCTGAGCATTTCATTGCCTTGCTTTTGTTAGCCACTGAGCATCTTCATCACCCCTGTCATACCCCTCAGGCAATAAGCAGAGCCCTGCGCAGTTACTGGCTTGGATAATTTAACAAACATTTGCAATACAATAGGTCTTCGTTTTGCGAGAGTTAGAGCTATTGACATTGTAAATGACAAAATCTTTTACCTATGTGTCTTGTTTTGGACTGTAGTGGATGTGTGTGGTGTTGAGATGTATTATGTGGGTTGTATTGGAATTGTTAGTCGTGGAATTGTGTGGGATGGAATTGTATGGTGTGTTTCTGTGGTGGAATTATGTGGCATGGTGAATAGAAAGGGGTGAGAGCTGCACAGAATAGATAGAAAGGAGGATGCACAGGAATAGGTAGTTTGTGCACGAAGTGATGATTGAATTTGAGATTGAGGAGCAGAAAGAGAGTGTGAGAAAGAAGAGGAGAGCAAGCCAGAGATGCATAAAGAAGGAGCACATGTGTACGCAGAATACACCAAAAGAAGAGGAGGAGAGCATGGGTTTGAGGGATGGAAATTTTTTGAAAAGGCCAGGAAAGATACTGTGCTGGAAGACATGAATTGAACCATATGAGAGAGGCAAGAACAGAGGGTGAGGGAGCGAGAGAGAAGGGTGAGAGAAAGTAAGAGACAGAGAGAGATGGAGGTATGAGTAAAACTGGCCCATATGGGGGAGGCGAGAGTTGGACCAGTGCAGAGCGTGAGGTGGTACGGGAAGGTAGCCTGTGTGAGCAGGCAGTATAGAGAGGAGACAGGGAGTATGAGGGAGGGATGAAAGGGGCGGTGGGATTTAGATGAGAGGGGGTACCGGGAGTGTGAGGGAGGGATGAGGGGGCAGTGAGTATATAGGGGAGAGATGACAGGGCTGGTGATAGTACAAGTGAGAGATGTGGTAGATTGGAATTCTTTGTTGCAGAATTGTGTGGCGTGGTATGAAGTTGTGTGGTGGAGATATGTGGCATGGTATGCAGTGGAATTATGTGGACAAAATTGAAGAGCGACGATGGTGGCAGCAAATGGGAACCTTATGGACCGGCGTAAACCCATATACTAGATGCAGTACGTCTCAATTTGAGATACTTGAATAGCGCTACAATGCTTTGCCTTTGCTAGCGCACATGTGTTCTCTTCCGTGTTCTCAGAGTGAGGCAGAGAGCAAGCTAGAGCGACCAAGCAGATATTGTGGTTTATGAATTGGTGGTAGCAGTATGCCCATTAAAGAAAATGGCTGCGTGTGCTTTGGCTACGATATAGGGGCAATGGAAAAAATTGTAGATGCAGAAATTATAAGTGCTAATACATGTGCAACATGTCATCATGCCCATGGGACAATGCCCATGAAAGCAGCACACGTGTTCAAAGGTAATCTTAGGAAAATCACCTGTACATGCAATTACAGTATAATTCCATTTAAGAAAAGAAACATATGTAGAAGGTTTCTTCAGATGAGATAATGATTGTAAAATGACTTCCACTTTTGCCAAAATGTTTATAGTGTGGTACAGTTGGGTTTGCCACTCATTTCCATACACATGCCAACCTTTTCACCCACATTTACTTTCTAAGAAAAATTGCAGATGTTCACATTTTATTGAACAGGCGGCACACGGAGTGAGAGGCTGCTTCAGTGTGCGCCACGTTATGCACTGAAGAACAAGTTACTTACCTTCGGTAACGCTTTTTCTGGTAGATACAATATCTGCCTGTGGATTCCTCACCTTGTGAATATCCCCTTGCGGCAGCAACATCCTGAATTCTTTTTGTAGCCTCGCGCCGACGTGGACTTGGACGTCATAGAGACACGGCATCGCACGCGACTCCGCTGACGTCACCGACGCCTACAATAGGCCCACGCCGGCGTGATGACATCAGTTCCCTTTTTTCCGCGTCGTCGACGCTAACGGTTTCGGGATACTCGGTAGCTTTTGGTAACTCTGTTACTATTTTTCTTTGTTCCTTTGTTCTCTTGCCTCTTTGTCTCCCTATAATGTCGACAAAGAAGACTGGATTTAAACCCTGCAGGGAGTGCGGGAAAATGATGTCCGTTACGAACCCACACCAGGACTGTAGTTGGTGTTTAAACTCCGACCACGAAGTAGATGGATGTTCGCCGTGCCAAAATATGAACCCAAAGGCCCTGCGAGAGAGGGAGACCAAACTTCTTGTGGCGAAACTGAAAGCCGATAAAGGAAAGAAGTCTTCAAGATCCCGCTCGAGGAAGTCGAGGTCGAGGTCAAGATCAAGATCTTCAGAGGCATCGGCTTCGAAGTCCTCGTCGGATCATGCTTCGAGGTCGCATAAGAAGCACAAGAAAAGGAGACATGAGTCTCGATGTCATTCGGGTGAGAAGTCGGGCTCGAAGTCGGGGTTGCCCAAGAAGGTTAAATCGAAGGTATTTCCACCGCAAGGCACACAGACGGACAGTAGACATATACACAGTATACACAGTACAAATATCAAGGTAACACACACAGTGTGAAGCAAATGCAATAAAACATTTGAAATAAACAACTCCTTGACAATAAGATAAATACATTACAGAAACTCTGGTATAGAAGAGTGGACAACGGGGAGGCGGGTGGGTCAGTGAGGAATCCACAGGCAGATATTGTATCTACCAGAAAAAGCGTTACCGAAGGTAAGTAACTTGTTCTTCTGATAGATACATCTGCCGTGTGGATTCCTCACCTTGTGAATAGAGTCCCACAGCAGTCCCCACTCCCGGAGGAGGGTGTCCACTCTTCTAAACCAGGAAATTCTGGAGGACAGAGCGCGCAAAGTGGCCGTCCCTCCTCACTTCGGAATCCAAGCAGTAATGCTTCGCGAAAGTGTGGAGGGAAGACCAAGTCGCCGCCCTACAAATATCCTCTACAGGAACACCTCTAGCCAATGCTGAGGTTGAAGACTTAGCTCTTGTAGAATGAGCCCTTATACCCTCTGGTGGTTCCTTACCGGCCAAAGAGTAGCAGATCTTTCTACAGAGGACGATCCATCTTGACAAAGTTCTTTTAAGGACCGCTCTTCCTCTTTTGCAGCCAGAAAACCCTATGAAGAGCTGGTCATCCAAACGATAGTCTTTAGATCTGTCCAAGTAAAAGGACATCGCCCTTTTGGGGTCCAGACGATGTAACCTCTCCTCCTCCTTGGAAGGGTGTGGGGGAGGATAAAAGGAAGGGAGGGTAATGGATTGACCAAGGTGGAAAGGAGTAACCACCTTTGGAAGAAAAGCAGCCCTGGTCCTAAGAACCATTCGATCAGCATGAATGGTCAAGAAAGGGGGCTTGGAACTAAGAGCTTGAAGCTCACTTACCCTCCTTGCAGAGGTTATTGCAACGAGGAAGACTGTCTTAAGAGTCTAAAACCTCAAAGGACATTTGTGAAGAGGCTCAAAAGGAGCACCCATCAAAAAGGTCAAAACAAGATTTAAGTCCCACTGAGGCACAATAAAAGGAACAGGAGGGAACTTATTTGTGAGACCATTTAAAAACCTTAAAACCACAGGAGATTTGAAAAGAGAAGGCTGATCAGGCAAACAGAGAAATGCCGACAGCGCAGAAAGATAGCCCTTAACTGTGGCAACAGCATGCCCTTGCTGCGCCAGAGAAAGGGCAAACTGGAAAATATCTGACACATGGGCTCTCAAAGGGTCAATAGATTTTCCTCCACACCAAGTGACAAATTTCGACCATCTATAAGAATAGATGGACTTAGTGGAGTCACGCCTGGCTGACAAGATGACATCCACCACGTCAGGCGGGAGAGAAAAGGAATTCAGGTTGCCCCGTTCAATCTCCAGGCATGAAGGTGTAATGTCTGGAGGTGGGGGTGTAGAACCTGCCCCTCCATCTTAGAGAGGAGGTCTGCCCTGAGAGGGAGACGGAGCGGCGGGTGAGAGGAGAGGTGGAGAAGATCTGTATACCACACCCTTCTTGGCTAGTCCGGAACGACCAATATGACTTGGGCCCGGTCTTGGCGAATCTTCCTCAGAACCCGAAGAATCAAAGGTATGTGAGGAAACGCGTAAAAGAGTTGTTTTCCCCAACTCAACTGAAACGTGTCCCCCAAAGCTCCTTGCATCGGATACTGGAGACTGCAGAACGACAGGCAGTGAGCATTCTCGCGAGTGGCGAACAGGTCCACCTGAGGAGTCCCCCACATCTGAAAGATGTCGTGAACCACCTCCGGGTGAAGCCTCCACTCGTGGTCGGCAGAAAACTGCAGACTGAGACTGTCTGCACGAGCGTTCAGAACCCCGGCCAGATGATTTGCCTTCAGACAAATCTGATGGTCCTGAACCCAGGACCAGAGACGCAGAGCCTCTCTGCAGAGACACTGCGACCCCACTCCTCCCTGTTTGTTGATGTACCACATTGTGGCCGTGTTGTCCGTCAGGACCTGGGCCGAACGACCGCGAAGGGAAGGGAGGAAGGCCTTGAGCGCCAAACGTATCGCCCGCAATTCTAGAAGGTTGATGTGAAGTAACCTTTCCTCTGGAGACCAAAGACCCTTGACCTCCAGATCCCCCAGATGAGCACCCCACCCTAGAGTGGAAGCATCCGCTATCACTGTGGCCACCGGAGGAGGCAACTGAAAAGGCTTCCCCTGAGACAGGTTGCCTTCCAAGCCCCACCAAGACAGATCCGCCGCAGCTTCTCTGGAGATCCTCACTGACTCCCTGAGATCCACTTTGTGCTGATACCACTGCCTGCGGAGGCACCACTGGAGCGCCCTCATGTGCCAGCGTGCATGGTTGACCAACAGAATGCATGAAGCCATCAGACCGAGCAGGCGAAGGATCTTCAGGACTGGAACGACCGCTCCATTGTAAAATAAAGGAATCATTTCCTGTATGTCGTGAATCCTTTGAGGAGGAGGGAATGCACGACATACAGTTGTGTCCAGTACAGCACTTATGAACAGGTTGCGCTGGGAGGGCACCAGGTGAGACTTGGGTACATTTATCGAAAAACCCAACCTGTACAACAACTGGGTTGTCTCTCGCAGATGATGGAGCACTCTCTCTGATGACTCTGCTTTGATCAGCCAGTCGTCCAAATAAGGGAATACAGGAATCCCTGACCTTCTGAGATGCGCCGCCACCACTGCCATCACCTTGGTGAAGACTCGAGGCGCAGTAGTAAGACCAAACGGAAGGACCGCAAACTGATAGTGCTGCGATCCCACCGTAAAACGGAGATACTTCCTGTGCGACTTCAGGATGGGGATGTGAAAGTACGCATCCTGCAAGTCGAGCGACACCATCCAGTCTTCTTCCAGCAGTGCCTGAAGAACCTGAGCAAGGGTGAGCATCTTGAATTCCTCTTGTTTCAGATAGAGATTCAAGATCCTGAGATCCAGGATTGGACGAAGTCTGCCATCCTTCTTGGGAATCAGGAAATACCGAGAGTAGCATCCCTGACCCCTTTCCTGCTCTGGGACCACCTCTATCGCACCCTTCCTTAACAGAGTCTGAACTTCCTCCTGTAGAAGCAACAGATGTTCCTCCGTGCAAAAACCTTGGCAAGGAGGGTAATTGGGAGGGAATTCCAGAAAGGGAAGGGCATACCCATTTTCTACGAGATTGAGAACCCAAAGATCTGATGTAACCGATTCCCAATCCCGTAGAAAGTGGGTAAGCCGACCCCCCCACCGGACCCGCATGATCCTGAATGGCGGATCTAGGGCTGCTTTTCTGTGGCTGGGGGGTTGGAGGAGGTGGAGGAGGAAGAGGCTTGACGCCCTCTAGGACGTGCCCTTTGCTTTCCCCTGTATGATCTATACAAGGTATTTTGCTGCTGCTGTTGTTGCTTCTGCTGACCTTGTCTATAGGTACGAAAAGAAGAGCGTCCAAAACCTCTGAACTTTCTGGTCGTTGAACCTCTTACTTGAAGACCAAGAGATCTAGCAGTTGCTCTGCTGTCTTTAAACCTCTCTAAGGCTGTATCTGCCTTCTTGCCAAAGAGTCCAACTCAATCAAAAGGTAAATCTAATAGTGCAGATACCGCTTCCACAGAAAAATCCGAGGATTTCAGCCAAGCTGATCTTCTTGTGGCAACCGCAGTGCCCATGATCCGTGCCACAGAATCTGCAGTATCTAGACCACTCTGGATAACTTGACGAGCTGCCGCTTGAGTTTCAGATAACACCTCCTCAAAGTCACCCCTGCAGTCCTCTGGAACCTTAGGAATCAACAAACGCATTGAGTCCATAAGTGCGTGCACATACCTCCCCATGAGACAAGTGGCATTCGTTGACTTTAACGCCATACTTGCAGAGGTGAAAGTGTTCTTGGCCACTTGATCCTGCTTCTTGGCCTCCTTGTCACCAGGCACTTGGGGAAAAGCACCAACCGACTTTTTAGAGCACGCAGCCTGAATCACTAGGCTTTCAGGAGAAGGGTGAGATGATAAAAAGACAGGGTCTTCGGGAGCCACCCTATATCTCCTTGCCACACTTTTTGAGACAGCAGGAGCAGAAAGAGACTTTTTCCACACCTCCATAATAGGTTCAGTTAACGCCTCATTAAATGGGAGTAACGGTTCCACAGCTGAGCTTGGTGAATGGAGTACTTCTGTAAGCAGATTTGACTTAAACTCAACAGTTGGTAATGCCAAACCTAAAAGTCCTGCAGCCTTCCTCATTACCACGTGATATGGCTGGACATCCTTCGAATGCGTATCCGGACCTGATGGCAATTCCCACTCTGGGGAAAAATCAAGGCCACTAGCATCAGCCAGCTCTTCGAAACAATCCTCATCCAGCTCACCTTCTTCTAAGTCTGGGTGAGACTCGCAATATCTCCGTTCTTCCAGGAGGCGTTGAGCTTCCCTCCTGGACCTCTCCTTTACACGGATCGCAGTCGGATCCACCACCGACTCCGACGGAGCCAGAGCCGACGTCGGTACAGAATCTGAAGGCTTAGATGGATGTTCCAAAGATCTGCTTGGAGCTGGTGAAACCGGTATCGGAGTCGTCGACTTCGTTCTAGCCGGCGTCGACCTCGGCGCCAACCTCGGCGGAGCCGGGTACTGCCACAGCGGAGTTGGGGCTGGCATATACGGCATGAAAGGTGCCGGGGCATAAGAGTGAGGAACACCTAAATTAAATGCCATTGATTGGACCCATGGGACACGAAGTTGCACCAGAGGGGTACCATGATTTCGAGAATACCCCATACATAGCGTTCAGCAACGCTGATGGATCCTGACCTGGTGCATGAAAAGGTGGATGATCACCCTCAGGCTGATCTTGAGGCAGATTCGAATCCGGCTCTTCAACAGGCGCCGATTCTTCTTCCTCATTAGG
Source organism: Lissotriton helveticus (assembly GCF_964261635.1). NCBI lineage: Eukaryota > Metazoa > Chordata > Amphibia > Caudata > Salamandridae > Lissotriton > Lissotriton helveticus. The sequence goes on from NC_136070.1 coordinate 646,420,075, forward strand.
AACTTCCTCTACCTCTTCTTGAGCCGGAGACGGCATCGGAGTCGGATTGGAAACCGGGGTTGGAGATTGAACTTGTGACTCCGAAGGCGAGGTTTCACCTTTCCGATCCAAAACCTCTTGCGGTGGAATTACCTTCGATTTAACCTTCTTGGGCGACCTCGACTTCGAGCCCGACTTCTCACCCGAATGACGTCGAGACTCATGTCTCCTTTTCTTGTGCTTCTTATGCGACCTCGAAGCATGATCCGACGAGGACTTCGAAGCCGATGCCTCTCGAGATCTTGATCTTGACCTCGACCTCGACTTGCTCGAGCGGGATCTTGAAGACTTCTTTCCTTTATCGGCTTTCAGTTTCGCCACAAGAAGTTTGGTCTCCCTCTCTCACAGGGCCTTTGGGTTCATTTTTTGGCACGACGAACATCCATCTACGTCATGGTCGGAGCTTAAACACCAAATACAGTCCTGGTGTGGGTGCGTAACGGACATCATTTTCCCGCACTCCCTGCAGGGTTTAAATCCAGTCTTCTTTGTCGACATTATAGGGAGACAAAGAGGCAAGAAAACAAAAAAACGAAGAAAAACAGTAACAGAGTTACCAAAAGCTACTGAGTATCCCGAAACCATTAGCGTCGACGACGCGGAAAAAAGGGAACTGATGTCATCACGCCAGCGTGGGCCTATTGTAGGCGTTGGTGACGTCAGCGGAGTCGCGTGCAATGCCGTGTCTCTATGACGTCCAAGTCCACGTCGGCGCGAGGCTACAAAAAGAATTTCCGGATGTTGCTGACGCAAGGGGATATTCACAAGGTGAGGAATCCACACGGCAGATGTATCTATCAGAAAGGCCCTACCTGCAGATTGGGCGGATGGCCAATGACAATTAATCGCTTGCACTTTCAGTTCCACTAGAGTGTGGGGGGTGCAAGGCCACAGGAGTTAAAATCAGAGAACAATTAACAAGATTAGCCACAGAGTAATTGAAACAAAGCCCCTAAGCAATTTGCAACAACCCCAGCTGCCAGGGTGCATTATGCAAATATCCAACACGATCACACTATGCTTCTCCCAGCTTTGAATAATTCTGAATTACCACATGCATAAACATTTACCACAGTTGTCAGTTCATCATGCTCAGAAAGAAAAAAAATGGAATGTAGCAAGTTACTGTTCGGAGCAGCTTTGTCAATGGTATGTTTTTCTGTTGGCTATATCTGAGGGTAAACATGCTTGGTCCTTTTCAAATAATTTGTTTCCTTTTAAGTCTCTTCTCTCTCAAAGGGTGGATTTGCAAAGGTTAGTTTAAATAGGCCTCTCCTGTTTTCTCCTGTGTTTAAAGAGGGATATTCAAGTAAATTCCTTGCCTTTCCCTCATAGCTATTTTTTCAGCGCAACTTCTTTTTAGCAACATTGGTGTGTAACAAAATACATGTTCCAAATATTATTCTTATTATTTTGAATTTGTAGGGCGCACAGCTACTCCAAGAGGTTTCCTGGTGTGATTACACACTCAAAGCATTTCTTCCTGCTAAACAGTTCTCAAGTAAAAACGTATTATTTACATGTAAAGTGCTTTAGAGCCCCCGGACAAAGTTCGCTCTATATAAACTGACAGATTAAAAAACAGAGAACAGCATAATGTGGCCTTGGAGTGCCCTGGTTGGGTATATGTCCTTTTGTGTAACAACAGCATGTAAGTATCATAGTTGCCTTGACTGTAAACGTATATAAGCCTATGAAGGGTAGAAACCTTCTCTAGTAGAGGACAATGAAAGTTAACGTCATTTGTGGTGAACACTCTAATGATGTATTCTGCATTATATTAGAAAGTGCCTTGCTGTTCTGCACAGTGTGCAGCACTGGAAAAAGAGCCACGCTTCCCAGCAGCAATGAACATTAGTTCTTCAAGCAGTGAGATCAGAGCAGACATTCCAGGGAAAACAGGAGTCAGACATAACTGAGGTTTCTGCCCGGTTGGTGTGGGCAAATAAAGAGCCTGATAAGGAGCCGTCCCCGCACATGCTTTTTAGAATAGCTGGTGCACCAGCAAGACCCAGCCCATTTAAAGCCCTGGGCCTACGTGATATTTATTTGTGCCTGGGTTATTAATTTATTAAAAATAGTATCTTCAAGACATGTGGCAACGGTATGAAAAGACAAAAATACAGCTACAAGACCTATAATTGAAAACATAATTTATTATTATTACAGTGTTCACGCTGTTAAACATGAACAGGTGTACAAAGTCAAAGGAGGAGATCAGAAAGAAAGTACACAAGTAAACCAAGTGTTTCTGCTGGGTGAGGACAAAACCTGCAGAGAAGAATGCAGCCCTTTGCAGCTTATACCCCAACTTTTCCTGTCTTGCTTGCAGCCCCTCTTAGTCCCATCTAAGATCTCATTGCCGGGTCTTATAGGCATGCTTGCTTCCAATGAGATCTGACTGAGCGCTCTGATTTGATTTTAATAACTTGGAAGCAGTATTTTAGCCAACATAGCATTGGATGCTATCAGAACTATGATCTCAGCCCCTATAATGCAATCAGACTGTAATACACTGTCATTTGTTAGGGTGGGTTGTTCACGTTGACCTTATGAAGGCCCCTCCACCTTGCCAAAAGAGAGGACTGGTAATCCTGTAACAAAACACACCAGGGTCAGTACCAGTTGCCTCCTGGCCAGGACCAGTCACTATTTCAGCAGCAGTTTTGAACACAGTAAGCTGTGTGCTATTGAATATATTCTCATCCCTGTTCCATTCCTCAATGTAGCTGTATTCTGTATTCTGGGGATACAGAGCCCAGCCTTTACCCATGCCTGATGTTTGGTCCTGAGCACCCCACCACCCTTGAGTCCAGGACCTGGTCTTAGACCCGGTCTTGTATTGAACACCCACATTCCTAAATATGAGGTTTCTTGGAGAGCTACCTTTCCGTCTGTGCTCTATCACTTCTGAAGTCATGAGTAATCCAAAGGAGGAAGTGAAGGTTGAATTACTTTTCATTAATGGCGAATTTAAGAGGTTGTTGCATTTGGTATCATAAGTGCCTTCAAAATAAAATGTTTATACATATTCAATATTTTTTCAACAAATGTTATGTACACATCAGGCACAGGAGGCTGCACTGGCCATCTATTTGATACATTTTTGTTTTCAGTATTGTCGACCGCATAAGTCTTTAGACATATTTTTGTTTTTTTCCTTGTAAACTTTTATCTAATTTTAAAATACACTTTTGCAAATGTGAACAGCTGCTGCTGGGAAAAGTTCAAAATATGACACAGAAAGAGATGCATGGTTCTTACCCGCTCAGTAGCTAAAAGGGAACCCTTGAACTCTTCAAGTACTTGACGGCATTCGAATTCATGAACTCTGGCACATGTTTGAAAGCCAATTACTATATCCTGCAAAGAATGAAAGACAACTCACAGCCTCAGGGAGACATTAACCAAACACAGATATTTAGGACAAGAGATTCCATATTAGAAAGAAAAGCTAAAGATGGGGTTCTTGATTGGACCTTCAGTGTTTACAAATGGCATTGATGAATGATTCTCCACTACTAAAGCAAATATATTCAGTGCCCAGAAAGCATGATTTAAGGATACTCTTATACAACTATGCTGGAGTGTTTTTACCATGGGACTGAAGAAGCATCTTTGGATAAGAAGATTAGAGTTCAGTCATTATCTGTGCTCCGTCACTAGGTTCTCTCTCTAGTGTTCACATAAAGGCACTGCAAGGAAAGTTCAGTTCACAAGCCTTCTTTGTGACGAAGGAGTGTGATTTCTTTAGCAGGAGGGCTTCTCCTTTCTTCCTCAAGTCTACTGTGCAGGGATTACACCAAATTCGGTTTTGCCCTTCAATCCTTGAGAACCCCCCCCCGACAATAGGTAGAAACAGACAGCTTTGTTGTCTTTTTTGTAGGTCTCTCTGAGAGAATCATTTCAAAGCTTTTACATAGCTTTAGGCCTTCCTCCGCTTTATCTGCTATATTGATTAAACTTGGCTAATATTATTCAATCACTTGCATCTATCAGGAGAGATCACCTAAAGAGGCGCCTAACTATCCCTGATGAAATGCAGCAGTGGTCACCTGAACAAAGGAACTATTCGTCTAGATTCTGCTAACTTAGTCCTCATCCACTCTGTGGAGGGTTTTCAGTTTGATATGATTTGGCTATCCATGGAGTAGATATCACACTTTGGGATGAGAGGAAGTGCTGAGTGAGGAAGGTTTCATGGTCATCATTCATTTACCGTCAAGCTCCTGTAATGAAGTTACAAACCTGAACAATGTACACCCAGATGCTCCTAAGTCCTTTATGACTTCCTTCTCAACATGTGTCTGTTCTGATCGTACAGGGGGACATTTTATCTCAGGGGAATAGATCTATGATTATTGTAAGAAATACACTTGGTACTTACTGAATGGTTAGGAGTTAAGATGAACCGGGCAGATAAGAACATGCTTCGAAGGAACTGTAAGATCAGCGCATTATCATCACAGGCAGCGAGGCACTTACCGATGCACCGGAAAATAAAACCCTAATATGGGAGTGAATTAAAGACAGTCCGAGTTCAGAATAAGCAGCAACTCCTGCCCACTCTATGAGAGTCTTACTTATAGAGGAGCATTCATCTTTGATTAAACTCTACACATGTCGTCTCTCACTTTGAATTTTCTTTTAATGATTTGAGAGAAGAACAAGTTACTTACCTTCGGTAACGCTTTTTCTGGTAGATACTATATCTGCCTGTGGATTCCTCACCTTGTGAATATCCCCTTGCGTCAGCAACATTCGTAAATTCTTTTTGTAGCCTCGCGCCGACGTGGACTAGGACGTCATAGAGACACGACCTCGCTCGCGACTCCGCTGACGTCACCGACGCCTACAATAGGCCCACGCCGGCGTGATGATATCAGTTCCGCCCTTTTTTCCGTGCCATCGAGGCACACGGACGGACCAATGACAGAAGAAATGCATACAGTATACACAGTACACAATAGTAAAGGCAAAACACACAGTGTGAAGCAAAAGCAGGAAGGCTATTGAAACATTCCCTGATAACAAACAATAAATACATTACATTACAGTAACTCTGGTAAAGAAGAGTGGACAACGGGGAGGCGGGTGGGTCAGTGAGGAATCCACAAGCAGATATAGTATCTACCAGAAAAAGCGTTACCGAAGGTAAGTAACTTGTTCTTCTGATAGATACATCTGCCGTGTGGATTCCTCACCTTGTGAATAGAGTCCCACAGCAATCCCCACTCCCGGAGGAGGGTGTCCACTCTTCTAAACCAGGAAATCCTGAAGGACAGAACGCGCACAATGACCGTCCCTCCTCACCTCGGAATCCAAGCAGTAATGCTTCGCGAAAGTGTGGAGGGAAGACCAAGTTGCCGCTCTACAAATATCCTCAACAGGCACACCTCTAGCCAACGCAGAGGTCGATGACTTAGCCCTTGTAGAATGAGCCCTTATACCCTCTGGTGGTTCCTTACCGGCCAAAGAGTAGCAGATCTTTATGCAGAGGACAATCCATCTTGACAAGGTTCTTTTATGGACCGCTCTTCCTTTCTTGCAGCCAGCAAACCCAATGAAGAACTGGTCTTCCAAACGAAAGTCCTTGGATCTGTCCAAGTAAAAGGACACCGCCCTCTTAGGGTCCAGACGGTGCAGTCTCTCTTCCTCCTTGGAAGGGTGAGGGGGAGGATAGAAGGCAGGTAGGGTAATAGACTGTCCTAGATGGAAAGGAGTTACCACCTTAGGCAGAAAAGCAGCCCTGGTCCTGAGAACCATTCGATCAGCATGAATGGTCAAGAAAGGGGGCTTGTAACTAAGAGCTTGAAGCTCACTTACCCTCCTTGCCGAGGTTATTGCAACGAGGAAGACCGTTTTAAGGGTAAGAAGCCTCATGGGACACTTGTGAAGAGGCTCAAACGGAGCACCCATTAAAAATGTCAAAACCAGATTCAAATCCCACTGAGGCACAATAAAAGGGGTAGGAGGGAACTTATTAGTAAGGCCCTTCAAGAACCTTAAAACTATAGGAGATTTAAAAAGAGAAGGCTGGTCAGGCAAACAGATAAAAGCCGACAGCGCAGAAAGATAACCCTTCACGGTGGCAACAGCAAACCCCTGCTGCGCCAGAGAAAGGGCAAACTGGAGAACATTAGACAAATGGGCTTTCAAAGGGTCAACAGACCTTTCCCCACACCACGTGACAAATTTCGACCATCTATAAGAATAGATGGACTTAGTGGAGTCACGCCTGGCTGACAAGATGACATCCACAACGTCAGGCGGGAGGGAAAAGGAAATCAGGTTGCCCTGTTCAATCTCCAGGCATGAAGGTGCAATGTCTGGAGGTGGGGGTGTAGAACCTGCCCCTCCATCTGAGAGAGGAGGTCTGCCCTGAGAGGGAGACGGAGCGGCGGGTGAGAGGAGAGGTGGAGAAGATCTGTATACCACACCCTTCTTGGCCAGTCCGGGGCGACCAATATGACTTGGGCCCGGTCTTGGCGAATCTTCCTCAGAACCCGAGGAATCAAGGGTATGGGAGGAAAAGCGTAAAGGAGTTGACCTCTCCAACTCAACTGAAACGCGTCCCCCAAGGCTCCTTGCATCGGATACTGGAGACTGCAGAATGACAGGCAGTGCGCATTCTCGTAAGTGGCAAACAGGTCCACCCGAGGAGTCCCCCACATCTGAAAGATGTCTTGAACCACCTCCGGATGGAGCCTCCACTCGTGGTCGGCAGAGAACCGCCGACTGAGACTGTCTGCACGAACGTTCAGAACCCCGGCCAGATGATTTGCCATCAGACAAATCTGATGGTCCTGAACCCAGGACCAGAGACGCAGAGCCTCTCTGCAGAGACACTGCGACCCCACTCCTCCCTGCTTGTTGATGTACCACATCGCGGTCGTGTTGTCCATCAGGACCTGGACCGAACGACCGCGAAGGGAAGGGAGGAAGGCCTTGAGCGCCAAACGAATCGCCCGCAATTCTAGAAGGTTGATGTGAAGCAACCTTTCCTCTGGAGACCAAAGGCCCTTGACCTCCAGATCCCCCAGATGAGCACCCCACCCTAGAGTGGATGCATCCGTGATCACTGTGGCAACCGATGGAGGCAGATGAAAGGGCTTTCCTTGAGACAGATTGCCTTCCACGCTCCACCAAGACAGATCCGCCGCAGCTTCTCTGGAGATCCTCACAGACTCCCTGAGATCTCCGTTGTGCTGATACCACTGCCTGCGGAGGCACCACTGGAGTGCCCTCATGTGCCAGCGTGCATGGTTGACCAACAGAATGCAAGAAGCCATCAGACCGAGCAGGCGAAGGACCTTCAGGACTGGAACGACCGCTCTATTGTAAAATAAAGGAATCATTTCCTGTAAGTCGCGAATCCTTTGAGGGGGAGGGAATACACGACATACAGTTTTGTCCAGTACAGCACCTATGAACAGGTTGCGCTGGGAGGGCACCAGGTGAGACTTGGGTACGTTTAGCGAAAAACCCAACCTGTACAACAACTGGGTTGTCTCTCGCAGATGATGAAGCACAGCCTCTGACGACTGCGCTTTGATCAGCCAGTCGTCCAGATACGGGAATACAGGAATCCCTGATCTTCTGAGACACGCCGCCACCACTGCCATCACCTTAGTGAAGACCCGAGGCGCAGTAGTAAGTCCAAACGGAAGGACCGCAAACTGGTAGTGCTGCGATCCCACCGTAAAACGGAGATACCTCCTGTGCGACTTCAGGATTGGAATATGAAAATACGCATCCTGCAAGTCGAGTGACACCATCCAGTCTTCTTCCAGCAGCGCCTGAAGAACCTGAGCAAGGGTGAGCATCTTGAATTTTTCCTGTTTCAGATAAAAATTCAAGATCCTGAGATCCAGGATTGGACGAAGTCTGCCATCCTTCTTGGGAATCAGGAAATACCGGGAGTAGCATCCCTGACCCTTTTCCTACTCTGGGACCACCTCTATCGCACCTTTTCTCAATAGAGTTTGGACTTCCTCCTGAAGGAGTAACAGATGTTCCTCTGAGCAATACCCCTGGCAAGGAGGGTAATTGGGAGGGAATTCCCGAAAGGGAAGAGCATACCCATTTTCTACGAGATTGAGAACCCAAAGATCTGATGTAACCGATTCCCAATCTCGTAGAAAGTGAGTAAGCCGACCCCCCACTGGGCCTACATGATCCTGAATGGCGGATCTAGGGCTGCTTTTCTGTGGCTGGGGGGTTGGAAGAGGTGGAGGAGGAGGAGGCTTGACGTCCTCGAGGACGTGCCCTCTGTTTTCCCCTGTATGATCTATACAAGGTATTCTGCTGCTGCTGTTGTTGTTGCTGCTGCTGACCTTGTCTAAATGTACGAAAGGAAGAACGGCCAAAGCCTCTAAATTTCCTGGTCGTAGAACCCCTGACCTGAAGGCCAAGATATCTAGCAGTTGCTCTGCTGTCCTTGAATCTCTCCAAGGCAGTGTCTGCTTTCCTTCCAAAGAGCCCTTCACCATCGAAAGGTAAATCCAATAGAGCAGATTGTACATCAGCTGAAAAATCAGACGACTTCAACCAGGCTGAATGCCTCGTGGCCACCGCCGTGCCCATGATCCTTGCCACAGAATCCGTAGTATCAAGCCCACTTTGAATGACCTGACGGGCTGCCGCCTGAGAATCAGACAAAGCTTCCTCAAAGTCTTTTCTGTTATCCTCAGGAACCTTAGGGATTAATGAACGCATAGAGTCCATAAGAGCATGAATGTATCTACCCATAAGGCAAGTGGCATTAGAAGACTTCAATGCCATACTAGCTGAAGAAAAAATCTTTTTTGCAACTTGATCCTGTTTCTTGGCCTCTTTGTCGTCAGGCACCTGCGGAAAAGCACCAACTGACTTTTTAGAACAAGCGGCCTGAATTACCAAACTCTCAGGAGAAGGATGAGAAGACAAGAAAGCAGGATCCTCAGGAGCCACTCTATATCTCCTAGCCACATTTTTTGAAACTGCAGGAGCAGAAAAAGGTTTCTTCCATACCTCCATAATGGGATCCTTTAAAGCATCATTAAATGGCAGTAAAGGTTCCACTGCCGAATTCGGAGAATGAAGGACCTCAGTCAGTAAGTTTGACTTAAATTCGACAGTAGGCAAAGTCAAACCCAAAAGTCCTGCTGCCTTCTTCATGACAACATGATAAGGTTGAACATCTCTGGAGGGTGCATCAGGTCCTGAAGGTAAAGACCACTCTGGGGAAAATTCGAGACCACTCGCTTCTGCTAGGTCCTCAAAATAACTCCCCTCCAGCTCACCTTCCTCCACTTCAGAAGAAGAATCACCAACTCTCTGTTCATCAAGAAGACGTTGAGCTTCTCTTCGAGACCTCATTTTAACTCGAAGTGCAGTCGAATCCCGCGCCGAATCCGACGGCGTCGGAGCCGACTTCGGAATCGAATCCAAGGGCTTGGAAGATTGTTCCATAGATTTGTTCTGAGCCGGCGACGTCGGAGCCGGAGTCGTCGACTTCGGCCGAGCCGGCGTCGATACCGGCGTCGACCTCGGTGGAGCTTGGTACTGCCACAGCGGGGTCGGGGCTGGCATATATGGCATGAAGGGTGCTGGAGCATATGAGTGAGGAACACCCAAATTGAAAGCCATAGGACCCATGGGACCCGAAGGTGCTCCAGAGGGGTACGACGATCTTGAGAACACACCATACATTGCGTTCAAAAACGCAGAGGGGTCCTGACCTGGAGTCGGGAATGGTGGATGCTCAGGCTGATCTCGAGGTAGGTTAGAATCTGTTTCCACAACAGGATTCGAAGTTTCCTCCTCAATAGGAACTCCATCGGTGTCACCTGGAGCCGGAGACGGAGTCGGAGACGGAGCCGGAGTCGGATCCGGAACTGGAGTCGAAGAATGGACCATCGACTCCGAAGGCGAAGCCTCACCTTCTTGATCCGACACTTGCGGAGGAATTACCTTCGATTTCATCCTCTTGGGAGACTTCGATCTAGAACCAGACTTATCACCTGAATGATGACGGGATTCATGCCTCCTTTTCTTATGCTTCTTACGAGAACCGGAAGCGTGATCAGACGAAGACTTCGAGGCCGACGCCTCTCGAGATCTCGACCTGGATCTCGACTTCGATCTCTTCGAGTGCTTCGAGGATCTTTTAACTTTACTCGCCTTCAGCTTAGCCACAAGAAGTTTTGATTCTCTTTCTCGAAGAGCCTTCGGATTCATCTTCTGACATGATGAACACTCGTCAACGTCGTGATCCGAACTCAAGCACCAGATGCAGTCTTGGTGAGGGTCCGTAACGGACATCATCTTCCCACACTCTCTACAAGGTTTAAACCCTGTTTTCTTTGTCGACATGATAATCGAGCAAAAAGTTCAGAGAATGGAGAATAGAGGAAATAAAGTAACAATATACTATAAGCTACAGAGTATCCCGAAACCGTTAGCGTCGACGACGCGGAAAAAAGGGAACTGATGTCATCACGCAGGCGTGGGCCTATTGTAGGCGTCGGTGACGTCAGCGGAGTCGCGAGCGAGGTCGTGTCTCTATGACGTCCTAGTCCACGTCGGCGCGAGGCTACAAAAAGAATTTCTGAATGTTGCTGACGCAAGGGGATATTCACAAGGTGAGGAATCCACACGGCAGATGTATCTATCAGAAATGTTTATTATGTAATGTTATGTTATATCTTATGGACATTGTAAAGATTAGTACATGACCATGAAAATGACTCAAAACAACAAAAAGGCGGAGGGGGTGGGAGCCAATAAAGGTCCTGTACCTAGGCTCAGAAAGTGCTAATGCAAAAAACAGTGGAGGTACTTTTCTTCTAGAAAGTGAAGAAGAAAAAAATGCTGGCAAAGAAGCAGGAATCCTTAAAAAAAATTCTTGGTACCCTCACACAATCATGAGGATGTAATGTATCATCATTGGACTTGCTCCTCGTAAGGCTTCACAAAGGGTCGCTTTAGCAGAGACCTTTTATTTTTTTGCCGTCTGATAAGAAGCGCCAGTGTGAGGGCGTTTTGAATATATGGGGTGAAGTGAATGTGTATATTGAAATAAAGGGACACTAAAGCTGTCTGAGACACACCGAACTAATGTGATGGTTCTCCTGGCAGGATTAAAAAAACATAATTTGATTGGGCCTACTACAGGGACATGATGTATCCTGTGAGTGTGGTCAGGTTGGCATGTTTAATGACTGATGGCCCAAAATAGATCTCCACTACTTCTTCAGGACCTAAAAGAAAAGGGGGATAAATCTACCCCACACTTAAGACGTAATATGCAGTGTAGGTATTCCCCTGAAAGAAACGTTGTGATTTCCGTGAAAAAGACAGCGGGATAATAACATACATTCCACATTGATACATCAAATATAACAGAACAGGCAAGTAGACATTGGTCTAACAGACAACATAAAACCAATCTGTGTTGGTGCTACAGTGTATCATAAGTGATTAGTTGGCCTCAGGTGTGAATGGCGTGTCTTATCCTTTGGATCAATCTATAATGCCCCATAGGTCAAAAGCAGAGGGTAGAGCTTAGCTGCTCTATCCTCGACCCTCGACCCTGCCAGCAGGTAGGTCGCCCCCCCACCCACCACACTGTCCTCCTGTGGCGCTGCCCCGCTAGTGCTCTCGCTGCTGCCTGAGTAAGTCCTTCTGTGCCTGATCACTGTTGTCTCCCTTCGTTTTTCTGTGCCCTTGTGCCCCATCTCCCCCGTTTTTTGCATTCTGTGCCCCTGATCACTGTTGTCCCCCTTCGTTTTCCTGTGCCTCCCTGCTCCCCTCCGTGCCACTTTTTCCCGCCAATGCGTCCCTGCGGCCCCGCCCCCTGCTGTCCCATTCGCCACCCCGCTCCCGCCTCCCAGCTGCTCCTCCCTCCCACAGCCCCTCATATGGAGGCCGCACAGCGGGCGCCCCAAAGGCAAGCCCATCTGCGTCTGTCCGCACCTGGAACGCAACCCAACGCCAGAACCCCTGACCCCCGCCGCACCCAGAGTACCCGACTGAGATATGACTCCGCCACCCTCAACGCACTCAACACCGGACACCCACCCGCCTGCTATCGAGCCACCCCGAAACGAACCCACGGACCCTTCGCCTGCAAAGCCTGCAAATTTACATGCCTTCGAACCTGCCCCCCGCCAACCAAACACAGCAGCAAAAGCAACAACAACCTCAAATGCATCCTCCTCAACACCCGCTCCGTCCACAAACACGCCGTCGAACTCTGGGACCTCCCCGGAAGCTTGTCTCCTTTCTGGTGAAGAATTGGCTTGGTAGTTTGGTCTGCCCTGTTCCCATGATGCACTGGGCCAGGGACAGACTAATTTGCATATAGCCAGGTTCTGAGCTGGGATGGGGCAGTGAGCTAAATAACGGTGATGGATCAAGCCCTGATCTTTGGACTGGGTAAGAGTGGTCTGCTTAATTCAGACACTCTGTTCATCACCACCCCCTTTTCTGAATCGTTTTTGGCCACTATAGGTGTGGCAGGGTATACTCAGACATGAGTCCCTTGCTCACTGCTCCATCAGGATTCAAGCAAGCCGGGCCGACGACGCCTGAAATGGCAGAAACCGGTCCCCAGAAGCTTGTCTCCTTTCTGGTGAAGAATTGGCTTGGTAGTTTGGTCTGCCCTGTTCCCATGATGCACTGGGCCAGGGACAGACTAATTTGCATATAGCCAGGTTCTGAGCTGGGATGGGGCAGTGAGCTAAATAACGGTGATGGATCAAGCCCTGATCTTTGGACTGGGTAAGAGTGGTCTGCTTAATTCAGACACTCTGTTCATCACCACCCCCTTTTCTGAATCCTCCTTGACACAACAGCACCGGACGTCGCCTTCCTCACAGAAACCTGGATGAACGTTTCCTCGGCCCCCGACATCGCCATAGCCATCCTAGACGGCTACAAAATCACCCGGAAGGACCGCGTCAACCAAACTGGAGGAGGAATCGCCATCGTCTACAGGAACAGCATCAACATCACGACCAACATCGAAGACACACTCTCCACTGCCGAACACCTACACTTCCAGATTCACACCGACCCCAAGACCACCATTAGAGGAACGCTCATCTACAGACCTCCGGGCCCGTGCACAAAATTCAGCAAAACCATTGCCGACTTCATCAGCCCGCACGCCCTAGCCTCGCCAGAATACATCGTCCTAGGGGACCTGAACGTCCACCTGGAGAAAAACAACGACAACCGCACCTCCACCATGCTCTACAACCTCGCCTACCTCGGACTCAAACAACTGGTGAACACCCCCACCCACGTCACCGGCCACACGCTCGACCCCATCTTCACCGCCAGCAACCACGTCTCCTTTAGCCACTCCACCGTACTACACTGGACCGACCACAGATGCAACAACTTCACCTTCGAAAAGAATACATCGCAGCACTACACACGACAAATCCCCCGAAGATGCTGGAGCAAAATCACCACAGACCAGCTCCTCTCATCACTAAACCAGAACCCACCAGCCGACACCACGACCACCAACGAAGCAGCCCACAACCTCGCACGGTGGATTACCTACTGCGCTGATGACCTCCCCCCACTGAATAACCCCCCAAACAAGACCGGCAACAGGAAAACATCATGGTTCACATACGCCCTCAAAGAATCAAAGAAATCCTGCCGAACCCTCGAAAAAACCTGGCTCCACGAACGGACAACAGAAAACCTGACAGCCCTCAAGAACGCCACTCGCGAACACCACCAGCTGATCCGCACCACCAAAAGGGCATCGTTCAAAGAGCGGCTAGACAACAACACCCACAACAGTAAGGAACTCTTCAGCATCGTCAAAGAGCTCTCCAACCCCAGCGCCAGAAACAATGACATCACACCATCACAAGACCTCTGCAACTCCCTCGCCACATTCTTCCACCGCAAGATCACAGTTATACACGACAGCTTTGGACCCCAGACTCCGCCTCCAGTCACCGAACCAACAACCCCCACCACCACCCTCAGCACCTGGACCCCCATCAGCACCGAAGACACCACTAATGTCATGAACACCATCCACTCCTGCTCCGCCTCGGACCCATGCCCCATCATATCTTCAACAAAGCCTACATCATCATCGCACCCCACCTCCGGAACGTCATTAACAACTCCTTCACGTCAGCCACCTTCCCTGAGAGCTGGAATCACGCAGAAATCAACCCCCTTCTGAAGAAACCCACGGCAGACCCCAAAGACCTCAAAAACGTCTGCCCCATTTCTCTTCTTCCCTTCCCGGCTAAAGTCATCGAGAAAACCGTCAATAAACAGCTGACTGCATTCCTCAAGGCAAACAACTCGCTCGACCCGTCCCAGTCCGAATTTCGAGCCAACAACAGCACCGAGACTGCCCTCTTCGCGGCCACCGATGACATGAGGACCATGATGTACAATGGAGAAACAACCGCTCTCATCCTCCTGGACCTCTCGGCAGCCTTTGATACTGTATGCCACCGCACCCTAATAACCCGCCTCTTCAACACTGGGATCCAAGGAATGGCCCTGGACTGGATCACCTCATTCCTCTCCGGCAGAACGCAGAAAGTCCGCCTCCCTCCCTTCCGCTCAGCGGCCATCAAGATCATCTGCGGCGTCCCCCAAGGCTCCTTGCTCAGCCCAACCCTCTTCAATATCTACATGACCCCCCTCGCCACCATCGCATGCAAACACAACATCAACATCATCTCCTATGCCGACGACACCCAGCTGATACTCTCTCTCACCAAAGACGCATCCACCGCTAAAAACAACCTCCAGGAAGGAATGAAAGACGTCGGAGAATGGATGAAGCTCAGCCGCCTGAAGCTGAACTCAGACAAGATGGAAGTCCTTATCCTCGGACAATCCCCATCCACCTGGGACTACTCCTGGTGGCCCACAGCGCTTGGCTCCACGCCGACACTCTCGGACCACACTCGCAACCTGGGATTCATCCTCGACTCCTCCCTCTCAATGACCAAGCAAGTCAACACCATCTCGTCCTCTTGCTTTAACACCCTGCGCATGCTCCGAAAAATCTTCAAGTGGATTCCCACCGAAACCAGAAAGACCGTCACCCAGGCCCTCTTCACCAGCTGACTGGACTACGGAAACGCCCTATACGCAGGAACTACCGTCAAACTCCTGAAACGACTACAACGCATACAGAACGCCTCCGCATGACTCATCCTCGGCATCCCTCGCCACAGCCATATATCCGCCCACCTGAGAAACCTGCACTGGCTCGCCGTCAGCAAGAGGATCACGTTCAGGCTACTCACCCACACACACAAAGCGCTCCACGACATGGGCCCCGAATACCTCAACAACTGCCTCTCGTTTCACACTCCCACCCACCAGCTCCGCTCCGCCAGCCTCTCCCTCGCCACCGTCCCACGGATTCGCAGATCCACCACCGGAGTAAGTTCATTCTCCTACCTGGCAGCCAAAACATGGAACTCCCTCCCTGCACACCTATGATTGACCCAGGACCACCTCACCTTCAGAAAACACCTCAAGACCTGGCTATTCGAGCAGTAGCAGCAACCCCCCCATCAGCGCCTTGAGACCCTTACGGGTGAGTAGCGCGCTCTATAAATGCATTGATTGATTGATTGGTAAGAGCAATGATACTCAGCATAAAGAAACAGCAAATCAAGGGGACCCAAATGACCTTAGGGTGAAAAGAAAAGGAAAAGCTGAGAGTTTTCTAGAGAAGCAATCATACTCATGTGGTTTCTGCGCAGGGAGTGCCAGAGACCTACCTTCCTCCGGTCACCTGGATAGAGACTCAGCAGAGGAGAAGACCTGCCTTTTAAGGTGCAGGTATTGAAGTGATTGATCTCAGGTAGGGTGCGTGCAGCTACAGGAAAGAGGGATGACAAAATGGCCAATGAGGACAGGAGAGGAGGGGCGATATTGATCCAATAGGAGCAAGCCCCTCACATACTGGTGTAACATAGGTATCATCCCTCAGTGGTGGCCATCTCGGAATGTGTAGTGGTCAAATGCAGGCCAGCCCAAAGTCAACAATGGTTTTTGAAAGGCCGCATCCTAGCAGTAAACTGAGACTGTTGAATGTTTTCTTAATGGACAGTGATAGTAGTAGAAAACTATGGTGCACCTAATTGCTCTCAGATAAATAGTGACGGAGAGAAAGCCTGGTGCAGATAACCGCTAGCCATCCCTCATGGCGAAATCTAAGTAAATTGACATCTACGTACATGTTGCATATATGGGCCTATTCATTAAAAAGTAACATGGGGCGGCCAAGTGGTCTATTCCCAATATATTAGGATGCTTGGATAGCACTATTGGGCCTATGGATAATGAGGAGAAGAGAAGGGGTATGCTCAAGCCAATAGGAGTGAACCCTCGCATACTGGTGTAGTGAAATTATCATCCCTCAGTGGCAGCTATCTTGGAGTGTGTGCCAGTCAAATGCCCAAAGTCATTAATGGTATTAGAACAGCAGTGTCTAAAACAGTAGACTAAGACAGTTTAACCCCTTTAGTGCTCCGGTCAGCCAACGGCCATCGCGAGCACTACCTCCGTAGTGCTGTGCACGTCTGTTGACTGATGTAACCCCGCCCACTGATTAAAACCACCGCACTGCAGCGGAATTCGCGTCGCGGTTAAGCAGTTAATGTTTTCATGGGGGTACTGCCTCATTGGTATCAACAGAAACATTTGTGTTAATGAAGAAGAGGCCCATTCGCAAAATACTTATCATAAGCAGGTCTTAGTGTGTTGTGTGAGACTCCATAGCATGGCGTCCCATATGTGACATGGTGTTAGTGGTGATATGTTAAATCAGATGCTATGTATGAAGCGAATATTAATGCTTCCATGGTAAGGGAGTATCTGATGTCGCAGGGGACTGACTGGGGAATTACACCTCGCACCAAAGGATTTCATCGTTCGCACCTTTGCTGTTGGTGTAGAGTCAGAAAATCCACTGTAGTCCTTTCTGAAAATGTTACCAGAGCTTCATGAGCTAGTTGCTTCTAAAATCGTCCTTTGGAGGTCATCTGGGGAGTGGTTTGAGTCACAAAAGTTATTGCACATTTTTGTAGTGCTGTACCTGCAGCAGATATTGCCCGGGTGCTCTAATATTCTTGCTTTGATAGCCCTCATGGTCATTTCCACGTAAAGAAGGCCACACCCGCAGGTGATCAGGTCAAAACGATTTTTTTTGTATCGCCTATATCCAGGTGTATTGGGGGCTCAATTTGACCTTTTTGGAATGTTTAGTGAGTGGGCATACCCAGCAGATCCCACAGGGATATTGTCTTGTGACAGGAGGTAAGGCTCACAAGGTTTTCTGCATGTGGGACTGTTGAACATGGGGTCTCATGTATACCAGGAGGTCCTTCAGGATGCTCTGGGTACACTTAAAGTGAATTGTGGCTGTGGAATCTAAGGGGACCCAGTGCATAAAATACCCCAAGTTACATAATAGTGCATTTGATCTGATCGGAGTTGGAGGTGAAGGTGGTCACACAAGTAAGGACATCTTCAGTGTACCTTAGAGCCAATATAGCACCCAACGGGTTCTTAGTGACTGCAGCCCCATACCTGTTTCTTGATGATATGGTGTTCAGGATGAGAATGGTCACAAATTGCATGAAATACACATAAGACTGGCTCATTCTTATCATCAGCATGGCCAAATTCCTGTCTGAGGCACTCATCATCAAAATCAACATTACAGGGATTGCACTGAAAGCTGGGTTCAGTATCTCAGCATTCAATTCACAGCTCTTGGAGATCAATGCCCAGATGAACGAGCACAAGGATTACCTCCTGCAGCATAAGCTCTCTTCAGACGAAGGTTCTATCACATCTCCCAGGACACATCATTCTTCAAACGGCATTTTGAGTAATGACAGTTGGGGCAGCAATGAGAACCGATATATTAAGGGTTCCCCACCATCCATGTATGGATATCCAATACCCCCATTTTCAGCACACCGACAAATGTGGTACCCTGGATTCCAGATGTCCCCTCCCAACCACTGCAGCCCTTCTTCCAATACCCCTTTCCCCAACCTATTTTGGGTGGGAGCAGAGGAGAAGAAGAGGAGTCAACACACAAGTGCACTGGAAACAGCAAGAAACCAAGATGCATACCAGGAGTCAGTCGGCCAAAGAAGACTAGTCATTAACCTCTCAAAGATGGCTCTGACCGAAGACGAGATTGCAGTACTACGCAAAGGACTTGTATTCATGCCCACCTCTTTGGAAGACCAATTCCGTCTCATAAGCAAAAGTCATCAGGTCTTCCGCAAGTTCGCCTACAGGATTTTTTTTCAGGACAGGAAAACGCCTGACAGTTGGGACTCAGGACTACGGATTCTATCTGAGTTGACACCTACCTTCAGCCCTCACACCCAGTGAGGTCCTCACCTTTGAAAAAGCCATATTGAAGAAGACTGCACAGATAAGAGCTCCTAGATTCTTCAACAATTTGTCATCCAGAACAACGCAGATCAGTTAAAGCCTTGACTGAGGATCCTTTGATCGTGATCAAATCAGCAGACAAGGGCAGAGCGATTGTTGTGATGGACATCACCGATTACAACCAAGAAGGCCTACACTAGCTAGTGAATGGGAGATACTACCACTCAATGAGCTCAGACACAACTGAGTCCTTGATAAAACAAATTCAATCCATGGTCATGATGGCGGAGGCACAAGATTGAATCGCTAAACATGAAGCAGTGTTCCTGGTGAATACCTTACCAAGGATCCACTACTTTTACGTATTGCCCACAATACACAAGGAAAACAGCCCCCCTACAGGAAGGCCAATCGTCTACGGCGTTGGATCTCTATTGGAACCTTTGAGTAAGTTCTGCGACCACTACCTTATACCACTGGTCTCTAGGACAAGGGACATGCTGAACCTGATTTCTGACACCAATGATCAACAGGAAATCAACCTCCTTTTGACCTTAGACTTATAGGCCTTGTACACCAACATCCCTCAAGATGCCACCATAGTGGTCATTGAGGCCTGCCTCAGAGCACAAACTTGGACAACAGCAGTGCTGATCGACTTTATCATCGAATGTGCCACGATAGCGTAGAATAATACCTTTTTTAAATGAAATACCTGGATCTATCATCAGATACAAGGGACATTATTGGGCAGCACACTTGCCCCAAGCCTGGTCTGTCTATACATGGCCCATTTTGAAGAACAACACATCTTTGCTGACATGAATCCCTTCAATGCCAACATTCTAACCTGGCGACGATACATAGATATTATTCTGGTCTTCTGGAAAGGTGATAACACCACATGCCAGGAATTTGGATTCTGGATCAGTACTCTTAACCCATACCTGAGATTCACCCAGTCTGCCTCAACAAGGCAGATACCATTCCTGGATTTACTAATCTACATTACGGTGGGGAAACTATGCACTAAGACATATAAAAAATATCACTGATAGCAACAGTCTTCTGTTATTTAATAGTCACCATTCAAAAGCCTTATAGGAGAACTTGCCATATGGGCAGTTTCTCTGTGTCCGGAGAAATTGCAGCTTTTTGAAAGATTATAGCGCTCAAGCCAAAACACTTAGTAGGAATCTGTCCTCCTGGTACTACGCATCCAGAGTTATAAAACGAGCTGAGAAAAGTACACAAAACAATTAATAGGAATCTCTTTTAGAGACAACACAAGACCAACTGAAAATTTCCTTACTAATGTCCTTATCTTCACCCCCAACTCCAATCGGATCAAACGCACCATAATGAAACATTGGGGAATTTTATGCACTGGGTCACTTGAGATTCCACAGCCACAATTTGCTTTTAAGTGTACCTAGATCCTGAAGGACCTCTTGGTAAACACCAGGCCCCGCATTCAACAGTCTTTCATGTAGAACACCTTGTGGGTCTTACCACCTGTCACAAGTTACTATCCCTGTGAGTCCTACGGGGAATGTCCCCTCTTATAAACATTCCAAAGAGGTCAAGTTGGGTCCCCAGTTCACCTGGATACAAAAAAATGACACTAACTGCAATACAAAATACTGCATCTAGCTGATCACTTGCCCGTGTGGCCTTAATTACTTGGGAATGACCCCATGCATCATCAAACCAAGAATAATGGAGCACTGGCGCAACATCCACTGCAGACACAGCACTACAAAAATGTCCAATCACTTTTGCGACTCTAATTACTCTCCAGATGACCTCCGGTGGACAATTTTGAAGCAACTAACTCCTGGGGCCTGGTTAACTTTTTCAGAAGCGAGCAACAGTGGATTTTCTGCCTCTCCACCAACAGCAAATGTCTGAAAAATTAAAACCTTTGGCTGGTGTGAGGTGTAATTCCCCAGTCAGTCCCCTGCAAAATCAGATACTCCCTTACCATGGATAAACTGACAGTCTCTTCATACTTGCAATCTGATCTACCATATCACCACTGACACCATGTCACATATGAAATGCCCTGTTATAGAGTCTCTCACACCACACTAAGCAGTGCTTATGATAAGTATTTTACGACTTGGCATGGGTCTCTTCTTCATTAACATGAATGTTTCTGTTGATACCAATGAGGCAGTACCCTCCAATAAGAAAACATTTTATTGTGTGTCAGCTGTTTTAGATTGCCCCTTACTAATACCACTGATGACTTTGGGCCATCCTCCATCTGACCGCTACACACTCCAGGATGGCTGCCACTGAGGGATGATACTTCCGTTACACCAGCACTCGAGGGGCTTGCTCCTGTTGGCTCTAGCGTACCAGCATATCCCTTCTCTTCTCTCTTCTCCTCATTAGCCTTTTGCCCAATAGCGCTCCCAAAGCACTCTAATCCATTGGAAATAAACCACTTGGTCACCCATGTTACTTATTACATGAGGAGTTCCATATTTCCAACATGAACTCAGACACCAATAGGCCTAGATTCCACCATGAGGGATGGCTAGCAGTTATGTGCACCTGACTTGCTCTCCGTCACTATATATGCCAGTGCACCATTCTTTTCTCTCCCCCATCACTCTCCAGTAAGAAAACATTCAACTGTCCTATTTTACTGCTTAGATGCCCCATTTATAAAACCATGGTGTCTTTGGGCTGGCCATCATTTGACCACTACACACTCTGAGACGGCCGCCACTGAGGGATGATACTTTTGTTGCACTAGCATGCGAGGGGGCTTGCTCCTATTGGCTCAAGCTCGCCCCTCCTCTCCTCATTGACCATTTGGTCATTCCTCCTTCCTGGGGCCGTACACACCACACCTGAGAACAATCACTCCAAATACACATTACACGTATGTCTACTTGCCTGTTTTGTTATAGTGTGTGCACTAGCTTGTTTTTTTCACATCTTTCAAGTTGTGGCGACTGATCAGCGCCAACAATAGCATGTACATGTCTACCTTTGGAGACACTATGATACAGTGAGTGGATAAGAGATTCTGGTGGCGTATTGGACCATACATACAAAACATTTGTTTACTGTGTGTTTTCTTTATTTTCATAATTTATTGTCTAGATTGGAAAATCAATTTTAAACATTTTAAAACAGGTATTTTCTTCTGAGTGAATACCTACATTGCATATCACATCCTAGGTATAGGGCAGGGTCTCCCCATTTATTTGGGTCCTGAAGAAGTGTTGTGGATCTTTTTAGGCTGTTTGGTGCCAAAGATGTCAACCTGGCCACACTCACAGATTTAGGCTACTTGGGTACATCACACCACTGTAGTAGCCCCTATCAAATTATGTTTTTTTAATCCTTCCAACTGAACCATTACATTAAAGTCAAGTTTGGTATATCTGAGACAGTTTTAGTCTCCCTTCACTTCACTGCACACATTCACTCCACATTCACATTCAAAATGCCCACACACAGGCACTTTGTGGGGCCTATGGGACATTGCAGCGCTGACCCTACCAACAGAACGCGCACTATGAAGCATGACATCCTCATGGATGTGTGAGGGCACCAGGAAATAATCCTTAGGATTCCCCCTTCTTTTTTTACCTGTCATTCTTCTTTGCTTTTTGATAGGGACAATACCTAAACTGCTTTTTTCATGAATATTACCTCATATCCATTGAATGGAGAGGCGCTCTAGCATGAAGAGTACCCTTTAGCTGAAGGAGATCCATTGGGGCAATGAGTATAACCCTGACATGTGGTGGCTCCTAATGAGCCGGGTGGAGAGGAGTTACCTCGTGGAGTTCATCTCCATCTGATTCTTAGTAGGTCGGCTTTTACAGGGAGTGGGAGAACCATACCTTATTTTTCCGACTGGTCTATTCCAGTCCTGTGTACCCATGGTATAAAAATTAACTTTACCAATCACTGTGCAATTGGAATACACAGTTCTATCCTTCTCTGCCTTTGTGTTAAATTGACTTCCCCAGTGGTCTAATGCTGACCTTTGAGAGCACTAACCTCCTCATTCTCATGATGGACGAAACTGGGAATCTGAAAGCTGAACTCCTCCATTAATGAGACGTGCCATTCTCTGTATGGGACTTGCTTCAGGATAGACCCCAGGAACTGCAAAGAAAACAGAAAGAAACTTTAACACAGTAATATATATTTAAATGCAGTATCTACAGCTGACGTCTGGGTGCATTGACTTTGAGAAGATGAGTGAACAAACTACGGCTAACAACAACCTCAGTAATGAAGAAAGATTATGATGGCAGAAGAACCAGAGAACACATACAGCAACACTTAACTAGTATGATGTGAAATCAGTGTTCAGAAGAAACAAGGAGACCTTTACAGTGTCCATGATTTACAAAGAAACACATGAAACAAAAGCATGCTGCCAACAAATTACTGTGAAACGAGCAACAGTGCAGCAAATCCAAACAGAAAGCAGATAGAGACTGTGCAACAATATCACATACTTAGGAGCAGAATGCAAACATATAGACTCTTCGATCACCAGCATGGGGGCCAAATGTAAATTTTAATTTAACAAGGGTGAAGACTGACCACAAGGAAAAGAAAATTGCATCTCAGAAGTGTGAGAAGTTGGTCTGACATATGCTGTCCACTAGTTATAGTGGGCACCTTGCACCAGTCCAAACAACTCTTATTGATAATAGGTTAAGACAAACTTTATTAGCAGGCTTTAGGCTAAGTCTTGAAGGAGTGTAAAGCAGCTTGGTTTACCAGATCATACCCACTTGAATGTCTAAATGAAAGGAGAACCACACAAGGTATATATATATATATATATATATATATATATATATATATATATATATATATATATATATATATATATATATATATATATATATATATATATATATATATATATATATATATATATATATGTGTTGAACAAGTTACTTACCTTCGGTAACGCTTTTCCTGGTAGATACTATATCTGCCTGTGGATTCCTCACCTTGTGAATATCCCCCTGCGTCAGCAACGTTCGGAAATTTTCTTCGTAGCACGCCGACGTGGACGACGTCACAGGAGTACGACCTCGCGCGTGACTCCGTCTGACGTCACCGACTCCTTATCAGGCCCACGCCGGCGTGATGACGTCAGTTCCGCCCTTTTTTCCGTGCCTTCGAGGCACACGGACGGACCAACGACAGCAAATATGCAAATATACAGTGTACACAGTACATACCAATCAAATACGCACACAAAGCGTGCAGTAGAAATAGCACAATAGCAGCAAACATATATACATAAAGACCAGGTATAACAGAGTGGACAACGGGGAGGCGGGTGGGCATGTGAGGAATCCACAGGCAGATATAGTATCTACCAGAAAAAGCGTTACCGAAGGTAAGTAACTTGTTCTTCTGATAGATACATCTGCCGTGTGGATTCCTCACCTTGTGAATAGAGTCCCACAGCAGTCCCCACTCCCGGAGGAGGGTGTCCACTCTGCTATACCAGGAAATCTTGGAGGACAGAGCGCGCAAAGTGGCCATCCCTCCTCACCTTCAATATCCAAGCAGTAGTGCTTCGCGAAAGTGTGGAGGGAGGCCCAAGTCGCGGCTCTGCAAATGTCCTCAACTGGAACACCTCTAGACAAAGCAGATGTTGCAGACTTATCTCTAGTTGAATGTGCTCTAATACCCTCAGGAGGGTCCTTACCCGCCAGTGAGTAGCAAATCTTGATGCACAGGATTATCCACCTGGAAAGTGTGCGCTTGTGCACCGCTCTGCCCTTCTTGCAGCCAGCAAAACCAACAAACAGCTGGTCATCCATCCGGAAGTCTTTAGTTCTGTCCAGATAGAAAGACACCGCCCTTTTAGGGTCCAGGCGATGCAGTCTCTCTTCCTCCTTAGAAGGGTGAGGGGGAGGATAGAAGGTAGGAAGGGTAATGGATTGTCCAAGATGGAAGGGAGTTACCACCTTAGGCAGAAAAGCAGCCCTGGTCCTAAGAACCATCCTTTCAGCATGAATGGACAGGAATGGGGGCTTAGAACTAAGAGCCTGAAGCTCACTTACCCTCCTTGCCGAGGTGATTGCAACGAGGAAAATCGTTTTAAAAGAAAGGAGTCTCATGGGACACTTGTGCAAAGGTTCGAAGGGAGAACCCATCAAAAAGGTCAGCACAAGATTCAAATCCCAATGAGGAATCACAAAAGGAGTAGGAGGGAACATATTAATGAGTCCCTTCAAAAATCTCAAAACCACCGGAGACTTAAAAAGAGAGGGCTGATCCGGCAAACAGAGAAATGCCGATAAGGCTGAAAGATACCCCTTGACCGTGGCAACAGCAAATCCTTGCTGCGCCAAAGAAAGAGAAAACTGTAAAATGTCAGACAAATGAGCCTTTAAAGGGTCAACATCTCTCTCCCTACACCAAGAGACAAATTTAGACCACCTATACGAATAAATGGACTTAGTGGAGTCACGCCTGGCAGAAAGAATGACATCCACCACATCGTGTGGGAGAGAAAAAGAATTCAAGTTGCCCCGTTCAATCTCCAGGCATGAAGGTGTAATGTCTGGAGGTGGGGGTGTAGAACCTGCCCCTCCATCTGAGAGAGGAGGTCTGCCCTGTGAGGGAGACGGAGCGGCGGGTGAGAGGAGAGGTGGAGAAGGTCCGTGTACCACACCCTTCTCGGCCAATCCGGGGCGACCAATATGACTTGGGCCCGGTCTTGGCGAATCTTCCTCAGAACCCGAGGAATCAAGGGTATGGGAGGAAACGCGTAAAGGAATTGCGAGTCCCAACTCAACTGAAACGCGTCCCCCAAAGCTCCTTGCATCGGATACTGGAGACTGCAGAACGACGGGCAGTGAGCATTCTCGCGAGTGGCAAACAGGTCCACCCGAGGAGTCCCCCACATCTGAAAGATGTCGTGAACAACCTCCGGGTGAAGCCTCCACTCTTGATCGGCAGAGAACTGTCGACTGAGAACGTCT
The DNA here is from genome assembly GCF_964261635.1 of Lissotriton helveticus. NCBI lineage: Eukaryota > Metazoa > Chordata > Amphibia > Caudata > Salamandridae > Lissotriton > Lissotriton helveticus. Next base: position 646,445,520 of record NC_136070.1, read on the forward strand.
GCACGAACATTCAGAACCCCGGCCAGATGATTTGCCATCAGACAAATCTGGTGGTCCTGAACCCAGGACCAGAGACGCAGAGCCTCTCTGCAGAGACACTGCGACCCTACTCCTCCCTGTTTGTTGATGTACCACATCGCGGTCGTGTTGTCCGTCAGGACTTGAACTGACTGACCGCGCAGGGAAGGGAGGAAGGCCTTGATCGCCAAACGTATCGCCCGCAACTCTAGAAGGTTGATATGAAGCAACCTTTCCTCTGGAGACCAAAGACCCTTGACCTCCAGATCCCCCAGATGAGCACCCCACCCTAGAGTGGAGGCATCCGTGATCACTGTGGCAACCGATGGTGGCAGTTGGAAAGGCTTTCCTTGAGACAGATTGCCTTCCACGCCCCACCAAGACAGATCCACTGCAGTTTCTCTGGAGATCCTCACTGACTCCCTGAGATCTCCGTTGTGCTGATACCACTGCCTGCGGAGGCACCACTGGAGTGCCCTCATGTGCCAGCGTGCATGATTGACCAACAGAATGCAAGAAGCCATCAGACCGAGCAGACGAAGGACCTTCAAGACTGGAACAACCGCTCCATTGTAAAATAAAGGAATCATTTCCTGTATGTCGTGAATCCTTTGAGGTGGAGGGAATGCACGACATACAGTAGTGTCCAGTACCGCACCTATGAACAGGTTGCGCTGGGAGGGCACCAGGTGAGACTTGGGTACATTTATCGAAAAACCCAACCTGTGCAACAACTGAGTTGTCTCCTGCAGATGATGAAGCACATTCTCCGGCGACTCCGCTTTGATCAGCCAGTCGTCCAGATAGGGGAACACAGGAATCCCCGATCTTCTGAGATGCGCAGCCACCACTGCCATCACCTTGGTGAAGACTCGAGGCGCAGTAGTAATCCTAAAAGGAAGGACCGCAAACTGGTAGTGTTGCGATCCCACCATAAAACGGAGATACCTCCTGTGCGACTTCAGGATTGGGATGTGAAAATACGCATCCTGCAAGTCGATCGACACCATCCAGTCTTCTTCCATCAGCGCTTGAAGAACCTGTGCAAGCGTGAGCATTTTGAACTTCTCCTGTTTGAGTTAGAGGTTCAAAATCCTGAGGTCCAGGATTGGTCGAAGTCTGCCATCCTTCTTGGGTATCAGGAAATACCGGGAGTAGCACCCCTGACCCCTTTCCTGCTCTGGAACCACCTCTATAGCACCCTTTCTGAATAGTGCCAGGACTGCTTCCTGCAGGAGAAGAAGATGGTCCTCCGAACAAAAACCTTGGCAAGGAGGGTAATTGGGAGGGAACTCCTGAAAAAGGAAGTGCATACCCATTCTCTACGAGATTGAGAACCCAAAGATCTGATGTAACCGATTCCCAATCTCGTAGAAAATGAGGAAGCCGACCCCCTACCGGACCCATATGATCCAGAATGGTGGATCTAGGGCTGCTTTGCTGATGCGGGTGGGGGTTGGGCATTATTGGAGGAAGTGGAGGAGGATCTTGCAGTAGCCCGGCTATCTTTAAATTTTTCCAGGGCGACATCCGCCTTTTTCCCAAAAAGACCAGTTCCATCAAAAGGTAGGCCCAGCAACGTGGATTGCACATCTGCAGAAAAATCAGAGGATTTCAGCCATGCGGCTCTCCTGGTTGCAACAGTAGAGCCCATAATCCTGGCAACAGAATCAACTGTGTCCATGCCACTCTGAATAACCATGCGTGCCGCAGCCTGAGTATCAGAGACCACTTCATTAAAGTTCTTTCTATCCTCCTCTGGAAGCTTGGATGATAATTGCTTCACAGAATCCATCAACGCATGGACATATCTACCCAAAAGACAAGTAGCATTAGTGGATTTTAGGGCCATGCTGCCCGAAGAGAAAATCTTCTTAGCAGATTGATCCAATTTTTTTGAGTCTTTGTCTGCTGGTACCTGAGGAAATGAACCTGCAGATCTGTTAGAACATGCAGCCTGCACCACTAGACTCTCCGGAGAAGGATGAGAAGAGAGAAATTCAGGGTCACCAGGAGCCACTCTGTAGCGTCTTGCAACAGACCTAGAAACAGCAGGAGCAGTCAATGGCCTCTTCCAGACCTCCTTTATCGGATCAGTTAAGGCATCCGTGAACGGCAGTGTAGGTTCACTAATAGAAGAAGGAGAGTGCAAAACCTCTGTAAGGATGTTGGGTTTGTACTCAACAGTAGGCAAGGTTAAGTTGAGAAGATCTGCAGCCTTCCTAATAACGACATGGTAAGGTGCCACTTCCTTTGATGGTGCATCCGAAACTGAAGGCAAACCCCATTCAGGAGAGAGCTCCAGACCACTAGCATTCTGTAGGTCTTCAAAATAATCATCATGATCAAGAAGCTCACCCTCCTCCATATCAGAATCTTCACCCCTTTTCTCTTCCAAGAGACGCTGAGCCCTGCGTCTCGACCACTCCACACGAACCGAAGTCGACGGATCCGGCAACGACTCCGACGGAGCCGGCTCCGACGTCGAGCGAGGAGCTGGGCTAACTGGAAGACGAGACTCACGGACTGGCGTGGTACCTCGATCCAAACTACGAGGTCGATCCGGAGTCGGCGAAGCCGCATGCGGAGTCGAAGACCTCGGCGGAGCCGTACCGAGCCAAGGTGTAAGAGGCGCCGGCATAAATGGCACAAATGGAGCTGGGGCGTAAGACTGAGGAATGCCCAAGTTGTAAGCCAATGGACCCATGGGACCAACAGGTGCTCCAGTGGGGTACATTGCTCTGGAGTAAACTCCAAACATCGCATTAAGGAAATGCGAGGGGTCCTGTCCAGGACCAGGAAAAGGAGGGTAAGAACCTACCGGATGTTCTGAAGGAGGACGATCTGACATAGGCTCATTTTGACCTCCCTGATCTACAGGAGTTTCTATCGGAGTCGGAGTTTGAGGAACTACCTCCTCCTCTTCCTCATGCTCCGAAGAATGTTGAGATATCGGATCCGGTTCTTGTTCCGGAGTGGGAGAACATCTGAGAGATTGAGCAGGAGAAGGAGAAACGAAGTCCTTATGATGTTTACGAGACTTCTTCTTCGAATCCGAAGACTCCTTCCCCGAATGATGTCTAGAGCTGTGCTTCCTCCTCTTGTGCTTCCTCTTCGAGGAGCTTGAAGCGTGACTCGAAGCCGATTTGGATCCAGATCTCGATCTCTCCCTGGACCTCGACTTCGCTCCGGACCTCGATCTCGCTCTGGACCTCGACCTCGACGCCGACCTCGACTTCGAACGAGATCTTTGTCTCGACTTCGAGCGCCTCGACGTCGACCTCGAAGATCTCACAGTCTCTCTACCGTTTATTTTCGCAAGAAGAAGTTTTGCCTCGCGCTCTCTTAGTGCCTTAGGGTTCATCTTGAAGCAAGATCGACAGTTCTTGACGTCGTGGCTTGATCCAAGACACCACAAGCAGTCGCCATGCGGATCGGTGATCGACATCATTCGAGCGCAAGACCCACATTGTTTGAAGCCTGTCTTCCTCGACGACATCCTCGATGAAAGAAGAAGAATCAAAGGAAAAACAGCAACACTGTAAAAACAGAAGATACAAAGTATCGCAGAAGATCCCAAAAACCGTTAGCGTCGAAGACGCGGAAAAAAGGGAACTGACGTCATCACGCCGGCGTGGGCCTGATAAGGAGTCGGTGACGTCAGACGGAGTCACGCGCGAGGTCGTACTCCTGTGACGTCGTCCACGTCGGCGTGCTACGAAGAAAATTTCCGAACGTTGCTGACGCAGGGGGATATTCACAAGGTGAGGAATCCACACGGCAGATGTATCTATCAGAAGTATTGATTACTAAACATTCTCTAGTAATCTCTTTATGAGATTACAGAGCCAGGTACACAACATAAACACAATAGAACTTAAGTAAATAGCACAATACACAATGGGCCCCATGGGGAGACCAAACTATATATTAAGAAAGTGGTATAAGAACCACGACTTGACTGGACACAAGGCCTAGAGCCTGTAGAATCGCCGGGACCCCAAGGAACCACCCAAGGTAGTGATTCAGGGGACCCATGGGCGACGTGTGCAGTGAGAGAACACAGCTGCGAGCTCCGTTAGCTTCTATGGGGAAAGTCACGTCGAAATTTTAAAGTTTAAGGACACTTAGGAGAGGACTTTGAGCAGACCCCTTTAGACTTAAGGGGTTCTAGGGCCAACACCCACAGGTGCACCGGAGAACTCAAGTTACCTCACCCAGAGAAGCCGGGTGCATAGGTGTCAAATGGTGTCGAGAATTGTTGCTGTTTTCAATGGCGACCTGCGGCAAAGTGCTGCTGCCATGAAGAAGGAAAGTGTCCAGTGTGATCCAAGCCTGGATTGAAAATGTGAAGAACCTGAAAGCAGAGGGGACAGAGTCTGGGTCACTTGCCAGTGAACAGGGGCATAATAGACGAGGCCCACCGATGTCGGGTGATTTAGGTGCGAAGAGGTGAAGCTTGACTCTGCAGCAACGAGGACCCGGAGGCATAGACGATGACCAGGAGCTGGATTTGAGCTGTCCCACAAAGCATGTCGATGCTCGATTGAACACAAGCCTTAGCAACAGCAAAACATGCAGAAGGAGAAAAGATGCTTCGGTGTGGATCAGCAGGGTCCAGGGGATTCACCAAGTGATTTAGAGTCAGGGCACATCTGGAGCAACCAGGGAAGCCCAAGTAAAGTTAAAGTTCCCTTCTCAGGGACCCACAGGTCGACGAACCAGGGATCGCGAAGGTACCTCGAGAGAAAACACAAAGGGTTGGCTCACTGAACACTCGTGGAGTGTAGCCCAACAATCTTTTGTGGAAATGCTGCTCGGGGTCTGGACTACAAGTAACCCAAAGCACAGCCTCAAGGATCGCCAAGAAGCATATGCACTTGCAAATGTGCATGGTGTCCAGGGGTTCCGGTTCCACTGTCCCCACGAGGGCTACGGGTCTCAGCCTTTCTGAGAGCTCGGGTTAGCCTCTGGGAAGTCTGGAAACCCACCTCCTGTATTGCAAATTCTTTGGAGTCTGGAGGGAGCTTCGGAGATGTAAACCGGTCAGATGCGTCTTTGGTGCCTACTACGCAGGGGAGTAACTCCTTTACTCCAAGGGAGATTCTTCAGTCATCTAGTGTCATGTAGATCGTCGAAGTTCCAGGATTCAGTATCAGAGTTTCGTCCAGGTAAATCTAAAGTCCTGTAGTCAGGGGCTCCTACTTTATACCCAAGGAAGGGGTGAGACAAACTCTGGGGACCCACCTATGGGAGTGTTTGGGAAGAGGGGTGGCTACACTTATTTTCTTTGTCCAGTTTCACGCCGGAGCAGGGGCTGGTAGCCCCTGCAACTGGTATGAACTGGGCTATGCACGGGGACACCAAATGTGCCCCGAGTGCAGACTTCCAAGCACTCTTGGAGTGCACCTGCACAGACCCAAATACACTAAAGCCTGTCTGGGAGGTGGTTACACCTCCCTGTGACAGTAAACCTTTAGTCCAGGCCTCCCCTGCCAGAGTGTTGTCCCGCAGCAGGAGGCCAGACTCCTGTCTGTGGCTGCAGCATCCATTTTGTGATGCCAGGGTTAAGGAAAGCTAGTGCCGGGTAGCCTGGTGCCCCACACTAGTGGTTCTACCATGGAGAAATCATACCTCCCACACCAGTTACTGGTGTGGAGGTATGATTCCAAGGTGTTTTTTACCCCAAAAACCACATGGTCCTTTGAAGCCACGAGGTTATACGGCACTTAAAAGTATATGGTCTAGGCTGCATCACTAGCAACCCCGGAAGATAGATTCTGAAGGCTAAAGACGGGCTCTGTTCATGCATGGGCACCCTCTCACACCAATCCCAGCACCCTGCCTTCAGGATTGATAAGGCCTGCCATAGGGGTGACTGATAGGTACATATGTGTAGTAATAAGGTAGATATAGGAAACCTATATATGAGTAAGGGGTGCATACACCACCTTACACAGGCTGGTGTAGCCGGCCTGTTATGTCATTTTGGAAGGCTTCCCAGGGGTGGTGTAATACATGCTGCAGCCTCTGGGAGGCCTCTGGGGTACCTATGCCCTGGGTACATAGTAAACCATATAATAGATATTTATGAGGGTAACCTAGAATCCAATCTGGAGTGTATCTAAAGTACATGGAATCAATACATAAGAGAAACCAGACAGGCTGGGGACCTGGTTAGCAGGTTCCCAGCCAAACTAGGTCAAAAACCATCAAAACACAAGGAAAAAAGTGGGGGCAACCATGTAGTCAGATTCCACCTTCCTACAAGGAGCACAATAATAGCACAGTGGAGTGTGATGACCTCATCAAAATACAGTTAATGTGACTGTCTGGGAATTAAAAAGGAACCAAGTAGTAGTGGGATGACAAAGGGATGAATAGATAAAGCTATTATATGGCCATCACAAGGTTGAACTGGAACAGTGACAGAGTGATAATTCAGACGAAGATAGGGAACACTGATCATGTGGCAAGCCGACTGCATAATATGAACATACTGATACTTTAAAAAGCAGTGGGTAGAGCAGGAAGAGAAATATTGTGACAATCCATGGAAAAAAAGAACTTTGTGCTACTGTGACTATTCTGGGGACAAAAATAGATAGAGTTCCCGATTACCAATTTGTGGCTACATTTTTAGCCGTGTGCAACAGCAGTCAAATATATGAGTAATGGATTAATCACAGCAGAGCCTGTAATTTACCTGAGTAAAACATGGGGATACACTCTGATACATACAAGGACTAGGTGCAGTAAGTACATAATTTTCAATTTTATGAGTGTCAACTTGGGCCAAAGAGGTTATTAATGCTGCTGGTAGATATTACATTCCAAGAAAATGTTGTGTACCCAGTACGGCTTCTCCCCCTCTGTGCCCAATCATAATCAAGGTCATAGAAAGGATCATAATCCAGAGAAACAATAGAAATATGGTGAAAATATTGCAACCACGTAGCAGAACAGCACTATGAAGGGGTGAATTAAATATCTGCATATTCTCACTCTGAATGACTGGTTATGGAAGAAAACAATGAGTCAAGAGTCATGTGTGACATTCATTAGCAAATAATCCTTACTGAAACAAGGATGCATTTCCACTGTGCCAAGTCAAAGGTTCTTTCCGTTGAAGCTGAAATAGCAGTTGGAAAAAAAGATATATAGGTAAGTAAAGGTAAACGTCAAGACGCATTTTAAAGGCCATGGGCTTACATACCAAGCACTGGCAGAAGTAGAATCACACAATTCAAAGTGTGAAAAATGTGTCTGTTGGTTCAGCCTCACCTAGTAATTGATTGCAAGGCCCTCACGTATTCATGTGCACTTGATGTTACTCTTAACTCCTTAAATCAGTGTATTACTTCTGCCCTTAAACATTTCGGCTGTCAGGTGCAACTGTGATCACAAAGGGGATCACCATCATAGTTCAGAGTTAAAAAGTGCATACTTGCTCTAAAATTACATACACATAGACAAATACTCTTTGTTGGAACCTAATGATGTCAGGTCACCTAGGGTAGCCCGGCCTAGGGTGAGGCAAAAATCAAAAGAGGCACATGTGTAAAGGTTGCAAACCACCCAGCAGTAATCCAATGCAATATCACTCAAAAATGAGGCTACACCAATGTTTGGAAAAATACGAGCTTGTTTATAAAAATATTCTTTGCTCTCTTGTCCTCAGAAATCACAGTTCAGTCTATTACATTTATCCATGAAACTATTATGATTTTCAAAGTTGCCAAATCATGTCATTAAGCAGTTTTTCAACTTAACAGCACATTACATTTAGTCATGAGTTTAGTAAATTCCTCAGAATTGCCAAAACAATCACACTACTTGGCTTTCTAACATTGCATCACATTACAGTAGTTCACAAGAAGCAGTGTCTGCACTTCCCTAGAAAAGGTTTGCACATTTACTCCCTCTCCACCACTAACATCCAGAAGAATTGGTGAGCCTTACTCACTTTAGTTTCCCTATAAAAGCTCCTCACCAGGTCTTACAAAAGTAAGGGGGAGGGATTGGTATAAAGTAGTCTAATCACAGAGGAGGAACATCCTGCACTGAAAATTATGTCTCAGTAGTTTCTTACAAGAAGCTTGATGGCATTCCCCAGTACCAGCCAAATCCTTGTTTGGCCAACTGGAAGTCTTTGTTCCTTTGAAGGAGACTCTATGGCCTCCAACGTTCCCCTCAAAACCTCCATACTTCATTTGTGTTGGGCCCCCCGTGGGCCTGTGTCTCTGTCTGGCAGGGCTGGAAGGAACCAATCTTCCCTGGCACTCGATGCGGTCCTTCGCCCCTCCTCCCCTGCTCAAGTCCGCTCCTTCCCGTTGGAGCTTAGGCAGAGAAAGGGGTTTCACAAGCGGAGAAGCGCCAGTGCTCCCTTCCCGCCCGCTTCCTTGGGGATCTCCCGTCAGCCGATCCGCGACGTATCCCCCGCAGCGGTACTACCGCGCATGTGCGGGAGACTAGCGGACCAAGACCGGAGTCTGCCCCGGTCGCCTGCCGCTGGTAGTGGCTCTCCCGCGGGCCTGCTCGCTCCTAGGCCCCTCCTGACAGGGAGAACTGAATCCGCCTGGGGCATGCGCAAAGGCGCCCGACTTCCGCACAGCCAGTCCCCTTTTCCCCAGGTCAGTGGCGCCGCCTCACCAACGCGGCCGGCGCCGCAGGGGTCCTGATCACGGCTGAATCGGCGCTGCCACTAGGAATCCGACATCCCTCTCCTTCCTCTGACTCACGAGTGGAAAAGGTGATTCGCCGGCTGCACGACCGGTAAGGGACCTCAGGGTCACAAGGGCAGTAACCTACTTTAACCCCCAAGGAGATGGGTAATAGAGATGGATCTCCTCACGTATAAGCTCCCAGTTCTCTATCCTTATCAGGGACCTACTATCTCTCTGTACTGGACAGGGGCTGGTGAAAGGGGGGCACTCAGTTCCGTTCTCACAGCAGGGACCTTCGCAGTTGCACAGTCCACTGGCATTAACCCCTTCACCTAACTGTCCAGGGTCAGCAGGACGAAACTAACTCGGCTAGGGCAACAGGAATGGGGGGTTGGTGAACCCAGACAGAGGGCAACCCTTGTAGAGCAGTCCACCCTTCAGGACCCTACCCCTTCCAGACCTCAGCCTTCACTCTAGCTGTTCCTCACTAGCAAGACAAAATGGCTGTCCAGCATTCCGCCTTATATAGGCTGACCCTCAGAGGTCCAGAAGGGACCAGAAGGTTCTGGAATGCCCTATTCTATCCTATGGGACAGGTTCCAGGTATGTCAGTTATGACAGTTGGTAGCCACCATTTTGTGACTCCCAGGAAATTCCTGTCAGGAAAGGCCTCTAGGCCTGAGGTGAAAAATTATGAGGGCAAAAGAGCACCTATCCCCTAGACCAACACCTTGAAAAATCTAGTGGACACAAAAATAAATAAAGGCATGAGGGGCAAAAAGGGGACAAAATAAATAATACATTGGAGGGACTACGCAAAAGGTCAGACAGGTCTAACACTCTTTTACTATATCCAAGACCAAAATGATTTTAACACTTCATAATTCACTTAAATTAAATTATAGTAAGTAATATCTACCTAAAAACACATTAAAACACTTCGGCATGATATCTGGTATACACAGGCTGAAATATGTCTTGTGTTTCAGAAAACAAGGGTGTGCAACCTAACAGTAATACATATCAATTCATTACTACCACCGTAATATAACCAACTCTTCTTAATGTCCCTCACTTTGAAATTCTCACATAGTAGAATACAGTTATACAACATTTAAAACATTTCTTTTAACTGCAACTAATGGTTGAACCAGTGTCCTAACATTTTCCTACATATTACTTGCGGTGAAATACCCTGTTCAGCCTTACTCTTCATGCAAACAATGTTATGCCTAAGTTGGCTAATCCATCCTCCCATGTACCCTGACTAATACCTGCTTCTAATATAAAAGTAGAGACAACGTTTGGTATTAATAAATGTGTTTTGTATTGAAGCCACCTGTGGTCTTTTTTCAAGCTCAATAATTTCAAAGAAGTGGTGATATTACATTGTTAAAATAAGTCACAATTGAAATATAAGACCTGTTGCGGATCTGAGAAGTGTAATAATCATGATGGCCTTGGATATATTGAAGAAGTATTTTTTCTATGTTCATGGAATCTTTGAGCAAATGTGCACTTTAAAACATGGATTCAAGAAACCGCTTCTTTATGTGATCAAGCTTGCGTCTGACAGCTGAAGCACTTCATTGCAGAAGCTTTGTCACTAACTGATTTTTAGCAAACGATTGCTGTCAACATGAGGAAGGAACACAGAACTTGCATGAAGCTTCTGTCTATGCGGTTTAGAGTATGTCAGCAGCCGGCTACAAAAAATGACTGTGTGTATTTCTTTCTTTTTTTTTTTTTGTTGCTTACTTATACAGACCTCCTCATTTGCTGATCTATTGTGTCATATCAAACACATTCTCTTCTGTGCTCCACAGCATTGACAATGGGCCAATCAGCCCTAGGCTAACTTCACTGAGTGATGACATTCTACTTTTACACAAAGAGTATATTCACACCCAAAGTATTTTTCTTTAGTTCCAGGGACTACTATGGGAATGTGGACTTTTCAAGACCAAAACAATATTTTATACTTTAGACAATATGTTTTTTATCTTGGTTAGTACCTGACGTCTCTTCCCACAAAAAATGTTTTACAAAAACCGTTAAAAAATACAAGCGTGGGGGAGGAGCTTGGCGGGCATCCGAGATGGCCGCGTGAGCACAGCGCTCTCCGGACCCCCGCCGCTCCCGGCTTAATATCCTGCTTCAATCCTGATTTCTTGCGAGGATTTCAATAGAGGACGTTGGGCTGATCTACCTGGACCTTTCAGGACCTGAATTGGACATCGGGTGACTGAATTATGTTCAATTGAACTTTTGGGCTCCGCCCTCGAAGTGCGCCCGGGACTGGGTGAGGTTCGGTGGCCGTCTTGGAGTTGAACAACAACGGCAGGGGGATCGACCTTGTGGGTCCCCTTCCTAAGTTTCGGTTTCGATTCTGCCTCAGACTGGGACGTTGGTGAGAGGGTCGGGCCAGAGCTGCGGCCAGGACCCGCGTACGTTGTCGGGCCCTTGGCTGACCTGTTCCTTGAGTTGGCTGCATTTATCCTAGTGCTACCCCTCTTGTGATCCTTTGGTCCCGGGGCCTCCATTTCTGGTGCCCGGTCCGTCGACCCTGGTGACTTTACTCGTGACGCATCTTCAAGATGGCGGGCAGAGGGGACCGAGAGACGCGCAAGATGAAGACACCTCTGCGCGGGGGACCGGTTCAATCTAATGTTATGGATCGTTATACCCACTCTAAGGGGTCCCCCGGAACTGCCCTGCCCGGTCCCACCGCGTCTGACCAGGTCGTGGATGCGTCGACGGAGCCCTCCTTGCAGGACATCATGGGCGCCATTTCTGGCATGAGGGAATCCATAGGCCAACAGTACGAAACCTTGGCCCACAAACTTGACACTGTGGCAATTGAGGTGAATTTGATTCGGGCCGATCTCTCCAAGACGAACGAAAAGGTGAAGTCGTTGGATATCAAATCATCCAGCCTCACGACGGACGTCTCTGATATACAGACGGAGATTGGCAATCTCCGTAGGGTGAACGATTTCATGACCTGGCGCTTGGAGGATTTTGAGAACAGGGCACGTCGCTGTAATGTTCGCGTGGTTGGTGTGCCGGAGAATCCAGAACCCCATTCTGTTGATCTCCTGGTTGAAGACCTGATCCAGAACCACCTTTCTCCGTCTGGCCTTAGTAAATTTTTCACAGTGGAGCGCGCACACCGTGTTCCGGGGGGCCAGGGCAAACCAGGCGCCCCGCCGAGACCGATTGTTGCGAAGCTTTTCCACTACAGGGATCGGGACGCTATCCTGCAGGCCTCGCGGGTGAAGGGCCCGGTGGCCTTTGAAAACGCCACGGTGAACTTTTATCCGGACTTTTCCCAACAGGTCCAGAAGCAGCGTATGGGATTTCGTGGTGCCAAGAAGCGTCTTAGGGACATGGGGATGCGTTACGCAATGCTCTTTCCGACCAGGCTGCGGGTTGAGTATAATGATCGTACTTTCTTCTTTGATCGGCCAGATGCGGTGAATGACTGGCTAGACTCCCTGCCTAACCGACCTCCTGAGACTGAGTCCGAAGCCCACCCGGGCGGTGCTGAAGGTGGTGTAGAGAGCTGAACGTCTCGTTTTTGACTGATGCCTTGTTTTGTATAACTTCTCCAGGGATGTATGCCTATGTTCCTCTACCTCATATGTGTTTTGCTGTATGTTCCTTTTCTCGTCATTGGTTTGTGCGGGGGCGGGTGGGACGGAGCCTTTCCTCCTCCGGGGTCTTTGTGTAGAATAGGGGTTTTTGGGCGACAGGCACACTGCAGGTTGGGGTGGCTTTTTAGCTTTTTGCAGGGGTGCAGGGTGGGGGGTGTTTTCTTCTTAGTTGGGGGGTGGGTGGTTGGGAAGTTCGTTGTTTGTGTGTTCTGTGTTCAAGGCGACTTTCTCCTGTATTTGACTTTGTTTTTGCGGTCATGCTCATTGGTGGGGGGTTTGGGCTTTGTCGGGTGGGATGGGGGGTAGCGGGTTGAGATTTGTTTCGTGGAACGTTAATGGTCTGGGTGATCGTATCAAACGAAGTGTGGTGTTGAAATGTATACGACGTTTATCTCCTGATATTGTTTTCCTGCTGGAGACTCATTTGATAGGCAATGTTTGTCATGCAATGAATAGGTGGGGCTATCGCCTCGTAGCACATTCAGGGTTTACTTCGGGTTCCAGGGGTGTGGGTATCCTTATTCGGGCTTCCCTCCCCCTGGCTATTGATGATGTGATTCAGGATGACCGGGGGCGGTACGCTGTCCTTGTGGGTCGGTATGAGGGCCGTGCCCTCTCCCTATTAACTGTTTATGTGCCCCCCGGCTTGCAGACTTCTACCCTTTCAGATTTGGGCCGTGTCTTGTTGGACCTCCCTGATAGTATGCTCTTTCTGGCTGGTGATTTTAATTCTGTAGTCTCCGGTCTCCACGATCGCCACCCCCCTAGGGATACTCCAGCGGCTCAGCAGTGGTTGGGTGGATTTTTGGATACCTTTGGCTTGGTGGATTGCTGGAGGCTTTTGCATCCTACTCAGCTTCAGTACACCTTTCACTCTGGGGCCCATGGGAGTCTGTCCCGACTGGATTATTTCCTGATGCCTGCGGCTCAGTCCCCAGCGGTGCGTGAGGTTGTGCACCTGCCCAGGGGTATCTCTGACCACTCTCCGCTCTGGCTTCGTTTTGAGGTTGGGGTGGAGGCAGTGGGCCGGGTGGCCCCCATTAATCCGTGGTATCTTACCTCCCCCGAGACCCGCAGCCTTTTGCTTCAGTCTTTGGACGCGTATTTTCTGGATAACGTGGGGTCGGTTTCCTCGGCTGTATCCCTATGGGAGGCCTTTAAGACAGTGATTCGTGGGCAGGCCCTCTCCCTTATTGTTGAGGCTAAGAGGGCGAGGAATAGAGAGGTGGTGGATCTTGAGGGGGAGATTTCTGCATTGGAGGAGGATTTGGAATCTGGTGTCACGTCTGAGAAGCTCCATGCCCTGGGTCTGAAACAATTTGCTTATAAGTCCATGGTCACAGATGCAGCCAAAGTGAAGTTTCGGGAGCAACAGGGCCGTTTGTATGATGTGGGGGACAAAGCGGGTAAATTGCTGGCGTGGCTGGATAAAAAGGAGAGAGCTAATCGTGTGGTACCAGTGATTCAGTCTGCGTGTGGTGTGAGTGTAACGGACCCGCTTGGAATAGTTGACCGATTTGCCGAGTACTTCCGTGTGGTTTATACCCCGGTGTCTGTGAGGGATGTGGCTGACTCTCGCCTTCTGTTGCGTGATATCGCCCTGCCCAGTGTTTCCGATTTAGACCGTGGGGCGTTGGACGCCCCCTTTACAGTTGATGAGATAGCTACTGCCATCCGCTCCCTCCGTTCGGGCAAAGCATTGGGCCCGAACGGGTTGCCTATCGAATTGTACAAGTTGCGTCCCGACAGGGTGGCTCCGTATCTTCGCGCCATGTTTCTGGAGTCCCGGGAACGGGGTATTCTCCCGTATGATCAGCGACTGGCCACGATAGTTGTCATCCCCAAGGATGGTAAACCGCGTGATCTTTGTTCCTCCTATAGGCCAATATCCTTGCTAAATGTTGAACCCAAGGTATTGGCGAAACTCCTGGCATCCCGTCTCTTGACGGTCATTAGTGACTTGGTCCATCCGGATCAATCTGGCTTTATCCCGCACCGCAACACGGCTCTGAACCTACGTCGTCTTCACGGCGCGGTTGCGAGGGCGGGGCATCTGACGGAGCCGGCCATTTTGGCATCGTTGGACGCATCCATGGCCTTCGACATGGTGGAGTGGCCTTATCTTTGGGCGGCTCTTGAAAAATTTGGTTTTGGGCCTGAGTTTATCGGTTGGGTCCAGTTACTATACGCGGAACCTCTGGCGCAGGTAGTGGTCAATGGTAGGGTCTCGGCTCCTTTCACCCCCGGTAGGGGTACCCGTCAGGGATGCCCCTTGTCTCCGTTATTGTTCGCTCTCGCCATGGAACCATTGGCTGCTTGGCTTAGGTGGGAACCTTCCCTCAAGGGGATTCGCTGGTCTCCGGACTTTGGGGACCGCGTTTCACTTTACGCGGACGATATTCTTTTGTATCTCACCTCCCCGCGTAAATCTCTGTCTGTTCTATTTGACGTTCTTGCTTCCTTTGGTGCCAACTCGGGCCTTGTTATTAATTGGACCAAGTCCTGTGTGTATGTTCTTTCGGGTGTTTTACCCCCCTTGCCGAGCAGACCTCCTATTCAGGTGGTCCAGTCGGGTTTCAAGTATTTAGGGATTTTTATTACGTTGGATCCGTCGCTTCGCTTTGAACGTAATCTCCTCCCACCGTTGCTTAGATTGCGCTTGGATGTGGCCCGGTGGCGTAAGCTTCCTTTGTCTCCTCTGGGCAGGGCGGCCCTGTTTAAAATGATGTCCTTGCCGCGATTCCTTTACGCGCTCCAAAACTCCTATGACGCTATCCCTACGACCTATTTCCGAGAGATTGAGAGTCTTCAACGGCAATTGATTTGGGATGGGCGTCCGCGTATTGCACTCGCAAAGCTCACCATCCCTTGGTATGACGGGGGCATGGCGCTCCCCGATATCAAGCGATATTACTGGGCTTCTCAGTTGTCTGCCATTAATCACATGATGTTCTCCCCGGGTCGTAATCCTGCATTCGAGATGGATAGACTCCAGCTTCCGGGTGGGGACTTTAATAGAGCGCTTTATTCTCGATCGGCCGGGCGCCATCTTTTGGGCCCGTCCAGGATTGCAGTAACTGTATGGCGAGCCGCGAATGTGAGTTTGGGGTGGGAGGATCGACTGACGCTGGCGACGCCGCTTTTTGCCTCGGAACGTTTGGGCGGTCTCTGGTCTACCAAGGGTTTCGACCGCTGGGATGTGATTGGGATTTGTAAGGTGGGTGATGTGTGCTCGAACGGTCGTGTGAAGTCGTTCCAGGCCCTTCAGGCGGAATATGGTTTGAGTGGGAGGGAATTTTTTCGTTATCTGCAGGTCCGGCACGCCCTCACCTCAGTTCTGGTTCCTGATGAGGCCCCGCCTGAGTCTTCCCCCCTCGAGGACCGTATCCTTGATGGGCATCTTCCTGATAGCACTATTTCTCTGATTTATAAAAAATTGATCAATAATCGGGCGGACTTATTGGTCCGACTTCGGGAGGCTTGGGTCGGCGATGGGTTGGAATTGGATGACGAGGATTGGCAGTCGGCACTCTCTTCTCCCAAGGAGGTGGCCATTCCTGCCCGTCTCCGTTTGGTTCAACTGAAGATCCTCCATCGAGTATATGTCACGGGTCCGCGACTGGTGACAATGGGCTTTTCTTCGGATGGGCTCTGTAAGCGTGGTTGTGGTTCGAGTGCGACCTTTTTACATATCCTTTGGGAGTGCCAGGCTGTAGCGGCTTACTGGACTGCTGTGCTTGAGGTGATGACTGATGTGACTGGTGTGGCCCTGCGGCCGGAGCCTCGACGGTGTCTGTTGAATGTGTGGGAGCCCACTGACTACTCGGTGGCCCAGACCAGATGGGCTACCCTGGGTTACATGATTGCGAAGCGAGATGTTGCGCAACTCTGGGGAGCTTCCAGGCCCCCTGAGGTCTCAAAGTGGGAGGACAACATGGACTGGTCCATGTTTCGTGAGAAGACGGTGTATGTGGCCAGGGGCAGACCCAGGGCGTGGACAAAGATTTGGGGCCAGTGGAATGATTATCGTGGGGGTATCTGCACCCCTCCCCTTGTGGGCACTGCTGAGATTGTCCTATCTCCCTAGGCGAGCGTTCCCGGAACTCTTCCATACTGTTTTTTTTATATTTCCGGTTCTCCCCGCTGCTCCCCTCCCCCTCCCGACTTGGTTGGAGCCTCAGGGCTCTGGGTGTGTTCTCCTGATCGTAGACCATCCCCTCCGTTTCTTTGGGCTGACCTGACTTACCGTGCATTCGCCTTTTAGTGTTTGTTTTTCTTTTTGTAAAATAAAAATTCAAAGTGCTCTGTGATATCTGTAGAGTAATGCTTTGTGCTCGAGCTTTGCCTGACCATGGGTGTATATTTTTACTTTATGCATTGTGCCTTATTAATAGCGGCCAGCCCGTGAGGTTGTAGGCCCATTCTTGTACTTTTTTATGCTTACTCCAATAAAGGTTTTTGAACACAAAAAAAAAAAAAAAAAAATACAAGCGTGACAAAGCCTAAAAGCTAGCAGCGAACACCAGAATTATAGGCTTTGTCAATGCTTGTTTAAATGCCATTAGTGCTTGTTTAATTTGTGTGCTCACTGGCTCATGCTTTGGTGTCTTACCTTCTAAATATGCTATCAGGGGCGGAATCTTCATTTTTGCGAGTCCCACTAGAAATGGGTAGTTTGCAGGAATCAGGTGCTCGAGAAGAGCCAACACCGAGGTTCCCCTTTCGACATCCCATTGGGGATTAGAAGAAATTACCTGAAAATCCACAACAAAGTATTCAAAACGTGATCATTTCATCAGGTCTTATTCTCTGGGCTTTAAAGTATCTGTAAATGCTATCTTGTTTTCTATACAGTCCACATTTTGGCTGTTTCTGTACAATGTAAGCAGTATGTTGTACTGATAAGCAATTGACTGGAAATAAAACCATCAAATTCATATGCATGAAAGCTGAGTTGAATTCAAGATCTTCATGGGCAAGTTGTATAGAAATGCTAGCAAATAACTTGGGAAAAGGGATCTGGTGGAATGTGGTGGGGGTGGTATGTGATACTCACTAGTAGTCTGATGAACAGGCTGCGCATTGGAAGGCCTTTAGCTGTTTAGATACAAAAGAAAGAAGCTGTGTCATACTCACTTCATATAATACTGAGTAACACTTGCTAAAGAAAGATATATGGCTGATACACACACTTATGACACATAGTTGTACCTGCAAAGAAGAGGGTGGGGTGATGGGTGACATTTCATTGATGCTCTAGAGGTCATGAGGATACTTTGAGATCACTGCAGATACTGGCAAAGGTCCCCTACCACTAAGGTTGCTGTTAGAGTTGTAAGGTGCCTCCATGTCCTATGTTACAATGCTCCCACTACCACCCCAGCAGTTGCTGTCAAGGAATGCCCTAAGCTTTCATGCACAGATCCCTCCTGCAGCTGTCATTGCAGGGCAAAAGTCTTCATTGGGATAAGAGAGGATGCCGCAGGAGCTGTGGACCTGCTTTGCATCCTGAATGGACCATGTCATTCTGTGACAGCGGATACCCGTAAGAAAATAGGACTCCAGAACATGTTCTTGCATATCCATTTTCTAATAATGTTAATGACCGGTGAGGCAGGCAATATAGGTGCACATATTGCCTGTTTTCTTCTGCTTACGACCCCGTAACACAGGTGACAAAGAAATAGTCTATGATACCATCTGTCCAGGTCACTTGCACTTTAGCAACACAGCCAATGGAAAACTGAGTGAGGAGAGCTAATTGGAACCCTGGACATGCAGCATGCAATTACAGGTACTCACCCACAGATGCAAATCTTCCTCCTAACCTTGGAGTCAGTCAAAATATTTTTTTTCACTTACCCTCATTGAGCAGGCATCCTTGTGTACCAGGTCCATAAGTCAAGAGGGGGCCAATTACTTGTATTCTAGTCTGGATCTGAGGTCCAAAATGTTGAACCAGAAACATTGCAGAGAAAAATATAATAATTAAAAGTAACTCCATGGAGGAATAAAATACACCCCTGTTGCTGTCATGTCAACAAAATTAAACGCGTATAAATAGGTACCATACCCAGAAGGGTCTGATCAGCATACCAGACAGAAGTAATTCCAAAGAGAGCAAAAACACTCCAAGGTATGCAGAGGAGCATTAGAGGACTGAGTAGCCTCACAGAGTGTGGAAACCTGGGACAGTTGACAGGGGTTGAGAGCATTAACCAGATGAAGAGATGAAACCAACAGGAAAGTAACTTTATGGCTGGCAAACTGCAGAAAGTATGTAGAGAGCAGCAACATTGGCACAGATACATATAACTCTTAAAGGAGAGCAGAAACTGTTATTTGAAAGAAGGACACCCACATGCTATAATAAATCAACCACAACTCCTGAGCTAATGGACTGATTTTTTACCTCATGCCATATCATGACTATGTAAGAGGTGATCTGGGGAGCTGAGGAGGAAGCATTAACCACCTTCAACGATCAATCCCACAGTAGCAATGAGTGGGATGCATAAGACTCACCACATTTCTGAAAGTTGATGCTTGCTCGTTTATCCACAACAAGTAGCATCTGGCACAGAGCTGGCACAGATGAAGTATAGTCCTCTTCCAGCATGTAGCTCAAAATCTCTTTCCAAAATTCCTGCAAGAAAGACCGGCAAATGCGTTATTTGTATCATTAGCATTTAATAAGGCTTTATTTCCACAGATAAACAGTCATTCCCGGTCGGAGGGTTTTTGGCACCTAAGGTCATGTGTCATTTTCTAGGTCCACCTCTCCTGGAGATGGGGCTACATTTAATTCTTACCCTTCCTTATACCATTCCTTGCTGATGGTGTCCAAGGCAGATGCCTAGTATTACACTCAAGTAGCACCAACCCTGTTTAATGCTACAATCTGTGGCTCTGCATCCAAGGAGAATGAAGACATTATTTGCAGAAAATGTGTGCAACATTTACTCTCCAAAAACCCTGCAAGTGAGCTGAACTTTGCAAATGATCTCATTATCTGCTGTTATCTTCATATAATTATCTTTATCAATGTGCCAGAGTATGCAAAGCCATTGTTGGGAATGAAAGACCCTGTTGATGTGAAATATTGGTGACTGATGCATCATGGAGCAGATAGCAAATATTAGATGCAAATTGAGTAGCAATGTTTTGCAATATCACTCATGTACCATTCAGTCTCATTTCAAACTGGTTATTTAGAAGAATGCAAAACCTCCTGCCTCATTAAAATGAATGAGGTAGGATTTGATTAGCAATCTTCCCCGAATGCTGCAAACACTGGGAATGAGGACCGCATGGGACAGCAGAACTCCATCCCAGCAGCAGAGGAAACAGCCTTTACATCGCGTCTCGAACCACGCCGTGCTTAAAAACGTGGTCCAAACCACGAATGCATCTTTACAATGCTTCCTTTTAAAAATGAAAGTCATTACAACAAGTGTTGGACTTTAAATCTAACACTTTCCCTACTTTTGCGCAGCCTGGAGTTGGAATAGTAAATTGTACTATTCCAAAGTCCAGCGCTTTCCCTAAGGCAAGTCATCGTAACAACTTGTGTGGTAAAGGAATGCATTTTAAACACGCATTTGTGGTTCAGACCACATTGTTAAGGCAGGCGTGATGAATGCCTGCATGGTTCCCACATACAACCCTGTAGCAGAGGGAGCTTTACTAAAACATGCTTGTATGTGAGTTGGAGGATAATTAAGATCACCGGGGAAATCAGGACTCGCTGGATATTCTGCAATTTCTATTTTCTACACTCCTAGTTAAATGTCCCCCCTTGTTCCACATCCTTCTCACTTACCTCATCAGTATTTCTATGGCGTAATGCAATTTTATTGAGGAACTGAGAGATTTGAATGCAGATGGTCTCTTCCTCAACATCAGACTCATGATCCATGTGACTAGTACACTGTGAAAATATGGAAAGCAAGAGAAGTAAAGTAACATGTATTTTCACATTATTTTCACCATGTTTTCTCTCCTTACGGAGGGACAAGAGATATGAGAGTCAAAACATTACAATTTCCTAATCCAAGTTGCAAGCCAAAGAGAATCTCTTGGCTTAAATTCAAATGTGAAAACAAAAACAATCACCTCAAACATGTAAATAAAAATGTATACATGAGGTTATGCTCTCATGCTCTGCTCTGTATTATTATTCAGTAATTTGGCAGGGAAGGGTATAGCATTCATATACAGCAGATATATTGGTGGACTCACTTATAATATGTAAGTGTCTGATACATGGGACACTACACCTGAGACATTGCACCTCAGGCACCTCAAGGTAGTCCCTCATCCTTACCACAGGGATTGGGCTGCTCATGCACCCTGCCCCCACCGCTTGATGAGGAAGTATGTGCTATATTATAGGACTTTTTACTCTTAATAAGGACAAAAGAATACCAGGAACTACATTTTTGGGAGACAATGTTGATATGAAATATTGATTTGAAGTATATTTGTGCAACTTTCTGCAGGATTTGGTAGTTTGCCCTGTCAGGCATTTGAACAGTAAAGAAGGGTATGTAACAGGATAATACACTGTCAGTGACATCATTTAAGTGCAGTAGCGGAATGCCCTTGTGCCTTGCCCAATCACTGCAGAAGCTCTGGTAAAGTCTAATGGTCAGTTGCCTTTCATAGACTGGATTGTGTGGTAGGCCTCTGCACTGCCTGTGAGCACTGCTGGGATCCTGTGCCATTCCCACGGTGTCTGAGCATTTTAATTTCAGGTGCAAATGTAAGCAGATAGATGGAGCAAGGGAGACCTTTAAAGCGAGGGAGGGTGAAAGACATACTGGGGTGGTAGTGGGGAAACATTAGGCTCAAATGGAGAACATGGAATGTCAAGGCGGGCCTATGGGAACTAAATAGAGGGACACAAGGTATATATTCCACCACCCGGGGCAAATATGGAACACTGCAGATCTATATTATATGACATAGGAGCTTCATCGGGGCACAAGGGGGCTAAAAGGTTCCCTTATTTATTTTTGACTGACTACGGTTGCTGTTCCCTAACACATTCACTTAAACAAATATGTACATCTACCACTTACTTTCTCTTTGGTGAGGAGGTTGTACTTTTTGAGCACATATTCAATCACAGCTCTTCCGTTCATATCATAATAACCTTTGGATGTTAAACCGGATATTAAACCTAAAGTAGCAAGAATAACCTATAATAAAAAAAATGGTAAGCATGTTTAGTGAGAATCCCTTTTGGCATATAAATAGGATCAAATCCCACATTCTGGTGAGGGAGCAGCAAGGGAGTGTGATGAAATCATACAATCCCTCCTTCCCTTTTGTTCACAGAGGATAGAAAGATACATTTTGTTATGTGTGGAAAGCTGGTACCTGGATGCAACCTTTATAAAAATATTGGAAAAGGGTTATTAAGACACTCTGAGAATGAAACTGGAGTCAATTTAATTTAACTGTTTTTACAGAGTGTCTGACCGAAGTGAAATTGAGGAAATATTCAAACATTCCAGGTAGACTACACCTTCAATAGGTGCCTGGGACTTGGTAAAAGATTGCAAAATATGTCCAGGTAGGTTAAAATCAACAAAGAACCTCTCAGGACCTGGTATTAATTACAAAAAATTAGACTGAAAAATAGGCTGTGGATTTCACTACTGTGGGAATGAAAACAACCAATAGTAGTCTGTGGGAAGAATGATGGCCTCTTTCTAACTCCACCCGCAGGATATAGCAAACTTACACCATCCCCACTCTGCCATCAGTTAACAAATGAGCTAAAGTACTGAAGGTCCATTATCCCACACCTTGATGTTTGGTTGGTCCATATCACTTTCAAGAAGTCATTTGGTCTCAAGACCGTAAATAGTCACGTTCTCCTATATCCACGTATCAGGGTTAAAATTCACGTCCCTAATATGGCTCTGTATGCTGCATATTTGCACAAGGTGGCCCCAATGGCTTCAACCACCAAAGAATACATCCATGTTTGATTTCTGTGATTCTACCGTTCCTCGCAGAGTCCTGTCTCTCATGTTTCTGGTTTAGTCTGTCAAGTATGTAAAGTCAACTGGATTTATATCATGAGGTTAAAAATGACAAAATCATTACACCCCCCAAAGAGAATACATTAGAGACCCAGTTATGGAAATACAGGTTTTGTTGATTATCAAAAGAAAATTACTTTTGCGATTTTCTTTTATGCCTATGTCCTGTAATGCTGACCATGGTGATGCTGTTATTGAAGTTACCTGCTTTCTCAATGTCACTGAAGTTGGGCACATTGTGGACGTATATGGCGTCAAGAAAGTTACATGTATTCCAATCTCTACAGACAATACATATTTTATATCACAATTTGACTTTTTAAATGTGCACACTGAATATTATTCTGCACTATTGATCCACGTTTGGTGAGATTTTGCTGAGACATAGCCCGAATAACATTCTTGGAAGAGACCTTTGACTCATCAACAAAATATCTTACTCCCCGGTTGTTAAAGGTTTGAGCAGATATTATTATTCTAAACTTCAAACCCCTTGATTTGATTATCAACACTCTCCTGTAAGGGTGTTACAGACCAACTCAATGTGAAATACAGACCAAACACGTGGACAGCACAAAAGAATTGTTTCTTAACACAGATTTTTTCAACAGTTAGGGACCAGCGCGTAGGACAGGAACACTGGGATATGCCCACTTGGACAGGGAAACAATGGAACACAGGATGCACTGAACAGACACAAATAAACTGAGGTTCCATGACCCACGACTCCAGGAAGATTTGCCTTGGAGAAAATCAACAGACTGTTGTATGCATACCACTGCTATGAGTCCTTGTAGGTAGAGAATACGGCACTATCCAAAAAGTGCAAAACTTTAATTAGATTGAGGTGTTGGGTATGAAACTGCTTTAACACAGATTGCTTCACACATAATAGCTTGATGGTACCTTGCGATTGTCATCCTCAAGCACGTGACAGACAGCATCCAGATAAGAGGCACCTTCTGAATCTATGAAATAAAGCCATACACCAAATGTTTATAACACACAGATATTGTCTTTTTTCTAGTAAGATCAAGATTAATAGATAAGTAGAGGAAGTTTCCGCTATCAACTGTGCTGACCACCCTGAGGGTCCTGTCTTTTAGTTTTGGTTTGCGAGCCTGTGACTGTGAGTCCCATGGGCCTATCAATGCTTTCCTGTTCCACTGTACATGTCTGTGTCATCATGTCCCACTGAGCGTGTCTTTGTCTTCCTGCTCCACATTTTATGTCCCTTTTTATTCCTGTCCAGTATCTATGTCAGGATCTCTGTTCACAGTGTCCATGTCCCATTAATGGCTCACAATGGGAACAATTAACGGAAAAGACAGAGGTGGCATTGTTTGACCACTACTTTATTTTTTCACCACAATTCATGTTATTGAAGATGATGGAAGGGAGGCTTGATCTTAAATTACAGTGCTCTACCAGAAACTATTCGCAGTTAATATAGCTGAGGAATATGAAATTGAACTGATTTGCTCAGAGCTGCACCATATTGGTTAAGTAAGGGAGTACGTTGGGACTATAATTAAGGGCTCCAGATTCCATGAGACGAATTTTAGTCCTTTAACTATTCTCAATGTCTACCTAAATCACACACTGCCACCTACCCACTGACAGTCTTACCAGTTTCAGCAAGAAGCTTGCAGAGCAGCTGTATTGTTACTGCACGGGACTCTGCACCCATCTGCATCAAGCTACTTTCAAAATATTGAAGGACCTCACTAGAGTGAGAATGGGCTGCAAGAGTAAAGTGAAGAGAAAAAATAGACATAAACGAAAAATAACACAACATAAAATCATGCAAGGAGAAACTCAATGCAGGGGAGCAGGTCATCAAGGCCAAATATATTATTCGACTCATATCCAGGAGGTACGATATCAATGGTCTACAACATTTAATGATGATCTTACGAGCACATAATACTCATGTGATTACTATAGCTGTATATAGTAAAGTGGACTCCATGTTCCAGTAAAAGTCAACCAATGAACTGGGAAGGGAGATAAAAACTCAAGCAATATTAGGTTTTAGGAAGATCAAGTTATATGTAGGGCAGTGAACAGAAACTAATGTTTCTGAGGACCTGATCCCTAGTAAAGACAATAATATACTTGCAGTATCACAAATATAAACATACATGCAATTTTTGACCAACTTACCCAGTGACAGGATAATGGCTGTGGACACCTTGAGTGGCTCTTCCCTTTCATCGGAAACGCCCCTTGAGGGTATGCAGATCTAAATAATAAACAATAATGGAAGCTAGGCTATCTGAAAGCCAATCCCGTACATCCAGACAGCAAATAACTTTCAGTCGGGGAATGACAGCATAAGAGTTTGTGAGGCATTGTAGGGCCATGATCCATACAGCGCTACAGCAAATTCAATTGCGTGGAAAACAGCATTATCTGTGAGTCCAATATTGGTGGAATGAGTAATGAATTTCCTTCAATTGATGTTATTAATCAGATGTATATGATATATACTATTTAATATTAAACCTATCGATTTATGACATGTGATGTTTTTAAACCTATTTGTATCAACCGTATAAGCATTGGGTTTCCTGTTGTTGGGACTGTCACAGAGAGTCCAGTAAATGTTATATAGAAAAGTCTAGATGGACAATTGATCCTCTGAGATAAGCTTTGTTAGCGATTATGTCTCTGTTGTAAACCATTGTTATTTGGTAAGACGTTTCTCTTTCAGGTCGGTATCCTTCTCTGTTACCTATTATGAGAGTCATAGTTGCAGAGAGGTGGATTTATGGGTGGCTCCTGCCTAGTACCTCACTACGCTGACAGTTCTGACATGGTTTTTGCAATAATCTTCTTTCTTTGCATTCTTGATGATAATTGGTTCATGTTGATGAGACTCTGTGTGTTGGTCTGGCATGAATCACACTGAAATTTGTCATGTGTCGGGAAAATGTTTAAAAATGATATAGTGGGAAGGAAAAGTACAAGGTCATT
The DNA here is from genome assembly GCF_964261635.1 of Lissotriton helveticus. Taxonomy (NCBI): domain Eukaryota; kingdom Metazoa; phylum Chordata; class Amphibia; order Caudata; family Salamandridae; genus Lissotriton; species Lissotriton helveticus. The sequence goes on from NC_136070.1 coordinate 646,470,894, forward strand.
AGAACTTTCACCATCTCTGACTACAGGATGACCCAAACCAATATAATATGGAAGCTCACATCTGGGTTGCACGCATGAGCAGATTTTCATGTTTCATTTTGTACATTTGCTACCATTTGGTGATCCTGGGTCTACATGTGGGGATCTAGTTCACAGTACCTGGTGGTGAATAGGTGAAGATCCCACACTACCAAGTAGCGGTGTGAAGACAACCTGCTCTGATTGCTTTCGAGAGGCATGACCCCTGGTTACATCGAAAAATGCAAATGGCATATGCTCTTTTTTCAGTTGCTGAGATTGCACTTAACAAGGCTTTTTATGGATTAAAATGTAATATTTTTCCCAAATGTTCTCCTTTAAAAACACTCTTGCTATAAATGGGAACAATGTGGTTCTTTTATTTGTTACAATATGTTACATAGGAAATGACTGTTGTTTCCCACTGAGATACTTTGTATATTCTCATGTATATACTTACCAGGTGATGCAGGGCTGCAAGAACATTTGGTACAGTTCCATTCAGGCCTCTGCAACTCTTAGTAACAGCTGCCTGCATGCATAACTCAAGGGTCTGTAAGAAGATAAGAAAACTGGGGTGAGGCCAAAGGGCAATTTGAGGAAATGGTGATGGACAGTGGTGAGTTACAAACTTTAAAGTGTAAATTCTGTATGAATGCCAGAGTGAGTTTGTGTCTGAATGAGCTCTCAAGTGTTCTAATTCTTAATAGACATTACCACGAGTACATGTTGACAGATGACCATTCATAGGTTTTCAATTATTTCTTCACTGGTTTGTCTGTTTTCTTGACTTGCTGTGCTTCACATAGTAGTGTTCTCTGTTGGCATCAGATGTTGGATTGTGGTCTATCAAGGAACCACAACCAAACATATGCAGCATTTACTGGGGCATGCCCTAACACATAGCTCAGAATCACTACTTGTCATTGTAGGCCCTGTATTCCTATCCACTCTTGCTGATGGCCCTTATCTCGGTTGTCCTAATTCTCTTGGTGGTTCGAGTTCACTTGGTTGTCTGCTGCTCCTGCTTCTTATGGTACTGTTGTCTAGATCCACTTAGCCATCTTATTCCCTTCCTCCTGGTCTTGGTCTTCCTGTTCCTGGTCCTCATGCTGGTCTTGCTCTTGATGGCACTAATCAGTTTTGTTGCTCTCCCTTTCCTTTTTTCAAATCCTCATTCTGCCTTTCTACTCCTGTACCTAGTCCAACTGATGTTTCTTCTTGTGAATCTCTTGATGGTTGTGTCCTGATCCTCCTGGTCATGGTCCACCAATTCTCTTGGTGAACCCGGTAATCCTAGTGCCCCTGGTCTTCTTAGTTGCATTTGTCCCTCTACTCCTGGTCATTCTCCTCTTCCTGGTCTCCCACCTGTAGGCTTTCACCTTCATGCTCCTCGTTTACCAAGTCTTCCTTTTCGTAGTTTCCCTAATCTTTGGGTTGATTTTCATTTCTTTTTTCTAGATCTCTTCCTCCTGAACTTCCTCTTACTTTCTTTCCCCTCTGCCACCTCGTAGTTTTCCTCAAACTCATCCTCCTGGTCTTCATCTACATATTCTTGGTCCTAGCCTCCTGGGTATTGTTCATTGTTCATAAGTGGCCCTCATCCTCCTGAGACCATCCTTCTGTTGGTAAATATTATCTTCACCATGGTGCTTCTTGCTGTGCCCGTCCTAGTTGTTCTTCCTTTTGGTCTGAGTCATATTGGTCCTAATGATCCTCCTTGTCCTTATGCTTGTGGTCCTGCTAGTCCTGGTCATCCTCATCCTGGTACTCTGAATCTTCTGGTGCTATTCCTCCTAGCGGTCTTGGTGTTGGCCTTCAGGATGGTCATGGTGGTGACTGTTGTTCTGGACTTCCTGACCTCATATTTCTCTTCTTGGTCCTCCTCCTCTTTCTGGTCTTCCTCCTCCTGGTTTTCTTCTTTTTTCTCCTACCTCTTAGAAGTCCTTTTCCTTGTCCTCCTGGTCTTGATCCTTTTGGTTTTCTTAGTTCTGGGGCATGGTATTGGTCCCCAGTTGGTTCTAGTGTTCCAAATCCTTCTGGTGGTCTTGAAGTCCCGAAACTTCATGGGCATCTTTGTAAAGAAAATGTATGGAGTTTTGTACATCGTGAACTTGACCCGGTATCGTGTGTCAGAGCGCTTTACACAGCACCAGTTGCATTACATGAGGACACATTCCTTTTTTTAGGCATGGGAGATTAAGTTATTTGCCCAGAATCACAGGATGTTCAGCGTCATTGCCGAAACTCGAACCAAGTTCCCCAGATTCAAGGTCAACTGCCCTAGTCATTAGGCCAACTCCTCTCCCCACTTGACCCCCTACTAGTCATCCTCATGGTCATCTTCATTCTCCTCATCCTGTGTGCGGTATTTGTAGTGGTCTAGGTTCTCCTTGTGGATATGTCATCTTTTTCTTCTTCTGTGGTCTTCGTCCTCCTGATAGTCTTCCTTTTCTACTTGGCCATCCTTTTCCCCTTTTTTCGCCTTCTGGTTCTGGTCCTTCTGGGCTTCCTCATTCTACTTCTCATCCTAGTTTTACTCAGCCTCCTCTTTTTCTTGGGCTCACTGATCCTCATGTCCTGGTGGTCCCAGTCATCCTGGTCTTTGGCTGTGTGATCCTCCAGGTCTTTCTCATGGTCCTCCTGCTATAGCTTTCTCTTTATTTTCCTGGACATCCAGTTCCTTGTGTTCTTAATCCTGCTGGTGGACCTGGTCCTCCTCCTCCATTAATTCTTCCTCATCTCTGTGACCTTCTATTCATTCCCCTGGTTCTCCCTCTTCATCCCGGAGCACCTTTAGGTATCTGCCTGCTTCTCCAAGTGCTCCACCCCCCATATATCCTCATACAAAGTCAACCAGATAAACCTCCAGCTACAGGGCACACTGAGATGTAGCACGGGTAGATGGGCACTACTGAAAGGAAATCAGCTTGTTAGATAGTACAATACAGTATTAATGTGGGTGCTCTTCTAAGCCCTGGATCCCAGTGCCACTGCACCTGTTTCACTTTTAACATTTGTGGACCAACGTTCCTCAATGTCCCCCTTGCAGCCATGCAGACTGTGCCTCAATGTGGGAGCATTTGCTTATGAGAATCTCAGGTAACTTGGAGGCAGGAGCTGCAGGACAAAAGATGTGTGCCTAAAAACTGTTTTAGGAACACATTTAGATTCACCAATGCTAATGAGGAGAATTCTCACCTACAGTGAAGACTCAGAAGAATCATCGGAAAAATGGCTCAAATTAAGTGCATGGTCAGTATGTCTTACACAAACTTTTGTGATTTGTTTTTGGTTTTTAGCTGGCTTTCAAATGTTTATTCCAAGTGGAGTCTGTCAAAAGAAGGCCTGGTAAGTAAATTTGAACATCTTGTCCTTTGAACTGTAAGTGATCAGACCCTGCAGAAACTGGCCCACTTAGAGCTAATCTTTTATTCTAAAGCCTCTCCAAACAATATTTCTGTGGAAATGAAAATTGGAAGATTCAAGAAGTAATGATCCCAATAATATTTTTACCAAGCTCTACGTCTCTCTTGCTTTTTCAGCAAATACAGTATGAACCCCAGTATATGTGGAATATTTCCTTTGCTAATGTTTTTTTTAAATTTCACATAGCAACCAAAAGTAGTATTCAATAATGCCAACAAATTATTGATTACCAACATGATACAATTCCAGGGCCCCTCTTAAAATGACCTTGTTTTGCCTGTATGTTTGGTCACCAGGAGTGTAATGCAAAGTCATTGTGCTCTTTAGTGAAAGTCCTTTAAACATTTACTTGTGGTATCCAACTTGTATTTCAAAGGGTGTAAGCAGCCCCTCAGACTAGAGAAGATACAATGTCCCTCTGTATGTTCTAAGCGGTCACTGAGGCTTCAGGATGCCTCATAGCTGCTCAGGACCTATCGCTGGGTTCTAGTGACTGAAGATTTGCTGTTCTGTTGTGATTAACGCACCAATATGGGACGTCAGTATGCTTGATTTCACTCAAATAGCCAAATTTGACTTACCCAGTATCACAACAAGTGGAAAAATTGCAGCAAGGTTGATGTTCTTTTTTAATTCTAGCACAATTGTTTGGGTTCACATATTTCCTTTATTTATCCCGATTTCATATGTAACAAATAAAAATACAAGCTTTGCTTCTCAAGCTGTCTTCACAAATTGTGTACAAATCAGAATTTAGCTGGTTCAGTATTTAGAATGAATGCTTGAAAAACTATATTCACCGTAAACCCTTCATCTCTCCACTCAATACACCAGCTCAAAGCCGAAGAAATTATCAGTGGTGAGTGTGTCAAATAGTGGGAAATTACAGTCTGAATTGATGTGGTATTTCCATTTCTCATGGTACCTTAGGGGCAAACTTGGAATCATACATTTTTCCTGTAACTCAAAATTACTGATACTCAGAACATTGGTAGTGTCAGGTGTGTAATATCAATATGTTGGCCCAAAGTGTACATGATGGAGGCCTGAACCATTGCACAACTCCAGCTGTGGTGTAAGTGACTCACAAATGGAATTCTTTAGTTCTGTATTTGGTCCTCATTTCTCAATAATTTATTATTTCATTGAAGCTAATTTCTCACTATGGGATAGGGTGTTCATTATGAGCGGATCACTTGGGAATGGTTGCAGTGGCAGGCATGGACAGCAAATCGAGGTCACACTCACCTTGAGCAAACGAAATGCCATATCAGCAGGCAGCTGGGGTTGGAGGCTTTCAACCTCTTTAACCAACCATGGAAGCTCTTTATCTAGTTGCTCCTCTGGCAGGACGGAGGCCAAATGTCCCAGAGTGGTAATAACCTGTCCCCAGACCTGTTAAGATAAATGTATTTGTGTATTTATTTAGAAAGGTTTTCTATAGCGCTGGCTACATCCATGGGTATCAGAGCACTTTACATAAGTATGAAGATAATATACACGGAAAGTATCCGAAGAAATACACATCATGAAGTAAACAATACAGTAATAAAGTGCGGTGTTAAGTTTAGATCAGTATAGGGAACAAAGTAAACATAACATTTTGCGTTGGTAAATAAGCGACAGAGGAAACTGCTTGAAGGAAAAGATATAGGGCCAGATGTAGGAGCCCTAATACCGGTCGGAAACGGCCGATTTTGGCCGTTTCCGACCGGTATTAGGGTTTTCAGATGTAGGGCATGCAATTACCGAATCGGTAAATACAGACTCGGTAAAATACCGATTCCGTAAATGCAGATGTAGCTGGCACCTGTCAGAGTGCCACAGGGCTTTAAGAATCGGTATTTTACCACCCAATCCAATTGGGTGGTAAAATACCGAATCCAGGTGTACATGCACATGTTTGCATGCACACCTGTGCCATGTGACACACAGACATGCCCTTAGGGCATGTCTGTGTGCCACATGGCACACATGCCTGTATTGGGGGTGCTAGAGGGTGTCAAAGTGACACCCCCTGCACCCTTGCTGAACTCGGTATTTACCGAATCTGTAAATACCGATTCGGTAATGCACATTGATTCCTATGGGCTTCAATGCCCATAGGAATCAATGGGCATTACCGATTCGGTATTTACAGAATCAGTAAATACCGAATCTTAACGATTCGGTATTTACAGAATCTGAAATACCTACATCTCCCCTCCTCTTTTTTACCACTTCTTAAATACCGATTCGGTATGAATCGGTATTTAAGAAGTGGTAAAAAAGATTTACCTACATCGGGCCCATAGTGAGTACAAACAATTATTTACAGCAACTAGAGGATTAACTACTTGGTTAGTGTATATAGGAAGCAGGCTTGATGTGCGCGGAGGGGTGAAGGAGTGGAAGGAAGGGGTCACAGAGATGGGGAGGGGGAGAAAGGGTAGGGGAGAGGGGGAAGATAAGTCAGGGGGGAGGGGGAGGGGTGTATAGTTGGGGGAGAGGGAGGAGTAGGCGAGAAGCAGGTAGAGTTTGAGGTCTTTTTTGAAGCTGAAGTAAGAGGCGTTCCTGCATAAATCAATAGGGAGGGTGTTCGATAAGTTGGGAGCCATACCTGAGAAGGAAAGAGATTGAGAGGCTTTCTTTTTTTGAAGAGGGGGGACGAGGAGGAGTGTGTTGGTGCTTCTCAACTAATGGGAGCAGCCTGCTATTTTGAGTTTGCTTGAGAGGTAGATCGGCGACTTAAAGTGAAGGGCTTTGTGTGTAATGCAGGCAGTTTTGTAGGCAGATCTGCCTTCGAGAGGAAGCCATTTAAGGACTTTAAGGGAAGGAGAGATGTGGTTGAAACGTCTAGTGTCCGTTATAAGTCTGGCCACTTGGTTGATTATGGTTTTTAGGGGGGCAAGGTGGACTTTGGGGGTTTGGGACAGGATATTGTTGCAGTAGTCAATTTTCGAGAGGACTAGGGATTGGAGTACGGATGTGAAATCTTCATCTGGGATGAATGGTTCAATTTTTTTGAGCTGGCGGAGAGTGCAGTGTGCTCCTTAAGCCTAGTTTTTTTATATGGGTATTGAGAGTAAGCTTATTGTCAAAGGTAATGCCCCAAGTTTTAACTGTTTTGGATAAGGAGAGTGGGCAGTTGAGGGCATTGAGATCGAAGATCCATGATTGGATAGGGAGTGCGTTGTTTTCAGGGGGGAAAATAATAATTTCAGTTTTATTAGGGTTGAGTTTGAGATGATTGGAGTGGAACCAGGATTGGATCGAAATCAAGGTGTTATTTAGGTGCAGGACATCAGAATGGGATTTAATTTTACAGTATAGTTGAGTGTCATCGGCGAATAGGTGGTAGTTAATTCTGGCTTGTTTTAGTATGGCAGTGAGGGGTTCCATAAAGAGTTTGAAAAGTGCTGGAGAGAGAATAGAACCTTGGGGAACACCACAAGAGACTTGAGAAGGGTTTCAGAGATAATTTTTGATTTTGACTTGTTGAGTTCTATGTTGAAAATAGGAAGTGAACCAGTTAAGGATAGGGCCATTAAGGCCAAACCGACATTTGAGTGTGTTAAGTAGGGTTGTGCAGTTGACAGTGTCAAATGCAGCAGAGAGGTCGAGGAGAATGAGTAGGGAGGACACAACCGTATCCAGTGCGTGGTGGATATCATCAACGATTTTTAGCAATGCGGTTTCAGTGCTACAGCCTTTATGAAAGCCAGATTGTAGAGGGTCAGGAAGGTTGAAAGTGGTAATGTGTTTGTCCAGTTGGAGTAGGGCATATTTATCAAGGGCTTTGGAGAAGAAGGGGAGGTTGGAGATAGGGCGGAGGTTGTTAGGATCGTCAGGTTCAGCTTTAGGGTTTTTGAGAATGGGGGTGATTTGACCAAGTTGGGGGGGGGGACGGCATACCCCGAGGTAAGGGAGGAGTTGATGATATTGGTCCAGTATGGGACAATGACATGTTTAAGATCTTGGACAAGGTTAGAAGGGAAAGGGTCTTTTGTGTGAGAAGACGGTTTTAGTTTAGACAAGATATTAGAGGCTTCAAGAGACAGGGAGGAAATTATGCCACGAGGCTTTGTTTTTAAGTTGTTGGTGGGCGGGGTTGGGTTCAGGTATTATTGCAGCAGGAAGGAGTGGGGATGAAACAGGGGGCAGTGTGGCTAAGGCGGGGAGTACAGGGGTGGCTTCCGGGGTACTCTGTCGGTTGGGAGGGGTCTGAATTTGTGCAAAGATTGATCAATCTTGCCAATTTTTTCTGAGAAATAGTTGGAGATTTCTTCACATTTGGTAGTGGAGGCCATAAGCTTAAGGGGGTAGTGAAGGTTTTTTTTCTAACAATGTTGAACAGTTCTCTGGGTCTATATTTGGCACTTGAGAGTTGCGAACAGAAAAAAGATGCCTTTTCGTTAAAGATGTGTTTCTTGTAGGAGGATCTGGCAGCTCTGAGGAGGGCAAGATGGGAGGGAGAAGGATCTAGTTTCCAGGTTCTTTCAGTCATTCTGAGAGCACGTCTTTCTGTGTTGAGGTCTGAGTTAAACCAAGATTTAGAGGGGATTTTTTTAGTTTTAAGTTTAGACGGAGCTATTTGGTCTAGAACCTCAGAGACCGATTTATTGAAATGCTCGGTGAGCTCATTGGTGTTAAGAAAAAGAGGGGTGAGGCGAAGTTGAGCTTGGAGTTTGGACTCTAATTCTCCTGGGGGGATGAGATCAATGTTTCAAATTAATTTCACAGTTATGGTGTTTTTCGGTGGGGGGATCGGGGCCGCGGGGAGATTGTGAAACGAATGAAGTGGTGGTCTGACCAGTCAATAGGGATGATCTTGGAAAGGGAGGCCAGGTCATTGTTAGAGATGATGACATCAAGAATGGCACCTTTAGAGTGAGTTGGGGAGAGGCAGAGTTGTTGAGGTTGTTAATCTCTAGGAGATTGGAAAGAAGTGAAACTGAGGGGTTATCTTGTTCGTTCCAGTGGAGATTGAGATCTCCAAGGAAGAGATTTTTGGAGTTAGAAAGAGAGGATTGAGTAGGAAGGTTGGATAATTTGTCTACAAAGTGAGGAGTGTCACCAAGAGGTTGGTAGATATTGTGTAGGTGAATCAGGGGAGCACCTTGGACTTTGAGTTCAGCACCGAGGTATTCTAAAGTTGAGTAGTCAGTATTCTTGGCAAGAGAGAGTTGGAGTTGGTTTTTAAAGATTATAGCTATTCCCCTTCCTTTTCCCACTGGTCTGTCCTTTCTGATGATAGAGTAGCCAGGGGGGCAGAGTTGGTCAAGGATGGGTGATGAGTGATCATTCAGCCATGTTTCAGTGAGAAAGGCAATATCAATAGCTTCACTCAAGATATTTTCAGAGATTTCGGATGCATGGCAACCGGCCGAGCGGCAGTTGACAGGCATATAGGTTAGGGGATAAGGGTTAGTTTTGAGGGGGTGGGAGTAGATGGTGGTATTTTGCCAGGGAGTCTGGGGGAGCTAGGAGAGAGGGGGATTCCACTAGCCCCCAGGATAACTAGAATGAGAGAGTAAGGGGGGAGAGATCTTTAGGCGGTGTTGAAGGAAGGTGAGAGATTTCAGATGTATGGCAAACGGTCGAGTGGCCATTAGCAGGCATACAGGTGAGGGGGTTAGGGTAAGATTTGGGGGGAGAGCGGGAGTGAATGGTGGTACGTTGAGGGGGAGTCTGGGTGAGCAGGGAGTGGGGGAATTCCACTAGTCCCCAGGATAACTGGGATGAGAGAGTGAGGGGGGAGAGATCCTTAGGCGGTATTGAAGGGAGGTAAGATTTGCAAAGGGCAGAGAGGTCGGAGTTCGAGAGACCGTTCAATGTGCGATGAGGCCTATGAGTACGGCAGCGGAGGGGAGTAGTTCTCCAGTGTTTGGGAATAGTGACCTTTTGAAAGCCAGAGTAGGGAGAAGTAGAAGTAAAGTAGGGGGCTCTAGGGTTGAGGGATATAAGTTGTTTATAATCCTCTCTAAGCAGAGAGAGTTTGGTCACTAAGGTAGTAATATTTCGGTCAATGTTGATGAGTGTTTGGGTAAGGAGGATGAGCGGGGGAACAGAAGGGGCAGGGGTGGGGAAGGGTGTATTTTCAGTATTGGTTGGTAGGAGGGAGTTAATGTTCTGGGAGGGAAGGGTGTCGGGAGTAGGTGAGGGACGGAAAATCATGTTGAGGGATGGAGAGGGGTGTGGAGGAGGGCGGGGCACTGAGAGAGGAAGGAGAACATTTTGAGTAGAGGGTAAGAGGTTGAGATGAGTGTGGGGAGAAATAACATCAATGTTGGGAGAAGGAGTGTGGTTAGGAAAAGAGAGGGTCGGAGAAGGGTGTAATAGAGTGAGGGGCAATGAGGGGTATTTTGGTAGTATAGCAGGGGCAGGAGGTGGGGTTGGGAGTTGGAGAGGTGAGAATGGGAGTTGGCGGGAGTTTTATTAGAGGGCGTGGGATTTGGTTTGTTCATGAGCAGGAGATTTGGGGAGATGCAGAGTGAGTATGGGATGTCAAGGGGGGATTCAGGAGAGAGCGATTGATTAGAAGTAGAGGCTTGAGAAGGGGAAGAGAAGGAGAGGAGAGGGGTGTGAGGAGGGGTACCATCAGAGTTTGGGGGAGAAGTGTGTTTAAGAGGATAAAGAGTAGGGGAAAATGGGCAAATAGAGGGACGAGCAATATGGAGGGCACAGGTAGTTTGGGTGTTAGAAATGGGGTTATGAGTTTGGGGGCATTGGTTATTAGCATAAGTGAGGGTAGAATTATTGGCAAGCGTTACACCTAAATTACACCTGGTTTTAAGTACCTCACACTAGACATTAACTACTAAAAAACATGAGCCACATGTGGAAGTAGGTGGTTCCCTGTAGAGGCAGCTGCATCAGACACCTGTTCTCCAGGAAGTGGTTTTGCCATACAAAGGCAGAGGCTTGTTTTTACTGGCAGTATAAAAAACTAGACAAGACTGATTCTGGAAAGCAGAAATCTTATCCATGAATTTGTTTTCACAAACACTTCAAATATATTATAATCTCAAGTTGATTAATGAATTTAATATCGGAGTAATTATCTCCAATTCCATTTTTAAAATTGCATAGACCCTTGGGTTCGCCGCCATACCCTTCCTATTCCGTATTCCTCACAACCCTCGCTTGTGTTATTTGGATGAGAGTTCTACATCCAATCTCTCTGTTTACTCCCCACTCCACTTTTGTATTTTATATGTTTTCCCTGCCACCCACCACGACTCTCACCTGTTTTCAACAATTCCTACTCCCCTACTTAAGTCATCTCTTCCCTGAAGCCCCTCACTACCACTCTTGCCATTAATCCTCAATATCATTTTAAATCTGCACCATCATTTTATCCCAATACCCATTGTTCTCCTTGCCTCCTCTACCTGTGAAGATTGTGGTAGACGTAAAACAGAGACTACTGCAACTCCGATTTTATTAAATTACCCTAGAATCTCACTCTGTCCCTTTCTTTTTCAAAAATACTTATTACACTTACTGTTCCTTAGTACTTTAGTATTATAACATGGTTTAGCTTTAATTTTGTTTCATGTAGCTGCCTGATATGCATTGGATACTTGGTATGGTACAAAACAGGTTTTTACACATTTTAGTAATCTACAAGAATAGATCAAGAGAAGGAATTACATTTTGTTCGTATTTCATCAAATGAAGTGCATATGCAAAGGCAGAGGGAGTCTTGTGTATGAATCAGTCTTCTCACAAAACGGTACAGCTCTAATAAATCATCCTCTGCGCTCTGTTATTTTCCCACTTTTTCAACTCACCTCATGCAGACTGGGGATGGTTTCAAGAAGAAAGACCTTGCAAGCTGAGTAGGCTTCAAAGAAAAGTGTGACTAGGGGAGCATCTACAGAGGCAGCAAACTGGCCTGCTAACATCTCAATGACTGCAGAAACATTAAAAAAATCACAGTTAAAGATTAAAAGCTTAAGTGTTGTATTTTTCTGCACATTCACCACCTTGCCTGGTAGGACATACTGAACAAAACAGTGCAATGTGTTTGCTGACAGCAAACGATTTTTTCCATGAATTAGACTTAATTCACATAGGTTTTCTCTGACTCTCATGGGTCATGTAATGGTATCCATTTCAATCCTACATCCTATTGTACTTTTGTAGCATTCTAGATTCTAGACATTACATGGTAATAATTCCACATTACTGCAACTCACTGTATTGAACTCACAAGAATGAAAGGACAAATATGTATCACCAGGGTGCTTTCTACTTAAAATTGTATGTGGTTAACAAAGAAGTGTTGGTTCGGGTATCACCAGAGTAAAAAAAGTGATGTAATGATTTTGCACTATTTTGCTTCTCAGGAAGGAAGAAACTGAACCAATTTAATCTCATACATCTGAATAAACACTGATTCACTCAATTTTCTATTTTAAACATAACAAAAAGTGTGGACTCAAATTTCCCCCTTTCCTGTCCTATTATTGTAAATGTTTAGTTGGGAGCAAAACTTGCTTCCTGCATTCTCTATTTTTTAAGTGGTAAAAAGGGTTTAAATATATTAACTCCATGATTTGCACCATTCAAAACTTTTACTTAATATGGTGCTTAGTTTGCAATTGTGTGAGCTGTAGGTTGCAGCGAAATGCATGTGCCAATGAAATGAACAAATATCTCTTGAAAATGATGCACAGTTTCTATAGGTTTTATTGCTCCTCTTCCTATGGAGGTAATTTCATTACTTAAGACCGGATTGTGGGTTTGTCAGATGGGTATCCCGTCACACACGTGATGGAGAACCGGTCCGTCTAATTACAGGTACAATAGGATATAAAGGAATTGTAATAAGTCCGCGGGAACAGACGTAAAGTTTGCAATGGAGCAATTTGTCCACAAAACTCTAAATCAGGCCCTTATATTTTTGTTACTAAAAATAATAGGTTTTTCCTGGAGGTGTGCTCTTCAGACATGAGATGTGTTCCCCTTCTGACATGGCGAACTTGACACAGCAGCTCAGCATGCAAGTTCAATTGGCAGATGTACTAGAAAGTAGTGGAGTTGCACTTCATGCAGACCAATGTTGCAGTTGAATTCTGATTTGGGCCACAAATGTGACCTCAATGCAGATCAGTTATCAGTTGTTGTAAACTATGGGATGAATATGGACTATTATTCTCTGCACCAATCAGACATAAGAAATTGCATCTCTTTGCATGAAGGGTGCTCTCTGCAAATGTTACAAAAGGGAACTTAATAAAGGTGTCCTTTCACCACACTCCCCCAACCATCATAGAGAACCCCACCCTTCCACCAGCGCAGGTACACACCAAGGCTAAACCAATATTTCTGGTTGACTGTAGAAGCAGTCTTCAATACAGGATAGAAAGTTCTGAGAACCAGACCCAGGTGTGATTCAATTTCTGGTCCTGCAAGAGAAAATAAAAAAAAACATTATTAATAAAAAGAAAGATGAATACCAACTTAAAATGATGAGTGTTCTACAAAGCTCATGTGTTTGTTATGATACATATTGAAAAATACCTTGATGCACGGATTTCTAAATTTTCCACTCAGCAGCAAAGGAAACTTCAAACCTCCGAGGTAAAGGGGAACCAAATTTCACCAGATTTGATATAGGAACATTGGCGCCTTTCTTTTTTGACAAAATGACTGCAACTCCTTTTTAGCATGGCTCCCACAAGTAAGACCTAACTACAATTTTTGCATCTTGGTGCAGTTGATGAATTTCTGCATCTACAGCAAAGTTTATACTAACTTTGCAGGAGAAAGCAAGTAGGGCGTTTAGCCAAAACATGCTCCAGGCAAAGCAACTTTTTACAGCTCATATATGGCAATCAGCCTCCATCAGTAAGCAGAAAAGAAAGTTTCACATTGTCTTTACCCTAGATTCCCTGGATTCACTTGCACCTTTTTATAATGGTGATGAAGGAGAGCGGAATTATTGCAGGGTTGCTGCATTTTTACAGAAATCCAAAATCCTTGTACGAAGAAAGGCTTCATAGTTAAGTAGTTAGATGGTGTAGAGCTGTTAAGTTTTAACTGTTTTTTAGCAAGAGACATAATGAAACAACACCTGTAAGGAACATCTGGTGCTGGTATATGGTGCTAAAATGTGAAACTGCAAAGTGAAAGGAGTACGAACGACAACAAATCTAAAACAATATGTATCATTTTAACATAATAACCAAAATAGCAGCAAAATTGCTGTCGGTGGACCTATATTTAAGATGCAACCGTTCACTTCAAAGGCCTATTGCTGGAGCTCCATATTTGAAGCCTCCTGATAGAATTAGCACTGAGATGTTTGTTTCTTTAATGAGCACTGTCTGGAAAGTAATCATCTTAGAGTTGATTTGCATAACCATTATGACATGGGGTCGCAACATATAGTGTTGCTGTTATATTTTTTTCCTGTTCATTGTCAATTTCCTCACAAATTAAGTGTTTCAACTATGTGGGTTGAAAAGACAAAGTCATGGACTTCTATTCTCAATGCCACTATTTGTTTGAAACATATGTAGAAAATAACTTAAATATACCCTGTGTGGCTTCTTTCCACTTTCAATTTTCATAGAAATGCAATGCTAGTGATTGACCCACTTTCAAACACCACTGTAAAATGTATTAATCCACCATGGGCTAATACAAAATGTGAAACACTTTATTAAGGGACTAGAAAGATGAAGCCAACATCTGTCAGGGCATGCTTCAAAGCCAACTATCTGTGTATTTGAGTGGTGTGATGGCATGAGCCAACGTCAGATAATACTATCTGCAGCCAGACCTAAAAGCAATGTAGAATCTGTTAGATTGCCACAGATCACAGTGTTCCACAACAACATAGCATTTTTGAAATTACCGTATTGAATTGTCATTTGATGGATGGCCCAGAACACAATCTCTTCTTGAATAGATGGCACCATAAATAGATTTACAATCCTAGAAGATATTGACATTGGTATCCCCTTGGTAAGAGCAATTTGACACATTAAAGCCATCCTTTCAAGTTCAGCAGAATTCTCCTAAATATGTAGAAATATGAAATAGTGGTCATTTAAATGATTTTTGACAAAGAAGGCGAGATAAACATATCCAAAACAAGAATTAAGTACAAAGTATCAGGTATGCAGACAATATTGTGAAACAGGAAATGCCTAAACACATCATTAAGGGCCTGATTATGAGTTTGGCGGATGGGATACTCCGTCATAAATGTGATGGATATGCCGTCCACCATATTACAAGTTCCATAGGATATAATGGAATTGTAATATGGAGGACAAGATGTCCCTCACGTTTGTAGCAGAATATAGCTGACTACCAAACACTTAGGGCCCGATTTACAGAACTAACTTAAGACAAAATCCTAAACTTACTACCATTTTGGTCCTCACACAAGGCACTTACTCATTTTGGTTCGCCAGGATGTCAGTGGACGTTACTTGAGTTGTTACATTTATTTTGGTACCTAGAGTTTTCTTCTTGGTACAAAATGGTTGGTTGATGGCCATCCTCGGTTTGACAGCCGTTTACCAAATTTTGTGAGACATATGATTTGGAGGGTGGTGAGAATGACTGTGGTGGTGCAACGGTTGTTAGTCAGTTTGTGGGGTATAGGTAATATTGTGAGTTAAATAATGTGAGTTTGAAATGTTGGTGGCATTGGTTGATAGGGAGAAAATAGTGTAAGCTTTATAGGATATCTGGTGTAGGTGTTAGTGTAAGGCATAGAAGGAGAAGAATTGTAGGCGATGGAATGTAGGTTATTTAAAAGTTTACAAAGGCATGTTTCTTATTAGTGGATTAAAAACAGGGGTCTCCAACGGGTTGGTCACAAGTTACTAGTAGCTCGCAGGCTGCTACTGAGTAGCTCACATATGATAATTGCCTGTCAACAAGCTTGAGGATATGCAGGTGCCATACAGATGACAAAACTATTTAAAACACTGTACCCGTTTCTATGATTTACTCAAAAGCTGAGAGGGCTGGATGATGCAGAATACCCTTTTCTGAAAAATAATTTCTTCTTTTTCTACTTTCTTTCTAGCCTTTCTTTCCTTTTCTTTCTTTTTTCATTGCTTTCATGTCCTTTGTTCCTGTCTTAATGTATTGTATTCCCTCTTTCTTGCTTTCTCTTAATTTCTCATTCTTTCTCACTTTCTTACTATTTGTTTACATTATTTCTTCCTTTCCCTCTTTTGTTGTACATTCTTTTTCAGTCCTCTTTCTTTTTGGCAAACGTTTCAGATTGCCATATTTCTTTCTTTTTTTTTATTTCTACCTCTAGTTTCTCCTTTTCTTCCATTTCCCCATTCTTTGTTTCATTCATATTTGTTCTTTCTTCTCCTATTTCAATCTCTTAATTGTTTCCCTATTTTTCTCTGCTTATTTCCTTTCCAGGCTAATTCTTTCTTCTTCACCTTTCTTTCTCTCCTTGATTCTCTTAGTAATTATTTTCTTTGTTCTTTCATTCTTTCTTTTTTCTCCCATGTCTGTTTTTCTCTGTTTATTTTTCTATCTTCCACTCTTACTTGCTTTTGCTCTTTCTTTTCATTTGTCCTAACTATCTTTTTTAATGTCTTTCTTTCTCCTCTTTTTTCTCTTATTGTTTCTTTTTCTCCCTCCTTTCGTTCAGTCTTATCTTCTTTCTCTGCCTTCATCTTTCCTCGTCTGTTATTCTTTTTCTGTCTTTTTCCTTTCGTTGTATTTACTTATTGTTCTTTTTTCTCTCCTACCATCTTTTCTTGTATTCGTCAACTACTGGCCTTTTCTTCATCTACTACTGACCCTATCTCTTTCATTCTGTTTTCTGCTAATTTCTTTCTCTATTTTTTTCTTTTAATTCCTTTCCATAGTTTTCTTGTTGTCTTTTTTCTCTTACCTTCTTGGTTTTTGCTTGCTCTATTGTGCTCTTCATTCTTTCTACTTCTACTTCCTCCTTTGCCATACCTTCTTTCTTCCCTTCTTATCAATCATTTCTTTCAAGGTTGGTTTCTTCATCTTTCATTTATTGTCTTCCTTAATTTCCTGTCGTGTGCTCTTTTCTCTGATTATTTTGTCCTCATTAGTTTTCTCCTTAATTTTGTTCCTTTTTCATTTCCTATATTTTGCTGCTTCTTTCTTTCTTTCTTTCTTTCTTTCTTTCTTTCTTTCTTTCTTTCTTTCTTTCTTTCTTTCTTTCTTTTCTTTCTTTCTTTCTTCTTTCTTTCTTCTTTCCTTTCTTTTCCCCCCATTCTATCATTATGTTTTTTTTTCTTTTCTCTTCCCTGTAATGTTATGGTATGTTAATGAATTTGTAAAGCACTTTGCTGCCCCAGCAATAGGGCATCCCAGCGTTAGTTCCAGGTCATATCATGGTAGGAGAGAAGGGGTTGAGAAATAGGCCAGAAATTCCCAAGTCTTCACTGCCTTCATGAAAGCCCAATGATTCTGGATACTCCTGATGGTCACCAGGAGCATGTTTGAGAAGGCCGGTGCCTTATCTCGGAATGAGCGCACTCCTGCTCTTGCATTTCTGACTTGGGGGAACAGATGCCAAGTTTAGCTCTGCAGAACACAGCTCACAACTTGGGGCTTATCAAAATAATACATTGATAGGATAGGGGAAGTAAGGATTCTGTGTGCAAAGCACAGTGTCTTGAAGTGGATTTTCGTATCCACTGGGAGCCAGTGCAATATGGGAATAAATGTAGCAACTGAGTGCGAATAGAGTTCACACTGCGGCATTTTGAGCCCTCTGAAGTTGTTTGATACCTGTTTTATTAGAGCCCAGATAGAGAGAATTGCAATAGTCCAGTCTAGAGAGTAAAGTAGACTAGATAATGATCTGGCATGTCTGTGAGTCAAAGAACCCATGCAAAGGCTTAGTACACCAGAAAAAGGGGTATTAAGTTTACGGGAACGATGGGCGCTCAAGCAATATTAGCGTTAAAGTCTTTTATATGGTCAAGAGTTGTGGTGCTAGCAGGGAGGGGGGACCCACAAGAACCCCTCAATTTAAATGTGCAAAAAACACATCTAGTACATAAACACAAAGTCCTGCGCACTCAGATCAAGTATGGCAAAGAGTTATGCGAATGTAATTAATAACAATATGTCCAACGTCGTTTCTTGGAGTTTCTTATATGTCTCCTTTTATTCGGTCATCAAATCATAGACAATTTACAGCCAGCCGACACGTGTTTCATTGTAGGTCTGTACATTCACAGATGCTACAACTCTTCAGGGCTCATTGGCTGAATCCTTAGTCTTAAGGCCCAAGTCCGGTGATAATTTCGACCCGGTAGGGTAACTTTGTGTTAGGAAGGAAACGGTATGTCGCACTCCGATAAAGTATAACAATCGTCGTAGACACCAGTAGTCCGCACTTCTGTGCAAAAATAGTCAGTGTTCTCAATTCTTGTAGTCAAATGTAAAATGGCAAATGTAAATGTCATGGTACTTATAGAGCGCACTGTCACCAGACGGTCACCTTGTGGTGTTGCCTATGCGGCTTCCTGGCGCTGATACTCATACCGCTGTGGAACCCCTCCTGGCTTTCTCTGTGAAGTGTCCACTCCTGGGCACCCCCAGGGTGAAGCCAGGCATCCTTAGCGCTGTTGGGGCCGGTGTGGAGGCTAAGCAAGCTATTGCCCAGAGTTGCAGCGTGGGGCCCGTGATTAGAATAGGCACCGAGGCGAGAATTAACAGGTCCGAGGAAATTGAGCCCGAGACCCCGCCGAGGCGGGAATCGAACCCTGGTCCCTGGCCAGAACTCTGATTCAGGGTCTGCCGCTCTAACCATTGAGCCACACTCCTCCACCAGTCAAGTAAGCATCTCTAATAAACACATGGGTGCGTGTGTTTATACTCACTCTGCGGCCAAATCGCCCTCGCTACACTGGCGTCTGCAACTCAGAAGTAAAGGCTTAAGTCCTCTTAAAAGTCCAAAGCAGACAGCTGCCACTGATTTCGTCTTTGCTTCGAAGGACAATGCACCATCTACCCAGACACTCAGATTGTTTTACAGCCTACTTGGGCAAAGGGGGGACCCTAGCGAGGTGCGCCACCAATGATCGTCCCCATATGTGGGTATCTCTTCCTAAAAGAAGAATCTCTGATTCGTTATCATTTAGCTGCAGACAGTTGGCTGACATCCAATCCGCAACGACCACCATATCATCATGGAATTTGATCAGACTCTAATTAGAGTTGTAGGAGAAGGATATCACGAGCTGAGTAACATCAGCATAGGATACTAATGAGAGCCCCCTGTCTTTTGCTACCACCACATGAGGCTGTTTATAAATGTTAAATAGCCTGGGGCTCAGAGCTGACCCTGGGGTATACTCCATGACATACAGTGTGCACCTGAAAGCAATAAGGGGAAGAAACAACCTGAAATGCTCTCTCTGAATGAAATGACGTAAGCCAGGTTAGCCAGGTTAGGGTCGAACCTCCAAAACCTATCTCTTGTAAGCACCGCAAAAGGATCTCAAGTAATAATGTGTCAAATGTTGCACTTAGATCAAGAACGAACAGAGTAGAATTGTTGCCTTCATCTAGGGAGTCCCGCAGATTTTCAGTACCCCCCAACAGGGCATATTTGGTATTGTGATGGGATCTAAAACCATTGGGAGTCCAAGATTTCGATGGACTCCACAAATTTGGTTAAAATAGAATTGATGTAAAATTCAATAGTTTTAGCCAGGAAGGGAAGAAGGGACATGGGATTAATGTTTTCTGATTTAGATAGATCCAGAGTAGTTCTTCTCTTTTTTCCCTCTCTATTTCACACTTTTGGCATTTCAAGAGCAAAGGGACACAACTTACCCACAGGGACCCCAAATGTAAACCTTTGTGATACATCTCCTATTCTATTAACACTTTAGGGTCCCTGTATCTGGAATGAGTTACTCTAGGGTATCTAGGTGCAGTGTTTACGTTATTTGGCCTCTGTGTGCCTTTATCACTCCTATATTAGACAGAAGCTCAGAAAAGGGTGAAGTCACCTGAATTAATGAGTGTTGATGGCAGTGTAGACTGCATGTGGTGGTGAAGGAACTATATGCTAGCTAGTCGTACCTGATGTAGTTTGTGTTGCAGGTGTGAAGAACAGCAAACATTGGGATATAGGTTTCATGTCTGTTGTAGGTATTGAAGGTGCGGTATGTAAGTGCAGTGTTGGTGCAGGTTAGATTTTACCTGGTGGAGTCAAATGTCCCTAAAATGTATCAGAGTGGCATGCTTACACTAATTTGCATTGCATCATGGTGGTCAGTACACTCATTTTATAGAGGCAGACCATTCTCCATGGTTCCCTCCTAGAGACACTCTTTAATATCAATGAAATAATTCATCCCTTTGAACTCTAAAGAACAAGTTACTTACCTTCGGTAACGCTTTTTCTGGTAGATACTATATCTGCCTGTGGATTCCTCACCTTGTGAATACCCCTTGCGTCAGCAACATTCGGAAATTCTTTTTTTTTTCGTAGCCTCGCGCCGACGTGGACTACTGACGTCATAGAGACACGACCTCGCTCGCGACTCCGCTGATGTCACCGACGCCTATAATAGGCCCACGCCGGCGTGATGACATCAGTTCCGCCCTTTTTTCCGTGCCATCGAGGCACACGGACGGACCAATGACAGTAGAAATATACAAGTATACATAGTACACAATACTCAAGGCAAAACACACAGTGTTAAGCAAAAGCAGGAAAGCAACTGGAACATTTCCTTGACAACAAAATATAAATACATTACAGTAACTCTGGCATAGAAGAGTGGACAACGGGGAGGCGGGTGGGTCAGTGAGGAATCCACAGGCAGATATAGTATCTACCAGAAAAAGCGTTACCGAAGGTAAGTAACTTGTTCTTCTGATAGATACATCTGCCGTGTGGATTCCTCACCTTGTGAATAGAGTCCCACAGCAGTCCCCACTCCCGGAGGAGGGTGTCCACTCTTCTAGACCAGGAAATCCTGAAGGACAGAGCGTGCAAAATGACCGTCCCTCCTCACTTCGGTATCCAAGCAGTAATGCTTCGCGAAAGTGTGGAGGGAAGACCAAGTTGCCGCCCTACAAATGTCCTCCACAGGTACACCTCTAGCTAATGCAGAGGATGAAGACTTAGCCCTTGTAGAATGAGCCCTTATACCCTCTGGTGGTTCCTTACCGGCCAAAGAGTAGCAGATCTTTATGCAGAGGACAATCCATCTCGATAAAGTTCTCTTATGGACCGCCCTTCCTTTCTTGCAGCCAGCAAATCCAACGAAGAGCTGGTCTTCAAAGTCCTTGGATCTGTCCAAGTAAAAGGACACCGCCCTCTTAGGGTCCAGACGGTGCAGTCTCTCTTCCTCCTTGGAAGGATGAGGGGGAGGATAGAAGGTAGGAAGGGTAATGGACTGCCCTAGGTGAAAGGGAGTTACCACCTTAGGCTCCTTGCATCGGATACTGGAGACTGCAGAAAGACAGGCAGTGCGCATTCTCGTGAGTGGCGAACAGGTCCACCCGAGGAGTCCCCCACATCCGAAAGATGTCGTGAACCACCTCCGGGTGAAGCCTCCACTCGTGGTCGGCCGAGAACTGCCGACTGAGACTGTCTGCACGAACGTTCAGAACTCCGGCCAGATGATTTGCCATCAGACAAATCTGATGGTCCTGAACCCAGGACCAGAGACGCAGAGCCTCTCTGCAGAGACACTGCGACCCCACTCCTCCCTGCTTGTTGATGTACCACATCGCGGTCGTGTTGTCCGTTAGGACCTGAACAGACTGACCGCGAAGGGAAGGGAGGAAGGCCTTGAGCGCCAAACGAATCGCCCGCAATTCTAGAAGGTTGATGTGAAGCAACCTTTCCTCTGGAGACCAAAGGCCCTTGGCCTCCAGATCCCCCAGATGAGCACCCCACCCGAGAGTGGATGCATCCGTTATCACCGTGGCCACCGATGGGGGAAGTTGAAAAGGCTTTCCTTGGGACAGATTGCCTTCCACGCCCCACCAAGACAGATCCGCTGCAGCTTCTCTGGAGATCCTCACTGACTCCCTGAGATCTCCGTTGTGCTGATACCACTGCTTGCGGAGGCACCACTGGAGCGCCTTCATGTGCCAGCGTGCATGGTTGACCAACAGAATGCATGAAGCCATCAGACCAAGCAGGTGAAGGACCTTCAGGACTGGAACGACCGCTCCATTGTAAAATAAAGGAATCATCTCCCGTATGTCGCGAATCCTTTGAGGGGGAGGGAATGCATGACATACGGTTGTGTCCAGTACCGCACCTATGAACAGGTTGCGCTGGGAGGGCACCAGGTGAGACTTGGGTAAATTTATTGAAAAACCCAACCTGTACAACAACTGGGTTGTCTCTCGCAAATGATGGAGCACTCTCTCTGACGACTCCGCCTTGATCAGCCAGTCGTCCAAATAAGGGAACACTGGAATCCCTGA
Source organism: Lissotriton helveticus (assembly GCF_964261635.1). Lineage (NCBI taxonomy): Eukaryota > Metazoa > Chordata > Amphibia > Caudata > Salamandridae > Lissotriton > Lissotriton helveticus. Next base: position 646,492,764 of record NC_136070.1, read on the forward strand.
TCTCCTGAGATGCGCCGCCACCACTGCCATCACCTTGGTGAAGACTCGAGGCGCAGTAGTAAGTCCAAACGGAAGGACCGCAAACTGGTAGTGCTGCGATCCCACCGTAAAACGGAGATATTTCCTGTGCGACTTCAGGATTGGGATATGAAAGTAAGCATCCTGCAAGTCGAGCGACACCATCCAGTCTTCTTCTTGCAGCGCCCGAAGAACCTGAGCAAGGGTGAGCATATTGAATTTCTCCTGCTTCAGATAGAGATTCAAGATCCTGAGATCCAGGATCGGACGAAGCCTGCCATCCTTCTTCGGAATCCGGAAATACCGGGAGTAGCACCCCTGATTCCTTTCCTGCTCTGGGACCACCTCTATCGCACCCTTCCTTATCAGAGTCAAAACTTCCTCTTGCAGAAGTGACAGATGCACCTCGGAGCAATACCCTTGGCAAGGAGGGAAATTGGGAGGGAATTCCCGAAAGGGAAGGGCATACCCATTTTCTACAAGATTGAGAACCCAAAGATCTGACGTAACCGATTCCCAATCCTGTAGAAAATGGGTAAGCCGACCCCCAACCGGACCCACATGATCCTGAATGTCGGATCTAGGGCTGCTTCTCAGGGGCAGGGGGGTTGGAGGAAGTGGAGGAGGAAGAGGCCTGACGTCCACGAGGACGAGCTCTCTGCTTTCCCCTATATGTCCTGTACAAGGAATTTTGCTGCTGCTGTTGTTGCTGCTGCTGCTGCTGGCCTTGCCGGAAATTCCGAAAGGAAGAGCGGCCAAAACCCCTGAATCTTCTGCCAGTTGAAGAACCTCTCATTTGAAGACCCAAGGATTTAGCAGTCGCCCTGCTATCTTTAAACCTCTCAAGGGCCGCATCAGCCTTCTTCCCAAAGAGGCCTGAACCATCGAAAGGAAGATCTAATAATGTCGCCTGAACATCAGCCGAAAAGTCAGAAGATTTCAACCAGGCAGACCTCCTAGTAGCGACAGCAGTGCCCATAATGCGCGCCACTGAGTCTACAGTATCCAAACCGCTCTGAATGACCTGGCGAGCCGCCGCCTGAGCGTCAGAGATGACTTCCTCAAAATCCTTCCTGCTGTCATCAGGAATTTTTGGAACAAGAACACGCAAAGAGTCCATCAGCGCGTGTAAATATCTCCCCATCAAGCAAGTGGCATTTGATGACTTCAATGCCATACTGGCAGAGGAGAAGGACTTCTTTGCCACCTGATCCTGCTTCTTTGCCTCCTTCTCAAAAGGAACCTGAGGGAAAGCACTAACGTTCTTTTTGGAGCATGCAGCCTGAATGACCAAACTCTCCGGTGAAGGGTGAGAGGTTAAAAAGGCAGGATCCTCAGGGGCAACCCTGTATCTTCTGGCTACACTTTTAGAGACAGCTGGAGCCGACAAAGGTTTTTTCCACACCTCTAGAATGGGCTCTGTCAGAGCATCATTGAAAGGAAGAAGAGGTTACACCACTGAACTCGGAGAATGCAATACTTCAGTCAGAATATTAGATTTGAATTCTGCTGTAGGCAAAGTCAACTTAAGGAGACTGGCAGCCTTCCTCATAATTAAATGATAGGGTTGAACGTCCTTAGAAGGAGTGCTAGAACCTGAGGGTAACTCCCATTCTGGAGAGAAATCCAGGCTTCCTGCGTCTGCCAAATCCTCAAAAGCATCTTCATCCAATTCACCCTCTTCAACGTCAGATTGTGAATCCAAAAACCTCCTTTCATCCAGAAGGCGTTGAGCCTCTCTTCTGGATCTCATCTTGACCCGTCTTGCTATCGGATCCACCACCGGCTCCGACGGATTCGGAATCGACGTCGAGATCGAACCCGAAGGCTCAGAGGGATGTGTTCGAGGACGACTCGGAGCAGGCGAAGCCGGAACCGGCGTCGACGGCTTCGGTGGAGCCGGAAAATGCCACGGCGGCGTCGGAGCCGGCATGTAAGGCATAAACGGAGCTGGAGGGTAGGAGTGAGGGACTCCTAAGCTAAAAGCTAAAGGACCCATGGGACCCGAAGGTGCACCAGAGGGGTACCACGCCCTCGAAAAGACTCCGTACATCGCGTTGAGAAACGCAGAAGGGTCCTGGCCTGGGGCAGGAAATGGTGGATGAAAACCTTCAGGCCTGTCCTGAGGAGTGTTCGGATTCGGCTCACCCAAGGGCGCGGAACTCCCATCCTCACGAAACTCCTCCTCATCTCGGGCCGGGGACGGCGCCGGAGACGGACTCGGAGCCGGATTCGGAGCCGGAGTCGGCGACGGCACCCGTGACTCAGAAGGGAAGGCCTCACCTTCAGGTTCTGGATCCGAAACATCAAGGGTCACCACCTTCGAACGCACCTTCTTCGGTGACCTCGACCTCGATCCCGACTCCTTACCAGAACGACGTCGGGACTCATGTCTCCTCTTCTTATGTTTCCTCTTTTTCGAAACACGATCAGAAGCCGACTTCGAAGACGACCTTCCTCGAGATCCAGACTTCGACCTCGATCTCGACTTCGACTTCGCCCTTCGAGAACGAGACCTCGACGATTTCTCCTTTCCAGCTTTCATCTTAGCCACCAGCAGCTTCGCCTCTCTTTCTCTCAGGGCCTTCGGGTTCATTTTCTTACACGAAGAGCAGTCATCCACATCATGGTCCGAGCTCAAGCACCAGATGCAGTCGCTGTGAGGGTCGGTGATGGACATCATCTTGCCACATTCTCTGCATGGCTTAAAGCCGGTCTTTTTAGAAGACATTGTCGAAGAAACAGGATACAAAGAAGCAGAAAAAGGTAACAATATAGGCAACAAAGTATCCGTTGGCTACAGAGATTCCCGATAACCGTTAGCGTCGACGGCGCGGAAAAAAGGGAACTGATGTCATCACGCCGGCGTGGGCCTATTATAGGCGTCGGTGACGTCAGCGGAGTCGCGAGCGAGGTCGTGTCTCTATGACGTCAGTAGTCCACGTCGGCGCGAGGCTACGAAAAAAAAAAGAATTTCCGAATGTTGCTGACGCAAGGGGTATTCACAAGGTGAGGAATCCACACGGCAGATGTATCTATCAGAAATACCACTACACCAAACTAAATAGTCCGGAATGATAAAACAAATACAGAAAAAAAAACAAGATGATGGACAGGGTCAAGACTGATTTGCATATGGCCATGTCTGAACTGGGGTGGCTTGGTGAGCAAAATAACAATGGATTAAACTCAGATCTGTGACTGGGGGTGAATGTTTTGCCATTGTGCAACATTCCGTGCATCATCTTGTGTGTTTTGCTGTTCACCCTATGTGAGAAGGGTATGCCCAGACGTGGGTCCCGTGCTCACTAAGCCACTGGAGTCAAGCTATCCTGGCTGAAGACGGTTGATAGCCAGAAACCGGTCCTAGGATGCTTGATTCCGGTCCAGGGAAATCATGGCTTGGCAGTTCGGGCTAGACTGTTCCCATGAGGCACAGGGTCAAGACTGATTTGCATATGGCCATATTTGAACTGGGGTGGCTTGGTGAGCAAAATAACGATGGATTAAACCCAGATCTGTGACTGGGGGTGAATGTTTTGCCATTGTGCAAGATTCCGTCCACCATCTTGTTTGTTTTACTAGAATATCTTTGTCAGTATATTGTCTGGCATACATATTCTGTACTAAACATTGTTGATAGAAGTTATCACCACATTTCGTTCAGGATATTAATGTCAAATGATATTCTATATGTAATATTCCAATATATAATCCTATTAATTATTACATTCCCACCCACTGTAAAACTCAGTTGGTTCTCTCTTTTCAAGAGCTGTTTCTTGCAGCTCCCACGATATTACCAATCCTGTGGTACATCCTACAAAATCCCTTCTATTGCCACTGGGTAATTAATCAAACTTTTTCATGTCAGGAATATCTTGCTATTTGTTAGTGCCCCATTGGATCTCCCATGCATTTCTTCAGCTGGGCTCTCTACTCACATCCATTGTGGCATCAAGATAATCATCCTGTGTAAATTATTTCAGAACCTCTGGGAGAGCCATCTGTATAACCCTGTTAACAATACAATGGCACATCTGCTGGTTTCCATACTGACTACAGATCACAACAGAACTATTTGGGATACTAAAGGGCTGACTGGATGATCAGTAGTAATTCTGCTTTGCCACACCAGTAAAGATGCAGTGTTTTGCAGCTCCTGCCCTGAAGCTCCTGAGGTTTCCCAAGATTGAGTGAATAATTACCATCTGTCGGTGAGAACCTGTTGCTTACCGAGTACTTCAGGATGCTGTCCAGAGTGTCAGAAGTCACCAACATGTTGCTCTCTGTCAAATCCCTTTGAGTGATGGTAGTGTACATACAATGTACAATAGCTAGTTCCTGCAGGGGTGTTAACTGGGTAAAAAGCACATTTTATGCATCTGAACAACAGGGTCAATCAGGAACTTATTCACAATCTGTAACATACTATAAAATGCGTTTAAAAAACCTATATCTGAAGACTTCTGCCTCCAACTCTTTTGCCTATTCTACAAGGAGATCTATGCCCCTCATGTATACCTACAGTTTTTTTCTATCTGTAGGAAGGATAGGGGTGATTGGCTGGAGAATGGTGAAAATGTATTATAAAATGGGAGGAATTTTGTAAAAGGTAAGGGGTAAAGGAAGGATTAAAGAGGTGTTTAGGGAGGGACAAACACATACCCACAAAAAGGTAAGCGTGTTGATATTCACAAACTGTACTTACTTTATTACTTAGGCCATAAAGGTCATAAAACAGATACAAATGTTTTTCAGCCCAGATCTGGAATAAGTGCAGAATCACACATGGCAAACCACTGAAATTGCAACACCATTCCATAACAAATAATGGAGATAAGGACGTAAAATAAAACCCAATTGAAACAAATGTTAGAAATACATGAACTTATTTTGAATTTAAAAAAAGATATATCTATATATATTTCTATATATAGATCAAGGCTTCACAAGCCGAACGCATAGACGTTTTGTCTGCCACTTGCTACGTTTCATTACATTTCATTTTGTTTCATGGAGTGCCTTCCCGGGTGATTCTTTCGGAGCAGCCCTCTTTCCCCCTTTGCTATTTTCAAATCCCCCTATTGGGATGTATGATGGTGTTCACATATAAAAATACACTCTTTTAAGATGTTCCTTTCACTGTTAAGCAAGGCCTGAAACAGGCAATGCCGAAATGCGTCTACTTGTTAATTTAAGAACAAACTGTGATCCCTTGAGTGCTCTGTGCTGTCCCATTGAACCTAAGTTGTAGTAAACCATGTCAGCAGATTTTAAGCAATAACACTGACTCAGGCCAATCTTTGGAGAATGGTTGTACATGTATATATGCTTGAAAATGGTGAAGTGACAAAAGCAAAAGTCTAAGAGTAAATGTACACATGTGTGTTGTGTGTGTGTTTCCTTTTGCACTGGTAATCATTGACCTTTTTCTGGTGCTTCATTTTTCTCAACTATCCATACCCAGAGGAGGAACAAGCCATGAATGCTTGCACTCTCAGAAATCTCTCCTTTATATGACACTCAACATTAACGGGTCCCAGGATGCTTGTTTCAGGTGCAGGGAAGACCTGGCTTCGCAGTTTGGGCTGGACTGTTACTATCAGGCACAGGGTCAAGACTAGTTTGCATATGGCTGGTTTTGAACTGGGTTTGCGAAGTGAGCTAAAGAACTATGATGGATTCAACCCAAATCTGTGACTGGGCTGAGTGACTGAGGGTTTCAGCGCTCTGTTCGTCATCCCCTTGTGTTTGCAGAAATGTGATATAACGCTGCAATATCACACAATAACTTATTAATACTGCACATTATAGCAACACACTGCACTACGACCCAATACAACCTAACCTATTACAGCTGTACTTCACACCATACAGTCCTTCACAGTACAGTAAAGCCTAGAATGTTACTCTACAGCACTACACAATATAACACAATGTTAGACAACCATATATGTAGCTAAAGCTCACTGCCTCTCATTGCCTTGATTGTCATGTAAAGCAATGGACACTCACAGATACCTTTTTTCGATGTTCCAGGATTTTACAACACGATAAAATGGTCTCATCTGGTTTGACAGAAGCAGACGTATCCAAAAAGCCCATGAGGCTTTCTATGTCCAAGCGCCGGACCGATTCCATCAGTCGAACTGTAATGACAACCCCAAGAAACAGACACATGTACGAATAATGTCTAGGCAGATGTTGCTCTTTAGTCATTTAGAAAAACGTATCACATTTGTAACTCGCAGCGCAATCTGCATGAATTTTTAAAGGTAGGATAGATGTCCAAGATTCATTTGTGCTTGTGCAATTTATGTTGTATGTTATTTTTTTACGGCTTGATTACATATGGAATGTAAGTGTTATGCTCTCTATATATATATGTGCTTATGAACTACTGGTAAAACTAGCATTGGCATAGGCAATAGATCTCAACCCCTAAATTGGGTTGCCACCTTTCCTTCCAAGAGAAAAATGCAGTAATATGTTGATGTTTTAAGAGTCTGCAGAGGCCAAAAATAGGACTTTAAATTAATTCGCAAAATGACTCTTCTGTCTTTGTTTACTTTAATAATTTGTCATGGATCATTAACTCACGCATACAACACATTTAAATTGGTTTTCTATTCATATTTGCTCTTTGAAGTATACACAGATAAGGCCTAAAAATTCCTGCATTAGTTGATTTAGCCTATTTTTGTTCCGACTAAAACATTAAAATGACAGTGGTGCTGATAGGAAAGAAGTTAGGTGGCAACCCTACCCCTGAACCATATTTGTTTTGCCAACTTTTTTTTAGATGACTTCTGTGGATGTACATTCAGTGTAATAGAAAGGGACCCCTGAGTCTGGATAATGTTCCTAGGACAGGGTAACAGTAAATTCAATAATAACAGTTCCTAGACAACAAAATACCTATTAAAGATAAGGTTCCACACAAACAGTTAATACACAAAGCCTCAGTATACTAACACAGCAAAAACATTTTTAAGAAAATATATATATTTTTTTATTTTGTTTCAGTGCATAAAAATCAATTATTAAAACTAAAGCAACATCAGCATACAATCATACCATATAATACATATATCAATAATACATTAAAAAACTTGTGTTTATAAAGATAAAAAATGACAAGGGTTTTTCAAGAATTAAAGTAGATACAATGACACTCTCTACGCGCGTTTCGGCGTAACAACGCCTTCTTCAGGAGTAACTCTTGAGATTTTAAATATAAACAAAAATATATACACATGAACATACGTAATTGTATAACACAATGCAGTATTCTGATGTTATCAGGATAAACTTGGTGCAAGATAGCGCGGTGATGGACTAAAAAGTGACTATAAATTAACATTGCAACATATAGGTGTCGATTCCGATCCGGTAAAATGCGCTCCGAATGGTCGTACGGAGAGTTTTTTCCCCGTACGAATCGTATCCGTAGACGTCCCGTACGTACAATGAAGTACGATCCGTACTAGGTGCCGAACTCTGTACGAGTCGTACAGGACTCCGTACGACTCAAATCTCTGTACGAATCTCACTCGGAACCCGCAGTACGCGACATCGCGGCACGTTTTTACGACCCAGCAAGTACGATCCGTGTCGGGTACGCGTCGTACGACCCTTTTCCTACGGGAGCCGAAAACAGTCGTAAACGCAGAGTTCGCGCCAAAACAGGTACGGAAGGCCCCCCCCCGGGTACGGCATGTACCCCCCATGATCGCAGGGGTACGCGCCGTACCCCTGTGGTCATGCGGGGTACGTGCCGTACACCCAGCGTACATGGGGTACGCACCGTACCCCATGTACAGTGGGTGTACGGCACGTACCCCATGTACGCTGGGTGTACGGCACGTACCCCGCATGACCAGAGGGGTACGCCGCGTACCCCTGCGATCATGGGGGGTACGCGCCGTACGGTGTGTAGGTGAGCGTGCGATTTTCCGTACGAATCGACGTGAACCGTACGAATCGCGTACGGGTCGGCCGATCGGGATCGGAATCGTCCGGTCGTACGGCGTCTGTACGAGTCGTACGGAAACGGCTCCGGATACGATTCGTACGCCGGATTATTTTACCGGATCGGAATCGACCCCATAGTGTTAACAACACAATGAAATAAGCGACATTAAAGTTATACATGTGCAATAGAAGTTGAATTTAAAAGGAGGAAAGAATTACCACTGACAAGGTTGGAGTATAGGTAGTGTTCAGAAAGAAAAAAGATATGTGAAATAGTTGCTCGTGCACAAAAAGGGCAAAGAAGCGAGGTGCACCCCAGATACCCAAGAAACAGGAAGGCATGGAGCTTTAAGACCTAAAAATGATCGCAGTCTATGTACTAGAAAGGGCTGGGCAGCGTGCTCTGACTGATATAGGCCGCTATTAAAACAGAGAAAGAGTGAAATGATTCAGTGAGGTGTACTACCGCAGTACCAACTGTGAAGAATAAAAAAGATCTTGCAAAGGTACCTAATAATGGCAATGAAGGTGCGAAGTCAAAGATAGACGTCGACGCACCAGATGGATCTCAATAAAGCAACCTGGAACCTCTATAAAATTATATGAATTGGTCACTCCAATTGCCCAAAAAAAGGATATCAAAGTGGAGGAAGGGACAGGCAGAGTCATATAAATACCTGTTCTGTTCTGCGGTACTGCAACAAGAGACTCAGTATAGTAGATTTCAAGTAAAAAGACTAGATAGCCGGATGATCGGGCACAAAGGAGCTGCAGTGAATAAGTAAAGCCACATAAGCACTTGCATTTAGATGTCTAAAGTAGACTACCATCCTATATGTACTATGCTGTGATTACCTGTATGACGACAGACCAAATGAAAATTCTGAGTCCTGGATAACTCGTCAGTGGATTTGTTAAATATGAACAGACATCAAAGGCACCTACTTATGATAAACTGCAATAAAGGATAATGCGTTGTCACTAAATTGCCAACTAATAACAAAGTTATAATGTACAGGGTGAGTAGAGCCTATCTTTGCTCGCCCCATGTGAAATATAACTTGAATGAGGGTGGGCCTACTCTAATCTAAAGAAGATGAATGCGAGTCTCGATTCCCCCAAATACATGTATCTTAGGTCGAACGTTCCGTGGTGGTGTCAGTTATGTAAAACCACAGAACGATGTCAAAACAACCTACAGAGAGTCCCCTTAAAATGTCGGAGAGGACTCAGTGGAAGAAACAGTAGACCACATAGCAGGAATATTAAAGAAGGACCTTGTGAAATTGGACCTGCCTGAAGTCAGCTGCCGAAATTATTGGCAGAGTATCGCACAAAAGGGGCTAGGCCGGAAATATTAACTTAAAGTTGCCAAAAACATGATATTTGAAGGGGTCCTAATTCAATGTCCAAAAATTACCCAATGCAGTCAGACTTCAAACAACAATCACGTAGTACTTTCTTAGAGCCTCGCGTATGTGGACCAGCCTGGAATCGGCTGCCAGGATAAATGGTTTGCGGTTCTTAGAAGCACGGTATTTAAAGCCACAAATCTTGTTTGGCATCAAAATATAATAATAAAAAGAAAAGAAAGACTTTAAAAAGCGGATAGAGGATACAAACATAAAATAACTTGTGCTCTGGCCTAGTGCCGAGCAATGTAATAATAAAAAAAGGAAAAGGGATTTAAACAATAGAATTTAAACAAACAGAAGCGCATAATGATGAAAATAGGCAATAGAGGAATTATTCATAACAAATATTTCAAGTATCGGCTGAGATAAAAAATGTATCGATATTAATATATAAAAGGGAAAAATACTGAATTAAAAGATTAAAACAGATACTAAAATTAATAATAGGAAAAGAAAAGAGGATGCCAATATTAATGTGATTGCTAGGAAAAGCCAGAACAGAGTACTATTATGTCATTATGTGACTAAGGGCTCAATAATTGGAATATTCCAAAAAAGATTCTGCTATGTCGAAATAATTAGTTGCTCAAATGTCAGGTATTATACTTAATTGCATTTTCCTTTTTTTTTTTTTATTTATTTTTTTATTTCATCATCATCAGACATAGTACATTTCATTCTTCAAAAATAACCGTTAATTCATATATCACAATCTTATATACATGGAAAAAAGAATATATATGGCAAAATTATACAGTGTTTCTCCTCATGCTGGAACAACATACAAAATATATTATCTATTTACATTGAGTTATGATAAAGAGAAGAGGGAGAGATAAAAGTCAGAGAAAAGGCAAGAGGATAGAGGAGCGGGCAACAAATTCAAATTTCTAGCCATTTTCTAGCCTTTGTTTCCATTCGATTATAGGGGCCCATATTCTTTTTCCCAATTGTTTTGCTGTCCGTCCCTTTTTATCATACATTGCTTTTTCCAATACATATATAGCTAGCAGCCGTGATAGCCATTGTTGAAATGTTGGCGGGTTTGGATCTTTCCACATTGTTGCAATGCATAACCGACTTAAAGTCATTGCTAAGTACACAAATTCCGAATTAGATATTTCTATGTCATCCCTGGTGATCCCTAGAACCATAACTTCATTCGTTATGCTAATATTGATCCCTAGTTCTCTATCAAAGAATTTCTCTATTGAGTTTTTGAATAGGTCCAGGGCTGGGCAGGCCGCGAACATGTGTATGGTGTCTGCCTGAGTTGCCTGGCATCTAGGGCAGACAGCCCCCGTTGTTCCGCCCCATTGAGCAATTCTATGTGGTGTATAATAAAGCTTGAATAGTGTCTTGTATTGCTGGGCTTGTAAGTTGGTTACTCTTAGCACTGAATTTAATAACCGGAACGATTTTTCAACCTCGTTACCAGTTATTTTTAGCTTGGTATTCCATTTTAGTACGGCCCTTCCACAATCATCCTCCTTTAGCTGGATCAATTCCCCATAAATCTGGGATATCGAGCAGCCCTTCTGATCTCTTAGTAATTCCATAATTTCCTCTCTCTTATAGTTGATATCCCCTCCCTGTTTTTTTGCCAACACAGATCTAATTTGTAAATACTTAAAGAAGTCTCTACGGTCTATGTTATATAGTTGCTGTAGATGCACAAATGTCATAAAGCCTGTCGTATCTATGAGGTCCCCAATAGTTTTCACTCCCAATGTATCTCACCTTTTCGTTACCTGGTCGTGGAATATCCCCGGTAAAAGTTGGTTCTTATACAGAGGTGTATAATAATTCATTCTCCCCATTTTTATTTTCTTCCTGAGGGCAGACCAAATTGATACTACTGGTCCAAGGGTCTTAAACTTCACTTTTTTGTAGTAACTGGCTTCGTTAAATGATAAAACGGTTTGTAACTCTCTCTATTTCCTCAAGCCATTTGTTATTAAATTTCAATGGAATTGTTCGAAACAAATATAATACTTTAGGCAAGAATGTCATTTTTATTAAGTTGCACCGTCCGATTATTGTTAAATGTAGATTATTTAATCTATCTAGATCCTTCTTGGTCTTTTTAATGAGCGATCCTAGGTTCATTTCGACTATTTTAGAAAGATCTGAAGTTATTGTTACACCTAGATACACTGTAGAGTCCGTTACCCTTTGATCTACCATCGTTATTTTTAATTTTTTTTATTAATTACGATTTTACTCTATTTAATTTATAACCCGACAGTGCCCCGTATAAATTGGCTTCTCTTTCTATTTCCAAGAGCGCACTGCCCGGGTCCGCAGATGTTATAGCTAGATCGTCAGCATAGCCTAGAATTTTTGTTTCAAATCCATTCAGTACGATTGGTATGATATTCTTATTTAGCTCTATCTTTCTGATAAAAGCATCTATAAAAAAAGCGAAGAGCAGCGGAGAACATGGGCATCCTTGCCTAGGTTCCTCGTCCGATATTTATAATCCCGCTCTGTTCTCCCATTATCCTGAGTCTTATTGTCGGGTTCGCGTATAAGATATTTAGAGCCTTGATGCAGCCATCACCGATATTTGATTTTGCTAATGCTGCCCAGAGGAAGCCCCACGAGACCCTATCAAATGCTTTCTCAGCATCTAGCAATATTAGGGCCATAGGGTCTCGTGAGGCAGCCGTCCCATCGAACATGGTACACACTCTTCTGATGTGATCTGCCGTGCCTCTGCCCGGGATGAACCCATGTTGTCTAGGGGATATGATTTTACCGATGATCAAACTTATTCTACTGGCTAGTATCTTAGAGAAAATCTTCGTATCGCTATTCATCAAGCTTATGGGCCGATAAGACCCGGGATCTATTGGAGGTTTCTTCTTTTTCAAGAATACCACCATAGTGGCCTCACCCCAAGATTTTGGGGGTGCTGCTCCTTTCTGAGTTGACACCATAAGCTGAAATATATCCTCTGCAAAATTTGGTAAAATTTTTTTTTTTAATTCCAACGGAATGTGATCAGGGCCCACAGCTTTTCCAGCAGGTAGATCTTTAATTGCTATTTGTATTTCCTCCAACGTAAAATCCCTTTCCAACCCTTTTTTATCTGCTGTTGTAAACTTCTCAACTTGTGAACTTTCTAAGTATCTTTCTATCTCCCCAATTTCGGCATTATTATCAGAATTATATACATTTTGATAAAAATGTTGGAAGACTAAGCAGATATCCCTTGGTGTCGTAGCTGAGAGCCCTGCCTCAGAGACAATTTGTGAGATTTCCCCTTTAGTTGCTGCCTGGCGTGTTCTAATAGCTAATATACGGCCGATCTGCTCTCTGAACTCGTATTGGTCCTGCTTCCATGCCATATACTTTCCTGCAGCTTTGACTGCCAGTACTTCACCTACTGCTGCTTTTGCTATGCTCAATTTTTGTAGTATCCGTGTTACATCGTACTTAGCCCTGATTGCTTCCGTTAGTTCCTCTTCAGTGACAGCTATTATTCTTAACTTTCTCTCTATTTCCTCTTTCTCTATCCTATTTCTCCTCATTGAGAAGCTAATAGTTTCCCCTCTTATACCAGGCTTCATAGTGTCCCAAATTATTGCAGGAGAGTCAGAGCCTCTATTTATTCTGAAAAATTCTTTTAGCCAAGAGCCCATCTGAGCCACATACTTAGGATCGTGTAGCAGAGCTCTCTCAAAAGTCCAGTTGAATTTTTCTTTTTGTAGATTTGCAATGGATATATCTAGGGCCAGAGGATTATGATCCGACATCACCCGTGGTAGCTTTCTAATTTTAATGATAGGTATTAATACTGGTGAGGTCAAAAAATAATCCAGTCTAGCTAAAGATTTGTGTGGCATTGAATAATATGTACTCCCCCAGCCACCAGTGTTTTGCTGCTCCCATATATCAATAAGCCCGTTGTCCTGCATCATTTGTATTAAAGCCCTATGGCTTTTCCTTTTTCGGCCCAGAAACCTAGCCGGGTCGTTTTTCCACAGCCCATTAAGTCCATTGATATTCAAGTCACCACAAACTATGATAGGTGTGGGCCAATTTGACAATTCTACATTGACATGATCTAGGGTCTCTGGGTCGTCTACTGTGGGTGCATAGATAGAGCAGAGAGTAAAGCTAAGTCCATGTACATTGCATTCAATCATAGCCGATCTTCCATATGAATCTGCCTTTTGTTTTTTTACTGTCACCATCCTGCCCCGTGCCAATATTGCCACCCCACGTGTCCTACTCCCTTGTGATGTACACGATAATAACTGATATCCAAGCTGTTCTAACAAAATTTTGCAGGATATCTCAACATGGGTCTCTTGTATGCACACAATATCTGCATATATTGTCCTTAAGTATTCCTCCGCAAGATGGCGTCTGACTAGCGGGACTTAACACCACTCTTGTGCCTTAAACCAGAAGAGGCAGGCGAAATGGTGTATTAAAGATTACATACCCCATGGAAGCAGCTTTCGAAGACGGTGGCTTCTGGATTGCGGCAGAGGGCTTGGTTTTCGGGCTTCTCGCAACCGCAGCGGCGTGCTCACGGAGATCCGCGTCAGGCGAGTCGGAAAGAGCCTGGGCGGAGCCGACACGGTGAGCGGAGCCAGCGGAGTGCTTTGCAAGGCCGGCGGTGATTGCAGGGCGAGGTCTGCCGAGTCGATCGGGGACTTTGCCACGGGTCAACAGAGGAGCGCCGCTCGCGGCTCACATGGGGACAGACACGAAGACGGAGCTAGTGTGCTGAGTGAAGCCGGCAGGGCACCTCGCGGAGCCAATATCGACCGCAGGGGGAGATCTACAAACGCAGCTTCGGTGTTCATCGAGACTCGGAATCGGCATACTGGAAGGAACTTGGGCGGAGCACCCAGGAAAATCGGCAGCAACCCCGGGCTGAGGTCTGCTAGACCTGTGGTCGAGGTGATAGAGGGTTCTCCCTGGCGAGCTGAGAGGAATCTGGGCGGCCTGAGAAGAGGAACCGCTCATGGAACGTACAGAGACATAGACGGGCTTGTGAGCAGCTGGAGCAGCCCAAAACTACCTAACTGCCTATCTAATTGTTTGGAAACAGGCAGCATGGCGCCAAAAAACATGCGCGGAGTAAAAGGAAAAGCTCCAGATGTGGAGCAAGGTACCTCAAAACAGACAGTGCCCCAGAAGGATGCAGCCAAAGGTAAAGACAAGAATAAAGACTCTGAAGATACCCCAGGTGAGAGCGGGGGTGTCACAAACGATACTGGGACACGAGGCAATCTCAGAAAGAGAGGAGGGGTAGCAAATCTTGGGACTCCAGCAGGCGCCAGCAGTGAGAGTAATGCAGCTAACAATGTTAATGTGGGGGCGAGCTCAAAAACAATAACAGGCTATTTTTCCCCGGCCGCTCAGAATAATGCGATCATCACCTCTGATATAACTAGCGTGGCCCACATAACCGAGAAAACTACACAAACTGCAGAGAAAAAAAAGGAGAAAACTATGGCCATACATAAGGCAAACATGCAGGGAAACCCTTTGTCAGCAAGCAAAGTTCAGGAAGCCAGTCTTGAAACCCAGTGGGGGGAGATGATGGAAACCCATGAGCTCGATAAAGAAAATTATGAGCCAGCACTGGTAACACCTGCAATACTTACGGATTTAATGCAATGCCAAGAGAACCTGTCAGAAGCAGGAGCAGTGGCAAATGACGCAATGAATTTATTGGCTATAAGCGATGCAGACACAGATTCAGATGCAGATGCAGACGCAGATACAGAGGTGTTGACAACTGATATTCTAGTCCAGGAAATTATAGCAAGCAGCGGCCCAAGTGGTGCAGAGGATAGCCTGGATGTACCAGACAACTTTTATTCAATCACTGATGGCTCAGATGATACCCCTGCTGGGTCGAGCGAGGGAGAGGGAGAGAATCTAACGGGAGTCAGCCTTGGCTCCAGCCCGGGGGGAAACAGCAGAACCTCTCCCAATGAGAAGGATACAGTCATCAGGAGAAAAAGACTGTTGAGACGGCAAAGAGATACACAATCTCAGGAGAAAATATCCAGCAGTCAGCGACGCATCAGTGGTGGCAATGCAACCACCTTAAAATGGGATTACTCCGCCACCCGGGGCACCTATCCGGAACACATGCCGCAAGGCGCTACGTTGGGGTCTGAAGTCGAAAACCCCCCCTGGCAGCAGATATTAGACTAAATAAAGCAACTGCAAGAAGCAACAAAGACTGAAGGGAAGAAAAACCGACTGGCAACCAAGAACCTGCAATGCTCAGTCAAAAAAATTGCTAAGATCTGTGCCGACACCAAAACAAGGGTATCCCATCTCGAAGATCGTACTAGTACCCTAGAAGACCAGCAAGTGAGAAATGCGACTAAAGTAAAGGGCCATGAGCAGCAATTAACTGACATCCAATGGAAATTGGAAGATTTAGAAAATCGCCAGCGGCAGAATAATCTCAGGATCTTGGGCATAGAGGAAGGGAAAGACGGAGATGACGTCAGAGGTTATGTATTGAAGCTGCTGAAGGGTGCTTTTCCGGAGCTGAGCCATTGGGATTGGGACAAAGAAGTCCAACGAGTGCATAGATTTCCAATGTCTATTAAGAAAAAATGTGTCCCAGCTCAGGGTGGAAACCAAAAGCAACAGAGGCCCCGAGCTATCCTGATATTCTTCGGGAATTTTCTATTGAGGGAGGAAATCTACGCCAAAGCCAGACCAAATGCAAAACGCTCATTTGACAATCAGTCCTTTTTCACAACTCCGGATTACTGTCACACGACAGTTGAGAGGCGATGGAGACTGAGATAATTATTGGAACCATGTCATCAAATGGGACTACAAGCATATCTCATGAACCCGGCCAGGCTGAAGATAATATTTAAGTCTACGGTTAGAGTTTTCACCTCCGAAATACAAGCAAAGACGTACATAGGTACTCTAAAAGCAGGGGGCCCTGCAAACACTACATAACACTATAACACTATAAACACTAAAACACTATAACATGACCTGGTAGAATAAAAAAAAAAAAAAAAAAAGGGGGGGAATAAAGATAAATATAGATAGGGTTATTAATGTACGTAGTGTGTGTAGTAGAGAGACTTAAAAACTTTAAAAAAAGAAAAAACATGAGTACACTAGTATAATACACCAGAAATGTACAAAGAAGGGTGGAGGGCACAAGAGGACGGGTAGCCAGACACCACCATAGAGACCTTAGGTCTGCTTGCCTCAGTAGGAGGAGGGTAGTGGGGGGGGCAGGAGGGAGGGGAAGGGAGGGAAAGGGAGAAAAACGGGGGGAAAAATCATCATCAAGAAGACATATAGAAGAAGGTGGAAAAGGGAAGGGAAAAAAAAAAAAAAAAAAGAAAAGGGTTGAAAATGTATTTTTTTTATGCGGATAGTTACAATTAGTAAATTTGGACTGAATGACGCCAAAAAGCGAAGAGAAATAATTGCATTTTCCCAAGGGATGTTGTTATTTAATCCCTTGATGTTTGCTGCCCAAAAAAAGATCCAAAAGATCTCCCGTTTTTTACGGTAGTCTTCTGTTTTGGTACTGCTATTATTCTCAAAATTTTCAATAATAAACCAACGTACGTCGTTTGGGTAATGTTGGCAGTCTAGATAGTGTTTTACTAGGGGGGCATTGATTTTCAAAGTATGTATCGCTGATCGATGTTCAGTTAACCTTGTGCAAAAAGATCTCGCTGTCTCACCCACATAACCTAATCCGCAGGGACAAACCAAAAGATAAATAACACTCTTGGTTTTACAATTTGAGAATCTGCGGGGACGGATGGTATATCCTTGATAGAGGCTGTACACACATTCACAGTTGTCAGCTTTGAATGGATTTTCTTATGCTTGAAGAAAATCCATTCAAAGATGATCCCTGCACATGAACATACATCCATGTCAGCCATCTTAAAATGGATTTTCTTAAAGCTGATAAAAATGCATTGGGAAATGTCTGTCATGTATACTAGTGCAAATGGAAGCACCATCAGACATCTTGGAATGTTAAAAAAAACATTTTATGATTACTGCCTCCCAGTACAACAGTTTGCTGAGCTAAAGTGAGCGAAGTCTCTGGAGGGTCAATGAAATGTTGAGGGGGCAGTCTTAACAAAGAGAGGGTGGTGGCAGAAGAGCTGGCAGCAGGAGAAAAGAAGAGAAACTAATACTACATATGCACTGCAGTGCAATATCTGATGCCTGTAGTGGAAGGAGTCATGCCATACAATCAAAACTGAGTTAGTAGAAAAGGCTCAAATGAGCGACAAGCACAAGAATAGGGCGGAAAGCCATCAAAACAGTAGCAGAGAAGTGAGAGAGACAAGAAAACCATCCAATTATGAGCAAAGAACAGACAAAAAACACAAAGATTAATTTTTGTTTTGTATTGCTCAATAGGTCTCAACAATAGAGATCTAAAACTAAAGAGGTCTAAAAATAACCCCAAAACGAGAGAGTCAGACAGACTCCTTTTTCTAGGTTATTGGGGCAGGTGGAAGAACTGATTGAATTTTTGAGTGATGTACCAGTCAGTGGCTGGCATATGGGATGTTATCATATAGATTCTTTGAGAATACATCACAAAGATATTTAGGTAATCAAAAGCTATCATCACCATCCCCTATTACAATTGGTGTACCACAAGGAATAACTCTTTCCCCAAGTCTTTTTAACCTCTACATGGAACCGCTGGCTGAGATTCTATGACAGCCAACATCTTGTTTCATATGTATGCTGACGACACACAGATCTACATTAAAGTCTCATCACTGGAGGAGATCACGTCAATGAATGAAGCGCTAATGATGACCATTCAATTGCTAACAAGTAATTAATGTAAACAAAATGAGCAAATAACTAAATTCTAATGAATCCCCCCGCAAAATCTCTTCTGAAATAAAGGAATGGACCACACTGATCACCGTGCTTAACTGCACCCAGACCTTAGTGGACTCAGCCAACTAGGAATCATGTTGGACAAGAACCTTAACATGCAAAGCCACATCAACTTGATTGCTAAAAACGCCTGGTACCACCTGAGTTGTCTTAGAAAACTGAAACCATTCCTATAAACGTCAGACCTCAAAATAGCGTGTTGGACCTGGGGTTACCAGTCCACAAAGGGTAGCCTGGCACAGAGTGAAAGGACTTATCTCAAAGGCAAATGTGTTATGCTTGCGTCGCACTTATCACAGTAACCCAGCGCCCATCCACTAAAAGAAGACACCACACCTTGTTAGAAAAATAGAAATGCTTTATAGAAATCTTTTGATAGGTTTACTCCTTCAGTAGTTCAAACTTTTAATACATTAAGCACTTCCACCTTTACTTATTTGCATAAATAGAGCACCACTTTGTTTTGTCTTACATGTTACACTTATTTTCCAAATACATAAGAGTTCAGCGAAACTCTTGGCACTTCAGTCTTCCAGCAGTTATTTTACATTAACAGCTCACCATTTTACTTATAGTGTACTTGACTCTGAGTTTACACCCCATGTTCCACCTCTCATATTACTAAGAATCTCCCTTTAGCCTTTGTTTTACGTCAGGGCAAAAGGTTCCAACCACATCCCATACAAGTATTGGCTTACTCAAATTGTACTCAGGCTAGTGGGAGAATTCGTCACTGTCCATTGCTAAAGCATCATAGCCAAAGTCAGTAAATATTAGCCGCTAGCATACATCAAAGAAAAGTCCCCAATGACATTAGTGGATTACAACAACATGGCACCCTAAATGCAGTTTCCCTTTTAGTTTCACCTTCTTCTCACTTTCACATAAGCGTAGGGAGAGGGTAGTCAAAGTTGGCATACATTCAAAGGTGTTAACCCTCCTCCCTTGAAAGCACTGCTACATTCAGTTCTTTTTCCCTAACTAACACAGTGTATGATGATTCCACAGTTCTCCCTCAATTTACCGGCCTGCTATGCGTGAAGGGAGAGTTCTCAGAGAGGTTTCAATACCCTCTGTTTCCCAGCCTGCTACCCTGCTTACTTCTCAACAGGACCATCCGGCCGATGCCAGCAGACTGAGGGATCACGGCGTCAAACCGGGGAGTGTAGGGGTTAATTCTGGCCCGGTATGCTAAAGGCGGCCATATCCATACAGGGAGACCCTGTGGTAACTGGAGTGCCTCAGTGCTTGTGAGTCCCTTCCTCCCCATGCCCCTCGGAGGTTCGGGCTCCTCCCTTCCTGGTTTCTCCCACTCTTGCCTTTCCATTTCTGGGGTAAAATCCTCAGCGCCGGGTCAGCTCCGATGGCAGGACATCCTATGGACTCGAAAGCTTCTCTCCGTCGGAGATCAAGTCTTGCACAGGGCCCGTCTCTCACCCCGCCCTCGCCTTCTTCACCTACGGCTCTCACTGGGAGGCGCTGCCTTCTACAATTCCTCAGCGCAGCGCCTCCACCTCACACGAGCCCTCGCGGACCTGCCGATCTGACTCACACAGGCGCAGGTAAGCGGCCACCACTGGGAGCTCAGGCCGGCCTTGGTAAGTCTACAGCCACGAAGAGAGGGGGGGCAGATTCTGGCAAGGCTCACAGTCACTGAGGGGAATCTCTTTGCCCTGCCACTAACCACCAACTAGGGAATTAACTTCACAGGAGTTTTTTTTGTGGTAATCCCCGATATAAGGCAGTCCCAGCCACGCTTACTTGTCAGATGTACATAGATCTTATCTAGCGATCCTTACTGGGTAAAGTCTCTCTTCTCTGGTACCTCAAGAATGTCGTGAGGAGACAGCTCTGCGGGGTCAGATCCACGGTTGAGGGGGGTATCAGACAGTAAAAAGGAAGCAGCCCCCAGAGGCTGTCAGACCCTCTACCGTGCGCTCACCTCCTCGCTCCTCAGCCTGGATTCCAGCTCACCCTTGACCTGAGTACCACCTCTCCTCAGCTCAGCTCTCTCTATAAAATGGCCGCACAATATTCCAATATTTATAGCCTAGGACCAGAGGGTCTAGAGTGGACCAGAAAGTTCTGGAACCCCTCATATTACCCAATGGCCCCAAGCCCTGAGGTAGCACTTGGCAGTTGGCAGGACTCCATTTTGTAAAGGTTTACTATCCTACCACCTCCAGTTTAAAAGAGCACCTGTACCTCTCCATGGTATAAAATAATGAGGCACCTAGAGCTCTAAGGACATCACCACAAAAAAAATTATGGTGGACACCAGGGGGAAATAAAATATAGGAGGCAGAAAGGGGACAAAAAGAAAAACAAAAGATAGGAGGGACCACCCAAAGGGCTGACAGGTCTAACACGCGTCCCCCCCAGCTGAAAGTGGGGAGAGCTACCCAACCCCTTGGGAGTCCTCATCACTAAGGCGGAAGTACCTAGAGAGACCGTCTGCGTTGGCGTGGTCCACTCCAGGCCGATGTTCCACCCGAAGTCCATTCCCTGTAGGCAGATGGACCAACTCAACAACTTGGGATTCTCTCCCTTCATTTGCATCAGCCAACGAAGGGGCCGGTGGTCAGTCTGTACAAGGAAGTGAGAGCCAAACAGATATGGCAGCAGCTTCTTCAGAACCCATACCACTGCAAAGGCTTCCCGCTCTATCGCACTCCACTTCTGTTCCCGGGGAAGCAGTCTCCTGGATAAGAAGACAACAGGTTGGTCCAGACCCTCCTCAATGAGTTGCGATAACACTGCCCCAATGCCATGCTCTGATGCATCTGTTTGGACGATAAACTCCTTAGCATAATCCGGAGCCTTCAAGACAGGTGCTGCACATATTGCTTGTTTCAGAGTGTCAAAGGCTCGCTGACACGCCTCAGTCCAGACTACCCGTCGAGGTTGTTTCTTGGATGTGAGTTGAGTTAGAGGTGCCACAATTGTGCCATACCCCTTCACAAAGCGACGGTAGTATCCTGTGAGGCCCAGGAAAGCTCGAACCTCAGTTTGGGTCTTGGGGGGCTCCCAGGCCATGATAGCCTCAATCTTAGCCTGGAGGGGCTGCACCGTCCCCCTGCCCACCAAGTGGCCTAGGTACACCACCGCCCCCGCCCGATCTGGCATTTGCTGGCCTTGAATGACAAGCCAACCTGTTTCAGGGCTTGGAGAACAGCCTGTAAGTGACACAAGTGGTCCTCCCAGCTGCTGCTGAAGACGGCAATGTCGTCTAGATAAGCAGCAGAGAAGGCCTCCATCCCAGAAAGGACCTTGTTCACCAACCGCTGAAAAGTGGCAGGAGCGTTCTTGAGCCCAAAGGGCATCACACAGAACTGGTAGTGGCCCTCAGGCGTGGAGAAGGCTGAGCTTTCCTTGGCTACATCGGTAAAGGAGATCTGCCAGTACCCTGATGTGAGGTCAAAAGTACACAGATATTGGGCAGCTCCCAGTCGGTCGATGAGCTCATCTGCCCTAGGGATTGGATGAGCATCAGTTTTAGTCACTGAATTCAGTCCCTGATAATCCACACAGAACCAGAGTTCTGGAGTGGTTCCCAATGGGGCAGCTTTTGGTACCAGAACCATCGGACTGGACCAGGGGCTACTTGCAGGTTCAATCACTCCTAGCTCCAGCATCTTAGTGACTTCACTATGAATACTGGCATTCACCTTATCTGACAGCCGGTAGGTCTTAGACTTCACAGGTGGGCTGTCTCCTGTGTCCACATCATGGGTACACAGGTGGGTCCTTCCCGGGATAAGGGAGAACAGCGAGGAATACTGCTCCAGGACTTGGCGGCAGTCCCTCTGCTGTTCAGGAGTTAGGGATGGTGAGAGAATCACTCCCTCCACAGACCCATCCTTTTCTTGAGACGAAAATAGATCAGAGAGAGGCTCACTTTCCTCCTCCTCTGCTCCATCAGTCACCATCATCAGGATGACCTCGGGCCTCTCATGGTGGGGTTTGAGGCGGTTGGCATGGAGCACCCGATGGGGCTGCCGGGGAGTCTTAAGGTCCACTAAGTAAGTGGCCTTGCCCTTCTTCTCAATCACCTCAAAGGGGCCTGTCCAGCGATCCTGGAGGGCACTAAGCTCTCCAGGCTCCATCACCCACACTTTCTGTCCAGGCTCCAACTCTACAGGGTGAGCATTGTGGTCATACCACTCTTTCATCACTGCCTGGCTGGCTTCCAAGTTGTCAGAAGCTTGCTTCCACAACTTAGCCATTTGGCTCCGGAAGGCCAGCATGTAGCTCACCACGTCCTGGGGAACCTTCTTGGAAGTCTTTTCCCATCCGTCTTTCACCAGGCTGAGAGGTCCACGCACAGGGTGCCCATATAGAAGTTCGAAGGGGCTGAAGCCCACTCCCTTCGTGTGGCACTTCCCTGTATGAAAACAACAGACAGGGTAGGAGGACGTCCCATTTCCTCCGCAGGCTCTCAGGCAGACTTCTAATCATGCCTTTCAAGGTTTTATTGAACCTCTCCACCAGACCATTGGTCTGTGGGTGGTAAGGGGTGGAGAACTGGTAGGTAACCCCACACTCTTTCCACATAGCCTGCATGTAGGCTGACATGAAGTTGGTCCCCCTGTCGGACACAACTTCCTTGGGAAAACCCACTCAGGTAAAGATCCCCATCAGGGCGCTAGCCACCGCAGGTGCAGTAAAGGTCCTCAAAGGAATTGCCTCTGGGTACCGAGTGGCGTGATCCACCAGAATCAGGATGAACCTGTGACCAGCTGAAGTTGGTGGATCCAATCGCCCAACAATGTTGATGCCCACCCTTTCAAAAGGGGTGCTAACCACAGGTAGTGGTTCCAGGGGAGCTTTCAGCTTCACCCCTGTTTTCCCACTGGCTTGGCAAGACACACATGTCCGACAGTAAGTGTCGGACGCCATCCTCATTTGAGGCCAGGAAAAATGGGGGACAAGCTGGGCAAAGGTCTTGTCCTGACCCAAGTGTCCTGCCAAGGGTATTTCATGAGCCAATTCTAAAAGGAAGGCTCTGTAACATTGGGGAACAACCAAGGCCCGTGACGAACAGTGCACCGCTGCCTTGGGTTCACTGTAGAGGAGTCCATCCTCCCAGTAAATGTGGTAGTTCCCTATGGTGTTACCTGCTGCCTGGGCTTTGGCCTGTCGCCTCAGACCCTCAAGGGTAGGGCACTCCTTTTGGCCCTTACAAAATTCTTCCCTGGTCGCCCCCCCCTCCACATGCCATTCGGCAGGGATAGGTAGTTTCTCCAAGGAGACAACATCCCCCACCGTGGACTCCGGGTCCACCAACACTGGTGGCCCATCCATCTCACGGGGCGTGGATGCCGAGGCAGGCTTCTCCTGTCCCCGGATCTTTCCCTTTCTGGCAGCTGGCTGTGTCTTTGTTCCAGGCTCCAGCCCTGGCGAACTCCCCCTCCGGGTTGTCGCGCACCTTGTGCTGGCACAGGCCCAGTCAGGTGTACCCAGCATCTCTGAGGGAGTCCGGTATTCCACCTTCTTCCAAGCATTGTGCTCCATATCATTCCCCAACAGACAATCAACTGGCACGGCAGGGCTTACGGCAACTCGAAGAGGACCTGCGACCCCTTCCCACTCAAAGGGAACTTCGGCCACAGGGTAGTGGCCTAATCTGCCGTCACTCATAAACAACAAGAGAGATAGGGAGAGTCATGGACACTCTTAGTCTCCAAACTATATTAGACATCAACAACAAAAGAGTGTTCCTGTTCTGTTTGAGGTGGAAAAAAGCACAGAGCACAAGGAACCAACAAAGCCCATTTAGTTTGTTAGGAAAGCCCTCACTCACCGACCTGGTCGGTGACTTGCTTCATCATCGGGCCCCACCGGGTGTGACCGAATGTCACCCCGGTGTGCTGCGACGCCAGAATTACTGCGGAGCTGGTCTTGTGAGGGTGGGAGGGCTATGTGAAAAATTACGTGAATAGTGTGAAGTGGTGACTTAAAATTGCCTTGTATGTATCAAAAAATTAATTTAATCAAAGATCATCAAGGACAAAGTTAAAAAATGTGATGGTGAGTAGGGCCAACTAATTGAATGGTCTACTCCCACTAACATTAAGTGACAACGTGAATGGTCAACATGAACATGTTTCAGCCGGTGTGGTATAATTAACCTGGCATTCGTCAGGACCTAGAGTGTAAACCTCGGCGGTATGGGCACTCTAAGGCCCACCCAACCAGAGGACTTGAAAGTTAAAAAGTCTGTGAAGTGCAAAAAACAAGGGGGGCGGGCTTCACCACCCGAAGGTAGGACGCACACACCTCCTGTCTCTAAAGTTTAGAGACAAAAAATAAAAAGCACCTGCGGGGATTAAAAACAGACAAACAAAACAAGACAAACAAACAATTAGAATATTTTGTCGATAGATTTAGCCGATTCAAGCTAATTACTTGTGCTCAAGGTGCCAGGGTGCACAACTCATACATAATAGCAGAGGTGCGTGGCTCTGCCTGTGGCTGAGATTAAACGGTAGGTAGTATAGTTTATACAGTGACACTCTCATGGTAGATTGCCAAGTTGCAGAATCTAGCGGTGTGAGTGCGCAGGGGGGGTAAGATAGGTGAAAAAGGAGGCGAATGGCAGTGAGAACATTCAAGCAACACTAAATCACTCTGCGATCAATGGGCCAAATGGCCAGTGACCAATCAACAAAAAAGCAGCAAAGGAGGTGAGAAAAGGTAGGTTCTCACTTCACCAGGGATGAAAATCCACCCCATAGACCGCGGGAGGGAGGGGACGGCGCATTTGGCACATCCTAAAAGGGAAGCATAAAATGGAGAGGAAAGAGGGACAAAACCCAGTTAGCAAGCAGTAACAGTACTTAGCTTAAATGGTCCTTTGCACCCAGAGTAGTACTCACGCCCACGACGCCCGTCTCCTGCAGGTACACCTATTCAGCCCTCGGGACCGGGTCTCGTCGATCCGGATTTGGAGAGTGTGAGCGGTTTTATGAGCCTCCGGTAAGGAAACCCGCGTTCGCGCTTCCAGGAAGGGAAGCGTGCGTACTGCGCATGCGTGAAAAAAGTGGCAGAGGACTAGACCGGGAACCTCTTCCGGTAGAGGATACTCACTTCCGGAACGGAGGCGCTGTTTGACGCGCATGCGTGCCTGCTCGGCTCTCCTGGCCGAAGCAATTGAACTCGGTTAGTGGTGATTTTTGTGCGCATGCGCCGGAGTTGTGGGCCAATGCGGGGAGAAGTAAACAAAGTGGAGTTTGTGGTGGTGCGCATAGGGAGTACCCATAGATTCGGAATAAGGCAGAAATGGCCCCTGGGTTAGAAATGCAGTAACGAAGGGGATTACAAGATAGCCCATATGAAATGAGTTGGATATTAATCTTATAGGTCTAACTTATATTAGTTGGATAATTGTAAGACACAATCACCACAGACAGAGGGAGTTATTCGGAACAGATACGAGTCAGGGTTTTTTTTGGCATTATTTGAGGACAGAGCCCCAAGGTATATCGTCATTGAGGCCATTGATATGGGTGCCCAGGCGGTATACCCAACGTTGTTCCTTTTCAAACAATCTCTCAGAGATGTTGGTGCCCCCAAGGATTTGTTCAATCACAGTCCATTTTAGATCGTTGGTGGTGTGATTGGTTTGGAGAAAGTGATCACTCATTCTTGTCGTCGCTTTTTTGCACCTAATGTTGCTTCTATGCTCACATATCCGTTGTTTAATTTTTCTGGTTGTCATGCCCACATACCGAAGTGAGCATGGACATGTGACAAGGTACACAACATTTATGGAATTGCAGTTAGTATGTGCTTTTTGCCACCATGTTTTCCCGGGTTCAAGAGTCAAGGATTTTGTAGGGGCTGTCAGGTGACAGACAGAACAGTTTGAGCAGGGGAAGTGGCCTGTCACTTTGGGTAGGTTCCATGCATCAGTGACACTCCTCATAGGGGTTGCGTGTAGTTCTTTGGGTCTGGTGTGGACCAAGGCATCTCTGAGGCTGTGCCCTTTCTTAAAAGAAAACAGTGGTTTCTGCCAATCCTTCTTGCTGCTTGTGATAATTTTCCAATTCTTGTTTATCGATTTCTTCATTTGATTGGATAATGCACTGTAAGTGGTTACACAAGTTAAGGGGACTTCCGTTGTTGTTTTTATGATGGGTTCTAAGAGGGCTTCCCGTGGTTGGTTCCGTGCCCGTTTAAAACCTTTGTTGAGCAGGTGACTTGGGTAACCTCTTTGTGCCAGCTTGGTCGTTAGATCAGTTGATTGACGTTTAAAATCAACTATATTGCTGCAGTTCCTGCGGATACGTAAATATTGTCCGTACGGGAGATTCTCCCTTAACGGGCGAGGGTGAAAGCTAGAGAACTGTAACAAGTTATTTTTGGCTGTGGCTTTATAGTGGGTCTTGGTAGTTAGAGTTGTTCCACTATTTGTGATTACCACATCAAGAAACACCACCTCCGTGGTGCTCACTGTATGGGTAAATTTCAAGTACCTATTGAGGGTGTTAATCCAGCAGAGGAATTCCATTAGTCGTTCCATGCTGCCCTTCCAAATGAGCAGCACGTCATCAATGTACCGTTTCCAGTACGAAATGTTTCTGCCAAACGGGTTGTTGATAGACTGTATGTTTTTAGCCTCGAAGTCTGCTACATACAACCCCGCTATGCTGGGAGCAAATGTACTGCCCATCGAGGTACCAGAGCATTGCAGGAAAAGCCGTCCTTGGTAAGCGAAGAAATTTTCTTTGAGTGCGATTGTAGCGCATTCTGTTATAAATTCTCTAGGGGTATTGTATTCCCAAGTGGTAGAGTTCAGAGCAGCTTTTAATACCATGATTGTCTCATCTTGCGGGATACTGGTATAAAGGCTCTCAATGTCTAAAGTGGCCAAGATGATAGTATCTGGCTCAAAAGTGATGGTCTGCAGTTGATGTAACAGGCTTTTTGTGTCCTTGAGGTATGTCGGTGTGTTTTGAACAATTGGTTTCAAGAACTGGTCACAGAAGGTGGACAAGGGTTCTAGTATAGACCCAATTCCTGACACAATCGGGCGTCCAGGGGGCGGCGATTTGTTTTTATGAGTCTTCGGGAGTGTATAAAAGTAAGGAATAATTTTCTTACTTATAGAGAGGAAGTCTGCTTCATTTTTAGATATATGTTCCCTCGATTCGGCTTCCTTAACCAAATCGGTAATGCGGTTCTGGAGTTCCGGAGAAGGATCCTCGGTAAGTGGGAGGTAATTGTTGGTGTCATTTAGTAATTCCTCACAAACTCGCTCATAGTCCGTCGTATTTTGAATTACGATGCCGCCGCCTTTATCGGCAGGTTTTATGGTAATTGCGTTATTGTTTTTTAGTTTTTCCAGTGCCCGATACTCCTCGGCACTGAAATTACCGTAGTTCTGTGGTTCAGGGCTTGTTTCTAAATCCAGAAACACTGCTTGTTCGAAAGCTGTGATGGCAGCTGGTACAGTGTGAGGTGGGGGTACAAATGTTGATTTTGGTCTTAGGCCAGAGTCTGCTTTCCGCGTTTCTGCGTTAGGATCCTCTTTCCCTTCAAAAAAGGCTTTCAGTTTTAATTTGCGGAAAAAGTCAGTGAGTTCGCAATGTAGCTTAAATTTATCGGGGCGGGCTGTAGGTACAAAGCCCAGCCCTTTCTCTAATACTCGCTGTTCCACAGGTGTTAGTTGGGTATCCGACAAGTTGGTAATTAGACTTGTTGGTTGCTTGTCCCTGGTTGCGGTGTCTGGCTCCTGGTGCGGTTCCCGACAGCGTCGTCTGTTTGCCAAGAGACTTGGTTGGAGGTTCTCTTGTTCTTCCCTCTGGCTCTGCGGCCCCGTTCTAAAAAAGGCTGTTGGTATTGATTTTGGGGAGGTGGGTGATGCCACCCTGGGTTCCAACCCATCATTGGAAATTGTGGGTGTGGAAAGGGGAATGGTGGTGGCCCATATCCAGCATGTGGTGCCATTGCCCAACTTGGTGCTTGGTTATGATTCTGGTATCTCTGATTGCCTCTATGGCCCCTGTTTCCTCGTCTCCATCCTCGTTTGAATGAGCCTGGACTGGATCCACTACTATTCGAGGAACTGTCATCTGTTAAATCTGATTCACTCAAGCCCTTTGCTGTTGCTGTGTACTCAGGGTCAGCGTAAGGGTAAATTTTGTTCAATTCAAATTTTTTGAGGTCTTTCTGGAATTTGGTTAATTTCGACTGTAATAGGTTTTCTTTATATTCATTCATTTCACGATTAATCTCATCCAGTTTCTTTTTGTAACCGGTCACAGTTGTTTTAAATTGTGATTCCGTTTCCTGTATTTCTATCAGTAGGATATCTGATAGACGCAGGGCAGTCTTAATGATTAGGACGAGCCAATCACGCGTGCAGTGCCACGCGATCATGGCCCAATCTTTCCGAAATTGCGCATCATCTAGAAAGATGCGAGGGGCATTGGTCACCAAAAGGCCTTTTGGTGCTGAGTTTGAAGAGAGGTATTGCTTCATAATCGTCCCATGTAAGATGGTGCGTATACGATCACGTTTTTGTTCCGTTAGTTTCTCCCAGTCTGAGGTGTGTGCTATGGCTTGTGAAATTGCCGGGTCTGCAAAGAGATTGGGATCGGCCATAATCGCATCTATTTCTGCTTCGGAGTAGGTAAGTCCCAAATTCGCCATTATGCCAACAAGGAAGATAGTAAATAGTGAGTGGCACTATTTAGGAGGGTAAGGGTAAGCCGGGAGGACGTCTCCTGGCTTATGAAAGGGGAGAGAAAGAAGAACTCTCACAGCTGTGCGCTGCTTAATACTCATAAACAACAAGAGAGATAGGGAGAGTCATGGACACTCTTAGTCCCCAAACTATATTAGACATCAACAACAAAAGAGTGTTCCTGTTCTGTTTGAGGTGGAAAAAAGCACAGAGCACAAGGAACCAACAAAGCCCATTTAGTTTGTTAGGAAAGCCCTCACTCACCGACCTGGTCGGTGACTTGCTTCATCATCGGGCCCCACCGGGTGTGACCGAATGTCACCCCGGTGTGCTGCGACGCCAGAATTACTGCGGAGCTGGTCTTGTGAGGGTGGGAGGGCTATGTGAAAAATTACGTGAATAGTGTGAAGTGGTGACTTAAAATTGCCTTGTATGTATCAAAAAATTAATTTAATCAAAGATCATCAAGGACAAAGTTAAAAAATGTGATGGTGAGTAGGGCCAACTAATTGAATGGTCTACTCCCACTAACATTAAGTGACAACGTGAATGGTCAACATGAACATGTTTCAGCCGGTGTGGTATAATTAACCTGGCATTCGTCAGGACCTAGAGTGTAAACCTCGGCGGTATGGGCACTCTAAGGCCCACCCAACCAGAGGACTTGAAAGTTAAAAAGTCTGTGAAGTGCAAAAAACAAGGGGGGCGGGCTTCACCACCCGAAGGTAGGACGCACACACCTCCTGTCTCTAAAGTTTAGAGACAAAAAATAAAAAGCACCTGCGGGGATTAAAAACAGACAAACAAAACAAGACAAACAAACAATTAGAATATTTTGTCGATAGATTTAGCCGATTCAAGCTAATTACTTGTGCTCAAGGTGCCAGGGTGCACAACTCATACATAATAGCAGAGGTGCGTGGCTCTGCCTGTGGCTGAGATTAAACGGTAGGTAGTATAGTTTATACAGTGACACTCTCATGGTAGATTGCCAAGTTGCAGAATCTAGCGGTGTGAGTGCGCAGGGGGGTAAGATAGGTGAAAAAGGAGGCGAATGGCAGTGAGAACATTCAAGCAACACTAAATCACTCTGCGATCAATGGGCCAAATGGCCAGTGACCAATCAACAAAAAAGCAGCAAAGGAGGTGAGAAAAGGTAGGTTCTCACTTCACCAGGGATGAAAATCCACCCCATAGACCGCGGGAGGGAGGGGACGGCGCATTTGGCACATCCTAAAAGGGAAGCATAAAATGGAGAGGAAAGAGGGACAAAACCCAGTTAGCAAGCAGTAACAGTACTTAGCTTAAATGGTCCTTTGCACCCAGAGTAGTACTCACGCCCACGACGCCCGTCTCCTGCAGGTACACCTATTCAGCCCTCGGGACCTCGTCGATCCGGATTTGGAGAGTGTGAGCGGTTTTATGAGCCTCCGGTAAGGAAACCCGCGTTCGCGCTTCCGGGAAGGGAAGCGTGCGTACTGCGCATGCGTGAAAAAAGTGGCAGAGGACTAGACCGGGAACCTCTTCCGGTAGAGGATACTCACTTCCGGAACGGAGGCGCTGTTTGACGCGCATGCGTGCCTGCTCGGCTCTCCTGGCCGAAGCAATTGAACTCGGTTAGTGGTGATTTTTGTGCGCATGCGCCGGAGTTGTGGGCCAATGCGGGGAGAAGTAAACAAAGTGGAGTTTGTGGTGGTGCGCATAGGGAGTACCCATAGATTCGGAATAAGGCAGAAATGGCCCCTGGGTTAGAAATGCAGTAACGAAGGGGATTACAAGATAGCCCATATGAAATGAGTTGGATATTAATCTTATAGGTCTAACTTATATTAGTTGGATAATTGTAAGACACAATCACCACAGACAGAGGGAGTTATTCGGAACAGATACGAGTCAGGGTTTTTTTTGGCATTATTTGAGGACAGAGCCCCAAGGTATATCGTCATTGAGGCCATTGATATGGGTGCCCAGGCGGTATACCCAACGTTGTTCCTTTTCAAACAATCTCTCAGAGATGTTGGTGCCCCCAAGGATTTGTTCAATCACAGTCCATTTTAGATCGTTGGTGGTGTGATTGGTTTGGAGAAAGTGATCACTCATTCTTGTCGTCGCTTTTTTGCACCTAATGTTGCTTCTATGCTCACATATCCGTTGTTTAATTTTTCTGGTTGTCATGCCCACATACCGAAGTGAGCATGGACATGTGACAAGGTACACAACATTTATGGAATTGCAGTTAGTATGTGCTTTTTGCCGCCATGTTTTCCCGGGTTCAAGAGTCAAGGATTTTGTAGGGGCTGTCAGGTGACAGACAGAACAGTTTGAGCAGGGGAAGTGGCCTGTCACTTTGGGTAGGTTCCATGCATCAGTGACACTCCTCATAGGGGTTGCGTGTAGTTCTTTGGGTCTGGTGTGGACCAAGGCATCTCTGAGGCTGTGCCCTTTCTTAAAAGAAAACAGTGGTTTCTGCCAATCCTTCTTGCTGCTTGTGATAATTTTCCAATTCTTGTTTATCGATTTCTTCATTTGATTGGATAATGCACTGTAAGTGGTTACACAAGTTAAGGGGACTTCCGTTGTTGTTTTTATGATGGGTTCTAAGAGGGCTTCCCGTGGTTGGTTCCGTGCCCGTTTAAAACCTTTGTTGAGCAGGTGACTTGGGTAACCTCTTTGTGCCAGCTTGGTCGTTAGATCAGTTGATTGACGTTTAAAATCAACTATATTGCTGCAGTTCCTGCGGATACGTAAATATTGTCCGTACGGGAGATTCTCCCTTAACGGGCGAGGGTGAAAGCTAGAGAACTGTAACAAGTTATTTTTGGCTGTGGCTTTATAGTGGGTCTTGGTAGTTAGAGTTGTTCCACTATTTGTGATTACCACATCAAGAAACACCACCTCCGTGGTGCTCACTGTATGGGTAAATTTCAAGTACCTATTGAGGGTGTTAATCCAGCAGAGGAATTCCATTAGTCGTTCCATGCTGCCCTTCCAAATGAGCAGCACGTCATCAATGTACCGTTTCCAGTACGAAATGTTTCTGCCAAACGGGTTGTTGATAGACTGTATGTTTTTAGCCTCGAAGTCTGCTACATACAACCCCGCTATGCTGGGAGCAAATGTACTGCCCATCGAGGTACCAGAGCATTGCAGGAAAAGCCGTCCTTGGTAAGCGAAGAAATTTTCTTTGAGTGCGATTG
The DNA here is from genome assembly GCF_964261635.1 of Lissotriton helveticus. Classification (NCBI taxonomy): domain Eukaryota; kingdom Metazoa; phylum Chordata; class Amphibia; order Caudata; family Salamandridae; genus Lissotriton; species Lissotriton helveticus. Next base: position 646,524,968 of record NC_136070.1, read on the forward strand.
TAGCGCATTCTGTTATAAATTCTCTAATTCTTCTTTAGCTTGAATCGGCTAAATCTATCGACAAAATATTCTAATTGTTTGTTTGTCTTGTTTTGTTTGTCTGTTTTTAATCCCCGCAGGTGCTTTTTATTTTTTGTCTCTAAACTTTAGAGACAGGAGGTGTGTGCGTCCTACCTTCGGGTGGTGAAGCCCGCCCCCCTTGTTTTTTGCACTTCACAGACTTTTTAACTTTCAAGTCCTCTGGTTGGGTGGGCCTTAGAGTGCCCATACCGCCGAGGTTTACACTCTAGGTCCTGACGAATGCCAGGTTAATTATACCACACCGGCTGAAACATGTTCATGTTGACCATTCACGTTGTCACTTAATGTTAGTGGGAGTAGACCATTCAATTAGTTGGCCCTACTCACCATCACATTTTTTAACTTTGTCCTTGATGATCTTTGATTAAATGAATTTTTTGATACATACAAGGCAATTTTAAGTCACCACTTCACACTATTCACGTAATTTTTCACATAGCCCTCCCACCCTCACAAGACCAGCTCCGCAGTAATTCTGGCGTCGCAGCACACCGGGGTGACATTCGGTCACACCCGGTGGGGCCCGATGATGAAGCAAGTCACCGACCAGGTCGGTGAGTGAGGGCTTTCCTAACAAACTAAATGGGCTTTGTTGGTTCCTTGTGCTCTGTGCTTTTTTCCACCTCAAACAGAACAGGAACACTCTTTTGTTGTTGATGTCTAATATAGTTTGGGGACTAAGAGTGTCCATGACTCTCCCTATCTCTCTTGTTGTTTATGAGTATTAAGCAGCGCACAGCTGTGAGAGTTCTTCTTTCTCTCCCCTTTCATAAGCCAGGAGACGTCCTCCCGGCTTACCCTTACCCTCCTAAATAGTGCCACTCACTATTTACTATCTTCCTTGTTGGCATAATGGCGAATTTGGGACTTACCTACTCCGAAGCAGAAATAGATGCGATTATGGCCGATCCCAATCTCTTTGCAGACCCGGCAATTTCACAAGCCATAGCACACACCTCAGACTGGGAGAAACTAACGGAACAAAAACGTGATCGTATACGCACCATCTTACATGGGACGATTATGAAGCAATACCTCTCTTCAAACTCAGCACCAAAAGGCCTTTTGGTGACCAATGCCCCTCGCATCTTTCTAGATGATGCGCAATTTCGGAAAGATTGGGTCATGATCGCGTGGCACTGCACGCGTGATTGGCTCGTCCTAATCATTAAGACTGCCCTGCGTCTATCAGATATCCTACTGATAGAAATACAGGAAACGGAATCACAATTTAAAACAACTGTGACCGGTTACAAAAAGAAACTGGATGAGATTAATCGTGAAATGAATGAATATAAAGAAAACCTATTACAGTCGAAATTAACCAAATTCCAGAAAGACCTCAAAAAATTTGAATTCAACAAAATTTACCCTTACGCTGACCCTGAGTACACAGCAACAGCAAAGGGCTTGAGTGAATCAGATTTAACAGATGACAGTTCCTCGAATAGTAGTGGATCCAGTCCAGGCTCATTCAAACGAGGAGGGAGACGAGGAAACAGGGGCCATAGAGGCAATCAGAGATACCAGAATCATAACCAAGCACCAAGTTGGGCAATGGCACCACATGCTGGATATGGGCCACCACCATTCCCCTTTCCACACCCACAATTTCCAATGATGGGTTGGAACCCAGGGTGGCATCACCCACCTCCCCAAAATCAATACCAACAGCCTTTTTTAGAACGGGGCCGCAGAGCCAGAGGGAAGAACAAGAGAACCTCCAACCAAGTCTCTTGGCAAACAGACGACGCTGTCGGGAACCGCACCAGGAGCCAGACACCGCAACCAGGGACAAGCAACCAACAAGTCTAATTACCAACTTGTCGGATACCCAACTAACACCTGTGGAACAGCGAGTATTAGAGAAAGGGCTGGGCTTTGTACCTACAGCCCGCCCCGATAAATTTAAGCTACATTGCGAACTCACTGACTTTTTCCGCAAATTAAAACTGAAAGCCTTTTTTGAAGGGAAAGAGGATCCTAACGCAGAAACGCGGAAAGGAGACACTGGCCTAAGACCAAAATCAACATTTGTACCCCCACCTCACACTGTACCAGCTGCCATCACAGCTTTCGAACAAGCAGTGTTTCTGGATTTAGAAACAAGCCCTGAACCACAGAACTACGGTAATTTCAGTGCCGAGGAGTATCGGGCACTGGAAAAACTAAAAAACAATAACGCAATTACCATAAAACCTGCCGATAAAGGCGGCGGCATCGTAATTCAAAATACGACGGACTATGAGCGAGTTTGTGAGGAATTACTAAATGACACCAACAATTACCTCCCACTTACCGAGGATCCTTCTCCGGAACTCCAGAACCGCATTACCGATTTGGTTAAGGAAGCCGAATCGAGGGAACATATATCTAAAAATGAAGCAGACTTCCTCTCTATAAGTAAGAAAATTATTCCTTACTTTTATACACTCCCGAAGACTCATAAAAACAAATCGCCGCCCCCTGGACGCCCGATTGTGTCAGGAATTGGGTCTATACTAGAACCCTTGTCCACCTTCTGTGACCAGTTCTTGAAACCAATTGTTCAAAACACACCGACATACCTCAAGGACACAAAAAGCCTGTTACATCAACTGCAGACCATCACTTTTGAGCCAGATACTATCATCTTGGCCACTTTAGACATTGAGAGCCTTTATACCAGTATCCCGCAAGATGAGACAATCATGGTATTAAAAGCTGCTCTGAACTCTACCACTTGGGAATACAATACCCCTAGAGAATTTATAACAGAATGCGCTACAATCGCACTCAAAGAAAATTTCTTCGCTTACCAAGGACGGCTTTTCCTGCAATGCTCTGGTACCTCGATGGGCAGTACATTTGCTCCCAGCATAGCGGGGTTGTATGTAGCAGACTTCGAGGCTAAAAACATACAGTCTATCAACAACCCGTTTGGCAGAAACATTTCGTACTGGAAACGGTACATTGATGACGTGCTGCTCATTTGGAAGGGCAGCATGGAACGACTAATGGAATTCCTCTGCTGGATTAACACCCTCAATAGGTACTTGAAATTTACCCATACAGTGAGCACCACGGAGGTGGTGTTTCTTGATGTGGTAATCACAAATAGTGGAACAACTCTAACTACCAAGACCCACTATAAAGCCACAGCCAAAAATAACTTGTTACAGTTCTCTAGCTTTCACCCTCGCCCGTTAAGGGAGAATCTCCCGTACGGACAATATTTACGTATCCGCAGGAACTGCAGCAATATAGTTGATTTTAAACGTCAATCAACTGATCTAACGACCAAGCTGGCACAAAGAGGTTACCCAAGTCACCTGCTCAACAAAGGTTTTAAACGGGCACGGAACCAACCACGGGAAGCCCTCTTAGAACCCATCATAAAAACAACAACGGAAGTCCCCTTAACTTGTGTAACCACTTACAGTGCATTATCCAATCAAATGAAGAAATCGATAAACAAGAATTGGAAAATTATCACAAGCAGCAAGAAGGATTGGCAGAAACCACTGTTTTCTTTTAAGAAAGGGCACAGCCTCAGAGATGCCTTGGTCCACACCAGACCCAAAGAACTACACGCAACCCCTATGAGGAGTGTCACTGATGCATGGAACCTACCCAAAGTGACAGGCCACTTCCCCTGCTCAAACTGTTCTGTCTGTCACCTGACAGCCCCTACAAAATCCTTGACTCTTGAACCCGGGAAAACATGGTGGCAAAAAGCACATACTAACTGCAATTCCATAAATGTTGTGTACCTTGTCACATGTCCATGCTCACTTCGGTATGTGGGCATGACAACCAGAAAAATTAAACAACGGATATGTGAGCATAGAAGCAACATTAGGTGCAAAAAAGCGACGACAAGAATGAGTGATCACTTTCTCCAAACCAATCACACCACCAACGATCTAAAATGGACTGTGATTGAACAAATCCTTGGGGGCACCAACATCTCTGAGAGATTGTTTGAAAAGGAACAACGTTGGGTATACCGCCTGGGCACCCATATCAATGGCCTCAATGACGATATACCTTGGGGCTCTGTCCTCAAATAATGCCAAAAAAACCCCTGACTCGTATCTGTTCCGAATAACTCCCTCTGTCTGTGGTGATTGTGTCTTACAATTATCCAACTAATATAAGTTAGACCTATAAGATTAATATCCAACTCATTTCATATGGGCTATCTTGTAATCCCCTTCGTTACTGCATTTCTAACCCAGGGGCCATTTCTGCCTTATTCCGAATCTATGGGTACTCCCTATGCGCACCACCACAAACTCCACTTTGTTTACTTCTCCCCGCATTGGCCCACAACTCCGGCGCATGCGCACAAAAATCACCACTAACCGAGTTCAATTGCTTCGGCCAGGAGAGCCGAGCAGCCACGCATGCGCGTCAAACAGCGCCTCCGTTCCGGAAGTGAGTATCCTCTACCGGAAGAGGTTCCCGGTCTAGTCCTCTGCCACTTTTTTCACGCATGCGCAGTACGCACGCTTCCCTTCCCGGAAGCGCGAACGCGGGTTTCCTTACCGGAGGCTCATAAAACCGCTCACACTCTCCAAATCCGGATCGACGAGACCCGGTCCCGAGGGCTGAATAGGTGTACCTGCAGGAGACGGGCGTCGTGGGCGTGAGTACTACTCTGGGTGCAAAGGACCATTTAAGCTAAGTACTGTTACTGCTTGCTAACTGGGTTTTGTCCCTCTTTCCTCTCCATTTTATGCTTCCCTTTTAGGATGTGCCAAATGCGCCGTCCCCTCCCTCCCGCGGTCTATGGGGTGGATTTTCATCCCTGGTGAAGTGAGAACCTACCTTTTCTCACCTCCTTTGCTGCTTTTTTGTTGATTGGTCACTGGCCATTTGGCCCATTGATCGCAGAGTGATTTAGTGTTGCTTGAATGTTCTCACTGCCATTCGCCTCCTTTTTCACCTATCTTACCCCCCCTGCGCACTCACACCGCTAGATTCTGCAACTTGGCAATCTACCATGAGAGTGTCACTGTATAAACTATACTACCTACCGTTTAATCTCAGCCACAGGCAGAGCCACGCACCTCTGCTATTATGTATGAGTTGTGCACCCTGGCACCTTGAGCACAAGTAATTAGCTTGAATCGGCTAAATCTATCGACAAAATATTCTAATTGTTTGTTTGTCTTGTTTTGTTTGTCTGTTTTTAATCCCCGCAGGTGCTTTTTATTTTTTGTCTCTAAACTTTAGAGACAGGAGGTGTGTGCGTCCTACCTTCGGGTGGTGAAGCCCGCCCCCCTTGTTTTTTGCACTTCACAGACTTTTTAACTTTCAAGTCCTCTGGTTGGGTGGGCCTTAGAGTGCCCATACCGCCGAGGTTTACACTCTAGGTCCTGACGAATGCCAGGTTAATTATACCACACCGGCTGAAACATGTTCATGTTGACCATTCACGTTGTCACTTAATGTTAGTGGGAGTAGACCATTCAATTAGTTGGCCCTACTCACCATCACATTTTTTAACTTTGTCCTTGATGATCTTTGATTAAATTAATTTTTTGATACATACAAGGCAATTTTAAGTCACCACTTCACACTATTCACGTAATTTTTCACATAGCCCTCCCACCCTCACAAGACCAGCTCCGCAGTAATTCTGGCGTCGCAGCACACCGGGGTGACATTCGGTCACACCCGGTGGGGCCCGATGATGAAGCAAGTCACCGACCAGGTCGGTGAGTGAGGGCTTTCCTAACAAACTAAATGGGCTTTGTTGGTTCCTTGTGCTCTGTGCTTTTTTCCACCTCAAACAGAACAGGAACACTCTTTTGTTGTTGATGTCTAATCTGCCGTCAGCCATCGCGGCGGGGTGAAGCACGTGTTGAATCACTTGCTCTGGAGATACCAGATGACTCCTTATCATAGTCATACTGGCACCTGTGTCCCTCAGAGCTTCCCCTCTTTGGCCATTGATGGTGACCCACTGCCCATACTTGGTAGTTTTTGAGGGCACCTGGATCTTAGGAACCATCTCCCGATCTCCCAGGGACACTAAGGTGACTCCCGCCCACTCCCCTCCTTTATCTAAGGGCAACTCCTCCCCGAGCACTACACTAGCTACTCCCGGGGCTTTTCCTCCAGTGGGAGGGGGTGGTCTCTTTGGGCACTTGACATCACCTTTGTAGTGCCCAACCCCACCACATTCATAGCAGCGGACAACCCTTGGCTGCTGACTATGGTCAGGATGAGGGTTTTTCTGCGGGTTGGTCCTAGGAATGAATTCTGATCCCTTTCCTTGGAAACTGTTTTGGGGGCCTTTTGAGAACTCCCTCTTTTTATCTCCCCCCTCTTTCTTCTGGGGAGCGTCTGTCCAGTCCTTTGGGAATCCCCTCCAGTCCCTTTTGAGGACTCCCGGGTACTAGCCTAGCAAGCTTCCTGGGACTGGTCAGCTTGCTGTCCACCAGGTGTTGTCGCAGCTCTGGAAAACATTTCTCGAGTAGGTGCTCTTTTAGGATTAGATCATACAACCCCTCGTAGTCCCCCACCTTGCTGCCTTGCACCCAACCCTCTAGGGCCTTCTTGGCATAGTCTAGGAAATCCACCTAGTTCTGTGTAACCAGTTTGTGGCTGTTCCTGAATTTCTGTCTGTACTTCTCAGGAGTCAGCCCAAACTTCCTTATCAGTGCCACTTTCATGGTGGGGTAGTTAGTCTGCTCCTCCTACTCTAGGGATATAAGAGCATCCCGCCCTACTGGAGGCATATATTTGTACAAGCCACCACCCCAGTGATTTTCTGATATCCCATGGGCTCTTAGCGAGACCTCATAGGCTGCCAACCATTTCGCAATATCGTCCCCTACATTGTAACTGGCGACTACATCTTTTGGCAAATAGGGTCTGGGTTCCCTGATGTTTTCTTTGGGTATGCTGCCACCAACAGGAGCACTAGGAGTCCCTATTTGCAGGGCCTTGAGGTCTAACTCCCTGAGACTCAATTCATGAGCCAGCCTCTTGTCCTCCCACTCCTTCTCCAACCTCACTAACTCCCACTTCAACTGCCTTTCCTCTCTCCGGTCAGTTAATTCGGCTTCGGTCAAGCTCCTCACAGAGACACTGCTGCCCTCCCTCGAAAGTGTCCTAGGACCTTGCAGTAGGTTCCCCCTTTCGGTTTGGTACAGTTCATCCACTCCGATGACAGTGTCCCTATCCCCCTCTTCCTCCTCCTTCTCCCCATCCGCGTGAGCTGCCACCCATGCTCTCCAGCTGGTTTGGAGTTCCCCCTTTTTAGCACCACGCTTGAAAAACACCCCCTTACTTTGACAACATTCTCTGAGTTGGGCCGCAGTGTAGGTCTCCAACTCCTCCAATTCAAATTCCATTTTGCCAACAGGGTCTCAGACAGTCACTTGGAAGAATTCCAGAAAGCGGTGTTAATTAAGGGCTACCTCCACCTACCACCAGAAAAGATTTTGGAAAAAATAAAACTCTAATTAGGGAGTCCACCAGGAGAAAACTCCAGGTGTAGGTACGTGGTGTACACTAAGCTACTGCTAAGTGAACGCAAGCACAAGCTCTGATCCCACCACTGAACACCAATATGTTGGACCTGGGGTTACCAGTCCACATAGGGTAGCCTGGAACAGAGTGAAAGGACTTATCTCAAAGGCAAACGTGTTATGCTTGCGTCGCACTTATCACAGTAACCCAGCGCCCATTCACTAAAAGAAGACACCACACCTTGTTAGAAAAATAGAAATGCTTTATAGAAATCTTTTGATAGGTTTACTCCATCAGTAGTTCAAAATTTTAATACATTAAGCACTTCCACCTTTACTTATTTGCATAAATAGAGCACCACTTTGTTTTGTCTTACATGTTACACTTATTCTCCAAATACATAAGAGTTCAGCGAAACTCTTGGCACTTCAGTCTTCCAGCAGTTATTTTACATTAACATCTCATCATTTTACTTATAGTGTACTTGACTCTGAGTTTACACCCCATGTTCCAACTCTCATATTACTAAGAATCTCCCTTTAGCATTTGTTTTACGTCAAAGCAAAAGGTTCCAACCACATCCCATACAAGTATTGGCTTACTCAAATTTGACTCAGGCTAGTGGGAGAATTCGTCACTGTCCATTGCTAAAGCACCAAAGCCAAAGTCAGTAAATATTAGCCGCTAGCATACATCAAAGAAAAGTCCCCAATGACATTAGTAGATTACAACAACATGGCACCCTAAATGCAGTTTACCTTTTAGTTTCACCTTCTTCTCACTTTCACATTAGCGTAGGGAGAGGGTTGTCAAAGTTGGCATTCATTCAAAGGTGTTAACACTCCTCCCTTGAAAGCACTGCTACATTCAGTTCTTTTTCCCTAACTAACACAGTGTATGATGATTCCACAGTTCTCCCTCAATTTTCCGGCCTGCTATGCGTGAAGGGAGAGTTCTCAGAGATGTTTCAATACCCTCTGTTTCCCAGCCTGCTACCCTGCTTACTTTTCAACAGGACCATCCGGACGATGCCAGCAGACTGAGGGATCACGGCGTCAAACCGGGGAATGTAGGGGTTAATTCTGGCCCGGTATGCTAAAGGCGGCCACATCCATACAGGGAGACTCCATGGTAACTGGAGCGCCTCAGTGCTTGCACGTCCCTTCCTCCCCACGCCCTTCAGAGGTTCAGGCTCCTCCCTTTCCGGCTTCTCCCACTCTTGCCTTTCCCCTTCTGGGCTCAAATCCTCAGCGCCGGGTCAGCTCCGATGACAGGACATCCTACAGACTCGAAAGCTTCTCTCCGTCGGAGATCAAGTCTCGCACGGGGCCCGTCTCTCACCCCGCCCTCGGCTTCTTCACCTACGGCTCTCACTGGGAGGCGCTGCCGTCAACAATTCCTCAGCACAGCGCCTCCACCTCACACGAGCCCTCGCGGACCTGCCGATACGACTCACACAGGTGCAGGGAAGCAGCCACCACTGGGAGCTCATGCTGGCCATGGTAAGTCTACAGCCACGAAGAGAGAGGGGGGGGCAGATTCTGGCAAGGCTCACAGTCGCTGAGGGGAATCTCTTTGCCCTGCCACTAGAAACCACCAAATAGGGAATTAACTTCACGGGAGTTCTTTTTGTGGTAATCCCCGATATAAGGCAGTCCCAGCCACGCTTACTTGTCAGATCTACATAGATCTTATCTAGCGATCCTTACAGGGGGAAAGTCTCTCTTCTCTGGTACCTCGAGAATGTCGTGAGGAGACAGCTCTGCCGGGTCAGATCCACGGTTGAGGGGGGGTATCAGACAGTAAAGAGGAAGCAGCCCCCAGAGGCTGTCAGACCCTCTACCGCGCGCCCACCTTCTCGCTCCTCAGCCTGGACTCCAGCTCGCCCTTGACCTGAGTACCACCTCTCCTCAGCTCAGCTCTCTCTACAAAATGGCCGCACAACATTCCAATATTTATAGCCTAGGACCAGAGGGTCTAGAGTGGACCAGAAAGTTCTGGAACCCCTCATATTACCCAATGGCCCCAAGCCCTGAGGTAGCACTTGGCCGTTGGCAGGACTCCATTTTGTAAAGGTTTACTATCCTACCACCTCCAGTTTAAAAGAGCACCTGTACCTCTCCATGGTATAAAATAATGAGGCACCTAGAGCTCTAAGGACATCACCACAAAAAAAATTATGGTGGACACCAGGGGGAAATAAAATATAGGAGGCAGAAAGGGGACAAAAAGAAAAACAAAAGATCGGAGGGACCACCCAAAGGGCTGACAGGTCTAACATAGCGGTTCAGGCGTTGGTCATCACGAGTATCGAATACAGTTATTCAACTTTATCTGGCCTGCCCAAGACCTCAACAGCGTCGCTAAAAGTTTGTCTCAACACAGCCACAAGACTCATAAATGGATCTAGAAATTTTGATCACATCTCTCCACACTTAAAACCTCTCAACTGGGTACCATACGATGCCAGAGTACAACTCAAACTGGCCTGTATCACACATAAGGCGCTACACTCAAAAACACCGGCATACCTTGCCCAGAAAGTGATGATATTCGGAAGAGGCAGGTAATCCAGAGGCGCAAAAGATCTTGTGCTGGAACCGCCGTGCTTCCAGTAGAAGAAAACATACAACAGAGCTTTCTCAGGCACCGCACTCAGAATATGGAACTCCCTCCCGCTAAACATTAGAAGAATACCATTCTGTTCAAAATTCAAGAAGGAATCTAAGATCTTCCTAATGGGGAAATTCCTGCCATAGCTCTATACAAAGAATCAACTAATTCATATGTCGATCGAATCACCTTCCCTTCACTACAGATTTATAAATCAGAGGGTCTTTTGATGGTAAAAGATCATTTGTAATTTGATGTATTCATTGAGTCTCTGATATTATTGTAAGTCCTGAGAACTTTACCGTCCACTGGTTTTATAGTTTTATGTTATCTGTATGCGTAAGTGTATGTTGCTTGCTATTGGTCGCATTCAGGACCGCTATATCTCTGTTAATCGCTCTGACACACTAAAGGGTCATGTTTGTACTATATAAAACACAAAACAAATAAATAAATAAATATAGATGCCATGGAGCCTTTAGTCTTGCATGTGGTGTTTGGCAATTGACCCTCTCTTCAATCTGTTTGGAAGGTTGTGAACAGTGCTCATTTTGTCTTGGTAACTTAACAAGAAGTGTAAAGGGTACATTTAGAGCAGGATTGCAAGATGAAAGTGGTGTGATAATTCATCCTGAAGAAAAGTTGAGTTACATTTTCAGAACTTAAGATAAGCAGTGTAAGATGTAATAGATGCTGTAAATAGGAACAGTTAGATTAAGCAGCATTAGACAATGTGCAGGTAGGTGTGGCTCCCTGAGAAACATGCATACCCAGATTTCCAAATGACCAATATTTCATTAAGAAGGAAGCAACAAATAGGTCAGGCGGGGGGACAGTAGTTCCTATCTGAAAACTGAACATTAGGCCACAGAAAAAATGTAGCCGCTTAACATAACAGAGGGCCGGCACCAAAATAATGAAGAAATGCGTAAAAAATGAAACATAAGTGTGGGAAGGGGAGAGAATGTTATAGCAAAATAATGGTGGAATGATTTTCTTCACTTCAATATATATTTTGATGAAAAACTTGTGAATACTCCAATGATTGACTTAAAAGCATCTCATCATAAATTTCATATATCAACCTTTTCTAAACTCAAAACCTAAATATTGGGGTACAAAGCTAAATAATTGATATTTTGCATTGCAACTGTAGGTTGTCTCATATTTAAGTAAATGCATCAGCTACTGCTGAATGTCTCTGCATTTTTAACTATATTTCAGGCATTTGCATAGTGCACATTTTGCCTTTGGCTGGTCTTATGGGGCTTTCCACAGTTTGGTGGCTTTCTACATGGTGCTGGTGGTTATAAAGCAGGCCTGTGCCATTTACCAAAAAATAAGATATGTTATTGCATTTGTGTGCTGGTCATGCTTTTAGTTGGATAGTTAAGGCTGTAAATCTTTCCCAACTGTTCATACATTATCTGCATTGCTAAACATACATGTGCATGAGTTTGAATCCTGTGTATGCCTTGTGTCTGTAGTATTTTTTAACATTGGTACTTTTGGGTACTGTAATAACCTACTATTAAGTGTCTCTTAATCTGTGTTCAATGTATGCTAACCGCTTCGCAGCGGGGGACATTCTGCTGGCATGCAGAATTAAAATGACGCCCCCCGCAACATCATATGGCCGGGGGCCATCCAACACAAGTAAAAGGTTAAGAGTATTCATGTTTTCTGTTAAATGGCTATTGTGATAGCCATCTATACTGCATACCTGTACTACTTTGCATGTTGAATATGTTTGTAGTATTCTATTTATTATGTTCTGGAACTTGGTGTGTTTCATAATCTGTAGTGCTGCTGTGAGTCACATGCTAGCCAGCTAAATTACATATCTTGTATGAGTTGGGTTTGTGAAATATGTTCTTTCTTATGTGCTGTGTTGGAATTGTGTAAGGTGTTTCCTAAGTGCAGTTGTGACCTTCATGATAGCTGATCATAGATTCATCTTGAGTGTGTGTTGTATTTATGTGATATGTTCTGTCTCAGCATCTTGTGTCAGTGTGTCAGCATGGAAGTCCTTTTTATCCTTTCCCTTCCTCTGCAAAGATATGGTGTTTATATACCCAACGTGGTACCCTCAGGGGATCTACCTTGCTGTGTCATGTCAGACTTTGAATGACGGAAGGGATGGCCCTTTTAAATAGTTATTATGCAGGAGATGGTAGTCCTGCTGAGTGTCCAAGAATCCCTATGCATAATAAATGAGGGCAGGTTTCAGGTAAAACCCCACAACCTGTTAGCAGCACCATAACTAGGTAAAAGGTCAGTCCCAAGAACTGTTATGTAGTGTAATGGCATGGAAAAATAGGTGAGGGGTTAGGTTGCTACCTGAGTCTATATTGAGTGTCTATGTGGAACATATAAGTGCTGGAAGGCCACTGCCTCCACCAGACATTTTTTTTTTTTTTAAATATATTTTTATTGCAGAATCAGGAATAAAAACATCCAACAAACCAACCCGTACACCAACGGTCCCCATCATACAGTGCAATAATAATACAATACACAGCCGAGTGGCCCACATCCCGGAGGCTGGGCGGCGCATCAATAAGTCAGTCCACTGGAGGTACCACGGTGCATGCCCCATTCGGGGCACAGGTCAAGTATAACACTTCGTATCCGCTTTTATCCCACAACAACCAACCCACTCTCTCCATCTGATCCCAGGCCACTCTAATGTCACGTTACTAAAGCCTCACAAGTACCTTCCTGGGCCAACCGGTTCCGGGAGGTTGCCGCTAGCCGGCAAACCTCTTCCTCCAACGACTCCTTCCCACCCAGTACCCCCCCCCTCAACTGCTGCTAATGCGGGTTCCACCATCCCCCTCCTGCTCTCGGGTGACAACTATCAGGAAGCTCTGACAAGCAAGTAGCCACACGGAATCCCTGGCTATAACTGATCAGTGTCCTCGCCTTCGGTCAGGTAGTCCCTCAGTGCCTGCACCACCAGCTCCCAGGACCGTGCCAGTTCCAAGCACTTCTCATTACCAGCCCTAGTCGCCTGGCGCATTCGTAACACACTCTCACAGCTCGACCACCTCAGCAGTTCATTCCTCCACCTCCGTACAGACGGTCCCTCTTTAGACTTCCAATGCCAAGTGATCTCACGCTGTGCCAATATCAGTCCCAACCCAATGAATTTGCTCGTAACCTTGGTCTTTTTGGTATGCGGAAACCAGAGAAGCAGGCATGCGGCCATGTCAAAATCTACCTCCCGATCCGTGACAGCATTCAAGAGGTCCCCTATCTCAGACCAGTAGTCCCCCAATTTCGGGCAACCCCACAGCATGTGGTCAAGATCCACCGCAGGTTCCAGACATCGTGGGCACATGGCATCAAGCACCTGGAAGTGTCGCCGTAACCTCTCCGGGGTCAAATACGCCCTATGGAGCACAAAATAATGCACCTGTTGGAATCTCGCATTCCGCGTCCCCTTCCAGGTCCTGTGTAGCACCTGACCCCATACGGAGTCCGGGATTTGTCTACCGATGCTGGTCTCCCAACGCGACTTCAGCTCAGCTAACGGGGCCAGACCGTCATTTAACATCCTATTGTGGAGGCAGGTCACCGCCTTAACGGTGCCCGCTGCCATCACTACGTATTGGCACACCGTCGTCACCTCCGGTTCAGCCAATCCGCCCCCCCAATGCCTCTGCAGGGCCGCGACAACCGCCGCATGCAACAGGAAGGTACCACTCGGCAGGCCGTATTGCTCCTGCAAGGTTTGGAACGGGGCCAGCGTCCCGTCCACATAAAGGTCACCTACCATCTGTAAGCCCAGGTCCTCCCACTCTAACAATTGGGACCAATCACCCCCATGCGGTAAGGCAGTGAGCATTCCCAGCGGAATTTCCGGTGCGTATGGCCGGCGCTTCCCAGCCCTCTTCAGGTGCCTGTTCCAACATAGTCTGAGCGTCCATTCCTCCATCGTGAGGTCCCTACTGGCCAGTCTCTGTTGCATCACGATAGACGACAAGACATACCTCTGAATGCCCTCCCCCCGGCCAACTTCAGGCCCCCTAAACTCTCTGGCCACATTCTGCGTCAGGACCTGGAGCTGCGCTGCCAGATAATATAGCTCATAGTCGGGGACGGCCACCCCTCCCTCACACTTGGGTCTCATCAGGGTGGTCAATGCCACCCGCCTGCGGCCGTGGCCCCAGAGAAAGCCGGTCACCAACGTCTTCAGCTCCCGAAAGACACCCTGCGGGATCCACACCGGCAATGTTCTAAAATAGTAGAGGAGCCTCGGGAGTGCCACCATTTTCAACAGCGCCACACGGCCCAGTACAGACAGCGGGAGAGAGGCCCAGAAGTCCACACTGCCTCTCAGCGCCCTAATACAGCGCCCCACATTCCCCTCAAGGAGGTCCGCCGTGTCATGGTAGATGCGCACTCCTAAGTAAACAAAACAAGAGGGTTCCCACACTACCGGCCTCGTGAGCTGCGGGCAGAGCGTGGTCTTCCACAGCGGAAACACACAAGTCTTAGTCCAGTTCACCCTGAGGCCTGAGAGCCTCCCGAACCTGTCCAGCATGTCCACCGCGCCCTCAAGAGCTCTGCCAGAGTCTGCCAGGTACAGTAACAAGTCGTCGGCATACAACGAAATATAATGTGAGTCAAGTCCCAGCGCAATCCCGTCAAAAACAACTCCCTGCCTCGCCTGCGCCGCCAGCGGTTCCATTGCTAGAGCAAAGAGCAGAGGAGACAGCGAGCAGCCCTGCCTCGTGCCCCTGCAGACCGGATAAACCGAGGAGACCAGGGTCCCCAGCCGCACCCTCGCCTTAGCCGAAGAATAGAGCACTTTCGTCCAGCCCCGGAACCCCTCCCCAACTCCGAACTTCAACAGCACACCATCTAAAAAATCCCATTCCAAGCTATCAAACGCCTTTTCAATATCAACCGTCAGCACTACCGGGCCTGGATCTGCCAAGGCCGCACTGTCAATGACCCCAATCAGCCGGCGGATATGCATCGAAGTGCTCCTCGAGGGGATGAATCCCGCCTGATCCCTATGCACCAAAGAGGTCATCAGTGGTAGGAGCCGGGTGGCTAGGATTCGGCTCAAAATCTTATAATCAACAGTCAGCATAGACAACGGACGAAAAGACGAAACATCTAACGCATCCCTGCCCGGCTTCAGCAGGGGCACCACCAGCGCCTCCGTCATAGAGTCGGGCAACCGCCCCAATTGTTTTGCCTCCGCATACACAACCTGCAGTCTGGGTGCCAACACTTCCATAAATTTGGCGTAGAACTCGATCGGCAGCCCATCCACCCCAGGGGTTTTGTTCCGCGCCATATGACTAATCGCCCCTCTGATTTCCGCTAGGGTTACAGGGCCCCCCAAGTCCCGGGCGTCCTCCTCATCCAGTACCGGTAGAGGGATCTGAGCTAAATAATCGCCTATGGCCGCGGCTTCCACTTCGAGGTGGCTGGTGTACAGATTCGCGTAGTAGGACTGAAAGCGCCCCAGGACCGCCGATTGCGAATAAACCACCTCCCCATCCTCCTGTCGCACACTCATAACCGGACATCCTCTAGGGTTCGGATCAGCCAACTTCGCAAGGAGCGTGCCCACTTTATCTTGCTCGTCATGCACTTTCACCGCATACAACTTATGATCATAGCACCGCAGTCTCTCTGTCTCTGTCGCCACCGCCTCCTTAGCACGCAACAAGCTGTCTTGCAGCTCCGGTCGCTCGGGCCGCAGTCGTTCCACCCCTCTCAGCACTTCCTCCGCCTTCGCGAGGTCATTCAGCACTGTACCTCTCACAGTCAGAAACCGTCCCATACACACCCCCCTCACCACCACTTTCATCGCGTCCCATTCATTCGCTCTAGTCTCTGTCGACCCAGCATTGACCGTGAAGTATTCGTCTATACCCTGTCGGACCGTGTCACAAAACGCCGGATCCTCCAGCGTCTCCGGGCGAAGTCTCCACGTAGGGACCGCCGATCTCGCCAGCTGCCATTGCACAGAAATCAGCAGTGGGTTATGGTCCGATATGGTTCTAGACAAATACTCAGAGTGAATCACCATCTGCGCCAGAGACTCGCAGCATAGCACTGAATCCAGTCGAACATGCAGATCATGCAGTGCCGAGAAGTAGGAATAATCTCGAGTTTCAGGGTGCTGCGCCCTCCATACATCCACTAAGCCCCTCCTCTCCTGCCAGTCCCTCCTGTGGGTTGCAAGTCTGCGCACTGGGGAGTCTACCAAAGGCGGGTGTGACCTGTCCAACAGCACATCTGAAATGGAGTTAAAATCCCCCGCCAGCAACACAGGGCCCGCCAAATAATACGCTAATGAGCGCGATAAATCCTCGAAGAAATGCGCTTGATCAGCGTTGGGGGCATAGATGTTACATAGCACCACTTCCCTACCACACAGTCGTCCTTCCACCACCACATAACGACCCTCCGGATCTACCCTTTGACTCGCGACTTGGAATGGCGTGCCCGCTCTGATCCATATTAAAACCCCTCTGGCAAACGCTGAGTAAGTCGTGCCAAACACCTGACCCCTCCACCTCCTCTGTAAGGCCCCACATTCCTGCTGTGTCAAGTGAGTCTCCTGAAGCATCGCTATCTGAACGCCCCGCCTCACCAAGTATGCATGTACCTTGTGGCGCTTAACCATAGTTCGAATACCCCGGACATTCCATGTGACACATTTCAAATTAGGTAACGTCCCCATAGAGCATCAATCCCAGCAGTGGCGCATGCCAAGAAATGTGACCCGCATCGCAGCAATTGCACAACCCCTCCAAAACAAACCCTGTAACTCCCAACCCCCCCCTCCCCAGGACAGGGCCTAATAACCCAGCTTCAGCCCCGTTCCAAACCTCAAACACCCAACACATCACACTAATCTGTGGTCGACACCACAGAAGACCTTAAGGGTCTGATGAGGACAATGGAGCACCGAACCAGGACGACAGAGCAACCACCCCGCGCCCACAGCCCCATATTGCCAGAACAGCCCCAAACCTGGCAGTCCAATAGAAGTCAGGAGCGTCCGGGCCTGATAAGAAGTTCAGCGGCCATGCGCCTCAGCCATTAAAGATACCATCAGAAGTTTGTGGGGTAACCTCCGGCCCCTGCGCTCCCCCCACCTCCGAGCCGTCATCACCGGACTTCTCACCTTCACCCTCCGAAGCTGAACCTCTGGAGGCGTCATCCCGCTGCGAGCCCGTGATGGTCGCCGTGGCCTCCAGCGCACTCTGTCTGTCGGCTAGCATTTGCGCCTCTCGCTCGGCCCGTTGGCGCCTATTCCGGGAGCGGATGCGCTGCGACTTCCTGACCCTGACCGGTTGCTCACGATCCCTGGCGGGCCTGTGCGCTCGATCCGTCCCCGCACGATACAGTTCCAGCCAGGTCCATGCTTCATCGGGTGTTTGGAAAAAATGAGCCCTGTCATCAACAATGATCCGCAGCTTGGATGGAAAAAGCAAGGAGTATTGGATCCCTTCCTCTCGCAGCTCCTTCTTTACCGACAAAAAAGACGCCCTGCTCCGCTGTACCTCCTGCGTATAGTCCGGAAAGATCGTCACCTTGCTGTTGTCCACTTGGAAGGGCCCATGATCTCTCGCCCTTTGGATCAGCAGATCCCGATCCTTGTAGTGCAACAGTCTGGCCACCATCGGTCGGGGCGGTCGGCCCTCCAGCGGGGGCTTCGCGGGCACCCTGTGCGCTCTTTCCAGGGAGAAGAAGGGGGAGAGGCCCTCTGGCGCCACCACCGTGCGGAACCAGTCCTCCAAGTAGGCCACCGCATCACCCTTCTCAATTTTCTCCGGAAGCCCCACCACCCTCACGTTGTTCCGGCGGTTGCGTCCTTCCGCGTCCTCTGCTCGACGCTCCAGAATCGCCAGTCGGTGGAGAACGTCATCAAGTTTATGCTCCGCCGTGACCACCGCCGGTTTCAGCTCCTGGAGCAGGTGTTCATTTGATTTCACACGGTCAGAGAGCTTGGCGTGATCCGCTCTCAGCAAGCCAAGCCCGGACGCAACCTGCGCAATATCCTGGTGCAGCTCATCCTTGGTGGTAGTGATCGCGGCCAAAATGGCATCAAGACGGAGGGTCAGCCGCAGCTCCTGTGGCTAGGGTTCCGTTGGGGCATCGCCATCCGCGGCCCCGGACGTCCCGTCTCCCCGCTCATGAGGCGCAGCGAGGTCAGCCCCCTGCGCGGCCATCTTGACGACGTGAAACGTGCCACCCAAACCGCCTCCTTCAATGACGGTCGGCTGCTGCCGCCCTCCCGTCCTTCCTGTTCCCAGGGACACCTGGCGCAGCCCAATGGCAGTTCAAAATATGCGCAGCTCCCCGGTCTCCAGGCAGCGCCAAATGTCCCCCCACGGCGCTCCGTCGCCAACCACCAGCTCAGGGATGGACGCCGCGCTGCCCCACCGCTACCTCCAGTGCGTCATCCAAGTGCAGGGGCTAGGGGTATGAGCCCCCACGGAAGACCGAGAGGCAGGGGCGTCCCACCAGGCAATCGGAGCCCCCCGCCCCCGGCGGCACCAATCTGCGCTGCGTCAGTGCACCGCGGGGTCCATCCACTGATCCTGCTGCTTCACCCCCTCCCGCGGCCAGCCGGGCGTTCACTCGCTCTGGGCAGCTGCCCCTTCAGCACACTGCCAACTCGCCGTCCACCTCCGTGTTCCGGTGGCCTCTGCCTCAGCAACCCCTGTAATGGGTCGGCCACAGTCGTCAGCAGCGCCGCCACCGGTGCAGCGCGAGTGAGGGCTCCACTCTCCTGCCCTCCGGCGCCTCCACCAGACATTAAGCAGCACGAGTACTGTGATGGCAGCATACTGTGTAGTGATTATATCAGTGTACAGGTCCTTTTTACCCTGTGTCACTGGAGTTTGGCCTAAAGGCTCACTCACCAATTTAAAAGTTTCACTGCTGTGTGCCTAGCTCACCCTTGGCCTTCATGCCTAAAGTGCTGCACAGAAGTGGTGACTATGCACTGGTTGTATGTGTGCCTGGGAATAGTAGAGCAGTGCTGTGCAGTACATGCATGATGAGTGCAGTACTGGCTGTATATATGCCTGTGAGGAATACAGGATATAAGAGATGTAGTGTTGTTCAGTTTGAGCACAGTGGAAGCATGTACTGGATATATAGATGCTTGCGAAAAGTACAATACATGAAAGGTTAAGTGTTGTGCAATACGTGCCTGATGAATATGTGTACTGGAAGTGTGTGTGTTTTCAAGTAGCGCATCATGGCACAACACAGAAACACTACAGTAATGATCAGTGAGTAGAGTGAATGAGTGTGCTGAATGCATGCGTGCCTGTGAGGGCACTATGCATGAAAGTAACAGTACTGCATAGAGTGTGTACTGTGTCCATACACTGAGTGCAAATGTGCACGCAATGTTACATTATAAAGAAGACCCTGGGTTCCATTTTGGGAAACTCTGGCCTGCCTAATGAAGACATTAGGAGTTTGGGATTCCCCTCAGAGAGCTTTGCGTATGGCTGCATTCCTGTGAGCTGGGTGGGACACACTGGAGAAGGGAGAGAAAGAGACCCCCATTACACTTCAATGGGTGCACTTTCATTCAGTAATAGATCACAAAGGAAAGGGCCGGGACACATCTAAGGAAGGCAATGGGGCTAAGGGAATGTCTCAGAAAGACTAGAGCTGGGAGCCTGGGATTAACCTTTTGTTGCACATGTTGCTGTGGTTGGCATCGAGGTGTGAACTCTAGTCACTCCTATGGCCTCTGTTGTGTGACTATCAGCTTCAGAGTCTCTCCTACTATAATAGACAGCTTTTCAAGAGAAAACAGAGAGAGGAAAGAGTACACTTCTCTCTTCGGACCTGGTTGGAGGCACCGTCATGCCTGTCGTCGTTGGAGAACTCTACAACTTGCCGGACGCGCTGCGCGGGTCCCGCTGCGTCTGCACTCTCCGTGGGGCATTGGGAGGCGAACTGATTACCCTTGAACCCCTAGCGCACCGGCAGGGCTGCGAGCCGTCTAGCAGGGACTCCATTGCCCAGGAGTCCCTGCGTGTTCCACCTGTGGACGCTCTCCCTGCCGGCCACGCCCCCTGACAGCGGACAAAGCTGCACCCTTTCCGCTATCCAGCGGGAAACCTCGCTTTTCGGACCTGGTTGGAGGCACCGTCATTCCTGTTGCCTGTCGTCGTTGGAGAACTCTACAACTTGCCGGACCCGCTGCGCGGGTCCCGCTGCGTCTGCACTCTCCGTGGGGCATTGGGAGGCGAACTGATTACCCTTGAACCCCTAGCGCACCGGCAGGGCTGCGAGCAGTCTAGCAGGGACTCCATTGCCCAGGAGTCCCTGCGTGTTCCACCTGTGGACGCTCTCCCTGCCGGCCACGCCCCTTGCCCTATCCTGTCCTAACCCTTTTTAAGAGGGCGGAGTAACCGCTGCGCGGTAGAGCGCGGGAGCGCCCGGGGCGAAGACCGGGCAAAGAGCGGGCCGTTTGAGGCCGTTAGAGGCTGGGAGAGACTGGACTGGGCCACTCTCTTTGGCCCTAACCCTCGGTAAATATCTGTATTGCCAGTTTGAATATTTGACTAGCCATCATGTCAATCCGTGAGTATAAAGATAGGGCAGCTAAGTCCAAACTGAAAAATGGTACTCTGGACGATTTCATCACCAGGACACATACAGCCATTGACACAGAGATTGCCAAAATGCAGCACAGAGTGTCCATCGAACTAGATGCTGCCAGAAGACTATCACAGGAGTTATCAGCGGCCAAAAAATCTTCCCTGGGGTCTATAGCTTTTGCTAAAACACCTGACCGCCTAATAGGCCCTGCTCCTACCCTGATCTTAACCGAGGCAGATATTCACCAGCCACCAGCACTCACCACATCTATATTAAAGGGGGGGTTGCCACTAGTATCTGCTGATTCTTTAATAACTTCAATGGTCGGGGACGATGGTGAACAGAAGGAGGGTGAGGGTGGCCCTTTGGGAACGGCGCCAACACCCAAATCTATGGAAATGGAATGGGGTGGGGTGAATTCTTGTATCCCACAACAAGGGCTAAACAATAAAAAGAAGCGTAAATATATAACAGCTTACGCAAGGAAAAAAGCCAAGATTGCCAAGAAACAGCTATCCACCAAGGTACCATTTCTGCTACCACTAGATCCCTCCCCAGTGAGTAACATACAGCCCCTAGAACCAAGATCAGAACCCAGCCCTGAATCACTGGCAATAACTTATGAAAATACTAATCTCGTAATAGAGAGCGAAACTAATGGGGTTCCACTTTGCACCATAAAGGGGAAAGATGTAGAATTTTTGACTGTTGTGTGGGAAACACTCAAGAAATTGTTAACTCCTCTTGAAGCTAAACTCACACACATAGGATCTCAGCTCTTGGAGTGGGAAAAAAGTACTTCGAACCAAGACAAAAAACCAACCCATACACAAGATAAGGATCTTATGGTCAGACTAGAGAAGCTGGTAAAAAGTATGTTGACTCCCCTGATGGAAAAAACTCAAATTATTAACTTAAAACTTGACCAACTTGAATTCTTAACATCCAAAAATACAGCCCTATTGGAGAGTCTAGTAGATAAAAATAAACAACCTGCTGCTATTGGGTGTAATAACATTACTACATTAAAAGAGAGTGCTGAGAAAAACCAGTCACAACCTCAGCAACCGAAAACTGCAGTATCTGCAGATTCCAAAGGTATTACCCCTCGTACAGTCCCAGCTACTTCCTCTAAAACTACTGTGGGATCTCAGTTAAAGAACTCTTTGAAAGTAGCAACTCCAGTAAATACAGCTGCCCCAGCTCTGCTAAATGCTGAGTGGAAAGAAACCCCGGTTAACAAACCCTTAGTTCCTAGTAAAACACCCCTGCCTGGTAAACAAATCTTTGTAAATATACCCCCTGAGGCTTCTCCCTATATGGCAATTTTGACAGGTGTTCCATTAATCGCAGCGAATAAATATGAGAAAATGGAGGACCTTCTAAATAAAACAAAATTTTGCTAAACAATAACAGGCCCCTTTCCCAAGACACTGCTACAAGAATTCTAAGTGTACGGAGGGTCCCCTGGGTTGGGCCAAGTAAGAAAGATCTGGAGGGAGATTGCATCCTGATTAATTTTAGAGACATCTGGGTCAAGGATATGATCTGCAGTAAAGTAAGGTTCGGTAGGATGGGGGACATTCAATGTGTGGGACTTGAATATTTTTACCCAAATCTCTATCATACCATTTCAAAACCTAACCACAGCGGGCAAAGACCACATGGCAGTAATCACTCGGGGTGGGCACATAACTTGACCATGAACCAAGGCACACAAAATTATTGTGGCCCTTGGAATGAGATAAATGACCCCTTTATGGGACCACTGAGCATGGGTCCTTTTACACAAGTCCCGTATAACCCACGAAGACCAAGGTATCAGGGTGAAGAATACCCAGGATGGGCCCCAAATAATAATATCCCACTGAGAAACCGCTTTGATCCATTAATGGGTTTGGACGGTGTAGATTGACCATCATCTAGGTCTGAGGGAAATGCGCCTCTTGCGCTGGATTTGGGAAAGAGTGAAAACACCGGGATAGTCCGCAATAATAATCAAGTTGCGGTGACTGGTGATTGTGATACTGTGAGCATCGGCCCCCTATGTCCAGAGAATGATGTTACTCGTGGCGGAGATAACATCTTGGGTCGTGAGAATCACACATTACCGTCTGGACAAAGCTTTTCAAATATAGGAGACATCCGGGGAAGCACTTATGGGAAACCGGGGCTGTCTCTAATATCTTGGAACATTGCTGGACTTGCTGGGAGACTGGAGGATGATGCATGGTTGGATTATGTAGGAGCCCAGGGGATCCTGTGTTTACAGGAGACTTGGACTAGGACTGCCTATGATATTGAGGGCTTTCAATCATTCAATGTTTTGGCCGTGCCATCGACATCTGGGAGGGCAAAGGGTGGCATAATAACAGCATTGTCCATAAAACTACAGAAGTTGACAACTTCGAAATTGGTGGACACAAACTGGTATCAACTGCTGCTATTAGAGCATCTTTTTCCAGAACCTGTGCTGTTAGTCAACTGGTATCACAATATTTTTAATGTTCGTGATACATCGATAATTGAAAGTCTTAAGGATGCAGTGGGTAAAGTACGAAGCGAGCATCCTTTATCCTCTATCATTTGGGTTGGCGATTTCAAGTGTTCATTGTGCAGCTTTGGAGATTCAAATGTGTGTGGACTGGAGGACTTAAACACACAGCCCTTGATCCATTTCAAACACACACCCCAGGGGGATGCTTTGAACAATATTATCATCTTGAACGACTTATGTGTGGTTGAACCCTGGTCAGCCCCCAGCTTACCGCAAATACCAACTTTTCAGGGTACAAGGGGAGAGATGAGTACCATTGATTTTGTTCTGGTATCCAGTAGCTTTCTTAAATATGTTGATAAGCTCGAGGTGGTGGCTAATCCCGCAAGTGACCATAACCCCCTAATGTTGTCATTGTCTCTCCCAGTACATGAATTACCAAAGATTTGGGATCAGCAAATTAAGTATAGCAAGAATCAGGGAGTTAGTCTAAAATGGGGGAAGGTAAATGCGACAAAATTGGAGGAAGATATATTTGCTAGCTGTAAAACAGAAATGGAAGCATGTCTACTCCCAGCACCTGACCCCCATAAGGTTATTGAGTGTTTTGAGAAATTATGTGGGTATGTAGCAAAGCACCTTAGGAGACCCAAGGGAAAGGGTGGTCAAAAGGCCTTCAGATGGTTTGACTCTGTTTGTTCTGCTACACACCAATCCCTAAAATTAGCCCTGTGCCAAAAACCAAGAAATAGGGAATTGGTAAGAGCTAGTAGAAAGGCCTACAAGGAGGCTATTGTAAAAAGAAAGCAGGACCTAAAAAACAATGCTTGGGAAGACCTTGAAAAGGCTGCAGATCTAAAAGACAGTAGACTCTTTTGGGAGGTCCTAAATCGCCCCCTTTTTAAGAATGACAACAAAGAAACTATAGTTATGCAGGTCACCGCTGAACAATGGGTCCTACATTTTACTAAGATTTTTAATCCAAATTCTATTTTAATAACATCAACCACAGATAGTACAGGGGAACTGGTGTTATCTCCCTCGGCTTTGACCCTCAGCTCTTCATTTACACTGATAGAGATTGAGGAAGCTATAGAGAAGGGTTTATCACTAAAAGCTCCAGGCCCAGATATTGTACCCTTGGACCTTTTTAAACACAATGTTAAAATGTGGGCACCCTTATTATTGAATGTATTTAAGGCTGTCGTGGTTGGGCGTATCCCTGGTTCCTGGAAGGAGGCAATTGTAGTGCCGATTTTCAAGAAGGGTGATAGGTGCGACCCATGTTGCTATCGCCCCATATCCCTAATAGATGCCTCATGCAAAATCCTGGGCAGAGTTATCCTAGCTAGATTAGAAAGCTGGGCAGACTCGACAGGTCTCATAGTTGATTCCCAGTATGGATTTAGGCGAGGAAAGGGGACTGTTGAGCAGTGCCTGAACTTGGCACTAATTATAGGCAAGTACATGAAGGCAAAAAAGTCCGCAATACATCTTGCCTTCATGGACCTGTCAAGTGCATTCGACACTGTTTGCAGACATAAGTTGTGGCAGATGATGGACGACATGGGCTTCGAGGAACCATTGGTCACATTGCTTCGAAGGCTGAATGCAGCAACAACTGTATCAGTTAGATTTGGCCCTGGAGGCGAAATGACAGAATCGATTCCATCAACCGAGGGTGTGCGTCAAGGATGCATTTTGGCGCCTTTTCTTTTTTTGGTGTACACAAACGGGTTAGAAAAGCACTTATTAGACCATGGTTGCGACTTTCCAAAAATTAATGGCAAAAGTATTCCCATGCTTTCCTATGCAGACGATACTGTCTTAATGACATTAACAGGGAATAGCATGCAAGTATGTTTAGATGCCTTCAATACTTTCATGCTGGACCTCGACTTAAAGGTAAATTTTGATAAATCTTTTGTAATGTGTTGTGGTCCTAAAAGGTCAAGCATTAGGAAGTTTGTGGTAAATAATCGCACAATTGGAAAGGTGGAGAAATTTAACTATCTTGGGAATTTGTTTAATAGCAAATTAAGCTGGACTCCACTTATGGAGGTTCGAGCCCAGAGTGCGACCCGGGCAATAGAAGGCATCTTCCGTTTTTGTAGTAAATTGGGCCAAAAACATGTAAAGCACCTTAAAACCCTCTATATATCCAAATGTCTATCGGTGGCCACTTATGGGGCAGGGGTGTGGGGGACTGAAACACCAACTGTGATACAAGTGGTGGAAAATAATTTTATAAAACGGGTTTTATCAGTCCCCAAAGGTAGCTCTAACATATTCTGCCATAAAGAAATGGGATTGGTCAGTGTTTCTGATACTATTCGTTTGTCCCCTTTATTGTTATGGGGCAAAATATGGCGATCTGAAGACTTGCAACTAACTAAAGATATTATCATTGATTGCATGGCTTTAGAAAATTCAAAACAGATCCCTTGGTTGTCCTATGTTTGTAACATGTTTAAAACAATTGGTTTGGGCTCTTTTTATGACAATCCAGAAAAAATAGAGGGAAACCAAAAGGCGGTCATAAAGACAATGTACTGGAAATCATTGAATCCACCATCTTTGGACGATGTTAATGTATATGTTTGTAAACCTCAAACTCAGTTTTATTTAACATTTATTCTTAATGCTCAATGGCGATTCTTACTAACCAGATTTAGACTGGATATTATGCATTTTCTGCTTGCTTTCCCGAAACAAGGGGGTTGGTGTGAGAGGCTGCCCCCTTGTCCATGTAATACAGGGTTAGCCAAAGCACCATTCATCTGGTCCTCTTTTGCCCCTTATATCAAGAACCAAGAATCCGGTTTATTAAACCAATTCTGAAGGGGAGGCAATTTTGCACTTATAAGGAAGGGTATGATTACCTGTCATCACTATCCTCTGCTGAAACCTGTTGCGCCATGTTAAATTTTATCAGAGTTTCGTTAAAGATTAGGAAGAGCTATGGTCAGTATTAATATGTATATTATGTTTTCTGGCCAAAATTATGTACTTATATTTTTATAATGGCCTTTTTTATGCCTCTTACAAATTTTGGTAAACTGTGTATTTAAAATGTTCTCTTATGAGGTTTGATGGTTTGTATGTTCAGCACTTTTATGATCCATTTTATGAATCGAATAAAGTTTTGAAATGAATGAATACACTTCTAAAAAAAGCAGAACTCCAACATAAAACTTAAAAGACTCAGACCCTAAATTACATTTGGCGTCTGGAAAAAGAGTATAAAGAGTATAAGAAAGGTTGGTTGAGACCCCAAATGTGTCTTCTGCCAAGCAGCTCGTCTTCTGGCTGTATGAGGAAGGGAAGTGCTGCAAGCCTTCTGGCTGTGACCTGGACTGGGGGCCAAGGCCTGCTAGTTTTCCTGCTGGGTAAGAGGGCATCACCCTTTGAAACCAAGGCCAGCTGCTCTGGAGCCTGGAGCATCATCGCCTGCCTGCTTGCCAAGATCAGTGTGCTCTGTGAGGAAGCGGAACGCGTGGAAGGGAGCGAGGCCCAGAAGGGAGCTCTGACAAAAACTTCCAGTGTGAGATTTGAGGAGACAGCTGTGCACTGGATGTGTCCTTGTCTATGTGCAGGATCAAATCAGCGACCCCCGGATGCCAAGAGAGGGCCACAGTGGACTCAGCAGTGAATCAGGAGCTGTGTCAAGAGCGGTAAATCCAGCCTGTACCACTTGGTTGCAATGACTCTGTATGCCAGGAGGGGCCACCATGTCAGTAATTGTTGCCAACAAAGTGCCAAGACCTGTGCGGGCCTTAGCAGTGACATCATATGCCAGGAGGGGCTGTTGTGGTATATGTTCCTGTGAAATACAGACTGATGTCTTGCCAGCAGGTACTGCAGCAACTCCGTGTGCCAGGAGGGATTACCAGTACCCAGTACTATAAATGTTTGGGATGTCGCCTGAGTATATTGAAGCTGCGGCCTGCAGGTCAGAAAGAAGCACTAAGACCAGCCCTTCGACCTGACCCGTGGACTCCAGAGTAGGTTGAGAGGACTTCGCCCCGTCCCTGTTACCGTGTCGGGGCTCAAGGATCAACCCCCTCCCCTTGATTAGGAAAATCTGAATTTACCCCACCAGTGGAAGCTAAGAGCACCTCCGATTGCTGTTGAAGCCGGCTCTGCTCCTGAGAATAGAACCTGCACCTGCTCTGTGCTGCCACGCATCTAGAGTGCAGATCAACTTGACTGAGCAGGAGTGGAACATTGGAAGCACCTGAAGTCAAGGCACCCTCTGTAGTGCAGAAAGTTTCTGTGCTGCTGTATATTAATACAGGCCTTCCAGGCTCAGGGTCATTCGCTGATAAGGTGCTGTGTCACCATAGACACTTTTGACTGCTTCCAAAGAGTGGCCTCGTGGACACCCCAACCACATTACAAGAAAAGGTGTGAGACCGGGATTTACCAGTTAAACACTAGAGCCCCGACCTCAAGGGGATTGTGTTATTGCTTTCGAAAGCTGAAATTCTCTTTTTAATATAAAAACAAATACTTCACTGGTCATTGATTTATTGACATTACTGAGTGCACTTCGAGTTATGAGTCGTGTTTATCTACACTTCCCCCACGAGGGAGCCTTTAACTGGTTATCCACAGCTATCAATGAGAGTTAAGTGCAGCAGGGGTACTAGGTCCAGTTGCTCAGGACCCATAGTAGGTTGGACCCTGGGAGATCAGGAGAAGACCTCAACCACAACAGTTGACTCCAAAAGTTCCTTCATTGCCTGTGGCCCTCTTCAAGAGGTTTTGGCACTGTTACTCTTAATTTCTATAGTCAGACTCCTCAATTGTTATGTTATGCAAAAGCCCTCCAGCATACAAGACAAGAGACCCCATGAGCTCTCTAACCTATATAAAAGGGCCTTGATTGGAGTTCATCTTATTGGATACCTTTGGTATTTGTTAATCACAAAGAGCCTCTGGTCAAAAATTAGGGTTAGATAAAGGGCATGAGTATCACTAGATTCAATGTGAACTTCGATTACAGAGTCCCATATAACTGCACAACCTAAAGCTAGTAGATCACAGATGGTCCTCTTTTCATGACCCAAGTTGCTGGTGCTTGAAACAATAAAATAACTATACATAACATAACATAACATAACATAACAACATAACAAAATGTAACATATCATGACATAAGACAACATAACAAAACATAACAACATGACATACCAAATTATAACATAACACAACAAAACACAATACATATTTCTGATTGTTGCATTGATTATATATTAATTTAGAAGGTTCTTCTAATTTGCCTTTACAGCGAAGTATCACATTTTTTGAGAGAGGTTTACAAGTGGCGTGCCTATTCTCATGCACCCCATTGGAATTATTTAGTATGATGTTACAACGCATTCGTTGCAATACATGCCTTTGCCACGCATGCTTTACAACACGATTGCCTTCCCCACGCATATCCTTTACCACAAAGATGCCTTTAACACGCACACTTTTACTACGATTTTCGTTGTATGTATGTTAACAGCATTTTTAGGTAAAGGATACCTCCGATCACTATTTATGAACCCTAAAAATTAACCCTTATAATTTTCCCCTTCGCAACACCACCCCCTCATTCCCTCTTACCTCTCCACATCCTCTCCACTCCAAGCACTTCCGAGGTGATGTTTCACATCGTTAGGAGGAAACAGAAGTGTCTTTCTGTTTCCTCTAACGACGCCTATTGCCTCCCGATTTTTTTTTTTCAGATTCTTAATTTTACGGAATCAGGTGTGTTTCTTTTTTTGGGGGAGAGTGGAGACCCCCCCAAGCCCCCTTTTCTAAACCCATGTTGTTGTTTTTTTTTTCTACGGGGGAGACCCCTCCAAGCCCCCGTTTTTTTGGTACCTTTTGCACACATGCCTTTACTATGTATCTCGTAGTAAAGGTATGCATTGTAAAGGCTATTCGCTGTAACCACGAATGCATTGTAATGCATGCGTAGTTATGGTTACACGTGGAAACGGCTGCGCAGTAGTGGCAGTTTCCCAAATGTATTGTCTCTTGGTAACTGTTTTGGGCAGGCACTAATGAATCTACTTACCGCAACCCTGAAACTGCTACATCTACAATTGGTAATTTTGCTTTGGAATTCTAGGGCCTATCCAAATACAAGGAGTGCTCTGCTAATTTTGCCACACTGAAGAAAAGTGTAATTTGAGAGTGAGGATTGCTGAGGTGAGCAGACTTCTCCATTTCCCATCAGCATACATTGTCCCTTTGGACTCTGTAGACTAGGTACTTCCAAATGACCCCTGTTGTGTAACGTAGCTCTGCGGCCATCACCAACATTTGGCAGCATGCATTAAAAGCCACACTACCTGTGATCATTTTCAGTGTCATCTTAAGGATTTTGTGGGTCCTGGGCAAAACATAATATAAAGGTCCCTGTACGGTACAAATTTGAATTGCATTACCCATTTCCTGGTAATTGAAGCCCACATGATGCCAAACAGTACTAAATTATATGTTAACAGCGTCACATAACTAGTTGAAACTTGTCTTGACCAGGATGTCAAAAGTCTTTAAAATGACACAGGGTAAAATAGTCAGTTGTAGCAGTAGGCAAAGAGTATAGATACAGAATTAGAATAGCCAGAGATCAAATAGAGAGAAAGTTCACTTTCCCATGGGGTCTCTTG
This sequence comes from Lissotriton helveticus, assembly GCF_964261635.1. Lineage (NCBI taxonomy): Eukaryota > Metazoa > Chordata > Amphibia > Caudata > Salamandridae > Lissotriton > Lissotriton helveticus. The sequence goes on from NC_136070.1 coordinate 646,554,905, forward strand.
GGAGGGAGGGGGGGCATCTTGCCTATCCATCCTGTGGCATTCAAGTCCACCAGCCACACGCCATAGGGCTCTAATAATTTGTCAGTGCTGCATTTGGTTGTCTTTTGAGCATTCTGCTGGGGTGGTGCCAGGATTTGAAACCCAGTAAGTACCTCCCACCTCAATGACTGATGGCCCCATATGCCCAGAACTGAAATACTGAATGATTGATTTTTTAAAAAAAAAAACAGACTTTAATTGGTTTTCTAAAAGCCCCATTGGCATTATGAAAAACCAAGTGGGAAGGGAGTATGCAGTACAATTGTAAACATTAGCAGTTATATGGTTCTCCCAGGGTTGACTGCAATCCAAAGTTGAAATACTGAATGATTGATGCCGCCACTACATCCACCACACATATTGAATGACTTCTGCCTCCATACCCCCATGTACTTCAATATTGAGTGGTTGATTCCCCCTGCATTTCATGTACTATAATTTTACTCAATAGCTTCAAGGACAGCTTGTACTGTGCTGACATTGTACTTGTTTCAGAACAGCATTCATTTGTTTACATGCAACTATAAACAATCAAAAAGGGCACAGAAAAGGAGACCACCCAGAGTACATTTATGTTTAGTACCATGAGGTAATGAGGGGTTTTGGTTTTGACCACTTACCTCCCTCAGGCACTGCATATGGTCTACAGCAGCGGATTACTGACCCCAGGCGGGCTCGTATTTGCAACTACAGGAGAAGCAGAAAAAATCATGAGCTCATTCTCTCTAAAACTAGATTTCGCCATTAAGTCATGTTGTTATACGGTGTTACGCCCTGTGCAGCCACCTTCTTGTTGAGATGTAGTAGCTAACTACTCAAAGGAACACATACATATTCAACTGCCATGGTCTCCATGTTACTGGCCTCACCACATTCTTTGAGCCTCCTTGGTGTGCTGCCCTATATTTCACCCATGCCTTGAAGGGGAAGTAAATTGTTTAGTTTTGTGTAACTCTTTCACTTCACATTGAAGGCCTGTAGTGGGGTGAGAACTAAACATGATGTTTGTGCAACTTTGGTAAAAAGATCAATCTCCCACACTTTTTTGGAGACACTGAATCAATTGTGAACAAATCTTAGAACATCCCAATCGACAAACTCTTTTCATCAAGGGGTTAACTAAGTGAGCACTGTAATTTGCTCACTACTTATTCTCCCAATCCTTTAAAATCATGCTGGGAGTTGGGAAGGAACCATATGTCTAGCTCCAATCATTTCTCAGTTACCTAACAAAAACAAAGTTCAAAGTTACTCCAAAATTTGTTACCGATCCCTGTGTTTTTAGTGACACTACATAGTTTACCTCTCCTATTTTAAAAACACATACATGTCTCATGCTTTTCCCTTGCTCACTTGATGCTTCCTTGAACTCTTTCTGCTATATTTGCTGCTATTGTCTTGGTCCCTTAAGCTGTAAACTTTCCCACTAATTAGAGTACGCTTTTGTATTTCAGAAACTCAAACCCTGATAATGACAACTAAGCATGATACCTTATTTACACTTACAGGCATGAAATAAAAACTCACATTGATGGACATCTTGAATTGACTAAAATCCTAATGTCAGCTGTGGTTGTTGGTGCTCGTACAACTGGACGGTAGGCAAACAGCTAGGAATTTAAAAAAAAGTCAGTGTGTGAAATAAAAGAACTTCAGTTGCCACACATTCCATGAGTTGTGAAATTCTGAGATCAATGACATATCCTCCGAATTAGGAAACAGTATAAGATACGGGGCATATTTACAAAACAATGCTGGAGCGTGGTGTTACACCAAATTTGCTATGACAAACACATGGGGCCCCTGAAACAAGGACAAACCGTAACAGGGAAATAAACTTTTTTAGAAAAAAGCAATAGCACCGGGCTCAGTGCTGTTTATACAAAGAATCTGCGCGCTAACTGTAGATACTTTCTAACATAATAAACTCTGTATCAATCCAGTTAAGAAAATATTTTTAGTTTTATTAATCTTTGTTTTTTGTTTAGTATCAAAAACATACAATATATCTACATTCACTTTTCTATTATGCACATGAATAAATACACATTGTTGCATATATTACTTCAATAAGTTCAAACACAAATTTGATTTGGTTATCACAATTAGGATTATATGACAGATTTTTTGCGTTTTATCTCATTTTATACAGTAAATTTGAACATATTGTGAACATAGAAACAAAAAAATACAAAAAGACACTGGTAGTGATTTGCAGAATACCACCAACACGTTTCGGCAAATGCCTTCTTCAGGATTTTTCTTTTACAACGGAATACTACGAAGCAAGAAAAATAAATGATCTAGAGTTAAAGCGCACTGATTACATATATATATCAAAATGTCAACATTATGTACAAACAGTGGTAATTCTGAGTCTATGGCTTGAAACAATGGGCTTGAACACCGCTGCTGTCATTTATTATAAGTGGACTGATCAAACATACACCCTCTCATCCTCTAGTGTGTTTTTTTGCTGTACACTATATTACAAAAAAAAACATAAAAATTGTGACATTTCCTAAAATATATACATAGGAAAAGGCCCAAATCGTACGGTGGAGACTTAAAAATAACCTATAGCAAAACTAACTTATTTTTTGGGGGGGGCACCTGAGTTTTTGGCCCGGGACTCAGCAGCCATCTTGGGAAACTACCAAATCCAAACAGTTCTGAAACTAGACACCCAAGGGAGTCAAGGGAGGTATGGCATGCATGGGTCCCCCAACGTTTTCCTACCCAGAATTCCCTGCAAACTACACATGTGAGGTATCATTTTACTCAGGAGAACAAGGGGAACGTTGGGTGGTAGGACAATTGTGCCGGCACGGAGATCCCATGCAAAAATGTATGGAAAAGTGTTTTTTAACCTAATTTTAAGGTTTGCATAGAATTCTGGGTAGGAAAACGTTGGGGGATCCACGCATGCCATACCTCGCTGGACTCCCCCGGGTGTCTAGTTTTCAGAACTGTTTGGGTTTGGTAGTTTCCCAGGATGGCCCCCGAGCCCCAGGCAAAAAACTCAGGTGCCCCCTCCCAGAAATAAGTTAGTTTTGCTATAGGTTATTTTTAAGTCTCCACCGTACGATTTGGGCCTTTTCCTGTTGCAGCCACTATGCTTACCCACGCAAGTGAGATATCATTTTTATTGGGACACCTGGGGGAATGCTGGGTGGGAGGAAATTTGTGTGAGCCCATTGATGCCACGCTTTCCCACACAAAATGTTTGAAAAAACGGATTTTTTCAGCTAAAATTGAGGTTTGCAAGGGATTCTGGGTAAAGGAGCATTGGAGGATCCACGCAAGCCATACTCCTTGGAAGCCCCCGGGTGTCTACTTTACAGAAATTTGTGGTTTTGGTAGGTTTCCCTAGATGGCCGTCTAGCACGGGGCCAAACACCATGGTAACCCTCCTTGCAAAAGCTGGTGGTTTTGACATAGGCAATTTTGAAGTTGCCTTTGTCAAAACCACCAGCTTTTGCAAGGAGGGTTACCTGGGTTTTTGGCCCCCTGTGCTACACGGCCATCTAGGGAAACCTACCAAACCCACACATTTCTGCAAAGTAGACACCCGGGGGCTTCCAAGGAGGTATGGCTTGCGTGGATCCTCCAACGCTCCTTTACCCAGAATCCCTTGCAAACCTCAATTTTAGATGAAAAAATCTGTTTTTTCACACATTTTTGTGTGGGTAAGCGTGGCATCACTGGGCTCACACAAATTTCCCCCCACCCAGCGTTCCCCTAGGTATCCCGATAAAAATGGTACCTCACTTGCGTGGGTAGGCATAGTGGCTCCAACAGGAAAAGGCTCAAATTGTATGGTGGAGAATTAAAAATAACCTATAGGAAAACTAACTTATTTTGGGGGGGGGGGTCACCTGAGTTGTTGGCCCGGGACTAAGCAGCCATCTTGGGAAACTACCAAACCCAAACAGTTCTGAAAACTAAACACCCGGGGAAGTTCAGGGATGTATGGCATGCATGGGTCCCCCAACAATTTCCTACCCAGAATTCTCTGCAAACCTTAAAATTAGGTTATAAAAACACTTTTCCATACATTTCTGCGTGGTATCTCCGTGCCAGCACAAATGTCCTGCCACCCAGCGTTCCCCTTGTTCTGCCGAGTAAAATGATATGTCACTTGTGTGGGTGGACCAAAGCAGAACAGGCTAAAAATGTAATTTTAAAAAATTGTAGCGTTCGGTATTTACAAGAAAGCACTGAGAATTCTACTGTTTTGAGGTCATCCTAGTCTCAGGCCTTTGGCCCACCCACACATGTGAGGTATCATTTTACTCGTGAGAACAAGGGGAACGTTGGGTGGTAGGACAATTGTGCCGGCACAGACATCCCACGCAAAAATGTATGGAAAAGTGTGTTTTTAAACTAATTTTAAGGTTTGCATGGAATTCTGGGTAGGAAAACGTTGGGCGACCCACGCATGCCATACCTCGCTGGACTCTCCCGGGTGTCTAGTTTTCAGAACTGGTTGGGTTTGGTAGTTTCCCAAGATGGACGCCGAGCCCTGGGCCAAAAACTCAGGTGCCCCCCCAAAAATAAGTTAGTTTTGCTATAGGTTATATTTTAGGTCTCCACCGTACGATTTGGGCCTTTTCCTGTTGCAGCCACTATGCCTACCCACGCAAGTGAGATACCATTTTTATCGGGAGACCTGGGGGAACGCTCGGTGGGAGGAAATTTGTGTGAGCCCAGTGATGCCACGCTTTCCCACACACAAATGTGTGAAAAAACTGATTTTTTTCAGCTAAAATTAAGGTTTGCAAGGAATTCTGGGTAAAGGAGCTTTGGAGGATCCACGCAAGCCATGCCTCCTTGGAAGCCCCCGGGTATCTACTTTGCAGAAATGTGTGGGTTTGCAAGGTTTCTCTAGATGGCCGTCTAGCACGGGGCCAAAAACCCAGGTAACCCTCCTTGCAAAAGCTGGTGGTTTTGACATAGGCAATTTTGAAGTTGCCTATGTCAAAACCACCACCTTTTGCAAGGAGGGTTACCTGAGTTTTTGGCACCCGAGTCATTCCACGGGGCACGTCAAGCAGGAACCATGAAGGTTTTCGGTCTGACGAACAGAAGTTGCAAGTAAGTAAATATTGGCCAATGTGATTGCAGAAAACGATTGAGCGCAGTCTCTCAGAGGCTGGATTCGAATGCCGCATGTCAGCTAATGCACAGCTGACAATTGGCGTATGTTTACTTTACTTTACAGGGGACGGACTCTTGTCGTCTTGGTAACGCTGGTGCCCATGAAGCGGTAGTTCCGCAATTGAGCGTAAGCATTAAACAATACAAGTCGCATATATGAATTATGGCGACATTGACACGACTGCTCACAAACAATCCTCGGCAGCCGTCCATGTCGCAGCACGATATAGATCACTCTCCTATATATCGGCCCCTTGTGTTTTTTCACACACGATATTGTCTGACGCCAAAATCATTTCGACACCTCCCATTTTGGCGCCGGTTCTTTGATCGAATAGGCACAACCCGGCAATTATCACTGTAGTACTGTTGCATGACCGCAATAGACCAAACCTACATTTGATATTTAAATGCCGACATGACCCCACACCTGGATCATACGATCGGGGCAACGATCATAAACCTATGTGTTCAATGTGGTACATTCGTTTTGTCTGCCCCTGTATGTGACCCCACCCTGTTCTTTGTCTTCCTGTTTCTTACAGGTTTTTTCCAAATAAAAGGAATAATGCACTTTTTTCACGAAATCGCAATTTGCGGTTTCCGATTCGGACTAGGGCAGGACGCTCCTTAGCGAGAGCGGACCACCCAGTTCGAAAACACCACGGTCCTGACGAAAACCCTTGAGTAAATATATGGGTTGAAACATGTAGACCAAGGGAAAGCTGTTCTTCTTTTAAAGCGCGCATTATTGCTAGCGTGTGCTTAGGCGCGCAGCGCGGTAACGTTTTAAAAATTATTTCATCGTTTTTGCATTTTGTGTAAAACTTAAAATTGCATCCTTTGTATTTTAATCCCCATCAGCCTGCCCACATACTTGCAATTAAAAAGTGCCCCCACCGCTTTTAGAGCGGATTACAGTGTTTAATCAGTGCTGCTCGAGGCGCCCGGCCGCCATCTTGGGACTGCTATTGATTCAGTGGGCCACTTGTCAGAGCGCTCTAGTGCTCTGCGTGACATCAGGTGAGCCTGTATTTAAAGCTCACACCCTCCCGCGCAGCGGTGACGTGCAGCGGAAGCGCCTGACTCTCGCCTGAGTCAAGCCAGAGTCTGCCCGTCTGCGCCCGTCAGCGCTAAGGAGGCGCGATAGGCGGGAGACTCTGAGCCTTCTTTGGTCGTCTCATTACGCAAATGTCAGATTCAGGTATGTCCCGGGACTATCTTTTATCGTTCCAACATCCTCAGGCCCTCTGTCATGACTCTTTAGTCCCGTCAGACTGGTATGGTCCAGCTAGCTGTGCCCATTGCCATCAGACCTTAAGTCCTTTGCTACCGACCCAGACACCTATAGACACTACATTACTTCGGGGCGGATTAATTAATGCACGCTCCTTAGTGAAAAACGCCCAGAATGTCTATGACTTAATTACTGAATTTCAGTTGGATTGCCTCTTTATTACAGAGACCTGGCTGAAGCCATGGTGTAATCCTGCTTTAGCCATAGCCCTCCCCCCAGATTATCTTATCCAGCGGTTGGATAGACATGAACAACGGGGAGGGGGTCTGGCAATTATCTACCGGAACACCTTCAGATGCTCCATAGAGCAACTGACGGAAATAAAGGAAGCAGAAGCATTGGCTTTCTCTATGACTATCCATAGCTCCCTTGTATTTTCCGGTGCTCTCATTTATCGCCCCCCAGGTCCTTCCACTAAATTCTTGGACTCCGTTGGTGCTGTGTTGAGTGATCTGACCCTTAGGTTTTCTAACTTTTCGGTGTTGGGTGATCTCAACCTGCATCTTGAGTCCCCTAATGACCCTGGAGTCAGCTGTTTCCTGGACACAATTGAAGTGTTGGGTCTCACCCTTGTGAATCAGGAACCCACTCACCGAGCAGGGCATCTACTTGACTGTATTTGTTCCAACTTTTCTAGTCTGACAATCAATTCCCCTCGACCACAGTTATGGACAGATCACTTTTTTATTCCTTTTTATATAGCTGGGGTTCGGAAACCCACTATCAATTTTTTAAAATGTAATGATAAACCTTATACCAGACATACTCCAGATTGGAAGGCATTGGCCAGCAGACCTGATATTGTTGATGAATTTAGGAATAGGCTACCAGCCTTTGTCGACTGTACTTCGTCGGACTATCAGAACTTTTGTGATTGGATCACCGGAGTGGGCACGTTACTCAAACCATCCAGAAATGAGAACTTCAATCCTAGGATGACAAAGAGGAAAAATGCCCTTTGGTTCTCACCAATGCTCAAGCTTGAACTGGGCAAGGTGAAAACATTAGAACGAAGATGGCGTCGTAACTACGACCCTGCCGCTCGTGCCACTTATCTAGCAGCAAGACGGAAGTATCATGCAGAGATAAAATTTGCAAAAAAATCACACTACTTACAGGCTATTTCCTCTGCTGGCCAGGAACAAAAAGCAATTTTTAAGATTGTCAAGGACTTCATGCATCCTTCAGCTCTGTCGCAAGAGATCCCTCCATCGCAAGATCTCTGTGATGCGATATCTGACTACTTTGACAACAAAATCCTGACCATCACAAAGACTTTCCCGTCTGTAACCACCACAATAATAATGTCTGGCGAGACTGTGAAGACAACTCCCCCTCTCCACTTTGATGAGTTTGTCCCAGTACCCCTGGAAGAATCTGCTAAAGCCATTCTGGCCAGCAAATCAGGTTCTCCGTTTGATCCCTGTCCCCTTCCGGTGTTGCACTTTTTAATAGAGATGGTTAATCCTATGATTAACAATATGATTAACTCCTCCCTAGCAACTGCAAGCATCCCTAACGATTGGAAACTGGCAGCTGTGAAGCCACTTCAAAAGAAGGCCATCGTGGATCCTACTACCCTCTCCAACCTACGCCCGATTTCCTTGCTACCCATTCTTTCTAAACTGACTGAAAAGTTTGTCAACAGCCAACTGACTAACTTTCTGGAGAAGAATAACGTACTCCACTCCAATCAGTCAGGATTTCGGTCAGAACACTCTACCGAAACAACCCTATTACTTACTGCTGAAACCTTAAGGGCTGCAATGGATCAAGGGAAGCAGGCCGTCCTTATCCTACTTGACCTGTCGGCAGCCTTTGATACCGTGTCCCATAACATCTTAATGGACCGGTTGGCTGCCGCAGGAGTAGGAGGACAGGTGTTGGCTTGGTGTAGAAATTTCCTTACCAACAGGCGCCAAATAACTGTGTTAGGCCCATACCAATCTGAGGCTAAAAACGTCAGCTCAGGAGTGCCACAGGGCTCTAGTTTGAGCCCTGTTCTTTTCAATCTTTATATGGCACCTCTGATGAGTTTGATCGCGTCATTCAAGATCAGCTCGATCTCTTACGCTGACGATACCCAGTTGATTTTAGTGCTGGATAGGGAACGACCAGGTGCCGAAGAGAATCTTAGGGATTGTCTTGCAGCAATATTCAAGTGGATGAACAACAACCATTTGAAGTGCAACGCCGGAAAAACGGAAATTCTACCAATGGGTAATCTTAATCTTTTCTCCCCCACAGCATGCTGGCCACCAGATGCTGAAGTACCACCTAACACAATTGCATCTGCCCGTAATTTGGGCATCAAATTTGATGACCATCTTTCTTTTAAACCCCAGGCTGTAGCTGTAGCAGGCATGTGCTTTCAAATTATTAAAACACTCAGAAAGTTTTTTGACCTTCTGCCTTTATCTGCGAGAAAAACTGTCGCTGTAGCCTTAATCAACTCCAGGCTAGACTACTGTAATGGACTTTATGTTGGGGCAAATAAAATCGTCCATCATAAATTACAGATGGTCCAAAATGCGGCAGCACGTCTCGTATTACGCCTGCCTCGCAAATCATCAGCCTCAGCAGCCCTGAACACCTTACACTGGCTGCCAATAGGGAAAAGAGTCTTATTCAAACTTCTCTTAATCACCTTTAGGGCTTTCTACAAACGTGGCCCATCCTATCTTCAAAATGGGTTTAAAAGATACCATCCAGCGCGCTGTCTGAGATCTGCAAATCAAAACCTACTCACCTTGCCCCATTTCAAACTCGTCACTAAGGGTGGCAAATCCATCTTTGTACGTGGTACCAAAGCCTGGAACAAACTCCCCCTTTCCCTACGATCTATTCCGCAAGAAGCCCTTTTCAGGAAGTCTCTGAAAACGTGGATTTTCTCTCTGCCCGACGCCTCTTGTAAGACCTTAGTGTAATGTGTGTGCAGAAACTAGGACATTCCTTTCCGTTCCCAACTGGTCCATCTGAGTTGGTGAGCGCCAAGATACTCCTTGGAGTGGAAGCTGCGTGGTATAAATGTCATTTACATTATAGTTTTGTAAGATTCACATTCACATAGCACACTTTTGCTATTTTTATATATCTTCTAACACTATTTTTGACACCAAAGCCTACCTAATTAGGCACAGGTGCCACACTTGATTTTAACAAGGGTTCAAGCACTCAAGAATAAAATTACTTGCAATGAGTAGTGTTGGCCCCTTTTAATATTACATTTATTGATAGATTTGAACACATAAAAGAAAACTAACCAGCTCCACTGTAGTCAGGTGTCGCAGCACACCCTATAGGCACTCGGCCTATGGGGTGGGACCCCAATGATGAAGCATGTCACCAACTAGGTTGGTGAGTGAGGGGTCTTCTACAAGGATATGCATTATTCAGCAACAGGTTGGGTCATATGCTGCTGAGTAGAGCACATAAGCTCACAATCAGAGAGATAACTCTCTGTCCACGAGGGGTTACTCCTCCATTGTTTTTTGTAAATTACTTGGGGGACCAGGAGTTCCCACTTCACATAGTGTCAAAAAATATTATTCCCTCACTCTCTCTTTTGTTATTAAGATTTAGGCAGCGCACAGCTGCGAGAGTATAAAACACATTAGATACTACACAACACTGGCCAGATCCATTGCAAACATGGCCGAAAATCAGGGCCTCTCCTATACCTCTGCTGAGATAGAGGAGATATTGAGTGATTTATCTGTGTTTGCAGATGCAAACATAGCACAGAGCATTTCGACAACAAAAGACTGGGAAAATCTTACAGAACTGAAGAGGAACAGAATCAGAACCATCCTACACGGGACGATTCTAAAGGAATACTTGAGCAACAGCATGGCACCCAAAGGGCTACTAGTCTCAAATGCACCTCACATCTTCCTTGAAGACGAAGTATTTCGAAAGGACTGGGCAGCTATAGCGTGGCACTGCACGCACGATTGGATAGTGCTGATCCTCAAAACAGCCCTAAGACTCTCAGAAAAAATCCAAGTTGAGATCCAGGTGACAGAGGGCAATATGAAAGCCACCATTACAGGTTTCAAAAAGAAGCTTGACGAGCTGAATAAAGAAATGATAGACTACAAAGATAATCTGACACAGCAGAAAGTGCAGAAGTTCCAGAAAGACCTAAAGAAATTCTCCTATACTAAGGCATACCCATACTCCGATCCAGAGTTTGCTCCACCGTCAAAAGGAGAAGACAACTCAGATGCTTCGAGCAACGCGTCAAGCAACACATCTAATTCTAGTGTGCACTCTGGTGGAGGTAATACCAAACCGAGAGGTAGAGGACGTGGTAGAGGACAAGGAAATTGGCCACATTTCGCTCCAGCGCCAATGCAAGGCCCACCTGACCCTTACTACCACCCACAAAATATGCCAATGTATGGCTGGCAACCACCCTTCCAGCAACCATTTTTTCAACCGAACCCCTACACACCGCCTTTTTTATACCGGGGCGGAAGGGGAATGTCTTGACCGTCATTTGTGCTTGTTTTTTCCCTCGCTGTTTTTGCCCGGATTTAGTGCTGTTGTGACCAACATTTGTGCTTGTTTTTCCTTCCCTCGCTGTCTCGGCCCGTATTAAGTGTTGTTTTTGACCACCAGCTGTGCTTGTCTCCCTCGTAGTCGCTGCCCGCTCTCCCCCGTGTTTCCCGCCTTCCTCGCCGACCCCGCCCCTTTTTTCATTCTGTTCCCTCCCCGCTCCCGCCTCCCAGCTGCTCCGCCCACCCGCGCACTTCGCCTTAAATGGCGAATTTGCAAACGCGCAGCGGTGACGCGCAGCGGGCGCGCCGATTGTGCGCCGAAGGCGCGCCAAAGGTAAGCCCGTCTGCGCCCGTCCGCGCCTGGACCGCGCCCAGTGCCAGGAACCCTGGCCCCCACCGACGAACGCCGACCCGACGGACCTACAACTCCGCCGATCTCATCGCACTCAACACCGGCCGCATCCCAGGATGTCATCAAGCCGCCCCGAAGCACACCCACGGACCCTTCAGCTGCCACGCCTGCAAGTTCACCTGCATCCGGACTCACCCTGCCCCAGCACTCGCCAAGCCGAACATCAGCAGCAACCACCTCAAGTGCATCCTGCTCAACACCCGCTCCGTCCACAGACACGCCGTAGAACTCTGGAACCTCCTCGACACCACCGCCCCCGACGTTGCCTTCCTCACCGAGACCTGGCTGAACGCCTCCTCAGCCCCAGATATCGCCATCGCCATCCCAGAGGGCTACAAGATCATCCGGAGGGACCGCACCGCCAACCTGACGGGAGGAGGCATTGCCATCATTCACAGAGACACCATCCGCATCACGACCAACACCGACGACACCCTAACCACCGCTGAACACCTGCACTTCCAGATCCACACCAACCCGCAGACCACCCTCAGAGGCACCCTGATCTACCGACCCCCGGGTCCACGCACACGATTCAGCGAGGACATCGCCGACTTCGTCAGCCCGCATGCCCTCCCCTCCGCCGACTACATCCTCCTGGGGGACCTCAACTTCCACATGGAGAACAACAGCGACCGCAACACCATCAGCCTGCTCGACAACCTCGCCAACCTCGGACTCAAGCAACTGGTGACCACCCCCACCCACCTCGCCGGACACACACTCGACGCCGTCTTCTCATCCAGCAAAGACGTCACCTTCAGCCACGCAACAGGACTCCACTGGACGGACCACAGCTGCGTCCACTTCAGCTTCAAAAGAACGACGATCCACCACCACCAGCAACAGGTTGCCCGAAGAAGCTGGAACAAGATCACAGCCGACCAGCTCACCGCTTCCTTGAGCCAGCACCCCCCCGCCAGCTCAGCGAACCCCAGCCAGGCCGCCGACAACCTCACGAAGTGGATCAACAACTGCGCGGACGAACTAGCCCCTCTGAGAACCCCGCCCAGAAGACCCTGCAGCAGAAAAACACCATGGTTCACCGAAGAACTCAAGAGCTCCAAGAAGAACTGTCGAGCCCTCGAGAAAGTCTGGAGAAGGGAACCAACGACGGACAACATGACCACCCTCAAGCTCGCCACCCGGAAACACCACCAACTGATCCGCGCCACCAAGAAAAATACATACAAGGACCGGCTGGACAACAACGCACACAACTGCAAGGAACTCTTCAACATCGTGAAAGAGCTCTCCAACCCCAACGCCGGAAACAATGACATCACCCCGTCGCAAGACCTCTGCAACTCCCTCGCATCCTACTTCCACAACAAGATCGCGGACATACACAACAGCTTCAGCAACCAACCAACGCAAGCCACAACCGCAACAACGCCACCCACCACCACCCTCCGCACCTGGACTCCGATCAGCACCGAAGACACCATCCGCACAATGAACTCCATCCATTCTGGATCTCCGACTGACCCCTGCCCTCACCACGTCTTCAACAAGGCCGACGCTGTCATCGCACCCCACCTGCGGGACATCATCAACACCTCCTTCGACACCGCCACCTTCCCTGAGAGCTGGAAGCACGCCGAACTCAGCGCTCTTCTCAAGAAACCCACAGCAGACCCCACCGACCTCAAGAACTACCGTCCCATCTCGCTCCTCCCGTTCCCGGCCAAAGTCATCGAGAAGACCGTCAACAAACAGCTGGCCGCCTTCCTCGAGACGAACGGATCCCTCGACCCCTCACAGCGAGCGAACCACAGCACCGAGACCGCCCTCATCGCTGCCACCGATGACATACGAACTCTGATGGACAACGGAGAAACAGCGGCCCTCATCCTCCTGGACCTCTCCGCGGCTTTCGACACTGTCTGCCACCGCACCCTAGTACAGCGCCTCGGCAACATCGGAATACAGGACAAGGCACTGGAATGGATCACCTCCTTCCTCGACGGAAGAACACAGAGAGTCCGCCTACCACCGTACAAGTCAGAGGCCACCAAAGTCATCTGCGGCGTCCCTCAAGGATCCTCACTGAGCCCCACCCTCTTCAACGTCTACATGAGCCCCCTCGCGGCCATCGCACGCCAACACAACCTCAACATAATCTCCTACGCCGACGACACCCAGCTGATCCTCCTCCTGACCAACGACCCCGCCACCGCCAGAGCCAACCTGCACGAAGGGATGAGAGAGGTAGCCGAATGGATGTCGACCAGCCGCCTGAAACTGAACTCGGACAAGACGGAGGTCCTCATCCTGGGCTCCTCGCCCTCCGCCTGGGACGACTCCTGGTGGCCCCCCGCCCTGGGCACCGCACCCAAACCGACGGACCACGCACGCAACCTGGGCTTCATCCTGGACTCCTCCCTCTCCATGACCAGACAAGTCAACGCCGTCTCCTCATCTTGCTTCAACATCCTGCGCATGCTACGCAAGATCTTCCGGTGGATCCCCACCGAGACGAGGAAGACGGTCACCCAGGCACTTGTCACCAGCCGACTGGACTACGGCAACGCCCTCTACGCCGGAACCACCGCCAAGCTCCAGAAGAGACTCCAGCGGATCCAGAATGCCTCGGCCAGACTCATCCTCGACATCCCCCGACGCAGCCACATCTCCGGACACCTGAGAGATCTGCACTGGCTCCCGGTCAACAAGAGAATCACCTTCCGTCTCCTCACCCACGCACACAAAGCCCTACACAACCAAGGCCCGAGCTACCTCAACAACCGGATCAACTTCTACACCCCCAAACGCCTCCTCAGATCAACCAGCCACGCCCTCGCCGCCGTCCCCCGCGTCCGAAGAGCGACAACAGGAGGAAGGTCCTTCTCCTACCTGGCCGCCAAGACCTGGAACTCACTCCCAACCGACCTGCGCCTGACCCAAGACCACCTCTCCTTCAGGAAGAAGCTCAAGACCTGGCTGTTCGAGCAGTAACGGCACCCCCCCCCCCCAAACCAGCGCCTTGAGACCCTACGGGTGAGTAGTGCGCTCTATAAATGACCTGATTGATTGATTGATTGATCGCAGATTACCAATGGACCCTACAGAAGACCTGAAAAGTGAGATAACATCACTAGTGGAATATGGTGAAACTGAGGGTTTTATATCAAAGCAGGAGGCAGATTTCCTTTGTAAAAGTGAAAGCAAAATCCCCTACTTTTATACACTCCCAAAAATACACAAAAACAGGAGACCGCCCCCAGGCAGACCAATTGTTTCGGGCCTTGGGTCAGTCCTGGAACCACTCTCGCAATTCTGCGACGTATTTTTCAAATCTATGGTGCAAAAAACTAGCACATACCTCCAAGACACTAAAAGTCTATTACAGATTCTAGACCAACTCACCGTGGATAATGATACCATCTTAGTGAGTTTCGACATTGAGAGTCTGTACACCAGCATCCCCCAGGATGCCACACTGGAGGTACTAGAACGAGCTCTAGAAAAAGAGACGTGGACCTCAAGAACCCCCAAAAAAATTGTTCTGGAATGTGCAAGATTGGCACTCAAAAGAAACTACTTTGAGTTTGAAGGCCAAATATTTCTCCAGACGGGAGGGACATCTATGGGCAGTTCTTTTGCTCCAAGCATAGCGGGATTATATGTATATGACTTTGAGGAAAAACATATTCTCAATGATACTAACCCCTACAGTTCCAACATCCTACTATGGCGTCGATACATCGACGATGTGCTAACCATATGGAAAGGTACGGAGGAATCCCTGAACTTGTTCTTTAACTGGATTAATACCCGTGACAATCACTTGAGGTTCACTTATGAAAAAAACATTGATACCTTGGTCTTCTTAGACGTAACAATTACAAAGAAAGATGGCAAATTGACCACTGTTACCCACTATAAGCCAACTTCAAAGAATAACCTACTGCGATTTGAAAGCTTCCACCCCAGGCCCCTACGTGAAAATTTACCGTATGGGCAATACCTCAGAATCCGTAGGAATTGCAGTGACTCGGAGGATTATAAAAAACAGGCACAAGATCTCTCTCAAAAACTTCAAAATCGAGGTTACCCTAACAAAATTCTCAAAAAAAGTCAAAAGCGAGCAAGGAACCAACCACGGGCAGCCCTTTTGGAACCAAAAATCAAAACTTCGGAGGAAATCCCCTTAACCTGTGTTACGACATATAACACAATATCCAATGATGTGTCAAGAATAATAAAAAAACATTGGAAAATCCTGAATACAGGCAATCTGAGATGGGAAAAAACACTTTTTTCATTTAAAAGGGCACGAAGCATAAAAGATGCAGTCGTCAACACAAGACCCCTTATGGTGCTTCCAGAAAAAGCAACACAAACCAACTTATGGGGTTTACCAAAGGTGACAGGCCACTACAAATGTGGCAGCTGCAGCGTTTGCCCACTCACCGTGAATGCAAAAACCTTACTTCTGGAACCAAACAAAATCTGGACAATTAGAGGGCAGACCAACTGCAATAGCGAGAATGTCATCTATAGACTGACATGTCCCTGCAACCTACATTATGTAGGGATGACGAGCAGGAAGATCAAGCTCTGTATCGGAGAGCACAGAAGCACCATCAGATGCAAAAAGACCAATACCAAGCTCACCGAACATTTCTTGTCCGCAGGTCACACTCCAGATGACCTTAAATGGACAATCATTGAACAAGTCAAACCAGGTACAGATCTAACCAGACGCCTTTTCGAAAAAGAACAGAGGTGGGTTTACAGACTATCCACTCATAAAACCGGTTTGAACGACAATATACCGTGGAATAATGTAATGACCTGAGATGGGTCATCATCATCCTGATCTTCACCCCATAAGATCTACATACTGACTAGCTACCTTGCCCGGATACATTGGCAAGATAGCGGAAATATCAACCCGTGGTTTCTGTTCTGACTGTCAAGTTCTATTTAGTAATATAAAAAAACTTTTTTTCCCTTATTTGTCTGCCCTACATACTCCCAAAATTGTCGAATGGTAATGTAAACACTATTACCATAGCAACATAAACAACGACTGCTGCTAACAGAGTAGTCCTTCTTTCCTGTTTGCTGGGAACATCCTGATTGGCTACTACGAGACCACGTGTCACATGACCTCGTGACCAGGCCACGCCCAACCAGGAAATGCGAGCAGGTTTACTTTACCGATAGCGCATTGGCACCCGAGTCACTCCACGGGGCACGTCAAGCAGGAACCAAGTAGGTTTTCGGTCTGACGAACAGAAGTTGCAAGTAAGTAAATATTGGCCAATGTGATTGCAGAAAACGATTGAGCGCAGTCTCTCAGAGGCTGGATTCGAATGCCGCATGTCAGCCAACGCACAGTTGACAATTGGCGTATGTTTACTTTACTTTACAGGGGACGGACTCTTGTCGTCTTGGTAACGCTGGTGACCATGAAGCGGTAGTTCCGCAATTGAGCGTAAGCATTAAACAATACAAGTCGCATATATGAATTATGGCAACATTGACACGACTGCTCACAAACAATCCTCGGCAGCCGTCCACGTCGCAGCACGATATAGATCACTCTCCTATATATCGGCCCCTTGTGTTTTTTCACACACGATATTGTCTGACGCCAAAATCATTTCGACACCTCCCATTTTGGCGCCGGTTCTTTGATCGAATAGGCACAATCCGGCAATTATCACTGTAGTACTGTTGCATGACCGCAATAGACCAAACCTACATTTGATATTTAAATGCCGACATGACCCCACACCTGGATCATACGATCGGGGCAACGATCATAAACCTATGTGTTCAATGTGGTACATTCGTTTTGTCTGCCCCTGTATGTGACCCCACCCTGTTCTTTGTCTTCCTGTTTCTTACAGGTTTTGTCCAAATAAAAGGAATAACGCACTTTTTTCACGAAATCGCAATTTGCGGTTTCCGATTCGGACTAGGGCAGGACGCTCCTTAGCGAGAGCGGACCACCCAGTTCGAAAACACCACGGTCCTGACGAAAACCCTTGAGTAAATATATGGGTTGAAACATGTAGACCATTTTAATTTATAGTTTTGTAAGATTCACATTCACATAGCACACTTTTGCTATTTTTATATATCTTCTAACACTATTTTTGACACCAAAGCCTACCTAATTAGGCACAGGTGCCACACTTGATTTTAACAAGGGTTCAAGCACTCAAGAATAAAATTACTTGCAATGAGTAGTGTTGGCCCCTTTTAATATTACATTTATTGATAGATTTGAACACATAAAAGAAAACTAACCAGCTCCACTGTAGTCAGGTGTCGCAGCACACCCTATAGGCACTCGGCCTATGGGGTGGGACCCCAATGATGAAGCATGTCACCAACTAGGTTGGTGAGTGAGGGGTCTTCTACAAGGATATGCATTATCCAGCAACAGGTTGGGTCATATGCTGCTGAGTAGAGCACATAAGCTCACAATCAGAGAGATAACTCTCTGTCCACGAGGGGTTACTCCTCCATTGTTTTTTGTAAATTACTTGGGGGACCAGGAGTTCCCACTTCACATAGTGTCGAAAAATATTTTTCCCTCACTCTCTCTTTTGTTATTAAGGTTTGCAAGGTTTCCCTAGATGGCCATCTAGCACGGGGCCAAAAACACCGGTAACCCTCCTTGCAAAAGCTGGTGGTTTTGACATAGGCAATTTTGCAGTTGCCTATGTCAAAACCACCAGCTTTTGCAAGGAGGGTTACCTGGGTATTTGGCCCCCCATACTACAAGGCCATCTAGGAAAACCTACCAAACCCACACATTTCTGCAAAGTAGACACCCGGGGGTTTCCAAGGAGGTATGGCTTGCGTGGATCCTCCAACGCTTCCTTACACAGAATCCCTTGCAAACCTCAATTGTAGCTGAAAAAATCGGTTTTTTCACACATTATTGTGTGGGAAAGCGTGGCATCACTGGGCTCACACAAATTTCCCCCCACCCAGCGTTCCCCGAGGTCTCCCGATAAAAATGGTACCTCACTTGCGTGGGTAAGCATAGTGGCTGCAACAGGAAAAGGCCCAAATCATACGGTGGAGACTTAAAAATAACCTATAGCAAAACTAACTAACTAACTAGACACGCGGGGGAGTCCAGGCAGGTATGGCATGCGTGCTTCCCCCAACGTTTTCCTACCCAGAATTCTGTGCAAACCTTAATATTAGGGTAAAAAAACATTTTTCCATACATTTCTGCGTGGGATCTCCGTGCCGGCACAAATGTCCTACCACCCAGCGTTCCCCTTGTTCTCCCGAGTAAAATGATATGTCACTTGGGTGGGTGTGCCAAAGCAGAACAGGCCAAACATTTATTTTTAAATTTTTTTAGCATTCGGTATTTACAAGAAAGCACCGAGAATTCTACAGTTTTGGAGTCATCCTAGTCACAGGCCTTTGGCCCACCCACACATGTGAGGTATCATTTTACTCGGGAGAACACGGGGAATGTTGTATGGTAGGACAATTGTCCCGGCACAAAAATTCCACGCAAAAATGTATGGAAAAGTGTTTTTTTAACCTAATTTTAAGGTTTGCATGGAATTCTGGGTAGGAAAACGTTGGGCGACCACCGATGCATGCCATACCTCGCTGGACTCCCCCAGGTGTCTAGTTTTCAGAACTGTTGGGGTTTGGTAGTTTCCCAAGATGGCCCCTGAGCCCCAGGCCAAAAACTCGGGTGCCCCTCCTAAAAAATAAGTTAGTTTTGCTATAGATTATTTTTAAGTCTCCACCGTACGATTTGGGCCTTTTCCTATTGCAGCCACTATGCCTACCCACGCAAGTGAGATACCATTTTTATCAGGCGACCTGGGGGAAGGCTGGGTGGGAGGAAATTTGTGTGAGCCCAGTGATGCCACGCTATCCCACACAAAAATATGTGAAAAAACTGATTTTTTCAGCTAAAATTGAGGTTTGCAAGGGATTCTGGGTAAAGGAGTGTTGGAGGATACCCAGAATCCCTCGCAAACCTCAATTTTAGATGAAAAAATCTTTTTTTTCGCCCATTTTTGATCCACACAGATTTCAGAACTTTCCACCACAGAAATTTGTGGAAAATACGTTTTTTTTGTCAATTTTTTAGCTTTGCAGGGGATTCTGGGTAACATAACCTGGTGGGAGGCAGTGGAGTCACCCCATCCTAAATACCCCTGGGTGTCTAGTTTTCAAAAATGTATAGGTTTGCTAGGTTTCCCTAGGTGCCGGCAGAGCTAGGGTTAAAAAACGACAGGTAGGCACTTTGCCCAAAAAGGGCAAGCTTTTACTGCGAAATTGAGGTGCAACCACATTGCATTTTGCGCCGTTTCCTGTCGCAGGCACTAGGCCGACCCACACAAGTGGGGTACCATTTTTCCCGGAAGACTATGGGAAACGCAGGATGGAAGGAAATTTGTGGATCCACGCAGATTCCAGAACTTTCCACCACAGAAATGTGGGGAAAATGTGTTTTTTTGTACACTTTTTTAGGTTTGCAAGGAATTCTGGGTAACAGAACCTGGTGGGAAGCAGTCAAGTTACCCCATTATGGATTCCCCAGGGTGTCTACTTTTAAAAAATGTATAGGTTTGCTAGGTTTCTCTAGGTGCCGGCAGAGCTAGGGTGCAAAAACTACAGGTAGGCATTTTGCCAAAAAAGGGTCAATTTTTAACTGCGAAATTGAGGTATGACGCGTTGCATTTTGCCCCGTTTCCTGTCGCAGGCACAAGGCCGACCCACACAAGTGAGGTACAGTTTTTATCGGGAGACTTAGGGTAATTCAGATTTGTAAATCAACTGTTATTACCTATTCAGTTTTCATGCATTTCTCCCTTCAAAATGAAAGACATTGTGTAAAATAAAATCATTTTGAAAAATGACCAATAATTCTCATGCTAGTATGAGTATTCCCAATTTTGAAATTGTGGAAATATATACTGTTTCTAAACTCTATAATGTGTGCCCAATTCAGAAATACATAGGTGTCTTTCCTATCGATATTTCCATGTATACATTTTCCCAGAATAATTGCTCTATACCCGGTACATTATAAAAAAACATTGCAAGTTGCTGCTCAGTTTTTGGCTCTGGGTTCGTCGGGTTCTTGGCGAAAGTACAAGTCCTGTATATCCCCACAACCAGAAAGGTCTATCAAATGTAACAGTATATTGCTTTTAAAGAGCTGACAAAATTACAAGAAGTTACAGGTGAAAACGTTGAGACAAAAGGCTGTTTTGTTAAACTAATTTTCAATTTTTCCAATATTTAACTGTTAATTTCTATAAAGAAACCTTCATGGATTTAGACAAATGACCCCTTTCTGAATTCAGAATTGTGTCTACTTTTTAAAATGTATAGCTTTCCATGATCCATTATTGCTTTCAAACTCATTTCTACCATTAACTGGAAGGAGGTTGAAAGTACTAAAAATAGCAAAAATAGGCTATGTCCCAGAAAAATGCCAACACTGTGTGAAAAATGTTGGTTCTCTGACAAAAGACTGTTATTTCCTAAAAGCTGAGAAAATGCTGATTTCAGCCCCAGAAACTCTTTTTTGATAACATTTGCAGGGAAAAACCCAGAGGCTTTCATTTGCAACCCGTTTTCCCCATTTTTCTGATAAAATCAAACATTTTACTGTATTTTGCTTAATTTCTTGGACCCCTCCAAGGGAATCCACAAACCCTGGGTATCTTTAGAATTCTAATGATGTTGGAAGAAAAGGACGCAAATTTGGCATGGATACCTTATGTGGTCAAAAAGTTACAGGGGCCTAAGCGCACACTGACCCAAATTGCCAAAAAATGGCTCAGCACAGGAGGGGAAAAGGCCTAGCAGCGAAGGGGTTAAAATTTGCCCAAAAAAATCACTGGTGCCTAGTAGGCTTTCTGCACCCCCTGAGGGGCATTGGAGGGGGAAGATCACTAGTCGCCAAGGAATTTTTTTGGGGCAAATTTTAATTAGGGTGGGGGCTGCCCAAACCAGGCATGCCGATGCCCCCACCCCCTCCCCCGCAAAAATTACCGCCTTCCTGCCCCCCCTTGGGGCAGTTGGGGCAGTAGACCCCAATCTGCCCCCCAGGGGGGAAAGCCCACTAGACGCCAGGGGTAATTTGGGGGCAAATCTAAATTAGGGTCGGGTCATTGGCATGCTGTTTTGGGCAGCCCCCACCCTAATTAAAATTTGCCCAAAAAAATCCCTTGCATCTAGTATGATTTCTGTCCCCCCTGGGGGGGAATATGGGGGCATTAGCCCCTAATTTGCCCCATCTGGGGGTCAAAAAGCCCACTAGTCACCAACGATTATGCTGGCTTTTTTTGTGCCTGGGAGTGGTGGCTGCCCAGAATGGGCATACCAATGCCCCCACCCCACCCCAAAAAATAGCCACAGTCTTTCTGCCGCCCTTGGGGGGCCTAATGGGGCAACCTTTCCCCCCCCCCGATATCCCCTCCCGGGCAGCAGAAAGCCGACTAGGCATGGAGTTGTTCATAGCAACATGCCTACCTGTGGATTTTGGGCCCTAGCGGCACATATGGAAACCTAGCAAACCTGTACATTTTTGAAAAGTAGACACCCAGGGGAATCCAGGATGGGGTGACTTGACTGGCTCTCACCAGGTTCTGTTACCCAGAATCCCTTGCAAAACTTAAACATTTGTCAAAATAACACATTTTCCTCACATTTCTGTGGTGGAAAGTTCTGGAATCTGTGTGGCTCCACAAAATTCCACCTACCCTGCGTTCTCCAAAGTCTTCAGAGAAAAATGGTACCTCACTTGCGTGGGTAGGCCTAGTGCCCGCGACAGGCAAGGGTCCAAAACCTATTGATGCGGCATCAAAATTACCTATCACAAACCAACCTGGTCTTGCAAGTGGGGTCCCATGATTTTTTGGTCCGGGGCTCGGCAGCCATCTAGGGAAACCTTCCTAACCCGCACATTTCTTGAAATTAGACACCCGGGTGAGTATAGCGAGGTACGGCTTGCCTGGGTCCCCATCATTCTCCTACCCTGAATCCCCTGCAAACCTGCAAATTTCGCCAAAAATTTTACTTTTTTCTCACATTTATGTGTGGGAAAGTTCTGGAATCTGCATGGATCCACAAATTTCCTCCCACCTAGTGTTTCCCCAGGTCTGCCGATATAAATGGTACCTCACTTGTGTGGGTAGGCATAGTGGCTTCCACAGGAAATGGCCCAAATCGCACTGTGGAGACTTCAAAATTACCCATAGCAAAACTACCTGGTTTTTGGGGGGAACACGTGAGATTTTTCCCCCAGGCTCGTCTGCCATCTTAGGAAAGTACCAAACCCAAAATTGTTTGATAACTAGATACCCTGGGAGTCCAATGAGGTATGGCTTGCGTGGATCCCCCAATGTTCCCTACCCAGAATCCCTTGCAAACCTCAATTTTAGCTGAAGAAATCTGCTTTTTCACACATTTTTGTGTGGGAAAGTGTGACATCACCAGGCTCAAACAAATCTCCTACCACCCAGCATTTCCCCAGGTCTCCCGATAAAAATGGTGCCTCACTTGTGTCGGAGGCCCAAGTACCCGTGACATGCAAGGGCACAAAACGTGTTGAGGCAACATCAACATTGCCTATCCAAAAATGTTTTTGATACTTTGAAGCTCAGGAAGGCTCAATACAACTTTCTAGGATTACTTGGTCAGAAGGCCCTGTTGCCCACGTATCTGGAAGTAATACACAAAACACCACAGGAGAGGCATTCACGTGATCCCCGACCTTGGCAATAAAATACACACTGTCTAAAATTGGCTTTTTCAGAAAACAACTTAAAATCCGGCTTTACCATTAAAGAGTATTTCAAATTACAATTTATTTGAGTGGAACAGTGTTTCTTTCTCAGGTTCAAAATGTAAGTTATGGTGTAATAAGTTAACCCAGTGTTAGTCTCTGGGAGAGTTAGCTTTACAACATTGAAAACTGCCTCTAGGATTTTTTCTTTGTCCAGTCATTTAAAACTGAAATAAACATGGTCGACTTTTTAAATACAATGCACACTGCCCTATGAGCCTTTCGGGTCGGACTTAGGGGTGACTTATAAGTATTAAGTAAGAAGGTTTAGGCTTGGCAAAAGGTTTGTTTTCCCTGGGTGTAAATAGCAGTTTAAAACTGCACTACAGATTTCAGTGGGGGGACTGAGATATTTTTTGCAGCGCTTCTTCAGTGGGGGGGGGCACAAAAACTGCTACAGCCCACTAGTAGCATATAATATCCAAGCCCTGTGTACATTTAGTCCAGTAAACGTGGGTCCTACATGTAAAGTAAATGTAATCAATCAGGCTTAGGCCAAATTTACCCTGTTTTAATGTGAGAGCAAAATCACTTTACCACTGATTAGCAGGAGCAAAGTGCGCAGAGTCCTAAAAGCTAACAAAAAATGGGTTCAGCAAATGAAGGAAAAAATCTGGGGTGACCTTGCATACAGGGCCAAGTTGAACACCACCTCATTCTGTTCCTGGTCATAACATCTAGAACAAATAGTTCACTAAATATTCATATTTTGGCAGGTTGTAAGGCAGAAAAACAGATATGAAACCATCACCACTGACATTGATTAGCTGCAAAAATACCTCAAAAGCATCTATTCTTTTTTCTCTTTGATAGGTATACAAGCCCAGCCCTAATGTAAACATTTATTAGATATCTCTAGATGGTAAATAGTATTTTAACAGAACACAAGTAATCCTTCTTCCACTTCACCACAGCCTGTAGGTTTTCCTCTTGTTCTGTGCCACTACCCAGGCTCATAACAAGTATGTACAACTTGGGAGTCCTCAAGGACAAGACTCACATGAACAGAAGGAGGGTTTAGAGTTTATTTAGAACAATTCCAGCCCAACTGAGCAGCAAAAACCAAAACTCATCAGAAACCCTAAATGTGTGCAATAGCAAAGCAAAAATAGATGCCTAAAGAATTTTGTGGCCAATAAATCACAAAAAATATGTTTTCATTTAAAAAAAAAAAAACCAACAACTCTAAATCACTAAGGGAATGGTTGATGATAAAAGAATTTCCCAAATTAGGTAAGGCATTCCATTTACAGCCTTCAGTCCCTAACACTTAAAACACTTCATGCTCAATTAACGCATGTTTAGATGTTTAAATAATACAAAAGAATTTATATAATCAATCACAAAAGAAAATTAAACATGGAAACATAAATCATAATCTTTTTACGAAGTGAGAAATCATCTAAACTGGCACATGGTGCACAAATATCTTTGGGTACTTAATTGAAAGCTGAGAAAGAAGAAGATTGGAGAGACGTACACATTTGTCATAGAAACTATTATAGATAACAATAAAACTATGTACTCAAGGGGTGTGTGTGTGAGTGTTTGTACCTTGACATTCACATTGTTTACTGCGAAATAGGTCCCGTTATTTTGCAACACTTCTAATTAAACTACCGGTAATGTCATATGTTTCACATTGAGATGAATTGAGTGCAATGTTACTTGTGAATAGTGAACCAGCATCTTTTTCTTACAGATGGGCAATAAATTCACGAAACACTCAATAGCGTACTTTATATCTAAAACATTTTCATCTTTATTATTAAAGAAATATAAAAGCAGGGTTTCTTTAATCCTGTAACGCACACCCTGAATCCTCTCTACTGTAACCTTAAAAAAGATCCCCTAAATACTTAAGCCATACTTCTGTCCCTATACCTTATTTTTCAATTTGTTTAACTCTATTCCCTTAACCCACTAACTCTACACCCAGAATTGTCAATACCTATACCATACATCAAACAATATCAAACTGTATCGTCTGTAACTGTCATCACTCTAACTCCTAACCCTTTACCTCCTTAACATTATACCCAAAGCCCTTAAAACTTAGACCTGTACCTCAGCACCTTAACTGTTATACTCTTACCCTAAAACCACAAATTTCAAACCCCATTCCCTCACATCTCTTCCCCTATTGCATAATCCCTCATCCCTGAACTTTAACATAAAGTCTCATCTTTTGTCCCCAGTATGTGTGTGTGTAAGTGTGGATGGATTCTGAAAATACATAGGCCTTCAGAAGTAGAACAGTGTCTAAATTCTATTTTAGTTAAATATGAACATAATGATTTAGAGTCAAAATGTAACAGAAGTCCCAACCATCATATTCCAAGTGTATTGTAGTCTAAGGCACATGTAATATTGTCCCATTTTGCCTGAGTATATAATCCACGTACTCTTAATAGGACCCTCAGTCAAGCAATCTAAGACACAAATGAACTTACCAGTAGTAGTAGTAGTATTCAAGCACACTAATAAATGTCAGTGTTGAAAGAAATTGCAGTTCTCACAAGCTAACACAGCTCCAACCGCCTCTTTCCAAGTTTCCAAGGAAAGTGACCACTGTGCCTGAGATCTAGAACTCTCATCCCCAGTGTCCTAGGCAACAGCAATGGAGCCATCATGACACTGTCAACAACCATCTGCTTGTTATGTTTCCATTTCTGCTACCTGGCAATGTCTGATGATGTCACAGACACAGCATCTGTATGGGGTGGAAGACTAGGTTGAGAATCCTGGTGTGTGGGAAATTCCAACAAACAAAAGAAGCAGGATTAACCTTAAATAAAATGCAGAAGAGGTCATAGTTCCTCAATAAGGGACTGCCAAGAAGCTTTCCAATACAGGTAAAGATTTGTTCCAGTTACAAAGTGTCCCAGAAACCATATCTGGACATTCTCTATGTCATGGAAACCAAGCTATACCTTTCTGATGAGCCTTAACTAGGGCAAAACAAGTCATCGGTTGCATGTGTTTCGGTTCAGGGAGAACCTTTCCTGTTCCCTTTGGAACAGAGTCAAGACTGATTTGCATACGGCGGAGTCTAAACTGAGCAAGCATGATATTGAAAATATTTATGGATTGGGATACGGACCGAGTAATTACCAGTGGATGAGATTATTTCAAGCATTCCATCCATCACTTTTCTATACACTCTAATGAAAAAGCAGACATTGCTTTTTTACCAATTACATCATGGGAAAGGTATCCTAATTTCAAGATATATTTTTTGGCAATTCTTGAGGCTAACTTTCATTAGTTTCCAATGTTATCCAACACCTAAAAATCAGTGGCTATCAATTTGTACACTTTTTGTGTGTTGTTATCATTTTGGTCCACTCTTTTTTGGTGCGCACATGGACTGTGTCTTTTGTCATGAATTACTTTCAATACCGACATTGCATGAGATGTATTACAGAGTGGTGGTAGACACCCTGTAGTTATAGTTAGGATCCCCAGAGTTAGGAACTTCATAGATATTTGAGCATTAATAAATGTATGCCTTTTTGATGATTCTCCACGAACCTTTGCAGACCTATTGCTTTTTCTACATTGGCAGATGATGCACAGTTTCATGTTGTTTGGTCAAGGGTGTGCAAAGAAAGCAGAGGGTCCAAAAACACGTTTCTTCCTGAAACATTCCTTTTCAATACACTTTTTACTTGTTTGTAGGTAAGTAGTGAATACATTTTAAAAGTTATAAAGCTTTTAAACTTAGTGATATATAAGGCCGTAAAACACAGCTAAATTTCACAGTAATTTTGCGGTACTTGTTAATGACAAAGCAGTATATGATTGCATGATGGCTTCCTATATCAATGTAAGAGGCAGCCATGTTGTTTTACCCACACTTTGGCTGAGCGCTGGGTAATCTACTATCAGTTTAAAAAAGTGGTACTAGGTATGGCAAATTATCTATACATTTCTGGATATTTTAAAAAAATCACAGAGTACTAAGGTACCATCTTGGAAGTACAGTGGAACTTGAAAGAAATTACAAACAAATACATATGTAAAAAATTGAAAAATACACTGTACTACACTATCTTTTACAAACAGTGTTCCAAACTGGTTGTGTAATTAACATTTCTTTTTTTACTTCAAAAAAGAATAATAATTCAGCATTGCAATACTACTTATAACGTGCTGCACTACTGAATTTTATTTAAAAATCCTATGTATTCTTTAATTTGACATATTTCTTTTTTTATTTTTCCGGTAAATACCATGGTACTTTGTAGGCATTACTGTGGCACTGCGTAAACTTTTTTTTTGGAGTATAGAAAACATGTATACATTTTCCTACTATAGGAAGTTGGGTTTCTCTACTCTTCCTTGCCTGAAAAAAGGGCTGGGAAGACTCTCCCCGGTTTGGCTGAGTCTCCTGGCCATTGGGCGGGTGGGGGCTTGTGTAAGAAGCTGGGTTTCTGTTGCAGTAACCTCTCACTTGTTGCCAGATTTCTGATGCACTTTGACTTGATGTGCCCTGGGTCACTGCCAATCAGGTTCCCAAGACCTGTGTTCTTTCCCAAAACTGTACCTTTGTACCCCCAATTGGCACCTCTCCAGCCAAAGATAAGTTCCTTGTTAAAGGTACCATGGGTACTAAGGCCACTATGACCAGGAAAGACTTCGAAGGGCTGCGGCACATATTGTGCCATCCTTAGAGGTCCTGTACCTTAACACACACACACACACACTGCCATTGCAGGCTGCATGTTTTGGTGCAAGTGAAGAGTCGACGTGGCACACATTTCTGTGTTCCATGCCTGCAACCTACTGCCTATGGTATAGGTCACACACCCCTCTAGCGGGTGCACTATAACACTGGTGAGGGTACAGTTGCATGAGCACTGTACCCCTAAAGTGTCTAAGTCCATTCTTAGACATTATAAGTGCAGGAAAGTCATAAAGAGTATATGGGAGTTTTTCGTTACGAACTCCACATTAGGCTTTATTGAATTCTGGGAAGATTGGTAGCAAACTTCATAGCATAAAAACCCACACTGATGCCAGTGTGGCATTTATTATACCATGTACTCAGAGGGCATCTTAGTAAACATCAGCCTCCCACCACAAGACATGTTTCTGGACCCGTGGGGTGGGAGACTTTGATCACTGAGCCCAGAAACAAAGCCTTTCCTGGGCAGAGGTGGTCACACCTCCCCCAGGTCAAGAATAGCCATTCATGGCAGGAGAGCTTTACAGGCCTAGTCGCATTTGTAACTTGACCCCCAGCCTATTCTGCTATCAGAAGCAGGCCCCCTTTTCAATCTCCCCTCCTTTTCGACAGTAAGACAGGTGGGAAAAATTAGAACAGTTCAGAAGGTGTGCCCACCTATGTCAACTCCACCCCTCAGTTGGAGGAGTTGAAGTGAAGTCCAAGCTTCAGTTCCTGTCATCTTGTAGATGGCAGGCATTCTCTAATCAGGATCAGAGATTGTGCCCACTCCCCCACATGCGGTGAGCACACCAAGGGTTTATTCACCCTAAGGTCAGTAGCTCACTGGATACTGACTTCGAGATCCAAATAAACCCCCGAAATACAGTATTTAGTGGCAGCCTTGAACTAAGAAGACAGATTCCCCCAACCTACAAAGAAGAAGGACGAAAGAAGATGCCATGCAGAGGAGACTGCAGAGAACTGACTTGGCTCCATCCCTACCGGCCCATCTGCAGTTTCCAGAAAACATGTGCAAAAAAATCACCTTGTCCTGCAGACAGCGACCCCCAGAACCCCTGGGTGGACTGACTACCTTCAACAAAGACCGTATCCCCTGTGAACAGCAACGCTGTTCAACAGAATCCCCAAAGAAAGCCTGACTCCTGGAACCATCACTGCACCCGACGCCTATGGCCCGAGTCTGAGTGGCCCACTGACCCCAACAAGGTCCCCCAGCATTCCAAAGTCTGAATACATCGTGGGTTGACTCCCTCCAGGACTCCCCGACGTCACCTGCAGACCCTGTAAGGAGATCCCCCCAACCGCGAGAGCCGCAGTAAGGTAAAATCGGACCTCAAAAGGCAAACTTACATCCACCTATCCCTGCACCCTGGAGAAGAGAACCTGAGGTGCACCTACGTCCCATAGTCCTTCTACTTACCTGCTCAACTGTTGGTGCATCCCAGAAGACTTCCTACACCGATATTGCAGTCAAAATCCAAAATCGGCAGCTCCCATTGAAAACGACAGAGCTCCAGATGCCAAAACAGCACCCTGCACCCTGCCGCCCTTGTGTAGTTATGGTTGCACTTTGTGTGCTAACTCGTATCCCCCTTTGCCCTGAGCTTAAGTCCAGGAGCTTTGATCCCACAACCTTTTGACCTTCTCGTGAGCAGTCACCAAACGGAGGCCCCCTTTCACCCATTGGATAACATTCAGCCTCATCACTCTGTACCCAGCCGCCCTATTGCTGCTCAGGGTACTTTGAGAGTGCATCCTTGACCCTGTAGAAATCCTGGCTCTAACCCCCAAAAAACAACTCTCAACCATAAGTACTTACCTCGAAACTGATAACATTTTTTACTCCCATAGGAATGCATTGACTGCTTTCGTGTGAAATTTGTTTTGTGTGTTGAGTTGGTTTGTATGAAACCCTAAGAAACTTTATATGTACAAAAACTGATTTACTTACCTTTTCTCTAGGAAATATCCCAGTGTGATATTTAGGCATTTCACACTGAGCAGAAAAAGTAACTTGAAAAGTAATCTGAAAAGTAATATGCAAAGTAATCTAAAAAGTAACTGAAAAGTAAGTCCAATTGTTTTATGAATAAGAGACTTGCCTGTAACCAATGCAATTGCATTCAACTGTATTCAAACTGTATTTGCCTGCATTATTCTTGCAAAGTATTATCACACATACCTGTACCAGTCCTGCCTTGGTTATAGAAAATAAAATACAACTAAATAATATTGTTATACAAACAAAGTGGTCTGAGTTCAGCCTTTGAGTGTGTGGCATCATTTCTTGCCTGAGTAGGTACAATAAATGCATACAACTACACTCTGATACAGCTTTACTGCTCGCTCACAATATCACCACATTACCACCACAGATATATATATATATACATTTGAAAGAGGTTGTGGTGATATATTACCTACTGGCGGTCGCCAGTAGGTATATATAGTTAGGATTTTTTCTCTATGGGTTTTTTGAAAATTCTATGTCTAATAACTTTGCCGTTTGTGGACGGAATTGGCTGAAATTTTCAGGAAAATGGCACATTTTGTTTCTGAGCAGCCTTTGAAAATTTGGGGGGGGTTCGTCAAGGGGGGGCCGAGAAAAAAGGGGGGTCCCAAAACGCGTTTTTCCCATGTTAATTTCCATAGGGCGGTTGGCCTCACTTTTAGCCCGAACGGCTGAATGGATTTGCACGAAACTTGGCAAAATTGTAGGGACTGGTAGCCCGATGTGCCTTTTGTAGGTCTCAATATATGTGCTCCAGTGGATTTTGAGAAATTAACGTTTAAAAAAAGATATATATCTGTAAGCGCGGACCAGGCAGCGGTCTGGTTCGCGGACTTTTCGCGCAACGGAGCTTTGTGAAGCGAAGCTGATTGGTTCTCCGGCGTCTGTCAACATTCCAAACAGTCCGTAGCGGCCGCCATCTTGTCTCTCGGTAGGATCGAGAGACAAGAGGAGTCGAAAGCGAAGGGGCAAATGACCATAAGGGGGAATAGTAGATCCTCGCTGACCCCCTAGGTTTGATGTGGAGGTTTTAAAAGGGCCCCGCGGGGCAAAAAAAAAAATAATAATAATAATCGAACGGCTGAATGGATTTGCACGAAACTTGGCAAAATTGTAGGGACTGGTAGCCCGATGTGCCTTTGCTAGGTCTCAATATATGTGCTCCAGTGGATTTTGAGAAATTAACGTTCAAAAAAAGATATATATCTGTAACAGCGCTCCGCTTCGCGTACTTTTCGCGTTACGGAGGTTTGCGAAGCTGATTGGTTTTTCGGCGTCTGTAAACATTCCAAACAGTCCGTAGCGGCCGCCATCTTGTCTCTCGGTAGGATCGAGAGACAAGAGGAGGCCAAAGCGAAGGGGCAAATGACCATAAGGGGGCATAGTAGATCGTCCCTGACCCCCTAGGTTTGATGTGGAGGCTTTGAAAGGTTCTCGCAGGGCAAAAAAATATATACCGTTTTTTTAGTTTTTTTGCGTGGAGTGCGCTCGGTTCGCGAACCGGGAAGCGTTCTGGGGAGCGTACTTTCTTGAAAATTAGTGAAAAAAGTTAGAGTACAATAATAATTGTGAGTGATCAGATGTAGGGTAGCTCTGAGAAGAGCTTTTGGGTTTATGGTACATTTAGGTACTTATAAGTAGGTACCAATGCACATTCTTAAATTCAGAGTGAAAACTCTGTTGCCCTCATCTGAGAAGTGAACTCCATCTCCTCTGTAGATATCTTGCATGTAGTAACGCAAGTTATTGTTGTACAGGGAGCCCATTCCATGGTCTCTCATGTAAGCTGAAACAGATTTGTTTACATGCTTCCTCGATTTCTCAATTTGTGGACAAAATTGGTTCGACCACCTCCATTTCTGTCTTTGGCATATATTTGAATATACCAAGGCAGTCTGAGGAAAAAGTGCCATCAATTGCTCAAAGGTGTCCTTTAAAAGCATTTCCAGACCTACCCCAGTCAAAGTGCCCAAATCATTACCTCCACAGTGCACAATTAACAGGTCAGGTTTTGGCAAATGCATAAAGGTTTTCACCAATGGTATCAATTGGTGACATTTTAATCCTCTGTGGCCAAACCACTTAATTTCCACATCTTGTAAATTGAGGTTAGGTAAATTCCTGTTTTCAGCGTACCTTTGAGCCCAATAGATGTAGCTATGTCCAACAATCCAGACAGAAAACATGGCGAGAGAAGGTTCTCCTGCAGTCAGATGAAGTGTGGCAATGAAATGGCAGTTGAAAAAATGAGAGTGTAAAATGAAAAAAACTGAGGAGTTTCTGTGTTAATGAAGCAGTAAGAGTGATTGGTGGATTTTGATTGCTGAAAACAGAAAGTTAGTGTGCATGGATGAGTTCGTTGAAAGATGTATTTTGAGTGGCGAAGAAAAAATCATTAAATGAAAGAATGCTTTGGATATGCAGGTGCACTGAGAGTTCAGAGTTCAATTGCAACATTGTTGTGTGAGAGGTCTTGCAAGAGGTGGTTGCTATGCAGAAAAAGCAGAGAGGGGGCAGAGGGGGGAAGGGTTTTGCTTTGAAAAAAAGTGAGGGAAGAGTTTTGATTGGGTGACATGAGAGATCTGTGTGAGGAATTACAGCATTTCTGTGCTTTTGATAGCTGCAGACTCTGGAGTGCATACCTTTTGCTCTGCTGAAGACAAATTGGTGTGTTTCTGAGACTGTTTTGAAACTCAAAGTACTTGCTAAGGTGAGAAAAAATTTCTTTAATTTAGATAGAAAATAGTGTGCTTTAAGGAGAAAATTATGAAGAAAGTTGTGTTTTTCAAATGTTGCTTTGTCTCAAGTGTTTCACAAATAGATTTTGTTTGTTTGAGAAATTGTAATTGGAGAAAATGTGAAGTATTAGTACTGACAGGGCTTTTATGTGCATAGGAGCTGTGGAGTGTTTTCAAATTATGACTTGTAAATCGTTTTTGAGAAAAAGCAATGGTTTTAATATTGATGAGAAGGACATAATGGTGTCTGCTTCTTTATAAGGTAATTGAGAGTCTTTCCCATTTCAATGTAAGAAGTTTGTCTGTGGAGCAAATTGCTTGTAAATATGCTCCCACCTGTGCATGGCAAATTTAGATTTTGAATGTTTCCGTTACATAGGCATGTTAAAGGTGACTGAAACATGCTGCAAAGGCAATCAAAAAATGCTTTTATGTGTCTTAAGGACATTTTAAGTCATTTCCCCATGTGCAGTGTTTTCAAATTATGAGTTGAAAATCGTTTTTGAGGTAAAGGAATGTTTTCAAAATTTATGTGCGCCATATGACCCCAAATTTTTTTTTCAGGGGTGCAGCAGGGTGTTCTTGAGATACCCCTGCACCGTCGGAAAAATTCGTAATTTGCGATGAGGTAATTGCTAATCGCAAATTGCACCTTCATTCCTATGGGCCTCCTGCTGCATGGAAATGAATGGGTAATCTTGCTGAAATGCAAAGTCGAATCTGTATTTAAAAGGGTCTGCACCTCTGTACGGGTGTTCGCTATGTGAAGCACGAAAGTTTCACGGGCCGAACTCAAGGCCACCTCTCTCTGAGACAAAAGAGCTCTTATTCTTGCCATGCTGTTGAAATGTGCTCCCAAGGTTGGTATTTGTGGCCAGATTGAAAACTCCCTATGTTCATGTGTGGGAGGAAATAGAACATTTCTGCAGCAAATAACCCGTTCATTTACTGTTACGATAAAATGAATACTTTTAATTAACCCAGAACAATCTTCATTATTGAGCATCAAATAACTACCATTTTCCAAGAACTTGAACGTGGGGATGATAGCAGGAACTGGCGTGCCTTGCAACACGCAAGCCATATTTGGTCGGTGTTTGTTGCATGAACCGTGTAACTGTCTGTGCCTACACATTAGTGAATGATCTGGCGTCTCAGTGCATTCCTCTCCATTCAGATAAAGTTCTTGATCATCTTTGAAAATCTGTATGTGTATGGAAGCGACCAGACTTGATGAAGAAAACCACTACCTAAAGGTTAATAACGACCTATTGGTATATATTTCATACAATTTGAAAACTTATATAAAGCAAAAGGCAGCGTTATTAAACCGTGGATAAGGCACGTTGCCAAAGCAGTCAACCTTTTGGATTTATACTGGAAATGTTAAAGGAAGAATTACGGAGTAGGGCCTGTAAATCTTTAATAGACAACGAGTAAAATTACTCCAACCATCGTATTCCTCTAACTCCGGGATAGTAGGGGTGTTTAATTTTTTAGAAGTAGCCAATCCAAAGCATTTGGTCTGGGAAATTGTTTCATTCACAAACAACATATGTTTTGGGATGAGACATGCACGGTGGAAAGCCTCAGTGCCTTGTACCTGCCAGGTTCGTGAACCCCAAACTGATGTAGATCCTGGATATTTTTACTCTGTATTACGTTAGCATGGTCTCATTACTGGTTTAAACGCCATTTTTCCTTTTTTGTAACTTCTGCACACGACACTTAGTTGTTGCTTTAGCTTTCAGCCTACCTGCGTCAAGATCTATGCCTGCTTCAAGCAGGCGCAGGGTTTTGATGTAGCTTTGTCCTATCTGATTGTAAATGCGGCACACCGTGGGTGGCAGAGCAGCGGTGCACGTTAACTGGTGCATCCCTGGGGATGTGCTAGTTAATATAAATCTGCCCCTTTACATTTAATTATGTGCAGGGGACACAGAGTAGGTGAGGTTTATCCAAGGTTAAGAAGAGATGAGTCCTGTTCAGTGAAAAATTGAAGATAGGCTTCAGTATATTATATACTTAAGTAGTGTGTTAAGTTTTTGATGACTGTTATTAATTTACTGTTGGGTAATAGTGGTTAATAACATTTTTTATTATATTTTACCACAGATTCAACTGCACATTATTTCAAGATTTTAGGATGCCTAGCAAAGAAAGAGTAAGAAAGGCTGGAAAACGTCAAAGACAGCAGGAGCATGGAATATTGCAGCAGTCCTCTAACAAAAAGATTTGTCAAGTCACCAAGAAAGCACCGGGTAAGAGTCGAAAAACAGTCATAAGAAATATGTGTAGTAAAAAAAATATTACTACAGAAAATGTTTCACTCCAGAAAAGGAGACCGAATTCAAATGGTAAGGAAAGGCCAATGAGAAATGTTACTGCTAGAGTAAGAGATAACTCTATGCATGAAAGTAGAAGGAAACAACAGTTTAGGGATATTCGTAAACGAATGTTCCGCAACAGGATAATTGGGAATTTGTTAAAAAATATTAAGAAAGGTCAGCAGAAAGTGGTTTTTTATAAGAGAAAAAAAATAGTTGAGAAAGTTATTGATCAGGCCTTTGAAATTAAACGTAAGTTATTTATTTTGACAATCAATAGAATTAGGAAGCTAAACAAGGTAATTTATGATTTCAAAAGAAATAGTAGATGGAAGAGAATAGTTAATCGTAGTAATTTTTGTGAAGTTTTTTCTGGAGAATGGATGCATAGTTCAAGCTCTGAGGCATTTTTTAATGAGGAGAGTTATTTCCAGGATAATGATTTGGTGCATGCAGTTGACACCAGTGGTCGAGCTTATGAAGTGAAAGATGGTTGTCCAGTTGAAAAAGAAAAACTTGTGAGAACAGAGATAGAAGAGGTGTTAGGTAATGAGGTTTTAGGGAGACGTCCTAAGGGTCCTGTGTACACCTGGAAGTGTAGTAGTATTTGCAGTGTACGACAGGATTCCATCAATTTGCTTTGTGATTTTATACGGTCATTTAGTAAGAAAAGTTTGAAGCAGAAAATGAAGTTGTTGCAAGAATTAGATCCTTGCAGAGTGAGAGAAGTGATAGGTTTGCATGGTCATTCACTGGCTTGTCTTTCCAGGAGAGTATGCCAGAGTGTTTTTCATCATTTCAGGATGCTAGCAGTGCATCATAATAAAGTGAGGAAATTAGTTAGAATGTTGTATTATGCTAAGAGTCCAGCAATTATGCTAAAACAATTATGCGCTGCTCTTTTGCATGGTTCTGAAATAGATGTGAAAAATATATGTGAAGAAATTGAGTTTTGTTACTTTGGAAGTAAAGAGGAG
The DNA here is from genome assembly GCF_964261635.1 of Lissotriton helveticus. Classification (NCBI taxonomy): domain Eukaryota; kingdom Metazoa; phylum Chordata; class Amphibia; order Caudata; family Salamandridae; genus Lissotriton; species Lissotriton helveticus. Next base: position 646,590,867 of record NC_136070.1, read on the forward strand.
AATGTTGAAATTGACCAAGAAGAAGAGAGTAATGTGGAAGATAGTGTACAGGTTTCCAGTACAGATAATTTCCAGAGGGAAATTGCGACGTTTGAGGTGAAATCAAGTGAGAGGCCAAATTTCACTTGTGTGTGTTGTCGACGCACTTATTATAAGAATCAGACTAAGTTAGTGGATTTATATGGAAAAAGTGAAAGGGAAAATAATAGTGAATGGAAGGATTTTACAACATACTTGATGGTAGAAAATTGTTTTGATTTGGGATTGGATCAACGTGTGTGTACTTATTGTTGTAACAAATTAAATCAAAACCAGATGCCTGCTAGAGCAGTTCATAATAATCTGGAATTGGTTGAAATTCCTTCTGAATTGAAGGATTTAAATACTTATGAATCTATTTTGATTCAAAGTATCCATCCCTTTCAGGCTATTGTAAGAATGGAGCCAAAGACAGGGAAATTGCCTCCATCAGATTTACAGAGAGGATTAAAGGGAAGAGTTGTTTATTTGCCTCTAGATTTGAAGAAAAACATTAACACAATTGGAGTAGAAAAAGTGGAAGAGGAACCTCTGGTTATCTTAGTTAATGGGGTTCCGACAAAGAATAAGAAAATATGGCAAGATTTAGTAGATGTTAGGAAAGTCAAAAGGGCAACATTGTATTTGAAAAAATATAATAAATACTATAAAAATGTATATGTTGCAGAAGAGGAAGTAAGTGAGGAAGAGGATAGCGATTTGTGTGCTGGTCAAATTGAGAAAGTAGAACCCTGTACTAGTGAAGAAATATATGAACATTATAGTGTTCATCCTTTGCATTCCAAGGAAGTCATGGGGAATGCTATTGAGTTGTTTCAAATGAAACAAGCGAAAGGGAGTCCCATTAGTGTTTGGGAGGAAAGTTTGGAAGCTCGGTGTTTCCCACAGCTTTTTCCAACAGGTCAGGGAGGAAGATATGATGAGCGACCTCATCAAATTCCTGCTTCTGAATACCGGACTTTGCGATTGTATGCAGGAGATCCTAGGTTTCGACAATGCATTCCTTATTTGTTTCATCTCCTGTTTGAAAGCGATCTGTCTGGACTGTCATATGCAGTGAACCACATCTTGAAAAGTGGTATACACATGCAAAACATCTCGGCAAGTGACTTTATGGATAAAGTCAATGTCCAAGACAGTATTTTGGATTCTCACCTGATTAATCTCATGGCGTGTCAGCGTGGTACTAATGAGTACTGGTACCGTCGTCATGGTGATTTAAAATGTATGCTGAGGAACTTAGGAACTCCCACATGGTTCCTCACTTTGAGCTGTGCTGAGTATGGCTGGGAAGACTTACTTGAATTTCTACGAGAGGCAAATGCTAACGTAGAAAACATCGAATTCAAGACACCCGGAGAACTGTGCTCTTTGGATCCAGTCAATGTATGTAGGTACTTCAATCATAGATTTGAAGGTATGATGTCTTTCATCATGAATAAGAAGAATCCACCTCTTGGAGAGGTGTTGGATTTCTTCTGGAGGAAGGAGTACCAAGCAAGAGGTGCTCCTCATATACATATGTTGCTGTGGATCAAGGATGCACCTAAATTTGGAACGGATGCAGACGACTCAGTGATGAGTTTCATAGAACAGTATTCTACGTGTGCTGTTCCAAACGCAAAGGAGAAAAAAAGCCTAAGAGAAAAAGTTCTACGTTTCCAAAGCCATCGATGTGGAAAGTACTGTCGTCGTAAATTCCGGAACAAAGACAAGTTCTACACCAAATGTCGTTTCGGCTTTCCACGATCGGTGATTTCTAAAGGAAGAGTGAACAGTTTGATGTCTTCGCTGCGACATAATGTGATGAAGAAATCACCTAAAAACACATACAATTTGAAGAGGAACGAAGAGTCTAAGTACATCAACGACTACAACCCGGTGATTTTGTCCATGTGGAATGCTAACATGGATATACAGTTTGTGGCTGATAACTGTATGGCTGTGGCTAGGTATGTGACATCTTACATCACCAAAAAAGAGAAGACAGAATTGAAGGATATGTGGGAGGACATTTCCCATGAAAAGAGCCTCAGCAAGAAGTTGTACAGTTTCAGTCTGAAGATGTTGTCGCATCGAGAAATCGGAGCTTACGAATGTTCTGACCGGTTGTCTTCAGCAAGTCTCTATGCCAAGTCCAGGAGTATCGTTTGGGCGAGTGTTGGTCTTGCTGCAACGCGTAATCGAGTTCTGAAACCTGTGCGGGAAATTGAGTATTTGGCGGAAAAGGAGCCAAACAGTACCGACATTTTGAAGAGCAACATGTTGGATACATATTATCCAAATCGAAGCAGTCACCTCGAGAATGTTTGTCTGTATGAGGTTCTGCAAAATTACATATTCAAGAGGAACATCAAAGAAGATACTGAGAAAGGAGTGTATGCTGTAATAGGAAGTGAGGGATGTCTGGTCAAGCAAAGAAAATGCCACTTGATAAACCATCGAAAATTGAGTGGCGAATCTCCTGAAAAAAAGGAGTTTTTCTATTTAGCACTTTTGCAACTTTTTAAGCCTTGGCGTGCAGAAGAGGAACTGCTTGGAGATTTCCTCTGTTACGAAGACTCTTTCAATGCTGCCAAGGAGACCATAGAATGTCCTGCTTTTCCCAAATATGTAGAAATGTTGAATGTGGAAATTGAGCAGGAAGCAACGATTGCAGCCGAGATTGCCAGAGACAGTTCTCAGGACAGTCAGAGTTCTGCTTCATTGAGTCAGGATCCACTAGGAGGACCTCTTATCGAAAATGAAGCTGCCACTGCTATGAATGAAGTGGAAAGAGCCATGGCACATGCTCAGGAGGATGCGGTTAACTTAGAAGAGTTGGAAAGACAACTCAACGTTGAGCAGAGGAAAATATATGACGAACTTACCATGCAAATTGATCATGGATTAAGTCATGATAAGAAAGAGTGCTCATGTACGTCGTTGAAGCCTGTCCGACTGTACGTGAGTGGAGAAGCGGGAACTGGAAAAAGTTTCCTTATTAAAGCAATTTCATGTTATTTGCAGGAAAGGACAGAGTCATCGCTGTCTTGTGTTGTCACCGCTCCAACTGGACTGGCAGCACATAACATTAAAGGGATTACTTTACATCGTTTACTGATGCTGCCAGTGGAGCATGACAACAAATTAGAATATCACAAGCTATCTGGAGATGCTTGTTTTGAAGTTTCAAGAGTCTTGAGGAAAATGAAACTTCTTATCATTGACGAAGTAAGCATGGTTTCCAATGTTATGCTTGCCTTTGTGCATTTGAGAATGCAAGAAGTTCTCAAAACAGAGTATGATGTGTTATTTGGTGGCAAACACATCATTGTTTTTGGAGATCTTCTGCAGCTGACACCAGTGAAAGGGCAACCTGTGTTCAAAATGCTCACGCATGAAGATACCAGGAAGTGCTTAGGGAGTATTGGCAACGTCAATATATGGTTAAACTTCAATTATGCTGAACTGCATGAAAATATGCGTCAGGCAAAGGATGAAGTTTACAAGACTATTCTACAAGATGTTAGAATTGGAAAAGTGACCGAGCATGGGAAAGAAGCTTTACATGCACGATTACTGACAAATTTATATCCAGACGAAGATGTTGTGCCTGAGAATATTTTTCAGAAAGTTACTGAGAAAAAATCTGGAATATGTTTGATGCCAACTCTTGCAGAATGTGCCAAATTCAACAACAAAATGTTGCATTTAGAAAAGCAAGAGATTGTGAAATTGGAAGCTATTGACAGAGTAGAGCATATGGGATCAACAATTATTTTGTCTGAGAATCTGAAAACAAAATTGGATTCATTAGAGAAGAGTATATCTAAAACTGCGGGTTTTGAAAAGACTCTGAATGTGTGCTTGAACTGCCGTATAATTTTAAGAAGGAATTTACATGTTGAAAGAGGTCTGGTAAATGGATCAATGGGTAATGTTGTTGATTTTGTGAAATACAGAAATAGAGATGGAATTGAATTTTTAAAAATTAAATTTGATGGCATTGAGGAAGTACAGCTAATTGCTCGTTGTTCTGCTAGATTTTTGCTTGTAAAAGACTTATATGTTCGTCGTAAGCAGTTTCCTGTTTGCTTGGCATATGCGGTGACAATCCATAAATCGCAAGGTTTAAGTGTAGACTGTGCATTGGTGAATATTGGCAGTTCTGTGTTCAAGGAGGGTATGGCATATGTGGCATTGTCACGAGTTAGGACTTTATCGGGATTGTACTTGATTGAGTGTGATGTCACAAACATTTGTGCGGATCTAGATTGTGTTAAGGAATACAATAGGTTGAGAAGAGAGTATGCGCCACATTTGCCTCAGTATCCTTTGTTTGAGAAACGTGTGGTAGGCCGGAAACGAAGAAATGTGACCAATACTGGGGAGGTTGTAGCAAAAAGACGAAAAGTTGATGAACCTGAAATTATAAGCAGAAACAAAAAGGATTCTGTTGAAGATGTTGTTGGTTTTCAATTTGAAAACAGTTCTGGTGTCAACTGCTATGCTAATGTAGTGGTTAATGTTGTCTTTTCTCTAGAAACTTTAAAAGAACAGATTGTGGTCAATTCGGATCAAAGATTTTGCAGTTTGTTAAATTCTGTGTTAGAGAAATGTAGCACTGATAGAACAAACATAGAAAGTGTGTCTGAAATTCGAAATCTGTTAGACAGATGTTCAGGCCAAACACAATTCTCTCAAAATAGTCAGCAAGATTGTCAGGAGTTTTTAATGTATATGCTTGATGTATTGCATGATGAAGGTGTAGATGTAGATCACCTGTTTGGGCTTTCTTATCAATGGCAGCATGACTGCGAGAACTGTAGGGTATCAGCTACTACTAGTGTAGACTCAGAAAGATTTATATATTTAACTTTGCCAGACAGTAAATCAGTCTCTTTTAATAAGCTAGTAAAAGCAGCTGATCACAACATGGAGTGTAGCCAATGTAAATCTGAAATGATGTCCACTTTATTTATACGAACATATGGCCAGTATGTCATTTTAATGTTCCAACGATGTAGGCCTGATGGAACAAAATTGACAACTTTAATTAAAAATTTTGTGGCTTCACAGTTGTCAATATCAGGAAGGACTTTTGTAACTGTAGCAATTATATATCATGATGGTCCTTCAATAACATCAGGACATTATACAGCTTATTTAAAGTGTAGAAATGGCTGGTCATTCTGCAATGATTCTGTTTTAATTTTCAAAAAAAAATTGCCATATGACCTTAAAAACTCTTACCTGGTGTTTTTAAAACCAAAATTTTAGGGAAAGAATCTCGGGATGTGCTCTGAGGAATTTCAAGAAGTTCTTATGGCTCCTACACTATTTGGCCTTGAGGATAAGTGTAGTACAGAGACATAACTTTTTACCATAACACTGGACGTTATTGAGAAATACGTGCACTTTGAATGAGTTCAGAAAAACTATTTCTTTTTATAAGCTAATTGAAGCAGCGAATCAAAACATGGAGTAGAGGGAATGTAAGTCTGCAATGCTGTCTACTGTTTTACATTGCTTTGTGATTAAAAGTGATGTAGAGAATTAAATAATTGTACTAGTCATAAAGGTAGTGTAAGTCTGCTTCATAGTAAGCAGTATCAGTGTGATAGGAAATGTAGAACATGATTGAGCAAGAAGGGGAAGATATTACTAGTCCAGGATTGTGTAAATGATCTTCAACATTTTAATTCTGAAAGTTGCGGAAATGCGAAAAGACGGGATTGGCTTACAAGAAATCCAAGAGTTATACATGGCTCTGACACGATTTGGCCTTGTGGAATCGTGTGGTAGAGAGCGAGAAGTCATTTATTGTATGTAACATGTTTTTGAAAACGATGGAGGTTTTCTTTCAGAAAGTGGCGGGTTGAAAGTAATAACAGCACAACAGAGTGTAAGCTGTTCATAGGACATCCTTGGCCGTCATGGAAAGTAAGTTAACTTTAAGGAGTTCTGAATTCTGATTTGTAATGTATGGGTTTTTTAAACACAATCATTTTGATTGTGTTTTTTTTTCCCCGCTGTTATATGATGAATACCTTCAAGTCACTGTTTTAGTGAAATTTGATACATTCTGAGAACAGCAAAAATAAACCATTTAACATGTATAATTAATTCTGTTCTGTTTGCATTTATGATGTACATGTAGAACTGTGTAGGAGGCATGGAGAAGGTGAGGCTTCTGTCAGTGTCAAAGTTGTTGCATACAGTGCTCATATTCTACGTAGTCTTTTATATTTCATTACTTTCACTGTTTCTGACAGATCTAAAAAAATTTTTTTTAAAAGAACAGTAAGTATAAGGGAAGGAAACAGACAGTTATGTTAAAAGAAACACAGCTATAGGGAATAAACTAGGGATACTGTTACCCGCAATCCTCTGCTGATGATGTCACTGAGCATGTCATGAATGATGTAATATGTGACATCATCAGCAGTGGATTACGGGTAATAGTATCTCTAGTTTACTCCCCTATAGCTGTCTTTCTTTTAACATAACTGTCTGTTTCCTTCCCTTATACTTACTGTTCTTTTTTATAAAAAAAATTTTTTGGTTCGCTTCCGGTTCGCGTACCGGGGAGCGAACTGGGAAGCGAACTAAGAGAAATAGAGGTTGGCACAGTTGCAAATATTGTACCAATTTTTTTATAACGGGGAGGTAGTTCTGAAAAGAACTTTTTTTTAAATTGTTTTTGTTGTTTTATATTTTTTTTATTATTTTTCTGAACATTTTTTTTACTTTTTTTGAATTTTTCTGAACAGTTTTATATTTTTTTTGTTTTTTTTTCGGAGGGGGCAACGAAAACGATTCATTGTAAAGGGCTCAACAGGAGGAAGAAAACAAAAAAAAGAATTTATTGTTTGGGGAGTTTCGGACAAACATGAGCATGATTGTTAATAGCTCTGTTGATCAGAGTGATGCTACTTTCTGCGTAGCAAATGATTCCACTGCAATGTACGCAGACTTGTTTTACTTCACGAAATCTCGTTTGTATATTTGGCACCATCTCCCTGCCCTCTGGTCCCGTTACTTCCGGTACAACAGATCTTCTGGCCATAATAGGGAGATTATCTAGGTCGTCCTGTTCCTCTTCTTCCTCTTCTTGCTGAATTATAACTTTAGCAGGTGGTCCACTCTTCCTTGGATGTGGTGGAGGTGGTGGGGAAGCACCAGCTGAAGCTAGTAAAGAAGCCATTGCTCACTGGTAACAAAGGGTCTTTCTCTCACAATGATGAAAGTCAGAGTGAGGAAAGAAGGAGGGATTTTCACCATTTGGGAAAAAAAATAGTTCTCAACCAATGAAAAGTGTTCATTTTAGATCATATGACCTAGTCTTACATCATTAGGAAACCGAAAGTGAAATGAACCAATGAAAAGTGTTATTACCAAGTCACATGACCTGCTGTGTTTACGTTACGCGCTTTGCAGGGCCTCCCGGTTTGCTTCCAGAAACCTGTGCTTTGCGACTCGGTAAGCGTACGAGTTCGCTAACGTAGCACGTCATATGACGTATCACGCGACAACGCGAAACGTCATGCGGACGGGAGGCGTCACGATGTTGTTTTCTAACGCGGCAGTTGCGGTAAAGAAACGTTTACCGGCTCGCGGTCTATTTCGCGGCATCAAGGTCAGCTAACGGGAAGCTTCCCGATTCGCGAAGCGGGAACGAAGAAAAAAAAATATTTAAAAAAAAAAATTATTCATAAACATATAAAATATATTTTTGGATTTAAAGAAGAATACATTTTACAGCTACAGATATTAGCTGTTAAAAAACCAATGAAATTCACAGAAAAAACCATAGGTTATAGACCATATATAGTTAGGAATTAGCATTTACAAAACCTTGAAAATTCACTGAAAAAACCATAGGTTATAGACCATATATAGTTAGGAATTAGCATTTAAAAAACCTTATTTTACTCACACAAAACCATTGAAATTCCATATATAGTTAGTTGCACTAACTATATATCGCGCACCCGTAATCCACTGCTGATGATGTCACATATTACATCATTCATGACATGGTCAGTGACATCACTGATGACATCACTGATGACATCTCAAATGACATCACTGATGATATCTCATTTGACATCAATGGTCACATCAATGATGATATCATTAATGTGACAATACAATGCATCTCCTCACACTTTAATATAACCTCTGTTACACCCAGTGTTAAATACAGAGTATAATTTTTGAAACCATTGACACACCAATACTAGTTACTACATACCCACTCACTGATTCCTACGTCTACACACACATTCACTCATTCACCCATACAATCATTCATACATACAATCACTCATCTTTACAACACTATCATATGCACTCATACACCTATACAGACACTCACACTCTGCCACTCATCCATGGAGTTACTCACACACCTAGTCAGTCCTGTAAAGAATCAATCACAGTTCCATTTTCTAATCTACACAGTTAAACATAGAGTACCTTACATTTTAAAACATATACTAACACATACTTACTCTCTTATAGAATCACTGATACAAGTACACATTGATCTGCACAGAGTCACACACCTCCCAGCCAGTCATACACACACTCAGTCTCCCATACAAATACTTGTGCAACCAATCAATAACCCATATAGCTACTTATATAGCTACTGATCAACACATGCAGCAGCTTGCACAACAACAGACATGCTGATGCACACTTTCAGACAGTTTAGTCACTAACCCGTGCATTTAGTAAGACGCATTTAATCACTCACTCATACAGTCAATCACGCACCTACTAAAACCTTCATTGAGACACTTATACATCCACTCATTCTTCAATATGTAAAACATATTTAAACTTTACAGAAACACATAATCACTGGATGTTGTCATCAGTGATGTCATTTGAGATGTCATCAGTGATGTCATCAGTGATGTCACTGACCATGTCATGAATGATGTAATATGTGACATCATCAGCAGTGGATTACGGGTGCGCGATATATAGTTAGTGCAACTAACTATATATGGAATTTCAATGGTTTTGTGTGAGTAAAATAAGGTTTTTTAAATGCTAATTCCTAACTATATATGGTCTATAACCTATGGTTTTTTCAGTGAATTTTCAAGGTTTTGTAAATGCTAATTCCTAACTATATATGGTCTATAACCTATGGTTTTTTCTGTGATATATATATATATATATATATATATATATATATATATATATATATATATATATATATATATATATATATATATACTAGCAGCCCATCCCGACGTTGTCCGGGTATGAATTGCTGCCGGCCAGTAGTATATTGTTTTATAGGATTTCGTTTTGATAGCATTTCTTATCTGTGACAGGCCTGTGAAACTCTCCGATTCACAGTGCACTGTTGATACACTTAAGAGTGCGCGTTCAGCAGTGTGTGAACTCGAGTTTCCCTACTTTATTTTTCCTTGCGATATTATATAGCGCGAACTCGACAACATGGCATGAGCACAATTTACATTACAGAATAACACATTGATTTGTGGTAGGCACGGGGAGACAAAGCGATTTGCCTAGAATCACAGGATATTGAGCTGATGCCGAGATTCGAACGTAGCTCCCCAGGCTCTAAAGTTTGCAATTCTAGAACTTGTGGCGGGAGGTGTGTCTAAAAGTGTATGTCGGTGCTGGCCATCAATGAGAGAGACCTGTGCAATTTTCAAATGGGTGGTGAAAAAATATGAGTATGTTGCTGGAGATGTGGGCCGCCGTGCCACCAATGTACTTACCGGGGAGGGTAAACACCCATTATTCCGCAACTTTCTTTCCGCATACCATCACTTCGCATACTTTCATTACGAAAGTACCATGACTCCGCAATGCCATTATAACGCATGCATTACATTTTATATGCTTTTACCACGCATACATTTACAACGAAATTTGTTGTAAATGCATGAATGGTAAAAGCATGTTTTTTTTAATGTTTGGATAAGGTAAGTATGGGTATAGGGGTATATGTTTTGGGGTGTTTGGGTATTTTAAGGGTTCAGATATAGTTTTGGGTTATGGGGTACAGGGGTAGTTTTAGGGTTTAGGGATAGGTATGCGTTTTGGGGTACAGGGTATTTTTAGGGTTCAGGGCTAGGTTTGGGTTTTGGAGTATAGGGGTATTTTTAGGGATCAGGGGTAGGTTTGGGTTTTGGGGTACAGGGGTATTTTAAGGGTTCAGGGCTAGGTTTGGGTTTTGGGTACAGGGGTATTTTTAGGGTTCAGGGCTAGGTTTTGGGGTACAGGGGTATTTTAGGGTTCAGGGGTAGGTTTGGGTTTTGGGGTACAGGGGTATTTTTAGGGTTCAGGGATAGGTTTGGATTTTGGGGTACAGGGGTATTTTAAGGGTTCAGGGCTAGGTTTGGGTTTTGGGGTACAGGGGTATTTTAGGTTCAGGGGTGGTTTTGGGGTACAGTGGTGGGTTTAGGGATAGGTTTGGGTTTTGAGGTACAGGGTATATTTATAGGGTTATGAGGGGTTAGTGTTTAAGGGTGTTGGGGTATTTTACGGAGTAAGGGTGGGTTATGATTATGAGGTGCAGGGGTATTTAAAGGGAGCAGGGTGGGATTAGCACACGATATGAGACATGGCATGCAGGGCGGAACGTACCACACGCCCCCAGCGTTTGTCACGCCCCAAGCACACGCCCACAGCACAACGCAGACACGGCCACAAGGGACTACTTTTCTGGCACGGTTCTTTTACCTTTTAAATGTATATGGTGGGCGTCTGCATAGCCTATGTCCTTCTGCTGCAACTGCCCTTTCCAAAGCTGTATTGGGTGTTGTGATTGATGCTGTGGTTCCTGAGATTACCCGCCTCAAAGGTTTGGGCTCTCTCTTTATTATATTAGTATAGATATATATATATATATATCGACCCAGCTGGACTCCCGCCAATCGGGGTTGAGATAGAACATTTAAACAGTGATTGATGCATTTTACTGATTTGTAACTGGCATATGATTAAGGCACATCGCCGAAACGCGTCATGCCGATCCTGCAGCAAATAAACGAATCTTCGTGACTCTCCTGCTGTGTCCCTCCGGTTTCTTCTTGCCGAAGTATTCCTGCTGTTCATATATATATATATATATATGCACACACACACACACATATATAAAGAGCACGATTCTTGCACTGAAGAACCGGAGGGACACAGCGGGGTTTCAGGAAAGGTATTTATTTCAGCAATGTGTGGCATGACGCGTTTCGACAACCAATGTCTTTTTCAAATGCCGGTAACACAATTCTCTCTGCCAGTCCGCTTTAAAATTGAACAAGTCGTCTTGCCATTGGTGGCAATCCAGGTGGGCCAGGTTAATATGAGGAACTGTGCTGTGGCTGCATCGGCAAACTACAACTCCCAACATTCATCACTCTTGGAAAGTCAGGTAAGTTGCTCCTCCTGGCACCACTATGTCTCATCTTGAGTCTTTGAGTGTGTGGCATCATTTCTTGCCTGAGTAGGTACAATAAATGCATACAACTACCCTCGGATAAAGGTTTACTGCTCGCTTACACTACCACACACCCTTGCTCACCTATACCTATTATTGGCCTTGAGGGAGCAGAAGGTTTAGGCTTTCTTCTATCAATCTCCGCTCACCAGTCTATGGCTGGGACAATTATCTATAGACCTCCAGTGCCGGTGAGACGTTTTCTAGAGACTTTTGGCCAGGTCATAGAACATATTGCTACGAGATTCAGCCAATGTCTGGTACTTGGAGATTTTAATCTTCATTTTGATCAAAACGAAGACCCTAAACCCAAGAAGCTATGTGAATGTTTGGATATTTTTAGTATGTCATCATATGTAATATCTCCCACCCATGAAAAAGGGCATACTTTGGACAAGATCTTCTCCACATGTCATATTACCCTTGATGATCCCCTCCCCATCATATGGTCTGACCATTTTATGTTAACTTTTCAGATGGAGAAAGCTACGTCCAGGTCTTTATCCAAGGTCGTGAAAAAAAGTTAAGGAATTTAGATCCTTTAAACGTATTACTCCAGACGCTTTGGCTGACATATTGGACTCGCATCTGATTCCTGGAGAAGGGTCTCTTGAAGACGTGACATTTAGTTTGGCTGCAGAATTAGGCATTGTATCTTGCCCCTCCTAGGGTACATAGGACCTCTAGAGGAAATACCTCTGCTCCTTGGTTTACAGACGGTACAAAAGGGGGAGGTGATGGACGGAGCATCTGAATCAATCAAACACTCACACCCAGTCAAAAGATCTGGGTTTAATCCATCACCGTTCTTTAGCCCACTCTGCCACCCCAGTACAGACATGGCTATATGCAAATCAGTCTGACCCTGTGCCTCATGGGAACAGTCCAGCCCGAACTGCCAAGCCATGTCTTCCCTGGACCGGAAACAAGCTTCCGAGGACCGGTTTCTGGCATTCCAGCCGTCTTCAGCCCGGCTTGCTTGAATCCAGTAGCAAAGTGAGCAAGGGACTCATGTCTGAGCATTCCCTGCCACACTTATGGTGGCTAAAAGCGGTACAAAAGGGGGTGGTGATGGACGGAGCATCTGAATCAATCAAACACTCACACCCAGTCAAAAGATCTGGGTTTAATCCATCACCGTTCTTTAGCCCACTCTGCCACCCCAATTGAGACATGGCTATATGCAAATCAGTCTGACCCTGTGCCTCATGGGAACAGTCCAGCCCGAACTGCCAAGCCATGTCTTCCCTGGACCGGAAACAAGCTTCCGAGGACCGGTTTCTGGCATTCCAGCCGTCTTCAGCCCGGCTCGCTTGAACCCAGTGGCAAAGTGAGCAAGGGACTCACGTCTGAGCATTCCCTGCATCACTTATGGCGGCTAAAAGCGGTACAAAAGGGGGTGGTGATGGACGGAGCATCTGAATCAATCAAACACTCACACCCAGTCAAAAGATCTGGGTTTAATCCATCACCGTTCTTTAGCCCACTCTGCCACCCCAGTTCAGACATGGCTATATGCAAATCAGTCTGACCCTGTGCCTCATGGGAACAGTCCAGCCCGAACTGCCAAGCCATGTCTTCCCTGGACCGGAAACAAGCTTCCGAGGACCGGTTTCTGGCATTCTAGCCGTCTTCAGCCCGGCTTGCTTGAATCCAGTGGCAAAGTGAGCAAGGGACTCACGTCTGAGCATTCCCTGCCACACTTATGGCGGCTAAAAGCGGTACAAAAGGGGGTGGTGATGGACGGAGCATCTTAATCAATCAAACACTCACACCCAGTCAAAAGATCTGGGTTTAATCCATCACCGTTCTTTAGCCCACTCTGCCACCCCAGTTCAGACATGGCTATATGCAAATCAGTCTGACCCTGTGCCTCATGGGAACAGTCCAGCCCGAACTGCCAAGCCATGTCTTCCCTGGACCGGAAACAAGCTTCCGAGGACCGGTTTCTGGCATTCCAGCCGTCTTCAGCCCGGCTTGCTTGAATCCAGTGGCAAAGTGAGCAAGGGACTCACGTCTGAGCATTCCCTGCCACACTTACGGCGGCTAAAAGCGGTACAAAAGGGGGTGGTGATGGACGAAGCATCTGAATCAATCAAACACTCACACCCAGTCAAAAGATCTGGGTTTAATCCATCACCGTTCTTTAGCCCACTCTGCCACCCCAGTTCAGACATGGCTATATGCAAATCAGTCTGACCCTGTGCCTCATGGGAACAGTCCAGCCCGAACTGCCAAGCCATGTCTTCCCTGGACCGGAAACAAGCTTCCAAGGACCGGTTTCTGTCATTCCAGCCGTCTTCAGCCCGGCTTGCTTGAATCCAGTGGCAAAGTGAGCAAGGGACTCACGTCTGAGCATTCCCTGCCACACTTATGGTGGCTAAAAGCGGTACAAAAGGGGGTGGTGATGGACAGAGCATCTGAATCAATCAAACACTCACACCCAGTCAAAAGATCTGGGTTTAATCCATCATCGTTCTTTAGCCCACTCTGCCACCCCAGTTCAGACATGGCTATATGCAAATCAGTCTGACCCTGTGCCTCATGGGAACAGTCCAGCCCGAACTGCCAAGCCATGTCTTCCCTGGATCGGAAACAAGCTTCCGAGGACCGGTTTCTGGCATTCCAGCCGTCTTCAGCCCGACTTGCTTGAATCCAGTGGCAAAGTGAGCAAGGGACTCACGTCTGAGCATTCCCTGCCACACTTATGGTGGCTAAAAGCGGTACAAAAGGGGGTGGTGATGGACGGAGCATCTGAATCAATCAAACACTCACACCCAGTCAAAAGATCTGGGTTTAATTCATCACCGTTCTTTAGCCCACTCTGCCACCCCAGTTCAGACATGGCTATATGCAAATCAGTCTGACCCTGTGCCTCATGGGAACAGTCCAGCCCGAACTGCCAAGCCATGTCTTTCCTGGACCGGAACCAAGCTTCCGAGGACCGGTTTCTGGCATTCCAGCCGTCTTCAGCCCGGCTTGCTTGAATCCAGTGGCAAAGTGAGCAAGGGACTCACGTCTGAGCATTCCCTGCCACACTTATGGCGGCTAAAAGCGGTACAAAAGGGGGTGGTGATGGACGGAGCATCTGAATCAATCAAACACTCACACCCAGTCAAAAGATCTGGGTTTAATCCATCACCGTTCTTTAGCCCACTCTGCCACCCCAGTTCAGACATGGCTATATGCAAATCAGTCTGACCCTGTGCCTCATGGGAACAGTCCAGCCCGAACTGCCAAGCCATGTCTTCCCTGGATCGGAAACAAGCTTCCGAGGACCGGTTTCTGGCATTCCAGCCGTCTTCAGCCCGGCTTGCTTGAATCCAGTGGCAAAGTGAGCAAGGGACTCACGTCTGAGCATTCCCTGCCACACTTATGGCGGTTAAAAGCAGTACAAAAGGGGGTGGTGATGGACGGAGCATCTGAATCATTCAAACACTCACACTCAGTCAAAAGATCTGGGTTTAATCCATCACCGTTCTTTAGCCCACTCTGCCACCCCAGTTCAGACATGGCTATATGCAAATCAGTCTGACCCTGTGCCTCATGGGAACAGTCCAGCCCGAACTGCCAAGCCATGTCTTCCCTGGACAGGAAACAAGCTTCCAAGGACCGGTTTCTGGCATTCCAGCCGTCTTCAGCCCGGCTTGCTTGAATCCAGTGGCAAAGTGAGCAAGGGACTCACGTCTGAGCATTCCCTGCCACACTTACGGCGGGTAAAAGCGGTACAAAAGGGGGTGGTGATGGACGGAGCATCTGAATCAATCAAACACTCACACCCAGTCAAAAGATCTGGGTTTAATCCATCACCGTTCTTTAGCCCACTCTGCCACCCCAGTTCAGACATGGCTATATGCAAATCAGTCTGACCCTGTGCCTCATGGGAACAGTCCAGCCCGAACTGCCAAGCCATGTCTTTCCTGGACCGGAAACAAGCTTCTGAGGACCGGTTTCTGGCATTCCAGCCGTCTTCAGCCCGGCTTGCTTGAATCCAGTGGCAAAGTGAGCAAGGGACTCACGTCTGAGCATTCCCTGCCACACTTATGGCGGCTAAAAGCGGTACAAAAGGGGGTGGTGATGGACGGAGCATCTGAATCAATCAAACACTCACACCCAGTCAAAAGATCTGGGTTTAATCCATCACCATTCTTTAGCCCACTCTGCCACCCCAGTTCAGACATGGCTATATGCAAATCAGTCTGACCCTGTGCCTCATGGGAACAGTCCAGCCCGAACTGCCAAGCCATGTCTTCCCTGGACCGGAAACAAGCTTCCGAGGACCGGTTTCTGGCATTCCAGCCGTCTTCAGCCCGGCTTGCTTGAATCCAGTGGCAAAGTGAGCAAGGGACTCACGTCTGAGCATTCCCTGCCACACTTATGGCGGCTAAAAGCGGTACAAAAGGGGGTGGTGATGGACGGAGCATCTGAATCAATCAAACACTCACACCCAGTCAAAAGATCTGGGTTTAATCCATCACCATTCTTTAGCCCACTCTGCCACCCCAGTTCAGACATGGCTATATGCAAATCAGTCTGACCCTGTGCCTCATGGGAACAGTCCAGCCCGAACTGCCAAGCCATGCCTTCCCTGGACCGGAAACAAGCTTCCGAGGACCGGTTTCTGGCATTCCAGCCGTCTTCAGCCCGGCTTGCTTGAATCCAGTGGCAAAGTGAGCAAGGGACTCACGTCTGAGCATTCCCTGCCACACTTATGGTGGCTAAAAGCGGTACAAAAGGGGGTGGTGATGGACGGAGCATCTGAATCAATCAAACACTCACACCCAGTCAAAAGATCTGGGTTTAATCCATCACCGTTCTTTAGCCCACTCTGCCACCCCAGTTCAGACATGGCTATATGCAAATCAGTCTGACCCTGTGCCTCATGGGAACAGTCCAGCCCGAACTGCCAAGCCATGTCTTCCCTGGTCCGGAAACAAGCTTCCGAGGACCGGTTTCTGGCATTTCAGCCGTCTTCAGCCCGGCTTGCTTGAATCCAGTGGCAAAGTGAGCAAGGGACTCACGTCTGAGCATTCCCTGCCACACTTATGGCGGCTAAAAGCGGTACAAAAGGGGGTGGTGATGGACGGAGCATCTGAATCAATCAAACACTCACACCCAGTCAAAAGATCTGGGTTTAATCCATCACCGTTCTTTAGCCCACTCTGCCACCCCAGTTCAGACATGGCTATATGCAAATCAGTCTGACCCTGTGCCTCATGGGAACAGTCCAGCCCGAAGTGCCAAGCCATGTCTTCCCTGGACCGGAAACAAGCTTCCGAGGACCGGTTTCTGGCATTCCAGCCGTCTTCAGCCCGGCTTGCTTGAATCCAGTGGCAAAGTGAGCAAGGGACTCACGTCTGAGCATTCCCTGCCACACTTATGGCGGCTAAAAGCGGTACAAAAGGGGGTGGTGATGGACGGAGCATCTGAATCAATTAAACACTCACACCCAGTCAAAAGATCTGGGTTTAATCCATCACCGTTCTTTAGCCCACTCTGCCACCCCAGTTCAGACATGGCTATATGCAAATCAGTCTGACCCTGTGCCTCATGGGAACAGTCCAACCCGAACTGCCAAGCCATGTCTTTCCTGGACCGGAAACAAGCTTCTGAGGACCGGTTTCTGGCATTCCAGCCGTCTTCAGCCCGGCTTGCTTGAATCCAGTGGCAAAGTGAGCAAGGGACTCACGTCTGAGCATTCCCTGCCACACTTATGGCGGCTAAAAGCGGTACGAAAGGGGGTGGTGATGGACGGAGCATCTGAATCAATCAAACACTCACACCCAGTCAAAAGATCTGGGTTTAATCCATCACCATTCTTTAGCCCACTCTGCCACCCCAGTTCAGACATGGCTATATGCAAAGCAGTCTGACCCTGTGCCTCATGGGAACAGTCCAGCCCGAACTGCCAAGCCATGTCTTCCCTGGACCGGAAACAAGCTTCCGAGGACCGGTTTCTGGCATTCCAGCCGTCTTCAGCCCGGCTTGCTTGAATCCAGTGGCAAAGTGAGCAAGGGACTCACGTCTGAGCATTCCCTGCCACACTTATGGCGGCTAAAAGCGGTACAAAAGGGGGTGGTGATGGACGGAGCATCTGAATCAATCAAACACTCACACCCAGTCAAAAGATCTGGGTTTAATCCATCACCATTCTTTAGCCCACTCTGCCACCCCAGTTCAGACATGGCTATATGCAAATCAGTCTGACCCTGTGCCTCATGGGAACAGTCCAGCCCGAACTGCCAAGCCATGTCTTCCCTGGTCCGGAAACAAGCTTCCGAGGACCGGTTTCTGGCATTTCAGCCGTCTTCAGCCCGGCTTGCTTGAATCCAGTGGCAAAGTGAGCAAGGGACTCACGTCTGAGCATTCCCTGCCACACTTATGGCGGCTACAAGCGGTACAAAAGGGGGTGGTGATGGACGGAGCATCTGAATCAATCAAACACTCACACCCAGTCCAAAGATCTGGGTTTAATCCATCACCGTTCTTTAGCCCACTCTGCCACCCCAGTTCAGACATGGCTATATGCAAATCAGTCTGACCCTGTGCCTCATGGGAACAGTCCAGCCCGAAGTGCCAAGCCATGTCTTCCCTGGACCGGAAACAAGCTTCCGAGGACCGGTTTCTGGCATTCCAGCCGTCTTCAGCCCGGCTTGCTTGAATCCAGTGGCAAAGTGAGCAAGGGACTCACGTCTGAGCATTCCCTGCCACACTTATGGCGGCTAAAAGCGGTACAAAAGGGGGTGGTGATGGACGGAGCATCTGAATCAATTAAACACTCACACCCAGTCAAAAGATCTGGGTTTAATCCATCACCGTTCTTTAGCCCACTCTGCCACCCCAGTTCAGACATGGCTATATGCAAATCAGTCTGACCCTGTGCCTCATGGGAACAGTCCAGCCCGAACTGCCAAGCCATGTCTTCCCTGGACCGGAAACAAGCTTCGGAGGACCGGTTTCTGGCATTCCAGCCATCTTCAGCCCGGCTTGCTTGAATCTAGTGGCAAAGTGAGCAAGGGACTCACGTCTGAGCATTCCCTGCCACACTTATGGCGGCTAAAAGTGGTACAAAAGGGGGTGGTGATGGATGGAGCATCTGAATCAATCAAAAAATCACACCCAGTCAAAAGATCTGGGTTTAATCCATCACCGTTCTTTAGCCCACTCTGCCACCCCAGTTCAGACATGGCTATATGCAAATCAGTCTGACCCTGTGCCTCATGGGAACAGTCCAGCCCGAACTGCCAAGCCATGTCTTCCCTGGATCCGGAACAAGCTTCCGAGGACCGGTTTCTGGCATTCCAGCCGTCTTCAGCCCGGCTTGCTTGAATCCAGTGGCAAAGTGGGCAAGGGACTCACGTCTGAGCATTCCCTGCCACACTTATGGCGGCTAAAAGCGGTACAAAAGGGGGTGGTGATGGACGGAGCATCTGAATCAATCAAACACTCACACCCTGTCAAAAGATCCGGGTTTAATCCATCACCGTTCTTTAGCCCACTCTGCCACCCCAGTTCAGACATGGCTATTTGCAAATCAGTCTGACCCTGTGCCTCATGGGAACAGTCAGCCCGAACTGCCAAGCCATGTCTTCCCTGGACCGGAAACAAGCTTCCGAGGACCGGTTTCTGGCATTCCAGCCGTCTTCAGCCCGGCTTGCTTGAATCCAGTGGCAAAGTGAGCAAGGGACTCACGTCTGAGCATTCCCTGCCACACTTATGGCGGCTAAAAGCGGTACAAAAGGGGGTGGTGATGGACGGAGCATCTGAATCAATCAAACACTCACACCCAGTCAAAAGATCTGGGTTTAATCCATCACCATTCTTTAGCCCACTCTGCCACCCCAGTTCAGACATGGCTATATGCAAATCAGTCTGACCCTGTGCCTCATGGGAACAGTCCAGCCCGAACTGCCAAGCCATGTCTTCCCTGGACCGGAAACAAGCTTCGGAGGACCGGTTTCTGGCATTCCAGCCGTCTTCAGCCCGGCTTGCTTGAATCCAGTGGCAAAGTGAGCAAGGGACTCACGTCTGAGCATTCCCTGCCACACTTATGGCGGCTAAAAGCGGTACGAAAGGGGGTGGTGATGGACGGAGCATCTGAATCAATCAAACACTCACACCCAGTCAAAAGATCTGGGTTTAATCCATCACCATTCTTTAGCCCACTCTGCCACCCCAGTTCAGACATGGCTATATGCAAAGCAGTCTGACCCTGTGCCTCATGGGAACAGTCCAGCCCGAACTGCCAAGCCATGTCTTCCCTGGACCGGAAACAAGCTTCCGAGGACCGGTTTCTGGCATTCCAGCCGTCTTCAGCCCGGCTTGCTTGAATCCAGTGGCAAAGTGAGCAAGGGACTCACGTCTGAGCATTCCCTGCCACACTTATGGCGGCTAAAAGCGGTACAAAAGGGGGTGGTGATGGACGGAGCATCTGAATCAATCAAACACTCACACCCAGTCAAAAGATCTGGGTTTAATCCATCACCATTCTTTAGCCCACTCTGCCACCCCAGTTCAGACATGGCTATATGCAAATCAGTCTGACCCTGTGCCTCATGGGAACAGTCCAGCCCGAACTGCCAAGCCATGTCTTCCCTGGTCCGGAAACAAGCTTCCGAGGACCGGTTTCTGGCATTTCAGCCGTCTTCAGCCCGGCTTGCTTGAATCCAGTGGCAAAGTGAGCAAGGGACTCACGTCTGAGCATTCCCTGCCACACTTATGGCGGCTACAAGCGGTACAAAAGGGGGTGGTGATGGACGGAGCATCTGAATCAATCAAACACTCACACCCAGTCCAAAGATCTGGGTTTAATCCATCACCGTTCTTTAGCCCACTCTGCCACCCCAGTTCAGACATGGCTATATGCAAATCAGTCTGACCCTGTGCCTCATGGGAACAGTCCAGCCCGAAGTGCCAAGCCATGTCTTCCCTGGACCGGAAACAAGCTTCCGAGGACCGGTTTCTGGCATTCCAGCCGTCTTCAGCCCGGCTTGCTTGAATCCAGTGGCAAAGTGAGCAAGGGACTCACGTCTGAGCATTCCCTGCCACACTTATGGCGGCTAAAAGCGGTACAAAAGGGGGTGGTGATGGACGGAGCATCTGAATCAATTAAACACTCACACCCAGTCAAAAGATCTGGGTTTAATCCATCACCGTTCTTTAGCCCACTCTGCCACCCCAGTTCAGACATGGCTATATGCAAATCAGTCTGACCCTGTGCCTCATGGGAACAGTCCAGCCCGAACTGCCAAGCCATGTCTTCCCTGGACCGGAAACAAGCTTCGGAGGACCGGTTTCTGGCATTCCAGCCATCTTCAGCCCGGCTTGCTTGAATCTAGTGGCAAAGTGAGCAAGGGACTCACGTCTGAGCATTCCCTGCCACACTTATGGCGGCTAAAAGTGGTACAAAAGGGGGTGGTGATGGATGGAGCATCTGAATCAATCAAAAAATCACACCCAGTCAAAAGATCTGGGTTTAATCCATCACCGTTCTTTAGCCCACTCTGCCACCCCAGTTCAGACATGGCTATATGCAAATCAGTCTGACCCTGTGCCTCATGGGAACAGTCCAGCCCGAACTGCCAAGCCATGTCTTCCCTGGATCCGGAACAAGCTTCCGAGGACCGGTTTCTGGCATTCCAGCCGTCTTCAGCCCGGCTTGCTTGAATCCAGTGGCAAAGTGGGCAAGGGACTCACGTCTGAGCATTCCCTGCCACACTTATGGCGGCTAAAAGCGGTACAAAAGGGGGTGGTGATGGACGGAGCATCTGAATCAATCAAACACTCACACCCTGTCAAAAGATCCGGGTTTAATCCATCACCGTTCTTTAGCCCACTCTGCCACCCCAGTTCAGACATGGCTATTTGCAAATCAGTCTGACCCTGTGCCTCATGGGAACAGTCAGCCCGAACTGCCAAGCCATGTCTTCCCTGGACCGGAAACAAGCTTCCGAGGACCGGTTTCTGGCATTCCAGCCGTCTTCAGCCCGGCTTGCTTGAATCCAGTGGCAAAGTGAGCAAGGGACTCACGTCTGAGCATTCCCTGCCACACTTATGGCGGCTAAAAGCGGTACAAAAGGGGGTGGTGATGGACGGAGCATCTGAATCAATCAAACACTCACACCCAGTCAAAAGATCTGGGTTTAATCCATCACCGTTCTTTAGCCCACTCTGCCACCCCAGTTCAGACATGACTATATGCAAATCAGTCTGACCCTGTGCCTCATGGGAACAGTCCAGCCCGAACTGCCAAGCCATGTCTTCCCTGGACCGGAAACAAACTTCCGAGGACCGGTTTTTGGCATTGCAGCCGTCTTCAGCCCGGCTTGCTTGAATCCAGTGGCAAAGTGAGCAAGGGACTCACGTCTGAGCATTCCCTGCCACACTTATTGCGGCTAAAAGCGGTACAAAAGGGGGTGGTGATGGACGGAGCATCTGAATCAATCAAACACTCACACCCAGTCAAAAGATCTGGGTTTAATGCATCACCGTTCTTTAGCCCACTCTGCCACCCCAGTTCAGACATGGCTATATGCAAATCAGTCTGACCCTGTGCCTCATGGGAACAGTCCAGCCCGAACTGCCAAGCCATGTCTTCCCTGGACCGGAAACAAGCTTCCGAGGACCGGTTTCTGGCATTCCAGCCGTCTTCAGCCTGGCTTGCTTGAATCCAGTGGCAAAGTGAGCAAGGGACTCACGTCTGAGCATTCCCTGCCACACTTATGGCGGCTAAAAGTGGTACAAAAGGGGGTGGTGATGGACGGAGAATCTGAATCAATCAAACACTCACACCCAGTCAAAAGATCTGGGTTTAATCCATCACCGTTCTCTAGCCCACTCTGCCACCCCAGTTCAGACATGGCTATATGCAAATCAGTCTGACCCTGTGCCTCATGGGAACAGTCCAGCCCGAACTGCCAAGCCATGTCTTCCCTGGATCGGAAACAAACTTCCGAGGACCGGTTTCTGGCATTCCAGCCGTCTTCAGCCCGGCTTGCTTGAATCCAGTGGCAAAGTGAGCAAGGGACTCACGTCTGAGCATTCCCTGCCACACTTATGGCGGCTAAAAGCGGTACAAAAGGGGGTGGTGATGGACGGAGCATCTGAATCAATCAAACTTGATCTTTAGCCCACTCTGCCACCCCAGATCAGACATGGCTATATGCAAATCAGTCTGACCCTGTGCCTCATGGGAACAGTCCAGCCCAAACTGCCAAGCCATGTCTTCCCTGGACCGGAAACAAGCTTCCGAGGACCGGTTTCTGGCATTCCAGCCGTCTTCAGCCCGGCTTGCTTGAATCCAGTGGCAAAGTGAGCAAGGGACTCACGTCTGAGCATTCCCTGCCACACTTATGGCGGCTAAAAGCGGTACAAAAGGGGGTGGTGATGGACGGAGCATCTGAATCAATCAAACACTCACACCCAGTCAAAAGATCTGGGTTTAATCCATCAATGATCTTTAGCCCACTCTGCCACCCCAGATTCGACATGGCTATATGCAAATCAGTCTGACCCTGTGCCTCATGGGAACAGTCCAGCCCAAACTGCCAAGCCATGTCTTCCCTGGACCGGAAACAAGCTTCAGAGGACCGGTTTCTGGCATTCCAGCCGTCTTCAGCCCGGTTTGCTTGAATCCAGTGGCAAAGTGAGCAACGGACTCACGTCTGAGCATTCCCTGCCACACTTATGGCGGCTAAAAGCGGTACAAAAAGGGGTGGTGATGGACGGAGCATCTGAATCAATCAAACACTCACACCCAGTCAAAAGATCTGGGTTTAATCCATCACCGTTCTCTAGCCCATTCTGCCACCCCAGTTCAGACATGGCTATATGCAAATCAGTCTGACCCTGTGCCTCATGGGAACAGTCCAGCCCGAACTGCCAAGCCATGTCTTCCCTGGACCGGAAACAAGCTTCCGAGGACCGGTTTCTGGCATTCCAGCCGTCTTCAGCCCGGCTTGCTTGAATCCAGTGGCAAAGTGAGCAAGGGACTCACGTCTGAGCATTCCCTGCCACACTTATGGCGGCTAAAAGCGGTACAAAAGGGGGTGGTGATGGACGGAGCATCTGAATCAATCAAACTTGATCTTTAGCCCACTCTGCCACCCCAGATCAGACATGGCTATATGCAAATCAGTCTGACCCTGTGCCTCATGGGAACAGTCCAGCCCAAACTGCCAAGCCATGTCTTCCCTGGACCGGAAACAAGCTTCCGAGGACCGGTTTCTGGCATTCCAGCCGTCTTCAGCCCGGCTTGCTTGAAACCAGTGGCAAAGTGAGCAAGGGACTCACGTCTGAGCATTCCCTGCCACACTTATGGCGGCTAAAAGCGGTACAAAAGGGGGTGGTGATGGACGAAGCATCTGAATCAATCAAACACTCACACCCAGTCAAAAGATCTGGGTTTAATCCATCAATGATCTTTAGCCCACTCTGCCACCCCAGATCAGACATGGCTATATGCAAATCAGTCTGACCCTGTGCCTCATGGGAACAGTCCAGCCCAAACTGCCAAGCCATGTCTTCCCTGGACCGGAAACAAGCTTCCGAGGACCGGTTTCTGGCATTCCAGCCGTCTTCAGCCCGGTTTGCTTGAATCCAGTGGCAAAGTGAGCAACAGACTCACGTCTGAGCATTCCCTGCCACACTTATGGCGGCTAAAAGCGGTACAAAAGGGGGTGGTGATGGACGGAGCGTCTGAATCAATCAAACACTCACACCCAGTCAAAAGATATGGGTTTAATCCATCACCGTTCTTTAGCCCACTCTGCCACCCCAGTTCAGACATGGCTATATGCAAATCAGTCTGACCCTGTGCCTCATGGGAACAGTCCAGCCCGAACTGCCAAGCCATGTCTTCCCTGGACCGGAAACAAGCTTCCGAGGACCGGTTTCTGGCATTCCAGCCGTCTTCAGCCCGGCTTGCTTGAATCCAGTGGCAAAGTGAGCAAGGGACTCACGTCTGAGCATTCCCTGCCACACTTATGGCGGCTAAAAGTGGTACAAAAGGGGGTGGTGATGGACGGAGCATCTGAATCAATCAAACACTCACACCCAGTCAAAAGATCTGGGTTTAATCCATCACCGTTCTTTAGCCCACTCTGCCACCCCAGTTCAGACATGGCTATATGCAAATCAGTCTGACCCTGTGCCTCATGGGAACAGTCCAGCCCGAACTGCCAAGCCATGTCTTCCCTGGACCGGAAACAAGCTTCTGAGGACCGGTTTCTGGCATTCCAGCCGTCTTCAGCCCGGCTTGCTTGAATCCAGTGGCAAAGTGAGCAAGGGACTCACGTCTGAGCATTCCCTGCCACACTTATGGCGGCTAAAAGTGGTACAAAAGGGGGTGGTGATGGACGGAGCATCTGAATCAATCAAACAATCACACCCAGTCAAAAGATCTGGGTTTAATCCATCACCGTTCTTTATCCCACTCTGCCACCCCAGTTCAGACATGGCTATATGCAAATCAGTCTGACCCTGTGCCTCATGGGAACAGTCCAGCCCGAACTGCCAAGCCATGTCTTCCCTGGATTGGAAACAAGCTTCCGAGGACCGGTTTCTGGCATTCCAGCTGTCTTCAGCCCGGCTTGCTTGAATCCAGTGGCAAAGTGAGCAAGGGACTCACGTCTGAGCATTCCTTGCCACACTTATGGCGGCTAAAAGCGGTACAAAAGGGGGTGGTGATGGACGGAGCATCTGAATCAATCAAACACTCACACCCAGTCAAAAGATCTGGGTTTAATCCATCACCATTCTTTAGCCCACTCTGCCACCCCAGTTCAGACATGGCTATATGCAAATCAGTCTGACCCTGTGCCTCATGGGAACAGTCCAGCCCGAACTGCCAAGCCATGTCTTCCCTGGACCGGAAACAAGCTTCCGAGGACCGGTTTCTGGCATTCCAGCCGTCTTCAGCCCGGCTTGCTTGAATCCAGTGGCAAAGTGAGCAAGGGACTCACGTCTGAGCATTCCCTGCCACACTTATGGCGGCTAAAAGCGGTACAAAAGGGGGTGGTGATGGACGGAGCATCTGAATCAATCAAACACTCACACCCAGTCAAAAGATCTGGGTTTAATCCATCACCATTCTTTAGCCCACTCTGCCACCCCAGTTCAGACATGGCTATATGCAAATCAGTCTGACCCTGTGCCTCATGGGAACAGTCCAGCCCGAACTGCCAAGCCATGTCTTCCCTGGACCGGAAACAAGCTTCCGAGGACCGGTTTCTGGCATTCCAGCCGTCTTCAGCCCGGCTTGCTTGAATCCAGTGGCAAAGTGAGCAAGGGACTCACGTCTGAGCATTCCCTGCCACACTTATGGTGGCTAAAAGCGGTACAAAAGGGGGTGGTGATGGACGGAGCATCTGAATCAATCAAACACTCACACCCAGTCAAAAGATCTGGGTTTAATCCATCACCGTTCTTTAGCCCACTCTGCCACCCCAGTTCAGACATGGCTATATGCAAATCAGTCTGACCCTGTGCCTCATGGGAACAGTCCAGCCCGAACTGCCAAGCCATGTCTTCCCTGGTCCGGAAACAAGCTTCCGAGGACCGGTTTCTGGCATTTCAGCCGTCTTCAGCCCGGCTTGCTTGAATCCAGTGGCAAAGTGAGCAAGGGACTCACGTCTGAGCATTCCCTGCCACACTTATGGCGGCTAAAAGCGGTACAAAAGGGGGTGGTGATGGACGGAGCATCTGAATCAATCAAACACTCACACCCAGTCAAAAGATCTGGGTTTAATCCATCACCGTTCTTTAGCCCACTCTGCCACCCCAGTTCAGACATGGCTATATGCAAATCAGTCTGACCCTGTGCCTCATGGGAACAGTCCAGCCCGAAGTGCCAAGCCATGTCTTCCCTGGACCGGAAACAAGCTTCCGAGGACCGGTTTCTGGCATTCCAGCCGTCTTCAGCCCGGCTTGCTTGAATCCAGTGGCAAAGTGAGCAAGGGACTCACGTCTGAGCATTCCCTGCCACACTTATGGCGGCTAAAAGCGGTACAAAAGGGGGTGGTGATGGACGGAGCATCTGAATCAATTAAACACTCACACCCAGTCAAAAGATCTGGGTTTAATCCATCACCGTTCTTTAGCCCACTCTGCCACCCCAGTTCAGACATGGCTATATGCAAATCAGTCTGACCCTGTGCCTCATGGGAACAGTCCAACCCGAACTGCCAAGCCATGTCTTTCCTGGACCGGAAACAAGCTTCTGAGGACCGGTTTCTGGCATTCCAGCCGTCTTCAGCCCGGCTTGCTTGAATCCAGTGGCAAAGTGAGCAAGGGACTCACGTCTGAGCATTCCCTGCCACACTTATGGCGGCTAAAAGCGGTACAAAAGGGGGTGGTGATGGACGGAGCATCTGAATCAATCAAACACTCACACCCAGTCAAAAGATCTGGGTTTAATCCATCACCATTCTTTAGCCCACTCTGCCACCCCAGTTCAGACATGGCTATATGCAAAGCAGTCTGACCCTGTGCCTCATGGGAACAGTCCAGCCCGAACTGCCAAGCCATGTCTTCCCTGGACCGGAAACAAGCTTCCGAGGACCGGTTTCTGGCATTCCAGCCGTCTTCAGCCCGGCTTGCTTGAATCCAGTGGCAAAGTGAGCAAGGGACTCACGTCTGAGCATTCCCTGCCACACTTATGGCGGCTAAAAGCGGTACAAAAGGGGGTGGTGATGGACGGAGCATCTGAATCAATCAAACACTCACACCCAGTCAAAAGATCTGGGTTTAATCCATCACCATTCTTTAGCCCACTCTGCCACCCCAGTTCAGACATGGCTATATGCAAATCAGTCTGACCCTGTGCCTCATGGGAACAGTCCAGCCCGAACTGCCAAGCCATGTCTTCCCTGGACCGGAAACAAGCTTCCGAGGACCGGTTTCTGGCATTCCAGCCGTCTTCAGCCCGGCTTGCTTGAATCCAGTGGCAAAGTGAGCAAGGGACTCACGTCTGAGCATTCCCTGCCACACTTATGGTGGCTAAAAGCGGTACAAAAGGGGGTGGTGATGGACGGAGCATCTGAATCAATCAAACACTCACACCCAGTCAAAAGATCTGGGTTTAATCCATCATCGTTCTTTAGCCCACTCTGCCACCCCAGTTCAGACATGGCTATATGCAAATCAGTCTGACCCTGTGCCTCATGGGAACAGTCCAGCCCGAACTGCCAAGCCATGTCTTCCCTGGATCGGAAACAAGCTTCCGAGGACCGGTTTCTGGCATTCCAGCCGTCTTCAGCCCGACTTGCTTGAATCCAGTGGCAAAGTGAGCAAGGGACTCACGTCTGAGCATTCCCTGCCACACTTATGGTGGCTAAAAGCGGTACAAAAGGGGGTGGTGATGGACGGAGCATCTGAATCAATCAAACACTCACACCCAGTCAAAAGATCTGGGTTTAATTCATCACCGTACTTTAGCCCACTCTGCCACCCCAGTTCAGACATGGCTATATGCAAATCAGTCTGACCCTGTGCCTCATGGGAACAGTCCAGCCCGAACTGCCAAGCCATGTCTTTCCTGGACCGGAACCAAGCTTCCGAGGACCGGTTTCTGGCATTCCAGCCGTCTTCAGCCCGGCTTGCTTGAATCCAGTGGCAAAGTGAGCAAGGGACTCACGTCTGAGCATTCCCTGCCACACTTATGGCGGCTAAAAGCGGTACAAAAGGGGGTGGTGATGGACGGAGCATCTGAATCAATCAAACACTCACACCCAGTCAAAAGATCTGGGTTTAATCCATCACCGTTCTTTAGCCCACTCTGCCACCCCAGTTCAGACATGGCTATATGCAAATCAGTCTGACCCTGTGCCTCATGGGAACAGTCCAGCCCGAACTGCCAAGCCATGTCTTCCCTGGATCGGAAACAAGCTTCCGAGGACCGGTTTCTGGCATTCCAGCCGTCTTCAGCCCGGCTTGCTTGAATCCAGTGGCAAAGTGAGCAAGGGACTCACGTCTGAGCATTCCCTGCCACACTTATGGCGGTTAAAAGCAGTACAAAAGGGGGTGGTGATGGACGGAGCATCTGAATCATTCAAACACTCACACTCAGTCAAAACATCTGGGTTTAATCCATCACCGTTCTTTAGCCCACTCTGCCACCCCAGTTCAGACATGGCTATATGCAAATCAGTCTGACCCTGTGCCTCATGGGAACAGTCCAGCCCGAACTGCCAAGCCATGTCTTCCCTGGACAGGAAACAAGCTTCCGAGGACCGGTTTCTGGCATTCCAGCCGTCTTCAGCCCGGCTTGCTTGAATCCAGTGGCAAAGTGAGCAAGGGACTCACGTCTGAGCATTCCCTGCCACACTTATGGCGGCTAAAAGCGGTACAAAAGGGGGTGGTGATGGACGGAGCATCTGAATCAATCAAACACTCACACCCAGTCAAAAGATCTGGGTTTAATCCATCACCGTTCTTTAGCCCACTCTGCCACCCCAGTTCAGACATGGCTATATGCAAATCAGTCTGACCCTGTGCCTCATGGGAACAGTCCAGCCCGAACTGCCAAGCCATGTCTTTCCTGGACCGGAAACAAGCTTCTGAGGACCGGTTTCTGGCATTCCAGCCGTCTTCAGCCCGGCTTGCTTGAATCCAGTGGCAAAGTGAGCAAGGGACTCACGTCTGAGCATTCCCTGCCACACTTATGGCGGCTAAAAGCGGTACAAAAGGGGGTGGTGATGGACGGAGCATCTGAATCAATCAAACACTCACACCCAGTCAAAAGATCTGGGTTTAATCCATCACCATTCTTTAGCCCACTCTGCCACCCCAGTTCAGACATGGCTATATGCAAATCAGTCTGACCCTGTGCCTCATGGGAACAGTCCAGCCCGAACTGCCAAGCCATGTCTTCCCTGGACCGGAAACAAGCTTCCGAGGACCGGTTTCTGGCATTCCAGCCGTCTTCAGCCCGGCTTGCTTGAATCCAGTGGCAAAGTGAGCAAGGGACTCACGTCTGAGCATTCCCTGCCACACTTATGGCGGCTAAAAGCGGTACAAAAGGGGGTGGTGATGGACGGAGCATCTGAATCAATCAAACACTCACACCCAGTCAAAAGATCTGGGTTTAATCCATCACCATTCTTTAGCCCACTCTGCCACCCCAGTTCAGACATGGCTATATGCAAATCAGTCTGACCCTGTGCCTCATGGGAACAGTCCAGCCCGAACTGCCAAGCCATGTCTTCCCTGGACCGGAAACAAGCTTCCGAGGACCGGTTTCTGGCATTCCAGCCGTCTTCAGCCCGGCTTGCTTGAATCCAGTGGCAAAGTGAGCAAGGGACTCACGTCTGAGCATTCCCTGCCACACTTATGGTGGCTAAAAGCGGTACAAAAGGGGGTGGTGATGGACGGAGCATCTGAATCAATCAAACACTCACACCCAGTCAAAAGATCTGGGTTTAATCCATCACCGTTCTTTAGCCCACTCTGCCACCCCAGTTCAGACATGGCTATATGCAAATCAGTCTGACCCTGTGCCTCATGGGAACAGTCCAGCCCGAACTGCCAAGCCATGTCTTCCCTGGTCCGGAAACAAGCTTCCGAGGACCGGTTTCTGGCATTTCAGCCGTCTTCAGCCCGGCTTGCTTGAATCCAGTGGCAAAGTGAGCAAGGGACTCACGTCTGAGCATTCCCTGCCACACTTATGGCGGCTAAAAGCGGTACAAAAGGGGGTGGTGATGGACGGAGCATCTGAATCAATCAAACACTCACACCCAGTCAAAAGATCTGGGTTTAATCCATCACCGTTCTTTAGCCCACTCTGCCACCCCAGTTCAGACATGGCTATATGCAAATCAGTCTGACCCTGTGCCTCATGGGAACAGTCCAGCCCGAAGTGCCAAGCCATGTCTTCCCTGGACCGGAAACAAGCTTCCGAGGACCGGTTTCTGGCATTCCAGCCGTCTTCAGCCCGGCTTGCTTGAATCCAGTGGCAAAGTGAGCAAGGGACTCACGTCTGAGCATTCCCTGCCACACTTATGGCGGCTAAAAGCGGTACAAAAGGGGGTGGTGATGGACGGAGCATCTGAATCAATTAAACACTCACACCCAGTCAAAAGATCTGGGTTTAATCCATCACCGTTCTTTAGCCCACTCTGCCACCCCAGTTCAGACATGGCTATATGCAAATCAGTCTGACCCTGTGCCTCATGGGAACAGTCCAACCCGAACTGCCAAGCCATGTCTTTCCTGGACCGGAAACAAGCTTCTGAGGACCGGTTTCTGGCATTCCAGCCGTCTTCAGCCCGGCTTGCTTGAATCCAGTGGCAAAGTGAGCAAGGGACTCACGTCTGAGCATTCCCTGCCACACTTATGGCGGCTAAAAGCGGTACGAAAGGGGGTGGTGATGGACGGAGCATCTGAATCAATCAAACACTCACACCCAGTCAAAAGATCTGGGTTTAATCCATCACCATTCTTTAGCCCACTCTGCCACCCCAGTTCAGACATGGCTATATGCAAAGCAGTCTGACCCTGTGCCTCATGGGAACAGTCCAGCCCGAACTGCCAAGCCATGTCTTCCCTGGACCGGAAACAAGCTTCCGAGGACCGGTTTCTGGCATTCCAGCCGTCTTCAGCCCGGCTTGCTTGAATCCAGTGGCAAAGTGAGCAAGGGACTCACGTCTGAGCATTCCCTGCCACACTTATGGCGGCTAAAAGCGGTACAAAAGGGGGTGGTGATGGACGGAGCATCTGAATCAATCAAACACTCACACCCAGTCAAAAGATCTGGGTTTAATCCATCACCATTCTTTAGCCCACTCTGCCACCCCAGTTCAGACATGGCTATATGCAAATCAGTCTGACCCTGTGCCTCATGGGAACAGTCCAGCCCGAACTGCCAAGCCATGTCTTCCCTGGACCGGAAACAAGCTTCCGAGGACCGGTTTCTGGCATTCCAGCCGTCTTCAGCCCGGCTTGCTTGAATCCAGTGGCAAAGTGAGCAAGGGACTCACGTCTGAGCATTCCCTGCCACACTTATGGTGGCTAAAAGCGGTACAAAAGGGGGTGGTGATGGACGGAGCATCTGAATCAATCAAACACTCACACCCAGTCAAAAGATCTGGGTTTAATCCATCACCGTTCTTTAGCCCACTCTGCCACCCCAGTTCAGACATGGCTATATGCAAATCAGTCTGACCCTGTGCCTCATGGGAACAGTCCAGCCCGAACTGCCAAGCCATGTCTTCCCTGGTCCGGAAACAAGCTTCCGAGGACCGGTTTCTGGCATTTCAGCCGTCTTCAGCCCGGCTTGCTTGAATCCAGTGGCAAAGTGAGCAAGGGACTCACGTCTGAGCATTCCCTGCCACACTTATGGCGGCTACAAGCGGTACAAAAGGGGGTGGTGATGGACGGAGCATCTGAATCAATCAAACACTCACACCCAGTCCAAAGATCTGGGTTTAATCCATCACCGTTCTTTAGCCCACTCTGCCACCCCAGTTCAGACATGGCTATATGCAAATCAGTCTGACCCTGTGCCTCATGGGAACAGTCCAGCCCGAAGTGCCAAGCCATGTCTTCCCTGGACCGGAAACAAGCTTCCGAGGACCGGTTTCTGGCATTCCAGCCGTCTTCAGCCCGGCTTGCTTGAATCCAGTGGCAAAGTGAGCAAGGGACTCACGTCTGAGCATTCCCTGCCACACTTATGGCGGCTAAAAGCGGTACAAAAGGGGGTGGTGATGGACGGAGCATCTGAATCAATTAAACACTCACACCCAGTCAAAAGATCTGGGTTTAATCCATCACCGTTCTTTAGCCCACTCTGCCACCCCAGTTCAGACATGGCTATATGCAAATCAGTCTGACCCTGTGCCTCATGGGAACAGTCCAGCCCGAACTGCCAAGCCATGTCTTCCCTGGACCGGAAACAAGCTTCGGAGGACCGGTTTCTGGCATTCCAGCCATCTTCAGCCCGGCTTGCTTGAATCCAGTGGCAAAGTGAGCAAGGGACTCACGTCTGAGCATTCCCTGCCACACTTATGGCGGCTAAAAGTGGTACAAAAGGGGGTGGTGATGGATGGAGCATCTGAATCAATCAAAAAATCACACCCAGTCAAAAGATCTGGGTTTAATCCATCACCGTTCTTTAGCCCACTCTGCCACCCCAGTTCAGACATGGCTATATGCAAATCAGTCTGACCCTGTGCCTCATGGGAACAGTCCAGCCCGAACTGCCAAGCCATGTCTTCCCTGGATCCGGAACAAGCTTCCGAGGACCGGTTTCTGGCATTCCAGCCGTCTTCAGCCCGGCTTGCTTGAATCCAGTGGCAAAGTGGGCAAGGGACTCACGTCTGAGCATTCCCTGCCACACTTATGGCGGCTAAAAGCGGTACAAAAGGGGGTGGTGATGGACGGAGCATCTGAATCAATCAAACACTCACACCCTGTCAAAAGATCCGGGTTTAATCCATCACCGTTCTTTAGCCCACTCTGCCACCCCAGTTCAGACATGGCTATTTGCAAATCAGTCTGACCCTGTGCCTCATGGGAACAGTCAGCCCGAACTGCCAAGCCATGTCTTCCCTGGACCGGAAACAAGCTTCCGAGGACCGGTTTCTGGCATTCCAGCCGTCTTCAGCCCGGCTTGCTTGAATCCAGTGGCAAAGTGAGCAAGGGACTCACGTCTGAGCATTCCCTGCCACACTTATGGCGGCTAAAAGCGGTACAAAAGGGGGTGGTGATGGACGGAGCATCTGAATCAATCAAACACTCACACCCAGTCAAAAGATCTGGGTTTAATCCATCACCGTTCTTTAGCCCACTCTGCCACCCCAGTTCAGACATGACTATATGCAAATCAGTCTGACCCTGTGCCTCATGGGAACAGTCCAGCCCGAACTGCCAAGCCATGTCTTCCCTGGACCGGAAACAAACTTCCGAGGACTGGTTTTTGGCATTGCAGCCGTCTTCAGCCCGGCTTGCTTGAATCCAGTGGCAAAGTGAGCAAGGGACTCACGTCTGAGCATTCCCTGCCACACTTATTGCGGCTAAAAGCGGTACAAAAGGGGGTGGTGATGGACGGAGCATCTGAATCAATCAAACACTCACACCCAGTCAAAAGATCTGGGTTTAATGCATCACCGTTCTTTAGCCCACTCTGCCACCCCAGTTCAGACATGGCTATATGCAAATCAGTCTGACCCTGTGCCTCATGGGAACAGTCCAGCCCGAACTGCCAAGCCATGTCTTCCCTGGACCGGAAACAAGCTTCCGAGGACCGGTTTCTGGCATTCCAGCCGTCTTCAGCCCGGCTTGCTTGAATCCAGTGGCAAAGTGAGCAAGGGACTCACGTCTGAGCATTCCCTGCCACACTTATGGCGGCTAAAAGTGGTACAAAAGGGGGTGGTGATGGACGGAGCATCTGAATCAATCAAACACTCACACCCAGTCAAAAGATCTGGGTTTAATCCATCACCGTTCTCTAGCCCACTCTGCCACCCCAGTTCAGACATGGCTATATGCAAATCAGTCTGACCCTGTGCCTCATGGGAACAGTCCAGCCCGAACTGCCAAGCCATGTCTTCCCTGGATCGGAAACAAGCTTCCGAGGACCGGTTTCTGGCATTCCAGCCGTCTTCAGCCCGGCTTGCTTGAATCCAGTGGCAAAGTGAGCAAGGGACTCACGTCTGAGCATTCCCTGCCACACTTATGGCGGCTAAAAGCGGTACAAAAGGGGGTGGTGATGGACGGAGCATCTGAATCAATCAAACTTGATCTTTAGCCCACTCTGCCACCCCAGATCAGACATGGCTATATGCAAATCAGTCTGACCCTGTGCCTCATGGGAACAGTCCAGCCCAAACTGCCAAGCCATGTCTTCCCTGGACCGGAAACAAGCTTCCGAGGACCGGTTTCTGGCATTCCAGCCGTCTTCAGCCCGGCTTGCTTGAATCCAGTGGCAAAGTGAGCAAGGGACTCACGTCTGAGCATTCCCTGCCACACTTATGGCGGCTAAAAGCGGTACAAAAGGGGGTGGTGATGGACGGAGCATCTGAATCAATCAAACACTCACACCCAGTCAAAAGATCTGGGTTTAATCCATCAATGATCTTTAGCCCACTCTGCCACCCCAGATCAGACATGGCTATATGCAAATCAGTCTGACCCTGTGCCTCATGGGAACAGTCCAGCCCAAACTGCCAAGCCATGTCTTCCCTGGACCGGAAACAAGCTTCAGAGGACCGGTTTCTGGCATTCCAGCCGTCTTCAGCCCGGTTTGCTTGAATCCAGTGGCAAAGTGAGCAACGGACTCACGTCTGAGCATTCCCTGCCACACTTATGGCGGCTAAAAGCGGTACAAAAAGGGGTGGTGATGGACGGAGCATCTGAATCAATCAAACACTCACACCCAGTCAAAAGATCTGGGTTTAATCCTTTACCGTTCTCTAGCCCACTCTGCCACCCCAGTTCAGACATGGCTATATGCAAATCAGTCTGACCCTGTGCCTCATGGGAACAGTCCAGCCCGAACTGCCAAGCCATGTCTTCCCTGGACCGGAAACAAGCTTCCGAGGACCGGTTTCTGGCATTCCAGCCGTCTTCAGCCCGGCTTGCTTGAATCCAGTGGCAAAGTGAGCAAGGGACTCACGTCTGAGCATTCCCTGCCACACTTATGGCGGCTAAAAGCGGTACAAAAGGGGGTGGTGATGGACGGAGCATCTGAATCAATCAAACTTGATCTTTAGCCCACTCTGCCACCCCAGATCAGACATGGCTATATGCAAATCAGTCTGACCCTGTGCCTCATGGGAACAGTCCAGCCCAAACTGCCAAGCCATGTCTTCCCTGGACCGGAAACAAGCTTCCGAGGACCGGTTTCTGGCATTCCAGCCGTCTTCAGCCCGGCTTGCTTGAATCCAGTGGCAAAGTGAGCAAGGGACTCACGTCTGAGCATTCCCTGCCACACTTATGGCGGCTAAAAGCGGTACAAAAGGGGGTGGTGATGGACGAAGCATCTGAATCAATCAAACACTCACACCCAGTCAAAAGATCTGGGTTTAATCCATCAATGATCTTTAGCCCACTCTGCCACCCCAGATCAGACATGGCTATATGCAAATCAGTCTGACCCTGTGCCTCATGGGAACAGTCCAGCCCAAACTGCCAAGCCATGTCTTCCCTGGACCGGAAACAAGCTTCCGAGGACCGGTTTCTGGCATTCCAGCCGTCTTCAGCCCGGTTTGCTTGAATCCAGTGGCAAAGTGAGCAACAGACTCACGTCTGAGCATTCCCTGCCACACTTATGGCGGCTAAAAGCGGTACAAAAGGGGGTGGTGATGGACGGAGCGTCTGAATCAATCAAACACTCACACCCAGTCAAAAGATATGGGTTTAATCCATCACCGTTCTTTAGCCCACTCTGCCACCCCAGTTCAGACATGGCTATATGCAAATCAGTCTGACCCTGTGCCTCATGGGAACAGTCCAGCCCGAACTGCCAAGCCATGTCTTCCCTGGACCGGAAACAAGCTTCCGAGGACCGGTTTCTGGCATTCCAGCCGTCTTCAGCCCGGCTTGCTTGAATCCAGTGGCAAAGTGAGCAAGGGACTCACGTCTGAGCATTCCCTGCCACACTTATGGCGGCTAAAAGTGGTACAAAAGGGGGTGGTGATGGACGGAGCATCTGAATCAATCAAACACTCACACCCAGTCAAAAGATCTGGGTTTAATCCATCACCGTTCTTTAGCCCACTCTGCCACCCCAGTTCAGACATGGCTATATGCAAATCAGTCTGACCCTGTGCCTCATGGGAACAGTCCAGCCCGAACTGCCAAGCCATGTCTTCCCTGGACCGGAAACAAGCTTCTGAGGACCGGTTTCTGGCATTCCAGCCGTCTTCAGCCCGGCTTGCTTGAATCCAGTGGCAAAGTGAGCAAGGGACTCACGTCTGAGCATTCCCTGCCACACTTATGGCGGCTAAAAGTGGTACAAAAGGGGGTGGTGATGGACGGAGCATCTGAATCAATCAAACAATCACACCCAGTCAAAAGATCTGGGTTTAATCCATCACCGTTCTTTATCCCACTCTGCCACCCCAGTTCAGACATGGCTATATGCAAATCAGTCTGACCCTGTGCCTCATGGGAACAGTCCAGCCCGAACTGCCAAGCCATGTCTTCCCTGGATTGGAAACAAGCTTCCGAGGACCGGTTTCTGGCATTCCAGCTGTCTTCAGCCCGGCTTGCTTGAATCCAGTGGCAAAGTGAGCAAGGGACTCACGTCTGAGCATTCCCTGCCACACTTATGGCGGCTAAAAGCGGTACAAAAGGGGGTGGTGATGGACGGAGCATCTGAATCAATCAAACACTCACACCCAGTCAAAAGATCTGGGTTTAATCCATCACCATTCTTTAGCCCACTCTGCCACCCCAGTTCAGACATGGCTATATGCAAATCAGTCTGACCCTGTGCCTCATGGGAACAGTCCAGCCCGAACTGCCAAGCCATGTCTTCCCTGGACCGGAAACAAGCTTCCGAGGACCGGTTTCTGGCATTCCAGCCGTCTTCAGCCCGGCTTGCTTGAATCCAGTGGCAAAGTGAGCAAGGGACTCACGTCTGAGCATTCCCTGCCACACTTATGGCGGCTAAAAGCGGTACAAAAGGGGGTGGTGATGGACGGAGCATCTGAATCAATCAAACACTCACACCCAGTCAAAAGATCTGGGTTTAATCCATCACCATTCTTTAGCCCACTCTGCCACCCCAGTTCAGACATGGCTATATGCAAATCAGTCTGACCCTGTGCCTCATGGGAACAGTCCAGCCCGAACTGCCAAGCCATGTCTTCCCTGGACCGGAAACAAGCTTCCGAGGACCGGTTTCTGGCATTCCAGCCGTCTTCAGCCCGGCTTGCTTGAATCCTGTGGCAAAGTGAGCAA
Source organism: Lissotriton helveticus (assembly GCF_964261635.1). NCBI lineage: Eukaryota > Metazoa > Chordata > Amphibia > Caudata > Salamandridae > Lissotriton > Lissotriton helveticus. The sequence continues at coordinate 646,628,281 of NC_136070.1, forward strand.
GGGACTCACGTCTGAGCATTCCCTGCCACACTTATGGTGGCTAAAAGCGGTACAAAAGGGGGTGGTGATGGACGGAGCATCTGAATCAATCAAACACTCACACCCAGTCAAAAGATCTGGGTTTAATCCATCACCGTTCTTTAGCCCACTCTGCCACCCCAGTTCAGACATGGCTATATGCAAATCAGTCTGACCCTGTGCCTCATGGGAACAGTCCAGCCCGAACTGCCAAGCCATGTCTTCCCTGGTCCGGAAACAAGCTTCCGAGGACCGGTTTCTGGCATTTCAGCCGTCTTCAGCCCGGCTTGCTTGAATCCAGTGGCAAAGTGAGCAAGGGACTCACGTCTGAGCATTCCCTGCCACACTTATGGCGGCTAAAAGCGGTACAAAAGGGGGTGGTGATGGACGGAGCATCTGAATCAATCAAACACTCACACCCAGTCAAAAGATCTGGGTTTAATCCATCACCGTTCTTTAGCCCACTCTGCCACCCCAGTTCAGACATGGCTATATGCAAATCAGTCTGACCCTGTGCCTCATGGGAACAGTCCAGCCCGAAGTGCCAAGCCATGTCTTCCCTGGACCGGAAACAAGCTTCCGAGGACCGGTTTCTGGCATTCCAGCCGTCTTCAGCCCGGCTTGCTTGAATCCAGTGGCAAAGTGAGCAAGGGACTCACGTCTGAGCATTCCCTGCCACACTTATGGCGGCTAAAAGCGGTACAAAAGGGGGTGGTGATGGACGGAGCATCTGAATCAATTAAACACTCACACCCAGTCAAAAGATCTGGGTTTAATCCATCACCGTTCTTTAGCCCACTCTGCCACCCCAGTTCAGACATGGCTATATGCAAATCAGTCTGACCCTGTGCCTCATGGGAACAGTCCAACCCGAACTGCCAAGCCATGTCTTTCCTGGACCGGAAACAAGCTTCTGAGGACCGGTTTCTGGCATTCCAGCCGTCTTCAGCCCGGCTTGCTTGAATCCAGTGGCAAAGTGAGCAAGGGACTCACGTCTGAGCATTCCCTGCCACACTTATGGCGGCTAAAAGCGGTACAAAAGGGGGTGGTGATGGACGGAGCATCTGAATCAATCAAACACTCACACCCAGTCAAAAGATCTGGGTTTAATCCATCACCATTCTTTAGCCCACTCTGCCACCCCAGTTCAGACATGGCTATATGCAAAGCAGTCTGACCCTGTGCCTCATGGGAACAGTCCAGCCCGAACTGCCAAGCCATGTCTTCCCTGGACCGGAAACAAGCTTCCGAGGACCGGTTTCTGGCATTCCAGCCGTCTTCAGCCCGGCTTGCTTGAATCCAGTGGCAAAGTGAGCAAGGGACTCACGTCTGAGCATTCCCTGCCACACTTATGGCGGCTAAAAGCGGTACAAAAGGGGGTGGTGATGGACGGAGCATCTGAATCAATCAAACACTCACACCCAGTCAAAAGATCTGGGTTTAATCCATCACCATTCTTTAGCCCACTCTGCCACCCCAGTTCAGACATGGCTATATGCAAATCAGTCTGACCCTGTGCCTCATGGGAACAGTCCAGCCCGAACTGCCAAGCCATGTCTTCCCTGGTCCGGAAACAAGCTTCCGAGGACCGGTTTCTGGCATTTCAGCCGTCTTCAGCCCGGCTTGCTTGAATCCAGTGGCAAAGTGAGCAAGGGACTCACGTCTGAGCATTCCCTGCCACACTTATGGTGGCTAAAAGCGGTACAAAAGGGGGTGGTGATGGACGGAGCATCTGAATCAATCAAACACTCACACCCAGTCAAAAGATCTGGGTTTAATCCATCACCGTTCTTTAGCCCACTCTGCCACCCCAGTTCAGACATGGCTATATGCAAATCAGTCTGACCCTGTGCCTCATGGGAACAGTCCAGCCCGAACTGCCAAGCCATGTCTTCCCTGGTCCGGAAACAAGCTTCCGAGGACCGGTTTCTGGCATTTCAGCCGTCTTCAGCCCGGCTTGCTTGAATCCAGTGGCAAAGTGAGCAAGGGACTCACGTCTGAGCATTCCCTGCCACACTTATGGCGGCTACAAGCGGTACAAAAGGGGGTGGTGATGGACGGAGCATCTGAATCAATCAAACACTCACACCCAGTCCAAAGATCTGGGTTTAATCCATCACCGTTCTTTAGCCCACTCTGCCACCCCAGTTCAGACATGGCTATATGCAAATCAGTCTGACCCTGTGCCTCATGGGAACAGTCCAGCCCGAAGTGCCAAGCCATGTCTTCCCTGGACCGGAAACAAGCTTCCGAGGACCGGTTTCTGGCATTCCAGCCGTCTTCAGCCCGGCTTGCTTGAATCCAGTGGCAAAGTGAGCAAGGGACTCACGTCTGAGCATTCCCTGCCACACTTATGGCGGCTAAAAGCGGTACAAAAGGGGGTGGTGATGGACGGAGCATCTGAATCAATTAAACACTCACACCCAGTCAAAAGATCTGGGTTTAATCCATCACCGTTCTTTAGCCCACTCTGCCACCCCAGTTCAGACATGGCTATATGCAAATCAGTCTGACCCTGTGCCTCATGGGAACAGTCCAGCCCGAACTGCCAAGCCATGTCTTCCCTGGACCGGAAACAAGCTTCGGAGGACCGGTTTCTGGCATTCCAGCCATCTTCAGCCCGGCTTGCTTGAATCCAGTGGCAAAGTGAGCAAGGGACTCACGTCTGAGCATTCCCTGCCACACTTATGGCGGCTAAAAGTGGTACAAAAGGGGGTGGTGATGGATGGAGCATCTGAATCAATCAAAAAATCACACCCAGTCAAAAGATCTGGGTTTAATCCATCACCGTTCTTTAGCCCACTCTGCCACCCCAGTTCAGACATGGCTATATGCAAATCAGTCTGACCCTGTGCCTCATGGGAACAGTCCAGCCCGAACTGCCAAGCCATGTCTTCCCTGGATCCGGAACAAGCTTCCGAGGACCGGTTTCTGGCATTCCAGCCGTCTTCAGCCCGGCTTGCTTGAATCCAGTGGCAAAGTGGGCAAGGGACTCACGTCTGAGCATTCCCTGCCACACTTATGGCGGCTAAAAGCGGTACAAAAGGGGGTGGTGATGGACGGAGCATCTGAATCAATCAAACACTCACACCCTGTCAAAAGATCCGGGTTTAATCCATCACCGTTCTTTAGCCCACTCTGCCACCCCAGTTCAGACATGGCTATTTGCAAATCAGTCTGACCCTGTGCCTCATGGGAACAGTCAGCCCGAACTGCCAAGCCATGTCTTCCCTGGACCGGAAACAAGCTTCCGAGGACCGGTTTCTGGCATTCCAGCCGTCTTCAGCCCGGCTTGCTTGAATCCAGTGGCAAAGTGAGCAAGGGACTCACGTCTGAGCATTCCCTGCCACACTTATGGCGGCTAAAAGCGGTACAAAAGGGGGTGGTGATGGACGGAGCATCTGAATCAATCCAACACTCACACCCAGTCAAAAGATCTGGGTTTAATCCATCACCGTTCTTTAGCCCACTCTGCCACCCCAGTTCAGACATGACTATATGCAAATCAGTCTGACCCTGTGCCTCATGGGAACAGTCCAGCCCGAACTGCCAAGCCATGTCTTCCCTGGACCGGAAACAAACTTCCGAGGACCGGTTTTTGGCATTGCAGCCGTCTTCAGCCCGGCTTGCTTGAATCCAGTGGCAAAGTGAGCAAGGGACTCACGTCTGAGCATTCCCTGCCACACTTATTGCGGCTAAAAGCGGTACAAAAGGGGGTGGTGATGGACGGAACATCTGAATCAATCAAACACTCACACCCAGTCAAAAGATCTGGGTTTAATGCATCACCGTTCTTTAGCCCACTCTGCCACCCCAGTTCAGACATGGCTATATGCAAATCAGTCTGACCCTGTGCCTCATGGGAACAGTCCAGCCCGAACTGCCAAGCCATGTCTTCCCTGGACCGGAAACAAGCTTCCGAGGACCGGTTTCTGGCATTCCAGCCGTCTTCAGCCAGGCTTGCTTGAATCCAGTGGCAAAGTGAGCAAGGGACTCACGTCTGAGCATTCCCTGCCACACTTATGGCGGCTAAAAGTGGTACAAAAGGGGGTGGTGATGGACGGAGAATCTGAATCAATCAAACACTCACACCCAGTCAAAAGATCTGGGTTTAATCCATCACCGTTCTCTAGCCCACTCTGCCACCCCAGTTCAGACATGGCTATATGCAAATCAGTCTGACCCTGTGCCTCATGGGAACAGTCCAGCCCGAACTGCCAAGCCATGTCTTCCCTGGATCGGAAACAAGCTTCCGAGGACCGGTTTCTGGCATTCCAGCCGTCTTCAGCCCGGCTTGCTTGAATCCAGTGGCAAAGTGAGCAAGGGACTCACGTCTGAGCATTCCCTGCCACACTTATGGCGGCTAAAAGCGGTACAAAAGGGGGTGGTGATGGACGGAGCATCTGAATCAATCAAACTTGATCTTTAGCCCACTCTGCCACCCCAGATCAGACATGGCTATATGCAAATCAGTCTGACCCTGTGCCTCATGGGAACAGTCCAGCCCAAACTGCCAAGCCATGTCTTCCCTGGACCGGAAACAAGCTTCCGAGGACCGGTTTCTGGCATTCCAGCCGTCTTCAGCCCGGCTTGCTTGAATCCAGTGGCAAAGTGAGCAAGGGACTCACGTCTGAGCATTCCCTGCCACACTTATGGCGGCTAAAAGCGGTACAAAAGGGGGTGGTGATGGACGGAGCATCTGAATCAATCAAACACTCACACCCAGTCAAAAGATCTGGGTTTAATCCATCAATGATCTTTAGCCCACTCTGCCACCCCAGATCAGACATGGCTATATGCAAATCAGTCTGACCCTGTGCCTCATGGGAACAGTCCAGCCCAAACTGCCAAGCCATGTCTTCCCTGGACCGGAAACAAGCTTCAGAGGACCGGTTTCTGGCATTCCAGCCGTCTTCAGCCCGGTTTGCTTGAATCCAGTGGCAAAGTGAGCAACGGACTCACGTCTGAGCATTCCCTGCCACACTTATGGCGGCTAAAAGCGGTACAAAAGGGGGTGGTGATGGACGGAGCATCTGAATCAATCAAACACTCACACCCAGTCAAAAGATCTGGGTTTAATCCATCACCGTTCTCTAGCCCACTCTGCCACCCCAGTTCAGACATGGCTATATGCAAATCAGTCTGACCCTGTGCCTCATGGGAACAGTCCAGCCCGAACTGCCAAGCCATGTCTTCCCTGGACCGGAAACAAGCTTCCGAGGACCGGTTTCTGGCATTCCAGCCGTCTTCAGCCCGGCTTGCTTGAATCCAGTGGCAAAGTGAGCAAGGGACTCACGTCTGAGCATTCCCTGCCACACTTATGGCGGCTAAAAGCGGTACAAAAGGGGGTGGTGATGGACGGAGCATCTGAATCAATCAAACTTGATCTTTAGCCCACTCTGCCACCCCAGATCAGACATGGCTATATGCAAATCAGTCTGACCCTGTGCCTCATGGGAACAGTCCAGCCCAAACTGCCAAGCCATGTCTTCCCTGGACCGGAAACAAGCTTCCGAGGACCGGTTTCTGGCATTCCAGCCGTCTTCAGCCCGGCTTGCTTGAATCCAGTGGCAAAGTGAGCAAGGGACTCACGTCTGAGCATTCCCTGCCACACTTATGGCGGCTAAAAGCGGTACAAAAGGGGGTGGTGATGGACGAAGCATCTGAATCAATCAAACACTCACACCCAGTCAAAAGATCTGGGTTTAATCCATCAATGATCTTTAGCCCACTCTGCCACCCCAGATCAGACATGGCTATATGCAAATCAGTCTGACCCTGTGCCTCATGGGAACAGTCCAGCCCAAACTGCCAAGCCATGTCTTCCCTGGACCGGAAACAAGCTTCCGAGGACCGGTTTCTGGCATTCCAGCCGTCTTCAGCCCGGTTTGCTTGAATCCAGTGGCAAAGTGAGCAACAGACTCACGTCTGAGCATTCCCTGCCACACTTATGGCGGCTAAAAGCGGTACAAAAGGGGGTGGTGATGGACGGAGCGTCTGAATCAATCAAACACTCACACCCAGTCAAAAGATATGGGTTTAATCCATCACCGTTCTTTAGCCCACTCTGCCACCCCAGTTCAGACATGGCTATATGCAAATCAGTCTGACCCTGTGCCTCATGGGAACAGTCCAGCCCGAACTGCCAAGCCATGTCTTCCCTGGACCGGAAACAAGCTTCCGAGGACCGGTTTCTGGCATTCCAGCCGTCTTCAGCCCGGCTTGCTTGAATCCAGTGGCAAAGTGAGCAAGGGACTCACGTCTGAGCATTCCCTGCCACACTTATTGCGGCTAAAAGCGGTACAAAAGGGGGTGGTGATGGACGGAGCATCTGAATCAATCAAACACTCACACCCAGTCAAAAGATCTGGGTTTAATGCATCACCGTTCTTTAGCCCACTCTGCCACCCCAGTTCAGACATGGCTATATGCAAATCAGTCTGACCCTGTGCCTCATGGGAACAGTCCAGCCCGAACTGCCAAGCCATGTCTTCCCTGGACCGGAAACAAGCTTCCGAGGACCGGTTTCTGGCATTCCAGCCGTCTTCAGCCCGGCTTGCTTGAATCCAGTGGCAAAGTGAGCAAGGGACTCACGTCTGAGCATTCCCTGCCACACTTATGGCGGCTAAAAGTGGAACAAAAGGGGGTGGTGATGGACGGAGAATCTGAATCAATCAAACACTCACACCCAGTCAAAAGATCTGGGTTTAATCCATCACCGTTCTCTAGCCCACTCTGCCACCCCAGTTCAGACATGGCTATATGCAAATCAGTCTGACCCTGTGCCTCATGGGAACAGTCCAGCCCGAACTGCCAAGCCATGTCTTCCCTGGATCGGAAACAAGCTTCCGAGGACCGGTTTCTGGCATTCCAGCCGTCTTCAGCCCGGCTTGCTTGAATCCAGTGGCAAAGTGAGCAAGGGACTCACGTCTGAGCATTCCCTGCCACACTTATGGCGGCTAAAAGCGGTACAAAAGGGGGTGGTGATGGACGGAGCATCTGAATCAATCAAACTTGATCTTTAGCCCACTCTGCCACCCCAGATCAGACATGGCTATATGCAAATCAGTCTGACCCTGTGCCTCATGGGAACAGTCCAGCCCAAACTGCCAAGCCATGTCTTCCCTGGACCGGAAACAAGCTTCCGAGGACCGGTTTCTGGCATTCCAGCCGTCTTCAGCCCGGCTTGCTTGAATCCAGTGGCAAAGTGAGCAAGGGACTCACGTCTGAGCATTCCCTGCCACACTTATGGCGGCTAAAAGCGGTACAAAAGGGGGTGGTGATGGACGGAGCATCTGAATCAATCAAACACTCACACCCAGTCAAAAGATCTGGGTTTAATCCATCAATGATCTTTAGCCCACTCTGCCACCCCAGATCAGACATGGCTATATGCAAATCAGTCTGACCCTGTGCCTCATGGGAACAGTCCAGCCCAAACTGCCAAGCCATGTCTTCCCTGGACCGGAAACAAGCTTCAGGAGGACCGGTTTCTGGCATTCCAGCCGTCTTCAGCCCGGTTTGCTTGAATCCAGTGGCAAAGTGAGCAACGGACTCACGTCTGAGCATTCCCTGCCACACTTATGGCGGCTAAAAGCGGTACAAAAGGGGGTGGTGATGGACGGAGCATCTGAATCAATCAAACACTCACACCCAGTCAAAAGATCTGGGTTTAATCCATCACCGTTCTCTAGCCCACTCTGCCACCCCAGTTCAGACATGGCTATATGCAAATCAGTCTGACCCTGTGCCTCATGGGAACAGTCCAGCCCGAACTGCCAAGCCATGTCTTCCCTGGACCGGAAACAAGCTTCCGAGGACCGGTTTCTGGCATTCCAGCCGTCTTCAGCCCGGCTTGCTTGAATCCAGTGGCAAAGTGAGCAAGGGACTCACGTCTGAGCATTCCCTGCCACACTTATGGCGGCTAAAAGCGGTACAAAAGGGGGTGGTGATGGACGGAGCATCTGAATCAATCAAACTTGATCTTTAGCCCACTCTGCCACCCCAGATCAGACATGGCTATATGCAAATCAGTCTGACCCTGTGCCTCATGGGAACAGTCCAGCCCAAACTGCCAAGCCATGTCTTCCCTGGACCGGAAACAAGCTTCCGAGGACCGGTTTCTGGCATTCCAGCCGTCTTCAGCCCGGCTTGCTTGAATCCAGTGGCAAAGTGAGCAAGGGACTCACGTCTGAGCATTCCCTGCCACACTTATGGCGGCTAAAAGCGGTACAAAAGGGGGTGGTGATGGACGAAGCATCTGAATCAATCAAACACTCACACCCAGTCAAAAGATCTGGGTTTAATCCATCAATGATCTTTAGCCCACTCTGCCACCCCAGATCAGACATGGCTATATGCAAATCAGTCTGACCCTGTGCCTCATGGGAACAGTCCAGCCCAAACTGCCAAGCCATGTCTTCCCTGGACCGGAAACAAGCTTCCGAGGACCGGTTTCTGGCATTCCAGCCGTCTTCAGCCCGGTTTGCTTGAATCCAGTGGCAAAGTGAGCAACAGACTCACGTCTGAGCATTCCCTGCCACACTTATGGCGGCTAAAAGCGGTACAAAAGGGGGTGGTGATGGACGGAGCGTCTGAATCAATCAAACACTCACACCCAGTCAAAAGATATGGGTTTAATCCATCACCGTTCTTTAGCCCACTCTGCCACCCCAGTTCAGACATGGCTATATGCAAATCAGTCTGACCCTGTGCCTCATGGGAACAGTCCAGCCCGAACTGCCAAGCCATGTCTTCCCTGGACCGGAAACAAGCTTCCGAGGACCGGTTTCTGGCATTCCAGCCGTCTTCAGCCCAGCTTGCTTGAATCCAGTGGCAAAGTGAGCAAGGGACTCACGTCTGAGCATTCCCTGCCACACTTATGGCGGCTAAAAGTGGTACAAAAGGGGGTGGTGATGGACGGAGCATCCGAATCAATCAAACACTCACACCCAGTCAAAAGATCTGGGTTTAATCCATCACCGTTCTTTAGCCCACTCTGCCACCCCAGTTCAGACATGGCTATATGCAAATCAGTCTGACCCTGTGCCTCATGGGAACAGTCCAGCCCGAACTGCCAAGCCATGTCTTCCCTGGACCGGAAACAAGCTTCTGAGGACCGGTTTCTGGCATTCCAGCCGTCTTCAGCCCGGCTTGCTTGAATCCAGTGGCAAAGTGAGCAAGGGACTCACGTCTGAGCATTCCCTGCCACACTTATGGCGGCTAAAAGTGGTACAAAAGGGGGTGGTGATGGACGGAGCATCTGAATCAATCAAACAATCACACCCAGTCAAAAGATCTGGGTTTAATCCATCTCCGTTCTTTATCCCACTCTGCCACCCCAGTTCAGACATGGCTATATGCAAATCAGTCTGACCCTGTGCCTCATGGGAACAGTCCAGCCCGAACTGCCAAGCCATGTCTTCCCTGGATTGGAAACAAGCTTCCGAGGACCGGTTTCTGGCATTCCAGCTGTCTTCAGCCCGGCTTGCTTGAATCCAGTGGCAAAGTGAGCAAGGGACTCACGTCTGAGCATTCCCTGCCACACTTATGGCGGCTAAAAGCGGTACAAAAGGGGGTGGTGATGGACAGAGCATCTGAATCAATCAAACACTCACACCCAGTCAAAAGATCTAGGTTTAATCCATCACCGTTCTTTAGCCCACTCTGCCACCCCAGTTCAGACATGGATATATGCAAATCAGTCTGACCCTGTGCCTCATGGGAACAGTCCAGCCCGAACTGCCAAGCCATGTCTTCCCTGGACCGGAAACAAACTTCCGAGGACCGGTTTTTGGCATTGCAGCCGTCTTCAGCCCGGCTTGCTTGAATCCAGTGGCAAAGTGAGCAAGGGACTCACGTCTGAGCATTCCCTGCCACACTTATTGCGGCTAAAAGCGGTACAAAAGGGGGTGGTGATGGACGGAGCATCTGAATCAATCAAACACTCACACCCAGTCAAAAGATCTGGGTTTAATGCATCACCGTTCTTTAGCCCACTCTGCCACCCCAGTTCAGACATGGCTATATGCAAATCAGTCTGACCCTGTGCCTCATGGGAACAGTCCAGCCCGAACTGCCAAGCCATGTCTTCCCTGGACCGGAAACAAGCTTCCGAGGACCGGTTTCTGGCATTCCAGCCGTCTTCAGCCCGGCTTGCTTGAATCCAGTGGCAAAGTGAGCAAGGGACTCACGTCTGAGCATTCCCTGCCACACTTATGGCGGCTAAAAGTGGTACAAAAGGGGGTGGTGATGGACGGAGAATCTGAATCAATCAAACACTCACACCCAGTCAAAAGATCTGGGTTTAATCTATCACCGTTCTCTAGCCCACTCTGCCACCCCAGTTCAGACATGGCTATATGCAAATCAGTCTGACCCTGTGCCTCATGGGAACAGTCCAGCCCGAACTGCCAAGCCATGTCTTCCCTGGATCGGAAACAAGCTTCCGAGGACCGGTTTCTGGCATTCCAGCCGTCTTCAGCCCGGCTTGCTTGAATCCAGTGGCAAAGTGAGCAAGGGACTCACGTCTGAGCATTCCCTGCCACACTTATGGCGGCTAAAAGCGGTACAAAAGGGGGTGGTGATGGACGGAGCATCTGAATCAATCAAACTTGATCTTTAGCCCACTCTGCCACCCCAGATCAGACATGGCTATATGCAAATCAGTTTGACCCTGTGCCTCATGGGAACAGTCCAGCCCAAACTGCCAAGCCATGTCTTCCCTGGACCGGAAACAAGCTTCCGAGGACCGGTTTCTGGCATTCCAGCCGTCTTCAGCCCGGCTTGCTTGAATCCAGTGGCAAAGTGAGCAAGGGACTCACGTCTGAGCATTCCCTGCCACACTTATGGCGGCTAAAAGCGGTACAAAAGGGGGTGGTGATGGACGGAGCATCTAAATCAATCAAACACTCACACCCAGTCAAAAGATCTGGGTTTAATCCATCAATGATCTTTAGCCCACTCTGCCACCCCAGATCAGACATGGCTATATGCAAATCAGTCTGACCCTGTGCCTCATGGGAACAGTCCAGCCCAAACTGCCAAGCCATGTCTTCCCTGGACCGGAAACAAGCTTCCGAGGACTGGTTTCTGGCATTCCAGCCGTCTTCAGCCCGGTTTGCTTGAATCCAGTGGCAAAGTGAGCAACGGACTCACGTCTGAGCATTCCCTGCCACACTTATGGCGGCTAAAAGCGGTACAAAAGGGGGTGGTGATGGACGGAGCGTCTGAATCAATCAAACACTCACACCCAGTCAAAAGATATGGGTTTAATCCATCACCGTTCTTTAGCCCACTCTGCCACCCCAGTTCAGACATGGCTATATGCAAATCAGTCTGACCCTGTGCCTCATGGGAACAGTCCAGCCCGAACTGCCAAGCCATGTCTTCCCTGGACCGGAAACAAGCTTCCGAGGACCGGTTTCTGGCATTCCAGCCGTCTTCAGCCCGGCTTGCTTGAATCCAGTGGCAAAGTGAGCAAGGGACTCACGTCTGAGCATTCCCTGCCACACTTATGGCGGCTAAAAGTGGTACAAAAGGGGGTGGTGATGGACGGAGCATCTGAATCAATCAAACACTCACACCCAGTCAAAAGATCTGGGTTTAATCCATCACCGTTCTCTAGCCCACTCTGCCACCCCAGTTCAGACATGGCTATATGCAAATCAGTCTGACCCTGTGCCTCATGGGAACAGTCCAGCCCGAACTGCCAAGCCATGTCTTCCCTGGACCGGAAACAAGCTTCCGAGGACCGGTTTCTGGCATTCCAGCCGTCTTCAACCCGGCTTGCTTGAATCCAGTGGCAAAGTGAGCAAGGGACTCACGTCTGAGCATTCCCTGCCACACTTATGGTGGCTAAAAGCGATACAAAAGGGGGTGGTGATGGACGGAGCATCTGAATCAATCAAACTTGATCTTTAGCCCACTCTGCCACCCCAGATCAGACATGGCTATATGCAAATCAGTCTGACCCTGTGCCTCATGGGAACAGTCCAGCCCAAACTGCCAAGCCATGTCTTCCCTGGACCGGAAACAAGCTTCCGAGGACCGGTTTCTGGCATTCCAGCCGTCTTAAGCCCGGCTTGCTTGAATCCAGTGGCAAAGTGAGCAAGGGACTCACGTCTGAGCATTCCCTGCCACACTTATGGCGGCTAAAAGCGGTACAAAAGGGGGTGGTGATGGACGAAGCATCTGAATCAACCAAACACTCACACCCAGTCAAAAGATCTGGGTTTAATCCATCAATGATCTTTAGCCCACTCTGCCACCCCAGATCAGACATGGCTATATGCAAATCAGTCTGACCCTGTGCCTCATGGGAACAGTCCAGCCCAAACTGCCAAGCCATGTCTTCCCTGGACCGGAAACAAGCTTCCGAGGACCGGTTTCTGGCATTCCAGCCGTCTTCAGCCCGGTTTGCTTGAATCCAGTGGCAAAGTGAGCAACGGACTCACGTCTGAGCATTCCCTGCCACACTTATGGCGGCTAAAAGCGGTACAAAAGGGGCTGGTGATGGACGGAGCGTCTGAATCAATCAAACACTCACACCCAGTCAAAAGATATGGGTTTAATCCATCACCGTTCTTTAGCCCACTCTGCCACCCCAGTTCAGACATGGCTATATGCAAATCAGTCTGACCCTGTGCCTCATGGGAACAGTCCAGCCCGAACTGCCAAGCCATGTCTTCCCTGGACCGGAAACAAGCTTCCGAGGACCGGTTTCTGGCATTCCAGCCGTCTTCAGCCCGGCTTGCTTGAATCCAGTGGCAAAGTGAGCAAGGGACTCACGTCTGAGCATTCCCTGCCACACTTATGGCGGCTAAAAGTGGTACAAAAGGGGGTGGTGATGGACGGAGCATCTGAATCAATCAAACACTCACACCCAGTCAAAAGATCTGGGTTTAATCCATCACCGTTCTTTAGCCCACTCTGCCACCCCAGTTCAGACATGGCTATATGCAAATCAGTCTGACCCTGTGCCTCATGGGAACAGTCCAGCCCGAACTGCCAAGCCATGTCTTCCCTGGACCGGAAACAAGCTTCTGAGGACCGGTTTCTGGCATTCCAGCCGTCTTCAGCCCGGCTTGCTTGAATCCAGTGGCAAAGTGAGCAAGGGACTCACGTCTGAGCATTCCCTGCCACACTTATGGCGGCTAAAAGTGGTACAAAAGGGGGTGGTGATGGACGGAGCATCTGAATCAATCAAACAATCACACCCAGTCAAAAGATCTGGGTTTAATCCATCACCGTTCTTTATCCCACTCTGCCACCCCAGTTCAGACATGGCTATATGCAAATCAGTCTGACCCTGTGCCTCATGGGAACAGTCCAGCCCGAACTGCCAAGCCATGTCTTCCCTGGATTGGAAACAAGCTTCCGAGGACCGGTTTCTGGCATTCCAGCTGTCTTCAGCCCGGCTTGCTTGAATCCAGTGGCAAAGTGAACAAGGGACTCACGTCTGAGCATTCCCTGCCACACTTATGGCGGCTAAAAGCGGTACAAAAGGGGGTGGTGATGGACAGAGCATCTGAATCAATCAAACACTCACACCCAGTCAAAAGATCTAGGTTTAATCCATCACCGTTCTTTAGCCCACTCTGCCACCCCAGTTCAGACATGGATATATGCAAATCAGTCTGACCCTGTGCCTCATGGGAACAGTCCAGCCCGAACTGCCAAGCCATGTCTTCCCTGGACCGGAAACAAGCTTCCGAGGACCGGTTTCTGGCATTCCAGCCGTCTTCAGCCCGGCTTGCTTGAATCCAGTGGCAAAGTGAGCAAGGGACTCACGTCTGAGCATTCCCTGCCACACTTATGGCGGCTAAAAGTGGTACAAAAGGGGGTGGTGATGGACGGAGCATCTGAATCAATCAAACACTCACACCCAGTCAAAAGATCTGGGTTTAATCCATCACCGTTCTTTAGCCCACTCTGCCACCCCAGTTCAGACATGGCTATATGCAAATCAGTCTGACCCTGTGCCTCATGGGAACAGTCCAGCCCGAACTGCCAAGCCATGTCTTCCCTGGACCGGAAACAAGCTTCTGAGGACCGGTTTCTGGCATTCCAGCCGTCTTCAGCCCGGCTTGCTTGAATCCAGTGGCAAAGTGAGCAAGGGACTCACGTCTGAGCATTCCCTGCCACACTTATGGCGGCTAAAAGCGGTACAAAAGGGGGTGGTGATGGACGGAGCATCTGAATCAATCAAACACTCACACCCAGTCAAAAGATCTGGGTTTAATCCATCACCGTTCTTTAGCCCACTCTGCCACCTCAGTTCAGACATGGCTATATGCAAATCAGTCTGACCCTGTGCCTCATGGGAACAGTCCAGCCCGAACTGCCAAGCCATGTCTTCCCTGGACCGGAAACAAGCTTCCGAGGACTGGTTTCTGGAATTCCAGCCGTCTTCAGCCCGGCTTGCTTGAATCCAGTGGCAAAGTGAGCAAGGGACTCACGTCTGAGCATTCCCTGCCACACTTATGGCGGCTAAAAGCGGTACAAAAGGGGGTGGTGATGGACAGAGCATCTGAATCAATCAAACACTCACACCCAGTCAAAAGATCTGGGTTTAATCCATCACCGTTCTTTAGCCCACTCTGCCACCCCAGTTCAGACATGGCTATATGCAAATCAGTCTGACCCTGTGCCTCATGGGAACAGTCCAGCCCGAACTGCCAAGCCATGTCTTCCCTGGACTGGAAACAAGCTTCCGAGGACCGGTTTCTGGCATTCCAGCCGTCTTCAGCCCGGCTTGCTTGAATCCAGTGGCAAAGTGAGCAAGGGACTCACGTCTGAGCATTCCCTGCCACACTTATGGCGGCTAAAAGCGGTACAAAAGGGGGTGGTGATGGACGGAGCATCTGAATCAATCAAACACTCACACCCAGTCAAAAGATCTGGGTTTAATCCATCACCGTTCTTTAGCCCACTCTGCCACCCCAGTTCAGACATGGCTATATGCAAATCAGTCTGACCCTGTGCCTCATGGGAACAGTCCAGCCCGAACTGCCAAGCCATGTCTTCCCTGGACCGGAAACAAGCTTCCGAGGACCGGTTTCTGGCATTCCAGCCGTCTTCAGCCCGGCTTGCTTGAATCCAGTGGCAAAGTGAGCAAGGGACTCACGTCTGAGCATTCCCTGCCACACTTATGGCGGCTAAAAGCGGTACAAAAGGGGGTGGTGATGGACGGAGCATCTGAATCAATCAAACACTCACACCCAGTCAAAAGATCTGGGTTTAATCCATCACCGTTCTTTAGCCCACTCTGCCACCCCAGTTCAGACATGGCTATATGCAAATCAGTCTGACCCTGTGCCTCATGGGAACAGTCCAGCCCGAACTGCCAAGCCATGTCTTCCCTGGACCGGAAACAAGCTTCCGAGGACCGGTTTCTGGCATTCCAGCCGTCTTCAGCCCGGCTTGCTTGAATCCAGTGGCAAAGTGAGCAAGGGACTCACGTCTGAGCATTCCCTGCCACACTTATGGCGGCTAAAAGCGGTACAAAAGGGGGTGGTGATGGACGGCGTATCTGAATCAATCAAACACTCACACCCAGTCAAAAGATCTGGGTTTAATCCATCACCGTTCTTTAGCCCACTCTGCCACCCCAGTTCAGACATGACTATATGCAAATCAGTCTGACCCTGTGCCTCATGGGAACAGTCCAGCCCGAACTGCCAAGCCATGTCTTCCCTGGACCGGAAACAAACTTCCGAGGACCGGTTTTTGGCATTGCAGCCGTCTTCAGCCCGGCTTGCTTGAATCCAGTGGCAAAGTGAGCAAGGGACTCACGTCTGAGCATTCCCTGCCACACTTATTGCGGCTAAAAGCGGTACAAAAGGGGGTGGTGATGGACGGAGCATCTGAATCAATCAAACACTCACACCCAGTCAAAAGATCTGGGTTTAATGCATCACCGTTCTTTAGCCCACTCTGCCACCCCAGTTCAGACATGGCTATATGCAAATCAGTCTGACCCTGTGCCTCATGGGAACAGTCCAGCCCGAACTGCCAAGCCATGTCTTCCCTGGACCGGAAACAAGCTTCCGAGGACCGGTTTCTGGCATTCCAGCCGTCTTCAGCCCGGCTTGCTTGAATCCAGTGGCAAAGTGAGCAAGGGACTCACGTCTGAGCATTCCCTGCCACACTTATGGCGGCTAAAAGTGGTACAAAAGGGGGTGGTGATGGACGGAGCATCTGAATCAATCAAACACTCACACCCAGTCAAAAGATCTGGGTTTAATCCATCACCGTTCTCTAGCCCACTCTGCCACCCTAGTTCAGACATGGCTATATGCAAATCAGTCTGACCCTGTGCCTCATGGGAACAGTCCAGCCCGAACTGCCAAGCCATGTCTTCCCTGGACCGGAAACAAGCTTCCGAGGACCGGTTTCTGGCATTCCAGCCGTCTTCAGCCCGGCTTGCTTGAATCCAGTGGCAAAGTGAGCAAGGGACTCACGTCTGAGCATTCCCTGCCACACTTATGGCGGCTAAAAGCGGTACAAAAGGGGGTGGTGATGGACGGAGCATCTGAATCAATCAAACTTGATCTTTAGCCCACTCTGCCACCCCAGATCAGACATGGCTATATGCAAATCAGTCTGACCCTGTGCCTCATGGGAACAGTCCAGCCCAAACTGCCAAGCCATGTCTTCCCTGGACCGGAAACAAGCTTCCGAGGACCAGTTTCTGGCATTCCAGCCGTCTTCAGCCCGGCTTGCTTGAATCCAGTGGCAAAGTGAGCAAGGGACTCACGTCTGAGCATTCCCTGCCACACTTATGGCGGCTAAAAGCGGTACAAATGGGGGTGGTGATGGACGGAGCATCTGAATCAATCAAACACTCACACCCAGTCAAAAGATCTGGGTTTAATCCATCAATGATCTTTAGCCCACTCTGCCACCCCAGATCAGACATGGCTATATGCAAATCAGTCTGACCCTGTGCCTCATGGGAACAGTCCAGCCCAAACTGCCAAGCCATGTCTTCCCTGGACCGGAAACAAGCTTCCGAGGACCGGTTTCTGGCATTCCAGCCGTCTTCAGCCCGGTTTGCTTGAATCCAGTGGCAAAGTGAGCAAGGGACTCACGTCTGAGCATTCCCTGCCACACTTATGGCGGCTAAAAGCGGTACAAAAGGGGGTGGTGATGGACGGAGCATCTGAATCAATCAAACACTCACACCCAGTCAAAAGATATGGGTTTAATCCATCACCGTTCTTTAGCCCACTCTGCCACCCCAGTTCAGACATGGCTATATGCAAATCAGTCTGACCCTGTGCCTCATGGGAACAGTCCAGCCCGAACTGCCAAGCCATGTCTTCCCTGGACCGGAAACAAACTTCCGAGGACCGGTTTTTGGCATTGCAGCCGTCTTCAGCCCGGCTTGCTTGAATCCAGTGGCAAAGTGAGCAAGGGACTCACCTCTGAGCATTCCCTGCCACACTTATGGCGGCTAAAAGCGGTACAAAAGGGGGTGGTGATGGACGGAGCATCTGAATCAATCAAACACTCACACCCAGTCAAAAGATCTGGGTTTAATGCATCACCGTTCTTTAGCCCACTCTGCCACCCCAGTTCAGACATGGCTATATGCAAATCAGTCTGACCCTGTGCCTCATGGGAACAGTCCAGCCCGAACTGCCAAGCCATGTCTTCCCTGGACCGGAAACAAGCTTCCGAGGACCGGTTTCTGGCATTCCAGCCGTCTTCAGCCCGGCTTGCTAGAATCCAGTGGCAAAGTGAGCAAGGGACTCACGTCTGAGCATTCCCTGCCACACTTATGGCGGCTAAAAGTGGTACAAAAGGGGGTGGTGATGGACGGAGCATCTGAATCAATCAAACACTCACACCCAGTCAAAAGATCTGGGTTTAATCCATCACCGTTCTCTAGCCCACTCTGCCACCCCAGTTCAGACATGGCTATATGCAAATCAGTCTGACCCTGTGCCTCATGGGAACAGTCCAGCCCGAACTGCCAAGCCATGTCTTCCCTGGACCGGAAACAAGCTTCCGAGGACCGGTTTCTGGCATTCCAGCCGTCTTCAGCCCGGCTTGCTTGAATCCAGTGGCAAAGTGAGCAAGGGACTCATGTCTGAGCATTCCCTGCCACACTTATGGCGGCTAAAAGCGGTACAAAAGGGGGTGGTGATGGACGGAGCATCTGAATCAATCAAACTTGATCTTTAGCCCACTCTGCCACCCCAGATCAGACATGGCTATATGCAAATCAGTCTGACCCTGTGCCTCATGGGAACAGTCCAGCCCGAACTGCCAAGCCATGTCTTCCCTGAACCGGAAACAAGCTTCCGAGGACCGGTTTCTGGCATTCCAGCCGTCTTCAGCCCGTCTTGCTTGAATCCAGTGGCAAACTGAGCAAGGGACTCATATCTGAGCATTCCCTGCCACACTTATGGCGGCTAAAAGTGGTACAAAAGGGGGTGGTGATGGACGGAGCATCTGAATCAATCAAACAATCACACCCAGTCAAAAGATCTGGGTTTAATCCATCACCGTTCTTTAGCCCACTCTGCCACCCCAGTTCAGACATGGCTATATGCAAATCAGTCTGACCCTGTGCCTCATGGGAACAGTCCAGCCCGAACTGCCAAGCCATGTCTTCCCTGGATTGGAAACAAGCTTCCGAGGACCGGTTTCTGGCATTCCAGCCGTCTTCAGCCCGGCTTGCTTGAATCCAGTGGCAAAGTGAGCAAGGGACTCACGTCTGAGCATTCCCTGCCACACTTATGGCGGCTAAAAGCTGTACAAAAGGGGGTGGTGATGGACGGAGCATCTGAATCAATCAAACACTCACACCCAGTCAAAAGATCTAGGTTTAATCCATCACCGTTCTTTAGCCCACTCTGCCACCCCAGTTCAGACATGGATATATGCAAATCAGTCTGACCCTGTGCCTCATGGGAACAGTCCAGCCCGAACTGCCAAGCCATGTCTTCCCTGGACCGGAAACAAGCTTCCGAGCACCGGTTTCTGGCATTCCAGCCGTCTTCAGCCCGGCTTGCTTGAATCCAGTGGCAAAGTGAGCAAGGGACTCACGTCTGAGCATTCCCTGCCACACTTATGGCGGCTAAAAGCGGTACAAAAGGGGGTGGTGATGGACGGAGCATCTGAATCAATCAAACACTCACACCCAGTCAAAAGATCTGGGTTTAATCCATCACCGTTCTTTAGCCCACTCTGCCACCTCAGTTCAGACATGGCTATATGCAAATCAGTCTGACCCTGTGCCTCATGGGAACAGTCCAGCCCGAACTGCCAAGCCATGTCTTCCCTGGACCGGAAACAAGCTTCCGAGGACTGGTTTCTGGCATTCCAGCCGTCTTCAGCCCGGTTTGCTTGAATCCAGTGGCAAAGTGAGCAAGGGACTCACGTCTGAGCATTCCCTGCCACACTTATGGCGGCTAAAAGCGGTACAAAAGGGGGTGGTGATGGACAGAGCATCTGAATCAATCAAACACTCTCACCCAGTCAAAAGATCTGGGTTTAATCCATCACCGTTCTTTAGCCCACTCTGCCACCCCAGTTCAGACATGGCTATATGCAAATCAGTCTGACCCTGTGCCTCATGGGAACAGTCCAGCCCGAACTGCCAAGCCATGTCTTCCCTGGACTGGAAACAAGCTTCCGAGGACCGGTTTCTGGCATTCCAGCCGTCTTCAGCCCGGCTTGCTTGAATCCAGTGGCAAAGTGAGCAAGGGACTCACGTCTGAGCATTCCCTGCCACACTTATGGCGGCTAAAAGCGGTACAAAAGGGGGTGGTGATGGACGGAGCATCTGAATCAATCAAACACTCACACCCAGTCAAAAGATCTGGGTTTAATCCATCACCGTTCTTTAGCCCACTCTGCCACCCCAGTTCAGACATGGCTATATGCAAATCAGTCTGACCCTGTGCCTCATGGGAACAGTCCAGCCCGAACTGCCAAGCCATGTCTTCCCTGGACCGGAAACAAGCTTCCGAGGACCGGTTTCTGGCATTCCAGCCGTCTTCAGCCCGGCTTGCTTGAATCCAGTGGCAAAGTGAGCAAGGGACTCACGTCTGAGCATTCCCTGCCACACTTATGGCGGCTAAAAGCGGTACAAAAGGGGGTGGTGATGGACAGAGCATCTGAATCAATCAAACACTCACACCCAGTCAAAAGATCTGGGTTTAATCCATCACCGTTCTTTAGCCCACTCTGCCACCCCAGTTCAGACATGGCTATATGCAAATCAGTCTGACCCTGTGCCTCATGGGAACAGTCCAGCCCGAACTGCCAAGCCATGTCTTCCCTGGACCGGAAACAAGCTTCCGAGGACCGGTTTCTGGCATTCCAGCCGTCTTCAGCCCGGCTTGCTTGAATCCAGTGGCAAAGTGAGCAAGGGACTCACGTCTGAGCATTCCCTGCCACACGTATGGCGGCTAAAAGCGGTATAAAAGGGGGTGGTGATGGACGGAGCATCTGAATCAATCAAACACTCACACCCAGTCAAAAGATCTGGGTTTAATCCATCACCGTTCTTTATCCCCCATGGTTTACAGAAGCCCTGAAGAATAGTAAGAGTGCCTGTAAATGTCTGGAATGCAGATGGAGGAAAGGCTTTGATTCTGGAAACAAACGGGCATATAAATTGGCACTTAAAGCGCACTATTTTAAGGTACGCGAGGAGAAAATGAGGTACTTGACCACTAAAATTGATTCAGTCAGTAACAGTGGCAGGGAGCTTTTTAAGATTGTAAAGGACTTTGTCTCACCTATAGTCACTCAAAGACCTTTCGCTCCTACCCTCGAATGGACCATTCAGATTGCTGAATTTTTTCACAACAAGATTAAGGCCATTCAAGAGACTTTTGATATACCTGGTGCTTTGAATCGGAACGATAGATTCCTTCCGAAGGAAGACCTTAGTGAAAAATTACTGCTAGAGTTCCCCCCGATGTCTCTGGATACTTCACTTACTATTATGAAGACATTAAATTCTGGGTCCCCTATAGATCCTTGTCCAGCCAAGATAATAGCTGGTGTTGCTGAAGTTTTAAATCCGGCTGTGAATAATGTCCTGAACCTCTCCTTATCTAGTGGACAGGTCCCGACCAGATGGAAAGTGGAAAAAATCATACCTCTTCTGAAGAAGTCTTCAGCGGATCCTTTGGTGGCCAGTAATTATAGGCCTATTACATTGCTCTCATTTTTCGCTAAAACCTTGGAGAAGCATGTAAATAAGGTTATTACAAAGTTTATTGAGGCCACCAATGTTCTCCACTCCAGCCAGTCGAGTTTCAGGGCTAATTATAGCACTGAAACCGCTTTACTTGAGGTCTCAAAAAATATCAAAGGTACGCTGGACCGATGGGGTAAAGCAGTCTTGATACTGCTGGACCTCTCCACAGTTTTTGATACCGTGCCCCATTGGCGACTTCTTCAGAGGCTGGAGTTATGTGGAATCGGGGGGACGGTTTTAAGGTGGTTTTCTTCCTTTTTGGAGGGCCATCGGCAGGTGGTTTGGGCTCCTCCCTTTACAGCGGATATCCCTGCACTGAATGTGGGTGTGCCTCAGGGCTCAATGTTGATCCCCACTCTCTTCAATATATGTATGTCACCTCTGGCGCCGTTGACTGAGAGGTTAGGGGCTAAGGTTCTGACCTATGCCGACGACTCACAACTTTTGTTTACCTAGGAAAAAGGTGAGCCTTTTGATGAAAACCAAATACATTTGTGTGTGAGTGCTGAGTTTCAATGGTTCAGTGGGATCCAATTATCCTGTAATTCCACTAAAACTGAAATTATTTTCTTCGGTCATACCCCAGGCGATGAATGGCGGAAATGGTGGCCATCAGATCAACCGGCTCCTGCCAGTCCTGTCACTACGGTTAAGAACCTGGGAGTGAAGATGGACTCAAATCTCTCCATGAAGACGCAGGTGCAGTCAGTGACTGGAATGTGTTTTAGGATGCTAAAAATTATGAGAAATTTCTTACCATTACTACCATTGACCCATAGAAAGACAGTGATCCAGGCCGTGATAATGTCTAGGCTGGACTATGCCAATGTACTCTATTTGGGCATCTCTGAGTACTTACTGAGCCGTCTTCAGGTTGTTCAGAACTCAGCCGCCAGAGCAGTCTCCATGGTGGGGCCTAGAACACACATGACGAATCATCTGAAAACACTTCACTGACTATCAGTAAGGAACAGAGACGCCTTTACGTAACTTGTGTTGGCGTTTAAGGCTCTGCATAACAGTGGGGCTCAGTATATCAGGAAAAGAATCTTGCCCTTTAATCCAGCCAGGGCCCTGAGGTCATCAACCCAACATCTGCTGCGGGTGCCTAAATTCTGCTTGGCTAGGAAGGGCGGACGCTCCTTCCAGGTGGTAGTGAGCAGAATGTGGAATAGGCTCCCGTTGTCTTTAAGACAAGAAGCAGATATCCTGAGCTTCCGACGCCAGCTGAAAACCTGTCTGTTCCATCAATAATTCGAGTTAGTATGAGCAGGAGTAAACGTTGGTATCTCTCTTCTGGATCTTTTGTTTAATCTTTTCAGCGCCAGGACACTCCTTGGAGTAGCTGTGCGCTTTTATAAATACCCTATAACATTAGCATTAACATATATATATATATACACACACACACACACACATATATATATATATATATACATATATATATCATCATCTTTATTCGATTTGATAAACAAACCATGCAAGCATATAAATAACAGTCATTAAAAAGGATTCACAGAAATTCAGTTTTTCTAAAATGGGCTAAAATATAATATCATCCGTGGAAAGTCCTTAACCTACTATGCATATCCTCATTGATGCACTCAGTCCCCCCTTGTTATTTGTAGTTTTAAAGTGTCCTTTAAAAAGTTTGCCACACAATAAAGGGTAAAAACATCAGTTGACATTTTTAAAAACAGCAAAGCTACCCGAGCCTGCTTGAATCTAGCTCGCCTTAACAGCTCTTTCAGAAACAGTTTCCTGGTGAAGGCATAGTACGGGCATAATAAAACTAGGTTAAGTGTGTCCTGCGGAGACTTCATGTCGCAGCCGCAGGGCCCTCTCTCTTCTGAGTTTATCATAAAACCTGCCGGTACTGCCAATAAGTGGTGGATATAATCTAGTCTAAAGCGGGGTACTAAAAAACGATCATGGGCATTAGTCATAAATGTTAGATACGGTTCTATGCCCTGTGACTTTTTAACTAAAATATAATCTCTAACCGAGTGTTTCCCCAGTTCAACAGTTTTGCGCTGCGCCATCGCAAACATTGAGAACAGTGTTTTAATATCGCTTATATCTTTTAACTTTATTTTCTCAGGTTTGTCAAATAAGTCTACGCGCCCTAGATTGACAAAGGAGTCCCTGACCTATTTCAGCCATGGAATTTTTCGTGCATGTTCCAGGGCAAGACTATCCCGTACTACCAACCTTGTCAGGCCCACCTCTTCGTTGGTCCAGATCTTCAACCAACCTACTAAAGGCTTCACTCCTATACTGTCTGCGATGTAACTAACACCCAGGTCCTCTTGGATACAATATGCTGGCGTGCTCTGTGGGACTTGCAGCATTCGCCTTAGATATTTGTTCTTGACCCTTTGCAGGGAAGTAGGTTTAACAAATCCCCACACCTCACTGCCGTACAGGACTTTGGCACAGCAAACTGCTTTATACAATTTTAAAATCACATCTGGAGTCCAGTACCCCAGCCTCTGGGCATAATTTGCAATTGAGCCCATGGATCGAATCAAAATCATACACCTATCGTTTAAAACATGTTTAAAATTCAGGTGGTTATCAAAAAACACACCCAAATAGGCGAAGGCTGGGACTTTACCCAAGGTGTATGAGCCTATAGGGTAATTATATTTTTTGCTGGGTTTCTTTCCCATCTCTATAACATATGATTCTGCAAGATTCAAGGGCATGTCCAGATGTTCCATGAATTTTACAAAGCTGTCTATTATGCGCTGTAAGCTGTGTGGGGTGCGGGCCAGAAGCACTGCGTCGTTTGCGTACAGCAGCACCGTGACTGTTCTACCCCCTCTTCTAGGTGTATCAGCCTCAATGTTCCGCAGGGTAGCATCGAGCCCATTAATGTAGATGGTAAACAAGAATGGAGCTAAGATACATCCTTGTCTCACCCCACTAGAACAATTAAAAAGCCCTGTAACATCCCCCTCCTTTGTGTATCTTACAGCTGCTGTTGTGTTGGAATGCAATGAGTGTATGATATTTATTAAAGTTATATCTACCCCAAGGTCCCTCATTAGAGCCCACAACTTGCTGCAATTCACGTGATCAAATGCCGTGGTGAGGTCCATAAAGGCTAGATATAATGCCCCGTCCTTCACTATAGTATATTTAGCAGTAATACGATACAGGTTAAGACACTGATCTACGGTGGATTTTCCCGTGCGAAACCCATATTGCACGTCTGTGATAATTTGTGTCTCCTCTGCCCAATCCATCAACCTATTTAAAAGGACCCACCCCAGGACCTTAGCTGCAACAACTATCAGCAATATTGGCCAATAACACTGTGGGCTATCCCCATTCCCCTTCTTGAAAAACGGGACGATAATAGTAGAGGACCAAGAACCTGGGATATTTGTGTTTACTCCTGCGTTCAATACCATTGTTAAGAGAGGGGCCCAGACCTCAATATTGGACCTAAAAAGGTCCGGTGGGATCCCATCCAGCCCCGGAGCCTTATTCCTCGTAAGACCCTCTATTCCTGATGTTACTTCTTCCAACGAGTCAAGTCAAGTCAAGTCAAGTAATTTATATAGCGCGCTACATACCCAGAGGGTCTCAAGGCGCTTGAGGAAGGGTAGGGAATTATTTGTCGAATATCCATGTTTTAAGTTGCTTTCTGAATGATAGGTGGTTCTGAGTGAGGCGGAGGTGAGTGGGAAGTGAGTTCCAAGTTTTGGCTGCCAGGTAGGAGAAGGATCGTCCTCCCATTGTGGTTTTGTTGATGCGAGGTACAGCGGCCAGGGCTTGGTTGGGGGAGCGTAGCTGGCGGGAGGGGGTGTAGAAGGAAAGTCGTGTGTTGAGGCATTCGGGTCCAAGTTCGTAAAGTGCTTTGTGTGCGTGGGTTAGGAGGCGAAAAGTTATCCTCTTATTGACGGGGAGCCAGTGGAGGTTTTTCAGGTGACTAGAGATGTGGTCTTTACGCGGGATGTCTAGTATGAGTCTGGCTGATGCGTTCTGGATGCGTTGGAGTTTTTTCTGAAGTTTTGCGGTGGTACCGGCGTATAGGGTGTTACCGTAGTCCAGGCGGCTCGTGACCAGTGCATGGGTAACCGTTTTTCTAGTTTTGGTGGGGATCCAGCGAAATGTTTTTTTGAGCATGCGAAGAATGTTGAAGCAGGATGATGAAACGGCGTTGACTTGTCTGTTAATCGAGAGTGAGGAGTCTAGGATGATGCCCAGGTTCCGTGCGTGGTCCGTCGGGATGGGTGCTTTTCCAAGGGCCTCTGGCCACCAGGAGTCATCCCAGGCGGAGGGGGAGGTGCCTAAGATAAGGACTTCTGTTTTGTCTGAGTTCAGTTTCAGACGGCTGAGCTTCATCCACTCGGCTACTTCTTTCATTCCTTCATGTAGGTTGGTTTTGGCGGTGTTCGGGTCTTTGGTGAGTGAGAGGATCAGTTGAGTGTCATCAGCGTAGGAGATGATGTTGAGGTTGTGTTGGCGTGCGATGGTCGCGAGGGGGCTCATGTATATGTTGAAGAGGGTGGGGCTGAGTGAAGATCCTTTTGGCACGCCGCAAATGACTTCAGTGGCCTCTGATTTGAATGGTGGAAGGCGGACTCTCTGAGTTCTTCCTGTAAGGAACGAGGTGATCCATTCCAGAGCTTTTCCTTGGATTCCGATGTTTCTGAGGCGTTGTAACAGGGTGCTATGGCAGACTGTGTCGAAGGCTGCGGAGAGATCAAGGAGGATGAGGGCGACTGTGTCTCCATTGTCCAGTAGAGTTCGAATGTCGTCTGTTGCTGCGATGAGGGCGGTCTCAGTGCTGTGTTTGGCTCAGAAGCCGGACTGTGAGGGGTCGAGGGATTTGTTGGTTTCGAGGAAGGCGGCGAGTTGCTTGTTGACAGCTTTCTCGATGACTTTGGCCGGGAATGGAAGGAGCGAGATGGGACGGTAGTTTTTGAGTTCGTTGGGGTCAGCTGTGGGTTTTTTCAGAAGGGCGCTAAGTTCGGCGTGTTTCCAGCTTTCCGGGAAGGTGGCTGAGTTGAGGGAGCAGTTGATGACGTCTCGGAGGTGTGGTGCTATGATGGAGTTTGCTTTGTTGAAGATGTGGTGAGGGCAAGGGTCTGTAGGGGCTCCTGAGTGGATGGAGTTCATCAGGCGGATGGTGTCCTCAGTAGAGATTGGGTTCCAGTCATTAAGGAGGTTCATGGGGGGTGAAGGTACGGCAGAAGGTTGGGTGGGTTGGTCTCCTGGTTGGTTGTCGAAGCTGTTGTGGATGTCTGCGATTTTGTCGTGGAAGAACGAAGCTAGGGAGTCGCAGAGGGTTTGAGAGGGAGTGATGTCGTTGGAGTTGGCAGTAGGGTTGGTAAATTCTTTGATGATGTTGAATAATTCCTTGCTGTTGTGGGCGTGGGCGTTGTTGTCTAGTCCCTGGTGCTGGTGTTTGGGTCTTTTTTCCATGCATTCTCAAGGGAGCGACAGAGTTTCTTGGATTTCTTAAGATCATCGTTGAACCAGGGTGCGTTTTTGCTGCCTAGTTTGATGTGACGTTTTTTCAGAGGTGCTAGGTTGTCGGCGCTGTTGGTTAGCCATTGAGTGAGGTTAATGGCTGCATGGTTGGGGTTCGAAGAGTGGGCAGGGGGGTTTTGGAGAAGCGATGAGGAGATCTGATCGATGGTGATTTTGTTCCAGTTTCTTAGCAGAGTAGGTTGAGGATGGTTGTGGGTTGTGGTCTTTTTGTAGACAAAGTGAACGCAGCTGTGGTCCGTCCAATGGAGAGCTGTGGTGTGACTGAAGGAGATATGTTTGCTGGAGGTGAAGATAGGGTCGAGAGTGTGACCTGCTTGGTGAGTGGGGGTATTGACAAGTTGTTTGAGTCCGAGGTTGGCGAGATTGTCCAGCAGGGTGGTGGTGTTGCTGTCGTTGCTTTTTTCCAGGTGAAAGTTGAGGTCTCCCAAAAGAATGTAATCCCCGGAGGGGAGGGCGTGTGGGGTGATAAAGTCAGTGATGTCTTCACTGAATTGAGCACGGGGTCCTGGTGGCCTGTAGAGGAGGGTGCCTCTGAGTGTGGTCTTGGGGTCGGTGTGGATCTGGAAGTGAAGGGGCTCGGCGCTAGCGAGGTTGACGTCTGAGCTGGTTGAGATGCGGAAGGAGTTCTTATGGACGATAGCGATGCCTCCTCCTGTTTGCTTGGTGCGGTCTTTTCGGATGACTACTGTTAGTCTACTACTAGTAACTACTAGTATTGTAACTCAATAATACTAACGTAACGAGAAGACAACAGAAGTGCAACCTAGTGGTATATTTGGGGTTTGCTGATGATTCTTGGTGGCAAGGTGGTAAAACAGTCCCTGAAAGTTCTCCCGCCATTGATCTGGAAGAATGTTATTGCTTAGCCCCGGCTTGTTTGGATCAGAGAAACAGAGATTATTGATTACATTCCAGAAGCGGGCAGAGTTCTTATATTCTGCTGCTTCTGAGAGTTCTTCCCATGTAGCGCGTTGTAATTCCCTCTTTCTTCCTTTGGCCACTACATTGTAGCTTGCGCGACAAGCAGCCACCAGAGCCCTATCGCTGGGTTTCTGTTTAAGTGCTCCTTTCAGTTTTCTCAGGGCCCCCGAACATTGACTGTCAAACCACCTTGGAGTGTCCCTGCTGGGTCCCTTTAACGGTGCCTTCAGTAAGTTTGCTACTAGATGTGCCATGTTCTTGAAGGCCTCTATTATTATCTCACTATCCACCCCTAGATCTAGGCACTTCACTATTTCCTGTTGTCCTTTGTCAAATAGAGAGGCATTAAAAGAGCCTGTGTCCACCTGAGCCCATCTAAGCCTTCTACCTTGGTCCTTGGCAAGAACTTTCATGAACCCGCCTGTTTATCCAATACTCGTAGCTCTGACTGTGTCCCAAGCACTAGGGTAAGTGGGTTATGATCACTGTAGACACTATGTTCAATATCAAATCTCAATATATCCCTCCTTAATAGGGGCGTAACAAAAATAAAATCAATGAAAGAATGACAACCTCCCCTTTATATGTGGGGGGTATCAGGCTATTCTTTTTGTTAAAAGACATATCTACCGTGTGAATTAAGCAAAATGGGTGTAGCATGTCAGAGAGTTCTCTTCCCACCTGGGTGTGCTCCATATGAGGGCCTTTCCTTAGTGGGCAAGATAGCCAATCCTCCTGTGCAACCCTCAATTGAGGGCAGAGATGACAATTAAAATCCCCAGCTAATAACAGTTGGGACTGAGCCATCCCGTTCCCTCATGTCTTGTTTAGCCATGTGTTTAATTCACGAAGACTGCCCCCGCCCTGTGGGTTTGATGTTGCATTGTAAAAATGTATTAGAATGAGTCTGACCACTGCGGTACTGCGCAAACACAAGTCCTATCCCACTGCTCGCCAACAATGTTGGAAATGGGTTAGCATGGTGCAGAGCGGGCAGGCCAAACTCCTGAGGACATGTGTGAAGCAACCACCCAGTTCACACAGACGACACCCAAGGCACACCACAAAAAGAGACCCAATACCTGTTTTGGTGAAAAAGAATAACTTCAAATCTGCAACAGAAATCACAGGAGTCACTATACTGCACCAAATGGCGTCAGGGCAATACATACATGGGGATAATTTACAGGGTTAATGCAAAAGGTAAGTCCCTCAGTTTCGATGCTCTAGTAAAAACATAAAGCGTTATCATTTGGCATGGAACATCAGGTAAAAACATCTGCCATAAAACCTCTTAGCAGGACGTTCACCCTAGGCCTAGAACATCAGGATGAGTGATCAAGTGGCATTGGCATCCACATTAGGCACACTAGTATAGGCAGAACGAACAATTTAGCAATTGCCTCAACATTTAGGAAACAGTGCTGGCCTCAGAACCTTATTAGGCGTAAGCATAACATGCGGGCATAGTCACAACAGTACATCCTGGACATGAAACATTGGGCAGGAACACAGTGTGCATAAAAATAGCCTAAACACCTTGGGCATAACCTTATGCAGGTAAGTACATCATACCTTATACCCACAGCAGTACCTTGGGCCGCTCCTCCCTGGAACCATTAGGCCTTCACATATGCAATCGGCCTCAAAATAGGCATGAAACATATAACCTTAAGGCATAACCCCATAACCAGGGGTGCACACGCCGTCCCGAATGAGATAATTACCCCAAACTTGCAGGGTAACCTCTGGTGCTACTGCGCCTGGGAGCCCCCTACTCTGGGACTCTAACCATCAAAGTGGCCCCACAGCAACACAGATGAGTCCGGGGTATGCAGCGCTTTCAGAGGCGATTATAGCGCTTAGGGCTTCACAGAGCTTTCCAGGTAGAATAGCGCAGGGACACGGTCTGGCAGCAGCAATCTGTCAGAGGTCCTGGGCGAAGTAGCGCCTCAGGAGCACAGCTTAAGGAGCACAGCGCTTCAGGGATAGAGAGCCAGCCGCACAGTCCTATCAGTAAGCGCCCAGTTGGTACAGCTCTGATTCACAGGGGCCAGTCTCTACAACAGGGCGCTTAGAAGGCAGCAATTCTTCCCAGTCCTGGGCAGGCAGCACTTAGAGGCTACCCAGTGCTTCAGTAGCCCAGCGCAGGGGGTGGCCCAGTTCTCTCAATATAGCGCTTAGGCAGAAAATGCGCTGTTGGCCTCAGCACCTCTTTCCCTGGCACCCTGAATATAGCGCTTGCGATGTGCTCAGTCCCCACCCCGGGGGCTTCAGGGACAACAGGTAGCACCCCTCACCTCCTTCTGGGCACAGTCAAAGGTGCTCCTTGGCAGTCAGAGAAAACGCTCTTCTTTTCCAGGCGCTAGGGAGCAGGCAGGGCCCAGGTGTAGCGCTCACGAGGCGCTAGGGCAGGAGAGCAGGCAGTGCTTGGCCAGGTCAGCGTCAGTAGGTACTCATCAGTACAGGACAGCAGCTCCTTGGAACGATCATCCCGTGTAACGTGGCACTCCTCCTGGTACAGCAGCCTGAACTCCAGCATTGTTTCTTAATAGGGGGGGTTTTACCCATTAGAAGGTACGGGGACCTGGGTAGTTAAGTTAATAAAGAGAGGGGGTCCCAGTAGCCATGGAACGTAAAAACCCACAAATGTAAAATAATCAAGGACACATACATTGAAACCACATTGTTTACTTCACAATGGGAATGCTTACTGAATATGCAAAAATAACCACATACAATAATAGAACACTCGTTTTGGTGGTGCCCCAAGGAGGGAGAGGGGATAGGACGGTGTAGTGAAAGTGAGGAATTGGTGAGGAGAGAAGTGGCGATTCAATAGTGACAGTAAAATCAACAATTGTCAATCGTTAGACAAAGTTACACACTATGTACAAAGAAACATTTAAGACACAAAATGTTCATGGGCAAATTCGACAAAGTCATCCTCCAGGTTATCCAACAAATGTACACAGTGGGGATTGGAGATGACACACGGAAATAGATGTCGACGTTTCGACCCTCAGAGATGCAGATATCAATGGTTATCTTGCTGATAACCATTGATATCTGCATCTCTGAGGGTCGAAACGTCGACATCTATTTCCGTGTGTCATCTCCAATCCCCACTGTGTACATTTGTTGGATAACCTGGAGGATGACTTTGTCGAATTTGCCCATGAACATTTTGTGTCTTAAATGTTTCTTTGTACATAGTGTGTAACTTTGTCTAACGATTGACAATTGTTGATTTTACTGTCACTATTGAATCGCCACTTCTCTCCTCACCAATTCCTCACTTTCACTACACCGTCCTATCCCCTCTCCCTCCTTGGGGCACCACCAAAACGAGTGTTCTATTATTGTATGTGGTTATTTTTGCATATTCAGTAAGCATTCCCATTGTGAAGTAAACAATGTGGTTTCAATGTATGTGTCCTTGATTATTTTACATTTGTGGGTTTTTACGTTCCATGGCTACTGGGACCCCCTCTCTTTATTAACTGAACTCCAGCATTGGGCTCTCACTGGCCCTGTGGACAGTGGAGGGGTTCAGATGGGCTCAGGGGTCAGCACACAGGCCCATGCGACGGCACCTCCTGGCAGAGTGTCCCCTCTCAATCCAGTCCACCTTCAGTCTCAGCACATGGCGTGTCTACTGCTCTACATATACCAGAAAGGCTGGAAACTTTTAGAAGGTCCCTGGCAGTTCCAGCCTCACTGTCAGTGTGGGGAGTATAGAGCACCTTGTCACTTCAAACACTAGACCGCTAACCCACCTCAGTCAGGTGGCACAAGGTGACAGAAATGGCGTCCATTTTAAAAGTGACATTTAACCAAGGTGCATTTCTACATTGGTGAAAATGACTCTGTGCACGCCATTGCGCAGCATGTATCACTGCATCTCGCATCACACATGGCCTATACATTCCTCTACCATGGGGGGGAATATAGGTGCGTACACCATTGCACAGCATTTAACATTTGCTTTGAAATACGTCCACATGACATGTTGATTCCCACCAAAGCGAAAAAATTCAGGGAAAAAGGGCCAAGTCCAACACAACTTCCCCCCAGCCAAAAGCCAGGTAGACCGATCATTGCCTTGATGGGCTTCCCTGCTTGGGGCGAGAAAACGTGGACGCAGGCCTGCAACTGCAGGGGCACCTGCAGGTTCTCCACCATTCTGGAACCCTATGGCTCCCTCTCTCCAACCTCCCTTGACCAACTAGGGTATCCCACTGGTGCTCTCTAGCTGGTTGTGGCCAGAACCTAGGCCATTCAGATGTCTCTGGCCCTTGTTCTCTCACAGAGTGGGGAGCTTTAGCCCCAGGCCCATAGTACCAGTTTACCACTCTCCTCCTACCAAACTGCCACTGGTCCTCCCACCTGTGGTCCGCACCCTCAGGCTGACCAGCCACCAGGGGCGAGGCTCTCCTCCCCCTACCTCTCCTTCTGGGGTTCCGCCCTCTCCTCCTGCGCGGGGCACCCTCAGACCACCACTCTCTCCCCATTCCAGGGCCTTGACCCTGCAACTGATTCCCCAAAGTAGAGTCTAAACCCTTAGGTTGAACTGGTGACAGGGGTGAGTCCTCCCTCCCCCTGCATCCCCTCCCAGAGTTCCGCACCCTCCTTCCTGGAGTAATACCCCTGGAAGACAATTCTGGGGGACACTGTTAAGAGACGTCCCACCTGCCTGGTAAGAAAGCCCCTGAACCTGGCATCCCCGACCCAGGATCTAAACCCTGCGACTGAGCCGGTGCCAGAGGAGAGACCTTCCTCCCTCTGCACCCCCTCCCAGAGTTTTGCACCCTCCCACCGGGAGAAGTACCCCTGGAAGTCAAACCAGTAGGGACCTTGAGTACCAACCCCATCCTGTAAAGGTACCCCCGGGACACACCACCCACAGTACCCTCAGACCACCATTCTCTCCCCATTCCAGGGCCTTGACCCTGCAACTGATTTCCCAACCTAGAGTCTAAACCCTTAGGTTGAACTGGTGACAGGGGCGAGTCCTCCCTCTCCCTGCACCCCCTCTCAGAGTTCTGCACCCACCTCCCTGAAGTAGTACCCCTGGAAGACGATTCCGGGGGGACACTGTTTACAGACATCCCACCTGCCAGGTCAGGCAACCCCTGAACCTGGCATCCCAGCCCAGAATCTAAACCCTGCGACTGAGCCGGTGCCAGAATAGAGACCTTCCTCCCTCTGCACCCCCTCCCAGAGTTCCGCACCCTTCCACCGGGAGAAGTACCCCTGGAAGTCAAACCAGTAGGGACCTTGAGTAAAAGTGCCCCTCCATCCAGGTCAGGCAAACCCTATACTGCACCAACTGGCACAAGGGCAATATATACACGGGGATTATTTACAGGTAAATGCAAAAGGTAAGTCCCTCATTTTCGATGCTGTAATAAAAACATAAAGCGTCATCATTTGGCATAGAACATCAGGCAAAAACGTCTGCCATAAAACCTCTTAGCAGGACATTCCCCCTAGGCCTAGAACATCAGGATGAGTGATCAAATGGCCATTGGCATCCACATTAGGCACACTAGTATAGGCAGAACACACAATTTAGCAATTGCGTCAACATTTAGGAAACAGCGCTGGCCTCAGAACCTTATTAGGCGTAAGCATAACATGTGGTCATAGTCATATCAGTACCTTAACATACATCCTGGGCATGAAACATTGGGCAGGAACACAGTGGGCATAAAACTAGCCTAAACACCTTGGGCATAACCTTATGCGGGTAAGTACATTATACCTTATACCCATACCAGTACCATGGGCCGCTCCTCACTGGAACCATTAGGCCTTCACATATGCACGTGGCCTCAAAATAGACATGAAACATATAACCATAAGGCATAACCCCATAACCGGGGGTGCACACGCCGTCCCGCCTGAGATAATTGCCTCAAACTTGCAGGGTAACCTCTGGCGCTACTGCGCCTGGGAGCCCCCTACTCTGGGACTCTAACCATCAAAGTGGCCCCACAGTAACTCAGATGAGTCCGGTGCATGCAGCGCTTTCAGAGTCGATTATATCGCTTAGGGCTTCACAGTGCTTTTCAAGTAGCACAGCGCAGGGGCACAGTCTGGCTACAGCAGTCTGTCAGAGGTCCTGTGTGAAGTAGCGCCTTAGGGACACAGTTTAAGGAGCACAGCGCTTCAGGGATAGAGCGCCAGCAGCACAGCCCTATCAATAAGCGCCCAGGTGGTACAGCGCTGATTCACAGGGGCCAGTCTCTATAACAGGGCTCTTAGCAGGCAGCAATTCTTCCCAGTCCTGAGCAGGCAGCGCTTAGAGGCTACCCAGCGCTTCAGTAGCCCAGTGTAGGGGGTGGCGCAGTTCTCCCAATATTGCGCTTAGGCAGAACAGCGCTGTTGGCCTCAGCTTCTCTTCCCCTGGCACCTTGAATATAGCGCTTGCGATGTGCTCAGTTCTCCCCTCCCCCAGGGGCTTCAGGGACGACAGGTAGTGCTCCTCACCTCCTTCTGGGCACAGTCAAAGGTGCTCTTTGGCAGTCAGAGAAAGCGCTCTTCTTTTCCAGGCGCTAGGTAGCAGGCAGGGCCCAGGTGTAGCGCTCAAGAGGCGCTAGGGCAGGTTAGCAGGCAGGCAGTGCTAGGCCAGGCCAGTAGTCAGTGGGTACTCATCAGTACAGGACAGCAGCTCCTCGTTACCATCATCCCCTGTAATGTGGCACTCCTCCTGGCACAGCAACCTGAACTCCATCAGCGGGCTCTCACTGGCCCTGTGGACAGTGGAGGGGTACAGATGGGCTTAGGGGCCAGCGCACAGGCCCATGCGGCGGCACCTCCTGGCAGAGTGTCCCCTCTCAATCCAGTCCACCTTCAGTCTCAGCACATGGCATCTCTACTGCTCTACATATACCAGAAAGGCTGGAAGCTTCTAGAAGGTCCCTGGCAGGTCCAGCCTCACTGTCACAGTGGGGAGTATAGAGCACCTTGTCACTTCAAACACTAGACCGCTAACCCACCTCAGTCAGGTGGCACAAGGTGACAGAAATGGCGTCCATTTTAAAAGTGACATTTTACAAAGGTGCATTTCTACAATGGTGAAAATGACTCTGCGAACGCCATTGCGCAGCATGTATCATAGCATCTCGCACCACACATGGCCTATACATTCCTCTGCCATGGGGGAGATATAGGTGCGTACACCATTGCACAGCATTTAACATTTGCATTTGAAATATGTCCACATGGCATGTTGATTCCCGCCACAGCGAAAATATTCAGGGAAAAAGGGCAAGGTCCAACATCCTCCTTACAACATGTTAGCCAATTAGATGTCCTTGCTACTCTGCTTAGAAGTAAATGGTAGAAAACACTTCTACTTTCGATGGTTCACAAACAAATGAACATTAAGCTTGTTGTTGGAACACCTCAGCCAATTAAATGTTAATTTTGTTCAGCGCACACATACAGAACACGCCCTCCCACATATTAATAAATGCCCTGTAACAAAGTGACTCTATGCGTAACAAAAGCAAACACTGCATAATAAATAAACACTATTCCACATTAAATTAAAGAAATGCCGCAATACAGCACATTGTTGTTTTCCGGATATAATTTCCACAGCCTACTGCACCCCCCTCCCAACATGAGTGAATCCCCGAGACTAATAATAGCCAGCCCACGCTATTATTGTTTTAACAAATACCCCCTGGACCTATTTCCACAGCCTACTGAACCCTCCTCTCAACATAACTGAAGCCCCGGGACTGCAGAGGCCCCAGCGAGCCCCTGCTATTATATTTTTAACAGAACCCCAAGAGACCTAGCCCACCCCGGGGCCTCATTAAAATAAAATGTGGGAACCCGCAACCCCTGTGCCAATTGCGCTGATTTTTTTTTTTGTATGCTTTTTTTTACCCTGGGGGTCCTTCTGGGACCCCTTGAGCAGGCCTAAGGGGTCAGGGTGTGTCTACCCTGCCCCCGCCTCTTGTTTTATACCTTTGTTTCTCCGTATTCTGGTGACTCACTTCTACCAAGCCACAAGATGGCTGCCAACACTACCTGGTTTGGAGTGCTGGCAGCCAATCACAGTGAAGCTCACGCACAGGACTTAGGCTCCGC
This sequence comes from Lissotriton helveticus, assembly GCF_964261635.1. Taxonomy (NCBI): domain Eukaryota; kingdom Metazoa; phylum Chordata; class Amphibia; order Caudata; family Salamandridae; genus Lissotriton; species Lissotriton helveticus. The sequence continues at coordinate 646,664,063 of NC_136070.1, forward strand.
CCAGATATCGAAACTTTTATTTTTCTAATTTCTCAGCAACTACTGAACGGAATTACACCATTTGAAAAAAAAAAGGACGATTTCTGAACCAAGCTCTACCTCCCTGCCAAATATGGGTAATTCCGTTCAGCAGTTCGAGCTGTAGATCGTCGCAATATTTCCTATGGAAACTAACATGGAGAAAATTACTTTTGGAACCCCCCTTTTTTCTCAGCCCTCTCTTGACGAATCACCCCCAAACTTTCAGGATAGGAGCTGACCTAGATAGACTTATTTTTTAGAGAATTTCAGGAAGATTCATTAAACGACAACGAAGTTATTAGCAAATCAAAAAATGCTTTTCCCATGGAAACTAGGTTCTAACTATAACTACCTACTGGCCTGTATGTAATACATATATACACACACACACGTATATATATATATATATATATATATATATATATATATATATATATATATATATATATATATATATATATATATATATATATATATATATATATATATATATATATTCCTATTTATTTTTTTCTCAAGGTACATAGATGTGAAATTAAGAATAATATATCTATATCTCCCTCTGTGAAGTTACCTCTTCAATATATTGCCCAATATATTTCCCCTCAATATTCTTGTCATGATATTTTGACCCTTAGATATTTTGCCTTTAATATTCCCAGTACAAGTCCATTGAGCACAGAGTGCTTCTCAGTCATCCCTGATGTGACGACCCTGAATAGCAGCACATAGAACTCTTTGCACATTGGCTCCATATTTATATAAAAGTTGCAGATAGTAGTTCTATACTGCCCATTTGGCTTATTCCACTCTGACTGGTCCATCTAAAGCCTTTGTTAGAAGGTGTTAGCAGGAAGGTGGGGTGGAGTGGAGGTTTCCTGTGAGGAGACCCAAAACAAGGCTACAAAAGAAATGAAGGCTGTCATTGATGACTACCTGTTACCCTAACAGGAGCCCTACAATTAAGCATTGCCCAGGAACTTAAAAACGCTAAGCTGCATTGGGGCGCTCATTCTTCTCTTCTCCACACCTAAACATCTGATCCACTTCAAAGGATTTCTGGCATGCTCTGCAGAAGCCAAGCAATTTACACTTGCTGTCTGGGCTCTTGCTCCATCCCTTCATCTTATGTAGCACTTGCATGTGGCAAATACAAAATGGATTCCAGTGTTGCTATGGCCCCTTTGCTCCTCATGTTCCTTGCTCACACCCTTTGTATACAGAGAAACGCACTCACACGCAACATCCAGTACCCACATGGATGGATGAAGGACTCAGTGGCAGTAGACTGGCAAACCAACTTTAAAGGTGCAAGCAGCCTGTAATTGGTTCCCCCAGCACAAACACATAGAACGGCCTGTCTATCTTGCCACTAGAAGCGCTTTCCTGCACCACTATCTCTGATTGTATTAATTCTCAGTAAGGAGGGTGCACAGGGTGTGCCCCCTGTCCTCAGAGCCTGTCTCGAGGTCTCAGTCAGAGGCACAAATACCTATACTCCACACAAACGATGTTATGTATGCTGAAACATTGGTCATAAATCTAAAACTTGCTTTGTTGAACTCAAATGAGGGGTGCATGCTTTCCCGAGCCATGCATGGGACCTTCTGTCAGAAGTGTTGGAGCATGGGACCTTAATAAATATTTGATTTACTAGTCATAATTTGTGTCTCACCCCGCCTGGAAATAAAGTCCCTGCTCTTACTGGGCCATTGGAGCTCTGGACCTTGGACGCAGGCAAGAATTAATCAGAAGCTGCAAATCAACATTCAAATTCAAAATAAATATCAATTATTGGGAGTCAATGACGAGATTTTTGTATGAGTTTAAAAATCTTTATTAAAATCTTTTAGTAAGTATTTTCTTTATTTGTCATCAATAAGTAATCAATTCATCAGTAATACAATACAGTACAATAGCATGAAGTGTGTTCCATAAAGACAAATACCAATTCTAAGTCAAGGAAAGTTTCTTTTACAACCCATAAAGAGTTCCAAATCGAGAGGTGAAAGCATAAAACTTTAAGCAATTCAAATAACACTTCTCATGAAGAGACGTTTAGAAAAATTCAGTAGATTCTTGGAAATATAGCATTGATTCTGGCAAGGAAATTAATGGGTCTCAGCTTGGAGCTCATCAAAAAGCTTAGGAAAGTCTGCTTGGAGAACAGAGCTTCAGAGTGTCTGGGAGGCTGTGTGAAGTAAAAACCTCTACCCGTCTAGGAATCCATACTAATATAAAGTCTGATATTTACAACTAAAACAAATGTTGCAGCCGTCCAACTCTCCAGCCAATCGGATCACAATGTCTTCATGGGAATGGAAATCTTTCACCTTCTACCCTGTCTTGAAACAAAGACTTACAAATATTAAGTGCTATATGTAACATCATTAACCACATTGTCGTGGTTTCGTTCCCGCTTGCTTTTCTTCTACAAGACAAAAGTTATCGGTTAGGTTTGGCATTCCAAAAATGAAACCATCTCTTTCTCACATATTCTAACTTACAATTCTTATTCATGAAGAAACATTTAAGTAACATTACCTAAATGTTTTGATACACTATTGAATTCTATAAGAAATGTGTCAAAGGCATGGTTGAAAACTATCTTTTTCTATTAAATCATGTTGGTTCAGCACATTTTATTATTGAACTCTTTACTTCTTCACATTACTAAGAATGTTGACCTAAGGTCAGTAAAAATGAATGAAAGGCCTACCTGTTATTTCTACACATTAATTGCATTAATTTGCGTTTATTGAAAACGCTTTATCACCAGTTATGAAATATGGGGTGAGGGCCCTCTAAGGTATATATTCTATTCCATGACTAACAGTTGCATCACACCAAGCAATGAAACCTCGTGGAAGCCTCACTAGGGTGAAGATTTAGATGGGGGATTAAGAAGTTTCATTTTTCTTTTACTGATTCTACTAACGCCACTTTCATTGAGCCACTGAAGTTGTCAGTGTGGAGTCGGTAAAGTGTGGTAACCACCACCATTTCCTGTTTTCTTGTGCCACCCTGACAGACTAGACATTGCATTTGGGAAATGCACCACTTTCGGAATTTGTGCTGAATTCCTCTGCGTTCATGTTTGTTTTTGTGTCCCAAATGCCTGTTATTTTTTAGTCCCGAACATCTCTATTTTCACTAACATCCAATTTGCACCTGTGCACGTGACCTATGAGCATGCATGAGGGGGTCACTGGTCATCGATTTGTTTAGTGAAAGATAGCTGTTTGTGTACACTTGGACGGGGAAAATAAAGGGGGGAGGGATACCAAAAACATCTTTATAGAAAGCCAGTGAATGGAAAAGAAAAAAACAGGTGCTATGCAAAAAACAATAAATTACATGGAATATAATTTGTGTCGATTAAAAGAATAAAGGGGCACTTTGCATCTCACTAACAGAGATGCAGCAGTTTGGTTTCCTGAACGTAATTCGAATTTTTATGGGAATTTCACTTCTTAAATTAAGCAAACACATATTTGCGTTTTAAGTGCCTTCAAAAATTACTTTGCAGTTTTAGTAAAAGTGGCAAATCAAATTCGTTCAAAGTGAACACTGCGACCAAATAACAGAAGTTTGTTGTAAGATGTTCAGCCTTCTTGTTTATCCATTCTTTACTCTATATCAGCTGGTCTAGATCAGGAAGCCAATGTCGCCTCTATCAGTTTGTGTACAATGTAGGCCCACGAGGCCCTAATTCCTGTCTGAATTTCAGGATTAGCACTGGGTTTGTGCCTGAGTTGCTGTTAGATTTAGTGCTTGAAAATTTAGCTTGTGTGGATAACCTTTTTTTCATAGCAATTTATTCATCTTCAACAAACTTTAGTAGGTTTTTTTTCAGATAAAACTATGAAAGTCTTACAAATATCAATTGAAATCCATGTATATACAAAATAACCGTGTGACCGTTTTAAAATGACTACCTTGTAGATAACCTTTTTTCATAGATCTTTATTTCTGTCTCATCTTTATAAATCTACCACACTTATCATAATTTGTACTTAAGACTTTTGCCCTATTCAGATCATACATATTGTGATTTTTAAACATGGTGTATTATTTCACGCGATAACAACTATATATCTAGAACAATAAGAAACGTCTTGTTTGCAAAAGCGCAACATAGCGTAAATTCACATTCACTAAAATTGCAGCACTATATTTTATATCATGTCACGTAAACATTCCGTCTGAGTCTTTCCTAAATGAACTTAATTTTGGACAAAAACATGTCATCCAGACAAATGTTAATACATAATTGTGGAGGTGAGTGGACCACTAGGCGCCAACCAATGCTCGGTATAAACCCCACTCATCCCGGCATTAAGGCCACTATATCATAGGAACCACCAATGTCATACATGTGCTCCTAACTTGACTTCAAGGAGGGTGCTCATTCCACAGTCAGGGTCACTGGAATTATGTGATTCTGTGGCTGCGTTAATTTTTCCACATAATTATGGATTTGACGCATTTGCCGTATAAACCATCATCTGCTGCATTATCTGCATGTTTTACAAAAAAAATGTTTTTAGCTCAAACGGATCATAAGTTACTAAAAACATGGCACCGTGTTTGTGCGCTGTGAAAAAACAACTGGGCGTCTTTCAGATGCCTATTTCTGTATTTCGTTGTTAAAATGGTTCGAATGAGGTGAAATGTTTGCCCAGACAGTTCTACCATGTGTAATACTATCAAAAAGTGCTGCATTATACCACATAATTTGCCTTTTCTTGCCACATAATTTAGTCAACCCTGTCTCATAGTTTGGTGTTCCCATGCCACATGATGCCAGCGGCCCTCCCTTCAGCTCAGGTGGATAACCTTAACCCTGGCATGCATCTGGCCTTTCTGGACCTACATTGGACACTACTGCACGAAAGCGCCACTAAAGCTCATCACGTTCTCAGTCTCCCAAAAGCCTCTTACAGTGAGCCGTTAATTAACCTTGAGAGACATGCAACTATGTCATTCAAATTTACTATTTATCCAAACAATATTGCGATAGAGAATCATTTACTAACAGTAATGTAAAAAAAGAGTCTCTTATTGGTTCTGCGTCACACGCTGGCAGAAAAAGAGAGTAATTAACAATATAATGGTAATTTTGCCTGCTGTAATACCTTGGTGACGAGTGGGAGCGGGAATCAACGCTCAACTAAACTGTAAATTAGATGAGGGTAAGAGCGTGGTGCTTTATGCAGGTTCAAAATAAAAATTTAGCTCAAATTCGACTAAAATACTTCCCTGCTGTCTAAAAATATCTGCGCCACAGCTCCACTTAGCAGTGTCATTACTTAAGATGGCGCCTGGTGTCAAATGCATTCCATTTCTCGAGCATGTATATTTTTGGCTCAGCCAGGTATCCTCCAAGCACTGCCTGGTAATAACAGGACAGAGAAACAAATGGGAATCGTAAAGCGTGGAGAGAGAGAGAGAGAGAGCAGAGATGTGATAGGACCCAAACAGGCGAGACAGGAAAGAGACAGGGCAGAGAGAATGATGCTATAGGGGAAGTTTACGAAACTGATATTATGAAACAGAACCAATCAGTCGTATCCAGGTGAAGAGTGAAGTAAAACCGCTGCAGTCGATGTTGCTGCTACAGACTCCAAAACAACCTTTCCTCCTAAAAATGGTAATACATTAAAATAGCATTGAAATACTTTTTGGGGTGTTGATGGGGCCTGGCCATGTGGGTGGGGGCCATTTTGAGGCCTGGTCCATGCAGGGCCTGGCCATGTGGTGGGGTCAAGGGGTCATTTTGAAGCCAGGCAGTGTGCTCAGGCCTGCACCCAGTTTGCCTTGCTGGCATCCATTATTCCCTGGGGTACTCAGTGGTGCATGGACCAAGTCTTTCTGTGGGGTGTCTTGAATTTAAACATCATCGAGGGCATGGATGGTATTGGATTGGGGTGATTTGTGTGTGTTTTTCGACTTTTTGGGGTGTTGTTGGGGCCTGGCCATGTGGGTGGCGGCCATTTTGAGGCCTGATCCAGGCAGGGCCTGGTCATGTGGTGGGGATCAAGGGGCCATTTTGAAGCCAGGCAGTGTGCTCAGGCCTGCACCCAGTTTGCCTTGCTTTCATCCATTATGCCCAGGGGTACTCAGTGGTGCATGGACCAAGTCTTTCTGTGGGGTGTCTTGAATTTAAACATCATTGAGGGCATGGATGGTATTGGATTTGGGTGATTTCTGTGTGTTTTTTGACTTTTTGGGGTGTGGTTGGGACCTGGTCATGTGAGTGGGGGCCATTTTGAGGCCTGGTACAGGCAGGGCATGACCACGTGGTGGGGGTCAAGACTCAAGGGGCCATTTTGAAGCCAGGCAGTGTGCTCAGGTCTGCACCCAGTTTGCCTTGCTTTCATCCATTATGCACAGGGGTACTCAGTGGTGCATGGACCAAGTCTTTCTGTGGGGTGTCTTGAATTTAAACATCATTGAGGACATGGATGGCATTGGATCGTTGTGATTTTTATGTGTTTTTTTACTTTTTGGGGTGTTGTTGGGGCCTAGCCATGTGGATGGGGGCCATTGTGAGGCCTGGTACAGGCAGGGCCTGGCCATGTGGTGGGGGTCAAGGCTCAAGTGGCCATTTTGAAGCCAGGCAGTGTGCTCAGGCTTGCACCCAGTTTGCCTTGCTTTCATCCATTATGCCCAGGGGTGCATAATGGATGCATGGACCAAGTCTTTCTGTGTGGTCTCTCTTCTATTAATTTAAACATCCATTTTGGATTAGAATTGCACATTTTATTTTGTGTCTTTCCGTTTTTGGGTGTGTTATTGTAATAATAATAAATGCAATGCCTAGTTGCAAATATTATTTGAAGCACAACATATGCAACATTTATGTAACTGGTGTTCCTTTGGCTTCCTTTCCTTTTATGTGCACAAGAGAATCACATCAGTCATCGTTCATCATCATTCGTGCCAGGAAGAAGTCCTGCAGCGGTGCGCAGCACAACGTCACGTGTGGCCACAGACAACTCTGCAACTCGTGCAACTGCGGCCAGCTGTTCTGACATCTGAAGAAGATGGGCCCAAAGAAAGGTGGCCATAGCTCCTCTAGAAAAAAAATTGCCAGTGCCACTGCCAGTAAGAAGGAGCAGAAGAAGCAAGTGGCGCCACTTACCAAGGAGACTGGTGAGCCTACAGACACATTTTTGTGGGGAAAAAAACTACGCATGCAGCGGCAGCGGTGTCCGCCGGGGACCAAGCTGGGAGCAGCACCTCCGCTTCATTGGGCTCAGTGCCACCACGCCGAGTTAGGTCCAAGGCCATGAATGCTGCAGAGGCAGCCTCTTTAGTTTCTCAATCAACATCGATCAGTGATGTTGGCTCATCGCAAGAAAGTAGCATCCAATCAACGCAGGGTGTAACTCATCTGACGTGTGTTCAACAACCACAGCCGCAACGACAACCACAGGTGCAACTAGTACAAGCACAAGTACATGCGCAAAGAGAGGCGCAAGGAGAGGCGCAAGGAGAGTCGCAAGAAGAGGCGCAAGGAGAGGCGCATGGAGAGGCGCAAGGAGAGGCGCATGGAGAGGCGCAACTAGAGGCGCATGGAGCACCACAACTGCCCACAATGCTTGTTCCTCCCGAAGTAGGGGAATATCAGGAAATCGAGATTCGAGCGGAGGTATCATACGAGGAAGACACTCCTCCTGATGATGATCCATTGTCTTCCAGATCCCCAGCAATAAAAAGGTCAAGGAGGGCTACTACTACAAGTTCTTCTTCAAGCGCCCTTCCTTCTGATGATCTTGATGTTGATTGGAACCCACCAATGCAGTCTGAGAGTGAGGCACGCCATGAGCCGACAAAGGTAGCTAAGCCTAAAAGGAAGGTTCCCGCAAGGCTTTCACTCATGGCTGATGATGACGATGAACAAGAAGTGGTGTATTCTGCTGCTGATGAACAGTCTGATGACGACCCAGTCATCACAGTCGTCACTCCAGCCTCTGCGGGCATGCAGCAGACAGACATTTTGACCCTATCTCGAATTGCTGCTGAGCGTGATGTGGGCGGCGTGGCACTGGTACCACCACCAGTTAACTACTACACCAACACGATCTACAGCTTCCATACTTTCTCGTCAGAAGTGCCAGCAGGGACCTCCATCCAGCTCGACCTCCATTACCTCAAGTAATGGTGCTGTAAGTGCACAACAGAGTCAAATTCAGCCACGCCCATCCTCCACTTCATCTGGCATTGAAAGTAGCACCTCCACCACCAGCAGACATCACCAGTCCCCAGTTTGGGACTTCTTTAGTGTTAGCAAAAAGGCGGAAAACATGGTCGTTTGTTCGATTTGTAAAACTGTAGTTAGTCGGGGTAAGCTTGGTACCAACTATGGTACCGGAGGCCAGAGAGGTCATCACCAAAAACACCACACTATCATTTGGGAGGCGCACATAAGGAAGATCCGGGAAGCCAAAAGTACAACAAAATCAAATGTATCCATTCATATTGCATCTGATGATGACGAGGGGCTGACCGTGCAGGGGGGAAGTGAAGAAGCGACAGACATTTTTTCTGATATACCCAGTACCCCTGGCAGCAGCACTGCAGTGGTAGCGTCTATACCCTCTACCCCAGCAACATGTATGAGGCACACTAAGAGTCTGGGAGAGACACCAATGCGTAAAAGTACATCAATGATCCTAACTGGGTTGAAGAAGTCTGGATCATCATCATCACATATGAAAACGGTCCAGACCACCATTAAAAGCATGTTTTGGTCGGAGGCGCCATTTGAACGCAACCACCCAACGGCACGTCTGTATAACGCAAAGCTGGCTAAAATGCTAGCGCTGGACCTTCTACCTTTTTCTTTTGTGGAAGGGGTGGGTTTTCTAGAATTTGTGGCAACAGTCTGCCCTAAATGGATGGTTCCTAGCCGTTCCTATTTTGCCAGAGTTGCATTTCCAGCACTACATGAAGATGTGCTGGAAGTGATTGGGTCAGCTTTGCAGAAGAATGCTGTTCACACTATCCACCTGACAACAGACATGTGGACCAGTTGCCAAGCCGTGGATTACATGTGCAGCACTGCACACTGGGTCTCTTTTGCAGGGGTGAAAGAGTAGCTATCTGCAGGTGTTGACCTTGCCACAATTTTTCAAGCGAGTCGGAAACATGCAACAGTAGCCATGTTTGCCATGGAGAAATCTCATACTGCATTATACATTTTGGATGAGTTTAAGAGTAAGGTCTCTAAATGGCTGGTGCCAAGAAGTCGCATGATTGGTTATGCTTCCACGGATAATGGCAGTAATATAGTTAAGGCCATGCAAGATGGTGGCTACTTCAGAGTGCCGTGTTTGGCGCACTGCATTAACATTATTGTTCAAGATTTCTTGAAAAGAGAAGACACAGTCAGCAAGTTACTGACCACCTGCCGAAGAATCTGCACACATTTCAGCCATTCTTTTAAGGCCCGGAAGGATATGAGGATCATTCAACGTAGCCGTGGAGTGCCAGTCAAAGGACTAATCCAGGAGGTGGCAACACGTTGGAACTCAACCTTCTACATGCTTGAACGTCTGTTTGAGCAGTACTTGGTAATCAATGAGTATGTCAATAGCATTAACATATGGTCTGCTGCTGTGAAAGACTTAGGCTAGAGCCGGAGGAATGGGACCTAGTTAAAAGCCTGACAGACATGCTTCGTCCTTTTGAGGTCTTCACCCGTGAAGACAGCAGGGAGGACCGTAGTTTGGGCAAAGCTATCCCATTGTTGTTCATGCTAGAGCAGCAACTGAAGGCGGTGTCTTCAACGTTCCAAGCTGATGTTCACAAACAAGATGCATATCGGTTGCCGGAGAGCTTATTAAGCTGCCTACTTGTCAATGAAAGTCTTAAAAAATACATTCAGAACAACATTATATTTGTGCCACTATTCTGGATCCACGGTACAAAAAGGCACTGCCCAGCAAAGTATTCATTCTTTTTGATGAAGAGATGTTTCAAAGTACAAACATTTGCTAGATGTGTCAGCCACTCGGTTCGAAAAAGAGCGGCAGGAAATTGAAGGAAACGCCTCAAGTACTACTGAAGCAGCAGGCCATCCGGCGTCAAGGTCCACTTCTGTGGCCAAAGGCAGTTACTTTCCCTCATAGCCGTTACCGACAGCAGCAACAGTATCCTCGTTATCATCACCTGCACCAGGCCCAGCCCTAATATTGTCGGAAGCGGATTGGATAACTCAGCAAGGGTTTTCTCGCTCCAGTGTTGATGCAAAGGCAACACTTAGTACGCAAAGTGGAGCACCACCCAGGGAGGCCCTTGAGTGGATGGTGCAGGCCTATCTGGATGACCCAACATAGGTCTACATTGATCGTGACCCATTGGTGTATTGGTATGGGAAAAGGCCTCACTGGCTACTGCTCAGCAGGCTGGCTATAAATTATTTGTCTTGCCCACTCGCAAGCGTGTCTTCGGAACGAGTTTTCAGTGCTTCTGGTGCCATTGTCACTTCAAAAAGGTCCCGCCTCTCGCCCAAAAATGTGGAGAGGTTAACAATGATCAAGATGAATCAGCACTCCATACCACCAGATTACAAAATACGTGAATCCATGCAGGAAGAAGAGGACACCAACTTAGGTGACCGAAGCTCTTCTCTTTTAGCTGACCTACCCCATGTTCAAGAATTCACAGGGTTTGAGGACGAGCTCTACTTCCCTGACAACTAGGATTGAAAAACGTACTTTTTGTTTTCTTCCGTCCTTTTTGACTTTTATTTCTGTGTGCCTTTCTTTGATTTGGAACTTTTAGCACAACAAAACTTTAATCACAACAAATCCATCAGCAGCACTGTCTTCGTCTTATTTTCCATATTGAAGGTGCCGCTGTCTGCATTCCTGAAGTTCACAAGTTCACAACTCAGTCATGCTCCTCTATCCTCCTCCTCCATATTCCCCCTATCCATTTCCCTCAAGGCAGATGGCCGGATTCTGCAGAATCTAGAAACTGTCGCTTCAGTCCGTACACAAGTTTGATCAAAAGAAGTGGGTCTGGAATGACTCACTATGCTGACTGCACCTTCTGAAATTGACACAAGAGGCTGCCCTGTGGCCCTCCACTTAAGAATAAGATGATGACAAGTGCAACAGGTAATGAATGATGAGATGGCATGCAGTGGTGACACTGGATGTCTGGCTCTGATGAAAGCAATTGTTGTTTGTTTGTTGTGCATGGAGTGAATTCTATCTATGTGTTCTGTTATTATTATTTAATCTTTTACACACTAAATGTAACTCAAGTGTACTCTGTTACCTTGTTTACTACAAATTGTACTTGTACTGCAGGGGCCAGCCACTACGTTGCATTTTTTAATATGGAAAATGTCCTTGGACTCAGTGTGTAGACAACATTGATTTTGCCAATAACATACCATGATGATGATGATGAATCTTGATGATTAAAGTTACATAATATCTTTATTCTTTACACAGTCACTCACTGGGATGGATGGATCATCATCATTGTCGGTTTACTAAAGAAATATGGCCGTTTCGTGAGTGGCAAGACAAACAACAGGTAAACAAGTCAACAACAACCACAGCAGACCTACATGTCTGTCTAGTCGTGGTATGGGAGTGGTCGAGCCAGTGTAGTATATGCCAGAGGCCAGACAGCAGTTCATGTAAAATTTTGGCTATGTGGCTTGCTGCATAAAATTAGATATGCTTTGTCTGTCTGTGTCAAAGAGGTATGCTACATCATCAGGTTGGTTCACTCAGTGGTGCCTGCCTTGACCGTCTGCATGGCCCTGGCCTGTTGTGTGCAATTACTATCCTTGAAAAGGATGTAGTGTAGTTCCTATTATACCAATAGGCTCTGCGCATTGGAATAATACCTCCAATAGTATAGACCTAGACCAGACGTTAACTAGGTCTTCTACTGTCGATATTAGACTTAAAGTTTTGGGTTTGCCAGCTAGCTCAGAGTTCACTAGAAACTTTCTCGAATAGGCAAGGAGGAGTTGAACCTCCCTGGATAGACAAGAAGGGATTTAGTTTCTGACAACCATAGAACATGACAACTTTGCTCTCCCCTAATCAAGAGTGTATCTCTAGAGTCGTGTGAAAACAAAAGACAACTTATTTTACTCAGTCAGTACGTGCATTCTTAGTTTCACCAGTTTGTAGAGAAAAGGAAGAGACGGGCGTGTTCAATAAAAGATGTTGTTTATTGATCAGTCTCTTTTCTCGTACAAGAGAAATGGATCGATATTATCGCAATACTTATGGTTAAGTAAAGTGCATACAATAAAAGCAGAATTATGAAATAATACTGTAAAAGCATTGATATGGTTTCTAAGCCATATGCTATTTAAAATGGATAAAATATATACATACACATATACATTCGACTAATCGTACTCAACTGGTGCTTCTAACCACGCCTACCCCGGTGTACCTGACCTAAGCCTAATACGTGGGCTGGAGTAGAAAGTAGCAGTTTGAGTTAAGTTTGTTTTGCCAAGTGACTGACTCAAGAATTCTCTGCAAGGGGTTATTCAGTTCTGTACCTGAGATCTAGGATGGTTGAGGGATGGTATCTCTCGTCTGTGGTCTCGATATTCCAAGCTGCCTGCAAGGGCTGCTCGGAAGCGCCGGAGCTGGATTTCTCGGCAGGAGAAAGGCAGCGTCTCGTTCTCAGCGCGTCAGGAAGGCGGGGCAGCGCCAGTGGGCTTCGCTCTCTGCTGGGCTTCGGCAAGTCTCGCTGCTCCGATCTCGTCACCACCGCGTGTGTTTGCTTAAGGCAATGTCGGTAATATTTATACCTGTAAGGTGCCGAGATTGACGTAAGGATGGATATAGATACGTCAATAAGGATGTCCTACGAGCTGGTTGTTAGCACATTCTTTTACTGAAGTTCTTTGAGAAATCAAAACAATGGCCGCAGGGATTTTCCCAGGTTGTCATAGGTTTGATTTGTTTTGAGAACTCCGTATGCCTTATCAGGGGCTGGAGGAATATTGCTTGCCTAATTAGATGGCAAGCGTTATAACCTAATCAGATAACGCGCTCCTGTGCCGTGGTCTGGCTTAATCAGATAACGGTTTCTGCATCATGGGATGGCTGCTAGTTAATTTGTTAACCAGAATAGGGTCAGGAATAGGGGGATCGATACAGAACCTATAGGAATACATCACACCCACTCCACGCTAACTATGGCCATATTTACGAATCTAGGCATAGTAAAACATACTGTAGAGTATCGTGTATACCTTACCACCCCAAAATACACATAATGCATTTTGAAATTATGTAACATACGGGAAAAAAATAGTCACATGTACTATATGCACTCAAGCAGTAGAATAATGCTAAAAATAATCACGCATATGTATACATTATTAGTAATTGAATATGAGAATTACACATGAAATGGCTCTTAATACAGAAGAAAAGTTCAAGACCACTTCATCACAGTTCAAAAATATTTATGAACATACCAGCGGGCAGCTAATGTCTATGAAGTTTCTAAAAATAGAAATTAGTTCTCTAAGAATAGTTCTTACTTTAAGCAGAAGATAAGTGTCCCGAAAAAATTATAAAAATATTTTGGGGCTGCTAAAAAAATTGCTGTCCGTGAACTGGAGGAAAAATTGTTCTTGCTACTTTATTATTAAAGTTGAAGGCCAAATTCAAGGTGTCGGGAACGCCGTGTGCTAGCTTGCTCAAGAGTCGTTATTTCTGCTCTGGTGAGAACATCATATCATTGAGACTGCCGAAAAAGCTGTCAACAGCTTCCTGTGAGAGTTCCACTAACTCGGAATAAGATGTAACCATGCATTCATGTGCATGATTGTCTCCATTGACGTTTTGATTAGTATTGCTGACAGAAGGTCGTACCTGATCGCTGCTTTCATCTTGAACTTCACTACCCCTCAATCGTAGTGGTGAAGTTTCCACGAATGCCGTCATCAGGATTGGCAGCCGTTGAGGGCAGCACAATGCATGAGCCGTTACCGGACCCAACAATGTTTCTGCATCCATTGGCGCATCCGATTGTAGCGTCAGACAGGTGTCCAACACGCATTCTTCTCCGCACAGCATGCACCTTAATACAGGTAAAACACATCTTTGCCATATCGGTCGAAATGAAAGAAACCAAGTCATGTTCAGGTCTCTAAGCCGGGTTAGTCCCAGGATTTTTGATATCCGGTCCCGGTATCCAATGGCTCGGATTGTTTCTTCCCTTGTCGCAGGTGTTTTGTCTGTGACATGGTTTGCCATAACGAAATATAAGGACCAAGAATAGGATTCCTGCAATTAGTCCCAAAATGAGGGGAACTCCTCCAAAAATCGAATGGACGAGGTCTGGAAAAATACCCAGTATGGCTTTGAATGGTGTTAATGCCCCTGAAAACAATGTCTTAAATACATTTGAGACTCCACTGGTATCAGAAATATTTTAGATTTCATTCAGGATTTCTGCGAAATGTATGGGGGAATTAGTTGATAACAATGAGTGAATCTCTGCAGTCGTCCTTGCGACTAGGAGATCATATGTTTCTTTTGATGACGTGAGCCTGGTCGGCGTCTGAAGAAGCACTGTTTTCATTCTGCTTAAAGTATCAATTCGAATAGAAGTAATTTTCAAGTTAGGCCATGTCCTTGCCTCCCTGTCTGGAAAGGAGCTGGGGAACAATAAGCGTCCACAGCACATGACCTTCGCAGTCGTACTTATGAGATAAGGAACCCCGGGCTGTAGACTACAACATCTGCGATCCACAATTAGGATGTAACTCCCGTTATAGAGTCTTTTAAAGAATGGTTCTATCTGTGATGCAGGTGTGCCTAGCTGGTGACATGAAAGGTTATTTGAGTTCCCTTCACAGGCTCCATGCAAACTAATTCCATTACACAGAAGTGTACCGCTTAGTGACATTGCACAATTATTGCCACTAAGAAACACTTTCTGTCCTTTATTACTGACACAAGCATGTGAATAGGGCAAGTTCCATGTTGACTTAATGTACCCTTTTCCTAATTTTTCGTACATGCCAGCCTGTATATATTTTTGGCAGTATTGAAACCTGAAAGCAGATATCGGAATATTAATTATCCCATGTATTATCCATTCAATGACAGGTCGTTCTGACATTGTCAATGGTAATCTCTCGAGTTTCTCAATGCTCAGGATTGTATAATCAGCACCCTTTTGTGCCATACTGATTTGTTTATCAGTAAGGTTAAAGATATTGAATAGTGACGTTGTGTTGATTAAACGCCAAGGCACATAGCCTGAACGCAGATTTTGTAACGTCCATCCAAGCTGTACAATAGAACGCAATTGCGACTGGCCGTGTTGTAACAACAGTAAGTCTTGCGATATTATGTCGATTGCTGAAGACACAATGCTGTCCAATGAAAAAATTCTGGAGGACAGAGTCATTAACCCATTGTCCACTACAGAAAGCGATTTTTCCAAATTAATACGGTCAATTTCCCGTATACTATCTGCTGTCTCAATTTGAGTTATCTTCCAGGCCTCGTTGTAAGCTGCATATATAGAGGCTGCTATGAAGCGTTTTTGACGCTGTTTGCGCGGTCCCATAATGAAATCACGCAAGTCAGCACCATCAGTAAGTGAAGTTAGGTGTTGCTTAATTTCTGTCAGTGTGGAAGTTTGTAGCCATTGAAGGCAGAGTTTGCCCACACTGTAGGTGGGGATTATCCCTGGGTGTTGTCTTTGGGAATATCTAGGGTCTGGCCTGGTCAATGTGAACCCCTGTGTTTTGTTCAGGAATCTGTCTTGACAGTTATTAGTATCTGTGGGCCAGATTAACCATTGTTTCCAATCAGGATTTGTTCTGTTTTGGTTTAATACATAGTTTACGTCTATCTCTTCATCTGCAGAGCTATTGCTGTTCATTGTTGGTTTTGGAATAGACGGTTTATTTAAGTCTTTGATTTTGGCTAATCCAAGACAGGTAGTTTGTTGAATAGTGTCATTCAAGAATATAATTTGTTCTGGGATCATGCAGGCTCTAAACAATGATTCTACACCCTGAACTTGCCATTCTCTTGTACCCCAAACACTTTTCACTTCCACATTTTTGTACCAATAATCAAAACCAAATGTATTCATTTGTTCAAAAAATGAGTCCGAATATATCAATTTTGTGTTTGTAAGCATGGTTTTTGTTCCTGTCTTATTTGACAATTTAAAATAAAATGTTTCAGCTTTACTTGTATTGAACCCTGAAAAATATGAATATTTGTCATAAAAGGTTCTTGAGCTTCCTTTTGGAGGGGTTGCACAATGTTCCCATTGATTATAATTTAAAACATTTCTAGGTTGTGCAGATTTATGTAGAAAATGGTTACCATAGTGGTTGTAGCAGTACATATTATCATAATTAGACGAACCCTGCAAATAATTATGTTTGGTAAATTTAGCAGACATCACTAGGTCAGACATCATGTCATCAATACTTTCAAAGTCCCAATCATCAGCAAATGAGTTTGGTTTTACAAAGTCACTCAACGAGATCTTGATTTGGTGTGGATATTTGAGGATTTCAACCGGACCATAAATTTCATAGTCAGTATTGTCCCATGCTACCCCACCCGGTATAGGATTGGCTGTGAAGTTGACTGAAGAAAGTTCTCTTTTCTCGACGTGTGAAGACGTGTGTGGCTTGAGGATCAAGTTGATTTTCTGGCTTGCTGTGTCCATTTTTGCATATTTTCCCTCAATGAAGCGTCCCAAGCATAGTACCATGATGAGCCAAAGTATGAGGATAAATACACCAAAGGACACCCAAAATTCAATCCATGGAGAAATCAGACAGGTTTCTTTCAGTTGTTTCAAAAGTTCCTTAGCTTTGTCTTTAAGGGTTTTTGTTGATGGCTGTGTCTTTGATTCACTGAGGTCTTCAGAGGAATCATTGAAGTTTATGAAGTAGCCGGATGCTGTTCTATCAATTGTTCCAATTGTTTCAGGATTACTGTTTCTTGCATATTCATTTGTTACTTCATTGTAGGTTGGTGCGTCTCTACTAAATGTTTTTATTTGGGTTTTTAGAGGTGTGAGTTCCATTGCATTGTTGCATAGTCCTTGTTGTTGTTCTGTAGGCGTTTCGAATGTGATTAGCCTTTTAGTTAGCACCTCTGTATTTGTAGCAAACCTCGGTGTTCTACTACTTATCGGGAGTCCACTTGGCCTACTGTTTGTTATCGGCCACATGATTGTGGTTTTACCAGGTCGATGGATACAACTCGGTTCTCCTTTTTACCAGCAAGCGGCGGTAGTACAACTGATCTTGTCCCGTTGATGGACAAGACAGGAACTGCTTTTCTGTAAGAAGGCCCAAATTCCTTCTTTACCGCGATCTTTTCTCTGACTAGATCCCCGATTTTTGGAATCCAGACAGGTCTTGCTGGGACAGGTGGTGTTTCTTCAGTGGTTGTTGGCTGTTGTTTCAACTTTATGTTATTCAGGTCTTTTCTTGTTTCGATTAAGTCCTGCAAAATAGCCAATCGATCTTTGATATCAAAGCTTTTTTCTTTCACCACTGAAGTCTGACTGTCAAGATCTAAGACTAACATCCTAGTCCCAAACAATAATTCGTACGGACTGAATCCCTTCAGAGAATTTCTTGGCAGGTTGTTTAGACTACGTTGGACACTTATTAGATGTTTGACCCACCCAGCTCCCGAACCTAATACCTTTGCTGTTATAGATCGCTCTCTGCCTTTGTTTTTTTCTTTACACCATCCCGTATCCCTCAGGAAGGAAGTGAGAAGATTCCCGCAAATGCAATGCTCATTCTGGCCAAGCACTCCCCACAAACCCGAGAGGCAATGGAAAGATATTTGTCAGTACGTAGCATGCTTCTAGCGTATATGCCATTATAGACTTGCAAATCTTGATATAACAGTTCTGGCGTCAGCCGAAAGTTGGGGTCTACATTATAAGTGAAAACTAGTCTCTGTATGTTAATACGACACATTTTTCATATTGGGATTATTTTTTATTGTTGATCCTTTCTGGTGTGAAACGCCAAGGTAATATACCGTTTCTTTCACCACTGCGATTTCTGTTACAGTTTGGGCAGTTTTTTACAAAAATGGTATGATGCAGGCCCATGCCTGGCCACCAGTACACTGATTGTAATTCTTCCAGAGAATCTTTTAATTTGAGGTGTCTGAGACCCTCTCCCATATGTGCGTCTGCTATTAACAAGCCTCTCCTGTCCATGTTTGGAATTACTCTATCCCCCACTCCAGGGATTCGAGCAAAAGGAACGGAGTTTGCATCGATTATGTATGTATATTTGAGTGGGTAACTGATCGGTAACGCTGAGCAGTCGCCTTTTGATGACGTTTTCACCGCCAGCATTGTTTCACCGTCAATGTATTTTACTGCACGCTTTTTTCTAGCTACGGAAGCCGATTCAGTTGCTACCGTTGTGGCTTTCTCAGCCAATGAATTCCCTGCAACGTGAACGCCATCACGCTGATGACTCAGTGAGTGTATCACGTGAGTCTTTGGTAGTTCTCTTTTTAACAGAACTATTTGTTCCCAAAGCAGTTTTTGCTTTAATGTTGCACCTGTGTCATCTTTGTAACCGTTTTGAATCCATTTCTGCAAATCGCTGTTATATGATTTGACGCAGTAATATGAATCGGACACTATAAGTGTCGGGAATTCGCGATCTGCATTATCTAGCGCCATTTTCAATGCTATTATTTCAGTCTGTTGTTCTGAATTAGTTTCTACTGAGTGTGCCTTTGTTAATAGAGGTCTTAGTATACCTCCGCGCCACACTTCTTTTGTAATCTCACATGTGGGGTTGTATGCTTGTTCTCCCCAAACGGAGGGTTGAGCATGTCCGTCTGTATAGATTACACAAGCGTACTGTCGTAATGGCAGAATGTCGATTGGCAGAGGGAATGTTCTTTGATATTCTAGATATTTTAGTTCCTTTAGTTCCGGATCAAAGTAGTATTTTACTTTGTCCATTGTAATGGAATTCACCCATTGTATCCATTCCGGATTCAATGCTGTTGTTGGTAAATTACACGGGGTTGTTAATGCCTCAAAGGCTGATTCTGCTGTTCTGACTGTGATGTGTCTACCGTCAGCTTTATCTTTTTCTCTAGCTATTGCGGTTTGAACTGCATGAACATTGTTTTCTTTAATGCTGAATTTCTTTTCAGCTTCTGTGTACAAGTGTGATTTGAATGCAATTGGTACCTTTTCTCCCTCGTTAGAGGTCAGGTAAGTGAATCCGCATCTTCCTGGGATGACTCGAATCACAAGGTTGCGTGTGTTATCACGTGTTTCTAATTTTGTTTTAATTAACATATCTGTTTGTAAGGATCTCAGAATTTCTGTGTGTATTTGAGTCCAATTGTTTTTTTTTAAATCTGGTTTTATTAGATCATAAAGGGGTTTGACCCTTTCTGCGTAATTTGCAATGTATGTTCTTCCGAAATTTAGGAAGCCTAGAATTGACTGTAGGTTTTTTAGTGTTCTAGGTGCTTGGAGTACGGCACATTTCTCTAGGAAATTGTCAGCCAGGCTTTTGCCTTCACTTGATAATTCATATCCTAAGAACAGGACTGTTAGATGGGCAATTCTAGATTTTTTAAAGTCGAATTTGTAACCCTCTGCTGCGAACCCAAGTATTATGGTGTTCACTCTCTTCAAGTGAGTATCCAAGTCATCATCTGTTAGGTATATGTCATCGACATAAGATAATGCTTCGTCATCATATGTTTGTAGTAACTCTGTTACTCTCGCTGAGAATAATCCTGGGCTGTTCTTGTACCCCTGGGGTAACCGACAGAATTCCTTTTGAGCGCCATTTATTGAGAACGCTGACAAGTATCTGCTCTCTGGTGCTATATTTTGACAAAAGAATCCATTAGAGATGTCTAATGTTGTTTTATATTTTTTGCGCACTATGTTATTCATTAGTGCAGCACTATGCGAGTTTTGCACTGCAAAAGTTTTGCAACATGAGTTAAGGTGTCTGTAATCCAAAACTAGACGATATGAATTGTCTGGTTTGGAGACAGGAAACAAAGGGTTGTTCATTTGTGAGGTGCAAGTTTCAATCACCCCCTGGTATTCTAGTTGATCTAGAATTTCTTTTACCTGTTTTTTTAGCTTCTTGCTTGATCGGATACTGCCTTTGTGCAGTAGGTTGTGATTTTAACTGGATTTTGTGTGGAGGAGATTCCTCATCCCATCCCACATGATTTTTATATAAAGCAGGAGCTTGAGCTACTGCCCACTTTCTTGCAAGTGTATATTTTTTATGAATTGGAATATGATTTGAGAAGGCAGGCATAATTATTTCTTCGCCATGTGGGCACTCCCTGACAAACTCTGGTGGCCAATCTTTTTCAGCTAGAAGGATGTCATAGCCCTTGGAGAGATTATCCCAAAAAAGGCCCCTTATTTTTCTAGTCTTATCCCCTTCTATACGTAAAGTTATTTCATATATTTTGTGAGGTTTGCTAACTCTGGTGTCTGCAGTTTCCACTTCAATGTATTCATTCGTGTCCACTGTCTCCAGATGATTCATAAGGACTTTGCGTGCTATGCTCACTTCTGCTGCGCTGTCTAGCATTGTCTGAGCCCACTCTCCGTTTTTCAGCTGTGTCCTCAGTATTCTCGGCATTGTTGAATACTTTAATACTGGCTACCTTCTTCTTTGGAAACTGTAATTTTTTATTTGGATGAGCAGGTTCCTTGTCTTTGGACTTGACGTGCCCTTCCCTGGGTTCCGATCGTCCTCTTCTTTCCGATTTCTGCGAGGAAGTCTGAAAAGATTGAGAGGGACGTGTGTCAAAATCTTGATATCTATCAGGTTTCTTTATGTTATCCCTATTTCTAAGGTTGTATCTTTTCACAGAGGGCTCCCTTTGGGGAGACTTGGGTCCTTGGTCCGGAGATCTTTCTCTCCGCCGAGGAGACCTTCCTCTGGACTGGAATCTTTTTTCTTTTGGATTGGATTGTTTGTTTCCATCCCAGTTCTTCTTTTGACTGTTTAGATTATTTTTAATAAATATTTTTTCAGGACTTTCAATTAGTTGGGGCTTTACTGGTATTCCACCCAAACTATCTCTACCTAGTTCTTCATAGGATTTTTCTATAATTCTGGCAATTTCAGCTGGTTGGTCTGCTATATCTGTCTCTTTTAACCTCTGGCGGATCGCCACATTCGCTGCTTCTCCTTTTATGTTGGCTAGTAATATTGCCGAGACCTGCTTGAAGTCTTTTAGTAATTTCATACCGAGAGTTAAAGCGGGTTCTGGACCGTATTCGTCTTGAATTTGTTTTAGCACATCTGGTATTACTGACATGGATGGAACTCCATGTGTTTTTGTGTAAATGGAAGCAAAGACTGTACCCCAAGTGTCACAGTCCTCCACGTGTGGTGCGATTCCCATTGGAAGACAGATAGTCAGAATCCTGTGTTTTTCTACCGGGGTGGTATCTGGAAATACCGCCTCTATTTGGGTGATTTTTTGTGCTAACCAGAAAGGTATTTGTTCCCGTTTAGCTGGTACTTTACCTAGGCAGGACTGTATGTTCTGTGGTGTAATTTTATTTGTGTTCCCCTGATGAGGGGTCAGCTGTGGAATTTTAATTGCTGGTTGGATTGTTGAAGTCCGTATTACATATTGGACTAATTGTCTATATATTTTGATTAATTGTTTTAGTTGTACTAAAAGTTCTGGTGCAGGCATTTCTTCAATGTCTGGATGTGGTGTGTATCCGGCTAGGACCGGCCACGTTGCTCCTGGTCTACCTAGTGGACCGAGCCTGGTGATGTGTTTGTTGTGTTTTGGGGCGCCATTAAACAAGAGCAGGTGCTCTTGAAATTTTAGTGGTACTTCCACCTCCTCGAAAGGAGTGTACTCATTAGGAGGTTCCTCTATTTGATAATAGTGGAAGTCCTTTGTTACAGCATTTGCTGCTGGAAAGTTTATCCATGAATAGAATACCTCTGTCTGCAGATATTCGTGTGCCTCTATTACGAATATGACTGTACCACCTCTTGGTGTCAGTCCATTTTCTATAAGTTTTAACATTATGGATCTTCTTATGTTGACCGGGATGAGTTTTATATCCGGGTCATTTTCCTGCAGAGTATTATCAGCTTCTATTAGTTCAGCTGCTAATCTAACTCTCTCTCTTTCATCATCACTTTCTGACATTTTACTGTCAGGAAGGTTATTCTGTTTGTTTGCAGATCAGGTTTCTTATGGAAACAAAGATAAGATGCACAATATTTTGGAACAGTGTATCCTTCAACGTTGATTGAACCAAGAACCATACATAGGAGTTCCCTCCTGAGAGGTTTGGCGGATTTTACCTCTCACCCACTCCAGACGTCTTTGGAGTATTGTGGGAAAAAAGGGTCTGAGTGAAAGAGCACGACTGAGTTACTCTAAAGTCTTGTGTTATTTTTATCGCCTTTCCAAACGTTGGGCGCCATGTAGTGTAGTTCCTATTATCCCAATAGGCTCTGCGCATTGGAATAATACCTCCAATAGTATAGACCTAGACCAGACGTTAACTAGGTCTTCTACTGTCGATATTAGACTTAAAGTTTTGGGTTTGCCAGCTAGCTCAGAGTTCACTAGAAACTTTCTCGAATAGGCAAGGAGGAGTTGAACCTCCCTGGATAGACAAGAAGGGATTTAGTTTCTGACAACCATAGAACATGACAACTTTGCTCTCCCCTAATCAAGAGTGTATCTCTAGAGTTGTGTGAAAACAAAAGACAACTTATTTTACTCAGTCAGTACGTGCATTCTTAGTTTCACCAGTTTGTAGAGAAAAGGAAGAGACGGGCGTGTTCAATAAAAGATGTTGTTTATTGATCAGTCTCTTTTCTCGTACAAGAGAAATGGATCGATATTATCACAATACTTATGGTTAAGTAAAGTGCATACAATAAAAGCAGAATTATGAAATAATACTGTAAAAGCATTGATATGGTTTCTAAGCCATATGCTATTTAAAATGGATAAAATATATACATACACATATACATTCGACTAATCGTACTCAACTGGTGCTTCTAACCACGCCTACCCCGGTGTACCTGACCTAAGCCTAATACGTGGGCTGGAGTAGAAAGTAGCAGTTTGAGTTAAGTTTGTTTTGCCAAGTGACTGACTCAAGAATTCTCTGCAAGGGGTTATTCAGTTCTGTACCTGAGATCTAGGATGGTTGAGGGATGGTATCTCTCGTCTGTGGTCTCGATATTCCAAGCTGCCTGCAAGGGCTGCTCGGAAGCGCCGGAGCTGGATTTCTTGGCAGGAGAAAGGCAGCGTCTCGTTCTCAGCGCGTCAGGAAGGCGGGGCAGCGCCAGTGGGCTTCGCTCTCTGCTGGGCTTCGGCAAGTCTCGCTGCTCCGATCTCGTCACCACCGCGTGTGTTTGCTTAAGGCAATGTCGGTAATATTTATACCTGTAAGGTGCCGAGATTGACGTAAGGATGGACATAGATACGTCAATTAGGATGTCATACGAGCTGGTCGTTAGCACATTCTTTTACTGAAGTTCTTTGAGAAATCAAAACAATGGCCGCAGGGATTTTCCCAGGTTGTCATAGGTTTGATTTGTTTTGAGAACTCAGTATGCCTTATCAGGGGCTGGAGGAATATTGCTTGCCTAATTAGATGGCAAGCGTTATGACCTAATCAGATACCGCGCTCCTGTGCCGTGGTCTGGCTTAATCAATTAACGGTTTCTGCATCATGGGATGGCTGCTAGTTAATTTGTTAACCAGAATAGGGTCAGGAATAGGGGGATCGATACAGAACCTATAGGAATACATCACAAGGAGACGAGTACGCACTTTAGAAATGATGCCTGTATGTAATACTGTCGCCTCTGAAAGTGTTATTTTTGCACTACACACCGTACCTTATATTTTTTTCTCAGTGCTGTTTTAATATCCCTTCCTGTTTTTCCATCAACAATTATAGGCCGGCTTTTACCTTGTGCCATGGGAACAACATCAATCCGCAATTCCTCATCCGGCAGGCAGGCAGTGGACAGTGTTTCTGGTCACCAAGATTGATTGACGGAGCGTCAGATGGATGGAGGAGTACCGCGAAGAAGAAGAATGGCTGGATGCATGCAACTTCCTAAATTGAACAGGAAAACAACAACATACAGTTACAGTATCCTCTTCACTTCTCCTTATCTTTTAAATAACTTATTGTTGTGAACTTCTATGAGTGCGACTCTCTGCTTCAAATTCATAACTACAGCTATTTCATAACTTTCTTTGCTATTTTTAAAACTAATGTAATGTACTACTAAGTAATTCTCTCTGAGTGAAATTGCGTGATTACAGCAGCCCTGTACTGTCTAATAGTTTAGTACTACTTAGAAAGTTGTAGTTAGTACTACTTTTCAGTAACTGAACCATCCATTTAGCAAACAACTTCATGCATGCACTTCCTTTCTGTCCCTTAAAATATTCATGGATATCTTCGTATCCAAAGATTTGTTTTTCTTCATTTGTTGTTTGTCCTTTCTGTGGTTTTTTTTCCCTCTCGCTTCACAAAACCTTCCCAAAAACCCCCATTCCCATCCAATTTTCAAACCCTAACCCTCTTCCCCCGGGCTGTGTGGTTTTCATTGAGGTGTGACTAAATGACAACAATAATTCCACACATTTGCTGGGGAGGATAAGGTCAAAGCAACTGAAAAAAATTTCAAGGATGATGAAGGAATCCGTGGATATGTTCTTACTGTGTACTGTACTATCTATCGTACTGTTCTAATGCTACGCTCAGGCCACTCAATGTTTCATTTCCTTCTTTTTCATATGCTGCTACTGCCAGTGTGTACCACTACTGCTACCAGCACAACGATGACATTTCATCCGTCCAGGATTCCATTCCATACCCAACCTTAATCAGCATTTGCCATGCAACCAGCCCTGTGCCTAGTCCTATTCTCAAGCATGAATCACAGGTAAGATAAGCATTTTGGGGAGGTAGAATAATGGGCTAGGACTTGGAGGAGAGGAGAGACTGACAGTAGTACTAGTAAAGTACTAGTAGGCCAATGGAATTCACTAACTCTGTTAGTGGCAATTTTGTACATTTTTTGGACCTTTTAGATAATTCATGTTGGTAAGTTTGAGGAAACCAAACGTGCAGTAACCACCGCCCACCACCCCACAAAGTAATATGAACGCGTACACTATGTTGAAGTATGTCAAATAAATAATTATATATTTTTACCCTAACAAAAATAAACTAGTCCAAGACCTAAACCACCCCCTCCCTAACCCCAACAAATGTCCATTTCAATGTCCCGCAAAAAGTCCCTCAGAATCCCCAACACCCAATTCCCACCCCCCTACAGTCTTTAAAAAAGGGGCAAGGGACACAGTCACTTCCGGCGGTGTCCTGTGGACAGGTGGTCCCGCAGCTCTCTGCGGAGGTCCTGGAGCTGGTGCTTCTGCTTCTCCACCGTGCGCTCCAGGTAGTCCACTCGGCGGCATAGCCGGCGCAGGCTTGCCATCCAGGCTCTGGGGGGGGGAGCACCTGCTGGTTTTGTTGCAGCTGAGCGGTGGCGGTGGGAGGCTGTCGGACCACGACGCCGTACTGGAGGCTGCTGGCTGGTGGACCCGGGGCACTGGAGGAGGATGCAGCTGTTGACGCCTCTTCCTCCTGTACCCGAGCCCACAGCCGGCGATATTCAGCACAAATGGCCTCCAGTTTCCGGGCCCTGGCCCGGACAGCCATCTCCTTTCGGGTGAGCTTTTGTGGAGCATCTATATGAAGAAAGAAAGAGAAATACTGTAACCAATACTCTTTAACAATAACACGAAATAATTCAACAGAAAGTTGTCTCACAGTAACACTAGCAACTTGCAAGCACAGTATAACATTTTGGCATGTATCTTTCCGCCGTCTTTGTAGGCCTGTAACATTAGTTGGAGTTTCAGGAATTCCACTAGCAGCAGTATGGACTCACTACATAGTCAGAGAGTTAGAGAGTACACCAGTCTTCTTCTTTTTTTCTCTAGTTTTGCTAAATAAATTACTTGTACGTGAACTTGTGGTAGCCGGCATAATACCAGCTCAGTCAGCTGGCACCCAAGAAAACAGACACAACCATGATGACGCAGACTCGCATTACTTTAAGCAGTACATGCAGGTGGGGATAGGGAAGCTCTTACTTTTATATAGGGGTGGCACTGGCCATACTCGGTTACATCAAGGGCTACTGCCCAATGTAATTTATATTTCGCACTGCCCCCCCCCCCCGGGCCTTCAGTACTACAAAAGGAAAATTAAGATTATTCATTTCTCATCATGTATCCAGCCGATCGCATGATCTTTGCTTATATGATGGATGACTTTAGGTGTTTTGTTGTGATAGATTGAGTGAACAACATCAATAGTCCACCCATGATTGACACAGCTGAAAGAAAATTATTAACACAGGGAGTGAGTGTGGTACCCATAATTGCCGGAGGAAGGGACTTGACTGGATATAATGTTCAAATTATGGTACACACTGACTTAGTAAGCAGTAACCATAAGCATACCCACCAGGTCTCTGGACCTTTGACATAAGGTCCCTGTATTTCGTATAATGTCAACTATACATGAATACATACACAATATATGCTGTGCTTGCAAAGTAAACTACTGTACTGTTGGTCAAGGGAGAATTCATGAACAATCACAACTTCTAGTATTTGGATTTCCTCTGCTTTGCTACTCTGGCACGGACATGCTGTTCAAACAAAGTAACACTCTTCATCCACTGAGCATCTGCTCTACATACACCTCTGCTATCTATGAGGAAGAAGATACCATCCAGGCTTCCAAAGTAAACATCCATCATTCTTCTTAATGTCTCAACTGTACCAACTTTACTTTTTCTCAACAACCAACTAACCCCCTTTTCATTTTATTTGGTACACCACCATCTTGACTTGCATTTCAGTTTCACCCAAATGACATATTACAATGCACACCACACATGCATTTTCTGATTCACCCACACAGGCAGTCATCTTTTCTTTCTCCTCCAACAATTCTTGCTTCAAGCAGCCATGCGTCTGATTCCTTTCTATCAGCCAACTCTGCATGCATTCAAAAACACCTATCATTCTTTACAGTCATAAATGTTACGACTCGCTCGTCCTTCCTTACACCCTTCTTTCCCTTATAGTACATCACATCCCTCAAGTTCATCTGATCTGACTTGGATTCACGATACAATTTTCACAGCTCAGTTGAAGTCAAATAGAGGGGGTCATTGCTTACTCGAGAACTACCGCCGCTAATGTTATGGCTAAGTCAAGGGTGACTGTCTTCTCCGTGATTGGCAAAAATGTAGTTCTAAATTAGTAACTGTTCATAACAGTACAGTGTACTTCTACTAGTGTACTGTCTACTGTACAGTACATCATACACCCCTTTGTGAGTCAGCCTTCTCTAAAATGTCAATAAGTAAGGAGTATAATAACTTACCACCGTTCGCCGCTGCTGGGCCATCCCCCTGAGCTCTTCCTGGTGGCACTTGTGGCGCTGCCGCATCCGCCCCTGGAGTGGCCCCCCCCACGCTGCTGGCCCCGGCACTGGTGATGGGAAGTGCCGCATCCGAAGTTGTGATGACGCCTAGAAAAAACATGTCATATTTTTAGATGCCATACACCACACCCTATTTCGTCTCGTAATGGAAGAGAAAATGTTATACATAAACTATTTTTAATTATTGGGACTGAAAAAAAGTCACGTTTTTTTGGGAGGGTGTTAACTAATATGCTTAGCCATAACATGCAACACTTTTTGGTACAACTGATAAATGCTTGCTTTTTAATGTGCAACATTTTTCTAATTACAGACAGAACCACCTACTCCTCATCTCCACCAGGAGGACCTAAAGTTCCAACAAGGTGAGGGCTCCAGAGTCCCGCACAGTTACTATTAATAATTAGATGTGTTAAGTTGAAGTATATAATAGGGAAGGGTGTTTAAACTTTAACGTCATCTATCACCACTGCTCGCTGGGAATACTGTGCTATTAAAAATAAATACATTCTTTTTTTTTATTTCTTATTTGAAAATAAAACTTTAAAACTAAAAAACACTTAAAGGCCCTGAAACACTAGTGGTATGGTATGTGCTACTATCAAATCAAAAAGACAACTACTAGCTTATTCTTGGTCGACATTGACATTTTGATATTGGAAATTGTCAAAGCACTAACATTAAGAAGACTGGAATAGACAGAAAGGGCAACCCAGAGGACTGCACTCAGTGCCTCTAGAGCTATTGCTGGATCAGAGTTTTGTTTAACACCGTTTGCCGACTGGGCAAGCTTAGCTACCTACACAGACCGAATCATAATAATAGTAAATAGTAGTAGCACAGGGAGTGATGGTAGAGGCAGGATAAGAATGTAGAAACAGTCTACAAGAAGATCAAAGACTATTTTGTAAAAAATAGAATTAGGAAATAGTTTGGAATGAATAGGAGCTGTAAAAGTTAGGGAAGTATAATTATTAATATTAACAACAGAACAACTTACTGGGGCCAGCAGAAGAGCCTGCAGAGGACGGATCCTGCTCACCTTGTTCCGCCGGAGTCTCAAGTGTGGTCGTCTTGCCCCTGGGAGGTGCTGATGATCATGAAATATACACAAACATGGATGATTGTTTTTTTGAAATATTTGATTTCTTTGACCACAATATAAAATTATCTCGGGAAAACAAATTACCAACAATTGTTGCACTACATGTATATTGATTGACCTATCTGATCTGGTCAACTAGGATAGATAGTACAGTATTGCTGGCTTCGCAGACCCTCTACATGGAAAGTTATGTAAATCACTAACTAACAACAAAAAAGTTCTACTAAGACTGCCAGCACTCAGCAGCACGCGATGTGACAGACACAGTCCGTCATCATGATTGCAGACCACTAAAAAATGTCCTACTACTAAATAACAAGTCATAATATACTCAACCTATCAATCCACCACTATCTCTTCTTAGTGGCAGCAGGAGTACAAAGGAAGGACTAGACTTGAGTCTCTAGTCTCTCTAGCATTACGCAGTTCTTTTCAAATGAGCACTAAGTTGCAAACAAGTAAGCATAGTAGCAACGCCACTGAGCAGGCGAGCACATGCAATCACAGAAGCTATTTAAACATTAATTTACCTGCAATGTAATGGAATCGGCAGCATTCTTGCTCTTCGGGAAAAACATATATTAGCAATATAACACAGAGCAGAAGAAAACAAAGTAGTTATTAAATAGCTACTCACCAAGGCCAGGGATCTCCACGCCTAGCAGATGGAGCAGGTCCTGCTCCCGGTCAAGGAGGTCAGCCCACCGGTGCGTCGCCTGATGGTAGGTGCTCCGGACCCCCGACTCCCTACGCATGGCCCGGCACACCTTATCCCACAGCTGGTGAAGCTCCCAGAGGCCATACCCTGAACTGGGCCTGCCCCCTGCTGCCACGGTCTTCGGGAGGTGGCGCTGAACATAAAAGATAAGTGCGGCCACCTCCACCGTGCTGAAGATCTCCCTGGCTACTACTTGCTCCCCCCTTAATCGCCCGCAAAGGAGCCGGGTACGGGGTGCGGGACCCTTCCCCTTGTTCTTCCCGGCTCCCTTTGCCATGGTCCTGGACAGGAATGGAAATAATAGAAAGAGAATAGAGAAAAAGAAAAGAAAAGAGTTACACAAGTAGTTTAAAGTAGCCAAAAGTAGAAAAAACACAAAATATAGATGTAGAAAAAGAGAGGGATAGATAATGGGTAAAAAAGATTTAAAAAAAGTTCAAAGAAACAAAGGATTGCAAAGATTAGGGGAGGATTGAAAAAGCATGCCCAGAACCATAGCAATGAATGAAAAACAAGATGGCCGCGCCCATGGAGGACCGCGTGGGCTAGTTCGCCCGATATTTCCCCCGCGAGCACGCAAAAACACACGCGACCACGTAATCGCGCCCCGCGCACAACGCAAGAATGCAACTAGCGCCCGGAAACGGAAATACGCAACGCAAACAAGATGGCCGCGCCCATGTACGACCGCATGGGTAACTTCGCGGTCGGCGCACTGAAAGCGGCCCGCGAACACGCAAAGCGCCCCGCAAACACGCAAAAAAAAATAGGCGAATTTGCAAATTTTGCCCATACTTAATTTTTAACCAACAGCCACTAAGATATCAATTCAACAAAATGGCAAGGGTTGACAGTGTGACATCATACACCCTTTGTCCATATAATGACATCACAAAAAGTGATATCACCTACTTGTGACACAAATGATATCACAGGAAGCTATGCTTTTTCACCCTGATGCCATCACAGGAAGTGACATCTTGCAGCATTTACAAAAACAACTATTAGGGGGTTTCTTCACCACTGGCAGATTTATTGCAGATCACAAAAGTGAGAAATTGAGGCATTTGGTGGATATTCAAGACTTGCGCCCTGGCCAATACATTCAGTGCTTTTGGCAAAATAGCCCCTAGGAAGTAGAAATGTCATTCAGGTAAATTCATTGACAATGTGATATAAGACAGTGAATCGATGGCTGCATTGTAAGGTGGTGCACATATGAAGTGTGACAGACTAAACAAGCTCATCCATAATTGTATTGGAAACAGGTGAACATATGCCGCAGGCAAGTGCTTTGTTTTGAAAAAGAAATAATGCATTCTAATTAGTGCAGTGAGCAGATTTTATCCTTGCCTTCTAGGAGGCTGTGGGTATTGATACTGGAGCACTACCTCTCTGATGACACCTCCACTGGCTTCATTGATCTGAACCTCAGTGTTACAGGTTCGTTAGTTTTCCCTCAAAGTTCCTGCTACAGGCCAGGCCAATGGGAGTTGGTGGTTCAATCCAATCCTGACTATGGGCCTGATTTAGATTCCAGCCGACGGGTTACTCCATCACAACGGTGACGGATATCCCGTCCACAGAAATTGAAATCCCGTAGTCTAGTATGGAATTTATATTTCAGTGGATGGGATATCCGTCACTGTTGTTACAGAGTAACCCGTCCACCGAAATCTAAATCAGGCCCTATGAGTGATTCATCCTGAAGTTGGCAACTCATGTGGCTAAAGAACCAATTAATATCTGTATGTTTGTGTGTGGTATTTGTATAGCACAAATATAATGAAAGAGTGTAGTGCATTACAAGATCTTATAAAGGTGGATACAGTCTCTGAAAGATGAGAGAGGTAGCTTTAATCTGTGAGTGGAAAAGCACTGTTTCTTTTTCGAGATGTTGTATTCTTTTAAGAAATGTTTCTTTAGATATTTCCTAAATTGGAGCAAGGTTGGGGTGATCTTGATGGACAGAGGGATATTGCTCCAGATCTTAGCTGCACGAATGAAGGCAATCATGGTTGGAAAACATGGCGGCCGCTAGATAGAGCGGTGCGCTCGTCCCTGGCGAGGCTCCTGCTAACATGCCCCAGAGCAGTTTCTGTCGGTAGTTTCGGCTTTTTGGCTTTTTGCGGTGGTGATATCGAGGCGAGTAAGCTGGTTTATGAGCACGGAAGGAAGGTTAGCAGCTAGCAGCGTGGTGCGGTGTAGACAGCCTCTGAGAGGTGGCGGGAGCGGCGCGTGTAAGCGGACTCGGGCTCGGGCTCGGCTTGGGCTTCGGTGGAGGAGGAGGAGAGGAGAGTGCGGCAAGCGGCGGGCGGAGCCCTGCTAGTCCGCGGTGAGTCACGGCAGCCGAGCTGAGCCTCTTTGAGAGACGGCGTCTTGTGATTTCAGCAGCTTTCCGGCAAAACGCCCGAGAAGAGTCAGCGGTGCGGAGGCAGCTGAGCCGCCCTGAGATGAGAGGGGTGTACTGCGGGGGGCCGTGCGGTGAGATAACAAGTTAGCCGAGCGTGTGAACTCAGGCTCAGGCTCAGGAAGAGAGAGGAGGTGGGAGCAAGTGGTTGGTGGGCTTTACGA
The DNA here is from genome assembly GCF_964261635.1 of Lissotriton helveticus. Taxonomy (NCBI): domain Eukaryota; kingdom Metazoa; phylum Chordata; class Amphibia; order Caudata; family Salamandridae; genus Lissotriton; species Lissotriton helveticus. Next base: position 646,696,060 of record NC_136070.1, read on the forward strand.
ACGGTGGTAGATGTTGAACTTTCCCGAGGAAATCAATTAAATAAATACAGCTTACGTAGATTACGGATAGAAAATAAGAAAGTAAGAAGACGTCGATACCCTCAAACATCCACTAATGCTGATTGGGATTGGGATTGGGGGTCCCAGTCTCAGGAAGAAGTCTGGAAAATGACCTGGAAAAAGATTGGGAATTTACCAGCGCAAGAACAGCCTGGGCTCTTCAGAGGTAACAGTGCTGCACGAGTATAAGGTGGACAGAGCTGCCAATGTGTCGGGAGCAGGTTCTTCTCCCCGCACCTCATCGTTGGGGCGACGCAGCCGTGGAGCTTCGAAGAAGCAGAAAAGCTACAGCATACACCGTCTCTGCGAAAGGACTGGCAACAACTACTCAGTGCGGTAAGGGGGACCAGCAGAGGGGGAGGGTCTCAAGTTCTTTAGGAGGGCAGGTGCAGACTGCTGATAACCAGGATCGTAACCAGGACTTCACAGGTATACAGGGCTGTCACCCTTCACAAAATCTAGACCCTGTACCCAGAATCTTTAGGTTTAACGCACAACTACAAACCACTTGTCATACATCGAGTGAGGCTTTACACTCATCTACTGCCAGAACCCTGGGGAAGCGGAAGGCTAAGGGAAAAGGAAAGGGCAGCAATAAGGATAAAGAATCAGCCGCCCCTACAGGCCCCAATGACACAGGTCAAATACAAGTAGCACTAAGAAGTCCAGAAGAGCAATATTGTACAGAGTCTGAGACAGAATTTGAGGGTCAGGCAGTAGTGGAATCATTACAACCCCCAGTCTTAAGGGTATCAAAAAGGGGTAAGGAACGTAAGGAACGTCAGCAACGATACACCGCACCGAAGGACCTACCACATAAGGCTAATCCGATCAAGGGGGGTATTAAAACAAAAGCTAGCACAACTTCCCGAGTTACACCCTCGTTGAAGTCATATTTTAAGGCCCTCCCCCAGGTTCTAAATATAAACCAAGAGCCCCAAAAATCTTTTTGTACTCAAATTGCACCTGTATCAGTGGAAGAGACCGGTGTCATAAACACTTCTACATCTCCCTTATCTGTAATTAGTTGTCTTGGTAATCCGGAAGATAAGGTGGGAGAAGTAGTAGGGGCAGGAGGCTCACTCAGCGGTATAGGGATGGGGGACCCAGTTGAAAAAATCGATAAGGTAATCTCCCAATCAGATCAGCAAGCCTTGGCCACAGGAACTGCAAGTGAGATAAAGGACTCAAGCCAAGACATAGGGGGCTGTAAAGACAACAGTAGTGATGACACCATCTAAGCCATACTCCTCAGTATGAGGGAAGAGATCAGAAATGGGTTTGAGGAGTCAAAGAGATGTTTTGAGGAGTCCAGGCACACTCAATCAGAGATCCGCACAATGTGCGAAAACCTAGAATCTAAGGTAGATGGTCTCTCATTAAGAACTGGAGGCCTAGAGAATTGTGTTGAAGAGCTTAAGGCTAAATTGGAATATGCTGAGGTGAAGATCCAGACACTACGACGAGAAGGAGATTCAGTCAAAGAGAAAGTTGAGTCTCTTGAAAATTTTTCCAGAAGGAATAATTTGAGACTTCTAAAAATACCGGAGGGAAAAGAAGGAGGAGGTGGAGAGTTAAAAAAGTTTGTTGCAACCTTACTAAAAGAATCTCTAAACTTGGATGAAACTCTGTCCCAAATAGAAACAGATATTCAGAGGGTACACCGGGATCCCTTCGGCCTTAAACAGGGCAGGGATAAACCAAGGAAGATCCTGGTGAACTTCTTAACATATTCCCTGAAAGAGAAGATCTTGACCGCAGCTCTGAAAGTCAAGACTTTAAAAGCCTCTGATTTCTCTTTTGAAGTGAGATCTGACCTCTCTAGAACAACGTTGGACAGGCAGTGGGAATTAGGCCAAAGAATGGAGCAATTTAGAAGCCTAGGAGCCACCGTGCAGATGAGATTTCCTGCCTTTCTAAAGATAATGTATAATAATAAAATGTACAATGTCAGGTCCCCTTTGGAAGCAGATGAGCTACTTGCCACCATTAGTGTACATGTAAACCCTCCGGACCGTGGGTGAACCCTTTGTAAATTTTTGTAAATGAGTTAAAAGGGGGGGATGGGGAAAAAAAAAAAAAAAGGGGGAATAAGGTAGGGAAATAAATAAAATAAAAAAAGGGAAAAGGAAAAGGAAAAGGAAAGAGAAAGGGGGGAGGGAAAAAAAAAAGGGGTAAGGAAAAAAAAAAAAATTAAATAGAACATAAAAAATACAAAAATAAAGGAACAAAAAAAAAAGAGAAAGGGAGAAAAAAAAAATATATATATATATACACGACATTATTAGCATTTGGATGAGGTCACACAATTTTGTTATTAAAACAATATCGGGTGATACACTATAAAAAACCACGAATTGAAATTCTATCATAGATCTCCACCCCAGCATACTAACGTCAAAATTTTCTGAGCAACTAGGCTGTAATGAAGCCTATATCTTCTATTTCCCAAACTATTCCCCAAACTTATCCTTTTCTATTAGAATATTATCAATAGAAATAATACTCTATAGAATAGCTGCTAGATAAGAGACATATAACTTTGCTTTGTGATTAACCACTGCTTATATTCTAAGCATATAGACCGGTAAAATGATTGATAATATAGATACTAGGGTATGGAGCGGGAACATGTCAGAGATGACAAGCTGGCAATCCATCATGCCAGAGTAAGTCGGGGGGGGGGGGTTTCTAGGGGAGGGAGGGAGGGAGAGGGAAAGGCAAAATATAAAAGTCCTCAGAAACCGAATCTTATAATAACGAATAATATAGATCCAATTGTGTCTCCAAGAGACTACTTAACTAAAACAGAAGGAGATATAGCTAAAGATAAGTCGCTTACAAAAACATTTAACAGAGTTGAGAGATCAGAAACAGTGCCAAAGAGTCTTAAAACTAATGTCAGACATTAAATTCCTATCCTGGAACGTAAATGGTCTGCGCGTCAGGGCTAGAAGAAATAGAATCTTACAATACCTACGAGACTCACCCGCGCAGATCATTGCGATCCAGGAAACACATCTGAATAGACAGGAGATCACGGATATACTTAAAAAACATAAATGGGTCGATAAATTTATAACTACAGACCACAATGCTAGTATCCGTGGTAATGCTATCATCTTTAAAAAATCAGCAAAGGCCCAGATAATGAGTTGGAAAACTGACGCCAGCAGTAGATGGTTGTTAGTCAACGCTCAATTAAACTCAAAGGCTGTCACCATCATTAGCTATTATGGACCCAACCAGGATGACTCTTCCTATTTAAATATTTTGCAAAATCAGCTGATTTCTTGCTCTGACCCTATAATATGGGTCGGAGATTTTAACCTTGTCCTAGATCCAAAGCTAGACAAATCTACAAACTCCAGGGCCATAGTACATAGTAATATGAGGGATACACTGCTTAGAAGTCAAATCTTGGTCTAATTGACCTATGGAGACAAAGAGCTGGGAACGCTATGGGTGTCTCATACCACAATTATAAATACGGTCATAAATCACGTATAGACTACGCTTTATTCAGTTTTTCAATTAAGGAGCAGGTTAAATCTATAACATATCTCCCTCTACACCTGTCAGACCACTCTGCAATCTCTTTCTCGATAAAATTGGAGCAGAAACCTACTCACCCATCCTGGTCTTTCGACCGAACAATTCTATTGGAGGATGAAGAGAAAGACTATCTGACGCAGGAAACTGCCTCCTTTTTAGAACAAAATATAGGCTCTGCTTCTCTAGTCATCGTATGGGAGGCTTGGAAGGCCTTCATTAGGGGGTGTATTACAGGTAGGGCCTCGTTCAGGAGAAAGAAATATGAAGAGGCAATTCGACATATAGAGCTAGAATTGACCCAGCTAGAATCGTCAGACCAGCTCCCCTCTGACAACCAAGAGGAGAAAAAAGAACTAAAGGACAAGCTAGACACAATATTACAGGACAGGATAAGTAAAAGATGGCAGGCAAGTAAACTTGCACATTTTGAATATGGGGAATCTGCTGGAAAACTGCTGGCTTGGAAAATTAAAGCTGATCAATCCAGGAACTTTATTAAGGAAATAAGGGTAACTGGGGAAGTCAATAACAGGTCAACAGACACAGCTATTGGGGAAGCCTTTAATGAGTTCTTCCAGAATATCTACACCGAGCAACTTAATGTAAATCTAAATGAAAGGAATGAATGGTTGAACAATATAACCCTTCGTGAGTTGGAAAGTCACCAAACCGAAAATATAGATAAAGCTATAACAGAGCTGGAGGTTTCCAACACCATTAAACAACTAGCACAGGGTAAAGCCGCGGGACCAGATGGTCTCCCCGGAGAAATATACAGGGTACTTAATTCTATCCTTACCCCATTCCTTACAAACCTTTTTAATAACATAATGATTAGAGGGGAGACACCACCTAGCTCTTGGGGCGAAGCCAATATAGCTTTAATATTAAAAACAGGCAAGGACCCAGCTGAGTGTGGATCATATCGCCCCATCTCGCTTCTCAACAATGACTATAAAATCTTTACTTCAATCCTGGCTGCGAGATTGGGAAGCGAGATTGGGTCGATTATTCACCCTGACCAAAAGGGGTTTATTAGAGACCGGCAACTGACTGACCTAACTTATGATTTGGTGGGAGCTGCGGATATTGCCTTAACATTCGGCTTACCCCTGGCAATCATGACTCTTGACGCAACAAAAGCGTTCGATAGGGTAAATTGGGAATACTTAAATTTAATAATGGAAAAATATCATCTAGGCCCCAAATTTTGTCGAGCCATAGGCTTACTATATAACAACGCTAGAGCATCCCTATTAATAAATGGTACGCGAACATCTCCTTTTAAAATTAGTCGAGGAACAAGACAGGGTTGTCCCTTATCCCCCCTTCTCTTTAATTTATACGTAGAATCGTTTGCACAATCTATAAGGGAAGATACTAATATTCCACATTTTAATTTTTCGGGATGGGAAAAGAAGATTGGCCTTTATGCCGATGACATAATTATATACACAACGGATCCTGCATTGGCATTCCCAATTATTATAAAAAAAGCGGAGGATTTCGGAAAATTTACAGGATATGAAATCAACGCAGGAAAAACCGAAATCATGGTGTGGAACATCCAAAATCTCAAGCTCCCGGTAAAATCTTCATTGAGGTACCTGGGAATTAATATTACCAAAGATCTAGCAAATCTGGCTCAAAACAATTTAGCCCGTATCTCCCGAGAATCTCAAATCTTGATGAAAGCTTGGTCCTTTCTCCCGCTCACCATCTACGGGAGAACCAGTCTGATAAAAATGAGTATCCTCCCGAAATTTACTTTTATTTTTAATTCCATTCCGTTAATCTTCAACACCAAACAGCTTGCAAAATGTCAGCAAAATGTTAATTCATTTGTTTGGGGGCATAAATCCAGCAGAATAGCCTGGAAAAAATTGATAAGGAGAAGAGAAAAAGGGGGGCTTGCATTGCCAGATTTGGAATACTATGCCTGGGCATTTCACTTGACGCATTCCCGGATGTTACTTAAGATCCCCTGGGAAAATGCAAATGGGCTTATGTATACGGCAATGCTAATGGGTTCGGGCCTTCCAGTGAACGGATTCCTCTTTAAGTTCGGTCATCAAAAGTTCTTTAAAAAAATCAGATTAAAGACACTATTTAGTATCCTAAAAGAATGGTCCCAAATAAAGCTTAAAACTGGCATAGGATACCTATCCAAACATGCCCCGATTTGGGACCTACCAGGATTAACACTACAAGAAACCAATACAGTTAAAAGAGTCTTGCTACACGCAGGTATTACACAGTGGGGTGATCTCCTGGTGGAAAGATCAATTATGGATTGGGATATTTTTAACTTCAAGGTAACATCATCACTCTCTTGGTTAGTATACTTGCAACTAAGCAGCTGGCTCCGGATTCAAACTAAGAAGAAAGCAATGATGGGAGAAGAGAGTGCGTTAGAAAATCTCTTAGTTGGAAGACCCCCCGGGAAAAAGGAAGTAGCACTTTTCTATTGGCATATCATAGAGGATGGAGAGAGAGATCCTAATCTCCCGGAAAAACTCTGGGGTGTGGAGGGAGAACCACATATGGAGGACATATGGGAGGAATCTTTCGCCCTCCTCTATAAAATTATCAAGCCAGCATGGTTGAGGCGCAACCACTTTTTTACACTTCACAGAGCGTATTATTCTCCTAAACGTCTGTCGAAATTTCAACCCGGGAAGTGTTGTGGCAAATGTTCTCTTCCAGCTGCCTCAGATCTCCACATGTTTTGTGAGTGCCCGAACATTGCTACCTTTTGGAACGAAGTCAGAACAACACTTGAATACATTCTTGGTTTACCTATCCCGTGTTCGTGGCTTTTAATTATTTTTGGAATAAAAGACAATATTAAGGGTCCAGAGAGAGAATTTCTGTTTTTTGCCATTTTACTGGCAAGAAGAGAAATCTGCAAAAACTGGGTAAACACAAACTCCCCAACACATGCAGAATGGTTGTCCTCACTATATGCAACGTCTAAGCAGGAGCTATCAAGAACATGATCTTTGAGATTTTGGGACCTTTTGATCAATTGGAGAAGGGACAGTTAGCCAACCCGGGGTTTTTTTTTTTTTTTTTTTTTCCCCGGGTCCGATGATTAGGCCTAAGATCTCTCTGTCCAAAGGGTGCCACCGAAACAGATATTGGACACTGGCCGAACTGGCCTGAAGAGAGAATGCTCGTCCAAGCTCTGCTGGCGACGCTGGGATCGACTCTCTGAGCACTTGGAGCTTAGTATTGGGCTCCTTGGTGTAATAAAGGGGTCTCTCTTTGAGTCTGCGCAGATGGGAGCGCAGTTGGATCGATTTAATGGCTAATGAGGACAAAAAAAAAAAAAAAAAGGTGGATACAGTCTCTGAAAGATGAGAGAGGTAGCTTTAATCTGTGAGTGGAAAAGCACTGTTTCTTTTTCGAGATGTTGTATTCTTTTAAGAAATGTTTCTTTAGATATTTCCTAAATTGGAGCAAGGTTGGGGTGATCTTGATGGACAGAGGGATATTGCTCCAGATCTTAGCTGCACGAATGAAGGCAATCTGCTTGTCATCCATGCCTGCTGAGCTGGTGAGCACTGGCCAAATCCCCAACCAGCAAGAGGACACACCCTTAAATCTCAAAGGGATTCAGCTCTATGAAGCTCATACATCTCATACCAAGAGAGTTGCATTGGCCTTTGCAGAACAAGCTCAGGATTGGTAACCCGCGTGAATTTTTTTAGGTTCAGTCGTCACACATGGTGGTGCCTGCCAGTGAGAGAAGTGACTACCACCCCGGCTAAAGAGCCATGCCACAAAGACATTGTGCCTCAGCCTAATATTTTGACGGATCCCTTCTTTATGCTGTGGTACCAGAATATTAATTCCAGGATATAATCTGACATAAATATCATGCCCTAAATATCTTTTACAAAAGCGTCACTCCATCAGAGTTTATAAAAGAAAATCAACACCCAATGGGGCGATATTTTTGTAAACAATATTTAGTACGCAATGCTTATGTAACTCGGTCTTTCTTATATGATATTCTGGCATCCAACTTCCCTTGTGTTCCATTCTGCCCATCAATCCCCACAGACCTACCTATCATTTCCTAGGCCAGGTGTGTGCCTTTTGAGCAGACACAGCCTGAAGGTGATAAGTAAAGATGAAAGCAAGGTAACACTACAACTCAATGAAAATGCAGAGTCGGCCAGTCACCACTCTGATTGATATCAACGCCTCTGTACGTGTCACAGCAAACACGGATTTCAGATCATAGCCAGGAATAATATCACATTACTTAGGACAGGACAGACTTTGACACAATAGATTGAATTGCTGCTGGCATGCTGACGGTGTACTTGTGCCCCTCCTTTGTCCTCTTACCTTCTACGCTAGTGTTTAACTGTTTAAGTGGTAGTATTTTACTCAACAGTCATGCTTGTTGGCTGCAGCTGGAAGAGGCTCAGGCTGCCTTCAGGATTGTTAGTCCTCCTTTTTAAGAAGAGCCTACCAGACAGCGCAAGCTGATGGTTGCAAAAGACATATTGTGGGCTTACCCAAATCATACAGGGGCTTCCAGCCAGCCCTTTGCTTATCACTGGTTCCCTTTACTCTCACTCTCATTTGCCTGCTTCTTATTCAATGGCTTTTTATGCCCCAGCTTGTCAATCTCTTGTTTGTCCCACCAGTGGAGCATAGCCTCTTTACTATTGCTGCAGCCGTCCCTGGTTTTTCTTTTTGCTGCCACAAACAATGACATACAGAGGCTCAGGGAAATCACATACTCTTGGGAAGCCAAGGTGTTGTCTGCCCGGGTAGCGCACCCATGGACTTTCTGTGGCAGTGAAGTAGTTGCTCAGGAAGAGTGAAAGAGTAGAGTAGTGACACATGCAAGGAGAAAGCACAGCATTAAGCCACATGAAGAAAGCCCTGTCACATGTAATTGTTCATATTTAAATCATTTTAACATGTTGCGTGCGTCGGACAGCCGGGGGCCGTCTGAACCGCGCCCACTCATTATTATGCCCGCACCGCAGCGAAATTCGTGCCACGGTCAACAGGTTAAGACCTTTGAGGCCTTTGAAGCTTAATGTGAATAGCAGCAGTGTGGTGTTGCTGTTGACTTTTACCTGGGATACGGAGGCGCATTGAACAGGACTTCGAGGACCAGCAGCCTCGTAACTTCACACAGCTGGGTCCTCTTCCCGCCCCTTTCCTGCCGCTTGAAGACTGCTCGCGGCCCACGCTCCGCGGGAGCCACTCGCATCAGTGTGGTGTTGCTGTTGACTTTTACCTGGGATACGGAGGCGCATTGAACTGGACTGCGAGGACCAGCAGCCTCACAACTTTACACAGCTGGGTCCTCCTCCCGCCCCTTTCCTGCCACTTGAAGACTACTTGTGCCCCCCACTCCGTGGGAACCGCTTGCAGCAGTGTGGTGTTGCTGTTGACTTTTACCTGGGATATGGAGGCGCATTGAACGGGACTGCGAGGACCAGCAGCCTCACAACTTCACACAGCTGGGTCCTCTTCTTGCCCCTCTCCTGCTAGCTGTATTTAAATCATGCCTATTCTCCGCATCATGGGACGCGTGCGGGTGTGCGCCGGGCGAAGCTCGGGCCAAGGGCGGGCATGTTTAAGCTTGTTGTAGCCCGGTTGAGACCGGACCGGGCCACCCCTCTAATGCCTGGATTACACACTGAAGGCCGTATTGTGACTGTAAGTACCTGTCCCATTTACTTACATCTGTACCAGGGTAATGGCGGGGCGCGAAAGTAGAAGCAAGAAAACTACAATGGGAGGTCATGCTGCAGGGACCCTGGACGGGTTTATCTTGAGGGCAAACACACTACTGGATCATGAGATAACTCTGTTTGAGCGCCGGATCTCACAAGATATTGCCCTCGCAAAGAGATCGTCGTTGGGTCACCTTGCAAACGCCCGTACCCCAGTACGCCACTCTCTGCTACCTGATAGGGATGAGCAGGATACTAGTTTTATTAGTGACACTGCCCATGGTGCCGGAAGATCCATTTTAGATATGGAAATGCAGCCATTGCCAGCAGTAGAGAATAATATATCAATGACACTTGAATCCAATAAGGGAGCAGGCGGATCGAATGATCCCACCATCCGTCAGCTAAGAGGAAGAATGGAAGGGGCTATACCTAAGAGGAAGCATGGGGGCGCAGCTATTTGCGGTAGAAAGCCCAAAATTGCTAAATGCATGGAGAAGGTTGCTCCGGAGCTAGCAGGACAGGCCCCGGAGACCGTAAAGGCTACAGGCAGTGGGATGGTTGCACCATTACCAACTACGTCAATAGTACCCATGCCGGGGGGTCAAATGTAGTAAATACACTACCGTCAATGGAGGACTTGTTCTTGGCAAAATTTGGCCTTCTTCTTGATACTGCACTCAAGCCGTTTGAACTGAGACTCTCACGGATAGAGCAACAACTGACAACCATTGAAAAAGCTACAACCAAGACTATGGACTGTGTTCAGTTACATAGAGTGAGATCTGTCCAAGCTTCAGCTGAAAAGGGGGGCCTTACGTTGCCAAATCCTGTAGTACCCTCGGATCTACCCTCCGAACAGGTGACATGTCCAGCAGAAGTAGTTCCTGTTGGTTCTTCGGCAAGCCTGCCTTCTGTAGCTAATCATGGGAACGCAAGCAATGCCTCAAGTATGCTAATTAGAATTGACTTACCCCCAGAATCGAGTCCGTACGTGGTGGTCTTAGCAGGGGTACCTGAATACTCTAGTACCAGAGAAGAATCCCATCAGTCCCTAAAAAACAAGGCTATAGATTGGCTGAGTAGAAATAGACCACTTCCCGCCCATATCAGCAGCGAAATCTTGCTAGTTTGAAGGGTAGCCTGGGTCGGGCATAGAGCTAAGCACATCAAGGGAGACTGTGTCCTGGTAAATTTTAGAGATGCACGCACGGTTTCTCACATATACGGGTGGGTGCAGTCTGTCCATGAGTCGGTAATACAACCCCTGCCACTGTCGTATTTTTTATCCTCCTGGGCCCGCCCGTCCAAGGCAATTCACTGACCAGAACTGGAAGACTGTGGGGTCTTGTGCAAGGGTAGGATACAATAGGGAGAGGCAAGGAGCTTTACCTGTACCCTTAGATATTTGTACTCAAAATAGATATAGCTGTCTGGACATGGTTGATTGACTGGAGTATGGGGATGTAGACCCTAGTGGGGCACTCACAGAGAGTAAGAGGGTTGAAGGATGGAAGAGGACATGGGAGACCTGCCCTAATATGCCTAACAACACAAGACAGGACAGCACAGGACAAAGCATGCTGGAGACAGCTTCCCTCGCCCCTCATACTATTGCAGTAGATACCTATTGTAAGTGATCCCGAACCCGTACCAAAGAAATCAACCAGCCCATTGACTACTATCCCGGCGGAAGGCTGCCCACCGGGCACCGTGCTTTACGACACGGCAATTGCACAGGGTGACACGAACGAGTTGACCCTTAGTACTGATCAGGACAGGAAGGCAGGAACAGTCAAGATACTGTTGTGGAATGTGGCTGGCCTGCGAAATAAAATGGCCTGCCCTAATTGCGGTTCTTTTGTAGACGAGAACGATGTGTGTCTCTTTCAAGAGACATGGGCCCGTGAAGAGCACTATCGCCAGGGGTTTGCCTCATTCCATGTGCCAGCACTCTGGGGCGGGAGAGGCAGACCATCGGGAGGCCTTACTATTTGGGTTGGCTCCCATCTGGGATGCACTGCCACGACATTAGTAACCTATTCCAATGATGTTCAATGTGTGGTTTTAACATGAGCTAATCATCTGAAGCTTGCCCTCATAAATGTGTACTCCCGTCCTGTGAGTATAGCCAGCGAGTCTAGGACTATTGAAGAACTGTCTAATTTCTTGCAAACCCTCCAGAGTGATATCTATTTGATGGTTGGTGGGGATCTGAACTGCCACTTCGAGCCGTTGGAGGGCTTGAAGGATAATGTCCTGGCAGCAGAAGATGATTATTGGTCCATACCACCGACTCAGGCTCCATCTCCGAGAGTATGGTCACCGCTGGCTATGCAGATTACGGTGCTAACATTAAATCACTCTTTACGAGCCTGTAATGGGCGCACTCCATCTGATAGACCAGCAAAGTGTACCTTTATCAAACTGGGCCAGATGTCACGCCTGGACTACATCCTGGCAGAAAAACGGTTGTGGCCACTAGTCATTGACTTTAATGTAGTTACGCGAGCTGAGAGTGACCACAACCCGCTGATTCTAGAGTTTGGCCCGCTCGACACCAGGGGGAGCAGCAGCTCGGCTCCTGGGGATGCTGCGGATAGGCTCATTCTTACAAATGATAGGCGAAGAGTTAGATGGGACAAACTCGCTGATAATCCGGAAGAACTCTGCAAACTGTATAGCATCATTGTCCCCATATTTGCTGAGGTTGATGAGTTAATTACGCGACCAGTTTCTTCAGACTACTATACCAAAATCCAGGTGTCTCACTCGGATCTAGTTTCCAAGTTGGCTGAGGTATTTAGTCCTCAGAGTAGAAAGAAGAGTAAAATGGCCAGGCAGCAGTCATGGTATAATGCACTTTGTAGGAAAGCAAAGTCTGAATTAATACAGGCACTAAAAGAGAATACTGACAAAATTGAAATTAAAGCCAGGAGAACATATTACAAAGAAATTATGAAATGTGCAAAGGAGGAGTGGGATTATGAGAAGTGGGCTAATCTATCTGCTGCACTAAGATATAAAGATTCTGGGCAATAGTAAACAATGGTTCGGGGGGGACCCAAACCGGCTATTCAATCGAATATAGCACCAGAAGCCTTGGAAAACCCCTTTCGGGCTTTGTACCAAAGTGAGGACCAGCTAGATGCTCCTGAGTTAATGAGGGCACAGCCAGCTTTTAATTTACATGTAGAGGCAGAGGTTGATTTTACTCTTACTGAAGTATGCAATGCAATCTCTAAATTGGCCTCGGGCAAAGCCCCCGGCTTAGATAAACTTCCAGGTGATATTTTTAGGCAGGAACCGAGGATATGGGGACCATACTTCCTGATCCTTTTTAATGCAGTCCTGGGAGGTATGACGGTGCCCTGCACTTGGCTGGGGGCGGAGATAGTCCCTATTTTCAAAAAGGGTTCTCCTCTGCTCCCATCCTACTACAGGCCCATCAGCCTCATAGATGTCCCACAGAAGATTTTCGCCAGGCTAATTTTGGATTGATTGCAGGATTGGATGGAGGAGCACTCAATCTGGAATCCTTATCAGGCGGGGTTCAGAAAGAACACCTCTACTATGGACCAAATTTTTCGCTTATCATTATTATTTTGGAAAACAGTAAATATAGAGGGTGGCAGCCTCTATATGGTGTTCGTCGACCTCCGCTCGGCCTTTGATTTAGTCCCAAACTATGGATTGTCCTCCTCGAACTGGGCATACCATCCCACTGCTGACAATATTGATGAGGCTCCATGAGGCGAATTTCACCCAAGTCAGATGTGGGAAAAATGGTGCATTGTCGGCGAGATTCCCCGTTGACAGGGGGGTAAGGCAGGGGTGAGTGCTCGCACCGACCCTGTTTTGCCTCTATGTCAACGGGGTAATCTCGCACCTGAATCGACTGCAGAACAACGATGCTCCAAAGTTGGCGGGTAGCAGGGTCCCCGCCATCATGTTTGCTGATGACACCCTGTTGCTCTCTAAGTCCCCAATGGGGATCCAGCGTACATTGGACGGTTTTGACGACTTTTGTAGACTGAGGGGCTTGGAGATCAATGCACTCAAAACGAAATTCATGATCTTCAACCCCCCAGTAACTACTCGCCCAAATCCAAGATTAGGTGCATCAAGCCTGGAAAGGGTATCGACTTTTGACTATCTGGGGGTCACCCTTAACGAGGATCTGACGTGGGGCCCTCAGATAGTCAAATCTCAACTAAGGCTGTCTCAACTCGCCGGTGGCATTTTGAAACTATCTAATACTTCCTCCAACAAACTGGTTGCCCCACCCCTGGAGGTATATAAGACGCAAGCGAGGGGTGCGATCGTCTATGGTGGGGAATTATGGGGTTACTCATGGAGGACTGAATTGATTAGGACCGAAAATAAATTCATAAGACAGCTGCTGGCCCTACCTTCTAGCACTCCTCTTCTGCCCCTAAGGCTTGACTTGGGACTTAGGCCTATTGATGAGGTGTTAGCGCTTAAAACCCCAAGGTTCTGGCGCGGGCTCTGGGTGACTCCTGAGCTTACAAACTACAGACAGGAACTAGCTGAATTATTTACCCTCCCTGGGACTGGGAGAATTTCCTGGGTCAGATTCATAAAGAATGATTGTTTAAGGCTAGGATTGGATGCTCTGTGGACTGACCCGGGGAACTCTGCCATTAGGATCACTCGAAAAAACTTTACTAAGATCTTTTATGAAAATAATCACACTGCTACTTTGCCCAATTCTGCAATCGGTACCCTAACTGCTTCATTTTGAACTGTTAAAGACTTTTATAAATTTGAAGAATTCATCGATGACATTTCTCCTATCTTGGCTAGACAGTTGTACATACAGTGGAGATACGGGGTCTTACCCCTGCGAGCTTTTCCTAACAGTTGGTCCCCAGCAGGAACTGAAAAATGCCCAGGGTGCAACTGTGATAGGGAAAACGATCTCCACGTTCTATTCTTCTGTCCTGCTTATGATAAGCCCAGGAAGTACTGGCTTGTGCCCCTGTGCAAGAATCTGGGATTCGAATATTGCATGCATGCTTTTAGAGTTTTAAAAACAAACACAACTAGACCAATTGTTTTTGCTGTGTCACAATTTTTAGTAACAATGTGGCGCAAGCCAATGTTTTTAACTAAAGCATTATGAAAGTGATACATAGCTACTATATCACGGACATGCTGATCCTCTTGTATCTGTAATTTCTTTCGCTTGCTATTCTGTATGGCAACTGTAACTGCTGAGGCTGTATCTCTTCTTCTTTTGATACATTGAATCAAATTTCATCCTTGAATTACCGTTGTTTTTATACTTTGTGTATTGTTATGAAATTACTCTTTTTATATATGTGCATCTTTTATGGCATTTGGCCGAAATAAAGATTTCACAAATAAAGAAGACAGTGAACGCCTTGCTTTAGACAAAAGTAGGGTGAGCGGAGGAAAACAGGAGGCGAGGCAGTGCCAAAGGGATCATTTTCCATGCTTTTCAGCTTAATGGTGGTACTGTGTCTGGATGGCAGATGACATTATCTCCGTCACCCAAGGGACCGCCGCCTGCCATATTTAGAGTTGTCCAAGGGCCTGCAGACAACTCTGTACATTGACAGGAACAGCAGTCATTTCAGTTTCTGTGTATATAAGTGACCATGAGGAACTATAAACATGAATCCAAATGGAAAGCTTCATGCAACAAAGAAGAAAAAATAGATGAAAAAATAAGGTTAAAGAACAAGTAATGGAAGATGAACAACAATTAAGGAGAGACCAGGATGAAGAATCAGAAGGCTCAAACTAAATTTTTAATTTTATAAAGCAAACTTTGAAGAGAGGACTGCAAGTCTGGGGAGGCATCTTTGGAGTCAAGAACGGGGAAGAGGAGATGTCCCCTTCACCCAATAATCACCAGTTAGTGTGCCTACTATACCCGCTGCCAGGGAGAAGCCCAGTCCAAGGGAGGGTCTGTCTTTGGTTGTCAAATACTCATAAGAGTCCTGGCTGGTCCACCTCTCTTGACTTGATGTTATAAATTTAAGGTACTGTTGGAGATATTTGTTTTCTTTCTTCATCCTCTGTTGTGAATTCCAGCCAGTGTGCTTTGTAGTTTGGCTTGGGAAAGAAAGATGAAAGCGTCATCTGAGGTTACAGCTCCCAGAGGGTGTATGCTAGCGGACAATATTTTGATACCTTTGAAATTTGAGTCCCTAATATCCTGTAGTAGTAGGAGTGTATCTAATGTCAAGCTATATTCATAATCTATTTCATTCTTAAATATTACATTATGGGCAAAAAGAAACTAACAAGCACCAGACTGTAAAACCTAAAAGCCGCACCCTGCACTAATTTTTAGCTCGGGCTGTAGGGATCATCACAAAAGAGATTGACCTTGCAGAAAGGTACCTGTCATTGGATTTGAACATGCCCCTAGTTGTTTTACCATGGAGAGGATTCAACAGACAGGCTTTGGGTGTCAATCGTACTGGCAGCCCACCACACAAGTCTGACTCAGCTGTCCTAGACTGTTCTCAACTCAGCCAGGCTTTCCCAACAAGAATCAAAAGGCTAGGTCAACCTGAAACCCTGAGTGTTCTATCAGCTAACCAACCTTTAAATGTTCTACAGGGCGATACCGTGGGGACAATAAGGGCAGATATGGATGGCTCCAACTGGGATACATTTTTCTCGACATGCATGAACATGATTGAGTCTTATGTCAGGCCATTGGTGGAGCGCTTAGAAGCCCTGGAAAAAAGAAATTGCAAATGTGACACCATCACAAAGAGGTGGTTAACCATTGCACAAGGAAGATGCTGCCTTTTCCAATGATGTCAACCATTGACCCCAACAATGGCACCTTGGTCCTCAAAAGCCCTCCACTTCCAGGCAGAAATGAGCAAGCCCCACTGGCATCTGTAGTGCAAGGAGAGGAGGCCACAACAAGAACAATTCTGGAAATAGAGATAATATTGAAGAATCTGGACAATCGCGGAAAGCGCGCCTTGACAAGCAGCAATACAAAACCACTAATCCCCATGTTTAACCTTCACACAGGAGCATGCCATTATGTGTCTCTTATGGCCAATGATCCCGACCAGTTGAAAAACAAGGCGAGCCACTAGTTCTCTAAATATGCCTATTGTAATATCTCAAATTATTCAAATATCCTATTTGTGAGAAGAGTGAGCTGGTTAGACACCTCAAAGAACTGTGTAGTTATAAATTGTAGATATCTAGCTCTGGCACGCCACCTTCTTTACCAAACCTTTGCTCACCCCTACACAGATAAGTGTATATCTTTTTCCTTTGGGTTTTCTCTATAAACATTTGTAGCAGTTACCAGTCACACATCATGGGGCTCATCAATCAGCACCCGTTCCTCACTGTTACAGCACCGACTCCTCCCCCTTTCGGAATTGAACGATAAGGATTGACAAAGCAAGTGTAGCAATGTCCACATATACTTGATACCTCTGATTACTGGAAACCCTCCTGTTCCCTTGCAGTGCTAGCTGGGCTCTAAGGGGAAGGGAGCGGGCAAGTGCATGCTTATAAAATAAAAAATAATTAAAAACTTTACTCACAGGACATCCTAGCTCTGGACGTCCTCGTTGCAACTGCAACCCGGACACTAGGAACGCCCTTGAACAATCAGGGCGCTGCTCTCACCAGCATGAGAACAGCGTCTTGATTGGAGGGAGTGGCCTCACTTGGCGCTCCACAGTGCTTCGGAGGCATTCACTCACTCTAACCCAGCAGTGTTAAGACATCTGGGTTAGAGATGTTTAAAGTGTGCATGTGTGGCTGGTGTCGCAAGACGACAGGCCAAAAAGACATGCACATTTTAAACAGTGCAAACACAGCTGCCCTCCTCCCTGCTGCTGTCACTCAGCATTGGCCCTATCACCATCCCCGTCCTGACGGTCTGTTTAAGGCGGGGGTGAAAAATAAAATGGTAAGGAATTATCATTTTATTTTTCATCTTGGGGGCATTTAAGTGAGGCATCGCTCCTTCGCTCCAACAGAGGAGCCGCCCCTGTTTCCTTGATTGTTCAATTTGACTCCTGTAGCAAGGTGCCATGCCTCAACTTGATTTGTTTTACATAGCTTGTATTGCTTCTAAAATTGCCAATGAAGATTGGCCTAATTATGTCAAACGGCACAATATTATTGGGTTACAAGAAACCTGGCCCACTGAGGATATTGTATGGGATGGGTATCACAGTCATTATACACCAGCTGATCCCTTCGCAACAGGCAGAGCCAAGGGGTGGTTAGTAACTTTTCTTTGGGCGTCCTTGGCCCTCAAGGTGGTGCTGTTTTACTTTTACTTGGCAGTTCGGGCTGGACTGTTCCCATGAGGCAAAGGGTCAGACTGATTTGCATATGGCCATGTCTGAACTGGGGTGGCGGAGTGAGCTAAAGAACGGTGATGGATTAAACCCAGATCAGTTGACTGGGGCTGAGTGTTTGTATTGTCAACGCTCCGTCCATCATCACCTTTGGTTTTTCGCTGTTTTACTTTTACACAGGGGTATTCAAATTCTCTTGATCTTTCAATCAGTGCCTAATTTGTAAAACAATAAGTGACATGGCCCTCATCAGGAGGCCATCACGGTTTACACCACCCCTTGTCACCGCCAGTAACAGTTCCTACACAACTAAAAACCATCACACTGCTACAGGTGAGACATTTTAGATTGCCAAAGCCCCCAAAGTTATAAGAATGGCTTTGGCTGCTGGTATTAGTTCTTTTTAATTGATATTGAATTAATAAACAACTGTTGTTTCGCTCATCTTTAAATTGCACAAACAGCAGATGTCGTAAGTGCAGATGTTGACAGTTAAGTGCCTGTGCCAAGCATTAGAAACCACGGGCTCAAATTAAGCACTGCTTTCAATCTATTCATATTGAATTACCACCGGCTCAAATTAAGCACTGCTTTCAATCTATTCATATTGAATTTTTTCTGATAAACTCTTATAATGTTGTAAACTGATGAGACAAATGTTGCAACATCGATACATTGTTCACTGTCACTGGAATTTTGAAGTAACAGTCCTCCTCTATCCTAAAATGTTTTAATGTAATCATGGGGTGCTTTAATGCAAAGATCGGATCCAGTACCACCTTTTCCGATCTCTTTTCCATAAGATACACAGTAATACACCAATCCAAAATGGATGTAAGGGCAGCTAAACTTTATAAAAGTGTTTTTGATTTTCATCATAGCAGTTATGTCGAAATGTTGGGTGAGCTGAATAAACAAACTCCAACTTTCATTGGCCTAGTACAAGGAACTATGATCAATTACATATTTACCTCATGATCCGTTTACCCGTAAATTCAAGCTGGGGAAGCCATTACAAATAGCTACAGTGATCACAAGCCTAAAAACTTTGGGCCCAATTTATATGTTGGTGGAGGGGGAAATTTGTTGCAATGGCGACGGTGTTCCCGCCCAACCAGCATAGTGGTCCATCCACACCATTTTCAAAGCGGGCGGACCTAAAGTTTGGTCCCAGCGTCGACTACTCTATCATGGCCATGGGCAAATAAACTTTTCCAATGGCCCAATGGAATAAGGACTGTTGGAAAAATTACTATATGTCAGTCTGCCCAATTAGGATGGGTGGAATATAGTCATTTTTTTACTGTCCGTCACTGCCTGACAAACTCTGGTGGTAAAGCAAGCCAGGAGGTAAGGGACATTAAAAAACAAAAAATGCCCCCCCCCCCCCATTGCTATGGGAGGTGACCCTTATCTTTCTTAATTAAAAAAAACCAAAACAAGGGATTAGAATTAAGGTGGTCGAGTAGTCAACTTTCAAATATTGCTGTGCAGTTTATAACCCATTCAACTCCCAAACTACTGACACCTTTCTAACCCTGGGACAAAGTATCAGAGAGTCACTTTTGTTATCTATTAACTATAAAAAAATAAAAGGATACCCAGAGAAGCGGTTTAATAGGCCCAGCTATGTGGCAAATAGGCACTTGAGAACTACCTTTAATAATATACCTAGAAGCAGGGCTGACAATGTCAAACTGAGTGCTCAGTATAAACGGGCCATTAAGGACAGGAAGCTCCCCATCAAAAATTAAACCTGGGAAATGTAATTGGTGCTTGTGCAACCAACGATGCCAGAATTTATGGGAAAATGGTGAACTGTAGCGATCCCTTTTTCTTTTAGTCAGACACCCCGGCCACTAACATCAAAGCAGAAACTTGTGTTGAGCATTTCAGATTATTTGTTGCCTTGGAACAAATGTGGAAAATGTATCAGCCAAGTCACATCCACACTTCTCTCTCAACATCAGATATGAAATTCATGAAGTAGAATCAACCATTACCCAAAGTCCATCTCTTAAAGCACCTGGCATTGATGTAGACCCTATGGATTTTTATAAAAGCTAATATTTAGCTCTCAGCACCCGTTATCATCAATGCTATAAACTCAACAATAAGTTCTAAATTACCAAATTCTGGCGTACTGCAGTCATAGTTTTATTATTAAAGAAAGGCAATAGGCAAGATTCCTCTTGCTTCAGGCCCATTTCTCTGCTGGATTCTGTTGTCTAAGTTGTTTGCTGCATTATCCTTTACAGCATCGTGGCCAGGACAGAAGATTCCAGGGTCCTGTCACCAGCCGAAAATGGCTTTAGAGAAGGGCTTGGTACTCAGGACCAATGCTTGAAAATACGTTTGCTCATGATTAAATCCCTGCAGCCAAGAAGGAGGCTTTATATCTCTCCTTCATGGACTTTTGTGGTTCTTTTGACTGGGTGAAAAAGCTGAAGCTGTGGCGCATCCTAACGAGGTTGGGTTTGGAGCGTGATTAAGTAGACTTCCTCCGAGTTCTACATCTTGGTTTAACAACTACAGTGAAGTATGAGATTGATGGAGTATGTAACGACTCCGTTAAGCTGGAACTTGGGGTACATCAGGGATGTGGGTTTGTGCCCCTACCATGCTTGCTTTATATCAATGGTCTAAATACCTATACATATCCAGGTAAGGACTTGACTACAGTAAAAAAGAGACCGGTTCCTGCACAACTCTACACAGATGATGTTGGTTGAATGACCTGAGCCCCACCTTGGCTTCAAAGGATTGAATGATAATTTTCTACAGAACCAAGGCGCTCTGACCAATCACATATCTGCATGGCAGCATTTCATTGGCTTAGGGGAAGCCTGTGTGTTTCCTTCTTCCAATCAGGACTCGTCGGAAGGGAAGCGGAAGAGAGATGCAACCAGCCGAAGCGGTAAGGGACTTTTATCTTTTCTACTCCCCACACCTCCCTCACCATCACCCCCCTCCATCCGTGCCAGCAGCCCCTGTGAAAAACAATATAATGAAGAGTGAATCAAAAAGGACTGAGGGATTTTTAAAGAAAAAAGCTCTGTAACCGGAGAGATTTTTTTAAACAGAATGTTGCTAAAAAATTAAACTGCTCAGGGGAACCATGTGTACCTCAGAAAAGTATAAACAAAATTAAGTGTTACATTTTGCATCCTCGGTTGGGGAAATTTGTACCACTGAAAATTAAAAGTGAAAATGAGTACATCCAAACCTTAGTAATCCAAACATAAAGATGCAAGGAGATAAAAGTCCAGGTGTACTCAAAAATAGGGCTGAAAAGTCTGAAAATAGAAGTCTTGGACTAAACTCAGCAGAATCTAAAAACATATTAACTCTGCAAAAGGAAACTAAGGTAAGCAATAATTCAAAAGATACAATGGAGGCAATTCACAAAGGCAACTTACAACTGTGGGTAATTTACATGTGTAATTTACTCTTACCTTTTTGAGTAAATTTACTACTTTGAGCTACTCACATAATCTGTACTCAAAAGTGTTGACTTACACGTCTCTAGTCCCTGAAAAAGGGGGCATAGTCAAACTTACAAATATCAGTTACTACTGAAAAAAGACAGTAGTATGTCTTACACCACGCATGTCCAACCACTGGTACTGCAACACCCTCCCACAGAAAAGAATGGAGGCAGGTACTTAAATTTAAACTTATAGAATAGGGAGCGACCCCACTACCCAAGAGAGGGGATACCACAGGTTAATGAAGATTCAGAATTCTCTTGGGACAACCAAAAGGTTCTCAACTCACATATGATTCATGTAACTCTCAAGATTCAATGGGCCAGATGCACACAATCCTTACACACACAGTTAGAAAATGGACCCTATTTGGTAATTATAATTCACACACTGATGACTACCAAAGGTATATGCAAAACATATATATATTTATTAAAAACAATTTAAGTATTCTAAAAAGATCATAACCTGATCAAAATCACAACAATGCATTAAAAACCACAATACCATACATATGTAATTTATGTCTGTTCAAATGTCCATCAATAAAAACATCTATTGGGTATGAACATGTTCCTGTCGCGTTTCGGTGGAATTACCTTGATAATAACCACCTTCTTCAAGACACACAGAATAATAGTCTCCCTTGTATTTAAGCGCGATAAAAACCTCATCAGTTCCAGAGGTAGGTTTTATAATAATATCCTTAATTCTCTATAAGCGGGGCTCCTTAGGGCTCCAACGCGATGAGAAAATCTAATACGTAATCAGAAGCTGCACCTCAAATGTCTTAGCTCCAGTTGACCGACCGTTGCTTTGTGTAGTTCCCAGAAAAAAACGTCTATAGGCGATGTGCACTTCAGCATTTATAAAGGGGCTGGCAGCAGTACGCCTGTTGGTCCTAAAAACTCCTGTATACGAGTAGGGGACCTCTGATTTCACCAATGTGTGAGAGAACCTTACACTCTATCTGATGCAACCTCGGTCCTGGGCGTGGTGCGCGTCAACTTCAATTCACGGAAATTTGTGTACATGCAGTTGTATCCAAGGAACATGTTCATGCCCAATAGATGATTTTATTGATGGACATTTGAACAGACAAATGAAATTAATTCCATGTGGAACAATCCAAATGTGATATGACCAATAGATTGCACCTTTGTTTGTCTCTCATAAATTACATATGTATGGTATTATGGTTTTTAATGCATTGTTGTGATTTTGATCAGGTTATGATCTTTTTAGAATGGTAAAATTGTTTTTAATAAATATATACATGTTTTGCATATACCTTTGGTAGTCATCAGTGTGTGCATTATAATTGCCAAATAGGGTCCGTTCTCTAACTGTGTGTGTAAGGATTGTGTGCATCTGGCCCATTGAATCTTGAGAGTTACATGAATCATACTTGAGTTGAGAACCTTTTGATTGTCCCAAGAGAATTCTGAATCTTCATTTACTTAAATTTAAACCCCATAGGAAAGAGTGTTAAATTAATTTAAAATAGCTAAACTCACAAATAATTGTAATTTAATGTTATAAATATATATACAATTAGTACATATTTATTATTTAATTAGAAAACATTTAAATAACTTTTTTAATTCAGAAATTACTTGTGCTATCACATTTTTATTACATATAATTACACTATTCGTAATTAATTATGTGCATCACTTTTAATACTTATTAATGCATAATTGTTCTCACTTTAGGTGGAATTTAATGTTATTATTTAAACATCAGAAAACTAAATTTCCTTCTATTCAATATATTTAAATAATTTGAATCTTAGTTCATATTAAAGTTAGTAGTGTTTGGTATTGTGTTTCTTAAAGTTAGTAGTGCTTGGTATTGTGTTTCTTTAGTTCTGTGTTCAAAATATACATGTACAATTAATTTACATTAATATTTAATATACAAATATGTTTAGAAACATTTTCTAAGTTTAATAAACTATTTACACATTTCCTATACTTTACGTTTTGGAGATTTCCGCCACCTGGTGGAGGTTTCCCTATGGAAAAGTATAGGGAAAGTAGGGAAAGTCCCATATTTCTTTAGTAATGATTGATTTATTTTTCTTTACATTTAGCAGGTAAGTTTCTTTTATACAAACAATGAACATGAGGTGTTTAATTGGTTGGCCATAAACTACCTGAAATGCAATTCCGATAAATCTGAGATTTTCTTTTTTGGAGCTCCACCTTCTGAGGACCTCCACCAACCGCTCTTCAAAACTCAGTGAAAAACCTGGGCATTGACATTGATAATTCTTTATCCATGAAACCCCAAATTCAAGCGGTGGTAGGCACCTGTTTTTCGCTGCTACGAACCCTGAGGAAATGTCTACCCCTTTTTTCTACTGACACAAGGAAAATAGTGATTCAGGCCCTAATCACCTCCAGACTTGACTATGTAAATGTCCTATACTTGGGTCTGCCAGACTGGCTTCTGAACCACCTGCAAGTGGTTCAAAACAAAGTGGCGAGACTAATCCTTAATCTGACTGGCTCCCAGAACCTATATATCCCCACATCTCAGGGACCTGCACTGGCTGCCAGTGAAAAAGAGGATCACATTTAATACACTGGTATTGGTTCAGAAAGCCCTACATGGTAATAGTGCCAGTTACATCAGGAGAAGAATATTTCACCACACCACTTCCAGAACTCGGCAGTCTTTATCCAGCCATCTGGCTATCATTCCCGACAACCGCCGGGTACGAATCGGAGGCAGATCCTTTGCATTCCTGGGGACCCAAGCCTGGAACCAACTCACTCTGGCTCTTAGAGCCACAGCAAAGTTGTTCTCTTTCAGGCAGCAGCTAAAAACCTGGCTATTTTACAATTAAGTGTTCCCTAGGTATTAGTGGCGAGATACCTGACAGCGCCGGGACACTCTATGAGTATCATGTGCTTTATAAATGCTGTTTCATTCATTCCTTCATAACCCAGCAAACATAAGCCAACATGTATTTAATCTCTTATGGGACGGTCTTGCCTGGGGATTCGTTGAGGCAGTCTTGTCATTAACGGTTCTTCTGTTTGGTAAAATTCACACTTATCATCCACTATATGCTAGGAAAGCCCCCCTCCCTATTCAAGGTCACCCTTTCCTGTAAGAGGTCCCTTTTTAGACTTCTTTGGGTAATTGTGGCATGGTCCCCTCCCCAAAAAGCAGCTCTCTGGGTCCTAATAGTCTGGGTGTGGTTTTTAATCACCTGCCCTACCTACTGTTACCCAATACTGATGCAAGAGTGGGCTAAACATTATCTGGGCCAGTTAGGCAAATGCCATTATGTTTCCCTTGACACCCCGCTACCTCCTGATCGGATTATTCCTTGAGCCCAGAGTGCGTGACAGGGCATGGTGGGTTGGGATCGGTCGGGATGACCATTTATACTCAGAGTGGGTCTTCCTTTTTCACTGGTTGATATCAAATACCCACCTTTTAATTCTAGATTGACCAGCTGCGATTTCAAAGCCACCAACTCAGTTACTAGACAATTGTATTCTAAAAATGTTTTCCCTTGTAGACCCTGCTCTGACATCCAGCTACTGTTGCTGCCCCCACTATAGCCACACCGTGGGTGCTCTGCATTGATTCAATTAATTTCTGACATTACATCTTTATCACCCATACTAGATTTCTTTTAAAAAGTGAGAAAAAAAAGCTGTTTGTCAAGAGTAGCGTTATTTATTAGCGTGTGCAACAAGCACAGCACTCCAAATCAACTGTCAGTAATGGAATGTAGCTTCAAATAATGTAGCAATAAAACACAGGAAGAATGTTGACAGATGCTCGAGCTAGAAAGGAAGGCACAAGCATCAAAGAAATAATATTGTAAAGAATCACAACAGAACTTGCTCTTTTAAAAATCTAAGAGACTGGGTTCTCGCCCTTCCTGAATGCTTAACACGGGAAGCAACAGAATCAGCAACACATTCCTTGTTAGCATTAGCAACACATTCAGCATGATCACCAGATTCATAAAGCATCTCATTAGGATTCAGAGAGTTAGTATCGCATGCCATATTATTCGGACTTTGGTTGTACGTGGGCAGCTTAGTCTAAACTTTTACTTAACAAAACGATTATATGAGTCTTATCTGAATCACAGAAGGGACATAAGGCTAAATCTATTCTGGCATTATCAGACCTGCCTTTCCACACTCTCCTTTCATCTTGCACCCTTCGCCTTCAGTCATCACACTGTTCCTGTTCATTTTTGCCATTTAATTACCATTCCTAATTAGAAACTTCTTTCCGTACATTGCTTGGCCTAAAAAATGTTGACCCACTCATCACGTTTTACATCTATTATATTTCCCTTTGTTTGACCTCCTCACATTTGACAACTTTCTATTAGGAACTCAGAAATGTCATTGGCCTTGTTATTCCAAGTTCTTTTCTCAAACCACCAAGCAGATACTCATGAAGTAGGTTCCCTTCTTTTTAACATCTTAAATGGAGACTATTCAATGGTGCTATGTGATGTGGTAAGCACAACTTCTTTCTAATATACGTTTTTCAATCAAGACCAATATCTAAAGCCCACACTATGGTGTTCTTGGTAACACAATTGAACCTGTCGACCTGGCCATTAGTTTGGGGATTGTATAGGACACTGGTCATATGCCTTATGCCACATTGTTTAAGGAAATCGCTCATGGTGAGAGACACTAAGTGAATGCCATTGTCAATGACTAATGTCTCAGGTCAGTCTTCTCCAGGGAAGAGCTCTTTGAAAAGCTCAATAACCGCTTCCATGAATGCTTGTCCAACAGACTTAACCCCGGCCACTTAGAATGATAATCAATATCGACAAAAGAGATCTATAATCAGACAGCATCTGGTAAAATGGTCCTCAAATATAAAAGATAACTTTTGCCTGGGGTATTGCGGCCAAGGCACAGGCGTGAGTGGTGTTAGTCTAGTCCTAAAAGATCTGTCACCACTTGAACAATCTTCATATTCCCTAGCCCATTTCTTAGCACAGCAGCTATGTCAGGCCATCAGAAATATTTCCTAAGTACTTTTTCATTACATGATATTCTGGTATGAGCATAATGAGCTAACTCCAACAACCTTTTCCTTGCTTCTTTCAGAAGTACACTTTGCCTTTTTCTTGCAACAAAGTCACAGGCTACGTTAAAAAACTACACCACACTCATGTTAAAAAAGTCTGAGATCTGGTGATCCATTATTCACATACTTCTTCACATAGTTCAGAAGTCAGTGGTGGCTGGTGACATTTGAAAATGGTGAGGCATAACATTTGTGGTGGAGCACACCGCAGCAAGGTAGCGTAGCATGCAAGCCGGAATGACATAAAAAGTGTTCGGGGGGTTCTCCCCCCAAGAAAATTTTGAAAAATGAGTGGGCAAATGGTGCCTTTTCAAGCACATTTGAGAACACATGCACTTTACTCTTCACAGTCAAAAATGAGGTGAGGGTTCACCTAAACTAATTAATAATTAGTCTAGGCCAACGCTCACCTCCTTTTTGACTGTGAAGAGTAAAGTGCATGTGGGTATGTAGATGGTTGAATACATACATCCCATCCTATTCAGACTAGCCTGACACCTCAGTGTAATAACTGGCGATGAGCGGGTCGGACCGGTTCGATGGCTTAGCGAACTAATGCGTCCACTGTAGCACCTATGTTCGACCACATGGTCACACGTTCAAGTCCTGATGGGTCCAATCACCCTTTCATCCTTCGGAGGTCGATAAAATGAGTATCATTGAGTTAGGTAACAGCAAACAATTGTTATTCAGCACCAAGATACCCTTGGGTGAGGGTGCCTTTACGAATACACGTTATACTATTCTGGTCATAATCCATAGTAGGCGCTCGAGGATATGGCATACAGGGCTGCAATTGAAGAAGAGATTAAGCACTATTTTAACACTAATGCAAGTTTGGTTGCCGAAGTGGGGCAGCTCTGCGAAACCAACAGAGATCGGTAGAGGGAGACCTGCACTCCCTTCAATTTAAAGAGGTAGAATCTGACACCCAAGATGCAACCTTGCACAAAAAAAAATGCAACATATTAGTCTGGATACAAGACTGGCAAAATACGGCTTTAGGAAATATATTGCGCGCAGTCATGTGGAAAGAGACAAATCTGGCTTATGATCAGGACTGCTCAAAGTTGAAAATCGCAAGTCGGCCATCATGGCTGTTTGCAACCCGGAAGGTCACCAATTACACAAACAGGCTAGCATCAACACAGTATTCACCGCATTATACGCAACAATACACACCCCGCCCCTAACTGAAGTTAGTCTCGGAAAGCATTCCTTGGACACAGCCCAGTTATAGTCCCTCGTGCCTGAATAAACAATTGAGATGGGGTCAGATCACAAAACGCAACATTTTCCTTGCAAATAAACAACTTACATCAGAGAAAACTCCCTGTAGCGATGTCTCACCTCTTGAGTCGTTCAAATGTGACTATTCCAAGCTAACAAAGCGCCTCCTGGGGCTGCCCATCTCGACAATGAGGCAAATTGCCACTGTCATTTCGTGAGGCATTCATAGTCAAGCTACATAAACCTGGCAGAGACCCACTTGACTAGGGCTTCTACCACCCAATGTATTTCCAAAATCTGGACTGCAAAATACAGGGCAAGATTATAGTGAATCGCACTCAACACACACTTACACACTTTGTCCATCCTGACCTAAATGGATTTGTTACCCGACAGGGGCGCATCTCCCTGCATGGCTGGCTGTTTCATGTAATAGATGGCACCTCAGCAGACCTGGCACAGGCCATTGTGCCAGCTGTAGACTTGGAGAAGGCATCTGAGTTTGTTTTCTGACCATACCTGATAGAAGTCTTGCAGCATACGGGCTGTGGAGAGACGACAGTGTCCCGGGTCAGGGTTCTCTGTTTGCCGATCCAATGCCATGGCACAGGTAAAAAACGGAGATGTTTGGATTTGTGGCAGATCCATAAAAGTACCAGACTGGGTGGACTCATGTCACACCTCGTTTCTGGGCTCACGAATGAACTATTAGCTAGTAGTAAATACAGAGCAAGCGTACACTGCGGCCTAGTCATAGCCCGTTACACTCACAGCCATTCCATTTCACCACATAATGATAGGGATGGTGTATTGATGTGTTTGATAGACATCACCAAGGGCCCGGGCCCAATACTTAGGATTCTCGACATTTCCAGTTCAGTGTCAGGCTTGATTATTAATCAGGCTGCGTCCTGTATATTACACCTTACCATTACCTATGTCTGCACAAAGCAGTCCCATCGAGAATTTCCCTTCTAAAACGTGCATCGCATAATCATTACAGAAGTTCAAACAGTCACAGCCGGCATGACGCGGGGATTACCCGGAGAGGCTGTGGGAGGTTAATTTTAATTAGATTTAAATACATTTCTTTTTTTACCTTAGCCATTCAACTGGTTCTGCGTTGTCTCTGCTGCTCGCAACTGCAGGAAGCAAGTAGGCAGCCTCCCTTCCCTCAGCCAATCACAACGCTGCAATGGGATTGAAAGGCGTCCTTGGGGAGGCTGTTTTCCCAATGCAGGCTGCATGCAGCCTACATGGACAAAACGGTAGAGTGTGCATGACTGGTTTGGTCGACCCAGGGGCCGACCAAACAGTCAGCGCCAACAACATTGAGCTAGCCACTGCTCCTCGACCCGCCATCCGCCCGACCCCAACCAAACCCTTCTTCTGCTTTCTCGCAGTGCGAGAAGCAGTAACATAAAATGGTATACAATTATATGTTAATGCTTCTTGCACTGCGAGACAGCAAGTGGGGCGACACTCCTCCACCCACGTCGAGGAGCCACCGCTGTGAGACGTTTATCCTGGTTCTTGACCTCTAACTATTCTAATTCACTCAGCTCAGCAAATTTTCCAGTGATCATTTTGCTCACTATGGCACCAAACTCTGTGTCATATTCATCAACATTAGTTTCTTTAATTTAACTTCTTAGGTTAGGATGTAGCAAATTTAGTTCACATAAAACAAGGTGGCATAACAGCCACTGCAACCAATAACATTACACAATACAAAATATAGCGAAATACAAAGCAAAGCTGAACAAGAATCGGCACATATCCTATTTACATCTCCATTTTGGGGGGCAGCTTAATACTAAAAGACTAGGTGAGACAAAGTGGCATGTCAAACATTTCTGACAACTTCAGAGGGGGCAAAGTGAAATAGCCCTTGCTGGTGCATCTCGTGACTTGCTTACTCCCCTAATAATTTCTGGAGTACCCAAGGAAGAGCTAGACGTATAGTGCCCCAACTTCAACCAGCCTCACCCCTGAAAGGCTTCTCACTAAGGAGGCGGGCAACTGGGCAGCTTAGTGCCCCTATTTGGCTACAATGGGCTCTAATTTAGACATGTTGGGTGGCAGAAAATTCAATTAGTGACGCCCGTAGAACAACAGGGGACAGAGAAGGGGCTACCAGGTGCTTGCCCACTTTTAATGTGTTCTAACTCTGCCCCTCTCCTCAGTCGCATACCCTTCTGGTCATAACACACTTCCACGGTCCACCACCCCTCCATGGTGGAGTGACTAATGACGCTCACCTACAAATGGCGTGTGGCAAGTAGCTGAGATGAGACCTTCAAATATGTAATGCCACAATAATGGGCGAGAGCTCAAGGAATGTCAGGTTCTTGGTCAAGCCGCTCTCAAACCTTCCTCTGGCCAGTGTTGCATATACCACTTGTTCCCCAGGATAGCTCTAAAGCCCACGCTCCCTACTGCATCTGTGTACAGGTCTAGTTCAGAATTACTTAAAGCCAGCTATGGCCAAATAACTGAGCCATTAAAATTGTGCAGATACTCCACCCAGACATGCTGATCCTCTATAACCTGTCTTGAGAGACGGGCGTGGTGATGCATGGCTTTCAAGCCCAACATAGCCTTGGCAATGTTCCTGGAAGAGACCCGTCACATGGGGATGATCTTGAGAACAAAGTTAAGCTGCCCCACCATCCTCTGTAACTGATGGATGGTCACTTTGGTTAATCTCAGGTAATTCAATAAGGTTTAATGGAATTCCTCAACTTTAGTAGATGGTGGCGTGCATACTCCCGCCTCTGATTCAATCTCAATGCCTAGAAATGTCAGCCTAGTCCTGGGGCCTTCTGTTTCTTTGCAACTAGTGGAACTACTTTAGCTTGTTCTTGGAAACCTTGCAGGGCGCGCTTGCAAGCATACGACCCATGAAGAGAAAGTCATCCAGGTAATGAATAATGTTCTCTGACACCACCAGATCTGGAACTGCCCATTCCAGAAAACAACTAAAATCTCGAAATGTGGACATGCACAGGCCATGGGCATGCACTTGTCAACATTGAACTTGCCCTCAAATGTCAAAGCTAAGAGATGAAAGTCTTGTGGATGCACTGGCAACAGCCTGAATGCTGACTGGATGTCAGCCTAGGCCATAAGGGCCCCTGTACCCAGGGCTCACAGCTCATTATGGGCCTCATCAAATGACGTGTACTGGAATGCACACATGCTAGCATCTAACCCATCATTGACTGAATGTTCTGAAGGAAAGGAAAGGTTTTGAATGGGTCTGTATTTGCTAAGCTCTTTCTTAGGTACCACATCCAATGGGCAGCAGACTAGATTCTCTAATGGTGGCTAGAGGAAAGGGTCAGCTACCCTAACTGCCTGTATCTCTTTCAAAATATTTTCCCTGGCAATATCTATGCTATGACAGAATTTTGATTTTTAGGGGAGAGAGGGTTGGGAATTACATTGGCTAGTATGTGGAACCCATCTCTGAATCCATAGTAAAGGGCATGAACCTCATGCATCTTGTTATATCTCCCCAGCAGGTTAGCCAGGACATGCAAACAGATAGGGGATAATGCATTGGTTAAGGAAGGCTGCACCAAAATCTGATTTTGGGTATTATTCCCAGGGAGAGGCATGTCTCCTGAAGTCTTTATCTGGCTTTTCAGTGCGTGGCTATGACTGGGATGAAAGACTTCCTATGTTGCTTGAGATAAACTAATAAGGTTTAGCTGCCTGGTCCCTAGGCTTCCCAAATTTCTTAAAACATTTAGCTTCAGGGTGCCCTTTTCCACTACAGAAGGAGCAGATGTGCTTGAATTTACAAGCAGCCCCTTTTGCACATCCTTTCCAGTTGAGTTGCCAACATATGTTTTCTTCTCACACCCTTGTCTACTGGCTCGGAAGGAATAGTTCACCTTAGCTGCATTGTGCGCGACTTCGAAGTCTGCATGCCGCAGATTTATATCCCTCTGATCACTTGCAATTTCTGGGTGGAATGTCTTCATCTGCCTAAACTTTGTGTCATACTGCATTTAAGCTGTCCCATGGAAGTCTGATACCGCACTTTGAATGAGGGAAATATAACCGATGATTTGTGGAGCCAAGGAGGGAAACTTTTCAGAAAGGATCACTGCATAAATGGTGAAACCTGTCACCCAGTTCTTCAGTGATCTCAACCCACATTTTCTTAGGACGAAAATCCCCTTTCTTACCTTGCCTCCCCATCTCCTGCAGTACCCCTGTATTGATAAGTTCAAAGACATCAAAAAACTCTCCCTTACATATTCTTTCTTTCATTTCCGCTGATACATGCCAAGCTATGGTCCTTGGTGAGCAGACTGTTGGATTAACACTTCTGTAAACTACTGCTGGAAAATGGGAAATCTCGCCACATTGAGGGACTGTTAAGACCCCTGCCTGTCCATATGCCGGCATCTGCTGAGTTCTCAGTGGTGCTGGTACTATGCTGGTGGAAGGAGTCCCTAGAACTGCGACCCGGACATTACCTTCTTTGCCATTGCCCAGACAACCACCTGGAAAAGTACTGGGTGTGTCTAGCTGAGCTGTCACACTGGACACTGCAGTCCCTCCCATACCATAGCTGCTGGGTTAGCATTGCCCTTCACCATATCAGCAGGACTTGTACTTCTGAACACAAGCTGCTGAGGCCTGAGGGAGCCCGTAGGCAGGGCCAATGCCGGTAGTTTCACTGCCAGCTGGTTCGTAACCTGCTGATCCTGCACAACCAGCGGTGGTGCAACCTGACCCCCGGTGTCTAGCAATTTAGGTGGTTGATCCACCTTCCGCTCAAATGTCTTTTCATGTTTGGTAGGCAAAATAACAATTGTTTGCTCTCCGACCACACCCTGGTTTGTGTTTGCTAATTTCACTTCCCTCCCCCCAGGAAACTGTGGCTTGTGTACCCACTTTGGATCCCCTCCTAGACTGGATGCTGGCAACCCACCCTGTGCATTTGTTACTGCTATGCTAGGGGATTTTGCTGTTAACATGGCCTCTCTTGAGCCTGAGGCGGCCTATCAGAACCTAGCTGGTGCCAACTTTGCCCTCTTAGGTGGCTTCTTAGAGCTGTTGGCCCCTTTGGCTGCCAGGGACCATCTTTGACTCTCCTGATTGCCCAGTCCATTCCATGTTGCTGTGCCGCTACCCATAATTTCATGAGCTGCATCTGCACCAAGCCCTTGTCACCAGCCAGCTGGACTACGGAAACACCCTCTTCACTGGAATCACCACCCATTCCTGAAGAGACTCCAGATGGTACAAAACTCAGCTGCCAGACTCATCCTCAACCACCCCAAACAGATCCATATTACTCCCATCTCAGGAACCTCCACTGGCTCCCTGTCCAGAAGAAATGTCAATTCAAGAAACTGACACACATCTACAAGGCCCACCATGACCAGGGACTAGCATACATCAACCACCGCCTGAACTTTCACCAACCATCCAGACACCTGCGTTCTGCCTCCCCCGCCCTCGCATATACTACTTGCATCTGCCGGAGCCATAGTGGAGGCTATTACTTCTCCTACCTCACCGCCAATGCCTGGAATGCCCTTCCCCATCACCTTCGAACATCATCATCTCTAATGGAATTCAGAAAAGGACACAGAGAACTAGCTTTTAGACTGAGCCCAGCAAGACTTTAGGATCTGCCCTCACAGGTGAGTAGCTGCGCTTTATAAATACCGAATGATTGATCGATTGATTGCTTTTGCCATAGGGTCGACCCCATCTTAGACCTCTTGAATAGCCGCGGTCGGATGTTTCGCTGTGCAGTGTGCTTTGTTAGGTGCCATCCTAAAAGGTAAATATTGATGGTTCGGAGAGTGTGTACAAGCTAACAAACCCTTATTAATCGTGGTAGACAAGGCATCTGGACAAAAGAGAGGAGGGGGCCTAGAGATGTACCCTGAGACATGATTAATGACATTATGTTTAGTCTTCCCCTGTTAAACCCAGATAAAGTCCATCTTTGACCATCCTCGGGGGTGTGCCACTGATCACCCACAAGGTACCACTCACATGAAATCCGAGTCCAGACAACATGGACCCCTACCCATAGCCAGACTTTTATTCTAATCTTTGCGAGCTAGACACCTTACCTAGGGAAATGGTCCTAGCACCTCAAGAACAATTTGCATTGAATAAATTACTTGTGAAACATTGTTAGCAGTTTGTACAGAATGATCGCTGCCACAGTAAGATGAACTACCTCACCCCTCTTTTCAGCCTCCAGTAAGAGGATCTACTGCACCCCTTTTCCTAGCCGGGCCCTACTTTGACCACTGGATGCAAGCCACTGCTAACCATAGTATTGCTGGTATTGGCCACTAGATATCACAAATGGTCTATTTGCCCATGCAAATGTGACACGAAATTTCAAATGCAGAAAAAGATACATTGCAACCAGGGGTATACGATACGGGCACTTCAAACGTTCACCAGGGCTGCCTACATAATCCATGACTGATAAGTGAACAAGCGTAAAAGTTATTCTGCTAATAAAGTAAGTGTTTTTATATTGCTTAATATTGCTTCTGGGACCTAGGAGCCTCCTAAAATAAAGACATTGGTTAAATTACTAATAATTTATATGGCTCCTCGATAAAAAGCCACTCTAGCGCCGAACACTTTATGCATCTTTATTTTTTGATCTGGCACAAGGACTGGCACCTTCATCATTTGGTTGCAAAGTCAGAAGCTCTAACCACAAACCCACATCTTCAGATCTATTCATGGCTGTGTCACACAGGCCGTAACAGATTGGGCAGTACAGTCCTGCAACGCCATCAGAAAATTGCTGCCCTGGGACATAGACATGAGACACAAAATGGTCACAGCCGCACAGCTTCCCCTGAATAAGTGCCATGTCATGCCACAGAGACTCTAATACATTGGGACACGTAACGTCTCAAAAAGCTCAAATAACTTTAGGGGCTCACTTACAATCAGTGCGCAGCTGGAGTGTCACTTTTTGTGACGTTGAAGTGCACAGGGCTTAGCCATGTCTACAAAGCTACGTAAAGCCATCCTGCATGGCTTTTCTTGGTCTAGTAGATATGAAGTGTGGCACCGCAGCTCATGTTGCTGTGTTGCCTCACACTACGATGGCGGGGCGTGCCATGGGTGTTACAGTGGGTCGTCCCACGTAACATCCATGGCATATGACACATTCCCAGATTTACAACAAGCTGTAAACCTGGAAATGCATCTAAAGCATATGCCAAGGGTGTCATAGGGGAGGTACTACAAGGAGAAATAACATTATGTCTCCTCGTTTTTTCTTCTTTCTATGGGCCATATTACCAACAAAATGCAATATATATTGCAAAACGTGCTCAGCGTGTTTCCTGTTATCGCAGTCTATTGCTGGATCACATCGCGCTCTTAGTGGTGTATTATCAACGCTTTCCTAAGAGGCGATGGGCAAACCAGGGATAGCGGTAAGAAACCTGAAATAGCGGGAGAAATCCTGCTATAATTTGACAGCGATAAGAAAAACCTTGCTAATGCGCAAGTATGTACTTACACATCAATCTAGCTTCCATTGACAAGACTTGTAAGTCAAGTTTTAATGAGGTGTTAGATTCCTGCGATAACCGCGGTAAGCAGGACTTTTTCTATTGCTTCGCTGGTCCTGTGCCGTGTTGTAGATACTGCAAAGTTGTGTTTGCTACAGTTTCCATGTAGTTTAAGTCAGGAACGCCTCCTTTGCATGTCATTAGCGATAAATATCGCTGACATGCAAAGCAAGTAAAAAAACAGCGCTGTCTCAATAAAATAAGCGCTAAAGCGCTTTAGCACTTGCTTGATAATAGGGCGATAAAAATATCGCCACTTTTTCGGCGAAAAGTGCTGCAAAAACGGATATATTGCCCTTGATAATATGCCCCTATTTATGCTGCATCCTGCAGCACACATAGAAAGATAAAAGCGCCTCCATTTATTGTTTTTGTGCAGGAAGGCGTCCCTGCCTG
This sequence comes from Lissotriton helveticus, assembly GCF_964261635.1. Lineage (NCBI taxonomy): Eukaryota > Metazoa > Chordata > Amphibia > Caudata > Salamandridae > Lissotriton > Lissotriton helveticus. The sequence continues at coordinate 646,731,525 of NC_136070.1, forward strand.
GACAAAAACAATCATCCCTACCTCTCAGACACCCCTGCGTTCAGTTGTGGCTGGCATCTATGGGGAATGGGGGAGGTGAGTGCTGGGCAAATACAATTATAATATTAAACACTTACATTCAACAGGATGTCATCTGTGCTGGACCTCTTCTTTCACCTGCTGAACAGGAACTAGATGCTGCAACTCCTTTGCCCAAATCTGTTGCTGGTCCACCATGACAGCAGCACCCTAATTGGATGGAGTGGCTTGTCTCGGTACTCCACAGCGCACTGGAGGTCTGTACTTCCTCTCAACTCAAATGTCTTCAGACAGCTGGATTGAGAGGTTTAAAGTGTGCATGTCTGGTTGGCCGTCGTAAGACAGGTGGGCAAAGAGACATGTGCACTTTGAAAAGGGCCCAGGCAGCCCACCCTTCTTCCTGCTGCTGTCACTCAGCAGGCACTGCCCGTCCTGATGCTCTGTTTGGGACGGGTGGATGAAAAATTATCATTTTATTTTTCACATCTGGGGCTTTCTTTGGTGGGCATTTCAGTGGGCTCACTTTGCCTCTAGATTCAAGCTAGCCTGGCTGATGAAGGGTGTTACCTAGAAACTGGTCCCAGGATGCTTGTTTCTGGTTCAGGGAAGACCTGGCTTGGCAGTTCAGGCTAGACTGTTCCCATGAGGCACAGGGTAAAGACTGATTTGCATATAGCTGAGTCTGAACTGAGGTGAGGAAGTGAGCTAAAGAATGATGATGGATTCAACCCAGATCTTTGTCTGGGGACGAGTGTCTGAAAAGTTGTAGCACTCCATCCATCATCTCCTTGTGTTTGCTTTGTTCGCCCTAAGTTGACAGGGTATGCCCAGACGTGGGACCCTTGCTCACTTTGCCACTGGATTCAAGCTAGCCTGGCTGATGAAGGGTATTATCCGGAAACCGGTCCCAGGATGCTTGTTTCCGGTTCAGGGAAGACGTGGCTTTGCAGTTCGGGCTAGACTGTTCCCATGAGGCACAGGGTCAAGACTGATTTGCATATAGCTGGGTCTGAACTGAGGTGGCGAATTGAGCTAAAGAATGATGATGGATTCAACCCAGATCTGTGACTGGGAGTGTCTGAAAAGTTTCAGCACTCCGTCCATCATCTCCTTGTGTTCACTTTGAAAAGGGCCCAGGCAGCCCACCCTTCTTCCTCCTGCTGTCACTCAGCAGGCACGGCCCGTCCTTATGCTCTGTTTGGAATGGGTGGATGGAAAATAAAAAGGTAATAAATTATCATTTTATTTTTTATCTCTGGGGCTTTCTTTGGTGGCATTTAAGTGGGGCGATGCTCCTCTACTCCAACGGAGGAGCAGCCCCTGCATGCGCTGGCCCATGGCAGTCAATTGAGTTCCAGCGCAGAGAAAGAATACAGGAATGCGCTGTATATGATAGATATGACACATTCCTGGCCTTTTCTTTTGCCATAGGGCAGCATGAAGGCTTGCGGTGCAAAAATATTATAAATGGAGCCCTTAATCTTTAAAAAATACAGGGGTATACCATAAACTGTCATAAATCCGTCCTGTATATCCCGCGAGTGGGAGTAATATGGCCCCCCTTGCCTAGGGCCCTCCAGGTCACTCAGATGGGGTTCACATACCTAGGCATATATTTGACGACTGACAGATCTGCATACTATAAAAAAAACATCGTCCGAGTGATCACAAACTTTGCGGAAGACGCTCCGAGGTGGAAAGCCCTCCCTCTCACAACATTGGGCAGAGCTGCAATGTTTAAAATGTTCACGCTACCTCGCTTCCTGTATGTTTTACAGAATGAATACTTTCTGTTCCCCAGACAGACCTTTGTGACGCTTCACGCAGAATTGCGCTCCCTGCTGTGGCTGGGAAAACAATCTAGAATAGCTCTTGCCATGCTCCAGAGGAATCAGTATAATGGGGGGATCTCTCTACTAGATATAGATGCTTATTACTGGGCGGAGCATCTGGCGCCGATCAACGACTGGCTCCATGCTTCGGCTGACCACCCTACATACCGCTTGGAATGGGACACCATGGCACGGCATACTAGCTTGCACTATTTATACGGGGGCACTGGCAGGAGGCGATTACTTCCGGCTGCACAAATAACCATAGCAGTCTCGACAGGGCAACAAAGATGATAGGATGGGTACATAAGCCTACAAAACAGATGCCGATATGGTCCTGCTCTTGGCTGAGGGAGCTCCACAAACTCAAAGGGTTCAAGGGATGGAATGATATTGGAATCTCCACGCTGGGGGATCTGGTGGCAAGAGGGGAACTTAAATCCTACCAAACCCTGGCGACGGAGAATGGCCTACGTCCTACACAGTTTCTTAAATATGTGAAATTGCCCCATGCGTGGAGGGCTGAACCAGCACTTTCCTCTCCATTACCGGAGTATGCCCCACAAGAGGGGCGTCTGTTACAGGAACAGGTGACCAACAAGCTGGTATCCTTGACGTATAAGACCCTGAATAATAACACACATGATGGACTGGGGAAACTGAAGGCAACCTGGGAAGAGGACGTGGGCGAGATGGACACAGTAGACTGGGAGGCAGCCCTAATGCATCACAGAGAGGTGGCAATAAAATCAAAGCTACGACGCATCCAATACAAGATACTACACAGGGCATACTACAACAGGGTTCAGCCACACGGCATAGGATGAGCCAGGGACTCTTGTTGCCTTAGATGTCGACTACCACAGGGAGACTTCTATCACGTTAAATGTCCTATTATACGTACTTACTGGACGCAGATACTAGGAGAGTTGAGTGAGTTGCTAGAGACGGAATTTATTATGGAGCCTAAGTTTGTTTTGCTAGGAATAACCAATGATGCGGATTTGAGTTGCCCACACCGGATCTTCACTGTGCTGGCCCTGGTGGTGGCGAAGAGGGATGTAGCGAGGGAGTGCGGAGCGCTGTCACCACCCCGGGTGGAGGAATGGAGATGAGGTATGGATCTGTATATGGCGGCGTAAAGGGTCACCTACACAGCTAGAGGTTGTCCCCAAAAATTCTGAAGAGTATGGGGAAAGTGGAGAAGGTATCATGACCTTGACGGAGGTTTTGGTTTGATTTTAGTGGACAAGACTTGTCCGCGGAAGGTGGCATACAATTATTTGTGAATAGATTTGTCACTAATTTGTTGCCTGAAATAATGACACGATTACAGGCTGCCGAAAGTACATGGACCACTTCGACCCCTTCAGTTATTCTTAGCATGGCCCAGTATTATGAGCATCAGGAAAATGAGAGCAAGGATAAATCTGCTAAAAAAGTTAAAGAGTTAAAAACCTGAGTGCTGCTGCAACAGGTTAGTAGAGGACAAAATGCTAGAAGGGGAGGAAGGGGTTCATTTCCAAGAGGGACAATGATGAGAGGAAGAGGAGGAGGGGGTCCGGCTCCTTATATAGGAATAAATCAGTGTTCCAATTGTAGACAAGAGGGACACTGGCGAGCTCAGTGTCCATTATTATATTGACGAGGCAGTTTTAACAGAGGAAGAGGATGAGGAGGTAGTGATCGGAATAGTATGAGACGCAGGGACATGTCCCATGTTGAGTCAGGAAGGAATTATTTTGATAATCCTCAAGGGAGACAATATTACAATGAGGATTATCGGGAGGATGGATATGGTGGAAATGGTTATGCATGAGACAGCCACGGACAGAGCAGGGGCCACATATCAGTACCAGTTGACCAACAGGGGCCTTATGTAACGGGGCAATTGATGGGGACATCTGATAAGTTTTTGGTGGATACTGGAGCAATTAATAGTTCTGTTGCTCATTCACTGGTCCCAGGGGCTGCTCTGTCTGGGCAAACTAACCTATCAGTGGGTTTCTCAGGAATCCCGGTAGTAAGCCCCATTTCCAAGCCACTTCCATTTGCTATCATCCCAATTACTGTGGACTCTCCATTTTTTCTTACTTCTAGTTGTGGCGAGAATCTATTAGGATTGGATATCTTAAAGAAACTGCATGCTCGCATTTATTGTTCTCCTGACGGTGTTTATTTAACCATGCAACATCCCACTAAATGCACGTCTCAATGTTTTGCCAAAAATGAACATATTCCACCTGAATTTTCCGAGATTCCCCAGACCCTTTGGGCAACGGGGGACACAGATGTAGGATTGCTAAAAATACCCCCTGTATCAATTACCTTAAAACCAAATGCGCATTTTCCACGTATTCCACAATATCGAATTTCGCCAGAAGGCAAACGGGCCTTATTAAAGATCATTCGTGACTTGATTAGTAAGGGTGTGGTAGAGGAAACAGCTGCTAATGTTTGTAATAGCCCTATTTTACCGATTTTGAAAAAGGCCCCACTGGATGGTGACCCTGACTATAAAGATACATATCGTTTTGTGATTGACCTCAGAGAGGTTAATAAAATAGTGATTCCCCAATATACTGTGGTTCCCGATATCACTACAATTCTTACTATGATTCCCCCTACTGCCCAGTATTTCTCAGTGATAGATTTGAAGAATGTTTTCTTTAGCATCCCAATTCACCCTGACAGCTGTCATATTTACGATTCTCATTATCTGGCCGCAGTTTTAAATTTTGTCGTGCTCCTCAAGGCTATACGGAGAGTCCTAGCATTTATAGCCAAGCACTTAAAGCAGTATTAGATGAATTAGTCCTTCCCCCTGGTAATGTTCTCATCCAATATGTGGATGACATACTGGTGGCATCAGACACAGCAGAAGGTTGCAAAGAGGCCACTGTTAAATTATTGACTCATTTAGCGGCTAATGGTAATAAAGTATCCTTATCTAAATTTCAATATTGTCGACAGGAAGTGACCTACCTTGGTCATTTGCTGTCGAAAGCGGGGATATGACTAACTCCTGAACGAATAACTGTTATTACTAACATGTCTGTGCCCCGTACTCAACGTGATGTTCGTGCTTTTCTTGGCATAACCTCTTACTGTCGCCAATGGATTCCTAATTTCTCTCTTCTGGCTAAACCCTTGTTGCATTTGACTACCAAAGATGTGCATGAACCCTTGCCCTGGACGGATGAATGTCAGGATGCTTTTGATTCTTTGAAATCGGCTCTTTGCTCTGCACCCATCTTGGGTTACCCGGACTACTGAAAACCTTTTGTACTCTATGTACATGAGGTGGACGGTTGTTCACTTTCAGTGCTAACACAGGGTTTTGGCGGAAAGCAACGACCTTGCACATATTTTTCGGCAATATTGGATAATGTTGCCAGAGCCCTTCCTAGCTGTTTAGGGGCTACTGCTGCTGTGGCAGTGGCCATTCGACAGTCGGAGGGGATTGTTTTGAATACCGACCTCACAGTGATAGTACCGCATGCTGTGGATATACTATTGAATCGAACAAAAACCCAGCACGTTACGAGTGCACGATTGACTGGTTACAAATTAATTCTATGTGCACCTCACATTACCATTAAACAATGTGCCACTCTGAATCCAGCCACGTTACTACCCCTCCCTTCGACTGATCAAAAGGACGATGTCCATGATTGTATATTTCGGACTGAAGAAGAAACGAAGGGACGAGTAGACCTCACCGACACCCCTTTATCTGAACCCCAAGGGGAGTTGTATGTGGATGGCTCATGTTTTAAGTTACCAGATGGCACGACAACAGCTGCATATGCTATAACTACCCTCAGAACTGTAGTGGAGACCGCTCGGGTTTCCCATCACTCAACGCATGCAGCTGAACTAATTGCATTATTAAGAGCATGTGAACTGAGCAAAGGTTTACGAGTAAATATTTTTACAGACAACCAGTACGCCTTTGCCGTGGCCCATAGTTTTGGGCAGCTATGGAAGGAACGAGGATTCCTTACCTCCCATGGTCAGAGGATACAACATGGCCCTTTGATTGAAAGATTGTTGAATGCTTTAACTTTACCAGAGAAGGTGGCCATTATCAAGTGTAGCGCCCACAAGAAAATTGTCGATACTACAGGGGAGGGAAATGCCTTTGCCGATCAGGTAGCAAAGAATACAGCGCAAACCAAAATGTCTGCTATGTTCCCCAGTGTATTAGCCAGGTGGGTGGCGGAGACAACAGTTTTTGACAATACTATTGGAAGTGTTAGAGAACTACAGAAAGAGGCTACTCCTGATGAAATAATAAAATGGGAACAGGAAATAGGGAAGTTGGATAAAAACAATTGTTGGATTGATTTGACTGAAAAACAGCGTTGGCTTTCGCCCAATGTACTGGTGTATGCAGTAGTTGTGATGGCCCATGGTCCCGCTCACATTGGAGCAAAAGGTATTTGTGCATTATTAGACCCTGTGTGGAATAACCCGAATATTTCAAAAACTGCTGCCCATGTGGGTAAATACTGCATGGTTTTCTTGCAGCATAATCCTGGAGGAAGGGAGACAGTCCTTAGTGGGAAATATGCACCTCCTTCTGTACCGTTTGAAGTAATACAAATGGATTATATTCAACTCGAAAGGGTGAATAACCTCAAATATGTATTGGTGGTGGTATGTGCTTTTAGTAAATGGGTTGAAGCATAGCCTACCAAAGATAACACCGCTATGGCCACTGCAAAAGCCCTAATCAAAGAGTTCCTGCCCCGATTCGGTTTGCCTCGAGTCATTTGGACAGATAACGGGGTACACTTTAATGCAGACCTTGTCAAACATATTTGTAATCGTTTACAGATAAAACAGAAATTTCATGCAGCACGGCATCCGCAGTCTGCAGGACTGGTTGAGAAATACAATGGTATACTGAAATTAAAGATGGCAAAGATTCAAGAAGTTGCAGGCTTGAGCTGGCCTGATGCTTTACCCCTAACGTTAATGTCATTAAGAGTAACCCCCCATTCAAGAGCCGGGCTATCACCTTATGAGGTCGTTTTTGGTTGACCAGCTATTCTGTGGGGTGTCCCGAGACTTATCTCCTTCCGTGATATTGATTATCCTATGATGACAGATTATCTGTACCCTTTAACTAAAGATTTGCGTTCCATTTATCAACAGGTGTCAGCTGTATTGCAGTTGCTGCCGGATGGTCCCGGACATCGTTTGGAGCCAGGGCAGTGGGTTCTAGTCCGAAATTATCAGCGGAAATCGAGTTTGGAACCAAGGTGGAGCCATCCCTATCAGATTCTTTCAGAAACACGGACAGCAGTGAAAGTGGACAGGAAGAAAGCGCTGGATTCACGTTTCCCACGTAAAGAAATTGTCCCTTCCGCTCCCTTTTGATCAGCAGAACCGAGACGGAGTTCTAAAGCAGGAAGGAGAGCGGAGGTTGAGTTTTGTGCCTTTCTCAGATGCCCTTGAAGTCAGGCAAGAGGAAGATTTGTTGACACCGCAAGGAGACGAATCAGCACCAATCCCTGAATCTTTTGATAAGGCTGATTCCCCAGAGGCTTCTGAAAACCTTGTTGCACCGATTGTCCCTGCTGATGTATTGTTTCATGACCAGGAACAACCTGGCCATCTTCGATACAATTTACGGCCCCGAAAACAACGCGGTACCCCAGTTTTGGATTTTAGGAGATAGGGAAAGACTTGAGCTGTAGGGTTGGAGATATCTCTTTACTGGGGTACTGAGCAAGACACTGGACTGAACCCATTAAGTGTTTGGAACTGTCACATTGCTCTGTTCAGAAAGAAAGACTGAGTTACATTAAGGGCCTAAATTGCAACGGTGGAATTAAAGTGAAGCTGTTCCTTTTTGATGAACAATAGGAGCCTGCCTGTGAGGCTCTAGACGGACACAGGGAGAAGAAACCCTCTGGCAGTTGGCTTGCACCCTTTTCCGAGTTTAGTTTGGACTTTTAGTTAGGATGTACCCCTTTGCCTGATTTGCCCTTGAAGAAGAACGACCTCTTGCTCCCCGACCTTTCTCTGAAAATATTCTCATGTTTTCCGGTTGGGCTACCAGAGTGAAGGTAGCCTTTGTAATAATTATTGCAGTAATCATGATAATATTAATGAGTGTGTTTGTATATTTAGAATTTCAATATCCTATGCATGAGGTATTAGGTACTATAACAGCTCCGCCTGAACATTTCTTTTATACTTTGCCTCCCCATAAGGAAAGACATCGAGAAATGTATGTTAAAAATGTGTTCATTGAAATGCTACATCAAGCCCATAGCACCACCAGTAGGAAAAACTTTTGGGTATTGGCCTGTTGCCATCTGTAATGCATCGTCATGACTTATTCATTTCTTTGCCATTATCACATTTAGCGAGTTGTGAGGCCTGGTTTCAGTTGCTATCTCTTATGTATTTACATTATGTAGCCGACCCCAAAAGATATACCGAAAAAGATTATGAAGCTGTTTTAAGGTATATAGAACAACATCAGGGATTCAACGCATTGGGAATCCAAGGAGAGGGATCTTTAGACCCAGATGCTTGTATGAATATGTATACCACTTATGAGAATGCTACTTGGTTGAAGGAAGAAATGTTAGATTTTGAACACTTTAACTCCACGCAATATTTTCAGTATTTCCAAGATCGTAATGTCACAGATGATAAGGCAATGCCGGTTCCCATTTTAAATAGTACTGCTTCATTTTGTATTCGAGGTAGAGGTCATGTTAAGGTAGGGGATAGTAGATGTAACTACACCTACACTTTGCATACCAATAGCACTCCGCCCTTGATAACTCCGCCTAATGTGTATTTTGTGTGCGGGGAAAACACTTACACTTGGCTTCCCCGAGGATGGGCAGGGCAGTGTTACCTGTCTTTCCTTTATCCTCCAGTATATATAGCCCCTTCTAACTACCATAAGAATCACCAGCTAACTAAACAAAATTCAGACTTCATACGAGCTAGTAGAAGTATCCATACAGACAGTACAGATCAGACTGACACCGCCTTACAGCAGTTTGTGGATATGGCAAAGGGTCACTTTCCTATATGGGGTCCTATTTTTACCAGCAGAGATGTTAGACGTCTCTCCAGAGTGGTGGAAAATGTAGTTCAAACCACTGCTGGAATTTTGGCAAACCTGATGGAAGAGCTTCAAGCCACGAGGCTCGTTTCGCTTCAAAATCGGATGGTGCTTGACGTCATCCTAGCTGATCGAGGAGGAGCATGCCGCGTGATCTGCAGCTCCTGCTGTGTGTACATACCTGATTCTGCTCCAACTATACACTTGGCCATCCAGAAATTACATCGCTTGGCTGCAGAAGTTCATGCTGACACTGGTACTTGGTCCTTAACAGGGTGGTTCTGGAACCTCTTGTCCACCTGGGGTTAGAAGGTCTTTATGATCCTTGCTGGTGTAATTGGGGTGGTATTTACTTGTTGCCTGTGCCTGCATTGTGGGCCGGCATGTTGCTATTACTGCGCTGCCAAGCTTACTTCCTCGCTGACATTTTCGCGCCAGGCGAAAACAGAGATACAGTTAGTACAAAAGGAAGTTACAGATCTAATGCTAATAGATGAAGGTGTGTTCTTGGATTAAAACCTGCCCTTTCTTTGTATATATTGGCTATATCACACCAAAAGGGCGGTCTGAAGAAATATACATCGATATTGTATAATGTTGGCCTAATGTACCCAATATATTACCATACCGCCTTAGGAAAACCCCCTCGTAAATATATTCGAACCATGCATACACTAAGAATTGGGCCTCGACTGAACAAACGCCATTTTGGTCTCATTCTCCTGTACCTCTACCTATTGCTAGGAAAACATGTGACCTGCTACTGTGTAGAGAGCCTGACAGGTCGGCCTGGGCTATGAACGGACCATTGATTCTAACTTAGGAAACTCAAGGTCGCATCTGTCTTTCTTGTAGGATGAGCACATTCTTGCAGACGGCGTGCCTGTAATCCCGTGCCTGAGAACGAAAGGGAGGCACCTTTTGCTGACCTACCCCCGGAATAGTTCGAGCGGAGTTTCAAATCTATCAATTGTGCCTTATATGGGTATTCCTGTTGGCTTCACGAGAAGTGGTACTTTTCCATGTACGGGTTTTCATGAGGTATGCTGAAAGTATATATGCACTGTTTTGAATGTAATCCAGCAGTCTCCTCTGCGCACCTTTGAGGGTGAAGGCGAGAGAGAGGCTCCCCTATATAGGGCGCTTTGAAAAATAAACGATTGAATCTTCTCCATTGCCGACTGACTTATTCTTGGTAAATAAGGTATATGGGCTATTGGTAAGTATAGCTCTATGGTATAATTTTCTAGTACTTCATATGATCACCTCCGGTCATAACACACTTTCTCCGTCCCCACCCCTCCACGGTGGAGCAACTAATGACACCCACCCACAAATGGTGATGTGCCCTTAGCAAGAAAGGTAACCCGCCAAAAGATGTTTTTTTCCCAGGAATGTAGATCATTTTGAAGCTATATTCCTGTAGGCTTGTGTACCATCTAACTATCCTTACAATAGCATTACAGCCACACCCGAAGACAATATACAAATAGTTTATGGGTAGATTTTAGGTCAAATAGTGCTTCCCAAACATAGTACCGGAAATGTTCAATTGTTCTTACACGTGACATCAATTCCTTTTCTATTATGGCATGCCTGATCTCAGTAACATTTTTCGTGTACAAAGTAAAATCTGTGTTCCATTCTTCATTACCCCCATCCTGGGACAGAACTGCTCCAAGACTGTACATTCTTGAACCCACCATTTTCACCCTCTTCCTACCCTCAATGACAGGCTTAAAATTGAGTGTTAATCGTTGTGAATGCCAATTGTTATTCTTCTCACCACACACATTCACTCATTTCCTAACGAGACTCTTCAGAAGTTCCATTTTCTTGGCAAAGTTTTCTACAAACTTGCTGTAGTCCTTGTACAACCCTCCAAAGGACCGTTTTCCTTTCCTGTTTGGTACAGGAGCATTTTATATAGCAGTGCTTAATTTCATGCTCAGCACCAGCACTTGATAATCAACACTGCACTTTTCATGAGCAGCACTTAAGGACACATTCATCTACAGAGAGAATAACTGATTTACCCAGAATCAAAGGCTGTTGAGCTGACGCCTAGACTTGAATCAGGTTCCCCAGCTCTGTAGTCGGCAGCTCTGGCCATTACGCCACACCCTCTCCCCCCTTTAATGGTTTGTAGTGGGTTCTGTTTTAGGCGGCGCTAGCAGGAGAAATGGGCTGGTGCACGTTCCGTTGTGAATCGTTTTGGCCACTATAGGAGTGGCAGGGTATGCTCAGATGTGAGTCCCTTGCTCACTGCACCATTAGGATTCAAGCAAGCCGGGCCGAAGACGGCTGCAATGCCAGAAACCGGTCCCCGGAAGCTTGTTTCCTTTCCAAAAATTGGTAGTTTGGTCTGCCCTGTTCCCATGTAGCACTGGGCCAGGGACAGACTAATTTGCATGTAGCCAGGTTCTGAACTGGAATGGTGCAGTGAGCTAAAAAACGATGATGGATCAAGCCCTGATCTTTTGACTGGGTATGAGTGTTCTGTTTAACTCAGATGCTCTGTCCATCACCACCCCCTTTTCTGAATCGTGACGAGAGTCCCGGCACTTATTTTTGTTTTGATAAATGAACCACTGTTGTACAGCATCAGCAATGTATTTGTTTAGTACAATCCATCACCAGAAATGGTGTGATCCAGACACCCCTCTTCTTTACAGAATAGCTTACATTTCTCTTCTTAAGCGTTCAACCATCCTTGTTGACAGTTTTAAGTAGGGAAATAAAGATTATCCCGAGGAAAAGCGATCTTTATTGGTAAGTGCAGCAGGCACGGCACTCCAATTCAACTGTCAGAAATGGAACACAGATACAAATAATATAGCAATAAAACACATGAAGAATGCTGACAGGGGCATGAGCAAGGAGCTCGAGCTAGGAAGACAGACAGGAACATGAGAGCGTGAGCCTCTAAGAAAGGAAAGAAAAGCTTCATATGAACTCCAGGTAACTAACTTGAATATTGTAAATGAAACACAACGCATTATTTGGCCCCCATCATGTGGAAAGTACCACCTTTCATTTCCTTCATCTAAGATGTAAATCCAGGCTCCCACTCAGTGTTTAATTTGTAAAGAACATAAGTGCCCGGCCCTCGTCAGGAGCCATCTGCAGCTTTCACCATCCATTGCCCCTGCCAGCGCTACCAAATCAACCACAAACACAACTAACGACCACCACACTCCTACGAGTGTGACATTTCAGACTATTATCACCCTGAAGCTATAAGAATGGCTTCGAAGGCAGGTGTTACCCATTTTAAATGTATATAGAATTAATATACAACTGTTGTTATGTTCATCTGTAAATAAAATAAGACAGACAGCGCCACCATGTGGAGGAATGTCATAAGTGCCAGTGTTGACAATTAAGTGTTGGTTATGAGTACCGGAAACCACCGGCTCAAATTTAGCACTGCTCCCACTATTATTTACTGTGAAAAAAGACTATATACAAGAAAACATGTTTAAAAGTTTTAAAAAGGCTTTCTAAAAGACTTGGCCCTGCCTGTCCTCTTCTGCCGCTGTCAGGAGGATATGGACCCGCCCCACCCGTGGCTCGACCTAGGCCGATATGGAGAGCCCACACCGTGCAATGCCCGGCTTTCCTTCTGTAGCTGAAGCTCCACCAGTAATTGGTGACAGGAACAGTGCTTAGTTTGAATTGGCGAATACAGGGGGGCTCACCAATACTCATTTTTGGGGACCGGCACTTATTCAACAGCAGGAAACAGAAAACCAGAAAAGGGGGAAAGAAGGAGGACAGAAAAAGAAATACAGAAAAACAGTGACCAAGTGAACAAGTAGAGGTGAAAAAGAGCCTGCAAGATAAGACAAAGAGGCCGGGATTGTCTGGTGGTATATTAAAAAGGTAGCGCTGTAATCAAGACAACACAGACTTGATATTCGATTCTCTGATCTTCATTAGCACAAACATCAGGCTTCTGAACAAAACTTTGGATCCGGCAATTATTGTTTTACAAATTAACCACTGGACAGGAGCAAGGGGTTCAGGTGGGTTATGGTATTAGAAGCTCATGCAGTTTCTTATATTTCCCGCAAAATCTCTCCCCTGAGCTGATTTTCTAAAGCGATTTTATATAGCGCGAACATTACCCGAAGGTGTCAGAGCGCTTTACAAAAGAACCAGTTGCGTTACATAAGGATTTTGGATTACATGAGTTACATAAGAGATATAAACAGGAAAAAATTTGCAAATGTACAAGTGGAGCGAATGGAGGAAATAATTGCAACTGTACAAGTTGTAGAGTCACTCAAGGAAGAGATACAAACAGATAAAGTTTAAAATCACATAGGAATGGTAGTAAGTACAGAGGCCTACTACATATACTAGTGGTTGGAGTTATATATACAAGTGGAGTGAAAGGAGAAAAAAATTGCAAATGTTCAAGTTGTAGAGTCACTCAAAGAAGAGATACTAACAAATAAACTCTAAAATCACATAGGAATGGTAGTAAGTACAACGGCCTACTACATATACTAGTGGGTGGAGTTATATATACAAGTGGAGTTAAAGGAGGAAAAAATTGCAAATGATCAAGTTGTAGAGTCACTCAAAGAAGAGATACTAACAAATAAACTCTAAAATCACATAGGAATGGTAGTAAGTACAAAGGTCTACCACATATACTAGTGATTAAAGATCAATATATATATATATATAAATTGCAAATTTCACTCAGGATTACATTTTAACAGCGATTAGGCTTGGACAATTATATATTACAAATTTACAGAGCAGGAAATTCTTCTTGATTTTCGTGGCACATAAAGGATTTTTTGAATGGTTCAATGCAGGCAGCCTCCATCATAGGCCCAAAGACAGTTGACACTTTACATAACATATTGCTCTCCTTCATATTCTCCCAGTGCACAAACACCCACATTGTTGTACAATTTTTTTTTCGTACTGAAGATCTTTTCAAGTGCCATGCTACTATAAAAACCACTGTACCTGCAAGTGCCATCGGGAAACATTGCGCCAAACCAATGATGGTGTGTCGATAAAAGATTAAGGGCCAGATGTAGGAAGGCAAATACCGGTCGGTAACGGCCGATTTCGGTCGTTACCGACCGGTATTTGGAGTTTGGGATGTAGGGGCATGTTAAAATACAGATTCTGTAATTTTACCGAATCGGTAAAATACCGAATCGGTATAATTACCGAATGTGTATTCTGACATGTAGGTAGCACTGTAATCAGTGCTACACGGGTTTAAGAATTCTTAATTTACCACCAACTAGAAGTTGGTGGTAAATTATGAAAACCCTTCAAAAAGCATTTCTTTTGCTTCTTAAACAGTGCCATGTTGCAGACATACATGCCCTAAGGGCATGTATGTCTGCAACATGTGCACCCATGCACAATTGAGGGGTGCAACAGGGTGTCAAAGTGACACCCTGCCACCCTTCAATGTTTCCCCCAATTACCGAATTGGTATTTACCGATTCGGTAATTGACATTCATCCCTATGGGCCTCCAGGCCCATAGGAATGAATGGCAATTACCAAATCGGTAAATACCGATTCGGTAATTACCGAATCATACCGATTCAGTAATTAATTCGGTAAAATTACCTACATCCCGATTGCCAGTTCTTAAATACCGAATCGGTATGATTCGGTATTTAAGAATCAGTAATCTGGGATTACCTACATCTGGCCATATATTTGTTGCCATCCAACTCCCTGCTTACATCACTGAAATACCATTCTAATTGAACCCCTTGCTGATCAAACTAATAGTAAGTTGACTGCTTCCCTTTGACAAACATGGCGGCCACCAAGATGACGTTTCAATATGTCTGCTATTGCTCTGATTAGCGTTGTGTAAATGACATCAATAAAATGTATCTTCCATTATCAACTGCAGATGCACTTACTGATATAGTTATTCAATATTTCTGCTCTGGTGCTTTGATTTTTATGTGAGTATGGTTCTTATTACGTTTACTGTTTTTCTGTAATCATTTAGTGAGCATTTAAAAAATATGGGAGCGATTATAACTGGACTTCCGCAGAATGCCTTCATATATTTGTTCCCTGTGGTGACATTGGTTCATTGTGAATCAGCACATCAATACTTGTACTGCAAATCTGAAATGGAGTCTGCACTTGCAACTGGTCAACAGTGTTCTGCAGTTTGCTGAGCACAAATGCTTTGAGGGGCCAGTGAAGCAAATTGAACAAAATGGCAGAGGTAGAGGAAGTGACATTATGTGACTATTGGCGTAATTTATCATGGGAAGTTATGTCACAGTTCCATACACCCAGATAGGATCACATGGAATGGTTTTGGAATTCAAATAAGGACATTGGATTGATGTTATTGATGAGGCAGCTTGAAGTATCTTATTCTATCCTGGTTCTAATTGTCTTCTTTTTGAGGGGGGGTTCAATGATTGGAGCTCTAAGATAAAAACATTGCTATGGCCTTATGCTGATTGAATCTACAGTATGCCATATTCACCTCTGCACTTAAAGTATGTTTAACAACGCATCATATAAGAAACATTCTCTGGTCCATTATTTTCATCACTGGCCAACTGGTCTTTTGTGTTTTCTTATTTACTATTTCTAGACCACTCGTACACTAGAGTTTTTGGAGCTAAAAGAAAATCATGAGTTAAAAAGATTTAATAAAATGGAGACTTGTCAGTGCCTTATGAAAATCATATTGTGAGGGAGTGGAATGCAGAGAAAGTGGTAACTATTCCATTCCCCACCAGTACTGAAGGTCATCAACATCTCCTTCAAAAAAGTGACATTTCCGGAAAGCTGGAAGCATGCCAATATCAACGCCCTCCTCAAGAAGCCCAAGGCGGACCCCACGGACCTTAAGAACTTCCGGCCCATCTCCCTGCTCCCGTTCCCAGTAAATGTCATCGAGAAAATCGTCAACAAGCAATTGACCCGCCACCTGGAAGACAACAACATCTTGGACCCGTCCCAGTCCGGATTCAGATGAAACCACAGCACCAAGACAGTCCTGATTGCTGCCACAGAAGACATCAGGCGCCAACTAGACACCGGCGAAACATCAAGCCCTCATCCTCCTGGACCTGTCGGCCGCCTTTGACACGGTCTGCCACCGCACTCTAAAGACACGCCTCCGAGACGCCGGAATCCAGAAGAAGGCCCTTGACTGGACCACGTCCTTCCTTTCCAGCAGAACCCAGATAGTCCACCTCCCACCCTTCCGATCAGAAGCCACCGACATCATCTGCGGCATCCCCCAGGGCTCAGCCCGGCGCTGTTCAACATCTACATAGCCACACTCGCACAAGTGGCACGCCATCACGACCTCAACATCATCTCCTACGCCGACGACACCCAGCTCATCCTCTCCCTCACCAAGGACCCACACACCACCAAAACTAACCTCCACGAGGAAATGAAGGGCGTCGCTGACTAGATGAGGAGCAACCGTCTGAAGCTGAACTCGGACAAGACGGAGGTACTCATCCTCGAACCCACCCCCTCAGCCTGGGACGACTCCTGGTGGCCGACCACACTGGGAACAGCACCAACACCCACCGACCATGCACGCAACCTAGGATTCATCCTCGACTCTTCCCTCTCCATGGCTAAGCAGGTCAACGCCGTCTCCTCCTCCTGATTGATTGATTGATTGATTGAGTACTTACTTACTGTCCGTTATGCTGACTGGCATATATAGCAGCAACTAAGGCCCTTCACCTGTCTCTTGGGCAAGTTTCTGAATGGTGCCTGAGCTGTTGTTCAGGGTCTTCATTTCTGTTTCACTAGTTTGCCTCCAGGTGTTCTTTGGCCTGCCTCCCTTCCGTTTGCTTTGGGGTGCAGTGGAGAGCTGTTTTTGTGATTGAATCCTATTCTCTTCTGATGGTGTGTCCAATGCTTCTCCATCTTTTTCTCATAATAATGGTTTGCTGTGCTCTCTTTCTTGTTGGAGTTGGTTCACAGCTAGAAACCGCTTAAGATTCCTCTCAGTTTATTAGTGTGGAACACTGACAGTTTTGTGATCCGCCGTATTCTGATCCTTAGGAATGAGTGGACAGAAAGCAGCTCTAGTAAAGCCTCTTCTTGGTGTTGGTGTTGTCCTGTCATGACCTCCACACATTGTTCAACATGCTGAAGGCATTCCTGGCTTTCCTTAGTCTGCTCTGGATGTTACTACCTTCCCCGCCATCATGTCTGATAGTACTGCAAAAGTAGGAAAACTCTTAAGACATGGCTAGGTCCTGTCCATCTACCTTTATTGGTGAAGGGTTTGGGATATTGAATGGCATGACCACTGATTTCCTCATGTTGAACTTCAGGCCCACGTGTTGTGCATAGATGGTGAAGTTAAACATCTGTTCCTGCATATGCTGGTGTGTGTGAAAGAGCAAGGCTAGGTCATCTGCAAAGTCTAAGTCCTCCAGTGTAGATGATAAGGTCTAGCTGATACCGCTGGCTTGGTGTTCTGTTGTGCGTCACATCACCCAGTCAATGACTAGGTTGCAAAGAAACACTAACATGACACATCCCTGTCTCACACTGGTCTTGACTTCAAAGCTATAGTTACTATCTCCCACCTTGCAGGTAAAATTTTCATAGAAGCTCTTGGTCAGGAGAACTAGCTGTTGTGGTATGCCATAGGCTCTTAGTATATATCAGACGCCATCACAGTGGATACTGTCAAAGGCTTTCTCAAAATCAATTAAGTTAATTTATAGTTGCCTCTGAAACTCCGTGCACTTCCCTATGATGTTGCATAGAGTAAGGATCTGTTCAACACGCTCTCTGCCCTTGTGGAACAAAGCCTGCAATTTTCTTAGAAAAAGGAAGTGGGTGCCACAACGGTTCACGCACAAATAGACAGGACCCAAATTGTAGCTACTAACACAACCCTAGTCGGTGGTTTCACCCAAAGACCATCTGGAATGAGATATATATTCACAAAATGAAAGGGTTT
Source organism: Lissotriton helveticus (assembly GCF_964261635.1). NCBI lineage: Eukaryota > Metazoa > Chordata > Amphibia > Caudata > Salamandridae > Lissotriton > Lissotriton helveticus. The sequence goes on from NC_136070.1 coordinate 646,749,444, forward strand.
TGTGCCTTCAAAATTCACTTCAATCTCAGGGTTGGTGTAATCCCAAAACTTAAGTCGGTATCAAAGCAACTTGACATGGTCTGTCGTTGTGGTGTACAGGGAGGTAGCAAAAAGGTCTTTCCTTTTCTTTTTCTTTTTCCAGCTTCCCTTTTGCTTTATTCATGTTTGGGATTTCGTCTATTACATACCTTAATAGGGAGCCCTCTGCAACAGCTCGTAATCTCCTACAGATACTTTTAACTCACTGCATGCTGTGGTGCTTACTTTTTCCAAGCTCTCACACTTCCCTCTCTATATGGTTATTCCCTTTCACAGACGATTAGCCCAAACTATTTGTCATGACCTTTTGGACGATAAGCCCTAACAATTTACCATGACTTTTTGATAAGTGAGATTTTTGGTATGATATTAATTGGTACAACATGATTGGTAACCTAATGAAACTGTAAAATGTCTTTCTTTCTATCAGACTCATGTGGTACATTTGCTTACCATGTGTTTTTACCCTGTATTTATACCGTTACTTTTAACATATGGGAAGTCCTTTTCTTTTCTTTTCCAATGTATCTCCTATTACACCAATAGATAGGATTCAACCCATAGGTTTATGTTAAGAAACTGCCTCTTCATATATATATATATATATATATATATATATATATATATATATATATATATATATATATATATATATATATATATATATATATATATATATATATATATATATATATATATATATATATATATATATATATATATATATATATATATATATATATATATATATATATATATATATATATATATATATATATATATATAGGTTTACTCAAGATGGTATGTTTATGTTTGTCATCGATAATGACTAATGTTGGATTTTTGATGTTTTTCATTCCCTCTGATTTTGTTTCATCTCTGTATTTTCTCTCATCCCTCTTTTCCCTTTGTCCTGGACATTGGGCACGGCCAGCCTCACACTACATGTTGTTGGCATGCACTTTACCCTCCACTTCTATATACCCTGTTGCTATCTTTGTAATGCCTGTTCTACGAATTTTGGACCTTGTCCCTGCACACTCCCTGCCACCTTTCCTCACGGGCCTCCATCCTCTCTCCTTATACTACACCCATTTTCTCATGTATGTTCACTTGTTTTCATCAGCCGTGAAGAAGCCTTGGCCAGCAGGCCACTGGGCAAAATGTGTGTCGGCTGTTACTGTTCACACCTGCATTTTAAGAAAATTATAAATAAAAAAAGACTAAACTACAATGATTGTTTTGCTTCCTCCCTGAACATCACAACGACAGACCATGTCAAGTCGCTTTGATACCAACTTAAGTTTTGGGGTTACACCAACTCTGAGATTGAAGTGAATTGTTTAGGCACAAAACCCTTCAGTTTGTGAATACCTGCTATTTTCTTACCTGCTTGTCCACGGCATCAGAAATGAGCTCTGTAATGATTTTCACCAGGATTTTACTTGGGATTGGCAGAAGGGTGATTCCACGCAAGTTGTTACAGTCATCCATCTTTGAAATCTGGATGATAATGCCTTCGTTCTAGTCATTTGATCATTTCTTTCCTTTCCAAATCAATGTAAACAGTGGTTGGAGCATTTTAACTGATGTCCCATGAGGAAATGCACAAGCTATCAGGGATTGCCGTATCAGCCAGTTCCTGTTTTTCCTGTTGCATTATTTCTGCATATTAAGTTTCTTTGGGACTCCGAAATTCATTGACTTATTTTTATGGCAGAGTTAATGTTCTTGTCTTAACCGCTCTCTCTCAGGCTCCCCATACAGGTTGAGTTCCTGCAGGATTCGAAACGTCATCTACTTTAATCACGGACACACTATGCATTCTGTTCACTTTATTGACAGGCAGTGTCACTCTTGTCTTTTTGATAAACATGTTAATCATGTTTAATCACTTTTGTCTATCACTTTTAAGAAAGTACCAAGCACGTTTTACACTACCACCCACTATGTTGCTCTTTTTATGAATGTAAAAAACAATAATATGTTTCTCACAATGTGTCCTAAATGTAAATAAACCCTTCATTTGCAATCATTGTTCTAACTGAGTTTAAGGACCACTGTCTGTTTCTGCTAATTCTACACATGGAATACATGCCATTCTACACATGTAAACCACCACATCAATTTTTAGAATACTTTGTTATTTAGTGGCGCTCCCTAGTGTTGCACTGAGACTCCCCATCACAAAGTCTGGATTGCTATATTGATGTCAGGTTGCATCAAACAGTGACACCCTACTAGAGTCATTTACACTTCTAAAATAATATCTGTTGTGCTCCACTGTTATACCAAATACTGGTATGGCTTACTTGAGTGCACTCCACTGATGTTCAATATGTTCTGGTCGCACAATTAAGGTGAGATTCTTGATTTGTGTTACTGTTCTTCCAGAACTCAGCACACAATCTCCATCAGGAAGCTTCTGAATACTTATGCAGTTGTGTGGAGGTGAAATTCTTTCCTTTTCACTTGTTGTCAGTGTGACAAAATCCACATAAGAGGCAGATGCAGGAGTTGAGATGAGATGCTGTTTATTCTGTAGAAGCCACCAACAGCCATTTCCTAACTGTCCACTGTAGATCTCGTTCTCTCTCCCTCTCTCTCTCTCTCTCTCTCTCATTCTCTCTCTTCACAGTGGTGAAATAATTGACCCTTGTGACCTTGTCAGTAATTAGCTTCCCTCGCCGCACAGCTCCGCCTGGTAGATATTGCCCCCTGACTCTTCCAGGTCCTGAGTTTGAGGCCCTCCTCCACCCCCATACACCCACCTGCATCTCATCCCTGGTGGTCCAGTGGGGAGCATCTCTGCTCTGCTTTCTGCCTTTTATCCTCTGATCTCTTCTTTCCTTAATTTAATCTTTTCTGCATTTCTGTCAATGTCTTTCTCTTTATGCACTTCTGCACTTTCAGCAGCATTTTTCTTGCCTCGTCCCTGCCACTGCTCTTCCCCCATGGCCCTGCACCCCTCCAGTGTCACATTCCCCACCTCCCAGCTGTCCAGATCTCCCCGTCATTCCACTTAATAGTGGCTGCTGTGCGGTGAAGGAGTGGTCTTACTGACTTTCAACCTATTTCAGAGCTGCCCCTGCCTCGGGCAGGCTTCTCTTAGCACTGCAAATAAGACTGTGTCAAGTCTTGTTCACTTTCAAAAGTTTTTAATAAAGTTCTTTCAAAGTTTTTTTCAAAAATCTTGAGTTGTGGTTCAACACATTATTTTCATGGTTGCCAAAGATATATGATGTATCATGACCAAAATCGGTATAACATGGGTTGTAAATCACGTCATAATAACAAATCCCAATGCATTGCGGGCTGTGGAGGAGCCCTTCGTCAGGGGGTTACTCTACTTCCCTTCTTGTAGAGTAACCCCCTGACGAAGGGCTCCTCCACAGCCCGAAATACATTGGGATTTGTTATTATGATGTGATTTACAACCCATGTCATACCGATTTTGGTTTTAAGCATTCGTGAATATACACAGTAATACAGTGAAGACACTACAGATGGACAGAACACAAGTTTTATAAAAATAAGTATTCTTTATATAGACTTAAACACAAGACTACAAACAACAATAATCCACAATACTCCACTTACGATTACTTAAAAGATGATTAAAGTCTCTTAGTTAAAGTTGTTGGTAAATGCGACAAAGTTCTCAACAAAGTACCTGGATGCGTAACGCAAAGTGAACAAAAGGCTTGCAAAGGGGATATGCGTCGGTTCCGTGACCGGGGGGAACGGTTGCATCCTTCCTCAATGCTTGTGCAGAGTAGGGGACTCGTCTTGAGCCTTATCGGTGCGGAGGTGATGCCTAGATTCTCGGCTTGCGGGCCCATTGCGGTGCACAAGATGGCTCCTTGATGCGATGCGATGACCCAGTTGCGATGCGAGAAGATGGCGCCCTTGATGCGGCGATGCAATAATGATGCGATGACGCCCTGGCAGCCTTGCAACGACTCAGTACTTTGGAGCCGCGACAGGCCCTGCGACACGCTTTTCTGGTGATGAGATGGCGACTCTCTCGATGGAGTCACGCTTCTCCGGTGATGGGACAGAAGGCAGCTTTGATGAACAGATGCTTCTAGGGAGATGCTACGAAGGCACGCTTTTCCGGCGTTGCAATGATTTCAGCTGCGGCGGCGACACGCTTCTTCTCGATGCGTCTTGCTTCAAGATCCAAGTGGCACGCAAGTGACTGGAGTCAGAATTCCCAGCAAGGAAATTCAGGAGGGAGCTTGAGGTGAAGTCTTTGGTCCATGAGACTTCAGCAGGAGGTAAGCACAGTTCAAGCCCTTGGAGAATATTCTGTAGATGAAAGTGCTTACAAAGTTCCTTCTCCTTTCCTAAGGCAATAAAGCAACCACTGCAGGCCAACCCAGCAAACAGCACACTGGCAGAGGGGCAGTCCAAACTCTTGCAGCTTCCTTGGTTCTTCTCCTTGGCAGAAAGGTTTCTTGTCCAGAAGTGATTTAATTTCTTGGGATCAGGGTCCCAATATTTATACTCCTAAATCCTTTGTTCTCAGAAGCCAGAGAGGCCTCTGCCTAGTCCAAACCAGTTCCTGGGCACCTTGTTTACATGACTCTCTTCTTTCTTTCACTGTGCAGGGCAGAGACATCAGCCACCCCACAGGAGGTGGAGCCAGCACAGGGGAGGGAAGATACAGCTCTGGAGCACTCTGTTGACATGATTCCTCCTCTCCTTTCACAGTGCAGGGCAGAGATATCAGACAAGCCACAGGGGGGGGAGGCAGCATTGTAGAGGGAAGGCCCAGCCCAATTCAGGACCCAGGAGCAACTCCTCCCTCCCCTCTAGATGCAGATCTCTCTATTCACCACCGGGCTGCCCCAGCCTGTCTCCTGGAATCCCCCAGCCCTGTCACTCACAAACCCAGACAAGAAATACACAACCCAGCAGAGGCAGGCTCAAATGGTTAGGCAAGCAAATACCTGCTTTCTAAAAGTGGTATTTGCAAACACAGAATATTAAAATAAACTTTACTAAAATATGTATTTTATTATTCTGAGTTCAGGCATACTAAATTCGAATTTCTACTGTGTTCCCTGAGTCAGTTAGGATTATAAGAATGTAGTAATCTAACTGCCCATTCTGGCCTATGAGAACAGGTAGCCTTCAATAATGAAAAACGAAAATGGCTGTAATTCACTATTAGAACATGCTACACACATCAGAGCATGTCCTTCCTTATACTTACAATGCACTCTGCCCTAGGGCCTACCATAGGGGTGTGTAATATGAAGCAAAGGGAAGGTTTAGGGACTGGCAAATGGGTGCATTTGGCCAAGTCGACATGGCAGTGCTGGTCTGCACACAGGCCTTGCAAAGGCAGGCCTGAGACACACTTTACAAGCTGCTTCTGTGGTGGCACAACCAGTGCTGCAAGCCCACCAACAGCATTTGATTTACAAGCCCTGGGCACACATGGTGCACTATACTAGGGGGTGACAGATAAATCAAATAACCCAATCATGGAATAACCAATCAGTACATTAATTTAACATAGGGAGCACTTACACTGTGGTACTGATTAGCAGTGGCACAGTGCCCAAAGCATAAATCCAGCAAAAACATATCAAAACAGAGGAGGCGATCTGTCAAAATGGAAGGGAGACTCATGCCAATGATGCCAGGTCTAACAGTCACCTTCTTCACAGAAACCTTGATGAACTCCTGCTCAGCCTCAGACATCGCAATCATCATCCCCGATGGCTACAAAATCATCCATGAGAAACGTGTCAAATGATCAGGATGATGCATCGCCATCATACACAAAGACACTTTTCACCTCACAACCAGCTCTGACGACCACTCACCCGACATTGAGCACCACTACTTACAGATCCAGACCAACCCAAATGCCATCCTTTGCTGCACCCTTGTCTACAGACCTCCGGGTCCCCGTCCCACCTTCAGCGAAGCCATAGCCGACTTCATCGCTCACCACACCCTTTCCTCAACAGTGACCTCAATTTCCATCTGGACAACCCAGAAGAATGCAGCACTCCATCCCTACTGGAGAACCTCACCACCATCAGACTTAAAAAACTGGTCATGATGCCAACCCACTCAGTGGGACACACACTCGACCCAATCTTCTCCGCAAGCAACAACATCTCCGTCAGCCACACCTCTGAGCCACAATTGACCAACCACCACTGCGCATACTTCTCCTTCACCAAACCCACCGTATGCCACCAAGCCTACTGCTATCATCGCAGAAGCTGGAACAAGGTCACCGATGACCAGCTTACCACCTCCCTCAGAAAGACCTCACCACAGAGATCCACGGGTGCCAACACCTCAGCACGTAACCTCCACCACAGGATCTCCGACATCGCTAACACACTGGCCCACGTCAAGAAACCCTCAGGCAAGCAACCCTCCAAGAAAGCCATCTTGTTAACTTCTACCCTCCAAGAGTCCAGATCCACCTGCAGACAGCACGAGAAAAGATTAAGGAGCTGCAAGATCAAGGCAGACCACACAGCCTTCAAATCCACCTTCACCGGACACCACCGCCTCATCAGAACAACAAAGAAAGCAGCCATCGAGCAACACATCAATGCCAATGTACACAACAACAAATAACTCTCTGCCGTAGTCAAAGAATTTGCCAAACCCAGCACAGAGAAAGCAGACATCCCCCATCCCAAGACCTGTGCCACAACATTGCCACATTCTTCCACCGCAAGATCAAGGAGATCTACGATAGCTTCGCAACCCAAGACTCACCCACCCCACTCACAACCACTGCACCCAATGGCTTCAGCCACCAGCAGACCTTAACCAACTGGACTATCCTTACCTCTGATGACACCTTCAGATTCATGAAGAGCATCCACTTCAGAGTCCCCTCTGATCCCTGCCCTCACCACATCTTCAGCAGAGCCGGCACCTCCATCGCACCTGAACTCTGCTGCACCATCAGCTACTCCATCGAGTCCACACCTGTCCCGGAAGACTGGAAGCACGCAGATGTCAGCCCCTTGCTGAAGAAACATTCTCCAAACCTAACGGACCTCAAGAACTATAGACCCATCTCCCTGCTCCCATTCCCAACCAAAGTCATAGACAAAGCCGTCAACGGCCAGCTCTTCAAGTTCGTTAAAACAAACAACATCCTGGACCTCTCTCACTCGGGCTTCAAAAGCAACCACAGCACTGAGACCTCTCTTCCCGCTGCTACAGAAGATATCCTCGCCCTCTTACCATGACAAGACTTCAGCTCTCATTCTCCTGGAACTCTCGGCCGCCTTCGACACCGTCTTCTACCACACCCTCTGTGAAAGACTTCACGACGCCGGCATCCACAACAAAACATTAGAATGGATCCGTTCCTTCCTCACCTGCCAAACGCAGAGAGTCAGACTTCCACTGTTCAAATCAGAACCAACAGAGATCCGCTGAGGAGTGCCTCAGGAATCCTCCTTGAGGCCCACCCTCTTCAACATTTACATGACCATGCTTGCAGCCATCATCAGAAGACACGGACTCAACATCGTCTCCTATGCCGTTGATACCCAGCTGCTTGTCTTCTTCAAAGATGAACCCTGAGCCACCAAGAGCAACTTCCACGACAAGATGAAGGCAGTCGTCATCTTGCTCAGGCCTCAAGCTTAACTCAGACAAGACCAAAGTCTTCATCCTGGGCTCCTCCCTTTCTGTCTGGGATGACTCTTGATGGCCTAAGCGCTCGAAATCCTCCAACACCCAAGGACCATGCATGAAACCTTAGCATAATCCAGGACTCCTCACTCCCAATGAACTGCCAAATCAACGCAGTCTCATCCTCCTGTTTCCACATGCTCCACCTCCTTCGTAAGATCGTCAAGTGAATGCCCACCATGTCCAGGAAATCGGTCACCCATGCGCTCATCAGCAGCAGACTCAACTACGAAAACACACTCCACATCGGCACCACCCAGAAATTCCCAAAATAAGGTCTGTAGACCGTCCAGAATGCATCCTCCAGACTCAACCTGAACATCCCACGCTGTACCACATTACCAGCCACCTGAGAGACCATCACTTGCTTCCTGTCAAGAAGAAAATCACCGTTAAGCTTCTCACGCACACATACAAAGCCCTCCATGACGCCAGCCCTGAATACCTCAACCACCGCCTCTCCTTCTACACTCCCACCAGACAGCTCCACACCACCCAACAGTCCTTTACCACCGTCCCATGGATCCGCGAGACCACGGCTGGATCCTTCTCCTACAACGCTGTGAAGACCTGGAACTCCTTGCCTCTGCACCTCAGGCAATCACCATCGCTGCCACAATTCAGGAAGGACCTCAAGACCTGGCTCTTTGACTGAACCACAGAATCGCCTTGAGACCCTCATGGGTGAGTAGTCACGCTTTATAAGATTCTGATTGATTGATTGTGGGACACCACAGATAATAGATTTTGGATCATAATTAAATAATGGTGGTAGAAACATAGTCTGAATCAGATTAATACCAAAGGTTCAAATCCATTTCACTGGTGGATGGCTATACCGTCCTGAGACCTTGTAAGGGGGTGGTATTGTTAACGGTAACAAAGGCTCCTGACAGATCTAGTAAGACTGGTAGGCCAAATCCTCCACTGTTGACCAATAGCTGTGGGCCACCTAGAATGAAGGTTCTTTAATGTGAATAGATCTGAAGCCTGCTCAGAAAGAATGGAGTGAGTTTGTTGACTCATCAAAAGCTGGTGGAAAGATTTTGGCAAGGAAAGGAAGCAAGGAAATGGTTTGGAGTTACTGGGATCCGAATGTGAAAGAGTGGGTTTTTTTCTCCTTGTATCGAGGTAATGTTGAAAAGTGTGATCAAACTTGAGGTAAGATGTGAGGTTAGTAATCTCATGACCTTGGCTGGGCATAAGCCATTTTGTGAACAAGAAGGTCTGGCAGTGGAGATAGTTTCAGACAGCTTAAGCATGAGGATTTCTCTCAATGAGAAAACCTCTTGTAAGGGGAGCAAGAGTAGGTGCATCTGTTTGCAAATCCCTATATGACTTTATGACTGCCCTGATTGTGTCTATATTAGTAGGGATAACTATTATTGCAGAGTTTTTTAAAAGGGTCACTTGATTTTGACATGCTGAAGGAGCTGCTAGATCCTTCATTACCCTGAATAATTCAATGTTTAAATTGGGGGCTTAGCAGGTATGAGAGGAGTAATTATGTTGCTTAGTCAGTTGGATATGATGTTTATAATTGACAGGGGCAAAGGTGTACTCAACCTTAGCTAACTGTGCTTATTTGAGTTGTCTACTAAGTACATCAATGTCAATATTTCACCACTGTGGTGAAGGTAGTTTTTCAAATAAATGTGGGTTCAGCTTTAATTGTCCAGTGTGATGCATTTGTTAGATGTAATGTTTTGGATGATTGCAAGACCAGGATTCTTTATCTAGCAATAATAGAACAAAATGTGAGTGGCTGAGCCTCCAATCAAGTATTACAGTCAAAATCAGATATGAAACTACTGATTCACTGAGTAATTGCTCACATCATAGGGGTACCTAGGGGTCCCACTCTTAATACTCTATTACCTTTACCTCCATCCCAGAGTTACTTTTTCACCTGGCATCAGTATCTCTGGGTAGTGGAGCGACTGCTACATATAAGAGGGGGCAGGGCACATAATGTGATCCTATATCCTATGTTTGTTTGGTGCAGGACAAATATATTGTCCAAAGGTCCCTTGGACAAGAGTAAAAAAAATAACTTAAATCAATTTTCTCACATCCCTGAGAGAGCAAATGGCATGGGGATCAGATTTAAGATAAGAATCGTTACAAAATAAATTGAAAGCTAATTGTAAGGATGGAATAACGTCATTGTGAGCATTAGATGATAGCAAATAAACTACAGCAGTGGCTCTTAACCTTTTGATTTCTGTGGACGCCCATTGAAGCACTACTGGATGCCAGAGGCCTCCACCTACACAATTTCTATGGTATGAACCTCATAACATTGCACACAGATACAGAAACAAGTATACATTGAACAAATAGAAAAAGTACAACATATTTCTTCATTTTATTGGGAAGTTTGGAGCCTTTCAAAATCTGATTCTATTTTCTAAAAGATAAAGTGATATTTAGACTCTAGCATATTGCTTCATCTTTTTTGCTCTTCATTCAGGCTCGCTTTTTGTAGGCACATACCAGTTCATTATATGAGGCTACAAATCACAGATACCAAGGGCCCCATTATTATGGCGGCTAAGTCCCGGGTTATCCCCCTGCCATATTAGTATGGCGGGGACACTGCGGCAGACGGAAAGACCTTCTGCCGCTTTTCCGCCAGTTGAAATCTCAACCGGGCGGAAAAGGGACACAATATGGTGGATGTGCCTGCAAGACACCACCATTCATATTATGATGAAGGCGGAATATCAACTTACCATGGCGGCTATGCAGCCATGGAAAGGCATTCTGTTCTTGCTGTTGGGGGCCTGTTGGAGGCCTGTTGCGGGCCCCCAGTGAGTTGTGGAGGTGTGGGATGCACATACGGGGTACCTAAGGTACCCCGCTACATCTGCATGCACATGGTGGCAGCAGGCACTGCGGAGTTCCTGTCACGTTGTGCATGCAAATGCACACCATGCATTTTTTACATTGCAGTGGGTGCTGCTTACAGCACCGACTTCCGCAGTGTAAGAAATGCGGGATGCAGCCGCCATGGTGGTGGTCGCATCCTGATTGACATGGTGGGACTGCTGCACCTATGGCGGGCGGTCCCGTTTGCCTTTGCAGTGGCGGGCAGACTTTCTGCCCGCCATCGTAATCAGGGACATCTTAAGGATTTTGGGGGCCCTGGTCCACACATATTTTGGGAGCCCCTGCTCAGAACAGCTTTGAATTTATTATCCAATTTGAGCCCCTGTTTCCCACGCTGTTTCCGCTTCCTCATCTGCTTTAGCGATCCAGTTTGCATCATAGGCATTAGCCTATTTATTCCCGATGTAAACGGATGAGGGCAGCTGACAGCTGTAGGATTTAGTGTTTCTTGCCCTGCTACTAGGGTTTTAATACTTTTTAAATTGTCTATGTGTGTCTGAATTACTTTGTGCTTTTTAACAATTCCTCCTACCTACGCGCACTTTCACTTTACTTGATTGTGCTTGCCTACACCTCCATAGCTGCTCCGATTTGCATCTTGCTTTTCCTTCAGTCCTGGTCCGCTGAGGCTGATACACTGATTGTGTGGAGGGCTGCGCTACAATGGGGCTCCTTACTTACACCCATGCAGTTTTCGCTTCCTCAGCTGCATTAACGATCCAGTTTGCATCATAGGCATAAGCCTATATATTCCTGATGCAAATGGACGCACGCAGCGGGCACGCCTTTGGCACGCTAAAGGCAAGCCTGCCTGCGCCCATCTGCACCCGTCAGCGACCCTGAGGCATCCGGCGCCGGCCATGCTGCCCAATTCCCCTCCGGTGAGTTTCTTCCACTATATTACAATAGGGAAAACCTGCTTAGCCTTAGGCGGCTACCATTATGTTAGTGTACAGTGGCTGATCAGAGCTTGGAGGTAGACTTTCGATGCAATAAGTGTAACTGGTCTGTCCTCCAGCCCAGGAAAATTGCACACAAGATCCTCCCACGCAACAATAAGTGTAAAAACAATAAGAAAACAGAGGACTTAAAGGCCATCCTTTTAAATTGTAGCGCTATGCAACAACATGAACAACACATTTATGACCTACTTTTAGATGAACAGCCTGATCTTTTATTTCTCACTGAGACCTGGCTGTCCGAAGCCTCCAACCCTACTATCACCTCGGCCATCCCTAGGGGTTATAAAATCCCTAGGAGGGACCGACCGAGTGGTGAAAGGGGCAGTGTCATCAAAATTTTCAATAAAAATCTAGGCTTCTCTCCCATCCTGATGGAAAACATCGAGGGTGCAGAGTCCTTAGGCTTCCACTGTACCTTATCCCCTCATCATAGCATAGCTGTTTTTTTTATTTACAGACCTCCCAGTGCAATTGGAAATGTTAATACTACACTTAATACAGCCACCACCTCCCTGGCCTTAAAATGCAACAACTGCCTTATTCTGGGAGACTTCAATATACATATGGACAATGGAAAAGACCCTCAAACAATGTTCTTGTTGGAGAAGCTGCAGGCCTGCAAAATGTTTCTATCTATTTCTTCCACCCATGAGAAGGGCCATACCCTAGACCAAATCTTTCACAACTTTGCCATATCAGTAAGCCTACGTCTTCCCATTACTTGGTCTGACTACCTCCTAATAAAATTCATCAATCCCAACTTTGATACAGCCCCTTGGGCTAACACAGGGCAGAGGGTCCCTAATAACAGGACGTTTCACAAAATATCCATTCCCGATGTTAGCAGACGCCCTCGATCATTCCTCACCGGTGCTGTTTGGCTCCGAACCAACATGGGTGCAGCTGTACCGTTTTTTTCCTGTTCGCAAAAGAGGTCGGCCCCACCAGCTCCATGGTTTAACGATTCCCTCAGATCTAGCAAAAGAAATTGGAGAAAAATGGAATGGAAATGGTGTAAATCCTATCTACCTGAGGACAGGAAGGTGTATAAAGACCCATTAAAAGCTCATGACATTCTCATGAAGGCAGCCAAGAAAGAAAATGCCCAAAATAGGAGTAAGGAAATCTTTAGCGTTATTTAATTACTTTACTGCCTCAAAAGCCGGCACTAATGAAGGGCCATGCACGGAAGAATGGTCTAAGCAAATAGCTCAATTCTTCCACAAAAAGATCTCCGTGATCCAACAAGCCTTCACTAACATCTCAGAGGAAGAACTGACCTTAAATGTAAATAAAATGTAAATTGATACTTGTATAGCGCACTACTCACCCGCAAGGGTCTCAAGGCGCTTGTACGAATACCGCCGTGGAACCCATCCTGGCTTTCCCTGTGAGGTGTCCACTCCTGGGCACCCCCAAGGTGGAGGCCAGGCATCCTTAGCGTTGTGGGGGTCGTTGTGGAGATTAAGCAAGCTACTGCCCAGAGTTGCAGAGTGGGACTCCATGATTGGAATAGGCACCAAGGCAAAAATTATCAGGTCCGTGGAATTTTGAGCCCAAAACCCGCCGGGGCGGTGAATTGAACCCTGGTCCCGGGCTAGACCTCTGCATCAGGGTCTTCCGCTCTAACCATTGAGCCACACTTCTCTACTTCAACCTTAGTTCTAATAGCAAATAATTTTACCTTTTGGATCCTCCATCTTTACTAACTTTCCCTGAGTTTCAGCTTGAAGAGTCACTGACCCTTCTCCAAAGCATTAAGCCTGGCTTTCCTACCAACCCATGTCTAGCGAATATCCTGAACCTATTAACTCCCACCATAAACCCCATAGTAAACCAGCTCTTTAATGCTTGCCTCTCATCAGGCAACATGCAAAAATTATGGAAGAATGCTAAGATTCTTCCACTGATAAATATTACTAATGCCAAATCTCCCTTCTTCCGGCCCTCTCCAAAGTATTAGAGAAGCATGTAAACAAGGCCCTCCAAAAACACATTGAAGTAGGGAAGGTCCTTCATGAGTCCCAATCCGGTTTTAGGGCTAACTACAGTACGGAGTCCGCTCTGCTGGAAGTGACAGAATTTCTCAAAGGTAAGCTGGACCAGGGAGACAAGGCTGTTCTGATATTGCTCGATCTGTCGGTGGCCTTTGATACGGTCTCACATGAGAGGCTCCTGGAATGACTTGCTAACATCGGCCTGGGGGGGGGGACCGCCAAACCGAAGGACCCTGCCAACTACAGGCCAATCTCCCTTCTTCCGGCCCTCTCAAAAGTATTAGAGAAGCATGTAAACAAGGCCCTCCAAAAACACACTGAAGAAGGGAAGCTTCTTCATGAGTCCCAATCCTTTTTTAGGGCTAACTACAGTACGGAGTCCGCACTGCTGGAAGAGACAGAATTTCTCAAAGGTAAGCTGGACCAGGGAGGCAAGGCTGTTCAGATATTGCTCGATCTGTCAGCAGCCTTCGATACGGTCCCACATGAGAGGCTCCTGAAGAGACTTGCTAACATCGGCCTGGGGGGTGGACCACCAAACCGAAGGACCTTGCCAACTACAGGCCAATCTCCCTTCTTCCGACCCTTTCCAAAGTATTAGAGAAGCATGTAAACAAGGCCCTTCAAAAACACATTAAAGAAGGGAAGCTCCTTCATGAGTCCCAATCTGGTTTTAGGGCTAACTACAGTACGGAGTCCGCTCTGCTGGAAGTGACAGAATTTCTCAAAGGTAAGCTGGACCAGGGAGGCAGGGCTGTTCTGATACTGCTGGATCTGTCAGCGGCCTTCGATACGGTCCCACATGAGAGGCTCCTGGAGAGACTTGCTAACATCGGCCTGGGGGGGGGGACCGCCTTAACATGGATGTCATCCTTCTTGGCAAATAGATCTCAGGACATCTGGCACCCCCCTTTCTCATAGCTGGTTCCGGCCATGAATTAAGGTGTCCCTCAGTGCTCCATTCTCAGTCTTCCCCTTTTTAATATATATCTATCCCCCCTTGCATTTCTGGTAGAGGAAGAGGGCGCCAAATTGTTTCCTATGTTGATGACACTCAGCTGATTTTTACATGTGAAAAAGGAACCGACTTTGACAGGGCAATGATTAGGTCTTGCCTCACAAAGGTTTTTAAATGGCTTAAGATCAATCAGCTGAAGTGCAATCCTGACAAAATTGAAGTTGTTTTCTTTGGTAATCCAGAAACGCCTGACTGGAGCGCTTGATGGCCAAAAGAACTGCCGCCCCCACCAGCAGAAAAGGATAGAGTCAAAAACATAGGAATTGCCATAGACAAGACACTCTCCATGTGCTTTCACATCCAAAATCTAACTGGCGCTTGATTTGGCATACTCAGGATGCAAAAAAAAATTCCTGCCACTGTTAACACTTGAGAGCAGAAAGATCATGGTGCAGGCTTTGGTGCCCTTAAAGCTTGACTATGTCAACAGCTTGTACCTCGGTCTTCCCAATTCCCTTATCCAGCTCCTACAAGTAGTACAAAACATGGTGGCCAGAGCCATCCTGAGACCTAAACCCAGATCTAGTATGACCCCTATTCTTAAGTCTCTACACTAGTGACACATAAAAGAACGGATCAACTTCAAAGCAATGACCATCTTCTTTAAAGTTTTCCACAGCTTAGGAGCTGGCTACCTAAATAAGTCCGTTAATAGCTACACAACATCT
This sequence comes from Lissotriton helveticus, assembly GCF_964261635.1. Lineage (NCBI taxonomy): Eukaryota > Metazoa > Chordata > Amphibia > Caudata > Salamandridae > Lissotriton > Lissotriton helveticus. Next base: position 646,764,712 of record NC_136070.1, read on the forward strand.
AGACCCTTAAGATCTTCCAATGCTTACCTAGCCATCGTGCCTAAAATATGCCGTGCCCTCACTGGAGGCAGATCCCTCGTCTTCCTAAGCACAAAAGTGTGGAATAGACTCCCTGAGTCTCTGAGACTAACCACAGACCTACTCTCTTTCAGGAAGAACTTAAAAACCTGACTTTTTAATAACTGATCGGTCTTTTACACGTTTTCTTCCTGCTGTCACACACCAGGACACTCTAGCATGAGTAGCTGGGCTCTTTATTAAATACACTATTTCATTTCATTAGGGACCTGACAGTGCAAAGGAACACTCGTCCAAATTCTAAGGGTCTTATTTATGAGGCCTTGCGTCACTTTTATGCCACCGGGGGTCACTTTTTGTGATGCACTGGCAGCGTACAAAATATGCCATGTTGAGCCCTATTTACAAAGTGACGCATCTAGGCAGATGTGTCACTTTGTAAACCCCTGCACCACATTATACCTGCATCACTTTATAATGTGGTGCAGGGTGGGTGTTCCCCCTGCAAAAAGCCTCATAGAAGTGGTGCATTGAAATATATGAGAACTCAGTGCGCCACTTCTAGGACACCATTGCGTCAATATCTTAAACCTGCCTCCCAGCAGGTGTATGTCAAATGGCAGGCCCTGCGTCTATTTTTAGACACACCCCAGCAATGCATCACTTTTGCGCCTACAGATACGCATCTGTAACTCCTTCAGACATAATGCGTTATAGAGTAAATTTGATGCATCCATCATGTCGCAAGGAAGGTGCACTAAGAAGTGATGCATCACTGTTTTCACACAGCGATTCATCACTTTCCATAAATAAGGCCCTAAATGTGTTTACATCTAATATTCAGGGATAGTTATGTGTGTTTTCAATATTGTAATACAGCAGCAGCTTACCAATATTACTGCAAATAATCTCTGTGACGCCCTCCCATTTCTTATATGTTTTGATCTAAAAGAAACGTTTTTAATGTATTTTACATGAAACATAAACACAACATTTCTTTGCAAAATGGCTGTACTAGACTCTCACACATCAGGTACATAAAAAACTAAATTAAAGGAATCTGTTTAAGAAATATTCAAGTTCATCAGGGCAAAACTCTGGAGAACGGAGCTGACTCTGCCAGGGGTCCTCCTGAAAGGCTGGGGCCCTGGGCCAGAGCCTACTTTGCCCATGCATTAAAACGTCTCCGATCGTAATGATGCCTGAAGTTCTGTTTTTTGCACTTGCAGTGCTTTCAGTCATCAAGCTAAGGATACCAACTTCATTTTTACCCTCCAGGTTCAAATTCACATTTACAGAATGTTTTAAAATGTTAATATTTCAATTTTGCTTTTTTAATGTGTATGTATGTATCTATCTATCTATCTATCTATCTATCTATCTATCTATCTATCTATCTATCTATATATATATATATATATATATATATATATTACCTACTGGCGGACGCCAGTGGGTATATATAGTTAGGATCGATTTCCATAGGGAAATCGCAACATTCTATTTGGAATAACTTTGGCGCCGGTTGAGCAATCAGGCTGAATTTTTCAGCAACTTTGCCTCGCGGCTCTCCGCTCCTTCCCTGAAAGTTTGGGGGGGGATTCGTCAAGCGGGGGCTGAGATAAAAGGGGGGTCCCAAAACGTGTTTTCCCCATGTTAATTTCCATAGGGCGGTCTGTCGCAGTTTTAGCTCGAACGGCTGAATGGATTTGCACCAAACTTGGCAACATTGTAGGGACTGGTAGCCCGATGTGCCTTTGCTATGTCTCAAAATATGTGCTCCAGTGGATTTTGAGTAATTTAGGTTTAAAAAAAATTATATATCTGTAAGCGCGCCCCGGTACGCGTACCGGGGAGCGCTCCGGGCGTGCCACGCGACTTGCGCACGGCAAGCTGATTGGTTCTCGGGTGTCTGTAAACATTCGAAACAGTCAGCAGCGGCCGCCATCTTGTGTCTCGGTAGGATTGAGATACAAGAGGTGGCAAAAATCAAAGGGAGAAATGAGCAAAAGGGGGCAGGGTACACCCCCCCTGACCCCCTAGGTTTGATGTGGGGGCCATAAAAGGGTCAAACACTTTTTTTTTTCGATTTTCGCGGGGGGAGCGCCCGGTACGAGCACCGGGGAGCGTACCAGGGAGCGTACTTAGGTGAAAAATAGTGAAAATAATAGTGTAAAATAATCATTTCGAGTGATTACAGGTAGGGTAGCTCTGAAAAGAGCTTTTGGGTTCTGTGTCTGTTTTAGGTACCTACAAGTGTGTCCCACACACACCCACATGCACACAACCCCACACCCACACACCCACACACTCCCCACACACACTTCACACATGCACACTTCCACCCACAGTCAACACCCCACACCCCCACATCGACACCTTACACATCCACACCCACACCCACATCCCACACACCCACACTCAAACACACACCTCACCCCCCTTCCACCACACACACACACACACATGCACATACACACAAATATCTCACAGACACACCCCACACATCCCACACACACATCTCCCCCCCACACACACACAGAGACAACTCACAGACACATCCACACATCTCACACATACATACACATCCTACACACATACCTCCCACACCCACACACACCCCACACACACCTCACACACCCACACTCCCACCTACACTCAAACACCACACACACTCACAACCACACACACACCTTACATACCCATATCCCCACCCACATCCATATACCCCACACACCTATACACCTCATCCCCCTAGACACACACACACACACATACACACCTCACAGACACCCCCCGCACATCCCCCACACACACCTCCCCCACATCTACACATGGGGAAAACTAAGTGAAACACTAAAATAATAATTTAAAGTGCTTAGAGGTAGGGTATCTCTGAATAGAGTTGTTGTGTTGTTTGGGTGTTTTAAGTACCAACATGTAGGTACCAATGCTGGGTCTTAAAGTCAATGTACACCGCCTCCTCTGTAGATAATTTGCATGTTGTTACAGAAGTTATTGTGGTATATGGAATCTATACCATATCTGTCAGGGAAGCAGAAACAACATGGAGGCAGGAGATGAAAAAGAGATGTCAAATACACATTGGAGATAATATAGTGGGAGAAAGGAAGTAACTATGAGCAAAATGACTATGTAACACAAATACGTTGCACAGTATACTATAAGTCTGACTTTATATTATAATCAATTTGGTACTAGTTTATGAATTACATATAATAATGAATAATGTCTCGAACAATTTTTGATTATTAAATATACATTTATTTTTCTGATTCTTTTTCAAAATTTAATAGAACGTCTAACATTTGACTGTCCGAAATGTTCTCTTGTTGAGTGAACATAACTTCCAACATTTGACTGTCAGAAACGTCCTCATATTGAATTAACAAATCCACAGATTCTACACATTGTAGAAGTTCATGGTCCCGTGATTCATCCATGAATTCCAAGTCAATGGGTTCAATGATTTCCTCATTGTTCATCTCTAGGACAATTTCAAAGGAAATGTTCTGTTCTCCTTCCATTTTTGTGCTGAAATTTACATTAAAAAAAAATCAGTAGAAATATGGCACTGTTGGGTTTAAGTTCAGACAGGTATTTTTGATTTTTTAATAGTGAAGTTAACTTTGGGCAATGTATGGTAACAGGCAGGAAGTAGAAATATTAAAAAGTGCCTGTGAAGAAGCGTAAGTAAATTCATAATTATAGCAGAGAAGCCTAAGTCAATTTATAAATATAACAGAGGAGTCTATCTCTATCTATAACTATAGCAGAGGGATAGTAAATAACTATCAGAAAAAGTTTTTAAAAAATAACTTAAAGTACCCCTTACAAATTATCAACTTACTTTACAGAGAGGTGAAGAAGACAAAATGCGAAAATCCTTTCAAGATGTACCTCAGGTAGTTGTAGTCAAAATGGCCGTGTTTCCCTCTCATTTTTCATTTATATTCATGTACATAACCAATCAAATGTCAGGAAAAAAAATAGAAAATGAAAGTAACATTTTAATTGGTTGTCAATTCTAACACTTCAGATGTGTTTTTGTTATGTAATTTACCTCAGGATATTTAGACAGGGCTACAGGCCAAATGGCTGAATGGAATTCCACCAAATTTGGGAAAATTGTAGGGACTGGTATGTAGTATTGCCTATTCTATATTTGGTGAACTTTTCTACAGAGGTTTTTATGTAAATTAACTTTTAAACATTTTTGGGAGCGCTCACCGGTGCGCGCCCCAGTACGCGTACCGGTAGCGCTACGGGAGTCCTCCATTTTGTGTTTCGGTAGATTTCAGACAGAAAATGGAGGACAAACAACGTTGGGAATGGGTATAAGGGGGCATCGTAGGCACTGCTTGACCCTCTAGGTTTTCTGAGGGGGTCTTAGGAGGCCGAAATAGGCAAACAAGAAAAAAAAAGGTTTTCTTTTTCGCGGGGGGAGCGCCCGGTACGCGCACCGGGAAGCGTACCGGGGAGCGTACTATAGTGAAAAATAGTGAAAAAAGTTAGAAAAAGATAATCATTTGGAGTGATCAGAGATAGGGTAGCCCTGAAAAGGGCTTTTGGGTTCTGTGGCTGATAAAGGTACCTACAAGTAGGTACCAATGCACAGTCTTAAATTCAGGAGGAATATTCTATTCCCTTCATCTGAGAAGTGCACACCATCTTCTCTGTAAATATCTTGCATGTTGTAACGCAAGTTGTTGTTGTATATTGAACCCATTCCATAGTCTCTCATGTAAGCAGAAACAGATTTATTCACATGTTTCCGTGCTTTTTCAAATTGTGGACAAAATTGGTTGGACCACTTCCATTTCTGCCTTTGGCATATATTGGAATATACCAAGGCAGTTTGTGGAAAAAGTGCCATCAATTGCTCAAAGGTGTCCTTTAAAAGCATTTCCAGACCTACCCCTGTCAAAGTGCCCAAGTCATTTCCTCCACAGTGCACAATTAACAGGTCAGGGTGTGGCAAATGCAAAAAGGTTTTCGCCAATGGAATCAATTGGTGACATTTTAATCCTCTGTGGCCAATCCATTTTATGTTCACGTTTGATAAATCAAGGTTGTGTAAATTTCTGGTACTAGCATACCTTTGAGACCAGTGGATATAGCTATGTCCAATAATCCAGACAGAATACATGGTCAGAGGAGATTCTGGTGCAGTTAGATGAAGTGTGGAAAAGAAATGGCAGTTGGAATAATAGGAGTTTGCAAAAAAAAAACTGTGGATTTTCAGTGCTCTTGAATCACAAGCAATGATTGGTAGAATGAGATAGGTGAAAACTGAAAGTTAGGGTGCATGGTTGTGTTCTGTGTAAGAAGTAATTTGAATGGTTAAAAAAAGTTATTTAAAGAAACCTTACAACAGATAAGCTGGTGTATTTGCAAGTCAAAGATCCTTGCAGAGGTGATTTGCAACATTGTAGAATAAACTTTTAACCCTGGGAGCTCAGTGAGGAGGGAGTTGCTATGGTAACAGGTAGAAAGGGCTGAGGGGGGGAAGGGTGTTGGTTTGAAAATAGAGAGGGAAGAGTTTTAATTGCTTAACAAAAAGGGATATCTGTGTAGAATTAGAGGTTTTCTGTGCCTTTATGGTTTGCAGTGCCTGGAGAACATACCTTTTGCTCTGCTAAAGAAATATTGGTGTGTGTATCTGACACTGTTGTGAATCTCCTAAAGCATTTGTAAAGGTGAGTTATGATTCATTTAATACACATAGAGACTTGTATACTCTATGGAGAAGATTTGGAAGGAAATTGTGGTCTTTACATGTTGCTTTGTGTCATGCTTTTTGATAATGCTTGGTAAAAAGTTTTTACTGCATAGAGTAATTGTATTTTGTAAAATTGTGAATTTTTAGTCGTGACATGGAATGCTTCTACGTAGGACCTGTGCTGTGTTTTGTAAATGTGATGTAAAAAACGATTTTGGGGGGAAAAAATAGTTTTTACATTTTTTAAAAGGAATAAAGAATGTGTGCATGTTTAATAGAAATACATTTGACTCTTTACAATGATGTTACCTGTGTTAACTCAGTGTAGGAAACATATTGAGTTTGTTTGCATAGAGGAATTGTAATTTGTAAAATGGTGAAGCTTCATGTGAAAGCTTTTGCCTTAGTCTTATCCCTGCTGTGAGGCAGATGGTTGTACATAGGATCTGTGCTGTGTTTCCTAAATGTGATGTTAAAAACGATTTTGGGGAAAAGAATGTTTTTTACATATTTGAGTATATTGTGGCACAGAGGTTTAAAAAGTGACGCATCTAATTACATGTGTCTCTTTTTAAATATGGTGCAAAAAGGTACATGTTTGGGGTTTCTTGGGGAGCGTAGGTGGTGAGGCTTGTGTCTAAGAGTGCAGTGGACTAGGCTTCATGAAGCCTATCCCTGACTGCACTGTTAGACACAGGTGTGAATTTGACTCTTTACAATGATGTTACATGTGTTAACTCAGTGTAGGAAGCATATTGAGTTTGTTTGCATAGAGGAATTGTATTTTATAAAATTATGAAGCTTCATGTGAAAGCTTTTGCCTTAGTCTTATCCCTGCTGTGAGGCAGATGGTTGTACATAGGATCTGTGCTGTGTTTCCTAAATGTGATTTCAAAATCGATTTTGAGGAAATGAATGTTTTTTTACATATTTGAGTATATTGTGACGCAGAGGTTTAAAACGTGACGCATCTAATTACATGTGTCTCTTTTTAAATATGGTGCAAAAAGTACATGTTTGGGATTTCCTGGGGAGCGTAGGTGGTGAGGCTTGTGTCTAAGAGTGCAGTGGACTAGACTTCATGAAGCCTATCCCTGACTGCACTGTTAGACACAGGTGTGAATTTGACTCTTTACAATGATGTTACATGTGTTAACTCAGTGTAGGAAGCATATTGAGTTTGTTTGCATAGAGGAATTGTAATTTGTAAAATTGTGAAGCTTCATGTGAAAGCTTTTGCCTTAGTCTTATCCCTGCTGTGAGGCATATGGTTGTACATAGGATCTGTGCTGTGTTTCCTAAATGTGATGTCAAAAACGATTTTGGGGAAATTAATGTTTTTTACATATTTGAGTATATTGTGGCACAGAGGTTTAAAACGTGACACATCTAATTACATGTGTCACTTTTTAAATATGGTGCAAAAAGGTACATGTTTGGGCTTTCCTGGGGAGCGTAGGTAGTGAGGCTTGTGTCTAAAAGTGCAGTGGACTAGGCTTCATGAAGCATACAAATAGTTTTTACATTTTTTAAAAGGAATAAAGAATGTGTGCATGTTTAATAGAAATACATTTGACTCTTTACAATGATGTTAGCTGTGTTAACTCAGTGTTGGAAGCATATTGAGTTTGTTTGCATTGAGGAATTGTATTTTGTAAAATTGTGAAGCTTCATGTGCAAGATTTTGCCTCAGTCTTATCCCTGCTGTGAGGCAGATGGTTGTAAATATGATCTGTGCTGTGTTTCCTAAATGTGATGTCAAAAACAATTTTGGGGAAAATAAATGGATTTTACATTTTGAGTATAATGTGGCGCAAAGGTTTAAAAAATGACGCATACATGCATCACTTCTTAAATATGGGGAAAAAAGGTACATGTTTGGGCTTTCCTGGGGAGCCTAGGTGGTGAGGATTGTATCTAAGTGTGCAGTGGTCTAGGCTTCATGAAGCATATCCCTGTCTGCATTCTTAGACACAGGTGTCAATTTGACTCTTTACAATGATGTTAGCTGTGTTTTAAAAAGGTGGAGGAAGCATATCGAGTTTGTTTGCATAGAGGAATTGTATTTTGTAAAATTGTGAAGCTCCATCAGAAAGCGTTTGCCTCACTCTTATTCCTGTTGTGAGGCAGGTGCAAGATTTTGCCTCAGTCTTATCCCTGCTGTGAGGCAGATGGATGTAAATAGGATCTGTGCTGTGTTTTCTAAATGTAATGTCAAAAACGATTTTGGGGAAAATAAATGGGTTTTACATTTTTGAGTATAATGTGGCACAGAGGTTTAAAAAGTGAAGCATCTACCTACATGCGTCACTTTTTAAATATGGGGCAAAAAAAGGTACTTGTTTGGGTTTTCCTGGGGAGCATAGGTGTTGAGGCTTGTGTCTAAGAGTGCAGTGGATTAGGCTTCATGAAGCCTATCTCTGCTGCATTCTTAGACACAGGTGTTTTGAGGCAAAATCTTGCACTTGTCTCACAAGAGGAATAAGACTGAGGCAAACGCTTTCTCATGGAGCTTCACAATTTTACAAAATACAATTCCTCTATGTAAACAAACTCAATATGCTTCCTACACTGATTTAAAACACAGGTAACATCATTGTAAAGAGTCAAATTGACACCTGTCTCTAAGAATGCAGACAGGGATATGCTTCATGAAGCCTAGTCCACTACACACTTAGATACAATCCTCACCATCTAGGCTCCCCAGGAAAGCCCAAACATGTACCTTATTTCCCCATATTTAAAAAGTGACGCATGTATGCGTTATTTTTTAAACCTTTGCGCCACATTATACTCAAAAATGTAAAATACATTTATTTTCCCCCAAATCGTTTTTGATATCAAATTTAGGAAACACAGCACAGATCATATTTACAATCATCTGCCTCACAACAGGGATAAGCCTGAGGCAAAATCTTGCACCTGCCTCACAACAGGAATAAGACTGAGGCAAACGCTTTCACATGGAGCTTCACAATTTTACAAAATGCAATTCCTCTATGGAAACAAACTCAATATGATTCCTACACTGATTTAAAACACAGCTAACATCACTGTAAAGAGTCAAATTGACACCTGCGTCTAAGAATGCAGACAGGTATATGCTTCATGAAGCCTAGTCCACTGCACTCTTAGACACAAGCTTCACCAACTACGCTCCCCAGGAAAACCCAAACAAGTACCTTTTTGCTCCATATTTAAAAATTGATGCATGTAGGTAGATGCGTCACTTTTTAAACCTCTGCGCCACGTTATAATCAAAAATGTAAAAACCAATCATTTTCTCCAAAATCGTTTTTGACATCACATTTAGGAAACACAGCACAGATCCTATTTACAATCATCTGCCTCACAGCAGGGATAAGACTGAGGCAAAATCTTGCACCTGCCTCACAACAGGAATAAGACTGAGGCAAACGCTTTCTCAATGGAGCTTCACAATTTTATAAAATACAATTCTATATAACTATATAACTCAATATTTTCTTGGGAAGCATAGGTGGTGAAGCCTGCGTATAAGAGTGCAGTGGAGTTAGACATAGGTCTGATCTTCTTTGTAGTTGTGGACAGAGCTGTCTTCCACTATATTTTTCAATACAGTCCTCACCTTTTGTGCACCACTGGAGAATCCTCACCTGATCTGAAACCCTGTATTGATCGTTTGCTTTTTGTCATTGCTTTGTTGTTTGGTAATAGTGGTCTATAATGTGCTACTGTTTTTCTTTAACACAGATTGAAATCGTTATTTGAAGAAAAAGCAAAGATGCCCACAAAGGAAAGGACAAAGAAACAACGTAACCAGGAAAAATCAAAAACAGCAACGGAATTACAGCATTCTCCACAACAGATACTTCAAAAAACAGGAACAAAGCTCCTGGTAAGACAACTAAGTCTTTTTTACGCAACATATGTACATCCAGAAAAAATAATGGACACCATGTAGAAAAAGAAAATGAGAGAGTAAGATTGAAAAGGAAGGAGAGAACTTCAAAGAATTCTAAAACTGGAGCAGGAGAGAATAATATGTATAGGAATAGAAGGCAGAATCAGTTTAGAGACATTCGTAGACGAATGTTTCGCAATAGGGTGGTTTTAAATTTGTTAAAAAACATTAGGAAAGGTAAACAGAGAGCTGCTTTTTATAAGAAAAAGAAAAGTGTAGAGAAGATTGTTGATCAGGCTTTTGAAGTTAAGAAAAAAATATTTATTTTAATAATCAATAGAATTAGGACACTTAACAAAACAATTGATGTTTTCAAATCAAACAGTAGATGGAAAAGAGTAATTAATCGGACTAATTTTTGTAATTTTTTTTCTGGAGAATGGATGCACAGTTCAAGTTGTGAGCCATTTTTTAATGAGGGGAGTTACTTCCAGGAGAATGATTTAGTGCATGCAGTTGACACCAGTGGTCGAGCGTATGAAGTGAAAGACGGTTGTCCGATTGAAAAAGAGAAACTTGTGTCTAGAGAACCAGAAGAGGTGTTATCTGATGGAGTTTTAGGGAGACGTACTAAGGGTCCAGTGTACACTTGGAAGTGTAGTAGTATTTGTAGTGTGCGACAGGAATAAATTGATTTGTTTTGTAATTTCTTACGTACATATAGTAAGAAAAGTCTAAAGCAGAAAATGAAGTTGTTGCAAGACTTACAGCCTGATTCATGAAGCGAAATAGCGCCCGCAATGGCTGCGAAAACGCAATTGCGGGTGCAAAACACGGAATCGGCATTCAAGGAACGAAATAGCGAAATCGCTAAAAAATAATAGCGAGCGGAATAGCGATTACGCTGTAAAAGTCGCAGACTCCGGGAAGTCGAGCATTAGCGAAAAAGAAATAGCGACCAACCACGGAATCTGCGAATTGGATAGCAAAACGCAATATTGTCTCAATCGGCATTCATGAAAGAAATACATTAGCGAAAAATCGCTAAATCGCACATTAGCGCGGCGCAATTTAAGGACAACTCAAAGCAGGTGGTAACCATAAAAGCCATGATTAACCAAATTTTGAAAAACTGTTAGCCAATCACCAACAGGTCCAGGCCTGACCAATCACACATAAGGACATTCAGCAGCAGCAATAGGCGTTCCACAATGCCTGGGATGTACATGGTGGTGAGGCGGCGAAGGCTACAGCGAGCAGCACGGAGGAGACGCATGAGGCAGGCACGGATTTACCGGCAGCGGGTCACCTTGCTGGGGCAAACCAGAGAACAGATTTATGCTAAATACAGGCTGAATGGGGAAATGATCACCTGGCTGATACAAGAACTCGACCCCATCATGCAGCACCCAACAAGGCGAAACAATTCTGTGCCCACACATGTGCAGGTATTGTGCAGCCTGCACCTCCTGGCATCCGGCAGTTTCCAGGACATAGTAGCCGCTGCTGGGGGGATTTCCCAGCCCACCATGTCACGCTGCCTCCACACTTTTGTTGACGCCATGCTCACCCAGCTCCACCGGCACATCACATTTCCCACGAGCCAACAGGATTTGGACCTCACAAAACTTCAATTTTATAATGTTGCCCATTTTCCCCATGTCCTTGGCTGCATAGACTGTACCCACGTCGCCATCTGCCCACCAGCTGCCACGGAGTATATGCACCGCAACAGGAAGTCGTACCACTCCCTCAACATACAGATGGTCTGCAATGCCAAGACCATCATCACTGACATTGTGGCCCAGTACCCAGGGAGTACCCATGACTCCTTTATCTTCAGGCACAGTGGACTCCACACACGACTGATCAGGGGAGAGTTTGGGGAAGGACACCTACTTGGTAAGTACACTTTGTCGACAATGTCACATTGCTATGAAGTAACTGCGCTGCACAGGCAATCAACATCTGCATCCTCTCATTCAGGTGACAGTGGCTACGCCCTACGGGAATACCTCCTGACCCCTTACCTCAACCCTGCGACACCTCAGCAACGCCGCTACAATGTTGCGCACATCCGGACAAGGAACTGTATTGAAAGGACATTTGGCCTGCTCAAGAGCAGGTTCCGTATACTGCACAAGACAGGTGGGGCCATGTATTACAGTCCTGCAGCGTGCTGCCGCATTGTGGCTGTCTGTGCAATGCTTCATAACATTGCAACCAAGCGCCGGATACCAGTTGACATCTCAGGCAGTGAATCTGAGGGGGACGACCGGCCACCAGCACATGCGCACCATGCACGCGGGGAGAACCCAGCTGAAGGCCACAGACGTCGCAACCACATCACAGCTAACAATTTCTAGCCCACCCCCTTCCCCCACCCCACATATCACAATTGCATGCAAACTGTAATGATTACACAAGGCGTATGTGTGCACCAAAATAAATGTATTTGTTTGAATCACAAAAAAATAAATGGGTCTTCGTAACAACTATATACAAAAAGCAGTATTCATGCATACTGCATGAGACGCTCCATTGCAGGCTTAAGTTCAGCCTGCGCCTGTGTCCCTGTCACAATGTCATTGGCGTCTCCGGCGCACAATTCCCAGGCGCCTGGGAGCCTCTTCCTCTTCCTGGGCAGCTGGAGGTGGGGCAGCCCTTGCGCTGCGCCTAGGTGGGGGGGCCTGCGTGGCAGAGTGGCTGCTGACACTAGAGGCACCCTCACTAGCATCATCACCCCCCACAATTGCCGGAATCACAGGTGCGTGCAGTGCGGTGACCGCGGTTGTCAAATGCTCCAGCACCCGGGTAATATCCTCGCAGCACTGGACGAGTTGGTGCTGCTGGGTTAAGGAGCGGCGCGCAAGCAGGGTGGTGGCATTTGCCGAGGCATAATTGGAGCGGCTGTAGGTGGACATCCGGCTCAGCAACTGGTGGTGGCGCCTGCTAGCAACACTTCGGTGCTTCACCAGCGCAGCAGTGTTGTGTTCCATAGCCGTCGTCATGCGGTCAATGGCCGCCGTCATGCGGTCCACCCTGTCGCCCACTCCCGCAACATTGCGGCCGATCTTCTGCAGCTGGAGCTGGATGGCTCCCTGCTGCTGCGACTGGCGCTGGTGTAAACGCAGCATGCGACGCTCCACACTCATGCATGCGTGGAAGTGGCCATTGCCCCTCCTGGTGGTCGGCCGCTGTGTAGCCGATGTGGCTGGCCCAGATGGTGGTGGACGAGCTGCAGGTCTTGCAGCAGCTGGTGTTGCAGGTGCGGCAGGTGTGGTGGGTGGCCTGGCCTTGGCAGCCGGTGGGCCTGAGGCGGATGCGGCAGGTGTGGTGGGTGGCCTGGCCTTGGCAGCCGGTGGGCCTGAGGCGGATGCGGCAGGTGTGGTGGGTGGCCTGGCCTTGGCAGCCGGTGGGCCTGAGGCGGATGCGGCAGGTGTGGTGGGTGGCCTGGCCTTGGCAGCCGGTGGGCCTGAGGCGGATGCAGCAGGCAAGGTGGGTGGCCTGGCTGCTGGTGTTGGCGCTGGCGCAGGGGCTGGTGGCTGGGTGGCAGGTAGGGATTCCTCCTCCTGGGCCTCCTCGTCGATCAGCAGCCTCTCACTGTCGCTGCTATCTCCTGCACCTGTGAGGGTAAGTGGATACTCATTAGGTGCATGTGACTGACAGACGTGCAGATGTTACATGCATGCTGGGTGTCATTCCCTGGGTGGCTGTGTATTTGCGCACTTTGGAACCTTTCGGGCCGCATTGTGGTAGTACTACATTGTGGACATACTACGTCTCCCACAATGCTTCAGGGCATTTCCTGATGCACGGCATGACTAAGGGCCAATGAGTGAGCCTATTTGGTCATGGGCGGTCATAGGGACAGGGTCGCAGTCGCATGCCACTTACCTTGGGTGTCTTGGGTGGGGCGGGAGGAGTCCAGAGGGGTGACGCCAACACACGCCTCCCTCTCCAACGTGTCCTCTACCCGGTCCTCCAGGGGGGTGTTGGGTGGGACAGTCGGGCCACCTCCTCCGGTGCCTGATGCCTCACCAAGGCGCTCCGCAACCCTCTCCTTGGCACGCCCTCGGAGGTCGTACCACCGCTTTTTTAATTCCTCCAGGGACCTGTCCGCAACTCCCACAGAGTTCACACTTGCGGCAATCCCCACCCAGATCCTCCTCTTCTCCTGCTCGGGGACCCTCCGGGAGTTTGCACCGAACAGCTGGTCGTGGTTGGCCACCACACCCTCTATGAGGTTCTCCAGCTCCTGTTCAGAAAATTTCAATTTGCGCTTTCGGCCAGCGCTGTTGCTGGGTCCGGGCTGCGGGTCGTCTGACATAGCGGTCGCTATTTCGGCGGGGTCGGGATGCGCAAACGGCGGGTTGGTGGCAGCTTTCTGTCGTGGACAGTCGACTGTTAGCGTCACTGTGGTGTTTGGGGGTGGGATTTGGCTGCTTCCTGGTTGTGATGTCATCACGGTGCTCGGAATGCGTCTTCCCGTTTTCCTGATCCCGCGAGAATGCGACTCGCGATCCCGTGCAATCGGGATTGCGAGCGCAATCTCGTGCGATCGGGATTGCGAGTCGCAATCCCGATCGCAGGTAGCCGGAAATAGCGATTATTCTGCGTTTTTTGTGGGTCGCTAACGGCTTTAGCGCCCGCATGCGAGTCGCTATTTTTTCTCAGAAAAGTACATGAATGCCGTTTTGCGTTTCCTCAATAGCGAGTCGCTATTGATCGCTATTAGGGACACGCAAAACGGCCCGTACATGAATCAGGCTGTTAGATCCTTGCAGAGTGAGAGGAATCACAGGTTTGCAAGGCCATTCACTGGCTTGTCTTTCTAGAAAAGTCTGTCAGATTGTTTTTCATCATTTTAGGATGTTAGCAGTGCATCATACCAAAATGAGGAAATTAGTGAGAATGTTGTATTATGCAAAAAGTCCAGCACTTAAGCTTAAACAATTAAACAGTGCTCTTTTGCATGGAACAGAATTAGATGTGAAGATTTGTGAAGAAATTGAGGTTTGTTATTTTCGCGAGCAAGAGGACAGTGTAGAAATTGAGACAGCAATTCAAGGTAATGTGGAAGACAATGTACAGATTTTAAATAAAGAAAAGATGGAGAAGGAAATTACCAGGTTTAAGGTGAAATCAAGTGAAAGGCCGAATTTTACTTGTGTGTGTTGTCGACGGACTCATTATAAGATTCAGACTAGGTTAGTTGATTTATATGCAAAAAGTGAAAAGATGGATAATTATGAGTGGAAAGATTTAGCAACTTATTTGTGGGTGGAGAATTCTTTTGATTTGAGTTCTGATCAGCGTATTTGTAAATATTGTTATGACAAATTAAATCAAAACAGAATGCCTGCTAGAGCTGTTCATAATAATCTGGAGTTGATAGACATTCCCCGTGAATTGATGGATTTAAATACATATGAGTCTATTTTGATTGAATGTGTCCATCCTTTTCAGGCAATTGTTCGCATGGAGCCTAAGATAGGGAAATTGCCTCCTACAGATTTGCAGAGAGGATTAAAGGGAAGAGTTGTTTATTTGCCCCTAGATTTGAAAAAAAATATTGATACAATTGGTATAGAAAAAGTAGAAGAGGAATCTTTAGTTATTCTAGTTAATGGGGTTCCAACAAAGAGTAAAAAAATCTGGCAAGATTTAGTGGATGTTAGGAAAGTCAAAAAGGCAACGTTGTATTTAGTCAAAAACAATGAGTACTACAAAGATGTATGTGTTGCAGCAGAGGAAACAGCTACAGATGAAAACAGTGATTGTTCAGGCGGCCAAATTGAAAAAGTTGATGTGTCTAGAAGTGAAGAAATATATGAACATTATACTGTTCATCCTTTGCATTCCGAAGAAGTAATGGGGAATGCAATTGAATTGTTTAAAATGAAAACAGCAAAAGGAAGTCCCATTAGTGTATGGGAAGAAAGTTTGGAAGCTCGTTGTTTTCCACAGCTATTTCCAACAGGTCGAGGTGGATGATATGACGATCGACCACTTCAAATTCCTGCATCTGAATATCGAACTGTAAGATTATATGCTGAAGATGCAAGGTTTCGTCAATGCATTCCCTATTTGTTTCATCTACTGTATGAAAGTGACTTGTCTGGGCTTTCTTATGCAGTAAACCATATTCTGAAAAGTGGAGCACATCTACAAAATGTTTCGGCGAGGGACTTTATGGAGAAAGTGAATCTGCAAGATAATATTTTAGAATCTCATCTAATCAATCTCATGGGCTGTCAGCGTGGTACAAGTGAGTATTGGTACCGTCGCCATGGGGAATTGAAATGTATGCTAAGAAACTTAGGAACTCCTACATGGTTCCTCACTCTTAGCTGTGCCGAGTATGCATGGGAGGACTTACTTCAATTTCTACGAGAGGCCAATGCTAATATACAAAATATAGAATTCAAAACACCTGGAGAACTGTGTTCTTTGGATCCAGTGAATGTATGCAGATATTTTAATCATAGATTTGTAGCTATGATGTCTTTTATTACCAACAAAAAAATCCTCCCCTTGGAGAGGTTTTGGATTTCTTTTGGAGAAAGGAGTATCAAGCGAGAGGTGCCCCTCACATAAATATGTTGTTGTGGATTAAAGATGCACCCAAATTTGGAACAGATTCAGATGAGACAGTCATGAGTTTCATTGAAGAGTATTCAACATGTGCTGTTCCGAAAACTACGGAAGAAAACAGTTTAAGGCAACAAGTTTTACGCTTTCAATCCCATCGTTGTGGAAAGTACTGTCGTCGAAAATTCAGAAACAAGGACAAGTTCTACACAAAATGTCGTTTCAGCTTTCCACGACCAGTGATTTCTAAAGGAAGAGTAAATAATTTGATGTCTTCTCTGCGACATACTGTGACGAGGAAATCACCAAAAAATACATACAATTTAAAAAGAGACGAAGAGTCCAAGTACATCAACGACTACAACCCAGTGATTTTGTCCATGTGGAATGCTAACATGGATATTCAATTCGTTGCTGACAACTCTATTGCTGTGGCTCGATATGTGACGTCTTACATCACAAAAAAAGAAAAGACAGAACTAAAGGAAATGTGGGAGGACATTTCATATGAAAATAGTCTAAGCAAGAAATTATACAGTTACAGTCTGAAGATGTTGTCGCATCGAGAAATTGGAGCGTATGAATGTTCTGATCGATTGTCGTCAGCAAGTCTCTATGCCAAATCTAGAACCATCATTTGGGTGAGTCTAGGTCTTGCTGCAACACGAAATCGAGTTTTAAAATCTGTACAAGAGATAGAGTATTTGGCGGAGAAAGAACCAGAAAGTACAGATATTTTGAAGACAAACATGTTGGATACATACTATCCAAATAGAAGTCATCACCTTGAGAACGCTTGTCTCTATGAAGTTCTGCAGAGATATATTTATAAGAGGAACATCAGAGAAGATATCAATAATGGAATATATGGAGTCATTGGATGTGAAGGATGTCTAGTGAAACAGAAAAAAGGTCATTTGATTAATCATCGCAAATTGAGTTGTGATAATCCAGATAAAAGAGAATTTTATTATTTGGCTCTTTTGCAACTGTTTAAACCATGGCGTGAAGAAGAGGAACTTCTTGGAGATTTTCTCTGTTATGAAGACTCCTTTAATGCAACGAAGGATACCATAGAATGTCCTGTTTTTCCAAATTATCTGCAAATGTTGAATGAAGAAATAGAGCAAGAAGCCACAATTGCTGCAGAGATTGCGAGAGACAGTTCTCAAGGCAGTCAGAGTTCTGCTTCATTGAGTCAGGATCCACTAGGAGGACCAATTATCCAAAATAAAGCTGCTACTGCCATGGATGAGGTCGAAAGAGCTATGGAACAAGGTCAAGATGATGAAGTTAACTTAGAAGATTTGGTGAAACAACTAAACCTTGAGCAGAAACAGATATATGACGAAGTCACAGAACAGATTGAACATGGATTCAGTCATGAGAAAAAAGAGTGCTCATGTACATCATTTAAGCCTGTTCAACTGTACGTGAGTGGAGAAGCGGGAACTGGAAAAAGTTTTCTGATTAAAGCCATTGCAACTTATCTGCAGAAAAGGACTGAATCACCGCTGTCTTGTGTTGTTACTGCTCCAACTGGGCTGGCAGCACATAACATTAAAGGGATTACTTTACATCGTTTACTGATGCTGCCAGTGGAGCATGATAACAAATTGGAGTATCACAAGCTATCAGGAGATGCGTGTTCCGAAGTTTCGAGAGTCCTGAAGAAAATGAAACTTCTTATCATTGATGAAGTAAGCATGGTGTCAAATATCATGCTTGCTTGTGTGCATTTGAGGATGCAAGAAATTCTTAGAACAGACTATGATGTCTTATTTGGAGGAAAACATATTATTGTTTTTGGAGATCTTCTGCAGTTGACTCCAGTAAAAGGACAACCTGTGTTCAAAATACTCACTCATGAAGATACCAGGAAGTGCTTAGGGAGCATCGGAAACGTTAATATATGGTTAAACTTTAAATATGCAGAACTGCTTCAAAATATGCGGCAGACAAAGGATGAAGATTATAAAAATATTCTACAAGATGTAAGGATCGGAAAAGTAAGTCAGCAAGGGAAAGAAGCTTTACATGCACGATTAATTTCAAATTTGTACCCAAATGAAAACATTCTTCCAGAGAACATATTTATGAAAATTAACGAGAAGAAATCTGGCATATGTTTGTTGCCAACTCTTAAAGAATGTTCCATGTTCAACAACAAAATGTTACAGTTAGAAAATGAAGAGATAGTGAAACTGGAAGCTATTGATAAAATAGAGCATATGGGAGCAACAATTATTTTGTCTGAAAATTTGAAATCAAAATTGGATTCATTAGAGAAGACTATATCTAAAACTGCTGGTTTTGAAAAGACTCTGAATGTGTGTTTGAATTGTCGTGTCATTTTAAGAAGGAATTTAAATGTTGAAAGAGGTCTGGTAAATGGAGCAATGGGTTATGTTGTTGGTTTTGTGAATTACAAAAATAGAGATGGAATTGAAATTTTAAAAATTAAATTTGATGACATTGATGAAATAGAACAAATTTGTCGTTGTTCAGCTAGATTTTTGCTCGTGAAAGACTTATATGTTCGCCGAAAACAGTTTCCTATTTGCTTGGCATATGCGGTGACAATTCATAAGTCTCAAGGTTTAAGTGTAGATAGCGCTTTGGTGAACATTGGAAGTTCTGTGTTTAAAGAGGGTATGGCATATGTGGCATTATCACGAGTCAGAACTTTATCAGGATTGTACTTGATTGAGTGTGATGAAACAAATATTTGTGCAGATTTAGATTGTGTAAAAGAATACAATAGGTTAAGAAGAGAGTATGCTCCACATTTGCCTCAATATCCTCTGATTGAAAAACGTGTGGTAGGCCGAAAAAGAAGAAATGAGAGTAATTGCAGTGAGGTATCAGCAAAAAGGCATAAAGTAGATAAAAGTGTAATTGTAAAGAGAAACAAAAAGGATTCTGTTGAAGATGTTGTTGGATTTCAGTTTGAAAGCAGTTCTGGTGTCAACTGCTATGCTAATGTAGTAGTTAATGTTGTTTTTTTTCTTCAAAATTTACAAAGACAGATTGTTGAAAATCGGGAACAAACATTGTGCTGTTTATTGAATTCTGTGTTAGACAAATGTAGTAGTGATAGAGCTAAAATAGAAAGTGTTTCAGAAATTAGAAATCTTCTAGATATATGTTCAGGTCAAAATCAATTTTCACAGAATATTCGGCAGGATTGTCAGGAATTTTTAATGTATATGTTTGATGTATTACAAGATGAAGGAGTAGATATAAAAAATCTATTTGGCCTTTCTTATCAATGGCAACATGACTGTGATAACTGTGCTTCATCAAGTACTACTAGAATAGACAGACTCTGAAAGATTTATATATTTAACTTTACCAGACTGCAAATCAGTGTCTTTCAATAATCTAGTTAAAGCAGCGGATCACAATATGGTGTGTACCCAATGTAAGTCTGCAATGCTGTCCACATTATTTCTACAAAATTATGGTCACTATGTTATTTTAATGTTCCAACGATGTAGACCTGATGGAACTAAATTGATAACTTCTATTAAAAATGTTGTGGCTTCTCAGTTATCAATATCAGGAAGAACCTTTGCAACTGTAGCTATTATTTTTCATGACGGTCCTTCTACAACATCAGGGCATTACACATGCTATTTAAAAACTTCTAAAGGTTGGACCCAATGTAACGACAATCATTTGACTTTCAAACAACGTTTGCCTTTTGGCTTTATAAATTCATATCTAGTGTTTTTACAGCCAAAATTTAGGTAAAGGTAATTGGCCTATGAAGACGGGAGGAGTACTCATATATACTCATACATCTGACACTATTAGGCCAAATGGAAAGGTGCAAGAATGAGTAAAGAGTCATGACTAAAAAAAGGAGTATATTAAAATTTTGAAAATATTTCAGATGTTCTTGGAGCTTTTCTTGTAGAAAGTCGATGAAATGGATTTCTAAGTGAACAGCAAAATACTATGTAACGAGAAAAGGACCTCCATGATATACTATTTGGCCTCAAGGAAAAGTAAGTCAATCAAAGATTAGCGTACATTTGTCATTTGTCAGTATGTAAGGGTTTTTTTAAAACACAATCTTTTAGATTGTGTTTTTTTTTCCCGCTGTCATATGATGAGTAATTTGAACTCACTGCTTTAAGTGAAATTCAATATATTCTGAGAACAGCAAAAATAAACTATGTAACATGTTGTAGAAATTATTCTATACTTTGGATTGTGTAAATTAAATTGTATTCCCATTCTCTGACACTTACTTTCCTTTTTTCATCTTCTTTCAGCTCTTTTTACTCACTTATAATGTCTTTGTATCACTCTCTGTAACCACCGTTCCCTTACTCCACTTCTGTGACAACCCCTCATTTTCATTTCAACTGTGTGTATCCCGTCTCTCCCTTGCATAACTTTTCAGCTTTCAGTCTTTCTGCTTTTCTTCTCTTTTCCGTATTTTCCTCCTTTGCTCTTTTAGTAATTCCTGTTTACTCACTCAGCAGTATTATTGCACTCTATCACTATAAATCACCCACTCTCCTTAGCTTATCTTTGTTTGCTCTTTACTTTTGACATCTTCTCTCTGTTTTTCGTTCACTACTTCTATGTCCTCAGTGCCTCACTCTACTTGTGTTATTTTCACTTGTGTTTATCTACCTTCTATCACTTCTTTTACAACAACTTCACTGCTCCTCTCTCATCGTTCTTCATCCCATTTCTTTTACTCTGGTTCCGTTACTATCCATCATTTCCTTTCTTTCAATGTCCTTCTCTTTACTTTCATCCCCAAATTATTTTCTCTCAGTACCACTGTTTTAGTCGTCTTTTCCTCTCATTCCTTTTTTTTTGCAGACTTACTTTTTTCTTTTCTCACTCATTGTACTCCACCTCACTCAGTTTTTCTCTTAGTGTGTCTACGTTATAACTTCCTCAGTCCATTTCCTTCAATTGTTGTATATTATTCTGTCTCCCTTCATCCTTTTACTGTATGACTGTTCTTCTCTTACTCTCAGTTATCTTCTATTCCTCATTCTTCTAAATGCATCCTTAATTAGACTGTTTTCTGTCTCAGTCATTATCTTTTTACTTACTTCTGTTTCCTGATTTAGTTTTGCTAACTCACATTGTTTTAGTATCTTTCTTACCTTCAGTTCATTTCTCTGTACTTCTCTCTCTTTTTCTTAGTGAATCTATATGCCTTACTCTTTGTAATTTGTTCTCCTTCTATTTCTTTTTCCCTCTTTTTGTCCTTCTACCTTAGTTTATTTCCCTTTCTGTGTTCTTCACTCTAACTTTATTTCTAAATAGAGTGGTATGATGTTTTTAGCTCTTCATTTGTATCTTTTAATTTAAAATACATATTTTACTAATTATAACTTATTTTTTTTTCTCTCTTTCACAGATACCAACTGTAGTAAAAAAAATTATAGTTACATTTATTATATGGTAAGTATGACTAAAAAAATGTAGTTTGTTATCACCCTTTGCTTTAAGGTCACTAACATTTTCTCAATCTACCTCACTCCTGTGTTTGTACTCTGCTTCTCTCACTTATTCTTATTCTCCATGTTTACTCCCCTTTCATTATTTACCCTCTCATATTCAACTTCTTTTGATCCCTATTCTTTACTTCACTTACCCTCTGTTCCCTTCCTTTGCTTCTTTACTCATTCTCTTTTTCTTAATTATTTACCTTACTCCTATACATATACCTCATCCCCTTCCCAACACATACACACACCTGTAACATACACCCCACACACACACCACACCTACACCTCATACACACAAAAAAACCTCCCAAACACACTCCTCAAAAACACACACACATTCCATACACACACATACATCGAACACATATACACCCCACACTCATACACTTCTCTCACATATTTCACACACCCTCATCTCTACCCACACCAAAACACTCCACACAACCACACCCACAGACACACCTTACACACCCACACTCCGACCTACACCCACTAACTCCCTGTAAGTCACACACACTGCATTACTTATCTTTTTTTGCTGTTGTACTCAAGCCCATTCAGGTACTGTTTCCTTTACTCTCTTTGTCCTCTCTCTTTGTCACTCACCATGTGTTATCCTAATTCAATATTTCTCCCTCTATCACCCCTCTTTACTTTTACTATGGGTAGCGCACCGGGGAGCGTAACAAGGGGAAAACAAAGAGAAACAGTAAAATAATATTTTAGAGTGCTTTGAGGTAGGGTAGCTGTTGTGTTGTGTGGGTGATTTACTTACTGCACTCCTTCCACTCCTTTTCTCAGTACCTCCGGTCTCACAGTTCTTCATTCCCATTCACTCAGTCCGTCTATCTTACTGTAATTGTCTCTGTCTCTTCACTCTTTCACTACTTGTTCATTATGCTTTCTCCCTGAAGTTCAAGCACACTACGTTATTTACATTTCTTTGCTGCTTCAATTATTCCCTTTCTGTTACTTCTTCTTTTCTTCTTTTATTTTTTTCTCTCTGTCAATCCACATGTTTTAACTTTATTCGATGTTATCCATCTTATTTCATCCCTCTTTAGTTATGCACACTACTTTTTTCTCTCTCCCTTACCAGTGTTATTTAAATCTGGTTCCGTTATTACCTTTTATTTGTACATCATTTTTTCTCTTTACTTTTACTCTTTACAGCCACTCACATTCTTCATGTGCCTCTGCTTTAGTATTCTTCTTCTCTCTTTCTTTGTTTCACAGCCTTATATTTTTTTCATTTTCTCTCTTACACTTTGTTATATCTTTTACACTGTTTTACTATGTATTACACAGTGCATCTGTGTTGCTCTCTCTTGCTGTCTGTCTCTTAACATTACTCTCTCTTTCTCTTTCTCTTATGCTCTCCTTCTCTTGTATTTTTTTTTCTTTTTTTTTGTGTTGCGCTAACGGGGCGCTCACCGGTGCGCGTACCGGGAAGCGCACCCATGAGAAAAATGAAGTCAAGAGTGCTAAAAATTTTAGGAATTTTTTAAAAATGGGAGGTAGTTCTGAAAATAACTTTTTTTTAATGTTTTTGTTGTTTTATATTTTTTTTATTTTTCTGAACATTTTTTTTTGTATTTTTTGAACAATGTTATGTTTTTTGGGTTTTTTTTGTGGGGGAACAACGAAAAACAGGCATTAGAAAGGGCTCAACAGGAGCAAAAAAAAAATTATTTCTTGGGGCGTTTTGAGCACTTGTGGTTCTCAAATGCTCTATTAATCAAATTGATACTCATATTCGCACATGAAAGTAGGTCACCACAATAAAGGCACACTATCTTCATGTGCACAAAATTCTGTTGGATATTTGGGACCGTCTCCCTCGCCTCTGGTCCCGATAGAGTTACCTGTGCCGATGTACTGGCCACAGGAGTTGGTGGGTTATCTTGGAGGTGACGCATCTCTGCAACGCTGTAATTGAGTGGATGCCACCTCTGCATATGACGGTGCATAGTATAGTTACCATGACTATACTTTTTGTCTGTACCTCTAGACAAAACATCTTTACAAATGAGGCATGTCACATGTCGGGCATTGACCTTTTTTTGGCCTTGAGGGTATGAATAAAATTGCCAAATAAAACTGTCTTTGTGGTGGGATTTCCGGGGCTCTTCACGTAAGAACTGCCTCGGCTGTACGTCTTCTTCCTCTTCTTCTTCCTCTTCCTCTGGGTTGGGAAGGAACTGTGGAGGTGGTCCTTCCTTCCTAGGTGGTTGTGGTGGTGGTGGGGGTCCACCAGCTGCAGTTACTACAGATGCCATAACTAAGGTCTTCCTCTCACAAAGATGAAAGTCAGAGTGAGGAAAGAAGGAGGGGTTTTCATCATTTGGAAAAAAAAAAGTTCTAAACCAATGAAAAGTGTTATTTACAGGTCACATGACCTGTTACGCTTACGTTACGCGTCCCGCTCCGCGCCCGGAGCGCTTCCGGTGTGCTGCGCTTCGCGCCTCGTTCGCGCACCGGAGCACTTCTGAGTGCGCGAACGTGGCGCGTCATAAGACGCATTACGTGGCAACGTGATACGTCGCGCTTACGCGACGCATCACGATGTTGTTCTCAAACGCGGCAGTTGTGCAAACGGTACGTTTCCCGGTACGCGGACCGGGTCGCGGCATAAAAATGAGCTAACGGGAAGCTACCCGGTGCGCGGACCGGTAGCGAAACTAAAAAAAATATATATATATATATACATAAAAAAATTATATTAAATACATATAAAATATATTTTTCCTTTAAAAGAAGAATACATTTAACAGCTTTTAATATTTGCTATTAAAAAACCATTGAAATTCACTGAAAAAAACATAGGTTATAGACCATATATAGTTAGGAATTAGCATTTACAAAACCTTGAAAATTCACTGAAAAAACCATAGGTTATAGACCATATATAGTTAGGAATTAGCATTTATAAAACCTTATTTTACTCACACAAAACCATTGAAATTCGCATATATAGTTAGTTGCACTAACTATATATTTCGCGCACCCGCAATCCACTGCTGATGACGTCACATATTACATCATTCATGACATGGTCAGTGACATCACTGATGACATCACTGATGACATCTCAAATCTATCCATCAGGATTGGGATGTTTTCTTTTTTAAGGAGTGGCTGTTTTTCCAAAGGATTATGTAATGTAAATAGCGGCCAATTTAGAAGCAATAATTTTGTTTCTATATTTGCAAGTAGGCCTGTGCTTTGTGCTAAAAATACCGCTTTGTTTTACAAGTATTTATGCCGAATCCGCTGGAAATAGCACCTCTTCCATATCCATTGTCATGTGACCTCCATGATGATGTCAGGGGCGCGGGCACTTGTATTCACTGCATAAAAATAACAAAAAAATGTAACCGCTCTGCATGTGAACAAGGGCTCTTATAGTCCGAAACGAGTCATGGCTGTTTTCCTGTGCCAATAAACCATCTCATGGCCAGATCCTGTGGTCCGTCTCCTGTTACTTTGCTTCGCCGGTCTTAACAGATTTGGAGGTGGCTTAAGGAGTGTTTCTGCGCATATATATAAGCATGAGAACAAGGGTTGTTCAAGCCCGAAACGCATCTTGCCCTTCTATCCAGCTGAAATGCAATAAAGAACCTGTAATTCGACCTGGTGGTCCGTCTCCTGCTTGCTTCGCTGATCCGAGTTGGGATTGGAGGTGGCGTTTTGGAGTTTTCGCGCATATATATATATATATATATATATATATATATATATATATATATATATATATATATTTTTATTTTTTTATTTTTTTTTCTTCTTATAAACAAAAAACCCTGCTGTCGCAAAGCCAAAGGCACAATCAAGGGTCTGGTATGAAGTTACTATATTCCATTACCACTGTGTACCAGACTCCTGTGTGCGCTATTGGCTGTGCGACGGCAAGGATATATACACTTCATTAGACTGCAAAAATGACTTAATTTGCTAAACAGTTGTAGACCCCTTTATTAGGTGTTGCAGACCCCTAGGGATCCGTGGACCCCATATTAAAAAGATGCTGGCCTACAATATAATGTTGCAGTGAGACATGGCCATCCCAGGCCTTGATTGCACACAGTATTTAAAGGTGTGATAAACATCACACCACTTATAACGGCGATCCCTGGTCAAACCGGTGTTTGCACAGGGATCGTAAATTACATAAGCATTAGCAATCGAAGCCTTACCCTGTTATCTTCTCCAAGTCTATTAAAAAGCATGCATTCTAGTTTATAAGTATGCACATCGCAACTAGAGGCAATTTATTTTGTGGTGTGCTCTATATGTGTGATTTACAGCAATAACAAATGTTTGAGAGTGAGTGAGCTAGGATTTGGAAAAGGTGCCTATCAGATCGAGGTAATAAAATATTTATGCGAGTGGAGCTGACATCGATTTCAATGCAAAGCCTAAAAACGTGATTTTTTTTGTCTCACCACCATCCACGCCGGGCCTTTGCCACCCACCCTTGTGTATATCTTTCCTTAATGGGAAAATGTAGCCTGATTTGGCAGGATATTTAAGAAGCTTTGCTACTCTTTAAACAGTGTTCAGCAGGGGCAAGATGGCCGACGCTGGGTTGCTGTAAGCAGTCGCACTCATACCCTCCTTAGCCTTGGAGTCTTTAAAAATATGATTTAAGATGCCGATCACCCTGAATGGCGCATGAATGGGCGCTATATGCCGGCATTAAGCTGCTCAGCATACGCAGTTTAACCAGTATATCCAGCATATCCAATACGAGGACAGCCATAATCTACCTTCACAGATGCTATCGAGGTGTTGCCTGGCTTAAGAGAAGTGCCAAAAATCTGATGAGTTCGATTGGATTTAAGAAGAGATTGCAGGCGCAAGCGGTCAAAATGCCAGCAAAAACACCGAGACAGGAGAGGGAGAAGGAAAAGGTTATGGCAGGAGTACTCGGGGATATTGACGACTCGAACAGACCCCTTCGCAATCCCGGTGCCATCATGAAGACAGGAATTCCAGCCGGTGGAAAAAAGAAAGCAGAACACAAGATAGAGCAGAGACCCAAACCGGTACAGGGGAACGCTGTAAATATGCGCGCGGTGATTGCAAGCAGAGCGGGAAAGAATGACGAAAAGCAGAAAGGCAAAGAGTCGGCGTTGAGACAGCCTTCCGTTGCAGAGGCCTTTTCATCAAAATTACCGTTGCAACCCGCAGAGGAGAATCCCGGCAGCAGAGGCATCAAAGGCACGCAGGACACCGGCAACCCTGGAGTCGGCGAGGGCGATGTAAGGGATCTCCGTCAAGGCGTCCTCGAGGACGCAGTGGACGCTGAGGCCGTGGTTGCTAGGCAACACTGCAGCTCCGACCGGGGGAGAGAGCTAGTGCAGGAACAGTCTGTGGTCATCCCCGCTGCTGGCTCACCAGAGCAAGGAGGTCAGGGAACAACGGCAGTAGGTAAAACCCTTAGTCCAGCCCCGAATATCGATTGCAGACCCAAAGTTGGTAAGAGCGTGACACAGAGCGATTTTGAGCTCGGTAACGCTGACATGATGGGAGCCCTCATGCTGGTAGAACAAGAAATGAAATTAGCAAAGGGAGGGGGAGAGCCTACCAAGACTTGGGGAAGTACCCTTAGCCTCGCAAGCAAAGAAGGGATAGCAAAGGGAGGCTCTGCAGAGGCGGACTGCTTCTACTCCCTGAATGAGGATTCTGAGATAGAGCAGACAAGCGATAGGGGCTCACAGGAGTTTTCGGTCTCTGGTTCTGGCGTTGGCTCAGGCTCTGACTCCGGCTCAGACAAAGACACTACCCAGAAAAGGAAAAGGAAATCACTAAGGTTATCAAGACAGTTAACAGAGGGCTTTGAGGGGGCGCAAAGAAAACTATTATGGGATTACTCAGCGACCTCTCAGGCATATCAGGAAGAGGATGGCAATAATCCAGTAACTCCACCTGAGGGGATAACGCAACAGATTCCTGTCGAGCTCCTGTTTAACACCCTTAAACAAATGCAGTCTGAGGCCAGGGCGGAAAGCCGGAGAGCAAGGCAGGATGCTAAAAAAATTCAGAACACAATGAGGAAAATGAACAAATTATACGATGAACTAGCGGAAAGAGTAACGGAAGCAGAGGAACGGACAGGCAAGCTGGAAGATGACATGGGAGACTTTAAGACTTTTAAAATAGACCCGGAAAAGCGATCAGAAGATTTCCAATGGAAGCTGAAAGATTTTGAAAATCGACAGCGAAGAAACAACGTTAGACTTCTGGGTGTGGCAGAGGGGATTGAAGGGCAGGACACGAGGCGATTTGTAGTGAATTTACTGAAGGGGGCCTTCCCAGAGTCAGAATGGGAATGGGAGAAAGAGATCCAGCGGGTACACAGATATCCTTTCACAATAAAGCATGGAGCAGGGAAGAACAGTCAGGGCTCCTACCCCAGAGCAATCTTGGTAAATGTAGGGAACTTTTTGTTAAGAGAGGAGATCATAGCTAAGGCCAGACCAGATTCTAAAAGAGCTTTCGAGGGTTCCTCATTCTTTGCTAGGCCTGATTTTTGCCATGCCACAGTAGAGAGAAGGTGGAGGCTCAGACAGCTGATTACACCACTACAGGCATTAGGGTCAGAAGCATATCTCCTCTTCCCCGCTAAACTGAAAGTAGTGACAAAAGGGAGAATAAGTATGTTTAATTCAGAAATCAAAGCGCAGCAGTTTATTAAAGAGCTGAAAAGCAAGAAAGGGGGCTAAAAATGCTGAAAACACTGTTTAGGATGGATCAAAAGTAATGTATATAATGTATATAATTGGAAGAATGAATGACGAATGATCGACCGATGATGATTGACCGACCGATAACGTGGCTGCTTCAGGGAGTCTGGCAGCCTGTGAGTATGTAGGCTGAGGGGGGTTGCGATTGACGCAACTCAAAAGCGGCCACACATAGGTCACTTTGACCTATTTGCCAGTAAAGGAGGGGCGGGTGGTTGTGGGAGGGGAGGGAGGGGGGGATGGAAGGGTGAGGGGAGGGGGGAGGGGGGGGGGGGAAACGTTCACATTTGCGGTATTAAAGAAATATGGAACATAAAAATAGTAGGTTTTTGCATAAGGAATCTGTCGCATTATAATGGCATGTAAGATTGCTTCTATCAATATATGTGGGCTCAACTGCGCTAACAAAAGAGTGAGAGTGGCGGCTTGGCTGAAAACTTTAAAATTGGATTTGGTATGTCTACAGGAGACACATATTGAAGGAACAAGAACGTATTTATTGGAGCAACTTGGATTTAAAGTGTTAGCAAACACTAAACAGGGGACCAAAACAAGAGGAGCTGCAGTACTGGGTAGGAGTAGCGATGTGGAAGTAAGAAGAAAGAAAGAGGATCGATGGGGGAGGTGGGTGATTCTTGAAATTTGTTTTAAAGGGAAGGTCTTAACATTAGTATCCATATATGGATCAACCGAGGACGACCCAGATGTCCTGCAATTCTTGGATACTGAACTGCCTCAATGGCCAGAGCCTATAGTATGCTGTGGAGATCTAAATATTCATGTGCCAGATAGCTCCTTACTACAGATAGGAGGAAAGTATGGGGGGAGGAAAAAGAAAGTGTTCAAGGCTTTGGCAGATCTGGTGTCACACAATTCTCTGGTGGACCCATGGGTTAAGTTGCACCCATATTTAGATGGCAGCACGTTTTTTTCAGCCCCACACAGGACGCTGGTCAGGTTGGATTATTTTTTAATTTCTAGTTCATTAATGCAGAGCTCGCAGATAGAGAAGCAACCACGGATAGTGTCGGATCACAGCCCGCTGATATTAACTTTGAAATTGGGGCAGGAACAATACACTAGATCACAGTGGACGTTTGAAAGAGCTCTGTTAAAAGACCCGGATTATAGAATATATATGGAGAAATGGATTAATCTTTATTGGGAGATTAACAGAGAAACTGCACCACCGGGGGTTGTATGGGACGCTTTTAAGGCCGGGATACGGGGGGAGACCACAAGCTATGTCTTAGCAAGGCAGAAGAAAGAGAGAGCTAGAATGGAGGAAGTAAGATTAAGATTGATAAAAGAGGAAGATGATTTGACCTGGGCTATATCGCAGAACCACCCGCTAGAACTGCACCTATTCAGAATTATTGCTCTAAAGGCAGAAGCCATTGAAGGTATAGCCGAGAAAGCTGCAAAGAATTATCTGATTAAAAAAGAGAATGTTTATGAACTAAGAGAAAGGGTAGGACACATCTTGGCTGTACGTACTAGACAGAGGTTGGCCACATCAGATATAAAAGAGATTATGGATCAGCAAGGTAATTTGTTAGGAGAGGCTAACTTAGTTAGAGAAGCATTTAGAGATTGCTACTCCACCCTGTACACTCCCGAGAAGGAAGGAAGTATCAACGATATCACTAGATACCTTAGAGAGATTGCTCCCCCTATTTTAGCTGAGGATGGAAATGAAGCTCTAGAAGCCGTACTACATATGGATGAATTTGATGTGGCATTAAGTAGTTTACCTTCCGGAAAGGCTGCAGGTCCCGATCAGATTCCGGTGGAGTTTTATAAAGTTTTCAAAGGCTCGGTTCTGGTTGATTTGTTTAACATCATGGTTTTGGCACAAAAAGGGGAGTCAATCCCCCAATCATGGGGGGGGGCGGATATTATTGTCATTCTGAAAAAAGGGAAGGATCCAAAAGCTACGGGGTCTTATAGACCGATAACATTGATGAATGCCGACGTCAAAATTTATTCCAAAATCTTAGCTACTAGGCTGTCAGGGGTTATTGAGAACTTGGTAAGTCCAGCACAACATGGATTTATTCCTGGTAAAGGGACAACGCAGCATACTAGGATGGTTATCACCATGTTTGATTCGGCAGACGTCCTGGGAGACCCTATGGCATCGCTTTTTTTAGATGCCGAAAAGGCATTCGATAGGGTCTCCTGGGACTATTTATGGCAAACTATGAGGTGGTGTGGTATAGGAGAGGGATTCACTAGGGCTATACAAGCTTTATATAATGAGCCTACGGCTAAAATTAGAGTTAATAGAGGCTATTTGACAGCTGTTAAAATTGGGAGGGGGACGAGGCAAGGGTGTCCCTCATCCCCATTGTTGTTTGCCCTCTATTTAGAGCCATTCTTGCGTAAGCTTGAATTCAATTTACTTATATTTCCCATGAGGCTGAATGGATGTGTTGTTAAAACACTTGCCTACGCCGATGACGTGGCAATACTTACCCCAGACCCTCTCTTGGCAATCAGAGAGGTGGAAGCAGAAGCTGCGCTATTTGGGCAAGTCTCTGGTTATAGCCTGAACAGGTCCAAAACACAGATTGTAGAAAATGCCTACTCTAGTTGTAATGACCCGCGGGTGACTACCACTGCAGTCTATTTAGGGCTGGCTATCTCGGCAGATTTAGACAAAGTTGTTGAAAATAATATCGCCCCCTTAATATCAAGAGTAAAATCTGATCTGGATAGATTAAATAACCTACACTTATCCCTGGTAGGTACTACTAATATTATTAAAATGTTAATTCTCCCCAAATTTCTTTATTTATTTAGATCCATCCCACTTTTTTTTTAAACCAAATGGTTTAATTCGTTAGAAAATATTTTGTATAGATTTATTTGGGCACAGGGTAAGACCAGGAGAGCCTACAGATTCATGTCCCTGCCGAGAGAGAGAGGGGGATGGGGAGTACCAGATTTTAGAATGTATTATCTTGCCACTGTCCTTCAATATATGCAGGGGTTAATAGGGGGGGGGTGGCAAAGAACAAAGAGTGACAACTATGTCCACAAAGGTTTACACGGCAGTGTTAGGTGAGGAAGCAGAAAATTGTTACTTAAACTGCACGGAATACGGGTACTATAAGAGGACCCGATTTAAAACACTTAATGCAACAGCTCGGATCTGGAATACTTTCCTAAAAAAGATAGGCCTTGGAAGATTTAATAGATACACCAGGCTATATAAGAACCGGTCATTCCCAGAGGCAGTTTTCGCTGATGGTATAATGGCCAGCTGGGTTGAAAGGGGAATATTGCAGATAGGGGATCTGAGGGATGAGAATGGGATACTACAGTTTACAGACCTTATGGTGAAATATGGAATCGATAGGAGGTCGTTTTTTAAATATCTGCAGATTAGGAGTTTTCTGAGCAGTAAACAGGGAGGGCCTGTAGGGTTTCAGAGAATTGAAATTATGGAAAAAATACAGGCTTCTGCGGACTGTACAATCAGATCATTGTATGCATGCTTGATGAAAGGGAAACTAGATGATATGGAAAAGTACTGTAATAAATGGGTAGAAAAGTTGCGCATCCCGAAAGAAGTATTTCAGGAGTCACTTCAATTGGCATGCACCGTACTGTGCTCTGCGCCCCTTCAATCACAGCATTATAAGACTTTGTATCAATTATACTTTACCCCAGCAAGAATCGCCAAATGGGGAGGTACTAATGGTATTACCTGCCCTAGATGTAATTTCTTAGAGGCAGATATCGTACACATATTTGCTACCTGCCCCCAATTGCATACTTTGATTGGTAATATAGAGCGCTTTGTGAATAGAACACTGAGCATTCAAATAATTTTAACTCCTTCAATATTATTATTTGGGATAGGCTCAGATAGGGGAGGTACGCAGAAAGAATTTATTTTTGTGGCTACTGCAGTGTATAGATTGACAATAGCCAGAGCGTGGCTCGATAGAAACCCACCTGCTATGCAAGACTGGCTGGCTAATTTACTAGCGATTTATAATTTGGAAAAACCTATATATGCTCGGAAAGGTGCAAGAGGTAGGATGAGAGGACTTAGAATCTGGGAGCCTATAACCAGATGGAAAGAGAGCCTGGGTTCATATTGAGAGATATAAGCGGTATTTTCTGTATATAATATGATGATTTACTTTTTTTAAAATTATTATTATGTAACCTACAATTGATATGAAATGTTTAAATGTACAATGTACAATGTGCACAGTCTGTGAAAAATAAAAAGATTTAAAAAAAAAAAAAAAATTAAACAGTGTTCAGCATAAGCAGGTTAAATTGTCTGTAAGCTGAAGGGCTTAACAGGGAATGATTAAAGCTGTAATTTTCACACATTTGATTCACAAAGTGGAGATCAGACACTAAAATGTGCCTTAACATTTGAGATTTTCATTTCGTAACATAGGTGGCATTACCATCTGCTGGCTTTGATGGGCTCTGCCATGGAGATGAAAACCTTTATTGTGTTATTACCACAACAGTGTGATGTTCATGTATGTGCCTGATAATTGTAGCATCTGAAACTGACTCTGTAATAATCCTTTGGCCTGGTTAAAATCAGGACCGCACACATTTTGTGGTAAATTAGTCTACATTATGCAGGCAGGACACATTCATACAGATATCCCAAAAGCCCCTCAAACTTAGCCTCTTCCCATTTTCGGCCAAAGTTCCGAACGTACATCTCTTGTCCAGGCTGAGGTGCTTAATATGGTAGCTTGGTGTTGGTGCACTTAGATGCTCTGTGGCTGACCTATTTGGACAAAAAACCTAGCAGTCTTCATTAATTCTAATTAGTATATGTGTAGTATACCTCACCAGTAATGTTGCTGCTGCTTTGGCATCGCAATGCACAAAGGGCCCATTTCGATCCATCTGGAGTAAGGACAAAACTACCACCTGAATCCTGGAGTTAGCACATCAGTCATGTCAATGAAGTTGATGTGCAGTGCCTTCAAGGATCCCATGGGTCTAGGGATGGAGGAAGCTATGACCTTTAGTGTGGGTTTGGGTGAATATAATTTGTCAAACGGCGCACTCATTTAAGTTCATCATTACTACTTCTGCGCTGTTGGGGATAAACCAATCGATCTGAAGTTCGGTCAACATATTTTCCTTTGCAGTGTGTGCCGTAAGGTGCAATTTTGGCAGTGCTACATTTACGAAGCTCTGAGGCATGACTGGTTTCCCAGTAGGTGGGTGTCGATACATGAGATTGTGCGCTGTCTGCGTACAGCCTTTGGCTTCCCATAGCTCTTTCTCGTGTTGTGGTGCTGCTTCCTGCAGTTCTCCCAGATATAGTTTGGCTGACTCTGTGTATGGTCTGTCCTGAATGGGAAGCGTCCCTGTTGCATGTTGTACAGGAAATTTGTGGGTTTCCCAAACCGCTTTGTGAGCTGCCTTTTTTGCTGTATGTTCGGCTAGTGCATTTTCCCGTGATATAAGGTTCCTACCCCCGTATGCGCATCATACTTTATTAAGGCTACCTGTTTTGGTAGGGTCAATACATTTATTAGCAATGCAATGAGGTCTTTGAGCATGACGGCTGCACCATGTCATTTCATGAATCTTTGCCTTTTCCACCTCACTATGCTCAAATGCACTGTGGTATTGACATAGACTGAGTCTGAGTAAATTGTCAATGTGTTCCCTGTGCTTTGGATGACATCTTCAATTAATGCTATTAATTCCCCTGCCTGAATTGAGAGGTGTGGTAGGAGTATTGCTTGCACTGTGACCTGTAGCGTTTCTGAAGGTGCTAAGCTGCGAGCTGTCACTACCGCTGACCCTGAGTGCCTTACCCTGTATCCTGATCTATCACAGAGGACCCGTCAACAAACAGTGCCTCACTATCTGGGATGGGATCCTACTCTGCCTGGCTAATCCCGTCAGTTGAGTATGTTGCACAGTCATGAATCTCCTCTCTTTCCTGTACTTCATGGGCTATGAAGGTGGCTGCGTTCACCAAGTAGCATCGCAATATTTTCAGTGACTGTTTAGAGAGCATCAGTTCATAACCCGTAGTGTAGTCAGCATGCTCTTACACTTTTATATGAATACAAACACTGAATGTTCTGCATACGGTGTCAGCAGTGTCCCCATTACAATGGTCGTATTTCCATCGACAGCAAAAGCAGATGCTGCCAGCACTTACTCACATGGGAAGTGGCTTTGCATGACTGAATGTAGGTGCCCTCTGTAGTACCCAAATGTTTGTGACCCATCGGATACTTCTATATCAAGACAACTGACATGACTGTAGTAAGGTGGATATCTGACTATATGGTTAACCCCACTTTTTGCCTGGCGTTTTGCTGGCTTTCGACTTAGTTGGCTTGGGACCCTGCTATTCAGGGCCCCAGTCTATCTGCTTTCTCTATAAAAGGGACTCCATGTACTTTAGGTACATACCAGATTGGTTACTGGGTCACCCTTATGAGCCCCTGTATAGTGTACCCTAGGTACCCAGGGCATAGGTGCACCCTAGGCCTAACAGGGGCTGCAGCATGCATTGTGCCACCCAGGTTTGCCTTCCAAACTGACACCACAGGTCTGTTCACACAGCCTGGGTAAGGTGGTGTAATCACCCCTTACTTAAAAATAGTATACCTATATCTATATATACATATAGACACATATACACCTATAAGTCACTCCTATGGCAGACCTTAACAATCCTGGAGGCAGAGTGCTTATTTTATGTGAGAGGGTGCCCTAGCATGAGCTGAGCCCCTCTGCAGCTTTCGGAACCATCTCCTTATAGCTGTTCTATGATATAGCCATACCATATACTCTTAAGTGCATTATAATCCTCGCGGTTAATGCTAACTTTGGTTTGGCTTTATCACAACATGTAGTGTAAGGTGTCAAACACTTTGAAATACTACCCCCCTCCCCTGCCAGTTCTGGTGGCGGGGGTAGCATTCCACCCTTCTAGAGGGAGAAGACAGGTAGTTACTGGTTTACGCGGTTAAAGTTAAACAGAGCCTCAGCATCACAAAATGGATGCTGCTGCCACAGACACGAGTCAGCCCTCCTGCTGCTGGACGAAACTCCGGCAGGGGAGGCCTGGACAATAGGTTTCCTGTCCAGGGAGGTGCTGGCACCTCCCCAGACAGGCTTTAGTGTTTTGGGGCGGGGAGGGCTGCATTCAGTGAATGCTTTCCAGACACTGCCTGAGGCACACAAGGTGCTCCATGCATTTCCCACTTCAAACGGGCTGCTGGGGCACTCTGGCACGAAACTGGACAAAGGGAAAGGGGTGTAACCACCCCATTCCCAGGTCCACCCATAGGAGGGACCTTAAAGGTAGTCCAGCCCCTAAACTTAGTATAAGTATAGGAACCCAGTCCCTAGGACTTTAGATTACCCTGGACGAAACTCTGATACATATATCCTGGACCTTCGACATTCCATTTCGACTGGAAGATGGAAGATATCTCCCTTGTGGTCAAAGAATGACCACCCTGTTCAAACAGGCACCAACAGCAACTTTGCCGGTCTGCATTTTTGAGGCTCCCGCCAGATCCAAAAGAATCTGCGACACAGGACACAGACTTCCAGACATCTCTGACCCCGACCTTTGCTCACAGGAAAGCTGAGACCCATGGCGGATACGAGAGACGTGGGACCGGAACTCCTGGACATCCTGCATTTTGCTAGCTGCACCTACTTCACGAGGTATCTAGAAGTTGTGCATTAAGGTGCTTGAAGCCCCAGACCCGAGCACCATTTGCACTGAAGCTCAGGGGCCCCCACTCCACGAGTGTCCCGTGGGCCCCGCTTTTGCATTTCAGCTTGACGCGTCTTTGTGGTTCCTTGCCCATTGGCTAGTGAGCCCCCTGAAGACTTTCCTTTGAATCTAACTTGCTTTTCTGGTTGCTCCAGGCTTGCTCCAACATCCCAACAAAGGAAAAGTTCCTCAGACCTTGCTGGTCTGCACCAAAGCCCATCTCAACTTCATGCATGGGTTTCGTTGCCAAGGCTTGTTGGGTCCTATCCAGATACCGACACCGCAGTCAACTAGATCCTTTGTGGGATAGCTTGAATCCAGCTTCTGGTTGTCGTCGGCGCCTCCTGGTCCTCGTGGCTAAAGAGACAAGCTTCACCTTCTCACCTGAAATCACCCGACATCTGGTGGCATCTTCCTATCGCTGCCCTGGTCACTGGCAAGCGACCCAGACTCTGTCCCTTCTGTTTTCAGGTTCTACAGATCTTTGATCCACCCTTGGATCCACCCGGAAACCTTTCCTCTGGCCGCCTGCAGCACTTCTTTGCAGATCTCAATTGAAATCGACGACAAAACCCGACACCAAAAGAGACCTATGCACCCGGCTTCCGTGGGTGAGGTAATACAAGTACTCTGGTAGTCTTGAGGGTATTGGCCCTTCTAGTGTCTAAGTCCAAAAGGGTTCCATCGTAGTCTATTTAGAAGTGTCCTTAAATTGTAAATTTGTAACTTGTTCGTTTCCCATACGTGGTGAGTCGTCTAATGAAGCCTCCTTTCATCTTGATTTTAGTTTGAGATATCTCTTCTCTTTTCTGTGCTGCTTGCCTCCTACCAATCATTATGGCTCTAACTACCGTTCTTAGATATGCCTTATAGGAATCCCATACAGTCTGTAGGCGGGCAGAATCTTTATTGAGCACAAAAAAGTCAGCAGTCTTTTAATCCTAGTCTGTGACCACCCACTCATCCAAAAATATAGTTCTATCAAGACTCAACCTTCTCTGTTGTTTGTGATACTTTAAGAATAGAACCACGGGAGTGTGATCTGAAAGTACTGCTGGATCATGGGCCACTAACTCAACTTCGTCACACAGAGATTGGTCGACCAAAAAATAATCTATCCGTGACTGATGTTCATACTTTTGCTATAAAAAGTAAAATCCCTAGCGGCACCAATCTTCCTACGTCAAACATCTAATACATTTAATTCCACCATCATATCCTTTAACTTATGCAATGTCTTTGAGGTGCTTGTATATTTAGCTCTTGATGTTCTATCAAGGTCTTTATTTAAAATGATGTTCAAATCTCCTTCAATGATAATTGGGAGGGATACCTCCAGGAGGTGGCATTTCAATCTATCCAACACTTCTGGAATATCACTATTTGGACCACAGTAAGCTGCACACACTATCTGTGTATCTTGACTCAACAAGTTTGTCACCAACCATCTACATGAGCTATCCAAGTCATACTTCAATCATTTTATTCCTGAGTTTTTCCTAATAATTAAAGCCGCACCTCTAGTGCTACCCCTTTGATCTGAACACACTACTTCTTGTACCCACTGTAGTTTACTAAAACAGGATAACAGGATCTACTCTCTTTCCCCTCTAAGTGGGTTGCCTAAAGCTTCATAATATGTGCCCTACCGTCTCTAAGATACTCTAACACCATTGCCTGTTTTCCTCTATCTCTTAGCCCATTAACATTACAGGTTATTATCTTAACCTTCATGTCCATTCTTTGTCACCTTATATCCAAATAACGCCTCTCTGTGAACTCCCCTGCTTGACCTCATGTAATCGAGACTTCACAAAATGTGCTGTATTATTACTACTAAATTGTGAGATGAGGACATATTTTTAGATTTATTTCCTCCTATGCTCTCAACACCCAGTGCTCTCCCCTCCCTTCTGGGGACCCACCCTCCTATCCTTAGGTGATATCGTCAGACCTCACTTGATAGGTGAATTCCTCATACTTCAAAGTTTTCTCCCCCAGCTCATGACTCAAGATTAACTCTTTGACTGTATAGGGGTGCCGCTTCGTTGGTATTGGAGCCTGTTACCTTGGGGGAGAAGGACATTGTGTGTAGGGACTCAAAGTCCCAGGAGCCCTCCAACTCACCGCACCTGTGCTGCTGTGCCGCAGTGACCCGCCCACAGCTGCCTCATAGCTCCTCGCCGCACCCGCTGTGTGGGTGCCTCTTCGTTGGTTTTGGAGCCTGTTACCTTGGGGGAGAAGGAAATTGTATGCAGGGACTCGAAGTCCCAGGAGCCCTCAAACTCACAGCACCTGTGCCGCTGTGCCGCAGTGACCCGCCCACAGCTGCCTCATAGCTCCTCGCCGCACCCGTAGCGCCGGTGCCGCTTCGTTGGGTTTGGAGCCTGTTACCTTGGGAGAGAAGGTCATTGTGTGCAGGGACTCAAAGTCCAAGGAGCCCTCCAACTCACCGCACCTGTGCCGCTGTGCCGCAGTGACCCGCCCCCAGCTGCCTCATAGCCCTTCACCGCACCCGCTGCACGGGTGCTGATTCGCGGGTGCCGCTTCGTTGGTTTTAGAGCCTGTTACCTTGGGGGAGAAGGACATTGTGTGCAGGGACTCGAAGTCCCAGGAGCCCTCAAACTCACCGCACCTGTGCCGCTGCGCCGCAGTGACCCGCCCACAGCTGCCTCATAGCCCCTCGCCGCACCCATAGCGCTGATGCCGCTTTATTGGTTTTGAAGCCTGTTACCTTGGGGGAGAAGGACATTGTACGCAGGGACTCAAAGTCCCAGGAGCCCTCCAACTCACCGCACCTGTTCCGCTGTGCCGCAGTGACCCGCTCACAGCTGCCTCATAGCTCCTCGCTGCACGCGCTGCGCGGGTGCCGCATCATTGGTTTTGGAGTCTGTTACCTTGGGGGAGAAGGACATTGTGTGCAGGGACTCGAAGTCCCAGGAGCCCTCAAACTCACAGCACCTGTGCCGTTGTGCCGCAGTGACCCGCCCACAGCTGCCTCATAGCTCCTCGCCGTACCTGTAGCGCCGGTGCCGCTTCGTTGGTTTCGGAGCCTGTTACCTTGGGAGAGAAGGACATTGTGTGCAGGGACTCAAAGTTCCCGGAGCCCTCCAACTCACCGCACCTGTGCCGCTGTGCCGCAGTGACCCGCCCACAGCTGCCTCATAGCTCTTCACCGTACCCGCTGCACGGGTGCTGATTCGCGGGTGCCGCTTCGTTGGTTTTAGAGCCTGTTACCTTGGGGGAGAAGGACATTGTGTGCAGGGACTCGAAGTCCCAGGAGCCCTCAAACTCACCGCACCTGTGCCGCTGCGCCGCAGTGACCCGCCCACAGCTGCCTCATAGCCCCTCGCCGCACCCATAGCGCTGATGCCGCTTTGTTGGTTTTGAAGCCTGTTACCTTGGGGGAGAAGGACATTGTGTGCAGGGACTCGAAGTCCCAGGAGCCCTACAACTCACCGCACCTGTTCCGCTGTGCCGCAGTGACCCGCCCACAGCTGCCTCATAGCTCTTCACTGCATGCGCTGCGCGGGTGCCGCGTCATTGGTTTTGGAGCCTGTTACCTTGGGGGAGAAGGACATTGTGTGCAGGGACTCGAAGTCCAGGAGCCCTCAAACTCACAGCACCTGTGCCGCTGTGCGGCAGTGACCCGCCCACTGCTGCCTTATAGCTCCTCGCCGCACCTGTAGGGCCGGTGCCGCTTCGTTGGTTTTGGAGCCTGTTACCTTGGGAGAGAAGGACATTGTGTGCAGGGACTCAAAGTCCCAGGAGTCCTCCAACTCACCGCACCTGTGCTGCTGTGCCGCAGTGACCCGCCCACAGCTGCCTCATAGCTCTTCACCGCACCCGCTGCACGGGTGCTGATTCGCGGGTGCCGCTTCGTTGGTTTTAGAGCCTGTTACCTTGGGGGAGAAGGACATTGTGTGCAGGGACTCGAAGTCCCAGGAGCCCTCAAACTCACCGCACCTGTGCCGCTGCGCCGCAGTGACCCGCCCACAGCTGCCTCATAGCCTCTCGCCGCACCCATAGCGCTGATGCCGCTTTGTTGGTTTTGAAGCCTGTTACCTTGGGGGAGAAGGACATTGTGTGCAGGGACTCAAAGTCCCAGGAGCCCTGCAACTCACCGCACCTGTGCTGCTGTGCCATAGTGACCCGCCCACAGCTGCCTCATAGCTCCTCACCACGCGGGCACTCGCCGGGCGAAGCCCGAGCCAAGGGCGGGCCCATTTAAGCCCGTTATAGCCCGGAGGAGACCGGACCGGGCCCCCATCAAACGCATTGTTTTTGCCATATCGAAGACTGTCCTACTTCTCTGTAAGTACTCATTAAGTCATTCATACAGGATATCGATAATGACTAGGCGTGAAGGTAGGGGAAAGAAAGTGATAACGGGAGGGTATGTAGCTGGCACATTAGACCAATTTATCATAAGGGCAACGTCAGTTTTGGAACATGAAATAGCCCTAACAGAACGTCGGCTCTCCCAGGACCCAGTATTTACTAAAAAGTCTTCGTTGGGGGCCCTGTCAAAAGCTCGTACGCCGGAGCCTTGTCACCAAAGGGTCGTCACTGTTGGGCCATCGAGTGGGATTATCACACAGTCACCCCTTGATGCGGATAGTTCACCTGTGACTGGAGAGTTGTTGCAATCTGCAGCAACGACTGATAATCTATTGACAAACCTTGATAATAATACAGCAGTGTGTAGTTCTGAAGATCCTAGTACCTCTCGCCAGCTACGTGGGCAGCAAGAATGGGCTATCCCTAAAAGGAAGATGGCAGGCGTGGCCATGCGGGGTAGAAAACTTAAGATACCAAAGCTCAGTTCCATTAAGGACGCTGTTAGTTTGGAGCCAAAAGCCACTGAAGGTTTGCGGGAGACTTCATCTTCAGCAATTGTTTTCTGATGTGGCAAATATTCCCCATATATGTATTACCTTTAGCTGAAGAATCATTTTGCTGAAATTGGGTGCTCTCATACTATCATCATTGCAGCCCCTTGAGGGAAGACTGTCACTAATAGAGCCAAGGCTAACAAAAATCTAGGAATTATTTAGAGCGAGTCTGGACTTTACCAAGGATAAAAAGGTGTACCACGGTCAAACACAAGCAATAAATGTGCCTGAAGTGCCGTTGCCAACGACGTCTTTATTGATTAGTAGTGATCCTTCTAATTCCTTGAATATTACAACTGACAAATTGCTATCGGCTGCTCAGACGACCATTTGACTATGGCTCATAATATAAGACCAACAAAAGCCCCACAATGATCGCGAGAGGAAGAGTGGAAATCTGTAGGCAAAATGCCAAACTAGGAAACTTAATACTGAAGACTCAAAACCCAATTTACCTTATATCGATTTATCCCACGAAAGTGCACCATATGTAGTTGTTCTGGCTGGGGTCCATAAATTGGGCATTAATGGAACAGAATCATATATTGAACTAAAAAACAAATGCATTTACAGGCTGAACAACAATAGACCTCTCCCAAGAAATGTGCAATGTCAAATTTCATTTGCCAGCAGAGTGGGATGGGTGGGAAGCAGACCTAAAGATGTGGAGGGGGATTGTATTGTTATCAATTCTAAGGATAGTAGGGTGGTTGAACATGTTTGTACGAGCTTTTCTAATAACTCTCAATCGTCTATTCAGCCCCTGGATCTAAGTTACTTTTATCCCCCTCCTAACCGCAGTTTGAATCAAGGGCACTACGCATATAACCGAGGACGGCTAGCCCAACATGCCAGCCAGAATTATAGAGAAGTGGTGAGTGGAAACCAGTACCGATTAGGTGTCCCACTAAGCAATAGATTTACAGCCTGATTCATCAAGCTAAATTGCACTTGCAAAGGGCAAGATTCTCAGAATCTTGCCTTTTGCGAGTGCAATTTTTGCATTTGGGATTCATCATTCCAAATGCAAAATTTCGCTATTAAAGAATTCGCACATTTGCGAAGAATTACATTTAAGGAATCTCTATTTGAGATTCCTTAAATGCAATTCATGAATCATTTTAAAATTGCGAAATTGCAATTTTGGGCCGCTATTTACCGAGAGGTCAGACCTCTCGGTAAATAGCAAAAACTTAGAAAAATGCATTTAAATGCATTTTTCTAAGTTGCATGTTTACACACACACATGTCCTTTGGACATGTGTGGGCGCAACACCAATGTAGATTACATTTCAGG
This sequence comes from Lissotriton helveticus, assembly GCF_964261635.1. Taxonomy (NCBI): domain Eukaryota; kingdom Metazoa; phylum Chordata; class Amphibia; order Caudata; family Salamandridae; genus Lissotriton; species Lissotriton helveticus. Next base: position 646,807,130 of record NC_136070.1, read on the forward strand.
GGTGCTACAGGGTGTCCTTTGGACACCCCTGCACCCTTGAAATCGCATCCTTATTTGCGATTAGCAAATTGCTAATCGCAAATAAGGAATAACTCCCCTTGAAATCGCATCCTTATTTGCGATTAGCAAATTGCTAATCGCAAATAAGAAATAACTCCCCATTCATTCCTATGGGCCTGTAGGCCCATAGGAATGCATGGGGAGTTATTCCTTATTTGCGATTAGCAATTTGCTAATCGCAAATAAGGAACATGTAGGAATCGCAATATTTTTTGCAATTCCTACATGAATCCCGTTTTGCAAGTCCTTATTAGCGATTCCTTATGATTCGCTATTAGGGGCTCGCAAAACGGGAGAATGATGAATCAGGCTGATAGTGTATTAGATCAGGTAGATTGACCACTACCAACGTCTTCACCTCTACCCACAACACCAAAGAGGCAGAGGGATATAAATAAAGGAAGGATACCGGGGGGGAAGCAACGAGACATTTTGATAACTGAGGTAACAGGGTCTAGAGATACTGGAAGGAAACTTGTAGTTGAACCCGAGGTAGAGGACGGGAATCAGGATATATTTATCCGACCAACTGAAGCTAGATTCCCTCCTGAAGTTCTATCACCTCCTTGCCCCCGTACTAACCAACTAGGCACACTAGATTGTGCTGGGCTCGAGGTAAAAGCAGGGAGTGGCCTGGAGGGTCCCACTGGTGGCTTAAAAATGTTGTCTTGAAACATTGCGGGCCTAGTTGCTAAATTTGATCTGCCAAATTGGGGAGACTATATTGACTCCCATGGGATTTGCCTCTTACAAGAGACCTGGGCCCTAAGCCCCGTCCATAGAGTGGGGTTTATGACATATTGTGAGCCAGCTGTCAAGGGCCCTAGAGGAAGACCATCGGTGGGCTTGTGTATATGGGTGGGAGTCCACCTTGGATGTGTAGTGAAAATAGTTGATACCCACTCTCCAGACCTAACCTGTGTTCTCTTGAGCCATAAAAAACTACCAAAACTGGCACTTATAAATATCTATTCTCGGCCAGTTCAGTACGGTGGGACATCCGCGACATTGGATTCCCTGGCAAGTTTACTGAACTCTCTTCCGGGTGATGTGTCTTTCTTGATTGGTGGGGACTTTAATTGTCATTACGAACCCCTTAATGGTTTTATGACATTTATTAGTAATGACGAGGATGCAATTTGGTCAATTCCAGCGCCAAATACATACTTGGTAAAGGGGTGGACTCCGCTAGTCCTCCAAATTATCTCTCTTACACTTACCTTCTGTATTAGGGCTTGTAATGGGCGATTTCCGAGAGATTACCCAGGACACCCAACCTTTGAGAGATTGGGCCAGGCTTCAGTAATTGATTATTTTTTAATTAGTGTAGAGTTATGGCACAAAGTGGCAGATTTTTGTGTCATGCAGCGCACTGCAAGTGACCATAATCCTCTGGTTATTTTGCTGGATTTTTGTATGAATGAGACAGATCAAGGTATTGTAATCCCCCCTAGAAATGACCTTAGAGTAGTTGATGGAGGGAGACGTATTCGCTGGGCTACAATTAATCAATCCCCAGAGACAATGGCAAGAATGTATAATAGTATTATTCCTCTTCTAGAGAAGGTAAGCATTGTCTCTTAAAATCCCTATCATGTCAGTTTCGGTGTTGACCTTGGAAAAATTCACCAGGAAATGGTTGCAATCCTGGGGGACTACTTTTATAGCAGCAGGCCAATGAAAAGTGAAAATCGTGGTGATAAAAAACCCTTGTTTAGCAGTGGCTGTAGGGTAGCATAGCGAACGCTGCTGTTATCCCTTGGGGGGGGTGACTTCTTACGTATTAAGGAAGCTAGGGCAGATTTTAAAATGATTATTTTTAAAGCTAAATCAGAACGGGAAGTAGATAGATGGCAGGTTATTAAGACCGCCCTAGATGCAAAAGATGCGAGGGCCTTCTGGAATTTGGTCCATACAGGGAAAGTAGAGGGTAAGACTACTATTGAACCAAATATTTGCTAGGATGCCTGGCGCCTATATTTTACAGCAGTATATTCACTTTCATCAATTGAATTAAGTGAGTTGCCGGTTTGTCTCTTAACCGCCGATCCCACCTGGAGTATACCACCCTGCACCGCGGCTGAGGTGCAATCAGCCTTAGCTAAGCTCCAATTGAATAAAGCGCCAGGATTAGATAGGATCCCCTTATCTCCAATTACTTTTTAATGCAATTCTTCAGGGCCTTCAAGCCCTCTGTACATGGGCTGGGGCTGAGATCATCCCCATTTATAAAAAGGGGCCTCCCATGGAACCGGCCAATTATAGGCCAATTAGCCTCATCGATGTATCTCAAAAAATGTATGCAAGGGTGTTATTAGTAAGGTTTCAGGAATGGATTAGAGACCATGATATTTTGACCCTGTTGCAAGCAGGCTTTAGGGCTAAAATGTCCACTATAGATCAGTTATTCAGGCTCCAGTTAATCTACTGGAAGCATGTAGTTTTGGAAGGCGGGAGCTTATATCTAACTTTCGTGGACCTGAAATCAGCTTTTGATATGGTGGACCGTAACCAGCTGTGGAGTATTCTGCTGGCTATGGGGGTCCCACCATATCTATGTTTTCAGCTCAAATGACTCCACGAAGGTACCTTTGCTAGAGTAAGGTATGGCAAGAAAGGGCAGTTGACGGCTCTGTTTCCTGTTGGTAAGGGGTTAGGCACGGTTGTGTGCTCGCACCGACCCTGTTTTCTCTCTTTCTAAACGGGCTGATAAAAGATCTTCTTGCCATTAAGGACATAGACTCCCAGAAATTGGCAGTTCGTAGATTTCCCGCATTAATGTTTGCGGATGACACCCTGCTCCTCTCGAAATCAGCTATGGGTATTCAGCGTGTGTTAAATCAATTTAGCTAGTTCTGCAAAAAAAGGAACCTTATGGTTAATATTAATAAAACCAAATACATGGTCTTTATTGCTAATTCCATCAATAGCCCTCATCCGATGATGGAGGATGGACCCCTGGAAAGGGTACCTATTTGTGATTATTTGGGTCTCTCTTTGAATTTTGACCTTTGGCATGGATAGTTTGTTTGACGTTCAGGTCTAAATACCCGATCCTTGAACTTATAGCAAGTTGACACTTATAATACTCCAGCCTTAACGTTATTATCCACAATGTTCTGTTTTGTTAAAAGATAGCACAACTAAAAGCATTTCTAAAACATATAAATAGTTTCTTCATCACATACTTTTCTTAAAGTGGTGATGCATACTATAATACTAATAGTGAATTAAATAGTTTCTTTAAAACATATTGTTCTTAAAGTGCTAATGCATAATACAGTACTGGTAATGGAAACAAAATATGTTGCCACATGATTTATGGTAAAGTTATGGCTGGCCACTTAAAGTGTAAATGCATGTTTGACAGTACTTTCAATGTAAACAATATACTTTTTGCCTTCCAACTTCTAGGACATGAATTTGTGCAAATAACCACTGTGTTTAAAAAAAAACCTCTAACTAATGTGTACCTATCTAAATACCCAATTATAAAACCGTGCAAGAAATATATGTGTAAAATTACTAGAAACTGGTGACTGCTTAAAACCAAATGGTTAAAATACAGAAGTCACTTGATGATATAATAGATCAATCTGTTTCTTTGCATGATATTAGATGCTCCTAAGTTGTTAAAAAAAATGTACGGACTCAGTCAAAATATCATGTTTAGATGCAGGTGTAGAGTTCCTCTGTAATATTAAGACCCCTTGGGGACTTGTTGTCGAGGTCTAGAATATAACGTGTTTCTAGCCGCCTCAAAGCTTTCTCCCTGTCTCCACCTCTTTTCTTGGGTGGCATCCAGTAGAAGAAATGTCAAATCCCTGGGGTTTGCTTTATGTGCTTCCTCAAAATGCTGTGCCACAGGATATGCTGTATCCTTGTTTTTAACCACTTGGATGCTATGGCATAAATCCCGACTTAATGTAATTTCCATTGAAATGAATGGGCACTCCATGACGAGTTACCCTTGTCATTAGCATCCAAGTGGTTGGCCCTGATGTGCTGAAGTGTCCTCTTGTGCCCGTGTAGCATCGTACTACTTACATATCGTACGGCACAGGGACCCTCTAGCACATATACCACATGATCAGATTTGCAAGTGAGGGCTTGGTTGATTTGCCTCACTTGGTCACTAAATGGGGTACTGTAGGTGGTCTTTTTAACACCTTGCCTGCGGCGCCAATTCTCCCCTGTGCTGAAAATTCCAATCGCGGGTGTGGTCATGACGGAACGGTTCCATCATGAGCACAGCGCTACCGATGCTCATGACGGAACCGTTCAGTCATGAGCATCGAAGGGTTTAATACCATATTGGCACACTTTACAGACTTCCTTTGGGATAGCCACATGGCCCTGGCTTGAGTAAAGGGGTCATTATGTACTAAGGTATCCTTCATTGATGGCACCTTAGTATATGTAATAGCTGCACTTCTAGGGAGTAGGTGGCCAATCACTGGGTCATCTAGAATAAGAGGCCAATTCCTACTAATGATATTTCTGATTAACTTTCCTGTCTGTTGTATTTTAGAATAAATAAATATATATGGCCTCTAGATCCTGGCGAAAGCAACCTATCGGTTGAATTCTCCAATCTATTGACTGGCCTAAACTTCACCCAAAATATTGATAAGGCTACTCACATCAAGGGGCACATTCTCGATCAAGCTTGGACCTCCAATATCACAATCACTCCCCCGACCATTCCTTCATGTCCCTGGTCTGATCATTTCTTTATCTCCTTTGTTATCACCCAGACCCCCTATGTCCCCCCCACTCCTGTCAACAATTTTTTAGCTCGCAACTGGACACGAGTTGATGAGATTGAATTCCATAGTCTCTTGATTTCCTCAGCCCCTAAGGAACTGTCGTCCACCTCCAGCCCTCATTAAAAACAATATTTTGCCCTCAACCCCATGCTCGATCCCTGTTTCCCTTTCTGGAAATCCACTGGTGTTAGACCATATTCCCCCTATCTCTAAACCAGAGTTTCTGGCCCTCTTAAATAGAGTAAAATCTGGATCCCCAAATGGCAGTTGCCCCCCTGAGGTCCTAAAAAAAGCCTTTCAAGCCTGCCCCGATCCCCCACTTTCTTTACTCAACAGCTCTTTGACCACTGGTATTGTTCCTGATTTTTTTAAATGTGCCGCAGTAACGCAGATTCTTAAAAAACCCAATGCTGATCCCCTAGTATTAAGTAACTTCCGCCCCATTTCCCTACTCCCTTTTCTTAGCAAAATCCTAGAGGCCCATGTGACTAACTGTCTCAGTGCATTCATTGAGTCATCCCAATTTCTGGACCCCCAGCAGGCGGGCTTCCGGCCGGGACACTTGACTGAGGCTGTTATTGTGGCAGTGATGGACGAGCTCAGGAAGGGAACTGATAACATGTCCCCCAGGCGCTTGTGCTCCTGGACCTGTCGGCTGCCTTCGACACGGTTGATCATACTCTTTTCATCAACCGTGTCGGCAGAGCCGGCATCCGGGGCACAGCACTAGAGTGGATTAGATCTTTCTTACTCCATCGCTCCCAGGCTGTTAGCCTATCCTCCTTCTCGGCCACCCCTGTGAAACTTACTTGTGGGGTCCCTCAAGGGTCGGCCCTATCACCGCTGTTATTCAACCTGTATATGCAACCTCTGATTCAATCCTTACATAACTATCCTCAACGCGTTTCGGGAACAACTTCCCTTGCTCACGAGTAAATGTGTCTGTTTCCATGTCTGTGTCTGTTTACCTTGCATGAAATAAATCCATGCCGGTATGAGACATAATAGCGGCACAATTGTGAATGACGCAAGCACAGAGACCCTGGCGTAAAAGCATAGTTTTACTGTAAGGATGAGAGTTCGAGGCTCCAGTCTCTTTTTGCTTAATGAACTTAAGTTTGTTTAAAAAGACCGCACTAAGGCAAAATGATTTATCAAGGTGTTTAAAGCAACTGTCGATAAACGAATATCAAAGTAATAGACATGCTGTAATTTTTCCACAAATTGCTGACAAGAACTTTGAATCTGTCTTCACAGCTCCAGATGAGCAATGAATCGGTAGTCTGTTTATTATGTTTGCTGTAAATCACGATCACATGATACACCTTTAAATACTGGATTGTAAACAGACACATTTACTCGTGAGCAAGGGAAGTTGTTCCTGAAACGCGTTGAGTGGGCTGTGAATTAAACACCAGTTTTTTTAACTAAATTGCTGGCCTGGACGTCGTTCTTTACGAAAGGTGAACGAGTGTGGTGGAATACTTTGGGAGTGGCGATCCCGTCCTGGCCCGCTGTAAGCGGCCATTGAAGCTTCACGCCGACTTCTCTGTTGGATTAAATTTAAGAAGCTTTGGCCCGCCTTTGTTACCGTACATCGGACGCAATATCCCCGAAGGGACTACTCGGAAAGAGCCAAACACTCCGCTGAAAGACAACTAAGAGGCGGAAACGCTGTACGCTGATCAACAAGCTGAGACAAGATGTGAAAACCTCTTCAATGTTAAGGTGAGCGGAGGCGGGAGTCCCGGGATAATCATTAGAATAACAAAGGCAAGCGGAGGTCCGGTTGCTGTGGAAAGAATAATTAGTACACGCACGGACGTTCAAAATTAAGGGGCGCATTTCATTATACAGCGCTGGCATTGAAATATTTAAATTAAATCATGGCTTCATCCAGGAATACAAAGAGGAATGAAGCAGCAAGGCAAATGTTTGACATCCAAACGACCCTGTCAAGTACAGAAACAGCGTAGAGCATGGGTAACAGTGGTGAAGCAAAGTCCAAACAAGACCTCTGGACTAAATTATGGAAACTGTTAAAGCTAGAACAAACGAAATGGTGGGAGGCCACCACACTGGCTAAATACATTGAGGTGGGTCGAATCCCACGTGGCCTCAGGATTTACACTACTCCTACGTTTAATGACCCAGACCCCGAGCTAGTGGACGAATGGTCGACCAACAGTCACCAATGCTCAATAATTATGTTAAAACTCCTAGTAAAATATGCAAACAAAGACTGTGAAAAATGTGCCTTGGAGATTTAAAAACTAACGGATGAATTGAAATCTATGTGTAGTAAAGAGGAGTTCGATACCGACATGGGTAAACTTGAAAAAAGATTGGAAATCATTGAAAAAGAAATTAAAGAGAAGAAACAAAGAAAGTTTCTAAGAGACCACGTGGACTATGAAAAAGGACAAGTCCTTACATTCTCCAAAAAGTATGATCACCTACGTGCTCAGACCCAAGTAACCAAAACCAAGACAGCACTAACTAAAACCTCCCTTGAAATAATTGAAGACAATGACACGGAACAGGTCGAGGAGGTAGAAGAGGGTGAGAACCAGCCAGATGAAATGGGGGCAGGTTTCTTAAGCCCAAAAGACCAAATTTTAAAAGAATTCTCGCTCATGGCCAAAGGAAGATTGGAATCCCAGAGCAAAACACACGTAGGAGGAACAAGAGGACGAGGGAGAGGAGGCAGAGGAGGAAAGAAGCCAAACGCAGTGAATGTCAGCGGATCAAGCCCGGTGGGAACAAGAACAAGGGGCCAAAAGAAGCTGAAATGAAAGACACCAAGACTGTAATCAACCTCTCCAACAGGATACTCAATGATGCAGAAATTGAGGTACTGTCATTTGGATTATCTTTTTGTCCCTCAGCTAATTTTAATTATACCCAAAGCCGGATTGACCTCTTTCAGTTTACTAGGAAGCTGATACTTAAAAAATTGGTTCGCCACAAGGATGAGCAATGAGCCAGGTACTAGTACTGTAACCCCAAGTACAATCCAAATTGGGGATGCTGAAATGCTACAAGTATTGCACGACCTAGGGGGGAACCCAGAAGTCATTGAAAATCCCACCCTCAACTTAATAAACGAAAACATAAGGTTGGACCTCAACAGTAAAAGTGGGTTCAAACCTAAATCAATCTTTTTACCAATGATAAGTAATGACACAATTGATGTTTTCGAAAAAGGTGTGGTATCTGAACTTAAAACATTAGCGAACAAGAAAAACAGGGGAAGAAACAATCTGAGTCAAGCACAGAGACTAGCTATTGACAGTTTAACCAATGATTCAAGTATTGTCATAAAGAAATCCGACAAGGGGGGCAATATTGTGATTATGTCAAAAGAAATGTATATAGATGAAGGCATGAACCAACTGAGTGATGCTGTTAAATATGAAAAGAGTAATAGAACAATTTATGACGCTAAGAATCAAGCATACTATGAGAAGTTGAATGAATGGAGAAACCAGGGACTGATTGAGACAGATAAGTTTAACTTTTTAAAGTGCAAATTTCCCAAAATACCAGCACTTTACCTACTACCCAAATTACATAAAAACCCCAAAAATCCTCCAGGCAGGCCAATTGTGTCTTCCAGGAATAGTTGCCTGGAGAACACATCTAGATATGTGGATTATTTTCTGCAGCCAATTGTGCAGGGCCTGCCGTCTTACTTGAGAGATTCTGGAGATTTCTTAGAAAAGATCACTAATGTCTCATTGGATACAGGCTGTATACTGATGACCTTGGACGTAAACAGCCTGTATACCAATATCCCACACGAGATGGGAATCAAAGCCTGCAGACACTTCCTCAGTAACAGATCAGTGTCCTACTTATTTCATACAGAAATGGTGCTAGATATGATATACACATGTCTCACCCAAAATTATTTCCTGTTTAATGGCACCATCTACCACCAGTTACTTGGTACTTCAATGGGTACTTGCTTTGCTCCCAGCTTTGCTGGAATTTACCTAGGCTGGTGGGAGGAGCAAGTAGTCAGACAGCTGGACCAATATCGTACCGGAGTTCGGACATGGCTCCGGTACATTGATGATATTTTCATCATCTGGGATGGGACAGTGAAGGAAGCTGAAGAGTTTGTTGATATCCTCAACGTGAATGATTTCAACCTCTCTTTCACTAGCCACATAAACAGCGCAACAGTAGACTTTTTAGATCTCAGAGTCACAATAGAAAATAAGCGCCTCGTGACAGTTTTGTACAGGAAAGAGACGGCTGGAAACAGCCTTCTCCACGCGCAAAGCTGTCATCCCCGGAATCTAATTAACTCTATCCCCTATGGTGACCTTCTTAGAGCTAAAAGAAATTGCACTAAACCGGATGATTATGAGAAAGAAAAAGCTACTATGTGCGAAAGATTTAAAACCAGGGGGTACAGTAAAAAATGTATTGCTGAAGCTGTACGTAAAGTAAAAGAGAAAGAGACGAATCAAAAACCAGAAGGTTAGGTTTATAACAGACTACAACTCCCAAGCCAGGGAGGTCAGGGGAGCCATTAACAAATACTGGAGTGCCCTCAGAACAGACAAGGATATCCAACAAGGTATCCAAGAGTTCGCACAAATTAGTTACAGGAGACCGAGGTCCCTTAAGGACAAAGTGTGCCAAACACTGGTAGCCAGCAAAAGAAAATACAATCAGGTTCAGGGATTTTTTGTATGTGGTCGCTGCAAAGCGTGTAAATTCAGCCATAATGCAAAAGAGATAAAGTTGTCAACATCGTGTGAGCCTTTCAGAATCATGAAGCACGTCTCTTGTCATACAGAATACGTGGTTTATGCACTAAAATGCCCCTGCAATAAATTTTATGTGGGAAGCACCATCAAACCAGCCAAGGATAGGGTTTTACAACACCTAAGGGCCATAAAGAATCATGATAAACAATACCCAGTGGCAAGGCACTTTGCTACTCACCACCAAAGCAACAGCAGCCTCCTCTCATTTGTGGTACTAGACCAAGTACCCCTAAGAGAGAGAGGTGGTAATAGATTACAAGAGCTCAGACGGTTGGAGTCTAGGTTCATAATCAAATACCACACCATGCAACCCCAAGGACATAACTGTGATGAGGCACTGGGGATACATCTTGGATAAACAGATAGTATAGAATGCCTGTTTATCACATATAGCTGCTTCAGAAATCTCTGTTTTTAATGGTATGAATGTGAAAACTACACGGCTGTATGATAGATAATCACTGTATTTTTTATCTTTTACCACAGGTACCGATATCACTAATTTTGGGAGAATGTGAGACACAGCACAGTCAAGACAGAAAGTATGTGGCACAGTGTATCAAGTGGCAGATTATGAAAGGAGCGGTGATCCTATAATCAAAGTATGATTCAATGCTAAACCTTGAGTAATTAAGTGACAGGCAAGAGACAATTTGCGGGAACTAAACTATATGAGGTATGAAAGTTGAAACGGATATACTGGAGGGTCTTAGCCCACTTGGGCTCAAATGCATGAAATAAGTCCATGCCGGAATGAGACATAATAGCGGCACAATTGTGAATGACGCAAGCACAGAGACCCTGGCGTAAAAGCATAGTTTTACTGTAAGGATGAGAGTTCGAGGCTCCAGTCTCTTTTTTGCTTAATGAACTTAAGTTTGTTTAAAAAGACCGCACTAAAGCAAAATGATTTATCAAGGTGTTTAAAGAAACTGTCGATAAACGAATATCAAAGTAATAGACATGCTGTAATTTTTCCACATATTGCTGACAAGAACTTTGAATCTGTCTTCACAGCTCCAGATGAGCAATGAATCGGTAGTCTGTTTATTATGTTTGCAGTAAATCACGATCACATGATACACCTTTAAATACTGGATTGTAAACAGACACATTTACTCGTGAGCAAGGGAAGTTGTTCCCGAAACGCGTTGAGTGGGCTGTGAATTAAACACCAGTTTTTTTAACTAAATTGCTGGCCTGGACGTCGTTCTTTACGAAAGGTGAAGGAGTGTGGTGGAATATGTATATATATATATATATATATATATATATATATATAATGCCGTAGAAGAGTTTCTTAAGAAGGAAACTAAATACATTCAGCAGATCCTTTTTAAAATGTTTTTTACTAGCCATCAAAGTTTTGTCCTAAAGAGAAACACAGAGATGTCATCTTATTAACTGTTTCCTCTATACATTCCATAAAATATATTGTGTAAAACATAAACAGAATATGTGCAATACCGCTCTCAAAAAAGAAACCTTCTGTTTATATGCTCATTGTATTAACCCAGCCTAATTCAGCTAGCTTCTAAAACCAGTGGAGTAACAAAGGCCCCAGCATCCCCTGCAGTGCTGGTGGCCCCGAGCCCCAGGGGTCCCCTAAATCAGTACATTGGCCTGCAGCGCTCCTGAGTAGGTCTGGATGAGGGCCCTTCCATGTATTTTGCAGGGGGGCCCTCAAGTTGTGTTACGCCACTGTCTAAAACTGTTTCTTGTTTTGGGCTTTCACTTTGTTCACACTACATGGTCTTTAGTAGGCATTCATAGCAGTATTTCACTAAGAGACAATTTATGATTCAATGCGTTAAACAATACAAATAGATGTAATATGCTTGTAATTAATCTAAAGACGCTAATTGTCCTCTTAAAATAGCGTTATTTTAAGAATATTGTCAGCGATATAAACATAAATTAACACGAAGAGTCAACAAAATAAATAAATGATCATGCTTTCTCATTGACTTACTTTGGCATATTCACAAAGGCATTTTGGAGTACTGAACGTAGTACTCCTCTGGTATTCTTTTACGTACTGCTACATTGTTTTATGAATTGATCCCAGAAACATCTAAAATAGGAATAAAATGGGAATATTCATATACAATTATAAAGGAATGTGCCCTCCGCAGTTTTACTAATAGGAAGATGAACGTTCTGGAGCTGATACACAAAGACATGTAAGGGAATGCAAAAGAGCACTTCTGTAGTACTACCTCCCATACTCAACTGAAAGGTGACCAGTTTTTTTTTGCAAAGACTTTAGCGCTCTGGTATACTACTTGTACATAACTTTTGATCAGCTTGATTCTGAAAGCGTTTTTTAATTCAAATCTGAACACTATGCAGCAGATATTGGATTAGGCGGTTAGTGTACATTCAGTGTAAGGCGGGCAGTCTCCTGTGCTGTGAATCCGATGGAGGGTCAGAAAGCTAAACAAGCCTTCTTGCCAGGGTGAATTTGCGCCTGAAGGAAATGTAAATGTGCGCATCTGGTCAATCTACAAATGTAAAGGGTACTTTGAGGCCGGTATTGGCTTTAATTAATGGAATCAGTTAAAGCTTCCTGATAACACAGATTTAGGGCCTAATTAAGAGTTTGGCGGTCCGTAGGACCACCAAATCTGCGGTGGAGGTGCGGTTGTGGTCGGGAACCACCCCACCCGACTGCCGTATTACGACTACGGCGGTTGGACTTCCAGGGGACCGCCACAACCATCAGGGATCCCCGATCCAGATCTGCAGTCTTGCAGCGGTCTGGGGAAGCAATATGTTTGGCAGTGCCACTGTGGCACGGCACTGCCAAGTATTTTTACGAGTTTCCTCCAACACCAGACTTTTCATGGTGGTGAGACTGCCATGAGAAAGCTGGCTTAGGGGAAACAAAGGGGGCTTTTAGGGCCCCCTGTTGCTCTTGTGCACATGGATGAAAGCAAGGGGGCACATATTGTGCCCCCTTATCTACATGCACCCCCTATCCTTCACCACATGGACTACACAGCCCATGCCGTACAGGAATGGTCTTAGGCGGTCCCATTATACGGTACCTTTTCAAGTAGGCACCACAGTGGGACTTCTGTGCCTCCCGCTAGACAACGAGGAAGCTCGCAATCTGGCGTGCGGGCAGCAGTTGACTTTGGAGGTCTGGCGTGGGTGGTGACCCGCTCCCAGAGCGACAAAGTCCTAACCAGGCCTTTAGTCTTTTGGAGTGGTAGTGCAAGGGAGTTTTCATCAGAACTATGAAGTGTGTGCTTTTAAAAGGCAGCTATCAAAAAAATTGCACTGAATACAGTCTGGGTGTCATGATTCCGTGTGAAGTCTCCATTGCGGGGCTCCAATGTTATTCTGGCGCTATTCGCCTTCAAAAAAACACCCCTTGCCTGTGCACCTGCACTCCAAAAGAATGTATCATGAGGGTAATTTGTTGTGAATTCTGAATGTTAGCGTTATGACATTGAATGCTTTTAATTGTGATGCCTTTGAGTATTTCTAGCATCTAATGATGTTTACTATCGGTTTTATTATGCCTTTGATGTCTGAATTCACCTTGCCCTTAGTTTGGTAAACATGCCAGCTTGCTTAGGAACTACAGCAGCCAAACTGTTCACTCGGGTGTGCCTCTGTTTAATCAGGCCGGGCGCACGCATACGTGGGGTGCGGCTGGGTGCGGTCAGGTATTTAAACTGCACCCAGCCTTCTGGAAGGCGCTTTGCCTTCCGCCTGCTTAAGAGAAAGGACCTGCTTTGCACCCACGCTTGAGAAGACGACAGCTTACCGGATTTATGACCCCAGAGCTTCAGTCTTCGAACTTCGAGATCCTCTTGAAGATAAAGGCCCGGCATCTTCTTTTCTGCCTCGGAAATCTGCAAAGACAAAAGATAAGTGAAATAACTTATTAGTAAAAGGCGCCCTTCGCAAGAAAGGTTACCGGAACAATTTTTGGGAACTAATTATTCTAGAGAAATCCTACAAGACTTTTGGAAGCAAACTTAAGATTTGTTTTAGGTATTTAGGAATTAGAGTTTGTTAAAGAAAAGGTCAAAAGGTGATTTCTGCAATTTGGAAAGGCGTCATTTCTGAATGTTGTACTTGTTATTTCTTGCAATGTAAAACCTTTATTTTTAGACTAAAGACACAGAGCAGAAGACACAGATTTTAAAACTAAGTAAGTGAAGAAGGGAGAAAGGCCTTTTGTTTCTTAAGGTAGAAGGGGGTTTCATGACAAGAGGAAGGGTAGAAAAAGACTTAAACTATTCTTTTGTTATTTACAGAATTATCTTCAAAAGCTCGAATTAACAACAAGACAACAATACAGGGCAACTGAAATCACCTGACAAGACTGACCAACAAGACAAGAAAGACATACTGGACGAAGGACAGACAACAGCTGATCGCAGGTAGGCGAGAGTTTGAGCATCTAAAGAGAGAGTAGTAGGTACAGAAGAAGTGCTAAATCACAAGATTCAGAATAAGAGGTAAAACCTAGATTCCTTGTTGTTTCGCAGGTCGACCGCAAGAACATCTACGTCCAGTACCGGCCCTCCTCCCCTTAGTCTAGCTCATATCTTGTAGTGTCTATACTTCCTCCAGGAAGGGGTTAGTCTCTAGGGAGGTTGGGCCCTTGCGTCCCTGCGAATTCACTACTCGTCTCATATCAAGACAAGGTAAGGGACGACGTTTTATTGTTCTGACAGAAGGCAAAGCCCATGTTGAATAATTTGCCTGGACGCAATGGACCAAGTTTCTCTTCAAGATATAGCAGCCATGTTAAATGAGTTAAAACAGGAAAATGAAGCCTTGCGTAGAGATATGGCTTCTCTTCAACATACAGTCCAACAGCAAAAGAAAATTTTAAAGCCAGCCACTTTTCAGGGAGGAGCTTCTTCTTCTGAAGCTCAAACTCAGATTCAAGTAATCACACCAGTTCCTACGCCCTTAGCTCAACCTGAGAGGTTTTACGGAGACCCAAACAAATTTACCATCTTTCTCAATCAGTGCCATTTAAATTTTTTGGCCAAAACCACAGCTTTCCCAGATGATTCCTCCAAGGTAGCTTTTATGTTATCCTACTTAGGAGGAGATGCAGACTTGTGGTCTGTCCCCTTGGTAGAAAGAGACGATCCGGTTTTATATAATTTTAGAGCTTTCGAACGGTCTTTAAAAAAGATATTTGCAAAACATGTCTTTGTACAATCGGCTGACAGTGAGCTTTTAAATTTAAAACAGGGTTCGTCTGATTTACTACACTATATATCTGTCTTCAATCATTTGGTTCTAGAAGCTGACTGGCCAAATGAAAAAAGGGTGTCCTCATTCTACCGTGGTTTGAGGGACGAGCTCAAGGACATGGTAACCCAAGTCCTAGAACCTACAGAAGAAATTAGTGAATTCATTGACCTAGTCGTAAAATTAAATCATAGGCTGTCTGAAAGGAAAGGAGAAAGAGGAAGATTGGACCATAAGGTAATGTTTCAAAAAGAAAGAGTCCTGACTCCTCGTGATACAACCCAAAAGGTAGATCCAGTAGAACCCATGCAAATAGGATCTAATCGAGGACCCTTAACAAAAGAGGAAAAGGAAAAAAGACGAAAATTAAATCAATGTCTTTATTGTGGGAAGACTGGACATTTTGTGAAAGAATGTCCTTCCAAACCAAATAAGGGGAAGTCTAAGTCTGCAGATGTAGCTTTAACATCAGAAGGAACGGAAAACTAGAACGCTCGATAAAGGAAGAGGTCAGTTTATCGAGTGTGTGTTCCAGTTCGGCCTCAACTGTCCCACCCAAGGGGTGTCGACACTTTTGTGTAATAGTAGAGTTAAAAAGTTTAGCCAATCCAGTGAGTCCTAGGAAAGTAGAAGCAATCATCGATTCAGGAGCTACAGGAAATTTCATTGACACACAATTTTTGAAACTTTTAGGGTTCAACTCAATTCAAAAAACTCATCCTGAAACTGTCAGAGCTGTAGACGGTAAGGAACTGACTTCTGGACCCATAAATAAGCAAACCGAGGTCCTACTTATGGACAGTTCTCCTATCCATAGAGAAAGAATTATTTTTGATGTTATTGACGCTCCTCAATTTAAATTAATTTTGGGACTCCCTTGGCTTGTTTTACACAACCCTAATATTGACTGGCAGGCAAGAACCTTGACTTTTAGATCTCACCATTGTTTGAGTCAATGTTTTTTGTTAGACAGGCCAGAAGACTCAATTCAAGGCTTTGTTTTTACCGCAGACTCTTCTAGTATCTTGCTCCTAGAGGGAGTGCCTACAGAATATTCAGACTTACTGGACGTGTTTGATAAAAAAAAGGCTAACACTCTTCCCCCCATAGGGATTTTGATTGCAGGATTGATCTCGTGCCTGGGGCAACCTTGCCATGTAGTAGAATCTATGCCTTGACCGAGAAAGAAAACGAGCACTTGCGAGAATACCTGGACGAGTATCTCACTAATGAATTCATTAGGCACTCTTAGTCTCCAGTATCATCTTCTCTTTTTTTTATTCCGAAACGTGGAGGGGAATTAAGAACGTGCATTGATTATAGAGCCTTAAACAATGTCACAATTAAGAACAGGTACCCCTTGCCTCTCATTCCAACTCTCCTAGATCAAGTAAAAAATGCAACCATTTATACAAAATTGGATTTGCGCGGAGCTTACCATCTTGTCAGAGTCCGAAAAGGCGATGAGTGGAAAACGGCATTTCGTACCAAATTTGGCCTTTACGAATATCAAGTCATGCCTTTCGGACTCTGCAGCGCTCCTGCAGCTTTTCAATTTTTCATAAATGAGGTGTTGCATGAATTTATTGACATTTGTTGTGTGGTCTATATAGACGACATCTTGATTTACTCTCATTCAAAGGACGAACACGTACAACAAGTTCGCGCCATTCTTCAGAAACTGCTTTTAAATTCATTATACGTGAAATTAGAAAAAGTCTTTTTCATGTGTCTAAAGTAGATTTTTTGGGATACATTATTAGTCCCTCAGGCATAGAAATGGACCCAAAGAAAGTGGAAGCCGTGACTTCTTGGCCTCGACCCTCATCAGTAAAACAGATACAAAGTTTTCTAGGATTCGCGAATTTTTATCGTAGATTCATTCAAAATTTTTCACAAACTATAACTCCCATTACCAAACTACTGCGCAAAGGAGTGAAATTTGATTGGACAGAATCCGCCGATCAGGCCTTTCATGACTTAAAGGAAAAGTTTACGTCAGCTCCCATTTTGAGTCACCCAGATCCAAAACTCCCATTCATTGTCGAGGCGGATGCTTCCCAGTTTGCTTTAGGAGGGATTCTGTCGCAACGACATTTAGAAACTGGTCAAATGCATCCCATTGCCTATTTCTCTAGGAAAATGTCCCCTGCAGAATTAAATTACGCAATTGCTGATAAGGAATTATTAGCTATAAAAGCAGTGTTTGAAGAATGGCGTCACTACTTGTTGGGTGCACATCACCCCATCACAATCTATACTGACCATAGGAACCTGCAAGCTTTACAAAAGGTGAAAGCCTTATCAGCCAGACAGCTAAGATGGTCTCTGTTCTTCAACGACTATAATTTTGTGATAACTTACCGTCCTGGAAAGGAAAATTTAAAAGCTGATGCATTGTCTCGTTTAGGAGAAAGTAGTTTGGAACTAGAAACTGTTGTTCAACCTGTGTTACCTACTACTTGTTTTCAAGCTTGCTTATCAGTCAAAAGCATTACTGATGGAATACTGATTGAGCAAAAGAAAAAGAGTCTTGAAGAATGGAAAAAAGGTACCCGTATCTACAAGAGAAAGACAAGCTTCTTTATGTACATGATCTTATCATGGTTCCTACAAAGGCCCTCCAGGAGTCAATTATCCACCTTTTTCATGACACCCCTCTCTCAGCTCATCCGGGAATTGCCAAAACTTACGAACTAATCAAAAGACAATTTTGGTGGCCTACAATGTTCAAAGATGTTCAATTGTATGTAACCACATTCAGTGTTTGTATCCAAAATAAGCCCTCACATCAACCTCCTAGTGGTTTGTTAACACCCCTTCCTATTCCACCTCAACCTTGGCATTCTATCTCTTTAGATTTTATTGTAGAACTTCCTTCAACACAAAGAGGGGACACTACGATTCTCACAGTAGTGGATCCGTTTTCACGTATGGCACATTTCGTTCCACTGAAAAGACTTCCAACAACTATGGAATTAGCAAGAATTTTGATTACACATGTCATTCGTTTACATGGAATTCCATCAGTAGTAATTTCAGACAGGGGGTCTCAATTTATATCTCATGTTTGGAAGAATTTAAGTTCTCTTCTCCAAATGGAAATTCGTTTGTCGTCTAGTTACCACCCCCAAACTGATGGGTTAACTGAACGCACTAACCAAACCATTGAACAATACCTGCGTTGCATGTTGACCTCTGTTTCAGGAGATTGGTCTGATCTCTTAAGTACTCTGGAATTTGCATACAATAATTCAGAACATTCTTCCACAAACATGTCTCCTTTTTTTGTAATTATGGCTTCCACCCTAAAAGCTTTCCAGAAGACATTAAGATTCTAAATACAGTTCCAGCAATCCATGATTATATTTCTGGTTTGTCTTCTATTCATGAGGAAGCTCGGTACAAAAGAATCCCAAAAAAGGGCTGCTGATAAACACAGCAGTGAACAACCCCAGTACAATCCTGGAGACAAGGTTTGGTTAAGCACAAAAAATTTGACCATAAAAGGAACTAAAAAATGTAATCCCAGGTTTATAGGTCCGTTTCCCATTGTAAAGATCATCAACCCGGTTTGTGTAAAGTTACTCCTTCCTCAGAAATATCGGATTCATCCTGTATTCCATGTGTCCTTAATCAAACCTTTTGATCCTCAAACTCGGTTGATTCGACCTCCTTCTTCTGTCTTAATTGATGGAAAGCCAGAATATGAAGTCAAAAAGGTTCTGGATTCCAAGAGAATCAGAGGCAAACTCTTCAATTTGGTAGATTGGAAGGGGTATGGCCCTGAGGAAAGGTCATGGGAACCAATCGCTCATTTACAAAATGCTCCGAGGGCTCTGAGGTCTTTTCATATGCAGAACCCTTCCAAACCAAAGCCTATTGCAACAGTTTTAGGGGGGATATTGAGGAGGGAGTACTGTCATGATTCCGTGTGAAGTCTCCATTGCGGGGCTCCAATGTTATTCTGGCGCTATTCGCCTTAAAAAAAAACACCCCTTGCCCGTGCACCTGCACTCCAAAAGAATGTATCATGAGGGTAATTGTGTTTGTGAATACTGAATGTTAACGTTATGACATTGAATGCTTTTAATTGTGATGCCTTTGAGTATTTCTAGCATCTAATGATGTTTACTATCGGTTTTATTATGCCTTTGATGTCTGAATTCACCTTGCCCTTAGTTTGGTACACATGCCAGCTTGCTTAGGAACTACAGCAGCCAAACTGTTCACTCGGGTGTGCCTCTGTTTAATCAGGCCGGGCGCACGCATACGTGGGGTGCGGCTGGGTGCGGTCAGGTATTTAAACTGCACCCAGCCTTCTGGAAGGTGCTTTGCCTTCCGCCTGCTTAAGAGAAAGGACCTGCTCTGCACCCACGCTTGAGAAGACGACAGCTTACCGGATTTATGACCCCAGAGCTTCAGTCTTCGAACTTCGAGATCCTCTTGAAGATAAAGGCCCGGCATCTTCTTTTCTGCCTCGGAAATCTGCAAAGACAAAAGATAAGTGAAATAACTTATTAGTAAAAGGCACCCTTCGCAAGAAAAGTTACCGGAACAATTTTTTGGAACTAATTATTCAAGGGAAATCCTACAAGACTTTTGGAAGCTAACTTAAGATTTGTTTTAGGTATTTAGGAATTAGAGTTTGTTAAAGAAAAGGTCAAAAGGTGATTTCTGCAATTTGGAAAGGCGTCATTTCTGAATGTTGTACTTGTTATTTCTTGCAATGTAAAACCTTTATTTTTAGACTAAAGACACAGAGCAGAAGACACAGATTTTAAAACTAAGTAAGTGAAGAAGGGAGAAAGGCCTTTTGTTTCTTAAGGTAGAAGGGGGTTTCACGACAAGAGGAAGGGTAGAAACAGACTTAAACTATTCTTTTGTTATTTACAGAATTATCTTCAAAAGCTCGAATTAACAACAAGACAACAAGACAGGGCAACTGAAATCACCTGACAAGACTGACCAACAAGACAAGAAAGACATACTGGACGAAGGACAGACAACAGCTGATCGCAGGTAGGCGAGAGTTTGAGCATCTAAAGAGAGAGTAGTAGGTACAGAAGTAGTGCTAAATCACAAGATTCAGAATAAGAGGTAAAACCTAGATTCCTTGTTGTTTTGCAGGTCGACAGCAAGAACATCTACGTCCAGTACCGGCCCTCCTCCCCTTAGTCTAGCTCATATCTTGTAGTGTCTATACTTCCTCCAGGAAGGGGTTAGTTTCTAGGGAGGTTGGTCCCTTGCATCCCTGCGAATTCACTACTCGTCTCATATCAAGACAAGGTAAGGGACGACGTTTTATTGTTCTGACACTGGGTCTTACTAAATCAAGACTTTGGAAGCACTTTTTATCTTAAACTTTTTGCACATTCTGTTGCAGCCATTCTTATAATGTGTATAATGCAAGTTTGAAATAATGACTTACGTATCACAGTGCTTTCTGTCAAAGATTGACCTCATAGCACTAAACAGATAAAAGCCACTATTCAGTGCACCAGCCAGGATTCAATTCTGTGGCTCTCTGGTCACACACAGAGACGTCTGCCGTGCATTAACTAACAGAGGTTGTATATAATGTACGATAATGCATTTACCACTGATTAACTTTACTTGCATTTATTTTTTAATTATGCAGTGCATTATGTTATATGTAGTTACCTAAAGGTGAAGGACCGAAAAAGGTTACAGAACATTTTGTTTAGTTAGTATGCGCAGCATTACAGTTCCCATGCGTTTTTTAATACACTGTCACGATTGTGTACAAGATTGATATTTTCTCATTTGATAGCTCTCGAACGATCATTATCATAGAAAACCTTCCTAGCAGTCCAAGCGGTTTCAGTTTCTGATAACAGAAGCAATGTTGCAGTGCCATCCTGTGGCTAAAGACAAAACTGCACACATTTACCTGCAGAAATGATCTTTCACAAACCAAAGTGTAGGAGAGGGTGCGGCGACTGAAAAGCTATTTTCCTACTGGGCCTGCCGGACAAAAACTGTAGTGGGCTTGGTTAACCCTACAATAAACAGGAATGCAGTGACAAAAATATCTACCAGAGAATAGGTCAGCTATAGTCTGTGAAAGAAACCCCCAGGGGAAGCTCCACCAGCGGCCCCCCCTCCCCTAGTCAGGATCATTGGATTATGGCCCACCTGGAGCATGGGTGTGTAGCGCTCATCCTGCCTGTCTGTTGCCACTAGTCTGTCCCTTGTCAGTCCTGTTCAGTGCACCATGTTCAACTGTAGCAATGACTCAGCGGGCCTCAAACATAACATGACCTGCCGCCTATATTTATTTGTAGAGTTTTATAGAGCGCAAACTTGACCGGAAGGCATCAGAGCACTTCACAGTGCTTGCATAGTAGTAGTTATATGCAGGGCTTTAAGTGGGATGAAAAAACTGGGGGGGGGGTCTTTTAAAGGCGCGTAGCCAATGTAATCATGGGTGTGGATTAAAAACACCTACGCTAGAAAATCTGTGCTTAGCATAGTGTGCCCCTGACTTGTATTTTGCCTTTTCCGTCATTTCATTCAGATATATGTCACAGCAAGCAACATCATACCTACAACAAGTCACGACTATTGGCTTTGTCAATGGTTGTTAGTTGCATAAGATAAATAAGCAGCAAATATGGCTTGTATAGCATATGGAAAAAGCTTCCACTTAAATCCCTGGTGACACCACGACAATGTTGCTGCTCCTGAGTCTCAAAAAGAGAAGGGAAATCCAGAGAGAAAACTAGTCCCGTCATGCCGTAACTTCACTAGTGAGAAGTGAGCAGTGTGAGCTTGTGCACAGCGATGTGCCTGCTGTCACTGGAGTCTGGATAAAAATGGCCCACTTAGTGCCTGAGCACAAAACAGAGCCCGATAGAGACCCGCTTTGAGGCCCCCATTAAAACAAGCACTGGCGTTGCCAATAGGTCTCGAATTAGGAAAGTTTGAGCTATTGGTATTGTAAATTACAAATTTTTTTTTTGTGTTGGTTTTGAAAATAGCGAAATTAATAGCTTTGTCATTTACACTGCCAATAGTTATAACTTTTGCAAATTTGATACCTATAGCATTTGTAATGCAATATGTGTTGTATGTACGTGACTTACATGTATTGATATTACAAATAACAATGTTTTTTAATTTTTTAAAATAAAATGTATTGTAATTTATAATGGCAATAGCTTAAATTTTGTAAATAACTTTTGTGAAGATTATGTTTAGGGTATTTTATTGTGACAAAAATCCAAGAAGAGAAGTGAAATATTAACATCTTTTTGTGACATTTGTAATAAAGCTTGAAAAATTGAGAGAACATATTTGAACCAGTTGTTGTTGATTGGTTGCACAGATTGATGCTGTGGTGGCGCCGAGTGATGTTGTGGTGGCGCCGAGTGATGTTGTGGTTGTGCCGAGTGATGTTGTGGTGGCGAACGAGTGATGCTGTGGCGTTCAGTGATGCTGTGGTAGCCCATAGTGATGTTGTGGTGCCCCTGAGTGATGCTGTGGTGGTGTTGAGTGATGCTGTATGCTATGCTATGTTTTGTTTTGCTATCCTATGTTTTGTTTTGTTATGCTATGCTATGTTTTATTATGCTATGATATGTTTTGTTTAGTTTTACTATGCAATTTTTTGTTGTTTTTTGTTAAGCTATGCTATGTTTTGTAGTGTTTTGCTATGTTTTGTTATGCTATGTGTTGTTGTGTTTTGTTATGCTATGTTTTGTTATGTTATGCTATGTTTTGTTATGCTATGCTGTTTTGTTTTGCTATCCTATGCTTTGTTGTGTTTTGCTATCCTATGCTTTGTTTTGTTATGCTATGCTATGTTTTGTTGTGTTTTGTTATGCTATGCTTTGTATGCTATGCTATGCTTTGTTGTGTTTTGCTGTGCTATTCTTTGTTATGCTATGCTATGTTTTGTTATGCTATGCTATGTTTTGTTGTGTTTTATTATGCTATGCTTTGTTTTGCTATGCTATGTGTTGTTGTGCTATGTTTTGTTGTGCTATGTTTTGTTATGTTATGCTATGCTTTGTTATGCTATGTTTTGTTATGCTATTCTATGCTTTGTTATGCTATGTTTTGTTATGCTATGCTAAGGTTTGTTTTGTTATGCTATGTTTTGTTGTGTTTTGTTATGCTATGCTATGTTTTGTTATGCTATGCTATGTTTTGTGATGCTATGATGTTTTTTGTTATGCTATGCTTTGTTATGCTATGTTTTGTTATGCTATGCTATGTTTTGTTGTGCTATGCTATGTTTTGTTGTGTTTTGTTATGCTATGTTGTTTGAGTTTTGTTATGCTATGTTGTTTGTGTTTTGTTATGCTATACTATGTTTTGTTATGCTATGCTATGTTTTGTTATGCTATGCTATGTTTTGCTATTGGTTGTGTGGTTGTGTGTGTGGTTGTGTGGTTGTGTGTGTGTTTGGGTGTGTGTGTGGGGTTGTGTGTGTGGGGGGTTGTGTGTGTGTGTGTGGGTTTGTGTGTGTGTGTGTGTGGTTGTGTGTGTGGGTTTGTGTGCCTGTACCAAGTGCCTTATGGCATGGTGCAGCACCATGCAAGAACAAACGGAATTCAGTCTGCTAATTATATAAATCCTTTTTTGTGAAGCTGATTTTCTTTGATTTCTAACCAAACGTGCAAGAGAAACGAAGACATTAGGAATGAAAGAATTGGCAAGGACTTAAAAATCTTGAAATCGCTGGTTTGAAGCGCCTGCCGTACCTGTGCGGTGATCAGGGACGTACAGAAAAATAATCGTGCACTGAGTGTGCTGTGTAGCTCACAGCATTGCGGCTGTGAGTCCTTACGGAGTCTGATAACAAACAGTAAATTAAGGAGGGGGCGCTGTGCGCCCTGATGGCAGATAAGTGTGAAGGGTAGAAAGAAACGCGAGAGCGCACGAGCAGGCTTCTGCTGCAAACACGCTGAATTGTTTGGGTCTGGTATATATAAGGGGCTGCGGACCCAGATTGGTGGGGGCGGTAACCCCGCAGAACGCTCGGCCCTTTTTGTTGGGGGTCTCTCTCTGTGTTATGAGCCCAATGGAGGAGAGAAGCAGATACAGAGAGAGAGAGCGAGAAAGTCAGACAGGAAAGAAGGAGTCAGACAAAGAAACACACCAGAGCGCGGAGAGTCAGAGAAAGAGAGAGGAAGGCAGGAAAGAGAGCGAGATAGTCGGAAGGCAGGAAAGAGAGCAAGATAGTCGGTGACGGGCAGAGGTGGGGTGGGGAGGAGCAAGCGAGAGTGGTGGCGATCAGGGAGTGAGACAGTGCAAACACGTGGGTGTTTTGGTGAGCAATAAACACGCCCGAGAAGGGAATAGAAAAAGATGCATGGAGGGAAGCCGGATGGGGGCGGGAGAGCCTGGTGGGGGGGCGGGAATGCGAGCGAGGGGAGGAGAAGTGTATTGTGTGCCTGTACCAAGTGCCTTATGGCATGGTGCAGCACCATGCAAGAACAAACGGAAATTCAGTCTGCTAATTATATAAATCCTTTTTTGTGAAGCTGATTTTCTTTGATTTCTAACCAAACGTGCAAGAGAAACGAAGACATTAGGAACGAAAGAATTGGCAAGGACTTAAAAATCTTGAAATCGCTGGTTTGAAGCGCCTGCCATACCTCTGCGGTGATCAGGGACGTACAGAAAAATAATCATGCACTGAGTGTGCTGTGTAGCTCACAGCATTGCGGCTGTGAGTCCTTACGGAGTCTGATAACAAACAGTAAATTGAGGAGGGGGCGCTGTGCGCCCTGATGGCAGATAAGTGTGAAGGGTAGAAAGAAACGCGAGAGCGCACAAGCAGGCTTCTGCTGCAAACACGCTGAATTGTTTGGGTCTGGTGTATATAAGGGGCTGCGGACCCAGATTGGTGGGGGGCGGTAACCCCGCAGAACGTTCGGCCTGTTTGTTGGGGGTCTCTCTCTGTGTTATGAGCCCAATGGAGGAGAGAAGCAGATACAGAGAGAGAGAGCGAGAAAGTCAGACAGGAAAGAAGGAGTCAGACAAAGAAACACACCAGAGCGCGGAGAGTCAGAGAAAGAGAGAGGAAGGCAGGAAAGAGAGCGAGATAGTCGGAAGGCAGGAAAGAGAGCGAGATAGTCGGTGACGGGCAGAGGTGGGGTGGGGGGAGCAAGCGAGAGTGGTGGCAATCAGGGAGTGAGACAGTGCAAACACGTGGGTGTATTGGTGAGCAATAGAGACGCCCGAGAAGGGAATAGAAAAAGATGCGTGGAGGGAAGCCGGATGGGGGCGGGAGAGCCTGGTGGGGGGGCGGGAATGCGAGCGAGGGGAGGAGAAGTGTGGCAGGACTTCTCTTCTCATTAAGTGTTTTCAGTTAAGGTCATCCAGCTGGGCTGCAAGCAGACACTTACCCATAGATAGTGGAAAAGATGGTGAGAAGATGTAACAAACCCTTCAATGTACGGTTGTGGTATGGTAAGACAAAGCTTGGAAAGGTCGGTAAAAGGAGTTTGGCAAGGATGTCTTCTTGGGTTATAAACAGAGAAATAAATAAAGCAGGCAAGAATAACAAGAATAACAAGAGCGTAAAGGGAAACTGAAAGTACGGCCGGCCACCGGCCAGCCATGAATAATTAGGGGAGGAGAAGCCGCAGAGCACACGCTGGGAGAAGCCCTTTGATGTGCTGTGCGGCCGTGAAAAAATGCAATT
This sequence comes from Lissotriton helveticus, assembly GCF_964261635.1. Classification (NCBI taxonomy): domain Eukaryota; kingdom Metazoa; phylum Chordata; class Amphibia; order Caudata; family Salamandridae; genus Lissotriton; species Lissotriton helveticus. The sequence goes on from NC_136070.1 coordinate 646,832,653, forward strand.
AGGAGGGAGGGAGGGAGGCTGATGCGCGTGCTTGTTTGGTCACGTGATTCACGTGAACTCAAAGAAAACCGCACCAAAAAGCCCTTGGTTTCACAAGGATTTTGAGCACTTGAATTCTCTCCATTTCCCATTCCTTCGGAATGGAAAAGGCGAGACCTAAAAACTGCTGGTGCTCAACACCGGTAAGACCCGGCCCACTTAAAGCTCTGGTCATATGGTTTACATATTACATATTAGGGTAGACATGATGGCATAAATGAAAAATAAGAAGGCATTAGGATCAGTGACAGATACATTTTTGAGGTAGCAACAGCTTCTAATTATAGAAAATGTTTTAACATTGCATAGTAGCAGTACATATTTTGGTAGGCATAAAGACATTATGGATGGCAGTAAGTAAACGAAATACACAAAGGCATTTTCGAGGTAGAAATGACTTATAAATATAGATATTGTTTCAACAGGGCATATTAGCAGTACACATTGGGGAAGGCATAAAGACATAATGGCAGTACATAAGCGAAACATATAAAGGCATTAGGATCAGTAGCTAATCAACCTAATTACGTTTTTGACAGCACATATGTATGAATAATGTTTAACAGTGCATATAAACAATTGCACAGGGTTTTACAGGGAATCAGTAAACATACAGAGAATCAAATTATACAGTGGGATGTGGCGTGCTGTGGATTGGATGGACAAAATAGTTCAGGGGTGTTTGGCGATGGGCCTCTTGGGGCAGGGAGAGTGGAGGCATAAGAGTTTTCCATGAGATATAGGTTATGAAGCTTAGTCTTGAATTTGTTGGGTGACAGCGCCGGTCAGCCGGAAGCTTTAGGAGGCTGGATTCAAATAGGAGAAGGAGTTTCAATTTCGTCTTGAAGTGAGGCATAGACTGATTGGGGTAGTGCGCTCCAGATTCTGGTGGCGTTCCCGGAGAAGGAGCAGGAGTGAGGTTTCTTCTTCTTGAATTTGGGCTAAATCAGGAGAAAGCTGTTTGAGCTCTGAAGAGGTCTCGTTAGGCCAGCATTTGATAGTTTGAGAGGTAGGTTTTTAATATGTGTGGAGAGCTTTGCGAGTTATGCATACAGTTCTGAATATAGCTCTTGCCTCTGTTGGAAGCCAGTTGAGCTGTTTGAGAGTGGGAGTGATGAGGTCATGTCGCCTGTTTCTCACAATAGTAGCCTGGCTGCAGCGTGGAGTGTTGCTTTCAGATGGGCTACGTATGTTTTTCGGGCACCTGTAATCGTAGCGTTACCATAGTCCAGTTTGGTCTATATGGCAATACCAGTGCCTGCTCAATAGACAGATGTGTGTTCTTCACGGGGTTGGCACACTCCAGGCTATATAAAATGCTTGGATGGCTAAGTAGTAAAAACTCAAGTTCAGGAACAAGGACACTTCTTTTATCCTATGAAATTCCTTTTTTTCTCTTCTAATACAAACTTGCTACTACGCCCCCACAAGATCAATCAATGGTGGCTTCAACCTATCAAAGATTTCTTTTGTGAATACCACTGACACAATGGAATAGAGATTCCACAGGTTGGGAAGTGCCACCATTTTGAGGGCCGTTCAAGGCTTCACTTAAGCTAAAGGCAGTGCTTAATATGGAAAGTAGCATGGCACGGCTCTTTCAGGTGGCCACTCCAGCTTCCACTATCCATTACCCCTACCAGCTCCAATGACAAGATATTATTTATCTTTAATGTATATTGAACTATTAAACACTTTTCTTGTGCTCATATACAGATTAGGTAGACAGTGCCACCATGTGGTGACTGTCATTAGTGCTGGTGTTGTGAAGAAAATGACGCCCCCCCGGGGGAAGTGAAGGTCGCAGACCAGTCTTCCCCCGGGGCTATTCGCGCAAGACCGGAAGGACAAGGTGGGGTGGGAGTTAGAGTATTGGGGAAGGGGCAGGATTTTAGGAAGTGCATATAAGGTGTCAGGAGAGGAGGACCCGGCCTCTTCCTGACACCTTTGCATTACCAGGGGTTTTTAGTAGATACAAGTTTGTGTGCAGGTTAGTGGGGACTGGTGGGTGGGTTTGCGTGGCGCACATTAGGGGCGAGGATGCCAGGATACTTCAGGGACTTCCCGCAACTCTTGGGGGGGGCAGTGATGTGGGTGTACTCAGCTGGGCTGGTCACGTCATGGAGGCCGTTTATGTCCTTGGGAAATGGGGGTCGGGGTACCGGTCCTTGGGCACCCGGGTACTTAGCCAGCATTGCTGCCCAGAATCCGGGGGGGCACTTGCGAGTCAGTGGTAGCCGCGGGGGGAGGGTGGGCGGGTGCCGCGTGCAGGTAGTTGTCTGGGTATGGGCCTGGCGCGCAGTATTTCTTGGGGTCGGCCTGTTTGGGGAAGGGCCCTGAGTCACGCCAGGATGGGGTGTAAATCCCGGGAGGGAGCTATGCAAGTCTCTGCCCCACTCCGGTGGAGGTATAGCGCATGCCAGCGGAAGCGGAAAGGGTGGGCTGCAGCCCACTCGTGGGCGGTTTGTTTCTGAAGCGGCCGGCGGAGGTAGTATTTTAGTGGTTGAGGCGGCCGGGGCGGCCGGCAGAGGTAGTATTTTAGTGGTTGAGGCGGCCAGAATCGCCCGCCCGGCCGTCTCACACGCGGGGCATGTAGATTTAGGCACAGAGTCGTAGCATGTCCTGGAGGCTGGCCAGGGCCCCTGCCAGCATGAAGCCGGCATGCGTGCTTGGGGAGACGCAATTGCTTTGGGAAGGGGATGGGGGCTGGCACCTGGGCTGGAGCTGCTGAGCCAGCCTACATGGGCGGGGGGGGGGGTCTGGAGGACGTCGGGAGGTGGCAGCTCTTTAATGCGGCTGCTCAGAGCTGACCGCGGGAGTCGGCGCTTGCAGGGTGATTCCTGCGGGTTCCAAAGCAATGGTGGGTCCCTGTGGGAGGTCACGAAGCGGGTTGCACCACAATGAGGTGATGCAGGCCTACGTCTGGCGCCTTGGAGCCTTTAGAGGTTGGGGGGCCTCAGTCAGGAGGCTGTGCTGGGGGTTCAGGCTGGGCCTGGTTAGGTTAGTTTCTGCCGGGGGGGTTATTTGGCAGCCACGGGGTTACCAGGTCGGGGTGATGGACTGCCAGCACGGCATGATGCCCGGTGGTGCTGGGGCCCTTCCGGATTGGAGTGGCCTGGAAGGGGGGAACCAGGACCGGTCAAGTGATACCGGCAGTAACGGGGCATCGCCAGTGGGGCACACGGCGGCACCAAGGCACTGGCCAGTAGCAGCAGCGGGGTCCGCGGTGGCCTGCCCCTCCAACGAGGGATCGCGCAGCGCATTCTTCAATGTGGTTATTCAATTTGTGAAGTATGATTTGTGTGGTGAGAGGATACAGAGTTGAGAGTGTGACGTGGTACGAGGGATGGGGAGTATTGGATGATAGAGGACATGCGAGGACGGCTGTGGCTCAGTGGGGTTTCAGGGAGGGCATTGGGGGTAATGTTGTATGGTGCGATGGAGGCTGGGGAGTTGGACGTGGTGACTGGATGCGAGTGTTGGCTGATGAGAAAAGTACGGGGTCGCTTGTGGCTGAGTGGGAATTTTTTTGGGGGTGGGGGGAGTAGAGGTAATCAGACTGTTTTACTTTTGCAGGAGGCGAGTATAGCCTCGGATGGCACTTTGGACGGGGAACATAAGGGCGTGGCCACGCCAGAGAGGAGGTGGAGGTCCTGGACGGACTCTCAGGTAATGAATTACATGGAGGCAGGGGTGCCTGGGAGCATGGGTAAGAGGGGACTTCAGCAGGTCGGCTGTGATATGTGGGGATTGTGAGAATGGGACAAGGGGCCAGTTACGGAAAGAGGACATTGGTCTCAACTGGGCCCACATATTACTGTGTGGGGGGCGGGGCAGTTGCCCTGAGGATACGCCATGGTTGGCAGCGGAACAACAGGAGAGCTGGGGTTTCTTCGCATGACTGAGCATGGGGGGAGGAGGGTTAGGGTTAGCCCTGACTCGAATGGACCAGAAAGGGCATCGATTTGTTGGTTAGCCTCTCCGCACAGTGAAGGTGTACTGGCATCATTATCGGATTCCCGAGGGATCACTTAATCAAGGGTGGGGTACTTGAGAGGCACCACCTTTCATAGGAGGTAGAACAGAGGCCATGCTGGGATCAAAGGATGAGCATGGAAAAGGGATGGATTGGGGGAGGTCCTTACATGGTTCCTGGAAGCCAAGGGCTTATGGCGCTTGTCTTTTTCAGATTGGAAGCCGGTGCTGCAGCACAGAAAAGGAAGGGTGCTCAGGCGTGGGTTGGGGGGTGGCGATGAGATCGTGAAGGGCAAGAGGCAGGCACTTTGCAATATGTGGAGGATGACGAGGGATGGCAGACAATGGGGTTCACAGCAATGGCAGGGTTGATGGTCCGGTAGATCGGCCACTGTAGGGGTGAACTTGGTCAAATTAATAGGAAAGGGCCTGGGGGCTGGGTAGGTATGAGGCTTTTGACAGATGTGTTTTTGCACACTTGAGGGGCAAGCGGCATACAGGGGTGGGGAAGAGGTACGTCTGCCTCGACCGGGATGTGGCAGGGACCTTGTTGGACACTGGATATATAATGAGAGGTGGGGATTTGGGGGGTGCCACAGTCGTTGGGCGCTATACGGGGTAAGGGACAAGGAGCCCATGAGGTGGGGATATGGGACAATGTTGGGGTGTAAGTTACAAGGTGGAAGGGGCCTGGCCTGGGATGCGATAAATGGTGGGAGGCCCAAGGCAGGTTCCACGTGTATTTGACAGTGGCCACTTCAACGGAGTTATTCGAAGGGTATGGGGGAGGTATCACGGAGATAGGGTGCTGCCGCCCAGGCATAGCTGGAGCGGGCCTGCAATACCGTGGTGTGGTTTCTTTATTTTTTTCTTCGTGAAGTTTTTAGAGCACTAGTGAATCCCATGAGTATCGGAGAACTTTTAATGTGCTCAAGAAAAGCAACAATTGCCTTCCATCACAGGACGTGCGGATGCATAAGAGGAGTGTGCAGAATTCAGTCCGGTGTATGCTGTGAAGGGGAAGCAAAATGCAATGGGTTGACTGCCAGGTTACCATCATCCTTGAGGGGCACAGTGAGAGGGGAGTCCATTGGTTTGTGGACGCCTAAGTTGGTTGACTTGGGCGGTAGTGTCTGGGTTGAGGCGCAAGAGTTCTGGTCCTTGTTGAAGCAAGTCAAGGAGGGGCGCATCTGAGAGCAAAGGGGAGTGCGTTTCGCAGCCTGGAGAGCATTACCAGAGGAGAATCAGCATTGGGTCGTTTTACTCATTTTCAGTTTCTGGGGGACAAGGAGGGAGTTGGTGCTCTTAGATTTCAGTTTTTTCCCGGCTTATTGTTAGATGGTTTGGGCTGAGGGAGACCAGGTTTGGGATGGGACAGTTGGGCAGAGTGCAAGGGAGGCCTGGAATGTGGCTAGGGAGGATGGTGGTTTGTCAGAGGCAGCATGGGTCTAGGCAACAGGTAACTGTAGAACAGCCGATGGGCGAGGATGGTTCAGAAATGTAAGGGGGGTGCTGCATAAGGTGGAAGATTCAAAGGAACAAGGACTGGTGTTTTGTCGGAGGTCAGGTGGTTTGGGGTGTTTTGAGGAATGGACCTTGGAGACGGAGCAATATGGTGGGGACAACGCATAAGCGAAGGGTCTTCGGCTGGGGGATGAGAAGGTTGTTTAGGGCAGCTGGTGTGTTTTGAGTTGGTCCATGGACAGAGGTTATTAAGCAGGGCAGCGCAGTGTAGCACAGTTGAGGCGTTTGTGCGCCGGGGTTTTGTACCTGGGACAGGGGGAAATGGGGGGTGGTTGAGTTCTTTTGGATGCAGCGAATGGGTGCAGTGTTGCGTGGGTTATAGCAAGAGGGGTAACAGGGAAAGGACTAAAGGAGAAAGGACATAATGCTTGCAGGAATAATCATTCTTTTTCTACTACAGGAAATGTGAGTAGATTGGGCTCCAGGGCGGTCGCCTGGTTGGGTGGCCATTCTCCAGGGCATTGGACGGCAAAGGCGGCGAACTAGCAGGTGTACAGACGTCACCAGTCGGGGAACAGTCATTGGGCTGTGCGATGATGAGGGAAACAGTGGAATGACAATAGGGGGGATTAGTGGCTGGTACGGCTGACATTGTCACAAGAAACAAGAGGGTATGAGGATACACGTGGGAGAAAGGAGTATTCTGGGATGTCAGGTTTGGCGTTGCACTATGGAACATGGAAGGGGATATGGTTCACCGAAATGGAATGTGGGACAATTTCGGTCACATGAATGTTTGTGCCCTGCAGATGTGGGGAACGGGGTGCTATCGAACATGGGCAGGTAAGGGCCCGCTGGTGAAGGGACTGTTTTGAAGAGAAACATGCGGTTTTGTTTTACAGGGTACACCTTTTGGTCGAAGGTTGGCCCGGATGTTATTTATTTAGATAGTAACGCAGTTTTAGGTCTTGGATGGTCATTCACCGCGATGGAGGGCACCTTTTCATGGACAAAGATTGGCATGGCAATGTTACTTTTGACGGGTCCAGGCGGTGGATGGTCATTCACCACAAGGGGGGCACCTTTCATGACAAGGTTTAGCCCGATAGTGTAACTTGTTTACACATGATGCAGGCCCTGGTGGTGGATGGTAGTTCACCACGCTGGGGGGCACTTTTTAGGGCCACAGTTGGGCCCGTAAATGTTAAAGGGTACACAGGATGGACGTTGAAGTGGTGGATGGTCGTCCACCGGAGCCGCAGTGTGGGGAAATGTTTGGTGCACAGGCACTGGGGGAGAAAGTGGTTCTGCGTTGGTTTGGCGCCTTTCGTGGCCAGCGTCTGCCCCAACGATAGTATTTTATACGGGACACAAGTTTAGGTGCTGGTTTGAGCGTCCACCTGGTGCTCCAGGGTCGGCTGATGGGAGGTGAAAGGTGCCCAAGAATGGGGGGGGGCAGGGAACCACCCTATGGGGGTTCCCTGGTTGGTGGTACTTTGGAGGGGTGGTGAGTCACATACGGGCGGATCCACCCCTCGGGAGGGAGAACGGTACATGGGTGACTGAAAGCGGTGCGCGGGAGGCAATGAACGAAATTCAACAGAGGATGCTTAGAGGGCAAGTGAAGGTGAGAATGGGGAGAGGAAGGAGGTCACCGAGTGAATGGGGAAGAGTCAAACAGGTGAGATGGTTTGGGAAAGGATGAATGGAGAATGAGTCTGTATGGGATGGGAAAGTATATTTATTGCATTTATGTATTGTTTAATAAAGTCTAAGTGGTTGCAACCTTGTCCTAATAAAATGGCCTTTTACGCTTCAAGTAACAGCGTGGAGTGTAGTTATTGCGCGATGCCGGCGTAGAGCACCAGATACCAGTGAATCATCTGCAGCAGTGGCTAAAGTCATTACAGTACACCTCTCCTGCTGAGCCTCTGATCTGGCAATCGCGGCTCCAATGTTATCAATAACAAGGGAGCCAATATGAATGCTTATGCAAAGTCACTACTCCAGTTCAACAGCAACTCAGAATCGATGTCTATGGCTGAGTCATTTAATGGCAAGGCCTCAGATGTCTCTCACTTAATATTTAGATCACCAAGTACTTTCGGCACTGATTCCAGATGTGAGCTGGGTCTCCACTATACAGAACAATGCAATCTGCATAAAAAGAAACTAGAAGCAGCCTACCCTAGAATGTCGACCCCAGTTTGGACGCGCCTCACACTGTAAAAGCAGGTGGTGCCACCACAATGGATATCAGCATCAGGGATGACAGATGTCAGTGTCCTTTCTCTCCAAATGTTGGTGTATCATGGAAAAGGTGCCCACCGCTCATTTTACACATTCCTGAATAAAGGCCAATGCTTTGTCTGTGTGTGACTGCACTGCAGCAGCCTGTATGATTACCCTTCTCTAATGTAATAATAACACGGCCGGACTGGGAACAGAAACCAGAGCCCTGGCAATTCAGCTCTCGACCGGCTCCGGGGGCGCTGCTACTGAGAAACGCCGAGGTGCTACTAGAAGGGTGTGCTAGTGTCAAGCACAGCTGCTGCTTTTCTTACAGGGGCCCGATATTACAGCAATGCTGCCAAACTAGCCCCTAGTAACACAAACAGCCCTCATGGGTCAGAAACCAGTCCCCGCCCTTCCGGCCTGTAATGTTGCCAGTTAGGGCCCGACCATGTGACGGGGTCCCTAGAGTGCCCCCAGTTCCGCCACTCCTCCGGGCGTGCATGTTTGGATTAGCCCGACGCACTCACGGAGGGCACATATGGTAGTGAATAAAGAGCCCGGGGCTCCGGGCGTGGTCGAGCAGTTTGCTAACCACAAGCTAGAAACAACGTGTGGTCTAGCAGTTATTTCTAGGCCTAGGCCACGATTCTACACGGCCCTCCAGGAAAACGCCCTGAACCCGCAACGGCCAGTTCGGCCTTGAGTATTACAAACTGTCTATATATATTATCCATAGTCGAATGGCCAGTGTTAAATCATTGTGGTCTGGACCCAGGCCACCATGAGGGGTGACAGTATATTAGATATTAGCTTAGCTAGTATTTTCTTATGTGTGTTAAACAGACAGAGTAGTCCGTGTGGGGATCTGCTAGTACTGTTTTATATGGTCAAAGTACCTATAGATGGAGCTAGATATAGTAAGTGCATACATTTATACACTCATTTTCAGCATATTTTGGTGGTTGATATTCTGGTCCCAATATTTTTGGAGTTTAATATTAAAAACGTGATGAAAACTAACAGTGCCTACAATGTGTCGGTCTTCTGCTGCTTCCCTGTGACTCCTGGTAAGATACCATATAGTACTTCCAGGAGCTTCCAAATGGTTTGAGTCTTATAAAATCAATGGGTGAACTCAATATGCTATAGTGGCCCTCACTGACGCAGTATCTACCCAAAACTCCGAACCCCCAACAATAAAGTAAGTACCCGCATGCACAGCTGTGTGATTCTCACACTTTCTGCAAATCCCCTGCTTATGAACAATGACACTCAACATATCATGGGTCCACCTTATTTTCAAATCTCAAACACCTTACCCAGTGTGCCCCATATAGGCCAAAACAACAAACACCCTTTGAAATCTTGCACCCTGAAGGACGCTTATGATATTGTACAATTAGACCACAAAGAAAAGGGCTTTAGGCCTTGCCAGGGGCATGGAAAGTTCTATTTAAATGCCAGTCTAACAGAATAACATATTTGCAAACCCTTTAAATCAAACATGCATTACCAAGATGCCCCTCATTCCTCTCCATGCTGTTCCTTTTGTTAAGATTTCTCCTCACAAACAGGTACACTTGACCTTCAACATTCTCTCTACCAGGGCATACTAGAGAACGAAGAACATTTGTTCCTGAGAAAAGTTAATCCTATATTCCAAAGTTCTATATGTAACTAAAGGTGAAGTGTAACAAACCCCTCCAGGGACAGCTATTGTCCTGTTTATCAATGTGTTACTGAAAAATGCATCTGTATACATTGATCATTACATATTTCCATTAGTTTATCTTCTTTTTGTAAAATATATCACTGACTTTATTGTTTAGACTAATGACATCTCTCTGGAATCATCAGGCACAATGGTGACACTCTGGCCCACATGCATCAAGCATTTTTGCAGTCGCAGACGGTGCGATTCCTTAAAATCGGCCGTTTGCGAATGCAAAAGTGCTTGTTGGGATGCATCATGCCATTTTAGAAGTCGCATCTTTTTTACGATTTCTAAAATTGCGTTAGCATTTAAGAAATCGCAATTGTGCGATTTCTTAAATGCTATGCATCATTAAAGAAAAATATGCGTTTATTTAAATTGGAAGTGCAATTTACCACGAAGTTCAACTTCGTGGTAAATTGCGAAATTGATTCAAAATGCACAAAAATGCATTTTTTAAACTGTAAAGTTACACACACACATGTCCTTAGGACATGTGTGTATGTAACTTATGCTGAAAAGTACATTTCAGGGGTGCATGGGGGGGTCCTTTGGACCCCCCCCTGCACCCATGAAATTTTCTAAGTGCCACTCGCAATTTCCATTGACTCCTATGGGCCTTTTGGCCCATAGGAATCAATGGGAATTGCGAAAATTAAGTTAAGAAATCGGTATTTCTTTGGGATTCGGTAAAAAATGCGATTTTTACCGAATCCCACAAGAATACCGAAAATATTGATGCATATCATTTTGCATTTCTTAATTTGCGATTCCTTATTTTTCGCAAATTAAGAAATGCAAAAAGACACAATGATGCATGTGGGCCTTAATGATAACTTGTTACACAGCAGCATTTATCACCAAAGGGGATGGAAGCTGTAGAATACTTTTTGAAGACAAGACCACTACTGCACTATGAGCACATTTTGATATTACTAAAAGGTACTTAAAAAGGGTTTTACAGATTGGAATTAAAAAAATAGAAGATCTCAAAAGGGAAGATCATCTGTTTAAACCCCAGAGGGCCTGATTACAAGTTGTGGTATTTTTTATCCCCCCTGATGAATATTGATGCCTTGGTGTACGTTATTTATCAGGTGTGATAAACAAGACCTATTATGAGTTTATGGGGAATAACATGTGGAGTTTGCTGTTTAACGCACCAAAAATCTGAATAATATGATAAATACTGTATATTTTTCCATGCTGAATTTTGGCGAGTGTGACCTGCTGACATTTAATGAATGTTCGGTTAATTAACACATCCAATAATTATCGCATGCATTAAATAAAACCAAATTTGTCATTCTGTCAGATGCGTAAGAAAGCATTTATGCACAGGACAGATTTAAGGAACCATTCAAAAATACGCCCAAAGTGTTAAAGTAATTGATCATATTCTCCTCTGGTAAACAGTTGCACTATGTAGATGGTCACTACCTTTTTGAATCAACCCTTTGTCAATATAAAACATTGCTAAAAACATCGGTGTAGCCTCAGAAACAACAAAGCGATTGGACAACTTTTACACAGTTCTCCATCAGTCACTTATAGAAAGAACAAGAGTATTAAGAACATTATTAACTCTGGTCATTTCCATCACCTAAAGTCTAAAAACAGGAACTTGGGCCAAATTTCTGAATTTTACGTCAGTGGCAAACGTAAGGCATAAAATCACAGCAGCAATGTAATAATTTACACCTTACTCATTAAATGCAAAGAACTGGAGTTTGAGAAATGCATAACCTGTATGTCTGAATACACCACGTGATGCATAATGTGTCCATTACTGAAAAACAATACATTGCTAGCATAATATTTCATGTAACAAAAATAATTCTCAAACATGTGAGAGCTCTCTAGAATAAAGACATGAAATTCCCTGTATACATTTTTCCTCACATGATGCTGATTGGACTAATGCAAAAAAAAAAATGATGGACAGAATACTAAACAATGTCAAACACTCCTCCCTAGTACAGAGATCTGGGCCTAAATCCATGGTTGTTTTGCTCACCACACCATTCCAGTTTGAACCCAGACATATGCAAATCAGCCTTGACCTTGCTCCCTATGGGAACAGTCCAGACAGAAATTCCAGGCCAGGTCTTCACCGAAACATAAGCAAGCATTCTGTGATCGGTTTGGGGTATCATTCATCATCAGCAAGGATAGCTTGACTCCAATGGCATGGTGAGCCCAGGACCCACATCTCTGCATACCAGTCCCACCTAGGGCGACAAATGCAAAAATAACTAATCATGAACAGGACGCTGAACAATGTCAACAACTCACCCCCAGTACAGAGAACAGGCCTAAATCCATAGTTTTTTGCTCATCACACCATTCCAGTTTTCACCCCGTCATATGCAAATCAGTCTTGACCTTGTGCCTCATGGGAACAGTCCAACCTGAACTGCCAGGCCAGGCCCTTTCCGGACTGTAAACAAGCATCCTAGGACTGGTTTGGGGGTATCACTCCTTATCAGCCAGGATAGCCTCTGATGGCATGCTGAGCATGGGACCCACGTCTGGACATACCCATCCCACTCAGGGTGACAAATGCTAAAGAACAAATGATGGACAGAATGCTGAACAACGCAACACACTCAACCCCCAGTACAGAGATCTGGGCCTAAATCCATCCAATAATCTTGAATAAAGACACAAATTACCCTGTAAACATTTTTCCGAATCACATGATTCTGATTGGACTAAGGCACAATGTTGTTGCATAGATCGAGTTTTGTTCAATCCAAGATGGGGAGATAGAGAAAGCATTTTAAGACAACTGGAATCAAGATGAATGAATGAATAAATGAATGGATTACGTTATCTGTGTGATAGCTACTCAGTCAAAGTGTCCCTAAATGTTATCAACCTAGAAACATGAAGCTGATGGATTGAATGTGATAGAATAATTGATTGTACATTTGCCAAGCTGAATGCCACAATACCAATATATTTCTTTGGCTCCTGGTAGATATGGTGTAATGTCTTTTATTTAATAACATTGGTTTTAAATCTACCCTTTTTGTAATTTTCAGCATGATCTATGTAGAATTACTCTAGTGGCCAGTGGTATACTCCTTGATGATTTAGGCGAGAAATAATATGTTTTGTGTATACTATGACAAAAAAATGTCATGTGTGATCATCCCCAGAAATGGCTCACGGGGGCATGACTATTTGTGAATTCAATGAACTGTGCACAAAACCCACTGAGGATGTATTTCTATTAGGGTAATTCCATGGAATTTGGGAAATGGAAACTGGCATAAACAGCACTTAACAAACAAGAGTGAATCAATGACTGATGATGGTTTAAATGTTGTGAATTACAGGAAGCATTGGTATTTCAATGACATGCATGAAATATTCCTGACCTACAAGAAGTTTCATTGGCTGAATAAAATCATCGTTTTCACTTTTTCCTCCCTGTTTAGCACAGGATAACATTAAACATTATTGGCGGAAACGGCGTCCACCACGAGGAAAGTAGCATGGGAATTCAAAACATGGTGGATCCATTATCCTACATATATGTTACCCCCACTGTTAAGTTTTCCCTGGCTGGGTTGTCTGGCTCATAACATCCTGAATGTGTATGAGCCTAACATGTTCTAGAGAAGCATAAGAGACACCTGTCCGTTTTTCTCTTCTCTGTAAGGGCTGTAACATGCATTAACCCCTTGGGGCTGAGGAGACTTAACTGGTGTCTCCCGAACATAGGAGGTTGACAAAAGCCCTATTTGGGGTGGCTTAGTATTCGCATCGGAACTGGTAAACCTGCAAATCAAGGAACTTCTTCTTCTTGACAGCAATTCTGATTTTATATTGAGTACTCTAATGAAGCTGTCACTTTTTCCATTGGCCTTTTGGCTAATTGTAGCATGAGAAGTTGATGTTTGATGCCCTGTCACACAAGGTATTACTAGAACTCTTGAACTTGAAATGGAGCATTTTCTTCTACCTTTAGTTTACATGTTGTCCACACAAAAACAAGGTTTCCGACAGTTTGATCAGTACTTCAATGATGGTGATGATCACTTCTGGTTAGTGCTAGTCTACCACAATCAGGGAGTGTCTACCGTTAGCACAGAGAGACAGAAATCTATGCCAACAAGTTCCCATGGAGATACATTCAATTGTAAGATGTTGGCAGTTGTTCTCCCTCTGGGCTATGTAGCTTAGCAAAAAAGACATGTCCTGATAACCTGCTGCGACATTTATTACCAAGTACCGACTTGCACCCACCTGGGTGATCCACTACTGAACTACAAGTACCAGAATCCCGAGGGGCGATCCGGAGGAGGGGCTAGCGGTGTGCGCTCCATTGCGGTGGTTTTTACTAATTGGCTCCCTTGAGCTTTGAGCCGACGGGCTCCTGGATGCTGCCCTGCGTGACGGTTCGGGCATCGAGGCCATTGACTGTTGTTTGGCGGCCTTCTCCTCCACCCCTAAACCATTTTCTCTACTGATGAGGGAAGTTATCCCGAAACCCGAGCCATGTCTCGGGCGATACCCAAAAACCCGGGACATGTATCGGGTCTAGAGATTCATCAGTCCAACAAGTACCGACTTGCACCCACCTGGGTGATCCACTACTGAACTACAAGTACCAGAATCCCGAGGGGCGATCCGGAGGAGGGGCTAGCGGTGTGCGCTCCATTGCGGTGGTTTTTACTAATTGGCTCCCTTGAGCTTTGAGCCGACGGGCTCCTGGATGCTGCCCTGCGTGCCGGTTCTGGCATCGAGGCCATTGACTGTTGTTTGGCGGCCTTCTCCTCCACCCCTAAACCATTTTCTCTACTGATGAGGGAAGTTATCCCGAAACCCGAGCCATGTCTCGGGCGATACCCAAAAACCCGGGACATGTATCGGGTCTAGAGATTCATCAGTCCAACAAGTACTGACTTGCACCCACCTGGGTGATCCACTACTGAACTACAAGTACCAGAATCCCGAGGGGCGATCCGGAGGAGGGGCTAGCGGTGTGCGCTCCATTGCGGTGGTTTTTACCTCTTTCAACTCCCTTGAACAGTTCACATCCTATCCGTCCGGATACTCCCTGCCGCCATCTTAGGGGAAGCGGAGTGTTGACGCTCCAGTTGCCCGGCCCCTCCCGCCACCACCAGTACTTAATCGGTGCTTTCTGCCTCGCGCGTCTGAATCTGGCAGCAGTTCTTCCTGAGGCGGAAGCCGGGAAGACTGCGGCGATTTGTGATTAATTGTGTTTTAAAACTGTCACGTTTATAAAATTTTATTTTCTGTTATGCACACAGCATTTTAAAACTCAAACTTCTCGCTCATTTCATTTCAAAGCTTTATTCGACTTTTAGTCATAAAAGCAAACTCCTAACCATCATACAATAAGTACTAAATATAAGAATAGTACATTAAAAAACATATTAAACAGCAAAAGTCGAAATGCTAATAATACTAAAAATGTATACATACAATTTTATAAAATTTCATATAAAAATGTTAAAATGGACAAGCAAGATTATACAGGCAGTTAATAATTCATATTATTCAATAGGCTTTAGAGCACGAGATCTTATGACCCATGCCCAAGCAAGGAATTTTGCTACGCCTATTACCAATGGTGTTGAAGTATCAGATGTTAGGATTCTTAGGGCCTGTGAACAACAGTGGGTGCCCATGTTCTTACAAATTGGTTTTAGCCACTTTCGACGTGGAGTCGCATAGAGGGGGCAGGAAAAAAACAGGTGTGCAATGTCCTCTATTTGGTTTTTACAATGGTCGCAATAAGCGTTCTGTAGTGGGGACCAATTTTGTGTAAAAGCATTCACTGGTAGAGTTCCCACACGGAATTGGAAATATAGTTTCCTATCCAGTGGACGTTCAACTACATCCCAATATTTTTCGTATAATGGGATTTGTTTAGTATCCAAAAAACGTGAAGTCAGGGAAGATTGCAAACCTTTACGATACAGAGTTACGTACACTGACTCCCAATAGATATCCTTCAGTTGCTTTTTCGAAGGAAATAGGGCAGCATCCTTGTTACCCCACAAATGGTCCAGGCCCAATTTCACCAATGTTCCCCGAAGTTCCTTTAGCCATGTAATGCAGTGGAAGCGATCAAAATTCACAACATCAAAAAAAGCCGATGCATAGTGACTTAACTCTGGGGTTACCATTAGCCACCTCCAATACAACAAAGGACGTAGGCGTGCAATGTCTTCAATGTTTTTCCTGCCTCAGTCCATTTTAAGTGGAATTATAGGTGTACTTTGTGGGGCCCTAACAAGCCCTCGCTGGAATCTATTTTCCGCCCGCCCTAAGTCTCCTAGGTTTGAAAAACCCCAGAGCTCAGACCCATATAAGCATGCACTTACTACCTTCATACTATAAACTTCAAGTGCACAATTTATAGGTCTTGTCAAAGAGGTATTATGTTTGATAGTAACTGCGCCGGCTAACTGGCTGAATTTTAAAGATGCCATGTTGATGTGTGATTTCCATTTCATATCATGTTGAAGGGTGATTCCTAGATAAGCAAAGGCATCTACTTTTTCCAGTGGTTCACCCTTATATTTTATCACCCCCTTGAAACCTGTTTGGGAGCTCAGGCACATAAATTTGGTTTTGCTGGTATTTAATTCCAGGCCTCGGCTGTCGCAAAAAACCCCAAAGGCATCCACCGCTTTCTGCAAACCACTGGGCGTACGTGATAATAAAAGCGTATCGTCCGCGAACATAAGTACGGGGACGTGTACACCTGCCATGGTTGGAGCATCATTTGGAGATTTATTTAAATGCTCCACAATTCCATTTATATAGATTGAAAAAAGCGTTGGGGCCAGGACGCACCCTTGCCTCACCCCTCGTTCTACTGGGAAGGGGGACGTCACTTCCCCCTGTTTGCCCCACCTTATTTTAGCATAATTATTTTCGTGAAGGCGCACCAGCAAAGTAAGGAGCTCATGGCTTATTCCCGCCTCAGCCAGGGTTTCCCACAGTTTCTCTCTCGGCACCAGGTCAAACGCAGCTTTTAGGTCCACAAAAACTGCATACAATGTGCCATTTCGCAGCGTGACATTTCTCCAATAAATGGCTAGAAAATAAAAGACTTGGTCAACACTACTAGTCAAGGGGCGAAAACCCGCTTGATATGGTGACAATATATTCTGGTCTTCAATCCACTGCTGTAGTTTATTCTGGACTAGTCGACCCATTATTTTCTGCGCTGTGTCAATCAGACTAATGGGGTCTGTAATTTTTTGCCTGGGTTTTGTCCCCCTTTTTATATATAGGGATGATTTCTGCCCCTTTACATGAGGCTGGGACTTCTCCACCCATGGCAATTGCATTTGACAGCATTGTGAAATATGTGCACCAAGAGATACGGTCAGATAGAAAAACGTCTGCTGGGATGCCATCCATGCCTGGCGCTTTTCCACCCGACACACAATCCAGTGCCAAGTTAACATCCTTTTCAGTGAATATCTGATCACTGAAGAAGACAGCTTGGGGGGAGATATGGATGCATATATCAAACATCTGGCATACTGGGGTTTGAAAAAGTCATTCCAGCCGTCTATTGGCACATGATTTTGTGGTTGGGCAGCTGTCCCACCCCTGTTCCATTTAACTAAGGCCCAAAACCGCTTGGAATCTTTATTAGTACATGCCTGCTTTAGTTCACTCCAGCCCTCTTCATCCCAGCACCTCTTTGCTTGCTTTTGTGTCTGCCTATAAAAATCCCTTGCCATTTTAACAGCTGTTGGGTTTCCTAATTTTAATTCTTGACTTAAGTTTTGCCTTGCCAATCTACAGCTTTTATCATACCAGCCTTTAACGGCTAAATGTTTTTTGGCTGGGGTTTGATCTACTGTTTTAATGAAAAAACTTTGCAGTTTATAAAATAGATTTTTATGAGCGTCCATCATGTATTCTTGGAAATTACGATTCCCAGCATACGCTTTGATGTTGCTCACTTCCTCTCTTACCTGCATTTTCAAATTTTCTAGGTTCCTTTCATCTCTTAACAACATTCCCCATTTCAAGTGTCTTTGATTATTTGTGCAGACAACATCTCGTGTTACCATCAACTTTTTGTTAGTGGGTACTCTAGACTCTTGATAAGAATGGAATGTCATGTACAGGGGGTGATGGTCACTCTCTAATCGTGAAACAACTTCCATGTCTAGTAGCTTGGGCCATGCTCTTACATCAATTAAGAGATAATCAATCCTGCTTGTAGCACGACCATTATCAAAGGTGGAGTTCCCTTTTAGGTCGGATTGTGTTCTCCCGTTCGCAGCTCTCAAGCCTCTAGAGAGGTAGAGGCTCTTTATTCTAATGGCCGTAGCACTCCATCTTTTTATGGGAGAAATCTCCAATTGTGGTATTCCCCATCTACAATCCTCCTCTTCCGTTAAACTCCTATCCTCTTCTCCTAGGGGCTCAAAAGTTGAATTAAAATCACCACCCACTATGATGTGGGGATTAGGACGGAGAGTTTCAACATCTTGTTCTAGGATGGAAAAGACATCAGAAGGAATACCTGCACCAACCCCCCTAGCATAGATGTTATACAAGGCGACTTCTTGGCCATTGGGCCATCTGATATTTAGTGCTAGGATGTCATCAGATGTTATTTGCCTTTGTGATATGGTGCAGGACAATGCTTGGCGAACCCATATCAACAATCCTCCAGAAGGACGTCCTTTTCCACCTCTAAGTGCAGGTTTAAAAAAATGTAGATACCCCATTCGAAAAACTGGGTTGACTGACCAGGTTTCTTGCAACATGACTATATCATGCCTGTCAATATAATCAACCCATTCTGGGTTATCTATCTTACTAACTATACCTGCTATGTTCCAGGATATAAAAGTTAATGTACATGGCACCTCCATATTTCTCTCAACATCCACTCTTGGCAGACCCCCCTGCTCAGATCTTAAGTCATCACCAGCTGTTAATCTAATATTAGTAGAATCCTCTAACCCTGATATAAGTACGTTGCTATTTGGACTTAGGGGGACCTTGTAGTCCGGATCCATGTTTTTTTTATGTCGGTCCATGAGTTTGTCTAAATGGCATGTGGGATATTTTGACTCATTTTTCACTAGTAATCATTTATCTATTGTGAGTCAATCACACTCGTTTAGATTAGACAATGCTGAGTATCTATTATCTAAGTTTAGCCCCCAGACATTAGATGGGCCCTCCTTTGCACATCTGCTGGTCACTGTTGACCATTTGGTTCTCAGGATGTTCGGGTTTGGTGCTAAACCTTTCCTCTTGTAAAAAAAGTCCAGGGTGAGTGGGATTAACTCCGCAGTTCTGCGTTGGGGTGGAAGAAGGTTGTTCAAGATTACAGGTAAAACTTCAGGGCCTTTAAGACTTAAGACCACACAGTCCCCTGAACATTTCTTGATACTATTCCCTATCCATTTTACCCGTCTTGCGGTTAATAAATCTTCTGCCAATTTGTGTTTACCCCCAGGACCCATGTGCATATTATTATTTAACCATTGGAGTGCCTTATTTAATAGGGATTCTGGATGTTCTTTCTGACCTATATTTAACGGGGGAACATTGGCAAGTACCAGGATAAGGGGTGAAGCTTCAACAATTAGCTCCATGGGGTTATTTTCTAAGTTGGGGCCCTGTGCTATACAATTGACATCAGGCTCTATAGATGCAATGGTAGCAAGATTGACTTGATCTGGACCTGGCTCAGATCGAACCTGCACGTTCTGAGGTATCTCTATTACACCTTGGGATAAGCCTTCTAGTCGAGTTTTTTCAGCCAGTTTTTCTACCAGTATGGTCGGCAATTCCCCCATTTTATTATTAGTTGTTGTTATATAGTCCTCCATTTTATTTATTTTAGCAGTAAGATGATCGATTTTTGACAATATGGGTTTTATTAGCTGATTTAGCTTGATGTCCAGCATGCCCATGAGTTTTTTTAACATACCATCATCATCCCAACCTTGGTTCACATCTCCTCTGCTCGTATTCCCAACAACATTTTTCCTGGTAGGCGGAGTAGCTGGCCTTTTCCTGCTAGACCTTAACCCTTCCCTTTTTGTCAAGATCTTAGCAGTCGCTTTTGTTACTCTTGGAGCAGGAACAGGAACAGGAATAGCGGGTGAGAGGGGGGTGGAATCTACTATCTCCAAATCTGGTTCTAGATCATGCAAAGAGAGTTCTAAGTCTGGATCTAAATCTCCAGTTGGCGTTTCTACATTGCTAGCTAAATGTACCATGACTGAGACATTTTGTGCTAGCCCCATATCCAGCCCATGGGAGGCTGGAGATGAGGTATTGGAGGTGTCCAGAACAATTAGATTCGTAGTTAAGATCTCATTTTGGGACAATGATGGTGGGGTGCCAAGACCCAATGATGACCTCCTAACATGATACATTTTTTCCACCACTTGTACCAGGTAATTATCCATGGTGTTACCCGGAGCTATAAGATTTTTTACCTTCGACATTTAGGTACTAGTAGTAGTTACTAACAGTCTTTACCCCTCTACAGGCAATATAGTCAATTAGAGTCACCAAAAAGTCTTTTTACCTTCCTGCTTGACTTCCCAAACAAACCTGGTTCAGAGCAGACAGCGATATAGGCAGCGAGTAAAGGTAGATCCTGACGATATTAAATATAGTGGGTCTTTGAAGTGCAACACGAAAGAGGGATGGCCCGTCCCGTCACCTTAGGTCCCCTGAGGGCCACAGAGGGCCCGCCCTTTGCCCGGGCTTCGCTCCGGGCGTCCCGCTCGCGTCCCGCGAGGCAGCGATGACGCCGTTTATATGCGCCTCCTGGCGCTCCCTTCACTCGCGGACCCAGCAGAGCCTCTGGGTGTTATAGTTCCGCCTCGCCTGTCTCCGCTCGGCGGCTCCCGCTGAAGATGGAAAAAGCGGTAGAGCGGCGGGAGACTGGCGGGTGGGTCCGCGGAGGGCTAAGCAGGACAGAGAAAGTCCTCTGGAAGTGTAGCAGCTCAGCAAGACTTGGCACAGGCACTAGCAAACAGGAAACTTCTCGCTCACATTCAGTGAGGCCACCCTCCTTCCGAGACACTGCACAGCCGATTGGTTGCTGTCGCGGAGGTCCGGATACTCCCTGCCGCCATCTTAGGGGAGGCGGAGTATTGACGCTCCAGTTGCCGGCTCCTACCCCCTCTTTCCAACTAGAAATGGCTGTCATTACCCGGCCGCGCAGCGGGCGCGCAAACGGCGCGCCGAAGGCTCGCCAAAGGCGAGCCCGTCTGCGATCATCCGCGATCAAGACGCGACCGGGGCCGGTCCCCCTGTTCGTTTGACTTGCGAAACGACGGGGGTATACAGCAGGGCGGAGTTGCTTGCATTAAGGCCTGTACCATGCTATGATGGTCCCCTGCTCCAATTGAATTCCAGGGGCTCAGATTATGCCTGTAAAGATTGTAAATTCGATCTTGTCAATTCTGAGTCAGGGGGGAACTACTCTAACACTCGAAGCTCTGATGCCCCTAGAGGAGCAGCATCTATGTCCCTTAGAGCGGCATTGATCAACTGCAGATCGCTATCCAGACATGCCATAGACATCTGGCAGTCTATTCAGGACAATAAATGGGATCTTCTTTTTCTTACGGAAACCTGGCTGAATGAAACTACCAACCCTGCCATCACACTAGCCATTCCTGAGGGCTATAACATCATCTGCGCTAATTGATCTAATGGCAAACAGGGGGGCGGGGTAGCACTCATTCATAAATCTGACTGGCCAGTTGTAATCCCTTCGTACGATCAAATTGACAACATTGAGGGACTGCTTTTTTGTATTAAGCTTTCTGCAACCATCTCTTGCTCAGGGCTTCTGATCTATCGCCCTCCAGGTTCCAGTATTACGCATCTGCCGGCCCTGGCAGATTACATTATGGAGGCCAGTACCCGTTATGCTAATTTTACAGCCTTGGGAGATTTCAATCTGCATGTGGATGATAAGACTAGTTCTTACAGCAGGTGCTTTTTAGCGACACTCGCCGCGTGTAGTCTGAATCAGTTGGTGGAGTGGCCCACGCACAAAGAAGGACACAGTCTTGACCTAATTTGTACTAATCTTGATAACATCCTGGTCACTAACCCCATGCCGGTAACATGGTCAGACCACTTTCTTATCCCCTTTACGATTGAGCTTCCTCAATCAGATAGGCCTACCATAATTCCTAAGGCCTCAGGTAGAAATTGGAGTCGCATTACTTTGGAATCACTCCAAAAACAGTTAAAATACTCGCAGCCCCATCCGGCACCAGATTTGAATTCTCGGATTACCAATCTTGAGAACTGGTTAGGCCAAGGAATGGAATCACTTGCCCCACTGAAGCCTATAAGAACCATCCGACCCTTGGTAGTCTGACGCCCTTCGCCGGGAAAAAGCATCGTGCAAAGCCTTGGAACGCATTTGGAGGCTAAACTACTCAATTGAGAGCAAATCTACTTATAACGCTGCCTTAAAGGAATATCGCAGATCTATTGTGGTACATAAAAGGGACTACCTGACCAATAGAATTAACAAAGCCAATAATGGAGCTAGAGAGATCTTTAACATTGTCAGATCCTTCACAGACCCACAAGCCATGAATAGGAGCTTGCCAGCCACTCAGTCCTTCTGTAATAAACTCTCTGATTATTTTGAGGAAAAAATAGTAACTATATATGCCTCCTTCCCCACTACCAGCAGTCCCAAACAGAGGGAGGAAGAGGACACGTTGACCGTGTCATCTCCCGTCCTTCTTGAGTTTGAAGTCGTATCAGAAGAAGTTACTCTTGCTGAATTACCGAAATGTAAATCTGGATCACCTAATGATCCTTGGCCAGCTAAGCAATATAAGGCTCTAGCAGCATTTCTTAATCCCTTCTTTAATTTCATCTGGAATGATTCATTGAAAATGGGAAATTTCCCTGATAAATGGAAACATGCTTCCCTGATACCTATTCTCAAGAAACCGAATGCCGACCCGGACAATACAAGTAATTATAGGCCGATTTCCCTTCTACCTGCCCCGGCCAAGGTCTTGGAAAAATTGGCTCATTTCCAACTTACCAATTATATAGAAGCCAATGGACTCCTGCATGAGACTCAGCACGGCTTCCGGTAGGGTCACAGCACGGAGTCGGCATTGATTGAAATGGCCGACTCGGTGAGATGGACATTGGATCAGGGATCGAGGGCGGTGTTGGTGCTGCTTGATCTTTCAGCAGCATTCAACACCGTCTCCTATAAAATCCTGCTGAAAAGACTGGCTACTTTGGGAATAGGGGGTACTGTGCTGAAGTGGATCGCCTCTTTTTTATCAGAACGCACTCAGCAGGTTTATACTCCCCCTTATACATCCCTCGCCAGACCACTTAAGTGGGGAGTTCCTCAGGGCTCCTCCTTGAGCCCGCTCCTTTTCAATGTCTATTTCACCCCGTTGGCTGAAATGATTGCTCAGGCTGGAGTTAAAACCACTTCCTACGCAGATGATATCCAGCTCCTTTTCACCTTCGAAGAGCCCACTGCCAAGGCTTTTGATCTTAGGAAAACATGCCTTAGGAACATATCAAGTTGGATGGACTCCAATTCCCTTAAGCTAAATGCGGGGAAAACGGAGGTAATGTTTTATAACATACCATCCCCATTGTCATCCAATTTGTGGTGGCCAGACGACTTGAGTCAAGCCCCCGTACCAAAAAACTCAGTACGGAATCTTGGGGTTCGCTGGGACAACCAGCTTACCCTCGAAGACCAGGTGCAAACGGTAGCAGGATCCTGTTTTGCTAAGATCAGAACAATAAATAGACTCATTACCCTCTGCCCACTGATTGTAGAAAAACAGTGGTTCACGCCCTGATAACCTCTCATCTCGATTATGCCAACGCATTGTATGTTGGCATGACGGCAGGGATGTGTAACAGACTTCAAACGGTGCAGAATGCGGCAGCTCGTTTAGTTGAGGGTATTCCTCTCAGACATCATATTACCCCGTATCTCCGTAAACTGCACTGGCTGCCCGTAAGTAAAAGATGTCAATTCAAAGCCATGACATTGGCCTATAGGGCTACGCAGGTAAAAGGTTCGGCCTATCTTAAAACCTGCTTACGTCCCTATCATAATGCCAGATCATTGCGCTCAAACTCCCAGTTTCTCCTAGTCACTCCCAGGTTTAAGCGAACCCGAAAGGGGAGAAAAACTTTCGAAGTTTCTGCCTCTCAACAATGGAATAAACTCCCTTTGTCCCTCCGAGCATGTCCATCTGAATCTCTATTCCGCAAGGCTCTCAAAACCTATGTTTTTGATTTATAGTTTGTTTTATACCTGCCCACTGCTTCCAGATTCATTAGCGCCGGGACGCCCCGTTGGGGCAGCTGCGCGCTTTACAACACACACATATAAAATATCCTCCTGTGTCCAAGTGTTACATGGTAACAGTGCTGCCTGTCTTCATTGCACCAGCACTGATCCCAGTGTGCTGGACTGCTGCTGCTGGCGAGGCATTCAGAGAAAGTGGAATATTGTAGCGTCAATGCAACATTCAGGTAAGTTCAAACAAGTTTATTGGAGGTTTGTCTCCAGTGACAGTAAGGAGATATTGACAGCTCAGTCACCAGCAGGCAACTGAATACAGATAAGAATGTAAATAGGTATGTGATTACTATTGGCTCAAGGCAATATAGTGCACCAGTATGAAGAAAAACACTTCTTTACGGGTAAGCAAGTTAAACAGATAGAATAAACAACATTAGAAATAGAACTTGTTAAGTGTTATAATATTAAATGTTAAGGGACAATACAACACATATGTAGTGTTGTGGCAGCATTCACTGGCATCTACGTAAGAATGAAGGCGGCCATGGAATGCTTGGCATGCCAGGGCATGGCTGCAGTTTGTCTCTGGCACACCAATTTTGGGATCTGGTCGCGAGGGCAATAAATGGTTGCCATGGACTCACCGGAGTGGCTTATTCTATAGATGGAAGACGCTGCATCTCAACAAACTTCTCTGCTCCCTCAACAGTAACTCTGCCAAGGACCTCATCGCAGTGAATCTGCCAGATTAATCTATGCTTCGTTCTCACACTCCTTCATAAGCCTCACCCTCTACATCTACTGTCTAATTTTTCTCAACTTCCCTGATTTCTTCCTAAGCCAACAGTTACAATGGGTTGCACTGTTGGATCCATATGTAGTTTAATGTGCTTGCACTGGAGACACTTTGGACCTGATTACGAGTTTGGTGGACAGGGTTACTACATCACAAATGTAATGAATATCCCGTCCGCCTTCTTGAAATTCCATTGTATCCTATGGAACTTGTAAGGCGGCGGACGGGATATCCGTCTCGTTTGTGACGGAGTATCCCATCCTCCAAACTCGTAATCAGGCCTGTGAGAAGTGCGACATAATAATCCACAATGCCATGACCAGGCCTGTGAGTGGGTTGGCCCATCTGGGTCTCAGACATGGAAGTAATTAAAAAAGGTGATTGAAACGCTTTTTCTATCAGGCCCTATGTTATATCTTTTACTTTGATGGCAAAAAACGATTTCTGAACAATAAATGTAAAAAATAAATGTTAAGGTAATCCATATCAGCTCTTTAGTTCCTATTTATATTTCACATTTTTACTTAATCTTGCATTCCCTCAGAGAGAGTGCAAGCTATATATAGGATGTTGTGGTCCAGGGTTTTTTTCGGCCAGTATTTTACTTTTGTATAGTGCATACTTTGAACTGAGTTACCTCCTGGTGGAGGGCCATGATTGAGAGCTCTGGAGTAGAGGCATATGTCATTGCAAATTTCTCGCTAAGCCTGTCAGTGGCTCAGTAAAAGTTTTCAGAATACCTTGTCATCCAAGCCTTGGCCTCTCTGCAAAGCACACAGAGCAATGGTCTTGTATTCCAGTTGCAATTCTCATTCTATGCAAATGTGTGTGAAAGAGGTACACAGATGTCAAAATATTGACAAGGCGAAAGAGAAAGAAAATGCAGTGCTTACTGGTGAGCGGTTGTGTTGTGTGTTTGGGAATTAGTGAAGTGAAGGAGATATAAGGAAGTGCATTCAGGAGAAAGTGAAAAGAGGGTGCCAAGAGGAAAGAGATGAGCAGTTAGATGGAAATGGACAAGGTGTGGAGATAACAAGAGTGATTGACACTCTGAAGACCACTACCTCTTCCACAGCGCTGAGTATTGTTTAATTCACAGTCTCCCAACTTAAGAATTGAAACATTTTCAATATTAATTATTTACAACAAAATCATTGTTGTTATTCATTTATACCAAACAGCTAACAACCAAAGACAAAGCCAATGGTCACAGCTGGTTTTAGGTGTATCTCAGTTTTTGTGTTTTATATATGTGGAAGCAGTAATAGAAAGCTCAGAGAGAAACTAAAATACTGGTCAGGTTGCACATGGGAATTACAGAAATGCTATACATGTGTAGGCCACTTCCTTAATTTCATATACCACACCCCTTTTAGAGACTCCACTTTTTTCATCCCACTTAAAGCCCTGCCCATGACCCAAACATGCTGCCTCCAGTATATTAGGGCTACTTTGAACATTTTTGCCATGGCACATTTAGATTTCTAGTCTGTCCCTGTCACTAGCACCGCCCTTCTGAGGGCCAAACAAATAAATTACTTCCTAGCATGAGCAAAGTTAGTCTCAGAATGCCATATTCTTCACCATGCAAAATGGATAATATTGCCTTCACCAAACTAGGTACAACTATCATTTGTTCCTAGGTAGTTCACATGCAGTCATTTGGGAATGCAATATATCTCATGCAGATATTTAAATTGCAATGGATGTGCCGATAGGTAAGCGATATACATGTTTTGTCTTGTTTCATAAAAGTGGCCACTAGTCCTCTGTCGAAGGACTTTGGTGATAGTGTCCCACTCAACCTTGCTGTTAACTGTTGCATCCTTCTTAGCCTCTATGGCAGTTTAATCGAGGACACACTTTAGCCTTGCATACTGCTGGCCTTCTTCAGAACTTTGAGTGTCAGTGACATCACCGGCATGCCAGCAAGATCCTGGTGAAGACCTGTTTGAGCCCGTAATACAGAAATATATGAGATCTATGGCAGGACCTGCATCTCTCATCTTTATTTTATCAAGGGAATGGAGAAGGTTATTTTTAAAGGATTTCGCTGCAGGCCTATCTAGAGCCTAGGCAATGTAATAACCCGGTGCAATTGGAAGCAAGTTCAGAATGAGGTCCCAATTTTTCCATTTTATATGTTTGGTGGGCAGATATGTGAAAATACAGCAGAGTCAGACTGGGGCAGAAAATAGATCAGGGCACAGTGTTTGCAAATGGGACAGTTTTGAAGTTGTACGGGCATGCTGTAGAACTGTTTTGCAAGGTATGGGAGACTGCATTAGCTCATGATTGCTGCAGGCAAGGTTTGTGGTAATATTAGGAAGATCAACAGTAAAAAACAGTCCATCAGACCATAAACAGGCCCAAAAATAGTCCAAAAACTCTTTCCAGCCAACCCATCTGGCATAGTCTGATTGCCCTACAGACCTGTCCAACCTTGGGATACAGAGACACCGGGAGGACAACTCCTCTGAGTCACCTACATCTTTAACTGGCAAGGGGAGTACTGATACTATAATTGGAAAACAGAAATCAGAGAGGAGTGAAGACCATTGTTTGAGATTGCACAAAGGAGGTGTGGGCAGATAAAATAAGCTACTGCTACAGTTCTTGAAGGATCTTGTCTCTTTTCTCTTCCTGCTCTGAACATTCAGAGTCATCTTCTCATAAAGAGGAGCTGCTGCGTTCTAAATATTTTACATTGGGAAGGAGGTCATACTTTGGCTGTTGGTATTGGACCATAACAGCCTGAATATGTGTTTTTCATATGTAGAGACCATATGAACACGCATGGTTAATCCGTGTGCATATAATAATCAAATGGAGCAATTAGAGTTCTGTAAAATGTACACTTTGTGATTAAACTGGAGTTTTCTCATCTGAATCAACCTAACATCTCCCCTTCAGCGGTGCTCATTTCTGTATTGAACTTCTGTCCTCTCCAGAAGTTGTGCTATCAGACTCTGAATGGTACTGGCAATTCCATCACACAAGAAGCATTGCTCAGAGGCACATGGCCACCACGCTGTGTGTCGTTGCTTGGTCCGAGGCATTCACAACCTGTAGGGCTGCATTATGAGAAGTACGGATCTGCAATCTAATCACTGGTCCTCACAAAACCTGGACAGGGACAATGCCCTTCTATCGGGTCTTCCAAAGTTCACTTTTGCCCCTTCAAAGCCGTTCTCCATGCAGGGGGAAATACTCAGACTACATTACCTAATTGTGAAAGATCTTCACTGGCTCACCTTTAATTCCAAAATTGACTTTAAATTAGCCTACATTACCCATGAAGTACTACATTTTGGTGTTCACAGCTACTTGCAAAATATATAAGGCACTGTAGGAGGTGAGAGAGAAGCTACAAGCAAATCCAGCCCATTTTGGGAAATCCCAGAAACCAAAAGACTGCTGAAACAGGAATTCTCCTGCCAAGCCTCAAGAATAGGGAATCAACTCAACAAACCAATGTAATTCTCCAGTTACAGTTAATTCAAGTAACTTGACTTGCTCCCCCAATGATGCCCTTTCAGATGTCATAAGTAATTTTGTCAATGATGTCATAGAACATTTCATAAGTGATGTAATATTTGAGGTCATAAGTAGTGTGTTGTGAAGGCGCAAGTTATAGACACTGAGTTAACTATAACTGGTGGATTTTGAGTTAAAATGTTATGTTTTAACTGACATTTATACCTAACTACAACGTCACTTTAACATTTGTTTTTTCAGTGAATATATATGTATGTCTTACTAATTAAATTGAATAAATAAAATTCATCGTACGTTAGCAGTGCAGATTTACCTGCCTAGTACAATCTCTAACCTTTGCGGCTATTGTATTTGGAATAGGATCAAGTTGTGTCATCCGAACAGGAAGGCTTCATCTGAAATTGTGGGATTGTATTTATTTAACAATTTCTGCAGACTTGTTTCAGTTTAGATTTGGCAGGGACTCTGTTGATTACTCTATTACAGCTATCAAGCCCGTTAGCAAACAGTGGGGTGAACTCATATTCAGAGAGGCACTGTTGACTTGGCTGTTAAAAAGAATCGTAATAACTTGCGGAGCCCCACTGTCCTCCAACTTCTCTCCCAGTCTAATATACAATTGTAGTTCTGAGAACTGAATGAACCAATAGACCTCCGTGAGGGACATTGGAATGTTGTAATTGGAAGGTTGGTGAAGGGCAACATCTAGTATTGGAATATGAACACTGGTATTGGCAGTTTGCCAGTGGCAGCGGCAGCGGCTAGGTTAGTGCTTGCTAGCACAGCTCTCTGTAACAAGTAACTTAATCCATATATAAATAAAGAACTAGAATATATCTACCTTGCAAGGAGGATTTATCTTTTCAACATTGGGGACTGGATGTTTGAGAGCGGTGTTGATGTATTTAGAGATCGTGCTATTTAAGAGTTTAGGCAACGCTTTCATCGTGGTCGGCTACAGAGTTGCAGCTGGTGAATTGAGGCTCTGGGCGAAGGACTCAGTGAAGTCGGAGCAGGTGGACCACGTCAGAAACCGTTAACCTGTGTGGTTATCAGGATTTTCCATTGCATATACTGTAATGCACAGGAGGGGTCCGTAGGAAGCCGTTAACCTGTGGGAGTAGTGACATCAGGATTTTCCAATGCATGTATCATAGTGCACCTGAGTAGCAGAAGGTCACAGCACTATGTGTGGTTTTGGAGCTGCGATTACGGCGAAGTAGTCAGTTGAACGGCCATTCATGGTGACATCATTACTCCTTTATCAGGGGTCACCATTTGTGTCAAGCTTCCTGGAATTCAATGCGTAGTTTATTATTTATCACCAGGAACACAGGTACAGTGCATATTTTTGGACCAGCCGGTTGCCATCATTGGAACTGGTGATTGTCTTCTTTTTCTTTCTTCCAACTGTGTGGGAGCCGATTGGTGATTGGCACACCTTTATCGCGCTACTATTGAGCTGATCAGTGATTGGCACACCTTTATCATGTTACCATATATTCAGTTCGCTGAGTTTGTGGTGCCACGTTATCGGTGATTGGCCTACCTATTCTGTGTATGTTTTTTTATATTTGTGTGCTGAGTAACTGTGAATGGCTCACCTTTACACATTTATTCTTATGTGCCATGTATCTATGATTGGCACACCTATACACATTTATTCTTATGTGCCATGTATCTATGATTGTTGAAAGTTAAGGAGATAGGTCCCGGGACGTGGGGTAGGCTGGACCGTGTATAATTTTTGGAAAACAAGTGCCACCCCCACCAATTTTCAGTGCTCTTTACTGCGAGCAAACAAATCAAGAAATGAATCACCGATCTGTTTGGTATATTTATTTTTACCTGTTGTTTAATAAGTTCAACGTATAAGCTTCAACGAGTTGTCCGAGGAAGACACTCAACATATAATCAATACTAGACAAAAAAAGAATATATATAACAAAATTCACGAAAACAATTTCGAACAAGGGAGAACACACAATTAGTGTAATACATATTTCATATTGAATGGTCATTTAGCAACATTCATTTCATAGTGAATGGTCATTTAACATTCATTAGATTGATCGGAACATTTGCTCATCCAAAAACAATATGTACTCAATGAAGGAGACACGTTCTAGGAAAACAATGGGAGAATGCAGACGAATTAATCAAATAGCCAGTGGAACCAAGAAAACAATTATGTATTCTCTGTGCATTCCTCCAATGATGCCGACGCGTTTCGAGACCGTGAGACAAGTTAACGGACTCTCATCAGGGCTCATTCAATCTGGATCTGAAAGTGGCTCCGGAGGCCTGATCTCGGGGATCTGTGTACACCAAAACTTGTAGTGGGACCTTGTTATCTAGGACAGTACCGGGATAAATCCCTGCCCTTTTCTTATTTCAAATGTCCCGTCATTCCTTCTTTGGACCTGGAGACTCAGCGTTTTGTCAGTGGTCTCCGGTAAATGGGCGTGCTGTTCGTTCTTAGCTTCAGTTTCTGTGGATCTCAACCAAATCAGTGATCCTTCGTGCGTTAGGGTGAAGCAGGTAGTGGCAGAGTGGCATTTAATCCCATATAAATGTCTGTAGCCAGCTCAGTAGGCGCTCCGTTGTCAGTCTATTCAGGTTCGATTCCGAATCGAACCTGAATAGACTGACAACGGAGCGCCTACTGAGCTGGCTACAGACATTTATATGGGATTAAATGCCACTCTGCCACTACCTGCTTCACCCTAACGCACGAAGGATCACTGATTTGGTTGAGATCCACAGAAACTGAAGCTAAGAACGAACAGCACGCCCATTTACCGGAGACCACTGACAAAACGCTGAGTCTCCAGGTCCAAAGAAGGAATGACGGGACATTTGAAATAAGAAAAGGGCAGGGATTTATCCCGGTACTGTCCTAGATAACAAGGTCCCACTACAAGTTTTGGTGTACACAGATCCCCGAGATCAGGCCTCCGGAGCCACTTTCAGATCCAGATTGAATGAGCCCTGATGAGAGTCCGTTAACTTGTCTCACGGTCTCGAAACGCGTCGGCATCATTGGAGGAATGCACAGAGAATACATAATTGTTTTCTTGGTTCCACTGGCTATTTGATTAATTCGTCTGCATTCTCCCATTGTTTTCCTAGAACGTGTCTCCTTCATTGAGTACATATTGTTTTTGGATGAGCAAATGTTCCGATCAATCTAATGAATGTTAAATGACCATTCACTATGAAATGAATGTTGCTAAATGACCATTCACTATGAAATATGTATTACACTAATTGTGTGTTCTCCCTTGTTCGAAATTGTTTTCGTGAATTTTGTTATATATATTCTTTTTTTGTCTAGTATTGATTATATGTTGAGTGTCTTCCTCGGACAACTCGTTGAAGCTTATACGTTGAACTTATTAAACAACAGGTAAAAATAAATATACCAAACAGATCGGTGATTCATTTCTTGATTTGTTTGCTCGCAGTAAAGAGCACTGAAAATTGGTGGGGGTGGCACTTGTTTTCCAAAAATGTATCTATGATTGGCACACCTATTCTGCATGAGTTACGTTTACCATTTGTGTGCTGAGCAACGGTGCTGGCACACCCATTCTTTGCTATATACAGGTGTGTGTGCTTAAACAGTTACATAGTTTCACACCTTTGTACACCGTTTTGCCATCCTGGTGTGTTAACTACTTGTGTTCTAAGTTTTTGTCATTCACAATTTTAAGTGGACATTATTAACGTTGTGGTGGTGTTGCGTGACATGTCTAGCATTCAAGCACCACCATTTTTTCTGGTAGAGCTGGGAGAACCGATCATTTAATGGGAGTTATGGGTTGATTTATTTGAAGCATATGTTGAGGTACAGGAGGGTGGTGAATGTTCTCCTGAAAGACAGTTGTCCTTACTTGAGCATAGATTAGGGGCTTTAAGATTGAGAGAATTTAAGAACTTACCGCCTTTGGAAAATGTGGGTGATGCCGATGTTTACCAGTGCGCAGTAAAGCAATTGTAAGAAATTGTATGAAAGGTATGGCAGGAAGATTAATACTTAGCATAAAGTAAAGTGCGTACAGTAAAAGGAGTATTATGAAATAATACTGTAAAAGCATTGATATGGTTTCTTAGCCATATGATACTTAAAATAGATAAAATATATACCTACAAATATACATTGACTAACGTACTCAACTGGTGCTTCTAAATACGCCTACCCCGGTGTACCTGACCTAAGCCTAATACGTGGGACGGAGTAAGTAAGTAGCAGTTTAAGTTAAGTTGGTTTTTCCAAGGAATCTGAATCAAGAATTCTCTTAAAGGGTTTAGTCAGCTCCGTACCTGGGTATTAGAAAGCAGGAGGTCTGGTATCTCTCTCTCAGGACTCGATATCCCAGTAACATGCGAGGGTATCTGGAAACACCGGAGCTGGATTTCTCGGCAGGAGAAAAGACAGCGTCTCTCTCAGTGCGTCAAAGAGCAGGGGCGGCGTCCGTGGGCCCTTGCATCAGCTGGGCTCTCGGGCAAGTAGATAGCTGCTCTGCTCCAAAACCACCACAGTGTGTTTGCTTAAGGCAACGTTGGTATATTTATACCTGAAAGGTGCCGGGTTTGACGTAAGGTGGGACATAAGACGTCAATAAAGGCCGTTCTTAGAGTGCTCACAGGAGTTCTAGGACGAAATCAAAACAAAAGCAATGGGGAATTCCCAGGTTGCTGGAGGTTTGGTTTGTTTACAGAACTCGTTGTACTTTCTAGGAGCTTGGGGAAGTAGCCTTGCTTAATTTGGACAGCATGGGCTATGACTAAATATTGTGGTACTGAAAATTTTGGACCTTTGTTATAAACATCGTCATATCATGACGATTTTGATAGCAACAGACCGAAAATGGCCAGTATACTATGTACAAGCATTTTCGTCATGTTCGAGTGACGATTTCACCCTGAAATCGCTATTTTCGTCCTGAACCCTTGGGTTCCATTTTGTGTACGGCAGCCATTTTGTGAGTTGCCCTCACATAGGCCAATGATTAAGGCCAAACATGATTCTGAAGGACACGTACACCTCTGCTGACTTCTCTGCGACCTGGGCAAGCTGATTCCACTGCCCAGGGCAGAACCTGCAGTTCCTCTCCCAGTGGCCGGTCGAGATAGCATCAAGGCACAACATGCCATAAACCTTTCCTCGCACACAAACCACACCTAATCTTGCACACACCTGTCCCTGTTTTCTACTTTATGACTTGTTTTACGAGGAGGAGGTGCCCGTTTTATTGGGGGTCCGTCGATATCTGATGAGAATACTGGGCCTTGCCGGGTAATTGATTGTGGGCTGAACAAACTGAAATGTGGGATTGTCATCATGACTCTGCTTTTTCTTTGTAGTGAAAATATGTGAATGGTCAAACTGTAAAAATAGGAATGTTAGCCTGAAGCATAATATTTTGTATAAAAAGAGAAGGCTGGCTTTGTAAGATTGAGCAGTCTCCTGAGAATATACACCGTGTTGTAGTTCTAGGATACCTGTTACTTGGTTGCAGCCAATAAATTCGAACTTTGACTTCATCTAGAAGACTCTGTGTTTCTGTAGTCTGGAACAGGAAGAACTCGAAGTCTCTGGGTGTTGTCCCTGGCACCGCTGGGTTACCGGATCAGTACCGGTTCTGAAAAACCTAGTACTTCAGTTGGCGTCCAACGTAGGGCAATATCAGCGGTACCGGTCCAAGCCAGAGGTTCGTGAGGAGCTTCGTGTGAAAATTCTAGAGGAAGGCCACCACTTCATGACCCCTGCATGTCGACGTGGTCCGAAAGTCTTTGCTGCGAGGTTACCCGCTTCCTGGCGGCTACGAAGGACTGCTGCCCCGACTGTCGCCCTGTTTCGGACCTTTGATGTTCTGTAGAGCGAAACGATAGGCAAGTCTTCTGGTGAAGTCATCGATACCTCAGTTAAGTATAAGTGGAGCGTCTCCCAGTCCTTAGTTTGGGTATCCCCCTGGGATCTTTGATTTGGAACTTGCAACTTGCAAGTACCAAAGCCGAGGGACTCGTGTATTCACGAGAATATCGTATTCGATAATCCTTTGAAGTTTGAAGCTAGACTAGAGAGCGAAAATGCCTGGTCTTAGCAGACTTGGAAATTTGTTTTGTCTTGGTTGTAACAGGGATTCCCGATTGGAGGACTTGTGTCCGGTTCCTCCGATTGGAACTCCAACCTATGAATTGTATGTGAAACATGGAGTAGGCCCCATCACTTACAATGAAGTATGGATCCGATACACCAGAAAGGATGATGTTTTAAAATGGCCACAGTACAGTAGCTTTGACACGGAAATCCTAGATAATTTAGAAGTTAAACTGTTTAAAAAGAAAGCCCGGCCGGCGATGTTTGACTCTTTCCGCCTATGCCGAAAGGAAGCCAAACAGAAAGAAATTAAATTAGCAAAAAGAAATAAAAGAGAAAAGGGTATTTCGATAATGCAAGCTGCTATGCAATATAAAGATGATGAGGAAGAACAAGCGAGTGAGCAGTTGCACAGGCAACGTAAAATGGCGATTGATAAATGTTATCCAGTTTTGCCGCCTCTTCAGCAAGATGCAGCAAAAGAACTTGAAAAAGACCCCCTAATGTCGCATTTATTGAGCTCGCCACCCCCCTATGCGCAGAGTGCTACTGCACCTCCGCAGTCTTTAGTCGTGCAACCCCCGATTGTTGTGCCTCAAGTTCTTCCACAGTCACCAGCTGCTCTTCAGTTGGCTCCTACTCTTCCGGTGCAGCCTCCTCAAGGGCCACCGGCTTTGACATCTGCTTTGCCTTTACTTCCTACAACTTTAACTACTATATCGACTCCCACTCCTGGTATTCCTTCTGACACTGCCTCTGCATCTGCCTTGCCTCCCCCTGCTTTTCCGCTTGTCTTTTCATCGAATTCTCCCTCTGTTCGACAGAGAGTGACTAGCACGGTCACTAGTCTTCTATATCCCTTCTTTGGGGCAACAAGTACGACCCCCACCTCAGAGCGTACACAGCTGCGTAGTCAACTGCCTGATTCTAGGGAGAAGGAAACGTTGAATTATTTGGCACATAAATGGGTTACCGAACCGACGAAATATGAGCTAGAGTCTGTTATGGATGTCTTCCATCAGTGGGAAGCACCAAAACAGAGATACTTTTTTGATAGAATATGTACTTTCCTGAGTGAGGATTTAGAGGAGAATGATTTGGAGCCCAATCCACCTGAGTTATGTCACATACGGTTCGAGTTTGGGAAAGGCGCAATTGTGGGTTCAGATGTTAAGAAAGCAGTTGCAACATTGTTGTCGTTTAGGAGTGAGGGTGTTTCTCGGTCGTTGTTTGAGTCTGATTCCTCTGTTAAAAGGAAAGCGAGGCAATATCCAATGAGAGAAGTTCCTCCGGTGTGGAAGGAAGCAGTTAATGCTGGTCCAGGTAATAATCCACCGGCTGTACCGGCTCATTTTCAGCGCGTCTGGGTGCATGTTCCCTGGAAACGTGCTGAAGTTTTAGCTATTAAGCAGTCTTTGCCTGATCCACGCAAAAATCCAGCAGGGTACTACAAAGAGTTGACTGTGGGTTCGTGTGTTATGAATTTGGCGGACATCGACATGTTGTTTGGCAATGTTGTTCCACAACCTATTTGGAGTAAGATTCGTCATACAGATCATGCGGTTAAATTGGGTGATACATGGGTTAATCTCAGAGATGCCGACAATAGGCAAGTAGGCGGTGCTAAACCTGAGGATTTGATTACCGAACTTCCTGATAAGATCATTACGTATATGAAGACTTTAATGACCGAATTGCGTGTCATTTGGGACAAGTTGTCTGCATGTAAGCAGAAGAAAGACGAAACGATGTCTGACTTTTTCACGAGGTTCGAAGAGACCTTCATAGACCACAGTGGTCAAGATATGAGTACACAAGGTGGTCAACGGTTGTTCGTTGACAAGTTTGTGCATAATTTGCTTCCCGAGTTATGTAAGAAGTTAAAGGATTCAGAAAGTTCTTGGGCCGTTTCCTCTTCAGCACAGATATTGGCTACCTCACAGTACTACGAAAATAGGGATAAAGATGAGAAGGATGGAGTAGACAAGAAAACGAAAGAATTAAAAACAAAGATTCTTGTGCAACAAGCGTATCCGCCACGTGATGGGCAGAGTAACTATCAGCAACCTCAACAGTTTCAGAGGAACTCGCAAAGGTTCGAGTATCCTCAACAGCGTGTCCCTGTAGGTCCCAATCAGTGTTCATATTGTAAAGAAGAGGGTCATTTTAAGTATAGTTGTCCTATTTTGTTACAGCGCATGAATGGTGCTTCTGGTGCAAGAGGTCGAGGTGTTCCACAAGCGCCTAGAGGTAAAGGACGTGGAAATTTCCCCCAGAGCGCGCGCTCATTTCCACTTCAAAATTCAATGAATAGGTTTGATCAGCAGAATAACGCGCCTGTTAGAACAGCTCAGTACTATGCTGATGACTACTATGCAGAAGATGAGAATATGGAAGGTAATGATTGCTAGGACAGCCATAGACAAAGAGAGAGAGTTGTTTCAGTTCCAGTAGATCAGAATGGACCTTACGTTGAGGTGATTACATCAGGTGTGTCAGAGCCTTTTCTGTTGGATACTGGTGCTACAAAGAGTTCTATTATGCACTCTAAACTCCTTGGCGCACCTTTGTCTGGCAAAACGAATGTTTCAGTAGGTTTTTCTGGCGCCCCGGTTAGGAACCCGATTTCTAGTCCTATGTCCCTTTCTGTTGGACCTTGTGAATTAGAAGCACCCCTTATTCTGACAACAGGTTGTGGTGAAAACTTGTTAGGATTGGATCTATTGAAAAGATTGTATGCGACTTTGTATTGTTCTCCTTCAGGAGTACAACTTACACTAGGTAGGAAAGTAGTCTCCCCAATGTATTTGTCAAAAGATAAACTCCCGACAGAATTGTTGTCTCTTCCGGATATTCTTTGGGCCACTGGTCCTAATGATGTGGGTCTTTTGCAAATACCGCCATATGTTGTGACATTGAAAGCCAATGTAAAAATGCCACGTATTCCCCAATACAAAATCTCTAGTGAAGGTGAAAAAGCGTTGCTAGCGATCATTTATGATTTAATTGAAAAGGATGTAATTGAAGAGACAAGAGGCAACGTTTGCAATAGTCCTGTTCTGCCTGTTTTGAAGCGTACGGATCCTTCTCAGCCACCTGTTTACAGATTCGTGATTGATCTTAGAGAGGTCAATAAAATAGTTGTGCCACAATTTCCAGTTGTCCCTGATATCACTGCCCTATTGACTATGATTCCAGCTTCTGCGACTTGGTTCTCGGTGATTGACTTGAAGAATGCGTTCTTCAGCATCCCGATTGCCGAGGAAAGTAGGGATATTTTCGGCTTCAGTTTAGGAGGTCGCAGCTTCCGCTTCAAACGCGCTCCCCAGGGCTACTGTGAAAGTCCATCGATATATAGTCAAGCTTTAAAAGCACAGCTTGACACAATTGTTTTACCTGATGGCGCTACCCTTATTCAGTACGTTGATGATCTGCTTGTTGCTGCAGATACTGAGAAAATCTGTAAAGAAGCCACGTTGTCGTTGTTGCATCACTTGTCTGATTTGCATCACAAAGTGTGTCTTTCAAAATTGCAATATTGTCGACAAGCAGTGACCTACTTAGGTCATCTCTTATCGAAGGAGGGAAGGAAACTGACCCCAGAGAGAAT
Source organism: Lissotriton helveticus (assembly GCF_964261635.1). Taxonomy (NCBI): domain Eukaryota; kingdom Metazoa; phylum Chordata; class Amphibia; order Caudata; family Salamandridae; genus Lissotriton; species Lissotriton helveticus. The sequence goes on from NC_136070.1 coordinate 646,870,407, forward strand.
TCAGGCGATAGCAAAATTGAGTGTGCCTAGGACACAGAGAGAGGTGCGTGCTTTCTTGGGCATTACATCTTACTGCAGACAATGGATACCGAATTTTTCTTTGTTGGCCAAACCTTTGGTGGCATTAACTTGTAAAGATACACCGAATCCCCTCCCGTGGTCTGAAGAGTGTCAGAAAAGTTTTTCCGAATTGCGCAATGCATTATGTTCGGCTCCTGTGTTGGGTACCCCCGACTACAGTAAGCCCTTTACATTGTATGTCCATGAGAAAGAAGGTTGTGCATTGTCAGTGTTGACACAGTTGTTTGGGAACAGGCAGCGTCCATGCGCGTATTTTTCATTGACCTTAGATCCGGTAGCTAAAGCGTTGCCGAGTTGCTTAAGAGCCACAGCAGCAGCAGCTGTTTCTATTCGGCAGTCTGCTGGTTTAGTGATGAATAATACATTGATTGTGATGGTTCCACATGCAGTGGACACGTTGTTAAACAGAACCAAGACACAGCACTTAACTAGTGCTCGGTTGTCAGGTTATGAGTTGACACTGTTAGCGAGTGATGTGCACATAAAAAGATGCAACACGCTTAACCCAGCCACGTTGTTGCCGATTGAAACAGAGTTAGATACTTCTGAACAGCATGATTTTTTTCTCAGAACAGAAGAAGAAGCGAAAGGGAGAATAGATCTTAAGGACACTCCTCTTTCAAAGTGTGATGGTACCTTATGGGTGGATGGTTCATGCTTCAAGCTTCCGAATGGTGATACGACTGGGGCATATGCTGTTACGACTTTGCATACGATTGTTGAAGCTGCACGTATCCCACATAATTCAGCCCAAGCAGCAGAGTTGATTACACTTACGAGAGCGTGTGTGTTGTCGAAAGGAATGAAAGTGAACATATATACCGACAGCCAGTATGCATTTGGTGTGGCCCACAGCTTTGGACGATTGTGGAAAGAACGTGGGTTCCTGAATTCGCATGGAACTAAGATTCAGCATGGTCAATTGGTGAATGAGCTCCTTGAATCACTTACTTTGCCATTGCAAGTCGCGATTGTAAAATGCAGTGCACACAAGAAAGTGACTGATGATGTTGGTCGTGGAAATGCATTTGCTGACGTAGTCGCAAAAGAAACAGCGAGGGATGAGTGCAGGAAAATGGCGGCTGAAGGGGAGCTCTAGTGAGGAGCGCTGGGGCTAGGGATCTCCAAATATGGATTAAATCCCTGCACAACCCCAGAACAACCCCCAATACAGCCCAAGACGAAGCGGAACAACTGCTGCATGTTTCGGAACAAATAGAAAACGAGAGGAACACAGGAGAAACAAGACGCAGGAAAGAATGCAGTACCTGGTCGATGGTCAAGGCTGCCTCCTCTCCTCGGACTCCTAGGACGTCGGACCCCACGTGATGCGAACAGCCTGATGTGGAGCGGGCGGAGAAGACCCTCAGCGGACCTTAAATAAGAAAGGAGCCACCCGATGCCTCCCTGGTTTGCGCTTGGCGGGGGATCTCGGAGGAGCCATCGACAGCAGCTCCGGTGCCGGTAGACACACAGACTGGACATCATGGAAGACGGAGCTGAGAGACCGTGCTGACCTTCGGAGAAGGTATGGTCATCCTCTCCCCCTGCGCAGCCCCAACAACCGCTTACAACACCCCTAGGACTCGCAAAAGGGAAAACGCGGGATATTAGAAGTGAAGAGGAATGAAAAACGGCTCGCCTGACCCTAAAATGGCGGCCGCGCGAGACGTCTGATGAATCTGAATCGGAAATGTACCTGCTGATCAACAACACAGGGGCACAGATGGAGAAAGAGGACTGACGAGTGGAAGAAAGGAAGTGAATCATCCCAGACCCCCACTAACAAACAAGGAACAGTGACAAGGGACCAACCAAGATTGATTGGAAAGAGAGAAGGGACAAAGAAAAGTGATAAGGGACTAAAACAACTTCAAGAGGGGAAAGAGAGAAAGACCTTTCCCCTCAGGAAATAATATGGACAGATTCGGCTGACATCCTGCACTGGCTAACTTATCACCAGACAACCCCTTTTTCACAAACAGGGATAGTCAATCAATTAATTAATTTACTGATGATAGCACCTTAAACTACAAATGATTGATTAGAATAAAACAACATAACTTCAAAGGATTAATTAGAGACTCTTAAGACAAATCTCTTCACAAATAAGGATAGGAAAGGGTGTAATTAATTACTGTGGATGGCACCATAATTTCAAAGGATTGATTACAATAAGATAACATAATTACAAAGGACTAATTAGAGGATACCAACTACAAAGAACTACGGAACAGTACCGCAGAAGTCACTCCAACCTCTATATCTTCCACGACTACAAATATATAATAAGAGCTAACCAAACTACAAAGAAAGCACATCTACCACTATGAAACAGTAGTACTGGAGTTACCTAGATTCCTATATCCTCCCCGATATACCAGCAGGGAACTACACAGTACAAAGCACCAACAGGGAACTACACAGTACTAATAGTCAATGGCTTCTGAAGACCCACAACGTGAAGGTGAAGCGGAAATGGAGGAAAGATACCGAGGGTCGACCGGATCTCATGCAAAGAGGATAGAATATCCTTCCACTCTATCCAAAAATGCTGCCAAAAAATTCAAACATAACACATTGACACTCTGTTCGCTGACCCATATTTCGATAGAGTTAAAGGTGTCATGATGAATGACTTGATATTCTACACAGACAAAACAGCTAAATGGCGCAATGCTGTTCACAAAAACTGTAAAAAACATACCACATGGCACAAAAATAACGACCTCATTTACTAAAAGATGTAATACAGAAGTATGCATTACTATGTATAAAACAGGAATTGTGCTGATACAAGCAACGAACAAAGAACTCGAGAAATTTGAGATAACTTTCCAAACGTTAAAGGAATCCATAGAAAGACCTAATCATCAACAAAACATGACCCCACCAGATATCACAAATGACATAAACAACTCTGTCACCAGAGAAGCCAACCAAACGGACTGCCGGAACGATCATATCCCTAACGCCGGAGATTTACCTGAAACTGCGATGGCCATACCGGAGAAGGAGATTGAAAGGATAGCGGTATCTCCTAATCCTCGAAACAAAGAGAAGAACCAGGCACCAATGGAAGAGCCGTTGCCGATACCACACGACGCCACAACACCTGAAGAGGGTGGCCCAGCTCCGAGTGAGTCCGCCTATGAAGATAACTACAAAAAGAACAAGGTAGAGGTTATCGACCTTCCCCAATCTCCCTCGAATGCGAGTCTGGAGTCCCATAGATCCTTATCCACAAAAACACCCTCTACACCTAACAACATAGGAAGCAATGGAGACACCCCTAATAAAGTCAAGAATCATAACAAAACTAAGGATACAGCGGTAAGATCGGTGGCAATGAGAACAGACCTTTCACGGAGGAGAGCAAAATGTAGAACGCATACAGCCAGGTCTATCTCACATAAGAAATCTACCCGAACACAGAAAGAAGTCAATGAGCTCAAGAAACTAATAGGCAACCTGGCACAAGACTCGATGAATGTCGCAAAGACAATTGAGAAAATCTGGGAGATGACGATAAATACGCACACGAAGGTCTCACACATCCAGAATCTTGTACTCCGACCCAACAGACCAAACAGGACCAATCCCTTATCAAATGAAGAAGCCCTGGCCTTACTTCGATCTTATGAACAACCGGCTCGGGGAAAGGAGGAGTATATCGAAATTGTACCTATTGACTCTAATAGAACGTCCAGAAAGAATGACAGGAAAGCAATCCACCACAACTTACAACATATTCAGGTAACTACAACCGAAACTGAAAATGAAAACCTCGTTAACGCACAGAAAGCCCTGAAATGCCTACTTCTTAACTGTCGTTCGGCAACTAAACATGCGTCAGATATAGCCGCCCTCATCATCAACAAGGAAATCGACTTGGCCATCCTCACGGAAACATGGCTTAGTGAATCATCATCTCCTACCATTGATCTCCTAGTACCACCTCAATATAACATTGTCAGGTTAGACAGACCAAGGAAAGTGGGAGGAGGTATAGCGTGCATTCACCGTTCGGAGATTAAGGTCAACCAATTCCAATCTGACCCCATAGAATCCTGTGAATACCTTGGTCTTAACATAAGATCACTAAATAATCAAAGCTATAACCTGCATGCGTTCTACCACCCACCGAGAGATAACACAAAGTTCACAGAGCAACTAATAGAGATCATAACTGCCAACTCTAACTCGGATGCCAACAACATATTCCTAGGTGACTTTAACCTCCACTGGGACGACGGCAATGACAAAATGGTTAACTCGATTAAAGACTTCCTCAATGAGCTAAACCTTACGCAAGCATGCACCCAGCCCACTCACTCACAAGGAGCGACTCTAGACTGGATTATTTCAAGAAACAAAGAGACTTCAATCCTTGCTATAGACCCGTGTGATTGGTCTGACCATCACGCCATAACATTCACGATACCCACAATGAAAAAGGGCAGGACCGTGCAACCCCGCAAGTGCAAAAAACTGATTCGAGATACAAAAGAAGCTAATATTGAACTACTGGTTGAAAGATGTGAGAAAGACCTGAAGCCTCGTAACAACAGGCAGAATGTCAATGTCAACGAGCTGACGGATCACTACATAACCTCGATCGGTAATATAGCCAATGACACCTTGCCTCAAAAACTGAAAAGTGTCTCAGAAAAGCCAAAAAATCCTTGGTTTAATGAGGCATTGAACGAGGACAGGCGAAAACTGAGAATGGCTGAAAGGAAATGGAGACAACATCCCTCCTCCCCTGAGCTGAAAGCCCTCAGAAAAACTAGAAAACAATATAACAAAAAGATAATCGACACCAAAAAAGAATTTATAAGGGCTGAACTCGACAATGCCACAAACAGACCAAGAAAACTCTTCGAGATCTTAAAACAACAGTCAAATAAACTAGCCAAAACGACTCAAGAGAACTCAAAAACTCCCATAAGCTGCGAGGAATTCTCTTCATTTTTCACGAAAAAAACAAACTACTAGAAGTTGAGCTCACAAGTGCAGCAGCTAACCTCATGACCCTTCCCTCACCTATAAATGAGGCTAATGCGACAACTGAAGGTCTTCAAACAAAAAATAAGGCAAATTGGGACACATTTGAACTATATGACCAGGGAAAGATCGCCAAAACGCTAGCAGAACTCAGACCGAACAACCACTATCAAGACCCTTTACCGGCAAAGTGTGTAAGAGAAATCAGCCACACCCTAGTTCCGATCTGGACTGAGATAATAAATGCTTCACTTGCACAAGGGACCCTCCCTGACTGCCTAAAAACTGGGCAGGTAGTTCCCATCATCAAAAAACCGACAGCGGATGCAACAGACCCGAAGAACTATCGACCAGTGACTAACATCCCTTTACTTGCCAAACTTATTGAGAAATGCGTGCAGGGCCAACTGAGTCAACACATCGCTAAGTTCTCATTACTAGATGACTGCCAATCAGGTTTCAGAACCGGACATAGTACTGAAACGGCGATCCTGCATATTGTTGATGACGCCTTACAAGCCCTAGACCAAAATCATGCGTGCCTACTGATCCTACTAGACTTGTCATCAGCATTTGACACTGTAAATCACGAATTATTGATGACCAGGCTACGAGACAGGATGGGTTTATCTGGAAACGTACTGAAATGGTTTAACTCCTTCCTACAGAACAGGACACAACTATTCCTGGTCAACCAAGCAATCTCCTCCCCGTGCCCTAACGCAATAGGGGTCCCGCAAGGTTCAACGTTATCCCCAGATCTATTCAACTTGTATGTAGAACCTCTCACGGAGATTCTTCGAAAATCACAGATCTCCTATCACATGTACGCAGACGACACGCAAATATATATGAAGATCGCCTGTCGGGATGACATTGACCTAATGAATGAAACACTAAAGCGAGCGTTACAATGGCTAACAGCTAATCATCTGAAACTTAATGCCGATAAAACAGAATTCCTACTAATATCACCAGCAAGGAGTCAACCAGAGGTAAAAGAATGGACTAAATTGGTGACTGCGCTAAACTGTACTCCGACCCTAATTAACTCAGCTAAATCACTAGGAATTACGTTAGATGAGAACCTCGACATGAAAGACCACATCAACACAATGGTCAAGAGCGCACGTTTCCAACTGAACTATCTAAGAAAACTGAAACCATTTATCTCAGAAGCAGATCTAAAACTGGCTATCCAATCACTAGTGATCTCGAGAATTGAATATGGCTGCACCACGTTAGCTGGCCTACCGAAAACATCCACTGCACCACTAAAAGCCTGTCTCAACGCTGCGGCAAGACTCATCACGGGAACGAGGAAATTCGATCACATATCTCCCCACCTAAAGGCACTAAACTGGCTACCCTACGAAGCTAGAATTAAAATGAAGATGGCCTGTATTACCCACAAAGCAGTTCACTACAACACGCCTACATATCTAGCCAAGAAAATTAAGCTATCGGGAGGTAACAGACCAACTAGAAGCGCTAAAGAGTTGCTATTACGACCGGCCTTCTTCCGGAAGAAAAAGACCTATGACCGAGCATTCTCCGGAGCCGCCCCCAGAGTCTGGAATTCACTCCCTCCTAACATCAGGGTGATTCAAAACACTGTAACATTCAAACGGGAACTGAAGAACCACTTGATGAGTAAATACCCTACATAGAGATACCTACCGACCATTAATATGAACACTCAAGACAAAGAAGATCGGACTCATCATGAATAATTTGAAGATCAATTAGACAAATGACTGATTCCCGATCAAACCTCGGCTATACGCTTTAAGGCTACCTCATATATATGTGATCTCTACACTGTATCTCACACCCATAATGATATAATTCTCTACCCTACTTGGTTTATCTATTTAATCCTTGCCACAAGCTAAACCTATCCAACTCTTATTGCTAATTACTCATGGAATTGTACTGATAATACTATGTAACCCTACCTCACCGAGCCTGACGATATGACTATGACACAAGCTAAGCCTATGCACCTCCTAATGCTAATGACACAGACGTTAGGAATATATTTATCTAATCACCCCTGATAGCATATCGCCTACTACCTCATATATGTTTGTTGTTATAATTGCTACTATAATGTCAATCTGTAATCTGTAATCTTTTTATGTTAAGCGCTCTGATACCCACGGGTCTTGTCCGCGCTATATAAAACACTATAAATAAATAAATAAATAAATAAAATGTGATGAGTCGAATGTATGTTACAGACCCAGCAAGATGGATTGGTGACGTTGGAATGTGTGAAGACACGATAGAAAGTGTTAAGTCTATTCAAGCTGAGGCTACAGAGAAAGAGTTTAGTGTGTGGAGAGAAACTACGGGTAAATTGGATGCAAATGGTTGTTGGGTTAAATTGTCAGAGCATCAGAGATGGTTGTTACCCGATGCGTATGTGCTTGCAGTGGTTACAATGGCTCATGGAATGGCTCACATCAGTGTGAAAGGGATTTGTAAATTGTTGGCTCCAGTATGGCAAAATGCTGGGATTCCCAAGTGTGCAGAGAATGTGGTCAAGAATTGTATGGTGTGTCTGAAATACAATCCTGGTAGGGGAACCCCAACTCCAGCTGGTCATTTTGCGCCTCCTACGTATCCGTTCGAGGTTTTGCAGCTAGATTTCATCCACATGGAAAGGTGCAACAATCTGAAATACGTACTCATTGTTGTTTGCGCCTTTTCAAGATGGATAGAAGCATATCCCCTGAAGGACAACACTGCCTTATCCACAGCTAAAGCCCTTGTGAAAGAGTTTTTCCCTAGGTTTGGAATGCCGAGAATGGTCTGGAGTGACAATGGGAGTGAATTTGTGGGTCGAGTGATGAAGAAAGTATGCGAAGGGTTAGGCATCCAGCAGAAATTCCACGCTGCAAATCACCCCCAATCAGCTGGACTAGTAGAATGCTACAATGGCACATTAAAACTGAAATTGGCCAAAATCCAAGCGAGGTCTGGTCTTAGATGGCCTGACGCTCTGCCTTTAGCACTCCTATCAACCAGAATGACTGTGCACTCGCGAGTGGGGCTTAGCCCGTACGAAATCGTGTTCGGCCGCCCGGCCAACATATGGGGAGTGCCAAGGCCGACCAAATTTAGTGAAATCGAACACCCTGTACTGCTTCACTATCTGTACGAATTGACGGCTAAATTGCGTGTTTTACATCAACAGGTTCACGATTCTCTGCCTCAGGTATCTGAAGATCCAGGCCACACCATCAATCCTGGTTCGTGGATTCTGGTGAAAAATTTCCAGCGGACAAAGAATAATCAGCCCCGCTGGACCGGCCCTCACCTAGTCCTGCTGTCAACGAGATCCGCCGTGCGAGTGGAAGGCAAAAAGAACTGGATCCACGGCGTACACTGCAAGAGGGTGCCTTTGCCTCTACCGTATGACCGGTGGGTCCAGGAAGGTGTTGCTGACTCAGAGACTGAAACTGTGCCGCGATTTCTGCCTTTCAGTGATGCACATGTGAAAGGAACAATTACTGAAAGAGAAAGTGACAATCTCTTGCAAGAAGCTGTGCCGCCATCAAATCGATTGGACACTACGGAGCCTGAACTCCTGTTTAGAGACCAGACAGTATCTGGGAAACAACGCTATAATCTGAGGCCAAGAACTATGGACAAATAGATTTTCCTTTTCTTTGCTAATTTTTGAAAAGTGCAGCTCTCTCATCTGAGAAACTTTTTTATTTTTGTTTTTCGAACCACCATCCGGGTTCCGCTGTAGGGTCGCGGTTGCCCAAAGTCTTTGGGGTGCAGCTGAAGACGTTAGGCCGACAGTTCTGGTTGGTCTAAGGGAGTTGCCCTGGACTGACAGAAGCATTCCTTAGCATAGAACACCCTACCATCGCGAGCAGCATTTTAGAGAGGATGGAGTTTTTCGAGATGGAGAGACCTGCCAAACAAATGAACTTTGAGACTACAATTTGCAGAATGATGACAAAGAAACGTTTTTTGATACTATGCATTTTTATGTTGTTCAGTGTTATGATGTTTTTAGTAGGATATGTTTTATTCTCTTTTCGAGTGACATTTACACCCACTTCATTGCCCATACCTCCTCCTACCACTATTTCCTCACATTCTTTTCAACCTCTTCCTGAACATGAATCCGCTAGAAGATTAGAGTTTATTAATAACTCCATCGTTCAGCTTTTGCACCAACACCAACTAGTAATGAACACGACTAACTGTTGGGTGTGTGGTCTTATGCCTCACACAACGGATAAAGGTATCCCTTATCTGGTTCTGCCTTTCAGCCACAATGGTTCTGTGTGGGCATACAGAACAATGTTCATCTACGCACATGAGACCTACCCCCTACGTTCTGTGACAGACACTCCCAAGAATAGTACTCTAGTGAAGGGTATAGTAGACATGATTACAGAAGATATCTACTATGAGACTATCCCGAGGGATGAGACACTAGTATATATAGGATGGAACGTGACCGGATATGGAGTTGCTCTGAGTGAGAAACAGCAAGCTAAGAGATCTTCCCCGATTTGGATTGTACCCCATCAGGGTCACTTATGTCTGCAAGGTATTGGCAAGAATCCCAGAGCTCAGTTAGGGAAAAGTGTCTGCACTGAGACATATGTCTTTGCGTCTCAGACTTCCCCTCCGTTCTTAGCAGCTAAGGGTACCTATTTCATCTGCCATGATAGAGCCTATACATGGTTGCCCCCTGACTTTTCGGGCACATGCTTTGTTTTGTTCCTGTTGCCTCCCACCTACACAGCAGCGGCAGATTACCATAAGACAAGGATAGTTAGAGGTGTCTTCAGTGAAGAGGACACTGCAGAACAAGAGTTTGGAGACTTCGTGAGGGGTTTTCTGCCGTTCTGGGGACCCATGGTTAACAGCAGGAACATAAGGCAATTGACAAGGGTGGTTGAAACCACCGTGATTGAAACTGCCGGTGCCCTTAGTAACTTGACTGCTGAGCTCCAGTCGGATCGTCTTATGACCCTTCAGAATAGGGTCGCGTTAGACGTCATACTTGCAGACCGAGGTGGGGTATGTAGAGTGATCCAATGGAGTTGCTGTGTTTTCATTCCAGATAACGCTCCAACAGTGTACCAGGCCATCTCCAAACTGCATAAGATTTCCGAATCTATTCATGTAGACAAAGGAGAATCGTCGTTAATGGGATGGTTCTGGGAACTGGTATCCGGCTGGGGATGGAAAATTCTGATGATCATTGGGATGGTCTTAGCAGTCCTTTTCCTGTTCTGTCTGTGCGTGCAGTATGCTCCTGCTATATGTGGCCTCTGTGCTACATCATGTGTAAGGAAGCCTGTATCGAGGGACGAGCTAAGTAATAGGATGATGCTACAACAACATCTCAATGACTTTATGAATATAGACCTGGACTCAGATTAGCATGAGTATAGGTTATTGCCTATGTAAGGGCAAAAGGAGGGTCTGTGGTACTGAAAATTTTGGACCTTTGTTATAAACATCGTCATATCATGACGATTTTGATAGCAACAGACCGAAAATGGACAGTATACTATGTACAAGCATTTTCGTCATGTTCGAGTGACGATTTCACCCTGAAATCGCTATTTTCGTCCTGAACCCTTGGGTTCCATTTTGTGTACGGCAGCCATTTTGTGAGTTACCCTCACATAGGCCAATGATTAAGGCCAAACATGATTCTGAAGAACACGTACACCTCTGCTGACTTCTCTGCGACCTGGGCAAGCTGATTCCACTGCCCAGGGCAGAACCTGTTTGGGCAGTTCCTCTCCCAGTGGCCGGTCGAGATAGCATCAAGGCACAACATGCCATAAACCTTTCCTCGCACACAAACCACGCCTAATCTTGCACACACCTGTCCCTGTTTTCTACTTTATGACTTGTTTTACGAGGAGGAGGTGCCCGTTTTATTGGGGGTCCGTCGATATCTGATGTGAATACTGGGCCTTGCCGGATAATTGATTGTGGGCTGAACAAACTGAAATGTGGGATTGTCATCATGACTCTGCTTTTTCTTTGTAGTGAAAATATGTGAATGGTCAAACTGTAAAAATAGGAATGTTAGCCTGAAGCATAATATTTTGTATAAAAAGAGAAGGCTGGCTTTGTAAGATTGAGCAGTCTCCTGAGAATATACACCGTGTTGTACTTCTAGGATACCTGTTACTTGGTTGCAGCCAATAAATTCGATCTTTGACTTCATCTAGAAGACTCTGTGTTTCTGTAGTCTGGAACAGGAAGAACCCGAAGTCTTTGGGTGTTGTCCCTGGCACCGCTGGGTTACCGGATCAGTACCGGTTCTGAAAAACCCAGTACTTCAATATGGATATGATTCTTATGCCTTGATAAGGATATTATTTATTATAACCACATAAGGGCATAAATCAGGAATATCGAATTAGGGTCCTAGATAGAACTACAACACCCACTCCACGATCTAATGTCCCTCATTACTTAAAACTAAACAATAGTAAACATATAATGGTGCATGTGTTTTCCAACCCACCACAAAATACATAAATTTGCATATTGAAATGGTATATGGTAATACACGAAAAGGAGTATTAGTACTGTACGCTTTTCAAGCAGTGGTATCATTCAGTTAAAAAATGCATATATATATCAGCTGAATGAATTGCGAAAATTTACACATGAAATGGCTCTTAATACAGAAAAGAAGGTCGAGAGCATTCCATCACATAATAATACAAATTCTGTACATATGCTAGAGGCTGAGGTAATATATTGTCTCTAGAGTTCCTAAAATAGAAGCTCTGTTCTCTAAGAATAGTTCTACTTTAAGCAGAGTACATGTGCCAGAAAAAAGGTAAATATTTTGGAAGTGCAAAAAAATAATTTCGCTTTCAGTGGAAAAAAATAGTTCCAAATGTTTTCAGTAGCTTTTGTTTATCAAAGCTGAAGGCCGAATTCAGAGTTCATGGAACGCTGTGTGCTCGTTGCTTAAAAAGTTATTCTTTCTGTTCAGGGGAGAACATCCTTTCAGACAGACTCTCAAAAAATTGGTCGACGACTTCAGGTGAAAGTTCAACCAAGTTTGAAAATGCCGCAACAGTACAGTCGTGAGAATGATTGCTATCATTGATGTCAGGATCAGCAATGCTCACAGAAGGTCGTACCTGGGTGATGCTGCTCTCACCTCGTACTTCACTACCCCCTAATCGTAGTGGTGAAGTCTCAACGAATGCCGTCATCAGAATGGGTAGCCGCTGGAGACAACACGATGCATGAGCCATTACAGGACTTAGCAAAGTATCTGTATCCAATGGTACTGCTGATGGTAGTGTAAGACAGACGTCCAACACGCATTCTTCTCCGCATAGCATACATCGAAGCACAGGTAAGACGCAATTCTGCCAGATGGGTCTGAATGAAAGAAATCAGGTCATATTCAGATCTCTAATCCGGGCTAATCCAAGGACTTTAGTTATGCGGTCCCGATAGCGTATAGCTAGGATCGTTTCTTCCATTGTTGCCGGAGTCTTGTCTGCGACTTGGCTTGCCATATCGGAGCAGAAGGATCAAAAATAAAATTCCTGCTACGAGTCCCAAAAGAAGTGGTAGGCCGCCAAAGACAGAATGGACAAAATTAGGAAAAATGCCCAGAACTGTTTCGAAGGGTGTTAACAGTCCCGAAAAAATTGTCTTAAATACATGTGGGATGCCACTGGTATCTGACATATTTAGGATTTGGCTTAGCATTTCTGCGAAATGCACGGGGAAATTTGTTGATAAAAGGCTATGTATCTCTGCCGTTGTCCTTGCAACTTGCAGATCATACGTTTCTTTTGATGACGTTAAGGGCACAGTTGTCTGTAAAAGAACAGACTTTATTCTGCTTAAAGTATCAATTCGAATAGAAGAGATATACAAAGAAGGCCAAATTGTTGCCTCCGTATCTGGAGTGCTGTTTGGATACAATACTTGCATACAGCAAGTGACCATGGAACTCACGCTGACGAGATAGGCTTTTCCTGGCACCATGCCACAACAGCTGTGGTCCACTATTAGAATATAGCTCCAGTTAGAAAGCCGTCTAAAGAATGGCTCTATTTGTGTTGCAGGTGTGCCGTGCTGGTGACATGAAAGGTTATTTGAAGTTCCCTCACAGGCCCCATGCAGGTTAATACCTTGACACAGAAGTATACCGCTTAGTGATCGTTTACAATTGTTACCACTAAGAAATACATTCTGTTTCTTTTCACTGTAACATGTGTGTGTGTAAGGTAATTTCCATGATGACTTGATGTACCCCTTACCCAACCTATCATACTGGCCTGCTGGTATATACTCTTGGCAGTATTTAAATTGGAAAGTTGTTATCGGAATTGTAATTATTCCGTGTATTATCCATTCAATGACAAGTCTTTCTGACATTGTCAATGGTAATCTCTCAAGTTTTTCAATGCTCAGAATCGTATAGTCTGCTCCTTTTTGTGCCAAACTGATTTGTGTATCAGTAAGGTTAAAGATAGAGAATAATGACGTTGTGTTGATTAAACGCCAGGGCACGTAGCCTGAACGCAGATTTTGAACGTCCAGCCAAGCTGTACAATAGAACGTAATTGGGACTGACCGTGTCGTAACATTAGTAAGTCGTGCTCTATTATATCAATAGCAGATGATACAATACTGTCCAGTGAATATATTCTGGAGGACAGAGTCATTAACCCATTGTCCACAACAGAAAGTGAGTTTTCCAAATTAATACGATCAATTTCTCGTATTTTTTCTGCTGTATCAATTTGCATTACTTTCCAAGCTTCGTTGTACGCAGCGTATATACCGGCCGCTATGAAACGTTTTTGACTCTGTTTGCGTGGTCCCATTATGAAATCACGCAAGTCAGCACCGCCTTTAAGTAAAGTCAAGTGTTGCTTAATTTCAGCCAGTGTGGATTTCTGTAGCCATTCGAGGCAGAGTTTCCCTACACTGTATGTTGTAACTATCCCTGGATGTTGTCTCTGGGAGTATCTTGGGTCTGGCCTGGTCATTTTTAACCCCTGTATTTTGTTCAGGGATCTATCTTGACAGGTATTTGTGTCTGTGGGTCAGATCAACCATTTTTTCCAATCAGGATGTGTTCTGTTCTGGTTAAAAATATGGGATACGTCTATCTCAAAATCTGTAGTGCTATTACTATCAGGTGTTGGCTTTGGAATAGACGGTTTGTTTATGTCTTTTATCTTGGCTAGGCCAAGACAGGTTGTCTGTTGAATGGTATCATTCAAGATTATTATTTGTTCTGGGATCATGCAGGCTCTAAATAATGCTTCTAGACCTTGTACCTGCCAATCTTTTGTACCCCAGATGGTTTTTGTTTCAATGTTGTTCTTCCAGAAATCAAAACCAAATGTAATCATCTTTTCATAAAATGTTTCAGAATAGATCGATTTAGTATTAGTCAGCATTTGTTTTTACCCCTGTCTTATTTAACAGTTTGAAATAAAACGTTTCTGCATCACTTGTGTTGAACCCTGAGAAGTATGGGAATTTCTCGTAAAATGTTTTCGAACTGCTTTGAGGTGGAGTTGCACAATGTTCCCATTGATTATAATTAAAAACATTTCTAGACTGAGCAGATTTATGCAAATAGTGATGTGCAAAGTGATTATAACAATACATTTCTTCATAATTTGATGAACCCTGTAAGTAATCATGTTCTGTAAATTTTGCTGACATTACTAAATCTGACATCATATCATTAATACTTTCAAAGTCCCAATCATCAGAGAATGTACTTGGTTTTACAAAGTCACTTAGTGAAATCTTGAACTGATGTGGATATTTCAAGAGCTCAACCGGGCCATAGATTTCATAATCCGTTTTGTCCCATGCTACCCCATCGGGTATTGGATTGGCTGTGACATTCACTGATGATAGTTCTCTTTTCTCGATGTGAGATGACTTTTGAGGCTTTAGGACCAAGTTGATGTTCTGACTTGCTGTGTCCATTGTACTGTATTTTCCTTCAATGAATTTCCCAAACAAAGAACCATGATGAGCCAAAGCAGGAGGAAAAGTACACCTAACACAATCCAAAATTCAATCCATGGAGAAATCAGATAGGTTTCTTTGAGTTGATGTAGAAGTTCCGTTATTTTGTCTTTAAAAGTTTTTTGTTGCTGGCGTTTCTTTCAATTCGCTTGGATCTTCAGAAAAGTTATCGAAATTGATGAAGTAGCCAGATGCATTTCTGTCAATTGTTGGAATCGCTTCCGGATTTTTATTTGCTTCTGTATTTTTCTTTGTTTCACTAGCATAGTCTGAGGCTACATCGTTGTAGACTGGTGTTTCTTGACAAACTGTTGCAATGTGGGTTTCAAGAGGCACAAGTTCCATGGCATTGTTGCATAGTCCTTTTTTATTCACTGCAGGTTTATCAAATGTGATTAGTCTCTCAGTTTGAACCTCTTGTATTGTTGCAAATTTTGGTACTCTGCTATTTCTTGGGAGTCCACTGGGCCTACTACTTATTATTGGCCACATGATTGTGGTTTTACCAGATCAATGGATATAACTCGGTTCTCCTTTTTACCAGCAAGGGGCGGTAGTACAACTGATCTTGTTCCGCTGACAGTTAAGACAGGTACTGCTTTTCTGTAAGAAGGCCCAAATTCCTTCTTCACCGCGATCTTCTCTCTGACCAGATCCCCAATCTTTGGAATCCAGACAGGCCTTGCTGGGACAGGTGGTTTATCTTCAGTGGCTGTTGGCTGCAGTTTTAACTTTACGTTGCTCAGGCCTTTTCTTGTTTCATTTAAGTCCTGTAAAATAGTCAAACGATCTTTGATATCAAAGCATTTTTCTTCTACCACTGAAGTCTGACTATCAAGGTCCTGAATATGCATTCTAGTCCCGAACAATAGTTCGTACGGACTGAAACCTTTCAGAGAATATCTTGGCAGATTATTAAGACTACGTTGGACACTTGTTAAATGTTGGACCCACCCATCACCCGAACCTAATACCCTCGCCGTTATAGATTGCTTTATGTCCCGTTTTTTTCTTTCCACAATCCCATTTCCCTCAGGATGGAAGGGACAGGAGTACCGCAATGCAATGCCCATGCTGGTCATGGCCTCCTTATAAGCTCGAGAGCTAAAAGCAGGACCCTGGTCAGAATGTAGCATGCCAATTGCGTATGTGCCGATAAAGACTCGCAAATCTTTTATAACAGTTCTGGCGTCAGCCGAGCGCTGGGGCCTACATTTTAAGTGAATCTAGTCTTAAACTTTAATGGGACGCATTTCTCCTATTGGATTTCTGCGTATAGTTAGCCTTATGCTTTCTAAAAGAAGGGTCCTGGCATTACTCCGGCCGGTTCGCCACTGCGATCTCTGTTGTAGTTTGGACAGCCCATCGCAAATTTGTAGTTATGCAGGCTCATCCCCGGCCACCAGTATTCTTATTGTAATTCTTTCAGAGATGTCTTGATCTCTCGGTGCCCTAGAACTTCACCCATGTGTGCGTCTGCTATTAACAAGACTCTCCTGTTCGTGTTTGGAATTACTCTATCCCCCACTCCAGGGATTCGAGCAAAAGGAACGGAGTTTGCATCAATTATGTATGTATAAGTGAGTGGATAGTTCAGAGGCAGTGCTGCACAGTCGCCTTTAGAAGACGTTTTTACTGCCAGCATTGTTTCCCCGTCTATGTATTATTCTGAACGCTTTTTTGTGGCTACAGAAGCCGGTTGAGTTGCTTCCGCTGTGGCTCTGTGAGCCAATGAATTCCCTGCAGCGTGAACGCCATCACGCTGATGATTCAGTGTATGTATCACGTGAGTCTTTTGTAGTTCCTTCTGCAAAAGAACTACCTGTTCCCAAAGCTTTTTATGCTTTATTGTGGCACCTGTGGCATCTTTGTAATCGTTTTGAACCCAGTTCTGCAAGTCATTATTGTAAGATTTGACGCAGTAATGCGAATCGCACACTATTAGTGTGGGGAATTCACGATCAGCAATATCGAGCGCCATCTTTAAAGCTAGTAGATCAGTTTGCTGAGCTGAACTATCTTTTATGGATTGAGTCATAGTTACCAATGGTCTCAATTTTCCTTCGTGCCAACGGCATTTAACAACCGAGCACGCAGCACTGTAAGCTTGCTTACCACCAACTGCGGGTTGTGCTGATCCGTCTGTATATATTACACAGGCGTAAAGTTGTAGAGGCAGAATCTCAATTGGCAGAGGATATTCTAATTCATATTTTAGATTTTTTAATTTTTTCATGTTCGGGTCAAAATAGTATTTCACGTCTTCTGCAGCAAGAGAATTTTCCCATTCGATCCATTTTGGATTTAATGCCACCTTAGTCAAATTATGTGGGCTTGTTAATACCTAAAAGGCTGATTCTGCTGTTAAAACAGTTATCCTTTTGCCTTGGGCTTGGGCTCTTTCTTTTGCTACAGCAGTTTGAACCGCATTTACAATATTTTCCGTAAGACTGAATGTCTTTTCGGTTTGTGTGTACAAGTGTGATTTATAAGCTATTGGTACTGTTTCTCCCTCATTAGAGGTCAGGTACGTCAATCCGCATCTTCCTGGGATGACTCGGCTTACAAGGTTGCGTATGTTTTCGCGTGTTTGCAATTTTGTTTTAGCTAACATGTCTGCTTGCAATGATCTTAAAATTTCTGTGTGTTTTTGAGTCCAATTGATTGGTTTGAAATCAGGTTTTATTAATTCATAGAGAGGTTTAACCCTCTCTGCATAATTTAGAATGTATGTTCTTCCGAAATTCAGGAAACCTAGAATTGATTGTAAATTTTTCAGCGTTTTTGGTGCTTGGAGTACAGCGCACTTCTCTAAGAAGTTGTCTGCTAGGCTTTTGCCTTCACTTGATAATTCATATCCTAAAAATAGGACAGTTAGATGGGCAATTCGTGACTTTTTAAAGTTGAATTTGTAACCCTCAGCTGCAAACCCAAGTATTATGGTGTTTACTCTTTTCAAGTGAGTATCCAGATCATCATCTGTTAGATAGATGTAATTGACATACGATAATGCTTCATCATCATATATTTGTAGTAACTCTGTTACTCTTGCTGAGAATAATCCTGGGCTATTCTTGAATCCCTGTGGGAGTCGACAGAAATTTCTGTGACGCCATTATTGAGAAAGCAGTCAAATACCTACTTTCAGGTGCAATGTTTTGACAAAAGAATCCATTAGAGATGTCTAATGTCGTTTTGTATTTTTTGCGCACGATGTTATTCATCAGTGCTGCACTGTGTGAGTTTTGTACTGCAAATGTTTTACAACATGAGTTAAGGTGTCTGTAGTCCAAAATTAGACGATATGAATCGTCTGACAAACTCTGGTGGCCAGTCTTTTTCAGCTAAAAGGATGTCATAGCCTTTCGAAAGATTATCCCAAAAGAGACCTCTTACTTTCCTGGTCTTATCTCCCTCTATACGTAAAGTTATCTCGTATATTTTATGAGGTTTGCTAACTCTGGTATCTGCAGTTTCCACCTGAATGTATTCATTCGTGTCCACTGTCTCCAGAAGATTAATCAAGATTTTGCGAGCTATTGTCACTTCTGCTGCGCTTTCTAGCATTGTCTGGGCCCACTCTCCGTTTTTCAGTTGTGTCCTCAGTATCCTCGGCATGTTTAATTATTTTAATACTGGCTACCTTCTTTCTTGGAAATTGTAATTTTTTACTTTGATGAGCAGGTTCTTTGTCTTTGGACTTGACGTGCTCTTCCCTGTGTTCTGACCGTCCTCTTCTTTCCGATTTCTGTGAGGAAGTCTGAAAAGATCGAGAGGGACGTGTATCAATATCTTGATATCTATCAGGTTTTTTCAAATTATCCCTATTTCTAAGGTTGTATCTTTTCTCAGAGGGCTCCCTCTGGGGAGACTTGTTTCCTCGGTCAGGAGATCTTTCTCTTCGTTGAGGAGACCTTTTTTCTTTGGGAGTGGATTGTTTATTTCCATCCCAACTCTTTTTTGGAGTGTTCAGATTATTTTTAATAAATATCTTTTCAGGATTTTTAGTTAGTTGGGGTTTTACTGGTTTCCCACCCAAACTATCTCTACCTAGTTCTTCATAGGATTTTTCTATGATTCTGGCAAGTTCAAATGGCTGTTCTGCTATATCTGTTTCTTTCAATTTCTGGCGGATCGCCACAGATACTGCTTCTCCTTTTATGTTGGCTAATAATATAGCCGAGACCTGCTTGAAGTCTTTCAGAAATGTCATACCCAGAGTTAAAGCAGGTTCTGGACCGTATTCATTTTGAATCTGTCTTAGCACATCTGGTATTACCGCCATGGACCATGTGTTTTTGTGTAAATGGAAGCAAAGACTGTGCTCCATGTGTCACAGACCTCCACATGTGGTGCGATCCCCATTGGAAGAGAGATAGTCAGAATTCTGTGTTTCTCAATAGGTGTAGTATCTGGAAATACTGCCTCTATTTAAGTTATTTTTGTGCTAACCAGAATGGGATTTGTTCCCGTTTTGCGGGTGTTTTACCAAGACAGGATTGTATGTTCTGTGGTGTTATTTTGCTTGTGTTCCCCTGATGAGGGGTCAGCTGTGGAATGTTAATTGCTGGTTGGACCGTTGTAGTCCGCATTACATATTGCACTAATTGTCTATGTATTTTAATCAGTTGTTTTAGCTGTGCTAAAAGTTCTGGTACTGACATTTTTTCGATGTCTGGATGTGGTGTGTAGCTGGCTTGAACCGGCCACGTTGCTCCTGGTCTACCTAGTGGACCGAGCCTGGTGATGTGATTATTATGTTTTAGGGCGCCTTTAAACCAGAGCAGGTGCTCTTGGTAATTTAATGGGATTTCAATCTCCTCGAAAGGAGTGTATTCATCCGGAGGTTCCTCTATTTTGTAATAGTGGAATTCGTGTGTTACAGTGTTTGCTGCTGGAAAGTTTATCCATGAATAGAATACCTCTGTCTGCCGATATTCATGGGCCTCTACCACAAATGTGACTGTACCACCTCGTGATGTCAGTCCATTTTCTTTAAGTTTTAGAGTTATAGTTTTTCTTATGTTGACCGGAATGAGTATAACATTCGGGTCATTGTCTCGGAGACTTGTGTCATCCGCTAGGAGTTGAGCTGCTATTCTAGCTGCCTCCCTTTCATCATCACTTTCCGTCATTTTTACTAACAGAAAGGTTTTTGTTGCAGATCAAGTTTCAAGGAAACAAAGATTAGGTACACAATATTTTGGAACACTGTATCCTTCAACGTTGACTAAACCAAAAACTTTACACAGGAATCTCTTCCTACTAAGTTCCGGCGGATTTTAACCTTTTACCCACTCCAGACGTCTTTTGGAGTATTTACGGGAAAAGGGGTCTGTGTGAAAAAGCACGACTGAGTTACTCTAACGTCTTGCGTTAGATTTATCGCCTTAACAAACGTTGGGCGCCATGTAGTGTAGTTCCTATATTCCCAATAGGCTCTGCGCATTGGAATAATATATTCAGCAGTGTAGACGTAGGACTGAGGTCGACTAGGTCTCTACTGACTATATTAGACTTAAGGTTTGCCAGCTAGCTCAGAGGTCACTAGAAACTTTCTAGAATAAACGAGGAGGAGTTTAACCTCCCTGGATAGACAAGAAGGGATTAGCTTCTGACAACCATAAAACATGACAACTTTGCTCCCTCAAAATAAGAGTGTATCTCTAGAGTCGTATGAAAACAATAGACAGCTATTTGACTCAGTCAAGTGTGCATACTTAGTTTCACCAGAGTGCAGAGAAAAGAGAGACGGGCGTTTTCAATAAAAGGTGTTATTTATTGAGCAGTCTTCTTTCTCATACAAGAGAAATGAATTGCCACAATTGCAATACTTAGCATAAAGTAAAGTGCATACAGTAAAAGGAGTATTATGAAATAATACTGTAAAAGCATTGATATGGTTTCTTAGCCATATGATACTTAAAATAGATAAAATATATACATACAAATATACATTGACTAACGTACTCAACTGGTGCTTCTAAATACGCCTACCCCGGTGTACCTGACCTAAGCCTAATACGTGGGACGGAGTAAGTAAGTAGCAGTTTAAGTTAAGTTGGTTTTTCCAAGGAATCTGCATCAAGAATTCTCTTAAAGGGTTTAGTCAGCTCCGTGCCTGGGTATTAGAAAGCAGGAGGTCTGGTATCTCTCTCTCAGGACTCGATATCCCAGTAACCCGCGAGGGTATCTGGAAACACCGGAGCTGGATTTCTCGGCAAGAGAAAAGACAGCGTCTCTCTCAGTGTGTCAAAGAGGAGGGGCGGCGTCCATGGGCTCTCGCATCAGCTGGGCTCTCGGGCAAGTAGATAGCCGCTCTGCTCCAAAACCACCACTGTGTGTTTGCTTAAGGCAACGTTGGTATATTTATACCTGAAAGGTGCCGGGTTTGACGTAAGGTTGGACATAAGACGTCAATGAAGATGTCACTAAGAACTGGCCGTTCTTAGAGTGCTCACAGGAGTTCTAAGACGAAATCAAAACAAAAGCAATGGGGAATTCCCAGGTTGCTGGAGGTTTGGTTTGTTTACAGAACTCGTTGTACTTTCTAGGAGCCTGGGGAAGTAGCCTTGCTTAATTTGGACA
Source organism: Lissotriton helveticus (assembly GCF_964261635.1). Taxonomy (NCBI): domain Eukaryota; kingdom Metazoa; phylum Chordata; class Amphibia; order Caudata; family Salamandridae; genus Lissotriton; species Lissotriton helveticus. The sequence goes on from NC_136070.1 coordinate 646,892,118, forward strand.
GCATGGGCTATGACTAAATATTGATATGATTCTCATGCCTTTATAAGGATATTATTTATTATAACCACATAAGGGCATAAATCAGGAATATCGAATTAGGGTCCTAGATAGAACTACAACAATACATTTTATTATAGAGAACAGAAAGAAGTTGAATCTATTGATCAATTCATGGCTGCCTTAAGGTGGTTAGCAGTGACGCGTACATTTGAGCGGATGATGTATGATCAAGTATTAAGAGACCAATTATTGATGAAAAACAAATCCAGAAGATTCAGGAGAAATTATGATCTTCTGGAGAATTGTCTCTAAAGGCAGCAGTTGATGTTGCTAGAAGAATTCAGGTAACTGAAAAATGTATACGGTTGTGCAGAAGGAGAAAAAAGGTGATGGAATTGTTTTTGTGGTAGGAGGTGAGAAAAGTAGTAAGGAAAAGAACAAAAATTGGGATGTAAAGAGTGCAAGTGGAACTAGTAACAAGATTGAACCGAATAGTAATGCTAAAGGGTTGTTGTGATACAGGTGTGGATCCAACAATCATTTCTAAGTCGTGTCCAGCTGCAAGCAAAGTATGCAGTACATGTAAGAAAATGGACAGTTTAGTCGAGTGTGTAAAAACATTGGGAGGAAGTTTCATTTTGTTACTAGTGATTCTGTGGAGAATGAATATGGCATGCAAGGTGTGGTGTTGAGTATCCAGAGAAAAGAGGTGTTCGTTGAATATCGATCAGGTTCAGGTGGAAACTATGTTGGACTCGTGCACATGGTATGCTATAATGAGCACAAAATGTGTTTGCTAAATTATGGCCAGGTAGGAAGTTGAAGAACACCAATGAAAGACCTGGTAGTTATTCTGGTCCCAGGATTCCGACGGTGGGTGTGATGCATGCTAAATTAGAATGTGCTGGTAAGAAGTGTTTTGGGAAGTGTTTGTGGCTTAGAAGGTCACTATGATCCTGGGTAGCCCCATATTTTTGAACTTGGGATAAAAATGGACCCATGCGTCAACCTGCCTGTGTATTATGTGAGTGATGAAAGTATATCTCGTACAAAGGACGTGGTTTATTGTAATTTGAAAAAAGGGTTTCCAAGTGTGTTTGGGGATCAGTTAGACAGGATGAGATATTTTGAGCATAACATTTTTGGTGTGAGAGCTGAGCCTGTAAGGCAGAAATTGAGGAACGGACCATTGATCTACAAAACGAAATTGAAAAATACATTCCCGTATTTATTTTTCAAAAAAACATAATTGACCCATTGAAAGTTCTGACTGGTATCTTCAGCTGTAATTTCTTTGAAATCCAATGGTGTTTTGAGATTGTGTGTGGACTTACGATTTGATTATAAGGCTATTTGGGTGGATGCATTTCCTTTAAACAATTTGCAGGAACTAGTGTTGTCAATTGGTGAGGCTGCAATGTTTGCTACAAATGATTTGGTCAGTGTATTTCATAAATCGTGGGGCATTCCACTGCCTCTTCTTCAGGCAATAATTCAACTCCACACGGAAACGTGGATAAGAATCAAGCTAGGCGAAGGCTGCCATGTCTCCAGGAAGATCCAAACTGAAACCGGCGTCAAACAAGGGTGTGTATTGGCCCCACTTCTTTTCAACTTGTTGATATCCGACCTCTCTCCAGCTCTCGACAGTGTAAACTGCCACCCTCCTCAACTCGACGGGACTCGCATCACCAACTTGCTTTACGCCGATGATCTGGTGCTTTTAAGCCACACAAAAGTGGGTCTCCAGAGACTACTGGATGAATTGCTACCCTATACTACAAGAAACCATCTAGAGCTTAACTTGTCAAAAACTAAAACCATCTCTTTTGGGAAGCAAAAAAGGTCAACAGAAAGGTGGTACTTCAACAAAACAAAGTTAGATTCAACTCCCAGTTACAAATACCTGGGCATTTTTCTGGATAGAAGAGGCTCCTTTATCAAGCACAAAGAAGCAAAGCTCTGTCGTTAGACGTGGCTGCTGCAAAGTTGGCAAAACAGCTACTAGGTCCCAAGTTAACACCCATGCTGAAAGTAATGAAAGCCAAAGTAATCAACTCCCTGGCGTATGGCCACGAGATCACCAAAGGCACAACTAGTATATTAATAAACAAGTTAACAACAAAAATCTTTAAAAGAGCCTTCGGATTGCCAAAATCTGCCTCGCCAGCTCAAGTGAGACTTGAATTGGGTCTCCAAGATCAGCATGGAGTGGAGGCAGGTGCATTCATTAAACTGTGTCATAGACTGCGCCGCACCCAGGAGGGTTCCTTGGAGGCCCGACTCTGGCAGGAAATACAGCAAAAACAGACCAGCCAGCTGCAGCCGAACATGGCGGCAGCTTAGAGGGCTAGCTCCGTGAGGCTAGCGGCCTCTCCTAACATCCGTACCCTGATCCGTGTCCAATTCAGGACTCTGAGGGAGGAATCGAAGGCCCAGGACCGGGCGGCTCTGGCGGCAAAAACTCCGATGCGAATCGGACGTTAGATGGTGGAGTTGCGACCGCATATCCTGACGCCCAGGAAGCCGGCCAGAAGCAGGGGACCCCACTCGTCGCAGTACCCGACCGGAAGTGCCATCAGCCCGGCTGCGTGAAACCGGAAGTGTCGGCGACCGGAGGGTGGACATTGAGGCATCCAGCCGGCGTGTCCCGGACGGCCCTGCAAGTGACTGAGGGGACCCCCAACGGGAAACGGACCGCCGGCGGCGGTACAACGCAGGGAGCCGCTGCCGATACCCTGCACACGGCGGCGACGCGGCCGGGTGACCGGGAGCCAGCGCGGAGGCGAAGCGCATCATACCGGAGGTAGGGGGAGAGGTTGGAGTCCTCGGATCAGCACCACTCTCAGGGGGCATAAAATGAACAGTGATCCCCCCCCTCCTCCTTCGCCCCGTGTTGAGCCTGACGGGCAATAGATCTAGCCTGCAAGTGACACTGCGATGCCCACATGAAGGGGCTTGACACACGGAGATGAACCTGGCTGAAATGTGACCCGATCTCTCTGTTGGTCATTGGAGGGCAGGCTCACGAGGGACCATCTCAAGTTTGGCGAAGCAGGTACACAAGTGGCACGTCGGACGGATCGCAACGGTCAAGAGGCAGTACCTGCCGTAGCGCCAAGATACACAACTGCCCCGCGCCAATAGCAGCACATTCACATTTAGCGCTGGGCGCAATTCATGAGGGGACACCGCGAGAGGGCGCCATCCACAGAACCTCAAGTGACTGCGGCCTTCCATGAGCCTATTGTTACCTACACATTGGTGAAGGACCGGACACCCACCGTGAACACACACACCGCGCTACCCAGACAGGAGCTCAGAAACCCACGTGCGGAGCCCGCCCCACCTGGCCCCCGGCTGTCGGGACGCGAGAACATGGCATATAGGCTGCAATAGCAGCTGGACAAGGCGCGCAAACAGACACCCTCTCCCTCGGTTAGCTCCTTGTAATTACCATCCGGTGCTGACGGTCAATTGAGAACAGCAGCAGTTATGGCGGGTAAGGGCTCCAAAAGTGGCACAACACAAACTTGTATCGAACGATACGCCTGCGACAAAAACGCCTCACCCCCGACGGAGGGAAGATCGAGCACCACAAGGACGGTGGAGGGCGCAGGGGTGAAAAGAGCGACGTTGGACGATGTGATGAGGGCGCTGACGCAGGTACAGACCACGGTGGGCTCCATTTCCACAGAGATAACTCTCATCCGAGCGGATCTCCACAAAATGGCTGAAAAGGTGGGGTCGTTGGAACTGGTCACAAAGTCGCTAGTGGAGGATGTGTCAGAGTTACAGACTGCGATGGAGAAAATCACGGCAGAGAACAAGGCGCTGAAAGAAAAGCTGGACGACCAGGAAGGGCTCTCCCGAAGAAACAACATACGAATCCTCGGAGTTCCGGAATCTGAAGGCACCAGGGCGACTGATCTCTTTGTGGAAAACCTGATTAAATCTCAGCTCCAGCCTAAGGGACTATCGACCTTCTTCTCCGTTGAGCGGGCACACAGAGTGCCGGGAGGACGGCCAAAACAGGGGGCTTCCCCGAGAACTATCTTGGCGAGGCTGTTCAACTTCCGAGATAGGGATGCCATCCTACAAGCAGCAAGAGTATCTCCTCCGGTGAAGATACAGAACTCCACTCTGGCCTTCTTCCCAGACTACACAGCGGAGGATAACATTATTCATTTGCTACTTGCCGTTTGGAGACCGTGTTTGGCGCTGGAGGACTGTGGTGGTGCGCCGAGGTTCAACAGAAGCGCTTTGTAAGGCGCTACCTTTCGCCGTACCCGCTCCGCGGGTCCCGCTTCACGGAGCAGAGCCTTGCAATTATTTGACCTCACTCCACTAAGGGTCTCTGGCTTACAGGGCTGCGAGCGAGCATACTGCTGGACTCCAACTTCCAAGAGTCCCAGCAGTTTCCATCACCGATCCCACCTGGTGACGCTCTCCCTGTAGGCCACGCCCCCCGCTCCTCTGTGAAAAAGCTCCGGATCAGAAACAGCTGCGGATAACATTATTCATTTGCTACTTGCCGTTTGGAGACCGTGTTTGGCGCTGGAGGACTGTGGTGGTGCGCCGAGGTTCAACAGAAGCGCTTTGTAAGGCGCTACCTTTCGCCGGACCCGCTCCGCGGGTCCCGCTTCACGGAGCAGAGCCTTGCAATTATTTGACCTCACTCCACTAAGGGTCTCTGGCTTACAGGGCTGCGAGCGAGCATACTGCTGGACTCCAACTTCCAAGAGTCCCAGCAGTTTCCATCACCGATCCCACCTGGTGACGCTCTCCCTGTAGGCCACGCCCCCCGCTCCTCTGTGAAAAAGCTCCGGATCAGAAACAGCTGCGGATAACATTATTCATTTGCTACTTGCCGTTTGGAGACCGTGTTTGGCGCTGGAGGACTGTGGTGGTGCGCCGAGGTTCAACAGAAGCGTTTTGTAAGGCGCTACCTTTCGCCGGACCCGCTCCGCGGGTCCCGCTTCACGGAGCAGAGCCTTGCAATTATTTGACCTCACTCCACTAAGGGTCTCTGGCTTACAGGGCTGCGAGCGAGCATACTGCTGGACTCCAACTTCCAAGAGTCCCAGCAGTTTCCATCACCGATCCCACCTGGTGACGCTCTCCCTGTAGGCCACACCCCCCTTCATCAGCAATCTACAAATAGCGTGTCAGTACACCGCTGCGCGGTAGCGCGCGGGTAGCGCCCGGGAGAAGCCCGGGACAAGGGCGGGCCCTCTGTGGCCCTCAGTGGCCGAAGTTGGCTGGGCTGGGCCCAGTTATTTTCATCGTCAGCAAGTACATGTGATTTTGTTTGAGGCTTGTTTGTTGAAGAAAGCTGTCTTATTGTGATACTTCATATCTATCTGGCTTTTATCGCCTGTGTGTTTATTTGCATCTCCTAGACTATTATTTTATTATCTTGAAAGCCCATTTTTATTCCGTGTTATATTGTCATCAGGAATAATTTTTTTATTACAACATTCTTTTGTGAATATACCGGTTTGGAACATGTCTAAAAAATTAAGGTCTGGTAGGGAAGTGGGTGGTATTCCTATGGTGACCAAAGATATTAACCGTACCAGAAATAAATCAGTAAATAACCCCCCCTTGAAAGGACAATGCCAACTGTTTGAGTTTTGGGATTTAGCCTCCCCCAAGTCCGTTAATTTATCCACAACTAAAGGTGCAGGGGTTTTAACTCGAGGGGGCCCTTGCCAAGCAAATGTGTCAGGGTCGCTCTCTTCTGGGCAGCCTTTACAGCAACAGCTTGCGTCGGGGGCATCTCCCCCCCGCGTTTACTCGGAGGGGATTGGTGAGAGTGTGCCCGCCTTCCCAATAACTGATGGGGAACTTATGCTTGCTCAATCTAGCCTGCCACCCGTGTCCCAAACCCCGCTGAAGGGGCATTCGGTGGGCGAGTCATCGGCTCTCTCCATTGACTTTGATCTCTGCGGTCGATATGTTAGTACAGGGAGGGTGGAGCCTCTAGCCCCAGGTAAATCTTCTGGGGGTGCTACCCCGTCTGGGTTGTTGCTGTATAGTAGTACCCCCTCGCCAAATGGTCAGGATTTGTCTGATTTGTTAATAGCTTCTGGCACTCCAGGACTTGACTTATCAGGTATTGGAGGGCCAGGCGCTGCATGTGAAAAACCAATCTCTGAATCGATGATAGCCTTGGAACAATTGCTTGCTTCTATTTTATCTCTTTTGGGGAAATTTGTGGGTAACTCGGATTGTATTTTGGAGTCTGTCACCCAAATACTGAAGGCCCTGCTACAAAAGGCATCGGTAACTGGAAGTGCCCCCCCGACTAGGATGGAACATGGTTCATTGGGGGAACGGATCGTCCCTCCAGTGGATCTTGAAAAGAATGTGGGGACATTGGTCATGACATCACATCTTGTTACTATGCCTCAAACTGCAGTGCCCAACTGTATTAACAACTCAGTTCTTGAGATTGTGGAGGAAGATATATCCACATCTGGCCCTAAAGCTCCTCCAGAGCTCTTTCCTATTTTTATGCCTGAAAATAATAAAGAATCTAATAGTGATGGTCAAGAGATAAAGCCTAAAACCGGCAATTTTAGAAAGAATAAGGGGAATAAAAAGAAACCGTTGAGGAAATACAAGAAGAAAAGGCAACGTCGGATAATTTTTCGAAATTCTCTGACTACCCCGGAGAAAGAAGTGTTTGTTGTAGATCCATCTTTTCTACCCACGAATGTGAATGTTGAGATGGAAGCGAACCCCCCTATTTCTACCTCTTATAATGTGGAAGGTGAAATGTGTCCATTAACATCCTTGGATGATTTTCCACAAAGGGGGACTCTACCTCCCAGCTCGTCACTCTCGACTGGGATCGTTGGTTCCACACAACATCCATCGGGGGCTTTGAATCCTCTGGCCTCTCCTTTCTTAGTAGTCGCTGAGAGGGGAGAGCGCCTTGGTCCTAATTGTCCGGTAATAGCCGTAAAAACTCCTGTGGAAACTCTTGAGTTAGACTTCTTACCTCTTTTTGACGGGGACTTGCCCTTAAATAGGTCTTGGCTCCTCAAACGTTTTTTTGAGATAGAAAGTCTCCGTCATATCCAAACTAGAGATATAGAGCTAGTCACTCTTTTTGGTGAAGTAAAGGTAACAAGTATTAGGGTCAAATTTTATTCACCCATCATTGTAAATTTGATATTAGGGCAAGCTGAGTATTTTCAACGTTCAGGTATTGATATTCTTCCGATTTTTAATCGTGAAAATACAAACCTGCTTTCTGGGGAGTTATTTAGAGGAGCAGAGATAAGTGGTGCGGATTCCGCCTTTACAGACCTGAGGATTTGGGTATCTAAGGGTAAACGTGCGGTCTCCCAAGTAAAGCCTCTTCCGCTGTCCCAGAATTCTTTTATGTCTGAGGACAATAATCGGTGGAACTGGCTACAAAGCGCCCTATCTACAAGAACCAAAGATAACCCCAGGTTGTTTCAACATCTTTAACACCTCATTTAATATTATTTCCTGGAATGCGGCAGGGATCCACAATAGCCCAGAGAAACTGGAGTTTTTATATTCCCTGGGTGCTGATGTGATCTGCCTACAGGAAACGTGGTGTATTAATACGTTGAAGATTTCAAAGGACAATTATGCCCTGGAAGTGCCCGCGGTCCCTTCTAAGAAAGGCCATGCTAGGGGGGGCATTGCTTGTTTACTTTTAAATAAATGGCAATGGAGATTCTCTCACTATATTGATCCAAGCAATTTGTTCCATGCTATAACCATTGATAATTTGTCGAACAATGGTATAAAATCCCCCATTGTGATTTTGAATGTTTATATCCCTCCTGATGAGAGTTTTAATAAGATTTTATTGCAGGTTTTTCAATATATAGTTTTGATTAAAAATGTTCCGTCTCCTCCGGAAATTTTGCTGGTGGGGGACTTGAATTCCAAAATCTCCAATGTTAGTTTGGAACTCTTTAGGAATATACCTAGGGAAGAGGCTTATTTTATTCCTCAGTCACTGTTCCCTGATAAATTAGTGACAAATAAACGTGGGAAGATTTTGTTGAATGAATTAGCGGCCGTCGACGGGCTCATATTAAATGGGAGATTACCATCGGATGTGCCTGCTAAATTTACTCATAAGTCTCCCTTTGGGTCTTCTATTCTGGATTATGTAGTCACGGACTATGGTTTGTTCCCTTCCATTCTGGACCTTAAAGTTATAGATACTCCTTTAAGTGATCATAGCATATTGCTGGTAACTTTCTCCTTAAAACCTGTGACTACCGCACCGTGGTCTATGCACGGTAGGGATGTGGCTTTCCACGCTTCTTCTGGAAGATGTTTTTGGAATCCTTCTGCCATTAATGAGGTGCAGGATTTCCTAGCCTATACACTATTATCTCTAGATGAGTGGCGCGGTAATGAAATGGCTAACTTTGCGGAATTTATGCGTAAAATTACCTCGTATGCTAAAGAAAGAAAATGCCCTGTCCCAAAAATGGAGAAGTAGTGCCTAGCGTTTTGCGTAGCTTGAATGTGGAAATAAACAAACTGGTCCGTGAACAATATCTTGATAGACTTAGAGACCGGGGAAAAGAAATTTCTAGGTTAAAAAGAAAGAGAAGTAGACTTCGGCAAAAAATAAAAAAGGAGGGGGAGGATAAAGTATGGATTAGTCTGAGGGAGGCAGTTCTGCATGGCAGGATCAGAGAGTTTTGGGCAATAATCGGTAGGGGGTGTGGCTCTCATATAAGCCCTTCCCCTATCGCTATTGCGGAAAAAGCTTGGACCGCCTATATTCAAGACCTTTATTCAGGGAATGGGAGCTTAATTATGGATATTACAAAGGGTGCCCCCATCTGTAATGACTCCGACAGTGGTGTCTCTTCTTTGGGCCTTTGTATTTGCCCCGCTGAAAAAGAAATTGAGTTGGCGATAAAAACTATGCGTGTCTCTGGGGCAATGGGCCCTGATGAACTACTCATGACGGTCCTAAAATCCGATCCTGTAAGGTGGAGTAAAATCCTGTATCCACTTTTTAGGGCGTGTTTTTTGTCTAAAACAGTACCACCCTCGTGGAGGGGAAGTATCCTGGTCCCTATCTTTAAGAAGGGTTCCAGAGATAGTCCTGGTAACTATCGTCTGATAGCACTTCTCGACTCCGTCGGAAAGGTATTTGCGAAATGTATCTTGACATCCCTCTCCGACTGGGCCGAGGAGAACAATATTTTGCCATTAGAACAGACTGGTTTCCGCAGGAATCACGGCACGCTGGACAATCTTACAGCCCTCCAGGTGGTAACAAATAAATACGTGCAGGTGAGAGGTGGCGTTGTGTACGCTGCCTTTATTGATTTCTCCACGGCGTTCGACAGAGTTGATCGTGGAACGCTGTGGAGAAAATTGGCAGCGTTCAGGCTCCCACACTATTTGTTGGAGTTGGCGAAGGCGCTACATACAGAGACCTGGTGCAAGGTTTTGATGGGGGGCGAAAGGGGGTTATCCGGTACAATAAAAACTTTGAATGGCCTTAAACAAGGCTGTTTACTGGCTCCCCTTTTGTTCTCCCTATACACGGCAGACCTTCCGGCTGCCCTGGCCGCCGGAGAGGGCTTTCCCCCGGTGATTGGGGGGGCACCAATTTCATGCATGATGTATGCCGATGACGTTCTCATCCTTGACCTAACACCTAAAGGTTTGGCAAATCGGCTTCATGCTTTGCATTCGTTTGCGGTAGCCCATGCGATGAAGATCAACATTAGTAAAAGTAAAGTCATGTGCATAGCTGGCAGGAAGAGATGCCGTTCTGTTGATTATGGTTGGTTCATTGGGGATCAAAAACTGGAGGTGGTAAAGTTTTACACTTTTCTAGGGAAAATTGTTACAGCTAACTTGAGTGAGAAACTCCATATTGAGCAGTGTACACGCAAAGCTCTGGCCCATGGCAAAGGTTTGAATGCCCTGTACCATGTAACGGGGAAACGGCACTTTCCTATTTTATTGGAAGTATTTAGATCCAAAATCCCCGCTACAATATTATATGGTATTGAACTAATTGATATGGGAAAATGGGACTTTTGCCATAAGATCGAGGGGAAGCTCCTAAGATCTCTCTCTTCCTTAAATACTGCGTGCTCGCTGGCAGCCTGTAGACTCGATTTTGGACTTAGGAGTAGTTGGGCCCAGGGAGTATGTGCCCTGGTAAGATGGGTGGCTTGCCTTGCTAGAGCTGAAGTAGGTACAATGAGAGCCCTCGTCAGAACTGAATTGTTGGGTAATCTTAAGGAGTTTTCTCAACTTGTCTGTAATTTTAGAAAAGCTGTATCTTTGCTAAATTTAGATGAAACCACGCTTTTTCTGTATTCACCATCACAGTTGAAATCAGTGCTGAAAGCTGCTTCATGGGATCTATGTTTTCGCTCTGATTTAAAATTAATTTGTGGGAAAAGCCATGTCGTTCACCTCCTTGATTCGTATCAGTTGAGACGACCTCAACCCTATGTTTCATGGTCCCTTCCTCATGGCATACGTAGGTTCTGGTTTCTCCTACGCTATGATTTAATACCTCTTAACCAATTGTTATCTAAATGGAATGGTTCATCTCCTCTGTGCAACCTATGTAAAGTGAACAATCAGGACTGCATGCATGTGTTATTGATCTGCCCTGCACTTCGTAAACTGCGTGGCAGATGGCTAAAACCTATCTGTCTTCGTTTGGGTATACTTACACTGAATGCTTTCCTTTCTGCACTTTATTGCCCTCCCAACGAAATGTTTTGTTTTTATATTTTTAATTTTTTTAAGGGCTTCCTTGTTATTTATTAATTGAGTTCTGGGAGGTGGTTTTGTGGGGTTGATTCTGTATATTTTCTATGGCACATGTTAGCACTGTATTTTCCCCATGGTTCCGTAATTAGTATTGCATTTATTCTAGGGTTTGTAAATGGTACATGTTCTACTCTTGTTATTAGCTTTCTGTGTTTATGTAACCGATATGTTTGGAAATATGTACACTTTCATGTGGTTCTTGTGTTTATGTAACCGATATGTCTGGAAATGTGTACACTTTTATGTGGCCCTCTTACGAGAGCCAAAATCATAATAAAATAATTTGATTTGATTATTACACAGCGGAGGTGGCGCGCAAACGGAAAACATTTTTGGACATTAAAAAAGAATTGAGACAGAAAGAAATTCCATTTTCCATGCTGTTTCCAGCTAGACTGCGTGTGGTGGCCGAAAACAAGACTTGGTTTTTTGATAACCCGGAAGTAGCACGAGACTGGCTGGATGGCTGGAGACCATCTTCCCAGTCCCGCCGTTCGGGCAGGAATATGAGAGACCTACGCACGGATGGACGGATGGACGTCCGGACGACTGGCCCTGAGGCAACGAGTCGCTCACCAACGGGAGGCAGTGTTCACGAAGACGGGGAGGCGATAGAATGACAGTCCGATGGACGAGAGACCATTTAATAGTGCTAATGGTGCCGAGTGAGCTGCCATGGACACTGGGCTGAAGACCTCCAAGGAGAGTATGACGGGTCGCCGACTCCGGAGTGTTCTTCTCCCCCAACGAGCAAGTAACTTTGAGTTTCTATGTGGGATGGGTTAGGCACTCTGCTAAATTGGGGTGGCGGGCAGTTCACGGTCCGTGTAGCAGGGGGGCAGGGTGGGGGGCCGCAGGGGGGACAGGGGGTATGTTACAAGTTGATTGTTTAAACTGTTTGACTCTTAAGGAATATGCAAGGTACACTGCATGGCACTATGTGCTGGTTGGCACATGCCGATCGCGTTGGCCTCAGTCCAAGGCAAGGACAGGCCCACTACTACAGCCTACCACTGGCAGCTCTATGGTTAGTCATGGGCCGTGGTTACTGATGACGTCTCCTGTGGAGTTCATCCCCATTTCTGCATTTAAGCAATGGCGCAAGCTGCGCAGACTGATAATTTAGGGGGGAATCCCCACTCAGGCCCAGTGGCCCCACTTCAATTGATGTCCTGGAATGTGAGGGGGCTGGGGGACAAGATAAAGAGAGGGTTAGTCCTGCAAAGTGTTAAAAGGCTGAATCATGATCTGGTCCTCCTGCAGGAAACACATCTAATAGGCGACACTACCAAGGCACTAGATAGACGTGGCTACCGCATGATAGTCCACTCAGACTTCACTTCAGGGTCCCGGGGGACAGGGATTTTACTGAAAAAGTCATCCCGGTTCATACTACAGACCGTTAAAACTGATGACCATGGCCGCTTTGCAGCGGCATGTGGCCAATGGGAAGGGACGCCCCTCAACGTAGTATCTGTATATATTCCACCAGCGTTACACGCAACCGCACTTCCGGACCTGGGTAAATTCCTCTTAGAACTACCGGAGGGTGATCTAATGGTGGGGGGAGACTTTAACGCTGTAACAAACAACACACAGGATAGATTCCCGGTCAGAGCCCAGGCACCTGGCCCATCTCGCTTTCGTGAATTTATGGAGGCACAGGGTCTAAGGGACATTTGGCGGCATCTTCACCCAGAAGGCCGTCAATACACCTATTACTCTGCAACCCACAATAGCTTATCCCGTATTGACTACTTCCTCACGCTGGGAGAGGGCCGCCTCATAATTAGTGACATGATGATTGGACCCCAGGGTATATCAGACCACTCCCCACTGACGCTCACTTTGTCATGTTCTGAAAGTACACGCAAAAGAGTATATCCAATTCACCCTGGGTATCTCAGAGTTCCACATATCCGTAAGGCCTTGAAAACAACGACCAAGTATTACTTTTCAGAAAATGCAGACTCGGTGTCATCACACTCGACTTTATGGGAGGCCTATAAAACAGTGCTACGGGGACAGGCGATAGCAACGATAGCAGGACATAAACGTACGCAACGACAGGAATTGGTAGATTTAGAACTACAGTTGGAAAGGGCTAATGCGGAACATATGGCAGACCAGACAGAGGAGGCGCTTCATGCGCTTCATATCTGTCAACAATTACATGACGACCACCTTCGGCGACGGACAGTAGAGAATATAGAGACGACAACACACAGAATATATGATATAGGGGACAAGGATAGTAAGCTCCTGGCATGGCTGGATAAAAAGAAGGAAGGCAGCAGGGGTATACTGCAACTGAGAGACGCGGAGGGGCGGATGCACTCACGCCCCGCGGAAATTGTAGACATCCTGGCTGATCACTTCCAGGGGGTATACACCCCGGAAGCGGAGGTTACAGAGGCAACAGCGGTAGCGGCGCTTACTGATGTGCGGACGGAGACCCTGCCACAGGAGGCCGTTGACGACCTGGAAACTGACCTGTCGGTGGAAGAGATACGGACGGCAATTAACGCGCTACATACGGGTAAGGCACTGGGCCCCAATGGGATCCCGATCGAATGGTACCAGACTATGACAGATGTACTGTGCAAGCCCTTACTAGATATGTTTGTGGAGAGTCGGGAGAGAGGCATGTTACCTTTGGATCAACGAAGGGCTACCATAGTGGCCATTCCGAAACCAGAGAAACCACCCACAGAGTGCACTTCGTACCGTCCGATTTCTCTTCTTAATGCCGAGGCAAAAATCTTGGCGAAATTGCTGGCCAATCGGCTGTTGCCCCACCTCTCACACTTGATCCATCCAGACCAGTCAGGCTTTATGCCACATAGGAGCACGGCTTTAAACCTCAGGCGCGTGCACGGCGCTCTCGCTAGGGCACATACGCTAGCAGACCCGGCGGCCATACTCTCTTTGGATGCCAGGATGGCGTTCGACATGGTGGAGTGGAACTACCTCTTTGCGGTCCTGGCACATATGGGCTTTGGCCCCAGGTTCACTTCCTGGGTAAGACTACTGTACACGGAACCAGTCGCACACGTAGCGGCCAATGGCCACATTTCCCGAGATATCCCTCTGGCCAGAGGGACGCGACAGGGATGTCCACTCTCACCCCTGCTATTCGCGTTGGTCATAGAACCGTTGGCCACAGTCCTTAGGACGACGCCATTACTGAAAGGAGTGCAGTGGGGAGATTATTGGGAGGATAAGGTTTCCCTATATGCAGATGACATGCTCATTTATTTGTCTGACCCGGAGGTCGGTATCCCGAGATTACTGGCGCTCTGTGATACACATGGCAAAACCTCCGGGTACACGATTAATTGGTCGAAATCGGTCATCTACGTCTTATGGGGTCCTGCCCCGACCCTACCTGATGACTGTCCGTTGACGATTGCAAATACATCGTTTAAATATCTGGGAATCCACGTTTCTCGAGACTCGGAGATGTTCTATACACTAAACCTATTACCACCACTTGTTCGCCTAAAGGCAGACGTCAGACACTGGAAAACCCTCCCTCTAACTCTGCTGGGTAGAGCGGCATTATTTAAAATGATGGCGCTACCTCGTCTCTTGTATGTATTAGAAAACACCCCGGATATGGTGCCGCCTTCCTATTTTCGAACAGTAACTGCGGCAATGACAGGCCTACTATGGGGAGAGCGCCCAGCCAGGGTGGCACATGCAAAACTTAATCGAGGATGGTATGACGGGGGAATAGCCCTGCCAAATATACAGCTATATTACTGGGCGTCACAGCTTAAGGTGCTGAATCAGTGGATCCATGCCCCGCAAAACGACCCGGCATATCTAGCGGACAGAGCGCAATTAGGTACACACAGCCTCCTGGCCCCGCTATATAACCGGGGTCTCACGGCGAAGCTGATTGGCCCAACCAGGCACACGGTGCAGCTCTGGCATAAGGCGCAGACACGACTCAAATGGAACGGGGTTATTACTAAACTAACACCATTGTGGGACGCAAAGCAACTCGGTTGCCTGAGGTCTAGTAAGGGATTTACCCAGTGGGACAATATTGGAATAACAACAGTGGGGGACCTATGGACTAGCAACGGGATGATCCCTTTCCCTCAACTGCAGCAGCAGTACGAGTTGGGCTCCAATGAAACCTACAGATACGTGCAAATAAGGCATGCTTTGATGACAGTTATCGAACCAGGGTCGACAGTCCCCGAATCTTCGCCGCTAGAAGACCGTCTGCTCACCGACTTTATACAGACAGGTGCCACATCACTCACGTATCGGAAGCTACTGAATAATCTTCCGGACCCCCTACTTAAATTGAAGGAGAAGTGGGAGACTGATTTGGGGGACATGGACGAGACTGACTGGAATGCCGCATTGGCTTCCCCACGGGAAGCAGGTATTTCAGCGCGATTTAGATTGATACAATTCAAAATACTTCACAGAGTTTACTACACCAGAACCACCCTACATGCAATACACAGAGCGGAACACCCGAACTGCCTCAGAGGTTGCGGCGAGGAGGGGACACTACTTCACACACTTTGGGGTTGCCCGATTATCGCTGCCTATTGGAGCCAAGTCATGCGCACCATTTCCCAAACCCTTGAGACATCACTTGCACCAGATCCCCGGGTGTGCTTACTGAATATATGGGAAGGGACTGATCTGACGCGTCGAGGGCAGCAATGGGTTACGATTGGGGTCCTGGTGGCCAAGCGAGATATAGCACAGAAGTGGGGGGTAGCAGAGTCACCGACACTAACACAGTGGTGCAGGGGGATGGACAGACTTATGGTGGTCGAACGAGCAGTTTATAAAATGAGAGCTAATCCTCGCAAGTGGAACAAGATATGGCAAGCATGGAACAGCTATAGGGGAGATCTGTGCGAACCTCTATCTGAGGATGACATGGATAGCTCAGGGGACGAAGAAGGGATAGAGGAATGATACATTAGAGGATGGCTGAGTAGCATTGAGGGAGGGGCTGGGATGCGCATTCATCTAAGTTCTGACAGGGTATGGGGCAGGAATGGGTTCCGGGGGGGTTGAGTGGGTCTCACGGCCAGCATGAGATGCCTGAACTACATTGCCTTCGACATTTATAACTACCTGCACTTAATGAGTCTAAAGTTTTGTTGTATAAAAATAAAATGTAAGACTACTCATATTGTACATATATTGAGCAGATGCCTGACACGAAACGGCCACTAACGCTGCCGGACCGGAAGGTTGTCGGCTGAATAGCTGTGTACCCATGACGGAAATTTCTCTGTTTGATATACGATGAATCACCGGCTTCTATTGAATATCGTTGTATTTTTGGCACTTACCAATAAAGTCTTACCTTAAAAAATAAAAAAATAAATAAAAAAAACAGACCAGCCACAAGCAACGGCAACTCCTGGATAACAGCCTACAGCCTACAATTACTAGGCGCAAAAGATCTTTGGGATATAAATCCATCTCTCCCGGTGCAAAAGTACGCCATCAAAAAATCCATTAGATTGTGGTCCTTTCACTCGGACAGGGCGATACTCAAAAAGAGGAGACACGCCTGGGCTGTAATCGCCAATTTTTAAAGTGGTTGTTTAGCCGCTCTACCTGTCAAGCACATACGCACTTTATTGGAAACGCACGTTTATAGCCCTGAGGATGGGAGAATGTCCCTTTCTGAAGAAGCTCCCGGAATGGCGGCGGCCGGGTAGTAGCACGGAATGCAGATTGTGTGGCTACCATTCAGAATCAATGGAACATATTGTCTGTGCATGCCCTGCACTGCTCACAGCCAGACTGTCACTGTTGCGAGGCCAATGTATTATGGTGGGAGTTCGATCTTGCCGCCAAGCAATAATGGCCGCTCTCGACCCTGACAACACCAAGCTAAACATTGGGCTTTCGAAATTTGTCCATAAAACGTTAAAATTCCTTGAAGCCACTCTCCAATCCAAAGTCTCCCCATCATAGCAGAGCAGTTGAGTTAACAGACACAACATCCAAATCAGAGACTACAAGAAACCCAGATGTATGTACTGTATCAGAACATTATCAGATCGTATTGGCCCCCCCAATCTTAAGTTATTTTAAACTAATTGTTTTAAAACTTTTATCACAGTCATTTCTATTAATTTTTGTCATGTCGTAAATTGTAAATGGTTTTTTTAACCAATCAATAAAGAACATTATTATTATCAGTGTATATCATCAAATTCAGCTGGATCATGATTCTAGGTAATGCACACCATCATCTGCATGAAGTAGAGGTCCGTACCCATAGGTGACTAATGCACCCTGTCCTGATGGAAAAACTGACTGTCTCATACCACAACTATGGATGTACAATTCTGCCCACTCCTTCCCCTCTGCAGAACGTATGCATTTCTCTGTTTACTTTCCTCTTGGCTTCATCAATAGCCGCTGGCTTCTCCTCCACATTCTATTATGTCCTAGGTATCAATTCTGCAGCACAGACTGCCATAAACAAAGGGTGGTGGGGTGGGTGGGGTCACGCTGGAGGTATTGCGTGGAGGGGTTACAAATACAACATAAAAAACTAACCTTTTTCCGGCGGCCTCCCCTATTCCTGCCTGGTCACAGCACAGACTCCCTGTCCAATCCCCATGCTGCAGAACTCCCCACCCAGGGGCCCACGCACTCCCCCACCTCACTTTCATGCTGTATTTTGAGACGTGGCGGTGAGCAAGCAAAATACTGCGGCCACCATGTCCTACGATGCACGCCTCATAGGACAGGCTCTTCCCCATTGCCGCACTCCTCCGACAACAAACCCTCACACCCCGCCGCAGGCAAGAGACATAGCACTATCCCTACTGCTTCATTGACACCAAACCTTCCTCAATAAACTTCCTCCACACCAGTCTCCAAGCTACCAGCCACTGTGTACAACACTTCTTAAATGGTGGCTAGTAGTACAATCTCACCCTCCTTTTAACCAAAACCTAACCCCTGCCTACCAATATCGCCAAAATCACCTCCAGTCCGTAGGCCGTCTGAAACCCCCCAAACCACCATTATGTTGTTGTCCCACCTGTTATTACTAACAAGGGGGGGGAGAGAGAGATATATATCGAAATGGATTCGTTCTCCCTGGTCAAATGTACATAAACAAAAAGAATCCACTCCTTGTGTGTATCCTCCAGAAGTGGGGAACACCCTTGTTGTTTTTGGTCCCCTCACACACCAACAGGCCCCTTGGTGTCATGCTTCATCATCGGGGTCATCGTACCCCTCTACGGGGTACGGCATGCTGCGACCTACGAATACGCGGGAGCACTTAAGATGAATATGTGTGGTGTGGATGGGGTATTTAAATGTGAGTGTAAAGTGGGGTTTAGATCTAAGTGAGTGAAGTTTAAAAAGAAACCTAGCCTGTGGGGTAACAAAAAAACTTTTAATGGGCCCCCAGGCTGGTACTATTAAAATAGAGTGTGGGAGGTTGATAATGCAAACAATGTGCACTACCTCCTCTCTGTGTGCGTCAACAAGTTTCGGTGAAAACACCATCTTCAGGACGGGGTGCACAAATCCCCACCTTACTCACGTTTCTCTATCTTATATCAGGATTTCTAATAAAAGTGAGATTATAAAGTGCAGGTAATAATGTACCTAACAAAAAACGTCGCTTATTGGTCGACTGTTTTGTAGGGGTAGAAGTGTTTCATGAGCACATCGTCAGGGTCTTTTTATGCTAGTTAGCACGATTTCAGCGATAATGAAGCATGACACCAAGGGGCCTGTTGGTGGGTGAGGGGACCAAAAACAACAAGGGTGTTCCCCAATTCTGGAGGATACACCCAAGGAGTGGATTCTTTTTGCTTATGTACAGTTGTCCCACCTGTAACAGTGCTCAATGTGAACCACTGGGCCTTGGCTTGGGGAGCTTAACAGAGGCACAATCACTCAGTGTACTGGTCTGGGCCGGTAGCCACGAGCGACCGCTTCCCATTTATTTATGCTCTCTGGCCACGCCTGGCCAGAGAGTTTTCCAAAGTATGCATGTCCTTCCAGGCTAAGGGTCCCTGTCAGATGCACGCTCGGCATCTAGACCACTACATCCCATCCCAAGTCAGTGTTCAAGCAAAGCAACAAATTTAACACATAAAATCTGTGAGCCTTTGACTTGGTCTTGGATTGAGTCTCAGGTCGTACCTCGGGGGGCGTTCTCCTTGATTTGCCCAAGGGCTGCCAGGTGAGGAGGTTCTGGTGATCGCAGTCCTCCCGATCTCTTTGGCCTTAGGTGAATGTGGGCTCATCACGGCTTGCTCTTCCACCGGACCTGGTAATAGGCCCTCCGCCGTTGCTTGTCCACCCTCTGCCTAGCTGGCAGGCATTCGGCCTGAGCCAGAGTCTTGTACTCGCTTGAACCAGGACACATTTTGGGTGATGATATCATCACCTCTTTGAGCCTTGACGGCGGTCCCGTTGATCTTCAGCACGGTCCACACCCAGGGCTCATATGTTGAACTCAACTTCCCTCCGCTGCGTCAGATCCTTATTAGGACTGTGCACCCTGGCTCAAGGATTCTTGTTTTGGCTCTTCTTTTCTTGTTGGCGCTCTCGTTGGTTGTTGTTCTTCGTGCTTGGGCATTTGCGGGGTTGTACGGTTCTGGAGCCAAGCCGTCGGCGATGGGGATGGTTTACTGCCAGGGCCCAGTCTGCATCAGGGACCAGGGAGATCTCTGTGTCATACAGTATGGGGTGCTGCGATACTCCAGCAGGAACTTGTGCAGCGCCACTTCTGGGTCGGCCTGCCCAGAGACCACAATCCGCGGGACTTTATTGAGGGTCCGCATAACACGTTCGGCTTCTCCATTGGCTTGCGGCCATTGGGGAATGATGCGGTGGCGATGAACCCCCAACAGTGCCAACATGTTCTTGAACTCTGTTCCTTGAAATGGGGGCCCATTATCCGTCTTGATTTCGTGAGGCAACCCGAAGAGTGAGAATGTCTTCTTCAGGACTGTTGTAGGTGGGCAAAGGATGTGGACGCAATTACCTTAACTATGGGGTATTTTGTGCAGCTGCTGATTAACACTGCGGTGACATGGCCGTCTGGAAAGCTCCCGAAGTCCAGACTTATGTGTGACCACGGGTATGTCCCAGGATCTTCTGTTATCACTGGAGCGGGCATTCTTGGCTGCTTAGGAGCTGACATGGCGTGCAATTTCTCACCAATTTGTCCACATCAGTTTCGAGCCCCAGGAACCACACCATTTTCCTCATGCGAGATTTCATCCGCATGGTCCTATGGTGTCTTTTGTGGGCTAGGGTGGTAGCTCGTTCTTGCAGACTTGCGGGAATGACTATTCAAGAGCCTCTCAATATCACCCCATCTGCTGCGGCACTTAGCTCACCCCGCACCTTCCAGAATTTTACTAGCCGGTCTTTGTCTGTTTCGTTCCATCCATTCACCCTGTGTAGAAAGTCTTCCTAGGACCCTTTTTGGAGTGATTTCAGCACCCTCATAAGTACAGCATCTGTGCTGGTCTCCTCTTGATCTGGGAATACCTGGCTTTGGTTGGCATGAGAGCCTTGCTCGTGTATGCGAGCGGTTTCCATTTTCCTGGTTGCGTTTCCTGGGTAAGGATGGCTCCTAGCCCGACTGGGTGGCATCCACCAGGAGTTCCATCATCCATGTGGTATCAAAGTATGCCATGGTGGTTTTCCCCAGGAGTGCTGCTTTGATCTTTTGGAAGGCGTCTTCTTTTTCCTGGTCCCACTTCCAGGTTGCCTCCTTCTTCGTCAGTGCACATAGCGGTTCTGATAGCGTGGCTAGGTTCGGTATGAACCACCCGCAATAAGGGGCCATCCCAAGGAAGCTTCAAGTCTCTGACGCGGTCATCGGGGCAGGGGCTTGTTGTATGTTTTGTGATTTTCCCGGGTCTACTCTGACACCATCCCGGCTGAATACGTAGCTGAAGAAGTCAACGAATTTCTGGTAGAAAAAGCACTTTACTCGGTGAAGGGTCACTCTGTATTTGGCAAGATGTTGGAGCATGATCGGCCAGGATGTCATCAACGGTTGGTGTCAAGTGTCTTTCACGTTTGATCGCCTGATTGGGTAGGAGCATGCCGATACATAGCCGGATCTTGCCGGGTTGCTTTGGTTTCTCCGCGTTTACCATGGGAAAGACCCAGGGTGTCGGTCTGGTGAACTTCTTGATGACCCCTAGCTGTTCTAGGTGCTGGAGTTCTTTCTCAACGAGTGGCCTGAGGTGGAGAGGTATTCACCTGTGTCTTAAGGTAACTGGCTTCACAGCCTTGTCTATGTGTAGTTTGATTGAGGCTTTCTTTATGCATCTGAGTCCTTCGAATAGCTGTGGGAAGAGTTCTAGGACATCCTCGGTCTGCAGGGTGTTGACTGCATTGGCAAATGTGACCAGGCCGAGATCCTTGGCAGTGTAGCTCCCTACCAAGATGTCAGCTTCTCTGTCAACCACGTGGAAGGTGGCGGTGACCGCGTGGCCTTCCGCCTTTACTTGGACGGTCATCTTCCCCTTGAGCGGGAATGGCATTTTGCTGCTGTACGTGAGGATCCTAACATGCGACGGCGATAATATCAGTCTTGGTTTGAGTCGCTTGTATTGTTGGCACCCTATCATGTTAACAGATGTTCCCATGTCAATCAGCGTGGTGACCTGGGATCCAGCAATTTCTAGGGCGCCCGTGGTTTATGAGCACCTCTTTCATTTGAGGTCCATCGATGAGTCCTCAAGATAGTGTCTTTGTCATGTGGATGTCTGGGCTGTCTTTGGGTTTTCAGAATCCTCTTGCGATAGGTGATTTACTGCCCTTAACAATGGTTGTCGTCCTTGGGCTCCTCAATTCCGCTGGCCTCCTCTGCACGTCACTGCGAGTCGGTTGGGGCTGCCCCACTTTGAACATGTCCGTCCTTGCGCCGGGCATTCTTCCTGTGGGTGCTCTTCCCTTCCGCAATATATGCAGCATGATCCTTGTGTGCCTCTCCCTGACCGCCGCCCACGGGTGCCTCCGCTTTGGGTGCGAACAGCATCCGCTCTTTCTGGTTTGATCGTAACTGGTTTCTCCGCTTGTTGGGATAAGGCGATATCCATTCCTGTCGACCTGACATCAAACAGGTCTTGCGACCTGGCCAGAATGAGGATGTCTTCCAGGGTGATGCCCGGTTGGCACAGAACGAGTGTCCGAAGAGTCTTGTTTCGGCATCCTTGCATTACTTGGACCCGCACCTCTTTGTTCTGATCATCGTCCGTACATGTGCTCGCTAGCTCATGCAGCCGTGCATGGAATACGTTCATTGACTCCCCTTCAATCTTACATGTTTGTTGCAGTTTAAAAATCTCGTAGTCCGGGTTCAACTGGGGATCGAAATGCGCATTCAGGGCTCTGATCGCTGCTTTGTAGTCATTGGGCGCTCCGGTGTCTGGTAGGTGGGCAAACAACATGTACATTTATTTGCACATGAAGTGCAACAGTGGGGACCTCTTTACTGCGCCATTCTTTTCTCGCGTTGCTGTAAAATAGTTATCCAGCCTTGTGAGCCAGATTGTCCATCTGGAGATGCTGTGGCCGGGTCTATGAGCTCACTGAATGGGGGCAACACGTTAATTTGGGAATGTTGTGATGTTGGTTGCACAACTGGGAGCCCAGCTGGTTGGGCAGGAGGTAAGTGTGGTGGTGCAGCTTGTGCAGCCTGGTCCATCATCTTTGCACATGCGCCGCGTGCCTTGCACAATGCCTTTCTGGTGCGGCGCTGTGGTGGTGCCTAGGGGTGGCTTGAAGACTCCCTTCCTCACACCACCTTGTGATGTCCTTCTTGCGGGCTGTGGCCTTGCCTCCTCCACAGCTGACTGGCGTTTGAATGTGAGGCTGCTGCCCCTTCGCAGGCAGTGTCTGGAACTGCCCCTCAATAGCAGGATACCTGAGGGCTTCGATCTTATGGAGTGGTAGAGAGCCTGTGCTATGGGTGCGCTGTTGCTGGAAGACAGCAGGAGGCGATCTGTGCTTGCGTGCATCACAGCACGAGCAAATAAGGCTCAAAACCAGGCATATACTGGGAGAACACAGCTTCGCTCGGCCTCCCAGCAGATGTGAGGGCTCATGTAGGGGCAGGCAATGCCTCGGGTCTTGCGCTGCTGCAGTAGTGCGTGACTCAAGCAGGTGCTTTTGGTGCCGCTGGGGTCTTTAGCTTACCCAGACGCGGCAATGACACTCCGCTGATCTTTGAGGCCTAATACCACGGCCGGGGCCAGAATGTTGTGACGTCTCCCACGTGCTATGCTGCAAATGTGTCAATTTTCGCACCGCAGGGCCATCGGGAAGGGAGCAGGTGCCAAACAGGCGGTGGGGGTGAGTGATGCTGTGCGTGGATGATGAAGGCCCACCCTCGTCGCCAGTGTAACGTGCTTGATGCACAATCACTCAGTGCACTGGTCTGGGCCGGAAGCCATGAGCGACCTCCGCCCATTTATTTATGCTCTCTGCCCACGCCTGGCCAGAGAGTGTTACAAAGTATGCATGCCCTTCCGGGCTAAGGGTCTCTGCCAGATGCATGCACTCCATCTAGACTGCTACACCACCATGAGGATTCTTGCAGCACTCAGAATGACGCCTTGCACGTTAATTGTGCTGGGATAGAATATAGAGTGACAAAAAAAGGTCTGCTCTTAAAACATTTAGATTTACCCTTATTTGTCCACTAGATGGCAGAATCCATCTAGAATTACAGCTAAATGGGCATTGGATCAAAATCTAATTTTATTCATTTCACAACATTTTGAAAAAACATAGGCATAAATTAAAGAAACGTATTTTGTTTAACAAATAGTTTGCCAAAGGTAGATGTATGAGGCAGGGTTAAGGGTGTCTTAATGGGACGTAACAGCCAGCCGTTCTCCTCCTATAACGTTGTAAAGTTCATCTGGTTGATTGATGAGGGAGAGATTTTGGTGAGGGGGAGTTGCTGTGAATGCAGGAGTGCTTAGCCATTTTGAAAAGTTTACGTCCTGCGGAGAGGGTAATCATCTCTGTAAAGACTAGACAGAATCGAGTTATGTTTATTGTTGGGTTTTCGTGGGTAAATATTTGGAGTTTGAAACAGAGGCTCACTCAAGGCCAGTGGTTGTAATACGTGTTTACTACAGGCAAAGTGACATTTTGATCCCCACTTTTTGGTGACTAGCGTACCTGAGACATGCAAGGAATTTTATTATTTTCGACTCTCTTGACCGTAGCTGTCAAATTTCCCAGTTCCTTGCGTATCGAGCAGTTGCAACCCAGGGGTTTATACACATTTGGGATAACCAAGATTACAAGTCCTAGAATTCAAAGAATAAACACCTAGATTGCAGCAGATAATCATTGGCAGACTTTGTAGGGCTTTCTTTCTACCTTAGGGGATGATGACAAGTGCCCTGTTGGCATACATGACAACATTTTGGAAGAGGAAAGTGGGAGTTAAAAAAAAAAATAGAAGAATGTATTTCTCCCATTGATTTCTATTGTGTCCTGCATTGGGTATATTGGCATGTATGGAACTTGCAAGTATGCTGCTGAAGGATCGGAAATCACTATGGCAGACAGAGAAAGCGTGACAAAAATGTCCACTTTTTGCAGGAGCAGGTTCCTGGCAGTGCCTAATCCGAGTCACATAAAACCAGGCCCTGCATCTGAATCCCGCTGAGGAATTGGGTTTCTTCATGCAGGAATTGGGAGGCTGGGGACTAGCCTCGAATCGTAATCTCCCGCCTGAATGGGGAGAGTTGGCATGTATGTTCAGTTTGTTTGCAGACTCCTGCTTAAACCTCTTATTCGCAGGGATTCGATTTATAAGTAGAAGTAGGGTTCCAGGTTCTATGGGAGTTATTTTTTTAACATTTTCACCTGTACTTATCCATATGCATTTTGTATTTTGTGAATGAATGAAACAGTACCTCATGTGTTTCCACATTTATTTAACCAATAAATGTGCACTCATACTTTGATGCCTGTCCGACTTTAGCAAGTTTGGAAGCCAAATATAATAAAACTTTAAAGCCACATGAAAACATTTACTTAATAGCACAAAAATGTTAAGATATGCATTAATTTCTACTATTTGGAGCACCACACATAAACCACTGGTTTGTATAGGTCTGTACAGGGTGCATGGTGTTCCTGGTGACATGGAGGTTCGTGTAACCCTAATCCAGAATTAAATCAATGCATCCCTGGCTCCAACATCTCGCCCTTCAGTACTTGGACTCATTGACCTCACCTCTAGCCCAGCACACATTAGTTCATCCCATAGCTATAAGGCTGCTTCTGACTCACCAAGACCATCCTTCATGCCCGAGCTAAATGCCTTCCATGTCACTATTAATTCAACCCAAACAGTCCTATATTTCACCCACAGACCAAGGCTTCGTCCATCAAACCCCCACCTAGGGTGAGATGGGATCCATTTCTGATCCAGCACAAAGGCTCCTCTGTATCAGCTCTAGTGCCAGCCCAATGAGTCCTCCATTTTAACCCTCATCCCAAAAACTCATTTTAACCAGGTTCCAAAGTTCCAATCAGTACTGCACCTGCTCCATGATGCAATGTGTCCCAGATCTTCTCTTTGTCTCCTTCATGCCAAGGGCTCCTCCTTTATCCATTGTGCCCCGGGCACTTCCATGTATCACTCAAGCTAAGGGTTCCCCCATTACATGCTATGCCCCCAAACTCTTCCTTGCCTTTCTCAGCCTAAAAGCTCCTTTGTGACGCAACTCACACCAGGGCTCCTCCCTCTCCGCTACCTGTGCCGCATGGCTTCTCCGTTTCACCACCAGCTCAAGAATTCCATTTCACCCATAGCACAAGGACAAGGAGTTGTCACCCACTAACTCTAATGCCCCCATCCCATTCGAAACTCCTTGGGTCCAACCTTCCCTGCAGGTCAAGGGGCCACTTTCAGAATCCATAATATTTTTTGTTAATCAATAAAGGAAGCAAAATCGAGTTGCAGGTTTAAGAGCTGGGTCTCATCTCTACCGCAGCCTGTGTTACACAGAGCGATTGACCTTCATTTTTCTGGAATCTATCCAGGAACTGCTGTCCGGATAGCGAGGTCCTTTTGGTTGAGATCAGTTCCAAGCCAATGAAAAAATTGCAAGACAATTCCTCCTGCCCAACGTCGTTGATCCAATCACCCCAATAACCCTGGGGCACCCTTTCTTTGCAATTAAACATTTTTCCTGATGATGGTCTTAGAGAATACAGCTACAAAGACCGAAACGTCGACCTGCACACCATCTCCTATGAAACTTATGTCTGGAAGAGCTATAATGATATATGCTTTTTAGTTGCTCTCACCTTATTTACAGGAGTGGTTGTTCTGTTATGAATTGTTTTGTTGAATTGATCTATACATTCTTTCGTGAAATTTTGCATTAGATTCAAGATTTTTATGTATCATAAATTTGCAATTCAGCAATTAAATACAGAATATATATTTTCTATAAAAATAGGCTGTTCCGTGTGTTACTTTTGCTCTAAGAGATTCCTAAGTGTTGTTCTGTAGACACCTGCAAGAAAGTTCATGTATGACAATCTCACTGATTAAGTTCTCAACAAATGATGTGAATGATAGTGATCAAACAAATCCCTTGTAGATGACTTTACCTTGTATTGAACATTGCCCAAGCCTACAAGGGTTGATTGGGTTACCCTCTCTATAATCAGTGTACTCTAGTGGCAATGCCAATACGGGGTACCTAGGCATTGTGCTTTCAAACTTCTGTATTATGTAAGGGACTCTATATGCTTCACTGAAACAACAAGCTAATATGTTGCATGGGTATTCACATGACACAATGAGAAATATAGCATCACTTGATTATTCATTTTAAAGCCTGCATACAAAGCACTAACAGCCTGATTCATGTACGGGCCGTTTTGCGTGGCCCTAATAGCGAATCATAGCGACTCGCTATTGAGGACACGCAAAACGGCATTCATGTAGGAATTGCTAAATCAATAGCGATTCCTACATGTTCTCTATTTGCGAGTAGCAATTTGCTACTCGCAAAAAAAGGAATGACTCCCCATTCATTCCTATGGGCCAAAAGGCCCATAGGAATGAATGGGGAGTATCCCTCATTTGCGAGTAGCAGTTTGCTACTCGCAAATCAGATAGCGAATTGAAGGGTGCCAGGGGTGTCCAAAGGACACCCTGTAGCACCCCTAAAATGCACATTTGGACAGGTGTTGCGCACACACATGTCCAAAGGACATGTGTGTGTGCAACATGCAACTTAGAAAAATGCTTTTAAAAGCATTTTTCTGAGTTTTCGCTATTTACCGAGAGGTCAGACCTCTCGGTAAATAGCGGCCCAAAAGTGTAAAATCGCTATTTTTTTTTGTGTCATGAATAGCATTTGAGGAATCTCTATTAGAGATTCCTTAAATGCCATTCCTCACAAATATGCGAATTCTTAAATAGCGATTTTTGCATTTGGGATTGTGAATACCAAATGCAAAAATCGCACTCGCAAAGGGCCAGATTCTCAGAATCTGGCCCTTTTGCGAGCGCTATTAGCTACATGAATCAGGCTGTAAATTGCTTTGCATTGCACGAGCACTTGTGCGGATTTTACTAACAGAAAAATCTCGCATTTGTGGTGGTGGGATCCCTACAATTACAAAAGGTTTATTTAACAAGCCATTCTTGATGCCTTAAATCTGGTGCTATACTCAATGGAAGACTACCTCTCTGATTCTTTGAGCAAAGCAGTAGCTATATACACACTTTTTCTTTACACAGTAACCGCCTTTCATATCAACACGTTTCAGCCCTATATTCTCTTTGTCTGCCTCCTCAGGACAACATGGACATATTCTGTTTTCATTGAATATCTCGAATACTCTGAATTGAACAATGGATGTACTGCATTTTGCTCCAGATGCAAATAAGATTTAAATTACAGTGGCCTGAATTCAAGAGACAATAATTAGGAGAAACTAAAGTTTGTCACATGAGCACTGCAGCAGCTTATCACTGGAATTGTTTTTCTCAGAGACTGACCTGATTATTTCATGCTACAGATCAAAATATAAGCGAACCCTTGATTTGGAACATACTTTTATATCACATAATTTTGTTTAAGACATAACTTGATGCTCTGCACTATAAGAGTTACTGCCCCCCCCCAACTCGGAGTTTGCTTAAAAAGGAGAGACATTTTATTTACTGGAACAAAATGCAGTACATCCATCCATCGAAACATCGATTGAACATCAATACTACAAGACAATGGTAATGTCTTGTACCCTTGTGACCTGTTGTCCAACCCCTGTGCCTGTCATGCACTTCTGGTCTCTTCTGTGCATATGAGTCATTAAGGGTCTGCTAAAGAATCCACAGTGAAGTACAGGTGTCACAGCAGGTGTCACAGGCACAACACATCACTAGACATCAGGTGCTGAAGAACACTACAGACAGACTAATGAAAAACTTCAGAAAACACAAACATATGATTTACAATTGAAGCCCACAGTGCCCTGGACCAGGAACACTCAACATACGTAAGGCAGGTGCAAGCAGTGAACAAAGTAGGTGTTCATTAGAGCAACACAGTTCCGGTGGTGTGGGCACACGTTCACAGTGCCCTAGCAGTGTAGACGCATCATTGTCTTTCGGCTGTGGTCACACCATACAAATACCACATACATACATAATCATTACTTAGACTAGGTGTATGTTGGCCTATCTGTTATTGTGTAAGACGAATGGTGGAGCACCAGATTAAAAAACGGCTCCATCATTCTAGCTTGCTCTCCCATAAATCACTGTTATCGCAGGACCCTCCCATTGCAGATTCACCGCCCCCCAACAGGTTATATTATGTAGTTAGGTGTGCCAAGGTTGCCATATTGAGCAATTTCTGTCTAAGTGGCAACCTCTTCAGTTCTAGGATATGCCTTGCGCGGTCATTGGGGGTTTCCACAAGGTCCCCATCTGCTGTACGTATTTCGTGTTCTAACTCAGCTATGTCCCTGTGTTTGCAAGCTTTGGCTGCAGAGTGGTAGGATATTATCTGTCCCCGTAAGGACGCCTTTAAAGCTTCCCAAAGTATGGTGGGCGGATCCTCCATATCTTTGTTAGTGGTGAAATAGTCAGAAATTTGTTGTTGGAGGCAGTCCAGAGATCTCTACTCTTGCCATGCAGAATGATGATATGAAAAGAATAGGAAAACAGGTACCACCGAAGGAAATTAATACACACCTCACAATCATCACAAGTGCATCAGTTAGGATTATATTTTTACAGTTTGTTTTGTATGGGTGTCTGCAATGTCTTAAGGTATCCAAACTATCAATTCAATTATTTTTATTTTCTATTGTGTTTTAAATTACAATGTCATTTGTAAAGTCATATGTAAAGTGTAAAGTTTTTTGACACACATTTCTTTTATTTAGTTTAACTACTTTTTTAGTTAAACGTTTTTGTGTTGGTAATAGTATTGCATATCTACACTGCAGTGTTTAATTTGTAAAGAAAAAGAAAATGAGTGCCGGGGCTCTTGTCAGGAGTCAGCTTGCACCAGCCCATTTCTCCTGTTAGCACCGCCTAACACAGAACTGCGAAAGTGGGGAGAGGGTGTGGCGTAGTGGCCAGAACTGCTGAATTTGGGAGCTGTGGAATCAGGTTCCAGTCTTGGCGTCAGCTCAGCATCCTGTGATTCTGGGCAAATCACTAAATCTCCCCGCGCCTACCATAAAATACTGTGTCCTCCTTAACTGGTGCTCATCAAAAGCGCCGGTGTTAATGATGAAGTCCTCATGCTGAACATCGGAAACCGCCAACTCAAATTAAGCCCTGTCCCTCTGAGTTAAAATACGTAAAGGTCATATACAAATGTGAAATCAAGTTTTATCACAAGAAGGCACAAAAGGAGGTTCTTTAAAACAGGCAGTATCACAAAATGTTTTGGGGAGTAGTGGTGCAGCGCAGCTCCAAAAATTCTTCATAAACCATCACATTAACCCGCGGCGCTTCTTACTATTTTATCACAACTGGGTCCATCATTCCTACCTTGCATTCATTCACACATTTACCGTGCTCAGAGGATTCAGTAAGGATCCAAAGGAGGAGTTGCGGTGCTATAGCGGAGTGCCTAAACTAAACTTTATACATTATTTACAGCTGCAGTTTTATTTCTAATACTATGGTTTTGTAAAAGAAGAATTTTAAAACACCCCACTATTCATTTATTTAATTGATATGCTAGTAAAAGTTAACTAAAGGACAACAAGACCTGCCTAATTCTCCATCTATTTAATTTTTATTTAGAGATTAAATCTCCTAGCATGATCTATACGTTTTACTAAAATGAAAATAATTCAGTTATGCAATAAATCCTGAAAGAAAAGTTAAATTTCAATAACATTCATTTATTAGCATGACAGCTTTGAAAAATAAGTTTTAGGCATATTACCCAATATAGAATCGAAGACATCAGCATAGAATGTAATATTTGGAAAAGAAAATCTCTCTGTCTCTCTCTCTCTCTCACAGGACTTCGCACCCATTCAAAAGTTAAAGTTCAGAAACATTCCCTGTGCCATAGGAAAAATTGCGCAGACCCACAGCATCACGGGGTGCAAATATCAGGTCAAAAAGCGAGCTTTTTTCAAGGTCCCAAATGGTTTTTTTTGCTCTCTAATACTGCTGCTCTCTACTGAAGACGGGCTCAACCCAGAAACACGTGTCTAGAGATATACAGCAATGTCTGCACCAACTTTGGTGAAAAACTCCAGTTAATTTTGAAGCAAGTTTGAACTGTGTACTGCATTTACCAGGATGCAATGGGGCAAACTGTGCTGGGACTGTGAGGCAGTGTGCTCCCAACCCTCATTCTGTTTAAAAGGCTCCCTTGAGCCAGCAAGCTGACGAGCTTTGGAGATGCACCTGTGAGTGGGACTGTGACCAAAGAGGAACTTGGCAGCATTTCCAGCAACCCCAGATGATTTTGTTTTTGCTCTCTAATACTGCTGCTCTCTACTGAAGACGGGCTCAACCCAGAAACACGTGTCTAGAGATATACAGCAATGTCTGCACCAACTTTGGTGAAAAACTCCAGGTAATTTTGAAGTAAGTTTGAACTGTGTACTGCATTCACCAGGATGCAATGGGCCAAACTGTGCTGGGACTGTGAGACAGTGTGCTCCCAACCCACATTCTGTTTAAAAGGCTCCCTTGAGCCAGCAAGCTGACGAGCTTTGGAGATACACCTGTGTGTCTGTGAGTGGTACTGTGACCTAAGAAGTACTTGGCAGCATTTCCAGCAACCCCAGATGATTTGTTTTTGCTCTCTAATACTGCTGCTCTCTACTGAAGACGGGCTCAACCCAGAAACACGTGTCTAGAGATATACAGCATTGTATGCACCAACTTTGGTGAAAAACTCCAGCTAATTTTGAATTAAGTTTGAACTGTGTACTGCATTTACCAGGATGGAATGTGGCAAACTGTGCTGGGACGGTGAGGCAGTGTGCTCCCAACCCCCATTCTGTTTAAAAGGCTCCCTTGAGCCAGCAAACTGATGAGCTTTGGAGATGCACCTGTGTGCCTGTGAGTGCTACTGTGACCTAAGAGGAACTTGGCAGCCTTTCCAACAACCCCAAATTATTTTTTTTTGCTCTCCATTACTGCTGCTCTTTACTGAAGAGAGGCTCAACCCAGAAACATGTGTCTAGAGATATACAGCAATGTCTGCACCAACTTTGGTGAAAAACTCCAGCTAATTTTAAAGTAAGTTTGAACTGTGTACTGCATTTACCAGGATGCAATGGGGCAAACTGTGCTGGGACTGTGAAACAGTGTGCTCCCAACCCTCATTCTGTTTAAAAAGCTCCCTTGAGCCAGCAAGCTAACGAGCTTTGGAGATACACCTGTGTGTCTGTGAGTGGTACTGTGACCTAAGAAGAACTTGACAGCTTTACCTGCAACCCCAGATGATTTGTTTTTGCTCTCTAATACTGCTGCTCTCTACTGAAGACGGGCTCAACCCAGAAACACGTCTCTAGAGATATACAGCAATGTCTGCACCAACTTTGGAGAAAAACTCCAGCTAATTTTGAAGTAAGTTTGAACTGTGTACTGCATTTACCAGGATGCAATGGGGCAAACAGCTGGGACTGTGAGGCAGTGTGCTCCCAACCCCCTTTCTGTTTAAAAGGCTCCTTTAAGCCAGCAGGCTGATGAGCTTTGGCCATGCACCTGTGTGTCTGTGAGTGGTACTGTGACCTAAGAGAAACTTGGCAGCATTTCCAGCAACCCCAGATTATTTTTTTTGCTCTCTAATACTGCTTCTCTTGACTGAAGACGGGCTCAACCCAGAAACACGTGCCTAGAGATACACAGCATTGTATGCACCAACTTTGGTGAAAAACTCCAGCTAATTTTGTAGTAAATTTGAACTGTGTACTGCATTTACCAGAATGCAATGGGGCAAACTGTGCTGGAACTGTGAGGCAGTGTGCTCCCAACCCCCTCTCTGTTTAAAAGGCTCCCTTGAACCAACCAGCTGACGAGCTTTGGAGATGCACCTTTGTGCCTGTGAGTGGTACTGTGACCTTAGAGGAACTTGGCAGCATGTCCAACATCCCCAGATGATTGTTTTTTTGCTCTCTAATACTGCTGCTCTCTACTGAAGACGGGCTCAACCCAGAAACACGTGTCTAGAGATATACAGCAATGTCTGCACCAACTTTGGTGAAAAACTCCAGCTAATTTTGAAGTAAGTTTGAACTGTGTTCTGCATTTACCAGGATGCAATGGGGCAAACAGCTAGGACTGTGAGGCAGTGTGCTCCCAACCCCCTTTCTGTTTCAAAGGCTCCCTTGAGCCAGCAGGCTGACGAGCTTTGGCCATGCACCTGTGTGTCTGTGAGTGGTACTGTGACCTAAGAGAAACTTGGCAGCATTTCCAGCAACCCCAGATTATTTTTATATTGCTCTCTAATACTGCTGCTCTTGACTGAAGACGGGCTCAACCCAGAAACACGTGCCTAGAGATACACAGCATTGTATGCACCAACTTTGGTGAAAAACTCCAGCTAATTTTGTAGTAAGTTTGAACTGTGTACGGCATTTACCAGAATGCAATGGGGCAAACTGTGCTGGAACTGTGAGGCAGTGTGCTCCCAACCCCCTCTCTGTTTAAAAGGCTCCCTTGAACCAACCAGCTGACGAGCTTTGGAGATGCACCTTTGTGACTGTGAGTGGTACTGTGACCTTAGAGGAACTTGGCAGCATTTCCAACATCCCCAGATGATTGTTTTTTTGCTCTCTAATACTGCTCTTCTATACTTAAGACGGGCTCAACCCAGAAACACGTGTCTAGAGATATACAGCAATGTCTGCACCAACTTTGGTGAAAAACTCCAGCTAATTTTGTAAGTAAGTTTGAACTGTGTACTGCATTTACCAGAATGCAATGGGGCAAACTGTGCTGGAACTCTGAGGCAGTGTGCTCCCAACCCCCTTTCTGTTTAAAAGGCTCCCTTGAACCAGCAAGCTGACGAGCTTTGGAGATGCACCTTTGTGCCTGTGAGTGGTACTGTGACCTAAGATGAACTTGGTAGCATTTCCAGCATCCCCGTATGATTGTTTTTTGCTCTCTACTGAAAGACGGACTCAACCCAGAAACACGTGTCTAGAGATATACAGCAATGTCTGCACCAACTTTGGTGAAAAACTCCAGCTAATTTTGAAGTAAGTTTGAACTGTGTTCTGCATTTACCAGGCTGCAATGGGGCAAACTGTGCTGGGACTGTGAGGCAGTGCGTTCCCAACCCCCTTTCTGTTTAAAAGGCTCCCTTGAGCCAGCAAGCTGACGAGCTTTGGAGATGCACCTGTGTGCCTGTGAGTGGTACTGTGACCTAAGAGGAACTTGGCAGCATTTCCAGCAACCCCAGATGATTTCTTTTTTTGCTCTCTAATATTGCTGCTCTCTACTGAAGACGGGTCAACCCAGAAACACGTGTCTAGAGATATATAGCAATGTCTGCACCAACTTTGGAGAAAAACTCCAGCTAATTTTGAAGTAAGTTTGAACTGTGTACTGCATTTACCAGGATGCAATGGGGCAAACTGTGCTGGGACTGTGAGGCAGTGTGCTCCCAACCCCCTTTCTGTTTAAAAGGCTCCCTTAAGCCAGCAAGCTGAGGAGCTTTGGAAATGCACATAGGTGCCTGTGAGTGGTACTGTGACCTAAGAGAAACTTGGCAGCATTTCCAGCAACCCCAGATGATTTCTCTTTTTTGCTCTCAAATACTGCTGCTCTCTACTAAAGATGGGCTCAACCCAGAAACACGTGCCTAGAGATACACAGCATTGTATGCACCAACTTTGGTGAAAAACTCCAGCTAATTTTGTAGTAAGTTTGAACTGTGTACGGCATTTACCAGAATGCAATGGGGCAAACTGTGCTGGAACTGTGAGGCAGTGTGCTCCCAAACCCCTCTCTGTTTAAAAGGCTCCCTTGAACCAACCAGCTGACGAGCTTTGGAGATGCACCTTTGTGACTGTGAGTGGTACTGTGACCTTAGAGGAACTTGGCAGCATTTCCAACATCCCCAGATGATTTTTTTTTTGCTCTCTAATACTGCTCTTCTATACTTAAGACGGGCTCAACCCAGAAACACGTGTCTAGAGATATACAGCAATGTCTGCACCAACTTTGGTGAAAAACTCCAGCTAATTTTGTAAGTAAGTTTGAACTGTGTACTGAATTTACCAGAATGCAATGGGGCAAACTGTGCTGGAACTCTGAGGCAGTGTGCTCCCAACCCCCTTTCTGTTTAAAAGGCTCCCTTGAACCAGCAAGCTGACGAGCTTTGGAGATGCACCTTTGTGCCTGTGAGTGGTACTGTGACCTAAGAGGAACTTGGTAGCATTTCCAGCATCCCCGTATGATTGTTTTTTTGCTCTCTACTGAAAGACGGACTCAACCCAGAAACACGTGTCTAGAGATATACAGCAATGTCTGCACCAACTTTGGTGAAAAACTCCAGCTAATTTTGTAAGTAAGTTTGAACTGTGTACTGCATTTACCAGAATGCAATGGGGCAAACTGTGCTGGGACTGTGAGGCAGTGCGTTCCCAACCCCTTTCTGTTTAAAAGGCTCCCTTGAGCCAGCAAGCTGACGAGCTTTGGAGATGCACCTGTGTGCCTGTGAGTGGTACTGTGACCTAAGAGGAACTTGGCAGCATTTCCAGCAACCCCAGATGATTTCTTTTTTTGCTCTCTAATATTGCTGCTCTCTACTGAAGACGGGTCAACCCAGAAACACGTGTCTAGAGATATATAGCAATGTCTGCACCAACTTTGGAGAAAAACTCCAGCTAATTTTGAAGTAAGTTTGAACTGTGTACTGCATTTACCAGGATGGAATGTGGCAAACTGTGCTGGGACGGTGAGGCAGTGTGCTCCCAACCCCCATTCTGTTTAAAAGGCTCCCTTGAGCCAGCAAACTGATGAGCTTTGGAGATGCACCTGTGTGCCTGTGAGTGCTACTGTGACCTAAGAGGAACTTGGCAGCCTTTCCAACAACCCCAAATTATTTTTTTTTGCTCTCCATTACTGCTGCTCTTTACTGAAGAGAGGCTCAACCCAGAAACATGTGTCTAGAGATATACAGCAATGTCTGCACCAACTTTGGTGAAAAACTCCAGCTAATTTTAAAGTAAGTTTGAACTGTGTACTGCATTTACCAGGATGCAATGGGGCAAACTGTGCTGGGACTGTGAAACAGTGTGCTCCCAACCCTCATTCTGTTTAAAAAGCTCCCTTGAGCCAGCAAGCTAACGAGCTTTGGAGATACACCTGTGTGTCTGTGAGTGGTACTGTGACCTAAGAAGAACTTGACAGCTTTACCTGCAACCCCAGATGATTTGTTTTTGCTCTCTAATACTGCTGCTCTCTACTGAAGACGGGCTCAACCCAGAAACACGTCTCTAGAGATATACAGCAATGTCTGCACCAACTTTGGAGAAAAACTCCAGCTAATTTTGAAGTAAGTTTGAACTGTGTACTGCATTTACCAGGATGCAATGGGGCAAACAGCTGGGACTGTGAGGCAGTGTGCTCCCAACCCCCTTTCTGTTTAAAAGGCTCCTTTAAGCCAGCAGGCTGATGAGCTTTGGCCATGCACCTGTGTGTCTGTGAGTGGTACTGTGACCTAAGAGAAACTTGGCAGCATTTCCAGCAACCCCAGATTATTTTTTTTGCTCTCTAATACTGCTTCTCTTGACTGAAGACGGGCTCAACCCAGAAACACGTGCCTAGAGATACACAGCAGTGTATGCACCAACTTTGGTGAAAAACTCCAGCTAATTTTGTAGTAAATTTGAACTGTGTACTGCATTTACCAGAATGCAATGGGGCAAACTGTGCTGGAACTGTGAGGCAGTGTGCTCCCAACCCCCTCTCTGTTTAAAAGGCTCCCTTGAACCAACCAGCTGACGAGCTTTGGAGATGCACCTTTGTGCCTGTGAGTGGTACTGTGACCTTAGAGGAACTTGGCAGCATGTCCAACATCCCCAGATGATTGTTTTTTTGCTCTCTAATACTGCTGCTCTCTACTGAAGACGGGCTCAACCCAGAAACACGTGTCTAGAGATATACAGCAATGTCTGCACCAACTTTGGTGAAAAACTCCAGCTAATTTTGAAGTAAGTTTGAACTGTGTTCTGCATTTACCAGGATGCAATGGGGCAAACAGCTAGGACTGTGAGGCAGTGTGCTCCCAACCCCCTTTCTGTTTCAAAGGCTCCCTTGAGCCAGCAGGCTGACGAGCTTTGGCCATGCACCTGTGTGTCTGTGAGTGGTACTGTGACCTAAGAGAAACTTGGCAGCATTTCCAGCAACCCCAGATTATTTTTATATTGCTCTCTAATACTGCTGCTCTTGACTGAAGACGGGCTCAACCCAGAAACACGTGCCTAGAGATACACAGCATTGTATGCACCAACTTTGGTGAAAAACTCCAGCTAATTTTGTAGTAAGTTTGAACTGTGTACGGCATTTACCAGAATGCAATGGGGCAAACTGTGCTGGAACTGTGAGGCAGTGTGCTCCCAACCCCCTCTCTGTTTAAAAGGCTCCCTTGAACCAACCAGCTGACGAGCTTTGGAGATGCACCTTTGTGACTGTGAGTGGTACTGTGACCTTAGAGGAACTTGGCAGCATTTCCAACATCCCCAGATGATTGTTTTTTTGCTCTCTAATACTGCTCTTCTATACTTAAGACGGGCTCAACCCAGAAACACGTGTCTAGAGATATACAGCAATGTCTGCACCAACTTTGGTGAAAAACTCCAGCTAATTTTGTAAGTAAGTTTGAACTGTGTACTGCATTTACCAGAATGCAATGGGGCAAACTGTGCTGGAACTCTGAGGCAGTGTGCTCCCAACCCCCTTTCTGTTTAAAAGGCTCCCTTGAACCAGCAAGCTGACGAGCTTTGGAGATGCACCTTTGTGCCTGTGAGTGGTACTGTGACCTAAGATGAACTTGGTAGCATTTCCAGCATCCCCGTATGATTGTTTTTTGCTCTCTACTGAAAGACGGACTCAACCCAGAAACACGTGTCTAGAGATATACAGCAATGTCTGCACCAACTTTGGTGAAAAACTCCAGCTAATTTTGAAGTAAGTTTGAACTGTGTTCTGCATTTACCAGGCTGCAATGGGGCAAACTGTGCTGGGACTGTGAGGCAGTGCGTTCCCAACCCCCTTTCTGTTTAAAAGGCTCCCTTGAGCCAGCAAGCTGACGAGCTTTGGAGATGCACCTGTGTGCCTGTGAGTGGTACTGTGACCTAAGAGGAACTTGGCAGCATTTCCAGCAACCCCAGATGATTTCTTTTTTTGCTCTCTAATATTGCTGCTCTCTACTGAAGACGGGTCAACCCAGAAACACGTGTCTAGAGATATATAGCAATGTCTGCACCAACTTTGGAGAAAAACTCCAGCTAATTTTGAAGTAAGTTTGAACTGTGTACTGCACTTACCAGGATGCAATGGGGCAAACTGTGCTGGGACTGTGAGGCAGTGTGCTCCCAACCCCCTTTCTGTTTAAAAGGCTCCCTTAAGCCAGCAAGCTGAGGAGCTTTGGAAATGCACATAGGTGCCTGTGAGTGGTACTGTGACCTAAGAGAAACTTGGCAGCATTTCCAGCAACCCCAGATGATTTCTCTTTTTTGCTCTCAAATACTGCTGCTCTCTACTAAAGATGGGCTCAACCCAGAAACACGTGCCTAGAGATACACAGCATTGTATGCACCAACTTTGGTGAAAAACTCCAGCTAATTTTGTAGTAAGTTTGAACTGTGTACGGCATTTACCAGAATGCAATGGGGCAAACTGTGCTGGAACTGTGAGGCAGTGTGCTCCCAACCCCCTCTCTGTTTAAAAGGCTCCCTTGAACCAACCAGCTGACGAGCTTTGGAGATGCACCTTTGTGACTGTGAGTGGTACTGTGACCTTAGAGGAACTTGGCAGCATTTCCAACATCCCCAGATGATTTTTTTTTTGCTCTCTAATACTGCTCTTCTATACTTAAGACGGGCTCAACCCAGAAACACGTGTCTAGAGATATACAGCAATGTCTGCACCAACTTTGGTGAAAAACTCCAGCTAATTTTGTAAGTAAGTTTGAACTGTGTACTGAATTTACCAGAATGCAATGGGGCAAACTGTGCTGGAACTCTGAGGCAGTGTGCTCCCAACCCCCTTTCTGTTTAAAAGGCTCCCTTGAACCAGCAAGCTGACGAGCTTTGGAGATGCACCTTTGTGCCTGTGAGTGGTACTGTGACCTAAGAGGAACTTGGTAGCATTTCCAGCATCCCCGTATGATTGTTTTTTTGCTCTCTACTGAAAGACGGACTCAACCCAGAAACACGTGTCTAGAGATATACAGCAATGTCTGCACCAACTTTGGTGAAAAACTCCAGCTAATTTTGTAAGTAAGTTTGAACTGTGTACTGCATTTACCAGAATGCAATGGGGCAAACTGTGCTGGGACTGTGAGGCAGTGCGTTCCCAACCCCCTTTCTGTTTAAAAGGCTCCCTTGAGCCAGCAAGCTGACGAGCTTTGGAGATGCACCTGTGTGCCTGTGAGTGGTACTGTGACCTAAGAGGAACTTGGCAGCATTTCCAGCAACCCCAGATGATTTCTTTTTTTGCTCTCTAATATTGCTGCTCTCTACTGAAGACGGGTCAACCCAGAAACACGTGTCTAGAGATATATAGCAATGTCTGCACCAACTTTGGAGAAAAACTCCAGCTAATTTTGAAGTAAGTTTGAACTGTGTACTGCATTTACCAGGATGCAATGGGGAAAACTGTGCTGGGACTGTGAGGCAGTGTGCTCCCAACCCCCTTTCTGTTTAAAAGGCTCCCTTAAGCCAGCAAGCTGAGGAGCTTTGGAAATGCACATAGGTGCCTGTGAGTGGTACTGTGACCTAAGAGAAACTTGGCAGCATTTCCAGCAACCCCAGATGATTTCTCTTTTTTGCTCTCAAATACTGCTGCTCTCTACTAAAGATGGGCTCAACCCAGAAACTCGTGTCTAGAGATATACAGCAATGTGTGCACCAACTTTGGTGAAAAACTCCAGCTAATTTGTAAGTAAGTTTGAACTGTGTACTGCATTTACCAGGATGCAATGGGGCAAACTGTGCTGGGACTGTGAGGCAGTGTGCTCCCAACCCCCTTTCTGTTTAAAAGGCTCCCTTGAGCCAGCAAGCTGACGAGCTTTGGAGATGCACCTGTGTGCCTGTGAGTGGTACTGTGACCTAAGAGGAACTTGGCAGCATTTCCAGCAACCCCAGATGATTTTTTTTTTGCTCTCCAATACTGCTGCTCTCTACTGAAGACGGGCTCCACCCAGAATCACGTGTCTAGAGATATACAGCAATGTCTGCACCAACTTTGGTGAAAAACTCCAGCTAATTTTGAAGTAAGTTTGTACTGTGTACTGCATTTAGCAGGATGAAATGGGGCAAACTGTGCTGAGACTGTGAGGCAGTGTGCTCCCAACCTCCTTTCTGTTTAAAAGGCTCCCTTGCGCCAGCAAGCTGACGAGCTTTGGAGATGCACCTGTGTGCCTGTGAGTGGTACTGTGACCTAAGAGGAACTTGGCAGCATTTCCAGTAACCCCAGATGATTTTTTTTGTGCTCTCTAGTACTGCTGCTCTCTACTGAAGATGGGCTCCACCCAGAAACACGTGTCTAGGGATATACAGCAATGTCTGCACCAACTTTGGTGAAAAACTCCAGCTAATTTTGAAATAAGTTTGAGCTGTGTACTGCATTTACCAGGATGGAATGGGGCAAACTGTGCTGGGACTGTCAGGCAGTGTGCTCCCAACCCCCTTTCTGTTTAAAAGGCTCCCATTGAGCCAGCAAGCTGACAAGCTTTGGGGATGCACCTGTGTGCCTGTGAGTGGTACTGTGACCTAAGAGGAACTTGGCAGCATTTCCAGCAACCCCAGATTATTATTTTTTTGCTCTCTAATACTGCTGCTCTCTACTGAAGACGGGCTTAACCCAGAAACACGTGTCTAGAGATATACAGCAATGTCTGAACCAACTTTGGTGAAAAACTCCAGCTAATTTTGATTTAAGTTTGAACTGTGTACTGCATTTACCAGAATGCAATGGGGAAAACTGTGCTGGGACTGTGAGGCAGTGTGCTCCCAACCCCCTTTATGTTTAAAAGGCTCCCTTGAGCCAGCAAGCTGACGAGCTTTGCAGTTGCACCTGTGTGCCTGTGAGTAGTACTGTGACCTAAGAGGAACTAGGCAGCATTGCCAGCAATTCCAGATTATTTTTGTTTTGCTCTCTAATACTGCTGCTCTCGGCTGAAGATGGGCTCATCCCAGAAACACGTGTCTAGAGATATACAGTAATGTCTGCACCAACTTTGGTGAAAAACTCCAGCTAATTTTGAAGTAAGTTTGAACTGTGTACTGCATTTACCAGGATGGAATGGGCCAAACTGTGCTGGGACTGTGAGGCAGTGTGCTCCCAACCCCCTTTCTGTTTAAAAGGCTCCCTTGAGCCAGCAAGCAGACAAGCTTTGGAGATGCTTGTTTGTATTCCTTTATTTCGGCAAAGTTTGCCATAAAAGATATCATGTAAATATACATATAGGTTCAAACTAAGATATCATTAGTTATATAATACAGTCAAACATTAGGAACAAGGAAGTAAGATGGCAGTGTCCCATGTACAATACAATATAGATACTAGACAGTTTATAAATATATAAATCTCTCATAACTACTATATCCGGGCAGGAAAATCTCTACAGGTTATAATAAAAGCAAATGATTTATCATTCAAATTGTATTAAAATCCTTCGGTTACGCCACATGGCTTCCAAGAATTTGGCAACAGCAAAGACAGTCACACTTGCTAAGTCTGTTTTAAAAATTCTGGAGGAGGAGCTTACCGCGCACCCATGATGGTCGCGTGAGCTTAGAGCTCCCAGACCTTCGCCACCTCCACCGATTATCCTGTACCCTATCCTGACTTAGAGGACGGGTTCTTATTGGCACGGCCCCGCTGATCGTCTATCCGTTTTCAGACTTCGATTTGAACCCCGGGAGCCGAAGTTGTGGACTTTTGAACATTTCCGGCCTGCTCCATGGTACTGCCCCGGGTTTGGTTTCTCTGTCGTCCGGACAGTAATTGAATAACAACGGCTCATGCGGGTCTCCCTTGCCCGATCTTCTACTTTCAGTTTCGATTCTCGTGCTTCGACCTCTTTGACTTGCCTTGGTCGCCCTGGTTTATTGCTTTCTGTCTACCCACGCATCATCGACTGGTGAGCCGGACTTTCACTACTCCTTGCCTGGTGGTTGTTCCTTATCTTATTCTCCGAATTGCTGCGGGCGCATCGAGGGTAGCCATACTTACTAGGTCTCAGACTACCCTCCGGGGCGCACGACCTAAAATGGCCACCAAGCCTGAGGGAGAAAAACGCAAGACCAGACCGGCAAGTCGAGGGGGTCCTGTGCAGACTAACGTTAAGGACAGATATACCCTCGCTAAGGTCTCTCCGGGCGGATCGACTAAACCCCCGGTCAATTTTGGAGAAGAATCACCGATGGGTGAAGATCTGTCATTGAGGGACGTCATGGGCGCCATTGCCGGGATGAAGGCCACACTGGGCCAACAGTATGAAGCCCTGACCCACAAGTTGGACACGGTCGCAATCGACGTTACCCTGATCAGGGCTCATCTTGCGAAGACTAATGAGAAGGTCAAATCCCTCGATCTAAAGACATCTAGTCTTGTTACCGACGTCTCCGATTTACAGGCAGAGGTCGGTGGCCTGCGGTCCGCCAGTGACTACCTCTCTCGACGCTTGGACGATTTTGAGGGCCGTGCTCGACGAAACAACGTCCGTCTGGTTGGTGTCCCGGAGACGTTGGAACCGGGATCGGTTGACCTGCTGGTGGAGGACTTAGTCCTGAATCATCTAGCGCCCAAGGGCCTCAGCAAGTTTTTTGCAGTAGAATGTGCACACAGGATCCCGGGTGGCCAGCCTAAGCTGGGAGCTGCTCCGCATCCCATCATTGCTCGGATCTTTAACTTTCGGGACAGGGATGCGATCCTGCAAGCTTCCCGCATATCTGGTCCTACGGCGTATGAGAATACCGCAGTCAGTTTCTACCCGGACTTCACCCAGCAGGTTCAGAAGCAGCGCCTTGGATTCCAGGGGGTGAAAAAGAGACTGAGGACCAGAGACATGAAATATGCTATGCTTTTCCCGGCCCGACTGCGTGTGGTTTACAATGACCGAACATTTTTCTTTGATCATCCCGGGGTAGCTAGTGACTGGCTGGACACGCTGTCCCCGGGACGGGATCAATCTGATCATTCTGGACACTCCGGTGGAGCAGAGGGCGGCCCGGTGGAGCAGG
This sequence comes from Lissotriton helveticus, assembly GCF_964261635.1. NCBI lineage: Eukaryota > Metazoa > Chordata > Amphibia > Caudata > Salamandridae > Lissotriton > Lissotriton helveticus. The sequence continues at coordinate 646,934,898 of NC_136070.1, forward strand.
AATAGGGGGCGAAATCGGCTCCCGGGCCACCATAATGACTTTCGGCTGTGGTTTGCTGCTATGCCACTATTGCTTGCTAACGTGTTGTCTGATTGGGGTGTGGGTGGGGGTTGGGTGAATCTTCCTCCTCTGGGGTTCTTTTCGTAGAATAGTTGTATGTTAGGGCGACAGGCACACTGCAAGTTGGGATGGCTTTTGAGTCTTACGCAGGGGTGCGGGGTGGGGGGTATGGTGTTTTGGGGGGTTGGGGGGTTGCGGTTCATGTTTCTTTGTTTTTTTCAAGGCGTAGTATCGATGATCTCCTGTTTTACAGTGTCGCGTCTGGTGTGGGGGGGGATGGGGGTGGCTTATGGCATGGGGGGTAGGGGATTAAGATTACTGTGTTGGAACGTTAATGGGTTGGGAGACAGAATTAAGCGGGGTGTAGTTTTGCAGCTGCTGCGACGTTTGTCCCCTGATGTGGTTTTGCTTCAGGAGACGCACTTGCTTGGTAATACGTGCCATGCAATGAATAGGCGTGGCTATCGTCTTATTGCGCACTCAGGTAAAAAAAAAAAAAAAAAAAAAAAAAAAAATTCTGTACGCCTGCATACAATTTTTAAAACCCAAATTTTTACAATATGGTACGATCCAATGTCTTCTGGATTTAGAGTAAGCTGGACAGAAAAACAATATATGCAACTCGTTTTCCATGACACTGTCACAGCCAGGGCAATTTTTCGGAGTAGAAGATCTCCATTTGCTTGTTAAGCTCCAGGTTGGAAGTGTTCCATACCTCCACTGCAAAAACTGTTTCCTAGTAGCACTGGGATACATGTCATCTAAAATGTACTCAAATTGATAAACATCCTTGTTCCTTAAAAATATTTCTGTAAGGGTGCCGATCTGCGCATTCTGTATAGAACCCATAAGTTTATGTTCATGGTACAGTTTTGCTAGATTCTTAAGTGTAACACCGGAGCAAGCAGACTCCGGCTCAGACCATAATGAATGGAGCCCCAGTTTCCCAAGTTTGTTTCTTACATTAATGAGCCATGGCATTTTCCCCGCATTTGGAAGGCTTAGGCTTTCTCGTAGCTCCGTCCTATAATTACGAAGCTCTGGAGTTGTCCAGAGCATCTGCCAATAAGCTAGAGGTTTGAGACCCAAGTCTTCATCAAGCTGTCTGAGACCAAGATCAAGCCTCAGGGGCATGAGAGGTGTACTTTGGGGTAGAGCTAAGAGTTGCCTGAGAAATGTATTTTCAGTAACAACCAACTCATGTCTACTCACGTGACCCCAGAGTTGTCCACCGTACGTTACCGCACCCCTGGCCTGGAGTCTATAGATTTCAAGTGGTGGGCCGATCGGTTTAACTGTTGATTTATTGTTGTTTGCCAGCCTGATTATACCCCCCTCTACTTGGGCCAATTTAAGTTGGGATCTGATTACATGGTGGGTCCAGGTCATATTTTCATTAATAGTCACCCCCAGGTATTCAAAGGTATGCACCCTTTCTAATCTGGTCAAGCCTATACTAGGGTTTGGGCGTGTTGTTGATGGAGGGTTAAAAATCATTAACTTGGTCTTAAGAGCATTAATCTCCAGGCCATGCTCATGACAGAATGCCCCAAAACCGCTGAGAACACGTTGAATCCCCATAGGGGATTTAGACAGCAGCAGGGTGTCGTCCGTGAACATAATCGCTGGCACCCTGCTGCCTGCAAGCTTTGGGGCATCACTATCCGCCACCGCATTCAGGTGGCCAATTACCCCGTTGACATAGAGGCAGAACAGGGTCGGTGCCAAAACACAACCCTGTCTCACCCCCCTGTCAACGGGGAATCTCTTCGAAAGTGCACTGTTCTTGCCGCACCTCACCTGTGCAAAGTTATCAGCATGGAGCCGCCTGATTATGTTTAAGAGGTAGGGAGGGATGCCCAGGTCAGACAGTACAGACCACAGTTTCCCCCGCGGGACTAGTTCGAAGGCCGCACAGAGGTCTACAAACACGGTATAAAGGCTACCCCCTTCAATCTTCACCGTTTTCCAACATAGCAGGGTCAAACGAAAAACCTGGTCCATGGTTGATATATTTTTCCTGAAGCCTGCCTGGTACGGGCTCAGAGCTGCATGCTCTTCAATCAAGTCCAATAGGCGGTTTAAGATCAGCCTCGCAAAAATCTTTTGAGGTATATCTATGAGGCTGATAGGCCGGTAGTGGCCGGAAGTAGAGGTGAACCCTTTTTAAAGCTGGGGACAATCTCTGCCCCCAGCCAAGTACCGGGCACCGCCATCCCCCCCAGAACTGCATTGAAAATGACCGTCATATAAGGGACCCATACCTTGGGTTCATATTTGAAAAGACCTCTAAGGAGTTTATCCAAGCCTGGAGCCTTTTCTGCTGCGAGTTTCGAGATTACTGCAGTAACCTCCTCCTCCAAGAAATCGTCCTGGACATACTGGAAAGTAAAACAAGGAAAAGCACCCTCTACTGCCCCGTCTAGATCGATATTGGCAGCATTTCCAGCATCCCCAGATGATTGTTTTTTTGCTCTCTAATACTGCTGCTCTATACTGAAGACGAGCTCAACCCAGAAGCACGTGTCTAGAGATACACAGCAATGTTTGCACAAACTTTGCTGAAAAACTCCAGCTAAGTTTGAAGTAAGTTTGAACTGTGTACTGCATTTACCAGGCTGCAATGGGGCAAACTGTGCTCGGACTGTGAGGCAGTGTGCTCCCAACCCCCTTTCTGTTTAAAAGGCTCCCTTGAGCCAGCAAGCTGACGAGCTTTGGAGATGCACCTGTGTGCCTGTGAGTGGTACTGTGACCTAAGAGGAACTTGGTATCATTTCCAGTAACCCCAGATGATTTCTTTTTTTGGTCTCTAATACTGCTGCTCTCTACTGAAGACGGGCTCAACACAGAAACACGTGTCTAGAGATATACAGCAATGTCTGCACCAACTTTGGTGAAAAACTCCAGCTAATTTTAAGTAAATTCGAACTGTGTACTGCATTTACCAGGATGCAATGGGGCAAACTGTGCTGGGACTGTGAGGCAGTGTGCTCCGAACCCCCTTTCTGTTTAAAAGGCTCTCTTGAGCCAGCAAGCTGATGAGCTTTGGAGATGCACCTGTGTGCCTCTGAGTGGTACTGTGACCTAAGAGGAACTTGGCAGCATTTCCAGCAACCCCAGATGATTTTTTGTTGCTCTCCAATACTGCTGCTCTCCACTGAAGACGGACTCAACCCAGAAACACGTGTCTAGAGCTATTCAGCAATGTCTGCACCAACTTTGGTGAAAAACTCCAGCTAATTTTGAAGTAAGTTTGAACTGTGAACTGCATTTACCAGGATGCAATGGGGCAATCTGTGCTGGGACTGTGAGGCAGTGTGCTTCCAACCCCCTTTCTGAAGCTGCGTATCTAGCCCGGGGTATTTCGGACCACTCGCCTTTGCTGGTCTGGCTGGGAGGGAGGCCGCGACCACAGACAGGGGGGGCTGGAGACTGACACAATGGGACCTACAAAACAGAGGGTATCCTGGGAGAAACGGAAAGTCCAGGAGGAGTTGTGCGCACTGGAAACTAAAATTGTAGGCCTTGAACAACAGCACTTGATTGACAGAGAACCGCTGCAACAGTATAGGGACCTGACCACCAATGAGGCAAAGGCATAGGCACTTGCAACCTGCACAGGTTATACGACGTCGGGGACAAATCTGGGAAGTTCCTGGCTTCTGGCTTGGCTGAGTCGCAGAGAGAGAGATGCACGATGAGTAGAGGGAGTGACTGATAGGCAGGGACGATTGCAGAGGGGAGACCCCCAGATAGCCCAGGTGTTTTCCTCCTATTTCCAGTATTTTTATGCGGCTCGAGACCTGGGAGATACTGGCGACATAGCGGCCTACCTGGCTGAGATCCACACCCCAGTCGTAACTGAGGAAGACAAAGAAACCCTTGAGGCCGATATCACGGCCATGGAAATAAGGGAAGCCATAACTAGGCTCCGGCCAGGGAAGGCTCCAGGCCCAAATGGGCTTCCAGCGGAATTCTTTAAGAAAGGAGCTGACCTTTTAATTCCCCACCTTCTGGCGATGTATGGAGACACAGCCCAAGACGGTGAGCTCCCGCCAGACCTGAGAATGGCCAAAATTGTACTGATATATAAACAGGGCAGGCCTCCAGAAGCCTGTGAGTCGTACACAGCGAATTCTCCTCAATGTGGAGGCCAAGCTGCTTGCTACAGTTCTGGCCCTCCGCTTACACCAGGTGATCTCCGGATTGGTGCACCAGGACCAGACGGGGTTCCTACCGACTAGGGATGCAAGGCAAAACCTCCGACGGACCCATAACTGGCTATGGAGCTGCAGCACAGGAAAGACCCACATATGTTTCTCTCCCTAGATGCCGAGAAGGCGTTTTATGCAATCCACTGGAATTTTTTAGAAGCAACATTGATCAAGTTCGGTGTCGGCCCCAATTTTCGAAGATGGGTAGGTCTATTGTACACGGATCCTAGGGCCCGGGTACAAATCAATGGTGTAATGTCGAAAGATTTCCCCGTACGGAGGGGGATTCGCCAGGGGTGCCCCCTTTCGCTGCTACTGTTCGCCCTCACGGTCGAAATAGTGGCATGTGATATCCGTCAAGCCGAGGGGGTGCACGGCTTCCGAATCATACAGGCAGACCTCCATGAAGAGAAAATGTCGTTATATGCCGACGATATCCTCCTATACATGACACAGCTGACAATTACGATTCCGACGCTGTTTGAACTTCTAGACAAATATGGCTCCTTCTCAGGTTACAAGATAAACTGGCACACATTGATTCTATATAGCCCACGCCCAGAAGAAGATTGGCCCCCACTACCGGGAGCCCTACAGGTCACCTAGTCTGGATTTAAATACCCGGGGGTCCACCTGACAACCGACAAACAAGTCTCCTATCAAAAAAACATACTTAGGGTAATTAAGAACTTTGCAGAAGACGCCCTCCGATGAAAGTCCCTACCTCTGATGATCCGAGGCCAAGCGGCAATGTTCAAAATGATTACACTACCACGATTTCTGTATGCCTACAGAATGAATATTTTCCCCTACCCCGCCAGACATTTCAGACAATTAATGCCAAACTGCGCGCCCTCCTATGGCTAGGGAAGCAACCTAGAATAGCCCTAACTACACTCCAATGAAATCAATACAAGAGGGGATCTCCCTGCCGGATATAGAGGCCTATTACTGGGCGGAGCATCTCGCACCGATAAATGAATGGCTACATGCACCGGCGGACCACCCAACCTATAGGCTAGAGAGGGCCACCATGACACACCGCACAAGTTTGCACTATTTATACGGGGGAACTGGGAGGCGACGGTTGCTACCGGCCACACATATTACCGTAGATGTATGGGACAGGGCGACGAAGATGATGGGATGGACACACAAACCGACCAAGCAGACACCTGTCTGGACCTGTACGTGGCTGAAAGAGCTGCACAAATTTACCGGCTTAGGTGGGTGGGACACCACAGGGATTTCAACGCTCGGACACCTAGTGGTAAAAGGAGAGCTTAAGACGTATGACTCCCTAAGGGCGGAATATGGGCTGACCCCAGCGCAGTTCTTCAAATATGTACGTTTGCGTCATGCCTGGAAGGCTGAGGTAGCGTTAACAGCTCCACTACCGGAGTATGCCCCCCTTGAGGGTCGACTATTACAAGAACAGGTCCCCAATAAACTTGTATCCTTGACTTATAAAACGCTGAACAATAATGCACCAGACGGGTTAGGGAAACTGAGGACAATCTTGGAGCGGGACGTGGGCGACATGGACACCGTAGACTGGAAGGCGGCCCTGATGCACCACAGGGAGGTAGCAATCAAAACCCGACTACGTCTCATCCAATACAAAATACTGCACAGGATCTATTATGACATGGTTAGAATGCACCGCATAGGCAGGGCTAGTGACTCTTGTTGCTTGAGATGCGGACTCCCCCAGGATACATTTTTCCACACCCTGTGGAAGTTCCCCATCATAACCACTTATTGGACGCGTATCTTGGGTGAGCTGAGTAACATTTTGGAGGTGATGTTACCGATGGACCTTAAGTTTGTGTTACTGGGAATAACCACGGAGATAGATCTGACTCGCCCGCACTTGATCTTTGCCTTGCTGGCACTAGTAGTGGCAAAGAGAGATTTAGCACAAGCATGGGGAGCACAATTACCTCCAAAGGTGGGAGATTGGCCGAGAGGAATGGACATGTACATGGCGGCAGAAAGAGTGACATATAAAGCTAGGGGCTGCCCCCGAAAGTTTCATAAGGTCTGGGGGAAATGGAGAAAGTACCATGGATTTAATGTGGGATTGGGAACTGATTGAAAAGCTTCTGGGCACATAGGCTAGGATGTTGCCTGTGGTCCACGGCTTGTGGTTCTTTAGAAAAAAGGGGACCCCTATAGTAGCAACTAGCTATAACATAGGGAAATAGACACAGTGTAAGAAAATTATAGCTAGAACCAGATAATAACCAAGAACTTATATAATGAAAATACCTTTATATTAAAAGTGAGAACATGTGAGATCACATTTTCCACGGCTTGTGGTGCATGACACTGGGACCTAAGGGACCCCACTTGAAGGATGCCACATGTAGGGACTTGGTGTTTGATGGGCTAGGAATGGACAATATTGAATTGCTGTATGCAACATCACTGAAATGGATGAGGAGCGGAGGGGCGGGCAGGTGCTTGATGGGGTGGAAAATTAACTGTGATGTGCCAATTATGAGTAAGTTGATTCAAAATGCCAATAAAAAAAGTAAAAAAAAAAAAGAAGACTACTTTCTGCCCCCCTTTCACTTGCCCGTACTCCCTGCATCTACCGAAGTAGAGGACGCTACTTCTCACACATCGCAGCAGAGACCTGGAATAGCCTCTCCACATACCTCCGGACAATCTCCTCACTTTCAGAATTTCAAATGGCTCTCAAGACCTGGCTGTTGGAATAAGCCTGTGTGGCCTGCAGGCCCATGAATACTCTATCAGGTGATTAGCCATGCTTTATAAATCCTGATTGATTGTTCGATTGACCATTTCCCTGACAAGCCTTGGTCTGCTAAACTTCTCTACCCTGAGGGCCTAGTGTTAAAAGGGTACACTTGTTGCTCATTTTTTGGTTCATCTGTAAGTTTAGCCACAGGACGCCATTGGTAAAAGTAAAAGGCTCTCATTGTTATAAATTAAGATCAGTAACAATTTTCTGTCTTTTGCCGCCTAAAATGATACAACATGTCTTAAAGGCTACCTAAGAGACATCTCATTTTGCCCTGTAAGTTATAGTCAGTGGATTAATCGGGGTAGGAGTAAGAAATAAAGTCGGCCTGCTGCAGTCTCAGTTCATGTAATACATATTGTCTCAGCTGTCAGTAAACTTGTATAATCTCTTGTAAAATGTTTTTGCGGACCACTAATTACTGTTGGTCTCTTGGTAGGTGAGAGGTGTATTCTACTAATGCTGGGCATTTCTGACAGGTAACATTAATGGACTCGCCCACTCTGGCTCCATGACATGTGGTAACCCTCCTTGATATCACTTAATGTGCTCTGAATATGTTAAGAGAAGCTCTTTGCATTGGTAATGATGATTTTGGGCAGGTATAATAGCAAGTAATTTCTTTTCATCATGTGTTATTATCGGCTGCAGCTACAGCTACCCATTAATAATAGATTTAACGATTGAACATGTCCCTGGAATTAATGTGACTTCTTCTTCTGTCAGTAGGAACTCTATTCCCTGCCAAGTCGGCTGTAACCACAGGATGCACTTTCTGGGAAATATTTACTTCATCAGCCACGATTTAGTAACATTGAGGTTTCTTTTGTATCTGTTACACTTAACAAGCCCTGATGGATAAGGGTGACAAATGCAAAAACAACAGTTGATGGAGAGAATGCAGAACAATGTCATACATTCATCCCAGTACAGAAATCTGGGCCTACATCCATCGTTTTTTTGCTCACCATGCCATTCCAGTTTAGACATGGCCATATGCAAATCAGCCTTGACCCTGTGCCCCATGGGAACAGTCCAGCCCAAACTGCCAAGCCAGGTCCTCCCTGGACTGGAAAGAAGCATCCTAGGACCGGTTTCGGGCTTTCAGCCCTCATCTGCCAGGATAGCTTGATTCCAGTGGCATGGAGAGCACAGGACTCACGTCTGAGCATACCCGTCCCACTCGGAGGTGACAAATGCAAAAACAACAGTTGATTGACAGAATGCAGAACAATGTCATACATTCACCCCAGTACAGAGATCTGGGCCTAAATCCATCGTTTTTTTTTCACCATGCCATTCCAGTTTGAACCCAGCCATATGCAAATCAGTCTTGACCCTGTGCCCCATGGGAACAGTCCAACTCGAACTGCCAAGCCAGGTCCTCTCTGGACTGGAAACAAGCATCCTAGGACCGGTTTCAGACTTTCAGCCACTGGAATCAAGCTATCCTCCTTAGGTCTTAAAGACTTGTACCCCAAAAGGCAGTTGGTATGGGACTTTAGTGAGGCACTATCCCCAATAATATGAGTTTTCATACCTCAAGTAAAGATGAAGTAACACGGTGCATCACAAGGAAAGAAATCTGTTCTAGAGAGTGCTGAATTAAGCCTGCCATAAAAAGCACCAAACCCTCATCCTGCTCATTTGATTCCATCCCTCCCACTTTTACAAAACAACAAGCAAATTCTCTCTCCCAAAGGACACTTTGAGACAGACAGCAACTGGGGATTGTTTACTAATTACCTTGTCTCTGACCAATGCCAGAGAAGCCATATGACCCTCAGTTACATCTCTGCCTTCTTCTTAGAATGAGTCAAGAGTAAAAAAAGTCATTTGAGGTCACTTTTTAAAAAAAATTCCCAAGAAAGATGTATGTGCCCATTACCCTGCTCAAGGATACTGCATAACAATTCAAAGAGTGAGATTATTTGTGTCCCTTGAAACACTCCTAATTGTGATGAGGGTTGAAAATAGTTGAAAACCATTAATAAATGTGTTTTTATGGTAATTTGTGTAAATGTGATTTCCTAGGTTCTTCATGGCTTTTTAATTGCTGGCATAAGCGTTTACATAAACAAGGGACGAATTAGTAGGCCTGGGCGGAGTTCACAAAGTCATAAAAAAACTCCACTGTGCTCTGCTGAGCTCCGCATGCGGCGGACTGAGTTAAGTCACGCTACAGATGTTTCGTACTGGGATTATTACAGCACACATGGCACCACCTGCAGCACAAGAGGGTACAGCTTCCTTCTGCCCCTTGAGCTGATGTTCTACTCGAGTGGCAGCTTTTTCAACGCAAGTGGCAGGCTTCTCAATGTGAGCAGTAATCACCTGCTGTGACCGCCCGTGTTGAGAAATCTCCCCGGGAGATAGTCTAGCGGTGGGTTGCCAAATTAACGTTGGCAACCCATCCGAGAGGAGAATCTCTGTTTCATGCTACTACGCAGAGTTTTTTCGAAACCCTGCACTCTGTGCGGAGAGCAGAGTAGGGAAAACTCTGCAAACTCCGCGAGTGGAGCAGTTTACCCCCCAGGCTAATGAAAGGAATTCTTTATTTCATATTGCTTCCCTTGCACAGGACTGACACAAGTGAATTAATAGACAAAGATCAGTGGGTCCCTGTGTTTCAAACTTTTGAATGTGATTGAAGAAACATGTTTAATCCAAATCTTAAATTCTGCATAGAAAAACCTTGCTGAGAGTGATTTTTCATGAGTGACGAATGGTGATGCAATGGGTCCCACACCTACTTAGTTTTGAAAATCGATCTTGAAGGATTACTGTGTAGCCAAGAATATATGAGAGTTCTCATTAAAGGCAAAAGGCAAGATTGATTTATTATCTTTAAAAAATATATATTTACTGCAAAGGGCCCTAAAAATAGATTACATACAAAAAATGTACAATGTTTATATTCAGTGGGTCTGGGAAACAGCATTCGCAATACAAATATTTTAAAGAGTCCGATCCACATTACAAATAGTAGGCAATTTAAAATTCATCATAGCTGTACAATAACTATTTACAACTGCTTAATATTGCTCAGGTTGTGATGAACCAACGTGTCAAGACTGATATCAGTTAATTATTTGATGTAGGAGCCCCAGACCGGAGGAAGCAAAACTTCATTGTCATTCAAGGTGATCCTCAACCATACTCCTGAGATAAGGTCATCATCCTTCACCAAATCACAAAAGTCGAATCTTCGTGTTTCTCTATGGCTGGTGAAGCTTTACTGTTCAATGATTTCTGACGGTTCTCTGCGTGTCCTCTGGTGGGATATGGTGTTTCAGCTCTGAGTGCTTATCAGAAAGGGAGATGGTGAGGGATCCTCAATAAATGCTATCGGTGATATCAGCCACAGTGGTCCGAATCAAAGGCCAAAGAGATGGCACTTAGGCTGGTACCTGGAAGTTGAAAAGGTACATGGTCAGATAGGTCAAGTAGGCAATTGTCCATCCTTACAGTGCAGCAAGCAATCGAGGCACCATGAGCTCTTAAGATATATTTTGCCTTGTTTCCAACTTTGGCTTGCAAAGAATTTGAATACATTTATCCAAGGTGAAGGGGATTCAGCACTGAAAAGATTGTGCCTCCTCAAATATAATAAGAGGTAAGTTAGTTCATAAAAATGTGCTGCCTTCAAATATTGTACTCCCGCAGCTGCCTCTGGCTTTCTTCAGTGTCACACCCTCTACTACACAGGATTGAAGACTCTGTGAAGTCCCTAAACAGGCAGTAGGTGTTTTGTAATCAGATGGATTATTTTTAACAATGTGATCCCGACCTGATAAATGCCAGACTTACACTCCAGGGGGCAGACACCCATGCTTACTCATAGCCCCCTCTTGCATCTGAACTAGATTTTCAGAATTATTATGCTCTTCTTTGGAAATCACAAAGCATCCATACTGGGATTACAGCCAAGCTCTTGGTGGCTGTATTTTCAGATGATACATCTATGAATTCATAAAAACAAAAAGTAACGGTCCACTGTCTTTCTCTTCTAAAAGGTTTTGCACCCAATCTTTCCCAACATAGACGTATTTCTTTGATGACAACTGCTTTGGACAACCCTACCCCAGAATCGCTCCTTCTTCAGCACCAATGGGATGTGATCCCTCAGTCTCTCCAAGTCCATTGTTGGTTACATATTTCTCTACATATTTCTCTAGACTTGAAAACCTATGTATTTCGTTCCTCTTCAACACACCCAATTGTAATGTAATTTAAAACATTAATCAAAGGCCTTCTGTCAGAAGTGCTGCTGGAATTATGAGTCTATGAAGGGCCAATTGTACTCTTGAACGTCTGGTACAAGAATATTGTGGCACGCTAATGCCATGGACAAAATATCGAGGGACAAAATATTGAATGGTAAATGCAAAGAGGGGCAGATATATTTACCATTCTTAATTCCACATAAACGAAGATATATGTATATATATTTTTGATACACATATGTGGAATTAGGTACAGAACATCTGTTCATATTTACCTTTTGATATTTTGGCTAGCTTTTTTGTCAGTTATATTAGTGTCCGACAATATCAATGTTCAGGAGGCACATTTGGAAGGCTATATTATGGGACACAGTGAAAAGTATGCAGAATAATTTATTACATTTTGTGAGAATAGTATTCTGCTATTTTATCACACATTAATGCTGTTCTCCCAAAAAGCTTTGCCTCTCGTATCCCAGTATAGCACGTGGGTGAGGTAATCTGGTGAGTACTTAATGTTTGCCATGGCGCAGCACCATGTGTTGTTTTTGATTATTCTAAACTATCAATACATTTATTTGTGTAAATCTGTAATCTATGTAGCATAGGGTGGATTATTTGGTAAGTACAGCAAACCCAAAATTGTATGGAAGAAGCGCCTGGCTACCCTCATGGGTGACAAGCAGCACTGTACAAATCCACCTTGCATTTACATTATATTCCAGTGATACCATCGATTAGTGATGGTTTGTTGTGGGATCCTTTCAATCTGATAGTACTCACACTCTCACTCACATTGACAGAAAACAAAAGCATCAAAATCTTACCTCACCCTACTTAGAAAGTATGTAGTCGCACAACTTGAGAGTGTTTTTCATACTTTTGATCATGTCCTCGAGCTGGTAGATAGAGAGAATGGAAACGAGAAGGCTATTTAGATGTGACAACATGCATAACAGATGACTTATTTTTCTAAAAAATTGTAAACTGTGGGCATTGCCAGTAACTAGTTGATCCCAGGGAATAGGAGATTGCTCTCTCTGTTGCTCATTGCCAATGCAGCTGAATCCTTTGCCTGATTTAGAAGTGAGGATAGAAAAAGCTAAATTTGCTTCTACGGTGAAAGGGAATTTTCGATCCCATAGTTCCTTGCTCATCCACAAATACGATCAACCCCTGTGTGCTTTGTTCTCTTCTGTCACAGAAGAGGTTAGTCTTGTAGTCAGAAGGGTGAGTGTTTTAATTAATTCCTTTTTCCAGCAAAAGATAGCTTCCACATTTATCCATTTACACTGTGCACTAAAACCAGCGTTGAAGTTACGAAATCGGTCCTACCTCTCTAAGGGTACCACTGGATGAGAGACTGAGTGAGTTACTACACCATTCACTCCTTGGTAATATTGTAATGAATTCCTTTTGTTTCTGAGAATGGAGTACCGTTTCCATGGGCAGTTATTCCTCTGGTATCTTGTGTATTTACTTTGTTTCGTGTAGATGGAATGGAAGCAACAGAGTTTGAGAGAGGGCACATGAACTTGATGGTATAGAACTTTAAAGAAGACTCACATATTTCTCAGCTGCAATGGTGGGCATGTCGAAGGCGTCCCTCTGTTCCGGTGGTGTTACTTCTTCAAGCAGAATAGATGGATCCTGAAAATATATTTAAAATATCATCATTACCAAGACCATTGTCAACACATCTAGACTCTCATGAGTCTCACAGAGACAGAAGTCACAAAAGGCTGCACACCTCAAGAAACTAAAAAAAAACATTTGTACAGCAAATAGCATACTATGTTCGATTCCTATTGGGCATTTCAAGGCCTTAGCGCCATGTGTTCATCCCCTTTAAAAGCAGAACTATTACTTTTGCGAGTAATGGATCAAAGATGCAGAAACAGTGAATAATGGTAAGCTGACAGTGTACAAGTGTGCTGCTACCAGAAGTGGGCACTCTGCTCTTGACCCAAGAAATTGTGTATGTCTCTTTCTAAACAATACAGTATCTACGTTATCTGATGAATACCATCCTGGCTCCCAAAGTTCTTGCCTACTATTGACAAATCACACACCTCGACTACATTGTTTAGAGCATCAAGAAAGAAATTGCTGGGAGGAGTTGCCAAGTAGTGTAAGATGGAGGCTACATTTTACGCGAGCTCCTTGCCAGTTCCGAGAATCCTGCTGAATCCGACCCTTAGGCTACCTTTTTTCAGCCGTAACTACCGGTGCGGTGGCCCATATACTAACCATTTTTGGCCCACCGGAGCCCATCCAGGGAGCCCGGGATGAGAGACAATTTTGTCGATGGACAGCCTGGGTGTTCATAAGACCTGCCTGGAGACGTGTCTGCTGGTGACAAACATCACCTGAAGCTGTGAAATCACAATGGTGAACCTCCCTGTGCATCAACTCCTGGGTCGTGCAAGCGAGAGTAGACAGCCAAGTGGCCGGGGTGTGGCACGAAGCCGCTTTCATTTCCAAGAGCTGGCTGGAAACAGCAGAACAGGTACCTTAGAGTGGAGGAGCCGGACTGGGCGCCACACGTGGCCAGGGCTGCAACTGCAGACTGGGCGAGCCGACTATGGAGCAACCTTTTCTCCGATGCAAAAATCCATGTTGTGGCCCCTACTCTTGTACCCTTTGTCCTACCCAAGCCCATGCAGGTAGCCAGGGATAAGAGAAAAGCATTAGGCAAAAACGACATGTCGGAAGACTGGACTGCTGCCAACGTACCCATCCGGAGCTGCAATCCCACAGCGGCGATCCATCTTTACCTCCGTATAGACTCTTGGGGCACAAAGGAAACAGCCACATGGGAGGGGAGTGGTAGGGACCGCTTTTCATGTTTTGGCAGCCACATCAGATTGTGACAGCCAAATTGGTGGGCCAGAGTAGCGGAGATTGGATAGGCAGCATGGGCATCTAGGACTAAGATTACAGCCCAGGTGGGCCGGGACCCACACACGATGTCTCGCCCCAAAGGTAGAAGACTGGGTACATGGCTTCAACCTCAGGAGGTGATCCCCCTCTGGGAGTCCAGAAATCCTGGGAGACTGCTACAGCCAATGGGGGGGGGGCCAGTGACGGCCCAGCCTTACTCCACGCCTGATCACTGTGGCGTCTCAGGAGGACATCTGGAGAGAGGAGTGGAGAGAAAGTGCCCCAGCACTGGGCCAGTAAGACATGGCCTCACAGAAACACGCGCGGGCAGATGTCCCTTGCATTGTGTGTAGGGAGGACCCTCCCAGCTGGTAGACCTGCCAGATGGCATGGGGGACCAGCACCCAGAGAAATTCCTCACAGAATAGTTCAGAACCAGGGTCCCGGACAGTGAGCTATCCCCCTACTTCGTTCTGGAAAGAGCACACAGAGCGCTGGCCCCATGCCCTCTACTGGTGACACAGCCTAGAGCCATTATCATTAGGTTACTGAACTTTTTAGGTAGAGACTCTATCCCACGGCAGGCACGCCAACATCAAGACGTCCTTTGCACCAACTCCAAGTTTATGCTCTTCCCCGATTACACAGCTAAGTGCAGCTCCTTCGTAAATGTTTCTTAGAGGTTAAGTGGAAAGTCAGGCTATGTACATTGAATGTGCTGATGTACCCTGCCAAACTAAAAGTTATGTATCAGTAGGGAACCATTTTTATTTTAAAGTCCAGAAGAGACCTGGATCTGAGCGTCGGAGATGAAATAACTGCCCATATCAACAAAGGAGCCAATGACATCTCGGGAGACTGAAGGGGGTCAACCATCCCACTCGAGGCTGAAATGCAGCAGACTGATAGGAGGCCAAATATGGTTATAACAGGAGGATAAACATAGGGCATCCTCCTCACAGAGCTCTGGTGAGTACCAGGGAGGGGACCCTACTAGTGGATAATGAGATATTATTCCGCTGTATAAAGGAGGGGTTTAGTCTCCTTCCTTTCTTTCCTCCATGTAGAGCTACAAGTGTTTTCTCATTCACGGAGGGAGAAGAGACACATTGCCTCTGGGGAGAGGGGCTGGCCCGAGGCAAACCACTCCCCACTACACAAGATTATTGTGGTTACTTTATTTTGCTTTAGTATTACATTGTATTGTATGTTGTTTCTATTGGGGTTGCTTTTTTAGAGGTGAAAAATGCTTCCACTTAGAGGTGTTGAGTAGAGGGTTGTTGGGGGGAGAGTTGGGTACTTAAGGGTTGATTTGGTCACAATACTACGTCTCATGCAAGACAGATTGCGGACCCCAGTCAAAAGGGCGCAATTACCTGCCATGACCTCTGGCAACAACACCATCCTCTACAAGCAATTGTCTTGGAATTTCAGTGGGTTGATGGATAAAATAAAATGCACAACAATCCTTCGACAGGCCCACAATCTGGTCCTAGTGGTTCCATTGTTGCAAGAGAAACATTTTCTTGGGAATAGGGGTACCTTTTTGGACACTATGTCTTTAATCATGCAGGGTTCACTAGGGGTTCCAGAGGAGTTACTTTTCCCTTGATGGTCATGGACACTATCTAATATGCCATAGATAGATATGTGGTGGTTACGGGCTTCCTGTTTGGCATTCCATTGGCAGTAGTGTCTGTGTATATTCCACCGACCCTGCAGGCGTCTACGATGAAAAATCTGATGACAGTTATCACCTTGGGCATGGATGAGGAGCTTATCGTAGGGGGGATTTCAATGATGTCATGTACCTACAACTTGATTTGAAAAGAGGGGCTAAACCATTGCACCATAGGCGGAGTCCCTGCAGATATGTAATCTTTGGAGAGCAAATAACAAGTCGGCATGTGAGTTCACATATTATTCTCACTCCCATAGGTCACATTCAAGACTAGACTACTTCTTCCTCCCAGCTGCTGGACTCTGATAGTCATCAGGGGCTACAATTCATGCAGGGGTACTGTTGGGCCAATCCCCGATTTAATTAACTATGGAGCTGGGGAGGTGTAGGTCTAACATGCACTGGAGCCTTTAGTTTGGGTGGCGGAAGGATGTTAGGTTTTAAGAACACATGAAGAAAAAGATAGAACTCTACTTAAGAGCAAGCTCCACAACAGAAGTCTCCCTAATTACATTGTGGGAGGCAGTGAAAGCAGTTCTTTGGGGGTTAATAATGGCAGACTCGCCATTCAGGTAACAGAGACCGAATTGCCACATCGCTGGAGCGAGTGGCAAAGGGTTCCCATTTATCTTAAACCACTTCTGCTCAGGAGACCTTGCGCTCTTTCACTTTTTAATCAGCTAAATTCGCCTTTGAGTCAAACAGCGCTCACCTTGTCAATCACCCCCTTCCTCGGTCCACCACTGACGTAGTCAGATTTTTGTGGAGGGAAGGCGGGACCGGAAGTGATTACAACTTCCCCTCGCTTGCGGCGCAGGTTAGCAGGCTAGTTGTTCTGCCCACCCTTAGTAGAAGAACTGAGCATTCACACGCGCTGGCAGACTCGCCATTCAGGTAACAGAGACTGAATTGCCACATCGCTGGAGCGAGTGGCAAAGGACTCCCATTGATTTTAAACCACTTCTGCTCAGCAGACCTTGCGCTCTTTCACTTTTTAATCAGCTAAATTCGCATTTTAGTCACACAGTGCTCACCTTGTCAAACACCCCCTTCCCCGGTCCACCACTGACGTGGTCAGATTGTTGTGGAGGGAATGCGGGACCGGAAGTGATTACAACTTCCCCTCGCTTGCGGCGCAGGTTAGCAGGCTAGTTGGTCTACCCTGTTTTACCATAAAAGAACAATGCCATTCTGTTCGCGCAGCGGACGTGCGCAACGGGCGCACCGAAGGCGCGCCAAAGACAAACTCGTCTGTGCCCGTCAGTGCCAGAACTGGCCCAGGGCCAGGAATCGCTGCCCCCCCTCCCTCAGCCCCTAGAATTTACACTCGGGAGACACTACTAAACTTCAGACAGGTCACAAATACACCAAGCCTTCACTTATTTTCTCTGGAGGAACAACAAAGCAACTGCACTCACTGCTTCTACACTCTATCACTATCTCCAAAGATAATCTCACCCCCCATCGAGCACTCAATAAGCATGGCCCTGCTGAACTGCAGGTCCCTCCCCAAACACTCCTTGGAAATCAATATGCTTCTCCAAGACACAGAACTAGATGTTCTGTTTCTGACAGAAAGTTGGCTATCCCCAAGCTCAGAGCCAGACGTCGTTCAAGCCCTCCCCGCAGGATACCTCACCCCCTCACCCAACGCCTCGACAGAATCACTGGGGAATCACAATCATTCACAAAAGTCACCTCTCCTGCCGCATACTAGACAGTCCGATTCTTGATTGTGAAAACGTTCATTTTATCATCCAACTCTCCCCTTTAAAATCACTTTCGGGCATTCTCCTGTACCGCCCACCAGGAGCACATGGACAGTTCTGTAGCTCCCTGATGGAAGCCATCATCTCACGTGCCTGCTCCTCTTCCAACTTTAAAATACTGATAGATCTAAACCTCCACATTGATGACCCTTCAGACAAAGTGGCAGGGGACCTAGCACTTGACCTGGTTTCCTACCACCTTCTCTTGAAAATCCACCAAGCCACACATGTAAAAGGCCATTTACTAGACCCCATCTTCTCAAACACCACCAAATTAAAAACGAGCACCTTTCAACATCCTGAAACTTAGTGACACCCACCATCACCCCATCACTAACTTAACACCTCCCTAGAACTGGGCACCCTCCCACCAATTGGAAAAGGGCTACAGTTAGAGCACTGTTAAAGAAATCCCATCTGGACCCCCTAGAGCTGGGTAACTACCGGCCCATATCCTTATTGCCTGGAATCAGCAAGGTGGCAGAGAAATTCGTTAACCAACAGCTCTCCGGCTTCATCGAATCCAACAGACTCCTACACCGCTCACAGACAGGCTTCCGGCCTGGCCAGGGCACAGACACCGCCCTGATGGCAGTGGTGGAAGAGGCGCGAATGGTCCTGGACGCAGGTGGATCTGCAGCAGTGATCCTCCTAGACCTAAGCGCTGCCTTCGACACGGTGGACCACTCGATACTTGTCCATCGTCTAAGCAGAATAGGAGTCACAGGTTCAGCAATATCCTGGCTCAAATCTTTTCTAGAATATAGAACCTTTCAGGTCACCGAAGGCAACATTAGATCCAGAGCTGTGCCACTCCAATAAGGGGTGCCTCAGGGCTCATCCCTAAGCCCTACACATTTCAACGTGTATATGTCCCCTCTGGAAGAAATTGTAGCTCCTTTCGGCATCAACCTGGCCACGTATGCCGACGACACCCAACTCGTGGTCTCTGTAAATCAGACGGACCACTGCCAGGAAAATCTATGCTCCTGTCTGAAAGAAATCTCCAGATGGATGAGCAAATCTCTTCTCAAACTAAATGGAGACAAATCAGAGATCCTAGTGCTAGGCAATCAATCTAAACTCACCACAAAACTTTTGTGGCCATCGTGCATGGGACCAGCTCCCGCTCCCAAAAAAGAAATAAAAAGCCTGGGTGTCTAGCTCGATCAGGACCTCAATTTTCAAACACAAGCTAGGAAATCCGCGGGAACCTGCTTTGGTCTCCTACGCACGACACGTAAAATCCTTCCCCTTTTAACCACCACTCCAGAACACTCCTCATTCAGGGTCTCATCCTGTCCAGACTGATTACGGAAACGACCTATATCTTTGCGCCCCGAAATCCTTCATAAACAAACTTCAACGTGTCCAGAACTCTGCAGCTAGGCTGCTAACTGGCACAAAAAAACGATGTCTCGCTAAGCCTGCCCTAAGCGCCGTACACTGGCTCCCAATCCATGAGAGAATCAATTTCAAATCCCTCTGTATTACACATAAAATTCTACAGGACAAGGGCCCCCCAATCTTGAGATCCCTGATCAAACCATACAAAGCCAACAGGAAGCTAAGATCCGACCACCTCTTTCTGGCAAACGTTCCAAGAATTAAGAAAGCGCGGTCAGGAGGACGCCTATTCTCATACAATGCCTCCAAGCTCTGGAATTCCCTTCCCCTCAACATTCACAGGGAAACCAACCTACTAAAATTCCGTAAGCTCCTGAAAACCTGGCTGTTCCCTTAGGTCTCTTCTGTTCCCGAGCTAATTCCACGAGTCCAGCACTGGGACGCCCCCGGGTAGCTACGCGCTTTACAAATCCACTTCCAATTCCAATTCCATACCCTGTGGGAGGAGAAAGAAAAGTACAGCACTGGAAAGGCAGATTGGGGAATTCGAATATCGCCTGAACCAAATGATAGATCATGACACATTTTGTAGTCTAGAGGCTACTAAGGAGGCCCTTAAACAGAAACTGATGACTCATGCCAGGACACCAGTGTCTGATTTTTTAAAACCGAGAGTACGAATTTGAGGCAAGACAGGAAAATAGCTAAACATGCTTGCAGCCAACTCTGGAAGACAGGTTTGTCCCATAGACATGGGGCCCGACAGTGAGGTGACCCATTACAAATCACACATTACTATCAGGCAGTTTACCAATCAAAGCCGCCGGGCGGGTTGGAGCAACAAAACCTCTTAGCTGCAAACCTGGTCATGCTGAGGCTCTCCAGCAGTGAGAGGGTGAATTTGGATGCTCACATGTCGAAGGAGGAGTTATATGCAGCCTTGTAGGAGATGCAATCTGAGAAGGTACCTGGTTCAAATGAATTCACGATTTGCAATTCTTGGAAATGTTTGCATCAACACTACTCTCACTTCCTCACGAAGGTTGAAGCTGCAGAGACAGCTTTGCTACTTCCTTATGATATCTGGAGTGCCTCAGTGGTAGCCCTCTCCAAACCATAGAGCCACCTACAGACTGCGAGTCTTACAATCTGATCTCCCTAATAAATATTTAAGTCAAAATAGTTGCAAAGGCCTCAGCAACCAGGCTACTGAAACAGGTGAAACCCCTAGTGCACTGCGATCAAAATGGCTTTATGCCAGTCAGAAGCACAAGCCTTGTCTTAGGAGGCTAAATATGTACTTGGACCACATACATTCTGTATCTGACCACACAGCCATGATGCAACTTGACTTTGAGAAGGCCTTTGGCCCATTTGAATGGTCTTTCCTCCACAATATCTTAAAAAATATTCATTTTGGTCCTAGATTCCTTTAGTATGTGAGGCTGTTATACATGATGCAATGGGCAAGGGTCAGAGTGAACAGGATTTACTCACAGCAGTTCCAGATAGGCAGAGGCCTGCTGTCTCCTCTCCTGCTCACTCTTGCAACTGAATCACATGCCAAATAGATTGGCGGGACGTGCAGGTGGAGAGCTTGAGGTATGGCGGAAAATTAGAGGGCTGCATCTTTTTGTATGCAGACAATGTCCTCCTTTATATCCCGTGCCTAAACCAATCCATCCTAAAGCTAATTTATATTCTAAAAATCTGCAAAGAAGTGTCAGGCCTGAGGGTGAACTGGGGGAATCAGCCATAAACCCTATGGTGGGTTCTGCTCCAGATTTACTTTCAGACTCCCCGGCGAGCTGGAGTTTTTAAATACTTGGTGTTAGACTAGTCAGTCTTATGGTGGTCTTACCTCAATCTTTTTGCTGCACATTTTGCTGAATATTTTGTTGCCCTAGGACTTTGAGCACTTTACCACTGCTAATCAGTGCTAAAGGGCATGTGCTTCTTCCCTAAACATGTGTGCAATTGGTGTATACTTAATTGACCTATTTAATTTACTTGTAAGTCCCTTGTAAGTTGGTATACCATATACCCAGCCTCTGTAAATTGACTGCCGCTAGTGTGCTGCAGCCATGATTGTCCCACCAACAGAAGACGCCTGTCTAACCCATCTCGGGCTGCCACTGCAGTGCCTTTGTGGGCAGTTTACTGCCACTTCGACTTGGCATTTAAAACTAATTTCCAAGCCTTAAACTTCCATTTTATTGCATATAAGTCACCCCTAAGGTATGCCTTAGGTAGGCTTAAGGCAGGGTGGTATGTGAGCAAAAGGTAGGACATTTACTTTATAGTTTGCATGTCCTGGTAGTGACAAACAGCATGTTTAATTTTTCACTACTGTGAGGCCTACTCCTCTCATAGATTAGCTTCTGGAATTCCTTAATACACTTTTTAAGCTATAATTCCTGATCAGATGATCAGAGAGGAGTAGCTGTTTCCTGTTTCATATGTTTGAATGGTAGTGATAAACCCTACTTACTGGTGACGTTGAATTTAACATTACTATTTTAGAAATTCCACTTTTAGAAAGTGGACATTTCTCTGCACTTACTGCTTTGTGTGCCTGACAGCCCGTCTCCAATGCATGTCTGGGGTGACGGACAGCTATTCTTTGTGCATTCCCTCTAGACAGCCACAACACAGGAAGGAAAGGTGGGTTTGAGTACCCATCTACATACATCTGCATTCTGATGGCCTTGCCTGGGCTGGATGGAATGGAGAGGTTAACACTTCACTTGAATAGGTAGTATCCTGTCCCCACACAAAGGACTGATTACCCCCCACCGATAGCCTGGCAGACAGGTCTGGCCTATAAGGGGAACATGTGCATTTAAGAGAGCTGCTTTGAATTCATCCCACGCCACAACAAAGGCACTTTTGGGTATAAGTACTGGGTTTCTGACCAATCCCCCCCCCCCAAAAAAAAATTAGGCACTTCAGGATCTTGAACTTGAATCTTTGTTACAAGGACTGTTGTGCTGTTTAAATAACTAATCTTTGGACTGCAGGCTTGGAAGGTTTGCTTTTCTCTTGTGTTTCCCTGCTGTCTGCTGCTCTTTGACTCTGATGAAGGAGAACTGGACTCAACCTTCCCTACAAGTGATCTCCAAGGGCTTGTTGGCTTGCCTCCTCTTGCTTGAGACTCAGGGATATCAAAGTTTCTACCCCTACTCCTGCGCCTGAACTCACTGGATGTGGCCCAGATACTTGCTGCACGGAATTTGATGCATCTTCTGTCTGTGTATATCAGAACGGGTGCATCGATCCGGTTGCGCAAGTAAAATGAGCACATCACATTGGAACCAGCACTTTGCCTTCAGAGATCGATGCATCAGACAGAGTACACCGCCACTGCTGCTTGGTGAGATTGATGCATCCCCTCGACTGCGTGGTAGAATCCGATGCGACAAATTGTTTGACACTTCTTGACTCCAGCACCCGTCTTCAGAGCTGACGCATCGCCTTCACTAGATGGCGCAGATCGACACATCTCACTGTTTGCAATCAGGAAAGGTGCTTTGTTCACTAGGTCCAGCGTGGATTCTTTAGCTGGCCTGCACTTCCATTTGGTCAGCCTGATATTTGACTTTGACCTCGCCCAGCACGACTTAAAGTAACCTTTTTAGCACTACTTGCCTCTAAGCACTTTACTGCATTTATGGCTTTAAAATTTAATATCTCAAACTCTGTACATTGGATTTTTGTCATTTTGGTCTTATTTTCTTTATAATATGATAACCTGCTTTTTCTCAACCTGTTTGGAGTCTTTTTATGGTGTATTCATTGTGTTACTGTGTGTGTGTTGCACAAATACTTTACACATTGCCTCTTTAGATAAGCCTCACCAGAGGGTAAGCACATGTTATCTTTAAGTGTGGCTCTAGCTTACCCTGACCAAGGTTATGGCTTCTGCTTGGACAGGGTGCATACTTTTGCCAATCAGAAACCAATTGTCTAACATTAGAGCATGCGCATATCAAAAGACCCACAGGAACACTGGGACAGGATAATCACCCCTTTGACTTGAAAATTTAAGTGATATATGGCAAGATGGAGCTCCCTCACCCGATCATTATGGGGCATATAGCCCTCCTAAAAATAGTGGCCTTGCCATAGCTGTTATAAGTTTTGCAACACTAGCCCCACAAAATCTGTACCCATTCATTTACAACCCTACTGGCCAACATCAATAGCTACAAGTAGGGAGGATCGCACTGTGAATCTCCCATAAGAAGTGCATACAATCCCCTTATGATGGCAGACTAGGGGCAGTAGACATCAGACTGTATTACTAGTCGGTCCACCTGCTTGCGATTAATGAGTGGATCTTTGGGGATCGGGGGGACCCAGCTACGAGATTCGAGCGGATTCTCTTAACCAGGCAGGACCCAGGGTTTTGGCTGTATGGGGAGTACCCCCTGCCCACTCTCCCGGCTATTTCAGCCATTCCTGTGATTAGCTGGCAAGAGGCACTGCAGTAGGTTAGATAGTGGAAGGTGCCCACTATGAATAAGCCACTGTGGATTAGTACATGGCTAAAACGGTAGGGGTCCAAGGGCACTGAGATAAGTTGGGGATCCCTAAATTAGGAGATGTCTGGCAGACACACCATATGATGATCTATGATCCACTCAAAGCTTAATATGATTTACACATATCCAAGTTCTTTCTTTATCTTAGAGCGCTGACATGCACCAGTTAGGCTTCTAGACACACACCAACTAGAATCAGCAAAGGAATATAAATACTTAGGTGTTCTACTAGATAACAAAGGCTCCTTCAACCCTCATATGGAAACACTGAAACAAAAAGGTAATACAATATCCTTCACCAAGAAAACTTTAAAAAAGTGATTACCGGGCCCTCTCGGAGCCCTCTATTAGAGATTATCCAAGTCAAACGCCTGCCAACTATAACATACAGGAGCGAGGCCATGAGAGGAAGAGATACCACTACTGTGAAAAAATAATCACCAGCTCATTTAGAACAATCTTCAGTGCCCGAAATACACCTCCCCAGCCCAAATAAGGATAGAGTTTGGGTTACAGAAGCATTTACTGGCCAGAAGGGGTGCATTTATAAAATGCTGGCACAAGATCACAGGGGCAGAGCAAGATACACTGAACTGGCAACTTTGGGTTGAACTATCACTAAGAAAGAACTTACCGGTGGGAATGTCTCTTAGAGATTCCCTTGGTCTGGAAAACCTATGGGCAACATTAGTGTCCCACACCAGCTTAAGGGAAGTGGTTAACAAGACCATCAAAGCACTGTCAATGGAAGAAGCTAAGCCTGCACTTGGAAAGAGAGTACACGCCTGGTACGTACTAAACAAATATGTAGAAGGCAAACTACCAAAATATTTTAGTTATGAATTCAATATCCATCTGAAAGAGAAATGTTTACAATAGAGGATGGGTATAATGCCGATCTTACCACACCTTCCACCATGGAAGAGGAAACCCAGAGACAACATATGTCACTATGTAGCCTCGGAACGGAAGATCTTGCACACATAATTTGCAACTGCAAAAGCCTAGTATAAGAATAACATCTCCACTTGCTACCTCTTTTTAATCTATACGGGATCTGTTCCTGCAGACAGGCAGTGTTGATTTGTTTCATATCTGTCAACACGCAATTGACCTGTTGATTTACTAAATTTCTCAATATTGCAAAGAAGAGACTGAAGTTAGAGCCATTCTAGCCCGGCACATTGCACAACTCCAGTAAGCATTACAATACAGCCAACACACAACAAAGGACTGCTTAGCGGAAAGACCATCATAGGAGACACTTGGTCCCACGAATCTCATAAGCCTAGTCTGCATAGCGGCACTTCACACAAGACTTATTTATATGCAAATCTATGCAAGATTCCCTTTCAGGCAAAACAACATTGGCACGGGAAAGTACAAATGGGGCACAGAGCACCTTTCTTTCGATTTTAACCCAAAGAATCACTAAATGGACATACATGGCTAAATAAGGCCCTTTTAACGTTCATTTTAACCTTGCTATTTAACACAGTCAATCCTATTTAATCACTTATGCTATGTGTATGTAACCGTTTTAATTAATGATGCATAATCAAAATTACCAATTGGCGGTCAGGCACAATGCACACATATCAGCTCTCACAGAGTACAGCCCATAAGAAATATGACTCATGATGTCAGCTATTGGTAGGAAGAACAGATCTTGCTTATACAGAACTCTGGTGATAAACGTTCCAGATCTGCTAAACAAATTGCAGGAATTAGACCTGCGACCCTTGGATTATAACAAATGGATTGAGGCAAACAATGGCAACTGGAGAATTAGAAATATTGCCTTGCTTTAGAATAGAGCAGGTTAAATACTTTCCGAGAATGTATTACACCCCTCAGTGGAGAAGTGTGGCTCAGTGGTTAGAGGCGGCAGAGCCGGAAGCTGAGATCAGCCGTGGACCAGGGTTCGATTCCCCGCCTCAGCGGGTCTTGGGCTCAAAAATTCCACGGACTCGACAATTCTCGCTCCGGTGCCTACTTGACTCACGGGGTCACACTCTGCGACTCTGGGCAATAGCTTGCTTAATCTCCACTACGGCCCCTCGCGGCGGGATGCCCGGCTTTCACCTTGTGAACACCCTGCTGGGGTATCTCACAGGGGAATACCAGGACGGGTTCCCTAAGCAAGTGCCTTGAGACCCCTGGGTGATTAGTGCGCTATATAAATCGAAATACATTTACATTTACATTTACATTTACCCCTGACAGGCTGTGGAGGATGGGGAGAGACAGCAGCCCTGAAGGTCTCAATTGCGGACAGGCCAGAGGTTCTCTTATGCATGTGGTATAGGAATGCCGGGTCATTCAGGTGTATTTTAACCTGCTTTTCTCCAACCTAGAAATAGTATGTTGATTTCTGATAGAATGCAACCCCATATTGGGAATCATGGAAGTATTCCACGGATGGGATGGGTAAGGGGGCAAAAAATGATGGCTGGGATAGGTTGTGCTTTGACTAAACGTCACATAGCGGGCCATTGGGATCCATGAGGCCTCCCCAATCTCAAACCGGCTAAGAGGGATGGATTACTGCTCTTTAGTTAAGGAAGCAGTGTATAGGTCCAGAGGATGCTCACAAAAGTATGATAGACTCTGGGGACTGTGGAAAGAGCAGCAAAAAATACCCAGAGTAGACAACCCATAGGAAGTTCTTGGGGGAAAGCGCACAGTTGTCTGGAACATAGATCCCACCATAGTTTACCGGACTGGTCGCAGTTGACTTAAGTGGGGTCTACTTCATGGTATTCTGGAAATAAAAGAGTTGTTGTGCAACGGTGCAGTGTTACAGTATTGTGATCTTAACGTTGTTACAAATTCAATCAAAAGATTTTTTGAAAAGAAAGAAATTACTATCCAGCTGCAAGACAAATCAACAAGAATTGCCCCTTGTGCAATAGCTGTTCTCGAATCAGGGTGAAATGCAGCAATTAAACACCACTAATCTGTTCACTTCACAGTTAAACCCGGACCTGCAGTTGTGCGAGCTGGATTTTACCACAACTTTTAATGTTATTGATTCCAGTCCTACAAACTAGTATGGAATTTTAGGGCTGGCAGAAATCCCTCAATATGGTGAGCTGTATGTCTGCTAGGTCAGTGGAGTACATGCCTACCCTGCCCTGTCCAAATGGAGTACATTATTTGATGGGCTGGCCCATCCATCAACGCTCCAATATTTCTGATGTTCAGATTATACAAATATCTCTGCATACATTCATGCAATACCAGTGCAGTGTGAAAAGGTTATCTAGAAAGAGCTGGGACTGCTGTTGTGGCTGACGTATTCTTAGAGAATCATATTACATGTTTCTGGATCAACAGCTATTGGTTAAGGTAGGCACCTACTTTTTGGTGCTGGTGCATTTTTCTAAACTATTCATCTAGTCTGAGCATTTCATTGCCTTGCTTTTGTTAGCCACTGAGCATCTTCATCACCCCTGTCATACCCCTCAGGCAATAAGCAGAGCCCTGCGCAGTTACTGGCTTGGATAATTTAACAAACATTTGCAATACAATAGGTCTTCGTTTTGCGAGAGTTAGAGCTATTGACATTGTAAATGACAAAATCTTTTACCTATGTGTCTTGTTTTGGACTGTAGTGGATGTGTGTGGTGTTGAGATGTATTATGTGGGTTGTATTGGAATTGTTAGTCGTGGAATTGTGTGGGATGGAATTGTATGGTGTGTTTCTGTGGTGGAATTATGTGGCATGGTGAATAGAAAGGGGTGAGAGCTGCACAGAATAGATAGAAAGGAGGATGCACAGGAATAGGTCGTTTGTGCACGAAGTGATGATTGAATTCGAGATTGAGGAGCAGAAAGAGAGTGTGAGAAAGAAGGGGAGAGCAAGCCAGAGATGCATAAAGAAGAAGCACATGTGTACGCAGAATACACCAAAAGAAGAGGAGGAGAGCATGGGTTTGAGGGATGGAAAATTTTTGAAAAGGCCAGGAAAGATACTGTGCTGGAAGACATGAATTGAACCATATGAGAGAGGCAAGAACAGAGGGTGAGGGAGCGAGAGAGAAGGGTGAGAGAAAGTAAGAGACAGAGAGAGATGGAGGTACGAGTAAAAGTGGCCCATATGGGGGAGGCGAGAGTTGGACCAGTGCAGAGCGTGAGGTGGTACGGGAAGGTAGCCTGTGTGAGCAGGCAGTATAGAGAGGAGACAGGGAGTATGAGGGAGGGATGAAAGGGGCGGTGGGATTTAGATGAGAGGGGGTACCTGGAGTGTGAGGGAGAGATGAGGGGGCAGTGAGTATATAGGGGAGAGATGACAGGGCTGGTGATAGTACAAGTGAGAGATGTGGTAGATTGGAATTCTTTGTTGCAGAATTGTGTGGCGTGGTATGAAGTTGTGTGGTGGAGATATGTGGCATGGTATCCAGTGGAATTATGTGGACAAAATTGAAGAGCGACGATGGTGGCAGCAAATGGGAACCTTATGGACCGGCGTAAACCCATATACTAGATGCAGTACGTCTCAATTTGAGATACTTGATTAGCGCTACAATGCTTTGCCTTTGCTAGCACACATGTGTTCTCTTCCGTGTTCTCAGAGTGAGGCAGAGAGCAAGCTAGAGCGACCAAGCAGATATTGTGGTTTATGAATCGGTGGTAGCAGTAGGCCCATTAAAGAAAATGGCTGCGTGTGCTTTGGCTACGATATAGGGGCAATGGAAAAAATTGTAGATGCAGAAATTATAAGTGCTAATACATGTGCAACATGTCATCATGCCCATGGGACAATGCCCATGAAAGCAGCACACGTGTACAAAGGTAATCTTAGGATAATCACCTGTACATGCAATTACAGTATAATCCCATTTAAGAAAAGAAACATATGTAGAAGGTTTCTTCAGATGAGATAATGATTGTAAAATGACTTCCACTTTTGCCAAAATGTTTATAGTGTGGTACAGTTGGGTTTGCCACTCATTTCCATACACATGCCAACCTTTTCACCCACATTTACTTTCTAAGAAAAATTGCAGATGTTCACATTTTATTGAACAGGCGGCACACGGAGTGAGAGGCTGCTTCAGTGTGCGCCACGTTATGCACTGAAGAACAAGTTACTTACCTTCGGTAACGCTTTTTCTGGTAGATACAATATCTGCCTGTGGATTCCTCACCTTGTGAATATCCCCTTGCGGCAGCAACATCCGGAAATTCTTTTTGAAGCCTCGCGCCGACGTGGACTTGGACGTCATAGAGACACGGCATAGCACGCGACTCCGCTGACGTCACCGACGCCTACAATAGGCCCACGCCGGTGTGATGACATCAGTACCCTTTTTTCCGCGTCGTCGACGCTAACGGTTTCGGGATACTCGGTAGCTTATGGTAACTCTGTTACTGTTTGTCTTTGTTTCTTTGTTCTCTTGCCTCTTTGTCTCCCTATAATGTCGACAAAGAAGACTGGATTTAAACCCTGCAGGGAGTGCGGGAAAATGATGTCCGTTACGGACCCACACCAGGACTGTAGTTGGTGTTTAAACTCCGACCACGACGTAGATGGATGTTCGCCGTGCCAAAATATGAACCCAAAGGCCCTGCGAGAGAGGGAGACCAAACTTCTTGTGGCAAAACTGAAAGCCGATAAAGGAAAGAAGTCTTCAAGATCCCGCTTGAGGAAGTCGAGGTCGAGGTCAAGATCAAGATCTTGAGAGGCATCGGCTTCGAAGTCCTCGTCGGATCATGCTTCGAGGTCGCATAAGAAGCACAAGAAAAGGAGACATGAGTCTCGATGTCATTCGGGTGAGAAGTCGGGCTCGAAGTCGAGGTTGCCCAAGAAGGTTAAATCGAAGGTATTTCCACCGCAAGGCACACAGACGGACAGTAGACATATACACAGTATACACAGTACAAATATCAAGGTAACACACACAGTGTGAAGCAAATGCAATAAAACATTTGAAATAAACAACTCCTTGACAATAAAATAAATACATTACAGAAACTCTGGTATAGAAGAGTGGACAACGGGGAGGCGGGTGGGTCAGTGAGGAATCCACAGGCAGATATTGTATCTACCAGAAAAAGCGTTACCGAAGGTAAGTAACTTGTTCTTCTGATAGATACATCTGCCGTGTGGATTCCTCACCTTGTGAATAGAGTCCCAAAGCAGTCCCCACTCCCGGAGGAGGGTGTCCACTCTTCTAAACCAGGAAATCCTGGAGGACAGAGCGCGCAAAGTGGCCGTCCCACCTCACTTCGGAATCCAAGCAGTAATGCTTCGCGAAAGTGTGGAGGGAAGACCAAGTCGCCGCCCTACAAATATCCTCTACAGGAACACCTCTAGCCAATGCTGAGGTTGAAGACTTAGCTCTTGTAGAATGAGCCCTTATACCCTCTGGTGGTTCCTTACCGGCCAAAGAGTAGCAGATCTTTATACAGAGGACGATCCATCTTGACAAAGTTCTTTTAAGGACCGCTCTTCCTCTTTTGCAGCCAGCAAACCCTATGAAGAGCTGGTCATCCAAACGATAGTCTTTAGATCTGTCCAAGTAAAAGGACATCGCCCTTTTGGCGTCCAGACGATGTAACCTCTCCTCCTCCTTGGAAGGGTGTGGGGGAGGATAAAAGGAAGGGGGGGTAATGGATTGACCAAGGTGGAAAGGAGTAACCACCTTTGGAAGAAAAGCAGCCCTGGTCCTAAGAACCATTCGATCAGCATGAATGGTCAAGAAAGGGGGCTTGGAACTAAGAGCTTGAAGCTCACTTACCCTCCTTGCAGAGGTTATTGCAACGAGGAAGACTGTCTTAAGAGTCAAAAACCTCAAAGGACATTTGTGAAGAGGCTCAAAAGGAGCACCCATCAAAAAGGTCAAAACAAGATTTAAGTCCCACTGAGGCACAATAAAAGGAACAGGAGGGAACTTATTTGTGAGACCCTTTAAAAACCTTAAAACCACAGGAGATTTGAAAAGATAAGGCTGATCAGGCAAACAGAGAAATGCCGACAGCGCAGAAAGATAGCCCTTAACTGTGGCAACAGCATGCCCTTGCTGCGCCAGAGAAAGGGCAAACTGGAAAACATCTGACAAATGGGCTCTCAAAGGGTCAATAGATTTTCCTCCACACCAAGTGACAAATTTCGACCATCTATAAGAATAGATGGACTTAGTGGAGTCACGCCTGGCTGACAAGATGACATCCACCACGTCAGGCGGGAGAGAAAAGGAATTCAGGTTGCCCCGTTCAATCTCCAGGCATGAAGGTGTAATGTCTGGAGGTGGGGGTGTAGAACCTGCCCCTCCATCTGAGAGAGGAGGTCTGCCCTGAGAGGGAGACGGAGCGGCGGGTGAGAGGAGAGGTGGAGAAGATCTGTATACCACACCCTTCTTGGCCAGTCTGGAACGACCAATATGACTTGGGCCCGGTCTTGGCGAATCTTCCTCAGAACCCGAAGAATCAAAGGTATGTGAGGAAACGCGTAAAAGAGTTGTTTTCCCCAACTCAACTGAAACGTGTCCCCCAAAGCTCCTTGCATCGGATACTGGAGACTGCAGAACGACAGGCAGTGAGCATTCTCGCGAGTGGCGAACAGGTCCACCTGAGGAGTCCCCCACATCTGAAAGATGTCGTGAACCACCTCCGGGTGAAGCCTCCACTCGTGGTCGGCAGAAAACTGCAGACTGAGACTGTCTGCACGAGCGTTCAGAACCCCGGCCAGATGATTTGCCATCAGACAAATCTGATGGTCCTGAACCCAGGACCAGAGACGCAGAGCCTCTCTGCAGAGACACTGCGACCCCACTCCTCCCTGTTTGTTGATGTACCACATCGTGGTCGTGTTGTCCGTCAGGACCTGGACCGAACGACCGCGAAGGGAAGGGAGGAAGGCCTTGAGCACCAAACGTATCGCCCGCAATTCTAGAAGGTTGATGTGAAGTAACCTTTCTTCTAGAGACCAAAGACCCTTGACCTCCAGATCCCCCAGATGAGCACCCCACCCTAGAGTGGATGCATCCGTTATCACTGTGGCCACCGGAGGAGGCAACTGAAAAGGCTTCCCCTGAGACAGGTTGCCTTCCACGCCCCACCAAGACAGATCCGCCGCAGCTTCTCTGGAGATCCTCACTGACTCCCTGAGATCCCCGTTGTGCTGATACCACTGCCTGCGGAGGCACCACTGGAGCGCCCTCATGTGCCAGGGTGCATGGTTGACCAACAGAATGCATGAAGCCATCAGACCGAGCAGGCGAAGGACCTTCAGGACTGGAACGACCGCTCCATTGTAAAATAAAGGAATCATTTCCTGTATGTCGCGAATCCTTTGAGGAGGAGGGAATGCACGACATACAGTTGTGTCCAGTACAGCACCTATGAACAGGTTGCGCTGGGAGGGCACCAGGTGAGACTTGGGTACATTTATCAAAAAATCCAACCTGTACAACAACTGGGTTGTCTCTCGCAGATGATGGAGCACTCTCTCTGACGACTCTGCTTTGATCAGCCAGTCGTCCAAATAAGGGAATTCAGGAATCCCTGACCTTCTGAGATGCGCCGCCACCACTGCCATCACCTTGGTGAAGGCTCGAGGCGCAGTAGTAAGCCCAAACGGAAGGACCGCAAACTGATAAGGCTGCGATCCCACCGTAAAACGGAGATACTTCCTGTGCGACTTCAGGATGGGGATGTGAAAGTACGCATCCTGCAAGTCGAGCGACACCATCCAGTCTTCTTCCAGCAGTGCCTGAAGAACCTGAGCAAGGGTGAGCATCTTGAATTTCTCTTGTTTCAGATAGATATTCAAGATCCTGAGATCCAGGATTGGACGAAGTCTGCCATCCTTCTTGGGAATCAGGAAATACCGAGCGTAGCATCCCTGACCCCTTTCCTGCTCTGGGACCACCTCTATCGCACCCTTCCTTAACAGAGTCTGAACTTCCTCCTGTGAAGCAACAGATGTTCCTCCGTGCAAAAACCTTGGCAAGGAGGGTAATTGGGAGGGAATTCCCGAAAGGGAAGGGCATACCCATTTTCTACGAGATTGAGAACCCAAAGATCTGATGTAACCGATTCCCAATCCCGTTGAAAGTGGGTAAGCCGACCCCCCACCGGACCCGCATGATCCTGAATGGCGGATCTAGGGCAGCTTTTCTGTGGCTGGGGGGTTGGAGGAGGTGAAGGAGGAAGAGTCTTGACGCCCTCTAGGACGTGCCCTTTGCTTTTCCCTGTATGATCTATACAAGGTATTTTGCTGCTGCTGCTGTTGTTGCTGCTGCTGACCTTGTCTATAGGTACGAAAAGAAGAGCGTCCAAAACCTCTGAACTTTCTGGTCGTTGAACCTCTTACTTGAAGACCAAGAGATCTAGCAGTTGCTCTGCTGTCTTTAAACCTCTCTAAGGCTGTATCTGCCTTCTTGCCAAAGAGTCCAACTCCATCAAAAGGTAAATCTAATAGTGCAGACTGCACATCCACAGAAAAATCCGAGGATTTCAGCCAAGCTGATCTTCTTGTGGCAACCGCAGTGCCCATGATCCGTGCCACAGAATCTGCAGTATCTAGACCGCTCTGGATAACTTGACGAGCTGCCGCTTGAGTATCAGATAACACCTCCTCAAAGTCACCCCTGCAGTCCTCTGGAACCTTAGGAATCAACAAACGCATTGAGTCCATAAGTGCGTGCACATACCTCCCCATGAGACAAGTGGCATTCGTTGACTTTAACGCCATACTTGCAGAGGTGAAAGTTTTCTTGGCCACTTGATCCTGCTTCTTGGCCTCCTTGTCACCAGGCACTTGGGGAAAAGCACCAACCGACTTTTTAGAGCACGCAGCCTGAATCACTAGGCTTTCAGGAGAAGGGTGAGATGATAAAAAGACAGGGTCTTCGGGAGCCACCCTATATCTCCTCGCCACACTTTTTGAGACAGTAGGAGCAGAAAAAGACTTTTTCCACACCTCCATAATAGGTTCAGTTAACGCCTCATTAAATGGGAGTAACGGTTCCACAGCTGAGCTTGGTGAATGGAGTACTTCTGTAAGCAGATTTGACTTAAACTCAACAGTTGGTAATGCCAAACCTAAAAGTCCTGCAGCCTTCCTCATTACCACGTGATATGGCTGGACATCCTTCGAAGGCGTATCCGGACCTGATGGCAATTCCCACTCTGGGGAAAAATCAAGGCCACTAGCATCAGCCAGCTCTTCGAAACAATCCTCATCCAGCTCACCTTC
Source organism: Lissotriton helveticus (assembly GCF_964261635.1). Classification (NCBI taxonomy): domain Eukaryota; kingdom Metazoa; phylum Chordata; class Amphibia; order Caudata; family Salamandridae; genus Lissotriton; species Lissotriton helveticus. The sequence goes on from NC_136070.1 coordinate 646,968,599, forward strand.
TTCTAAGTCTGGGTGAGACTCGCAATATCTCCGTTCTTCCAGGAGGCGTTGAGCTTCCCTCCTGGACCTCTCCTTTACACGGATCGCAGTCGGATCCACCACCGACTCCCACGGAGCCAGAGCCGACGTCGGTACAGAATCCGAAGGCTTAGATGGATGTTCCAAAGATCTGCTTGGAGCTGGTGAAACCGGTACCGGAGTCGTCGACTTCGTTCTAGCCGGCGTCGACCTCGGCGCCAACCTCGGCGGAGCCGGGTACTGCCACAGCGGAGTCGGGGCTGGCATATACAGCATGAAAGGTGCCGGGGCATAAGAGTGAGGAACACCCAAATTAAATGCCATTGGACCCATGGGACCCGAAGTTGCACCAGAGGGGTACCATGATTTCGAGAATACCCCATACATAGCGTTCAGCAACGCTGATGGATCCTGACCTGGTGCATGAAAAGGTGGATGATCACCCTCAGGCTGATCTTGAGGCAGATTCGAATCCGGCTCTTCAACAGGCGCCGATTCTTCTTCCTCATTAGGAACTTCCTCTACCTCTTCTTGAGCCGGAGACGGCATCGGAGTCGGATTGGAAACCGGAGTTGGAGATTGAACTTGTGACTCCGAAGGCGAGGTTTCACCTTCCCGATCCGAAACCTCTTGCGGTGGAATTACCTTCGATTTAACCTTCTTGGGCGACCACGACTTCGAGCCCGACTTCTCACCCGAATGACGTCGAGACTCATGTCTCCTTTTCTTGTGCTTCTTCTTATGCGACCTCGAAGCATGATCCGACGAGGACTTCGAAGCCGATGCCTCTCGAGATCTTGATCTTGACCTCGACCTCGACTTCCTCGAGCGGGATCTTGAAGACTTCTTTCCTTTATCTGCTTTCAGTTTTGCCACAAGAAGTTTGGTCTCCCTCTCTCACAGGGCCTTTGGGTTCATTTTTTGGCACGACGAACATCCATCTACGTCGTGGTCGGAGCTTAAACACCAAATACAGTCCTGGTGTGGGTCCGTAACGGACATCATTTTCCCGCACTCCCTGCAGGGTTTAAATCCAGTCTTCTTTGTCGACATTATAGGGAGACAAAGAGGCAAGAGAACAAAAAAACGAAGAAAAACAGTAACAGAGTTACCAAAGGCTACTGAGTATCCCGAAACCGTTAGCGTCGACGACGCGGAAAAAAGGGAACTGATGTCATCACGCCAGCGTGGGCCTATTGTAGGCGTCCGTGACGTCAGCGGAGTCACGTGCAATGCCGTGTCTCTATGACGTCCAAGTCCACGTCTGCGCGAGGCTACAAAAAGAATTTCCGGATGTTGCTGACGCAAGGGGATATTCACAAGGTGAGGAATCCACACGGCAGATGTATCTATCAGAAAGGCCCTACCTGCAGATTGGGCAGATGGCCAGGGACAAGTAATCGCTTGCACTTTCAGTTCCACTAGAGTGTGGGGGGTGCAAGGCCACAGGAGTTAAAATCAGAGAACAATTAACAGATTAGCCACAGAATAATTGAAACAAAGCCCCTAAGCAATTTGCAACAACCCCAGCTGCCAGGGTGCATTATGCAAATATCCAACACGATCACACTATGCTTCTCCCAGCTTTGAATAATTCTGAATTACCACATGCATAAACATTTACCACAGTTGTCAGTTCATCATGCTCAGAAAGAAAAAAAATGGAAAGCAGCAAGTTACTGTTCGGAGCATGCTTTGTGAAATACACCCTGGCCTGCTACGAAGTGCCTATGTGGGATGAAAACACTGGTGGGTCTCTCAAAGAGGCGAGGCAGATATAAATAAGCATGTGGCTTAAGACTCATAAACTAAAAATATGTGCTTTTGCATAGTGTGCCGCCCCACTGATATTTTGGTGCTTCTGTTATTGCATCCAGATATATACTACAGCAAGTAACATTGCATATACAACAAGCCAGGGCTGTCAGCTTTGTCAATGGTATGTTTTTCTGTTGGCTATATCTGAGGGTAAACATGCTTGGTCCTTTTCAAATAATTTGTTTCCTTTTAAGTCTCTTCTCTCTCAAAGGGTGGTTTGCAAAGGTTAGTTTAAATAGGCCCTCTCCTGTTTTCTCCTGTGTTTAAAGAGGGATATTCAAGTAAATTCCTTGCCTTTCCCTCATAACTATTTTTTCAGCGCAACTTCTTTTTAGCAACATTGGTGTGTAACAAAATACATGTTCCAATTATTATTCTTACTATTTTGAATTTGTAAGGCGCACAGCTACTCCAAGAGGTTTCCTGGTGTGATTACACACTCAAAGCATTTATTCTTGCTAAACAGTTCTCAAGTAAAAACGTATTATTTACATGTAAAGTGCTTTAGTGCCCCCGGACAAAGTTCGCTCTATATAAACTGACAGATTAAAAAACAGAGAACAGCATAATGTGGCCTTGGAGTGCTCTGGCTGGGTATATGTCCTTTTGTGTAACAACAGCATGTAAGTATCATAGTTGCCTTGACTGTAAAAGTATATAAGCCTATGAAGGGTAGAAACCTTCTCTAGTAGAGGACAATGAAAGTTAACGTCATTTGTGGTGAACACTCTAATGATGTACTCTGCATTATATTAGAAAGTGCCTTGCTGTTCTGCACAGTGTGCAGCACTGGAAAAAGAGCCACGCTTCCCAGCAGCAATGAACATTAGTTCTTCAAGCAGTGAGATCAGAGCAGACATTCCAGGGAAAACAGGAGTCAGACGAAACTGAGGTTTCTGCCCGGTTGGTGTGGGCAAATAAAGAGCCTGATAAGGAGCCGTCCCCGCACATGCTTTTTAGAACAGCTGGTGCACCAGCAAGACCCAGCCCATTTAAAGCCCTGGGCCTACGTGATATTTATTTGTGCCTGGGTTATTAATTTATTAAAAATAGTATCTTCAAGACATGTGGCAACGCTATGAAAAGACAAAAATAGAGCTACAAGACCTATAAATGAAAACATAATTTATTATTATTACAGTGTTCACGCTGTTAAACATGAACAGGTGTACAAAGTCAAAGGAGGAGACCAGAAAGAAAGTACACAAGTAAACCAAGTGTTTCTGCTGGGTGAGGACAAAACCTGCAGAGAAGAATGCAGCCCTCTGCAGCTTATACCCCAACTTTTCCTGTCTTGCTTGCAGCCCCTCTTAGTCCCATCTAAGATCTCATTGCCGGGTCTTATAGGCAGGCTTGCTTCCAATGAGATCTGACTGAGCGCTCTGATTTGATTTTAATAACTTGGAAGCACTATTTTAGCCAACATAGCATTCGATGCTATCAGAACTATGATCGCAGCCCCTATAATGCAATCAGACTGTAATACACTGCCATTTGTCAGGGTGGGTTGTTCACGTTGACCTTATGAAGGCCCCTCCACCTTGCCAAAAGAGAGGACTGGTAATCCTGTAACAAAACACACCAGGGTCAGTACCAGTTGCCTCCTGGCCAGGACCAGTCACTATTTCAGCAGCAGTTTTGAACACAGTAAGCTGTGTGCTATTGAATATATTCTCATCCCTGTTCCATTCCTCAATGTAGCTGTATTCTGTATTCTGGGGATACAGAGCCCAGCCTTTACCCATGCCTGATGTTTGGTCCTGAGCACCCCACCACCCTTGAGTCCAGGACCTGGTCTTAGACCCGGTCTTGTATTGAACACCCACATTCCTAAATATGAGGTTTCTTGGAGAGCGACCTTTCCGTCTGTGCTCTATGACTTCTGAAGTCATGAGTAATCCAAAGGAGGAAGTGAAGGTTGAATTACTTTTCATTAATGGCGAATTTAAGAGGTTGTTGCATTTGGTATCATAAGTGCCTTCAAAATAAAATGTTTATACATATTCAATATTTTTTCAACAAATGTTATGTACACATCAGGCACGGGAGGCTGCACTGGCCATCTATTTGATACATTTTTGTTTTCAGTATTGTCGACCGCATAAGTCTTTAGACATATTTTTGTTTTTTTCCTTGTAAACTTTTATCTAATTTTAAAATACACTTTTGCAAATGTGAACCGCTGCTGCTGGGAAAAGTTCAAAATATGACACAGAAAGAGATGCATGGTTCTTACCCGCTCAGTAGCTAAAAGGGAACCCTTGAACTCTTCAAGTACTTGACGGCATTCGAATTCATGAACTCTGGCACATGTTTGAAAGCCAATTACTATATCCTGCAAAGAATGAAAGACAACTCACAGCCTCAGGGAGACATTAACCAAACACCGATATTTAGGACAAGAGATTCCATATTAGAAAGAAAAGCTAAAGATGGGGTTCTTGATTGGACCTTCAGTGTTTACAAATGGCATTGGCGAATGATTCTCCACTACTAAAGCAAATATATTCAGTGCCCAGAAAGCATGATTTAAGGATACTCTTATACAACTATGCTGGAGTGTTCTTACAATGGGACTGAAGAAGCATTTATGGATAAAAAGATTAGAGTTCAGTCATTATCTGTGCTCCGTCACTAGGTTCTCTCTCTGGTGTTCACATAAAGGCACTGCAAGGAACGTTCAGTTCACAAGCCTTCTTTGTGACGAAGGAGTGAGATTTCTTTAGCAGGAGGGCTTCTCCTTTCTTCCTCAAGTCTACTGTGCAGGGATTACACCAAATTCGGTTTTGCCCTTCAATCCTTGAGAACCCCCCCCCCCGACAATAGGTAGAAACAGACAGCTTTGTTGTCTTTTTTGTAGGTCTCTCTGAGAGAATCATTTCAAAGCTTTTACATAGCTTTAGGCCTTCCTCCGCTTTATCTGCTATATTGATTAAACTTGGCTAATCTTATTCAATCACTTGCATCTATCAGGAGAGATCACCTAAAGAGGCGCCTAACTATCCCTGATGAAATGCAGCAGTGGTCACCTGAACAAAGGTGCTATTCGTCTAGTTTCTGCTAACTTAGTCCTCATCCACTCTGTGCAGGGTTTTCAGTCTGATATGATTTGGCTATCCATGGAGTAGATATCACACTTTGGGATGAGAGGAATTGCTGAGTGAGGAAGGTTTCATGGTCATCTTTAATTTACCGTCAAGCTCCTGTAATGAAGTTACAAACCTGAACAATGTACACCCAGATGCTCCTAAGTCCTTTATGACTTCCTTCTCAACATGTGTCTGTTCTGATTGTACAGGGGGACATTTTATCTCAGGGGAATAGATCTATGATTATTGTAAGAAATACACTTGGTACTTACTGAATGGTTAGGAGTTAAGATGAACCGGGCAGATAAGAACATGCTTCGAAGGAACTGTAAGATCAGCGCATTATCATCACAGGCAGCGAGGCACTTACCGATGCACCGGAAAATAAAACCCTAATATGGGAGTAAATTAAAGACAGTCCGAGTTCAGAATAAGCAGCAACTCCTGCCCACTCTATGAGAGTCTTACTTATAGAGGAGCATTCATCTTTGATTAAACTCTACACATGTCGTCTCTCACTTTGAAATTTCTTTTAATGATTTGAGAGAAATGTTTATTATGTAATGTTATGTTATATCTTATGGACATTGTAAAGATTAGTACATGACCATGAATATGACTCAAAACAACAAAAAGGCGGAGGGGGTGGGAGCCAATAAAGGTCCTGTACCTAGGCTCAGAAAGTGCTAATGCAAAAAAGCAGTGGAGGTACTTTTCTTCTAGAAAGTGAAGAAGAAAAAAATGCTGGCAAAGAAGCAGGAATCCTTAAAAAAAATTCTTGGTACCCTCACACAATCATGAGGATGTAATGTATCATCATTGGACTTGCTCCTCGTAAGGCTTCACAAAGGGTCGCTTTAGCAGAGACCTTTTATTTTTTTGCCGTCTGATAAGAAGCGCCAGTGTGAGGGCGTTTTGAATATATGGGGTGAAGTGAATGTGTATATTGAAATAAAGGGACACTAAAGCTGTCTGAGACACACCGAACTAATGTGATGGTTCTCCTGGCAGGATTAAAAAAAATAATTTGATTGGGCCTACTACAGGGACATGATGTATCCTGTGAGTGTGGTCAGGTTGGCATGTTTAACGACTGATGGCCCAAAATAGATCTCACTACTTCTTCAGGACCTAAAAGAAAAGGGGGATAAATCTACCCCACACTTAAGACGTAATATGCAGTGTAGGTATTCCCCTGAAAGAAACGTTGTGATTTCCGTGAAAAAGACAGCGGGATAATAACATACATTCCACATTGATACATCAAATATAACAGAACAGGCAAGTAGACATTGATCTAACAGACAACATAAAACCAATCTGTGTTGGTGCTACAGTGTATCATAAGTGATTAGTTGGCCTCAGGTGTGAATGGCGTGTCTTATCCTTTGGATCAATCTATAATGCCCCATAGGTCAAAAGCAGAGGGTAGAGCTTAGCTGCTCTATCCTCGACCCTCGACCCTGCCAGCAGGTAGGTCGCCCCCCCAGCCACCACACTGTCCTCCTGTGGCGCTGCCCCGCTAGTGCTCTCGCTGCTTCCTGAGTAAGTCCTTCTGTGCCTGATCACTGTTGTCTCCCTTCGATTTTCTGTGCCCTTGTGCCCCATCTCCCCCGTTTTTTGCATTCTGTGCCCCTGATCACTGTTGTCCCACTTCGTTTTCCTGTGCCTCCCTGCTCCCCTCCGTGCCACCTTTTCCCGCCGCTGCGTCCCTGCGGCCCCGCCCCCTGCTGTCCCATTCGTCACCCCGCTCCCGCCTCCCAGCTGCTCCTCCCTGCCACAGCCCCCCATATGGAGGCCGCACAGCGGGTGCGCCAAAGGCAAGCCCATCTGCGTCTGTCCACACCTGGAACGCAACCCAACGCCAGAACCCCTGACCCCCGCCGCACCCAGAGTACCCGACTGAGATATGAATCCGCCACCCTTAACGCACTCAACACCGGACACCCACCCGCCTGCTATCGAGCCACCCCGAAACGAACCCACGGACCTTTCGCCTGCAAAGCCTGCAAATTTACATGCCTTCGAACCTGCCCCTCCTCGACACAACAGCACCGGACGTCGCCTTCCTCACGGAAACCTGGATGAACGTTTCCTCGGCCCCCGACATCGCCATAGCCATCCTAGATGGCTACAAAATCACCCGGAAGGACCGCGTCAACCAAACTGGAGGAGGAATCGCCATCGTCTACAGGAACAGCATCAACATCACGACCAACATCGAAGACACACTCTCCACTGCCGAACACCTACACTTCCAGATTCACACCGACCCCAAGACCACCATTAGAGGAACGCTCATCTACAGACCCCCGGGCCCGTGCACAAAATTCAGCGAAACCATTGCCGACTTCATCAGCCCGCATGCCCTAGCCTCGCCAGAATACATCGTCCTAGGGGACCTGAACGTCCACCTGGAGAAAAACAACGACAACCGCACCTCCACCATGCTCTACAACCTCGCCTACCTCAGACTCAAACAACTGGTGAACACCCCCACCCACGTCGCCGGCCACACGCTCGACCCCATCTTCACCGCCAGCAACCACGTCTCCTTTAGCCACTCCACCGTACTACACTGGACCGACCACAGATGCAACAACTTCACCTTCGAAAAGAATACATCGCAGCACTACACACGACGAATCCCCCGAAGATGCTGGAGCAAAATCACCACAGACCAGCTCCTCTCATCACTAAACCAGAACACACCAGCCGACACCACGACCACCAACGAAGCAGCCCACAACCTCGCACGGTGGATTACCTACTGCGCCAATGACCTCGCCCCACTGAAGAACCCCCCAAACAAGACCGGCAACAGGAAAACATCATGGTTCACAGACGCCCTCAAAGAATCAAAGAAATCCTGCCGAACCCTCGAAAAAACCTGGCTCCACGAACGGACAACAGAAAACCTGACAGCCCTCAAGAACGCCACTCGCGAACACCACCAGCTGATCCGCACCACCAAAAGGGCATCGTTCAAAGAGCGGCTAGACGACAACACCCACAACAGTAAGGAACTCTTCAGCATCGTCAAAGAGCTCTCCAACCCCAGCGCCAGAAACGATGACATCACACCATCACAAGACCTCTGCAACTCCCTCGCCACATTCTTCCACCGCAAGATCACAGTTATACACGACAGCTTCGGACCCCAGACTCCGCCTCCAGTCACCGAACCAACGACCCCCACCACCACCCTCAGCACCTGGACCCCCATCAGCACCGAAGACACCACTAATGTCATGAACACCATCCACTCCTGCTCCGCCTCGGACCCATGCCCCATCATATCTTCAACAAAGCCGACATCATCATCGCACCCCACCTCCGGAACGTCATTAACAACTCCTTCCCGTCAGCCACCTTCCCTGAGAGCTGGAATCACGCAGAAATCAACCCCCTTCTGAAGAAACCCACGGCAGACCCCAAAGACCTCAAAAACGTCTGCCCCATTTCTCTTCTTCCCTTCCCGGCTAAAGTCATCGAGAAAACCGTCAATAAACAGCTGACTGCATTCCTCAAGGCAAACAACTCGCTCGACCCGTCCCAGTCCGAATTTCGAGCCAACAACAGCACCGAGACTGCCCTCATCGCGGCCACCGATGACATGAGGACCATGATGTACAGTGGAGAAACAACCGCTCTCATCCTCCTGGACCTCTCGGCAGCCTTTGATACTGTATGCCACCGCACCCTAATAACCCGCCTCTTCAACACTGGGATCCAAGGAATGGCCCTGGACTGGATCACCTCATTCCTCTCCGGCAGAACGCAAAAAGTCCGCCTCCCTCCCTTCCGCTCAGCGGCCATCGAGATCATCTGCGGCGTCCCCCAAGGCTCCTCGCTCAGCCCAACCCTCTTCAATATCTACATGACCCCCCTCGCCACCATCGCATGCAAACACAACATCAACATCATCTCCTATGCCGACGACACCCAGCTGATACTCTCTCTCACCAAAGACGCAGCCACCGCTAAAAACACCCTCCAGGAAGGAATGAAAGACGTCGGAGAATGGATGAAGCTCAGCTGCCTGAAGCTGAACTCAGACAAGATGGAAGTCCTCATCCTCGGACAATCCCCATCCGCCTGGGACTACTCCTGGTGGCCCACAGCGCTTGGCTCCACGCTGACACCCTCGGACCACACTCGCAACCTGGGATTCATCCACGACTCCTCCCTCTCAATGACCAAGCAAGTCAACACCATCTCGTCCTCTTGCTTTAACACCCTGCGCATGCTCCGAAAAATCTTCAAGTGGATTGCCACCGAAACCAGAAAGACCGTCACCCAGGCCCTCTTCACCAGCTGACTGGACTACGGACCCGCCCTATACGCAGGAACCACCGTCAAACTCCAGAAACGACTACAACGCACACAGAACGCCTCCGCATGACTCATCCTCGGCATCCCTCGCCACAGCCATATATCCGCCCACCTGAGAAACCTGCACTGGCTCGCCGTCAGCAAGAGGATCACGTTCAGGTTACTCACCCACGCACACAAAGTGCTCCACGACATGGGCCCCGAATACCTCAACAACTGCCTCTCGTTTCACACTCCCACCCACCAGCTCCCCTCCGCCAGCCTCTCCCTCGCCACCGTCCCACGGATTCGCAGATCCACCACCGGAGTAAGATCGTTCTCCTACCTGGCAGCCAAAACATGGAACTCCCTCCCCGCACACCTATGATTGACCCAGGACCACCTCACCTTCAGAAAACACCTCAAGACCTGGCTATTCGAGCAGTAGCAGCAACCCCCCCATCAGAGCCTTGAGACCCTTACGGGTGAGTAGCGCGCTATATAAATGCATTGATTGATTGATTGGTAAGAGCAATGATACTCAGCATAAAGAAACAGCAAATCAAGGGGACCCAAATGACCTTAGGGTGAAAAGAAAAGGAAAAGCTAAGTGTTTTCTAGAGAAGCAATCATACTCATGTGGTTTCTGCGCAGGGAGTGCCAGAGACCTACCTTCCTCCGGTCACCTGGATAGAGACTCAGCAGAGGAGAAGACCTGCCTTTTAAGGTGCAGGTATTGAAGTGGTTGATCTCAGGTAGGGTGCGTGCAGCTACAGGAAAGAGGGATGACAAAATGGACAATGAGGACAGGAGAGGAGGGGCGATATTGATCCAATAGGAGCAAGCCCCTCACATACTGGTGTAACATAGGTATCATCCCTCAGTGCTGGCCATCTCGGAATGTGTAGTGGTCAAATGCAGGCCAGCCCAAAGTCAACAATGGTTTTTGAAAGGCCGCATCTTAGCAGTAAACTGAGACTGTTGAATGTTTTCTTAATGGACAGTGATAGTAGTAGAAAACTATGTGCACCTAATTGCTCTCAGATAAATAGTGACGGAGAGAAAGCCTGGTGCAGATAACCGCTAGCCATCCCTCATGGCGAAATCTAAGTAAATTGACATCTACGTACATGTTGCATATATGGGCCTATTCATTAAAAAGTAACATGGGGCGGCCAAGTGGTCTATTCCCAATATATTAGGATGCTTGGATAGCACTATTGGGCCTATGGCTAATGAGGAGAAGAGAAGGGGTATGCTCAAGCCAATAGGAGTGAACCCTCGCATACTGGTGTAGTGAAATTATCATCCCTCAGTGGCAGCTATCTTGGAGTGTGTGCCAGTCAAATGCCCAAAGTCATTAATGGTATTAGAACAGCAGTATCTAAAACAGTAGACTAAGACAGTTTAACCCCTTTAGTGCTCCCGTCAGCCAACGGCCATCGCGAGCACTACCTCCGTAGTGCTGTGCACGTCCGTTGACTGATGTAACCCCACCCACTGATTAAAACCGCCGCACTGCAGCGTAATTCGCGTCGAGGTTAAGCAGTTAATGTTTTCATGGGGGGTACTGCCTCATTGGTATCAACAGAAACATTTGTGTTAATGAAGAAGAGGCCCATTTGCAAAATACTTATCATAAGCAGGTCTTAGTGTGTTGTGTGAGACTCCATAGCATGGCGTCCCATATGTGACATGGTATTAGTGGTGATATGTTAAATCAGATGCTATGTATGAAGCGAATATTAATGCTTCCATGGTAAGGGAGTATCTGATGTCGCAGGGGACTGACTGGGGAATTACACCTCGCACCAAAGGATTTCATCGTTCGCACCTTTGCTGTTGGTGTAGAGTCAGAAAATCCACTGTAGCTCCTTTCTGAAAATGTTACCAGAGCTTCATGAGCTAGTTGCTTCTAAAATCGTCCTTTGGAGGTCATCTGGAGAGTGGTTTGAGTCACAAAAGTTATTGCACATTTTTGTAGTGCTGCACCTGCAGCAGATATTGCCCGGGTGCTCTAATATTCTTGCTTTGATAGCCCTCATGGTCATTTCCACGTAAAGAAGGCCACACCCGCAGGTGATCAGGTCAAAACTATTTTTTTTGTATCGCCTATATCCAGGTGTATTGGGGGCTCAATTTGACCTTTTTGGAATGTTTAGTGAGTGGGCATACCCAGCAGATCCCACAGGGATATTGTCTTGTGACGGGAGGTAAGGCTCACAAGGTTTTCTGCATGTGGGACTGTTGAACATTGGGTCTCATGTATACCAGGAGGTCCTTCAGGATGCTCTGGGTACACTTAAAGTGAATTGTGGCTGTGGAATCTAAGGGGACCCAGTACATAAAATACCCCAAGTTACATAATGGTGCATTTGATCTGATCGGAGTTGGAGGTGAAGGTGGTCACACAAGTAAGGACATCTTCAGTGTACCTTAGAGCCAATATAGCACCCAACGGGTTCTTAGTGACTGCAGCCCCATACCTGTTTCTTGATGATATGGTGTTCAGGATGAGAATGGTCACAAATTGCATGAAATACACACAAGACTGGCTCATTCTTATCATCAACATGGCCAAATTCCTGTCTGAGGCACTCATCATCAAAATCAACATTACAGGGATTGCACTGAAAGCTGGGTTCAGTATCTCAGCATTCAATTCACAGCTCTTGGAGATCAATGCCCAGATGAACGAGCACAAGGATTACCTCCTGCAGCATAAGCTCTCTTCAGACGAAGGTTATATCACATCTCCCAGGACACATCATTCTTCAAACGGCATTTTGAGTAATGACAGTTGGGGCAGCGATGAGAACCGATATATTAAGGGTTCCCCACCATCCATGTATGGATATCCAATACCCCCATTTTCAGCACACCGACAAATGTGGTACCCTGGATTCCAGATGTCCCCTCCCAACCACTGCAGCCCTTCTTCCAATACCCCTTTCCCCAACCTATTTTGGGTGGGAGCAGAGGAGAAGAAGAGGAGTCAACACACAAGTGCACTGGAAACAGCAAGAAACCAAGATGCATACCAGGAGTCAGTCGGCCAAAGAAGACTAGTCATTAACCTCTCAAAGATGGCTCTGACCGAAGACGAGATTGCAGTACTACCCAAAGGCCTTGTATTCATGCCCACCTCTTTGGAAGACCAATTCCGTCTCATAAGCAAAAGTCATCAGGTCTTCCACAAGTTCGCCTACAGGATTTTTTTTCAGGACAGGAAAACCCCTGACAGTTGGGACTCAGGACTACGGATTCTATCTGAGTTGACACCTACCTTCAGCCATCACACCCAGTGAGGTCCTCACCTTTGAAAAAGCCATATTGAAGAAGACTGCACAGATAAGAGCTCCTAGATTCTTCAACAATTTGTCATCCAGAACAACGCAGATCAGTTAAAGCCTTGACTGAGGATCCTTTGATCGTGATCAAATCAGCAGACAAGGGCAGAGCGATTGTTGTGATGGACATCACCGATTACAACCAAGAAGGCCTACACTAGCTAGTGAATGGGAGATACTACCACTCAATGAGCTCAGACACAACTGAGTCCTTGATAAAACAAATTCAATCCATGGTCATGATGGCGGAGGCACAAGATTGAATCGCTAAACATGAAGCAGTGTTCCTGGTGAATACCTTACCAAGGATCCACTACTTTTACGTATTGCCCACAATACACAAGGAAAACAGCCCCCCTACAGGAAGGCCAATCGTCTACGGCATTGGATCTCTATTGGAACCTTTGAGTAAGTTCTGCGACCACTACCTTATACCACTGGTCTCTAGGACAAGGGACATGCTGAACCTGATTTCTGACACCAATGATCAACAGGAAATCAACCTCCTTTTGACCTTAGACTTAAAGGCCTTGTACACCAACATCCCTCAAGATGCCACCATAGTGGTCATTGAGGCCTGCCTCAGAGCACAAACTTGGACATCGACTTTATCATCGAATGTGCCACGATAGCGTAGAATAATACCTTTTTTAAATGCAATACCTGGATCTATCATCAGATACAAGGGACATTATTGGGCAGCACACTTGCCCCAAGCCTGGTCTGTCTATACATGGCCCATTTTGAAGAACAACACATCTTTACTGACATGAATCCCTTCAATGCCAACATTCTAACCTGGCGACGATACATAGATAATATTCTGGTCTTCTGGAAAGGTGATAACACCACATGCCAGGAATTTGGATTCTGGATCAGTACTCTTAACCCATACCTGATATTCACCCAGTCTGCCTCAACAAGGCAGATACCATTCCTGGATTTACTAATCTACATTACGGTGGGGAAACTATGCACTAAGACATATAAAAATATCACTGATAGCAACAGTCTTCTGTTATTTAATAGTCACCATTCAAAAACCTTATAGGAGAACTTGCCATATGGGCAGTTTCTCTGTGTCCGGAGAAATTGCAGCTTTTTGAGAGATTATAGCGCTCAAGCCAAAACACTTAGTAGGAATCTGTCCTCCTGGTACTACGCATCCAGAGTTATAAAACGAGCTGAGAAAAGTACACAAAACAATTAATAGGAATCTCTTTTAGAGACAACACAAGACCAACTGAAAATTTCCTTACTAATATCCTTATCTTCACCCCCAACTCCAACCGGATCAAACGCACCATAATGAAACATTGGGGGATTTTATGCACTGGGTCACTTGAGATTCCACAGCCACAATTTGCTTTTAAGTGTACCTAGATCCTGAAGGACCTCTTGGTGAACACCAGGCCCAGCATTCAACAGTCTTTCATGTAGAACACCTTGTGGGTCTTACCACCTGTCACAAGTTACTATCCCTGTGAGTCCTACGGGGAATATCCCCTCTTATAAACATTCCAAAGAGGTCAAGTTGGGTCCCCAGTTCACCTGGATACAAAAAAATGACACTAACTGCAATACAAAATACTGCATCTAGCTGATCACTTGCCCGTGTGGCCTTAATTACTTGGGAATGACCCCATGCATCATCAAACCAAGAATAATGGAGCACTGGCGCAACATCCACTGCAGACACAGCACTACAAAAATGTCCAATCACTTTTGCGACTCTAATTACTCTCCAGATGACCTCCGGTGGACAATTTTGAAGCAACTAACTCCTGGGGCCTGGTTAACTTTTTCAGAAGAGAGCAACAGTGGATTTTCTGCCTCTCCACCAACAGCAAATGTCTGAAAAATTAAAACCTCTGGCTGGTGTGAGGTGTAATTCCCCAGTCAGTCCCCTGCAAAATCAGATACTCCCTTACCATGGATAAACTGACATTCTCTTCATACTTGCAATCTGATCTACCATATCACCACTGACACCATGTCACATATGAAATGCCCTGTTATAGAGTCTCTCACACCACACTAAGCAGTGCTTATGATAAGTATTTTACGACTTGGCATGGGTCTCTTCTTCATTAACATGAATGTTTCTGTTGATACCAATGAGGCAGTACCCTCCAATAAGAAAACATTTTACTGTGTGTCAGCTGTTTTAGATTGCCCCTTACTAATACCATTGATGACTTTGGGCCATCCTCCATCTGACCGCTACACACTCCAGGATGACTGCCTCTGAGGGATGATACTTCCGTTACACCAGCACTCGAGGGGCTTGCTCCTGTTGGCTCTAGCGTACCAGCATATCCCTTCTCTTCTCTCTTCTCCTCATTAGCCTTTTGCCCAATAGCGCTCCCAAAGCACTCTAATCCATTGGAAATAAACCACTTGGTCACCCATGTTACTTATTACATGAGGAGTTCCATATTTCCAATATGAACTCAGACACCAATAGGCCTAGATTCCACCATGAGGGATGGCTAGCAGTTATGTGCACCTGACTTGCTCTCCGTCACTATATATGCCAGTGCACTATTCTTTTCTCTCACCATCACTCTCCATTAAGAAAACATTCAACTGTCCTATTTTACTGCTTAGATGCCCCATTTATAAAACCATGGTGTCTTTGGGCTGGCCATCATTTGACCACTACACACTCTGAGACGGCCGCCACTGAGGGATGATACTTTTGTTGCACTAGCATGCGAGGGGGCTTGCTCCTATTGGCTCAAGCTCGCCCCTCCTCTCCTCATTGACCATTTGGTCATCCCTCCTTCCTGGGGCCGTACACACCACACCTGAGAACAATCACTCCAAATACACATTACACGTATGTCTACTTGCCTGTTTTGTTATAGTGTGTGCACTAGCTTGTTTTTTTCACATCTTTCAAGTTGTGGCGACTGATCAGCGCCAACAATAGCATGTACATGTCTACCTTTGGAGACACTATGATACAGTGAGTGGATAAGAGATTCTGGTGGCGTATTGGACCATACATACAAAACATTTCTTTACTGTGTGTTTTCTTTATTTTCATAATTTATTGTCTAGGTTGGAAAATCAATTTTAAACATTTTAAAACAGGTATTTTCTTGTGAGTGAATACCTACATTGCATATCACATCTTAGGTATAGGGCAGGGTCTCCCCATTTACTTGGGTCCTGAAGTAGTGTTGTGGATCTTTTTAGGCTGTTTGGGGCCAAAGATGTCAACCTGGCCACACTCACAGATTTAGGCTACCTGGGTACATCACACCACTGTAGTAGCCCCTATCAAATTATGTTTTTTTAATCCTTCCAACTGAACCATTACATTAAAGTCAAGTTTGGTATCTCTGAGACAGTTTTATTCTTCCTTCACTTCACTGCACACATTCACTCCACATTCACATTCAAAATGCCCACACACAGGCACTTTGTGGGGCCTATGGGACATTGCAGCGCTGACCCTACCAACAGAACGCGCACTATGAAGCATGACATCCTCATGGATGTGTGAGGGCACCAGGAAATAATCCTTAGGATTCCCCCTTCTTTTTTTACCTGTCATTCTTCTTTGCTTTTTGATAGGGACAATACCTAAACTGCTTTTTGCATGAATATGACCTCAGATCCATTGAATGGAGAGGGGCTCTAGCATGAAGAGTACCTTTTAGCTGAAGGAGATCCATTGGGGCAATGAGTATAACCCTGACATGTGGTGGCTCCTAATGAGCCGGGTGGAGAGGAGTTACCTCATGGAGTTCATCTCCATCTGATTCTTAGTAGGTCGGCTTTTACAGGGAGTGGGAGAACCATACCTTATTTTTCCGACTGGTCTATTCCAGTCCTGTGTACCCATGGTATAAAAATTAACTTTACCAATCACTGTGCAATTGGAATACACAGTTCTATCCTTCTCTGCCTTTGTGTTAAATTGACTTCCCCAGTGGTCCAATGCTGACCTTTGAGAGCACTAACCTCCTCATTCTCATGATGGACGAAACTGGGAATCTGAAAGCTGAACTCCTCCATTAATGAGACGTGCCATTCTCTGTATGGGACTTGCTTCAGGATAGACCCCAGGAACTGCAAAGAAAACAGAAAGAAACTTTAACACAGTAATATATATTTAAATGCAGTATCTACAGCTGAAGTCTGGGTGCATTGACTTTGAGAAGATGAGTGAACAAACTACGGCTAACAACAACCTCAGTAATGAAGAAAGATTATGATGGCAGAAGAACCAGAGAACACATACAGCAACGCTTAACTAGTATGATGTGAAATCAGTGTTCAGAAGAAACAAGGAGACCTTTACAGTGTCCATGATTTACAAAGAAACACATGAAACAAAAGCATGCTGCCAACAAATTACTGTGAAAAGAGCAACAGTGCAGCAAATCCAGACAGAAAGCAGATAGAGACTGTGCAACAATATCACATACTAAGGAGCAGAATGCAAACATATAGACTCTTCGATCACCAGCATGGGGGCCAAATGTAAATTTTAATTTAACAAGGGTGAAGACTGACCACAAGGAAAAGAAAATTGCATCTCAGAAGTGTGAGAAGTTGGTCTGACATATGCTGTCCACTAGTTATAGTGGGCACCTTGCACCAGTCCAAACAACTCTTATTGATAATAGGTTAAGACAAACTTTATTGAAAACTATCCTAGTGGTAGCTATGGAGAGCAGGCTTTAGGCTAAGTCTTGAAGGAGTGTAAAGCAGCTTGGTTTACCAGATCATACCCACTTGAATGTCTAAATGAAAGGAGAACCACACAAGGTATATATATATATATTCACAGAAAAAACCATAGGTTATAGACCATATATAGTTAGGAATTAGCATTTACAAAACCTTGAAAATTCACTGAAAAAACCATAGGTTATAGACCATATATAGTTAGGAATTAGCATTTAAAAAACCTTATTTTACTCACACAAAACCATTGAAATTCCATATATAGTTAGTTGCACTAACTATATATCGCGCACCCGTAATCCACTGCTGATGATGTCACATATTACATCATTCATGACATGGTCAGTGACATCACTGATGACATCACTGATGACATCTCAAATGACATCACTGATGACAACATCCAGTGATTATGTGTTTCTGTAAAGTTTAAATATGTTTTACATATTGAAGAATGAGTGGATGTATAAGTGTCTGAATGAAGGTTTTAGTAGGTGCGTGATTGACTGTATGAGTGAGTGATTAAATGCGTCTTACTAAATGCACGGGTTAGTGACTAAACTGTCTGAAAGTGTGCATCAGCATGTCTGTTGTTGTGCAAGCTGCTGCATGTGTTGATCAGTAGCTATATAAGTAGCTATATGGGTTATTGATTGGTTGCACAAGTATTTGTATGGGAGACTGAGTGTGTGTATGACTGGCTGGGAGGTGTGTGACTCTGTGCAGATCAATGTGTACTTGTATCAGTGATTCTATAAGAGAGTAAGTATGTGTTAGTATATGTTTTAAAATGTAAGGTACTCTATGTTTAACTGTGTAGATTAGAAAATGGAACTGTGATTGATTCTTTACAGGACTGACTAGGTGTGTGAGTAACTCCATGGATGAGTGGCAGAGTGTGAGTGTCTGTATAGGTGTATGAGTGCATATGATAGTGTTGTAAAGATGAGTGATTGTATGTATGAATGATTGTATGGGTGAATGAGTGAATGTGTGTGTAGACGTAGGAATCAGTGAGTGGGTATGTAGTAACTAGTATTGGTGTGTCAATGGTTTCAAAAATTATACTCTGTATTTAACACTGGGTGTAACAGAGGTTATATTAAAGTGTGAGGAGATGCATTGTATTGTCACATTAATGATATCATCATTGATGTGACCATTGATGTCAAATGAGATATCATCAGTGATGTCATTTGAGATGTCATCAGTGATGTCATCAGTGATGTCACTGACCATGTCATGAATGATGTAATATGTGACATCATCAGCAGTGGATTACGGGTGCGCGATATATAGTTAGTGCAACTAACTATATATGGAATTTCAATGGTTTTGTGTGAGTAAAATAAGGTTTTTTAAATGCTAATTCCTAACTATATATGGTCTATAACCTATGGTTTTTTCAGTGAATTTTCAAGGTTTTGTAAATGCTAATTCCTAACTATATATGGTCTATAACCTATGGTTTTTTCTGTGAATTTCATTGGTTTTTTAACAGCTAATATCTGTAGCTGTAAAATGTATTCTTCTTTAAATCCAAAAATATATTTTATATGTTTATGAATAATTTTTTTTTTTTAAATATTTTTTTTTCTTCGTTCCCGCTTCGCGAATCGGGAAGCTTCCCGTTAGCTGACCTTGATGCCGCGAAATAGACCGCGAGCCGGTAAACGTTTCTTTACCGCAACTGCCGCGTTAGAAAACAACATCGTGACGCCTCCCGTCCGCATGACGTTTCGCGTTGTCGCGTGATACGTCATATGACGTGCTACGTTAGCGAACTCGTACGCTTACCGAGTCGCAAAGCACAGGTTTCTGGAAGCAAACCGGGAGGCCCTGCAAAGCGCGTAACGTAAACACAGCAGGTCATGTGACTTGGTAATAACACTTTTCATTGGTTCATTTCACTTTCGGTTTCCTAATGATGTAAGACTAGGTCATATGATCTAAAATGAACACTTTTCATTGGTTGAGAACTATTTTTTTTCCCAAATGGTGAAAATCCCTCCTTCTTTCCTCACTCTGACTTTCATCATTGTGAGAGAAAGACCCTTTGTTACCAGTGAGCAATGGCTTCTTTACTAGCTTCAGCTGGTGCTTCCCCACCACCTCCACCACATCCAAGGAAGAGTGGACCACCTGCTAAAGTTATAATTCAGCAAGAAGAGGAAGAAGAGGAACAGGACGACCTAGATAATCTCCCTATTATGGCCAGAAGATCTGTTGTACCGGAAGTAACGGGACCAGAGGGCAGGGAGATGGTGCCAAATATACAAACGAGATTTCGTGAAGTAAAACAAGTCTGCGTACATTGCAGTGGAATCATTTGCTACGCAGAAAGTAGCATCACTCTGATCAACAGAGCTATTAACAATCATGCTCATGTTTGTCCGAAACTCCCCAAACAATAAATTCTTTTTTTTGTTTTCTTCCTCCTGTTGAGCCCTTTACAATGAATCGTTTTCGTTGCCCCCTCCGAAAAAAAAACAAAAAAAATATAAAACTGTTCAGAAAAATTCAAAAAAAGTAAAAAAATGTTCAGAAAAATAATAAAAAAAAATATAAAACAACAAAAACAATTTAAAAAAAAGTTCTTTTCAGAACTACCTCCCCGTTATAAAAAAATTGGTACAATATTTGCAACTGTGCCAACCTCTATTTCTCTTAGTTCGCTTCCCAGTTCGCTCCCCGGTACGCGAACCGGAAGCGAACCCAAAAAATTTTTTTATAAAAAAGAACAGTAAGTATAAGGGAAGGAAACAGACAGTTATGTTAAAAGAAAGACAGCTATAGGGGAGTAAACTAGAGATACTATTACCCGTAATCCACTGCTGATGATGTCACATATTACATCATTCATGACATGCTCAGTGACATCATCAGCAGAGGATTGCGGGTAACAGTATCCCTAGTTTATTCCCTATAGCTGTGTTTCTTTTAACATAACTGTCTGTTTCCTTCCCTTATACTTACTGTTCTTTTAAAAAAAAATTTTTTAGATCTGTCAGAAACAGTGAAAGTAATGAAATATAAAAGACTACGTAGAATATGAGCACTGTATGCAACAACTTTGACACTGACAGAAGCCTCACCTTCTCCATGCCTCCTACACAGTTCTACATGTACATCATAAATGCAAACAGAACAGAATTAATTATACATGTTAAATGGTTTATTTTTGCTGTTCTCAGAATGTATCAAATTTCACTAAAACAGTGACTTGAAGGTATTCATCATATAACAGCGGGGAAAAAAAAACACAATCAAAATGATTGTGTTTAAAAAACCCATACATTACAAATCAGAATTCAGAACTCCTTAAAGTTAACTTACTTTCCATGACGGCCAAGGATGTCCTATGAACAGCTTACACTCTGTTGTGCTGTTATTACTTTCAACCCGCCACTTTCTGAAAGAAAACCTCCATCGTTTTCAAAAACATGTTACATACAATAAATGACTTCTCGCTCTCTACCACACGATTCCACAAGGCCAAATCGTGTCAGAGCCATGTATAACTCTTGGATTTCTTGTAAGCCAATCCCGTCTTTTCGCATTTCCGCAACTTTCAGAATTAAAATGTTGAAGATCATTTACACAATCCTGGACTAGTAATATCTTCCCCTTCTTGCTCAATCATGTTCTACATTTCCTATCACACTGATACTGCTTACTATGAAGCAGACTTACACTACCTTTATGACTAGTACAATTATTTAATTCTCTACATCACTTTTAATCACAAAGCAATGTAAAACAGTAAACAGCATTGCAGACTTACATTCCCTCTACTCCATGTTTTGATTCACTGCTTCAATTAGCTTATAAAAAGAAATAGTTTTTCTGAACTCATTCAAAGTGCACGTATTTCTCAATAACGTCCAGTGTTATGGTAAAAAGTTATGTCTCTGTACTACACTTATCCTCAAGGCCAAATAGTGTAGGAGCCATGAGAACTTCTTGAAATTCCTCAGAGCACATCCCGAGATTCTTTCCCTAAAATTTTGGTTTTAAAAACACCAGGTAAGAGTTTTTAAGGTCATATGGCAATTTTTTTTTGAAAATTAAAACAGAATCATTGCAGAATGACCAGCCATTTCTACACTTTAAATAAGCTGTATAATGTCCTGATGTTATTGAAGGACCATCATGATATATAATTGCTACAGTTACAAAAGTCCTTCCTGATATTGACAACTGTGAAGCCACAAAATTTTTAATTAAAGTTGTCAATTTTGTTCCATCAGGCCTACATCGTTGGAACATTAAAATGACATACTGGCCATATGTTCGTATAAATAAAGTGGACATCATTTCAGATTTACATTGGCTACACTCCATGTTGTGATCAGCTGCTTTTACTAGCTTATTAAAAGAGACTGATTTACTGTCTGGCAAAGTTAAATATATAAATCTTTCTGAGTCTACACTAGTAGTAGCTGATACCCTACAGTTCTCGCAGTCATGCTGCCATTGATAAGAAAGCCCAAACAGGTGATCTACATCTACACCTTCATCATGCAATACATCAAGCATATACATTAAAAACTCCTGACAATCTTGCTGACTATTTTGAGAGAATTGTGTTTGGCCTGAACATCTGTCTAACAGATTTCGAATTTCAGACACACTTTCTATGTTTGTTCTATCAGTGCTACATTTCCCTAACACAGAATTTAACAAACTGCAAAATCTTTGATCCGAATTGACCACAATCTGTTCTTTTAAAGTTTCTAGAGAAAAGACAACATTAACCACTACATTAGCATAGCAGTTGACACCAGAACTGTTTTCAAATTGAAAACCAACAACATCTTCAACAGAATCCTTTTTGTTTCTGCTTATAATTTCAGGTTCATCAACTTTTCGTCTTTTTGCTACAACCTCCCCAGTATTGGTCACATTTCTTCGTTTCCGGCCTACCACACGTTTCTCAAACAAAGGATACTGAGGCAAATGTGGCGCATACTCTCTTCTCAACCTATTGTATTCCTTAACACAATCTAGATCCGCACAAATGTTTGTGACATCACACTCAATCAAGTACAATCCCGATAAAGTCCTAACTCGTGACAATGCCACATATGCCATACCCTCCTTGAACACAGAACTGCCAATATTCACCAATGCACAGTCTACACTTAAACCTTGCGATTTATGGATTGTCACCGCATATGCCAAGCAAACAGGAAACTGCTTACGACGAACATATAAGTCTTTTACAAGCAAAAATCTAGCAGAACAACGAGCAATTAGCTGTACTTCCTCAATGCCATCAAATTTAATTTTTAAAAATTCAATTCCATCTCTATTTCTGTATTTCACAAAATCAACAACATTACCCATTGATCCATTTACCAGACCTCTTTCAACATGTAAATTCCTTCTTAAAATTATACGGCAGTTCAAGCACACATTCAGAGTCTTTTCAAAACCCGCAGTTTTAGATATACTCTTCTCTAATGAATCCAATTTTGTTTTCAGATTCTCAGACAAAATAATTGTTGATCCCATATGCTCTACTCTGTCAATAGCTTCCAATTTCACAATCTCTTGCTTTTCTAAATGCAACATTTTGTTGTTGAATTTGGCACATTCTGCAAGAGTTGGCATCAAACATATTCCAGATTTTTTCTCAGTAACTTTCTGAAAAATATTCTCAGGCACAACATCTTCGTCTGGATATAAATTTGTCAGTAATCGTGCATGTAAAGCTTCTTTCCCATGCTCGGTCACTTTTCCAATTCTAACATCTTGTAGAATAGTCTTGTAAACTTCATCCTTTGCCTGACGCATATTTTCATGCAGTTCAGCATAATTGAAGTTTAACCATATATTGACGTTGCCAATACTCCCTAAGCACTTCCTGGTATCTTCATGCGTGAGCATTTTGAACACAGGTTGCCCTTTCACTGGTGTCAGCTGCAGAAGATCTCCAAAAACAATGATGTGTTTGCCACCAAATAACACATCATACTCTGTTTTGAGAACTTCCTGCATTCTCAAATGCACAAAGGCAAGCATAACATTGGAAACCATGCTTACTTCGTCAATGATAAGAAGTTTCATTTTCCTCAAGACTCTTGAAACTTCAAAACAAGCATCTCCAGATAGCTTGTGATATTCTAATTTGTTGTCATGCTCCACTGGCAGCATCAGTAAACGATGTAAAGTAATCCCTTTAATGTTATGTGCTGCCAGTCCAGTTGGAGCGGTGACAACACAAGACAGCGATGACTCTGTCCTTTCCTGCAAATAACATGAAATTGCTTTAATAAGGAAACTTTTTCCAGTTCCCGCTTCTCCACTCACGTACAGTCGGACAGGCTTCAACGACGTACATGAGCACTCTTTCTTATCATGACTTAATCCATGATCAATTTGCATGGTAAGTTCGTCATATATTTTCCTCTGCTCAACGTTGAGTTGTCTTTCCAACTCTTCTAAGTTAACCGCATCCTCCTGAGCATGTGCCATGGCTCTTTCCACTTCATTCATAGCAGTGGCAGCTTCATTTTCGATAAGAGGTCCTCCTAGTGGATCCTGACTCAATGAAGCAGAACTCTGACTGTCCTGAGAACTGTCTCTGGCAATCTCGGCTGCAATCGTTGCTTCCTGCTCAATTTCCACATTCAACATTTCTACATATTTGGGAAAAGCAGGACATTCTATGGTCTCCTTGGCAGCATTGAAAGAGTCTTCGTAACAGAGGAAATCTCCAAGCAGTTCCTCTTCTGCACGCCAAGGCTTAAAAAGTTGCAAAAGTGCTAAATAGAAAAACTCCTTTTTTTCAGGAGATTCGCCACTCAATTTTCGATGGTTTATCAAGTGGCATTTTCTTTGCTTGACCAGACATCCCTCACTTCCTATTACAGCATACACTCCTTTCTCAGTATCTTCTTTGATGTTCCTCTTGAATATGTAATTTTGCAGAACCTCATACAGACAAACATTCTCGAGGTGACTGCTTCGATTTGGATAATATGTATCCAACATGTTGCTCTTCAAAATGTCGGTACTGTTTGGCTCCTTTTCCGCCAAATACTCAATTTCCCGCACAGGTTTCAGAACTCGATTACGCGTTGCAGCAAGACCAACACTCGCCCAAACGATACTCCTGGACTTGGCATAGAGACTTGCTGAAGACAACCGGTCAGAACATTCGTAAGCTCCGATTTCTCGATGCGACAACATCTTCAGACTGAAACTGTACAACTTCTTGCTGAGGCTCTTTTCATGGGAAATGTCCTCCCACATATCCTTCAATTCTGTCTTCTCTTTTTTGGTGATGTAAGATGTCACATACCTAGCCACAGCCATACAGTTATCAGCCACAAACTGTATATCCATGTTAGCATTCCACATGGACAAAATCACCGGGTTGTAGTCGTTGATGTACTTAGACTCTTCGTTCCTCTTCAAATTGTATGTGTTTTTAGGTGATTTCTTCATCACATTATGTCGCAGCGAAGACATCAAACTGTTCACTCTTCCTTTAGAAATCACCGATCGTGGAAAGCCGAAACGACATTTGGTGTAGAACTTGTCTTTGTTCCGGAATTTACGACGACAGTACTTTCCACATCGATGGCTTTGGAAACGTAGAACTTTTTCTCTTAGGCTTTTTTTCTCCTTTGCGTTTGGAACAGCACACGTAGAATACTGTTCTATGAAACTCATCACTGAGTCGTCTGCATCCGTTCCAAATTTAGGTGCATCCTTGATCCACAGCAACATATGTATATGAGGAGCACCTCTTGCTTGGTACTCCTTCCTCCAGAAGAAATCCAACACCTCTCCAAGAGGTGGATTCTTCTTATTCATGATGAAAGACATCATACCTTCAAATCTATGATTGAAGTACCTACATACATTGACTGGATCCAAAGAGCACAGTTCTCCGGGTGTCTTGAATTCGATGTTTTCTACGTTAGCATTTGCCTCTCGTAGAAATTCAAGTAAGTCTTCCCAGCCATACTCAGCACAGCTCAAAGTGAGGAACCATGTGGGAGTTCCTAAGTTCCTCAGCATACATTTTAAATCACCATGACGACGGTACCAGTACTCATTAGTACCACGCTGACACGCCATGAGATTAATCAGGTGAGAATCCAAAATACTGTCTTGGACATTGACTTTATCCATAAAGTCACTTGCCGAGATGTTTTGCATGTGTATACCACTTTTCAAGATGTGGTTCACTGCATATGACAGTCCAGACAGATCGCTTTCAAACAGGAGATGAAACAAATAAGGAATGCATTGTCGAAACCTAGGATCTCCTGCATACAATCGCAAAGTCCGGTATTCAGAAGCAGGAATTTGATGAGGTCGCTCATCATATCTTCCTCCCTGACCTGTTGGAAAAAGCTGTGGGAAACACCGAGCTTCCAAACTTTCCTCCCAAACACTAATGGGACTCCCTTTCGCTTGTTTCATTTGAAACAACTCAATAGCATTCCCCATGACTTCCTTGGAATGCAAAGGATGAACACTATAATGTTCATATATTTCTTCACTAGTACAGGGTTCTACTTTCTCAATTTGACCAGCACACAAATCGCTATCCTCTTCCTCACTTACTTCCTCTTCTGCAACATATACATTTTTATAGTATTTATTATATTTTTTCAAATACAATGTTGCCCTTTTGACTTTCCTAACATCTACTAAATCTTGCCATATTTTCTTATTCTTTGTCGGAACCCCATTAACTAAGATAACCAGAGGTTCCTCTTCCACTTTTTCTACTCCAATTGTGTTAATGTTTTTCTTCAAATCTAGAGGCAAATAAACAACTCTTCCCTTTAATCCTCTCTGTAAATCTGATGGAGGCAATTTCCCTGTCTTTGGCTCCATTCTTACAATAGCCTGAAAGGGATGGATACTTTGAATCAAAATAGATTCATAAGTATTTAAATCCTTCAATTCAGAAGGAATTTCAACCAATTCCAGATTATTATGAACTGCTCTAGCAGGCATCTGGTTTTCATTTAATTTGTTACAACAATAAGTACACACACGTTGATCCAATCCCAAATCAAAACAATTTTCTACCATCAAGTATGTTGTAAAATCCTTCCATTCACTATTATTTTCCCTTTCACTTTTTCCATATAAATCCACTAACTTAGTCTGATTCTTATAATAAGTGCGTCGACAACACACACAAGTGAAATTTGGCCTCTCACTTGATTTCACCTCAAACGTCGCAATTTCCCTCTGGAAATTATCTGTACTGGAAACCTGTACACTATCTTCCACATTACTCTCTTCTTCTTGGTCAATTTCAACATTCTCCTCTTTACTTCCAAAGTAACAAAACTCAATTTCTTCACATATATTCTTCACATCTATTTCAGAACCATGCAAAAGAGCAGCGCATAATTGTTTTAGCATAATTGCTGGACTCTTAGCATAATACAACATTCTAACTAATTTCCTCACTTTATTATGATGCACTGCTAGCATCCTGAAATGATGAAAAACACTCTGGCATACTCTCCTGGAAAGACAAGCCAGTGAATGACCATGCAAACCTATCACTTCTCTCACTCTGCAAGGATCTAATTCTTGCAACAACTTCATTTTCTGCTTCAAACTTTTCTTACTAAATGACCGTATAAAATCACAAAGCAAATTGATGGAATCCTGTCGTACACTGCAAATACTACTACACTTCCAGGTGTACACAGGACCCTTAGGACGTCTCCCTAAAACCTCATTACCTAACACCTCTTCTATCTCTGTTCTCACAAGTTTTTCTTTTTCAACTGGACAACCATCTTTCACTTCATAAGCTCGACCACTGGTGTCAACTGCATGCACCAAATCATTATCCTGGAAATAACTCTCCTCATTAAAAAATGCCTCAGAGCTTGAACTATGCATCCATTCTCCAGAAAAAACTTCACAAAAATTACTACGATTAACTATTCTCTTCCATCTACTATTTCTTTTGAAATCATAAATTACCTTGTTTAGCTTCCTAATTCTATTGATTGTCAAAATAAATAACTTACGTTTAATTTCAAATGCCTGATCAATAACTTTCTCAACTATTTTTTTTCTCTTATAAAAAACCACTTTCTGCTGACCTTTCTTAATATTTTTTAACAAATTCCCAATTATCCTGTTGCGGAACATTCGTTTACGAATATCCCTAAACTGTTGTTTCCTTCTACTTTCATGCATAGAGTTCTCTCTTACTCTAGCAGTAACATTTCTCATTGGCCTTTCCTTACCATTTGAATTCTGTCTCCTTTTCTGGAGTGAAACATTTTCTGTAGTAATATTTTTTTTACTACACATATTTCTTATGACTGTTTTTCGACTCTTACCCGGTGCTTTCTTGGTGACTTGACAAATCTTTTTGTTAGAGGACTGCTGCAATATTCCATGCTCCTGCTGTCTTTGACGTTTTCCAGCCTTTCTTACTCTTTCTTTGCTAGGCATCCTAAAATCTTGAAATAATCTGCAGTTGAATCTGTGGTAAAATATAATAAAAAATGTTATTAACCACTATTACCCAACAGTAAATTAATAACAGTCATCAAAAACTTAACACACTACTTAAGTATATAATATACTGAAGCCTATCTCCAATTTTTCACTGAACAGGACTCATCTCTTCTTAACCTTGGATAAACCTCACCTACTCTGTGTCCCCTGCACATAATTAAATGTAAAGGGGCAGATTTATATTAACTAGCACATCCCCAGGGATGCACCAGTTAACGTGCACCGCTGCTCTGCCACCCACGGTGTGCCGCATTTACAATCAGATAGGACAAAGCTACATCAAAACCCTGCGCCTGCTTGAAGCAGGCATAGATCTTGACGCAGGTAGGCTGAAAGCTAAAGCAACAACTAAGTGTCGTGTGCAGAAGTTACAAAAAAGGAAAAATGGCGTTTAAACCAGTAATGAGACCATGCTAACGTAATACAGAGTAAAAATATCCAGGATCTACATCAGTTTGGGGTTCACGAACCTGGCAGGTACAAGGCACTGAGGCTTTCCACCGTGCATGTCTCATCCCAAAACATATGTTGTTTGTGAATGAAACAATTTCCCAGACCAAATGCTTTGGATTGGCTACTTCTAAAAAATTAAACACCCCTACTATCCCGGAGTTAGAGGAATACGATGGTTGGAGTAATTTTACTCGTTGTCTATTAAAGATTTACAGGCCCTACTCCGTAATTCTTCCTTTAACATTTCCAGTATAAATCCAAAAGGTTGACTGCTTTGGCAACGTGCCTTATCCACGGTTTAATAACGCTGCCTTTTGCTTTATATAAGTTTTCAAATTGTATGAAATATATACCAATAGGTCGTTATTAACCTTTAGGTAGTGGTTTTCTTCATCAAGTCTGGTCGCTTCCATACACATACAGATTTTCAAAGATGATCAAGAACTTTATCTGAATGGAGAGGAATGCACTGAGACGCCAGATCATTCACTAATGTGTAGGCACAGACAGTTACACGGTTCATGCAACAAACACCGACCAAATATGGCTTGCGTGTTGCAAGGCACGCCAGTTCCTGCTATCATCCCCACGTTCAAGTTCTTGGAAAATGGTAGTTATTTGATGCTCAATAATGAAGATTGTTCTGGGTTAATTAAAAGTATTCATTTTATCGTAACAGTAAATGAACGGGTTATTTGCTGCAGAAATGTTCTATTTCCTCCCACACATGAACATAGGGAGTTTTCAATCTGGCCACAAATACCAACCTTGGGAGCACATTTCAACAGCATGGCAAGAATAAGAGCTCTTTTGTCTCAGAGAGAGGTGGCCTTGAGTTCGGCCCGTGAAACTTTCGTGCTTCACATAGCGAACACCCGTACAGAGGTGCAGACCCTTTTAAATACAGATTCGACTTTGCATTTCAGCAAGATTACCCATTCATTTCCATGCAGCAGGAGGCCCATAGGAATGAAGGTGCAATTTGCGATTAGCAATTACCTCATCGCAAATTACGAATTTTTCCGACGGTGCAGGGGTATCTCAAGAACACCCTGCTGCACCCCTGAAAAAAAAATTTGGGGTCATATGGCGCACATAAATTTTGAAAACATTCCTTTACCTCAAAAACGATTTTCAACTCATAATTTGAAAACACTGCACATGGGGAAATGACTTAAAATGTCCTTAAGACACATAAAAGCATTTTTTGATTGCCTTTGCAGCATGTTTCAGTCACCTTTAACATGCCTATGTAACGGAAACATTCAAAATCTAAATTTGCCATGCACAGGTGGGAGCATATTTACAAGCAATTTGCTCCACAGACAAACTTCTTACATTGAAATGGGAAAGACTCTCAATTACCTTATAAAGAAGCAGACACCATTATGTCCTTCTCATCAATATTAAAACCATTGCTTTTTCTCAAAAACGATTTACAAGTCATAATTTGAAAACACTCCACAGCTCCTATGCACATAAAAGCCCTGTCAGTACTAATACTTCACATTTTCTCCAATTACAATTTCTCAAACAAACAAAATCTATTTGTGAAACACTTGAGACAAAGCAACATTTGAAAAACACAACTTTCTTCATAATTTTCTCCTTAAAGCACACTATTTTCTATCTAAATTAAAGAAATTTTTTCTCACCTTAGCAAATACTTTGAGTTTCAAAACAGTCTCAGAAACACACCAATTTGTCTTCAGCAGAGCAAAAGGTATGCACTCCAGAGTCTGCAGCTATCAAAAGCACAGAAATGCTGTAATTCCTCACACAGATCTCTCATGTCACCCAATCAAAACTCTTCCCTCACTTTTTTTCAAAGCAAAACCCTTCCCCCCTCTGCCCCCTCTCTGCTTTTTCTGCATAGCAACCACCTCTTGCAAGACCTCTCACACAACAATGTTGCAATTGAACTCTGAACTCTCAGTGCACCTGCATATCCAAAGCATTCTTTCATTTAATGATTTTTTCTTCGCCACTCAAAATACATCTTTCAACGAACTCATCCATGCACACTAACTTTCTGTTTTCAGCAATCAAAATCCACCAATCACTCTTACTGCTTCATTAACACAGAAACTCCTCATTTTTTTTCATTTTACACTCTCATTTTTTCAACTGCCATTTCATTGCCACACTTCATCTGACTGCAGGAGAACCTTCTCTCGCCATGTTTTCTGTCTGGATTGTTGGACATAGCTACATCTATTGGGCTCAAAGGTACGCTGAAAACAGGAATTTACCTAACCTCAATTTACAAGATGTGGAAATTAAGTGGTTTGGCCACAGAGGATTAAAATGTCACCAATTGATACCATTGGTGAAAACCTTTATGCATTTGCCAAAACCTGACCTGTTAATTGTGCACTGTGGAGGTAATGATTTGGGCACTTTGACTGGGGTAGGTCTGGAAATGCTTTTAAAGGACACCTTTGAGCAATTGATGGCACTTTTTCCTCAGACTGCCTTGGTATATTCAAATATATGCCAAAGACAGAAATGGAGGTGGTCGAACCAATTTTGTCCACAAATTGAGAAATCGAGGAAGCATGTAAACAAATCTGTTTCAGCTTACATGAGAGACCATGGAATGGGCTCCCTGTACAACAATAACTTGCGTTACTACATGCAAGATATCTACAGAGGAGATGGAGTTCACTTCTCAGATGAGGGCAACAGAGTTTTCACTCTGAATTTAAGAATGTGCATTGGTACCTACTTATAAGTACCTAAATGTACCATAAACCCAAAAGCTCTTCTCAGAGCTACCCTACATCTGATCACTCACAATTATTATTGTACTCTAACTTTTTTCACTAATTTTCAAGAAAGTACGCTCCCCAGAACGCTTCCCGGTTCGCGAACCGAGCGCACTCCACGCAAAAAAACTAAAAAAACGGTATATATTTTTTTGCCCTGCGAGAACCTTTCAAAGCCTCCACATCAAACCTAGGGGGTCAGGGACGATCTACTATGCCCCCTTATGGTCATTTGCCCCTTTGCTTTGGCCTCCTCTTGTCTCTCGATCCTACCGAGAGACAAGATGGCGGCCGCTACGGACTGTTTGGAATGTTTACAGACGCCGAAAAACCAATCAGCTTCGCAAACCTCCGTAACGCGAAAAGTACGCGAAGCGGAGCGCTGTTACAGATATATATCTTTTTTTGAACGTTAATTTCTCAAAATCCACTGGAGCACATATATTGAGACCTAGCAAAGGCACATCGGGCTACCAGTCCCTACAATTTTGCCAAGTTTCGTGCAAATCCATTCAGCCGTTCGATTATTATTATTATTATTTTTTTTGCCCCGCGGGGCCCTTTTAAAACCTCCACATCAAACCTAGGGGGTCAGCGAGGATCTACTATTCCCCCTTATGGTCATTTGCCCCTTCGCTTTCGCCTCCTCTTGTCTCTCGATCCTACCGAGAGACAAGATGGCGGCCGCTACGGACTGTTTGGAATGTTGACAGACGCCGGAGAACCAATCAGCTTCGCTTCACAAAGCTCCGTTGCGCGAAAAGTCCGCGAACCAGACCGCTGCCTGGTCCGCGCTTACAGATATATATCTTTTTTTAAACGTTAATTTCTCAAAATCCACTGGAGCACATATATTGAGACCTACAAAAGGCACATCGGGCTACCAGTCCCTACAATTTTGCCAAGTTTCGTGCAAATCCATTCAGCCGTTCGGGCTAAAAGTGAGGCCAACCGCCCTATGGAAATTAACATGGGAAAAACGCGTTTTGGGACCCCCCTTTTTTCTCGGCCCCCCCTTGACGAACCCCCCCCAAATTTTCAAAGGCTGCTCAGAAACAAAATGTGCCATTTTCCTGAAAATTTCAGCCAATTCCGTCCACAAACGGCAAAGTTATTAGACATAGAATTTTCAAAAAACCCATAGAGAAAAAATCCTAACTATATATACCTACTGGCGACCGCCAGTAGGTAATATGTATATATATATATATATATATATATATATATATATATATATATATATATATATATATATATATATATATATATATATATATATATATATGTGTTGTATTGATTACTAAACACTCTCTAGTAATCTCTTTATGAGATTACAGAGCCAGGTACACAACATAAACACGATAGAACTTAAGTAAATAGCACAATACACAATGGGCCCAACGGGGAGACCAAACTATATATTAAGAAAGTGGTATAAGAACCACGACTTGACTGGACACAAGGCCTAGAGCCTGTAGAATCGCCGGGACCCCAAGGAACCACCCAAAGTAGTGATTCAGGGGACCCATGGGCGACGTGTGCAGTGAGAGAACACAGCTGCGAGCTCCGTTAGCTTCTATGGGGAAAGTCACGTCGAAATTTTAAAGTTTAAGGACACTTAGGAGAGGACTTTGAGCAGACCCCTTTAGACTTAAGGGGTTCTAGGGCCAACACCCACAGGTGCACCGGAGAACTCAAGTTACCTCACCCAGAGAAGCCGGGTGCATAGGTGTCAAATGGTGTCAAGAATTGTTGCTGTTTTCAATGGCGACCTGCGGCAAAGTGCTGCTGCCATGAAGAAGGAAAGTGTCCAGTGTGATCCAAGCCTGGATTGAAAATGTGAAGAACCTGAAAGCAGAGGGGACAGAGTCTGGGTCACTTGCCAGTGAACAGGGGCATAATAGACGAGGCCCACCGATGTCGGGTGATTCAGGTGCGAAGAGGTGAAGCTTGACTCTGCAGCAACGAGGACCCGGAGGCATAGACGATGACCAGGAGCTGGATTTGAGCTGTCCCACAAAGCATGTCGATGCTCGATTGAACACAAGCCTTAGCAACAGCAAAACATGCAGAAGGAGAAAAGATGCTTCGGTGTGGATCAGCAGGGTCCAGGGGATTCACCAAGTGATTTAGAGTCAGGGCACATCTGGAGCAACCAGGGAAGCCCAAGTAAAGTTAAAGTTGCCTTCTCAGGGACCCACAGGTCGACGAACCAGGGATCGTGAAGGTACCTCGAGAGAAAACACAAAGGGTTGGCTCACTGAACACTCGTGGTGTGTAGCCCAACAATCTTTTGTGGAAATGCTGCTCGGGGTCTGGACTACAAGTAACCCAAAGCACAGCCTCAAGGATCGCCAAGAAGCATATGCACTTGCAAATGTGCATGGTGTCCAGGGGTTCCGGTTCCACTGTCCCCACGAGGGCTACGGGTCTCGGCCTTTCTGAGAGCTCGGGTTAGCCTCTGGGAAGTCTGGAAACCCACCTCCTGTATTGCAAATTCTTTGGAGTCTGGAGGGAGCTTCGGAGATGTAAACCGGTCAGATGCGTCTTTGGTGCCTACCACGCAGGGGAGTAACTCCTTTACTCCAAGGGAGATTCTTCAGTCATCTAGTGTCATGTAGATCGTCGAAGTTCCAGGATTCAGTATCAGAGTTTCGTCCAGGTAAATCTAAAGTCCTGTAGTCAGGGGCTCCTACTTTATACCCAAGGAAGGGGTGAGACAAACTCTGGGGACCCACCTATGGGAGTGTTTGGGAAGAGGGGTGGCTACACTTATTTTCTTTGTCCAGTTTCACGCCAGAGCAGGGGCTGGTAGCCTCTGCAACTGGTATGAACTGGGCTATG
Source organism: Lissotriton helveticus (assembly GCF_964261635.1). Classification (NCBI taxonomy): domain Eukaryota; kingdom Metazoa; phylum Chordata; class Amphibia; order Caudata; family Salamandridae; genus Lissotriton; species Lissotriton helveticus. The sequence continues at coordinate 647,002,481 of NC_136070.1, forward strand.
CACGGGGACACCAAATGTGCCCCGAGTGCAGACTTCCAAGCACTCTTGGAGTGCACCTGCACAGACCCAAATACACTAAAGCCTGTCTGGGAGGTGGTTACACCTCCCTGTGACAGTAAACTTTGAATCCAGGCCTCCCCTGCCAAAGTGTTGTCCCGCAGCAGGAGGCCAGACTCCTGTCTGTGGCTGCAGCATCCATTTTGTGATGCCATGGTTAAGGAAAGCTAGTGCCGGGTAGCCCGGTGCCCCACACTAGTGGTTCTACCATGGAGAAATCATACCTCCCACACCAGTTACTGGTGTGGAGGTATGATTCCAAGGTGTTTTTTACCCCAAAAACCACATGGTCCTTTGAAGCCACGAGGTTATACCGCACTTAGGAGTATATGGTCTAGGCTGCATCACTAGCAACCCCGGAAGATAGATTCTGAAGGCTAAAGACGGGCTCTGTTCATGCATGGGCACCCTCTCACACCAATCCCAGCACCCTGCCTTCAGGATTGATAAGGCCTGCCATAGGGGTGACTGATAGGTACATATGTGTAGTAATAAGGTAGATATAGGAAACCTATATATGAGTAAGGGGTGCATACACCACCTTACACAGGCTGGTGTAGCCGGCCTGTTATGTCATTTTGGAAGGCTTCCCAGGGGTGGTATAATACATGCTGCAGCCTCTGGGAGGCCTCTGGGGTACCTATGCCCTGGGTACATAGTATACCATATAATAGATATTTATGAGGGTAACCTAGAATCCAATCTGGAGTATATCTAAAGTACATGGAATCAATACATAAGAGAAACCAGACAGGCTGGGGACCTGGTTAGCAGGTTCCCAGCCAAACTAGGTCAAAAACCATCAAAACACAAGGGAAAAAGTGGGGGCAACCATGTAGTCAGATTCCACCTTCCTACAAGGAGCACAATAATAGCACAGTGGAGTGTGATGACCTCATCAAAATACAATTAATGTGACTGTCTGGGAATTAAAAAGGAACCAAGTAGTAGTGGGATGACAAAGGGATGAATAGATAAAGCTATTATATGGCCATCACAAGGTTGAACTGGAACAGTGACAGAGTGATAATTCAGACGAAGATAGGGAACACTGATCATGTGCCAAGCCGACTGCATAATATGAACATACTGATACTTTAAAAAGCAGTGGGTAGAGCAGGAAGAGAAATATTGTGACAATCCATGGAAAAAAAGAACTTTGTGCTACTGTGACTATTCTGGGGACAAAAATAGATAGAGTTCCCGATTACCAATTTGTGGCTACATTTTTAGCCGTGTGCAACAGCAGTCAAATATTTGAGTAATGGATTAATCACAGCAGAGCCTGTAATTTACCTGAGTAAAACATGGGGATACACTCTGATACATACAAGGACTAGGTGCAGTAAGTACGTAATTTTCAATTTTATGAGTGTCAACTTGGGCCAAAGAGGTTATTAATGCTGCTGGTAGATATTACATTCCAAGAAAATGTTGTGTACCCAGTACGGCTTCTCCCCCTCTGTGCCCAATCATAATCAAGGTCATAGAAAGGATCATAATCCAGAGAAACAATAGAAATATGGTGAAAATATTGCAACCACGTAGCAGAACAGCACTATGAAGGGTGAATTAAATATCTGCATATTCTCACTCAATGACTGGTTATGGAAGAAAACAATGAGTCAAGAGTCATGTGTGACATTCATTAGCAAATAATCCTTACTGAAACAAGGATGCATTTCCACTGTGCCAAGTCAAAGGTTCTTTCCGTTGAAGCTGAAATAGCAGTTGGAAAAAAAGATATATAGGTAAGTAAAGGTAAATGTCAAGACGCATTTTAAAGGCCATGGGCTTACATACCAAGCACTGGCAGAAGTAGAAACACAAAATTCAAAGTGTGAAAAATGTGTCTGTTGGTTCAGCCTCACCTAGTATTTGATTGCAAGGCCCTCACTTATTCATGTGCACTTGATGTTACTCTTAACTCCTTAAATCAGTGTATTACTTCTGCCCTTAAACATTTCGGCTGTCAGGTGCAACTGTGATCACAAAGGGGATCACCATCATAGTTCAGAGTTAAAAAGTGCATACTTGCTCTAAAATTACATACACATAGACAAATACTCTTTTACTATATCCAAGACCAAAATGATTTTAACACTTCATAATTCACTTAAATGAAATTATAGTAAGTAATATCTACCTAAAAACACATTAAAACACTTCGGCATGATATCTGGTATACACAGGCTGAAATATGTCTTGTGTTTCAGAAAACAAGGGTGTGCAACCTAACAGTAATACATATCAATTCATTATTACCACCGTAATATAACCAACTCTTCTTAATGTCCCTCACTTTGAAATTCTCACATAGTAGAATACAGTTATACAACATTTAAAACATTTCTTTTAACTGCAACTAATGGTTGAACCAGTGTCCTAACATTTTCCTACATATTACTTGCGGTGAAATACCCTGTTCAGCCTTACTCTTCATGCAAACAATGTTATGCCTAAGTTGGCTAATCTATCCTCCCATGTACCCTGACTAATACCTGCTTCTAATATAAAAGTAGAGACAACGTTTGGTATTAATAAATGTGTTTTGTATTGAAGCCACCTGTGGTCTTTTTTCAAGTTCAATAATTTCAAAGAAGTGGTGATATTACATTGTTAAAATAAGTCACAATTGAAATATAAGACCTGTTGCGGATCTGAGAAGTGTAATAATCATGATGGCCTTGGATATATTGAAGAAGTATTTTTTCTATGTTCATGGAATCTTTGAGCAAATGTGCACTTTAAAACATGGATTCAAGAAACCGCTTCTTTATGTGATCAAGCTTGCGTCTGACAGCTGAACCACTTCATTGCAGAAGCTTTGTCACTAACTGATTTTTAGCAAACGATTGCTGTCAACATGAGGAAGGAACACAGAACTTGCATGAAGCTTCTGTCTATGTGGTTTGGAGTATGGCAGCAGCCGGCTACAAAAAATGACTGTGTGTATTTCTTTCTTTTTTTTTTTTTTGTTGCTTACTTATACAGACCTCCTCATTTGCGGATCTATTGTGTCATATCAAACACATTCTCTTCTGTGCTCCACAGCATTCACAATGGGCCAATCAGCCCTAGGCTAACTTCACTGAGTGATGACATTCTACTTTTACACAAAGAGTATATTCACACCCAAAGTATTTTTCTTTAGTTCCAGGGACTACTATGGGAATGTGGACTTTTCAAGACCAAAACAATATTTTATACTTTAGACAATATGTTTTTTATCTTGGTTAGTACCTGACGTCTCTTCCCACAAAAAATGTTTTACAAAAACCGTTAAAAAATACAAGCATGACAAAGCCTAAAAGCTAGCAGCGAACACCAGAATTATAGGCTTTGTCCATGCTTGTTTAAATGCCATTAGTGCTTGTTTAATTTGTGTGCTCACTGGCTCATGCTTTGGTGTCTTACCTTCTAAATATGCTATCAGGGGCGGAATCTTCATTTTTGCGAGTCCCACTAGAAATGGGTAGTTTGCAGGAATCAGGTGCTCGAGAAGAGCCAACACCGAGGTTCCCCTTTCGACATCCCATTGGGGATTAGAAGAAATTACCTGAAAATCCACAACAAAGTATTCAAAACGTGATCATTTCATCAGGTCTTATTCTCTGGGCTTTACAGTATCTGTAAATGCTATCTTGTTTTCTATACAATCCACATTTTGGCTGTTTCTGTACAATGTAAGCAGTATGTTGTACTGATAAGCAATTGACTGGAAATAAAACCATCAAATTCATATGCATAAAAGCTGAGTTGAATTCAAGATCTTCATGGGCAAGTTGTATAGAAATGCCAGCAAATAACTTGGGAAAAGGGATCTGGTGGAATGTGGTGGGGGTGGTATGTGATACTCACTAGTAGTCTGATGAACAGGCTGCGCATTGGAAGGCCTTTAGCTGTTTAGATACAAAAGAAAGAAGCTGTGTCATACTCACGTCATATAATACTGAGTAACACTTGCTAAAGAAAGATATATGGCTGATGAACACACTTATGACACATAGTTGTACCTGCAAAGAAGAGGGTGGGGTGATGGGTGACATTTCATTGATGCTCTAGAGGTCATGAGGATACTTTGAGATCACTGCAGATACTGGCAAAGGTCCCCTACCACTAAGGTTGCTGCTAGAGTTGTAAGGTGCCTTGATGTCCTATGTTACAATGTTACCCCTCCCACCCCCAGTTGTCAAGGAATGACCTAAGCTTTCATGCACAGATCCCCACTGCAGCTGTCATTGCAGGGCAAAAGTCTTCATTGGGATAAGCGAGGATGCCGCAGGAGCTGTGGACCTGCTTTGCATCCTGAATGGACCATGTCATTCTGTGACAGCGGATACCCGTAAGAAAATAGGACTCCAGAACATGTTCTTGCATATCCATTTTCTAATAATGTTAATGACCGGTGAGGCAGGCAATATAGGGGCACATATTGCCTGTTCTCTTCTGCTTACGACCCCGTAACACAGGTGACAAAGAAATAGTCTATGATACCATCTGTCCAGGTCACTTGCACGTTAGCAACACAGCCAATGGAAAACTGAGTGAGGAGAGCTAATTGGAACCCTGGAAATGCAGCATGCAATTACAGGTACTCACCCACAGATGCAAATCTTCCTCCTAACCTTGGAGTCAGTCAAAATATTTTTTTTCACTTACCCTCATTGAGCAGGCATCCTTGTGTACCAGGTCCATAAGTCAAGTGGGGGCCAATTACTTGTATTCTAGTCTGGATCTGAGGTCCAAAATGTTGAACCAGAAACATTGCAGAGAAAAATATAATAACTAAAAGTAACTCCATGGAGGAATAAAATACACCCCTGTTGCTGTCAACAAAATTAAACGCGTATAAATAGGTACCATACCCAGAAGGGTCTGATCAGCATACCAGACAGAAGTAATTCCAAAGAGAGCAAAAACACTCCAAGGTATGCAGAGGAGCATTAGAGGACTGAGTAGCCTCACATAGTGTGGAAACCTGGGACAGTTGACAGGGGTTGAGAGCATTAACCAGATGAAGAGATGAAACCAACAGGAAAGTAACTTTATGGCTGGCAAACTGCAGAAAGTATGTAGAGAGCAGCAACATTGGCACAGATACATATAACTCTAAAAGGAGAGCAGAAACTGTTATTTGAAAGAAGGACACCCACATGCTATAATAAATCAACCACAACTCCTGAGCTAATGGACTGATTTCTTACCTCATGCCATATCATGACTATGTAAGAGGTGATCTGGGGAGCTGAGGAGGAAGCATTAACCACCTTCAACGATCAATCCCACAATATCAATGAGTGGGATGCATAAGACTCACCACATTTCTGAAAGTTGATGCTTGCTCGTTTATCCACAACAAGTAGCATCTGGCACAGAGCTGGCACAGATGAAGTATAGTCCTCTTCCAGCATGGAGCTCAAAATCTCTTTCCAAAATTCCTGCAAGAAAGACCGGCAAATGCGTTATTTGTATCATTAGCATTTAATAAGGCTTTATTTCCACAGATAAACAGTCATTCCCGGTGGGAGGGTTTTTGGCACCTAAGGTCATGTGTCATTTTCTAGGTCCACCTCTCCTGGAGATGGGGCTACATTTAATTCTTACCCTTCCTTATACCATTCCTTGCTGATGGTGTCCAAGGCAGATGCCTAGTATTACACTCAAGTAGCACCAACCCTGTTTAATGCTACAATCTGTGGCTCTGCATCCAAAGAGAATGAAGACATTATTTGCAGAAAATGTGTGCAACATTTACTCTCCAAAAAATCCTGCAAGTGAGCTGAACTTTGCAAATGATCTCATTATCTGCTGTTATCTTCATATAATTATCTTTATCAATGTGCCAGAGTATGCAAAGCCATTGTTGGGAATGAAAGACCCTGTTGATGTGAAATATTGGTGACTGATGCATCATGGAGCAGATAGCAAATATTAGATGCAAATTGAGTAGCAATGTTTTGCAATATCACTCATGTACCATTCAGTCTCATTTCAAACTGGTTATTTAGAAGAATGCAAAACCTCCTGCCTCATTAAAATGAATGAGGTAGGATTTGATTAGCAATCTTCCCCGAATGCTGCAAACACTGGGAATGAGGACCGCATGGGACAGCAGAACTCCATCCCAGCAGCAGAGGAAACAGCCTTTACATCGCGTCTCGAACCACGCCGTGCTTAAAAACGTGGTCCAAACCACGAATGCATCTTTACAATGCTTCCTTTTAAAAATGAAAGTCATTACAACAAGTGTTGGACTTTAAATTTAACACTTTCCCTACTTTTGCGCAGAGTGGAGTCGGAATAGTAAATTGTACTATTCCAAAGTCCAGCGCTTTCCCTAAGGCAAGTCATCGTAACAACTTGTGTGGTAAAGGAGTGCATTTTAAACACGCATTTGTGGTTCAGACCACATTGTTAAGGCAGGCGTGATGAATGCCTGCATGGTTCCCACATACAACCCTGTAGCAGAGGGAGCTTTACTAAAACATGCTTGTATGTGAGTTGGAGGATAATTAAGATCACCTGGGAAATCAGGACTCGCTGGATATTCTGCAATTTCTATTTTCTACACTCCTAGTTAAATGTCCCCCCTTGTTCCACATCCTTCTCACTTACCTCATCAGTATTTCTATGGCGTAATGCAATTTTATTGAGGAACTGAGAGATTTGAATGCAGATGGTCTCTTCCTCAACATCAGACTCATGATCCATGTGACTAGTACACTGTGAAAATATGGAAAGCAAGAGAAGTAAAGTAACATGTATTTTCACATTATTTTCACTATGTTTTCTCTCCTTACGGAGGGACAAGAGATATGAGAGTCAAAACATTACAATTTCCTAATCCAAGTTGCAAGCCAAAGAGAATCTCTTGGATTAAATTCAAATGTGAAAACAAAAACAATCACCTCAAACATGTAAATAAAAATGTATACATGAGGTTATGCTCTCATGCTCTGCTCTGTATTATTATTCAGTAATTTGGCAGGGAAGGGTATAGCATTCATATACAGCAGATATATTGGTGGACTCACTTATAATATGTAAGTGTCTGATACATGGGACACTACACCTGAGACATTGCACCTCAGGCACCTCAAGGTAGTCTCTCATCCTTACCACAGGGATTGGGCTGCTCATGCACCCTGCCCCCACCGCTTGATGAGGAAGTATGTGCTATATTATGGGACTTTTTACTCTTAATAAGGACAAAAGAATACCAGGAACTACATTTTTGGGAGACAATGTTGATATGAAATATTGATTTGAAGTATATTTGTGCTACTTTCTGCAGGATTTGGTAGTTTGCCCTGTCAGGCATTTGAACAGTAAAGAAGGGTATGTAACAGGATAATACACTGTCAGTGACATCATTTAAGTGCAGTAGCGGAATGCCCTTGTGCCTTGCCCAATCACTGTAGAAGCTCTGGTAAAGTCTAATGGTCAGTTGCCTTTCATAGACTGGATTGTGTGGTAGGCCTCTGCACTGACTGTGAGCACTGCTGGGATCCTGTGCCATTCCCACGGTGTCTGAGCATTTTAATTTCAGGTGCAAATGTAAGCAGATAGATGGAGCAAGGGAGACCTTTAAAGCGAGGGAGGGTGAAAGACATACTGGGGTGGTAGTGGGGAAACATTAGGCTCAAATGGAGAACATGGAATGTCAAGGCGGGCCTATGGGAACTAAATAGAGGGACACAAGGTCTATATTCCACCACCCGGGGCAAATATGGAACACTGCAGATCTATATTATATGACATAGGAGCTTCATCGGGGCACAAGGGGGCTAAAAGGTTCCCTTATTTATTTTTGACTGACTACGGTTGCTGTTCCCTAACACATTCACTTAAACAAATATGTACATCTACCACTTACTTTCTCTTTGGTGAGGAGGTTGTACTTTTTGAGCACATATTCAATCACAGCTCTTCCGTTCATATCATAATAACCTTTGGATGTTAAACCGGATATTAAACCTAAAGTAGCAAGAATAACCTATAATAAAAAAAATGGTAAGCATGTTTAGTGAGAATCCCTTTTGGCATATAAATTGGATCAAATCCCACATTCTGGTGAGGGAGCAGCAAGGGAGTGTGATGAAATCATACAATCCCTCCTTCCCTTTTGTTCACAGAGGATAGAAAGATACATTTTGTTATGTGTGGAAAGCTAGTACCTGGATGCAACCTTTATAAAAATATTGGAAAAGGGTTATTAAGACACTATGAGAATGAAACTGGAGTCAATTTAATTTAACTGTTTTTACATAGTGTCTGACCGAAGTGAAATTGAGGAAATATTCAAACATTCCAGGTAGACTACACCTTCAATAGGTGCCTGGGACTTGGTAAAAGATTGCAAAATATGTCCAGGTAAGTTAAAATCAACAAAGAACCTCTCAGGACCTGGTATTGATTACAAAAAATTAGACTGAAAAATAGGCTGTGGATTTCACTACTGTGGGAATGAAAACAACCAATAGTAGTCTGTGGGAAGAATGATGGCCTCTTTCTAACTCCATCCGCAGGATATAGCAAACTTACACCATCCCCACTCTGCCATCAGTTAACAAATGAGTTAAAGTACTGAAAGTCCATTATCCCACACCTTGATGTTTGGTTGGTCCATATCACTTTCAAGAAGTCATTTGTTCTCAAGACCGTAAATAGTCACGTTCTCCTATATCCACGTATCAGGGTTAAAATTCACGTCCCTAATATGGCTCTGTATGCTGCATATTTGCACAAGGTGGCCCCAATGGCTTCAACCACCAAAGAATACATCCATGTTTGATTTCTGTGATTCTACCGTTCCTCGCAGAGTCCTGTCTCTCATGTTTCTGGTTTAGTCTGTCAAGTATGTAAAGTCAACTGGATTTATATCATGAGGTTAAAAATGACAAAATCATTACACCCCCCAAAGAGAATACATTAGAGACCCAGTTATGGAAATACAGGTTTTGTTGATTATCAAAAGAAAATTACTTTTGCGATTTTCTTTTATGCCTATGTCCTGTAATGCTGACCATGGTGATGCTGTTATTGAAGTTACCTGCTTTCTCAATGTCACTGAAGTTGGGCACATTGTGGACGTATATGGCGTCAAGAAAGTTACATGTATTCCAATCTCTACAGACAATACATCTTTTATATCACAATTTGACTTTTCAAATGTGCACACTGAATATTATTCTGCACTATTGATCCACGTTTGGTGAGATTTTGCTGAGACATAGCCCGAATAACATTCTTGGAAGAGACCTTTGACTCATCAACAAAATATCTTACTCCCCGGTTGTTAAAGGTTTGAGCAGATATTATTATTCTAAACTTCAAACCCCTTGATTTGATTATCAACACTCTCCTCTTCAGTGAAGGGTGTTACAGACCAACTCAATGTGAAATACAGACCAAACACGTGGACAGCACAAAAGAATTGTTTCTTAACACAGATTTTTTCAACAATTAGGGACCAGCGCGTAGGACAGGAAAACTGGGATATGCCCACTTGGACAGGGAAACAATGGAACACAGGATGCACTGAACAGACACACATAAATGGAGGTTCCATGACCCACGACTCCAGGAAGATTTGCCTTGGAGAAAATCAACAGACTGTTGTATGCATACCACTGCTATGAGTCCTTGTAAGTAGAGAATACTGCACTATCCAAAAAGTGCAAAACTTTAATTAGATTGAGGTGTTGGGTATGAAACTGCTTTAACACAGATTGCTTCACACATAATAGCTTGATGGTACCTTGCGATTGTCATCCTCAAGCACGTGACAGACAGCATCCAGATAAGAGGCACCTTCTGAATCTATGAAATAAAGCCATACACCAAATGTTTATAACACACATATATTATCTTTTTTCTAGTAAGATCAAGATTAATAGATAAGTAGAGGAAGTTTCCGCTATCAACTGTGCTGACCACCCTGAGGGTCCTGTCTTTTAGTTTTGGTTTGCGAGCCTGTGACTGTGAGTCCCATGGGCCTATCAATGCTTTCCTGTTCCACTGTACATGTCTGTGTCATCATGTCCCACTGAGCGTGTCTTTGTCTTCCTGCTCCACATTTTATGTCCCTTTTTATTCCTGTCCAGTATCTATGTCAGGATCTCTGTTCACAGTGTCCATGTCCCATTAATGGCTCATAATGGGAACAATTAACGGAAAAGACAGAAGTGGCATTGTTTGACCACTACTTTATTTTTTCACCACAATTCATGTTATTGAAGATGATGGAAGGGAGGCTTGATCTTAAATTACAGTGCTCTACCAGAAACTATTCGCAGTTAATATAGCTGAGGAATATGAAATTGAACTGATTTGCTCAGAGCTGCACCATATTGGTTAAGTAAGGGAGTACGTTGGGACTATAATTAAGGGCTCCAGATTCCATGAGACGAATTTTAGTCCTTTAACTATTCTCCATGTCTACCTAAATCACACACTGCCACCTACCCACTGACAGTCTTACCAGTTTCAGCAAGAAGCTTGCAGAGCAGCTGTATTGTTACTGCACGGGACTCTGCACCCATCTGGATCAAGCTACTTTCAAAATATTGAAGGACCTCACTAGAGTGAGAATGGGCTGCAAGAGTAAAGTGAAGAGAAAAAATAGACATAAACGAAAAATAACACAACATAAAATCATGCAAGGAGAAACTCAATGCAGGGGAGCAGGTCATCAAGGCCAAATATACGGATATTATTCGACTCATATCCAGGAGGTACGATATCAATGGTCTACAACATTTAATGATGATCTTACGAGCACATAATACTCATGTGATTACTATAGCTGTATATATTAAAGTGGACTCCATGTTCCAGTGAAAGTCAACCAATGCACTGGGAAGGGAGATAAAAACTCAAGCAATATTAGGTTTTAGGAAGATCAAGTTATATGTAGGGCAGTGAACAGAAACTAATGTTTCTGAGGACCTGATCCCTAGTAAAGACAATAATATACTTGCAGTATCACAAATATAAACATACATGCAATTTTTGACCAACTTACCCAGTGACAGGATAATGGCTGTGGACACCTTGAGTGGCTCTTCCCTTTCATCGGAAACTCCCCTTGAGGGTGTGCAGATCTGTCAATAACAAAGCAATAATAAACAATAATGGAAGCTAGGCTATCTGAAAGCCAATCCCGTACATCCAGACAGCAAATAACTTTCAGTCGGGGAATGACAGCATAAGAGTTTGTGAGGCATTGTAGGGCCATGATCCATACAGCGCTACAGCAAATTCAATTGCGTGGAAAACAGCATTATCTGTGAGTCCAATATTGGTGGAATGAGTAATGAATTTCCTTCAATTGATGTTATTAATCAGATGTATATGATATATACTATTTAATATTAAACCTATCGATTTATGACATGTGATGTTTTTAAACCTCTTTTATCAACCGTATAAGCATTGGGTTTCCTGTTGTTGGGACTGTCACAGAGAGTCCAGTAAATGTTATATAGAAAAGTCTAGATGGACAATTGATCCTCTGAGATAAGCTTTGTTAGCGATTATGTCTCTGTTGTAAACCATTGTTATTTGGTAAGACGTTTCTCTTTCAGGTCGGTATCCTTCTCTGTTACCTATTATGAGAGTCATAGTTGCAGAGAGGTGGATTTATGGGTGGCTCCTGCCTAGTACCTCACTACGCTGACAGTTCTGACATGGTTTTTGCAATAATCTTCTTTCTTTGCATTCTTGATGATAATTGGTTCATGTTGATGAGACTCTGTGTGTTGGTCTGGCATGAATCACACTGAAATTTGTCATGTGTCCGGAAAATGTTTAAAATGATATAGTGGGAAGGAAAAGTACAAGGTCATTAGAACTTTCACCATCTCTGACTACAGGATGACCCAAACCAATATAATATGGAAGCTCACATCTGGGTTGCACGCATGAGCAGATTTTCATGTTTCGTTTTGTACATTTGCTACCATTTGGTGATCCTGGGTCTACATGTGGGGATCTAGTTCACAGTAGGGAATACCTGGTGGTGAATAAGTGAAGATCCCACACTACCAAGTAGCGGTGTGAAGACAACCTGCTCTGATTGCTTTCGAGAGGCATGACTCCTGGTTACATCGAAAAATGCAAATGGCATATGCTCTTTTTTCAGTTGCTGAGATTGCACTTAACAAGGCTTTTTATGGATTAAAATTTAATATTTTTCCCAAATGTTCTCCTTTAAAAACACTCTTGCTATAAATGGGAACAATGTGGTTCTTTTATTTGTTACAATATGTTACATAGGAAATGACTGTTGTTTCCCACTGAGATACTTTGTATATTCTTATGTATATACTTACCAGGTGATGCAGGGCTGCAAGAACATTTGGTACAGTTCCATTCAGGCCTCTGCAACTCTTAGTAACAGCTGCCTGCATGCATAACTCAAGGGTCTGTAAGAAGATAAGAAAACTGGGGTGAGGCCAAAGGGCAATTTGAGGAAATGGTGATGGACAGTGGTGAGTTACAAACTTTAAAGTGTAAATTCTGTATGAATGCCAGAGTGAGTTTGTGTCTGAATGAGCTCTCAAGTGTTCTAATTCTTAATAGACATTACCACGAGTACATTTTGACAGATGACCATTCATAGGTTGAATTATTTCTTCACTGGTTTGTCTGTTTTCTTGACTTGCTGTGCTTCACATAGTAGTGTTCTCTGTTGGCATCAGATGTTGGATTGTGGTCTATCAAGGAACCACAACCAAACATATGCAGCATTTACTGGGGCATGCCCTAACACATAGCTCATAATCATTGTCATTGTAGGCCCTGTATTCCTATCCACTCTTGCTGATGGCCCTTGTCTCGGTTGTCCTAATTCTCTTGGTGGTTCGAGTTCACTTGGTTGTCTGCTGCTCCTGCTTCTTATGGTACTGTTGTCTAGATCCACTTAGCCATCTTAGTCCCTTCCTCCCTGGTCTTGGTCTTCCTGTTCCTGGTCTTCATGCTGGTCTTGCTCTTGATGGCACTAATCAGTTTTGTTGCTCTCCCTTTCCTTTTTTCAAATCCTCATTCTGCCTTTGCTACTCCTGTACCTAGTCCAACTGATGTTTCTTCTTGTGAATCTCTTGATGGTTGTGTCCTGATCCTCCTGGTCATGGTCCACCAATTCTCTTTGTGAACCCGGTAATCCTAGTGCTCCTGGTCTTCTTAGTTGCATTTGTCCCTCTACTCCTGGTCATTCTCCTCTTCCTGGTCTCCCACCTGTAGGCTTTCACCTTCATGCTCCTCGTTTACCAAGTCTTCCTTTTCGTAGTTCCCCTAATCTTTGGGTTGATTTTCATACTCTTCTTTTTTCTAGATCTCTTCTTCCTGAACTTCCTCTTACTTTCTTTCCCCTCTGCCACCTCGTAGTTTTCCTCAAACTCATCCTCCTGGTCTTCATCTACATATTCTTGGTCCTAGCCTCCTGGGTATTGTTCATTGTTCATAAGTGGCCCTCATCCTCCTGAGACCAACCTTCTGTTGGTAAATATTATCTTCACCATGGTGCTTCTTGCTGTGCCCGTCCTAGTTGTTCTTCCTTTTGGTCTGAGTCATATTGGTCCTCATGATCCTCCTTGTCCTTATGCTTGTGGTCCTGCTAGTCCTGGTCATCCTCATCCTGGTACTCTGAATCTTCTGGTGCTATTCCTCCTAGCGGTCTTGGTGTTGGCCTTCAGGATGGTCATGGTGGCGACTGTTGTTCTGGACTTCCTGACCTCATATTTCTCTTCTTGGTCCTCCTCCTCTTTCTGGTCTTCCTCCTCCTGGTTTTCTTCTTTTTTCTCCTACCTCTTAGAAGTCCTTTTCCTTGTCCTCCTGGTCTTGATCCTTTTGGTTTTCTTAGTTCTGGGGCATGGTATTGGTCCCCAGTTGGTTCTAGTGTTCCAAATCCTTCTGGTGGTCTTGAAGTCCCAAAACTTCATGGGCATCTTTGTAAAGAAAATGTATGGAGTTTTATACATCGTGAACTTGACCCAGTATCGTGTGTCAGAGCGCTTTACACAGCACCAGTTGCATTACATGAGGACACATTCCTTTTTTTAGGCATGGGAGATTAAGTTATTTGCCCAGAATCACAGGATGTTCAGCGTCATTGCCGAAACTCGAACCAAGTTCCCCAGATTCAAGGTCAACTGCCCTAGTCATTAGGCCAATTCCTCTCCCCACTTGACCCCCTACTAGTCATCCTCATGGTCGTCTTCATTCTCCTCATCCTGTGTGCGGTATTTGTAGTGGTCTAGGTTCTCCTTGTGGATATGTCATCTTTTTCTTCTTCTGTGGTCTTCGTCCTCCTGATAGTCTTCCTTTTCTACTTGGCCATCCTTTTCCCCTCTTTTCACCTTCTGGTTCTGGTCCTTCTGGGCTTCCTCATTCTACTTCTCATCCTAGTTTTACTCAGCCTCCTCTTTTTTTGGGCTCACTGATCCTCATGTCCTGGTGGTCCCAGTCATCCTGGTCTTTGGCTGTGTGATCCTCCAGGTCTTTCTCATGGTCCTCCTGCTATAGTTTTCTCTTTATTTTCCTGGACATCCAGTTCCTTGTGTTCTTAATCCTGCTGGTGGACCTGGTCCTCCTCCTCCATTAATTCTTCCTCATCTCTGTGACCTTCTATTCATTCCCCTGGTTCTCCCTCTTCATCCCGGAGGACCTTTAGGTATCTGCCTGCTTCTCCAAGTGCTCCACCCCCCCATATATCCTCATACAAAGTCAACCAGATAAACCTCCAGCTACAGGGCACACTGAGATGTAGCACGGGTAGATGGGCACTACTGAAAGGAAATCAGCTCGTTAGATAGTACAATACAGTATTAATGTGGGTGCTCTTCTAAGCCCTGGATCCCAGTGCCACTGCACCTGTTTCACTTTTAACATTTGTGGACCAACGTTCCTCAATGTCCCCCTTGCAGCCATGCAGACTGTGCCTCAATGTGGGAGCATTTGCTTATAAGAATCTCAGGTAACTTGGAGGCAGGAGCTGCAGGACAAAAGATGTGTGCCTAAAAACTGTTTTAGGAACACATTTAGATTCACCAATGCTAATGAGGAGAATTCTCACCTACAGTGAAGACTCAGAAGAATCATCGGAAAAATGGCTCAAATTAAGTGCATGGTCAGTATGTCTTACACCAACTTTTGTGATTTGTTTTTGGTTTTTAGTTGGCTTTCAAATGTTTATTCCAAGTGGAGTCTGTCAAAAGAAGGCCTAGTAAGTAAATTTGAACATCTTGTCCTTTGAACTGTAAGTGATCAGATCCTGCAGAAACTGGCCCACTTAGAGCCTCGGCACTAATCTTTTATTCTAAAGCCTCTCCAAACAATATTTCTGTGGAAATGAAAATTGGAATATTCAAGAAGTAATGATCCCAATAATGTTTTTACCAAGCTGTACGTCTCTCTTGCTTTTTCAGCAAATGCAGTATGAACCCCAGTATATGTGGAATATTTCCTTTGCTAATGTTTTTTTAAAATTTCACATAGCAACCAAAAGTAGTATTCAATAATGCCAACAAATTATTGATTACCAACATGATACAATTCCAGGGCCCCTCTTAAAATTACCTTGTTTTACCTGTATGTTTGGTCACCAGGAGTGTAATGCAAAGTCATTGTGCTCTTTAGTGAAAGTCCTTTAAACATTTACTTGTGGTATCCAACTTGTATTTCAAAGGGTGTAAGCAGCCCCTCAGACTAGAGAAGATACAATGTCCCTCTGTATGTTCAAAGCGGTCACTGAGGCTTCAGGATGCCTCATAGCTGCTCAGGACCTATCGCTGGGTTCTAGTGACTGAAGATTTGCTGTTCTGTTGTCATTAACGCACCAATATGGGACGTCAGTATGCTTGATTTCACTCAAATAACCAAATTTGACTTACCCAGTATCACAACAAGTGGAAAAATTGCAGCAAGGTTGATGTTCTTTTTTAATTCTAGCACAATTGTTTGGGTTCACATATTTCCTTTATTATGTAACAAATAAAAATACAAGTTTTGCTTCTCAAGCTGTCTTCACAAATTGTGTACAAATCAGAATTTAGCTGGTTCAGTATTTAGAATGAATGCTTGAAAAACTATATTCACCGTAAACCCTTCATCTCTCCACTCAATACACCAGCTCAAAGCCGAAAAAATTATCAGAGGTGAGTGTGTCAAATAGTGGGAAATTACAGTCTGAATTGATGTGGTATTTCCATTTCTCATGGTTACCTTAGGGGCAAACTTGGAATCATAAATTTTTCCTGTAACTCAAAATTACTGATACTCAGAACATTGGTAGTGTCAGGTGTGTAATATCAATATGTTGGCCCAAAGTGTACATGATGGAGGCCTGAACCATTGCACAACTCCAGCTGTGGTGTAAGTGACTCACAAATGGAATTCTTTAGTTCTGTATTTGGTCCTCATTTCTCAATAATTTATTATTTCATTGAAGCTAATTTCTCACTATGGTATAGGGTGTTCATTATGAGCGGATCACTTGGGAATGGTTGCAGTGGCAGGCATGGACAGCAAATCGAGGTCACACTCACCTTGAGCAAACGAAATGCCATATCAGCAGGCAGCTGGGGTTGGAGGCTTTCAACCTCTTTAACCAACCATGGAAGCTCTTTATCTAGTTGCTCCTCTGGCAGGACGGAGGCCAAATGTCCCAGAGTGGTGATAACCTGTCCCCAGACCTGTTAAGATAAATGTATTTATGTATTTATTTAGAAAGGTTTTCTATAGCGCTGGCTACATCCATGGGTATCAGAGCACTTTACATAGGTATGAAGATAATATAGACGGAAAGTATCCGAAGAAATACACATCATGAAGTAAAAAATACAGTAATAAAGTGCGGTGTTAAGTTTAGATCAGTATAGGGAACAAAGTAAACATAACATTTTGCGTTGGTAAATAAGCGACAGAGGAAACTGCTTGAAGGAAAAGATATAGGGCCAGATGTAGGAGCCCTAATACCGGTCGGAAACGGCCGATTTTGGCCGTTTCCGACCGGTATTAGGGTTTTCAGATGTCGGGCATGCAATTACCGAATCGGTAAATACAGACTCGGTAAAATACCGATTCTGTAAATGCAGATGTAGCTGGCACATGTCAGAGTGCCACAGGGCTTTAAGAATCGGTATTTTACCACCCAATCCAATTGGGTGGTAAAATACCGAATCCAGGTGTGCATGCACATGTGTGCATGCACACCTGTGCCATGTGACACACAGACATGCCCTTAGGGCATGTCTGTGTGCCACATGGCACACATGCCTGTATTGGGGGTGCTAGAGGGTGTCAAAGTGACACCCCCTGCACCCTTGCTGAACTCGGTATTTACCGAATCTGTAAATACCGATTCGGTAATGCACATTGATTCCTATGGGCTTCAATGCCCATAGGAATCAATGGGCATTACCGATTCGGTATTTACAGAATCAGTAAATACCGAATCTTAACGATTCGGTATTTACAGAATCTGAAATACCTACATCTCCCCTCCTCTTTTTTACCACTTCTTAAATACCGATTCGGTATGAATCGGTATTTAAGAAGTGGTAAAAAAGATTTACCTACATCGGGCCCATAGTGCGTACAAACAATTATTTACAGCAACAAGAGGATTAACTACTTGGTTAGTGTATATAGGAAGCAGGCTTGATGTGCGCGGAGGGGTGAAGGAGTGGAAGGAAGGGGTCACAGAGATGGGGAGGGGGAGAAAGGGTAGGGGAGAGGGGGAAGATAAGTCAGGGGGGAGGGGGAGGGGTGTATAGTTGGGGGAGAGGGAGGAGTAGGCGAGAAGCAGGTAGAGTTTGAGGTCTTTTTTGAAGCTGAAGTAAGAGGCGTTCCTGCATAAATCAATAGGGAGGGTGTTCGATAAGTTGGGAGCCATACCTGAGAAGGAAAGAGATTGAGAGGCTTTCTTTTTTTGAAGAGGGGGGACGAGGAGGAGTGTGTTGGTGCTTCTCAACTAATGGGAGCAGCCTGCTATTTTGAGTTTGCTTGAGAGGTAGATCGGCGACTTAAAGTGAAGGGCTTTGTGTGTAATGCAGGCAGTTTTGTAGGCAGATCTGCCTTCGAGAGGAAGCCATTTAAGGACTTTAAGGGAAGGAGAGATGTGGTTGAAACCTCTAGTGTCCGTTATAAGTCTGGCCACTTGGTTGATTATGGTTTTTAGGGGGGCAAGGTGGACTTTGGGGGTTTGGGACAGGATATCGTTGCAGTAGTCAATTTTCGAGAGGACTAGGGATTGGAGTACGGATTTGAAATCTTCATCTGGGATGAATGGTTCAATTTTTTTGAGCTGGCGGAGAGTGCAGTGTGCTCCTTAAGCCCAGTTTTTTTATATGGGTATTGAGAGTAAGCTTATTGTCAAAGGTAATGCCCCAAGTTTGAACTGTTTTGGATAAGGAGAGTGGGCAGTTGAGGGCATTGAGATCGAAGATCCATGATTGGATAGGGAGTGAGTTGTTTTCAGGGGGGAAAATAATAATTTCAGTTTTATTAGGGTTGAGTTTGAGATGATTGGAGTGGAACCAGGATTGGATCGAAATCAAGGTGTTATTTAGGTGCAGGACATTAGAATGGGATTTAATTTTACAGTATAGTTGAGTGTCATCGGCGAATAGGTGGTAGTTAATTCTGGCTTGTTTTAGTATGGCAGTGAGGGGTTCCATAAAGAGTTTGAAAAGTGCTGGAGAGAGAATAGAACCTTGGGGAACACCACAAGAGACTTGAGAAGGGTTTCAGAGATAATTTTTGATTTTGACTTGTTGAGTTCTATGTTGAAAATAGGAAGTGAACCAGTTAAGGATAGGGCCATTAAGGCCAAACCGACATTTGAGTGTGTTAAGTAGGGTTGTGTAGTTGACAGTGTCAAATGCAGCAGAGAGGTCGAGGAGAATGAGTAGGGAGGACACAACCGTATCCAGTGCGTGGTGGATATCATCAACGATTTTTAGCAATGCGGTTTCAGTGCTACAGCCTTTATGAAAGCCAGATTGTAGAGGGTCAGGAAGGTTGAAAGTGGTAATGTGTTTGTCAAGTTGGAGTAGGGCATATTTATCAAGGGCTTTGGAGAAGAAGGGGAGGTTGGAGATAGGGCGGAGGTTGTTAGGATCGTCAGGATCAGCTTTAGGGTTTTTGAGAATGGGGGTGATTTGACCAAGTTGGGGGGAGACGACGGCATACCCCGAGGTAAGGGAGGAGTTGATGATATTGGTCCAGTATGGGACAATGACATGTTTAAGATCTTGGACAAGGTTAGAAGGGAAAGGGTCTTTTGTGTGAGAAGACGGTTTTAGTTTAGACAAGATATTAGAGGCTTCAAGAGACAGGGAGGAAATTATGCCACGAGGCTTTGTTTTTAAGTTGTTGGTGGGCGGGGTTGGGTTCAGGTATTATTGCAGCAGGAAGGAGTGGGAATGAAACAGGGGGCAGTGTGGCTAAGGCGGGGAGTACAGGGGTAGCTTCCGGGGTACTCTGTCGGTTGGGAGGGGTCTGAATTTGTGCAAAGATTGATCAATCTTGCCAATTTTTTCAGAGAAATAGTTGGAGATTTCTTCACATTTGGTAGTGGAGGCCATAAGCTTAAGGGGGGTAGTGAAGGTTTGTTTTCTAACAATGTTGAACAGTTCTCTGGGTCTATATTTGGCACTTGAGAGTTGCGAACAGAAAAAAGATGCCTTTTCGTTAAAGATGTGTTTCTTGTAGGAGGATCTGGCAGCTCTGAGGAGGGCAAGATGGGAGGGAGAAGGATCTAGTTTCCAGGTTCTTTCAGTCATTCTGAGAGCACGTCTTTCTATGTTGAGGTCTGAGTTAAACCAAGATTTAGAGGGGATTTTTTTAGTTTTAAGTTTAGACGGAGCTATTTGGTCTAGAACCTCAGAGACCGATTTATTGAAATGCTCGGTGAGCTCATTGGTGTTAAGAAAACGAGGGGTGAGGCGAAGTTGAGCTTGGAGTTTGGACTCTAATTCTCCTGGGGTGATGAGATCAATGTTTCAAATTAATTTCACAGTTATGGTGTTTTTCGGTGGGGGGATCGAGCCGCGGGGAGATTGTGAAACAAATGAAGTGGTGGTCTGACCAGTCAATAGGGATGATGTTGGAAAGGGAGGCCAGGTCATTGTTAGAGATGATGACATCAAGAATGGCACCTTTAGAGTGAGTTGGGGAGAGGCAGAGTTGTTGAGGTTGTTAATCTCTAGGAGATTGGAAAGAATGAAACTGAGGGGTTATCTTGTTCGTTCCAGTGGAGATTGAGATCTCCAAGGAAGAGAGTTTTGGAGTTAGAAAGAGAGGATTGAGTAGGAAGGTTGGATAATTTGTCTACAAAGTGAGGAGTGTCACCAAGAGGTTGGTAGATATTGTGTAGGTGAATCGGGGGAGCACCTTGGACTTTGAGTTCAGCACCGAGGTATTCTAAAGTTGAGTAGTCAGTATTCTTGGCAAGAGAGAGTTGGAGTTGGTTTTTAAAGATTATAGCTATTCCCCTTCCTTTTCCCACTGGTCTGTCCTTTCTGATGATAGAGTAGCCAGGGGGGCAGAGTTGATCAAGGATGGGTGATGAGTGATCATTCAGCCATGTTTCAGTGAGAAAGGCAATATCAATAGCTTCACTTAAGATATTTTCAGAGATTTCGGATGCATGATAACCGTCCGAGAGGCAGTTGACAGGCATATAGGTTAGGGGATAAGGGTTATTTTTGAGGGGGTGGGAGTAGATGGTGGTATGTTGCCAGGGAGTCTGGGGGAGCTAGGAGAGAGGGGGATTCCACTAGCCCCCAGGATAACTAGAATGAGAGAGTAAGGGGGGAGAGATCTTTAGGCGGTGTTGAATGAAGGTGAGAGATTTCAGATGTATGGCAAACGGTCGAGTGGCCATTAGCAGGCATACAGGTGAGGGGGTTAGGGTAAGTTTTGGGGGGAGAGCGGGAGTGAATGGTGGTACGTTGAGGGGGAGTCTGGGTGAGCAGGGAGTGGGGGAATTCCACTAGTCCCCAGGATAACTGGGATGAGAGAGTGAGGGGGGAGAGATCCTTAGGCGGTGTTGAAGGGAGGTAAGATTTGCAAAGGACAGAGAGGTCGGAGTTCGAGAGACCGTTCAATGTGCGATGAGGCCTATGAGTACGGCAGCGGAGGGGAGTAGTTCTCCAGTGTTTGGGAATAGTGACCTTTTGAAAGCCAGAGTAGGGAGAAGTAGAAGTAAAGTAGGGGGCTCTAGGGTTGAGGGATATAAGTTGTTTATAATCCTCTCTAAGCAGAGAGAGTTTGGTCACTAAGGTAGTAATATTTCGGTCAATGTTGATGAGTGTTTGGGTAAGGAGGATGAGCGGGGGAACAGAAGGGACAGGGGTGGGGAAGGGTGTATTTTCAGTATTGGTTGGTAGGAGGGAGTTAATGTTCTGGGAGGGAAGGGTGTCGGGAGTAGGTGAGGGACGGAAAATCATGTCGAGGGATGGAGAGGGGTGTAGAGGAGGGCGGGGCACTGAGAGAGGAAGGAGAACATTTTGAGTAGAGGGTAAGAGGTTGAGATGAGTGTGGGGAGAAATAACATCAATGTTGGGAGAAGGAGTGTGGTTAGGAAAAGAGAGGGTCGGAGAAGGGTGTAATGGAGTGAGGGGCAATGAGGGGTATTTTGGTAGTATAGCAGGGGCAGGAGGTGGGGTTGGGAGTTGGAGAGGTGAGAATGGGAGTTGGCGGGAGTGTTATTAGAGGGCGTGGGATTTGGTTTGTTCATGAGCAGGAGATTTGGGGAGATGCAGAGTGAGTATGGGATGTCAAGGGGGGATTCAGGAGAGAGCGATTGATTAGAGGTAGAGGCTTGAGAAGGGGAAGAGAAGGAGAGGAGAGGGGTGTGAGGAGGGGTACCATCAGAGTTTGGGGGAGAAGTGTGTTTAAGAGGATAAAGAGTAGGGGAAAATGGGCAAATAGAGGGACGAGCAATATGGAGGGCACAGGTAGTTTGGGTGTTAGAAATGGGGTTATGAGTTTGGGGGCATTGGTTATTAGCATAAGTGAGGGTAGAATTATTGGCAAGCGTTACACCTAAATTACACCTGGTTTTAAGTACCTCACACTAGACATTAACTACTAAAAAACATGAGCCACATGTGGAAGTAGGTGGTTCCCTGTAGAGGCAGCTGCATCAGACACCTGTTCTCCAGGAAGTGGTTTTGCCATACAAAGGCAGAGGCTTGTTTTTACTGGCAGTATAAAAAACTAGACAAGACTGATTCTGGAAAGCAGAAATCTTATCCATGAATTTGTTTTCACAAATACTTCAAATATATTATAATCTCAAGTTGATTAATGAATTTAATATCGGAGTAATTATCTCCAATTCCATTTTTAAAATTGCATAGACCCTTGGGTTCGCCGCCATACCCTTCCTATTCCGTATTCCTCACAACCCTCTCTTGTGTTATTTGGATGAGAGTTCTACATCCAATCTCTCTGTTTACTCCCCCCTCCACTTTTGTATTTTATATGTTTTCCCTGCCACCCACCACGACTCTCACCTGTTTTCAACAATTCCTACTCCCCTACTTAAGTCATCTCTTCCCTGAAGCCCCTCACTACCACTCTTGCCATTAATCCTCAATACCATTTTAAATCTGCACCATCATTTTATCCCAATACCCCTTGTTCTCCTTTCCTCCTCTACCTGTGAAGATTGTGGTAGACGTAAAACAGAGACTCCTGCAACTCCAATTTTATTAAATTACCCTAGAATCTCACTCTGTCCCTTTATTTTTCAAAAATACTTATTACACTTACTGTTCCTTAGTACTTTAGTATTATAACATGGTTTAGCTTTAATTTTGTTTCATATAGCTGCCTGATATGCATTGGATACTTGGTATGGTACAAAACAGGTTTTTACACATTTTAGTAATCTACAAGAATAGATCAAGAGAAGGAATTACATTTTGTTTGTATTTCATCAAATGAAGTGCATATGCAAAGGCAGAGGGAGTCTTGTGTATGAATCAGTCTTCTCACAAAACGGTACAGCTCTAATAAATCATCCTCTGCGCTCTGTTATTTCCCCACTTTTTCAACTCACCTCATGCAGACTGGGGATGGTTTCAAGAAGAAAGACCTTGCAAGCTGAGTAGGCTTCAAAGAAAAGTGTGACTAGGGGAGCATCTACAGAGGCAGCAAACTGGCCTGCTAACATCTCAATGACTGCAGAAACATTAAAAAAATCACAGTTAAAGATTAAAAGTGTTGTATTTTTCTGCACATTCACCACCTTGCCTGGTAGGACATACTGAACAAAACAGTGCAATGTGTTTGCTGACAGCAAACGATTTTTTGCATGAATTAGACTCAATTCACATAGGTTTTCTCTGACTCTCATGGGTCATGTAATGGTATCCATTTCAATCCTACATCCTATTGTACTTTTGTAGCATTCTAGATTCTAGACATTACATGGTAATAATTCCACATTACTGCAACTCACTGTATTGAACTCACAAGAATGAAAGGACAAATATGTATCACCAGGGTGCTTTCTACTTAAAATTTTATGTGGTTAACAAAGAAGTGTTGGTTCGGGTATCACCAGAGTAAAAAAAGTGGTGTAATGATTTTGCACTATTTTGCTTCTCAGGAAGGAAGAAACTGAACCAATTTAATCTCATACATCTGAATAAACACTCTTCACTCAATTTTCTATTTTAAACATAACAAAAAGTGTGGACTCAAATTTTCCCCTTTCCTGTCCTATTATTGTAAATGTTTAGTTGGGAGCAAAACTTGCTTCCTGCATTCTCTATTTTTTAAGTGGTAAAAAGGGTTTAAATATATTAACTCCATGATTTGCACCATTCAAAAACTTTTACTTAATATGGTGCTTAGTTTGCAATTGTGTGAGCTGTAGGTTGCAGCGAAATGCATGTGCTAATGAAATGAACAAATATCTCTTGAAAATGATGCACGGTTTCTATAGGTTTTATTGCTCCTCTTCCTATGGAGGTAATTTCATTACTTAAGACCGGATTCTGGGTTTGTCAGATGGGTATCCCGTCACACACGTGATGGAGAACCGGTCTGTCTAATTACAGGTACAATAGGATATAAAGGACTTGTAATAAGTCCGCGGGAACAGACGTAAAGTTTGCAATGGAGCAATTTGTCCACAAAACTCTAAACCAGGCCCTTATATTTTTGTTACGAAAAATATTAGGTTTTTCCTGGAGGTGTGCTCTTCAGACATGAGATGTGTTCCCCTTCTGACATGGCAAACTTGACACAGCAGCTCAGCATGCAAGTTCAATTGGCAGATGTACTAGAAAGTAGTGGAGTTGCACTTCATGCAGACCAATGTTGCAGTTGAATTCTGATTTGGGCCACAAATGTGACCTCAATGCAGATCAGTTATCAGTTGTTGTAAACTATGGGATGAATATGGACTATTATTCTCTGCACCAATCAGACATAAGAAATTGCATCTCTTTGCATGAAGGGTGCTCTCTGCAAATGTTACAAAAGGGAACTTAATAAAGGTGTCCTTTCACCACACTCCCCCAACCATCATAGAGAACCCCACCCTTCCACCAGCGCAGGTACACACCAAGGCTAAACCAATATTTCTGGTTGACTGTAGAAGCAGTCTTCAATATAGGATAGAAGGTTCTGAGAACCAGACCCAGGTGTGATTCAATTTCTGGTCCTGCAAGAGAAAAAAAAAAAAACATTATTAATAAAAAGAAAGATGAATACCAACTTAAAATGATGAGTGTGCTACAAAGCTCATGTGTTTGTTATGATACATATTGAAAAATACCTTGATGCACGGATTTCTAAATTTTCCACTCAGCAGCAAAGGAAACTTCAAACCTCCGAGGTAAAGGGGAACCAAATTTCACCAGATTTGATATAGGAACATTGGCGCCTTTCTTTTTTGACAAAATGACTGCAACTCCTTTTTAGCATGGCTCCCACAAGTAAGACCTAACTACAATTTTTGCATCTTGGTGCAGTTGATGAATTTCTGCATCTACAGCAAAGTTTATACTAACTTTGCAGGAGCAAGCAAGTAGGGCGTTTAGCCAAAACATGCTCCAGGCAAAGCAACTTTTTACAGCTCATATAAGGCAATCAGCCTCCATCAGTAAGCAGAAAAGAAAGTTTCACATTGTCTTTACCCTAGATTCCCTGGATTCACTTGCACCTTTTTATAATGGTGATGAAGGAGAGCGGAATTATTGCAGGGTTGCTGCATTTTTACAGAAATCCAAAATCCTTGTACGAAGAAAGGCTTCATAGTTAAGTAGTTAGATGGTGTAGAGCTGTTAAGTTGTAACTGTTTTTTAGCAAGAGACATAATGAAACAACACCTGTAAGGAACATCTGGTGCTGGTATATGGTGCTAAAATGTGAAACTGCAAAAGTGAAAGGAGTACGAACGACAACAAATCTAAAACAATATGTATCATTTTAACATAATAACCAAAATAGCAGCAAAATTGCTGTCGGTGGACCTATATTTAAGATGCAACCATTCACTTCAAAGGCCTATTGCTGGAGCTCCATATTTGAAGCCTCCTGATAGAATTAGCACTGAGATTTTTTCTTTAATGAGCACTGTCTGGAAAGTAATCATCTTAGAGTTGATTTGCATAACCATTATGACATGGGGTCGCAACATATAGTGTTGCTGTTATATTTTTTTCCTGTTCATTGTCAATTTCCTCACAAATTAAGTGTTTCAACTATGTGTGGTTGAAAAGACAAAGCCATGGACTTCTATTCTCAATGCCACTATTTGTTTGAAACATATGTAGAAAATAACTTAATTATACCCTGTGTGGCTTCTTTCCACTTTCAATTTTCATAGAAATGCAATGCTAGTGATTGACCCACTTTCAAACACCACTGTAAAATGTATTAATCCACCATGGGCTAATACAAAATGTGAAACACTTTATTAAGGGACTAGAAAGATGAAGCCAACATCTGTCAGGGCATGCTTCAAAGCCAACTATCTGTGTATTTGAGTGGTGTGATGACATGAGCCAACGTCAGATAATACTATCTGCAGCCAGACCTAAAAGCAATGTAGAATCTGTTAGATTGCCACAGATCACAGTGTTCCACAACAACATAGCATTTTTGAAATTACCGTATTGAATTGTCATTTGATGGATGGCCCAGAACACAATCTCTTCTTGAATAGATGGCACCATAAATAGATTTACAATCCTAGAAGATATTGACATTGGTATCCCCTTGGTAAGAGCAATTTGACACATTAAAGCCATCCTTTCAAGTTCAGCAGAATTCTCCTAAATATGTAGAAATATGAAATAGTGGTCATTTAAATGATTTATGACAAAGAAGGCGAGATAAACATATCCAAAACAAGAATTAAGTACAAAGTATCAGGTATGCAGACAATATTGTGAAACAGGAGATGCCTAAACACATCATTAAGGGCCTGATTATGAGTTTGGCGGATGGGATACTCCGTCATAAATGTGATGGATATGCCGTCCACCATATTACAAGTTCCATAGGATATAATGGAATTGTAATATGGAGGACAAGATGTCCCTCACGTTTGTAGCAGAATATAGCTGACTACCAAACACTTAGGGCCCGATTTACAGAACTAACTTAAGACAAAATCCTAAACTTACTACCATTTTGGTCCTCACAGAAGGCACTTACTCATTTTGGTTCGCCAGAATGTCAGTGGACGTTACTTGAGTTGTTACATTTATTTTGGTACCTAGAGTTTTCTTCTAGGTACAAAATGGTTGGTTGATGGCCATCCTCGGTTTGACAGCCGTTTACCAAATTTTGTGAGACATATGATTTGGAGGGTGGTGAGAATGACTGTGGTGGTGCAACGGTTGTTAGTCAGTATGTGGGGTATAGGTAATATTGTGAGTTAAATAATGTGAGTTTGAAATGTTGGTGGCATTGGTTGATAGGGAGAAAATAGTGTAAGATTTATAGGATATCTGGTGTAGGTGTTAGTGTAAGGCATAGAAGGAGAAGAATTGTAGGTGATGGAATGTAGGTTATTTAAAAGTTTACAAAGGCATGTTTCTTATTAGTGGATTAAAAACAGGGGTCTCCAACGGGTTGGTCACAAGTTACTAGTAGCTCGCAGGCTGCTACTGAGTAGCTCACATATGATAATTGCCTGTCAACAAGCTTGAGGATATGCAGGTGCCATACAGATGACAAAACTATTTAAAACATGTACCCGTTTCTATGATTTACTCAAAAGCTGAGAGGGCTGGATGATGCAGAATACCCTTTTCTGAAAAATAATTTCTTCTTTTTCTACTTTCTTTCTAGCCTTTCTTTCCTTTTCTTTCTTTTTTCATTGCTTTCATGTCTTTTGTTCCTGTCTTAATGTATTGTATTCCCTCTTTCTTGCTTTCTCTTAATTTCTCATTCTTTCTCACTTTCTTACTATTTGTTTACATTATTTCTTCCTTTCCCTCTTTTGTTGTACATTCTTTTTCAGTTCTCTTTCTTTTTGGCAAACGTTTCAGATTGCCATATTTCTTTTTTTTTTTATTTCTACCTCTAGTTTCTCCTTTTCTTCCATTTCCCCATTCTTTGTTTAATTCATATTTGTTCTTTCTTCTCCTATTTCAATCTCTTAATTGTTTCCCTATTTTTCTCTGCTTATTTCTTTTCCAGGCTAATTCTTTCTTCTTCACCTTTCTTTCTCTCCTTGATTCTCTTAGTAATTATTTTCTTTGTTCTTTCATTCTTTCTTTTTTCTCCCATGTCTGTTTTTCTCTGTTTATTTTTCTATCTTCCACTCTTACTTGCTTTTGCTCCTTCTTTTCATTTGTCCTAACTATCTTTTTTAATGTCTTTCTTTCTCCTCTTTTTTCTCTTATTGTTTCTTTTTCTCCCTCCTTTCGTTCAGTCTTATCTTCTTTCTCTGCCTTCATCTTTCCTCGTCTGTTATTCTTTTTCTGTCTTTTTCCTTTCGTTGTATTTACTTATTGTTCTTTTTTCTCTCCTACCATCTTTTCTTTTATTCGTCAACTACTGGCCTTTTCTTCATCTACTACTGACCCTATCTCTTTCTTTCTGTTTTCTTCTAATTTCTTTCTCTATTTTTTCGTTTAATTCCTTTCCATAGTTTTCTTGTTGTCTTTTTTCTCCTACCTTCTTGGTTTTTGCTTGCTCTATTGTGCTCTTCATTCTTTCTACTTCTACTTCCTCCTTTGCCATACCTTCTTTCTTCCCTTCTTATCAATCATTTCTTTCAAGGTTGGTTTCTTTATCTTTCATTTATTGTCTTCCTTAATTTCCTGTTGTGTGCTCTTTTCTCTGATTATTTTGTCCTCATTAGTTTTCTCCTTAATTTTGTTCCTTTTTCATTTCCTATATTTCGCTGCCTCTTTCTTTTTTCTTTTTCTTTCTTTCTTTCTTTCTTTCTTTCTTTCTTTCTTTCTTTCTTTCTTTCTTCTTTCCTTTATTTTCCCCCATTCTATCATTCTTTCCTAATGTTTTTTTTTCTTTTCTCTTCCCTGTAATGTTATGGTATGTTAATGAATTTGTAAAGCACTTTGCTGCCCCAGCAATAGGGCATCCCAGCGTTAGTTCCAGGTCATATCATGGTAGGAGAGAAGGGGTTGAGAAATAGGCCAGAAATTCCCAAGTCTTCACTGCCTTCATGAAAGCCCAATGATTCTTGATACTCCTGATGGTCACCAGGAGCATGTTTGAGAAGGCCGGTGCCTTATCTCGGAATGAGCGCCCTCCTGCTCTTGCTCTTCTGACTTGGGGGAACAGATGCCAAGTTTAGCTCTGCAGAACACAGCTCACAACTTGGGGCTTATCAAAATAATACATTGATAGGATAGGGGAAGTAAGGATTCTGTGTCCAAAGCACAGTGTCTTGAAGTGGATTTTCGTATCCACTGGGAGCCAGTGCAATATGGGAATAAATGTAGCAACTGAGTGCGAATAGAGTTCACACTGCGGCATTTTGAGCCCTCTGAAGTTGTTTGATACCTGTTTTATTAGAGCCCAGATAGAGAGAATTGCAATAGTCCAGTCTAGAGAGTAAAGTAGACTAGATAATGATCTGGCATGTCTGTGAGTCAAAGAACCCATGCAAAGGCTTAGTACACCAGAAAAAGGGGTATTAAGTTTACGGGAATGATGGGCGCTCAAGCAATATTAGCGTTAAAGTCTTTTATATGGTCAAGAGTTGTGGTGCTAGCAGGGAGGGGGGACCCACAAGAACCCCTCAATTTAAATGTGCAAAAAACACATCTAGAACATAAACACAAAGTCCTGCGCACTCAGATCAAGTATGGCAAAGAGTTATGCGAATGTAATTAATAACAATATGTCCAACGTCGTTTCTTGGAGTTTCTTATATGTCTCCTTTTATTCGGTCATCAAATCATAGACAATTTACAGCCAGCCGACACGTGTTTCGTTGTAGGTCTGTACATTCACAGATGCTACAACTCTTCAGGGCTCATTGGCTGAATCCTTAGTCTTAAGGCCCAAGTCCAGTGATAATTCCGACCCGGTAGGGTAACTTTGTGTTAGGAAGGTAACGGTATGTCGCACTCTGATAAAGTATAACAATCGTCCTAGACACCAGTAGTCCGCACTTCTGTGCAAAAATAGTCAGTGTTCTCAATTCTTGTAGTCAAATGTAAAATGTCAAATGTAAATGTCATGGTACTTATAGAGCGCACTGTCACCAGACGGTCACCTTGCGGTGTTGCCTATACGGCTTCCTGGCGCTGATACTCATACCGCTGTGGAACCCCTCCTGGCTTTCTCTGTGAAGTGTCCACTCCTGGGCACCCCCAGGGTGAAGCCAGGCATCCTTAGCGCTGTTGGGGCCGGTGTGGAGGCTAAGCAAGCTATTGCCCAGAGTTGCAGCGTGGGGCCCGTGATTAGAATAGGCACCGAGGCTAGAATTAACAGGTCCGAGGAAATTGAGCCAGAGACCCCGCCGAGGCGGGAATCGAACCCTGGTCCCTGTCCAGAACTCTGATTCAGGGTCTGCCGCTCTAACCATTGAGCCACACTCCTACACCAGTCAAGTAAGCATCTTTAATAAACACATGGGTGCGTGTGTTTATACTCACTCTGCGGCCAAATCGCCCTCGCTACACTGGCGTCTGCAACCCAGAAGTAAAGGCTTAAGTCCTCTTAAAAGTCCAAAGCAGACAGCTGCCACTGATTTCGTCTTTGCTTCGAAGGACAATGCACCATCTACCCAGACACTCAGATTGTTTTACAGCCTACTTGGGCAAAGGGGGGACCCTAGCGAGGTGCGCCACCAATGATCGTGCCCATATGTGGGTATCTCTTCCTAAAAGAAGAATCTCTGATTCGTTATCATTTAGCTCCAGACAGTTGGCTGACATCCAATCCGCAACGACCACCATATCATCATGGAATTTGATCAGACTCTAATTAGAGTTGTAGGAGAAGAATATCACGAGCTGAGTAACATCAGCATAGGATACTAATGAGAGCCCCCTGTCTTTTGCTACCACCACATTAGGCTGTTTATAAATGTTAAATAGCCTGGGGCTCAGAGCTGACCCTGGGGTATACTCCATGACATACAGTGTGCACCTGAAAGCAATAAGGGGAAGAAACAACCTGAAATGCTCTCTCTGAATGAAATGACGTAAGCTAGGTTAGGGTCGAACCTCCAAAACCTATCTCTTGTAAGCACCGCAAAAGGATCTCAAGTAATAATGTGTCAAATGTGGCACTTAGATCAAGAACGAACAGAGTAGAATTGTTGCCTTCATCTAGGGAGTCCCGCAGATTTTCAGTACCCCCCAACAGGGCATATTTGGTATTGTGATGGGATCTAAAACCATTGGGAGTCCAAGATTTCGATGGACTCCACAAATTTGGTTAAAATAGAATTGATGTAAAATTCAATAGTTTTAGCCAGGAAGGGAAGAAGGGACATGGGATTAATGTTTTCTGATTTAGATAAATCCAGAGTAATTCTTCTCTTTTTTCCCTCTCTATTTCACACTTTTGGCGTTTCAAGAGCAAAGGGACACAACTTACCCACAGGGACCCCAAATGTAAACCTTTGTGATACATCTCCTATTCTATTAACACTTTAGGGTCCCTGTATCTGGAATGAGTTACTCTAGGGTATCTAGGTGCAGTGTTTACGTTATTTGGCCTCTGTGTGCCTTTATCACTCCTATATTAGACAGAAGCTCAGAAAAGGGTGAAGTCACCTGAATTAATGAGTGTTGATGGCAGTGTAGACTGCATGTGGTGGTGAAGGAACTATATGCTAGCTAGTCGTACCTGATGTAGTTTGTGTTGCAGGTGTGAAGAACAGCAAACATTGGGATGTAGGTTTCATGTATGTTGTAGGTATTGAAGGTGCGGTATGTAAGTTCAGTGTTGGTGCAGGTTAGATTTTACCTGGTGGTGTCAAATGTCCCTAAAATGTATCAGAGTGGCATGCTTACACTAAGTTGCATTGCATCATGGTGGTCAGTACACTCATTTTATAGAGGCAGACCATTCTCCATGGTTCCTTCCTAGAGACACTCTTTAATATCAATGAAATAATTCATCCCTTTGAACTCTAAAATACCACTACACCAAACTAAATGGTCCCGAATGATAAAACAAATACAGCAAAAAAAACAAGATGATGGACAGGGTCAAGACTGATTTGCATATGGCCATGTCTGAACTGGGGTGGCTTGGTGAGCAAAATAACGATGGATTAAACCCAAATCTGTGACTGGGGGTGAATGTTTTGCCATTGTGCAACATTCCGTCCATCATCTTGTGTGTTTTGCTGTTCACCCTATGTGAGAAGGGTATGCCCAGACGTGGGTCCCGTGCTCACTAAGCCACTGGAGTCAAGCTATCCTGGCTGAAGACGGCTGATAGCCTGAAACCGGTCCTCGGATGCTTGATTCCGGTCCAGGGAAAACATGGCTTGGCAGTTCGGGCTAGACTGTTCCCATGAGGCACAGGGTCAAGACTGATTTGCTTATGGCCATGTTTGAACTGGGGTGGCTTGGTGAGCAAAATAACGATGGATTAAACCCAGATCTGTGACTGGGGGTGAATGTTTTGCCATTGTGCAACATTCCGTCCACCATCTTGTTTGTTTTACTAGAATATCTTTGTCAGTATATTGTCTGGCATACATATTCTGTACTAAACATTGTTGATATAAGTTATCACCACATTTCGTTCAGGATATTAATGTCAAATGATATTCTATATGTAATATTCCAATATATAATCCTATTAATTATTACATTCCCACCCACTGTAAAACTCAGTTGGTTCTCTCTTTTCAAGAGCTGTTTCTTGCAGCTCCCACGATATTACCAATCCTGTGGTACATCCTACAAAATCCCTTCTATTGCCACTGGGTAATTAATTAAACTTTTTCATGTCAGGAATATCTTGCTATTTGTTAGTGCCCCATTGGATCTCCCATGCATTTCTTCAGCTGGGCTCTCTACTCACATCCATTGTGGCATCAAGATAATCATCCTGTGTAAATTATTTCAGAACCTCTGGGAGAGCCATCTGTATAACCCTGTTAACAATACAATGGCACATCTGCTGGTTTCCATACTGACTACAGATCACAACAGAACTATTTGGGATACTAAAGGGCTGACTGGATGATCAGTAGTAATTCTGCTTTGCCACACCAGTAAAGATGCAGTGTTTTGCAGCTCCTGCCCTGAAGCTCCTGAGGTTTCCCAAGATTGAGTGAATAATTACCATCTGTCGGTGAGAACCTGTTGCTTACCGAGTACTTCAGGATGCTGTCCAGAGTGTCAGAAGTCACCAACATGTTGCTCTCTGTCAAATCCCTTTGAGTGATGGTAGTGTACATACAATGTACAATAGCTAGTTCCTGCAGGGGTGTTAAGTGGGTAAAAAGCACATTTTATGCATCTGAACAACAGGGTCAATCAGGAACTTATTCACAATCTGTAACATACTATAAAATGCGTTTAAAAAAACCTATATCTGAAGACTTCTGCCTCCAACTCTTTTGCCTATTCTACAAGGAGATCTATGCCCCTCATGTATACCTACAGTTTTTTTCTATCTGTAGGAAGGATAGGGGTGATTGGCTGGAGAATGGGGAAAATGTATTATAAAATGGGAGGAATTTTGTAAAAGGTAAGGGGTAAAGGAAGGATTAAAGAGGTGTTTAGGGAGGGACAAACACATACCCACAAAAAGGTAAGCGTGTTGATATTCACAAACTGTACTTACTTTATTACTTAGGCCATAAAGGTCATAAAACAGATACAAATGTTTTTCAGCCCAGATCTGGAATAAGTGCAGAATCACACATGGCAAACCACTGAAATTGCAACACCATTCCGTAACAAATAATGGAGATAAGGACGTAAAATAGAACCCAATAGAAACAAATGTTAGAAATACATGAACTTATTTTGAATTTAAAAAAAGATATATCTATATATATTTCTATATATAGATCAAGGCTTCACAAGCCGAACGCATAGACGTTTTGTCTGCCACTTGCTACGTTTCATTACATTTCATTTTGTTTCATGGAGTGCCTTCCCGGGTGATTCTTTCGGAGCAGCCCTCTTTCCCCCTTTGCTATTTTCAAATCCCCCTATTGGGATGTATGATGGTGTTCACATATAAAAATACACTCTTTTAAGATGTTCCTTTCACTGTTAAGCAAGGCCTGAAACAGGCAATGCCGAAATGCGTCTACTTGTTAATTTAAGAACAAACTGTGATCCCTTGAGTGCTCTGTGCTGTCCCATTGAACCTAAGTTGTAGTAAACCATGTCAGCAGATTTTAAGCAATAACACTGACTCAGGCCAATCTTTGGAGAATGGTTGTACATGTATATATGCTTGAAAATGGTGAAGTGACAAAAGCAAAAGTCTAAGAGTAAATGTACACATGTGTGTTGTGTGTGTGTTTCCTTTTGCACTGGTAATCATTGACCTTTTTCTGGTGCGCCTTTTTTTCAACTATCCATACCCAGAGGAGGAACAAGCCATGAATGCTTGCACTCTCAGAAATCTCTCCTTTATATGACACTCAACATTAACGGGTCCCAGGATGCTTGTTTCAGGTGCAGGGAAGACCTGGCTTCGCAGTTTGGGCTGGACTGTTACTATCAGGCACAGGGTCAAGACTAGTTTGCATATGGCGGGTTTGAACTGGGTTTGCGAAGTGAGCTAAAGAACTATGATGGATTCAACCCAAATCTGTGACTGGGCTGAGTGACTGAGGGTTTCAGCGCTCTGTTCGTCATCTCCTTGTGTTTGCAGGAATGTGATATAACGCTGCAATATCACACAATAACTTATTAATACTGCACATTATAGCAACACACTGCACTACGACCCAATACAACCTAACCTATTACAGCTGCACTTCACACCACACAGTCCTTCACAGTACAGTAAAGCCTAGAATGTTACTCTACAGCACTACACAATATAACACAATGTTAGACAACCATATATGTAGCTAAAGCTCACTGCCTCTCATTGCCTTGATTGTCATGTAAAGCAATGGACACTCACAGATACCTTTTTTCGATGTTCCAGGATTTTACAACACGATAAAATTATCTCATCTGGTTTGACAGAAGCAGACGTATCCAAAAAGCCCATGAGGCTTTCTATGTCCAAGCGCCGGACCGATTCCATCAGTCGAACTGTAATGACAACCCCAAGAAACAGACACATGTACGAATAATGTCTAGGCAGATGTTGCTCTTTAGTCATTTAGAAAAACGTATCACATTTGTAACTCGCAGCGCAATCTGCATGAATTTTTAAAGGTAGGATAGATGTCCAAGATTCATTTGTGCTTGTGCAATTTATGTTGTATGTTATTTTTTTACGGCTTGATTACATATGGAATGTAAGTGTTATGCTCTCTATATATATGTGCTTATGAACTACTGGTAAAACTAGCATTGGCATAGGCAATAGATCTCAACCCCTAAATTGGGTTGCCACCTTTCCTTCCAAGAGAAAAATGCAGTAATATGTTGAAGTTTTAAGAGTCTGCAGAGGCCAAAAATAGGACTTTAAATTAATTCGCAAAATGACTCTTCTGTCTTTGTTTACTTTAATCATTTGTCATGGATCATTAACTCACGCATAGAACACATTTAAATTGGTTTTCTATTCATATTTGCTCTTTGAAGTATACACAGATAAGGCCTAAAAATTCCTGCATTAGGTGATTTAGCCTAGTTTTTGTTCCTACTAAAACATTAAAATGACAGTGGTGCTGATAGGAAAGAAGTTAGGTGGCAACCCTACCCCTGAACCATATTTGTTTTGCCAACTTTTTTTTAGATGACTTCTGTGGATGTACATTCAGTGTAATAGAAAGGGACCCCTGAGTCTGGATAATGTTCCTAGGACAGGGTAACAGTAAATTCAATAATAACAGTTCCTAGACAACAAAATACCTATTAAAGATAAGGTTCCACACAAACAGTTAATACACAAAGCCTCAGTATACTAACACAGCAAAAACATTTTTAAGAAATGTACTGCTGGAAATATACAAGGTTCAAGCCAGATCATCCACCCTTTACGGGGCGGAACTCTGGGGGCACCGTCCAGCGAGTGAGATTAGCATAACTGAGAACAACTTCATTAGGCAGTTGCTCTCTTTACCAAAAAATACTCCACTAATTCCACTAAGGCTGGATTTAAATCTGAGGCCAATTTCAGAAGCAATCGCCTCACGCCCGCTTCTTTACTGGCGTAGATTGTGGAGTGTCCCGGAGCTTGAGTGCTACAGAGAAGAATTGAAGATTGTGATGGCATGTCCGGGTGTAGGGAGGATAAAGTGGCTATCATTTATAAGGGGGCAGGTGTCCAGGATTGGCATGGAGAATCTCTGGTCCAATCCGGAGGTCGCGTGCCAAGCCATTTCGAGGCGAACCCTGGCAGAGACCATAAAATACCATAATTTACAAGAAGCTCTCCGATCAGCCAGGCCCTCTAGTCTCACTGACAGCTTTCTAGATTTCAAGAATGTTTATAGCTTTGAGAGGGAATTAGACACTATAGAACCGGTCTTAGCGAAGAAACTGTATTTACAGTTCAGATACGGTACACTACCCCTGCACTCTCACACAGATAAATGGAAAATGGGTCCAGTCCGCCCCTGCCCAGGTTGTGAGGATCCAAATGAGTCCCTAATCCACGTGATTTTGTTCTGTCCTGCTTATTCTGCTTGTAGAAAGAAATGGATTATACAGCTATGTGTGAACCTAGGAGTTAGGAACTATATAGAGTTTTTTAGAATTTTAAAATCTGACACTAATGCATTAATAGTTACAGCTATTGCTAAATTTTTGTTTTCCATATGGTTAATTAGACGGAGAATGTTCCGGTAGTAACAAGGTACTCCGATTGTAGTTAGACAACTCGTCTCAGGAAAACCAGGGCTTCTACCGTGTTCTAATTTTTTAATCTGTGCATATATAATTTATTGTCTTAGTATTTTAATTGTCACTCCATAAACCATATGCTAACCTATTGACTGTATATATAAAATGAGATGTAACTTGTGTATTAGTTTATTGTTCCAAATGTATTTTTCTTCTTGCTGTACTTTTATGGTTCATAAACAAACCGAAATAAAGCTAAATGAGAATGAGAAAATATATATATTTTTTTATTTTGTTTCAGTGCATAAAAATCAATTATTAAAACTAAAGCAACATCAGCATACAATCATACCAAATAATACATATATCAATAATACATTAAAAAACTTGTGTTTATAAAGATAAAAAATGACAAGGGTTTTTCAAGAATTAAAGTAGATACGATGACACTCTCTACGCGCGTTTCGGCGTAACAACGCCTTCTTCGGGAGTAACTCTTGAGATTTTAAATATAAACAAAAATATATACACATGAACATACGTAATTGTATAACACAATGCAGTATTCTGATGTTATTAGGATAAACTTGGTGCAAGATAGCGCGGTGATGGACTAAAAAGTGACTATAAATTAACATTGCAACATGTAGTGTTAACAACACAATGAAATAAGCGACATTAAAGTTATACATGTGCAATAGAAGTTTAATTTAAAAGGAGGAAAGAATTACCACTGACAAGGTTGGAGTATAGGTAGTGTTCAGAAAGAAAAAAGATATGTGAAATAGTTGCTCGTGCACAAAAAGGGCAAAGAAGCGAGGTGGACCCCAGATACCCAAGAAACAGGAAGGCATGGAGCTTTAAGACCTAACAATGATCGCAGTCTATGTACTAGAAAGTGCTGGGCAGCGTGCTCTGACTGATATAGGCCGCTATTAAGACAGAGAAAGAGTGAAATGATTCAGTGAGGTGTACTACCGCAGTACCAACTGTGAAGAATAAAAAAGATCTTGCAAAGGTACCTAATAATGGCAATGAAGGTGCGAAGTCAAAGATAGACGTCGACGCACCAGATGGATCTCAATAAAGCAACCTGGAACCTCTATAAAATTATATGAATTGGTCACTCCAATTGCCCAAAAAAAGGATATCAAAGTGGAGGAAGGGACAGGCAGAGTCATATAAATACCTGTTCTGTTCTGCGGTACTCCAACAAGAGACTCAGTATAGTAGATTTCAAGTAAAAAGACTAGATAGCCGGATGATCGGGCACAAAGGAGCTGCAGTGAATAAGTAAAGCCACATAAGCACTTGCATTTAGATGTCTAAAGTAGACTACCATCCTATATGTACTATGCTGTGATTACCTGTATGACGACAAACCAAATGAAAATTCTGAGTCCTGGATAACTCGTCAGTGGATTTGTTAAATATGAACAGACATCAAAGGCACCTACTTATGATAATCTGCAATAAAGGATAATGCGTTGTCACTAAATTGCCAACTAATAACAAAGTTATAATGTACAGGGTGAGTAGAGACTATCTTTGCTCGCCCCATGTGAAATATAACTTGAATGAGGGTGGGCCTACTCTAATCTAAAGAAGATGAATGCGAGTCTCGATTCCCCCAAATACATGTATCTTAGGTCGAAAGTTCCGTGATGGTGTCAGTTATGTAAAACCACAGAACGATGTCAAAACAACCTACAGAGAGTCCCCTTAAAATGTCGGAGAGGACTCAGTGGAAGAAACAGTAGACCACATAGCAGGAATATTAAAGAAGGACCTTGTGAAATTGGACCTGCCTGAAGTCAGCTGCCGAAATTATTGGCAGAGTATCGCACAAAAGGGGCTAGGCCGGAAATATTAACTTAAAGTTGCCAAAAACATGATATTTGAAGGGGTCCTAATTCAATGTCCAAAAATTACCCAATGCAGTCAGACTTCAAACAACAATCACGTAGTACTTTCTTAGAGCCTCGCGTATGTGGACCAGCCTGGAATCGGCTGCCAGGATAAATGGTTTGCGGTTCTTAGAAGCACGGTATTTAAAGCCACAAATCTTGTTTGGCATCTGAGAAGAAAGCGCCCAAATAATAGACGCAACGTGAAAACACGTGATTAAGGATACGAGCGTAGGATGACTGGTACGCTAACCTACTGAAAGACTGGCGCCAATCAAATATAATAATAAAAAGAAAAGAAAGACTTTAAAAAGCGGATAGAGGATACAAACATAAAATAACTTGTGCTCTGGCCTAGTGCCGAGCAATGTAATAATAAAAAAAGGAAAAGGGATTTAAACAATAGAATTTAAACAAACAGAAGCGCATAATGATGAAAATAGGCAATAGAGGAATTATTCATAACAAATATTTCAAATATCGGCTGAGATAAAAACTTTATCGATATTAATATATTAAAGGGAAAAATACTGAATAAAAAGATTAAAACAGATACTAAAATTAATAATAGGAAAAGAAAAGAGGATGCCAATATTAATGTGATTGCTAGGGAAAGGCAGAACAGAGTACTATTATGTCATTATGTGACTAAGGGCTCAATAATTGGAAAATTCCAAAAAAGATTCTGCTATGTCGAAATAATTAGTTGCTCAAATGTCAGGTATTATACTTAATTGCATTTTCCTTTTTTTTTTTTTTTTTTTTTTTTTATTTCATCATCATCAGACATAGTACATTTCATTCTTCAAAAATTACCGTCAATTCATATATCACAATCTTATATACATGGAAAAAAGAATATATATGGCAAAATTATACAGTGTTTCTCCTCATGCTGGAACAACATACAAAATATATTATCTATTTACATTGAGTTATGATAAAGAGAAGAGGGAGAGATAAAAGTCAGAGAAAAGACAAGAGGATAGAGGAGCGGGCAACAAATTCAAATTTCTAGCCATTTTCTAGCCTTTGTTTCCATTCGATTATAGGGGCCCATATTCTTTTTCCCAATTGTTTTGCTGTCCGTCCCTTTTTATCATACATTGCTTTTTCCAATACATATATAGCTAGCAGCCGTGATAGCCATTGTTGAAATGTTGGCGGGTTTGGATCTTTCCACATTGTTGCAATGCATAACCGACTTAAAGTCATTGCTAAGTACACAAATTCCGAATGAGATATTTCTATGTCATCCCTGGTGATCCCTAGAACCATAACTTCCTTTGTTATGCTAATATTGATCCCTAGTTCTCTATCAAAGAATTTCTCTATTGAGTTTTTGAATAGGTCCAGGGCTGGGCAGGCCGCGAACATGTGTATGGTGTCTGCCTGAGTTGCCTGGCATCTAGGGCAGACAGCCCCCGTTGTTCCGCCCCATTGAGCAATTCTATGTGGTGTATAATAAAGCTTGAATAGTGTCTTGTATTGCTGGGCTTGTAAATTGGTTACTCTTAGCACTGAATTTAATAACCGGAATGATTTTTCAACCTCGTTACCAGTTAGATTTAGCTTGGTATTCCATTTTAATACGGCCCTTCCACAATCATCCTCCTTTAGCTGGATCAATTCCCCATAAATCTGGGATATCGAGCAGCCCTTCTGATCTCTTAGTAATTCCATAATTTCCTCTCTCTTATAGTTGATATCCCCTCCCTGTTTTTTTGCCAACACAGATCTAATTTGTAAATACTTAAAGAAGTCTCTACGGTCTATGTTATATAGTTGCTGTAGATGCACAAATGTCATAAAGCCTGTCGTATCTATGAGGTCCCCAATAGTTTTCACTCCCAATGTATCTCACCTTTTCCTTACCTGGTCGTGGAATATCCCCGGTAAAAGTTGGTTCTTATACAGAGGTGTATAATAATTCATTCTCCCCATTTTTATTTTCTTCCTGAGGGCAGACCAAATTGATACTACTGGTCCAAGGGTCTTAAACTTAACTTTTTTGTAGTAACTGGCTTCGTTAAATGATAAAGCGGTTTGTAACTCTCTCTATTTCCTCAAGCCATTTGTTATTAAATTTCAATGGAATTGTTCGAAACAAATATAATACTTTAGGCAAGAATGTCATTTTTATTAAGTTGCACCGTCCGATTATTGTTAAATGTAGATTATTTAATCTATCTAGATCCTTCTTGGTCTTTTTAATGAGCGATCCTAGGTTCATTTCGACTATTTTAGAAAGATCTGAAGTTATTGTTACACCTAGATACACTGTAGAGTCCGTTACCCTTTGATATACCATCGTTATTTTTAAATTTTTTTATTAATTATGATTTTACTCTGAATTAATTTATAACCCGACAGTGCCCCGTATAAATTGGCTTCTCTTTCTATTTCCAAGAGCGCACTGCCCGGGTCCGCAGATGTTATAGCTAGATCGTCAGCATAGCCTAGAATTTTTGTTTCGAATCCATTCAGTACGATTGGTATGATATTCTTATTTAGCTCTATCTTTCTGATAAAAGCATCTATATAAAAAGCGAAGAGCAGCGGAGAACATGGGAATCCTTGCCTAGTTCCTCGTCCGATATTTATAATCCCGCTCTGTTCTCCCATTATCCTGAGTCTTATTGTCGGGTTCGCGTATAAGACATTTAGAGCCTTGATGCAGCCATCACCGATATTTGATTTTGCTAATGCTGCCCAGAGGAAGCCCCACGAGACCCTATCAAATGCTTTCTCAGCATCTAGCAATATTAGGGCCATAGGGTCTCGTGAGGCAGCCATCCCATCGAACATGGTACACACTCTTCTGATGTGATCTGCCGTGCCTCTGCCCGGGATGAACCCATGTTGTCTAGGGGATATGATTTTACCGATGATCGAACTTATTCTACTGGCTAGTATCTAGCTTATGGGCCGATAAGACCCGGGATCTATTGGAGGTTTGTTCTTTTTCAAGAATACCACCATAGTGACCTCACCCCAAGATTTTGGGGTTGCTGCTCCTTTCTGAGTTGACACCATAAGCTGAAATATATCCTCTGCTAAATTTGGTAAAAAAAAATTGTAAAATTCCAACGGAATGTGATCAGGGTCCACAGCTTTTCCAGCAGGGAGATCTTTAATTGCTATTTGTATTTCCTCCAACGTAAAATCCCTTTCCAACCCTTTTTTATCTGCTGTTGTAAACTTCTCAACTTGTGCACTTTCTAAGTATCTTTCTATCTCCCCAATTTCAGCATTATTATCAGAATTATATACATTTTGATAAAAATGTTGGAAGACTAAGCAGATATCCCTTGGTGTCGTAGCTGAGAGCCCTGCCTCAGAGACAATTTGTGAGATTTCCCCTTTAGTTGCTGCCTGGCGTGTTCTAATAGCTAATATACGGCCGATCTGCTCGCTGAACTCGTATTGGTCCTGCTTCCATGCCATATACTTTCCTGCAGCTTTGACTGCCAGTACCTCACCTACTGCTGCTTTTGCTATGCTCAATTTTTGTA
Organism: Lissotriton helveticus; assembly: GCF_964261635.1. Lineage (NCBI taxonomy): Eukaryota > Metazoa > Chordata > Amphibia > Caudata > Salamandridae > Lissotriton > Lissotriton helveticus. Next base: position 647,044,373 of record NC_136070.1, read on the forward strand.
GTATCCCTGTTACATCGTACTTAGCCCTGATTGCTTCCGTTAGTTCCTCTTCAGTGACAGCTATTATTCTTAACTTTCTCTCTATTTCCTCTTTCTCTATCCTATTTCTCCTCATTGAGAAGCTAATAGTTTCCCCTCTTATACCAGCCTTCATAGTGTCCCAAATTATTGCAGGAGAGTCAGAGCCTCTATTTATTCTGAAAAATTCTTTTAGCCAAGAGCCCATCTGAGCCACATACTTAGGATCGTGTAGCAGAGCTCTCTCCAGTTGAATTTTTCTTTTTGTAGATTTGCAATGGATATATCTAGGGCCAGAGGATTATGATCCGACATCACCCGTGGTAGCTTTCTAATTTTAATGATAGGTATTAATACTGGTGAGGTCAAAAAATAATCCAGTCTAGCTAAAGATTTGTGTGGCATTGAATAATATGTACTCCCCCAGCCACCAGTGTTTTGCTGCTCCCATATATCAATAAGCCCGTTGTCCTGCATCATTTGTATTAAAGCCCTATGGCTTTTCCTTTTTCGGCCCAGAAACCTAGCCGGGTCGTTTTTCCACAGCCCATTAAGTCCATTGATATTCAAGTCACCACAAACTATGATAGGTGTGGGCCAATTTGACAATTCTACATTGACATGATCTAGGGTCTCTGGGTCGTCTACTGTGGGTGCATAGATAGAGCAGAGAGTAAAGCTAAGTCCATGTACATTGCATTCAATCATAGCCCATCTTCCATATGAATCTGCCTTTTGTTTTTTTACTGTCACCATCCTGCCCCGTGCCAATATTGCCACCCCACGTGTCCTACTCCCTTGTGATGTACACGATAATAACTGATATCCAAGCTGTTCTAACAAAATTTTGCAGGATATCTCAACATGGGTCTCTTGTATGCACACAATATCTGCATATATTGTCCTTAAGTATTCCTCCGCAAGATGGCGTCTGACTAGCGGGACTTAACACCATTCTTGTGCCTTAAACCAGAAGAGGCAGGCGAAATGGTGTATTAAAGATTACATACCCCATGGAAGCAGCTTTCGAAGACGGTGGCTTCTGGATTGCGGCAGAGGGCTTGGTTTTCGGGCTTCTCGCAACCGCAGCGGCGTGCTCACGGAGATCCGCGTCAGGCGAGTCGGAAAGAGCCTGGGCGGAGCCGACACGGTGAGCGGAGCCAGCGGAGTGCTTTGCAAGGCCGGCGGTGATTGCAGGGCGAGGTCTGCCGAGTCGATCGGGGACTTTGCCAAGGGTCAACAGAGGAGCGCCGCTCGCGGCTCACATGGGGACAGACACGAAGACGGAGCTAGTGTGCTGAGTGAAGCCGGCAGGGCACCTCGCGGAGCCAATATCGACCGCAGGGGGAGATCTACAAACGCAGCTTCGGTGTTCATCGAGACCCGGAATCGGCATACTGGAAGGAACTTGGGCGGAGCCAGCGCAGGGAGCGGAGCCAGCGGAGCACCCAGGAAAATCGGCAGCAACCCCGGGCTGAGGTCTGCTAGACCTGTGGTCGAGGTGATAGAGGGTTCTCCCTGGCGAGCTGAGAGGAATCTGGGCGGCCTGAGAAGAGGAACCGCTCACGGAACATACAGAGACATAGACGGGCTTGTGAGCAGCTGGAGCAGCCCAAAACTACCTAACTGCCTATCTAATTGTTTGGAGACAGGCAGCATGGCGCCAAAAAACATGCGCGGAGGAAAAGGAAAAGCTCCAGATGTGGAGCAAGGTACCTCAAAACAGACAGTGCCCCAGAAGGATGCAGCCAAAGGTAAAGACAAGAATAAAGACTCTGAAGATACCCCAGGTGAGAGCGGGGGTGTCACAAACGATACTGGGACACGAGGCAATCTCAGAAAGAGAGGAGGGGTAGCAAATCTTGGGACTCCAGCAGGCGCCAGCAGTGAGAGTAATGCAGCTAACAATGTTAATGTGGGGGCGAGCTCAAAAACAATAACAGGCTATTTTTCCCCGGCCGCTCAGAATAATGCGATCATCACCTCTGATATAACTGGCGTGGCCCACATAACCGAGAAAACTACACAAGCTGCAGAGAAACAAAAAGGAGAAAACTATGGCCATACATAAGGCAAACATGCAGGGAAACCCTTTGTCAGCAAGCAAAGTTCAGGAAGCCAGTCTTGAAACCCAGTGGGGGGAGATGATGGAAACCCATGAGCTCGATAAAGAAAATTATGAGCCAGCACTGGTAACACCTGCAATACTTACGGATTTAATGCAATGCCACGAGAACCTGTCAGAAGCAGGAGCAGTGGCAAATGACGCAATGAATTTATTGGCTATAAGCGATGCAGACACAGATGCAGATGCAGATGCAGACGCAGATACAGAGGTGTTGACAACTGATATTCTAGTCCAGGAAATTATAGCAAGCAGCGGCCCAAGTGGTGCAGAGGATAGCCTGGATGTACCAGACAACTTTTATTCAGTCACTGATGGCTCAGATGATACCCCTGCTGGGTCGATCGAGGGAGAGGGAGAGAATCTAACAGGAGTCAGCCTTGGCTCGAGCCCGGGGGGAAACAGCAGAACCTCTCCCAATGAGAAGGATACAGTCATCAGGAGAAAAAGACTGTCGAGACGGCAAAGAGATACACAATCTCAGGAGAAAATATCCAGCAGTCAGCGACGCATCAGTGGTGGCAATGCAGCCACCTTAAAATGGGATTACTCCGCCACCCGGGGCACCTATCCGGAACACATGCCGCAAGGCGCTACGTTGGGGTCTGAAGTCGAAACCCCCCCCTGGCAGCAGATATTAGACTCAATAAAGCAACTGCAAGAAGCAACAAAGACTGAAGGGAAGAAAAACCGACTGGCAACCAAGAACCTGCAATGCTCAGTCAAAAAAATTGCTAAGATCTGTGCCGACACCAAAACAAGGGTATCCCATCTCGAAGATCGTACTAGTACCCTAGAAGACCAGCAAGTGAGAGATGCGACTAAAGTAAAGGGCCATGAGCTGCAATTAACTGACATCCAATGGAAATTGGAAGATTTAGAAATAGCCAGCGGCAGAATAATCTCAGGATCTTGGGCATAGAGGAAGGGAAAGACGGAGATGACGTCAGAGGTTATGTATTGAAGCTGCTGAAGGGTGCTTTTCCGGAGCTGAGCCATTGGGATTGGGACAAAGAAGTCCAATGAGTGCATAGATTTCCAATGTCTAGTAGGAAAAACTTTGTCCCAGCTCAGGGTGGAAACCAAAAGCAACAGAGGCCCGAGCTATCCTGATATTCTTCGGGAATTTTCTATTGAGGGAGGAAATCTACGCCAAAGCCAGACCAAATGCAAAACGCTCATTTGACAATCAGTCCTTTTTCACAACTCCGGATTACTGTCACACGACAGTTGAGAGGCGATGGAGACTGAGAGAATTATTGGAACCATGTCATCAAATGGGACTACAAGCATATCTCATGAACCCGGCCAGGCTGAAGATAATATATAAGTCTACGGTTAGAGTTTTCACCTCCGAAATACAAGCAAAGGCGTACATAGGTACTGTAAAAGCAGGGGGCCCTGCAAACACTATATAACACTATAACACTATAAACACTAAAACACTATAACATGACCTGGTAGAATAAAAAAAAAAAAAAAAAGGGGGGATTAAAGATAAATATAGATTGGGTTATTAATGTGCTTAGTGTGTGTAGTAGAGAGACTTAAAAACTTTAAAAAAAAGAAAAAACATGAGTACACTAGTATAATACACCAGAAATGTACAAAGACGGGTGGAGGGCACAAGAGGACGGGTAGCCAGACACCACCATAGAGACCTTAGGTCTGCTTGCCTCAGTAGGAGGGGGGGTAGTGGGGGGGGGCAGGAGGGAGGGGAAGGGAGGGAAAGGGAGAAAAACAGGCGGAAAAATCATCATCAAGAAGACATATAGAAGAAGGTGGAAAAGGGTAGGGAAAAAGAAAAAAAAAAAAGAAAAGGGTTGAAAATGTATTTTTTTTATGCGGATAGTTACAATTAGTAAATTTGGACTGAATGACGCCAAAAAGCGAAGAGAATTAATTGCATTTTCCCAAGGGATGTTGTTATTTAATCCCTTGATGTTTGCTGCCCAAAAAAAGATCCAAAAGATCTCCCGTTTTTTACGGTAGTCTTCTGTTTTGGTACTGCTATTATTCTCAAAATTTTCAATACTAAACCAACGTACGTCGTTTGGGTAATGTTGGCAGTCTAGATAGTGTTTTACTAGGGGGGCATTGATTTTCAAAGTATGTATCGCTGATCGATGTTCAGTTAACCTGGTGCAAAAAGATCTCGCTGTCTCACCCACATAACCTAATCCGCAGGGACAAACCAAAAGATAAATAACACTCTTGGTTTTACAATTTGAGAACCTGCGGGGACGGATGGTATATCCTTGATAGAGGCTGTACACACATTCACAGTTGTCAGCTTTGAATGGATTTTCTTATGCTTGAAGAAAATCCATTCAAAGATGATCCCTGCACATGAACATACATCCATGTCAGCCATCTTAAAATGGATTTTCTTAAAGCTGATAAAAATGCATTGGGAAATGTCTGTCATGTATACTAGTGCAAATGGCAGCACCATCAGACATCTTGGAATGTTAAAAAAAACATTTTATGATTACTGCCTCCCAGTACAACAGTTTGCTGAGCTAAAGTGAGCGAAGTCTCTGGAGGGTCAATGAAATGTTGAGGGGGCAGTCTTAACAAAGAGAGGGTGGTGGCAGAAGAGCTGGCAGCAGGAGAAAAGAAGAGAAAATAATACTACATATGCACTGCAGTGCAATATCTGATGCCTGTAGTGGAAGGAGTCATGCCATACAATCAAAACTGAGTCTCAAATGAGCGACAAGCACAAGAATAGGGCGGAAAGCCATCAAAACAGTAGCAGAGAAGTGAGAGAGACAAGAAAACCATCCAATTATGAGCAAAGAACTGACAAAAAACACAAAGATTAATTTTTGTTTTGTATTGCTCAATAGGTCTCAACAATAGAGATCTAAAACTAAAGAGGCCTAAAAATAACCCCAAAACGAGAGAGTCAGACAGACTCCTTTTTCTAGGTTATTGGGGCAGGTGGAAGAACTGATTGAATTTTTGAGTGATGTACCAGTCAGTGGCTGGCATATGGGATGTTATCATATAGATTCTTTGAGAATACATCACAAAGATATTTAGGTAATCAAAAGCTATCATCGCCATCCCCTATTACAATTGGTGTACCACAAGGAATAACTCTTTCCCCAAGTCTTTTTAACCTCTACATGGAACCGCTGGCTGAGATTCTATGACAGCCAACATCTTGTTTCATATGTATGCTGACGACACACAGATCTACATTAAAGTCTCATCACTGGAGGAGATCACGTCAATGAATGAAGCGCTAATGATGACCATTCAATTGCTAACAAGTAATTAATGTAAACAAAATGAGCAAATAACTAAATTCTAATGAATCCCCCCGCAAAATCTCTTCTGAAATAAAGGAATGGACCACACTGATCACCGTGCTTAACTGCACCCAGACCTTAGTGGACTCAGCCAACTAGGAATCATGTTGGACAAGAACCTTAACATGCAAAGCCACATCAACTTGATTGCTAAAAACGCCTGGTACCACCTGAGTTGTCTTAGAAAACTGAAACCATTCCTATAAATGTCAGACCTCAAAATAGCGTGTTGGACCTGGGGTTACCAGTCCACAAAGGGTATCCTGGCACAGAGTGAAAGGACTTATCTCAAAGGCAAATGTGTTATGCTTGCGTCGCACTTATCACAGTAACCCAGCGCCCATCCACTAAAAGAAGACACCACACCTTGTTAGAAAAATAGAAATGCTTTATAGAAATCTTTTGATAGGTTTACTCCTTCAGTAGTTCAAACTTTTAATACATTAAGCACTTCCACCTTTACTTATTTGCATAAATAGAGCACCACTTTGTTTTGTCTTACATGTTACACTTATTCTCCAAATACATAAGAGTTCAGCGAAACTCTTGGCACTTCAGTCTTCCAGCAGTTATTTTACATTAACAGCTCACCATTTTACTTATAGTGTACTTGACTCTGAGTTTACACCCCATGTTCTACCTCTCATATTACTAAGAATCTCCCTTTAGCCTTTGTTTTACGTCAGGGCAAAAGGTTCCAACCACATCCCATACAAGTATTGGCTTACTCAAATTGTACTCAGGCTAGTGGGAGAATTCGTCACTGTCCATTGCTAAAGCATCATAGCCAAAGTCAGTAAATATTAGCCGCTAGCATACATCAAAGAAAAGTCCCCAATGACATTAGTGGATTACAACAACATGGCACCCTAAGTGCAGTTTCCCTTTTAGTTTCACCTTCTTCTCACTTTCACATAAGCGTAGGGAGAGGGTTGTCAAAGTTGGCATACATTCAAAGGTGTTAACCCTCCTCCCTTGAAAGCACTGCTACATTCAGTTCTTTTTCCCTAACTAACACAGTGTATGATGATTCCACAGTTCTCCCTCAATTTACCGGCCTGCTATGCGTGAAGGGAGAGTTCTCAGAGAGGTTTCAATACCCTCTGTTTCCCAGCCTGCTACCCTGCTTACTTCTCAACAGGACCATCCGGCCGATGCCAGCAGACTGAGGGATCACGGCGTCAAACCGGGGAGTGTAGGGGTTAATTCTGGCCCGGTATGCTAAAGGCGGCCATATCCATACAGGGAGACTCCGTGGTAACTGGAGTGCCTCAGTGCTTGTGAGTCCCTTCCGCCCCATGCCCCTCGGAGGTTCGGGCTCCTCCCTTCCTGGTTTCTCCCACTCTTGCCTTTCCATTTCTGGGGTCAAATCCTCAGCGCCGGGTCAGCTCCGATGGCAGGACATCCTATGGACTCAAAAGCTTCTCTCCGTCGGAGATCAAGTCTCGCACAGGGCCCGTCTCTCACCCCGCCCTCGCCTTCTTCACCTACGGCTCTCACTGGGAGGCGCTGCCTTCTACAATTCCTCAGCGCAGCGCCTCCACCTCACACGAGCCCTCGCGGACCTGCCGATCTGACTCACACAGGCGCAGGTAAGCGGCCACCACTGGGAGCTCAGGCCGGCCTTGGTAAGTCTACAGCCACGAAGAGAGGGGGGGCAGATTCTGGCAAGGCTCACAGTCACTGAGGGGAATCTCTTTGCCCTGCCACTAACCACCAACTAGGGAATTAACTTCACAGGAGTTCTTTTTGTGGTAATCCCCGATATAAGGCAGTCCCAGGCACGCTTACTTGTCAGATGTACATAGATCTTATCTAGCGATCCTTACTGGGTAAAGTCTCTCTTCTCTGGTACCTCAAGAATGTCGTGAGGAGACAGCTCTGCCGGGTCAGATCCACGGTTGAGGGGGGTATCAGACAGTAAAAAGGAAGCAGCCCCCAGAGGCTGTCAGACCCTCTACCGTGCGCCCACCTCCTCGCTCCTCAGCCTGGATTCCAGCTCACCCTTGACCTGAGTACCACCTCTCCTCAGCTCAGCTCTCTCTATAAAATGGCCGCACAACATTCCAATATTTATAGCCTAGGACCAGAGGGTCTAGAGTGGACCAGAAAGTTCTGGAACCCCTCATATTACCCAATGGCCCCAAGCCCTGAGGTAGCACTTGGCAGTTGGCAGGACTCCATTTTGTAAAGGTTTACTATCCTACCACCTCCAGTTTAAAAGAGCACCTGTACCTCTCCATGGTATAAAATAATGAGGCACCTAGAGCTCTAAGGACATCACCACAAAAAAAATTATGGTGGACACCAGGGGGAAATAAAATATAGGAGGCAGAAAGGGGACAAAAAGAAAAACAAAAGATAGGAGGGACCACCCAAAGGGCTGACAGGTCTAACACGCGTCCCCCCCAGCTGAAAGTGGGGAGAGCTACCCAACCCCTTGGGAGTCCTCATCACTAAGGCGGAAGTACCTAGAGAGACCGTCTGCGTTGGCGTGGTCCACTCCAGGCCGATGTTCCACTCGAAGTCCATTCCCTGTAGGCAGATGGACCAACTCAACAACTTGGGATTCTCTCCCTTTATTTGCATCAGCCAACGAAGGGGCCGGTGGTCAGTCTGTACAAGGAAGTGAGAGCCAAACAGATATGGCCGCAGCTTCTTCAGAACCCATACCACTGCAAAGGCTTCCCGCTCTATCGCACTCCACTTCTGTTCCCGGGGAAGCAGTCTCCTGGATAAGAAGACAACAGGTTGGTCCAGACCCTCCTCAATGAGTTGCGATAACACTGCCCCAATGCCATGCTCTGATGCATCTGTTTGGACGATAAACTCCTTAGCATAATCCGGAGCCTTCAAGACAGGTGCTGCACATATTGCTTGTTTCAGAGTGTCAAAGGCTCGCTGACACGCCTCAGTCCAGACTACCCGTCGAGGTTGTTTCTTGGATGTGAGTTGAGTTAGAGGTGCCACAATTGTGCCATACCCCTTCACAAAGCGACAGTAGTATCCTGTGAGGCCCAGGAAAGCTCGAACCTCAGTTTGGGTCTTGGGGGGCTCCCAGGCCATGATAGCCTCAATCTTAGCCTGGAGGGGCTGCACCGTCCCCCTGCCCACCAAGTGGCCTAGGTACACCACCGCCCCCGCCCGATCTGGCATTTGCTGGCCTTGAATGTCAAGCCAACCTGTTTCAGGGCTTGGAGAACAGCCTGTAAGTGACACAAGTGGTCCTCCCAGCTGCTGCTGAAGACGGCAATGCCGTCTATATAAGCAGCAGAGAAGGCCTCCATCCCAGAAAGGACCTTGTTCACCAACCGCTGAAAAGTGGCAGGAGCGTTCTTGAGCCCAAAGGGCATCACACAGAACTGGTAGTGGCCCTCAGGCGTGGAGAAGGCTGAGCTTTCCTTGGCTACATCGGTAAAGGAGATCTGCCAGTACCCTGATGTGAGGTCAAAAGTACACAGATATTGGGCAGCTCCCAGTCGGTCGATGAGCTCATCTGCCCTAGGGATTGGATGAGCATCAGTTTTAGTCACTGAATTCAGTCCCTGATAATCCACACAGAACCAGAGTTCTGGAGTGGTGCCCAATGGGGCAGCTTTTGGTACCAGAACCATCGGACTGGACCAGGGGCTACTTGCAGGTTCAATCACTCCTAGCTCCAGCATCTTAGTGACTTCACTATGAATACTGGCATTCACCTTATCTGACAGCCGGTAGGTCTTAGACTTCACAGGTGGGCTGTCTCCTGTGTCCACATCATGGGTTCACAGGTGGGTCCTTCCCGGGATAAGGGAGAACAGCGAGGAATACTGCTCCAGGACTTGGCGGCAGTCCCTCTGCTGTTCAGGAGTTAGGGATGGTGAGAGAATCACTCCCTCCACAGACCCATCCTTTTCTTGAGACGAAAATAGATCAGGGAGAGGCTCACTTTCCTCCTCCTCTGCTCCATCAGTCACCATCATCAGGATGACCTCGGGCCTCTCATGGTGGGGTTTGAGGCGGTTGGCATGAAGCACCCGATGGGGCTGCCGGGGAGTCTTAAGGTCCACTAAGTAAGTGGCCTTGCCCTTCTTCTCAATCACCTCAAAGGGGCCTGTCCAGCGATCCTGGAGGGCACTAAGCTCTCCAGGCTCCATCACCCACACTTTCTGGCCAGGCTCCAACTCTACAGGGTGAGCATTGTGGTCATACCACTCTTTCATCACTGCCTGGCTGGCTTCCAAGTTGTCAGAAGCTTGCTTCCACAACTTAGCCATTTGGCTCCGGAAGGCCAGCATGTAGCTCACCACGTCCTGGGGAAGCTTCTTGGAAGTCTTTTCCCATCCGTCTTTCACCAGGCTGAGAGGTCCACGCACAGGGTGCCCATACAGAAGTTCGAAGGGGCTGAAGCCCACTCCCTTCGTGTGGCACTTCCCTGTATGAAAACAACAGACAGGGTAGGAGGACGTCCCATTTCCTCCGCAGGCTCTCAGGCAGACTTCTAATCATGCCTTTCAAGGTTTTATTGAACCTCTCCACCAGACCATTGGTCTGTGGGTGGTAAGGGGTGGAGAACTGGTAGGTAACCCCACACTCTTTCCACATAGCCTGCATGGAGGCTGACATGAAGTTGGTCCCCCTGTCGGACACAACTTCCTTGGGGAAACCCACTCAGGTAAAGATCCCCATCAGGGCGCTAGCCACCGCAGGTGCAGTAACGGTCCTCAAAGGAATTGCCTCTGGGTACCGAGTGGCGTGATCCACCAGAACCAGGATGAACCTGTGACCAGCTGAAGTTGGTGGATCCAATCGCCCAACAATGTCGATGCCCACCCTTTCAAAAGGGGTGCTAACCACAGGTAGTGGTTCCAGGGGAGCTTTCAGCTTCACCCCTGTTTTCCCACTGGCTTGACAAGACACACATGTCCGACAGTAAGTGTCGAACGCCATCCTCATTTGAGGCCAGTAAAAATGGGGGACAAGCCGGGCAAAGGTCTTGTCCTGACCCAAGTGTCCTGCCAAGGGTATTTCATGAGCCAATTCTAAAAGGAAGGCTCTGTAACATTGGGGAACAACCAAGGCCCATGACGAACAGTGCACCGGTGCCTTGGGTTCACTGTAGAGGAGTCCATCCTCCCAGTAAATGTGGTAGTTCCCTATGGTGTTACCTGCTGCCTGGGCTTTGGCCTGTCGCCTCAGACCCTCAAGGGTAGGGCACTCCTTTTGGCCCTTACAAAATTCTTCCCTGGTCGCCCCCCCCTCCACATGCCATTCGGCAGGGATAGGTAGTTTCTCCAAGGAGACAACATCCCCCACCGTGGACTCCGGGTCCACCAACACTGGTGGCCCATCCATCTCACGGGGCGTGGATGCCGAGGCAGGCTTCTCCTGTCCCCGGATCTTTCCCTTTCTGGCAGCTGGCTGTGTCTTTGTTCCAGGCTCCAGCCCTGGCGAACTCCCCCTCCGGGTTGTCGCGGACCTTGTGCTGGCATAGGCCCAGTCAGGTGTACCCAGCATCTCTGAGGGAGTCCGGTATTCCACCTTCTTCCAAGCATTGTGCTCCATATCATTCCCCAACAGACAATCAACTGGCACGGCAGGGCTTACGGCAACTCGAAGAGGACCTGCGACCCCTTCCCACTCAAAGGGAACTTCGGCCACAGGGTAGTGGCCTAATCTGCCGTCAGCCATCGCGGCGGGGTGAAGCACGTGTTGAATCACTTGCTCTGGAGACACCAGATGACTCCTTATCATAGTCATACTGGCACCTGTGTCCCTAAGAGCTTCCCCTCTTTGGCCATTGATGGTGACCCACTGCCCATACTTGGTAGTTTTTGAGGGCACCTGGATCTTAGGAACCATCTCCCGATCTCCCAGGGACACTAAGGTGACTCCCGCCCACTCCCCTCCTTTATCTAAGGGCAACTCCTCCCCGAGCACTACACTAGCTACTCCCGGGGCTTTTCCTCCAGTGGGAGGGGGTGGTCTCTTTGGGCACTTGACATCACCTTTGTAGTGCCCAACCCCACCACATTCATAGCAGCGGACAACCCTTGGCTGCTGACTATGGTCAGGATGAGGGTTTTTCTGCTGGTTGGTCCTAGGAATGAATTCTGATCCCTTTCCTTGGAAACTGTTTTGGGGGCCTTTTGAGAACTCCCTCTTTTTATCTCCCCCCTCTTTCTTCTGGGGAGCGTCTGTCCAGTCCTTTGGGAATCCCCTCCAGTCCCTTTTGAGGACTCCCGGGTACTAGCCTAGCAAGCTTCCTGGGACTGGTCAGCTTGCTGTCCACCAGGTGTTGTCGCAGCTCTGGAAAACATTTATCGAGTAGGTGCTCTTTTAGGATTAGATCATACAACCCCTCGTAGTCCCCCACCTTGCTGCCTTGCACCCAACCCTCTAGGGCCTTCTTGGCATAGTCTAGGAAATCCACCTAGTTCTGTGTAACCAGTTTGTGGCTGTTCCTGAATTTCTGTCTGTACTTCTCAGGAGTCAGCCCAAACTTCCTTATCAGTGCCACTTTCATGGTGGGGTAGTTAGTCTGCTCCTCCTGCTCTAGGGCTAGAAGAGCATCCCGCCCTACTGGAGGCATATATTTGTACAAGCCACAACCCCAGTGATTTTCTGATATCCCATGGGCTCTTAGCGAGACCTCATAGGCTGCCAACCATTTCGCAATATCGTCCCCTACATTGTAACTGGGGACTACGTCTTTTGGCAAATAGGGTCTGGGTTCCCTGATGTTTTCTTTGGGTATGCAGCCACCAACAGGATCACTAGGAGTCCCTATTTGTAGGGCCTTGAGGTCTAACTCCCTGAGACTCAATTCATGAGCCAGCCTCTTGTCCTCCCACTCCTTCTCCAACCTCACTAACTCCCACTTCAACTGCCTTTCCTCTCTCCGGTCAGTTAATTCGGCTTCGGTCAAGCTCCTCACAGAGACACTGCTGCCCTCCCTCGAAAGTGTCCTAGGACCTTGCAGTAGGTTCCCCCTTTCGGTTTGGTACAGTTCATCCACTCCGATGACAGTGTCCCGATCCCCCTCTTCCTCCTCCTTCTCCCCATCCGGGTAAGCTGCCACCCATGCTCTCCAGCTGGTTTGGAGTTCCCCCTTTTTAGCACCACGCTTGAAAAACACCCCCTTACTTTGACAAAATTCTCAGAGTTGGGCCGCAGTGTAGGTCTCCAACTCCTCCAATTCAAATTCCATTTTGCCAACAGGGTCTCAGACAGTCACTTGGAAGAATTCCAGAAAGCGGTGTTAATTAAGGGCTACCTCCACCTACCACCAGAAAAGATTTTGGAAAAAATAAAACTCTAATTAGGGAGTCCACCAGGAGAAAACTCCAGGTGTAGGTACGTGGTGTACACTAAGCTACTGCTAAGTGAACGCAAGCACAAGCTCTGATCCCACCACTGAACACCAATATGTTGGACCTGGGGTTACCAGTCCACATAGGGTAGCCTGAAACAGAGTGAAAGGACTTATCTCAAAGGCAAACGTGTTATGCTTGCGTCGCACTTATCACAGTAACCCAGCGCCCATCCACTAAAAGAAGACACCACACCTTGTTAGAAAAATAGAAATGCTTTATAGAAATCTTTTGATAGGTTTACTCCATCAGTAGTTCAAAATTTTAATACATTAAGCACTTCCACCTTTACTTATTTGCATAAATAGAGCACCACTTTGTTTTGTCTTACATGTTACACTTATTCTCCAAATACATAAGAGTTCAGCGAAACTCTTGGCACTTCAGTCTTCCAGCAGTTATTTTACATTAACATCTCATCATTTTACTTATAGTGTACTTGACTCTGAGTTTACACCCCATGTTCCAACTCTCATATTACTAAGAATCTCCCTTTAGCCTTTGTTTTACGTCAAAGCAAAAGGTTCCAACCACATCCCATACAAGTATTGGCTTACTCAAATTTGACTCAGGCTAGTGGGAGAATTCGTCACTGTCCATTGCTAAAGCACCAAAGCCAAAGTCAGTAAATATTAGCCGCTAGCATACATCAAAGAAAAGTCCCCAATGACATTAGTAGATTACAACAACATGGCACCCTAAATGCAGTTTACCTTTTAGTTTCACCTTCTTCTCACTTTCACATTAGCGTAGGGAGTGGGTTGTCAAAGTTGGCATACATTCAAAGGTGTTAACCCTCCTCCCTTGAAAGCACTGCTACATTCAGTTCTGTTTCCCTAACTAACACAGTGTATGATGATTCCACAGTTCTCCCTCAATTTTCCGGCCTGCTATGCGTGAAGGGAGAGTTCTCAGAGATGTTTCAATACCCTCTGTTTCCCAGCCTGCTACCCTGCTTACTTTTCAACATGACCATCCGGACGATGCCAGCAGACTGAGGGATCACGGCGTCAAACCGGGGAATGTAGGGGTTAATTCTGGCCCGGTATGCTAAAGGCGGCCACATCCATACAGGGAGACTCCATGGTAACTGGAGCGCCTGAGTGCTTGCACGTCCCTTCCTCCCCACGACCTTCAGAGGTTCAGGCTCCTCCCTTTCCGGCTTCTCCCACTCTTGCCTTTCCCCTTCTGGGCTCAAATCCTCAGCGCCGGGTCAGCTCCGATGACAGGACATCCTACAGACTCGAAAGCTTCTCTCCGTCGGAGATCAAGTCTCGCATGGGGCCCGTCTCTCACCCCGCCCTCGACTTCTTCACCTACGGCTCTCACTGGGAGGCGCTGCCGTCAACAATTCCTCAGCGCAGCGCCTCCACCTCACACGAGCCCTCGCGGACCTGCCGATACGACTCACACAGGCGCAGGGAAGCAGCCACCACTGGGAGCTCAGGCTGGCCATGAAGAGAGAGGGGGGGCAGATTCTGGCAAGGCTCACAGTCGCTGAGGGGAATCTCTTTGCCCTGCCACTAGAAACCACCAAATAGGGAATTAACTTCACGGGAATTCTTTTTGTGGTAATCCCCGATATAAGGCAGTCCCAGCCACGCTTACTTGTCAGATCTACATAGATCTTATCTAGCGATCCTTACAGGGGGAAAGTCTCTCTTCTCTGGTACCTCGAGAATGTCGTGAGGAGACAGCTCTGCCGGGTCAGATCCACGGTTGAGGGGGGGTATCAGACAGTAAAGAGGAAGCAGCCCCCAGAGGCTGTCAGACCCTCTACCGCGCGCCCACCACCTCGCTCCTCAGCCTGGACTCCAGCTCGTCCTTGACCTGAGTACCACCTCTCCTCAGCTCAGCTCTCTCTACAAAATGGCCGCACAACATTCCAATATTTATAGCCTAGGACCAGAGGGTCTAGAGTGGACCAGAAAGTTCTGGAACCCCTCATATTACCCAATGGCCCCAAGCCCTGAGGTAGCACTTGGCCGTTGGCAGGACTCCATTTTGTAAAGGTTTACTATCCTACCACCTCCAGTTTAAAAGAGCACCTGTACCTCTCCATGGTATAAAATAATGAGGCACCTAGAGCTCTAAGGACATCACCACAAAAAAAATTATGGTGGACACCAGGGGGAAATAAAATATAGGAGGCAGAAAGGGGACAAAAAGAAAAACAAAAGATCGGAGGGACCACCCAAAGGGCTGACAGGTCTAACATAGCGGTTCAGGCGTTGGTCATCACGAGTATCGAATACAGTTATTCAACTTTATCTGGCCTGCCCAAGACCTCAACAGCGTCGCTAAAAGTTTGTCTCAACACAGCCACAAGACTCATAAATGGATCTAGAAATTTTGATCACATCTCTCCACACTTAAAACCTCTCAACTGGGTACCATACGATGCCAGAGTACAACTCAAACTGGCCTGTATCACACATAAAGCGCTACACTCAAAAACACCGGCATACCTTGCCCAGAAAGTGATGATATTCGGAAGAGGCAGGTAATCCAGAGGCGCAAAAGATCTTGTGCTGGAACCGCCGTGCTTCCAGTAGAAGAAAACATACAACAGAGCTTTCTCAGGCACCGCACTCAGAATATGGAACTCCCTCCTGCTAAACATTAGAAGAATACCATTCTGTTCAAAATTCAAGAAGGAATCTAAGATCTTCCTAATGGGGAAATTCCTGCCATAGCTCTATACAAAGAATCAACTAATTCATATGTCGATCGAATCACCTTCCGTTCACTACAGATTTATAAATCAGAGGGTCTTTTGATGGTAAAAGATCATTTGTAATTTGATGTATTCATTGAGTCTCTGATATTATTGTAAGTCCTGAGAACTTTACCGTCCACTGGTTTTATAGTTTTATGTTATCTGTATGCGTAAGTGTATGTTGCTTGCTATTGGTCGCATTCAGGACCGCTATATCTCTGTTAATCGCTCTGACACACTAAAGGGTCACGTTTGTACTATATAAAACACAAAACAAATAAATAAATAAATATAGATGCCATGGAGCCTTTAGTCTTGCATGTGGTGTTTGGCAATTGACCCTCTCTTCAATCTGTTTGGAAGGTTGTGCACAGTGCTCATTTTGTCTTGGTAACTTACCAAGAAGTGTAAGGGGTACATTTAGAGCAGGATTGCAAGATGAAAGTGGTGTGATAATTCATCCTGAAGAAAAGTTGAGTTACATTTTCAGAACTTAAGATAAGCAGTGTAAGATGTAATAGATGCTGTAAATAGGAACAGTTAGATTAAGCAGCATTAGACAATGTGCAGGTAGGTGTGGCTCCCTGAGAAACATGCATACCCAGATTTCCAAATGACCAATATTTCATTAAGAAGGAAGCAACAAATAGGTCAGGCGGGGGGACAGTAGTTCCTATCTGAAAACTGAACATTAGGCCACAGAAAAAATGTAGCCGCTTAACATAACAGAGGGCCGGCACCAAAATAATGAAGAAATGTGTAAAAAATGAAACATAAGTGTGGGAAAGGGAGAGAATGTTATAGCAAAATAATGGTGGAATGATTTTCTTCACTTCAATATATATTTTGATGAAAAACTTGTGAATACTCCAATGATTGACTTAAAAGCATCTCATCATAAATTTCATATATCAACCTTTTCTAAACTCAAAACCTAAATATTGGGGTACAAAGCTAAATAATTGATATTTTGCATTGCAACTGTAGGTTGTCTCATATTTAAGTAAATGCATCAGCTACTGCTGAATGTCTCTGCATTTTTAACTATATTTCAGGCATTTGCATAGTGCACATTTTGCCTTTGGCTGGTCTTATGGGGCTTTCCACAGTTTGGTGGCTTTCTACATGGTGCTGGTGGTAATAAAGCAGGCCTGTGTCATTTACCAAAAAATAAGATATGTTATTGCATTTGTGTGCTGGTCATGCTTTTAGTTGGATAGTTAAGGCTGTAAGTCTTTCCCAACTGTTCATACATTATCTGCATTGCTAAACATACATGTGCATGAGTTTGAATCCTGTGTATGCCTTGTGTCTGTAGTATTTTTTAACATTGGTACTTTTGGGTACTGCAATAACCTACTATTAAGTGTCTCTTAATCTGTGTTCAATGTATGCTAACCGCTTCGCAGCGGGGGACATTCTGCTGGCATGCAGAATTAAAATGACGCCCCCCGCAACATCATATGGCCGGGGGCCATCCAACACAAGGAAAAGGTTAAGAGTATTAATGTTTTCTGTTGAATGGCTATTGTGATAGCCATCTATACTGCATACCTGTACTACTTTGCATGTTGAATATGTTTGTAGTATTCTATTTATTATGTTCTGGAACTTGGTGTGTTTCATAATCTGTAGTGCTGATGTGAGTCACATGCTAGCCAGCTACATTACATCTCTTGTATGAGTTGGTTTGTGAAATATGTTATTTCTTATGTGCTGTGTTGGAATTGTGTAAGGTGTTTCCTAAGTGCAGTTGTGACCTTCATGATAGCTGATCATAGATTCATCTTGAGTGTGTGTTGTATTTATGTGATATGTTCTGTCTCAGCATCTTGTGTCAGTGTGTCAGCATGGAAGTCCTTTTTATCCTTTCCCTTCCTCTGCAAAGATATGGTGTTTATATACCCAACGTGGTACCCTCAGGGGATCTACCTTGCTGTGTCATGTCAGACTTTGAATGACCGAAGGGATGGCCCTTTTAAATAGTTATTATGCAGGAGATGGTAGTCCTGCTGAGTGTCCAAGAATCCCTATGCATAATAAATGAGGGCAGGTTTCAGGTAAAACCCCACAACCTGTTAGCAGCACCATAACTAGGTAAAAGGTCAGTCCCAAGAACTGTTATGTAGTGTAATGGCATGGAAAAATAGGTGAGGGGTTAGGTTGCTACCTGAGTCTATATTGAGTGTCTATGTGGAACATAAAAGTGCTGGAAGGCCACTGCCTCCACCAGACATTAAGCAGCACGAGTACTGTGATGGCAGCATACTGTGTAGTGATTATATGAGTGTACAGGTCCTTTTTACCCTGTGTCACTGGAGTTTGGCCTAAAGGCTCACTCACCAATTTAAAAGTTTCACTGCTGTGTGCCTAGCTCACCCTTGGCCTTCATGCCTAAAGTGCTGCACAGAAGTGGTGACTATGCACTGGTTGTGTGTGTGCCTGGGAATAGTAGAGCAGTGCTGTGCAGTACATGCATGATGAGTGCAGTACTGGCTGTATATATGCTTGTGAGGAATACAGGATATAAGAGATGTAGTGTTGTTCAGTTTGAGCACAGTGGAAGCATGACTGGATATATAGATGCTTGCGAAAAGTACAATACATGAAAGGTTAAGTGTTGTGCAATACGTGCCTGATGAATATGTGTACTGGAAGTGTGTGTGTTTTCAAGTAGCGCATCATGGCACAACATAGAAACACTACAGTAATGATCAGTGAGTAGAGTGAATGAGTGTGCTGAATGCATGCGTGCCTGTGAGGGCACTATGCATGAAAGTAACAGTACTGCATAGAGTGTGTACTGTGTCCATACACTGAGTGCAAATGTGCCCGCAATGTTACATTATAAAGAAGACCCTGGGTTCCATTTTGGGAAACTCTGGCCTGCCTATTGAAGACATTAGGAGTTGGGGATTCCCCTCAGAGAGCTTTGCGTATGGCTGCATTCCTGTGAGCTGGGTGGGACACACTGGAGAAGGGAGAGAAGAACAAGTTACTTACCTTCGGTAACGCTTTTTCTGGTAGATACTATATCTGCCTGTGGATTCCTCACCTTGTGAATATCCCCCTTGCGCCAGCAACGTTCGGAAATTTTCTTCGTAGTACGCCGACGTGGGCGACGTCACAGGAGCACGGCATCGCGCGCGACTCCGTCTGACGTCACCGACCCCATATCAGGTCCACGCCGGCGTGATGACGTCAGTTCCGCCCTTTTTTCCGTGCCTTCGAGGCACACGGACGGACCAACGACAGCAAATATGCAAATATACAATGTACACAGTACACATAGAACTAAATCAATAGTATAAACATATATACAGAAAAACCAGGTATAGCAGAGTGGACAACGGGGAGGCGGGTGGGTCAGTGAGGAATCCACAGGCAGATATAGTATCTACCAGAAAAAGCGGTACCGAAGGTAAGTAACTTGTTCTTCTGATAGATACATCTGCCGTGTGGATTCCTCACCTTGTGAATAGATTCCCACAGCAGTCCCCACTCCCGGAGGAGGGTGCCCACTCTGCTACACCAGGAAGTCTTGGAGGACAGAGCGCGCGAAGTGGCCATCCCTCCTCACCTCGGTATCCAAGCAGTAATGCTTCGCGAAAGTGTGGAGGGAGGCCCAAGTCGCGGCCTTGCAAATATCCTCAACAGGTACACCCCTAGACAAAGCAGATGTTGCGGACTTTGCTCTAGTAGAATGTGCTCTAATACCCTCAGGAGGGTCCTTACCAGCAAGAGAGTAGCAGATCTTGATACACAGGATTATCCACCTGGAAAGTGTGCGCTTGTGCACCGCTCTGCCCTTCTTGCAGCCAGCAAAACCAACAAACAGCTGGTCATCCATCCGGAAGTCTTTAGTCCTGTCCAGATAGAACGACACCGCCCTCTTAGGGTCCAGACGGTGCAGTCTCTCTTCCTCCTTAGACGGGTGAGGGGGAGGATAGAAGGTAGGAAGGGTAATGGACTGCCCAAGATGGAAAGGAGTCACCACCTTAGGCAGAAAAGCAGCCCTGGTCCTGAGAACCATCCTTTCAGCATGAATGGTCAGGAATGGGGGTTTGGAACTTAGAGCTTGAAGCTCACTTACCCTCCTTGCCGAGGTGATTGCAACGAGGAAGATAGTTTTAAAAGAGAGAAGCCTCAATGGACACTTGTGCAAGGGTTCGAAGGGAGAACCCATTAAGAAGGTCAGCACAAGATTCAAATCCCAATGAGGAACAACAAAAGGAGTAGGAGGGAACACATTTATGAGACCCCTCAAGAATCTCAAAACCACCGGAGATTTAAAGAGAGATGGCTGATCCGGCAAACATAGAAATGCCGATAAGGCAGAAAGATACCCCTTGACCGTGGCCACAGCCAAACCTTGCTGCGCCAGATAAAGGGCAAATTGTAAAATATTAGACAAATGAGCCTTCAAAGGGTCAACATCTCTCTCCCTGCACCAAGAAACAAATTTTGACCACCTATAGGAGTAAATGGACTTAGTGGTGTCACGCCTGGCAGAAAGAATGACATCCACCACCTCGTGAGGGAGAGAAAAAGAACTCAAGTTGCCCCGTTCAATCTCCAGGCATGAAGGTGTAATGTCTGGAGGTGGGGGTGTAAAACCTGCCCCTCCATCTGAGAGAGGAGGTCTGCCCTGTGAGGGAGACGGAGCGGCGGGTGAGAGGAGAGGCGGAGAAGGTCTGAGTACCACACCCTTCTTGGCCAATCCGGGGCGACCAATATGACTTGGGCCCGGTCTTGACGAATCTTCCTCAGAACCCGAGGAATCAAAGGTATGGGAGGAAACGCGTAAAGGAGTTGATCTCCCCAACTCAGCTGAAACGCGTCCCCCAATGCTCCTTGCATCGGATACTGGAGACTGCAGAACGAAAGGCAGTGAGCATTCTCGCGAGTGGCGAATAGATCCACCCGAGGAGTCCCCCACATCCGAAAGATGTCGTGAACAACCTCCGGGTGAAGCCTCCACTCGTGGTCGGCAGAGAACTGTCGACTGAGACTGTCTGCACGAACGTTCAGAACTCCGGCCAGATGATTTGCCACCAGACAAATCTGATGGTCCTGAACCCAGGACCAGAGACGCAGAGCCTCTCTGCAGAGACACTGCGACCCTACTCCTCCCTGCTTGTTGATGTACCACATCGCAGTCGTGTTGTCCGTTAGGACTTGAACAGAACGACCGCGAAGGGAAGGGAGGAAGGCCTTGAGTGCCAAACGTATCGCCCTCAATTCCAGAAGGTTGATGTGAAACAACCTTTCTTCCGGAGACCAAAAACCTTTGACCTCCAGGTCTCCCAGATGAGCACCCCACCCGAGAGTGGATGCATCCGAAATCACTGTGGCCACTGATGGAGGTAGCTGAAAAGGCTTTCCTTGTGACAGATTGCCTTCCACGCTCCACCAAGACAGATCCGCTGCAGCTTCTCCGGAGATCTTCACTGACTCCCTGAGATCTCCGTTGTGCTGATACCACTGCCTGCGGAGGCACCACTGGAGTGCCCTCATGTGCCAGCGTGCATGACTGACCAACAGAATGCAAGAAGCCATCAGACCGAGCAGGCGAAGGACCTTCAGGACTGGAACGACCGCTCCATTGAAGAATAAAGGAATCATCTCCTGAATGTCGTGAATTCTTTGAGGTGGAGGGAATGCACGACATACAGAAGTGTCCAGTACCGCACCTATGAACAGGTTGCGCTGGGAGGGCACCAGGTGAGACTTGGGTACATTTATCGAAAAACCCAACCTGTGTAACAACTGAGTTGTCTCCTGCAGATGATGGAGCACCATCTCCGACGACTCTGCTTTGATCAGCCAGTCGTCTAGATAAGGGAATACAGGAATCCCCGACCTTCTGAGATGTGCAGCCACCACTGCCATCACCTTGGTGAAGACTCGAGGCGCAGTAGTAAGTCCAAAGGGAAGGACCGCAAACTGGTAGTGTTGCGATCCCACCGTAAAACGGAGATACCTCCTGTGCGACTTCAGGATTGGGATGTGAAAATACGCATCCTGCAAGTCGATCGACACCATCCAGTCTTCTTCCATCAGCGCCAGAAGAACCTGAGCAAGGGTGAGCATTTTGAACTTCTCCTGTTTGAGATAGAAGTTCAAAATCCTGAGATCCAGGATAGGCCGAAGCCTGCCATCCTTCTTGGGAATCAAGAAATACCGGGAGTAGCACCCTTGACCCCTCTCCTGCTCTGGAACCACCTCTATCGCACCCTTTCGAAACAGTGCCAGGACTTCCTCCTGCAGGAGAAGCAGGTGGTCCTCCGAACAATAACCTTGGCAAGGAGGGTAATTGGGAGGGAATTCCTGAAAAGGAAGTGCATACCCATTCTCTACGAGATTGAGAACCCAAAGATCTGATGTAACCGATTCCCAATCTCGTAGAAAGTGAGTAAGCCGACCCCCTACTGGCCCTACATGATCCAGAATGGTGGATCTAGGGCTGCTTTGCTGATGCGGGTGGGGGTTGGGCATTATTGGAGGAAGTGGAGGAAGAGGAGACTTGACGTCCACGTCCACGACCCCTCTGTTTACCTCTATAGGATCTATATAGAGGGTTTTGCTGCTGTTGCTGTTGTTGTTGTTGGCCTTGCTTGAAGGGACGAAAAGAAGATCTGCCAAAACCTTTGAACTTTTTAGTCGTCGACCCTCTCATCTGCAGACCCAAAGATCTAGCGGTGGCACGGCTGTCCTTAAACCTTTCCAAGGCTACATCAGCCTTCTTACCGAAAAGGCCAGTTCCATCAAAGGGTAAGTCCAGCAATGTAGATTGCACATCCGCAGAGAAATCTGAAGACTTTAGCCAAGCGGCTCTCCTGGTCGCAATGGATGAACCCATAATTCTAGCCACAGAATCCACAGTGTCCATACCGCTTTGAATGACCATGCGGGCAGCAGCCTGAGTGTCAGAGACAACCTCATTAAAGTTCTTCTTATCATCCTCAGGAAGTTTTGATGATAATTGCTTCATTGAGTCCATTAGTGCATGCACATATCTACCTAAAAGGCAAGTAGCATTAGATGATTTAAGAGCCATGCTCCCAGAAGAGAAAGTCTTCTTCGCAGACAGATCTAATTTTTTAGACTCTTTGTCAGCTGGTACTTGAGGGAAGGAGCCAGCAGCCCTATTAGAGCAAGCCGCCTGAACCACAAGACTTTCCGGAGATGGATGCGTAGAAAGAAATGCAGGGTCATCAGGAGCCACCCTATAACGTCTTGCAATAACTCTTGAAACTGCAGGAGCAGATAAGGGCTTCTTCCAAATCTCCTTTATTGGATCCGTCAAGGCATCAGTAAATGGCAGTGTAGGTTCCACAATTGAAGAAGGAGAATGTAAGACTTCAGTGAGGATGTTGGGTTTGTACTCCACTGTGGGCAGCTTTAAATTAAGAAGGTCAGCAGCCTTCCTAATCACCACGTGATAGGGTGCCACGTCCCTAGATGGAGCATCAGAAGCTGAAGGCAGAACCCACTCAGGAGAGAGTTCTAGACCACTAGCATCTCGAAGTTCATCGAAATCATCGTCATGATCAGGAAGCTCGCCTTCTTCCACATCAGAACTCTCATCATCTTTTTGTTCTAGAAGGCGCTGAGCTCTTCGCCTCGACCACTCCAATCGAATCGACGTTGACGGATCCGGTAACGACTCCGACGGAGCCGGTTCCGATGTCGATCGAGGAGCCGGAGCAGGACGAGAGTCATGAACAGGTGTGGTACCTCGATCTCGACTGCGAGGTCGATCCGGAGTCGGCGAAGCCGCATGCGGAGTCGAAGACCTCGGTGGAGCCGTACCGAGCCATGGTGGAAGAGGCGCCGGCATGAATGGCATAAATGGAGCTGGGGCATACGACTGAGGAATACCCAGATTGTATGATAATGGACCCATGGGACCAACAGGTGCTCCAGTGGGGTACATTGCCCTGGAATATACTCCGAACATTGCATTTAAAAAATGCGAGGGATCCTGTCCAGGACCAGGAAAGGGAGGGTACAGACCTACCGGATCCAATGGAGGTCGCCCCGACACACCCTCACTCTGACCTTCCGGATCCGCAGGAGTCTCCGCTGGAGTCGGTTCTTGAGGAATCACTTCTACTTCCTCTTCATGTTCCGAGGACATCGGATCCGGATCCGGCTCCGGTTCTGGCTCCGGGGCCAGAGAACCTTCTTTCGATAAAGCAGGAGAAGGAGAGATAAAGTCTTTACGATGTTTATGAGACCTTCTCTTCGAGTCAGAGGATTCCTTTTCTGAATGATGTTTTGAACTGTGCTTCCTCCTCTTATGCTTTCTCCTCGAGGAGCTCGAAGCGTGACCGGAAGCCGATTTAGATCTAGACCTCGATCTTTCCCTGGATTTCGATTTCTCCTTAGATCTCGTATCCTCACCAGATCTCGAACCCGCTCTGGATCTCGACGCCGATACCGACTTCGATCGAGACCTCTGCTTCGACTTCGACCTCCGTGACGTCGATCTTGAATAACGTCCAGAATCTTGTTTCACCTTCGCTAAAAGTAATTTAGCTTCACGTTCTCGAAGTGCCTTCGGATTCATCTTAAAACAGGAATTGCAGTTCTTGACGTCGTGACTCGAACCAAGACACCACAAACAGTCCTTATGTGGGTCAGTGATGGACATCGTGCGGGCACAAGACCTACACGGCTTAAAGCCTGTTTTCCTCGACGACATCTTCGGAGAAGAATCAAGTCGTAAGAGAGAAACAGTGTCTATTAATTAACAGAAAGATACTAAGTATCGCAGTAAGATCCCGAAACCGTTAGCGTCGAAGACGCGGAAAAAAGGGAACTGACGTCATCACGCCGGCGTGGACCTGATATGGGGTCGGTGACGTCAGACGGAGTCGCGCGCGATGCCGTGCCCCTGTGACGTCGCCCACGTCGGCGTACTACGAAGAAAATTTCCGAACGTTGCTGGCGCAAGGGGGATATTCACAAGGTGAGGAATCCACACGGCAGATGTATCTATCAGAAAGAGACCCCCATTACACTTCAATGGGTGCACTTTCATTCAGTAATAGATCACAAAGGAAAGGGCCGGGACACATCTCAGGAAGGCAATGGGGCTAAGGGAATGTCTCAGAAAGACTAGAGCTGGGAGCCTGGGATTAACCTTTTGTTGCACATGTTGCTGTGGTTGGCATCGAGGTGTGAACTCTAGTCACTCCTATGGCCTCTGTTGTGTGACTATCAGCTTCAGAGTCTCTCCTACTATAATAGACAGCTTTTCAAGAGAAAACAGAGAGAGGAAAGAGTACACTTCTCTCTTCGGACCTGGTTGGAGGCACCGTCATTCCTGTTGCCTGTCGTCGTTGGAGAACTCTACAACTTGCCGGACCCGCTGCGCGGGTCCCGCTGCGTCTGCACTCTCCGTGGGGCATTGGGAGGCGAACTGATTACCCTTGAACCCCTAGCGCACCGGCAGGGCTGCGAGCAGTCTAGCAGGGACTCCATTGCCCAGGAGTCCCTGCGTGTTCCAGCTGTGGACGCTCTCCCTGCCGGCCATGCCCCCTGACAGCGGACAAAGCTGCACCCTTTCCGCTATCCAGCGGGAAACCTCGCTTTTCGGACCTGGTTGGAGGCACCGTCATTCCTGTTGCCTGTCGTCGTTGGAGAACTCTACAACTTGCCGGACCCGCTGCGCGGGTCCCGCTGCGTCTGCACTCTCCGTGGGGCATTGGGAGGCGAACTGATTACCCTTGAACCCCTAGCGCACCGGCAGGGCTGCGAGCAGTCTAGCAGGGACTCCATTGCCCAGGAGTCCCTGCGTGTTCCACCTGTGGACGCTCTCCCTGCCGGCCACGTCCCTTGCCCTATCCTGTCCTAACCCTTTTTAAGAGGGCAGAGTAACCGCTGCGCGGTAGCGCGCGGGAGCGCCCGGGGCGAAGACCGGGCAAAGAGCGGGCCGTTTGAGGCCGTTAGAGGCTGGGAGAGACTGGACTGGGCCACTCTCTTTGGCCCTAACCCTCGGTAAATATCTGTATTGCCAGTTTGAATATTTGACTAGCCATCATGTCAATCTGTGAGTATAAAGATAGGGCAGCTAAGTCCAAACTGAAAAATGGTACTCTGGACGATTTCATCACCAGGACACATACAGCCATTGACACAGAGATTGCCAAAATGCAGCACAGAGTGTCCATCGAACTAGATGCTGCCAGAAGACTATCACAGGAGTTATCAGCGGCCAAAAAATCTTCCCTGGGGTCTATAGCTTTTGCTAAAACACCTGACCGCCTAATAGGCCCTGCTCCTACCCTGATCTTAACCGAGGCAGATATTCACCAGCCACCAGCACTCACCACATCTATATTAAAGGGGGGGTTGCCACTAGTATCTGCTGATTCTTTAATAACTTCAATGGTCGGGGACGATGGTGAACAGAAGGAGGGTGAGGGTGGCCCTTTGGGAACGGCGCCAACACCCAAATCTATGGAAATGGAATGGGGTGGGGTGAATTCTTGTATCCCACAACAAGGGCTAAACAATAAAAAGAAGCGTAAATATATAACAGCTTACGCAAGGAAAAAAGCCAAGATTGCCAAGAAACAGCTATCCACCAAGGTACCATTTCTGCTACCACTAGATCCCTCCCCAGTGAGTAACATACAGCCCCTAGAACCAAGATCAGAACCCAGCCCTGAATCACTGGCAATAACTTATGAAAATACTAATCTCGTAATAGAGAGTGAAACTAATGGGGTTCCACTTTGCACCATAAAGGGGAAAGATGTAGAATTTTTGACTGTTGTGTGGGAAACACTCAAGAAATTGTTAACTCCTCTTGAAGCTAAACTCACACACATAGGATCTCAGCTCTTGGAGTGGGAAAAAAGTACTTCGAACCAAGACAAAAAACCAACCCAAAGACAAGATAAGGATCTTATGGTCAGACTAGAGAAGCTGGTAAAAAGTATGTTGACTCCCCTGATGGAAAAAACTCAAATTATTAACTTAAAACTTGACCAACTTGAATTCTTAACATCCAAAAATACAGCCCTATTGGAGAGTCTAGTAGATAAAAATAAACAACCTGCTGCTATTGGGTGTAATAACATTACTACATTAAAAGAGAGTGCTGAGAAAAACCAGTCACAACCTCAGCAACCGAAAACTGCAATATCTGCAGATTCCAAAGGTATTACCCCTCGTACAGTCCCAGCTACTTCCTCTAAAACTACTGTGGGATCTCAGTTAAAGAACTCTTTGAAAGTAGCAACTCCAGTAAATACAGCTGCCCCAGCTCTGCTAAATGCTGAGTGGAAAGAAACCCCGGTTAACAAACCCTTAGTTCCTAGTAAAACACCCCTGCCTGGTAAACAAATCTTTGTAAATATACCCCCTGAGGCTGCTCTCTATATGGCAATTTTGACAGGTGTTCCATTAATCGCAGCGAATAAATATGAGAAAATGGAGGACCTTCTAAATAAAACAAAATTTTGGCTAAACAATAACAGGCCCCTTTCCCAAGACACTGCTACAAGAATTCTAAGTGTACGGAGGGTCCCCTGGGTTGGGCCAAGTAAGAAAGATCTGGAGGGAGATTGCATCCTGATTAATTTTAGAGACATCTGGGTCAAGGATATGATCTGCAGTAAAGTAAGGTTCGGTAGGATGGGGGACGTTCAATGTGTGGGACTTGAATATTTTTACCAAAATCTCTATCATACCATTTCAAAACCTAACCACCGCGGGCAAAGACCACATGGCAGTAATCACTCGGGGTGGGAACATAACTTGACCATGAACCAAGGCACACAAAATTATTGTGGCCCTTGGAATGAGATAAATGACCCCTTTATGGGACCACTGAGCATGGGTCCTTTTACACAAGTCCCGTATAACCCACGAAGACCAAGGTATCAGGGTGAAGAATACCCAGGATGGACCCCAAATAATAATATCCCACTGAGAAACCGCTTTGATCCATTAATGGGTTTGGACGGTGTAGATTGACCATCATCTAGGTCTGAGGGAAATGCGCCTCTTGCGCTAGATTTGGGAAAGAGTGAAAACACCGGGATAGTCCGCAATAATAATCAAGTTGCGGTGACTGGTGATTGTGATACTGTGAGCATCGGCCCCCTATGTCCAGAGAATGATGTTACTCGTGGCGGAGATAACATCTTGGGTCGTGAGAATCACACATTACCGTCTGGACAAAGCTTTTCAAATATAGGAGACATCCGGGGAAGCACTTATGGGAAACCGGGACTGTCTCTAATATCTTGGAACATTGCTGGACTTGCTGGGAGACTGGAGGATGATGCATGGTTGGATTATGTAGGAGTCCAGGGGATCCTGTGTTTACAGGAGACTTGGACTAGGACTGCCTATGATATTGAGGGCTTTCAATCATTCAATGTTTTGGCCGTGCCATCGACATCTGGGAGGGCAAAGGGTGGCATAATAACAGCATTGTCCATAAAACTACAGAAGTTGACAACTTCGAAATTGGTGGACACAAACTGGTATCAACTGCTGCTATTAGAGCATCTTTTTCCAGAACCTGTGCTGTTAGTCAACTGGTATCACAATATTTTTAATGTTCGTGATACATCGATAATTGAAAGTCTTAAGGATGCAGTGGGTAAAGTACGAAGCGAGCATCCTTTATCCTCTATCATTTGGGTTGGCGATTTCAACTGTTCATTGTGCAGCTTTGGAGATTCAAATGTGTGTGGACTGGAGGACTTAAACACACAGCCCTTGATCCATTTCAAACACACACCCCAGGGGGATGCTTTGAACAATATTATCATCTTGAACGACTTATGTGT
This sequence comes from Lissotriton helveticus, assembly GCF_964261635.1. NCBI lineage: Eukaryota > Metazoa > Chordata > Amphibia > Caudata > Salamandridae > Lissotriton > Lissotriton helveticus. Next base: position 647,072,725 of record NC_136070.1, read on the forward strand.
GGTTGAACCCTGGTCAGCCCCCAACTTACCGCAAATACCAACTTTTCAGGGTACAAGGGGAGAGATGAGTACCATTGATTTTGTTCTGGTATCCAGTAGCTTTCTTAAATATGTTGAAAAGCTCGAGGTGGTGGCTAATCCCGCAAGTGACCATAACCCCCTAATGTTGTCATTGTCTCTCCCAGTACATGAATTACCAAAGATTTGGGATCAGCAAATTAAGTATAGCAAGAATCAGGGAGTTAGTCTAAAATGGGGGAAGGTAAATGCGACAAAATTGGAGGAAGATATATTTGCTAGCTGTAAAACGGAAATGGAAGCATGTCTACTCCCAGCACCTGACCCCCATAAGGTTATTGAGTGTTTTGAGAAATTATGTGGGTATGTAGCAAAGCACCTTAGGAGACCCAAGGGAAAGGGTGGTCAAAAAGGCCTTTAGATGGTTTGACTCTGTTTGTTCTGCTACACACCAATCCCTAAAATTAGCACTGTGCCAAAAACCAAGAAATAGGGAATTGGTAAGAGCTAGTAGAAAGGCCTACAAGGAGGCTATTGTAAAAAGAAAGCAGGACCTAAAAAACAATGCTTGGGAAGACCTTGAAAAGGCTGCAGATCTAAAAGACAGTAGACTCTTTTGGGAGGTCCTAAATCGCCCCCTTTTTAAGAATGACAACAAAGAAACTATAGTTATGCAGGTCACCGCTGAACAATGGGTCCTACATTTTACTAAGATTTTTAATCCAAATTCTATTTTAATAACATCAACCACAGATAGTACAGGGGAACTGGTGTTATCTCCCTCGGCTTTGACCCTCAGCTCTTCATTTACACTGATAGAGATTGAGGAAGCTATAGAGAAGGGTTTATCACTAAAAGCTCCAGGCCCAGATATTGTACCCTTGGACCTTTTTAAACACAATGTTAAAATGTGGGCACCCTTATTATTGAATGTATTTAAGGCTGTCGTGGTTGGGCGTATCCCTGGTTCCTGGAAGGAGGCAATTGTAGTGCCGATTTTCAAGAAGGGTGATAGGTGCAACCCATGTTGCTATCGCCCCATATCCCTAATAGATGCCTCATGCAAAATCCTGGGCAGAGTTATCCTAGCTAGATTAGAAAGCTGGGCAGACTCGACAGGTCTCATAGTTGATTCCCAGTATGGATTTAGGCAAGGAAAGGGGACTGTTGAGCAGTGCCTGAACTTGGCACTAATTATAGGCAAGTACATGAAGGCAAAAAAGTCCGCAATACATCTTGCCTTCATGGACCTGTCAAGTGCATTCGACACTGTTTGCAGACATAAGTTGTGGCAGATGATCGACGACATAAGCTTCGAGGAACCATTGGTCACATTGCTTCGAAGGCTGCATGCAGCAACAACTGTATCAGTTAGATTTGGCCCTGGAGGCGAAATGACAGAATCGATTCCATCAACCGAGGGTGTGCGTCAAGGATGCATTTTGGCGCCTTTTCTTTTTTTGGTGTACACAAACGGGTTAGAAAAGCACTTATTAGACCATGGTTGCGACTGTCCAAAAATTAATGGCAAAAGTATTCCCATGCTTTCCTATGCAGACGATACTGTCTTAATGACATTAACAGGGAATAGCATGCAAGTATGTTTAGATGCCTTCAATACTTTCATGCTGGACCTCGACTTAAAGGTAAATTTTGATAAATCTTTTGTAATGTGTTGTGGTCCTAAAAGGTCAAGCATTAGGAAGTTTGTGGTAAATAATCGCACAATTGGAAAGGTGGAGAAATTTAACTATCTTGGGAATTTGTTTAATAGCAAATTAAGCTGGACTCCACTTATGGAGGTTCGAGCCCAGAGTGCGACCTGGGCAATAGAAGGCATCTTCCGTTTTTGTAGTAAATTGGGCCAAAAACATGTAAAGCACCTTAAAACCATCTATATATCCAAATGTCTATCGGTGGCCACTTATGGGGCAGGGGTGTGGGGGACTGAAACACCAACTGTGATACAAGTGGTGGAAAATAATTTTATAAAACGGGTTTTATCAGTCCCCAAAGGTAGCTCTAACATCTTCTGCCATAAAGAAATGGGATTGGTCAGTGTTTCTGATACTATTCGTTTGTCCCCTTTATTGTTATGGGGCAAAATATGGCGATCTGAAGACTTGCAACTAATTAAAGATATTATCATTGATTGCATGGCTTTAGAAAATTCAAAACAGATCCCTTGGTTGTCCTATGTTTGTAACATGTTTAAAACAATTGGTTTGGGCTCTTTTTATGACAATCCAGAAAAAATAGAGGGAAACCAAAAGGCGGTCATAAAGACAATGTAGTGGAAATCATTGAATCCACCATCTTTGGACGATGTTAATGTATATGTTTGTAAACCTCAAACTCAGTTTTATTTAACATTTATTCTTAATGCTCAATGGCGATTCTTACTAACCAGATTTAGACTGGATATTATGCATTTTCTGCTTGCTTTCCCGAAACAAGGGGGTTGGTGTGAGAGGCTGCCCCCTTGTCCATGTAATAACAGGGTTAGCCAAAGCACCATTCATCTGGTCCTCTTTTGCCCCTTATATCAAGAACCAAGAATCCGGTTTATTAAACCAATTCTGAAGGGAAGGCAATTTTGCACTTATAAGGAAGGGTATGATTACCTGTCATCACTATCCTCTGCTGAAACCTGTTGCGCCATGTTAAATTTTATCAGAGTTTCCTTAAAGATTAGGAAGAGCTATGGTCAGTATTAATATGTATATTATGTTTTCTGGCCAAAATTATGTACTTATATTTTTATAATGGCCTTTTTTATGCCTCTTACAAATTTTGGTAAACTGTGTATTTAAAATGTTCTCTTATGAGGTTTGATGGTTTGTATGTTCAGCACTTTTATGATCCATTTTATGAATCGAATAAAGTTTTGAAATGAATGAGTACACTTCTAAAAGAAGCAGAACTCCAACATAAAACTTAAAAGACTCAGACCCTAAATTACATTTGGCGTCTGGAAAAAGAGTATAAAGAGTATAAGAAAGGTTGGTTGAGACCCCAAATGTGTCTTCTGCCAAGCAGCTCGTCTTCTGGCTGTGTGAGGAAGGGAAGTGCTGCAAGCCTTCTGGCTGTGACCTGGACTGGGGGCCAAGGCCTGCTAGTTTTCCTGCTGGGTAAGAGGGCATCACCCTTTGAAACCAAGGCCAGCTGCTCTGGAGCCTGGAGCATCATCGCCTGCCTGCTTGCCAAGATCAGTGTGCTCTGTGAGGAAGCAGAACGCGTGGAAGGGAGCGAGGCCCAGAAGGGAGCTCTGACAAAAACTTCCAGTGTGAGATTTGAGGAGACAGCTGTGCACTGGATGTGTCCTTGTCTATGTGCAGGATCAAATCAGCGACCCCCGGATGCCAAGAGAGGGCCACAGTGGACTCAGCAGTGAATCAGGAGCTGTGTCAAGAGCGGTAAATCCAGCCTGTACCACTTGGTTGCAATGACTCTGTATGCCAGGAGGGGCCACCATGTCAGTAATTGTTGCCAACAAAGTGCCAAGACCTGTGCGGGCCTTAGCAGTGACATCATATGCCAGGAGGGGCTGTTGTGGTATATGTTCCTGTGAAATATAGACTGATGTCTTGCCAGCAGGTACTGCAGCAACTCCGTGTGCCAGGAGGGATTACCAGTACCCAGTACTATAAATGTTTGGGATGTCGCCTGAGTATATTGAAGCTGCGATCTGCAGGTCAGAAAGAAGCACTAAGACCAGCCCTTCGACCTGACCCGTGGACTCCAGAGTAGGTTGAGAGGACTTCGCCCCGTCCCTGTTACCGTGTCGGGGCTCAAGGATCAACCCCCTCCCCTTGATTAGGAAAAGCTGAATTTACCCCACCAGTGGAAGCTAAGAGCACCTCTGATTGCTGTTGAAGCCGACTCTGCTCCTGAGAATAGAACCTGCACCTGCTCTGTGCTGCCACGCATCTAGAGTGCAGATCAACTTGACTGAGCAGGAGTGGAACATTGGAAGCACCTGAAGTCAAGGCACCCTCTGTAGTGCAGAAAGTTTCTGTGCTGCTGTATATTAATACAGGCCTTCCAGGCTCAGGGTCATTCGCTGATAAGGTGCTGTGTCACCATAGACACTTTTGACTGCTTCCAAAGAGTGGCCTCGTGGACACCCCCAACCACATTACAAGAAAAGGTGTGAGACCGGGATTTACCAGTTAAACACTAGAGCCCCGACCTCAAGGGGATTTTGTTATTGCTTTCGAAAGCTGAAATTCTCTTTTTAATATAAAAACAAATACTTCACTGGTCATTGATTTATTGACATTACTGAGTGCACTTCGAGTTATGAGTCGTGTTTATCTACACTTCCCCCACCAGGGAGCCTTTAACTGGTTATCCACAGCTATCAATGAGAGTTAAGTGCAGCAGGGGTACTAGGTCCAGTTGCTCAGGACCCATAGTAGGTTGGACCCTGGGAGATCAGGAGAAGACCTCAACCACAACAGTTGACTCCAAAAGTTCCTTCATTGCCTGTGGCCCTCTTCAAGAGGTTTTGGCACTGTTACTCTTAATTTCTATAGTCAGACTCCTCAATTGTTATGTTATGCAAAAGCCCTCCAGCATACAAGACAAGAGACCCCATGAGCTCTCTAACCTATATAAAAGGGCCTTGATTGGAGTTCATCTTATTGGATACCTTTGGTATTTGTTAATCACAAAGAGCCTCTGGTCAAAAATTAGGGTTAGATAAAGGGCATGAGTATCACTAGATTCAATGTGAACTTCGATTACAGAGTCCCATATAACTGCACAACCTAAAGATCGTAGATCACAGATGGTCCTCTTTTCATGACCCAAGTTGCTGGTGCTTGAAACAATAAAATAACTATACATAACATAACATAACATAACAACATAACAAAATGTAACATATCATGACATAAGACAACATAACAAAACATAACAACATGACATACCAAATTATAACATAACACAACAAAACACAATACATATTTCTGATTGTTGCATTGATTATATATTAATTTAGACGGTTCTTCTAATTTGCCTTTACAGCGAAGTATCACATTTTTTGAGAGAGGTTTACAAGTGGCGTGCCTATTCTCATGCACCCCATTGGAATTATTTAGTATGATGTTACAACGCATTCGTTGCAATGCATGCCTTTGCCACGCATGCTTTACAACACGATTGCCTTCCCCACGCATATCCTTTACCACAAAGATGCCTTTAACACGCACACTTTTACTACGATTTTCGTTGTATGTATGTTAACAGCATTTTTAGGTAAAGGATACCTTCGATGACTATTTATGAACCCTAAAAATTAACCCTTATAATTTTCCCCTTCGCAACACCACCCCCTCATTCCCTCTTACCTCTCCACATCCTCTCCACTCCAAGCACTTCCGAGGTGATGTTTCACATCGTTAGGAGGAAACAGAAGTGTCTTTCTGTTTCCTCTAACGACGCCTATTGCCTCCCGATTTTTTTTTTCAGATTCATAATTTTACGGAATCAGGTGTGTTTCTTTTTTTGGGGGAGAGTGGAGACCCCCCCAAGCCCCCTTTTCTAAACCCATGTTGTTTTGTTTTTTTTCTAGGGGGGGAGACCCCTCCAAGCCCCCGTTTTTTTGGTACCTTTTGCACACATGCCTTTACTATGTATCTCGTAGTAAAGGTATGCATTGTAAAGGCTATTCGCTGTAACCACAAATGCATTGTAATGCATGCGTAGTTATGGTTACACGTGGAAACAGCTGCGCAGTAGTGGCAGTTTCCCAAATGTATTGTCTCTTGGTAACTGTTTTGGGCAGGCACTAATTAATCTACTTACCGCAACCCTGAAACTGCTACATCTACAATTGGTAATTTTGCTTTGGAATTCTAGGGCCTATCCAAATACAAGGAGTGCTCTGCTAATTTTGCCACACTGAAGAAAAGTGTAATTTGAGAGTGAGGATTGCTGAGGTGAGCAGACTTCTCCATTTCCCATCAGCATACATTGTCCCTTTGGACTCTGTGGACTAGGTACTTCCAAATGACCCCTGTTGTGTAACGTAGCTCTGCGGCCATCACCAACATTTGGCAGCATGCATTAAAAGCCACACTACCTGTGATCATTTTCAGTGTCATCTTAAGGATTTTGTGGGTCCTGGGCAAAACATAATATAAAGGTCCCTGTACGGTACAAATTTGAATTGCATTACCCATTTCCTGGTAATTCAAGCCCACATGATGCCAAACAGTACTAAATTATATGTTAACAGCGTCACATAACTAGTTGAAACATGTCTTGACCAGGATGTCAAAAGTCTTTAAAATGACACAGGGTAAAATAGTCAGTTGTAGCAGTAGGCAAAGAGTATAGATACAGAATTAGAATAGCCAGAGATCAAATAGAGAGAAAGTTCACTTTCCCATGGGGTCTCTTGGGAGGGAGGGGGGGCATCTTGCCTATCCATCCTGTGGCATTCAAGTCCACCAGCCACACGCCATAGGGCTCTAATAATTTGTCAGTGCTGCATTTGGTTGTCTTTTGAGCATTCTGCTGGGGTGGTGCCAGGATTTGAAACCCAGTAAGTACCTCCCACCTCAATGACTGATGGCCCCATATGCCCAGAACTGAAATACTGAATGATTGATTTAAAAAAAAAAAAAACAGCCTTTAATTGGTTTTCTAAAAGCCCCATTGGCATTATGAAAAACCAAGTGGGAAGGGAGTATGCAGTACAATTGTAAACATTAGCAGTTATATGGTTCTCCCAGGGTTGACTGCAATCCAAAGTTGAAATACTGAATGATTGATGCCGCCACTACATCCACCACACATATTGAATGACTTCTGCCTCCATACCCCCATGTACTTCAATATTGAGTGGTTGATTCCCCCTGCATTTCATGTACTATAATTTTACTCAATAGCTTCAAGGACAGCTTGTACTGTGCTGAAATTGTACTTGTTTCAGAACAGCATTCATTTGTTTACATGCAACTATAAACAATCAAAAAGGGCACAGAAAAGGAGACCACCCAGAGTACATTTATGTTTAGTACCATGAGGTAATGAGGGGTTTTGGTTTTGACCACTTACCTCCCTCAGGTACTGCATATGGTCTACAGCAGCGGATTACTGACCCCAGGCGGGCTCGTATTTGCAACTACAGGAGAAGCAGAAAAAATCATGAGCTCATTCTCTCTAAAACTAGATTTCGCCATTAAGTCATGTTGTTATACGGTGTTACGCCCTGTGCAGCCACCTTCTTGTTGAAATGTAGTAGCTAACTACTCAAAGGAACACATACATATTCAACTGCCATGGTCTCCATGTTACTGGCCTCACCACATTCTTTGAGCCTCCTTGGTGTGCTGCCCTATATTTCACCCATGCCTTGAAGGGGAAGTAAATTGTTTAGTTCTGTGTAACTCTTTAACTTCACATTGAAGGCCTGTAGTGGGGTGAGAACTAAACATGATGTTTGTGAAACTTTGGTAAAAAGATCAATCTCCCACACTTTTTTGGAGACACTGAATCAATTGTGAACAAATCTTAGAACATCCCAATCGACAAACTCTTTTCATCAAGGGGTTAACTAAGTGAGCACTGTAATTTACTCACTACTTATTCTCCCAATCCTTTAAAATCATGCTGTGAGTTGGGAAGGAACCATATGTCTAGCTCCAATCATTTCTCAGTTACCAAACAAAAACAAAGTTCAAAGGTTACTCCAAAATTTGTTACCGATCCCTGTGTTTTTAGTGACACTACATAGCTTACCTCTCCTATTTTAAAAACACATACATGTCTCATGCTTTTCCCTTGCTCACTTGATGCTTCCTTGAACTCTTTCTGCTATATTTGCTGCTATTGTCTTGGTCCCTTAAGCTGTAAACTTTCCCACTAATTAGAGTACGCTTTTGTATTTCAGAAACTCAAACCCTGATAATGACAACTAAGCATGATACCTTATTTACACTTACAGGCATGAAATAAAAACTCACATTGATGGACATCTTGAATTGACTGAAATCCTAATGTCAGCTGTGGTTGTTGGTGCTCGTACAACTGGACAGTAGGCAAACAGCTAGGAATTTTAAAAAAAAGTCAGTGTGTGAAATAAAAGAACTTCAGTTGCCACACATTCCATGAGTTGTGAAATTCTGAGATCAATGACATATCCTCCGAATTAGGAAACAGTATAAGATAAGGGGCATATTTACAAAACAATGCTGGAGCGTGGTGTTACACCAAATTTGCTATGACAAACACATGGGGCCCCTGAAACAAGGACAAACGGTAACAGGGAAATAAACTTTTTTAGAAAAAAGCAATAGCACCGGGCTCAGTGCTGTTTATACAATGAATCTGCTCGCTAACTGTAGATACTTTCTAACATAATAAACTCTGTATCAATCCAGTTAAGAAAATATTTTTAGTTTTATTAATCTTTGTTTTTTGTTTAGTATCAAAAACATACAATATATCTACATTCACTTTTCTATTATGCACATGAATAAATACACATTGTTGCATATATTACTTCAATAAGTTCAAACACAAATTTGATTTGTTTATCACAATTAGGATTATATGACAGATTTTTTGCGTGTTATCTCATTTTATACAGTAAATTTGAACATATTGTGAACATAGAAACAAAAAAATACAAAAAGACACTGGTAGTGATTTGCAGAATACCACCAACACGTTTCGGCAAATGCCTTCTTCAGGATTTTTCTTTTACCACGGAATACTACGAAGCAAGAAAAATAAATGATCTAGAGTTAAAGCGCACTGATTACATATATATATCAAAATGTCAACATTATGTACAAACAGTGGTAATTCTGAGTCTATGGCTTGAAACAATGGGCTTGAACACCGCTGCTGTCATTTATTATAAGTGGACTGATCAAACATACACTCTCTCATCCTCTAGTGTGTTTTTGTGCTGTACACTATATTACAAAAAAAAACATAAAAATTGTGACATTTCCTAAAATATATACACAGGAAAAGGCCCAAATCGTACGGTGGAGACTTAAAAATAACCTATAGCAAAACTAACTTATTTTTTTGGGGGGGCACCTGAGTTTTTGGCCCGGGACTCAGCAGCCATCTTGGGAAACTACCAAATCCAAACAGTTCTGAAACTAGACACCCAAGGGAGTCAAGGGAGGTATGGCATGCATGGGTCCCCCAACGTTTTCCTACCCAGAAGTCCCTGCAAACTACACATGTGAGGTATCATTTTACTCAGGAGAACAAGGGGAACGTTGGGTGGTAGGACAATTGTGCCGGCACGGAGATCCCATTTTTGAAGTTGCCTATGTCAAAACCACCACCTTTTGCAAGGAGGGTTACCTGAGTTTTTGGCCCCCCGTGCTACACGGCCATCTAGGGAAACCTAACAAACCCACACATTTCTGCAAAGTAGACACCCGGGGGCTTCCAAGGAGGTATGGCTTGCGTGGATCCTCCAACGCTCCTTTACCCAGAATCCCTTGCAAACCTCAATTTTAGCTGAAAAAATCTGTTTTTTCACACATTTTTGTGTGGGAAAGCGTGGCATCACTCGGCTCACATAAATTTCTCCCCACCCAGCGTTCCCCCGGTCTCCCGATAAAAATGGTACCTCACTTGCGTGGGTAGGCATAGTGGTTGCAACAGGAAAAGGCCCAAATCGTACGGTGGAGACGTAAAAATAACCTTTAGCAAAACTAACTTATTTTTGGGGGGGGCACCTGAGTTTTTGTCCCGGGACTCGGCAGCCATCTTGGGAAACTACCAAACCCAAACACTTCTAAAAACTAGACACCCGGGGGAGTCCAGGGAGGAATGGCATGCATGGGTCCCCCAACGTTTTCCTACCCAGAATTCCCTGCAAACCTTAAAATTAGGTTAAAAAACACTTTTCCATACATTTCTGCGTGGGATCTCCGTGCCAGCACAAATGTCCTACCAACCAGCGTTCCCCTTGTTCCCCCGAGTAAAATGATATGTCACTTGTGTGGGTGGGCCAAAGCAGAAAAGACCAAATATGTATTTTTCTAAAAATTGTAGCGTTCGGTATTTACAAGAAAGCACCGAGAATTCTACTGTTTTGGGGTCATCCTAGTCACAGGCCTTTGGCCCACCCACACATGTGAGGTATCATTTTACTCGGGAGAACACGGGGAATGTTGTATGGTAGGACAATTGTGCCAGCACAGAGATCCCACCCAAAAATGTATGGAAAAGTGTTTTTTTAACCGAATTTTAAGGTTTACATGGAATTCTGGGTAGGAAAACGTTGGGCGACCCACGCATGCCATACCTCGCTGGACTCCCCCAGGTGTCTAGTTTTCAGAACTGTTGGGGTTTGGTAGTTTCCCAAGATGGCCCCTGAGCCCCAGTCCAAAAACTCGGGTGCCCCTCCTAAAAAATAAGTTAGTTTTGCTATAGATTATTTTTAAGTCTCCACCTTACAATTTTGGGCCTTTTCCTATTGCAGCCACTATGCCTACCCACGCAAGTGAGATACCATTTTTATCAGGAGACCTGGGGGAAGGCTGGGTGGGAGGAAATTTGTGTGAGCCCAGTGATGCCACGCTATCCCACACAAAAATGTGTGAAAAAACTGATTTTTTCAGCTAAAATTGAGGTTTGCAAGGGATTCTGGGTAAAGGAGTGTTGGAAGATCCACGCAAGCCATACCTCCTTGGAAGCCCCCGGGTGTCTACTTTGCAGAAATGTGTGGGTTTGGTAGGTTTCTCTAGATGGCCGTCTAGCACGGGGCCAAAAACCCAGGTAACCCTCCTTGCAAAAGCTGGTGGTTTTGACATAGGCAATTTTGAAGTTGCCTATGTCAAAACCACCACCTTTTGCAAGGAGGGTTACCTGAGTTTTTGCCCCCCGTGCTACTCGGCCATCAAGGGAAACCTACCAAACCCACAGATTTCTGCAAAGTAGACACCCGGGGGCTTCCAATGAGGTATGGCTTGCGTGGATCCTCCAACACTCCTTTACCCAGAATCCCTTGCAAACCTCAATTTTAGCTGAAAAAATCTATTTTTTCACACATTTTTGTGTGGGAAAGCGTGGCATCACTCGGCTCACATAAATTTCCCCCCACCCAGCATTCCCCCATGTCTCCCGATAAAAATGGTACCTCACTTGCGTGGGTAGGCATAGTGGCTGCAACAGGAAAAGTCCCAAATCGAACGGTGGAGACGTAAAAAGTAACCTACAGCAAAACTAACTTATTTTTGGGGGGCACCTGAGTTTTTGTCCCGGGACTCGGCAGCCATTTCGGGAAACTACCAAACACAAACAGTTCTGAAAACTAGACACCCGGGGGAGTCCAGGGAGGTATGGCATGCATGGGTCCCCCAACGTTTTCCTACCCAGAATTCCCTGCAATCCTTAAAATTAGGGTAAAAAACACTTTTCCATACATTTCTGCGTGGGATCTCCGTGCCAGCACAAATGTCCTACCACCCAGCGTTCCCCTTGTTCTCCCGAGTAAAATGATATGTCACTTGTGTGGGTGGGCCAAATCAGAAAAGGCCAAAAATGTATTTTTAAAAAATTGTGGCGTTCGATATTTACAAGAAAGCACCGAGAATTCTAATGTTTTGGGGTCATCCTAGTCACAGGCCTTTGGCCCACCCAAACATGTGAGGTATCATTTTACTCTGGAGAACAAGGGGAATGTTGTGTGGTAGGACAATTGTGCTGGCACAGAGATCCCACGCAAAAATGTATGCAAAAGTGTTTTTTTAACCTAATTTTAAGGTTTGCATGGAATTATGGGTAGGAAAACGTTGGGTGACCCACACAAGCCATACCTCGCTGGACTCCCCCTGGTGTCTAGTTTTCAGAACTGATTGGGTTTGGTAGTTTCCCAAGATGGACACCGAGCCCCGGGCCAAAGACTCAGGGGCCCCCCCAAAAATAAGTTTGTTTTGCTATAGGTTATTTTTAAGTCTCCACGGTATGATTTGGGCCTTTTCCTGTTGCAGTCACTATGCCTACCCACGCAAGTGAGATACCATTTTTATGAGGAGACCTGGGGGAACGCTGGGTGGGAGGAAATTTGTGTGAGCCCAGTGATGCCACGCTTTCCAACACAAAAATGTGTGAAACAACTGATTTTTTAAGCTACAATTAAGGTATACAAGGGATTCTGGGTAAAAGAGCGTTGGAGGATCCACGCAAGCCATACCTCCTTAGAATCCCCCGGGTGTCTACTTTGCAGAAATGTGTGGGTTTGGAAGGTTTCCCTAGATGGCCGTCTAGCACGGGGCCAAAAACCCAGGTAACCCTCCTTGCAAAAGCTGGTGGTTTTGACATAGGCAATTTTGAAGTTGCCTATGTCAAAACCACCAGCTTTTGCAAGGGGGGTTACCTGGGTTTTTGGCCCCCCGTGCTACACGGCCATCTAGGAAAACCTACCAAACCCACACATTTCTGCAAAGTAGACACCCGGGGGCTTCCAAGGAGGTATGGCTTGCGTGGATCCTCCAACATTCCTCTACCCAGAATCCCTTGCAAACCTCAATTGTAGCTTAAAAAAATCAGTTTTTTCACACATTTTTGTGTGGGAAAGCGTGGCATCACTGGACTCACACAAATTTTCCCCCACCCAGCATTCCCCCAGGTCTCCCGATAAAAATGGTACCTCACTTGCATGGGTAGGCATAGTGGCTGCAACAGGAAAAGGCCCAAATCGTACGGTGGGGACGTAAAAATAACCTATAGCAAAACTAACTTATTTTTGGGGGGGTACCTGAGTTTTTGCCCGGGGCTCGGTGGCCATCATGGAAAACTACCAAACGCAAACAGTTCTGAAAACTAGACACCGGGGGAGTCCAGGGAGGTATGGCATGCGTGGGTCCCCCAACGTTTTCCTACCCAGAATTCCCTGCAATCCTTAAAATTAGGTTAAAAAACACTTTTCCTTACATTTTTGCGTGGGATCTCCGTTCTGGCACAAATGTCCTACCACCCAGCGTTCCCCTTGTTCTCCCGAGTAAAATGATATGTCACTTGTGTTTGTGGGCCAAAGCAGAACAGGCCAAAAATTTATTTTTTAAAAATTGTAGCGTTCGGTATTTACAAGAAAGCACCGAGAATTCTATTGTTTTGGGGTCATCCTAGTCACAGGCCTTTGGCCCACTCACACATGTAAGGTATCATTTTACTCGGGAGAACAAGGGGAACGTTGGGTGGTAGGACAATTGTGCCGGCATGGAGATCCCACGCAAAAATGTAAGGAAAAGTGTTTTTTTACATAATTTTAAGGTTTGCATGGAATTCTGGGTAGGAAAACTTTGGGCGACCCACGCATGCCATACCTCGCTGGACTCCCCAGGGTGTCTAGTTTTCAGAACTGTTTGGGTTTGGTAGTTTCGCAAGATGGCCCCCGAGCCCCAGGCCAAAAACTCAGGTGCCCCCCCAAAAATAAGTTAGTTTTGCTATAGGTTATTTTTAAGTCTCCACCGTCTGATTTGGGCCTTTTCCTGTTACAGCCACTATGCCTACCCACGCAAGTGAGATACCATATTTATCGTGAGACCTGGGGGAACGCTGGGTGGGAGGAAATTTGAGTGCGCCCGGTGATGCCACGCTTTCCCACACAAAAATGTTTGTAAAAACTGATTTTTTCAGCTAAAATTGAGGTTTGCAAGGGATTCTGGGTAAAGGAGCGTTGGAGGATCCACGCAAGCAATACCTCCTTGGAAGCCCCCGGGTGTCTACTTTGCAGAAATTTGTGGTTTTGGTAGGTTTCCCTAGATGGCCGTCTAGCACGGGGCCAAAAACCCAGGTAACCCTCCTTGCAAAAGCTGGTGGTTTTGACATAGGCAATTTTGAAGTTGCCTATGTAAAAACCACCAGCTTTTGCAAGGAAGGTTACCTGGGTTTTTGTTCCCCCGTGCTAGATGGCACTCTAGGGAAACCTACCAAACCCAGACATTTCTGCAAAGTAGACACCCGGGGGCTTCCAAGGAGGTATGGCTTGCATGGATCCTCCAACGCTCCTTTACCCAGAATCCCTTGCAAACCTCAATTTTAGATGAAAAAATCTTTTTTTTCGCCCATTTTTGTCTGGGAAAGCGTGGCATCACTGGGCTCACACAAATTTCCACCCACCCAGCGTGACCCCAGGTCTCCCGATAAAAATGGTACCTCACTTGCGTGGGTAGGCATAGTGGCTGCAACAGGAAAAGGCCCAAATCATACGGTGGAGACTTAAAAATAACCTATAGCAAAACTAACTTATTTTGGGGGGGGAGACACCTGAGTTTTTGGCCCGGGACTCGGCATCCATCTTGGGAAACTACCAAACTCAAACAGTTCTGAAAACTAGACACCCGGGGGAGTCCAAGGAGGTATGGCATGCATGGGTCCCCCAACGTTTTCCTACCCAGAATTCCTTGCAAACCTTAAAATTAGGTTAAAAAAACACTTTTCCATACATTTCTGCGTGGGATGTCCATGCCAGCACAAATGTCCTACTACCCAGCTTTCCCCGTGTTCTCCCGAGTAAAATGATATGTCACTTGTGTGGGTGGGCCGAAGCAGAACAGGCCAAAAGTGTATTTTGAAAAAATTGTAGTGTTCGGTTTTTACAAGAAAGCATTGAGAATTCTACTGTTTTGGGGTAATCCTAGTGTGGAAAAGTAAATTTTGCCATGTTCTGTGTCCCTACGTGTTCCCCATCTTATGTTATATGTGCACGATTAATATGCATATGTATTCCTCATGATCGATTAAAGACGCAATTACAGTTGTGTCCATCTCTAGTATGCCAGTTTCCAGTTCTCGTGAAAGCTACGAGCATCAGGCCTATGTAAAGCTACGTTGCCACGTTTCTCAGTGTGCACGTTATTTCATTGTAAAATCCCCGTTTCTAGGCCTCAAAAGGGCCCGGACTCAGATTCAGCTCCTGTCTCCTGAACCCTCGCTGAGGAGCGATACAGCCCCCACCTGTATCCCTGACCCTTCACTTACTTCCTGCCTCACAGTGCCCCGCTCGGCCTGGCTCTGCCTGCCAGTCTGCCAGGAGTATGTTATGATTCCAGTTATCAGTCCAGCCCTCCTTCTCTGCATTCCTAAGCTAGTGAATCGCATCAATAGTTTCCGTCATGGTCTAGCCTTTACGTCTCCATGTAAGAGGAATACTGTATTTATGGTCATTTAATATTCCTCAACACACACTACATGTAGAATAATGCATGCACCAGTCTTAGTGTCTGTTAGCCTTTGCCCTGATAACTTTTGGATTCTATCAACATGTTCTCTAAACATCAGATACTAGATAGTGTTTAGGTACATGTCGCTCTGACTCTCCAGACTTCAGTCTCTCCTTCTAGCGCAGAAGTCATAGCCCCCAGCTTCTCCCTAGTTACACGTCATTGCCAGCTTGCGCGCACCACTAGGTTAGAGGTCCCGGCTCCTCAGGTAGCCCCCTCCATGTTTCCGCCCCGTTCATGACATATTCTGTTACGTTTACATCACATGTCTATGTACACGCCTCCTGTTACACCTACTTTCACCCTTATCTTTCGCGAACTGTTACAGGCCCCACCCACTGTTCCGCCTATTGTATGTACTGTAATGCAATTGTTTTAGTATATATACTTGTGTACTGTTATTAAAAGTTAGCGCGCTCATTCCAGATCCTGCCCGACAGCTGTCGGGCCCCCTGTTGGCTAGCCATCCCAGATCTTGCCCGTGCAGGTTGTCCTGTTCCTGTCCTTTATGCTGTATTAAAACCTGCAAACTCCTACTACCTCGAATCTTGACTCTTATTTATTGAGCTATCTGTTATTGTTATGTCCAGTCAAAAATAGAGGTATTATTTATTTATTTACCACATAATGGCGCCCGAACAGGGACTTGCCCTTTCCCCACGCGCCGGAGAAGCCACGCAAGCCCCCTGATCCTCTGCAGCCGTGACGGAACCATACCGTGCACGTGCAGATATTTCTGCTTCAAGTATCCCTCAGGCCCACGGAGGAGACGGAGGTTGCGGTCCAGCATCCAGACGAGGCGGTGGAGGAACGCGGCGAGTCCCGACCAGAGCCCAAGCCGAGAGTCCAAGGTCCGAGGTATCCGGAGGCCCACCCGTAACAGAAGTCCGAAGTTCGTCCGTCCGTCATCGTAGCAGTCCAGTCCAGTCCGAGGCCTTCCGTTCTTGCTGCCCGGTGAGTACCGTTGCTGGGGTAGTATCTAGACAGGGTCAATTGCATTGTCTCTGGTCCGTGGGTTTGGGGTACACAGATCCAACACGAAGTGTCCACCTAGGTTGATGCGGGTCCTGACGTGTCTCTTTATGAGACCGGTAAGTTTCGTACTGTTTTAGCAGTGCATCTAGTTTCTGTTCTAGTCCGTTCTGTTCTCGAGAAATTCATGTATTCTGTTTTCAGTATTCCAGGTAGTATTTTGTCAAAACTGTTAATTTAAATGTCATTCATGTATTTCAATGTCGTGGTATGAAAGTGGTGTAATCATCGTGTTCATTGTGTATTGTATTGTGTCTAGACTCCAGCCCAGTCATGCCATTGTTTTCCAAGTTACGTCAGTTAAAAACTAGAAAAGGTCTGTTAGAAGAAGCAGTTCCTGTCCCGCCTAGGGACAGTCCAGGTCATTTTATGTATCAGAAGCATGGCATAAGTGCCATATTGTATCTAGATTTGTGGGTGGAGTACACCAAACAGTTAGAAGAAAAGTATAGATGGCCCGTATCGGGTACATGGGATGCCGAGTGCATCATGCGAGTAGAAGAAGTATTATGGAAAAAGAAAGCCAGACAGTCACAGAAAGATGCCATCGAGTTATGGCGCAAAGAATCTCATAAAAGAACCGAAAAAGAAATCAGAAAGTCAGAATTAAGTAGAGAATCCTTAGAAAGAGCCCAAGAAAGGGAATTAATCGAAATAGGTGAACGAGTTAAAACCGAACAGTCAGACAGACAGAGGAATGCCCTCATTAAGGGCATCCTCTTCTTGCCGAGGGCTTGCCAAAAGCAACCCCGGAAGCACCATGTAATTTTCCGCCACCCTTAGTTCCGACCAAGCTACGTCACAAACCGACCGCAGCTGATATTTTTCTCTCATCCTATTTGGACGACACAGTCCCAGAATATGCAAATCCTGTTCCACCAGCTCCTGTAAATAATGTAAATCCTGCTCCTCCAGTCACCGGGGCACCTGTTGCAGTACCTGCTACGGTACCCCCGGTCCAGCCCGTAGTACAAATTCCCGCTACTTCAGTCACTCTGCCAGCTCGAAGAGTATCAGTCGACGATTCCAGTTTAGGGGCCGCGGGAGGAGGTCCTCCTGGTACCCCGCCGCCAAGTAGACGTTTAGGAGCAGTCGAGTTACATGAACGTGCGTTACAGCGTACGCCCAAATATAAGTCCATTGCAGAAATCAGGCGACTTCTTACTGAATGCTGTTATGATCCAGTCCCAGGCGAGGATAGTATGGTTATATATTCCGTACGTGTAAGGCAGGTGTCCGAGTATTTGGTCACCCTACCGAATATGAAAGAAGACCTAGACAGAATGTATCGTTTCATTCGTACAGGAGACGATCCAGAAAGTATTGGTGAAGTCATGTCTCTCAGGAAAGCTGAGATCCAGTTCATGTTATTAAAGTTTCTGATCAATTGTTTAATACGGGAACAAGATTCCCCGACTAAAGATCCGACCGAAATGAGAATTCTGACAAAGTGGAGTGATAATATAGCCGAGGGTAAGCACAAGACACTCAATAGTATAGAGAGTATGTACAAGAAAATACGTAAAGAAATAATAAGGTTACACGAACAACGCAAAGAAGCACAAGTAAGCGAGAAAGAAAATGACTCTTCTACTGAAGAGGTAGACGACGAGAATACCGCCAGAATAGCGTATGTAGGTAAATCTAGAATTCCAGACCGACATTTACGCCTAGAACACAAGAAAACTGTTCATCTTCCAGCACCAGACAAGGTTCTCTAGAACAAGTATTTCAAGCTACCGATCGAATTCTGAAATCACGAATCGGTTATAGTGAATTAAGTACTATGCATGAACAAGAACTAGCCCGATCAGCAGTCCGATGGATTACTGATTCTACCACTTTTCCAGACGAAATAGTGGCACAAATGTTTCTGAAACTGCCCCCAGCCGAGCAGCGACTGGTGGGTATGTATATGATCCAGCACCTCATTACGCTGTATGAGGGTCAACATTCTGATCCAGGTCCGTTACATGATGTCCTGAACGAGTTACTCCAGTATAGATGGAAAGGTTTAGGCACTGATTTAATTAGTGTCATTCTAGAACAGCGCCACAAATATAGAACGTTTTTGAACCCGCATTTTGTTCATGTCTCACCTCCAGAAAGTAAACCGTTTTACATAGATAGACAGCATCCGTTACGAGAAGTACACCCAGTTAGGACACCAGATGGTGAAATGCAACGAGTATTTGTTTACACCCCAGTTACAAAGATGGAACTCTTAGAGATGAAGAAATTAATTCCCTGTCACGACAAAGATCCAGCAGGGTTCCACCGTGAATTAAAAGACATGCTCCGTATGGGAGAATACACGTATCCAGATATTATTAAAATGCTAAAAGTCCTGTTGCCTGCAGGCATATATGAAAAACTCAAGGAAAAGGATTGGGAGGTGGGAGAGAAAAAGATCGATTGGACAGCTCTAGAAGCTGAAGATAAGATACGAGTACCAGGTACCGGTCTTGGAGACAAATGTAAAGAATTACCAGAATTATTAATACAAGTTTTACCTAGATTATTAGCCACTAAAAAGGAAGACTGGGATGCAATCTCAGCCTGTAAACAGAAACAAGACGAAGACACTAGTGATTTTTATTCCAGATTTGAGAAATGTTTTATAATAAACAGTGGTTTGAAGACGAGTAGCGAGTCATACCCTCATCTTTTTGTTACTAAATTAGTCGAGAATTCAAGTCCACAAGTTAAAAATCGAGTTTTGAAAGTCGAAAGTACCTGGCAAGCTAGTACCCCGTCCCAAATGCTCCAGATGCTCCAGTACCACCAGAATAGAATCAGAGAAGAGCAAGAACACGAGAGAAGACGTATGAAAGACACGAAAATGAAAGTACTAGTTGCACAATCTGTTCCACAAGACAGTCAGAAGAGGGGTCCGAATCAAGCCAGTCATCCTGCAGCTCCCGTTAAAGGGACATGCAATTATTGTAAACAGCCAGGTCATTTTATAAACGAGTGTGCAGTTCTGAAACACAACATAGCCACTGGTAAAACTAAAGAAAGACCACGTCCGCCTAGACAAGAACAAGTTTCACAGACTTTTCAGCCACAGAATGCACAACAGACAGTTCCAGCACCGCAGCCTATTGCTGCAACACAGCATGTTACACAGCAGATGTACCAGTATGCTCAGACAGAGTATCCAGAGTATCAAGCGTATTCATGAAACAGCCTAGAGAGGGAGGTAGGCTTGCCTCTCATCGAGATTCCTGTAGATCAAGAAGGTCCCTATGTTCACAGTCAAGTATTGGGGAAAGACAGAAAGTTTCTGATTGATACAGGGGCAAGTAGGACGACTATTAGTCACGACGAGGTTCCAGGGGCTCCGCTCTCAGGCTCTAGAAATGTTTCCCTTGGATTTTCAGGAAAGCCTATTGTTAACGAGATTTCCAAACCAGTTACTCTAGAAGTTGGTCCATTGTCCCGAACTACTGATCTATTGCTTACGAAGTCATGTCCAGAAAATTTGCTAGGCATTAAGACACTGAAAGAATTAGGTGCAGTTATTTGCTGTTCCCCAGAGGGAATACGTTTGTTTTTACGTGACTTCAAGGGTCACTATGTTTTACGAGATTTTGATCCGAGATTGTCTAATGTTCCGCAGCATCTATGGGCGCAAGGTCCAACTGATGTTGGCTTCATGCAAATCACACCTCATCGTGTGACTCTCAAGCAAGGTATAGTCTTGCCACGAATCAGACAGTACAGATTGCCACCTGAGGCTGTAGCAGCCTTATCCAAAATTATTGACGAGCTCATTGCTCAAGGAGTAGTTGTAGAAACTGACTCCAATGTATGTAATTCTCCTATCATTCCAGTCATGAAACGTACTGATCCAAATGCACCCCCAGTATATCGATTAGTGATTGATCTTCGAGAACTTAATAAATGTATCATCCCCCAGTATCCAGTTGTTCCAGATATCTCATCCCTATTGACAGCCATTGATTCTGAGGCAATATTTTTTACAGTAATAGACCTCAAGAACGCATTTTTCAGTGTTCCAATTCATCCAGACAGCCAGTACCTTTTCGGTTTTTGTTTAAATGGAAGGAGCTATAAATTCACACGAGCTCCTCAAGGTTTCACAGAAAGTCCTAGCATTTACAGTCAAGCACTTAAGAGACAACTAGACAACATTCACATGCCAACTGACACTGCCCTGCTCCAATATGTCGATGATCTACTGATCACAGCCCGTTCTGAACATGCTTGCGAGCGAGCATCGCTTACAGTCCTGTATTTCCTAGCCGAGATGGGGCACAAGGTGTCTCCTTCTAAGCTTCAATTCTGTGTCCAGCAAGTGATCTACTTAGGCCACTTACTGTCCAAGTGGGGTAGGCAGTTGACACCTGACCGTATCCAGTTAATAGCGAGTCTTCCTCAGCCCAAGACACAGAAGGAGGTACGTGCTTTTATCGGCCTTACTTCTTATTGCCGACAATGGATTCCTCAGTATGCATTTCTAGCTAAACCACTGATACAGTTAACGACACAGGAGGCAGCCGTATCGACTGTCCTCCCTTGGACATCTGAACATACACTTAGTTTCAATGAGTTAAAGAAAGCCTTATGCCAAGCTCCTGTCCTAGCTACACTGAACTACAATAAGCCTTTTACACTTTTTGTCACAGAACGTGATGGTACAGCATTATCTGTTCTCACACAAGATCAAGCCGGACAATACAAGCCCTGTGCTTATTTTTCGAGTACACTAGATCCAGTAGCCCAGGCTCTGCCTGCGTGCCTCAAGTCAGTTGCAGCCACAGCACTAGCTATCAGACAAAGTGATTCCATAGTATTAGGACATTCCTTGACAGTACAAGTTCCACACTCCGTGGAAGTTCTTTTAAACCGAACACAGACTCAGCACTTGACAATTGCACGTTTAACAGGTTATGAACTGACACTGTTCCAGCCACACATAGAAATCAGACGCTGCAACGTTCTAAATCCTGCTACACTGTTACCGTCAGTTACTTCAAATCCTGCCACACATGACTGTGTGGAAGTTGTTAACACTATGACTAAACCAAGACAAGACCTGACAGATATTCCATTACCAGATCCTGACCTGACACTTTATGTGGATGGTTCATGTATGAGAACAAGTACAGGAGAACTAGTAGCCGCGTATGCAGTGACCACTGACACTAAAGTTATTGAGACACACCGTATTGACACTCTGTCTGCTCAAGCCGCAGAGCTAGTTGCTCTGACTCAAGCCTGCATACACGCCAAGAACCTGAAAGTTAATATTTACACAGATTCACGTTACGCATTCGGAGTCGTACACGACTTTGGAGTGCTCTGGCAGGAGAGAGGTTTTATGACTTCTCATGGAACCAAGATTCAGCATGGTCTCCTTATTCAAGCTCTGTTAGATGCAATACATTTACCGACATCTATCGCTATCATGAAGTGCAAAGCACATACGAAAGTCACTGACATTATTTCCCAAGGTAATGATCTAGCAGATCGAACAGCCAAGCTTACAGCACAGACACCAGACATACCAGTTAACAAGACACCGACATCCACTCTAGAACAGACTACTTGTATGACAGTTAAGGACCCTACTCAAGATGTCACAGATATCCAGTTACATGCTACCCCCGAGGAAATTAAGAAATGGTCCGAACAAGGAGGGGTCCAGACAGATCAAGGATGGTTGACGAAGGGTAGAGCCACATGGTTTCTCCCCGACTCAATGGTTCAAGTCATTATTAATACCGCACATAGTCCTGCACACTTAGGAGAAAAAGCCATGTTAGACAGTATCCAGAACATTTGGTTTAACAAGCATTTACGAGCTGCAGCCAAGCAGAAAGTCCGTACTTGTATGATATGTTGTCAATTCAATCCAGGTAAAAGTGTCCCGGTGGAACAAGGTGGATTCCAACCCCCTGACCACCCTTTTGAAGTCCTCCAGATGGATTATATTCAGATGGAGCGATGTCGAGGTTTCAAGTATGTCCTTGTAGTTGTATGCGCTTTGTCCAGGTGGACAGAAGCATATCCAGTCCCAGATTACACAGCCGCGACCACTGCCAAGCAGCTGGTTCGTGAATATTTCCCCCGCTATGGACTCCCTAGGGTCGTGTATTCTGATAACGGCCAGCCATTCTCATCTGAATTAATGAAGCACGTTTCCCTTTTGTTAGGGTACCAGTGGAAGTTCCATTGTGTACGCCATCCAGAAGCAGCCGGTCTCGTAGAGAGACATAATCAAACCTTGAAAATCCGCATTGCCAAAATCTGTCAAGAAAAAGGTGTAGACTGGTTAGTTGCCTTGCCAGTCGCTCTGTTCTATATGCGCATGGTCGCACATTCCAGATCAGGTCTGTCCCCTTATGAGGTCGTATTCGGCCGCCCCCCGAACGTGTGGGGTACACCTAGACCCCGAAGTATTACAGATGTTTCCAGTAATATGCTGCCAGATTACCTAGCTTCCTTGATGTCTGCCCTACACTCTTGTCGTTCACAGGTTGCCGCCGCATTTCCAGACAATACCGAGGTGAAACCGCATGAAATTGTTCCAGGAAGCTTGGTTCTTGTCCGGAACTTTGATCGTTCAAGTCCGCTGGAGCCTCGCTGGAAGGAGCCGAAGTTAGTCCTTCTAACCACCCGTACTGCCGTCAAGTTGGAAGGCAGGAAGGGGTGGGTCCATCTGTCTCACGTCAAGGAATTTCATGGACTAAAACCTAAAACTTTTGCCAAGGATTGCATTTTACCTAAAGACTGCCAAGATATTATTCTTAAGGACTGTCCCGCAAATGACATTGATACCAAGCCTCCCCTGTTAGAGGAAACTCTGCAGCAGGAGTATAAAAAGATGCTTCGGTCTAGTAAAATAGGTCAGCCAGTTTAATTGTCTAAGTCCTCCCCTAGGTGAAACGGTTAGACAGGTATCTGACATGTATGAAATAGACCCCCATAGTGAGAGAGTTAGTCAAAACTCAATCCGATGTATCGTTTTTCTAAGTTTTATATTGTTTTTAAGCCTGGTGGTTACCTGCACGAGTTATGCATTTCATTTATGTTTTCCCATTTCTCATGTGAATATGTTTCCTAATGCTACAGTAGAGCACACGTTTAGTGATCTACCTCCTCACGAACTATCCTATCGTCTTGCTATGCGCAACAATTCATTTATCCGTATGTTACATTATTCACACCAGACCAGCAATGCCACTAATTGTTGGGTGTGTGGTCGACTCCCCCCTTTCCAGACACCGAAGGGAGTTCTGCCACTGTTTCCTTATCCATTTTCACATAATGGCTCATGTGGAGCCTGGTCCATGTTAACGTCATCCTCAACTGATATGTCCTTTCTGAACAGTACATGTTTTCCAGACAAGCAAGGTCTTCCCCACAGAACAGGGTTAGATCTAGAAAATGAAGTTTATAATTTGGGTAATTATTCTTCGAATTTTATGGTCCTGAATGTTCAGTCTGATCCTACTCCAGACTTACCTGCTATTTCAGTACTACCAGTCAAAGGCGAATTATGTGTCAGAAATAATGGTTCCGTACATGTAGGACATAGTGATTGTACTACTATTGTCAAGTATAGTGACAGTGGGAAATCTATTTTCAAAGCTTCACGTCATTCTTATTTTGTTTGTGGTCAGACCGCATATGTTCGTCTGCCCCTCGATTGGGAGGGAACCTGTTACATTGCCTTCCTACTACCACCAGTCTTCCTAGCCCCATCTGATTATCATAGAAACACACATCTAGTACACATTAGACATAGAAGGGAGATCGAGTCCCCGGTTGTCGATCAAACTGAAACTGCTCTAGAACAGTATACGGATTTCAACAGAGGATTCTTCTTCTTTATAGGACCTATCCAGAATAGTAAGTTAATACGTAGGTTAACAAGAACCCTTGAAGCGGTAGTGAATGAGACTGCCTCTGCCCTAGGTAACTTAACGGAAGAGCAATCTGCTATGAGATTTGTCGTGCTCCAAAATCGTCTCGTTCTTGACGTCATACTGGCCGATAGAGGAGGAGCATGTAGAGTCATCGGATCTAGTTGCTGCATTTTTATTCCTAATAACGCGCCGTCTGTTTATTCAGCTATAACCAGACTTCATAAAATTGCCCATCAGTTACACCAGAATCCAGGCACCTGGACATGGTCCGGTTGGTTCTGGAGTATAATTTCTGCCTGGGGATGGAAAGTATTGTCATTTCTAGGTATTGCAGTAGCAATCATATTCAGTTGCTGCCTCTGTATACAATGTGGCCCGGCGATTTGCGGCATTTGTGCTACCTCTTGTATTCCTAGTCCCAAGTCCCGTCCTAAATCCCGTTCCAAGAAAATTCGAGACGAGCAAATGATACTGTATGAAATGATAGATGGTATCATGAATATTGATGTTTCCTGATGGAAACGTAGTGACAAGGAGGGAATGTGGAAAAGTAAATTTTGCCATGTTCTGTGTCCCTACGTGTTCCCCATCTTATGTTATATGTGCACGATTAATATGCATATGTATTCCTCATGATCGATTAAAGACGCAATTACAGTTGTGTCCATCTCTAGTATGCCAGTTTCCAGTTCTCGTGAAAGCTACGAGCATCAGGCCTATGTAAAGCTACGTTGCCACGTTTCTCAGTGTGCACGTTATTTCATTGTAAAATCCCCGTTTCTAGGCCTCAAAAGGGCCCGGACTCAGATTCAGCTCCTGTCTCCTGAACCCTCGCTGAGGAGCGATACAGCCCCCACCTGTATCCCTGACCCTTCACTTACTTCCTGCCTCACAGTGCCCGGCTCGGCCTGGCTCTGCCTGCCAGTCTGCCAGGAGTATGTTATGATTCCAGTTATCAGTCCAGCCCTCCTTCTCTGCATTCCTAAGCTAGTGAATCGCATCAATAGTTTCCGTCACGGTCTAGCCTTTACGTCTCCATGTAAGAGGAATACTGTATTTATGGTCATTTAATATTCCTCAACACACACTACATGTAGAATAATGCATGCACCAGTCTTAGTGTCTGTTAGCCTTTGCCCTGATAACTTTTGGATTCTATCAACATGTTCTCTAAACATCAGATACTAGATAGTGTTTAGGTACATGTCGCTCTGACTCTCCAGACTTCAGTCTCTCCTTCTAGCGCAGAAGTCATAGCCCCCAGCTTCTCCCTAGTTACACGTCATTGCCAGCTTGCGCGCACCACTAGGTTAGAGGTCCCGGCTCCTCAGGTAGCCCCCTCCATGTTTCCGCCCCGTTCATGACATATTCTGTTACGTTTACATCACATGTCTATGTACACGCCTCCTGTTACACCTACTTTCACCCTTATCTTTCGTGAACTGTTACAGGCCCCACCCACTGTTCCGCCTATTGTATGTACTGTAATGCAATTGTTTTAGTATATATACTTGTGTACTGTTATTAAAAGTTAGCGCGCTCATTCCAGATCCTGCCCGACAGCTGTCGGGCCCCCTGTTGGCTAGCCATCCCAGATCTTGCCCGTGCAGGTTGTCCTGTTCCTGTCCTTTATGCTGTATTAAAACCTGCAAACTCCTACTACCTCGAATCTTGACTCTTATTTATTGAGCTATCTTTTATTGTTATGTCCAATCAAAAATAGAGGTATTATTTATTTATTTACCACACTAGTCACAGGCCTTTGGCCCACCCACACATATGAGCTATCATTTTACTCGGGAGAACAAGGGCAACGTTGGGTGGTAGGACAATTGTGCCGGTACGGAGATCCCACGCAAAAATGTATGGAAAAGTGTTTTTTCAACCTAATTTTAATGTTTGCATGGAATTCTGGGTAGGAAAACGTTGGGCGACCCACGCATGCCATACCTCTCTGGACTCCCCCGGGTGTCTAGTTTTCAGCACTGGTTGGGTTTGGTAGTTTCCCAAGATGGACGCCGAGCCCCGGGCCAAAAACTCAGGTGCCACCCCAAAAAATAAGTTTGTTTTGCTATAGGTTATTTTTAAGTCTCCACCGCACGATTTGGGCATTTTCCTGTTGCAGCCACTATGCCTATCCACGCAAGTGAGATACTATTTTTATCGGGAGACCTGGGGGAACGCTGGGTGGGAGGAAATTTGTGAGCCCAGTGATGCCACGCTTTCCCACACAAAAATGTGTGAAAAAACTGAATTTTTTCAGCTAAAATTGAGGTTTGCAAGGGATTCTGGGTAAAGGAGAATTGGAGGATCCACGCAAGCCATACCTCCTTGGAATCCCCCTGGTGTCTACTTTGCAGAAATGTGTGGCTGTGGAAGGTTTCCCTAGATGGCAGTTTAGCACGGGGCCAAAAACCCAGGTAACCCTCCTTGCAAAAAATGGTGGTTTTGATATAGGCAATTATATAAGTTGCTTATGTCAAAACCACCAGCTTTTGCAAGGAGGGTTACCTGGGTTTTGGCCCCCCGTGCTACACGGCCATCTAGGGAAACCTACCAAACCCAAACATTTCTGCAAAGTAGACACCCGGGGCTTCCAAGGAGGTATGGCTTGCGTGGATCCTCCAAAGCTCCTTTACCCAGAATCCCTTGCAAACCTCAATTTTAGCTGAAAAAAATCAGTTTTTTCACACATTTTTGCGTGGGAAAGCGTGGCATCACTGGGTTCACACACATTTCCCCCGACCCAGCGTTCCCCCAGGTCTCCCGATAAAAATGGTATCTCACTTGCGTGGGTAGGCATAGTGGCTGCAACAGGAAAAGGTCCAAATCGTACGGTGGAGACTTAAAAATAACCTATAGCAAAACTAACTTATTTCTTGGGGGGGCAGCTGAGTTTTTAGCCCAGGGCTCGGCAGCCATCTTGGGAAACTACCAAACCCAAACAGTTCTGAAAACTAGACACCCGGGGGAGTCCAGGGAGGTATGGCATGCGTGGGTCCCCCATGGTTTTCCTACCCAGAATTCCCTGCAAACCTTAAAATTAGGTAAAAAAAACACTTTTCCATACATTTCTGCGTGGGATCTCCGTGCCGGCAAAAATTTCCTACCACCCAGCGTTCCCCTTGTTGTCCCGAGTAAAATGATATGTCAGTTTTCACTGTAAAATTGAGGTGCGACCAGGTTGCGTTTTGCGCCGTTTCCTGTCGGCGGCACCAGGCAGACCCTCGCAAGTGAGGTACCATTTTCCTCAGAAGACTTTGGGGAACGCGGGGTGGGAGGAAATTTTTTGATCCACACAGATTTCAGAACTTTCCACCACAGAAATTTGTGGAAATACGTTTTTTTTGTCAATTTTTTAGCTTTGCAGGGGATTCTGGGTAACATAACCTGGTGGGAGGCAGTGGAGTCACCCCATCCTAAATACCCCTGGGTGTCTAGTTTTCAAAAATGTATAGGTTTGCTAGGTTTCCCTAGGTGCCGGCAGAGCTAGGGTTAAAAAACGACAGGTAGTCACTTTGCCGAAAAAGGGCAAGCTTTTACTGCGAAATTGAGGTGCAACCACATTGCGTTTTGCGCCGTTTCCTGTCGCAGGCACTAGGCCGACCCACACAAGTGGGGTACAATTTTTCCCGGAAGACTATGGGAAACGCAGGATGGA
This sequence comes from Lissotriton helveticus, assembly GCF_964261635.1. Lineage (NCBI taxonomy): Eukaryota > Metazoa > Chordata > Amphibia > Caudata > Salamandridae > Lissotriton > Lissotriton helveticus. Next base: position 647,100,546 of record NC_136070.1, read on the forward strand.
AGGAAATTTGTGGATCCACGCAGATTCCAGAACTTTCCACCACAGAAATGTGGAGAAAATGTGTTTTTTTGTACACTTTTTTAGGTTTGCAAGGAATTCTGGGTAACAGAACCTGGTGGGAAGCAGTCAAGTCACCCCATCATGGATTCCCCAGGGTGTCTACTTTTAAAAAATGTATAGGTTTGCTAGGTTTCTCTAGGTGCCGGCAGAGCTAGGGTGCAAAAACTACAGGTAGGCACTTTGCCAAAAAAGGGTCAATTTTTAACTGCGAAATTGAGGTATGACCGCGTTGCATTTTGCCCCGTTTCCTGTCGCAGGCACAAGGCCGACCCACACAAGTGAGGTACAGTTTTTATCGGGAGACTTAGGGTAATTCAGATTTGTAAATCAACTGTTATTACCTATTCAGTTTTCATGCATTTCTCCCTTCAAAATGAAAGACATTGTGTAAAAAAAAAATCATTTTGAAAAATGACCAATAATTCTCATGCTAGTATGAGTATTCCCAATTTTGAAATTGTGGAAATATATACTGTTTCTAAACTCTATAATGTGTGCCCAATTCAGAAATACATAGGTGTCTTTCCTATCGATATTTCCATGTATACATTTTCCCAGAATAATTGCTCTATACCCGGTACATTATAAAAAAACATTGCAAGTTGCTGCTCAGTTTTTGGCTCTGGGTTCGTCGGGTTCTTGGCGAAAGTACAAGTCCTGTATATCCCCACAACCAGAAAGGTCTAACAAATGTAACAGTATATTGCTTTTAAAGAGCTGACAAAATTACAAGAAGTTACAGGTGAAAACGTTGAGACAAAAGGCTGTTTTGTTAAACTAATTTTCAATTTTTCCAATATTTAACTGTTAATTTCTATAAAGAAACCTTCATGGATGTAGACAAATGACCCCTTTCTGAATTCAGAATTGTGTCTACTTTTTAAAATGTATAGCTTTCCAGGATCCATTATTGCTTTCAAATTCATTTCTACCATTAACTGGAAGGAGGTTGAAAGCACTAAAAATAGCAAAAATAGGCTATGTCCCAGAAAAATGCCAACACTGTGTGAAAAATGTTGGTTCTCTGACAAAAGACTGTTATTTCCTAAAAGCTGAGAAAATGCTGATTTCAGCCCCAGAAACCCTTTTTTGATAACATTTGCAGGGAAAAACCCAGAGGCTTTCATTTGCAACCCGTTTTCCCCATTTTTCTGATAAAAACAAACATTTTACTGTATTTTGCTTAATTTCTTGGACCCCTCCAAGGGAATCCACAAACCCTGGGTATCTTTAGAATTCTAATGATGTTGGAAGAAAAGGACGCAAATTTGGCATGGATACCTTATGTGGTCAAAAAGTTACAGGGGCCTAAGCGCACACTGACCCAAATTGCCAAAAAATGGCTCAGCACAGGAGGGGAAAAGGCCTAGCAGCAAAGGGATTAAAATTTGCCCAAAAAAATCACTGGTGCCTAGTAGGCTTTCTGCACCCCCTGAGGGGCATTGGAGGGGGAAGATCACTAGTCGCCAAGGAATTTTTTTGGGGCAAATTTTAATTAGGGTGGGGGCTGCCCAAACCAGGCATGCCGATGCCCCCACCCCCTCCCCCGCAAAAATTACCGCCTTCCTGCCCCCCCTTGGGGCAGTTGGGGCAGTAGACCCCAATCTGCCCCCCAGGGGGGAAAGCCCACTAGACGTCAGGGGTAATTTGGGGGCAAATCTAAATTAGGGTCGGGTCATTGGCATGCTGTTTTGGGCAGCCCCCACCCTAATTAAACTTTGCCCAAAAAAATCCCTTGCATCTAGTATGATTTCTGTCCCCCCTGGGGGGGAATATGGAGGCATTAGCCCCTAATTTGCCCCATCTGGGGGTCAAAAAGCCCACTAGTCACCAACGATTATGCTGGCTTTTTTTGTGCCTGGGAGTGGTGGCTGCCCAGAATGGGCATACCAATGCCCCCACCCCACCCCACCCCAAAAAATAGCCACAGCCTTTCTGCCGCCCTTGGGGGCAAAATGGGGCAACCTTTCCCCCCCCCGATATCCCCTCCCGGGCAGCAGAAAGCCGACTAGGCATGGAGTTGTTCATAGCAACATGCCTACCTGTGGATTTTGGGCCCTAGCGGCACATATGGAAACCTAGCAAACCTGTACATTTTTGAAAAGTAGACACCCAGGGGAATCCAGGATGGGGTGACTTGACTGGCTCTCACCAGGTTCTGTTACCCAGAATCCCTTGCAAAACTTAAACATTTGTCAAAATAACACATTTTCCTCACATTTCTGTGGTGGAAAGTTCTGGAATCTGCGTGGCTCCACAAAATTCCACCTACCCTGCGTTCTCCAAAGTCTTCAGAGAAAAATGGTACCTCACTTGCGTGGGTAGGCCTAGTGCCCGCGACAGGCAAGGGTCCAAAACCTATTGATGCGACATCAAAATTACCTATCACAAACCAACCTGGTTTTGCAAGTGGGGTCCCATGATTTTTTGGTCCGGGGCTCGGCAGCCATCTAGGGAAACCTTCCTAACCCGCACATTTCTTGAAATTAGACACCCGGGTGAGTATAGCGAGGTACGGCTTGCCTGGGTCCCCATCATTCTCCTACCCTGAATCCCCTGCAAACCTGCAAATTTCGCCAAAAATGTTACTTTTTTCTCACATTTATGTGTGGGAAAGTTCTGGAATCTGCATGGATCCACAAATTTCCTCCCACCTAGTGTTTCCCCAGCACTGCCGATATAAATGGTACCTCACTTGTGTGGGTAGGCATAGTGGCTTCCACAGGAAATGGCCCAAATCGCACTGTGGAGACTTCAAAATTACCCATAGCAAAACTACCTGGTTTTTGGGGGAACACGTGAGATTTTTCCCCCAGGCTCGTCTGCCATCTTAGGAAAGTACCAAACCCAAAAATGTTTGATAACTAGATACCCGGGGAGTCCAATGAGGTATGGCTTGCGTGGATCCCCCAATGTTCCCTTACCCAGAATCCCTTGCAAACCTCAATTTTAGCTGAAGAAATCTGCTTTTTCACACATTTTTGTGTGGGAAAGTGTGACATCACCAGGCTCAAACAAATCTCCTACCACCCAGCATTTCCCCAGGTCTCCCGATAAAAATGGTGCCTCACTTGTGTCGGAGGCCCAAGTACCCGTGACATGCAAGGGCACAAAACGTGTTGAGGCAACATCAACATTGCCTATCCAAAAATGTTTTTGATGCTTTGAAGCTCAGGAAGGCTGAATACAACTTTCTAGGATTACTTGGTCAGAAGGCCCTGTTGCCCACGTATCTGGAAGTAATACACAAAACACCACAGGAGAGGCATTCACGTGATCCCCGACCTTGGCAATAAAATACACACTGTCTAAAATTGGCTTTTTCAGAAAACAACTTAAAATCCGGCTTTACCATTAAAGAGTATTTCAAATTACAATTTATTTGAGTGGAACAGTGTTTCTTTCTCAGGTTCAAAATGTAAGTTATGGTGTAATAAGTTAACCCAGTGTTAGTCTATGGGAGAGTTAGCTTTACAACATTGAAAACTGCCTCTAGGATTTTTTCTTTGTCCAGTCATGTAAAACTGAAATAAACATGGCCGACTTTTTAAATACAATGCACACTGCCCTATGAGCCTTTCGGGTCGGACTTAGGGGTGACTTATAAGTATTAAGTAAGAAGGTTTAGGCTTGGCAAAAGGTTTGTTTTCCCTGGGTGTAAATAGCAGTTTAAAACTGCACTACAGATTTCAGTGGGGGGACTGAGATATGTTTTGCAGCGCTTCTTCAGTGGGGGGGGGGCACAAAAACTGCTACAGCCCACTAGTAGCATATACTATCCAAGCCCTGTGTACATTTAGTCCAATAAACGTGGGTCCTACATGTAAAGTAAATGTAATCAATCAGGCTTAGGCCAAATTTACCCTGTTTTAATGTGAGAGCAAAATCACTTTCCCACTGATTAGCAGGAGCAAAGTGCGCAGAGTCCTAAAAGCTAACAAAAAATGGGTTCAGCAAATGAAGGAAAAAATCTGGGGTGACCTTGCATACAGGGCCAAGTTGAACACCACCTCATTCTGTTCCTGGTCATAACATCTAGAACAAATAGTTCACTAAATATTCATATTTTGGCAGGTTGTAAGGCAGAAAAACAGATATGAAACCATCACCACTGACATTGATTAGCTGCAAAAATACCTCAAAAGCATCTATTCTTTTTTCTCTTTGATAGGTATACAAGCCCAGCCCTAATGTAAACATTTATTAGATATCTCTAGATGGTAAATAGTATTTTAACAGAACTCAAGTAATCCTTCTTCCACTTCACCACAGCCTGTAGGTTTTCCTCTTGTTCTGTGCCACTACCCAGGCTCATAACAAGTATGTACAACTTGGGAGTCCTCAAGGACAAGACTCACATGAACAGAAGGAGGGTTTAGAGTTTATTTAGAACAATTCCAGCCCAACTGAGCAGCAAAAACCAAAACTCATCAGAAACCCTAAATGTGTGCAATAGCAAAGCAAAAATAGATGCCTATAGAATTTTGTGGCCAATAAATCACAAAAAATATGTTTTCATTTAAAAAAAAAAACCAACAACTCTAAATCACTAAGGGAATGGTTGATGATAAAAGAATTTCCCAAATTAGGTAAGGCATTCCATTTACAGCCTTCAGTCCCTAACACTTAAAACACTTCACGCTCAATTAACGCATGTTTAGATGTTTAAATAATACAAAAGAATTTATATAATCAATCACAAAAGAAAATTAAACATGGAAACATAAATCATAATCTTTTTACGAAATGAGAAATCATCTAAACTGGCACATGGTGCACAAATATCTTTGGGTACTTAATTGAAAGCTGAGAAAGAAGAAGATTGGAGAGACGTACACATTTGTCATAGAAACTATTATTGATAACAATAAAACTATGTACTCAAGGGGTGTGTGTGTGAGTGTTTGTACCTTGATATTCACATTGTTTACTGCGAAATAGGTCCCGTTATTTTGCAACACTTCTAATTAAACTACCGGTAATGTCATATGTTTCACATTGAGATGAATTGAGTGCAATGTTACTTGTGAATAGTGAACCAGCATCTTTTTCTTACAGATGGGCAATAAATTCACGAAACACTCAATAGCATACTTTATATCTAAAACATTTTCATCTTTATTATTAAAGAAATATAAAAGCAGGGTTTCTTTAATCCTGTAACGCACACCCTGAATCCTCTCTACTGTAACCTTAAAAAAGATCCCCTAAATACTTAAGCCATACTTCTGTCCCTATACCTTATTTTTCAATTTGTTTAACTCTATTCCCTTAACCCACTAACTCTACACCCAGAATTGTCAATACCTATACCATACAGCAAACAATATCAAACTGTATCGTCTGTAACTGTCATCACTCTAACTCCTAACCCTTTACCTCCTTAACATTATACCCAAAGCCCTTAAAACTTAGACCTGTACCTCAGCACCTTAACTGTTATACTCTTACCCTAAAACCACAAATTTCAAACCCCATTCCCTCACATCTCTTCCCCTATTGCATAATCCCTCATCCCTGAACTTTAACATAAAGTCTCATCTTTTGTCCCCAGTATGTGTGCGTGTAAGTGTGGATGGATTCTGAAATACATAGGCCTTCAGAAGTAGAACAGTGTCTAAATTCTATTTTAGTTAAATATGAACATAATGATTTAGAGTCAAAATGTAACAGAAGTCCCAGCCATCATATTCCAAGTGTATTGTAGTCTAAGGCACATGTAATATTGTCCCATTTTGCCTGAGTATATAATCCACGTACTCTTAATAGGACCCTCAGTCAAGCACACAAATGAACTTACCAGTAGTAGTAGTAGTATTCAAGCACACTAATAAATGTCAGTGTTGAAAGAAATTGCAGTTCTCACAAGCTAACACAGCTCCAACCGCCTCTTTCCAAGTTTCCAAGGAAAGTGACCACTGTGCCTGAGATCTAGAACTCTCATCCCCAGTGTCCTAGGCAACAGCAATGGAGCCATCATGACACTGTCAACAACCATCTGCTTGTTATGTTTCCATTTCTGCTACCTGGCAATGTCTGATGATGTCACAGACACAGCATCTGTATGGGGTGGAAGACTAGGTTGCGAATCCTGGTGTGTGGGAAATTCCAACAAACAAAAGAAGCAGGATTAACCTTAAATAAAATGCAGAAGAGGTCATAGTTCCTCAATAAGGGACTGCCAAGAAGCTTTCCAATACAGGTAAAGATTTGTTCCAGTTACAAAGTGTCCCAGAAACCATATCTGGACATTCTCTATGTCATGGAAACCAAGCTATACCTTTCTGATGAGCCTTAACTAGGGCAAAACAAGTCCTCGGTTGCATGTGTTTCGGTTCAGGGAGAACCTTTCCTGTTCCCATTGGAACAGAGTCAAGACTGATTTGCATACGGCGGAGTCTAAACTGAGCAAGCATGATATTGAAAATATTTATGGATTGGGATACGGACCGAGTAATTACCAGTGGATGAGATTATTTCAAGGATTCCATCCATCACTTTTCTATACACTCTAATGAAAAAGCAGACATTGCTTTTTTACCAATTACATCATGGGAAAGGTATCCTAATTTCAAGATATATTTTTTGGCAATTCTTGAGGCTAACTTTCATTAGTTTCCAATGTTATCCAACACCTAAAAATCAGTGGCTATCAATTTGTACACTTTTTGTGTGTTGTTATCATTTTGGTCCACTCTTTTTTGGTGCGCACATGGACTGTGTCTTTTGTCATGAATTACTTTCAATACCGACATTGCATGAGATGTATTACAGAGTGGTGGTAGACACCCTGTAGTTATAGTTAGGATCCCCAGAGTTAGGAACTTCATAGATATTTGAGCATTAATAAATGTATGCCTTTTTGATGATTCTCCACGAACCTTTGCAGACCTATTGCTTTTTCTACATTGGCAGATGATGCACAGTTTCATGTTGTTTGGTCAAGGGTGTGCAAAGAAAGCAGAGGGTCCAAAAACACGTTTCTTCCTGAAACATTCCTTTTCGAATACACTTTTTACTTGTTTGTAGGTAAGTAGTGAATACATTTTAAAAGTTATAAAGCATTTAAACTTAGTGATATATAAGGCCGTAAAACACAGCTAAATTTCACAGTAATTTTGCGGTACTTGTTAATGACAAAGCAGTATATGATTGCATGATGGCTTCCTTTATCAATGTAAGAGGCAGCCATGTTGTTTTACCCACACTTTGGCTGAGCTCTGGGTAATCTACTATCAGTTTAAAAAAGTGGTACTAGGTATGGCAAATTATCTATACATTTCTGGATATTTTAAACAAAATCACAGAGTACTAAGGTACCATCTTGGAAGTACAGTGGAACTTGAAAGAAATTACAAACAAATACATATGTAAAAAATTGAAAAATACACTGTACTACACTATCTTTTACAAACAGTGTTCCAAACTGGTTGTGTAATTAACATTTCTTTTTTTACTTCAAAAAAGAATAATAATTCAGCATTGCAATACTACTTATAACGTGCTGCACTACTGAATTTTATTTAAAAATCCTATGTATTCTTTAATTTGACATATTTCTTTTTTTATTTTTCCGGTAAGTACCATGGTACTTTGTAGGCATTACTGTGGCACTGCGTAAACTTTTTTTTTTTGAGTATAGAAAACATGTATACATTTTCCTACTATAGGAAGTTGGGTTTCTCTACTCTTCCTTGCCTGAAAAAAGGGCTGGGAAGACTCTCCCCGGTTTGGCTGAGTCTCCTGGCCATTGGGCGGGTGGGGGCTTGTGTAAGAAGCTGGGTTTCTGTTGCAGTAACCTCTCACTTGTTGCCAGATTTCTGATGCACTTTGACTTGATGTGCCCTGGGTCACTGCCAATCAGGTTCCCAAGACCTGTGTTCTTTCCCAAAACTGTACCTTTGTACCCCCAATTGGCACCTCTCCAGCCAAAGATAAGTTCCTTGTTAAAGGTATCATGGGTACTAAGGCCACTATGACCAGGAAAGACTTCGAAGGGCTGTGGCACATATTGTGCCATCCTTAGAGGTCCTGTACCTTAACACACACACACACACACTGCCATTGCAGGCTGCATGTTTTGGTGCAAGTGAAGAGTCGACGTGGCACACATTTCTGTGTTCCATGCCTGCAACCTACTGCCTATTGTATAGGTCACACACCCCTCTAGCGGGTGCACTATAACACTGGTGAGGGTACAGTTGCATGAGCACTGTACCCCTAAAGTGTCTAAGTCCATTCTTAGACATTATAAGTGCAGGAACGTCATAAAGAGTATATGGGAGTTTTTCGTTACGAACTCCACAGCACCATAATGGCTTTATTGAATTCTGGGAAGATTGGTAGCAAACTTCATAGCATAAAAACCCACACTGATGCCAGTGTGGCATTTATTATACCATGTACTCAGAGGGCATCTTAGTAAACATCAGCCTCCCACCACAAGACATGTTTCTGGACCCGTGGGTTGGGAGACTTTGATCACTGAGCCCAGAAACAAAGCCTTTCCTGGGCAGAGGTGGTCACACCTCCCCCAGGTCAAGAATAGCCATTCATGGCAGGAGAGCTTTACAGGCCTAGTCGCATTTATAACTTGACCCCCAGCCTATTCTGCTATCAGAAGCAGGCCCCCTTTTCAATCTCCCCTCCTTTTCGGCAGTAAGACAGGTGGGAAAAATTAGAACAGTTCAGAAGGTGTGTCCACCTATGTTAACTCCACCCCTCAGTTGGAGGAGTTGAAGTGAAGTCCAAGCTTCAGTTCCTGTCATCTTGTAGATGGCAGGCATTCTCTAATCAGGATCAGAGATTGTGCCCACTCCCCCACATGCGGTGAGCACACCAAGGGTTTAGTCACCCTAAGGTCAGTAGCTCACTGGATACTGACTTCGAGATCCAAATAAACCCCCGAAATACAGTATTTAGTGGCAGCCTTGAACCAAGAAGACAGATTCCCCCAACCTACAAAGAAGAAGGAAGAAAGAAGATGCCATGCAGAGGAGACTGCAGAGAACTGACTTGGCTCCATCCCTACCGGCCCGTCTGCAGTTTCCAGAAAACATGTGCAAAAAAATCACCTTGTCCTGCAGACAGCGACACCCAGAACCCCTGGGTGGACTGACTACCTTCAACAAAGACCGTATCCTCTGTGAACAGCAACGCTGTTCAACAGAATCCCCAAAGAAAGACTCTGAGCCTGACTCCTGGAACCATCACTGCACCCGACGCCTATGGCCCGAGTCTGAGTGGCCCACTGGCCCCAACAAGGTCCCCCAGCATTCCAAAGTCTGAATCCATTGTGGGTTGACCCCTCTAGGACTCCCCGACGTCACCTGCAGACCCTGTAAGGAGACCCCCCCAACCGCGAGAGCCGCAGTAAGGTAAAATCGGACCTCAAAAGGCAAACTTACATCCACCTATCCCTGCACCCTGGAGAAGAGAACCTGAGGTGCACCTACGTCCCATAGTCCTCCTACTTACCTGCTCAACTGTTGGTGCATCCCAGAAGACTTCCTACACCGATATTGCAGTCAAAATCCAAAATCGGCAGCTCCCATTGAAAACGACAGAGCTCCAGATGCCAAAACAGCACCCTGCACCCTGCCGCCCTTGTGTAGTTATGGTTGCACTTTGTGTGCTAACTCGTATCCGCCTTTGCCCTGAGCTTAAGTCCAGGAGCTTTGATCCCACAACCTTTTGACCTTCTCGTGAGCAGTCACCAAACGGAGGCCCCCTTTCACCCATTGGATAACATTCAGCCTCATCACTCTGTACCCAGCCGCCCTATTGCTGCTCAGGGTACTTTGAGAGTGCATCCTTGACCCTGTGGAAATCCTGGCTCTAACCCCCAAAAAACAACTCTCAACCATAAGTACTTACCTCGAAACTGATAACATTTTTTACTCCCATAGGAATGCATTGACTGCTTTCGTGTGAAATTTGTTTTGTGTGTTGAGTTGGTTTGTATGTTATGTTATGTTATGTTAATAACTTTTATTAGGCGCACAGCTGCCCCAGCAAAGGGGCGTCCTGGCGCCTGATCAAGAACCACAACACAACAGATCGATGCTGAGAAAAGAGGGAATCAGTCAGTGGAGGCAAACAGGTGGGTTTTTATAGCGCGTCTAAAGAGAGTCAGGCTATTTAGGGCACGAACATGGACAGGGAGGGAGTTCCATAATCCAGCCGCTAAAACACAAAAGGAGCGACCTCCCATCCTACTCAGTCTGAACCTAGGCTTAATCGCCAGAAGAAGAGATTCAGACCTGAGAGACCGCGTGGGAACATAGAAAGAGACAAGGCCCACAAGGGCAGGAGGCGACGAGAGTTTCAGGATCTTAAATGTCAGACAGAGAGCCTTGAATTTGATTCTCTGTCTGACTGGCAGCCAGTGAAGGGATGTCAGGACTGCAGAGACAGAGCAACGTCTCGGGAGGCCAACAATGGCCCGCGCAGCGGCATTCTGCACCCTCTGTAGCCTAGTAGCCTCAGCCTGATTAACTCCAAGCAGCAGTGCACCCCCGTAGTCCAGCCGAGAGAGGATGGAGGCCTGGACCACCAGTTGCCGAGTAGGAGGGTCGAAGAATTTGAGGACTGGACGCAGTCCTCGCAGAATACCATAACAGGTGGCTGCAGTCTTCTTTGTGTGGCTGGTAAAAGAAAGGCTGGAATCCAGCCAGACCCCCAGGTTCTTAACTTCGGCCGCTGGGACGGGGGATACCCCCAACTCAGGAGGCCACCACTGATCTCCCCAAAGTTCCGCCTGCTTCCCTAGAATCAGGACCTTGGTTTTCTTAGCATTTAGCTGTAAGCAATTACTGCGCATCCAGTTTGCCACAGCTATTAGTCCTGCACGGAATCTGGGCGCCGTCACCTCAGGGTCCCCACTGAGTGTCACCGCCAGCTGCGTGTCGTCGGCGTACGATGTCATGGTTAAGCCACATTGTCTGACGACAGCAGCCAGCGGTTTCACATACAGGTTGAACAAAGTGGGGCTCAACGCAGAGCCCTGAGGGACTCCCAGTCCCAAAGGATGGAAAGAGGACTGACCAGGTGGAATGGCCACTTTGAAAAACCGGTCCGAAAGGAAAGAGCGGAACCATTGAAGAGCCTTCCCCTCAATACCCACTTCCTCTAGGCGCCGCATCAGAATGTCATGAGACACCGTGTCGAACGCGGCGCTCAGGTCTAACAAGAGGAGCGCCGCTGTCTGCCCCGCATCCAGCACTGAACGCAAGTGCTCGGTCATAAAGAGCAGAGCAGTTTCAGTGCTGTGTTGTGCGCGAAAACCATTCTGACTCTCGTCAAGGATATTATTACGAGAGAGGTGGGCAGACAAGATAGAGTTCACGTGTGCCTCAGTGACCTTGGCGGTCCAAGGCAGGAGAGAGATGGGCCGATAGTTCTCAGGAAGCAGGGGGTCAAGGCTGGGCTTCTTCAAAATGGGGCTAACCACTGCTTGCTTCCAGGAGGAAGGAACCACGCCCTCACTGAGCGAAAGATTAATCAAGTCCCGTATGGGCTCGCGGCAGAGGGGCGGGAGAAGAGCCATAAGCTCCGGCTTCAGCGGATCTAAGGGAGAACCAGATTTAATTTTGAGGCTCAGAGTGTCAAAAACCTCAACAGACATGACAGGCAAGGAGGACAGAGTTTCGGAAACCGAAACCTTCATGTCACTAGGTTCATCCTCGAGTACAGATGGTATAAATCCTCGATAGATTGCCTGCACCTTCTCCACGAAAAAGGAAGCCAGACTTTCACAATGAGAGTCCGTGCAGATTTGCAGCGAAGTTGCCCGTTTCCCCATCAAATCTTTGAGCACCTTAAAAATAAGTTTGGATGGGTTAGGGCTGTTGGAAAACTCAGAGGCGTAATATGCGGCCCGGGTTTGGCAGATAGCTCTATGATAGGTTTTAAGCTGGGCAAAATAAACCGATTTTAACGTGGAGTCAAAGGATTTCCTCCAGGCCCTCTCAGCTTGCCGGCATGATCTCTTAAGCTCGGCAAGGGCCTCATTATACCATGGGCTGCGCGTTTTGACATGGCATTTCGACCAGCGCATAGGTATAAGAGAATCGAGGGCAGTCAGGACCCAGTTGCAAAACTGCTCGTATCCCTGTCCCACATTCGGCAGAGTACCCAAGGGCTGTGCCTCCAATATCTTAACAAACTCCTCCAGTTTGAGTTTACGCCAGTTTCTTTTAAGGATCAGTCTGTCCACAGGTTTAAATTGTGGGTCATCTAAGGGGCATGACACTTTAACCAACAGATGGTCAGTCCATCCTACCACCATCGGGTCAGATGTCCTAGCCCGAACCAAGGTGGTGAAGAAGGGATCGAGTATATGACCTCCTATGTGGGTGGGGGAGGTAACTAGTTGGATCAATTGCATAGCTTCAAGGTCCGCTAACAAGGAGCTGATGGGTAAAGATGACGTCTGATCAAGATGTATATTGAGATCACCTACAATGTTAAAATTAGCGCATCTAGGAGCAAGCAAGCTAACCACATCAGCAAGGGCGACCTTGAAGGCAGTGTCATTCCCTGGTGGGCGATAAATAAGCAAGCCGCTGAGAGTAAATTGATGACTGACAGTAACCTTAAAAGAGGCGCTCTCGCACATCGGCAGATCAAGAGCTTTCCAATCCACCGGAAAGCAGGATTTAGTCGCCATGGCTATGCCACCTCCCCTAGACGCACGGTTCAAAGTGAACACCGTATAGGTGGAGGGAAACGCCAGATTTATTATGGCAGTGTCGGCGTCCTGCAACCAAGTCTCGGTGAGAAAAATGATGTCAGGAGAGTCCTTATCTATCATGTCCCGTAGGGACTGATGGTGCTTGACCAGTGATCTAACATTCAAGCTCCATATGCTGAGTACTCGCTCAGAGCAGTCCATGTGCGTACTTTGGGCAGTCCTTACAATAGAGCGCACCCCAATAGGGGAGGCCAATGAAAAGCAGCCACACACACAGTCATAAGGTCCCGACAGAGGAGGTAACGGATCATGACTACACTCCAAAATACCGTCTCTGATGGAAAAGAGATCGGCGCGATTGTACCTGAACGTCGCTGTGTTACACATGATGGTATGATGGCTGGGAGCCGGAGTCCATAGCCCGCACCCGCTGCCTCGACGCGGACGAGCGCAGACGGGCAGGACTCTGGCACGACTCCGGCTAAGCGACGGCGTCCCTCTGCGCGTTCCCGCTGCGCGGGAGAGGACGACTTTAAATAGGCGTCTCACTGAGCAACTCGAGCGTCGGGACGCTCCAAGATGGCGCCCGTGAAAAATCACCCTCACCCCAAACTAAGATGGCGCCCACAGGAATCCAGCCCCGGGACCCGGACCCGCCGAATGGCGGTGCGTGTTCCTCAAATTAAATGCAAGTATGGGGACAGAAGCCCAGACAAAGCGGTAAGTTAAGAACAGGGGAGAAGTAAAATAAAAGTAACCAAAATACAATAAAGGCAAGTTAAAAATCACAGCCCGCTGGCAGCGCGACCTGCGCTAGTGCAGCACTGATCAGACCGGAGTATCACACGAGTCCGCCTTAAATAGGCGTCTCACTGAGCAACTCGAGCGTCGGGACGCTCCAAGATGGCGCCCGCGAAAAATCACCCTCACCCCAAACTAAGATGGCGCCCACAGGAATCCAGCCCCGGGACCCGGACCCGCCGAATGGCGGTGCGTGTTCCTCAAATTAAATGCAAGTATGGGGACAGAAGCCCAGACAAAGCGGTAAGTTAAGAACAGGGGAGAAGTAAAATAAAAGTAACCAAAATACAATAAAGGCAAGTTAAAAATCACAGCCCGCTGGCAGCGCGACCTGCGCTAGTGCAGCACTGATCAGACCGGAGTATCACACGAGTCCGCCTTAAATAGGCGTCTCACTGAGCAACTCGAGCGTCGGGACGCTCCAAGATGGCGCCCGCGAAAAATCACCCTCACCCCAAAGTAAGATGGCGCCCACAGGAATCCAGCCCCGGGACCCGGACCCGCCGAATGGCGGTGCGTGTTCCTCAAATTAAATGCAAGTATGGGGACAGAAGCCCAGACAAAGCGGTAAGTTAAGAACAGGGGAGAAGTAAAATAAAAGTAACCAAAATACAATAAAGGCAAGTTAAAAATCACAGCCCGCTGGCAGCGCGACCTGCGCTAGTGCAGCACTGATCAGACCGGAGTATCACACGAGTCCACCTTAAATAGGTGTCTCACTGAGCAACTCGAGCGTCGGGACGCTCCAAGATGGCGCCCGCGAAAAATCACCCTCACCCCAAACTAAGATGGCGCCCACAGGAATCCAGCCCCGGGACCCGGACCCGCCGAATGGCGGTGCGTGTTCCTCAAATTAAATGCAAGTATGGGGACAGAAGCCCAGACAAAGCGGTAAGTTAAGAACAGGGGAGAAGAAAAATAAAAGTAACCAAAATACAATAAAGGCAAGTTAAAAATCACAGCCCGCTGGCAGCGCGACCTGCGCTAGTGCAGCACTGATCAGACCGGAGTATCACACGAGTCCGCCTTAAATAGGCGTCTCACTGAGCAACTCGAGCGTCGGGACGCTCCAAGATGGCGCCCGCGAAAAATCACCCTCACCCCAAACTAAGATGGCGCCCACAGGAATCCAGCCCCGGGACCCAGACCCGCCGAATGGCGGTGCGTGTACCTCAAATTAAATGCAAGTATGGGGACAGAAGCCCAGACAAAGCGGTAAGTTAAGAACAGGGGAGAAGTAAAATAAAAGTAACCAAAATACAATAAAGGCAAGTTAAAAATCACAGCCTGCTGGCAGCGCGACCTGCGCTAGTGCAGCACTGATCAGACCGGAGTATCACACGAGTCCGCCTTAAATAGGCGTCTCACTGAGCAACTCGAGCGTCGGGACGCTCCAAGATGGCGCCCGCGAAAAATCACCCTCACCCCAAACTAAGATGGCGCCCACAGGAATCCAGCCCCGGGACCCGGACCCGCCGAATGGCGGTGCGTGTTCCTCAAATTAAATGCAAGTATGGGGACAGAAGCCCAGACAAAGCGGTAAGTTAAGAACAGGGGAGAAGTAAAATAAAAGTAACCAAAATACAATAAAGGCAAGTTAAAAATCACAGCCCGCTGGCAGCGCGACCTGCGCTAGTGCAGCACTGATCAGACCGGAGTATCACACGAGTCCGCCTTAAATAGGCGTCTCACTGAGCAACTCGAGCGTCGGGACGCTCCAAGATGGCGCCCGCGAAAAATCACCCTCACCCCAAAGTAAGATGGCGCCCACAGGAATCCAGCCCCGGGACCCGGACCCGCCGAATGGCGGTGCGTGTTCCTCAAATTAAATGCAAGTATGGGGACAGAAGCCCAGACAAAGCGGTAAGTTAAGAACAGGGGAGAAGTAAAATAAAAGTAACCAAAATACAATAAAGGCAAGTTAAAAATCACAGCCCGCTGGCAGCGCGACCTGCGCTAGTGCAGCACTGATCAGACCGGAGTATCACACGAGTCCACCTTAAATAGGTGTCTCACTGAGCAACTCGAGCGTCGGGACGCTCCAAGATGGCGCCCGCGAAAAATCACCCTCACCCCAAACTAAGATGGCGCCCACAGGAATCCAGCCCCGGGACCCGGACCCGCCGAATGGCGGTGCGTGTTCCTCAAATTAAATGCAAGTATGGGGACAGAAGCCCAGACAAAGCGGTAAGTTAAGAACAGGGGAGAAGAAAAATAAAAGTAACCAAAATACAATAAAGGCAAGTTAAAAATCACAGCCCGCTGGCAGCGCGACCTGCGCTAGTGCAGCACTGATCAGACCGGAGTATCACACGAGTCCGCCTTAAATAGGCGTCTCACTGAGCAACTCGAGCGTCGGGACGCTCCAAGATGGCGCCCGCGAAAAATCACCCTCACCCCAAACTAAGATGGCGCCCACAGGAATCCAGCCCCGGGACCCAGACCCGCCGAATGGCGGTGCGTGTACCTCAAATTAAATGCAAGTATGGGGACAGAAGCCCAGACAAAGCGGTAAGTTAAGAACAGGGGAGAAGTAAAATAAAAGTAACCAAAATACAATAAAGGCAAGTTAAAAATCACAGCCTGCTGGCAGCGCGACCTGCGCTAGTGCAGCACTGATCAGACCGGAGTATCACACGAGTCCGCCTTAAATAGGCGTCTCACTGAGCAACTCGAGCGTCGGGACGCTCCAAGATGGCGCCCGCGAAAAATCACCCTCACCCCAAACTAAGATGGCGCCCACAGGAATCCAGCCCCGGGACCCGGACCCGCCGAATGGCGGTGCGTGTTCCTCAAATTAAATGCAAGTATGGGGACAGAAGCCCAGACAAAGCGGTAAGTTAAGAACAGGGGAGAAGTAAAATAAAAGTAACCAAAATACAATAAAGGCAAGTTAAAAATCACAGCCCGCTGGCAGCGCCACCTGCGCTAGTGCAGCACTGATCAGACCGGAGTATCACACGAGTCCGCCTTAAATAGGCGTCTCACTGAGCAACTCGAGCGTCGGGACGCTCCAAGATGGCGCCCGCGAAAAATCACCCTCACCCCAAACTAAGATGGCGCCCACAGGAATCCAGCCCCGGGACCCGGACCCGCCGAATGGCGGTGCGTGTTCCTCAAATTAAATGCAAGTATGGGGACAGAAGCCCAGACAAAGCGGTAAGTTAAGAACAGGGGAGAAGTAAAATAAAAGTAACCAAAATACAATAAAGGCAAGTTAAAAATCACAGCCTGCTGGCAGCGCGACCTGCGCTAGTGCAGCACTGATCAGACCGGAGTATCACACGAGTCCGCCTTAAATAGGCGTCTCACTGAGCAACTCGAGCGTCGGGACGCTCCAAGATGGCGCCCGCGAAAAATCACCCTCACCCCAAACTAAGATGGCGCCCACAGGAATCCAGCCCCGGGACCCGGACCCGCCGAATGGCGGTGCGTGTTCCTCAAATTAAATGCAAGTATGGGGACAGAAGCCCAGACAAAGCGGTAAGTTAAGAACAGGGGAGAAGTAAAATAAAAGTAACCAAAATACAATAAAGGCAAGTTAAAAATCACAGCCCGCTGGCAGCGCGACCTGCGCTAGTGCAGCACTGATCAGACCGGAGTATCACACGAGTCCGCCTTAAATAGGCGTCTCACTGAGCAACTCGAGCGTCGGGACGCTCCAAGATGGCGCCCGCGAAAAATCACCCTCACCCCAAACTAAGATGGCGCCCACAGGAATCCAGCCCCGGGACCCGGACCCGCCGAATGGCGGTGCGTGTTCCTCAAATTAAATGCAAGTATGGGGACAGAAGCCCAGACAAAGCGGTAAGTTAAGAACAGGGGAGAAGTAAAATAGAAGTAACCAAAATACAATAAAGGCAAGTTAAAAATCACAGCCCGCTGGCAGCGCGACCTGCGCTAGTGCAGCACTGATGAAACCCTAAGAAACTTTATATGTACAAAAACTGATTTACTTACCTTTTCTCTAGGAAATATCCCAGTGTGATATTTAGGCATTTCACACTGAGCAGAAAAAGTAACTTGAAAAGTAATCTGAAAAGTAATATGCAAAGTAATCTAAAAAGTAACTGAAAAGTAAGTCCAATTGTTTTATGAATAAGAGACTTGCCTGTAACCAATGCAATTGCATTCAACTGTATTCAAACTGTATTTGACTGCATTATTCTTGCAAAGTATTATCACACATACCTGTACCAGTCCTGCCTTGGTTATAGAAAATAAAATACAACTAAATAATATTGTTATACAAACAAAGTGGTCTGAGTTCAGTCTTTGAGTGTGTGGCATCATTTCTTGCCTGAGTAGGTACAATAAATGCATACAACTACCCTCTGATACAGCTTTAATGCTCGCTCACAATACCACCACATTACCACCACATATATATACATATACATTTGAAAGAGGTTGTGGTGATATATATATATATATATATATATATATATATATATATATATATATATATATATATATATATATATATATATATATATATATATATATATATATATATATATATATATTACCTACTGGCGGTCGCCAGTAGGTATATATAGTTAGGATTTTTTCTCTATGGGATTTTTGAAAATTCTATGTCTAATAACTTTGGCGTTTGTGGACGGATTTGGCTGACATTTTCAGGAAAATGGCACATTTTGTTTCTGAGTAGCCCTTGAAAATTTGGGGGGGGTTCGTCAAGGGGGGGCCGAGAAAAAAGGGGTGTCCCAAAACGTGTTTTTAACATTGAGTTTTCCATAGGGCGGTTGGCCTCACTTTTAGCCCGAACGGCTGAATGGATTTGCACGAAACTTGGCAAAATTGTAGGGACTGGTAGCCCGATGTGCCTTTGCTAGGTCTCAATATATGTGCTTCAGTGGATTTTGAGAAATTAACGTTCAAAAAAAGATATATATCTGTAACAGCGGACCGGGCAGCGCTCCGGTTCGCGGACTTTTCGCGG
The DNA here is from genome assembly GCF_964261635.1 of Lissotriton helveticus. Lineage (NCBI taxonomy): Eukaryota > Metazoa > Chordata > Amphibia > Caudata > Salamandridae > Lissotriton > Lissotriton helveticus. Next base: position 647,119,064 of record NC_136070.1, read on the forward strand.
TACGGAGCTTTGTGAAGCGAAGCTGATTGGTTCTCCGGCGTCTGTGAACATTCCAAACAGTCCGTAGCAGCCGCCATCTTGTCTCTCGCGGTAGGATCGAGAGACAAGAGGAGGCCAAAGCGAAGGGGCAAATGACCATAAGGGGGCATAGTAGATCCTCGCTGACCCCCTAGGTTTGATGTGGAGGTTTTAAAAGGGCCCCGCGGGGCAAAAAAAAAAAATAATAATAATAATCGAACGGCTGAATGGATTTGCACGAAACTTGGTAAAATATTAGGGACTGGTAGCCCGATGTGCCTTTGCTAGGTTTCAATATATGTGCTCCAGTGGATTTTGAGAAATTAACGTTCAAAAAAAGATATATATCTGTAACAGCACTCCGCTTCGCGTAACGGAGGTTTGCGAAGCTGATTGGTTCTCCGGCGTCTGTAAACATTGCAAACAGTCCGTAGCGGCCGCCATCTTGTCTCTCGGTAGGATCGAGAGACAAGAGGAGGCCAAAGCGAAGGGGCAAATGACCATAAGGGGGCATAGTAGATCCTCCTTGACCTCTTAGGTTTGATGTGGAGGTTTTAAAAGGGCCCCGCGGGGCAAAAAAAATAATAATAATAATAATCGAACGGCTGAATGGATTTGCACGAAACTTGGCAAAATTGTAGGGACTGGTAGCTCGATGTGCCTTTGCTAGGTCTCAATATATGTGCTTCAGTGGATTTTGAGAAATTAACGTTCAAAAAGAAGATATATATCTGTTACAGCGCTCCGCTTCGCGGAGATAAAATTATATCTGTATTACCTAGCTGTTGCTAACACCAGTTAGCGACGGCTAGTAGGAGATAGCGACCATCTTGGGCCCCACTTTGCATGTGAGTGATATTTATCACTAATGACATGCAAAGTGGGCATGCCAAGATGTTAGCGACTGGAAACAGTCGCTAACATCGCTATCTCCTATTATCAACTTTTGGAAATATTCGCGATAAGCGCGAATATCTCCAAAAGCTAGCACCTGCCCTGAGCAGTTCTTAGCCATGTTATCCAATGGGAGGTGGATAACATGGCTAAGAGCATTAGCTCGGTAATGCATGAATATCGCTGAGTTTTCAGCGATATTAATGCATTGCGGTCGTTTTTTATCGTATTTGCGATAAACCTTGATAATAGCAAGGTTTATCTGCGATAATTTCTGACGATGCTTAGCGGTAAAAAAATCGTTGCTAAGCATCGTTAGGGATAAATATCGCTTAACTTTGGTAATATGCCCCAACGTCTGTTAACGTTCGATTCGAAGGAAATCAGGAAGTGTTGAAAAACATTGTCTGCGCCATCTTGCCTTTTTTCAAATGCCACACTTTTGTCGTGCACGGCAGTCATTTTAGATGCCTTGACCAGACCCACTCTGTGCACGCTGTCGATCCTTAGCATGGCTCCCCACCCTCGCAAGCATCTCCCCCAGGCAGTGGTCACCCCCGCTCTCTGTCTTATGCATGGGTAATAAACCACCCCCCATCTGCGCTGCTCTTCCCTGAGAATCACACCCTGTGCCCGCCCGACACCTCCCTTTCGCCCTATTCACTTCCGCACCCTCTGACACTCCTTTTCCTCTGTGTCCGATTGTCCAGGCCGGTCCTAGGGTATCAGCTAGCCCTGCAGATGTAGTTTATGGCCCCAGCTGTAAAGAATCACCCCTCTTCAAAGGAGTTATAGTAGATCAAGGCCCACACTCGATGAGATCCGTCACAGCAGACGCGTTCCTATTATCTGAAAACCATCCTGTATTGTGATTGGGGAGGGGACCGAGCCTGAAGCGGAAGATTCCAGGGATGACTCTTTGTACATCAAAGTTTTTACAATTATGTGTCACATTAAAAATATATAGCACTCCAACAAAGTAGTAAGATTATAAAACTTTAATAACTTATAAATATATACAAGAAAACAAAAACAGTAATAACATATAAACATTTTTAGGGAAAAACAACGAAGTAGCGGTCGGCTGTGCGAATAGTCCCAACGCAGCACAACGTCCAGATTTCTGGCGTGGGGCGTCGCGGGGGGTGGGTCATCAGTAGCAAACTGTTGTGCGAATAGTTCCAAGGCAGCAGAACGATGGCACCAAGGTGATGTCCAGTAAGTTGCCGCACTGGTTTTGGTATCCTACAATGCTGCTCCGAATAACGGCGTGGGGCGCCCCGGGGGAGGCGGCGTGAACGGGCCTCTCCAGGTGGAGTCTCGTCTGTTGTAGTGGGGCGCCCCTTTACCGTTTCAGTTGCCATTCCGTCCGCTTTTGGTCCACTGTGTCAAAAGCCGCAATTCAGCTGAGTTGCGCCCACTCTTGCGGTGCAGCGATAGGCGGCTGTCACAGGACTCTCAAAATGGCGGCAGGCTGTTTCCTTTTTGGGCCTGGTCCACTGAAATGGCCCTGGGACACCTTGGAAATCGGACGCTTGTCTGCTAGGTCTTGGACCCCATTCTAGAAAGCGTCCCCTCCGCCTTGAAGATTCTACAAAAGTCTTGGGGGCCCCCGACTCCTGCAGGTTTCAGGTGGGGAGCGGCTGCCATGATTGCTCGCGGAATGACCACGACGGAGCTACGAGATGGTGGTGCTCTCATGCTGACGCCAGCTTCAGTCTGAAACATCCAGAAACAAGGTGGGGCTTTCATCGTTTGGGAAAAAAAAAAGTTTTCATCCAATGAAAAGTGTTGTTTTTAGGTCATATGATCAAGCATTCCATCATTAGGAAACCAAAAGTAAAATGAACCAATGAAAAGTTTTATAAACAAGTCACATGACCTGTTATGCGGCATAGGGTATAAAATGCGGAGAAAATACGTTGGCACGTGAGGCGGCGTCAGTAGCGGACCGATGTGCGAATAGGCCGAAGGCAACACAACGCGCCAGGATCCGGATGGCACCGAGGTGGTGTCCAGCAAGTTGCAGCACTGGTGTGGCCATCCTACAATGCTGAAAGTCGGCGTGGGGCGCCCCGTTGGCCTGTGAGTTTGCGTCAGTAGCGGACCGATGTGCGAATAGGCCGAAGGCAGCACAACGCGCCAAGATCCGGATGGCACCGAGGTGGTGTCTAGTAAGTTGCCGCACTGATGTGGCCATCCTACAATGTTGAAAGTCGGCGTGGGGCGCCCCGTTGGCCTGTGAGATGGCGTCAGTAGCGGACCGATGTGCGAATGGGGCCAAAGGCAGCGCAACAATATTTTCTGACTAGAAGACACCACAAGGCGCTGAGATGCCAAGATTCGGATGGCACCGAGGTGGTGTCTAGCAAGTTGTGGCACTGGTGTGGCCATCCTACAATGGTAAAAGTCGGCGTGGGGCGCCCTGTTGGCCTGTGAGATGGTGTCAGTTGCGGACCGATGTGCGAATGGGGCCAAAGGCAGCGCAACAATATTTTCTGAATAGAAGACACCACAAGGCGCTGAGATGCCAAGATCCGGATGGCACCGAGGTGGTGTCTAGCAAGTTGTGGCACTGGTGTGGCCATCCTACAATGGTAAAAGTCGGCGTGGGGCGCCCTGTTGGCCTGTGAGATGGTGTCAGTAGCGGACCGATGTGCGAATGGGGCCAAAGGCAGCGCAACAATATTTTCTGTATGGAAGATACCACTAGGCGTTGAGATGCCAAGATCCGGATGGCACCGAGGTGATGTCTAGCAAGTTGCTGTACTGGTGTGGCCATCCTACAATGCTGAAACTCGGCGTGGGGCGCCCCGTTGGCCTGTGAGGTGGCATCAGTAGCGGACCGATGTGTGAATAGGCCGGAACCAGCACAAGGCGCCAAGATCCGGATGTCACCGTGGTGGTTTCATAGTTGAGAGGCACTTCATCTGCAGTGGGGCGCCGAGATCCGGATGGCACCGAGGTGATGTCTAGCAAGTTGCTGTACTGGTGTGGTCATCCTACAATGCTGAAACTCGGCGTGGGGCGCCCCATTAGCCTGTGAGATGGCGTCAGTAGCGGACCGATGTGCGAATGGGGCCAAAGGCAGCGCAACAATATTTTTGGAATAGAAGACACCACAAGGCGCTGAGATTCGGTTAGCACCGAGGTGGTGTCTAGCAAGCTATGCAGCTGAGTTGCGTGCGCACTTGCGGCGAATAGGTCGAAGGCAGCACAACAATGTTTTCTGAATAGAAGACACCACAAGGCGCTGAGATTCGGTTACCACCGAGGTGATGTCTAGCAAGTTGCCGCACTGGTGTGGCCATCCTACAATACTGCTCCGAATAACGGCGTGGGGTGCCCGAAGGGGGGGGGTGAGGCGGCGTGAACGGGCCTTCCTAGGTGGAGGCTCGTCTGCTGTAGTGGGGCACCCCTTTACCGTTTCAGTTGCCATTCAGCTGAGTTTCGGCTGCTCTTGATGCTACAGCGACAGGCGGCTGCAACAGGACTCTCAAAATGGCGGCCTGTTCTTTGGATTTGGGCCTGGTCCACTAAAATGGCCCTGGGACACCTTAGAACTCGGACGCTCGATTTTTTTTTCCTTTCCTGTACATGCAAAAAAAGGTAAATGCCCGGTACGTTACACGCTTCATCTGCCACGATGAACTCTCCAGAGGAACCGAAAAAAAATATAGTTATGGTAACTATACCATGCATCGTCATATGGAGAGGTGGCACCAATGAATTATAGTGCTGCATAAAAGAGAGATTTGGAGGAGAACCCCTGACCTGCTAGTACATTCATCAAAGAAGTGGCACTGACAGCATCAGAGGCAAGGGAAACGGTCCCAAATATTTAGAAGAACTTTGGAAAGATTAAAATGACATGTTTAGATTGTGGCAAATTAATTTCATGTGGACAGATGAGTGTTACTCTAATAAATACAGCATATGAACATCATCATAGTCGATGGTTGGTAGAGACATTTTGACTATATCCTGGACCTGCCCGTCCTCGCCCAAAATGGCGCCGGAATAAATGGGACTCGTAACTCCTTGTTGTGTACCGGTTGCAGAACCTTGAAATCACGAGATACGTATGCAGTTTTGAAGCACATGGCGGGCGGGGACGAGAATTGATTGAATATTTCGACATCCCTATTGATATTAAGTTCTGATGTGTTATTGATTACTGTACTATTGAAAGTTCGAATTAACGTCACCCATGGTACTTGCCCGCAAATGTATATCTAGATAATTTTATTGTAACTGGCCCTGTCGTATTTTAATTATAAAATGTACGTCCACCGATTCCGTAACTGTTAGACACCTTAGTTCTTGCAACCTAATGGCCCGCCCGTTACGTTCCTCTACAGTGTAAATGTCTACTCATCATATACGATTACAGTTTGCTCCATGGCCGGCCCACGTGGTTATAGGCTCGTATTTGTATAATGAAATTTTCACAATAAAGGTTTTTAAAAGAAAACATGGTAGTAGTATATACATTGGTAAAGTTTTTAATAATAGTCACTGTTTTAGAATCATTAAAAGGCAAGTGAAATAAAGCAGACCAATTACATGAAGGGTAAAAGGTATAATACGAAGGAACGCAGTAAAGATAAATGGTCAAGGGCTGTTGTGTTTTCTACTCCTGCAACATAAAGTGATCGATAAGAATCTCATATTCAGGCGTATCGGCGACTAAGACAGCAGGTCGATCCTCTTTTGCTCAACGGCTCCGTCATGGGACGAAGAAACGCTCTTTTTCTCGAAAAAAGAATATATTTTACTTGCAGGACAGTTGTAAATTTTCCGGGAAAGTACATTAGCCTGGAACATTATAACATATATTTAAGAAAAAATAATGTTCGGAAGTAATAAAAAGCGTAATTTTTAGGTCATATGACCAAGCCTTTCATCATTAGAATAAGAAAAGTAAAATGAACCAATGAAAAGTTTTAACAAGTCACATGACTTGTTATGCTTACGTTACGCGCTGCGCGCCCCGGATGACTTCCGGATGCGCTAACGCAGCGCGTCATATGACGCATTAAGCGACAACGCAGGTCCAGAATATAGTCAAAATGTCTCCACCAACCAGCGGTCGGAACACAACCCCTTTCAGCAGGCTAAATAGTTCTGTTAAATGACAACAGAAGGGACAGGCAACAAGAACCATCAGTCAAAGAGGGGAGGGCTAGTTCTTCTCTACCGGGTTACATTGGGGCGCTACCGGAACTGATCGAATTGGTAGTCTACAGTGTTTCTGGATGTTTCAGACTGAAGCTGGGTTTAGCATGAGAGCAGCACCATTTCGTAGCTCCGTCGTGGCCATTCCGCAACCAATCATGGCAGCCGCTCTTTATCGTTATTTTGGGCGGGGTGGGTGGCGGAGCCGAGCTGTTTTGCAGCCATCATTGTGTGGAGTTCAGTTCATCTCACTAGTTTTGTATTTGTCATGAGGGATTGTTCCTAATGTTTCTATTTTAGCGAGGTCAAAAAGAGATCCCATTAGTGGCCTACTGATTTTGCTCGATTCCTTTTCTTTTTTTTTTACACGATTTTTCGTTATCTGCAAAGACTAAACAGAGTATTGCGACTCTGTGTTTGTTTGTAAATAGAGAATGAACCAAAGAGAACCAATTCTAAAACAGTAAATACTTGGATAACAATCAATCAAATGGAGAGAGAAGCAGGCACGACGTATTACAACGGGGGTAAAGGCCTGCGTTAACTACCTTTCACTATCTGCAAAGAGAGAGTACTCCTAATAGAAATGAGGGGGGGGGGGCACCATTCAAAGCAGATCAGTGTGCATAAACACGAAAATGTTTTCACTTACCACGTACTTGACATTCGACAGCTTATGATATTTGCTATTAAAAAAACATTGAAATTCACTGAAAAAACCATAGGTTATAGACCATATATAGTTAGGAATTAGCATTTACAAAACCTTGAAAATTCACTGAAAAAACCATAGGTTATAGACCATATATAGTTAGGAATTAGCATTTAAAAAACCTTATTTTACTCACACAAAACCATTGAAATTCCATATATAGTTAGTTGCACTAACTATATATCGCGCACCCGCAATCCACTGCTGATGATGTCACATATTACATCATTCATGACATGGTCAGTGACATCACTGATGACATCACTGATGACATCTCAAATGACATCACTGATGACATCACTGATGACATCTCATTTGACATCAATGACCACATCACTGATGATATCATTCATGTGACAATACAATGCATCTCCTCACATTTTAATATAACCTCTGTTTCACCCAGTGTTAAATACAGAGTATAATTTTTGAAACCATTGACACACCAATACTAGTTACTACATACGCACTCACTGATTCCTACGTCTACACACACATTCACTCATTCACCCATACAATCATTCATACATACAATCACTCATGTTTACAACACTATCATATGCACTCATACACCTATACAGACACTCACACTCTGCCACTCATCCATGGAGTTACTCACACACCTAGTCAGTCCTGTAAAGAATCAATCACACTTCCATTTTCTTGTCTATACAGTTAAACATAGAGCACCTTACATTTTCAAACATATACTAACACATACTTACTTTCTTATACAATCATTGATACAAGTACACATTGATCTGCACAGAGTCACACACCTCCCAGCCAGCCACACACACACTCAGTCTCCCATACAAATACTTGGACAATCAATCTATAACCCATATAGTTAATCATATAGCTACTGATCAACACATGCAGCAGTTTACAGAACAACAGACATAATGATGCACAAATTAAGACAGTTTAGTCACTAACCCATGCACTCAGTGAGACACATTTAATCACTCACTCATACATTCAGTCATGCACCTACTAAATCCTTCGTCCAGACACTTATACATCTACTCATTCTTCAATATGTAAAACATATTTAAACTTTACAGAAACACACAGTCACTGGATGATGTCATCAGTGATGTCATCAGTGATGTCATTTGAGATGTCATCAGTGATGTCATCGGTGATGTCACTGACCATGTCATGAATGATGTAATATGTGACATCATCAGCAGTGGATTGCGGGTGCGCGATATATAGTTAGTGCAACTAACTATATATGGAATTTCAATGGTTTTGTGTGAGTAAAATAAGGTTTTTTAAATGCTAATTCCTAACTATATATGGTCTATAACCTATTGTTTTTTCAGTGAATTTTCAAGGTTTTGTAAATGCTAATTCCTAACTATATATGGTCTATAACCTATGTTTTTTTCAGTGAATATATATATATATATATATATATATATTACCTACTGGCGGTCGCCAGTAGGTATATATAGTTAGGATTTTTTCTCTATGGGATTTTTGAAAATTCTATGTCTAATAACTTTGGCGTTTGTGGACGGAATTGGCTGAAATTTTCAGGAAAATGGAACATTTTGTTTCTGAGCAGCCACTGAAAATTTGGGGGGGGTTTGTCAAGGGGGGGCTGAGAAAAAAGGGGGGTCCCAAAACGTGTTTTTAACATTGAGTTTTCCATAGGGCGGTTGGCCTCACTTTTAGCCCGAACGGCTGAATGGATTTGCACGAAACTTGGCAAAATTGTAGGGACTGGTAGCCCGATGTGCCTTTGCTAGGTCTCAATATATGTGCTGCAGTGGATTTTGAGAAATTAACGTTCAAAAAAAGATATATATCTGTAACAGCGGACCGGGCAGCGCTCCAGTTCGCGTACTTTTCGCGTTACGGAGCTTTGTGAAGCGAAGCTGATTGGTTCTCCGGCGTCTGTAAACATTCCAACCAGTCCGTAGCGGCCGCCATCTTGTCTCTCGGTAGGATCGAGAGACAAGAGGAGGCCAAAGCGAAGGGGCAAATGACCATAAGGGGGCATAGTAGATCCTCCCTGACCCCCTAGGTTTGATGTGGAGGTTTTAAAAGGGCCCCGCGGGGCAAAAAAAAAAAAATAATAATAATAATCGAACGGCTGAATGGATTTGCACGAAACTTGGCAAAATATTAGGGACTGGTAGCCCGGTGTGCCTTTGCTAGGTCTCAATATATGTGCTCCAGTGGATTTTGAGAAATTAACGTTCAAAAAAAGATATATATCTGTAACAGCGCTCCGCTTCGCGTACTTTTCGCGTTACGGAGCTTTGCGAAGCTGATTGGTTCTCCGGCGTCTGTAAACATTCCAAACAGTCCGTAGCGGCCGCCATCTTGTCTCTCGGTAGGATCGAGAGACAAGAGGAGGCCAAAGCGAAGGGGCAAATGACCATAAGGGGGCATAGTAGATCCTCCCTGACCTCTTAGGTTTGATGTACCATTTTGCCAAGTTTGGTGTAATTTCGTTCAGCCATTCAGGCTGTAGACGTATCTAAATGTCCTATGGAAAATTGCATGGGGAAAACACATTTGAAAGTGTTGAAATTTAGAACCAATTAAAATGTTACTTTGGTTTTGTATTTGTGTGTGATGAAAGTTAATTGGTTATGTATATATCTAAAATGAGAGGAAACCACAGCCATTTTGTGATACTACTGTCTGAGGTATATTTGTGAGGAATTTTTGGTGCTCAATTTCTGGTGTTTGATTTACACAGTACTAACACTTCTCCTACTTTTAAAAAGGTGAGTTGTTAATTTGTAAGGGGAACTATGTTGTACACTTTAAGATAATTTGAAAAATCTTTTCTGTTATTTATTTACAGTCCTTCTGTTATACTAAATACTTGATAAAGTTAGTTTTATATTATGTATTACTAAAAACGATAAATGAAAGTGATTATTTTTTTCTGCAATTTACAGCAAGCAATTTCAAAATAAAATGGCTCACAATGAAGAGACCGTGGCAATTTCTTTTGAATTATCCACTACATTTATTGAAATTGACAGCACCAATAATGAAATATTCTCACAAGGAGGAGATGACTTGATTGATTTTTTTGATCAATCTCTTGATGGCGAATTTATCGAATGTTTGGAGACCATAGAGTTACAAGAATCATCATTGCAGACTTTTCATGAGGAGATTCCTGATGAGATGATTGAAGAGGAAATTCCTGATGAGGACATGTTACTAGTTCTTTCAAATTTTGAAAATTCAGAAGAATAAATTTATATTTAGAAATCAAAAATTGTTTGAGACATTATTCATTTTTATTTTTAATTTATGAGGTTGTAGCGAAGTGATTGTAGTATAAAATGAGACTTATAGTATAGAGTGCAACATTTTTATGTTACATGGTAAGTTTACTCATATTTACTTTCCTTCTCCCACTATATTATCTCCAATGTGTATTTGACATCTCTTCTTCATCTCCGGCCTCCTTTCTCTCACTGTCTGTGTCTGATGCATCTTATCGCTGCCATTTTGTGTAATTACAGAAGAGAGTAAAATAAAATAGTTCGGAACGTGAAAAGGGGGCAAAGTAGAGTACCCCTCACCCCCTAGGCCTTCTCAGGCGGTCCCAAAAGGATCAGTTTCTGTTTTCCTGAGAGATTATGGTATGAGTTCCATATACCACAATAACTTGCATTACAACATGCAAGATATCTATCTCCTATTACCAACTTTTGGAGATATTCGCGCTAAGCGCGAATATCTCCAAAAACTAACACCTGCCCTGAGCAGTTCTTAGCCATGTTATCCAATGGGAGGTGGATAACATGGCTAAGAGCATTAGCTCGGTAATGCATGAATATCGCTGACTTTTTAGCGATATTCATGCATTGCGGCCGTTTTTTATCGCATTTGCGATAAACCTTGATAATAGCAAGGTTTATCTGCGATAATTTCTGACGATGCTTAGCGGTAAAAAAATCGTTGCTAAGCATCGTTAGCGATAAATATCGCTTAACTTTGGTAATATGCACCAACGTCTGTTAACGTTCGATTCGAAGGAAATGAGGAAGTGTTGAAAAACATTGTCTGCGCCATCTTGCCTTTTTTGAAATGCCACACTTTTGTCGTGCACGGCAGCCATTTTAGATGCCTTGACCAGACCCACTCTCTGCACGCTGTTGATCCGTAGCATGGCTCCCCACCCTCGCAAGCATCTTCCCCAGGCACTGGTCACCCCCGCTCTCTGTCTTATGCATCGGCAATAAACCTCCCCCCATCTGCGCTGCTCTTCCCTGAGAATCACACTCTGTGCCCGCCCAACACCTCCCTTTCGCCCTATTCACTACCGCACCCTCTGACACTCCTCTTCCTCTGTGTCCGATTGTCCAGGCTATCAGCTAGCCCTGCAGATGTAGTTTATGGCCCCAGCTGTAAAGAATCACCCCTCTTCAAAGGAGTTATAGTAGATCAAGGCCCACACCCGATGAGATCCGTCAAACCACACGCGTTCCTACTATCTGAAAACCATCCTGTATTGTGATTGGGGAGGGGACCGAGCCTGAAGCGGAAGATTCCAGGGATGACTCTTTGTACATCAAAGTTTTTACAATTATGTGTCACATTAAAAATATATAGCACTCCAACAAAGTAGTAGGAATATAAAACTTTAATAACTTATAAATATATACAACAAAACAAAAACAGTAAAAACATTTAAACAATGAAGAGACCGTGGCAATTTCTTTTTCGAATTATCCACTACATTTAATGAAATTGACAGCACCAATAATGAAATATTCTCACAAGGAGGAGATGACTTGAATGATTTTTTTGATCAATGTCTTGATGGCGAATTTATCGAATGTTTGGAGACCATAGAGATACAAGAATCATCATTGCAGACTTTTCATGAGGAGATTCCTGATGAGATGATTGAAGAGGAAATTCCTGATGAGGACATGTTAGTAGTTCTTTCAAATTATGAAAATTCTGAAGATGGTGCCTGGGTGCCGCACTGATTTGGGTATCCGGCGTGGGGCATCCCGGGGGGTGGGTTGTCAGTAGCGGTCTGTTGTGCGAATAGTTCCAAGGCAGCAGAACGCGCTGAAATCTGGATGGCACGAAGGTGATGTCTAGTAAGTTGCCGCCCAGCAAATAACGGCGTGGGGCGCCGCGGGGGGGGGGAGGCAGTCCAAAGTTCCGTTAAAAGGGCCAAGGAAAGGATCGGTGGTTTGAACCATCAGTCAAAAAGGGGAGGGGGTGCAACAATTTTTCCTACCGGGTCACACTGTGCTTTCACCGGAACTGAGGTCTGCAGGTTTCTAGTCATTCAAACTGAGGCTGGCGCCAGCATGGGAGCGCCGACGTCCCGCGGCTACAGTTTCGTCACTCCACGGGCGATCATGGCAGTCATTCCCCATCGGGGGTGTCTGCGGGGGTCGGGGACTCCCGCGGCTCCTCTAGAATCTTCAAGGTCGTGGAGGACTACGGTGGTGGAGTCAACCAGTGACCGGGCCATTTCTTCATGCTGGGCCCGCTCTTGCCAGGTCGACCGCCATTTTGAGAGTTCGGTAGCTACTGGCGATCGCGGGGTCAAATGAGCGGACGGGCTCCACCCTGCCGGCCGAGACGTTGCAGCATCGCCACAGTGGAAGAACCCTTTTCCGGGCGCCTGGAGCGCTGAGGGTGCAGCTGGGAAGCCTCCACCTGGGGAGGCGGGAGAGGCCTGTTCGCACCGTCTCTCCCACCCAGTGCACCCCACGGCATCTCGCTTGACATTTGTTATGGCCGGACCAGGCGATTAATACGAGGGGGGGGGGTCGGAGGCATGTGCAAGACATCCCCCCCCAGTGTTGTCGCAGCCATTATAAAAGAAAGAAGAAATGTCCCGTTCGTCTTTGGGCCGGACCTCCGGTGGATGGAGGCCGGACGCCCTTTGCTCTGGCCCCATGAACGGGTTCCTTTGCTCATCCGGTGGGGCAGGCCTTGGCGTGTGGTGCCTCTCCTGGGCCTTTCGTGCAGTGGCCTCTCCACTCCCAGGCCCTCCATGGATGCTGGCCCAGACTGGGAGAGAGAGGGTCTAACCTGCAATTCTCCAGGGTTACCGCCACCGCGGCCGGATCCCGTCGGCCTAGGCCTCTGGTTGATGGTGGCAGGACTGGGAGAGGGGAGGGTCGAGGACACAGACATTCCCCCTTGCAACTCTCCAGGGTTGTCGTAGCAATCCCCCTGGCCGTGTCCCGCTGGCCTCGGCCTCTCCTCCGGCTACACCCTACGTGATGATCTCCTGGCCGACGGTTGGCAGCAGGACCCGCCTTATATGTGTTGCTTCCGGCTGGGCGTAGCCGGAAACCTGTTTCTCAAACAAAGGATATTGAGGCAAATGTGGCGCATACTCTCTTCTTAACCTATTGTATTCCTTAACACAATCTAGATCCGCACAAATGTTTGTGACATCACACTCAATCAAGTACAATCCCGATAAAGTTTCCAGAATGGGGCGGATGTCTGCTGACTTGTATCTTTCCCAGTTTGCCGTTATTTGGGCGTGGCAGGCGGTGGGATAGACACGTTTTGGGGCAGTGAGGGGCGATGAAGCCTCGTTGCCTTGTGGCCGTTGCAATGTCACACTTGGTTTCTCTTACTGTTTTCAGGTTTCTTATTACGGGCTTACTTCTAACGTTTCTTGTTTCTAGGACAATAATAGGTTTTATCATTACGTATTGTTATCGTTTCTTTGTTTGTTATTTAATAAAAAGTTCATCAGTGGCCTACTGATTTTTGTTTTCCTATTCCTTTCTTTCCAGGTTGTTTCATGCTAAAGTTTCTGTTAACAGGATACAGTGATCACTTCGTTATTATTGCATATGTCCTTTTCACTAGGGGTGCTCTCTGGTCGGGCCAGATGACCTATCTCTAGTAAATGGTCCGGGTGAAACAGGTGCATCAATCAGTGGGAGTAGATAGGCATGACAGATTACAACGGGGGACAAAGGTCCGCATTACCTACCCTTTCACTACTTGCAAAGATTTTCCTACGTTTATTTGCAAACAGGGAATACCTCCAAAAAGAACCAATTCCCAAACAGTCAATGTTCGGGCAAACAATCAATCAATGAGGAACGAAATAGGCACGACGTGTTAAAGGTTTGCGTTACCTACCTTTCACTATCTGCAAAGGGAGAGAGAATATTCCTATTCTTCCTCGTTTGCAGGCAGAGAAGATCCTTAAGAGAACCAACTTCGAACAATTCAATGCTCGATTCAAACAATCAACAAGGGGTACTGTGAACACAAATGAACGCCGCTTACGTACATACACATTGCTATTTTCAACAGGTTGTTCCTAATGTTTCTATTTTAGCCAGGTCAAAAAGAGATCCCATTAGTGGCCTACTGATTTTGCTCGATTCCTTTTGTTTTTTTACACGATTTTTCGCTATCTGCAAAGACTAAACAGAGTATTGCGACTCTGTGCTTGTTTGTAAATAGAGAATGAACCAAAGAGAACAATCAATGAAATGGAGAGAGAAGCAGGCACGACGGATTACAACGGGGGCAAAGGCCTGCGTTAACTACCCTTCACTATCTGCAAAGAGAGAGTACTCCTAATAGAAATGAGGGGGGGGCAGCATTCAAAGCAGATCAGTGTGCATAAACACGAAAATGTTTTTACTTACCACGTACTTGACATTCGACAGCTTATGATATTTGCTATTAAAAAACCATTGAAATTCACTGAAAAAACCATAGGTTATAGACCATATATAGTTAGGAATTAGCATTTACAAAACCTTGAAAATTCACTGAAAAAACCATAGGTTATAGACCATATATAGTTAGGAATTAGCATTTAAAAAACCTTATTTTACTCACACAAAACCATTGAAATTCCATATATAGTTAGTTGCACTAACTATATATCGCGCACCCGCAATCCACTGCTGATCATGTCACATATTACATCATTCATGACATGGTCAGTGACATCACTGATGACATCACTGATGACATCTCAAATGACATCACTGATGACATCATCTAGTGTCTGTGTGTTTTTGTAAAGTTTAAATATGTTTTACATATTGAAGAATGAGTGGATGTATGGAAGACTGAGTGTGTGTGTGACTGGCTGGGAGGTGTGTGACTCTGTGCATATCAATGTGTACTTGTATCAGTGATTGTATAAAAGAGTAAGTATGTGTTAGTATATGTGTGAAAAGTATGGTGTTCTGTGTTTAACTGTATAGATGAGGAAATCGAAGTGTGATTGATTCTTCACAGGACTGACTAGGTGTATGAGTGCATATGATAGTGTTGTAATAATGAGTGACTGTATGTATGAGTGATTGTATGGGTGAATGAGTGAATGTGTGTGTAGACATAGGAATCAGTGAGTGCGTATGTAGTAACTGGTATTGGTGTGTCATGATGTCATCAGTGATGTCATTTGAGATGTCATCAGTGATGTCATTTGAGATGTCATCAGTGATGTCATCAGTGATGTCACTGAAGTATGGTGTTCTGTGTTTAACTGTATAGATGAGGAAATGGAAGTGTGATTGATTCTTTACAGGACTGACTAGGTGTGTGAGTAACTCCATGGATGAGTGGCAGTGTGTGAGTGTCTGCATAGGTGTATGAGTGCATATGATAGTGTTGTAATAATGAGTGACTGTATGTATGAGTGATTGTATGGGTGAATGAGTGAATGTGTGTGTAGATGTAGGAATCAGTGAGTGCGTATGTAGTAACTGGTATTGGTGTGTCATGATGTCATCAGTGATGTCATTTGAGATGTCATCAGTGATGTCATCAGTGATGTCATTTGAGATGTCATCAGTGATGTCATCAGTGATGTCACTGACCATGTCATGAATGATGTAATATGTGACATGATCAGCAGTGGATTGCGGGTGCGCGATATATAGTTAGTGCAACTAACTATATATGGAATTTCAATGGTTTTGTGTGAGTAAAATAAGGTTTTTTAAATGCTAATTCCTAACTATATATGGTCTATAACCTATGGTTTTTTCAGTGAATATATATATATATATATATATATATATATACTAGCAGCCCGTCCCGACGTTGTCCGGGTATGAATTGCTGCCGGCCAGTAGTATATTGTTGTATAGGATTTCGTTTTGATAGCATTTCTTATCTGTGACAGGCCTGTGAAACTCTCCGATTCACAGTGCACTGTTGATGCACTTAAGAGTGCGCGTTCAGCAGTGTGTGAACTCGAGTTTCCCTACTTTATTTTTCCTTGCAATATTATATAGCGCGAACTCGACAACATGGCATGAGCACAATTTACATTACAGAATAACACATTCATTTGTGGTAGGCACGGGGAGACAAAGCGATTTGCCTAGAATCACAGGATATTGAGCTGATGCCGAGATTCGAACGTAGCTCCCCAGGCTCTAAAGTTCGCAATTCTAGAACTTGTGGCGGGAGGTGTGTCTAAAAGTGTATGTCGGTGCTGGCCATCAATGAGAGAGACCTGTGCAATTTTCAAATGAGTGGTGAAAAAATATGAGTATGTTGCTGGAGATGTGGGCCGCCGTGCCACCAATGTACTTACCGGGGAGGGTAAACACCCATTATTCCGCAACTTTCTTTCCGCATACCATCACTTCGCATACTTTCATTACGAAAGTACCATGACTCCGCAATGCCATTATAACGCATGCATTACATTTTATATGCTTTTACCACGCATACATTTACAACGAAATTTGTTGTAAATGCATGAATGGTAAAAGCATGTTTTTTTAATGTTTGGATAAGGTAAGTATGGGTATAGGGGTATATGTTTTGGGGTGTTTGGGTATTTTAAGGGTTCAGATATAGTTTTGGGTTATGGGGTACAGGGGTAGTTTTAGGGTTTAGGGATAGGTATGCGTTTTGGGGTACAGGGTATTTTTAGGGTTCAGGGCTAGGTTTGGGTTTTGGGGTATAGGGGTATTTTTAGGGATCAGGGGTAGGTTTGGGTTTTGGGGTACAGGGGTATTTTAAGGGTTCAGGGCTAGGTTTGGATTTTGGGTACAGGGGTATTTTTAGGGTTCAGGGCTAGGTTTTGGGGTACAGGGGTATTTTAGGGTTCAGGGGTAGGTTTGGGTTTTGGGGTACAGGGGTATTTTTAGGGTTATGGGGTAGGTTTGGATTTTGGGGTACAGGGGTATTTTAAGGTTTCAGGGCTAGGTTTGGGTTTTGGGGTACAGGGGTATTTTAGGTTCAGGGGTGGTTTTGGGGTACAGTGGTGGGTTTAGGGATAGGTTTGCGTTTTGAGGTACATGGTATATTTATAGGGTTATGATGGGTTAGTGTTTAAGGGTGTTGGGGTATTTTACAGAGTAAGGGTGGGTTATGATTATGAGGTGCAGGGGTATTTAAAGGGAGCAGGGTGGGATTAGCACACGATATGAGACATGGCATGCAGGGCGGAACGTACCACATGCCCCCAGCGTTTGTCACGCCCCTAGCACACGCCCACAGCACAACGCAGACACCCCCACAAGGGACTACTTTTCTGGCACGGTTCTTTTACCTTTTAAATGTATATGGTGGGCGTCTGCATAGCCTATGTCCTTCTGCTGCAACTGCCCTTTCCAACGCTGTATTGGGTGTTGTGATTGATGCTGTGGTTCCTGAGATTACCCGCCTCAAAGGTTTGGGCTCTCTCTTTATTATATTAGTATAGATATATATATATATATCGACCCAGCTGGACTCCCGCCAATCGGGGGTGAGATAGAACATTTAAACAGTGATTGATGCATTTTATTAATTTGTAACTGGCATATGATTAAGGCACATCGCCGAAACACGTCATGCCGATCCTGCAGCAAATAAACGAATCTTCGTGACTCTCCTGCTGTGTCCCTCCGGTTTCTTCTTGCCGAAGTATTCCTGCTGTTCATATATATATATATATATATATGCACACACACACACACATATATAAAGAACACGATTCCTGCACTGAAGAACCGGAGGGACACAGCGGGGTTTCAGGAAAGGTATTTATTTCAGCAATGTGTGGCATGACGCGTTTCGACAACCAATGTCTTTTTCAAATGCCGGTAACACAATTCTCTCTGCCAGTCCGTTTTAAAATTGAACAAGTCGTCTTGCCATTGGTGGCAATCCAGGTGGGCCAGGTTAATATGAGGAACTGTGCTGTGGCTGCATCGGCAAACTACAACTCCCAACATTCATCACTCTTGGAAAGTCAGGTAAGTTGCTCCTCCTGGCACCACTATGTCTCATCTTGAGTCTTTGAGTGTGTGGCATCATTTCTTGCCTGAGTAGGTACAATAAATGCATACAACTACCCTCGGATAAAGGTTTACTGCTCGCTTACACTACCACACACCCTTGCTCACCTATACCTATTATTGGCCTTGAGGGAGCAGAAGGTTTAGGCTTTCTTCTATCAATCTCCGCTCACCAGTCTATGGCTGGGACAATTATCTATAGACCTCCAGTGCCGGTGAGACGTTTTCTAGAGACTTTTGGCCAGGTCATAGAACATATTGCTACGAGATTCAGCCAATGTCTGGTACTTGGAGATTTTAATCTCCATTTTGATCAAAACGAAGACCCTAAACCCAAGAAGCTATGTGAATGTTTGGATATTTTTAGTATGTCATCATATGTAATATCTCCCACCCATGAAAAAGGGCATACTTTGGACAAGATCTTCTCCACATGTCATATTACCCTTGATGATCCCCTCCCCATCATATGGTCTGACCATTTTATGTTAACTTTTCAGATGGAGAAAGCTACGTCCAGGTCTTTATCCAAGGTCGTGAAAAAAAGTTAAGGAATTTAGATCCTTTAATTCCAGACGCTTTGGCTGACATATTGGACTCGCATCCGATTCCTGGAGAAGGGTCTCTTGAAGACGTGACATTTAGTTTGGCTGCAGAATTAGGCATTGTATCTTGCCCCTCCTAGGGTACATAGGACCTCTAGAGGAAACACCTCTGCTCCTTGGTTTACAGACGGTACAAAAGGGGGTGGTGATGGACGGAGCATCTGAATCAATCAAACACTCACACCCAGTCAAAAGATCTGGGTTTAATCCATCACCGTTCTTTAGCCCACTCTGCCACCCCAGTTCAGACATGGCTATATGCAAATCAGTCTGACCCTGTGCCTCATGGGAACAGTCCAGCCCGAACTGCCAAGCCATGTCTTCCCTGGACCGGAAACAAGCTTCCGAGGACCGGTTTCTGGCATTCCAGCCGTCTTCAGCCGGGCTTGCTTGAATCCAGTGGCAAAGTGAGCAAGGGACTCACGTCTGAGCATTCCCTGCCACACTTATGGCGGCTAAAAGCGGTACAAAAGGGGGTGGTGATGGACGGAGCATCTGAATCAATCAAACACTCACACCCAGTCAAAAGATCTGGGTTTAATCCATCACCGTTCTTTAGCCCACTCTGCCACCCCAGTTCAGACATGGCTATATGCAAATCAGTCTGACCCTGTGCCTCATGGGAACAGTCCAGCCCGAACTGCCAAGCCATGTCTTCCCTGGACCGGAAACAAGCTTCCGAGGACCAGTTTCTGGCATTCCAGCCGTCTTCAGCCCGGCTTGCTTGAATCCAGTGGCAAAGTGAGCAAGGGACTCACGTCTGAGCATTCCCTGCCACACTTATGGCGGCTAAAAGTGGTACAAAAGGGGGTGGTGATGGACGGAGCATCTGAATCAATCAAACAATCACACCCAGTCAAAAGATCTGGGTTTAATCCATCACCGTTCTTTAGCCCACTCTGCCACCCCAGTTCAGACATGGCTATATGCAAATCAGTCTGACCCTGTGCCTCATGGGAACAGTCCAGCCCGAACTGCCAAGCCATGTCTTCCCTGGATCGGAAACAAGCTTCCGAGGACCGGTTTCTGGCATTCCAGCCGTCTTCAGCCCGGCTTGCTTGAATCCAGTGGCAAAGTGAGCAAGGGACTCACGTCTGAGCATTCCCTGCCACACTTATGGCGGCTAAAAGCGGTACAAAAGGGGGTGGTGATGGACGGAGCATCTGAATCAATCAAACACTCACACCCAGTCAAAAGTTCTGGGTTTAATCCATCACCGTTCTTTAGCCCACTCTGCCACCCCAGTTTAGACATGGCTATATGCAAATCAGTCTGACCCTGTGCCTCATGGGAACAGTCCAGCCCGAACTGCCAAGCCATGTCTTCCCTGGACCGGAAACAAGCTTCCGAGGACCAGTTTCTGGCATTCCAGCCGTCTTCAGCCCGGCTTGCTTGAATCCAGTGGCAAAGTGAGCAAGGGACTCACGTCTGAGCATTCCCTGCCACACTTATAGCGGCTAAAAGCGGTACAAGAGGGGGTGGTGATGGACGGAGCATCTGAATCAATCAAACACTCACACCCAGTCAAAAGATCTGGGTTTAATCCATCACCGTTCTTTAGCCCACTCTGCCACCCCAGTTCAGACATGGCTATATGCAAATCAGTCTCACCCTGTGCCTCATGGGAACAGTCCAGCCCGAACTGCCAAGCCATGTCTTCCCTGGACCGGAAACAAACTTCCGAGGACCGGTTTTTGGCATTCCAGCCGTCTTCAGCCCGGCTTGCTTGAATCCAGTGGCAAAGTGAGCAAGGGACTCACGTCTGAGCATTCCCTGCCACACTTATGGCGGCTAAAAGCGGTACAAAAGGGGGTGGTGATGGACGGAGCATCTGAATCAATCAAACACTCACACCCAGTCAAAAGATCTGGGTTTAATCCATCACCGTTCTTTAGCCCACTCTGCCACCCCAGTTCAGACATGGCTATATGCAAATCAGTCTGACCCTGTGCCTCATGGGAACAGTCCAGCCCGAACTGCCAAGCCATGTCTTCCCTGGACCGGAAACAAGCTTCCGAGGACCGGTTTCTGGCATTCCAGCCGTCTTCAGCCCGGCTTGCTTGAATCCAGTGGCAAAGTGAGCAAGGGACTCACGTCTGAGCATTCCCTGCCACACTTATGGCGGCTAAAAGCGGTACAAAAGGGGGTGGTGATGGACGGAGCATCTGAATCAATCAAACACTCACACCCAGTCAAAAGATCTGGGTTTAATCCATCACCGTTCTTTAGCCCACTCTGCCACCCCAGTTCAGACATGGCTATATGCAAATCAGTCTGACCCTGTGCCTCATGGGAACAGTCCAGCCCGAACTGCCAAGCCATGTCTTCCCTGGACCGGAAACAAGCTTCCGAGGACCGGTTTCTGGCATTCCAGCCGTCTTCAGCCCGGCTTGCTTGAATCCAGTGGCAAAGTGAGCAAGGGACTCACGTCTGAGCATTCCCTGCCACACTTATGGCGGCTAAAAGCGGTACAAAAGGGGGTGGTGATGGACGGAGCATCTGAATCAATCAAACACTCACACCCAGTCAAAAGATCTGGGTTTAATCCATCACCGTTCTTTAGCCCACTCTGCCACCCCAGTTCAGACATGGCTATATGCAAATCAGTCTGACCCTGTGCCTCATGGGAACAGTCCAGCCCGAACTGCCAAGCCATGTCTTCCCTGAACCGGAAACAAGCTTCCGAGGACCGGTTTCTGGCATTCCAGCCGTCTTCAGCCCGGCTTGCTTGAATCCAGTGGCAAAGTGAGCAAGGGACTCACGTCTGAGCATTCCCTGCCACACTTATGGCGGCTAAAAGCGGTACAAAAGGGGGTGGTGATGGACGGAGCATCTGAATCAATCAAACACTCACACCCAGTCAAAAGATCTGGGTTTAATCCATCACCGTTCTTTAGCCCACTCTGCCACCCCAGTTCAGACATGGCTATATGCAAATCAGTCTGACCCTGTGCCTCATGGGAACAGTCCAGCCCGAACTGCCAAGCCATGTCTTCCCTGGACCGGAAACAAGCTTCCGAGGACCAGTTTCTGGCATTCCAGCCGTCTTCAGCCCGGCTTGCTTGAATCCAGTGGCAAAGTGAGCAAGGGACTCACGTCTGAGCATTCCCTGCCACACTTATGGCGGCTAAAAGTGGTACAAAAGGGGGTGGTGATGGATGGAGCATCTGAATCAATCAAACAATCACACCCAGTCAAAAGATCTGGGTTTAATCCATCACCGTTCTTTAGCCCACTCTGCCACCCCAGTTCAGACATGGCTATATGCAAATCAGTCTGACCCTGTGCCTCATGGGAACAGTCCAGCCCGAACTGCCAAGCCATGTCTTCCCTGGATCGGAAACAAGCTTCCGAGGACCGGTTTCTGGCATTCCAGCCGTCTTCAGCCCGGCTTGCTTGAATCCAGTGGCAAAGTGAGCAAGGGACTCACGTCTGAGCATTCCCTGCCACACTTATGGCGGCTAAAAGCGGTACAAAAGGGGGTGGTGATGGACGGAGCATCTGAATCAATCAAACACTCACACCCAGTCAAAAGATCTGGGTTTAATCCATCACCGTTCTTTAGCCCACTCTGCCACCCCAGTTTAGACATGGCTATATGCAAATCAGTCTGACCCTGTGCCTCATGGGAACAGTCCAGCCCGAACTGCCAAGCCATGTCTTCCCTGGACCGGAAACAAGCTTCCGAGGACCAGTTTCTGGCATTCCAGACGTCTTCAGCCCGGCTTGCTTGAATCCAGTGGCAAAGTGAGCAAGGGACTCACGTCTGAGCATTCCCTGCCACACTTATGGCGGCTAAAAGCGGTACAAGAGGGGGTGGTGATGGACGGAGCATCTGAATCAATCAAACACTCACACCCAGTCAAAAGATCTGGGTTTAATCCATCACCGTTCTTTAGCCCACTCTGCCACCCCTGTTCAGACATGGCTATATGCAAATCAGTCTGACCCTGTGCCTCATGGGAACAGTCCAGCCCGAACTGCCAAGCCATGTCTTCCCTGGACCGGAAACAAACTTCAGAGGACCGGTTTTTGGCATTCCAGCCGTCTTCAGCCCGGCTTGCTTGAATCCAGTGGCAAAGTGAGCAAGGGACTCACGTTTGAGCATTCCCTGCCACACTTATGGCGGCTAAAAGCGGTACAAAAGGGGGTGGTGATGGACGGAGCATCTGAATCAATCAAACACTCACACCCAGTCAAAAGATCTGGGTTTAATCCATCACCGTTCTTTAGCCCACTCTGCCACCCCAGTTCAGACATGGCTATATGCAAATCAGTCTGACCCTGTGCCTCATGGGAACAGTCCAGCCTGAACTGCCAAGCCATGTCTTCCCTGGACCGGAAACAAGCTTCCGAGGACCGGTTTCTGGCATTCCAGCCGTCTTCAGCCCGGCTTGCTTGAATCCAGTGGCAAAGTGAGCAAGGGACTCACGTCTGAGCATTCCCTGCCACACTTATGGCGGCTAAAAGTGGTACAAAAGGGGGTGGTGATGGACGGAGCATCTGAATCAATCAAACAATCACACCCAGTCAAAAGATCTGGGTGTAATCCATCACCGTTCTTTAGCCCACTCTGCCACCCCAGTTTAGACATGGCTATATGCAAATCAGTCTGACCCTGTGCCTCATGGGAACAGTCCAGCCCGAACTGCCAAGCCATGTCTTCCCTGGACCGGAAACAAGCTTCCGAGGACCGGTTTCTGGCATTCCAGCCGTCTTCAGCCCGGCTTGCTTGAATCCAGTGGCAAAGTGAGCAAGGGACTCACGTCTGAGCATTCCCTGCCACACTTATGGCGGCTAAAAGCGGTACAAAAGGGGGTGGTGATGGACGGAGCATCTGAATAAATCAAACACTCACACCCAGTCAAAAGATCTGGGTTTAATCCATCACCGTTCTTTAGCCCACTCTGCCACCCCAGTTCAGACATGGCTATATGCAAATCAGTCTGACCCTGTGCCTCATGGGAACAGTCCAGCCCGAACTGCCAAACCATGTCTTCCCTGGATCGGAAACAAGCTTCTGAGGACCGGTTTCTGGCATTCCAGCCGTCTTCAGCCCGGCTTGCTTGAATCCAGTGGCAAAGTGAGCAAGGGACTCACGTCTGAGCATTCCCTGCCACACTTATGGCGGCTAAAAGCGGTACAAAAGGGGGTGGTGATGGACGGAGCATCTGAATCAATCAAACACTCACACCCAGTCAAATGATCTGGGTTTAATCCATCACCGTTCTTTAGCCCACTCTGCCACCCCAGTTCAGACATGGCTATATGCAAATCAGTCTGACCCTGTGCCTCATGGGAACAGTCCAGCCCGAACTGCCAAGCCATGTCTTCCCTGGACCGGAAACAAGCTTCCGAGGACCGGTTTCTGGCATTCCAGCCGTCTTCAGCCCGGCTTGCTTGAATCCAGTGGCAAAGTGAGCAAGGGACTCACGTCTGAGCATTCCCTGCCACTCTTATGGCGGCTAAAAGCGGTACAAAAGGGGGTGGTGATGGACGGAGCATCTGAATCAATCAAACACTCACACCCAGTCAAAAGATCTGGGTTTAATCCATCACCGTTCTTTAGCCCACTCTGCCACCCCAGTTCAGACATGGGTATATGGAAATCAGTCTGACCCTGTGCCTCATGGGAACAGTCCAGCCCAAACTGCCAAGCCATGGCTTCCCTGGACCGGAAACAAGCTTCCGAGGACCGGTTTCTGGCATTCCAGCCGTCTTCAGCCCGGCTTGCTTGAATCCAGTGGCAAAGTGAGCAAGGGACTCACGTCTGAGCATTCCCTGCCACACTTATGGCGGCTAAAAGCGGTACAAAAGGGGGTGGTGATGGACGGAGCATCTGAATCAATCAAACACTCACACCCAGTCAAAAGATCTGGGTTTAATCCATCACCGTTCTTTAGCCCACTCTGCCACCCCAGTTCAGACATGGCTATATGCAAATCAGTCTGACCCTGTGCCTCATGGGAACAGTCCAGCCCGAACTGCCAAGCATGTCTTCCCTGGACCGGAAACAAACTTCCGAGGACCGGTTTTTGGCATTCCAGCCGTCTTCAGCCCGGCTTGCTTGAATCCAGTGGCAAAGTGAGCAAGGGACTCACGTCTGAGCATTCCCTGCCACACTTATGGCGGCTAAAAGCGGTACAAAAGGGGGTGGTGATGGACGGAGCATCTGAATCAATCAAACACTCACACCCAGTCAAAAGATCTGGGTGTAATCCATCACCGTTCTTTAGCCCACTCTGCCACCCCAGTTCAGACATGGCTATATGCAAATCAGTCTGACCCTGTGCCTCATGGGAACAGTCCAGCCCGAACTGCCAAGCCATGTCTTCCCTGGATCGGAAACAAGCTTCTGAGGACCGGTTTCTGGCATTCCAGCCGTCTTCAGCCCGGCTTGCTTGAATCCAGTGGCAAAGTGAGCAAGGGACTCACGTCTGAGCATTCCCTGCCACACTTATGGCGGCTAAAAGCGGTACAAAAGGGGGTGGTGATGGACGGAGCATCTGAATCAATCAAACACTCACACCCAGTCAAATGATCTGGGTTTAATCCATCACCGTTCTTTAGCCCACTCTGCCACACCAGTTCAGACATGGCTATATGCAAATCAGTCTGACCCTGTGCCTCATGGGAACAGTCCAGCCCGAACTGCCAAGCCATGTCTTCCCTGGACCGGAAACAAGCTTCCGAGGACCGGTTTCTGGCATTCCAGCCGTCTTCAGCCCGGCTTGCTTGAATCCAGTGGCAAAGTGAGCAAGGGACTCACGTCTGAGCATTCCCTGCCACACTTATGGCGGCTAAAAGCGGTACAAAAGGGGGTGGTGATGGACGGAGCATCTGAATCAATCAAACACTCACACCCAGTCAAAAGATCTGGGTTTAATCCATCACCGTTCTTTAGCCCACTATGCCACCCCAGTTCAGACATGGCTATAAGCAAATCAGTCTGACCCTGTGCCTCATGGGAACAGTCCAGCCCGAACTGCCAAGCCATGTCTTCCCTGGACCGGAAACAAGCTTCCGAGGACCGGTTTCTGGCATTCCAGCCGTCTTCAGCCCGGCTTGCTTGAATCCAGTGGCAAAGTGAGCAAGGGACTCACGTCTGAGCATTCCCTGCCACACTTATGGCGGCTAAAAGCGGTACAAAAGGGGGTGGTGATGGACGGAGCATCTGAATCAATCAAACACTCACACCCAGTCAAAAGATCTGGGTTTAATCCATCACCGTTCTTTAGCCCACTCTGCCACCCCAGTTCAGACATGGCTATATGCAAATCAGTCTGACCCTGTGCCTCATGGGAACAGTCCAGCCCAAACTGCCAAGCCATGTCTTCCCTGGACCGGAAACAAGCTTCCGAGGACCGGTTTCTGGCATTCCAGCCGTCTTCAGCCCGGCTTGCTTGAATCCAGTGGCAAAGTGAGCAAGGGACTCACGTCTGAGCATTCCCTGCCACACTTATGGCGGCTAAAAGCGGTACAAAAGGGGGTGGTGATGGACGGAGCATCTGAATCAATCAAACACTCACACCCAGTCAAAAGATCTGGGTTTAATCCATCACCGTTCTTTAGCCCACTCTGCCACCCCAGTTCAGACATGGCTATATGCAAATCAGTCTGACCCTGTGCCTCATGGGAACAGTCCAGCCCGAACTGCCAAGCCATGTCTTCCCTGGACCGGAAACAAACTTCCGAGGACCGGTTTTTGGCATTCCAGCCGTCTTCAGCCCGGCTTGCTTGAATCCAGTGGCAAAGTGAGCAAGGGACTCACGTCTGAGCATTCCCTGCCACACTTATGGCGGCTAAAAGCGGTACAAAAGGGGGTGGTGATGGACGGAGCATCTGAATCAATCAAACACTCACACCCAGTCAAAAGATCTGGGTTTAATCCATCACCGTTCTTTAGCCCACTCTGCCACCCCAGTTCAGACATGGCTATATGCAAATCAGTCTGACCCTGTGCCTCATGGGAACAGTCCAGCCCAAACTGCCAAACCATGTCTTCCCTGGATCGGAAACAAGCTTCTGAGGACCGGTTTCTGGCATTCCAGCCGTCTTCAGCCCGGCTTGCTTGAATCCAGTGGCAAAGTGAGCAAGGGACTCACGTCTGAGCATTCCCTGCCACACTTATGGCGGCTAAAAGCGGTACAAAAGGGGGTGGTGATGGACGGAGCATCTGAATCAATCAAACACTCACACCCAGTCAAATGATCTGGGTTTAATCCATCACCGTTCTTTAGCCCACTCTGCCACCCCAGTTCAGACATGGCTATATGCAAATCAGTCTGACCCTGTGCCTCATGGGAACAGTCCAGCCCGAACTGCCAAGCCATGTCTTCCCTGGACCGGAAACAAGCTTCCGAGGACCGGTTTCTGGCATTCCAGCCGTCTTCAGCCCGGCTTGCTTGAATCCAGTGGCAAAGTGAGCAAGGGACTCACGTCTGAGCATTCCCTGCCACTCTTATGGCGGCTAAAAGCGGTACAAAAGGGGGTGGTGATGGACGGAGCATCTGAATCAATCAAACACTCACACCCAGTCAAAAGATCTGGGTTTAATCCATCACCGTTCTTTAGCCCACTCTGCCACCCCAGTTCAGACATGGCTATATGCAAATCAGTCTGACCCTGTGCCTCATGGGAACAGTCCAGCCCGAACTGCCAAGCCATGTCTTCCCTGGACCGGAAACAAGCTTCCGAGGACCGGTTTCTGGCATTCCAGCCGTCTTCAGCCCGGCTTGCTTGAATCCAGTGGCAAAGTGAGCAAGGGACTCACGTCTGAGCATTCCCTGCCACACTTATGGTGGCTAAAAGCGGTACAAAAGGGGGTGGTGATGGACGGAGCATCTGAATCAATCAAACACTCACACCCAGTCAAAAGATCTGGGTTTAATCCATCACCGTTCTTTAGCCCACTCTGCCACCTCAGTTCAGACATGGCTATATGCAAATCAGTCTGACCCTGTGCCTCATGGGAACAGTCCAGCCCGAACTGCCAAGCCATGTCTTCCCTGGACCAGAAACAAGCTTCCGAGGACTGGTTTCTGGCATTCCAGCCGTCTTCAGCCCGGCTTGCTTGAATCCAGTGGCAAAGTGAGCAAGGGACTCACGTCTGAGCATTCCCTGCCACACTTATGGCGGCTAAAAGCGGTACAAAAGGGGGTGGTGATGGACGGAGCATCTGAATCAATCAAACACTCACACCCAGTCAAAAGATCTGGGTTTAATCCATCACCGTTCTTTAGCCCACTCTGCCACCCCAGTTCAGACATGGCTATATGCAAATCAGTGTGACCCTGTGCCTCATGGGAACAGTCCAGCCCGAACTGCCAAGCCATGTCTTCCCTGGACCGGAAACAAGCTTCCGAGGACCGGTTTCTGGCATTCCAGCCGTCTTCAGCCCGGCTTGCTTGAATCCAGTGGCAAAGTGAGCAAGGGACTCACGTCTGAGCATTCCCTGCCACACTTATGGCGGCTAAAAGCGGTACAAAAGGGGGTGGTGATGGACGGAGCATCTGAATCAATCAAACACTCACACCCAGTCAAAAGATCTGGGTTTAATCCATCACCGTTCTTTAGCCCACTCTGCCACCCCAGTTCAGACATGGCTATATGCAAATCAGTCTGACCCTGTGCCTCATGGGAACAGTCCAGCCCGAACTGCCAAGCCATGTCTTCCCTGGATCGGAAACAAGCTTCTGAGGACCGGTTTCTGGCATTCCAGCCGTCTTCAGCCCGGCTTGCTTGAATCCAGTGGCAAAGTGAGCAAGGGACTCACGTCTGAGCATTCCCTGCCACACTTATAGCGGCTAAAAGCGGTACAAGAGGGGGTGGTGATGGACGGAGCATCTGAATCAATCAAACACTCACACCCAGTCAAAAGATCTGGGTTTAATCCATCACCGTTCTTTAGCCCACTCTGCCAACCCAGTTCAGACATGGCTATATGCAAATCAGTCTCACCCTGTGCCTCATGGGAACAGTCCAGCCCGAACTGCCAAGCCATGTCTTCCCTGGACCGGAAACAAACTTCCGAGGACCGGTTTTTGGCATTCCAGCCGTCTTCAGCCCGGCTTGCTTGAATCCAGTGGCAAAGTGAGCAAGGGACTCACGTCTGAGCATTCCCTGCCACACTTATGGCGGCTAAAAGCGGTACAAAAGGGGGTGGTGATGGACGGAGCATCTGAATCAATCAAACACTCACACCCAGTCAAAAGATCTGGGTTTAATCCATCACCGTTCTTTAGCCCACTCTGCCACCCCAGTTCAGACATGGCTATATGCAAATCAGTCTGACCCTGTGCCTCATGGGAACAGTCCAGCCCGAACTGCCAAGCCATGTCTTCCCTGGACCGGAAACAAGCTTCCGAGGACCGGTTTCTGGCATTCCAGCCGTCTTCAGCCCGGCTTGCTTGAATCCAGTGGCAAAGTGAGCAAGGGACTCACGTCTGAGCATTCCCTGCCACACTTATGGCGGCTAAAAGCGGTACAAAAGGGGGTGGTGATGGACGGAGCATCTGAATCAATCAAACACTCACACCCAGTCAAAAGATCTGGGTTTAATCCATCACCGTTCTTTAGCCCACTCTGCCACCCCAGTTCAGACATGGCTATATGCAAATCAGTGTGACCCTGTGCCTCATGGGAACAGTCCAGCCCGAACTGCCAAGCCATGTCTTCCCTGGACCGGAAACAAGCTTCCGAGGACCGGTTTCTGGCATTCCAGCCGTCTTCAGCCCGGCTTGCTTGAATCCAGTGGCAAAGTGAGCAAGGGACTCACGTCTGAGCATTCCCTGCCACACTTATGGCGGCTAAAAGCGGTACAAAAGGGGGTGGTGATGGACGGAGCATCTGAATCAATCAAACACTCACACCCAGTCAAAAGATCTGGGTTTAATCCATCACCGTTCTTTAGCCCACTCTGCCACCCCAGTTCAGACATGGCTATATGCAAATCAGTCTGACCCTGTGCCTCATGGGAACAGTCCAGCCCGAACTGCCAAGCCATGTCTTCCCTGGATCGGAAACAAGCTTCTGAGGACCGGTTTCTGGCATTCCAGCCGTCTTCAGCCCGGCTTGCTTGAATCCAGTGGCAAAGTGAGCAAGGGACTCACGTCTGAGCATTCCCTGCCACACTTATAGCGGCTAAAAGCGGTACAAGAGGGGGTGGTGATGGACGGAGCATCTGAATCAATCAAACACTCACACCCAGTCAAAAGATCTGGGTTTAATCCATCACCGTTCTTTAGCCCACTCTGCCACCCCAGTTCAGACATGGCTATATGCAAATCAGTCTCACCCTGTGCCTCATGGGAACAGTCCAGCCCGAACTGCCAAGCCATGTCTTCCCTGGACCGGAAACAAACTTCCGAGGACCGGTTTTTGGCATTCCAGCCGTCTTCAGCCCGGCTTGCTTGAATCCAGTGGCAAAGTGAGCAAGGGACTCACGTCTGAGCATTCCCTGCCACACTTATGGCGGCTAAAAGCGGTACAAAAGGGGGTGGTGATGGACGGAGCATCTGAATTAATCAAACACTCACACCCAGTCAAAAGATCTGGGTTTAATCCATCACCGTTCTTTAGCCCACTCTGCCACCCCAGTTCAGACATGGCTATATGCAAATCAGTCTGACCCTGTGCCTCATGGGAACAGTCCAGCCCGAACTGCCAAGCCATGTCTTCCCTGGACCGGAAACAAGCTTCCGAGGACCGGTTTCTGGCATTCCAGCCGTCTTCAGCCCGGCTTGCTTGAATCCAGTGGCAAAGTGAGCAAGGGACTCACGTCTGAGCATTCCCTGCCACACTTATGGCGGCTAAAAGCGGTACAAAAGGGGGTGGTGATGGACGGAGCATCTGAATCAATCAAACACTCACACCCAGTCAAAAGATCTGGGTTTAATCCATCACCGTTCTTTAGCCCACTCTGCCACCCCTGTTCAGACATGGCTATATGCAAATCAGTCTGACCCTGTGCCTCATGGGAACAGTCCAGCCCGAACTGCCAAGCCATGTCTTCCCTGGACCGGAAACAAGCTTCCGAGGACCGGTTTCTGGCATTCCAGCCGTCTTCAGCCCGGCTTGCTTGAATCCAGTGGCAAAGTGAGCAAGGGACTCACGTCTGAGCATTCCCTGCCACACTTATGGCGGCTAAAAGCGGTACAAAAGGGGGTGGTGATGGACGGAGCATCTGAATCAATCAAACACTCACACCCAGTCAAAAGATCTGGGTTTAATCCATCACCGTTCTTTAGCCCACTCTGCCACCCCAGTTCAGACATGGCTATATGCAAATCAGTCTGACCCTGTGCCTCATGGGAACAGTCCAGCCCGAACTGCCAAGCCATGTCTTCCCTGAACCGGAAACAAGCTTCCGAGGACCGGTTTCTGGCATTCCAGCCGTCTTCAGCCCGGCTTGCTTGAATCCAGTGGCAAAGTGAGCAAGGGACTCACGTCTGAGCATTCCCTGCCACACTTATGGCGGCTAAAAGCGGTACAAAAGGGGGTGGTGATGGACGGAGCATCTGAATCAATCAAACACTCACACCCAGTCAAAAGATCTGGGTTTAATCCATCACCGTTCTTTAGCCCACTCTGCCACCCCAGTTCAGACATGGCTATATGCAAATCAGTCTGACCCTGTGCCTCATGGGAACAGTCCAGCCCGAACTGCCAAGCCATGTCTTCCCTGGACCGGAAACAAGCTTCCGAGGACCAGTTTCTGGCATTCCAGCCGTCTTCAGCCCGGCTTGCTTGAATCCAGTGGCAAAGTGAGCAAGGGACTCACGTCTGAGCATTCCCTGCCACACTTATGGCGGCTAAAAGTGGTACAAAAGGGGGTGGTGATGGATGGAGCATCTGAATCAATCAAACAATCACACCCAGTCAAAAGATCTGGGTTTAATCCATCACCGTTCTTTAGCCCACTCTGCCACCCCAGTTCAGACATGGCTATATGCAAATCAGTCTGACCCTGTGCCTCATGGGAACAGTCCAGCCCGAACTGCCAAGCCATGTCTTCCCTG
The DNA here is from genome assembly GCF_964261635.1 of Lissotriton helveticus. Classification (NCBI taxonomy): domain Eukaryota; kingdom Metazoa; phylum Chordata; class Amphibia; order Caudata; family Salamandridae; genus Lissotriton; species Lissotriton helveticus. Next base: position 647,150,742 of record NC_136070.1, read on the forward strand.
GATCGGAAACAAGCTTCCGAGGACCGGTTTCTGGCATTCCAGCCGTCTTCAGCCCGGCTTGCTTGAATCCAGTGGCAAAGTGAGCAAGGGACTCACGTCTGAGCATTCCCTGCCACACTTATGGCGGCTAAAAGCGGTACAAAAGGGGGTGGTGATGGACGGAGCATCTGAATCAATCAAACACTCACACCCAGTCAAAAGATCTGGGTTTAATCCATCACCGTTCTTTAGCCCACTCTGCCACCCCAGTTTAGACATGGCTACATGCAAATCAGTCTGACCCTGTGCCTCATGGGAACAGTCCAGCCCGAACTGCCAAGCCATGTCTTCCCTGGACCGGAAACAAGCTTCCGAGGACCAGTTTCTGGCATTCCAGACGTCTTCAGCCCGGCTTGCTTGAATCCAGTGGCAAAGTGAGCAAGGGACTCACGTCTGAGCATTCCCTGCCACACTTATGGCGGCTAAAAGCGGTACAAGAGGGGGTGGTGATGGACGGAGCATCTGAATCAATCAAACACTCACACCCAGTCAAAAGATCTGGGTTTAATCCATCACCGTTCTTTAGCCCACTCTGCCACCCCTGTTCAGACATGGCTATATGCAAATCAGTCTGACCCTGTGCCTCATGGGAACAGTCCAGCCCGAACTGCCAAGCCATGTCTTCCCTGGACCGGAAACAAACTTCAGAGGACCGGTTTTTGGCATTCCAGCCGTCTTCAGCCCGGCTTGCTTGAATCCAGTGGCAAAGTGAGCAAGGGACTCACGTTTGAGCATTCCCTGCCACACTTATGGCGGCTAAAAGCGGTACAAAAGGGGGTGGTGATGGACGGAGCATCTGAATCAATCAAACACTCACACCCAGTCAAAAGATCTGGGTTTAATCCATCACCGTTCTTTAGCCCACTCTGCCACCCCAGTTTAGACATGGCTATATGCAAATCAGTCTGACCCTGTGCCTCATGGGAACAGTCCAGCCCGAACTGCCAAGCCATGTCTTCCCTGGACCGGAAACAAGCTTCCGAGGACCAGTTTCTGGCATTCCAGACGTCTTCAGCCCAGCTTGCTTGAATCCAGTGGCAAAGTGAGCAAGGGACTCACGTCTGAGCATTCCCTGCCACACTTATGGCGGCTAAAAGCGGTACAAGAGGGGGTGGTGATGGACGGAGCATCTGAATCAATCAAACACTCACACCCAGTCAAAAGATCTGGGTTTAATCCATCACCGTTCTTTAGCCCACTCTGCCACCCCTGTTCAGACATGGCTATATGCAAATCAGTCTGACCCTGTGCCTCATGGGAACAGTCCAGCCCGAACTGCCAAGCCATGTCTTCCCTGGACCGGAAACAAACTTCAGAGGACCGGTTTTTGGCATTCCAGCCGTCTTCAGCCCGGCTTGCTTGAATCCAGTGGCAAAGTGAGCAAGGGACTCACGTTTGAGCATTCCCTGCCACACTTATGGCGGCTAAAAGCGGTACAAAAGGGGGTGGTGATGGACGGAGCATCTGAATCAATCAAACACTCACACCCAGTCAAAAGATCTGGGTTTAATCCATCACCGTTCTTTAGCCCACTCTGCCACCCCAGTTCAGACATGGCTATATGCAAATCAGTCTGACCCTGTGCCTCATGGGAACAGTCCAGCCTGAACTGCCAAGCCATGTCTTCCCTGGACCGGAAACAAGCTTCCGAGGACCGGTTTCTGGCATTCCAGCCGTCTTCAGCCCGGCTTGCTTGAATCCAGTGGCAAAGTGAGCAAGGGACTCACGTCTGAGCATTCCCTGCCACACTTATGGCGGCTAAAAGTGGTACAAAAGGGGGTGGTGATGGACGGAGCATCTGAATCAATCAAACACTCACACCCAGTCAAAAGATCTGAGTTTAATCCATCACCGTTCTTTAGCCCACTCTGCCACCCCAGTTCAGACATGGCTATATGCAAATCAGTCTGACCCTGTGCCTCATGGGAACAGTCCAGCCCGAACTGCCAAGCCATGTCTTCCCTGGACCGGAAACAAGCTTCCGAGGACCGGTTTCTGGCATTCCAGCCGTCTTCAGCCCGGCTTGCTTGAATCCAGTGGCAAAGTGAGCAAGGGACTCACGTCTGAGCATTCCCTGCCACACTTATGGCGGCTAAAAGCGGTACAAAAGGGGGTGGTGATGGACGGAGCATCTGAATCAATCAAACACTCACACCCAGTCAAAAGATCTGGGTTTAATCCATCACCGTTCTTTAGCCCACTCTGCCACCCCAGTTCAGACATGGCTATATGCAAATCAGTCTGACCCTGTGCCTCATGGGAACAGTCCAGCCCGAACTGCCAAGCCATGTCTTCCCTGCACCGGAAACAAGCTTCCGAGACCAGTTTCTGGCATTCCAGCCGTCTTCAGCCCGGCTTGCTTGAATCCAGTGGCAAAGTGAGCAAGGGACTCACGTCTGAGCATTCCCTGCCACACTTATGGCGGCTAAAAGTGGTACAAAAGGGGGTGGTGATGGACGGAGCATCTGAATCAATCAAACAATCACACCCAGTCAAAAGATCCGGGTTTAATCCATCACCGTTCTTTAGCCCACTCTGCCACCCCAGTTCAGACATGGCTATATGCAAATCAGTCTGACCCTGTGCCTCATGGGAACAGTCCAGCCCGAACTGCCAAGCCATGTCTTCCCTGGATCGGAAACAAGCTTCCGAGGACCGGTTTCTGGCATTCCAGCCGTCTTCAGCCCGGCTTGCTTGAATCCAGTGGCAAAGTGAACAAGGGACTCACGTCTGAGCATTCCCTGCCACACTTATGGCGGCTAAAAGCGGTACAAAAGGGGGTGGTGATGGACGGAGCATCTGAATCAATCAAATACTCACACCCAGTCAAAAGATCTGGGTTTAATCCATCACCGTTCTTTAGCCCACTCTGCCACCCCAGTTTAGACATGGCTATATGCAAATCAGTCTGACCCTGTGCCTCATGGGAACAGTCCAGCCCGAACTGCCAAGCCATGTCTTCCCTGGACCGGAAACAAGCTTCCGAGGACCAGTTTCTGGCATTCCAGCCGTCTTCAGCCCGGCTTGCTTGAATCCAGTGGCAAAGTGAGCAAGGGACTCACGTCTGAGCATTCCCTGCCACACTTATGGCGGCTAAAAGCGGTACAAGAGGGGGTGGTGATGGACGGAGCATCTGAATCAATCAAACACTCACACCCAGTCAAAAGATCTGGGTTTAATCCATCACCGTTCTTTAGCCCACTCTGCCACCCCAGTTCAGACATGGCTATATGCAAATCAGTCTGACCCTGTGCCTCATGGGAACAGTCCAGCCCGAACTGCCAAGCCATGTCTTCCCTGGACCGGAAACAAACTTCCGAGGACCGGTTTTTGGCATTCCAGCCGTCTTCAGCCCGGCTTGCTTGAATCCAGTGGCAAAGTGAGCAAGGGACTCACGTCTGAGCATTCCCTGCCACACTTATGGCGGCTAAAAGCGGTACAAAAGGGGGTGGTGATGGACGGAGCATCTGAATCAATCAAACACTCACACCCAGTCAAAAGATCTGGGTTTAATCCATCACCGTTCTTTAGCCCACTCTGCCACCCCAGTTCAGACATGGCAATATGCAAATCAGTCTGACCCTGTGCCTCATGGGAACAGTCCAGCCCGAACTGCCAAGCCATGTCTTTCCTGGACCGGAAACAAGCTTCCGAGGACCGGTTTCTGGCATTCCAGCCGTCTTCAGCCCGGCTTGCTTGAATCCAGTGGCAAAGAGAGCAAGGGACTCATGTCTGAGCATTCCCTGCCACACTTATGGCGGCTAAAAGTGGTACAAAAGGGGGTGGTGATGGACGGAGCATCTGAGTCAATCAAACACTCACACCCAGTCAAAAGATCTGGGTTTAATCCATCACCGTTCTTTAGCCCACTCTGCCACCCCAGTTCAGACATGGCTATATGCAAATCAGTCTGACCCTGTGCCTCATGGGAACAGTCCAGCCCGAACTGCCAAGCCATGTCTTCCCTGGACCGGAAACAAGCTTCCGAGGACCGGTTTCTGGCATTCCAGCCGTCTTCAGCCCGGCTTGCTTGAATCCAGTGGCAAAGTGAGCAAGGGACTCACGTCTGAGCATTCCCTGCCCACTTATGGCGGCTAAAAGAGGTACAAAAGGGGGTGGTGATGGACGGAGCATCTGAATCAATCAAACACTCACACCCAGTCAAAAGATCTGGGTTTAATCCATCACCGTTCTTTAGCCCACTCTGCCACCCCAGTGCAGACATGGCTATATGCAAATCAGTCTGACCCTGTGCCTCATGGGAACAGTCCAGCCCGAACTGCCAAGCAATGTCTTCCCTGGACCGGAAACAAGCTTCCGAGGACCGGTTTCTGGCATTCCAGCCGTCTTCAGCCCAGCTGGCTTGAATCCAGTGGCAAAGTGAGCAAGGGACTCACGTCTGAGCATTCCCTGCCACACTTATGGCGGCTAAAAGCGGTACAAAAGGGGGTGGTGATGGACGGAGCATCTGAATCAATCAAACACTCACACCCAGTCAAAAGATCTGGGTTTAATCCATCACCGTTCTTTAGCCCACTCTGCCACCCCAGTTCAGACATGGCTATATGCAAATCAGTCTGACCCTGTGCCTCATGGGAACAGTCCAGCCCGAACTGCCAAGCCATGTCTTCCCTGGACCGGAAACAAGCTTCCGAGGACCGGTTTCTGGCATTCCAGCCGTCTTCAGCCCGGCTTGCTTGAATCCAGTGGCAAAGTGAGCAAGGGACTCACGTCTGAGCATTCCCTGCCACACTTATGGCGGCTAAAAGCGATACAAAAGGGGGTGGTGATGGACGGAGCATCTGAATCAATCAAACACTCACACCCAGTCAAAAGACCTGGGTTTAATCCATCACCGTTCTTTAGCCCACTCTGCCACCCCAGTTCAGACATGGCTATATGCAAATCAATCTGACCCTGTGCCTCATGGGAACAGTCCAGCCCGAACTGCCAAGCCATGTCTTCCCTGGACCGGAAACAAGCTTCCGAGGACCGGTTTCTGGCATTCCAGCCGTCTTCAGCCCGGCTTGCTTGAATCCAGTGGCAAAGTGAGCAAGGGACTCACGTCTGAGCATTCCCTGCCACACTTATGGCGGCTAAAAGTGGTACAAAAGGGGGTGGTGATGGACGGAGCATCTGAATCAATCAAACAATCACACCCAGTCAAAAGATCTGGGTTTAATCCATCACCGTTCTTTAGCCCACTCTGCCACCCCAGTTCAGACATGGCTATATGCAAATCAGTCTGACCCTGTGCCTCATGGGAACAGTCCAGCCCGAACTGCCAAGCCATGTCTTCCCTGGACCGAAAACAAGCTTCCGAGGACCGGTTTCTGGCATTCCAGCCGTCTTCAGCCCGGCTTGCTTGAATCCAGTGGCAAAGTGAGCAAGGGACTCACGTCTGAGCATTCCCTGCCACACTTATGGCGGCTAAAAGCGGTACAAAAGGGGGTGGTGATGGACGGAGCATCTGAATCAATCAAACACTCACACCCAGTCAAAAGATCTGGGTTTAATCCATCACCGTTCTTTAGCCCACTCTGCCACCCCAGTTCAGACATGGGTATATGGAAATCAGTCTGACCCTGTGCCTCATGGGAACAGTCCAGCCCAAACTGCCAAGCCATGGCTTCCCTGGACCGGAAACAAGCTTCCGAGGACCGGTTTCTGGCATTCCAGCCGTCTTCAGCCCGGCTTGCTTGAATCCAGTGGCAAAGTGAGCAAGGGACTCACGTCTGAGCATTCCCTGCCACACTTATGGCGGCTAAAAGCGGTACAAAAGGGGGTGGTGATGGACGGAGCATCTGAATCAATCAAACACTCACACCCAGTCAAAAGATCTGGGTTTAATCCATCACCGTTCTTTAGCCCACTCTGCCACCCCAGTTCAGACATGGCTATATGCAAATCAGTCTGACCCTGTGCCTCATGGGAACAGTCCAGCCCGAACTGCCAAGCATGTCTTCCCTGGACCGGAAACAAACTTCCGAGGACCGGTTTTTGGCATTCCAGCCGTCTTCAGCCCGGCTTGCTTGAATCCAGTGGCAAAGTGAGCAAGGGACTCACGTCTGAGCATTCCCTGCCACACTTATGGCGGCTAAAAGCGGTACAAAAGGGGGTGGTGATGGACGGAGCATCTGAATCAATCAAACACTCACACCCAGTCAAAAGATCTGGGTGTAATCCATCACCGTTCTTTAGCCCACTCTGCCACCCCAGTTCAGACATGGCTATATGCAAATCAGTCTGACCCTGTGCCTCATGGGAACAGTCCAGCCCGAACTGCCAAGCCATGTCTTCCCTGGATCGGAAACAAGCTTCTGAGGACCGGTTTCTGGCATTCCAGCCGTCTTCAGCCCGGCTTGCTTGAATCCAGTGGCAAAGTGAGCAAGGGACTCACGTCTGAGCATTCCCTGCCACACTTATGGCGGCTAAAAGCGGTACAAAAGGGGGTGGTGATGGACGGAGCATCTGAATCAATCAAACACTCACACCCAGTCAAATGATCTGGGTTTAATCCATCACTGTTCTTTAGCCCACTCTGCCACACCAGTTCAGACATGGCTATATGCAAATCAGTCTGACCCTGTGCCTCATGGGAACAGTCCAGCCCGAACTGCCAAGCCATGTCTTCCCTGGACCGGAAACAAGCTTCCGAGGACCGGTTTCTGGCATTCCAGCCGTCTTCAGCCCGGCTTGCTTGAATCCAGTGGCAAAGTGAGCAAGGGACTCACGTCTGAGCATTCCCTGCCACTCTTATGGCGGCTAAAAGCGGTACAAAAGGGGGTGGTGATGGACGGAGCATCTGAATCAATCAAACACTCACACCCAGTCAAAAGATCTGGGTTTAATCCATCACCGTTCTTTAGCCCACTATGCCACCCCAGTTCAGACATGGCTATAAGCAAATCAGTCTGACCCTGTGCCTCATGGGAACAGTCCAGCCCGAACTGCCAAGCCATGTCTTCCCTGGACCGGAAACAAGCTTCCGAGGACCGGTTTCTGGCATTCCAGCCGTCTTCAGCCCGGCTTGCTTGAATCCACTGGCAAAGTGAGCAAGGGACTCACGTCTGAGCATTCCCTGCCACACTTATGGCGGCTAAAAGCGGTACAAAAGGGGGTGGTGATGGACGGAGCATCTGAATCAATCAAACACTCACACCCAGTCAAAAGATCTGGGTTTAATCCATCACCGTTCTTTAGCCCACTCTGCCACCCCAGTTCAGACATGGCTATATGCAAATCAGTCTGACCCTGTGCCTCATGGGAACAGTCCAGCCCAAACTGCCAAGCCATGTCTTCCCTGGACCGGAAACAAGCTTCCGAGGACCGGTTTCTGGCATTCCAGCCGTCTTCAGCCCGGCTTGCTTGAATCCAGTGGCAAAGTGAGCAAGGGACTCACGTCTGAGCATTCCCTGCCACACTTATGGCGGCTAAAAGCGGTACAAAAGGGGGTGGTGATGGACGGAGCATCTGAATCAATCAAACACTCACACCCAGTCAAAAGATCTGGGTTTAATCCATCACCGTTCTTTAGCCCACTCTGCCACCCCAGTTCAGACATGGCTATATGCAAATCAGTCTGACCCTGTGCCTCATGGGAACAGTCCAGCCCGAACTGCCAAGCCATGTCTTCCCTGGACCGGAAACAAACTTCCGAGGACCGGTTTTTGGCATTCCAGCCGTCTTCAGCCCGGCTTGCTTGAATCCAGTGGCAAAGTGAGCAAGGGACTCACGTCTGAGCATTCCCTGCCACACTTATGGCGGCTAAAAGCGGTACAAAAGGGGGTGGTGATGGACGGAGCATCTGAATCAATCAAACACTCACACCCAGTCAAAAGATCTGGGTTTAATCCATCACCGTTCTTTAGCCCACTCTGCCACCCCAGTTCAGACATGGCTATATGCAAATCAGTCTGACCCTGTGCCTCATGGGAACAGTCCAGCCCGAACTGCCAAACCATGTCTTCCCTGGATCGGAAACAAGCTTCTGAGGACCGGTTTCTGGCATTCCAGCCGTCTTCAGCCCGGCTTGCTTGAATCCAGTGGCAAAGTGAGCAAGGGACTCACGTCTGAGCATTCCCTGCCACACTTATGGCGGCTAAAAGCGGTACAAAAGGGGGTGGTGATGGACGGAGCATCTGAATCAATCAAACACTCACACCCAGTCAAATGATCTGGGTTTAATCCATCACCGTTCTTTAGCCCACTCTGCCACCCCAGTTCAGACATGGCTATATGCAAATCAGTCTGACCCTGTGCCTCATGGGAACAGTCCAGCCCGAACTGCCAAGCCATGTCTTCCCTGGACCGGAAACAAGCTTCCGAGGACCGGTTTCTGGCATTCCAGCCGTCTTCAGCCCGGCTTGCTTGAATCCAGTGGCAAAGTGAGCAAGGGACTCACGTCTGAGCATTCCCTGCCACTCTTATGGCGGCTAAAAGCGGTACAAAAGGGGGTGGTGATGGACGGAGCATCTGAATCAATCAAACACTCACACCCAGTCAAAAGATCTGGGTTTAATCCATCACCGTTCTTTAGCCCACTCTGCCACCCCAGTTCAGACATGGCTATATGCAAATCAGTCTGACCCTGTGCCTCATGGGAACAGTCCAGCCCGAACTGCCAAGCCATGTCTTCCCTGGACCGGAAACAAGCTTCCGAGGACCGGTTTCTGGCATTCCAGCCGTCTTCAGCCCGGCTTGCTTGAATCCAGTGGCAAAGTGAGCAAGGGACTCACGTCTGAGCATTCCCTGCCACACTTATGGTGGCTAAAAGCGGTACAAAAGGGGGTGGTGATGGACGGAGCATCTGAATCAATCAAACACTCACACCCAGTCAAAAGATCTGGGTTTAATCCATCACCGTTCTTTAGCCCACTCTGCCACCTCAGTTCAGACATGGCTATATGCAAATCAGTCTGACCCTGTGCCTCATGGGAACAGTCCAGCCCGAACTGCCAAGCCATGTCTTCCCTGGACCGGAAACAAGCTTCCGAGGACTGGTTTCTGGCATTCCAGCCGTCTTCAGCCCGGCTTGCTTGAATCCAGTGGCAAAGTGAGCAAGGGACTCACGTCTGAGCATTCCCTGCCACACTTATGGCGGCTAAAAGCGGTACAAAAGGGGGTGGTGATGGACGGAGCATCTGAATCAATCAAACACTCACACCCAGTCAAAAGATCTGGGTTTAATCCATCACCGTTCTTTAGCCCACTCTGCCACCCCAGTTCAGACATGGCTATATGCAAATCAGTGTGACCCTGTGCCTCATGGGAACAGTCCAGCCCGAACTGCCAAGCCATGTCTTCCCTGGACCGGAAACAAGCTTCCGAGGACCGGTTTCTGGCATTCCAGCCGTCTTCAGCCCGGCTTGCTTGAATCCAGTGGCAAAGTGAGCAAGGGACTCACGTCTGAGCATTCCCTGCCACACTTATGGCGGCTAAAAGCGGTACAAAAGGGGGTGGTGATGGACGGAGCATCTGAATCAATCAAACACTCACACCCAGTCAAAAGATCTGGGTTTAATCCATCACCGTTCTTTAGCCCACTCTGCCACCCCAGTTCAGACATGGCTATATGCAAATCAGTCTGACCCTGTGCCTCATGGGAACAGTCCAGCCCGAACTGCCAAGCCATGTCTTCCCTGGACCAGAAACAAGCTTCCGAGGACCGGTTTCTGGCATTCCAGCCGTCTTCAGCCCGGCTTGCTTGAATCCAGTGGCAAAGTGAGCAAGGGACTCACGTCTGAGCATTCCCTGCCACACTTATGGCGGCTAAAAGCGGTACAAAAGGGGGTGGTGATGAACAGAGCATCTGAATCAATCAAACACTCACACCCAGTCAAAAGATCTGGGTTTAATCCATCACCGTTCTTTAGCCCACTCTGCCACCCCAGTTCAGACATGGCTATATGCAAATCAGTCTAACCCTGTGCCTCATGGGAACAGTCCAGCCCGAACTGCCAAGCCATGTCTTCCCTGGACCGGAAACAAGCTTCCGAGGACCGGTTTCTGGCATTCCAGCCGTCTTCAGCCCGGCTTGCTTGAATCCAGTGGCAAAGTGAGCAAGGGACTCACGCCTGAGCATTCCCTGCCACACGTATGGCGGCTAAAAGCGGTACAAAAGGGGGTGGTGATGGACGGAGCATCTGAATCAATCAAACACTCACACCCAGTCAAAAGATCTGGGTTTAATCCATCACCGTTCTTTAGCCCCCATGGTTTACAGAAGCCCTGAAGAATAGTAAGAGTGCCTGTAAATGTCTGGAATGCAGATGGAGGAAAGGCTTTGATTCTGGAAACAAACGGGCATATAAATTGGCACTTAAAGCGCACTATTTTAAGGTACGCGAGGAGAAAATGAGGTACTTGACCACTAAAATTGATTCAGTCAGTAACAATGGCAGGGAGCTTTTTAAGATTGTAAAGGACTTTGTCTCACCTATAGTCACTCAAAGACCTTTCGCTCCTACCCTCGAATGGACCATTCAGATTGCTGAATTTTTTCACAACAAGATTAAGGCCATTCAAGAGACTTTGGATATACCTGGTGCTTTGAATCGGAACGATAGATTCCTTCCGAAGGAAGACCTTAGTGAAAAATTACTGCTAGAGTTCCCCCCGATGTCTCTAGATACTTCACTTACTATTATGAAGACATTAAATTCTGGGTCCCCTATAGATCCTTGTCCAGCCAAGATAATTGCTGGTGTTGCTGAAGTTTTAAATCCGGCTGTGAATAATGTCCTGAACCTCTCCTTATCTAGTGGACAGATCCCGACCAGATGGAAAGTGGAAAAAATCATACCTCTTCTGAAGAAGTCTTCAGCGGATCCTTTGGTGGCCAGTAATTATAGGCCTATTACATTGCTCTCATTTTTCGCTAAAACCTTGGAGAAGCATGTAAATAAGGTTATTACAAAGTTTATTGAGGCCACCAATGTTCTCCACTCCAGCCAGTCGAGTTTCAGGGCTAATTATAGCACTGAAACCGCTTTACTTGAGGTCTCAAAAAATATCAAAGGTATGCTGGACCGATGGGGTAAAGCAGTCTTGATACTGCTGGACCTCTCCACAGTTTTTGATACCGTGCCCCATTGGTGACTTCTTCAGAGGCTGGAGTTATGTGGAATCGGGGGGACGGTTTTAAGGTGGTTTTCTTCCTTTTTGGAGGGCCATCGGCAGGTGGTTTGGGCTCCTCCCTTTACAGCGGATATCCCTGCACTGAATGTGGGTGTGCCTCAGGGCTCAATGTTGATCCCCACTCTCTTCAATATATGTATGTCACCTCTGGCGCCGTTGACTGAGAGGTTAGGGGCTAAGGTTCTGACCTATGGCGACGACTCACAACTTTTGTTTACCTAGGAAAAAGGTGAGCCTTTTGATGAAAACCAAATACATTTGTGTGTGAGTGCTGAGTTTGAATGGTTCAGTGGGATCCAATTATCCTGTAATTCCACTAAAACTGAAATTATTTTCTTCGGTCATACCCCAGGCGATGAATGGCGGAAATGGTGGCCATCAGATCAACCGGCTCCTGCCAGTCCTGTCACTACGGTTAAGAACCTGGGAGTGAAGATGGACTCAAATCTCTCCATGAAGACGCAGGTGCAGTCAGTGACTGGAATGTGTTTTAGGATGCTAAAAATTATGAGAAATTTCTTACCATTACTACCATTGACCCATAGAAAGACAGTGATCCAGGCCTTGATAATGTCTAGGCTGGACTATGCCAATGTACTCTATTTGGGCATCTCTGAGTACTTACTGAGCCGTCTTCAGGTTGTTCAGAACTCAGCCGCCAGAGCAGTCTCCATGGTGGGGCCTAGAACACACATGACGAATCATCTGAAAACACTTCACTGGCTATCAGTAAGGAACAGAGACGCCTTTACGTAACTTGTGTTGGCGTTTAAGGCTCTGCATAACAGTGGGGCTCAGTATATCAGGAAAAGAATCTTGCCCTTTAATCCAGCCAGGGCCCTGAGGTCATCAACCCAACATCTGCTGCGGGTGCCTAAATTCTGCTTGGCCAGGAAGGGCGGACGCTCCTTCCAGGTGGTAGTGAGCAGAATGTGGAATGGGCTCCCGTTGTCTTTAAGACAAGAAGCAGATATCCTGAGCTTCCGACGCCAGCTGAAAACCTGTCTGTTCCATCAATAATTCGAGTTAGTATGAGCAGAAGTAAACGTTGGTATCTCTCTTTTGGATCTTTTGTTTAATCTTTTCAGCGCCAGGACACTCCTTGGAGTAGCTGTGCGCTTTTATAAATACCCTATAACATTAGCATTAACATATATATATACACACACACACACACACATATATATATTCACTGAAAAAACCATAGGTTATAGACCATATATAGTTAGGAATTAGCATTTACAAAACCTTGAAAATTCACTGAAAAAACCATAGGTTATAGACCATATATAGTTAGGAATTAGCATTTACAAAACCTTGAAAATTCACTGAAAAAACCATAGGTTATAGACCATATATAGTTAGGAATTAGCATTTAAAAAACCTTATTTTACTCACACAAAACCATTGAAATTCCATATATAGTTAGTTGCACTAAGTATATATCGCGCACCCGCAATCCACTGCTGATGATGTCACATATTACATCATTCATGACATGGTCAGTGACATCACTGATGACATCACTGATGACATCTCAAATGACATCACTGATGACATCATCCAGTGACTGTGTGTTTCTGTAAAGTTTAAATATGTTTTACATATTGAAGAATGAGTAGATGTAGAAGTGTCTGGATGAAGGATTTAGTAGGTGCGTGACTGACTGTATGAGTGAGTGATTAAATGTGTCTCACTGAGTGCATGGGTTAGTGACTAAACTGTCTTAATTTGTGCATCATTATGTCTGTTGTTCTGTAAACTGCTGCATGTGTTGATCAGTAGCTATATGAGTAACTATATGGGTTATTGATTGATTGCCCAAGTATTTGTATGGGAGACTGAGTGTGTGTGTGGCTGGCTGGGAGGTGTGTGACTCTGTGCAGATCAATGTGTACTTGTATCAATGATTGTATAAGAGAGTAATTATGTGTTAGTATATGTTTCAAAATGTAAGGTGCTCTATGTTTAACTGTATAGATTAGAAAATGGAAGTGTGATTGATTCTTTACAGGACTGACTAGGTGTGTGAGTAACTCCATGGATGAGTGACAGAGTGTGAGAGTCTGTATAGGTGTATGAGTGCATATGATAGTGTTGTAAAGATGAGTGATTGTATGTATGAATGATTGTATGGGTAAATGAGTGAATGTGTGTGTAAACATAGGAATCACTGAGTGCGTATGTAGTAACTAGTATTGGTGTGTCAATGGTTTCAAAAATTATACTCTGTATTTAACACTGGGTGTAACAGAGGTTATATTAAAGTGTGAGGAGATGCATTGTATTGTCACATGAATGATATCATCAGTGATGTGGTCATTGATGTCAAATGAGATGTCATCAGTGATGTCATTTGAGATGTCATTTGAGATGTCATCAGTGATGTCATCAGTGATTTCACTGACCATGTCATGAATGATGTAATATGTGACATCATCAGCAGTGGATTGCGGGTGCGCGATATATACTTAGTGCAACTAACTATATATGGAATTTCAATGGTTTTGTGTGAGTAAAATAAGGTTTTTTAAATGCTAATTCCTAACTATATATGGTCTATAACCTATGGTTTTTTCAGTGAATTTTCAAGGTTTTGTAAATGCTAATTCCTAACTATATATGGTCTATAACCTATGGTTTTTTCAGTGAATTTTCAAGGTTTTGTAAATGCTAATTCCTAACTATATATGGTCTATAACCTATGGTTTTTTCAGTGAATTTCAATGGTTTTTTAATAGCAAATATCATAAGCTGTCGAATGTCAAGTACGTGGTAAGTAAAAACATTTTCGTGTTTATGCACACTGATCTGCTTTGAATGCTGCCCCCCACCCCTCATTTCTATTAGGAGTACTCTCTCTTTGCAGATAGTGAAGGGTAGTTAACGCAGCCCTTTGCCCCCTTTGTAATCCGTCGTGCCTGCTTCTCTCTCCATTTGATTGATTGTTCTCTTTGGTTCATTCTCTATTTACAAACAAGCACAGAGTCGCAATACTCTGTTTAGTCTTTGCAGATACCGAAAAATCGTGTAAAAAAACAAAAGGAATCGAGCAAAATCAGTAGGCCACTAATGGGATCTCTTTTTGACCTCGCTAAAATAGAAACATTAGGAACAACCTGTTGAAAATAGCAATGCGTATGTATATAAGCGGCGTTCATTTGTGTTCACAGTACCCCTTGTTGATTGTTTCAATCGAGCATTGAATTGTTCGAAGTTAATTCTCTTAAGGATCTTCTCTACCTGCAAACGAGGAAGAATAGGAATATTCTCTCTCCCTTTGCAGATAGTGAAGGGTAGGTAACGCAAGCCTTTAACACGTCGTACCTATTTCATTCCTCATTGATTGATTGATTGTCCGAACATTGACTGTTTGGGAATTAGTTCTTTTTGGAGGTATTCCCTGTTTGCAAATAAACGTAGGAAAATCTTTGCAAGTAGTGAAAGGGTACGTAATGCGGACCGTTCTCCCCCGTTGTAATCTGTCATGCCTATCTACTCCCCACTGATTGATGCACCTTTTTCACCCGGACCATTTACTAGAGATACGTCATCTGGCCCGACCAGAGAGCACCCCTAGTGAAAAGGACATATGCAATAATAACGAAGTGATCACTGTATCCTGTTAACAGAAACTTTACCATGAAACAACCTGGAAAGAAAAAAATAGGAAAACGAAAATCAGTAGGCCACTGATGAACATGAACTTTTATTAAACAACGAACAAAGAAACGATAACATAACGTAATGATAAAACCTATTAATGTCCTAGAAACAAGAAAACGTTAAAATATGCCAGTGGTGAGAGACCAGAAAAACAGTAAGAGAAACCAAATCACCCCTCGCTGTCCCACCGCCTGCCACGCCAAAAAAATCGATAGACTAGGGAAAATGCAAGTCAGTAGAACATCCACCCCCACTCTGGAAACTTCCAAGGTGGGGCAGGGTTCCGGCTACGCCCAGCCGGGAGCAGCCCATATAAGGCAGGTCCTGCTGCCACGCCTCGGCCAGGAGATCCTAACGTAGGGTGTAGCCGGAGGAGAGGCCGAGGCCAGCGGGACCCGGCCAGGGGATTGCCTTTACAACGCTGAACAGTTGCAGGGGGGGGGAATGTCTCCTCGACCCTCCCCTCTCTCTCCCAGTCCGGCCGCGGTGGCCCTTGAGAGTTGCAGGTAGTCCCGCCACATGCTCTTCCGGTCCGACCACCAACGGTCGGGGGGCCGAGCCCGACGGGATCCGGCTGCAGCCGATAAACCAAGAAACCCGTTCATGGGGCCAGAGCCAGGGGCGTCCGGCCGACATCCACCGGAAGCCCGGCCCGAAGACGGACGGGACACTTCTTTCTTTTATAATGGCTGCGACAACACTGGGGGGGGATGTCTTGCACATGCCTCCGACCCCCCCCCCCTCGTCCTCATCGCCTGGTCAGGCCATAACAAATCTCAAGCGAGACGCCGTGGGGTGCACTGGGAGGGAGAGACGGTGCGAACAGGCCTCTCCCGCCTCCCCAGGTGGAGGCTTCCCAGCTGCACCCTCAGCGCTCCAGGCGCCCGGAAAAGGGTTCTTCCACTGTGGCCATGCTGCAACGTCTCGCCCGGCAGGGTGGAGCCCGTCCGCTCATGTGACCCCGCGATCGCCGGTAGCTGCCGAACTCTCAAAATGGCGGTCGACCTGGCAAGAGCGGGCCCAGCATAAAGAAATGGCCCGGTCACTGGTTGACTCCACCACCGTAGTCCTCCACGACCTTGAAGATTCTAGAGGAGCCGCGGGAGTCTCCGACCCCCGATGGGGAATGACTGCCATGATCGCCCGTGGAGTGACGAAACTGTATCCGCGGTACGTCGGCGCTCCCATGCTGGTGCCAGCCTCACTTTGAATTACTAGAATCCTGCAGACCTCACTTCCGGTGAAAGCACAGTGTGACCCGGTAGGAAAAATTATTGCACCCCCTCCCCTTTTTGACTGATAGTTCAAACCACCGATCCTTTCCTTTGCCCTTTTAACGGAACTTTGGACTGCCTCCCCCTCTTTTACATTTTCTAGAGAAAACAAAACATTAACCACTACATTAGCATAGCAGTTGACACCAGAACTGTTTTCAAATTGAAAACCAACAACATCTTCAACAGAATCCTTTTTGTTTCTGCTGTGACCCTGCTACAGCACAGGCATTGTCCCCAGCAGTAATTCTGCAATGCCGGTAAGAATAGCTGTGGTGCCTACTGGACTCACTCACCCCCGCGGCGCCCCACGCCGTTTTTTGCTGGGCGGCAACTTACTAGACATCACTTTCATGCCATCTAGATTTCAGCGCGTTCTGCTGCCTTGGAACTATTCGCACAACAGACCGCTACTGACAAGAATATTTCATTATTGGTGCTGTCAATTTCAATAAATCTATTGGATAATTCAAAAGAAATTGCCACGGTCTCTTCGTTGTTTAAATGTTTTTACTGTTTTTGTTTTCTTGTATATATTTATATGTTATTAAAGTTTTATATTCCTACTACTTTGTTGGAGTGCTATATATTTTTAATGTGACACATAATTGTAAAAACTTTGATGTACAAAGAGTCATTCCTGGAATCTTCCGCTTCAGGCTCGGTCCCCTCCCCAATCACAATACAGGATGGTTTTCAGATAGTAGGAACACGTGTGGTGTGACGGATCTCATCGGGTGTGGGCCTTGATCTACTATAACTCCTTTGAAGAGGGGTGATTCTTTACAGCTGGGGCCATAAACTACATCTGCAGGGCTAGCTGATAGCCTGGACAATCGGACACAGAGAAAGAGGAGTGTCAGAGGGTCCGGTAGTGAATAGGGCGAAAGGAAGGTGTCGGGCGGGCACAGAGTGTGATTCTCAGGGAAGAGCAGCGCAGATGGGGGGAGGTTTATTGCCCATGCATAAGACAGAGAGCGGTGGTGACCAGTGCCTGGGGAAGATGCTTGCGTGGGTGAGGAGCCATGCTACGAATCGACAGCGTGCAGAGAGTGGGTCTGGTCAAGACATCTAAAATGGCTGCCGTGCACGACAAAAGTGTGGCATTTCAAAAAAGGCAAGATGGCGCAGACAATGTTTTTCAACACTTCCTCATTTTCTTCGAATCGAACGTTAACAGACGTTGGGGCATATTACCAAAGTTAAGCGATATTTATCGCTAACGATGCTTACCAACCAATTTTTTACCACTAAGCATCGTCAGAAATTATCGAAGATAAACCTTGCTATTATCAAGGTTTATCGCAAATGCGATAATAAACGGCCGCAATGCATGAATATCGCTAAAAACTCAGCGATATTCATGCATTACCGAGCTAATGCTCTTAGCCATGTTATCCACCTCCCATTGGATAACATGGCTAAGAACTGCTCAGGGCAGGTGTTACTTTTTGGAGATATTCGCGCTTAGCGCGAATATCTCCAAAAGTTGGTAATAGGAGATAGATATCTTGCATGTTGTAATGCAAGTTATTGTGGTATATGGAACTCATACCATAATCTCTCAGGAAAGCAGAAACTGATCCTTTTGGGACCGCCTAAAAAGGCCTAGGGGGTGAGGAGTACTCTACTTTGCCCCCTTTTCACGTTCCGAACTATTTTATTTTACTCTCTTCTGTAATTACACAAAATAGCAGCGATAAGATGCATCGGAGACACACAGTGAGAGAAAGGAGGCCGGAGATGAAGAAGAGATGTCAAATACACATTGGAGATAATATAGTGGCAGAAGGGAAGTAAATATGAGTAAACTTACCATGTAACATAAAAATGTTGCACTCTATACTATAAGTCTCATTTTATACTACAATCACTTCGCTACAACCTCATAAATTTAAAATAAAAATGAATAATGTCTCAAACAATTTTTGATTTCTAAATATAAATTTATTCTTCAGAATTTTCTAAATTTGAAAGAACTAGTAACATGTCCTCATCAGCAATGTCCTCATTAAAAGTCTCCAATGATGATTCTTGTAACTCTATGGTCTCCAAACACTCGATAAATTCGCCATCAAGAGATTGATCAAAAAAATCATTCAAGTCATCTCCTCCTTGTGACAATATTTCATTATTGGTGCTGTCAATTTCAATCAATGTAGTGGAATCATTCAAGTCATCTCCTCGTGACAATATTTCATTATTGGTGCTCTCAATTTCAATCA
Source organism: Lissotriton helveticus (assembly GCF_964261635.1). Classification (NCBI taxonomy): domain Eukaryota; kingdom Metazoa; phylum Chordata; class Amphibia; order Caudata; family Salamandridae; genus Lissotriton; species Lissotriton helveticus. The sequence goes on from NC_136070.1 coordinate 647,169,085, forward strand.
ATGTAGTGGAATCATTCAAGTCATCTCCTCCTTGTGACAATATTTCATTATTGGTGCTGTCCATTTCAATCAATCTAATGGAATCATACAAGTCATCTCCTCCTTGTGACAATATTTCATTATTGGTGCTCTCAATTTCAATCAATGTAGTGGAATCATTCAAGTCATCTCCTTGTGACAATATTTCATTCTTGGTGTTGTCCATTTCAATCAATCTAATGGAATCATACAAGTCATGTCCTCCTTGTGACAATATTTCATTATTGGTGCTCTCAATTTCAATCAATGTGTTGGACAATTCAAAAGAAATTGCCACGGTCTCTTCATTGTGAGCCATTTTATTTTGAAATTGCTTGCTGTAAATTGCAGAAAAAAATAATCACTTTCATTTATCGTTTTTAGTAATACATAATATAAAACTAACTTTATCAAGTATTTAGTATAACAGAAGGACTGCAAATAAATAACAGAAAACATTTTTCAAATTATCTTCAAGTGTACAACATAGTTCCCCTTACAAATTAACAACTCACCTTTTTAAAAGTAGCAGAAGTGTTAGTACTGTGTAAATCAAACACCAGAAATTCACCACCAAAAATTCCTCACAAATGTACCTCAGACAGTAGTATCACAAAATGGCTGTGGTTTCCTCTCATTTGACATATATACATAACCAATTAACTTTCATCACACACAAGTACAAAACCAAAGTAACATTTTAATTGGTTCTAAATTTCAACACTTTCAAATGTGTTTTCCCCATGCAATTTTCCATAGGACATTTACATACGTCTACAGCCTGAATGGCTGAACGGAATTACACCAAACTTGGCAAAATGGTACATCAAACCTAAGAGGTCAGGAAGGATCTACTATGCCCCCTTATGGTCATTTCCCCCTTCGCTTTGGCCTCCTCTTGTCTCTCAATCCTACCGAGAGACAAGATGGCGGCCGCTACGGACTGTTTGGAATGTTGACAGACGCCGGAGAACCAATCAGCTTCGCAAAGCTCCGTAACGCGAAAAGTACGCGAAGCGGAGCGCTGTTACAGATATATATCTTTTTTTGAACGTTAATTTCTCAAAATCCACTGGAGCACATATATTGAGACCTAGCAAAGGCACATCGGGCTACCAGTCCCTAATATTTTGCCAAGTTTCGTGCAAATCCATTCAGCCGTTCGATTATTATTATTTTGGGTTTTTTTTGCCCCGCGGGGCCCTTTTAAAACCTCCACATCAAACCTAGGGGGTCAGCGAGGATCTACTATGCCCCCTTATAGTTATTTCCCCCTTTGTTTTGACCTCCTCTTGTCTCTCGATCCTACCGAGAGACAAGATGGCGGCCGCTACAGACTTTTTGGAATGTTGACAGACGCCGGAGAACCAATCAGCTTCGCTTCACAAAGCTCCGTTGCGCGTAAAGTACGCGTCCTGGGACGCTGCCAGGTCCGCTGTTACAGATATATATCTTTTTTTAAACGTTAATTTCTCAAAATCCACTGGAGCACATATATTGAGACCTACAAAAGGCACATCGGGCTACCAGTCCCTACAATTTTGCCAAGTTTCGTGCAAATCCATTCAGCCGTTCGGGCTAAAAGTGAGGCCAACCGCCCTATGGAAAACTCAATGTTAAAAACACGTTTTGGGACCCCCCTTTTTTCTCGGCCCCCCCCTTGACGAACCCCCCCCAAATTTTCAAGGGCTGCTCAGAAACAAAATGTGCCATTTTCCTGAAAATGTCAGCCAATTCCGTCCACAAACGCCAAAGTTATTAGACATAGAATTTTCAAAAATCCCATAGAGAAAAAATCCTAACTATATATACCTACTGGCGACCGCCAGTAGGTAATATATACATATATATATATATCATCATCTTTATTCGATTTGATAAACAAACCATGCAAGCATATAAATAACAGTCATTAAAAAGGATTCACAGAAATTCAGTTTTTCTAAAATGGGCTAAAATATAATATCATCCGTGGAAAGTCCTTAACCTACTATGCATATCCTCATTGATGCACTCAGTCCCGCCTTGTTATTCGTAGTTTTAAAGTGTCCTTTAAAAAGTTTGTCACACAATAAAGGGTAAAAACATCAGTTGACATTTTTAAAAACAGCAAAGCTACCCGAGCCTGCTTGAATCTAGCTCGCCTTAACAGCTCTTTCAGAAACAGTTTCCTGGTGAAGGCATAGTACGGGCATAATAAAACTAGGTTAAGTGTGTCCTGCGGAGACTTCATGTCGCAGCCGCAGGGCCCTCTCTCTTCTGAGTTTATCATAAAACCTGCCGGTACTGCCAATAAGTGGTGGATATAATCTAGTCTAAAGCGGGGTACTAAAAAACGATCATGGGCATTAGTCATAAATGTTAGATACGGTTCTATGCCCTGTGACTTTTTAACTAAAATATAATCTTTAACCGAGTGTTTCCCCAGTTCAACAGTTTTGCGCTGCGCCATCGCAAACATTGAGAACAGTGTTTTAATATCGCTTATATCTTTTAACTTTATTTTCTCAGGTTTGTCAAATAAGTCTACGCGCCCTAGATTGACAAAGGAGTCCCTGACCTATTTCAGCCATGGAATTTTTTGTGCATGTTCCAGGGCAAGACTATCCCGTACTACCAACCTTGTCAGGCCCACCTCTTCGTTGGTCCAGATCTTCAACCAACCTACTAAAGGCTTCACTCCTATACTGTCTGCGATGTAACTAACACCCAGGTCCTCTTGGATACAATATGCTGGCGTGCTCTGTGGGACTTTCAGCATTCGCCTTAGATATTTGTTCTTGACCCTTTGCAGGGAAGTAGGTTTAACAAATCCCCACACCTCACTGCCGTACAGGACTTTGGCACAGCAAACTGCTTTATACAATTTTAAAATCACATCTGGAGTCCAGTACCCCAGCCTCTGGGCATAATTTGCAATTGAGCCCATGGATCGAATCAAAATCATACACCTATCGTTTAAAACATGTTTAAAATTCAGGTGGTTATCAAAAAACACACCCAAATAGGCGAAGGCTGGGACTTTACCCAAGGTGTATGAGCCTATAGGGTAATTATATTGTTGCTGGGTTTCTTTCCCATCTCTATAACATATGATTCTGCAAGATTCAAGGGCATGTCCAGATGTTCCATGAATTTTACAAAGCTGTCTATTATGCGCTGTAAGCTGTGTGGGGTGCGGGCCAGAAGCACTGCGTCGTTTGCGTACAGCAGCACCGTGACTGTTCAACCCCCTCTTCTAGGTGTATCAGCCTCAATGTTCCGCAGGGTAGCATCGAGCCCATTAATGTAGATGGTAAACAAGAATGGAGCTAAGATACATCCTTGTCTCACCCCACTAGAACAATTAAAAAGCCCTGTAACCTCCCCCTCCTTTGTGTATCTTACAGCTGCTGTTGTGTTGGAATGCAATGAGTGTATGATATTTATTAAAGTTATATCTACCCCAAGGTCCCTCATTAGAGCCCACAACTTGCTGCAATTCACGTGATCAAATGCCGTGGTGAGGTCCATAAAGGCTAGATATAATGCCCCGTCCTTCACTATAGTATATTTAGCAGTAATACGATACAGGTTAAGACACTGATCTACGGTGGATTTTCCCGGGCGAAACCCATATTGCACGTCTGTGATAATTTGTGTCTCCTCTGCCCAATCCATCAACCTATTTAAAAGGACCCACCCCAGGACCTTAGCTGCAACAACTATCAGCGATATTGGCCAATAACACTGTGGGCTATCCCATTCCCCTTCTTGAAAAACGGGACGATAATAGTAGAGGACCAAGAACCTGGGATATTTGTGTTTACTCCTGCGTTCAATACCATTGTTAAGAGAGGGGCCCAGACCTCAATATTGGACCTAAAAAGGTCCGGTGGGATCCCATCCAGCCCCGGAGCCTTATTCCTCGTAAGACCCTCTATTCCTGATGTTACTTCTTCCAACGAGAAGACAACAGAAGTGCAACCTAGTGGTATATTTGGGGTTTGCTGATGATTCTTGGTGGCAAGGTGGTAAAACAGTCCCTGAAAGTTCTCCCGCCATATATCTGGAAGAATGTTATTGCTTAGCCCCGGCTTGTTTGGATCAGAGAAACAGAGATTATTGATTACATTCCAGAAGCGGGCAGAGTTCTTATATTCTGCTGCTTCTGAGAGTTCTTCCCATGTAGCGCGTTGTAATTCCCTCTTTCTTCCTTTGGCCACTACATTGTAGCTTGCGCGACAAGCAGCCACCAGAGCCCTATCGCTGGGTTTCTGTTCAAGTGCTCCTTTCAGTTTTCTCAGGGACCCCGAACATTGACTGTCAAACCGCCTTGGAGTGTCCCTGCTGGGTCCCTTTAACGGTGCCTTCAGTAAGTTTGCTACTAGATGTGCCATGTTCTTGAAGGCCTCTATTATTATCTCACTATCCACCCCTAGATCTAGGCACTTCACTATTTCCTGTTGTCCTTTGTCAAATAGAGAGGCATTAAAAGAGCCTGTGTCCACCTGAGCCCATCTAAGCCTTCTACCTTGGTCCTTGGCAAGAACTTTCATGAACCCGCCTGTTTATCCAATACTCGTAGCTGTGACTGTGTCCCAAGCACTTGGGTGAGTGGGTTATGATCACTGTAGACACTATGTTCAATATCAAATCTCAATATATCCCTCCTTAATAGGGGCGTAACAAAAATAAAATCAATGAAAGAATGACAACCTCCCCTTTATATGTGGGGGGTATCAGGCTATTCTTTTTGTTAAAAGACATATCTACCGTGTGAATTAAGCAAAATGGGTGTAGCATGTCAGAGAGTTCCTTCCCACCTGGGTGTGCTCCATATGAGGGCCTTTCCTTAGTGGGCAAGATAGCCAATCCTCCTGTGCAACCCTCAATTGAGGGGAGAGATGACAATTAAAATCCCCAGCTAATAACAGTTGGGACTGAGCCATCCCGTTCCCTCATGTCTTGTCTAGCCATGTGTTTAATTCACGAAGACTGCCCCCGCCCTGTGGGTTTGATGTTGCATTGTAAAAATGTATTAGAATGAGTCTGACCACTGCGGTACTGCGCAAACACAAGTCCTATCCCACTGCTCGCCAACAATGTTGGAAATGGGTTAGCATGGTGCAGAGTGGGCAGGCCAAACTCCTGAGGACATGTGTGAAGCAACCACCCAGTTCACACAGACGACACCCAAGGCACACCACAAAAAGAGACACAATACCTGTTTTGGTGAAAAAGAATAACTTCAAATCTGCAACAGAAATCACAGGAGTCACTATACTGCACCAACTGGCGTCAGGGCAATACATACATGGGGATAATTTACAGGGTTAATGCAAAAGGTAAGTCCCTCAGTTTCGATGCTCTAGTAAAAACATAAAGCGTTATCATTTGGCATAGAACATCAGGTAAAAACATCTGCCATAAAACCTCTTAGCAGGACGTTCACCCTAGGCCTAGAACATCAGGATGAGTGATCAAGTGGCATTGGCATCCACATTAGGCACACTAGTATAGGCAGAACGAACAATTTAGCAATTGCGTCAACATTTAGGAAACAGTGCTGGCCTCAGAACCTTATTAGGCGTAACCATAACATGCGGGCATAGTCACATCAGTACATCCTGGACATGAAACATTGGGCAGGAACACAGTGTGCATAAAAATAGCCTAAACACCTTGGGCATAACCTTATGCAGGTAAGTACATCATACCTTATACCCACAGCAGTACCTTGGGCCGCTCCTCCCTGGAACCATTAGGCCTTCACATATGCAATCGGCCTCAAAATAGGCATGAAACATATAACCTTAAGGCATAACCCCATAACCAGGGGTGCACACGCCGTCCCGAATGAGATAATTACCCCAAACTTGCAGGGTAACCTCTGGTGCTACTGCGCCTGGGAGCCCCCTACTCTGGGACTCTAACCATCGAATTGGCCCCACAGCAACACAGATGAGTCCGGGGTATGCAGCGCTTTCAGAGGCGATTATAGCGCTTAGGGCTTCACAGAGCTTTCCAGGTAGCATAGCGCAGGGACACAGTCTGGCAGCAGCAATCTGTCAGAGGTCCTGGGCGAAGTAGCGCCTCAGGAGCACAGCTTAAGGAGCACAGCGCTTCAGGGATAGAGAGCCAGCCGCACAGTCCTATCAGTAAGCGCCCAGTTGGTACAGCGCTGATTCACAGGGGCCAGTCTCTACAACAGGGCGCTTAGAAGGCAGCAATTCTTCCCAGTCCTGGGCAGGCAGCGCTTAGAGGCTACCCAGTGCTTCAGTAGCCCAGCGCAGGGGGTGGCCCAGTTCTCTCAATATAGCGCTTAGGCAGAAAATGCGCTGTTGGCCTCAGCACCTCTTTCCCTGGCACCCTGAATATAGCGCTTGCGATGTGCTCAGTCCCCACCCCAGGGGCTTCAGGGACGACAGGTAGCACCCCTCACCTCCTTCTGGGCACAGTCAAAGGTGCTCCTTGGCAGTCAGAGAAAACGCTCTTCTTTTCCAGGCGCTAGGGAGCAGGCAGGGCCCAGGTGTAGCGCTCACGAGGCGCTAGGGCAGGAGAGCAGGCAGTGCTAGGCCAGGTCAGCGATCAGTGGGTACTCATCAGTACAGGACAGCAGCTCCTCGGAACCATCATCCCCTGTAACGTGGCACTCCTCCTGGTACAGCAGCCTGAACTCCATCAGTGGGCTCTCACTGGCCCTGTGGACAGTGGAGGGGTTCAGATGGGCTCAGGGGTCAGCACACAGGCCCATGCGGCGGCACCTCCTGGCGGAGTGTCCCCTCTCAACCCAGTCCACCTTCAGTCTCAGCACATGGCATCTCTACTGCTCTACATATACCAGAAAGGCTGGAAGCTTCTAGAAGGTCTCTTGCAGTTCCAGCCTCACTGTCACTATGGGGAGTATAGAGCACCTTGTCATTTTAAACACTAGACCGCTAACCCACCTCAGTCAGGTGGCACAAGGTGACAGAAATGGCGTCCATTTTAAAAGTGACATTTAACCAAGGTGCATTTCTACATTGGTGAAAATGACTCTGTGCACGCCATTGCGCAGCATGTATCACTGCATCTCGCATCACACATGGCCTATACATTCCTCTACCATGGGGGGGAATATAGGTGCGAACACCATTGCACAGAATTTAACATTTGCATTTGAAATACGTCCACATGACATGTTGATTCCCACCAAAGCGAAAAAATTCAGGGAAAAAGGGCCAAGTCCAACACAACTTCCCCCCAGCCAAAAGCCAGGTAGACCGATCATTGCCTTGATGGGCTTCCCTGCTTGGGGCGAGAAAACGTGGACGCAGGCCTGCAACTGCAGGGGCACCTGCAGGTTCTCCACCATTCTGGAACCCTATGGCTCCCTCTCTCCAACCTCCCTTGACCAACTAGGGTATCCCACTGGTGCTCTCTAGCTGGTTGTGGCCAGAACCTAGGCCATCCAGATGTCTCTGGGCCTTGTTCTCTCACAGAGTGGGGAGCTTTAGCCCCAGGCCCATAGTACCAGTTTACCACTCTCCTCCTACCAAACTGCCACTGGTCCTCCCACCTGTGGTCCGCACCCTCAGGCTGACCAGCCACCAGGGGTGAGGCTCTCCTCCCCCTACCTCTCCTTCTGGGGTTCCGCCCTCTCCTCCTGCGCGGGGCACCCTCAGACCACCACTCTCTCCCCATTCCAGGGCCTTGACCCTGCAACTGATTCCCCAAAGTAGAGTCTAAACCCTTAGGTTGAACTGGTGACAGGGGTGAGTCCTCCCTCCCCCTGCACCCCCTCCCAGAGTTCCGCACCCTCCTTCCTGGAGTAATACCCCTGGAAGACAATTCTGGGGGACACTGTTAAGAGACGTCCCATCTGCCTGGTCAGAAAGCCCCTGAACCTGGCATCCCCGACCCAGGATCTAAACCCTGCGACTGAGCCGGTGCCAGAGGAGAGACCTTCCTCCCTCTGCACCCCCTCCCAGAGTTCTGCACCCTCCCACCGGGAGAAGTACCCCTGGAAGTCAAACCAGTAGGGACCTTGAGTACAAGTGCCCCTCTCTCCAGGTCAGGCAACCCCTGAACCAGGCACCCCAGCCCAGGATCTAAACCCAGCGACTGAGCAGACCCCCGAACCTCTGGAGCTCCGATTACAGATGCTCCGGGTTCTGCTGACACGAGGGTATCCCTTTCACTGGACGGCACATCAGGACAGCCTAGGCTCCCAACCTGAGGTTCCCTTCTGAAACTCTCCAGGCCCTGAGACAGAGGTTGGGGCACCTCGAGACACCTCCCTGTCTCACTCCTTCCTGTAGATAGGATGTGAGGCCCTACAACCCTCTCACTTCCCTGGGACCTAGCTGGGCTATTTCTCACCTCTCCCGCCTCGCTGGGTCGGAAGATCCCTGCACCACTCCCTTCAGGATTACTCCCCAGTGCTCTCTCAGACTCATGTTCTCCTTGATAACTACATGGCACAGCCCTTCCCAATACTCCACTGTGCTACTCACCACCCAATCCTCCAATGCAGTCCAACACTCCTCCGCAAACTCCCCCCAGGACTGGTAGGAGAGTTTTCCCCTGCCCCTGAACTCCAACCCGTCCCCTTCTTCCTGGGAATTAAGCACTGTCTCCTGGGCGCTGGGAGTGGGACTCTCTGCACTTGAACCACTCTCGTTGCTAACACTGGATCCCACCCCCACTGGTGAATCCAGACTCCTAAATCCACTCTCAGGGGACAACCTACCCTCCTGAGCTAGTCTCTCCCTAGCAAAGGACCTCATTGCCTCTGCCATCCTCTCCTGCGCTAGGACCTTCTCAGTCTCTAGCCTCTTCTCCTCCACTCTCAGCTGCGCTACTCTTTGGCATGCTCCAACCTGAGCTTTTCCTGCGCCAGCTGATGTTCCCTTTCTTCCCTCCTATCTACCCACTCTTCTGGGGACCCGGAAAGGGATGGGGCAGTGCCCCCGGCACTGGACCCAGCGCGGGACTCCCTCTCTATGGTGTCCACATTAGCTACTGGCGTCTCTGCCCTATCAATTTCTTACTCCTCCTCCTCAGGGTCACCACCCTCACTGGTTATGGACTGGGAGCTCTCCCTCTGGTTTCTACCAAATCCACCCTTTAAATACGCGGAGGGGTAATCGGACAGGTCCACACAGGGCTCTAAGGGTTCCCCCCTCTTGAGGGCCTCATAGAGAAAGTTTCCTGTGAATGTCACCTACTGGGGGTAACCCTCTCTCTCGGCAGAAATACAACACTTCCTGCTCGGGGTACTCCATGAGATAATCCTCATCGTAGACCAACCCCATCCTGTAAAGGTACCCCCGGGACACACCACCCACAGTACAACAGGGGGACACGATTCAAAATAACACATTTAGGAGGAAACAATAATCAGAAAAAACACAATAATCCCCAAGAAAAACTGTGATAACTTTCCAAAGCTCAATTTGCAGTCTAACTTGTTGCTGCTGCGGTACTGCGCAAACACAAGTCCTATCCCACCGCTCGCCAACAATGTTAAAAATGGGGTAGCATGGTGCAGAGCGGGCAGGCCAAACTCCTGAGGACATGTATGAAGCATCCACGCAGTTCACAGAGACGACACCCAAGGCACACCACAAAAAGAGACACAACACCTGTTTTGGTGAAAAAGAATAACTTTTGTATTGTCTCAAATCTGCAACAGAAATCACAGTTGTCACTATACTGCACCAACTGGCGCCAGGGCAATATATACACGCGGATTATTTACAGGGTAAATGCAAAAGGTAAGTCCCTCAGTTTCGATGCTGTAGTAAAAATAAAAAGCGTTATCATTTGGCATAGAACTTCAGGCAAAAACATTTGCCATAAAACCTCTTAGCAGGACGTTCACCCTATGCCTACAACATCAGGTTGAGTGATCAAGTGGCCATTGGCATCCACATTAGGCACGCTAGTATAGGCAGAACACACAATTTAGCAATTGCGTCAACATTTAGGAAACAGTGCTGGCCTCAGAACATTGTTAGGCGTAAGCATAACACGCGGGCATAGTCACATCACTACCTTAACATACATCCTGGGCATGAAACATTGGGCAGGAACACAGTGCGCATAAAAATAGCCTAAACACCTTGGGAATAACCCTTTGCAGGTAAGCACATCATACCATATATCCACACTAGTACCTTGGGCTGCTCCTCACTGCAACCATTAGGCCTTCACATATGTATGCGGCCTCAAAATAGGCATGAAACATATAACCATAAGGCATATCCCCATAACCGGGGGTGCACATGCCGTTCCGCCTGAGATAATTGCCCCAAACATGCAGGGTAACCTCTGGTGCTACTGCACCTGGGAGCCCCCTACTCTGGGACTCTAACCATCAAAGTGACCCCACAGCAACACAGATGAGTCCGGGGCATGCAGAGCTTTCAGAGGCGATTATAGCACTTAGGGCTTCACAGCACTTTCCAGGTAGCACGGCGCAGGGGCACAGTCTGGCAGCAGCAGTCTGTCAGAGGTCCTGGGTGAAGTAGCGCCATAGGAGCACAGCTTAAGGAGCACAGCGCTTCAGGGATAGAGCTCCAGCAGCACAGTCCTATCAGTAAGCACCCAGGTGGTACAGCGCTGATTCACAGGGGCCAGTCTCTACAACAGGGCACTTAGCAGGCAGCAATTCTTCCCAGTCCTGGGCAGGCAGCGCTTAGAGGCTACCCAGCGCTTCAGTAGTCCAGCGCAGGGGGTGACCCAGTTCTCTCAATATAGCGCTTAGGCAGAACAGCGCTGTAGGCCTCAGCTCCTCTTCCCCTGGCACCATGAATATAGCGCTTGCGATGTGCTCCATCCCCCCCAGGGGTTTCAGAGAGGACAGGTAGAGCTCCTCACCTCCTTCTGGGCACAGTCAAAGGTGCTCCTTGGCAGTCAGAGAAAGCGCTCTTCTTTTCCAGGCGCTAGGGAGCAGGCAGGGCCCAGGTGTAGCACTCATGAGGTGCTAGGGCAGGAGAGCAGGCAGGCAGTGCTTGCCCAGGTCAGCATCAGTAGGTACTCATCAGTACAGGACAGCAGCTCCTTGGAACGATCATCCCGTGTAACGTGGCACTCCTCCTGGTACAGCAGCCTGAACTCCAGCATTGGGCTCTCACTGGCCCTGTGGACAGTGGAGGGGTACAGATGGGCTCAGGGGCCAGCACACAGGCCCATGCGGCGGCACCTCCTGGCAGAGTGTCCCCTCTCAATCCAGTCCACCTTCAGTATCAGCACATGGCGTCTCTACTGCTCTACATATACCAGAAAGGCTGGAAACTTCTAGAAGGTCCCTGGCAGTTCCAGCCTCACTGTCAGTGTGGGGAGTATAGAGCACCTTGTCACTTCAAACACTAGACCGCTACCCCACCTCAGTCAGGCGGGACAAGGTGACAGAAATGGCGTCAATTTTAAAAGTGACATTTTACAAAGGCGCATTTCTACAATGGTGAAAATGACTCTGCGAACACCATTGCGCAGCATGTATCACTGCATCTCGCACCACACATGGCCTATACATTCCTTTACCATGGGGGAGATATAGGTGCGTACACCATTGCACAGCATTTAACATTTGCATTTGAAATACGTCCACATGACATGTTGATTCCCGCCACAGCGAAAAAATTCAGGGGAAAAGGGCCAAGTCCAACACAACTCCCCCCCAGCCAAAAGCCAAGGTAGACTGATCATTGCCTTGATGGGCTTCCCTGCTTGGGGCGAAAAAACGTGGACGCAGGCCCGCAACTGCAGGGGCACCTGTAGGTTCTCCACCATTCTGGAACCCTATGGCTCCCTATATCCAACCTCTCTTGACCAACTAAGCCCCCCCACTGGTGCTCTCTAGCTGGTTGTGGCCAGGACCGGCCCCTAGGCCCCCCAGATGTGTCTGGCCCTTTCTCTCTCACAGAGTGGGAAGCTTTAGCCCCAAGCCTGTAGTACCATTTTACCACCCTCCTCTTACCAAACTGCCACTGGTCCTCCTACCTGGGGTCCGCACCCTCAGGCTGACCAGCCACCAGGGGCGAGGCTCTCCTCCCCCTATCTCTCCTTCTGGGGTTCTGCCCTCTCCTCCTGCGCGGGGCACCCTCAGACCACCATTCTCTCCCCATTCCAGGGCCTTGACCCGGCAACTGATTTCCCAACCTAGAGTCTAAACCCTTAGGTTGAACTGGTGACAGGGGCGAGTCCTCCCTCCCCCTGCACCCCCTCTCAGAGTTCTGCACCCACCTCCCTGAAGTAGTACCCCTGGAAGACGATTCCGGGGGGACACTGTTTACAGACATCCCACCTGCCAGGTCAGGCAACCCCTGAACCTGGCATCCCAGCCCAGGATCTAAACCCTGCGACTGAGCCGGTGCCAGAATATAGACCTTCCTCCCTCTGCACCCCCTCCCAGAGTTCCGCACCCTTCCACCGGGAAAGTACCCCTGGAAGTCAAACCAGTAGGGACCTTGAGTAAAAGTGCCCCTCCATCCAGGTCAGGAAAACACTATACTGCACCAACTGGCACCAGGGCAATATATACACGGGGATTATTTACAGGTAAATGCAAAAGGTAAGTCCCTCATTTTCGATGCTGTAATAAAAACATAAAGCGTCATCATTTGGCATAGAACATCAGGCAAAAACTTCTGCCATAAAACCTCTTAGCAGGACATTCCCCCTAGGCCTAGAACATCAGGATGAGTGATTAAATGGCCATTGGCATCCACATTAGGCACACTAGTATAGGCAGAACACACAATTTAGCAATTGCGTCAACATTTAGGAAACAGCGCTGGCCTCAGAACCTTATTAGGCGTAAGCATAACATGTGGTCATAGTCATATCAGTACCTTAACATACATCCTGGGCATGAAACATTGGGCAGGAACACAGTGGGCATAAAACTAGCCTAAACACCTTGGGCATAACCTTATGCGGGTAAGTACATCATACCTTATACCCATACCAGTACCATGGGCCGCTCCTCACTGGAACCATTAGGCCTTCACATATGCACGTGGCCTCAAAATAGACATGAAACATATAACCATAAGGCATAACCCCATAACCGGGGGTGCGCACGCCGTCCCAGCCCTATCAATAAGCGCCCAGGTGGTACAGCGCTGATTCACAGGGGCCAGTCTCTGTAACAGGGCTCTTAGCAGGCAGCAATTCTTCCCAGTCCTGAGCAGGCAGCGCTTAGAGGCTACCCAGCGCTTCAGTAGCCCAGTGCAGGGGGTGGCCCAGTTCTCCCAATATAGCGCTTAGGCAGAACAGCGCTGTTGGCCTCAGCTTCTCTTCCCCTGGTACCCTGAATACAGCGCTTGCGATGTGCTCAGTTCTCCCCTCCCCCAGGGGCTTCAGGGACGACAGGTAGTGCTCCTCACCTCCTTCTGGGCACAGTCAAAGGTGCTCTTTGGCAGTCAGAGAAAGCGCTCTTCTTTTCCAGGCGCTAGGTAGCAGGCAGGGCCCAGCTGTAGCGCTCATGAGGCACTAGGGCAGGTTAGCAGGCAGGCAGTGCTAGGCCAGGCCAGTAGTCAGTGGGTACTCATCAGTACAGGACAGCAGCTCCTCGTTACCATCATCCCCTGTAATGTGGCACTCCTCCTGGCACAGCAGCCTGAACTCCATCAGCGGGCTCTCACTGGCCCTGTGGACAGTGGAGGGGTACAGATGGGCTTAGGGGCCAGCGCACAGGCCCATGCGGCGGCACCTCCTGGCAGAGTGTCCCCTCTCAATCCAGTCCACCTTCAGTCTTAGCACATGGCATCTCTACTGCTCTACATATACCAGAAAGGCTGGAAGCTTCTAGAAGGTCCCTGGCAGGTCCAGCCTCACTGTCACAGTGGGGAGTATAGAGCACCTTGTCACTTCAAACACTAGACCGCTAACCCACCTCAGTCAGGTGGCACAAGATGACAGAAATGGCGTCCATTTTAAAAGTGACATTTTACAAAGATGCATTTCTACAATGGTGAAAATGACTCTGCGAACGCCATTGCGCAGCATGTATCATAGCATCTCGCACCACACATGGCCTATACATTCCTCTGCCATGGGGGAGATATAGGTGCGTACACCATTGCACAGCATTTAACATTTGCATTTGAAATATGTGCACATGGCATGTTGATTCCCGCCACAGCGAAAATATTCAGGGAAAAAGCCCCTGTGCCAATTGCGCGGATTTTTTTTTTTTAATGCTTTTTTTTACCCTGGGGGTCCTTCTGGGACCCCTTGAGCAGGCCTAAGGGGTCAGGGTGTGTCTACCCTGCCCCCGCCTCTTGTTTTATACCTTTGTTTCTCCGTATTCTGGTGACTCACTTCTACCGAGCCACAAGATGGCTGCCAACACTACCTGGTTTGGAGTGCTGACAGCCAATCACAGTGAAGCTCACGCACAGGACTTAGGCTCCGCCCAGATATCGAAACTTTTATTTTTCTAATTTCTCAGCAACTACTGAACGGAATTACACCATTTGAAATAAAAAAGGACGCTTTCTGAACCAATCTCTACCTCCCTGCCAAATATGGGTAATTCCGTTCAGCAGTTCGAGCTGTAGATCGTCGCAATATTTCCTATGGAAACTAACATGGAGAAAATTACTTTTGGAACCCCCCTTTTTTCTCAGCCCTCTCTTGACGAATCACCCCCAAACTTTCAGGATAGGAGCTGACCTAGATAGACTTAATTTTTAGAGAATTTCAGGAAGATTCATCAAGCGACAACGAAGTTATTAGCAAATCAAAAAATGCTTTTCCCATGGAAACTAGGTTCTAACTATAACTACCTACTGGCCAGTATGTAATACATATATACACACACACACGTATATATATATATATATATATATATATATATATATATATATATATAAACGCTCCAATTTTCCTCTCGTTTCTCAAGGAAAAGACAGCACTCACGCGTTACTTAGCAGTCAGCAACAGGTTTATTTAAAACAAACGCGTTTGTTTTAAATAAACCTGTTGCTGAGTGCTAAGTAACCCGTGAGTGCTGTCTTTTCCTTGAGAAACGAGAGGAAAATTGGAGCGTTTATTTAATACGCGGGACACCACCGCGGTACAGCACCCACTGCCGAGAGTGACCCGTGTTCATTGGTGTACTGGAGCTTCGATATATATATATATATATATATATATATATAATCCAAAGAGACGATCCCGAACCTCCAGCCAGTGGCGAACAGAGACCAGTGAATCCCAAAGTTAAGGCAAGATAATTTATTTCAAGCACCAATCTTCAAAAGCATATTCTTATTTATTTTTTTCTCAAGGTACATAGATGTGAAATTAAGAATAATATATCTATATCTCCCTCTGTGAAGTTACCTCTTCAATATATTGCCCAATATATTTCCCCTCAATATTCTTGTCATGATATTTTGACCCTTAGATATTTTGCCTTTAATATTCCCAGTACAGGTCCATTGAGCACAGAGTGCTTCTCAGTCATCCCTGATGTGAGGACCCTGAATAGCAGCATATAGAACTCTTTGCACATTGGCTCTATTTTTATTTAAAAGTTGCAGACAGTAGTTGTATACTGCCCATTTGGCTTATTCCACTCTGACTGGTCCATCTAAAGCCTTTGTTAGAAGGTGTTAGCAGGAAGGTGGGGTGGAGTGGAGATTTCCTGTGAGGAGACCCAAAACAAGGCTACAAAAGAAATGGAGGCTGTCACTGATGACTACCTGTTACCCTAACAGGAGCCCTACAATTAAGCATTGCCCAGGAACTTAAAAACGCTAAGCTGCATAGGGGCGCTCATTTTTCTCTTCTCCACACCTAAACATCTGATCCACTTCAAAGGATTTCTGGCATGCTCTGCAGAAGCCAAGCAATGTACACTTGCTGTCTGGGCTCTTGCTCCATCCCTTCATCTTATGTAGCACTTGCATGTGGCAAATACAAAATGTATTCCAGTGTTGCTATGGCCACCTCTGCTCCTCATGTTCCTTGCTCACACCCTTTGTATACAGAGAAACACACTCACACGCAACATCCAGTACCCACATGGATGGATGAAGGACTCAGTGGCAGTAGACTGGCAAACCAACTTTAAAGGTGCAAGCAGCCTGTAATTGGTTCCCCCAGCACAAACACATAGAACGGCCTGTCTATCTTGCCACTAGAAGCGCTTTCCTGCACCACTATCTCTGATTGTATTAATTCTCAGTAAGGAGGGTGCACAGGGTGTGCCCCCTGTCCTCAGAGCCTGTCTCGAGGTCTCAGTCAGAGGCACAAATACCTATACTCCACACAAACGATGTTATGTATGCTGAAACATTGGTCAAAAATCTAAAACTTGCTTTGTTGAACTCAAATGAGGGGTGCATGCTTTCCCGAGCCATGCATGGGACCTTCTGTCAGAAGTGTTGGAGCATGGGACCTTAATAAATATTTGATTTACTAGTCATAATTTGTGTCTCACCCCGCCTGGAAATAAAGTCCCTGCTCTTACTGGGCCATTGGAGCTCTGGACCTTGGACGCAGGCAAGAATTAATCAGAAGCTGCAAATCAACATTCAAATTCAAAATAAATATCAATTATTGGGAGTCAATGACGAGATTTTTGTATGAGTTTAAAAATCTTTATTAAAATCTTTTAGTAAGTATTTTCTTTATTTGTCATCAATAAGTAATCAATTCATCAGTAATACAATACAGTACAATAGCATGAAGTGTGTTCCATAAAGACAAATACCAATTCTAAGTCTAGGAAAGTTTCTTTTACAACCCATAAAGAGTTACAAATCGAGAGGTGAAAGCATAAAACTTTAAGCAATTCAAATAACACTTCTCATGAAGAGACGTTTAGAAAAATTCAGTAGATTCTTGGAAATATAGCATTGATTCTGGCAAGGGAAATTAATGGGTCTCAGCTTGGAGCTCATCAAAAAGCTTAGGAAAGTCTGCTTGGAGAACAGAGCTTCAGAGTGTCTGGGAGGCTGTGTGAAGTAAAAACCTCTACCCGTCTAGGAATCCATACTAATATAAAGTCTGATATCTACAACTAAAACAAATGTTGCAGCCGTCCAACTCTCCAGCCAATCGGATCACAATGTCTTCATGGGAATGGAAATCTTTCACCTTCTACCCTGTCTTGAAACAAAGACTTACAAATATTAAGTGCTATATGTAACATCATTAACCAGATTGTCGTGGTTTCGTTCCCGCTTGCTTTTCTTCTACAAGACAAAAGTTATCAGTTAGGTTTGGCATTCCAAAAATGAAACCATCTCTTTCTCACATATTCTAACTTACAATTCTTATTCATGAAGAAACTATTAAGTAACATTACCTAAATGTTTTGATACACTATTGAATTCTATAAGAAATGTGTCAAAGGCATGGTTGAAAACTATCTTTTTCTATTAAATCATGTTGGTTCAGCACATTTTATTATTGAACTCTTTACTTCTTCACATTACTAAGAATGTTGACCTAAGGTCAGTAAAAATGAATGAAAGGCCTACCTGTTATTTCTACACATTAATTGCATTAATTTGCGTTTATTGAAAACGCTTTATCACCAGTTATGAAATATGGGGTGAGGGCCCTCTAAGGTATATATTCTATTCCATGACTAACAGTTGCATCACACCAAGCAATGAAACCTCGTGGAAGCCTCACTAGGGTGAAGATTTAGATGGGGGATTAAGAAGTTTAATTTTTCTTTTACTGATTCTACTAACGCCACTTTCATTGAGCCACTGAAGTTGTCAGTGTGGAGTCGGTAAAGTGTGGTAACCACCACCATTTCCTGTTTTCTTGTGCCACCCTGACAGACTAGACATTGCATTTGGGAAATGCACCACTTTCGGAATTTGTGCGGAATTCCTCTGCGTTCATGTTTGTTTTTGTGTCCCAAATGCCTGTTATTATTTAGTCCCGAACATCTCTATTTTCACTAACATCCAATTTGCACCTGTGCACGTGACCTATGAGCATGCATGAGGGGGTCACTGGTCATCGATTTGTTTAGTGAAAGATAGCTGTTTGTGTACACTTGGACGGGGAAAATAAAGGGGGGGGGCGAGGGATATCAAAAACATCTTTATAGAAAGCCAGTGAATGGAAAAGAAAAAAACAGGTGCTATGCAAAAAACAATAAATTACATGGAATATAATTTGTGTTGATTAAAAGAATAAAGGGGCACTTTGCATCTCACTAACAGAGATGCAGCAGTTTGGTTTCCTGAACGTAATTCGAATTTTTATGGGAATTTCACTTCTTAAATTAAGCAAACACATATTTGCGTTTTAAGTGCCTTCAAAAATTACTTTGCAGTTTTAGTAAAAGTGGCAAATCAAATTCGTTCAAAGTGAACACTGCGACCAAATAACAGAAGTTTGTTGTAAGATGTTCAGCCTTCTTGTTTATCCATTCTTTACTCTATATCAGCTGGTCTAGATCAGGAAGCCAATGTCGCCTCTATCAGTTTGTGTCCAATGTAGGCCCACGAGGCCCTAATTCCTGTCTGAATTTCAGGATTAGCACTGGGTTTGTGCCTGAGTTGCTTTTAGATTTAGTGCTTGAAAATTTAGCTTGTGTGGATAACCTTTTTTTTCATAGCAATTTATTCATCTTCAACAAACTTTATTAGGTTTTTTTCAGATAAAACTATGAAAGTCTTACAAATATCAATTGAAATCCATGTATATACAAAATAACCGTGTGACCGTTTTAAAATGACTACCTTGTAGATAACCTTTTTTCATAGATCTTTATTTCTGTCTCATCTTTATAAATCTACCACACTTATCATAATTTGTACTTAAGACTTTTGCCCTATTCAGATCATACATATTGTGATTTTTAAACGTGGTGTATTATTTCACGCGATAACAACTATATATCTAGAACAATAAGAAACGTCTTGTTTGCAAAAGCGCAACATAGCGTAAATTCACATTCACTAAAATTGCAGCACTATACTTTATATCATGTCACGTAAACATTCCGTCTGAGTCTTTCCTAAATGAACTTAATTTTGGACAAAAACATGTCATCCAGACAAATGTTAATACATAATTGTGGAGGTGAGTGGACCACTAGGCGCCAACCAATGCTCGGTATAAACCCCACTCATCCCGGCATTAAGGCCACTATATCATAGGAACCACCAATGTCATACATGTGCTCCTAACTTGACTTCAAGGAGGGTGCTCATTCCACAGTCAGGGTCACTGGAATTATGTGATTCTGTGGCTGCGTTAATTTTTCCACATAATTATGGATTTGACTCATTTGCCGTATAAACCATCATCTGCTGCATTATCTGCATGTTTTACAAAAAAAATGTTTTTAGCTCAAACGGATCATAAGTTACTAAAAACATGGCACCGTGTTTGTGCGCTGTGAAAAAACAACTGGGCGTCTTTCAGATGCCTATTTCTGTATTTCGTTGTTAAAATGGTTCGAATGAGGTGAAATGTTTGCCCAGACAGTTCTAACATGTGTAATACTATCAAAAAGTGCTGCATTATACCGCATAATTTGCCTTTTCTTGCCACATAATTTAGTCACCCCTGTCTCATAGTTTGGTGTTCCCATGCCACATGATGCCAGCGGCCCTCCCTTCAGCTCAGGTGGATAACCTTAACCCTGGCATGCATCTGGCCTTTCTGGACCTACATTGGACACTACTGAACGAAAGCGCCACTAAAGCTCATCACGTTCTCAGTCTCCCAAAAGCCTCTTACAGTGAGCCGTTAATTAACCTTGAGAGACGTGCAATTATGTCATTCAAATTTACTATTTATCCAAACAGTATTGCGATAGAGAATCATTTACTAACAGTAATGTAAAAAAAGAGTCTGTTATTGGTTCTGCGTCACACGCTGGCAGAAAAAAGAGAGTAATTAACAATATAATGGTAATTTTGCCTGCTGTAATACCTTGGTGACGAGTGGGAGCGGGAATCAACGCTCAACTAAACTGTAAATTAGATGAGGGTAAGAGCGTCTCTGGTGCTTTATGCACAGGTTCAAAATAAAAATTTTGCTCAAATTCGACTAAAATACTTCCCTGCTGTCTAAAAATATCTGCGCCACAGCTCCACTTAGCAGTGTCATTACTTAAGATGGCGACTGGTGTCAAATGCATTCCATTTCTCGAGCATGTATATTTTTGGCTCAGCCAGGTATCCTCCAAGCACTGCCTGGTAATAACAGGACAGAGAAAAAAATGGGAATCTTAAAGCGTGGAGAGAGAGAGAGAGAGAGCAGAGATGTGATAGGACCCAAACAGGCGAGACAGGAAAGAGACAGGGCAGAGAGAATGATGCTATAGGGGAAGTTTGCGAAACTGATATTATGAAACAGAACCAATCAGTCGTATCCAGGTGAAGAGTGTTGTAAAACCGCTACAGTCGATGTTGCTGCTACAGACACCAAAACAACCTTTCCTCCCAAAAATCGTAATACATTAAAATAGCATTGAAATAAAGGAAATAGGAGAAATGCAGCAAATTTGATTACGGTTAAAACCTCCACTTCATGTTTCACTCAGTATTGGCACTAACTAGTGAAAAGCCTTTAAGTAAATTGTGACTGTTACTGTAATAGTCACAATTTACTTAAAGAGGTGTTGTAATAGCATTACAACATATCTTCCTAAAAATGTAAAGTCAAAAATCTCTCCAATGTGGGCAAAATTATTTGTTTAACTGCCCCATGTGATGCTGGATACCTTTATGTAGTTTGTGATTTTTAAGTATGGGCGTAAAATCCGTTCCGCTCGCGGAATTTGTGGATTTTCGGCAATTTTGCGTTCCTCGAATCGCGCAAATTTGTCCACAAATCCTCAATTCGCAAGCTGGCGGTCTTTTTTGCTAGGTCGCGCTTGAAAAATACAATATCGCGCGCGCGGTGTTGATTTACCGTGATTCTGAGTTCGCCAAGTTGTTTTTCTCCCGGTTTGCGTGTTCTGCGCCATTTTGGATCTTGCTGCGTGATCGCGCGAGAGTTTTTCGACCGCGAGTATGTCATCGCGGCCCGCCATCTTGCACAGCGAGAGTTTGACAACGCGAGTACATCAGAAGGGCCCACGATCACGCATCACTGGAGTAAACAATTGCGAACACGTAGATGCGGCGCGCAGCTGACTTCCAGCGGGAGATTTAAACAGCTCGCTTTCCCGAACTTGCAAAAATTGCAATTCTGCACAAGAAATGCACCGCAGGCAGCATAAACCTTCTGAAAATGATGATTTTGATCAGAATAACTCCTCAGATTGACATTTGGCTGCACTTTTTTGTGCAAGGAGTCTATTTTTTTGGGGGGGGATGGGAGGAAGGAAGTGCCCCAGAGTCTCCAACTTCCTGTTCCTGTCCAACAGGCTCTTCCCAGTGCTTTGTCCATGTCCTGGTCACTTTTCATTTGGATCTGGAGCTGGAAGGATTACTTTTTGTGGCTGCTGCTGGATATTTGTATTTGAGGCCTTTTTTTGCTTTGGAGTTTGGATCACTTTTGGATTTGAGATTTTACAAGTAAGTTGGTGTTGTTTGCTTGGGGCATT
Organism: Lissotriton helveticus; assembly: GCF_964261635.1. NCBI lineage: Eukaryota > Metazoa > Chordata > Amphibia > Caudata > Salamandridae > Lissotriton > Lissotriton helveticus. The sequence goes on from NC_136070.1 coordinate 647,190,617, forward strand.
GCAGTTGCTGCAACTACAATTTTAAAACTTTTTCACAACTTAAAAAAAATATATATTGTGGGTAGCCACAGTATGCAGTAGGCCCAGGGTTAGTCATGGGTGCATGATACAACTGTTAGTTTTGTTGAACTTAAATCTCATTTATGTCATGGAATTTTAGCTCACTGTTATATGTGGATTTTTTTTTTTAATTTTGGGGTGTCTGTAAAGCAACACTAGCCAGTAGGCCCAGGGGTAGTGAGTGGTGTATGGACCAAGTCTTTCTGTGGGGTGTCTTGAAGTTAAACATCATTGAGGGAATGGATGGTATTGGATTGGGGTGATTTTTGTGTGTTTTTCGACTTTTTGGGGTGTTGTTGGGGCCTGGCGATGTGGGTGGGGGCCATTTTGAGGCCTGGTCCAGGCAGGGCCTGGCCATGTGGTGGGGGTCAAGGGGCCATTTTGAAGCCAGGCAGTGTGCTCAGGCCTGCACCCAGTTTGCCTTGCTGGCATCCATTATGCTTAGGGGTACTCAGTGGTGAATGGACCAAGTCTTTCTGTGGGGTGTCTTGAATTTAAACATCATCGAGGGCATGGATGGTATTGGATTGGGGTGATTTTTGTGTGTTTTTTGACTTTTTGGGTTGTTGTTGGGGCCTGGCGATGTGGGTGGGGGCCATTTTGAGGCCTGGTCCAGGCAGGGCCTGGCCATGTGGTGGGGGTCAAGGGGCCATTTTGAAGCCAGGCAGTGTGCTCAGGCCTGCACCCAGTTTGCCTTGCTTTCATCCATTATGCCCAGGGGTACTCAGTGGTGCATGGACCAAGTCTTTCTGTGGGGTGTCTTGAATTTAAACATCATTGAGGGCATGGATGGTATTGGATTGGGGTGATTTTTGTGTGTTTTTGACTTTTTGCGGTGTTGTTGGGGCCTGGCCATGTGAGTGGGGGCCATTTTGAGGCCTGGTACAGACAGGCTTGGCCACGTGGTGGGGGTCAAGGCTCAAGGGGCCATTTTGAAGCCAGGCAGTGTGCTCAGGTCTGCACCCAGTTTGCCTTGCTTTTATCCATTATGCCCAGGGGTACTCAGTGGTGCATGGACCAGGGGCCCGATGTAGGTAAAATAGATTTACCGATTTTTAATTACCGAATCATACCGATTAGGTAATTAAAAATCGGTAAATCTAAGGGGTGGAGATGTAGGAACATCCAGATGTTCCTTTTACCGAATCGGTAAAAATCTGTATTTACCGATTCGGTAAATACCGACCGGTAATGCCCCATTCATTCCTATGGGCTTTGAAGCCCATAGGAATGAATGGGGCATTACCGGTCGGTATTTACCGAATCGGTAAATACAGATTTTGACAAGGGTGCAGGGGGTGTCACTTTGACACCCTCTAGCACCCCCAAAAAAGATTTGGGGGCCATGTGGCAGGCATACCTGCCCTAAGGGCAGGTCTGCCTGTCATATGGCACAGGTGTGCATGCCCACATGTGCATGCACACCTGAATCGGTATTTTACCATCAAATATATTTGATGGTAAAATACCGAATCGGTAAGGGTTGTGGGACTCAGAAGAGTCCCACCTACATAGCAAAAATACCGAATAGGTAATAATACCGATTCTGTATTTTACAGATTCGGTAAATTTACCGATCGGTAAATTTACCGAATCTGTGAAATATGTGGCCCTACATACCGATTTGTAAATACCGGTCGGTAAGGGCCGAAAATACCGATTTTCGGCCGTTACTGACCGACCTACATCGGGCCCCAAGTCTTTTTGTGGGGTGTCTTGAATTTAAACATCTTTGAGGGCATGGATGGCATTGGATTGTTGTGATTTTTATGTTTTTTGTTAACTTTTTGGGGGTGTTGTTGGGGCCTGGCCATGTGGGTGGGGGCCATTTTGACGCCAGGTACAGGTAGGGCCTGGCCATGTGTTGGGGGTCAAGGTTCAAGGGGCCATTTTGAAGCCAGGCAGTGTGCTCAGGTCTGCACCCAGTTTGCCTTGCTTTCATCCATTATGCCCAGGGGTACTCAGTGGTGCATGGACCACGTCATTCTGTGGGGTGTCTTGAATTTAAACATCATTGAGGGCATGGATGGCATTGGATTGGGGTGATTTTTGTGTATTTTTCAAATTGTTGGGGTGTTGTTGGGGCCTGGCCATGTGGGTGTGGGACATTTTGAGGCCTGGTCCAGGCAGGGCCTGGCCATGTGGTGGGGGTCAAGGCTCCATGTTGAAGCCAGGCAGTGTGCTCAGGCCTGCACCCAGTTTGCCTTGCTTTCATCCATTATGCCCAGGGGTACATAATGGATGCATCGACCAAGTCTTTCTGTGTGGTCTCTCTTCTATTAATTTAAACATCCATTTTGGATTAGAATTGCAATTTTTATTTTGTGTCTTTCCATTTTTGGGTGTGTTGTTGTAATAATAATAAATGCAATGCCTTGTTGCAAATATTAATTGAAGCACAACACATGCAACATTTATTTAACTGGTGTTCCTCTAGTTTCCTTTCCTTTTAGGTGCACAAGAGAATCACATCAGTCATCGTTCATCATCATTCGTGCCAGGAAGAAGTCCTGCAGCGGTGTGTGCAGTACAACGTCGCGTGACGTCACGTGTGGCCACAGACAACTCGGCAACTTGTGCAACTGCGGCCAGCTGTTCTGACATCTGAAGAAGATGGGCTCAAAGAAAGGTGGCCGTAGCTCCTCTAGCAAAAAAGTTGCCAATGCCACTGCCAGTAAGAAGGAGCAGAAAAAGCAAGTGGCGCCATTTACCAAGGAGACTGGTGAGCCCACAGACACATTTTTTAGGGGAAAAAAACTACGCCTGCAGCAGCAGCGGTGTCCGCCGGGGACCAAGCTGGGAGCAGCACCTCCTCTTCATTGGGCTCAGTGCCACCACACCGAGTTAGGTCCAAGGCCATGAGTGCTGCAGAGGCAGCCACTTTAGTTTCTCAATCACCATCGACCAGTGATGTTGGCTCATCACAAGAAAGGAGCATCCAATCAATGCAGGGTGTAACTCATCTGACGAGTGTTCAACAACCACAGCCGCAACGACAACCACAGGTGCAACTAGTACAAGCGCAAGTACATGCGCAAAGAGGGCGCAAGGAGGGGCGCAAGGAGAGGCGCAAGGAGAGGCGCAAGGAGAGGCGCATGGAGAGGTGCAAGTAGAGGCGCATGGAGAGGCGCAACTAGAGGCGCATGGAGCGGCACAACTGCCCACAATGCTTGTTCCTCCAGTACTAGGAGCATATCAGGAAATCGAGATTCAAGCGGAGGTATCATCCGAGGAAGCCACTCCTCCTGATGATGATCCATTGTCTTCCAGATCCCCAGCACGAAAAAGGTCAAGTAGGGCTACTACTACAAGTTCTTCTTCAAGCACCCTTTCTTCTGATGATCTTAATGTTGATTGGAACCCACCAATGCAGTCTGAGAGTGAGGCACGCCATGAGACGACAAAGGTAGCTAAGCCTAAAAGGAAGGTTCCCACAAGGCTTTCACTTATGGCTGATGATGACCACGAACAAGCAGTGTATTCTGCTGCTGATGAACAGTCTGATGACGACCCAGTCATCACAGTCGTCACTCCAGCCTCAGCGGGCATGCAGCAGACAGACATTTTGACCCTATCTTGAATTGCTGCTGAGCGTGATGTGGGCGGCGTGGCACTGGTACCACCACCGACACCAATGCAGTTAACTACTACACAAACACGATCTACAGCTTCCATATTTTCTCGTCAGAAGGGCCAGCAGGGACCTCCATCCAGATCGACCTCCATTACCTCAAGTAATGGTGCTGTAAGTGCGCAACAGAGTCAAATTCAGCCACGCCCATCCGCCACTTCATCTGGCATTGAAAGTAGCACCTCCACCACCAGCAGACATCTCCAGTCCCCAGTTTGGGACTTCTTTAGTGTTAGCGAAATGGCGGAAAACATGGTCGTTTGTCCGATTTGTAAAACTGTAGTTAGTCGGGGTAAGCTTGGTACCAACTATGGTACCGGAGGCCAGAGAGGTCATCTCCCAAAACACCGCACTATCATTTGGGAGGCACACATAAGGAAGATCCGGGAAGCCAAAAGTACAACAAATCCAAATGTATCCATTCATATTGCATCTGATGATGACGAGGGGCTGACCATGCAGGGGGGAAGTGAAGTAGCGACAGCCATTTTTTCTGATACACCCAGTACCCCTGGCAGCAGCACAACAGTGGTAGCGCCCACACCCTCTACCCCAGCAACATGTATGAGGCACACTAAGAGTCTGGGAGAGACACCAATGCGTAAAAGTACATCAATGAGCCTAACTGGGTTGAAGAAGTCTGGATCATCATTATCACATATGAAAACAGTCCAGACCACCATTAAAAGCATGTTTTGGTCGGAGGCGCCATTTGAACGCAACCACCCAACGGCACTTCTGTATAACGCTAAGCTGGCTAAAATGCTAGCGCTGGACCTTCTCCCTTTTTCTTTCGTGGAAGGGGTGAGTTTTCTAGAATTTGTGGCAACAGTCTGCCCTAAATGGAAGGTTCCTAGCCGTTCCTATTTTGCCATAGTTGTGGTTCCAGCACTACATGAAGATGTGCTGGAAGTGATTGGGTCAGCTTTGCAGAAGAATGCTGTTCACACTATCCACCTGACAACAGACATGTGGACCAGTTGCCAAGCTGTGGATTACATGTGCATCACTGCACACTGGGTCTCTTTTGCAGGGGTTAAAGAGAAGCTATCTGCAGGTGTTGACCATGCCACAATTTTTCAAACGAGTCAGAAACATGCAACAGTAGCCATGTTTGCCGTGGAGAAATCTCATACTGCATTAAACATTTTGGATGAGTTTAAGAGTAAGGTCTCTAAATGGCTGGTGCCAAGAAGTCGCATGATTGGTTATGTTTCCATGGATAATGGCAGTAATATAGTTAAGGCCATGCAAGATGGTGGCTTCTTCAGAGTGCCGTGTTTGGCGCACTGCAATAACATTATTGTTCAAGATTTCTTGAAAAGAGAAGACACAGTCAGCAAGTTACTGACCACCTGCTGAAGAATCTGCACACATTTCAGCCATTCTTTTAAGGCCCGGAAGGAGATGAGGATCATTCAATGTAGCCGTGGAGTGCCAGTCAAAGGACTCATCCAGGAGGTGGCAACACGTTGGAACTCAACCTTCTACATGCTTGAACGTCTGTTTGAGCAGTACTTGGTAATCAATGAGTATGTCAATAGCATTAACATACGGTCTGCTGCTGTGAAAGACATGAGGCTAGAGCCGGAGAAATGGGACCTAGTTAAAAGCCTGACAGACATGCTTCGTCCTTTTGAGGTCTTAACCCGTGAAGTCAGCAGGGAGGACTGTAGTTTGGGCAAAGCTATCCCATTTTTGTTCATGCTAGAGCAACAACTGAAGGCGGTGTCTTCAACGTTCCGAGCTAATGTTCACAAACAAGATGCATATCGGTTGCCGGAGAGCTTATTAAGCCGCCTACTTGTCAAGGAAAGGCTTAAAAAATACATTCAGAACAACATTACATTTGTGCCACTATTCTGGATCCATGGTACAAAAAGGCACTGACCAGCAAAGTATTCATTCCTTTTGATGAAGAAGATGTTTCAAAGTACAACATTGGCTAGATGTGTCAGCCACACCGTTTGAAAAAGAGCGGCAGGAAATTGAAGGAAACACCACGAGTACTACTGAAGCAGCAGGCCATCCGGCATCAAGGTCCACTTCTGTGGCCAAAGATAGTCACTTTCCCTCACAGTCATTACCGACAGCAGCAACAGTAACCTCGTTATCATCACCTGCACCAAGCCCAGCCCTAATATTGTCGGAAGCGGATTGGATAACTCAGCAAGGGTTTGCTCGCTCCAGTGTTGATGCAAAGGCAACACATGGTACGCAAAGTGGAGCACCACCCAGGGAGGCCCTTGAGTGGATGGTGCAGGCCTATCTGGATGACCCAACAGAGGTCTACATTGATCGTGACCCATTGGTGTATTGGTATGGGAAAAGGCCTCACTGGCCACTGCTCAGCAGGCTGGCTATAAATTATTTGTCTTGCCCACTCGCAAGCCTGTCTTCGGAACGAGTTTTCAGTGCTGCTGGTGCAATTGGCACTTCAAAAAGGTCCCGACTCTCGCCCAAAAATGTGGAGAGGTTAACAATGATCAAGATGAATCAGCACTTCATACCACCAGATTACAAAATACGTGAATCCATGCAGGAAGAAGAGGACACCGACTTAGGTGACAGAAGCTCTTCTCTGTTAGCTGACCTACTCCATGTTCAAGAATTCACAGGGTTTGAGGACGAGCTCTACTTCCCTGGCAACTAGGCTTGAAAAACGTTCTTTTTGTTTTCTTCCGTCCTTTTTTACTTTTATTTCTGTGTGCCTTTCTTTGATTTGGAACTTTTACCACAACAAAACTTTAATCACAACAAATCCATCAGCATCACTGTCTTCATCTTATTTTCCATATTGAAGGTGCCGTTGTCTGCATTCCTGAAGTTCACAAGTTCACAACTCAGTCATGCTCCTCTATCCTCCTCCTCCAGACTCCGCCTATCTATTTCCCTCAAGGCAGATGGCATGATTACGCAGAATCTAGAAACTGTCGCTTCAGTCCGTACACGAGTACCCTCAAAAGAAGTGGGACTGGAATGACTCCCTATGCTGACTGCACCTTCTGAAATTAACACGAGAGGCTGTCCTGTGGCCCTCCACTTAAGAATAAGATGATGACAAGTGCAACAGGTAATGAATGATGAGAGTGGTGACACTGGATGTCTGGCTCTGATGAAAGCAATTGTTTGTTTGTTGTACATGGAGTGAATCCTATCTATGTGTTCTGATATTAATATTTAATCTTTTACACACTAAATGTAACTCAAGTGTTCTCTGTTACCTTGTTTACTACAAATTGTACTTGTACTGCAGGGGCCAGCCACTACGTTGTATTTTTCAATATGGAAAATGTCCTTGGACTCAGTGTGTAGACAACATTGAGTTTGCCAATAACATACCATGATGATGATGATGATGAATCTTGATGATTAAAGTTACATAATATCTTTATTCTTTACACAGTCACTCACTGGGATGGATGGATCATCATCATTGTCGGTTTATGGAAGAAATATGGCCGTTTCGTGAGTGGCAAGGCAAACAACAGTTAAACAAGTCAACAACAACCACAGCAGACCTACGTGTCTGTCTTGTCGTGGTATGGGAGTGGTCGAGCCAGTGCAGTGTATGCCAGAGACCAGACAGCAGTTCATGTAAAATTGTGGCTATGTGGCTTGCTGCATAAAATTAGATATGGTTTGTCTGTCTGTGTCAAAGAGGTATGCTACATCATCAGGTTGGTTCACTCAGTGGTGCCTGACTTGACCGTCTGCATGGCCCTGGCCTGTTGTGTGCAATTACTATCCTTGAAAAGGAGACGAGTACGCACTTTAGAAATGATGCCTATATGTAATACTGTCGCCTCTGAAAGTATTATTTTTGCACTACACACCGTACCTTATATTTTTTCTCAGTGCAGTTTTAATATCCCTTCCAGTGTTTCCATCAACAATTGCAGGCCGGCTTTTACCTTGTGCCATGGGAACAACATCAATTCGCAAATCCGCATCCGGCAGGCAGGCAGTGGACAGTGTGTCTGGTCACCAAGATTGATCAACGGAGCATCAGATAGAATGGAGGAGTACCGCGAAGAAGAGGAATGGCTGGATGCATGCAACTTCCCAAATTGAACAGGAAAACAACAACATACAGTTACAGTATCCTCTTCACTTCTCCTTATCTTTTCAATAACTTATTGTTGTGAACTTCTATGAGTGCAACTCTCTGCTTCAAATTCATCCCTACAGCTATTTCATAACTTTCTTTGCTATTTTTAAAACCAATGTAATGTACTACTAAGTCATTCTCTCTGAGTGAAATTGCGTAATTACAGCAGCCCTGTACTGTCTAATAGTTTAGTACTACTTAGTAAGTTGTAGTTAGTACTACTTTTCAGTAACTGAACCATCCATTTAGCAAACAACTTCATGCATGCACTTCCTTTCTGTCCCTTAAAATATTCATGGATATCTTCGTATCCAAAGATTTGTTTTTCTTCATTTGTTGTTTGTCCTTTCTGTGTTTTTTTTCCCTCTTGCTTCCCAAAACCTTCCCAAAAACCCCCATTCCCATCCAATTTTCAAACCCTAACCCTCTTCCCCCGGGCTGTGTGGTTTTCATTGAGGTGTGACTAAATGACAACAATAATTCCACACATTTGCTGGGGAGGATAAGGTCAAAGCAACTGAAAATATTTTCAAGGATGATGAAGGAATCCGTGGATATGTTCTTACTGTGTACTGTACTATCTATCGTACTGTTCTAATGCTACGCTCAGGCCACTCAATGTTTCATTTCCTTCTTTTTCATATGCTGCTACTGCCAGTGTGTACCACTACTGCTACCAGCACAACGATGACATTTCATCCGTCCAGGATTCCATTCCATACCCAACCTTAATCAGCATTTGCCATGCAGCCAGCCCTGTGCCTAGTCCTATTCTCAAGCATGAATCACAGGTAAGATAAGCATTTTGGGGAGGTAGAATAATGGGCTAGGACTTGGAGGAGAGGAGAGACTGACAGTAGTACTAGTAAAGTACTAGTAGGCCAATGGAATTCACTAACTCTGTTAGTGGCAATTTTGTACATTTTTTGGACCTTTTAGATAATTCATGTTGGTAAGTTTGAGGAAACCAAACGTGCAGTAACCACCGCCCACCACCCCACAAAGTAATATGAACGCGTACACTATGTTGAAGTTTGTAAAATAAATAATTATATATTTTTACCCTAACAAAAATAAACTAGTCCAAGACCTAAACCACCCCCTCCCTAACCCCAACAAATGTCCATTTCAATGTCCCGCAAAAAGTCCCTCAGAATCCCCAACTCCCAATTCCCACCCCCTACAGTCTTTAAAAAAGGGGCAAGGGACACAGTCACTTCCGGCGGTGTCCTGTGGACAGGTGGTCCCGCAGCTCTCTGCGGAGGTCCTGGAGCTGGTGCTTCTGCTTCTCCACCGTGCGCTCCAGGTAGTCCACTCGGCGGCATAGCCGGCGCAGGCTTGCCATCCAGGCTCTGGGGGGGGGGGCACCTGCTGGTTTTGTTGCAGCTGAGCGGTGGCGGTGGGAGGCTGTCGGACCACGATGCCGTACTGGAGGCTGCTGGCTGGTGGACCCGGGGCACTGGAGGAGGATGCAGCTGTTGATGCCTCTTCCTCCTGTTCCCGAGCCCACAGCCGGCGATATTCAGCACAAATGGCCTCCAGTTTCCGGGCCCTGGCCCGGACAGCCATCTCCTTTCGGGTGAGCTTTTGTGGAGCATCTATATGAAGAAAGAAAGAGAAATACTGTAACCAATACTCTTTAACAATAACACGAAATAATTCAACAGAAAGTTGTCTCACAGTAACACTAGCAACTTGCAAGCACAGTATAACATTTTGGCATGTATCTTTCCGCCGTCTTTGTAGGCCTGTAACATTAGTTGGAGTTTCAGGAATTCCACTAGCAGCAGTATGGACTCACTACATAGTCAGAGAGTTAGAGAGTACACCAGTCTTCTTCTTTTTTTCTCTAGTTTTGCGAAATAAATTACTTGTACGTGAACTTGTGGTAGCCGGCATAATACCAGCTCAGTCAGCTTGCACCCAAGAAAACAGACACAACCATGATGACGCAGACTCGCATTACTTTAAGCAGTACATGCAGGTGGGGATAGGGAAGCTTTTATATAGGGGTGGCACTGGCCATACTCGGTTACATCAAGGGCTACTGCTCAATGTAATTTATATTTCGCACTGCCCCTTCCCCCCCCCCCCCCGGGCCTTCAGTACTACAAAAGGAAAATTAAGATTATTCATTTCTCATCATGTATCCAGCCGATCGCATGATCTTTGCTTATATGATGGATGACTTTAGGTGTTTTGTTGTGATAGATTGAGTGAACAACATCAATAGTCCACCCATGATTGACACAGCTGAAAGAAAATTATTAACACAGGGAGTGAGTGTGGTACCCATAATTGCCGGAGGAAGGGACTTGACTGGATATAATGTCAACTATACATGAATACATACACAATATATGCTGTGCTTGCAAAGTAAACTACTGTACTGTTGGTCAAGGGAGAATTCATGAACAATCACAACTTCTAGTATTTGGATTTCCTCTGCTTTGCTACTCTGGCACGGACATGCTGTTCAAACAAAGTAACACTCTTCATCCACTGAGCATCTGCTCTACATACACCTCTGCTATCTATGAGGAAGAAGATACCATCCAGGCTTCCAAAGTAAACGTCCATCATTCTTCTTAATGTCTCAACTGTACCAACTTTACTTTTTCTCAACAACCAACTAACCCCCTTTTCATTTTATTTGGTAAACCACCGTCTTGACTTGCATTTCAGTTTCACCCAAATGACATATTACAATGCACACCACACATGCATTTTCTGATTCACCCACACAGGCAGTCATCTTTTCTTTCTCCTCCAACCATTCTTGCTTCAAGCAGCCATGCGTCTGATTCCTTTCTATCAGCCAACTCTGCATGCATTCAAAAACACCTATCATTCTTTACAGTCATAAATGTTACGACTCGCTCGTCCTTCCTTACACCCTTCTTTCCCTTTTAGTACATCACATCCCTCAAGTTCATCTGATCTGACTTGGCTTCACGATAAAAGTTTCACAGCTGAGTTGAAGTCAAATAGAGGGGGTCATTGCTTACTCGAGAACTACCGCCGCTAATGTTATGGCTAAGTCAAGGGTGACTGTCTTCTCCGTGATTGGCAAAAATGTAGTTCTAAATTAGTAACTGTTCATAACAGTACAGTGCACTTCTACTAGCGTACTGTCTACTGTACAGTACATCATACACCCCTTTGTGAGTCAGCCTTCTCTAAAATGTCAATAAGTAAGGAGTATAATAACTTACCACCGTTCGCCGCTGCTGGGCCATCCCCCTCAGCTCTTCCTGGTGGCACTTGTGGCGCGGCCGCATCCGCCCCTGGAGTGGACCCCTCCACGCTGCTGGCCCCGGCACTGGTGATGGGAAGTGCCGCATCCGAAGTTGTGATGACGCCTAGAAAAAACATGTCATATTTTTAAATGCCATACACCACCCCCTATTTCGTCTCGTAATGGAAGAGAAAATGTTATACATAAACTATTTTTAATTATTGGGACTGAAAAAAAGTCACGTTTTTTTGGGAGGGTGTTAACTAATATGCTTAGCCATAACATGCAACACTTTTTGGTACAACTGATAAATGCTTGCTTTTTAATGTGCAACATTTTTCTAATTACAGACAGAACCACCTACTCCTCATCACCACCAGGAGGACTTAAAGTTCCAACAAGGTGAGGGCTCCAGAGTCCCGCACAGTTACTATTAATAATTAGATGTGTTAAGTTGAAGTATATAATAGGGAAGGGTGTTTAAACTTTAACGTCATCTATCACCACTGCTCGCTGGGAATACTGTGCTATTAAAAATAAATACATTCTTTTTTTTTATTTCTTATTTGAAAATAAAACTTTAAAACTAAAAAACACTTAAAGTCCCTGAAACACTAGCGGTATGGTATGTGCTACTATCAAATCAAAAAGACAACTACTAGCTTATTCTTGGTCGACATTGACATTTTGATATTGGAAATTGTCAAAGCACTAACATTAAGAAGACTGGAATAGACAGAAAGGGCAACCCAGAGGACTGCACTCAGTGCCTCTAGAGCTATTGCTGGATCAGAGTTTTGTTTAACACCGTTTGCCGACTGGGCAAGCTTAGCTACCTACACAGACCGAATCATAATAATAGTAAATAGTAGTAGCACAGGGAGTGATGGTAGAGGCAGGATAAGAATGTAGAAACAGTCTACAAGAAGATCAAAGACTATTTTGTAAAAAATAGAATTAGGAAATAGTTTGGAATGAATAGGAGCTGTAAAAGTTAGGGAAGTATAATTATTAATATTAACAACAGAACAACTTACTGGGGCCAGCAGAAGAGCCTGCAGAGGATGGATCCTGCTCACCTTGTTCCGCCGGAGTCTCAAGTGTGGTCGTCTTGCCCCTGGGAGGTGCTGATGATCATGAAATATACACAAACATGGATGATTGTTTTTTTGAAATATTTGATTTCTTTGACCACAATATAAAATTATCTCGGGAAAACAAATTACCAACAATTGTTGCTCTACATGTATATTGATTGACCTATCTGATCTGGTCAACTAGGATAGATAGTACAGTATTGCTGGCTCCGCAGACCCTCTACATGAAAAGTTATGTAAATCACTAACTAACAACAAAAAAGTTCTACTACGACTGCCAGCACTCAGCAGCACGCGATGTGACAGACACAGTCCGTCATCATGATTGCAGACCACTAAAAAATGTCCTACTACTAAATAACAAGTCATAATATACTCAACCTATCAATCCACCACTATCTCTTCTTAGTGGCAGCAGGAGTACAAAGGAAGGACTAGACTTGAGTCTCTAGTCTCTCTAGCATTACGCAGTTCTTTTCAAATGAGCACTAAGTTGCAAACAAGTAAGCATAGTAGCAACGCCACTGAGCAGGCGAGCACATGCAATCACAGAAGCTATTTAAACATTAATTTACCTGCAATGTAATGGAATCGGCAGCATTCTTGCTCTTCTGGAAAAACATATATTAGCAATATAACACAGAGCAGAAGAAAACAAAGTAGTTATTAAATAGCTACTCACCAAGGCCAGGGATCTCCACGCCTAGCAGATGGAGCAGGTCCTGCTCCCGGTCAAGGAGGTCAGCCCACTGGTGCGTCGCCTGATGGTAGGTGCGCCGGACCCCCGACTCCCTACGCATTGCCCGGCACACCTTATCCCACAGCTGGTGAAGCTCCCGGAGGCCATACCCTGAACCGGGCCTGCCCCCTGCTGCCACGGTCTTCGGGAGGTGGCGCTGAACATAAAAGATAAGTGCGGCCACCTCCACCGCGCTGAAGATCTCCCTGGCTACTACTTGCTCCCCCCTTAATCGCCCGCAAAGGAGCCGGGTACGGGGTGCGGGACCCTTCCCCTTGTTCTTCCCGGCTCCCTTTGCCATGGTCCTGGACAGGAATGGAAATAATAGAAAGAGAATAGAAAAAAAGGAAAATAAAAGAAAAGAGTTACACAAGTAGTTTAAAGTAGCCAAAAGTAGAAAAAACACAAAATATAGATGTAGAAAAAGAGAGGGATAGATAATGGGTAAAAAAGATTTAAAAAAAGTTCAAAGAAACAAAGGATTGCAAAGATTAGGGGAGGATTGAAAAAGCATGCCCAGAACCATAGCAATGAATGAAAAACAAGATGGCCGCGCCCATGGAGGACCGCGTGGGCTAGTTCGCGCGATATTTCCCCAGCGAGCACGCAAAAACACACGCGACCACGTAATCGCGCCCCGCGCACAACGCAAGAATGCAACTAGCGCCCGGAAACGGAAATACGCAACGCAAACAAGATGGCCGCGCCCATGTACGACCGCATGGGTAACTTAGCGGTCGGCGCGCTGAAAGCGGCCCGCGAACACGCAAAGCGCCCCGCAAACACGCAAAAAAAAATAGGCGAATTTGCAAATTTTGCCCATACTTAATTTTTAACCAACAGCCACTAAGATATCAATTCAACAAAATGGTAAGGGTTGACAGTGTGACATCATACACCCTTTGTCCATATAATGACATCACAAAAAGTGATATCACCTACTTGTGACACAAATGATATCACAGGAAGCTATGCTTTTTCACCCTGATGCCATCACAGGAAGTGACATCTTGCAGCATTTACAAAAACAACTATTAGGGGGTTTCTTCACCACTGGCAGATTTATTGCAGATCACAAAAGTGACAAATTGAGGCATTTGGTGGATTTTCAAGACTTGCGCCCTGGCCAATACATTCAGTGCTTTTGGCAAAATAGCCCCTAGGAAGTAGAAATGTCATTCAGGTAAATTCATTGACAATGTGATATAAGACAGTGAATCGATGGCTGCATTGTAAGGTGGTGCACATATGAAGTGTGACAGACTAAACAAGCTCATCCATAATTGTATTGGAAACAGGTGAACATATCCCGCAAGCAAGAGCTTTGTTTTGAAAAAGAAATAATGCATTCTAATTACTGCAGTGAGCAGATTTTATCCTTGCCTTCTAGGAGGCTGTGGGTATTGATACTGGAGCACTAACTCTCTGATGACACCTCCACTGGCTTCATTGATCTGAACCTCAGTGTTACAGGTTCGTTAGTTTTCCCTCAAAGTTCCTGCTACAGGCCAGGCCAATGACTTAGATGCAACACTGGCTGCATTGAGCCGGGAGTTGGTGGTTCAATCCAATCCTGACTATGGGCCTGATTTAGATTCCAGCCGACGGGTTACTCCATCACAACGGTGACGGATATCCTGTCCACAGAAATTGAAATCCCGTAGTCTAGTATGGAATTTATATTTCAGTGGATGGGATATCCGTCACTGTTGTTACAGAGTAACCCGTCCACCGAAATCTAAATCAGGCCCTATGAGTGATTCATCCTGAAGTTGGCAACTCATGTGGCTAAAGAACCAATTAATATCTGTATGTTTGTGTGTGATATTTGTATAGCACAAATATAATGAAAGAGTGTAGTGCATTACAAGATCTTATAAAGGTGGATACAGTCTCTGAAAGATGAGATAGGTAGCTTTAATCTGTGAGTGGAAAAGCACTGTTTCTTTTTCGAGATGTTGTATTCTTTTAAGAAATGTTTCTTTAGATATTTCCTAAATTGGAGCAAGGTTGGGGTGATCTTGATGGACAGAGGGATATTGCTCCAGATCTTAGCTGCACGAATGAAGGCAATCTGCTTGTCATCCATGCCTGCTGAGCTGGTGAGCACTGGCCAAATCCCCAACCAGCAAGAGGACACACCCTTAAATCTCAAAGGGATTCAGCTCTATGAAGCTCATACATCTCATACCAAGAGAGTTGCATTGGCCTTTGCAGAACAAGCTCAGGATTGGTAACCCGCGTGAATTTTTTTAGGTTCAGTCGTCACACATGGTGGTGCCTGCCAGTGAGAGAAGTGACTACCCCCCCGGCTAAAGAGCCATGCCACAAAGACATTGTGCCTCAGCCTAATATTTTGACGGATCCCTTCTTTATGCTGTGGTACCAGAATATTAATTCCAGGATATAATCTGACATAAATATCATGCCCTAACTATCTTTTACAAAAGCGTCACTCCATCAGAGTTTATAAAAGAAAATCAACACACAATGGGGCGATATTTTTGTAAACAATATTTAGTACGCAATGCTTATGTAACTCGGTATTTCTTATATGATATTCTGGCATCC
Source organism: Lissotriton helveticus (assembly GCF_964261635.1). Taxonomy (NCBI): domain Eukaryota; kingdom Metazoa; phylum Chordata; class Amphibia; order Caudata; family Salamandridae; genus Lissotriton; species Lissotriton helveticus. Next base: position 647,206,064 of record NC_136070.1, read on the forward strand.
AACTTCCCTTGTGTTCCATTCTGCCCATCAAAAGGGAAGAAAAGCTCTGCCCTTGGGAAACCCTACCATTTTTCTTGGTGCCAATCCCCACAGACCTACCTATCATTCCCTAGGCCAGGTGTGTGCCTTTTGAGCAGACACAGCCTGAAGGTGATAAGTAAAGATGAAAGCAAGGTAACACTACAACTCAATGAAAATGCAGAGTCGGCCAGTCACCACTCTGATTGATATCAACGCCTCTGTACGTGTCACAGCAAACACGGATTTCAGATCATAGCCAGGAATAATATCACATTACTTAGGACAGGACAGACTTTGACACAATAGATTGAATTGCTGCTGGCATGCTGACGGTGTACTTGTGCCCCTCCTTTGTCCTCTTACCTTCTACTCTAGTGTTTAACTGTTTAAGTGGTAGTGTTTTACTCAACAGTCATGCTTGTTGGCTGCAGCTGGAAGAGGCTCAGACTGCCTTCAGGATTGTTAGTCCTCCTTTTTAAGAAGAGCCTACCAGACAGCGCAAGCTGATGGTTGCAAAATACATATTGTGGGCTTACCCAAATCATACAGGGGCTTCCAGCTAGCCCTTTGCTTATCACTGGTTCCCTTTACTCTCACTCTCATTTGCCTGCTTCTTATTCAATGGCTTTTTATGCCCCAGCTTGTCAATCTCTTGTTTGTCCCACCAGTGGAGCATAGCCTCTTTACTATTGCTGCAGCCGTCCCTGGTTTTTCTTTTTGCTGCCACAAACAATGACATACAGAGGCTCAGGGAAATCACATACTCTTGGGAAGCCAAGGTGTTGTCTGCCCGGGTAGCGCACCCATGGACTTTCTGTGGCAGTGAAGTAGTTGCTCAGGAAGAGTGAAAGAGTAGAGTAGTGACACATGCAAGGAGAAAGCACAGCATTGAGCCACATGAAGAAAGCCCTGTCACATGTAATTGTTCATATTTAAATCATTTTAACAGGTTGCGTGCGTCGGACAGCCGGGGGCCGTCTGAACCGCGCCCACTCATTAATATGCCCGCACCGCAGCGAAATTCGCGCCACGGTCAACAGGTTAAGACCTTTGAGGCCTTTGAAGCTTAATGTGAATAGCAGCAGTGTGGTGTTGCTGTTGACTTTTACCTGGGATACGGAGGCGCATTGAACAGGACTGCGAGGACCAGCAGCCTCGTAACTTCACACAGCTGGGTCCTCTTCCCGCCCCTTTCCTGACGCTTGAAGACTGCTCGCGGCCCACGCTCCGCGGGAGCCGCTCGCATCAGTGTGGTGTTGCTGTTGACTTTTACCTGGGATACGGAGGCGCATTGAACTGGACTGCGAGGACCAGCAGCCTCACAACTTTACATAGCTGGGTCCTCTTCCCGCCCCTTTCCTGCCACTTGAAGACTGCTTGCGCCCCCCGCTCCATGGGAACCGCTTGCAGCAGTGTGGTGTTGCTGTTGACTTTTACCTGGGATATGGAGGCGCATTGAACGGGACTGCGAGGACCAGCAGCCTCACAACTTCACACAGCTGGGTCCTCTTCTCGTCCCTCTCCTGCTAGCTGTATTTAAATCATGCCTATTCTCCGCGTCATGGGACGCGTGCGGGTGTGCGCCGGGCGAAGCTCGGGCCAAGGGCGGGCACGTTTAAGCTTGTTGTAGCCCAGTTGAGACCGGACCGGGCCACCCCTCTAACGCCTGGATTACACACTGAAGGCCGTATTGTGACTGTAAGTACCTGTCCCATTTACTTACATCTGTACCAGGGTAATGGCGGGGCGCGAAAGTAGAAGCAAGAAAACTACAATGGGAGGTCATGCTGCAGGGACCCTGGACGGGTTTATCTTGAGGGCAAACACACTACTGGATCATGAGATAACCCTGTTTGAGCGCCGGATCTCACAAGATATTGCCCTCGCAAAGAGATTGTCGTTGGGTCACCTTGAAAACGCCCGTACCCCAGTACGCCACTCTCTGATACCTGATAGGGATGAGCAGGATACTAGTTTTATTAGTGACACTGCCCATGGTGCCGGAAGATCCATTTTAGATATGGAAATGCAGCCATTGCCAGCAGTAGAGAATAATATATCAATGACACTTGAATCCAATAAGGGAGCAGGCGGATCGAATGATCCCACCATCCGTCAGCTAAGAGGAAGAATGGAAGGGGCTATACCTAAGAGGAAGCATGGGGGCGCAGCTATTTGCGGTAGAAAGCCCAAAATTGCTAAATGCATGGAGAAGGTTGCTCCGGAGCTAGCAGGACAGGCCCCGGAGACCGTAAAGGCTACAGGCAGTGGGATGGTTGCACCATTACCGACTACGTCAATAGTACCCATGCCGGGGGGTCAAATGTAGTAACTACACTCCCGTCAATGGAGGACTTGTTCTTGGCAAAATTTGGCCTTCTTCTCGATACTGCACTCAAGCCGTTTGAACTGAGACTCTCACGGATAGAGCAACAACTGACAACCATTGAAAAAGCTACAACCAAGACTATGGACTGTGTTAAGTTACATAGAGTGAGATCTGTCCAAGCTTCAGCTGAAAAGGGGGGCCTTATGTTGCAAAATCCTGTAGTACCCTCTGATCTACCCTCCGAACAGGTGACATGTCCAGCGGAAGTAATTCCTGTTGGTTCTTCGGCAAGCCAGCCTTCTGTAGCTAATCATGGGAACGCAAGCAATGCCTCAAGTATGCTAATTAGAATTGACTTACCCCCAGAATCGAGTCCGTACGTGGTGATCTTAGCAGGGGTACCTGAATACTCTAGTACCAGAGAAGAATCCCATCAGTCCCTAAAAAAGAAGGCTATAGATTGGCTGAGTAGAAATAGACCACTTCCCGCCCATATCAGCAGCGAAATCTTGCTAGTTTGAAGGGTAGCCTGGGTCGGGCATAGAGCTAAGAACATCAAGGGAGACTGTGTCCTGGTAAATTTTAGAGATGCACGCACGGTTTCTCACATATGCGGGTGGGTGCAGTCTGTCCATGAGTCAGTAATACAACCCCTGCCACTGTCGTATTTTTTATCCTCCTGGGCCCGCCCGTCCAAGGCAATTCACTGACCAGAACTGGAAGACCGTGGGGTCTTGTGCAAGGGTAGGATACAATAGGGAGAGGCAAGGAGCTTTACCTGTACCCTTAGATATTTGTACTCAAAATAGATATAGCTGTCTGGACATGGTTGATTGACTGGAGTATGGGGATGTAGACCCTAGTGGGGCACTCACAGAGAGTAAGAGGGTTGAAGGATGGAAGAGGACATGGGAGACCTGCCCTAATATGCCTAACAACACAAGACAGGACAGCACAGGACAAAGCATGCTAGAGACAGCTTCCCTCGCCCCTCATACTATCCAGTAGATACCTATTGTAAGTGATCCCGAACCCGTACCAAAGAAATCAACCAGCCCATTGACTACTATCCCGGTGGAAGGCTGCCCACCGGGCACCGTGCTTTACGACACGGCAATTGCACAGGGTGACACGAACGAGTTGACCCTCAGTACTGATCAGGACAGGAAGGCAGGAACAGTCAAGATACTGTTGTGTAATGTGGCTGGCCTGCCAAATAAAATGGCCTGCCCTAATTGGGGTTCTTTTGTAGACGAGAACGATGTGTGTCTCTTTCAAGAGACATGGGCCCGTGAAGAGCAGTATCGCCAGGGGTTTGCCTCATTCCATGTGCCAGCACTCTGGGGCGGGAGAGGCAGACCATCGGGAGGCCTTACTATTTGGGTTGGCTCCCATCTGGGATGCACTGCCACGACATTAGTAACCTATTCCAATGATGTTCAATGTGTGGTTTTAACATGAGCTAATCATCTGAAGCTTGCCCTCATAAATGTGTACTCCCGTCCTGTGAGTATAGCCAGCGAGTCTAGGACTATTGAAGAACTGTCTAATTTCTTGCAAACCCTCCAGAGTGATATCTATTTGATGGTTGGTGGGGATCTGAACTGCCACTTTGAGCCGTTGGAGGGCTTGAAGGATGATGTCCTGGCAGCAGAATATGATTATTGGTCCATACCACCGACTCAGGCTCCATCTCCGAGAGTATGGTCACCGCTGGCTTTGCAGATTACGGTGCTAACATTAAATCACTCTTTACGAGCCTGTAATGGGCGCACTCCATCTGATAGACCAGCAAAGTGTACCTTTATCAAACTGGGCCAGATGTCACGCCTGGACTACATCCTGGCAGAAACACGGTTGTGGCCACTAGTCATTGACTTTAATGTAGTTACGCGAGCTGAGAGTGACCACAACCCGCTGATTCTAGAGTTTGGCCCGCTCAACACCAGGGGCAGCAGCAGCTCGGCTCCTGGGGATGCTGCGGATAGGCTCATTCTTACAAATGATAGGCGAAGAGTTAGATGGGACAAACTCGCTGATAATCCGGAAGAACTCTGCAAACTGTATAGCATCATTGTCCCCATATTTGCTGAGGTTGATGAGTTAATTACGCGACCAGTTTCTTCAGACTACTATACCAAAATCCAGGTGTCTCACTCGGATCTAGTTTCCAAGTTGGCTGAGGTATTTAGTCCTCAGAGTACAAAGAAGAGTAAAATAGCCAGGCAGCAGTCATGGTATAATGCACTTTGTAGGAAAGCAAAGTCTGAATTAATACAGGCACTAAAAGAGAATACTGACAAAATTGAAATTAAAGCCAGGAGAAAATATTACAAAGAAATGATGAAATGTGCAAAGGAGGAGTGGGATTATGAGAAGTGGGCTAATCTATCTGCTGCACTAAGATATAAAGATTCCCGGGAATTCTGGGCAATAGTAAACAATGGTTCGGGGGGACCCAAACCGGCTATTCAATCGAATATAGCACCAGAAGCCTTGGAAAACCCCTTTCGGGCTTTGTACCAAAGTGAGGACCAGCTAGATGCTCCTGAGTTAATGAGGGCACAGCCAGCTTTTAATTTACATGTAGAGGCAGAGGTTGATTTTACGCTTACTGAAGTATGCAATGCAATCTCTAAATTGGCCTCGGGCAAAGCCCCCGGCTTAGATAAACTTCCAGGTGATATTTTTAGGCAGGAACCGAGGATATGGGGACCATACTTCCTGATCCTTTTTAATGCAGTCCTGGGAGGTATGACGGTGCCCTGCACTTGGCTGGGGGCGGAGATAGTCCCTATTTTCAAAAAGGGTTCTCCTCTGCTCCCATCCTACTACAGGCCCATCAGCCTCATAGATGTCCCACAGAAGATTTTCGCCAGGCTAATTTTGGATTGATTGCAGGATTGGATGGAGGAGCACTCAATCTGGAATCCTTATCAGGCGGGGTTCAGAAAGAACACCTCTACTATGGACCAAATTTTTCGCTTATCATTATTATTTTGGAAAACAGTAAATATAGAGGGTGGCAGCCTCTATATGGTGTTCGTCGACCTCCGCTCGGCCTTTGATTTAGTCCCAAACTATGGATTGTCCTCCTCGAACTGGGCATACCATCCCACTGCTGACAATATTGATGAGGCTCCATGAGGCGAATTTCACCCAAGTCAGATGTGGGAAAAATGGTGCATTGTCGGCGAGATTCCCCGTTGACAGGGGGGTAAGGCAGGGGTGAGTGCTCGCACCGACCCTGTTTTGCCTCTATGTCAACGGGGTAATCTCGCACCTGAATCGACTGCAGAACAACGATGCTCCAAAGTTGGCGGGTAGCAGGGTCCCCGCCATCATGTTTGCTGATGACACCCTGTTGCTCTCTAAGTCCCCAATGGGGATCCAGCGCACATTGGACGGTTTTGACGACTTTTGTAGACTGAGGGGCTTGGAGATCAATGCACTCAAAACGAAATTCATGATCTTCAACCCCCCAGTAACTACTCGCCCAAATCCAAGATTAGGTGCATCAAGCCTGGAAAGGGTATCGACTTTTGACTATCTGGGGGTCACCCTTAACGAGGATCTGACGTGGGGCCCCCAGATAGTCAAATCTCAACTAAGGCTGTCTCAACTCGCCGGTGGCATTTTGAAACTATCTAATACTTCCTCCAACAAACTGGTTGCCCCACCCCTGGAGGTATATAAGACGCAAGCGAGGGGTGCGATCGTCTATGGTGGGGAATTATGGGGTTACTCACGGAGGACTGAATTGATTAGGACCGAAAATAAATTCATAAGACAGCTGCTGGCCCTACCTTCTAGCACTCCTCTTCTGCCCCTAAGGCTTGACTTGGGACTTAGGCCTATTGATGAGGTGTTAGCGCTTAAAACCCCAAGGTTCTGGCGCGGGCTCTGGGTGACTCCTGAGCTTACAAACTACAGACAGGAACTAGCTGAATTATTTACCCTCCCTGGGGCTGGGAGAATTTCCTGGGTCAGATTCATAAAGAATGAATGTTTAAGGCTAGGATTGGATGCTCTGTGGACTGACCCGGGGAACTCTGCCATTAGGATCACTCGAAAAAACCTTACTAAGATCTTTTATGAAAATAATCACACTGTTACTTTGTCCAATTCTGCAATCGGTACCCTAACTGCTTCATTTTGAACTGTTAAAGACTTTTATAAATTTGAAGAATTCATCGATGAAATTTCTCCTATCTTGGCTAGACAATTGTACATACAGTGGAGATACGGGGTCTTACCCCTGCGAGCTTTTGCTAACAGGTGGTCCCCAGCAGGAACTGAAAAATGCCCAGGGTGCAACTGTGATAGGGAAAACGATCTCCACGTTCTATTCTTCTGTCCTGCTTATGATAAGCCCAGGAAGTACTGGCTTGTGCCCCTGTGCAAGAATCTGGGATTCAAATATTGCATGCATGCTTTTAGAGTTTTAAAAACAAACACAACTAGACCAATTGTTTTTGCTGTGTCACAATTTTTAGTAACAATGTGGCGCAAGCGAATGTTTTTAAATAAAGCATTATGAAAGTGATACATAGCTACTATATCACGGACATGCTGATCCTCTTGTATCTGTAATTTCTTTCGCTTGCTATTCTGTATGGCAACTGTAACTGCTGAGGCTGTATCTCTACTTCTTTTGATACATTGAATCAAATTTTATCCTTGAATTACCGTTGTTTTTATACATTGTGTATTGTTATGAAATTACTGTTTTTATATATGTGCATCTTTTATGGCATTTGGCCGAAATAAAGATTTCACAAATAAAGAAGACAGTGAACGCCGTGCTTTAGACAAAAGTAGGGTGAGTGGAGGAAAACAGGAAGCGAGGCAGTGCCAAAAGGATCATTTTCCATGCTTTTCAGCTTAATGGTGGTACTGTGTCTGGATGGCAGATGACATTATCTCCGTCACCCAAGGGACCTCCGCCTGCCATATTTAGAGTTGTCCAAGGGCCTGCAGAAAACTCTGTACATTGACAGGAACAGCAGTCATTTCAGTTTCTGTGTATATAAGTGACCCTGAGGAACTATAAACATGAATACAAATGGAAAGCTTCATGCAACAAAGAAGAAAAAATAGATGAAAAAAATAAGGTTAAAGAACAAGTAATGGAAGATGAACAACAATTAAGGAGAGACCAGGATGAAGAATCAGAAGGCTCAAACTAAATTTTTAATTTTATAAAGCAAACTTTGAAGAGAGGACTGCAAGTCTGGGGAGGCATCTTTGGAGTCAAGAACGGGGAAGAGGAGATGTCCCCTTCACCCAATAATCACCAGTTAGTGTGCCTACTACACCCGCTGCCAGGGAGAAGCCCAGTCCAAGGGAGGGTCCGTCTTTGGTCGTCAAATACTCATAAGAGTCCTGGCTGGGCCACCTCTCTTGACTTGATGTTATAAATTTAAGGTACTGTTGGAGATATTTGTTTTCTTTCTTCATCCTCTGTTGTGAATTCCAGCCAGTGTGCTTTGTAGTTTGGCTTGGGAAAGAAAGATGAAAGCGTCATCTGAGGTTACAGCTCCCAGTGGGTGTATGCTAGGGGACAATATTTTGATACCTTTGAAATTTGAGTCCCTAATATCCTGTAGTAGTGTATCTAATGTCAAGCTATATTCATAATCTATTTCATTCTTAAATATTACATTATGGGCAAAAAGAAACTAACAAGCACCGGACTGTAAAACCTAAAAGCCGCACCCTGGACTAATTTTTAGCTCGGGCTGTAGGGATCATCACAAAAGAGATTGACCTTGCAGAAAGGTACCTGTCATTGGATTTGAACATGCCCCTAGTTGTTTTACCATGGAGAGGATTCAACAGACAGGCTTTGGGTGTCAATCGTACTGGCAGCCCACCACACAAGTCTGACTCAGCTGTCCTAGACTGTTCTCAACTCAGCCAGGCTTTCCCAACAAGAATCAAAAGGCTTGGTCAACCTGAAACCCTGAGTGTTCTATCAGCTAACCAACCTTTAAATGTTCTGCAGGGCGATACCGTGGGGACAATAAGGGCAGATATGGATGGCTCCAACTGGGATACATTTTTCTCGACATGCATGAACATGATTGAGTCTTATGTCAGGCCATTGGTGGAGCGCTTAGAAGCCCTGGAAAAAAGAAATTGCAAATGTGACACCATCACAAAGAGGTGGTTAACCATTGCACAAGGAAGATGCTGCCTTTTCCAATGATGTCAACCATTGACCCCAACAATGGCACCTTGGTCCTCAAAAGCCCTCCACTTCCAGGCAGAAATGAGCAAGCCCCACTGGCATCTGTAGTGCAAGGAGAGGAGGCCACAACAAGAACAATTCTGGAAATAGAGATAATATTGAAGAATCTGGACAATCGCGGAAAGCGCGCCTTGACAAGCAGCAATACAAAACCACTAATCCCCATGTTTAACCTTCACACAGGAGCATGCCATTATGTGTCTCTTATGGCCAATGATCCCGACCAGTTGAAAAACAAGGCGAGCCACTAGTTCTCTAAATATGCCTATTGTAATATCTCAAATTATTCAAATATCCTATTTGTGAGAAGAGTGAGCTGGTTAGACACCTCAAAGAACTGTGTAGTTATAAATTGTAGATATCTAGCTCTGGCACGCCACCTTCTTTACCAAACCTTTGCTCACCCCTACACAGATAAGTGTATATCTTTTTCCTTTGGGTTTTCTCTATAAACATTTGCAGCAGTTACCAGTCACACATCATGGGGCTCATCAATCAGCACCCGTTCCTCACTGTTACAGCACCGACTCCTCCCCCTTTCAGAATTGAACGATAAGGATTGACAAAGCAAGTGTAGCAATGTCCACACATACATGATACCTCTGATTACTGGAAACCCTCCGGTTCCCTTGCAGTGCTAGCTGGGCTCTAAGGGGAAGCGAGCGGGCAAGTGCATGCTTATAAAATAAAAAATAATTAAAAACTTTACTCACAGGACATCCTAGCTCTGTACGTCCTCGTTGCAACTGCAACCCGGACACTAGGAACGCCCTTGAACAATCAGGGCGCTGCTCTCACCAGCATGAGAGCAGCGTCTTGATTGGAGGGAGTGGCCTCACTTGGCGCTCCACAGTGCTTCGGAGGCATTCACTCACTCTAACCCAGCAGTGTTAAGACATCTGGGTTAGAGATGTTTAAAGTGTGCATGTGTGGCTGGTGTCGCAAGACGACAGGCCAAAAAGACATGCACATTTTAAACAGTGCAAACACAGCTGCCCTCCTCCCTGCTGCTGTCACTCAGCATTGGCCCTATCACCATCCCCGTCCTGACGGTCTGTTTAAGGCGGGGGTGAAAAATAAAATGGTAAGGAATTATCATTTTATTTTTCATCTTGGGGGCATTTAAGTGAGGCATCGCTCCTTCGCTCCAACAGAGGAGCCGCCCCTGTTTCCTTGATTGTTCAATTTGACTCCTGTAGCAAGGTGCCATGCCTCAACTTGATTTGTTTTACATAGCTTGTATTGCTTCTAAAATTGCCAATGAAGATTGGCCTAATTATGTCAAACGGCACAATATTATTGGGTTACAAGAAACCTGGCCCACTGAGGATATTGTATGGGATGGGTATCACAGTCATTATACACCAGCTGATCCCTTCGCAACAGGCAGAGCCAAGGGGTGGTTAGTAACTTTTCTTTGGGCGTCCTTGGCCCTCAAGGTGGTGCTGTTTTACTTTTACTTGGCAGTTCGGGCTGGACTGTTCCCATGAGGCACAGGGTCAGACTGATTTGCATATGGCCATGTCTGAACTGGGGTGGCGGAGTGAGCTAAAGAACGGTGATGGATTAAACCCAGATCAGTTGACTGGGGGTGAGTGTTTGTATTGTCAACGCTCCGTCCATCATCACCTTTGGTTTTTCTTTGTTCGCCCTATGTTGGCAGGGTATGCTCAGACATGAGTCCCTTGCTCACTTTGCCACTGGAGTCAAGCAAGCCCGGCTGAAGACGGCTGTAATGCCAGAAACCGATCCTGGGAAGCTTGATTCTGGCCCAGGGAAGACATGGCTTGGCAGTTCAGGCTGGACTGTTCCCATGAGGCACAGGGTCAGACTGATTTGCATATGGCCATGTCTGAACTGGGGTGGCGGAGGGAGCTAAAGAACAGTGATGGATTAAACCCAGATCAGTTGACTGGGGGTGAGTGTTTGTATTGTCAACGCTCCGTCCATCATCACCTTTGGTTTTTCGCTGTTTTACTTTTACACAGGGGTTTTCAAATTCTCTTGATCTTTCAATCAGTGCCTAATTTGTAAAACAATAAGTGACATGGCCCTCATCAGGAGGCCATCACGGCTTACACCACCCCTTGTCACCGCCAGTAACAGTTCCTACACAACTAAAAACCATCACACTGCTACAGGTGAGACATTTTAGATTGCCAACGCCCCCAAAGTTATAAGAATGGCTTTGGCTGCTGGTATTAGTTCTGTTTAATTGATATTGAATTAATAAACAACTGTTGTTTCGCTCATCTTTAAATTGCACAAACAGCAGATGTCGTAAGTGCAGATGTTGACAGTTAAGTGCCTGAGCCAAGCATTAGAAACCACCGGCTCAAATTAAGCACTGCTTTCAATCTATTCATATTGAATTTGTTCTGATAAACTTGTATAATGTTGTAAACTGATGAGACAACTGTTGCAACATCGATATATTGTTCACTGTCACTGGGATTTTGAAGTAACAGTCCTCCTCTATCCTAAAATGTTTTAATGTAATCATGGGGTGCTTTAATGCAAAGATCGGATCCAGTACCACCTTTTCCGATCTCTTTTCCATAAGATACACAGTAATACACCAATCCAAAATGGATGTAAGGGCAGCTAAACTTTATAAAAGTGTTTTTTATTTTCATCATAGCACGTATGTCGAAATGTTGGGTGAGCTGAATAAACAAACTCCAACTTTCATTGGCCTGGTACAAGGAACTATGATCAATTACATATTTACCTCATGATCCGTTTACCCGTAAATTCAAGCTGGGGAAGCCATTACAAATAGCTACAGTGATCACAAGCCTAAAAACTTTGGGCCCAATTTATATGTTGGTGGAGGGGGAAATTTGTTGCAATGGCGACGGTGTTCCCGCCCAACCAGCATAGTGGTCCATCCACACCATTTTCAAAGCGGGCGGACCTAAAGTTTGGTCCCAGCGTCGACTACTCTATCATGGCCATGGGCAAATAAACTTTTCCAATGGCCCAATGGAATAAGGAATGTTGGAAAAATTACTATATGTCAGTCTGCCCAATTAGGATGGGTGGAATATAGTCAGTTTTTTTACTGTCCGTCACTGCCTGACAAACTCTGGTGGTAAAGCAAGCCAGGAGGTAAGGGACATTAAAAAACTAAAAATGCCCCCCCCCCCCCCCAATTGCTATGGGAGGTGACCCTTATCTTTCTTAATTAAAAAAAACCAAAACAAGGGATTAGAATTAAGGTGGTCGAGTAGTCAACTTTCAAATATTGCTGTGCAGTTTATAACCCATTCAACTCCCAAACTACTGACACCTTTCTAACCCTGGGACAAAGTATCAGAGAGTCACTTTTGTTATCTATTAACTATAAAAAAATAAAAGGATACCCAGAGAAGCGGTTTAATAGGCCCAGCTATGTGGCAAATAGGCACTTGAGAACTACCTTTAATAATATACCTAGAAGCAGGGCTGACAATGTCAAACTGAGTGCTCAGTATAAACCGGCCATTAAGGACAGGAAGCTCCCCATCAAAAATTAAACCTGGGAAATGTAATTGGTGCTTGTGCAACCAACGATACCAGAATTTATGGGAAAATGGTGAACTGTAGCAATCCCTTTTTCTTTTAGTCAGACACCCCGGCCACTAACATCAAAGCAGAAACTTGTGTTGAGCATTTCAGATTATTTGTTGCCTTGGAACAAATGTGGAAAATGTATCAGCCAAGTCACATCCACACTTCTCTCTCAACATCAGATATGAAATTCATGAAGTAGAATCAACCATTACCCAAAGTCCATCTCTTAAAGCACCTGGCATTGATGTAGACCCTATGGATTTTTATAAAAGCTAATATTTAGCTCTCAGCACCCGTTATCATCAATGCTATAAACTCAACAATAAGTTCTAAATTACCAAACTCTGGCGTACTGCAGTCATAGTTTTATTATTAAAGAAAGGCAATAGGCAAGATTCCTCTTGCTTCAGGCCCATTTCTCTGCTGGATTCTGTTGTCTAAGTTGTTTGCTGCATGATCCTTTACAGCATCGTGGCCAGGACAGAAGATTCCAGGGTCCTGTCACCAGCCGAAAATGGCTTTAGAGAAGGGCTTGGTACTCAGGACCAATGCTTGAAAATACGTTTGCTCATGATTAAATCCCTGCAGCCAAGAAGGAGGCTTTATATCTCTCCTTCATGGACTTTTGTGGTTCCTTTGACTGGGTGAAAAAGCTGAAGCTGTGGCGCATCCTAACGAGGTTGGGTTTGGAGCGTGATTGAGTAGACTTCCTCCGAGTTCTACATCTTGGTTTAACAACTACAGTGAAGTATGAGATTGATGGAGTATGTAACGACTCCGTTAAGCTGGAACTTGGGGTACATCAGGGATGTGGGTTTGTGCCCATACCATGCTTGCTTTATATCAATGGTCTAAATACCTATACATATCCAGGTAAGGACTTGACTACAGTAAAAAAGAGACCGGTTCCTGCACAACTCTACACAGATGATGTTGGTTGAATGACCTGAGCCCCACCTTGGCTTCAAAGGATTGAATGATAATTTTCTACAGAACCACGGCGCTCTGACCAATCACATATCTGCATGGCAGCATTTCATTGGCTTAGGGGAAGCCTGTGTGTTTCCTTCTTCCAATCAGGACTCGTCGGAAGGGAAGCGGAGAGAGATGCAACCAGCCGAAGCGGTAAGTGACTTTTATCTTTTCTACTCCCCACACCTCCCTCACCATCACCCCCCTCCACCGCTCGCCTCCCCCGATCCGTGCCAGCAGCCGCTGTGAAAAACAATATAATGAAGAGTGAATCAAAAAGGACTGAGGGATTTTTGAAGAAAAAAGCCCTGTAACCGGAGAGATTTTTTTAAACAGAATGTCGCAAAAAAATTAAACTGCTCAGGGGAACCATGTGTACCTCAGAAAAGTATAAACAAAATTAAGTATTACATTTTGCATCCTCGGTTGGGGAAATTTGTACCACTGAAAATTAAAAGTGAAAATGAGTACATCAAAACGTTAGTAATCCAAACATAAAGATGCAAGGAGATAAAAGTCCAGGTGTACTCAAAAATAGGGCTGAAAAGTCTGAAAATAGAAGTCTTGGACTAAACTCAGCAGAATCTAAAAACATATTAACTCTGCAAAAGGAAACTAAGGTAAGCAATAATTCAAAAGATACAATGGAGGCAATTCACAAAGGCAACTTACAACTGTGGGTAATTTACATGTGTAATTTACTCTTACCTTTTTGAGTAAATTTACTACTTTGAGCTACTCACATAATCTGTACTCAAAAGTGTTGACTTACACGTCTCCAGTCCCTGAAAAATGGGGCATAGTCAAACTTACAAATATCAGTTACTACTGAAAAAAGACAGTAGTATGTCTTACACCACGCATGGCCAACCACTGGTACTGCAACACCCTCCCACAGAAAAGAATGGAGGCAGGTACTTAAATTTAAACTTATAGAATAGGGAGCGACCCCACTACCCAAGAGAGGGGGTACCACAGGTTAATGAAGATTCAGAATTCTCTTGGGACAACCAAAAGGTTCTCAACTCACATATGATTCATGTAACTCTCAAGATTCAATGGGCCAGATGCACACAATCCTTACACACACAGTTAGAAAATGGACCCTATTTGGTAATTATAATTCACACACTGATGACTACCAAAGGTATATGCAAAACATATATATATTTATTAAAAACAATTTAACTATTCTAAAAAGATCATAACCTGATCAAAATCACAACAATGCATTAAAAACCACAATACCATACCTATGTAATTTATGTCTGTTCAAATATCCATCAATAAAAACATCTATTGGGTATGAACATGCTCCTGTCGCGTTTCGGTGGAATTCCCTTGATAACAACCACCTTCTTCAAGACACACAGAATAATAGTCTCCCTTGTATTTAAGCGCAATAAAAACCTCATCAGTTCCAGAGGTAGGTTTTATAATAATATCCTTAATTCTCTATAAGCGGGGCTCCTTAGGGCTCCAACGCGATGAGAAAATCTAATACGTACTAAGAAGCTGCACCTCAAATGTCTTAGCTCCAGTTGACCGACCGTTGCTTTGTGTAGTTCCCAGAAAATAACGTCTATAGGCGATGTGCACTTCAGCATTTATAAAGGGGCTGGCAGCAGTACGCCTGTTGGTCCTAAAAACTCCTGTATACGAGTAGGGGACCTCTGATTTCACCAATGTGTGAGAGAACCTTACACTCTACCTGATGCAACCTCGGTCCTGGGCGTGGTGCGCGTCAACTTCAATTCACGGAAATTTGTGTACATGCAGTTGTATCCAAGGAACATGTTCATGCCCGATAGATGATTTTATTGATGGACATTTGAACAGACAAATGAAATGAATTCCATGTGGAACAATCCAAATGTGATATGACCAATAGATTGCACCTTTGTTTGTCTCTCATAAATTACATATGTATGGTATTATGGTTTTTAATGCATTGTTGTGATTTTGATCAGGTTATAATCTTTTTAGAATAGTAAAATTGTTTTTAATAAATATATACATGTTTTGCATATACCTTTGGTAGTCATTATAATTGCCAAATAGGGTCCGTTCTCTAACTGTGTGTGTAAGGATTGTGTGCATCTGGCCCATTGAATCTTGAGAGTTACATGAATCATACTTGAGTTGAGAACCTTTTGATTGTCCCAAGAGAATTCTGAATCTTCATTTACTTAAATTTAAACCCCATAGGAAAGAGTGTTAAATTAATTTAAAATAGCTAAACTCACAAATAATTGTAATTTAATGTTATAAATATATATACAATTAGTACATATTTATTATTTAATTAGAAAACATTTTAATAACGTTTTTAATTCAGAAATTACTTGTGCTACCACATTTTTATTACATATAATTACACTATTCGTAATTAATTATGTGCATCACTTTTAATACTTATTAATGCATAATTGTTCTCACTTTAGGTGGAATTTAATGTTATTATTTAAACATCAGAAAACTAAATTTCCTTCTATTCAATATATTTAAATAATTTGAATCTTAGTTCATATTAAAGTTAGTAGTGTTTGGTATTGTGTTTCTTAAAGTTAGTAGTGCTTGGTATTGTGTTTCTTTAGTTCTGTGTTCAAAATATACATGTACAATTAATTTACATTAATATTTAATATACAAATATGTTTAGAAACATTTTCTAAGTTTAATAAACTATTTACACATTTCCTATACTTTACGTTTTGGAGATTTCCGCCACCTGGTGGAGGGTTCCCAATGGAAAAGTATAGGGAAAGTAGGGAAAGTCCCATATTTCTTTAGTAATGATTGATTTATTTTTCTTTACATTTAGCAGGTAAGTTTCTTTTATACAAACAATGAACATGAGGTGTTTAATTGGTTGGCCATAAACTACCTGAAATGCAATTCCGATAAATCTGAGATTTTCTTTTTTGGAGCTCCACCAACCGCTCTTCAAAACTCAGTGAAAAACCTGGGCATTGACATTGATAATTCTTTATCCATGAAACCCCAAATTCAAGCGGTGGTAGGCACCTGTTTTTCGCTGCTACGAACCCATAGGAAATGTCTACCCCTTTTTTCTACTGACACAAGGAAAATAGTGATTCAGGCCCGAATCTCCTCCAGACTTGACTATGTAAATGTCCTATACTTGGGTCTGCCAGACTGGCTTCTGAACCACCTGCAAGTGGTTCAAAACAAAGTGGCGAGACTAATCCTTAATCTGACTGGCTCCCAGAACCTATATATCCCCACATCTCAGGGACCTGCACTGGCTGCCAGTGAAAAAGAGGATCACATTTAATACACTGGTATTGGTTCAGAAAGCCCTACATAGTAATAGTGCCAGTTACATCAGGAGAAGAATATTTCACCACACCACTTCCAGAACTCGGCAGTCTTTATCCAGCCATCTGGCTATCATTCCCGACAACCGCCGGGTACGAATCGGAGGCAGATCCTTTGCATTCCTGGGGACCCAAGCCTGGAACCAACTCACTCTGGCTCTTAGAGCCACAGCAAAGTTGTTCTCTTTCAGGCAGCAGCTAAAAACCTGGCTATTTTACAATTAAGTGTTCCCTAGGTATTAGTGGCGAGATACCTGACAGCGCCGGGACACTCTATGAGTATCATGTGCTTTATAAATGCTCTTTCATTCATTCCTTCATAAGCCAGCAAACATAAGCCAACATGTATTTCATCTCTTATGGGACTGTCTTGCCTGGGGATTAGTTGAGGCAGTCTTGCCATTAACGGTTCTTCTGTTTGGTAAAATTCACACTTATCATCCACTATATGCTAGGAAATACCCCCTCCCTATTCAAGGTCACCCTTTCCTGTAAGAGGTCCCTTTTTAGACTTCTTTGGGTAATTGTGGCATGGTCCCCTCCCCAAAAAGCAGCTCTGTGGGTCGTAATAGTCTGGGTGTGGTTTTTAATCACCTGCCCTACCTACTGTTATCCAATACTGATGCAAGAGTGGGCTAAACATTATCTGGGCCAGTTAGGCAAATTCCATTATGTTTCCTTTGGCACCCCGCTACCTCCTGATCGAATTATTCCTTGAGCCCAGAGTGCGTGACAGGGCATGGTGGGTTGGGATCGTTCGGGATGACCATTTATACTCAGAGTGGGTCTTCCTTTTTCACTGTTTTTTTTTTTTTTGTAAAACAATTTTTATTGCAGAGATTTGGTCGAATATATTGTACCACCATCAACAAGAACTCCAGTACAATTGCGGGCACTGCCCGATTATCGTTTGCATACACAGCCTTTCGGCCCACATCCCGGAGGCTGGGTGGCGGTCAATCTTGTAGTGTGGTGCAGGTGGTACTCATAGAAACAGCTCATCTGTACAATGTTCTCCGCTTTTATGTCGACATCGCCTATCCTGCCCCCCTGCTCTACAGTTATGCGTAATCTCTCTTCATCCAAATAAACAGGTCAACTTTACCCCCCTCACCCCTCCCCTACCTCCCCGTCCCCCTGGTGTCTAAGCCTACTTGTCCAGTGTAAAATCTCGGGCAACGCTGTGTGTGTAGGATTGTGGAAACAGTACATTAGGTGCTTGTGTCAGGTGTCAGTGCAGGGTCCGATATCCCTTCCCTCGGGGCTCCCTGTAGTGCCACTCCCTCCTCCTCGTCACTCAACTCCATACTATCTCTGAGCGCCTGGACTAGGGCCTCCCATGCCAGTGCCGCCTCCTGAGCCTTATCGTTTGCTGTCCGCCGGGCCAGTTGGTATCTGAGTGTGCTTTCTGCCGCCGCCCATTTCAGAAATTCGTTCAGCCATTTTTTGTGTGTCGGAGCTGACTTTGACTTCCAACCCCTAGTGAGCTCCCTCTTTGCGATCAGAAGGCCCATGTCAATAAATTTGCTCGTCAATTTCGTTTTGCGCGTGTGTGGGAACCAATGTAGGAGGACGACCGCGCTATCATAGTGTAGTGCTCTATCCGTGACCTCATTTAGGGCGTCCCCAACTCCCTCCCAGTACTCTTGGATGCGCGGGCAGGTCCTAAGCATGTGTTGCAAGTCAGCGCCAACTAGCGTGCATCTGGGGCATGCTGCATCAACTGCGCCAAAATATCTCGCTATCTTATTTGGAGTGAGGTAGGCTCTGTGTAGGATATAGAGGTGTATTAATTGGAAACGGGCGTTTCTGGTGCTCTTCCCTGCTCGCTGAAGCAGTTGGGACCATGTTGTGTCTGGGATTTCCCTCTGCAAGTCTTCTTCCCATTGTGCCTTGAGACGTGTTAGTGGTGGAATGTTCTCTGTGTGCATTCTGGAGTAAAGACATGTAACCGCCTTCCTCGTTCCTGCTGACATCATCGTGTATTGACATGCCAACGATGTCTCTGGTTCCATCAGTCCCTCTCCCCAATGTGCCTGAAGCGCCCGCACTATTGCTGCATGCACCAAGTAGTCACCCCGTGGAAGATCATAGCATTCCTGCAGGGTACTGAACTCCATCAGCACCCCGTCGGAGTACAAGTCCCCCACCATCTGAAGTCCCGCCTCTTCCCACAGTTGGAGGTTCGACCAATCCCCCCCATGTGGAAGTGCCGTCAGCATCCCCAACGGCATCTCTGGGGCATAAGGGTGACCAGGGCCTGCACGCTTTTGCATGCGAGTCCAACATAACCTCAGTGTCTTTTCTTCCTGGGTCAGGCCACTCAGTAATAATTTCTGCTGGAGAGCTATATAGGCCAGCACATGGCGGGGGGTACCCGCGTCCCTCTCATGTTCCGGCCCCCGGTACACTCTCGCCACTTCTTGCGTAAAGAATTGAAGCTGCGCTGCCAGATAATAGAGCTCAAAGTCCGGGACTGCTAGCCCGCCCTGATCCTTGGGGCGCATGAGAGTCGTCAGTGCTATACGCCGCCTGCCGCTTCCCCATAGAAAAGCTACTATGCTGGACTTCAGGCGCCTGAACACTTCTCCCGGTATCCACACCGGCAAGGTCCTAAAAAAGTATAATAGCCGCGGCAGGGCGATCATTTTGAGGAGGGACACTCGCCCCGTCATAGACAGGGGGAGGGTAGCCCAGAAAGTCATATTGCCCTTCAATCCTCGGATACATCGCCCGATGTTCCCATCCAACAAGTTGGCGGGATCGTGGTATATGTAGGTCCCAAGATAGTGCAGGCAATCAGGTTCCCAGCGCACTCTGTTGGCGGTCGTCGGGCATGCCTCCCCTTTCCGGAGCGGGAATAAGCATGTCTTCTCCCAATTCACCCTTAAGCCTGAGAGCGCCCCGAATCTCTGCAGAAGATCCTCTGCACCCCTGACCGCCTCATCAGCGTTCTCCAAAAACAGCAAAAGGTCGTCCGCATACAATGATATATGGTGGCAGGTCCCGCGCACTTCCAGTCCGGGGTACGCATCACCCCTTCTGGCCAGCATTGCAAATGGTTCCATGGCCAGTGCAAACAACAGCGGAGAAAGCGCGCAGCCCTGCCTCGTCCCCCGGTTCACATCGTAGCGGTCCGATATCAGAGCTCCCACTCTCACCCTCGCCCCCGCCCGTGCATAGAGCACTGTGGTCCAGTTTATATAACCCTCCCCGAGACCGAATTTCCGCATCACTGCATAGAGGTAGTCCCATTCCAGGCTATCAAAGGCTTTTTCGATGTCGACTGACAACACCATTGGGGCAAACGCCGTTTGTGGGGGGTCCGCCAGCAGCCTGAGCAGCCGCCGAACGTTGTGGGTCGTGTTTCTGGTTGGGATAAAGCCCGACTGGTCCCTATGAATCAATCCCGTCATATGAGTGATTAATCTCCCGGCTAGAATCGTGCTCAAAATTTTGTAGTCCGTCGTCAGCATCGACAACGGTCGGTATGACGTCGGGTTCGCGCTATCTCTGCGCGGTTTAAGCAAAGGGATCATGATCGCCTCGCGCATCGATTGGGGCAGCTCACCTTTCTCCCTGGCTTCATTATACACCATTCTGAGTCTCGGGGCCAGGAGCTCCATATATTTCACATAAAACTCAATAGGGAGACCATCCATTCCCGGCGTCTTGTTTCGCGCCATCCTCTTGATGGCCCCTCTAATTTCCTCAAGGCCAATCGGCCCCCCGAGAGCCGTAGCGTCCTCCGGGTCTAATTGGGGCAATTGGGTCTCTGCCAATAGGGCTTCCGTCGCCTCGGGTCGGTTCTCCAACCCCTTCCTGTACAAGGCATCGTAATAATCTTGGAAGCACCGCACTATGTCCGGTTGCGTGTGATAGGTTTCCCCGTTTGCTCCCGCCAGGGATAGTATTGGGGTGGACCCTCTGTGAGGGTTGGCCAGCCAGGCTAGGAGTGTCCCCGTCTTATCCCCCTCAGCGAGTGTCCTGGTCACATAAGCTTTATAATCGAAGCAGCGCAGGCGCTCTACTTCAACCGCCACTGCCTCCCTCGCCTCACTAACTCTACTCTGCAATTCGGGATGGGCGGGCCTCGATCGCTCGGCCGCTCGCAGCGTCCGTTCTGCCCTGTCCACGTCCTCTACCAGCGTCCGTCTCATCCCCGCAAATTTCCCTATACAGTGCCCCCTTACCACCACCTTGAATGCATTCCATTCAGCGGCTCTGGAGGAGGCGGTCCCCTCGTTCTCAGTGAAATATTGGGTGATTCTGAGATCCAAGTCCGTCCTAAAGGGCGGGTCATCCAACGTGTCCGGCCGGAGCGGCCACGTTGGAATCGGAGCAGTCCCGTTCATCCAGGCCAGGGTGAGCAGCAGGGGATTATGATCCGATATTGTACGTGTGAGGTATTCTGTGTGCGCAACCGTCGGGAGAACCTGATGAGAGCATAGGAACGCGTCGATGCGGACATGTAGGTCGTGCATGCCAGAATAGAAGGAATAGTCCCGCTCAGCCGGGTGTTGTGCGCGCCATGCGTCAGTGAGATCCCACTGCCCTTGCCAGTGTACCCTATGTTTCGCTAACCTGTGCACCGGGGAAGCATGGAGCGGTGGGTGTGACCTATCCAATGTAGTGTCTGCTATAGAGTTAAAGTCTCCCCCCAGCAATATCGGACCCGCGAAGTAGGTTGCCAAGCTCGTGGAGAGTTTAGTGAAGTAAGGTGCCTGTTCAGTGTTGGGTGCATAAATGCTGCAGAGCGCTAAGGCACGGCCCCTGAGTAACCCCTCAACTGCTACAAAACGACCCTCCGGGTCCTCAGTATGCCTAGTGACCTGGACGGGATCCCAGCCCGAATCCATAGCAGCACCCCCCTGGCAAACGCTGAATATGTGGTGTAAAACAGGTGACCCCGCCACCTCCTTTGGAGTGCCACACCCTCCTGTTTGGTCAGATGCGTTTCCTGTAGGAAGGCGATGTGAACCCCTCTGCGGACTAGGTATGAGTGAACTTTGTGCCTTTTAGTCATCGAGTTCAGACCCCGCACGTTCCATGACACACATTTTAATGATCCCACACTATCCATAGTCTTGGCATTGAAGGCAAAGAGCCCTGTTCCATAGTGGCCAGACACCAGTAACGGCCCTCCCGCCCCCCTTCCCCAACTTGTTCGTTCCCCACCCCCTTCGTCCTACATCCCTCCCCAGCTCTGTTCCCCGTCCCCTACCCCCCTCCCTGTCTTGAGTAACCCCAACATCTCCAGACATCCACCCCCCCTAGAACAGGACCTAACTGCAGAAGAGTTACCCCCGTCCAAACAATTGAGCAAAGTGCTCTCAAAACTTTCTAGCCCGCAGTCTATACTGCGGTGGCCTTAGGGGCCTCTGGGTGCGAGTACTAGCTACCGCAGCTAAATTAGCGTCCCGTTTCCCATTCGCCCCCCTCAGTACATCCAAACTCACGATAGTTCAGTCTCACTGCAGCCTGCTCCATCGGTCAGTTTCGCCTTTCCCTCCAGATCGACGCTGCCAGCCCCCACCTCCCCTAGTTCAAAACTCAGCTGCCGAAGATCTCCTCCGCCGTTTGTGGCGTTACCGTCGGGCCCTTCACGCTGTCCACCTCCGACAGTTCAGTTTCCGACCCTGTCTGCTTGTCCTCTGAGATCGATTTCGAGTCCTCCTCTTGCTGTGGTACCTCCGAGCCTGAGACCTCCTTCACCGCTAGCAGTGCCGCCTTCCTTTCCATCGTTGTCTGTGATTCCGTCAGTCGCTTCTGGTGTTGGCCCCTCTTCCGAATTCGTCTTGATCTCCTCACCGCGCCCCTTTGGAAGTCCTCTGCGGCCGCCCTTTGGTGGGCCCCATCCGTTCCAGCCTTGTAGGAGTCCCACCAGTCCCAGGCATCAGCTGATGAATTGAAGAACAGTGCCTTCCCATCCACCGAGATTCGGAGTCTCGCCGGGAATAACAGTGAATATTGCAGTCCCTCCGTCCGCAGTTCCTTTTTAATGGAGAGGAATGAAGCTCGTTGCTTTTGGGTTTCATAGGTGTAGTCCGGAAACAACGTGACTGCGCTATTGTCAACTTGGAACGGGCCCGCTTCCCTTGCTCGTTGCAGAAGCCAGTCCCTGTCCCTGTAGTGGAGGACTTTGATCACCACTGGTCTCGGGGGGAGCCCCGGTTTGGGGGGTCGGGCAGGCACTCGGTGAGCTCTTTCCAGCGTGAAAAAGGGGGAGAGGCCTTCCGGCGCCACCACTGTCCGTAGCCAGTTGTCCACATAACCCAGCATGTCCGTCCCCTCGCTTTTCTCCGGAAGGCCTACCAGCCGTACATTGTTCCGCCGGCTTCGGTTTTCCGCATCTTCCGCCCTCCTTTCCAGCGTCTGGATACGCTCCAGGGCGTCCGTAAGTTTCCCTTCCAAGGCTTTCTGTCCCGGCACCACTTCCTTCAGGATAATTTCTGCGTCTTTGACCCTGTCGGCCAGTTTCCCATGGTCTGCCCGCAGGAGTCCCAGGCCCGTCGACACCTGAGCAATGTCTTGTTGCAAGGCGGTTCTCGTGGCCGCTATAGCTTCCAGGATTCTGTCCTGCATCGTGAGCAAGTCCGATTGGGTATGCGGCATGGCGTCCGGGGCCTCCGTGGTCGCCCCTGCGTCACCTTTTGGCCCTTTCGGTTTCCCCATGCCTCCTCCGGGCCAACCGCCGGGCAAACGTGGAGGCGGCCGAGACCGACAGGGCAAGTAGCCGGTTGGCCGGTCACTCCGTCGATGCAGAGCCGTCACCGACCAGTCTGTTGTAGTCCGCGGTCTGGGAGGCCAGGGGCGCCCACTCGAAGTCGGTCTCCGTCGTCTCCCCGCCTCTCCCCCACCACTTCGGGCCGCCGAGGCCTCTGCTATTGCGCAGGGTGTTTGCGTGTAAGGGATCCTCACTGCCGCTGACGCAGGCCTCCCAGCGGTGGGCCCGGACGTCGCTCCAGCAGCGGGGCCGCCAGTTTCTATGTTCACCCAGCTAGGGAGCCACCCGCCGGCTGAATGCACGGCCGCCAGGCAGTCGCCGCTTTGCAGCTGTCGGTGTGTCGCCCAGCTCCTTGCCGGGTCCCAACCAACCCACCGCTCCAACGTTCACATCCAGGAGCTCACCTCACGGTGGTCAGGTTGTCCGGCTGGTCAGCGCCACTCCGAACGCCCCGCCAGGTCGTCGCAGGGTGTCGCACACACCCGCAGGCTCCTCCCGGGTGGTAGGCAACAAAGCGGGGCAGCTGTGTGCGGAGGCGGGGGGGGGCCCACTACCCCCGGGATTGGACGCCCTGCTCGGAGACTCAGTTCAGCGTTGGAGCCCGCCGGGCCCCCACCCGGGCTCTACAAAGTGGGGATGCTGGGTCCTCAGTCCGGGCTCGTTCACCGCCTCTCTGGTGGCAAGTCACCTCTCACTCAGCCTCCAGACTCCCCTGTCCGAGCCCACTCAGGTGCCTCTGTTTGTCCGTGGGGGTGCCCCGCTGGCGCTTTGGGCTTGGCGGCGTCCTCTCTGTCCACCCCGTGGTCTGCACACGCCAGCGCAGGGTCGGGCGCCGCAGCGCCGCCGCCAGAGCCGCCCAGGCCCAGAAGCCGGGACCTCGAGTTTGGAGCCCCTCAGAGGTACGGAACTCTCCCTCCTCCACAGCGCCGCTGCTGGGCGCCTCCCAGTCCGCTGCCGGCTCCGCTCTGATCTCCGCACTCCAGCAGCCGCTCTGGGACCGCTCTCACCTTGCGCAGTCGGGAGTATCAGGTTCCCGGGTGCCAGGTCGCTCAGGGCTCAGTCCGGCGGGTCTCGGAGTTCCACGCCGCCATTTTAGGTGTCTGTCCCGTCCGGGACCGGCGGGGGCCGCAGCACCGGTTGTGGGTGAAGTACACGCTCGGCGCTCTTCCCGGGCAGGCTCCGATATCAGGGGCAGACTCGACCCGGTTTTCACGGGGAGTCCGCGCTGTTTGGGGGATAAAAGAAGGATTTATCAGGGCTAGGGACGGGAGCCTCGTTAGGCTGCGTCTGCTGGCATCGGCTGCTAGCCACGCCCTCTTCCTTTTTCACTGGTTGATGTCAAATACCCACCTTTTAATTCTAGATTGACCAGCTGCGATTTCAAAGCCACCAACTCAGTTACTAGACAATTGTATTCTAAAAATGTTTTCCCTTGTAGACCCTGCTCTGACATCCAGCTACTGTTGCTGCTCCCACTATAGCCACACCGTGGGTGCTCTCCATTGATTCAATTAATTTCTGACGTTACATCTTTATCACCCATACTAGATTTCTTTTAAAAAGTGAGAAAAAAAGCTGTTTGTCAAGAGTAGCGTTATTTATTAGCGTGTGCAACAAGCACAGCACTCCAAATCAACTGTCAGTAATGGAATGTAGCTACAAATAATGTAGCAATAAAACACAGGAAGAATGTTGACAGATGCTCGAGCTAGAAAGGAAGGCACAAGCATCAAAGAAATAATATTGTAAAGAATCACAACAGAACTTGGTCTTTTAAAAATCTAAGAGACTGGGTTCTCGCCCTTCCTGAATGCTTAACACGGGAAGCAACAGAATCAGCAACACATTCCTTGTTAGCATTAGCAACACATTCAGCATGATCACCAGATTGATAAAGCATCTCATTAGGATTCAGAGAGTTAGTATCGCATGCCATATTATTCGGACTTTAGTTGTACGTGGGCAGCTTAGTCTAAACTTTTACTTAACAAAACGATTATATGAGTCTTATCTGAATCACAGAAGGGACATAAGGCTAAATCTATTCTGGCATTATCAGACCTGCCTTTCCACACTCTCCTTTCATCTTGCACCCTTCGCCTTCAGTCATCACACTGTTCCTGTTCATTTTTGCCATTTAATTACCATTCCTAATTAGAATCTTCTTTCCGTACATTGCTTGGCTTAAAAAATGTTGACCCACTCATCATGTTTTACATCTATTATATTTCCCTTTGTTTGACCTCCTCACATTTGACAACTTTCTATTAGGAACTCAGAAATGTCATTGGCCTTGTTATTCCAAGTTCTTTTCTCAAACCACCAAGCAGATACTCATGAAGTAGGTTCCCTTCTTTTTAACATCTTAAATGGAGACTATTCAATGGTGCTATGTGATGTGGTAAGCACAACTTCTTTCTAATATACGTTTTTCAATCAAGACCAATATCTAAAGCCCACACTATGGTGTTCTTGGTAACACAATTGAACCTGTCGACCTGGCCATTAGTTTGGGGATTGTATAGGACACTGGTCATATGCCTTATGCCACATTGTTTAAGGAAATCGCTCATGGTGAGAGACACTAAGTGAATGCCATTGTCAATGACTAATGTCTCAGGTCAGTCTTCTCCAGGGAAGAGCTCTTTGAAAAGCTCAATAACCGCTTCCATGAATGCTTGTCCAACAGACTTAACCCCGGCCACTTAGAATGATAATCAATAGCGACAAAAGAGATCTATAATCAGACAGCATCTGGTAAAATGGTCCTCAAATATAAAAGATAACTTTTGCCTGGGGTATTGCGGCCAAGGCACAGGCGTGAGTGGTGTTGGTCTAGTCCTAAAAGATCTGTCACCACTTGAACAATCTTCATATTCCCTAGCCCATTTCTTAGCACAGCAGCTATGTCAGGCCATCAGAAATATTTCCTAAGTACTTTTTCATTACATGATATTCTGGTATGAGCATAATGAGCTAACTCCAACAACCTTTTCCTTACTTCTTTCAGAAGTACACATTTGCCTTTTTCTTGCAACAAATTCACAGGCTACGTTACAAAATACACCACACTCATGTTAAACAAGTCTGAGATCTGGTGATCCATTATTCACATACTTCTTCACATACTTGAGAAGTCAGTGGTGGCTGGTGACATTTGAAAATGGTGAGGCATAACATTTGTGGTGGAGCACACCGCAGCAAGGGAGCGTAGCGTGCAAGCCGGAATGACATAAAAAGTGTTTGGGGGTTCTCCCCCCAAGAAAATTTTGAAAAATGAGTGGGCAAATGGCGCCTTTTCAAGCACATTTGAGAACACATGCACTTTACTCTTCACAGTCAAAAATGAGGTGAGGGTTCACCTAAACTAATTAATAATTAGTCTAGGCCAACGCTCACCTCCTTTTTGACTGTGAAGAGTAAAGTGCATGTGGGTATGTAGATGGTTAAATACATACATCCCATCCTATTCAGACTAGCCTGACACCTCAGTGTAATAACTGGCGATGAGCGGGTCGGACCGGTTCGATGGCTTGGCGAACTAATGCGTCCACTGTAGCACCTATGTTCGACCTCATGGTCACACGTTCAAGTCCTGATGGGTCCAATCACCCTTTCATCCTTCGGAGGTCGATAAAATGAGTATCATTGAGTTAGGTAACAGCAAACAATTGTTATTCAGCACCAAGATACCCTTGGGTGAGGGTGCCTTTACGAATACACGTTATACTATTCTGGTCATAATCCATAGTAGGCGCTCGAGGATATGGCATACAGGGCTGCAATTGAAGAAGAGATTAAGCACTATTTTAACACTAATGCAAGTTTGGTTGCTGAAGTGGGGCAGCTCTGCGAAACCAACAGAGATCGGTAGAGGGAGACCTGCACTCCCTTCAATTTAAAGAGGTAGAATCTGACACCCAAGATGCAACCTTGCACAAAAAAAAAATGCAACATAGTAGTCTGGATACAAGACTGGCAAAATACGGCTTTAGGAAATATGTTGCGCGCAGTCATGTGGAAAGAGACAAATCTGGCTTATGATCAGGACTGCTCAAAGTTGAAAATCGCAAGTCGGCCATCATGGCTGTTTGCAACCCGGAAGGTCACCAATTACACAAACAGGCTAGCATCAAGACAGTATTCACCGCATTATACGCAACAATACACACCCCGGCCCTAACTGAAGTTAGTCTCGGAAAGCATTCCTTGGACACAGCCCAGTTATAGTCCCTCGTGCCTGAATAAACAATTGAGATGGGGTCAGATCACAAAATGCAACATTTTCCTTGCAAATAAACAACTTACATCAGAGAAAACTCCCAGTAGCAATGTCTCACCTCTTGAGTCGTTCAAATGTGACTATTCCAAGCTAACAAAGCGCCTCCTGGGGCTGCCCATCTCGACAATGAGGCAAATTGCCACTGTCATTTCGTGAGGCATTCATAGTCAAGCTACATAAACCTGGCAGAGACCCACTTGACTAGGGCTTCTACCACCCAATGTATTTCCAAAATCTGGACTGCAAAATACAGGGCAAGGTTATAGTGAATCGCACTCAACACACATTTACACACTTTGTCCATCCTGACCTAAATGGATTTGTTACCCGACAGGGGCGCATCTCCCTGCATGGCAGGCTGTTTCATGTAATAGATGGCACCCCAGCAGACCTGGCACAGGCCATTGTGCCAGCTGTAGACTTGGAGAAGGCATCTGAGATTGTTTTCTGACCATACCTGATAGAAGTCTTGCAGCATACGGGCTGTGGAGAGATGACAGTGTCCCGGGTCAGGGTTCTCTGTTTGCCGATCCAATGCCATGGCACAGGTAAAAAACGGAGATGTTTGGATTTGTGGCAGATCCATAAAAGTACCAGACTGGGTGGACTCATGTCACACCTCGTTTCTGGGCTCACGAATGAACTATTAGCTAGTAGTAAATACAGAGCAAGCGTACACTGCGGCCTAGTCATAGCCCGTTACACTCACAGCCATTCCATTTCACCACATAATGATAGGGATGGTGTATTGATGTGTTTGATAGACATCACCAAGGGCCCGGGCCCAATACTTAGGATTCTCGACATTTTCAGTTCAGTGTCAGGCTTGATTATCAATCAGGCTGCGTCCTGTATATTACACCTTACCATTACCTATGTCTGCACAAAGCAGTCCCAGCGAGAATTGCCCTTCTAAAACGTGCATCGCATAATCATTACAGAAGTTCAAACAGTCACAGCCGGCATGACGCGGGGATTACGCGGAGAGGCTGTGGGAGGTTAATTTTAATTAGATTTAAATAAATTTCTTTTTTTACCTTATCCATTCAACTGGTTCTGCGTTGTCTCTGCTGCTCGCAACTGCAGGAAGCAAGTAGGCAGCCTCCCTTCCCTCAGCCAATCACAACGCTGCAATGGGATTGAAAGGCGTCCTTGGGGAGGCTGTTTTCCCAATGCAGGCTGCATGCAGCCTACATGGACAAAACGGTAGAGTGTGCATGACTGGTTTGGTCGACCCAGGGGCCGACCAAACAGTCAGCGCCCACAACATTGAGCTAGCCACTGCTCCTCGACCCACCATCCGCCCGACCCCAACCAAACCCTTCTTCTGCTTTCTCGCAGTGCGAGAAGCAGTAACATAAAATGGTATACAATTATATGTTAATGCTTCTTGCACTGTGAGACAGCAAGTGGGGCGACACTCCTCCACCCACCTCGAGGAGCCACCGCTGTGAGACGTTTATCCCGGTTCTTGACCTCTAACTATTCTAATTCACTCAGCTCAGCAAATTTTCCAGTGATCATTTTGCTCACTATGGCACCAAACTCTGTGTCATATTCATCAACATTAGTTTCTTTAATTTAACTTCTTAGGTTAGGATGTAGCAAATTTAGTTCACATAAAACAAGGTGGCATAACAACCACTGCAACCAATAAAATTACACAATACAAAATATAGCGAAATACAAAGCAAAGCTGAACAAGAATCGGCACATATCCTATTTACATCTCCATTTGGGGGGCAGCTTAATACTAAAAGACTAGGTGAGACAAAGTGACATGTCAAACATTTCTGACAACTCCAGAGGGCGCAAAGTGAAATAGCCCTTGCTGGTGCATCTCGTGACTTGCTTACTCCCCTAATAATTTCTGGAGTACCCAAGGAAGAGCTAGACGTATAGTGCCCCAACTTCAACCAGCCTCACCCCTGAAAGGCTTCTCACTAAGGAGGCGGGCAACTGGGCAGCTTAGTGCCCCTATTTGGCTACAATGGGCTCTAATTTAGACATGTTGGGTGGCAGAAAATTCAATTAGTGACGCCCGTAGAACAACAGGGGACAGAGAAGGGGCTACCAGGTGCTTGCCCACTTTTAATGGGTTCTAACTCTGCCCCTCTCCTCAGTTTACATACCCTTCTGGTCATAACACACTTCCACGGTCCCCCACCCCTCCATGGTGGAGTGACTAATGACGCTCACCTACAAATGGCGTGTGGCAAGTAGCTGAGATGAGACCTTCAAATATGTAATGCCACAATAATGGGCGAGAGCTTAAGGAATGTTCAGGTTCTTGGTCAAGCCGCTTTCAAACCTTCCTCTGGCCAGTGTTGCATATACCACTTGTTCCCCAGGATAGCTCTAAAGCCCACGCTCCCTACTGCATCTGTGTACAGGTCTAGTTCAGAATTACTTAAAGCCAGCTATGGCCAAATAACTGAGCCATTAAAATTGTGCAGATACTCCACCCAGACATGCTGATCCTCTATAACCTGTCTTGAGAGACGGGCGTGGTGATGCATGGCTTTCAAGCCCAACATAGCCTTGGCAATGTTCCTGGAAGAGACCCGTCACATGGGGATGATCTTGAGAACAAAGTTAAGCTGCCCCACCGACCTCTGTAACTGATGGATGGTCACTTTGGTTAATCTCAGGTAATTCAATAAGGTTTACTGGAATTCCTCAACTTTAGTAGATGGTGGCGTGCATACTCCCGCCTCTGATTCAATCTCAATGCCTAGAAATGTCAGCCTAGTCCTGGGGCCTTCTGTTTCTTTGCAACTAGTGGAACTACTTTAGCTTGTTCTTGGAAACCTTGCAGGGCGCGCTTGCAAGCATACGACCCATGAAGAGAAAGTCATCCAGGTAATGAATAATGTTCTCTGACACCACCAGATCTGGAACTGCCCATTCCAGAAAACAACTAAAATCTCGAAATGTGGACATGCACAAGCCATGGGCATGCACTTGTCAACATTGAACTTGCCCTCAAATGTCAAAGCTAAGAGATGAAAATCTTGTGGATGCACTGGCAACAGCCTGAATGCTGACTGGATGTCAGCCTAGGCCATAAGGGCCCCTGTACCCAGGGCTCACAGCTCATTATGGGCCTCATCAAATGACGTGTACTGGAATGCACACATGCTAGCATCTAACCCATCGTTGACTGAATGTTCTGAAGGAAAGGAAAGGTTGTGAATGGGTCTGTATTTGCTAAGCTCTTTCTTAGGTACCACATCCAATGGGCAGCAGACTAGATTCTCTAATGATGGCTAGAGGAAAGGGTCAGCTACCCTAACTGCCTGTATCTCTTTCAAAATATTTTCCCTAGCAATATCTATGCTATGACAGAATTTTGATTTTTAGGGGGGAGAGGGTTGGGAATTACATTGGCTAGTATGTGGAACCCATCTCTGAATCCATAGTAAAGGGCATGAACCTCATGCATCTTGTTATATCTCCCCAGCAGGTTAGCCAGGACATGCAAACAGATAGGGGATAATGCATTGGTTAAGGAAGGCTGCACCAAAATCTGATTTTGGGTATTATTCCCAGGGAGAGGCATGTCTCCTGAAGTCTTTATCTGGCTTTTCAGTGCGTGGCTATGACTGGGATGAAAGACTTCCTATGTTGCTTGAGATAAACTAATAAGGTTTAGCTGCCTGGTCCCTAGGCTTCCCAAATTTCTTGAAACATTTAACTTCAGGGTGCCTTTTTCCACTACAGAAGGAGCAGATGTGCTTGAATTTACAAGCAGCCCCTTTTGCACATCCTTTCCAGTTGAATTGCCAACATATGTTTTCTTCTCACACCCTTGTCTACTAGCTCGGAAGGAATAGTTCACCTTAGCTGCATTGTGCGTGACTTCGAAGTCTGCATGCCGCAGATTTATATGCCTCTGATCACTTGCAATTTCTGGGTGGAATGTCTTCATCTGCCTAAACTTTGTGTCATACTGCATTAAAACTGTCCCATGGGAGTCTGATACCGCACTTTGAATGAGGGAAATATAACCGATGATTTGTGGAGCCAAGGAGGGAAACTTTTCAGAAAGGATCACTGCATAAATGGTGAAACCTGTCACCCAGTTCTTCAGTGATCTCAACCCACATTTTCTTAGGACGAAAATCCCCTTTCTTACCTTGCCTCCCCATCTCCTGCAGTACCCCTGTATTGATAAGTTCAAAGACATCACAAAACTCTCCCTTACATATTCTTTCTTTCATTTCCGCTGATACATGCCAAGCTATGGTCCTTGGTGAGCAGACTGTTGGATTAACACTTCTGTAAACTACTGCTGGAAAATGGGAAATCTCGCCACATTGAGGGACTGTTAAGACCCCTGCCTGTCCATATGCCGGCATCTGCTGAGTTCTCAGTGGTGCTGGTACTATGCTGGTGGAAGGAGTCCCTAGAACTGCGACCCGGGCATTACCTTCTTTGCCATTGCCCAGACAACCACCTGGAAAAGTACTGGGTGTGTCTAGCTGAGCTGTCACACTGGACACTGCAGTCCCTCCCATACCATAGCTGCTGGGTTAGCATTGCCCTTCACCATATCAGCACGACTTGTACTTCTGAACACAAGCTGCTGAGGCCTGAGGGAGCCCGTAGGCAGGGCCAATGCCGGTAGTTTCACTGCCAGCTGGTTCGTAACCCGCTGATCCTACACAACCAGCGGTGGTGCAACCTGACCCCCGGTGTCTAGCGATTTAGGTGGTTGATCCACCTTCCGCTCAAATGTCTTTTCATGTTTGGTAGGCAAAATAACAATTGTTTGCTCTCCTACCACACCCTGGTTTGTGTTTGCTAATTTCACTTCCCTCCCCCCAGGAAACTGTGGCTTGTGTACCCACATTGGATCCCCTCCTAGACTGGATGCTGGCAACTCACCCTGTGCATTTGTTACTGCTATGCTAGGGGATTTTGCTGTTAACATGGCCTCTCTTGAGCCTGAGGCGGCCTATCAGAACCTAGCTGGTGCCAACTTTGCCCTCTTAGGTGGCTTCTTAGAGCTGTTGGCCCCTTTGGCTGCCAGGGACCATCTTTGACTCTCCTGATTGCCCAGCCCATTCCATGTTGCTGTGCCGCTACCCATAATTTCATGAGCTGCATCTGCACCAAGCCCTTGTCACCAGCCAGCTGGACTACGGAAACACCCTCTTCACTGGAATCACCACCCATTCCTGATGGTACAAAACTCAGCTGCCAGACTCATCCTCAACCACCCCAAACAGACCCATATTACTCCCATCTCAGGAACCTCCACTGGCTCCCTGTCCAGAAGAAATGTCAATTCAAGAAACTGACACACATCTACAAGGCCCACCATGACCAGGAACTAGCATACATCAACCACCGCCTGAACTTTCACCAACCATCCAGACACCTGCGTTCTGCCTCCCTCGCCCTCGCATATACTACTTGCACCTGCCGGAGCCATAGTGGAGGCTATTACTTCTCCTACCTCACTGCCAATGCCTGGAATGCCCTTCCCCATCACCTTCGAACATCATCATCTCTAATGGAATTCAGAAAAGGACTCAGAGAACTAGCTTTTAGACTGAGCCCAGCAAGACTTTAGGATCTGCCCTCACAGGTGAGTAGCTGCACTTTATAAATACCGAATGATTGATCGATTGATTGATTTTGCCATAGGGTCGACCCCATCTTGGACCTCTTGAATAGCCGCGGTCGGATATTTCGCTGTGCAGTGTGCTTTGTTAGGTGCCATCCTAAAAGGTAAATATTGATGGTTCGGAGAGTGTGTACAAGCTAACAAACCCTTATTAATCGTGGTAGACAAGGCATCTGGACAAAAGAGGGGAGGGGGCCTAGAGATGTACCCTGAGACATGATTAATGACATTATGTTTAGTCTTCCCCTGTTAAACCCAGATAAAGTCCATCTTTGACCATCCTCGGGGGTGTGCCACTGATCACCCACAAGCTACCACTCACATGAAATCCGAGTCCAGACAACATGGACCCCTACCCATAGCCAGACTTTTATTCTAATCTTTGCGAGCTAGACACCTTACCTAGGGAAATGGTCTTAGCACCTCAAGAACAATTTGCATTGAATAAATTACTTGTTAAACATTGTTAGCAGTTTGTACAGAATGATCGCTGCCACAGTAAGATGAACTACCTCACCCCTCTTTTCAGCCTCCAGTAAGAGGATCTACTGCACCCCTTTTCCTAGCCGGGCCCTACTTTGACCACTAGATGCAAGCCACTGCTAACCATAGTATTGCTGGTATTGGCCACTAGATATCACAAATGGTCTATTTGCCCATGCAAATGTGACACGAAATTTCAAATGCAGAAAAAGATACATTGCAACCAGGGGTATACGATACGGGCACTTCAAACGTTCACCAGGGCTGCCTACATAATCCATGACTGATAAGTGAACAAGCGTAAAAGTTATTCTGCTAATAAAGTAAGTGTTTTTATATGAGCTGTTTTTTAATATTGCTTCTGGGACCTAGGAGCCTCCTAAAATAAAGACATTGGTTAAATTACTAATAATTTATATGGCTCCTCGATAAAAAGCCACTCTAGCGCCGAACACTCTATGCATCTTTATTTTTTGATCTGGCACAAGGACTGGCACCTTCATCATTTGGTTGCAAAGTCAGAAGCTCTAACCACAAACCCACATCTTCAGATCTATTCATGGCTGTGTCACACAGGCCGTAACAGATTGGGCAGTACAGTCCTGCAATGCCATCAGAAAATTGCTGCCCTGGGACATAGACATGAGACACAAAATGGTCACAGCCGCACAGCTTCCCCTGAATAAGTGCCATGTCATGCCACAGAGACTCTAATACATTGGGACACGTAACGTCTCAAAAAGCTCGAATAACTTTAGGGGCTCACTTACAATCAGTGCGCAGCTGGAGTGTCACTTTTTGTGACGTTGAAGTGGTGCACAGGGCTTAGCCATGTCTACAAAGCCACGTAAAGCCACCCTGCATGGCTTTTCTTGGTCTAGTAGATATGAAGTGAGGCACCGCAGCTCATGTTGCTGTGTTGCCTCACACTACGATGGCGGGGCGTGCCATGGGCGTTACAGTGGGTCGTCCCACGTAAAATCCATGGCATATGACACATTCCCAGATTTACAACAAGCTGTAAACCTGGAAATGCGTCTAAAGCATATGCCAAGGGTGTCATAGGGGAGGTACAACAAGGAGAAATAACATTATGTCTCCTCGTTTTTTCTTCTTTCTATGGGCCATATTACCAACAAAATGCAATATATATTGCAAAACGTGCTCAGCGTGTTTCCTGTTATCGCAGTCTATTGCTGGATCACATCGCGCTCTTAGTGGTGTATTATCAACGCTTTCCTAAGAGGTGATGGGCAAACCAGGAATAGCGGTAAGAAACCTGAAATAGCGGGGGAAATCCTGCGATAATTTGACAGCGATAAGAAAAACCTTGCTAATACGCAAGTATGTACTTACACCATCAATCTAGCTTCCATTGACAAGACTTGTAAGTCAAGTTTTAATGAGGTGTTAGATTCCTGCGATAACCGCGGTAAGCAGGACTTTTTCTATTGCTTCGCTGGTCCTGTGCCGTGTTGTAGATACTGCAAAGTTGTGTTTGCTACAGTTTCCATGTAGTTTAAGTCAGGAACGCCTCCTTTGCATGTCATTAGCGATAAATATCGCTGACATGCAAAGCAAGTAAAAAAACAGCGCTATCTCAATAAAATAAGCGCTAAAGCGCTTTAGCACTTGCTTGATAATAGGGCGATAAAAATATCGCCACTTTTTTGGCGAAAAGTGCTGCAAAAACGGATATATTACCCTTGATAATATGCCCCTATTTATGCTGCATCCTGCAGCACACATAGAAAGATAAAAGCGCCTCCATTTATTGTTTTTGTGCTGGAAGGCATCCCTACCTGGACAAAAACAATCATCCCTACAACGCAGACACCCCTGCGTTCAGTTGTGGCTGGCATCTATGGGGAATGGGGGAGGTGAGTGCTGGGCAAATACAAATAAAATATTAAACACTTACATTCAACAGGATGTCATCCGTGCTGGACCTCTTCTTTCACCTGCTGAACAGGAACTAGATGCTGCAACTCCTTTGCCCAAATCTGTTGCTGGTCCACCATGACAGCAGCACCCTAATTGGATGGAGTGGCTTGTCTCGGTACTCCACAGCGCACTGGAGGTCTGTACTTCCTCTCAACTCAAATGTCTTCAGACAGCTGGATTGAGAGGTTTAAAGTGTGCATGTCTGGTTGGCCGTCGTAAGACAGGTGGGCAAAGAGACATGTGCACTTTGAAAAGGGCCCAGGCAGCCCACCCTTCTTCCTGCTGCTGTCACTCAGCAGGCACTGCCCGTCCTGATGCTCTGTTTGGGACGGGTGGATGAAAAATTATCATTTTATTTTTCACATCTGGGGCTTTCTTTGGTGGGCATTTCAGTGGGGCTCACTTTGCCTCTAGATTCAAGCTAGCCTGGCTGATGAAGGGTGTTACCTAGAAACTGGTCCCA
Source organism: Lissotriton helveticus (assembly GCF_964261635.1). Lineage (NCBI taxonomy): Eukaryota > Metazoa > Chordata > Amphibia > Caudata > Salamandridae > Lissotriton > Lissotriton helveticus. Next base: position 647,242,069 of record NC_136070.1, read on the forward strand.
GGATGCTTGTTTCTGGTTCAGGGAAGACCTGGCTTGGCAGTTCAGGCTAGACTGTTCCCATGAGGCACAGGGTAAAGACTGATTTGCATATAGCTGAGTCTGAACTGAGGTGAGGAAGTGAGCTAAAGAATGATGATGGATTCAACCCAGATCTTTGACTGGGGATGAGTGTCTGAAAAGTTGTAGCACTCCATCCATCATCTCCTTGTGTTTGCTTTGTTCACCCTAAGTTGACAGGCTATGCCCAGACGTGGGACCCTTGCTCACTTTGCCACTGGATTCAAGCTAGCCTGGCTGATGAAGGGTATTACCCGGAAACCGGTCCCAGGGTGCTTGTTTCCGGTTCAGGGAAGACGTGGCTTTGCAGTTCGGGCTAGACTGTTCCCATGAGGCACAGGGTCAAGACTGATTTGCATATAGCTGGGTCTGAACTGAGGTGGCGAATTGAGCTAAAGAATGATGATGGATTCAACCCAGATCTGTGATTGGGAGTGTCTGAAAAGTTTCAGCACTCCGTCCATCATCTCCTTGTGTTCACTTTGAAAAGGGCCCAGGCAGCCCACCCTTCTTCCTCCTGCTGTCACTCAGCAGGCACGGCCCGTCCTTATGCTCTGTTTGGAATGGGTGGATGAAAAATAAAAAGGTAATAAATTATCTTTTTATTTTTTATCTCTGGGGCTTTCTTTGGTGGCATTTAAGTGGGGCGATGCTCCTCTACTCCAACGGAGGAGCAGCCCCTGCATGCGTTGGCCCATGGCAGTCAATTGAGTTCCAGCGCAGAGAAAGAATACAGGAATGCGCTGTATATGATAGATTTGACACATTCCTGGCCTTTTCTTTTGCCATAGGGCAGCAGGAAGGCTTGCGGTGCAAAAATATTATAAATGGAGCCCTTAATCTTTAAAAAATACAGGGGTATACCATAAACTGGCATAAATCCATCCTGTATATCCCGCGAGTGGGAGTAATATGGCCCCCCTTGCCTAGGGCCCTCCAGGTCACTCAGATGGGGTTCACATACCTAGGCATATATTTGACGACTGACAGATCTGCGTACTATAAAAAAAACATCGTCCGAGTGATCACAAACTTTGTGGAAGACGCTCCGAGGTGGAAAGCACTCCCTCTCACAACATTGGGCAGAGCTGCAATGTTTAAAATGTTCACGCTACCTCGCTTCCTGTATGTTTTACAGAATGAATACTTTCTGTTCCCCAGACAGACCTTTGTGACGCTTCACGCAGAATTGCGCTCCCTGCTGTGGCTGGGAAAACAATCTAGAATAGCTCTTGCCATGCTCCAGAGGAACCAGTATAATGGGGGGATCTCTCTACTAGATATAGACGCTTATTACTGGGCGGAGCATCTGGCGCCGATCAACGACTGGCTCCATGCTTCGGCTGACCACCCTACATACCGCTTGGAATGGGACACCATGGCACGGCATACTAGCTTGCACTATTTATACGGGGGCACTGGCAGGAGGCGATTACTCCCGGCTGCACAAATAACCATAGCAGTCTCGACAGGGCAACAAAGATGATGGGATGGGTACATAAGCCTACAAAACAGATGCCGATATGGTCCTGCTCTTGGCTGAGGGAGCTCCACAAACTCAAAGGGTTCAAGGGATGGAATGATATTGGAATCTCCACGCTGGGGGATCTGGTGGCAAGAGGGGAACTTAAATCCTACCAAACCCTGGCAACGGAGAATGGCCTACGTCCTACACAGTTTCTTAAATATGTGAAATTGCCCCATGCGTGGAGGGCTGAACCGGCACTTTCTTCTCCATTACCGGAGTATGCCCCACAAGAGGGGCGTCTGTTACAGGAACAGGTGACCAACAAGCTGGTATCCTTGACGTATAAGACCCTGAATAATAACACACATGATGGACTGGGGAAACTGAAGGCAACCTGGGAACAGGACGTGGGCGAGATGGACACAGTAGACTGGGAGGCAGCCCTAATGCATCACAGAGAGGTGGCAATAAAATCAAAGCTACGACGCATCCAATACAAGATACTACACAGGGCATACTACAACAGGGTTCAGCCACACGGCTTAGGATGAGCCAGGGACTCTTGTTGCCTTAGATGTCGACTACCGCAGGGAGACTTCTATCACGTTATATGTCCTATTATACGTACTTACTGGACGCAGATACTAGGAGAGTTGAGTGAGTTGCTAGAGACGGAATTTATTATGGAGCCTAAGTTTGTTTTGCTAGGAATACCCAATGATGCAGATTTGAGTCGCCCGCACCTGATCTTCACTGTGCTGGCCCTGGTGGTGGCGAAGAGGGATGTAGCGAGGGAGTGCGGAGCGCTGTCACCACCCCGGGTGGAGGAATGGAGACGAGGTATGGATCTGTATATGGCGGCGTAAAGGGTCACCTACACAGCTAGAGGTTGTCCCCAAAAATTCTGAAGAGTATGGGGAAAGTGGAGAAGGTATCATGACCTTGACGGAGGGTTGGGTTCTGATTGATGTGGTGAGGGTCCTTCTGAATGGGACAGTGCTCTGGGGTCTTGAGAAGTGACATGGGGGCCCCGGACTTGAAGAGGGCCGCCAGCCGTTTCATGGACTATGTGGACTGATGTACTGTAGGCGGGGGTTGGATTTTGATATGTTGATGACTCTGGTGCTGTTATTGTGGTGGGTGGGTGGGAGGTCAGGGGAGCGCAGAGGTGTATGGTTAATCGCTTGTGATGTGCCAACTGTGTTTATGTTGGTTGAAAATGCAAATAAAAATCTTTATATAAAAAAAATCTTTAAAAAATACTTTTGTGAAACTTATTGTAAAACAAATCCCATTGCTATGCCAACCCCCCTGTGCTGTTGAATTACCAGGAAGACAAACAAAATTCAGTCAGTGACTGCCGCAGTACATCAGTGGACAAAGAGCAGACCACAAAGTGCAAGTCCACTTTTAAAGGGTTCAACTCTGCCCCGCATGCGACCGAGGAAGTGGGTTATGTGAAGAAATATAAATCGATATTGTATAATGTTGGCCTAATGTACCCAATGTATTAGCATACCGCCTTAGGAAAACCCCCTCGTAAATATATTCGAACCATGCATATACTAAGAATTAGGCCTCAACTGAATAAACACCATTTTGGTCTCATTCTCCTGTACCTCTTCCTATTTCTAGGAAAACACGTGACCTGCTACTGTGTAGAGAGCCTGAGAGGTCGGCCTGGGCTATGAACGGACCATTGGTTCTAGCTTAGGAAACTCAAGGTCGCATCTGTCTTTCTTGTAGGATGAGCACATTCTTGCAGACGCCGTGCCTGTACTCCCGTGCCTGAGAACGAAAGGGAGGCAACTTTACTGACCTACCCCCGGAATAGTTCGAGCTGAGTTCCGAATCAATCAATTGTGCCTTATATGGGTATTCATGTTGGCTTCACGAGAAGTGGTACTTTTCCATGTACAGGGTTTTCATGGGGTATGCTGACTGTATATATGCACTGTTTTGAATGTAATCCAGCAGTCTCCTCTGCGCACCTTCGAGGGTGAAGGCGAGCGAGAGGCTCCCTTATATAGGGCGCTTTGCAAAATAAACAATTGAAACTTCTCCATTGCCGACTGACTTATTCTTGGTAAATAAGGTACATGGGCTATTGGTAAGTATAGGTCTATGGTATAATTTTCTAGTACTTCAGTTGGCGACTCCGCCGGGACTCCGCGATAGGGTCGTCCCCTCCTGTAAATAGGAGAAGAGGGACAGGGAGGGGTTCTGGTTGAGTGGGTGCATTGAAAAAGGATCCTAATTGAGAAACCAGTTTGTGGTAGAAAAGGAAATTCCACTCTCGAGCCCAGTGACTTTCCCAGCTGCTAAATAACCCTTCGCCGAAGTCCTTCGGCTTAACCCGGAACAGCTGACCGTGTTGGTCTATAAAGGAGTCGGCAGTGGAGAACACACAATCAGACCTGAGTGCACCAGGTGAGTGAATTGTATTGTATTTTGACGTCTTTGGAACAAGCACTTTGGAGAAGTGGCTTAGTGAAACAGTTAACTGTATTTGGAATTTGGTGGTTAGTGAACCACAGGGAATTTGGGGGTCTGACGTGGCAGTGGATTGACTGCACGGGCAGATGCCCCACAGACTTGTTCGGTGATTAGTTAGACAACATCGGACGCCTTAGTGTTGCACAGGGAGGTGCTCATTCGGCCGGATCCTCTTTGGAAAAGCCCTAGGAGCAACTGGGTAAGCTTTGGGGTCTGGAGCTATGCTCACAGTTGCCCCGGCCCAACCAGCACAGGACTATGGGATGGTCTGTAAGAGGGTTCGTGGTTCGCCTATCTGATGATCTCAGGGCAGTCTTTGGACTGCCTCTATTGTGAAATCTGTGTGGTCTGGAATCCGGCGAGATCAATTCCCCGAACAGGAGTCGACGGGCTCTGTTCGATTTGGAAGACATGTCATTTTGTATTGCGGAAAACGTTGCTTTGTAAAAAAAAAAAAAGTGACAGAATTGTACTTATCAATCGAAATTTATGAAGTTTATGTATGAGTGGCGAGTAAGACTGTATGATTTAGGAGCGAATGGGTATAAAACAAACATAGCGGTTATGTGAGTAAGTCCTATTGAAACAGTATGAGTTATTGAATTTATAAACATGTCGTGTTTTAGAAAATTGTGTTTTGGATGTTGCTGTCGCCGGAGTGGACGTCTGGAAGAAAGACAGCCTGCTCCTCCGGAAGGCAGCCCTAGATTTGATTTGTACGTAAAACATGGTATCTCTCCCATTTCGTTTAATACATTATGGAACAAGTATACCAAGGATAATTCTGAGTTACAATGGACTTTAACGGGGTCTTTTGATGAAAGAAAAAATAATTATTTACAAAACAAATTGTTCATGAAGAAGAGCCGTCAAACTATGTTTGATTCCTTGAACCTATGGTTAAAGGAGGCAAAACGACGGCGAATAAGAGAAAAAAAATTGGGGAAAATTAAAGCAGGACAGACTGTTACCCAAAAGGCAGTAGCATATGAAAAAGAAAAGGTAGAAAAAAATATTGAACAAATGGATAGACAATTTCGATTAAAAACAGATAAGAGTTATGTGACACGACCTGAGGCAGAAGATGATATAGAGGAATTATTAGAAGCCCGTCCGCCACCTCCGTATGCCCCTCAAGGTTTATATCCTGCGGTTCCAATAGCTAGGACGGGGATGGCTGGAGCTCCATCTCCCGCAGCGGTGCCCTCTGTCGCTACCGCACCGGTAGCTGGGCACGCTCCAGCTCCGTTGTTTCCTCCTCCTACCCTTCGTCCAACTACCTCAGATTTGATCACTTTGGTACCTGGGCCGATCGCTGCTTCTCCCTTGTCCCAGGTAGTTTTTACACCTCCAGCCGTAGGACCAGCGGTCTCCCCTATGGGAATGACCACTGCCTCTTCAGATGTCACGCCACGACGCCCCGTGGGGGGTTTGGAAGGCCGACGAGTTTTTACTCGATCGTCCTTAGGATCTGAAGAAAGACGGGCTATTGTGATTCAGGCATCCCAATGGATGCGGAGTCCGATTTATACTTTTGAAGATATTTGGAGTACGATGAAAGATTTTGAATCAGTAACGCAACAATTGGCATTAGAACACATGGCAATCCGATTAATTTCCTTATGGGAACAATGTTTTGAGGAGGAGCTAGCTCCTCAGATACTATGTGATATCAGGGATCGAGCTTTTAAGTTTGAATTACAAATTGAAGAAGTATTTCAGAATGTCGAGACACTGATACAATACTGGGAGGGCATGCATAGGAAATGTCCAGACTGGGGGACACAACATCCTATGAGAGAAGTGCACCCCCTTTTCCATCCTGAGATCCCCGAGGTAAAAGATGTTGGTGGAGCAGTGATTAGAAATCGTGTAGAGTCACGATTCCAAGAACGATTGGTTTATACCCCTTGGAAGCGAAGTGAGGTTCTTACATTAAAAGCCCAACTTCCAGACCCACGTAAAAATCCTACAGCCTATTATAAAGAATTAACTGAAGCCGCACACTCTGCCGTCATGACTTTAGCTCATATTGAGCTATTTTTCGGCCTCTTGATCCCAGTAGATATATGGAGACAGGTACATAACTCGGATCATGCAGCGGAACTTGGAGGGACCTGGGATCAGATTAAAGTATGGGATAAAGATCGGAAGCCGGGTGATAAACCTAAAGATGAGATTTTAGCTATACCCGCTCGGATCATCACATACATGCAAACTCTTATTCCCCCACGAAAAGTGGATTGGGATAAATTAACGGCTTGTAAACAGAAAAAGGATGAAAGTGTGTCTGATCTTTTCACCCGGTTTGAGAAAGTATTCATTGATTTTAGTGGACAAGACTTGTCCACGGAAGGTGGCATACAATTATTTGTGAATAGATTTGTCACTAATTTGTTGCCTGAAATAATGACACGATTACAGGCTGCCGAAAGTACATGGACCACTTCGACCCCTTAAGTTATTCTTAGCATGGCCCAGTATTATGAGCATCAGGAAAATAAGAGCAAGGATAAGTCTGCTAAAAAGGTTAAAGAGTTAAAAACCTGAGTGCTGCTGCAACAGGTTAGTAGAGGACAAAATGCTAGAAGGGGAGGAAGGGGTTCATTTCCAAGAGGGACAATGATGAGAGGAAGAGGAGGAGGGGGTCCGGCTCCTTATATAGGAATAAATCAGTGTTCCAATTGTAGACAAGAGGGACACTGGTGAGCTCAGTGTCCATTATTATATTGACGAGGCAGTTTTAACAGAGGAAGAGGATGAGGAGGTAGTGATCGGAATAGTATGAGACGCAGGGACATGTCCCATGTTGAGTCAGGAAGGAATTATTTTGATAATCCTCAAGGGAGACAATATTACAATGAGGATTATCGGGAGGATGGATATGGTGGAAATGGTTATGCATGAGACAGCCACGGACAGAGCAGGGGCCACATATCAGTACCAATTGACCAACAGGGGCCTTATGTAACGGGACAATTGATGGGGACATCTGATAAGTTTTTGGTGGATACTGGAGCAATGAATAGTTCTGTTGCTCATTCACTGGTCCCAGGGGCTGCTCTGTCTGGGCAAACTAACCTATCAGTGGGTTTCTCAGGAATCCCGGTAGTAAGCCCCATTTCCAAGCCACTTCCATTTGCTATCATCCCAATTACTGTGGACTCTCCATTTTTTCTTACTTCTAGTTGTGGCGAGAATCTATTAGGATTGGATATCTTAAAGAAACTGCATGCTCGCATTTATTGTTCTCCTGACGGTGTTTTTTTAACCATGCAACATCCCACTAAATGCACGTCTCAATGTTTTGCCAAAAATGAACATCTTCCACCTGAATTTTCCGAGATTCCCCAGACCCTTTGGGCAACGGGGGACACAGATGTGGGATTGCTAAAAATACCCCCTGTATCAATTACCTTAAAACCAAATGCGCATTTTCCACGTATTCCACAATATCGAATTTCGCCAGAAGGCAAACGGGCCTTATTAAAGATCATTCGTGACTTGATTAGTAAGGGTGTGGTAGAGGAAACAGCTGCTAATGTTTGTAATAGCCCTATTTTACAGATTTTGAAAAAGGCCCCACTGGATGGTGACCCTGACTATAAAGATACATATCGTTTTGTGATTGACCTCAGAGAGGTTAATAAAATAGTGATTCCCCAATATACTGTGGTTCCCGATATCACTACAATTCTTACTATGATTCCCCCTACTGCCCAGTATTTCTCAGTGATAGATTTGAAGAATGTTTTCTTTAGCATCCCAATTCACCCTGACAGCCGTCATATTTTCGATTGTCATTATCTGGCCGCAGTTTTAGATTTTGTCGTGCTCCTCAAGGCTATACGGAGAGTCCTAGCATTTATAGCCAAGCACTTAAAGCAGTATTAGATGAATTAGTCCTTCCCCCTGGTAATGTTCTCATCCAATATGTGGATGACATACTGGTGGCATCAGACACAGCAGAAGGTTGCAAAAAGGCCACTGTTAAATTATTGACTCATTTAGCGGCTAATGGTAATAAAGTATCCTTATCTAAATTTCAATATTGTCGATAGGAAGTGACCTACCTTGGTCATTTGCTGTCGAAAGCGGGGAGACGACTAACTCCTGAACGAATAACTGTTATTACTAACATGTCTGTGCCCCGTACTCAACGTGATGTTCGTGCTTTTCTTGGCATAACCTCTTACTGTCGCCAATGGATTCCTAATTTCTCTCTTCTGGCTAAACCCTTGTTGCATTTGACTACCAAAGATGTGCATGAACCCTTGCCCTGGACGGATGAATGTCAGGATGCTTTTGATTCTTTGAAATCGGCTCTTTGCTCTGCACCCGTCTTGGGTTACCCGGACTACTGAAAACCTTTTGTACTCTATGTACATGAGGTGAACGGTTGTTCACTTTCAGTGCTAACACAGGGTTTTGGCGGAAAGCAACGACCTTGCACATATTTTTCGGCAATATTGGATAATGTTGCCAGAGCCCTTCCTAGCTGTTTAGGGGCTACTGCTGCTGTGGCAGTGGCCATTCGACAGTCGGAGGGGATTGTTTTGAATAGCGACCTCACAGTGATAGTACCGCATGCTGTGGATATACTATTGAATCGAACAAAAACCCAGCACGTTACGAGTGCACGATTGACTGGTTACGAATTAACTCTATTTGCACCTCACATTACCATTAAACAATGTGCCACTCTGAATCCAGCCACGTTACTACCCCTCCCTTCGACTGATCAAAAGGACGATGTCCATGATTGTATATTGCGGACTGAAGAAGAAATGAAGGGACGAGTAGACCTCACCGACACCCCTTTATCTGAACCCCAAGGGGAGTTGTATGTGGATGGCTCATGTTTTAAGTTACCAGATGGCACGACAACAGCTGCATATGCTATAACTACCCTCAGAACTGTAGTGGAGACCGCTCGGGTTTCCCATCACTCAACGCATGCAGCTGACCTAATTGCATTATTAAGAGCATGTGAACTGAGCAAAGGTTTACGAGTAAATATTTTTACAGACAACCAGTACGCCTTTGCCGTGGCCCATAGTTTTGGGCAGCTATGGAAGGAACGAGGATTCCTTACCTCCCATGGTCAGAGGATACAACATGGCCCTTTCATTGAAAGATTGTTGAATGCTTTAACTTTACCAGAGAAGGTGGCCATTATCAAGTGTAGCGCCCACAAGAAAATTGTCGATACTACAGGGGAGGGAAATGCCTTTGTCGATCAGGTAGCAAAGGATACAGCGTAAACCAAAATGTCTGCTATGTTCCCCAGTGTATTAGCCAGGTGGGTGGCTGAGACAACAGTGTTTGACAATACTATTGAAAGTGTTAGAGAACTACAGAAAGAGGCTACTCCTGATGAAATAATAAAATGGGAACAGGAAATAGGGAAGTTGGATAAAAACAATTGTTGGATTGATTTGACTGAAAAACAGCGTTGGCTTTCGCCCAATGCACTGGTGTATGCAGTAGTTGTGATGGCCCATGGTCCCGCTCACATTGGAGCAAAAGGTATTTGTGCATTATTAGACCCTGTGTGGAATAACCCGAATATTTCAAAAACTGCTGCCCATGTGGTTAAATACTGCATGGTTTTCTTGCAGTATAATCCTGGAGGGAGGGAGACAGTCCTTAGTGGGAAATATGCACCTCCTTCTTTACCGTTTGAAGTAATACAAATGGATTATATTCAACTCGAAAGGGTGAATAACCTCAAATATGTATTGGTGGTGGTATGTGCTTTTAGTAAATGGGTTGAAGCATAGCCTACCAAAGATAACACCGCTATGGCCACTGCAAAAGCCCTAATCAAAGAGTTCCTGCCCCGATTCGGTTTGCCTCGAGTCATTTGGACAGATAACGGGGTACACTTTAATGCGGACCTTGTCAAACATATTTGTAATCGTTTACAGATAAAACAGAAATTTCATGCAGCACGGCATCCGCAGTCTGCAGGACTGGTTGAGAAATACAATGGTATACTGAAATTAAAGATGGCAAAGATTCAAGAAGTTGCAGGCTTGAGCTGGCCTGATGCTTTACCCCTAACGTTAATGTCATTAAGAGTAACCCCCATTCAAGAGCCGGGCTATCACCTTATGAGGTCGTTTTTGGTCGACCAGCTATTCTGTGGGGTGTCCCGAGACTTAGCTCCATCCGTGATATTGATTATCCTATGATGACAGATTATCTGTACCCTTTAACTAAAGATTTGCGTTCCATTCATCAACAGGTGTCAGCTGTATTGCAGTTGCTGCCGGATGGTCCCGGACATCGTTTGGAGCCAGGGCGGTGGGTTCTAGTCCGAAATTATCAGCGGAAATCGAGTTTGGAACCAAGGTGGAGCCATCCCTATCAGATTCTTTCAGAAACACGGACAGCAGTGAAAGTGGACAGGAAGAAAGCGCTGGATTCACATTTCCCACGTAAAGAAATTGTCCCTTCCGCTCCCTTTTGATCAGCAGAACCGAGACGGAGTTCTAAAGCAAGAAGGAGAGCGAAGGTTGAGTTTTGTGCCTTTCTCAGATGCCCTTGAAGTCAGGCAAGAGGAAGATTTGTTGACACCGCAAGGAGACGAATCAGCCCCAATCCCTGAATCTTTTGATAAGGCTGATTCCCCAGAGGCTTCTGAAAACCTTGTTGCACCGATTGTCCCTGCTGATGTATTGTTTCATGACCAGGAACAACCTGGCCATCTTCGATACAATTTACGGCCCCGAAAACAACGCAGTACCCCAGTTTTGGATTTTAGGAGATAGGGAAAGACTTGAGCTGTAGGGTTGGAGATAGCTCTTTACAGGGGTACTGAGCAAGACACTGGACTGAACCTATTGAGTGTTTGGAACTGTCACATTGCTCTGTTCAGAAAGAAAGACTGAGTTACATTAAGGGCCTAAATTGCAACGGTGGAATTAAAGTGAAGCTGTTCCTTTTTGATGAACAATAGGAGCCTGCCTGTGAGGCTCTAGACGGACACAGGGAGAAGAAACCCTCTGGCAGTTGGCTTGCACCCTTTTCCGAGTTTAGTTTGGACTTTTAGTTAGGATGTACCCCTTTGCCTGATTTGCCCTTGAAGAAGAACGACCTCTTGCTCCCCGACCTTTCTCTGAAAATATTCTCATGTTTTCCGGTTGAGCTACCAGAGTGAAGGTAGCCTTTGTAATAATTATTGCAGTAATCATGATAATATTAATGAGTGTGTTTGTATATTTAGAATTTCAATATCCTATGCATGAGGTATTAGGTACTATAACAGCTCCGCCTGAACATTTCTTTTATACTTTGCCTCCCCATAAGGAAAGACATCGAGAAATGTATGTTAAAAATGTGTTCATTGAAATGCTACATCAAGCCCATAGCACCACCAGTAGGACAAACTTTTGGGTATTGTCCTGTTGCCATCTGTAATGCATCGTCATGACTTATTCATTTCTTTGCCATTATCACATTTAGCGAGTTGTGAGGCCTGGTGTCAGTTGCTATCTCTTATGTATTTACATTATGTAGCCGACCCCAAAAGATATACCGAAAAAGATTATGAAGCTGTTTTAAGGTATATAGAACAACATCAGGGATTCAACGCATTGGGAAACCAAGGAGAGGGATCTTTAGACCCAGATGCCTGTATGAATATGTATACCACTTATGAGAATGCTACTTGGTTGAAGGAAGAAATGTTAGATTTTGAACACTTTAACTCCACGCAATATTTTCAGTATTTCCAAGATCGTAATGTCACAGATGATAAGGCAATGCCGGTTCCCATTTTAAATAGTACTGCTTCATTTTGTATTCGAGGTAGAGGTCATGTTAAGGTAGGGGATAGTACATGTAACTACACCTACACTTTGCATACCAATAGCACTCCGCCCTTGATAACTCCGCCTAATGTGTATTTTGTGTGCGGGGAAAACGCTTACACTTGGCTTCCCCGAGGATGGGCAGGGCAGTGTTACCTGTCTTTCCTTTATCCTCCAGTATATATAGCCCCTTCTAACTACCATAAGAATCACCAGCTAACTAAACAAAATTCAGACTTCATACGAGCTAGTAGAAGTATCCATACAGACAGTACAGATCAGACTGACACCACCTTACAGCAGTTTGTGGATATGGCAAAGGGTCACTTTCCTATATGGGGTCCTATTTTTACCAGCAGAGATGTTAGACGTCTCTCCAGAGTGGTGGAAAATGTAGTTCAAACCACTGCTGGAATTTTGGCAAACCTGACGGTAGAGCTTCAAGCCACGAGGCTCGTTTCGCTTCAAAATCGGATGGTGCTTGACGTCATCCTAGCTGATCGAGGAGGAGCATGCCGCGTGATCTGCAGCTCCTGCTGTGTGTACATACCTGATTCTGCTCCAACTATACACTTGGCCATCCAGAAATTACATCGCTTGGCTGCAGAAGTTCATGCTGACACTGGTACTTGGTCCTTAACAGGGTGGTTCTGGAACCTCTTGTCCACCTGGGGTTAGAAGATCTTTATGATCCTTGCTGGTGTAATTGGGGTGGTATTTACTTGTTGCCTGTGCCTGCATTGTGGGCCGGCATGTTGCTATTACTGCGCTGCCAAGCTTACTTCCTCGCTGACATTTTCGCGCCAGGCGAAAACAGAGATACAGTTAGTACAAAAGGAAGTTACAGATCTAATGCTAATAGATGAAGGTGTGTTCTTGGATTAAAACCTGCCCTTTCTTTGTATATATTGGCTATATCACACCAAAAGGGCGGTCTGAAGAAATATAAATCGATATTGTATAATGTTGGCCTAATGTACCCAATATATTACCATACCGCCTTAGGAAAACCCCCTCGTAAATATATTCGAACCATGCATACACTAAGAATTGGGCCTCGACTGAACAAACGCCATTTTGGTCTCATTCTCCTGTACCTCTACCTATTGCTAGGAAAAGACGTGACCTGCTACTGTGTAAAGAGCCTGACAGGTCGGCCTGGGCTATGAACGGACCATTGATTCTAACTTAGGAAACTCGAGGTCGCATCTGTCTTTCTTGTAGGATGAGCACATTCTTGCAGACGGCGTGCCTGTACTCCCGTGCCTGAGAACGAAAGGGAGGCACCTTTTGCTGACCTACCCCCGGAATAGTTCGAGCGGAGTTTCAAATCAATCAATTGTGCCTTATATGGGTATTCCTGTTGGCTTCACGAGAAGTGGTACTTTTCCATGTACGGGTTTTCATGAGGTATGCTGAAAGTATATATGCACTGTTTTGAATGTAATCCAGCAGTCTCCTCTGCGCACCTTTGAGGGTGAAGGCGAGAGAGAGGCTCCCCTATATAGGGCGCTTTGAAAAATAAATGATTGAATCTTCTCCATTGCCGACTGACTTATTCTTGGTAAATAAGGTATATGGGCTATTGGTAAGTATAGCTCTATGGTATAATTTTCTAGTAGTTCATATGATCACCTCCGGTCATAACACACTTTCTCCGTCCCCACCCCTCCACGGTGGAGCAACTAATGACACCCACCCGCAAATGGTGATGTGCCCTTAGCAAGAAAGGTAACCCGCCAAAAGATGTTTTTTTCCAAGGAATGTAGATCATTTTGAAGCTATATTCCTGTAGGCTTGTGTACCATCTAACTATCCTTACAGTAGCATTACAGCCACACCCGAGGACAATATACAAATAGTTATGGGTAGATTTTAGGTAAATTTTTCGTGTACAAAGTAAAATCTGTGTTCCATTCTTCATTACCCCCATCCTGGGACAGAACTGCTCCAAGACTGTACATTCTTGCACCCACCATTTTCACCCTCTTCCTACCCTCAATGACAGGCTTAAAATTGAGTGTTAATCGTTGTGAATGCCAATTGTTATTCTTCTCACCACACACATTCACTCATTTCCTAACGAGACTCTTCAGAAGTTCCATTTTCTTGGCAAAGTTTTCTACAAACGTGCTGTAGTCCTTGTACAACCCTCCAAAGGACCGTTTTCCTTTCCTGTTTGGTACAGGAGCATTTTATATAGCAGTGCTTAATTTCATGCTCAGCACCAGCACTTAATAAGCAACACTGCACTTTTCATGAGCAGCACTTAAGGACACATTCATCTACAGAGAGAATAACTGATTTACCCAGAATCAAAGGCTGTTGAGCTGACGCCTAGACTTGAGTCAGGTTCCCCAGCTCTGTAGTCGGCAGCTCTGGCCATTACGCCACACCCTCTCCCCCCTTTTATGGTTAGTAGTGGGTTCTGTTTTAGGCGGCGCTAGCAGGAGAAATGGGCTGGTGCAAGTTCCGTTGTGAATCGTTTTGGCCACTATAGGAGTGGCAGGGTATGCTCAGATCTGAGTCCCTTGCTCACTGCACCATTAGGATTCAAGCAAGCCGGGCCGAAGACGGCTGCAATGCCAGAAACCGGTCCCCGGAAGCTTGTTTCCTTTCCAAAAATTGGTAGTTTGGTCTGCCCTGTTCCCATGTAGCATTGGGCCAGGGACAGACTAATTTGCATGTAGCCAGGTTCTGAACTGGAATGGTGCAGTGAGCTAAAAAACGGTGATGGATCAAGCCCTGATCTTTTGACTGGGTATGAGTGTTCTGTTTAACTCAGATGCTCTGTCCATGCTCTGTCCATCACCACCCCCTTTTCTGAATCGTGACGAGAGTCCCGGCACTTATTTTTGTTTTGATAAATGAACCACTGTTGTACAGCATCAGCAATGTATTTGTTTAGTACAATCCATCACCAGAAATGGTGTGATCCAGACACCCCTCTTCTTTACAGAATAGCTTACATTTCTCTTCTTAAGCGTTCAACCATCCTTGTTGACAGTTTTAAGTAGGGAAATAAAGATTATCCCGAGGAAAAGCGATCTTTATTGGTAAGTGCAGCAGGCACGGCACTCCAATTCAACTGTCAGAAATGGAACACAGATACAAATAATATAGCAATAAAACACATGAAGAATGCTGACAGGGGCATGAGCAAGGAGCTCGAGCTAGGAAGACAGACAGGAACATGAGAGCGTGAGCCTCTAAGAAAGGAAAGAAAAGCTCCATATGAACTCCAGGTAACTAACTTGAGTATTGTAAATGAAACACAACACATTATTTGGCCCCCATCATGTGGAAAGTACCACCTTTCATTTCCTTCATCTAAGATGTAAATCCAGGCTCCCACTCAGTGTTTAATTTGTAAAGAACATAAGTGCCCGGCCCTCGTCAGGAGCCATCTGCAGCTTTCACCATCCATTGCCCCTGCCAGCGCTACCAAATCAACCACAAACACAACTAACGACCACCACACTCCTACGAGTGTGACATTTCAGACTATTATCACCCTGAAGCTATAAGAATGGCTTCGAAGGCAGGTGTTACCCATTTTAAATGTATATAGAATTAATATACAACTGTTGTTATGTTCATCTGTAAATAAAATAAGACAGACAGCGCCACCATGTGGAGGAATGTCATAAGTGCCAGTGTTGACAATTAAGTGTTGGTTCTGAGTACCGGAAACCACCGGCTCAAATTTAGCACTGCTCCCACTATTATTTACTGTGAAAAAAGACTATATACAAGAAAACATGTTTAAAAGGTTTAAAAAGGCTTTCTAAAGGACTTGGCCCTGCCTGTCCTCTTCTGCCGCTGTCAGGAGGATATGGACCCGCCCCACCCGTGGCTCGACCTAGGCCGATATGGAGAGCCCACACCGTGCAATGCCCGGCTTTCCTTCTGTAGCTGAAGCTCCACCAGTAATTGGTGACAGGAACAGTGCTTAGTTTGAATTGGTGAATACAGGGGGGCTCACCAATACTCATTTTTGGGGACCGGCACTTATTCAACAGCAGCAAACAGAAAACCAGAAAAGGGGGAAAGAAGGAGGACAGAAAAAGAAATACAGAAAAACAGTGACCAAGTGAACAAGTAGAGGTGAAAAAGAGCCTGCAAGATAAGACAAAGAGGCCGGGATTGTCTGGTGGTATATTAAAAAGGTTAGCGCTGTAATCAAGACAACACAGACTTGATATTCGATGCTCTGATCTTCATTAGCGCAAACATCAGGCTTCTGAACAAAACTTTGGATCCGGCAATTATTGTTTTACAAATTAACCCCTGGACAGGAGCAAGGGGTTCAGGTGGGTTATGGTATTAGAAGCTCATGCAGTTTCTTATATTTCCCGCAAAATCTCTCCCCTGAGCTGATTTTCTAAAGCGATTTTATATAGCGCGAACATTACCCGAAGGTGTCAGAGCACTTTACAAAAGAACCAGTTGCGTTACATAAGGATTTTGGATTACATGAGTTACATAAGAGATATAAACAGGAAAAAATGTGCAAATGTACAAGTGGAGCGAATGGAGGAAAAAATTGCAACTGTACAAGTTGTAGAGTCACTCAAGGAAGAGATACAAACAGATAAAGTTTAAAATCACATAGGAATGGTAGTAAGTACAGAGGCCTACTACATATACTAGTGGTTGGAGTTATATATACAAGTGGAGTGAAAGGAGAAAAAAATTGCAAATGTTCAAGTTGTAGAGTCACTCAAAGAAGAGATACTAACAAATAAACTCTAAAATCACATAGGAATGGCAGTAAGTACAACGGCCTACTACATATACTAGTGGGTGGAGTTATATATACAAGTGGAGTTAAAGGAGGAAAAAATTGCAAATGATCAAGTTGTAGAGTCACTCAAAGAAGAGATACTAACAAATAAACTCTAAAATCACATAGGAATGGTAGTAAGTACAAAGGTCTACCACATATACTAGTGATTAAAGATCAATATATATATATATATATGTAAATTGCAAATTTCACTCAGGATTACATTTTAACAGCGATTAGGCTTGGACAATTATATATTACAAATTTACAGAGCAGGAAATTCTTCTTGATTTTCGTGGCACATAAAGGATTATTTGAATGGTTCAATGCAGGCAGCCTCCATCATAGGCCCAAAGACAGTTGACACTTTACATAACATATTGGTCTCCTTCATATTCTCCCAGTGCACAAACACCCACATTGTTGTACAATTTTTTTTTCGTACTGAAGATCTTTTCAAGTGCCATGCTACTATAAAAACCACTGTACCTGCAAGTGCCATCGGGAAACATTGCGCCAAACCAATGATGGGGTGTCGATAAAAGATTAAGGGCCAGATGTAGGAAGGCAAATACCGGTCGCTAACGGCCGATTTCGGTCGTTACCGACCGGTATTTGGAGTTTGGGATGTAGGGGCATGTTAAAATACAGATTCGGTAATTTTACCGAATCGGTAAAATACCGAATCGGTATAATTACCGAATGTGTATTCTGACATGTAGGTAGCACTGTAATCAGTGCTACACGGGTTTAAGAATTCTTAATTTACCACCAACTAGAAGTTGGTGGTAAATTATAAAAACCCTTCAAAAAGCATTTCTTTTGCTTCTTAAACAGAGCCATGTTGCAGACATACATGCCCTAAGGGCATGTATGTTTGCAACATGTGCACCCATGCACAATTGAGGGGTGCAACAGGGTGTCAAAGTGACACCCTGCCACCCTTCAATGTTTCCCCCAATTACCGAATTGGTATTTACCAATTTGGTAATTGACATTCATCCCTATGGGCCTCCAGGCCCATAGGAATGAATGGCAATTACCAAATTGGTAAATACCGATTCGGTAATTACCGAATCATACCGATTCGGTAATTAATTCGGTAAAATTACCTACATCCCGATTGCCAGTTCTTAAATACCGAATCGGTATGATTCGGTATTTAAGAATCAGTAATCTGGGATTACCTACATCTGGCCATATATTTGTTGCCATCCAACTCCCTGCTTACATCACTGAAATACCATTCTAATTGAACCCCTTGCTGATCAAACTTATAGTAAGTTGACTGCTTCCCTTTGACAAACATGGCGGCCACCAAGATGACGTTTCAATATGTCTGCTATTGCTCTGATTAGCGTTGTGTAAATGACATCAATAAAATTTATCTTCCATTATCAACTGCAGATGCACTTACTGATATAGTTATTCAATATTTCTGCTCTGGTGCTTTGATTTTTATGTGAGTATGGTTCTTATTACGTTTACTGTTTTTCTGTAATCATTTAGTGAGCATTTAAAAAATATGGGAGCGATTATAACTGGACTTCCGCAGAATGCCTCCATATATTTGTTCCCTGTGGTGACATTGGTTCATTGTGAATCAGTACATCAATACTTGTACTGCAAATCTGAAATGGAGTCTGCACTTGCAACTGGTCAACAGTGTTCTGCAGTTTGCTGAGCACAAATGCTTTGAGGGGCCAGTGAAGCAAATTGAACAAAATGGCAGAGGTAGAGGAAGTGACATTATGTGACTATTGGCGTAATTTATCATGGGAAGTTATGTCACAGGTCCATACACCCAGATAGAATCACATGGAATGGTTTTGGAATTCAAATAGGGACATTGGATTGATGTTATTGATGAGGCAGCTTGAAGTATCTTATTTTATCCTGGTTCTAATTGTCTTCTTTTTGAGGGGGGGTTCAATGAGTGGAGCTCTAAGATAAAAACATTGCTATGGCCTTATGCTGATTGAATCTACAGTATGCCATATTCACCTCTGCACTTAAAGTATGTTTAACAACGCATCATATAAGAAACATTCTCTGGTCCATTATTTTCATCACTGGCCAACTGGTCTTTTGTGTTTTCTTATTTACTATTTCTAGACCACTCGTACACTAGAGTTTTTGGAGCTAAAAGATAATCATGAGTTAAAAAGATTTAATAAAATGGAGACTTGTCAGTGCCTTATGAAAATCATATTGTGAGGGAGTGGAATGCAGAGAAAGTGGTAACTTATTCCATTCCCCACCAGTACTGAAGGTCATCAACATCTCCTTCAAAAAAGTGACATTTCCGGAAAGCTGGAAGCATGCCAAAATCAACGCCCTCCTCAAGAAGCCCAAGGCGGACCCCACGGACCTTAAGAACTTCCGGCCCATCTCCCTGCTCCCGTTCCCAGTAAATGTCATCGAGAAAATCGTCAACAAGCAATTGACCCGCCACCTGGAAGACAACATCTTGGACCCGTCCCAGTCCGGATTCAGATGAAACCACAGCACCAAGACAGTCCTCATTGCTGCCACAGAAGACATCAGGCGCCAACTAGACAACGGCGAAACATCAAGCCCTCATCCTCCTGGACCTGTCGGCCGCCTTTGACACGGTCTGCCATCGCACTCTAAAGACTCGCCTCCGAGACGCCGGAATCCAGAAGAAGGCCCTTGACTGGACCACGTCCTTCCTTTCCGGCAGAACCCAGATAGTCCACCTCCCACCCTTCCGATCAGAAGCCACCGACATCATCTGCGGCATCCCCCAGGGCTCAGCCCGGCGCTGTTCAACATCTACATAGCCACACTCGCACAAGTGGCACGCCATCACGACCTCAACATCATCTCCTACGCCGACGACACCCAGCTCATCCTCTCCCTCACCAAGGACCCACACACCACCAAAACTAACCTCCACGAGGAAATGACGGGCGTCGCCGACTAGATGAGGAGCAACCGTCTGAAGCTGAACTCGGACAAGACGGAGGTACTCATCCTCGAGCCCACCCCCTCAGCCTGGGACGACTCCTGGTGGCCGACCACACTGGGAACAGCACCAACACCCACCGACCATGCACGCAACCTAGGATTCATCCTCGACTCTTTCCTCTCCATGGCTAAGCAGGTCAACGCCGTCTCCTCCTCCTGATTGATTGATTGATTGATTGATTGAGTACTTACTTACTGTCCGTTATGCTGACTGGCATATATAGCAGCAACTAAGGCCCTTCACCTGTCTCTTGGGCAAGTTTCTGAATGGTGCCTGAGCTGTTGTTCAGGGTCTTCATTTCTGTTTCACTAGTTTGCCTCCAGGTGTTCTTTGGCCTGCCTCCCTTCCGTTTGCCTTGGGGTGCAGTGGAGAGCTGTTTTTGTGATTGAATCCTATTCTCTTCTGATGGTGTGTCCAATGCTTCTCCATCTTTTTCTAATAATAATGGTTTGCTGTGCTCTCTTTCTTGTTGGAGTTGGTTCACAGCTAGAAAACGCTTAAGATTCCTCTCAGTTTATTAGTGTGGAACACTGACAGTTTTGTGATCCGCCGTATTCTGATCCTTAGGAATGAGTGGACAGAAAGCAGCTCTAGTAAAGCCTCTTCTTGGTGTTGGTGTTGTCCTGTCATGACCTCCACACATTGTTCAACATGCTGAAGGCATTCCTGGCTTTCCTTAGTCTGCTCTGGATGTTACTACCTTCCCCGCCATCATGTCTGATAGTACTGCAAAAGTAGGCAAACTCTTAAGACATGGCTAGGTCCTGTCCATCTACCTTTATTGGTGAAGGGTTTGGGATATTGAATGGCATGACCACTGATTTCTTCATGTTGATCTTCAGGCCCACGTGTTGTGCATAGATGGTGAAGTTAAACATCTGTTCCTGCATTTGCTGGTGTGTGTGAAAGAGCAAGGCTAGGTCATCTGCAAAGTCTAAGTCCTCCAGTGTAGATGATAAGGTCTAGCTGATACCGCTGGCTTGGTGTTCTGTTGTGCGTCACATCACCCAGTCAATGACTAGGTTGCAAAGAAACACTAACATGACACATCCCTGTCTCACACTGGTCTTGACTTCAAAGCTATAGTTACTATCTCCCACCTTGCAGGTAAAATTTTCATAGAAGCTCTTGGTGAGGAGAACTAGCTGTTGTGGTATGCCATAGGCTCTTAGTATATATCAGACGCCATCACAGTGGATACTGTCAAAGGCTTTCTCAAAATCAATTAAGTTAATTTATAGTTGCCTCTGAAACTCCGTGCACTTCCCTATGATGTTGCATAGAGTAAGGATCTGTTCAACACGCTCTCTGCCCTTGTGGAACAAAGCCTGCAATTTTCTTAGAAAAAGGAAGTGGGTGCCACAACGGTTCACGCACAAATAGACAGGACCCAAATTGTAGCTACTAACACAACCCTAGTCGGTGGTTTCACCCAAAGACCATCTGGAATGAGATATATATTCACAAAATGAAAGGGTTTTGTGCCTTCAAAATTCACTTCAATCTCAGGGTTGGTGTAATCCCAAAACTTAAGTCGGTATCAAAGCAACTTGACATGGTCTGTCGTTGTGGTGTACAGGGAGGTAGCAAAAAGGTCTTTCCTTTTCTTTTTCTTTTTCCAGCTTCCCTTTTGCTTTATTCATGTTTGGGATTTCGTCTATTACATACCTTAATAGGGAGCCCTCTGCAACAGCTCGTAATCTCCTACAGATACTTTTAACTCACTGCATGCTGTGGTGCTTACTTTTTCCAAGCTCTCACCCTTCCCTCTCTATATGGTTATTCCCTTTCACAGACGATTAGCCCAAACTATTTGTCATGACCTTTTGGACGATAAGCCCTAACAATTTACCATGACTTTTTGATAAGTGAGATTTTTGGTATGATATTAATTGGTACAACATGATTGGTAACCTAATGAAACTGTAAAATGTCTTTCTTTCTATCAGACTCATGTGGTACATTTGCTTACCATGTGTTTTTACCCTGTATTTATACCGTTACTTTTAACATATGGGAAGTCCTTTTCTTTTCTTTTCCAATGTATCTCCTATTACACCAATAGATAGGATTCAACCCATAGGTTTATGTTAAGAAACTGCCTCTTCATATATATATATATATATATATATATATATATATATATATATATATATATATATATATATATATATATATATATATATATATATATATATATATATATATATATATATATATATATAAATATATATATATATATGTGTTTACTCAAGATGGTATGTTTATGTGTGTCATCGATGATGACTAATGTTAGATTTTTGATGTTTTTCATTCCCTCTGATTTTGTTTCATCTCTGTATTTTCTCTCATCCCTCTTTTCCCTTTGTCCTGGACATTGGGCACGGCCAGCCTCACACTACATGTTGTTGGCATGCACTTTACCCTCCACTTCTATATACCCTGTTGCTATCTTTGTAATGCCTGTTCTACGAATTTTGGACCTTGTCCCTGCACACTCCCTGCCACCTTTCCTCATGGGCCTCCATCCTCTCTTCTTATACTACACCCATTTTCTCATGTATGTTCACTTGTTTTCATCAGCCGTGAAGAAGCCTTGGCCAGCAGGCCACTGGGCAAAACGTGTGTCGGCTGTTACTGTTCACACCTGCATTTTAAGAAAATTATAAATAAAAAAAGACTAAACTACAATGATTGTTTTGCTTCCTCCCTGAACATCACAACGACAGACCATGTCAAGTCGCTTTGATACCAACTTAAGTTTTGGGGTTACACCAACTCTGAGATTGAAGTGAATTGTTTAGGCACAAAACCCTTCATTTTGTGAATACCTGCTATTTTCTTACCTGCTTGTCCACGGCATCAGAAATGAGCTCTGTAATGATTTTCACCAGGATTTTACTTGGGATTGGCAGAAGGGTGATTCCACGCAAGTTGTTACAGTCATCCATCTTTGAAATCTGGATGATAATGCCTTCGTTCTAGTTTTTTGATCATTTCTTTCCTTTCCAAATCAATGTAAACAGTGGTTGGAGCATTTTAACTGATGTCCCATGAGGAAATGCACAAGCTATCAGGGATTGCTGTATCAGCCAGTTCCTGTTTTTCCTGTTGCATTATTTCTGCATATTAAGTTTCTTTGGGACTCCGAAATTCATTGACTTATTTTTATGGCAGAGTTAATTTTCTTGTCTTAACCGCTCTCTCTCAGGCTCCCCATACAGGTTGAGTTCCTGCAGGATTCGAAACGTCATCTACTTTAATCATGGACACACTATGCATTCTGTTCACTTTATTGACAGGCAGTGTCACTCTTGTCTTTTTGATAAACATGTTAATCATGTTTAATCACTTTTGTCTATCACTTTTAAGAAAGTACCAAGCACGTTTTACACTACCACCCACTATGTTGCTCTTTTTATGAATGTAAAAAACAATAATATGTTTCTCACAATGTGTCCTAAATGTAAATAAACCCTTCATTTGCAATCATTGTTCTAACTGAGTTTAAGGACCACTTTCTGTTTCTGCTAATTCTACACATGGAATACATGCCATTCTACACATGTAAACCACCACATCAATTTTTAGAATACTTTGTTATTTAGTGGCGCTCCCTAGTGTTGCACTGAGACTCCCCATCACAAAGTCTGGATTGCTATATTGATGTCAGGTTGCATCAAACAGTGACACCCTACTATAGTCATTTACACTTCTAAAATAATATCTGTTGTGCTCCACTGTTATACCAAATACTGGTATGGCTTACTTGAGTGCACTCCACTGATGTTCAATATGTTCTGGTCGCACAATTAAGGTGAGATTCTTGATTTGTGTTACTGTTCTTCCAGAACTCAGCACACAATCTCCATCAGGAAGCTTCTGAATAATTATGCAGTTGTGTGGAGGTGAAATTCTTTCCTTTTCACTTGTTGTCAGTGTGACAAAATCCAAATAAGAGGCAGATGCAGGAGTTGAGATGAGATGCTGTTTATTCTGTAGAAGCCACCAACAGCCATTTCCTAACTGTCCACTGTAGATCTCTTTCTCTCTCCCTCTCTCTCTCTCTCTCTCTCTCTCTCTCATTCTCTCTCTTCACAGTGGTGAAATAATTGACCCTTGTGACCTTGTCAGTAATTAGCTTCCCTCGCCGCACAGCTCCGCCTGGTAGATATTGCCCCCTGACTCTTCCAGGTCCTGAGTTTGAGGCCCTCCTCCACCCCCATACACCCACCTGCATCTCATCCCTGGTGGTCCAGTGGGGAGCATCTCTGCTCTGCTTTCTGCCTTTTATCCTCTGATCTCTTCTTTCCTTAATTTAATCTTTTCTGCATTTCTGTCAATGTCTTTCTCTTTATGCACTTCTGCACTTTTAGCAGCATTTTTCTTGCCCCGTCCCCGCCACTGCTCTTCCCCCGTGGCCCTGCACCCCTCCAGTGTCACATTCCCCACCTCCCAGCTGTCCAGATCTCCCCGTCATTCCACTTAATAGTGGCTGCTGTGCGGTGAAGGAGTGGTCTTACTGACTTTCAACCTATTTCAGAGCTGCCCCTGCCTCGGGGCAGGCTTCTCTTAGCACTGCAAATAAGACTGTGTCAAGTCTTGTTCACTTTCAAAAGTTTTTAATAAAGTTCTTTCAAAGTTTTTTTCAAAAATCTTGAGTTGTGGTTCAACACATTATTTTCATGGTTGCCAAAGATATATGATGTATCATGACCAAAATCGGTATAACATGGGTTGTAAATCACGTCATAATAACAAATCCCAATGCATTTCGGGCTGTGGAGGAGCCCTTCGTCAGGGGGTTACTCTACTTCCCTTCTTGTAGAGTAACCCCCTGACGAAGGGCTCCTCCACAGCCCGAAATACATTGGGATTTGTTATTATGATGTGATTTACAACCCATGTCATGCCGATTTTGGTCATGATACATCATATATCTTTGGCAACCATGAAAATAATGTGTTGAACCACAACTCAAGATTTTTGAAAAAAACGTTGAAAGAACTTTATTAAAAACTTTTGAAAGTGAACAAGACTTGACACAGTCTTATTTGCAGTGCTAAGAGAAGCCTGCCCCGAGGCAGGGGCAGCTCTGAAATAGGTTGAGCATCATTTACGCTGTGAGGACCAGACAGCGATTTCTCCCAGCACGCTACAAATCATTAAAACAGGAGAATCATATTATTAAAACAGCAGTGCAAGCCCCACAGACTTTCTTTGTCTTACTGACTTTGTCAGTAAGTAGCTTCTCTCGCCGCACAGCTCTGCCTGGTAGCTGTTAACCCCTGATTCTTTCAGGTCCTGAGTTTGAGGCCCTCCTCTACCCCCAGGCACACACCTATGCCTCATCCCTTGTGGTCCAGTGATCCTCTGATCTCTTATTTTAATTCATTTAATCTTTTCTGCCTTTCTGTCACTTTCTTTCTATTTCTGCGATTTTACACCTTTTTTCTCACTGTGTCCCTGACGCTGCTCATCCTCGCTGCCCCACCCTCCTCCAGCACTGCGTTCCCGCATCCAGCTTTTCCTGCCTCCCAGTTGTCCAGACCTCCCCCGCACACTACTTAATGGTGGCTACTACGTGGCCGCACCAAAGGTGCGCCAATGGCAAGCCCATCTGTGCCGGTCCACGGCCAGCGCTACAGACCCTGGTGCTCGGCCCATCCACCGCTATGACGTCAGCACCCACAATGCCCTCAACATCGGATGCCACTCCACCTTCCACCTCACCTCGCCGTAGAACAACCCAGGCCTGTTCACCTGATGCACCTGCAACAGCACTTTCACCAGCCTCCACACACCAGGACTACCAACCGCACAACCCTCAAGAACCGGACCCAACCCCCTCAGATGTATTCTACTCAACACCCACTCCCTCAAAAGACACAAAGTGGAGATCTGGGACCTGTTCTACTCCACCTCCTCCAGCGTCACTGTTAGATCTGGGGGTCTCTAGTTGGCAAGGCTATTCACCAAGGGGATTACGCTCCTTAATAGCCCCTGCTCACCCCCTTGGTAGCTTGGCACGAGCAGACAGGCTTATCTCAGAGGCAGTGTGTTAAGCATTCGTGAATATACACAGTAATACAGTGAAGACACTACAGATGGACAGAACACAAGTTTTATAAAAATAAGTATTCTTTATATAGACTTAAACACAAGACTACAAACAACAATAATCCACAATACTACACTTACGATTACTTAAAAGATGATTAAAGTCTCTTAGTTAAAGTTGTTGGTAAATGCGACAAAGTTCTCAACAAAGTACCTGGATGCGTAACCCAAAGTGAACAAAAGGCTTGCAAAAGGGGAGATGCGTCGGTTCCGTGACCGGGGGGAACGGTTGCATCCTTCCTCAATGCTTGTGCAGAGTAGGGGACTCGTCTTGAGCCTTATCGGTGCGGAGGTGATGCCTAGATTCTCGGCTTGCGGGCCCATTGCGGTGCACAAGATGGCTCCTTGACGCGATGCGATGACCCAGTTGCGATGCGTGAAGATGGCGCCCTTGATGCGGCGATGCAATAATGATGCGATGATGCCCTGGCAGCCTTGCAACGACTCAGTACTTTGGAGCCGCGACAGGCCCTGCGACACGCTTTTCTGGTGATGAGATGGCGACTCTCTCGATGGAGTCACGCTTCTCCGGTGATGGGACAGCAGGCAGCTTTGATGAACAGATGCTTCCAGGGAGATGCGACGAAGGCACGCTTTTCCGGCGTTGCAATGATTTCAGCTGCGGCGGCGACACGCTTCTTCTCGATGCATCTTGCTTCAAGATCCAAGTGGCACGCAAGTGACTGGAGTCAGAATTCCCAGCAAGGAAATTCAGGAGGGAGCTGGAGGTGAAGTCTTTGGTCCATGAGACTTCAGCAGGAGGTAAGCACAGTTCAAGCCCTTGGAGAATAGTCTGTAGATGAAAGTGCTTACAAAGTTCCTTCTCCTTTCCTAAGGCAATAAAGCAACCACTGCAGGCCAACCCAGCAAACAGCACACTGGCAGAGGGGCAGTCCAAACTCTTGCAGCTTCCTTGGTTCTTCTCCTTGGCAGAAAGGTTTCTTGTCCAGAAGTGATTTAATTTCTTGGGATCAGGGTCCCAATATTTATACTCCTAAATCCTTTGTTCTCAGAAGCCAGAGAGGCCTCTGCCTAGTCCAAACCAGTTCCTGAGCACCTTGTTTACATGACTCTCTTCTTTCTTTCACTGTGCAGGGCAGAGACATCAGCCACCCCACAGGAGGTGGAGCCAGCACAGGGGAGGGAAGATACAGCTTTGGAGCACTCTGTTGACATGATTCCTCCTCTCCTTTCACAGTGCAGGGCAGAGATATCAGACAAGCCACAGGGGGGGGAGGCAGCATTGTAGAGGGAAGGCCCAGCCCTATTCAGGACCGAGGAGCAACTCCTCCCTCCCCTCTAGATGCAGATCTCTCTATTCACCATCGGGCTGCCCCAGCCTGTCTCCTGGAATCCCCCAGCCCTGTCACTCACAAACCCAGACAAGAAATACACAACCGAGCAGAGGCAGGCTCAAATGGTTAGGCAAGCAAATACCTGCTTTCTAAAAGTGGTATTTGCAAACACAGAATATTAAAATAAACTTTACTAAAATATGTATTTTATTATTCTGAGTTCAGGCATACTAAATTCGAATTTCTACTGTGTTCCCTGAGTCAGTTAGGATTATAAGAATGTAGTAATCTAACTGCCCATTCTGGCCTATGAGAACAGGTAGCCTTCAATAATGAAAAACGAAAATGGCTGTAATTCACTATTAGAACATGCTACACACATCAGAGCATGTCCTTCCTTATACTTACAATGCACTCTGCCCTAGGGCCTACCATAGGGGTGTCTAATATGAAGCAAAGGGAAGGTTTAGGGACTGGCAAATGGGTGCATTTGGCCAAGTCGACATGGCAGTGCTGGTCTGCACACTGGCCTTGCAAAGGCAGGCCTGAGACACACTTTACAAGCTGCTTCTGTGAGTGGCACAACCAGTGCTGCAAGCCCACCAACAGCATTTGATTTACAAGCCCTGGGCACACATGGTGCACTATACTAGGGGCTGACAGATAAATCAAATAACCCAATCATGGAATAACCAATCAGTACATTAATTTAACATAGGGAGCACTTACACTGTGGTACTGATTAGCAGTGGCACAGTGCCCAAAGCATAAATCCAGCAAAAACATATCAAAACAGAGGAGGCGATCTGTCAAAATGGAAGGGAGACTCATGCCAATGATGCCAGGTCTAACAGTCACCTTCTTCACAGAAACCTTGATGAACTCCAGCTCAGCCCCAGACATCGCAATCATCATCCCCGATGGCTACAAAATCATCCATGAGAAACGTGTCAAATGATCAGGATGATGCATCGCCATCATACACAAAGACACCTTTCACCTCACAACCAGCTCTGATGACCACTCACCCGACATTGAGCACCACTACTTACAGATCCAGACCAACCCAAATGCCATCCTTTGCTGCACCCTTGTCTACAGACCTCCGGGTCCCCGTCCCACCTTCAGCGAAGCCATAGCCGACTTCATCGCTCACCACACCCTTTCCTCAACAGTGACCTCAATTTCCATCTGGACAACCCAGAAGAATGCAGCACTCCATCCCTACTGGAGAACCTCACCACCATCAGACTTAAAAAACTGGTCATGATGCCAACCCACTCAGTGGGACACACACTCGACCCAATCTTCTCCGCAAGCAACAACATCTCCGTCAGCCACACCTCTGAGCCACAATTGACCAACCACCACTGCGCATACTTCTCCTTCACCAAACCCACCGTATGCCACCAAGCCTACTGCAATCATCGCAGAAGCTGGAACAAGGTCACCGAGGACTAGCTTACCACCTCCCTCAGAAAGACCTCACCACAGAGATCCACGGGTGCCAACACCTCAGCACGTAACCTCCACCACAGGATCTCCGACATCGCTAACACACTGGCCCACGTCAAGAAACCCTCAGGCAAGCAACCCTCCAAGAAAGCCATCTTGTTAACTTCTACCCTCCAAGAGTCCAGATCCACCTGCAGACAGCTCGAGAAAAGATTAAAGAGCTGCAAGATCAAGGCAGACCACACAGCCTTCAAATCCACCTTCACCGGACACCACCGCCTCATCAGAACAACAAAGAAAGCAGCCATCGAGCAACACATCAATGCCAATGTACACAACAACAAATAACTCTCTGCCGTAGTCAAAGAATTTGCCAAACCCAGCACAGAGAAAGCAGACATCCCCCATCCCAAGACCTGTGCCACAACATTGCCACATTCTTCCACCGCAAGATCAAGGAGATCTACGATAGCTTCGCAACCCAAGACTCACCCACCCCACTCACAACCACTGCACCCAATGGCTTCAGCCACCAGCAGACCTTAACCAACTGGACTATCCTTACCTCTGATGACACCTTCAGATTCATGAAGAGCATCCACTTCAGAGTCCCCTCTGATCCCTGCCCTCACCACATCTTCAGCAGAGCCGGCACCTCCATCGCACCTGAACTCTGCTGCACCATCAGCTACTCCATCGAGTCCACACCTGTCCCGGAAGACTGGAAGCACGCAGATGTCAGCCCCTTGCTGAAGAAACATTCTCCAAACCCAACGGACCTCAAGAACTATAGACCCATCTCCCTGCTCCCATTCCCAACCAAAGTCATAGACAAAGCCGTCAACGGCCAGCTCTTCAAGTTCGTTAAAACAAACAACATCCTGGACCTCTCTCACTCGGGCTTCAAAAGCAACCACAGCACTGAGACCTCTCTTCCCGCTGCTACAGAAGATATCCTCGCCCTCTTACCATGACAAGACTTCAGCTCTCATTCTCCTGGAACTCTCGGCTGCCTTCGACACCGTCTTCTACCACAGCCTCTGTGCAAGACTTCACGACGCCGGCATCCACAACAAAACATTAGAATGGATCCGTTCCTTCCTCACCTGCCAAACGGAGAGAGTCAGACTTCCACTGTTCAAATCAGAACCAACAGAGATCCGCTGAGGAGTGCCTCAGGAATCCTCCTTGAGGCCCACCCTCTTCAACATTTACATGACCATGCTTGCAGCCATCATCAGAAGACACGGACTCAACATCGTCTCCTATGCCGTTGATACCCAGCTGCTTGTCTTCTTCGAAGATGAACCCTGAGCCACCAAGAGCAACTTCCACGACAAGATGAAGGCAGTCGTCATCTTGCTCAGGCCTCAAGCTTAACTCAGACAAGACCAAAGTCTTCATCCTGGGCTCCTCCCTTTCTGTCTGGGATGACTCTTGGTGGCCTAAGCGCTCGGAATCCTCCCACACCTAAGGACCATGCATGAAACCTTAGCATAATCCAGGACTCCTCACTCCCAATGAACTGCCAAATCAACGCAGTCTCATCCTCCTGTTTCCACATGCTCCACCTCCTTCGTAAGATCTTCAAGTGAATGCCCACCATGTCCAGGAAAACGGTCACCCATGCGCTCATCAGCAGCAGACTCAACTACGAAAACACACTCCACATCGGCACCACCCAGAAATTCCCAAAATTAGGTCTGTAGACCGTCCAGAATGCATCCTCCAGACTCAACCTGAACATCCCACGCTGTACCACATTACCAGCCACCTGAGAGACCATCACTTGCTTCCTGTCAAGAAGAAAATCACCGTTAAGCTTCTCACGCACACATACAAAGCCCTCCATGACGCCAGCCCTGAATACCTCAACCACCGCCTCTCCTTCTACACTCCCACCAGACATCTCCTCACCACCCAACAGCCCTTTACCACCGTCCCATGGATCCGCGAGACCACGGCTGGATCCTTCTCCTACAATGCTGCGAAGACCTGGAACTCCTTGCCTCTGCACCTCAGGCAATCACCATCGCTGCCACAATTCAGGAAGGACCTCAAGACCTGGCTCTTTGACTGAACCACAGAAGCGCCTTGAGACCCTCATGGGTGAGTAGTCACGCTTTATAAGATTCTGATTGATTGATTGTGGGACACCACAGATAATAGAATTTGGATCATAATTAAATAATGGCGGTAGAAACATGGTCTGAATCAGATTAATACCAAAGGTTCAAATCCATTTCACTGGTGGATGGCTATACCGTCCTGAGACCTTGTAAGGGGGTGGTATTGTTAACGGTAACAAAGGCTCCTGACAGATCTAGTAAGACTGGTAGGCCAAATCCTCCACTGTTGACCAATAGCTGTGGGCCACCTAGAATGAAGGTTCTTTAATGTGAATAGATCTGAAGCCGGCTCAGAAAGAATGGAGTGAGTTTGTTGACTCATCAAAAGCTGGTGGAAAGATTTTGGCAAGGAAAGGAAGCAAGGAAATGGTTTGGAGTTACTGGGATCCGAATGTGAAAGAGTGGGTTTTTTTCTCCTTGTATCGAGGTAATGTTGAAAAGTGTGATCAAACTTGAGGTAAGATGTGAGGTTAGTAATCTCATGACCTTGGCTGGGCATAGGCCATTTTGTGAGCAAGAAGGTCTGGCAGTGGAGATAGTTTCAGACAGCTTAAGCATGAGGATTTCTCTCAATGAGAAAACCTCTTGTAAGGGGAGCAAGAGTAGGTGCATCTGTTTGCAAATCCCTATATGACTTTATGACTGCCCTGATTTTGTCTATATTAGTAGGGATAACTATTATTGCAGAGTTTTTTTAAAAGGGTCACTTGATTTTGACATGCTGAAGGAGCTGCTAGATCCTTCATTACCCTGAATAATTCAATGTTTAAATTGGGGGCTTAGCAGGTATGAAAAGTGTAATTATGTTGCTTAGTCAGTTGGATATGATGTTTATAATTGACAGGGGCAAAGGTGTACTCAACCTTAGCTAACTGTGCTTATTTGAGTTGTCTACTAAGTACATCAATGTCAACATTTCACCACTGTGGTGAAGGTAGTTTTTCAAATAAACGTGGGTTCAGCTTTAATTGTCCAGTGTGATGCATTTGTTAGATGTAATGTTTTGGATGATTGCAAGACCAGGATTCTTTATCTAGCAATAATAGAACAAAATGTGAGTGGCTGAGCCTCCAATCAAGTATTACAGTCAAAATCAGATATGAAACTACTGATTCACTGAGTAATTGCTCACATCATAGGGGTACCTAGGGGTCCCACTCTTAATACTCTATTACCTTTACCTCCATCCCAGAGTTACTTTTTCACCTGGCATCAGTATCTCTGGGTAGTGGAGCGACTGCTACATATAAGAGGGGGCAGGGCACATAATGTGATCCTATATCCTATGTTTGTTTGGTGCAGGACAAATATATTGTCCAAAGGTCCCTTGGACAAGAGTAAAAAAAATAACTTAAATCAATTTTCTCACATCCCTGAGAGAGCAAATGGCATGGGGATCAGATTTAAGATAAGAATCGTTTCAAAATAAATTGAAAGCTAATTGTAAGGATGGAATAACGTCATTGTGAGCATTAGATGATAGCAAATAAACTACAGCAGTGGCTCTTAACCTTTTGATTTCTGTGGACGCCCATTGAAGCACTACTGGATGCCAGAGGCCTCCACCTACACAATTTCTATGGTATGAACCTCATAACATTGCACACAGATACAGAAACAAGTATACATTGAACAAATAGAAAAACTACAACATATTTCTTCATTTTATTGGGAAGTTTGGAGCCTTTCAAAATCTGATTCTATTTTCTAAAAGATAAAGTGATATTTAGACTCTAGCATATTGCTTCATCTTTTTTGCTCTTCATTCAGGCTCGCTTTTTGTAGGCACATACCAGTTCATTATATGAGGCTACAAATCACAGATACCAAGGGCCCCATTATTATGGCGGCTAAGTCCCGGGTTATCCCCCTGCCATATTAGTATGGCGGGGACACTGCGGCAGACGGAAAGACCTTCTGCCGCTTTTCCGCCAGTTGAAATCTCAACCGGGTGGAAATGGGACACAATATGGTGGATGTGCCTGCAAGACACCACCATCCATATTATGATGAAGGCGGAATATCAACTTACCATGGAGGCTATGCAGCCATGGAAAGGCATTCTGTTCTTGCTGTTGGGGGCCTGTTGGAGGCCTGTTGCGGGCCCCCAGTGAGTTGTGGAGGTGTGGGATGCACATACGGGGTACCTAAGGTACCCCGCTACATCTGCATGCACATGGTGGCAGGCACTGCGGAGTTCCTGTCACGTTGTGCATGCAAATGCACACCATGCATTTTTTACATTGCAGTGGGTGCTGCTTACAGCACCGACTTCCGCAGTGTAAGAAATGCGGGATGCAGCTGCCATGGTGGTGGTCGCATCCTGATTGACATGGTGGGACTGCTGCACCTATGGCGGGCGGTCCCGTTTGCCTTTGCAGTGGCGGGCAGACTTTCTGCCCGCCATCGTAATCAGGGACATCTTAAGGATTTTGGGGGCCCTGGTCCACACATATTTTGGGAGCCCCTGCTCAGAACAGCTTTGAATTTATTATCCAATTTGAGCCCCTGTTTCCCACGCTGTTTCCGCTTCCTCATCTGCGTTAGCGATCCAGTTTGCATCATAGGCATTAGCCTATTTATTCCCGATGTAAACGGATGTGGGCAGCTGACAGCTGTAGGATTTAGTGTTTCTTGCCTTGCTACTAGGGTTTTAATACTTTTTAAATTGTCTATGTGTGTCTGAATTACTTTGTGCTTTTTAACAATTCCTCCTACCTACGCGCACTTTCACTTTACTTGATTGTGCTTGCCTACACCTCCATAGCTGCTCCGATTTGCATCTTGCTTTTCCTTCAGTCCTGGTCCGCTGAGGCTGATACACTGATTGTGTGGAGGGCTGCGCTACTATGGGGCTCCTTACTTACACCCATGCAGTTTTCGCTTCCTCAGCTGCATTAACGATCCAGTTTGCATCATAGGCATAAGCCTATATATTCCTGATGCAAATGGACGCACGCAGCGGGCACGCCTTTGGCGCGCTAAAGGCAAGCCTGCCTGCGCCCATCTGAACCCGTCAGCGACCCTGAGGCATCTGGCGCCGGCCATGCTGCCCAATTCCCCTCCGGTGAGTTTCTTCCACTATATTACAATAGGGAAAACCTGCTTAGCCTTAGGCGGCTACCATTATGTTAGTGTACAGTGGCTGATCCGAGCTTGGAGGTAGACTTTCGATGCAATAAGTGTAACTGGTCTGTCCTCCAGCCCAGGAAAATTGCACACAAGATCCTCCCACGCAACAATAAGTGTAAAAACAATAAGAAAACAGAGGACTTAAAGGCCATCCTTTTAAATTGTAGCGCTATGCAACAACATGAACAATACATTTATGACCTACTTTTAGATGAACAGCCTGATCTTTTATTTCTCACTGAGACCTGGCTGTCTGAAGCCTCCAACCCTACTATCACCTCGGCCATCCCTAGGGGTTATAAAATCCTTAGGAGGGACCGACCAAGTGGTAAAGGGGGCAGTGTCATCAGAATTTTCAATAAAAAACTAGGCTTCTCTCCCATCCTGATGGAAAACATCGAGGGTGCAGAGTCCTTAGGCTTCCACTGTACCTTATCCCCTCATCATAGCATAGCTGTTTTTTTTATTTACAGACCTCCCAGTGCAATTGGAAATGTTAATACTACACTTAATACAGCCACCACCTCCCTGACCTTAAAATGCAACAACTGCCTTATTCTGGGAGACTTCAATATACATATGGACAATGGAAAAGACCCTCAAACAATGTTCTTGTTGGAGAAGCTGCAGGCCTGCAAAATGTTTCTATCTATTTATTCCACCCATGAGAAGGGCCATACCCTAGACCAAATCTTTCACAACTTTGACATATCAGTAAGCCTACGTCTTCCCATTACTTGGTCTGACTACCTCCTAATAAAATTCATCAATCCCAACTTTGATACAGCCCCTTGGGCTAACACAGGGCAGAGGGTCCCTAATAACAGGACGTTTCACAAAATATCCATTCCCGATGTTAGCAGACGCCCTCGATCATTCCTCACCGGTGCTGTTTGGCTCCGAACCAACATGGGTGCAGCTGTACCGTTTTTTTCCTGTTCGCAAAAGAGGTCGGCCCCACCAGCTCCATGGTTTAACGATTCCCTCAGATCTAGCAAAAGAAATTGTAGAAAAATGGAATGGAAATGGTGTAAATCCTATCTACCTGAGGACAGGAAGGTGTATAAAGACCCATTAAAAGCTCATGACATTCTCATGAAGGCAGCCAAGAAAGAAAATGCCCAAAATAGGAGTAAGGAAATCTTTAGCGTTATTTAATTACTTTACTGCCTCAAAAGCCGGCACTAATGAAGGGCCATGCACGGAAGAATGGTCTAAGCAAATAGCTCAATTCTTCCACAAAAAGATCTCCGTGATCCAACAAGCCTTCACTAACAACTCAGAGGAAGAACTGACCTTAAATGTAAATAAAATGTAAATTGATACTTGTATAGCGCACTACTCACCCGCAAGGGTCTCAAGGCGCTTGTACGAATACCGCCGTGGAACCCATCCTGGCTTTCCCTGTGAGGTGTCCACTCCTGGGCACCCCCAAGGTGGAGGCCAGGCATCCTTAGCGTTGTGGGGGCCGTTGTGGAGATTAAGCAAGCTATTGCCCAGAGTTGCAGAGTGGGACTCCATGATTGGAATAGGCACCAAGGCAAAAATTATCAGGTCCGTGGAATTTTGAGCCCAAAACCCGCCGGGGCGGTGAATTGAACCCTGGTCCCGGGCTAGACCTCTGCATCAGGGTCTACCGCTCTAACCATTGAGCCACACTTCTCTACTTCAACCTTAGTTCTAATAGCAAATAATTTTACCTTTTGGATCCTCCATCTTTACTAACTTTCCCTGAGTTTCAGCTTGAAGAGTCACTGACCCTTCTCCAAAGCATTAAGCCTGGCTTTCCTACCAACCCATGTCTAGCGAATATCCTGAACCTATTAGCTCCCACCATAAACCCCACAGTAAACCAGCTCTTTAATGCTTGCCTCTCATCAGGCAACATGCAAAAATTATGGAAGAATGCTAAGATTCTTCCACTGATAAATATTACTAATGCCAAATCTCCCTTCTTCCAGCCCTCTCCAAAGTATTAGAGAAGCATGTAAACAAGGCCCTCCAAAAACACATTGAAGTAGGGAAGGTCCTTCATGAGTCCCAATCCGGTTTTAGGGCTAACTACAGTACGGAGTCCGCTCTGCTGGAAGTGACAGAATTTCTCAAAGGTAAGCTGGACCAGGGAGACAAGGCTGTTCTGATACTGCTGGATCTGTCAGCGGCCTTCGATACGGTCCCACATGAGAGGCTCCTGGAGAGACTTGCTAACATCGGCTTGGGGGGGGGACTGCCTTAACATGGATGTCATCCTTCTTGGCAAATAGATCTCAGGACATCTGGCTCCCCCCTTTCTCATAGCTGGTTCCGGCCATGAATGAAGGTGTCCCTCAGTGCTCCATTCTCAGTCTTCCCCTTTTTAATATATATCTATCCCCCCTTGCATTTCTGGTAGAGGAAGAGGGCGTCAAATTGTTTCCTATGTTGATGACACTCAGCTGATTTTTACATGTGAAAAAGGAACCGACTTTGACAGGGCAATGATTAGGTCTTGCCTCACAAAGGTTTTTAACTGGCTTAAGATCAATCAGCTGAAGTGCAATCCTGACAAAATTGAAGTTGTTTTCTTTGGTAATCCAGAAACGCCTGACTGGAGCGCTTGATGGCCAAAAGAACTGCCGCCCCCACCAGCAGAAAAGGATAGAGTCAAAAACATAGGAATTGCCATAGACAAGACACTCTCCATGTGCTTTCACAACCAAAATCTAACTGGCGCTTGATTTGGCATACTCAGGATGCAAAAAAAAATTCCTGCCACTGTTAACACTTGAGAGCAGAAAGATCATGGTGCAGGCTTTGGTGACCTTAAAGCTTGACTATGTCAACAGCTTGTACCTCGGTCTTCCCAATTCCCTTATCCAGCTCCTACAAGTAGTACAAAACATGGTGGCCAGAGCCATCCTGAGACCTAAACCCAGATCTAGTATGACCCCTATTCTTAAGTCTCTACACTAGTGACACATAAAAGAACGGATCAACTTCAAAGCAATGACCATCTTCTTTAAAGTTTTCCACAGCTTAGGAGCTGGCTACCTAAATAAGTCCGTTAATAGCTACACAACATCTAGACCCTTAAGATCTTCCAATGCTTACCTGGCCATCGTGCCTAAAATATGCCGTGCCCTCACTGGAGGCAGATCCCTCGTCTTCCTAAGCACAAAAGTGTGGAATAGACTCCCTGAGTCTCTGAGACTAACCACAGACCTACTCTCTTTCAGGAAGAACTTAAAAACCTGACTTTTTAATAACTGATCGGTCTTTTACACGTTTTCTTCCTGCTGTCACACACCAGGACACTCTAGCATGAGTAGCTGGGCTCTTTATTAAATACACTATTTAATTTCATTAGGGACCTGACAGTGCAAAGGAACACTCGTCCAAATTCTAAGGGCCTTATTTATGAGGCCTTGCGTCACTTTTATGCCACCGGGGGTCACTTTTTGTGATGCACCGGCAGCGTACAAAATATGCCATGTTGCGCCCTATTTACAAAGTGATGCATCTAGGCAGATGTGTCACTTTGTAAACCCCTGCACCACATTATACCTGCATCACTTTATAATGTGGTGCAGGGTGGGTGTTCCCCCTGCAAAAAGCCTCATAGAAGTGGTGCATTGAAATATATGAGAACTCAGTGCGCCACTTCTAGGACACCATTGCGTCAATATCTTAAACCTGCCTCACAGCAGGTGTATGTCAAATGGCAGGCCCTGCGTCTATTTTTAGACACACCCCAGCAATGCATCACTTTTGCGCCTACAGATACGCATCTGTAACTCCTTCAGACATAATGCGTTATAGAGTAAATTTGATGCATCCATCATGTCGCAAGGAAGGTGCACTAAGAAGTGATGCATCACTGTTTTCACACAGCGATTCATCACTTTTCATAAATAAGGCCCTAAATGTGTTTACATCTAATATTCAGGGATAGTTATGTGTGTTTTCAATATTGTAATACAGCAGCAGCTTACCAATATTACTGCAAATAATCTCTGTGACGCCCTCCCATTTCTTATATGTTTTGATCTAAAAGAAACGTTTTTAATGTATTTTACATGAAACATAAACACAACATTTCTTTGCAAAATGGCTGTACTAGACTCTCACACATCAGGTACATAAAAACTAAATTAAAGGAATCTGTTTAAGAAATATTCAAGTTCATCAGGGCAAAACTCTGGAGAACGGAGCTGACTCTGCCAGGGGTCCTCCTGAAAGGCTGGGGCCCTGGGCCAGAGCCTACTTTGCCCATGCATTAAAACGTCTCCGATCGTAATGATGCCTGAAGTTCTTTTTTTTGCACTTGCAGTGCTTTCAGTCATCAAGCTAAGGATAACAACTTCATTTTTACCCTCCAGGTTCAAATTCACATTTACAGAATGTTTTAAAATGTTAATATTTCAATTTTGCTTTTTTAATGTGTATGTATGTATCTATCTATCTATCTATCTATCTATCTATCTATCTATCTATCTATCTATATATATAGCAAAGCGACAGCAGGCAACTCCATCCTGCGAGCCGATAGCAACCATCCAAAGAGGCTGATACAAAGCATCCCGAACGGGGAACTGCTCAGGATGAAAAGAAACAGTAGCAGAGAAAATGACTTTGAAACAGCAGCAGCAGGTTGCGTAGAAAGGTTCATCAGGAGAGGATATGATCCAGCAACTCTGGATAAAACTTTGAAGAAAGTGAGGAAAATGAAAAGAGAAGATCTCTTGATATCGACAGTACCCAATGAACAAACTAATAATGAGGGGAAATTCCGCCTAATCACACCATATACCAGCGACTCTATTGGATTAAGGAGGATTATGCAAAAGAATTGGCATATTCTGGGGACAGACCCAATACTCAAAGATGATATCCCAACCAAACCCCTGATCACGTACCGTAAAGCAAGGTCATTGCGAGACTCTCTGGTGAGAAGCCATTTCAAGAGCGTGTCTCCAAGAACAGGCAAAATTGCAGAGATGGGTGGGTTCTTCCCATGTGGGAAATGTAAGGCCTGCACGGGATGTAAGAGGGTACGGAAATATGACATCCCAGGAGCAGGCATCACTAAACCCATTAAGAAATTCTTAACCTGCAGCACAAACTTTGCAGTTTACTGCCTAATCTGTCCTTGTGGGCTAAAATACATCGGGAGTACGACTCACCAACTCAAAATCAGGGTACTCGAACATCAAAGGGCAATAGAGAAAGCGGATCCCGCATACCCAGTTGCGAGACATTTTGATCTGGTTCACCGAAGGGACAGGACCAAACTACAGTACTTTGGCTTGGATTTTGTACCTGAAAATCCTAGAGGGGGGGATAGGCTAAGAACACTGAGACGCCTGGAGTCAAGGTACATAATCGACCTCATGACCAAAGCCCCCAGGGGACTTAATCATGGGGAGGAACTGGCGGTTCATTTGGGGAAATAATCAATAAGAGACTTAACCTGGCAATCTCCCAAGTATTCATATACAAGAGACTTTGAGAACACAGCAGTATGATGTTTGGCTTTATTAACTGATCCATTGATGGGTAAGGGCGATTGGGGACACTGTATATATTGTGCACTGGAGTTAAAACTGGAATATAGGACTTGCCAATTCATGGCGTGATGGACTTTGGAAACATTGGTTTGGGGCTTTATTTTAGAGCACCATACATCTACCCCGGATGTGTACACACGGGGTACCATGCCGATCCACGGCGAGATTTGATTTGTTTTCATATATGGGTAATGTGCACCTAACGGTGAACTGTATTAACATGTTCCAAGATGGCGCGCCCGTTATTTTGAGGTAGTCCGTCTACCATGTTTATGATTGTTTTTCCGCTATATCCCAGGCGGGTCCTCACATTGTTGTTGACACTGAGGAAGGCGTAATGCTGAAACGCGTTTGTTAACAATTGTGATTAAACTTTTGGCGTGAGCACTGCAAAATCGTTTGGCTCCACGTGTGCGGTTCTTTGGAAGATACGATTTCCTGAGGCTGAGCTGTATGTTAATGCGGGTACCCATTACCGCAAACCGCACCCGCCCGCGAGTGCCCTGACTTTCCAGTGGGACAGGGAGCGTGATATATATATATATATATATATATTACCTACTGGCGGACGCCAGTGGGTATATATAGTTAGGATCGATTTCCATAGGGAAATCGCAACATTCTATTTGGAATAACTTTGGCGCCGGTTGAGCAATCAGGCTGAATTTTTCAGCAACTTTGCCTCGCGGCTCTCCGCTCCTTCTCTGAAAGTTTGGGGGAGATTCGTCAAGCGGGGGCTGAGATAAAAGGGGGGTCCCAAAACGTGTTTTCCCCATGTTAATTTCCATAGGGCGGTCTGTCGCAGTTTTAGCTCGAACGGCTGAATGGATTTGCACCAAACTTGGCAAAATTGTAGGGACTGGTAGCCCGATGTGCCTTTGCTATGTCTCAAGATATGTGCTCCAGTGGATTTTGAGTAATTTAGGTTTAAAAAAATTTATATATCTGTAAGCGCGCCCCGGTACGCGTACCGGGGAGCGCTCCGGCCGCGCCACGCGCCTTGCGCACGGGAAGCTGATTGGTTCTCGGGTGTCTGTAAACATTCGAAACAGTCAGCAGCGGCCGCCATCTTGTGTCTCGGTAGGATTGAGATACAAGAGGTGGCAAAAATCAAAGGGAGAAATGAGCAAAAGGGGGCAGGGTATACCCCCCCTGACCCCCTAGGTTTGATGTGGGGGCCATAAAAGGGTCAAACACTTTTTTTTTCTTTCGATTTTCTCGGGGGGAGCGCCCGGTACGCGCACCGGGGAGCGTACCAGGGAGCGTACTTAGGTGAAAAATAGTGAAAATAATAGTGTAAAATAATCATTTTGAGTGATTACAGGTAGGGTAGCTCTGAAAAGAGCTTTTGGGTTCTGTGGCTGTTTTAGGTACCTACAAGTGTGTCCCACACACACCCACATGCACACAACCCCACACCCACACACCCACACACTTCCCACACACACTTCACACATGCACACTTCCACCCACAGTCAACACCCCACACTCCCACATCGACACCTTCCACATCCACACCCACACCCACATCCCACACACCCACACTCAAACACACACCTCACCCCCCTTCCACCACACACACACACACATGCACATACTCACAAATATCTCACAGACACACCCCACACATCCCACACACACATCTCCCCCCACACACACACAGAGACAACTCACAGACACATCCACACATCTCACACATACATCCACATCCTACACACATACCTCCCACACCCACACACACCCCACACACACCTCACACACCCACACTCCCACCTACACTCAAACACCACACACACTCACAACCACACACACACCTTATATACCCATATCCCCACCCACATCCATATACCCCACACACCTATACACCTCATCCCCCCTAGACACACACACACACACATACACACCTCACAGACACCCCCCGCACATCCCCCACACACACCTCCCCCACGTCTACACATGGGAAAAACTAAGTGAAACACTAAAATAATAATTTAAAGTGCTTAGAGGTAGGGTATCTCTGAATAGAGTTGTTATGTTGTTTGGGTGTTTTAAGTACCAACATGTAGGTACCAATGCTGGGTCTTAAAGTCAATGTACACCGTCTCCTCTGTAGATAATTTGCATGTTGTTACAGAAGTTATTGTGGTATATGGAATCTATACCATATCTGTCAGGGAAGCAGAAACAACATGGAGGCAGGAGATGAAAAAGAGATGTCAAATACACATTGGAGATAATATAGTGGGAGAAAGGAAGTAACTATGAGCAAAATGACTATGTAACACAAATACGTTGCACAGTATACTATAAGTCTGACTTTATATTATAATCAATTTGGTACTAGTTTATGAATTACATATAATAATGAATAATGTCTCGAACAATTTTTGATTATTAAATATAAATTTATTTTTCTGATTCTTTTTCAAAATTTAATAGAACGTCTAACATTTGACTGTCCGAAATGTTCTCTTGTTGAGTGAACATAACTTCCAACATTTGACTGTCAGAAACGTCCTCATATTGAATTAACAAATCCACAGATTCTACACATTGTAGAAGTTCATGGTCCCGTGATTCATCCATGAATTCCAAGTCAATGGGTTCAATGATTTCCTCATTGTTCATCTCTAGGACAATTTCAAAGGAAATATTCTGTTCTCCTTCCATTTTTGTGCTGAAATTTACATTAAAAAAAATCAGTAGAAATATGGCACTGTTGGGTTTAAGTTCAGACAGGTATTTTTGATTTTTTAATAGTGAAGTTAACTTTGGGCAATGTATGGTAACAGGCAGGAAGTAGAAATATTAAAAAGTGCCTGTGAAGAAGCGTAAGTAAATTCATAATTATAGCAGAGAAGCCTAAGTCAATTTATAAATATAACAGAGGAGTCTATCTCTATCTATAACTATAGCAGAGGGACAGTAAATAACTATCAGAAAAAGTTAAAAAAAAATAACTTAAAGTACCCCTTACAAATTATCAACTTACTTTACAGAGAGGTGAAGAAGACAAAATGCGAAAATCCTTTCAAGATGTACCTCAGGTAGTTGTAGTCAAAATGGCCGTGTTTCCCTCTCATTTTTCATTTATATTCATGTACATAACCAATCAAATGTCAGGAAAAAAAATAGAAAATGAAAGTAACATTTTAATTGGTTGTCAATTCTAACACTTCAGATGTGTTTTTGTTATGTAATTTACCTCAGGATATTTAGACAGGGCTACAGGTCAAATGGCTGAATGGAATTCCACCAAATTTGGGAAAATTGTAGGGACTGGTATGTAGTATTGCCTATTCTATATTTGGTGAACTTTTCTACAGAGGTTTTTATGTAAATTAACTTTTAAAAATTTTTGGGAGCGCTCACCGGTGCGCGCCCCAGTACGCGTACTGGTAGCGCTACGGGAGTCCTCCATTTTGTGTTTCGGTAGATTTCAGACAGAAAATGGAGGACAAACAACATTGGGAATGGGTATAAGGGGGCATCGTAGGCACTGCTTGACCCTCTAGGTTTTCTGAGGGGGTCTTAGGAGGCCGAAATAGGCAAACAAGAAAAAAAAAAGTTTTTATTTTTCGCGGGGGGAGCGCCCAGTACGCGCACCGGGAAGCGTACCGGGGAGCGTACTATAGTGAAAAATAGTGAAAAAAGTTAGAAAAAGATAATCATTTGGAGTGATCAGAGATAGGGTAGCCCTGAAAAGGGCTTTTGGGTTCTGTGGCTGATAAAGGTACCTACAAGTAGGTACCAATGCACAGTCTTAAATTCAGGAGGAATATTCTATTCCCTTCATCTGAGAAGTGCACACCATCTTCTCTGTAAATATCTTGCATGTTGTAACGCAAGTTGTTGTTGTATATTGAACCCATTCCATAGTCTCTCATGTAAGCAGGAACAGATTTATTCACATGTTTCCGTGCTTTTTCAAATTGTGGACAAAATTGGTTGGACCACTTCCATTTCTGCCTTTGGCATATATTGGAATATACCAAGGCAGTTTGTGGAAAAAGTGCCATCAATTGCTCAAAGGTGTCCTTTAAAAGCATTTCCAGACCTACCCCTGTCAAAGTGCCCAAGTCATTTCCTCCACAGTGCACAATTAACAGGTCAGGGTGTGGCAAATGCAAAAAGGTTTTCACCAATGGAATCAATTGGTGACATTTTAATCCTCTGTGGCCCATTCCATTTTATGTTCACGTTTGATAAATCAAGGTTGTGTACATTTCTGGTACTAGCATACCTTTGAGCCCAGTGGATATAGCTATGTCCAATAATCCAGACAGAATACATGGTCAGAGGAGATTCTGGTGCAGTTAGATGAAGTGTGGAAAAGAAATGGCAGTTGGAATAATAGGAGTTTGCAACAAAAAAAAAACCTGTGGATTTTCAGTGCTCTTGAATCACAAGCAATGATTGGTAGAATGAGATAGGTGAAAACTGAAAGTTAGGGTGCATGGTTGTGTTCTGTGTAAGAAGTAATTTGAATGGTTAAAAAAAAGTTATTTAAAGAAACCTTACAACAGATAAGCTGGTGTATTTGCAGGTCAAAGATCCTTGCAGAGGTGATTTGCAACATTGTAGAATAAACTTTTAACCCTGGGAGCTCAGTGAGGAGGGAGTTGCTATGGTAACAGGTAGAAAGGGCCGAGGAGGGGGAAGGGTGTTGGTTTGAAAGAGAGAGGGAAGAGTTTTAATTGCTTAACAAAAAGGGATATCTGTGTAGAATTAGAGGTTTTCTGTGCCTTTATGGTTTGCAGTGCCTGGAGAACATACCTTTTGCTCTGCTAAAGAAATATTGGTGTGTGTATCTGACACTGTTGTGAATCTCCTAAAGCATTTGTAAAGGTGAGTTATGATTCATTTAATACACATAGAGACTTGTATACTCTATGGAGAAGATTTGGAAGGAAATTGTGGTCTTTACATGTTGCTTTGTGTCATGCTTT
Organism: Lissotriton helveticus; assembly: GCF_964261635.1. NCBI lineage: Eukaryota > Metazoa > Chordata > Amphibia > Caudata > Salamandridae > Lissotriton > Lissotriton helveticus. The sequence continues at coordinate 647,286,314 of NC_136070.1, forward strand.
TTAATAATGCTTGGTAAAAAGTTTTTACTGCATAGAGTAATTGTATTTTGTAAAATTGTGAATTTTTAGTCGTGACATGGAATGCTTCTACGTAGGACCTGTGCTGTGTTTTGTAAATGTGATGTAAAAAACGATTTTGGGGGAAAAAATAGTTTTTACATTTTTTAAAAGGAATAAAGAATGTGTGCATGTTTAATAGAAATACATTTGACTCTTTACAATGATGTTACCTGTGTTAACTCAGTGTAGGAAACATATTGAGTTTGTTTGCATAGAGGAATTGTAATTTGTAAAATGGTGAAGCTTCATGTGAAAGCTTTTGCCTTAGTCTTATCCCTGCTGTGAGGCAGATGGTTGTACATAGGATCTGTGCTGTGTTTCCTAAATGTGATTTCAAAATCGATTTTGAGGAAATGAATGTTTTTTACATATTTGAGTATATTGTGACGCAGAGGTTTAAAACGTGACGCATCTAATTACATGTGTCTCTTTTTAAATATGGTGCAAAAAAGTACATGTTTGGGATTTCCTGGGGAGCGTAGGTGGTGAGGCTTGTGTCTAAGAGTGCAGTGGACTAGACTTCATGAAGCCTATCCCTGACTGCACTGTTAGACACAGGTGTGAATTTGACTCTTTACAATGATGTTACATGTGTTAACTCAGTGTAGGAAGCATATTGAGTTTGTTTGCATAGAGGAATTGTAATTTGTAAAATTGTGAAGCTTCATGTGAAAGCTTTTGCCTTAGTCTTATCCCTGCTGTGAGGCAGATGGTTGTACATAGGATCTGTGCTGTGTTTCCTAAATGTGATGTCAAAAACGATTTTGGGGAAATGAATGTTTTTTACATATTTGAGTATATTGTGGCACAGAGGTTTAAAACGTGACGCATCTAATTACATGTGTCACTTTTTAAATATGGTGCAAAAATGTACATGTTTGGGCTTTCCTGGGGAGTGTAGGTAGTAAGGCTTGTGTCTAAAAGTGCAGTGGACTAGGCTTCATGAAGCATAAAAATAGTTTTTACATTTTTTAAAAGGAATAAAGAATGTGTGCATGTTTAATAGAAATACATTTGACTCTTTACAATGATGTTAGCTGTGTTAACTCAGTGTTGGAAGCATATTGAGTTTGTTTGCATAGAGGAATTGTATTTTGTAAAATTGTGAAGCTTCATGTGCAAGATTTTGCCTCAGTCTTATCCCTGCTGTGAGGCACATGGTTGTAAATATGATCTGTGCTGTGTTTCCTAAATGTGATGTCAAAAACAATTTTGGGGAAAATAAATGGATTTTACATTTTTGAGTATAATGTGGCGCAAAGGTTTAAAAAATGACGCATACATGCGTCACTTTTTAAATATGGGGGAAAAAGGTACATGTTTGGGCTTTCCTGGGGAGCCTAGGTGGTGAGGATTGTATCTAAGTGTGCAGTGGACTAGGCTCATTGCGCCACATTATACTCAAAAATGTAAAATACATTTATTTTCCCCCAAATCGTTTTTGATATCAAATTTAGGAAACACAGCACAGATCATATTTACAATCATCTGCCTCACAACAGGGATAAGCCTGAGGCAAAATCTTGCACCTGCCTCACAACAGGAATAAGACTGAGGCAAACACTTTCACATGGAGCTTCACAATTTTACAAAATGCAATTCCTCTATGGAAACAAACTCAATATGATTCCTACACTGATTTAAAACACAGCTAACATCACTGTAAAGAGTCAAATTGACACCTGCGTCTAAGAATGCAGACAGGTATATGCTTCATGAAGCCTAGTCCACTGCACTCTTAGACACAAGCTTCACCAACTACGCTCCCCAGGAAAACCCAAACAAGTACCTTTTTGCTCCATATTTAAAAATTGATGCATGTAGGTAGATGCGTCACTTTTTAAACCTCTGCGCCACATTATAATCAAAAATGTAAAAACCAATCATTTTCTCCAAAATCGTTTTTGACATCACATTTAGGAAACACAGCACAGATCCTATTTACAATCATCTGCCTCACAGCAGGGATAAGACTGAGGCAAAATCTTGCACCTGCCTCACAACAGGAATAAGACTGAGGCAAACGCTTTCTCATGGAGCTTCACAATTTTATAAAATACAATTCTATATAACTATATAACTCAATATTTTCTTGGGAAGCATAGGTGGTGAAGCCTGTGTATAAGAGTGCAGTGGAGTTAGACATAGGTCTGATCTTCTTTGTAGTTGTGGACAGAGCTGTCTTCCACTATATTTTTCAATACAGTCCTCACCTTTTGTGCACCACTAGAGAATCCTCACCTGATCTGAAACCCTGTATTGATCGTTTGCTTTTTGTCATTGCTTTGTTGTTTGGTAATAGTGGTCTATAATGTGCTACTGTTTTTCTTTAACACAGATTGAAATCGTTATTTGAAGAAAAAGCAAAGATGCCCACAAAGGAAAGGACAAAGAAACAACGTAACCAGGAAAAATCAAAAACAGCAACGGAATTACAGCATTCTTTCACAACAGATACTTCAAAAAACAGGAACAAAGCTCCTGGTAAGACAACTAAGTCATTTTTACGCAACATATGTACATCCGGAAAAAATAATGGACACCATGTAGAAAAAGAAAATGAGAGAGTAAAATTGAAAAGGAAGGAGAGAACTTCAAAGAATCCTAAAACTGGAGCAGGAGAGAATAATATGTATAGGAATAGAAGGCAGAATCAGTTTAGAGACATTCGTAGACGAATGTTTCGCAATAGGGTGGTTTTAAATTTGTTAAAAAACATTAGGAAAGGTAAACAGAGAGCTGCTTTTTATAAGACAAAGAAAAGTGTAGAGAAGATTGTTGATCAGGCTTTTGAAGTTAAGAAAAAATTATTTATTTTAATAATCAATAGAATTAGGACACTTAACAAAACAATTGATGTTTTCAAATCAAACAGTAGATGGAAAAGAGTAATTAATCGGACTAATTTTTGTAAATCTTTTTCTGGAGAATGGATGCACAGTTCAAGTTGTGAGCCATTTTTTAATGAGGAGAGTTACTTCCAGGAGAATGATTTAGTGCATGCAGTTGACACCAGTGGTCGAGCGTATGAAGTGAAAGACGGTTGTCCGATTGAAAAAGAGAAACTTGTGCCTAGAGAACCAGAAGAGGTGTTATCTGATGGAGTTTTAGGGAGACGTACTAAGGGTCCAGTGTACACTTGGAAGTGTAGTAGTATTTGTAGTGTGCGACAGGAATCAATTGATTTGTTTTGTAATTTCTTACGTACATATAGTAAGAAAAGTCTAAAGCAGAAAATGAAGTTGTTGCAAGACTTAGATCCTTGCAGAGTGAGAGGAATCACAGGTTTGCAAGGCCATTCACTGGCTTGTCTTTCTAGAAAAGTCTGTCAGAGTGTTTTTCATCATTTTAGGATGTTAGCAGTGCATCATACCAAAATGAGGAAATTAGTGAGAATGTTGTATTATGCAAAAAGTCCAGCACTTAAGCTTAAACAATTAAACAGTGCTCTTTTGCATGGAACAGAATTAGATGTGAAGATTTGTGAAGAAATTGAGGTTTGTTATTTTCGCGAGCAAGAGGACAGTGTAGAAATTGAGACAGCAATTCAAGGTAATGTGGAAGACAATGTACAGATTTTAAATACAGAAAAGTTTGAGAAGGAAATTACCAGGTTTAAGGTGAAATCAAGTGAAAGGCCAAATTTTACTTGTGTGTGTTGTCGACGGACTCATTATAAGATTCAGACTGGATTAGTTGATTTATATGCAAAAAGTGAAAAGATGGATAATTATGAGTGGAAAGATTTAGCAACTTATTTGTGGGTGGAGAATTCTTTTGATTTGAGTTCTGATCAGCGTATTTGTAAATATTGTTATGACAAATTAAATCAAAACAGAATGCCTGCTAGAGCTGTTCATAATAATCTGGAGTTGGTAGACATTCCCCGTGAATTGATGGATTTAAATACATACGAGTCTATTTTGATTCAATGTGTCCATCCTTTTCAGGCAATTGTTCGCATGGAGCCTAAGATAGGGAAATTGCCTCCTACAGATTTGCAGAGAGGATTAAAGGGAAGAGTTGTTTATTTGCCCCTAGATTTGAAAAAATATATTGATACAATTGGTATAGAAAAAGTAGAAGAGGAATCTTTAGTTATTCTAGTTAATGGGGTTCTAACAAAGATTAAAAAAATCTGGCAAGATTTAGTGGATGTTAGGAAAGTCAAAAAGGCAACGTTGTATTTAGTCAAAAACAATGAGTACTACAAAGATGTATGTGTTGCAGCAGAGGAAACAGCTACAGATGAAAACAGTGATTGTTCAGGCGGCCAAATTGAAAAAGTTGATGTGTCTAGAAGTGAAGAAATATATGAACATTATACTGTTCATCCTTTGCATTCCAAAGAAGTAATGGGGAATGCAATTGAATTGTTTCAAATGAAAACAGCAAAAGGAAGTCCCATTAGTGTATGGGAAGAAAGTTTGGAAGCTCGTTGTTTTCCCCAACTATTTCCAACAGGTCGAGGTGGATGATATGACGATCGACCACTTCAAATTCCTGCATCTGAATATCAAACTGTAAGATTATATGCTGAAGATGCAAAGTTTCGTCAATGCATTCCCTATTTGTTTCATCTACTGTATGAAAGTGACTTGTCTGGGCTTTCTTATGCAGTAAACCATATTCTGAAAAGTGGAGCACATCTACAAAATGTTTCGGCGAGGGACTTTATGGAGAAAGTGAATCTGCAAGATAATATTTTAGAATCTCATCTAATCAATCTCATGGCATGTCAGCGTGGTACAAGTGAGTATTGGTACCGTCGCCATGGGGAATTGAAATGTATGCTAAGAAACTTAGGAACTCCTACATGGTTCCTCACTCTTAGCTGTGCCGAGTATGCATGGGAGGACTTACTTCAATTTCTACGAGAGGCCAATGCTAATATACAAAATATAGAATTCAAAACACCTGGAGAACTGTGTTCTTTGGATCCAGTGAATGTATGCAGATATTTTAATCATAGATTTGAAGCTATGATGTATTTTATTACCAACAAAAAAAATCCTCCCCTTGGAGAGGTTTTGGATTTCTTTTGGAGAAAGGAGTATCAAGCGAGAGGTGCCCCTCACATACATATGTTGTTGTGGATTAAAGATGCACCCAAATTTGGAATAGATTCGGATGAGACAGTCATGAGTTTCATTGAAGAGTATTCAACATGTGCTGTTCCGAAAACTACGGAAGAAAACAGTTTAAGGCAACAAGTTTTACGCTTTCAATCCCATCGTTGTGGAAAGTACTGTCGTCGAAAATTCAGAAACAAGGACAAGTTCTACACAAAATGTCGTTTCAGCTTTCCACGACCAGTGATTTCTAAAGGAAGAGTAAATAATTTGATGTCTTCTCTGCGACATACTGTGACGAGGAAATCACCCAAAAATACATACAATTTAAAAAGAGACGAAGAGTCCAAGTACATCAACGACTACAACCCAGTGATTTTGTCCATGTGGAATGCTAACATGGATATTCAATTCGTTGCTGACAACTCTATTGCTGTGGCTCGATATGTGACGTCTTACATCACAAAAAAAGAAAAGACAGAACTAAAGGAAATGTGGGAGGACATTTCACATGAAAATAGTCTAAGCAAGAAATTATACAGTTACAGTCTGAAGATGTTGTCGCATCGAGAAATTGGAGCGTATGAATGTTCTGATCGATTGTCGTCAACAAGTCTCTATGCCAAATCTAGAACCATCATTTGGGTGAGTCTAGGTCTTGCTGCAACACGAAATCGAGTTTTGAAATCTGTACAAGAGATAGAGTATTTGGCGGAGAAAGAACCAGAAAGTACAGATATTTTGAAGACAAACATGTTGGATACATACTATCCAAATAGAAGTCATCACCTTGAGAACGCTTGTCTCTATGAAGTTCTGCAGAGATATATTTATAAGAGGAACATCAGAGAAGATATCAATAATGGAATATATGGAGTCATTGGATGTGAAGGATGTCTAGTGAAACAGAAAAAAGGTCATTTGATTAATCATCGCAAATTGAGTCGTGATAATCCAGATAAAAGAGAATTTTATTATTTGGCTCTTTTGCAACTGTTTAAACCATGGCGTGAAGAAGAGGAACTTCTTGGAGATTTTCTCTGTTATGAAGACTCCTTTAATGCAACGAAGGATACCATAGAATGTCCTGTTTTTCCAAATTATCTGCAAATGTTGAATGAAGAAATAGAGCAAGAAGCCACAATTTCTGCAGAGATTGCGAGAGACAGTTCTCAAGGCAGTCAGAGTTCTGCTTCATTGAGTCAGGATCCACTAGGAGGACCAATTATCCAAAAGAAAGCTGCTACTGCCATGGATGAGGCCGAAAGAGCTATGGAACAAGGTCAAGATGATGAAGTTAACTTAGAAGATTTGGTGAAACAACTAAACCTTGAGCAGAAACAGATATATGACGAAGTCACAGAACAGATTGAACATGGATTCAGTCATGAGAAAAAAGAGTGCTCATGTACATCATTTAAGCCTGTTCAACTGTACGTGAGTGGAGAAGCGGGAACTGGAAAAAGTTTTCTGATTAAAGCCATTGCAACTTATCTGCAGAAAAGGACTGAATCACCGCTGTCTTGTGTTGTTACTGCTCCAACTGGGCTGGCAGCACATAACATTAAAGGGTTTACTTTACATCGTTTACTGATGCTGCCAGTGGAGCATGATAACAAATTGGAGTATCACAAGCTATCAGGAGATGCGTGTTCCGAAGTTTATGAGAGTCCTGAAGAAAATGAAACTTCTTATCATTGATGAAGTAAGCATGGTGTCAAATATCATGCTTGCTTGTGTGCATTTGAGGATGCAAGAAATTCTTAGAACAGACTATGATGTCTTATTTGGAGGAAAACATATTATTGTTTTTGGAGATCTTCTGCAGTTGACTCCAGTAAAAGGACAACCTGTGTTCAAAATACTCACTCATGAAGATACCAGGAAGTGCTTAGGGAGCATCGTTAATATATGGTTAAACTTTAAATATGCAGAACTGCTTCAAAATATGCGGTAGACAAAGGATGAAGATAATAAAAATATTCTACAAGATGTAAGGATCGGAAAAGTAAGTCAGCAAGGGAAAGAAGCTTTACATGCACGATTAATTTCAAATTTGTACCCAAATGAAAACATTCTTCCAGAGAACATATTTAAGAAAATTAACGAGAAGAAATCTGGCATATGTTTGTTGCCAACTCTTAAAGAATGTTCCATGTTCAACAACAAAATGTTACAGTTAGAAAATGAAGAGATAGTGAAACTGGAAGCTATTGATAAAATAGAGCATATGAGAGCAACAATTATTTTGTATGAAAATTTGAAATCAAAATTGGATTCATTAGAGAAGACTATATCTAAAACTGCTGGTTTTGAAAAGACTCTGAATGTGTGTTTGAATTGTCGTGTCATTTTAAGAAGGAATTTAAATGTTGAAAGAGGTCTGGTAAATGGAGCAATGGGTTATGTTGTCGGTTTTGTGAATTACAAAAATAGAGATGGAATTGAAATTTTAAAAATTAAATTTGATGACATTGATGAAATAGAACAAATTTGTCGTTGTTCAGCTAGATTTTTGCTCGTGAAAGACTTATATGTTTCCTATTTGTTTGGCATATGCGGTGACAATTCATAAGTCTCAAGGTTTAAGTGTAGATAGCGCTTTGGTGAACATTGGAAGTTCTGTGTTTAAAGAGGGTATGGCATATGTGGCATTATCACGAGTCAGAACTTTATCAGGATTGTACTTGATTGAGTGTGATGAAACAAATATTTGTGCAGATTTAGATTGTGTAAAAGAATACAATAGGTTAAGAAGAGAGTATGCTCTACATTTGCCTCAATATCCTCTGATTGAAAAACGTGTGGTAGGCCGAAAAAGAAGAAATGAGAGTAATTGCAGTGAAGTATCAGCAAAAAGGCATAAAGTAGATAAAAGTGTAATTGTAAAGAGAAACAAAAAGGATTCTGTTGAAGATGTTGTTGGATTTCAGTTTGAAAACAGTTCTGGTGTCAACTGCTATGCTAATGTAGTAGTTAATGTTGTTTTTTTTCTTCAAAATTTACAAAGACAGATTGTTGAAAATCGGGAACAAACATTGTGCTGTTTATTGAATTCTGTGTTAGACAAATGTAGTAATGATAGAGCTAAAATAGAAAGTGTTTCAGTAATTAGAAATCTTCTAGATATATGTTCAGGTCAAAATCAATTTTCACAGAATATTCAGCAGGATTGTCAGGAATTTTTAATGTATATGTTTGATGTATTACAAGATGAAGGAGTAGATATAAAAAATCTATTTGGCCTTTCTTATCAATGGCAACATGACTGTGATAACTGTGCTTCATCAAGTACTACTAGAATAGACTCTGAAAGATTTATATATTTAACTTTACCAGACTGCAAATCAGTGTCTTTCAATAATCTAGTTAAAGCAGCGGATCACAATATGGTGTGTACCCAATGTAAGTCTGCAATGCTGTCCACATTATTTCTACAAAATTATGGTCACTATGTTATTTTAATGTTCCAACGATGTAGACCTGATGGAACTAAATTGATAACTTCTATTAAAAATGTTGTGGCTTCTCACTTATCGATATCAGGAAGAACCTTTGCAACTGTAGCTATTATTTTTCATGACGGTCCTTCTACAACATCAGGGCATTACACATGCTATTTAAAAACTTCTAAAGGTTGGACCCAATGTAACGACAATCATTTGACTTTCAAACAACGTTTGCCTTTTGGCTTTATAAATTCATATCTAGTGTTTTTACAGCCAAAATTTAGGTAAAGGTAATTGGCCTATGAAGACGGGAGGAGTACTCATATATACTCATACATCTGACACTATTAGGCCAAATGGAAAGGTGCAAGAATGAGTAAAGAGTCATTTTTTTTTTTTTAAATATATTTTTATTGCAGGAATTAGTAAATCGTTACAAAATCGACCAGCATAATAACACAAGCAACATCAGCGAAATACAACCCTCTGTCCCCGCACCGTAAGTTCCGTACACAGCCTTCCGGCCCACAACCCTGGGGTCGGGCGGCGAAATTCAATGGGGGCTCAGAAGGATGTCAGAGCTGGTCCGGATGATCCACTGTCCGTCATCTGCATTTCCAAACAAGCCTATAAACCCAAAAGAAAACCCCCCACCCTCAAAATACTACTAACCAAAGTAAATCCCACCCAACCCCGCCATCAGCGCACGAGAACAACCGCAACAGGATCTACTATGGGACCCACGGGGAAAGCAACAGGACTAATAGTGCAAATGTTTTAATGGGACTCAGGGCGAGCCGCTTCTTCACCTTCAGAGTCGCTGGGGGCGCAATAATCCCTGAGGGCCTGCACTAACGTTTCCCACTCCAACGCTGCCTCCTGCGCCTTCTCATTACGCTGCCTCCAAGCCAGTTGGTATCTCAGGGTGCTCTCCCCCGCCGCCCACTTCAAGAGCTCGCTGTGCCATCGACTTCCTGTCGGACCAACACGTGCCTTCCAGTTCCTGGTCACCTCTCGCTTAGCAAGAAGGAGCCCTAGGTCGATAAATTTGCTGGAGATTTTATTCTTGGGGGTATGAGGGAACCAGTGTAGGAGTCCCACCGCCGCATCAAATGATAAGGATCTCCCCGTCACCTCCTCCAGGGTCTTCCCCACTTCCACCCAGTAGGATGATAATCCCGGGCAGGCCCATAGCATGTGGAGGAGGTCCGCCTCCTGAGCCGGGCACCTAGGGCAATCCGCCGAATTCGTGGCAAAATATCGCTTAATTTTCACTGGGGTCAGATATGCTCTATGGAGAACGTAATAGTGGACCAGCTGGAAACGGGCGTGGCGTGTGCCCCTCCAGGCTCGCCGCACCAACTGGGACCAGGTCATCTCCGGGATCTCCCTGCCAATGTCCTCCTCCCAGCGGTTTCTCAAAGTAGTGAGAGGAGCCAACCCCTCGTTGATCAATCTGCCGTAAAGGCAAGTGACCGCCTTCACCGTGCCCGCAGACATCATCACGTATTGGCACACCGGAGATAAGGCGGGTTCCTCCTGCCCGCTCTTCCAGTGCGCCTGGATCGCTCGAACAATGGCCGAGTGCAACAGAAAGTCACCACGGGGGATCTCGAAGCGGTCGATAAGATCCTGGAAGTGCAAGAGCGCCCCGTCCTCATACAGATCCCCAACCAGCTGTAAGCCGGCGTCCTCCCAGGCCGCCAATCGTGACCAATCGCCTCCATGGGGGAGGGCCGTCAGCATCCCCAAAGGTATTTCGGGCGCATATGGTGTTCTCAGACGGCCTCGGGCGTGAGCCCGATTCCAACAAAGGCGGACGGTCCGCTCCTCCAACGACAGATCCCGCAGGGCCAAACGTTGTCGCAGCGCTATGAAGGAGAGAACATGCCTGGCCATGCCCGTCCCCCTTCTGTCTTCCGGGCCTCGGAATTCCCGGGCGATCGCCTGGGTGAAGGTCTGGAGCTGCGCCGCCAGATAATACTTTTCGAAGTCCGGCACCGCAAGCCCCCCCTCATCTTTCGGCCTCATCAGGGTCTTGAGGGCCACCCGACGGCGGCCCGAGCCCCAAAGGAATCCGACCACCATAGATAAGAATGAGTAAAGAGTCATGACTAAAAAAAAGGAGTATATTAAAATTTTGAAAATATTTCAGATGTTCTTGGAGCTTTTCTTGTAGAAAGTCGATGAAATGGATTTCTAAGTGAACAGCAAAATACTATGTAACGAGAAAAGGACCTCCATGATATACTATTTGGCCTCAAGGAAAAGTAAGTCAATCAAAGATTAGCGTACATTTGTCATTTGTCAGTATGTAATAGTTTTTTTAAAACACAATCTTTTAGATTGTGTTTTTTTTTCCCGCTGTCATATGATGAGTAATTTGAACTCACTGCTTTAAGTGAAATTCAATATATTCTGAGAACAGCAAAAATAAACTATGTAACATGTTGTAGAAATTATTCTATACTTTGGATTGTGTAAATTAAATTGTATTCCCATTCTCTGACACTTACTTTCCTTTTTTCATCTTCTTTCAGCTCTTTTTACTCACTTATAATGTCTTTCTCTCACTCTCTGTAACCCCCGTTCCCTTACTCCACTTCTTTGACAACCCCTCATTTTCATTTCAACTGTGTGTATCCCGTCTCTCCCTTGCATAACTTTTCAGCTTTCAGTCTTTCTGCTTTTCTTCTCTTTTCCGTATTTTCCTCCTTTGCTCTTTTAGTAATTCCTGTTTACTCACTCAGCAGTATTATTGCACTCTGTCACTATAAATCACCCACTCTCCTTAGCTTATCTTTGTTTGCTCTTTACTTTTGACCTCTTCTCTCTGTTTTTCGTTCACTACTTCTATGTCCTCAGTGCCTCACTCTACTTGTGTTATTTTCACTTGTGTTTATCTACCTTCTATCACTTCTTTTACAACAACTTCACTGCTCCTCTCTCATCGTTCTTCATCCCATTTCTTTTACTCTGGTTCCGTTACTATCCATCATTTCCTTTCTTTCAATGTCCTTCTCTTTACTTTCATCCCCAAATTATTTTCTCTCAGTACCACTGTTTTAGTAGTCTTTTCCTCTCTTTCCTTTTTTTTTGCAGACTTACTTTTTTTCTTTTCTCACTCATTGTACTCCACCTCACTCAGTTTTTCTCTTAGTGTGTCTACGTTATAACTTCCTCAGTCCATTTCCTTCAATTGTTGTATATTATTCTGTCTCCCTTCATCATTTTACTGTATGACTGTTCTTCTCTTACTCTCAGTTATCTTCTATTCCTCATTCTTCTAAATGCATCCTTAATTAGACTGTTTTCTGTCTCAGTCATTATCTTTTTACTTACTTCTTTTTCCTGATTTAGTTTAGCTAACTCACATTGTTTTAGTATCTTTCTTACCTTCAGTTCATTTCTCTGTACTTCTCTCTCTTTTTCTTAGTGAATCTATATGCCTTACTCTTTGTAATTTGTTCTCCTTCTATTTCTTTTTCCCTCTTTTTGTCCTTCTACCTTAGTTTATTTCCCTTTCTGTGTTCTTCACTCAAACTTTATTTCTAAATAGAGTGGTATGATGTTTTTAGCTCTTCATTTGTATCTTTTAATTTAAAATACATATTTTACTAATTATAACTTATTTTTTTTCTCTCTTTCACAGATACCAACTGTAGTAAAAAAAAATATAGTTACATTTATTATATGGTAAGTATGACTAAAAAATTGTAGTTTGTTATCACCCTTTGCTTTAAGGTCACTAACATTTTCTCAATCTACCTCACTCCTGTGTTTGTACTCTGCTTCTCTCACTTATTGTTATTCTCCATGTTTACTCCCCTTTCATTATTTACCCTCTCATATTCAACTTCTTTTGATCCCTATTCTTTACTTCACTTACCCTCTGTTCCCTTCCTTTGCTTCTTTACTCATTCTCTTTTTCTTAATTATTTACCTTACTCCTACACATATACCTCATCCCCTTCCCAACACATACACACACCTGTAACATACACCCCACACACACACCACACCTACACCTCATACACACAAAAAAAACCTCCCACACACACTCCTCAAAAACACACACACATTCCATACACACACATACATCGAACACATATACACCCCACACTCATACACTTCTCACACATATTTCACACACCCTCATCTCTACCCACACCAAAACACTCCACACAACCACACCCACAGACACACCTTACACACCCACTGTTAGAAGGGGCAATCTCCGAGGGCCAGGTTGTGCTCACCCAGACACCCCAAGATCCACCTCTCCCACAGAACTTGCCGAGTCTTGATTGTGAGGTCCTCGCCGGGGAGGCCTTTGGGTTTGGGATCGTACACACTGAGCTCACACCACACTATGAACAGACACCACACTGTTGGGTTTTAGGAACAAGTTCTTTATATAAGCAAGTAATGAAGGAAGCACTCTTATATACACAGTGGCAACAGGACCACAAAGTCTCTGAGGATTCGGGAAGGGGGAAGCGGGACAGTCTTTTAGTCTCTGGGTCCGTACGAGGCGTACCCCATGCACAGCTCTCAATCCTCGAGCCGGGGGGTACGGGATGGTGGTCGTACTGGCTGCCTCACCTTCGTCGAGTCGGCCCGGTCGTGATGGTGGTCTCGATGGTCCAGCCGGACCAGAGTACTCCTCGAGCCGCGACGAGGTCAGCAGGGCTCGATCGGGAGAGGTTCGTGAGAGCCGCGACAGCATCAGCAGGGCTGGGATGGTCTTAGAGGTCGAGCCGCGACAGCGTCAGCAGGGCTCGGATGGTCTTAGAGGTCGAGCCGCGACAGCATCAGCAGGGCTCCGGGGGTCTTTAGAGATCGAGCCGCGACAGCGTCAGCAGGGCTCCGGTGGTTCAGTTCCTTAAGGCGAAGAAGGAGCCGCGACAGCGTCAGCAGGGCTCAGAGGTTCCAGGTGAGTCTTCTTAGGGTCAGCCGCGATCAGATCAGCAGGCTTCAGGTCCAAGATACAACTGCCCGCTAGTTGTCAGGCGGGCCCAGTTATAGTCCTTTGGCTCTTTGATCTCCGGACCCTCGCAGGCAGAGGTCTCCGGCCCTGGGTGCTGGTCGATGGCGAGGTCCGGCGGTTGGCTCTTTGATCCCTTTGAAAGATGGGTCCGGGAATTTCCAGACGCCCAGCGGGTCTGGAGCCAGCCCTCGGGGAGGCCAGAGGGGTGATCGAAACTGGCCCACAGGGGAGGGCCAAAGGTGTGACGAGAACCAGCCCCTCAGGGGAGGCCGGAGGTGCCATCGAAACTCCCTGGCTTATCTCACTCGGGGAGCCCTTTACCCCCCAGCCGGGACTGGCGCGCCTTTGGAGTCTGGGTTTCGCTGGGGACGGGGTCACGCTAGGCCCAGGGAGACAGGGAAGTCAGGAAGGGAAGATGGCGTCCGGGCCTTGTGGGGCATGCAAGGTTAGGCGCTCGGAGCCGGGAGTGGAGCGGGGAAGGCAGGCCTGGTCGAGGTTCCAGGGGGATCTAGGCTTAACTGGGGTAGGACGACCAGGCTCGGGTTGCAGGCTACACTAATGGGGAGACTGCGCAGGGGACTCGGGGGACAGGCCTACGCTCACAGGGTATGGAGGGACAGAGGTGAACCGGGTCCAACACGCGTCCCCCCCAGCTGAAGGCGGGGAGAACTACCCATCCTCTTGGGGGTTCTCTTCGCTGAGGCGGAAGAATCGGGACAGGCCGTCAGCGTTGGCGTGGTCCGCGCCCGGCCGGTGTTTGACAGTGAAGTCCATCTCCTGGAGGGAGATGGACCAGCGCAGCAATTTGGGATTCTCCCCTCTCATCTGCATTAGCCACCGGAGAGGTCGGTGGTCGGTCTGGACCCGGAAGTGAGTACCGAACAGGTAGGGCCTCAGCTTCTTCAGGGCCCAAACTACCGCGAAGGCCTCCCGCTCGATGGTGCTCCACCTTTGTTCTCGAGGGAGTAGCCTCCGGCTAATGAATGCCACTGGGTGGTCTAGGCCGTTCTCATTCACCTGGGACAGGACGGCTCCGATGCCATGCTCGGACGCGTCCGTCTGGACTACAAACTCTCGTGAGTAGTCGGGGCCTGCAAGATGGGGGCAGTGCACATAGCGTCTTTTAATGTTTCGAACGCCTCTTGGCAGGCGGGGGTCCAGCTGACTTTCTTCGGCTGGTTTTTGGAGGTTAACTCCGTGAGGGGGGCTACGATGCTGCCGTAACTCTTGATGAACCGGCGGTAGTACCCCGTGAGCCCCAGAAACGCCCGCACTTCCGTCTGGGTCGTGGGGGCCTCCCAGGCCACGATGGCATCGATCTTGGGCTGGAGGGGGGCTACGAGGCCGCTTCCGACCTGGTGCCCGAGGTAGATTACGGACCCTTGTCCGATCTGGCACTTGCTTGCCTTAATGGTGAGACTGGCCCTTCTCAGGGCCGTCAGCACCGCCCAGAGGTGCTGGAGGTGCTCGGGCCAGTGGGAACTGTACACTGCGATATCGTCCAGATACGCAGCGCTGAACTCTTCCAACCCCGCCAGTACCTGGTTCACCAGTCTCTGGAAGGTGGCGGGGGCGTTCTTCATCCCGAAGGGCATCACCCGGAAATGGTAGTGACCATCCGGGGTGGAAAAAGCGGATCTTTCCTTTGCTCCCTCGGTGAGGGCGATCTGCCAGTATCCACTGGTCAGGTCGAACGTGCTAAGGAAGCGAGCAGCCCCGAGGCGATCGATAAGCTCGTCGGCTCGGGGGATGGGATGAGCATCTGTTCTGGTGACTGCGTTGAGCCCGCGGTAGTCAACGCAGAACCTCAGCTCGGGAACAGCACCGGGGGTGGCTGCCTTCGGAACCAGGACCACGGGGCTAGCCCATGGGCTGTCAGAGGCTTCGACCACCCCGAGAGCTAGCATCTTTGATACCTCGGCCTTGATACAGGCCCGGACTCGGTCAGGGACGCGGTAGGCTCGGTGCCGTACCGGTGGGCTGTCCCCGGTGTCCACGTCGTGGACGCACCAGTTGGTGACGCCGGGGGTGAGGGAGAAGAGGTCCGAGAACTGTCCCAACAACTGGCGACAGTCCTCGCGCTGCTAGGGAGAGAGGGAGGAGGAGAGACTCACTCCCTCTACGGAGCCGTCTTTCTCTCTGGTACACAGGAGATCGGGGAGAGGCTCCGTTTCTTCTTCTTCCCCATCATCCGTGGCGAGGAGCAAGCTCAACTCGGACCAGGCGAAGTGGGGCTTGAGGCGGTTCACGTGAAGGACCCGCAAGGGGTTCCTGGGGGACTCTACATCGATGATGTAGGTCACCTGACTCTTGCGCTCTACCACCTTGAAGGGCCCTGTCCACTTGTCTTGCAGGACACAGGGCTCTACGGGGGCCATAACCCAGACCTGCTGTCCGGGCTGAAACTCGATCAGAGTGGCATTTTGGTCATACCACCGTTTCATTTCTTCTTGGCTGGCTTCGAGGTTTGCCTCGGCCAGCTCTCGGAACTTCCTCGTCTGGTTCCGGAGGGCCAAAATGTATCGAAACACATCGGGAGGGGGCTCTGGGGCCGCCGTCTCCCACCCTTCCTTGACCAGGGTGAGGGGTCCCCGGACGGGGTGCCCGTAGATCAGTTCGAAGGGGCTGAACCCCAGGGATTTCTGGGGAACTTCGCGGTACGCAAAGAGGAGACAGGGAAGGAGGACGTCCCACTTACGCCTCAGGGGCTCTTCGAGTCCCATGATCATTCCCTTGAGGGTCCGGTTGAAGCGTTCCACCAGGCCGTTACCCTGGGGGTGGTATGGGGTGGTGAACTTGTACGTCACCCCACATTGTCGCCAAAGGGACTTCATGTATTTCGAGATGAAGTTGGTCCCTCGGTCACTGACGACCTCTCGAGGGAATCCCACCCGGGAGAAGATGGCCATGAGGGCCGGCCCCACTACGGGGGCGGTCACCGTTCGGAGGGGAACGGCTTCGGGGTATCGGGTGGCATGGTCTACCAGCACCAGGATAAAGCGGTGCCCCAAGGAGGTTCGGGGGTCAAGTGGGCCCACAATGTCGATTCCCACCCTCTCAAAGGGGGTACTGACCACGGGGAAGGGTTGGAGAGGAGCCTTGCGCTTCCCTCCGCTCTTTCCGCTGGACTGACAAGTGGGGCAGGATTTACAGTGGGCCTCCACATCGGAGCGCATGTCCGGCCAGTAGAAGTGGGTGACCAGGCGCTGGTACGTTTTGTCTTGTCCCAGGTGTCCCGCCAGGGGTACGTCATGGGCCAGGTTCAGGAGAAAGCCGCGGAAGCGTAGGGGGACCACCAGCACTCGGCCGGACCCTAGCTCGGCGGACTTTTGCTCGCTGTATAATAGGCCCTTTTCCCAATAGATAAAGTGGGAGCCGGACTGGTCACCGGCGGCCTGGGCGGCGGCCTGCTGCCGCGGCCCCACCAGGGATGGGCAGGATGTCTGCTCTAGGCAGAACTCTTCTCGGGACGGTCCCCCTTCCTGGCGCCATTGGGCCAGCTCAGGAAGGTCGTCCAAGCTCGGGGTCGGTTCGACGTCGGGGCCGATGGGCCCTGCGTCGAGGGGGAAGCTCTCCCCGGGGAATAGCTCAGGGGTCTCAAAGGGTTCAGGGACCTCGGGGTCCTCGGGGGTCGCCGGGGCCGCCTCTAAGGTCACCCCTTCGGGGGCGGTCCTTCGGGCGATCATCGACCGGATGCTCACACAGGCCCACTCGGGCAGGCCCACCATCTCTAAGTGGGTCCTTTTCTCAACCCGCTGCCATGGGGAGCTCTCTAGATCGTTGCCGAGCAGGCAGTCCACCGGCATGTCGGAGGGGACCGCCACCCGTAACTCTCCAGAGACGCCCCCCCACTCGAACGGGACTTGAGCTATCCGGCAGGTGCGGACGGAGTTATCGGCTGCGATCACCCTGCAGGAGATGTGGGGAACAATCTGGGCTTCGGTGACGAGGTGCCGTTTGACGGCGGTGATACTGGCCCCAGTGTCTCGGAGCGCCCCTATGTGATGGCCATTGACAGTCACCTGCTGCCGGTACTTCTCTGTGTTGTCGGGTAGGGGAGCTCCGGGGACCATCTCCCTATCACCCAAGGAGACTAACATCATAGCTGCGGGTTCAGCTCCCTCGAACTCTTCCTCCCCCTCCTCTTCTAGGGCTACGGAGGTGATGTGGCGCACTGGGGGCCCTGCAGCGGCAGGCTTCTGGAACAAGGGGCAGCGGGGGTCATTGGCATAGTGCCCGGGTTTCTGGCAATGGTAGCAGGCTTGGCTGACCCGGGGCCCTGGCCTAGCTGGGGGAAACCCTGCGCGCGCTGTGGGAGGCGAGGTACCTGGCTGGTTTCTGGGGGGACTGCGCGGGGACCCTACCTGGGAACCCCTCTGTCTATTCTGACCCCCTCCTCCCCTCGGGCGGGATGGTCCTTGTTCGTTTCGGCCAGTGTCCCCCCCGGGCCCCCGGGGTACTCTGGTGCTCACCCAGCGATCGGCCTCGACGGCCAGCTTCCGGGGGTCGGCCAACTTGCTGTCCAGGAGGTGCTGTCGGAGTTCCACAAAGCAACTCAGGGACAAGTGCTCATACGCAATGAGGTCGATGAGCCCCTCGAAGGTGGATACTTTGCTGCCCTTGATCCACCCTTCCAAGGCCCGGCTGTAGAAATTGACATATTCTACCCACGTGGTGCCGGGGATCTTCTTGCATTCTCGGAAGCGTTGGCGGTACATTTCTGGAGTGAGCCCGTACCTTGTGAGGAGGGCCTCTTTCATGTGGCTGTAGGAGGTCTGTTCGGCAGACGGTAGGTCGAGTAGGGTGTCTCTCCCCTCACTCAGGAATCGACCCCACAGCCCGGCTCCCCAATCTTTCTGTGGAACTCGGTGTGAGGTCATAGCTACCTCGTAGGCCTTGAACCATTGCTGGATGTCATCGTTTTTATAATATTCTTTGACCACATCCTTGGGGATGTGGACCTTGGGTTCCACTGGGGGACCAGACTCTCGGGTCGCTGCTGTTTGGTTGCCTTCGTTCCGGGCCTTTAGTTCGATTTCCAATACGCTGCGCTCGTGCTCCAGCTGGAGCTTCTTTCCGTCGTGTTCTCGCTGGAGCTTCTTCTCCTCCAGTTCTCCTTGCAGCCGCAGCTGCTCGATGGCTAGCTTCTTCTCGGCCAGCTTGAGTTCTCCTTCCATTTTCAAACGGGCTAGTTCTAGCTCGTGGTTTCGGTTGCGTTCTCGGTCGGTCATCTCTTCTCGAGACAGACCTCTCTCGGGGCTGTAAGTCCGCGTCGGGGACTCAGCTCTTTCTTGCTCTGGGGCGTGGGTTTCGATCAGGGGTGCTCCCCCTCCATCGGCTTCCGTCGGTGCTGGAGGTTGGGCTCCGGTCTCCACCCAGGCTGTTAGAGCTTGTTGGAAGTCCTCTTTGGTGTTTAATCCCGTTGACGGGATATGGAGATCTTTGCAGAATTGCTTGAGCTCACGGTGCGAATAGTCTCCCAGAAGCTCCATCTGGAAGGTGGTCTTGTCGGTAGTGACGCTCATGGCTGCTCTTTGTTCGGGTAGTGTGTCAGTACTGTACGATCCCTAGACGTAGGTTCTTATCGCGACGCTGCCACCAATGTTAGAAGGGGCAATCTCCGAGGGCCAGGTTGTGCTCACCCAGACACCCCAAGATCCACCTCTCCCACAGAACTTGCCGAGTCTTGATTGTGAGGTCCTCGCCGGGGAGGCCTTTGGGTTTGGGATCGTATACACTGAGCTCACACCACACTACGAACAGACACCACACTGTTGGGTTTTAGGAACAAGTTCTTTATATAAGCAAGTAATGAAGGAAGCACTCTTATATACACAGTGGCAACAGGACCACAAAGTCTCTGAGGATTCGGGAAGGGGGAAGCGGGACAGTCTTTTAGTCTCTGGGTCCGTACGAGGCGTACCCCACGCACAGCTCTTAATCCTCGAGCCGGGGGGTACGCGATGGTGGTCGTACTGGCTGCCTCACCTTCGTCGAGTCGGCCCAGTCGTGATGGTGGTCTCGATGGTCCAGCCGGACCAGAGTACTCCTCGAGCCGCGACGAGGTCAGCAGGGCTCGATCGGGAGAGGTTCGTGAGAGCCGCGACAGCGTCAGCAGGGCTCGGATGGTCTTAGAGGTCGAGCCGCGACAGCGTCAGCAGGGCTCGGATGGTCTTAGAGGTCGAGCCGCGACAGCGTCAGCAGGGCTCCGGGGGTCTTTAGAGATCGAGCCGCGACAGCGTCAGCAGGGCTCCGGTGGTTCAGTTCCTTAAGGCGAAGAAGGAGCAGCGACAGCGTCAGCAGGGCTCAGAGGTTCCAGGTGAGTCTTCTTAGGGTCAGCCGCGATCAGATCAGCAGGCTTCAGGTCCAAGATACAACTGCCCGCTAGTTGTCAGGCGGGCCCAGTTATAGTCCTTTGGCTCTTTGATCTCCGGACCCTCGCAGGCAGAGGTCTCTGGCCCTGGGGGCTGGTCGGTGGCGAGGTCCGGCGGTTGGCTCTTTGATCCCTTTGAAAGATGGGTCCGGGAATTCCCAGACGCCCAGCGGGTCTGGAGCCAGCCCTCGGGGAGGCCAGAGGGGTGATCGAAACTGGCCCACAGGGGAGGGCCAAAGGTGTGACGAAAACCAGCCCCTCAGGGGAGGCCGGAGGTGCCATCGAAACTCCCTGGCTTATCTCACTCGGGGAGCCCTTTACCTCCCAGCCGGGACTGGCGCGCCTTTGGAGTCTGGGTTTCGCTGGGGCCGGGGTCACGCTAGGCCCAGGGAGACAGGGAAGTCAGGAAGGGAAGATGGCGTCCGGGCCTTGTGGGGCATGCAAGGTTAGGCGCTCGGAGCCGGGAGTGGAGCGGGGAAGGCAGGCCTGGTCGAGGTTCCAGGGGGATCTAGGCTTAACTGGGGTAGGACGACCAGGCTCGGGTTGCAGGCTACACTAATGGGGAGACTGCGCAGGGGACTCGGGGGACAGGCCTACGCTCACAGGGTGTGGAGGGACAGAGGTGAACCACGCCACGTGGCCGGGTCCAACACCCACACTCCGACCTACACCCACTAACTCCCTGTAAGTCACACACACTGCATTACTTATCTTTTTTTGCTGTTGTACTCAAGCCCATTCAGGTACTGTTTCCTTTACTCTCTTTGTCCTCTCTCTTTGTCACTCACCATGTGTTATCCTAATTCAATATTTCTCCCTCTATCACCCCTCTTTACTTTTACTATGGGTAGCGCACCGGGGAGCGTAACAAGGGGAAAACAAAGAGAAACAGTAAAATAATATTTTAGAGTGCTTTGAGGTAGGGTAGCTGTTGTGTTGTGTGGGTGATTTACTTACTGCACTCCTTCCACTCCTTTTCTCAGTACCTCTGGTCTCACAGTTCTTCATTCCCATTCACTCAGTCCGTCTATCTTACTGTAATTGTCTCTGTCTCTTCACTCTTTCACTACTTGTTCATTATGCTTTCTCCCTGAAGTTCAAGCACACTACGTTATTTACATTTCTTTGCTGCTTCAATTATTCCCTTTCTGTTACTTCTTCTTTTCTTCTTTTATTTTTTTCTCTCTGTCAATCCACATGTTTTAACTTTATTCGATGTTATCCATCTTATTTCATCCCTCTTTAGTTATGCACACTACTTTTTTCTCTCTCCCTTACCAGTGTTATTTAAATCTGGTTCCGTTATTACCTTTTATTTGTACATCATTTTTTCTCTTTCCTTTTACTCTTTACAGCCACTCACATTCTTCATGTGCCTCTGCTTTAGTATTCTTCTTCTCTCTTTCTTTGTTTCACAGCCTTATATTTTTTTCATTTTCTCTCTTACACTTTGTTATATCTTTTACACTGTTTTACTATGTATTACACAGTACATCTGTGTTGCTCTCTCTTGCTGTCTGTCTCTTAACATTACTCTCTCTTTCTCTTTCTCTTATGCTCTCCTTCTCTTGTATTTTTTTTTCTTTTTTTTTGTGTTGCGCTAACGGGGCGCTCACCCGTGCGCGTACCGGGAAGCGCACCCATGAGAAAAATGAAGTCAAGAGTGATAAAAATTGTAGTAATTTTTTAAAAATGGGAAGTAGTTCTGAAAAGAACTTTTTTTTAATGTTTTTGTTGTTTTATATTTTTTTTATTTTTCTGAACATTTTGTTTTGTATTTTTTGAACAATTTTATTTTTTTTTTGTTTTTTTTGGGGGGGAACAACGAAAAACAGGCATTAGAAAGGGCTCAACAGGAGCAAAAAATGTTTTATTTCTTGGGGCGTTTTGAGCACTTGTGGTTCTCAAATGCTCTATTGATCAAATTGATACTCATATTCGCACATGAAAGTAGGTCACCACAATAAAGGCACACTATCTTCATGTGCACAAAATTCTGTTGGATATTTGGGACCGTCTCCCTCGCCTCTGGTCCCGATAGAGTTACCTGTGCCGATGTACTGGCCACAGGAGTTGGTGGGTTATCTTGGAGGTGACGCATCTCTGCAACGCTGTAATTGAGTGGATGCCACCTCTGCATATGACGGTGCATAGTATAGTTACCATAACTATACTTTTTGTCTGTACCTCTAGACAAAACATCTTTACAAATGAGGCATGTCACATGTCGGGCATTGACCTTTTTTTGGCCTTGAGGGTATGAATAAAATTGCCAAATAAAACTGTCTTTGTGGTGGGATTTCCGGGGCTCTTCACGTAAGAACTGCCTCGGCTGTACGTCTTCTTCCTCTTCTTCTTCCTCTTCCTCTGGGTTGGGAAGGAACTGTGGAGGTGGTCCTTCCTTCCTAGGTGGTTGTGGTGGTGGTGGGGGTCCACCAGCTGCAGTTACTACAGATGCCATAACTAAGGTCTTCCTCTCACAAAGATGAAAGTCAGAGTGAGGAAAGAAGGAGGGCTTTTCATCATTTGGGAAAAAAAAAGTTCTAAACCAATGAAAAGTGTTATTTACAGGTCACATGACCTGTTACGCTTACGTTACGCGTCCCGCTCCGCGCCCGGAGCGCTTCCGGTGTGCTGCGCTTCGCGCCTCGTTCGCGCACCGGAGCACTTCCGAGTGCGCAAACGCGGCGCGTCATAAGACGCATTACGTGGCAACGCGATACGTCGCGCTTACTTGACGCATCACGATGTTGTTCTCAAACGCGGCAGTTGTGCAAACGGTACGTTTCCCGGTACGCGGACCAGGTCGCGGCATAAAAATGAGCTAACGGGAAGCTACCCGGTGCGCGGACCGGTAGCGAAACAAAAATATATATATATATATATACATAAAAAAATTATATTAAATACATATAAAATATATTTTTCCTTTAAAATAAGAATACATTTAACAGCTTTTAATATTTGCTATTAAAAAACCATTGAAATTCACTGAAAAAAC
Source organism: Lissotriton helveticus (assembly GCF_964261635.1). Classification (NCBI taxonomy): domain Eukaryota; kingdom Metazoa; phylum Chordata; class Amphibia; order Caudata; family Salamandridae; genus Lissotriton; species Lissotriton helveticus. The sequence continues at coordinate 647,309,259 of NC_136070.1, forward strand.
CATAGGTTATAGACCATATATAGTTAGGAATTAGCATTTACAAAACCTTGAAAATTCACTGAAAAAACCATAGGTTATAGACCATATATAGTTAGGAATTAGCATTTATAAAACCTTATTTTACTCACACAAAACCATTGAAATTCGCATATATAGTTAGTTGCACTAACTATATATTTCGCGCACCCGCAATCCACTGCTGATGACGTCACATATTACATCATTCATGACATGGTCAGTGACATCACTGATGACATCACTGATGACATCTCAAATCTATCCATCGGGATTGGGATGTTTTCTTTTTTAAGGAGTGGCTGTTTTTCCAAAGGATTATGTAATGTAAATAGCGGCCAATTTAGAAGCAATAATTTTGTTTCTATATTTGCAAGTAGGCATGTGCTTTGTGCTAAAAATACCGCTTTGTTTTACAAGTATTTATGCCGAATCCGCTGGAAATAGCACCTCTTCCATATCCATTGTCATGTGACCTCCATGATGATGTCAGGGGCGCGGGCACTTGTATTCACTGCATAAAAATAACAAAAAAATGTAACCGCTCTGCATGTGAACAAGGGCTCTTATAGCCCGAAACGAGTCATGGCTGTTTTCCTGTGCCAATAAACCATCTTATGGCCAGATCCTGTGGTCCGTCTCCTGTTACTTTGCTTCGCCGGTCTTAACAGATTTGGAGGTGGCTTAAGGAGTGTTTCTGCGCATATATATAAGCATGAGAACAAGGGTTGTTCAAGCCCGAAACGCATCTTGCCCTTCTATCCAGCTGAAATGCAATAAAGAACCTGTAATTCGACCTGGTGATCCGTCTCCTGCTTGCTTCGCTGATCCGAGTTGGGATTGGAGGTGGCGTTTTGGAGTTTTAGCGCATATATATATATATATATATATATATATATATTTTTTTTTTTTCTTCTTATAAACAAAAAACCCTGCTGTCGCAAAGCCAAAGGCACAATCAAGGGTCTGGTATGAAGTTACTTTATTCCATTACCACTGTGTACCAGACTCCTGAGTGCGCTATTGGCTGTGCGACGGCAAGGATATATACACTTCATTAGACTGCAAAAATGACTTAATTTGCTAAACAGTTGTAGACCCCTTTATTAGGTGTTGCAGACCCCTAGGGATCTGTGGACCCCATATTAAAAAGATGCTGGCCTACAATAGAATGTTGCAAGTCAAGTTTGCAGTGAGACATGGCCATCCCAGGCCTTGATTGCACACAGTATTTAAAGGTGTGATAAACATCACACCACTTATAACGGCGATCCCTGGTCAAACCGGTGTTTGCACAGGGATCGTAAATTACATAAGCATTAGCAATCGAAGCCTTACCCTGTTATCTTATCCAAGTCTATTAAAAAGCATGCATTCTAGTTTATAAGTATGCACATCGCAACTAGAGGCAATTTATTTTGTGGTGTGCTCTATATGTGTGATTTACAGCAATAACAAATGTTTGAGAGTGAGTGAGCTAGGATTTGGAAAAGGTGCCTATCAGATCGAGGTAATAAAATATTTATGCGAGTGGAGCTGACCTCGATTTCAATGCAAAGCCTAAAAACGTGATGATTTTTTTTTGTCTCACCACCATCCACGCCGGGCCTTTGCCACCCACCCTTGTGTATATCTTTCCTTAATGGGAAAATGTAGCCTGATTTGGCAGGATATTTAAGAAGCTTTGCTACTCTTTAAACAGTGTTCAGCATAAGCAGGTTAAATTGTCTGTAAGCTGAAGGGCTTAACAGGGAATGATTAAAGCTGTAATTTTCACACATTTGATTCACAAAGTGGAGCTCAGACACTAAAATGTGCCTTAACATTTGAGATTTTCATTTCGTAACATAGGTGGCATTACCATCTGCTGGCTTTGATGGGCTCTGCCATGGAGATGAAAACCTTTATTGTGTTATTACCACAACAGTGTGATGTTCATGTATGTGCCTGATAATTGTAGCATCTGAAACTGACTCTGTAATAATCCTTTGGCCTGGTTAAAATCAGGACCGCACACATTTTGTGGTGAATTAGTCTACATTATGCAGGCAGGACACATTCATACAGATATCCCAAAAGCCCCTCAAACTTAGCCTCTTCCCATTTTCGGCCAAAGTTCCGAACGTACATCTCTTGTCCAGGCTGAGGTGCTTAATATGGTAGCTTGGTGTTGGTGCACTTAGATGCTCTGTGGCTGACCTATTTGGACAAAAAACCTAGCAGTCTTCATTATTTCTAATTAGTATATGTGTAGTATACCTCACCAGTAATGTTGCTGCTGCTTTGGCATCGCAATGCACAAAGGGCCCATTTCGATCCATCTGGAGTAAGGACAAAACTACCACCTGATTCCTGGAGTTAGCACATCAGTCATGTCAATGAAGTTGATGTGCAGTGCCTTCAAGGATCCCATGGGTCTAGGGATGGAGGAAGCTATGACCTTTAGTGTGGGTTTGGGTGAATATAATTTGTCAAACGGCGCACTCATTTAAGTTCATCATTACTACTTCTGCGCTGTTGGGGATAAACCAATCGATCTGAAGTTCGGTCAACATATTTTCCTTTGCAGTGTGTGCCGTAAGGTGCAATTTTGGCAGTGCTACATTTACGAAGCTCTGAGGCATGACTGGTTTCCCAGTAGGTGGGTGTCGATACATGAGATTGTGTGCTGTCTGCGTACAGCCTTTGGCTTCCCATAGCTCTTTCTCGTGTTGTGGTGCTGCTTCCTGCAGTTCTCCCAGATATAATTTGGCTGACTCTGTGTATGGTCTGTCCTGAATGGGAAGCGTCCCTGTTGCATGTTGTACAGGAAATTTGTGGGTTTCCCAAACCGCTTTGTGAGCTGCCTTTTTTGCTGTATGTTCGGCTAGTGCATTTTCCCGTGATATAAGGTTCCTACCCCCGTATGCGCATCATACTTTATTAAGGCTACCTGTTTTGGTAGGGTCAATACATTTATTAGCAATGCAAGGAGGTCTTTGTGCATGACGGCTGCACCATGTCATTTCATGAATCTTTGCCTTTTCCACCTCACTATGCTCAAATGCACTGTGGTATTGACATAGGCTGAGTCTGAGTAAATTGTCAATGTGTTCCCTGTGCTTTGGATGACATCTTCAATTAATGCTATTAATTCCCCTGCCTGAATTGAGAGGTGTGGTAGGAGATTTGCCTGCATTGTGACCTGTAGCGTTTCTGAAGGTGCTAAGCTGCGAGCTGTCACTACCGCTGACCCTGAGTGCCTTACCCTGTATCCTGATCTATCACAGAGGACCCATCAACAAACAGTGCCTCACTATCTGGGATGGGATCCTCCTCTGCCTGGCTAATCCCGTCAGTTGAGTATGTTGCACAGTCATGAATCTCCTCTCTTTCCTGTACTTCATGGGCTATGAAGGTGGCTGCGTTCACCAAGTAGCATCGCAATATTTTCAGAGACTGTTTAGAGAGCATCAGTTCATAACCCGTAGTGTAGTCAGCATGCTCTTACACTTTTATATGAATACAAACACTGAATGTTCTGCATACGGTGTCAGCAGTGTCCCCATTACAATGGTCGTGTTTCCATCGACAGCAAAAGCAGATGCTGCCAGCACTTACTCACATGGGAAGTGGCCTTGCATGACTGAATGTAGGTGCCCTCTGTAGTACCCAAATGTTTGTGACCCATCGGATACTTCTATATCAAGACAACTGACATGACTGTAGTAAGGTGGATATCTGACTATATGGTTACCCCCACTTTTTGCCTGGCGTTTTGCTGGCTTTCGACTTAGTTGGCTTGGGACCCTGCTATTCAGGGCCCCAGTCTATCTGCTTTCTCTATAAAAGGGACTCCATGTACTTTAGGTACATACCAGATTGGTTACTGGGTCACCCTTATGAGCCCCTGTATAGTGTACCCTAGGTACCCAGGGCATAGGTGCACCCTAGGCCTAACAGGGGCTGCAGCATGCATTGTGCCACCCAGGTTTGCCTTCCAAACTGACACCACAGGTCTGTTCACACAGCCTGGGTAAGGTGGTGTAATCACCCCTTACTTACAAATAGTATACCTATATCTATATATACATATAGACACATATACACCTATAAGTCACTCCTATGGCAGACCTTAACAATCCTGGAGGCAGAGTGCTTGTTTTATGTGAGAGGGTGCCCTAGCATGAGCTGAGCCCCTCTGCAGCTTTCGGAACCATCTCCTTATAGCTGTTCTATGATATAGCCATACCATATACTCTTAAGTGCATTATAATCCTCGCGGTTAATGCTAACTTTGGTTTGGCTTTATCACAACATGTAGTGTAAGGTGTCAAACACTTTGGAATACTACCCCCCTCCCCTGCCAGTTCTGGTGGCGGGGGTAGCATTCCACCCTTCTAGAGGGAGAAGACAGGTAGTTACTGGTTTACCCGGTTAAAGTTAAACAGAGCCTCAGCATCACAAAATGGATGCTGCTGCCACAGACACGAGTCAGCCCTCCTGCTGCTGGACGAAACTCCGGCAGGGGAGGCCTGGACAATAGGTTTCCTGTCCAGGAAGGTGCTGGCACCTCCCCAGACAAGCTTTAGTGTTTTGGGGCGGGGAGGGCTGCATTCAGTGAATGCTTTCCAGACACTGCCTGAGGCACACAAGGTGCTCCATGCATTTCCCACTTCAAACCGGCTGCTGGGGCACTCTGGCACGAAACTGGACAAAGGGAAAGGGGTGTAACCACCCCATTCCCAGGTCCACCCATAGGAGGGACCTTAAAGGTAGTCCAGCCCCTAAACTTAGTATAAGTATAGGAACCCAGTCCCTAGGACTTTAGATTACCCTGGACGAAACTCTGAAACATATATCCTGGACCTTCGACATTCCATTTCGACTGGAAGATGGAAGATATCTCCCTTGTGGTCAAAGAATGACCACCCTGTTCAAACAGGCACCAACAGGAACTTTGCCGGTCTGCATTTTTGAGGCTCCCGCCAGATCCAAAAGAATCTGCGACACAGGACACAGACTTCCAGACATCTCTGACCCGACCTTTGCTCACAGGAAAGCTGAGACCCATGGCGGATACGAGAGACGTGGGACCGGAACTCCTGGACATCCTGCATTTTGCTAGCTGCACCTACTTCACAAGGTATCTAGAAGTTGTGCATTAAGGTGCTTGAAGCCCCAGACCCGAGCACCATTTGCACTGAAGCTCAGGGGCCCCCACTCCACGAGTGTCCCGTGGGCCCCGCTTTTGCATTTCAGCTTGACGCGTCTTTGTGGTTCCTTGCCCATTGGCTAGTGAGCCCCCTGAAGACTTTCCTTTGAATCTAACTTGCTTTTCTGGTTGCTCCAGGCTTGCTCCAACATCCCAACAAAGGAAAAGTTCCTCAGACCTTGCTGGTCTGCACCAAAGCCCATCTCAACTTCATGCATGGGTTTCGTTGCCAAGGCTTGTTGGGTCCTATCCAGATACCGACACCGCAGTCAACTAGATCCTTTGTGGGATAGCTCGAATCCAGCTTCTGGTTGTCGTCGACGCCTCCTGGTCCTCGTGGCTAAAGAGACAAGCTTCACCTTCTCACCTGAAATCACCCGACATCTGGTGGCATCTTCCTATCGCTGCCCTGGTCACTGGCAAGCGACCCAGACTCTGTCCCTTCTGTTTTCAGGTTCTACAGATCTTTGATCCACCCTTGGATCCACCCGGAAACCTTTCCTCTGGCCGCCTGCAGCACTTCTTTGCAGATCTCAATTGAAATCGACGACAAAACCCGACACCAAAAGAGACCTATGCACCCGGCTTCCGTGGGTGAGGTAATACAAGTACTCTGGTAGTCTTGAGGGTATTGGCCCTCCTAGTGTCTAAGTCCAAAAGTGTTCCATCGTAGTCTATCTAGAAGTGTCCTTAAATTGTAAATTTGTAACTTGTTCGTTTCCCATACGTGGTGAGTCGTCTAATGAAGCCTCCTTTCATCTTGATTTTAGTTTGAGATATCTCTTCTCTTTTCTGTGCTGCTTGCCTCCTACCAATCATTATGGCTCTAACTACCGCTCTTAGATATGCCTTATAGGAATCCCATACAGTCTGTAGGCGGGCAGAATCTTTATTGAGCACAAAAAAGTCAGCAGTCTTTTAATCCTAGTCTGTGACCACCCACTCATCCAAAAATATAGTTCTATCAAGACTCAACCTTCTCTGTTGTTTGTGATACTTTAAGAATAGAACCACGGGAGTGTGATCTGAAAGTACTGCTGGATCATGGGCCACTAACTCAACTTCGTCACACAGAGATTGGTCGACCAAAAAATAATCTATCCGTGACTGATGTTCATACTTTTGCTATAAAAAGTAAAATCCCTAGCGGCACCAATCTTCCTACGCCAAACATCTAATAAATTTAATTCCACCATCATATCCTTTAACTTATGCAATGTCTTTGAGGTGCTTGTATATTTAGCTCTTGATGTTCTATCAAGGTCTTTATTTAAAATGATGTTCAAATCTCCTTCAATGATAATTGGGAGGGATACCTCCAGGAGGTGGCATTTCAATCTATCCAACACTTCTGGATTATCACTATTTGGACCACAGTAAGTTGCACACACTATCTGTGTATCTTGACTCAACAAGTTTGTCACCAACCATCTACATGAGCTATCCAAGTCATACTTCAATCATTTTATTCCTGAGTTTTTCCTAATAATTAAAGCCGCACCTCTAGTGCTACCCCTTTGATCTGAACACACTACTTCTTGTACCCACTGTAGTTTACTAAAACAGGATAACAGGATCTACTCTCTTACCCCTCTAAGTGGGGTGCCTAAAGCTTCATAATATGTGCCCTACCGTCTCTAAGATACTCTAACACCATTGCCTGTTTTCCTCTAGCTCTTAGCCCATTAACATTACAGGTTATTATCTTAACCTTCATGTCCATTCTTTGTCACCTTATATCCAAATAACGCCTCTCTGTGAACTCCCCTGCTTGACCTCATGTAATCGAGACTTCACAAAATGTGCTGTATTATTACTACTAAATTGTGAGATGAGGACATATTTTTAGATTTATTTCCTCCTATGCTCTCAACACCCAGTGCTCTCCCCTCCCTTCTGGGGACCCACCCTCCTATCCTTAGGTGATATCGTCAGACCTCACTTGATAGGTGAATTCCTCATACTTCAAAGTTTTCTCCCCCAGCTCATGACTCAAGATTAACTCTTTGACTGTATAGGGGTGCCGCTTCGTTGGTATTGGAGCCTGTTACCTTGGGGGAGAAGGACATTGTGTGTAGGGACTCAAAGTCCCAGGAGCCCTCCAACTCACCGCACCTGTGCTGCTGTGCCGCAGTGACCCGCCCACAGCTGCCTCATAGTTCCTCGCCGCACCCGCTGTGTGGGTGCCGCTTCAGGGGTGCCGCTTCGTTGGTTTTGGAGCCTGTTACCTTGGGGGAGAAGGACATTGTATGCAGGGACTCGAAGTCCCAGGAGCCCTCCAACTCACCACACCTGTTCCGCTGTGCCGCAGTGACCCGCCCACAGCTGCCTCATAGCTCCTCGCCGTATCCGCTGCGCGGGTGCCACTTCGTTGGTTTTGGAGCCTGTTATCTTGGGGGAGAAGGACATTGTACGCAGGGACTCGAAGTCCCAGGAGCCCTCCAACTCACCGCACCTGTTCCGCTGTGCCCCGCCCACAGCTGCCACATAGCTCCTCGCTGCACGCGCTGCGCGGGTGCCGCTTCATTGGTTTTGGACCCTGTTACCTTGGGGGAGAAGGACATTGTGTGCAGGGACTCGAAGTCCCAGGAGCCCTCAAACTCACAGCACCTGTGCCGCTGTGCCACAGTGACCCGCCCACAGCTGCCTCATAGCTCCTCGCCGCACCCGTAGCGCCGGTGCCGCTTCGTTGGGTTTGGAGCCTGTTACCTTGGGAGAGAAGGGCATTGTGTGCAGGGACTCAAAGTCCCAGGAGCCCTCCAACTCACCACACCTGTGCCGCTGTGCCGCAGTGACCCGCCCACAGCTGCCTCATAGCTCTTCATCGCACCCGCTGCACGGGTGCTGATTCGCAGGTGCCGCTTCGTTGGTTTTAGAGCCTGTTACCTTGGGGGAGAAGGACATTGTGTGCAGGGACTCGAAGTCCCAGGAGCCCTCAAACTCACCGCACCTGTGCCGCTGCGCTGCAGTGACCCGCCCACAGCTGCCTCATAGCCCCTCGCCGCACCCATAGCGCTGATGCCGCTTTGTTGGTTTTGAAGCCTGTTACCTTGGGGGAGAAGGACATTCTGTGCAGGGACTCGAAGTCCCAGGAGCCCTCCAACTCACCGCACCTGTTCCGCTGTGCCGCAGTGACCCGCCCACAGCTGCCACATAGCTCCTCGCTGCACGCGCTGCGCGGGTGCCACTTCATTGGTTTTGGAGCCTGTTACCTTGGGGGAGAAGGACATTGTGTGCAGGGACTCGAAGTCCCAGGAGCCCTCAAACTCACAGCACCTGTGCCGCTGTGCCGCAGTGACCCGCCCACAGCTGCCTCATAGCTCCTCGCCACACCCGTAGCGCCGGTGCCGCTTCGTTGGGTTTGGAGCCTGTTACCTTGGGAGAGAAGGACATTGTGTGCAGGGGCTCAAAGTCCCAGGAGCCCTCCAACTCACCGCACCTGTGCCGCTGTGCCGCAGTGACCCGCCCACAGCTGCCTCATAGCTCTTCACCGCACCCGCTGCACGGGTGCTGATTCGCGGGTGCCGCTTCGTTGGTTTTAGAGCCTGTTACCTTGGGGGAGAAGGACATTGTGTGCAGGGACTCGAAGTCCCAGGAGCCCTCAAACTCACCGCACCTGTGCCGCTGCGCCGCAGTGACCCGCCCACAGCTGCCTCATAGCCCCTCGCCGCACCCATAGCGCTGATGCCGCTTTGTTGGTTTTGAAGCCTGTTACCTTGGGGGAGAAGGACATTGTACGCAGGGACTCAAAGTCCCAGGAGCCCTCCAATTTACCGCACCTGTTCCACTGTGCCGCAGTGACCCGCCCACAGCTGCCTCATAGCTCCTCGCTGCACGCGCTGCGTGGGTGCCGCGTCATTGGTTTTGGAGTCTGTTACCTTGGGGGAGAAGGACATTGTGTGCAGGGACTCGAAGTCCCAGGAGCCCTCAAACTCACAGCACCTGTACCGCTGTGCCGCAGTGACCCGCCCACAGCTGCCTCATAGCTCCTCGCCGTACCTGTAGCGCCGGTGCCGCTTCGTTGGTTTTGGAGCCTGTTACCTTGGGAGAGAAGGACATTGTGTGCAGGGACTCAAAGTCCCAGGAGCCCTCCAACTCACCGCACCTGTTCTGCTGTGCCGCAGTGACCCGCCCACAGCTGCCTCATAGCTCCTCGCTGCACGCGCTGCGCGGGTGCCGCGTCATTGGTTTTGGAGCCTGTTACCTTGGGGGAGAAGGACATTGTGTGCAGGGACTCGAAGTCCCAGGAGCCCTCAAACTCACAGCACCTGTGCCGCTGTGCCGCAGTGACCCGCCCACTGCTGCCTCATAGCTCCTCGCCGCACCTGTAGCGCCGGTGCCGCTTCGTTGGTTTTGGAGCCTGTTACCTTGGGAGAGAAGGACATTGTGTGCAGGGACTCAAAGTCCCAGGAGCCCTCCAACTCACCGCACCTGTGCCGCTGTGCCGCAGTGACCCACCCACAGCTGCCTCATAGCTCTTCACCGCACCCGCTGCACGGGTGCTGATTCGCGGGTGCCGCTTCGTTGGTTTTAGAGCCTCTTACCTTGGGGGAGAAGGACATTGTGTGCAGGGACTCGAAGTCCCAGGAGCCCTCAAACTCACCGCACCTGTGCCGCTGCGCCGCAGTGACCCGCCCACAGCTGCCTCATAGCCTCTCGCCGCACCCATAGCGCTGATGCCGCTTTGTTGGTTTTGAAGCCTGTTACCTTGGGGGAGAAGGACATTGTGTGCAGGGACTCGAAGTCCCAGGAGCCCTCCAACTCACCGCACCTGTGCTGCTGTGCCGTAGTGACCCGCCCACAGCTGCCTCATAGCTCCTCACCACGCGGGCACTCGCCGGGCGAAGCCCGAGCCAAGGGCGGGCCCATTTAAGCCCGTTATAGCCTGGAGGAGCCCGGACCGGGCCCCCATCAAACGCATTGTATTTGCCATATCGAAGACTGTCCTACTTCTCTGTAAGTACTCATTAAGTCATTCATACAGGATATCGATAATGACTAGGCGTGAAGGTAGGGGAAAGAAAGTGATAACGAGAGGGTATGTAGCTGGCACATTAGACCAATTTATCATGAGGGCAACGTCAGTTTTGGAACATGAAATAGCCCTAACAGAACGTCGGCTCTCCCAGGACCCAATATTTACTAAAAAGTATTCGTTGGGGGCCCTGTCAAAAGCTCGTACGCCGGAGCCTTGTCACCAAAGGGTCGTCACTGTTGGGCCATCGAGTGGGATTATCACACAGTCACCCCTTGATGCGGATAGTTCACCTGTGACTGGAGAGTTGTTGCAATCTGCAGCAACGACTGATAATCTATTGACAAACCTTGATAATAATACAGCAGTGTGTAGTTCTGAAGATCCTAGTACCTCTCGCCAGCTACGTGGGCAGCAAGAAGGGGCTATCCCTAAAAGAAAGATGGCAGGCGTGGCCATGCGGGGTAGAAAACCTAAGATACCAAAGCTCAGTTCCATTAAGGACGCTGTTAGTTTGGAGCCAAAAGCCACTGAAGGTTTGCGGGAGACTTCATCTTCAGCAATTGTTTCTGATGTGGCAAATATTCCCCATATATGTATTACCTTTAGCTGAAGAATCATTTTTGCTGAAATTGGGTGCTCTCATACTATCATCATTGCAGCCCCTTGAGGGAAGACTGTCACTAATAGAGCCAAGGCTAACAAAAATCTAAGAATTATTTAGAGCGAGTCTGGACTTTACCAAGGATAAAAAGGTGTACCACGGTCAAACACAAGCAATAAATGTGCCTGAAGTGCCGTTGCCAACGACTTCTTTATTGATTAGTAGTGATCCTTCTAATTCCTTGAATATTACAACTGACAAATTGCTATCGGCTGCTCAGACGACCATTTGACTATGGCTCATAATATAAGACCAACAAAAGCCACACAATGATCGCGAGAGGAAGAGTGGAAATCTGTAGGCAAAATGCCAAACTAGGAAACTTAATACTGAAGACTCAAAACCCAATTTACCTTATATCGATTTATCCCACGAAAGTGCACCAAATGTAGTTGTTCTGGCTGGGGTCCCTAAATTGGGCATTAATGGAACAGAATCATATATTGAACTAAAAATCAAATGCATTTACAGGCTGAACAACAATAGACCTCTCCCAAGAAATGTGCAATGTCAAATTTCATTTGCCAGCAGGGTGGGATGGGTGGGAAGCAGACCTAAAGATGTGGAGGGGGATTGTATTGTTATCAATTCTAAGGATAGTAGGGTGGTTGAACATGTTTGTACGAGCTTTTCTAATAACTCTCAATCGTCTATTCAGCCCCTGGATCTAAGTTACTTTTATCCCCCTCCTAACCGCAGTTTGAATCAAGGGCACTACGGATATAACTGAGGACGGCTAGCCCAACATGCCAGCCAGAATTATAGAGAAGTGGTGAGTGGAAACCAGTACCGATTAGGTGTCCCACTAAGCAATAGATTTACAGCCTGATTCATCAAGCTAAATTGCACTTGCAAAGTGCAAGATTCTCAGAATCTTGCCTTTTGCGAGTGCAATTTTTGCATTTGGGATTCATCATTCCAAATGCAAAATTTGCTATTAAAGAATTCGCACATTTGCGAAGAATTACATTTAAGGAATCTCTATTTGAGATTCCTTAAATGCAATTCATGAATCATTTTAAAATTGCGAAATTGGAATTTTGGGCCGCTATTTACCGAGAGGTCAGACCTCTCGGTAAATAGCAAAAACGTAGAAAAATGCATTTAAATGCATTTTTCTAAGTTGCATGTTTACACACACATGTCCTTTGGACATGTGTGTGCGCAACACCAATGTAGATTACATTTCAGGGGTGCTACAGGGTGTCCTTTGGACACCCCTGCACCCTTGAAATCGCATCCTTATTTGCGATTAGCAAATTGCTAATCGCAAATAAGGAATAACTCCCCATGCATTCCTATGGGCCTGTAGGCCCATAGGAATACATGGGGAGTTATTCCTTATTTGCGATTAGCAATTTGCTAATCGCAAATAAGGAACATGTAGGAATCGCAATATTTTTTGCAATTCCTACATGAATCCCGTTTTGCAAGTCCTTATTAGCGATTCCTTATGATTCGCTATTAGGGGCTCGCAAAACGGGAGAGTGATGAATCAGGCTGATAGTGTATTAGATCAGGTAGATTGACCACTACCAACGTCTTCACCTCTACCCACAACACCAAAGAGGCAGAGGGATATAAATAAAGGAAGGATACCGGGGGGGAAGCAACGAGACATTTTGATAACTGAGGTAACAGGGTCTAGAGATACTGGAAGGAAACTTGTAGTTGAACCCGAGGTAGAGGACGGGAATCAGGTATTAAAGAAGGATATATTTATCCGACCAACTGAAGCTAGATTCCCTCCTGAAGTTCTATCACCTCCTTGCCCCCGTACTAACCAACTAGGCACACTAGATTGTGCTGGGCTCGAGGTAAAAGCAGGGAGTGGCCTGGAGGGTCCCACAGGTGGCTTAAAAATGTTGTCTTGAAACATTGCGGGCCTAGTGGCTAAATTTGATCTGCCAAATTGGGGAGACTATATTGACTCCCATGGGATTTGCCTCTTACAAGAGACCTGGGCCCTAAGCCCCGTCCATAGAGTGGGGTTTATGACATATTGTGAGCCAGCTGTCAAGGGCCCTAGAGGAAGACCATCGGTGGGCTTGTGTATATGGGTGGGAGTCCACCTTGGATGTGTAGTGAAAATAGTTGATACCCACTCTCCAGACCTAACCTGTGTTCTCTTGAGCCATAAAAAACTACCAAAACTGGCACCTATAAATATCTATTCTCGGCCAGTTCAGTACGGTGGGACATCCGCGACATTGGATTCCCTGGCAAGTTTTCTGAACTCTCTTCCGAGTGATGTGTCTTTCTTGATTGGTGGGGACTTTAATTGTCATTACGAACCCCTTAATGGTTTTATGACATCTATTAGTAATGACGAGGATGCAATTTGGTCAATTCCAGCGCCAAATACATACTTGGTAAAGGGGTGGACTCCGCTAGTCCTCCAAATTATCTCTCTTACACTTACCTTCTGTATTAGGGCTTGTAATGGGCGATTTCCGAGAGATTACCCAGGACACCCAACCTTTGAGAGATTGGGCCAGGCTTCAGTAATTGATTATTTTTTAATTAGTGTAGAGTTATGGCACAAAGTGGCAGATTTTTGTGTCATGCAGCGCACTGAAAGTGACCATAATCGTCTGGTTATTTTGCTAGATTTTTGTATGAATGAGACAGATCAAGGTATGGTAATCCCCCCTAGAAATGACCTTAGAGTAGTTGATGGAGGGAGACGTATTTGCTGGGCTACAATTAATCAATCCCCAGAGACAATGGCAAGAATGTATAATAGTATTATTCCTCTTCTAGAGAAGGTAAGCATTGTCTCTGAAAATCCCTATCATGTCAGTTTCGGTGTTGACCTTGGAAAAATTCACCAGGAAATGGTTGCAATCCTGGGGGACTACTTTTATAGCAGCAGGCCAATGAAAAGTGAAAATCGTGGTGATAAAAACCCCTGGTTTAGCAGGGGCTGTAGGGTAGCATAGCGAACGCTGCTGTTATCCCTTGGGGGGGGTGACTTCTTACGTATTATGGAAGCTAGGGCAGATTTTAAAATGATTATTTTTAAAGCTAAATCAGAACGGGAAGTAGATAGATGGCAGGTTATTAAGACCTCCCTAGACGCAAAAGATGCGAGGGCCTTCTGGAATTTGGTCCATATAGGGAAAGTAGAGGGTAAGACTACTATTGAACCAAATATTTGCGAGGATGCCTGGCGCCTATATTTTACAGCATTATATTCACTTTCATCAATTGAATTAAGTGAGTTGCCGGTTTGTCTCTTAACCGCCGATCCCACCTGGAGTATACCACCCTGCACCGCGGCTGAGGTGCAATCAGCCTTAGCTAAGCTCCAATTGAATAAAGCGCCAGGATTAGATAGGATCCCCTTATCTCCAATTACTTTTTAATGCAATTCTTCAGGGCCTTCAAGCTCTCTGTACATGGGCTGGGGCTGAGATCATCCCCATTTATAAAAAGGGGCCTCCCATGGAACCGGCCAATTATAGGCCAATTAGCCTCATCGATGTATCTCAAAAAATGTATGCGAGGGTGTTATTAGAAAGGTTTCAGGAATGGATTAGAGACCATGATATTTTGACCCTGTTGCAAGCAGGCTTTAGGGCTAAAATGTCCACTATAGATCAGTTATTCAGGCTCCAGTTAATCTACTGGAAGCATGTAGTTTTGGAAGGCGGGAGCTTATATCTAACTTTCGTGGACCTGAAATCAGCTTTTGATATGGTGGACCGTAACCAGCTGTGGAGTATTCTGCTGGCTATGGGGGTCCCACCATATCTATGTTTTCAGCTCAAATGACTCCACGAAGGTACCTTTGCTAGAGTAAGGTATGGCAAGAAAGGGCAGTTGACGGCTCCGTTTCCTGTTGGTAAGGGGTTAGGCAGGGTTGTGTGCTCGCACCGACCCTGTTTTCTCTCTTTCTAAACGGGCTGATAAAAGATCTTCTTGCCATTAAGGACATAGACTCCCAGAAATTGGCAGTTCGTAGATTTCCCGCATTAATGTTTGCGGATGACACCCTGCTCCTCTCGAAATCAGCTATGGGTATTCAGCGTGTGTTAAATCAATTTAGCCAGTTCTGCAAAAAAAGGAACCTTATGGTTAATATTAATAAAACCAAATACATGGTCTTTATTGCTAATTCCATCAATAGCCCTCATCCGATGATGGAGGATGGACCCCTGGAAAGGGTACCTATTTGTGATTATTTGGGTCTCTCTTTGAATTTTGACCTTTGGCATGGATAGTTTGTTTGACGTTCAGGTCTAAATACCCGATCCTTGAACTTATAGCAAGTTGACACTTATAATACTCCAGCCTTAACGTTATTATCCACAATGTTCTGTTTTGTTAAAAGATAGCACAACTAAAAGCATTTCTAAAACATATAAATAGTTTCATATCACATACTTTTCTTAAAGTGGTGATGCATACTATAATACTAATAGTGAATTAAATAGTTTCTTTAAAACATATTGTTCTTAAAGTGCTAATGCATAATACAGTACTGGTAATGGAAACAAAATATGTTGCCACATGATTTATGGTAAAGTTACGGCTGGCCACTTAAAGTGTAAATGCATGTTTGACAGTACTTTCAATGTAAACAATATACTTTTTGCCTTCCAACTTCTAGGACATGAATTTGTGCAAATAAGCACTGTGTTTAAAAAAAAAACTCTAACTAATGTGTACCTATCTAAATACCCAATTATAAAACCGTGCTAGAAATATATGTGTAAGATTACTAGAAACTGGTCACTGCTTAAAACCAAATGGTTAAAATACAGAAGTCACTTGATGATATAATAGATCAATCTGTTTCTTTGTATGATATTAGATGCTCCTAAGTTGTTAAAAAAAATGTACGGACTCAGTCAAAATATCATGTTTAGATGCAGGTGTAGAGTTCCTCTGTAATATTAAGACCCCTTGGGGAATTGTTGTCGAGGTCTAGAATATAACGTGTTTCTAGCCGCCTCAAAGCTTTCTCCCTGTCTCCACCTCTTTTCTTGGGTGGCATCCAGTAGAAGAAATGTCAAATCCCTGGGGTTTGCTTTATGTGCTTCCTCAAAATGCTGTGCCACAGGATATGCTGTATCCTTGTTTTTAATGGCCCTGATGTGCTGAAGTGTCCTCTTGTGCCCGTGTAGCATCGTACTACTTACATATCGTACGGCACAGGGACCCTCTAGCACATACACCACATGATCAGATTTGCAAGTGAGGGCTTGGTTGATTTGCCTCACTTGGTCACTAAATGGGGTACTGTAGGTGGTCTTTTTAACACCTTGCCTGCGGCGCCAATTCTCCCCTGTGCTGAAAATTCCAATCGCGGGTGTGGTCATGACGGAACGGTTCCATCATGAGCACAGCGCTACCGATGCTCATGACGGAACCGTTCCGTCATGAGCATCGAAGGGTTTAATACCATATTGGCACACTTTACAGACTTCCTTTGGGATAGCCACATGGCCCTGGCTTGAGTAAAGGGGTCATTATGTACTAAGGTATCCTTCATTGATGGCACCTTAGTATATGTAATAGCTGCACTTCTAGGGAGTAGGTGGCCAATCACTGGGTCATCTAGAATAAGAGGCCAATTCCTACTAATGATATTTCTGATTAACTTTCCTGTCTGTTGTACTCTAGAATAAATAAATATATATGGCCTCTAGATCCTGGCGAAAGCAACCTATCGGTTGAATTCTCCAATCTATTGACTGGCCTAAACTTCACCCAAAATATTGATAAGGCTACTCACATCAAGGGGCCCATTCTCGATCAAGCTTGGACCTCCAATATCACAATCACTCCCCGACCATTTCTCCCTGTCCCTGGTCTGATCATTTCTTTATCTCCTTTGTTATCACCCAGACCCCCTATGTCCCCCCACTCCTGTCAACAATTTTTTAGCTTGCAACTGGACACGAGTTGATGAGATTGAATTCCATAGTCTCTTGATTTCCTCAGCCCCTAATGAACTGTTGTCCACCTCCAGCCCTCATTAAAAACAATATTTTGCCCTCAACCCCATGCTCGATCCCTGTTTCCCTTTCTGGAAATCCACTGGTGTTAGACCATATTCCCCCTATCTCTAAACCAGAGTTTCTGGCCCTCTTAAATAGAGTAAAATCTGGATCCCCAAATGTCAGTTGCCCCCCTGAGGTCCTAAAAAAAGCCTTTCAAGCCTGCCCCGATCCCCCACTTTCTTTACTCAACAGCTCTTTGACCACTGGTATTGTTCCTGATTTTTTTAAATGTGCCGCAGTAACGCCGATTCTTAAAAAAACCAATGCTGATCCCCTAGTATTAAGTAACTTCCGCCCCATTTCCCTACTCCCTTTTCTTAGCAAAATCCTAGAGGCCCATGTGACTAACTGTCTCAGTGCATTCATTGAGTCATCCCAATTCTGGACCCCCAGCAGGCGGGCTTCCGGCCGGGACACTTGACTGAGGCTGTTATTGTGGCAGTGATGGACGAGCTCAGGAAGGGAGCTGATAACAATGTCCCCCAGGCGCTTGTGCTCCTGGACCTGTCGGCTGCCTTCGACACGGTTGATCATACTCTTTTCATCAACCGTGTCGGCAGAGCTGGCATCCGGGGCACAGCACTAGAGTGGATTAGATCTTTCTTACTCCATCGCTCCCAGGCTGTTAGCCTATCCTCCTTCTCGGCCACCCCTGTGAAACTTACTTGTGGGGTCCCTCAAGGGTCAGCCCTATCACCGCTGTTATTCAACCTGTATATGCAACCTCTGATTCAATCCTTACATAACTATCCTCAACGCGTTTCGGGAACAACTTCCCTTGCTCACGAGTAAATGTGTCTGTTTCTATGTCTGTGTCTGTTTACCTTGCATGAAATAAGTCCATGCCGGTATGAGACATAATAGCGGCACAATTGTGAATGACGCAAGCACAGAGACCCTGGCGTAAAAGCATAGTTTTACTGTAAGGATGAGAGTTCGAGGCTCCAGTCTCTTTTTGCTTAATGAACTTAAGTTTGTTTAAAAAGACCGCACTAAGGCAAAATGATTTATCAAGGTGTTTAAAGCAACTGTCGATAAATGAATTTCAAAGTAATAGACATGCTGTAATTTTTCCACAAATTGCTGACAAGAACTTTGAATCTGTCTTCACAGCTCCAGATGAGCAATGAATCGGTAGTCTGTTTATTATGTTTGCTGTAAATCACGATCACATGATACACCTATAAATACTGGATTGTAAACAGACACATTTACTCGTGAGCAAGGGAAGTTGTTCCTGAAACGCGTTGAGTGGGCTGTGAATTAAACACCAGTTTTTTTAACTAAATTGCTGGCCTGGACGTCGTTCTTTACGAAAGGTGAACGAGTGTGGTGGAATACTTTGGGAGTGGCGATCCCGTCCTGGCCCGCCGCTGTAAGCGGCCATTGATGCTTCACGCCGACTTCTCTGTTGGATTAAATTCAAGAAGCTTTGGCCCGCCTTTGTTACCATACATCGGACGCAATATCCCCGAAGGGACTACCCGGAAAGAGCCAAACACGGACTGACTCCGCTGAAAGGCAACTAAGAGGCGGAAACGCTGTACGCTGATCAACAAGCTGAGACAAAACGTGAAAACCTCTTCAATGTTAAGGTGAGCGGAGGCGGGAGTCCCGGGATAATCATTAGAATAACAAAGGCAAGCGGAGGTCCGGTTGCTGTGGAAGGAATAATTAGTACACGCACGGATGTTCAAAATTAAGGGGCGCATTTCATTATACAGCGCTGGCATTGAAATATTTAACCCCTTAATTGCTGCCGTCGGCCAACGGTCGTCACGGCCACTACCTCCCCAGTGCTGCGCACGACCGTTGGACGTCCATTCAGCACTAGTTCCAATGGACAGCGCAGCACTGGGGAGGTCTATTTACAACGCTTTAAAGGGGTTAAATTAAATCATGGCTTCATCCAGGAATACAAAGAGGAATGAAGCAGCAAGGCAAATGTTTGACATCCAAACGACCCTGTCAAGTACAGAAACAGCGTCGAGCATGGGTAACAGTGGTGAAGCAAAGTCCAAACAAGACCTCTGGACTAAATTATGGAAACTGTTAAAGCTAGAACAAACGAAATGGTGGGAGGCCACCACACTGGCTAAATACATTAAGGTGGGTCGAATCCCACGTGGCCTCAGGATTTACACTACTCCTACGTTTAATGACCCAGACCCCGAGCTAGTGGACGAATGGTCGACAAACAGTCACCAATGCTCAATAATTATATTAAAACTCCTAGTAAAATATGCAAACAAAGACTGTGAAAAATGTGCCTTGGAGATTGAAAAACTAACGGATGAATTGAAATCTATGTGTAGTAAAGAGGAGTTCGATACCGACATGGGTAAACTTGAAAAAAGATTGGAAATCATTGAAAAAGAAATTAAAGAGAAGAAACAAAGAAAGTTTCTAAGAGACCACGTGGACTATGAAAAAGGACAAGTCCTTACATTCTCCAAAACGTATGATCACCTACGTGCTCAGACCCAAGCAACCAAAACCAAGACAGCACTAACTAAAATCTCCCTTGAAATAATTGAAGACAATGACACGGAACAGGTCGAGGAGGTAGAAGAGGGTGAGAACCAGCCAGATGAAATGGGGGCAGGTTTCTTAAGCCCAAAAGACCAAATTTTAAAAGAATTCTCGCTCATGGCCAAAGGAAGATTGGAATCCCAGAGCAAAACACACGTAGGAGGAACAAGAGTACGAGGGAGAGGAGGCAGAGGAGGAAAGAAGCCAAACGCAGTGAATGTCAGCGGATCAAGCCCGGTGGGAACAAGAACAAGGGGCCAAAGAAGCTGAAATGAAAGACACCAAGACTGTAATCAACCTCTCCAACAGGATACTTAATGATGCAGAAATTGAGGTACTGTCATTTGGATTATCTTTTTGTCCCTCAGCTAATTTTAATTATACCCAAAGCCGGATTGATCTCTTTCAGTTTACTAGGAAGCTGAGACTTAAAAAAATGGTTCGCCACAAGGATGAGCAATGAGCCAGGTACTAGTACTGTAACCCCAAGTACAATCCAAATTGGGGATGCTGAAATGCTACAAGTATTGCACGACCTAGGGGGGAACCCAGAAGTCATCGAAAATCCCACCCTCAACTTAATAAACGAAAACATAAGGTTGGACCTCAACAGTAAAAGTGGGTTCAAACCTAAATCAATCTTTTTACCAATGATAAGTAATGACGCAATTGATGTTTTCAAAAAAGGTGTGGTATCTGAACTTAAAACATTAGCAAACAAGAAAAACAGGGGAAGAAACAATCTGAGTCAAGCACAGAGACTAGCTATTGACAGTTTAACCAATGATTCAAGTATTGTCATAAAGAAATCCGACAAGGGGGGCAATATTGTGATTATGTCAAAAGAAATGTATATAGATGAAGGCATGAACCAACTGAGTGATGCTGTTAAATATGAAAAGAGTAATAGAACAATTTATGACGCTAAGAATCAAGCATACTATGAGAAGTTGAATGAATGGAGAAACCAGGGACTGATTGAGACAGATGAGTTTAACTTTTTAAAGTGCAAATTTCCCAAAATACCAGCACTTTACCTACTACCCAAATTACATTAAAAAAAACAAAATCCTCCAGGCAGGCCAATTGTGTCTTCCAGGAATAGTTGCCTGGAGAACACATCTAGATATGTGAATTATTTTCTGCAGCCAATTGTGCAGGGCCTTCCGTCTTACTTGAGAGATTCTGGAGATTTCTTAGAAAAGATCACTAATGTCTCATTGGATACAGGCTGTATACTGATGACCTTGGACGTAAACAGCCTGTATACCAATATCCCACACGAGATGGGAATCAAAGCCTGCAGACACTTCCTCTGTAACAGATCAGTGTCCTACTTATTTCATACAGAAATGGTGCTAGATATGATATACACATGTCTCACCCAAAATTATTTCCTGTTTAATGGCACCATCTACCACCAGTTACTTGGTACTTCAATGGGTACTTGCTTTGCTCCCAGCTTTGCTGGAATTTACCTAGGCTGGTGGGAGGAGCAAGTAGTCAGACAGCTGGACCAATATCGTACCGGAGTTCGGACATGGCTCCGGTACATTGATGATATTTTCATCATCTGGGATGGGACAGTGAAGGAAGCTGAAGAGTTTGTTGATATCCTCAACTTGAATGATTTCAACCTCTCTTTCACTAGCCACATAAACAGCGCAACATTAGACTTTTTAGATCTCAGAGTCACAATAGAAAATAAGCGCCTCGTGACAGTTTTGTACAGGAAAGAGACGGCTGGAAACAGCCTTCTCCACGCGCAAAGCTGTCATCCCCGGAATCTAATTAACTCTATCCCCTATGGTGACCTTCTTAGAGCTAAAAGAAATTGCACTAAACCGGATGATTATGAGAAAGAAAAAGCTACTATGTGCGAAAGATTTAAAACCAGGGGGTACAGTAAAAAATGTATTGCTGAAGCTGTACGTAAAGTAAACGAGAAAGAGACGAATCAAACACCAGAAGGTTAGGTTTATAACAGACTACAACTCCCAAGCCAGGGAGGTCAGGGGAGCCATTAACAAATACTGGAGTGCCCTCAGAACAGACAAGGATAACCAACAAGGTATCCAAGAGTTCGCACAAATTACTTATAGGAGACCGAGGTCCCTTAAGGACAAAGTGTGCCAAACACTGGTAGCCAGCAAAAGAAAAGACAATCAGATTCAGGGATTTTTTGTCTGTGGTCGCTGCAAAGCGTGTAAATTCAGCCATAATGCAAAAGAGATAAAGTTGTCAACGTCGTGTGAGCCTTTCAGAATCATGATTCAGAAAAGGGGGTGGTGATGAACAGAGTGCCTGAATTAAGCAGACCACTCTTACCCAGTCCAAAGATCAGGGCTTGATCCATCACCGTTTTTTAGCTCACTGCACCATCCCAGCTCAGAACTTGGCTATATGCAAATTAGTCTGTTCCTGTCCCAGTGCATGATGGGAACAGGGCAAACCAAACTACCAAGCCAATTCTTGTACTGGGAAGGAAACAAGCTTCCGGGGACCGGTTTCTGCCATTTCAGGTGTCGTCGGCCCGGCTTGCTTGAATCCTGATGGTGCAATGAGCAAGGGACTCACATCTGAGTATACCCTTCCACGCTAAATAACGGTGATGTATCAAGCCCTGATCTTTGGACTGGGTAAGAGTGGTCTGCTTAATTCAGACACTCTGTTCATCACCACCCCCTTTTCTGAATCGTTTTTGGCCACTATAGGTGTGGCAGGGTATACTCAGACATGAGTCCCTTGCTCACTGCTCCATCAGGATTCAAGCAAGCCGGGCCGACGAGGCTGAAATGTCAGAAACCGGTCCCCGGTAGCTTGTCTCCTTTCTGGTGAAGAATTGGCTTGGTAGTTTGGTCTGCCCTGTTCCCATGATGCACTGGGCCAGGGACAGACTAATTTGCATATAGCCAGGTTCTGAGCTGGGATGGGACAGTGAGCTAAATAACGGTGATGGATCAAGCCCTGATCTTTGGACTGGGTAAGAGTGGTCTGCTTAATTCAGACACTCTGTTCATCACCACCCCCTTTTCTGAATCGTTTTTGGCCACTATAGGTGTGGCAGGGTATACTCAGACATGAGTCCCTTGCTCACTGCTCCATCAGGATTCAAGCAAGCCGGGCCGACGAGGCTGAAATGCCAGAAACCGGTCCCCGGTAGCTTGTCTCCTTTCTGGTGAAGAATTGGCTTGGTAGTTTGGTCTGCCCTGTTCCCATGATGCACTGGGCCAGGGACAGACTAATTTGCATATAGCCAGGTTCTGAGCTGGGATGGGGCAGTGAGCTAAATAACGGTGATGGATCAAGCCCTGATCTTTGGACTGGGTAAGAGTGGTCTGCTTAATTCAGACACTCTGTTCATCACCACCCCTTTTCTGAATCGTTTTTGGCCACTATAGGTGTGGCAGGGTATACTCAGACATGAGTCCCTTGCTCACTGCTCCATCAGGATTCAAGCAAGCCGGGCCGACGAGGCTGAAATGCCAGAAACCGGTCCCCGGTAGCTTGTCTCCTTTCTGGTGAAGAATTGGCTTGGTAGTTTGGTCTGCCCTGTTCCCATGATGCACTGGGCCAGGGACAGACTAATTTGCATATAGCCAGGTTCTGAGCTGGGATGGGGCAGTGAGCTAAATAACGGTGATGGATCAAACCCTGATCTTTGGACTGGGTAAGAGTGGTCTGCTTAATTCAGACACTCTGTTCATCACCACCCCCTTTTCTGAATCGTTTCAGAATCATGAAGCACGTCTCTTGTCATACAGAATACGTGGTTTATGCACTAAAATGCCCCTGCAATAAATTTTATGTGGGAAGCACCATCAAACCAGCCAAGGATAGGGTTTTACAACACCTAAGGGCCATAAAGAATCATGATAAACAATACCCAGTGGCAAGGCACTTTACTACTCACCACCAAAGCAACAGCAGCCTCCTCTCATTTGTGGTACTAGACCAAGTACCCCTAAGAGAGAGAGGTGGTAATAGATTACAAGAGCTCAGACGGTTGGAGTCTAGGTTCAAAATCAAATACCACACCATGCAACCCCAAGGACATAACTGTGATGAGGCACTGGGGATACATCTTGGATAAACAGATAGTATAGAATGCCTGTTTATCACATATAGCTGCTTCAGAAATCTCAGTTTTTAATAGTATGAATGTGAAAACTACACGGCTGTATGATAGATAATCACTGTATTTTTTATCTTTTACCACAGGTACCGATATCACTAATTTTGGGAGAATGTGAGACACAGCACAGTCAAGACAGAAAGTATGTGGCACAGTGTATCAAGTGGCAGATTATGAAAGGAGCGGTGATCCTATAATCAAAGTATGATTCAATGCTAAACCTTGAGTAATTAAGTGACAGGCAAGAGACAATTTGCGGGAACTAAACTATATGAGGTATGAAAGTTGAAATGGATATACTGGAGGGTCTTAGCCCACTTCGGCTCAAATGCATGAAATAAGTCCATGCCGGTATGAGACATAATAGCGGCACAATTGTGAATGACGCAAGCACAGAGACCCTGGCGTAAAAGCATAGTTTCACTGTAAGGATGAGAGTTCGAGGCTCCAGTCTCTTTTTTGCTTAATGAACTTAAGTTTGTTTAAAAAGACCGCACTAAGGCAAAATGATTTATCAAGGTGTTTAAAGATACTGTCGATAAACGAATATCAAAGTAATAGACATGCTGTAATTTTTCCACATATTGCTGACAAGAACTTTGAATCTGTCAGAATCAGCAGATCCTTTTTAAAATGTTTTTTACTAGCCATCAAAGTTTTGTCCTAAAGAGAAACACAGAGATGTCATCTTATTAACTGTTTCCTCTATACATTCCATAAAATATATTGTGTAAAACATAAACAGAATATGTGCAATACCGCTCTCAAAAAAGAAACCTTCTGTTTATATGCTCATTGTATTAACCCAGCCTAATTCAGCTAGCTTCTAAAACCAGTGGAGTAACAAAGGCCCCAGCATCCCCTGCAGTGCTGGTGGCCCCGAGCTCCAGGGGTCCCCTAAATCAGTACATTGGCCTGCAGTGCTCCTGAGTAGGTCTGGATGAGGGCCCTTCCATGTATTTTGCAGGGGGGCCCTCAAGTTGTGTTACGCCACTGTCTAAAACTGTTTCTTGTTTTGGGCTTTCACTTTGTTCACACTACATGGTCTTTAGTAGGCATTCATAGCAGTATTTCACTAAGAGACAATTTATGATTCAATGCGTTAAACAATACAAATAGATGTAATATGCTTGTAATTAATCTAAAGACGCTAATTGTCCTCTTAAAATAGCGTTATTTTAAGAATATTGTCAGCGATATAAACATAAATTAACACGAAGAGTCAACAAAATAAATAAATGATCATGCTTTCTCATTGACTTACTTTGGCATATTCACAAAGGCATTTTGGAGTACTGAACGTAGTACTCCTCTGGTATTCTTTTACGTACTGCTACATTGTTTTATGAATTGATCCCAGAAACATCTAAAATAGGAATAAAATGGGAATATTCATATACAATTATAAAGGAATGTGCCCTCCGCAGTTTTACTAATAGGAAGATGAACGTTCTGGAGCTGATACACAAAGACATGTAAGGGTATGCCAAAGAGCACTTCTGTAGTACTACCTCCCATACTCAACTGAAAGGTGACCAGTTTTTTTTTGCAAAGACTTTAGCGCTCTGGTATACTACTTGTACATAACTTTTGATCAGCTTGATTCTGAAACCGTTTTTTAAATCAAATCTGTACACTATGCAGCAGATATTGGATTAGGCGATTAGTGTTGTACATTCAGTGTAAGGCGGGCAGTCTCCTGTGCTGTGAATCCGATGGAGGGTCAGAAAGCTAAACAAGCCTTCTTGCCAGGGTGAATTTGCGCCTGAAGGAAATGTAAATGTGCGCATCTGGTCAATCTACAAATGTAAAGGGTACTTGGAGTATTTGCTTTAATTAATGGAATCAGTTAAAGCTTCCTGATAACACAGATTTAGGGCCTAATTAAGAGTTTGGCGGTCCGTAGGACCACCAAATCTGCGGTGGAGGTGCGGTTGTGGTCGGGAACCACCCCACCCGACTGCCGTATTAC
This sequence comes from Lissotriton helveticus, assembly GCF_964261635.1. NCBI lineage: Eukaryota > Metazoa > Chordata > Amphibia > Caudata > Salamandridae > Lissotriton > Lissotriton helveticus. Next base: position 647,334,757 of record NC_136070.1, read on the forward strand.
GACTACGGCGGTTGGACTCCCAGGGGACCGCCACAACCATCAGGGATCCGCGATCCAGATCTGCAGTCTTGCAGCGGTCTGGGGAAGCAATATGTTTGGCAGTGCCACTGTGGCACGGCACTGCCGAGTATTTTTACGAGTTTCCTCCAACACCAGACTTTTCATGGTGGTGAGCCTGCCATGAGAAAGCTGGCTTAGGGGAAACAAAGGGGGCTTTTAGGGCCCCCTGTTGCTCTTGTGCACATGGATGAAAGCAAGGGGGCACATGTTGTGCCCCCTTTTCTACATGCAACCCCTATCCTTCACCACATGGATTACACAGCCCATGCCGTACAGGAATGGTCTTAGGCGGTCCCATTATACGGTACCTTTTCAAGTTAGGCACCACAGTGGGACTTCTGTGTCTTCCGCTAGACAACGAGGAAGCTCGCAATCTGGCGTGCGGGCAGCAGTTGACTTTGGAGGTCTGGCGTGGGTGGTGACCCGCTCCCAGAGCGACAAAGTCCTAACCAGGCCTTTAGTCTTTTGGAGTGGTAGTGCAAGGGAGTTTTCATCAGAACTATGAAGTGTGTGCTTTTAAAAGGCAGCCATCAAAAAAATTGCACTGAATACAGTCTGGGTGTCATGATTCCGTGTGAAGTCTCCATTGCGGGGCTCCAATGTTATTCTGGCGCTATTCGCCTTAAAAAAAAACACCCCTTGCCCGCGCACCTGCACCCCAAAAGAATGTATCATGAGGGTACATGCTGCAGTAGAGCCAAATATTGCAGCCCCCATGTGGGAAGCCCATTTTGGTAAACTCTATGAAGACAGTTCTGATGATACCAACGCTGTGACCGCCGCCCTTCTATCCCTCCCTGGTGACGGATTGGAGTTCAGTCTCGGGGAGGTGGTCAGTGCTATAGATAGACTGGCGCTGGGTAAAGCACCGGGACTTGACAAACTGCCTGGTGACCTTTTTAGGTCCCAACCAGAGATTTGGGCCCCATATCTTTATATTCTTTTTAACTCTATAGCACGAGGCATGGCAATCCCCTGTACTTGGCTGGGGGCAGAGATAGTTCCCATCTTCAAGAAGGGCTGTCCTCTCCTCCCAGCCAACTATAGGCCGATAAGCCTTATAGATGTGCCTCAAAAACTTTTTTCCCGCCTCATACTGGACCATCTCCTGGACTGGATGGAGGACAATGACATTCTAAGCCCCCTTCAGGCTGGCTTTAGGAAAAACACGTCCACCATGGACCAGATCTTCCGCCTCCTACTCCTCTATTGGAAATCAGTGAGGATCGAGGGTGGAAGGATGTACATGGTGTTCGTGGACCTGAAGTCATCATTTGACTTGGTGCCCCGGAAAAAACTTTGGGAGGTTTTGAATGAGATGGGAGTCCCCACCCATCTCCTACAGGTCATAATTAGACTCCATGAGGGCAATTTTGCTCAAGTTCGGTGTGGGAGGGGAGGAGTTTTATCCAAGAGGTTCCCTGTCCTAAGGGGGGTAAGGCAGGGTTGCGTTTTGGCGCCAACACTGTTTTGCCTTTACGTTAACAACGTCCTGACCCACCTAAGTAAGGTCAGGGACAATGATGCCCCTTTTTTGGCGGGCAAGAGGGTGCCGGCTATCATGTTTGCCGACGACACCCTCTTGCTCTCCAAATCCAAAAATGGGTATACAGCGGATCCTGGATGGATTCGGTCTTTTCTGTAGACAGTATGGTCTGGAGATCAAAACAGGGAAGACCAAATTCATGATATTTAACCCCCCCCCCTAAGACATAACCTAACCCCACACTCAGCTCAGTAACTTTGGAGAGGGTAAAAACCTTCCAGTATTTGGGCGTATTGTTGCATGAGAATTTATCCTGGGATCCACAGATATCAAGTTCACGGTTAAGGCTGTCACAACTGTCCGGGGCAATTTTGAAGGTTACAAACACTTCTACCTACAAACCTATAGCCCCCGCAGTTGAAATGTACAAAACACAAGCCAAGTCGGCCGCACTATATGGCAGCGAGCTGTGGGGATTCAAAGCTGGAAAAGAGTTGTCGAGTGTTGAAAATAACTTCTTGAGACGCCTTTTGGCTCTTCCGCGTGGTACACCTTTGCTTCCTCTACGACTAGATACGGGTCTACCTCCCATATTGGATGACCTTGAGTTAAAACCATTAAGATTTTGGCATAGGCTTTGGTCTACTAATGAGCTCAAACATTACAGGCAAGATCTTCTCCATGTTATGAATCTAAATCACAATGGAAAAATTCCATGGCTATCCTGTGTAAAGCAGGAATTGTTTCGGTTGAATCTCCAAGAGTTGTGGGAGGCTCCTGAGTTGGGTTGCCAAAGAGTTTCCCGGAAAAGACTTGTAGAACTTCATAAGGAAAAAAGTCTTGCCTCCCTTATGCTTGCACCCCGCATTGGGATTTTAACTTACCGTTTCCTGGATTACAAAAATTCTTATTACTTCGAAAGTTTTATGGACATCATCTTCCCGATTCTGACAAGAAAGCTATTCATCCAATGGAGGTTTGGCACTTTACCTATTAAATCCTTCACGTGCAAGTCGGCCAATGGAGGGGATAAAATATGCCCCGGTTGTAGCAACTGTGAGGAGGAGGAATCTCATGTTCTCTTCTTTTGCCCAGCCTACGAGAGACCAAGAAAACATTGGCTAGTGCCTCTGTGTAGGAATCTGGGCGTAAGGAGCTATGTGAACTCGCTCAGAATATTGAAAACGGACTCCTCCCCTCATATTGTATTCGCAGTTGCTAAATTTTTAATGGCCATGTGGCACATTAGGAGCAAATTACTTAATGTATGATTATTACAGGATTTATTGCCAACTTAATTCAAATGCCATTGAATTTTTTGACTAACTCTACGGGCAGTGGTTGTTCCCTTATATATCCTTTCCAAGTATGTCTTATGTCTTAATATTTATGGTTCAACTAAAAAGTTTCTATGCATGTTTTTACTTATTAAGCATGTCTTAATTTGATGTAATTTAAAATGTTTTTATGTATGTTTTTATGCATCTTTTATGGCCTAAATGGCCGAAATAAAGAATTTTTGGATTGGATTGGATTGGTAATTGTTGTGAATACTGAATGTTAACGTTATGACATTGAATGCTTTTAATTGTGATGCCTTTGAGTATTTCTAGCATCTAATGATGTTTACTATCGGTTTTATTATGCCTTTGATGTCTGAATTCACCTTGCCCTTAGTTTGGTAAACATGCCAGCTTGCTTAGGAACTACAGCAGCCAAACTGTTCACTCGGGTGTGCCTCTGTTTAATCAGGCCGGGCGCACGCATACGTGGGGTGCGGCTGGGTGCGGTCAGGTATTTAAACTGCACCCAGCCTTCTGGAAGGCGCTTTGCCTTCCGCCTGCTTAAGAGAAAGGACCTGCTCTGCACCCACGCTTGAGAAGACGACAGTGTTATAATCTACTGCTGCATTTCCCTTCTCTATGGTTCCCTTATCTACTGCTCAGCCAGTGTGAGTGAAGATATGCCTGAAGATATCTAGAATGCTGGAAGTATGATGTGCTCATGGAATGTTGAGTACTTGAGGAGCTGTGGAGTGTCAGTTGGTGGCAGGCTGAGCAGGACAGAGGTTGCTCCTGGTGGGGCATTATATGGAATTACCATCTTCCTGTAATTAACTGATGTAACTATCTTGACAATAAATCTACTATGATTATCTACATTACATCTGGCTACAAAGGACTAACTTATTTACAATACTGGCGACGAGGTCAAAGAAACTACCTACATGTTGGTGAAGGATTACCCTACATTACTCTGGATACCCTGGATTACCATAAAACAAAGGACTTGAGAAACTAAAGGAATTTCAAAGGAAAAGAATAAGGAAACGTGAAACAGACGCTCTGGTAAGCCCCACCAGTGTTCTTAGTTAACAGAACAGCCTACAGCCAGAGCGTTTAAAATTGTTAGTTTTCCTAGGAATTAAGGATTTGGACTTATCAGCCTTGGATTTGGACTAATCAGCCTTACATTTGAATTTATCAACCTTGCAATTGGAATTACCAGCCCTGCACTTTACAATTTATGGCTTTCACATGCTAAATTTCCCGCTGCCCGATGAATTTGACCTGGGACCTGAAGAGACACGAGTAAAACGGACTAGCTGTGAGTAGGACATTTGACTTGCTGCATGTGTGTGGATTTGACTTGAGACCGGAAGCGACGTTCACAGTGAAGCGGACCGTGGAGATCTGACCTGGCAAGCGGCAGCTGGTGAGTTTTCCCTTCGAGTTACAAAAGAATGAAACGGACTGACTGCAGCTGTAAAAACAAGGTCGGGGAGCTGAACGACTTCTCATAACATAATTTGGGACAATTGGAATACATTAACGAATTGTACAAAGAAGATAACTCACCGTATGCTGCGCCTGTGACGGTTGTGGCGGTTAGTCAGCAGAGCTCTTCTTAGCTTCCCTGCTAGCGTCCTACTGATGACGTTGTTGAGACACATCAGCATGTTGGTGAAAGTGATTCTTGTGACATCGGATGACTGAAGTGTTTCGAAGTGTCATCACGCTAATGGTGGAAACGTGACCTATCTCCTTAGGAAAACGACGTAAACGACGCTGTAGCGGCCATCTTAACACTTTGGGATAGATTTCTTTGTTTTGATTTTAAACACGACGTTGGAGATTAGTTTGCGATGGACTTTGACTTTGACTAATTTGATGTTCCAAGTTCTTTTATGAGGTCCAGACACTTCATCATTCGCTCTTTTCAACAGATGCAGCGTTTTTCTTTTCTAATCCAAGATGGGTTTGCTGTATCTTTGTTGGTACTGACCCCTCGCATGAGGTCATTTCGAACTGGATTGTCATTACTGCGACTGTGGTACTGATGCTGTGGATACTCTTGATCTAGCAGGTACTTTATGGACTTTGTGGTGAAGCTACACGGACATGGACTTTCGAGTGAGGTATCGCTCATCTATGGATTGAACTTTCGGGTGAGGTATCGCTCATCTACCTAGACTACGGTGACCACGTTTATTGTTTTAATTTGTTATGTTACTGTTGAATTGTTCCAATTTACAACAGGGTGTTTACAATATTGTAGTGGGGCATATTGCAAGTGATGCAAAATTTTCTGTTTGCTTTTTATTTATATGGAAGAGAGGAGGAGAGCGTGTCTTATTGTCTTTGCTTGCATACTTGATATGGTGTGATTAGGTGAGTACTTGGTTTAGCGCAGTTTTCCGTTATAGGTTGCCCTGAGTTTGGGGTGTAGTGCTTATCACTAGTTTTTACTGGATTCACACTTAGTGTGTTCCTTTGATTTTTCATCCACTTATTGTAGATATGGCTTCACATTTTACTGTGATACTTGAATGACTCTGGGTTTACTAATCTACTTCACTTTTAGTTTGGGTGAAAGAATGTTTATGTAATTAGGACTGCGTAAGGGATACGACTCCCACTTGGAGATTCTCTACGTGTACACTCACTGTTTGGTTGGTGAGTGAAAGGTTTTTCCTACACTTTCTTTAAGTATTGCTCACTGTAAGGTTGGTGAGTGAATGGTTTTTCTTACACTTTCTTTAAGTGTTACTCACTGTTAGGTTGGTGAGTGAAAGGTTTTTCCTACACTTTCTTTAAGTGTTACTCACTGTTAAGTTGGTGAGTGAATGATTTTTCCTGCACTTTCTTTAAGTGTTACTCACTGTTTGGTTGGTGAGTGAATGGTTTTTCATGCACTTTCTTTAAGTGTTGCTCACTGTTTGGTTAGTGAGTGAATAGTTTTTCCTGCACTTTCTTTAAGTGTTGTTCTAGTTAGATTGTGTTACAGATGACACATTCTTGTGAGATTTCACTGCTTCTTACCTGTTAAATGTTTGAATTGAAGCAATCTTGGATTTTACCTGGTTATGAATCTTTTTGAGGTTTTCTTGTTTTACCTACGTTGTATTGGATTGATTTCTTTAATATGTCTGAATTTAATGCTTTCCGAGAACTCTTTTATTGTGATTCAAGGTGTGTGATTTCATTGGCATTTGAATTAGCTCACATTTTCATCTTTGTTATATGTACTTGATTCATTTGTTCAGTGTATTTTCATGCATCTTTATTTATCCTTCATTGTGTTTGGTTTCCTTAGGGAGGGGGGTGTGTTATAATCTACTGCTGCATTTCCCTTCTCTATGGTTCCCTTATCTACTGCTCAGCCAGTGTGAGTGAAGATATGCCTGAAGATATCTAGAATGCTGGAAGTATGATGTGCTCATGGAATGTTGAGTACTTGAGGAGCTGTGGAGTGTCAGTTGGTGGCAGGCTGAGCAGGACAGAGGTTGCTCCTGGTGGGGCATTATATGGAATTACCATCTTCCTGTAATTAACTGATGTAACTATCTTGACAATAAATCTACTATGATTATCTACATTACATCTGGCTACAAAGGACTAACTTATTTACAATAGACATCTTACCGGATTTATGACCCCAGAGCTTCAGTCTTCGAACTTTGAGATCCTCTTGAAGATAAAGGCCTGGCATCTTCTTTTCTGCCTCGGAAATCTGCAAAGACAAAAGATAAGTGAAATAACTTATTAGTAAAAGGCGCCCTTCGCAAGAAAGGTTACCGGAACAATTTTTGGGAACTAATTATTCAAGAGAAATCCTACAAGACTTTTGGAAGCTAACTTAAGATTTGTTTTAGGTATTTAGGAATTAGAGTTTGTTAAAGAAAAGGTCAAAAGGTGATTTCTGCAATTTGGAAAGGCGTCATTTCTGAATGTTGTACTTGTTATTTCTTGCAATGTAAAACCTTTATTTTTAGACTAAAGACACAGAGCAGAAGACACAGATTTTAAAACTAAGTAAGTGAAGAAGGGAGAAAGGCCTTTTGTTTCTTAAGGTAGAAGGGGGTTTAACGACAAGAGGAAGGGTAGAAAAAGACTTAAACTATTCTTTTGTTATTTACAGAATTATCTTCAAAAGCTCGAATTCATAACAAGACAACAAGACAGGGCAACTGAAATCACCTGACAAGACTGACCAACAAGACAAGAAAGACATACTGGACGAAGGACAGACAACAGCTGATCACAGGTAGGCGAGAGTTTGAGCATCTAAAGAGAGAGTAGTAGGTACAGATGTAGTGCTAAATCACAAGATTCAGAATAAGAGGTAAAACCTAGATTCCTTGTTGTTTTGCAGGTCGACAGCAAGAACATCTACGTCCAGTACCGGCCCTCCTCCCCTTAGTCTAGCTCATATCTTGTAGTGTCTATACTTCCTCCAGGAAGGGGTTAGTCTCTAGGGAGGTTGGGCCCTTGCGTCCCTGCGAATTCACTACTCGTCTCATATCAAGACAAGGTAAGGGACGACGTTTTATTGTTCTGACAGAAGGCAAAGCCCACGTTGAATAATTTGCCTGGACGCAATGGACCAAGTTTCTCTTCAAGATATAGCAGCCATGTTAAATGAGTTAAAACAGGAAAATGAAGCCTTGCGTAGAGATATGGCTTCTCTTCAACATACAGTCCAACAGCAAAAGACAATTTTAAAGCCAGCCACTTTTCAGGGAGGAGCTTCTTCTTCTGAAGCTCAAACTCAGATTCAAGTAATCACACCAGTTCCTACGCCCTTAGCTCAACCTGAGAGGTTTTACGGAGACCCAAACAAATTTACCATCTTTCTCAATCAGTGCCATTTACATTTTTGGGCCAAAACCACAGCTTTCCCAGATGATTCCTCCAAGGTAGCTTTTATGTTATCCTAATTAGGAGGAGATGCAGCCTTGTGGTCTGTCCCCTTGGTAGAAAGAGACGATCCGGTTTTAAATAATTTTAGAGCTTTCGAACGGTCTTTAAAAAAGATATTTGCAAAACATGTCTTTGTACAATCGGCTGACAGTGAGCTTTTAAATTTAAAACAGGGTTCGTCTGATTTACTACACTATATATCTGTCTTCAATCGTTTGGTTCTAGAAGCTGACTGGCCAAATGAAAAAAGGGTGTCCTTATTCTACCGTGGTTTGAGGGACGAGCTCAAGGACATGGTAACCCAAGTCCTAGAACCTCCAGAAGAAATTAGTGAATTCATTGACCTAGTAGTAAAATTAAATCATAGGCTGTCTGAAAGGAAAGGAGAAAGAGGAAGATTGGACCATAAGGTAATGTTTCAAAAAGAAAGAGTCCTGACTCCTCGTGATACAACCCAAAAGGTATATCCAGTAGAACCCATGCAAATATGATCTATTCGAGGACCCTTAACAAAAGAGGAAAGGGAAAAAAGACGAAAATTAAATCAATGTCTTTATTGTGGGAAGACTGGACATTTTGTGAAAGAATGTCCTTCCAAACCAAATAAGGGGAAGTCTAAGTCTGCAGATGTAGCTTTAACATCAGAAGGAACGGAAAACTAGAACGCTCGATAAAGGAAGAGGTCAGTTTATCGAGAGTGTGTTCCAGTGCGGCCTCAACTGTCCCACCCAAGGGGTGTCGACACTTTTGTGTAATAGTAGAGTTAAAAAGTTTAGCCAATCCAGTGAGTCCTAGGAAAGTAGAAGCAATCATCGATTCAGGAGCTACAGGAAATTTCCTTGACACACAATTTTTGAAACTTTTAGGGTTCAACTTAATTCTAAAAACTCATCCTGAAACTGTCAGAGCTGTAGACGGTAAGGAACTGACTTCTGGACCCATAAATAAGCAAACCGAGGTCCTACTTATGGACAGTTCTCCTATCCATAGAGAAAGAATTATTTTTGATGTTATTGACGCTCCTCAATTTAAACTAATTTTGGGACTCCCTTGGCTTGTTTTACACAACCCTAATATTGACTGGCAGGCAAGAACCTTTACTTTTAGATCTCACCATTGTTTGAGTCAATGTTTTTTGTTAGACAGGCCAGAAGACTCAATTCAAGGCTTTGATTTTACCGCAGACTCTTCTAGTATCTTGCTCCTAGAGGGAGTGCCTACAGAATATTCAGACTTACTGGACGTGTTTCATAAAAAAAGGCTAACACTCTTCCCCTCCATAGGGATTTTGATTGCAGGATTGATCTCGTGCCTGGGGCAACCTTGCCATGTAGTAGAATCTATGCCTTGACCGAGAAAGAAAACTAGCACTTGCGAGAATACCTGGACGAGTATCTCACTAATGAATTCATTAGGCACTCTTAGTCTCCAGTATCATCTTCTCTTTTTTTATTCTGAAACGTGGAGGGGAATTAAGAACGTGCATTGATTATAGAGCCTTAAACAATGTCACAATTAAGAACAGGTACCCATTGCCTCTCATTCCAACTCTCCTAGATCAAGTAAAAAATGCAACCATTTATACAAAATTGGATTTGCGCGGAGCTTACCATCTTGTCAGAGTCCGAAAAGGCGATGAGTGGAAAACGGCATTTCGTACCAAATTTGGCCTTTACGAATATCAAGTCATGCCTTTCGGACTCTGCAACGCTCCTGCAGCTTTTCAATTTTTCATAAATGAGGTGTTGCATGAATTTATTGACATTTGTTGTGTGGTCTATATAGACGACATCTTGATTTACTCTCATTCAAAGGACGAACACGTACAACAAGTTTGCGCCATTCTTCAGAAACTGCTTTTAAATTCATTATACGTGAAATTAGAAAAAAGTCTTTTTCATGTGTCTAAGGTAGATTTTTTGGGATACATTATTAGTCCCTCAGGCATAGAAATGGACCCAAATAAAGTGGAAGCCGTGACTTCTTGGCCTCGACCCTCATCAGTAAAACAGATACAAAGTTTTCTAGGATTCGCAAATTTTTATCGTAGATTCATTCAAAATTTTTCACAAACTATAACTCCCATTACCAAACTACTGCGCAAAGGAGTGAAATTTGATTGGACAGAATCCGCCGATCAGGCCTTTCATGACTTAAAGGAAAAGTTTACGTCAGCTCCCATTTTGAGTCACCCAGATCCAAAACTCCCATTCATTGTCGAGGCGGATGCTTCCCAGTTTGCTTTAGGAGGGATTCTGTCGCAACGACATTTAGAAACTGGTCAAATGCATCCCATTGCCTATTTCTCTAGGAAAATGTCCCCTGCAGAATTAAATTACGCAATTGCTGATAAGGAATTATTAGCTATAAAAGCAGTGTTCGAAGAATGGCGTCACTACTTGTTGGGTGCACGTCACCCCATCACAATCCATACTGACCATAGGAACCTGCAAGCTTTACAAAAGGTGAAAGCCTTATCAGCCAGACAGCTAAGATGGTCTCTGTTCTTCAACGACTATAATTTTGTGATAACTTACCGTCCTGGAAAGGAAAATTTAAAAGCTGATGCATTGTCTCGTTTAGGAGAAAGTAGTTTGGAACTAGAAACTGTTGTTCAACCTGTGTTACCTACTACTTGTTTTCAAGCTTGCTTATCAGTCAAAAGCATTACTGATGGAATACTGATTGAGCAAAAGAAAAAGAGTCTTGAAGAATGGAAAAAAGGTACCCGTATCTACAAGAGAAAGACAAGCTTCTTTATGTACATGATCTTGTCATGGTTCCTACAAAGGCCCTCCAGGAGTCAATTAATCACCTTCTTCATGACACCCCTCTCTCAGCTCATCCGGGAATTGCCAAAACTTACGAACTAATCAAAAGACAATTTTGGTGGCCTCCAGTGTTCAAAGATTTTCAATTGTATGTAACCACATGCAGTGTTTGTATCCAAAATAAGCCCTCACATCAACCTCCTAGTGGTTTGTTAACACCCCTTCCTATTCCACCTCAACCTTGGCATTCTATCTCTTTAGATTTTATTGTAGAACTTCCTTCAACACAAAGAGGGGACACTACGATTCTCACAGTAGTGGATCCGTTTTCACGTATGGCACATTTCGTTCCACTGAAAAGACTTCCAACAACTATGGAATTAGCAAGAATTTTGATTACACATGTCATTCGTTTACATGGAATTCCATCAGTAGTAATTTCAGACAGGGGGTCTCAATTTATATCTCATGTTTGGAAAAATTTAAGTTCTCTTCTCCAAATGGAAATTCGTTTGTCGTCTAGTTACCACCCCCAAACTGATGGGTTAACTGAACGCACTAACCAAACCATTGAACAATACCTGCGTTGCATGTTGATCTCTGTTGCAGGAGATTGGTCTGATCTCTTAAGTACTCTGGAATTTGCATACAATAATTCAGAACATTCTTCCACAAACATGGTGGGGCGTGGCCGAGGAGGAGACCAAGATGGCCGCCTCTTGCTGAAGCTCCGCCGGCTCTGGGAATTTAATGCCCGAATAATGCGGTAACCTCCGATCCTGAACCGCATCCACACCTACGATCCTGCACAACATCCTACTCAGCTCGACGGGTGTGAATTTGGTGGTGGAAGAGGCAGCGGATCCGACGATACGGCGTTCTGATCGACAGCCGAAGGAGGCGAGGGAGGAGGCGGCGGCGCGGAGCGCAGGTAGGGCGGGCTGCGTGTGTGGCGCCTGGGCGGACTATGAGGCCGGACCGCGATAATTCCCGTGACCTAGGGGCTGGGAGCTCGCCTCCGCGGCGGCCCAGCTGAGCCTCGGCTCCCTTTGGGTGGCGCCGCGCGCCGGACTCGCTTTCGGGCCTTCGGCCTTGGAGGCGGGCTGAAGCCGGGAGCTCGGCGGGGGCTGCGGCGGGAGGCGTAGGCCCGGCGCTGGGAGGCGGGTTGTTTAGCGGCCGGACTGCGGGGACCGCCCTTGGTGCCTCCGCTGCTGCTGCTGCCCTGCCCCGTGGCTGCGTCGCTGCTGACCCCGGAGTGCCAGTGCTGAGAGAGCGGACGCACCGCGAGGCCTGACTGACCGCGTGGGTGCCGGTGGAAAAACTGCTCTTGGCTCAACCGGCTCACACCCCACCCTCCGCCACTCATTACTGCCTAGAATTCGGTCCGAGCTGCGCCATAGCTTGCCTCCGACGACAGTGTTTGGGCCGGCACTCACCACGACAGACCGGCCATCTTGGAACACACTGGTGCGAGAGACCGAACCGACACACAACGGCCAGGGTAGGGTGACCCTGCAACGCGGCCGCGATGGTGAAACGAGACCTCAATCAGCGTAAGCTGAACTTTCCGGGAGCCTCCCTTCCCATCGCTGACCCCCCTCCTGAAACCCGACTTGAGGCGTCTGGGGGTGCAGAACGAGAGGATGCCACTTCCCTCATGACGGCCATGATGACGGAGATGAGGGCTGGTTTCAAGGCGCTGGATGGGCGCTTCGACAACCTGGAGCGCCAAATGGCGGACATGAGCACCAAGATCCAGGCACACGACCGACGCCTGGACCTGGCAGAATCCAGAGTCTCGGATGTGGAAGACGGCGCGGCAAAATCCTTGAAACGGCTGGAGAGGGTGGAAAGGATCCTCAAAGAAGTGGCGGTCAAGAATGAAGACCTAGAGGCCCGGGGGCGAAGAAACAACGTAGGAATCACGGGCCTGGCGGAGACAACGCAAACTGGCCGGATGGACACATTTATCGAAAAGCTGCTCATTGAACTCTTTGGCCGGGACTCCTTCACTCAGGGTTTTGTGGTAGAGCGAGCCCACCGATCACTGGGGCCTAGACCCCGAACTGGTCTCCCGCCGCGCCCGATCATAGCCCGCCTCATGAACTTTAGAGATCGAGACACTGTCCTCCGGGCAGCCCGCGAACGTGGGGAGGTGCAATGGCAGGGAAACACGCTATCCTTCTTTCCTGATTTCACCTTCACAGTACAGGAGGCGCGAAAAAAGTTTAACGGAGTTAAAGCCACACTACGGAACCTTGGCCTGCGCTACGGAATGCTCTACCCAGCTAGGCTCAAGGTAGACATCGAAGGTAGATCCCGCATTTTTCAGACGCCAACGGAAGCTCAGGAATTTTGCCAGCACTATAAGAGACGTGAGGAGGACGTTGCTCGATCTGGAACACTCCCGCAGTCCTCCCCGGTCAGAAATGCTTCCCAAGCCAGCAATGATTTATTTGCCGAGACGGGCAACGGCTGACCATTGCACCTAGACTTACAAGGCCGATATCACAACCTTTTTGCTTCTCGGACACCCGACCTGGTTAGGTTACACGCACTTGGATTCTTGTTGATCTGACGTACCCCCGACTGGCGTGGCGTTGCCACACCCCATGGCGGACGCCATTGTTATCTTAGTACTCTGTTTCTTAATGCAATCGAGCTTAATTCCAGAACTGTACATTGCTACCCTGTGCTATGTTTGGCTCGCTGCATGGTTTATGGGGATGTGCCTCCACGGGTTCTTCGGAGGCTGGGTGGGGGGAGGGGGTGGGGTAAGTTTATTGGTTGGTTTGAAGTTATTCTGCATTCAGATTGCGAACACACACCACAGTCCATCGCACACTACAGCACACCCTGAAACACCTTGGATCAGATATAAAGTTCCCGACGATCATGGTTAGACGGCCCAGGCAGACTGACTCGACACTGATTAACCTGATGACGTGGAACGTAAGGGGACTAAATGACACGAGGAAGTGTAGGCAAGTCCTCAATTATCTAGGCAGGCACGCAGTTGACATTGTGTTTCTCCAAGAAACCCATTTAAATCCAACGGGGTCCCGGCTCCTGGCTAGGAGTTGAGGTTCACACCGCTTTTTCTCAGATTTTAGCAGATACTCCAGAGGGGTGGCCATCTTGGTACATAAAAGACTACCCTTCATACCACACTCCACAGTAGTAGACCCGGAGGGCCGGTACCTACTGGTGACGGGCTCCCTCTTGCATCAAACGATCACACTGGTAAATGTGTACGGCCCCAATACTGATTCCCCTGTCTTCTTTCAGGAGCTCCAGACGAAACTGACCACAACAGTCACGGGCCACGTACTTGCCGGGGGTGATTTTAATCTGCTCCTTAACCCCGCACGTGACGGCACCTCGACTGCTGCCGACCCCAAGAAACACTCCAGACCAGTCCTGGTGGACATATGTAATGACTACTCCCTCATAGATATAGAGGCCAGACTACATGGGAAGTCCCCGGAATACACACACCATTCTGGCTACCACAACACATGATATAAGAACAGTGGTCCTAGAATATAGATTAGATTGATACTATCAATAAAACAATTTTGAATAAAGAATGCGAATAAATCTGCAATTTGAGAATCAATCTGTATGGGAGAAAAATGTCTTGTTGTTAAACTCTGTGTATGACATACAGAGACAGTACCCAGAGGAGACAATTGTATACTCAAGAACAAGAACAAGGTAAGCACAGTGTCCACATTTCAAGTTTTATCAAAAAGCAGTCACATTTATTTACAAAACCGAAAACACAGTACTATTTGTACACGGCGCAAGTACTATAAGGATAAGGAGAGAAAGGGTGCTCAAGTGATAAGGAAGAAAAGAAAAATCATGCTAAAATACGTTTGCAATATTTACAACAGTACAACAAGACGGTAAACCTCCCGCAAGTTGAACAAAAGGGGCCTGTTCAATTCCTTCCAGGGTAAATAATGGAAGGAGGGATGGGGACGGGATAAATTGAGATACAGGCACTTAAAAATTGGGGGGCGTCGACGTTTCGACCCTAGTGCCTGCGGGAATTTTGATTCCTCGGCTGCGGGTCTTCTTCAGGACATGCAGGAGGAGGGGGGGGGGGCACTTGGCCGCAATTCCACTAAGGTTCTGGATCCACCACCTATAATATAAAGACGAGGTGGGTTTTAGCCAAGGTACAGTTTAACTATTAGGTTATTGAAAAAAAGGGTGAGAGGAGTACATTACCAATTGCACTTGTTTGGCCAAATTCCGTCAAGTTTAATGGGATTGACCTACTGGGTACTAAGTGGGATATTCGTCAGCAACCAACTCCCAAGTAATTGCTGACTACAGTCGTGAAAGCCGCTCCCTATTTGTGGTATTCGTCAACTCACCTATCTGTAGGTCGATTAGTCTACGGTGGGTTGGCTCAATAGCCAGATGACGAAATCTGTAAGGGATGGACACCACTAATTAGTCCCAAAGAAACGGTGAAACCTATGAACCTTCAGGTTCCAAGGTAAGTGTAACAGTGCACTTACCAATGTATATTGGGTCAAGGGTCGTGGCCTACCGGCGCCCCCACGGGCACTCCGGTGGTGTTGGTGGTTTTACTGCGCCACTTCCGTCAGTATGTACAGGAGTAGGCGTGTTCGCTGTATTCACTCAGCTTCGTATTTGGAAGGAGCCAATATAGGTGTGGCCTAGGTAAAGGATATATACAAGGCAGAAGCATTTCATTAGTGCCTGCTTCTGTCCGTAGGAACCAGTTGAAAAGATGCGTGGGAAAACTGGCATCGGCAAACCAGTGAAAACTGGTCGTATCTCACCTGGGCTTTGTTCAAATGGCTCTTCCAAAGAAGGGGGACGGTCACTGATTCACCGTTTGAGAAGCGGGACGAAAGAAGCGTCCAGCCGCAGCTCCTACTTCCGCATCGCGGTGGTAGTCGCATGTGACATTTGTAACCAATGGCGTTCGACTTGGCCAGAAGTTGCAACACAAAGAGAGGACTATGTAGTGAACGTGGTCATGAGGCAAGCTTTGGCACGTCAGAAAGCAAGAGCGGACTCGTTTGAAAAAATATATCGCTCTCTTCTAAACTCGTCAACAATGGAGCATTTACTCAATAAGTATAAGAACCTTAATATCCTTAATATCTAGAAAGATTGAAATACGCTTTTCTTAACTTGTATTCAATGTTGACCACAATTAACCCACGAACATATTCCTTCAAGTTAACACAATAAATACATATAAACAATAATGACATATAATTACAAACATTCCAATTTACGCAATATGTACATACAAAGAATAATGACATATATTTGAACAGTTATTGACAAATGACAAATTTTATGATGTCACTCGGAGGTCAGAATGAATGATGAAACATAGAATGGTAAACGCTGTTGATACATAAAGTTATCATTCATTAGCCATTTCTTACAACAAGTAAATGGTGCAACATCTAAAGAGAGCTATGGCTTTCGATAGAAGGATGATCCACTAGTGGTGCACCTAATACATGAAACCACAGGGGCATACTATGGCATAAATGGCACCCATTGTGCCCCTGTGGTTTCATGTATATAGGGCAAACCACACAAAAAACCAAAACTCGCATCCTACAACACTGTAGTAAAATACGTTGCAAGGTATTAGGTGCACCACTAGTGGATCACTTTCTACAATTTAACCACCATCCTGAAAGTCTCAAATGGTGGATAATAGAAAAGGTGACCAAAAATCCTCGTGGTGGCAACTATGCCAAGCTTCTAAGCATTCGCGAATGCCGTTGGATGCACCTTTTCGATACAGTAAATCGTGGCCTCAATGACCGTGAGGAAGTCCTGAGACAGATGGTGGCAATTAGGAATGGATAAAAAACACTTTGCACACCATCTGATACATACTGTAATAAGATGACATCTGACCACAATGTACCTCACCCGAGGTCATCCTTCTATCGAAAGCCATAGCTCTCTTTAGATGTTGCACCATTTACTTGTTGTAAGAAATGGCTAATGAATGATAACTTTATGTATCAACAGCGTTTACCATTCTATGTTTCATCATTCATTCTGACCTCCGAGTGACATCATAAAATTTGACATTTGTCAATAACTGTTCAAATATATGTCATTATTCTTTGTATGTACATATTGCGTAAATTGGAATGTTTGTAATTATATGTCATTATTGTTTATATGTATTTATTGTGTTAACTGGAAGGAATATGTTCGTGGGTTAATTGTGGTCAACATTGAATACAAGTTAAGAAAAGCGTATTTCAATCTTTCTAGATATTAAGGATATTAAGGTTCTTATACTTATTGAGTAAACGCTCCATTGTTGACGAGTTTAGAAGAGAGCGATATATTTTTTCAAACGAGTCCGCTCTTGCTTTCTGACGTGCCAAAGCTTGCCTCATGACCACGTTCACTACATAGTCCTCTCTTTGTGTTGCAACTTCTGGCCAAGTCGAACGCCATTGGTTACAAATGTCACATGCGACTACCACCACGATGCGGAAGTAGGAGCTGCGGCTGGACGCTTCTTTCGTCCCGCTTCTCAAATGGTGAATCAGTGACCGTCCCCCTTCTTTGGAAGAGCCATTTGAACAAAGCCCAGGTGAGATACGACCAGATTTCACTGGTTTGCCGATGCCAGTTTTCCCACGCATCTTTTCAACTGGTTCCTACGGACAGAAGCAGGCACTAATGAAATGCTTCTGCCTTGTATATATCCTTTACCTAGGCCACACCTATATTGGCTCCTTCCAAATACGAAGCTGAGTGAATACAGCGAACACGCCTACTCCTGTACATCCTGACGGAAGTGGCGCAGTAAAACCACCAACACCACCGGAGTGCCCGTGGGGGCGCCGGTAGGCCACGACCCTTGACCCAATATACATTGGTAAGTGCACTGTTACACTTACCTTGGAACCTGAAGGTTCATAGGTTTCACCGTTTCTTTGGGACTAATTAGTGGTGTCCATCCCTTACAGATTTCGTCATCTGGCTATTGAGCCAACCCACCGTAGACTAATCGACCTACAGATAGGTGAGTTGACGAATACCACAAATAGGGAGCGGCTTTCACGACTGTAGTCAGCAATTACTTGGGAGTTGGTTGCTGACGAATATCCCACTTTGTACCCAGTAGGTCAATCCCATTAAACTTGACGGAATTTGGACCAAACAAGTGCAATTGGTAATGTACTCCTCTCACCCTTTTTTTCAATAACCTAATAGTTAAACTGTACCTTGGCTAAAACCCACCTCGTCTTTATATTATAGGTGGTGGATCCAGAACCTTAGTGGAATTGCGGCCAAGTCCCCCCCCCCCTCCTCCTGCATGTCCTGAAGAAGACCCGCAGCCGAGGAATCAAAATTCCCACGAGCACTAGGGTCGAAACGTCGACGCCCCCCAATTTTTAAGTGCCTGTATCTCAATTTATCCCGTCCCCATCCCTCCTTCCATTATTTACCCTGGAAGGAATTGAACAGGCCCCTTTTGTTCAACTTGCGGGAGGTTTACCGTCTTGTTGTACTGTTGTAAATATTGCAAACGTATTTTAGCATGATTTTTCTTTTCTTCCTTATCACTTGAGCACCCTTTCTCTCCTTATCCTTATAGTACTTGCGCCGTGTACAAATAGTACTGTGTTTTCGGTTTTGTAAATAAATGTGACTGCTTTTTGATAAAACTTGAAATGTGGACACTGTGCTTACCTTGTTCTTGTTCTTGAGTATACAATTGTCTCCTCTGGGTACTGTCTCTGTATGTCATACACAGAGTTTAACAACAAGATATTTTTCTCCCATACAGATTGATTCTCAAATTGCAGATTTATTTGCATTCTTTATTCAAAATTGTTTTATTGATAGTATCAATCTAATCTATAGTCTAGGACCACTGTTCTTATATCATTCATACCCAGGTCCTTTTGATTTTGTGGGTGACACCCCATTAATCTAATTACCACAACACATGGACACGACTGGACTACTGGCTACTCTCACCCGGGGTGGCGTCTTGGGTGTCATCCCACACTACACTGCCGCGAAAAAAAAAACTAGATTAACATTCTTCCACAAACATGTCTCCTTTTTTTTGTAATTATGGCTTCCACCCTAAAAGCTTTCCAGAAGACATTAAGATTCTAAATACAGTTCCAGCAATCCATGATTATATTTCTGGTTTGTCTTCTATTCATGAGGAAGCTCGGTACAAAAGAATCCCAAAAAAGGGCTGCTGATAAACACAGAAGTGAACAACCCCAGTACAATCCTGGAGACAAGGTTTGGTTAAGCACAAAAAATTTGACCATAAAAGGAACTAATAAATGTAATCCCAGGTTTATAGGTCCGTTTCCCATTGTAAAGATCATCAACCCTGCGCTGGGATGCCCAAGGGTAGCTATGCGCTCTATAAATCCAAATCCAACCCGGTTTGTGTAAAGTTACTCCTTCCTCAGAAATATCGGATTCATCCTGTATTCCATGTGTCCTTAATTAAACCTTTTGATCCTCAAACTCGGTTGATTCGACCTCCTTCTTCTGTCTTAATTGATGGAAAGCCAGAATATGAAGTCAAAAAGGTTCTGGATTCCAAGAGAATCAGAGGCAAACTCTTCTATTTGGTAGATTGGAAGGGGTATGGCCCTGAGGAAAGGTCATGGGAACCAATCGCTCATTTACAAAATGCTCCGAGGGCTCTGAGGTCTTTTCATATGCAGAACCCTTCCAAACCAAAGCCTATTGCAACAGTTTTAGGGGGGATCTTGAGGAGGGAGTACTGTCATGATTCCGTGTGAAGTCTCCATTGCGGGGCTCCAATGTTATTCTGGCGCTATTCGCCTTAAAAAAAAACACCCCTTGCCCGTGCACCTGCACTCCAAAAGAATGTATCATGAGGGTAATTGTGTTTGTGAATACTGAATGTTAACGTTATGACATTGAATGCTTTTAATTGTGATGCCTTTGAGTATTTCTAGCATCTAATGATGTTTACTATCGGTTTTATTATGCCTTTGATGTCTGAATTCACCTTGCCCTTAGTTTGGTAAACATGCCAGCTTGCTTAGGAACTACAGCAGCCAAACTGTTCACTCGGGTGTGCCTCTGTTTAATCAAGCCGGGCGCACGCATACGTGGGGTGCGGCTGGGTGCGGTCAGGTATTTAAACTGCACCCAGCCTTCTGGAAGGCGCTTTGCCTTCCGCCTGCTTAAGAGAAAGGACCTGCTCTGCACCCACGCTTGAGAAGACGACAGCTTACCGGATTTATGACCCCAGAGCTTCAGTCTTCGAACTTCGAGATACTCTTGAAGATAAAGGCCCGGCATCTTCTTTTCTGCCTCGGAAATCTGCAAAGACAAAAGATAAGTGAAATAACTTATTAGTAAAAGGCGCCCTTCGCAAGAAAGGTTACCGAAACAATTTTTTGGAACTAATTATTCAAGAGAAATCCTACAAGACTTTTGGAAGCTAATTTAAGATTTGTTTTAGGTATTTAGGAATAAGAGTTTGTTAAAGAAAAGGTCAAAAGGTGATTTCTGCAATTTGGAAAGGCGTCATTTCTGAATGTTGTACTTGCTATTTCTTGTAATGTAAAACCTTTATTTTTAGACTAAAGACACAGAGCAGAAGACACAGATTTTAAAACTAAGTAAGTGAAGAAGGGAGAAAGGCCTTTTGTTTCTTAAGGTAGAAGGGGGTTTAACGACAAGAGGAAGGGTAGAAAAAGACTTAAACTATTCTTTTGTTATTTACAGAATTATCTTCAAAAGCTCGAATTCACAACAAGACAACAAGACAGGGCAACTGAAATCACCTGACAAGACTGACCAACAAGACAAAAAAGACATACTGGACGAAGGACAGATAACAGCTGATCGCAGGTAGGCGAGAGTTTGAGCATCTAAAGAGAGAGTAGTAGGTACAGAAGTAGTGCTAAATCACAAGATTCAGAATAAGAGGTAAAACCTAGATTCCTTGTTGTTTCGCAGGTCGACAGCAAGAACATCTACGTCCAGTACCGGCCCTCCTCCCCTTAGTCTAGCTCATATCTTGTAGTGTCTATACTTCCTCCAGGAAGGGGTTAGTCTCTAGGGAGGTTGGTCCCTTGCGTCCCTGCGAATTCACTACCCGTCTCATATCAAGACAAGGTAAGGGACGACGTTTTATTGTTCTGACGCTGGGTCTTACTAAATCAAGACTTTGGAAGCACTTTTTATCTTAAACTTTTTGCACATTCTGTTGCAGCCATTCTTATAATGTGTATAATGCAAGTTTGAAATAATGACTTACGTATCACAGTGCTTTCTGTCAAAGATTGACCTCATAGCACTAAACAGATAAAAGCCACTATTCAGTGCACCAGCCAGGATTCAATTCTGTGGCTTGGAGTTCTGGACTTTTTGGTTCCGTCCAGAGGTGTCAGGGACAACACCCGAAGACCCCGGAGTTCAACCTGTCTCGGTGCACAAACAAACAGAAACACGGGCTTCTCGATGGTGGCGTCAAAGACCAAAGGTTTATTACTGCAGGGACACAGAAGTCACAGAAACTGCACACGGGCAGTGTCTAGGAGCCTGTTCAATTTGTACAAAGAGGGTTGTTCCTTATATACTAAATATTCTGCTCGGGGCAAATTCTTTACATGTTACCACAGTTCTAAACATTCGTGTCTTAAACAATAAATATTTGGCGTTGCACAGGAATCGTCAACAGTATCTGATGTCAAAACATTACGAATGAGGGGTTCCCACTAGTCCATCATAATCCCATGTCAATTCTTCATTCAAGACCCGGACCGCCTCATCGTAAATTTCGTTACCTCCCCCTAATAAAGGCCCAGAAAGAAAGGAGCAGAGCCAGGTGTGGAAGATAGAAAGACAGGATAAGAGATGTTTGTGGGTCGTAAATGGGCACGGTTACCAGCTTCGGCCGCCTAATCATGATCAGGCCAACGAACACAAGAACCAGTATAGCAGGACTGGCCTCAGGCTGGGGAGGCAGCTCTTGCCGAGTCATGCTGCCACAGTGTTGCTGGCCTAAGGTGCACGTGTCACTCGCAAGGTGAATCGCCGGCTAAAGCCTACGTGTCCTTAAATGAAAAGAGGTCATTGTGTGTCCATTGACTATGTGAGGGCAAGGAATACAAAATGGCTTCCGTGTTCTAAGATGGATGCCATGGGTAGAACAGAAATGTGTTTGTAACTGGAGTGCTCTTGCTCGTAGCATAGCGAAAACACCAGGATATACTAAATGGATCATTTGCGGTCCACTGATACCAAAATTATGTATTTACGACAATGTTACAAACACGAGTAAAATCGTCACGGAACCTCAGGCTCTCTGGTCACACACAGAGACGTCTGCCGTGCATTAACTAACAGAGGTTGTATATAATGTACGATAATGCATTTACCACTGATTAACTTTACTTGCATTTATTTTTTAATTATGCAGTGCATTATGTTATATGTAGTTACCTAAAGGTGAAGGACCGAAAAAGGTTAGAGAACATTTTGTTTAGTTAGTGTGCGCAGCATTACAGTTCCCATGCGTTTTTTAATACACTGTCACGATTGTGTACAAGATTGATATTTTCTCATTTGATAGCTCTCGAACGATCATTATCATAGAAAACCTTCCTAGCAGTCCAAGCGGTTTCAGTTTCTGATAACAGAAGCAATGTTGCAGTGCCATCCTGTGGCTAAAGACAAAACTGCACACATTTACCTGCAGAAATGATCTTTCACAAACCAAAGTGTAGGAGAGGGTGCGGCGACTGAAAAGCTATTTTCCTACTGGGTCTGCCGGACAAAAACTGTAGTGGGCTTGGTTAACCCTACAATAAACAGGAATGCAGTGACAAAAATATCTACCAGGGAATAGGTCTGCTATAGTCTGTGAAAGAAACCCCAGGGGAAGCTCCACCAGCGCCCCCCCCCCTCCCCTAGTCAGGATCATTGGATTATGGTCCACCTGGAGCATGGGTGTGTAGCGCTCATCCTGCCTGTCTGTTGCCACTAGTCTGTCCCTTGTCAGTCCTGTTCAGTGCACCATGTTCAACTGTAGCAATGACTCAGCGGGCCTCAAACATAACATGACCTGCCGCCTATATTTATTTGTAGAGTTTTATAGAGCGTAAACTTGACCGGAAGGCATCAGAGCACTTCACAGTGCTTGCATAGTAGTAGTTATATGCAGGGCTTTAAGTGGGATGAAAAAACTAGGGGGTGGGGGTCTTTTAAAGGCGCGTAGCCAATGTAATCATGGGTGTGGATTAAAAACACCTACGCTAGAAAATCTGTGCTTAGCATAGTGTGCCCCTGACTTGTATTTTGCCTTTTCCGTCATTTCATTCAGATATATGTCACAGCAAGCAACATCATACCTACAACAAGTCACGACTATTGGCTTTGTCAATGGTTGTTAGTTGCATAAGATAAATAAGCAGCAAATATGGCTTGTATAGCATATGGAAAAAGCTTCCACTTTAAATCCCTGGTGACACCACAACAATGTTGCTGCTCCTGAGTCTCAAAAAGAGAAGGGAAATCCAGAGAGAAAACTAGTCCCTTTAAAGATTTCCCTTCCCCTACAAGGCTCACCTGGCATGACGTCATGCCGTAACTTCACTAGTGAGAAGTGAGCAGTGTGAGCATGTGCACAGCGATGTGCCTGCTGTCACTGCAGTCCGGATAAAAATGGCCCACTTAGTGCCTGAGCACAAAACAGAGCCCGATAGAGACCCGCTTTGAGGCCCCCATTAAAACAAGCACTGGCGTTGCCAATAGGTCTCGAATTAGGAACGTTTGAGCTATTGGTATTGTAAATGACAATTTTTTTTTTGTGTTGGTTTTGAAAATAGCGAAATTAATAGCTTTGTCATTTACACTGCCAATAGTTATAACTTTTGCAAATTTGATACCTATAGCATTTGTAATGCAATATGTGTTGTATGTACGTGACTTACATGTATTGATATTACAAATACCAATGTTTTAAAAAAAATTTAAATAAAATTTATTGTAATTTATAATGGCAATAGCTTAAATTTTGTAAATAACTTTTGTGAAGATTATGTTTTGGGTATTTTATTGTGACAAAAATCCAAGAAGAGAAGTGAAATATTAACATCTTTTTGTGACATTTGTAATAAAGCTTGAAAAATTGAGAGAACATATTTGAACCAGTTGTTGTTGATTGGTTGCACAGATTGATGCTGTGGTGGCGCCGAGTGATGTTGTGGTGGCGCCGAGTGATGTTGTGGTTGTGCCGAGTGATGTTGTGGTGGCGAACGAGTGATGCTGTGGCGTTCAGTGATGCTGTGGTAGCCCATAGTGATGTTGTGGTGCCCCTGAGTGATGCTGTGGTGGTGCTGAGTGATGCTGTATGCTATGCTATGTTTTGTTTTGCTATCCTATGTTTTGTTTTGTTATGCTATGCTATGTTTTATTATGCTATGATATGTTTTGTTTAGTTTTACTATGCAATTTTTTGTTGTTTTTTGTTAAGCTATGCTATGTTTTGTAGTGTTTTGCTATGTTTTGGTATGCTATGTGTTGTTGTGTTATGTTATGCTATGTTTTGTTATGTTATGCTATGTTTTGTTATGCTATGCTGTTTTGTTTTGCTATCCTATGCTTTGTTGTGTTTTGCTATCCTATGCTTTGTTTTGTTATGCTATGCTATGTTTAGTTTTGCTATCCTATGCTTTGTTTTGTTATGCTATGCTATGTTTTGTTGTGTTTTGTTATGCTATGCTTTGTATGCTATGCTATGCTTTGTTGTGTTTTGCTGTGCTATTCTTTGTTATGCTATGCTATGTTTTGTTATGCTATGCTATGTTTTGTTGTGTTTTATTATGCTATGCTTTGTTTTGCTATGCTATGTGTTGTTGTGCTATGTTTTGTTGTGCTATGTTTTGTTATGCTATGCTATGCTTTGTTATGCTATGTTTTGTTATGCTATGCTATGCTTTGTTATGCTATGTTTTGTTATGCTATGCTAAGCTTTGTTTTGTTATGCTATGTTTTGTTGTGTTTTGTTATGCTATGCTATGTTTTGTTATGCTATGCTATGTTTTGTGATGCTATGATGTTTTTTGTTATGCTATGCTTTGTTATGCTATGTTTTGTTATGCTATGCTATGTTTTGTTGTGCTATGCTATGTTTTGTTGTGTTTTGTTATGCTATGTTGTTTGAGTTTTGTTATGCTATGTTGTTTGTGTTTTGTTATGGTATACTATGTTTTGTTATGCTATGCTATGTTTTGTTATGCTATGCTATGTTTTGCTATTGGGTGTGTGGTTGTGTGTGTGGTTGTGTGGTTGTGTGTGTGTGTGTGTGGGTGTGTGTGTGGGGTTGTGTGTGTGGGGGGTTGTGTGTGTGTGTGGGGGTTTGTGTGTGTGTGTGTGTGGGTTTGTGTGCCTGTACCAAGTGCCTTATGGCATGGTGCAGCACCATGCAAGAACAAACGGAATTCAGTCTGCTAATTATATAAATCCTTTTTGGTGAAGCTGATTTTCTTTGATGTCTAACCAAACGTGCAAGAGAAATGAAGACATTAGGAATGAAAGAATTGGCAAGGACTTAAAAATCTTGAAATCGCTGGTTTGAAGCGCCTGCCGTACCTGTGCGGTGATCAGGGACGTACAGAAAAATAATCGTGCACTGAGTGTGCTGTGTAGCTCACAGCATTGCGGCTGTGAGTCCTTACGGAGTCTGATAACAAACAGTAAATTGAGGAGGGGGCGCTGTGCGCCCTGATGGCAGATAAGTGTGAAGGGTAGAAAGAAACGCGAGAGCGCACGAGCAGGCTTCTGCTGCAAACACGCTGAATTGTTTGGGTCTGGTGTATATAAGGGGCTGCGGACCCAGATTGGTGGGGGCGGTAACCCCGCAGAACGCTCGGCCTGTTTGTTGGGGGTCTCTCTCTGTGTTATGAGCCCAATGGAGGAGAGAAGCAGATACAGAGAGAGAGAGCGAGAAAGTCAGACAGGAAAGAAGGAGTCAGACAAAGAAACACACCAGAGCGCGGAGAGTCTGAGAAAGAGAGAGGAAGGCAGGAAAGAGAGCGAGATAGTCGGAAGGCAGGAAAGAGAGCAAGATAGTCGGTGATGGGCAGAGGTGGGGTGGGGGGGAGCAAGCGAGAGTGGTGGCGATCAGGGAGTGAGACAGTGCAAACACGTGGGTGTTTTGGTGAGCAATAAACACGCCCGAGAAGGGAATAGAAAAAGATGCATGGAGGGAAGCCGGATGGGGGCGGGAGAGCCTGGTAGGGGGGCGGGAATGCGAGCGAGGGGAGGAGAAGTGTATTGTGTGCCTGTACCAAGTGCCTTATGGCATGGTGCAGCACCATGCAAGAACAAACGGAAATTCAGTCTGCTAATTATATAAATCCTTTTTTGTGAAGCTGATTTTCTTTGATTTCTAACCAAACGTGCAAGAGAAATGAAGACATTAGGAATGAAAGAATTGGCAAGGACTTAAAAATCTTGAAATCGCTGGTTTGAAGCGCCTGCCGTACCTCTGCGGTGATCAGGGACGTACAGAAAAATAATCGTGCACTGAGTGTGCTGTGTAGCTCACAGCATTGCGGCTGTGAGTCCTTACGGAGTCTGATAACAAACAGTACATTGAGGAGGGGGCGCTGTGCGCCCTGATGGCAGATAAGTGTGAAGGGTAGAAAGAAATGCGAGAGCGCACAAGCAGGCTTCTGCTGCAAACACGCTGAATTGTTTGGGTCTGGTGTATATAAGGGGCTGCGGACCCAGATTGGTGGGGGGCGGTAACCCCGCAGAACGCTCGGCCTGTTTGTTGGGGGTCTCTCTCTGTGTTATGAGCCCAATGGAGGAGAGAAGCAGATACAGAGAGAGAGAGCGAGAAAGTCAGACAGGAAAGAAGGAGTCAGACAAAGAAACACACCAGAGCGCGGAGAGTCAGAGAAAGAGAGAGGAAGGCAGGAAAGAGAGCGAGATAGTCGGAAGGCAGGAAAGAGAGCGAGATAGTCGGTGACGGGCAGAGGTGGGGTGGGGGGAGCAAGCGAGAGTGGTGGCGATCAGGGAGTGAGACAGTGCAAACACGTGGGTGTTTTGGTGAGCAATAGAGACGCCCGAGAAGGGAATAGAAAAAGATGCGTGGAGGGAAGCCGGATGGGGGCGGGAGAGCCTGGTGGGGGGGCGGGAATGCGAGCGAGGGGAGGAGAAGTGTGGCAGGACTTCTCTTCTCATTAAGTGTTTTCAGTTAAGGTCATCCAGCTGGGCTGCAAGCAGACACTTACCCATAGATAGTGGAAAAGATGGTGAGAAGATGTAACAAACCCTTCAATGTACGGTCGTGGTATGGTAAGACAAAGCTTGGAAACGTCGGTAAAAGGAGTTTGGCAAGGATGTCTTCTTGGGTTATAAACAGAGAAATAAATAAAGCAGGCAAGAATAGCAAGAATAACAAGAGCGTAAAGGGAAACTGAAAGTACGTCCGGCCACCGGCCAGCCATGAATAATTAGGGGAGGAGAAGCCGCAGAGCACACGCTGGGAGAAGCCCTTTGATGTGCTGTGCGGCCGTGAAAAAAGTGCAATTAGGAGGGAGGGAGGGAGGCCGATGCGCGTACTTGGTTGGTCACGTGATTCACGTGAACTCAAAGAAAACTGCACCAAAAAGCCCTTGGTTTCACAAGGATTTTGAGCACTTGAATTCTCTCCATTTCCCATTCCTTCGGAATGGAAAAGGCGAGACCTAAAAACTGCTGGTGCTCAACACCGGTAAGACCCGGCCCACTTAAAGCTCTGGTCATATGGTTTACATATTACATATTAGGGTAGACATGATGGCATAAATGAAAAATAAGAAGGCATTAGGATCAGTGACAGATACATTTTTGAGGTAGCAACAGCTTCTAAGTATAGAAAATGTTTTAACATTGCATAGTAGCAGTACATATTTTGGTAGGCATAAAGACATTATGGATGGCAGTAAGTAAACGAAATACACAAAGGCATTTTCGAGGTAGAAATGACTTATAAATATAGATATTGTTTCAATAGGGCATATTAGCAGTACACATTGGGGAAGGCATAAAGACATAATGGCAGTACATAAGCGAAACATATGAAGGCATTAGGATCAGTAGCTAATCAACCTAATTACGTTTTTGACAGCACATATGTATGAATAATGTTTAACAGTGCATATAAACAATTGCACAGGGTTTTACAGGGAATCAGTAAACATACAGAGAATCAAATTATAACAGTGGGATGTGGCGTGCTGTGGATTGGATGGACAAAATAGTTCAGGGGTGTTTGGCGATGGGCCTTTTGGGGCAGGGAGAGTGGAGGCATAAGAGTTTTCCATGAGATATAGGTTATGAAGCTTAGTCTTGAATTTGTTGGGTGACAGCGCCGGTCAGCCGGAAGCTTTAGGAGGCTGGATTCAAATAGGAGAAGGAGTTTCAATTTCGTCTTGAAGTGAGGCATAGACTGATTGGGGTAGTGCGCTCCAGATTCTGGTGGCGTTCCCGGAGAAGGAGCAGGAGTGAGGTTTCTTCTTCTTGAACTTGGGCTAAATCAGGAGAAAGCTGTTTGAGCTCTGAAGAGGTCTCGTTAGGCCAGCATTTGATAGTTTGAGAGGTAGGTTTTTAATACGTGTGGAGAGCTTTGCGAGTTATGCATACAGTTCTGAATATAGCTCTTGCCTCTGTTGGAAGCCAGTTGAGCTGTTTGAGAGTGGGAGTGATGAGGTCATGTCGCCTGTTTCTCACAATAGTAGCCTGGCTGCAGCGTGGAGTGTTGCTTTCAGATGGGCTACGTATGTTTTTCGGGCACCTGTAATCGTAGCGTACCATAGTCCAGTTTGGTCTATATGGCAATACTAGTGCCTGCTCAATAGACAGATGTGTGTTCTTCACGGGGTTGGCACACTCCAGGCTATATAAAATGCTTGGATGGCTAAGTAGTAAAAACTCAAGTTCAGGAACAAGGACACTTCTTTTATCCTATGAAATTCCTTTTTTTCTCTTCTAATACAAACTTGCTACTACGCCCCCACAAGATCAATCAATGGTGGCTTCAACCTATCAAAGATTTATTTTGTGAATACCACTGACACAATGGAATAGAGATTCCACAGGTTGGGAAGTGCCACCATTTTGAGGGCCGTTCAAGGCTTCACTTAAGCTAAAGGCAGTGCTTAATATGGAAAGTAGCATGGCATGGCTCTTTCAGGTGGCCACTCCAGCTTCCACTATCCATTACCCCTACCAGCTCCAATGACAAGATATTATTTATCTTTAAGGTATATTGAACTATTAAACACTTTTCTTGTGCTCATATAAAGATTAGGTAGACAGTGCCGCCATGTGGTGACTGTCATTAGTGCTGGTGTTGTGAAGAAAATGACGGCCCCCGGGGGAAGTGAAGGTCACAGACCAGTCTTCCCCCGGGGCTATTCGCGCAAGACCGGAAGGACAAGGTGGGGGTGGGAGTTAGAGTATTGGGGAAGGGGCAGGATTTTAGGAAGTGCATATAAGGTGTCAGGAGAGGAGGATCCGGCCTCTTCCTGACACCTTTGCATTACCAGGGGTTTTTAGTAGATACAAGTTTGTGTGCAGGTTAGTGGGGGCTGGTGGGTGGGTTTGCGTGGCGCACATTAGGGGCGAGGATGCCAGGATACTTCAGGGACTTCCCGCAACTCTTGGGGGGGGCAGTGATGTGGGTGTACTCAGCTGGGCTGGTCACGTCATGGAGGCCGTTTATGTCCTTGGGAAATGGGGGTCGGGGTACTGGTCCTTGGGCACCCGGGTACTTAGCCAGCGTTGCTGCCCAGAATCCAGGGGGGGCACTTGCGAGTCAGTGGTAGCCGCGGGGGGAGGGTGGGCGGGTGCCGCGTGCAGGTAGTTGTCTGGGTATGGGCCTGGCGCGCAGTATTTCTTGGGGTCGGCCTGTTTGGGGAAGGGCCCTGAGTCACGCCATGATGGGGTGTAAATCCCGGGAGGGAGCTATGCAAGTCTCTGCCCCACTCCGGTGGAGGTATAGCGCATGCCAGCGGAAGCGGAAAGGGTGGGCTGCAGCCCACTCGTGGGCGGTTTGTTTCTGAAGCGGCCGGTGGAGGTAGTATTTTAGTGGTTGAGGCGGCCGGGGCGGCGGGCAGAGGTAGTATTTTAGTGGTTGAGGCGGCCAGAATCGCCCGCCCGGCCGTCTCACACGCGGGGCATGTAGATTTAGGCACAGAGTCGTAGCATGTCCTGGAGGCTGGCTAGGGCCCCTGCCAGCATGAAGCCGGCATGCGTGCTTGGGGAGACGCAATTGCTTTGGGAAGGGGATGGGGGCTGGCACCTGGGCTGGAGCTGCTGAGCCAGCCTACATGGGCGGGGGGGGGTCTGGAGGACGTCGGGAGGTGGCGCCTGCTCAGAGCTGACCGCGGGAGTCGGCGCTTGCAGGGTGATTCCTGCGGGCTCCAAAGCAATGGTGGGTCCCTGTGGGAGGTCACGAAGCGGGTTGCACCACAATGAGGTGAGGCAGGCCTACGTCTGGCGCCTTGGAGCCTTCAGAGGTTGGGGGGCCTCAGTCAGGAGGCTGTGCTGGGGGGGCAGGCTGGGCCTGGTTAGGTTAGTTTCTGCCGGGGGGGTTATTTGGCAGCCACTGGGTTACCAGGTCGGGGTGATGGACTGCCAGCACGGCATGATGCCCGGTGGTGCTGGGGCCCTTCCGGATTGGAGTGGCCTGGAAGGGGGGGAACCAGGACCGGTTAAGTGATACCGGCAGTAACGGGGCATCGCCAGTGGGGCACACGGCGGCACCAAGGCACTGGCCAGTAGCAGCAGCGGGGTCCGCGGTGGCCTGCCCCTCCAACGAGGGATCGCGCAGCGCATTCTACAATGTGGTTATTCAATTTGTGAAGTATGATTTGTGTGGTGAGAGGATACAGAGTTGAGAGTGTGACGTGGTACGAGGGATGGGGAGTATTGGATGATAGAGGACATGCGAGGACGGCTGTGGCTCAGTGGGGTTTCAGGGAGGGGATTGGGGGTAATGTTGTATGGTGCGATGGAGGCTGGGGAGTTGGACATGGTGACTGGATGCGAGTGTTGGCTGATGAAAAAAGTACGGGGTCGCTTGTGGCTGAGTGGGAATTTTTTTGGGGGGTGGGGGAGTAGAGGTAATCAGACTGTTTTACTTTTGCAGGAGGCGAGTATAGCCTCGGATGGCACTTTGGACGGGGAAAATAAGGGCGTGGCCACGCCAGAGAGGAGGTGGAGGTCCTGGACGGACTCTCAGGTAATGAATTACATGGAGGCAGGGGTGTCTGGGAGCATGGGTAAGAGGGGACTTCAGCAGGTCGGCTGTGATATGTGGGGATTGTGAGAATGGGACAAGGGGCCAGTTACGGAAAGAGGACATTGGTCTCAACTGGGCCCACATATTACTGTGTGGGGGCGGGGCAGTTGCCCTGAGGATACGCCATGGTTGCCAGCGGAACAACAGGAGAGCTGGGGTTTCTTCGCATGACTGAGCATGGGGGGAGGAGGGTTAGGGTTAGCCCTGACTCGAATGGACCAGAAAGGGCATTGATTTGTTGGTTAGCCTCTCCGCACAGTGAAGGTGTACTGGCATCATTATCTGATTCCCGAGGGATCACTTAATCAAGGGTGGGGTACTTGAGAGGCACCACCTTTCATAGGAGGTAGAACAGAGGCCATGCTGGGATCAAAGGATGAGCATGCAAAAGGGATGGATTGGGGGAGGTCCTTACATGGTTCCTGGAAGCCAAGGGCTTATGGCGCTTGTCTTTTTCAGATTGGAAGCCGGTGCTGCAGCACAGAAAAGGAAGGGTGCTCAGGCGTGGGCTGGGGGGTGGCGATGAGATCGTGAAGGGCAAGAGGCAGGCACTTTGCAATATGTGGAGGATGACGAGGGATGGCAGACAATGGGGTTCACAGCAATGGCAGGGTTGATGGTCCGGTGGATCGGCCACTGTAGGGGTGAACTTGGTCAAATTAATAGGAAAGGGCCTGGGGGCTGGGTAGGTATGAGGCTTTTGACAGATGTGTTTTTGCACACTTGAGGGGCAAGCGGCATACAGGGGTGGGGAAGAGGTACGTCTGCCTCGACCGGGATGTGGCAGGGACCTTGTTGGACACTGGATATATAATGAGAGGTGGGGATTTGGGGGGTGCCACAGTCGTTGGGCGCTATACGGGGGAAGGGACAAGGAGCCCATGAGGTGGGGATATGGGACAATGTTGGGGTGTCGGTTACAAGGTGGAAGGGGCCTGGCCTGGGATGCGATAAATGGTGGGAGGCCCAAGGCAGGTTCCACGTGTATTTGACAGTGGCCACTTCAACGGAGTTACTCGAAGGGTATGGGGGAGGTATCACGGAGATAGGGTGCTGCCGCCCAGGCATGGCTGGAGCGGGCCAGCAATACCGTGGTGTGGTTTCTTTATTTTTTTCTTCGTGAAGTTTTTAGAGCACTAGTGAATCCCATGAGTATCGGAGAACTTTTAATGTGCTCAAGAAAAGCAACAATTGCCTTCCATCACAGGACGTGCGGATGCATAAGAGGAGTGTGCAGAATTCAGTACGGTGTATGCTGTGAAGGGGAAGCAAAATGCAATGGGTTGACTGTCAGGTTACCATCATCCTTGAGGGGCACAGTGAGAGGGGAGTCCATTGGTTTGTGGACGCCTAAGTTGGTTGACTTGGGCGGTAGTGTCTGGGTTGAGGCGCAAGAGTTCTGGTCCTTGTTGAAGCAGGTGAAGGAGGGGCGCATCTGAGAGGAAAGGGGAGTGCGTTTGCAGCCTGGAGAGCATTACCAGAGGAGAATCAGCATTGGGTCGTTTTACTCATTTTCAGTTTCTGGGGGACAAGGAGGGAGTTGGTGCTCTTAGATTTCTGTTTTTTCCCGGCTTATCGTTAGATGGTTTGGGCTGAGGGAGACCAGGTTTGGGATGGGACAGTTGGGCAGAGTGCAAGGGAGGCCTGGAATGTGGCTAGGGAGGATGGTGGTTTGTCAGAGGCAGCATGGGTCTAGGCAACAGGTAACTGTAGAACAGCCGATGGGCGAGGATGGTTCAGAAATGTAAGGGGGGTGCTGCATAAGGTGGAAGATTCAAAGGATCAAGGACTGGTGTTTTTCCGGAGGTCAGGTGGTTTGGGGTGTGTTGAGGAATGGACCTTGGAGACGGAGCAATATGGTGGGGACAACGCATAAGCGAAGGGTCTTCGGCTGGGGGATTAAAAGGTTGTTTAGGGAAGCTGGTGTGTTTTGAGTTGGTCCATGGGCAGAGGTTATTAGGCAGGGCAGCGCAGTGTAGCACAGTTGAGGTGTTTGTGAGGACGGGGTTTTGTACCTGGGACAGGGGGGAATGGGGGGTGGTTGAGTTCTTTTGGATGCAGCGGATGGGTGCAGTGTTGCGTGGGTCATAGCAAGAGGGGTAACAGGGAAAGGACTAAAGGAGAAAGGACATAATGCTTGCAGGAATAATCATTCTTTTTCTACTACAGGAAATGTGAGTAGATCGGGCTCCAGGGCGGTCGCCTGGTTGGGTGGCCATTCTCCAGGGCATTGGACGGCAAAGGCAGCGAACTAGCAGGTGTACAGACGTCACCAGGCGGGGAACAGTCATTGGGCTGTGCGATGATGGGGGAAACAGTGGAATGACAATAGGGGGGATTAGAGGCTGGTACGGCTGACATTGTCACAAGAAACAAGAGGGTATGAGGATACATGTGGGAGAAAGGAGTATTCTGGGATGTCAGGTTTGGCGTTGCACTATGGAACATGGAAGGGGATATGGTTCACCGAAATGGAATGTGGGACAATTTTGGTCACATGAATGTTTGTGCCCTGCAGATGTGGGGAACGGGGTGCTATCGAACATGGGCAGGTAAGGGCCCGCTGGTGAAGGGACTGTTTTGAAGAGAAACATGCGGTTTTGTTTTACAGGGTACACCTTTTGGTCGAAGGTTGGCCCGGATGTTATTTATTTAGATAGTAACGCAATTTTAGGTCTTGGATGGTCATTCACCGCGATGGAGGGCACCTTTTCATGGACAAAGATTGCCATGGCAATGTTACTTTTGACGGGTCCAGGCGGTGGATGGTCATTCACCACAAGGGGGGCACCTTTCATGACAAGGTTTAGCCCGATAGTGTAACTTGTTTACACATGATGCAGGCCCTGGTGGTGGATGGTCGTTCACCACGCTGGGGGGCACTTTTTAGGGCCACAGTTGGGCCCGGAAATGTTAAAGGGTACACAGGATGGATGTTGAAGTGGTGGATGGTCGTCCACCGGAGCCGCAGTGTGGGGAAATGTTTGGTGCACAGGCACTGGGGGAGAAAGTGGTTCTGCGTTGGTTTGGCGCCTTTCGTGGCCAGCGTCTGCCCCAAAGATAGTATTTTATACGGGACACAAGTTTAGGTGCTGGTTTGAGCGTCCACCTGGTGCTCCAGGGTCGGCTGATGGGAGGTGAAAGGTGCCCAAGAATGGGGGGGGGCAGGGAACCACCCTATGGGGGTTCCCTGGTTGGTGGTACTTTGGAGGGGTGGTGAGTCACATACGGGCGGATCCACCCCTCGGGAGGGAGAACGGTACATGGGTGACTGAAAGCGGTGCGCGGGAGGCAATGAAGGAAATTCAACAGAGGATGCTTAGAGGGCAAGTGAAGGTGAGAATGGGGAGAGGAAGGAGGTCACCGAGTGAATGGGGAAGAGTCAAACAGGTGAGATGGTTTGGGGAAGGATGAATGGAGAATGAGTCTGTATGGGATGGGAAAGTATATTTATTGCATTTATGTATTGTTTAATAAAGTCTAAGTGGTTGCAACCTTGTCCTAATAAAATGGCCTTTTACGCTTCAAGTAACAGCGTGGAGTGTAGTTATTGCGCGATGCCGGCGTAGAGCACCAGATACCAGTGAATCATCTGCAGCAGTGGCTAAAGTCATTACAGTACACCTCTCCTGCTGAGCCTCTGATCTGGCAATCGCGGCTCCAATGTTATCAATAACAAGGGAGCCAATATGAATGCTTATGCAAAGTCACTACTCCAGTTCAACAGCAACTCAGAATCGATGTCTATGGCTGAGTCATTTAATGGCAAGGCCTCAGATGTCTCTCACTTAATATTTAGATCACCAAGTACTTTCGGCACTGATTCCAGATGTGAGCTGGGTCTCCACCATACAGAACAATGCAATCTGCATAAAAAGAAACTAGAAGCAGCCTACCCTAGAATGTCGACCCCAGTTTGATCGCGCCTCACACTGTAAAAGCAGGTGGTGTCACCACAATGGATAACAGCATCAGGGATGACAGATGTCAGTGTCCTTTCTCTCCAAATGTTGGTGTATCATGGAAAAGGTGCCCACCGCTCATTTTACACATTCCTGAAGAAAGGCCAATGCTTTGTCTGTGTGTGACTGCACTGCAGCAGCCTGTATGATTACCCTTCTCTAATGTAATAATAACACGGCCGGACTGGGAACAGAAACCAGAGCCCTGGCAATTCAGCTCTCGACCGGCTCCGGGGGCGCTGCTACTGAGAAACGCCGAGGTGCTACTAGAAGGGTGTGCTAGTGTCAAGCACAGCTGCTGCTTTTCTTACAGGGGCCCGATATTTCAGCAATGCTGCCAAACTAGCCCCTAGTAACACAAACAGCCCTCATGGGTCAGAAAACAGTCCCCACCCTTCCGGCCTGTAATGTTGCCAGTTAGGGCCCGACCATGTGACGGGGTCCCTAGAGTGCCCCCAGTTCCGCCACTCCTCTGGGCGTGCATGTTTGGATTAGCCCGACGCACTCACGGAGGGCACGTATGGTAGTGAATAAAGAGCCCGGGGCTCCGGGCGTGGTCGAGCAGTTTGCTAACCACAAGCTAGAAACAACGTGTGGTCTGGCAGTTATTTCTAGGCCTAGGCCACGATTCTACACGGCCCTCCAGGAAAACGCCCTGAACCCGCAACGGCCAGTTCGGCCTTGAGTATTACAAACTGTCTATATATATTATTCATAGTCGAATGGCCAGTGTTAAATCATTGTGGTCTGGACCCAGGCCACCATGAGGGGTGACAGTATAATAGATATTAGCTTAGCTAGTATTTTCTTATGTGTGTTAAACAGACAGAGTAGTCCGTGTGGGGATCTGCTAGTACTGTTTCATATGGTCAAAGTACCTATAGATGGAGCTAGATATAGTAAGTGCATACATTTATACACTCATTTTCAGCATATTTTGGTGGTTGATATTCTGGTCCCAATATTTTTGGAGTTTAATATTAAAAACGTGATGAAAACTAACAGTGCCTACAATGTGTCGGTCTTCTGCTGCTTCCCTGTGACTCCTGGTAAGATACCATATAGTACTTCCAGGAGCTTCCAAATGGTTTGAGTCTTATAAAATCAATGGGTGAACTCAATATGCTATAGTGGCCCTCACTGACGCAGTATCTACCCAAAACTCCGAACCCCCCAACAATAAAGTAAGTACCCGCATGCACAGCTGTGTGATTCTCACACTTTCTGCAAATCCCCTGCTTATGAACAATGACACTCAACATATCATGGGTCCACCTTATTTTCAAATCTCAAACACCTTACCCAGTGTGCCCCATATAGGCCAAAATAACAAACACCCATTGAAATCTTGCACCCTGAAGGACGCTTATGATATTGTACGATTAGACCACAAAGAAAAGGGCTTTAGGCCTTGCCAGGGGCATGGAAAGTTCTATTTAAATGCCAGTCTAACAGAATAACATATTTACAAACCCTTTAAATCAAACATGCATTACCAAGATGCCCCTCATTCCTCTCCATGCTGTTCCTTTTGTTAAGATTTCTCCTCACAAACAGGTACACTTGACCTTCAACATTCTCTCTACCAGGGAATACTAGAGAACGAAGAACATTTGTTCCTGAGAAAAGTTAATCCTATATTCCAAAGTTCTATATGTAACTAAAGGTGAAGTGTAACAAACCCCTCCAGGGACAGCTATTGTCCTGTTTATCAATGTGTTACTGAAAAATGCATCTGTATACATTGATCATTACATATTTCCATTAGTTTATCTTCTTTTTGTAAAATATATCACTGACTTTATTGTTTAGACTAATGACATCTCTCCGGAATCATCAGGCATAATGGTGACACTTGATGATAACTTGTTACACAGCAGCATTTATCACCAAAGGGGATGGAAGCTGTAGAATACTTTTTGAAGACAAGACCACTACTGCACTATGAGCACATTTTGATATTACTAAAAGGTACTTAAAAAGGGTTTTACAGATTGGAATTAAAAAAATAGAAGATCTCAAAAGGGAAGATCATCTGTTTAAACCCCAGAGGGCCTGATTACAAGTTGTGGTGTTTTTTATCCCCCCTGATAAATATTGATGCCTTGGTGTACGTTATTTATCAGGTGTGATAAACAAGACCTATTATGAGTTTATGGGGAATAACATGTGGAGTTTGCTGTTTAACGCACCAAAAATCTGAATAATATGATAAATACTGTATATTTTTCCATGCTGAATTTTGGCGAGTGTGACCTGCTGACATTTAATGAATGTTCGGTTAATTAACACATCCAATAATTATCGGATGCATTAAATAAAACCAAATTTGTCATTCTGTCAGATGCGTAAGAAAGCATTTATGCACAGGACAGATTTAAGGAACCATTCAAAAATACGCCCAAAGTGTTAAAGTAATTGATCATATTCTCCTCTGGTAAACAGTTGCACTATGTAGATGGTCACTACCTTTTTGAATCAACCCTTTGTCAATATAAAACATTGCTAAAAACATCGGTGTAGCCTCAGAAACAACAAAGCGATTGGACAACTTTTACACAGTTCTCCATCAGTCACTTATAGAAAGAACAAGAGTATTAAGAACATTATTAACTCTGGTCATTTCCATCACCTAAAGTCTAAAAACAGGAACTTGGGCCAAATTTCTGAATTTTACGTCAGTGGCAAACGTAAGGCATAAAATCACAGCAGCAATGTAATAATTTACACCTTACTCTTTAAATGCAAAGAACTGGAGTTTGAGAAATGCATAACCTGTATGTCTGAATACACCACGTGATGCATAATGTGTCCATTACTGAAAAACAATACATTGCTAGCATAATATTTCATGTAACAAAAATAATTCTCAAACATGTGAGAGCTCTCTAGAATAAAGACATGAAATTCCCTGTATACATTTTTCCTCACATGATGCTGATTGGACTAATGCAAAAAAAAAAAAATGATGGACAGAATACTAAACAATGTCAAACACTCCTCCCTAGTACAGAGATATGGGCCTAAATCCATTGTTGTTTTGCTCACCACACCATTCCAGTTTGAACCCAGACATATGCAAATCAGCCTTGACCTTGCTCCCCATGGGAACAGTCCAGACAGAAATTCCAGGCCAGGTCTTCACCGAAACATAAGCAAGCATTCTGTGATCGGTTTTGGGTATCACTCATCATCAGCAAGGATAGCTTGTCTCCAATGGCATGGTGAGCCCAGGACCCACATCTCTGCATACCAGTCCCACCTAGGGCGACAAATGCAAAAATAACTAATCATGAACAGGACGCTGAACAATGTCAACAACTCACCCCCAGTACAGAGAACGGGCCTAAATCCATAGTTTTTTGCTCATCACACCATTCCAGTTTTCACCCCGTCATATGTAAATCAGTCTTGACCTTGTGCCTCATGGGAACAGTCCAACCTGAACTGCCAGGCCAGGTCCTTTCCGGACTGTAAACAAGCATCCTAGGACTGGTTTGGGGGTATCACTCCTTATCAGCCAGGATAGCCTCTGATGGCATGCTGAACATGGGACCCACGTCTGGACATACCCATCCCACTTAGGGTGACAAATGCTAAAGAACAAATGATGGACAGAATGCTGAACAACGCAACACACTCAACCCCCAGTACAGAGATCTGGGCCTAAATCCATCCAATAATCTTGAATAAAGACACAAATTACCCTGTAAACATTTTTCCGAATCACATGATTCTGATTGGACTAAGGCACAATGTTGTTGCATAGATCGAGTTTTATTCAATCCAAGATGGGGAGATAGAGAAAGCATTTTAAGACAACTGGAATCAAGATGAATGAATGAATAAATGAATGGATTACGTTATCTGTGTGATAGCTACTCAGTCAAAGTGTCCCTAAATGTTATCAACCTAGAAACATGTAGCTGATGGATTGAATGTGATAGAATAATTGATTGTACATTTGCCAAGCTGAATGCCACAATACCAATATATTTCTTTGGCTCCTGGTAGATATGGTGTAATGTCTTTTATTTAATAACATTGGTTTTAAATCTACCCTTTTTGTAATTTTCAGCATGATCTATGTAGAATTACTCTAGTGGCCAGTGGTATACTCCTTGATGATTTAGGCGAGAAATAATATGTTTTGTGTATACTATGACAAAGAAATGTCATGTGTGATCATCCTCAGAAATGGCTCACTGGGGCATGACTATTTGTGAATTCAATGAACTGTGCACAAAACCCACTGAGGATGTATTTCTATTAGGGTAATTCCATGGAATTTGGGAAATGGAAACTGGTATAAACAGCACTTAACAAACAAGAGTGAATCAATGACTGATGATGGTTTAAATGTTGTGAATTACAGGAAGCAATGGTATTTCAATGACATGCATGAAATATTCCTGACCTAAAAGAAGTTTCATTGGCTGAATAAAATCATCGTTTTCACTTTTTCCTCCCTGTTTAGCACAGGATAACATTAAACATTATTGGTGGAAACGGCGTCCACCACGAGGAAAGTAGCATGGGAATTCAAAACATGGTGGATACATTATCCTACATATATGTTACCCCCACTGTTAAGTTTTTCCCTGGCTGGGTTGTCTGGCTCATAACATCCTGAATGTGGATGAGCCTAACATGTTCTAGAGAAGCATAAGAGACACCTGTCCGTTTTTCTCTTCTCTGTAAGGGCTGTAACATGCATTAACCCCTTGTTGCTGAGGAGACTTAACTGGTGTCTCCCGAACATAGGAGGTTGACAAAAGCCCTATTTGGGGTGGCTTAGTATTCGCATCGGAACTGGTAAACCTGCAAATCAAGGAACTTCTTCTTCTTGACAGCAATTCTGATTTTATATTGAGTACTCTAATGAAGCTGTCACTTTTTCCATTGGCCTTTTGGCTAATTGTAGCATGAGAAGTTGATGTTTGATGCCCTGTCACACAAGGTATTACTAGAACTCTTGAACTTGAAATGGAGCATTTTCTTCTACCTTTAGTTTACATGTTGTCCACACAAAAACAAGGTTTCCGACAGTTTGATCAGTACTTCAATGATGGTGATGATCACTTCTGGTTAGTGCTAGTCTACCACAATCAGGGAGTGTCTACCGTTAGCACAGAGAGACAGAAATCTATGCCAACAAGTTCCCATGGAGATACAT
Source organism: Lissotriton helveticus (assembly GCF_964261635.1). NCBI lineage: Eukaryota > Metazoa > Chordata > Amphibia > Caudata > Salamandridae > Lissotriton > Lissotriton helveticus. The sequence continues at coordinate 647,374,768 of NC_136070.1, forward strand.
TCAATTGTAAGAGGTTGGCAGTTGTTCTCCCTCTGGGCTATGTAGCTTAGCAAAAAAGACATGTCCTGATAACCTGCTGCGACATTTATTCCAAGCCCTGGAATCAATCCAGGTTCCAGTATTACGCATCTGCCGGCCCTGGCAGATTACATTATGCAGGCCAGTACCCGTTATGCTAATTTTACAGCCTTGGGAGATTTTAATCTGCATGTGGATGATAAGACTAGTTCTTACAGCAGGTGCTTTTTAGCGACACTCGCCGCGTGTAGTCTGAATCAGTTGGTGGAGTGGCCCACGCACAAAGAAGGACACAGTCTTGACCTAATTTGTACTAATCTTGATAACACCCTGGTCACTAACCCCATGCCGGTAACATGGTCAGACCACTTTCTTATCCCCTTTACGATTGAGCTTCCTCAATCAGATAGGCCTACCATAATTCCTAAGGCCTCAGGTAGAAATTGGAGTCGCATTACTTTGGAATCACTCCAAAAACAGTTAAAATACTCGCAGCCCCATCCGGCACCAGATTTGAATTCTCGGATTATCAATCTTGAGAACTGGTTAGGCCAAGCAATGGAATCACTTGCCCCACTGAAGCCTATAAGAACCATCTGCCCCTTGGTATTCTGACGCCCTTCGCCGGGAAAAAGCATTGTGCAAAGCCTTGGAACGCATTTGGAGGCTAAACTACTCAATTGAGAGCAAATCTACTTATAACGCTGCCTTAAAGGAATATCGCAGATCTATTGTGGTACATAAAAGGGACTACCTGACCAATAGAATTAACAAAGCCAATAATGGAGCTAGAGAGATCTTTAACATTGTCAGATCCTTCACAGACCCACAAGCCATGAATAGGAGCTTGCCAGCCACTCAGTCCTTCTGTAATAAACTCTCTGATTATTTTGAGGAAAAAATAGTAACTATATATGCCTCCTTCCCCACTACCAGCAGTCCCAAACAGAGGGAGGAAGAGGACACGTTGACCGTGTCATCTCCCGTCCTTCTTGAGTTTGAAGTCGTATCAGAAGAAGTTACTCTTGCTGAATTACAGAAATGTAAATCTGGATCACCTAATGATCCTTGGCCAGCTAAGCAATATAAGGCTCTAGCAGCATTTCTTAATCCCTTCTTTAATTTCATCTGGAATGATTCATTGAAAATGGGAAATTTCCCTGATAAATGGAAACATGCTTCCCTGATACCTATTCTCAAGAAACCGAATGACGACCCGGACAATCCAAGTAATTATAGGCCGATTTCCCTTCTACCTGCCCCGGCCAAGGTCTTGGAAAAATTGGCTCATTTCCAACTTACCAATTATATAGAAGCCAATGGACTCCTGCATGAGACTCAGCACGGCTTCCGGTAGGGTCACAGCACGGAGTCGGCATTGATTGAAATGGCCTACTCGGTGAGATGGACATTGGATCAGGGATCGAGGGCGGTGTTGGTGCTGCTTGATCTTTCAGCAGCATTCAACACCGTCTCCTATAAAATCCTGCTGAAAAGACTGGCTACTTTGGGAATAGGGGGTACTGTGCTGAAGTGGATCGCCTCTTTTTTATCAGAACGCACTCAGCAGGTTTATACTCCCCCTTATACATCCCTCGCCAGACCACTTAAGTGGGGAGTTCCTCAGGGCTCCTCCTTGAGCCCGCTCCTTTTCAATGTCTATTTCACCCCGTTGACTGAAATGATTGCTCAGGCTGGAGTTAAAACCACTTCCTACGCAGATGATATCCAGCTCCTTTTCACCTTCGAAGAGCCCACTGCCAAGGCTTTTGATCTTAGGAAAACATGCCTTAGGAACATATCAAGTTGGATGGACTCCAATTCCCTTAAGCTAAATGCGGGGAAAACGGAGGTAATGTTTTATAACATACCATCCCCATTGTCATCCAATTTGTGGTGGCCAGACGACTTGAGTCAAGCCCCCGTACCAAAAAACTCAGTACGGAATCTTGGGGTTCGCTGGGACAACCAGCTTACCCTCGAAGACCAGGTGCAAACTGTTTTGCTAAGATCAGAACAATAAATAGACTCATTACCCTCTGCCCACTGATTGTAGAAAAAAAGTGGTTCACGCCCTGATAACCTCTCATCTCGATTATGCCAACGCATTGTATGTTGGCATGACGGCAGGGCTGTGTAACAGACTTCAAACGGTGCAGAATGCGGCAGCTCGTTTAGTTGAGGGTATTCCTCTCAGACATCATATTACCCCGTATCTCCGTAAACTGCACTGGCTGCCCGTAAGTAAAAGATGTCAATTCAAAGCCATGACATTGGCCTATAGGGCTACGCAGGTAAAAGGTTCGGCCTATCTTAAAACCTGCTTACGTCCCTATCATAATGCCAGATCATTGCGCTCAAACTCCCAGTTTCTCCTAGTCACTCCCAGGTTTAAGCGAACCCGAAAGGGGGGAAAAACTTTCGAAGTTTCTGCCTCTCAGCAATGGAATAAACTCCCTTTGTCCCTCTGAGCATGTCCATCTGAATCTTTATTCCGCAAGGCTCTCAAAACCTATCTTTTTGATTTATAGTTTGTTTTATACCTGCCCACTGCTTCCAGATTCATTAGCGCCGGGACGCCCCGTTGGGGCAGCTGCGCGCTTTACAAAACACACATATAAAATATCCTCCTGTGTCCAAGTGTTACATGGTAACAGTGCTGCCTGTCTTCATTGCACCAGCACTGATCCCAGTGTGCTGGACTGCTGCTGCTGGCGAGGCATTCAGAGAAAGTGGAATATTGTAGCGTCAATGCAACATTCAGGTAAGTTCAAACAAGTTTATTGGAGGTTTGTCTCCAGTGACAGTAAGGAGATATTGACAGCTCAGTCACCAGCAGGCAACTGAATACAGATAAGAATGTAAATAGGTATGTGATTACTATTGGCTCAAGGCAATATAGTGCACCAGTATGAAGAAAAACACTTCTTTACGGGTAAGCAAGTTAAACAGATAGAATAAACAACATTAGAAATAGAACTTGTTAAGTGTTATAATATTAAATGTTAAGGGACAATACAACACATATGTAGTGTGGTGGCAGCATTCACTGGCATCTACGTAAGAATGAAGGCGGCCAAGGAATGCTTGGTATGCCAGGGCATGGCTGCAGTTTGTCTCTGGCACACCAATGTTGGGATCTGGTCGCGAGGGCAATAAATGGTTGCCATGGACTCACCGGAGTGGCTTATTCTATAGATGGAAGACGCTGCATCTCAACAAACTTCTCTGCTCCCTCAACAGTAACTCTGCCAAGGACTTCATCGCAGTGAATCTGCCAGATTAATCTATGCTTCGTTCTCACCTACTCCTTCATAAGCCTCACCCTCTACATCTACTGTCTAATTTTTCTCAACTTCCCTGATTTCTTCCTAAGCCAACAGTTGCAATGGGTTGCACTGTTGGATCCATATGTAGTTTAATGTGCTTGCACTGGAGACACTTTGGACCTGATTACGAGTTTGGTGGACAGGGTTACTACATCACAAACGTAATGAATATCCCGTCCGCCTTATTGAAATTCCATTGTATCCTATGGAACTTGTAAGGCGGCGGACGGGATATCCGTCTCGTTTGTGACGGAGTATCCCATCCTCCAAACTCGTAATCAGGCCTGTGAGAAGTGCGACATAATATTCCACAATGCCATGACCAGGCCTATGAGTGGGTTGGCCCATCTGGGTCTCAGACATGGAAGTAATTAAAAAAGGTGATTGAAACGCTTTTCTATGTTATATCTTTTACTTTGATGGCAAAAAACGATTTCTGAACAATAAATGTAAAAAAGAAATGTTAAGGTAATCCATATCAGCTCTTTAGTTCCTATTTATATTTCAAATTTTTACTTAATCTTGCATTCCCTCAGAGAGAGTGTAAGATATATATAGGATGTTGTGGTCCAGGGTTTTTTTCGGCCAGTATTTTACTTTTGTATAGTGCATACTTTGAACTGAGTTACCTCCTGGTGGAGGTCCATGATTGAGAGCTCTGGAGTAGAGGCATATGTCATTGCAAATTTCTCGCTAAGCCTGTCAGTGGCTCAGTAAAAGTTTTCAGAGTACCTTGTCATCCAAGCCTTGGCCTCTCTGCAAAGCACACAGAGCAATGGTCTTGTATTCCAGTTGCAATTCTCATTCTATGCAAATGTGTGTGAAAGAGGTACACAGATGTCAAAATATTGACAAGGCGAAAGAGAAAGAAAATGCAGTGCTTACTGGTGAGCGGTTGTGTTGTGTGTTTGGGAATTAGTGAAGTGAAGGAGATATAAGGAAGTGCATTCAGGAGAAAGTGAAAAGAGGGTGCCAAGAGGAAAGAGATGAGCAGTTAGATGGAAATGGACAAGGTGTGGAGATAACAAGAGTGATTGACACTCTGAAGACCACTACCTCTTCCACAGCGCTGAGTATTGTTTAATTCACAGTCTCCCAACTTAAGAATTGAAACATTTTCAATATTAATTATTTACAACAAAATCATTGTTGTTACTCATTTATACCAAACAGCTAACAACCAAAGACAAAGCCAATGGTCACAGCTGGTTTTAGGTGTATTTCAGTTTTTGTGTTTTATATATGTGGAAGCAGTAATAGAAAGCTCAGAGAGAAACTAAAATACTGGTCAGGTTGCACATGGGAATTACAGAAATGCTATACATGTTTAGGCCACTTCCTTAATTTCATATACCACACCTCTTTTAGAGACTCCACTTTTTTCATCCCACTTAAAGCCCTGCCCATGACCCAAACATGCTGCCTCCAGTATATTAGGGCTACTTTGAACATTTTTGCCATGGCACATTTAGATTTCTAGTCTGTCCCTGTCACTAGCACCGCCCTTCTGAAGGCCAAACAAATAAATTACTTCCTAGCATGAGAAAAGTTAGTCTCAGAATGCCATATTCTTCACCATGCAAAATGGATAATATTGCCTTCACCAAACTAGGTACAACTATCATCTGTTCCTAGGTAGTTCACATGCAGTCATTTGGGAATGCAATATATCTCATGCAGATATTTAAATTGCAATGGATGTGCCGATAGGTAAGCGATATACATGTTTTGTCTTGCTTCATAAAAGTGGCCACTAGTCCTCTGTCGAAGGACTTTGGTGATAGTGTCCCACTCAACCTTGCTGTTAACTGTTGCATCCTTCTTAGCCTCTATGGCAGTTTAATCGAGGACACACTTTAGCCTTGCATACTGCTGGCCTTCTTCAGAACTTTGAGTGTCAGTGACATCACCGGCATGCCAGCAAGATCCTGGTGAAGACCTGTTTGAGCCCGTAATACAGAAATATATGAGATCTATGGCAGGACCTGCATCTCTCATCTTTATTTTATCAAGGGAATGGAGAAGGTTATTTTTAAAGGATTTCGCTGCAGGCCTATCTAGAGCCTAAGCAATGTAATAAACAGGAGCCATAACCCGGTGCAATTGGAAGCAAGTTCAGAATGAGGTCCCAATTTTTCCATTTTATATGTTTGGTGGGCAGATATGTGAAAATACAGCAGAGTCGTCAGACTGGGGCAGAAAATAGGTCAGGGCACAGTGTTTGCAAATGGGACAGTTTTGAAGTTGTACGGGCACGCTGTAGAACTGTTTTGCAAGGTATGGGAGACTGCATTAGCTCATGATTGCTGCAGGCAAGGTTTGTGGTAATATTAGGAAGATCAACAGTAAAAAACAGTCCATCAGACCATAAACAGGCCCAAACATAGTCCAAAAACTCTTTCCAGCCAACCCATCTGGCATAGTCTGATTGCCCTATAGACCTGTCCAACCTTGGGATACAGAGACACCGGGAGGACAACTCCTCTGAGTCACCTACATCTTTAACTGGCAAGGGGAGTACTGATACTATAATTGGAAAACAGAAATCAGAGAGGAGTGAAGACCATTGTTTGAGATTGCACAAAGGAGGTGTGGGCAGATAAAAGAAGCTACTGCTACAGTTCTTGAAGGATATTGTCTCTTTTCTCTTCCTGCTCTGAACATTCAGAGTCATCTTCTCATAAAGAGGAGCTGCTGCGTTCTAAATATTTTACATTGGGAAGGAGGTCATACTTTGGCTGTTGGTATTGGACTATAACAGCCTGAATATGTGTTTTTCATATGTGGAGACCATATGAACACGCATGGTTAATCCGTGTGCATATAATAATCAAATGGAGCAATTAGAGTTCTGTAAAATGTACACTTTGTGATTAAACTGGAGTTTTCTCATCTGAATCAACCTAACATCTCCCCTTCAGCGGTGCTCATTTCTGTATTGAACTTCTGTCCTCTCCAGAAGTTGTGCTATCAGACTCTGAATGGTACTGGCAATTCCATCACACAAGAAGCATTGCTCAGAGGCACATGGCCACCACGCTGTGTGTCGTTGCTTGGTCCGCAGGCATTCACAACCTGTAGGGCTGCATTATGAGAAGTACGGATCTGCAATCTAATCACTGGTCCTCACAAAACCTGGACAGGGACAATGCCCTTCTATCGGGTCTTCCAAAGTTCACTTTTGCCCCTTCAAAGCCGTTCTCCATGCAGGGGGAAATACTCAGACTACATTACCTAATTGTGAAAGATCTTCACTGGCTCACCTTTAATTCCAAAATTGACTTTAAATTAGCCTACATTACCCATGAAGTACTACATTTTGGTGTTCACAGCTACTTGCAAAATATATAAGGCACTGTAGGAGGTGAGAGAGTAGCTACAAGCAAATCCAGCCCATTTTGGGAAATCCCAGAAACCAAAAGACTGCTGAAACAGGAATTCTCCTGCCAAGCCTCAAGAATAGGGAATCGACTCAACAAACCAATGTAATTCTCCAGTTACAGTTAATTCAAGTAACTTGACTTGCTCCCCCAATGATGCCCTTTCAGATGTCATAAGTAATTTTGTCAATGATGTCATAGAACATTTCATAAGTGATGTAATATTTGAGGTCATAAGTAGTGTGTTGTGAAGGCGCAAGTTATAGACACTGAGTTAACTATAACTGGTGGATTTTGAGTTAAAATGTTATGTTTTAACTGACATTTATACCTAACTACAACGTCACTTTAACATTTGTTTTTTCAGTGAATATATATGTATGTCTTACTAATTAAATTAAATAAATAAAATTCATCGTACGTTAGCAGTGCAGATTTACCTGCCTAGTACAATCTCTAACCTTTGCGGCTATTGTATTTGGAATAGGATCAAGTTGTGTCATCCGAACAGGAAGGCTTCATCTGAAATTGTGGGATTGTATTTATTTAACAATTTCTGCAGACTTGTTTCAGTTTAGATTTGGCAGGGACTCTGTTGATTACTCTATTACAGCTATCAAGCCCATTAGCAAACAGTGGGGTGAACTCATATTCAGAGAGGCACTGTTGACTTGGCTGTTAAAAAGAATTGTATTAACTTGCGGAGCCCCACTGTCCTCCAACTTCTCTCCCAGTCTAATATACAATTGTAGTTCTGAGAACTGAATGAACCAATAGACCTCCGTGAGGGACATTGGAATGTAGTAATTGGAAGGTTGGTGAAGGGCAACATCTAGTATTGGAATATGAACACTGGTATTGGCAGTTTGCCAGTGGCAGCGGCAGCGGCTAGGTTAGTGCTTGCTAGCACAGCTCTCTGTAACAAGGAACTTAATCCATATATAAATAAAGAACTAGAATATATCTACCTTGCAAGGAGGATTTATCTTTTCAACATTGGGGACTGGATGTTTGAGAGCGGTGTTGATGTATTTAGAGATCGTGCTATTTAAGAGTTTAGGCAACGCTTTCATCGTGGTCGGCTACAGAGTTGCAGCTGGTGAATTGAGGCTCTGGGCGAAGGACTCAGTGAAGTCGGAGCAGGTGGACCACGTCAGAAACCGTTAACCTGTGTGGTTATCAGGATTTTCCATTGCATATACTGTAATGCACAGCAGGGGTCCGTAGGAAGCCGTTAACCTGTGGGAGTAGTGACATCAGGATTTTCCAATGCATGTATCATAGTGCACCTGAGTAGCGGAAGGTCACAGCACTATGTGTGGTTTTGGAGCTGCGATTACGGCGAAGTAGTCAGTTGAACGGCCATTGATGGTGACATCATTACTCCTTTATCAGGGGTCACCGTTTGTGTCAAGCTTCCTGGAATTCAATGCGTAGTTTATTATTTATCACCAGGAACACAGGTACAGTGCATATTTTTGGACCAGCCGGTTGCCATCATTGGAACTGGTGATTGTCTTCTTTTTCTTTCTTCCAACTGTGTGGGAGCCGATTGGTGATTGGCACACCTTTATCGCGCTACTATTGAGCTGATCAGTGATTGGCACACCTTTATCATGCTACCATATATTCAGTTCGCTGAGTTTGCGGTGCCACGTTATCGGTGATTGGCCTACCTATTCTGTGTATGTTTTTTTATATTTGTGTGCTGAGTAACTGTGAATGGCTCACCTTTACACATTTATTCTTATGTGCCATGTATCTATGATTGGCACACCTATACACATTTATTCTTATGTGCCATGTATCTATGATTGGCACACCTATTCTGCATGAGTTACGTTTACCATTTGTGTGCTAAGCAACGGTGCTGGCACACCCATTCTTTGCTATATACAGGTGTGTGTGCTTAAACAGTTACATAGTTTCACACCTTTGTACACCGTTTTGCCATCCTGGTGTGTTAACTACTAGTGTTCTAAGTTTTTGTCATTCACAATTTTAAGTGGACATTATTAACGTTGTGGTGGTGTTGCGTGACATGTCTAGCATTCAAGCACCACCATTTTTTCTGGTAGAGCTGGGAGAACCGATCATTCAATGGGAGTTATGGGTTGATTTATTTGAAGCATATGTTGAAGTACAGGAGGGTGGTGAATGTTCTCCTGAAAGACAGTTGTCCTTACTTGAGCATAGATTAGGGGCTTTAAGATTGAGAGAATTTAAGAACTTACCGCCTTTGGAAAATGTGGGTGATGCCGATGTTTACCAGTGCGCAGTAAAGCAATTGTAAGAAATTGTATGAAAGGTATGGCAGGAAGATTAATGTGGTAATGGATAGGTATACTGTAGTGTAGTTCCTATATTCCCAATAGGCTCTGCGCATTGGAACAATATATTCAGCAGTGTAGACGCAGGACTGAGGTTCGACTAGGTCTCTACTGACTATATTAGACTTAAGGTTTGCCAGCTAGCTCAGAGGTCACTAGAAACTTTCTCGAATAAACGAGGAGGAGTTTAACCTCCCTGGATAGACAAGAAGGGATTAGCCTCTGACAACCATAAAACATGACAACTTTGCTCCCTCAAAATAAGAGTGTATCTCTAGAGTCGTGTGAAAACAATAGACAGCTATTTCACTCAGTCAAGTGTGCAGACTTAGTTTCACCAGAGTGCAGAGAAAAGAGAGACGGACGTTTTCAATAAAAGGTGTTATTTATTGAGCAGTCTTCTTTCTCATACAAGAGAAATGAATTACCACAATTGCAATATTTAGCATAAAGTAAAGTGCGTACAGTAAAAGGAGTATTATGAAATAATACTGTAAAAGCATTGATATGGTTTCTTAGCCATATGATACTTAAAATAGATAAAATATATACATACAAATATACATTGACTAACGTACTCAACTGGTGCTTCTAAATACGCCTACCCCGGTGTACCTGACCTAAGCCTAATACGTGGGACGGAGTAAGTAAGTAGCAGTTTAAGTTAAGTTGGTTTTTCCAAGGAATCTGAATCAAGAATTCTCTTAAAGGGTTTAGTCAGCTCCGTACCTGGGTATTAGAAAGCAGGAGGTCTGGTATCTCTCTCTCAGGACTCGATATCCCAGTAACATGCGAGGGTATCTGGAAACACCGGAGCTGGATTTCTCGGCAGGAGAAAAGACAGCGTCTCTCTCAGTGCGTCAAAGAGCAGGGGCGGCGTCCGTGGGCTCTCGCATCAGCTGGGCTCTCGGGCAAGTAGATAGCCGCTCTGCTCCAAAACCACCACAGTGTGTTTGCTTAAGGCAACGTTGGTATATTTATACCTGAAAGGTGCCGGGTTTGACGTAAGGTGGGACATAAGACGTCAATAAAGGCCGTTCTTAGAGTGCTCACAGGACGAAATCAAAACAAAAGCAATGGGGAATTCCCAGGTTGCTGGAGGTTTGGTTTGTTTACAGAACTCGTTGTACTTTCTAGGAGCCTGGGGAAGTAGCCTTTCTTAATAGCAACAGACCGAAAATGGCCAGTATACTATGTACAAGCATTTTCGTCATGTTCGAGTGACGATTTCACCCTGAAATCGCCATTTTCGTCCTGAACCCTTGGGTTCCATTTTGTGTACGGCAGCCATTTTGTGAGTTGCCCTCACATAGGCCAATGATTAAGGCCAAACATGATTCTGAAGGACACGTACACCTCTGCTGACTTCTCTGCGACCTGGGCAAGCTGATTCCACTGCCCAGGGCAGAACCTGTTTGGGCAGTTCCTCTCCCAGTGGCCGGTCGAGATAGCATCAAGGCAAAACATGCCATAAACCTTTCCTCGCACACAAACCACGCCTAATCTTGCACACACCTGTCCCTGTTTTCTACTTTATGACTTGTTTTACGAGGAGGAGGTGCCCGTTTTATTGGGGGTCCATCGATATCTGATGAGAATACTGGGCCTTGCCGGGTAATTGATTGTGGGCTGAACAAACTGAAATGTGGGATTGTCATCATGACTCTGCTTTTTCTTTGTAGTGAAAATATGTGAATGGTCAAACTGTAAAAATAGGAATGTTAGCCTGAAGCATAATATTTTGTATAAAAAGAGAAGGCTGGCTTTGTAAGATTGAGCAGTCTCCTGAGAATATACACCGTGTTGTACTTCTAGGATACCTGTTACTTGGTTGCAGCAAATAAATTCAAACTTTGACTTCATCTAGAAGACTCTGTGTTTCTGTAGTCTGGAACAGGAAGAACCCGAAGTCTTTGGGTGTTGTCCCTGGCACCGCTGTGTTACCGGATCAGTACCGGTTCTGAAAAACCTAGTACTTCAGTTGGCGCCCAACGTGGGGCGATATCAGCAGTACCGGTCCAAGCCAGAGGTTTGTGAGGAGCTTCGTGTGAAAATTCTGGAGGAAGGCCGCCACTTCATCGACCCCTGCATGTCGACGTGGTCCAAAAGTCTTTGCTGCGAGGTTCCCCGCTTCCTGACGGCTACGAAGGACTGCTGCCCCGACTGTCGCCCTGTTTCGGACCTTTGATGTTCTGTAGAGCGAAACGATAGACAAGTCTTCTGGTGAAGTCATCGATACCTCAGTTAAGTATAAGTGGAGCGTCTCCCAGTCCTTAGTTTGGGTATCCCCCTGGGATCTTTGATTTGGAACTTGCAAGTACCAAAGCCGAGGGACTCGTGTATTCACGAGAATATCGTATTCGATAATCCTTTGAAGTTTGAAGCTAGACTAGAGAGCGAAAATGCCTGGTCTTAGCAGACTTGGAAATTTGTTTTGTCTTGGTTGTAACAGGGATTCCCGATTGGAGGACTTGTGTCCGGTTCCTCCGATTGGAACTCCAACCTATGAATTGTATGTGAAACATGGAGTAGGCCCCATCACGTACAATGAAGTATGGATCCGATACACCAGAAAGGATGGTGTTTTAAAATGGCCACAGTACAGTAGCTTTGACACAGAAATCCTAGATAATTTAGAAGTTAAACTGTTTAAAAAGAAAGCCCGGCCGGCGATGTTTGACTCTTTCCGCCTATGGCGAAAGGAAGCCAAACAGAAAGAAATTAAATTAGCAAAAAGAAATAAAAGAGAAAAGGGTATTTCGATAATGCAAGCTGCTATGCAATATAAAGATGATGAGGAAGAACAAGCGAGTGAGCAGTTGCACAGGCAACGTAAAATGGCGATTGATAAATGTTATCCAGTTTTGCCGCCTCTTCAGCAAGATGCAGCAAAAGAACTTGAAAAAGACCCCCTAATGTCGCATTTATTGAGCTCGCCACCCCCCTATGCGCAGAGTGCTACTGCACCTCCGCAGCCTTTAGTCGTGCAACCCCCGATTGTTGTGCCTCAAGTTCTTCCACAGTCACCAGCTGCTCTTCAGTTGGCTCCTACTCTTCCGGTGCAGCCTCCTCAAGGGCCACCGGCTTTGACATCTGCTTTGCCTTTACTTCCTACAACTTTAACTACTATATCGACTCCCACTCCTGGTATTCCTTCTGACACTGCCTCTGCATCTGCCTTGCCTCCCCCTGCTTTTCTGCTTGTCTTTTCATCGAATTCTCCCTCTGTTCGACAGAGAGTGACTAGCACGGTCACTAGTCTTCTATATCCCTTCTTTGGGGCAACAAGTACGACCCCTACCTCAGAGCGTACACAGCAGCGTAGTCAACTGCCTGATTCTAGGGAGAAGGAAACGTTGAATTATTTGGCACATAAATGGGTTACCGAACCGACGAAATATGAGCTAGAGTCTGTTATGTATGTCTTCCATCAGTGGGAAGCACCAAAACAGAGATACGTTTTTGATAGAATATGTACTTTCCTGAGTGAGGATTTAGAGGAGAATGATTTGGAGCCCAATCCACCTGAGTTATGTCACATACGGTTCGAGTTTGGGAAAGGCGCAATTGTGGGTTCAGATGTTAAGAAAGCAGTTGCAACATTGTTGTCGTTTAGGAGTGAGGGTGTTTCTCGGTCGTTGTTTGAGTCTGATTCCTCTGTTAAAAGGAAAGCGAGGCAATATCCAATGAGAGAAGTTCCTCCGGTGTGGAAGGAAGCAGTTAATGCTGGTCCAGGTAATATTCCACCGGCTGTACCGGCTCATTTTCAGCGCGTCTGGGTGCATGTTCCCTGGAAACGTGCTGAAGTTTTAGCTATTAAGCAGTCTTTGCCTGATCCACGCAAAAATCCAGCAGGGTACTACAAAGAGTTGACTCAGACTGTGGGTTCGTGTGTTATGAATTTGGCGGACATCGACATGTTGTTTGGCAATGTTGTTCCACAACCTATTTGGAGTAAGATTCGTCATACAGATCATGCGGTTGAATTGGGTGATACATGGGTTAATCTCAGAGATGCCGACAATAGGCAAGTAGGCGGTGCTAAACCTGAGGATTTGATTACCGAACTTCCTGATAAGATCATTACGTATATGAAGACTTTAATGCCCGAATTGCGTGTCATTTGGGACAAGTTGTCTGCATGTAAGCAGAAGAAAGACGAAACGATGTCTGACTTTTTCACGAGGTTCGAAGAGACCTTCGTAGACCACAGTGGTCAAGATATGAGTACAGAAGGTGGTCAACGGTTGTTCGTTGACAAGTTTGTGCATAATTTGCTTCCCGAGTTATGTAAGAAGTTAAAGGATTCAGAAAGTTCTTGGGCCGTTTCCTCTTCAGCACAGATATTGGCTACCTCACAGTACTACGAAAATAGGGATAAAGATGAGAAGGATAGAGTAGACAAGAAAACTAAAGAATTAAAAACGAAGATTCTTGTGCAACAAGCGTATCCGCCACGTGGTGGGCAGAGTAACTATCAGCAACCTCAACAGTTTCAGAGGAACTCGCAAAGGTTCGAGTATCCTCAACAGCATGTCCCTGTAGGTCCCAATCAGTGTTCATATTGTAAAGAAGAGGGTCATTTTAAGTATAGTTGTCCTATTTTGTTACAGCGCATGAATGGTGCTTCTGGTGCAAGAGGTCGAGGTGTTCCACAAGCGCCTAGAGGTAAAGGACGTGGAAATTTCCCCCAGAGCGCGCGCTCATTTCCACTTCAAAATTCAATGAATAGGTTTGATCAGCAGAATAACGCGCCTGTTAGAACAGCTCAGTACTATGCTGATGACTACTATGCAGAAGATGAGAATATGGAAGGTAATGATTGCTAGGACAGCCATAGACAAAGAGAGAGAGTTGTTTCAGTTCCAGTAGATCAGAATGGACCTTATGTTGAGGTGATTACATCAGGTGTGTCAGAGCCTTTTCTGTTGGATACTGGTGCTACAAAGAGTTCTATTATGCACTCTAAACTCCTTGGCGCACCTTTGTCTGGCAAAACAAATGTTTCTGTAGGTTTTTCTGGCGCCCCGGTTAGGAACCCGATTTCTAGTCCTATGTCCCTTTCTGTTGGACCTTGTGAATTAGAAGCACCCCTTATTCTGACAACAGGTTGTGGTGAAAACTTGTTAGGATTGGATCTATTGAAAAGATTGTATGCGACTTTGTATTGTTCTCCTTCAGGAGTACAACTTACACTAGGTAGGAAAGTAGTCTCCCCAAAGTATTTGTCAAAAGATAAACTCCCGACAGAATTGTTGCCTCTTCCGGATATTCTTTGGGCCACTGGTCCTAATGATGTGGGTCTTTTGGAAATACCGCCATATGTTGTGAAATTGAAAGCCAATGTAAAAATGCCACGTATTCCCCAATACAAAATCTCTAGTGAAGGTGAAAAAGCGTTGCTAGCGATCATTTATGATTTAATTAAAAAGGATGTAATTGAGGAGACAAGAGGCAACGTTTGCAATAGTCCTGTTCTGCCTGTTTTGAAGCGTACGGATCCTTCTCAGCCACCTGTTTACAGTTTCGTGATTGATCTTAGAGAGGTCAATAAAATAGTTGTGCCACAATTTCCAGTTGTCCCTGATATCACTGCCCTATTGACTATGATTCCAGCTTCTGCGACTTGGTTCTCGGTGATTGACTTGAAGAATGCGTTCTTCAGCATCCCGATTGCCGAGGAAAGTAGGGAAATTTTCGGCTTCAGTTTAGGAGGTCGCAGCTTCCGCTTCAAACGCGCTCCCCAGGGCTACTGTGAAAGTCCATCGATATATAGTCAAGCTTTAAAAGCACAGCTTGACACAATTGTTTTACCTGATGGCGCTACCCTTATTCAGTACGTTGATGATCTGCTTGTTGCTGCAGATACTGAGAAAATCTGTAAAGAAGCCACGTTGTCGTTGTTGCATCACTTGTCTGATTTGCATCACAAAGTGTCTCTTTCGAAATTGCAATATTGTCGACAAGAAGTGACCTACTTAGGTCATCTCTTATCGAAGGAGGGAAGGAAACTGACCCCAGAGAGAATAAAGCGATAGCAAAATTGAGTGTGCCTAGGACACAGAGAGAGGTGCGTGCTTTCTTGGGCATTACATCTTACTGCAGACAATGGATACCGAATTTTTCTTTGTTGGCCAAACCTTTGGTGGCATTAACTTGTAAAGATACACCGAATCCCCTCCCGTGGTCTGAAGAGTGTCAGAAAAGTTTTTCCGAATTGCGCAATGCATTATGTTCGGCTCCTGTGTTGGGTACCCCCGACTACAGTAAGCCCTTTACATTGTATGTCCATGAGAAAGAAGGTTGTGCATTGTCAGTGTTGACACAGTTGTTTGGGAACAGGCAGCGTCCATGCGCGTATTTTTCATCGACCTTAGATCCGGTAGCTAAAGCGTTGCCGAGTTGCTTAAGAGCCACAGCAGCATCAGCTGTTTCTATTCGGCAGTCTGCTGGTTTAGTGATGAATAATACATTGATTGTGATGGTTCCACATGCAGTGGACACGTTGTTAAACAGAACCAAGACACAGCACTTAACTAGTGCTCGGTTGTCAGGTTATGAGTTGACACTGTTAGCGAGTGATGTGCACATAAAAAGATGCAACACGCTTAACCCAGCCACGTTGTTGCCGATTGAAACAGAGTTAGATACTTCTGAACAGCATGATTTTTTTCTCAGAACAGAAGAAGAAACGAAAGGGAGAATAGATCTTAAGGACACTCCTCTTTCAAAGTGTGATGGTACCTTATTGGTGGATGGTTCATGCTTCAAGCTTCCGAATGGTGATACGACTGGGGCATATGCTGTTACGACTTTGCATACGATTGTTGAAGCTGCACGTATCCCACATAATTCAGCCCAAGCAGCAGAGTTGATTACACTTACGAGAGCGTGTGTGTTGTCGAAAGGAATGAAAGTGAACATATATACCGACAGCCAGTATGCATTTGGTGTGGCCCACAGCTTTGGACGATTGTGGAAAGAACGTGGGTTCCTGACTTCGCATGGAACTAAGATTCAGCATGGTCAATTGGTGAATGAGCTCCTTGAATCACTTACTTTGCCATTGCAAGTCGCGATTGTAAAATGCAGTGCACACAAGAAAGTGACTGATGATGTTGGTCGTGGAAATGCATTTGCTGACGTAGTCGCAAAAGAAACAGCGAGGGATGTGATGAGTCGAATGTATGTTACAGGCCCAGCAAGATGAATTGGTGATGTTGGAATGTGTGAAGACACGATAGAAAGTGTAAAGTCTATTCAAGCTGAGGTTACAGAGAAAGAGTTGAGTGTGTGGAGAGAAACTACGGGTAAATTGGATGCAAATGGTTGTTGGGTTAAATTGTCAGAGCATCAGAGATGGTTGTTACCCGATGCGTATGTGCTTGCAGTGGTTACAATGGCTCATGGAATGGCTCACATCAGTGTGAAAGGGATTTGTAAATTGTTGGCTCCAGTATGGCAAAATGCTGGGATTCCCAAGTGTGCAGAGAATGTGGTCAAGAATTGTATGGTGTGTCTGAAATACAATCCTGGTAGGGGAACCCCAACTCCAGCTGGTCATTTTGCGCCTCCTACGTATCCGTTCGAGGTTTTGCAGCTAGATTTCATCCACATGGAAAGGTGCAACAATCTGAAATACGTACTCGTTGTTGTTTGCGCCTTTTCAAGATGGATAGAAGCATATCCCCTGAAGGACAACACTGCCTTATCCACAGCTAAAGCCCTTGTGAAAGAGTTTTTCCCTAGGTTTGGAATGCCGAGAATGGTCTGGAGTGACAATGGGAGTGAATTTGTGGGTCGAGTGATGAAGAAAGTATGCGAAGGGCTAGGCATCCAGCAGAAATTCCACGCTGCAAATCACCCCCAATCAGCTGGACTAGTAGAATGCTACAATGGCACATTAAAACTGAAATTGGCCAAAATCCAAGCGAGCTCTGGTCTTAGATGGCCTGACGCTCTGCCTTTAGCACTCCTATCAACCAGAATGACTGTGCACTCGCGAGTGGGGCTTAGCCCGTACGAAATCGTGTTTGGCCGCCTGGCCAACATATGGGGAGTGCCAAGGCCGACCAAATTTAGTGAAATCGAACACACTGTACTGCTTCACTATCTGTACGAATTGACGGCTAAATTGCGTGTTTTACATCAACAGGTTCACGATTCTCTGCCTCAGGTATCTGAAGATCCAGGCCACACCATCAATCCTGGATCGTGGATTCTGGTGAAAAATTTCCAGCGGACAAAGAATAATCAGCCCCCCTGGACCGGCCCTCACCTAGTCCTGCTGTCAACGAGATCCGCCGTGCGAGTGGAAGGCAAAAAGAACTGGATCCATGGCGTACACTGCAAGAGGGTGCCTTTGCCTCTACCGTACGACCGGTGGGTCCAGGAGGGGGTTGCTGACTCAGAGACTGAAACTGTGCCGCGATTTCTGCCTTTCAGTGATGCACATGTGAAAGGAACAATTACTGAAAGAGAAAGTGACAATCTCTTGCAAGAAGCTGTGCCGCCATCAAATCGATTGGACACTACGGAGCCTGAACTCCTGTTTAGAGACCAGACAGTATCTGGGAAACAACGCTATAATCTGAGGCCGAGAACTATGGACAAATAGATTTTCCTTTTCTTTGCTAATTTTTGAAAAGTGCAGCTCTCTCATCTGAGAAACTTTTTTATTTTTGTTTTTCGAACCACCATCCGGGTTCCGCTGTAGGGTCGCGGTTGCCCAAAGTCTTTGGGGTGCAGCTGAAGACGTTAGGCCGACAGTTCTGGTTGGTCTAAGGGAGTTGCCCTGGACTGACAGAAGCATTCCTTAGCATAGAACACCCTACCATCGCGAGCAGCATTTTAGAGAGGATGGAGTTTTTCGAGATGGAGAGACCTGCCAAACAAATGAACTTTGAGACTACAATTTGCAGAATGATGACAAAGAAACGTTTTTTGATACTATGCATTTTTATGTTGTTCAGTGTTATGATGTTTTTAGTAGGATATGTTTTATTCTCTTTTCGAGTGACATTTACACCAACTTCATCGCCCATACCTCCTCCTACCACTATTTCCTCACATTCTTTTCAACCTCTTCCTGAACATGAATCCGCTAGAAGATTAGAGTTTATTAATAACTCCATCGTTCAGCTTTTGCACCAACACCAACTAGTAATGAACACGACTAACTGTTGGGTGTGTGGTCTTATGCCTCACACAACGGATAAAGGTATCCCTTATCTGGTTCTGCCTTTCAGCCACAATGGTTCTGTGTGG
This sequence comes from Lissotriton helveticus, assembly GCF_964261635.1. Taxonomy (NCBI): domain Eukaryota; kingdom Metazoa; phylum Chordata; class Amphibia; order Caudata; family Salamandridae; genus Lissotriton; species Lissotriton helveticus. The sequence goes on from NC_136070.1 coordinate 647,393,092, forward strand.
GCATACAGAACAATGTTCATCTACGCACATGAGACCTACCCCCTACGTTCTGTGACAGACACTCCCAAGAATAGTACTCTAGTGAAGGGTATAGTAGACATGATTACGGAAGATATCTACTATGAGACTATCCCGAGGGATGAGCCACTAGTATATATAGGATGGAACGTGACCGGATATGGAGTTGCTCTGAGTGAGAAACAGCAAGCTAAGAGATCTTCCCCGATTTGGATTGTACCCCATCAGGGTCACTTATGTCTGCAAGGTATTGGCAAGAATCCCAGAGCTCAGTTAGGGAAAAGTGTCTGCACTGAGACATATGTCTTTGCATCTCAGACTTCCCCTCCGTTCTTAGCAGCTAAGGGTACCTATTTCATCTGCCATGATAGAGCCTATACATGGTTGCCCCCTGACTTTTCGGGCACATGCTTTGTTTTGTTCCTGTTGCCTCCCACCTACACAGCAGCGGCAGATTACCATAAGACAAGGATAGTTAGAGGTGTCTTCAGTGAAGAGGACACTGCAGAACAAGAGTTTGGAGACTTCGTGAGGGGTTTTCTGCCGTTCTGGGGACCCATGGTTAACAGCAGGAACATAAGGCAATTGACAAGGGTGGTTGAATCCACCGTGATTGAAACTGCCGGTGCCCTTAGTAACTTGACTGCTGAGCTCCAGTCGGATCGTCTTATGACCCTTCAGAATAGGGTCGCGTTAGACGTCATACTTGCAGACCGAGGTGGGGTATGTAGAGTGATCCAATCGAGTTGCTGTGTTTTCATTCCAGATAACGCTCCAACAGTGTACCAGGCCATCTCCAAACTGCATAAGATTTCCGAATCTATTCATGTAGACAAAGGAGAATCGTCATTAATGGGATGGTTCTGGGAACTGGTATCCGGCTGGGGATGGAAAATTCTGATGATCATTGGGATGGTCTTAGCAGTCCTTTTCCTGTTCTGTCTGTGCGTGCAGTATGCTCCTGCTATATGTGGCCTCTGTGCTACATCATGTGTAAGGAAGCCTGTATCGAGGGACGAGCTAAGTAATAGGATGATGCTACAACAACATCTCAATGACTTTATGAATATAGACCTGGACTCAGATTAGCATGAGTATAGGTTATTGCCTATGTAAGGGCAAAAGGAGGGTCTGTGGTACTGACAATTTTGGACCTTTGTTATAAACATCGTCATATCATGACGATTTTGATAGCAACAGACCGAAAATGGCCAGTATACTATGTACAAGCATTTTCGTCATGTTCGAGTGACGATTTCACCCTGAAATCGCCATTTTCGTCCTGAACCCTTGGGTTCCATTTTGTGTACGGCAGCCATTTTGTGAGTTGCCCTCACATAGGCCAATGATTAAGGCCAAACATGATTCTGAAGAACACGTACACCTCTGCTGACTTCTCTGCGACCTGGGCAAGCTGATTCCACTGCCCAGGGCAGATCCTGTTTGGGCAGTTCCTCTCCCAGTGGCCGGTCGAGATAGCATCAAGGCACAACATGCCATAAACCTTTCCTCGCACACAAACCACGCCTAATCTTGCACACACCTGTCCCTGTTTTCTACTTTATGACTTGTTTTACGAGGAGGAGGTGCCCGTTTTATTGGGGGTCCGTCGATATCTGATGAGAATACTGGGCCTTGCCGGGTAATTGATTGTGGGCTGAACAAACTGAAATGTGGGATTGTCATCATGACTCTGCTTTTTCTTTGTAGTGAAAATATGTGAATGGTCAAACTGTAAAAATAGGAATGTTAGCCTGAAGCATAATATTTTGTATAAAAAGAGAAGGCTGGCTTTGTAAGATTGAGCAGTCTCCTGAGAATATACACCGTGTTGTACTTCTAGGATACCTGTTACTTGGTTGCAGCCAATAAATTCGATCTTTGACTTCATCTAGAAGACTCTGTGTTTCTGTAGTCTGGAACAGGAAGAACCCGAAGTCTTTGGGTGTTGTCCCTGGCACCGCTGGGTTACCGGATCAGTACCGGTTCTGAAAAACCCAGTACTTCAATATGGATATGATTCTTATGCCTTGATAAGGATATTATTTATTATAACCACATAAGGGCATAAATCAGGAATATCGAATTAGGGTCCTAGATAGAACTACAACACCCACTCCACGATCTAATGTCCCTCATTATTTAAAACTAAGCAATAGTAAACATATAATGGTGCATGTGTTTTCCAACCCACCACAAAATACATAAATTTGCATATTGAAATGGTATATGGTAATACACGAAAAGGAGTATTAGTACTGTACGCTTTTCAAGCAGTGGTATCATTCAGTTAAAAAATGCATATATATATCAGCTGAATGAATTGCGAAAATTTACACATGAAATGGCTCTTAATACAGAAAAGAAGGTCGAGAGCATTCCATCACATAATAATACAAATTCTGTACATATGCTAGAGGCTGAGGTAATATTTTGTCTCTAGAGTTCCTAAAATAGAAGCTCTGTTCTCTAAGAATAGTTCTACTTTAAGCAGAGTACATGTGCCAGAAAAAAGGTAAATATTTTGGAAGTGCAAAAAAATAATTTCGCTTTCAGTGGAAAAAAATTGTTCCAAATGTTTTCAGTAGCTTTTGTTTATCAAAGCTGAAGGCCGAATTCAGAGTTCATTGAACGCTGTGTGCTCGTTACTTAAAAAGTTATTCTTTCTGTTCAGGGGAGAACATCATTTCAGACAGACTCTCAAAAAATTGGTCGACGACTTCAGGTGAAAGTTCAACCAAGTTTGAAAATGCCGCAACAGTACAGTCGTGAGAATGATTGCTATCATTGATGTCAGGATCAGCAATGCTCACAGAAGGTCGTACCTGGGTGATGCTGCTCTCACCTCGTACTTCACTACCCCCTAATCGTAGTGGTGAAGTCTCAACGAATGCCGTCATCAGAATGGGTAACCGCTGGGGACAACACAATGCATGAGCCGTTACAGGATTTAGCAAAGTATCTGTATCCAATGGTACTGCTGATGGTAGTGTAAGACAGACGTCCAACACGCATTCTTCTCCGCATAGCATACATCGAAGCACAGGTAAGACGCAATTCTGACAGATGGGTCTGAATGAAAGAAATCAGGTCATATTCAGATCTCTAATCCGGGCTAATCCAAGGACTTTAGTTATGCGGTCCCGATAGCGTATAGCTAGGATCGTTTCTTCCATTGTTGCCGGAGTCTTGTCTGCGACTTGGCTTGCCATATCGGAGCAGAAGGATCAAAAATAAAATTCCTGCTACGAGTCCCAAAAGAAATGGTAGGCCGCCAAAGACAGAATGGACAAAATTAGGAAAAATGGCCAGAACTGTTTCGAAGGGTGTTAACAGTCCCGAAAAAATTGTCTTAAATACATGTGGGATGCCACTGGTATCTGACATATTTAGGATTTGGCTTAGCATTTCTGCGAAATGCACGGGGAAATTTGTTGATAAAAGGCTATGTATCTCTGCCGTTGTCCTTGCAACTTGCAGATCATACGTTTCTTTTGATGACATTAAGGGCACAGTTGTCTGTAAAAGAACAGACTTTATTCTGCTTAAAGTATCAATTCGAATAGAAGAGATATTCAAAGAAGGCCAAATTGTTGCCTCCGTATCTGGAGTGCTGTTTGGATACAATACTTGCATACAGCAAGTGACCATGGAACTCACGCTGACGAGATAGGCTTTTCCTGGCACCATGCCACAACAGCTGTGGTCCACTATTAGAATATAGCTCCCGTTAGAAAGCCGTCTAAAGAATGGCTCTATTTGTGTTGCAGGTGTGCCGTGCTGGTGACATGAAAGGTTATTTGAAGTTCCCTCACAGGCCCCATGCAGGTTAATACCTTGACACAGAAGTATACCGCTTAGTGATCGTTTACAATTGTTACCACTAAGAAATACATTCTGTTTCTTTTCACTGTAACATGCGTGTGTGTAAGGTAATTTCCATGATGACTTGATGTACCCTTTACCCAACCTTTCATACTGGCCTGCTGGTATATACTCTTGGCAGTATTTAAATTGGAAAGTTGTTATCGGAATTGTAATTATTCCGTGTATTATCCATTCAATGACAAGTCTTTCTGACATTGTCAATGGTAATCTCTCAAGTTTTTCAATGCTCAGAATCGTATAGTCTGCTCCTTTTTGTGCCAAACTGATTTGTGTATCAGTAAGGTTAAAGATAGAGAATAATGATGTTGTGTTGATTAAACGCCAGGGCACGTAGCTTGAACGCAGATTTTGAACGTCCAGCCAAGCTGTACAATAGAACGTAATTGGGACTGACCGTGTCGTAACATTAGTAAGTCCTGCTCTATTATATCAATAGCAGATGATACAATACTGTCCAGTGAATATATTCTGGAGGACAGAGTCATTAACCCATTGTCCACAACAGAAAGTGAGTTTTCCAAATTAATACAATCAATTTCTCGTATTTTTTCTGCTGTATCAATTTGCATTACTTTCCAAGCTTCGTTGTACGCAGCGTATATACCGGCTCCTATGAAACGTTTTTGACGCTGTTTGCGTGGTCCCATTATGAAATCACGCAAGTCAGCACCGTCTTTAAGTAAAGTCAAGTGTTGCTTAATTTCAGCCAGTGTGGATTTCTGTAGCCATTCGAGGCAGAGTTTCCCTACACTGTATGTTGTAACTATCCCTGGATGTTGTCTCTGGGAGTATCTTGGGTCTGGCCTGGTCATTTTTAACCCCTGTATTTTGTTCAGGAATCTATCTTGACAGTTATTTGTGTCTGTGGGCCAGATCAACCATTTTTTCCAATCAGGATGTGTTCTGTTCTGATTAAAAATATGGGATACGTCTATCTCAAAATCTGTAGTGCTATTACTATCAGGTGTTGGCTTTGGAATAGACGGTTTGTTTATGTCTTTTATCTTGGCTAGGCCAAGACAGGTTGTCTGTTGAATGGTATCATTCAAGAATATTATTTGTTCTGGAATCATGCAGGCTCTAAATAATGCTTCTAGACCTTGTACCTGCCAATCTTTTGTACCCCAGATGGTTTTTGTTTCAATGTTGTTCTTCCAGAAATCAAAACCAAATGTAATCATCTTTTCATAAAATGTTTCAGAATAGATCGATTTAGTATTAGTCAGCATTTGTTTTTACCCCTGTCTTATTTAACAGTTTGAAATAAAACGTTTCTGCATCACTTGTGTTGAACCCTGAGAAGTATGGGAATTTCTCGTAAAATGTTTTCGAACTGCTTTGAGGTGGAGTTGCACAATGTTCCCATTGATTATAATTAAAAACATTTCTAGACTGAGCAGATTTATGCAAATAGTGATGTGCAAAGTGATTATAACAATACATTTCTTCATAATTTGATGAACCCTGTAAGTAATCATGTTCTGTAAATTTTGCTGACATTACTAAATCTGACATCATATCATTAATACTTTCAAAGTCCCAATCATCAGAGAATGTACTTGGTTTTACAAAGTCACTTAGTGAAATCTTGAACTGATGTGGATATTTCAAGAGCTCCACCGGGCCATAGATTTCATAATCCGCTTTGTCCCATGCTACCCCACCGAGTATTGGATTGGCTGTGACATTCACTGATGATAGTTCTCTTTTCTCGATGTGAGATGACTTGTGAGGCTTTAGGACCAAGTTGATGTTCTGACTTGCTGTGTCCATTGTACTGTATTTTCCTTCAATGAATTTCCCAAACAAAGAACCATGATGAGCCAAAGCAGGAGGAAAAGTACACCTAACACAATCCAAAATTCAATCCATGGAGAAATCAGATAGGTTTCTTTGAGTTGATGTAGAAGTTCAGTTATTTTGTCTTTAAAAGTTTTTTGTTGCTGGCGTTTCTTCCGATTCGCTTGGATCTTCAGAAAAGTTATCGAAATTGATGAAGTAGCCAGATGCATTTCTGTCAATTGTTGGAATCGCTTCCGGATTTTTATTTGCTTCTGTATTTTTCTTTGTTTCACTAGCATAGTCTGAGGCTACATCGTTGTAGACTGGTGTTTCTTGACGAACTGTTGCAATGTGGGTTTCAAGAGGCCCAAGTTCCATGGCATTGTTGCATAGTCCTTTTTTTTCACTGCAGGTTTATCAAATGTGATTAGTCTCTCAGTTTGAACCTCTTGTATTGTAGCACATTTTGGTACTCTGCTATTTCTTGGGAGTCCACTGGGCCTACTACTTATTATTGGCCACATGATTGTGGTTTTACCAGGTCAATGGATACAACTCGGTTCTCCTTTTTACCAGCAAGGGGCGGTAGTACAACTGATCTTGTTCCGCTGACAGTTAAGACAGGTACTGCTTTTCTGTAAGAAGGCCCAAATTCCTTCTTCACCGCGATCTTCTCTCTGACCAGATCCCCAATCTTTGGAATCCAGACAGGCCTTGCTGGGACAGGTGGTTTATCTTCAGTGGCTGTTGGCTGCAGTTTTAACTTTACGTTGCTCAGGCCTTTTCTTGTTTCATTTAAGTCCTGTAAAATAGTCAAACGATCTTTGATATCAAAGCATTTTTCTTCTACCACTGAAGTCTGACTATCAAGGTCCTGAATATGCATTCTAGTCCCGAACAATAGTTCGTACGGACTGAAACCTTTCAGAGAATTTCTTGGCAGATTATTAAGACTACGTTGGACACTTGTTAAATGTTGGACCCACCCATCACCCGAACCTAATACCCTCGCCGTTATAGATTGCTTTATGTCCCGTTTTTTTCTTTCCACAATCCCATTTCCCTCAGGATGGAAGGGACAAGAGTACCGCAATGCAATGCCCATGCTGGTCATGGCCTCCTTATAAGCTCGAGAGCTAAAAGCAGGACCCTGGTCAGAATGTAGCATGCCAATTGCGTATGTGCCGATAAAGACTCGCAAATCTTTTATAACAGTTCTGGCGTCAGCCGAGCGCTGGGGCCTACATTTTAAGTGAATCTAGTCTTAAACTTTAATGGGACGCATTTCTCCTATTGGATTTCTGCGTATAGATAGCCTTATGCTTTCTAAAAGAAGGGTCCTGGCATTACTCCGGCCGGTTCGCCACTGCGATCTCTGTTGTAGTTTGGACAGCCCATCGCAAATTTGTAGTTATGCAGGCTCATCCCCGGCCACCAGTATTCTTATTGTAATTCTTTCAGAGATGTCTTGATCTCTCGGTGCCCTAGACCTTCACCCATGTGTGCGTCTGCTATTAACAAGACTCTCCTGTTCGTGTTTGGAATTACTCTATCCCCCACTCCAGGGATTCGAGCAAAAGGAACGGAGTTTGCATCAATTATGTATGTATAAGTGAGTGGATAGTTCAGAGGCAGTGCTGCACAGTCGCCTTTAGAAGACGTTTTTACTGCCAGCATTGTTTCCCCGTCTATGTATTATTCTGAACGCTTTTTTGTGGCTACAGAAGCCGGTTGAGTTGCTTCCGCTGTGGCTCTGTGAGCCAATGAATTCCCTGCAGCGTGAACGCCATCACGCTGATGATTCAGTGTATGTATCACGTGAGTCTTTTGTAGTTCCTTCTGCAAAAGAACTACCTGTTCCCAAAGCTTTTTATGCTTTATTGTGGCACCTGTGGCATCTTTGTAATCGTTTTGAACCCAGTTCTGCAAGTCATTATTGTAAGATTTGACGCAGTAATGCGAATCGCACACTATTAGTGTGGGGAATTCACGATCAGCAATATCGAGCGCCATCTTTAAAGCTAGTAGATCAGTTTGCTGAGCTGAACTATCTTTTATGGATTGAGTCATAGTTACCAATGGTCTTAATTTTCCTTCGTGCCAACGGCATTTAACAACCGAGCACGCAGCACTGTAAGCTTGCTTACCACCAACTGCGGGTTGTGCTGATCCGTCTGTATATATTACACAGGCGTAAAGTTGTAGAGGCAGAATCTCAATTGGCAGAGGATATTCTAATTCATATTTTAGATTTTTTAATTTCTTCATGTTCGGGTCAAAATAGTATTTCACGTCTTCTGCAGCAAGAGAATTTTCCCATTCGATCCATTTTGGATTTAATGCCACCTTAGTCAAATTATGTGGGCTTGTTAATACCTAAAAGGCTGATTCTGCTGTTAAAACAGTTATCCTTTTGCCTTGGGCTTGGGCTCTTTCTTTTGCTACAGCAGTTTGAACCGCATTTACAATATTTTCCGTAAGTCTTTTCGGCTTGTGTGTACAAGTGTGATTTATAAGCTATTGGTACCGTTTCTCCCTCATTAGAGGTCAGGTACGTCAATCCGCATCTTCCTGGGATGACTCGGCTTACAAGGTTGCGTATGTTTTCGCGTGTTTGCAATTTTGTTTTAGCTAACATGTCTGCTTGCAATGATCTTAACATTTCTGTGTGTTTTTGAGTCCAATTGATTGGTTTGAAATCAGGTTTTATTAATTCATAGAGAGGTTTAACCCTCTCTGCATAATTTAGAATGTATGTTCTTCCGAAATTCAGGAAACCTAGAATTGATTGTAAATTTTTCAGCGTTTTTGGTGCTTGGAGTACAGCGCACTTCTCTAAGAAGTTGTCTGCTAGGCTTTTGCCTTCACTTGATAATTCATATCCTAAAAATAGGACAGTTAGATGGGCAATTCGTGACTTTTTAAAGTTGAATTTGTAACCCTCAGCTGCAAACCCAAGTATTATGGTGTTTACTCTTTTCAAGTGAGTATCCAGATCATCATCTGTTAGATAGATGTCATCGACATACGATAATGCTTCATCATCATATATTTGTAGTAACTCTGTTACTCTTGCTGAGAATAATCCTGGGCTATTCTTGAATCCCTGTGGGAGTCGACAGAAATTTTCCTGTGATCCCATTATTGAGAAAGCGGTCAAATACCTACTTTCAGGTGCAATGTTTTGACAAAAGAATCCATTAGAGATGTCTAATGTCGTTTTGTATTTTTTGCGCACAATGTTATTCATCAGTGCTGCACTGTGTGAGTTTTGTACTGCAAATGTTTTACAACATGAGTTAAGGTGTCTGTAGTCCAAAATTAGACGATATGAATCGTCTGGTTTGGAGACAGGAAACAAAGGATTGTTCATTTGTGAGGTGCATGTTTCAATCACCCCCTGGTATTCAAGTTGATCTAAGATCTCCCTGACTTGCTTTTTAGCTTCTTGTTTAATTGGGTACTGCCTTTGTGCAGTGGGTTGACATTTTAACTGGATTTTGTGAGGAGGAGAGTCTTCATCCCAGCCTACATGATTTTTGTATAATGCAGGAGCTTGGGCTATTGCCCATTTTCTTGCATATGTATATTTTCTATGAATTGGAATATGATTTGAGAAGGCAGGCATAATCATTTCTTCGTCATGAGGGCAAACCCTGACAAACTCTGGTAGCCAGTCTTTCTCAGCTAAAAGGATGTCATAGCCTTTCGAAAGATTATCCCAAAAGAGACCTCTTACTTTCCTGGTCTTATCTCCCTCTATACGTAAAGTTATCTCGTATATTTTATGAGGTTTGCTAACTCTGGTATCTGCAGTTTCCACCTGAATGTATTCATTCGTGTCCACTGTCTCCGGAAGATTCATCAAGATTTTGCGAGCTATTGTCACTTCTGCTGCGCTTTCTAGCATTGTCTGGGGCCACTCTCCGTTTTTCAGTTGTGTCCTCAGTATCCTCGGCATGTTTAATTATTTTAATACTGGCTACCTTCTTTCTTGGAAATTGTAATTTTTTACTTTGATGAGCAGGTTCTTTGTCTTTGGACTTGACGTGCTCTTCCCTGTGTTCTGACCGTCCTCTTCTTTCCGATTTCTGTGAGGAAGTCTGAAAAGATCGAGAGGGACGTGTATCAATATCTTGATATCTATCAGGTTTTTTCAAATTATCCCTATTTCTAAGGTTGTATCTTTTCTCAGAGGGCTCCCTCTGGGGAGACTTGTTTCCTCGGTCAGGAGATCTTTCTCTTCGTTGAGGAGACCTTTTTTCTTTGGGAGTGGATTGTTTATTTCCATCCCAACTCTTTTTTGGAGTGTTCAGATTATTTTTAATAAATATCTTTTCAGGATTTTCAGTTAGTTGGGGTTTTACTGGTTTCCCACCCAAACTATCTCTTCCTAGTTCTTCATAGGATTTTTCTATGATTCTGGCAAGTTCAAATGGCTGTTCTGCTATATCTGTTTTTTCAATTTCTGGCGGATCGCCACAGATACTGCTTCTCCTTTTATGTTGGCTAATAATATAGCCGAGAGCTGCTTGAAGTCTTTCAGAAATGTCATACCCAGAGTTAAAGCAGGTTCTGGACCGTATTCATTTTGAATCTGTCTTAGCACATCTGGTACTACCGCCATGGACCATGTGTTTTTGTGTAAATGGAAGCAAAGACTGTGCTCCATGTGTCACAGACCTCCACATGCGGTGCGATCCCCATTGGAAGACAGATAGTCAGAATTCTGTGTTTCACAATAGGTGTAGTATCTGGAAATACTGCCTCTATTTAAGTTATTTTTGTGCTAACCAGAATGGGATTTGTTCCCGTTTTGCGGGTGTTTTACCAAGACAGGATTGTATGTTCTGTGGTGTTATTTTGTTTGTGTTCCCCTGATGAGGGGTCAGCTGTGGAATGTTAATTGCTGGTTGGACCGTTGTAGTCCGCATTACATATTGCACTAATTGTCTATGTATTTTAATCAGTTGTTTTAGCTGTGCTAAAAGTTCTGGTACTGACATTTTTTCGATGTCTGGATGTGGTGTGTAGCTGGCTTGAACCGGCCACGTTGCTCCTGGTCTACCTAGTGGACCGAGCCTGGTGATGTGATTATTATGTTTTAGGGCGCCTTTAAACCAGAGCAGGGGCTCTTGGTAATTTAATGGGATTTCAATCTCCTCGAAAGGAGTGTATTCATCTGGAGGTTCCTCTATTTTGTAATAGTGGAATTCGTGTGTTACAGTGTTTGCTGCTGGAAAGTTTATCCATGAATAGAATACCTCTGTCTGCCGATATTCATGGGCCTCTACCACGAATATGACTGTACCACCTCGTGATGTCAGTCCATTTTCTTTAAGTTTTAGAGTTATAGTTTTTCTTATGTTGACCGGAATGAGTATAACATTCAGGTCATTGTCTCGGAGACTTGTGTCATCCGCTAGGAGTTGAGCTGCTATTCTAGCTGCCTCCCTTTCGTCATCACTTTCCGTCATTTTTACTAACAGAAAGGTTTTTGTTGCAGATCAAGTTTCAAGGAAACAAAGATTAGGTGCACAATATTTTGGAACACTGTATCCTTCAACGTTGACTAAACCAAAAACTTTACACAGGAATCTCTTCCTACTAAGTTCCGGCGGATTTTAACCTTTTACCCACTCCAGACGTCTTTTGGAGTATTTACGGGAAAAGGGGTCTGTGTGAAAAAGCACGACTGAGTTACTCTAACGTCTTGCGTTAGATTTATCGCCTTAACAAACGTTGGGCGCCATGTAGTGTAGTTCCTATATTCCCAATAGGCTCTGCGCATTGGAATAATATATTCAGCAGTGTAGACGTAGGACTGAGGTCGACTAGGTCTCTACTGACTATATTAGACTTAAGGTTTGCCAGCTACCTCAGAGGTCACTAGAAACTTTCTAGAATAAACGAGGAGGAGTTTAACCTCCCTGGATAGACAAGAAGGGATTAGCTTCTGACAACCATAAAACATGACAACTTTGCTCCCTCAAAATAAGAGTGTATCTCTAGAGTCGTGTGAAAACAATAGACAGCTATTTGACTCAGTCAAGTGTGCATACTTAGTTTCACCAGAGTGCAGAGAAAAGAGAGACGGGCGTTTTCAATAAAAGGTGTTATTTATTGAGCAGTCTTCTTTCTCATACAAGAGAAATGAATTGCCACAATTGCAATACTTAGCATAAAGTAAAGTGCGTACAGTAAAAGGAGTATTATGAAATAATACTGTAAAAGCATTGATATGGTTTCTTAGCCATATGATACTTAAAATAGATAAAATATATACATACAAATATACATTGACTAAAGTACTCAACTGGTGCTTCTAAATACGCCTACCCCGGTGTACCTGACCTAAGCCGAATACATGCAAAGGTGTAAGTAAGTAGCAGTTTAAGTTAAGTTGGTTTTGCCAAGGAATCTGAATCAAGAATTCTCTTAAAGGGTTTAGTCAGCTCCGTGCCTGGGTATTAGAAAGCAGGAGGTCTGGTATCTCTCTCTCAGGACTCGATATCCCAGTAACCCGCGAGGGTATCTGGAAACACCGGAGCTGGATTTCTCGGCAGGAGAAAAGACAGCGTCTCTCTCAGTGTGTCAAAGAGGAGGGGCGGCGTCCGTGGGCTCTCGCATCAGCTGGGCTCTCGGGCAAGTAGATAGCCGCTCTGCTCCAAAACCACAACTGTGTGTTTGCTTAAGGCAACGTTGGTATATTTATACCTGAAAGGTGCCGGGTTTGACGTAAGGTTGGACATAAGACGTCAATGAAGATGTCACTAAGAACTGGCCGTTCTTAGAGTGCTCACAGGAGTTCTAAGACGAAATCAAAACAAAAGCAATGGGGAATTCCCAGGTTGCTGGAGGTTTGGTTTGTTTACAGAACTCGTTGTACTTTCTAGGAGCCTGGGGAAGTAGCCTTGCTTAATTTGGACAGCATGGGCTATGACTAAATATGGATATGATTCTCATGCCTTTATAAGGATATTATTTATTATAACCACATAAGGGCATAAATCAGGAATATCGAATTAGGGTCCTAGATAGAACTACAACAATACATTTTATTATAGAGAACAGAAAGAAGTTGAATCTATTGATCAATTCATGGCTGCCTTAAGGTGGTTAGCAGTGACGCGTACATTTGAGCGGATGATGTATGATCAAGTATTAAGAGACCAATTATTGATGAAAAACAAATCCAGAAGATTCAGGAGAAATTATGATCTTCTGGAGAATTGTCTCTAAAGGCAGAAGTTGATGTTGCTAGAAGAATTCAGGTAACTGAAAAATGTATACGGTTGTGCAGAAGGAGAAAAAAGGTGATGGAATTGTTTTTGTGGTAGGAGGTGAGAAAAGTAGTAAGGAAAAGAACAAAAATTGGGATGTAAAGAGTGCAAGTGGAACTAGTAACAAGATTGAACCGAATAGTAATGCTAAAGGGTTGTTGTGATACAGGTGTGGATCCAACAATCATTTCTAAGTCGTGTCCAGCTGCAAGCAAAGTATGCAGTACATGTAAGAAAATGGACAGTTTAGTCGAGTGTGTAAAAACATTGGGAGGAAGTTTCATTTTGTTACTAGTGATTCTGTGGAGAATGAATATGGCATGCAAGGTGTGGTGTTGAGTATCCAGAGAAAAGAGGTGTTCGTTGAATATCGATCGGGTTCAGGTGGAAACTATGTTGGACTCGTGCACATGGTATGCTATAATGAGCACAAAATGTGTTTGATAAATTATGGCCAGGTAGGAAGTTGAAGAACACCAATGAAAGACCTGGTAGTTATTCTGGTCCCAGGATTCCGATGGTGGGTGTGATGCATGCTAAATTAGAATGTGCTGGTAAGAAGTGTTTTGGGAAGTGTTTGTGGCTTAGAAGGTCACTATGATCCTGGGTAGCCCCATATTTTTGAACTTGGGATAAAAATGGACCCATGCATCAACCTGCCTGTGTATTATGTGAGTGATGAAAGTATATCTCGTACAAAGGACGTGGTTTATTGTAATTTGAAAAAAGGGTTTCCAAGTGTGTTTGGGGATCAGTTAGACAGGATGAGATATTTTGAGCATAACATTTTTGGTGTGAGAGCTGAGCCTGTAAGGCAGAAATTGAGGAACGGACCATTGATCTACAAAACGAAATTAAAAAATACATTCCTGTATTTATTTTTCAAAAAAACATAATTGACCCATTGAAAGTTCTGACTGGTATCTTCAGCTGTAATTGCTTTGAAATCCAATGGTGTTTTGAGATTGTGTGTGGACTTACGATTTGATTATAAGGCTATTTGGGTGGATGCATTTCCTTTAAACAATTTGCAGGAACTAGTGTTGTCAATTGGTGAGGCTGCAATGTTTGCTACAAATGATTTGGTCAGTGTATTTCATAAATCGTGGGGCATTCCACTGCCTCTTCTTCAGGCAATAATTCAACTCCACACGGAAACGTGGATAAGAATCAAGCTAGGCGAAGGCTGCCATGTCTCCAGGAAGATCCAAACTGAAACCGGCGTCAAACAAGGGTGTGTATTGGCCCCACTTCTTTTCAACTTGTTTATATCCGACCTCTCTCCAGCTCTCGACAGTGTAAACTGCCACCCTCCTCAACTCGACGGGACTCGCATCACCAACTTACTTTACGCCGATGATCTGGTGCTTTTAAGCCACACAAAAGTGGGTCTCCAGAGACTACTGGATGAATTGCTACCCTATACTACAAGAAACCATCTAGAGTTTAACTTGTCAAAAACTAAAACCATCTCTTTTGGGAAGCAAAAAAGGTCAACAGAAAGGTGGTACTTCAACAAAACAAAGTTCGATTCAACTCCCAGTTACAAATACCTGGGCATTTTTCTGGATAGAAGAGGCTCCTTTATCAAGCACAAAGAAGCAAAGCTCTGTCGTTAGACGTGGCTGCTGCAAAGTTGGCAAAACAGCTACTAGGTCCCAAGTTAACACCCATGCTGAAAGTAATGAAAGCCAAAGTAATCAACTCCCTGGCGTATGGCCACGAGATCACCAAAGGCACAACTAGTATATTAATAAACAAGTTAACAACAAAAATCTTTAAAAGAGCCTTCGGGTTGCCAAAATCTGCCTCGCCAGCTCAAGTGAGACTTGAATTGGGTCTCCAAGATCAGCATGGAGTGGAGGCAGGTGCATTCATTAAACTGTGTCATAGACTGCGCCGCACCCAGGAGGGTTCCTTGGAGGCCCGACTCTGGCAGGAAATACAGCAAAAACAGACCAGCCACAAGCAACGGCAACTCCTGGATAACAGCCTACAGCCTACAATTACTAGGCGCAAAAGATCTTTGGGATATAAATCCATCTCTCCCGGTGCAAAAGTACGCCATCAAAAAATCCGTTAGATTGTGGTCCTTTCACTCGGACAGGGCGATACTCTCAAAAAGGAGACACGCCTGGGCTGTAATCGCCAATTTTAAAGTGGTTGTTTAGCCGCTCTACCTGTCAAGCACATACGCACTTTATTGGAAACGCACGTTTATAGCCCTGAGGATGGGAGAATGTCCCTTTCTGAAGAAGCTCCCGGAATGGCGGCGGCCGGGTAGTAGCACGGAATGCAGATTGTGTGGCTACCATTCAGAATCAATGGAACATATTGTCTGTGCATGCCCTGCACTGCTCACAGCCAGACTGTCACTGTTGCGAGGCCAATGTATTATGTTGGGAGTTCGATCTTGCCGCCAAGCAATAATGGCCGCTCTCGACCCTGACAACACCAAGCTAAACATTGGGCTTTCGAAATTTGTCCATAAAACGTTAAAATTCCTTGAAGCCACTCTCCAATCCAAAGTCTCCCCATCATAGCAGAGCAGTTGAGTTAACAGACACAACATCCAAATCAGAGACTACAAGAAACCCAGATGTATGTACTGTATCAGAACATTATCAGATCGTATTGGCCCCCCCAATCTTAAGTTATTTTAAACTAATTGTTTTAAAACTTTTATCACAGTCATTTCTATTAATTTTTGTCATGTCGTAAATTGTAAATGGTTTTTTTAACCAATCAATAAAGAACATTATTATTATCAGTGTATATCATCAAATTCAGCTGGATCATGATTCTAGGTAATGCACACCATCATCTGCATGAAGTAGAGGTCCGTACCCATAGGTGACTAATGCACCCTGTCCTGATGGAAAAACTGACTGTCTCATACCACAACTATGGATGCACAATTCTGCCCACTCCTTCCCCTCTGCAGAACGTATGCATTTCTCTGTTTACTTTCCTCTTGGCTTTATCAATAGCCGCTGGCTTCTCCTCCACATTCTATTATGTCCTAGGTATCAATTCTGCAGCACAGCACTTAAGATGAATATGTGTGGTGTGGATGGGGTATTTAAATGTGAGTGTAAAGTGGGGTTTAGATCTAAGTGAGTGAAGTTTAAAAAGAAACCTAGCCTGTGGGGTAACAAAAAAACTTTTAATGGGCCCCCAGGCTGGTACTATTAAAATAGAGTGTGGGAGGTTGATAATGCAAACAATGTGCACTACCTCCTCTCTGTGTGCGTCAACATGTTTCGGTGAAAACACCTTCTTCAGGACGGGGTGCACAAATCCCCACCGTACTCACGTTTCTCTATCTTATATCAGGATTTCTAATAAAAGTGAGATTATAAAGTGCAGGTAATAATGTACCTAACAAAAAACGTCGCTTATTGGTCGACTGTTTTGTAGGGGTAGAAGTGCTTCATGAGCACATCGTCAGGGTCTTTTTATGCTAGTTAGCACGATTTCAGCGAGGAAATTCCTCCCGACCGACCCCTCCGTGGCTCCGGTGATTGTGAGCCACGGAGGGGTCGGTCGGGAGAAATTTCCTCGCTGAAATCGTGCTAACTAGCATAAAAAGACCCTGAAGATGCGCTCATGAAGCACTTCTACCCCTACAAAACAGTTGACCAATAAGCGACGTTTTTTGTTAGGTACATTATTACCTGCACTTTATAATCTCACTTTTATTAGAA
The DNA here is from genome assembly GCF_964261635.1 of Lissotriton helveticus. Taxonomy (NCBI): domain Eukaryota; kingdom Metazoa; phylum Chordata; class Amphibia; order Caudata; family Salamandridae; genus Lissotriton; species Lissotriton helveticus. Next base: position 647,409,770 of record NC_136070.1, read on the forward strand.
ATCCTGATATAAGATAGAGAAACGTGAGTAAGGTGGGGATTTGTGCACCCCGTCCTGAAGAAGGTGTTTTCACCGAAACATGTCGACGCACACAGAGAGGAGGTAGTGCACATTGTTTGCATTATCAACCTCCCACACTCTATTTTAATAGTACCAGCCTGGGGGCCCATTAAAAGTTTTTTTGTTACCCCACAGGCCAGGTTTCTTTTTAAACTTCACTCACTTAGATCTAAACCCCACTTTACACTCACATTTAAATACCCCATCCACACCACACATAGTCATCTTAAGTGCTCCCGCGTATTCGTAGGTCGCAGCACGCCGTACCCTGTAGAGGGGTACGATGACCCCGATAATGAAGCATGACAACAAGGGGCCTGTTGGTGGGTGAGGGGACCAAAAACAACAAGGGTGTTCCCCAATTCTGGAGGATACACCCAAGGAGTGGATTCTTTTTGCTTATGTACAGTTGTCCCACCTGTAACAGTGCTCAATGTGAACCACTGGGCCTGGGCTTGGGGAGCTTAACAGAGGCACAATCACTCAGTGTACTGGTCTGGGCCGGTAGCCATGAGCGACCGCTTCCCATTTATTTATGCTCTCTGGCCACGCCTGGCCAGAGAGTTTTCCAAAGTATGCATGTCCTTCCAGGCTAAGGGTCCCTGTCAGATGCACGCTCTGCATCTAGACCACTACATCCCATCCCAAGTCAGTGTTCAAGCAAAGCAACAAATTTAACACATATAATCTGTGAGCCTTTGACTTGGTCTTGGATTGAGTCTCAGGTCGTACCTCGGGGGGCGTTCTCCTTGATTTGCCCAAGGGCTGCCAGGTGAGGAGGTACTGGTGATCGCAGTCCTCCCGATCTCTTTGGCCTTAGGTGAATGTGGGCTCATCACGGCTTGCTCTTCCACCGGACCTGGTAATAGGCCCTCCGCCGTTGCTTGTCCACCCTCTGCCTAGCTGGCAGGCATTCGGCCTGAGCCAGAGTCTTGTACTCGCTTGAACCAGGACACATTTTGGGTGATGATATCATCACCTCTTTGAGCCTTGACGGCGGTCCCGTTGATCTTCAGCACGGTCCACACCCAGGGCTCATATGTTGAACTCAACTTCCCTCCGCTGCGTCAGATCCTTATTAGGACTGTGCACCCTGGCTCAAGGATTCTTGTTTTGGCTCTTCTTTTCTTGTTGGCGCTCTCGTTGGTTGTTGTTCTTCGTGCTTGGGCATTTGCGGGGTTGTACGGTTCTGGAGCCAAGCCGTCGGCGATGGGGATGGTTTACTGCCAGGGCCCAGTCGGCATCAGGGACCAGGGAGATCTCTGTGTCATACAGTATGGGGTGCTGCGATACTCCAGCAGGAACTTGTGCAGCGCCACTTCTGGGTCGGCCTGCCCAGAGACCACAATCCGCGGGACTTTATTGAGGGTCCGCATAACATGTTCGGCTTCTCCATTGGCTTGCGGCCATTGGGGAATGATGCGGTGGCAATGAACCCCCAACAGTGCCAACATGTTCTTGAACTCTGATCCTTGAAATGGGGGCCCATTATCCGTCTTGATTTCGTGAGGCAACCCGAAGAGTGAGAATGTCTTCTTCAGGACTGGTTGTAGGTGGGCAAAGGATGTGGACGCAATTACCTTAACTATGGGGTATTTTGTGCAGCTGCTGATTAACACTGCGGTGACATGGCCGTCTGGAAAGCTCCCGAAGTCCAGACTTATGTGTGACCACGGGTATGTCCCAGGATCTTCTGTTATCACTGGAGCGGGGCATTCTTGGCTGCTTAGGAGCTGACATGGCGTGCAATTTCTCACCAATTTGTCCACATCAGTTTCGAGCCCCAGGAACCACACCTTTTTCCTCATGCGAGATTTCCTCCGCATGGTCCTATGGTGTCTTTTGTGGGCTAGGGTGGTAGCTCGTTCTTGCAGACTTGCGGGAATGACTATTCAAGAGCCTCTCAATATCACCCCATCTGCTGCGGCACTTAGCTCACCCCGCACCTTCCAGAATGTTACTAGCCGGTCTTTGTCTGTTTCGTTCCATCCATTCACCCTGTGTAGAAAGTCTTCCTAGGACCCTTTTTGGAGTGATTTCAGCACCCTCATAAGTATAGCATCTGTGCTGGTCTCCTCTTGATCTGGGAATACCTGGCTTTGGTTGGCATGAGAGCCTTGCTCGTGTATGCGAGCGGTTTCCATTTTCCTGGCTGCGTTTCCTGGGTAAGGATGGCTCCTAGCCCGACTGGGTGGCATCCACCAGGAGTTCCATCATCCATGTGGTATCAAAGTATGCCATGGTGGTTTTCCCCAGGAGTGCTGCTTTGATCTTTTGGAAGGCGTCTTCTTTTTCCTGGTCCCACTTCCAGGTTGCCTCCTTCTTCGTCAGTGCACATAGCGGTTCTGATAGCGTGGCTAGGTTCGGTATGAACCACCCGCAATAAGTGGCCATCCCAAGGAAGCTTCAAATCTCTGACGCGGTCATCGGGGCAGGGGCTTGTTGTATGTTTTGTGATTTTCCCGGGTCTACTCTGACACCATCCCGGCTGAATACGTAGCTGAAGAAGTCAACGAATTTCTGGTAGAAAAAGCACTTTACTCGGTGAAGGGTCACTCTGTATTTGGCAAGATGTTGGAGCATGGTTCAGAGGTGGCAATGGTGTTCTTCCATAGTCGCTGAGTGTATCAGAATGTTATTGCTGATATTTAGCACTCCCTGGAGCACTTCCCGGATGGTGTTCTGGAAGATATCTGCTGCTGGTGAGATGCCAAAATTCAATCTCTTGTAGCGGCGTAAGCCTATATGGGTCGAGAAGGTTGTGATGTACGGGCTCTCCTCAGCTAGGCTCAACTGATGGTATCCTGCATTGAGGTCGATCTTGGAGAACCAGAGGTACCAATTCAGATCGGCCAGGATGTCATCAACGGTTGGTGTCAAGTGTCTTTCACGTTTGATCGCCTGATTGGGTAGGAGCATGCCGATACATAGCCGGATCTTGCCGGGTTGCTTTGGTTTCTCCGCGTTTACCATGGGAGAGACCCAGGGTGTCGGTCTGGTGAACTTCTTGATGACCCCTAGCTGTTCTAGGTGCTGGAGTTCTTTCTCAACGAGTGGCCTGAGGTGGAGAGGTATTCACCTGTGTCTTAAGGTAACTGGCTTCACAGCCTTGTCTATGTGTAGTTTGATTGAGGCTTTCTTTATGCATCCGAGTCCTTCGAATAGCTGTGGGAAGAGTTCTAGGACATCCTCGGTCTGCAGGGTGTTGACTGCATTGGCAAATGTGACCAGGCCGAGATCCTTGGCAGTGTAGCTCCCTACCAAGATGTCAGCTTCTCTGTCAACCACGTGGAAGGTGGTGGTGACCGCGTGGCCTTCCGCCTTTACTTGGACGGTCATCTTCCCCTTGAGCGGGAATGGCATTTTGCTGCTGTACGTGAGGATCCTAACATGCGACGGGGATAATATCAGTCTTGGTTTGAGTCGCTTGTATTGTTGGCACCCTATCATGTTAACAGATGTTCCCATGTCAATCAGCGTGGTGACCTGGGATCCAGCAATTTCTAGGGCGCCCGTGGATTATGAGCACCTCTTTCATTTGAGGTCCATTGATGAGTCCTCAAGATAGTGTCTTTGTCATGTGGATGTCTGGGCTGTCTTTGGGTTTTCAGAATCCTCTTGCGATAGGTGATTTACTGCCCTTAACAATGGTTGTCGTCCTTGGGCTCCTCAATTCCGCTGGCCTCCTCTGCACGTCACTGCGAGTCGGTTGGGGCTGCCCCACTTTGAACATGTCCGTCCTTGCGCCGGGCATTCTTCCTGTGGGTGCTCTTCCCTTCCGCAATATATGCAGCATGATCCTTGTGTGCCTCTCCCTGACCGCCGCCCACGGGTGCCTCCGCTTTGGGTGCGAACAGCATCCGCTCTTTCTGGTTTGATCGTAACTGGTTTCTCCGCTTGTTGGGATAAGGCGATAGCCATTCCTGTCGACCTGGCATCAAACAGGTCTTGCGACCTGGCCAGAATGAGGATGTCTTCCAGGGTGATGCCCGGTTGGCACAGAACAAGTGTCCGAAGAGTCTTGTTTCGGCATCCTTGCATTACTTGGACCCGCACCTCTTTGTTCTGATCATCGTCCGTACATGTGCTCGCTAGCTCATGCAGCCGTGCATGGAATACGTTCATTGACTCCCCTTCAATCTTACATGCTTGTCGCAGTTTAAAAATCTCGTAGTCCGGGTTCAACTGGGGATCGAAATGCGCATTCAGGGCTCTGATCGCTGCTTTGTAGTCATTGGGCGCTCCGGTGTCTGGTAGGTGGGCAAACAACATGTAAATTTATTTGCACATGAAGTGCAACAGTGGGGACCTCTTTACTGCGCCATTCTTTTCTCGCGTTGCTGTAAAATAGTTATCCAGCCTTGTGAGCCAGATTGCCCATCTGGAGATGCTGTGGCCGGGTCTATGAGCTCACTGAATGGGGGCAACACGTTAATTTGGGAATGTTGTGATGTTGGTTGCACAACTGGGAGCCCAGCTGGTTGGGCAGGAGGTAAGTGTGGTGGTGCAGCTTGTGCAGCCTGGTCCATCATCTTTGCACGTGCGCCGGGTGCCTTGCACAATGCCTTTCTGGTGCGGCGCTGTGGTGGTGCCTAGGGGTGGCTTGAAGACTCCCTTCCTCACACCACCTTGTGATGTCCTTCTTGCGGGCTGTGGCCTTGCCTCCTCCACAGCTGACTGGCGTTTGAATGTGAGGCTGCTGCCCCTTCGCAGGCAGTGTCTGGAACTGCCACTCAATAGCAGGATACCTGAGAGCTTCGATCTTATGGAGTGGTAGAGAGCCTGTGCTATGGGTGCGCTGTTGCTGGAAGACAGCAGGAGGCGATCTGTGCTTGCGTGCATCACAGCACGAGCAAATAAGGCTCAAAACCAGGCATATACTGGGAGAACACAGCTTCGCTCGGCCTCCCAGCAGATGTGAGGGCTCATGTAGGGGCAGGCAATGCCTCGTGTCTTGCGCTGCTGCAGTAGTGCGTGACTCAAGCAGGTGCTTTTGGTGCCGCTGGGGTCTTTAGCTTACCCAGACGCGGCGATGACACTCCGCTGATCTTTGAGGCCTGATACCACCGCCGGGGCCAGAATGTTGTGACGTCTCCCACGTGCTATGCTGCAAAGGTGTCAATTTTCGCACCGCAGGGCCATCGGGAAGGGAGCAGGTGCCAAACAGGCGGTGGGGGTGAGTGACGCTGTGCGTGGACGATGAAGGCCCACCCTCGTCGCCAGTGTAACCTGCTTGATGCACAATCACTCAGTGCACTGGTCTGGGCCGGAAGCCATGAGCGACCTCCGCCCATTTATTTATGCTCTCTGCCCACGCCTGGCCAGAGAGTGTTACAAAGTATGCATGCCCTTCCGGGCTAAGGGTCTCTGCCAGATGCATGCACTCCATCTAGACTGCTACACCACTATGAGGATTCTTGCAGCACTCAGAATGACGCCTTGCACGTTAATTGTGCTGGGATAGAATATAGAGTGACAAAAAAAGGTCTGCTCTTAAAAAATTTAGATTTACCCTTATTTGTCCACTAGATGGCAGAATCAATCTAGAATTACAGCTAAATGGGCATTGGATCAAAATCTAATTTTATTCATTTCACAACATTTTGAAAAAACATAGGCATAAATTAAAGAAACGTATTTTGTTTAACAAATAGTTTGCCAAAGGTAGATGTATGAGGCAGGGTTAAGGGTGTCTTAATGGGACGTAACAGCCAGCCGTTCTCCTCCTATAACGTTGTAAAGTTCATCTGGTTGATTGATGAGGGAGAGATTTTGGGGAGGGGGATTTGCTGTGAATGCAGGAGTGCTTAGCCATTTTGAAAAGTTTACGTCCTGCGGAGAGGGTAATCATCTCTGTAAAGACTAGACAGAATCGAGTTATGTTTATTGTTGGGTTTTCGTGGGTAAATATTTGGAGTTTGAAGCAGAGGCTCACTCAAGGCCAGTGGTTGTAATACGTGTTTACTACAGGCAAAGTGACATTTTGATCCCCACTTTTTGGTGACTTGCGTACCTGAGACATGCAAGGAATTTTATTATTTTCGACTCTCTTGACCGTAGCTGTTATATTTCCCAGTTCCTTGCGTATCGAGCAGTTGCAACCCAGGGGTTTATACACATTTGGGATAACCAAGATTACAAGTCCTAGAATTCAAAGAATAAACACCTAGATTGCAGCAGTTAATCATTGGCAGACTTTGTAGGGCTTTCTTTCTACCTTAGGGGATGATGACAAGTGCCCTGTTGGAAAATGGGAGTTAAAAAAAAAAATAGGAGAATGTATTTCTCCCATTGATTTCTATTGTGTCCTGCATTGGGTATATTGGCATGTATGGAACTTGCAAGTGTGCTGCTGAAGGATCGGAAATCACTATGGCAGACAGAGAAAGCGTGACAAAAATGTCCACTTTTTGCAGGAGCAGGTTCCTGGCAGTGCATAATCTGAGTCACATAAAACCAGGCCCTGCATCTGAATCCCGCTGAGGAATTGGGTTTCTTCATGCAGGAATTGGGAGGCTGGGGACTAGCCGCCTGAATGGGGAGAGTTGGCATGTATGTTCAGTTTGTTTGCAGACTCCTGCTTAAACCTCTTATTCGCAGGGATTCGAGTTATAAGTAGAAGTAGGGTTCCAGGTTCTATGGGAGTTATATTTTTAACATTTTCACCTGTACTTATCCATATGCATTTTGTATTTTGTGAATGAATGAAACAGTACCTCATGTGTTTCCACATTTATTTAACCAATAAATGTGCACTCATACTTTGATGCCTGTCCGACTTTAGCAAGTTTGGAAGCCAAATATAATAAAACTTTAAAGCCACATGAAAACATTTACTTAATAGCACAAAAATGTTAAGATATGCATTAATTTCTACTATTTGGAGCACCACACATAAACCACTGGTTTGTATAGGTCTGTACAGGGTGCATGGTGTTCCTGGTGACATGGAGGTTCGTGTAACCCTAATCCAGAATTAAATCAATGCATCCCTGGCTCCAACATCTCGCCCTTCAGTACTTGGACTCATTGACCTCACCTCTAGCCCAGCACACATTAGTTCATCCCATAGCTATAAGGCTGCTTCTGACTCACCAAGACCATCCTTCATGCCCGAGCTAAATGCCTTCCATGTCACTATTAATTCAACCCAAACAGTCCTATATTTCACCCACAGACCAAGGCTTCGTCCATCAAACCCCCACCTAGGGTGAGATGGGATCCATTTCTGATCCAGCACAAAGGCTCCTCTGTATCAGCTCTAGTGCCAGCCCAATGAGTCCTCCATTTTAACCCTCATCCCAAAAACTCATTTTAACCAGGTTCCAAAGTTCCAATCAGTACTGCACCTGCTCCATGATGCAATGTGTCCCAGATCTTCTCTATGTCTCCTTCATGCCAAGGGCTCCTCCTTTATCCACTGTGCCCCGGGCACTTCCATGTATCACTCAAGCTAAGGGTTCCCCCATTACATGCTATGCCCCCAAACTCTTCCTTGCCTTTCTCAGCCTAAGAGCTCCTTTGTGACGCAACTCACACCAGGGCTCCTCCCTCTCCGCTACCTGTGCCGCATGGCTTCTCCGTTTCACCACCAGCTCAAGAATTCCATTTCACCCATAGCACAAGGACAAGGAGTTGTCACCCACTAACTCTAATGCCCCCATCCCATTCCAAACTCCTTGGGTCCAACCTTCCCTGCAGGTCAAGGGGCCACTTTCAGAATCCAATATATTTTTGGTTAATCAATAAAGGAAGCAAAATCGAGTTGCAGGTTTAAGAGCTGGGTCTCATCTCTACCGCAGCCTGTGTTACACTGAGCGATTGACCGCGGCTGCAGAATGTGTCTTGCAATCTTTTCATTGGCTTGGAACTGATCTCAACCAAAAGGACCTCGCTATCCGGACAGCAGTTCCTGGATAGAATCCAAAAAAATGAAGGACGTGGTCCATGTCCCACTCTACGGATTGTGTTTGACCGAGGTGGCTGGTTGCGTCTTGAACAAAGCGTAAATTGAAGACACGTCCTTCATTTTTCTGGAATCTATCCAGGAACTGCTGTCCGGATAGCGAGGTCCTTTTGGTTGAGATCAGTTCCAAGCCAATGAAAAGATTGCAAGACAATTCTTCCTGCCCAACGTCGTTGATCCAATCACCCCAATAACCCTGGGGCACCCTTTCTTTGCAATTAAACATTTTTCCTGATGATGGTCTTAGAGACTACAGCTACAAAGACCGAAACGTCGACCTGCACACCATCTCCTATGAAACTTATGTCTGGAAGAGCTATAATGATATATGCTTTTTAGTTGCTCTCACCTTATTTACAGGAGTGGTTGTTCTGTTATGAATTGTTTTATTGAATTGATCTATACATTCTTTCGTGAAATTTTGCATTAGATTCAAGATTTTTATGTATCCCCTCGAATAAATTTGCAATTCAGCAATTAAATACAGAATATATATTTTCTATAAAAATAGGCTCTTCCGTGTGTTACTTTTGCTCTAAGAGATTCCTAAGTGTTGTTCTGTAGACACCTGCAAGAAAGTTCATGTATGACAATCTCACTGATTAAGTTCTCAACAAATGATGTGAATGATAGTGATCAAACAAATCCCTTGTAGATGACTTTACCTTGTATTGAACATTGCCCAAGCCTACAAGGGTTGATTGGGTTACCCTCTCTATAATCAGTGTACTCTAGTGGCAATGCCAATACGGGGTACCTAGGCATTGTGCTTTCAAACTTCCGTATTATGTAAGGGACTCTATATGCTTCACTGAAACAACAAGCTAATATGTTGCATGGGTATTCACATGACACAATGAGAAATATAGCATCACTTGATTATTCATTTTAAAGCCTGCATACAAAGCACTAAATTGCTTTGCATTGCACGAGCACTTGTGCGGATTTTACTAACAGAAAAATCTCGCATTTGTGGTGGTGGGATCCCTACAATTACAAAAGGTTTATTTAACAAGCCATTCTTGATGCCTTAAATCTGGTGCTATACTCAATGGAAGACTACCTCTCTGATTCTTTGAGTAAAGCAGTAGCTATATACACACTTTTTCTTTACACAGTAACCGCCTTTCATATCAACACGTTTCAGCCCTATATTCTCTTTGTCTGCCTCCTCATGACAACATGGACATATTCTGTTTTCATTGAATATCTCGAATACTCTGAATTGAACAATGGATGTACTGCATTTTGCTCCAGATGCAAATAAGATTTAAATTACAGTGGCCTGAATTCAAGAGACAATAATTAGGAGAAACTAAAGTTTGTCACATGAGCACTGCAGCAGCTTATCACTGGAATTGTTTTTCTCAGAGACTGACCTGATTATTTCATGCTACAGATCAAAATATAAGCAAACCCTTGATTTGAAACATACTTTTATATCACATAATTTTGTTTAAGACATAACTTGATGCTCTGCACTATAAGAGTTACTGCCCCCCCCAACTCGGAGTTTGCTTAAAAAGGAGAGACATTTTATTTACTGGAACAAAATGCAGTACATCCATCCATCGAAACATCGATTGAACATCAATACTACAAGACAATGGTAATGTCTTGTACCCTTGTGACCTGTTGTCCAACCCCTGTGCCTGTCATGCACTTCTGGTCTCTTCTGTGCATATGAGTCATTAATGGTCTGCTAAAGAATCCACAGTGAAGTACAGGTGTCACAGCAGGTGTCACAGGCACAACACATCACTAGACATCAGGTGCTGAAGAACACTACAGACAGACTAATGAAAAACCTCAGAAAACACAAACATATGATTTACAATTGAAGCCCACAGTGCCCTGGACCAGGAACACTCAACATACGTAAGGCAGGTGCAAGCAGTGAACAAAGTAGGTGTTCATTAGAGCAACACAGTTCCGGTGGTGTGGGCACACGTTCACAGTGCCCTAGCAGTGTAGACGCATCATTGTCTTTCGGCTGTGGTCACACCATACAAATACCACATACATACATAATCATTACTTAGACTAGGTGTATGTTGGCCTATCTGTTATTGTGTAAGACGAATGGTGGAGCACCAGATTAAAAAACGGCTCCATCATTCTAGCTTGCTCTCCCATAAATCACTGTTATCGCAGGACCCTCCCATTGCAGATTCACCGCCCCCCAACAGGTTATATTATGTAGTTAGATGTGCCAAGGTTGCCATATTGAGCAATGTCTGTCTAAGTGGCAACCTCTTCAGTTCTAGGATATGCCTTGCGCGGTCATTGGGGGTTTCCACAAGGTCCCCATCTGCTGTACGTATTTCGTGTTCTAACTCAGCTATGTCCCTGTGTTTGCAAGCTTTGGCTGCAGAGTGGTAGGATATTATCTGTCCCCGTAAGGACGCCTTTAAAGCTTCCCAAAGTATGGTGGGCGGATCCTCCATATCTTTGTTAGTGGTGAAATAGTCAGAAATTTGTTGTTGGAGGCAGTCCAGAGATCTCTACTCTTGCCATGCAGAATGATGATATGAAAAGAATAGGAAAACAGGTACCACCGGAGGAAATTAATACACACCTCACAATCATCACAAGTGCATCAGTTAGGATTATATTTTTACAGTTTGTTTTGTATGGGTGTCTGCAATGTCTTAAGGTATCCAAACTATCAATTCAATTATTTTTATTTTCTATTGTGTTTTAAATTACAATGTCATTTGTAAAGTCATATGTAAAGTGTAAAGTTTTTTGACACACATTTCTTTTATTTAGTTTAACTACTTTTTTAGTTGAACGTTTTTGTGTTGGTAATAGTATTGCATATCTACACTGCAGTGTTTAATTTGTAAAGAAAAAGAAAATGAGTGCCGGGGCTCTTGTCAGGAGTCAGCTTGCACCAGCCCATTTCTCCTGTTAGCACCGCCTAACACAGAACTGCGAAAGTGGGGAGAGGGTGTGGCATAGTGGCCAGAACTGCTGAATTTTTGAGCTGTGGAATCAGGTTCCAGTCTTGGCGTCAGCTCAGCATCCTGTGATTCTGGGCAAATCACTAACGGCCTGATTCATGAAGCAAAATAGCGCCCGCAATGGCTGCGAAAACGCAATTGCGGGTGCAAAACACGGAATCGGCATTCAAGTACGAAATAGCGAAATCGCTAAAAAATAATAGCGAGCGGAATAGCGATTACGCTGTAAAAGTCGCAGACTCCGGGAAGTCGAGCATTAGCGATACTGAAATAGCGACCAACCACGGAATCTGCGAATTGAATAGCGAAACGCAATATTGTCTCAATCGGCATTCATGAAAGAAATACATTAGCGAAAAAGCGCTAAATCGCACATTTGCGCGGCGCAATTTAAGGACAACTCAAAGCAGGTGGTAACCATAAAAGCCATGATTAACCAAAATTTGAAAAACTGTTAGCCAATCACCAACAGGTCCAGGCCTGACCAATCACACATAAGGACATTCAGCAGCAGCAATAGGCGTTCCACAATGCCTGGGATGTACATGGTGGTGAGGCGGCGAAGGCTACAGCGAGCAGCACGGAGGAGACGCATGAGGCAGGCAAGGATTTACCGGCAGCGGGTCACCTTGCTGGGGCAAACCAGAGAACAGATTTATGCTAAATACAGGCTGAATGGGGAAATGATCACCTGGCTGATACAAGAACTCGACCCCATCATGCAGCACCCAACAAGGCGAAACAATTCTGTGCCCACACATGTGCAGGTATTGTGCAGCCTGCACCTCCTGGCATCCGGCAGTTTCCAGGGCATAGTAGCCGCTGCTGGGGGGATATCCCAGCCCACCATGTCACGCTGCCTCCACACTTTTGTTGACGCCATGCTCACCCAGCTCCACCGGCACATCACATTTCCCACGAGCCAACAGGATTTGGACCTCACAAAACTACAATTTTATAATGTTGCACATTTTCCCCATGTCCTTGGCTGCATAGACTGTACCCACGTCGCCATCTGCCCACCAGCTGGCACGGAGTATATGTACCGCAACAGGAAGTCGTACCACTCCCTCAACATACAGATGGTCTGCAATGCCAAGACCATCATCACTGACATTGTGGCCCAGTACCCAGGGAGTACCCATGACTCCTTTATCTTCAGGCACAGCGGACTCCACACACGACTGATCAGGGGAGAGTTTGGGGAAGGACACCTACTTGGTAAGTACACTTTGTCGACAATGTCACATTGCTATGAAGTAACTGCGCTGCACAGGCAATCAACATCTGCTCCTCTCATTCAGGTGACAGTGGCTACGCCCTACGGGAATACCTCCTGACCCCTTACCTCAACCCTGCCACACCTCAGCAACGCCGCTACAATGTTGCGCACATCCGGACAAGGAACTGTATTGAAAGGACATTTGGCCTGCTCAAGAGCAGGTTCCGTATACTGCACAAGACAGGTGGGGCCATGTATTACAGTCCTGCAGCGTGCTGCCGCATTGTGGCTGTCTGTGCAATGCTTCATAACATTGCAACCAAGCGCCGGATACCAGTTGACATCTCAGGCAGTGAATCTGAGGGGGACGACCGGCCACCAGCACATGCGCACCATGCACGCGGGGAGAACCCAGCTGAAGGCCACAGACGTCGCAACCACATCACAGCTAACAATTTCTAGCCCACCCCCTTCCCCCACCCCACATATCACAATTGCATGCAAACTGTAATGATTACACAAGGCGTATGTGTGCAGCAAAATAAATGTATTTGTTTGAATCACAAAAAATAAAAGGGTCATGGAAACAACTATTTACAAAATGCAGTATTCATGCATACTGCATGAGACGGTTCATGGCAGGCTTAACTTCAGCCTGCGCCTGTGTCCCTGACACAATGTCATTGGCGCCTCCGGCGCACAATTCCCAGGCGCCTGTGAGGCTCTTCCTCATCCTGGGCAGCTGTAGCAGGCGTAGCCCTGGTGCTGCGCCTAGGTGGGGGGGCCTGCGTGGCAGAGTGGCTGCTGACACTGGAGGCACCCTCACTAGCATCATCACCCCCCACAATTGCCGGTAGCACAGGTGCGTGCAGTGCGGTGACGGCGGTGGTCAAGTGCTCCAGCACCCGGGTAATATCCTCGCAGCACTGGACCAGTTGGTGCTGCTGGGTCAACGAGCGCCGCGCAAGCAGGGTGGTGGCATTTGCCGAGACATAATTGGAGCGGCTATATGTGGACAGCCGGCTCAGCAGCTGGTGGTGGCGCCTGCTTGCAACACTGCGGTGCTTCACCAGCGCTGCAGTGTTGTCTTCCATAGCCGCCGTCATGCGGTCCATGGCCGCCGTCATGCGGTCCATCCTCTCGCCGACTCCAGCCACATTGCGGCCTATCTTATGCAGCTGGAGCTGGATGGCTCCTTGCTGCTGGGACTGGCGCTGGTGTATGCGGAGCATGCGCCGCTCCACGCTCAAGCAGGCATGGAGATGCCCATTGCCCCGCCTGCTGTTGGGCCGCTGTGTAGCGGATGTGGCTGGCCCAGATCTTATTGGACGTGCTGCAGGTGTTGTAGCAGCTGGTGTTGCAGGTGCGGCAGCCACTGGAGGCACATTGGTGGGGTGCCTGGCTCTGGCAGCCGGTGGGCCTGCAGGTGTTGTAGCAGCAGAGGCGGGGGGCCTGGCCTTGGCAGCCGGTGGGCCTGCAGATGTTGCAGCAGCAGAGGCGGGGGGCCTGGCCTTGGCAGCCGGTGGGCCTGCAGATGTTGCAGCAGCAGAGGCGGGGGGCCTGGCCTTGGCAGCCGGTGGGCCTGCAGATGTTGCAGCAGCAGAGGCGGGGGGCCTGGCCTTGGCAGCCGGTGGGCCTGCAGGTGTTGTAGCAGCAGAGGCGGGGGGCCTGGCCTTGGCAGCCGGTGGGCCTGCAGGTGTTGCAGCAGGTAAGGTGGGGGGCCTGGCTGCTGGTGTTGGCGCTGCTGCAGGGTCTGGTGGCTGGGTATCAGGTAGGGATTCCTCCTCCTGGGCCTCCTCATCGATCAGCAGCCTCTCACTGTCACTGCTATCACCCGCACCTGTGAGGGTAAGTGGATACTCATTAGGTGCATGTGACTGTCAGACGTGCAGATGTTACATGCATGCTGGGTGTCATTCCCTGGGTGGCTGTGTATTTGCGCGCTTTGGAACCTTTCTGGCCGCATTGTGGTACTACTACATTGTGGACATACTACGTCTCCCACAATGCTTCGGGGCATTTCCTGATGCACAACATAGGCATGACTAAGGGCCAATGAGTGAGCCTATTTGGTCAGGGGCGGTCATAGGGGACAGGGTCGCAGTCGCATGCCACTTAACTTGGGTGTCTTGGGTGGGGCGGGAGGAGTCCAGAGGGGTCACGCCAACACACGCCTCCCTCTCCAAGGTGTCCTCTACCTGGTCCTCCAGGGGGGTGTTGGGTGGGACAGTCGGTCCAACACCTCCGGTGCCTGATGCCTCACCAAGGCGCTCCGCCACCCTCTCCTTGGCACGCCCTCGGAGGTCGTACCACCGCTTTTTAAGCTCCTCCAGAGACCTGTCCGCAACGCCCACAGAGTTGACACTGGAGGCAATCCCCACCCAGATCCTCCTCTTCTCCTGCTCTGGGACCCTCCGGGAGTTGGCACCAAACAGCTGGTCGTGGTTGGCCACCACCCCTTCTATGAGGTTCTCCAGCTCCTGTTCGGAGAATTTCAGTTTGCGCTTGCGGCCAGCGCTGTTGCTGGGGCCTGGCTGGGGTTCGTCCGACATGGCGGTCGCTATTTCGGCGGGGTTGTGAGTCGCTAACGGCGGTTTAGCGGCAGCTTTCGGTCGTGAACACTCGACTGATAGCGTCACTGTGTTGTTTGGGGGTGGGATTTGGCTGCTTCCTGGTTGTGATGTCATCACGGTGCTCGTAATGCGTCTTCCCGTTTTCCAGATCCCACGAGATTGCGACTCGCATTCCCGATCGCACGGGATTGCGAGTCGCTATCCCGTGCGATCAGGATTGCGAGTCGCTATCCCGTGCGATCGGGATTGCGAGTCGCTATCCCGATCGCAGGTAGCCGGAAATAGCGATTTTTCTGCGTTTTTTGTCGGTCGCTAACGGCTTTAGCGCCCGCGTGCGAGTCGCTATTTTTTCCCCGAAAAGTACATGAATGCCGTTTTGCGTTTCCTCAATAGCGAGTCGCTATTAATCGCTATTAGGGACACGCAAAACGGCCCGTACATGAATCAGGCTGTAAATCTCCACGCGCCTACCATAAAATACTGTGTCCTCCTTAACTGGTGCTCATCAAAAGCGCCGGTGTTAATGATGAAGTCCTCATGCTGAACATCGGAAACCGCCAACTCAAATTAAGCCCTGTCCCTCTGAGTTAAAATACGTAAAGGTCATATACAAATGTGAAATCAAGTTTTATCACAAGAAGGCACAAAAGGAGGTTCTTTAAAACAGGCAGTATCACAAAATGTTTTGGGGAGTAGTGGTGCAGCGCAGCTCCAAAAATTCTTCATAAACCATCACCTTAACCCGCGGAGCTTCTTACTATTTTATCACAACTGGGTCCATCATTCCTACCTTGCATTCATTCACACATTTACCGTGCTCAGAGGATTCAGTAAGGATCCAAAAGAGGAGTTGCGGTGCTATAGCGGAGTGCCTAAACTAAACTTTATACATTATTTACAGCTGCAGTTTTATTTCTAATACTATGGTTTTGTAAAAGAAGAATTTTAAAACACCCCACTATTCATGTATTTAATTGATATGCTAGTAAAAGTTAACTAAAGGACAACAAGACCTGCCTAATTCTCCATCTATTTAATTTTTATTTAGAGATTAAATCTCCTAGCATGATCTATACGTTTTACTAAAATGAAAATAATTCAGTTATGCAATAAATCCTGAAAGAAAAGTTAAATTTCAATAACATTCATTTATTAGCATGACAGCTTTGAAAAATAAGTTTTAGGCATATTACCCAATATAGAATCGAAGACATCAGCATAGAATGTAATATTTGGAAAAGAAAATCTCTCTGTCTCTCTCTCTCTCTCACAGGACTTCGCACCCATTCAAAAGTTAAAGTTCAGAAAAATTCCCTGTGCCATAGGAAAAATTGCGCAGACCGACAGCATCACGGGGTGCAAAGATCAGGTCAAAAAGCGAGCTTTTTTCAAGGTCCCAAATGGTTTTTTTTGCTCTCTAATACTGCTGCTCTCTACTGAAGACGGGCTCAACCCAGAAACACGTGTCTAGAGATATACAGCAATGTCTGCACCAACTTTGGTGAAAAACTCCAGTTAATTTTGAAGCAAGTTTGAACTGTGTACTGCATTTACCAGGATGCAATGGGGCAAACTGTGCTGGGACTGTGAGGCAGTGTGCTCCCAACCCTCATTCTGTTTAAAAGGCTCCCTTGAGCCAGCAAGCTGACGAGCTTTGGAGATGCACCTGAGAGTGGGACTGTGACCAAAGAGGAACTTGGCAGCATTTCCAGCAACCCCAGATGATTTTGTTTTTGCTCTCTAATACTGCTGCTCTCTACTGAAGACGGGCTCAACCCAGAAACACGTGTCTAGAGATATACAGCAATGTCTGCACCAACTTTGGTGAAAAACTCCAGGTAATTTTGAAGTAAGTTTGAACTGTGTACTGCATTCACCAGGATGCAATGGGGCAAACTGTGCTGGGACTGTGAGACAGTGTGCTCCCAACCCTCATTCTGTGTAAAAGGCTCCGTTGAGCCAGCAAGCTGACGAGCTTTGGAGATACACCTGTGTGTCTGTGAGTGGTACTGTGACCTAAGAAGTACTTGGCAGCATTTCCAGCAACCCCAGATGATTTGTTTTTGCTCTGTAATACGGCTGCTCTCTAGTGAAGACGGGCTCAACCCAGAAACACGTGTCTAGAGATATACAGCATTGTATGCACCAACTTTGGTGAAAAACTCCAGCTAATTTTGAAGTTAGTTTGAACTGTGTACTGCATTTCCCAGGATGAAATGGGGCAAACTGTGCTGGGACTGTGAGGCAGTGTGCTCCCAACTCCCATTCTGTTTAAAAGGCTCCCTTGAGCCAGCAATCTGACGAGCTTTGGAGATGCGACTGTGTGCCCGTGAGTGGTACTGTGACCTAAGAGGAACTTGGCAGCATTTCCAGCAACCCCAGATGATTTTTTTTTTGCTCTCAAATACTGCTGCTCTCTACTGAAGACGGGCTCAACCCAGAAACACGTGTCTAGAGATATACAGCAATGTCTGCACCAACTTTGGTGAAAAACTCCAGCTAATTTTAAAGTAAGTTTGAACTGTGTACTGCATTTACCAGGATGCAATGGGGCAAACTGTGCTGGGACTGTGAAACAGTGTGCTCCCAACCCTCATTCTGTTTAAAAAGCTCCCTTGAGCCAGCAAGCTGACGAGCTTTGGAGATACACCTGTGTGTCTGTGAGTGGTACTGTGACCTAAGAAGAACTTGACAGCTTTTCCTGCAACCCCAGATGATTTGTTTTTGCTCTCTAATACTGCTGCTCTCTACTGAAGACGGGCTCAACCCAGAAACACGTGTCTAGAGATATACAGCATTGTATGCACCAACTTTGGTGAAAAACTCCAGCTAATTTTGAAGTAAGTTTGAACTGTGTACTGCATTTACCAGGATGAAATGGGGCAAACTGTGCTGGGACTGTGAGGCAGTATGCTCCCAACCCCCATTCTGTTTAAAAGACTTCCTTGAGCCAGCAAGCTGAGGAGCTTTGGGAATGCACCTGTGTGCCTGTGAGTGGTACTGTGACCTAAGAGGAACTGGGCAGCATTTCCAGCAACCCCAGATTATTATTTTTTTGCTCTCTAATACTGCTGCTCTCTACTGAAGACGGGCTCAACCCAGAAACACGTGTCTAGAGATATACAGCAATGTCTGCACCAACTTTGGAGAAAAACTCCAGCTAATTTTGAAGTAAGTTTGAACTGTGTACTGCATTTACCAGGATGCAATGGGGCAAACAGCTGGGACTGTGAGGCAGTGTGCTCCCAACCCCCTTTCTGTTTAAAAGGCTCCCTTGAGCCAGCAGGCTGATGAGCTTTGGCCATGCACCTGTGTGTCTGTGAGTGGTACTGTGACCTAAGAGAAACTTGGCAGCATTTCCAGCAACCCCAGATTATTTTTTTTGCTCTCTAATACTGCTGCTCTTGACTGAAGACGGGCTCAACCCAGAAACACGTGCCTAGAGATACACAGCATTGTATGCACCAACTTTGGTGAAAAACTCCAGCTAATTTTGTAGTAAATTTGAACTGTGTACTGCATTTACCAGAATGCAATGGGGCAAACTGTGCTGGAACTGTGAGGCAGTGTGCTCCCAACCCCCTCTCTGTTTAAAAGGCTCCCTTGAACCAACCAGCTGACGAGCTTTGGAGATGCACCTTTGTGCCTGTGAGTGGTACTGTGACCTTAGAGGAACTTGGCAGCATTTCCAACATCCCCAGATGATTGTTTTTTTGCTCTCTAATACTGCTGCTCTCTACTGAAGACGGGCTCAACCCAGAAACACGTGTCTAGAGATATACAGCAATGTCTGCACCAACTTTGGTGAAAAACTCCAGCTAATTTTGAAGTAAGTTTGAACTGTGTTCTGCATTTACCAGGATGCAATGGGGCAAACAGCTAGGACTGTGAGGCAGTGTGCTCCCAACCCCCTTTCTGTTTAAAAGGCTCCCTTGAGGCAGCAGGCTGACGAGCTTTGGCCATGCACCTGTGTGTCTGTGAGTGGTTCTGTGACCTAAGAGAAACTTGGCAGCATTTCCAGCAACCCCAGATTATGTTTATATTGCTCTCTAATACTTCTGCTCTTGACTGAAGACGGGCTCAACCCAGAAACACGTGCCTAGAGATACACAGCATTGTATGCACCAACTTTGGTGAAAAACTCCAGCTAATTTTGTAGTAAGTTTGAACTGTGTACGGCATTTACCAGAATGCAATGGGGCAAACTGTGCTGGAACTGTGAGGCAGTGTGCTCCCAACCCCCTCTCTGTTTAAAAGGCTCCCTTGAACCAACGAGCTGACGAGCTTTGGAGATGCACCTTTGTGCCTGTGAGTGGTACTGTGACCTTAGAGGAACTTGGCAGCATTTCCAACATCCCCAGATGATTGTTTTTTTGCTCTCTAATACTGTTCTTCTATACTTAAGACGGGCTCAACCCAGAAACACGTGTCTAGAGATATACAGCAATGTCTGCACCAACTTTGGTGAAAAACTCTAGCTAATTTTGAAGTAAGTTTGAACTGTGTACTGCATTTACCAGAATGCAATGGGGCAAACTGTGCTGGAACTCTGAGGCAGTGTGCTCCCAACCCCCTTTCTGTTTAAAAGGCTCCCTTGAACCAGCAAGCTGACGAGCTTTGGAGATGCACCGTTGTGCCTGTAAGTGGTACTGTGACCTAAGAGGAACTTGGTAGCATTTCCAGCATCCCCGTATGATTGTTTTTTTGCTCTCTACTGAAAGACGGACTCAACCCAGAAACACGTGTCTAGAGATATACAGCAATGTCTGCACCAACTTTGGGGAAAAACTCCAGCTAATTTTGAAGTAAGTTTGAACTGTGTTCTGCATTTACCAGGCTGCAATGGGGCAAACTGTGCTGGGACTGTGAGGCAGTGCGCTCCCAAACCCCTTTCTGTTTAAAAGGCTCCCTTGAGCCAGCAAGCTGACGAGCTTTGGAGATGCACCTGTGTGCCTGTGAGTGGTACTGTGACCTAAGAGGAACTTGGCAGCATTTCCAGCAACCCCAGATGATTTCTTTTTTTGCTCTCTAATATTGCTGCTCTCTACTGAAGACGGGTCAACCCAGAAACACGTGTCTAGAGATATATAGCAATGTCTGCACCAACTTTGGAGAAAAACTCCAGCTAATTTTGAAGTAAGTTTGAACTGTGTACTGCTTTTACCAGGATGCAATGGGGCAAACTGTGCTGGGACTGTGAGGCAGTGTGCTCCCAACCCCCTTTCTGTTTAAAAGGCTCCCTTGAGCCAGCAAGCTGACGAGCTTTGCAGATGCACCTGTGTGCCTGTGAGTGGTACTGTGACCTGAGAGGAACTTGGCAGCATTTCCAGCAACCCCAGATGATTTTTTTTGTTGCTCTCCAATACTGCTGCTCTCTAATGAAGACGGGCTCCACCCAGAATCACGTGTCTAGAGATATACAGCAATGTCTGCACCAACTTTGGTGAAAAACTCCAGCTAATTTTAAAGTAAGTTTGAACTGTGTTCTGCATTTACCAGGATGCAATGGGGCAAACAGCTAGGACTGTGAGGCAGTGTGCTCCCAACCCCCTTTCTGTTTAAAAGGCTCCCTTGAGGCAGCAGGCTGACGAGCTTTGGCCATGCACCTGTGTGTCTGTGAGTGGTTCTGTGACCTAAGAGAAACTTGGCAGCATTTCCAGCAACCCCAGATTATGTTTATATTGCTCTCTAATACTTCTGCTCTTGACTGAAGACGGGCTCAACCCAGAAACACGTGCCTAGAGATACACAGCATTGTATGCACCAACTTTGGTGAAAAACTCCAGCTAATTTTGTAGTAAGTTTGAACTGTGTACGGCATTTACCAGAATGCAATGGGGCAAACTGTGCTGGAACTGTGAGGCAGTGTGCTCCCAACCCCCTCTCTGTTTAAAAGGCTCCCTTGAACCAACGAGCTGACGAGCTTTGGAGATGCACCTTTGTGCCTGTGAGTGGTACTGTGACCTTAGAGGAACTTGGCAGCATTTCCAACATCCCCAGATGATTGTTTTTTTGCTCTCTAATACTGTTCTTCTATACTTAAGACGGGCTCAACCCAGAAACACGTGTCTAGAGATATACAGCAATGTCTGCACCAACTTTGGTGAAAAACTCTAGCTAATTTTGAAGTAAGTTTGAACTGTGTACTGCATTTACCAGAATGCAATGGGGCAAACTGTGCTGGAACTCTGAGGCAGTGTGCTCCCAACCCCCTTTCTGTTTAAAAGGCTCCCTTGAACCAGCAAGCTGACGAGCTTTGGAGATGCACCGTTGTGCCTGTAAGTGGTACTGTGACCTAAGAGGAACTTGGTAGCATTTCCAGCATCCCCGTATGATTGTTTTTTTGCTCTCTACTGAAAGACGGACTCAACCCAGAAACACGTGTCTAGAGATATACAGCAATGTCTGCACCAACTTTGGGGAAAAACTCCAGCTAATTTTGAAGTAAGTTTGAACTGTGTTCTGCATTTACCAGGCTGCAATGGGGCAAACTGTGCTGGGACTGTGAGGCAGTGCGCTCCCAAACCCCTTTCTGTTTAAAAGGCTCCCTTGAGCCAGCAAGCTGACGAGCTTTGGAGATGCACCTGTGTGCCTGTGAGTGGTACTGTGACCTAAGAGGAACTTGGCAGCATTTCCAGCAACCCCAGATGATTTCTTTTTTTGCTCTCTAATATTGCTGCTCTCTACTGAAGACGGGTCAACCCAGAAACACGTGTCTAGAGATATATAGCAATGTCTGCACCAACTTTGGAGAAAAACTCCAGCTAATTTTGAAGTAAGTTTGAACTGTGTACTGCTTTTACCAGGATGCAATGGGGCAAACTGTGCTGGGACTGTGAGGCAGTGTGCTCCCAACCCCCTTTCTGTTTAAAAGGCTCCCTTGAGCCAGCAAGCTGACGAGCTTTGCAGATGCACCTGTGTGCCTGTGAGTGGTACTGTGACCTGAGAGGAACTTGGCAGCATTTCCAGCAACCCCAGATGATTTTTTTTGTTGCTCTCCAATACTGCTGCTCTCTAATGAAGACGGGCTCCACCCAGAATCACGTGTCTAGAGATATACAGCAATGTCTGCACCAACTTTGGTGAAAAACTCCAGCTAATTTTGAAGTAAGTTTGTACTGTGTACTGTATTTAGCAGGATGAAATGGGGCAAACTGTGCTGAGACTGTGAGGCAGTGTGCTCCCAACCTCCTTTCTGTTTAAAAGGCTCCCTTGCGCCAGCAAGCTGACGAGCTTTGGAGATGCACCTGTGTGCCTGTGAGTGGTACTGTGACCTAAGAGGAACTTGGCAGCATTTCCAGTACCCCAGATGATTTTTTTTGTGCTCTCTAGTACTGCTGCTCTCTACTGAAGATGGGCTCAACCCAGAAACACATATCTAGAGATATACAGCATTGTCTGCACCAACTTTGGTGAAAAACTCCAGCTAATTTTGAAGTAAGTTTGAACTGTGTATTGCATTTACCAGGATGCCATGGGGCAAACTGTGCTGGGACTGTGAGGCAGTGTGTTTCCAACCCCCATTCTGTTTAAAAGGCTCCCTTGAGCCAGCAAGCTGACGAGCTTTGGAGATGAACCTTTGTGCCTGTCAGTGGTACTGTGACCTAAGAGGAACTTGGTAGCATTTCCAGCATCCCCGTATGATTGTTTTTTTGCTCTCTACTGAAAGACGGACTCAACCCAGAAACACGTGTCTAGAGATATACAGCAATGTCTGCACCAACTTTGGTGAAAAACTCCAGCTAATTTTGAAGTAAGTTTGAACTGTGTTCTGCATTTACCAGGCTGCAATGGGGCAAACTGTGCTGGGACTGTGAGGCAGTGCGCTCCCAACCCCCATTCTGTTTAAAAGGCTCCCTTGAGCCAGCAAGCTGACGAGCTTTGGCGATGCACCTGTGTGTCTGTGAGTGGTACTGTGACCTAAGAGTAACTTGGCAGCATTTCCAGCAACCCCAGATGAGTTTTTTTTTGCTCTCTAATACTGCTGCACTCTACGGAAGACGGGCTCCACCCAGAAACACGTGTCTAGGGATATACAGCAATGTCTGCACCACCTTTGGTGAAAAACTCCAGCTAATTTTGAAATAAGTTTGAACTGTGTACTGCATTTACCAGGATGGAATGGGGCAAACTGTGCTGGGACTGTCAGGCAGTGTGCTCCCAACCCCCTTTCTGTTTAAAAGGCTCCCTTGAGCCAGCAAGCTGACAAGCTTTGGAGATGCACCTGTGTGCCTGTGAGTGGTACTGTGACCTAAGAGGAACTTGGCAGCATTTCCAGCAAATCCAGATTATTATTTTTTTGCTCTCTAATACTGCTGCTCTCTACTGAAGACGGGCTTAACCCAGAAACACGTGTCTAGAGATATACAGCAATGTCTGAACCAACTTTGGTGAAAAACTCCAGCTAATTTTGAAGTAAGTTTGAACTGTGTACTGCATTTACCAGGATGCAATGGGGCAAACAGCTGGGACAGTAAGGCAGTGTGCTCCCAACCCCCTTTCTGTTTAAAAGGCTCCCTTGAGCCAGCAGGCTGACGAGCTTTGGCGATGCACCTATGTGTCTGTGAGTGGTACTGTGACCTAAGAGAAACTTGGCAGCATTTCCACCAACCCCAGATTAATTATTTTTTGCTCTCTAATACTGCTGTTCTCTACTGAAGACGGGCTTTACCCTGAAACATGTGTCTAGAGATATACAGCATTGTATGCACCAACTTTGGTGAAAAACTCCAGCTAATTTTGATTTAAGTTTGAACTGTGTACTGCATTTACCAGAATGCAATGGGGCAAACTGTGCTGGGACTGTGAGGCAGTGTGCTCCCAACCCCCTTTCTGTTTAAAAGGCTCCCTTGAGCCAGCAAGCTGACGAGCTTTGGAGTTGCACCTGTGTGCCTGTGAGTAGTACTGTGACCTAAGAGGAACTAGGCAGCATTTCCAGCAATTCCAGATTATTTTTGTTTTGCTCTCTAATACTGCTGCTCTCGGCTGAAGATGGGCTCAACCCAGAAACACGTGTCTAGAGATATACAGCATTGTATGCACCAACTTTGGTGAAAAACTCCAGCTAATTTTGAATTAAGTTTGAACTGTGTACTGCATTTACCAGAATGCAATGGGGCAAACTGTGCTGGGACTGTGAGGCAGTGTGCTCCCAACTCCCTTTCTGTTTAAAAGGCTCCCTTGAACCAGCAAGCTGACGAGCTTTGGAGATGCACCTGTGTGCCTGTGAGTGGTACTGTGACCTAAGAGGAACTTGGCAGCATTTCCAGCATCTCCAGACGATTGTTTTTTTCCTCCCTAATACTGCTGCTCTCTACTGAAGACTGGCTCAACCCAGAAACACGTGTCTAGAGATATACAGTAATGTCTGCACCAACTTTGGTGAAAAACTCCAGCTAATTTTGAAGTAAGTTTGAACTGTGTACTGCATTTACCAGGATGGAATGGGCCAAACTGTGCTGGGACTGTGAGGCAGTGTGCTCCCAACCCCCTTTCTGTTTAAAAGGCTCCCTTGAGCCAGCAAGCAGACAAGCTTTGGAGATGCTTGTTTGTATTCCTTTATTTCGGCAAAGTTTGCCATAAAAGATATCATGTAAATATACATATAGGTTCAAACTAAGATATCATTAGTTATATAATACAGTCAAACATTAGGAACAAGGAAGTAAGATGGCAGTGTCCCATGTACAATACAATATAGATACTAGACAGTTTATAAATATATAAATCTCTCATAACTACTATATCCGGGTAGGAAAATCTCTACAGGTTATAATAAAAGCAAATGATTTATCATTCAAATTGTATTAAAATCCTTCGCTTACGCCACATGGCTTCCAAGAATTTGGCAACAGCAAAGACAGTCACACTTGCTAAGTCTGTTTTAAAAATTCTGGAGGAGGAGCTTACCACGCACCCATGATGGTCGCGTGAGCTTAGAGCTCCCAGACCTTCGCCACCTCCACCGATTATCCTGTACCCTATCCTGACTTAGAGGACGGGTTCTTATTGGCACGGCCCCGCTGATCGTCTATCCGTTTTCAGACTTCGATTTGAACCCCGGGAGCCGAAGTTGTGGACTTTTGAACATTTCCGGCCTGCTCCATGGTACTGCCCCGGGTTTGGTTTCTCTGCCGGCCGGACAGTAATTGAATAACAACGGCTCATGCGGGTCTCCCTTGCCCGATCTTCTACTTTCAGTTTCGATTCTCGTGCTTCGACCTCTTTGACTTGCCTTAGTCGCCCTGGTTTATTGCTTTCTGTCTACCCACGCATCATCGACTGGTGAGCCGGACTTTCACTACTCCTTGCCTGGTGGTTGTTCCTTATCTTATTCTCCGAATTGCTGCGGGCGCGTCGAGGGTAGCCATACTTACTAGGTCTCAGACTACCCTCCGGGGCGCACGACCTAAAATGGCCACCAAGCCTGAGGGAGAAAAACGCAAGACCAGACCGGCAAGTCGAGGGGGTCCTGTGCAGACTAACGTTAAGGACAGATATACCCTCGCTAAGGGCTCTCCGGGCGGATCGACTAAACCCCCGGTCAATTTTGGAGAAGAATCCCCGATGGGTGAAGATCTGTCGTTGAGGGACGTCATGGGCGCCATTGCCGGGATGAAGGCCACACTGGGCCAAAGGTATGAAGCCCTGATCCACAAGTTGGACACGGTCGCAATCGACGTTACCCTGATCAGGGCTCATCTTGCGAAGACTAATGAGAAGGTCAAATCCCTCGATCTAAAGACATCTAGTCTTGTTACCGACGTCTCCGATTTACAGGCAGAGGTCGGTGGCCTGCGGTCCGCCAGTGACTACCTCTCTCGACGCTTGGACGATTTTGAGGGCCGTGCTCGACGAAACAACGTCAGTCTGGTTGGTGTCCCGGAGACGTTGGAACCGGGATCGGTTGACCTGCTGGTGGAGGACTTAGTCCTGAATCATCTAGCGCCCAAGGGCCTCAGCAAGTTTTTTGCAGTAGAACGTGCACACAGGATCCCGGGTGGCCAGCCGAAGCTGGGAGCTGCTCCGCGTCCCATCATTGCTCGGATCGTTAACTTTCGGGACAGGGATGCGATCCTGCAAGCTTCCCGCATATCTGGTCCTACGGCGTATGAGAATACCGCAGTCAGTTTCTACCCTGACTTCACCCAGCAGGTTCAGAAGCAGCGCCTTGGATTCCAGGGGGTGAAAAAGAGACTGAGGACCAGAGACATGAAATATGCTATGCTTTTCCCGGCCCGACTGCGTGTGGTTTACAATGACCGAACATTTTTCTTTGATCATCCCGGGGTAGCTAGTGACTGGCTGGACCCGCTGCCCCCGGGACGGGATCAATCTGATCATTCTGGACACTCTGGTGGAGCAGAGGGCGGCCCGGTGGAGCAGGAATAGGGGGCGAAATCGGCTCCCGGGCCACCATAATGACTTTCGGCTGTGGTTTGCTGCTATGCCACTATTGCTTGCTAACGTGTTGTCTGATTGGGGTGTGGGTGGGGGTTGGGTGAATCTTCCTCCTCTGGGGTTCTTTTCGTAGAATAGTTGTATGTTAGGGCGACAGGCACACTGCAAGTTGGAGTGGCTTTTGAGTCTTACGCAGGGGTGCGGGGTGGGGGGAATGGTGCTTTGGGGGATTGGGGGGTTGCGGTTCATGTTTCTTTGTTTTTTTCAAGGCGTAGTATCGATGATCTCCTGTTTTACAGTGTCGCGTCTGGTGTGGGGGGGGGTGGGGGTGGCTTATGGCACGGGGGTAGGGGATTAAGATTACTGTGTTGGAACGTTAATGGGTTGGGAGACAGAATTAAGCGGGGTGTAGTTTTGCAGCTGCTGCGACGTTTGTCCCCTGATGTGGTTTTGCTTCAGGAGACGCACTTGCTTGGTAATACGTGCCATGCAATGAATAGGCGTGGCTATCGTCTTATTGCGCACTCAGGTAAAATTCTGTACGCCTGCATACAATTTTTAAAACCCAAATTTTTACAATATGGTACGATCCAATGTCTTCTGGATTTAGAGTAAGCTGGACAGAAAAACAATATATGCAACTCGTTTTCCATGACACTGTCACAGCCAGGGCAATTTTTCGGAGTAGAAGAACTCCATTTGCTTGTTAAGCTCCAGGTTGGAAGTGTTCCATACCTCCACTGCAAAAACTGTTTCCTAGTAGCACTGGGATACATGTCATCTAAAATGTACTCAAATTGATAAACATCCTTGTTCCTTAAAAATATTTCTGTAAGGGAGCCGATCTGCGCATTCATGGTACAGTTTTGCTGGATTCTTAAGTGTAACACCGGAGCAAGCAGACTCCGGCTCAGACCATAATGAATGGAGCCCCAGTTTCCCAAGTTTGTTTCTTACATAAATGAGCCATGGCATTTTCCCCGCATTTGGAAGGCTTAGGCTTTCTCGTAGCTCCGTCCTATAATTACGAAGCTCTGGAGTTGTCCAGAGCCTCTGCCAATAAGCTAGAGGTTTGAGACCCAAGTCTTCATCAAGCGGTCTGAGACCAAGATCAAGCCTCAGGGGCATGAGAGGTGTACTTTGGGGTAGAGCTAAGAGTTGCCTGAGAAATGTATTTTCAGTAACAACCAACTCATGTCTACTCACGTGACCCCAGAGTTCTCCACCGTACGTTACCGCACCCCTGGCCTGGAATCTATAGATTTCAAGTGGTGGGCCGATCGGTTTAACTGTAGATTTATTGTTGTTTGCCAGCCTGATTATACCCCCCTCTACTTGGGCCAATTTAAGTTGGGATCTGATTACATGGTGGGTCCAGGTCATATTTTCATTAATAGTCACCCCCAGGTATTCAAAGGTATGCACCCTTTCTAATCTGGTCAAGCCTATACTAGGGTTTGGGCGTGTTGTTGATGGAGGGTTAAAAATCATTAACTTGGTCTTAAGAGCATTAATCTCCAGGCCATGCTCATGACAGAATGCCCCAAAACCGTTGAGAACACGTTGAATCCCCATAGGGGATTTAGACAGCAGCAGGGTGTCGTCCGTGAACATAATCGCTGGCACCCTGCTGCCTGCAAGCTTTGGGGCATCACTATCCGCCACTGCATTCAGGTGGCCAATTACCCCGTTGACATAGAGGCAGAACAGGGTCGGTGCCAAAACACAACCCTGTCTCACCCCCCTGTCAACGGGGAATCTCTTCGAAAGTGCACTGTTCTTGCCGCACCTCACCTGTGCAAAATTATCAGCATGGAGCCGCCTGATTATGTTTAAGAGGTCGGGAGGGATGCCCAGGTCAGACAGTACAGACCACAGTTTCCCCCCCGGGACTAGATCGAAGGCCGCACAGAGGTCTACAAACACGGTATAAAGGCTACCCCCTTCAATCTTCACCGTTTTCCAACATAGCAGGGTCAAACGGAAAACCTGGTCCATGGTTGATATATTTTTCCTGAAGCCTGCCTGGTACGGGCTCAGAGCTGCATGCTCTTCAATCAAGTCCAATAGGCGGTTTAAGATCAGCCTCGCAAAAATCTTTTGAGGTATATCTATGAGGCTGATAGGCCGGTAGTGGCCGGAAGTAGAGGTGAACCCTTTTTAAAGATGGGGACAATCTCTGCCCCCACCCAAGTACCGGGCACCGCCATCCCCCCCAGAACTGCATTGAAAATGACCGTCATATAAGGGACCCACACCTTGGGTTCATATTTGAAAAGATCTCCAAGGAGTTTATCCAAGCCTGGAGCCTTTTCTGCTGCGAGTTTCGAGATTACTGCAGTAACCTCCTCCTCCAAGAAATCGTCCTGGACATACTGGAAAGTAAAACAAGGAAAAGCATCCTCTACTGCCCCGTCTAGATCGATGTTGGCAGCATTTCCAGCATCCCCAGATGATTGTTTTTTTGCTCTCTAATACTGCTGCTCTATACTGAAGACGAGCTCAACCCAGAAGCACGTGTCTAGAGATACACAGCAATGTTTGCACAAACTTTGGTGAAAAACTCCAGCTAAGTTTGAAGTAAGTTTGAACTGTGTACTGCATTTACCAGGCTGCAATGGGGCAAACTGTGCTGGGACTGTGAGGCAGTGTGCTCCCAACCCCCTTTCTGATTAAAAGGCTCCCTTGAGCCAGCAAGCTGACGAGCTTTGGAGATGCACCTGTGTGCCTGTGAGTGGTACTGTGACCTAAGAGAAACTTGGTATCATTTCCAGTAACCCCTGATGATTTCTTTTTTTGGTCTCTAATACTGCTGCTCTCTACTGAAGACGGGCTCAACACAGAAACACGTGTCTAGAGATATACAGCAATGTCTGCACCAACTTTGGTGAAAAACTCCAGCTAATTTTAAGTAAATTCGAACTGTGTACTGCATTTACCAGGATGCAATGGGGCAAACTGTGCTGGGACTGTGAGGCAGTGTGCTCCGAACCCCCTTTCTGTTTAAAAGGCTCTCTTGAGCCAGCAAGCTGATGAGCTTTGGAGATGCACCTGTGTGCCTCTGATTGGTACTGTGACCTAAGAGGAACTTGGCAGCATTTCCAGCAACCCCAGATGATTTTTTGTTGCTCTCCAATACTGCTGCTCTCTACTGAAGACGGACTCAACCCAGAAACACGTGTCTAGAGCTATTCAGCAATGTCAGCACCAACTTTGGTGAAAAACTCCAGCTAATTTTGAAGTAAGTTTGAACTGTGAACTGCATTTACCAGGATGCAATGGGGCAATCTGTGCTGGGACTGTGAGGCAGTGTGCTTCCAAGCCCCTTTCTGAAGCTGCGTATCTAGCCCGGGGTATTTCGGACCACTCGCCTTTGCTGGTCTGGCTGGGAGGGAGGCCGCGACCACAGACAGGGGGGGCTGGAGACTGACACAATGGGACCTACAAAACAGAGGGTATCCTGGGAGAAACGGAAAGTCCAGGAGGAGTTGTGCGCACTGGAAACTAAAATTGTAGGCCTTGAACAACAGCACTTGATTGACAGAGAATCGCTGCAACAGTATAGGGACCTGACCACCAATGAGGCAAAGGCATAGGCACTTGCAACCCTGCACAGGTTATACGATGTTGGGGACAAATCTGGGAAGTTCCTGGCTCCTGGCTTGGCTGAGTCGCAGAGAGAGAGATGCACGATGGGTAGAGGGAGTGACTGATAGGCAGGGACGATTGCAGAGGGGAGACCCCCAGATAGCCCAGGTGTTTGCCTCCTATTTCCAGTATTTTTATGCGGCTCGAGACCTGGGAGATACTGGCGACATAGCGGCCTACCTGGCTGAGATCCACACCCCAGTCGTAACTGAGGAAGACAAAGAAACCCTTGAGGCCGATATCACGGCCATGGAAATAAGGGAAGCGATAACTAGGCTCCGGCCAGGGAAGGCTCCAGGCCCAAATGGGCTTCCAGCGGAATTCCTTAAGAAAGGAGCTGACCTTTTAATTCCCCACCTTCTGGCGATGTATGGAGACGCAGTCCAAGACGGTGAGCTCCCGCCAGACCTGAGAATGGCCAAAATTGTACTGATATATAAACAGGGCAGGCCTCCAGAAGCCTGTGAGTCGTACACAGCGAATTCTCCTCAATGTGGAGGCCAAGCTGCTTGCTACAGTTCTGGCCCTCCGCTTACACCAGGTGATCTCCGGATTGGTGCACCAGGACCAGACGGGGTTCCTACCGGCTAGGGATGCAAGGCAAAACCTCCGACGGACCCATAACTGGCTATGGAGCTGCAGCACAGGAAAGACCCACATATGTTTCTCTCCCTAGATGCCGAGAAGGCGTCTTATGCAATCCACTGGAATTTTTTGGAAGCAAGATTGATCAAGTTCGGTGTCGGCCCCAATTTTCGAAGATGGGTAGGTCTATTGTACACGGATCCTAGGGCCCGGGTACAAATCAATGGTGTAATGTCGAAAGATTTCCCCGTACGGAGGGGGATTCGCCAGGGGTTCCCCCTTTCCCTGCTACTGTTCGCCCTCACGGTCGAAATAGTGGCATGTGATATCCGTCAAGCCGAGGGGGTGCACGGCTTCCGAATCATACAGGCAGACCTCCATGAAGAGAAAATGTCGTTATATGCCGACGATATCCTCCTATACATGACACAGCTGACAATTACGATTCCGACGCTGTTTGAACTTCTAGACAAATATGGCTCCTTCTCAGGTTACAAGATAAACTGGCACACATTGATTCTATATAGCCCACGCCCAGAAGAAGATTGGCCCCCACTACCGGGAGCCCTACAGGTCACCTAGTCTGGATTTAAATACCCGGGGGTCCACCTGACAACCGACAAACAAGTCTCCTATCAAAAAAACATACTTAGGGTAATTAAGAACTTTGCAGAAGACGCCCTCCGATGGAAGTCCCTACCTCTGATGATCCGAGGCCAAGCGGCAATGTTCAAAATGATTACACTACCACGATTTCTGTATGCCTACAGAATGAATATTTTCCCCTACCCCGCCAGACATTTCAGACAATTAATGCCAAACTGCGCGCCCTCCTATGGCTAGGGAAGCAACCTAGAATAGCCCTAACTACACTCCAATGAAATCAATACAATGAGGGGATCTCCCTGCCGGATATAGAGGCCTATTACTGGGCGGAGCATCTCGCACCGATAAATGAATGGCTACATGCACCGGCGGACCACCCAACCTATAGGCTAGAGAGGGCCACCATGACACACCGCACCAGTTTGCACTATTTAATACGGGGGAACTGGGAGGCGACGGTTGCTACCGGCCACACAGATTACCGTAGATGTATGGGACAGGGCGACGAAGATGATGGGATGGACACACAAACCGACCAAGCAGACACCTGTCTGGACCTGTACGTGGCTGAAAGAGCTGCACAAATTTACCGGCTTTGGTGGGTGGGACACCACAGGGATTTCAACGCTCGGACACCTAGTGGTAAAAGGAGAGCTTAAGACGTATGACTCCCTAAGGGCGGAATATGGGCTGACCCCAGCGCAGTTCTTCAAATATGTGCGTTTGCGTCATGCCTGGAAGGCTGAGGTAGCGTTAACAGCTCCACTACCGGAGTATGCCCCCCTTGAGGGTCGACTATTACAAGAACAGGTCCCCAATAAACTTGTATCCTTGACTTATAAAACGCTGAACAATAATGCACCAGACGGGTTAGGGAAACTGAGGACAATCTTGGAGCGGGACGTGGGCGACATGGACACCGTAGACTGGAAGGCGGCCCTGATGCACCACAGGGAGGTAGCAATCAAAACCCGACTACGTCTCATCCAATACAAAATACTGCACAGGGTCTATTATGACATGGTTAGAATGCACCGCATAGGCAGGGCTAGTGACTCTTGTTGCTTGAGATGCGGACTCCCCCAGGATACATTTTTCCACACCCTGTGGAAGTTCCCCATCATAACCACTTATTGGACGCGTATCTTGGGTGAGCTGAGTAACATTTTGGAGGTGATGTTACCGATGGACCTTAAGTTTGTGTTACTGGGAATAACCACGGAGATAGATCTGACTCGCCCACACTTGATCTTTGCCTTGCTGGCACTAGTAGTGGCAAAGAGAGATTTAGCACAAGCATGGGGAGCACAATTACCTCCAAAGGTGGGAGATTGGCCGAGAGGAATGGACATGTACATGGCGGCAGAAAGAGTGACATATAAAGCTAGGGGCTGCCCCCGAAAGTTTCATAAGGTCTGGGGGAAATGGAGAAAGTACCATGGATTTAATGTGGGATTGGGGACTGATTGAAAAGCTTCTGGGCACATAGGCTAGGATGTTGCCTGTGGTCCACGGCTTGTGGTTCTTTAGAAAAAAGGGGACCCCTATTGTAGCAACTAGCTATAACATAGGGAAATAGACACAGTGTAAGAAAATTATAGCTAGAACCAGATAATAACCAAGAACTTATATAATGAAAATACCTTTATATTAAAAGTGAGAACATGTGAGATCACATTTTCCACGGCTTGTGGTGCATGACACTGGGACCTAAGGGACCCCACTTGAAGGATGCCACATGTAGGGACTTGGTGTTTGATGGGCTAGGAATGGACAATATTGAATTGCTGTATGCAACATCACTGAAATGGATGAGGAGCGGAGGGGCGGGCAGGTGCTTGATGGGGTGGAAAATTAACTGTGATGTGCCAATTATGAGTAAGTTGATTCAAAATGCCAATAAAAAAAGTAAAAAAAAAAAAGAAGACTACTTTCTGCCCCCCTTTCACTTGCCCGTACTCCCTGCATCTACCGAAGTAGAGGACGCTACTTCTCACACATCGCAGCAGAGACCTGGAATAGCCTCTCCACATACCTCCGGACAATCACCTCACTTTCAGAATTTCAAATGGCTATCAAGACCTGGCTGTTGGAATAAGCCTGTGTGGCCTGCAGGCCCATGAATACTCTATCAGGTGATTAGCCATGCTTTATAAATCCTGATTGATTGTTCGATTGACCATTTCCCTGACAAGCCTTGGTCTGCTAAACTTCTCTACCCTGAGGGCCTAGTGTTAAAAGGGTACACTTGTTGCTCATTTTTTGGTTCATCTGTAAGTTTAGCCACAGGACGCCATTGGTAAAAGTAAAAGGCTCTCATTGTTATAAATTAAGATCAGTAACAATTTTCTGTCTTTTGCCGCCTAAAATGATACAACATGTCTTAAAGGCTACCTAAGAGACATCTCATTTTGCCCTGTAAGTTATAGTCAGTGGATTAATCGGGGTAGGAGTAAGAAATAAAGTCGGCCTGCTGCAGTCTCAGTTCATGTAATACATATTGTCTCAGCTGTCAGAAAACTTGTATAATCTCTTGTAAAATGTTTTTGCGGACCACTAATTACTGTTGGTCTCTTGGTAGGTGAGAGGTGTATTCTACTAATGCTGGGCATTGCTGACAGGTAACATTAATGGACTCGCCCACTCTGGCTCCATGACATGTGGTAACCCTCCTTGATATCACTTAATGTGCTCTGAATATGTTAAGAGAAGCTCTTTGCATTGGTAATGATGATTTTGGGCAGGTATAATAGCAAGTAATTTCTTTTCATCATGTGTTATTATCGGCTGCAGCTACAGCTACCCATTAATAATAGATTTAACGATTGAACATGTCCCTGGAATTAATGTGACTTCTTCTTCTGTCAGTAGGAACTCTATTCCCTGCCAAGTTGGCTGTAACCACAAATGCACTTTCTGGGAAATATTTACTTCATCAGCCACGATTTAGTAACATTGAGGTTTCTTTTTTATCTGTTACACTTAACAAGCCCTGATGGATAAGGGTGACAAATGCAAAAACAACAGTTGATGGAGAGACTGCAGAACAATGTCATACATTCATCCCAGTACAGAAATCTGGGCCTAAATCCATAGTTTTTTTGCTCACCATGCCATTCCAGTTTAGACATGGCCATATGCAAATCAGTCTTGACCCTGTGCCCCATGGGAACAGTCCAGCCCAAACTGCCAAGCCAGGTCCTCCCTGGACTGGAAAGAAGCATCCTAGGACCGGTTTCGGGCTTTCAGCCCTCATCTGCCAGGATAGCTTGATTCCAGTGGCATGGAGAGCACGGGACTCACGTCTGAGCATACCCGTCCCACTCGGAGGTGACAAATGCAAAAACAACAGTTGATTGACAGAATGCAGAACAATGTCATACATTCACCCCAGTACAGAGATCTGGGCCTAAATCCATCAGGTTTTTTTTCACCATGCCATTCCAGTTTGAACCCAGCCATATGCAAATCAGTCTTGACCCTGTGCCCCATGGGAACAGTCCAACTCGAACTGCCAAGCCAGGTCCTCTCTGGACTGGAAACAAGCATCCTAGGACCGGTTTCAGACTTTCAGCCACTGGAATCAAGCTATCCTCCTTAGGACTTAAAGACTTGTACCCCAAAAGGCAGTTGGTATGGGACTTTAGTGAGGCACTATCCCCAATAATATGAGTTTTCATACCTCAAGTAAAGATGAAGTAACACGGTGCATCACAAGGAAAGAAATCTGTTCTAGAGAGTGCTGAATTAAGCCTGCCATAAAAAGCACCAAACCCTCATCCTGCTCATTTGATTCCATCCCTCCCACTTTTACAAAACAACAAGCAAATTCTCTCTCCCAAAGGACATTTTGAGACAGACAGCAACTGGGGATTGTTTACTAATTACCTTGTCTCTGAACAATGCCAGAGAAGCCATATGACCCTCAGTTACATCTCTGCCTTCTTCTTAGAATGAGTCAAGAGTAAAAAAAGTCATTTGAGGTCACTTTTTAAAAGAAATTCCCAAGAAAGATGTATGTGCCCATTACCCTGCTCAAGGATACTGCATAACAATTCAAAGAGTGAGATTATTTGTGTCCCTTGAAACACTCCTAATTGTGATGAGGGTTGAAAATAGTTGAAAACCATTAATAAATGTGATCAACATTGATTGTTTTTATGGTAATTTGTGTAAATGTGATTTCCAAGGTTCTTCATGGCTTTTTAATTGCTGGCATAAGCGTTTACATAAACAAGGGACGAATTAGTAGGCCTGGGCGGAGTTCACAAAGTCATAAAAAAACTCCACTGTGCTCTGCTGAGCTCCGCATGCCGCGGAGTGAGTTAAGTCACGTTACAGATGTTTCGTACTGGGATTATTACAGCACACATGGCACCACCTGCAGCACAAGAGGGTACAGCTTCCTTCTGCCCCTTGAGCTGATGTTCTACTCGAGTGGCAGCTTTTTCAACGCAAGTGGCAGGCTTCTCAATGTGAGCAGTAATCACCTGCTGTGCCCGCCCGTGTTGAGAAATCTCCCCGGGGGATAGTCTAGCGGTGGGTTGCCAAATTAACGTTGGCAACCCATCCGAGAGGAGAATCTCTGTTTCATGCTACTACGCAGAGTTTTTTCGAAACCCTGCACTCTGTGCGGAGAGAAGAGTAGGGAAAACTCTGCAAACTCCGCGAGTGGAGCAGTTTACCCCCCAGGCTAATGAAAGGAATTCTTTATTTCATATTGCTTCCCTTGCACAGGACTGACACAAGTGAATTAATAGACAAAGATCAGTGGGTCCCTGTGTTTTAAACTTTTGAATACGATTGAAGAAACATGTTTAATCCAAATCTTAGATTCTACATAGAAAAACCTTGCTGAGAGTGATTTTTCATGAGTGACGAATGGTGATGCAATGGGCCCCACACCTACTTAGTTTTGAAACTCGATCTTGAAGGATTACTGTGTAGCCAAGAATATATGAGAGTTCTCATTAAAGGCAAAAGGCAAGGTTGATTTATTATCTTAAAAAAATATATATTTACTGCAAAGGGCCCTAAAAATAGATTACATACAAAAAATTTACAATGTTTATATTCAGTGGGTCTGGGAAACAGCATTCGCAATACAAATATATTAAAGAGTCCGATCCACATTACAAATAGTAGGCAATTTAAAATTCATCATAGCTGTACAATAACTATTTACAACTGCTTAATATTGCTCAGGTTGTGATGAACCAACGTGTCAAGACTGATATCAGTTAATTATTTGATGTAGGAGCCCCAGACCGGAGGAAGCAAAACTTTGTTGTCATTCAAGGTGATCCTCAACCGTACTCCTGAGATAAGGTCATCATCCTTCACCAAATCACAAAAGTCGAATCTCCGTGTTTCTCTATGGCTGGTGAAGCTTTACTGTTCAATGATTTCTGACGGTTCTCTGCGTGTCCTCTGGTGGGATATGGTGTTTCAGCTCTGAGTGCTTATCAGAAAGGGAGATGGTGAGGGATCCTTAATAAATGCTATCGGTGATATCAGCCACAGTGGTCCGAATCAAAGGCCAAAGAGATGGCACTTAGGCTGGTACCTGGAAGTTGAAAAGGTACATGGTCAGATAGGTCAAGTAGGCAATTGTCCATCCTTACAGTGCAGCAAGCAATTGAGGCACCATGAGCTCTTAAGATATATTTTGCCTTGTTTCCAACTTTGGCTTGCAAAGAATTTGAATACATTTAACCAAGGTGAAGGAGATTCAGCACTGAAAAGATTGTGCCTCCTCAAATATGATAAGAGGTAAGTTAGTTCATAAAAATGTGCTGCCTTCAAATATTGTACTCCCGCAGCTGCCTCTGGCTTTCTTCAGTGTCACACCCTCTACTACACAGGATTGAAGACTCTGTGAAGTCCCTAAACAGGCAGTAGGTGTTTTGTAATCAGATGGATTATTTTTAACAATGTGATCCCGACCTGATAAATGCCAGACTTAGACTCCAGGGGGCAGATACCCATGCTTACTCATAGCCCCCTCTTGCATCTGAACTAGATTTTCAGAATTATTATGCTCTTCTTTTGAAATCACAAAGCATCCATACTGGGATTACAGACAAGCTCTTGGTGGCTGTATTTTCAAATGATACATCTATGAATTCATAAAAACAAAAAGTAACGGTCCACTGTCTTTCTCTTCTAAAAGGTTTTGCACCCAATCTTTCCCAACATAGACGTATTTCTTTGATGACAACTGCTTTGGACAACCCTACCCCAGAATCGCTCCTTCTTCAGCACCAATGGGATGTGATCCCTCAGTCTCTCCATGTCCATTGTTGGTTACATATTTCTCTACATATTTCTCTAGACTTGAAAACCTATGTATTTCGTTCCTCTTCAACACACCCAATTGTAATGTAATTTAAAACATTAATCAAAGGCCTTCTGTCAGAAGTGCTTCTGGAATTAGGAGTCTATGAAGGGCCAATTGTACTCTTGAACGTCTGGTACAAAAATATTGTGGCACGCTAATGCCATGGACAAAATATCGAGGGACAAAATATTGAATGGTAAATGCAAAGAGGGGCAGATATATTTACCATTCTTAACTCCACATAAACGAAGATATATGTATATATATTTATGATACACATATGTGGAATTAGGTACAGAACATCTGTTCATATTTACCTTTTGATATTTTGGCTAGCTTTTTTGTCAGTTATATTAGTGTCCGACAATATCAATGTTCAGGAGGCACATTTGGAAGGCTATATTATGGGACACAGTGAAAATTATGCAGAATAATTTATTACATTTTGTGAGAATAGTATTCTGCTATTTTATCACACATTAATGCTGTTCTCCCAAAAAGCTTTGCCTCTCGTATCCCAGTATAGCACATGGGTGAGGTAATCTGGTGAGTACTTAATGTTTGCCATGGCGCAGCACCATGTGTTGTTTTTGATTATTCTAAACTATCAATACATTTATTTGTGGAAATCTGTAATCTATGTAGCATAGGGTGGATTATTTGGTAAGTACAGCAAACCCAAAATTGTATGGAAGAAGCGCCTGGCTACCCTCATGGGTGACAAGCAGCACTGTACAAATCCACCTTGCATTTACATTATATTCCAGTGATACCATCGATTAGTGATGGTTTGTTGTGGGATCCTTTCAATCTGATAGTACTCACACTCTCACTGACATTGACAGAAAACAAAAGCATCAAAATCTTACCTCACCCTACTTAGAAAGTATGTAGTTGCACAACTTGAGAGTGTTTTTCATACTTTTGATCATGTCCTCGAGCTGGTAGATAGAGAGAATGGAAACGAGAAGGCTATTTAGATGTGACAACATGCATAACAGATGACTTATTTTTCTAAAAAATTGTAAACTGTGGGCATTGCCAGTAACTAGTTGATCCCAGGGAATAGGAGATTGCTCTCTCTGTTGCTCATTGCCAATGCAGCTGAATCCTTTGCCTGATTTAGAAGTGAGGATAGAAAAAGCTAAATTTGCTTCTACGGTGAAAGGGAATTTTCGATCCCATATTTCCTTGCTCGTCCACAAATACGATCAACCCCTGTGTGCTTTGTTCTCTTCTGTCACAGAAGAGGTTAGTCTTGTAGTCAGAAGGGTGAGTGTTTTAATTAATTCCTTTTTCCAGCAAAAGATAGCTTCCACATTTATCCATTTACACTGTGCACTAAAACCAGCGTTGAAGTTACGAAATCGGTCCTACCTCTCTAAGGGTACCACTGGATGAGAGACTGAGTGAGTTACTACACCATTCACTCCTTGGTAATATTGTAATGAATTCCTTTTGTTTCTGAGAATGGAGTACCGTTTCCATGGGCAGTTATTCCTCTGGTATCTTGTGTATTTACTTTGTTTTGGAATGGAAGCAACAGAGTTTGAGAGAGAGGGCACATGAACTTGATGGTATAGAACTTTAAAGAAGACTCACATATTTCTCAGCTGCAATGGTGGGCATGTCGAAGGCGTCCCTCTGTTCCGGTGGTGTTACTTCTTCAAGCAGAATAGATGGATCCTGAAAATATAATTAAAATATCATCATTACCAAGACCATTGTCAACACATCTAGACTCTCATGAGTCTCACAGAGACAGAAGTCACAAAAGGCTGCACACCTCAAGAAACTAAAAAAAAAACATTTGTACAGCAAATAGCATACTATGTTCGATTCCTATTGGGCATTTCAAGGCCTTAGCGCCATGTGTTCATCCCCTTTAAAAGCAGAACTATTACTTTTGCGAGTAATGGATCAAAGATGCAGAAACAGTGAATAATGGTAAGCTGACAGTGTACAAGTGTGCTGCTACCAGAAGTGGGCACTCTGCTCTTGACCCAAGAAATTGTGTATGTCTCTTTCTAAACAATACAGTATCTACGTTATCTGATGAATACCATCCTGGCTCCCAAAGTTCTTGCCTACTATTGACAAATCACACACCTCGACTACATTGTTTAGAGCATCAAGAAAGAAATTGCTGGGAGGAGTTGCCAAGTAGTGTAAGATGGAGGCTACATTTTACGCGAGCTCCTTGCCAGTTCCGAGAATCCTGCTGAATCCGACCCTTAGGCTACCTTTTTTCAGCCGTAACTACCGGTGCGGTGGCCCATATACTAAACCATTTTTGGCCCACCGGAGCCCATCCAGGGAGCCCTGGATGAGAGACAATTTTGTCGATGGACAGCCTGGGTGTTCATAAGACCTGCCTGGAGACGTGTCTGCTGGTGACAAACATCACCTGAAGCTGTGAAATCACAATGGTGAACCTCCCTGTGCATCAACTCCTGGGTCGTGCAAGGGAGAGAAGACAGCCAAGTGGCCGGGGTGTGGCACGAAGCCGCTTTCATTTCCAAGAGCTGGCTGGAAACAGCAGAACAGGTACCTTAGAGTGGAGGAGCCGGACTGGGCGCCACATGTGGCCAGGGCTGCAACTGCAGACTGGGTGAGCCGACTATGGAGCAACCTTTTCTCCGATGCAAAAATCCATGTTGTGGCCCCTACTCTTGTACCCTTTGTCCTACCCAAGCCCATGCAGGTAGCCAGGGATAAGAGAAAAGCATTAGGCAAAAACGACATGTCGGAAGACTGGACTGCTGCCAACGTACCCATCCGGAGCTGCAATCCCACAGCGGCGATCCATCTTTACCTCCGTATTGACTCTTGGGGCACAAAGGAAACAGCCACATGGGAGGGGAGTGGTGGGGACCGCTTTTCATGTTTTGGCAGCCACATCAAATTGTGACAGCCAAATTGGTGGGCCAGAGTAGAGGAGATTGGATAGGCAGCATGGGCATCCAGGACTAAGATTACAGCCCAGGTGGGCCGGGACCCACACACGATGTCTCGCCCCAAAGGTAGAAGACTGGGTACATGGCTTCAACCTCAGGAGGTGATCCCCCTCTGGGACTCCAGAAATCCTGGGAGACTGCTACAGCCAATGGGGGGGGCCAGTGACGGCCCAGCCTTACTCCACGCCTGATCACCGTGGCGTCTCAGGAGGACATCTGGAGAGAGGAGTGGAGAGAAAGTGCCCCAGCACTGGGCCAGTAAGACATGGCCTCGCAGAAACACGCGCGGGCAGATGTCCCTTGCATTGTGTGTAGGGAGGACCCTCCCAGCTGGTAGACCTGCCAGATGGCATGGGGGACCAGCACCCAGAGAAATTCCTCACAGAATAGTTCAGAACCAGGGTCCCGGATTGTGAGCTATCCCCCTACTTCGTTCTGGAAAGAGCACACAGAGCGCTGGCCCCATGCCCTCTACTGGTGACACAGCCTAGAGCCATTATCATTAGGTTACTGAACTTTTTAGGTAGAGACTCTATCCCACGGCAGGCACGCCAACATCAAGACGTCCTTTGCACCAACTCCAAGTTTATGCTCTTCCCCGATTACACAGCTAAGTGCAGCTCCTTCGTAAATGTTTCTTAGAGGTTAAGTGGAAAGTCAGGCTATGTACATTGAATGTGCTGATGTACCCTGCCAAACTAAAAGTTATGTATCAGTAGGGAACCATTTTTATTTTAAAGTCCAGAAGAGACCTGGATCTGAGCGTCGGAGATGAAATAACTGCCCATATCAACAAAGGAGCCAATGACATCTCGGGAGACTGAAGGGGGTCAACCATCCCACTCGAGGCTGAAATGCAGCAGACTGATAGGAGGCCAAATATGGTTATAACAGGAGGATAAACATAGGGCATCCTCCTCACAGAGCTCTGGTGAGTACCAGGGAGGGGACCCTACTAGTGGATAATGAGATATTATTCCGCGGTATAAAGGAGGGGTTTAGTTTCCTTCCTTTCTTTCCTCCATGTAGAGCTACAAGTGTTTTCTCATTCACGGAGGGAGAAGAGACACATTGCCTCTGGGGAGAGGGGCTGGCCCGAGGCAAACCACTCCCCACTACACAAGATTATTGTGGTTACTTTATTTTGCTTTAGTATTACATTGTATTGTATGTTGTTTCTATTGGGGTTGCTTTTTTAGAGGTGAAAAATGCTTCCACTTAGAGGTGTTGAGTAGAGGGTTGTTGGGGGGAGAGTTGGGTACTTAAGTGTTGATTTGGTCACAATACTACATCTCATGCAAGACAGATTGCGGACCCCAGTCAAAAGGGCGCAATTACCTGCCATGACCTCTGGCAACAACACCATCCTCTACAAGCAATTGTCTTGGAATTTCAGTGGGTTGATGGATAAAATAAAATGCACAACAATCTTTCGACAGGCCCACAATCTGGTCCTAGTGGTTCCATTGTTGCAAGAGAAACATTTTCTTGGGAATAGGGGTGCCTTTTTGGACACTATGTCTTTAATCATGCAGGGTTCACTAGGGGTTCCAGAGGAGTTACTTTTCCCTTGATGGTCATGGACACTATCTAATATGCCATAGATAGATATGTGGTGGTTACGGGCTTCCTGTTTGGCATTCCATTGGCAGTAGTGTCTGTGTATATTCCACGGACCCTGCAGGCGTCTACGATGAAAAATCTGATGAAAGTTATCACCTTGGGCATGGATGAGGAGCTTATCGTAGGGGGGATTTCAATGATGTCATGTACCTACAACTTGATTTGAAAAGAGGGGCTAAACCATTGCACCATTGGCGGAGTCCCTGCAGATATGTAATCCTTGGAGAGCAAAGAACAAGTCGGCATGTGAGTTCACATATTATTCTCACTCCCATAGGTCACATTCAAGACTAGACTACTTCTTCCTCCCAGCTGCTGGACTCTGATAGTCATCAGGGGCTACAATTCATGCTGGGGTACTGTTGGGCCAATCCCCGATTTAATTAACTATGGAGCTGGGGAGGTGTAGGTCTAACATGCACTGGAGCCTTTAGTTTGGGTGGCTGAAGGATGTTAGGTTTTAAGAACACATGAAGAAAAAGATAGAACTCTACTTAAGAGCAAGCTCCACAACAGAAGTCTCCCTAATTACATTGTGGGAGGCAGTGAAAGCAGTTCTTTGGGGGTTAATAATGGCAGACTCGCCATTCAGGTAACAGAGACCGAATTGCCACATCGCTGGAGCGAGTGGCAAAGGGTTCCCATTTATCTTAAACCACTTCTGCTCAGGAGACCTTGCGCTCTTTCACTTTTTAATCAGCTAAATTCGCCTTTGAGTCACACAGCGCTCACCTTGTCAATCACCCCCTTCCTCGGTCCACCACTGACGTAGTCAGATTGTTGTGGAGGGAAGGCGGGACCGGAAGTGATTACAACTTCCCCTCGCTTGCGGCGCAGGTTAGCAGGCTAGTTGTTCTGCCCACCCTTAGTAGAAGAACTGAGCATTCACACGCGCTGGCAGACTCGCCACTCAGGTAACAGAGACTGAATTGCCACATCGCTGGAGCGAGTGGCAAAGGACTCCCATTGATTTTAAACCACTTCTGCTCAGCAGACCTTGCGCTCTTTCACTTTTTAATCAGCTAAATTCGCATTTTAGTCACACAGTGCTCACCTTGTCAAACACCCCCTTCCCCGGTCCACCACTGACATGGTCAGATTGTTGTGGAGGGAATGCGGGACCGGAAGTGATTACAACTTCCCCTCGCTTGCTGGCGCAGGTTAGCAGGCTAGTTGGTCTACCCTGTTTTACCATAAAAGAACAATGCCATTCTGTTCGCGCAGCGGACGTGCGCAACGGGCGCACCGAAGGCGCGCCAAAGACAAACTCGTCTGTGCCCGTCAGTGCCAGAACTGGCCCAGGGCCAGGAATCGCTGCCCCCCCTCCCTCAGCCCCTAGAATTTACACTCGGGAGACACTACTAAACCTCAGACAGGTCACAAATACACCAAGCCTTCACTTATTTTCCCTGGAGGAACAACAAAGCAACTGCACTCACTGCTTCTACACTCTATCACTATCTCCAAAGATAATCTCACCCCCCATCGAGCACTCAATCAGCATGGCCCTGCTGAACTGCAGGTCCCTCCCCAAACACTCCTTGGAAATCAATATGCTTCTCCAAGACACAGAACTAGATGTTCTGTTTCTGACAGAAAGTTGGCTATCCCCAAGCTCAGAGCCAGACGTCGTTCAAGCCCTCCCCGCAGGATACCTCACCCCCTCACCCAACGCCTCGACAGAATCACTGGGGAATCACAATCATTCACAAAAGTCACCTCTCCTGCCGCATACTAGACAGCCCGATTCTTGATTGTGAAAACGTTCATTTTATCATCCAACTCTCCCCTTTAAAATCACTTTCGGGCATTCTCCTGTACCGCCCACCAGGAGCACATGGACAGTTCTGTAGCTCCCTGATGGAAGCCATCATCTCACGTGCCTGCTCCTCTTCCAACTTTAAAATACTGATAGATCTAAACCTCCACATTGATGACCCTTCGGACAAAGTGGCAGGGGACCTAACACTTGACCTGGTTTCCTACCACCTTCTCTTGAAAATCCACCAAGCCACACATGTAAAAAGCCATTTACTAGACCCCATCTTCTCAAACACCACCGAATTAAAAACGAGCACCTTTCAACATCCTGAAACTTAGTGACACCCACCATCACCTCCATCACTAACTTAACACCTCCCTAGAACTGGGCACCCTCCCACCAATTGGAAAAGGGCTACAGTTAGAGCACTGTTAAAGAAATCCCATCTGGAACCCCTAGAGCTGGGTAACTACCGGCCCATATCCTTATTGCCTGGAATCAGCAAGGTGGCAGAGAAATTCGTTAACCAACAGCTCTCCGGCTTCATCGAATCCAACAGACTCCTACACCGCTCACAGACAGGCTTCCGGCCTGGCCAGGGCACAGACACCACCCTGATGGCAGTGGTGGAAGAGGCGCGAATGGTCCTGGACGCAGGTGGATCTGCAGCAGTGATCCTCCTAGACCTAAGCGCTGCCTTTGACACGGTGGACCACTCGATACTTGTCCATCGTCTAAGCAGAATAGGAGTCACAGGTTCAGCAATATCCTGGCTCAAATCTTTTCTAGAATATAGAACCTTTCAGGTCGCCGAAGGCAACATTAGATCCAGAGCTGTGCCACTCCAATAAGGGGTGCCTCAGGGCTCATCCCTAAGCCCTACACATTTCAACGTGTATATGTCCCCTCTGGAGGAAATTGTAGCTCCTTTCGGCATCAACCTGGCCACGTATGCCGACGACACCCAACTCGTGGTCTCTCTAAATCAGACGGACCACTGCCAGGAAAATCTATGCTCCTGTCTGAAAGAAATCTCCAGATGGATGAGCAAATCTCTTCTCAAACTAAATGGAGACAAATCAGAGATCCTAGTGCTAGGCAATCAATCTAAACTCACCACAAAACTTTTGTGGCCATCGTGCATGGGACCAGCTCCCGCTCCCAAAAAAGAAATAAAAAGCCTGGGTGTCTAGCTCGATCAGGACCTCAATTTTCAAACACAAGCTAGGATATCCGC
Organism: Lissotriton helveticus; assembly: GCF_964261635.1. Lineage (NCBI taxonomy): Eukaryota > Metazoa > Chordata > Amphibia > Caudata > Salamandridae > Lissotriton > Lissotriton helveticus. The sequence goes on from NC_136070.1 coordinate 647,454,715, forward strand.
GGGAACCTGCTTTGGTCTCCAACGCACGACACGTAAAATCCTTCCCCTTTTAACCCCCACTCCAGAACACTCCTCATTCAGGGTCTCATCCTGTCCAGACTGGATTACGGAAACGACCTATATCTTTGCGCCCCGAAATCCTTCATAAACAAACTTCAACTTGTCCAGAACTCTGCAGCTAGGCTGCTAACTGGCACAAAAAAACGATGTCTCGCTAAGCCTGCCCTAAACTCCGTACACTGGCTCCCAATCCATGAGAGAATCAATTTCAAATCCCTCTGTATTACACATAAAATTCTACAGGACAAGGGCCCCCCAATCTTGAGATCCCTGATCAAACCATACAAAGCCAACAGGAAGCTAAGATCCGACCACCTCTTTCTGGCAAACGTTCCAAGAATTAAGAAAGCGCAGTCAGGAGGACGCCTATTCCCATACAATGCCTCCAAGCTCTGGAATTCCCTTCCTCTCAACATTCACAGGGAAACCAACCTACTAAAATTCCGTAAGCTCCTGAAAACCTGGCTGTTCCCTTAGGTCTCTTCTGTTCCCGAGCTAATTCCACGAGTCCAGCACTGGGACGCCCCCGGGTAGCTACGTGCTTTACAAATCCACTTCCAATTCCAATTCCATACCCTGTGGGAGGAGAAAGAAAAGTACAGCACTGGAAAGGCAGATTGGGGAATTCGAATATCGCCTGAACCAAATGATAGATCATGACACATTTTGTAGTCTAGAGGCTACTAAGGAGGCCCTTAAACAGAAACTGATGACTCATGCCAGGACACCAGTGTCTGATTTTTTAAAACCAAGAGTACGAATTTGAGGCAAGACAGGAAAATAGCTAAACAGGCTTGCAGCCAACTCTGGAAGACAGGTTTGTTCCATAGACAAGGGGCCCGACAGTGAGGTGACCCATTACAAATCACACATTACTATCAGGCACTTTACCAATCAAAGCCGCCGGGCGGGTTGGAGCAACAAAACCTCTTAGCTGCAAACCTGGTCATGCCGAGGCTCTCCAGCAGTGAGAGGGTGAATTTGGATGCTCACATGTCGAAGGAGGAGTTATATGCAGCCTTGTAGGAGATGCAATCTGAGAAGGTACCTGGTTCAAATGAATTCACGATTTGCAATTCTTGGAAATGTTTGCATCAACACTACTCTCACTTCCTCATGAAGGTTGAAGCTGCAGAGACAGCTTTGCTACTTCCTTATGATATCTGGAGTGCCTCAGTGGTAGCCCTCTCCAAACCATAGAGCCACCTACAGACTGCGAGTCTTACAATCTGATCTCCCTAATAAATATTTAAGTCAAAATAGTTGCAAAGGCCTCAGCAACCAGGCTACTGAAACAGGTGAAACCCCTAGTGCACTGCGATCAAAATGGCTTTATGCCAGTCAGAAGCACAAGCCTTGTCTTAGGAGGCTAAATATGTACTTGGACTACATACATTCTGTATCTGACCACACAGCCATGATGCAACTTGACTTTGAGAAGGCCTTTGGCCCATTTTAATGGTCTTTCCTCCACAATATCTTAAAAAAATATTAATTTTGGTCCTAGATTCCTTTAGTATGTGAGGTTGTTATACATGATGCAATGGGCAAGGGTCAGAGTGAACAGGATTTACTCACAGCAGTTCCAGATAGGCAGAGGCCTGCTGTCTCCTCTCCTGCTCACTCTTGCAACTGAACCACATGCCAAATAGATTGGCGGGACGTGCAGGTGGGGAGCTTGAGGTATGGCGGAAAATTAGAGGGCTGCATCTTTTTGTATGCAGACAATGTCCTCCTTTATATCCCGTGCCTAAACCAATCCATCCTAAAGCTAATTTATATTCTAAAAATCTGCAAAGAAGTGTCAGGCCTGAGGGTGAACTGGGGGAATCAGCCATAAACCCTATGGTGGGTTCTGCTCCAGATTTACTTTCAGATTCCCCGGCGAGCTGGAGTTTTTAAATACTTGGTGTTAGACTTGTCAGTCTTATGGTGGTCTTACCTCAATCTTTTAGGCTGCACATTTCGCTGAATATTTTGTTGCCCTAGTACTTTGAGCACTTTACCACTGCTAATCAGTGCTAAAGGGCATGTGCTTCTTCCCTAAACATGTGTGCAATTGGTGTATACTTAATTGACCTATTTAATTTACTTGTAAGTCCCTTGTAAGTTGGTATACCATATACCCAGCCTCTGTAAATTGACTGCCGCTAGTGTGCTGCAGCCATGATTGTCCCACCAACAGAAGACGCCTGTCTAACCCATCTCGGGCTGCCACTGCAGTGCCTTTGTGGGCAGTTTACTGCCACTTCGACTTGGCATTTAAAACTAATTTCCAAGCCTTAAACTTCCATTTTATTGCATATAAGTCACCCCTAAGGTATGCCTTAGGTAGGCTTAAGGCAGGGTGGTATGTGAGCAAAAGGTAGGACATTTACTTTATAGTTTGCATGTCCTGGTAGTGACAAACAGCATATTTCATTTTTCACTACTGTGAGGCCTACTCCTCTCATAGATTAGCTTCTGGAATTCCTTAATACACTTTTTAAGCTATAATTCCTGATCAGAGAGGAGTAGCTGTTTCCTGTTTCATATGTTTGAATGGTAGTGATAAACCCTACTTACTGGTGACGTTGAATTTAACATTACTATTTTAGAAATTCCACTTTTAGAAAGTGGACATTTCTCTGCACTTACTGCTTTGTGTGCCTGACAGCCCGTCTCCAATGCATGTCTGGGGTGACGGACAGCTATTTTTTGTGCATTCCCTCTAGACAGCCACAACACAGGAAGGATAGGTGGGTTTGAGTACCCATCTACATACATCTGCATTCTGATGGCCTTGCCTGGGCTGGATGGAATGGAGAGGTTAACACTTCACTTGAATAGGTAGTATCCTGTCCCCACACAAAGGACTGATTACCCCCCACCGATAGCCTGGCAGACAGGTCTGGCCTATAAGGGGAACATGTGCATTTAAGAGAGCTGCTTTGAAGTCATCCCACGCCACAACAAAGGCACTTTTGGGTATAAGTACTGGGTTTCTGACCAATCCCCCCCCCAAAAAAGAAAATTAGGCACTTCTGGATCTTGAACTTGAATCTTTGTTACAAGGACTGTTGTGCTGTTTAAATAACTAATCTTTGGACTGCAGGCTTGGAAGGTTTGCTTTTCTCTCGTGTGTCCCTGCTGTCTGCTGCTCTTTGACTCTGCTGAAGGAGAACTGGACTCAATCTTCCCTACAAGTGATCTCCAAGGGCTTGTTGGCTTGCCTCCTCTTGCTTGAGACTCAGGGATATCAAAGTTTCTACCCCTACTCCTGCGCCTGAACTCACTGGATGTGGCCCAGATACTTGCTGCACGGAATTTGATGCATCTTCTGTCTGTGTATATCAGAACGGGTGCATCGATCCGGTTGCGCAAGTAAAATGAGCACATCACATTGGAACCAGCACTTTGCCTTCAGAGATCGATGCATCAGACAGAGTACACCGCCACTGCTGCTTGGTGAGATTGATGCATCCCCTCGACTGCGTGGTAAAATCCGATGCGACAAATTGTTTGACACTTCTTGACTCCAGCACCTGTCTTCAGAGCTGACGCATCGCCTTCACTAGATGGCGCAGATCGACACATCTCACTGTTTGCAATCAGGAAAGGTGCTTTGTTCACTAGGTCCAGCGTGGATTCTTTAGCTGGCCTGCACTTCCATTTGGTCAGCCTGATATTTGACTTTGACCTCGCCCAGCACGACTTAAAGTAACCTTTTTAGCACTACTTGCCTCTAAGCACTTTACTGCATTTATGGCTTTAAAATTTAATATCTCAAACTCTGTACATTGGATTTTTGTCATTTTGGTCTTATTTTCTTTATAATATGATAACCTGCTTTTTCTCAACCTGTTTGGAGTCTTTTTATGGTGTATTCATTGTGTTACTGTGTGTGTGTTGCACAAATACTTTACACATTGCCTCTTTAGATAAGCCTCACCAGAGGGTAAGCACATGTTATCTTTAAGTGTGGCTCTAGCTTACCCTGACCAAGGTTATGGCTTCTGCTTGGACAGGGTGCATACTTTTGCCAATCAGAAACCAATTGTCTAACATTAGAGCATGCGCATATCAAAAGACCCACAGGAACACTGGGACAGGATAATCACCCCTTTGACTTGAAAATTTAAGTGATATATGGCAAGATGGAGCTCCCTCACCCGATCATTATGGGGCATATAGCCCTCCTAAAAATAGTGGCCTTGCCATAGCTGTTATAAGTTTTGCAACACTAGCCCCACAAAATCTGTACCCATTCATTTACAACCCTACTGGCCAACATCAATAGCTACAAGTAGGGAGGATCGCACTGTGAATCTCCCATAAGAAGTGCATACAATCCCCTTATGATGGCAGACTAGGGGCAGTAGACATCAGACTGTATTACTAGTCGGTCCACCTGCTTGCGATTAATGAGTGGATCTTTGGGGATCGGGGGGACCCAGCTACGAGATTCGAGCGGATTCTCTTAACCGGGCAGGACCCAGGGTTTTGGCTGTATGGGGAGTACCCCCTGCCCACTCTCCCGGCTATTTCAGCCATTCCTGTGATTAGCTGGCAAGAGGCACTGCAGTAGGTTAGATAGTGGAAGGTGCCCACTATGAATAAGCCACTCTGGATTAGTACATGGCTAAAACGGTAGGGGTCCAAGGGCACTGAGATAAGTTGGGGATCCCTAAATTGGGAGATGTCTGGCAGACACACCATATGATGATCTATGATCCACTCAAAGCTTAATATGATTTACACATATCCCAGTTCTTTCTTTATCTTAGAGCGCTGACATGCACCAGTTAGGCTTCTAGACACACACCAACTAGAATCAGCAAAGGAATATAAATACTTGGGTGTTCTACTAGATAACAAAGGCTCCTTCAACCCTCATATGGAAACACTGAAACAAAAAGGTAATACAATATCCTTCACCAAGAAAACTTTAAAAAAGTGATTACCGGGCCCTCTCGGAGCCCTCTATTAGAGATTATCCAAGTCAAACGCCTGCCAACTATAACATACGGGAGCGAGGCCATGAGAGGAAGAGATACCACTACTGTGAAAGAATAATCACCAGCTCATTTAGAACAATCTTCAGTCTCCCGAAATACACCTCCCCAGCCCAAATAAGGATAGAGTTTGGGTTACAGAAGCATTTACTGGCCAGAAGGGGTGCATTTATAAAATGCTGGCACAAGATCACAGGGGCAGAGCAAGATACACTGAACTGGCAACTTTGGGTTGAACTATCACTAAGAAAGAACTTACCGGTGGGAATGTCTCTTAGAGATTCCCTTGGTCTGGAAAACCTATGGGCAACATTAGTGTCCCACACCAGCTTAAGGGAAGTGGTTAACAAGACCATCAAAGCACTGTCAATGGAAGAAGCTAAGCCTGCACTTGGAAAGAGAGTACATGCCTGGTACGTACTAAACAAATATGTAGAAGGCAAACTACCAAAATATTTTAGTTATGAATTCAATATCCATCTGAAAGAGAAATGTTTACAATAGAGGATGGGTATAATTCCGATCTTACCACACCTTCCACCATGGAAGAGGAAACCCAGAGACAACATATGTCACTATGTAGCCTCGGAACGGAAGATCTTGCACACATAATTTGCAACTGCAAAAGCCTAGTATAAGAATAACATCTCCTCTTGCTACCTCTTTTTAATCTATACGGGATCTGTTCCTGCAGACAGGCAGTGCTGATTTGTTTCATATCTGTCAACACGCAATTGACCTGTTGATTTACTAAATTTCTCAATATTGCAAAGAAGAGACTGAAGTTAGAGCCATTCTAGCCCGGCACATTGCACAACTCCAGTAAGCATTACAATACAGCCAACACACAACAAAGGACTGCTTAGCGGAAAGACAATCATAGGAGACACTTGGTCCCACGAATCTCATAAGCCTAGTCTGCATAGCGGCACTTCACACAAGACTTATTTATATGCAAATCTATGCAAGATTCCTTTTCAGGCAAAACAACATTGGCACGGGAAAGTACAAATGGGGCACAGAGCACCTTTCTTTCGATTTTAACCCAAAGAATCACTAAATGGACATACATGGCCAAATAAGGCCCTTTTAACGTTCATTTTAACCTTGCTATTTAACACAGTCAATCCTATTTAATCACTTATGCTATGTGTATGTAACCGTTTTAATTAATGATGCATAATCAAAATTACCAATTGGCGGTCAGGCACAATGCACACATATCAGCTCTCACAGAGGACAGCCCATAAGAAATATGACTCATGATGTCAGCTATTGGTAGGAAGGACAGATCTTGCTTATACAGAACTCTGGTGATAAACGTTCCAGATCTGCTAAACAAATTGCAGGAATTAGACCTGCGACCCTTGGATTATAACAAATGGATTGAGGCAAACAATGGCAACTGGAGAATTAGAAATATTGCCTTGCTTTAGAATAGAGCAGGTTAAATACTTTCCGAGAATGTATTACACCCCTGACAGGCTGTGGAGGATGGGGAGAGACAGCAGCCCTGAAGGTCTCAATTGCGGACAGGCCAGAGGTTCTCTTATGCATGTGGTATAGGAATGCCGGGTCATTCAGGTGTATTTTAACCTGCTTTTCTCCAACCTAGAAATGGTATGTTGATTTCTGATAGAATGCAACCCCATATTGGGAATCATGGAAGTATTCCACGGATGGGATGGGTAAGGGGGCAAAAAATGATGGCTGGGATAGGTTGTGCTTTGACTAAACGTCACATAGCGGGCCATTGGGGATCCATGAGGCCTCCCCAATCTCAAACCGGCTAAGAGGGATGGATTACTGCTCTTTAGTTAAGGAAGCAGTGTATAGGTCCAGAGGATGCTCACAAAAGTATGATAGACTCTGGGGACTGTGGAAAGAGCAGCAAAAAATACCCAGAGTAGACAACCCATAGGAAGTTCTTGGGGGAAAGCGCAAGGTTGTCTGGAACATAGATCCCACCATAGTTTACCGGACTGGTCGCAGTTGACTTAAGTGGGGTCTACTTCATGGTATTCTGGAAATAAAAGAGTTGTTGTGCAACGGTGCAGTGTTACAGTATTGTGATCTTAACGTTGTTACAAATTCAATCAAAAGATTTTTTGAAAAGAAAGAAATTACTATCCAACTGCAAGACAAATCAACAAGAATTGCCCCTTGTGCAATAGCTGTTCTCGAATCAGGGTGAAATGCAGCAATTAAACACCACTAATCTGTTCACTTCACAGTTAAACCCGGACCTGCAGTTGTGCGAGCTGGATTTTACCACAACTTTTAATGTTATTGATTCCAGTCCTACAAACTAGTATGGAATTTTAGGGCTGGCAGAAATCCCTCAATATGGTGAGCTGTATGTCTGCTAGGTCAGTGGAGTACATGCCTACACTGCCCTGTCCACATGGAGTACATTATTTGATGGGCTGGCCCATCCATCAACGCTCCAATATTTCTGATGTTCAGATTATACAAATATCTCTGCATACATACATGCAATACCAGTGCAGTGTGAAAAGGTTACCTAGAAAGAGCTGGGACTGCTGTTGTGGCTGACGTATTCTTAGAGAATCATATTACATGTTTCTGGATCAACAGCTATTGGTTAAGGTAGGCACCTACTTTTTGGTGCTGGTGCATTTTTCTAAACTATTCATCTAGTCTGAGCATTTCATTGCCTTGCTTTTGTTAGCCACTGAGCATCTTCATCACACCTGTCATACCCCTCAGGCAATAAGCAGAGCCCTACGCAGTTACTGGCTTGGATAATTTAACAAACATTTGCAATACAATAGGTCTTCGTTTTGCGAGAGTTAGAGCTATTGACATTGTAAATGACAAAATCTTTTACCTATGTGTCTTGTTTTGGACTGTAGTGGATGTGTGTGGTGCTGAGATGTATTATGTGGGTTGTATTGGAATTGTTAGTCGTGGAATTGTGTGGGATGGAATTGTATGGTGTGTTTCTGTGGTGGAATTATGTGGCATGGTGAATAGAAAGGGGTGAGAGCTGGACAGAATAGATAGAAAGGAGGATGCACAGGAATAGGTAGTTTGTGCACGAAGTGATGATTGAATTTGAGATTGAGGAGCAGAAAGAGAGTGTGAGAAAGAAGGGGAGAGCAAGCCAGAGATTCATAAAGAAGGAGCACATGTGTACGCAGAATACACCAAAAGAAGAGGAGGAGAGCATGGGTATGAGGGATGGAACATTTTTGAAAAGGCCAGGAAAGATACTGTGCTGGAAGACATGAATTGAACCATATGAGAGAGGCAAGAACAGAGGGTGAGGGAGCGAGAGAGAAGGGTGAGAGAAAGTAAGAGACAGAGAGAGATGGAGGTACGAGTAAAAGTGGCCCATATGGGGGAGGCGAGAGTTGGACCAGTGCAGAGCGTGAGGTGGTACGGGAAGGTAGCCTGTGTGAGCAGGCAGTATAGAGAGGAGACAGGGAGTATGAGGGAGGGATGAAAGGGGCGGTGGGATTTAGATGAGAGGGGGTACCGGGAGTGTGAGGGAGAGATGAGGGGGCAGTGAGTATATAGGGGAGAGATGACAGGGCTGGTGATAGTACAAGTGAGAGATGTGGTAGATTGGAATTCTTTGTTGCAGAATTGTGTGGCGTGGTATGAAGTTGTGTGGTGGAGATATGTGGCATGGTATGCAGTGGAATTATGTAGACAAAATTGAAGAGCGACGATGGTGGCAGCAAATGGGAACCTTATGGACCGGCGTAAACCCATATACTAGATGCAGTACGTCTCAATTTGAGATACTTGAATAGCGCTACAATGCTTTGCCTTTGCTAGCGCACATGTGTTCTCTTCCGTGTTCTCAGAGTGAGGCAGAGAGCAAGCTAGAGCGACCAAGCAGATATTGTGGTTTATGAATCGGTGGTAGCAGTATGCCCATTAAAGAAAATGGCTGCGTGTGCTTTGGCTACGATATAGGGGCAATGGAAAAAATTGTAGATGCAGAAATTATAAGTGCTAATACATGTGCAACATGTCATCATGCCCATGGGACAATGCCCATGAAAGCAGCACACGTGTACAAAGGTAATCTTAGGAAAATCACCTGTACATGCAATTACAGTATAATCCCATTTAAGAAAAGAAACATATGTAGAAGGTTTCTTCAGATGAGATAATGATTGTAAAATGACTTCCACTTTTGCCAAAATGTTTATAGTGTGGTACAGTTGGGTTTTCCACTCATTTCCATACACATGCCAACCTTTTCACCCACATTTACTTTCTAAGAAAAATTGCAGATGTTCACATTTTATTGAACAGGCGGCACACGGAGTGAGAGGCTGCTTCAGTGTGCGCCACGTTGTGCACTGAAGAACAAGTTACTTACCTTCGGTAACGCTTTTTCTGGTAGATACAATATCTGCCTGTGGATTCCTCACCTTGTGAATATCCCCTTGCGGCAGCAACATCCGGAAATTCTTTTTGTAGCCTCGCGCCGACGTGGACTTGGACGTCATAGAGACACGGCATCGCACGCGACTCCGGTGACGTCACCGACGCCTACATTAGGCCCACGCCGGCGTGATGACATCAGTTCCCTTTTTTCCGCGTCGTCGACGCTAACGGTTTCGGGATACTCGGTAGCTTTTGGTAACTCTGTTACTGTTTTTCTTCGTTTCTTTGTTCTCTTGCCTCTTTGTCTCCCTATAATGTCGACAAAGAAGACTGGATTTAAACCCTGCAGGGAGTGCGGGAAAATGATGTCCGTTACGAACCCACACCAGGACTGTAGTTGGTGTTTAAACTCCGACCACGACGTAGATGGATGTTCGCCGTGCCAAAATATGAACCCAAAGGCCCTGCGAGAGAGGGAGACCAAACTTCTTGTGGCGAAACTGAAAGCCGATAAAGGAAAGAAGTCTTCAAGATCCCGCTCGAGGAAGTCGAGGTCGAGGTCAAGATCAAGTTCTTGAGAGGCATCGGCTTCGAAGTCCTCGTCGGATCATGCTTCGAGGTCGCATAAGAAGCACAAGAAAAGGAGACATGAGTCTCGATGTCATTCGGGTGAGAAGTCGGGCTCGAAGTCGAGGTTGCCCAAGAAGGTTAAATCGAAGGTATTTCCACCGCAAGGCACACAGACGGACAGTAGACATATACACAGTATACACAGTACAAATATCAAGGTAACACACACAGTGTGAAGCAAATGCAATAAAACATTTGAAATAAACAACTCCTTGACAATAAAATAAATACATTACAGAAACTCTGGTATAGAAGAGTGGACAACGGGGAGGCGGGTGGGTCAGTGAGGAATCCACAGACAGATATTGTATCTACCAGAAAAAGCGTTACCGAAGGTAAGTAACTTGTTCTTCTGATAGATACATCTGCCGTGTGGATTCCTCACCTTGTGAATAGAGTCCCACAGCAGTCCCCACTCCCGGAGGAGGGTGTCCACTCTTCTAAACCAGGAAATTCTGGAGGACAGAGCACGCAAAGTGGCCGTCCCTCCTCACTTCGGAATCCAAGCAGTAATGCTTCGCGAAAGTGTGGAGGGAAGACCAAGTCGCCGCCCTACAAATATCCTCTACAGGAACACCTCTAGCCAATGCTGAGGTTGAAGACTTAGCTCTTGTAGAATGAGGCCTTATACCCTCTGGTGGTTCCTTACCGGCCAAAGAGTAGCAGATCTTTATACAGAGGACGATCCATCTTGACAAAGTTCTTTTAAGGACCGCTCTTCCTCTTTTGCAGCCAGCAAACCCTATGAAGAGCTGGTCATCCAAACGATAGTCTTTAGATCTGTCCAAGTAAAAGGACATCGCCCTTTTGGGGTCCAGACGATGTAACCTCTCCTCCTCCTTGGAAGGGTGTGGGGGAGGATAAAAGGAAGGGAGGGTAATGGATTGACCAAGGTGGAAAGGAGTAACCACCTTTGGAAGAAAAGCAGCCCTGGTCCTAAGAACCATTCGAAAAGCATGAATGGTCAAGAAAGGGGGCTTGGAACTAAGAGCTTGAAGCTCACTTACCCTCCTTGCAGAGGTTATTGCAACGAGGAAGACTGTCTTAAGAGTCTAAAACCTCAAAGGACATTTGTGAAGAGGCTCAAAAGGAGCACCCATCAAAAAGGTCAAAACAAGATTTAAGTCCCACTGAGGCACAATAAAAGGAACAGGAGGGAAATTATTTGTGAGACCATTTAAAAACCTTAAAACCACAGGAGATTTGAAAAGAGAAGGCTGATCAGGCAAACAGAGAAATGCCGACAGCGCAGAAAGATAGCCCTTAACTGTGGCAACAGCATGCCCTTGCTGCGCCAGAGAAAGGGCAAACTGGAAAATATCTGACAAATGGGCTCTCAAAGGGTTAATAGATTTTCCTCCACACCAAGTGGCAAATTTCGACCATCTATAAGAATAGATGGACTTAGTGGAGTCACGCCTGGCTGACAAGATGACATCCACCACGTCAGGCGGGAGAGAAAAGGAATTCAGGTTGCCCCGTTCAATCTCCAGGCAGGAAGATGTAATGTCTGGAGGTGGGGGTGTAGAACCTGCCCCTCCATCTGAGAGAGGAGGTCTGCCCTGAGAGGGAGACGGAGCGGCGGGTGAGAGGAGAGGTGGAGAAGATCTGTATACCACACCCTTCTTGGCTAGTCCGGAACGACCAATATGACTTGGGCCCGGTCTTGGCGAATCTTCCTCAGAACCCGAAGAATCAAAGGTATGTGAGGAAACGAGTAAAAGAGTTGTTTTCTCCAACTCAACTGAAACGTGTCCCCCAAAGCTCCTTGCATCGGATACTGGAGACTGCAGAACGACAGGCAGTGAGCATTCTCGCGAGTGGCGAACAGGTCCACCTGAGGAGTCCCCCACATCTGAAAGATGTCGTGAACCACCTCCGGGTGAAGCCTCCACTCGTGGTCGGCAGAAAACTGCAGACTGAGACTGTCTGCACGAGCGTTCAGAACCCCGGCCAGATGATTTGCCATCAGACAAATCTGATGGTCCTGAACCCAGGACCAGAGACGCAGAGCCTCTCTGCAGAGACACTGCGACCCCACTCCTCCCTGTTTGTTGATGTACCACATCGTGGTCGTGTTGTCCGTCAGGACCTGGACCGAACGACCACGAAGGGAAGGGAGGAAGGCCTTGAGCGCCAAACGTATCGCCCGCAATTCTAGAAGGTTGATGTGAAGTAACCTTTCCTCTGGAGACCAAAGACCCTTGACCTCCAGATCCCCCAGATGAGCACCCCACCCTAGAGTGGATGCATCCGTTATCACTGTGGCCACCGGAGGAGGCAACTGAAAAGGCTTCCCCTGAGACAGGTTGCCTTCCACGCCCCACCAAGACAGTTCCGCCGCAGCTTCTCTGGAGATCCTCACTGACTCCCTGAGATCCCCGTTGTGCTGATACCACTGCCTGCGGAGGCACCACTGGAGCGCCCTCATGTGCCAGCGTGCATGGTTGACCAACAGAATGCATGAAGCCATCAGACCGAGCAGGCGAAGGACCTTCAGGACTGGAACGACCGCTCCATTGTAAAATAAAGGAATCATTTCCTGTATGTCGCGAATCCTTTGAGGAGGAGGGAATGCACGACATACAGTTGTGTCCAGTACAGCACCTATGAACAGGTTGCGCTGGGAGGGCACCAGGTGAGACTTCGGTACATTTATCGAAAAACCCAACCTGTACAACAACTGGGTTGTCTCTCGCAGATGATGGAGCACTCTCTCTGACGACTCTGCTTTGATCAGCCAGTCGTCCAAATAAGGGAATACAGGAATCCCTGACCTTCTGAGATGCGCCGCCACCACTGCCATCACCTTGGTGAAGACTCGAGGCGCAGTAGTAAGCCCAAACGGAAGGACCGCAAACTGATAGTGCTGCGATCCCACCGTAAAACGGAGATACTTCCTGTGCGACTTCAGGATGGGGATGTGAAAGTACGCATCCTGCAAGTCGAGCGACACCATCCAGTCTTCTTCCAGCAGTGCCTGAAGAACCTGAGCAAGGGTGAGCATCTTGAATTTCTCTTGTTTCAGATAGAGATTCAAGATCCTGAGATCCAGGATTGGACGAAGTCTGCCATCCTTCTTGGGAATCAGGAAATACCGAGAGTAGCATCCCTGACCCCTTTCCTGCTCTGGGACCACCTCTATCGCACCCTTCCTTAACAGAGTCTGAACTTCCTCCTGTTGAAGCAACAGATGTTCCTCCGTGCAAAAACCTTGGCAAGGAGGGTAATTGGGAGGGAATTCCCGAAAGGGAAGTGCATACCCATTTTCTACGAGATTGAGAACCCAAAGATCTGATGTAACCGATTCCCAATCCCGTAGAAAGTGGGTAAGCCGACCCCCCACCGGACCCGCATGATACTGAATGGCGGATCTAGGGCTGCTTTTCTGTGGCTGGGGGGTTGGAGGAGGTGGAGGAGGAAGAGGCTTGACGCCCTCTAGGACGAGCCCTTTGCTTTCCCCTGTATGATCTATACAAGGTATTTTGCTGCTGCTGCTGTTGTTGCTGCTGCTGACCTTGTCTATAGGTACGAAAAGAAGAGCGTCCAAAACCTCTGAACTTTCTGGTCCTTGAACCTCTTACTTGAAGACCAAGAGATCTAGCAGTTGCTCTGCTGTCTTTAAACCTCTCTAAGGCTGTATCTGCCTTCTTGCCAAAGAGGCCAACTCCATCAAAAGGTAAATCTAATAGTGCAGACTGCACATCCACAGAAAAATCCGAGGATTTCAGCCAAGCTGATCTTCTTGTGGCAACCGCAGTGCCCATGATCCGTGCCACAGAATCTGCAGTATCTAGACCGCTCTGGATAACTTGACGAGCTGCCGCTTGAGTATACCTCCTCAAAGTCACCCCTGCAGTTCTCTGGAACCTTAGGAATCAACAAACGCATTGAGTCCATAAGTGCGTGCACATACCTCCCCATGAGACAAGTGGCATTCGTTGAATTTAACGCCATACTTGCAGAGGTGAAAGTTTTCTTGGCCACTTGATCCTGCTTCTTGGCCTCCTTGTCACCAGGCACTTGGGGAAAAGCACCAACCGACTTTTTAGAGCACGCAGCCTGAATCACTAGGCTTTCAGGAGAAGGGTGAGATGATAAAAAGACAGGGTCTTCGGGAGCCACCCTATATCTCCTTGCCACACTTTTTGAGACAGCAGGAGCAGAAAGAGACTTTTTCCACACCTCCATAATAGGTTCAGTTAACGCCTCATTAAATGGGAGTAACGGTCCCACAGCTGAGCTTGGTGAATGGAGTACTTCTGTAAGCAGATTTGACTTAAACTCAACAGTTGGTAATGCCAAACCTAAAAGTCCTGCAGCCTTCCTCATTACCACGTGATATGGCTGGACATCCTTCGAAGGCGTATCCGGACCTGATGGCAATTTCCACTCTGGGGAAAAATCAAGGCCACTAGCATCAGCCAGCTCTTCGAAACAATCCTCATCCAGCTCACCTTCTTCTAAGTCTGGGTGAGACTCGCAATATCTCCGTTCTTCCAGGAGGCGTTGAGCTTCCATCCTGGACCTCTCCTTTACACGGCTCGCAGTCGGATCCACCACCGACTCCGACGGAGCCAGAGCCGACGTCGGTACAGAATCCGAAGGCTTAGATGGATGTTCCAAAGATCTGCTTGGAGCTGGTGAAACCGGTACCGGAGTCGTCGACTTCGTTCTAGCCGGCGTCGACCTCGGCGCCAACCTCGGCGGAGCCGGGTACTGCCACAGCGGAGTCGGGGCTGGCATATACAGCATGAAAGGTGCCGGGGCATAAGAGTGAGGAACACCCAAATTAAATGCCATTGGACCCATGGGACCCGAAGTTGCACCAGAGGGGTACCATGATTTCGAGAATACCCCATACATAGCATTCAGCAACGCTGATGGATCCTGACCTGGTGCATGAAAAGGTGGATGATCACCCTCAGGCTGATCTTGAGGCAGATTCGAATCCGGCTCTTCAACAGGCGCCGATTCTTCTTCCTCATTAGGAACTTCCTCTACCTCTTCTTGAGCCGGAGACGGCATCGGAGTCGGATTGGAAACCGGAGTTGGAGATTGAACTTGTGACTCCGAAGGCGAGGTTTCACCTTCCCGATCCGAAACCTCTTGCGGTGGAATTACCTTCGATTTAACCTTCTTGGGCGACCTCGACTTCGAGCCCGACTTCTCACCCGAATGACGTCGAGACTCATGTCTCCTTTTCTTGTGCTTCTTATGCGACCTCGAAGCATGATCCGACGAGGACTTCGAAGCCGATGCCTCTCGAGATCTTGATCTTGACCTCGACCTCGACTTCCTCGAGCGGGATCTTGAAGACTTCTTTCCTTTATCGGCTTTCAGGTTCGCCACAAGAAGTTTGGTCTCCCTCTCTCACAGGGCCTTTGGGTTAATTTTTTGGCACGACGAACATCCATCTACGTCATTGTCGGAGCTTAAACACCAAATACAGTCCTGGTGTGGGTCCGTAACGGACCTCATTTTCCCGCACTCCCTGCAGGGTTTAAATCCAGTCTTCTTTGTCGACATTATAGGGAGACAAAGAGGCAAGAAGCAAGAAAACAAAAAAATGAAGAAAAACAGTAACTGAGTTACCAAAAGCTACTGAGTATCCCGAAACCGTTAGCGTCGACGACGCGGAAAAAAGGGAACTGATGTCATCACGCCAGCGTGGGCCTATTGTAGGCGTCGGTGACGTCAGCGGAGTCGCGTGCAATGCCGTGTCTCTATGACGTCCAAGTCCACGTCGGCGCGAGGCTACAAAAAGAATTTCCGGATGTTGCTGACGCAAGGGGATATTCACAAGGTGAGGAATCCACATGGCAGATGTATCTATCAGAAAGGCCCTACCTGCAGATTGGGCGGATGGCCAGGGACAATTAATCGCTTGCACTTTCAGTTCCACTAGAGTGTGGGGGGTGCAAGGCCACAGGAGTTAAAATCAGAGAACAATTAACAAGATTAGCCACAGAATAATTGAAACAAAGCCCCTAAGCAATTTGCAACAACCCCAGCTGCCAGGGTGCATTATGCAAATATCCAACACGATCACACTATGCTTCTCCCAGCTTTGAATAATTCTGAATTACCACATGCATAAACATTTACCACAGTTGTCAGTTCATCATGCTCAGAAAGAAAAAAAATGGAATGTAGCAAGTTACTGTTCGGAGCATGCTTTGTGAAATACACCCTGGCCTGCTACGAAGTGCCTATGTGGGATGAAAACACTGGTGGGTCTCTCAAAGAGGCGAGGCAGATATAAATAAGCACGTGGCCTTACACTCATAAGCTAAAAATATGTGCTTTTGCATAGTGTGCCGCCCCACTGATATTTTGGTGCTTCTGTTATTGCATCCAGATATATACTACAGCAAGTAACATTGCATATACAACAAGCCAGGGCTGTCAGCTTTGTCAATGGTATGTTTTTCTGTTGGCTATATCTGAGGGTAAACATGCTTGGTCCTTTTCAAATAATTTGTTTCCTTTTAAGTCTCTTCTCTCTCAAAGGGTGGATTTGCAAAGGTTAGTTTAAATAGGCCCTCTCCTGTTTTCTCCCGTGTTTAAAGAGGGATATTCAAGTAAATTCCTTGCCTTTCCCTCATAACTATTTTTTCAGCGCAACTTCTTTTTAGCAACATTGGTGTGTAACAAAATACATGTTCCAATTATTATTCTTATTATTTTGAATTTGTAAGGCGCACAGCTACTCCAAGAGGTTTCCTGGTGTGATTACACACTCAAAGCATTTCTTCCTGCTAAACAGTTCTCAAGTAAAAACGAATTATTTACATGTAAAGTGCTTTAGTGCCCCCGGACAAAGTTCGCTCTATATAAACTGACAGATTAAAAAACAGAGAACAGCATAATGTGGCCTTGGAGTGCCCTGGCTGGGTATATGTCCTTTTGTGTAACAACAGCATGTAAGTATCATAGTTGCCTTGACTGTAAAAGTATATAAGCCTATGAAGGGTAGAAACCTTCTCTAGTAGAGGACAATGAAAGTTAACGTCATTTGTGGTGAACACTCTAATGATGTACTCTGCATTATATTAGAAAGTGCCTTGCTGTTCTGCACAGTGTGCAGCACTGGAAAAAGAGCCACGCTTCCCAGCAGCAATGAACATTAGTTCTTCAAGCAGTGAGATCAGAGCAGACATTCCAGGGAAAACAGGAGTCAGACAAAACTGAGGTTTCTGCCCGGTTGGTGTGGGCAAATAAAGAGCCTGATAAGGAGCCGTCCCCGCACATGCTTTTTAAAACAGCTGGTGCACCAGCAAGACCCAGCCCATTTAAAGCCCTGGGCCTACGTGATATTTATTTGTGCCTGGGTTATTAATTTATTAAAAATAGTATCTTCAAGACATGTGGCAACGCTATGAAAAGACAAAAATACAGCTACAAGACCTATAAATGAAAACATAATTTATTATTATTACAGTGTTCACGCTGTTAAACATGAACAGGTGTACAAAGTCAAAGGAGGAGACCAGAAAGAAAGTACACAAGTAAACCAAGTGTTTCTGCTGGGTGAGGACAAAACCTGCAGAGAAGAATGCAGCCCTCTGCAGCTTATACCCCAACTTTTCCTGTCTTGCTTGCAGCCCCTCTTAGTCCCATCTAAGATCTCATTGCCGGGTCTTATAGGCAGGCTTGCTTCCAATGAGATCTGACTGAGCGCTCTGATTTGATTTTAATAACTTGGAAGCAGTATTTTAGCCAACATAGCATTGGATGCTATCAGAACTATGATCTCAGCCCCTATAATGCAATCAGACTGTAATACACTGCCATTTGTCAGGGTGGGTTGTTCACGTTGACCTTATGAAGGCCCCTCCACCTTGCCAAAAGAGAGGACTGGTAATCCTGTAACAAAACACACCAGGGTCAGTACCAGTTGCCTCCTGGCCAGGACCAGTCACTATTTCAGCAGCAGGTTTGAACACAGTAAGCTGTGTGCTATTGAATATATTCTCACCCCTGTTCCATTCCTCAATGTAGCTGTATTCTGTATTCTGGGGATACAGAGCCCAGCCTTTACCCATGCCTGATGTTTGGTCCTGAGCACCCCACCACCCTTGAGTCCAGGGCCTGGTCTTAGACCCGGTCTTGTATTGAACACCCACATTCCTAAATATGAGGTTTCTTGGAGAGCGACCTTTCCGTCTGTGCTCTATCACTTCAGAAGTCATGAGTAATCCAAAGGAGGAAGTGAAGGTTGAATTACTTTTCATTAATGGCGAATTTAAGAGGTTGTTGCATTTGGTATCATAAGTGCCTTCAAAATAAAATGTTTATACATATTCAATATTTTTTCAACAAATGTTATGTACACATCAGGCACGGGAGGCTGCACTGGCCATCTATTTGATACATTTTTGTTTTCAGTATTGTCGACCGCATAAGTCTTTAGACATATTTTTGTTTTTTTCCTTGTAAACTTTTATCTAGTTTTAAAATACACTTTTGCAAATGTGAACAGCTGCTGCTGGGAAAAGTTCAAAATATGACACAGAAAGAGATGCATGGTTCTTACCCGCTCAGTAGCTAAAAGGGAACCCTTGAACTCTTCAAGTACTTGACGGCATTCGAATTCATGAACTCTGGCACATGTTTGAAAGCCAATTACTATATCCTGCAAAGAATGAAAGACAACTCACAGCCTCAGGGAGACATTAACCAAACACAGATATTTAGGACAAGAGATTCCATATTAGAAAGAAAAGCTAAAGATGGGGTTCTTGATTGGATCTTCAGTGTTTACAAATGGCATTGGCGAATGATTCTCCACTACTAAAGCAAATACATTCAGTGCCCAGAAAGCATGATTTAAGGATACTCTTATACAACTATGCTGGAGTGTTCTTACAATGGGACTGAAGAAGCATATTTGGATAAAAAGATTAGAGTTCAGTCATTATCTGTGCTCCGTCACTAGGTTCTCTCTCTGGTGTTCACATAAAGGCACTGCAAGGAAAGTTCAGTTCACAAGCCTTCTTTGTGACGAAGGAGTGAGATTTCTTTAGCAGGAGGGCTTCTCCTTTCTTCCTCAAGTCTACTGTGCAGGGATTACACCAAATTCGGTTTTGCCCTTCAATCCTTGAGAACCCCCCCCGACAATAGGTAGAAACAGACAGCTTTGTTGTCTTTTTTGTAGGTCTCTCTGAGAGAATCTTTTCAAAGCTTTTACATAGCTTTAGGCCTTCCTCCGCTTTATCTGCTATATTGATTAAACTTGGCTAATATTATTCAATCACTTGCATCTATCAGGAGAGATCACCTAAAGAGGCGCCTAACTATCCCTGATGAAATGCAGCAGTGGTCACCTGAACAAAGGAACTATTCGTCTAGTTTCTGCTAACTTAGTCCTCATCCACTCTGTGGAGGGTTTTCAGTCTGATTTGATTTGGCTATCCATGGAGTAGATATCACACTTTGGGATGAGAGGAAGTGCTGGGTGAGGAAGGTTTCATGGTCATCATTAATTTACCGTCAAGCTCCTGTAATGAAGTTACAAACCTGAACAATGTACACCCAGATGCTCCTAAGTCCTTTATGACTTCCTTCTCAACATGTGTCTGTTCTGATCGTACA
Organism: Lissotriton helveticus; assembly: GCF_964261635.1. Lineage (NCBI taxonomy): Eukaryota > Metazoa > Chordata > Amphibia > Caudata > Salamandridae > Lissotriton > Lissotriton helveticus. Next base: position 647,474,364 of record NC_136070.1, read on the forward strand.
GGGGGACATTTTATCTCAGGGGAATAGATCTATGATTATTGTAAGAAATACACTTGGTACTTACTGAATGGTTAGGAGTTAAGATGAACCGGGCAGATAAGAACATGCTTCGAAGGAACTGTAAGATCAGCGCATTATCATCACAGGCAGCGAGGCACTTACCGATGCACCGGAAAATAAAACCCTAATATGGGAGTGAATTAAAGACAGTCCGAGTTCAGAATAAGCAGCAACTCCTGCCCACTCTATGAGAGTCTTACTTATAGAGGAGCATTCATCTTTGATTAAACTCTACACATGTCGTCTCTCACTTTGAATTTTCTTTTAATGATTTGAGAGAAGAACAAGTTACTTACCTTCGGTAACGCTTTTTCTGGTAGATACTATATCTGCCTGTGGATTCCTCACCTTGTGAATATCCCCTTGCATCAGCAACATTCGTAAATTCTTTTTGTAGCCTCGCGCCGACGTGGACTAGGACGTCATAGAGACACGACCTCGCTCGCGACTCCGCTGACGTCACCAACGCCTACAATAGGCCCACGCCGGCGTGATGATATCAGTTCCGCCCTTTTTTCCGTGCCATCGAGGCACACGGACGGACCAATGACAGTAGAAATGCATACAGTATACACAGTACACATTAGTAAAGGCAAAACACACAGTGTGAAGCAAAAGCAGTAAAGCTATTGAAACATTCCCTGATAACAAACAATAAATACATTACATTACAGTAACTCTGGTAAAGAAGAGTGCACAACGAGAAGGCGGGTGGGTCAGTGAGGAATCCACAGGCAGATATAGTATCTACCAGAAAAAGCGTTACCGAAGGTAAGTAACTTGTTCTTCTGATAGATACATCTGCCGTGTGGATTCCTCACCTTGTGAATAGAGTCCCACAGCAGTCCCCACTCCCGGAGGAGGGTGTCCACTCTTCTAAACCAGGAAATCCTGAAGGACAGAACGCGCAAAATGACCGTCCCTCCTCACCTCGGAATCCAAGCAGTAATGCTTCGCGAAAGTGTGGAGGGAAGACCAAGTTGCCGCTCTACAAATATCCTCAACAGGCACACCTCTAGCCAACGCAGAGGTCGATGACTTAGCCCTTGTAGAATGAGCCCTTATACCCTCTGGTGGTTCTTTACCGGCCAAAGAGTAGCAGATCTTTATGCAGAGGACGATCTATCTTGACAAGGTTCTTTTATGGACCGCTCTTCCTTTCTTGCAGCCAGCAAACCCAATGAAGAGCTGGTCTTCCAAACGAAAGTCCTTGGATCTGTCCAAGTAAAAGGACACCGCCCTCTTAGGGTCCAGACGTTGCAGTCTCTCTTCCTCCTTGGAAGGGTGAGGGGGAGGATAGAAGGCAGGTAGGATAATAGACTGTCCTAGATGGAAAGGAGTTACCACCTTAGGCAGAAAAGCAGCCCTGGTCCTGAGAACCATTCGATCAGCATGAATGGTCAAGAAAGGGGGCTTGTAACTAAGAGCTTGAAGCTCACTTACCCTCCTTGCCGAGGTTATTGCAACGAGGAAGACCGTTTTAAGGGTAAGAAGCCTCATGGGACACTTGTGAAGAGGCTCAAACGGAGCACCCATTAAAAATGTCAAAACCAGATTCAAATCCCACTGAGGCACAATAAAAGGGGTAGGAGGGAACTTATTAGTAAGGCCCTTCAAGAACCTTAAAACTATAGGAGATTTAAAAAGAGAAGGCTGGTCAGGCAAACAGATAAAAGCCGACAGCGCAGAAAGATAACCCTTCCCAGTGGCAACAGCAAGCCCCTGCTGCGCCAGAGAAAGGGCAAACTGGAGAACATTAGACAAATGGGCTTTCAAAGGGTCAACAGACCTTTCCCCACACCACGTGACAAATTTCGACCATCTATAAGAATAGATGGACTTAGTGGAGTCACGCCTGGCTGACAAGATGACATCCACAACGTCAGGCGGGAGGGAAAAGGAAATCAGGTTGCCCCGTTCAATCTCCAGGCATGAAGGTGCAATGTCTGGAGGTGGGGGTGTAGAACCTGCCCCTCCATCTGAGAGAGGAGGTCTGCCCTGAGAGGGAGACGGAGCGGCGGGTGAGAGGAGAGGTGGAGAAGATCTGTATACCACACCCTTCTTGGCCAGTCCGGGGCGACCAATATGACTTGGGCCCGGTCTTGGCGAATCTTCCTAAGAACCCGAGGAATCAAGGGTATGGGAGGAAAAGCGTAAAGGAGTTGACCTCTCCAACTCAACTGAAACGCGTCCCCCAAGGCTCCTTGCATCGGATACTGGAGACTGCAGAATGACAGGCAGTGCGCATTCTCGTAAGTGGCGAACAGGTCCACCCGAGGAGTCCCCCACATCTGAAAGATGTCTTGAACCACCTCCGGATGGAGCCTCCACTCGTGGTCGGCAGAGAACCGCCGACTGAGACTGTCTGCACGAACGTTCAGAACCCCGGCCAGATGATTTGCCATCAGACAAATCTGATGGTCCTGAACCCAGGACCAGAGACGCAGAGCCTCTCTGCAGAGACACTGTGACCCCACTCCTCCCTGCTTGTTGATGTACCACATCGCGGTCGTGTTGTCCGTCAGGACCTGGACCGAACGACCGCGAAGGGAAGGGAGGAAGGCCTTGAGCGCCAAACGAATCGCCCGCAATTCTAGAAGGTTGATGTGAAGCAACCTTTCCTCTGGAGACCAAAGGCCCTTGACCTCCAGATCCCCCAGATGAGCACCCCACCCTAGAGTGGATGCATCCGTGATCACTGTGGAAACCGATGGGGGCAGATGAAAGGGCTTTCCTTGAGACAGATTGCCTTCCACGCTCCACCAAGACAGATCCGCCGCAGCTTCTCTGGAGATCCTCACAGACTCCCTGAGATCTCCGTTGTGCTGATACCACTGCCTGCGGAGGCACCACTGGAGTGCCCTCATGTGCCAGCGTGCATGGTTGACCAACAGAATGCAAGAAGCCATCAGACCGAGCAGGCGAAGGACCTTCAGGACTGGAACGACCGCTCCATTGTAAAATAAAGGAATCATTTCCTGTATGTCGCGAATCCTTTGAGGGGGAGGGAATGCACGACATACAGTTGTGTCCAGTACAGCACCTATGAACAGGTTGCGCTGGTAGGGCACCAGGTGAGACTTGGGTACGTTTATCGAAAAACTCAACCTGTACAACAACTGGGTTGTCTCTCGCAGATGATGAAGCACAGCCTCTGACGACTGCGCTTTGATCAGCCAGTCGTCCAGATACGGGAATACAGGAATCCCTGATCTTCTGAGACACGCCGCCACCACTGCCATCACCTTGGTGAAGACTCGAGGCGCAGTAGTAAGTCCAAACGGAAGGACCGCAAACTGGTAGTGCTGCGATCCCACCGTAAAACGGAGATACCTCCTGTGCGACTTCAGGATTGGAATATGAAAATAAGCATCCTGCAAGTCGAGTGACACCATCCAGTCTTCTTCCAGCAGCGCCTGAAGAACCTGAGCAAGGGTGAGCATCTTGAATTTTTCCTGTTTCAGATAAAAATTCAAGATCCTGAGATCCAGGATTGGACGAAGTCTGCCATCCTTCTTGGGAATCAGGAAATACCGGGAGTAGCATCCCTGACCCTTTTCCTGCTCTGGCCACCTCTATCGCACCTTTTCTCAATAGAGTTTGGACTTCCTCCTGAAGGAGTAACAGATGTTCCTCTGAGCAATACCCCTGGCAAGGAGGGTAATTGGGAGGGAATTCCCGAAAGGGAAGAGCATACCCATTTTCTACGAGATTGAGAACCCAAAGATCTGATGTAACCTATTCCCAATCTCGTAGAAAGTGGGTAAACCGACCCCCCACTGGGCCTACATGATCCTGAATGGCGGATCTAGGGCTGCTTTTCTGTGGCTGGGGGGTTGGAAGAGGTGGAGGAGGAGGAGGCTTGATGTCCTCGAGGACGTACCCTCTGTTTTCCCCTGTATGATCTATACAAGGTATTCTGCTGCTGCTGTTGTTGTTGCTGCTGCTGACCTTGTCTAAATGTACGAAAGAAAGAACGGCCAAAACCTCTAAATTTCCTGGTCGTAGAACCCCTGACCTGAAGGAAAAGAGATCTAGCAGTTGCTCTGCTGTCCTTGAATCTCTCCAAGGCAGTGTCTGCTTTCCTTCCAAAGAGCCCTTCACCATCGAAAGGTAAATCCAATTGAGCAGATTGTACATCAGCTGAAAAATCAGACGACTTCAACCAGGCTGAACGCCTCGTGGCCACCGCCGTGCCCATGATCCTTGCCACAGAATCCGTAGTATCAAGCCCACTTTGAATGTCCTGACGGGCTGCCGCCTGAGAATCAGACAAAGCTTCCTCAAAGTCTTTTCTGTTATCCTCAGGAACCTTAGGGATTAATGAACGCATAGAGTCCATAAAAGCATGAATATATCTTCCCATAAGGCAAGTGGCATTAGAAGACTTCAATGCCATACTAGCTGAAGAAAAAATCTTTTTTGCAACTTGATCCTGTTTCTTGGCCTCTTTGTCGCCAGGCACCTGCGGAAAAGCACCAACTGACTTTTTAGAACAAGCGGCCTGAATTACCAAACTCTCAGGAGAAGGATGAGAAGACAAGAAAGCAGGATCTTCAGGAGCCACTCTATATCTCCTAGCCACATTTTTTGAAACTGCAGGAGCAGAAAAAGGTTTCTTCCATACCTCCATAATGGGATTCTTTAAAGCATCATTAAATGGCAGTAAAGGTTCCACTGCCGAATTCGGAGAATGAAGGACCTCAGTCAGTAAGTTTGACTTAAATTCGACAGTAGGCAAAGTCAAACCCAAAAGTCCTGCTGCCTTCTTCATGACAACATGATAAGGTTGAACATCTCTGGAGGGTGCATCAGGTCCTGAAGGTAAAGACCACTCTGGGGAAAATTCGAGACCACTCGCTTCTGCTAGGTCCTCAAAATAACTCCCCTCCAGCTTACCTTCCTCCACTTCAGAAGAAGAATCACCAAATCTCTGTTCATCAAGAAGACGTTGAGCTTCTCTTCGAGACCTCATTTTAACTCGAAGTGCAGTCGAATCCCGCGCCGAATCCGACGGCGTCGGAGCCGACTTCGGAATCGAATCCAAGGGCTTGGAAGATTGTTCCATAGATTTGTTCTGAGCCGGCGACGTCGGAGCCGGAGTCGTCGACTTCGGCCGAGCCGGCGTCGATACCGGCGTCGACCTCGGTGGAGCTTGGTACTGCCACAGCGGGGTCGGGGCTGGCATATATGTCATGAAGGGTGCTGGAGCATATGAGTGAGGAACACCCAAATTGAAAGCCATAGGACCCATGGGACCCGAAGGTGCTCCAGAGGGGTACCACGATCTTGAGAACACACCATACATTGCGTTCAAAAACGCAGAGGGGTCCTGACCTGGAGTCGGGAATGGTGGATGCTCAGGCTGATCTCGAGGTAGGTTAGAATCTGTTTCCACAACAGGATTCGAAGTTTCCTCCTCAATAGGAACTCCATCGGTGTCACCTGGAGCCGGAGACGGAGTCGGAGACGGAGCCGGAGTCGGATCCGGAACTGGAGTCGGAGAATGGACCATCGACTCCGAAGGCGAAACCTCACCTTCTTGATCCGAAACTTGCGGAGGAATTACCTTCGATTTCATCCTCTTGGGAGACTTCGATCTAGAACCAGACTTATCACCTGAATGATGACGGGATTCATGCCTCCTTTTCTTATGCTTCTTACGAGAACCGGAAGCGTGATCAGACGAAGACTTCGAGGCCGACGCCTCTCGAGATCTCGACCTGGATCTCGACTTCGATCTCTTCGAGTGCTTCGAGGATCTTTTAACTTTACTCGCCTTCAGCTTAGCCACAAGAAGTTTTGATTCTCTTTCTCGAAGAGCCTTCGGATTCATCTTCTGACATGATGAACACTCGTCAACGTCGTGATCCGAACTCAAGCACCAGATGCAGTCTTGGTGAGGGTCCGTAACGGACATCATCTTCCCACACTCTCTACAAGGTTTAAACCCTGTTTTCTTTGTCGACATGATAATCGAGCAAAAAGTTCAGAGAATGGAGAATAGAGGAAATAAAGTAACAATATACTATAAGCTACAGAGTATCCCGAAACCGTTAGCGTCGACGACGCGGAAAAAAGGGAACTGATGTCATCACGCCGGCGTGGGCCTATTGTAGGCATCGGTGACGTCAGCGGAGTCGCGAGCGAGGTCGTGTCTCTATGACGTCCTAGTCCACGTCGGCGCGAGGCTACAAAAAGAATTTCCGAATGTTGCTGACGCAAGGGGATATTCACAAGGTGAGGAATCCACACGGCAGATGTATCTATCAGAAATGTTTATTATGTAATGTTATGTTATATCTTATGGACATTGTAAAGATTAGTACATGACCATGAATATGACTCAAAACAACAAAAAGGCGGAGGGGGTGGGAGCCAATAAAGGTCCTGCACCTAGGCTCAGAAAGTGCTAATGCAAAAAAGCAGTGGAGGTACTTTTCTTCTAGAAAGTGAAGAAGAAAAAAATGCTGGCAAAGAAGCAGGAATCCTTAAAAAAAATTCTTGGTACCCTCACACAATCATGAGGATGTAATGTATCATCATTGGACTTGCTCCTCGTAAGGCTTCACAAAGGGTCGCTTTAGCAGAGACCTTTTATTTTTTTGCCGTCTGATAAGAAGCGCCAGTGTGAGGGCGTTTTGAATATATGGGGTGAAGTGAATGTGTATATTGAAATAAAGGGACACTAAAGCTGTCTGAGACACACCGAACTAATGTGATGGTTCTCCTGGCAGGATTAAAAAAACATAGTTTGATTGGGCCTACTACAGGGACATGATGTATCCTGTGAGTGTGGTCAGGTTGGCATGTTTAACGACTGATGGCCCAAAATAGATCTCCACTACTTCTTCAGGACCTAAAAGAAAAGGGGGATAAATCTACCCCACACTTAAGACGTAATATGCAGTGTAGGTATTCCCCTGAAAGAAACGTTGTGATTTCCGTGAAAAAGACAGCGGGATAATATCATACATTCCACATTGATACATCAAATATAACAGAATAGGCAAGTAGACATTGGTCTAACAGACAACATAAAACCAATCTGTGTTGGTGCTACAGTGTATCATAAGTGATTAGTTGGCCTCAGGTGTGAATGGCGTGTCTTATCCTTTGGATCAATCTATAATGCCCCATAGGTCAAAAGCAGAGGGTAGAGCTTAGCTGCTCTATCCTCGACCCTCGACCCTGCCAGCAGGTAGGTCGCCCCCCCAGCCACCACACTGTCCTCCTGTGGCGCTGCCCCGCTAGTGCTCTCGCTGCTGCCTGAGTAAGTCCTTCTGTGCCTGATCACTGTTGTCTCCCTTCGTTTTTCTGTGCCCTTGTGCCCCATCTCCCCCGTTTTTTGCATTCTGTGCCCCTGATCACTGTTGTCCCCCTTCGTTTTCCTGTGCCTCCCTGATCCCCTCCGTGCCACCTTTTCCCGCCACTGCGTCCCTGCGGCCCCGCCCCCTGCTGTCCCATTCGCCACCCCGCTCCCGCCTCCCAGCTGCTCCTCCCTCCCACAGCCCCTCATATGGAGGCCACACAGCGGGCGCGCCAAAGGCAAGCCCATCTGCATCTGTCCGCACCTGGAACGCAACTGAACGCCAGAACCCCTGACCCCCGCCGCACCCAGAGTACCCGACTGAGATATGACTCCGCCACCCTCAACGCACTCAACACCGGACACCCACCCGCCTGCTATCGAGCCACCCCGAAACGAACCCACGGACCCTTCGCCTGCAAAGCCTGCAAATTTACATGCCTTCGAACCTGCCCCCCGCCAACCAAACACAGCAGCAAAAGCAACAACAACCTCAAATGCATCCTCCTCAACACCCGCTCCGTCCACAAACACGCCGTCGAACTCTGGGACCTCCTCGACACAACAGCACCGGACTTCGCCTTCCTCACGGAAACCTGGATGAACGTTTCCTCGGCCCCCGACATCGCCATAGCCATCCTAGATGGCTACAAAATCACCCGGAAGGACCGCGTCAACCAAACTGGAGGAGGAATCGCCATCGTCTACAGGAACAGCATCAACATCACGACCAACATCGAAGACACACTCTCCACTGCCGAACACCTACACTTCCAGATTCACACCGACCCCAAGACCACCATTAGAGGAACGCTCATCTACAGACCCCCGGGCCCGTGCACAAAATTCAGCAAAACCATTGCCGACTTCATCAGCCCGCACGCCCTAGCCTCGCCAGAATACATCGTCCTAGGGGACTTGAACGTCCACCTGGAGAAAAACAACGACAACCGCACCTCCACCATGCTCTACAACCTCGCCTACCTCGGACTCAAACAACTGGTGAACACCCCCACCCACGTCGCCGGCCACACGCTCGACCCCATCTTCACCGCCAGCAACCACGTCTCCTTTAGCCACTCCACCGTACTACACTGGACCGACCACAGATGCAACAACTTCACCTTCGAAAAGAATACATCGCAGAACTACACACGACAAATCCCCCCGAAGATGCTTGAGCAAAATCACCACAGACCAGCTCCTCTCATCACTAAACCAGAACCCACCAGCCGACACCACGACCACCAACGAAGCAGCCCACAACCTCGCACGGTGGATTACCTACTGCGCCGATGACCTCCCCCCACTGAAGAATCCCCCAAACAAGACCGGCAACAGGAAAACATCATGGTTCACAGACGCCCTCAAAGAATCAAAGAAATCCTGCCGAACCCTCGAAAAAACCTGGCTCCACGAACGGACAACAGAAAACCTGACAGCCCTCAAGAACGCCACTCGCGAACACCACCAGCTGATCCGCACCACCAAAAGGGCATCGTTCAAAGAGCGGCTAGACAACAACACCCACAACAGTAAGGAACTCTTCAGCATCGTCAAAGAGCTCTCCAACCCCAGCGCCAGAAACAATGACATCACACCATCACAAGACCTCTGCAACTCCCTCGCCACATTCTTCCACCGCAAGATCACAGTTATACACAACAGCTTTGGACCCCAGACTCCGCCTCCAGTCACCGAACCAACGACCCCCACCACCACCCTCAGCACCTGGACCCCCATCAGCACCGAAGACACCACTAATGTCATGAACACCATCCACTCCTGCTCCGCCTCGGACCCATGCCCCATCATATCTTCAACAAAGCCGACATCAGCATCGCACCCCACCTCCGGAACGTCATTAACAACTCCTTCACGTCAGCCACCTTCCCTGAGAGCTGGAATCACGCAGAAATCAACCCCCTTCTGGAGAAACCCACGGCAGACCCCAAAGACCTCAAAAACGTCTGCCCCATTTCTGTTCTTCCCTTCCCGGCTAAAGTCATGGAGAAAACCGTCAATAAACAGCTGACTGCATTCCTCAAGGCAAACAACTCGCTCGACCCGTCCCAGTCCGAATTTCGAGCCAACAACAGCACCGAGACTGCCCTCATCGCGGCCACCGATGACATGAGGACCATGATGTACAATGGAGAAACAACCGCTCTCATCCTCCTGGACCTCTCGGCAGCCTTTGATACTGTATTCCACTGCACCCTAATAACCCGCCTCTTCAACACTGGGATCCAAGGAATGGCCCTGGACTGGATCACCTCATTCCTCTCCGGCAGAACGCAGAAAGTCCGCCTCCCTCCCTTCCGCTCAGCGGCCATCGAGATCATCTGCGGCGTCCCCCAAGGCTCCTCGCTCAGCCCAACCCTCTTCAATATCTACATGACCCCCCTCGCCACCATCGCATGCAAACACAACATCAACATCATCTCCTATGCCGACGACACCCAGCTGATACTCTCTCTCACCAAAGACGCATCCACCGCTAAAAACAACCTCCAGGAAGGAATGAAAGACGTCGGAGAATGGATGAAGCTCAGCCGCCTGAAGCTGAACTCAGACAAGATGGAAGTCCTCATCCTCGGACAATCCCCATCCGCCTGGGACTACTCCTGGTGGGCCACAGCGCTTGGCTCCACGCCGACACCCTCGGACCACACTCGCAACCTGGGATTCATCCTCGACTCCTCCCTCTCAATGACCAAGCAAGTCAACACCATCTCGTCCTCTTGCTTTAACACCCTGCGCATGCTCCGAAAAATCTTCAAGTGGATTCCCACCGAAACCAGAAAGACCGTCACCCAGGCCCTCTTCACCAGCTGACTGGACTACGGAAACGCCCTATACGCAGGAACCACCGTCAAACTCCTGAAACGACTACAACGCATACAGAACGCCTCCGCATGACTCATCCTCGGCATCCCTTGCCACAGCCATATATCCGCCCACCTGAAAAACCTGCACTGGCTCGCCATCAGCAAGAGGATCACGTTCAGGCTACTCACCCACGCACACAAAGTGCTCCACGACATGGGCCCCGAATACCTCAACAACTGCCTCTCGTTTCACACTCCCACCCACCAGCTCCGCTCCGCCAGCCTCTCCCTCGCCACCGTCCCACGGATTCGCAGATCCACCACCGGAGTAAGTTCGTTCTCCTACCTGGCAGCCAAAACATGGAACTCCCTCCCTGCACACCTATGATTGACCCAGGACCACCTCACCTTCAGAAAACACCTCAAGACCTGGCTATTCGAGCAGTAGCGGCAACCCCCCCATCAGCGCCTTGAGACCCTTACGGGTGAGTAGCGCGCTCTATAAATGCATTGATTGATTGATTGGTAAGAGCAATGATACTCAGCATAAAGAAACAGCAAATCAAGGGGACCCAAATGACCTTAGGGTGAAAAGAAAAGGAAAAGCTGAGAGTTTTCTAGAGAAGCAATCATACTCATGTGGTTTCTGCGCAGGGAGTGCCAGAGACCTACCTTCCTCCGGTCACCTGGATAGAGACTCAGCAGAGGAGAAGACCTGCCTTTTAAGGTGCAGGTATTGAAGTGATTGATCTCAGGTAGGGTGCGTGCAGCTACAGGAAAGAGGGATGACAAAATGGCCAATGAGGACAGGAGAGGAGGGGCGATATTGATCCAATAGGAGCAAGCCCCTCACATACTGGTGTAACATAGGTATCATCCCTCAGTGGTGTCCTTCTCGGAATGTGTAGTGGTCAATTGCAGGCCAGCCCAGAGTCAACAATGGTTTTTGAAAGGCCGCATCTTAGCAGTAAACTGAGACTGTTGAATGTTTTCTTAATGGACAGTGATAGTAGTAGAAAACTATGGTGCACTTAATTGCTCTCAGATAAATAGTGACGGAGAGAAAGCCTGGTGCAGATAACCGCTAGCCATCCCTCATGGCGAAATCTAAGTAAATTGACATCTACGTACATGTTGCATATATGGGCCTATTCATTAAAAAGTAACATGGGGCGGCCAAGTGGTCTATTCCCAATATGTTAGGATGCTTGGATAGCACTATTGGGCCTATGGCTAATGAGGAGAAGAGAAGGGGTATGCTCAAGCCAATAGGAGTGAACCCTCGCATACTGGTGTAGTGAAATTATCATCCCTCAGTGGCAGCTATCTTGGAGTGTGTGCCAGTCAAATGCCCAAAGTCATTAATGGTATTAGAACAGCAGTGTCTAAAACAGTAGACTAAGACAGTTTAACCCCTTTAGTGCTCCCGTCAGCCAACGGCCATCGCGAGCACTACCTCCGTAGTGCTGTGCACGTCCGTTGACTGATGTAACCCCGCCCACTGATTAAAACCGCCGCACTGAAGCGGAATTCGCGTCGCGGTTAAGCAGTTAATGTTTTCATGGGGGTACTGCCTCATTGGTATCAACAGAAACATTTGTGTTAATGAAGAAGAGGCCCATTCGCAAAATACTTATCATAAGCAGGTCTTAGTGTGTTGTGTGAGACTCCATAGCATGGCATCCCATATGTGACATGGTGTTAGTGGTGATATGTTAAATCAGATGCTATGTATGAAGCGAATATTAATGCTTCCATGGTAAGGGAGTATCTGATGTCGCAGGGGACTGACTGGGGAATTACACCTCGCACCAAAGGATTTCATCGTTCGCACCTTTGCTGTTGGTGTAGAGTCAGAAAATCCACTGTAGCTCCTTTCTGAAAATGTTACCAGAGCTTCATGAGCTAGTTGCTTCTAAAATCGTCCTTTGGAGGTCATCTGGAGAGTGGTTTGAGTCACAAAAGTTATTGCACATTTTTGTAGTGCTGTACCTGCAGCAGATATTGCCCGGGTGCTCTAATATTCTTGCTTTGATAGCCCTCATGGTCATTTCCACGTAAAGAAGGCCACACCCGCAGGTGATCAGCTCAAAACTATTTTTTTTGTATCGCCTATATCCAGGTGTATTGGGGGCTCAATTTGACCTTTTTGGAATGTTTAGTGAGTGGGCATACCCAGCAGATCCCACAGGGATATTGTCTTGTGACAGGAGGTAAGGCTCACAAGGTTTTCTGCATGTGGGACTGTTGAACATGGGGTCTCATGTATACCAGGAGGTCCTTCAGGATGCTCTGGGTACACTTAAAGTGAATTGTGGCTGTGGAATCTAAGGGTACCCAGTGCATAAAATACCCCAAGTTACATAATGGTGCATTTGATCTGATCGGAGTTGGAGGTGAAGGTGGTCACACAAGTAAGGACATCGTCAGTGTTCCTTAGAACAAATATAGCACCCAACGGGTTCTTAGTGACTGCAGCCCCATACCTGTTTCTTGATGATATGGTGTTCAGGATGAGAATCGTCACAAATTGCATGAAATACACACAAGACTGGCTCATTCTTATCATCAACATGGCCAAATTCCTGTCTGAGGCACTCATCATCAAAATCAACATTACAGGGATTGCACTGAAAGCTGGGTTCAGTATCTCAGCATTCAATTCACAGCTCTTGGAGATCAATGCCCAGATGAACGAGCACAAGGATTACCTCCTGCAGCATAAGCTCTCTTCAGACGAAGGTTCTATCACATCTCCCAGGACACATCATTCTTCAAACGGCATTTTGAGTAATGACAGTTGGGGCAGCAATGAGAACCGATATATTAAGGGTTCCCCACCATCCATGTATGGATATCCAATACCCCCATTTTCAGCACACCGACAAATGTGGTACCCTGGATTCCAGATGTCCCCTCCCAACCACTGCAGCCCTTCTTCCAATACCCCTTTCCCCAACCTATTTTGGGTGGGAGCAGAGGAGAAGAAGAGGAGTCAACACACAAGTGCACTGGAAACAGCAAGAAACCAAGATGCATACCAGGAGTCAGTCGGCCAAAGAAGACTAGTCATTAACCTCTCAAAGATGGCTCTGACCGAAGACGAGATTGCAGTACTACGCAAAGGCCTTGTATTCATGCCCACCTCTTTGGAAGACCAATTCCGTCTCATAAGCAAAAGTCATCAGGTCCTCCGCAAGTTTGCCTACAGGATTTTTTTTCAGGACAGGAAAACCCCTGACAGTTGGGACTCAGGACTACGGATTCTATCTGAGTTGACACCTACCTTCAGCCCTCACACCCAGTGAGGTCCTCACCTTTGAAAAAGCCATATTGAAGAAGACTGCACAGATAAGAGCTCCTAGATTCTTCAACAATTTGTCATCCAGAACAACGCAGATCAGTTAAAGCCTTGACTGAGGATCCTTTGATCGTGATCAAATCAACAGACAAGGGCAGAGCGATTGTTGTGATGGACATCACCGATTACAACCAAGAAGGCCTACACTAGCTAGTGAATGGGAGATACTACCACTCAATGAGCTCAGACACAACTGAGTCCTTGATAAAACAAATTCAATCCATGGTCATGATGGCGGAGGCACAAGATTGAATCGCTAAACATGAAGCAGTGTTCCTGGTGAATACCTTACCAAGGATCCACTACTTTTACGTATTGCCCACAATACACAAGGAAAACAGCCCCCCTACAGGAAGGCCAATCGTCTACGGCGTTGGATCTCTATTGGAACCTTTGAGTAAGTTCTGCGACCACTACCTTATACCACTGGTCTCTAGGACAAGGGACATGCTGAACCTGATTTCTGACACCAATGATCAACAGGAAATCAACCTCCTTTTGACCTTAGACTTAAAGGCCTTGTACACCAACATCCCTCAAGATGCCACCATAGTGGTCATTGAGGCCTGCCTCAGAGCACAAACTTGGACAACAGCAGTGCTGATCGACTTTATCATCGAATGTGCCACGATAGCGTAGAATAATACCTTTTTTAAATGCAATACCTGGATCTATCATCAGATACAAGGGACATTATTGGGCAGCACACTTGCCCCAAGCCTGGTCTGTCTATACATGGCCCATTTTGAAGAACAACACATCTTTATGACATGAATCCCTTCAATGCCAACATTCTAACCTGGCGACGATACATAGATATTATTCTGGTCTTCTGGAAAGGTGATAACACCACATGCCAGGAATTTGGATTCTGGCTCAGTACTCTTAACCCATACCTGAGATTCACCCAGTCTGCCTCAACAAGGCAGATACCATTCCTGGATTTACTAATCTACATTACGGTGGGGAAACTATGCACTAAGACATATAAAAAATATCACTGATAGCAACAGTCTTCTGTTATTTAATAGTCACCATTCAAAAGCCTTATAGGAGAACTTGCCATATGGGCAGTTTCTCTGTGTCCGGAGAAATTGCAGCTTTTTGAAAGATTATAGCGCTCAAGCCAAAACACTTAGTAGGAATCTGTCCTCCTGGTACTACGCATCCAGAGTTATAAAACGAGCTGAGAAAAGTACACAAAACAATTAATAGGAATCTCTTTTAGAGACAACACAAGACCAACTGAAAATTTCCTTACTAATGTCCTTATCTTCACCCCCAACTCCAATCGGATCAAACGCACCATAATGAAACATTGGGGAATTTTATGCACTGGGTCACTTGAGATTCCACAGCCACAATTTGCTTTTAAGTGTACCTAGATCCTGAAGAACCTCTTGGTGAACACCAGGCCCCGCATTCAACAGTCTTTCATGTAGAACACCTTGTGGGTCTTACCACCTGTCACAAGTTACTATCCCTGTCAGTCCTACGGGGAATATCCCCTCTTATAAACATTCCAAAGAGGTCAAGTTGGGTCCCCAGTTCACCTGGATACAAAAAAATGACACTAACTGCAATACAAAATACTGCATCTAGCTGATCACTTGCCCGTGTGGCCTTAATTACTTGGGAATGACCCCATGCATCATCAAACCAAGAATAATGGAGCACTGGCGCAACATCCACTGCAGACACAGCACTACAAAAATGTCCAATCACTTTTGCGACTCTAATTACTCTCCAGATGACCTCCGGTGGACAATTTTGAAGCAACTAACTCCTGGGGCCTGGTTAACTTTTTCAGAAGAGAGCAACAGTGGATTTTCTGCCTCTCCACCAACAGCAAATGTCTGAAAAATTAAAACCTTTGGCTGGTGTGAGGTGTAATTCCCCAGTCAGTCCCCTGCAAAATCAGATACTCCCTTACCATGGATAAACTGACATTCTCTTCATACTTGCAATCTGATCTACCATATCACCACTGACACCATGTCACATATGAAATGCCCTGTTATAGAGTCTCTCACACCACACTAAGCAGTGCTTATGATAAGTATTTTACGACTTGGCATGGGTCTCTTCTTCATTAACATGAATGTTTCTGTTGATACCAATGAGGCAGTACCCTCCAATAAGAAAACATTTTATTGTGTGTCAGCTGTTTTAGATTGCCCCTTACTAATACCATTGATGACTTTGGGCCATCCTCCATCTGACCGCTACACACTCCAGGATGGCTGCCACTGAGGGATGATACTTCCGTTACACCAGCACTCGAGGGGCTTGCTCCTGTTGGCTCTAGCGTACCAGCATATCCCTTCTCTTCTCTCTTCTCCTCATTAGCCTTTTGCCCAATAGCGCTCCCAAAGCACTCTAATCCATTGGAAATAAACCACTTGGTCACCCATGTTACTTATTACATAAGGAGTTCCATATTTCCAACATGAACTCAGACACCAATAGGCCTAGATTCCACCATGAGGGATGGCTAGCAGTTATGTGCACCTGACTTGCTCTCCGTCACTATATATGCCAGTGCACCATTCTTTTCTCTCCCCATCACTCTCCAGTAAGAAAACATTCAACTGTCCTATTTTACTGCTTAGATGCCCCATTTATAAAACCATGGTGTCTTTGGGCTGGCCATCATTTGACCACTACACACTCTGAGACGGCCGACACTGAGGGATGATACTTTTGTTGCACTAGCATGCGAGGGGGCTTGCTCCTATTGGCTCAAGCTCGCCCCTCCTCTCCTCATTGACCATTTGGTCATTCCTCCTTCCTGGGGCCGTACACACCACACCTGAGAACAATCACTCCAAATACACATTACACGTATGTCTACTTGCCTGTTTTGTTATAGTGTGTGCACTAGCTTGTTTTTTTCACATCTTTCAAGTTGTGGCGACTGATCAGCGCCAACAATAGCATGTACATGTCTACCTTTGGAGACACTATGATACAGTGAGTGGATAAGAGATTCTGGTGGCGTATTGGACCATACATACAAAACATTTGTTTACTGTGTGTTTTCTTTATTTTCATAATTTATTGTCTAGGTTGGAAAATCAATTTTAAACATTTTAAAACAGGTATTTTCTTCTGAGTGAATACCTACATTGCATATCACATCCTAGGTATAGGGCAGGGTCTCCCCATTTACTTAGGTCCTGAAGTAGTGTTGTGGATCTTTTTAGGCTGTTTGGTGCCAAAGATGTCAACCTGGCCACACTCACAGATTTAGGCTACTTGGGTACATCACACCACTGTAGTAGCCCCTATCAAATTATGTTTTTTTAATCCTTCCAACTGAACCATTACATTAAAGTCAAGTTTGGTATATCTGAGACAGTTTTAGTCTCCCTTCACTTCACTGCACACATTCACTCCACATTCACATTCAAAATGCCCACACACAGGCACTTTGTGGGGCCTATGGGACATTGCAGCGCTGACCCTACCAACAGAACGCGCACTATGAAGCATGACATCCTCATGGATGTGTGAGGGCACCAGGAAATAATCCTTAGGATTCCCCCTTCTTTTTTTACCTGTCATTCTTCTTTGCTTTTTGATAGGGACAATACCTAAACTGCTTTTTGCATGAATATGACCTCATATCCATTGAATGGAGAGGGGCTCTAGCATGAAGAGTACCTTTTAGCTGAAGGAGATCTATTGGGGCAATGAGTATAACCCTGACATGTGGTGGCTCCTAATGAGCCGGGTGGAGAGGAGTTACCTCGTGGAGTTCATCTCCATCTGATTCTTAGTAGGTCGGCTTTTACAGGGAGTGGGAGAACCATACCTTATTTTTCCGACTGGTCTATTCCAGTCCTGTGTACCCATGGTATAAAAATTAACTTTACCAATCACTGTGCAATTGGAATACACAGTTCTATCCTTCTCTGCCTTTGTGTTAAATTGACTTCCCCAGTGGTCCAATGCTGACCTTTGAGAGCACTAACCTCCTCATTCTCATGATGGACGAAACTGGGAATCTGAAAGCTGAACTCCTCCATTAATGAGACGTGCCATTCTCTGTATGGGACTTGCTTCAGGATAGACCCCAGGAACTGCAAAGAAAACAGAAAGAAACTTTAACACAGTAATATATATTTAAATGCAGTATCTACAGCTGACGTCTGGGTGCATTGACTTTGAGAAGATGAGTGAACAAACTACGGCTAACAACAACCTCAGTAATGAAGAAAGATTATGATGGCAGAAGAACCAGAGAACACATACAGCAACACTTAACTAGTATGATGTGAAATCAGTGTTCAGAAGAAACAAGGAGACCTTTACAGTGTCCATGATTTACAAAGAAACACATGAAACAAAAGCATGCTGCCAACAAATTACTGTGAAACGAGCAACAGTGCAGCAAATCCAAACAGAAAGCAGATAGAGACTGTGCAACAATATCACATACTTAGGAGCAGAATGCAAACATATAGACTCTTCGATCACCAGCATGGGGGCCAAATGTAAATTTTAATTTAACAAGGGTGAAGACTGACCACAAGGAAAAGAAAATTGCATCTCAGAAGTGTGAGAAGTTGGTCTGACATATGCTGTCCACTAGTTATAGTGGGCACCTTGCACCAGTCCAAACAACTCTTATTGATAATAGGTTAAGACAAACTTTATTAGCAGGCTTTATGCTAAGTCTTGAAGGAGTGTAAAGCAGCTTGGTTTACCAGATCGTACCCACTTGAATATCTAAATGAAAGGAGAACCACACAAGGTATATATATATATATATATATATATATATATATATATATATATATATATATATATATATATTTATATGTGTTGAACAAGTTACTTACCTTCGGTAACGCTTTTTCTGGTAGATACTATATCTGCCTGTGGATTCCTCACCTTGTGAATATCCCCCTGCGTCAGCAACGTTCGGAAATTTTCTTCGTAGCACGCCGACGTGGACGACGTCACAGGAGTACGACCTCGCGCGTGACTCCGTCTGACGTCACCGACTCCTTATCAGGCCCACGCCGGCGTGATGACGTCAGTTCCGCCCTTTTTTCCGTGCCTTCGAGGCACACGGACGGACCAACGACAGCAAATATGCAAATATACAGTGTACACAGTACATACCAATCAAATACGCACACAAAGCGTGCAGTAGAAATAGCACAATAGCAGCAAACATATATACATAAAGACCAGGTATAACAGAGTGGACAACGGGGAGGCGGGTGGGCATGTGAGGAATCCACAGGCAGATATAGTATCTACCAGAAAAAGCGTTACCGAAGGTAAGTAACTTGTTCTTCTGATAGATACATCTGCCGTGTGGATTCCTCACCTTGTGAATAGAGTCCCACAGCAGTCCCCACTCCCGGAGGAGGGTGTCCACTCTGCTATACCAGGAAATCTTGGAGGACAGAGCGCGCGAAGTGGCCATCCCTCCTCACCTCAGTATCCAAGCAGTAGTGCTTCGCGAAAGTGTGGAGGGAGGCCCAAGTCGCGGCTCTGCAAATGTCCTCAACTGGAACACCTCTAGACAAAGCAGATGTTGCAGACTTAGCTCTAGTTGAATGTGCTCTAATACCCTCAGGAGGGTCCTTACCCGCCAGTGAGTAGCAAATCTTGATGCACAGGATTATCCACCTGGAAAGTGTGCGCTTGTGCACCGCTCTGCCCTTCTTGCAGCCAGCAAAACCAACAAACAGCTGGTCATCCATCCGGAAGTCTTTAGTTCTGTCCAGATAGAAAGACACAGCCCTTTTAGGGTCCAGGCGATGCAGTCTCTCTTCCTCCTTAGAAGGGTGAGGGGGAGGATAGAAGGTAGGAAGGGTAATGGATTGTCCAAGATGGAAGGGAGTTACCACCTTAGGCAGAAAAGCAGCCCTGGTCCTAAGAACCATCCTTTCAGCATGAATGGACAGGAATGGGGGCTTAGAACTAAGAGCCTGAAGCTCACTTACCCTCCTTGCCGAGGTGATTGCAACGAGGAAAATCGTTTTAAAAGAAAGGAGTCTCATGGGACACTTGTGCAAAGGTTCGAAGGGAGAACCCATCAAAAAGGTCAGCACAAGATTCAAATCCCAATGAGGAATCACAAAAGGAGTAGGAGGGAACATATTAATGAGTCCCTTCAAAAATCTCAAAACCACCGGAGACTTAAAAAGAGAGGGCTGATCCGGCAAACAGAGAAATGCCGATAAGGCTGAAAGATACCCCTTGACCGTGGCAACAGCAAATCCTTGCTGCGCCAAAGAAAGAGCAAACTGTAAAATGTCAGACAAATGAGCCTTTAAAGGGTCAACATCTCTCTCCCTACACCAAGAGACAAATTTAGACCACCTATACGAATAAATGGACTTAGTGGAGTCACGCCTGGCAGAAAGAATGACATCCACCACATCGTGTGGGAGACAAAAAGAATTCAAGTTGCCCCGTTCAATCTCCAGGCATGAAGGTGTAATGTCTGGAGGTGGGGGTGTAGAACCTGCCCCTCCATCTGAGAGAGGAGGTCTGCCCTGTGAGGGAGACGGAGCGGCGGGTGAGAGGAGAGGTGGAGAAGGTCCGTGTACCACACCCTTCTCGGCCAATCCGGGGCGACCAATATGACTTGGGCCCGGTCTTGGCGAATCTTCCTCAGAACCCGAGGAATCAAGGGTATGGGAGGAAACGCGAAAAGGAATTGCGAGTCCCAACTCAACTGAAACGCGTCCCCCAAAGCTCCTTGCATCGGATACTGGAGACTGCAGAACGACGGGCAGTGAGCTTTCTCGCGAGTGGCAAACAGGTCCACCCGAGGAGTCCCCCACATCTGAAAGATGTCGTGAACAACCTCCGGGTGAAGCCTCCACTCGTGATCGGCAGAGAACTGTCGACTGAGAACGTCTGCACGAACATTCAGAACCCCGGCCAGATGATTTGCCATCAGACAAATCTGGTGGTCCTGAACCCAGGACCAGAGACGCAGAGCCTCTCTGCAGAGACACTGCGACCCTACTCCTCCCTGTTTGTTGATGTACCACATCGCAGTCGTGTTGTCCGTCAGGACTTGAACTGACTGACCGCGAAGGGAAGGGAGGAAGGCCTTGATCGCCAAACGTATCGCCCGCAACTCTAGAAGGTTGATATGAAGCAACCTTTCCTCTGGAGACCAAAGACCCTTGACCTCCAGATCCCCCAGATGAGCACCCCACCCTAGAGTGGAGGCATCCGTGATCACTGTGGCAACCGATGGAGGCAGTTGGAAAGGCTTTCCTTGAGACAGATTGCCTTCCACGCCCCACCAAGACAGATCCACTGCAGTTTCTCTGGAGATCCTCACTGACTCCCTGAGATCTCCGTTGTGCTGATACCACTGCCTGCGGAGGCACCACTGGAGTGCCCTCATGTGCCAGCGTGCATGATTGACCAACAGAATGCAAGAAGCCATCAGACCGAGCAGACGAAGGACCTTCAAGACTGGAACAACCGCTCCATTGTAAAATAAAGGAATCATTTCCTGTATGTCGTGAATCCTTTGAGGTGGAGGGAATGCACGACATACAGTAGTGTCCAGTACCGCACCTATGAACAGGTTGCGCTGGGAGGGCACCAGGTGAGACTTGGGTACATTTATCGAAAAACCCAACCTGTGCAACAACTGAGTTGTCTCTTGCAGATGATGAAGCACATTCTCCGGCGACTCCGCTTTGATCAGCCAGTCGTCCAGATAGGGGAACACAGGAATCCCCGATCTTCTGAGATGCGCAGCCACCACTGCCATCACCTTGGTGAAGACTCGAGGCGCAGTAGTAATCCTAAAAGGAAGGACCGCAAACTGGTAGTGTTGCGATCCCACCGTAAAACGGAGATACCTCCTGTGCGACTTCAGGATTGGGATGTGAAAATACGCATCCTGCAAGTCGATCGACACCATCCAGTCTTCTTCCATCAGCGCTTGAAGAACCTGTGCAAGCGTGAGCATTTTGAACTTCTCCTGTTTGAGTTAGAGGTTCAAAATCCTGAGGTCCAGGATTGGTCGAAGTCTGCCATCCTTCTTGGGTATCAGGAAATACCGGGAGTAGCACCCCTGACCCCTTTCCTGCTCTGGAACCACCTCTATAGCACCCTTTCTGAATAGTGCCAGGACTGCTTCCTGCAGGAGAAGAAGATGGTCCTCCGAACAAAAACCTTGGCAAGGAGGGTAATTGGGAGGGAACTCCTGAAAAAGGAAGTGCATACCCATTCTCTACGAGATTGAGAACCCAAAGATCTGATGTAACCGATTCCCAATCTCGTAGAAAATGAGTAAGCCGACCCCCTACCGGACCCATATGATCCAGAATGGTGGATCTAGGGCTGCTTTGCTGATGCGGGTGGGGGTTGGGCATTATTGGAGGAAGTGGAGGAGGATCTTGCAGTAGCCCGGCTATCTTTAAATTTTTCCAGGGCGACATCCGCCTTTTTCCCAAAAAGACCAGTTCCATCAAAAGGTAGGCCCAGCAACGTGGATTGCACATCTGCAGAAAAATCAGAGGATTTCAGCCATGCGGCTCTCCTGGTTGCAACAGTAGAGCCCATAATCCTGGCAACAGAATTAACTGTGTCCATGCCACTCTGAATAACCATGCGTGCCGCAGCCTGAGTATCAGAGACCACTTCATTAAAGTTCTTTCTATCCTCCTCTGGAAGCTTGGATGATAATTGCTTCACAGAATCCATTAACGCATAGACATATCTACCCAAAAGACAAGTAGCATTAGTGGATTTTAGGGCCATGCTGCCCGAAGAGAAAATCTTCTTAGCAGATTGATCCAATTTTTTTGAGTCTTTGTCTGCTGGTACCTGAGGAAATGAACCTGCAGATCTGTTAGAACATGCAGCCTGCACCACTAGACTCTCCGGAGAAGGATGAGAAGAGAGAAATTCAGGGTCACCAGGAGCCACTCTGTAGCGTCTTGCAACAGACCTAGAAACAGCAGGAGCAGTCAATGGCCTCTTCCAGACCTCCTTTATCGGATCAGTTAAGGCATCCGTGAACGGCAGTGTAGGTTCACTAATAGAAGAAGGAGAGTGCAAAACCTCTGTAAGGATGTTGGGTTTGTACTCAACAGTAGGCAAGGTTAAGTTGAGAAGATCTGCAGCCTTCCTAATAACGACATGGTAAGGTGCCACTTCCTTTGATGGTGCATCCGAAACTGAAGGCAAACCCCATTCAGGAGAGAGCTCCAGACCACTAGCATTCTGTAGGTCTTCAAAATAATCATCATGATCAAGAAGCTCACCCTCCTCCATATCAGAATCTTCACCCCTTTTCTCTTCCAAGAGACGCTGAGCCCTGCGTCTCGACCACTCCACACGAACCGAAGTCGACGGATCCGGCAACGACTCCGACGGAGCCGGCTCCGACGTCGAGCGAGGAGCTGGGCTAACTGGAAGACGAGACTCACGGACTGGCGTGGTACCTCGATCCAAACTACGAGGTCGATCCGGAGTCGGCGAAGCCGCATGCGGAGTCGAAGACCTCGGCGGAGCCGTACCGAGCCAAGGTGTAAGAGGCGCCGGCATAAATGGCACAAATGGAGCTGGGGCGTAAGACTGAGGAATGCCCAAGTTGTAAGCCAATGGACCCATGGGACCAACAGGTGCTCCAGTGGGGTACATTGCTCTGGAGTAAACTCCAAACATCGCATTAAGGAAATGCGAGGGGTCCTGTCCAGGACCAGGAAAAGGAGGGTAAGAACCTACCGGATGTTCTGAAGGAGGACGATCTGACATAGGCTCATTTTGACCTCCCTGATCTACAGGAGTTTCTATCGGAGTCGGAGTTTGAGGAACTACCTCCCCCTCTTCCTCATGCTCCGAAGAATGTTGAGATATCGGATCCGGTTCTTGTTCCGGAGTCGGAGAACATCTGAGAGATTGAGCAGGAGAAGGAGAAACGAAGTCCTTATGATGTTTACGAGACTTCTTCTTCGAATCCGAAGACTCCTTCCCCGAATGATGTCTAGAGCTGTGCTTCCTCCTCTTGTGCTTCCTCTTCGAGGAGCTTGAAGCGTGACTCGAAGCCGATTTGGATCCAGATCTCGATCTCTCCCTGGACCTCGACTTCGCTCCGGACCTCGATCTCGCTCTGGACCTCGACCTCGACGCCGACCTCGACTTCGAACGAGATCTTTGTCTCGACTTCGAGCGGCTCGACGTCGACCTCGAAGATCTCACAGTCTCTCTACCTTTTATTTTCGCAAGAAGAAGTTTTGCCTCGCGCTCTCTCAGTGCCTTAGGGTTCATCTTGAAGCAAGATCGACAGTTCTTGACGTCGTGGCTTGATCCAAGACACCACAAGCAGTCGCCATGCGGATCGGTGATCGACATCATTCGAGCGCAAGACCCACATTGTTTGAAGCCTGTCTTCCTCGACGACATCCTCGATGAAAGAAGAAGAATCAAAGGAAAAACAGCAACACTGTAAAAACAGAAGATACAAAGTATCGCAGAAGATCCCAAAAACCGTTAGCGTCGAAGACGCGGAAAAAAGGGAACTGACGTCATCACGCCGGCGTGGGCCTGATAAGGAGTCGGTGACGTCAGACGGAGTCACGCGCGAGGTCGTACTCCTGTGACGTCGTCCACGTCGGCGTGCTACGAAGAAAATTTCCGAACGTTGCTGACGCAGGGGGATATTCACAAGGTGAGGAATCCACACGGCAGATGTATCTATCAGAAGTATTGATTACTAAACATTCTCTAGTAATCTCTTTATGAGATTACAGAGCCAGGTACACAACATAAACACGATAGAACTTAAGTAAACAGCACAATACACAATGGGCCCCATGGGGAGACCAAACTATATATTAAGAAAGTGGTATAAGAACCACGACTTGACTGGACACAAGGCCTAGAGCCTGTAGAATCGCCGGGACCCCAAGGAACCACCCAAGGTAGTGATTCAGGGGACCCATGGGCGACGTGTGCAGTGAGAGAACACAGCTGCGAGCTCCGTTAGCTTCTATGGGGAAAGTCACGTCGAAATTTTAAAGTTTAAGGACACTTAGGAGAGGACTTTGAGCAGACCCCTTTAGACTTAAGGGGTTCTAGGGCCAACACCCACAGGTGCACCGGAGAACTCAAGTTACCTCACCCAGAGAAGCCGGGTGCATAGGTGTCAAATGGTGTTGAGAATTGTTGCTGTTTTCAATGGCGACCTGCGGCAAAGTGCTGCTGCCATGAAGAAGGAAAGTGTCCAGTGTGATCCAAGCCTGGATTGAAAATGTGAAGAACCTGAAAGCAGAGGGGACAGAGTCTGGGTCACTTGCCAGTGAACAGGGGCATAATAGACGAGGCCCACCGATGTCGGGTGATTTAGGTGCGAAGAGGTGAAGCTTGACTCTCAGCAACGAGGACCCGGAGGCATAGACGATGACCAGGAGCTGGATTTGAGCTGTCCCACAAAGCATGTCGATGCTCGATTGAACACAAGCCTTAGCAACAGCAAAACATGCAGAAGGAGAAAAGATGCTTCGGTGTGGATCAGCAGGGTCCAGGGGATTCACCAAGTGATTTAGAGTCAGGGCACATCTGGAGCAACCAGGGAAGCCCAAGTAAAGTTAAAGTTGCCTTCTCAGGGACCCACAGGTCGACGAACCAGGGATCGCGAAGGTACCTCGAGAGAAAACACAAAGGGTTGGCTCACTGAACACTCGTGGAGTGTAGCCCAACAATCTTTTGTGGAAATGCTGCTCGGGGTCTGGACTACAAGTAACCCAAAGCACAGCCTCAAGGATCGCCAAGAAGCATATGCACTTGCAAATGTGCATGGTGTCCAGGGGTTCCGGTTCCACTGTCCCCACGAGGCTACGGGTCTCAGCCTTTCTGAGAGCTCGGGTTAGCCTCTGGGAAGTCTGGAAACCCACCTCCTGTATTGCAAATTCTTTGGAGTCTGGAGCGAGCTTCGGAGATGTAAACCGGTCAGATGCGTCTTTGGTGCCTACTACGCAGGGGAGTAACTCCTTTACTCCAAGGGAGATTCTTCAGTCATCTAGTGTCATGTAGATCGTCGAAGTTCCAGGATTCAGTATTAGAGTTTCGTCCAGGTAAATCTAAAGTCCTGTAGTCAGGGGCTCCTACTTTATACCCAAGGAAGGGGTGAGACAAACTCTGGGGACCCACCTATGGGAGTGTTTGGGAAGAGGGGTGGCTACACTTATTTTCTTTGTCCAGTTTCACGCCAGAGCAGGGGCTGGTAGCCCCTGCAACTGGTATGAACTGGGCTATGCACGGGGACACCAAATGTGCCCCGAGTGCAGACTTCCAAGCACTCTTGGAGTGCACCTGCACAGACCCAAATACACTAAAGCCTGTCTGGGAGGTGGTTACACCTCCCTTTGACAGTAAAACTTTAGTCCAGGCCTCCCGTGCCAGAGTGTTGTCCCGCAGCAGGAGGCCAGACTCCTGTCTGTGGCTGCAGCATCCATTTTGTGATGCCAGGGTTAAGGAAAGCTAGTGCCGGGTAGCCCGGTGCCCCACACTAGTGGTTCTACCATGGAGAAATCATACCTCCCACACCAGTTACTGGTGTGGAGGTATGATTCCAAGGTGTTTTTTACCCCAAAAACCACATGGTCCTTTGAAGCCACGAGGTTATACGGCACTTAAAAGTATATGGTCTAGGCTGCATCACTAGCAACCCCGGAAGATAGATTCTGAAGGCTAAAGACGGGCTCTGTTCATGCATGGGCACCCTCTCACACCAATCCCAGCACCCTGCCTTCAGGATTGATAAGGCCTGCCATAGGGGTGACTGATAGGTACATATGTGTAGTAATAAGGTAGATATAGGAAACCTATATATGAGTAAGGGGTGCATACACCACCTTACACAGGCTGGTGTAGCCGGCCTGTTATGTCATTTTGGAAGGCTTCCCAGGGGTGGTGTAATACATGCTGCAGCCTCTGGGAGGCCTCTGGGGTACCTATGCCCTGGGTACATAGTATACCATATAATAGATATTTATGAGGGTAACCTAGAATCCAATCTGGAGTGTATCTAAAGTACATGGAATCAATACATAAGAGAAACCAGACAGGCTGGGGACCTGGTTAGCAGGTTCCCAGCCAAACTAGGTCAAAAACCATCAAAACACAAGGAAAAAAGTGGGGGCAACCATGTAGTCAGATTCCACCTTCCTACAAGGAGCACAATAATAGCACAGTGGAGTGTGATGACCTCATCAAAATACAGTTAATGTGACTGTCTGGGAATTAAAAAGGAACCAAGTAGTAGTGGGATGACAAAGGGATGAATAGATAAAGCTATTATATGGCCATCACAAGGTTGAACTGGAACAGTGACAGAGTGATAATTCAGACGAAGATAGGGGACACTGATCATGTGGCAAGCCGACTGCATAATATGAACATACTGATACTTTAAAAAGCAGTGGGTAGAGCAGGAAGAGAAATATTGTGACAATCCATGGAAAAAAAGAACTTTGTGCTACTGTGACTATTCTGGGGACAAAAATAGATAGAGTTCCCGATTACCAATTTGTGGCTACATTTTTAGCCGTGTGCAACAGCAGTCAAATATATGAGTAATGGATTAATCACAGCAGAGCCTGTAATTTACCTGAGTAAAACATGGGGATACACTCTGATACATACAAGGACTAGGTGCAGTAAGTACATAATTTTCAATTTTATGAGTGTCAACTTGGGCCAAAGAGGTTATTAATGCTGCTGGTAGATATTACATTTTCAAGAAAATATTGTGTACCCAGTACGGCTTCTCCCCCTCTGTGCCCAATCATAATCAAGGTCATAGAAAGGATCATAATCCAGAGAAACAATAGAAATATGGTGAAAATATTGCAACCACGTAGCAGAACAGCACTATGAAGGGGTGAATTAAATATCTGCATATATTCACTCTGAATGACTGGTTATGGAAGAAAACAATGAGTCAAGAGTCATGTGTGACATTCATTAGCAAATAATCCTTACTGAAACAAGGATGCATTTCCACTGTGCCAAGTCAAAGGTTCTTTCCGTTGAAGCTGAAATAGCAGTTGGAAAAAAAGATATATAGGTAAGTAAAGGTAAACGTCAAGACGCATTTTAAAGGCCATGGGCTTACATACCAAGCACTGGCAGAAGTAGAATCACACAATTCAAAGTGTGAAAAATGTGTCTGTTGGTTCAGCCTCACCTAGTAATTGATTGCAAGGCCCTCACTTATTCATGTGCACTTGATGTTACTCTTAACTCCTTAAATCAGTGTATTTCTTCTGCCCTTAAACATTTCGGCTGTCAGGTGCAACTGTGATCACAAAGGGGATCACCATCATAGTTCAGAGTTAAAAAGTGCATACTTGCTCTAAAATTACATACACATAGACAAATACTCTTTGTTGGAACCTAATGATGTCAGGTCACCTAGGGTAGCCCGGCCTAGGGTGAGGCAAAAATCAAAAGAGGCACATGTGTAAAGGTTGCAAACCACCCAGCAGTAATCCAATGCAATATCACTCAAAAATGAGGCTACACCAATGTTTGGAAAAATACGAGCTTGTTTATAAAAATATTCTTTGCTCTCTTGTCCTCAGAAATCACAGTTCAGTCTATTAGATTTATCCATGAAACTATTATGATTTTCAAAGTTGCCAAATCATGTCATTAAGCAGTTTTTCAACTTAACAGCACATTACATTTAGTCATGAGTTTAGTAAATTCCTCAGAATTGCCAAAACAATCACACTACTTGGCTTTCTAACATTGCATCACATTACAGTAGTTCACAAGAAGCAGTGTCTGCACTTCCCTAGAAAAGGTTTGCACATTTACTCCCTCTCCACCACTAACATCCAGAAGAATTGGTGAGCCTTACTCACTTTAGTTTCCCTATAAAAGCTCCTCACCAGGTCTTACAAAAGTAAGGGGGAGGGATTGGTATAAAGTAGTCTAATCACAGAGGAGGAACATCCTGCACTGAAAATTATGTCTCAGTAGTTTCTTACAAGAAGCTTGATGGCATTCCCCAGTACCAGCCAAATCCTTGTTTGGCCAACTGGAAGTCTTTGTTCCTTTGAAGGAGACTCTATGGCCTCCAACGTTCCCCTCAAAACCTCCTTACTTCATTTGTGTTGGGCCCCCCGTGGGCCTGTGTCTCTGTCTGGCAGGGCTGGAAGGAACCAATCTTCCCTGGCACTCGATGCGGTCCTTCGCCCCTCCTCCCCTGCTCAAGTCCGCTCCTTCCCGTTGGAGCTTAGGCAGAGAAAGGGGTTTCACAAGCGGAGAAGCGCCAGTGCTCCCTTGCCGTCCGCTTCCTTGGGGATCTCCCGTCAGCCGATCCGCGACGTATCCCCCGCAGCGGTACTACCGCGCATGTGCGGGAGACTAGCGGACCAAGACCGGAGTCTGCCCCGGTCGCCTGCCGCTGGTAGTGGCTCTCCCGCGGGCCTGCTCGCTCCTAGGCCCCTCCTGACAGGGAGAACTGAATCCACCTGGGGCATGCGCAAAGGCGCCCGACTTCCGCACAGCCAGTCCCCTTTTCCCCAGGTCAGTGGCGCCGTCTCACCAACGCGGCCGGTGCCGCAGGGGTCCTGATCATGGCTGAATCGGCGCTGCCACTAGGAATCCGACACCCCTCTCCTTCCTCTGACTCACGAGTGGAAAAGGTGATTCGCCGGCTGCACGACCGGTAAGGGACCTCAGGGTCACAAGGGCAGTAACCTACTTTAACCCCCAAGGAGATGGGTAATAGAGATGGATCTCCTCACGTATAAGCTCCCAGTTCTCTATCCTTATCAGGGACCTACTATCTCTCTGTACTGGACAGGGGCTGGTGAAAGGGGGGCACTCAGTTCCATTCTCACAGCAGGGACCTTCGCAGTTGCACAGTCCACTGGCATTAACCCCTTCACCTAACTGTCCAGGGTCAGCAGGACGAAACTAACTCGGCTAGGACAACAGGAATGGGGGGTTGGTGAACCCAGACAGAGGGCAACCCTTGTAGAGCAGTCCACCCTTCAGGACCCTACCCCTTCCAGACCTCAGCCTTCACTCTAGCTGTTCCTCACTAGCAAGACAAAATGGCTGTCCAGCATTCCGCCTTATATAGGCTGAACCTCAGAGGTCCAGAAGGGACCAGAAGGTTCTGGAATGCCCTATTCTATCCTATGGGACAGGTTCCAGGTATGTCAGTTATGACAGTTGGTAGCCACCATTTTGTGACTCCCAGGAAATTCCTGTCAGGAAAGGCCTCTAGGCCTGAGGTGAAAAATTATGAGGGCAAAAGAGCACCTATCCCCTAGACCAACACCTTGAAAAATCTAGTGGACACAAAAATAAATAAAGGCATGAGGGGCAAAAAGGGGACAAAATAAATAATACATTGGAGGGACTACGCAAAAGGTCAGACAGGTCTAACACTCTTTTACTATATCCAAGACCAAAATGATTTTAACACTTCATAATTCACTTAAATTAAATTATAGTAAGTAATATCTACCTAAAAACACATTAAAACACTTCGGCATGATATCTGGTATACACAGGCTGAAATATGTCTTGTGTTTCAGAAAACAAGGGTGTGCAACCTAACAGTAATACATATCAATTCATTACTACCACCGTAATATAACCAACTCTTCTTAATGTCCCTCACTTTGAAATTCTCACATAGTAGAATACAGTTATACAACATTTAAAACATTTCTTTTAACTGCAACTAATGGTTGAACCAGTGTCCTAACATTTTCCTACATATTACTTGCGGTGAAATACCCTGTTCAGCCTTACTCTTCATGCAAACAATGTTATGCCTAAGTTGGCTAATCCATCCTCCCATGTACCCTGACTAATACCTGCTTCTAATATAAAAGTAGAGACAACGTTTGGTATTAATAAATGTGTTTTGTATTGAAGCCACCTGTGGTCTTTTTTCAAGCTCAATAATTTCAAAGAAGTGGTGATATTACATTGTTAAAATAAGTCACAATTGAAATATAAGACCTGTTGCGGATCTGAGAAGTGTAATAATCATGATGGCCTTGGATATATTGAAGAAGTATTTTTTCTATGTTCATGGAATCTTTGAGCAAATGTGCACTTTAAAACATGGATTCAAGAAACCGCTTCTTTATGTGATCAAGCTTGCGTCTGACAGCTGAAGCACTTCATTGCAGAAGCTTTGTCACTAACTGATTTTTAGCAAACGATTGCTGTCAACATGAGGAAGGAACACAGAACTTCCATGAAGCTTCTGTCTATGCGGTTTAGAGTATGGCAGCAGCCGGCTACAAAAAATGACTGTGTGTATTTCTTTCTTTTTTTTTTTTTTGTTGCTTACTTATACAGACCTCCTCATTTGCGGATCTATTGTGTCATATCAAACACATTCTCTTCTGTGCTCCACAGCATTCACAATGGGCCAATCAGCCCTAGGCTAACTTCACTGAGTGATGACATTCTACTTTTACACAAAGAGTATATTCACACCCAAAGTATTTTTCTTTAGTTCCAGGGACTACTATGGGAATGTGGACTTTTCAAGACCAAAACAATATTTTATACTTTAGACAATATGTTTTTTATCTTGGTTAGTACCTGACGTCTCTTCCCACAAAATTTTTTTTACAAAAACCGTTAAAAAATACAAGCGTGACAAAGCCTAAAAGCTAGCAGTGAACACCAGAATTATAGGCTTTGTCAATGCTTGTTTAAATGCCATTAGTGCTTGTTTAATTTGTGTGCTCACTGGCTCATGCTTTGGTGTCTTACCTTCTAAATATGCTATCAGGGGCGGAATCTTCATTTTTGCGAGTCCCACTAGAAATGGGTAGTTTGCAGGAATCAGGTGCTCGAGAAGAGCCAACACCGAGGTTCCCCTTTCGACATCCCATTGGGGATTAGAAGAAATTACCTGAAAATCCACAACAAAGTATTCAAAACGTGATCATTTCATCAGGTCTTATTCTCTGGGCTTTAAAGTATCTGTAAATGCTATCTTGTTTTCTATACAGTCCACATTTTGGCTGTTTCTGTACAATGTAAGCAGTATGTTGTACTGATAAGCAATTGACTGGAAATAAAACCATCAAATTCATATGCATGAAAGCTGAGTTGAATTCAAGATCTTCATGGGCAAGTTGTATAGAAATGCCAGCAAATAACTTGGGAAAAGGGATCTGGTGGAATGTGGTGGGGGTGGTATGTGATAGTAGTCTGATGAACAGGCTGCGCATTGGAAGGCCTTTAGCTGTTTAGATACAAAAGAAAGAAGCTGTGTCATACTCACGTCATATAATACTGAGTAACACTTGCTAAAGAAAGATATATGGCTGATACACACACTTATGACACATAGTTGTACCTGCAAAGAAGAGGGTGGGGTGATGGGTGACATTTCATTGATGCTCTAGAGGTCATGAGGATACTTTGAGATCACTGCAGATATTGGCAAAGGTCCCCTACCACTAAGGTTGCTGTTAGAGTTGTAAGGTGCCTCCATGTCCTATGTTACAATGCTCCCACTACCACCCCCAGCAGTTGCTGTCAAGGAATGCCCTAAGCTTTCATGCACAGATCCCCCCTGCAGCTGTCATTGCGGGGCAAAAGTCTTCATTGGGATAAGAGAGGATGCCGCAGGAGCTGTGGACCTGCTTTGCATCCTGAATGGACCCTGTCATTTTGTGACAGCGGATACCCGTAAGAAAATAGGACTCCAGAACATGTTCTTGCATATCCATTTTCTAATAATGTTAATGACCGGTGAGGCAGGCAATATAGGGGCACATATTGCCTGTTCTCTTCTGCTTACGACCCCGTAACACAGGTGACAAAGAAATAGTCTATGATACCATCTGTCCAGGTCACTTGCACTTTAGCAACACAGCCAATGGAAAACTGAGTGAGGAGAGCTAATTGGAACCCTGGACATGCAGCATGCAATTACAGGTACTCACCCACAGATGCAAATCTTCCTCCTAACCTTGGAGTCAGTCAAAATATTTTTTTTCACTTACCCTCATTGAGCAGGCATCC
This sequence comes from Lissotriton helveticus, assembly GCF_964261635.1. Classification (NCBI taxonomy): domain Eukaryota; kingdom Metazoa; phylum Chordata; class Amphibia; order Caudata; family Salamandridae; genus Lissotriton; species Lissotriton helveticus. Next base: position 647,506,951 of record NC_136070.1, read on the forward strand.
TTGTGTACCAGGTCCATAAGTCAAGAGGGGGCCAATTACTTGTATTCTAGTCTGGATCTGAGGTCCAAAATGTTGAACCAGAAACATTGCAGAGAAAAATATAATAACTAAAAGTAACTCCATGGAGGAATAAAATACACCCCTGTTGCTGTCATGTCAACAAAATTAAACGCGTATAAATAGGTACCATACCCAGAAGGGTCTGATCAGCATACCAGACAGAAGTAATTCCAAAGAGAGCAAAAACACTCCAAGGTATGCAGAGGAGCATTAGAGGACTGAGTAGCCTCACAGAGTGTGGAAACCTGGGACAGTTGACAGGGGTTGAGAGCATTAACCAGATGAAGAGATGAAACCAACAGGAAAGTAACTTTATGGCTGGCAAACTGCAGAAAGTATGTAGAGAGCAGCAACATTGGCACAGATACATATAACTCTAAAAGGAGAGCAGAAACTGTTATTTGAAAGAAGGACACCCACATGCTATAATACATCAACCACAACTCCTGAGCTAATGGACTGATTTTTTACCTCATGCCATATCATGACTATGTAAGAGGTGATCTGGGGAGCTGAGGAGGAAGCATTAACCACCTTCAACGATCAATCCCACAGTAGCAATGAGTGGGATGCATAAGACTCACCACATTTCTGAAAGTTGATGCTTGCTCGTTTATCCACAAGAAGTAGCATCTGGCACAGAGCTGGCACAGATGAAGTATAGTCCTCTTCCAGCATGTAGCTCAAAATCTCTTTCCAAAATTCCTGCAAGAAAGACCGGCAAATGCGTTATTTGTATCATTAGCATTTAATAAGGCTTTATTTCCACAGATAAACAGTCATTCCCGGTGGGAGGGTTTTTGGCACCTAAGGTCATGTGTCATTTTCTAGGTCCACCTCTCCTGGAGATGGGGCTACATTTAATTCTTACCCTTCCTTATACCATTCCTTGCTGATGGTGTCCAAGGCAGATGCCTAGTATTACACTCAAGTAGCACCAACCCTGTTTAATGCTACAATCTGTGGCTCTGCATCCAAGGAGAATGAAGACATTATTTGCAGAAAATGTGTGCAACATTTACTCTCCAAAAACCCTGCAAGTGAGCTGAACTTTGCAAATGATCTCATTATCTGCTGTTATCTTCATATAATTATCTTTATCAATGTGCCAGAGTATGCAAAGCCATTGTTGGGAATGAAAGACCCTGTTGATGTGAAATATTGGTGACCGATGCATCATGGAGCAGATAGCAAATATTAGATGCAAATTGAGTAGCAATGTTTTGCAATATCACTCATGTACCATTCAGTCTCATTTCAAACTGGTTATTTAGAAGAATGCAAAACCTCCTGCCTCATTAAAATGAATGAGGTAGGATTTGATTAGCAATCTTCCCCGAATGCTGCAAACACTGGGAATGATGACCGCATGGGACAGCAGAACTCCATCCCAGCAGCAGAGGAAACAGCCTTTACATCGCGTCTCGAACCATGCCGTGCTTAAAAACGTGGTCCAAACCACGAATGCATCTTTACAATGCTTCCTTTTAAAAATGAAAGTCATTACAACAAGTGTTGGACTTTAAATCTAACACTTTCCCTACTTTTGCGCAGACTGGAGTCGGAATAGTAAATTGTACTATTCCAAAGTCCAGCCCTTTCCCTAAGGCAAGTCATCGTAACAACTTGTGTGGTAAAGGAATGCATTTTAAACACGCATTTGTGGTTCAGACCACATTGTTAAGGCAGGCGTGATGAATGCCTGCATGGTTCCCACATACAACCCTGTAGCAGAGGGAGCTTTACTAAAACATGCTTGTATGTGAGTTGGAGGATAATTAAGATCACCTGGGAAATCAGGACTCGCTGGATATTCTGCTTCTATTTTCTACACTCCTAGTTAAATGTCCCCCCTTGTTCCACATCCTTCTCACTTACCTCATCAGTATTTCTATGGCGTAATCCAATTTTATTGAGGAACTGAGAGATTTGAATGCAGATGGTCTCTTCCTCAACATCAGACTCATGATCCATGTGACTAGTACACTGTGAAAATATGGAAAGCAAGAGAAGTAAAGTAACATGTATTTTCACATTATTTTCACTATGTTTTCTCTCCTTACGGAGGGACAAGAGATATGAGAGTCAAAACATTACAATTTCCTAATCCAAGTTGCAAGCCAAAGAGAATCTCTTGGCCTAAATTCAAATGTGAAAACAAAAACAATCACCTCAAACATGTAAATAAAAATGTATACATGAGGTTATGCTCTCATGCTCTGCTCTGTATTATTATTCAGTAATTTGGCAGGGAAGGGTATAGCATTCATATACAGCAGATATATTGGTGGACTCACTTATAATATGTAAGTCTCTGATACATGGGACACTACACCTGAGACATTGCACCTCAGGCACCTCAAGGTAGTCTCTCATCCTTACCACAGGGATTGGGCTGCTCATGCACCCTACCCCCACCGCTTGATGAGGAAGTATGTGCTATATTATGGGACTTTTTACTCTTAATAAGGACAAAAGAATACCAGGAACTACATTTTTGGGAGACAATGTTGATATGAAATATTGATTTGAAGTATATTTGTGCTACTTTCTGCAGGATTTGGTAGTTTGCCCTGTCAGGCATTTGAACAGTAAAGAAGGGTATGTAACAGGATAATACACTGTCAGTGACATCATTTAAGTGCAGTAGCGGAATGCCCTTGTGCCTTGCCCAATCACTGTAGAAGCTCTGGTAAAGTCTAATGGTCAGTTGCCTTTCATAGACTGGATTGTGTGGTAGGCCTCTGCACTGCCTGTGAGCACTGCTGGGATCCTGTGCCATTCCCACGGTGTCTGAGCATTTTAATTTCAGGTGCAAATGTAAGCAGATAGATGGAGCAAGGGAGACCTTTAAAGCGAGGGAGGGTGAAAGACATACTGGGGTAGTAGTGGGGAAACATTAGGCTCAAATGGAGAACATGGAATGTCAAGGCGGGCCTATGGGAACTAAATAGAGGGACACAAGGTCTATATTCCACCACCCGGGGCAAATATGGAACACTGCAGATCTATATTACATGACATAGGAGCTTCATCGGGGCACAAGGGGGCTAAAAGGTTCCCTTATTTATTTTTGACTGACTACGGTTGCTGTTCCCTAACACATTCACTTAAACAAATATGTACATCTACCACTTACTTTCTCTTTGGTGAGGAGGTTGTACTTTTTGAGCACATATTCAATCACAGCTCTTCCGTTCATATCATAATAACCTTTGGATGTTAAACCGGATATTAAACCCAAAGTAGCAAGAATAACCTATAATAAAAAAAATGGTAAGCATGTTTAGTGAGAATCCCTTTTGGCATATAAATAGGATCAAATCCCACATTCTGGTGAGGGAGCAGCAAGGGAGTGTGATGAAATCATACAATCCCTCCTTCCCTTTTGTTCACAGAGGATAGAAAGATACATTTTGTTATGTGTGGAAAGCTAGTACCTGGATGCAACCTTTATAAAAATATTGGAAAAGGGTTATTAAGACACTCTGAGAATGAAACTGGAGTCAATTTATTTTAACTGTTTTTACAGAGTGTCTGACCGAAGTGAAATTGAGGAAATATTCAAACATTCCAGGTAGACTACACCTTCAATAGGTGCCTGGGACTTGGTAAAAGATTGCAAAATATGTCCAGGTAAGTTAAAATCAACAAAGAACCTCTCAGGACCTGGTATTGATTACAAAAAATTAGACTGAAAAATAGGCTGTGGATTTCACTACTGTGGGAATGAAAACAACCAATAGTAGTCTGTGGGAAGAATGATGGCCTCTTTCTAACTCCATCCGCAGGATATAGCAAACTTACACCATCCCCACTCTGCCATCAGTTAACAAATGAGTTAAAGTACTGAAAGTCCATTATCCCACACCTTGATGTTTGGTTGGTCCATATCACTTTCAAGAAGTCATTTGGTCTCAAGACCGTAAATAGTCACGTTCTCCTATATCCACGTATCAGGGTTAAAATTCACGTCCCTAATATGGCTCTGTATGCTGCATATTTGCACAAGGTGGCCCCAATGGCTTCAACCACCAAAGAATACATCCATGTTTGATTTCTGTGATTCTACCGTTCCTCGCAGAGTCCTGTCTCTCATGTTTCTGGTTTAGTCTGTCAAGTATGTAAAGTCAACTGGATTTATATCATGAGGTTAAAAATGACAAAATCATTACACCCCCCAAAGAGAATACATTAGAGACCCAGTTATGGAAATACAGGTTTTGTTGATTATCAAAAGAAAATTACTTTTGCGATTTTCTTTTATGCCTATGTCCTGTAATGCTGACCATGGTGATGCTGTTATTGAAGTTACCTGCTTTCTCAATGTCACTGAAGTTGGGCACATTGTGGACGTATATGGCGTCAAGAAAGTTACATGTATTCCAATCTCTACAGACAATACATCTTTTATATCACAATTTGACTTTTCAAATGTGCACACTGAATATTATTCTGCACTATTGATCCACGTTTGGTGAGATTTTGCTGAGACATAGCCCGAATACCATTCTTGGAAGAGACCTTTGACTCATCAACAAAATATCTTACTCCCCGGTTGTTAAAGGTTTGAGCAGATATTATTATTCTAAACTTCAAACCCCTTGATTTGATTATCAACACTCTCCTCTTCAGTGAAGGGTGTTACAGACCAACTCAATGTGAAATACAGACCAAACACGTGGACAGCACAAAAGAATTGTTTCTTAACACAGATTTTTTCAACAATTAGGGACCAGCGCGTAGGACAGGAAAACTGGGATATGCCCACTTGGACAGGGAAACAATGGAACACAGGATGCACTGAACAGACACACATAAATGGAGGTTCCATGACCCACGACTCCAGGAAGATTTGCCTTGGAGAAAATCAACAGACTGTTGTATGCATACCACTGCTATGAGTCCTTGTAAGTAGAGAATACTGCACTATCCAAAATGTGCAAAACTTTAATTAGATTGAGATGTTGGGTATGAAACTGCTTTAACACAGATTGCTTCACACATAATAGCTTGATGGTACCTTGCGATTGTCATCCTCAAGCACGTGACAGACAGCATCCAGATAAGAGGCACCTTCTGAATCTATGAAATAAAGCCATACACCAAATGTTTATAACACACATATATTGTCTTTTTTCTAGTAAGATCAAGATTAATAGATAAGTAGAGGAAGTTTCCGCTATCAACTGTGCTGACCACCCTGAGGGTCCTGTCTTTTAGTTTTGGTTTGCGAGCCTGTGACTGTGAGTCCCATGGGCCTATCAATGCTTTCCTGTTCCACTGTACATGTCTGTGTCATCATGTCCCACTGAGCGTGTCTTTGTCTTCCTGCTCCACATTTTATGTCCCTTTTTATTCCTGTCCAGTATCTATGTCAGGATCTCTGTTCACAGTGTCCATGTCCCATTAATGGCTCACAATGGGAACAATTAACGGAAAAGACAGAGGTGGCATTGTTTGACCACTACTTTATTTTTTCACCACAATTCATGTTATTGAAGATGATGGAAGGGAGGCTTGATCTTAAATTACAGTGCTCTACCAGAAACTATTCGCAGTTAATATAGCTGAGGAATATGAAATTGAACTGATTTGCTCAGAGCTGCACCATATTGGTTAAGTAAGGGAGTACGTTGGGACTATAATTAAGGGCTCCAGATTCCATGAGACGAATTTTAGTCCTTTAACTATTCTCCATGTCTACCTAAATCACACAATGCCACCTACCCACTGACAGTCTTACCAGTTTCAGCAAGAAGCTTGCAGAGCAGCTGTATTGTTACTGCACGGGACTCTGCACCCATCTGGATCAAGCTACTTTCAAAATATTGAAGGACCTCACTAGAGTGAGAATGGGCTGCAAGAGTAAAGTGAAGAGAAAAAATAGACATAAACGAAAAATAACACAACATAAAATCATGCAAGGAGAAACTCAATGCAGGGGAGCAGGTCATCAAGGCCAAATATACGGATATTATTCGACTCATATCCAGGAGGTACGATATCAATGGTCTACAACATTTAATGATGATCTTACGAGCACATAATACTCATGTGATTACTATAGCTGTATATAGTAAAGTGGACTCCATGTTCCAGTAAAAGTCAACCAATGCACTGGGAAGGGAGATAAAAACTCAAGCAATATTAGGTTTTAGGAAGATCAAGTTATATGTAGGGCAGTGAACAGAAACTAATGTTTCTGAGTACCTGATCCCTAGTAAAGACAATAATATACTTGAAGTATCACAAATATAAACATACATGCAATTTTTGACCAACTTACCCAGTGACAGGATAATGGCTGTGGACACCTTGAGTGGCTCTTCCCTTTCATCGGAAACTCCCCTTGAGGGTGTGCAGATCTGTCAATAACAAAGCAATAATAAACAATAATGGAAGCTAGGCTATCTGAAAGCCAATCCCGTACATCCAGACAGCAAATAACTTTCAGTCGGGGAATGACAGCATAAGAGTTTGTGAGGCATTGTAGGGCCATGATCCATACGGCGCTACAGCAAATTCAATTGCGTGGAAAACAGCATTATCTGTGAGTCCAATATTGGTGGAATGAGTAATGAATTTCCTTCAATTGATGTTATTAATCAGATGTATATGATATATACTATTTAATATTAAACCTATCGATTTATGACATGTGACGTTTTTAAACCTCTTTGTATCAACCGTATAAGCACTGGGTTTCCTGTTGTTGGGACTGTCACAGAGAGTCCAGTAAATGTTATATAGAAAAGTCTAGATGGACAATTGATCCTCTGAGATAAGCTTTGTTAGCGATTATGTCTCTGTTGTAAACCATTGTTATTTGGTAAGACGTTTCTCTTTCAGGTCGGTATCCTTCTCTGTTACCTATTATGAGAGTCATAGTTGCAGAGAGGTGGATTTATGGGTGGCTCCTGCCTAGTACCTCACTACGCTGACAGTTCTGACATGGTTTTTGCAATAATCTTCTTTCTTTGCATTCTTGATGATAATTGGTTCATGTTGATGAGACTCTGTGTGTTGGTCTGGCATGAATCACACTGAAATTTGTCATGTGTCGGGAAAATGTTTAAAATGATATAGTGGGAAGGAAAAGTACAAGGTCATTAGAACTTTCACCATCTCTGACTACAGGATGACCCAAACCAATATAATATGGAAGCTCACATCTGGGTTACACGCATGAGCAGATTTTCATGTTTCGTTTTGTACATTTGCTACCATTTGGTGATCCTGGGTCTATATGTGGGGATCTAGTTCACAGTAGGGAATACCTGGTGGTGAATAAGTGAAGATCCCACACTACCAAGTAGCGGTGTGAAGACAACCTGCTCTGATTGCTTTCGAGAGGCATGACTCCTGGTTACATCGAAAAATGCAAATGGCATATGCTCTTTTTTCAGTTGCTGAGATTGCACTTAACAAGGCTTTTTATGGATTAAAATTTAATATTTTTCCCAAATGTTCTCCTTTAAAAACACTCTTGCTATAAATGGGAACAATGTGGTTCTTTTATTTGTTACAATATGTTACATAGGAAATGACTGTTGTTTCCCACTGAGATACTTTGTATATTCTCATGTATATACTTACCAGGTGATGCAGGGCTGCAAGAACATTTGGTACAGTTCCATTCAGGCCTCTGCAACTCTTAGTAACAGCTGCCTGCATGCATAACTCAAGGGTCTGTAAGAAGATAAGAAAACTGGGGTGAGGCCAAAGGGCAATTTGAGGAAATGGTGATGGACAGTGGTGAGTTACAAACTTTAAAGTGTAAATTCTGTATGAATGCCAGAGTGAGTTTGTGTCTGAATGAGCTCTCAAGTGTTCTAATTCTTAATAGACATTACCACGAGTACATTTTGACAGATGACCATTCATAGGTTTAATTATTTCTTCACTGGTTTGTCTGTTTTCTTGACTTGCTGTGCTTCACATAGTAGTGTTCTCTGTTGGCATCAGATGTTGGATTGTGGTCTATCAAGGAACCACAACCAAAAATATGCAGCATTTACTGGGGCATGCCCTAACACATAGCTCAGAATCACTACTTGTCATTGTAGGCCCTGTATTCCTATCCACTCTTGCTGATGGCCCTTGTCTCGGTTGTCCTAATTCTCTTGGTGGTTCGAGTTCACTTGGTTGTCTGCTGCTCCTGCTTCTTATGGTACTGTTGTCTAGATCCACTTAGCCATCTTAGTCCCTTCCTCCCTGGTCTTGGTCTTCCTGTTCCTGGTCTTCATGCTGGTCTTGCTCTTGATGGCACTAATCAGTTTTGTTGCTCTCCCTTTCCTTTTTTCAAATCCTCATTCTGCCTTTGCTACTCCTGTACCTAGTCCAACTGATGTTTCTTCTTGTGAATCTCTTGATGGTTGTGTCCTGATCCTCCTGGTCATGGTCCACCAATTCTCTTTGTGAACCCGGTAATCCTAGTGCTCCTGGTCTTCTTAGTTGCATTTGTCCCTCTACTCCTGGTCATTCTCCTCTTCCTGGTCTCCCACCTGTAGGCTTTCACCTTCATGCTCCTCGTTTACCAAGTCTTCCTTTTCGTAGTTCCCCTAATCTTTGGGTTGATTTTCATACTCTTCTTTTTTCTAGATCTCTTCTTCCTGAACTTCCTCTTACTTTCTTTCCCCTCTGCCACCTCGTAGTTTTCCTCAAACTCATCCTCCTGGTCTTCATCTACATATTCTTGGTCCTAGCCTCCTGGGTATTGTTCATTGTTCATAAGTGGCCCTCATCCTCCTGAGACCATCCTTCTGTTGGTAAATATTATCTTCACCATGGTGCTTCTTGCTGTGCCCGTCCTAGTTGTTCTTCCTTTTGGTCTGAGTCATATTGGTCCTCATGATCCTCTGAGTCCTTATGCTTGTGGTCCTGCTAGTCATGGTCATCCTCATCCTGGTACTCTGAATCTTCTGGTGCTATTCCTCCTAGCGGTCTTGGTGTTGGCCTTCAGGATGGTCATGGTGGCGACTGTTGTTCTGGACTTCCTGACCTCATATTTCTCTTCTTGGTCCTCCTCCTCTTTCTGGTCTTCCTCCTCCTGGTTTTCTTCTTTTTTCTCCTACCTCTTAGAAGTCCTTTTCCTTGTCCTCCTGGTCTTGATCCTTTTGGTTTTCTTAGTTCTGGGTATGGTATTGGTCCCCAGTTGGTTCTAGTGTTCCAAATCCTTCTGGTGGTCTTGAAGTCCCAAAACTTCATGGGCATCTTTGTAAAGAAAATGTATGGAGTTTTATACATCGTGAACTTGACCCGGTATCGTGTGTCAGAGCGCTTTACACAGCACCAGTTGCATTACATGAGGACACATTCCTTTTTTTAGGCATGGGAGATTAAGTTATTTGCCCAGAATCACAGGATGTTCAGCGTCATTGCCGAAACTCGAACCAAGTTCCCCAGATTCAAGGTCAACTGCCCTAGTCATTAGGCCAACTCCTCTCCCCACTTGACCCCCTACTAGTCATCCTCATGGTCATCTTCATTCTCCTCATCCTGTGTGCGGTATTTGTAGTGGTCTAGGTTCTCCTTGTGGATATGTCATCTTTTTCTTCTTCTGTGGTCTTCGTCCTCCTGATAGTCTTCCTTTTCTACTTGGCCATCCTTTTCCCCTTTTTTCGCCTTCTGGTTCTGGTCCTTCTGGGCTTCCTCATTCTACTTCTCATCCTAGTTTTACTCAGCCTCCTCTTTTTCTTGGGCTCACTGATCCTCATGTCCTGGTGGTCCCAGTCATCCTGGTCTTTGGCTGTTTGATCCTCCAGGTCTTTCTCATGGTCCTCCTGCTATAGCTTTCTCTTTATTTTCCTGGACATCCAGTTCCTTGTGTTCTTAATCCTGCTGGTGGACCTGGTCCTCCTCCTCCATTAAATCTTCCTCATCTCTGTGACCTTCTATTCATTCCCCTGGTTCTCCCTCTTCATCCCGGAGGACCTTTAGGTATCTGCCTGCTTCTCCAAGTGCTCCACCCCCCCATATATCCTCATACAAAGTCAACCAGATAAACCTCCAGCTACAGGGCACACTGAGATGTAGCACGGGTAGATGGGCACTACTGAAAGGAAATCAGCTCGTTAGATAGTACAATACAGTATTTAATGTGGGTGCTCTTCTAAGCCCTGGATCCCAGTGCCACTGCACCTGTTTCACTTTTAACATTTGTGGACCAACGTTCCTCAATGTCCCCCTTGCAGCCATGCAGACTGTGCCTCAATGTGGGAGCATTTGCTTATGAGAATCTCAGGTAACTTGGAGGCAGGAGCTGCAGGACAAAAGATGTGTGCCTAAAAACTGTTTTAGGAACACATTTAGATTCACCAATGCTAATGAGGAGAATTCTCACCTACAGTGAAGACTCAGAAGAATCATCGGAAAAATGGCTCAAATTAAGTGCGTGGTCAGTATCAGTCAGTCAGTCAAAAAGCTTTTATTCGATATGCAAGATATCTTATAAGCACACATGCAATACAAACATTTTCAATTATACAAAAAGCATCACTTAAAGAAGTCAGTATAAAAAGCACATTTAAAAGGGATAAAAGGACATAGATTGTCCGCTGATAAATTAGCTAAACAGAATTAAATCGCTACTGACAATCTCTTGCAACGAATAAGCCAAAACTGTTTTAAAAATTTTGCAGTTCCACATACAATCAGGGGGGATGTGTCCGTGGTTAGGATACGTAGAGCTGTTAAGTGGCTACGTGTGCCCATATTTCGGCAAAGGGGCTTCAACCAAGTGCCCCTAGGCCTTGCATAATCCGGGCATTCAAACAGTACATGCGCAACGGACTCTATCTTACTTGGGCAACAGGCACAATTCGGGGACTTACGGGCCGTGGAGCTCCAGTTAGATACCAGAGCACCAAGAGGTAGAGAACCAACTCTAAATTTAAAATAAAGGGCACGATCAAGGGGAAGAGTAATTAAATCCAAATAGGGTTCAAATGCCACGATGTCTTTAACAAGTAAAAAGGCGGCAGTAGATTTACAATGGTTCGAGTTTGTAATGAGTTGCTCCGCGACCCATTTCCAGAAAAGGGCCTTTACAACATCTTTCGGCGGAGCTGAACGCGATGACCAGTAGTCTCCCAAACCAATTTTCTCCATCAGGTTTTTGGTATCCCTTAGCCATCTTATCTTTGCCCAACCCCCCAGGCTCATAATTTCCCTCAGGCCGTCAGCATAGGATTTTAACTCCTCGCCCCTCCAGATTCGGGTCCATAAAAGAAGAGGGCGAAGCAGAGCTTGATCCTTAATGCTTCTGCAGCCTGTGTCCAACAGCACAGGTACAGATGGGGTGCTCAGGGGGATGGCAATGATTGATTTCAGAAGCTTGGTCTCAGCTGTTACCAGAGTGTCCAATCGGGAGTGGCCCCACAATTCAGCCCCGTACAAGGCTGATGTCACTACCTTGGTCTTGTAAATTTCAATTACCGGGGTAAGCGATCTCCTCGGTGAGGCCCGGTACTCCCTCATAAGAGCTCCTCCTACTCTCTTATGGTTAAGGACCATTTTATCTATGTGATTTCCCCAGGACATTCTATCCGTGATCCGAATTCCGAGATAATCGAATTCGGATACTTTTTCTAGGGCAACAGAGTTAAGCATAGGTGGGCGGCCCAATTTCCGTGGGGGGTTTAGGACTAAGTATTTAGTTTTGTCCACGTTTATTATTAGCCCTTTTGCAGCACAAAACTCCTGGAAGCGCGTTAGGAGTTTCTGGAGGCCTTGGGGAGTCTTCGAGATCAAAAGCGTGTCATCCGCAAAAAGCAGGGTGGGGATCCGGACTCCTCCAAGACAGGGGGCGTCGGCTGGTTCTTGTTGGAGATATTCCACCACCCCATTTAGATAAAGTGAGAATAGGGTGGGCGCCAAGACGCAACCCTGTCTTACTCCCCTAGACACCGGTATTTTTTCAGTGACCTCTCCGTTTTTACCCCAACGAACCTGTGCATAGGTATTGGCATGGAGGCTAATGAGGAGGGACAAGATATAATCGGGCAATCCCAGTTTGTAAAGTACCCTCCATAGTTCTTCCCGGGGGACCAGGTCAAAGGCAGTCTTCAGGTCTATAAAGGCCAAGTAAAGACTACCCCTACCTAGATCCACCACCTTCCATCCCAATAGTGCCAACCTAAACACCTGCTCTATTGTCCCCATTCCTGCCCGGAAGCCTGCCTGGAAGTCTGATAGGATTTTATTTTCCTCCACCCAGTGGAGGATCCTTCCGAGAATAGCTTTACCAGCTATCTTTTGGGTGGAGTCTATCAAACTTATTGGGCGGTAGTTCCCCGGGGTTTCCCTACAGCCTTTTTTGTAAATTGGGACCACCACTGCCCCTTTCCAAGATTCTGGTACTGCTCCTCCCATCATGATGTCATTGAGGAGAGCAGCTATCACCCTTCCCCATTCTACGGGATAAGCCTTCATTAAGTCCCCCGGGAGGCCATCTGGGCCCGCTGCCTTGCGGGGAGCTACCCACCCTATGACCCCCTCAATTTCTACAGGGGTGAAGAAATCATAGGACTGAGGTTCAATTACTAGTGAGAAGTTTACCCCCATGTTCATGTCCCCGTCTGGAGGGAGGTATAACGCCCCAAAATGATTTACCCAATTTTGGGGCGGAATATTACAGGGTCTCATAGTTTCAGCGGGTTTATTCCGTGAAGCTATAAGATTCCAGAAAGCCCTTGTGTCCCTACTTTTACTCGCTAAGAGCAGGTCTTCCCAGAACTTATCTTCCCACTCCCTCCTAGCATTTTTAAGGGCTTTATTATAGGTCTTCCTTGCGACCTGAATCTCACTGGGGGATTTAAACTTTACAGCCTCCACTAATTTTGACTTATACGCCCTACATGATTGGGTATACCATCCATCAGCGGGCTTTATAGATCTTTTATTGCCCGGCTTACTAGAGTATGGGGTAAACACATTAGTCAACGCCTCTATCAGGGCGACAAACAGCCCACTCGCTCTGCCCACTCCTTCAATAGGGGACCCAAGGGTTGCCACTGCGAGGTTTAGGAGAGATGAAATTTCCCCTACCCTTGCCTCAGAGAGGACCAATTTCGCCCATTTTATTCTTCTCCCACAAGGGGAGACTTCAGACTCGTCGGGAGGAGCAGGTACCGGGGTAATATATCCCTTTTCTCTAGGGCGCCACCACTGGTCCATTTTTAGGGAAAGCGAATTATGATCGCTTTCAGTCGCAGGGACCACCAGCATGTCCCTTACATGGGGCCATAGGTGTACGTCTATCAACAAATAATCGATCCTCGAGGTGTGCCCTGGTCTATTATAAGTGTGGGCCCCCACCCTGTCCGAATTTGTCCTCCCATTTGCTGCCCGTAAGTTTAATTCGAGACACAAGGAATATAGCTGGAGCGCCACTTCTGACCACCTCCTGATCGGAGAAATTTCCAATACAGGAATCCCCCTTCTAGCATCCTCCTCATCTTGGTCAAGGGCTACGTCCGAGCCCAAGGGCTCGAAAGTACAATTCATATCTCCTGCAACCAAAGTACGCATCTTGTGAGGAGTATTTTTTAGGATGGTCTCAAGAAGAGATATTACAGGAGACTTCCGTCCACCCTTGGTCCCACGAGCATAAACATTATAAATATTTAGGACCAGTCTCCCCCTTTGGTCTGTTAAGGTGATGTTTTGAATATCCGGGCAGCCTGTGGGGAACTCCTCTACTCTACAATCTAGAGAGGCAGCAACCCAGATAAGGAGGCCACCCAAGGGACGCCCTCTCCCTGTTTCCGAGGTTTGAGCGGGGACAGAATGGGAGGAGAATCCCACCCTATGGGCCGGGGCCAAACTCCATGTCTCTTGAAAAATACACACAGAGTGCTCATCAACCCAAGCAGCAAAATCCGGTTGGGCCAACTTTCTTGCAATCCCTGCGACATTCCAGCTGAAAACCTTAAAAGCCAGGTCCGTCACAGCTGGAATGTCTCTGGGTGCAAGAGTATTCTCGTCTATGGGCCTCGCCATGGATATCTTAGGGGAGCAGGGGCCATGGATGCTAGTTTTAGTGGCTAGCGTCCCGCTAGTCAAAAGGATTTGAGAGGGCAATTCTCCTGTTGGGTACGCTCTACTCCCAAGTTCCAGTCAGTTCGAGCTTGGCGCCCACACGTGATTAGCCCTCGTGCCTCCCATTTTCCCTGCCCAGGAAACCTCCCCAATGTGTCCCAGCCCAGGGGAGATTTGGCTTTCTCCAGTTAGTTTTACAACTTGCCTAGGGTAAAAATAAGATAAGTCTACCACTTTAATCCCTGGAGCCCCCATGTTTTTAATAGGAGAACAAATGGAGGGCACTACTCTAGGGTCTTGAAAATTTATAATTATACAGTCCCCTTCCTGTGTTTTTCTCCCCTGCCCTACCCACCCAACTCTACGAACGCTTAAAATAATCCCATCTACGTCCAAGGGAATAGGCTTATATGCCTTCAGCCAGTGGATACACTTGTTCTTAAGTGATTGGTGATTTTCCATCTGGCCTTCCTTTAGAGGGGGGACATTTACCATCACAGCAACAAAAGGTTGACAGTCTGGCGGGAGGTTTACAGGCGGGATCCGACGCACAGGATTTCTGGGGACCAATGGAGTGGGAGCCGGGACTGTAGACTTAACCCTAGATCTGGGAGTTTTCCCTATCACTGGGCCTTGAGTTTTATTACATGTACCAGCCACTTGTGGATCTTCCACTTTGCCTCTGGTTGTCAGTGGCTGCTTTTGTGGGATAGGGTTGGGTTTACTTGCGACATGCACAGAGCATGCTGGAGAGTCCTTACGGTTTAGCCCTACTTTGGGAGGAGGAGAAGTTTTAGAAGATGAAGTTATTATATTATTAGGATCAACCTTCTTTGAACAGTTTAGGGGCTTAGGGTCTCTCTGAGGAGGTGGTTCCTTCCCCTTTGCACCAATGTCCCGGTTTTCACCCACTCTAACTATTTGCTTAATTGTAGTTTTGAGTGAGTGGAGTCCGTCAAGGGTTGATTGCTCTAATTTGTCAATCCTCACCCCCAGGCCCTTAACCTGGGCTAAAAGAGGCCTCAGGAGACTATTTACCTTCTCTAGGATATTTTCAAGCGTTACAGGGTCAGCAAGGGCAGGAACGTTAGTAATATTGACATCTGTGCAAGTCCCCGTAGGGGAGTCCACAGCAGGCCCTTCTATGCCGCCCTCACTCTCTAACAGCCCAGCCTTTGTGATTCTCATACCTTGTCCAGTATGCCTTCTTACTCTTTGGTAAAGTGCGGCCTGCCTAACAAGCCTACCCTTTTTACGTTTTCTTGCCTTTTTACTTTTAGGACTATTGTCCTGCCTAGTTTCGGGAGATTGGATGTTGACAGAAGCACCTTCTGGGACCCCGTCTAATGAGACTAGTGTGGGGGTAGGAGATTCTGGTGAAGAAGGGACACTAATAGCATCACTAAAGGATTTAAATATTACAGTTGGATACAGGGAATTAAGGTCACCATCTTCTACAGAAACAGAGGGGATGGACGTAGCCAGATTTTCCAACCTAGTTATATTTTGCCCTATTTCCTCCAACTGGGGCGTATCTATAGTGTCTATAGTAACACCTGAAGCACCGGGTAGGGGAACAGAGTGAGCCTTCTCACTAGTCGGTGTGAGCGACTGGGCAGCAGCCCCCAATGATGATCGTCTTGAGGGGAGATAGATCTCAGATAGGCGCCGCTCGGACATCGCTATCTCCTTTTCTATCACCGCTGCTACCCTGGTAATGAAGCGGTCCATTGTTCCAATCACAGGGCTCCCAGCAGTAGATCCTCTCTCGCCTTCACTCCTGATGAGTTTGCCAGAGCGGGTAGACATGGTTTGAGGATCGGTACAGGGCCTCACCCAGGCCGTGTGATGCACCGCCTTTGAGGGGCAAGGGACGTGGCCCAGCCCGGCCTCCTACGGCCCCGGACGGCCACAGACGGTCCCGCCCTTGTCCCGGGCTTCTCCCGGCGCGCTCCCGCACGCTCCCGCGTAGCGGCTACTACGCAGGCCAAAGTACACAGGGCCTGTTTGTTGGTTGGCTGATAGGCAGGGGGGCGTGGCCAGCGGGGAGAGCAGCCCAGGTGTCACTGATTGGGCGCGCAGGGGCTCCTGGATACTGGAGTCCCTGCTTGGCACTCGCAACCCCGCTGGTCCCAACGCCTCTCTCGCGCTCCTCCCAGCACTCTCAGCAGCCTGTGCCCAACCGCCTCCTCTGCCTCAGGCGCGCTGCGGGACCCGCGGAGCGGGTCCGGCGAGTTGTTCACGGAAGCCGCCTCTGCCCAGCAGACACACCAGAGCAGGGTGCACGACGTGGATCCTGAGAGCAAAACAGCAAGTAGCAAGGGTCCCAGGTGGGTGAGGGAGGATGCCGATTTTCACTTCCTCGGCGGGGGGGCGTGGCCAGCGGGGAGAGCAGCCCAGGTGTCACTGATTGGGCGCGCAGGGGCTCCTGGATACTGGAGTCCCTGCTTGGCACTCGCAACCCCGCTGGTCCCAACGCCTCTCTCGCGCTCCTCCCAGCACTCTCAGCAGCCTGTGCCCAACCGCCTCCTCTGCCTCAGGCGCGCTGCGGGACCCGCGGAGCGGGTCCGGCGAGTTGTTCACGGAAGCCGCCTCCGCCCAGCAGACACACCAGAGCAGGGTGCACGACGTGGATCCTGAGAGCAAAACAGCAAGTAGCAAGGGTCCGTCAGTATGTCTTACACCAACTTTTGTGATTTGTTTTTGGTTTTTAGTTGGCTTTCAAATGTTTATTCCAAGTGGAGTCTGTCAAAAGAAGGCCTGGTAAGTAAATTTGAACATCTTGTCCTTTGAACTGTAAGTGATCAGATCCTGCAGAAACTGGCCCACTTAGAGCCTCGGCACTAATCTTTTATTCTAAAGCCTCTCCAAACAATATTTCTGTGGAAATGAAAATTGGAAGATTCAAGAAGTAATGATCCCAATAATGTTTTTACCAAGCTCTACGTCTCTCTTGCTTTTTCAGCAAATACAGTATGAACCCCAGTATATGTGGCATATTTCCTTTGCTAATGTTTTTTTAAAATTTCACATAGCAACCAAAAGTAGTATTCAATAATGCCAACAAATTATTGATTACCAACATGATACAATTCCAGGGCCCCTCTTAAAATTACCTTGTTTTACCTGTATGTTTGGTCACCAGGAGTGTAATGCAAAGTCATTGTGCTCTTTAGTGAAAGTCCTTTAAACATTTACTTGTGGTATCCAACTTGTATTTCAAAGGGTGTAAGCAGCCCCTCAGACTAGAGAAGATACAATGTCCCTCTGTATGTTCAAAGCGGTCACTGAGGCTTCAGGATGCCTCATAGCTGCTCAGGACCTATCGCTGGGTTCTAGTGACTGAAGATTTGCTGTTCTGTTGTGATTAACGCACCAATATGGGACGTCAGTATGCTTGATTTCACTCAAATAGCCAAATTTGACTTACCCAGTATCACAACAAGTGGAAAAATTGCAGCAAGGTTGATGTTCTTTTTTAATTCTAGCACAATTGTTTGGGTTCACATATTTCCTTTATTTATCCTGATTTCATATGTAACAAATAAAAATACAAGTTTTGCTTCTCAAGCTGTCTTCACAAATTGTGTACAAATCAGAATTTAGCTGGTTCAGTATTTAGAATGAATGCTTGAAAAACTATATTCACCGTAAACCCTTCATCTCTCCACTCAATACACCAGCTCAAAGCCGAAAAAATTATCAGAGGAGAGTGTGTCAAATAGTGGGAAATTACAGTCTGAATTGATGTGGTATTTCCATTTCTCATGGTTACCTTAGGGGCAAACTTGGAATCATAAATTTTTCCTGTAACTCAAAATTACTGATACTCAGAACATTGGTAGTGTCAGGTGTGTAATATCAATATGTTGGCCCAAAGTGTACATGATGGAGGCCTGAACCATTGCACAACTCCAGCTGTGGTGTAAGTGACTCACAAATGGAATTCTTTAGTTCTGTATTTGGTCCTCATTTCTCAATAATTTATTATTTCATTGAAGCTAATTTCTCACTATGGGATAGGGTGTTCATTATGAGCGGATCACTTGGGAATGGTTGCAGTGGCAGGCATGGACAGCAAATCGAGGTCACACTCACCTTGAGCAAACGAAATGCCATATCAGCAGGCAGCTGGGGTTGGAGGCTTTCAACCTCTTTAACCAACCATGGAAGCTCTTTATCTAGTTGCTCCTCTGGCAGGACGGAGGCCAAATGTCCCAGAGTGGTGATAACCTGTCCCCAGACCTGTTAAGATAAATGTATTTATGTATTTATTTAGAAAGGTTTTCTATAGCGCTGGCTACATCCATGGGTATCAGAGCACTTTACATAAGTATGAAAATAATATAGACGGAAAGTATCTGAAGAAATACACATCATGAAGTAAAAAATACAGTAATAAAGTGTGGTGTTAAGTTTAGATCAGTATAGGGAACAAAGTAAACATAACATTTTGCATTGGTAAATAAGCGACAGAGGAAACTGCTTGAAGGAAAAGATATAGGGCCAGATGTAGGAGCCCTAATACCGGTCTGAAACGGCCGATTTTGGCCGTTTCCGACCGGTATTAGGGTTTTCAGATGTAGGGCATGCAATTACCGAATCGGTAAATACAGACTCGGTAAAATACCGATTCAGTAAATGCAGATGTAGCTGGCACATGTCAGAATCGGTATTTTACCACCCAATCCAATTGGGTGGTAAAATACCGAATCCAGGTGTGCATGCACATGTGTGCATGCACACCTGTGCCATGTGACACACAGACATGCCCTTAGGGCATGTCTGTGTGCCACATGGCACACATGCCTGTATTGGGGGTGCTAGAGGGTGTCAAAGTGACACCCCCTGCACCCTTGCTGAACTCGGTATTTACCGAATCTGTAAATACCGATTCGGTAATGCACATTGATTCCTATGGGCTTCAATGCCCATAGGAATCAATGGGCATTACCGATTCGGTATTTACAAAATCAGTAAATACCGAATCTTAACGATTCTGTATTTACAGAATCTGAAATACCTACATCTCCCCTCCTCTTTTTTACCACTTCTTAAATACCGATTCGGTATGAATCGGTATTTAAGAAGTGGTAAAAAAGATTTACCTACATCGGGCCCATAGTGCGTACAAACAATTATTTACAGCAACAAGAGGATTAACTACTTGGTTAGTGTATATAGGAAGCAGGCTTGATGTGCGTGGAGGGGTGAAGGAGTGGAAGGAAGGGGTCACAGAGATGGGGAGGGGGAGAAAGGGTAGGGGAGAGGGGGAAGATAAGTCAGGGGGGAGGGGGAGGGGTGTATAGTTGGGGGAGAGGGAGGAGTAGGCGAGAAGCAGGTAGAGTTTGAGGTCTTTTTTGAAGCTGAAGTAAGAGGCGTTCCTGCATAAATCAATAGGGAGGGTGTTCGATAAGTTGGGAGCCATACCTGAGAAGGAAAGAGATTGAGAGGCTTTCTTTTTTTGAAGAGGGGGGACGAGGAGGAGTGTGTTGGTGCTTCTCAACTAATGGGAGCAGCCTGCTATTTTGAGTTTGCTTGAGAGGTAGATCGGCGACTTAAAGTGAAGGGCTTTGTGTGTAATGCAGGCAGTTTTGTAGGCAGATCTGCCTTCGAGAGGAAGCCATTTAAGGACTTTAAGGGAAGGAGAGATGTGGTTGAAACGTCTAGTGTCCGTTATCAGTCTGGCCACTTCGTTGATTATGGTTTTTAGGGGGGCAAGGTGGACTTTGGGGGTTTGGGACAGGATATCGTTGCAGTAGTCAATTTTCGAGAGGACTAGGGATTGGAGTACGGATTTGAAATCTTCATCTGGGATGAATGGTTCAATTTTTTTGAGCTGGCGGAGAGTGCAGTGTGCTCCTTAAGCCCAGTTTTTTTATATGGGTATTGAGAGTAAGCTTATTGTCAAAGGTAATGCCCCAAGTTTGAACTGTTTTGGATAAGGAGAGTGGGCAGTTGAGGGCATTGAGATCGAAGATCCATGATTGGATAGGGAGTGAGTTGTTTTCAGGGGGGAAAATAATAATTTCAGTTTTATTAGGGTTGAGTTTGAGATGATTGGAGTGGAACCAGGATTGGATCGAAATCAAGGTGTTATTTAGGTGCAGGACATCAGAATGGGATTTAATTTTACAGTATAGTTGAGTGTCATCGGCGAATAGGTGGTAGTTAATTCTGGCTTGTTTTAGTATGGCAGTGAGGGGTTCCATAAAGAGTTTGAAAAGTGCTGGAGAGAGAATAGAACCTTGGGGAACACCACAAGAGACTTGAGAAGGGTTTCAGAGATAATTTTTGATTTTGACTTGTTGAGTTCTATGTTGAAAATAGGAAGTGAACCAGTTAAGGATAGGGCCATTAAGGCCAAACCGACATTTGAGTGTGTTAAGTAGGGTTGTGTAGTTGACAGTGTCAAATGCAGCAGAGAGGTCGAGCAGAATGAGTAGGGAGGACACAACCGTATCCAGTGCGTGGTGGATATCATCAACGATTTTTAGCAATGCGGTTTCAGTGCTACAGCCTTTATGAAAGCCAGATTGTAGAGGGTCAGGAAGGTTGAAAGTGGTAATGTGTTTGTCCAGTTGGAGTAGGGCATATTTATCAAGGGCTTTGGAGAAGAAGGGGAGGTTGGAGATAGGGCGGAGGTTGTTAGGATCGTCAGGATCAGCTTTAGGGTTTTTGAGAATGGGGGTGATTTGACCAAGTTGGGGGGAGACGACGGCATACCCCGAGGTAAGGGAGGAGTTGATGATATTGGTCCAGTATGGGACAATGACATGTTTAAGATCTTGGACAAGGTTAGAAGGGAAAGGGTCTTTTGTGTGAGAAGACGGTTTTAGTTTAGACAAGATATTAGAGGCTTCAAGAGACAGGGAGGAATTATGCCACAAGGCTTTGTTTTTAAGTTGTTGGTGGGCGGGGTTGGGTTCAGGTATTATTGCAGCAGGAAGGAGTGGGGATGAAACAGGGGGCAGTGTGGCTAAGGCGGGGAGTACAGGGGTGGCTTCCGGGGTACTCTGTCGGTTGGGAGGGGTCTGAATTTGTGCAAAGATTGATCAATCTTGCCAATTTTTTCAGAGAAATAGTTGGAGATTTCTTCACATTTGGTAGTGGAGGCCATAAGCTTAAGGGGGGTAGTGAAGGTTTGTTTTCTAACAATGTTGAACAGTTCTCTGGGTCTATATTTGGCACTTGAGAGTTGCGAACAGAAAAAAGATGCCTTTTCGTTAAAGATGTGTTTCTTGTAGGAGGATCTGGCAGCTCTGAGGAGGGCAAGATGGGAGGGAGAAGGATCTAGTTTCCAGGTTCTTTCAGTCATTCTGAGAGCACGTCTTTCTATGTTGAGGTCTGAGTTAAACCAAGATTTAGAGGGGATTTTTTTAGTTTTAAGTTTAGACGGAGCTATTTGGTCTAGAACCTCAGAGACCGATTTATTGAAATGCTCGGTGAGCTCATTGGTGTTAAGAAAACGAGGGGTGAGGCGAAGTTGAGCTTGGAGTTTGGACTCTAATTCTCCTGGGGTGATGAGATCAATGTTTCAAATTAATTTCACAGTTATGGTGTTTTTCGGTGGGGGGATCGGGCCGCGGGGAGATTGTGAAACAAATGAAGTGGTGGTCTGACCAGTCAATAGGGATGATGTTGGAAAGGGAGGCCAGGTCATTGTTAGAGATGATGACATCAAGAATGGCACCTTTAGAGTGAGTTGGGGAGAGGCAGAGTTGTTGAGGTTGTTAATCTCTAGGAGATTGGAAAGAAGTGAAACTGAGGGGTTATCTTGTTCGTTCCAGTGGAGATTGAGATCTCCAAGGAAGAGATTTTTGGAGTTAGAAAGAGAGGATTGAGTAGGAAGGTTGGATAATTTGTCTACAAAGTGAGGAGTGTCACCAAGAGGTTGGTAGATATTGTGTAGGTGAATCGGGGGAGCACCTTGGACTTTGAGTTCAGCACCGAGGTATTCTAAAGTTGAGTAGTCAGTATTCTTGGCAAGAGAGAGTTGGAGTTGGTTTTTAAAGATTATAGCTATTCCCCTTCCTTTTCCCACTGGTCTGTCCTTTCTGATGATAGAGTAGCCAGGGGGGGCAGAGTTGGTCAAGGATGGGTGATGAGTGATCATTCAGCCATGTTTCAGTGAGAAAGGCAATATCAATAGCTTCACTCAAGATATTTTCAGAGATTTCGGATGCATGATAACCGTCCGAGAGGCAGTTGACAGGCATATAGGTTAGGGGATAAGGGTTAGTTTTGAGGGGGTGGGAGTAGATGGTGGTATGTTGCCAGGGAGTCTGGGGGAGCTAGGAGAGAGGGGGATTCCACTAGCCCCCAGGATAACTAGAATGAGAGAGTAAGGGGGGAGAGATCTTTAGGCGGTGTTGAATGAAGGTGAGAGATTTCAGATGTATGGCAAACGGTCGAGTGGCCATTAGCAGGCATACAGGTGAGGGGGTTAGGGTAAGTTTTGGGGGGAGAGCGGGAGTGAATGGTGGTACGTTCAGGGGGAGTCTGGGTGAGCAGGGAGTGGGGGAATTCCACTAGTCCCCAGGATAACTGGGATGAGAGAGTGAGGGGGGAGAGATCTTTAGGCGGTGTTGAAGGGAGGTAAGATTTGCAAAGGGCAGAGAGGTCGGAGTTCGAGAGACCGTTCAATGTGCGATGAGGCCTATGAGTACGGCAGCGGAGGGGAGTAGTTCTCCAGTGTTTGGGAATAGTGACCTTTTGAAAGCCAGAGTAGGGAGAAGTAGAAGTAAAGTAGGGGGCTCTAGGGTTGAGGGATATAAGTTGTTTATAATCCTCTCTAAGCAGAGAGAGTTTGGTCACTAAGGTAGTAATATTTCGGTCAATGTTGATGAGTGTTTGGGTAAGGAGGATGAGCGGGGGAACAGAAGGGGCAGGGGTGGGGAAGGGTGTATTTTCAGTATTGGTTGGTAGGAGGGAGTTAATGTTCTGGGAGGGAAGGGTGTCGGGAGTAGGTGAGGGACGGAAAATCATGTCGAGGGATGGAGAGGGGTGTGGAGGAGGGCGGGGCACTGAGAGAGGAAGGAGAACATTTTGAGTAGAGGGTAAGAGGTTGAGATGAGTGTGGGGAGAAATAACATCAATGTTGGGAGAAGGAGTGTGGTTAGGAAAAGAGAGGGTCGGAGAAGGGTGTAATAGAGTGAGGGGCAATGAGGGGTATTTTGGTAGTATAGCAGGGGCAGGAGGTGGGGTTGGGAGTTGGAGTGTGAGAATGGGAGTTGGCGGGAGTGTTATTAGAGGGCGTGGGATTTGGTTTGTTCATGAGCAGGAGATTTGGGGAGATGCAGAGTGAGTATGGGATGTCAAGGGGGGATTCAGGAGAGAGCGATTGATTAGAAGTAGAGGCTTGAGAAGGGGAAGAGAAGGAGAGGAGAGGGGTGTGAGGAGGGGTACCATCAGAGTTTGGGGGAGAAGTGTGTTTAAGAGGATAAAGAGTAGGGGAAAATGGGCAAATAGAGGGACGAGCAATATGGAGGGCACAGGTAGTTTGGGTGTTAGAAATGGGGTTATGAGTTTGGGGGCATTGGTTATTAGCATAAGTGAGGGTAGAATTATTGGCAAGCGTTACACCTAAATTACACCTGGTTTTAAGTACCTCACACTAGACATTAACTACTAAAAAACATGAGCCACATGTGGAAGTAGGTGGTTCCCTGTAGAGGCAGCTGCATCAGACACCTGTTCTCCAGGAAGTGGTTTTGCCATACAAAGGCAGAGGCTTGTTTTTACTGGCAGTATAAAAAACTAGACAAGACTGATTCTGGAAAGCAGAAATCTTATCCATGAATTTGTTTTCACAAATACTTCAAATATATTATAATCTCAAGTCGATTAATGAATTTAATATCGGAGTAATTATCTCCAATTCCATTTTTAAAATTGCATAGACCCTTGGGTTCGCCGCCATACCCTTCCAAAACCCTCTCTTGTGTTATTTGGATGAGAGTTCTACATCCAATCTCTCTGTTTACTCCCCCCTCCACTTTTGTATTTTATATGTTTTCCCTGCCACCCACCACGACTCTCACCTGTTTTCAACAATTCCTACTCCCCTACTTAAGTCATCTCTTCCCTGAAGCCCCTCACTACCACTCTTGCCATTAATCCTCAATACCATTTTAAATCTGCACCATCATTTTATCCCAATACCCATTGTTCTCCTTGCCTCCTCTACCTGTGAAGATTGTGGTAGACGTAAAACAGAGACTCCTGCAACTCCAATTTTATTAAATTACCCTAGAAACTCACTCTGTCCCTTTCTTTTTCAAAAATACTTATTACACTTACTGTTCCTTAGTACTTTAGTATTATAACATGGTTTAGCTTTAATTTTGTTTCATATAGCTGCCTGATATGCATTGGATACTTGGTATGGTACAAAACAGGTTTTTACACATTTTAGTAATCTACAAGAATAGATCAAGAGAAGGAATTACATTTTGTTTGTATTTCATCAAATGAAGTGCATATGCAAAGGCAGAGGGAGTCTTGTGTATGAATCAGTCTTCTCACAAAACGGTACAGCTCTAATAAATCATCCTCTGCGCTCTGTTATTTCCCCACTTTTTCAACTCACCTCATGCAGACTGGGGATGGTTTCAAGAAGAAAGACCTTGCAAGCTGAGTAGGCTTCAAAGAAAAGTGTGACTAGGGGAGCATCTACAGAGGCAGCAAACTGGCCTGCTAACATCTCAATGACTGCAGAAACATTAAAAAAATCACAGTTAAAGATTAAAAGCTTAAGTGTTGTATTTTTCTGCACATTCACCACCTTGCCTGGTAGGACATACTGAACAAAACAGTGCAATGTGTTTGCTGACAGCAAACGATTTTTTGCATGAATTAGACTCAATTCACATAGGTTTTCTCTGACTCTCATGGGTCATGTAATGGTATCCATTTCAATCCTACATCCTATTGTACTTTTGTAGCATTCTAGATTCTAGACATTACATGGTAATAATTCCACATTACTGCAACTCACTGTATTGAACTCACAAGAATGAAAGGACAAATATGTATCACCAGGGTGCTTTCTACTTAAAATTTTATGTGGTTAACAAAGAAGTGTTGGTTCGGGTATCACCAGAGTAAAAAAAGTGGTGTAATGATTTTGCACTATTTTGCTTCTCAGGAAGGAAGAAACTGAACCAATTTAATCTCATACATCTGAATAAACACTGATTCACTCAATTTTCTATTTTAAACATAACAAAAAGTGTGGACTCAAATTTCCCCCTTTCCTGTCCTATTATTGTAAATGTTTAGTTGGGAGCAAAACTTGCTTCCTGCATTCTCTATTTTTTAAGTGGTAAAAAGGGTTTAAATATATTAACTCCATGATTTGCACCATTCAAAACTTTTACTTAATATGGTGCTTAGTTTGCAATTGTGTGAGCTGTAGGTTGCAGCGAAATGCATGTGCCAATGAAATGAACAAATATCTCTTGAAAATGATGCACGGTTTCTATAGGTTTTATTGCTCCTCTTCCTATGGAGGTAATTTCATTACTTAAGACCGGATTCTGGGTTTGTCAGATGGGTATCCCGTCACACACGTGATGGAGAACCGGTCCGTCTAATTACAGGTACAATAGGATATAAAGGACTTGAAATAAGTCCGCGGGAACAGACGTAAAGTTTGCAATGGAGCAATTTGTCCACAAAACTCTAAATCAGGCCCTTATATTTTTGTTACTAAAAATAATAGGTTTTTCCTGGAGGTGTGCTCTTCAGACATGAGATGTGTTCCCCTTCTGACATGGCAAACTTGACACAGCAGCTCAGCATGCAAGTTCAATTGGCAGATGTACTACAAAGTAGTGGAGTTGCACTTCATGCAGACCAATGTTGCAGTTGAATTCTGATTTGGGCCACAAATGTGACCTCAATGCAGATCAGTTATCAGTTGTTGTAAACTATGGGATGAATATGGACTATTATTCTCTGCACCAATCAGACATAAGAAATTGCATCTCTTTGCATGAAGGGTGCTCTCTGCAAATGTTACAAAAGGGAACTTAATAAAGGTGTCCTTTCACCACACTCCCCCAACCATCATAGAGAACCCCACCCTTCCACCAGCGCAGGTACACACCAAGGCTAAACCAATATTTCTGGTTGACTGTAGAAGCAGTCTTCAATATAGGATAGAAGGTTCTGAGAACCAGACCCAGGTGTGATTCAATTTCTGGTCCTGCAAGAGAAAATAAAAAAAAACATTATTAATAAAAAAGAAAGATGAGTACCAACTTAAAATGATGAGTGTGCTACAAAGCTCATGTGTTTGTTATGATACATATTGAAAAATACCTTGATGCACGGATTTCTAAATTTTCCACTCAGCAGCAAAGGAAACTTCAAACCTCCGAGGTAAAGGGGAACCAAATTTCACCAGATTTGATATAGGAACATTGGCGCCTTTCTTTTTTGACAAAATGACTGCAACTCCTTTTTAGCATGGCTCCCACAAGTAAGACCTAACTACAATTTTTGCATCTTGGTGCAGTTGATGAATTTCTGCATCTACAGCAAAGTTTATACTAACTTTGCAGGAGAAAGCAAGTAGGGCGTTTAGCCAAAACATGCTTCAGGCAAAGTAACTTTTTACAGCTCATATAAGGCAATCAGCCTCCATCAGTAAGCAGAAAAGAAAGTTTCACATTGTCTTTACCCTAGATTCCCTGGATTCACTTGCACCTTTTTATAATGGTGATGAAGGAGAGCGGAATTATTGCAGGGTTGCTGTATTTTTACAGAAATCCAAAATCCTTGTACGAAGAAAGGCTTCATAGTTAAGTAGTTAGATGGTGTAGAGCTGTTAAGTTGTAACTGTTTTTTAGCAAGAGACATAATGAAACAACACCTGTAAGGAACATCTGGTGCTGGTATATGGTGCTAAAATTTGAAACTGCAAAGTGAAAGGAGTACGAACGACAACAAATCTAAAACAATATGTATCATTTTAACATAATAACCAAAATAGCAGCAAAATTGCTGTCGGTGGACCTATATTTAAGATGCAACCATTCACTTCAAAGGCCTATTGCTGGAGCTCCATATTTGAAGCCTCCTGATAGAATTAGCACTGAGATGTTTGTTTCTTTAATGAGCACTGTCTGGAAAGTAATCATCTTTGAGTTGATTTGCATAACCATTATGACATGGGGTCGCAACATATAGTGTTGCTGTTATATTTTTTTCCTGTTCATTGTCAATTTCCTCACAAATTAAGTGTTTCAACTATGTGTGGTTGAAAAGACAAAGCCATGGACTTCTATTCTCAATGCCACTATTTGTTTGAAACATATGTAGAAAATAACTTAAATATACCCTGTGTGGCTTCTTTCCACTTTCAATTTTCATAGAAATGCAATGCTAGTGATTGACCCACTTTCAAACACCACTGTAAAATGTATTAATCCACCATGGGCTAATACAAAATGTGAAACACTTTATTAAGGGACTAGAAAGATGAAGCCAACATCTGTCAGGGCATGCTTCAAAGCCAACTATCTGTGTATTTGAGTGGTGTGATGACATGAGCCAACGTCAGATAATACTATCTGCAGCCAGACCTAAAAGCAATGTAGAATCTGTTAGATTGCCACAGATCACAGTGTTCCACAACAACATAGCATTTTTGAAATTACCGTATTGAATTGTCATTTGATGGATGGCCCAGAACACAATCTCTTCTTGAATAGATGGCACCATAAATAGATTTACAATCCTAGAAGATATTGACATTGGTATCCCCTTGGTAAGAGCAATTTGACACATTAAAGCCATCCTTTCAAGTTCGGGAACACACAAATGTGGACCGCAACACCATTTTGCATTATACCAGTTCGCATCCTCAATCGTTAAAAAATAACTTGCCTTATGGGCAACTGTTGAGGATCAGGCGAAATTGCACTAATCTTTGTGATTTTGACTCTCATGCAACACGATTCTGTAAAGAGATGGCAGAACGGGGATACCCCAGAAAGCTGTTAAAACACTCTAAGAACAGGGCCAAATTTACCCCTAGGGAGACATTGCTTGAAAAGAAAGAAAAGAAAGATTTGCAAAAATTGGTTTGTGTGACAACATTCGGCCAACACACGAATCAATTCAAAAACATAATTAGGAATAACTGGCATCTTCTTGAGTCTTTAGAGTATCCTCTCCAAAAACCCATCTTCGCTATGCGTAAGAACAGAAGCATAGGACAACATTTAATCAGAGCAGACAGTCATATCACAGCACCCAAAAGCGATCTTGTCACGCAGTGGAATCTGAAACCCATATGCGGACATCATAAGTGTGGCAATTGTGTTTCCTGTTCAAGCACCATTGAAGGTGACGTTTTTGTAAACAATGGCATCAGATGGAAGCATGACAGCTTCACAAATTGCAAGACTAGAAATGTCGTCTATGCGGTGGTCTGCCCATGTGACAAAGTCTATGTTGGCAAAACAAACCAACCGATTAATGCCCGGATTACCCAGCACCGCTCCCGGCTTAAGAAAAAAGTCATCACAGCCCCCATGGTGGAACACTTTACCAGTAATGGCCACTCTGAGTCTGATTTCAAATGGACTGTACTGGCATGGATTGACCCTAAACACTTTTGTGATGTGGACACAATGTTGTTGCGCAAAGAGGCGTACTTAATCCTAAAGTTTGACAGTGTAAATAGGGGTCTCAATAGCCTCAGTGAAATCAATAGAGCATAATCATATTGTGCATGCTGTCAGACACTACATGTCCCACAATGCACTTTAATGGTCAGCCAAAACTTGAATTTACGTTTCACACTACAGGTCCCAGCATGCCCCATTACTGGGCCTTCCGCCTGATTGGCCCAACACAAGTTTGTTGGTTTGGCCACCTGACCGGCGATGCCCAGAGACATTCACATCTCTGAGACAACGCTGTGGAGCAAGTTCGTTTGATTGGAACTGACACTGTGGTAAGCATGGAAGCAGCCGTTTTTGAAAACTTTTCATTTAACATTGACATTACAATGCGGTAATGCATCCCCCTCCCATTCACCTGCAGATCTGGATTCGAGCGCTTGGTGAAGGACTCGTAATAGAACCCCCAATTTGGGCACAGTGAATTTTTGTTCAAGTAAGTGGTCTGATTTTTTCAATCCAAACGCGACTAGCGCTGGTAATTGAATTTAAATAGCAAAGCGGTAACAGGACACCTTCCGCTTTTCCCAACAGAGGTATAACTGTCTCTCTGCATGGTAGAACAGGGACTACATAACAGAACCCACCTTGAGGCTTTTGCAGACCATCGTCCAAGTAAGTTTTTTTCTGAACACCAAGGGGCCCATGCGTGTATTTAAGTTGTGAATTCACAGTGCACTAAGACGCATTCCACCGCCTTTTTTTCCAGAAAATTAAAAGAACTTCACCATTAGCGACATAGATGTGGCTTGGCTTCCACACAAAAGCAGGTAATTGAGCAACAGATGGTTATCCAACCTCCCCTCCCTGCGCATCTGGCCAACGCTCACTGACTCTATTACTTTGTTGCAGTGCGGGCCACCGAGCACAGACGACATTTCTTCCAATTCGTGATTAACTGTGGGCAGGAATCACACAAGGTACAAACTGTTTGTGTTACCTAACTGCCTGGAGATTAATGGTTAGAAGTCGCGCCAGTTAGTAAAAATATGCTTTTGTTTTTCATTTTAAACAGTGCCCATGGACTAGATAGAATCCGCCCTGATGAGAATCCTGCAAGCTGTTAATCAGGATTCGAAACGCGTCGGCAGTCGTTTATTTCCTAAATTGCCATTTATTGCGGAAATCTCTTTTGGCTCCTGAAATTCATTTGAATAGTTCCCATTCAGGCTCTGTGAGCATAACAATTGGTTCAAATAAATGTTTCTCACTTTCTCTCTGGGTTCCTAGACATTTACAAAGAACCCTGGTTTTTCAAATGTAATAAGTCTTTATGGTCCATGTATTCAATGTGATGTTGGCATTTGTGAATATGCTAATGTTTTTGTAAAGTGTTCACTATTTTGTTGGGTATTGCACTTGTGATTTTGATTTGTTTGTGAATGTATATATGACTCAACCATGAGGTTGATAGTGATCTGAGTTCTGCTTATTGTGATTTTCTCTCTTTTTGTAAACTGAGCATTCAATTAACAAACATAAAATGTTTTGTGTAAACTAACAAATTGTGGTTTACTCGTACTGGAAGTCAGTTTGTACTTTAATTCACTTGGGGGCATAGGCAATTTTTTCTATGTTCATCCTTTCAAGTTCAGCAGAATTCTCCTAAATATGTAGAAATATGAAATAGTGGTCATTTAAATGATTTATGACAAAGAAGGCGAGATAAACATATCCAGAACAAGAATTAAGTACAAAGTATCAGGTATGCAGACAATATTGTGAAACAGGAGATGCCTAAACACATCATTAAGGGCCTGATTATGAGTTTGGCGGATGGGATACTCCGTCATAAATGTGATCGATATGCCGTCCACCATATTACAAGTTCCATAGGATATAATGGAATTGTAATATGGAGGACAAGATGTCCCTCACGTTTGTAGCAGAATATAGCTGACTACCAAACACTTAGGGCCCGATTTACAGAACTAACTTAAGACAAAATCCTAAACTTACTACCATTTTGGTCCTCACAGAAGGCACTTACTCATTTTGGTTCGCCAGGATGTCAGTGGACGTTACTTGAGTTGTTACATTTATTTTGGTACCTAGAGTTTTCTTCTAGGTACAAAATGGTTGGTTGATGGCCATCCTCGGTTTGACAGCCGTTTACCAAATTTTGTGAGACATATGATTTGGAGGGTGGTGAGAATGACTGTCGTGGTGCAACGGTTGTTAGTCAGTATGTGGGGTATAGGTAATATTGTGAGTAAATAATGTGAGTTTGAAATGTTGGTTGCATTGGTTGATAGGGAGAAAATAGTGTAAGATTTATAGGATATCTGGTGTAGGTGTTAGTGTAAGGCATAGAAGGAGATGAATTGTAGGTGATGAAATGTAGGTTATTTAAAAGTTTACAAAGGCATGTTTCTTATTAGTGGATTAAAAACAGGGGTCTCCAACGGGTTGGTCACAAGTTACTAGTAGCTCGCAGGCTGCTACTGAGTAGCTCACATATGATAATTGCCTGTCAACAAGCTTGAGGATATGCAGGTGCCATACAGATGACAAAACTATTTAAAACACTGTACCCGTTTCTATGATTTACTCAAAAGCTGAGAGGGCTGGATGATGCAGAATACCCTTTTCTGAAAATTAATTTCTTCTTTTTCTACTTTCTTTCTAGCCTTTCTTTCCTTTTCTTTCTTTTTTCATTGCTTTCATGTCTTTTGTTCCTGTCTTAATGTATTGTATTCCCTCTTTCTTGCTTTCTCTTAATTTCTCATTCTTTCTCACTTTCTTACTATTTGTTTACATTATTTCTTCCTTTCCCTCTTTTGTTGTACATTCTTTTTCAGTTCTCTTTCTTTTTGGCAAACGTTTCAGATTGCCATATTTCTTTCTTTTTTTTATTTCTACCTCTAGTTTCTCCTTTTCTTCCATTTCCCCATTCTTTGTTTCATTCATATTTGTTCTTTCTTCTCCTATTTCAATCTCTTAATTGTTTCCCTATTTTTCTCTGCTTATTTCTTTTCCAGGCTAATTCTTTCTTCTTCACCTTTCTTTCTCTCCTTGATTCTCTTAGTAATTATTTTCTTTGTTCTTTCATTCTTTCTTTTTTCTCCCATGTCTGTTTTTCGCTGTTTATTTTTCTATCTTCCACTCTTACTTGCTTTTGCTCCTTTTCATTTGTCCTAACTATCTTTTTTAATGTCTTTCTTTCTCCTCTTTTTTCTCTTATTGTTTCTTTTTCTCCCTCCTTTCGTTCAGTCTTATCTTCTTTCTCTGCCTTCATCTTTCCTCGTCTGTTATTCTTTTTCTGTCTTTTTCCTTTCGTTGTATTTACTTATTGTTCTTTTTTCTCTCCTACCATCTTTTCTTTTATTCGTCAACTACTGGCCTTTTCTTCATCTACTACTGACCCTATCTCTTTCTTTCTGTTTTCTTCTAATTTCTTTCTCTATTTTTTCTTTTAATTCCTTTCCATAGTTTTCTTGTTGTCTTTTTTCTCCTACCTTCTTCGTTTTTGCTTGCTCTATTGTGCTCTTCATTCTTTCTACTTCTACTTCCTCCTTTGCCATACCTTCTTTCTTTCCTTCTTATCAATCATTTCTTTCAAGGTTGGTTTCTTTATCTTTCATTTATTGTCTTCCTTAATTTCCTGTCGTGTGCTCTTTTCTCTGATTATTTTGTCCTCATTAGTTTTCTCCTTAATTTTGTTCCTTTTTCATTTCCTATATTTCGCTGCCTCTTTCTTTTTTCTTTTTCTTTCTTTCTTTCTTTCTTTCTTTCTTTCTTTCTTTCTTTCTTTCTTTCTTTCTTTCTTCTTTCCTTTCTTTTCCCCCCATTCTATCATTCTTTCCTTATGTTTTTTTTTCTTTTCTCTTCCCTGTAATGTTATGGTATGTTAATGAATTTGTAAAGCACTTTGCTGCCCCAGCAATAGGGCATCCCAGCGTTAGTTCCAGGTCATATCATGGTAGGAGAGAAGGGGTTGAGAAATAGGCCAGAAATTCCCAAGTCTTCACTGCCTTCATGAAAGCCCAATGATTCTGGATACTCCTGATGGTCACCAGGAGCATGTTTGAGAAGGCCGGTGCCTTATCTCGGAATGAGCGCCCTCCTGCTCTTGTTCTTCTGACTTGGGGGAACAGATGCCAAGTTTAGCTCTGCAGAACACAGCTCACAACTTGGGGCTTATCAAAATAATACATTGATAGGATAGGGGAAGTAAGGATTCTGTGTCCAAAGCACAGTGTCTTGAAGTGGATTTTCGTATCCACTGGGAGCCAGTGCAATATGGGAATAAATGTAGCAACTGAGTGTGAATAGAGTTCACACTGCGGCATTTTGAGCCCTCTGAAGTTGTTTGATACCTGTTTTATTAGAGCCCAGATAGAGAGAATTGCAATAGTCCAGTCTAGAGAGTAAAGTAGACTAGATAATGATCTGGCATGTCTGTGAGTCAAAGAACCCATGCAAAGGCTTAGTACACCAGAAAAAGGGGTATTAAGTTTACGGGAACGATGGGCGCTCAAGCAATATTAGCGTTAAAGTCTTTTATATGGTCAAGAGTTGTGGTGCTAGCAGGGAGGGGGGACCCACAAGAACCCCTCAATTTAAATGTGCAAAAAACACATCTAGAACATAAACACAAAGTCCTGCGCACTCAGATCAAGTATGGCAAAGAGTTATGCGAATGTAATTAATAACAATATGTCCAACGTCGTTTCTTGGAGTTTCTTATATGTCTCCTTTTATTCGGTCATCAAATCATAGACAATTTACAGCCAGCCGACACGTGTTTCGTTGTAGGTCTGTACATTCACAGATGCTACAACTCTTCAGGGCTCATTGGCTGAATCCTTAGTCTTAAGGCCCAAGTCCAGTGATAATTCCGACGCGGTAGGGTAACTTTGTGTTAGGAAGGTAACGGTATGTCGCACTCCGATAAAGTATAACAATCGTCGTAGACACCAGTAGTCCGCACTTCTGTGCAAAAATAGTCAGTGTTCTCAATTCTTGTAGTCAAATGTAAAATGTCAAATGTAAATGTCATGGTACTTATAGAGCGCACTGTCACCAGACGGTCACCTTGCGGTGTTGCCTATGCGGCTTCCTGGGGCTGATACTCATACCGCTGTGGAACCCCTCCTGGCTTTCTCTGTGAAGTGTCCACTCCTGGGCACCCCCAGGGTGAAGCCAGGCATCCTTAGCGCTGTTGGGGCCGGTGTGGAGGCTAAGCAAGCTATTGCCCAGAGTTGCAGCGTCGGGCCCGTGATTAGAATAGGCACCGAGGCTAGAATTAACAGGTCCGAGGAAATTGAGCCCGAGACCCCGCCGAGGCGGGAATCGAACCCTGGTCCCTGGCCAGAACTCTGATTCAGGGTCTGCCGCTCTAACCATTGAGCCACACTCCTCCACCAGTCAAGTAAGCATCTCTAATAAACACATGGGTGCGTGTGTTTATACTCACTCTGCGGCCAAATCGCCCTCGCTACACTGGCGTCTGCAACCCAGAAGTAAAGGCTTAAGTCCTCTTAAAAGTCCAAAGCAGACAGCTGCCACTGATTTCGTCTTTGCTTCGAAGGACAATGCACCATCTACCCAGACACTCAGATTGTTTTGCAGCCTACTTGGGCAAAGGGGGGACCCTAGCGAGGTGCGCCACCAATGATCGTCCCCATATGTGGGTATCTCTTCCTAAAAGAAGAATCTCTGATTCGTTATCATTTAGCTGCAGACAGTTGGCTGACATCCAATCCGCAACGACCACCATATCATCATGGAATTTGATCAGACTCTAATTAGAGTTGTAGGAGAAGGATATCACGAGCTGAGTAACATCAGCATAGGATACTAATGAGAGCCCCCTGTCTTTTGCTACCACCACATGAGGCTGTTTATAAATGTTAAATAGCCTGGGGCTCAGAGCTGACCCTGGGGTATACTCCATGACATACAGTGTGCACCTGAAAGCAATAAGGGGAAGAAACAACCTGAAATGCTCTCTCTGAATGAAATGACGTAAGCCAGGTTAGGGTCGAACCTCCAAAACCTATCTCTTGTAAGCACCGCAAAAGGATCTCAAGTAATAATGTGTCAAATGTGGCACTTAGATCAAGAATGAACAGAGTAGAATTGTTGCCTTTATCTAGGGAGTCCCGCAGATTTTCAGTACCCCCCAACAGGGCATATTTGGTATTGTGATGGGATCTAAAACCATTGGGAGTCCAAGATTTCGATGGACTCCACAAATTTGGTTAAAATAGAATTGATGTAAAATTCAATAGTTTTAGCCAGGAAGGGAAGAAGGGACATGGGATTAATGTTTTCTGATTTAGATAAATCCAGAGTAATTCTTTTCTTTTTTCCCTCTCTATTTCACACTTTTGGCGTTTCAAGAGCAAAGGGACACAACTTACCCACAGGGACCCCAAATGTAAACCTTTGTGATACATCTCCTATTCTATTAACACTTTAGGGTCCCTGTATCTGGAATGAGTTACTCTAGGGTATCTAGGTGCAGTGTTTACGTTATTTGGCCTCTGTGTGCCTTTATCACTCCTATATTAGACAGAAGCTCAGAAAAGGGTGAAGTCACCTGAATTAATGAGTGTTGATGGCAGTGTAGACTGCATGTGGTGGTGAAGGAACTATATGCTAGCTAGTCGTACCTGATGTAGTTTGTGTTGCAGGTGTGAAGAACAGCAAACATTGGGATGTAGGTTTCATGTATGTTGTAGGTATTGAAGGTGCGGTATGTAAGTGCAGTGTTGGTGCAGGTTAGATTTTACCTGGTGGTGTCAAATGTCCCTAAATTGTATCAGAGTGGCATGCTTACACTAATTTGCATTGCATCATGGTGGTCAGTACACTCATTTTATAGAGGCAGACCATTCTCCATGGTTCCTTCCTAGAGACACTCTTTAATATCAATGAAATAATTCATCCCTTTGAACTCTAAAATACCACTACACCAAACTAAATGGTCCGGAATGATAAAACAAATACAGCAAAAAAAACAAGATGATGGACAGGGTCAAGACTGATTTGCATATGGCCATGTCTGAACTGGGGTGGCTTGGTGAGCAAAATAACAATGGATTAAACTCAGATCTGTGACTGGGGGTGAATGTTTTGCCATTGTGCAACATTCCGTCCATCATCTTGTGTGTTTTGCTGTTCACCCTATGTGAGAAGGGTATGCCCAGACGTGGGTCCCGTGCTCACTAAGCCACTGGAGTCAAGCTATCCTGGCTTAAGACGGCTGATAGCCTGAAACCGGTCCTCGGATGCTTGATTCCGGTCCAGGGAAGACATGGCTTGGCAGTTCGGGCTGGACTGTTCCCATGAGGCACAGGGTAAAGACTGATTTGCATATGGCCATGTCTGAACTGGGGTGGCTTGGTGAGCAAAATAACAATGGATTAAACTCAGATCTGTGACTGGGGGTGAATGTTTTGCCATTGTGCAACATTCCGTCCATCATCTTGTGTGTTTTGCTGTTCACCCTATGTGAGAAGGGTATGCCCAGACGTGGGTCCCGTGCTCACTAAGCCACTGGAGTCAAGCTATCCTGGCTGAAGACGGTTGATAGCCAGAAACCGGTCCTAGGATGCTTGATTCCGGTCCAGGGAAAACATGGCTTGGCAGTTCGGGCTAGACTGTTCCCATGAGGCACAGGGTCAAGACTGATTTGCATATGGCCATGTTTGAACTGGGGTGGCTTGGTGAGCAAAATAACGATGGATTAAACCCAGATCTGTGACTGGGGGTGAATGTTTTGCCATTGTGCAACATTCCGTCCACCATCTTGTTTGTTTTACTAGAATATCTTTGTCAGTATATTGTCTGGCATACATATTCTGTACTAAACATTGTTGATAGAAGTTATCACCACATTTCGTTCAGGATATTAATGTCAAATGATATTCTATATGTAATATTCCAATATATAATCCTATTAATTATTACATTCCCACCCACTGTAAAACTCAGTTGGTTCTCTCTTTTCAAGAGCTGTTTCTTGCAGCTCCCACGATATTACCAATCCTGTGGTACATCCTACAAAATCCCTTCTATTGCCACTGGGTAATTAATTAAACTTTTTCATGTCAGGAATATATTGCTATTTGTTAGTGCCCCATTGGTTCTCCCATGCATTTCTTCAGCTGGGCTCTCTACTCACATCCATTGTGGCATCAAGATAATCATCCTGTGTAAATTATTTCAGAACCTCTGGGAGAGCCATCTGTATAAACCTGTTAACAATACAATGGCACATCTGCGGGTTTCCATACTGACTACAGATCACAACAGAACTATTTGGGATACTAAAGGGCTGACTGGATGATCAGTAGTAATTCTGCTTTGCCACACCAGTAAAGATGCAGTGTTTTGCAGCTCCTGCCCTGAAGCTCCTGAGGTTTCCCAAGATTGAGTGAATAATTACCATCTGTCGGTGAGAACCTGTTGCTTACCGAGTACTTCAGGATGCTGTCCAGAGTGTCAGAAGTCACCAACATGTTGCTCTCTGTCAAATCCCTTTGAGTGATGGTAGTGTACATACAATGTACAATAGCTAGTTCCTGCAGGGGTGTTAACTGGGTAAAAAGCACATTTTATGCATCTGAACAACAGGGTCAATCAGGAACTTATTCACAATCTGTAACATACTATAAAATGCGTTTAAAAAAACCTATATCTGAAGACTTCTGCCTCCAACTCTTTTGGCTATTCTACAAGGAGATCTATGCCCCTCATGTATACCTACAGTTTTTTTCTATCTGTAGGAAGGATAGGGGTGATTGGCTGGAGAATGGGGAAAATGTATTATAAAATGGGAGGAATTTTGTAAAAGGTAAGGGGTAAAGGAAGGATTAAAGAGGTGTTTAGGGAGGGACAAACACATACCCACAAAAAGGTAAGCGGGTTGATATTCACAAACTGTACTTACTTTATTACATAGGCCATAAAGGTCATAAAACAGATACAAATGTTTTTCAGCCCAGATCTGGAATAAGTGCAGAATCACACATGGCAAACCACTGAAATTGCAACACCATTCCATAACAAATAATGGAGATAAGGACGTAAAATAAAACCCAATAGAAACAAATGTTAGAAATACATGAACTTATTTTGAATTTAAAAAAAGATATATCTATATATATTTCTATATATAGATCAAGGCTTCACAAGCCGAACGCATAGACGTTTTGTCTGCCACTTGCTACGTTTCATTACATTTCATTTTGTTTCATGGAGTGCCTTCCCGGGTGATTCTTTCGGAGCAGCCCTCTTTCCCCCTTTGCTATTTTCAAATCCCCCTATTGGGATGTATGATGGTGTTCACATATAAAAATACACTCTTTTAAGATGTTCCTTTCACTGTTAAGCAAGGCCTGAAACAGGCAATGCCGAAATGCGTCTACTTGTTAATTTAAGAACAAACTGTGATCCCTTGAGTGCTCTGTGCTGTCCCATTGAACCTAAGTTGTAGTAAACCATGTCAGCAGATTTTAAGCAATAACACTGACTCAGGCCAATCTTTGGAGAATGGTTGTACATGTATATATGCTTGAAAATGGTGAAGTGACAAAAGCAAAAGTCTAGGAGTAAATGTACACATGTGTGTTGTGTGTGTGTTTCCTTTTGCACTGGTAATCATTTACCTTTTTCTGGTGCTTCATTTTTCTCAACTATCCATACCCAGAGGAGGAACAAGCCATGAATGCTTGCACTCTCAGAAATCTCTCCTTTATATGACACTCAACATTAACGGGTCCCAGGATGCTTGTTTCAGGTGCAGGGAAGACCTGGCTTCGCAGTTTGGGCTGGACTGTTACTATCAGGCACAGGGTCAAGACTAGTTTGCATATGGCTGGGTTTGAACTGGGTTTGCGAAGTGAGCTAAAGAACTATGATGGATTCAACCCAAATCTGTGACTGGGCTGAGTGACTGAGGGTTTCAGCGCTCTGTTCGTCATCTCCTTGTGTTTGCAGGAATGTGATATAACGCTGCAATATCACACAATAACTTATTAATACTGCACATTATAGCAACACACTGCACTACGACCCAATACAACCTAACCTATTACAGCTGTACTTCACACCACACAGTCCTTCACAGTACAGTAAAGCCTAGAATGTTACTCTACAGCACTACACAATATAACACAATGTTAGACAACCATATATGTAGCTAAAGCTCACTGCCTCTCATTGCCTTGATTGTCATGTAAAGCAATGGACACTCACAGATACCTTTTTTCGATGTTCCAGGATTTTACAACACGATAAAATGGTCTCATCTGGTTTGACAGAAGCAGACGTATCCAAAAAGCCCATGAGGCTTTCTATGTCCAAGCGCCGGACCGATTCCATCAGTCGAACTGTAATGACAACCCCAAGAATCAGACACATGTACGAATAATGTCTAGGCAGATGTTGCTCTTTAGTCCTTTAGAAAAACGTATCACATTTGTAACTCGCAGCGCAATCTGCATGAATTTTTAAAGGTAGGATAGATGTCCAAGATTCATTTGTGCTTGTGCAATTTATGTTGTATGTTATTTTTTTACGGCTTGATTACATATGGAATGTAAGTGTTATGCTCTCTATATATGTGTGCTTATGAACTACTGGTAAAACTAGCATTGGCATAGGCAATAGATCTCAACCCCTAAATTGGGTTGCCACCTTTCCTTCCAAGAGAAAAATGCAGTAATATGTTGATGTTTTAAGAGTCTGCAGAGGCCAAAAATAGGACTTTAAATTAATTCGCAAAATGACTCTTCTGTCTTTGTTTACTTTAATCATTTGTCATGGATCATTAACTCACGCATAGAACACATTTAAATTGGTTTTCTATTCATATTTGCTCTTTGAAGTATACACAGATAAGGCCTAAAAATTCCTGCATTAGGTGATTTAGCCTATTTTTGTTCCTACTAAAACATTAAAATGACAGTGGTGCTGATAGGAAAGAAGTTAGGTGGCAACCCTACCCCTGAACCATATTTGTTTTGCCAACTTTTTTTTAGATGACTTCTGTGGATGTACATTCAGTGTAATAGAAAGGGACCCCTGAGTCTGGATAATGTTCCTAGGACAGGGTAACAGTAAATTCAATAATAACAGTTCCTAGACAACAAAATACCTATTAAAGATAAGGTTCCACACAAACAGTTAATACACAAAGCCTCAGTATACTAACACAGCAAAAACATTTTTAAGAAAATATATATATTTTTTTATTTTGTTTCAGTGCATAAAAATCAATTATTAAAACTAAAGCAACATCAGCATACAATCATACCAAATAATACATATATCAATAATACATTAAAAAACTTGTGTTTATAAAGATAAAAAATGACAAGGGTTTTTCAAGAATTAAAGTAGATACGATGACACTCTCTACGCGCGTTTCGGCGTAACAACGCCTTCTTCAGGAGTAACTCTTGAGATTTTAAATATAAACAAAAATATATACACATGAACATACGTAATTGTATAACACAATGCAGTATTCTGATGTTATTAGGATAAACTTGGTGCAGGATAGCGCGCTGATGGACTAAAAAGTGACTATAAATTAACATTGCAACATGTAGTGTTAACAACACAATGAAATAAGCGACATTAAAGTTATACATGTGCAATGGAAGTTGAATTTAAAAGGAGGAAAGAATTACCACTGACAAGGTTGGAGTATAGGTAGTGTTCAGAAAGAAAAAAGATATGTGAAATAGTTGCTCGTGCACAAAAAGGGCAAAGAAGCGAGGTGCACCCCAGATACCCAAGAAACAGGAAGGCATGGAGCTTTAA
Source organism: Lissotriton helveticus (assembly GCF_964261635.1). Classification (NCBI taxonomy): domain Eukaryota; kingdom Metazoa; phylum Chordata; class Amphibia; order Caudata; family Salamandridae; genus Lissotriton; species Lissotriton helveticus. Next base: position 647,547,531 of record NC_136070.1, read on the forward strand.
GACCTAACAATGATCGCAGTCTATGTACTAGAAAGTGCTGGGCAGCGTGCTCTGACTGATATAGGCCGCTATTAAAACAGAGAAAGAGTGAAATGATTCAGTGAGGTGTACTACCGCAGTACCAACTGTGAAGAATAAAAAAGATCTTGCAAAGGTACCTAATAATGGCAATGAAGGTGCGAAGTCAAAGATAGACGTCGACGCACCAGATGGATCTCAATAAAGCAACCTGGAACCTCTATAAAATTATATGAATTGGTCACTCCAATTGCCCAAAAACAGGATATCAAAGTGGAGGAAGAGACAGGCAGAGTCATATAAATACCTGTTCTGTTCTGCGGTACTCCAACAAGAGACTCAGTATAGTAGATTTCAAGTAAAAAGACTAGATAGCCGGATGATCGGGCACAAAGGAGCTGCAGTGAATAAGTAAAGCCACATAAGCACTTGCATTTAGATGTCTAAAGTAGACTACCATCCTATATGTACTATGCTGTGATTACCTGTATGACGACAGACCAAATGAAAATTCTGAGTCCTGGATAACTCGTCAGTGGATTTGTTAAATATGAACAGACATCAAAGGCACCTACTTATGATAATCTGCAATAAAGGATAATGCGTTGTCACTAAATTGCCAACTAATAACAAAGTTATAATGTACAGGGTGAGTAGAGACTATCTTTGCTCGCCCCATGTGAAATATAACTTGAATGAGGGTGGGCCTACTCTAATCTAAAGAAGATGAATGCGAGTCTCGATTCCCCCAAATACATGTATCTTAGGTCGAAAGTTCCGTGGTGGTGTCAGTTATGTAAAACCACAGAACGATGTCAAAACAACCTACAGAGAGTCCCCTTAAAATGTCGGAGAGGACTCAGTGGAAGAAACAGTAGACCACATAGCAGGAATATTAAAGAAGGACCTTGTGAAATTGGACCTGCCTGAAGTCAGCTGCCGAAATTATTGGCAGAGTATCGCACAAAAGGGGCTAGGCCGGAAATATTAACTTAAAGTTGCCAAATACATGATATTTGAAGGGGTCCTAATTCAATGTCCAAAAATTACCCAATGCAGTCAGACTTCAAACAACAATCACGTAGTACTTTCTTAGAGCCTCACGTATGTGGACCAGCCTGGAATCGGCTGCCAGGATAAATGGTTTGCGGTTCTTAGAAGCACGGTATTTAAAGCCACAAATCTTGTTTGGCATCTGAGAAGAAAGCGCCCAAATAATAGACGCAACGTGAAAACACGTGATTAAGGATACGAGCGTAGGATGACTGGTACGCTAACCTACTGAAAGACTGGCGCCAATCAAATATAATAATAAAAAGAAAAGAAAGACTTTAAAAAGCGGATAGAGGATACAAACATAAAATAACTTGTGCTCTGGCCTAGTGCCGAGCAATGTAATAATAAAAAAAGGAAAAGGGATTTAAACAATAGAATTTAAACAAACAGAAGCGCATAATGATGAAAATAGGCAATAGAGGAATTATTCATAACAAATATTTCAAGTATCGGCTGAGATAAAAAATGTATCGATATTAATATATAAAAGGGAAAAATACTGAATAAAAAGATTAAAACAGATACTAAAATTAATAATAGGAAAAGAAAAGAGGATGCCAATATTAATGTGATTGCTAGGGAAAGGCAGAACAGAGTACTATTATGTCATTATGTGACTAAGGGCTCAATAATTGGAAAATTCCAAAAAAGATTCTGCTATGTCGAAATAATTAGTTGCTCAAATGTCAGGTATTATACTTAATTGCATTTTCCTTTTTTTTTTAAAAAAAAAATGTATTTCATCATCATCAGACATAGTACATTTCATTCTTCAAAAATTACCGTCAATTCATATATCACAATCTTATATACATGGAAAAAAGAATATATATGGCAAAATTATACAGTGTTTCTCCTCATGCTGGAACAACATACAAAATATATTATCTATTTACATTGAGTTATGATAAAGAGAAGAGGGAGAGATAAAAGTCAGAGAAAAGACAAGAGGATAGAGGAGCGGGCAACAAATTCAAATTTCTAGCCATTTTCTAGCCTTTGTTTCCATTCGATTATAGGGGCCCATATTCTTTTTCCCAATTGTTTTGCTGTCCGTCCCTTTTTATCATACATTGCTTTTTCCAATACATATATAGCTAGCAGCCGTGATAGCCATTGTTGAAATGTTGGCGGGTTGGGATCTTTCCACATTGTTGCAATGCATAACCGACTTAAAGTCATTGCTAAGTACACAAATTCCGAATGAGATATTTCTATGTCATCCCTGGTGATCCCTAGAACCATAACTTCATTTGTTATGCTAATATTGATCCCTAGTTCTCTATCAAAGAATTTCTCTATTGAGTTTTTGAATAGGTCCAGGGCTGGGCAGGCCGCGAACATGTGTATGGTGTCTGCCTGAGTTGCCTGGCATCTAGGGCAGACAGCCCCCGTTGTTCCGCCCCATTGAGCAATTCTATGTGGTGTATAATAAAGCTTGAATAGTGTCTTGTATTGCTGGGCTTGTAAGTTGGTTACTCTTAGCACTGAATTTAATAACCGGAACGATTTTTCAACCTCGTTACCAGTTAGATTTAGCTTGGTATTCCATTTTAGTACGGCCCTTCCACAATCATCCTCCTTTAGCTGGATCAATTCCCCATAAATCTGGGATATCGAGCAGCCCTTCTGATCTCTTAGTAATTCCATAATTTCCTCTCTCTTATAGTTGATATCCCCTCCCTGTTTTTTTGCCAACACAGATCTAATTTGTAAATACTTAAAGAAGTCTCTACGGTCTATGTTATATAGTTGCTGTAGATGCACAAATGTCATAAAGCCTGTCGTATCTATGAGGTCCCCAATAGTTTTCACTCCCAATGTATCTCACCTTTTCCTTACCTGGTCGTGGAATATCCCCGGTAAAAGTTGGTTCTTATACAGAGGTGTATAATAATTCATTCTCCCCATTTTTATTTTCTTCCTGAGGGCAGACCAAATTGATACTACTGGTCCAAGGGTCTTAAACGTAACTTTTTTGTAGTAACTGGCTTCGTTAAATGATAAAGCGGTTTGTAACTCTCTCTATTTCCTCAAGCCATTTGTTATTAAATTTCAATGGAATTGTTTGAAACAAATATAATACTTTAGGCAAGAATGTCATTTTTATTAAGTTGCACCGTCCGATTATTGTTAAATGTAGATTATTTAATCTATCTAGATCCTTCTTGGTCTTTTTAATGAGCGATCCTAGGTTCATTTCGACTATTTTAGAAAGATCTGAAGTTATTGTTACACCTAGATACACTGTAGAGTCCGTTACCCTTTGATCTACCATCGTTATTTTTTAATTTTTTTATTAATTACGATTTTACTCTGATTTAATTTATAACCCGACAGTGCCCCGTATAAATTGGCTTCTCTTTCTATTTCCAAGAGCGCACTGCCCGGGTCCGCAGATGTTATAGCTAGATCGTCAGCATAGCCTAGAATTTTTGTTTCGAATCCATTCAGTACGATTGGTATGATATTCTTATTTAGCTCTATCTTTCTGATAAAAGCATCTATATAAAAAGCGAAGAGCAGCGGAGAACATGGGCATCCTTGCCTAGTTCCTCGTCCGATATTTATAATCCCGCTCTGTTCTCCCATTATCCTGAGTCTTATTGTCGGGTTCCCGTATAAGACATTTAGAGCCTTGATGCAGCCATCACCGATATTTGATTTTGCTAATGCTGCCCAGAGGAAGCCCCACGAGACCCTATCAAATGCTTTCTCAGCATCTAGCAATATTAGGGCCATTGGGTCTCGTGAGGCAGCCGTCCCATCGAACATGGTACACACTCTTCTGATGTGATCTGCCGTGCCTCTGCCCGGGATGAACCCATGTTGTCTAGGGGATATGATTTTACCGATGATCGAACTTATTCTACTGGCTAGTATCTTAGAGAAAATCTTCGTATCGCTATTCATCAAGCTTATGGGCCGATAAGACCCGGGATCTATTGGAGGTTTGTTCTTTTTCAAGAATACCACCATAGTGGCCTCACCCCAAGATTTTGGGGGTGCTGCTCCTTTCTGAGTTGACACCATAAGCTGAAATATATCCTCTGCTAAATTTGGTAAAAAAAATTGTAAAATTCCAACGGAATGTGATCAGGGCCCACAGCTTTTCCAGCAGGGAGATCTTTAATTGCTATTTGTATTTCCTCCAACGTAAAATCCCTTTCCAACCCTTTTTTATCTGCTGTTGTAAACTTCTCAACTTGTGCACTTTCTAAGTATCTTTCTATCTCCCCAATTTCGGCATTATTATCAGAATTATATACATTTTGATAAAAATGTTGGAAGACTAAGCAGATATCCCTTGGTGTCGTAGCTGAGAGCCCTGCCTCAGAGACAATTTGTGAGATTACACCTTTAGTTGCTGCCTGGCGTGTTCTAATAGCTAATATACGGCCGATCTGCTCGCTGAACTCGTATTGGTCCTGCTTCCATGCCATATACTTTCCTGCAGCTTTGACTGCCAGTACCTCACCTACTGCTGCTTTTGCTATGCTCAATTTTTGTAGTATCGCTGTTACATCGTACTTAGCCCTGATTGCTTCCGTTAGTTCCTCTTCAGTGACAGCTATTATTCTTAACTTTCTCTCTATTTCCTCTTTCTCTATCCTATTTCTCCTCATTGAAAAGCTAATAGTTTCCCCTCTTATACCAGCCTTCATAGGGGCCCAAATTATTGCAGGAGAGTCAGAGCCTCTATTTATTCTGAAAAATTCTTTTAGCCAAGAGCCCATCTGAGCCACATACTTAGGATCCTGTAGCAGAGCTCTCTCAAAAGTCCAGTTGAATTTTTCTTTTTGTAGATTTGCAATGGATATATCTAGGGCCAGAGGATTATGATCCGACATCACCCGTGGTAGCTTTCTAATTTTAATGATAGGTATTAATACTGGTGAGGTCAAAAAATAATCCAGTCTAGCTAAAGATTTGTGTGGCATTGCATAATATGTACTCCCCCAGCCACCAGTGTTTTGCTGCTCCCATATATCAATAAGCCCGTTGTCCTGCATCATTTGTATTAAAGCCCTATGGCTTTTCCTTTTTCGGCCCAGAAACCTAGCCGGGTCGTTTTTCCACAGCCCATTAAGTCCATTGATATTCAAGTCACCACAAACTATGATAGGTGTGGGCCAATTTGACAATTCTACATTGACATGATATAGGGTCTCTGGGTCGTCTACTGTGGGTGCATAGATAGAGCAGAGAGTAAAGCTAAGTCCATGTACATTGCATTCAATCATAGCCCATCTTCCATATGAATCTGCCTTTTGTTTTTTTACTGTGACCATCCTGCCCCGTGCCAATATTGCCAACCCACGTGTCCTACTCCCTTGTGATGTACACGATAATAACTGATATCCAAGCTGTTCTAACAAAATTTTGCAGGATATCTCAACATGGGTCTCTTGTATGCACACAATATCTGCATATATTGTCCTTAAGTATTCCTCCGCAAGATGGCGTCTGACTAGCGGGACTTAAAACCACTCTTGTGCCTTAAACCAGAAGAGGCAGGCGAAATGGTGTATTAAAGATTACATACCCCATGGAAGCAGCTTTCGAAGACGGTGGCTTCTGGATTGCGGCAGAGGGCTTGGTTTTCGGGCTTCTTGCAACCGCAGCGGCGTGCTCACGGAGATCCGCGTCAGGCGAGTCGGAAAGAGCCTGGGCGGAGCCGACACGGTGAGCGGAGCCAGCGGAGTGCTTTGCAAGGCCGGCGGTGATTGCAGGGCGAGGTCTGCCGAGTCGATCGGGGACTTTGCCACGGGTAAACAGAGGAGCGCCGCTCGCGGCTCACATGGGGACAGACACGAAGACGGAGCTAGTGTGCTGAGTGAAGCCGGCAGGGCACCTCGCGGAGCCAATATCGACCGCAGGGGGAGATCTACAAACGCAGCTTCGGTGTTCATAGAGACCCGGAATCGGCATACTGGAAGGAACTTGGGCGGAGCCAGCGCAGGGAGCGGAGCCAGCGGAGCACCCAGGAAAATCGGCAGCAACCCCGGGCTGAGGTCTGCTAGACCTGTGGTCGAGGTGATAGAGGGTTCTCCCTGGCGAGCTGAGAGGAATCTGGGCGGCCTGAGAAGAGGAACCGCTCACGGAACGTACAGAAACATAGACGGGCTTGTGGGCAGCTGGAGCAGCCCAAAACTACCTAACTGCCTATCTAATTGTTTGGAGACAGGCAGCATGGCGCCAAAAAACATGCGCGGAGGAAAAGAAAAGCTCCAGATGTGGAGCAAGGTACCTCAAAACAGACAGTGCCCCAGAAGGATGCAGCCAAAGGTAAAGACAAGAATAAAGACTCTGAAGATACCCCAGGTGAGAGCGGGGGTGTCACAAACGATACTGGGACACGAGGCAATCTCAGAAAGAGAGGAGGGGTAGCAAATCTTGGGACTCCAGCAGGCGCCAGCAGTGAGAGTAATGCAGCTAACAATGTTAATGTGGGGGCGAGCTCAAAAACAATAACAGGCTATTTTTCCCCGGCCGCTCAGAATAATGCGATCATCACCTCTGATATAACTAGCGTGGCCCACATAACCGAGAAAACTACACAAACTGCAGAGAAAAAAAAGGAGAAAATTATGGCCATACATAAGGCAAACATGCAGGGAAACCCTTTGTCAGCAAGCAAAGTTCAGGAAGCCAGTCTTGAAACCCAGTGGGGGGAGATGATGGAAACCCATGAGCTCGATAAAGAAAATTATGAGCCAGCACTGGTAACACCTGCAATACTTACGGATTTAATGCAATGCCAAGAGAACCTGTCAGAAGCAGGAGCAGTGGCAAATGACGCAATGAATTTATTGGCTATAAGCGATGCAGACACAGATGCAGATGCAGATGCAGATGCAGATACAGAGGTGTTGACAACTGATATTCTAGTCCAGGAAATTATAGCAAGCAGCGGCCCAAGTGGTGCAGAGGACAGCCTGGATGTACCAGACAACTTTTATTCAGTCACTGATGGCTCAGATGATACCCCTGCTGGGTCGAGCGAGGGAGAGGGAGAGAATCTAACGGGAGTCAGCCTTGGCTCCAGCCCGGGGGGAAACAGCAGAACCTCTCCCAATGAGAAGGATACAGTCATCAGGAGAAAAAGACTGTCGAGACGGCAAAGAGATACACAATCTCAGGAGAAAATATCCAGCAGTCAGCGACCCATCAGTGGTGGCAATGCAGCCACCTTAAAATGGGATTACTCCGCCACCCGGGGCACCTATCCGGAACACATGCCGCAAGGCGCTACGTTGGGGTCTGAAGTCGAAAACCCCCCCCTGGCAGCAGATATTAGACTCAATAAAGCAACTGCAAGAAGCAACAAAGACTGAAGAGAAGAAAAACCGACTGGCAACCAAGAACCTGCAATGCTCAGTCAAAAAAATTGCTAAGATCTGTGCCGACACCAAAACAAGGGTATCCCATCTCGAAGATCGTACTAGTACCCTAGAAGACCAGCAAGTGAGAGATGCGACTAAAGTAAAGGGCCATGAGCAGCAATTAACTGACATCCAATGGAAATTGGAAGATTTAGAAAATCGCCAGCGGCAGAATAATCTCAGGATCTTGGGCATAGAGGAAGGGAAAGACGGAGATGACGTCAGAGGTTATGTATTGAAGCTGCTGAAGGGTGCTTTTCCGGAGCTGAGCCATTGGGATTGGGACAAAGAAGTCCGACGAGTGCATAGATTTCCAATGTCTATTAAGAAAAAATTTGTCCCAGCTCAGGGTGGAAACCAAAAGCAACAGAGGCCCGAGCTATCCTGATATTCTTCGGGAATTTTCTATTGAGGGAGGAAATCTACGCCAAAGCCAGACCAAATGCAAAACGCTCATTTGACAATCAGTCCTTTTTCACAACTCCGGATTACTGTCACACGACAGTTGAGAGGCGATGGAGACTGAGATAATTATTGGAACCATGTCATCAAATGGGACTACAAGCATATCTCATGAACCCGGCCAGGCTGAAGATAATATATAAGTCTACGGTTAGAGTTTTCACCTCCGAAATACAAGCAAAGACGTACATAGGTACTCTAAAAGCAGGGGGCCCTGCAAACACTATATAACACTATAACACTATAAACACTAAAACACTATAACATGACCTGGTAGAATAAAAAAAAAAAAGGGGGGGATTAAAGATAAATATAGATAGGGTTATTAATGTACGTAGTGTGTGTTGTAGAGAGAGACTTAAAAACTTTAAAAAAAGAAAAAACATGAGTACACTAGTATAATACACCAGAAATGTACAAAGACGGGTGGAGGGCACAAGAGGACGGGTAGCCAGACACCACCATAGAGACCTTAGGTCTGCTTGCCTCAGTAGGAGGGGGGGTAGTGGGGGGGGCAGGAGGGAGGGGAAGGGAGGGAAAGGGAGAAAAACGGGGGGAAAAATCATCATCAAGAAGACATATAGATGAAGGTGGAAAAGGGAAGGGAAAAAGAAAAAAAAAAAAGAAAAGGGTTGAAAATGTATTTTTTTTATGCGGATAGTTACAATTAGTAAATTTGGACTGAATGACGCCAAAAAGCGAAGAGAAATAATTGCATTTTCCCAAGGGATGTTGTTATTTAATCCCTTGATGTTTGCTGCCCAAAAAAAGATCCAAAAGATCTCCCGTTTTTTACGGTAGTCTTCTGTTTTGGTACTGCTATTATTCTCAAAATTTTCAATAATAAACCAACGTACGTCGTTTGGGTAATGTTGGCAGTCTAGATAGTGTTTTACTAGGGGGGCATTGATTTTCAAAGTATGTATCGCTGATCGATGTTCAGTTAACCTGGTGCAAAAAGATCTTGCTGTCTCACCCACATAACCTAATCCGCAGGGACAAACCAAAAGATAAATAACACTCTTGGTTTTACAATTTGAGAACCTGCGGGGACGGATGGTATATCCTTGATAGAGGCTGTACACACATTCACAGTTGTCAGCTTTGATTGGATTTTCTTATGCTTGAAGAAAATCCATTCAAAGATGATCCCTGCACATGAACATACATCCATGTCAGCCATCTTAAAATGGATTTTCTTAAAGCTGATAAAAATGCATTGGGAAATGTCTGTCATGTATACTAGTGCAAATGGAAGCACCATCAGACATCTTGGAATGTTAAAAAAAACATTTTATGATTACTGCCTCCCAGTACAACAGTTTGCTGAGCTAAAGTGAGCGAAGTCTCTGGAGGGTCAATGAAATGTTGAGGGGGCAGTCTTAACAAAGAGAGGGTGGTGGCAGAAGAGCTGACAGCAGGAGAAAAGAAGAGAAAATAATACTACATATGCACTGCAGTGCAATATCTGATGCCTGTAGTGGAAGGAGTCATGCCATACAATCAAAACTGAGTTAGTAGAAAAGGCTCAAATGAGCGACAAGCACAAGAATAGGGCGGAAAGCCATCAAAACAGTAGCAGAGAAGTGAGAGAGACAAGAAAACTATCCAATTATGAGCAAAGAACTGACAAAAAACACAAAGATAAATTTTTGTTTTGTATTGCTCAATAGGTCTCAACAATAGAGATCTAAAACTAAAGAGGCCTAAAAATAACCCCAAAACGAGAGAGTCAGACAGACTCCTTTTTCTAGGTTATTGGGGCAGGTGGAAGAACTGATTGAATTTTTGAGTGATGTACCAGTCAGTGGCTGGCATATGCGATGTTATCATATAGATTCTTTGAGAATACATCACAAAGATATTTAGGTAATCAAAAGCTATCATCGCCATCCCCTATTACAATTGGTGTACCACAAGGAATAACTCTTTCCCCAAGTCTTTTTAACCTCTACATGGAACCGCTGGCTGAGATTCTATGACAGCCAACATCTTGTTTCATATGTATGCTGACGACACACAGATCTACATTAAAGTCTCATCACTGGAGGAGATCACGTCAATGAATGAAGCGCTAATGATGACCATTCAATTGCTAACAAGTAATTAATGTAAACAAAATGAGCAAATAACTAAATTCTAATGAATCCCCCCGCAAAATCTCTTCTGAAATAAAGGAATGGACCACACTGATCACCGTGCTTAACTGCACCCAGACCTTAGTGGACTCAGCCAACTAGGAATCATGTTGGACAAGAACCTTAACATGCAAAGCCACATCAACTTGATTGCTAAAAACGCCTGGTACCACCTGAGTTGTCTTAGAAAACTGAAACCATTCCTATAAACGTCAGACCTCAAAATAGCGTGTTGGACCTGGGGTTACCAGTCCACAAAGGGTAGCCTGGCACAGAGTGAAAGGACTTATCTCAAAGGCAAATGTGTTATGCTTGCGTCGCACTTATCACAGTAACCCAGCGCCCATCCACTAAAAGAAGACACCACACCTTGTTAGAAAAATAGAAATGCTTTATAGAAATCTTTTGATAGGTTTACTCCTTCAGTAGTTCAAACTTTTAATACATTAAGCACTTCCACCTTTACTTATTTGCATAAATAGAGCACCACTTTGTTTTGTCTTACATGTTACACTTATTCTCCAAATACATAAGAGTTCAGCGAAACTCTTGGCACTTCAGTCTTCCAGCAGTTATTTTACATTAACAGCTCACCATTTTACTTATAGTGTACTTGACTCTGAGTTTACACCCCATGTTCCACCTCTCATATTACTAAGAATCTCCCTTTAGCCTTTGTTTTACGTCAGGGCAAAAGGTTCCAACCACATCCCATACAAGTATTGGCTTACTCAAATTGTACTCAGGCTAGTGGGAGAATTCGTCACTGTCCATTGCTAAAGCATCATAGCCAAAGTCAGTAAATATTAGCCGCTAGCATACATCAAAGAAAAGTCCCCAATGACATTAGTGGATTACAACAACATGGCACCCTAAATGCAGTTTCCCTTTTAGTTTCACCTTCTTCTCACTTTCACATAAGCGTAGGGAGAGGGTTGTCAAAGTTGGCATACATTCAAAGGTGTTAACCCTCCTCCCTTGAAAGCACTGCTACATTCAGTTCTTTTTCCCTAACTAACACAGTGTATGATGATTCCACAGTTCTCCCTCAATTTACCGGCCTGCTATGCGTGAAGGGAGAGTTCTCAGAGAGGTTTCAATACCCTCTGTTTCCCAGCCTGCTACCCTGCTTACTTCTCAACAGGACCATCCGGCCGATGCCAGCAGACTGAGGGATCACGGCGTCAAACCGGGGAGTGTAGGGGTTAATTCTGGCCCGGTATGCTAAAGGCGGCCATATTCATACAGGGAGACTCCGTGGTAACTGGAGTGCCTCAGTGCTTGTGAGTCCCTTCCTCCCCATGCCCCTCGGAGGTTCGGGCTCCTCCCTTCCTGGTTTCTCCCACTCTTGCCTTTCCATTTCTGGGGTAAAATCCTCAGCGCCGGGTCAGCTCTGATGGCAGGACATCCTATGGACTCGAAAGCTTCTCTCCGTCGGAGATCAAGTCTTGCACAGGGCCCGTCTCTCACCCCGCCCTCGCCTTCTTCACCTACGGCTCTCACTGGGAGGCGCTGCCTTCTACAATTCCTCAGCGCAGCGCCTCCACCTCACACGAGCCCTCGCGGACCTGCCGATCTGACTCACACAGGCGCAGGTAAGCGGCCACCACTGGGAGCTCAGGCCGGCCTTGGTAAGTCTACAGCCACGAAGAGAGGGGGGGCAGATTCTGGCAAGGCTCACAGTCACTGAGGGGAATCTCTTTGCCCTGCCACTAACCACCAACTAGGGAATTAACTTCACAGGAGTTCTTTTTGTGGTAATCCCCGATATAAGGCAGTCCCAGCCACGCTTACTTGTCAGATGTACATAGATCTTATCTAGCGATCCTTACTGGGTAAAGTCTCTCTTCTCTGGTACCTCAAGAATGTCGTGAGGAGACAGCTCTGCCGGGTCAGATCCACGGTTGAGGGGGGTATCAGACAGTAAAAAGGAAGCAGCCCCCAGAGGCTGTCAGACCCTCTACCGTGCGCCTACCTCCTCGCTCCTCAGCCTGGATTCCAGCTCACCCTTGACCTGAGTACCACCTCTCCTCAGCTCAGCTCTCTCTATAAAATGGCCGCACAACATTCCAATATTTATAGCCTAGGACCAGAGGGTCTAGAGTGGACCAGAAAGTTCTGGAACCCCTCATATTACCCAATGGCCCCAAGCCCTGAGGTAGCACTTGGCAGTTGGCAGGACTCCATTTTGTAAAGGTTTACTATCCTACCACCTCCAGTTTAAAAGAGCACCTGTACCTCTCCATGGTATAAAATAATGAGGCACCTAGAGCTCTAAGGACATCACCACAAAAAGAAATTATGGTGGACACCAGGGGGAAATAAAATATAGGAGGCAGAAAGGGGACAAAAAGAAAAACAAAAGATAGGAGGGACCACCCAAAGGGCTGACAGGTCTAACACGCGTCCCCCCCAGCTGAAAGTGGGGAGAGCTACCCAACCCCTTGGGAGTCCTCATCACTAAGGCGGAAGTACCTAGAGAGACCGTCTGCGTTGGCGTGGTCCACTCCAGGCCGATGTTCCACCCGAAGTCCATTCCCTGTAGGCAGATGGACCAACTCAACAACTTGGGATTCTCTCCCTTCATTTGCATCAGCCAACGAAGGGGCCGGTGGTCAGTCTGTACAAGGAAGTGAGAGCCAAACAGATATGGCCGCAGCTTCTTCAGAACCCATACCACTGCAAAGGCTTCCCGCTCTATCGCACTCCACTTCTGTTCCCGGGGAAGCAGTCTCCTGGATAAGAAGACAACAGGTTGGTCCAGACCCTCCTCAATGAGTTGCGATAACACTGCCCCAATGCCATGCTCTGATGCATCTGTTTGGACGATAAACTCCTTAGCATAATCCGGAGCCTTCAAGACAGGTGCTGCACATATTGCTTGTTTCAGAGTGTCAAAGGCTCGCTGACACGCCTCAGTCCAGACTACCCGTCGAGGTTGTTTCTTGGATGTGAGTTGAGTTAGAGGTGCCACAATTGTGCCATACCCCTTCACAAAGCGACGGTAGTATCCTGTGAGGCCCAGGAAAGCTCGAACCTCAGTTTGGGTCTTGGGGGGCTCCCAGGCCATGATAGCCTCAATCTTAGCCTGGAGGGGCTGCACCGTCTCCCTGCCCACCAAGTGGCCTAGGTACACCACCGCCCCCGCCCGATCTGGCATTTGCTGGCCTTGAATGTCAAGCCAACCTGTTTCAGGGCTTGGAGAACAGCCTGTAAGTGACACAAGTGGTCCTCCCAGCTGCTGCTGAAGACGGCAATGTCGTCTAGATAAGCAGCAGAGAAGGCCTCCATCCCAGAAAGGACCTTGTTCACCAACCGCTGAAAAGTGGCAGGAGCGTTCTTGAGCCCAAAGGGCATCACACAGAACTGGTAGTGGCCCTCAGGCGTGGAGAAGGCTGAGCTTTCCTTGGCTACATTGGTAAAGGAGATCTGCCAGTACCCTGATGTGAGGTCAAAAGTACACAGATATTGGGCAGCTCCCAGTCGGTCGATGAGCTCATCTGCCCTAGGGATTGGATGAGCATCAGTTTTAGTCACTGAATTCAGTCCCTGATAATCCACACAGAACCAGAGTTCTGGAGTGGTGCCCAATGGGGCAGCTTTTGGTACCAGAACCATCGGACTGGACCAGGGGCTACTTGCAGGTTCAATCACTCCTAGCTCCAGCATCTTAGTGACTTCACTATGAATACTGGCATTCACCTTATCTGACAGCCGGTAGGTCTTAGACTTCACAGGTGGGCTGTCTCTTTTATTTCACACATCTTTTATCCTTCCGGTTTATCATCTATTTCACCTCATCTGTCCTCACCATGCCTGTTCTAAGATGGCTGACCTGTTCCACCTAAGGTTTGTCCTTCGTTGATTTTTATCCCTACACGCTATACTTGTGTCCCTCGTTTATGTTCATTTAGCGCTCTCCCGCGAAATACAAACACACCGGTTTTGCAAGCTGCGCTCAGCAGACAACATACACGGAGACCTCGTTAGTCCCACACCAGAACCCTTTTCCGGTAAGCTTCAAGTTCTTGTCACTTGACCAGCCTCGCGTAAATGCTACCTGCATCCACCGTAAATCCAATGCGCTAACTTTTTTTACACTTGTTCTTTCCAGCTTTAATGACCGCTGTGAAAACACGTGAGCGTTTTTTCTCATAGCGTTTTTCTTATACCTTGTCTCTTGGCATGTTATGACTCGTTTCTTTCCACTCGGGGTGCGCCCTCGTAATACACCTGCACCTTACCAACCTTTTTTCATATATTTTGTATCAACCCCGCATATCACCCGTGCACCATCTGTTTTTATATGTTTTATATGTTTGTTTAGTATTCACCACTATCACTGGGAACTTGTCGTTTTGATTTACGTATTGAATACAATTGTCATATTATGATGCATTTTGATGCAAATGAAGGTCGTTCTTGTTTTCAGAGCTCCTTGAGAAAGGGCACCTGGCCCGAAATGCATTGGAGCGACTATGATTTGATCTAATCCATGATAAAGCCTGTTGAAATTGATGAAATGAATCTACATTCATGAAAGGCTAAACAAAACATCATTAACAGTGAAAATAAAGAAATTTTGAAACCCAATGGAGTCTATTCACATTTGATGAACCAGAGGGAGTGCCCAAATACTGGGATGTGCACACAGGTCGTGTACACACATCATTGAGACTGTCTCCTGTGTCCACATCATGGGTACACAGGTGGGTCCTTCCCGGGATAAGGGAGAACAGCGAGGAATACTGCTCCAGGACGTGGCGGCAGTCCCTCTGCTGTTCGGGAGTTAGGGATGGTGAGAGAATCACTCCCTCCACAGACCCATCCTTTTCTTGAGACGAAAATAGATCAGAGAGAGGCTCACTTTCCTCCTCCTCTGCTCCATCAGTCACCATCATCAGGATGACCTCGGGCCTCTCATGGTGGGGTTTGAGGCGGTTGGCATGGAGCACCCGATGGGGCTGCCGGGGAGTCTTAAGGTCCACTAAGTAAGTGGCCTTGCCCTTCTTCTCAATCACCTCAAAGGGGCCTGTCCAGCGATCCTGGAGGGCACTAAGCTCTCCAGGCTCCATCACCCACACTTTCTGGCCAGGCTCCAACTCTACAGGGTGAGCATTGTGGTCATACCACTCTTTCATCACTGCCTGGCTGGCTTCCAAGTTGTCGGAAGCTTGCTTCCACAACTTAGCCATTTGGCTCCGGAAGGCCAGCATGTAGCTCACCACGTCCTGGGGAAGCTTCTTGGAAGTCTTTTCCCATCCGTCTTTCACCAGGCTGAGAGGTCCACGCACAGGGTGCCCATACAGAAGTTCGATGGGGCTGAAGCCCACTCCCTTCGTGTGGCACTTCCCTGTATGAAAACAACAGACAGGGTAGGAGGACGTCCCATTTCCTCCGCAGGCTCTCAGGCAGACTTCTAATCATGCCTTTCAAGGTTTTATTGAACCTCTCCACCAGACCATTGGTCTGTGGGTGGTAAGGGGTGGAGAACTGGTAGGTAACCCCACACTCTTTCCACATAGCCTGCATGTAGGCTGACATGAAGTTGGTCCCCCTGTCGGACACAACTTCCTTGGGAAAACCCACTCAGGTAAAGATCCCCATCAGGGCGCTAGCCACCGCAGGTGCAGTAACGGTCCTCAAAGGAATTGCCTCTGGGTACCGAGTGGCGTGATCCACCAGAACCAGGATGAACCTGTGACCAGCTGAAGTTGGTGGATCCAATCGCCCAACAATGTCGATGCCCACCCTTTCAAAAGGGGTGCTAACCACAGGTAGTGGTTCAAGGGGAGCTTTCAGCTTCACCCCTGTTTTCCCACTGGCTTGGCAAGACACACATGTCCGACAGTAAGTGTCGGACGCCATCCTCATTTGAGGCCAGTAAAAATGGGGGACAAGCCGGGCAAAGGTCTTGTCCTGACCCAAGTGTCCTGCCAAGGGTATTTCATGAGCCAATTCTAAAAGGAAGGCTCTGTAACATTGGGGAACAACCAAGGCCCGTGACAAACAGTGCACCGCTGCCTTGGGTTCACTGTAGAGGAGTCCATCCTCCCAGTAAATGTGGTAGTTCCCTATGGTGTTACCTGCTGCCTGGGCTTTGGCCTGTCGCCTCAGACCCTCAAGGGTAGGGCACTCCTTTTGGCCCTTACAAAATTCTTCCCTGGTCGCCCCCCCCTCCACATGCCATTCGGCAGGGATAGGTAGTTTCTCCAAGGAGACAACATCCCCCACCGTGGACTCCGGGTCCACCAACACTGGTGGCCCATCCATCTCACGGGGGGTGGATGCCGAGGCAGGCTTCTCCTGTCCCCGGATCTTTCCCTTTCTGGCAGCTGGCTGTGTCTTTGTTCCAGGCTCCAGCCCTGGCGAACTCCCCCTCCGGGTTGTCGCGGACCTTGTGCTGGCACAGGCCAGTCAGGTGTACCCAGCATCTCTGAGGGAGTCCGGTATTCCACCTTCTTCCAAGCATTGTGCTCCATATCATTCCCCAACAGACAATCAACTGGCACGGCAGGGCTTACGGCAACTCGAAGAGGACCTGCGACCCCTTCCCACTCAAAGGGAACTTCGGCCACAGGGTAGTGGCCTAATCTGCCGTCAGCCATCGCGGCGGGGTGAAGCACGTGTTGAATCACTTGCTCTGGAGACATCAGATGACTCCTTATCATAGTCATACTGGCACCTGTGTCCCTCAGAGCTTCCCCTCTTTGGCCATTGATGGTGACCCACTGCCCGTACTTGGTAGTTTTTGAGGGCACCTGGATCTTAGGAACCATCTCCCGATCTCCCAGGGACACTAAGGTGACTCCCACCCACTCCCCTCCTTTATCTAAGGGCAACTCCTCCCCGAGCACTACACTAGCTACTCCAGGGGCTTTTCCTCCAGTGGGAGGGGGTGGTCTCTTTGGGCACTTGACATCACCTTTGTAGTGCCCAACCCCACCACATTCATAGCAGCGGACAACCCTTGGCTGCTGACTATGGTCAGGATGAGGGTTTTTCTGCGGGTTGGTCCTAGGAATGAATTCTGATCCCTTTCCTTGGAAACTGTTTTGGGGGCCTTTTGAGAACTCCCTCTTTTTATCTCCCCCCTCTTTCTTCTGGGGAGCATCTGTCCAGTCCTTTGGGAATCCCCTCCAGTCCCTTTTGAGGACTCCCGGGTACTAGCCTAGCAAGCTTCCTGGGACTGGTCAGCTTGCTGTCCACCAGGTGTTGTCGCAGCTCTGGAAAACATTTCTCGAGTAGGTGCTCTTTTAGGATTAGATCATACAACCCCTCGTAGTCCCCCACCTTGCTGCCTTGCACCCAACCCTCTAGGGCCTTCTTGGCATAGTCTAGGAAATCCGCCTAGTTCTGTGTAACCAGTTTGTGGCTGTTCCTGAATTTCTGTCTGTACTTCTCAGGAGTCAGCCCAAACTTCCTTATCAGTGCCACTTTCATGGTGGGGTAGTTAGTCTGCTCCTCCTGCTCTAGGGCTAGAAGAGCATCCCGCCCTACTGGAGGCATATATTTGTACAAGCCACCACCCCAGTGATTTTCTGATATCCCATGGGCTCTTAGCGAGACCTCATAGGCTGCCAACCATTTCGCAATATCGTCCCCTACATTGTAACTGGCGACTACATCTTTTGGCAAATAGGGTCTGGGTTCCCTGATGTTTTCTTTGGGTATGCTGCCACCAACAGGAGCACTAGGAGTCCCTATTTGCAGGGCCTTGAGGTCTAACTCCCTGAGACTCAATTCATGAGCCAGCCTCTTGTCCTCCCACTCCTTCTCCAACCTCACTAACTCCCACTTCAACTGCCTTTCCTCTCTCCGGTCAGTTAATTCGGCTTCGGTCAGCTCCTCACAGAGACACTGCTGCCCTCCCTCGAAAGTGTCCTAGGACCTTGCAGTAGGTTCCCCCTTTCGGTTTGGTACAGTTCATCCACTCCGATGACAGTGTCCCGATCCCCCTCTTCCTCCTCCTTCTCCCCATCCGCGTGAGCTGCCACCCATGCTCTCCAGCTGGTTTGGAGTTCCCCCTTTTTAGCACCACGCTTGAAAAACACCCCCTTACTTTGACAAAATTCTTTGAGTTGGGCCGCAGTGTAGGTCTCCAACTCCTCCAATTCAAATTCCATTTTGCCAACAGGGTCTCAGACAGTCACTTGGAAGAATTCCAGAAAGCGGTGTTAATTAAGGGCTACCTCCACCTACCACCAGAAAAGATTTTGGAAAAAATAAAAATTTTAATTAGGGAGTCCACCAGGAGAAAACTCCAGGTGTAGGTACGTGGTGTACACTAAGCTACTGCTAAGTGAACGCAAGCACAAGCTCTGATCCCACCACTGAACACCAATATGTTGGACCTGGGGTTACCAGTCCACATAGGGTAGCCTGGAACAGAGTGAAAGGACTTATCTCAAAGGCAAACGTGTTATGCTTGCGTCGCACTTATCACAGTAACCCAGCGCCCATCCACTAAAAGAAGACACCACACCTTGTTAGAAAAATAGAAATGCTTTATAGAAATCTTTTGATAGGTTTACTCCATCAGCAGTTCAAAATTTTAATACATTAAGCACTTCCACCTTTACTTATTTGCATAAATAGAGCACCACTTTGTTTTGTCTTACATGTTACACTTATTCTCCAAATACATAAGAGTTCAGCGAAACTCTTGGCACTTCAGTCTTCCAGCAGTTATTTTACATTAACATCTCATCATTTTACTTATAGTGTACTTGACTCTGAGTTTACACCCCATGTTCCAACTCTCATATTACTAAGAATCTCCCTTTAGCCTTTGTTTTACGTCAAAGCAAAAGGTTCCAACCACATCCCATACAAGTATTGGCTTACTCAAATTTGACTCAGGCTAGTGGGAGAATTCGTCACTGTCCATTGCTAAAGCACCAAAGCCAAAGTCAGTAAATATTAGCCGCTAGCATACATCAAAGAAAAGTCCCCAATGACATTAGTAGATTACAACAACATGGCACCCTAAATGCAGTTTACCTTTTAGTTTCACCTTCTTCTCACTTTCACATTAGCGTAGGGAGAGGGTTGTCAAAGTTGGCATTCATTCAAAGGTGTTAACCCTCCTCCCTTGAAAGCACTGCTACATTCAGTTCTTTTTCCCTAACTAACACAGTGTATGATGATTCCACAGTTCTCCCTCAATTTTCCGGCCTGCTATGCGTGAAGGGAGAGTTCTCAGAGATGTTTCAATACCCTCTGTTTCCCAGCCTGCTACGCTGCTTACTTTTCAACAGGACCATCCGGACGATGCCAGCAGACTGAGGGATCACGGCGTCAAACCGGGGAATGTAGGGGTTAATTCTGGCCCGGTATGCTAAAGGCGGCCACATCCATACAGGGAGACTCCATGGTAACTGGAGCGCCTCAGTGCTTGCACGTCCCTTCCTCCCCACGCCCTTCAGAGGTTCAGGCTCCTCCCTTTCCGGCTTCTCCCACTCTTGCCTTTCCCCTTCTGGGCTCAAATCCTCAGCGCCGGGTCAGCTCCGATGACAGGACATCCTACAGACTCGAAAGCTTCTCTCCGTCGGAGATCAAGTCTCGCACGGGGCCCGTCTCTCACCCCGCCCTCGGCTTCTTCACCTACGGCTCTCACTGGGAGGCGCTGCCGTCAACAATTCCTCAGCGCAGCGCCTCCACCTCACACGAGCCCTCGCGGACCTGCCGATACGACTCACACAGGCGCAGGGAAGCAGCCACCACTGGGAGCTCATGCTGGCCATGGTAAGTCTACAGCCACGAAGAGAGAGGGGGGGGCAGATTCTGGCAAGGCTCACAGTCGCTGAGGGGAATCTCTTTGCCCTGCCACTAGAAACCACCAAATAGGGAATTAACTTCACGGGAGTTCTTTTTGTGGTAATCCCCGATATAAGGCAGTCCCAGCCACGCTTACTTGTCAGATCTACATAGATCTTATCTAGCGATCCTTACAGGGGGAAAGTCTCTCTTCTCTGGTACCTCGAGAATGTCGTGAGGAGACAGCTCTGCCGGGTCAGATCCACGGTTGAGGGGGGGTATCAGACAGTAAAGAGGAAGCAGCCCCCAGAGGCTGTCAGACCCTCTACCGCGCGCCCACCTTCTCGCTCCTCAGCCTGGACTCCAGCTCGCCCTTGACCTGAGTACCACCTCTCCTCAGCTCAGCTCTCTCTACAAAATGGCCGCACAACATTCCAATATTTATAGCCTAGGACCAGAGGGTCTAGAGTGGACCAGAAAGTTCTGGAACCCCTCATATTACCCAATGGCCCCAAGCCCTGAGGTAGCACTTGGCCGTTGGCAGGACTCCATTTTGTAAGGTTTACTATCCTACCACCTCCAGTTTAAAAGAGCACCTGTACCGCTCCATGGTATAAAATAATGAGGCACCTAGAGCTCTAAGGACATCACCACAAAAAAAATTATGGTGGACACCAGGGGGAAATAAAATATAGGAGGCAGAAAGGGGACAAAAAGAAAAACAAAAGATCGGAGGGACCACCCAAAGGGCTGACAGGTCTAACATAGCGGTTCAGGCGTTGGTCATCACGAGTATCGAATACAGTTATTCAACTTTATCTGGCCTGCCCAAGACCTCAACAGCGTCGCTAAAAGTTTGTCTCAACACAGCCACAAGACTCATAAATGGATCTAGAAATTTTGATCACATCTCTCCACACTTAAAACCTCTCAACTGGGTACCATACGATGCCAGAGTACAACTCAAACTGGCCTGTATCACACATAAGGCGCTACACTCAAAAACACCGGCATACCTTGCCCAGAAAGTGATGATATTCGGAAGAGGCAGGTAATCCAGAGGCGCAAAAGATCTTGTGCTGGAACCGCCGTGCTTCCAGTAGAAGAAAACATACAACAGAGCTTTCTCAGGCACCGCACTCAGAATATGGAACTCCCTCCCGCTAAACATTAGAAGAATACCATTCTGTTCAAAATTCAAGAAGGAATCTAAGATCTTCCTAATGGGGAAATTCCTGCCATAGCTCTATACAAAGAATCAACTAATTCATATGTCGATCGAATCACCTTCCGTTCACTACAGATTTATAAATCAGAGGGTCTTTTGATGGTAAAAGATCATTTGTAATTTGATGTATTCATTGAGTCTCTGATATTATTGTAAGTCCTGAGAACTTTACCGTCCACTGGTTTTATAGTTTTATGTTATCTGTATGCGTAAGTGTATGTTGCTTGCTATTGGTCGCATTCAGGACCGCTATATCTCTGTTAATCGCTCTGACACACTAACGGGTCACGTTTGTACTATATAAAACACAAAACAAATAAATAAATAAATATAGATGCCATGGAGCCTTTAGTCTTGCATGTGGTGTTTGGCAATTGACCCTCTCTTCAATCTGTTTGGAAGGTTGTGCACAGTGCTCATTTTGTCTTGGTAACTTAACAAGAAGTGTAAAGGGTACATTTAGAGCAGGATTGCAAGATGAAAGTGGTGTGATAATTCATCCTGAAGAAAAGTTGAGTTACATTTTCAGAACTTAAGATAAGCAGTGTAAGATGTAATAGATGCTGTAAACAGGAACAGTTAGATTAAGCATCATTAGACAATGTGCAGGTAGGTGTGGCTCCCTGAGAAACATGCATACCCAGATTTCCAAATGACCAATATTTCATTAAGAAGGAAGCAACAAATAGGTCAGGCGGGGGGACAGTAGTTCCTATCTGAAAACTGAACATTAGGCCACAGAAAAAATGTAGCCGCTTAACATAACAGAGGGCCGGCACCAAAATAATGAAGAAATGCGTAAAAAATGAAACATAAGTGTGGGAAGGGGAGAGAATGTTATAGCAAAATAATGGTGGAATGATTTTCTTCACTTCAATATATATTTTGATGAAAAACTTGTGAATACTCCAATGATTGACTTAAAAGCATCTCATCATAAATTTCATATATCAACCTTTTCTAAACTCAAAACCTAAATATTGGGGTACAAAGCTAAATAATTGATATTTTGCATTGCAACTGTAGGTTGTCTAATATTTAAGTAAATGCATCAGCTACTGCTGAATGTCTCTGCATTTCTAACTATATTTCAGGCATTTGCATAGTGCACATTTTGCCTTTGGCTGGTCTTATGGGGCTTTCCACAGTTTGGTGGCTTTCTACATGGTGCTGGTGGTAATAAAGCAGGCCTGTGTCATTTACCAAAAAATAAGATATGTTATTGCATTTGTGTGCTGGTCATGCTTTTAGTTGGATAGTTAAGGCTGTACATCTTTTCCAACTGTTCATACATTATCTGCACTGCTAAACATACATGTGCATGAGTTTGAATCCTGTGTATGCCTTGTGTCTGTAGTATTTTTTAACATTGGTACTTTTGGGTACTGCAATAACCTACTATTAAGTGTCTCTTAATCTGTGTTCAATGTATGCTAACCGCTTCGCAGCGGGGGACATTCTGCTGGCATGCAGAATTAAAATGACGCCCCCCGCAACATCATATGGCCGGGGGCCATCCAACACAAGGAAAAGGTTAAGAGTATTAATGTTTTCTGTTGAATGGCTATTGTGATAGCCATCTATACTGCATACCTGTACTACTTTGCATGTTGAATATGTTTGTAGTATTCTATTTATTATGTTCTGGAACTTGGTGTGTTTCATAATCTGTAGTGCTGCTGTGAGTCACATGCTAGCCAGCTAAATTACATATCTTGTATGAGTTGGGTTTGTGAAATATGTTCTTTCTTATGTGCTGTGTTGGAATTGTGTAAGGTGTTTCCTAAGTGCAGTTGTGACCTTCATGATAGCTGATCATAGATTCATCTTGAGTGTGTGTTGTATTTATGTGATATGTTCTGTCTCAGCATCTTGTGTCAGTGTGTCAGCATGGAAGTCCTTTTTATCCTTTCCCTTCCTCTGCAAAGATATGGTGTTTATATACCCAACGTGGTACCCTCAGGGGATCTACCTTGCTGTGTCATGTCAGACTTTGAATGACGGAAGGGATGGCCCTTTTAAATAGTTATTATGCAGGAGATGGTAGTCCTGCTGAGTGTCCAAGAATCCCTATGCATAATAAATGAGGGCAGGTTTCAGGTAAAACCCCACAACCTGTTAGCAGCACCATAACTAGGTAAAAGGTCAGTCCCAAGAACTGTTATGTAGTGTAATGGCATGGAAAAATAGGTGAGGGGTTAGGTTGCTACCTGAGTCTATATTGAGTGTCTATGTGGAACATAAAAGTGCTGGAAGGCCACTGCCTCCACCAGACATTAAGCAGCACGAGTACTGTGATGGCAGCATACTGTGTAGTGATTATATCAGTGTACAGGTCCTTTTTACCCTGTGTCACTGGAGTTTGGCCTAAAGGCTCACTCACCAATTTAAAAGTTTCACTGCTGTGTGCCTAGCTCATCCTTGGCCTTCATGCCTAAAGTGCTGCACAGAAGTGGTGACTATGCACTGGTTGTATGTGTGCCTGGGAATAGTAGAGCAGTGCTGTGCAGTACATGCATGATGAGTGCAGTACTGGCTGTATATATGCCTGTGAGGAATACAGGATATAAGAGATGTAGTGTTGTTCAGTTTGAGCACAGTGGAAGCATGTACTGGATATATAGATGCTTGCGAAAAGTACAATACATGAAAGGTCAAGTGTTGTGCAATATGTGCCTGATGAATATGTGTACTGGAAGTGTGTGTGTTTTCAAGTAGCGCATCATGGCACAACACAGAAACACTACAGTAATGATCAGTGAGTAGAGTGAATGAGTGTGCTGAATGCATGCGTGCCTGTGAGGGCACTATGCATGAAAGTAACAGTACTGCATAGAGTGTGTACTGTGTCCATACACTGAGTGCAAATGTGCCCGCAATGTTACATTATAAAGAAGACCCTGGGTTCCATTTTGGGAAGCTCTGGCCTGCCTAATGAAGACATTAGGAGTTGGGGATTCCCCTCAGAGAGCTTTGCGTATCGCTGCATTCCTGTGAGCTGGGTGGGACACACTGGAGAAGGGAGAGAAAGAGACCCCCATTACACTTCAATGGGTGCACTTTCATTCAGTAATAGATCACAAAGGAAAGGGCCGGGACACATCTCAGGAAGGCAATGGGGCTAAGGGAATGTCTCAGAAAGACTAGAGCTGGGAGCCTGGGATTAACCTTTTGTTGCACATGTTGCTGTGGTTGGCATCGAGGTGTGAACTCTAGTCACTCCTATGGCCTCTGTTGTGTGACTATCAGCTTCAGAGTCTCTCCTACTATAATAGACAGCTTTTCAAGAGAAAACAGAGAGATGAAAGAGTACACTTCTAAAAGAAGCAGAACTCCAACATAAAACTTAAAAGACTCAGACCCTAAATTACATTTGGCGTCTGGAAAAAGAGTATAAAGAGTATAAGAAAGGTTGGTTGAGACCCCAAATGTGTCTTCTGCCAAGCAGCTCGTCTTCTGGCTGTGTGAGGAAGGGAAGTGCTGCAAACCTTCTGGCTGTGACCTGGACTGGGGGCCAAGGCCTGCTAGTTTTCCTGCTGGGTAAGAGGAGGGCATCACCCATTGAAACCAAGGCCAACTGCTCTGGAGCCTGGAGCATCATCGCCTGCCTGCTTGCCAAGATCAGTGTGCTCTGTGAGGAAGCGGAACGCGTGGAAGGGAGCGAGGCCCAGAAGGGAGCTCTGACAAAAACTCCCAGTGTGGGATTTGAGGAGACAGCTGTGCACTGGATGGGTCCTTGTCTATGTGCAGGATCAAATCAGCGACCACTGGATGCCAAGAGAGGGCCACAATGGACTCAGCAGTGAATCAGGAGCTGTGTCAAGAGCGTTAAATCCAGCCTGTACCACTTGGTTGCAATGACTCTGTATGCCAGGAGGGGCCACCATGTCAGTAATTGTTGCCAACAAAGTGCCAAGACCTGTGCGGGCCATAGCAGTGACATCATATGCCAGGAGGGGCTGTTGTGGTATATGTTCCTGTGAAATACAGACTGATGTCTTGCCAGCAGGTACTGCAGCAACTCCGTGTGCCAGGAGGGATTACCAGTACCCAGTACTATAAATGTTTGGGATGTCGCCTGAGTATATTGAAGCTGCGACCTGCAGGTCAGAAAGAAGCACTAACACCAGCCCTTCGACCTGACCCGTGGACTCCAGAGTAGGTTGAGAGGACTTCGCCCCGTCCCTGTTACCGTGTCGGGGCTCAAGGATCAACCCCCTCCCCTTGATTAGGAAAAGCTGAATTTACCCCACCAGTGGAAGCTAAGAGCACCTCCGATTGCTGTTGAAGCCGGCTCTGCTCCTGAGAATAGAACCTGCACCTGTTCTGTGCTGCCACGCATCTAGAGTGCAGATCAACTTGACTGAGCAGGAGTGGAACATTGGAAGCACCTGAAGTCAAGGCACCCTCTGTAGTGCAGAAAGTTTCTGTGCTGCTGTATATTAAAACAGGCCTTCCAGGCTCAGGGTCATTCGCTGATAAGGTGCTGTGTCACCATAGACACTTTTGACTGCTTCCAAAGAGTGGCCTCGTGGACACCCCCAACCACATTACAAGAAAAGGTGTGAGACCGGGATTTACCAGTCAAACACTAGAGCCCCGACCTCAAGGGGATTGTGTTATTGCTTTCGAAAGCTGAAATACTCTTTTTAATATAAAAACAAATACTTCACTGGTCATTGATTTATTGACATTACTGAGTGCACTTCGAGTTATGAGTCGTGTTTATCTACACTTCCCCCACGAGGGAGCCTTTAACTGGTTATCCACAGCTATCAATGAGAGTTAAGTGCAGCAGGGGTACTAGGTCCAGTTGCTCAGGACCCATAGTAGGTTGGACCCTGGGAGATCAGGAGAAGAAGACCTCAACCACAACAGTTGACTCCAAAAGTCCCTTCATTGCCTGTGGCCCTCTTCTAGAGGTTTTGGCACTGTTACTCTTCATTTCTATAGTCAGACTCCTCAATTGTTATGTTATGCAAAAGCCCTCCAGCATACAAGACAAGAGACCCCATGAGCTCTCTAACCTATATAAAAGGGCCTTGATTGGAGTTCATCTTATTGGATACCTTTGGTATTTGTTAATCACAAAGAGCCTCTGGTCAAAAATTAGGGTTAGATAAAGGGCATGAGTATCACTAGATTCAATGTGAACTTCGATTACAGAGTCCCATATAACTGCACAACCTAAAGATAGTAGATCACAGATGGTCCTCTTTTCATGACCCAAGTTGCTGGTGTTTGAAACAATAAAATAACTATACATAACATAACATAACATAACAACATAACAAAATGTAACATAACATGACATAAGACAACATAACAAAACATAACAACATGACATACCAAATTATAACATAACACAACAAAACACAATACATATTTCTGATTGTTGCATTGATTATATATTAATTTAGAAGGTTCTTCTAATTTGCCTTTACAGCGAAGTATCACATTTTTTGAGAGAGGTTTACAAGTGGCGTGCCTATTCTCATGCACCCCATTGGAATTATTTAGTATGATGTTACAACGCATTCGTTGCAATGCATGCCTTTGCCACGCATGCTTTACAACACGATTGCCTTCCCCACGCATATCCTTTACCACAAAGATGCCTTTAACACGCACACTTTTACTACGATTTTTGTTGTATGTATGTTAACAGCATTTTTAGGTAAAGGATATCTCCGATCACTATTTATGAACCCTAAAAATTAACCCTTATAATTTTCCCCTTCACAACACCACCCCCTCATTCCCTCTTACCTCTCCACATCCTCTCCACTCCAAGCACTTCCGAGGTGATGTTTCACATCGTTAGGAGGAAACAGAAGTGTCTTTCTGTTTCCTCTAACAACGCCTATTGCCTCCCGATTTTTTTTTTTTCAGATTCATAATTTTACGGAATCAGGTGTGTTTCTTTTTTTGGGGGAGAGTGGAGACCCCCGAAGCCCCCTTTTCTAAACCCATGTTGTTGTTCTTTTTTTTCTAGGGGGGGAGACCCCTCCAAGCCCCCGTTTTTTTGGTACCTTTTGCACACATGCCTTTACTATGTATCTCGTAGTAAAGGTATGGATTGTAAAGGCTATTCGCTGTAACCACAAATGCATTGTAATGCATGCGTAGTTATGGTTACACGTGGAAATGGCTGCGCTGTAGTGGCAGTTTCCCAAATGTATTGTCTCTTGGTAACTGTTTTGGGCAGGAACTAATGAATCTACTTACCGCAACCCTGAAACTGCTACATCTACAATTGGTAATTTTGCTTTGGAATTCTAGGGCCTATCCAAATACAAGGAGTACTCTGCTAATTTTGCCACACTGAAGAAAAGTGTAATTTGAGAGTGAGGATTGCTGAGGTGAGCAGACTTCTCCATTTCCAATCAGCATACATTGTCCCTTTGGACTCTGTAGACTAGGTACTTCCAAATGACCCCTGTTGTGTAACGTAGCTCTGCGGCCATCACCAACATTTGGCAGCATGCATTAAAAGCCACACTACCTGTGATCATTTTCAGTGTCATCTTAAGGATTTTGTGGGTCCTGGGCAAAACATAATATAAAGGTCCCTGTACGGTACAAAATTGAATTGCATTACCCATTTCCTGGTAATTCAAGTCCACATGATGCCAAACAGTACTAGATTATATGTTAACAGCGTCACATAACTAGTTGAAACATGTCTTGACCAGGATGTCAAAAGTCTTTAAAATGACACAGGGTAAAATAGTCAGTTGTAGCAGTAGGCAAAGAGTATAGATACAGAATTAGAATAGCCAGAGATCAAATAGAGAGAAAGTTCACTTTCCCATGGGGTCTCTTGGGAGGGAGGGGGGGCATCTTGCCTATCCATCCTGTGGCATTCAAGTCCACCACCCACACGCCATAGGGCTCTAATAATTTGTCAGTGCTGCATTTGGTTGTCTTTTGAGCATTCTGCTGGGGTGGTGCCAGGATTTGAAACCCAGTAAGTACCTCCCACCTCAATGACTGATGGCCCCATATGCCCAGAACTGAAATACTGAATGATTGATTTTTAAAAAAAGAAACAGACTTTAATTGGTTTTCTAAAAGCCCCATTGGCATTATGAAAAACCAAGTGGGAAGGGAGTATGCAGTACAATTGTAAACATTAGCAGTTATATGGTTCTCCCAGGGTTGACTGCAATCCAAAGTTGAAATACTGAATGATTGATGCCGCCACTACATCCACCACACATATTGAATGACTTCTGCCTCCATACCCCCATGTACTTCAATATTGAGTGGTTGATTCCCCCTGCATTTCATGTACTATAATTTTACTCAATAGCTTCAAGGACAGCTTGTACTGTGCTGAAATTGTACTTGTTTCAGAACAGCATTCATTTGTTTACATGCAACTATAAACAATCAAAAAGGGCACAGAAAAGGAGACCACCCAGAGTACATTTATGTTTAGTACCATGAGGTAATGAGGGGTTTTGGTTTTGACCACTTACCTCCCTCAGGCACTGCATATGGTCTACAGCAGTGGATTACTGACCCCAGGCGGGCTCGTATTTGCAACTACAGGAGAAGCAGAAAAAATCATGAGCTCATTCTCTCTAAAACTAGATTTCGCCATTAAGTCATGTTGTTATACGGTGTTACGCCCTGTGCAGCCACCTTCTTGTTGAAATGTAGTAGCTAACTACTCAAAGGAACACATACATATTCAACTGCTGTGGTCTCCATGTTACTGGCCTCGCCACATTCTTTGAGCCTCCTTGTGTGCTGCCCTATATTTCACCCATGCCTTGAAGGGGAAGTAAATTGTTTAGTTTTGTGTAACTCTTTCACTTCACATTGAAGGCCTGTAGTGGGGTGAGAACTAAACATGATGTTTGTGCAACTTTGGTAAAAAGATCAATCTCCCACACTTTTTTGGAGACACTGAATCAATTGTGAACAAATCTTAGAACATCCCAATCAACAAACTCTTTTCATCAAGGGGTTAACTAAGTGAGCACTGTAATTTACTCACTACTTATTCTCCCAATCCTTTAAAATCATGCTGTGAGTTGGGAAGGAACCATATGTCTAGCTTCAATCATTTCTCAGTTACCAAACAAAAACAAAGTTCAAAGGTTACTCCAAAATTTGTTACCGATCCCTGTGTTTTTAGTGACACTACATAGTTTACCTCTCCTATTTTAAAAACACATACATGTCTCATGCTTTTCCCTTGCTCACTTGATGCTTCCTTGAACTCTTTCTGCTATATTTGCTGCTATTGTCTTGGTCCCTTAAGCTGTAAACTTTCCCACTAATTAAGAGTACGCTTTTGTATTTCAGAAACTCAAACCCTGATAATGACAACTAAGCATGATACCTTATTTACACTCACAGGCATGAAATAAAAACTCACATTGATGGACATCTTGAATTGACTAAAATCCTAATGTCAGCTGTGGTTGTTGGTGCTCGTACAACTGGACGGTAGGCAAACAGCTAGGAATTTAAAAAAAAGTCAGTGTGTGAAATAAAAGAACTTCAGTTGCCACACATTCCATGAGTTGTGAAATTCTGAGATCAATGACATATCCTCCGAATTAGGAAACAGTATAAGATAAGGGGCATATTTACAAAACAATGCTGGAGCGTGGTGTTACACCAAATGTGCTATGACAAACACATGGGGCCCCTGAAACAAGGACAAACCGTAACAGGGAAATAAACTTTTTTAGAAAAAAGCAATAGCACCGAGCTCAGTGCTGTTTATACAAAGAATCTGCACGCTAACTGTAGATACTTTCTAACATAATAAACTCTGTATCAATCCAGTTAAGAAAATATTTTTTGTTTTATTAATCTTTGTTTTTTGTTTAGTATCAAAAACATACAATATATCTACATTCACTTTTCTATTATGCACATGAATAAATACACATTGTTGCATATATTACTTCAATAAGTTCAAACACAAATTTGATTTGGTTATCACAATTAGGATTATATGACAGATTTTTTGCGTTTTATCTCATTTTATACAGTAAATTTGAACATATTGTGAACATAGAAACAAAAAAATACAAAAAGACACTGGTAGTGATTTGCAGAATACCACCAACACGTTTCGGCAAATGCCTTCTTCAGGATTTTTCTTTTACCACGGAATACTACGAAGCAAGGAAAATAAATGATCTAGAGTTAAAGCGCACTGATTACATATATATATCAAAATGTCAACATTATGTACAAACAGTGGTAATTCTGAGTCTATGGCTTGAAACAATGGGCTTGAACACCGCTGCTGTCATTTATTATAAGTGGACTGATCAAACATACACTCTCTCATCCTCTAGTGTGTTTTTGTGCTGTACACTATATTACAAAAAAAAACATAAAAATTGTGACATTTCCTAAAATATATACATAGGAAAAGGCCCAAATCGTACGGTGGAGACTTAAAAATAACCTATAGCAAAACTAACTTATTTTTTGGGGGGGGCACCTGAGTTTTTGGCCCGGGACTCAGCAGCCATCTTGGGAAACTACCAAATCCAAACAGTTCTGAAACTAGACACCCAAGGGAGTCAAGGGAGGTATGGCATGCATGGGTCCCCCAACGTTTTCCTACCCAGAATTCCCTGCAAACTACACATGTGAGGTATCATTTTACTCAGGAGAACAAGGGGAACGTTGGGTGGTAGGACAATTGTGCC
This sequence comes from Lissotriton helveticus, assembly GCF_964261635.1. Lineage (NCBI taxonomy): Eukaryota > Metazoa > Chordata > Amphibia > Caudata > Salamandridae > Lissotriton > Lissotriton helveticus. The sequence continues at coordinate 647,578,267 of NC_136070.1, forward strand.
GGCACGGAGATCCCATGCAAAAATGTATGGAAAAGTGTTTTTTAACCTAATTTTAAGGTTTGCATAGAATTCTGGGTAGGAAAACGTTGGGGGATCCACGCATGCCATACCTCGCTGGACTCCCCCGGGTGTCTAGTTTTCAGAACTGTTTGGGTTTGGTAGTTTCCCAGGATGGCCCCCGAGCCCCAGGCAAAAAACTCAGGTGCCCCCTCCCAGAAATAAGTTAGTTTTGCTATAGGTTATTTTTAAGTCTCCACCGTACGATTTGGGCCTTTTCCTGTTGCAGCCACTATGCTTACCCACGCAAGTGAGATATCATTTTTATTGGGACACCTGGGGGAATGCTGGGTGGGAGGAAATTTGTGTGAGCCCATTGATGCCACGCTTTCCCACACAAAATGTTTGAAAAAACTGATTTTTTCAGCTAAAATTGAGGTTTGCAAGGGATTCTGGGTAAAGGAGCATTGGTGGATCCACGCAAGCCGTACCTCCTTGGAAGCCCCCGGGTGTCTACTTTGCAGAAATTTGTGGTTTTGGTAGGTTTCCCTAGATGGCCGTCTAGCACGGGGCCAAACACCATGGTAACCCTCCTTGCAAAAGCTGGTGGTTTTGACATAGGCAATTTTGAAGTTGCCTTTGTCCAAACCACCAGCTTTTGCAAGGAGGGTTACCTGGGTTTTTGGCCCCCTGTGCTACACGCCCATCTAGGGAAACCTACCAAACCCACACATTTCTGCAAAGTAGACACCCGGGGGCTTCCAAGGAGGTATGGCTTGCGTGGATCCTCCAACGCTCCTTTACCCAGAATCCCTTGCAAACCTCAATTTTAGATGAAAAAATCTGTTTTTTCACACATTTTTGTGTGGGTAAGCGTGGCATCACTGGGCTCACACAAATTTCCCCCCACCCAGGGTTCCCCTAGGTATCCCGATAAAAATGGTACCTCACTTGCGTGGGTAGGCATAGTGGCTGCAACAGGAAAAGGCCCAAATTGTATGGTGGAGAATTAAAAATAACCTATAGGAAAACTAACTTATTTTTGGGGGGGGGTCACCTGAGTTTTTGGCCCGGGACTAAGCAGCCATCTTGGGAAACTACCAAACCCAAACAGTTCTGAAAACTAAACACCCGGGGAAGTCCAGGGATGTATGGCATGCATGGGTCCCCCAACAATTTCCTACCCAGAATTCTCTGCAAACCTTAAAATTAGGTTAAAAAAACACTTTTCCATACATTTCTGCGTGGTATCTCCGTGCCAGCACAAATGTCCTGCCACCCAGCGTTCCCCTTGTTCTGCCGAGTAAAATGATATGTCACTTGTGTGGGTGGACCAAAGCAGAACAGGCTAAAAATGTAATTTTTAAAAATTGTAGCGTTCGGTATTTACAAGAAAGCACTGAGAATTCTACTGTTTTGAGGTCATCCTAGTCTCAGGCCTTTGGCCCACCCACACATGTGAGGTATCATTTTACTCGTGAGAACAAGGGGAACGTTGGGTGGTAGGACAATTGTGCCGGCACAGAGATCCCACGCAAAAATGTATGGAAAAGTGTGTTTTTAAATTAATTTTAAAGGTTTGCATGGAATTCTGGGTAGGAAAACGTTGGGCGACCCACGCATGCCATACCTCGCTGGACTCCCCCGGGTGTCTAGTTTTCAGAACTGGTTGGGTTTGGTAGTTTCCCAAGATGGACGCCGAGCCCTGGGCCAAAAACTCAGGTGCCCCCCCAAAAATAAGTTAGTTTTGCTATAGGTTATATTTTAGGTCTCCACCGTACGATTTGGGCCTTTTCCTGTTGCAGCCACTATGCCTACCCACGCAAGTGAGATACCATTTTTATCGGGAGACCTGGGGGAACGCTCGGTGGGAGGAAATTTGTGTGAGCCCAGTGATGCCACGCTTTCCCACACAAAAGTGTGTGAAAAAACTGATTTTTTTCAGCTAAAATTAAGGTTTGCAAGGAATTCTGGGTAAAGGAGCTTTGGAGGATCCACGCAAGCCATGCCTCCTTGGAAGCCCCCGGGTATCTACTTTGCAGAAATGTGTGGGTTTGCAAGGTTTCTCTAGATGGCCGTCTAGCACGGGGCCAAAAACCCAGGTAACCCTCCTTGCAAAAGCTGGTGGTTTTGACATAGGCAATTTTGAAGTTGCCTATGTCAAAACCACCACCTTTTGCAAGGAAGGTTACCAGAGTTTTTGGCACCCGAGTCATTCCACGGGGCACGTCAAGCAGGAACCATGTAGGTTTTCGGTCTGACGAACAGAAGTTGCAAGTAAGTAAATATTGGCCAATGTGATTGCAGAAAACGATTGATCGCAGTCTCTCAGAGGCTGGATTCGAATGCCGCATGTCAGCCAACGCACAGCTGACAATTGGCGTATGTTTACTTTACTTTACAGGGGACGGACTCTTGTCGTCTTGGTAACGTTGGTGCCCATGAAGCGGTAGTTCCGCAATTGAGCGTAAGCATTAAACAATACAAGTCGCATATATGAATTATGGCGACATTGACACGACTGCTCACAAACAATCCTCGGCAGCCGTCCATGTCGCAGCACGATATAGATCACTCTCCTATATATCGGCCCCTTGTGTTTTTTCACACACGATATTGTCTGACGCCAAAATCATTTCGACACCTCCCATTTTGGTGCCGGTTCTTTGATCGAATAGGCACAATCCGGCAATTATCACTGTAGTACTGTTGCATGACCGCAATAGACCAAACCTACATTTGATATTTAAATGCCGACATGACCCCACACCTGGATCATACGATCGGGGCAACGATCATAAACCTATGTGTTCAATGTGGTACATTCGTTTTGTCTGCCCCTGTATGTGACCCCACCCTGTTCTTTGTCTTCCTGTTTCTTACAGGTTTTTTCCAAATAAAAGGAATAACGCACTTTTTTCACGAAATCGCAATTTGCGGTTTCCGATTCGGACTAGGGCAGGACGCTCCTTAGCGAGAGCGGACCACCCAGTTCGAAAACACCACGGTCCTGACGAAAACCCTTGAGTAAATATATGAGTTGAAACATGTAGACCATTTTAATTTATAGTTTTGTAAGATTCACATTCACATAGCACACTTTTGCTATTTTTATATATCTTCTAACAATATTTTTGACACCAAAGCCTACCTAATTAGGCACAGGTGCCACACTTGATTTTAACAAGGGTTCAAGCACTCAAGAATAAAATTACTTGCAATGAGTAGTGTTGGCCCCTTTTAATATTACATTTATTGATAGATTTGAACACATAAAAGAAAACTAACCAGCTCCACTGTAGTCAGGTGTCGCAGCACACCCTATAGGCACTCGGCCTATGGGGTGGGACCCCAATCATGAAGCATGTCACCAACTAGGTTGGTGAGTGAGGGGTCTTCTACAAGGATATGCATTATCCAGCAACAGGTTGGGTCATATGCTGCTGAGTAGAGCACATAAGCTCACAATCAGAGAGATAACTCTCTGTCCACGAGGGGTTACTCCTCCATTGTTTTTCTAAATTACTTGGGGGACCAGGAGTTCCCACTTCACATAGTGTCAAAAAATATTTTTCCCTCACTCTCTCTTTTGTTATTAAGATTTAGGCAGCGCACAGCTGCGAGAGTATAAAACACATTAGATACTACACAACACTGGCCAGATCCATTGCAAACATGGCCGAAAATACGGCCTCTCCTATACCTCTGCTGAGATAGAGGAGATATTGAGTGATTTATCTGTGTTTGCAGATGCAAACATAGCACAGAGCATTTCGACAACAAAAGACTGGGAAAATCTTACAGAACTGAAGAGGAACAGAATCAGAACCATCCTACACGGGACGATTCTAAAGGAATACTTGAGCAACAGCATGGCACCCAAAGGGCTACTAGTCTCAAATGCACCTCACATCTTCCTTGAAGACGAAGTATTTCGAAAGGACTGGGCAGCTATAGCGTGGCACTGCACGCACGATTGGATAGTGCTGATCCTCAAAACAGCCCTAAGACTCTCAGAAAAAATCCAAGTTGAGATCCAGGTGACAGAGGGCAATATGAAAGCCACCATTACAGGTTTCAAAAAGAAGCTTGACGAGCTGAATAAAGAAATGATAGACTACAAAGATAATCTGACACAGCAGAAAGTGCAGAAGTTCCAGAAAGACCTAAAGAAATTCTCCTATACTAAGGCATACCCATACTCCGATCCAGAGTTTGCTCCACCGTCAAAAGGAGAAGACAACTCAGATGCTTCGAGCAACACGTCAAGCAACACATCTAATTCTAGTGTGCACTCTGGTGGAGGTAATACCAAACCGAGAGGTAGAGGACGTGGTAGAGGACAAGGAAATTGGCCACATTTCGCTCCAGCGCCAATGCAAGGCCCACCTGACCCTTACTACCACCCACAAAATATGCCAATGTATGGCTGGCAACCACCCTTCCAGCAACCATTTTTTCAACCGAACCCCTACACACCGCCTTTTTTATACCGGGGCGGAAGGGGAAGGGGAAGGAGAAAAACCCAGAATCAGGGAGGAAAAGTGCACTGGGGACCGGAAGATCCGAGTGTGAACCAGAACAAGCCAAAACCTCAACAAGCAGGGCCGAGCAACCGGAGAACCTGATAACCAACCTGGCTACCAGACCGCTGAGCGCAGATGAAGAATCAGTCCTAAATAAAGGGCTAGGATTTGTACCTACAGCAAACCTAGATAAATTTAGACTTCACTGCGAACTGTCATCGTTCTTCAGGAAACTAAGATTGAAAGGCTTTTTTGAAAAAAGACCTAACATTGAGGAAAACCCGGACCCTAATGAAACGGGACTGAGGAACAAAGCCACTTTCATTCCACCACCACATCTGATCCCCGTGGAAATCTCCACGTTCGAGCAAGCCGTGTTCAATGATGTTGAGAATACAAAACCAAAGAAACCGTTTATGAACTTGACTAACCGAGAAAGGACCGCCCTTGATGTTTTGCGTAATTGCGAAACCATTGTCATTAAGCCTGCAGACAAAGGCGGAGGCATTGTCGTGCAAGACCGCACAGCCTACCAAAATGAGTGTCTCCGACTTCTAGCAGATCATAACAGCTATCGCAGATTACCAATGGACCCTACAGAAGACCTGAAAAGTGAGATAACATCACTAGTGGAATATGGTGAAACTGAGGGTTTTATATCAAAGCAGGAGGCAGATTTCCTTTGTAAAAGTGAAAGCAAAATCCCCTACTTTTATACACTCCCAAAAATACACAAAAACAGGACACCGCCCCCAGGCAGACCAATTGTTTCGGGTCTTGGGTCAGTCCTGGAACCACTCTCGCAATTCTGCGACGTATTTTTCAAATCTATGGTGCAAAAAACTAGCACATACCTCCAAGACACTAAAAGTCTATTACAGATTCTAGACCAACTCACCGTGGATAATGATACCATCTTAGTGAGTTTCGACATTGAGAGTCTGTACACCAGCATCCCCCAGGATGCCACACTGGAGGTACTAGAACGAGCTCTAGAAAAAGAGACGTGGACCTCAAGAACCCCAAAAAAATTTGTTCTGGAATGTGCAAGATTGGCACTCAAAAGAAACTACTTTGAGTTTGAAGGCCAAATATTTCTCCAGACGGGAGGGACATCTATGGGCAGTTCTTTTGCTCCAAGCATAGCGGGGTTATATGTATATGACTTTGAGGAAAAACATATTCTCAAGGATACTAACCCCTACAGTTCCAACATCCTACTATGGCGTCGATACATCGACGATGTGCTAACCATATGGAAAGGTACGGAGGAATCCCTGAACTCGTTCTTTAACTGGATTAATACCTGTGACAATCACTTGAGGTTCACTTATGAAAAAAACATTGATAACTTGGTCTTCTTAGACGTAACAATTACAAAGAAAGATGGCAAATTGACCACTGTTACCCACTATAAGCCAACTTCAAAGAATAACCTACTGCGATTTGAAAGCTTCCACCCCAGGCCCCTACGTGAAAATTTACCGTATGGGCAATACCTCAGAATCCGTAGGAATTGCAGTGACTCGGAGGATTATAAAAAACAGGCACAAGATCTCTCTCAAAAACTTCAAAATCGAGGTTACCCTAACAAAATTCTCAAAAAAAGTCAAAAGCGAGCAAGGAACCAACCACGGGCAGCCCTTTTGGAACCAAAAATCAAAACTTCGGAGGAAATCCCCTTAACCTGTGTTACGACATATAACACAATATCCAATGATGTGTCAAGAATAATAAAAAAACATTGGAAAATCCTGAATACAGGCAATCTGAGATGGGAAAAACCACTTTTTTCATTTAAAAGGGCACGAAGCATAAAAGATGCAGTCGTCAACACAAGACCCCTTATGGTGCTTCCAGAAAAAGCAACACAAACCAACTTATGGGGTTTACCAAAGGTGACAGGCCACTACAAATGTGGCAGCTGCAGCGTTTGCCCACTCACCGTGAATGCAAAAACCTTACTTCTGGAACCAAACAAAATCTGGACAATTAGAGGGCAGACCAACTGCAATAGCGAGAATGTCATCTATAGACTGACATGTCCCTGCAACCTACATTATGTAGGGATGACGAGCAGGAAGATCAAGCTCCGTATCGGAGAGCACAGAAGCACCATCAGATGCAAAAAGACCAATACCAAGCTCACCGAACATTTCTTGTCCGCAGGTCACACTCCAGATGACCTTAAATGGACAATCATTGAACAAGTCAAACCAGGTACAGATCTAACCAGACGCCTTTTCGAAAAAGAACAGAGGTGGGTTTACAGACTATCCACTCATAAAACCGGTTTGAACGACAATATACCGTGGAATAATGTAATGACCTGAGATGGGTCATCATCATCCTGATCTTCACCCCATAAGATCTACATACTGACTAGCTACCTTGCCCGGATACATTGGCAAGATAGCGGAAATATCAACCCGTGGTTTCTGTTCTAACTGTCAAGTTCTATTTAGTAATATAAAAAAACTTTTTTTCCCTTATTTGTCTGCCCTACATACTCCCAAAATTGTCGAATGGTAATGTAAACACTATTACCATAGCAACATAAACAACGACTGCTGCTAACAGAGTAGTCCTTCTTTCCTGTTTGCTGGGAACATCCTGATTGGCTACTACGAGACCACGTGTCACATGACCTCGTGACCAGGCCACGCCCAACCAGGAAATGCGAGCAGGTTTACTTTACCGATAGCGCATTGGCACCCGAGTCACTCCACGGGGCACGTCAAGCAGGAACCAAGTAGGTTTTCGGTCTGACGAACAGAAGTTGCAAGTAAGTAAATATTGGCCAATGTGATTGCAGAAAACGATTGAGCGCAGTCTCTCAGAGGCTGGATTCGAATGCCGCATGTCAGCCAACGCACAGCTGACAATTGGCGTATGTTTACTTTACTTTACAGGGGACGGACTCTTGTCGTCTTGGTAACGCTGGTGCCCATGAAGCGGTAGTTCCGTAATTGAGCGTAAGCATTAAACAATACAAGTCGCATATATGAATTATGGCGACATTGACACGACTGCTCACAAACAATCCTCGGCAGCCGTCCACGTCGCAGCACGAAATAGATCACTCTCCTATATATCGGCCCCTTGTGTTTTTTCACACACGATATTGTCTGACGCCAAAATCATTTCGACACCTCCCATTTTGGCGCCGGTTCTTTGATCGAATAGGCACAATCCGGCAATTATCACTGTAGTACTGTTGCATGACCGCAATAGACCAAACCTACATTTGATATTTAAATGCCGAAATGACCCCACACCTGGATCATACGATCGGGGCAACGATCATAAACCTATGTGTTCAATGTGGTACATTCGTTTTGTCTGCCCCTGTATGTGACCCCACCCTGTTCTTTGTCTTCCTGTTTCTTACAGGTTTTTTCCAAATAAAAGGAATAACGCACTTTTTTCACGAAATCGCAATTTGCGGTTTCCGATTCGGACTAGGGCAGGACGCTCCTTAGCGAGAGCGGACCACCCAGTTCGAAAACACCACGGTCCTGACGAAAACCCTTGAGTAAATATATGGGTTGAAACATGTAGACCATTTTAATTTATAGTTTTGTAAGATTCACATTCACATAGCACACTTTTGCTATTTTTATATATCTTCTAACACTATTTTTGACACCAAAGCCTACCTAATTAGGCACAGGTGCCACACTTGATTTTAACAAGGGTTCAAGCACTCAAGAATAAAATTACTTGCAATGAGTAGTGTTGGCCCCTTTTAATATTACATTTATTGATAGATTTGAACACATAAAAGAAAACTAACCAGCTCCACTGTAGTCAGGTGTCGCAGCACACCCTATAGGCACTCGGCCTATGGGGTGGGACCCCAATGATGAAGCATGTCACCAACTAGGTTGGTGAGTGAGGGGTCTTCTACAAGGATATGCATTATCCAGCAACAGGTTGGGTCATATGCTGCTGAGTAGAGCACATAAGCTCACAATCAGAGAGATAACTCTCTGTCCACGAGGGGTTACTCCTCCATTGTTTTTTGTAAATTACTTGGGGGACCAGGAGTTCCCACTTCACATAGTGTCGAAAAATATTTTTCCCTCACTCTCTCTTTTGTTATTAAGGTTTGCAAGGTTTCCCTAGATGGCCATCTAGCACGGGGCCAAAAACACCGGTAACCCTCCTTGCAAAAGCTGGTGGTTTTGACATAGGCAATTTTGAAGTTGCCTATGTCAAAACCACCAGCTTTTGCAAGGAGGGTTACCTGGGTATTTGGCCCCCCATACTACAAGGCCATCTAGGAAAACCTACCAAACCCACACATTTCTGCAAAGTAGACACCCGGGGGTTTCCAAGGAGGTATGGCTTGCGTGGATCCTCCAACGCTTCCTTACACAGAATCCCTTGCAAACCTCAATTGTAGCTGAAAAAATCTTTTTTTTCACACATTATTGTGTGGGAAAGCGTGGCATCACTGGGCTCACACAAATTTCCCCCCACCCAGCGTTCCCCGAGGTCTCCCGATAAAAATGGTACCTCACTTGCGTGGGTAAGCATAGTGGCTGCAACAGGAAAAGGCCCAAATCATACGGTGGAGACTTAAAAATAACCTATAGCAAAACTAACTAACTAGACACGCGGGGGAGTCCAGGGAGGTATGGCATGCGTGCTTCCCCCAACGTTTTCCTACCCAGAATTCTGTGCAAACCTTAATATTAGGGTAAAAAAACATTTTTCCATACATTTCTGCGTGGGATCTCCGTGCCGGCACAAATGTCCTACCACCCAGCGTTCCCCTTGTTCTCCCGAGTAAAATGATATGTCACTTGGGTGGGTGTGCCAAAGCAGAACAGGCCAAACATTTATTTTTAAAAAATTGTAGCGTTCGGTATTTACAAGAAAGCACCGAGAATTCTACAGTTTTGGAGTCATCCTAGTCACAGGCCTTTGGCCCACCCACACATGTGAGGTATCATTTTACTCGGGAGAACACGGGGAATGTTGTATGGTAGGACAATTGTCCCGGCACAAAAATTCCACGCAAAAATGTATGGAAAAGTGTTTTTTTAACCTAATTTTAAGGTTTGCATGGAATTCTGGGTAGGAAAACGTTGGGCGACCACCGATGCATGCCATACCTCGCTGGACTCCCCCAGGTGTCTAGTTTTCAGAACTGTTGGGGTTTGGTAGTTTCCCAAGATGGCCCCTGAGCCCCAGGCCAAAAACTCGGGTGCCCCTCCTAAAAAATAAGTTAGTTTTGCTTTAGATTATTTTTAAGTCTCCACCGTACGATTTGGGCCTTTTCCTATTGCAGCCACTATGCCTACCCACGCAAGTGAGATACCATTTTTATCAGGAGACCTGGGGGAAGGCTGGGTGGGAGGAAATTTGTGTGAGCCCAGTGATGCCACGCTATCCCACACAAAAATGTGTGAAAAAACTGATTTTTTCAGCTAAAATTGAGGTTTGCAAGGGATTCTGGGTAAAGGAGTGTTGGAGGATCCACGCAAGCCATACCTCCTTGGAAGCCCCCGGGTGTCTACTTTGCAGAAATGTGTGGGTTTGGTAGGTTTCCCTAGATGGCAGTTTAGCACGGGGCAAAAAACCCAGGTAACCCTCCTTGCAAAAAATGGTGGTTTTGATATAGGCAATTATATAAGTTGCTTATGTCAAAACCACCAGCTTTTGCAAGGAGAGTTACCTGGGTTTTTGGCCCCCCGTGCTACACGGCCATCTAGGGAAACCTACCAAACCCAAACATTTCTGCAAAGTAGACACCCGGGGCTTCCAAGGAGGTATGGCTTGCGTGGATCCTCCAAAGCTCCTTTACCCAGAATCCCTTGCAAACCTCAATTTTAGCTGAAAAAAATCAGTTTTTTCACACATTTTTGCGTGGGAAAGCGTGGCATCACTGTGTTCACACACTTTTCCCCCGACCCAGCGTTCCCCCAGGTCTCCCGATAAAAATGGTATCTCACTTGCGTGGGTAGGCATAGTGGCTGCAACAGGAAAAGGTCCAAATCGTACGGTGGAGACTTAAAAATAACCTATAGCAAAACTAACTTATTTCTTGGGGGGCACTTGAGTTTTTGGCCCAGGGCTCGGCAGCCATCTTGGGAAACTACCAAACCCAAACAGTTCTGAAAACTAGACACCCGGGGGAGTCCAGGGAGGTATGGCATGCGTGGGTCCCCCATGGTTTTCCTACCCAGAATTCCCTGCAAACCTTAAAATTAGGTAAAAAAAACACTTTTCCATACATTTCTGCGTGGGATCTCCGTGCCGGCACAAATTTCCTACCACCCAGCGTTCCCCTTGTTGTCCCGAGTAAAATGATATGTCAGTTTTCACTGTAAATTTGAGGTGCGACCAGGTTGCGGTTTGCGCCGTTTCCTGTCGGCGGCACCAGGCAGACCGTCGCAAGTGAGGTACCATTTTCCTAAGAAGACTTTGGGGAACGCGGGGTGGGAGGAAATTTTTTGATCCACACAGATTTCAGAACTTTCCACCACAGAAATTTGTGGAAAATACGTTTTTTTTGTCAATTTTTTAGCTTTGCAGGGGATTCTGGGTAACATAACCTGGTGGGAGACAGTGGAGTCACCCCATCCTAAATACCCCTGGGTGTCTAGTTTTTAAAAATTTATAGGTTTGCTAGGTTTCCCTAGGTGCCGGCAGAGCTAGGGTTAAAAAACGACAGGTAGGCACTTTGCCCAAAAAGGGCAAGCTTTTACTGCGAAATTGAGGTGCAACCACATTGCGTTTTGTGCCGTTTCCTGTCGCAGGCACTAGGCCGACCCACACAAGTGGGGTACCATTTTTCCTGGAAGACTATGGGAAACGCAGGATGGAAGGAAATTTGTGGATCCAGGCAGATTCCAGAACTTTCCACCACAGAAATGTGGGGAAAATGTGTTTTTTTGTACACTTTTTTAGGTTTGCAAGGAATTCTGGGTAACAGAACCTGGTGGGAAGCAGTCAAGTCACCCCATCATGGATTTCCCAGGGTGTCTACTTTTAAAAAATGTATAGGTTTGCTAGGTTTCTCTAGGTGCCGGCAGAGCTAGGGTGCAAAAACTACAGGTAGGCACTTTGCCAAAAAAGGGTCAATTTTTAACTGCGAAATTGAGGTATGACCGCGTTGCATTTTGCCCCGTTTCCTGTCGCAGGCACAAGGCCGACCCACACAAGTGAGGTACAGTTTTTATCGGGAGACTTAGGGTAATTCAGATTTGTAAATCAACTGTTATTACCTATTCAGTTTTCATGCATTTCTCCCTTCAAAATGAAAGACATTGTGTAAAATAAAATCATTTTGAAAAATGACCAATAATTCTCATGCTAGTATGAGTATTCCCAATTTTGAAATTGTGGAAATATATACTGTTTCTAAACTCTATAATGTGTGCCCAATTCAGAAATACATAGGTGTCTTTCCTATCGATATTTCCATGTATACATTTTCCCAGAATAATTGCTCTATACCCGGTACATTATAAAAAAACATTGCAAGTTGCTGCTCAGTTTTTGGCTCTGGGTTCGTCGGGTTCTTGGCGAAAGTACAAGTCCTGTATATCCCCACAACCAGAAAGGTCTAACAAATGTAACAGTATATTGCTTTTAAAGAGCTGACAAAATTACAAGAAGTTACAGGTGAAAACGTTGAGACAAAAGGCTGTTTTGTTAAACTAATTTTCAATTTTTCCAATATTTAACTGTTAATTTCTATAAAGAAACCTTCATGGATTTAGACAAATGACCCCTTTCTGAATTCAGAATTGTGTCTACGTTTTAAAATGTATAGCTTTCCAGGATCCATTATTGCTTTCAAACCCATTTCTACCATTAACTGGAAGGAGGTTGAAAGCACTAAAAATAGCAAAAATAGGCTATGTCCCAGAAAAATGCCAACACTGTGTGAAAAATGTTGGTTCTCTGACAAAAGACTGTTATTTCCTAAAAGCTGAGAAAATGCTGATTTCAGCCCCAGAAACCCTTTTTTGATAACATTTGCAGGGAAAAACCCAGAGGCTTTCATTTGCAACCCGTTTTCCCCATTTTTCTGATAAAAACAAACATTTTACTGTATTTTGCTTAATTTCTTGGACCCCTCCAAGGGAATCCACAAACTCTGGGTATCTTTAGAATTCTAATGATGTTGGAAGAAAAGGACGCAAATTTAGCATGGATACCTTATGTGGTCAAAAAGTTACAGGGGCCTAAGCGCACACTGACCCAAATTGCCAAAAAATGGCTCAGCACAGGAGGGGAAATGGCCTAGCAGCGAAGGAGCTAAAATTTGCCCAACAAAAATCACTGGTGCCTAGTAGGCTTTCTGCACCCCCTGAGGGGCATTGGAGGGGGAAGATCACTAGTCGCCAAGGAATTTTTTTGGGGCAAATTTTAATTAGGGTGGGGGCTGCCCAAACCAGGCATGCCGATGCCCCCACCCCCTCCCCCGCAAAAATTACCGCCTTCCTGCCCCCCCCTTGGGGCAGTTGGGGCAGTAGACCCCAATCTGCCCCCCAGGGGGGAAAGCCCACTAGACGCCAGGGGTAATTTGGGGGCAAATCTAAATTAGGGTCGGGTCATTGGCATGCTGTTTTGGGCAGCCCCCACCCTAATTAAACTTTGCCCAAAAAAATCCCTTGCATCTAGTATGATTTCTGTCCCCCCTGGGGGGGAATATGGAGGCATTAGCCCCTAATTTGCCCCATCTGGGGGTCAAAAAGCCCACTAGTCACCAACGATTATGCTGGCTTTTTTTGTGCCTGGGAGTGGTGGCTGCCCAGAATGGGCATACCAATGCCCCCACCCCACCCCAAAAAATAGCCACAGTCTTTCTGCCGCCCTTGGGGGCCTAATGGGGCAACCTTTCCCCCCCCCCGATATCCCCTCCCGGGCAGCAGAAAGCCGACTAGGCATGGAGTTGTTCATAGCAACATGCCTACCTGTGGATTTTGGGCCCTAGCGGCACATATGGAAACCTAGCAAACCTGTACATTTTTGAAAAGTAGACACCCAGGGGAATCCAGGATGGGGTGACTTGACTGGCTCTCACCAGGTTCTGTTACCCAGAATCCCTTGCAAAACTTAAACATTTGTCAAAATAACACATTTTCCTCACATTTCTGTGGTGGAAAGTTCTGGAATCTGCGTGGCTCCACAAAATTCCACCTACCCTGCGTTCTCCAAAGTCTTCAGAGAAAAATGGTACCTCACTTACGTGGGTAGGCCTAGTGCCCGCGACAGGCAAGGGTCCAAAACCTATTGATGCGACATCAAAATTACCTATCACAAACCAACCTGGTTTTGCAAGTGGGGTCCCATGATTTTTTGGTCCGGGGCTCGGCAGCCATCTAGGGAAACCTTCCTAACCCGCACATTTCTTGAAATTAGACACCCGGGTGAGTATAGCGAGGTACGGCTTGCCTGGGTCCCCATCATTCTCCTACCCTGAATCCCCTGCAAACCTGCAAATTTTGCCAAAAATGTTACTTTTTTCTCACATTTATGTGTGGGAAAGTTCTGGAATCTGCATGGATCCACAAATTTCCTCCCACCTAGCGTTTCCCCAGGTCTGCCGATATAAATGGTACCTCACTTGTGTGGGTAGGCATAGTGGCTTCCACAGGAAATGGCCCAAATCGCACTGTGGAGACTTCAAAATTACCCATAGCAAAACTACCTGGTTTTTGGGGGGAACACGTGAGATTTTTCCCCCAGGCTCGTCTGCCATCTTAGGAAAGTACCAAACCCAAAAATGTTTGATAACTAGATACCCGGGGAGTCCAATGAGGTATGGCTTGCGTGGATCCCCCAATGTTCCCTTACCCAGAATCCCTTGCAAACCTCAATTTTAGCTGAAGAAATCTGCTTTTTCACACATTTTTGTGTGGGAAAGTGTGACATCACCAGGCTCAAACAAATCTCCTACCACCCAGCATTTCCCCAGGTCTCCCGATAAAAATGGTGCCTCACTTGTGTCGGAGGCCCAAGTACCCGTGACATGCAAGGGCACAAAACGTGTTGAGGCAACATCAACATTGCCTATCCAAAAATGTTTTTGATGCTTTGAAGCTCAGGAAGGCTCAATACAACTTTCTAGGATTACTTGGTCAGAAGGCCCTGTTGCCCACGTATCTGGAAGTAATACACAAAACACCACAGGAGAGGCATTCACGTGATCCCCGACCTTGGCAATCTGTCTAAAATTGGCTTTTTCAGAAAACAACTTAAAATCCGGCTTTACCATTAAAGAGTATTTCAAATTACAATTTATTTGAGTGGAACAGTGTTTCTTTCTCAGGTTCAAAATGTAAGTTATGGTGTAATAAGTTAACCCAGTGTTAGTCTATGGGAGAGTTAGCTTTACAACATTGAAAACTGCCTCTAGGATTTTTTGTTTGTCCAGTCATGTAAAACTGAAATAAACATGGCCGACTTTTTAAATACAATGCACACTGCCCTATGAGCCTTTCGGGTCGGACTTAGGGGTGACTTATAAGTATTAAGTAAGAAGGTTTAGGCTTGGCAAAAGGTTTGTTTTCCCTGGGTGTAAATAGCAGTTTAAAACTGCACTACAGATTTCAGTGGGGGGACTGAGATATGTTTTGCAGCGCTTCTTCAGTGGGGGGGGGCACAAAAACTGCTACAGCCCACTAGTAGCATATAATATCCAAGCCCTGTGTACATTTAGTCCAATAAACGTGGGTCCTACATGTAAAGTAAATGTAATCAATCAGGCTTAGGCCAAATTTACCCTGTTTTAATGTGAGAGCAAAATCACTTTACCACTGATTAGCAGGAGCAAAGTGCGCAGAGTCCTAAAAGGTAACAAAAAATGGGTTCAGCAAATGAAGGAAAAAATCTGGGGTGACCTTGCATACAGGGCCAAGTTGAACACCACCTCATTCTGTTCCTGGTCATAACATCTAGAACAAAGAGTTCACTAAATATTCATATTTTGGCAGGTTGTAAGGCAGAAAAACAGATATGAAACCATCACCACTGACATTGATTAGCTGCAAAAATACCTCAAAAGCATCTATTCTTTTTTCTCTTTGATAGGTATACAAGCCCAGCCCTAATGTAAACATTTATTAGATATCTCTAGATGGTAAATAGTATTTTAACAGAACACAAGTAATCCTTCTTCCACTTCACCACAGCCTGTAGGTTTTCCTCTTGTTCTGTGCCACTACCCAGGCTCATAACAAGTATGTACAACTTGGGAGTCCTCAAGGACAAGACTCACATGAACAGAAGGAGGGTTTAGAGTTTATTTAGAACAATTCCAGCCCAACTGAGCAGCAAAAACCAAAACTCATCAGAAACCCTAAATGTGTGCAATAGCAAAGCAAAAATAGATGCCTATAGAATTTTGTGGCCAATAAATCACAAAAAATATGTTTTCATTTAAAAAAAAAAACAACAACTCTAAATCACTAAGGGAATGGTTGATGATAAAAGAATTTCCCAAATTAGGTAAGGCATTCCATTTACAGCCTTCAGTCCCTAACACTTAAAACACTTCACGCTCAATTAACGCATGTTTAGATGTTTAAATAATACAAAATAATGTATATAATCAATCACAAAAGAAAATTAAACATGGAAACATAAATCATAATCTTTTTACGAAGTGAGAAATCATCTAAACTGGCACATGGTGCACAAATATCTTTGGGTACTTAATTGAAAGCTGAGAAAGAAGAAGATTGGAGAGACGTACACATTTGTCATAGAAACTATTATAGATAACAATAAAACTATGTACTCAAGGGGTGTGTGTGTGAGTGTTTGTACCTTGACATTCACATTGTTTACTGCGAAATAGGTCCCGTTATTTTGCAACACTTTTAATTAAACTACCGGTAATGTCATATGTTTCACATTGAGATGAATTGAGTGCAATGTTACTTGTGAATAGTGAACCAGCATCTTTTTCTTACAGATGGGCAATAAATTCACGAAACACTCAATAGCGTACTTTATATCTAAAACATTTTCATCTTTATTATTAAAGAAATATAAAAGCAGGGTTTCTTTAATCCTGTAACGCACACCCTGAATCCTCTCTACTGTAACCTTAAAAAAGATCCCCTAAATACTTAAGCCATACTTCTGTCCCTATACCTTATTTTTCAATTTGTTTAACTCTATTCCCTTAACCCACTAACTCTACACCCAGAATTGTCAATACCTATACCATACATCAAACAATATCAAACTGTATCGTCTGTAACTGTCATCACTCTAACTCCTAACCCTTTACCTCCTTAACATTATACCCAAAGCCCTTAAAACTTAGACCTGTACCTCAGCACCTTAACTGTTATACTCTTACCCTAAAACCACAAATTTCAAACCCCATTCCCTCACATCTCTTCCCCTATTGCATAATCCCTCATCCCTGAACTTTAACATAAAGTCTCATCTTTTGTCCCCAGTATGTGTGTGTGTAAGTGTGGATGGATTCTGAAAATACATAGGCCTTCAGAAGTAGAACAGTGTCTAAATTCTATTTTAGTTAAATATGAACATAATGATTTAGAGTCAAAATGTACCAGAAGTCCCAGCCATCATATTCCAAGTGTATTGTAGTCTAAGGCACATGTAATATTGTCCCATTTTGCCTGAGTATATAATCCACGTACTCTTAATAGGACCCTCAGTCAAGCAATCTAAGACACAAATGAACTTACCAGTAGTAGTAGTAGTATTCAAGCACACTAATAAATGTCAGTGTTGAAAGAAATTGCAGTTCTCACAAGCTAAACACAGCTCCAACCGCCTCTTTCCAAGTTTCCAAGGAAAGTGACCACTGTGCCTGAGATCTAGAACTCTCATCCCCAGTGTCCTAGGCAACAGCAATGGAGCCATCATGACACTGTCAACAACCATCTGCTTGTTATGTTTCCATTTCTGCTACCTGGCAATGTCTGATGATGTCACAGACACAGCATCTGTATGGGGTGGAAGACTAGGTTGAGAATCCTGGTGTGTGGGAAATTCCAACAAACAAAAGAAGCAGGATTAACCTTAAATAAAATGCAGAAGAGGTCATAGTTCCTCAATAAGGGACTGCCAAGAAGCTTTCCAATACAGGTAAAGATTTGTTCCAGTTACAAAGTGTCCCAGAAACCATATCTGGACATTCTCTATGTCATGGAAACCAAGCTATACCTTTCTGATGAGCCTTAACTAGGGCAAAACAAGTCCTCGGTTGCATGTGTTTCGGTTCAGGGAGAACCTTTCCTGTTCCCTTTGGAACAGAGTCAAGACTGATTTGCATACGGCGGAGTCTAAACTGAGCAAGCATGATATTGAAAATAATTATGGATTGGGATACGGACCGAGTAATAACCAGTGGATGAGATTATTTCAAGCATTCCATCCATCACTTTTCTATACACTCTAATGAAAAAGCAGACATTGCTTTTTTACCAATTACATCATGGGAAAGGTATCCTAATTTCAAGATATATTTTTTGGCAATTCTTGAGGCTAACTTTCATTAGTTTCCAATGTTATCCAACACCTAAAAATCAGTGGCTATCAATTTGTACACTTTTTGTGTGTTGTTATCATTTTGGTCCACTCTTTTTTGGTGCGCACATGGACTGTGTCTTTTGTCATGTATTACTTTCAATACCGACATTGCATGAGATGTATTACAGAGTGGTGGTAGACACCCTGCAGTTATAGTTAGGATCCCCAGAGTTAGGAACTTCATAGATATTTGAGCATTAATAAATGTATGCCTTTTTGATGATTCTCCACGAACCTTTGCAGACCTATTGCTTTTTCTACATTGGCAGATGATGCACAGTTTCATGTTGTTTGGTCATGGGTGTGCAAAGAAAGCAGAGGGTCCAAAAACACGTTTCTTCCTGAAACATTCCTTTTCAATACACTTTTTACTTGTTTGTAGGTAAGTAGTGAATACATTTTAAAAGTTATAAAGCATTTAAACTTAGTGATATATAAGGCCGTAAAACACAGCTAAATTTCACAGTAATTGTGCGGTACTTGTTAATGACAAAGCAGTATATGATTGCATGATGGCTTCCTTTATCAATGTAAGAGGCAGCCATGTTGTTTTACCCACACTTTGGCTGAGCTCTGGGTAATCTACTATCAGTTTAAAAAAGTGGTACTAGGTATGGCAAATTATCTATACATTTCTGGATATTTTAAAAAAAATCACAGAGTACTAAGGTACCATCTTGGAAGTACAGTGGAACTTGAAAGAAATTACAAACAAATACATATGTAAAAAATTGAAAAATACACTGTACTACACTATCTTTTACAAACAGTGTTCCAAACTGGTTGTGTAATTAACATTTCTTTTTTTACTTCAAAAAAGAATAATAATTCAGCATTGCAATACTACTTATAACCTGCTGCACTACTGAATTTTATTTAAAAATCCCATGTATTCTTTAATTTGACATATTTCTTTTTTTATTTTTCCGGTAAGTACCATGGTACTTTGTAGGCATTACTGTGGCACTGCGTAAACTTTTTTTTTTGGAGTATAGAAAACATGTATACATTTTCCTACTATAGGAAGTTGGGTTTCTCTACTCTTCCTTGCCTGAAAAAAGGGCTGGGAAGACTCCTGGCCATTGGGCGGGTGGGGGCTTGTGTAAGAAGCTGGGTTTCTGTTGCAGTAACCTCTCACTTGTTGCCAGATTTCTGATGCACTTTGACTTGATGTGCCCTGGGTCACTGCCAATCAGGTTCCCAAGACCTGTGTTCTTTCCCAAAACTGTACCTTTGTACCCCCAATTGGCACCTCTCCAGCCAAAGATAAGTTCCTTGTTAAAGGTACCATGGGTACTAAGGCCACTATGACCAGGAAAGACTTCGAAGGGCTGCGGCACATATTGTGCCATCCTTAGAGGTCCTGTACCTTAACACACACACACACACACTGCCATTGCAGGCTGCATGTTTTGGTGCAAGTGAAGAGTCGACGTGGCACACATTTCTGTGTTCCATGCCTGCAACCTACTGCCTATGGTATAGGTCACACACCCCTCTAGCGGGTGCACTATAACACTGGTGAGGGTACAGTTGCATGAGCACTGTACCCCTAAAGTGTCTAAGTCCATTCTTAGACATTATAAGTGCAGGAAAGTCATAAAGAGTATATGGGAGTTTTTCGTTACGAACTCCACATTAGGCTTTATTGAATTCTGGGAAGATTGGTAGCAAACTTCATAGCATAAAAACCCACACTGATGCCAGTGTGGCATTTATTATACCATGTACTCAGAGGGCATCTTAGTAAACATCAGCCTCCCACCACAAGACATGTTTCTGGACCCGTGGGGTGGGAGACTTTGATCACTGAGCCCAGAAACAAAGCCTTTCCTGGGCAGAGGTGGTCACACCTCCCCCAGGTCAAGAATAGCCATTCATGGCAGGAGAGCTTTACAGGCCTAGTCGCATTTGTAACTTGACCCCCAGCCTATTCTGCTATCAGAAGCAGGCCCCCTTTTCAATCTCCCCTCCTTTTCGGCAGTAAGACAGGTGGGAAAAATTAGAACAGTTCAGACGGTGTGCCCACCTATGTCAACTCCACCCCTCAGTTGGAGGAGTTGAAGTGAAGTCCAAGCTTCAGTTCCTGTCATCTTGTAGATGGCAGGCATTCTCTAATCAGGATCAGAGATTGTGCCCACTCCCCCACATGCGGTGAGCACACCAAGGGTTTATTCACCCTAAGGTCAGTAGCTCACTGGATACTGACTTCGAGATCCAAATAAACCCCCGAAATACAGTATTTAGTGGCAGCCTTGAACTAAGAAGACAGATTCCCCCAACCTACAAAGAAGAAGGACGAAAGAAGATGCCATGCAGAGGAGACTGCAGAGAACTGACTTGGCTCCATCCCTACCGGCCCGTCTGCAGTTTCCAGAAAACATGTGCAAAAAAATCACCTTGTCCTGCAGACAGCGACACCCAGAACCCCTGGGTGGACTGACTACCTTCAACAAAGACCGTATCCCCTGTGAACAGCAACGCTGTTCAACAGAATCCCCAAAGAAAGACTCTGAGCCTGACTCCTGGAACCATCACTGCACCCGACGCCTATGGCCCGAGTCTGAGTGGCCCACTGGCCCCAACAAGGTCCCCCAGCATTCCAAAGTCTGAATCCATCGTGGGTTGACCCCTCCAGGACTCCCTGACGTCACCTGCAGACCCTGTAAGGAGACCCCCCCAACCGCGAGAGCCGCAGTAAGGTAAAATCGGACCTCAAAAGGCAAACTTACATCCACCTATCCCTGCACCCTGGAGAAGAGAACCTGAGGTGCACCTACGTCCCATAGTCCTCCTACTTACCTGCTCAACTGTTGGTGCATCCCAGAAGACTTCCTACACCGATATTGCAGTCAAAATCCAAAATCAGCAGCTCCCATTGAAAACGACAGAGCTCCAGATGCCAAAACAGCACCCTGCACCCTGCCGCCCTTGTGTAGTTATGGTTGCACTTTGTGTGCTAACTCGTATCCCCCTTTGCCCTGAGCTTAAGTCCAGGAGCTTTGATCCCACAACCTTTTGACCTTCTCGTGAGCAGTCACCAAACGGAGGCCCCCTTTCACCCATTGGATAACATTCAGCCTCATCACTCTGTACCCAGCCGCCCTATTGCTGCTCAGGGTACTTTGAGAGTGCATCCTTGACCCTGTAGAAATCCTGGCTCTAACCCCCAAAAAACAACTCTCAACCATAAGTACTTACCTCGAAACTGATAACATTTTTTACTCCCATAGGAATGCATTGACTGCTTTCGTGTGAAATTTGTTTTGTGTGTTGAGTTGGTTTGTATGAAACCCTAAGAAACTTTATATGTACAAAAACTGATTTACTTACCTTTTCTCTAGGAAATATCCCAGTGTGATATTTAGGCATTTCACACTGAGCAGAAAAAGTAACTTGAAAAGTAATCTGAAAAGTAATATGCAAAGTAATCTAAAAAGTAACTGAAAAGTAGGTCCAATTGTTTTATGAATAAGAGACTTGCCTGTAACCAATGCAATTGCATTCAACTGTATTCAAACTGTATTTGCCTGCATTATTCTTGCAAAGTATTATCACACATACCTGTACCAGTCCTGCCTTGGTTATAGAAAATAAAATACAACTAAATAATATTGTTATACAAACAAAGTGGTCTGAGTTCAGTCTTTGAGTGTGTGGCATCATTTCTTGCCTGAGTAGGTACAATAAATGCATACAACTACCCTCTGATACAGCTTTACTGCTCGCTCACAATACCACCACATTACCACCACATATATATATATATACATTTGAAAGAGGTTGTGGTGATATATATATATATATATACATATATATATATATATATATATATATATATATATATATATATATATATATATATATATATATATATACTAGCAGCCCGTCCCGACGTTGTCCGGGTATGAATTGCTGCCGGCCAGTAGTATATTGTTTTATAGGATTTCGTTTTGATAGCATTTCTTATCTGTGACAGGCCTGTGAAACTCTCCGATTCACAGTGCACTGTTGATGCACTTAAGAGTGCGCGTTCAGCAGTGTGTGAACTCGAGTTTCCCTACTTTATTTTTCCTTGCAATATTATATAGCGCGAACTCGACAACATGGCATGAGCACAATTTACATTACAGAATAACACATTCATTTGTGGTAGGCACGGGGAGACAAAGCGATTTGCCTAGAATCACAGGATATTGAGCTGATGCCGAGATTCGAACGTAGCTCCCCAGGCTCTAAAGTTCGCAATTCTAGAACTTGTGGCGGGAGGTGTGTCTAAAAGTGTATGTCGGTGCTGGCCATCAATGAGAGAGACCTGTGCAATTTTCAAATGGGTGGTGAAAAAATATGAGTATGTTGCTGGAGATGTGGGCCGCCGTGCCACCAATGTACTTACCGGGGAGGGTAAACACCCATTATTCCGCAACTTTCTTTCCGCATACCATCACTTCGCATACTTTCATTACGGAAGTACCATGACTCCGCAATGCCATTATAACGCATGCATTACATTTTATATGCTTTTACCACGCATACATTTACAACGAAATTTGTTGTAAATGCATGAATGGTAAAAGCATGTTTTTTTTAATGTTTGGATAAGGTAAGTATGGGTATAGGGGTATATGTTTTGGGGTGTTTGGGTATTTTAAGGGTTCAGATATAGTTTTGGGTTATGGGGTACAGGGGTAGTTTTAGGGTTTAGGGATAGGTATGCGTTTTGGGGTACAGGGTATTTTTAGGGTTCAGGGCTAGGTTTGGGTTTTGGGGTATAGGGGTATTTTTAGGGATCAGGGGTAGGTTTGGGTTTTGGGGTACAGGGGTATTTTAAGGGTTCAGGGCTAGGTTTGGGTTTTGGGTACAGGGGTATTTTTAGGGTTCAGGGCTAGGTTTTGGGGTACAGGGGTATTTTAGGGTTCAGGGGTAGGTTTGGGTTTTGGGGTACAGGGGTATTTTTAGGGTTCAGGGGTAGGTTTGGATTTTGGGGTACAGGGGTATTTTAAGGGTTCAGGGCTAGGTTTGGGTTTTGGGGTACAGGGGTATTTTAGGTTCAGGGGTGGTTTTGGGGTACAGTGGTGGGTTTAGGGATAGGTTTGGGTTTTGAGGTACATGGTATATTTATAGGGTTATGATGGGTTAGTGTTTAAGGGTGTTGGGGTATTTTACGGAGTAAGGGTGGGTTATGATTATGAGGTGCAGGGGTATTTAAAGGGAGCAGGGTGGGATTAGCACACGATATGAGACATGGCATGCAGGGCGGAACGTACCACACGCCCCCAGCGTTTGTCACGCCCCCAGCACACGCCCACAGCACAACGCAGACACGCCCACAAGGGCCTACTTTTCTGGCACGGTTCTTTTACCTTTTAAATGTATATGGTGGGCGTCTGCATAGCCTCTGTCCTTCTGCTGCAACTGCCCTTTCCAACGCTGTATTGGGTGTTGTGATTGATGCTGTGGTTCCTGAGATTACCCGCCTCAAAGGTTTGGGCTCTCTCTTTATTATATTAGTATAGATATATATATATATATCGACCCAGCTGGACTCCCGCCAATCGGGGGTGAGATAGAACATTTAAACAGTGATTGATGCATTTTACTGATTTGTAACTGGCATATGATTAAGGCACATCGCCGAAACACGTCATGCCGATCCTGCAGCAAATAAACGAATCTTCGTGACTCTCCTGCTGTGTCCCTCCGGTTTCTTCTTGCCGAAGTATTCCTGCTGTTCATATATATATATATATATATATGCACACACACACACACATATATTAAGAACAAGATTCCTGCACTGAAGAACCGGAGGGACACAGCGGGGTTTCAGGAAAGGTATTTATTTCAGCAATGTGTGGCATGACGCGTTTCGACAACCAATGTCTTTTTCAAATGCCGGTAACACAATTCTCTCTGCCAGTCCGCTTTAAAATTGAACAAGTCGTCTTGCCATTGGTGGCAATCCAGGTGGGCCAGGTTAATATGAGGAACTGTGCTGTGGCTGCATCGGCAAACTACAACTCCCAACATTCATCACTCTTGGAAAGTCAGGTAAGTTGCTCCTCCTGGCACCACTATGTCTCATCTTGAGTCTTTGAGTGTGTGGCATCATTTCTTGCCTGAGTAGGTACAATAAATGCATACAACTACCCTCGGATAAAGGTTTACTGCTCGCTTACACTACCACACACCCTTGCTCACCTATACCTATTATTGGCCTTGAGGGAGCAGAAGGTTTAGGCTTTCTTCTATCAATCTCCGCTCACCAGTCTATGGCTGGGACAATTATCTATAGACCTCCAGTGCCGGTGAGACGTTTTCTAGAAACTTTTGGCCAGGTCATAGAACATATTGCTACGAGATTCAGCCAATGTCTGGTACTTGGAGATTTTAATCTCCATTTTGATCAAAACGAAGACCCTAAACCCAAGAAGCTATGTGAATGTTTGGATATTTTTAGTATGTGATCATATGTAATATCTCCCACCCATGAAAAAGGGCATACTTTGGACAAGATCTTCTCCACATGTCATATTACCCTTGATGATCCCCTCCCCATCATATGGTCTGACCATTTTATGTTAACTTTTCAGATGGAGAAAGCTACGTCCAGGTCTTTATCCAAGGTCGTGAAAAAAAGTTAAGGAATTTAGATCCTTTAAACGTATTACTCCAGACGCTTTGGCTGACATATTGGACTCGCATCCGATTCCTGGAGAAGGGTCTCTTGAAGACGTGACATTTAGTTTGGCTGCAGAATTAGGCATTGTATCTTGCCCCTCCTAGGGTACATAGGACCTCTAGAGGAAATACCTCTGCTCCTTGGTTTACAGACGGTACAAAAGGGGGTGGTGATGGACGGAGCATCTGAATCAATCAAACACTCACACCCAGTCAAAAGATCTGGGTTTAATCCATCACCGTTCTTTAGCCCACTCTGCCACCCCAGTTCAGACATGGCTATATGCAAATCAGTCCGA
Organism: Lissotriton helveticus; assembly: GCF_964261635.1. NCBI lineage: Eukaryota > Metazoa > Chordata > Amphibia > Caudata > Salamandridae > Lissotriton > Lissotriton helveticus. The sequence goes on from NC_136070.1 coordinate 647,603,309, forward strand.
CCCTGTGCCTCATGGGAACAGTCCAGCCCGAACTGCCAAGCCATGTCTTCCCTGGACCGGAAACAAGCTTCCGAGGACCGGTTTCTGGCATTCCAGCCGTCTTAAGCCCGGCTTGCTTGAATCCAGTGGCAAAGTGAGCAAGGGACTCACGTCTGAGCATTCCCTGCCACACTTATGGCGGCTAAAAGCGGTACAAAAGGGGGTGGTGACGGACGGAGCATCTGAATCAATCAAACACTCACACCCAGTCAAAAGATCTGGGTTTAATCCATCACCGTTCTTTAGCCCACTCTGCCACCCCAGTTCAGACATGGCTATATGCAAATCAGTCTGACCCTGTGCCTCATGGGAACAGTCCAGCCCGAACTGCCAAGCCATGTCTTCCCTGGACCGGAAACAAGCTTCCAAGGACCGGTTTCTGGCATTCCAGCCGTCTTCAGCCCGGCTTGCTTGAATCCAGTAGCAAAGTGAGCAAGGGACTCACGTCTGAGCATTCCCTGCCACACTTATGGTGGCTAAAAGCAGTACAAAAGGGGGTGGTGATGGACGGAGCATCTGAATCAATCAAACACTCACACCCAGTCAAAAGATCTGGGTTTAATCCATCACCGTTCTTTAGCCCACTCTGCCACCCCAGTTCAGACATGGCTATATGCAAATCAGTCTGACCATGTGCCTCATGGGAACAGTCCAGCCCGAACTGCCAAGCCATGTCTTCCCTGGACCGGAAACAAGCTTCCGAGGACCGGTTTCTGGCATTCCAGCCGTCTTCAGCCCGGTTCGCTTGAATCCAGTAGCAAAGTGAGCAAGGGACTCACGTCTGAGCATTCCCTGCCACACTTATGGTGGCTAAAAGCAGTACAAAAGGGGGTGGTGATGGACGGAGCATCTGAATCAATCAAACACTCACACCCAGTCAAAAGATCTGGGTTTAATCCATCACCGTTCTTTAGCCCACTCTGCCACCCCAGTTCAGACATGGCTATATGCAAATCAGTCTGACCATGTGCCTCATGGGAACAGTCCAGCCCGAACTGCCAAGCCATGTCTTCCCTGGACCGGAAACAAGCTTCCGAGGACCGGTTTCTGGCATTCCAGCCGTCTTCAGCCCGGCTTGCTTGAATCCAGTGGCAAAGTGAGCAAGGGACTCACGTCTGAGCATTCCCTGCCACACTTATGGCGGCTAAAAGCGGTACAAAAGGGGGTGGTGATGGACGGAGCATCTGAATCAATCAAACACTCACACCCAGTCAAAAGATCTGGGTTTAATCCATCACCGTTCTTTAGCCCACTCTGCCACCCCAGTTCAGACATGGCTATATGCAAATCAGTCTGACCCTGTGCCTCATGGGAACAGTCCAGCCCGAAGTGCCAAGCCATGTCTTCCCTGGATCGGAAACAAGCTTCCGAGGACCGGTTTCTGGCATTCCAGCCGTCTTCAGCCCGGCTTGCTTGAATCCAGTGGCAAAGTGAGCAAGGGACTCACGTCTGAGCATTCCCTGCCACACTTATGGCGGCTAAAAGCAGTACAAAAGGGGGTGGTGATGGACGGAGCATCTGAATCATTCAAACACTCACACCCAGTCAAAAGATCTGGGTTTAATCTATCACCGTTCTTTAGCCCACTCTGCCACCCCAGTTCAGACATGGCTATATGCAAATCAGTTTGACCCTGTGCCTCATGGGAACAGTCCAGCCCGAACTGCCAAGCCATGTCTTCCCTGGACCGGAAACAAGCTTCCGAGGACCGGTTTCTGGCATTCCAGCCGTCTTCAGCCCGGCTTGCTTGAATCCAGTGGCAAAGTGAGCAAGGGACTCACGTCTGAGCATTCCCTGCCACACTTATGGCGGCTAAAAGCGGTACAAAAGGGGGTGGTGATGGACGGAGCATCTGAATCAATCAAACACTCACACCCAGTCAAAAGATCTGGGTTTAATCCATCACCGTTCTTTAGCCCACTCTGCCACCCCAGTTCAGACATGGCTATATGCAAATCAGTCTGACCCTGTGCCTCATGGGAACAGTCCAGCCCGAACTGCCAAGCCATGTCTTTCCTGGACCGGAAACAAGCTTCTGAGGACCGGTTTCTGGCATTCCAGCCGTCTTCAGCCCGGCTTGCTTGAATCCAGTGGCAAAGTGAGCAAGGGACTCACGTCTGAGCATTCCCTGCCACACTTATGGCGGATAAAAGCGGTACAAAAGGAGGTGGTGATGGACGGAGCATCTGAATCAATCAAACACTCACACCCAGTCAAAAGATCTGGGTTTAATCCATCACCATTCTTTAGCCCACTCTGCCACCCCAGTTCAGACATGGCTATATGCAAATCAGTCTGACCCTGTGCCTCATGGGAACAGTCCAGCCCGAACTGCCAAGCCATGTCTTCCCTGGACCGGAAACAAGCTTCCGAGGACCGGTTTCTGGCATTCCAGCCGTCTTCAGCCCGGCTTGCTTGAATCCAGTGGCAAAGTGAGCAAGGGACTCACGTCTGAGCATTCCCTGCCACACTTATGGCGGCTAAAAGCGGTACAAAAGGGGGTGGTGATGGACGGAGCATCTGAATCAATCAAACACTCACACCCAGTCAAAAGATCTGGGTTTAATCCATCACCGTTCTTTAGCCCACTCTGCCACCCCAGTTCAGACATGGCTATATGCAAATCAGTCTGACCCTGTGCCTCATGGGAACAGTCCAGCCCGAACTGCCAAGCCATGTCTTCCCTGGACCGGAAACAAGCTTCCGAGGACCGGTTTCTGGCATTCCAGCCGTCTTCAGCCCGGCTTGCTTGAATCCAGTGGCAAAGTGAGCAAGGGACTCACGTCTGAGCATTCCCTGCCACACTTATGGTGGCTAAAAGCGGTACAAAAGGGGGTGGTGATGGACGGAGCATCTGAATCAATCAAACACTCACACCCAGTCAAAAGATCTGGGTTTAATCCATCACCGTTCTTTAGCCCACTCTGCCACCCCAGTTCAGACATGGCTATATGCAAATCAGTCTGACCCTGTGCCTCATGGGAACAGTCCAGCCCGAACTGCCAAGCCATGTCTTCCCTGGACCGGAAACAAGCTTCCGAGGACCGGTTTCTGGCATTCCAGCCGTCTTCAGCCCGGCTTGCTTGAATCCAGTGGCAAAGTGAGCAAGGGACTCACGTCTGAGCATTCCCTGCCACACTTATGGCGGCTAAAAGCGGTACAAAAGGGGGTGGTGATGGACGGAGCATCTGAATCAATCAAACACTCACACCCTGTCAAAAGATCTGGGTTTAATCCATCACCGTTCTTTAGCCCACTCTGCCACCCCAGTTCAGACATGGCTATATGCAAATCAGTCTGACCCTGTGCCTCATGGGAACAGTCAGCCCGAACTGCCAAGCCATGTCTTCCCTGGACCGGAAACAAGCTTCCGAGGACCGGTTTCTGGCATTCCAGCCGTCTTCAGCCCGGCTTGCTTGAATCCAGTGGCAAAGTGAGCAAGGGACTCACGTCTGAGCATTCCCTGCCACACTTATGGCGGCTAAAAGTGGTACAAAAGGGGGTGGTGATGGACGGAGCATCTGAATCAATCAAACAATCACACCCAGTCAAAAGATCTGGGTTTAATCCATCACCGTTCTTTAGCCCACTCTGCCACCCCAGTTCAGACATGGCTATATTCAAATCAGTCTGACCCTGTGCCTCATGGGAACAGTCCAGCCCGAACTGCCAAGCCATGTCTTCCCTGGACCGGAAACAAGCTTCCGAGGACCGGTTTCTGGCATTCCAGCCGTCTTCAGCCCGGCTTGCTTGAATCCAGTGGCAAAGTGAGCAAAGGACTCACATCTGAGCATTCCCTGCCACACTTATGGCGGCTAAAAGCGGTACAAAAGGGGGTGGTGATGGACGGAGCATCTGAATCAATCAAACACTCACACCCAGTCAAAAGATCTGGGTTTAATCCATCACCGTTCTTTAGCCCACTCTGCCACCCCAGTTCAGACATGGCTATATGCAAATCAGTCTGACCCTGTGCCTCATGGGATCAGTCCAGCCCGAACTGCCAAGCCATGTTTTCTCTGGACCGGAAACAAGCTTCCGAGGACCGGTTTCTGGCATTCCAGCCGTCTTCAGCCCGGCTTGCTTGAATCCAGTGGCAAAGTGAGCAAGGGACTCACGTCTGAGCATTCCCTGCCACACTTATGGCGGCTAAAAGCGGTACAAAAGGGGGCGGTGATGGACAGAGCATCTGAATCAATCAAACACTCACACCCAGTCAAAAGATCTGGGTTTAATCCATCACCGTTCTTTAGCCCACTCTGCCACCCCAGTTCAGACATGGCTATATGCAAATCAGTCTGACCCTGTGCCTCATGGGAACAGTCCAGCCCGAACTGCCAAGCCATGTCTTCCCTGGACTGGAAACAAGCTTCCGAGGACCGGTTTCTGGCATTCCAGCCGTCTTCAGCCCGGCTTGCTTGAATCCAGTGGCAAAGTGAGCAAGGGACTCACGTCTGAGCATTCCCTGCCACACTTATGGCGGCTAAAAGCGGTACAAAAGGGGGTGGTGATGGACGGAGCATCTGAATCAATCAAACACTCACACCCAGTCAAAAGATCTGGGTTTAATCCATCACCGTTCTTTAGCCCACTCTGCCACCCCAGTTCAGACATGGCTATATGCAAATCAGTCTGACCCTGTGCCTCATGGGAACAGTCCAGCCCGAACTGCCAAGCCATGTCTTCCCTGGACCGGAAACAAGCTTCCGAGGACCGTTTTCTGGCATTCCAGCCGTCTTCAGCCCGGCTTGCTTGAATCCAGTGGCAAAGTGAGCAAGGGACTCACGTCTGAGCATTCCCTGCCACACTTATGGCGGCTAAAAGCGGTACAAAAGGGGGTGGTGATGGACGGAGCATCTGAATCAATCAAACACTCACACCCAGTCAAAAGATCTGGGTTTAATCCATCACCGTTCTTTAGCCCACTCTGCCACCCCAGTTCAGACATGGCTATATGCAAATCAGTCTGACCCTGTGCCTCATGGGAACAGTCCAGCCCGAACTGCCAAGCCATAACTTCCCTGGACCGGAAACAAGCTTCCGAGGACCGGTTTCTGGCATTCCAGCCGTCTTCAGCCCGGCTTGCTTGAATCCAGTGGCAAAGTGAGCGAGGGACTCACGTCTGAGCATTCCCTGCCACACGTATGGCGGCTAAAAGCGGTACAAAAGGGGGTGGTGATGGACGGAGCATCTGAAACAATCAAACACTCACACCCAGTCAAAAGATCTGGGTTTAATCCATCACCGTTCTTTATCCCCCATGGTTTACAGAAGCCCTGAAGAATAGTAAGAGTGCCTGTAAATGTCTGGAATGCAGATGGAGGAAAGGCTTTGATTCTGGAAACAAACGGGCATATAAATTGGCACTTAAAGCGCACTATTTTAAGGTACGCGAGGAGAAAATGAGGTACTTGACCACTAAAATTGATTCAGTCAGTAACAGTGGCAGGGAGCTTTTTAAGATTGTAAAGGACTTTGTCTCACCTATAGTCACTCAAAGACCTTTCGCTCCTACCCTCGAATGGACCATTCAGATTGCTGAATTTTTTCACAACAAGATTAAGGCCATTCAAGAGACTTTTGATATACCTGGTGCTTTGAATCGGAACGATAGATTCCTTCCGAAGGAAGACCTTAGTGAAAAATTACTGCTAGAGTTCCCCCCGATGTCTCTGGATACTTCACTTACTATTATGAAGACATTAAATTCTGGGTCCCCTATAGATCCTTGTCCAGCCAAGATAATAGCTGGTGTTGCTGAAGTTTTAAATCCGGCTGTGAATAATGTCCTGAACCTCTCCTTATCTAGTGGACAGGTCCCGACCAGATGGAAAGTGGAAAAAATCATACCTCTTCTGAAGTAGTCTTCAGCGGATCCTTTGGTGGCCAGTAATTATAGGCCTATTACATTGCTCTCATTTTTCGCTAAAACCTTGGAGAAGCATGTAAATAAGGTTATTACAAAGTTTATTGCTAAACTCCTGAGGCGGAAGCCGGGAGACGACCGATTTTTAAAATTGTAATTTTTCTGTGTCACTAATTTGAATAAACCTGTATTTTAATAGCGCACTCACCCGGCTGGTACCTCGGAAGCGGGCCCGAGACACGCTTGAACAGCGACCCCTTCGCTGCACCGAACAAGGAAAAACAAACATTTTGCCACCATTGACGGCGAGGAATTGAGGCCACGCCTACTCTCAGGCCACGCCCACCCGCCACAGTATAAAAGCGCTGTCAACAGCGTAAACTGACCAGAACCCTGCTAAACTCCTGAGGCGGAAGCCGGGAGACGACCGATTTTTAAAATTGTAATTTTTCTGTGTCACTAATTTGAATAAACCTGTATTTTAATAGCGCACTCACCCGGCTGGTACCTCGGAAGCGGGCTCGAGACACGCTTGAACAGCGACCCCTTCGCTGCACCGAACAAGGAAAAACAAACATTTTGCCGCCATTGACGGCGAGGAATTGAGGCCACGCCTACTCTCAGGCCACGCCCACCCGCCCCCTTTCCCACCTATAAGGATGTGTAATCACCGGACGCGCAGCGGACGGGCGCAGCGGGCGCGCCGTCAGCGCGCCAAAGGCAAGCCAAAGGCAAGCCCGTCTGGGCCCGTCCGGGCCCAGCCGGCCTTAGGCCCAGCCACTCTGCCCTCAGCAGCCCGTAACGACCTGACCTACACTCGGGCTGACTTGTTAGCCTTGAACCCCAACAAACATCCCTCCTGCTCGCGGATCCTGAATGGAGACACTCAATTCTCCGGCTGTGACCGCTGTGACCCCGCCAATCAGACCACGGCTTCAAAGGGTTTGCACCTAGGCCTACTTAATTGCAGGTCGCTCGTGAAACACGCACAGGAAGTGAACCTCCTAATCACTAATAATGCCTTAGACATTTTATTCTTAACAGAAACCTGGCTTACCTCCAATAGTGGCCCAGATATCGTTCTAGCACTCCCCCCCCCGGGTACGTCATGTGCTCACAGAACAGACCAGAGGGTAGGGGAGGTGGACTTGCAATAATCTTCAAAGACACCCTCACCTGTAGAACGTCTGATGGCAACATCAAGGGATACGAAAGCTGCCACTATACTATTATAATCTCCCCTGTCACTTCGCTGTCAGGAACGCTGATATATCGCCCACCAGGTAATCTAGGAGACTTTCCGACTAAAATTACGGACCAGATCTCCATTAAATGTACGTCCACCACTAACTACTTATTATTAGGAGACCTGAATGTACACTTCCTGGACCCAGATGATAAGCAGGCCAATGAACTACTTCAGGATTTCACCTCAATGGGCCTTGACCTTAAAAACCCACAGGCCACTCACGAAAAAGGGCAACTGCTTGACCCCATTCTCTCTAACATCCTCAACCTGAGAAACCTTGACCATATCCCCCTTCCTTGGACGGACCACTTCCTGGTCCCCCTAGTTTGGGACTTCATCACTCTGCCCCCCCCTCCCCCAAAAAACAGAATGTATACCAGACGATGGCAGAAACTGGAACCAGACGTCTGGGCAGCCAAACTTAGAGAAAACGTTCCCCATCCCCCCCATGACACCTTAGTAGGGGACAAAAAATTCAGTACCTGGATCACCCAATCGCTCGACGCCATTCTGCCCAAAACCCACTCTCTCAGACACATCAAGAGAGTTAATCCCTCTCCCTGGTATACCCCGGAACTCAACCTGCTACGTAAGGCTTGCAAAAGAAATGAACGTAGCTGGAGGATGGAAAAAACCAAGGAACGGAAAGAATTATTCCGCACCTCTGTAAAATCCTACAAAAAAGAGCTCCGCAACACCAAAGCTAGTTTCTACGAGAACAGAATTAAAAACGCCGCCAGCTCGGCCCATGAAACCTACTCAGTTCTTAAAGAACTACTCCATGCCCCTGATCCCCCACTCAAACCCCTCGATCCCAAAGAAGCTGAAACTAAATGTAACAAATTAGCCACCTTCTTTGACGAGAAGATTCAAAACATTCTTCTTACCATACCCCCCCCCGAACAGGACCCCATACAGCAGGCTCCTACCATCACCACCACCAATCCTCCTTTGCTGCCAGCCCTCCAACCCTCCCTGGATGCTTTCGGTCCCGTAACAACGGAAGAAGTAGGAGCAACGCTGGCCGCAATCAAAAGTGGTTCCCCCCTCGAACCTGCCCCTCTCCGTTTCCTAAAAAAGGTGTCAAGTACCATTATCCCTCCGCTCACGGCCCTGATTAATTCCTCTCTTTCGGAGGGCATTGTCCCCCCCAGCTGGAAAGCGGCAGCAGTCAAAGGTCTACTGAAAAAACCCTCCTTAGACCCACAGGATTTCGCCAACTACAGGCCCATATCCCTTCTCCAGGGAAACAGCAAGATCGCAGAGAAGCTGGTAAATAAGCAATTATCGCTTTACCTAGAAAGTAACAACCTCTTAGCGGCCTCCCAGACAGGATTCCGTCCAGGTCAGGGCACGGACATCGCCCTCCTGACAGCAGTGGAGAAGGCCAAAAGCATTCTGGACATGGGAGGATCAGTGGCAGTGATCCTCCTAGATCTCAGTGCGGCCTTCGACACTGTAGACCATCCCACCTTAATCCACCGACTGGGAGAGATCGGAATAAAGGGTATGGCCTTGAAATGGCTTGAATCCTTTTTAACAGGACGCTCCTTCCAGGTGCGGGAAAACGACAGCTGTTCTTCCACCATCCCCCTCCGGTGTGGAGTACCGCAGGGCTCATCTTTAAGCCCTACACTTTTCAACGTGTACATGGCCCCACTGGAGAAGAGGGTCAGCTCGTACGGCGTGTCAGTTATCAACTACGCCGACGACACTCAGCTGGTCGTAACCCTTTCTCACCCTCACCACGCCCCATCCGATCTCCACAGCTGCCTCTCCGAAGTCCACCGATGGATGAATCTCTCCTCATTGAAATTGAACGGGTCCAAAACTGAGATCCTCCTGATGGGCCATAAGGGGCCCTCTCTTCCATCTCACCTTTGGCCTAGGTGCCTAGGGGACCCTCCCGCACCCAAGGAAGAGGTCAAGAGCCTTGGTGTGTGGATTGAGAAGGACATGAGTTTTAAAACCCAGGCTAAAAGAACCGCTGGGACATGTTTTGGGCTACTCAGAGCCTGCAGAAAGATCTTTCCCCTGCTTCCTGACACCGCAAGGAGGCTCCTCATTCAGGGTCTAATCCTGGCAAGATTAGACTACTGTAACGCCATATACCTGGGAGCCCCTGAGGCCACCCTGAACTCACTGCAGAAAGTCCAAAACGCCGCCGCCCGTCTACTTACGGGTACAACAGGAAGATCCTCCGCCAGGCCGGCCCTCAAATCTCTCCACTGGCTCCCAGTCAGAGAAAGGGTCGTTTTTAAGGCCCTCTGTCTGGCCCATAAAACCCTCAACAACAACGGCCCCCCACTTCTGAAAGAACTCTTAATCCCATACAAAGCAGAGAGAGATCTCCGGTCTAATGTAGAAAATCTTATTGTAGTCCCTAGAGTCAAAAAAGCCAAGACCGGGGGCCGTCGCTTTTCGGTTCACACGGCCAAACGCTGGAACCATTTACCACGAAAAATCAGGACAGAACCGAACTACCTCCAGTTCAGAAAAATCTTAAAGACTCTCCTTTTCCCGCAAATATAATTTCATTAGTTGGCTGAAGCCTTGGAGAAGCAGATCAGCGCTGGGATGCTCTTTTGAGTTACTACGCGCTTTACAAAAACCATTAAATAAATAAAATAAATAAATATTGAGGCCACCAATGTTCTCCACTCCAGCCAGTCGAGTTTCAGGGCTAATTATAGCACTGAAACCGCTTTACTTGAGGTCTCAAAAAATATCAAAGGTACGCTGGACCGATGGGGTAAAGCAGTCTTGATACTGCTGGACCTCTCCACAGTTTTTGATACCGTGCCCCATTGGCGACTTCTTCAGAGGCTGGAGTTATGTGGAATCGGGGGGACGGTTTTAAGGTGGTTTTCTTCCTTTTTGGAGGGCCATCGGCAGGTGGTTTGGGCTCCTCCCTTTACAGCGGATATCCCTGCACTGAATGTGGGTGTGCCTCAGGGCTCAATGTTGATCCCCACTCTCTTCAATATATGTATGTCACCTCTGGCGCCGTTGACTGAGAGGTTAGGGGCTAAGGTTCTGACCTATGCCGACGACTCACAACTTTTGTTTACCTAGGAAAAAGGTGAGCCTTTTGATGAAAACCAAATACATTTGTGTGTGAGTGCTGAGTTTCAATGGTTCAGTGGGATCCAATTATCCTGTAATTCCACTAAAACTGAAATTACTTTCTTCGGTCATACCCCAGGCGATGAATGGCGGAAATGGTGGCCATCAGATCAACCGGCTCCTGCCAGTCCTGTCACTACGGTTAAGAACCTGGGAGTGAAGATGGACTCAAATCTCTCCATGAAGACGCAGGTGCAGTCAGTGACTGGAATGTGTTTTAGGATGCTAAAAATTATGAGAAATTTCTTACCATTACTACCATTGACCCATAGAAAGACAGTGATCCAGGCCGTGATAATGTCTAGGCTGGACTATGCCAATGTACTCTATTTGGGCATCTCTGAGTACTTACTGAGCCGTCTTCAGGTTGTTCAGAACTCAGCCGCCAGAGCAGTCTCCATGGTGGGGCCTAGAACACACATGACGAATCATCTGAAAACACTTCACTGACTATCAGTAAGGAACAGAGACGCCTTTACGTAACTTGTGTTGGCATTTAAGGCTCTGCATAACAGTGGGGCTCAGTATATCAGGAAAAGAATCTTGCCCTTTAATCCAGCCAGGGCCCTGAGGTCATCAACCCAACATCTGCTGCGGGTGCCTAAATTCTGCTTGGCCAGGAAGGGCGGACGCTCCTTCCAGGTGGTAGTGAGCAGAATGTGGAATAGGCTCCCGTTGTCTTTAAGACAAGAAGCAGATATCCTGAGCTTCCGACGCCAGCTGAAAACCTGTCTGTTCCATCAATAATTCGAGTTAGTATGAGCAGGAGTAAACATTGGTATCTCTCTTCTGGATCTTTTGTTTAATCTTTTCAGCGCCAGGACACTCCTTGGAGTAGCTGTGCGCTTTTATAAATACCCTATAACATTAGCATTAACATATATATATATACACACACACACACACACATATATATATATATACCTATATATATATATATCATCATCTTTATTCGATTTGATAAACAAACCATGCAAGCATATAAATAACAGTCATTAAAAAGGATTCACAGAAATTCAGTTTTTCTAAAATGGGCTAAAATATAATATCATCCGTGGAAAGTCCTTAACCTACTATGCATATCCTCATTGATGCACTCAGTCCCGCCTTGTTATTCGTAGTTTTAAAGTGTCCTTTAAAAAGTTTGTCACACAATAAAGGGTAAAAACATCAGTTGACATTTTTAAAAACAGCAAAGCTACCCGAGCCTGCTTGAATCTAGCTCGCCTTTCAGAAACAGTTTCCTGGTGAAGGCATAGTACGGGCATAATAAAACTAGGTTAAGTGTGTCCTGCGGAGACTTCATGTCGCAGCCGCAGGGCCCTCTCTCTTCTGAGTTTATCATAAAACCTGCCGGTACTGCCAATAAGTGGTGGATATAATCTAGTCTAAAGCGGGGTACTAAAAAACGATCATGGGCATTAGTCATAAATGTTAGATACGGTTCTATGCCCTGTGACTTTTTAACTAAAATATAATCTCTAACCGAGTGTTTCCCCAGTTCAACAGTTTTGCGCTGCGCCATCGCAAACATTGAGAACAGTGTTTTAATATCGCTTATATCTTTTAACTTTATTTTCTCAGGTTTGTCAAATAAGTCTACGCGCCCTAGATTGACAAAGGAGTCCCTGACCTATTTCAGCCATGGAATTTTTTGTGCATGTTCCAGGGCAAGACTATCCCGTACTACCAACCTTGTCAGGCCCACCTCTTCGTTGGTCCAGATCTTCAACCAACCTACTAAAGGCTTCACTCCTATACTGTCTGCGATGTAACTAACACCCAGGTCCTCTTGGATACAATATGCTGGCGTGCTCTGTGGGACTTTCAGCATTCGCCTTAGATATTTGTTCTTGACCCTTTGCAGGGAAGTAGGTTTAACAAATCCCCACACCTCACTGCCGTACAGGACTTTGGCACAGCAAACTGCTTTATACAGTTTTAAAATCACATCTGGAGTCCAGTACCCCAGCCTCTGGGCATAATTTGCAATTGAGCCCATGGATCGAATCAAAATCATACACCTATCGTTTAAAACATGTTTAAAATTCAGGTGGTTATCAAAAAACACACCCAAATAGGCGAAGGCTGGGACTTTACCCAAGGTGTATGAGCCTATAGGGTAATTCTATTTTTTGCTGGGTTTCTTTCCCATCTCTATAACATATGATTCTGCAAGATTCAAGGGCATGTCCAGATGTTCCATGAATTTTACAAAGCTGTCTATTATGCGCTGTAAGCTGTGTGGGGTGCGGGCCAGAAGCACTGCGTCGTTTGCGTACAGCAGCACCGTGACTGTTCTACCCCCTCTTCTAGGTGTATCAGCCTCAATGTTCCGCAGGGTAGCATCGAGCCCATTAATGTAGATGGTAAACAAGAATGGAGCTAAGATACATCCTTGTCTCACCCCACTAGAACAATTAAAAAGCCCTGTAACCTCCCCCTCCTTTGTGTATCTTACAGCTGCTGTTGTGTTGGAATGCAATGAGTGTATGATATTTATTAAAGTTATATCTACCCCAAGGTCCCTCATTAGAGCCCACAACTTGCTGCAATTCACGTGATCAAATGCCGTGGTGAGGTCCATAAAGGCTAGATATAATGCCCCGTCCTTCACTATAGTATATTTAGCAGTAATATGATACAGGTTAAGACACTGATCTACGGTGGATTTTCCCGTGCGAAACCCATATTGCACGTCTGTGATAATTTGTGTCTCCTCTGCCCAATCCATCAACCTATTTAAAAGGACCCACCCCAGGACCTTAGCTGCAACAACTATCAGCGATATTGGCCAATAACACTGTGGGCTATCCCCATTCCCCTTCTTGAAAAACGGGACGATAATAGTAGAGGACCAAGAACCTGGGATATTTGTGTTTACTCCTGCGTTCAATACCATTGTTAAGAGAGGGGCCCAGACCTCAATATTGGACCTAAAAAGGTCCGGTGGGATCCCATCCAGCCCCGGAGCCTTATTCCTCGTAAGACCCTCTATTCCTGATGTTACTTCTTCCAACGAGAAGACAACAGAAGTGCAACCTAGTGGTATATTTGGGGTTTGCTGATGATTCTTGGTGGCAAGGTGGTAAAACAGTCCCTGAAAGTTCTCCCGCCATTGATCTGGAAGAATGTTATTGCTTAGCCCCGGCTTGTTTGGATCAGAGAAACAGAGATTATTGATTACATTCCAGAAGCGGGCAGAGTTCTTATATTCTGCTGCTTCCGAGAGTTCTTCCCATGTAGCGCGTTGTAATTCCCTCTTTCTTCCTTTGGCCACTACATTGTAGCTTGCGCGACAAGCAGCCACGAGAGCCCTATCGCTGGGTTTCTGTTAAAGTGCTCCTTTCAGTTTTCTCAGGGCCCCCGAACATTGACTGTCAAACCACCTTGGAGTGTCCCCGCTGGGTCCCTTTAACGGTGCCTTCAGTAAGTTTGCTACTAGATGTGCCATGTTCTTGAAGGCCTCTATTATTATCTCACTATCCACCCCTAGATCTAGGCACTTCACTATTTCCTGTTGTCCTTTGTCAAATAGAGAGGCATTAAAAGAGCCTGTGTCCACCTGAGCCCATCTAAGCCTTCTACCTTGGTCCTTGGCAAGAACTTTCATGAACCCGCCTGTTTATCCAATACTCATAGCTGTGACTGTGTCCCAAGCACTAGGGTAAGTGGGTTATGATCACTGTAGACACTATGTTCAATATCAAATCTCAATATATCCCTCCTTAATAGGGGCGTAACAAAAATAAAATCAATGAAAGAATGACAACCTCCCCTTTATATGTGGGGGGGATCAGGCTATTCTTTTTGTTAAAAGACATATCTACCGTGTGAATTAAGCAAAATGGGTGTAGCATGTCAGAGAGTTCTCTTCCCACCTGGGTGTGCTCCATATGAGGGCCTTTCCTTAGTGGGCAAGATAGCCAATCCTCCTGTGCAACCCTCAATTGAGGGCAGAGATGACAATTAAAATCCCCAGCTAATAACAGTTGGGACTGAGCCATCCCGTTCCCTCATGTCTTGTCTAGCCATGTGTTTAATTCACGAAGACTGCCCCCGCCCTGTGGGTTTGATGTTGCATTGTAAAAATGTATTAGAATGAGTCTGACCACTGCGGTACTGCGCAAACACAAGTCCTATCCCACTGCTCGCCAACAATGTTGGAAATGGGTTAGCATGGTGCAGAGCGGGCAGGCCAAACTCCTGAGGACATGTGTGAAGCAACCACCCAGTTCACACAGACGACACCCAAGGCACACCACAAAAAGAGACACAATACCTGTTTTGGTGAAAAAGAATAACTTCAAATCTGCAACAGAAATCACAGGAGTCACTATACTGCACCAACTGGCGTCAGGGCAATACATACATGGGGATAATTTACAGGGTTAATGCAAAAGGTAAGTCCCTCAGTTTCGATGCTCTAGTAAAAACATAAAGCGTTATCATTTGGCATAGAACATCAGGTAAAAACATCTGCCATAAAACCTCTTAGCAGGACGTTCACCCTAGGCCTAGAACATCAGGATGAGTGATCAAGTGGCATTGGCATCCACATTAGGCACACTAGTATAGGCAGAACAAACAATTTAGCAATTGCGTCAACATTTAGGAAACAGTGCTGGCCTCAGAACCTTATTAGGCGTAAGCATAACATGCGGGCATAGTCACAACAGTACATCCTGGACATGAAACATTGGGCAGGAACACAGTGTGCATAAAAATAGCCTAAACACCTTGGGCATAACCTTATGCAGGTAAGTACATCATACCTTATACCCACAGCAGTACCTTGGGCCGCTCCTCCCTGGAACCATTAGGCCTTCACATATGCAATCGGCCTCAAAATAGGCATGAAACATATAAACTTAAGGCATAACCCCATAACCAGGGGTGCACACGACGTCCCGAATGAGATAATTACCCCAAACTTGCAGGGTAACCTCTGGTGCTACTGCGCCTGGGAGCCCCCTACTCTGGGACTCTAACCATCAAAGTGGCCCCACAGCAACACAGATGAGTCCGGGGTATGCAGCGCTTTCAGAGGCGATTATAGCGCTTAGGGCTTCACAGAGCTTTCCAGGTAGCATAGCGCAGGGACACAGTCTGGCAGCAGCAATCTGTCAGAGGTCCTGGGCGAAGTAGCGCCTCAGGAGCACAGCTTAAGGAGCACAGCGCTTCAGGGATAGAGAGCCAGCCGCACAGTCCTATCAGTAAGCGCCCAGTTGGTACAGCGCTGATTCACAGGGGCCAGTCTCTACAACAGGGCGCTTAGAAGGCAGCAATTCTTCCCAGTCCTGGGCAGGCAGCACTTAGAGGCTACCCAGTGCTTCAGTAGCCCAGCGCAGGGGGTGGCCCAGTTCTCTCAATATAGCGCTTAGGCAGAAAATGCGCTGTTGGCCTCAGCACCTCTTTCCCTGGCACCCTGAATATAGCGCTTGCGATGTGCTCAGTCCCCACCCCAGGGGCTTCAGGGATGACAGGTAGCACCCCTCACCTCCTTCTGGGCACAGTCAAAGGTGCTCCTTGGCAGTCAGAGAAAACGCTCTTCTTTTCCAGGCGCTAGGGAGCAGGCAGGGCCCAGGTGTAGCGCTCACGAGGCGCTAGGGCAGAAGAGCAGGCAGTGCTAGGCCAGGTCAGCGATCAGTGGGTACTCATCAGTACAGGACAGCAGCTCCTCGGAACCATCATCCCCTGTAACGTGGCACTCCTCCTGGTACAGCAGCCTGAACTCCATCAGTGGGCTCTCACTGGCCCTGTGGACAGTGGAGAGGTTCAGATGGGCTCAGGGGTCAGCACACAGGCCCATGCGGCGGCACCTCCTGGCGGAGTGTCCCTTCTCAACCCAGTCCACCTTCAGTCTCAGCACATGGCATCTCTACTGCTCTACATATACCAGAAAGGCTGGAAGCTTCTAGAAGGTCCCTTGCAGTTCCAGCCTTACTGTCACTATGGGGAGTATAGAGCACCTTGTCATTTTAAACACTAGACCGCTAACCCACCTCAGTCAGGTGGCACAAGGTGACAGAAATGGCGTCCATTTTAAAAGTGACATTTAACCAAGGTGCATTTCTACATTGGTGAAAATGACTCTGTGCACGCCATTGCGCAGCATGTATCACTGCATCTCGCATCACACATGGCCTATACATTCCTCTACCATGGGGGGGAATATAGGTGCGTACACCATTGCACAGCATTTAACATTTGCATTTGAAATACGTCCACATGACATGTTGATTCCCACCAAAGCGAAAAAATTCAGGGAAAAAGGGCCAAGTCCAACACAACTTCCCCCCAGCCAAAAGCCAGATAGACCGATCATTGCCTTGATGGGCTTCCCTGCTTGGGGCGAGAAAACGTGGACGCAGGCCTGCAACTGCAGGGGCACCTGCAGGTTCTCCACCATTCTGGAACCCTATGGCTCCCTCTCTCCAACCTCCCTTGACCAACTAGGGTATCCCACTGGTGCTCTCTAGCTGGTTGTGGCCAGAACCTAGGCCATTCAGATGTCTCTGGCCCTTGTTCTCTCACAGAGTGGGGAGCTTTAGCCCCAGGCCCATAGTACCAGTTTACCACTCTCCTCCTACCAAACTGCCACTGGTCCTCCCACCTGTGGTCCGCACCCTCAGGCTGACCAGCCACCAGGGGCGAGGCTCTCCTCCCCCTACCTCTCCTTCTGGGGTTCCGCCCTCTCCTCCTGCGCGGGGCACCCTCAGACCACCACTCTCTCCCCATTCCAGGGCCTTGACCCTGCAACTGATTCCCCAAAGTAGAGTCTAAACCCTTAGGTTGAACTGGTGACAGGGGTGAGTCCTCCCTCCCCCTGCACCCCCTCCCAGAGTTCCGCACCCTCCTTCCTGGAGTAATACCCCTGGAAGACAATTCTGGGGGACACTGTTAAGAGACGTCCCACCTGCCTGGTCAGAAAGCCCCTGAACCTGGCATCCCCGACCCAGGATCTAAACCCTGCGACTGAGCCGGTGCCAGAGGAGAGACCTTCCTCCCTCTGCACCCACTCCCAGAGTTTTGCACCCTCCCACCGGGAGAAGTACCCCTGGAAGTCAAACCAGTAGGGACCTTGAGTACAAGTGCCCCTCTCTCCAGGTCAGGCAACCCCTGAACCAGGCACCCCAGCCCAGGATCTAAACCCAGCGACTGAGCAGACCCCCGAACCTCTGGAGCTCCGATTACAGATGCTCCGGGTTCTGCTGACACGAGGGGATCCCTTTCACTGGACGGCACATCAGGACAGCCTAGGCTCCCAACCTGAGGTTCCCTTCTGAAACTCTCCAGGCCCTGAGACAGCGGTTGGGGCACCTCGAGACACCTCCCTGTCTCACTGCTTCCTGTAGATAGGATGTGAGGCCCTACAACCCTCTCACTTCCCTGGGACCTAGCTGGGCTATTTTCCACCTCTCCCGCATCGCTGGGTCGGAAGATCCCTGCACCACTCCCTTCAGGATTACTCCCCAGTGCTCTCTCAGACTCATGTTCTCCTTGATAACTACATGGCACAGCCCTTCCCAATACTCCACTGTGCTACTCACCACCCAATCCTCCAATGCAGTCCAACACTCCTCCGCAAACTCCCCCCAGGACTGGTAGGAGAGTTTTCCCCTGCCCCTGAACTCCAACCCATCCCCTTCTTCCTGGGAATTAAGCACTGTCTCCTGGGCGCTGGGAGTGGGACTCTCTGCACTTGAACCACTCTCGTTGCTAACACTGGATCCCACCCCCACTGGTGAATCCAGACTCCTAAATCCACTCTCAGGGGACAACCTACCCTCCTGAGCTAGTCTCTCCCTAGCGAAGGACCTCATTGCCTCTGCCATCCTCTCCTGCGCTAGGACCTTCTCAGTCTCTAGCCTCTTCTCCTCCACTCTCAGCTGCGGTACTCTTTGGCATGCTCCAACCTGAGCTTTTCCTGCGCCAGCTGATGTTCCCTTTCTTCCCTCCTATCTACCCACTCTTCTGGGGACCCGGAAAGGGATGGGGCAGTGCCCCCGGCACTGGACCCAGCGCGGGACTCCCTCTCTATGGTGTCCACATTAGCTACTGGCGTCTCTGCCCTATCAATTTCTTACTCCTCCTCCTCCTCAGGGTCACCACCCTCACTGGTTATGGACTGGGAGCTCTCCCTCTGGTTTCTACCAAATCCACCCTTTAAATACGCGGAGGGGTAATCGGACAGGTCCACACAGGGCTCTAAGGGTTCCCCCCTCTTGAGGGCCTCATAGAGAAAGTTTCCTGTGAATGTCACCTACTGGGGGTAACCCTCTCTCTCGGCAGAAATACAACACTTCCTGCTCGAGGTACTCCATGAGATAATCCTCATCGTAGACCAACCCCATCCTGTAAAGGTACCCCCGGGACACACCACCCACAGTACAACAGGGGGACACGATTCAAAATAACACATTTAGGAGGAAACAATAATCAGAAAAAACACAATAATCCCCAAGAAAAACTGTGATAACTTTCCAAAGCTCAATTTGCAGTCTAACTTGTTGCTGCTGCGGTACTGCGCAAACACAAGTCCTATCCCACAGCTCGCCAACAATGTTAAAAATGGGGTAGCATGGTGCAGAGCGGGCAGGCCAAACTCCTGAGGACATATATGAAGCATCCACGCAGTTCACAGAGACGACACCCAAGGCACACCACAAAAAGAGACACAACACCTGTTTTGGTGAAAAAGAATAACTTTTGTATTGTCTCAAATCTGCAACAGAAATCACAGTTGTCACTATACTGCACCAACTGGCGCCAGGGCAATATATACACGCGGATTATTTACAGGGTAAATGCAAAAGGTAAGTCCCTCAGTTTCGATGCTGTAGTAAAAATAAAAAGCCTTATCATTTGGCATAGAACTTCAGGCAAAAACATTTGCCATAAAACCTCTTAGCAGGACGTTCACCCTATGCCTACAACATCAGGTTGAGTGGTCAAGTGGCCATTGGCATCCACATTAGGCACGCTAGTATAGGCAGAAGACACAATTTAGCAATTGCGTCAACATTTAGGAAACAGTGCTGGCCTCAGAACATTGTTAGGCGTAAGCATAACATGCGGGCATAGTCACATCAGTACCTTAACATACATCCTGGGCATGAAACATTGGGCAGGAACACAGTGCGCATAAAAATAGCCTAAACACCTTGGGAATAACCCTTTGCAGGTAAGCACATCATACCATATATCCACACCAGTACCTTGGGCTGCTCCTCACTGCAACCATTAGGCCTTCACATATGTATGCGGCCTCAAAATAGGCATGAAACATATAACCATAAGGCATATCCCCATAACCGGGGGTGCACATGCCGTTCCGCCTGAGATAATTGCCCCAAACGTGCAGGGTAACCTCTGGTGCTACTGCACCTGGGAGCCCCCTACTCTGGGACTCTAACCATCAAAGTGACCCCACAGCAACACAGATGAGTCCGGGGCATGCAGAGCTTTCAGAGGCGATTATAGCACTTAGGGCTTCACAGCACTTTCCAGGTAGCACGGCGCAGGGGCACAGTCTGGCAGCAGCAGTCTGTCAGAGGTCCTGGGTGAAGTAGCGCCATAGGAGCACAGCTTAAGGAGCACAGCGCTTCAGGGATAGAGCTCCAGCAGCACAGTCCTATCAGTAAGCACCCAGGTGGTACAGCGCTGATTCACAGGGGCCAGTCTCTACAACAGGGCACTTAGCAGGCAGCAATTCTTCCCAGTCCTGGGCAGGCAGCGCTTAGAGGCTACCCAGCGCTTCAGTAGTCCAGCGCAGGGGGTGGCCCAGTTCTCTCAATATAGCGCTTAGGCAGAACAGCGCTGTAGGCCTCAGCTCCTCTTCCCCTGGCACCATGAATTTAGCGCTTGCGATGTGCTCCATCCCCCCCCAGGGGCTTCAGAGAGGACAGGTAGAGCTCCTCACCTCCTTCTGGGCACAGTCAAAAGTGCTCCTTGGCAGTCAGAGAAAGCGCTCTTCTTTTCCAGGCGCTAGGGAGCAGGCAGGGCCCAGGTGTAGCACTCATGAGGTGCTAGGGCAGGAGAGCAGGCAGGCAGTGCTTGGCCACGTCAGCGTCAGTAGGTACTCATCAGTACAGGACAGCAGCTCCTTGGAACGATCATCCCGTGTAACGTGGCACTCCTCCTGGTACAGCAGCCTGAACTCCAGCATTGGGCTCTCACTGGCCCTGTGGACAGTGGAGGGGTACAGATGGGCTCAGGGGCCAGCACACAGGCCCATGCGGCGGCACCTCCTGGCAGAGTGTCCCCTCTCAATCCAGTCCACCTTCAGTCTCAGCACATGGCGTGTCTACTGCTCTACATATACCAGAAAGGCTGGAAACTTCTAGAAGGTCCCTGGCAGTTCCAGCCTCACTGTCAGTGTGGGGAGTATAGAGCACCTTGTCACTTCAAACACTAGACCGCTAACCCACCTCAGTCAGGCGGGACAAGGTGACAGAAATGGCGTCAATTTTAAAAGTGACATTTTACAAAGGCGCATTTCTACAATGGTGAAAATGACTCTGCGAACACCATTGCGCAGCATGTATCACTGCATCTCGCACCACACATGGCCTATACATTCCTTTACCATGGGGGAGATATAGGTGCGTACACCATTGCACAGCATTTAACATTTGCATTTGAAATACGTCCACATGACATGTTGATTCCCGCCTCAGCGAAAAAATTCAGGGAAAAAGGGCCAAGTCCAACACAACTCCCCCCCAGCCAAAAGCCAAGGTAGACTGATCATTGCCTTGATGGGCTTCCCTGCTTGGGGCGAGAAAACGTGGACGCAGGCCCGCAACTGCAGGGGCACCTGTAGGTTCTCCACCATTCTGGAACCCTATGGCTCCCTATATCCAACCTCTCTTGACCAACTAAGCCCCCCCACTGGTGCTCTCTAGCTGGTTGTGGCCAGGACCGGCCCCTAGGCCCCCCAGATGTCTCTGGCCCTTTCTCTCTCACAGAGTGGGAAGCTTTAGCCCCAAGCCTGTAGTACCATTTTACCACCCTCCTCTTACCAAACTGCCACTGGTCCTCCTACCTGGGGTCCGCACCCTCAGGCTGACCAGCCACCAGGGGCGAGGCTCTCCTCCCCCTATCTCTCTCCTCCCCCTATCTCTCCTTCTGGGGTTCTGCCCTCTCCTCCTGCGCGGGGCACCCTCAGACCACCATTCTCTCCCCATTCCAGGGCCTTGACCCTGCAACTGATTTCCCAACCTAGAGTCTAAACCCTTAGGTTGAACTGGTGACTGGGGCGAGTCCTCCCTCCCCCTGCACCCCCTCTCAGAGTTCTGCACCCACCTCCCTGAAGTAGTACCCCTGGAAGATGATTCCGGGGGAACACTGTTTACAGACATCCCACCTGCCAGGTCAGGCAACCCCTGAACCTGGCATCCCAGCCCAGGATCTAAACCCTGCGACTGAGCCGGTGCCAGAATAGAGACCTTCCTCCCTCTGCACCCCCTCCCAGAGTTCCGCACCCTTCCACCGGGAGAAGTACCCCTGGAAGTCAAACCAGTAGGGACCTTGAGTAAAAGTGCCCCTCCATCCAGGTCAGGCAAACCCTATACTGCACCAACTGGCACCAGGGCAATATATACACGGGGATTATTTACAGGTAAATGCAAAAGGTAAGTCCCTCATTTTCGATGCAGTAATAAAAACATAAAGCGTCATCATTTGGCATAGAACATCAGGCAAAAACTTCTGCCATTAAACCTCTTAGCAGGACATTCCCCCTAGGCCTAGAACATCAGGATGAGTGATCAAATGGCCATTGGCATCCACATTAGGCACACTAGTATAGGCAGAATACACAATTTAGCAATTGCGTCAACATTTAGGAAACAGCGCTGGCCTCAGAACCTTATTAGGCGTAAGCATAACATGTGGTCATAGTCATATCAGTACCTTAACATACATCCTGGGCATGAAACATTGGGCAGGAACACAGTGGGCATAAAACTAGCCTAAACACCTTGGGCATAACCTTATGCGGGTAAGTACATCATACCTTATACCCATACCAGTACCATGGGCCGCTCCTCACTGGAACCATTAGGCCTTCACATATGCACGTGGCCTCAAAATAGACATGAAACATATAACCATAAGGCATAACCCCATAACCGGGGGTGCACATGCCGTCCCGCCTGAGATAATTGCCTCAAACTTGCAGGGTAACCTCTGGCGCTACTGCGCCTGGAAGCCCCCTACTCTGGGACTCTAACCATCAAAGTGGCCCCACAGTAACACAGATGAGTCCGGTGCATGCAGCGCTTTCAGAGTCGATTATATCGCTTAGGGCTTCACAGTGCTTTTCAAGTAGCACAGCGCAGGGGCACAGTCTGGCAACAGCAGTCTGTCAGAGGTCCTGTGTGAAGTAGCGCCTTAGGGACACAGTTTAAGGAGCACAGCGCTTCAGGGATAGAGCGCCAGCAGCACAGCCCTATCAATAAGCGCCCAGGTGGTACAGCGCTGATTCACAGGGGCCAGTCTCTATAACAGGGCTCTTAGCAGGCAGCAATTCTTCCCAGTCCTGAGCAGGCAGCGCTTAGAGGCTACCCAGCGCTTCAGTAGCCCAGTGCAGGGGGTGGCCCAGTTCTCCCAATATAGCGCTTAGGCAGAACAGCGCTGTTGGCCTCAGCTTCTCTTCCCCTGGCACCCTGAATACAGCGCTTGCCATGTGCTCAGTTCTCCCCTCCCCCAGGGGCTTCAGGGACGACAGGTAGTGCTCCTCACCTCCTTCTGGGCACAGTCAAAGGTGCTCTTTGGCAGTCAGAGAAAGCGCTCTTCTTTTCCAGGCGCTAGGTAGCAGGCAGGGCCCAGCTGTAGCGCTCAAGAGGCGCTAGGGCAGGTTAGCAGGCAGGCAGTGCTAGGCCAGGCCAGTAGTCAGTGGGTACTCATCAGTACAGGACAGCAGCTCCTCGTTACCATCATCCCCTGTAATGTGGCACTCCTCCTGGCACAGCAGCCTGAACTCCATCAGCGGGCTCTCACTGGCCCTGTGGACAGTGGAGGGGTACAGATGGGCTTAGGGGCCAGTGCACAGGCCCATGCGGCGGCACCTCCTGGCAGAGTGTCCCCTCTCAATCCAGTCCACCTTCAGTCTCAGCACATGGCATCTCTACTGCTCTACATATACCAGTAAGGCTGGAAGCTTCTAGAAGGTCCCTGGCAGGTCCAGCCTCACTGTCACAGTGGGGAGTATAGAGCACCTTGTCACTTCAAACACTAGACCGCTAACCCACCTCAGTCAGGTGGCACAAGATGACAGAAATGGCGTCCATTTTAAAAGTTACATTTTACAAAGGTGCATTTCTACAATGGTGAAAATGACTCTGCGAACGCCATTGCGCAGCATGTATCATAGCATTTCGCACCACACATGGCCTATACATTCCTCTGCCACGGGGGAGATATAGGTGAATGCACCATTGCACAGCATTTAACATTTGCATTTGAAATATGTGCACATGGCATGTTGATTCCCGCCACAGCGAAAATATTCAGGGAAAAAGGGCAAGGTCCAACATCCTCCTTACAACATGTTAGCCAATTACATGTCCTTGCTACTCTGCTTAGAAGTAAATGGTAGAAAACACTTCTACTTTCGATGGTTCACAAACAAATGAACATTAAGCTTGTTGTTGGAACACCTCAGCCAATTAAATGTTAATTTTGTTCAGCGCACACATACAGAACACGCCCTCCCACATATTAATAAATGCCCTGTAGCAAAGTGACTCTATGCGTAACAAAAGCAAACACTGCATAATAAATAAACACTATTCCACATTAAATTAAAGAAATGCCGCAATACAGCACATTGTTGTTTTCCGGATATAATTTCCACAGCCTACTGCACCCCCCTCCCAACATGAGTGAATCCCCGAGACTAATAATAGCCAGCCCACGCTATTATTGTTTTAACAAATACCCCCTGGACCTATTTCCACAGCCTACTGAACCCTCCTCCCAACATAACTGAAGCCCCGGGACTGCAGAGGCCCCAGCGAGCCCATGCTATTATTTTTTTAACAGAACCCCCCGAGACCTAGCCCACCCCGGGGCCTCATTAAAATAAAATGTGGGAACCCGCAACCCCTGTGCCAATTGCGCTGATTTTTTTTTTTTTAATGCTATTTTTTACCCTGGGGGTCCTTCTGGGACCCCTTGAGCAGGCCTAAGGGGTCAGGGTGTGTCTACCCTGCCCCCGCCTCTTGTTTTATACCTTTGTTTCTCCGTATTCTGGTGACTCACTTCTACCGAGCCACAAGATGGCTGCCAACACTACCTGGTTTGGAGTGCTGGCAGCCAATCACAGTGAAGCTCACGCACAGGACTTAGGCTCCGCCCAGATATCGAAACTTTTATTTTTCTAATTTCTCAGCAACTACTGAACGGAATTACACCATTTGAAATAAAAAAGGACGCTTTCTGAACCAAGCTCTACCTCCCTGCCAAATATGGGTAATTCCGTTCAGCAGTTCGAGCTGTAGATCGTCGCAATATTTCCTATGGAAACTAACATGGAGAAAATTACTTTTGGAACCCCCTTTTTTCTCAGCCCTCTCTTGACGAATCACCCCCAAACTTTCAGGATAGGAGCTGACCTAGATAGACTTAATTTTTAGAGAATTTCAGGAAGATTCATCAAACGACAACGAAGTTATTAGCAAATCAAAAAATGCTTTTCCCATGGAAACTAGGTTCTAACTATAACTACCTACTGGCCAGTATGTAATACATATATACACACTCACACGTATATATATATATATATATATATATATATATATATATATATATATATATATATATATATATATATATATATTCTTATTTATTTTTTTCTCAAGGTACATAGATGTGAAATTAAGAATAATATATCTATATCTCCCTCTGTGAAGTTACCTCTTCAATATATTGCCCAATATATTTCCCCTCAATATTCTTGTCATGATATTTTGACCCTTAGATATTTTGCCTTTAATATTCCCAGTACAAGTCCATTGAGCACAGAGTGCTTCTCAGTCATCCCTGATGTGAGGACCCTGAATAGCAGCATATAGAACTCTTTGCACATTGGCTCCATATTTATATAAAAGTTGCAGACAGTAGTTGTATACTGCCCATTTGGCTTATTCCACTCTGACTGGTCCATCTAAAGCCTTTGTTAGAAGGTGTTAGCAGGAAGGTGGGGTGGAGTGGAGATTTCCTGTGAGGAGACCCAAAACAAGGCTACAAAAGAAATGGAGGCTGTCACTGATGACTACCTGTTACCCTAACAGGAGCCCTACAATTAAGCATTGCCCAGGAACTTAAAAACGCTAAGCTGCATAGGGGCGCTCATTTTTCTCTTCTCCACACCTAAACATCTGATCCACTTCAAAGGATTTCTGGCATGCTCTGCAGAAGCCAAGCAATTTACACTTGCTGTCTGGGCTCTTGCTCCATCCCTTCATCTTATGTAGCATTTGCATGTGGCAAATACAAAATGTATTCCAGTGTTGCTATGGCCACCTCTGCTCCTCATGTTCCTTGCTCACACCCTTTGTATACAGAGAAACGCACTCACACGCAACATCCAGTACCCACATGGATGGATGGAGGACTCAGTGGCAGTAGACTGGCAAACCAACTTTAAAGGTGCAAGCAGCCTGTAATTGGTTCCCCCAGCACAAACACATAGAACGGCCTGTCTATCTTGCCACTAGAAGCGCTTTCCTGCACCACTATCTCTGATTGTATTAATTCTCAGTAAGGAGGGTGCACAGGGTGTGCCCCCTGTCCTCAGAGCCTGTCTCGAGGTCTCAGTCAGAGGCACAAATACCTATACTCCACACAAACGATGTTATGTATGCTGAAACATTGGTCAAAAATCTAAAACTTGCTTTGTTGAACTCAAATGAGGGGTGCATGCTTTCCCGAGCCATGCATGGGACCTTCTGTCAGAAGTGTTGGAGCATGGGACCTTAATAAATATTTGATTTACTAGTCATAATTTGTGTCTCACCCCGCCTGGAAACAAAGTCCCTGCTCTTACTGGGCCATTGGAGCTCTGGACCTTGGACGCAGGCAAGAATTAATCAGAAGCTGCAAATCAACATTCAAATTCAAAATAAATATCAATTATTGGGAGTCAATGACGAGATTTTTGTATGAGTTTAAAAATCTTTATTAAAATCTTTTAGTAAGTATTTTCTTTGTTTGTCATCAATAAGTAATCAATTCATCAGTAATACAATACAGTACAATAGCATGAAGTGTGTTCCATAAAGACAAATACCAATTCTAAGTCTAGGAAAGTTTCTTTTACAACCCATAAAGAGTTCCAAATCGAGAGGTGAAAGCATAAAACTTTAAGCAATTCAAATAACACTTCTCATGAAGAGACGTTTAGAAAAATTCAGTAGATTCTTGGAAATATAGCATTGATTCTGGCAAGGGAAATTAATGGGTCTCAGCTTGGAGCTCATCAAAAAGCTTAGGAAAGTCTGCTTGGAGAACAGAGCTTCAGAGTGTCTGGGAGGCTGTGTGAAGTAAAAACCTCTACCCGTCTAGGAATCCATACTAATATAAAGTCTGATATCTACAACTAAAACAAATGTTGCAGCCGTCCAACTCTCCAGCCAATCGGATCACAATGTCTTCATGGGAATGGAAATCTTTCACCTTCTACCCTGTCTTGAAACAAAGACTTACAAATATTAAGTGCTATATGTAACATCATTAACCACATTGTTGTGGTTTCGTTCCCGCTTGCTTTTCTTCTACAAGACAAAAGTTATCGGTTAGGTTTGGCATTCCAAAAATGAAACCATCTCTTTCTCACATATTCTAACTTACAATTCTTATTCATGAAGAAACATTTAAGTAACATTACCTAAATGTTTTGATACACTATTGAATTCTATAAGAAATGTGTCAAAGGCATGGTTGAAAACTATCTTTTTCTATTAAATCATGTTGGTTCAGCACATTTTATTATTGAACTCTTTACTTCTTCGCTTTACTAAGAATGTTGACCTAAGGTCAGTAAAAATGAATGAAAGGCCTACCTGTTATTTCTACACATTAATTGCATTAATTTGCGTTTATTGAAAACGCTTTATCACCAGTTATGAAATATATAAGGTATATATTCTATTCTATGACTAACAGTTGCATCACACCAAGCAATGAAACCTTGTGGAAGCCTCACTAGGAAGAAGATTTAGATGGGGGGATTAAGAAGTTTCATTTTTCTTTTACTGATTCTACTAACGCCACTTTCATTGAGCCACTGAAGTTGTCAGTGTGGAGTCGGTAAAGTGTGGTAACCACCACCATTTCCTGTTTTCTTGTACCACCCTGACAGACTAGACATTGCATTTGGGGAATGCACCACTTTCTGAATTTGTGCTGAATTCCTCTGCGTTCATGTTTGTTTTTGTGTCCCAAATGCCTGTTATTTTTTAGTCCGAACATCTCTATTTTCACTAACATCCAATTTGCACCTGTGCACGTGACCTATGAGCATGCATGAGGGGGTCACTGGTCATCGATTTGTTTAGTGAAAGATAGCTGTTTGTGTACACTTGGACGGGGAAAATAAAGGGGGGGGAGGGATATCAAAAACATCTTTATAGAAAGCCAGTGAATGGAAAAGAAAAAAACAAGTGCTATGCAAAAAACAATAAATTACATGGAATATAATTTGTGTCGATTAAAAGAATAAAGGGGCACTTTGCATCTCACTAACAGAGATGCAGCAGTTTGGTTTCCTGAACGTAATTCGAATTTTTATGGTAATTTCACTTCTTAAATTAAGCAAACACATATTTGCGTTTTAAGTGCCTTCAAAAATTACTTTGCAGTTTTAGTAAAAGTGGCAAATCAAATTCGTTCAAAGTGAACACTGCGACCAAATAACAGAAGTTTGTTGTAAGATGTTCAGCCTTCTTGTTTATCCATTCTTTACTCTATATCAGCTGGTCTAGATCAGGAAGCCAATGTCGCCTCTATCAGTTTGTGTCCATTGTAGGCCCACGAGGCCCTAATTCCTGTCTGAATTTCAGGATTAGCACTGGGTTTGTGCCTGAGTTGCTTTTAGATTTAGTGCTTGAAAATTTAGCTTGTGTGGATAACCTTTTTTTTCATAGCAATTTATTCATCTTCAACAAACTTTATTAGGTTTTTTTTCAGATAAAACTATGAAAGTCTTACAAATATCAATTGAAATCCATGTATATACAAAATAACCATGTGACCGTTTTAAAATGACTACCTTGTAGATAACCTTTTTTCATAGATCTTTATTTCTGTCTCATCTTTATAAATCTACCACACTTATCATACTTTGTACTTAAGACTTTTGCCCTATTCAGATCATACATATTGTGATTTTTAAACGTGGTGTATTATTTCACGCGATAACAACTATATATCTAGAACAATAAGAAACGTCTTGTTTGCAAAAGCGCAACATAGCGTAAATTCACATTCACTAAAATTGCAGCACTATACTTTATATCATGTCACGTAAACATTCCGTCTGAGTCTTTCCTAAATGAACTTAATTTTGGACAAAAACATGTCATCCAGACAAATGTTAATACATAATTGTGGAGGTGAGTGGACCACTAGGCGCCAACCAATGCTCGGTATAAACCCCACTCATCCCGGCATTAAGGCCACTATATCATAGGAACCACCAATGTCATACATGTGCTCCTAACTTGACTTCAAGGAGGGTGCTCATTCCACAGTCAGGGTCACTGGAATTATGTGATTCTGTGGCTGCGTTAATTTTTCCACATAATTATGGATTTGACGCATTTGCCGTATAAACCATCATCTGCTGCATTATCTGCATGTTTTACAAAAAAAATGTTTTTAGCTCAAACGGATCATAAGTTACTAAAAACATGGCACCGTGTTTGTGCGCTGTGAAAAAACAACTGGGCGTCTTTCAGATGCCTATTTCTGTATTTCATTGTTCGGGGTGCCGCTCGCATAGAGGTTTTGTCCTGACTGTAACCTGACCGTCGCTACAGGAGTAGCCAGCCTGCAATCTTGCCCTTTCCAAAGTCCTGCGTGTGGAGGAGTCGAGCAGCGAGGCCGCAGCGGAGGTGAGAGGCGCGGCCCCGGGACTGCGAGGACCAGCAATCAACAGCACCAGCTGTGTCCTCTTCCCGCGTGAGCCGCGCCCCCTCCCAGTGCCCCGCCCCCTCCAAAGCGCTCTTCACCTCTCGCGGCCCCCGCTTCGCGGGAGCCGCTCGCATAGAGGTTTTGTCCTGAATGTAACCTGACCGTCGCTACAGGAGTAGCCAGCCTGCAATCTTGCCCTTTCCAAAGTCCTGCGTGTGGAGGAGTCGAGCAGCGAGGCCGCAGCGGAGGTGAGAGGCGCGGCCCCGGGACTGCGAGGACCAGCAATCAACAGCACCAGCTGTGTCCTCTTCCCGCGTGAGCCGCGCCCCCTCCCAGTGCCCCGCCCCCTCCAAAGCGCTCTTCACCTCTCGCGGCCCCCGCTTCGCGGGAGCCGCTCGCATGGAGGTTTTGTCCTGACTGTAACCTGACCGTCGCTACAGGAGTAGCCAGCCTGCAATCTTGCCCTTTCCAAAGTCCTGCGTGTGGAGGAGTCGAGCAGCGAGGCCGCAGCGGAGGTGAGAGGCGCGGCCCCGGGACTGCGAGGACCAGCAATCAACAGCACCAGCTGTGTCCTCTTCCAGCGTGAGCCGCGCCCCCTCCCAGTGCCCCGCCCCCTCCAAAGCGCTCTTCACCTCTCGCGGCCCCCGCTTCGCGGGTGCCGCTCGCATAGAGGTTTTGTCCTGCCTGTAACCTGACCGTCGCTACAGGAGTAGCCAGCCTGCCATCTTACCCTTTCCAAAGTCCTGCGTGTGGAGGAGTCGAGCAGCGAGGCCGCAGCGGAGGTGAGAGGCGCGGCCCCGGGACTGCGAGGACCAGCAATCAACAGCACCAGCTGTGTCCTCTTCCCGCGTGAGCCGCGCCCCCTCCCAGTGCCCCACCCCTTCTCACCTAACAGGAACATTAGTGACTCCAGCAACGCGCATCGCGGGACGCGCGCGGGTCGCAGCCCGGGGCGAAGCCCGGGCCAAGGGCGGGCCCGTTTAAGCCCGTTCAAGGCCGATTGGGGCCGGGCTGGGCCACCCCTCTAATCCCTGGCTCATAAAACGACTACACAACTCCTCCAATTTTTCAGGTATGTCTCCCAGAGGATCCAGAAGTAAGACTGCAGCAAAAAAAGGGAAATTAACCGGCCCTTTGGACAGTTTTATTACGAAAGCAAATTCTTTTATAGATCAGAGCATCAACCTTATTGAACGAAGGGTATCCCAAGATCTCCTGGAGGCTAGAAGATCCTCAATGGGTCATCTGGCTACAGCTAGAACGCCTGTTCCTCAAAAGGAACAAAGACTGAGCGAGGGTGGGAATAATAAAAGAAAGAGTCTCCCAAACATAGTGGATTTATCGGTCTCGAAATTGTCCCAACTATCAGAATCCCAACTAGCATCTGACTCTGACCTGGAAAAAACCCCGGACTTAGTCCCACACCCCACCCCTGAAGAGGTAAGACAGGCAAGAGGGAGGAGAGAGGGAGTTATAAGGAAGAGGAATCATCCAGTGATAAGCAAAGTGCCACCGACTCAGCCAACCCCAGCCACAACAGAAGAAATAGGGAATACACTTAGCCCTCCTTCGCTGGAAAATCCGAACAGGCACACTGCGGTGATACATCATGTACATGATGCCTCACTTCTTACAAGCCTAGTGTTAACATCAGAGGATTCCCCAACAAAGGAACCTGAACATAACTTTAGTACAGACTTATTAGTTAAAATCGGAGACCTCTTACAGAAAACCCTTGCACCGATTCAAGTCACTTTGACAAATTTAGAAAAAGCTGTAGTCGAACTCTCAGCCCTGGTGAAAGTAAAGCATATCCCCAACCATTCTCAAGAGCAACCAAAAGTCCAGAAGCCCAGAGTGGCTAAGCCGTCAAACCCAATCCCTGTGGCCCAAGCTAAAAGCTCGACCCCCGTGCCCACTATAGCACCGAAACCTACAATCATAATAGCATCTAATAATAAAAAAAAAAACAGAAGAGATTTTATCTGTAAATACCCCATCTGGAAAAAACAGCACTCCTTGTAACACCGCCATCACAGATATGAAAAACAAACAACCTCAACCTAGACAACCTCAAACACACCGAGAGAGGGAGAGACAACAACAGGGCGATACACGACCAGTAACTCTTCCACCAGAAGCGAGTCCATTTGTTGTTATTATGACCGGTGTCCCAGAACTAATGGACCAAAAATTTTAACCAAACTGGTCCTTAAAAAACAAAATACAGCATTGGCTTACTATAACCCGCCCACCACCCGCCTATTACTCCACCAGAATCCTAATGGTTAGAAGAGCCCCCTGGGTTGGCCACGGTAAAAAAACTATACAGAGCGATTGTATTTTAATTACCTTTGAGGACCCTAGAATAGTAGAATATATCTGCTCAAAGGAGTATTTAAACCTAAATGGGGGGATAGGCATAAAGCGCATTTCTTTCTTTTACCCACCTAGATTTCTGAATGGTCCCCCACAATATGATGGACCCTGGTATACAGTGGGTCCTCGTTATCAAGGAAGAGAAAGGGAAGAGTGGAGAGGGCAAGAGCAGTGGAGAAATTACAGAGAACCATCACGTTGGGAGGGTTGGAACGGAATTCCACTAACAAACATGTATAGTGGCTTAGAATGCGTGGACTGACCATCACAGCCAGACGAACATGACCACAAATTTCCAGTCGATCCCCCAACCCTAGATAATCCTCCAACTCTTGATGACCCTGTTATTCTTGGCAACTCACAGAGCGAAAATAGCCCTGATAACGAACTTCCATATTTGTCCGTGATTTCCTGGAACATCGTAGGGCTACGACCAAAAGTTGAGGATGGGAGTATCATGCATCCTGTGGACAGACACCAAATAGTCTGCTTACAGGAGACATGGTCGCCAACAGAACTCCACCTGTTGGGGTACAAGACGTATTTCTCCCCAGCACTAGTGGGACAAAAGGGTAGGCCAAAGGGAGGACTAATCATTTATATAGCCAATACCATTCAAAATATAAAAATAAACATCATTGAGCTGGAACATAATTACCAGATCATCTGTCTTTCCTTACCCAAAAATGAATCTGTTGTCCTCGTTAATTTTTACAACAACCTCGAGGAATCACAGCTTCAGAAAGTTTTGGTGCACTTGCATGAGAAATTAACCACTCTAAGGCAGAAACAAGGAGCAAAGGGCTCAGTATCTATAATATTTATTTATTTATTTATTTATGATTCTTGTAGAGCGCACAGCTACCCCCGTCGGGGGTGTCCCGGCGCTAAAACCGTCAGCAGAAAAGAAAGAAGGGCCTGTCTAAATAGAAGAGAATAGCCAAGTTTTCAAGCGTGCAGGGGATTTCAACCTCCATCACTGTACCCAGCCAGAGCAAAAATGTGCAGGAATGATGACAGAGGAAGGTAACCCCATTACTCACTTTCTCCACAATAATATCGGAGGAATAATAAATGACATTCTATCAGATCTGGATCTCCAAGTGGCAAATACTCCAGACGATAAAACTAATTCTTTAGAACCGACATATGTAGGAAGGGGATTTAGCACTACAATCGACTATATTATAATATCGGCTAGCTTACAAACTAGAGTCAGTCAGTTTGAAGTTCTGCCCAACACCTTGAGTGATCATTCCATCCTTAAATTGGAAATGCTCCTAAACCATCAACAATCACTACCTCTGACGTTAGCTAGTGCATTGACCCAGGAAAATATAAATCTGGGCCAAATAAATGGGTATACAATAAAGTGGGGAAAAATTAACCCAGGAGAACTCACCAAAGATCTGATAAAACTGGCATATCCCCAAATCAAGAAGTGTCTAGACTTACAGACAGAAGATGAGGAACTTCTTACCAACTTTGCCCAAATCATGGAAGAAATCAAATCTCTACTCACAGCAAAACATAAACCAGGCCCTCGACAAATCAAAGGATGGTTTAATCATGAATGCACCCAGGCTCACTCAAATCTCAAAATAGCATTAAATAAAGATGAAAGGGACCCCCACGTTATATCCGCACTAAGAAAGGAATACCTTGTCACCAGGAAAAAGAGAAAGGCAGAGTTAAAGCAAGCTTTGTGGGATGAACTTCACTCTAGTGCCCAGGAAAAAAACAGCC
This sequence comes from Lissotriton helveticus, assembly GCF_964261635.1. Classification (NCBI taxonomy): domain Eukaryota; kingdom Metazoa; phylum Chordata; class Amphibia; order Caudata; family Salamandridae; genus Lissotriton; species Lissotriton helveticus. Next base: position 647,636,857 of record NC_136070.1, read on the forward strand.
AGGCATTTTGGAGAGTAGTGAGAGCCCCATTTCTAGCTGATGATAAAATCCCAAAAATTGAAGTTGCTATTGACGAGTTAGAATAGGTATCACACTTTTCAAAAAATTTCCAAAAACAACTAACAGAACAAGAAAATGAAGATAGAAATTTAGTAGTTCCATCCTACCCTATCCAAATAGACTTTGAAATCTCCGAGGTCCTTCTGGCCCTGAAATTAAGCAAAAACGGAAAAGCTCCAGGACCGGATGGAGTTCCGGTAGATTTTTTTAAATATGACACAGATCTCTGGGCTCCTATCATCACCAGGGTATGCACGGCTGCGGCAAAGAAAGGAATCATGGAGTCTTGGACAAGGTCTGTGATGGTACCGATTTTCAAGAAGGGCAATCGCCAGGACCCTGCCTGCTACCGCCCAATATCTTTACTGGACTCATTGGGAAAGATAGCAGGCAGGGTGATCCTGGAGCGACTTCAAAAATGGGTGGAGCAGAGAGGCATCCTGTCCGAGCTGCAATTTGGCTTCCGGGAGGGGTTCGGTACTGTGGAACAAGCCCTAAACCTCTCGATTATCATTGGTAAATACGTACATGCAAAGAAGGACAAATTATATATGATCTACGTGGACTTGTCCTCCGCATTTGACTGCGTTTCTCATACCAAATTGTGGTCCCTCCTGTCACAAATGGGAGTTGATTTACCACTTCTGAACTTTTTGAGAGAAATGTACTCCAAACCTTCTGCCAGAGTCCGCTACGGTATGAACGGTGAGCTGTCAGCGCCCCTTAGAGTGGAGCGTGGAGTCAGACAAGGATGTGTCCTGGCCCCTTTCCTCTTCTCCCTCTATACTAACAACTTGGAGGTCGAGCTTTTGAAGGGTGCCCAGGACCTCCCACAGGCAAAACAACGCCCGATTCCCGCTCTACTCTATGCGGACGATGCTGTCCTGCTGGCGCGGACTCCCCGCGAACTTCAGAGGATACTCAACAGATATTCTCATTTCATGGGTACTCTAGACCTTCATATAAATGTGAAAAAAACCTTTGTGATGACGGCAGGGGCCGGGAGAAAACACCCTAAAGACATAACCCTCAAGAATCAAAAAATAGAATTTGCAACCGAATATTGTTACTTGGGTATTACAATAGACAACAAACTGTCCTGGAAAATGGCAGTGGAAGCAAGGAAACATTGCTTTAAGAGAGCGATAGCAGCCTTGGTGTCTTTTTCGCAAAAATTGGGAAAACGACCGCCCCTAGAATTACTAGCCATTTACAGAGCTAAGTGCCAATCAACAGCACTATATGGAGCTAGCGTATGGGGTCATATGGATGTTTCTTCCCTCCAAGTGGCAGAAAATAATTTTCTGAGGTTCCTCTTAATGGCACCAAGTCAAAGGGAAATCCCTGGGGTATGCTCGTTTGCTTAATATTTATCAACCACGGTAGTTACACTCAAGTATTGGTCCAGCAGGTTGCTGTACTCTATTATACTATAGTGTCAAAATAATAATAATTTCCACAGAGAAATAAAGTTTGTTCACACTCTATTAAAATAAAAGGCGATATTTATTTTTCCATACAACAATACACAAAAAATATAATGTTTAAAATTTCAAAGCAATGTTCTTTGAAAGATAAAAAGACATACAATCAATATCTCACGTGTTCAGTAATAAAAAATGCAAAACAGAATGGTACATATATCCCACATTTGTAATTCATCAACAGTAAAAAAAGATATCACAAAAATACATTATAAAATCAAAACTCCTGTTATAACTATGGCTCATGGATATTTTTGCCACTCTAGATTACTGGATCCAATAGCCTAAGATTACTTCCACTTTTGTACACCACTGTGGCCAAACAATTTTTATATATACATCCAGTGTGTACTAGGCTTCCCTTGGATTCACTGATTTACAGAATGCGTCGACGCGTTTCGGTGCAGTACATCTGATATTGTGGCACCTTCCTCAGGACTTCTTGTTAGGGGTTTCCTGTGTCAAGAAGATTTCGAGTTTTTAGTTGCTCAATCTTTAAATAGGAGTAATTCTCCCCTTCGCTAGATCTGGTAAAGGATACAATCAAGGTCTGCCTTCTAGTCTCTGCAGTCTCTTGTTGCTGTAGTCTTATTTTCTTTTGCAAGACTCCTTATGTGGGGATTTCTTTTTGTAGTTTTACTCCGTCTTTTTATCATTTGAGTGGGTGTATCTTAGAGTATTATAAAACTCTCTCCGAACGGGCATACGGTATCTATGGACCTCACGGGAACCGGATATGTTCTGCGTGTTTCCGGTATCGCGTCTCTGCCTCGTTCGAATCGCTTGCCTCGTTCCTCTTAATGGCCCCAAAGCGATCCTCTACGTATGCATGCCATGTTGAACTAGGCGTCCCCTACATTGAGGATTTGGCAAGAATACAACCGCTACTCCTATGGCGCCGTATTTGGACTTCAGAAAAAAACGCCCTTACAAAGACAATAGTGGCAGATGCCATGACACTAGATCATGCCCTAAAAATAAAATGGCTAGCTTACATCAGGAACTTATTTATTGATCTTGGAACCGAAAAATACTATTCTACTCCTGAAAAAATCAGTGAACTCTCAAAAAAAGAACTACAAACACTAGCCCTGGGGCACTTGCAAAATCTGAGACTACAAATCGAAGCGGGCAAACTGTCTGTCCAACATGCTGTACTGGTTCAATCCACTTTTTCTATTCAGCCTTACTTGAATCTTGAAATCAGTGCTTTTGATCGATTTCTTTTGGTAAGATTCAGATTAAACCTATTTCACAGGCTAGTAGCATTCCCAGTAGTAAATGCATGGGACACGACCCTACCCCTGTGACCCTGCGATGAAAAGTCATTACAAACTACTTTACATACAGTCCTGTTTTGTAAATTTTACCATGAACATCGCAAACTTTGGCTATTGACGCTGCTAAAATCTTGGGGATTCAGGCAGTGTCGTCCTGCTATGTTGAGCTTACAACTTTTGGATACTGAAACCACCTGTTACCATGTTCTAAATTTTTTAAAATGCATATATAGACACAGAAAAAATCTGTAAGGTAAGTTTCTTTTAACTCACAGTATTTGCAAATTGTTTTATGAAAACTGAGCAATATCTATGAAATTAATTTGCATTTTAAATTTATGTCTTTTTATCTTTTATTGTGTATTGATACTGCTTTTATGGATTTCTAATACTGAAATTCCGAATAAAGAATTTATATATATTTCGTTGTTAAAATGGTTCGAATGAGGTGAAATGTTTGCCCAGACAGTTCTACAATGTGTAATACTATCAAAAAGTGCTGCATTATACCGCATAATTTGCCTTTTCTTGCCACATAATTTAGTCAACCCTGTCTCATAGTTTGGTGTTCCCATGCCACATGATGCCAGCGGCCCTCCCTTCAGCTCAGGTGGATAACCTTAAGCCTGGCATGCATCTGGCCTTTCTGGACCTACATTGGACACTACTGAACGAAAGCGCCACTAAAGCTCATCGCGTTCTCAGTCTCCCAAAAGCCTCTTACAGTGAGCCGTTAATTAACCTTGAGAGACGTGCAATTATGTCATTCAAATTTACTATTTATCCAAACAGTATTGCGATAGAGAATCATTTACTAACAGTAATGTAAAAAAAGAGTCTCTTATTGGTTCTGCGTCACACGCTGGCAGAAAAAGAGAGTAATTAACAATATAATGGTAATTTTGCCTGCTGTAATACCTTGGTGACGAGTGGGAGCGGGAATCAACGCTCAACTAAACTGTAAATTAGATGAGGGTAAGAGCGTCTCTGGTGCTTTATGCACAGGTTCAAAATAAAAATTTAGCTCAAATTCGACTAAAATACTTCCCTGCTGTCTAAAAATATCTGCGCCACAGCTCCACTTAGCAGTGTCATTACTTAAGATGGCGCCTGGTGTCAAATGCATTTCATTTCTCGAGCTTGTATATTCTTGGCTCAGCCAGGTATCCTCCAAGCACTGCCTGGTAATAACAGGACAGAGAAAAAAATGGGAATCGTAAAGCGTGGAGAGAGAGAGAGAGAGAGCTGAGATGTGATAGGACCCAAACAGGCGAGACAGGAAAGAGACAGGGCAGAGAGAATGATGCTATAGGGGAAGTTTATGAAACTGATATTATGAAACAGAACCAATCAGTCGTATCCAGGTGAAGAGTGTTGTAAAACCGCTGCAGTCGATGTTGCTGCTACAGACTCCAAAACAACCTTTCCTCCCAAAAATGGTAATACATTAAAATAGCATTGAAATAACTGAAATAGGAGAAATGCAGCAAACCTGATTACGGTTAAAACCTCCACTTCATGTTTCACTCAGTATTGGCACTAACTAGTGAAAAGCCTTTAAGTAAATTGTGACTATTACTGTAATAGTCACAATTTACTTAAAGAGGTGCTGTAATAGCATTACAACACATCTTCCTGAAAATGTAAAGCCAAAAATCTCTCCAATGTGGGCGAAATTATTTGTTTTACTGCCCCATGTATTTCTGGACGCCTTTATGTAGGTAGGGATTTTTAATAAGTGTGGGCGTAAAATCCATTCCGCTCGCGGAATTTGCTGATTTTTGGCAATTTCGCGTTCCGCGAATAGCGCAAATTTGTCCTAAAATCCGCAATTCGCAAGCTGGCGGACTTTTTTGCTTGGTCGTGCTTGAAAAATACAATATCGCGTGCACGGCGTTGATTTACCGTGATTCTGAGTTCGCCGAGTTGTTTTTCTCCCGGTTTGCGTGTGCTGCGCCATTTTGGATTTTGCTGCGTGATCGCGCGAGAGTTTTTCGACCGCGAGTATGTCATCGCAGCCCGCCATCTTGCACAGCGAGATTTTGACAACGCTAGTACGTCAGAAGGGTCCGCGATCACACATCGCTGGAGAGAACAATTGCGAACACGTAGATGCGGCGCACAGCTGACTTCCATCGGGAGATTTGAACAGCTGGTTCTGCACAAGAAATGCACCGCAGGCAGCATAAACCTTCTGAAAATGATGATTTTGATCAGAATAACTCCTCAGATTGACATTTGGCTGCACTTTTTTGTTCAAGGAGTCCATTTTTGGGGGGGGGGGAAGGAAGTGCCCCAAAGTCTCCAACTTCCTGTTCCTGTCCAGCAGGCTCCTCCCAGTGCTTTGTCCATGTCCTGGTCACTTTTCATTTGGATCTGGAGCTGGAAGGATTACTTTTTGTGGCTGCTGCTGGATATTTGTATTTGAGGACTTTTTGGGCTTTGGAGTTTGGATCACTTTTGGATTTGAGATTTTACAAGTAAGTTTGTGTTGTTTGCTTGGGGCACTGCAGTTGCTGCAACTACAATTTTAAAACTTTTTCACAACTTAAAAAAAAATATATTGTGGGTAGCCACAGTATCCAGTAGGCCCAGGGGTAGTCATGGGTGCATGATACAACTGTTTCTGTGAGTTTTGTTGAACTTAAATCTCATTTATGTCATGGAATTTTAGCTCACTGTTATATGAGGATTTTTTTATTTTAATTTTGGGGTGTCTGTAAAGCCACACTAGCCAGTAGGCCCAGGGGTAGTGAGTGGTACATGGACCAAGTCTTTCTGTGGGGTGTCTTGAATTTAAACATCATTGAGGGCTTGGATGGCATTGGATTGTGGTTATTTGTATGTGTTTTTCAACTTTTTGGGGTATTGTTGGGGCCTGGCCATGTGGGTGGGGGCCATTTTGAGGCCTGGTCCAAGCAGGGCCTGGCCATGTGGTGGGGGCCAAGGGGGCATTTTGAAGCCAGGCAGTGTGCTCAGGCCTGCACCCAGTTTGCCTTGCTTTCATCCATTATGCCCAGGGGTACTCAGTGGTGCATGGACCAAGTCTTTCTGTGGGGTGTCTTGAATTTAAACATCATTGAGGGCATGGATGGTATTGGATTGGGGTGATTTTTGTGTGTTTTTCTACTTTTTGGGGTGTTGATGGGGCCTGGCCATGTGGGTGGGGGCCATTTTGAGGCCTGGTCCATGCAGGGCCTGGCCATGTGGTGGGGTCAAGGGGTCATTTTGAAGCCAGGCAGTGTGCTCAGGCCTGCACCCAGTTTGCCTTGCTGGCATCCATTATTCCCTGGGGTACTCAGTGGTGCATGGACCAAGTCTTTCTGTGGGGTGTCTTGAATTTAAACATCATCGAGGGCATGGATGGTATTGGATTGGGGTGATTTTTGTGTGTTTTTCGACTTTTTGGGGTGTTGTTGGGGCCTGGCCATGTGGGTGGCGGCCATTTTGAGGCCTGGTCCAGGCAGGGCCTGGTCATGTGGTGGGGATCAAGGGGCCATTTTGAAGCCAGGCAGTGTGCTCAGGCCTGCACCCAGTTTGCCTTGCTTTCATCCATTATGCCCAGGGGTACTCAGTGGTGCATGGACCAAGTCTTTCTGTGGGGTGTCTTGAATTTAAACATCATTGAGGGCATGGATGGTATTGGATTTGGGTGATTTCTGTGTGTTTTTTGACTTTTTGGGGTGTGGTTGGGACCTGGCCATGTGAGTGGGGGCCATTTTGAGGCCTGGTACAGGCAGGGCATGACCATGTGGTGGGGGTCAAGACTCAAGGGGCCATTTTGAAGCCAGGCAGTGTGCTCAGGTCTGCACCCAGTTTGCCTTGCTTTCATCCATTATGCCCAGGGGTACTCAGTGGTGCATGGACCAAGTCTTTCTGTGGGGTGTCTTGAATTTAAACATCTTTGAGGGCTTGGATGGCATTGGATTGTGGTTATTTGTATGTGTTTTTCAACTTTTTGGGGTATTGTTGGGGCCTGGCCATGTGGGTGGGGGCCATTTTGAGGCCTGGTCCAAGCAGGGCCTGGCCATGTGGTGGGGGTCAAGACTCAAGGGGCCATTTTGAAGCCAGGCAGTGTGCTCAGGTCTGCACCCAGTTTGCCTTGCTTTCATCCATTATGCCCAGGGGTACTCAGTGGTGCATGGACCAAGTCTTTCTGTGGGGTGTCTTGAATTTAAACATCATTGAGGGCATGGATGGCATTGGGTCGTTGTGATTTTTATGTGTTTTTTTACTTTTTGGGGTGTTGTTGGGGCCTAGCCATGTGGGTGGGGGCCATTTTGAGGCCTGGTACAGGCAGGGCCTGGCCATGTGGTGGGGGTCAAGGCTCAAGTGGCCATTTTGAAGCCAGGCAGTGTGCTCAGGTCGGCACCCAGTTTGCCTTGCTTTCATCCATTATGCCCAGGGGTACTCAGTGGTGCATGGACCAAGTCTTTCTGTGGGGTGTCTTGAATTTAAACATCATTGAGGGCTTGGATGGCATTGGATTGTGGTTATTTGTATGTGTTTTTCAACTTTTTGGGGTATTGTTGGGGCCTGGCCATGTGGGTGGGGGCCATTTTGAGGCCTGGACCAAGCAGGGCCTGGCCATGTGGTGGGGGCCAAGGGGCCATTTTGAAGCCAGGCAGTGTGCTCAGGCCTGCACCCAGTTTGCCTTGCTTTCATCCATTATGCCCAGGGGTACTCAGTGGTGCATGGACCAAGTCTTTCTGTGGGGTGTCTTGAATTTAAACATCATTGAGGGCATGGATGGTATTGGATTGGGGTGATTTTTGTGTGTTTTTCGACTTTTTGGGGTGTTGATGGGGCCTGGCCATGTGGGTGGGGGCCATTTTGAGGCCTGGTCCATGCAGGGCCTGGCCATGTGGTGGGGTCAAGGGGTCATTTTGAAGCCAGGCAGTGTGCTCAGGCCTGCACCCAGTTTGCCTTGCTGGCATCCATTATTCCCTGGGGTACTCAGTGGTGCAAGGACCAAGTCTTACTGTGGGGTGTCTTGAATTTAAACATCATCGAGGGCATGGATGGTATTGGATTGGGGTGATTTTTGTGTTTTTTTCGACTTTTTGGGGTGTTGTTGGGGCCTGGCCATGTGGGTGGCGGCCATTTTGAGGCCTGGTCCAGGCAGGGCCTGGTCATGTGGTGGGGATCAAGGGGCCATTTTGAAGCCAGGCAGTGTGCTCGGGCCTGCACCCAGTTTGCCTTGCTTTCATCCATTATGCCCAGGGGTACTCAGTGGTGCATGGACCAAGTCTTTCTGTGGGGTGTCTTGAATTTAAACATCATTGAGGGCATGGATGGTATTGGATCTGGGTGATTTCTGTGTGTTTTTTGACTTTTTGGGGTGTGGTTGGGACCTGGCCATGTGAGTGGGGGCCATTTTGAGGCCTGGTACAGGCAGGGCATGACCACGTGGTGGGGGTCAAGACTCAAGGGGCCATTTTGAAGCCAGGCAGTGTGCTCAGGTCTGCACCCAGTTTGCCTTGCTTTCATCCATTATGCCCAGGGGTACTCAGTGGTGCATGGACCAAGTCTTTCTGTGGGGTGTCTTGAATTTAAACATCATTGAGGGCATGGATGGCATTGGATCGTTGTGATTTTTATGTGTTTTTTGACTTTTTGGGGTGTTGTTGGGGCCTGGCCATGTGGGTGGGGGCCATTTTGAGGCCTGGTCCAGGCAGGGCCTGGCCATGTGGTGGGGGGTCAAGGCTCCATTTTGAAGCCAGGCAGTGTGCTCAGGCCTGCACCCAGTTTGCCTTGCTTTCATCCATTATGCCCAGGGGTGCATAATGGATGCATGGACCAAGTCTTTCTGTGTGGTCTCTCTTCTATTAATTTAAACATCCATTTTGGATTAGAATTGCAAATTTTATTTTGTGTCTTTCCGTTTTTGGGTGTGTTATTGTAATAATAATAAATGCAATGCCTAGTTGCAAATATTAATTGAAGCACGACATATGCAACATTTATTTAACTGGTGTTCCTTTGGCTTCCTTTCCTTTTATGTGCACAAGAGAATCACATCAGTCATCGTTCATCATCATTCGTGCCAGGAAGAAGTCCTGCAGCGGTGTGCAGCACAACGTCACGTGACGTCACGTGTGGCCACAGACAACTCTGCAACTCGTGCAACTGCGGCCAGCTGTTCTGACATCTGAAGAAGATGGGCCCAAAGAAAGGTGGCCATAGCTCCTCTAGCAAAAAATTTGCCAGTGCCACTGCCAGTAAGAAGGAGCAGAAGAAGCAAGTGGCGCCACTTACCAAGGAGACTGGTGAGCCTACAGACACATTTTTTGGGGAAAAAAAACTACGCCTGCAGCAGCAGCGGTGTCCGCCGGGGACCAAGCTGGGAGCAGCACCTCCGCTTCATTGGGCTCAGTGCCACCACGCCGAGTTAGGTCCAAGGCCATGAATGCTGCAGAGGCAGCCTCTTTAGTTTCTCAATCAACATCGATCAGTGATGTTGGCTCATCGCAAGAAAGTAGCATCCAATCAACGCAGGGTGTAACTCATCTGACGTGTGTTCAACAACCACAGCCGCAACGACAACCACAGGTGCAAGTAGTACAAGCACAAGTACATGCGCAAAGAGAGGCGCAAGGAGAGGCGCAAGGAGAGTCGCAAGAAGAGGCGCAAGGAGAGGCGCATGGAGAGGCGCAAGGAGAGGCGCATGGAGAGGCGCAACTAGAGGCGCATGGAGCACCACAACTGCCCACAATGCTTGTTCCTCCCGAAGTAGGGGAATATCAGGAAATCGAGATTTGAGCGGAGGTATCATACGAGGAAGCCACTCCTCCTGATGATGATCCATTGTCTTCCAGATCCCCAGCAAGAAAAAGGTCAAGGAGGGCTACTACTACAAGTTCTTCTTCAAGCGCCCTTCCTTCTGATGATCTTGATGTTGATTGGAACCCACCAATGCAGTCTGAGAGTGAGGCACGCCATGAGCCGACAAAGGTAGCTAAGCCTAAAAGGAAGGTTCCCGCAAGGCTTTCACTCATGGCTGATGATGACGACGAACAAGAAGTGGTGTATTCTGCTGATGATGAACAGTCTGACGACGACCCAGTCATCACAGTCGTCACTCCAGCCTCTGCGGGCATGCAGCAGACAGACATTTTGACCCTATCTCGAATTGCTGCTGAGCGTGATGTGGGCGGCGTGGCACTGGTACCACCACCAGTTAACTACTACACCAACACGATCTACAGCTTCCATACTTTCTCATCAGAAGTGCCAGCAGGGACCTCCATCCAGCTCGACCTCCATTACCTCAAGTAATGGTGCTGTAAGTGCACAACAGAGTCAAATTCACCCACGCCCATCCTCCACTTCATCTGGCATTGAAAGTAGCACCTCCACCACCAGCAGACATCACCAGTCCCCAGTTTGGGACTTCTTTAGTGTTAGCAAAAAGGCGGAAAACATGGTCGTTTGTTCGATTTGTAAAACTGTAGTTAGTCGGGGTAAGCTTGGTACCAACTATGGTACCGGAGGCCAGAGAGGTCATCACCAAAAACACCACACTATCATTTGGGAGGCGCACATAAGGAAGATCCGGGAAGCCAAAAGTACAACAAATCCAAATGTATCCATTCATATTGCATCTGATGATGACGAGGGGCTGACCGTGCAGGGGGGAAGTGAAGAAGCGACAGACATTTTTTCTGATATACCCAGTACCCCTGGCAGCAGCACTGCAGTGGTAGCGTCTATACCCTCTACCCCAGCAACATGTGTGAGGCACACTAAGAGTCTGGGAGAGACACCAATGCGTAAAAGTACATCAATGATCCTAACTGGGTTGAAGAAGTCTGGATCATCATCATCACATATGAAAACGGTCCAGACCACCATTAAAAGCATGTTTTGGTCGGAGGCGCCATTTGAACGCAACCACCCAACGGCACGTCTGTATAACGCAAAGCTGGCTAAAATGCTAGCGCTGGACCTTCTACCTTTTTCTTTTGTGGAAGGGGTGGGTTTTCTAGAATTTGTCGCAACAGTCTGCCCTAAATGGATGGTTCCTAGCCGTTCCTATTTTGCCAGAGTTGCGTTTCCAGCACTACATGAAGATGTGCTGGAAGTGATTGGGTCAGCTTTGCAGAAGAATGCTGTTCACACTATCCACCTGACAACAGACATGTGGACCAGTTGCCAAGCCGTGGATTACATGTGCAGCACTGCACACTGGGTCTCTTTTGCAGGGGTTAAAGAGTAGCTATCTGCAGGTGTTGACCTTGCCACAATTTTTCAAGCGAGTCGGAAACATGCAACAGTAGCCATGTTTGCCATGGAGAAATCTCATACTGCATTATACATTTTGGATGAGTTTAAGAGTAAGGTCTCTAAATGGCTGGTGCCAAGAAGTCGCATGATTGGTTATGCTTCCACGGATAATGGCAGTAATATAGTTAAGGCCATGCAAGATGGTGGCTACTTCAGAGTGAAGTGTTTGGCGCACTGCATTAACATTATTGTTCAAGATTTCTTGAAAAGAGAAGACACAGTCAGCAAGTTACTGACCACCTGCCGAAGAATCTGCACACATTTCAGCCATTCTTTTAAGGCCCGGAAGGAGATGAGGATCATTCAACGTAGCCGTGGAGTGCCAGTCAAAGGACTAATCCAGGAGGTGGCAACACGTTGGAACTCAACCTTCTACATGCTTGAACGTCTGTTTGAGCAGTACTTGGTAATCAATGAGTATGTCAATAGCATTAACATATGGTCTGCTGCTGTGAAAGACTTAGGCTAGAGCCTGAGGAATGGGACCTAGTTAAAAGCCTGACAGGCATGCTTCGTCCTTTTGAGGTCTTCACCCGTGAAGACAGCAGGGAGGACCGTAGTTTGGGCAAAGCTATCCCATTGTTGTTCATGCTAGAGCAGCAACTGAAGGCGGTGTCTTCAACGTTCCAAGCTGATGTTCACAAACAAGATGCATATCGGTTGCCGGAGAGCTTATTAAGCTGCCTACTTGTCAATGAAAGGCTTAAAAAAATACATTCAGAACAACATTATATTTGTGCCACTATTCTGGATCCACGGTACAAAAAGGCACTGCCCAGCAAAGTATTCATTCTTTTTGATGAAGAAGATGTTTCAAAGTACAAACATTGGCTAGATGTGTCAGCCACTCGGTTCGAAAAAGAGCGGCAGGAAATTGAAGGAAACGCCTCAAGTACTACTGAAGCAGCAGGCCATCCGGCGTCAAGGTCCACTTCTGTGGCCAAAGGCAGTCACTTTCCCTCATAGCCGTTACCGACAGCAGCAACAGTATCCTCGTTATCATCACCTGCACCAGGCCCAGCCCTAATATTGTCGGAAGCGGATTGGATAACTCAGCAAGGGTTTGCTCGCTCCAGTGTTGATGCAAAGGCAACACATAGTACGCAAAGTGGAGCACCACCCAGGGAGGCCCTTGAGTGGATGGTGCAGGCCTATCTGGATGACCCAACATAGGTCTACATTGATCGTGACCCATTGGTGTATTGGTATGGGAAAAGGCCTCACTGGCTACTGCTCAGCAGGCTGGCTATAAATTATTTGTCTTGCCCACTCGCAAGCGTGTCTTCGGAACGGGTTTTCAGTGCTGCTGGTGCCATTGTCACTTCAAAAAGGTCCCGCCTCTCGCCCAAAAATGTGGAGAGGTTAACAATGATCAAGATGAATCAGCACTTCATACCACCAGATTACAAAATACGTGAATCCATGCAGGAAGAAGAGGACACCAACTTAGGTGACCGAAGCTCTTCTCTTTTAGCTGACCTACCCCATGTTCAAGAATTCACAGGGTTTGAGGACAAGCTCTACTTCCCTGACAACTAGGATTGAAAAACTTACTTTTTGTTTTCTTCCGTCCTTTTTTACTTTTATTTCTGTGTGCCTTTCTTTGATTTGGAACTTTTAGCACAACAAAACTTTAATCACAACAAATCCATCAGCAGCACTGTCTTCGTCTTATGTTCCATATTGAAGGTGCCGCTGTCTGCATTCCTGAAGTTCACAAGTTCACAACTCAGTCATGCTCCTCTATCCTCCTCCTCCAGATTCCCCCTATCCATTTCCCTCAAGGCAGATGGCCGGATTCTGCAGAATCTAGAAACTGTCGCTTCAGTCCGTACACGAGTTTGATCAAAAGAAGTGGGTCTGGAATGACTCACTATGCTGACTGCACCTTCTGAAATTGACACAAGAGGCTGCCCTGTGGCCCTCCACTTAAGAATAAGATGATGACAAGTGCAACAGGTAATCAATGATGAGATGGCATGCAGTGGTGACACTGGATGTCTGGCTCTGATGAAAGCAATTGTTGTTTGTTTGTTGTGCATGGAGTGAATTCTATCTATGTGTTCTGTTATTATTATTTAATCTTTTACACACTAAATGTAACTCAAGTGTACTCTGTTACCTTGTTTACTACAAATTGTACTTGTACTGCAGGGGCCAGCCACTACGTTGCATTTTTTAATATGAAAAATGTCCTTGGACTCAGTGTGTAGACAACATTGATTTTGCCAATAACATACCATGATGATGATGATGAATCTTGATGATTAAAGTTACATAATATCTTTATTCTTTACACAGTCACTCACTGGGATGGATGGATCATCATCATTGTCGGTTTACTAAAGAAATATGGCAGTTTCGTGAGTGGCAAGACAAACAACAGGTAAACAAGTCAACAACAACCACAGCAGACCTACATGTCTGTCTAGTCGTGGTATGGGAGTGGTCGAGCCAGTGTAGTATATGCCAGAGACCAGACAGCAGTTCATGTAAAATTTTGGCTATGTGGCTTGCTGCATAAAATTAGATATGCTTTGTCGGGGGCGTGGCTAACCGAGCAGCGAAATGGCCGCTCTGTGAGCGAGCTCCGCCGGCTGCACACTAAAAATCCTGAAATGATCCTGTCTGACGCTGTTGAGGGACCCTGAATCGCGGATGGCCGAGCGCTGAACGACCTGGGGCACACTCGGTCGTATTTCTGTGCCATACTGACACCGGGCGCATGAGTTCTGGCGCTGACGACCTGGCCGACACAACCCACCAACTGCTGCGGAACCCGAGGCGGCGGCTGCTGCTCACCGGGCCCCGGGGATTATCGGGCCTATTCGGCTGTTCTATAACTGAACTGTAGGAGCCCCCGCGCCACTTGCTGAATCACCGCCGAGCTGAGGTTGCGGTGTCCGAGCCCAGCGGAGGGGATAGAAGCTGACCTTGAGCCTGCGAGCCGAACGGACGCCGACTCGAGGGTGCGGCCGCCATCTTGGTGAAGCGGTGCGGTGCGGAGCGCCGCCGCCTAAACACTCGGCTGGGTCGGTGAGGGACTGGGACCTGCTTAGCGATCCTCAGCACTGCTGCAGCCTGCTGGCCACGCGAAGAGTCGCCACACCCCTGGTGAGTGCACCCTAAGATCGGCTTCAGGGAAGATTAGGGGGACGCAGGCCCAGACTAAACGGGGCTCGGCTGGTGACCGTCGATGGGGGATTCGCCATTTACCCTGACCTGAGAACCACCGGCTAGAGCCGCACCCTCGCAATAGACATGTTGATGGGGATCGCCTGATCTGACACATAACGTATCCCCCCAAGTACACTTAGTTGGACCTTGTTCTGAGCTGGGCTCTCCGTGGTGGCAGACTTCACGGCACGCAGGAGGGGGTGAAAATACGCAACGATCGAGGTGGTGGACCCCCTAGTCCAAGATGGGAGGCAACAGAGATGCGAGACAGCCCAAGCTCACTTTTGAGCAAAAACAGAAGGCCAAACAGTCTCCGGCTGATCAGGAGGCAGCGACACCCCCTTCCACCAGTCCTACACCGGACATAGATTTTGGCGCCTTAATTATGGAGGTCCGTTCTAGCCTCAAAAGCATCGACTCCAAGTTAGATGCCATGGCCTCACAGCTGGAAGCGGTAAAGGCTAAGGTGGACACACATGAGACGCGCCTGGACCGACTTGAAAACAGGCAAACGAAATGCAGTGAGTTCCAGCAACAGACTAAACAACACATAACTAATATTGAGCGCGAACTGGAATTCATGCGAGCCAAGACAGATGATTTAGAGGCTCGTTCCCGCAGATCCAACATTAGAATCACAGGCATTCCGGAGACGGATAACACTGGGAAGATGGAGGTATTTGTAACGGATCTCCTGCATGAACTATTTGACCCCGACCTTTCCCAGGTGTTCACGGTAGAGAGGGCGCATAGAACCCTGGGCAAGAAACCACCGACGGGGGCCCCTCCTAGACCTATCTTGGCGAAATTGCTAAATTACCAAGATCGAGACCGTATCCTGAGACTGGCCCGGGAGAAAGGCAAGATCACCCACAAGGGGAACCATCTCTCATTCTATCCTGACTTCACCCCTATGGTCCAGGCGGCCAGGAAGGAGTTTATGCCGGCCAAGAAACTGCTGATGCAAGCTGGAGTTTCATACTCCTTATTATACCCGGCCAAATTGAAAGTACTACACGAGCAGGAAGTGCACTTCTTCACGGACGCGAAATCTGCCCTGAAGTTCGCCAAACACATTTGTGGGTCTGGTGCTCGCCGCAAGTCGCCTAGACTGGAGGAGGGCGCTGACCAGATGAGCGACAATGATTAAATATGTCGAAAATAGCTGGCCGAGTGCCCCCTTATATGGATCCTGTGTGGGCGACCCTAACCTCATCACGTAAGTTGGACACTGGAGTAGTTCGCTGCCAGTAGCCTGACCTATTTGCCCTGTCTGGGGAACGACCTGGAACCGAGTGAGACCCCGGGTCTAAGTCACTACTGTTTCCTATATTGGTTCATTAAGGGCACCTTCGCGAGACGGGCTATCTCTCGAGGGCTGCGGAACTCCTTGGATGTGCAGCCACCCCGAGCAATCGGGGGTGTAAGCCGGGAGCACCTCGCCCCCATGGGGTACCTCCCGTTGTTCTTGTTTCTACTTGACTGGAGTGCTGGTCTAGGCACGACAAGGGTTTTATCGCAACCTGATTGGGGGGTTGGCGTGGGTGGGGGGTGGAGAGGGTGGTTGGGTGTTTGGTTTTTTGTTTTGTACTGGTGCACAATAGACTATGACTTTGCTGGTGTGGTGCGCAAGGGGCCATTAGATGTATGGTGCGAGGGCTTTCCGAAAATGTTGGGGTTAGGGGCACTCAGATACTTCGACCAAGTTGCTGGAATGGGGGGGGTTAAGCTATGGACCTGGAACATTCGAGGGCTTGGGGACTACAAAAAAGCTAAATTGATGCATGGCGTACTGACCAGACACAATGTGGACATATGTTTCTTGCAAGAAACTCATATAAACGCGACTCCGTCGCCCAGGCTGAAGAACTCTAGATGGTCGCAGGTGTACTCCGCCATTTATTCTAATTATGCTAGGGGAGTAGCTGTCCTTATACGCAGAGGGCTGGATTGGAGGGAACATAAATGTGTGCTTGATAAGGAGGGCCGCTTTGTCATTTTGCATGGATCACTACAGGGTAAACCACTGGTTCTGGCTGCTATATATGGTCCGAATGTAGATGACCCGGACTTTTTTCGCGATGTCTGGGCACAAATTACACTGTTAGACTGTAGCTCGGTTGTGATTGGAGGGGATTTTAATGTTGTGTTAAATGATGAGCTAGACAGAAAAGGTGTGGCCAGGCCCACGCACGTCAGAGCAAGACAGGCAATACTTGATGTGATGGATGAGGGATTGCTGTCCGATGTGTGGAGAGTTAGACACCCGGGAGATAAAATGGGTACTTGTATCACATGCCATCATGCTGCTTGGTCCAGATTGGACTTTTGGTTGGTAACACCTGAGGTGGCAACATGGGTGGAAAGGGTCGACATCCAAGCTAGGTCGCTTTCAGACCATGCCCCCTGTGCACTAGAGCTGAAGGTTCCTGGCAGCACGAACAGGGCGTTTTCTTGGCGCTTGCTCCCGCATGCCCTTACAGACCAGGTGTTCACCGAGGAAATACGCACTGACATTGTGAATTACTTTAAAGATAACGAAGGATCAGCCTCCACGGAGGCTATTGTGTGGGACGCCTTTAAGGCAGTGATACGGGGACAGTGTATAGCCAGACAAGCGGGGGTACTACACGACATCCGCCGTTCTCTGTCACAGTTAGAGCAAGAGCTGAGGGAGTTAGACCTAGCCTTCTGCCGAGACCCGACACTAGAGCTAGCCAGTAGCCTTAAAGCCAAACTGCTCATATTCAATGAGGAGGCGCAACGAGAAGTAAAATGTCTGGGTAAACAAGCTGAAGCCCGCAGATACGGGGAAGGAGACAGGCCGAGCAGAACTCTGGCCAGGTTGATCGCCCCTCGATCGCAAGCACATCACATACACACTATCCACGACAGCGCAGGCACCCTGGTGGTGGGCCAAGAGGCAGTCTTAAAGGCCTTCACTGATTTTTACTCATCCCTCTACAAGGCTAAACAGACGGAAGTCCCTGATTCCCTAGATAGCTTTCTTGATTCTATTGCCCTAGTTTGGTTCAATGATAACCACAGGAAATACATGGACCGCCCCGTTAATGCTCAAGATATAGCACAGGTTATTAAGAGCATGCCATCGAACAAAGCCCCTGGCCCGGATGGGCTGACGACTTCCTTTTACAAGACTTATGTGGAGGAATTGGCCCCGAAGCTGCACTCGCTGTTTGCTGAGGCCCTCGAGCTGAATTCACTACCTGACTCGATGCGCGAAGCTCTAATCATCACCCTACTGAAGCCCGACAAAGACAGCATGGCACTTGACTCCTACCGTCCCCTCTCCCTCATAAACGTTGACGCTAAGATCTTTGCTAAGGTCATCGCAGACAAGCTACAACCGTTCTTACCCATCATAGCTCTCCCTGACCAGTCCGGGTTTATCCCGGGCCGCGCGACTTCCCACAACCTCAGAACTCTTTTCTCCGTCTTACACTATCTACACCTGTCTGTTCAAGCTGCGGTGGTGTTCCTCGATGCCACCAAAGCCTTTGACTCCTTGGAGTGGCCCTACTTTTTCAAAATCTTAGGAAGGATGGGGTTTAGTCATAACTTCATCACGCTCATAAAACTGCTATATGATGCACCCAGAGCGCGGGTGAGTGTGAATGGCCTGGTGTCCGAACCCTTTAACATCTCCAGGGGGACTAGACAAGGGTGCCCACTGTCTCCACTCCTTTTCGCTATTGCCATGGAGCCGCTCGCGGCCAGAGTTCGTCAACATCACACGGCGAGGGGGATAGGATTCAGCTCCCGGAGTCTGCTGATCTCCTTATATGCAGACGATGTTACTCTGTACGTTAAAGATCCCGCTGACAACATGAACCCACTGCTCTGAGAATTTGTGCGTTTCGAGGGTCTGGCTGGCATATCAATCAACTGGTCAAAATCTGTAGCATTCCCCCTAACTGACGCAACTACACAACCTCCCTCGGACTATCCCCTGAGGTGGGAACCTGATGCGGTGAAATACCTGGGAATCTGGGTGAGTCGGGACATGCAGGAATTATGGTCCCTGAATTTCGGGAGAGTGGTTGACTGGCTTGAAAACAAAGTAGAGATCTGGAACAGGCTCCCCCTCTCCCTGGTTGCACGGATCGCCTTGGCAAAGATGGTAGTACTCCCCAAATTTCTATATTTATTTGTCAATGTTCCGATACCCATGACTGCACATTTCCATGCACGTGTGAGATCACTGCTTTTGAACCTGGTGTGGGCCGGGGGTCAAGCTAGATCTTCCTGGGCCCTGCTAACCCTCCCGCTACGGCAGGGTGGCCTAGGAGCGCCAGATCTAAAACTATACTCGTTGTGCGCACAGGCGCAGTTCCTACATTTCTGGGTCTTCCCCACCCCATACCAGCCACACGTGGTGGTGGAACTGGCCGCTGTCGCCCCATCGCCTCTACAGGTGGCGCTATATGGCAGGGTTACACGCCCATCGAAAGACATAGACACAGTGGAAATGATCCGCTGGTCTTGGCGCGAACTGCGGAACCGGGCGAAACTTCCCTTGCTCTACGCGCCATCAATCCCATTACGTGGTAACCCGATGCTACCGTGCCTGTGCACCAGAGGTGACACCATCCTGCTCCGAGGGAAACGCGTAACGACATTTGCTGATCTCTATCCCGATGGGAAATTCGCTGAGTTGCAAGTGCGAGAGGACGGCCAACCTGACTCCTTCTCGGATGCACTGCTACACCACTCCCTTCGGGAGTCATGTAAAAAGCTATGGCCCCAATTCCCTGAGGAACCGCCACAACTAGATGCACTCCATAATCTGCTGTCAAGACCGTCCCCCGCGAAGCTAGTCTCTAGACTCTATAACTGCATGCAAGAGCAGGCCCCGATCACTGTGCCAGCGGCCAAACAGGCTTGGTCTGCCGACCTGGCCGACCCCCTCACTGACGACACATGGGACTACTGCTGTGCACAACTCTCAGCACTGTCTCCGAATTATAGGTTAAGACTGGTCCACTTTAAGTTCCTGCACAGATACTACCGCACACCGACACTGTTACATCGCATGGGCATCAGGGCGGATGCATCGTGCTGGAAATGTAGTGGGGCGGATGCATCCTTCCTGCATGTGGCATGGGACTGCCCTAAATTGCATGAGTACTGGTCGGCCGTCTTCACTGCAATTAACCAAATACTACACAGAACTGACGAGCCCACTCCGCTCATAGGCCTGTTAGGTTATGTGAGGGACACTGAGCCTTGTGACCGGAAACTGCACGCGCTACTACTCCTTTATGTGAAACGTCAGGTGGCAATAAACTGGGGCCGCAGGACCTTACCTGCGTTCGAGGCGTGGATTAAAGACGTGACTTATGGTCAAACGCAACTAACGCATTACTGGGAGTCGATGCCCACCGCTACCAGGCCTAAAGACATTTGGGAACCGTTCCTCCAGTGGGCCAGAGTGAGAACGGGCTCTGCTACCTCTGAGGGTTCCCCTGACGTGGGCGTATCTGACGACATGGGTTGAGGTCCCTGGACTGCGTACACTCTTTCTCCGGTGGGTTGCTTGCTATTTGAGCGAATGCGCCTCGGAGCTGCGAAACGCCCTACCCCTACCCTGGCTGTAAGCCACCAAGCGCCTGCCCGACCTAACATTATGCCCCATTCAATGATTACGCGACCCACTGTCTGATCTGTCCCCCCCCCCGCCTTACAGGAGATACCTGGAGTGCTCCTGACACTGCCCCTGCCACAGGTTTACATCCTTACACGACTGCCTGCGCCTCGCACTCACGGCCCCGCGTTTGCCAGTTACGATATGTAGTTATTGATTCCGCTAAGCACCACGAACGTTCTTTGTTACCCTCAAGTTGTTGTGGGGGGTTGGGTGAAAAGGTGCCCGCAGATTTGTCTATGCTGAACTGATGTTTAAATAAGCCATGGCCACCGTGCTCGTCACTAAGATGAGGCGATGCCCAGTGATTGTGAGATCTTGACTGTTTGCGGCACCAACTACGAAAAATGTGAGACTATGTGCTTTGCTTCCGTTGCACTGTATGTTTAACTACCTTTAAACTGTTTACAGGCATCCCCAGTTACGACATCACCAGATACGCTGGAAAATCCCTTGCAGTGGACCTGTAATTGATTAACACTTATACGCATCGCGGCCTGCCTCCGGGTTGTTGGCATGACGCAGTGTAACATTTCTTTAAGAGCAATAAATGTCTTCCACCAAAAAAAAAAAAAAAAAAAAAGATATGCTTTGTCTGTCTGTGTCAAAGAGGTATGCTACATCATCAGGTTGGTTCACTCAGTGGTGCTTGCCTTGACCGTCTGGATGGCCCTGGCCTGTTGTGTGCAATTACTATCCTTGAAAAGGAGACGAGTACGCACTTTAGAAATGATGCCTGTATGTAATACTGTCGCCTCTGAAAGTGTTATTTTTGCACTACACACCGTACCTTATATTTTTTTCTCAGTGCTGTTTTAATATCCCTTCCTGTTTTTCCATCAACAATTATAGGCCGGCTTTTACCTTGTGCCATGGGAACAACATCAATCCGCAATTCCTCATCCGGCAGGCAGGCAGTGGACAGTGTGTCTGGTCACCAAGATTGATTGACGGAGCGTCAGATGGATGGAGGAGTACCGCGAAGAAGAAGAATGGCTGGATGCATGCAACTTCCTAAATTGAACAGGAAAACAACAACATACAGTTACAGTATCCTCTTCACTTCTCCTTATCTTTTAAATAACCTATTGTTGTGAACTTCTATGAGTGCGACTCTCTGCTTCAAATTCATACCTACAGCTATTTCATAACTTTCTTTGCTATTTTTAAAACTAATGTAATGTACTACTAAGTAATTCTCTCTGAGTGAAATTGCGTGATTACAGCAGCCCTGTACTGTCTAATAGTTTAGTACTACTTAGTAAGTTGTAGTTAGTACTACTTTTCAGTAACTGAACCATCCATTTAGCAAACAACTTCATGCATGCACTTCATTTATGTCCCTTAAAAGATTTATGGATATCTTCGTATCCAAAGATTTGTTTTTCTTCATTTGTTGTTTGTCCATTCTGTGTTTTTTTTCCCTCTCGCTTCACAAAACCTTCCCAAAAATCCCCATTCCCATCCAATTTTCAAACCCTAACCCTCTTCCCCTGGGCTGTGTGGTTTTCATTGAGGTGTGACTAAATGACAACAATAATTCCACACATTTGCTGGGGAGGATAAGGTCAAAGCAACTGAAAATAAATTTCAAGGATGGTGAAGGAATCCGAGGATATGTTCTTACTGTGTACTGTACTATCTATCGTACTGTTCTAATGCTACGCTCAGGCCACTCAATGTTTCATTTCCTTCTTTTTCATATGCTGCTACTGCCAGTGTGTACCACTACTGCTACCAGCACAACGATGACATTTCATCCGTCCAGGATTCCATTCCATACCCAACCTTAATCGGCATTTGCCATGCAGCCAGCACTGTGCTTAGTCCTATTCTCAAGCACGAATCACAGGTAAGATAAGCATTTTGGGGAGGTAGAATAATGGGCTAGGACTCGGAGGAGAGGAGAGACTGACAGTAGTACTAGTAAAGTACTAGTAGACCAATTGAATTCACTAACTCTGTTAGTGGCACTTTTGTAAATTTTTTGGACCTTTTAGATAATTCATGCTGGTAAGTTTGAGGAAACCAAACATTTCAATGTCCTGCAAAAAGTCCCTCAGAATCCCCAACTCCCAATTCCCACCCCCCAACAGTCTTTAAAAAAGGGGCAAGGGACACAGTCTCTTCCGGTGGTGTGCTGTGGACAATTGGTCCCTCAGCTCTCTGCGGAGGTCCTGGAGCTGGTGCTTCTGCTTCTCCACCGTGCGCTCCAGGTAGTCCACTCAGCGGTGTAGCCGGCGAAGGTGTGCCATTCAGGCTCTGCGGGCGGGCACCTGCTGGTTTTGTTGCAGATGAGCGGCGGCGGCGGGAGGCTGCTGGCTGGTGGACCTGGGGCATTGGAGGAGGATGCAGCTGTTGTCGCCTCCTCCTCCTGTTCCCGAGCCTACAGCCAGCGATATTTAGCACAAATGGCCTCCAGTTTCCGGGCCCTGGCCCGGACAGCCATCTTCTTTCGGGTGAGCTTTTGTGGAGCATCTATATGAAGAAAGAAAGAGAAATACTGTAACCAAAACTCTTTAACAATTACACGAAATAATTCAACAGAAAGTTGTCTCACAGTAACATTAGCAACTTGCAAGCACAGTTTAACATTTTGGCATATATCTTTCCGCCGTCTTTGTAGGCCTGTAACATTAGTTGGAGTTTCAGGAATTCTACTAGCAGCACTATGGACTCACTACATAGTCAGAGAGTCAGAGAGTACACCAGTCTTCTTCTTTTTTTCTCTAGTTTTGCAAAAGAAATTACTTGTACGCGAACTTGTGGTAGCCGGCATAATACCAGCTCAGTCAGCTTGCACCCAAGAAAAACAGACACAAGCCATGATGACGTAGACTCGCATTACTTTAAGCAGTACATGCAGGTGGGGATAGGGAAGCTCTTACTTTTCTATAGGTGTGGCACTGGCCATACTTGGTTACATCAAGGGCTACTGCTCAATGTAATTTATATTTCGCACTGCCCCCCCCCCCCGGGCCTTCAGTACTACAAAAGGAAAATTAAGATTATTAATTTCTGATCATGTATCCAGCCGATCACATAATCTTTGCTTATATGATGGATGACTTTAGGTGTTTTGTTGTGATGGATTGAGTGAAAAACAGCGATAGTCCACCCATGATTGACACAGCTGAAAGAAAATTATTAACATAGGGAGTGAGTGTGCAACCCATAATTGCCAGAGGAAGGGAATTGACTGGATATAATGTCAACTATACATGAATAAATATACAATATATGCTGTGCTTGCAAAGTAAACTACTGTACTGTTAGTCAAGGGAGAATTCCTGAACAATCACAACTTCTAGTATTTGGATTTCCTCTGCTTTGCTACTCTGGCACGGACATGCTGTTCAAACAAAGTAACACTCTTCATTCACTGAGCGTCTGCTCTACATACACCTCTGCTATCTATGAATAAGAAGATACCATCCAGGCTTCCAAATTAAACGTCTATCATTCTTCTTAATGTCTCAACTGTACCAACCTTACTTTTTCTCAACAACCAACTAACCCCCTTTTCATTTTATTTGGTAAACCACCGTCTTGACTTGCATTTCAGTTTCACCCAAATGATATATTGCAATGCACACCACACATGCATTTTCTAATTCACCCACACAGGCAGTTATCTTTTCTTTCTCCTCCAACCATCCTTGCTTCAAGCAGCCATGCGTCTGATTCCTTCCTATCAGCCACCTCTGCATGCATTCAAAAACACGTATCATTCTTTACAGTCATAAATATTACGACTCGCTCGTCCTTCCTTACACCCTTCTTTCCCTTTTAGTTCATCACATCCCTCAAGTTCATCTGATCTGACTTGGCTTCATTATAAAAGTTTCACAGCTGAGTTGAAGTCAAATAGAGGGGGTCATTGCTTACTCGAGAACTACCACCGCTAATGCTATGGCTAAGTCAAGGGTGATTGGCAAAAATGTATTTCTAAATTAGTAACTGTTCAAGTACAGTGAACTTCTACTAGTGTACTGTCTACTGTACAGTACATCCTACACCCCTTTTCGAGTCATCCTACTCTAAAATGTCAATAAGTAAGGAGTATAATAACTTACCACCGTCCGCCGCTGCTGGGCCATCCCCCTCAGCTCCTCCTGATGGCACTTGTGGCACTGCCGCATACACCCCTGGAGGGGACCCCTCCGCGCTGCTGGCCCCGGCACTGGTGGTGGGAAGTGCCGCATCCGATGTTGTGATGACGCCTAGAAAAAACATGTCATATTTTTAGATGCCATACACCACTCCCTATTTCGTCTCGTAATGGAGGAGAAAATGTTATACATAAACTCTTTTTAATTATTGGAACTGAAAAAAAGTCACGGTTTTGGGGAGGGTGTTAACTTATATGCTTAGCCATGACATGCAACACTTTTTGGTACAACTGATAAATGCTTGCTTTTTAACGTGCAACATTTTTCTAATTACAGACAGAACCACCTACTCCTCATCACCACCAGGAGGACTTGAAGTTCCAACAAGGTGAGGGCTCCCGAGTCCCGCACAGTTACTATTAATAATTAGATGTGTTAAGTTGAAGTATATACTGGGGAAGGGTGTTTAAACTTTAACGTCATCTATCACCACTGCTCGATGGGAATACTGCGCTATTAAAACTAAATTCTTTTTTTTATTTCTTATTTGAAAATAAAACTTTAAAACTAAAAAACACTGTGTGGTTTTTGTTCACGAGTGAGTGAGCGGAAGGGTTTGCAGTTGCACTACTGCACTTTGCAAGCATGCTTCCGTGACTCTGATAGGTCGGGACTCGGTAGTCTTCTTCTGCACTTCTGGGTCGTATAATCATTGGTCAGACACACTAGATAGTCGGTCAGGGGATTGGGGGTTCAACTCTTGTTCTGACTGAGGTATGTGGAAAGTCGAACTGCACCTATCATCAACAATGTCCTATTTCTCTTGTCCATACTTCTGTATGTGCAGAATAGTCCCTGAAACACTAGCGGTATGGTATGTGCTACTATCAAATCAAAAAGACAACTACTAGCTTATTCTTGGTGGACATTGACATTTTGTTGTTGGAAATTGTCAAAGCACTAACATTAATAGGACTGGAATAGACAGCAAGGGCAACCCAGAGGACTGCACTCAGTGCCTCTAGAGCTATTGCTGGATCAGAGTTTTGTTTAACACCGTTTGCCGACTGGGCAAGCTTAGCTACCTACACAGACCGACTCATAATAATAGTAAATAGTAGTAGCACAGAGAGTGATGGTAGAGGCAGGATAAGAATGTAGAAACAGTCTACAAGAAGATCAAAGACTATTTTGTAAAAAATAGAATTAGGAAACAGTTTGGAATGAATAGGAGCTGTAAAAGTTAGGGAAGTATAATTATTAATATTAACAACAGAACAACTTACGGGGGCCAGCAGAAGAGCCTTCAGAGGACCGATCCTGCCCACCTTGTTCCACCGGAATCTCAGGTGTGGTCGTCTTGCCCCTGGGAGGTGCTGATGATCATGAAATAAACACAAACATGGATGATTGTTTTTTTGAAATATTTGATTTCTTTGACCACAATCTAAAATTATCTCGGGGAAACAAATTACCAACAATTGTTGCACTACATGTATATTGATTGACCTATCTGATCTGGTCAACTAGGATAGATAGTACAGTATTGCTGGCTTTGCAGACCGTCTACTTGGAAAGTTATGTAAATCACTAACTAACAACAAAAAAGTACTACTACGACTGCAGCAATCAGCAGCATGCGACGTGACAGACACAGTCCGTCATCATGTTTGCAGACCACTAAAAAATGTCCTACTACTAAATAACAAGTCATAATATACTCAACCTATCAATCCACCACTATCTCTTCTTAGTGGCAGCAGGAGTACAAAGGAAGGACGAGACTTGAGTCTCTAGTCTCTCTAGCATTACGCAGTACTGCTCAAATAAGCACTAAGTTGCAAACAAGTAAGCATAGTAGCAACGCCACTGAGCAGGCGAGCACATGCAACCGCAGAAGCTATTTAAACATTAATTTACCTGCAATGTAATGGAAACGGCAGCATTCTTGCTCTTCGAGAAAAACATATATTAGCAATATAACACAGAGCAGAAGAAAACGAAGTAGTTATTAAATAGCTACTCATCAAGGCCAGGGATCTCCACGCCTAGCAGGTCGAGCTGGTCCTGCTCCCGGTCAAGGAGGTCAGCCCACCGGTGCGTCGCCTGATGGTAGGTGTGCCGGACCCCCGACTCCCTACACATGGCCCGGCACACCTTATCCCACAGCTGGCGACACGCCCGGAGGCCATACCCTGAACCGGGCCTGCCACGGTCTTCGGGAGGTGGCGCTGAACATAAAAGATAAGTGCGGCCACCTCCACCGCGCTGAAGATCTCCCTGGCTACTACTTGCTCCCCCCTTAATCGCCCGCAAGGGATCCGGGTACGGGGTGCGGGACCCTTCCCCTTGTTCTTCCCGGCTCCCTTTGCCATGGTCCTGGACAGGAATGGAAATAATAGAAAGAGAATAGAGAAAAAGTAAATAAAAGAAAAGAGTTAAAAAGTAGTTTAAAAGTAACCAAAAGAAGAAAAAACACAAAATATAGATGTAGAAAAAGAGAGGGATAGATAATGGGCAAAAAAGATCAAAAAAAGTTCAAAGAAACAAAGGATTGCAAAGATTAGGGGAGGATTGAAAAAGCATGCCCAGAACCATAGCAATGAATGAAAAACAAGATGGCCGCGCCCATTGAGGACCAAGTGGGTAAGTTTGCGCAATATTTCCCCCGCGAGCACGCAAAAACGCACGCGACCTTGTAATCTTGCCCCGTGCACAGCACAAGAATGCAACTAGCGCCCGGAAACGGAAATACGCAACGCAAACAAGATGGCCGTGCCCATGTACGACCGCATGGGTAAATTAGCGGTCAGCGCGCTGAAAGCGGCCTGCGAACACGCAAAGCGTCCAACGAACACGCAAAAAAAATTGGGCGAATTCGCAAATTTCGCCCATACTTAATTTTTAACCAACAGCCACTAAGATATCAATTCAACAAAATGGCACGGGTTGACAGTGTGACATCATACACCCTTTGTCCATATAATGACATCACAAAAAGTGATATCAACTACTTGTGACACAAATGATATCACAGGAAAGCTATGCTTTTTCACCCTGATGCCATCACAGGAATTGACATCTTGCAGCATTTACAAAAACAACTATTAGGGGGCAGATTTATTTCAGATCACAAAAGTGACAAATTGAGGCATTTGGTGGATTTTCAAGACTTGCGTCCTGGCCAATACATTCAGTGCTTTTGGCAAAATAGCCCCTAGGAAGTAGAAATGTCAAACAAGTAAATTCTTTGACAATGTGATATAAGACAGTGAATCGATGGCTGCATTGTAAGGTGGTGCACATATGAAGTGTGACAGACTAAACAAGCTTATCCATAATTGTATTGGAAACAGGTAAACATATGCCGCAGGCAAGTACTTTGTTTTGAAAAAGAAATAATGCATTCTAATTAGTGCAGTGAGCAGATTTTATCCTTGCCTTCTAGGAGGCTGTGGGTATTGATCCTGGAGCACTACCTCTCTGATGACACCTCCACTGGCTTCATTGATCTGAACCTCAGTGTTGCAGGTTCGTTAGTTTTCCCTCAAAGTTTCTGCTACAGGCCAGGCCAATGACTATGATGCAACACTGGCTGCATTGAGCCAGGAGTTGGTGGTTCAATCCAATCCTGACTATAGGCCTGATTTAGATTCCAGCCGACGGGTTACTCCATCACAACGGTGACGGATATCCCGTCCGCAGAAATTGAAATCCCGTAGTCTAGTATGGGATTTATATTTCAGTGGATGGGATATCCGTCACTGTTGTGAGAGAGTAACCCGTCCACCGAAATCTAAATCAGGCCCTATGAGTGATTAATCCTGAAGTTGGCAACTCATGTGGCTTAAAACCAATTAATATCTGTCTGTATATGTGTGATATTTGTATAGCACAAATATAATGAAAGAGTGTAGTGCATTACAAGATCTTATAAATGTGGATACAGTCTCTGAAAGATGAGAGAAGTAGCTTTAATCTGTGAGTGGAAAAGCACTGTTTCTTTTTCGAGATGTTTTTTTCTTTTAAGAAATGTTTCTTTAGATATTTCCTAAATTGGAGCAAGGTTGGGGTGGTCTTGATGGACAGAGGGATATTGCTCCAGATCCTATCTACACAAATGAAGGCAATCTGCTTGTCATCCATGCATGCTGAGCTGGTGAGCACTGGCCAAATCACCAACCAGCAAGAGGACACACCCTTAAATCTCCAAGGGATTCAGCTCTATGAAGCTCATACATCTCATACCAAGGGAGTTGCATTGGCCTTTGCAGAACAAGCTCAGGATTGGTAACCGGCGTGAATTTTTATAGGTTCAGCCGTCACACATGGTGGTGCCTTCCAGTGAGAGAAGTGACTACCCCCCGGCTAAAGAGCCATGCCACAAAGACATTGTGCCTCAGCCTAATATTGTGAGAGATCCCTCCTTTGTGCTGTGGTACCAGAATATTAATTCCAGAATATCATCTGACATAAATATCATGTCCTAAATATATTTTACAAAAGCGTCACTCCATCAGAGTTTATTAAAGAAAATCAACACCCAATGGGGTGATATTTTTGTAAACAATATTTACTCAGTCTTTCTTATATGGTTTTCTGGCATCCAACTTCCCTTGTGTTCCATTCTGCCCAGCAAAAGGGAAGAAAAGCTCTGCCCTTGGGAAACCTTACCATTTTTCTTGGTGCCAATCCTCACAGACCTACCTATCATTCCCCAGACCAGGTGTGTGTCTTGTGAGCAGACACAGCCTGAAGGTGATAAGTAAAGATGAAACCAAGGTTGCTAGGGATGAGTTAGATCTTGAGTTGGAGGAAACCTGGACATGATCACATATTTGCTGCCGGAGCCGACAGCGCAAAAGCCAACAACTCAATGAAAATGCAGAGTCGGCCAGTCACCACTCTGATTGATAGCAATGCCTCTGTACGTGTCACAGCAAAGAAGGATTTCAGATCATAGCCAGGATTAAGTTCACATCACTTAGAACAGGACAGACTTTGACACAATAAATTGAATTGCTGCTGGCATGCTGACGGTGTACTTGTGCTTCTCCTCTGTCCTCTTACCTTCCACGCTAGTGTTTAACTGTTTAAGTGGTAGTGTTTTACTCAACAGTCATGCTTGTTGGCTGCAGCCGGAAGAGGCTCCGACTGCCTTCAGGATTGTTAGTCCTTATTTTTAAAAAGAGCATACCAGACAGCTCAAGCTTATGGTTGCAAAAGATATATTGTGGGCTTACCCAAATCATACAGGGGCTTCCAGCCCACCCTTTGCTTATCACTGGTTCCCTTTACTCTCACTCTCATTTGCCTGCTTCTTACTCAATGGCTTTTGATGCCCCAGCTTGTCAATCTCTTGTTTGTCCCACCAGTGGAGCATAGCCTCTTTACTATTGCTGCTGCCGTTCCTGGTTTTTCTTTTTGCTGCCACAAACAATGACATACAGAGGCTCAGGGAAATCGCATACTCTTGGGAAGCCAAGGTGTTGTCTGGCCGGGTAGCGCACCCATGGACTTTCTGTGGCAGTGAAGTAGTTGCTCAGGAAGAGTGAAAGAGTAGAGTAGTGACACATGCAAGGAGAAAGCACAGCATTGAGCCACATGAAGAAAGCCCTGTCACCTGTAATTGTTCATATTTAAATAATTTTAACATGTTGCGTGCGTCGGACAGCCACTCATTAATATGCCCTCACCGCAGCGAAATTTGCGCCACGGTCAACGGGTTAAGACCTTTGAGGCCTTTGAAGCTTAATGTGAATAAAGAAGACAGTAAACGCTTTGCTTTAGACAAAATTAGGGTGAGCGGATGAAAACAGGAGGCGAGCAGTGCCAAAAGGATCATTTTCCATGCTTTCAACTTAATGGTGGTACTGTGTCTGGATGGCAGATGACATTATCTCCGTCACCCAAGGGACATCCGCCTGCCATATTTAGAGTTGTCCAAGGGCCTGCAGACAACTCTGTACATTGACAGGAACAGCAGTCATTTCAGTTTCTGTGTATATATGTGACCCTGAGGAATTATAAACATGAATACAAATGGAAAGCTTCATGCAACAAAGAGGAAAAAATAGATGAAAAAATAAGGTAAAAGAACAAGTAATGGAAGATGAACAACAATTAAGGAGAGACCAGGATGAAGAATCAGAAGGCTCAAACTAAATTTTTAATTTTATAAAGCAAACTTTGAAGAGAGGACTGCAAGTCAGGGGAGGCATCTTTGGAGTCAAGAAAGGGGAAGAGGAGATGGCCCCTTCACCCAATAATCACCAGTTAGTGTGCCTACTACACCCGCTGCAAGGGCGAAGCCCAATCCAAGGGAGGGTCCGTCTTTGGTCGTCAAATACTCATAAGAGTCCTGGCTGGGCCACATCTCTTGACTTGATATTATAAACTTAAGGTACTGTTGGAGATATTTGTTTTCTTTCTTCATCCTCTGTTGTGAATTGCAGCTAGTGTGCTTTGTAGTTTGGCTTGGGAAAGAAAGATGAAAGCGTCATCTGAGATTACGGCTCCCAGAGGGTGTTTTCTAGGGGACAATATTTTGATACCTTTGAAATTTGAGCCCCTAATATCCTGTAGTAGTAGGAGTGTATCTAATGTCAAGCTAAATTCATAATCTATTTCATTCTTGAATAGTACATTATGGGCAAAAAGAAACTAACAAGCACCAGACTGTAAAACCTAAAAGCCGCACCCTGGACTAATTTTTAGCTCCGGCTGTAGGGATCATCACAAAAGAGATTGACCTTGCAGAAAGGTGCCTGTCATTGGATTTGAACATGCCCCTAGTTGTTTTACCATGGAGAGGATTCAACAAACAGGCTTTGGGTGTCAATCGTACTGGCAGCCCACCACACGAGTCTAACTCAGCTGTCCTAGACTGTTCTCATCTCAGCCAGGCTGGCCCCTTTCCCAACAAGAATCAAAAGGCTAGGTCAACCTGAAGCCCTGAGTGATCTATCAGCTAATGAACCTTTAAATGTTCTGCAGGGCAATACCGTAGGGACAATAAGGGCAGATATGGATGGCTCCAACTGGGATACATTTTTCTCGACTTGCATGATCATGATTGAGTCTTATGTCAGGCCATTGGTGGAGCGCTTAGATGCCCTGGAAAAAAGAAATTGCAAATGTGACACCATCACAAAGAGGTGGTTAACCATTGCACAAGGAAGATGCTGCCTTTTCCAATGATGTCAGCCATTGACCCCAACAATGGCACCTTGGTCCTCAAAAGCCCTCCACTTCCAGGCAGAAATGAGCAAGCCCCACTGGCATCTGTAGTGCAAGGAGAGGAGGCCACAACTAGAACAATTCTGGAAATAGAGATAATATTGAAGAACCTGGACAATCACGGAAAGAGTGCCTTGACAAGCAGAAATATAAAAGGATGTATGACATTACAACGCGGTCTTTACATCGCACTACCATTACAACGCTTGTTTTACAACGCAAGTCATTACCACGACTTGCTCTGTAGGGTGCTGGACTTAGGAATAGTAAGATTTACTATTCCACCACCAGCCTACGTACAGTAGGGAAGGTGTTGGAATAGTAAATCTACTATTCCTTAGCTTAGAGCGCCCTCCAGCGCAAGTCGTGGTAACAACTTGCGTTGTAAAAGCAGCGTTGTAATGGTAGTGCGGTGTAAAGACCGCGTAGTAATGGATGTTCCCCATACAAAACCACTAACCCCCATGTTTAACCTTCACACAGGAGCATGCCATTATGTGTCTCCTATGGCCAATGATCCCGACCAGTAGAAAAACAAGGCGAGCCACTGGTTCTCTAAATATGTCTATTGTAATATCTCAAATTATTCAAATATCCTATTTGTGAGAAGAGTGAGCTGGTTAGACACCTCAAAGAACTGTGTAGTTATAAATTTTAGATATCTAGCTCTGGCACGCCACCTTCTTTACCAAACCTTTGCTCACCCCTACACAGATAAGTGTATAAGTCTTTTTCCTGCGGGTTTTCTCTATAAACATTTGCAGCAGTTACCAGTCACACATCATGGGGCTCATAAATCAGCACCCTTTCCTCACTGTTACAGCACCGACTCCACTCCCTTTCAGAATTGAACGATAAGGATTGACAAAGCAAGTGTAGCAATGTCCACATATACTTGATACCTATGATTACTGGAAACCCTCCTGTTTCCTTGCAGTGCTAGCTGGCATCTAAGGGGAAGGGAGCGGGCAAGTGCATGCTTATAAAATAAAAAAACAAAAAACTTTACTCACAGGACCTCCTAGCTCTGGACGTCCTTGTTGCTACTGCAACCCGGACACTAGGAACGCCCTTGAACAATCAGGGCGCTACTCTCACCAGCATGAGAGCAGCGTCTTGATTGGAGGGAGTGGCCTCACTTGGCGCTCCACAGTGCTTCGGAGGCATTCACTCACTGTAACCCAGCAGTGTTAAGACATCTGGGTTAGAGATATGTAAAGTGTGCATGTGTGGCTGGTGTCGCAAGACAACAGGCCAAAAAGACATGCACATTTTAAACAGTGCAAACACAGCTGCCCTCCTCCCAGCTGCTGTCACTCAGCAGTGGCCCCATCCCCGTCCCCGTCCTGACGGGCTGTTTATGGCGGGGGTGAAAAATAAAATGGTAAGGAATTATCATTTTATTTTTCATCTTGGGGGTATTGAAGTGAGGCATCGCTCCTTCGCTCCAACAGAGGAGTCGCCCCTGTTTCCTTGATTGTTCAATTTGACTCCAGCAGCAAGGTGCCATGCCTCAACTTGATTTGTTGTAATATAGCTTGTATTGCTTCTAAAATTGCCAATGAAGATTGGCTTAATTATGTCAAACGGCAATATTATTGGGTTACCAGAAGCCTGGCCCACTGAGGGTATTGTATGGGGTGGCTATCACAGTCATTATACACCAGCTGATCCCTTCGCAACAGACAGAGCCAAGGGGTGGTTAGTAACTTTTCTTTGGGCGTCCTTGGCCCTCAAGGTGGTGCTGTTTTACTTTTACACAGGGGTATTCAAATTCTCTTGATCTTTCAATCAGTGCCTAATTTGTAAAACAATAAGTGACATGGCCCTCATCAGGATGCCATCACGGCGTACACCACCCCTTTTCACCGCCAGTAACAGTACCTACACAACTAAAAACCATCACACTACTATAGGTGAGACATTTCAGATTGCCAAAGCCCCCAAAGCTATAAGAATGGCTTTGGTGGCTGGTATTCGTTCTTTTTAATGTATATCGAATTAATAGACAACTGTTGTTTTGCTCATCTTTTAATTGCACAAGCAGCAGATGTCGTAAGTGCCGGTGTTGACAGTTAAGTGCCGGTGCCAAGCATTAGAAACCACCGGCTCAAATTAAACACTGCTTTCAATCTATTCATTTTGATTTTCTTCTGATAAACTCTTATAATGTTGTAAACTGATGAGACAAATGTTGCAACATCTATACATTGTTCACTGTCACTGGGATTTTGAAGTAACAGTCCTCCTCTATCCTAAAATGTTTTAATGTAATCATGGGGTGCTTTAATGCAAAGATCGGATCCAGTACCACCTTTTGGAATCTTTTTTCCATAAGATACACAGTAATACACCAATCCAAAATGGATGTAAGGGCAGCTAAACTTTATAAAAGTGTATTTGATTTTCATCAAAGCAGTTATGTCGAAATGTTGGGTGAGTTGAATAAACAAACTCCAACTTTCATTGGCCTGGTACAAGGAACTATGATCAATTACATATTTACCTCATGATCCGTTTACCCGTAAATTCAATCTGGGGAAACCATTACAAATAGCTACAGTGATCACAAGCCTAACAACTTAGAGCCCAATTTATATGTTGGTGGAGGGGGAAATTTGTTGCAATGGCGACGGTGTTCCCGCCCAACCAACATAGTGGTCCGTCCACACCATTTTCAAAGCGGGCGGACATAAAGTTTGGTCCCAGCGGTGACTACTCTATCATGGCCAAGGGCAAATAAACTTTTCCAATGGCCCAATGGAACAAGGTCTGTTGGAAAAATTACTATCTGTCAGTCTGCCCAATTAGGATAGGTGGAATATAGTAATTTATTTACTGTCCGTCACTGCCTGACAAACCCTGGTGGTAAAGCAAACCAGGAGGTAAGGGACATTAAAAAACTAAAAATGCCCCCCCCCCCATTGCTATGGGAGGTGACCCTTATCTTTCTTAATTAAAAAAAACCAAAACAAGGGATTAGAACTAAGGTGGTCGAGTAGTCAACTTTCAAATATTGCTGTGCAGTTTAAAACCCATTCAACTCCCAAACTACTGACATCTTCGTCACCCTGGGACAAAGTATCAGAGAGTCTCTTTTGTCATCTATTAACTATAAAAAATAAAAGGATACCCAGAGTAGCGGTTTAATAGGCCCAGCTATGGGGCAAATAGGCACTTGAGAACTACCTTGAATAATATACCTCGAAGCAGGGCAGACAATGTCAAACTGAGGGCTCAGTATAAACAGGCCATTAAGGACAGGAAGCTCCCCATCAAAAATGAAACCTGGGAAATGTAATTGGTGCTTGTGCAACCAACGATACCAGAATTTATGGGAAAATGGTGAACAGTAGCACTCCCTTTTTCTTTTAGTCAGACAGCCCGGCCACTAACATCAAAGCAGAAACTTGTGTTGAGCATTTCAGATTATTTGTTGCATTGGAACAAATGTGGAAAATGTATCAGCCAAGTCACATCCACACTTTCCTATCAACATCATATATGAAATTCATGAAGTAGAATCAACCATTACCCAAAGTCCATCTCTTAAAGCACCTGGCATTGATGTAGACCCTATGGATTTTTATAAAAGCTAATATTTAGCTCTCGGCACCCGTTATCATCAGTGCTATAAACTCAACAATAAGCTCTAAATTACCAAACTCTGGCGTACTGCAGTCATAGTTTTATTATTAAGGAAAGGCAATAGGCAAAATCCCTCTTGCTACAGGCCCATTTCTCTGCTGGATTCTGTTGTCAAAGTTGTTTGCTGCATGATCCTTTACAGCATCGTGGCCAGGACAGAAGATTCCAGGGTCCTGTCACTAGCCCAAAATGGCTTTAGAGAAGGGCTTGGTACTCAGGACCAAGGTGTGAAAATACGTTTGCTCATGAATAAATCTCTGTAGCCAAGAAGGAGGCTTTATATCTCTCCTTCATGGACTATTGTAGTTCTTTTGACTGGGTGAAAAAGCTGAAGCTGTGGCGCATCCTAACGAGGTTGGGTTTGGAGCGTGATTAAGTAGACTTCCTCCGAGTTCTACATCTTGGTGTAACAACTACAGTGAAGTACGAGATTGATGGAGTATGTACCGACTCCATTAAGCTTGAACTTGGGGTACATCAGGGATGTGGGTTTGTGCCCATACCATGCTTGCTTTATATCAATGGTCTAAATACCTATACATATCCAGGTAAGGAATTGACTACAGTAAAAAAGAGACCGGTTCCTGCACAACTCTACACAGATGATGTTGGTTGAATGACCTGAGCCCCACCTTGGCTTCAAAGGATTGAATGATAATTTTGTGCAGAACCACGGCGCTCTGACCAATCACATATCTGCATGGCAGCATCTCATTGGCTTAGGGGAAGCCTGTGTGTTTCCTTCTTCCATTCAGGACTCGTCGGAAGGGAAGCGGAAGAGAGATGAAGCCAGCCGAAGCGGCAAGTGACTTTTATCTTTTCTACTCCCCACACCTCCATCACCATCACACCCCCTCCACCGCCCGCCACCCCGATCCGTGCCAGCAGCCGCTGTGAAAAACAATATAATGAAGAGTGAATCAAAAAAGGCTGAGGGATTTTTGAAGAAAAAAACATGTAAACAGAGAGAGAGATTTTTTTAAACAGAATGTAGCTAATTTGGAAATTTGTACCACTGAAAATTAAAAGTGAAAACGAGTACATCAAAACATTCGCAATCCAAACATAAAGATGCAAGGAGATAAAAGTCCAGGTGTACTTAAAATAGGGCTGAAAAGTCTGAAAATAGAAGTCTTGAACTAAACTCAGCAGAATCTAACAACATATTATCTCTGCAAAAGGAAACTAAGGTAAGCAATCATTCAAAAGATACAATGGAGGCAATTCACAAAGGCAACTTACAACTGTGGGTAATTTACATGTGTAATTTACTCTTACCTTTTTGAGTAAATTTACTACTTTGAGCTACTCACATAATATGTACTCAAAAGTGTAGAATTACACGTCTCCTGTCCCAGAAAAAGGGGGCATAGTCAAACTTACAAGTATCAGTTACTACTGAAAAAAGACAGTAGTATGTCTTACACCACGCATGGCCAACCACTGGTACTGCAACACCCTCCCACAGAAAAGAATGGAGGCAGGTACTTAAATTTAAACTTATATAATAGGGAGCGACCCCACTACCCAAGAGAGGGGTACCACATGTTAATGAAGATTCAGAATTCTCTGGGGACAACCAAAAGTTTCTCAACTCACATATGATTCATGTAACTCTCAAGATTCCATTGGCCAGATGCACACAATCCTTACACACACAGTTAGAAAACTGACCCTATTTGGCAATTATAATACACACACTGATGACTACCAAAGGTATATGCAAAATTTATATATATTTATTAAAAACAATTTAACTATTCTAAAAAGATCATAACCTGATCAAAATCACAACAATGAATTAAAAACCACAATATAATACATATGTAATTTATGTCTGTTCAAATGTCCATCAATAAAAACATCTATTGGGTATGAACATGCTCCTTGGATACAACCGCATAAGTAGAAAAAAAGGCATTGACGCGTTTCGGTGGTATTCCCTTGATAACAACCACCTTCTTCAAGACACACAGAATAATAGTCTCCCTTGTATTTAAGCCCGATAAAAACCTCATCAGTTCCAGAGGTAGGTTTTATAATAATATCCTTAATTCACTATACGCGGGGCTCCTTAGGGCTGCAACGCGATGAGAAAATCTAATAAGGATTCAGAAGCTGCACCTCAAATGTCTTAGCTCCAGTTGACCGACCGTTGCTTTGAGTAGTTCCCAGAAAATAACGTCTCAAGGCGATGTGAACTTCAGCATTTATAAAGGGGCTGGCAGCAGTATACCTGTTGGTCCTAAAAACTCCCGTATGCGAGTAGGGAACCTCTGATTTCACCAATGTGCGAGGGAACCTTACACTCTATCTGATGCAACCTCGGTCCTGGGCGTGGTGCGCGTCAACTTCAATTCACGGATATTTGTGTACATGCGGTAGTATCCAAGGAACATGTTCACGCCCAATAGATGATTTTATTGATCGACATTTGAACAGACAAATGAAATGAATTCCATGTGGAATAATCCAAATGTGATATGACCAATAGATTGCACCTTTGTTTGTCTCTCATAAATTACATATGTAGGGTATTATGGTTTTTAATGCACTGTTGTGATTTTGATCAGGTTATGATCTTTTTAGAATAGTAAAAAAAAAATTAAATAAATATATATATGTTTTGCACATACCTTTGGTAGTCATCAGTGTGTGCATTATAATTGCCAAATAGGGTCCATTCTCTAACTGTGTGTGTAAGGATTGTTTGCATCTGGTCCATTGAATCTTGAGAGTTACATGAATCATACTTGAGTTGAGAACCTTTTGATTGTCCGAAGAGAATTCTGAATCTTCATTTACTTAAATTTAAACCTCATAGGAAAGAGTGTTAAATTAATTTAAAATAGCTAAACTCATAAATAATTATAATGTAATGTTATAAATTTATTTAAAATTAGTACATATTTATTATTTAATTAGAAAACATTTTAATAACTTTTTTAATTCAGAAATTATTTGTGCTACCACATTTTTATTAAATATAATTACACTATTCGTAATTAATTATGTGCACCACTTTTAATACTTATTAATGCATAATTTTTCTCACTTTAGGTGGAAATAATGTTATTATTTAAACATCAGAAAACTAAATTTCCTTCTATTCAATATATTTAAATAATTTGAATCTTAGTTCATATTAAAGTTAGTAGTGTTTGGTATTGTGTTTCGTAAAGTTAGTAGTGCTTGGTATTGTGTTTCTTTCGTTCTGTGTTCAAAATAAACATGTAAAATTAATTTTCATTAATATTTAATATACAAATATGTTTAGAAATATTTTCTAAGTTTAATAAACTATTTACACATTTCCTATACTTTACCTTTTGGAGATTTCCTCCACCTGGTGGAGTTTCCTTATGGAAAAGTATAGGGAAAGTCCCATATTTCTTTAGTAATGATTGATTTTTTTATTTTTTTATTTAGCAGGTAAGTTACTTTTATACAAACAATGAACATGCATTGGTTGGCCATAAATTACCTGAAATGCAATTCCGATAAATCTGAGATTTTCTTTTTTGGAGCTCCACCTTCTGAGGACCTCCATCAACCGCTCTTCAAAACTCAATGAAAAACCTGGGCATTCACATTGATAATTCTTTATCCATGAAACCCCAAATTCAAGCGGTGGTAGGCACGTGTTTTTCGCTGCTACGAACCCTGAGGTTCTGTCTACCCCTTTTTCTACTGACACAAGAAAAATAGTTATTCAGGCCCTAATCACATCCAGACTTGACTATGTAAATATCCTATACTTGGTTCTGCCAGACTGTCTTCTGAACCACCTGCAAGTGGTTCAAAACAAAGTGGCAAGACTAATCCTTAATCTGACTGGATCCCAGAACCTATATATCCCCACATCTCAGGGACCTGCATTGGCTGCCAGTGAAAAAGAGGATCACATTTAATACACTGGTATTGGTTCAGAAAGCCCTACATGGTAATAGTGCCAGTTACATCAGGAGGAGAATATTGCACCACACCACTTCCAGAACTCGGCAGTCTTCATCCAGCCATCTGGCTATCATTCCCGACAACCGCCAGGTTCGAATCGGAGGCAGATCCTTTGCATTCCTGGGGACCCAAGCCTGGAACTAACTCACTCTGGCTCTTAGAGCCACAGCGGAGTTGTCCTCTTTCAGGCAGCAACTAAAAACCTGGCTATTTTACAATTAAGTGTTCCCTAGATATTAGTGGGGAGATACCTGACAGCGCCGGGACACTCTATGAGTATCATGTGCTTTATAAATGCTGATTCATTCATTACGTCATAAGCCAGCAAACATAAGCCAACATGTATTTCATCTCTTATGGGACTGTCTTGCCTGGAGATTTGTTGAGGCAGTCTTGCCATTAACGGTTCTTCTGTTTGGTAAAATTCACACTTATCATCCACTATATGTTAGGAAATCCCCCCTCCCTATTCACGGTCACCCTTTCCTGTAAGATGTCCCTTTTTAGACTTCTTTGGGTAATTGTGGCATGGTCCCCTCCCTAAAAGCAGCTCTCTGGGTCCTAATAGCCTGGGTGTGGTTTTTAATCACCTGCCCTACCTACTGTTACCCAATACTGATGCAAGCGTGGGCTAAACATTATCTGGGCCAGTTAGGCAAATGCCATTATGTTTCCCTTGACACCCCTCTACCTCCTGATCTGATTATTCCTTGAGCCCAGAGTGTGTGACAGGGCATGGTGGGTTGGGATCGTTCGGGATGAACATTTTTACTCAGAAGTGGGTCTTCCTTTTTCACTGGTTGATGTCAAATACCCACCTTTTAATTCTAGATTGACCAGCTGCGATTTCAAAGCCACCAACTCAGTTACTAGACAATTGTATTCTAAAAATATTTCCCTTGTAGACCCTGCTCTGACATCCAGCTACTGTTGCTGCCCCCACTATAGCCACACCGTTGGTGCTCTCCATTGATTCAATTAATTTCTGACATTAATTCTTTATCACCCTTACTAGATTTCTTTTAAAAAGTGAGATAAAAAAGCTGTTTCTCAAGAGTAGCGATATTTATTAGCGTGTGCAACAAGCACAGCACTCCAAATCAACTGTCAGTAATGGAATGTAGCTACAAATAATGTAGCAATAAAACACAGGAAGAATGTTGACAGATGCTCGAGCTAGAAAGGAAGGCACAAGCATCAAAGAAATAATATTGTAAAGAATCACAACAGAACTTCCTCTTTTAAAAATCTAAGAGACTGGGTTCTCACCCTTCCTGAATGCTTAACACGGGAAGCAACAGAATCAGCAACACATTCCTTGTTAGCATTAGCAACACATTCAGCATGATCACCATATTCATAAAGCATCTCATTAGGATTCAGAGAGTTTGTATCGCATGCCATATTATTCTGACTTTGGTTGTACGTGGGCAGCTTAGTCTAAACTTTTACTTAACAAAACGATTATATGAGTCTTATCTGAATCACAGAAGGCACATAAGGCTAAATCCATTCTGGCATTATCAGACCTGCCTTTCCACACTCTCCTTTCATCTTGCACCCTTCCGCCTTCAGTCATCACACTGTTCCTGTTCATTTTTGCCATTTAATTACCATTCCTTATTAGAATCTTCTTTCCGCACATTGCTTGGCTTAAAAAATGTTGACCCACTCACCATGTTTTACATCTATTATATTTCCCTTTGTTTGACCTCCTCACATTTGACAACTTTCTATTAGGAACTCAGAAATGTCATTGGCCTTGTTATTCCAAGTTCTTTTCTCAAACCACCAAGCAGATACTCATGAAGTAGGTTCCCTTCTTTTTAACATCTTAAATGGAGACAATTCAATGGTGCTATGTGATGTGGTAAGCACAACTTCTTTCTAATATACGTTTTTCAATCAAGACCAATATCTAAAGCCCACACTATGGTGTCCTTGGTAAAACAATTGAACCTGTGGACCTGGCCATTAGTTTGGGGGTTGTATAGGACACTGGTCATATGCCTTATGCCACATTGTTTAAGGAAATCGCTCATGGTGAGAGACACTAAGTGAATGCCATTGTCAATGACTAATGTCTCTGGTCAGTCTTTTCCAGGGAAGAGCTCTTTGAAAAGCTCAATAACCGCTTCCATGAATGCTTACCCAACAAACTTAACCCGGCCACTTAGAATGATAATCAATAGTGTCAAAAGAGATCTATAATCAGACAGCATCTGGTAAAATGGTCCTCAAATATAAAAGATAACTTTTGCCTGGGATATTGCGGCCAAGAAACAGGCGTGAGTGGTGTTTGTCTAGTCCTAAAAGATCTGTCACCACTTGAACAATCTTCATATTCCCTAGCCTATTTCTTAGCACAGCATCTATGTCAGGCCATCAGAAATATTTCCCAAGTGCTTTTTCATTAAAGGATATTCTGGTATGACCATAATGAGCTAACTCCAACACCCCTTTCCTTACTTCTTTCAGAAGTACACATTTGCCTTTTTCTTGCAACAAATTCACAGGCTACTTTAAAAAATACAGCACACTCATGTTAAACAAGTCTGAATTCTGGTGATCCATTATTCACATACTTCTTCACATACTTGAGAAGTTAGTGGTGGCTGGTGACATTTGAAAATGGTGAGGCATAACATTTGTGGTGGAGCACACCGCAGCAAGGGAGTGTAGCGCGCAAGCCCGAATTACCTAAAAAGTGTTCGGGGGGTTCTCCCCCCAAAAAAAATTTGAAAAATGAGTGGGCAAATGGTGCCTTTTCAAGCACATTTGAGAACACATGCACTTTACTCTTCACAGTCAAAAACGAGGTGAGGGTTCACCTAAACTAATTAATTATTAGTCTAGGCCAACGCTCACCTCCTTTTTGACTGTGGAGAGTAAAGTGCATGTGGGTATGTAGATGGTTAAATACATACATCCCATCCTAGTCAGACTAGCCTGACACCTCAGTGTAATAACTGGCAATGAGCGGGTTGGACCAGTTCGATGGCTTAGTGAAATAATGCGTCCACTGTAGGACCTATGTTCGACCTCGTTCACGTCCTGATGGGTCCAATCACCCTTTCATCCTTCGGAGGTCGATAAAATGAGTACCATTGAGTTAGGTAACAGCAAA
Source organism: Lissotriton helveticus (assembly GCF_964261635.1). Lineage (NCBI taxonomy): Eukaryota > Metazoa > Chordata > Amphibia > Caudata > Salamandridae > Lissotriton > Lissotriton helveticus. Next base: position 647,678,892 of record NC_136070.1, read on the forward strand.
CAATTGTTATTCTGCACCAAGATACCCTTGGGTGAGGGTGCCTTTACGAATACACATTATATTATTCAGGTCATAATCGATAGTAAGGCGCTCGAGGATATGACATACAGGGCTGCAGTTGAAGAAGAGATTAAGCACTATTTCCACACTAATACAAGTTTGGTTGCCGACCCCTTAATCATATGGAAAGCATTGAAGGTGTACATATGAGGCACCTGCACTAAACCCTCTTCAGAAGTGGGGCAGCTCTGCGAAACCAACAGAGATCGGTAGAGGGACACCTGCACTCCCTTCAATTTTAAGAGGTAGAATCTGACACCCAAGATACAACCTTGCACAAAAAAAGAAAGCAACATATTAGTCTGGATACAAGACTGGCAAAACACGGCTTTAGGAAATATGTTGCGCACAGTCATGTGGAAAGAGACAAATCTGGCTTATGATCAGGACTGCTCAAAGTTGAAAATCGCAAGCCGACCATCATGGTTGTTTGCAACCCGGAAGGTCACCAATTACACAAACAGGCTAGCATCAACACAGTATTCACCGCCTTATATGCAACAATACACACCCCAGCCCTAACTGAAGTTAGTCTCGGAAAGCATTCCTTGGACACAGCCCAGTTATAGTACCTCGGCCTAAATAAAGAATTGAGATGGGGTCAGATCACACAACTCAACATTTTCCTTGCAAATAAACAACTTACATCAGAGAAAACTCCCAGTAGCGATGTCTCGCCTCTTGAGTCTTTCAAATGTGACTATTCGAAGCGAACAAAGCGCCTCCTGGGGCTGCCCATCTCGACAATGAGGCAAATTGCCACTGTCATTTCGTGAGGCATTCATAGTCAAGCTACACAAACCTGGCAGAGACCCACTCGACTAGGGCTTCTACCACCCAATGTATTTCCAAAATCTGGACTGCAAAATAAAGGGCAAGATTATAGTGAATCGCACTCAACACACACTTACACACTTTGTCTATCCTGACCTAAATGGATTTGTTACCCGGCAGGGGCGCACCTCCCTGAATGGCTGGCTGTTTCATGTAATAGATGGCACCCCAGCAGACCTGGCAGAGGCCATTGTGCCAGCTGTAGACATGGAGAAGGCATCTGAGATTGTTTCCTGACCATTCCTGATAGAAGTTTTGCAGCATACGGGCTGTGGAGAGACTACAGTGTCCTGGGTCAGGGTTCTCTGTTTGCCGATCCCATGGCACAGGTAAAAAACAGAGATGTGTGGATTTGTGGCAGATCCATAAAAATACCAAACTGGTTGGACTCATGTCACTCCTTGTTTTTGGGCTCACGGATGAACTATTAGCTAGTAGTAAATACAGAGCAGGAGTACACTGCGGCCTAGTAATAGCCCGTCAAACTCAGAGCCATTCAATTTCACTACATAATAATAGGGATGGTGTATTGGTGTGTTTGACAGACATCACCAAGGTCCCGGGCCAAATACTTAGGATTCTCGACATTTTCAGTTCAGTGTCAGACTTGATTATCAATCAGGCTGCGTCCTGTATATTACACCTTACCATTACCTATGCCTGCACAAAGCAGTCCCAGCGAGAATTGCCCTTTTGAAACGTGCATCGCATAATCATTATAGATATTCAAACAGTCACAGCCAGCATGACGCGGGGATTACGCAGAGAGGCTGTGGGAGGTTAATTTTAATTAGATTTAAATACATTTCTTTTTTTTACCTTATAAAGTAAGTAGAGGGTGCACTGCTGTGTTCATTCAAAAAGAGTTATATAGGTGAGGAATTCTTTTTTTGTGTTGGTAGGGTGCTCTCACAGGTTGCGCCACCGTCCGTCAGGCGCATACGTAATAATGTAAAGGTGTGCACGCTAGAAATGCAAGTGCATCCCTGTGTATGAGGCACTGCCTTGGTTTTTAGAAAAAATCCAAAAGTTTACTGATAAAGTTTTTTTTAATTTTTCTTGTTATTTAGTCAAAGTTCATTGGGTTAAGTGATATTGGTTGCATATCATTCATTTCCGTTTCTTGAATTAATAAACGTAGTAATTTTCACACAAAATACACATCCAATGCATTTCGGGCTATCCTTGCCCTTTGTCAAGGAGTAGGTTCGACGAACCTCGAGACGACACTACACGGCCACCGGCGTTCACGCTTCCAAATCGCTATGTCTCCCACTGAGGCCGGCGAACCTACTCCTTGACAAAGGGCAAGGATAGCCCGAAATGCATTGGAGGTGTATTTTGTGTGAAAATTACTACGTTTATTAATTCAAGAAACGGAAATGAATGATATGCAACCAATATCATTTACTTAACCCAATGAACTTTGACTAATTAACAAGAACAATTTAAAAAAACGTTATCAGTAAACTTTTGGATTTTTTCTAAAAATCAAGGCAGTGCCTCATACACAGGGATGCACTTGCATTTCTAGCGTGCACACCTTTACATTTTTTTTACCTTAGCCATTCAACCGGTTCTGCGTTGTCTCTGCTGCTCGCAACTGCAGGAAGCAAGTAGGCCGCCTCCCTCCCCTCAGCCAATCACAACGCTGCAATGGGATTGCAGCATTGTGATTGGCTAGGACGCAGTCCGTAAAGGTGTCCTTGGGGAGGCTGTTTTCCCCATGCAGGATGCATGCAGCCTACATGGAAAAAATGGTAGAGTGTGCATGACTGGTTTGGTCGACCCAGGGGCCGACCAAATAGTCAGCGCCCACAACATTGGGCTAGCCACTGCTCCTCGACCCGCCACCCGCCCGACCCCAACCAAACCCTTCTTCTGCTTTCTCACAGTGCGAGAAGCAGTAACATAAAATGGTATACAATTATATGTTAATGCTTCTTGCACTGCGAGACAGCAAGTGGGGCGACACTCCTCCACCCACGTGGAGGAGCCACCGCTGTGAGAAGTTTATCCCGGTTCTTGACCTCTAACTATTCTAATTCACTCAGCTCAGCACATTTTCCAGTTATCATTTTGCTCACTATGGCACCAAACTCTGTGTCATATTCATCAACATTAGTTTCTTTAATTTAACTTCTTAGGTTAGGATGTAGCAAATTTAGTTCACATAAAACAAGGTGGCATAGCAACCACTGCAACCAATAACATTACACAATACAAAATATAGCGAAATACAAAGCAAAGCTGAACAAGAATCGGCACATATCCTATTTTCATCTCCATTTGGGGGCAGCTTAATACTAAAAGACTAGGTGAGACAAAGTGACATGTCAAACATTTCTGACAGCTCCAGAGGGCGCATAGTGAAAAAGCCCTTGCTGGTGCATCTTGTGACTCTTGCTTACTCCCCATATAATTTCTGGAGTACCCAAGGAATAGCTAGTCGTATAGTTCCCCCCTTCAACCAGCCTCACCCCTGAAAGGCTTCTCACTAAGGAGGCGGGCAACTGGGCATCTTAGTGCCCTCAGGAATCAGTGCCGTTATTCTGCTACAATGGGCTCTAATTTAGACATGTTGGGTGGCAAAAAATTCAATTAGTGACTCCCGTAGAACAACAGGGGACAGAGAAGGGGCTACCAGGTGCGTGCACACTTTTAATGGGTCCTAACTCTGCCACTCCCCTCAGTCGCATACCCTTCTGGTCATAACGCACTTCCACAGCCCCCCACCCCTCCATGGTGGAGTGGCTAATAACGCTCACCTACAAATGGCGTGTGGCAAGTAGCTGAGATGAGACCTTCAAATATGTCATGCCAGAATAATGGGCGAGAGCTCAAGGAATGTCAGGTTCTTGGTCAAGCAGCTCTCAAACCTTCCTCTGGCCAGTGTTGCATATACCACTTGTTCCCCAGGATAGCTCTAAAGCCGACGCTCCCTATTGCAGCTGTGTACAGGTCTAGTTCAGCATTACTTAAAGCCAGCTATGGCCAAATAACTGAGCCATTAAAATCTTGCAGATACTCCACCCAGACATGCTGATCCTCTATAACCTGTCTTGAGAGACGGGCGTGGTGATGCATGGCTTTCAAGCCCAACATGGCCCTGGCAATGTTCCTGGAAGAGACCCCCCACATGGGGATGATCTTGAGAACAAAGTTAAGCTTCCCCACCAACCTCGGTACCTGATGGAGGGTCACTTTGGTTAATCTCAGGCAATTCAATAAGGTTTACTGGAATTCCTCAACTTTAGTAGATGGTGGCCTGCATACTCCCACCTCTGATTCAATCTCAATGCCTAGAAATGTCAGCCTAGTCCTGGGGCCCTCTGTTTCTCTGCAGCTAGTGGAACTACTTTAGCTTGTTCTTGGAAACCTTGCAGGGCGCGCTTGCAAGCCTAGGACCCATGAAGAGGAAGTCATCCAGGTAATGAACAATGTTCTCTGACACCACCAGATCTGGAACTGCCCATTCTAGAAAACAACTAAAATCTCGAAATGTGGACATGCACAGGCCATGGGCATGCACTTGTCAACGTAGAACTTGCCCTCAAATGTCAAAGCTAAGAGATGAAAATCTTGTGGATGCACTGGCAACATCCTGAATGCTGACTGGATGTCAGCCTTGGCCATAAGGGCCCTTGTACCCAGTGCTCACAGCTCATTATGGGCCTCATCAAATGATGTGTACTGGAACGCACACATGCTAGCATCTAACCCATCGTTGACTGAATGTTCTGAAGGAGAGGAAAGGTTGTGAATGGGTCTGTATTTGCTAAGTTCTTTCTTAGGCACCACATCCAATGGGCAGCAGACTAGATTCTCTAATGGTGGCTAGAGGAAAGGGTCAGCTACCCTAACTGCCTGTATCTCTTTCAAAATATTTTCCCTGGCAATATCTATGCTATGACAGAATTTTTATTTTTAGGGGGGAGAGGGTTGGGAATTACATTGGCTAGTATGTGGAACCCATCTCTGAATCCATAGTAAAGGGCAGGAGCCTCATGCATCTTGTTATATCTCCCCAGCAGGTGAGCCAGGACATGCAAACAGATAGGTGATAATGCATCGGTTAAGGAAGGCTGCACCAAAATCTGATTTTGGGTATTATTCCCAGGGAGAGGCATGTCTCCTGAAGTCTTTATCTGGCTTTTCAGTGTGTTGCTATGACTTGGATGAAAGACTTCCTATGTTGCTTGAGATAAACTAATAAGGTTCAGCTCCCTGGTCCCTAGGCTTCCCAAATTTCTTGAAACATTTAGCTACAGGGTGCCTTTTTCCACTACAGAAGGAGCAGATGTGCTTGAATTCACAAGCAGACCCTTTTGCACATCCTTTCCAGTTGAATTGCCAACATGTGTTTTCTTCTCACACCCTTGCTCAGAAGAAATGGTTCACCTTAGCTGCATTGCGCGCGACTTCGAAGTCTGCATGCCGCAGATTTATATCCCTCTGATCCCTTGCGACTTCGAAGTCTGCATGCCGCAGATTTATATCCCTCTGATCCCTTGCAATTTCTGGGTGGAATGTCTTCATCTGCCTAAACTTTGTCAAATCCAAAAAGCACACAAAACAGCAGACCAAGGTCAAGCACAATGGTTCTAAAAGTTCACAGTATTTGGTGGTGCAACGACTTCCAAACACCCGCTGTTTTAAGGGTGCTAATTCAAACAATAAGCAAAACCCAAAGCGGAAGGTGCATTCAAATCAAAGTCAGTAAGGCAGAAAAAGTTTTTAGATGGTTATTTCTTCTTTATTCAGTTCAAACAGGTATTTTCATAGAGCACAGGCACAGCCAACGCGTTTCGTTCCCTACGTGCCGTGGGAACTTCATCAGGGCATCAATCGAAATTACAACAACTAGGATGGCTGGAATAGCAAATGGCGAAGTTGTGGGAGTTTTAAAAAAAAATGCTAGAAAGAACATCCCACGTGCCATGGAGTGTAGATCCGTCGCGACGTATCAAGTGGACCCAAATTCGAGCAGAAATATTCAGAAAGCTGAATTTGTGAGGAGAAAATTAAATTCAGAAAATGCGTGCCCCAAGACCGCTCTATTATAAGCTTGTATCAAAATAAGTAATACGTGAGAAGTAACATCAAAGTGTATTAAGAATTAAGCAAGACGTATCAAGGGTCCAAGTGCGATCAACTCCATGTGTAAGCCAAGGGTACGGCACCTATATTAGGGCGCCCAATACGGAAAATAACAGCAAGTCGTACGGATCTACACTCCATGGCACGTGGGATGTTCTTTCTAGCATTTTTTTACTGACTTTGATTTGAGTGCACCTTCCGCTTTGCGTTTTGCCTAAACTTTGTGTCATACTGCATTTAAGCTGTCCCATGGAAGTCTGATACCGCACTATGAATGAGGGAAATCTAACCAAAGATTTGGGGACCCAAGGAGGGAAACTTTTCAGAAAGGATCACTGCATAAATGGTGAAACCTGTCACCCAGTTCTTCAGTGATCTCAACCCACATTTTCTTAGGACGAAAATCCCCTTTCTTACCTTGCCTCCCCATCTCCTGCACTACCCCTGTATTGATAAGTTCAAAGACATCACAAAACTCTCCCTTACATATTCTTTCTTTCATTTCCACTGATACATGCCAAGCTATGGTCCTTGGTGAGCAGACTGTTGGATTAGCACTTCTGTAAACTACTGCTGGAAAATGGGAAATCTCGCCACATTGAGGGACTGTTAAGACCCCTGCCTGTCCATATGCCGGCATCTGCTGAGTTCTCGGTGGTGCTGGTACTATGCTGGTGGAAGGAGTCCCTAGAACTGCGACCCGGGCATTAACTTCTTTGCCATTGCCCAGACAACCACCTGGAAAAGTACTGGGTGTGTCTAGCTGGGCTGTCACACTGGACACTGCAGTCCCTCCCATACCATAGCTGCTGGGTTAGCATTGCCCTTCACCATATCAGCAGGACTTGTACTTCTAAACACAAGCTGCTGAGGCCTGAGTGAGCCCGTAGGCAGGGCCAATGCCGGTAGTGTCACTGCCAGCTGGTTCGTAACCCGCTGATCATGCACAACCAGAGGTGGTGCAACCTGACCCCCGGTGTCTAGCAGTTTAGGTTGTTGATCCACCTTCCGCTCAAATGTCTTGTCATGTTTGGTAGGCAAAATAACAATTGTTTGGCTTGTGTACCCACATTGGATCCCCTCCTAGACTGGATGCTGGCAACCCACCCTTTGCATTTATTACTGCTATGCTAGGGGATTTTGCTGTTAACATGGCCTCTCTTGAGCCTGAGGAGGCCTATCTGAACCTAGCTGGTGCCAACTTTGCCCTCTTAGGCGGCTTCATAGAGCTGTTGGCCCCTTTGGCTGCCAGGGACCATCTTTGACTCTCCTGATTGCCCAGTCCATTCCATGTTGCTGTGCCGCTACCCATAATTTCATGAGCTGCATCTGCATCAAGCCTTTGTCACCAGCCAGCTGGACTACGGAAACACCCTCTTCACTGGAATCACCACCCATTCCTGAAGAGACTCCAGATGGTACAGAACTCAGCTGCCAGACTCATCCTCAACCTCCCCAAACAGACCCATATTACTCCCATCTCAGGAACCTCCACTGGCTCCCTGTCCAGAAGAAATGTCAATTCAAGATACTGACACACATCTACAAGGCCAATCATGACCAGGGACTAGCATACATCAACCACCGCCTGAACTTTAACCAACCATCCAGACACCTGCGTTCTGCCTCCCTCGCATATACTTCTTGCATCTGCCGGAGCCATAGTGGAGGCTATTACTTCTCCTACCTCACCGCCAAGGCCTGGAATGAACTTCCCCATCACCTTCGAACATCATCATCTCTAATGGAATTTAGAAAAGGACTCAGAGAACTAGCTTTTAGACTGAGCCCAACAAGACTTTAGGATCTGCCCTCACAGGTGAGTAGCTGTGCTTTATAAATACCGAATGATTGATCGATTAATTGATTTTGCCGTAGGGTTGACCCCATCTTGGACCTCTTGAATTGCAGCGGTCGGATGTTTCGCTGTGGAGTGTGCTTTGTTACGTGCCATCCTAAAAGGTAAATATTGATGGTACCGAGAGTGTGTACAAGATAACAAACCCTTATTAATCGTGGTAGACAGTATAAACTAGATATAGAGCCTTTTTACGTGATGGTACAAGGCATCTGGACAAAAGAGAGGAGGGGGCCTAGAGATGTACCCCGAGACACGATTAATGACATTATGTTTAGTTTTCCCTTGTTTAAACCCAGATAAAGTCCATCTTAGACCATCCTCGGGGGTGTGCCACTGATCACCCACAAGGTACCACTCACATGAAATCCGAGTCCAGACAACATGGACCCCTACCCATAGCCAGACTTTTATCCTAATCTTTGCGAGCTAGACACCTTACCTAGGGAAGTGGTTCTAGCACCTCAAGAACAATTTGCATTGAATAAATTAGTTGTTAAACATTGTTAGCAGTTTGTACAGAATGATCGCTGCCACAGTTAGATGAACTACCTCACCCCTCTTTTCAGCCTCCAGTAAGAGGATCTACTGCACCCCTTTTCCTAGCCGAGCCCTACTTTGACCACTGGATGCAAGCCCCTGCTAACCATAGTATTGCTGGTATTGGCCACTAGATATCACAAATGGTCTATTTGTCCATGCAAATGTGACACGAAATTTCAAATGCAGACAAAGATACATTGCAACCAGGGGTATACAATACGGGCACTTCAAACGTTCACCAGGGCTGCCTACGTAATCCATGACTGATAAGTGAACAAGCGTAAAAGTTATTCTGCTAATAAAGTAAGTGTTTTTATATGAGCTGTTTTTTAATATTGCTTCTGGGACCTAAGAGCCTCGTAAAATAAAGACATTGGTTAAATTACTAATAATTTATATGGCTCCTCGATCAAAAGACACTCTAGCGCCAAACACTCTATGCATCTTTATTTTTTGATCTGGCACAAGGACTGGCACCTTCATCATTTGGTTGCAAAGTCAGAAGCTCTAACCACAAACCCACATCTTCAGCTCTATTCATGGCTGTGTCACACAGGCCATAACAGATTGGGCAGTACAGTCCTGCAACACCATCAGAAAATTGCTGCCCTGGGACATAGACATGAGACACAAAATGGTCACAGCCGAACAGCTTCCCCTGAATAAGTGCCATGTCATGCCACAGAGACTCTAATATATTGGGACAAGTAATCTCTCAAAAAGCTCAAATAACTTTAGCGGCTCACTTGCAATCAGTGCGCAGCTGGAGTGTCACTTTTTGTGACGTTGAAGTGGTGCACAGGGCTTAGCCATGTCTACAAAGCTACGTAAAGCCACCCTGCATGGCTTTTCTTGGTCTAGTAGATATGAAGTGTGGCACCGCAGCTCATGTTGCTGTGTTGCCTCACACTATGATGGGGGGGCGTGCCATGAGCATTACAGTGGGTCGTCCCACGTAACACCCATGGCATATGACACATTCCCAGATTTACAACAAGCTGTAAACCTGGAAATGCATCTAAAGCATATGCCAAGGGTGGCACAGGGGAGGTACAACAAGGAGAAATAACATTATGTCTCCTCGTTTTTTCATCTTTCTATGGGCCATATTACCAACAAAATGCAATATATATTGCAAAACTTGCTTAGCGTGTTTCCTGTTATCGCCATCTATTGCTGGATCACATCGCGCTCTTAGAGGTGTATTATCAACGCTTTCCTAAGAGGTGATGGGCAAACCAGCGATAGCGGTGAGAAACCTGAAATAGCGGGAGAAATCCTGCGATAATTTGACAGCGATAAGAAAAACCTTGCTAATACGCAAGTATGTACTTCCACCATCGATCTAGCTTCCATTGACAAGACTTGTAAGTCAAGTTGTAATGAGGTGTTAGATTCCTGCGATAACCGCGGTAAGCAGGACTTTTTCTATTGCTTCGATGGTCCTGCGCCGTGTTGTAGATACTGCAAAGTTGTGTTTGCTACAGTTTCCTGTATTTTAAGTCAGGAACGCCTCCTTTGCATGTCATTAGCGATAAATATCGCTGACATGCAAAGCAAGTAAAAAAATAGCGCTATCTCAATAAAATAAGCGCTAAAGCACTTTAGCACTTGCTTGATAATAGGGCCATAAAAATATTGCCACTTTTTCGGCGAAAAGTGCTGCAAAAGCGATATTGCCCTGGATAATATGCCCCTTTTTGTGCTGCATCCTGCAGCACACATAGAAAGATAAAAGCGCCTCCATTTATTGCTTTTGCGCTGGAAGGCGTCCCTTCCTGGATAAAAACAATCATCCCTACAAAGCAGACACCCCTGCGTTCAGTTGTGGCTGGCATCTATGGGGAATGGGGGAGGTGAGTGCTGGGCAAATACAATTAAAATATTAAACACTTACATTCAACAGAATGTCCTCTGTGCTGGACCTCTTCTTTCACCTGCTGAACAGGAACTAGGTGCTGCAACTCCTTTGCCCAAATCTGGTGCTGGTCACACCATGACAGCAGCACCCTTATTGGATGGAGTGGCCTGTCTCAGTACTCCACAGCGCACTGGAGGTCTGTACTTCCTCTCAACTCAAATGTCTTCAGACAGCTGAGTTGAGAGGTTTAAAGTGTGCATGTCTGCTTGGCCGTTGTAAGACAGCTCGGCAAAGAGACATGTGCACTTTGAAAAGGGCCCAGGCAGCCCACCCTTCTTCCTGCTGTCACTCAGCAGGCACCGCCCGTCTTGATGCTCTGTTTGGGACGGGTGGATGAAAAATTATCATTTTATTTTTCACATCTGGGGCTTTCTTTGGTGGGCATTTCAGTGGGGCTCACTTTGCCACTAGATTCAAGCTAGCCTGACTGATGAAGGGTGTTACCCAGAAACTGGTCCCAGGATGCTTGTTTCTGGTTCAGGGAAGACCTGGCTTTGCAGTTCAGGCTAGACTGTTCCCATGAGGCACAGGGTCAAGACTGATTTGCGTATAGCTGAATCTGAACTGAGGTGGGGAAGTGAGCTAAAGAATGATGATGAATTCAACCCAGATCTGTGACTGGGGATGAGTGTCTGAAAAGTTGTAGCACTTCATCCATCATCTCCTTGTGTTTGCTTTGTTCGCCCTAAGTTGACAGGGTATGCCCAGACGTGGGACCCTTGCTCACTTTGCCACTGGATTCAAGCTAGCCTGGCTGATGAAGGGTATTACCCGGAAACCGGTCCCAGGATGCTTGTTTCCGGTTCAGGGAACGCGTGGCTTTGCAGTTCGGGCTAGACTGTTCCCATGAGGCACAGGGTCAAGACTGATTTGCATATAGCCGGGTCTGAACTGAGGTGGCGAATTGAGCTAAAGAATGATGATGGATTCAACCCAGATCTGTGACTGGGAGTGTCTGAAAAGTTTCAGCACTCCGTCCATCATCTCCTTGTGTTCACTTTGAAAAGGGCCCAGGCAGCCCACCCTTCTTCCTCCTGCTGTCACTCAGCAGGCACGGCCCGTCCTAATGCTCTGTTTGAAATGGGTGGATGAAAAATAAAAAGGTAATACATTATCATTTTATTTTTTATCTCTGGGGCTTTCTTTGGTGGCATTTAAGTGGGGCGATGCTCCTCTACTCCAACGGAGGAGCAGCCCCTGCATGCGTTGGCCCATGGCAGTCAATTGAGTTCCAGCGCAGACAAAGAATACAGGAATGCGCTGTATATGATAGATACGACACATTCCTGGCCTTTTCTTTTGCCATAGGGCAGCAGGAAGGTTTGCGGTGCAAAAATATTATAAATGGGGCCCTTAATCTTTAAACAATACCGGGGTATACCATAAACTGGCATAAATCCATCCTGTATATCCCGCGAGTGGAAGTAATATGGCCCCCCTTGCCTAGGGCCCTCCAGGTCACTCAGATGGGGTTCACATACCTAGGCATATATCTGACAACTGACAGATCTGCGTTCTATCAAAAAAACATCGCCCGAGTGATCACAAACTTTGTGAAAGACACTCCGAGGTGGAAAGCCCACCCTCTCACAACATTGGGCAGAGCTGCAATGTTTAAAATGTTTACGCTACCTCGCTTCCTGTATGTTTTACAGAATGAATACTTTCTGTTCCCCAGACAGACCTTTGTGACGCTTCACGCAGAATTGCGCTCCCTGCTGTGGATGGGAAAACAATCTAGAATAGCTCTTGCCACGCTCCAGAGGAACCGGCATAATGGGGGGATCTCTCTACTAGATATAGAAGCTTATTACTGGGCAGAGCATCTGGTGCCGATCAATGACTGGCTCCACGCTTCGGCTGACCACCCTACATACCGCTTGGAATGGGACACCATGGCACGGCATACTAGCTTGCACTATTTATACGGGGGCACTGGCAGGAGGTGATTACTCCCGGCTGCACAAATAACCATAGCAGTCTGGGACATGGCAACAGAGATGATGGGATGGGTACATAAGCCTACAAAACAGATGCCGATATGGTCCTGCTCTTGGCTGAGGGAGCTCCACACACTCAAAGGGTTCAAGGGATGGAATGATATTGGAATCTCCACGCTGGGGGATCTGGTGGCAAGAGGGGAACTTAAATCCTACAAAACCCTGGCGACAGAGAATGGCCTACGTCCTACACAGTTTCTTAAATATGTGCAATTGCCCCATGCGTGGAGTGCTGAACCGGGTCAACCAGCGCTTACCTCTCCATTACCGGAGTATGCCCCACTAGAGGGGCGTCTGTTACAGGAACAGGTGACCAACAAGCTGGTATCCTTGACGTATAAGACCCTGAATAATAACACACATGATGGACTGGGGAAACTGAGGGCAAACTGGGAACAGGACGTGGGTGAGATGGACACAGTAGACTGGGAGGGAACCCTAATGCATCACAGAGAGGTGGCGATAAAATCAAGGCTACGACGCATCCAATACAAGATACTACACAGGGCATACTATGACACGGTTAGGCCACACGGCCTAGGATGAGCCAGGGACTCTTGTTGCCTTAGATGTCGACTACCGCAGGGAGACTTCTATCATGTTATATGTCCTATTATACGTACTTACTGGATGCAGATACTAAGAGAGTTGAGTGAGTTGCTAGAGACGGAACTTATTTTGGACCCTAAGTTTGTTTTGCTAGGAATAACCAATGATGTGGATTTGAGTCGCCCGCACCTGATCTTCACTGTGCTGTCCCTGGTGGTGGCGAAGAGGGATGTAGCGAGGGAGTGCGGAGCGCTGTCACTACCCCGGGTGGAGGAATGGAGACGAGGTATGGATCTGTATATGGCGACGGAAAGGGTCACCTATAAAGCTAGAGGTTGTCCCCGAAAATTCTGAAGAGTATGGGGAAAGTGGAGAAGGTATCATGACCTTGACGGAGGGTTGGGTTCTGATTGATGTGGTGAGGGTCCTTCTGAATGGGACAGTGCTCTGGGGTCTTGAGAAGTGACATGGTGGCCCCTGACTTGAAGAGGGCCGCCGGCCGTTTAATGGACTATGTGGACTGATGTACTGTAGGCGGGGGTTGGATTTTGATATGTTGATGACTCTGGTGCTGTTATTGTGGTGGGTGGATGGGAGGTCAGGGGAGCGCAGAGGTGTATGGTTAATCGCTTGTGATGTGCCAGCTGTGTTTATGTTGGTTGAAAATGCAAATAAAAATCTTTATATAAAAAAAATCTTTAAAAAATACTTTTGTGAAACTTATTGTAAAACAAAACCCATTGCTATGCCAACCCCCCTGTGCTGTTGACTTACCAGGAAGACAAACAAAATTCAGTCAGTGACTCCCGCAGTACATCAGTGGACAAAGAGCAGACCACAAAGTGCAAGTCCACTTTTAAAGGGTTAAAGGGTGCGACCGAGGAAGTGGGTTATGTGAAGAAATATAAATCGATATTGTATAATGTTGGCCTAATGCACCCAATATATTAGCATACCGCCTTAGGAAAACCCCCTCGTAAATATATTCAAACCATGCATACACTAAGAATTGGGCCTCAACGGAACAAACACCATTTTGGTCTCATTCTCCTGTACCTCTTCCTATTGCTAGAAAAACACGTGACCTGCTACTGTGTAGAGAGCCTGAGAGGTCGGCCTGGGCTATGAACGGACCATTGATTCTAACTTAGGAAACTCAAGGTCGCATCTGTCTTTCTTGTAGGATGAGCACATTCTTGCAGACGCCGTGCCTGTACTCCCATGCCTGAGAACGAAAGGGAGGCACCTTTACTGACCTACCCCCGGAATAGTTTGAGCTGAGTTTCGAATGAATCAATTGTGCCTTATATCGGTATTCCTGTTGGCTTCACAAGAAGTGGTACTTTTCCATGTACGGGGTTTTTATGAGGTATGCTGAAAGTAAATATGCACTGTTTTGAATGTAATCCAGCAGTCTCCTCTGCGCACCTTCGAGGGTGAAGGTGAGAGAGAGGCTCCCCTATATAGGGCGCTTTGCAAAATATACAATTGAAATTTCTCCATTGCCGACTGACTTATTCTTGGTAAATAAGGTACATGGGCTATTGGTAAGTATAGCTCTATAGTATAATTTTCTAGTACTTCAGTTGGCGACTCCGCCGGGACATTACGCGATAGGGTCGTCCCCTCCTGTAAATAGGAGAAGAGGGACAGGGAGGGGTTCTGGTCGAGTGAAAAAGGATCCTAATTGAGAAACCAGTTTGTGGTAGAAAAGGAAATTCCACTCTCGAGCCCAGTGACCTTCCCAGCTGCTAAATAAAGCTTCGCCGGAGTCCTTTGGGCTTAACCCGGAACAGCTGACTGTGTTGGTCTATAAAGGAGTCGGCAGTGGAGAACACACAATCAGACCTGAGTGCACCAGGGGAGTGAATTGTATTGTATTTTGACGTCTTTGGAACAAGCACTTTGGAGAAGTGGCTTAGTGAAACAGTTAACTGTATTTGGAATTCGGTGGTTAGTGAACCACAGGGAATTTGGGGGTCTGACGAGGCAGTGGAGTGACTGCACGGGCAGATGTGCCACAGACTTGTTCGGTGATTAGCTGAGACAACATCGGACGCCTTAGTGTTGCACAGGGAGGTGCTCATTCGGCCGGATCCTCTTTGGAAAAGCCCTAGGAGCAACAGGATAAGCTTGGGGTCTGGAGCTACGCTCACAGTTGCCCCGGCCCAACCAGCACAGGACTATGGGATGGTCTGTAAGAGGGTTCGTGGTTCGCCTATCTGATGATCTCAGGGCAGTCTTTCGACTGCCTCTTTTGTGAAATCTTTGTGGTCTGGAATCCGGCGTGATCAATTCCCCGAACAGGAGTCGACGGGCTCTGTTCAATTTGGAAGACATGTCATTTTGTATTGCGGAAAACGTTGCTTTGTAAAAAAAAAAAAACGTGATGGAATTGTACTTATCGATCGAAATTTATGAAGTTTATGTATGAGTGGCGAGTAAGACTGTATGATTTAGGAGCGAATGGGTATAAAACAAACAGAGCGGTTATGTGAGTAAGTCCTATTGAAACAGTATGAGTTATTGAATTTATAAACATGTTGTGTTTTAGTAAAATGTGTTTCGGATGTTGCTGTTGCCGGAGTGGACGTCTGGAAGAAAGACAGCCTGCTCCTCCGGAAGGCAGCCCTAGCTTTGATATGTATGTAAAACATGGTATCTCTCCCATTTTGTGTTTAATACATTATGGAACAAGTATACCAAGGATAATTCAGAGTTACAATGGCCTTTAACGGGGTCTTTTGATGAAAGAAAAAATAATTATTTACAAAACAAATTGTTCATGAAGAAGAGCCGTCAAACTATGTTTGATTCCTTGAACCTATGGTTAAAGGAGGCAAAACGACGGCGAATAAGAGAAGAAAAATTGGGAAAAATTAAAGCAGGACAGACTGTTACCCAAAAGGCAGTAGCATATGAAAAAGAAAAGGTAGAAAAAAATATTGAACAAATGGATAGACAATTTCGATTAAAAACAGATAAGAGTTATGTGACACGACCTGAGGCAGAAGATGATATAGAGGAATTATTAGAAGCCCATCCGCCACCTCCGTATGCCCCTCAAGGTTTATATCCTGCGGTTCCAATAGCTAGGACGGGGATGGCTGGAGCTCCATCTTCCGCAGCGGTGCCCTCTGTCGCTACCGCACCGGTAGCTGGGCACCCTCCAGCTCTGTTGTTTCCTCCTCCTACCCTTCGTCCAACTACCTCAGATTTGATCACTTTGGTACCTGGGCCGATCGCTGCTTCTCCCTTGTCCCAGGTAGTTTTAACACCCCCAGCCGTAGGATCAGCGGTCTCCCCTATGGGAATGACCACTGCCTCTTCAGATGTCACGCCACGACGCCCCGTGGGGGGTTTGGAAGGCCGACGAGTTTTTACTCGATCGTCCTTAGGATCTGAAGAAAGATAGGCTATTGTGATTCAGGCATCCCAATGGATGCGGAGTCCGATTTATACTTTAGAAGATATTTGGAGTACGATGAAAGATTTTGAACCAGTAACGCAACAATTGGCATTAGAACACATGGCAATCCGATTCATTTCCTTATGGGAACAATGTTTTGAGGAGGAGCTAGCTCCTCAGATACTATGTGATATCAGGGATCGAGCTTTTAAGGTTGAATTACAAATTGAAGAAGTATTTCAGAATGTCGAGACACTGATACAATACCGGGAGCGCATGCATAGGAAATGTCCAGACTGAGGGCCACAACATCCTATGAGAGAAGTGCACCCCCTTTTCATTCCTGAGATCCCCGAGGTAAAAGATGTTGGTGGAGCAGTGATTAGAAATCGTGTAGTCACGATTCCAAGAACAATGGGTTTATACCCCTTGGAAGCGAAGTGAGGTTCTTACATTAAAAGCCCAACTTCCAGACCCAAGTAAAAATCCTACAGCCTAATATAGAGAATTAACTGAAGCCACAAACTCTGCCGTCATGACTTTAGCTGATATTGAGCTATTTTTCGGCCTCTTGATCCCAGTAGATATATGGAAACAGGTACATAACTCGGAACTTGGAGGGACCTGGGATCAGATTAAAGTATGGGATAAAGATCGGAAGCCGGGTGATAAACCTAAAGATGAGATTTTAGCTATACCCGCTCGGATCATCACATACATGCAAACTCTTATTCCCCCCCAAAAAGTGGATTGGGATAAATTAACGGCTTGTAAACAGAAAACGGATGAAAGTGTGTCTGATTTTTTCAACTGGTTTGAGAAAGTATTCATTGATTTTAGTGGACAAGACAAACACTACTCGCTGACGCAACACGGCACTCTAAAGACAATATAGAGGGGATTAGGCTCATTTTGGCAGAACTACAAGCCGGACTAAAAAAAACATTGAGGGAAAGATTTATCTCCAAAATGCAAAAGTATAAACTAGACCAGTATGAAGGCGGCGACCGCATCGGGAAGATATTAGCTTTTAAAACTGCAGATAGGAAAGCTA
Organism: Lissotriton helveticus; assembly: GCF_964261635.1. Lineage (NCBI taxonomy): Eukaryota > Metazoa > Chordata > Amphibia > Caudata > Salamandridae > Lissotriton > Lissotriton helveticus. Next base: position 647,696,220 of record NC_136070.1, read on the forward strand.
AAACTAAAATTAAGGCAATAATTGGATCAGATCTAATCACGTATGTACAAGAAGACCAAATACTGAAACAATTTGTTCAGTTTTACCAGCAACTATATACACCCGATGTGATTCCGACCAGAGCGGATATTTTACAGTATCTTGATAAATATCTAACCCCATCTCGGGCTTTAAATATTGATGTACTGCAACAATTAAACTCAAAAATAACACTAGAGGAAATAAAACTTGCAATTGACAATCTGCCCTTGGGGAAGGCGGTAGGGGAAGATTGCTTACCCGTGGAAATTTACAAACTATGTGCTCAAGAACTGTTGCCGTTACTAGAGAAAGTGATCAATTCAATTATTGTTTCTAAGCAAGCTCCATTATCATGGAAAATCGCCAAAATTATTTTTTTTCTGAAAAAGGGGAAACCTGAAAAAGAATGTGGGTCATATCGGCCAATTTCTTTACTTAATTCTGACGTTAAAATCTTTGCTAAAATTCTTGCCAACCGCTTAGCCCCTTTAATGCCCAAGATTGTTAACCTTCAACAACATGGTTTTGTAATGGGCAGAGACACCACTACACATGTTAATACCTCAATAACAGCTTTTGATGTAGCAGGAACTACCCACACCCCACTCGGTATGATTATGTTAGATGCAGAAAAAGCATTTGACCGAGTGGGGTGGGAATATCTGTGGGCTGTATTAAACAAAATGGGAATATCTGGGTCCTATCTAGAGTGGGTTAAGTCACTTTATGATGAACCGCAGGCAATGATAAGCTATGGCGGCCAAGATTCAGCTAACTTTAAAATCGCAAGAGGCACGAGACAAGGATGTCCCCTTTCCCCACTACTTTTTGCTCTTTCTTTAGAACCCTTTTTAAATGCTCTTAATGATCAAGCCAACATTTCTCCAGCGAAACACGGGGGCATAACTCTAAAAATAACTGCCTTTGCCGATGACATAGCAATCTATACAACAGACATTAATAACGCTATGCCGGAAATCATTAATGAAGCACAAAATTATGGTAAAGTCTCCGGGTACAAATTGAATGTGAGTAAAACTCAAATTATAGTTAACTATACTCCCGATGCGCAGATCTATAATACCTGTAAAGAAGCGGTTTATTTAGGAATCAAACTAACTTCAAAAGTGGGGAAGATTCTGGAAATAAATTATGATACATTTTTAAAAGAAACTACTAAAAGTCTCAAGAAATGGCATAAAATCCCTCTCAGTTTACTTGGTCGACTTAATCTGATAAAGATGAAAATACTACCTAAACTACTTTATTTGTTTAGAGCTATACCGCTACAACCTAATAATTTTTTTTTTAAAAGGCTTGATAGTATATGCAGTAACTTTATATGGGGTTACAAAAAAGCACGAAGGGCCATCACATTTTTGACACTACCCACTTCTAAAGGGGGACTTGCTTTTCCAGATTTCAATCTGTATTTTTTAGCTTCCTTTTTTTTTCGAGTTAGGAGTTTACTCAAAAATGAGCCACCTTTATTTTTCCATCAATTTATGTTAGGTGCGGATTCCAATCAATTTCTACTGCGTGCTCATGATCCAAATTACTACAAGCGGGTCAAATTCAAGACTGCCAAACATGCGATTAAAATTTGGGACAAAATCTTGCATATTAGTACAAGTTCGTTCTATAACGCCGAGCTTCGACTATGGAGCAATCCTGGTCTCCCGGATGTTTTTTCGGATGGGACGGGGAACCGCTGGATAAGACACGGAATAAACACGCTAGGAGATCTTTATGGTAGTAATGGTTTGATCGATTTTGAAAACTTGAAAATTACAAATGGTGTTACTAATGATATGCACTTCAAATATAGACAACTAAGAGACTTCTTCTTTAACAAAATGAAAATAACGGAAGTTATACATTCAGATATTTGTGAGTGTATTTATTCGGTTAAAACCAAGTCGCTAATAAAATTGGGATATCAATTGTTGAGTAAAGACAAAGTGGAAAATACTACTAAAATTGCAGCTAGATGGTCCCGTAGATTAAATATGGACGTAAATTCAACACTGATTGGAAATGCTTTAACACACCTAAGTGACATAGTACACTCTTCTAATCTTAGAATGCAATTGTATAGGACAATTACTGAGTTATATTACACACCACAAAGAATATCTCTATGGTCGCAAGGGAACTTGCTCTCAGATAAAACTAAATGCCCTAAATGCAATTTGCAAGCTGCTGGAATCGATCATATGTTATTCTCTTGTCCTGCATTTTCTATTTTCTGGAATGGTATAACGGACTATTTAAAAAACAATGAGATAACGATTCCTGAAATTACAGTGCATCTGGTTTTACTGGATATGCAAGAGTCCAATTCTTCTAACAGGGACCTTACTACGATTTTGCTTTCATGTGCAAGATTAATTATAGCAAGGGCCTGGATCTCTAAGGATCCACCCACTGTAGCGGATTGGCTGGCTCTAGTTAGCAAAATTAGAACTTTGGAACTATCACTAGCTAAATATCATGGCCCAAAAACTCTTGCTAGAAAAGAAAGGATCTGGAAACACTTTTTTGAAGTACCAGTAGCAGAGATTATTTGCTAAAGCCATACTGTGTATGAAATTATTTGTCTCTTCTTAAAGTTTTATTCTATGCTATTTTTGAATTGTCTTTATAATCTTTATTCGACATTTCTGTACTTTTTCTTTCCTCTCTATCTATAATTCTACTGTATTTCTAACAGAGTTATGGACAATGTAGGAATGTACTACCATTGTTTTTGTTGAATCCTGTCAATAAAAAAGTTTAAAAAAAAAAAAAAAAAAAGATTTTAGTGGACAAGACTTGTCCACGGAAGGTGGCATGCAATTATTTGTGAATAGATTTGTCACTAATTTGTTGCCTGAAATAATGACACGATTACAGGCTGCCGAAAGTACATGGACCACTTCGACCCCTTCAGTTATTCTTAGCATGGCCCAGTATTATGAGCATCGGGAAAATGAGAGCAAGGATAAGTCTGCTAAAAAGGTTAAAGAGTTAAAAACCCGAGTGCTGCTGCAACAGGTTAGTAGAGGACAAAATGATAGAAGGGGAGGAAGGGGTTAATTTCCAAGAGGGACAATGATGAGAGGAAGAGGAGGAGGGGGTCCGGCTCCTGATATAGGAATAAATCAGTGTTCCAATTGTAGACAAGAGGGGCACTGGCGAGCTCAGTGTCCATTATTATATGGACGAGGTGGTTTTAACAGAGGAAGAGGATGAGGAGGTAGTGATCGGAATAGTATGAGACGCAGGGACATGTCCCATGTTGAGTCTGGAAGGAATTATTTTGATAATCCTCAAGGGAGACAATATTACAATGAGGATTATCGGGAGGATGGATATGATGGAAATGGTTATGCATGAGACAGCCACGGACAGAGCAGGGGCCACATATATGTACCAGTTGATCAACAGGGGCCTTATGTAACGGGGCAATTGATGGGGATATCTGATAAGTTTTTGGTGGATACTGGAGCAATGAATAGTTCTGTTGCTCATTCACTGGTCCCAGGGGCTGCTCTGTCAGGGCAAACTAACGTATCAGTGGGTTTATCAAGAATCCCGGTAGTAAGCCCCATTTCCAAGCCACTTCCATTTGCTATCATCCCAATTACTGTGGACTCTCCATTTTTTCTTACTTCTAGTTGTGGCGAGAATCTGTTAGGATTGGATATCTTAAAGAAACTGCATGCTCGCATTTATTGTTCTCCTGATGGTGTTTATTTAACCATGCAACATCCCACTAAATGCAAGTCTCAATGTTTTGCCAAAAATGAACATCTTCCCCCTGAATTTTCCGAGATTCCCCAGACCCTTTGGGCAACGGGGTACACAGATGTGGGATTGTTAAAAATACCCCCTGTATCAATTACCTTAAAACCAAATGCGCATTTTCCACGTATTCCACAATATCGAATTTCGTCAGAAGGCGAACGGGCCTTATTACAGATCATTTGTGACTTGATTAGTAAGGGAGTGGTAGAGGAAACAGCTGCTAATGTTTGTAATAGCCCTATTTTACAGATTTTGAAAAAGGCCCCACTGGATGGTGACCCTGTCTATAAAGATACATATCGTTTTGTGGTTGACCTCAGAGAGGTTAATAAAATAGTGATTCCCCAATATCCTGTGGTTCCCGATATCACTACAATTCTTACTATGTTTCCCCCTACTGCCCAGTATTTCTCAGTGATAGATTTGAAGAATGTTTTCTTTAGCATCCCAATTCACCCTGACAGCCGTCATATTTTCAATTTTCATTATCTGTCCGCAGTTTTAGATTTTGTCGTGCTCCTCAAGGCTATACGGAGAGTCCTAGCATTTATAGCCAAGCACTTAAAGCAGTATTAGATGAATTAGACCCTTCCCCCTGGTAATGTTCTCATCCTATATGTGGATGACATACTGGTGGCATCAGACACAGCAGAAGGTTGCAAAGAGGCCACTGTTAAATTATTGACTCATTTAGCGGCTAATGGTAATAAAGTATCCTTATGTAAATTTCAATATTGTCGACAGGAAGTGACCTACCTTGGTCATTTGCTGTCGAAAGCGGGGAGACGACTAACTCCTGAACGAATAACTGTTATTACTAACATGTCTGTGCCCCGTACTCAACGTGATGTTCGTGCTTTTCTTGGCATAACCTCTTACTGTCGCCAATGGATTCCTAATTTCTCTCTTCTAGCTAAACCCTTGTTGCATTTGACTACCAAAGATGTGCATAAACCCTTGTCCTGGACGGATGAATGTCAGGATGCTTTTGATTCTTTGAAATCGGCTCTTTGCTCTGCACCCGTCTTGGGTTACCCGGACTACCGAAAACCTTTTGTACTCTATGTACATGAGGTGGACGGTTGTTCACTTTCAGTGCTAACACAGGGTTTTGGCGGAAAGCAACGACCTTGCGCGTATTTTTCGGAAGTGTTGGATAATGTTGCCAGAGCCCTTCTTAGCTGTTTAGGGGCTACTGCTTGGTTTGAATACCGACCTCACAGTGATGGTACCGCATGCTGTGGATATACTATTGAATCGAACAAAAACCCAGCACCTTACGAGTGCACGATTGACTGGTTACGAATTAACTCTATTTGCACCCCACATTACTATTAAACGATGTGCCACTCTGAATCCAGCCACGTTACTACCCTTCCCTTCGACTGATCAAAAGTACGATGTCCATGATTGTATATTTCGGACTGAAGAAGAAACGAAGGGACGAGTAGACCTCACCGACACCCCTTAATCTGAACCCCAAGGGGAGTTGTATGTGGATGGCTCATGTTTTAAGTTACCAGATGGCACCACAACAGCTGCATATGCTATAACTACCCTCAGAACTGCAGTGGAGACCGCTCGGGTTTCCCATCACTCAGCGCATGCAGCTGAACTAATTGCATTACTAAGAGCATGTGAACTGAGCGAAGGTTTACGAGTAAATATTTTTACAGACAGCCACTACCTTTGGCGTGGCCCATAGTTCTGAGCGGCTGTGGAAGGAACGAGGATTCCTTACCTCCCATGGTCAGAGGATACAACATGGCCCTTTGATTGAAAGATTATTGAATGCTTTAACTTTACCAGAGAAGGTGGCCATTATCAAGTGTAGCGCCCACAAGAAAATTGTCGATACTACAGGGGAGGGAAATGCCTTTGCCGATCAGGTAGCAAAGAATACAGCGCAAACCAAAATGTCTGCTATGTTCCCCAGTGTATTAGGCAGGTGGGTGGCGGAGACAACAGTGTTTGACAATACTATTGAAAGTGTTAGAGAACTACAGAAAGAGGCTACTCCTGATGAAATAATAAAATGGGAACAGGAAATAGGGAATTTGGATAAAAACAATTGTTGGATTGATTTGACTGAAAAACAGCATTGGCTTTCGCCCAATGCACTGGTGTATGCAGTAGTTGTGATGGCCCATGGTCCCGCTCACATTGGAGTAAAAGGTATTTGTGCATTATTAGACCCTGTGTGGAATAACCAGAATATTTCAAAAACTGCTGCCCATGTGGTTAAATACTGCATGGTTTTCTTGCAGTATAATCCTGGAGGGAGGGAGACAGTCCTTAGTGGGAATTTTGCGCCTCCTTTATTACCGTTTGAAGTAATACAAATGGATTATATTCAACTCGAAAGGGTGAATAACCTCAAATATGTATTGGTGGTGGTATGTGCTTTTAGTAAATGGGTTAAAGCATAGCCTACCAAAGATAACACCGCTATGGCCACTGCAAAAACCCTAATCAAAGAGTTCCTGCCCCGATTCGGTTTGCCTCTAGTCATTTGGACAGACAACGGGGTACTCTTTAATGCGGACCTTGTCAATCATATTTGTAATCGTTACAGAAAAACAGAAATTTCATGCATCCGCAGTCTGCAGGACTGGTTGAAAAATACAATGGTATACTGAAATTAAAGATGGCAAAGATTCAAGAAGGCACAGGCTTGAGCTGTCCTGATGCTTTACCCCTAACGTTAATGTCATTAAGAGTAACCCCCCATTCAAGAGCCGGGCTATCACCTTATGAGGTCATTTTTGGTCGACCAGCTATTCTGTGGGGTGTCCCGAGACCTAGGTCCTTCCGTGATATTGATTATCCTATGATGACAGATTATCTGTACACTTTAACTAAAGATTTGCGTTCCACTCATCAACAGGTGTCAGCTGTACTGCAGCCGCTGCCGGATGGTCCCGGACATCGTTTGGAGCCAGAACAGTGGGTTCTAGTCCGAAATTATCAGCGGAAATCGAGTTTGGAGCCAAGGTGGAGCCGTCCCTATCAGATTCTTTCAGAAACACGGACAGCAGTGAAAGTGGACGGGACGAAGGCGCTGGATTCACGTTTCCCACGTAAAGAAATTGTCCCTTCCGCTCCCTTTTGATCAGCAGAACCGAGATGGAGTTCGAAAGCAAGAAGGAGAGCGGAGGTTGAGTTTTGTGCCTTTCTCAGATGCCCTTGAAGTCGGGCAAGAGGAAGGATTGTTGACACTACAAGGAGACGAATCAGCCCCAATCCCTGAATCTTTTGATAAGGCTGATTCCCCAGAGGCTTCTGAAAACCTTGTTGCACCGATTGTCTCTGCTGCTGTATTGTTTCATGACCAGGAACAACCTGGCCATCTTCGATACAATTTACGGCCCCGAAAACAACGCGGTACCCCAGTTTCGGATTTTAGGAGATAGGGAAAGACTTGAGCTGTAGGGTTGGAGATAGCTCTTTAGTGGGGTACTGAGCAAGACACTGGACGAACCCATTGAGTGCTTGGAACTGTCACATTGCTCTGTTCAGAAAGAAAGACTGAGTTACATTAAGGGCCTAAATTGCAACGGTGGAATTAAAGTGAAGCTGTTCCTTTTTGATGAACAATAGGAGCCTGCCTGTGAGGCTCTAGACGGACACAGGGAGAAGAAACCCTCTGGCAGTTGGCTTGCACCCTTTTCCGAATGTAGTTTGGACTTTTAGTTAGGATGTACCCCTTTGCCTGATTTGCCCTTGAAGACGAACGACATATTGCTCCCTGACCTTTCTCGGAAAATATTCTCATGTTTTCTGGTTGGGCTACCATAGTGAAGGTAGCCTTTGTAATAATTATTGCAGTAATCATGATAATATTAATGAGTGTGTTTGTATATTTAGAATTTCAATATCCTATGCATAAGGTATTAGGTACTACAACAGCTCCGCCTGAACATTTATTTTATACTTTGCCTCCCCATAAGGAAAGACATTGAGAAACATATGTTAAAAATGTGTTCATTGAAATGCTACATCAAGCCCATAGCACCACCTATAGGACAAACTGTTGGGTATTGGCCTGTTGGCATCTGCAATGCATCGTCATGACTTATTCATTTCTTTGCCATTATCACATTTAGCGAGTTGTGAGGCCTGGTTTCAGTTGCTATCTCTTATGTATTTACATTATGTAGCCGACCCCAAAAGATATACCGAATAGGATTATGAAGCTGTTTTAAGGTATATAGAACAACATCAGGGATTCAACGCATTGGGAAACCAAGAAGAGGGATCTTTAGCCCCAGATGCCTGTATGAATATGTATACCACTTATGAGAATGCTACTTGGTTGAAGGGAGAAATGTTAGATTTTGAACAGTTTAACTCCACGCAATATTTTCAGTATTTCCAAGATTGTAATGTCACAGATGATAAGGCAATGCCGGTTCCCATTTTAAATAGTACTGCTTCATTTTGTATTCGAGGTAGAGGTCATGTTAAGGTAGGGTATAGTAGATGTAACTACACCTACACTTTGCCTACCAACAGCACTCCGCCCTTGATAAATCCGCCTAATGTGTATTTTGTATGCGGGGAAAACGCTTAAACTTGGCTTCCCCGAGGATGGGCAGGGCAGTGTTACCTGTCTTTCCTTTATCCTCCAGTATATATAGCCCCTTCTAACTACCATATTAATCATCAGCTAACTAAACGAAATTCAGACTTCATATGAGCTAGTAGAAGTATCCATACTGATAGTACAGTCAGACTGACACCGCCTTACAGCAGTTTGTGGATATGGCAAAGGGTCTCTTTCCTATATGGGGTCCTATTTTTACCAGCAGAGATGTTAGACGTCTCTCCAGAGTGGTGGAAAATGTAGTTCAAACCACTGCTGGAATTTTGGCTAACCTGACGGTAGAGCTTCAAGCCACGAGGCTCGTTTCGCTTCAAAATCAGATGGTGCTTGACGTCATCCTAGCTGATCGAGGAGGCGCATGCAGCGTGATCGGCAGCTCCTGCTGTGTGTACATACCTGATTCTGCTCCAACTATACACTTGGCCAACCAGAAATTGCATCGCTTGGCTGCAGAAGTTCATGCTGACACTGGTACATGGTCCTTAACAGGGCGGTTCTGGAACCTCTTGTCCACCTGGGGTTGGAAGTTCTTTATGATCCTTGCTGGTGTAATTGGGGTGGTATTTACTTGTTGCCTGTGCCGGCATGTTGCTCTTACTGCGCTGCCAAGCTTACTTCCTCGCTGACAGTTTCATGCCAGGCAAAAACAGAGAAACAGTTAGTACAAAAAGAAGTTACAGATCTAATGCTAATAGATGAAGGTGTGTTCTTGGATTAAAACCTGCCCTTTCTTTGTATATATTGGCTACATCACGCCAAAAGGGCGGTCTGAAGAAATATAAATCGATATTGTATAATGTTGGCCTAATGTACCCAATACATTACCATACCGCCTTAGGAAAACCCCCTCGTAAATATATTCGAACCATGCATACACTAAGAATTGGGCCTCGACTGAACAAACGCCATTTTGGTGTCATTCTCCTGTACCTCTTCCTATTGCTAGGAAAACACGTGACCTGCTACTGTGTAGAGAGCCTGACAGGTCGGCCTGGGCTATGAACGGACCATTGATTCTAACTTAGGAAACTCAAGGTTGCATCTGTCTTTGTTGTAGGTTGCCCACATTCTTGCAGACGCCGTGCCTGTACTCGCATGCCTGAGAACAAAAGGGAGGCACCTTTTTCTGACCTACCCCCGGAATAGTTCGAGCTGAGTTTCGAATCAATCAATTGTGCCTTATATGGGTATTCCTGTTGGCTTCCCGAGAAGTGGTACTTTTCCTTGTACGGGGTTTTCATGAGGTATGCTGAAAGTATATGTGCACTGTTTTGAATGTAATCCAGCAGTCTCCTCTGCGCCTCTCTCGCCTTCACCTTTGAGGGTGCAGGCGAGAGAGAGGCTCCCCTATATAGGGCGCTTTGAAAAATAAATGATTGAACCTTCTCCATTGCCGACTGACTTATTCTTGGTAAATAAGGTATATGGGCTATTGGTAAGTATAGCTCTATGGTATAATTTTCTAGTACTTCATATGATCACCTCTGGTCATAACACACTTTCTCCGTCCCCACCCCTCCACGGTGGAGCAACTAATGACACCCACCCGCAAATGGTGATGTGCCCTTAGCAAGAAAGGTAACCCGCCAAAAGATGTTTTTTTCCCAGGAATGTAGATCATTTTGAAGCTATATTCCTGTAGCCTTGTGTACCATCTAACTGTCCTTACAATAGCATTACAGCCACACCCGAGGGCAATATACAAATAGTTTATGGGTAGATTTTAGGTCAAATAGTGCTTCCCAAACATTGTACCGGAAATGTTCAATTGTTCAACTGTACTTACTTGCACCCACCATTTTCACCCTCTTCCTACCCTCAAAGACAGGCTTAAAATTGAGTGTTAATCGTGGTGAATGCCAATTGTTATTCTTCTCACCACACACATTCACTTACTTTCCTAGCGAGACTCTTTTTCTACAAACTTGCTGTAGTCCTAGTACAACCCTCCAAAGGACAGTTTTCCTTTCCTGTTTGGTACAGGAGCATTTTATATAGCAGTGCCTAATTTCATGCTCAGCACCAGCACTTAATAATCAACATTGCACTTTTCATGAGCAGCGCTTCAGGACACATTCATCTACAGAGAGAATAACTGATTTACCCAGAATCAAAGGCTGTTGAGCTGACGCATGCACTTTACCCTACACTTCTATATACCCTGTTGCTATCTTTGTAATGCCTGTTCTATGAATTTTGGACCTTGTCCCTGCACACTCCCTGCCACCTTTCCTCACGGGCCGCCATCCTCTCTCCTTATACTACACCCATTTTCTCATGTATGCTCACTTGTTTTCATCAGCCGTGCAGAAGCCTTGGCCAGCAGGCCACTGGGCAAAACGTGTGTTGGCTGTTTCTGTTCACACCTGCATTTTAAGAAAATTATAAATAAAAAAAGACTAAACTACAATTATTGTTTTGCTTCCTCCCTGAACATCACAATGACAGACCATGTCAAGTCGCTTTGATACCAACTTAAGTTTTGGGGTTACACCAACTCTGAGATTGAAGTGAATTGTTTAGGCACAAAACCCTTCATTTTGTGAATACCTGCTATTTTCTTACCTGCTTGTCCACGGCATCAGAAATGAGCTCTGTAATGATTTTCACCAGGATTTTACTTGGGATTGGCAGAAGGGTGATCCCACGCAAGTTGTTACAGTCATCCATCTTTGAAATCTGGATGATAATGCCTTCGTTCTAGTTATTTGATCATTTCTTTCCTTTCCAAATCAATGTAAACAGTGGTTGGAGCATTTTAACTGATGTCCCATGAGGAAATGCACAAGCTATCAGGGATTGCTGTATCAGCCAGTTCCTGTTTTTCCTGCTGCATTATTTCTGCATATTAAGTTTCTTTGGGACTCCGAAATTCATTGACTTATTTTTATGGCAGAGTTAATTTTCTTGTCTTAACCGCTCTCTCTCAGGCTCCCCATACAGGTTGAGTTCCTGCAGGATTCGAAACGTCATCTACTTTAATCACGGACACACTATGCATTCTGTTCACTTTATTGACAGGCAGTGTCACTCTTGTCTTTTTGATAAACATGTTAATCATGTTTAATCACTTTTGTCTATCACTTATAAGAAAGTACCAAGCACGTTTTACACTACCACCCACTATGTCGCTCTTTTTATGAATGTAAAAAACAATAATATGTTTCTCACAATGTGTCCTAAATGTAAATACACCATTCATTTGCAATCATTGTTCTAACTGAGTTTAAGGACCACTGTCTGTTTCTGCTAATTCTACAAATGGAATACATGCCACTCTACACATGTAAACCACCACATCAATTTTTAGAATACTTTGTTATTTAGTGATGCTCCCTAGTGTTGCACTGAGACTCCCCATCACAATTCTGGATTGCTATGTTGATGTCAGGTTGCATCAAATAGTGACACCCTACTAGAGTCACTTACACTTCTAAAATAATATCTGTTGCGCTCCACTGTTATACCAAATACTGGTATGGCTTACTTGAGTGCACTCCACTGATGTTCAATATGTTCTGATCGCACAATTAAGGTGAGATCCTTGACTTGTGTTACAGTTCTTCCAGAACTCAGCACACAATCTCCATCAGGAAGCTTCTGAATACTTATGCAGTTGTGTGGAGGTGACATTCTTTCCTTTTCACTTGTTGTCAGTGTGACAAAATCCAAATAAGAGGCAGATGCAGGAGTTGAGATGAGATGCTATTTATTCTGTAGAAGCCACCAACAGCCATTTCTTAACTGTGCATTGTAGATCTCTCTCTCTCTCTCTCATTCTCTCTCTTCACAGTGGTGAAATAATTGACCATTGTGACCTTGTCAGTAAGTAGCTTCCCTCGCCACACAGCTCCGCCTGGTAGATATTGCCCCCTGACTCTTCCAGGTCCTGAGTTTGAGGCCCTCCTCCACCCCCATACAACCACCTGCGTCTCATCCCTGGTGGTCCAGTGGGGAGCATCTCTGCTCTGCTTTCTGCCTTTTCTCCTCTGATCTCTTCTTTCCTTAATTTCATCTTTTCTGCATTTCTGTCAATTTCTTTCTATTTATGCACTTCTGCACTTTCAGCAGCATTTTTCTTGCCGCATCCCCGCCACTGCTCTTCCCCCGTGGCCCTGCACCCCACCAGTGTCACATTCCCCACCTCCCAGCTGTCCAGATCTCCCCCTCATTCCACTTAATAGTGGCTGCTGCGCAGTGAAGGAGTGGTCTTACTGACTTTGTCAGTAAGTAGCTTCTCTCGCCGCACAGCTCTGCCTGGTAGCTGTTGACCCCTGATTCTTCCAGGTCCTGAGTTTGAGGCCCTACTCTACCCCCAGGCACACACCTATGCCTCATCCCTTGTGGTCCAGTGATCCTCTGATCTCTTATTTTCATTCATTTCATCTTTTCTGCCTTTCTGTCACTTTCTTTCTATTTCTGCAATTTTACACCTTTTTTCTCACTGTGTCCCTGACGTTGCTCATCCTCGCTGCCCCACCCTCCTCCAGAACCGCGTTCCCGCATCCAGCTTTTCCTGCCTCCCAGTTGTCCAGACCTCCCCCTCACACTACTTAATGGTGGCTACTACGCGGCCGCACCAAAGGTGCGCCAATGGCAAGCCCATCTGTGCCGGTCCATGGCCAGCGCTACAGACCCTGGTCCTTGGCCCATCCACCGCTATGATGTCAGCACCCTCCATGCCCTCAACATCGGATGCCACTCCACCTTCCACCTCACCTCGCCATAGAACAACCCAGGCCTGTTCACCTGCTGCAACTGCACTTTCACCAGCCTCCACACACCAGACCTACCAACCGCACAACCCTCAAGAACCGGACCCAACCACCTCAGATGTGTTCGGCTCAACACCCACTCCCTCAAAAGAAACGTAGTGGATATCTGGGACCTGTTCTACTCCAGCTCCTCCAGCGTCACTGTTAGATCTGGGGGTCTCTAGTTGGCAAGGGTATTCACCTTTGTCCAAATAGGGACCCTTACTTCTAAGTCAGGATAAGGGGATTACGCTCCTTAATAGCCCCTGCGCACCCCTTTGGTAGCTTGGCACGAGCAGACAGGCTTATCTCAGAGGCAGTGTGTTAAGCGTTCGTGAATATATACAGTAATACAGTGAAGACACTACAGATGGACACAACACAGGTTTTATAAAAATAAGTATTCTTTATATAGACTTAAACACAAGACTACAAACAACAAAAATCCACAATACTACACTTAAGATTACTTAAAAGATGATTAAAGTCTCTCAGTTAAAGTTGTTGGTAAATGCGACAAAGTTCTCAACAAAGTACCTGGATGCGTAACGCAAAGTGAACAAAAGGCTCGCAAAAGGGGAGATGCGTCGGTTCCGTGACCGGGGGAACGGTTGTGTCCTTCCTCAATGCTTGTGCAGAGTAGGGGACTCGTCTTGAGCCTTATCGGTGGGGAGGTGATGCGTAGATTCTCGGCTTGCGGGCCCGTTGCGGTGCGCAAGATGTCTCCTTGATGCGATGCGATGACCCAGTTGCGATGCAAGAAGATGGCGCCCTTGATGCGGGGATGCAATGACGATGCAATGACGCCCTGGCAGCCTTGCAATGACTCTGTACTTTGGAGCCGCGACAGGCCCTGCGACACGCTTCTCTGGTGATGCGATGGCGACTCTCTCGATGGAGTCACGCTTCTCCGGTGATGCGACAGCAGGCAGCTTCGATGAACAGATGCTTCCAGGGAGATGCGACGAAGGCACGCTTTTCCGGCTTTTCAATGATTTCAGCTGCGGCGGCGACACGCTTCTTCTCGATGCGTCTCGCTTCCAGATCCCAGCGGCACGCAAGTGACTGGAGTCAGAATTCCCAGCAAGGAAATTCAGGAGGGAGCTGGAGGTGAAGTCTTTGGTCCATGATACTTCAGCAGGAGGTAAGCACAGTTCAAGCCCTTGGAGAATATTCTGTAGATGAAAGTGCTTACAAAGTTCCTTCTCCTTTCCTGCAACCACTGCAGGCCAACCCAGCAAACAGCACGCTGGCAGAGGGGCAGTCCAACTCTTGCAGCTTCATTGGTTCTTCTCCTTGGCAGAAAGGTTTCTTGTCCAGAAGTGATTTAATTTCTTGGGATCAGGGTCCCAATATTTATACCCCAAAATCCTTTGTTCTCAGAAGCCAGAGAGGCCTCTGCCTAGTCCAAACCAGTTCCTGAGCACTTTGTTTACATGACTCTCTTCTTTCTTTCACTGTGCAGGGCAGAGACATCAGCCACCCCACAGGAGGTGGAACCAGCACAGGGGAGGGAAGATAAAGCTCTGGAGCACTCTATTGGCATGATTCCTCCTCTCCTTTCACAGTGTAGGACAGAGATATCAGACAAGCCACAGGGGGTGGAGGCAGCATTGTAGAGGGAAGGCACAGCCCTATTCAGGTCCCAGGAGCAACTCCTCCCTCCCCTCTAGATGCAGATCTCTCTATTCACCACCGGGCTGCCCCAGCCTGTCTCCTGGAATCCCCCAGCCCTGTCACTCACAAACCCAGACAAGAAATACACAACCCAGCAGAGGCAGGCTCAAATGGTTTGGCAAGCAAATACCTGCTTTCTAAAAGTGGTATTTGCAAACACAGAATATTAAAATAAACGTTACTAAAATATGTATTTTATTATTCTGATTTCAGGCATACTAAATTCGAATTTCTACTGTGTTCCCTTATTCAGTTAGGATTATAAGAATGTAGTAATCTAACTGCCCATTCTGGCCTATGAGAACAGGTAGCCTTCAATAGTGAAAAACAAAAATGGCTGTAATTCAGTATTAGAACATGCTACTCACATCAGAGCATGTCCTACCTTATACTTACAATGCACCCTGCCCTAGGGCCTACCATAGGAGTGTCTAATATGAACAAAGGGAATGTTTAGGGACTGGCAAGTGGGTGCACTTGTCCAAGTCGACATGGCAGTGCTAGTCTGCACACAGGCCTTGCAATGGCAGGCCTGAGACACACTTTACAAGCTGCGTCTGTGGGTGGCACAACCAGTGCTGCAAGCCCACCAGCAGCATTTGATTTACAAGCCCTGGGCACACATGGTTCACTATACTAGGGGCTGACAGATAAATCAAATAACCCAATCATGGAATAACCAATCAGGTCATTAATTTAACATAGGGAGCACTTGCACTGTGGCACTGATTAGCAGTGGCACGGTGCCCAAAGCATAAATCCAGAAAAAACATATCAAAACAGAGGAGGCGATCTGTCAAAATGGAAGGGAGACTCATGCCAATGATGCCAGGTCTACCAGTCACCTTCTTCACAGAAACCTGGAAGAACTCCAGCTCAGCCCCAGACATCGCAATCATCATCCCCGATGGCTACAAAATCATCCATGAGGAACGTGTCAAATGATCAGGATGATGCATCGCCATCATACACAAAGACACCTTTCGCCTCACAACCAGCTCTGATGACCACTCACCCGACATTGAGCACCACTACTTACAGATTCAGACCAACCCAAATGCGATCCTTTGCTGCACCCTTGTCTACAGACCTCCGGGTCCCTGTCCCACCTTCAGCGAAACCATAGCCGACTTCATCGCTCACCAAACTCTTGCCTCAACAGTGACCTCAATTTTCATCTGGACAAGCCAGAAGAATGCAGCACTCCATCCCTACTGGAGAAACTCACCATCATCAGACTAAAAAAACTGGTCATGATGCCAACCCACTCAGTGGACACACACTCGACCCAATCTTCTCGATAAGCAACAACATCTCCGTCAGCCACACCTCTGAGCCACAATTGACCAACCACCACTGTGCATACTTCTCCTTCACCAAACCCACCGTATGCCACCAAGCCTACTGCAATCGTCGCAGAAGCTGGAACAAGGTCACCGATGACCAGCTTGCCACCTCCCTCAGCAAGACCTCACCACTGAGATCCACGGTCGCCAACATTTCAGCACGTAACCTCCACCACAGGATCTCCGACATCGCTAACACACTGGCCCTCGTCAAGATACCCTCAGGCAAGCAACCCTCCAAGAAAGCCATCTTGTTTACTTCTACCCTTCAAGAATCCAGATCCACCTGCAGACAGCTCGAGAAAAGATTAAGGAGCTGCAAGATCAAGGCAGACCACACAACCTTCAAATCCACCTTCACTGGACACCACCGCCTCATCAGAACAACAAAGAAAGCAGCCATCGAGCAACATATCAATGCCAATGTACACAACAACAAATAACTCTCTGCCGTAGTCAATGAATTTGCCAAACCCAGCACAGAGAAAGCAGACATCCCCCATCCCAAGACCTGTGCCACAACATTGCCACATTCTTCCACCGCAAGATCCAAGAGATCTACGATAGCTTCGCAACCCAAGACTCACTTACCCCACTCACAACCACTGCACCCAATGGCTTCAGCCACCAGCAGACCTTAACCAACTGGACTATCCTCACCTCTGATGACACCTTCAGATTTATGAAGAGCATCCACTTCAGAGCCCCCTCTGGTCCCTGCCCTCACCACATCTTCAGCAGAGCCGGCACCTCCATCGCACCTGAACTCTGCTGCACCATCAGCTGCTCCATCGAGTCCACAACTGTCCCGGAAGACTGGAAGCACGCAGATGTCAGCCTCTTGCTGAAGAAACCTTCTCCAAACCCAATGGATCTCAAGAACTATAGACCCATCTCCCTGCTCCCATTCCCAACAAAAGTCATAGACAAAGCCGTCAACGGCCAGCTCTTCAAGTTCGTTAAAACAAACAACATCCTGGACCTCTCTCACTCGGGCTTCCAAAGCA
Organism: Lissotriton helveticus; assembly: GCF_964261635.1. NCBI lineage: Eukaryota > Metazoa > Chordata > Amphibia > Caudata > Salamandridae > Lissotriton > Lissotriton helveticus. The sequence goes on from NC_136070.1 coordinate 647,713,420, forward strand.
ACCACAGCACTGAGACCTCTCTTCCCGCTGCTACAGAAGATATCCTCGCCCTCCTCTACCAAGACAAGACTTCAGCTCTCATTCTCCTGGAACTCTCGGTCGCCTTCGACACCGTCTTCTACCACACCCTCTGTGCGAGACTCCACGACGCCGGCATCCACGACAAAACATTAGAAAGGATCCGTTCCTTCCTCACCTGTCAAACGCAGAGAGTCAGGCTTCCACTGTTCAAATCAGAACCAACAGAGATCCGCTGAGGAGTGCCTCGGGAATCTTCCCTGAGGCCCACCCTCTTCAACATTTACATGACCATGCTTGCAGCCATCATCAGAAGACACGGACTCAACATCGTCTCCTATGCCGTTGACACCCAGCTGCTTGTCTTCTTCAAAGATGAACCCCGAGCCACCAAGAGCAACTTCCACGACAAGATGAAGGCAGTCGTCATCTTGCTGAGGCCTCAAGCTTAACTCAGACAAGACCAAAGTCTTCATCCTGGGCTCTTCCCATTTTGTCTGGGATGACTCTTGGTGGCCTAAGCGCTCGGAATCCTCCCACACCCAAGAACCATGCATGAAACCTCAGCATAATCCAGGACTCCTCACTCCCAATGAACTGCCAAATCAACGCAGTCTCATCCTCCTGCTTCCACATGCTCCACCTCCTTCGTAAGATCTTCAAGTGAATGCCCACCATGTCCAGGAAAACGGTCACCCATGCGCTCATCAGCAGCAGACTCAACTACGGAAACGCACTCCACATCGGCACCACCCAGAAATTCCCAAAATAAGGTCTCTAGACCGTCCAGAATGCATCCGCTAGACTCAACCTGAACATCCCACGCTGTACCACATTACCAGCCACCTGAGAGACCATCACTTGCTTCCTGTCAAGAGGAGAATCACCTTCAAGCTTCTCACGCACACATACAAAGCCCTCCATGATGACAGCCCTGAATACCTCAACCACCGCCTCTCCTTCTACACTCCCACCAGACATCTCCACACCACCCAACAGCCCCTTACGACCGTCCTATGGATCCGCAAGACCACGGCTGGTTCCTTCTCCCACAACGCTGCGAAGACCTGGAACTCCTTGCCTCTGCACCTCAGGCAATCACCATCGCTGCCACAATTCAGGAAGGACCTCAAGACCTGGCTCTTTGACTGAACCACAGAAGCGCCTTGAGACCCTCATGGGTGAGTAGTCACGCTTTATAAGATTCTGATTGATTGATTGTGGGACACCACAGCTAATAGATTTTGGATCATAATTAAATAATGGTGGTAGAAACATGGTCTGAATCAGATTAATACCGAAGGTTCAAATCCACTTCACTGATGGATAGCTATACCATCCTGAGACCTTGTAGGGGGGTGGTATGGTCAACGGTAACAAAGGCTCCTGACAGATATAGTAAGACTGGTAGGCCGAAGCCTCCACTGTTGACCAATAGCTGTGGGCCACCTAGAATGAAGGTTCTTTAATGTGAATGGATCTGAAGCCTGCTCAGAAAGAATGGAGTGAGTTTTTTGACTCATCAAAAGCTGGTGGAAAGATTTTGGCAAGGAAATGGTTTGGAGTTACTGGGATCCGAATGTGAAAGAGTGGGTTTTTTCTCCTTGTATCGAGGTGATGTTGAAAAGTGTGATCAAACTTGAGGCAAGATGTGAGGTTAGTAATCTCATGACCTTGGCTGGGCAGAGGTCATTTTGTGAGCAAGAAGTTCTGGCAGTGGAGATAGTTTCAGACAGCTTAAGCATGAGGATTTCTCTCAATGAGAAAACCTCTTGTAAGGGGAGGAGTAGAGATGAGCAAGAGTAGGTGCATCTGTTTGCAAATCCCTATATGACGTTATCACTGCCGTGATTTTGTCTATATTAGTAGGGATAACTATTATTGCAGAGTTTTTTTAAAAGGGTCACTTGATTTTAACATGCTGAAGGAGCTGCTATAGCCTTCATTACCCTGAATAATTCAATGTTTAAATTGGGGGCTTAGCAGGTATGAGAGGAGTAATTATGTTGCTTAGTCAGTTGGATATGATTTTTATAATTGACAGGGGCAAAGGTGTACTCAGCATTAGCTAACTGTGCTTATTTGAGTTGTCTACTAAGTACATCAATGTCAACATTTCACCACTGTGGTGAAGGTAGTTTTTCAAGAAATCGTGGGTTCAGCTTTAATTTTCCATTGTGATGCATTTGTTAGATGTAGTATTTTGGATGATTGCAAGACCAGGAGTCTTTATCTAGCAATAATAGAACAAAATGTGAGTGGCTGAGCCTCCAATCAAGTATTACAGTCAAAACCAGATATGAAACTACTGATTCACTGAGTAATTGCTCACATCACAGGAGTACCTAGGGGTCCCACTCTTAATACTCTATTACCTTTACCTCCATCCCTGAGTTACTTGTACACCTGGCATCAGTATCTCTGGGTAGTGGAGCGACTGCTACATATAAGAGGGGACAGGGGACATAATGAGATCCTATGTCCTATGTTTGTTTGGTGCAGGACAAATATGTTGTCCAAAGGTCCCTCAGACAAGAGTGAAAAAAATAACTTAAATCAATTTTCTCACATCCCAGAGAGAGCAAATGGCACGGGGATCAGATTTAAGATAAGAATCGTTTCAAAATAAATTGAAAGCTAATTGTAAGGATGGAATAAAGTCATTGTGAGCATTAGATGATAGCAAATAACCTACAGCAGTGGCTCTTAACCTTTTGATTTCTGTGGACGCCCATTGAAGCACTACTGGATACCAGAGGCCTCCACCTACACAATTTCTATGGTATGAACCTCATAACATTGGACACAGATACAGAAACAAGTATACATTGAACAAATTGAAAAACTACAACATATTTCTTCGTTGGAAGTTTGGAGCCTTTCAAAATTTGATTCTATTTTCTAAAAGATAAAGTGATATTTAGACTCTAGCATATTGCTTCATCTTTTTTGCTCTTCATTCATGCTCGCTTTTTGTAGGCACATACCAGTTCATTATATGAGGCAACAAATCACAGATACCAAGGGCCCCATTATGATGGCGGCCTGATCCGCCCGCCTTTACTTGATTGTGCTTGCCTACACCTCCATTAAAACCCTCCCTTCAAAGCAGGCCTTCAGAAAGGCACTCAAGACATGGCTTTTTGCCAGTGCATATCCTTAGCTTGGTTTCTGCCTTTTTGATCTTATTTTGTTAGGCGCCTTGATGCCTACGGGCTTAGTTGCGCGGTATAAATTTCATTTCATTTCATTTCATTTCATTTCATTTCATTTCATAGCTGCTCCGATTTGCATCTTGCTTTTCCTTCAGTCCTGGTCCCCTGAGGCGGATACACTGATTGAGTGGAGGGCTGCGCTACTATGGGGCTCCTTACTTACACCCACACAGTTTTCGCTTCCTCAGCTGCATTAACGATCCAGTTTGCATCATAGGCATTAGCCTATATATTCCTGATGCAAATGGACGCACGCAGCGGGCACGCCTTTGGCGCGCTAAAGGCAAGCCTGCCTGCGCCCATCTGCACCCGTCAGCGACCCTGAGGCATCCGACGCCGGCCATGCTGCCCAATTCCCCTCCTGTGAGTTTCTTCCACTATATTACAATAGGGAAAAACAGCATAGCCTTAGGCGGCTACCATTATGCCAGTGTACAGTGGCTGATCCGAGCTTGGAGGAAGACTTTTTAATGCAATAAGTGCAACTGGTCTCTCCTCCAGCCCAGGAAAATTGCACCCAAGATCCTCCCATGCAACAATAAGTGTAAAAACAATAAGAAAAGAGAGAACTTAAAGGCCATCCTTTTAAATTGTAGCTCTATGCAACAACATGAACAACACATTTATGACCTACTTTTAGACGAACAGCCTGATCTTTTATTTCTCACTGAGACCTGGCTTTCTGAAGCCTCCAACCCTACTATCACCTCGGCCATCCCTAGGGGTTATAAAATCCTTAGGAGGGACCGACCGAGTGGGAAAGGGGGCGGTGTCATCAGAATTTACAATAAAAAACTAGGCTGCTCTCCCATCCTGATGGAATACATCGAGGGTGCAGAGTTCTTAGGCTTCCACTGTACCTTATCCCCTCATCATAGCATAGCTGTTTCTTTTATTTACAGACCTCCCAGTGCAATTGGAAATGTTAATACTACGCTTAACACAGCCACCACCACCCTGACCTTAAAATGCAACAACTGCCTTATTCTGGGAGACTTCAATATACATATGGACAATGGAAAAGACCCTCAAACAATGTTCTTGTTGGATAAGCTGCAGGCCTGCAAAATGTTTCTATCTATTTCTTCCACCCATGAGAAGGGCCATACCCTAGACCAAATCTTTCACAACTTTGACATATCAGTAAGCCTACCTCTTCCCATTACTTGGTCTGACTACCTCCTAATAAAATTCATAAATCCCAACTTTGATACAGCCCCTTGGGCTAACACAGGGCAGAGGGTCCCTAATTACAGGACGTTTCATAAAATACCCATCCTGATGTTAGCAGACGCCCTGGATCATTCCTCACTGGTGCTGTTTGGCTGCCCTCTCAATAAATTCTTTGCTCCGAACCAACATTGGTGCACCTGTACCGGTTGTTCGCAAAAGAGGTCAGCCCCACCTGCTCCATGGTTTAACGATTCCCTCAGATCTAGCAAAAGAAATTGTAGAAAAATGGAATGGAAATGGTGTAAATCCTATCTACCTGAGGACAGGAAGGTGTATAAAGACCCAGTAAAAGCTCATTACATTCTCGTGAAGGCAGCCAAGAAAAACGTCTTTCAAACCAAGATAGAAAATGCCCAAAATAAGAGTAAGGAAATCTTTAGCGTAGTTAAATCCTTTACTGCCCCAAAAGCCGGCACGGAAGAATGGTCTAAGCAAATAGCTCAATTCTTCCACCAAAAGATCTCCGTGATCCAACAAGCCTTCACTAACATCTCAGAGGAAGAACTGACCTTCTACCTTAGTTCTAATAGCAAATAATTTTACCATTTGGATCCTCCATCTTTACTAACTTTCCCTGAGTTTCAGCTTGTAGAGTCACTGACCCTTCTCCAAAGCATTAAGACTGGCTTTCCAACAACCCATGTCTAGCGAATATCCTGAACCTATTAGCTCCCACCATAAACCCCACAGTAAACCAGCTCTTTAATGCTTGCCTCTCATCAGGCAACATGCAAAAATTATGGAAGAATGCTAAGATTATTCCACTGATAAATATTACTAATGCCAAATCTCCCTTCATCCGGCGCTCTACAAAGTATTAGAGAAGCATGTAAACAAGGCCCACCAAAAACACATTGAAGTAGGGAAGGTCCTTCATGAGTCCCTATCCGGTTTTAGGGCTAACTACAGTACGGAGTCCGCTCTGCTGGAAGTGACAGAATTTCTCAAAGGTAAGCTGGACCAGGGAGACAAGGCTGTTCTGATACTGCTCGATCTGTCGGTGGCCTTTGATACGGTCCCACATGAGAGGCTCTTGGAGTGACTTGCTAACATCGGCCTGAGGGGGGAGGACCGCCAAACCGAAGGACCCTGCCAACTACAGGCCAATCTCCCTTCTTCCGGCCCTCTCCAAAGTATTAGAGAAGCATGTAAACAAGGCCCTCCAGAAACACACTGAAGAAGGGAAGCTTCCTCATGAATCCCTATCCTTTTTTAGGGCTAACTACAGTACGGAGTGACAGAATTTCTCAAAGGTAGCTGGACCAGGGAGGCAAGGCTGTTCTGATACTGCTCGATCTGTCGGTGGCCTTTGATACGGTCCCACATGAGAGACTCCTGGAGAGACTTGCTAACATCAGCCTGGGGGGGGACCGCCTTAACATGGATGTCATCCTTCTTGGCAAATAGATCTCTGGACATCTGACTCCCCCCTTTCTCATAGCTGGTTCCGGCCATGAATATAGGTGTCCCTCAGTGCTCCATTCTCAGTCTTCCCCTTTTTAATATATATCGATCCCCCCTTGCATTTCTGGTAGAGGAAGAGGGCGCCAAATTGTTTCCTATGTTGATGACACTCAGCTGATTTTTACATGTGAAAAAGGAACCGACTTTGACAGGGCAATGATTAGGTCTTGCCTCACAAAGGTTTTTAACTGGCTTAAGATCAATCAGCTGAAGTGCAATCCTGACAAAACTGAAGTTGTTTTCTTTGGTAATCCAGAAACGCCTGACTGGAGCGCTTGATGGCCAAAAGAACTACCGCACCCGCCCGCAGAAAAGGATAGAGTCAAAAAATTAGGAATTGCCATAGACAAGACACTCTCCATGCGCTTTCACATCCAAAATCTAACTGGTGCTTGATTTGGCATAACCAGGATGCAAAAAAAATTCCTGCCACTGTTAACACTTGAGAGCAGAAAGATCATGGTGCAGGCTTTGGTGACCTTAAAGCTTGACTATGTCAACAGTTTGTACCTCGGTCTTCCCAAATCCCTTATCCAGCGCCTACAAGTAGTACAAAACGTGGTGGCCAGAGCCATCCTGAGACCTAAACCCAGATCTAGTATGACCCCTATTCTTAAATCTCTACACTAGTGACACATAAAAGAACGGATCAACTTCAAAGCAATGACCATCTTCTTTAAAGTTTTCCACAGCTTAGGAGCTGGCTACCTAAATAAGCCCGTTAATAGCTACACAACATCTAGACCCTTAAGATCTTCCAATGCTTACCTGGCCATCGTGCCTAAAATATGCCGTGCCCTCAATGGAGGCAGATCCCTCGTCTTCCTAAGCGCAAAAGTGTGGAATAGACTCCCTGAGTCTCTGAGACTAACCACAGACCTACTCTCTTTCAGGAAGAACTTAAAAACCGAACTTTTTAATAACTGATGGGTCTTTTACACGTTTTCTTCCTGCTGTAACCAGGCGGTAACCAGGCGCTGTCACACACCAGGACACTCTAGCATGAGTAGCTGCGCTCTTTATTAAATACACTATTTCATTTCATTAGGGACCTGACAGTGCAAAGGAACACTCGTCTTAATTCTAAGGGCCTTATTTATGAGGCCTTGAGTCACTTTTATGCCACCGCGGGTCACTTTTTGTGATTCACCGGCAGCGTAACAAATGTGCCATGTTGCGCCCTATTTACAAAGTGACGCATATAGGAAGTTGCGTCACTTTGTAAACCCCTGCACCACATTATACCTGCACCATTTTACAATGTGGTGCAGGGTGGGTGTTCCCCCTGCAAAAAGCCTCATAGAAGTGGTGCATTGAAATATATGAGAACTCAGTGCGCCACTTCTTGGACACCATTGCGTCAATATCTTACACCTGCCTCACAGCAGGCATATGTCAAATGGCAGGCCCTGCGTCTATTTTTAGACACACCCCAGCAATGCATCACTTTTGCGCCTACAGATACGTAAGAAATACTGACGCATCTGTAACTCCTTGAGACATAATGCGTTATACAGTAAATTTGATGCATCCATCATGTCGCAAGGAAGGTGCACTAAGAAGTGATGCATCACTGTTTTCACACAGCGATGCGTCACTTTTCATAAATAAGGCCCTAAATGTGTTTACATCTAATATTCAGGGATAGTTATGTGTGTTTTCAATATTGTAATACAGCAGCAGCTCACCAATATTACTGCAAATAATCTCTGTGACGCCCTCCCATTTCTTATATGTTTTGATCTAAAAGAAACGTTTTTAATGTATTTTACATGATACATAAACACAACATTTCTCTGCAAAATGGCTGTACTAGACTCTCACACATCAGGTACATAAAAAATAAATTAAAGGAATCTGTTTAAGAAATATTCAAGTTCACTAGGGCAAAACTCTGGAGAACGGAGCTGACTCTGTCAGGGGGCTCCTGAAAGGCTGGGGCCCTGAGCCAGATCCTACTTTGCCCATGCATTAAATTGTCTCTGATCGTAATGATGCCTGAAGTTCTGTTTTTTGCACTTGCAGTGCTTTCAGTCATCAAGCGAAGGATAACAGATTCATTTTTACCCTCCAGGTTCAAATTCACATTTACAGAATTTTTTAAAATGTTAATATTTCAATATTGCTTTTTTAATGTGTATGTATATACCTATATATATATATATATATATATATATATATATATATATATATATATATATATATATATATATATATATATATATATATATATATATATATATATATATATATATATATTCACTGAAAAAACCATAGGTTTCACACCAGTTATAGTTAGCTGGAAGTTTTACGCGCATAAAACCATTGAAATTCCCACGTTATAGTTAGTTGGACTCACTATAACTTGCTCGTGCAATGCACTGCTGATGACGTCACATATTACATCACTCATGACATGGTCAGTGACATCACTCATGACATCACTGATGACACCATCCAGTGAATGTGTGTCTTTCTGAAAAATAATTATTAGTGAGTAATGTTTAAATATTTAAATATATGCATTAGTGTTTCACTTTGTGTATAAGTGGCTGCATGGGTTGGTGAGTAGCTACATGTGTATGTATATGGGTTAGAAGTTTTTTTTGTTTTAGTATCTGTATGAGTATCTGTATGGTTTGGTGGGGGTATTACTTAGCACATATATGCATGAATGACTGACTCTCTGTATGTGTTTTGAAGACAGCATATGTGCAGGACTGTATGGGTGGATGAGTGTGTATATGTGTGTGTTAGTGAGTGAATGACTGTCTCACTAGTGTCTTTATCAGTAACTACATATGTTTTAATCTAGTATATGTGAATATTGATGTATATAAGTGAGTATATGTGAGAGTGAGGGATTGTAAGAGTTCCTGTTTAAATAACTATGGGGCATATTACCAACGTTAAGCGATATTTATCGCTAACGATGCTTAGCAACAAATTTTTTAACGCTAAGCATCGTCAGAAATTATCGCAGATAAACCTTGCTATTATCAAGGTTTATCGCAAATGCAATAAAAAACGGCCGCAATGCATGAATATCGCTGAAAAGTCAGCGATATTCATGCATTACCGAGCTAATGCTCTTAGCCATGTTATCCACCTCCCATTGGATAACATGGCTAAGAACTGCTCAGGGCAGGTGTTAGATTTTGGAGATATTCGCGCTTAGCGCGAATATCTCCAAAAGTTGGTAATAGGAGATAGTGATGTTAGCGACTGTTTCCAGTCGCTAACATCTTGGCATGCCCACTTTGCATGTCATTAGTGATAAATATCACTGACATGGAAAGTGGGGCCCAAGATGGTCGCTATCTCCTACTAGCTGTGGCTAACTGGTGTTAGTGACAGCTAAGTAATAGGGAGATAATTTTATCTCCGCTTTCTTGGCTTTTAAAGCCAAAAAAGCGGAGATAAACCCCCTTGATAATATGCCCCTATGTTTTTCTATAAGTGATTGTTTAACAGAGTAAATATGTGTATGTTTTCTTAGAAGTAAGGTGGTAGTGTGTGTATAGCTGTATATGCAAATAAATGGATGCTCAATAGTTTATTTGCATCTGTGAGTATGTGTGTGAGTAACTTTTGGATGACTGTCATTGTGTAACAGGATATATAGGTGTATCACTATATATGATGAGTGAGTATATGTATGAGTGACTACATAGAACTGTTGGTGAATGAGTGGATGTGTATATAGATGGTGGAATTACTGAATTGGTTGTTGTAACTGGTATGGGTATCTCCATTTTTTTTTAAATTTTAGTTTCTATTTTTGAATATGTGTTTCAAAGTTTACATTACAGTGAAAGGAGGTCTGTCACTCTGTCACAAGGATGGTGTCATCAGTGATGTCATGAGTGATGTCACTGACCATGTCATGAGTGATGTAATATGTGACGTCATCAGCAGTGCATTGCACGCGCAAGTTATAGTGAGTCCAACTAACTATAACGTGGGAATTTCAAGGGTTTTATGTGAGTAAAACTTCCAGCTAACTATAACTGGTGTGAAGCCTATGGCTTTTTCAGTGAATTTAATAGGTTTTTTAAATGCTAATTCCTAACTATAACTGGTGTAAAACCTATGCTTTTTTCAGTGAATTTCAATGGTTTTTTAATAGCAAATCTCTATAGGTATAAAAAGTAAAAAAAATTATAACGAATTTTATATTGTATAATTATGTTTTTTTGGGGGGTTTTTTGCCCCGGGGCGCTCCCGGGGCGCGTACCGGTGAACGCACGGGTAAGCGCAATGTTACGGCGCGCCCCGGGGCACGTACCGGTGAGCGTCCCGTTAGCGCTATTCCCGCGAACGAAAACAACATCGTGACGTTTCGCGTAGCCGCGTAATGCGTCATATGACGCGCTGCGTAATTGCACCCAGAAGCACGCGAGCGCATACGATCGCGCAACGTCATGACGCGCTTACGCTACGCGCCCTCGGGCGCGACTACCGGCGCGCCCCGGGGCGCGTAGCGTAAGCGCGTCGGGTCATGTGATCTGAAAATAACACTTTTCATTGCTGCAGATCAGTTTTGGTTTCCAAATGATGAAAGCCCGGATCATGTGACTTGAAAATAACACTTTTTATTGGTCCAGAACAGTTTTGTTTTCCAAATGATGAAAGCCCCACCTTTTTTCCTTATTCTGACTTTGTCCTTTGACTGAGGAAGACCTGTTTGAACAACTTAGAGAAATATTTTGTACTTTAAAATGGCTACAGTAGCAGCAGCAGCTGGAGCATCTGCACCACCACCACCACCACCACCACCAAGAGGACCACCACAAGATTACATTGGTGGTCAAGAAGAGGAGGAGGAGGAAGAGGAAGAGGAGGAGGCGAGAAGATGGCTGCATGAAGACAATACCCCATACCAGCCAAGGCCACACATTGTATGGGAGTTTTTTTCTATCCCAGAGGACAAGAAAAAAGTCAATGCGGCCAAGGTGACTTGCCTAATCTGTGGCATGGAACTTTCAAGGGGCAACGTTAACAAGAAGTATTCTTTTGGTAATAATACCATGATTACACACATGACCCGCAAGCATCCGAACAACTATTCTCGTGCAGAGATGAGGGAACTGGCCAGTAACCTCCCCCAATCATCAAGGACCACCTCCAAAAGAAAGAAACCCACTCCATCGGGACCAGAGACAACGGAGACGATGCCTTGCATTCAACCACGATTTGAGGATTACCGAATTACATGTATTTATTGTGGTAAGCTCATCTCCTACCGTGAAAAGAGCGTAAAGCTCATCGTCCTTGCTAGTGACCACCACAATTGCCCCAAAAAACCCTAATTTTTTTCAGTTTTTTGTTTTTTGCTCCAGTTGAGCCATTTTCAATTCCCTTTTTTTTGTTTCTCCCCATAAAAAATACAAAAAAAATATAAAAGTGTTCAGAAAAGCCCAAAAAAGTACAAAATGTTCAAAAAAACATAAAAAAAATATAAAACAACAAAAAGAAGAAAAAAAACAGTTATTTTTAGAACTACCTTTAATTTATAAAAATAAACCTATATTTTTAAAGAATCTCTGTCAATTTTTTTTCCTCAGGGTACGCGTACCGGGGCGCGCCCCCCAAAAAAAGAAAAAAAAATTAATGAAGGAGTTAGCATAAGGGAAGAACACAAAGAGAGTAATGTTAAGAGAAAGAGAGCTAGAGGCAGAAACACAGAGGGATTGTTTATTACATAGTAAAAAACAGAGAAGGTGTAATAGGGTGAAAGTGAGAAAAGTAAAATGAATAAGGGAGCGAAAGAAGGGAAGAGAGAGGCAGAAGACTAAAGTAGAAATAGTTGGAGAATGTGAGTGGGTGTTGAAAGAAAAAGAAAAGACAGTAAAAAATGGGGAATGAAGGGTGGTGACGGAACCGGGATAAATGAACAAGGGTGAGGGAGGGGGAGAAAAGAGCAGTGAGTATAAGTAAAGAGGGGTGGAAGAGGGTGAAAAATTGAATTAGGATAAGACATGGGGAGTGACAAAGAGAAAGGACAGAGAGAGTAAAGGAAACAGTGCCTGAATGGGTCTGAGTGAAACAGCAAAGAAAGGTAAGTAATGCAGTGTGTGTGACTTATAGGGAGTCGGTGGGTATAGGTCGGGGTGTGGGTGTGTAAGGTGTGTCTGTGGGTGTGGGTGTGTGGGGTGTTTCGGTGTGGGTGGAGGTGAGGGTGTGTGAGATATGTGTGAGGGGTGTGTGGGTGTGGGGGGTATGTGTGTGGGATGTATGTGTGTGTATGGAATGTGTGTGTTTGTGTGAGGAGTGTGTGTGGGGGTGTGTGTGTATGTGTATGAGGTGTGTGTGTGGTGTGTGTGTGGGCTGTATGTCAGAGGTGTGTGTATGTGTTGGGAGGGGGATGAGGTGTGTGTGTGTAGGAGTGAAGTAAATAATTAAGAAAAAGAGAATGAGTGAGGGAGCAAAGGAAGGGAACAGAGTGTAAGTGAACTAAATAATGGGGACTGAAAGAAGTTGAATGTGAGAGGGGAAATAGGAAAAGGGGAGTAAACATGGAGAATAAGAATAAGTGAAGGAAGCAGAGTAAGGAAACAGGAGTGAGGTTGCTTGAGAAATTATTAGTGAGGTTAAAGCAAAGGGTGATGACAAACTAAATTTTTTCAGTCACACTTACCATATAATAAATGTAACTTTTATTACATTTTTTTACTACACTTTGTATCTGTGAAAGAGAGAAGAAAAAATAAGTTATAATTAGTAAAATATCTATTTTAAAATAAAAGATACAAATGAAGAGGTTAAAAATCATAACAGTGTATTTAGAAATAAAGTAAGAGTGTGGGACACAGAAAGAGAAATAAAGTAAGGTAGAAGGACACAAAGAGAGAAAAAGAAATAGAAGGAGAGCAAATTAGTAAGAGTAAGGCATATAGATTCACTGACAGAGAGGAAGAGAAGAACAGAGAAATGAACTGAAGGTAAGAAAGATACTAAAAGAATGTGAGTTAGCAAAACTAAATCAGGAAACAGTAGTAAATAAAAAGATAATGACTGAGACGCAAAAGACTCTAATTAAGGATGCATTTATAAGAATGAGGAATGGAAGATAACTGAGAGTAAGTGAAGAACAGTCATAGAGTGAAGGGATGAAGGGAGAGAGGATAATATAGAAGGATTGAGGGAAAAGGAGTGAGGAAGTTAGTAGACAGACAGACTAAGAGAAAAACTGAGTGAAGTGGAGTACAATGAGTGAGGAAAGGAACTGAGTAAGGGAGCACAAAAAGGAAAGAGAGGAGAAGAGGATTAAAACAGTGGTACTGAGAGAAAATGATTCGGTGATAAAAGTAAAGAGAAGGACACTGAAAGATAGGAAATGAGGGATAGTAATAGAACCAGAGTAAAAGAAATGGGATGAAGAACGATGAGAGAGGAGCAGTGAAGTTGTTGTAAGAGAAATGATAGAAGGTAGATAAACACAAGTGAACATAACACAATGAGAGTGAGGGACTGAGGACATAGAGGTAGTGAACGGAAAATAGAGAGAAGAGGTCAAAAGAAAGGAGCAAACAAAGATAAGCGAGGGAGAGTGGATGATTTATAGTGATAGAGTACGACAATACTGCTGAGTGAGTAAAGAGGAATTACTAAAAGAGCAAAGGAGGAAAAGACGGAAAAGGGAAGTAAAGCAGAGAGACTGAAAGCTGAATAGTTATGCAAGGGAGAGAGGGGATGCAGACAGTTGAAATGAGAATGAGGGGTTGTGAAAGAAGTGGAGTAAAGGAACGGGGGTGAAAGAGAGTGAGTGAACATTATAAGTGAGTAAAAAGTACTGAAAGAGGGTGGAAAAAGGAAAGTGAGTGTGAGACAATGGGAATACAATTTAAATTACACAATCCAAAGTATAGAATAACTTGTACAACATGTTACATAGTTTATTTTTGCTTTTCTCAGAATATATTGAATTTCACTTAAAACAGTGAGTTCAAATTACTCATCATATGACAGCGGGGAAAAAAAACACAATCTAAAAGATTGTGTTTTAAAAAAACACTTAGATACTGACAAATGACAAATGTACACTAATCTTTGATTCACTTACTTTTCCTTTAGGCCAAATAGTATATCATGAAGGTCCTTTTCTCGTTGGAAAGTACTCTGCTGTTCACTAATAAATCCATTTCATCAACTTTCTAGAAGAAAAGCTCCAAGAACATCTGAAATATTTTCATTATTTTCATATACTCCTTTTTTTCAGTCATGACTCTTTACTCATTCCTTAACTTTTCCTTTAGGCCAAATAGTGTCAGATGTATGAGTATATTTTCAAATTAATTAAAAGAAACTCTGAAATTACCGTTTTCCCTACGTTCTGAAAGAAAGGCTCATACAACATATTCACAATATTTAAATATTCGTAAAACCATCTCTGAGACACTCATGTTCATTATTTTTTATAATACTGATATCACTTACTACGAGATCCACTTACAGTACCTACATGACAAGTCAATTTTTTATATTATCTTGATCACTTTCACTCAGAATATAATTTTAAACAGCGAGCTAACCTTTATTAACTATTAACTGCTCCCGTCTTCATAGGCCAATTACCTTTACTTACATTTTGGTTCTAAAAACACTAGATATTAATTTTTTAAGTCAAAAGGCAAACGAAAGTCAAATGAGTGTCATTACACTGGGTCCAACCTTTACAACTTTTTAAATAGCATGTGTAATGCCCTGATGTGGTTGAAGGACCGTCATGATAAATAATAGCTACAGTTGCAAAGGTTCTTCCTGAAATTGATAACTGAGAAGCCACAAAATTTTTAATAGAAGTTGACAATTTACTTCCATCAGGTCTACATCGTTGGAACATTAAAATCACATATTTACCATAAGTTTGTAAAAATAATGTGGACAGCATTGCAGACTTACATTGGGTGCACACCATATTGTGATCAGCTGCTTTAACTAGATTATTAAAAGGCACTGATTTGCAGTCTGGTAAACTCAAATATATAAATCTTTCAGTGTCTATTCTAGTACTACTTGATAAACTACAGTTGTCGCAGTCATGCTGCCATTTATAAGAAAGGCTAAAAAGATTTTTTTATATCTACACCTTCATCTTCCAAAACATCAAACATATACATTAAAAATTCCTGACAATCCTGCTGAATATTCTGTGAAAATTGATTTTGACCAGAACATATGTCTAGAAGATTTCTAATTTCTGAAACAGTTTCTATTTTTGCTCTATCACTGCTACATTTCTCAAACACGGAATTCAATAAACAGCAGAATGTTTGATCCCGATTTTCAACAATCTGTTCTTGTAAATTTTGAAGAAAAAAAACAACATTAAGCACTACATTGGCATAGCAGTTGACACCAGAACTGTTTTCAAACTGAAATCCAACAACATCTTCAACAGAATCCTTTTTCTGTCTGCTTACAATTACAGTTTCATCTACTTTTTGTCTTTTTGCTACTACCTCACTGCAATTATTCTCATGTCTTCTTTTTCGGCCTACCACACGTTTTTCAAACAGAGGATATTGAGGCAAATGTGGAACATACTCTCTTCTTAACCTATTGTATTCTTTAACACAATCTAGATCAGCACAAATCTTTGTTTCATCACACTCAATCAAGTACAATCCTGATAAACTTCTGACTCGTGATAATGCCACATATGCCATTTCCTCTTTAAACACAGAACTTCAAATGTTCACCAAAGCACTATCTACACTTAAACCTTGAGATTTATGAATTGTCACCGCATATGCCAAACAAATAGGAAACTGTTTTCGGCGAACATATAAGTCTTTCACAAGCAAAAACCTAGCTGAACAACAACAAATTTGTTCTATTTCGTCAATGCCATCAAATTTATTTTTAAAATTTCAATTCCATCTCTATTTTTGTAATTCACAAAACCAACAACATGACCCATTGATCCATTTACCAGACCTCTTTCAACATTTAAATTCCTTCTCAAAATAATACGACAATTTAAACACACATTCAGAGTCTTTTCAAAACCAGCAGTTTTAGATATAGTCTTCTCTAATGAATCCAATTTTGATTTCAAATTTTCAGACAAAATAATTGTTGCTCCCATATGCTCTATTTTATCTATAGCTTCCAGTTTCACTATCTCTTCATTTTCTAACTTTAACATTTTGTTGTTGAACATGGGACATTCTTTCAGAGTTGGCATCAAACATATGCCAGATTTCTTCTCGTTAATTTTCTTAAAAATATTCTCTGGAAGAATGTTTTCATTTGGGTACAAATTTGAAATTAATCATCCATGTAAAGCTTCTTTTCCATGCTGACTTATTTTTCCGATTCTTACATCTTGTAGAATATTTTTATAATCTTCATCCTTTGCCTGCCGCATATTTTGGAGTAGTTCTGCATATTTGAAATTTAACCATATATTAACGTTTCCAATGCTTCCTAGGCACTTCCTGGTATCTTCATGCGTGACCATTTTAAACACTGGTTGTCCTTTCACTGGAGTCAACTGCAGTAGATCTCCATAAACAATAATGTGTTTTCCTCCGAATAACACATCATACTCTGTTCTAAGAATTTCTTGCATTCTCAAATGCACAAAAGAAAGCATTAGATTTGAGACCATGCTTACTTCATCAATGATAAGAAGTTTCATTTTCTTCAGGACTCTGGAAACTTCGGAACACGCATCTCCAGATAGCTTGTGGTATTGCAATTTGTTATCATGCTCCACTGGCAGCATCAGTAAACAATGTAAAGTAATCCCTTTAATATTATGTGCTGCCAGCCCAGTTGGAGCGGTAACAACACAAGACAGCGGTGATTCAGTCTTTTTCTGCAGATAAGTTGCAATTGCTTTAATCAGAAAACTTTTTCCAGTTCCCGCTTCTCCACTCACGTACAGTTGGACAGGCTTAAATGATGTACATGAGCACTCTTTCTTCTCATGACTGAATCCATGTTCAACCTGTTCTGTGTCTTCGTCATATATCTGTTTCTGCTCAATGTTTAATTGTTTCACCAAATCTTCTAAACTAATTACATCCTCTTGAGCTTGCTCCATAGCTCTTTCCACCTCATCCATGGCAGTGGCAGCTTCATTTTGGATAATTGGTCCTCCTACTGGATCCTGACTCAATGAAGCAGAACTCTGACTGTCTTGAGAACTGTCTCTCGCAATCTCTGCAGCAATTGTTGCTTCTTGCTCTATTTCTTCATTCAACATTTGCAGATGATTTGCAAAAACAGGACATTCTATGGTATCCTTCGTTGCATTAAAAGAATCTTCGTAACAGAGAAAATCTCCAAGTAGTTCCTCTTCTGTACGCCATGGTTTAAAGAGTTGCAAAAGAGCCAAATAGTAAAATTCTCTTTTGTCTGGATTTTCACAACTTAATTTTCGATGATTAATCAAATGACCTTTTCTCTGTTTCACTAGACATCCTTCACATCCAATGACAGCATATATTCCATTATTGATATCTTCTCTGATGTTCCTCTTATAAATATATCTTTGCAGAACTTCATAGAGACAAGCGTTCTCAAGGTAAGGACTTCTATTTGGATAGTATGTATCCAACATGTTTGTCTTCAAAATATCTGTACTTTCTGGTTCTTTCTCCGCCAAATACTCTATTTCCTGTACAGATTTCAAAACTCGGTTTTGTGTTGCAGCAAGACCTAGACTCACCCAAATGATGGTTCTAGATTTGGCATATAGACTTGCTGATGACAATCGATCGGAACATTCATATGCTCCAATTTCTCGATGTGACAACATCTTTAGACTGTAACTGTATAATTTCTTGCTTAGACTCTTTTCATGTGAAATGTCCTCCCACATTTCCTTCAGTTCCGTCTTTTCTTTTTTTGTGATGTAAGACGTCACATATCGAGCCACAGCAATAGAGTTGTCAGCAACGAACTGAATATCCATGTTAGCATTCCACATGGACAAAATCACTGGGTTGTAGTCGTTGATGTACTTGGACTCTTCGTTTCTTTTTAAATTGTATGTATTTTTGGGTGATTTCCTCGTCACAGTATGTCGCAGAGAAGACATCAAATTATTTACTCTTCCTTTAGAAATCACTGCTCGTGGAAAACCAAAACGACGTTTTGTGTAGAACTTGTCCTTGTTTCTGAATTTTTGACGACAGTACTTTCCACAACGATGGGATTGAAAGCGTAAAACTTGTTGCCTTAAACTGTTTTCTTCAGTAGTTTTCGGAACAGCACATGTTGAATACTCTTCAATGAAGCTCATCACTGTCTCATCCGAACCTGTTCCAAATTTGGGTGCATCTTTAATCCACAACAACATATGTATGTGAGGAGCAACTCTCGCTTGGTACTCCTTTCTCCAAAAGAAATCCAAAACCTCTCCAAGGGGAGGATTTTTTTTGTTGGTAATGAAAGACATCATAGCTTCAAATCTATGAGTAAAATATCTGCATACATTCACTGGATCCAAAGAACACAGTTCTCCAGGTGTTTTTAATTCTATATTTTGTATATTTGCATTTGCCTCGCGTATAAATTGAAGTAAGTTGTCCCATGCATACTCGGCACAGCTAAGAGTGAGGAACCATGTAGGACTTCCTAAGTTTCTTAGCATACATTTCAATTCCCCATGACGATGGTACCAATACTCGTTTGTACCACGCTGACATGCCATGAGATTGATTAGATGAGATTCCAAAATATTATCTTGCAGATTAACTTTCTCCATAAAGTCCCTCGCCGAAACATTTTGGAGATGTGGTCCACTTTTCAGTATATGGTTTACTGCATAAGAAAGCCCAGACAAGTCACTTTCATACAGTAGATGAAACAAATATGGGATGCATTGAGGAAACCTTGGATCTTCAGCATATGATCTTAAAGTCCGGTATTCAGATGCTAGAATTTGAAGTGGTCGATCGTCATATTGTCCACCTCGACCTGTTGGAAATAGCTGTGGAAAACAACGAGCTTCCAAACTTTCTTCCCATACACTAATGGGACTTCCTTTTGCTGATTTAATTTGAAACAAGTCAATTGCATTCCCCATTACTTCTTTGGAATGCAAAGGATAAACAGATTAATGTTCATATATTTCTTCACTTCTAGACACATCAACTTTTTCAATGTGGCCAGCTGAACAATCACTGTCTTCATCTGCAGCTGTTTCCTCTGCTCCAACACATACATGTTTGTAGTACTCATTGTTTTTGACCAAATACAACGTTGCCTTTTTGACTTTCCTAACATCCAATAAATCTTGCCAGATTTTCTTACTCTTTGTCGGAACTCCATTAACTAGAATAACCAGAGGTTCCTCTTCCACTTTCTCTACACCAATTGTATCAATATTTTTCTTGAAATCTAGAGGCAAATAAACAACTCTTCCCTTCAATCCTCTCTGTAAATCTGAAGGAGGCAATTTCCCTATCTTAGGCTCCATGCGAACAATTGCCTGAAAAGGATGGACACATTGAATCAAAATACACTCATATGTATTTAAATCCATCAATTGAGGAGGAATGTGTACCAACTCAAGATTATTATGAACAGCTCTAGCAGGCATTCTGTTTTGATTTAATTTATCATAACAATATTTACAAATACGCTGATCAGAACTCAAATCAAAAGAATTCTCCAACCACAAATAAGTTGCAAAATCCTTCCACTCATAATTATTTATCTTTACACTTTTTACGTATAAATCAACTAATCTAGTTTGATGCTTATAATGAGTTCGTCGACAACACACACAAGTAAAATTCGGCCTTTCACTTGATTTCACCTTAAACCTGATAATTTCCTGCTCAAACTTTTCTGTACTTGAAATCTGTACATTGTCTTCCACATTACCTTGAATTTCTGTGTCAATTTCTACACTGTCCTCTTTTTCACTAAAATAACAAATCTCAATTTCTTCACAAATCTTCTTCACATCTAATTCAGTTCCATGCAAAAGAGCACTGTTTAATTGTTTAAGCTTAAGTGCTGGACTTTTTGCATAATACAACCTTCTCACTAATTTCCTCATTTTGTTATGATGCACTGCTAACATCCTAAAATGATGAAAAACACTCTGACAGACTTTTCTAGAAAGACAAGGCAGTGAATGCCCTTGCAAACCTGTGTTTTCTCTCACTCTGCAAGAATCTAAGTCTTGCAACATCTTCATTTTCTGTTTTAGAGTTTTCTTACTATATGTACGTAAGAAGTTACAAAAAAAATCGATTGATTCCTGTCGCACACTACAAATACTACTACACTTCCAAGTGTACACTGGACCCTTAGTACGTCTCCCTAAAACTTCATCAGTTAACACCTCTTCTGGTTCTCTAGGCACAAGTTTCTCTTTTTCAATCGGACAACCGTCTTTCACCTCATATGCTCGACCACTGGTGTCAACTGCATGCACTAAATCATTCTCCTGAAAGTAACTTTCCTCATTAAAAAATGGCTCACAACTTGAACTGTGCATCCATTCTCCAGAAAAAACTTTACAAAAATTAGTCCGATTAATTACTCTTTTCCATTTACTGTTTGATTTGAAAACATCAATTGTCTTGTTAAGTGTCCTAATTCTATTGATTATTAAAATAAATAATTTTTTCTTAACTTCAAAAGCATGATCAACAATCTTCTCTACACTTTTCTTTTTTTTATAAAAAGCAGATCTCTGTTTACCTTTTTTACTATTTTTTAACAAATTTAAAACCACCCTATTGCGAAACATTCGTTTACGAATGTCCCTAAATTGATTTTGCCTTCTATTCCTATACATATTATTGTTTCCTGCTGCAGTAGTAAAACATTTTGGGAATCTCTCCTTCCTCTTCAAAATTGCTCTCTCCTTCTCTTTTTCTACATACTGTCCAACATTTTTTTTGGATCTACATATGTTCCGTAAGAAAGACTTAGTTGTCTTACCAGGAGCTTTTTTCCTGTTTTTTGAAGGATTTGTTGAAGGAGACTGCTTTAATTCCGTTGCTGTTTTTGATTTTTTCCGCTTACAATCTTTTCGTCTCCTTTCCCTTGAGGGCATTTTTTCTTATTTTTGAAATCTTGATTTAAATCTGTGGAAAACAAAAATAAAAATAAAAAAATCATTATAGACCGCTATTACCAAACAACAAAACAATGACAATAAGCAAACAATATAAACACTATAATACTTCTACATATGACCTTACCTCTGTTTTTTAAATATAATTCTAAAAAAATATTTCGGGCACATGAATTACTTTTACATTATTAACAAGGATTAGATAGTATCTGCATATTTAAAAAAATATATTTGCACATTTCACAATCATATCACCTGTGTTTCCTCAGATTAGTAAGCAGATTGTACACATGAGGTAAGGACTGTCCTGGGGAACATAGGTGGTGAGGCGGGTGTCTAAGAGTCCACTGGACTGCACTTCATTAAGCCTATCGCCCACTGCACTCTTAGACACAGCCCTCACCTCCTGTCCACCTCTGGACAGACCTCTCTTCCACTACACTCCTCAACACAGGCATCACATCCTATGCACCCATGAACAATCCTCACCTTATCTGCAACCCAGAATAGACCTCAACTCATCTGCACCATTAGACAGGCCTCAGTTCATTTACACCCCTGAACACACCTCATCTCATCTGCACCCTGTTACCATCAATAATACTCAATGTATTGAGGCCTGTCGAAGGGGCACAGATTAGATAATGCTTGTCTAAAGTTCAGAGGAGGTAAGTCCTCTCCATTGCACTCATGGACACAGGCCTCAACTCCTTTGCACCCCTGGACATGCCTCACCTCATCTGCACAATCCACTTCCTAATTTGAGGAAACACAGGTGATTAATTGTGAAAGGTTCAAATATTTTTATGTAATCATGCACACACTATTTATTCCTTCTCAAAAATGTAAAAGCCATTCATTTGCCCCAAAATCGTTTTTTGAATAACATTTTAGAAACAGAGCACAGGTCCTATGTACAAGCATTCAACTTCACTACTGAAACCTCACTATTTCACAAAATAAAAATCCTCTATCTTGCAAATGTAGATACCAAGCATTATCAAAAAGCATGACACAAACCAACAGCAAAGAAGGTCAGAGCCTCATTTATAAGGCCCTGCGTCAGTTTTGCGCTGGTGATGCGTCACTTTTTGTGACGCATCGGCAGCATAAAACATGTGCCTTGTTGCGCCATATTTAAAAAAATTACACATCTAGGTAGATGCGTCACTTTTTAAACCCCTGCGCCACATTATACCTGCGTCAGGTATAATGTATGCAGAGGGGGCGTTCCCCCGTAAAAAACCTCGTAATAGTGATGCAGTGAAATCTATGAGATTTCACTGCGTCACTTTTAGGACGCTGTTATGTCAAAATCTTGCGCCTGCCTCACAGCAGGCGTAATACTGACGCAAACCCTTTCACATGGGGCTTTCCCCATTGAAAAGACGCATTGCTGGAGTTGCGTCACTTTTGTGACACACTCCAGCAATGCGTCACTTTTGCGCTTACAGATACGTCAGAAATGCTGACTTATCTGTAACTCCTTGCGACATGATGCGTCATACATTAAATATAACGCATCATTGTGGTCGCAAGGAGTGCACAGTGAAAACTGACGCATCGCTGTTTTCATAAATAAGGCCCTCAGTGTGCTTCCTAATCTGAGGTAACACAGGTGACATGATTGTGAAAGCTTCAAATATTTGTATGTAATCATGCACACACTATTTATTCCTTCTCAAAAATGTAAAAGCCATTCATTTGCCCCAAAATCGTTTTTTGAATAACATTTTAGAACAGAGCTCAGGTCCTATGTACAAGCATTCAAATTCACTACTGAAACCTCACTATTTCACAAAATAAAAATCCTCTATCTTGCAAATGTAGATACCAAGCATTATCAAAAAGCATGAAACAAACCAACAGCAAAGAAGCTCAGAGCCTAATTTATGAGGCCCTGCGTTAGTTTTCCGCTGGTGATGCGTCACTTTCTGTGACGCATCGGCAGCATAAAACATGTGCCTTGTTGCGCCATATTTAAAAAATGACGCATCTAGGTAGATCCGTCACTTTTTAAACCCCTGCGCCACATTATACCTGCGTCAGATATAATGTATGCAGAGGGGGCGTTCCCCCGTAAAAAACCTTGTAATAGTGACGCAGTAAAATCTATGAGATTTCACTGCGTCACTTTTAGGACACTGTTATGTCAAAATCTTGTACCTGCCTCACAGCAGGCGTAAGACTAATGCAAACCCTTTCAAATGGGGCTTTCCCCATTTGAAAAGACGCATTGCTGGAGTTGCGTCACTTTTGTGACACACTCCAGCAATGCGTCACTTTTGAGCTTACAGATACGTCAGAAATACTGACTTATCTGTAACTCCTTGCGACATGATGCGTCATACATTAAATATGACGCATCATTGGTGTCGCAAGGAGTGCGCAGTGAAAACTGACGCATCGCTGTTTTCATAAATAAGGCCCTCAGTGTGCTTCCTAATCTGAGGTAACAAAGGTGACATGATTGTGAAAGGTTCAAATATTTTTTATGTATTCATGCACACACTATTTATTCCTTCTCAAAAATGTAAAAGCCATTCATTTGCCCCAAAATCGTTTTTTGAATAACATTTTAGACACACAGCGCAGGTCCTATGTACAAGCATTCCATTTCAGTTCTGAAAACTCACTATTTTAAAAAATACATTTCCTCTCTATTGCAAACATTCCTACCAGGCATTACCAAAAAATTACACAAACCAACAGCAAAGAAGCTCATTCTGCTTCCTAATCTGAGGTAACACAAGTGACATGATTGTGAAAGGTTCAAATATTTTTATGTAATCATGCACACACTATTTATTCCTTCTCAAAAATGTAAAACCATTGATTTACCCCAAAATCGTTTTTTGAATAACATTTTACAAACACAGCACAGGTCCTATGTACAAGCATTCCACTTCAGTTCTGAAAACTTACTATTTTACAAAATACATTTCCTCTCTATTAAAAACATTCCTACCAGGCATTACCCAAAAAATGTCACAAACCAACAGCAAAGAAGCTCATTCTGCTTCCTAATCTGATGTAACACAGGTGATTAATTGTGAAAGGTTCAAATATTTTTATGTAATCATGTACACACTATTTATTCCTTCTCAAAAATGGAAAACCATTGATTTGCCCCAAAATCGTTTTTTGAATAACATTTTAGAAACAGAGCGCAGGTCCTATGTACAAGCATTCCATTTCAGTACTGAAAACTCACTATTTTACAAAATACATTTCCTCTCTATTGCAAACATTCCTACCAGGCATTACCAAAAAATGTCACAAACCAACTGCAAAGAAGCTCATTCTGCTTCCTAATCTGAGGTAACACAAGTGACATGATTGTGAAAGGTTCAAATATTTTTATGTACTCATGCACACACTATTTATTCCTTCTCAAAAATGTAAAACCATTGATTTACCCCAAAATCGTTTTTTGAATAACATTTTAGAAACACAGCGCAGGTCCTAGGTACAAGCATTCCACTTCAGTTCTGAAAACTCACTATTTTACAAAATACATTTCCTCTCTATTGCAAACATTCCTACCAGGCATTACCCAAAAAATGTCACAAACCAACAGCAAAGAAGCTCATTCTGCTTCCTAATCTGATGTAACACAGGTGATTAATTGTGAAAGGTTCAAATATTTTTATGTAATCATGCACACACTATTTATTCCTTCTCAAAAATGGAAAACCATTGATTTGCCCCAAAATCGTTTTTTGAATAACATTTTAGAAACACAGCGCAGGTCCTATGTACAAGCATTCCATTTCAGTACTGAAAACTCACTATTTTACAAAATACATTTCCTCTCTCTTGCAAACATTCCTACCAGGCATTACCAAAAAATTACACAAACCAACAGCAAAGAAGCTCATTCTGCTTCCTAATCTGAGGTAACACAAGTGACATGATTGTGAAAGGTTCAAATATTTTGATGTAATCATGCACACACTATTTATTCCTTCTCAAAAATGTAAAACCATTGATTTACCCCAAAATCGTTTTGTGAATAAAATTTTGAAAAAACAGCGCAGGTCCTATGTACAAGCATTCCATTTCAGTTCTGAAAACTCACTATTTAAAAAAATACATTTCCTCTCTATTTCAAACATTCCTACCAGGCATTACCAAAAAATTACACAAACCAACAGCAAAGAAGCTCATTCTGCTTCCTAATCTGAGGTAACACAAGTGACATGATTGTGAAAGGTTCAAATATTTTTATGTAATCATGCACACACTATTTATTCCTTCTCAAAAATGTAAAACCATTGATTTACCCCAAAATCGTTTTTTAAATAACATTTTACAAACACAGCGCAGGTCCTATGTACAAGCATTCCATTTCAGTTCTGAAAACTCACTATTTTACAAAATACATTTCCTCTCTATTGCAAACATTCCTACCAGGCATTACCCAAAAAATGTCACAAACCAACTGCAAAGAAGCTCATTCTGCTTCCTAATCTGAGGTAACACAAGTGACATGATTGTGAAAGGTTCAAATATTTTTATGTAATCATGCACACACTATTTATTCCTTCTCAAAAATGTAAAACCATTGATTTACCCCACAATCGTTTTTTAAATAACATTTTACAAACACAGCGCAGGTCCTATGTACAAGCATTCCATTTCAGTTCTGAAAACTCACTATTTTACAAAATACATTTCCTCTCTATTGCAAACATTCCTACCAGGTATTACCCAAAAAATGTCACAAACCAACAGCAAAGAAGCTCATTCTGCTTCCTAATCTGAGGTAACACAGGTGATTAATTGTGAAAGGTTCAAATATTTTTATGTAATCATGCACACACTATTTATTCCATCTCAAAAATGTAAAAGCCATTGATTTGCCCCAAAATCGTTTTTTGAATAACATTTTAGAAACAGAGCACAGGTCCTATGTACAAGCATTCCATTTCAGTACTGAAAACTCACTATTTTACAAAATACATTTCCTCTCTGTTGCAAATATTGATACCATGCATTTTCAAAAAGCATCACACAAACCAACAGCAAAGAATCTCAAGGTGCTTTTTAATCTGAACTCTCTATCTATATTGAATGAATCATAACTCACCTTTAAAAATGCTTTGGGAGATTGAGAACAGTGTCCGATACACACACCAATATTTCTTTAGCAGAGCAAAAGGTATGTACACCAGGCACTGCAACCATGAATGGCACAGAAAACCTCTAATTCTACACACATATTTCTCATGGTAACCAATCAAAACTCTTCCCTCTCTATTTTCAAATCAACACCCTTCCCCCCCTCAGCCCTTTCTACCTGTTACCATAGCAACTCCCTCCTCACTGAGCTCTCAGGGTTAAAAGTTTATTCTACAATGTTGCAAATGAACTCAGCAAGGATGTTTGACCTATCAATAAACCAGCTTATCAGGTGCAATCTTTCTTTTAATGACTTTTTCTTGACCATTCAAATGACTTCTTTCACAGAACACAACCATGCACCCTAACTTTCACTTTTCAACTATCTGAATCCACCAATCATTGCTTGTGATCCAAGAGCACTGAAACTCCACAGTTTTTTTTGCAAACTCCTACTGTTCCAACTGCCATTTCATTCCTACACTTCATCTGACTGCACCAGAACCTCCTCTCACCATGTACTCTGTCTGGATTATTGGACATAGCTACATTCACTGGGCTCAAAGGTATCAGAAATTTTCACAACCTTGATTTACCAAATGTGCACATAAAATAGATTGGCCAAAGAGGATTGAGATGTCATCAATTGATACCATTGGTGAAAACCTTTCACCATCTGCCACACCCTGACCTTATAATTTTGCACTGTGGTGGAAATGACCTAGGCACTTTGACTGGGGTAGGTCTGGAAATGGTTTTAAAGGACACCTTTGGGCAATTGATGACACTTTTTCCACAAACTGCCTTGGTATATTCCAATATATGTCAAAGACAGAAATGGAAGTGGTCCAACCAATTTTGTCCACAGATTGAGAAAGCAAGGAAACATGTGAATAAATCTGTTTCTGCTTACATGAGGGACTATGGAATGGGTTCAATATACAACAACAACTTGCGTTACAACATGCAAGATATCTACAGAGGAGATGGTGTGCACTTCTCAGATGAGGGGAATAGAATATTCCTCCTGAATTTAAGATTGTGCATTGGAACCTACTTGTAGGTACCTAAATCAGCCCCAGAACCCAAAAGCTCTTTTCAGGGCTACCCTACATCTGATCACTCACAATGATTATTTTACTCTAACTTTTTTCACTAATTTTCACCAAAGTACGCTCCCCGGTACGCTACCCGGGGCGCGTATCAGGCGCTCCCCCCGCGATCAGGGGGTGTCTACCGTGTCCCCTTTTACCTATTCCCAACGTTGTGTCTCAAATCTACCGAAACACAAGATGGAGGACTCCCGTAGCGCTGCCGGTACGCGTACCGAGGCGAGCACCGGTAAGCGCTCCCAAAAATTTTTGTAAGTCAATTTACTTAAAAACCACTGGAGAAACTTTCACCAAATATAGAATAGGCCTACTACATACCAGTCCCTACCATTTTCCCAAATTTGGTGGAATTCCATTGAGCCATTTGCCCTGTAGCCCTGTCTAAATATCCTGAGGTAAATTACATGACAAAAACACATATGAACAGTTAGGATTTACAACCAATTAAAATGTTACTTTCATTTTCTACTTTTTTTTCCTGACATTTGATTGGTTATGTACATGAATATATATGAAAAATGAGAGGGAAACACGGCCATTTTGACTACACCTACCTGAGGTACATCTTGAAACAATTTTCTCCATTTATCTTCATCACCTTTCAATAAGGTAAGTTGTTAATTTGTAAGGGGCACTTTAAGGTAATTTGTAAAAAGTTTTCTGATAGTTATTTACTGTCCCTCTGTTATAGTTATAGATTGAGATGGGCTTCTCTGTTATAGTTATAGATTGAGTTAGGCTTCTCTGGTATAATTATGAATTTACTTAGGCTTCTTCACATACACTTTTTTATATTTCTACTTCCTGCCTGATACCATACACTGCCCAAAGATAAATTCACTGTTAAAAACTCAGAAGTACCTGTCTGAACTTAAACCCAACAGTGCCCTAACTCTACTGATATAGTTATTTTTTATGCAATTTACAGCAAGAAAATGGAAGGGGAACAAGAAAACATCAATGTTTCTTTCGAGATTACAAATGAGGAGATTCTTAATGAAGATTTTGTTGACGAGGATTTTATGGATGAATCTTTGGACAAACAATTTATTGACTGTTTACAAGATATTGAATCATGCAATTTTGAGGAGATTCCAGATGAACTAATGCTGGAAGTTTTATTAAACTATCAAAATTCTAACCAATACATTTTTATTTCATAATTAAAAATTGTTTCAGACATTATTCATTTTTATATGTAATTCATGAAGTTACCAAAATGATTATATTTATATTATAATATAAAGTGAAACTTACAGTATACTGTGCAATTTTAAAACATCATAAGGGAGCAGGGTAGACTACCCATAATCCCCTAGGTCTTCTCAGGGAGTGCTTAAAGGATCTGTTTCTGCTTTCCTGACAGACTATGGTATGGATTCCATATACCACAATAACTTCTGTAACAACATGCAAGATATCTACAGAAAAAAAGGTGTACATTGAATTTAAGACTCTGTATTGGTACCTACATGCTGGTACTTAAATCACCCACACAACACAACTCTATGCAAAGCTACCCTACCTCTAAGCACTTCAAATGATTATTTTACTGTTTCACTGGCTTTTCCCCTTGGTACGCTCCCCGGTACACTCCCCGTGTGGGGAGTGTGTGGGTATGGGGGTGTAGGGTTATGTGTGTGGGATGTGTGTGTGTGTGTGTGAGATGTGTGGGTGTGTGTGAGGAGTGTGTGTGTGGCTGTGTGTGGGGGGTTGTGGGGGTGGTGGGGTATGTGTGTGGGATGTGTGTGTGTGTGTGTGTGTGGGATGTGTGGATGTGTCTGTGAGGTGTGTGTGTGTTTGGGGGGGAGGTCTGTGTGTGGGATGTGTGGAGTGTGTCTGTGAGGTGTGTGTGTGTGTGTGGGAGGGGGGGTGAGGAGTGTGTGTGAGTGTGGGTGTGTGGGGTGTGTGGGTGTGGATGTGGGTGTGGATGTGTAAGGTGTCGGTGTGGGTGTGTGGGGTGTTTGGGTGTGGGTGGAGGTGTGGGTGTGTGAGGTGTGTGTGGGAAGTGTGTGGGTGTGGGGGTGTAGGGTTATGTGTGTGGGGTGTGAG
Source organism: Lissotriton helveticus (assembly GCF_964261635.1). Taxonomy (NCBI): domain Eukaryota; kingdom Metazoa; phylum Chordata; class Amphibia; order Caudata; family Salamandridae; genus Lissotriton; species Lissotriton helveticus. The sequence continues at coordinate 647,742,693 of NC_136070.1, forward strand.
TGAGTGTGTGAGATGTGTGTGTGTGTGTGTGTGTGGCTTTGTGTGTGTGTGTGTCTGTGTGTGTGTGGCTCTGTGTGTGGCTCTGTGTGTGGTTCTGTGTGTGTGTGTGCAAATGCAATAGGTCTCGCATTTGCGAGAGATTAAGCTATTGGCATTGTAAATGACAATGCCATTTATTGATCTGTTTTTAAAACCTACACATAAATAAAAAATGTTTCATTTACAATGCCCATAGCTCTAACTTTTGCAAAGGCGAGACCGTTGCATTGTAAATGCTTGTTACTACCTGGGTCGGAGGTACCAGTCTTGCTGTCTCAGATTGTTATATGGGCTTTTTAGCAGGAGGGAAAACCTAGTCAATGCTAGTTGACAGTTCAAATATCTCCAATGGGAGGGTCGAAACGCAAGGGCCCTCTTTTAAAACCCCGGTGTTAGATACTTGGATCCCCCTATACTTATTAATGCCCAGGTCAGATTCAGCTGTGCCTATGTCTGCCCTTGTTCCCTTTAATGCGGCATTTAATGCTGTTTTGGTGGCAGCAAGGCTCTCTTCAGCTTGTACAATTTCATTATTAATTGCCCCCATAGCACTTTTTAAATAGTTAGTTATTGGTACATTACTATTTGCAGGCTTTCCGTCGCCATTTGAGGTTGACGTGAGTTTTCGCTTTCCCATTTCAAACGTTCACTCCTAAAGTAGTAATTTGTAGTTTGTAGGCGGTAGATGTATCTTTCCTTACTGCTTTCCTTTTGTGAGGCCAAGAGGGGTGGCCCAGCACAGCCTTGTCTGGGCGCAGCCAGGCCCGCTTAGCCAGGCCCGCTTCGCCCGGACACGCCCACGCCGCATGAGCCCTGAGCTGGCTTTATGTGCCTCCGGGCACGACAGGAACTCGTTGGCGCCTCCTGGCACAATGTCTACTGGGAGATGGAGTCCCCAAGGTAAAGTGTGGCGTGCAACGATAAAGAAGGGCTTCCGCGCCGTGGGAGCCCTGAGCTGGCTTTATGGGCCTCCGGGGGCAACAGAAACTCAGCGCCTCCTGGCGCAAAGTCTACTGGGAGATGGAGTAGGGTGACCAACCGTCCGTAAATTTCACGGACAGTCCGTAATTTCGGCCGTCTGTCCGTTGTCCGTGAAGGATTCTTTAACGGACGCCATTTGTCCGTCATTTTAGCAGGGCACCGGTTGCCTCACCCTAAAGCCGGCACAGCTTCCACTCACCTCCCTTCTTCACTCCGATGCTGCACCAAAGCTCCTCAGATACTCAGCAGCATTGGAGCGTCACAGCGGGATGGCAACGCTCACACCTCCAGCCCTTGATGACCTGTTAAGAGGTGCTCGAAGGTGACTGAGAGGGAGGGGCTGCAGGTTCAGGAGCAGCGACATCTATTCACATGCAAACAGCCCTGAATGCATAATGTCTCAGCTATTTAGAGGGGGGCTCACACATTCCATTTCTACCCAGGGCCCCAGACATCCTAGACTCGGCCAGATTACACCCCTGATTACACCGAGGCAGCACGTGCTTCTCTTCACCGAGCTTAATTACTGTCACTAAATTGTAAGCAAACCTCGGTTCTTCAAACATGCAGTCTATAATGTAATACAATAAAGAAATGGCACAATCGCACCCGCACTGATTAACAAAGTATGAAGGACAATCAGTTCAATCAGTTCTCTTAGAGTATCTCCTGTAAGTACTGTACATCACAGTGGGGGATGGCATTTTGGACAGAGAGCCTGTCTTCTCGTTGTCTTGTGCAGGAGGGGGCGAGGAGCCCAAGATGATACTAGATTACTGCATGCCCACCCCTGTGCCCACCCTGGTGGATCCTGTTCCCTCTCCTGTGAAGGCTCCTGTCCCCCCCATGTGGTGGCTCCAGTCCACCCCCGCCTGTGATGGCTCCTGTCCCCCCATGTTGTGGCTCCAGTCCACCCCCGCCTGTGATGGCTCTTGTCCCCCCCCTGTGGTGGATCCTGTCTACGCCCTGGGTGGCTTCTGTCCCAGTCCTGGAATGGCCCCTGCAGTGAGGGTGAAGTTCTTGATGGGCCTCTTCTCAAAAGGGCTCAGCTCAAAATTAATATGGAAAGGTGGGCGAGTAAGTAAGTGAAAGGATGGGTGAATGGCTGGATGAAATAATGAAAGGGTGAATGGCTGAATGAAAGATTGAATGAATGGATAATGAGAGAGGATGGATGGATTGATGAGTGAGGGGAAGGATGGAGAGAAAATGTAAATAGCTGGATGTATGGATGGAAGGGTAGCTGGATGATGGATGAGGGGAAGGATGATGGATGAGGAGATGGATGGATGGATGGATGGATGGATGGAGGGGAAGGATGGATGGATGAGGGGAAGGATAAACGGATGGGATGGATGCATGGGTGAGGGGAAGGATGGATGATGGATGAGGGGAAGGATGGATGATGGATGAGGGGAAGGATGGATGGATGAGGGGAAGGATGGATGGATGAGGGGAAGGATGGATGAGGGGATGGATGGATGAGGTGAAGGATGGATGGATGGAAGAGGGGAAGGATGGATGGATGAGGGGATGGATGAGGGGATGGATGGATGGATGAGGGGATGGATGGAGGGGAAAGATGGATGGATGGGTGGGTGAAAGGATGGATGGATGATGAGGGGAAGGATGGATGGAGGGATGGATGGATGGATGATGAGGGGGTGGGTGAAAGGATGGATGATGAGGGGAAGGGTGGATGGATGGATGATGAGGGGAAGGGTGGATGAATGGATGATGAGGGGGTGGGTGAAAGGATGGATGGATGGATGATGAGGGAATGGATGGATGATGAGGGGGTGGGTGAAAGGATGGATGGATGATGAGGGGAAGGATGGATGATGAGTGGGTGGGTAGACGGATGGATGGATGGATGATGAGGGAAAAGGATGGATGGATGATGAGGGAAAAGGATGGATGGATGATGAGGGGAAGGATGGATGGATGATGAGGGAAAAGGATGGATGGATGATGAGGGGAAGGATTGATGGATGATGAGGGGAAGGATGGATGGATGGATGATGGGTGGGTGAAAGGATGGTTGGAGAGTGGGTGGGTGAAAGGATGGATGGATGATGAGTGGGTGGGTGAAAGGATGGATGGATGAGTGGGTGGGTGGGTGGGTGAAAGGATGGATCAGTGGATTGGATGGTGGGTGGGTGAAAGGATGGATGAGTTGGTGGGTGGATGGTGGGTGAGTGGATGGTTGCGTGGATGATTTGTGGATAGGTGGATGAGTGAAATGATGGATGGATTGATGGATTGATAAGTGCAAGGGTGAATGAATGGATGTATGAATGAAAGGGTGGATGTAAGGATGGATGAGTGAGTGAAAGGGAGGGTAGATGGACAAAAGGATGAATAGATGGGTGAAGGAGTGAAATGATAGATGGATGAATTATAGGGTCAATGGATGGATTCATGAGTTGATGAGTGGGTGGGTGGATGGATGGATGGATGGAAGGAAGGATGGCTAAGTGAAAGGGTCGATGGAGAGAGAGAAGGGGAGGATGGATGGATGACTAAAAGAGTGGATGGGTGGAAGGATTAGTAAGTGAAAGGATGGCTGGATTGGTGAACGGGTAAATGGCTGAATGGATGAGTGAATGGATGGATGAGATGCAGAGTGGATGGATAAGTGTACAGATGGATAGGGTGAAAGGGTGGATGGATGGAAGGATGGATAATGGAGGATGAGTGATAGGATGGATGAGGGGATGGATGAAGGGATGGGTGAGTGAAATGATAGATGGAAGGATACATGATGGATAGGTTTGCAAATGGTTGGATATGTTTGGAAATGGCTGGGCTTACTTATATACTATTGCGCGACCTCTGATGTGTCTGTAAAACGTACCTATTGTCCTGAAGTTTTGTCCTGAATTTTGACCTCCTGTCCTGAATTTGTGTCCTGAATTTTGACCCTTTGTCCTGAATTTTTACACTCACCGTCCTGAATTTGCACCAATGCCTGTTGGTCACCCTAAGATGGAGTCCCTGAGATACAGTGCGGCGTGCAATGGCAAAGAAGGGAAGATGTTTGCAATATCATTTACGTCACTTCCTTTTCACCATTACTTCATTACCCGTGTGAATGCGGGACATTTTCAGGCCATGTGGGAAATGTGTTCATGCTAGTGCACTTAAGCTTTATTGCACTAGAGGGCTTGCTATGTTTTTTACAGTAGATATTTCGCATATGTGACACATCAGCTTTTTTTGGGTATGCAGCAGGTAAAAAAGATCTCATTGATGTGTCTAGCCTGATTTTTTTTATACGCTAGGGAAAATATTATAGTATTTTTTTTATTCTGATGTGCTATTCATGTTCCTAACGACAGCGTGTATTGTGTTCTATGTGATGTATGTTGTACTATTGCCACTGTAAGCTCATGTGTGTAATGTGTAAATAATCATACATGTGGGTTGTCATCTGTGTCGTGGTTTTAAAATTGATACATTATCAAAAACAATGATAAAACTTTTGCGCACTTTTCCATGGGTGGTATGTGTGGCTGTCATTTCAAACCTACCTATGTCTATGTATATGGTTCCACCTGTGATGCAAGAGTCAACCTATGCAATGGCCACACTGTAATACATGTACTAAAACTCTGAGCAAGGGCAAAATGGCTTATGTAACACATTGGAGGCACTAGGTAGTAGTCCGAAGGTGTAAGTGCCTAACTTTTGCCTGCACACACATGCAAGGGGGTGTTTAGATGGGGATATGTGAGTGATTGCATGAGTACAATTTGCATCCAAATACCATTTCCCATATAACGGTGACAGTGTGGGCACCAAGACCATTATTTATGGCAAATGTGGTGTGGTTTCTCACCATGCATGCCTTGGTATGATCTTGTACTTTTTTATGACAGTATGTCCACTTACATAACTCCATATCTACAATATGCAACAAGACAGTGTATCTTATGCATTGCATTGGGAGTACAGTTGCAACAACGTGGCATAGGCACCGTTTAATAGTTAGCGTAGTCTATTTTAATGGAGCTAAATATCTGATTGTGACATGTAAAAAATATATGTGTTTACTGTAGTTGTGTGAGTGTGTTTCCATGCACATTCTATGTGGAATACTGCAATGTACTTCTAATAAAAGTGGACTCTACTGGTAAGCACAGGATGAGACTAAACACGTGACTAGCACCAAGAGTGGCGCTCACACAGTTGGTGTCCACCATCTATGTAACAACACCAGAATCATAGTGGCTCCCAATGGTGACCCATCTGCATCTTATAGTAGGCATGCACTAAATATTTTCTGGTAGCAGATGATGTTATAGTTTATATCTTGTACTCTGCTAGATGACTTGTCGGTGTGACAGACATAAGTTTAACAGCTATTGTATGCCAGAAGTGTAGTGTGCATATAGGCCAAAATGGCTTACAAAGTGTTAGTGTTGTGAAGTTTTGTTAATGGACGGAGGTACATTTCTCACTACACAACATTTTCTTGGATGATTTATGTTCAATGTTAGGTGAAGAAGAAATTGATGATGATATTATCCCTCCGCCTTGTTGTTGCTGATGAAGCTGAAGGTTGCATAGGCTCCTCTTCTCCTTCCCCTCCATCATCCGGCATTTCTGGGGCCACATTGCCCTCTGGCAAAGTTACATTTGTCCTGACACATAAGTTGTGCAGGATGCAGCATACCAGGATGATCTTACAGACCATAGGTACAGAGTATAGTAATCGGCCCCAGATGCAACGAGACACCGGAACTGTGACTTGAGGACACCAAAAGTCCTCTCCACAATAGATCTGGAGCAGCCAAGAGCTTGATTGTATGTCATCTGTGCTTGGGTTCGGAGATTCTTCACAGGTGTCATTACCCACGGCATCAGTGCATACCCTTTGTCAGCGGAGAGAAAGAAAATAGGTGTTATATTAGTCAGCATTCATGATGAGGGTGGGAAGTACATTAATCACCATTGTGATCTGTGCCCAAATATCTACATTCACCTTGCACACGGTCATGTACATGTAAAGATAATGCGTCACTTAAATTCAAGTGACAATTGGTAATTGCAAACACAGAACAACACAGCCAAGTGTGGTGTCCTTTGTGATGCCTCGATTTCTTGTCATTGAGCTAAGTGGCAATGCCTTGAAGGGTTTGATTAATCACCAATAACTACTTACTTTGACATTTATTGGGCAATTGTCTGACAAGCTTTTATTGTGTTGATGTATCGATACCATGCCAAAATGTAAACCCTAATCTTTCCAATTACATGACAGTAGCAGTTGGCGTATCTTTTATACATTTATTTTATCTGAGTGAGTGAGTGAATGGCTTTATTTCGATATAAAAATATCATAAAAGCAGGTACAACAATTTTAAGATCATATAAAACCAAATGCATTCTATTTACACAGATAAGATCATGTTAAACGAAACAGATAAAACAAGCATTAAATAGTCACAGAAAGCCTATTCAAACGAATTAACCATGCCCATTTTAGAAACTTAGACACACAACATGCAAACAGGGTACAGGTATCGGATTTTAGAATACGCAGCTCCTCTCTGTACTGCCGGGTACCTAACTGTCTGCATAGGGGTTTAAGCCATCTCCGCCTTGCCCGTGCATATGCAGGGCATTCAAAGAAAATGTGAGCGACCGTCTCTGCACGTAATGGGCAAGTCGCACAGGAGGAGGAGCGGGGGTGAGAAAGTTTCCAACGGGAGATGAAATCACCTACAGGTAGTGTCCCTGCTTTAAATTTAAAATACAAAGCTCTATCCGTAGAATTAGAGATAATGTCAAGATAGGGTTCGTAGGCCACCACTTCCTTCATCTTCACAAATTCCTCCGTGAATTTACAATGTTTTACGTCAAGGGAATTGTTGCAAAGTATCCAGCTTCAGTAAAGCTTCTTCAGAGCTGCCTTGGGGGGAGCGCTCCTTGCTTCCCAAGCATCCCCGAGCCCCAAAGCTCCTAGGAGCCGTTTCACGTTCCTCAGCCACTTGATCTTGGACCAGCCCTCCAACGCCATAACCTCTGCTAGGGCCTCAGCGTATGGGGCCAACTCAGGCACTCGCCACAGTCGGGCCCAGAGCAGCAGGGGGCGAATTTGGGCTTGATCCTTGATCGATCTACAACCCATGTCCATTAGTACGGGTACTGAAGGGTGCTCTGGGGGAGAGCCATCAGGTCTTTCAGAAATTTGGTCTCTGATCTGGCTAACACTTTGAGATTACAAGTGCCCCACAGCTCCGCCCCATACAAAGCAGCACTAACCCCTCTTGCTTGATAAATCTCCAGGACTGGGGCAATAGGCTTGGTTGTAGAGGAGCGTTGCTCCTTTAGTAGGGCGCCACCCACCCTTTTATGGGTTAAAAGCATCTTTTGGATGTGCGAGTTCCAATGCATTGAGTCTGAGAGACGGATGCCTAAATAATCAAATTCAGACACCCTCTCCGGAGTCACGGAATTCAGCACCGGGGGGCGCCCCATTTTTTTGGGTGGGTTTAGGGCCAGGAACTTTGTTTTATTGGTGTTTATTAACAGGCCCGTTTGCGAGCAAAACTCCTGATAACTGTTAAGGAGACTCTGCAGGCCCACGGGAGTCTTTGAGATGAGGAGGGTGTCATCGGCAAAAAGCAAAGTGGGGATACGCTTGCCCGCCAGAGAAGGTGCGTCTGCAGGATGTTTTAGCAGATGCTCCACCACTCCGTTCACATAAAGAGAGAACAGAGTAGGGGCAAGCACACATCCCTGGCGAACACCTCTTTCTACTGGGATCCTGTCAGTTTTTTCACCATTCTTGCCCCACCGCACCTGTGCATAGTTATCAGTATGTAACCTGACCAAGAGGGACAAGATATACGAGGGCAACCCCATCTCAGACAGGACTCTCCATAACCCCTCTCGTGGTACTAGGTCAAAGGCAGTCTTCAGGTCTATAAAGGCCAGGTAAAGACTGCCCTTGCCTAGCACCACCACCTTTCAGTATAAAAGAACCAATCTGAAGGCCTGTTCAATAGTCCCTGTGCCGGATCGAAATCCGGCCTGAAGATCTGATAGAATATGATTTCCATCTATCCACTGGAGGACCCTTCCCAGTAGTACTTTCCCCGCTACCTTTTGTGATGAGTCGGGTAGGCTTATGGGCTTATAATTTGCTGGGTCGTCCCGGGTCCCCTTTTTAAATACCGGGACGACCTCCGCCCCTTTCCAGGACTCTGGAACAGGTGTACCGTTATTGATGGCGTTTAGCAGGGATGAAACCAGCTTTCCCCACTCCTTCCTGTTTGCGCGCATCATGTCGCCCTGTATCCCGTCTGGCCCAGCTGCATTAAGGGGCACCAGCGACTTGATTACGCTTTCAACCTCTTTAGGGGTGAAGGGATCACCCAATGTGTGTCCCGAGGGGTCGGCTAGCAAGAAGGATCTGTGAGTAGTCGCCTGGGAGGCTCCCTCCTTGGAGGTGTAGAGGGACTGAAAGTGATTGTGCCATGTATGGGCTGAAATATTACACGTTATAAGGGAACAGTCTGGTCTGTCCCTGCCCTTATCAGGTTCCAAAAGCCTCTAGCATCTCTGCCTTTGCTTGCTGCCATTAGATCATTCCAGTACCTATCCTCCCATTCCTTCTTTGCTTCATTGATGGTCAGATTGTATTCCTTTCTGGTAAACCTAATCTCCACCGGGGATTTGCCTTTAACAGCTAAAATCAAGGCCGATTTTGTCACCCTACATTTCTTGGTGTACCAGCCTGGTTGATTCTTGGGTCTATTAGCTCCACCCACTGTGAGAGGCCTACTTTGGAGTAGGAGAAGATTGCCCAAAGACTTGATTAGATTACAGAAGAGGCCCGCCACCTCACTGTTCGTCAGGGCGGTAGAATCCAAAGTAGACAGAGAAGCTACTAAAAGGGCCTCCATGGCTATCAATCTCTCCCCACCAATAGCTACTTTACTCCATCTAAACCGCCTCCCACAGTTAGAGGGCCGTACTTCCAGAGTTGGAGCCGGTTTCAGCAACGGGTGTGCTCCCTGCTCCAAACCCCACAGGGGGAGCGGGGCCAAGGAAAGGGGGTTGTGGTCACTATCGGCTGAGGTAAGCACTACCATATCGTTGACAAAAGTCCAGAGCTTAAAGTCGAGGAGAATGTAATCTATCCTTGACGTGTGGTTGGGCCTATTGTAAGTATGGGCTCCGGAAGTGTCTGAGGTCATCCTCCCATTCGCTGCCCTTAGACCAAATTCCAGGGTCAGGGAATTAAGTTGTACGGCCCGCTGGGACCACCTCCGGATAGGCGCAATAGTTAAGATGGGAACACCTCTCCTAACGTCTACGTCGGCAGTATCCAAGATGTCCTCCGACGCCAGGGGCTCAAAGGTACAGTTGAGATCCCCGGCGACCAGGACATGGGATCTATCAGGGCACTGCCTAAGAAGATCCTCCAAACCTGCCACAGTGGGGGACTGAGACCCTCCTTTCGTACCCCTAGCATAGATGTTGATAATGTCAAAGGTAAGCCCTCTCCTGGGCCCCTTAAGTGAGATCCTAAGGAGGTCGGGGGAGTTGGTTTCGTGCTGCTGGATTTGGCACCCAAGCGTGACATCAACCCAAATAAGGAGACCACCAGAGGGGCGACCCCTCCCTGTGGATGGGGGAACTGCTGGTTTAAAAAACGTTGCATATCCCACCTTATGACAGGGCTCCTTACTCCATGTTTCTTGGAATATGCAGATTGAATAAGCCTCAACTAGGGAATTCCAGTCAGGTAAGTCCAGTTTCCTAGAGATGCCCGCCATATTCCAACTGAGAATCCTAAGAGCTGGAGCTACCAAGGCCGGTACCCGATCCAACTGCTGCCTGAGGCTAATAGTTGGGGTAGTAGGAAAACCGTCTGAATCAGACTGTGATGGTAAGTTAGGGCTAGTTGCCACACATTCACTAGTGTCCCGGAGCGTTGTTGGAACTATAGATTGAGGGACGCAAGGCTGGGGCACTTGATAAGACAGTTCAGCCCCAGTGGCAGCATTATATCTATCCCTGACCAATCTCTTGCGTCTGCATAGTACCGAGCCACCCGTACCCGCAACTCCGTCCTTGAGAGGGCAAGTCTGTGCGAGACCGTTGGTAGGTCTCTTCACCTGAATTTGAGCGCCTTCACAATCCGGGAGTCAGTCGACTCCCTCTAGGCCCGAGAGGCACTCGAACCTGTTGAATAGTGGAGGAAAATATGGGAGGTGAGGCACCCTATCAGGAGGAGGACCTCTAGTGCGGTTGTTCCTCTGCAGCCCAAAAATACGGGGAGGGGGATCACTGCGTCTTTGGGGATAAAAATATGAGAGACCTAAAGTTTGAACATCACCCACTCTTCCAAATCTGGGATCTCTACGGATACAATCTACCACCCACGGGTCCCTAAAGTTAATAATGACACAGTCACCTTCCAAATCTTTGGGACAGTCACCCACCCAGCTGACTCTTCTAACGTTTAAGATCTCAGTTTTGGAATAAGGGGGAAGAGCTCTATTCTTAATTTAGCCAACAAACATTTTTATTCTTTAGTCCCTAGATGTTTCAATTTTTCCGTCCCCAATAGTTGAGACTCCCGTCAAAATGATAGTATAGGGGGTAGACTCTGGTGGAAGCTTAACACAAGGCAGCGTCTGCTTGGCACATTCGCTGCCCCATGTGCCCCTCCCCAAAGACTGTCTGTCATTATCAGGTACACGGGAAGCTGGCTGAGCTCTCGGGAGCAGACCTTCCTTAGGAGGCCTTCCCTTGGCAGACGTTGAGGGGTTATTAACATCAGAGGATTTCTCCGTTTGTGGGCGTTTTGGTAGTGTAGACAAGGGGTTATTAGCAGCAGTCCGGACCATCCTTAATGGGACACTAGACCGTTTTTCCTGGCAGCCAGTGGAACTCTCCATTGTGTTGTCAGGAACTTTTACCAATTTACCCAGCATAATCGAATTGGCTGTAGTCAAATTCTCTAATTGGTCTAATTTGGTATTGATCAACCTTGTACGTTCCAATAAAGGTAACATCAGGGATTTAATAAGAATTTCAATTTTACCCAAAAGCTCTTCATCTGTACCAAGGGTCGGGCGTAAACTGTGAGAATCTGTAATGAGGTTTTGTGCGGGAATAGGGTCAGGGAGGGGTAAAACTCTATTGTTATTTTTTTTAAAGATCTTTGCAGTCCCCCCTTGATGTGTAATGTCCCCTCTTTTCCTTTTACTGGGTTTGAAATTAGATGGGCCACTTGCAGTTGGGGATTGTAGAGCGGGACTAGATGGATTAGACAGGATGCCAAGGCTGTTAGATGAGCTGTTTGTGGGTGAACACAATATAGGATCTATAACAAAGCTGCCGGCCTCAGCATCCGGGGCAATGGACGCCAAATCATTGCATAGATGGTTATTATCAATCGTACCTAAATTACTTGGGAGTGGGGGAGAGGTAACTTGGCCAATTTTGCCCAGAGCCGAGCGTTTACCTGATAAAAGATCAATAGATAGGCGTTTCTCGGCAAAGGCAATTTCATTTTCAAGAATGCCTGTAGCCCGCTTAAAAAAATGATCAAGGGTTCCGGTTACCACCCCACCCTTTGATGACACTTGTACTATTCTTTCCTTCCCGGAACGTAAAGACATACTTGCTGCAGGACACTGTAATGTGAATCAAAAAAGTTACTACTAGCTGAAAACTCAGGGAATTGATAGAGTTGGCCCGTACCTCCTGTGATGCTAGATTAACTCGCCTTAGTCCATAGATCAGATGGAAGAGAGGGGGCCCAGCCCAGCCTCGACCGGCCCCGAACGGCCACAAACGGTCCCGCCCTTGTCCCGGGCTTCTCCCGGGACGCTCCAGCATGCTCCCGCGTAAGCGGGGGGGGGGTGGGCTGATTAAGACACGCCTGGGGCAGGGGGCGTGCTGATGGTTCGGGCCATGTGTGTTAGGCAGAAGGAGTCTTGGGACTTGCAGTCCCCCGGTATCCACGTTGGTAATTCAAGGATTGCCGCTCTTAGTCAGGGCGCTGTGAATTCAAAGGATTCTCTCCACCAGGCATCAAAGGAGGTTTCCAGAAGCAGGGAAAGTTAGGCACGAAGCACACTGCAGGACAACGCCACAGTCTGCACCAACGCTGTGGCACCCGCGATAGCGGGTGCGGTGAGGTGTTTTCAGTGCGCCTGGGGCAGGGGGCGTGCTGATGGTCCGGGGCCAGGTGTGTTAGGCAGAAGGAGTCTTGGGACTTGCAGTCCCCTGGTATCCACGTTGGTAATTCAAGGATCGCCGCTCTTAGTCAGGGCGCTGTGAATTCAAAGGATTCTCTCCCCCAAGCATCAAAGGAGGTTTTCAGAAGCAGGGAAAGTTAGGCACGAAACACACCGCAGGACAACGCCACAGTCTGCACCAACGCTGCGGCACCCGCAATAGCGGGTGCGGCGAGGTGTTTTCAGTGCGCCTGGGGCAGGGGGCGTGCTGATGGTCCGGGCCAGGTGTGTTAGGCAGAAGGAGTCTTGGGACTAGCAGTCCCCCGGTATCCACGTTGGTAATTCAAGAATCGCCGCTCTTAGTCAGGGTGCTGTGAATTCAAAGGATTCTCTCCCCCAGGCATCATAGGAGGTTTCCAGAAGCAGGAAAAGTTAGGCACGAAGCACACCGCAGGACAACGCCACAATCTGCACCAACGCTGCGGCACCCGCGATAGCGGGTGCGGCGAGGTGTTTTCAGTGCGCCTGGGGCAGGGGGGCGTGCTAATGGTCCGGGCCAGGTGTGTTAGGCAGAAGGAGTCTTGGGACTTGCAGTCCCCCGGTATCCACGTTGGTAATTCAAGGATTGCCGCTCTTAGTCAGGGCGCTGTGAATTCAAAGGATTCTCTCCCGCAGGCATCAAAGGAGGTTTCCAGAAGCAGGGAAAGTTAGGCATGAAGCACACTGCAGGACAACGCCACAGTCTGCACCAACGCTGCGGCACCCGCGATAGCGGGAGCGGCGAGGTGTTTTCAGTGCGCCTGGGGCTGGGGGCGTGCTGATGGTCCGGGCCAGGTGTGTTAGGCAGAAGGAGTCTTGGGACTTGCAGTCCCCCGGTATCCACGTTGGTAATTCAAGGATCGCCGCTCTTAGTCAGGGCGCTGTGAATTCAAAGGACTCTCTCCCCCAGGCATCAAAGGAGGTTTCCAGAAGCAGGGAAAGTTAGGCACGAAGCACACCGCAGGACAACGCCACAGTCTGCACCAACGCTGCGGCACCCCTACCTTTTTCTATCTGTCAGGCATGGAGATGAAAGCGGATGTATGTGAACATGTGAATGTTAATCTACACATGATAGTGCACAGAGTCCACTGTGGGACACTATACAGAAGTTGGTAGATGTTTTGGGAGGTTGAACAGAACAGTTGAAAAAGTAGACTGCGTACACTACAATGTGAGACAAATTGTGGACAGCATAGGCCACAGCTTAGACATTAATAATCAGTATCCATTTGTTGTGTGTCTGCTCTGGCCGAAGCAGTGCAGGTGTTCTCTGACACTCATGATATGCCATTGGAAACGTTGTTGTTAGCTGTCATAGGGGATATAGTATGTGCATGAGGAAACACCTTGATGCACAGTCTGGGACCTTAAATGAGAGCTGCAGTGATTTTGGCATGATACGTTTTGACATGTTTTGCACATTGGATGTGGAGTGTGTATATGATTTGTGATGTGATGCTGCATTGTTGAGGCAAACTAGTGCAGTGTTTATGTATGACCATGTATCTCAATCTCACAGAAATGGGATATATCTTCTCTCCTCTTGCCCATGGGAATAAGTTGTAGTACACAAACTTCACACTGGGAATGCTGCACTATCACAATGTCTATTTATGCCTAATCATTAAGGATGGCTAATAGGTCCTCATGTTGTTTTTCAGCCACTATTTATCGATGAGTGTAGGGAAAAGGCTGAGCTAACCTGCATCCAAAACGAAGTGATGGTATGTGCATTTCTTTCTCATACAGCACATCCATGGGGTTCAACGTTCAATTCATGACATAATAGTGTGCATTGGCAAAACCACCACTGCACCAATGTGCACATGTGTTAGCTAGTTGTCCTGACATAGCGTGATGTTTTGATTAACAGATTCCAAAACCATTGTCATGGTATCTGTGCTTCTGCCTATTACAATGTGTGTCACAGATCCCTGGTCAAAATCATATTGGAAATGAGAATTAGCCCTATGCTTATGTATCCTCTTTTGCTGTCTCCTAGGGTGGCACACCACTTGCACACTATCGCATGGTCCCCATTGGTTGGATGTATGTAATAATGTTGTATACTACATTGTTATTGGCTGGGAAGAGGGTAGTACATTGTCCATGGTATACAGTATTGACATTAGAAAAATTAATGGCGTACTTTGTTGTGGACTGCCCTACTTCTTACCTATTAGGCCTTGTAATGTTATGCAAACATATTTTCCATTACCATGTTGACATGCAATGGGCATGTGTTCCACCATAGCATCATGACTGATGACAATCCCTCATCCCATTATACTGGTTAATGTGGCCCACACTGCCTTAGTAAGTGTCAACATGTGGGACTCGTTAAGTATATGTTGTCCTTTTGCTATTCTATATGTGCAAGGTATATGGGGCCACAGCAACAACGTATGCACAGTGGAATTCAATACAAGACCAATTTGACAATGTTTTATAACATGATTAAGTGCCTTGTGGTCTGTCGGGTGTTTGATGTGGAAACTGCCAGGGTATGTTGCAAGTACATTTATGAAGAAGCCTAGATGGTCCATGATTGTCTGCTCATTCATTGAATAGGTGTGCTTCCTGTTGCGGTACATGTGTACGGTTTCTGCAGGAGGCACAAGTTGTACATGTGTGCAGTCCATTGCCCCCAACAAGTGCGGAAATCCAACTATGGCATTAAAGCCTTGCTTGTTGTCCTGTTGTTCTTGTGCATTGTTGGGGAAGTAGAGGTACTGTGGCATGAGGCTTATGATGGCATCCAGGATGGTGGGGGGGAACATGAAAAGGGATGCCTGGGAAACTCTTGAAATTCTGGTGGTGGTGGGTTGAAAAGTTTATGACACCAGCGTGTGCAGGACAGCAAGTAGCTCGGCCTGCGGAGGGATGTTGGTGCAGTGTTGGGATGTTGACTGAAGTCTGGCTCATGAGGCGGAGAATGGACCCCCTCTTTAGCCTGTAATGAGTTATGACCTCCTCTTGCCTGAGGTCAATGAGGGTGATCCTGTAATGGTATGTCCGCACCTTTCTCTGGCGTTGCCTCTGTTGTGGTGGTGGTGGTAGTTAGTGGTCCCTGTGGTGCTCCTAGCTGCAATAGCAGAAGATCCATGGCGTAGTTGAGCTTAAGTTTGGGCGTAAAATCCGTTCAGTTCGCGGAATTTGTGGATTTTTGGCAATTTCGCGGTCAGCGAATCCAGCGGATTTGGCCAAAAATCCGTATATTCGCAAGCTGGCGGATTTTGTTGCTTGGTCGCGCTTGAAAAATACAATATCGCGCGCGCGGCATTGACTTACCGTGATTCTGAGTCCGCCGAGTTGTTTTTCTCCCGGTTTGCGTGTGCTGCGTCCATTTTGGATCTTGCTGCGTGAGCGGGCAAGAGTTTTTCGACCGCAATTACGTCATCGCGGTCCGCCATCTTGCACAGCGAGAGTTTGGCAACGCGAGTACGTCATAAGGGCCCGCGATCACGCATCGCGGGAGTAAACAATGCTGAACACGTAGATGCGGCAGGCAGCTGACTTCCGGCTGGAGATTTGAACAGCTCGCTTTCCCGAACTTGCAAAAACTGCAATTCTGCACAAGAAATCCACCGCAGGCAGCATAAACCTTCTGAAAATCATGATTTTGATCAGAATAATTCCTCAGATTGACATTTGGCTGCACTTTTTTGTGCAAGGAGTCCATTTTTGGGGGGGTGGGAGGAAGGAAGTGCCCCAGAGTCTCCAACTTCCTGTTCCTGGTCAGCAGGCTCCTCCCAGTGCTTTGTCCATGTCCTGGTCGCTTTTGATTTGGATCTGGAGCTGGAAGGATTATTTTTTGTGGCTGCTGTTGGATATTTGTATTTGAGGACTTTTTGGACTTTGGAGTTTGGATCACTTTTGGATTTGAGATTTTAAAAGTAAGTTGGTGTTGTTAGTTTGGGCCATTGCAGTTGCTGCAACTACAATTTTAAAACTTTTTCACAACTTTAAAAAATATATATTGTGACTAGGCACAGTATCCAGTAGGCCCAGGGTTAGTCATGGGTGCATGATACAACTGTTTCTGTGAGTTTTTTTGAACTTAAATCTCATTTATGTCATGGAATTTCAGCTCACTGATATATGTGGATTTTTTTTAATTTTGGGGTGCCTGTAAAGCCTCATTAGCCAGTAGGCCCAGGGGTAGTGAGTGGTGCATGGACCAAGTCTTTCTGTGGGGTGTCTTGACTTTAAACATCATTGAGGGCATGGATGGCATTGGATTGTGGTGATTTTTGTGTGTTTTTCGACTTTGTGGGGTGTTGTTGGGGCCTGGCCATGTGGGTGGGGGCCATTTTGAGGCCTGGTCCAGGCAGGGCCTGGCCATGTGGCTGGGGGAAAAGGGGCCATTTTGAAGTCAGGCAGTGTGCTTTGAGCCATAGGCCTGCACCCAGCCTGCCCTGCTTTCACCCATTATGCCCAGGGGTAGTGAGTGGTGCATTGACCAAGGCTTTGTGTGGGGCCTCTTGAATTTAAACATCATTGAGGGCATGGATGGCATTGGATTGTGTTGATTTTTGTGTGTTTTTCGACTTGTTGGGGTGTTGTTGGGGCCTGGCCATGTGGGTGGGGGCCATTTTGAGGCCTGGTCCAGGCAGGGCCTGGCCATGTGGGTGGGGGACAAGGGGCCATTTTGAAGCCAGGCAGTGTGCTCTGAGCCATAGGCCTGCACCCAGCCTCCCTGCTTTCACCCATTATGCCCAGGGGTAGTGAGTGGTGCATGGACCAAGGCTTTGTGTGGGGCCTCTTGAATTTAAACATCATTAAGGTCATGGATGGCATTGGATTGTGTTGATTTTTGTGTGTTTTTCGACTTGTTGGGGTGTTGTTGAGGCCTGGCCATGTGGGTGGGGGCCATTTTGAGGCCTGGTCCAGGCAGGGCCTGGCCATGTGGCTGGGGGCAAGGGGTCATTTTGAAGCCAGGCAGTGTGCTCTGAGCCATAGGTCTGCACCCAGCCTGCCCTGCTTTTACCCATTATGCCCAGGGGTAGTGAGTGGTGCATGGACCAATGCTTTGTGTGGGGCCTCTTGAATTTAAACATCATTGAGGGCATGGATGGCATTGGATTGTGTTGATTTTTGTGTGTTTTTTGACTTTTTGGGGTGTTTAACTGATGTTCCTCTGGCTTCGTTTGCTTTTAGGTGCACAAGAGAAGAACCACCAGTGCCAGGAAGAAGTCCTGCAGAGGAGTGTGCAGCACAACGTCAGGTGAGGTCACGTGTGGCCACAGACAACTCTGCAACTCGTGCAACTGCGGCCTGCTGTTCTGACATCTGAAGAAGATGGGCCCAAAGAAAGGTGGCCGTAGCTCCTCTACAAAGAAAGTTGCCACTGCCAGTAAGAAGGAGCAGAAGAAGCAAGTGGTGCCATTTACCAAGGAGACTGGTGTGCCCACAGACACTTTATCCGGGGAAAAAAAACCAACACCTGCAGCAGTGGGGTCCGCTGGGGACCAAGCTGGAGCAGCACCTCCGCTTCATTGGGCTCAGTTTCACCACACCAAGCTAGGTCCAAGTCCATGAGTGCTGCAGAGGCAGCCACTTTGGTTGTTCAATCACCATCGACCAGTGATGTTGGCTCATCGCAAGAAAGTAGCATACAATCAATGCAGGGTGTAACTCAGCTGACAAGTGTTCAATAACCACAGCCGCAACGACAACCACAGGTGCAACTAGTACAAGCGCAAGTACATGGGCAAGGAGAGGCGCAAGTACATGCGCAAAGAGAGGCGCAAGTACATGCGCAAGGAGAGGCGCAAGTACATGCGCAAGGAGAGGCGCAAGGAGAGGCGCAAGGAGAGGTGCATGGAGAGGCGCAACTAGATGCGCATGGAGCGGCACAACTGCTCACAATGCTTGTTCCTCCAGAAGTAGGGGCACATCAGGAAATCGAGATTCAAGCGGAGGTATCATCCGAGGAAGCCACTCCTCCTGAGGATGATCCATTGTCTTCCAGATCCCCAGCAAGAAAAAGGTTAAGGAGGGCTACTACAAGTTCTTCTTCAAGCACCCTTCCTTCTGATGATCTTGATCTTTGTTGGAACCCACAAATGCAGTCTGAGGGGGAGGCACGCCATGAGCCGACAAAGGTAGCTAAGCCTAAAAGGAAGGTTCCCGCAAGGCTTCCACTTATGGGTGATGACGACGAAAAAGAAGTGGTGTCTTCTGCTGCTGATGAACAGTCTCATGACGACCCAGTCATCACAGTCGTCACTCCAGCCCCAGCGGGCATGCAGCAGACAGACATTTTGACCCTATCCCGAATGGCTGCTGAGCGGGATGTAGGCGGCGTGGCACTGGTACCACCACCAACGCAGTTAACTACAACACCAACACGACCTACAGCTTCCATATTTTTTAGTCAGAAGGGCCGGCAGGGACCTCCATCCAGCTCGACCTCCATTACCTCAAGTAGCGGTGCTGTAAGTGAACAACAGAGTCGAATTCAGCCACGCCCATCCTCCACTTCATCTGGCATTGAAACTGAAAGTAGCACCTCCACCACCAGCAGACATCTCCAGTCCCCAGTTTGGGACTTTTTTAGTGTTAGCTAAAAGGCGGAAAACATGGTTGTTTGTTCGATTTGTAAAACATCAGTTAGTCGGGGTAAGCTTGGTACCAACTATGGTACCGGAGGCCAGAGAGGTCATCTCAAAAAACACCACACTATCGAGTGGGAGACGCACCTAGGAAAGATCCAGGAAGCCAAAAGAAAAACAAATCCAAATGTATCCATTGATATTGTATCTGATGATGACGAGAGGCTGATTGTGCAGGGGGGAAGTGAAGAAGCGACAGACATTTTTTCTGGTACACCCAGTACCCCTGGCAGCAGCACTGCAGTGGTAGCTCCCACACCCTCTACCCCTGCAACATGTATGAGGCACACTAAGAGTCTGGGAGAGACACCAATGCGAAAAAGTACATCAATGAGCCTAACTGGTTTGAAGAAGTCTGCATCATCATCATCACGTAAAACGGTCCAGACCACCATTAGAAGAATGTTTTGGTCGGATGCGCCATTTGAACGCATCCACCCAACGGCACGTCTGTATAACGCAAAGCTGGCTAAAATGCTAGCGCTGGACCTTCTCCCTTTTTCTTTCGTGGAAAGAGTGGGTTTTCTAGAATTTGTGGCAACAGTCTGCCCTAAATGGAAGGTTTCTAGCCGGTCCTATTTTGCCAGGGTTGCTGTTCCAGCACTACATCAAGATGTGCTGGAGGTGATTGGCGCAGCTATTCAGAAGAGTGCTGTTCACACTATCCACCTGACAACAGACATGTGGACCAGTTGCCAAGCCCTTGAATACATGTGCATCACTGCACACTGGGTCTCTTTTGCAGGGGTTAAAGACAAGTTAAAAGCAGGTGTTGACACAGACACAGTTTTTCAAGCTACTCGGAAACATGCAACAGTAGCCATGTTTGCCATGGAGAAAACTCATACTGCACCTAACCTTTTGGAGGAGTTTGATAGGAAGGTCTATGAATGGCTGCATCCAAGAAATCGCATAGTTGGTTATGTTTCCACGGATAATAGCTGTAATATAGTTAAGGCCATGCATGATGGTAACTACTTCAGAGTGCCGTGTTTGGCGCACAGTATTAACATCGTGGTGCAAGATTTCTTGAAAAAAGAAAACACAGTCAGCAAGTTACTGACCACCTGCCGAAGAATCTGCACACATTTCAGCCATTCTTTTAAGGCCCGGAAGCAGCTGAGGAGCATTCAACATGAACGTAGACTGCCAGTCAAAGGACTCATCCAGGAGGTGGCAACACGTTGGAACTCAACCTTTTACATGCTTGAGCGTCTGTCTAAGCAGTGGGGGGTAATAAATGAGTATGTCTATAAACTGGGTTCTACTATGAAAGACATGAGGCTAGAGTTGAAGGAATGGAAGCTAGTTGCAAGCCTGACAGACATGCTTCGTCCTTTTGAGGTCTTCACACGTGAAGTCAGCAGGGAGGACTGTTCTTTGGGCAAAGCTATCCCATTGTGGCGCATGCTAGAGCACCAACTGAAGGCGGTGTCTTCAACGTTCCGAGATGATGCTGAAAAGCAAGACGTATATCAGTTGGCGGAGAGGTTATTAAGCCGCCTAGTTGACAATGAAAGGTTTAAAAACATACATACAGAACAACATTACATTTGTGCCAATATTCTGGATCCACGTTAAAAAAGGCAGCGGCCATCAAAAGCATTCATTCCTTTTGATGAAGCAGATGTTTCAAAGGACAAACATTGGCTAGCTGTGTCAGCCACTCGGTTCGAAAAAGAGCGGCAGAAAATTGAAAGAGCCGGCAGAAGTACAACTGAATCAGCAGGCCATCCGGCGTCAAGTTCCACTTCTGAATCTGTGGCTGAAGGGAGTCACTTTCCCTCACAGCCGTTAGCGACACCAGCAACCGTATCATCATCCTCACCTGCACCAGGCCCAGCCATAATATTGTCGAAGCGGATTGGCTAACTCATCAAGGGTTTGCTCGTTCCAGTGATGCAAAGGCCACAGATGGTACGCAAAGTGGAGCAACCCTGGAGAACCTTGAGTCGATGGTGCAGGCCTATCTGGATGACCCAACAGAGGTCTTTGTTAATCAGAACCCATTGCTGTATTGGTATAGGAAAAGGCCTCTATGGTGACTGATCACCAACCTGGCTCTAAATTATTTGTCTTGCACACTTGCAAGTGTGTCTTCTGAACGTGTTTTCAGTGCTGCTGGTGCCGTTGTAACTTCAAAAAGGACCCGCCTCTCGCCCAAAAATGTGGAGAGGTTAACACTGATCAAGATGAATCAGCACTTCATACCACCAGATTACAAAATACGTGAATGCACGCAGGAAGAAGAGGACACCGACTTAGGTGACGGAAGTTCTTCTCTGTTAGCTGACCTACTCCCCTCTCAATTCATAGAGTTTGAGGACGAGCTCTACTTCCCTGACACCGAGGCCTGAAAACGACTTCCTTTTTTTTTTCGTCCTTATTCACTTTTATTCCTGTGTGTCTTTCTTTGTTTTGCAACTTTTACCACAACAAACTCTAATCACCTAATCACAACAAGTCCATAAGCAGCACTGTCTTCATCTTATTTCCTTGTTGATTTGAAGGTGCCACAGTCTGCATTCCTGAGGTTCACAAGTTCACAACTCAATCATGCTCCTCTATCCTCCTCCTATCCATTTCCCTCAAGGCAGATGGCTGGATTACGCAGAATAAAGAAACGTTGTCTTCGTACTCATAGACGAGTCACCTCAAGTGGGACTGGAATTACTGACAACATGCTTGCTGATTGCTGACAGTTACTTCTGAAATTGACAGGAGAGGCTGTCCTGTGGTCCCGCACTTTCGGAAGAAGATGCAGACAAAAAGTGGAACAGGTAATGAATAATGAGAAGAAGATGGCATGCAGTGGACATCAATGGCTGTCTGGCTCTGATGAAAGCAATTGCTGTTTGCTTGTTGTACATGAAATGAATCATATGTCTTCTGGAATTATTTAATCTTTTACACACTAAATGTTACTGAAGTCTACTCTGATTTTTTTACCTTGTTTAATTCAAATTGTACTTCAACTGCAGGGGCCACTACGTTGCATTTTCCAATATGCAAAATGTCCTTGGACTTACTGTTTGCCAATATACCATGATGATTGATTAAATATTATATCTTTTTTCTTTACAGTCACTCACTGCGATGGATGGATCATCAGCGTCGGTTTAGGGAAGAACTATGGCCAATTCGTGAGTGTCAAACAGGTAAACCAGTCTACAACAACTACTACAGCAGAACTACATGTCTGTCTAGTCGTGGTATGGAGTGGTCGAGGCAGTGTAGTGTTGTTATGCCAGACAGATTACAGAGTACAGCAGTTCATGTAAAATTGGGGCTATGTGGCTTGCTGCATACAATTAGTTATGCTTTGTCTGTCTGTGTCAAAGAGCGTAGGTATGCTACATCAGGTTGCTTCACTCAGTGGTGCCTGCCTTGACCGTCTGCATGGCCCTGCCGCAAGCATGGGCCAAAAATCTGTTACGCTCAGGAGTTTGCAAATTTTCCGCAATTTCGCGAGATTCTCGGATTGTGAATTTGCTGCCGAAAAACAGTAAATTTCGTGAGCTGAACTGATTTTTGGCCCTTGCTTGCGGCAGGACTATGCAGACGGTCAAGGAAGGCACCACTGAGTGAAGCAACCTGGTGTAGCATACCTAGGCTCTTTGACCGAGACAGACAAAGCATATATAGGGTTTAGGGTTCAGTGCGGTTTACTAGCGTTTTTGGGTTTAATTAATAATTCCGTAGGGTTCCCGGAGTCTAGGGCTCAGGGCCCGATGCAGGCTCGTTCATAATGATGTTGGCAAGGTTTTAGGGGGGTTTGGCGTTTTTTCAGAATTGGCCGAATTGTGGCCTTTTTTGGTGTTTTGCGGGCGCGTTTGTTTGGGTGAACTAGTCATACACCTTACAGTGGATCGATTTTGTTCTGCCTTGCTGAGATTCTTGGGAATCACAGGAACAAGTGTCCTGGTAAGTTTCAAGAGGTTCGAAGTAGTGGAAGTGCTGAAAACAGCAATTTTTTGTCAAGGCACGATTTGTGATTTCCCATGTTTTGGGGACAGCAGTATTGCATGTTTTTGGGGGGCTGCTTGGGGGGTTCTAGATATTTGGAGGTGGGTTCATGGGTCTGGCAGCATTGCCGGGAAGGTCTCATTTTGATTGCAAGTGGTTTGAAGAAAATCCATGGTGGAAAACGGGGGTTTGGGCCTAGCTGCAGAACGCGTTTGACACGATTTAAAGGTAGGCCTCGCTGAGGATAGCACTCCTGCGTGTTTTTGGGGGGCTGCTTGGGGATGTTCTCCATTTCTGGGGGTGGGTCAAGGGGTCTGGGAGCACTGTTGGGAAGGTCTAATTTTGATTGCAAGTGGTTTGAAGAAAATCCATGGTGGAAAAGAGGGGTTTGGGCCTAGCTGCAGAGTGCGTTTTGGAGCAATTTAAACTTAGGCCTCTGGAGATTCTAAGTGTTGCATTTCTGTGATGGCCTGTTGGGGGGGGGTCTACATTTTTGGGGCTGGCTCGAGGGGTCTGGGAGCACTGCTGGGAAGGTCAAATATTGAATGCAAGTGGTTTAGAGAAAATCCATGGTGAAAAAGTATTTTTTTTGGCACTCCTGCATGTTTTTGGGGGGCTGTTTGGGGATATTCCCCATTTCTGGGGGTGGATCGAGGGGTCTGGGAGCACTGCTGGGAAGGTCTAATTTTGATTGCAAGTGGTTTGAAGAAAATCCATGGTATCAAATAATCACCCAAAATCGTATAGCCAAAAAGGAGGTGGTCTAGCTGTTGTATTCAGGCAAACAATACACTAAAGTTGACAACATCTCCATAAAGAATTGTGAGGCTCTTCTAACAAGATGCAATCCTACACCGTCTTCCACCTGTAACTTCCTGCTCCTTTACAGACCTCCACCTAGCAAGGCAACATTCCCAGACGCACTTCTAGACACAGTTTCAAATCTGATAACAATACACTCCAACCTGTGCATTCTGGGTGACCTTAACATTTGGTTTGATAAAACCAATATGACCCATCCAAAAACAATATTCGCTGGCCTAGACGCATTGAACCTGCATCAGATTGTCCCCAATCCGACACACATCGCTAGGACATATCCTAGATGTCATTTTTACTAATACTGAACTAGTTACCTTTCAAACTATAACTCCAGTCACATGGTCAGACCACCACTTGCTTGCTTTCCAACATAAAACAACACTAAGCGACTCACCTAAAACTATCTTACATCCATCCACCTATCGGCCATGGAACAAACTCAATTTGGAACACTTGGAAACACAACTAACATCCAGTATAAATCTGGAAACCATAAATTCTGTTCAGAATCTATATGAGTGGCTACAGGAAGCTTTTGACTTCCTGATACCACTCAAAACCACACAACAGAACAAAAGGAAAAAAGCGCCTAGGAGAAACATAGAAATAAAAAACATAAAACAACAAATTAGAAAGCTGCAACTTACCTGGCTCAAAACAAACG
The DNA here is from genome assembly GCF_964261635.1 of Lissotriton helveticus. NCBI lineage: Eukaryota > Metazoa > Chordata > Amphibia > Caudata > Salamandridae > Lissotriton > Lissotriton helveticus. The sequence goes on from NC_136070.1 coordinate 647,767,031, forward strand.
CCAAACAAGACAAACTTCACCTACAAAAAATTAACAGATTATATAAGTCGGCTATCAAAAAAGCTAAGAAAAGGTACTATTCAGACAGAATTCAAAACGCTAAATGTGCAAATAAAGAATTCTATAAAATACTCAATGAATTTCGAAAACCAAATTGCCTAGAAGGAACTCATCCTGTTACTCAAGATTTCACAGACAAACTGGCAAATCATTACAAGGACAAAGCAGACACGTTGGACTTGTACTTACAACAGAAACAAAGCACCAGCACTAACCCTTGTACAAAACAACTATCCAAGAATGCTCTAATCAAGCCTCTCCGTTCCTTCCAACACATCTCACACGATAAATTTATGGACCTGGTCAAAGCAAGCAGGCCTGCCGGCAGCCCTTCTGGCCCCTGTCCGCCACAAACTTTCAAGACAATTCTTTTAACAACCTCTGCTGCCATTCCAGTAAGAAGAATCATCAACGATTCCTTAACTACTGGAATATTTCCAGAAGAACTCAAAAAGTCATACATACTCCCTTTACTGAAGAAAACAAACTTGGCCCCGCTGAACCCCGACAACTACAGACCCATTACAAATGGACCTTTCCTGGGCAAACTGATAGAAAGAGCAGCGTTCGCCCAGATGTTCCAATTCATTGAAGAGAATGACATACTTTCAGATTTCCAAACAGGATTCCGTCCGGGAAGAGGCACTGAATCTTCCCTCCTTGCCATCTGGGATGACCTAAAGAATACAGTTGACCGCAACGGGGTTGCTGCGCTACTCCTCTTGGACCTCTCAGCTGCCTTTGACATGGTTGACCATGACACTCTGAAACAAAGACTTTATGAAGCCGGCATAGAGGGAACTGCTCTAGACTGGATCGCGTCCTACCTTCGAAACAGAACTAATGTCATCCACACCCCACCTTTTTCGTCCAAACCGTACTCCACAAAAGCAGGGGTCCCTCAAGGTTCTATCATCTCGCCCATGCTTTTCAACATCTACATGAAGTCTTTACCAGTACTGATCAATACATTTCACCTCACGTGCTACAACTATGCAGATGACACGCAAATACTCCTTCAACTGTAATGCCCAAAGACATTGGAAAATCACCAATTTTCAGCTGTTTCAGAGCCGTGGATCAGTGGATGACTTGGAGCCATCTCAAATTGAATGCTTCAAAAACTGAAATACTCACATGTGGCGATTGGAAAAATTACAACCCGCTTGCCGCATGGCCTGATGAACTGGGATCACTGCCTAAAGTATCGAAGGAAGTAAGAAACCTCGGAATGACCATGGACTCCAAGCTGTTGATGAATGTCCAAGTAAATAAACTAGCAAGATCAAGCTTTGCTACTATAAAAACGCTGCAACTAATTTTCCCTCATTTGGGATTTCCACACAAGGTCCAAGCTACCATCTCCCTTGTTCTATCCAAACTCGATTACGCCAATAGCCTCTATCTTTAACGACCATGAAAAGACTACAACGGATTCAGAACTCGGCTGCCAGACTACTCTTGCATATCAAACCACGAGACCACATCTCCCCTGCCTTGAAAGCCCTGCATTGGTTACCGGTTGCCAGAAGATCCACGTTCAAGCTGCTTTGTATTACCCACAAAGCAATACATGGAATAGGACCACTCTTCATCAGGAATAAAATCACCAAACACATTCAACAAAGGAACCTACGCTCTAAAGGAGCATCTCGCCTCAAAATCCCACCATACAAGAAAAAACAATGGGTGGCACATCCTTCTCTGTTCAAGCAGCCAAACTATGGAACTCTTTACCCCCCAACATAAGATCCACCGACAACCACCTTATCTTCAGAAAACTGCTCGAAGAATTGGCTCTGCCCCACACAAGCACCATATGGAAATAGACAATTTCAGCATATCCCTCTGTATATAAGCATTTGTTTTCACTATAGATATGTACCTATCTTTGTGTATTACTTTATAAAACATGTAAAACAATTATGTTGTTAAGAGAAGAAAAAAAAAATAATAATAATAATAATAATCATCAATAAATAAAAAATCATCTTTGGTCTACATGTACATACTTCCATTGTGCATCTATGTACCTTCCATGTACTTGGATCTGTGTGTCTGTTACTTTTCTCCTGAAAAAGCATATCCAATGCACTACCCTATCTCTCATCCTGTGCCTCTATCAATATATTTAATCTAAATATACTTACTTTTTTATGTATCTATATACTTTTAATGTACTTATGGATCTATATACTTATCTCTTTCTTCTAATTTAGCATTTCCAATGCACTAGCCTATTTCTCAGCCTATACTTCACTCAATATATCTTCTAGCCCAACCTTCTGACTCCTCTCAAACTTCTTTCTACTACTCCTTCTAATGCACTACTCTAGCTCTCATCCTATAGATCTATCAATATATCCTCTACATCCACTCTCTCATTTATCCCAAACCCCATACCACTACTATGATCGCCAAAATAACCTTTTCTAGACTCTCTCCTGCTCTACCCCTCCTTGCACCATCTGACACCTCTTTTAATACACCGATCCCCTAAAACAAACATTTCTAAACTCTCCCCTCTGACTCCTTCCCTCCAAAACCTCTTTTTACTCATCCAAAAGCCTCTTCCTACTGCTAAGACTTTAAAAAAAAAATCCTTCACTCTTTTATCCCTCCACTATCCTTTTTCAATAAAAATTAACAGACTAACATGTTTCACTTCTCAAATTCCATATTCCATATTCAACTATACTAATATACTGCCCAAATAACTGAATAACATATCTACTACTCAAATTACTTCTTATTTATACTATACTAATTTTCAACACTAATCCTTTATGGGTTCCGGAGTGGCGTGCTACTCGCCAGAAAAGCGCTTCAACGCCCATCAGGGGTAACAAGTGCTATATGAATGCAAATCTTTCTTCCCCTTTTATCCATCCTCTATCCTTCTCACTCCAAGTAACAGACTAATATCCACCACTGAAATTACCTCATATTTCACCATATTAATTCACCACTAATCCTCTATAGGCTCCCTGAATAGCATGCGTCAACAAGCGAGTGATAAATAAATACAAACCTTTGTCCTACTCTATCCTTCTGCTATCATTCCAAATCCAAATAACTGATTAACCTATCCACCACTTAAAATGTACTTGCATGTTTCACTATACTAATTCAACACTAATCCTCTGTGGGTCCCGGAGTAGCGTGCTACCCGCCTAAAAAGCGCTTCGACGCCTCGTCAGGGGTAGTAAGTGCTATATAAATTCAATTACAATACAATACAATGGTGGAAAAGGGGGGTTTGGGCCGAGCTGCAGAGTGCCTTTTGGAGCGATTTAAACTTAGGCCTCTGGAGATTCTAAGTGTTGCATTTCTGTGATGGCCTCTTTGGGGGATTCTACATTTTTGGGGCTGGGTCGAGGGGTCTGGGAGCACTGCTGGGAAGGTCTAATATTGAATGCAAGTGGTTTGGAGAAAATCCATGGTGAAAAAGTTCTTTTTTTTTGGCACTCCGGCATGTTTTTGGGGGGCTGTTTGGGGGTGTTCCCCATTTCTGGGGGTCGGTCGAGGGGTCTGGGAGCACTGCTGGGAAGGTCTAATTTTGATTGCAAGTGGTTTGAAGAAAATCCATGGTGGAAAAGGGGGGTTTGGGCTTAGCTGCAGAGCGCGTTTGTCACGATTTAAAGGTAGGGCTCGCTGAGGATAGCATTCCTGCGTGTTTTGGGGCGGCTGCTTGGGGGTGTTCTCCATTTCTGGGGGTGGGTCGAGCGGTCTGGGAGCACTGCTGGGAAGGTCTAATTTTGATTGCAAGTGGTTTGAAGAAAATCCATGGTGGAAAAGGGGGGCTTGGGCCTAGCTGCAGAGTGCGTTTTATCACAATTTTCAAGTAGGCCTAAGCCAGGTTGCAGTACCGCATGTTTTTGGGGGGCTACTTGGGGGTGTTCTAGATGTTTGGGGGTGGGTTGAGGGGTCTGGGAGCACTGCTGGGAAGGTCTAATTGTGTTCTAAAATCGCAGTTTACATTTTACACCTAGTTTGAGGGAAAAGAGCTGCAAATTTCTCCCACACTTATTTATCCTTGAAAAGGAGACACAGAGTATGCACTTTCGAAATGATGCTTGTATGTATTGCAATACTGTCGACTCTGAAACTGAAAGTGTTATTTTGCACTACAAAGCGTACCTTATATTTTTTCTTTGTGGTGTTTTAATATGACTTCCTGTTTTTCCATCAACAATTACAGGCCGGCTTTTACCCTGTGCAATAGGAAAAAGGATGAACTCAGGCTTACCATTAGCAAGCCGCAATTCAGCATCCGCCAGGCAGGCAGTGGCAAGGTGTCTTCTGGTCCCCAACATTGATCGACGGAGCGTCAGATGGAATGGAGGAGTACCGCGAAAAAGAGGAATGGCTGGATGCATGCAACTTCCCAAATTCAACAGGACAACTACAACAATATACAGTTACAGTATCCATCTTCATTTCTACTTATCTTTTAAGTAATGTTATTGCTGTGAACTTCTATGAGTGTGACTCTGTGCATTTGTTTGCTCTCTGCTTCAATTCATCCCTCCAGCCATTGCATACTTTTTTCTTTGCTATTTTATGCTAATTTAATGTACTAAGTGGTTCTTCTCTCTGAGGGCAGATAGGCAAGTGAAATTACGTAATTACTGCAGCCCTGTACTGTCACATTGTTTCTTCATAGATAGTACATTGTAGAATGTACTACTTACTTTTCAGTAACCTATCCATTTAGCAAACAACTTCATGCGAGAAGTAGTGCATGCACTTCCTTTATGTCCCTTAAAAGATTTATGGATAGCTTCGAATCCAAAGATTTGTTTATCTTCATTTGTTGTTTGTCCATGCTGTGCTTTTTTTTTTTGCTCTCTCCACAAAACTTTCCCCACAAACCCCATTCCCATCCAAGTTTCAAACCCTAACCCTCTTCCCCCAGGCTGTGTGGTTTTCATTGAGGTGTGAGTAAATTACAACATTAATTCCACACACTTTCTGGGGAGGATAAGGTGCACGCAACCTCCTAAAATCAATTTTAAGGCAGCTAGATGAATCCTAGGATATTGTAAATCTGGTTAAAAAAACAACGAGTATTTTAACATAAATTCTGAATTTCATGCCCACCATCGATTGGATCCATCATTAACATCATCCTCCTACATGTCAAGAAGACTTGTTACGCTGCTCTGTCACTGTTCTTGTTGTAGCCATAATCATCCATGCAATTCTTTTTTCCCCATACTTATCTTCAGCATTGCTTAGGCTACTGTTCCTTCTAATACTCCTCTCAGGCCACTCAATGTCTCATTTTTTTACTTTGTTTTTCATATGCTGCTACTGCTAGTGTGGTACGACTCCTACTAACACCACAACAACGGAATTTCGGTCCGGGGTGGCGTAATCGCCATTTGCCATGCAGCCAGCGCTGTGCCTAGCTCTATTCTCAAACACGAATCACATGTAAGATAAGCATTTTGGGGAGGTAGAATAATGGGCTAGGACTCGGAGGAGAGACTGACAGTAGTACTAGTAAAGTACTAGTAGGCCAATTGAATTCACTAACTCTGTTAGTGGCACTTTTGAACATTATTGGACGTTTTAGATAATTCATGCTGGTAAGTTTGAGGAAACCAAACGTGCCGTAATCCCCGCCCACCACCCCACAAAATAACATCAACGCGTACACTATGTTGAAGTATGTAAAATAAATAATTATATTTACTCTAACAAAAATAAACTAGTCCCACCCCTCCCTAACCCAAACAATTGTCCATTTCAAATAGTCCTCTGAAAAGTCCCAAATAATCCCCAACTCCCGATTCCCACCCCCCAACAGTCTTTAAAAAAGGGGCAAGGGACACAGTCACTTCCGGCGGTGTCTGGACAGGCAGTCCCGCCGCTTCTTGCGGAGGTCCCGGAGCTGTTGCTCAAGCAAGATTGTCCACCTTGCGCTCCAGGTAGTCCACTCTGAGCCGTCCGTTTTTCTGGGGCAGCGGTGATTCAAAGGCTACTGCCAGATTGAGGACTATGTTTCTTCTCTCTACTGTCTAATGTTGGATGTAAAATTATCCATACATCCTTGACGGAGTTTACAATCTATGATTAACTTTACGCATAAGTGCACTGAAAATACTAAACCCTATACCACTTGGATACACCTTTTTACTACTCAATATTGAAAATTATCGTGAGCACGCAAAGAATTAACGTGCCTGCTCTGTCCTGGTTTTTAAAAAACAGATCTTGTTCGCTCTTCCAAAACTGTTTTGTCCTGAGGATGACCGTAATGTCTTACTACGGTCGAAACGCCGTCGACGAATATGTGGCATATGAACTGTAGAGGGCACATAATTTTTGTATATGTTGCATTCCTTCTTATACAACACAATTACTGTTTGCCACTTGTTTGGTTTTTGTATATGTTCTTCATTTAAAAACCAGCAATTACTTGTTGAGCGCAATATTTATAATAAATTTGTAATAATTTTCTAACCTAATTTGTTGACATTTTTTTATTTAAATCTCATTCTTGACTCCTGGTGTCTCTCTCTCCCCTCCCCCTTTCTCTTTTCTCTTTCTTTCCAAACGATTTTTTCTTTGATGTGCAAATTGATTTTGCTTAAATTGTAATTTGTGGTTTGCCTGAACTGTTGTTCGGAATACTTCACTCTGAGGCGTAGGCGGCGCAGGCGTGCCATCCAGGCTCTAGGGGGGGCCAGCTGCTGGTGTTGTTGCAGCTGAGCGGCGGCGGGAGGCTGTCCGAGCATGGCGCCGTGCTGGAGGCTGCTGGCTGGTGGACACGGGGGCACTGGAGGAGGTTGTTGATGTTGACGCCCCCTCCTCCTGTTCCCGAGCCCACAGCCGGTAATATTCCACACAAATGGCCTCCAGCACAGCCATCTCCTGTCTGGTGAGCTTTTTTGGAGCATCTATATGAAGAAAGAAAGAAAAATAATGTAACCAATACTCTTTAGCAATAACACAAAATAATTCAACAGAAAGTTGTCTCACAGTAACACTAGCAATTTGCAAGCCCAGTATAACATTTTGGCATGTATCTTTCCGCCGTCTTTGTAGGCCTGTAACAGTGGGAGTATCAGGAATTATACTACCAGGCAGCACTATGGACTCAATACATAGTCAGAGAGTCAGAGAGTACATCAGTATTCTTCTTTTTTTCTTTAGTTTTGCGAAAGAAATTACTTGTACGTGAACTTGTGGTAGCCGGCATAATGCCAGCTCAGTCAGCTTGCACCCAAGAAAAAGAGACACAAGCCATGATGACGCAGACTTGCATGCATTACTTTAAGCAGTACATGCAGGTGGGGATAGGGAAGCTCTTACTTTTGTATAGGGGTGGCACTGGCCATACTCGGTTACATCAAGGGTTACTGCTCAATGTAATTTATATTTCGCACTGCCCCCCCCGGGCCTTCAGTACTACAAAAGGAAAACAAAGATTATTAATTTCTGATCATGTATCCAGCCGATCACATAATCTCTTTGCATATATGATGGATGACTTTAGGTGCTTTGTTGTGATAGATTGAGTGAACAACAGCCACTCAAGATTAACACAGCAGAAAGAAAATTATGAACATAGGGAGTGAGTGTGGTACCATAATTGCCGGAGGAAGGGACTTGACTTGATATAATTGTCAACTATACAATACAAAAAAAGGTATAGGGGGCCCCCTAAGGTGTGATCTGGGACCAGGGGGAATAACAGGAAAAAGTTATGACAGTGTCAACACAGAACCCCCAGACGCTGTATACGGAGGAGCAGGGAGGCCAGCCGTTTTTATCCAAATGCTTTTGAAATTGAGATGACCAAAAGCTTGCCGATGAAGCACATTCAGCACGCGGCTACAGAAATTACACAATCAACACTATTGTGCACGTGAATTTATTGATGCACTTATCCTTACTGGTGGCCCCTCCGATACAGTGAAAATTTTTTTGGACCTTATATTTAAGATTAAGGCATATAATATCGTCTCCCGAATATCTGGGACCACAGCACTTGTGGATGTGGACCAAAAACAGGACACACATACTACTGTCTATCAGACACTAGACCTCAGAATTATAAACTGAGAGCTATACCGCAACGAATATCCTGAGACACTGTCCTGAGGAAGGTTTTTAAACCGAAACGCCGCGTCGACCTGTGTTCTCAAGAACATTTTTAATATTTTATGAAATTTTCGTGTATTACGATGTATTTTTAATTTGTATGAATCTTTGTGTTTCCATCATTTGAATATGTGTAATAAACTTGTGTTTACCTTTTTAAAAACCTTTGTATTCCTTTTCCTGTCACAAAAAATTTTATAAATTTTTTTTTTTATTTTATCTTTGACATAGATACTAGCGTTATTGTATGGTGTTCTTTAAATCTACTTGACTACAGCATTTGTTGTGATACTTAGTGGTTGCGTCCAGTAATCGAACTCGTGCAGTGGGAACCCAAACCTAAAGGGATTTCTTCTCCACCATCATTCTCTCCTTTTGGGACACTGTCACAACTATACAATACATACACAATATATGCTGTGCTTGCAAAGTAAACCACTGTACTGTTACTTTAGGCAAGGGAGAGTTTCTGAACAATCACAACTTGTAGTATTTGGATTTCCTCTGCTTTGCTACTCTGGCACGGACATGCTGTTCGAACAAAGTAACACTCTTCATGCACTGACCGTCTGCTCTACATACACCTCTGCTCTGTATGAGGAAGAAGATACCATCCAGGCTTCCAAAGTAAACGTCTATCATTCTTCTTAATGTCTCAACTGTAACAACTTTACTTTTTCTCAACAACCAAATAACACCCTTTTCATTTTATTTGGTAAACCATCGTCTTGACTTGCATTTGAGTTTCAACCAAATGATATATTGCAATGCACAACACACATGAATTTTCTGATTCACCCACACAGCCAGTCATTTTTTCTTTCTCCTCCAACCATCCTTGCTTCAAGCAGCCATGCATCTGATTCCTTCCTATCAGCCACCTCTGCCTGCATTCAAAAACACGTATCATTCTTTACAGTCATAAATGTTACGACTCGCTCGTCCTGCCATTGACCCTAAGTTCTCTCCCTTTTCGTTCATCACATCCCTCAAGTTCATCTGATATGACTTGGCTTCACGATAAAAGTTTCCTAGCTGATTTGAAGTCAAATAGAGGGGGCCATTGCTTACTCGAGAACTACTTCCTGTTAGAAATGGTGATTTCCGGTTGGCTAAGGCTTGCGCCAAAGCCAGGCAGAAACCACCACTCTAGTCAGGGCAAGGAAGTCACCCACCAGGATAACCCCTGCTCACCACCTTGATAGCTTGGCCCGAGCAGTCAGGCTTATCCCGGAGGCGATGTGTAAAGCGTTTGCGCGCGCACCCAGCCACAACACCCAAGGCCCACCACAAAGGAAACTCCACACAAGGTTATATATAAAAATAGTCTTTGTATTATACCAAACACATTAGATAATAAACACACACTTTACAAGGTGCCATAGGCACTGGCCGAATTTACAGGGGATTATGTACATGGGACAGGGCCACATGGACCACTGTCAGGAATAAGCACTTGGTAGAACTAGCACTCAGAACATATCATCACTGTAGCACCAAATGGTACATGTAGCACACAACCAGACATCACTGGTAAAAGGTAAGTACCACCTACGTAATCCTAAACACCTTAGGAAAATATCACGCAGGGCACCATTAACTCACTAGCTTCACTATACAAGGGCAAACAACCTCCTAGGCATAAAAAGACATTTTTAGAGACATAGGCAAAAACATTGCATAAATCACGTTAGGCAGGTAAAACATTTGCGCCAAAACATTACAGAACTGACCCCAGGCCAACCTGGCCTCTCAGGGGCTCACACGCCCTCTGTCCAGCAAAGTCAGGGCAGGCTGCGCAGGCAGCCAAAGAAGGAATGTGCAGGAGTTCTCAGCCGAAACGTAGCAGCTGCCCACTAAGTGCTGGGCAGCTGTAGACCCTGAGCCTGGCACCAGTGTGCCTCCTGGCTCTCTTCTGGGGCCCTAAATTGAACAATGGAGCCAAAAGCGATGTGGGAGCCTTGCAGGCTCTAAAACAAACAACTGTGCCCTCATGAGCCTTGTGGGCTCTCAGCAAAATGCCACCACGCTGGGGGAGTGGCCCCCTGCCAACTGGGGCCGCTCTACCCTCTAACAATGCCCCCAAATCACGTTGGAGTCTCGCTCGGGGGACTCAGGAAAACAATGGCCCCATGGAGCCTCGGGGCTCTGATTAATGAAATGCCCCCGTGGAGCCTCGCAGGCTCTAAATAAACAAATGCCCCCAATAACGTTGGAGTCCCTCTCGGGGGACTCGGAAAACTAATGCCCCCAGAGAGCCTCGTGGGCTCCGAACAGAGATGGCCCCTTCGTTGGAGTCCCTCGTGGGGGACTCGGAATACACAATGCCCCCTGAGCCCCTCGTGGGCTCTTAACAAAGGTGCTGCAACTCTGAGGGAGCGGCCCTCTGCCAACCGGGGCCGCTCTCAGTAAAAAAAAACTAGTGGAGCCTCTAAGGCTCTACGGACCTGCCCGGAGCTTTCTGCTGCCCGTCCACCCCTCACCGGGCTCTGCTGCAGGGTGGCTCCGACATCGCGGTCCACCTCCTCTCGTGTTGCCGTGGTGCTGCGGGGCTCTCCTCACGTCCCGGGAGCCCCTGCTAGCACCGGCTGCCCTTCTCCTTTTTTCAGACGTCCTCCTGGGCTCTGCTGGCGGCCTCACTCCTTCTTCCATCCCGGAGCGCAGGGTGGGCTCCCGTCGACTTCCGGTCTAAGGGGAAGCACTTCCGGGTCGCAACAGCAGCGGCCCGGCAACGTTTGTGGACACTCCAGGGCTGCGACGGTGACACGGGGGGACACACGAGGGGTAGGCGCCCTCCAATTCAAAATATCCGATTGTGTAGGCAACTGCGAGGCACCAAAGGCAGGATGGGCACCTGCCAAGGAAAAATATGTACGGCAAATAAACAGGGTGGGCACCCGTGCCGAAAATCAAGGTCCTGGGGGGATCCCTCGTAAAATGATAGCAGCTCCGTGCTGTTGGGGGAATTCAGAAACTCTGCCCCTCTCAGGATGCCACCCAAGCGCCCCAGGCGCTACAAAATGCCCAGAGTCTCAAGTCCAGGACAAGTTCTATTTAGGAAGGCAGGGGGGGGGCAAGGCTGGGCCCAGGGGCCAGCTCACAGGGCCCTCCAGGAAGGGAGGCAGTCCCCAGTGGCGGTCCTCCTGGCACCCAGCAGCAGCAGGCCCCCCTCCAAATTAGGATCAGCAAGAGAGAACCACATTCATGGAGACAAAGCCCCTTTTTATACAGTAAATTCCTTTGTCTGTGTCTGTAGGGTGGGGGAAAAACCAGACGCAGCTGGTTTTGGAGCACTTTGTTTTGCTCAGCCCCTCTTCCCATTCACTAGCCAGGCTAGGGTCATCAGTCGCACTACAGGGGGTGGAGCCAGCATTGTGTGGGGAAAGCCCAGCCCTATTCAGGTCCCAGGTGCACTCCTCCCTCACATCACTCATGCAGATCTCTCCACTCGCCACCGGGGCAGACCCATCCTGACTCCTGGGGTCAGGCTCACTAGCCAGCTCCAGCCAATCACAAGCCAGACAGCCAATTCACATACGTTACACAGGCATGCCAACTTCTAGAAGTGGCACTTCCACACTAGACACAATAACGCCGCACACATCATCGCACAACATTTAATCACACAAGTCCACACATACCAAACTCGACCCTGTACTTCACACGCATCAGGAACTAACATGGACACATACATTCCCCATGCATTCCTATGGGAGGGCAGGCCAACCTCACTACACGCACGCACTTTACCCTGGGACACAGTGGTAAAGTGCGCAGAAGCCAAAAATCACTAACACAAAGTCTCAATAAAAAGCAAAAAGTTTAGGGGTGAACGACCCAGAAGGGCCAAGTCCAACACAAACCCCTTCCAGCCAAAACGCAGGGTAGACCAATCACCACCGTGATGGCCTTCCCTGCTTTGGGCGATAGAACACGGATGCGGGCACGCCACTGCCGGGACACCCTCCTGTTCTACGCCACGGTGAACCCATGAGATTCCTTCTAAAACCACTGTCTGGAACAACTGGGCTATCCCACTGGTACTCCCAAGCTGTCCGCGGCCAGGACCAGGTCCGATTGTGTAGGCAACTGCGAGGCACCAAAGGCAGGGTGGGCACCTGCCAAGGAAAAATATGTACGGCAAATAAACAGGGTGGGTACCCGTGCCGAAAATCAAGGTCCTGGGGGGATCCCTCGTAAAATGATAGCAGCTCCGTGCTGTTGGGGGAATTCAGAAACTCTGCCCCTCTCAGGATGCCACCCAAGCGCCCCAGGCGCTACAAAATGCCCAGAGTCTCAAGTCCAGGACAAGTTCTATTCGCAGAAGCCAAAAATCACTAACACCAAGTCTCAATAAAAAGCAAAAAGTTTAGGGGTGAACGACCCAGAAGGGCCAAGTCCAACACAAACCCCTTCCAGCCAAAACGCAGGGTAGACCAATCACCACCGTGATGGGCTTCCCTGCTTTGGGCGATAGAACACGGACGCGGGCACGCCACTGCCGGGACACCCTCCTGTTCTACGCCACGGTGAACCCATGAGATTCCTTCTAAAACCACTGTCTGGAACAACTGGGCTACCCCACTGGTACTCCCAAGCTGTCCGCGGCCAGGACCCGGTCCTAGGCCATCCAGGTGCCACTAGTCCTTGCCTATTCGAAGAGTGGGGGGTAGGAACCCCTGGTACATAGTAGCCATTCTCCACTCCTCCTGTCTGTAGGACAGGGCTAGACTGCCACTGGTTCTCCAGCCTAGGGTCTACACCCTCAGGCGGACCAAAAGTCACCGGGGAGGCTCTCCTCCCTCTACCTCTCCTTCTAGGGTTCCTCCACCTCCTGAGAGGGGTACCCTTATAACACCACTCTCCCAACCTAGGGTTTAACCCCTCAGGTTGCACCGGGGTCAGAGGCGGGCTCTCCCACCCTCTGTACCCCCTTCCAGAGTTCTGCACCCTCCAAACTGGAGCGGTACCCCTGGAAGATGAACCGGTCAGGACGCTGGTTACAGACGTCCTACCATTCAGGTCAGGCTGATCCTGAACCTGGCCTCCCATCCTCATGTCTAGAACCTTTGGAAGAATAATTGCCTGGCACTCCTGGACATCTGGGGACTTACACACCATCCCCCTGAGGCTAACACATGACCCATATGTTGTGTGAATGTCTGTCTGGCGCAGATCTCCCGTCCCCTGTCCATCTGACAGTGCGAGAAGATCCCCCAGAACAAAAGTGGTGACACCATGGTCACTCCAAGGGAACGTAGCCCAACTGGCTCTTCCACTGGGGAACACATCCCCCATTCACTCCTCACTTCGGACTTCTGTGCTCTCCCTACTGGAGTGGCAATGCCGGACACTAGAACCACTGGAGCACTATTTACAGACACTCCAGGTTCTCTAGACACTAGGAGATCCTCCTCAAATTGACTAACAGGACAGCCTAGGTCCCCAACCTGGTGTTCCCTTCAGAAACCATCCAGGTTCTGAGACTGGGTTTCGGGCTCCTGGGAACACTCAGTCTCACACTCACTCCTACTCCACTGAGACAAGACGTGAGCCCCTACACCCCTCTCGCTACACTGGGACCTAGCTGGACTACTCTGAACCTCTTCCACCACGCTGGGCCGGAAGATACCTGAACCACTACTTTTGGGATCACTCACCAATGACTCTTCAGAACCTCTGGCACTTTCTCAGCAGTCTGCTTCCTCTGCAAGCTTCCAAGGACTAGCAAACTCACACTCCAACAGATGTTGGCACAACTCGGTGTCAGAAAAAGGATACGTTGGAGCAGCCCCCTCGGGAACAGATGCTCTTGCCCCAGTACCCCCACCGACCAAACTCCAAAGACTGTCTTTATAAGTTGCAGTCCAAAGAATTAGCCCGGGGAAGGGAAAGGGGAAGTGGAAGACAAACAAGAGAGACTGCTTCTCTTCTGGCACTGAGCCTGCCTCTGGTCAAACCTGGCAATTCTCGCTCTAGAAAGGAATAAACAATGATTAACTTCTCTGTCTAAAACATGCTATCTCTATCTATGAATTTTCTTGGGAGGGGATTGTATCTTACCAGTGTGCACTAGGAAGCTAGCTACTCTCCAATATGTTTTGTCTGTTATGAATTGACTATCTGATTCATTGGAAGAAACCCTGAGGATTTAAGCTTTCAATCTTCTTATTGTAATTTTAGTTCAAGCTTCTTCCAAAGGGAGTCTTTATTCCTCAGGATACAGATTGACTAACACAGGTCAAAAATAGTTCTAGTAGTTTTCCTGAATATAGCGACTCCAGAAAGTTCTTGACAGGAAAAATACACTAACACAAGTCTTTTGAAATTCTCAAGGAAAGAACCCTCTGAATGAGCTATAGCTATAGTCTCTTTCTTCTTAGAACGAACTGTCAGTTCAAGAAAAATTCTCAATAGGCTTGAGGCGCAAACTCCATCAGTTTTCACATACAAGAGCGAAGGCACCTCTTGGTAATAGCCTGCGACGTTACTTAAATGCTAAATACTCTTACTTGAAAAGCATGGGGGCTTCTCTTGACTGAAGACACCCAACACAGCCTGCTTCTCCTCACAAGACTCTAGAAACGAAGATTCCACGAGTGTTTATCTTCAATGACGATATTCCTGAGAGAGAAAAGGTTTCATTAAGAAGCGCCCTTTCACATATCACCCAAGCGCATAATTCTTACTTTCCTCTTAGTAGGAATTCTGATGCCAAAAAAACGATTATACAAGGTTTCTTCATTTCTGTGACAGAAAGCGTGAGGAAAACGCTCTCTCCGTGAAAACAGTCAGTTGAAGTGCGCCGCTTGCAATGCGCGCATGCGCAAAGGGGGAACACTCTCGAGGACTGAGGAAATCAGCTAGACTGCTGACCTCCACCGAGGACGGAACCACCTCCGCATTCTCAAGATGGCTGAGCGCTGCAATTCTGCCAACAGCAGCCGCAAGGAAGTCTTCCAACATGGGTGCCTGCGCTTGCAAGGTCCTTTCAGGTAATGATTTCCAAGAGAAGAAGGATGGATCCTGACAGTACCTCCCACCAAGGAGACTCTCCCCAGCCGGGGTTTGGTAGGATATGCCTTATGAAACTCTCTAATTAATCTTTTTGCATGAACATTCTCACAAGGCTCCCACGATCTTTCCTCAGGTCCAAAGTTCTTCCAATCAATCAGATAGTACAGTGTGCCTTTCTTAATTTTTGAATCTAAAATGTTATGTACCTCAAACTCTTCCTCAAGATCCACTAAAGGGCACTAAACGGACTCTTAAATTTGGTGTACTTTTTTTTATCAGAGAAACATCAAAAGTGGGGTGAATCTTTAGATATGAAGGTAAATGTAGTTTAACAGTCACTGGTCCTAACATTTTTTCTACAGAGAATGGACCTAGAAATCGAGGTTGAAATTTTCGATTCACCTTCAATTTCAGATTTTTTGTTGATAACCACACATTTTCACCCGGATGAAAGACTGGATCTACTCTTCTCTTTTTATCTGCATACTTTTTATAGGATTCTTTTGCCTTCACCAAATTTTCCTTAACTTGGACAAGGGATTTCTGGACTTCTGAAACTAACCTTTCAACTGCAGGAACAGGGCTTTCCTCTTTTTCCACAATTAAGGTGGGATGCCTACCACTATTTACATAGAAAGGAGAATAGCCAGTGGATGAATGAACCGCGTTATTGTAAGCAAACTCTGCCGCCCACACCATCTCGGACCACTCCATTTTCTGGTCCAATAGGTACAGTCGGAGGTACTGCTCAAGTTCCTGGTTCACTCTCTCAGTCTGGCCATCCGTTTCTGGGTGGTAACTGGTGGAAAAGCGAGTGTCTATTCCCAACTTGTGAGTAAAGGCTCTCCAAAAATGGGAAACAAATTGTGTGCCCCTGTCGGAAACCAAAATCTTGGGAATTCCATGTAAACGCACAATGTGTTGGGAAAATAGTTGTGCTAAAAGTGGGGCATCAGGGACCTTTTTTAGAGGGATGAAATGTGCCATCTTAGAGAAAACATCTACAAATACTAACACTGTAGTAAATCCTTGACTTGAGGGCAATTCTACTATTAAATCCATTGACACAGTATGCCAAGGATGTGGTGGGACAGGTAATGGTTTTAACTTGCCCTGAGGAGGTTTCCTATCTGATTTCCCTCTTAAACATCTTTCACAGGTAGTAACATACTGTCGTATCTGCGGTTTCATGTCTGGCCACCAAAAATGTCTCTCTACTAATTCAGTCGTTTTATGAATTCCTTTGTGTCCAGCCAACAAATGGTCATGACAGGATTCTAAGGCCTTTTCTTGAAGCTCTTGTGTAGGTAAGTACAGACGTTGATCCTGATAGGGAAGACCATTCCTGGTTTCACAACCTTCTTCCTCTAGAGACCAATCATCCATTTCTTGCAAGGGCATGACTTCTTTTAACTTGTTTGCCATTTCAGAGGTATTTGTAGCCAAAATGATCTTTTCTTCCGGAATTATACTTTGCTCTTCTTTTTTCTTCTCTGAAGCAATGGAATCAATTCGGGATAATGCATCTGCCTTGACATTGCTCTTCCCTGGGCGGAAGGTAATCACGAAATCAAAATCTGCGAAGAATAATGACCATCGCAATTGCCGAGCCGTTAATGTACGAGCTGACTTAAGAAATTGCAAGTTTCTGTGGTCCGTATATACCGTAACTTTATGTTTTGCTCCCATCAAATAGTGGCGCCATTCCACAAAAGCATCTTTTACAGCCAACAACTCCTTTTCAGCAATAGAATAATTGCACTCTGGAGGACTCAGCTTTCTCGAATGATATGCCACTGGATGTAATTGACCTGACACTGAATGGCGTTGCGACAGAATTCCTCCAATTGCGATATCAGAAGCATCCGCTTCCACAAAAAAAGGGTCTTCAATTCTAGGATGTAACAAAATGGGAGCTTGAGTGAAAGAATCTTTGAGAAATTGAAAGGCATCTTCAGCTTTTTTTTCCCATAAAAATTTGACATCTTTCTTCAATAATCGTGTGATTGGGGCTACTTTTTGAGAGAACTCTGGAATGAACCTCCTGTAAAAATTTGAAAATCCCAAGAAACTCTGAACCTCTTTTACAGATTGAGGGGGAGGCCAATCTTGAACAGCCTTGACCTTGGTAGTGTCCATACTCACTCCATCTGGTGACAGCACGAATCCCAAAAACTCTACTCGAGTGACATGGAAGGCACATTTCTCTAATTTTACATAAAGATTATTCTCCATCAATTTGATTAAGATTGCTCTTACATGCGGAATGTGCTCTTCCAAACTGTTGGAGAATATTAGGATGTCATCAATGTAGACCACTGCCACTCGGTCCAAAAATTCTCCTAGAACATCATTAACAAAATGCTGAAAAGCAGCCGGGGCATTGCATAGTCCATAGGGCATCACCTGATACTCGAACAATCCATAACGAGTTCTGAATGCTGTCTTCCACTCATCTCCAGAAGCCACTCTGATCAAATGATAAGCCCCTCTAAGGTCCAACTTTGTATAGATTTTGGCATTCTTGACTTGATCTAATAACACTGAAATTAGTGGGAGTGGGTATCTATTCTTGACTGTTACCAGATTCAGAGCTCTATAATCAATGCAGGCCCGAAGATCTCCATCCCGTTTTGGAATAAAGAAGAGGGGAGAGGAAACTGGAGATTGGGAAGGACGAATGAAACCAGTTGCCAAAAATTTGTCCAAATATTCTTTCAAAAATCGATTTTCCGTCTCAGTAAGGGCATAAATCCTACTGCAAGGCAAGATAGCTCCTGGTTCTATTTCAATCTTACAGTCGTAAGGACGATGAGGTGGCAATGTTTCAGCTTTCTTCTTGTCAAATACTGCCACTAAATCCTGATACTCCTCAGGGATCTTCTTCGATTCTACAGTGCAAATTTGGGCTGGGTAGATGGAAGCCAAAATTCTTACTTGTGACTCCTTCTCCTGATGTTCTGAATCTTCAAAACAATTTTCTGCACAAAAGGAAGAATTCATTTCAATTGTTCTTTTACTCCAATCAATTCTTGGGTTGTGTTCTGTTAACCAAGGAAGCCCTAAAATTAACTGAAATTGGGGTGCATCAATTAAATTGAAGGCAATTAATTCCGAGTGTCCCTGTAGCCCTGTCAACCGAACCAACTCTGTTTCATGGGTTATGGGTCCAGAGGATAAGTTGGTGCCATCCACTGCACGTACTGACTCAGGAATTAACTTCTTTACTGGCTGGATTCCAATTTGCCGTGCATACTTGAGATCGCAAAAGTTTCCGGTGGCCCCAGAGTCAATCATTACTGAAACTTCTTTAATTTCTTTATTTCGAAATTTTACCACAAACATTGCTATTAAATGCGGAGCCGCAGATTGCAATGTGTTCATGATGTGTAGTTTGTCATGAGTTGTCTTGGATAATGCTTCCACCCGTGCAACTCGAGTTACGGGCGAAGCCGATCTTTTACTGGCAAGGGAACCTTTGGTTGTTTTGGACATTCTTTTACAAAGTGCCCAGACCCTCCACAGTACAAACACAACTGGGATGTTCTTCGTCTCTCTTTTTCTTCTTTTGGCAACGGACCTCTGACTGAGCCTATTTGCATGGGTTCTTCGACTGACGTAGATTCTGAACTCTTTTGAGATTCAAGTTTCACACGATCGAATCGTGGCGGGAAGGGACGAAATTCTCTTTTCTTTTCATGTCGCCGTTCACTTAACCTATGGTCCAATTGTAAAACCAGGTCTATGAGTTCAGAGATTTCTGTGGGCCTTTGAGGAATTTGGGCCAAGGCATCCTTAAGATCATCCCGGAGGCCTCTGTAGAAGATGGCCGCTCTCTTCTCTTCTGGCCAATTAGTTTCCACTACCAACTTATTGAAATTGGCCAAATACCCCACCAGATCCCGACTTCCTTGCTTTAAGTCTAACAATTCATTATCTGCAGCCTGTGTGGCAGACCGTCGATCAAAAATCCGGGCAAACTCCACTTTGAAATCCGCATAGTTAGTCAGGATGGGATCATTCTTGGTGACCAGGGACATGGACCAAGCAGCCGCATCCCCTGTTAGATACGACAGTATAAAAGCCACTTTAGCTTGATCGTCAGTAAAAATTACTGGACGACACAAAAAGTGGAGTGAACACTGTGTCAAAAAAATGTGGGCCTTCATGGGATCTCCTCCATATCTCTCTGGGGAAGCTAAAGGGATGATAGGAGAGATTGAATGGATGACCTGAGTGGAAATACCTGACATAGACGACTGCTGAGTTGACGAGGCATTACCTCGAAACACTGACCCCGCAGTCACCAACTCATCTAACCTCTGACGCGTTTGAATTGACTCTTGACTGGATCTTCTAACCTCCTCTCTTAAAGCTTTATTTTCTTCTAGAGCACAATTTAACTGTTCCTGCATATTACTTAAAACGTTATTTAATGCCTTTAAATCTAATCCTTCCGCCATTCTGTCCGGGAGGGGACCTGAGCCCTCAATTAAGAGGTGGCACTTCAATCTGTCAGAAAAAGGATACGTTGGAGCGGCCCCCTCGGGAACAGATGCTCTTGCCCCAGTACCCCCACCGACCAAACTCCAAAGACTGTCTTTATAAGTTGCAGTCCAAAGAATTAGCCCGGGGAAGGGAAAGGGGAAGTGGAAGACAAACAAGAGAGACTACTTCTCTTCTCGCACTGAGCCTGCCTCTGGTCAAACCTGGCAATTCTCGCTCTAAAAAAGGAATAAACAATGATTAACTTCTCTGTCTAAAACATGCTATCTCTTTCTATGAATTTTCTTGGGAGGGGATTGTATCTTACCAGTGTGCACTAGGAAGCTAGCTACTCTCCAATATGTTTTGTCTGTTATGAATTGAATATCTGATTCATTGGAAGAAACCCTGAGGATTTAAGCTTTCAATCTTCTTATTGTAATTTTAGTTCAAGCTTCTTCCAAAGGGAGTCTTTATTCCTCAGGATACAGATTGACTAACACAGGTCAAAAATAGTTCTAGTAGTTTTCCTGAATATAGCGACTCCAGAAAGTTCTTGACAGGAAAAATACACTAACACAAGTCTTTTGAAATTCTCAAGGAAAGAACCCTCTGAATGAGCTATAGCTATAGTCTCTTTCTTCTTAGAACGAACTGTCAGTTCAAGAAAAATTCTCAATAGGCTTGAGGCGCAAACTCCATCAGTTTTCACATACAAGAGCGAAGGCACCTCTTGGTAATAGCCTGCGACGTTACTTAAATGCTAAATACTCTTACTTGAAAAGCATGGGGGCTTCTCTTGACTGAAGACACCCAACACAGCCTGCTTCTCCTCACAAGACTCTAGAAACGAAGACTCCACAAGTGTTTATCTTCAATGACGATATTCCTGAGAGAGAAAAGGTTTCATTAAGAAACGCCCTTTCACATATCACCCAAGCGCATAATTCTTACTTTCCTCTTAGTAGGAATTCTGATGCCAAAAAAACGATTATACAAGGTTTCTTCAATTCTGTGACAGAAAGCGTGAGGAAAACGCTCTCTCCGTGAAAACAGTCAGTTGAAGTGCGCCGCTTGCAATGCGCGCATGCGCAAAGGGGGAACACTCTCGAGGACTGAGGAAATCAGCTAGACTGCTGACCTCCACCGAGGACGGAACCACCTCCGCATTCTCAAGATGGCTGAGTGCTGCAATTCTGCCAACAGCAGCCGCAAGGAAGTCTTCCAACATGGGTGCCTGCGCTTGCAAGGTCCTTTCAGGTAATGATTTCCAAGAGAAGAAGGATGGATCCTGACAGTACCACCCACCAAGGAGACTCTCCCCAGCCGGGGTTTGGTAGGATATGCCTTATGAAACTCTCTAATTAATCTTTTTGCATGAACATTCTCACAAGGCTCCCACGATCTTTCCTCAGGTCCAAAGTTCTTCCAATCAATCAGATAGTACAGTGTGCCTTTCTTAATTTTTGAATCTAAAATTTTATGTACCTCAAACTCTTCCTCAAGATCCACTTGAACTGGCTTGGGCACTAAACGGACTCTTAAATTTGGTGGACTTTTTTTTATCAGAGAAACATGAAAAGTGGGGTGAATCTTTAGATATGAAGGTAAATGTAGTTTAACAGTCACTGGTCCTAACATTTTTTCTACAGAAAATGGACCTAGAAATCGAGGTTGAAATTTTCGATTCACCTTCAATTTCAGATTTTTTGTTGATAACCACACATTTTCACCCGGATGAAAGACTGGATCTACTCTTCTCTTTTTATCTGCATACTTTTTATAGGATTCTTTTGCCTTCACCAAATTTTCCTTAACTTGGACAAGGGATTTCTGGACTTCTGAAACTAACCTTTCAACTGCAGGAACAGGGCTTTCCTCTTTTTCCACAATTAAGGTGGGATGCCTACCACTATTTACATAGAAAGGAGAATAGCCAGTGGATGAATGAACCGCGTTATTGTAAGCAAACTCTGCCGCCCACACCATCTCGGACCACTCCATTTTCTGGTCCAATAGGTACAGTCGGAGGTACTGCTCAAGTTCCTGGTTCACTCTCTCAGTCTGGCCATCCGTTTCTGGGTGGTAACTGGTGGAAAAGCGAGTGTCTATTCCCAACTTGTGAGTAAAGGCTCTCCAAAAATGGGAAACAAATTGTGTGCCCCTGTCGGAAACCAAAATCTTGGGAATTCCATGTAAACGCACAATGTGTTGGGAAAATAGTTGTGCTAAAAGTGGGGCATCAGGGACCTTTTTTAGAGGGATGAAATGTGCCATCTTAGAGAAAACATCTACAAATACTAACACTGTAGTAAATCCTTGACTTTAGGGCAATTCTACTATTAAATCCATTGACACAGTATGCCAAGGATGTGGTGGGACAGGTAATGGTTTTAACTTGCCCTGAGGAGGTTTCCTATCTGATTTCCCTCTTAAACATCTTTCACAGGTAGTAACATACTGTCGTATCTGCGGTTTCATGTCTGGCCACCAAAAATGTCTCTCTACTAATTCAGTCGTTTTATGAATTCCTTTGTGTCCAGCCAACAAATGGTCATGACAGGATTCTAAGGCCTTTTCTTGAAGCTCTTGTGTAGGTAAGTACAGACGTTGATCCTGATAGGGAAGACCATTCCTGGTTTCACGACCTTCTTCCTCTAGAGACCAATCATCCATTTCTTGCAAGGGCATGACTTCTTTTAACTTGTTTGCCATTTCAGAGGTATTTGTAGCCAAAATGATCTTTTCTTCCGGAATTATACTTTGCTCTTCTTTTTTCTTCTCTGAAGCAATGGAATCAATTCGGGATAATGCATCTGCCTTGACATTGCTCTTCCCTGGGCGGAAGGTAATCACGAAGTCAAAATCTGCGAAGAATAATGACCATCGCAATTGCCGAGCCGTTAATGTACGAGCTGACTTAAGAAATTGCAAGTTTCTGTGGTCCGTATATACCGTAACTTTATGTTTTGCTCCCATCAAATAGTGGCGCCATTCCACAAAAGCATCTTTTACAGCCAACAACTCCTTATCAGCAATAGAATAATTGCACTCTGGAGGACTCAGCTTTCTCGAATGATATGCCACTGGATGTAATTGACCTGACACTGGATGGCGTTGCGACAGAATTCCTCCAATTGCGATATCAGAAGCATCCGCTTCCACAAAAAAAGGGTCTTCAATTCTAGGATGTAACAAAATGGGAGCTTGAGTGAAAGAATCTTTGAGAAATTGAAAGGCATCTTCAGCTTCTTTTTCCCATAAAAATTTGACATCTTTCTTCAATAATCGTGTGATTGGGGCTACTTTTTGAGAGAACTCTGGAATGAACCTCCTGTAAAAATTTGAAAATCCCAAGAAACTCTGAACCTCTTTTACAGATTGAGGGGGAGGCCAATCTTGAACAGCCTTGACCTTGGTAGTGTCCATACTCACTCCATCTGGTGACAGCACGAATCCCAAAAACTCTACTCGAGTGACATGGAAGGCACATTTCTCTAATTTTACATAAAGATTATTCTCCATCAATTTGATTAAGATTGCTCTTACATGCGGAATGTGCTCTTCCAAACTGTTGGAGAATATTAGGATGTCATCAATGTAGACCACTGCCACTCGGTCCAAAAATTCTCCTAGAACATCATTAACAAAATGCTGAAAAGCAGCCGGAGCATTGCATAGTCCATAGGGCATCACCTGATACTCGAACAATCCATAACGAGTTCTGAATGCTGTCTTCCACTCATCTCCAGAAGCCACTCTGATCAAATGATAAGCCCCTCTAAGGTCCAACTTTGTATAGATTTTGGCATTCTTGACTTGATCTAATAACACTGAAATTAGTGGGAGTGGGTATCTATTCTTGACTGTTACCAGATTCAGAGCTCTATAATCAATGCAGGCCCGAAGATCTCCATCCCGTTTTGGAATAAAGAAGAGGGGAGAGGAAACTGGAGATTGGGAAGGACGAATGAAACCATTTGCCAAAAATTTGTCCAAATATTCTTTCAAAAATCGATTTTCCGTCTCAGTAAGGGCATAAATCCTACTGCAAGGCAAGATAGCTCCTGGTTCTATTTCAATCTTACAGTCGTAAGGACGATGAGGTGGCAATGTTTCAGCTTTCTTCTTGTCAAATACTGCCACTAAATCCTGATACTCCTCAGGGATCTTCTTCGATTCTACAGTGCAAATTTGGGCTGGGTAGATGGAAGCCAAAATTCTTACTTGTGACTCCTTCTCCTGATGTTCTGAATCTTCAAAACAATTTTCTGCACAAAAGGAAGAATTCATTTCAATTGTTCTTTTACTCCAATCAATTCTTGGGTTGTGTTCTGTTAACCAAGGAAGCCCTAAAATTAACTAAAATTGGGGTGCATCAATTAAATTGAAGGCAATTAATTCCGAGTGTCCCTGTAGCCCTGTCAACCGAACCAACTCTGTTTCATGGGTTATGGGTCCAGAGGATAAGTTGGTGCCATCCACTGCACGTACTGACTCAGGAATTAACTTCTTTACTGGCTGGATTCCAATTTGCCGTGCATACTTGAGATCGCAAAAGTTTCCGGTGGCCCCAGAGTCAATCATTACTGAAACTTCTTTAATTTCTTTATTTCGAAACTTTACCACAAACATTGCTATTAAATGCGGAGCCGCAGATTGCAATGTGTTCATGATGTGTAGTTTGTCATGAGTTGTCTTGGATAATGCTTCCACCCGTGCAACTCGAGTTACGGGCGAAGCCGATCTTTTACTGGCAAGGGAACCTTTGGTCGTTTTGGACATTCTTTTACAAAGTGCCCAGACCCTCCACAGTACAAACACAACTGGGATGTTCTTCGTCTCTCTTTTTCTTCTTTTGTCAACGGACCTCTGACTGAGCCTATTTGCATGGGTTCTTCGACTGACGTAGATTCTGAACTCTTTTGAGATTCAAGTTTCACACGATCGAATCGTGGCGGGAAGGGACGAAATTCTCTTTTCTTTTCATGTCGCCGTTCACTTAACCTATGGTCCAATTGTAAAACCAGGTCTATGAGTTCAGAGATTTCTGTGGGCCTTTGAGGAATTTGGGCCAAGGCATCCTTAAGATCATCCCGGAGGCCTCTGTAGAAGATGGCCGCTCTCTTCTCTTCTGGCCAATTAGTTTCCACTACCAACTTATTGAAATTGGCCAAATACCCCACCAGATCCCGACTTCCTTGCTTTAAGTCTAACAATTCATTATCTGCAGCCTGTGTGGCAGACCGTCGATCAAAAATCCGGGCAAACTCCACTTTGAAATCCGCATAGTTAGTCAGGATGGGATCATTCTTGGTGACCAGGGACATGGACCAAGCAGCCGCATCCCCCGTTAGATACGACAGTATAAAAGCCACTTTAGCTTGATCGTCAGTAAAAATTACTGGACGACACAAAAAGTGGAGTGAACACTGTGTCAAAAAAATGTGGGCCTTCATGGGATCTCCTCCATATCTCTCTGGGGAAGCTAAAGGGATGATAGGAGAGATTGAATGGATGACCTGAGTGGACATACCTGACATAGACGACTGCTGAGTTGACGAGGCATTACCTCGAAACACTGACCCCGCAGTCACCAACTCATCTAACCTCTGACGCGTTTGAATTGACTCTTGACTGGATCTTCTAACCTCCTCTCTTAAAGCTTTATTTTCTTCTAGAGCACAATTTAACTGTTCCTGCATATTACTTAAAACGTTATTTAATGCCTTTAAATCTAATCCTTCCGCCATTCTGTCCGGGAGGGGACCTGAGCCCTCAATTAAGAGGTGGCACTTCAATCTGTCAGAAAAAGGATACGTTGGAGCGGCCCCCTCGGGAACAGATGCTCTTGCCCCAGTACCCCCACCGACCAAACTCCAAAGACTGTCTTTATAAGTTGCAGTCCAAAGAATTAGCCCGGGGAAGGGAAAGGGGAAGTGGAAGACAAACAAGAGAGACTGCTTCTCTTCTGGCACTGAGCCTGCCTCTGGTCAAACCTGGCAATTCTCGCTCTAGAAAGGAATAAACAATGATTAACTTCTCTGTCTAAAACATGCTATCTCTTTCTATGAATTTTCTTGGGAGGGGATTGTATCTTACCAGTGTGCACTAGGAAGCTAGCTACTCTCCAATATGTTTTGTCTGTTATGAATTGACTATCTGATTCATTGGAAGAAACCCTGAGGATTTAAGCTTTCAATCTTCTTATTGTAATTTTAGTTCAAGCTTCTTCCAAAGGGAGTCTTTATTCCTCAGGATACAGATTGACTAACACAGGTCAAAAATAGTTCTAGTAGTTTTCCTGAATATAGCGACTCCAGAAAGTTCTTGACAGGAAAAATACACTAACACAAGTCTTTTGAAATTCTCAAGGAAAGAACCCTCTGAATAAGCTATAGCTATAGTCTCTTTCTTCTTAGAACGAACTGTCAGTTCAAGAAAAATTCTCAATAGGCTTGAGGCGCAAACTCCATCAGTTTTCACATACAAGAGCGAAGGCACCTCTTGGTAATAGCCTGCGACGTTACTTAAATGCTAAATACTCTTACTTGAAAAGCATGGGGGCTTCTCTTGACTGAAGACACCCAACACAGCCTGCTTCTCCTCACAAGACTCTAGAAACGAAGACTCCACGAGTGTTTATCTGCAATGACGATATTCCTGAGAGAGAAAAGGTTTCATTAAGAAGCGCCCTTTCACATATCACCCAAGCGCATAATTCTTACTTTCCTCTTAGTAGGAATTTTGATGCCAAAAAAAACGATTATACAAGGTTTCTTCAACTCTGTGACAGAAAGCGTGAGGAAAACGCTCTCTCCGTGAAAACAGTCAGTTGAAGTGCGCCGCTCGCAATGCGCGCATGCGCGAAGGGGGAACACTCTCGAGGACTGAGGAAATCAGCTAGACTGCTGACCTCCACCGAGGACGGAACCACCTCCGCATTCTCAAGATGGCTGAGCGCTGCAATTCTGCCAACAGCAGCCGCAAGGAAGTCTTCCAACATGGGTGCCTGCGCTTGCAAGGTCCTTTCAGGTAATGATTTCCAAGAGAAGAAGGATGGATCCTGACACTCGGGGAAACAACAACTGAACAGCTGCTCTTTGATAACCAGATCAAACAGTCCTTCCAAATCCTCTACCGCGGGAACCGCCGTCCAATCAGCCAGAGCATCATGGCAATCATCGGCAAAATCCCCCCAATCCTGGTAAGACAGCTTCTTAATGTCCCTGAACTTCAACCTGTACTTCTCCTCTCGGGAACAAGGTACCATTGTTTGGGGACTGGGAATGGGACTTCCTGCACTGAACTCTATATTGCTGCCACCAGTGGATTCAACCCTCCCTGGGGAACCCAGAAAACTATAACTGCGCTCAGGGGATAACCTACCCTCTAGGTCTAATTTCTCCCTGGCCAAGGCCCTCTCAGCCTCTGCAATCCTCTCCTGCACCCCCAGCTGCGCTATCTCCTTGGCATGTTCTAACCTGAGCTTCTCCAAAGCCACCTGGTGCTCCCTCTCTTCCCTCCTATCTACCCACTCCTCTGGTGACAGGGACCGGGAAAGGGATGAGGAGCTGCCTCCTACACTGGACCCAGCAAGGGACTCCCTATCTATGGGGTCTTCACTATCTACTGGCGTCCATGTACTGTCATCTTATTCCTCTTCTTCAGACTCTTCAGGACTCCCCAAAGATCCACCACCCTCATGGCGTGCGGCCCGGGCCCTATCTTCCTCACTGCGCTCACGTTTCCAGTCCTCCTTCTGCCATTGGATTAGGTTATCCCTAAGCTTGGACTGGGTGTCTGACTCATTCACTGCGATGTCTCTCTCTTCACAAAACTCTACCAACTTATTTAATTATTTATTTATTTATTTATTCGATTTATATAGCGCGTTATAACCCAGGGGTCTCTAAGCGCTTTGTCAGGTACGCACAGCAGAAATTCCTAAAAAGCCCTACCAGGAGTTATAGCCCAACCCAGGCCTTCTGAAAAAGAACAGTTTTCAACTTCTTCCGGAAGGACATCAAATTGGATTCCTTCCGCAAATCCGCCGACAGATTATTCCAGACTGCTGGGAGGGTATTGGAAATGGCGCGGCCACCCACTGTGGCCAGTCTGAAGCGTGGTTGGGTAAGAAGGGTTGCTTCAGCAGATCTTAACGATCTACCCGGTTTGTATAGAGTCAAACGGGTCTTGATATATCTTGGCGCCTTTCCATAGAGCGATTTGTGTGCGATGCAGAGCCCTTTAAAGAGCACCCTCTGCCTTACTGGCAGCCAGTGTAGCTCGCGCATAAGTGGGGACGCATGCAAGCTCCTTGGTTTCTTAAAGATGAGCCTGGCGGCATCATTCATCACCACTTGAAGTTTATCCAGATGTTTTTGGGGCAGTCCTAAATAAAGCGAATTGCCATAGTCCAACCTTGATAGTATCATTGCGGATACAGCCAGTCTCAAGGTGAAGAAGGACAATAATGGCGCAATTTTCCTAAGTTGTCGGAGAAGACTAACACAGGTTCCTACCACCGTGGTGACTTGCTTCTGCATGGATAGTTTATCATCCACATGGATGCCTAGGCTTTTTACCACCGCTGCAGGTTCTGGGGCTGGCCCAAGTTCTCTTGGCCAAAACCCGTCGTGCCATGGGTTACCGGCAATGGTGATTGGTAAAACCTCCGTCTTGTCAGGGTTGATTTTTAAGGAGTTCAAAGACATCCAGTTGGCTGTATGCTTGAGGATATTTTGCAGCCTTGCTAACGCCCCAGGAGCATCATCCATTTGGATGATGATTTGGGTGTCGTCAGTGTAATTATACACCTGACAATCCATTTGATTGAGGAGTGAAATCAACGGTTGTAGATATATATTAAATAAAAGAGGCGACAGAGCAGACCCCTGCGGCACTCCACATGAAATTGGTGTTGCAGTGGAAAGCAATTCTCCCAGCTGTACTCTTTGCGTCCTCCCTTGTAGGAAAGAGGCAAACCAGACATGAGCTGTGCCCTGAATGCCGAAGTCCCTCAGCCGCAACAGAAGTTGTTTATGACACACAGTGTCAAACGCCGCGGAGAGGTCTAACAACACCAGGGCACCAGGTATCTTCCTATCTGCCCTATTCCTGAGCTCATCTAAGATAGACAGCATGACCAGCTCCGTGCTGTGATTCGCATGGAACCCCGATTGATTTGGTTCCAACAAACCATTCCTTTCCAGATGGTCAGAGAGGTCGGACAAAACATGCTGTTCTAGCACTTTGGCCAGGAAAGGAATCTGGGAGATAGGCCTGAAATTTTTCAGGCATTTCACATCTGCCCCTGTTTTTTTTAGCAAAGGGATCAGTCGTGCTTCCTTGAAGGCTGACGGAACCTTGCCTAATACTAAGGATGAATTCAGGAGAGCCAAGACCTCTTCCTCTATTCCTGGCATAGCCAGTTTGAATACTTCAGGAGGGCAAGGATCAGCCTGAGAGCCAGACTTAACTCGCCCCATAAGCAATGACAGTCCATCCTTCGCATTCAAGGGTAGAGTGTCCAAAGGACTGTCCACCAGCTTCTTAACCGGGGTGGTCTGTAAGGGGCAGGCATGCATGGGAGTACGAGCAATTTCAGAGATGAGGTCTGTAATTTTGCTGGTGAAAAAGTCCTGAAATCTCTGACAGTCCTCTAGAGTGAACTCCGGCCTCTGATCTTTTGTTTTCCTGAGTTCATTTAGGACTCTAAAGATTTCTTTTTGTGGATCTTTAGCTGTAGTGATCCTTTCCTCATAGAACTCGGCCTTCCTGGCTGTTATTGCCCGTTTATAGGTCGATAGTTCTAGCATATAGAGACTTCGCGCATTGGTTTCATAGGCTCTGCGCCAAGCTCTCTCCGCCTTGCGTAAAGCCCTCTTCTTCTCTCTTAGAGAGTCATTATACCAAGGGGATCCCGAGCCTCTATTTACTAAGTTGACCCTTCGTGCTGGCGCCACGTAGTCGGCCGCCCTTCGAAGTCTATCATCCAAATTACTGCAAAGAGCATCCGGATTCTCATCCAGAAAATTCTGGGGTGGATTCGCTAGGAGATGTGCTACCATTTTGTCTCCATTAATATTTTTCCATTTCCTCACCACCCTCTGCCCTTCTACAGGTTTCATTTTTTGTAAGTTCATCAGGAGATCTCCCTTCACCAGATGGTGATCCGACCAGACACAAGGCAACGTAATCGTCAATCCCTGTACCGGAAGTGACATCCACACCAGATCAAGCGTGTGACCTTTCACATGTGTCGGCCCCTTTACTTGTTGGACTAGCCCTAGTGATGATAGAGCCTCATCAATCTGGCTAGCCTGCCCTTCTTTCGGGGTAGTTTCCCAGTGGTAGTTAAAGTCTTCCAATATCACCATATTATCATACCTCGAGCGCAGATCCTGCACTAGCTTCAAAAACAGGTCTGGAAACTCCGGCATAGCCCATGGAGGACGATACACCACCAGGACTGTCAGGCAGTCTGTCCCCAACCCCAGTTTAACACCAAGCACCTCCGACCCTC
Organism: Lissotriton helveticus; assembly: GCF_964261635.1. Taxonomy (NCBI): domain Eukaryota; kingdom Metazoa; phylum Chordata; class Amphibia; order Caudata; family Salamandridae; genus Lissotriton; species Lissotriton helveticus. The sequence goes on from NC_136070.1 coordinate 647,797,236, forward strand.
CAAAATTTTCTGCCAAGATTGTTTCTCCTCGCATAAAATCTGCAAAGAAAAGTGCCACCCCTCCGCCTCTCTTCTCACCCGCTCTATTACAATTTAGAGCCGAAAAATTTGCCGGTAGAGCAGCCACAAGATCCGGCAGCGAGGAGTCCTCCAGCCACGTCTCCGTGACTCCTAACACGTCGAGCTCCCCCGTCCTCCAATAATGAAAACACCCCTCCATGGTGTTTTTGGAGGGAACGGGTGTTTAACAGCCCGTAGTGCAAGATCCCGGCTTTATAAGCATGAGACCATCCAGACCCTTTTTCCGGACCCCTCCACAACCCTTCCTGTCGAAGTAGGGCTGCACTCCCCTCCTCGAGAGATGTATTACTCAGGTTAACTTCCAATAGCTCACCTCTATCATAGATGATGCGCGAGCCAGGGGTCCTGGCCCCTGGTCCCGTCTGGTCACGGATGGGCACAGATGGGCTCGCCTCTGGCGAGCCTCTGGCGTGCCCACGGCGCGCCCGCTGCATGCATACGCTGCGCACTTGCATGTGGCAGGTTTAAATGGCCTCCTGTGAGCCTATCGCGCCAGGCAGCAGCTAGCAGCTAGTCTGCTAACAAAAATGTCTGCCGCAGCCGGCACTACCTCACCCAAGATGTCCCCTCACAAACAGAAGCAGCTAAAGGGCCACTGTAACAGCGGTGAGATTCACCAATTATTGTGCTAGCAATGTCCTAACATGCCCCGTTTACCCCCACATAGACGCGGCGGAATTAAAGCGGCTAAAAAGCCGAGAGATTAAAATGGTCAAATGTAAAATAAAAGCACGACCAGGTTGCGCAGATCAAGCATTAGGCAGCGTTTTCTTAAAATATGCAAATTATCCTTAGGAACCGCAGCGCTTACCTTTCAACTCAACTCATGCATGCTGTACCTAAACCGACCACAGAAATAAAAAGTAGCCTCCATCTTGGCAGGACGCTCAGGGACACGTGCAACACAGGGGACTTAAAAGTCTGAGCTGAAGCAAGAGTACACAATTTAAAAATGACACTCTTAGGAGAAGAAATAATGGAACTTCAAAAACAATAATCCCCAAAATGTGATTATCTAAAATGCAGAGTTTTGTGGTGCAGCCAGTTGCCGCTGCGGTACAGCACAAACGCAAGTCCTTTTCCCACCGCTGACCAACAATGTTAGAAATGGCGATTTCCGGTTGGCTAAGGCTTGTGCCAAAGCCAGGCAGAAAACACCACTCTAGTCAGGTCAAGGAAGTCATCCGCCAAGATAACCCCTGCTCACCCCCTTGGTAGCTTGGCACGAGCAGTCAGGCTTATCCCGGAGGCAATGTGTAAAGCGTTTCCGCGCGCTCTCAGCCACAACACCCAAGGCCCACCACAAAGGAAACTCCACACAAGGTTATATATAAAAATAGCCTTTGTATTATACCAAACACATTAGATAATAAACACACACTTTACAAGGTGCCATAGGCACGGGCAGAATTTACAGGGGATTATGTACATGGGACAGGGCCACATGGACCACTGTCAGGAATAAGCACTTGGTAGAACTAGCACTCAGAACATATCATCACTGTAGCACCAAATGGTACATGTAGCACACAACCAGTCATCACTGGTAAAAGGTAAGTACCACCTACGTAATCCTAAACACCTTAGGCAAGTATCACGCAGGGCACCATGAACTCACTAGCATCACTATACTAGGGAAAACAACCTCCTAGGCATAAAAATACATTTTTAGAGGTATAGGCAAAAGCATTGCATAAATCACATTAGGCAGGTAAAACATTTGCGCCAAAACATTACAGAACTGACCTCAGGCCAACCTGGCCTGTCAGGGGCTCACACGCCCTCTGTCCAGCAAAGTCAGGGCAGGCTGCACAGGCAGCCAAAGAAGGAATGCGCAGGAGTGCTCAGCCTAAACGTAGCAGCTGCCCACTAAGTGCTGGGCAGCTGTAGACCCTGAGCCTGGCACGAGCGTGCCTCCTGGCTCTCTTCTGGGGCCCTAAAATGAACAATGGAGCCAAAAACGATGTGGGAGCCTTGCAGGCTCTAAAAAAACAACTGTGCCAATCAGCCAGTGCATCATGACAATCACCGGCAAAATCCCCCCAATCCTGGTAAGACAGCTTCTTAAAGTCCCTGAACTTCAACCTGTACTTCTCCTCTCGGGAACAAGGTACCATTCTTTGGGGACTGGGAATGGGACTTCCTGCACTGAACTCTATATTGCTGCCACCACTGGATTCAACCCTCCCTGGGGAACCCAGAAAACTATAACTGCGCTCAGGGGATAACCTACCCTCTAGGTCTAATTTCTCTCTGGCCAAGGCCCTCTCAGCCTCTGCAATCCTCTCCTGCACCCCAGCTGCGCTATCTCCTTGGCATGTTCTAACCTGAGCTTCTCCAAAGCCACCTGGTGCTCCCTCTCTTCCCTCCTATCTACCCACTCCTCTGGGGACAGGGACCGGGAAAGGGATGAGGAGCTGCCTCCTACACTGGACCCAGCAAGGAACTCCCTATCTATGGGGTCTTCACTATCTACTGGCGTCCATGTACTGTCATCTTATTCCTCTTCTTCAGACTCTTCAGGGCTCCCCAAAGATCCACCACCCTCATGGCGTGCGGCCCGGGCCCTATCTTCCTCACTGCGCTCACGTTCCCAGTCCTCCTTCTGCCATTGGATTAGGTTATCCCTAAGCTTGGACTGGGTGTCTGACTCATTCACTGCGATGTCTCCCTCTTCACAAAACTCTACCAACTCATGCATGCTGTACCTAAACAGACCACAGAAATAAAAAGTAGACTCCATCTTGGCAGGACGCTCAGGGACACGTGCAACACAGGAGACCTAACAGTCTGAGCTGAAGCAAGAGTACACAATTTAAAAATGACACTCTAGGAGAAGAAATAATAGAACTTCAAAAACAATAATCCCCAAAATGTGATTATCTAAAATGCAGAGTTTTGTGGTGCAGCCAGTTGCCGCTGCGGTACAGCGCAAACGCAAGTCCTTGTCCCACTGCTGACCAACAATGTTAGAAATGGCGATTTCCGGTTGGCTAAGCCGTCTCCACTGAGATGAAGCCTGTATCCCAGCCTTACCTGGTTGAGCTAAACTATACAACTTTTGGGACAGAATTACATTATACTCCCTCTTCTCCCTCTCTGCAGTTGAGACCCCACCATACCCTTCTGTCTTAAGCTGGCTCATGAGGCACTGACCCCCCCATTGATAAGTATGCATTTGAATACCTCTTATCCCTGGCTATTCTCAACCTCTATGTGTTACTTATTCTGTGTGTGATTGACCGTGTGTTTTCTGAAGGAATGCTTCAACAATCTTCACTGTTTACGCATGATCCCCTATCTTGTATATTTTTGTGTGTTTCTCATTTTCCATTACAGGTGAATTAGAGTTAAGCGCACCTTGGGATCGCCGCATTTTTAATCTATTGTTCTTACCTTGCAGGCAAACTACATTATTAGTGTGGTAGCATATGTGTTGTTATTATTAAATTGTAGTTACTCACATAGTCCTTTTTTGTTCACTTTTTGTACATACACCTTTTCTACCTATGTGGAGAAACACTAGTGAGTGACAGGGGGATCTCCCCTAGGTCCTGACGAAGAGGCCCCGCGCCTCGAAACATGTTGACCCACTTAGGAGAGAGAGCCCATTAACCTGCTCCATCTCTCCGCTTCACTTTTCTTTTAATAATACCAGCCAGTGTTTAATAAAATTCTTTTTTTCCACTAGGCCAGGTATTTTTTAACTCACACTTATATCACTCCTGACCCCACTGACACTCACTCCTAACACATAGCACCTCCATCTAAAGGTGCTCCAGCGTATCCGCTTGTCGCAGCACTGCCCCGCCCCGCAGCGGGACGGGAAGACCCCGATGATGAAGCATGACACCAAGGGCCCTTTTGGTGTGTGAGGGGTATTTTAACAAAGATGGTGTATTCCAATGACATCTGGATACACATCCACCCAATGTGAGGTGGCCCTTTCTGATTAACCTACAACCCTGATAAGAGGAGGACGTGCCCACCTCGGTGCCCACCGGCACCACCTCTTCACTCCCCCCTTTTGATTTCCTTAGTCTTTAGACAGCGTGCAGCTGTGGGAGTCTTTTTTCTCTCGAGTTGACCGAGACACCAGTAGTTCTGGACCTACACATAGCACCCCATTAGGCTGCCTTGTGTTTATATATATATTTTTTCACGCACATCACAGCTAAACACCTACACATAGTCACCACACACTCATTCTAAGTAGCCATCATGGAGGATGCAGGAGGCCTCACATTTGACGACGAGGAAGTCGATAGAATTCTGGCCACGCTCCGCCCTTTTGAAGGGCTAAGCAACACCGAACCATGCACGAACGATAGTGATTGGGACGAATTGGCTGTGCTTAGAAGAACACAGATCAAGACGGCCCTCCACGGTTTATTTATGTCGGAATATCTGAAGTCCAAGACAGCCCCAGCAGGGCTAATAGTTAAAAATGAACCTTTCATCTTTACCCACGACCTCGAATTTAAACGAGATTGGTCCTTGATTAGCTGGAGATGCACCAGAGATTGGTTGGTTCTCATCGTAAAGACAGCGACAAAGCTGACCCAAGAACTTAAAATCGAAATTTCGAAACTGGAAGTTAAAATCAAGAGTTACCTATCCCCTACTGCCCTGAAAAAACGACTCGAAGAACTAAACCAAGAAATGACCGAGTTCGAACTCACTCTGAAAAAAAGTAAAAGTAAAAAACATAAAAAAGACACAGAGGAGTTCACACATGAGCGGATTTACCCGTACATTAAGAAAGACTATGTGTCAAGAAGTCAAAGCAGTGATCAAGACACCAACCTTTCTGATACTAGCTCGAATAGCTCTAACTCGAGTAGGAATAGCAATCAGGGTGCAAACAGAGGAAAACCCTCTTTCAGAGGGCAATTCCCAAGGGGTGGAAGAGGGTGGATACCATACCAGGCACCCCCAGGATATATGCAATACCCACCGGCCCCACCCTTCATGGGTCATCCCTTCCAACCTTGGGACCCACAGGCTCCCCAGTTTAACTATTATGGGCAGCAGCCTTTTTTAGGCCAGCGCCGAGGCCCCAGAAGGGGAAGAAATCGAAAAGGAAATCAGGTTCATTGGAACCAACCACCAGAGACCGCACCAGGTGTATCAACCCGGAGCCAAACAGCCTCCACCAGCCGGGGAACCTAGTAGTGAACTTGTCGGACCAAGAGCTAACAGAAGACCAAGTGAAGGTTCTGTCAAAAGGTCTAGGCTATGTTCCCACGAACAAAATGGATAAGTTCAAAGTCTGCCAAGAGATGAAAGAGTTCATGAGGAAACTCAAACTTCGGGCTTTTTTTCAGGATTCTGCCAATGTAGGTACCGAAGAGTCTGACACGGGGCTAAAGAAAAAGGCAACTTTTACCCCACTAGACTCCACCATGCCTGTAGAACTCCTGACTTTCGAAAAAGCAGTAATGGAAGATCTTGAGAAGTTACCCAACGGTGACAAGATCTCCTTTCGGAACACTTCTAGACGAGAACAGACTGCACTGCAGGAACTTGCGAATAACCAAACTATTGTGATCAAACCAGCCGATAAGGGAGGGGCGACGGTTGTACAGACCTATAGTAACTACGACAGGGAATGCAGGAAACTATTGAACGATGGGCGTAACTACCAGGTACTAAGAGAAGATCCAACTGAGGAAGTGAGGATCTCGATCCTGATAATGATTGAGGAAGCCACAGCTCACGATTGGCTGACTAGAAAAGAGAGTGAGTTTCTAATCCAAGACAAACCAAAAGTACCGTACTTTTACACTATACCCAAGATTCACAAGGACGCCCCTTATCCACCTGGGCGTCCGATAGTGTCTGGCATAAACTCGATCTTGGAACCATTATCTAAGTTTGCAGACGCTTTTCTCCGGCCAATTGTGCAGAGCACCGATACCTATCTAAGGGATACCAAGGCAGTCCTCCAATTGATCAAGGATGTTCCCTTTGACCCGGAACACGATCTTCTTGTAGGGCTTGACGTGGAGAGCCTCTATACAAGTCTTCCACATAGAGAAACCTTGGAGATAATAGAGGAAGTACTATTCTCCACAACATGGGATTACCACACCCCCAGACAAGTGGTCCTCGAATGCATCTCTTTGTCCCTCACAAAGAACTTTTTTCAATATGAGGACACTTACTACCTCCAAAGACACGGAACCAGTATGGGGAGCACTTGTGCCCCCAGTCTGGCAGGTCTTTACGTACACCACCTGGAATCCACCAAAATTCTGGATCAGAACAATCCCCATAGGCATCATGTACTTACATGGAAGAGGTACATAGATGACATTTTTGTCATCTGGAGGGGCGACCTAGACTCTGTTACCTGCTTCATGAACTGGCTGAACCAACAAGATCAGTTCCTAAAATTTACTCACACTGCATCTAACGAAAATCTGGTGTTTCTAGATCTGAACATATTCCCCAAAGGAGGCAAACTTGCAACTAGCACTCACTTCAAACCCACAGCCAAGAACAGTCTGCTTTTGTACAGTAGTTTCCACCCGCGCCACTTGCGTGAGAACCTTCCGTACGGACAATTTCTCCGCCTACGGCGTAACTGTAGCAACATAGAGGATTTTAAGACACAAGCAGCAGACCTGGAGTGCAAACTCCTGAACAGACACTACCCGGCGAACATTGTTCGTAAAGGCCTCAAACGTGCACGCAATAACAACAGGGAAGCCCTCTTGGACGACACGGAAGCAAAAGAACCAGATTTACGCCCCATCTGCGTAACCACCTACAACACCAACTCCAACCAGATCACGAAGATCGTGAACAAACATTGGAGGGTGTTATCATGTGGCCAACTGGATTTTCCCAAACCAATGTTTGCACATAGGAGGGGAATGAACCTAAAGGATCTCCTGGTCCACACAAGACCAAAAGCAACGGGTGTAATCGAACCCTCTAGAGTCGCAGGGGTCAGTGGACACCACCCCTGTGGTACCTGTGTATCTTGCCAATACACAAAGAAGAGCAGGAGTATCACTTTTTCTAACCAGTCTACATGGGAGCAGCGAGCCTTCACCAATTGCAATAGTCGCAATGTGGTGTACTTAATCACTTGTCCGTGCAACAAGGAGTATGTAGGTATGACCAGCAGACCCGTGAAAATTCGAATGGGTGAACACCGCAGCAATGTACGCTGCAACAGGTCAACTACAAAAATGTCTGCACATTTTGCCACTGTAGAACACAGTGTCCATGACCTGAAGTGGACTGTCATTGAGGCCTTCCCCAATGATAGAGACCTGCTATCGAAAGAACAACGTTGGGTGTTCCGCTTGGGGACACATCGCACTGGCCTGAATGATGACACCCCGTGGGCTCAACTGAATACCTAAGGCTCGCTGTGTGTTACACTACTGCAGACACCTCTATCTCTAAAAAAGAAATTTTCCTTTTGAAAGAATGGCCACTGAAGCATAAAGGCACTCCAGTAAAAGTTCCCCGTAGGTCCCACCCCTTCCAGCCCCCCTGTAACTTAATTGTGTTTATATACATGAACATATTGTAACAATTGGCACACCTTTTCTTTAGTATCTCAGCACCTCTAAATTCTAACCCCACTAGTCCTCTTATAACGGACATTGTAGTTTCATTTACTCATTTAAGTACAGACCCAATATCAATATGGAGAGTATTCATTTCTATCTATAATCAGCTTTTCTGGAGCCATAATGTGTTTAACCTGATAGTATTGACAACTCTTCCCTAATCGCGCGTGTCAACTGGAGACACTAAACTGAGGTCAGTGTGCGCATGCGCGCCGGCATCAGTGACTGCCCGACGCGCATGCGCTGAGTGCAAATGCTAAGGCGCATGCGCAGGGACAAAGCGGACTGCTCTGTGCGCCGCTACCGACTTTTCTTCCTAGTCCGTTAATCCAGTAAGCGATGATTTGCCTCAGACCTAAGAAGAGTGTCAATACCCGATTTTAACCGGGTACCCGATCTGAGAGGCTAAGATCCTCGCTACATCTATAGGTACTACCTAACACTTTAACAGGGCCGCCCGCTATACTTACCTTTCTGGCCCTTATATATTCGGCGGGCTTTCGTAGCGCTTAACTGATCAATTATCCAATTACTATCCAGTATATAAACACGCCGCCCTCTGCCTCCCTCACATCCACGGAAGCCGCGGACGAAGGAGGAAGCACAAGCGTGCTAGGGGCACAGTAAGTACGGCATAGCCGTCTCCACTGAGATGAAGCCTGTATCCCAGCCTTACCTGGTTGAGCTAAACTATACAACTTTTGGGACAGAATTACATTATACTCCCTCTTCTCCCTCTCTGCAGTTGAGACCCCACCATACCCTTCTGTCTTAAGCTGGCTCATGAGGCACTGACCCCCCCCATTGATAAGTATGCATTTGAATACCTCTTATCCCTGGCTATTCTCAACCTCTATGTGTTACTTATTCTGTGTGTGACTGACCGTGTGTTTTCTGAAGGAATGCTTCAACAATCTTCACTGTTTACGCATGATCCCCTATCTTGTATATTTTTGTGTGTTTCTCATTTTCCATTACAGGTGAATTAGAGTTAAGCGCACCTTGGGATCGGCGCATTTTTAATCTATTGTTCTTACCTTGCAGGCAAACTACATTATTAGTGTGGTAGCATATGTGTTGTAATTATTAAATTGTAGTTACTCACATAGTCCTTTTTTGTTCACTTTTTGTACATACACCTTTTCTACCTATGTGGAGAAACACTAGTGAGTGACAGGGGGATCTCCCCTAGGTCCTGACGAAGAGGCCCCGCGCCTCGAAACATGTTGACCCACTTAGGAGAGAGAGCCCATTAACCTGCTCCATCTCTCCGCTTCACTTTTCTTTTAATAATACCAGCCAGTGTTTAATAAAATTCTTTTTTTCCACTAGGCCAGGTATTTTTTAACTCACACTTATATCACTCCTGACCCCACTGACACTCACTCCTAACACATAGCACCTCCATCTAAAGGTGCTCCAGCGTATCCGCTTGTCGCAGCACTGCCCCGCCCCGCAGCGGGACGGGAAGACCCCGATGATGAAGCATGACACCAAGGGCCCTTTTGGTGTGTGAGGGGTATTTTAACAAAGATGGTGTATTCCAATGACATCTGGATACACATCCACCCAATGTGAGGTGGCCCTTTCTGATTAACCTTGTGCCAAAGCCAGGCAGAAACCACCACTCTAGTCAGGGCAAGGAAGTCACCCGCCAAGATAACCCCTGCTCACCCCCTTGGTAGCTTGGCACGAGCAGTCAGGCTTATCCCGGAGGCGATGTGTAAAGCGTTTGCGCACGCTCTCAGCCACAACACCCAAGGGCCACCACAAAGGAATCTCCACACAAGGTTATATATAAAATTGCCTTTGTATTATACTAAACACATTAGATAATAAACACACACTTTACAAGGTGCCATAGGCACGGGCAGAATTTACAGGGGATTATGTACATGGGACAGGGCCACATGGACCACTGTCAGGAATAAGCACTTGGTAGAATTAGCACTCAGAACATATCATCACTGTAGCACCAAATGGTACATGTAGCACACAACCAGTCATCACTGGTAAAAGGTAAGTACCACCTACGTAATCCTAAACACCTTAGGCAAATATCACGCAGGGCACCATGAACTCACTAGCATCACTATACTAGGGAAAACAACCTCCTAGGCATAAAAATACATTTTTAGAGGTATAGGAGCACCGAGGGCCGAGTTTGGGGCTCTTGACACTCACTTAGAGCCTCTTAGCCACTTAGAGCCTTCCCCGGGGGTGACGAATTGGGCCGCCATCTTGGGGGTAAATATTTACAACAAGGGGTGGTGATGGACAGAGTCTCTGAATTAAGCAGAGTACTCTCACCCAGTCAAGAGATCAGGGCTAGATCCAACACCGTTTTTTAGCTCATTGCACCATCCCAGTTTCAGAACCTGGCTGTATGCAAATTAGTCTGTCCCTGGCCCAGTGCATCATGGGAACAGGGCAGACCAGACTACAAAAGCCAATTCTTACACTGGGAAGGAAACAAGCTTCCGGGTACCGGTTTCTGGCATTTCAGCCGTCTTCGGCCCGGCTTGCTTGAATCCTGATGGTGCAATGAGCAAGGGACTCACATCTGAGTATACCCTTCCACGCTTAGGGTGGACAAAAATATTTACAACAAGGGGTGGTGATGGACAGAGTCTCTGAATTAAGCAGAGTACTCTCACCCAGTCAAGAGATCAGGGCTAGATCCAACACCGTTTTTTAGCTCATTGCACCATCCCAGTTTCAGAACCTGGCTGTATGCAAATTAGTCTGTCCCTGGCCCAGTGCATCATGGGAACAGGGCAGACCAGACTACAAAAGCCAATTCTTACACTGGGAAGGAAACAAGCTTCCGGGGACCGGTTTCTGGCATTTCAGCCGTCTTCGGCCCGGCTTGCTTGAATCCTGATGGTGCAATGAGCAAGGGACTCACATCTGAGTATACCCTTCCACGCTTAGGGTGGACAAAAATATTTACAACAAGGGGTGGTGATGGACAGAGTCTCTGAATTAAGCAGAGTACTCTCACCCAGTCAAGAGATCAGGGCTAGATCCAACACCGTTTTTTAGCTCATTGCACCATCCCAGTTTCAGAACCTGGCTGTATGCAAATTAGTCTGTCCCTGGCCCAGTGCATCATGGGAACAGGGCAGACCAGACTACAAAAGCCAATTCTTACACTGGGAAGGAAACAAGCTTCCGGGGACCGGTTTCTGGCATTTCAGCCGTCTTCGGCCCGGCTTGCTTGAATCCTGATGGTGCAATGAGCAAGGGACTCACATCTGAGTATACCCTTCCACGCTTAGGGTGGACAAAAATATTTACAACAAGGGGTGGTGATGGACAGAGTCTCTGAATTAAGCAGAGTACTCTCACCCAGTCAAGAGATCAGGGCTAGATCCAACACCGTTTTTTAGCTCATTGCACCATCCCAGTTTCAGAACCTGGCTGTATGCAAATTAGTCTGTCCCTGGCCCAGTGCATCATGGGAACAGGGCAGACCAGACTACAAAAGCCAATTCTTACACTGGGAAGGAAACAAGCTTCCGGGGACCGGTTTCTGGCATTTCAGCCGTCTTCGGCCCGGCTTGCTTGAATCCTGATGGTGCAATGAGCAAGGGACTCACATCTGAGTATACCCTTCCACGCTTAGGGTGGACAAAAATATTTACAACAAGGGGTGGTGATGGACAGAGTCTCTGAATTAAGCAGAGTACTCTCACCCAGTCAAGAGATCAGGGCTAGATCCAACACCGTGTTTTAGCTCATTGCACCATCCCAGTTTCAGAACCTGGCTGTATGCAAATTAGTCTGTCCCTGGCCCAGTGCATCATGGGAACAGGGCAGACCAGACTACAAAAGCCAATTCTTACACTGGGAAGGAAACAAGCTTCCGGGGACCGGTTTCTGGCATTTCAGCCGTCTTCGGCCCGGCTTGCTTGAATCCTGATGGTGCAATGAGCAAGGGACTCACATCTGAATATACCCTTCCACGCTTAGGGTGGACAAAAATATTTACAACAAGGGGTGGTGATGGACAGAGTCTCTGAATTAAGCAGAGTACTCTCACCCAGTCAAGAGATCAGGGCTAGATCCAACACCGTGTTTTAGCTCATTGCACCATCCCAGTTTCAGAACCTGGCTGTATGCAAATTAGTCTGTCCCTGGCCCAGTGCATCATGGGAACAGGGCAGACCAGACTACAAAAGCCAATTCTTACACTGGGAAGGAAACAAGCTTCCGGGGACCGGTTTCTGGCATTTCAGCCGTCTTCGGCCCGGCTTGCTTGAATCCTGATGGTGCAATGAGCAAGGGACTCACATCTGAGTATACCCTTCCACGCTTAGGGTGGACAAAAATATTTACAACAAGGGGTGGTGATGGACAGAGTCTCTGAATTAAGCAGAGTACTCTCACCCAGTCAAGAGATCAGGGCTAGATCCAACACCGTTTTTTAGCTCATTGCACCATCCCAGTTTCAGAACCTGGCTGTATGCAAATTAGTCTGTCCCTGGCCCAGTGCATCATGGGAACAGGGCAGACCAGACTACAAAAGCCAATTCTTACACTGGGAAGGAAACAAGCTTCCGGGGACCGGTTTCTGGCATTTCAGCCGTCTTCGGCCCGGCTTGCTTGAATCCTGATGGTGCAATGAGCAAGGGACTCACATCTGAGTATACCCTTCCACGCTTAGGGTGGACAAAAATATTTACAACAAGGGGTGGTGATGGACAGAGTCTCTGAATTAAGCAGAGTACTCTCAATCCTAAACACCTTAGGCAAATATCACGCAGGGCACCATGAACTCACTAGCATCACTATACTAGGGAAAACAACCTCCTAGGCATAAAAATACATTTTTAGAGGTATAGGAGCACCGAGGGCCGAGTTTGGGGCTCTTGACACTCACTTAGAGCCTCTTAGCCACTTAGAGCCTTCCCCGGGGGTGACGAATTGGGCCGCCATCTTGGGGGTAAAGGCAGGGTTGGCGCTCTAGCGCTCGGGCGATTTTCGGCCCGAGCCCTACAAAAAGAGCTATTTTTCACTTGCCTCCTGATACCTGCTGAAATAGGACGCTCCTGAGGCGGAAGCCGGGAGTTAGCGCTCCAAAGTAGTTTTAAAATTGCATTTGTATTTGCACAGCTCTTCGTTTTAATCTTTTAAAAATTTGACAAAACTGTGATAATTTGTTATTTGCATTCACCCACCTGCCAACAGTTGGGGGCTTGAAACACAACGAAATCCGAGCACCGAGGGCCGAGTTTGGGGCTCTTGACACTCACTTAGAGCCTTCCCCGGGGGCGACGAATTGGGCCGCCATCTTGGGGGTAAAGGCAGGGTTGGCGCTCTAGCGCTCGGGCGATTTTCGGCCCGAGCCCTACAAAATGAAAGCCATTTCCCGTCCGCGCAGCGGGCGGGCGCAGCGGGCGCGCCAATGGCGCGCCGGAGGCGCGCCAGAGGCAAGCCCGTCTGGGCCCGTCCGGGCCCGACCGGACCTAGGGCCACCCACTATGGCGGCGGACAACAGATACCCGGTAAGTTATGCTAGGGAGGAACTCATGCTTCTACAGGACAATAAAGGAGTGAGCTGTTCCCAGTTGGACTACCTCGATGATCATTTCTCTCGTTGTAAATACTGTCCTGACATAACTAATGATAGGGAACCTTGTAGAGATATTAGGATGGCGCTATTAAACTGCAGGTCCCTACCTAAACACGCAGTTGAGATTAGCTTACTAATCGAAGACAACAAACTGGACTTACTCTTCCTCACTGAGACATGGCTGCACTCGAACTCAGATTATGATATCAACACCGCCCTGCCAAATGGTTTTTTCATTCAATGTCAGCATAGGGCACAAGGGAAAGGCGGGGGCCTGGCAATAATCTACAAAGACACCTATTCCTGTAGAATCGAGGATGGTGGTGTCTTAGATTCTGAAAGTGTCCAATTCCATATTCAAACTTCCCCCACCAAGTCAGTGGTAGGACTCTTTATTTATCGCCCACCAGGTCATCTAAAACAGTTTACAGGATCCCTACTAGAAACTATATTGGGGACAGCAGCACAGTCGCCCAATTTTGTAGATTTGTGATGATCTACAAATATCATTTTTTTGAAAAACAGAGTATGTATAAGATTCATTTGTTCACACATCAAGTGTACCAATAGAGTCCGCGAGGACTATTCATGCACAGTGCGCAGCGTTTACTACCAGTTTTGGCAGTATTATTATTTTTTGTCAAGCTTCTAGAAGTGGCACTTCCACACTAGACACAATAACGCCGCACACATCATCGCGCAGCATTTAATCACACGAGTCCACACATACCAAACTTGACCCTGCACTCCACACGCATCAAGAACTAACATGGACACATACATTCCCCATGCATTCCTATGGGAGGGCAGGCCAACCTCACTACATGCACGCACTTTACCCTGGGACACAGTGGTAAAGTGCGCAGAAGCCAAAAATCACTAACATCAAGTCTCAATAAAAAGCAAAAAGTTTAGGGGTGAACCTGTCAGAAGGGCCAAGTCCAACACCGTTGCTAATGCTATTGCTAAGTCAAGGGTGACTGTCTTCTCCGTGATTGGCTAAAATGTAGTTCTAAATCAGTTACTGTTCTTAACAGTACAGTGTACTTGTAGTAGTGTACTGTCTACTGTACAGAACATCATACACTCCTTTGCGAGCCTACTCTAAAATGTCAATAAGTAAGGAGTATAATAATAACTTACCACCGTCCGCCGCTGCTGAGCCATCCCCCTCAGCTCCTCCTGGTGGCACTTGTGGCGCCGCCGCATCCGCCCCTGGAGTGGACCCCTCCGCGCTGCTGGCCCCGGCACTGGTGGTGGGAACTAGTGCCGCATCCGATGTTGTGACGTCTTGTCATGATTCAGCTGTTGTAGCTCCTTCCAATAAACAAATCCTGAATCATACCTCCCTCAAGGTGTAATCCAAGACCTTCTCCCTTCATGAAACCCACCCCTGTCGCGTGCATCCAGCACTCCAGGTATGTTCATGTATTTGTACATTTGGTGCTTAATGTTTAATTGAGATCGTGCCAATGCTTGTTTGGAATATATGCATTTCGTTTTGCTGTTTTAATACCAAGGTTCAAGCAGAACTGATCGTGCCATTGCCTTTAGGTGTAGATAAGGATTTAATACCATGATTGGAGCACTGTGTGCAGAGTGTGAGGAAGATCGGGATTGCAGACAGAAAGAGACGCTTTTAAAAGTTGCACGTTTTCGTGTGAAAATGCTCTCACGCTGTGTGCAAGTTCAACACAGCGTGAGGGCAAAGTTGATGCGTACGGCTAAAGGGACGTCCCGGGGTGTGGCAGGACTACAGAAACTATAAAAACCACACCCGGGATTCTAGAAGGTGCTTAGCCTTCCAGATGCCACAGAGGAACAGCACGTCAGAGGAGTAATTATCGGAGATCCAAAGAACTGCATTTTGGCCAGAGTCTTCAGTCTTCTGGAAATCGACATGCATCTGTTACAGCAAAGTAAAGAAAAAGCTAAGTAACATTTCTTTTGGGAAAGGCGCCCAACGCTAGCAAAAGACCAATTTTTGGATACTCTTTCTAAGAAGGCAACTTGGACTCCAAAATCATTTAGAGACTTTCGCATTATTTTAGGAACCATGTTGTTATAGAATGTTTAACTACTTTTGAATTTTAAAGTGAGAAGTCGTTTGAGCAACAATTGGAGAATGTTAAGTTAGTAGATTTTAAGGTAGATTTGATAAGATTGTATTAATCAATATAAGAGAAAGTGCAAATAATAATTACTGTTGTTTTACACAGAAAAAACATATTGTTGACATAAAGATCTGAGGGCGGACAGATCAACCACCTTCGGACGCAAAGAACTACATCTCCTCAACCAGACTACATAAGACGACGACTTCCAGGACGCGAAGCCAAGCTTAGTAGATCGCAGGTAGGAGCTTTAAGACTTGATACTAGAACAAAGTTAAAGGAGCTGTAAAAGTGATAGAAACGATAAATAGATAAGGTTCTAAGGAGGTTCTTGTTGCTTCGCAGGTCGACTACAAGAACATAATAGCGTCAGATTCCGGCCTCTCTCCCTGACTGCTATCCTTCACCCTAGTGAGAAATAAAAGACCACACGTTGTATGGTAGGGTTTCTGGGAGTTTGGCTCATAGCGTCTCTGCAAAACCAATCAAGCACCTTACAGGTAAGGGATCGTGAGCACACAGGTAAGAGTGCTTGGTCTACCTGACAGAAGGCTAAGCCCACGGAAAAGTTTTGCCCAGACGCTATGGATGAAACTCCACAGATATCTCTGCAGGATTTAGCTGCAGTGTTATTCGAAATAAGATCAGAGAATGCAGAATTAAGAAGGGATTTAACAGCAATTCAGAGTAAATTACAACCCCCTAGTCCAACTACTTGGACCTTCACCTCAGATAAAAAATCCCATCTTAAACCTCCAGTTTTTCAACCAACCATGCAAACCTTGTATAGTGGGAACACTACACCTAATACTTCGGCTAATACTCAGATCCAGGTTATTACTCCAGTCACTGTACCTTTAGCACCCCCAGAGAAATTTTATGGAGACTGCAACAAGTTTACTATCTTTTTGAATCAATGCCAGTTACATTTTGTGGCAAAACCTACTTCCTTTCCCGATGATTCCTCCAAGATTGCCTTCATTTTATCATATTTAGGAGGTGATGCCGCCTTGTGGTCTGTACCATATGTAGAGAGAAATTATCCAATTTTAAATGATTTTAGACGATTCAAAAGGGCTATGAAAAAACTATTCGCCAAACATGTCTTCGTTCAGACAGCAGATCATGAACTACTTAATTTGAAGCAGAGTTCATCAGATCTGTTACATTATATTTCTACCTTCAACAGACTGGTCATAGAAGCTGAATGGCCAGAAGAAAAACGTGTGTCTCTGTTCTATCGCGGTTTACGTGAAGATTTAAAAGATATGATAACACAAATTTTGGATCCACCAACTGATTGCGAGGAATTTATTGATCTAGTTGTAAAACTCAACCATAGAATTTCAGAAAGAAAGGGCGAAAGAGGAAAGTCAGATTTTAGGATGATCATGTTTAAAGAAAGGGGAAACTCCAAGATAGAACCTTCCGCAGCTAAGTTAGACCCAGTAGAACCTATGCAAATAGGGACTATTAGAGGACCTCTTTCTAAAGACGAGAAAGAAAAGCGTAGGAAGTTAAACCAGTGCATGTACTGTGGAAAAGCAGGACATTTCGTAAAAGACTGTCCCACACGACCTGTACGACCAAAAGTCAAAACTTCTGAGGTTGCAGCAATACAGCAGTCGGAAAACTAAGAAGCTCGGTAGATAATGAGGTCAATCTATCGAGTGCACATACCAGTTTGGCCTCTTTAACACCAACTGCCTCTCATTGCCATCTCAGTATGCGCATTCTTCTTCAATCACAAGAAGATAAAAACCGGTCTTGGTCTATTGATGCTTTATTAGATTCTGGAGCTACCGGCAATTTTATTGACACTCAATTATTCAGAAAACTAGGCTTACAAAAGGTAGTAAAAGATTCTCCGGAAATTGTTAGAGCAGTAGATGGTAGGGAACTCACCTCAGGGCCAATTCAACATCACACAGAAAAATTGAGAATGACTTGTGCTGAGAAACATGTAGAGGAGATAACTTTTGATATAATCGATGCTCCTCAATTTGGTTTAATTCTGGGCATTCCTTGGCTAGTGCTTCAAAATCCTTACATATATTGGACAAACAGAACCATACTGTTTAAATCAGATTATTGTCATGCCAAATGTTTTCAACAATACCCAGGTTCTGAATTGTTAATACAAGGATATGATTTTCCAAAGGATTCTAAAAGTGTCTTAATTGTTGCTTGAGTTCCTGACGAATACCAATATTTAGTGGATGTTTTTGATAAAAAGAAGGCCAACACCTTGCCTCCTCATAGAGATTTCGATTGTCAGATTGATTTACTTCCAGGTGCGACTTTACCTTGTAGCCGCATTTATGCGCTAACAGAAAAAGAAAATGAACACTTACGAAATTATCTTGATGAGTATCTAGCTAACGGCTTTATTAGACATTCTAAGTCTCCGGTCTCTTCTCCTCTCTTTTTTATTCCAAAAAAGGGGGGAGAATTGCGCACGTGAATAGAGGTGTGGCTCACTGGTTAGAGGCGGCAGACCTGTAAGCAGAGAACGGCCCGGGACCAGGGTTCAATTCCCGACACGGCAGGGTCTTGGACCAGGGTCAACGGACTCGATAATTCTCGCCTCAGTGCTTACTCTAACCAGGGAACACACTCGGTAACTCTGGGCATTAAGCTTGCCTCATCTCTACAACAGCCCCCCACAGATGCCGGGGATGCCTGGTTTCACCCTGGAGATACCCAGAAAGGGACCATCTCACAGGGAAAACAAGGACGGGTTCCCCAGCGGTCTACAGCGCCAGGACACTCGGGTAGAGTAACAGTGCACTTTACAAGTATCCAACATTTACATCGAGCAATTAATAACGTGACAGTAAAAAACCGATATCCATTACCATTAATTCTGACATTATTGGATCAGATCAAAGATGCCACCATTTATACTAAACTGGATTTGCGTGGAGCATATCATCTGGTACGAGTCCGAGAGGGAGATGAATGGAAGACAGCATTCCATACAAAATTTGGATTATATGAATACCAGGTTATACCTTTCGGACTCTGCAACGCTCCAGTCGCATTCCAGTTCTTTATAAATGAAGTGTTAAGAGATTTCTTGGACATCTGTTGTATCTATATCTATATATATTGATGATATTCTCATTTACTCAAAAGAAAAATCTGAGCATGTAAAGCAAGTACAAGCCATTCTACAACAGCTTTTACAAAATTCTTTATTCGTAAAATTAGAAAAGAGCTTGTTCCATGTTACCACTGTAGACTTTCTGGGATACATCCTTAGTCCAGCAGGCATTGAAATGGATCCCAAAAAAGTTCAAGCAATTATAGAATGGCCCAGTCCTACATCAGTGAAACAAATCCAAAGTTTGTTGGGGTTTGCGAATTTTTATAGACGATTCATTAACAATTTCTCACAATAGGTAACTCCTATCACTAAGTTGTTAAGAAAAAACATGAAATTCGAATGGACTTCGGAAACTGAATTGGCTTTTCAAGATTTAAAAAATCAATTCATAACAGCCCCAATATTAAAACATCCTGATCCCTCACAACCTTTCATAGTGGAAGCAGATGCCTCTCAATTTGCAGTTGGAGTAAGCATGGGCGGATTTTGCGAATTGGCAATCCGCGAACTTGCGTATTTACGGATTCGCAATCCGCAAAATCCGCAAACTCTCGCGAATTTGCGGATTTTTTTTTTTTTTTGTGTTCGCAAGGGTTTCTGCCAGTTCGCGAGGGTTGTGTACCAGTTCGCAATTGCGAACTTACTTGTCGGCTCGCAACGGCCGCGACTATGTTGTTTCTACGTCTGGTTCATCATCACAGGTTCACAGCACCCTCTGTTTCACCACTGCCACCCTCTGGTACACCCATGCCACCCTCTGGTACATCACTGCCACCCTCTGGTTGGTTTATCACTGTAGATTATGGGGGTGAAAAAAAGCAAGCACACCTGCCCTGCTTCAACTGACATGAATTAATTTGGGGTTGATTAATGTGTCACTGAATTTAAACTTCCAGTCTGGCTGGCACCTGCTTCCTTATCTGTAATTTGCTTTCTGTTGCAGTGCAATTTTTTTTCACAGGACCTTTGTGGCCTACTTGTAGCTATTCTCTGAGCCTGCTGTGAGGGTCAGAGCAGGGTCTAACTCATAGAATAGTTGCAAGGAGGCAACTGAACTCTGAAGGGACCCCGCAGGAAGCACTACAGGGAATGGTTACTAATGATAAGATTGAACTTTTGCACCTGCTGAGTGCTTTCAGTTTTGTCTGTAATTGCTTTCTGTTGCAGTGTAATTTTTTTAACAGGACCTTTGTTGTATACTTGTAGCTATTCTCTGAGCCTGCTGTGAGGGTCAGAGCAGGGTCATAGAATAGTTGCAAGTAGGCAAATGAACTCTGAAGGGGCCCCTCAGGAAGCACTACAGGGAAAGGTTGCTAATGATAAGATTGAACTTTTGCACCTGCTGAGTGCTTTCAGTTTTGCAAAAATCCAAATATCCAGCAGCATCCACAAAAAGTAACCCCTTCCAGGTCAAGATCCAAATCAAAGTGACCAGCACATGAAGAAAGCACTGGGAGAAGCCTGCTGGACAGGAACAGGAAGTTGGAGACTGTGAGGCACTTCCTTCCTCCCACCCCCCCCCCCCCAAAATGGACTCCTTGCAAAGAAAAAGTGCAGGCAAATGTCAACCTGAGGAGTTATTCTGATAAAAATCATAATTTTCAAGGTTTATGCTGCTTGCTAGTGGATTTCTTGTGCGAAATTGCAAATTTTGCAATCTAGATTGTCGCTGCCCGCCGCATCTACGTGTTTGCAAGTGTTTACTCCCGCGAAATTGTATAGTATTCTAGTTGCCAAGTGCGACCAAGCAAAAAATCCGCTTCGCACGGATTTTACGAATTTTCGGCAAGTTCGCGAGAGTTCGCGGATTGCGAATTTGCCGAAAATCCGCAAAATCCGCGAGCGGAACGGATTTTACGCCCATGCTTAAGTTGGAGGCATTTTATCCCAAAGAAGTAAAGACACAGGACAAATGCATCCAATCGCATACTATTCCAGAAAGCTATCTCCCACTGAACAAAATTATGCCATAGCCGATAGGGAATTATTTGCCATAAAAGCTGTGTTCAAAGAATGGCGACACTACTTGCTAGGGGCTCGCTATCCTGTGACCATTTATACCGATCACAGAAATTTGCACTCACTTAGATCTGCTAAGGCTTTGTCTCCTCGTCAATTACGTTGGACTCTATTCTTTAACGATTATGATTTCATCATCACGTATCGCCCTGGGAAAGAGAATAACAAAGCTGATGCATTATCCAGAATAGGTCTCAGCGATGATTTGAATGTTAAACAAGAAACTGTTCATCCAATAATTTCAGCGGAGCGTTTTAGAATAGGACTTATAAATTCTGAAGTTTTGTCTGACATTGAAAAGGCTCTAAAAGGTCAATCTAAAGAAGATTGTAACAAGCTTTATCTGTTATTACAATGGAAAGAAAATGTATTATGCATGAATGATCAAGTGTTTGTTCCCAATGAATCTTTACAGAAAAAAAAATTACAAATTTATCATGATTCTTTTCTGTCAATCCATCCTGGAGTAACCAAAATGTACCAACTAATTAAAAGGCGGTTTTGGTGGCCAACAATGCTCAAGGACATCCAAAAATATGTGGAAACTTGTACTATTTGTATTCAAAACAAAGCAGTTCATCAATCTCCACATGGCTTGCTTTTGCCCCTACCAATTCCGCCACAACCATGGCATACTGTATCACTTGATTTCATTGTAGATTTGCCTCGTACTAGGTCTGGCTTCACCACCATTCTAACCGTTGTAGATCACTTTTCTCGATATGCTCATTTTATTCCCTTAAGAAAGCTTCCTTCAGCTTTTGAATTGGCCCACATCTTTGTAACACAAATTGTCAAATTACATGGAATTCCTTCAGTAATACTCTCGGACAGGGGATCACAGTTTGTGTCGCATTTTTGGCAAAACCTAGGAAAGTCCTTAAACATGGAAGTGCGCGTGTCATCCAGTTATCATCCTCAAACTGATGGATTGACTGAACGCACAAACCAAACTATAGAACAATTCTTGCGTTGTTTGTTGGTCACTTGTGATCAAGAATGGTCTGATGTATTATGGGCAACAGAATTTGCATACAACAATTCTGATCACTCCTCCATTGGTATGTCTCCTTTTTTTTGTGTTCATGGCTTTCATCCAAAAGACATATTAGGTGTATGTAAAAACGTAACTGTAACTCCAGCAGTCACTGATTATGTAAATCATTTGGTTTCAATCCAAAAAAAAGCTCAACAACATTTAGCTCATGCAAAGGAAACTCAAAAATGATTTGCAGAAAAACATCGTTCAAAACCACCACATTATTCAGTAGGAGACAAGGTTTGGTTAGCTACAAAAAATCTGAAATTAAAATGCCATAAAACTTTTCGTCCACGATTCATAGGTCCGTTCACTATAGAAAAGGTGATTAATCCTGTTAGCATGAAATTGTTGTTGCCAACTACTTATCGAATCCATCCAGTTTTCCATGTCTCTTTGCTTAAGCCATGCAATCCAGAAACTAGATTATTGAGTCATCCTCCGGCTGTAGAGGTAGACGGTATGCCTGAGTATGAAGTAAAGGCAATAGTTGATTCCAAAAGAGTGAAAGGCAAATTGTTCTATCTTGTAGACTGGAAAGGATACGGTCCGGAAGACCGCTCGTGGGAACCCCTTGCTAATCTAAACAATTCTCCACGATGCCTAAAAACCTTTCACAACAGATACCCAGAGAAACCAAAACCAGTCCCCACAGTTTTAGGGGGCATTCTACGGGGAGGGTACTGTCATGATTCAGCTGTTGTAGCTCCTTCCAATAAACAAATCCTGAATCATATCTCCCTCAAGGTGTAATCCAAGACCTTCTCCCTTCATGAAACCCACCCCTGTCCCGTGCATCCAGCACTCCAGGTATGTTCATGTATTTGTACATTTGGTGCTTAATGTTTAATTGAGATCGTGCCAATGCTTGTTTGGAATATATGCATTTTGTTTTGCTGTTTTAATACAAGGTTCAAGCAGAACTGATCGTGCCATTGCCTTTAGGTGTAGATAAGGATTTAATACCATGATTGGAGCACTGTGTGCAGAGTGTGAGGAAGATCGGGATTGCAGACAGAAAGAGACGCTTTTAAAAGTTGCACGTTTTCGTGTGAAAATGCTCTCACGCTGTGTGCAAGTTCAACACAGCGTGAGGGCAAAGTTGATGCGTACGGCTAAAGGGACGTCCCGGGGTGTGGCAGGACTACAGAAACTATAAAAACCACACCCGGGATTCTAGAAGGTGCTTAGCCTTCCAGATGCCACAGAGGAACAGCGCGTCAGAGGAGTAATTATCGGAGATCCAAAGAACTGCATTTTGGCCAGAGTCTTCAGTCTTCTGGAAATCGACATGCATCTGTTACAGCAAAGTAAAGAAAAAGCTAAGTAACATTTCTTTTGGGAAAGGCGCCCAACGCTAGCAAAAGACCAATTTTTGGATACTCTTTCTAAGAAGGCAACTTGGACTCCAAAATCATTTAGAGACTTTCGCATTATTTTAGGAACCATGTTGTTATAGAATGTTTAACTAC
Organism: Lissotriton helveticus; assembly: GCF_964261635.1. Classification (NCBI taxonomy): domain Eukaryota; kingdom Metazoa; phylum Chordata; class Amphibia; order Caudata; family Salamandridae; genus Lissotriton; species Lissotriton helveticus. The sequence continues at coordinate 647,820,240 of NC_136070.1, forward strand.
TTTTGAATTTTAAAGTGAGAAGTTGTTTGAGCAACAAGTGGAGAATGTTAAGTTAGTAGATTTTAAGGTAGATTTGATAAGATTGTATTAATCAATATAAGAGAAAGTGCAAATAATAATTACTGTTGTTTTACACAGAAAAAACATATTTTTGACATAAAGATCTGAGGGCGGACAGATCAACCACCTTCGGACGCAAAGAACTACATCTCCTCAACCAGACTACATAAGACGGCGACTTCCAGGACGCGAAGCCAAGCTTAGTAGATCGCAGGTAGGAGCTTTAAGACTTGATACTAGAACAAAGTTAAAGGAGCTGTAAAAGTGATAGAAACGATAAATAGATAAGGTTCTAAGGAGGTTCTTGTTGCTTCGCAGGTCGACTACAAGAACATAATAGCGCCAGATTCCGGCCTCTCTCCCTGACTGCTATCCTTCACCCTAGTGAGAAATAAAAGACCACAGGTTGTATGGTAGGGTTTCTGGGAGTTTGGCTCATAGCGTCTCTGCAAAACCAATCAAGCACCTTACAGGTAAGGGATCGTGAGCACACAGGTAAGAGTGCTTGGTCTACCTGACACGTCTAGAAAATACAAGTCATATTTTTAGATGCCATACACCACCCCCTATTTTGTCTCGTAATGGAAGAGAAAATGTTAAACAATTTTTAATTATTGGGACTGAAAAGAAGTCACGGTTTTGGGGAGGGTGTTAACTTATATGCTTACTAGTAGGTCGCAGCGCTATGAATCATAGGACTGTCCCTAAAGCACAGGATTATTGCTAGATAAAATCCTGCTAGTGTATAGACAATAAATGCTTTACTCCAATTTTTCTGTTATGTCTGTTCATTTATTAGTATTCAGACTTCCATTGAGGCTTGTGTTAACTTTACACAAAATTCATTAGTTATGTCCAATATTCTGCTTTACAACCAATGCATTTCGGCGTTGAATTCCGCCTTCATCAGGGTACATTTCTGTGAATGTTAAACAATTATACTAATCAATACATGATTTTCTCCCACTGTTTCGTAATTAAAAACAATATCATAATGAAAACAATTATTAACACACTTTCTACATTGCTGATTACGTTACTACATTCCTATGTACCCGCTGTGTGACATCCTGTTTAAAAATCAATTATACACCAAGTCCATTATTGTTCCCTCTGTATGTGTTCACATCTTCCTCTTTCTGATGTTATGGACCCTGGTTCTCATGTAGGTTACCTCTTTTCAACTAAGCTTAAAATGCTCCTCTCACTACTCGTTTTCTTAAAAAAGAAAAATATACGTTGCAAACGACACATGCGGCTTATTCCACTCTTTATCCTACTCATTTAACAATGTATACGCTGCAAGCGACAAGCGCGACTTATTATCCCCGGGTTATTACTCACGTTGTGATTGCCTTCTGTGTTCTAACTGCCTGCCGCTTCTGCTTTAGCACAAACGCCGTGCCCTTTCTCCTCGCGGTTCTGTGTTCTAACTGCCTGCCGCTTCTGCTTTGGCACAAACGCCGTGCCCTTTTTCCTCGCGGTTCTCCTAGTGTGTTTTACTTCCTGGTTTACGTACCACGTGCCGCGGCGCGCATGCGTTTTGTCATACTCTGTCGTGTTGCATTTTTTTTAAAAAAAGTGAAAAGTGCACATATAACTTTATGTAAACCTATCTAAACTCACGCATGTTGTTTGGGAGTATGAGGTTCTTAGATGTCACAATTACCATGAAAAAATACTCATAATATGACGTTCTCATAGAGGAATATACAAAATATACAGTTTGTTACTTATCATAAATAGCACTGAAATTTCACCCTGTCATTTAATCCATTAGGTTTTAGAATGTTCAAATAAAAAATCCAATTGTTTTCTCTCTTTAACAAATTGTTTTTATTCTCTTGGCCTTCCTTCTTGGTGACTTCTTCCAAAACGCATGCCCTTAATTGGCTAATATGGTGTTTTTGTTCCAAAAAATGCACTGCCACTGTTGATTTCAATGCTTTTGTGCGAATATTACTTTTATGCTCATTTAGCCTTATCTTGAATTTTCTTTCCGTGTGTCCTACGTACACGTGGCCACAGGGGCATTTCAACAGATAAATGATGTTTGTCGTGTCACATGTAGCATTGACCCTTAAATGTATTTCATGGCCTTTCATCGGATGTCTAATCGTATTACCTCTCATGATGTTATGACAATTGTTGCAATTTGAACAGGGCGTAGTGCCCCGAAATTTACTTTTGGATGTGGTGTCTAGAGGTGTTTTCAAAAGTTCACCCAAGTTTTTCGCTCTAGTATAGGCGAATTGTGGTTCATTTGCGAATATTCCTTTGAAGTCTGGCTCCATTGTTAATATTTGCCAATGTTTTTTCACTATGGATTTATATCTGCTGCTCATACTTGAATACTTACTTACGCATGTGATGCGTGGTTCTTTTGTGCGCGTTCTGGTGGCCAGTAATTCCCTTCTCGATTTGAAATTTGTTCTTTGTCGTGCTTGTTGTATGATAGTGTCTGGGTATCCTTTTTCTGAGAATCTTTTGGCCATTATGGTCATTTGTGTTTCTTGTTGAGATGACTCTGAGACTACTCGCTTTACCCTGAGGAATTGAGAGTATGGTAGGTGTCTTTTGAGTGCTGGAGGATGAAAGCTCTCATATTTGAGGAAATTGTTTCTATCCGTGGCTTTCCGATAGATGTTTGTATTAATTTTACCTTCACAGTTCGTAGTTTCTACATCTAGAAATTGTATCCGCTGTTTGTCAATCTGCCAAGTGAATTTTATCCTGTCTTCTCTTGTGTCCAGAATCTGTATTTGGTTATTCAGTAATTCCTCACTCCCCTTCCAGGCCACAAATATGCCGTCGATAAATCGCACATACATGCTTGTGTGTGCTTTCCAAATAGGGTTTTCATGAATATATTCTTCTTCGAACTGGGTCATATACAAGTTTGCATACGCCGGTGCGGCGCAATTTCCCATGGATGTTCCACTTCTTTGGATGAACCATTTGTTGTCATAGGTGAAATAGCTGTGCATCAAGGTGAATTCCATAAGCTCCATGAGGAATATTTGTAGATCTTGTGGGTAATCGCTTAATAGCAAAGCCGTTTCTACTGCCTCTAATCCTTGCCTGTGGGGAATTGAAGAATATAGGGCTTTTACATCAATTGTGGCCATGGTCATATGTTCTGTGCTTTCCAGTGTTTCTAATTTATTCAGAAAATCTGTTGTGTCCTTTATGTACGATTTAGTTTTCTGGACTAGTGGTTGTAAATATTTGTCCAAGAATTTCCCTATCGGTTCATGTAGGCTTTTGACTGTTCAAACTATTGGACGACATGGTGGCTTCTCTTTGTTCTTATGTACCTTAGGTACCATGTATAGTGAGGGGCTCATGAGGTTGTTCTGAGTGAGATATTTTTTTGTTCTGTCATTAATGATTCCTTTGTCGTGAGCTTGTTGTAAAATAATTTGTAAAGTTTTCCTTATTTCCTCCGTGGGGTTAAATTCAATTTCCATGTATGTGTTCTCATCACTTAAATGTTCCAACACTGTTTCTTGATAGTATGTTTTGTTGAGGATCACCAATGCTCCCCCTTTGTCTGCCTTCTGGCAGATGATGTTCTCATTATTGGCTATTGATTTCAGTAGTCCAAATTCCTTATTGGTCATGTTGGTTGACTTGCTCTTCTTTCTCATGTTTAACCGACCAATGTCTTTTTTACGTAGCTGTTCAAATAAGTCTATTGTTTTGTGACTTATTGGGGGCATGTAAGTGCTTCTCGCTTTCAATCCTTTGAGTTCATCTGAACATTCTGTTCTGGTTTCCGTTGTTACAGTCTCAAAAAAATGTTGTAACCTTATTTTTCTTGTCAGTTTGAATAAACTAATTTCTAGTTCTAAATGGTTCGTGTGTGACGTAGGTACATATGACGTGCCTTTTTGTAAAATATTAATTTGTGATTGACTCAAGTTCCAATTCGATATGTTTAATACCAAGTTGTCATCTTCATTCAAGATTGTTGTTGTTTCTTTGTTTTGTCCTTTTTCGCCGTCACGTTCCTGGTTTGTGGTTGACCTTTTTCCTTTTCTTTTGCTGTGTCCCCTCCGGGGTTTCCGTTTTCTGTGGAGCCTCTCTCCAAAAAAGGCCCGATGTCGATGTGCTAGCCGCTGTTTGTATATCCGGACCTTTTTGTATGTTTGTGTCTCTTTGTGTAGGAGCTTTGTGGGATGCTGTTCTTTCACTGTCTGTAGAAGATGTGTCAGTTTGTGAGGTATATCCCTTTGTTTGTCTCCTTCTGGCGTAGACTTCCGCCCACGTATAAACTTCCTCTAATTTATGATCCAGCGTGTCTCGCCTGTATTTCCTAAGTTTTCTATCATTCACTTCTTGAGTGTGTTTGGTTAACTGGTTGTTTATGTCCTCCATTATTTTGGTTAGTTCTTCTGATGTCATTAGTTTACTCAATTCTTGTGTGGTCTTGTTTATGTCTTCTTTGAGTTCTTCTAGTATTTTCGACAATTCTTTTATAATTAAATGAATTAAGTCTAAGCTGCATTTATTGAGAATTGCAAACCATGTTTCTGTAAAAGGTTTAGAGTTTTTGCATAATGAGGGTCTCAGGGATAACATCAGAAGAACTAACCAAAATAATGGATAATAATTAGATGAAGTTTATACGTGGGCGGAAGTCTACGCCAAAAGGAGACAAACAAAGGGATATACCTCACAAACTGACACATCTTCTACAGACAGTGAAAGAACAGCATCCCACAAAGCTCCTACACAAAGAGACACAAACATACAAAAAGGTCTGGATATACAAACAGCGGCTAGCACATCGACATCGGGGCCTTTTTTAGAGAGAGGCTCCACAGAAAACGGAGACCCCGGAGGGGACACGGCAAAAGAAAAGGAAAAAGGTCAACCGCAAACCAGGAACGTGACGGCGAAAAAGGACAAAACAAAGAAACAACAACAATCTTGAATGAAGATGACAACTTGGTATTAAACATATCGAATTGTAACTTGAGTTGAGTCAATCACAAATTAATATTTTACAAAAAGGCACGTCATATGTACCTACGTCACACACAAACCATTTGTCATGCCTGCCGCATGCGCGGGGAACAATGATACACGCATACTGTGAGCGGTATCAGCATAGTGTATGGAGATAGTGGTTGGCAGTGGTTGGCAAATACTGGTACAGGGGTTGTAGCACATGCGCAGAAGTCAGACCATCAGAATTTAACCCGCCCCAAAGAACCAGGAAGTGCTTCGCATTAGCTAGCTGTTTCCTGATTCCGTTCCTGGACACGGTGTTGGCGTCCGAGGAGCTAGATTACCGGTCTGGCGTTTGATTGTCTGTTCCAGTGGTCGTATGGTTCGTACTTCAGTGACTGTTCCGAGAAGCGACTTGTTTCCGGTCTGTTACTTCATTTTCTTTGTTATAAAGCATATTTTGATTTAGACCGTGTAGGTCTGTTTGGTGATATTTAAGTGGCACAGGATTGTGTCGCTCAAGTCTCCTTTTCCTCGGTTTTGTGTGATACCCCTTTGGAGTGATATTCAGTGGTTTATAGCCTTTGATCTCAGTGAGATATTTGCTACAGTGTTCAGTAATTGAACCTGTGATTCTTCGTGTACGTTTTTGTCATTATTCAACATCAGAGCCTGTGGTGAGTGTCAGGGATCGGAAGATATTTTATTATTGGGTTAAGGAGAAAGTGGTTTCATATTACTGTTTTATCTGTAGATGCTTCGTGTGCTGAAACACATTATAACAGCCTGCTGTTGAACTCCAGGAATAATTACCCTCTTTTATGTACAGTTTTCCTCCACTCTCTGGAAGGTATCCTTGCTTTCATTTACCTCACATACCTTGAGACATACAAGCAAAATATAGGGGGGGGTTAGTTCTCATTTCTCTTTGCTTATCTTCCTATGCAGATCCTGTTACTGAAGACATAACCTGTTCTGAAACAAAGAAGAGTGTGGAGTTTAGTTTCTTTTCCTTTCTACCCTTGTTTTGTTCCCCTGTGCTCCCCTTAGTTACAACTTGGGGTTCAGTGTATATTCCTGGATTCCGAGGGGTGACAGGGGGAATCAGGGTGTCTAACGGCGTGGATCCAGGACGCTTCTGAGACAAAGGTGCGTGCATGACACCATTTAGAACTAGAAATTAGTTTATTCAAACTGACAAGAAAAATAAGGTTACGACACTTTTTTGAGAATGTAACAACGGAAACCAGAACAGAAAGTTCAGATGAACTCAAAGGATTGAAAGCGAGAAGCACTTACATGCCCCCAATAAGTCACAAAACAATAGACTTATTTGAACAGCTATGTAAAAAAGACATTGGTCGGTTAAACATGAGAAAGAAGAGCAAGTCAACCAACATGACCAATAAGGAATTTGGACTACTGATATCAATAAACAATAATGAGAACATCATCTGCCAGAAGGCAGACAAAGGGGCAGCATTGGTGATCCTCAACAAAACATACTATCAAGAAACAGTGTTGGAACATTTAAGTGATGAGAACACATACATGGAATTTGAATTTAACCCCACGGAGGAAATAAGGAAAACTTTACAAATTATTTTACAACAAGCTCACGACAAAGGAATCATTAATGACAGAACAAAAAAATATCTCACTCAGAACAACCCCATGAGCCCTTCACTATACATGGTACCTAAGGTACATAAGAACAAAGAGAAGCCACCATATCGTCCAATAGTTTCAACAGTCAAAAGCCTACATAACCCGATAGGGAAATTCTTGGACAAATATTTACAATCACTAGTCCAGAAAACTAAATCGTATATAAAGGACACAACAGATTTTCGGAATAAATTAGAAACACTGGAAAGCACAGAACATATGACCAGGGCCACAATTGATGTAAAAGCCCTATATACTTAAATTCCCCACAGGCAAGGATTAGAGGCAGTAGAAAAGGCTTTGCTATTAAGCGATTACCCACAAGATCTACAAATATTCCTCATGGAGCTTATGGAATTCACCTTGATGCACTGCTATTTCACCTATGACAACAAATGGCTCATCCAAAGAAGTGGAACATCCATGGGAAATTGCGCCGCACCGGCGTATGCAAACTTGTATATGACCCAGTTCGAAGAAGAATATATTCATGAAAACCCTATTTGGAAAGCACACACAAGCATGTATGTGCGATTTATCGACGACATATTTGTGGCCTGGAAAGGGAGTGAGGAATTACTGAATAACCAAATACAGATTCTGGACACAAGAGAAGATAGGATAAAATTCACTTGGCAGATTGACAAACAGCGGATACAATTTCTAGATGTAGAAATTACGAACTGTGAAGGGAAAATTACTACAAACCTCTATCGGAAAGCCACGGATAGAAACAATTTCCTCAAATATGAGAGCTTTCATCCTCCAGCACTCAAAAGACACCTACCATACTCTCAATTCCTCAGGGTAAAGCGAGTAGTCTCAGAGTCATCTCAACAAGAAACACAAATGACCATAATGGCCAAAAGATTCTCAGAAAGAGTATACCCAGACACTATCATACAACAAGCACGACAAAGAACACATTTCAAATCGAGAAGGGAATTACTGGCCACCAGAACGCGCACAAAAGAACCACGCATCACATGCATAAGTAAATATTCATGTATGAGCAGCAGATATATATCCATAGTGAAAAAACATTGGCAAATATTAACAATGGAGCCAGACTTCAAAGGAATATTCGCAAATGAACCACAATTCGCCTACACTAGAGCGAAAAACTTGGGTGAACTTTTGAAAACACCTCTAGACACCACATCCAAAAGTAAATTTCGGGGCACTACGCCCTGTTCAAATTGCAACAATTGTCATAACATCATGAGAGGTAATACGATTAGACATCCGATGAAAGGCCATGAAATACATTTAAGGGTCAATGCTACATGTGACACGACAAACATCATTTATCTGTTGAAATGCCCCTGTGGCCACGTGTACGTAGGACACACAGAAAGAAAATTCAAGATAAGGCTAAATGAGCATAAAGTAATATTCGCACAAAAGCATTGAAATCAGCAGTGGCAGTGCATTTTTTGGAACAAAAACACCATATTAGCCAATTAAGGGCATGCGTTTTGGAAGAAGTCACCAAGAAGGAAGGCCAAGAGAATAAAAACAATTTGTTAAAGAGAGAAAACCATTGGATTTTTTATTTGAACAGTCTAAAACCTAATGGATTAAATGAAAGGGTGGAATTTCAGTGCTATTTATGATAAGTAACAAACTGTATATTTTGTATATTCCTCTATGAGAACGTCATATTATGAGTATTTTTTCATGGTAATTGTGACATCTAAGAACCTCATACTCCCAAACAACATGCATAAGTTTAGATAGGCTTACATAAAGTTATATGTGCACTTTTCACTATTTTTTTTTTTAAAACGCAACACGACAGAGTATGTAAAACACACTAGGAGAACCGCGAGGAGAAAGGGCACGGCGTTTGTGCCAAAGCAGAAGCGGCAGGCAGTTAGAACATAGAACCGCGAGGAGAAAGGGCACGGCGTTTGTGCTAAAGCAGAAGCGGCAGGCAGTTAGAACACAGAAGGCAATCACAACGTGAGTAATAACCCGGGATAATAAGTCGCGCTTGTCGCTTGCAGCGTATACATTGTTAAATGAGTAGGATAAAGAGTGGAATAAGCCGCATGTGTCGTTTGCAACGTATATTTTTCTTTTTTAAGAAAACGAGTAGTGAGAGGAGCATAATAAGCTTAGTTGAAAAGAGGTAACCTACATGAGAACCAGGTCCATAACATCAGAAAGAGGAAGATGTGAGCACATACAGAGGGAACAATAATGGACTTGGTATATAATTGATTTTTGAACAGGATGTCACACAGCGGGTACATAGGAATGTAGTACCGTAATCAGCAATGTAGAAAGTGTGTTAATAATTGTTTTCATTATGATATTGTTTTTATTACGAAACAGTGGGAGAAAATCATGTATTGATTAGTATAATTGTTTAACATTCACAGAAATGTACCCTGATGAAGGCGGAATTCAACGCCGAAATGCATTGGTTGTAAAGAAGAACATTGGACATAACTAATGAATTTTGTGTAAAGTTAACACAAGCCTCAATGGAAGTCTGAATACTAATAAATGAACAGACATAACAGAAAAATTGGAGTAAAGCATTTATTGTCTATACACTAGCAGGATTTTATCCAGCAATAATCCTGTGCCTTGGGGACAGTCCTATGATTCATAGCGCTGCGACCTACTAGTGATATACCCACACTCCAGGCGGGGAGTGATACCCAGGAGCACGGAAAATGTTTCTAGAAACAACGGATCAAAACGAGGTTGTGCACGACCCAAAACTCAAAACTTATATGCTTAGCCATAACATGCAGCTCTTTTTGGCACAACTGATGAATGCTTGCTCTTTAACGTGCAACATTTTTATAATTACAGACAGAACCAACTACTCCTCGTCACCACCAGGAGGACTTGAAGTTCCAACAAGGTGAGGGTTCCTGAGTCCCGCACAGTTACTTCTGACTGAGGTATTTGGAAAAGTCGAACTGCACCTATCATCAACAATGTCCTATTTCTCTTGTCCATACTTCTGTATGTGCAGAATAGTCCCTGAAACACTAGCGGTATGGTATGTGCTACTATCAAATCAAAAAGCCAAGTACTAAGCTTATTCTTGGTGGACATTGACATTTTGTTGTTGGAAATTGTCAAAGTACTAACATTAAGAAGACTGGAATAGACAGCAAGGGCAACCCAGAGGACTGCACTGAGTGCCTCTAGAGCTGTTGCTGGATCAGAGTTTTGTTTAACACCGTTTGCCGACTGGGCAAGCCTAGCTACCTACACAGACCGACTCATAATAATAGTAAATAGTAGTAGCACAGAGAGTGATGGTAGAGAGGCAGGATAAGAATGTAGAAACAGTCTACCAGAAGATCAAAGACTATTTTGTAAAATATAGAATTAGGAAACAGTTTGGAATGAATAGGAGCTGTAAAAGTCAGGGAAGTATAATTATATTAACAGGAGAACAACTTACTGGGGCCAGCAGAAGAGCCTGCAGAGGACCGTTCCTGCCCACTCTGTTCCGCCGGAGAAATATTTGATTTCTTTGACCACAATCTAAAATTATCTCGGTGAAACAAATTAGCAACAATTGCACTACATGTATTGACCTATCTGATCTGGTCAACTAGGAGGATACTAGTACAGTATTGCTGGATTCGCAGACCGTCTACTTGGAAAGTTATGTAAATCACTAACTAAACCAACTGCAAAAAGGTTCTACTATGACTGCCAGGACTCAGCAGCACGCGACGTAACAGACACAGTCCGTCATCGTGATTGCAGACCACTAAAAAATGTCCTACTACTAATAACTAATAACAAGTCATAATATACTCAACCTATCAATCCATCACTATCTCTTCTTCTTAGTGGCAGCAGGAGTACAAAGGAAGGACTAGACTTGAGTCTCTAGTCTCTCTAGCATTACGCAGTTCTGTAAAGTACTACACTCATACATATTCAGGCCAAATGAGCACAAAGTTGCAAACAAGTAAGCATAGTAGCAATAGCAACGCCACTGAGGAGGCGAGCACCTGCAATCACAGAAGCTATTTAAACATTAATTTACCTGCAATGTAATCGAATAGGCAGCATTCTTGCTCTTCGGGAAAAACATATATTAGCAATATAACACAAAGCAGAAGAAAACAAAGTAGTTATTACATAGCTACTCACCAAGGCCAGGGATCTCCACACCTAGCTGGTGGAGCAGGTCCTGATCCCGGTCGAGGACGTCGGTCCACCGGTGCGTCGCATGGTCATAGGTGCGCCGGACCCCCGACTCCCTCCGCATGGCCCAGCACACCTTATCCCACCGCTGGCGACGCTCCCGGAGGCCATACCCTTGACCGGGCCTGCCCCCTGCTGCCACGGTCTTAGGGAGGTGGCGCAGAACAAAAAATATAAGAGCGGCCACCTCCACTGCGGTGAAAATCTCCCTTGCCACTACATCCTCCCCCCTCAATCGCCCGCATGGGAGCCGGCTACGGGGTGCGGGACCCTTCCCCTTGTTCTTCCCGGCTCCCTTTGCCATGGTCCTGGACAGCTGAAAAAAAAATAGTAAAGAATAGGGGAAAAAGTAAAGAAAAGAAAAGAGTTAAAAAAAAGTAGCTTTAAAAGTAACCAAAAGTAGAAAAAAACACTAAATATAGTTGTAGAAAAAGAGAGGGATAGATAATTAGTAAAGAAGATCAAAAAAAAGTTCAAAGAAACAAAGGATTGGAAAGATTAGGGGAGGATTCAAAAAGCATGCACAGAACCATAGCATTGAATGAAAAACAAGATGGCCGCACCCATTGAGGACCGTGTGAGTAAGTTTGCGCGATATTTTCCCCGCGAGCACTCAAAAACGCACGCGAACACGTAATCGCGCCTCACACACAACGCGAGCTTGCAAATAGCGCCTGGAAAAGGAAATACGCAACGTGCACAAGATGGCCGCACCCATGTACGACCGCATGGGTAACTTCGCGGTCGGTGCGCTGCAAGCGGCCCGTGAATACGCAAAAAACACAGCGAACACGCAAAAAAAAAAGAATCTGCAAATTCACGGATTTTGCGGATCGTGAATTCACTTTCGCACGAATTCACATACCGCGAATTTGCGCATTTCACCCATACTTAGCTTGCCATTGTGATATGGATCTGTTCTACTTTTATACAAGTGTGTTATCATAATTTTTAAGACCAGGTATTTCCTAGTGGTAAAAATCTGCAGCTAATGGGACCTAGCGGCAGTTTTGAATTTTTGCGGCTTTCAAGAAAATTCTTGTACATATGGCATTGTGTGTTTTATGGGTGTTTTACTGTTGGAACCCCTACCGTGCATAGCATTTTTGGTAAGCGCTATTTGTGAAAAAGTGACGCTAGAGGGGTCTAGCGACACTTTGTAAATATGCCGATAAAAAATGCTGTAGCTTCAAAAAAATGACGCTACGGTAGAGTTAAATCCTTGCAAATATGCCCCAGGGTCTTTCTGACAGATTGGCTTCTGAGGAGCTTTACCCTGTCCAGATTACACTTCAAAGGGCCTTACGTGCAGCACACACAAAGGAACATGACACTAAGTCACATGCCTTTGTCACATTAGATTGAAACCTGAACCAGGGGAAGAACTGACCAGAACTGGTTTTGGGGGTAGACCTAGGAATTCCGACACAAAGGTTGGCATCAGGTATAAAAGTGGCACCTTCAGAACTTTTTATCAGAACACTATTGGACCAGTGGAAGATTCAGAAGGATTGCCCTGATGTCTGAAGAAGGACATTTGTACCTTCTTGACTTGAACCTAGGCTTCCCAGAAGTGATTTCAAGGGTCAGTTGACTGACCTCCTGTTTGAGCTGCCGGAACCCAGCATGCTTCCAGAGGCCTCCCTGCATCTGCCCAGCTGACCAACCCTACTTGGACCTGCTGCTATCCTCTGCAGAGTGTGCATGATCCCAAGAGGAGCTGCTCAGGTCCTGGACCCTTGGCTGATATCAGAGTCCACTCCTGTGGAGCTCAAGATGAAGATACAGACGTTTTGGGCTCCTTGCGACTGCAAAGTGACCTCTACGCACCAAGAAACAACACAGACAGATCATGGTGGTGGCAAAGGCTGGTTTCCCCAGATCAGTACCTGCTAAGACAGGTGTGTAGGGTAGCCCAGGCCCAGGGGACAGACGTTGTCTGCCCTGGCCTGTAACTCTGGCATGCCTACAATGGGGTGAGGAAGTGGACCAAAGGAGGGTAATAGTCAACAGATGTCCATTGACTGCATCCTGGGAAATGAACTACAACCAGTGATAGAAGAGCTCGGAGGGATGTCTGCCCAGGACACCCCGAAAGTTCAGGTTTCTGGGGGTGCTACAAAATGAAGGTATGGAGTTACAGATGGAGAGAAAAGGGTATGAGATATAGGCAATCCACAATGGGAGGATTGGTGGATATGGGGTTGCTAACTCTGACAGAAAAGCACCCAAAGACTGACCATGGTGAGGCCACATCTGACCTGGAGGTGCTACCTGTGCTGTCACAGAAACGGAGGACAGGAGACCTGCCCCAGGCTGACCCTGAATGACACAGACAATTGTTTCACCCTTTGGGGAGTAGTGGTTTCTCCCTTGAAGGCCTGGCTTGCTATGCATCTGTTCAGCCTAAGGGGACAGACCCTGAGCTGAGAGGCTAATCTTGGAATACCACCATTGAGATGGTGCGAGAGAGTGGAAATAGGGGGCCTAACACCTGGGCTTGTTGTCACTTCCCCCAAACTCTTAGAAACCTCAGAGGTCAGATAAACCTAAGGAGCAAGAAAAGAACACCTTGCCAGCTCCAAAGCTGGAAGCCTGGTCTACCCAAAGCCCCAGCTTGTAGCCTCCACCTGACAGTGAATAGCCTGGGGCTTGGATCTTGACACTGACAGCTGTATGTGACCTCTGTTGATTGTTCTCCCTTTGGGTAGAGTTCTCCCTGGGTTGGGACAGAAATCTGATCCAAGGGCAGAATGTACCACATCACCTTATTGGCCTTGGTAGTACTGTTTGTCTTAAGGGGATGCATCTGTACATCTGTGAGCACTAAGGTTAGGAGTCTCACAGATTGGGTCCACCGATGGATGAGAAGGGTGAGTTGGAACAAAGTCTCAGAGAACAGCTGGGTGAACGCGCTCAATAACTCCAACCCTGCTACTGCCAACAACCTCGACCAGGGAGTGAAAAACTTCAATGCCTGGTTCACCAATAGCATAGACAGCATCATCCCCATCAAGAGCAACACCTAGAGAAAATCGTCCATAAAGGACAGCTGGTACACCCAAGAACTCAGAACAGTGAAACAAGATCGCAAACAGTAGGAGAGGAGACAGCTCCCCAGCCAGGACACCTATGACAGGACAGCCTTCGATCTCCCTCAGTCTCTACCACTGCCTGCTGAGGGCAAAAAGAAGACTTTCTTTGCCACACACATTGAAACTAGCGCCAGCAACACCAAGGAACTTTTCAACATCTTTAACCCCTTTGTTGCGTGCGTCGGCCAACGGCCGTCGCGAGCACTACCTCCGTAGTGCTGTGCTTGTCCGTTGCCGACGTGACCCCACCCACACACGGAAATGTCCGCACTGCGGCGGATTCTATCACTGCTAAAGGGATTAAAGAATTCTCCAACCTGATTGCCAGCAAAAACATCACATCCTCACAAGAGATGGCCGACAACCTTGCCCACTTCTTTTACGACAAGATCACAACCATATACAGAAGCTCCAAACTCCAACCCACACCTACGACTTCCTCAACAGATACTGACCACCTGGAATATCCTCTCCACCTAGGACAACCTTGCCCGCACTACATCTTCAACCTTGGAAACCAAAGGATCGACCCCGAACTCGCCACCCTACTCAACACCTCTATCACCAGCAAATCATTTCCCGATGCCTGGAAACACGCCAAAGTCAGACAACTATTCCATAAATCAACCACCGACCCCAGTGAACTTATAAACTACTGGCCAATCTCCCAGCTCCTATTCTCAGGGAAGGACCTGGAAAACATCATCAACAATCAACTCATTACACTTGGAGCTGATCCAGCTACTCAATGCCTCCCAATCTGGCTTCCGCAGCAATTACAGCACAGAAATCTGTCTGATCACAGCCACTGACGACATCTGAACCCTCCTTGACCAAGGAGAAACTGCAGCCTCGATCCTCCTCGACCTCTCTGCAGCCTTCAACACCGTATCCCACCACACACTGATCGAAAGACTTTACCACATCGGCATCCAAGGGGATGTGCTCAGATGGATCACCTCCTTCCTCACGAGTCAAGTCAAGTCAAAAACCACTTTATTTGATTTAGTTAAAAATCATAAAAGCATTCTACAAGAAATTTAAAAAGGGACAATACAAATTCATGAGAGGTTACATACATCAATAACAATTTATATATACACAATTTAAAAACAGTTAAAAGAAAAATAAATATTTAGCTAAAATTTACAGGTACAAAAAATACATTTCATCCTTTAGAGCAGAACCCTAATATTACATTTTAAGACGTCTCCTCCTGATCCTAACAGCAGCAACAAGATAGTTGGCCACGCTAAACATGACCAAAGCTGAATCCAACATTTGGAGATACAGGAGGGCTGGTTTTGCCTGGTGGAAGGCTTTGTCCTTCAATAAAGGTACCAGGTATTTCTGTCTGGGCGCAATATAGAAGTGACAGAACAGCATAAGGTGCATATTATCTTGCGGTGAAAAGTTGTCGCAACTACACACAGGTGCATCCTCCTGCTTATACCAACTTTGACTATCACAAAGAACCGTATAAATCTGGTTAAACCGGAATTTTACCAGAAGCCACCTATGAAAAGGGATGTTAACAATGGCGAGGTACGGTTGTATAGCAAGGCAGGTAATGGTCAAAAAATGGGCTCTAACCGTGGGTTTTGTAAGTTGGCGTTCCTCCCTCTCCACGTTTTTCAATTTGGAAAAGTTGAGCTTGACCCAACCCTTCCTCACGAGAAAAACCTAGAGGATCCACCTCCCACCTTGTACCTCTGAAAGCAAGGAAGTCCCCTGCTGTTCCCCAGGACTAATCCTTCAGCCCCACACTCTTCAATGCATATATGATCCTGCTGGCCACCATTGTCATATCCCACTGTCTCAACTTAATTTCGTAAGCAGATGACACCCAACTTATCCTCTCACTCACTGACGACCCCACCACCACAACCAACTTCCACAGATGCATGACAAACGTTGCCGACTGGATGAAGAACAATTGCCTGCAGCTTTACACAGACAAGATGGAAGTACTGATCTTTAGCAATAGCAGCAATACATGGAATGACTCCTGGTGGCTATCAGACCTAAGACCTGCACCCACTCCCCCTGACCATCCAGAAACCTCAGAATCATCATTGATAACAAGCTCACCATGAAATCACAGATCAACGCTGTCTCCTCCGTCTGCTTCCTCACTCTGCACATGCTATCTAAGATCTGCAAGTGGCTACCCCTACACACGAGATGCACCATGACACAAGCCCTCATCACCAGCCGACTGGACTACGTCAACACCCTCTATGTAGTAATCGCCTCACACCTCATACGGAGACTTCAGAACATACAGAACACCACAGTCTGACTCATCCTCTGCCTTCCCTCGAGAACCCTCATCGCACCCCACCCAGGCAACTGCACTGGCTCTCCATACAAAAGAGATGCCAATTCAAGCTGCTGTCCCACACACACAAGGCTCTATACAACCAAGGACCTGCCATTAACCACCTTTTAATCTTCCGGCAACAGTTGAGAAAACTAAGCTTCACCTCCCTTTCACTCGCCCATACTTTCCGCTTCTACAGAAGCAGAAGTGGAGAATGCTCCTTCTCTCACATTGCAGCAAAGACCTTGAGCAGCCTCCCCACAGACCTCCGGACCATCAACTGACTCCCGGAATTCCAAATGGCCCTCAAGACTTGGCTGTTCGAATAAGCCTCTCGGACCTGCAGGCACCTGGATACCCTATTGCATGATTAGCCGTGCTTTATGAATCCTGATTAATTGATGGATCACTGCAATCACTCATGAGGCTGCTGACCAAGGGATCCAATTAGTTTCAGAGGGGCATAGAGCTCACAAGTTTTTTGCAACAGAGGGCCATTCAGTTGCCTGAGCAGGGAAGCCATCAAGGTATTGATTTGTCTGTCCTAGCTTTTGGCTTCAGTGAGGTAATTATCGACCGGCCCTTTCTGCAGGATTACCCCAGATTTCTGCTCTCATTTGCTGAACCCGAATTGATGGCTTTTAGGACTTTGAGGACTTTTATCGTGCTTATCAGTGGGAAAATGCTTCTGTTTTTCCTTCTAAGCATGGTAAAATTGGTCTACACCTGATTGGTTCATTTAATTTACTTGCACATCCCTAGTAAATGGTACTACATTTGTCCAGGGCCTATATATTAAATGCTACTAGTGGGCTGCAGCAATCATTGTACCACCCACTTAAGTAGCCTTGTAAAACATGTCTCAAGCCTGCAAATGCATCCTGTATTGCAGTTTGTTTTACACTGCCATTTTGACCTGGCAAAATAAACCTTATGCCAGTCCTAAACCTTCCTACTTATACATCACTCACAAGTTAGACCGTAACCACTTCTAAGCATGTTGCTTTATATTTAAAAAGAAGTGTTTAAGTTTTACATGTTTTGGCAAAGAAAAACTCCTGAAGTCGTTTTTCACTATTGTAAGGCTATTTCTCCCCATAGACTGTCACTGAGCTACCTTATTACAATTTGTAATGCTGTTTCCACTCTGGCTGGCTTCTGAGTGCACTCCTCCTGACCTAAAGGTGAAGATGCAGAAGTTTTTGCTACTCACAAAGTGACCTCTGTGCCAAAAAAGAACCGCTTGTGGCAACCGCCAATGGGAAGCTCCAGCTGGACCTGGCCTTGGCACCGACAGTGACTGTCTGCGATGGCCGCTGATGTGTGGCTCCAGCGAGACTTGCAGTTCCCGCAACAAGAGTTACCGTCTGTAATGCCTGACATGCTCCTTCTGCCGACAGTGACCTCCTCATGGACCACACCAATGCAAACAGAAGCTCCTTGTGCTGAGTTGAGCAGCAGTGGCATGGCTAGACCTTTGGCCGCCCTATTGGGCGTTGGGGGGGTGCTGGCAATTCCAGGGGCGGCTTCCCGTTTGACGGCCCCAGGGTAAAACTCAGGCCGCCAGGCAGGAGCAGACCGCCCTGTGCTACTCCACTATTGAGAAGGTAATTCTTCAGTGGGACAAACTTGGTTCCTGTAGCCGTCCCACACTCCATGGCGGTTGGCATGTATCTGTGACTTATAATAATATAACTTTTGAATTTTATTTTCTTATTTCCTTTTGTGATGATATGCAGTTGTTACCTTTTTTAATATAGTGCTCACAGCCAGGAGATTGCTTCAGCACACTAGTAAAAGTATTGCATGGTCACCTCTGTCTTAGCTTCCTGCATTTAAAATTATCTTCATGTCTCATGGCACACTTTCTAGAACGCATCACAAATAAGTTCATTTGACATGACACAAAACCACTGATAGTAACTTGATGATTGCCAAGTATGCATGTTAACAACAGTGCATAGCTCCCTAAACATTTTCTCTCATTAGTTGTGTTCTGTTGCATGGAAGGTATCTGTAGGAAGGTACCAGCTTCTCCCAGTATCATTACATGTTTACAGGTGCATGCATTTTTTTTAAATGTAGGTCCATGCATTGGCTCATATATTCACTGCTTTGTGGTAACCTTTAAATGTACATAAAGGGCCATATTTTTAATACTTCCCTCTTTTTGTATGTTAAATTATCTTCTTAAATTTGTAGAATTGTTTGACACCCTTTGAGAGTCATGAATGCTGTACATAAAACCTAATACTTAAATATATATCTTATATATGTTGTAGATCATATGTTTATATAAATATCTATATTTGCAAGGTGCGTACTTCAGCTATAAATAGAAGTGATGGTATTATGATTAGGTTGTGACAGATGCCACTATGACTATTTGTAGGTGTGGCACTGGCCGTGACCTTTTGATTTAACTAAAATGACATGTATAACTTAACTTAGGGAGTCAGCCATCTACTTCCATTGGTCTGTTGTTGTGTTATTCACATTTTTCTTCCTCCCACTACAGCATAGAGCATAATGGCGTGGTTCAGCCCATTTCAGCCATTTGCTAACTTCACTGTGAGACCACATTCTACCCTTTTATAAGGAGCATATCTACACACAAAGTAGCTCCCTTCAAAGCCAGGATGTACAAAAGCAGTGTAGACTTTGTGAGACCAAAAAATATTTTTGTTTTTAGTTAATATTTATTTTTTATATTGTCAAGGGCGCTGCAGCTCCACATCAATAAAGTTTTACAAAAACATAACAGAACAAGCATTAACAGAGCCAAAAGGCTGGCAGTCAGTGCCACACTCCTTGGCTTTGCCAATGCTTGATTTTGAAAGGATGAGTTTCTTGCTTTCTGGGTACCAGGGAAAATTGTTGCCCAGCACTGGTCGGCGTGTACTGCAGAATGAAATAAATGAGCGGCTTGTCAATGGATCTGGTCCTTTCCGTGAGCCAACAGGCACATGGCGGAGGGAATCCCTATACATGCAGGTAGTGTGACTAACCGTCTGTAAATTTCACGGATCGTCCGTGATATGGATCTCACGTCTGTTGTCCGTGATGATCCCTTTTACGGATGCCTTTTGCCCTCAATTTTGGGCATCCCCTGCGAGAAGCCTCAACTTCCTGCTGGGGCTGCATCCACTCATCCTCTGAGCACAAGAGCAGCCGCACCCCGCCCATTGTCATTCTGTATGACGACTGATTGCCACATACAGAATAACAATGGGCCGTTCTGGGCTGTTAAAACATGTGGTGGGCCTCCTCCTTCCTCAGTCTAGGGCAGGGCATTCTATTTAACAGTACATAAAGAAAAATGTTGCACCTCACCAGATGGAAGAAATGTACAGAATCCAGTTAGTGAAAAGAACCCAGCTAAAGAAGTTAAAAAGAAGGGGTTATAGGGGCATATTATCAAGAAAGGGCATTACATTATCGCCGCTTTTATCGGCAGGAAACTGCCGATAAAGCGGCGATAATGGGCTTGATAATATGCTCTATGAATTCCAATCGAAGCCCATAATAGATGTCTTCACATCTAACATGGGCTTCGATTGGAATTCATAGAGCATATTATCAAGCCCATTATCGCCGCTTTATCGGCAGTTTCCTGCCGATAAATGCGGCGATAATGTAACGCCCTTTCTTGATAATATGCCCCATAGTTTTTTCACAATATCGTCATTTTTAGAACTGACACATTTTCAATATTATCTACAAAGAAGCCATAGTTGCTGTTTCTTTATTTTATGCAACTAACAACCATTGACAAAGCCAATAGTCCTGGCTTGTTGTAGGAGTAATGTATTATATGTCTGGATGCAATGACAGAAGTAGCAGAATACCAGCCGGACGACACACTATGCTAAGCACAGATTTCAGACTACTGTGTTTTAAGCCACGCTCTTAATTACATCGGACACGCCCTTTGGAGAGACCCTCAAGTTTTTTCAGCCCACTTAAAGCCCTGGAAACAACACCATGTCACAGTTGCCTCACGTCCTGGCACTGTGCATCATGCATGACTCTTGACTTCAGATTGCCTATGTGCAGGGGCATAGTGAACCCTCCCCCGCCCCACCCCTTGCTTTAGGAACTACAGCGAGGGTGGAGTTCTTGATGGGCCTTTTCTGTCTGCAACTCTGCAGAAAAAGGCTTAGCTCATAATTAATTTGAAAAGGTGGGCGAGTAAGTAAGTGAAGGAATGGGTGAATGGCTGGATAGATTAGTGAAAGGATGAATAGATGGGTGAAAGGGTGAATGGATGGATAATGAAAGAAAGGATTGGATGGATCAGTGAGTGAGTGGAAGGATGGATGAGAGTGTAAATAAATGTATGGGTGGAATGGTGGATGGGTAAAAGGGTGGATGGATGAGTGAAAGGTTGGATGGATTGATGAATTGAGAAGTGAAAGGGTGAATGGACGGCCGGACGAGTGAAAGAATGGATGTAAGGATGGATGAGTGAGTGAAAGGGAGGGTAGATGAGCAAAAGGATGGATGGATGAGTGAAAGGGTGGATGGATGGATGGATGACAGAAAGGATGGATGGATCGGTGAATGACTGAGTAAAGGATGGATGAGTGATAGGGTCAATGGATGCATTCATGAGTGGCTGGATGGGTGAAGGGATGGCGAAGGGAAGGGATGGCTAAGTGAAATGGGGATGGAGAGGGAAAGGGAGAATAGATGGATGAGTGAAAGTATGGATGGATGATTGACGGGATGGATGGACGAAAGGGTGTATGGATGAGTTAAAAGAAGGATATAAGGATGAATGAGTGAAAGGGAGGGTGAAGAGCTGGAAGAAAGGTTGGATGGACGAGTGAAGTGGTGAATGGATGGACGGATGAGTGGCAGGGTGAATGGACGGATGGATGAGTAAGTGAAATGATGGCTGAATGGGTGAAAGGGTAAATGGTTGGATGGATGAGTCAATGGGTGGATGGTTGGAAATGTGGATTGATGGGGTGAAAGAATGGATGGATGAGTGAAAGGGTGGATGGAGGATGGATGAGTGAAATGATGGATGGAAGAATAGATGATGGATAGGTTTGGATATGGATGGGAACACAAATGGAAGGACAGAATGCATGGTGAAAGACTGAATAATGGATGAAAGAATAAATGGATGCAGCACCCCCGGATGACACAATCTGCCATCCCAAACCAACACATGACGTCAGGTAGCAAGCACGGAACTCGGGCTTGAAATGCTCCTTCACCCTGCCAAAAAAGCAGAAACGAATTCCTTGTACAGCGCTGTGGTACCACAAGAGACGTTCCGCTGTTGTTCCCCTGGGGGGCGCTGCTTCCATGCCACCGGGAAACAGCACAAGCAGCCCTCCACCTGCCCTGAGGCCGAGAGATGCATGAGGGCACGGCTTCGTGCAGCCCTTCTGCGGGGAAAGGCGGGCAAGACAACATAACCTGCACTTACAGACAACAGCACCTACGTGACTCGAGTCCCTTCCACCATACATTTTTTTTCTTTTAAAATGTTACACCCCTAAGAATAGTGCGTCCGGGGCAACCACCCCTGTGGCCCTGCCTATGCCACTCCCAACCACTATGTATGACATGTGACTCTTACACCTTCTAGCGCTCAATGTCTTGAGTAACATTTCCTATACATTGACTTTAACATTTATGAGTCATTGTCTCTATATAATATGTGTGTGATGTAACACACTCCGACACCCTGCCGTACATACTTCGGAAGAGTAGCACTATAAAATAAATTAAATACACATGAAAGAGGGTTTATGTGAAGATGGGGGGCACCATTGGAGGGTGGTAGCAAGTCAGGACTGGCCGTACCCACATTGGGCATTTTCCTGGGAGGCTGGAAGTGTCAGGGAACGGTTTTGTTACTGGGGGCTGGCACTGCATAGCTGCTTGTAGATCAGCAGTTTTCAGGCAACAATAAAAGTGTCTCAATAACTCTGATAATTAATGTATCTGGTGGAGAGAGATGGGAGTTTTGTTTAGTGGCAATTTTGAATCATCTAAGGTAGCACAGAGGGTTAATATGCCTGTACCATGCATATCAAAGAACAGTATTTTGCATGTGCAGAGCTCAGCAGATTACTGCTTTTGTCACTAATATTATTTTGTTACCGTGCAGTTCATAAGTTACATTCGTTATCTAGCACAGTGAGCTATGAACTTTCATCAAAGAGCTACATCCAAGATGCGTTGTACAGGTTACAAAGTTATGTTTTCATTATCCTGATGTTGATAAAAAAATGTTTGTTTGGGTAGTAATACATTCTTATCATTAAAGGCAATGCTAACTACTGTGTTATGTTCTGAATCCTGCGTTTGAGCTTCTTAAGACCAAGCACTCTTACAAAATACCTACCAGTATGGGTGACATGCATCCTACACCTTGTAGTCCCAGTTGCTTTTCTATACACTAATTCACACACATATGATTCACTGTCTCTGTATGTGTTTGTGATATGGAGTGCTTTCGTGCCCTACTCTGGTCTGAGATGCGCTATAAAACAAATGAAATACTTGTGAGAGAGAGGCACTGTTGGCAATAGTGAAATAATCATTGAAGAGCCCTATCAAAGATTGTTGTATCCTGGTGCACAGTAAATTCATCATTTACTATTCTTTAGAAGCTAATACAACTGATATATAATGGCAAATGGGTTGTAAAATGAACCATGTTATCCCAAATTGTCTTGGGGATGGGAAAACAAAGGCTGTAAGCTGTGAGTTTGTAACACACAACTTTTATATATCTGCAAATGAACAGTGTGAATATTTCAAAACATATCAGCAGTTAGGAAACCACAAATAGACACATATTTGTAATTCAGAATGTGCTAGAAACAAGGTTTTAATAGGATCAAAACAATTAAGAAACTTAACTTGGTGATGTTCCAATTATATACATATTTGCAGAAACCACATTTCTACCTAATAGTATTTGTGCACTATATAGTTTTATCAGTCAAACTGCATGTTGGCAGTTTGCTTGCATTCAATAGAAAATGTTCTGTATGTAAAAGACAGAGCGTCCTCTGCCCTACAAGTATGCCTTAACAGTGTATACAGTTTCTAGTCTGTGGCACAATGTTGTGCATCAATAAGAATCTGCAGTTTACAGCTCACAGAAATGAAACAGCCCAAACACTATACTATTTCCAATATACAGGTAAAATAAGGACGGCTGATACATGGCTAGCCACTAGCCAGGTCATTTTATAGTAATGTCAATTCCTATCCAACCACGCTGACCCACACAAAAACCATAACGTTCAGCAGTGTGCAGCCAATTATAGCTCATACAGGCTGGTTAATAACTCCCTTTTTCTGCTTAATGATCTTAGCCTCACACAAGACCTGTCCGCTATGGGTCTTAGCCATCACTCAGTACTGTACCAGCCCCTATACCACTCATCACCAGCTGAACAGACATGGAAAACCTGAAGCGATCTGACACATAAAGCTGGCCACTCAGAGGACTGCACTCTAGTCAAGCACTGCAGGTTCCAATAAGCAGGGCCGGTTCTAGGATTTGCGAGGCCCTGGGCTAAAATGGAATGTGCGAGGCCCCTCTGATGTAGATAAGTGGCCCCTTTAGGAGACCATTCACAGACACTGTGGGAGGCCCATTGTCCAGCATTTTGGCCCCCCCACAGTTTTAACTTCCAGACTACAAGCATTTCTCACACCTTCAGTCCGACAGGTGTGAGAATTGCTTGTGGGCTAAAAGTTAAGACTATGGGGGTGCCAAAATGCTGGACAATGGGCCTCCCATGGTGTCTTTGCAGGGCCGGACTGGGAACCAAAAAGTGCTCGGCCGCCCCCCCCCACCGACCCCCGGGCGGGAGGGGGGGCGGGCGCTTTGCCAGGGACGCTTTTCAGCCGATTTTGTTACAGGGCCGATTTTGCAGCTATGCTGCAAAAACGGCTCTGCAACAAAAACGGCCCCCAGGGCCCAAAACCGGCCCCCACCCTTGCGGCCGACCGGGGGATTGCCCGGTGCCCACAACGGCCAGTCCGGGCCTGTGTCTTTGTATGGGTCTCCTTGCAATTGAAGGGAGCGTCTCCCTCCCCTATGCCTCAAGACACCATCCCTGAGAGGCCTGGGGAGGGGGGCCCCTCTGAAGGACCTTAATTTCAAGGCGACACCTTTCTCTGAAATGCATCTCCAGGGAAACAATAGGACACACCACCAGTGAGTGGCCCCATGCTGGTGGGCTGAGTGCGAGGCCCTGGGCAGCAGCCCACGCTGCCCATGCCTAGCGCCGGCCCTGCCAATAAGCTACATCCTATGCGTGCCGCTTTACATCTCACAATGGCACTGGTGTGTCTGTTAAACGTACCTTTTGTCCCGAAGTTTTGTCCTGAATTTTGACCTTCTGTCCTGAATTTTCGTCCTGAATTTTGACCTTTTGTTCTGAATGTTTACTCTTACCATCCTGAATTTGCACCCCTGCCAGTTGGTCACCCTACATGCACGGCCTCTGGCCAAATCGAGCTCCTCGTAAATTCGGGGGCTGAACCCCACCAAAAATTGGTTGAACTTGGTTCCCATGACGTCAGTGGTAGAGTTTGTTCCGAGTTTCAATGGTCACTTGTATCACCCAAAGTGCCAAAGCAAAGCTGCATTTGCAGCCTCTCCTCTACCCACGCATTTAAAATAGAGACAAAGGTAATTTCCCACTTTTTTCACGTACACACAGGGTCACATCTCTTGAATATGCTTGGTAATAGAAGATTGCAACGGAAAAGAGAACGTGTTGAAATCTCTTTCCTAAAGCGCGACAATTGTCATGTTTTTCTGTAAAGAAACAGTTTTGCCACAAGGTGGCGGCAATGGACTATAAATAGGTTCTCTGTTTTAATATAAAGTTTAGTGTACTAGGGGTAAAACCATCACTTTTAATTGGATTCATGCATTTATTTATAGGTAGAAACTGCTTAAAAAAGAAGAAATGACACCAAACAAGACAACCAGTTATTTGCATTTAAAATAATGTTAATTACTCAAGTGTTGGAACCGCAGCTACTTAAAATATATTTTATTAGTACTTTGATTAGATGTTGAGGTGGTATAATCAACCAGTATTTGCGAAGATTTTAGTTTGCATATCTTTTGATAAAGACAAAAAAACTTGGCGCCCTTCTCCCAGAGACGAAATCAGTAAGACACAACAAGCATTGGCATAGCCAATAGGTCTCGCTTATGGGATCCTAGCCATGCAACACATTATCCTGGGTGGTAGGCATTGAAGAGCAATTTGAAAACCATCTAAATGGAGGCATTGGCGGTGATGAGGCAATGCTTGGGTTCATCGTTCCTAGGGAGCAAGAAAGACATAATGAAGCGCGTCAACTCCTTGCTGGGGTAGTAAGCGTACATAATTCCAATATAATACAATTACCAACAAAAACACTGCGGATAGCTTTGTACTTCATAAAACTTTTCAGTTTGTTTTAAAAAATTCAAAACTTTGGAATGTGCATCCGTTAGCTTTAGAATTACATACTTATGTGTAGTGGTATTCTCCAGACATAGTTTTATTTTTCCAGCAGTCTTTCAATGGCATGAAACCACCTTTTGGGTGATGCAGTCTCCCAACTGGAGACACCTGGTGATATTCTTCCCAAAATGTGTGCTGGCTAAACTGGCTTGCAACTTAGCCCAAGGTCACACATGGTGTTAGCGTGAGCTGCTCAGTTCATGAACTTCTACAGCCCCAGGCTCTACACCCTCTCGAGGTGACTACAGGAAAACAAACGAGAAAAAAATGAATTACTCATCTCGGCCACTACCAGCAGAACACACTGATATCTATGCCCAGCAATATTTGGAGAGAGGATGGGGCGTAACACCCTGAGCAGCTGACTATGGAACTAGGGAACCTGGTTCGAGTCTTGGTGTCAGCCCTCCCCGTGCCTACAAATAAAACCAAGTTAAAGTAGCTGTTTCGTCAAGAAGCCAGTAGACATCAAGGTAGCGTAGACCTAGAACCAAAAATCAGTTTTTCCCAGCACACCAAGACTATCTGCCCCAAATGTTTACAAGCTTCCCTTTGCCTGGGTGAGTGGCACATACAGCAAGGCTCTTCCTGTGCATTCTGGTAATTGTAGTCTCCTCCATTAATAATGGGAACAGCTATAAAACGAGTATCAGAACGCAAAGAAAATGCTTGGGTGGATAAATTCCCGGAGAAGGATTAGGCCTTAGGCTCGGTATCCCTACAAAATTTGGGTAAACAAGCATTGTTCAGTTGGCCTGTGATACTGATTCTCAGCCTGAGCCATGGCTTCCCCTGACATAAAGTGGAACTGTGCCAGGGCTGGAGGGTACCAGTAGAGGGCTAATGGAAGGAAGCGCTGCCAATAAGCAGGGGATGTACGTCGTTACAACGTGATGTTTTACATCGCAGTACTTTACGACGCATGTTTTACAATGCAGGTCGTTACCACGACTTGCGTTTTTGGGGGCTGGATAGTGAATAGTTTAATTTACTATTCCAACTCTAGTCCCCATGGATAGTAGGGAACGAGTTGGATAGTAAATTAAAGTATTTACTATCCTGGAGCGCCCCCCTGCGCAATTCGTTGTTACAACTTGCGTTGTAAAAGTTGCGTCGTAAGGGAACTGCGGTGTAACATCCGCGTTGTAAAGGATGTTCCCCATAAGCAGGCCTTGGGAGCAGAGAGGAAGTCTGTCAGGGAGACTGAAAGATTTAAGCATGGAGACAGAAAAGTGAGATCATGCGAGGCTAACTGCAGGGAGCATGCTGTCGTTGACCCATGTGCGGTTAAGGGGGTTGGATATGTTACTGCAGGGGAAACAAGCACAAGCTTTAACGAAACATGCTACAAGTAAACACCAAGCTCTTTATAAAACTAATTAGATAAAATAACCCAATGCAACTCTATACTGCTTTGGGAAAAATGCATTTTCAAATTTAATTAGAAGAAGAAATAAATCTATCTGGGTGGGAGGTGGAACAATTATAGAACAATGGCTGCACTGAAAATAACAAGCAGCGATGGACAGGAGGGGGTGGTGGGGGGACGGCACGGGGAGATTAAGTGCAATGCAAAACCAGCCCATAAACTAAACAAGTGGGAGAGATTTGGTGCATGGAATTGGTGACCTCGGAACATGTCTGACATCTAATCTCAGTCTTTAACTGCTCCAAAAATGTGTTGGGATAAGAGCCCAAGACGATCAGGAAACAAAGAAATGCTGGGCGTGTTTTTACACTTAAGCCATCAGCTGTTCGCGAGCTGATGCAATGGAAAAAAAATAGTGCCCAGAAGAGTAATATGACATGTAATAGGACAGGAAAGGGGCAGAACAACAAACGTCAGGACAAATCACCACTTAAAAGCAAGGATTTCAGAACTGCACACAAAAGATTGAATGGAAAACAGTGGGCGTTCTCGAAGCCCACAGAGTAGATACAGCATGTCTTGAAGAGACAGGGTATGCACTGCCTAGGCGAGACCTAAAAAGGGTCAACTTAAACAGTAGTGGTTCCACTAGTAAATAATGGCAACACATCAATTTTTTCATGAATACATAGTTGGTGATTCCACTTGGGAAGGCAAAGGTGGGGCTAGATTGCCATCTAGTGGCGGTGATTACCCAGTACCTCGAAAACCTCCCTTTCGCCAGAAGAACAGCATGTTGTTTGAACGTGCACCCCTCTACTTTAGGGGTAAAAATAAGCATGGGCTACACTTCCTACTGAAAAATGATGGATTTTAAGCTTACAACATGCCTCCTCCCAAAAGGCAGTCATTTTGGGGCAATGGGCGTAACTGTTTTTTTTTCTTCATAAAGGAAGTCTAAATTTTGTGAAAATATCATGTAATTACCCAAAACGAACATAGCCGGTATCTTACATGAACACTGAAAGCAATGGCATACCCACCATGCAAAAGTCTGGTAAAGATACTGGTTTAAGCAGAAAATGTATTGCCTTTGTGGCTTAGTGCCCTGCAAAGTATTTTCTTCTGAAACGTAGGCTCACCAGTGCTTTAAGTGGGAATACAAATGTGCTGGTACTGCCAGTCCAGAGTAAAAGTGATGGTACTCTCCCATTAACTGTATTGTGAAGTGCTGAGAAGTGCAGGTACTCTTCATTTCAAAGAAGTGCAGGTATTCAGTAGAGGTCCATAAAGGCTAAGAAAAGTGTCCTCTGCTTTGTAATAGTCTATTTACTAATCAAAAGATATAGCTTGAAACATTGATCCAAGGTCCCCAAACCAGTTTGGAACCCATACTGCAGTTTGGAAAGAGCTCCATTATCTTTAGGGTCTTTACCTGCTATTTAAAGCTGTGACTGTCATAGTTCGCGCAAGGCATTTTCTGCTTGAACCAGTCTTCCGCAGCATAAGCGGTAAACATCCTTTACAACTAAACTTTTTCCACGCAGTACCTTTAAAACGCAGGAATTACAACGCAAGTTGTTACAACGACTTGTGCTGGAGACGCTGTAGGATAGGGAATAGTTTCATTTACAATCCAAAACCTTCCCTACTATCCACGGGGACTGGAGTTGGAATAGTAAATTAAACTATTCACTATCCAGCGCCCCCCAACGCAAGTCGTTGTAACGACTTGCGTTGTAAAACCTGTGTTGTAAAGGCATGCGTGGAAAAAGCATGCGTTGTAACGACATACATCCGCATAAGCTTGTGTAAAAAAGGTTAATGAAAGGGAAACAAATTGCAATTTATTCAGGTTTTCAATCTTGTAATGAGCAATTGTGTATTGGCCTAGGCAAAAGCTATCAAATATATGAAAGAACCTTCAGCAATGGTACAACCAAAGCTTTACCCAGATTCTAATGGTTCCAATTTCTGTATTTTGCTGTTATTTACAAAGAGTGTGAACAAGTCTATACTTTACGTTCCTCGAGATCCTCGAGTTTAGGCTAGTCAAAATGGTGCAGTGGGGAAATCAAAGATGCACTCGAGTGTTTGTATGGATGGCTGGGTTCTGAGAGTGGAGGTGGCCTGCTACTGCTGTGGTGTTGTGTTCTTTAACGAAGTGTGTCAACACTGTGGGGCATATTACCAAGCAATAGTGATAATTATCGCTATGCATGGTTAGCGGCTAAAATTATGTCGCCGTGCTCCGACAATTTTTACCGCTGAGATACCTTGATATTATCAAGGTTTATCTCAAAAGCGGTAAAAATCCTGCAAAATGCATGAATATCGCTGAAAAATCAGCGATATTCATGCATTATCGTGATAATGCTCTTAGCCATGTTATCCACCTTCCATTGGATAACATGGCTAAGATCTGCTCTGGGCAGGCGTTATCTTTTGGAGATATTCGCGCTTAGCGCAAATATTTCCAAAAGTAAGGCTTTGTTGATAATTGGAGATAGCGATCTTAGCGACTGTTTCCAGTCGCTAACATCTTGGCACGCCCACTTGCATGTCATTAGCAATAAATATCGCTGACATGCAAACTGGGCCTCAAGATGATCGCTATCTCCTACTAGCTGTCGCTAACTAGTGTTAGCGACAGCTAGGTAATAGGGTGATAAAATTATCGCCGCTTTAGCGGGAAAAAGTCCCGCTAAGGCGGCGATATTGGCCCTTGGTAATATGCCCCTGTGTCCGTTAGGTCAGGTTCCAGTGCCTTTTTGGGCAAAAATTGGGAAGCCAGAGTCCTGGTACGAATGTCATACCCAAAGGTATGCGACCTGCCATCAGATGACCCGAGGCTTGCCTTCCGGGGCAGAGTGGGCCCTGAACTTTCCGAATATTGGCAGTGGGTGCTGAGGGCAAAAGGATTTGCGGAAGGGACCCCCCATTTGGAGCGCTGATGGCAGCAGCACAAGGTATCCTGTACTGGGTTAAACCACACAGCAATTATGTGAATTGTAGCATAGATGGGGCAGAGTGAAGCAGAACACTGTCAATAAAGCAAAATATTAGGAATTCAGTGATAAACAGCTCAGTGAAGCATACCCAAGGTCGTGCTGACCTTGGGTATCAATGTGGGGTTTGGGCATGGGTCAAAGGATGCTTTTTCCTCTTGTTACCTATCAGGCCATTCTAGCTGCCTCTGAGAATTTTAAAATGTCCAAAATGCTACTTTCTTAGTTTTAAGTACACTCAGGTACAATTCCATTGCTTTATATGGAATAGGAATTCATCCAGGGAACTTCCGGAAGGACGGGATGTTTTTCTCTACTCTGGTAAACTGTCTCAACAATTGTATCTCCAGTGTATATTTCTCTCTTGTATCTTTAAAAGTTACACTCCCCCAGGTGAACGTTCACAGTTAAGGCTCTTTTTGAGCATAAAAGCCTAATAACTTTATCTTCATCGACTTGATTGTAGCATATTCTGCCTCATGTGCATTATAAAAATGTGATATCTTCAATCTGTCTTTCAACCTAGAACTTGTTACAGACAAATGGGTCTACCATTGAAAATGATCAAATGTACACCCACTATTACTTAGAATACAAAAACGTATCCCTCGTCAGTCTCCCTCACACAGGTAAGCCTGGTTTCCTAAACTACTTATCGAAACTTCATACCCATTCAATCTCGCTTGTGCAGACAAGTGAACTAATTCTGGTATTTTAAGAATATCTACTAACACCCTTTCCATATTATTGTTGAAACAGTGAGGGTTTTACTCTGCATTTCAGACTTGTTATGGTATGTCTGCATTGGTTGCATCTGCGTCCATCCGAGTGTGTTCAAGTAATGTTCAGTATCCCAGAGCTAGCATCAACATCAACATGGCCTATCATAGTTCTTTTCGATAAACGAATACCAATGTAACATGAAATAGCAACAAGGTACATCAACAGAAACCTGAGGTATTTAGGGGCACATTCACAAGAAAGTGGTGGAGTGTCGGTTAGTTCCTAAATTACTAATGCCACACTTGTCACTCTAGAAAAGCAGGAATGCGCCGTAATTACAATAATACAGCTCACCCGTCCCTGCAGCACAGATGGAAGTTGTTCTATTAATGATGATCCCAAATGCGAGACCTATTGGCTATGCCAATGCTTGTTTAAATTGTTTATGTGGAGGAAGGGACACCTTCCTGCACATAAACAATCATTCATGGCAATTTGCTGTTCTTATGTGTGCTGCACAGTGAGGCATACTTAGAAACAGCAAAAACGAGAAGAAATAAAGCATTTCTCCTCGTTTCGCCATGTTAAGGCCAGGTTTTCCCTGGTCTTAATTTTGGTGCTGGCTCATATTTACTCCATCTTTGTAAATAAGGGGCAGCATCAAAATCATTCGGTATTGAGGCGGAATGCCCACCGCAACACCCATTGCCCACCCCTTTCAGGCTAAGTATAGCGTGAAAGGGTGCCTTATTTAAAAGGCAGCGTTAAGCCACGTTAAGTGGCTTAACGCTGTCTTGTAAATAAGGCGAAGTCCCTATCGCCACAGGAACATTGGGGCATATTAGCAAGAACCTCGTTAAAATTATCGCTGTTTTAGCGGCAGGAAACTGCCGCTAAAACAGCGATAATGGGCTTGCTAATATGCGTTATAGAATTCCAATAGAAGCCCAGGTTAGATGTGCAGGACATCTAACCTGGGCTTCTATTGGAATTCCCTAAAACTGCAATAATTTTAATGAGGTTCTTGCTAATATGCCCCATTGTTTCGTTAAAAGTGATGATGCTGTGGAGATAGGGGCTTGTAAATATTAAGCCTGGGCAAAGTTCGCGAGGTTCTGCTACGTGGAACTCTGCCAAGTGCAAAACTGCGCTACGCGGAGCTCCGTGAGTGGCAGAGTGCATTAGATAAAATGCCGTTCGCTGTGATTTTCAGTGCTGGATGTTTGTCCGCACTGTGCAATCATCGCGAATGGCACCATGCACAGCGCAAGCGAGCGCTGCTTCCTTTCTGCCACTTGAGTCACTTTTTTACTCGAGCGGCAACTTTCTCAAAGCGAACGGACCGTTTCTCAGTGCGAGCAGTAGAGAACTTATGCGACCACTCGCAATGAGAAATCCAACCTCCCGCGTTGAGAAATCTCGCCGGGAGGTTGATTTTCCACGCTCGTACTCGCCAACTTGACGTTGACGATCCCGAATGAGGAAAAATCTCACCAGGAGGTGGATTTTCCTCGCTCGCCAACTTGATGTTGATGAGTTTTTCGAATTCCGCTAGCTCCGCTTAACGCGGAGTGTGGAAAACTCCACAAACTCTGCGAGCGAACCAGAGTTAACCACCCAGGGTTAGTAAATATGCCCCTTAGTGCTGTCAAACGAACATTTTTTGTCATCACATACAATATGAGTGTTCTGTAGTCTAACCCACCTCAAATACATTTTTACAAATATATTGTAAAATGGCACATAACCGCAGTTAAACTGGTCAAGATTTGGTAGGGTATGAAGTCGCTTTAGAGGAGGGTTGATAGGTTCTTCCCTGCGGTGTGCATGTGTGATGTTTTATGCACCTTGGGCAATAACATTTGCTCATGCGTCAGATGCATGGGCTAAGTCCCTGTAGATGTTTGCGCTGGGTATACAATTCTTTCTACATGCTGGCACGTCCATTTACCTGTGTTTTGTGCCCCCATTAGATTATTTTGCTGCAGAATCTGTTGCTACAAAGTTCCACCGAGAATAAATAATTAGGAGCCAAGAGGAAGTCACTACTTTTGGTTGCTTAATCTTAAAATACCCACTGCTCTTAAATGCAGTTGGACCCTTCTCTATCTAATTTATCAGCACCTTCACTCATATACTCGAGCCTCTAGGTGCAAAGTGATTATTTCCGTACTCCCACCTTAAGTTTACCAGCTCATGAGAGAACAGCCATGTTTTAAGTGTCTCCTGGACCTCTGGAGTTTTTTATTTGGCTCTTATGGAGCAGGAAATGACATGCCAAAGTTTGGGGTCTAGAGGTGTAAACAGATGTTGCTGGTACCAAGCACAACTACCTGATCCTTAATTAATTTTCTTAATTAATTAATTTAATTTAATTTTAATTAATTAATTTTAATTTTAAAATATTTATTAAGCGCGCTTATACCGGAACGGTTTCATGGCGCTGGACAGCTGTGAATCAGTGGAGGCAAGGATGGGGGCTAAGCTGCTGCAGATCTAGAAAACAGGAAGGTCTTGAGTAGTTTGCGGAATTCCAGGTAGGAAGATGAAGTCCTAAGTGCAAGAGGGAGAGAGTTCCAGAAGGATGGGGCTAGCACCGCAAATCTGGCCCCCCCGGACTTCTGCTTCCTAAAACGAGGGACTGACAGGAGAGCCTGATGAGTGGAACGGAGCTCTCTGGTCGGGAGATAGGGTGAGATGGCTTCGCAGAGGAAAGCGGGGGCAGTCCCCGACCTGGCCTGATACGTGATGCAGCCCAACTTAAAGAGGGCCCTCTCCCTCACCGGTAACCAATGCAAAGACTGCAACAGAGGGGTCGCATGGTTGAATTTAGGAAGGCCATAGATCAGGCGAGCCGCCTGATTTTGTATCAGTTGGAGCCGGCGGATCAGGTAGGCCGGCGCGCCATTATAGATCACATTCCCATAGTCAAGGCGCGAAAGCACCATGGCCATAAGAATGAGCTTAAGTGCGGCGGCAGAGAAGAATCGGGAGACCTTTTGGATTATGCGGAGAGAGAAGAAGCAGGCAGACACCACTGAGTTAATCTGCGTGTGAAGAGTAAGCAGGGGGTTAATGAAGATGCCCAGGGTTTTGACCTTGGGAACTGGAAGGGGGGGGGCAAGGGAATGGGGCCAAAAGGAAGGGGACCAGGGACTGCAACCACCCCCCGCCAATACCAGTTCGGTCTTGTCAGGGTTTAATTTGAGGTGGTTGCAGTTCATCCACCTTGGATGAAGAGCATGACCCTCTGGAAATTCGAGGCAGAGGAGGGGGAAGAGGAGAGGTTAAAAATAAGTTGGAGGTCATCGGCGTAATTAAACACCGAGACCTCCATCTGCTGTAAGGAAAAAATAAGGGGTGAGATGTATAAATTAAATAACAAGGGGGACAAGGAAGAACCCTGGGGGACACCACAGGTCACTCTCCGAGGTGGGGCAGCAAAGTCGGCCAGGTGGACAGCCTGCTCCCTGCCCGTTAAGAAGGAGCGGAGCCAGGCAAGGGCCATGCCCCCAATGCCCGCCGCCTCGACACGGGTCAACAGAATGTCATGGTCCACCGTGTCGAACGCGGCGGACAGGTCCAACAGGACCAGGGCCTGGGGCCGGCAGGTGTCGATGCCCTCCCTCAGTTTGTCCATCACCGAAACAACTACCTTCTCGGTAGAGTGCAGCGGGCGGAAGCCCGCCTGACGGGCAGAAAGGCGACCCGTGGATTCCACAAAGGAGCTCAGGGTCCTGGTGACATGGGCCTCTGAGACCTTTGCCAGATAAGGGAGAAGGGAAATGTGACGGTAGTTGGCAGGCAGGGAAGGATCAGTGCCTGTCTTTTTCAAAATCGGAATGATGACTGCCGATTTGTGGGCATGAGGAACGGTGCCAGTGTTAAAGGAGTGATTA
Source organism: Lissotriton helveticus (assembly GCF_964261635.1). NCBI lineage: Eukaryota > Metazoa > Chordata > Amphibia > Caudata > Salamandridae > Lissotriton > Lissotriton helveticus. The sequence continues at coordinate 647,855,041 of NC_136070.1, forward strand.
ATTAGAGTAAGTGGAGGAGAGTAGCAGTTAGAAAAGAGCTCTTTCAGGGCAAATGCCGGACCAATGTCCTGGGGGGAACCCGATTTAACCTGGGCCAGTAGGGGGAGGAGAGTTTCTCGAGTCAGAGGAGGAAACTGGGTAAAGGATGAAGCAGGGGGAGGGGGGTGAACAACGGATGATACCAGAGGTGAGGAGGGAATATTGGCCTTAATGAGGGCTATCTTCTCGAAGAAGAAGGAATTGAGGGAATTGCAGAGTGTTTGAGATGGGGGGATTTTTGGAATTACCCTGCCAGAAGCAGCGAGCTCGTGGACTGTGGCGAATATCTCCTTAGATTGATTTTCCGCAGCCAGGATTCTGCCAGAGAAGTACTCCGCTTTTGCTTTTAATATGTCTCTTTTATATTCGTTAAGTGCCGAGCAGTAACTTGCCTTGAGAAGAGGGTAGTAGGTACGCCGCCACGCTCGTTCGGCTCTGCGAGCCGCTAGCTTTTTGTCTCTAAGTGGGGGAGTGAACCATCTATTGGCCGCGTGGGCACGTTTAATAGTCACTCTCTTGAGGGCGACAGTGGTGTTGCACGCCTTTTGCAGCCAGTTGTTGATGGCTGTGAGCTGAGTGGAAAGGGATAAGCCACTAAGCTCAGGGCTAGAAGCTGCAAGGGAGGAGCAGACCGCAGGAAGGTCAGCCTTGTCCCACTTTCTGGCCCAGATGTTTTTGGGCAAGGGGGGTTTGGGCTGATCCATTACGGCCCTCTGGTGTAATGAACCAATGACTGAATTAAGATAATGGATGCATAGACAGGGCAAAATTTTGGGAATAGAGAATATCATGTTTTCACGGAAGCATAGAAGAATTAATTTTTTAATAAGCTGGCACCCTCTATAATTAACCTGTCAATCAATCAATCAATCAGTCATTTGTTAAGCACACTACATACCCGCGAGGGTCTCAAGGCACTGGGGGGGAGGTGGGGGCCGCTACTGATCGAACAGCCAGGTCTTTAGTGTCCTCCTGAAGGTCAGCAGGTCTTGGGTCTGTCGTAGGTTGAGTGGGAGCGTGTTCCATGTCTTGGGGTGAGGTGGGAGAAGGATCTCCCGCCGGTGGTTGTTCTTCGGATGACCGGGACGGTGGCAGAGGGGAGCTGGTGGTTGGGGGTGTAGAAGGAGAGCCGTCTGTTGAGGTAGGCTGGGCCGGTCTTGTGGAGTGCCTTGTGTGTGTGGATGAGGCGCTTGAAGGATATCCTCTTGTTGACGGGGAGCCAGTGCAGGTTTCTCAGGTGGGGGGTGATTTGGCTGTGTCGTGGTACATCGAGGATCAGTTGTGCGAGGCGTTTTGGATGCATTGCAGTCGATTGATGAGCTTGGTCGGGGCTCCCGCTTAGAGAGTGTTTCCGTAGTCAAGTCTGCTGCTGACGAGGGCCTGGGTGACTGTCTTTCTTGTATCTGTCGGGATCTGTATGTAGATCTTGCGGAGCATGTGGAGGATGTTGAAGCAGGAGGAGGAGACGGCATTGACTTGCTTGGTCATTGAGAGCATTGAGTTGAGGATGATTCCCAGGTTGCGTGCGTGGTTGGTGGGGGTCTGGGCTACCCCAGTGCCATTGGCCACCAGGAGTCGTCCCAGGCTGACGGGTTAGAGCCGAGGATGAGGACCTCCGTCTTGTCCGAGTTCAGCTGCAGACAGCTGATCTTCATCCAGTCGGCGACGGCCTTCATTCCTTCATGGAGGCTGGCTTTGGAGGTGATGGAGTCCTTGGTGAGGGAGAGGATCAGTTGAGTGTCGTCGGCGTAGGAGATTATGTTGAGGTCGTGCTGTCAGGCGACGTGTGCAAGCCGGGCCATGTAAATGTTGAACAGTGTCAGGCTGAGGGAGGATCCTTGGGGTGCACCGCAGATGATCTCGGAGGCTTCGGAACGGAATGGGGGAGGCGGACGCTCTGGGTTCTGCCGGAGAGGAATCGGTGGTCCATTCCAGAGCCTTGTCTCGGATCCCTGCGGGGTGGAGGTGTGCGCGTAGTGTGCGATGGCAGACGGTGTCGAAGGCGGCGGAGAGGTCTAGGAGGATGAGTGCTGCAGTCTCCCTGTTGTCTAGCAGCGTCCTGATGTCGTCGGTGGCGGCGATGAGGGCGGTCTCGGTGCTGTGGTTGCTATGGATTCCTGACTGGGAAGGGTCCAGGATTCTGTTCTCTTCGAGGTATCGGGATAGCTGTCTGTTAACGATTTTCTCGATTACCTTGGCCTGGAAGGGGAGCAGAGAGATGGGTCAGAAGTTCTTGAGGTCTCTTGGGTCTGCCTTGGGTTTTTTGAGTAGGGCGTTGATCTCTGCATGTTTCCAGCTCTCTGGGAAGGTCGCGGTTTCAAGGGAGAGGTTGATGACGTTGCGCAGGTGGGGTGCGATGGAGCTGCTTGCTTTGTTGAAGACGTGGTGCGGGAATGGGTCTGACGGAGAGCTGGAGTGGATTGTGCTCATGGTCTTGATGGTGTCATTAATGCTCACTCTGGTCCAGGCTAGCAAGGGGACATGGTTGATGGTGTGAAGAGGGTCTGTTGTGTTGCTGTCTGTTGGGCCTGTCTGGGTGTTGAAGCTGTTGTGGATGTCTGCTATCTTGCGGTAGAAGAAGGTGGCGAGGGAGTCGCACAGGGCTTGCGACGGCGGGATGTCGTTGGTGTTGGAGCTGGGGTTGGAGAGTTCCTTCACGATGTTGAAGAGCTCCTTGCAGTCGTGTGCGTTGTTGTCGAGGCGGTCTTTGAAGGAGGTCTTCTTGCCAGCCCTGATGAGGTGGTGGTGGTTGCGGACGGCGTCCTTGTGTGCTGCGTGGCTGTCGGGAGTTTGTTCACTGCGCCATTTCTTCTCTAGTTTCCGGCAGGCTTGCTTGGAATCTAGGAGTTCTGCTGTGAACCATCTGGCCCTCTTGCTGGTGTCTCTGTGGGGGGGTTTCTTCAGCGGGGCAAGGGTGTTGGCCCAGTCCTCGTTCCAGCGTCTGAGGTTGTGGGCAGCGACGTCGGTGTTTGAGGGTTCGGTGGGTGGGCTGAGAGCGAGGTTTGCATGTAGTTGGTCTTTGGTGATTTTGCTCCAGCGGCGGCGGGGGATCTGTTGGGTGCGGTGGTGTGTGGTGGGTTTCTGGAAGGTGAAGTGGATGCAGCTGTGGTCGGTCCAGAGGAGTTTGGTGGTGTGGCTGACGGAGACGTGCGGGCTTGAGGAGAAGACGGGGTTCAGCGTGTGGCCGGTGTAGTGGGTGGGCATTGTGACGAGTTGTCTCAGTCCGAGGTTGGGGAGGTTATCGATCAGGGTTGTGGAGTTGTTGTCGTCGTTGTTCTCAAGGTGAAAGTTCAGGTCTCCGAGGAGGATGTAGTCGGTGGAGGTCAAGGCGTGCGTGCTGATGAAGTCAGCGATGGAGTCGCTGAACTGGGGGCAGGGTCCGGGGGTCGGCAGACGAGGGTGCCTCTGAGCGTGGAGTTGGGGTCTGAGTGAATCTGGAAATGCATTTGTTCGGCGGTGCTAGTCGAGACCCTGATGCTGTCCTCAGACATTAGGGACCTTGTATGGTGGAGATACCTTTGGGTGCACCATATATTCCCAGCCATTACTGGTCACACCCTGGATCACATGTGAATCCAACATGAAACCAATTGGTCACTTTGACTTGATTTCCAGGGGTGGTGGGTGAGACAGTTGGATAAATGTCGCTGAAACTATTTCATGTTGGTGTGGGGGACAGAAGTTGTGGTTGGTACCTAAATGGTTTATAAACATGTCCTCACCAGCAACTGGTTGTAGGTGAGTGTATGTTGCAAATTTAAACTCCAATAAATGCCAGTAGACTATAGAAGATTAAAAAACAGCATGTCTTGTGAATGGAATTCCACTGAGTTTCAAAAACAAATCTTTACCAACTTTTGTTTGCAATGCTCGGGGCAATTTACATTCCTCCAAGGAGGGCAGAACATGTTGGTCAATTCCTCTTTCTGATCTGGAAGGGAGCTGAAATGCAGATGATAATATAGCCCGAACATAAGGACAATTTGCGCCCGAAACAGCCGTTTAACATTCTGTTCCTTTTTCTTTGATTGACCAGAAGCCAACAATGGTGTCCGATAGGCATTTCAGACCCCTTGAGGGTGCAGATAGGCGGAGCGTTTTTTTATCACAAGTCCACAGAAGTGTTTCCTAGTGATTTTTGTATTTGGCTCCCAAGCAGAGTGCTTGATCAGTTGGAGTTGGTGCTGCACCCAAGGTGGATCTCCTTTTAACATGGATGTTTTTCATCTCCATGTCCCAGTGATAAAAGAACTGGTGGAAGCTGGAAGCCGATGCTAGTTATAGTGTTTGGGCCTCTTCTGAAACCCATATTAAAAGTTTGTCTATTGGCCCTACCTGGTCAAATAATCTGTGCAGTCCTTACTGATCTGCCGTGTAAGAGGTTCGAGTTGTCCAGGATGATTGTGAGTTTGTTGCCCAAAGATGGGTTCACTTAGAAGATAGTTTTAAACCTTTCTTATTTTTGTCTCCTCTTTGCCCCTTCAATTTCCCTATGTGTCTTCATCTTTTATACACTCCCTGCAAATATGTCTAACAACATGGCCATTTACTCTAACCCGTGACAAAAGGATGTGCTAGTTGCCCTTTCCTTCTAGGAGAGTAGGATCCGCAGGAACAGACTCCGTATAGTTGGGCCGCATCAGAAGTAAATATCAGGTGTTCTAGGATATCTATCATTGCCTACTGGCTATTTAGCCTGGAATCAACTTACAGTAACATTTACATGACTTGGATTAGAATATCACTTCACTTTTTCAATCAATCAATCAATCAATCAATCAGGATTTGTATAGCCCAGCTGCTTCACCCGTGCACTGTGAAGCTGTGTACTTCTGTGAAGAGGAACAAACTGAACCAGAGATAGGCCTCCATGTTGCAGTCCTCCATTAAGAGTCAGTGAACGCCTCTAGGCATTAGACTACAATGTGTGTGCTCTGAACCTGCCTCGGCTCATCCCGGGAACTGAAAAGGCCAAACTACCTCGATGCCTGCCTTAAGAGCCTTCCCTAGCTGCTGCCTAGTCAACCCAAGAGACAATGCACCAAGATGGAGGCTGCTCTCTAAATCAGTAGCACCATCTCTTCTCTGAGATAAAACTGTTCCATGATTGTGGTAGAATTGCAAGGAGTGTGGTAACATTAAAGATCCCCATGGGATGACCTACTACCTTATAGTGGTGCTCTTCCTCTCCCCCTGGCAGCCCTCCCCTTGCTTCTACCCCTGTTGTTTTGCAGGCCTTCCCTTGTTTTACTGCTGCTTAACTATTGTATATTGTTTTCTGTGCTGACTCTGAATCTGGTGGTCTAAACATAAATCCCTCCTCAAGAGTAACCCTTGGCTGTTCGACCTCACTACCTCTGCAAGGCCGAAGCCCTAACAGGAGGAACTTGTCACTTCAGTGAGCTGCACATGGATACAAAAGTGTTATGTCTGTTTTACTTGTTTAGAATGCTGTAATGGAAGTTTGCTGGCTTGTGAGCAGAGCTGGCTGTGAGTCTCATGAGTCTGCAGACAGATGTCAGCAGTTGCTGCTGCTCCCACGAAGCAGTGGGCGAAGAGGGAGGCAAGGGGGTAGTTAAAAAAATAATTAAAAAAAACACCTGCCGGCCGCCGCCTCTCTTCCGTGTTCTTCATGCTCTTCCTGTCTTCTATTCGTACAGGAAGCAACAAGGCTTCCCTAAGCCAATCAGAACACTGCATGCAGCGTTGTGATTGGTCGACGCTCAGATGGCGAATGGGAGCCTGGGCATTGTCTCCACTCAGGCTGTAAAGCAGCCTGAATGGATAACATGCAAAGTACGCATGAATGTTTGGCCGGCCCCATACGGCCAGACAAATATTCTTGCACACTTAGGAGAGTGCCACCACTCCTCCCCCTACGCTACCCAACCCTGCCCCACCCCACAAAACTGCCTCGCACGGAAAAATACAATGATAATAACATGGTGTTATTATGATTGTATTATTCCTTTTTTGCCGTGCTGAAACGCAATGGGATGATGCTCCTGTGCCTTAGTGGAGGAGCCGCCCCTGGATGGCAGGGTCCTGTGACTGGCACGTCAGTTTTCGTTAGCGTGGGCCTTCTGGCTGCAATAAACCTTCACTTAAATCCTGCGATTAGTGTCCTGCGTATCATTATAAGGCCATTGCCTTATAAAGTGCTACTCCTGTTTTTATTCATCTTGCATATTTAAAAGCGCTCCCCCTGTTTTTACTCATCATGTACATTTGTGCAATGCTGCCCAGCACACGGGGGCATGTTTTACTCTACATGTTGTTGTTTGTCACATGGTGGTATGTTCCACGCTTTTACGATTTTAACAAATCAAATACAATTATTTTAAATTCTTTCCTGCGTATCATTAGATAATTGAAAAAGTGGCCTGTAGGGTTGGCTTGTGGATCCTAGTGATGATGCTCAGTTTGCGGATATAACCAAATGCAGCAGGTTTCCTGAAAGCCACAATTACCCAAAGCTGCATTTGAGTAACTGGAGGGGTTGCGTAATGTTAGCATGAGATGTATGACGTTACAACGCATACTTTTACAACGCCTACCTTTACATCGCAAGTTTTACAACGCATACCTTTACAACCCATAGTGCTTTTAGGCGCTGGATAGTGAATAGTTTAATTTACTATTCCAACTCCAGTCCCCGTGGATAGTAGGGAAGGTTTTGGATAGTACATTAAACCTATTCCCTATCCTAGAACGCCCCCCAGCGCTATGCGTTGTAATAGTTTGCGTTGTAAAAGTTGCGTCGTAAAGGCACTGCGTGGTAAAAGTTGCGTTGTAAAGGATGTTTACCGTTAGCATGGCCATGTTAGAACAACTCAAGTGAGGTGGTGCTAGGTGAAGGATTGTGGAGGCAGACAGTGCAGCCATCCCCTCAGTGTCGGGCACTCACAGGCATGCCACACTTGACATCACTTTCCAGATGGAACAGGAAGCTCAGCACTATGCATGGTGTGCAACATGGGCCGTCAGTCAGGCATCCCACTTGAATATTGCAACAGAGGCCCAGAGGACAAGTGCAGGGCTTAAGTCTCATCCCTGTGCAACCACGTGTTTGAACAGGAATCGGAATTATGAGTTGTGTAATCATCATCACACCCTGGCAGTTTTCGCCTGAACAATTGGGGCAGGTCAAACCTGTTGTAATTTATGGAAGTAAATGCCAGTAAAAAGGCAAAACGTGCTTGATTCAGTGTGTTAAATACCATTTCTCCGTGTTAGGCCTTATTAGGAAGTTAAAGAGTCAGAATAGGACATATTTACCACGTGGTAAATACCTCACCAATTCTGTCTAACTTATAATGAGGGCTATAGTACGGGGTCATGTTCTCTTGACTTGCCTCGTGATGTTTATTACCCAGAGTGCACCGTTCTACGGAGTCGTGGAAAGTGTTTCAGGCCTTACGTGGTCCATTTTGGAAAACTGGAGGGTATGCAAAGTGATATTATACATTTGGTAAAACTCACAAAAAGTATTTTACTAACAGCCAGAACTAAGGGCCTTATTTACAAGGCCCCTTCCTCGCCGGATCATCACTTTTAGTGATGTTCCGGTGTTGTTCGCTGTAGGGCCATATCTACATGGCCCAGTAAAGCCACCCTGTGTGGCTTTTCATGGTTTTGTAGACATGGTGTGAGGCAACACAGGGCAAGTCGTTGCGTTGCCTCACCCTGCGATAGGGGCACATGCCATGAGCATTTTATTTATTTATTTGTATTTATTTTATTTCTTTATTTTATTTATTGAGCTTTTAAAGCGCGACAGCTACCCAAAAGGGTTTCCCGGCGCTGAGATAATGCAACTAGCAGAAAGAGAAAGAAAAAAACGACTTAATTATTGATTAAAAAGCCAGGTCTTGACAGCCATGCGAAAGCGATTATAGCAGTCCTCTGATCGAATATCGAAAAGGAGGGAATTCCAAAGCTTGGGCCCCAGGAAGGAGAAAGATCTTCCGCCCATCCTGGCGAGTCTAAACTTAGGGACAGTAAAAAGAATTTGGGAGGAGGAGCGGAGAGAACGAGCAGGGGAATAAAAGTTCACTAAGTTTTGCAAGTAACTGGGAGCTAACTTTCTCCTAATCTTATGCATGTAACTTAGCGCTTTAAACTTCACTAGACTGTCCACCTTCAGCCAGTGAAGGTCACGAAGACGACCAGTGATATGGTCGGTTCTGCGACAGCCACTGAGTAGACGCGCCGCGGCATTTTGCACAAGTTGGAGGCGTCGAACGACTGCCTTGGTCGCCCCCAGGTAGAGTATGTTCCCATAATCCATTCGAGAGGTGACCAAGGCATTCACCACAGACCTCTGGGTGTCACTAGGCAGCATCCATAAGATCTTATTCAGCCAGCGCAAGATGGTAAAGCAGCAGATTACACACATGCTCCACCGGGGAAGGAAGTGGACCCAGCTCTGCAGGCCAGTGTCTAGGGGTCCAAAGGTCAGGTTTATGCCCAAGGACAAGGACTTTCGTCTTCCCTCCATTCAGTTTGAGTAGATTTTGATTCATCCACTTGGCGATTTCCCCAAGTCCAGACTGAAGGAGGGAGGTAGAGGCCGTGTCCGATTTGGAAAGGGAAAAAACAACCTGCGAATCATCGGCGTACGTAAACAAAGTTAATCCGACGCTGTCTGCAATGTGGGCCAAAGGGGTAACATAAAGATTGAAAAGTAACGGGCTAAGAATCGAACCCTGAGGAACACCATGGGGTTGGGAATAAGTCTTAGAGGTAGCAGTGTGAGAAAAAATTTGAAAGGTGTGATCAGAAAGGAAAGAAGCCAGCCAGTCAAGGGCAGGGCCTTCAATGCCCATGGCAGCTAGAGACTCAAGAAGAGTTTTGTGTGAGATAGTATCGAACGCCGCGCTGAGATCAAGTAATATCAGCGCGGCCGTCTCCCCTCTATCAAGCATTACGGTGGGTGTTCCCATGTAATACCCATGGCATTTGACACATTCCCAGATTTACGAGATTTCATAAACCTGGGAATGCGTCAAAAGCCTACGCCTCCCCAGGAGTGGTGTAGGGGAGGTGCAACGAGGTGCAATCATAATATTTCTTCTAGTTTTTTCCTCTTTTTGCACAAAAACAATCACCCCTAAAATGCAGACACCTTTGCTCAATGGCGCAAGGCTGCCTGCGTTGGCGCATGGCAGCCATTTGAGCGCCAGCGCAGGGGGAAGGACAGGAAGGCGCTGTATCTGATAGATACAGCGCATTCCTACCCTTTTTCATTGACATAGGGCAGCACAGCAGGAAGGCTTGCGGCGCTGCCCTATGTCAATAGAGTGTAAATGAGGTCCTGAGTCTTTATTCAGTAAGGAAGAATTTACTTATATGGGTTGAAAGGTAATAGTCCTAATTTGATATGTTTTTGCAAATTTTTTTGTAGGAAGGTATGATCTTTCTGCATGTGTACCCCCAACCCACTCTTTGCCTGGTGCTAAGCTGGTTTTCGACTAGTCTGGCTGGGATCCTGCTAATCAGGACCCCAGTCAATCTGCTTTCTCCTTAAACTGTTATGCTATGTACTTAGGTACACACTAGATTGGATACTGGGGCACCCTTGTCAGTCCCTAGTATATGGTACCCATGTACCCAGGGCATAGGTACCCCAGAGGCCTCCCATGGGCTGAAGCATGTATTATGCAACCCGTGAGAGGCCATGCAAAATGGAACTACAGGCCTGCCATTGCAGCCTGTGTAAGTTGGTGCATTCACCACTTAAGATATAGGTTCACTACATCTAAGGGTCCCTACACTTAAAACCTTAAGTCACCCCTATAGCAGACCTTAAAAATCCTGAAGGCAGGGTGCTTGGTTCTACGTGAGACGGTGCCACTGCATGAGCAGGACACCTCTGCCTTCAATGGAGTCCATTCACCCGGGTTGTTAGTAAAGCAGCCATTTAGAACATATATAGTGGCATTATGCGACCCCGTAATGACCAACTCTAAAACGGCTGAAAGTAACCATATTGTGTTTGGCGTCAAACATTGTGGAATCATACCCCCACACCGGTATGATTCCACCCCTCAGAAGCAAGCTTTGAGGGGTCCCTGGTGTTCCCGGTACCATCCTTCTATACCCGGGCTGTACAAAATGGTTGCTACCGACCAGAGACACATTTCTGCCCTCCTGCTGCTGAGCCAAGCTTGAGCAGATGAAGGTGGAACAATAGGCATCCTGTCACAGGGAGGTGTGACCACCTCCCAGACAGGATTTAGTGTATTAGGGCTGGGTGGCTGCGCTTGCCAGCGACCGAAAGTCTGCATGAGGGGCACATTTGGTGTCCCTGTGCATAGTCCAGTTCAAACCAGTTCTGGGAGCCGTTGGCCCCTGCTATGGCGCAAAACTGGACAAAGGACATGGGAGTAACCTCCCCACTGTCCAGACCCTCCCCTGGGAGGTTCCCCTGAATCTGTCCAACCCTCCTGTGGGCACAAAAGGACTTACCTGGCTGTAGGACCCGAGAGTCGACGTGAACAAGATTCTGAACCGAAAACCACTGAACTTCGACCGTCCGGACACTCTGGACTTCATTTGGCCCGACTTCATCTCACTCTCAGTCTGAAGCATCGTCTGTGCTCGTGCACCATACAGGCTCTGTTCAGGATATGTGGAGCATCAAGGACAACCAAAGGTATGTCCCTTGGAGTGAAGGAGTCACTCCCCTGCAACCGCAGGTACCATATCACGATTGACTGGTCTGCTGCTCCTGAGCTCCTATGGACTCTGAAGCTCCAGCAACACAGAAGGTGGGTTTCTACGTCCCTCGCGGTCCGAGCTGCCCTCTTACCAAGTTTGAGGCCAGAATCCTTTGTGGGAGCTGCAATACCCGTACCCCGGTGCACTGTGTTCATTTGCAGTTGCATATGCTTGTTGCCATTTCCCGAGCAAGTGCAGTGGACTCCGTGTAACCCCAACCTCTGGCACCATTTCCTACCAAGAACTCCGGCCTCTTTGCACCGAGTGCTCCGTGGGCTGCTGTTTGGTGAAAGTGCTCGAGGTACTCTCGTGACTCCTGTGCCTCCGGCATGTGAGTCCACTTGAGGGTAAACTTTGCTTTTCTTGGACTCCCCTGGTTGCTCCAGGCCTGCCCTGACTCCCCTTGCTTTGGTGAGTCTCCTGGACCTTGCTGGTCCGAACCATAACCTTCCTTGACCTTCGGGGTGGGTTGCCATTGCCAAGGCTTGTTGGTGCTCAAGCCAGACACTGACCCCTCAGCACTCGGCATCCTTTGTGGGACAGCTCATATCCTGCTCCTGGTTGTCCTCAACGTCTCCTGGTCCCTGTGGCTGCAGAGTCAAGAACCCCCTCAATGTACCTGAAGCATCCGACATCTGTGGGCATTCGTCTACCGAGCCCCTGGTCACTCCTGAGTGACCCAGACTCTGTCCCCTCTACTTTCAGATACTTTCCAGCATAAGCTCTTCTTTGAAGTCCTCCAATGGGTTCGACGGTGGTTTCCGACGTCACTTCAAACCTATGCACCCGGCACTTCTGGGATAGGTAACTCTGGTACTATGGTGTTCATGGGTGGGGTGGCTCTTCAACATCCTAATTTCCATGAGATTTCTTTGAAGTCCATTGGGAAGGGTCCTTAAAACATTAAAACTTCAACTGCGACTTCCCCATAGAATTGTACGGAGCAGGTTGTTGTGTTCCCACACTGCACCCGTCCTCCGTGGGGTCACTATTTACTCACCTTGGGTGGTTCCTTGGGGTCCCAGCGATTCTACATCCACTAGATACTGTCTTGACTCAAGTTGTGGTTTTTATACCACTATTTTAGTATATGGTTTGGTCTCCCCCTGGATTCCACTGTGTATTTGTGCTATTAACTATTGTTTCTGCGCTACAGTATTGAGTGCTTTGTGAGTATATTTGTGTAGAAGATACTGTGTCGTACTAGAGAGTGTTATATTAATAAATACATATTTGTATAACTACTGTGTGGTTCTCCTTTCAATTAACCAATACTATACGGTTGCATTCTGGTAAAACAAGCTGCTTAACATTCCTTCAAAACTAAGCCTGAAGGCCGCTCTCCACAGCTACTACTTGGATAGCTTTCTAAGGTTATCTTTGACCTCTTAAATCACCATAAGGGTTGTTTGGACTGGTGCAATGTTCCCACTTTAATTAGTGGACAGCATATACCAGGCCAACTTCTCACAATTTTCTACATTGTTGTATCGCCAATAGCAATATGCGGCATCCCAACATGCCTGTAGTATCAGGGTGAAGCTGAAGTGACATGAGGCTGAGACCGGAAAGTTGAAAAAATAGGCTTTTATTAAACGAAGTCCAATAACAGGATCACGCGGCTACACAGGAGACAGGCAGGACAGCAAACCCTCAACTGACCTTTGCTAGGCAACCCAAGCCCACAAGATTCCAACGAATCAGAGCCCCATTGACAAGCCAGGGTTCTGATAAAAGTTAAAGGATGAAAACACATACCCATATAATACATATCACAACACCCCCTTGCTTCCACAAAAACAATAACAAAAAACAACAATTAGCTAAGAATACAATCATGCAATTTAGAAGGCAACTTAATGGTACGGTGGCTGCGAGAGGATAAACACTCCCCCTCGAAAACCTGGATTGCAACAATGAAGCATGGTTGCTATGTACATCATAGACAAGGTTCCCACCAACTACGTGAGATTTGGAACCTGGTCCATCACTTCCATGTCCAGTAAGAGATGAAGAAACATTCAAATCTGCAACTTCAGAAGAACCATGCTCAATAACAGCAGGATCAAATGTGTCACCAGCATGGACATCATAGGCCAGATTTGAGTGATTCCCATCCTCTCTGTCCGCATATGTATGCCTGAAGATGTCAACTTGATCATTTGTGAGCTTCACCACACAATCTTTACTCCACCAACATCTCCCTTCTAACAAAACAGAGGGTTTTTAACCCTTACCACTCATACCGGAAGGGAAAAACTAGATTGCCTTTAGAGACCCTAAAAGGTTTCTTAATGAGGACCCAATCGTTCACAGCTAAATGCTCAACTCTGACTTGCTGTCGTATAGTTACTTTTGCATAAGTTGTTTGCAAAGCACCGTATCGCTGCCAAGAAATTGGTCTTCCCCCATATGTCTCTTCCTGACTAAAGCAGATCCAGCAGCTAAATTGAAAAACCACTCAGTAATAAGTTTGGACCTTGCTTCTCCTCCCCGAGTGCTTTTAAAGGAGTGACTCCAGTGGTAGAATGAGGCGAAGTGAGATATGCCCAAACCTTTTCTCGCAAAAATCAGCAACATCAACGTTGGCTGCAACAGCAGTTTGAATGCCTTACTTCAAGATACAATTGGCCCTCTCAACAAGTCCATTAGAGGACGAACTGTACAATGCAACCTGACAACGATTAATTTCAAACTTTTCCAATAAACTTGTCACTTGCTTAGAGACAAAAGATAGACCATTATCAGTTTCTATGGAACAAGGAGGGCCTTCAATCTTGAAAATACTCTCAAGAAAAGAGATCACAGTGGAGTAATTAGAGGCCTCCACAAACGAGTAATATAGCCATTTAGAAAAATAATCAATAGCCACCAGAAGATGTCTTTTGTCGTCCGGAAGAAGATTGAAGGGTCCAGAGACATCTAAGGCAATCTTTTCCCAAGCCTTTTCATGAAAGGGAATAGGAAATAAAGTATTCCTGTTCAATTTCCAGTGTTTATCTGACGCAACACATTGGGGACATTTTGCAACAAAACTGGCAACCTGTCCATCCAGACCTGGCCACCAGTAAATTTGTTTGAGCCTTTTACCTGTAGATGACATACCCATATGCCCCCTCGTGAGCAATGGCAATAATCCTCTCCCTCAAGTATAGAGGAGGCACAAACAACCCATTGCTTATGCAAATACCGTTTTCAAAAGACAGCTCATTACTGATTTGCGCAAAGCTCCTCAAATTCCCCAGAGAGTGCTTTGCTAGCAGGCCACTTAGTTCTTATGAAAATCTCCACCTTCTTCAACACTTCATCATTTCCCATAGCTGCCAGCCAATCGTCCTGAGTGATAGTTCCGTCAAAGACCGACACAACATCGACCAGACCAACTACACAGTCATTGTCAACGTCATCCACAATATCAGTATCACAAGGTAAGGGAAGACGAGATAAACAGCCTGCTCAGATATTTCTTCCACCTTGAATGTACTTGACCACTAGATCATACTCCTGTAATTTGGATAGTAACCTTACCAAGTGTGCTGAAGCCTTGCCCAAACCATTACCAGCCAACAGGAATACTAAAGTTTTGTGATCAGTGAATAGTTCACACTTCTTGCCCCAAATATGTGTTTTACATTTTTTGCACCACCCAAACAATTCCTAACGCCTCCCATCCAATGGTGCTGTAATTACACTCAGCCCCAGACCGAGCTCTCGAAGCATAAGCAATGGTGGTTCTCTTCCCCTTCAACCCATTGTCCAAAAACAGCTCCAAGGCCTTTGAGACTAGCCTCCACAGTTATGAAAGACTTACCACTAGGAACAAACGGGCGCAAAGAGGGAGCATTGACTACTAGTACTTTGACCTTCTCAAACACCTCATGAACTGAGTCAATCCAGTCAAAGTTCACTCCTTTCTTGAGCAGACATCTCAAATATTGAATCATTAAGGCATATCCTGGAACAAATCTAGCGTAGTATTCACAAAGGCCAAGAAAAGAACGCTGCGTATCCTTGTCAGTGGGCGGTGGGGCATTTTTAATGGACTCCACCTTGCAAAATCTGGGTTTGATCCTCTCCTCAGAGATGATATGTCCTCAACCTCCTTTACTAAAAGTTTCATTCATTAGGGTTCACTGTCATACCTCTGGACTGTAACACCTGCAAAAGTTTGTATGTGTTCATCTTTGGTTTCAGTAAAAATCAGAATAATATCCTGGAATACCTGCACATGCGGCATATCACCAAACAATCCATCCATAAGTTTTTGGGAAAACACTCGCTGCGGATGCCAGTCCAAACAGCAACCTCAAGTACTTGAAAGCACCTAATGGAGTCACAAACTCGGTAAGAGAATGAGGGTGACAATCAACAAGAATGTTACAGTTGAGAGACCTCAACTCCACGCACAATCGGAGATCCCCAGTCTTCCTTTTATCCAAAACGACCGGATAAATCCACTCCGAGACATCAATGGGTGAAATGATACCCTCAGATTTGAGTTTCTCCAACACAAGTTTAAGATTCTCCCTAATGCTGAGAGGAACAGACCTAACCCTGTGTACAACCGGCACAGCTTCATTCTTGAGCTTTATGCATTGCTCAAACCCCTTCACAGTCCAACAACATCCTTGAACACCCCAGGGAAGGACGCAATCATGCTAATCACTATGTTCTTCTATATATCCAAAGATAAAAGGTCGGTGGTAGGTGGTCCTAAAACAATGGGAGGGTCTTGCCCTGGGCGCAAACGGATCCCCAACTATGCAAGATCTTTCCACCCTACAATATCTCTCCCATTCAATGCCACATACACTTTAGTTTTAATCGTTCTGCCCAGGCATTCAGCAACACTCCAAAAGAAACCCAACAAGCCGATATCCTGTTCCCCAAAAGCTTTGGGATTAATGTCAGGAGTCGGAAGAAGAGTTCCGGTTAGCCACAAATTATAAAAGGTACGATCCGCAAGGATAGTAACAGGCACACCAGAATCCGCCATGACAGAAATCGACCTACCACCTTGGCTACGCGCCTAAACGCTCGGATGTCCTAACGTGCGTCCTTGCGCCCTTTAACTTCTCCCCGGCCATATTGCTGTCTCCTAAACTACCTACCCCTGGCTATTACGCTTGGCTCAAATTCCCTCAGGCATGTAATTTTTCATGTCCTGATGATGATCCCAATACTGTTTCTACGAAATCTAAACATTGTCGACCTTAAATGCACCGTAAACGTAATTGACATAATTACTAATGTGTAAAGTTGTCTCTCTATATATTGTTGGCTTGTTGAATTTCTTTACACAAGTTAGAAGCATTTCTTGTCCTGCCTGAGCTCTTTTTGTAAGTTTGTGTATTTCTGTTTATTTTCTGTCTTTTTGATATGTTGACTTGGACGCAGGATTGTGTCCCACTTTATTCTAATGTGTCCTATGATTTGATACCTTATTAAATCCTCTGTCCGACTGGACAGCTTCAAATATAGCACTGATTTCAGGCCTATATTCATTGTTTTCTGTGTGAATTTCCCTTGTCAGGGACTACTTTGTAATTGTAACGTACTACTACCCAAGGTCCCTGACCATTACAATTGGGTTCCCTTGTTGTTTAAACACAGTGTGGAGTGTGTGGCACTTCTTAAATCTTCCATCTTGTTATACCTCTGTGCTCAGCCACCCACACCAAGAACCTCAGGATCGCCGATAGAAAATTCAACATGACCTATTAAGTCAATGCTGTCACCACCTCGTGCTTCCATACCCCGAAGATGCGGAGGAAGATTTTCAAATGGCTCCAGTCAACACCTGGAAAACTGCCATGTATGCCCTGGTCATAAGCAATCTGGATTACAGGAACATCCTCAATGCTGGGACCAACAAAAATCTCACCAGAAGGCTGCAGACCAATTAGAACTCAGCAGCCAGAATCACTCTTAACTTCCAACATCGCACTCACATAATACCACACGCCACTGGCTTCCCATACACAAACAAGCTCAATTCAAACTCCTCACCCTCACTTTCAAGGCACTACATATTACTGTCCCAGCATACATCAACAATATCATAAGCTTTCAAAAACCTTCCAGAAATCTCCGCTGTCTAGAATCTTATTTGCACACATCCCACTCATATGGAAAACCAGACCCGGTGCTCGAGCCTTCTACATCACTCCTACCGTGTGGAATGAGCTGCCACTACACATAACAGCCTCCTCTTCACTTCTTGAATTCTGCAAGAAACTAAAAAACGGACTTTTCGTGTAATTCACTAGGCCATAAGTTTGACTAGGCTCACACCTGCTTAACGCCAGGATACCTTCCTGGGTGATAGGGCGCTCAACAAATACGCATAATATAACATAACGTTACATATCATCACCATCAAGGGAGCACCTAATATTAGCATTAGAAAATGTCTTTCCTTCTTGAACAATTTTTCTCTTCTTCTGTAGGAGTCAGGAAAGTGTGTCATGAGCTCCTCCATCACTTTCCATTGGTTTCTGTCATAACTGGAGAGCAGGCCAAGTGAGTTGGTGAAATGTCACTGTGTAGCCACTCCCACACATTTATGAATGGCATTAGCCATTTTCCTTTCCTTATTGAGCAGAAGCATGTCACCGATAACATAAGTGAAGGTATTTTCTTGTGCCGTGTACAACCTGGGATTCTGATGGCACCTGCACCGGATGTAAGTTGGAGCTGCCTTACATTTGTTTTCTATGCACAGTGTTACAACTAATGTCTTCACTAGGGGCCCAATGTAGGTAATCCCAGATTACCGATTCTTAAATACTGAATCATACCGATTCGGTATTTAAGAACAGGCAAATGGGATGTAGGTAATTTTACCAAAAGAATTACCGAATCGGTAAGTTTCGGTAATTACCGAATCGGTAAATACCCATTCGGTAATTGCCATTCATTCCTATGGGCCTGGAGGCCCATAGGAATGAATGCCAATTACCGAATCGGTATTTACCGATTCGGTAAAAGGGGGAAACATTGAAGGGTGGCAGGGTGTCACTTTGACACCCTGTTGCACCCCTCAATTGTGTATGGGTGCACATGTTGCAGACATACATGCCCTAAGGGCATGTATGTCTGCAACATGGCACTGTTGGAAAAGCAAAAAAAATGCTTTTTCCAAGGTTTTCATTATTTACCACCAACTTGTAGTTGGTGGTAAATAACGAATCCTAAAAGGGGGAAAGCACTCATTTGAGTGCTCCCTACAAAGCAAAATCGGTAAATTACCGATTCGTTATTTTAAGGAATCAGTAATTTACCGATTCCTTAAAATACCGATTCGGTAAATTACTGAATCAGTAAAATGCCCACCTACATCTCATTTCCCGAATACCGGTCAGTAACGGCCGAAATTACCGAATTTCGGCCGTTACCGACCGGTATTTGCCTACCTACATCTGGCCCCTAGGTCTTTGAAGATTTCCACAGAATACTTTACCCCTGCTTAAAAGCATGCTAAATGCTGGTCGGACCTATCAGTTTCAAGAGGCTTTTAATAAGGAGCTGCAACTTTCCATTGTTGTGTTCTGATGCACATTGGATGACCGCATGATATGGAGTTGTGTCACCAGGAGTTATGTGTTTAACAAGGAATGACTCAACTGGTGGGTACACATTATATTCGTCATAGGGGTTTGTCTGATCTTCCAGGGTTTTCTAGTCTTGATCGGTGTGCATAAACTGAGTAGGTGTTGAGGAATGTGAAGGTGGTGGTTATGGCATTGGTTCCTTAGGCTTTTTCTGTGAGATTTGAAAGGGCCTCAGTTCCTCTGAAATTACCTCTGCTAAGGTAAGATGGCTTATTTTTAGCATGGGCTGGGCTAATGCGGCAGGCCGTGCAAGGATGTGCCTGGAGACAGAATCAATAGGCCTTCTCTGCTATACATCAGGTCTTCAGTGCAATTTGGCTCTATTAGGGTGGAGCTTGAAGCTGGTTTTGAGGATGTTTTGGAGTAGATTTTGGCTGCTGATGGTGGGCATCTCAGCTCTGAGGATTGGGCTCTTGGATCTCTCGGTGAGGGGCTGTGGTCTTGGCCTCAACAGTTTTCTTGCATCGAAAAGCCTTTCAAGCCAAACAGGCAGATTCATCATGGTCCCTCGTTGAGCGGTTGCAGGTTAGGCGCTGGTTCGGATACTGGAATTTACTACTACAATTTAGACAAAATGTGAAAAGTGTGTCCTCCAACCCCTCCCTCTCATTATTTATTCTCCTACGAGCTTGCTCAAGGCTTTTTATTTGATTCAGCTCTGAAGTGGTCTGTGGTGGTACCTGTTCTGCTGAAGGGATCAGCTGCGTCACAAAGATCTCACCTGTGGGGGTTGTCATTTGTCGATGGTGAATATCTCATGTGCTTCTGGTATATATAGCCAAACAGTCACAGAGCAATAAAGCATACGCCTGAAACCAATCTAACATGGAGTCTATATCCTGGTGCCTTTTAGGTTTAGGAAGCAGGATCAAGAGTCACCTCAAAACCAAAACATCTACTTCAAAGACAAACATTGGCAAAGCAAATAGGTTTTTTCTATGCAAGACTTATTGGTGTCAATGTTCTTTATTGATGTTGCACAGCAGCATGGGCAGCTGTAATCGGTGCCAAGCAAGTGACGGTGGAGGGCGGCATTATCCACTATTGAGACCCCGAATCTGCGGCGGTAAGATGTGAGAGCGGAGGCCGAGTGTTACTGGAGGACGAGACGAGGTGTTCCCGTCATCCGCCCTGCGGGTCGCACCGTTAAGAGACCTCTGATGTTGGTGGATGGGTGACTCCCACTGATGCAGAGGGCCCCCCTGACATTCAGAGTGTGTGCCTCCGATGATTCCTGGACCCCCGGGGACTCAGCACAGGCTGACCAGATCTCATCTGCCTGACCCTAAGATGGCGGCCATTGTGCACAGAGATCATTGTGCCCATTTACCTGGGTCTTGCCTGACTCCAAATGGCGTCCAGCTTTCAACTAATGACTATGAGACCCCATCTAAGCATGGGGCCTGTTATACTCTACCTTCTTGGGCCGCCCCCGAGGATTTTTACTTCCACTGCTGATCTGGCAGATCTGACCCTCCTACCATCCCCCTATGTTTGCATCCCCTATGCTTCTGAGTCATTGAGAATTTTGGGACTGACTGAACTTAACACCAAGGTCACAACCCACTTGCCTGAACTCAGGATGGCCGCCTCAGTTGGTCTCTCCACGATGCTCCACCACTACTGGACAATAGACCATCGACCTGATCTTAACCACATCCCTCACCTGACCTTGATCCTGTTCTCCCTCAAGGACATGTACTCTTCAAACTTTTCCTTGACTGTGGGGACCCTGCCATTTGACCGATGCCCTGTGGAGCTATCTGTTAGATGAAGAGGAGATGGGTTGTGGATCCCCCCTCGGCCGTCACTTACCCAGCCGGATTTTGGGCAAACGTTACTTCGTCTCTCTGTCGTATTTCCCTCCTACCCCTTCACCCTACCCCCTTCCCCCTCTACGCTCCCTTCTTCTTGCCTTCTATCCCTTTAATGTTTTTCTGTTGAGACCTAACTATTTAACCGATGCCCGGAGGAGCTACCCGATAGCTGAAGAGGGGATAGGCTGCGGATTCCCCCTCGGCCGTCACCTATCCAGCCGGACCTCAGGCAGACTTTCCCTTCATCTCTCCGTTGTATCTATACCCTACCCCTTTCTCCTCTATCCCCATCCCCTTCCCCTTCTCACTCATTTTCCTTATCTTCTATGCTCCTTAAATGTTTTTACTGATATCATTGGTAACTTGTAACTGATGTAAGTTTGCAACCATGTGGAACCTTATGTAAAGCGCTCTGATACCTTCGGGTCTAGCCAGCACTATATAAAACTCTTTAAATAAACAAATACAACACGGTTTAAAGTAAATAGAAACAAAGTACTATAGTGTGGTCAATGCGGGCTGCGCCATAATGCTTTTTTTAAATTTCCTTTAAGCCATGATGCTCAGAGGCCCCCGATGCTGTGCAACATCTTTTAAAAAACATCGACACCACCACAAGATCTCACATAGGCAAAACCTATTGGCTTTGGCAAAGCTTTTTTGTTGTTGAGCTGCCTACCGGTTTGGCAGATTATGTCTCTTCCCTTGTGATTTGTTGAAAAGCCACTCATTGCGGTGCTCCTTCTGCCTCGGTCTCTATGCTCCGTCAGAAAGCGAGGAGGGCTAGCTAAAGGTATGCACGCTGCCGGGTGATGGGCTGCTGAGTGGAAGGGCGAGTGGTAATGGATGGTGCTCATTAGCATAGATTGAGGGGGATTTCTAGTGTAGTAAGTGCATTAACCTACTAAGCTGTCATACTAGCACCAGCAGGTAACAACGCAGTAAACATCCACCCTACTGAGCTGTCACTTTGGTATAGGAACCTGCAAGCTAGAGGTAGTATGGGTCATATACAACAATCCAATTCCCGCCTTCCTAGCTCTCCTATTAGCATCTTCACAGAGTCAATACCAGAGGTCTATTAGTCCGGTCCAGAAGAGTGAGGGCCTGATTCACAGAACTAACTTAAGACAAAATCCTAACCTCACTACCATTTTGGTATTCACAGAAGGCACTTACTCATTGATGAGTAAGTGCCTTCTGTGAATACCAAAATGAGTAAAATTGTAAAATTGATACTTGTATAGCGCACTACTCACCCGCAAGGGTCTCAAGGCGCTTGTACGAATACCGCTGTGGAACCCATCCTGGCTTTCCCTGTGAGGTGTCCACTCCTGGGCACCCCCAAGGTGGAGGCCAGGCATCCTTAGCGTTGTGGGGGCCGTTGTGGAGATTAAGCAAGCTATTGCCCAGAGTTGCAGAGTGGGACTCCATGATTGGAATAGGCACCGAGGCGAGAATGATCAGGTCCGTGGAATTTTGAGCCCAAGACCCGCCGAGGCGGGGAATTGAACCCTGGTCCCAGGCTAGACCTTTGCATCAGGGTCTGCCGCTCTATCCATTGAGCCACACTTCTCCACAGAGTAAGTGCCTTCTGTGAATACCAAAATGTAAGTTTAGGATTTTGTCTTAAGTTAGTTCTGTGAATCGGGCCCTACGTCCGGATCTCACTATATACAGACCTTCCAACTCACACGATATTGGCTCCCTTCACACGGTCGCCCGGCGAGCAGACGATGTCACACAGTGTGAACAGAATTGACTGGGAAACTCCTGCAGAGCAGGCTTCCACCCAATTGTTCAGAGGCTGTGGGCAGCCCACGCCTAATAGGGGTTGTGAAACTTCCCTAGGACATCAGTGGCAGCCTCAGAAGTTGTGTTTTTGTAGGAGTGGGAAGTTGGTGAGTTAAAGTGCCTCAGGCTGTGCTCTGCACAAAGCCCCGCCCTCTCAAAGGCCCCTCCACAGACTCACGGATTGTAGTATCACCTTACCTCTGGTGTTCATTTCTGGTTTCCTCCTCTCGTGCGTCAGTTGCATTGTTTTTTATCACACCTTCCTGCTTCACTCTCCACGGTATAACCACCTTGATGACGGTAGCTTGCCCGCCAGCAGGAACATGTTCTGTAACCTAGACTGGTGGGATAAGGCACCGGATCCAGAGATGCACACTGCACGCTAGGATCTAGTCCGTGAAAGTTAGCTCAATGGATAAGTGTACTGCCTCAACATCTGTACGTAGACTGCAGGCCACAGCTGCCGATGCCAGTCAGATAGCTCACTGGTTAATGCACCTGCTCTGGAGATGCCAGTCAGATAGCTCACTGGTTAATGCACCTGTTCTGGAGATGCCAGTCAGAAAGCTCATTTGTTAATGCACCTGTTCTGGAGATTTGAGATGTAAAATGAAGGGTCAAAAGTTTGAATCGCAATAGGACAGCTCAGCAAGAAGTACATTCTTGAGTCTGTTATTAGGTTCTGAGGCTCCAGGTCAGGTGTGTGGCTTGGTCTCTGTTTCCTTACCCCTGAAATTAGCAGACTGAGAAACAAGCACCAGGATGTTTGCG
Organism: Lissotriton helveticus; assembly: GCF_964261635.1. Classification (NCBI taxonomy): domain Eukaryota; kingdom Metazoa; phylum Chordata; class Amphibia; order Caudata; family Salamandridae; genus Lissotriton; species Lissotriton helveticus. Next base: position 647,877,797 of record NC_136070.1, read on the forward strand.
CCAACCCCACCTTCCTTCATCAAAACGCCAGCGAGAGGGGAGGAGGATAGTTAAGAAGTATAGAAATCTGTTGGGTCTAATGAAATGCTGCTCAGCGGGGCTTTAATTGGGATGAAAACGATGGGAAGGCATTAAAACAGGCGTGGCCTAAGAAGCTTATCTATGAAACTTACAAGAGTCCTGGCCTGATACATGTGAAATAATACCTGTACCTGACAAATTCACAAATGGCCTTACAAGACATTCAAAATGTGCAAACAACAAGACATGTAATTAACAGTTTATTATGTACAACGATTAGTCTGCGCCGTAAACAATTACACACTGGTAGATTTAAAAGTAGGCATCACGTTAATCGCTCACAATTGTCACCCTTGGGGAGTCCAGCGTAAACCCCGCAACTCGACTGGAACGAAACAGTACATTCAGTAGTGGAATATTAATCGTAGACTAATTTAGCTCGCTCCATTTGTCACGTAGCAGACTTTAAGTGATATTACTTTGCAGCTTCAGCGTGTGACAGGTTGGCAATTTGTAGGTCGAGGACTCGTCGCACTGCTGTAAGCACTGGGCGGAGCTCCAAAGATTTTATGTTTCTTGTTTTTTTCTTTCAGCTGGAGAAATAGAGGGCCCATCTGCATGGCTTGGTACTGCCAGGCTGTGACCCACATAGACCCCTCCTGCTGTGAAACCCTGATATTTTGGTCTTCTTCCATGTTATACCCTGAACGTTAAAAGATCTTTGCAATGAAGAGGAGAACACAGGAAACAACATTGGTCAACTCTGATTTTTAGGGATTGCCTGTCACAGCTGAAACTGTCTGGTAGCGAAATACCTTTTCTCTTGTAGGTTTCCAAATCTGGCTTACAGCCCACCCATTGCTTACCATTGGTTGGCTTTATTGTCACTCTTGTTTGCTTGCCTCTTATTCAATTTATTTCCTCGTCTCATCATGTCCGCCTTATGCTGTTCACTCTGCTGGAGCATAGAGTCCACTCTTAACCATCCTTTCGATTGTTTGATTGTATTCTTCCACTGCTCACTTTTAGGGGACTGCTTTTTATTTTTGTTTAAGCACTACACGAGTGCATGTGTTTTCCAGCTCTATCACATGTGTGATTTTCCGCTGACAAATAGCAGCCCTTGCATTGTATCTCTCTTGTGTGGTTCTCTCTCTCCTTCTCCTACAACCAGAATTCCCTGTGTACTTCTCTCCCTCACCCCCTGTGTTGCTCTCTCCAGTGTGTACTGCTTTTCCTTTCCTCCCAGACTACCGCGCCAACGAAATGATACAGCTGCATCATCACACATTTGATTTCTTTTGGCAATCAGACAAAAATGCTTCTTTTGGATGCCATGCAGCATCGCCAAAAAGTAGTGGCAAAGCCAAAAGACCTCAAAGTTGAGCCCTATTTGAGCTGCCAGTGTGTTTTTTGGGAAGCTGGCAGGAGTAACGCAAAATATTCTCCCTATATTTATGGTTTCATTTGGGAAAGTAGAGCAGTTCGACGCTCTTAGAGTTCACAATGTAGCTGTTCCTATTTCCCAACTGTCCTGGCAAGAGAATCCATTGCATTTGGCAAGTGTGAATATATGTCGCATCAATTTAGGTAACAGTCCATTTTCCAAATGTTGGAAAGCACCATTTACTTTTCAGTGGTTGCAATGTGAGCCTGAGGCACAGGCAAGATGTTAATGATAGTCTCATGCACCCTACTTCCCAACTCAAGAAACACTGTGGTTAGAAGTATCCATCAGAAACCCGATTCCTCTCCTTGTGAATATTTTCCAGGCAACAGACTGGATTCAGAAACTTTAAAGCACTAACCATGCACGCTGGTAGGCGGCAGTTCTGGCAGACAGGGGCTACTGGGTGCCACTGTAGTGGGTGAGGTTTGCCACTGGTGTCCTTCCCGCTATGGCTTTTGACCAAGTGCACCCTTTCAGCACTTGACCTCTTAGCAGTGACATTGAGCATAGAAAGGCTTGTCAGGGACATAGTGGGGGCAGCAAGAGCCAACAGACACAAAAACATATTGTGGGCCCAGTGCTAACCATTTGGTAAAATAAAGAAGTTTAATCACACAGCTTAATGTAATATTGCACACAGCAATTAGGGTTCTTAGACAAACCCCCAGATTCATCATTGTCCCGTTTTGCGAGTCCTCAATAGCGATTAAGGAATTGCTATTAAGGACTTGCAAAACGGGATTCATGTAGAAAAAGCAATTTTATTAGCGATTTCTACAGCTTCCTTTTGCGATTAGCAAATTGCTAATCGCAAATAAGGATTCGATTTCAAGGGTGCCAGGGGTGTCCAAAGGACACCCTGTAGCACCCCTGAAATGTCAATGTAGACTGATGTTGCGCACACACATGTCCAAAGGACATGTGTGTGTGTAACATACAACTTAGAAAAATGCACTAAAGTGCATTTTTCTAAGTTTTCGCTATTTACCACGAAGTCAGACTTCGCGGTAAATAGCGGCCAAAAATATCGAATTCGCAATTTAAAAATGGTTAATGAATTGCATTTAAGGAATCTCAAATAGAGATTCCTTAAATGCAATTCCTCGCAATTTCGCTATTAGCGATTTTTGCATTTGGGATGATGAATCCCAGATGCAACAATTGCGCTTGCAAAGGGCCAGATTCTCAGAATTTGGCCCTTTGCAAGCCCATTTTTCAATGATGAATCTGGGTGAAAGAGTTGTAACCTTGTTTGCGATCTTCAGTGAAGTGCTACACCCTGTGGTGCTTTGCCCTGGTTGCTCATTTTTGGTACCTTCCGCCACTAACAGAGTTTGAGTTTCTTGCCTTGAACTGTGCCCTCATCAGCAAAGGGTTTTGATGACCTTGTGAAGGCATGCTTAGTATTCTAACTCCAGTCCTAGACCATATAGTGAAAATGAAACTTTCCATAAACTAGTTCCGTAGGCTTATTTACTACTGTAACACCAGTCCAGCCATATTTTGGTAATGTTAAATCTTCCTCAAACGTTTTAGGAAAAGTTGGTAATTTTAAATTGTGAGAAGTGCTGCCTGAGGGTGCCGTTGAAGAAGAAGAAAAACTCAGAATACTTTGTACAACCCCTGTTGTGTAATTCGGAACAAGGCATTGGTTAGACACCTGCTCCAAACGTTACATGCGCACAGCGGTCCAGTTCACTCTCATCACATCACGCTCACATAGTATAAAATCATTATGTGTGTATGGTAGAGTTATTTCTGCTATTACAGTCTCATTCCACTCACAGTTTAGCCCTGCAGTTAGCTACGTTGTATAGTTGGTTTCAGCAGTGCCGGGCAGGGATCCCGCTCCAGCGGTTCTTGAACTGCAGGGACTGCGGTTCTGAACTCACTCATGGGTGGGCAAGATATATATGGAAGGTCTAAAGGTGAAACTTGTCTGTAGAAGCGGTGGCCTCCACAGGCTGAGCGCAGATAGCATGCTTGGATGACTGGTGTGGCTCCAGACCAGTTATCAGGTGGGTGTCTTCAGCAGTTGCAGCCTTCAGGGGTGTCAGTGCTTCGCCTTGGCAGCAATGAGGAATCTACTTATTGGACGTCGGCAGCACCAGTCTCTTAGGCACATCACCATGATGCCAAACACACACTGCGCTTGGCAGTGTCAAGTCTTGGCAAGAACCACTCAGGGAGACTGGAGGCCTATGTGGGTCACTCCTGGCTTCACTCGCTTGTAGTTACTTGCATCCTGTGGTTATTCCGCACATCGAGAACATGCTCAGCTTCTCCTCCTGAACAGTCAGCCTGCAAAGTCAGGGACACTCCCTCCCTTTATCAGCAGGCAAGCAAGTTACTAGTAAGCCTGGGCGGACAACTATGCTACGCTAACATAATTTGCGCTACTTCGCACTAAGCGAATTGCACGTAGCACAGTGCGAACACGCGTAGTGTAGCGGTAATTTTTTGCTTGCTTGCGGTCCTCAACGCCAAGCTGGCGATCGTGAGCAAGCAAAATTGCATCCCGGCGAGACTTATTCCTCATTATCGATCAGCAACATCAAGTTGGCGATCGCAAGTGTGGAAAATAAACCTCCCGGCGAGATTCTCAACGCAGCGAGGTCAGGTTTCTCATTGCGAGAGGTCGCATATGCATACGATCACGCGCGATGAGAAACTACCAGTTCGCACTGAGAAAGTTGCTGCTCAAGTAAAAATCTACTCGAGCAGCAGGAAACGACAGCTCGCACTGTGCAAGATGCCATTTTCAATGATTGCACAGTGCGGACAAGCATCCGGGAGAGTGCAATCATAGCGAACCGCACACTACGCAGTTCGCGTAGCGCTACATGTAGCTCACGAAGTGCACTTTGCGTAGCTACGCATAGCGCTTCTTTGCAAACTACACCCAGGGTTAGTTACTAGGATCTCAGCAGACCCTTACCTTATCCCGCAGAAAGAGCAGACTTCAGGTGATGTCCCGTCAGCTTTGGAAGACAGTCTCACAGCAGTCCTTAGAGTACTCAGCCGGGCAGTGCCTTTTTTGGTCATGAAGAACGAAATGATTACTTACCTGTAGGAGTAGCTATGGGCATAAAGCTCCACCCACTTTCCGCCCATCTTTTTAATTGGCCCCTGTCCTTTGAAATTGGTGGCTTTTCATTGGTCAATAGGCTTAGTTGTCCCTCCTTAGTACCGCCTTGTCTGTTCTTGTAACCTCCCATGAGGACAACCCGTTACTTGTGTTACTCCCTAGGTTTTAATTACAGCCTCAAGGCACTATTTTCTTAAAAGGCTATAGGCAGGACACACACTGTCCTAAGCTAGGCTGGCAGTGGTTACTTCACTCACTAGAACATCTCACATTTCTATGATACTGTCTATAAATTTCCCTTCATCCACTCCACACAGAGTACAACCTAATCCAAAATTAATGTAATAATTATTTTGTCACATTTTAAAGCTTCTAATTGTATATATGGACATGGCTATTTGAATGTACTCTTAGTACTGTCTTGCATGCAATGCATTATGGGCAGGGTCGATTTACCATATCTTCTGACGGGTACAGTACCATATGTGACCAAAAGATATACCCTTTTGGCCGCATATGATGCTGCACCCTATAAAATGGCTAGGTAAAAACATTGCCATTTATAATGCCAAGACCTCCAACTTTGTAGACAGGCAGTGCTGGTGCCTTGCTCACTAGGACCCCTAGGAGCAGCTTGCGGTACTGCATCTAGACATGTAGTGCTGGTGCCTTGCTCACTAGGGACCTCTAGGAGGAGTTTGTGGTACTGCACCTAGACATGTAGTGTTGGTGCCTTGCTCACTAGGGACCTTTAGGAGCAGCTTGCCGTACTGCACCTAGACATAGTGCTGGTGCCTTGCTCTCTAGGGACCTCTACGAGCAGTTTGCGGTACTGCACCTTGACATGCAGTGCTGGTGCCTGGTTGCATTATTATTTGCAACACCAATACCTCAAACTATCAGTAATGCACACCTAATGCCCTGCAAATGCTTGTTTTCTTTGACTTGAAGGAACTTTTGTTTAACAAGAAAGACAGCGAAGGTCAACTTTGGTGCCGAAAGCTCCGCATCTCTGGGGTCTGGGGTCAGCCTGCCCGCCTGCCCACCCCCCCGCCCCGCCCCGCCCCCCCCCACACTCATGGGAACTTTTGGAGACAAGGCCCTTTCTCAGGGCTTGCCTCTTACTGTGTCTTTTGGTCTCGACATGCGGGATGCCTTTTTGCTTCCCTTTGATCACTGACACTTTCTGCTTCGAGGCTGCATTCACATGCTTAAAGCCCAAAGACTTCAGCACAGCTGTGGTGTGCCCTTGGTATATTGGCGCTTAGTAGGAAGTTTGATTTAGAATGACCTGGCGGCGTCTGTAATTAATCCATAACTAACATTCGAGAATATCCAAACCTATACATTGTGTTATCTATCATAGGTAATGGGTGACAAGGGCTAAAGAAACCGCACATGTCTAATTTCGAGTACGTTAGGCACTCTAAATCAGGTACATATCAGAAATAGTCGGACTTCAAAAATAAGGTACACTACAACTGGTGCACCTATGACCCTAATTTAGAATCTCGAATTATCATAACGAATAATGTACAAATACACGATAAATCATACCCTAAATGCAATCTTTTAATTGTAGACTCTGCTAATGTCGAGAGTTAAGAATTAAAAGAAACTAATCGTGGCCAAATATATGAACAAAACTACCTCCGAAGATCCCACCTCCATCTGAACTAATAAAGGTTGGTGTAAATATACAATCTCGACTTTCTCTGACCTTTAGGAGAATCTATCGAATAAGGAATATAATCTAGGTTTGTCTTATTAAAGGTGATCAGAAATAAGAACTACAGAGAAATATCTGCCTCATCTGTTCCTATACGTGAAAAGAACCGCCCAAAAGTGATATATGTAAGATAAAACTGGGGTAAGAGCCGTTTTAGTGTACTGAAGATTAGTAGAATAATATGTAGGACAAGTGATACATTCTGAGTTTATTTTATTCAGAGGAACCAACAGTGGAAGCCTCAACAGTACGATCGTTTCAATTGGCTATATATACCAAAATAGAGAATAGTCCCCAAAACCACACCTCTACAATAAATCTGGGGTAAGAATTGTTCTGGCTTTTGTCTATCATCTTGGCAATCTATGTGCACAAGGTGTCAAAAATAGGTTTCTAAATTATACATTTCTTCTTTAGGCATGTTTTTAGATTTATCTCTAAGGAAAAGTTATTACCTATTAAAAGACATTGGACACAGTCAGGTGTTCTCGAACTTAAGGTAAGACTACAACAGGATAAAATCATTTCCCTAGGAATCCTGAGTAGATAATGTAGATAAAATCTGAACCTGATCAGAACCACCCTAGTACGTCGGAAAATATGGTCCCTTATCTGTCCAAAATGAGCTAGAGGTTGGGGTTGTAGTGGACTGATGTCGTACCTTGACCAACTAAACTTAATTTTATATATATATATATATATATATATATATATATATATATATATATATATAAAAAATTTGAGCCCTTTACCCTTTTGACGCTACTTGTTTTCTGGTGGAATATGATGTCTCAGAACTAATGTACAAAAGAATTTGACAGATGTAATACTAGAGATTAGATCAAATGTCCTTCAAATAAAGTCTAGTTACAGGCACATTATATTTTATTTATCCCTTTGATGTTACTTGTTTTTTGGTGGAATGTGATGTCTAAAAACTAATGTACAAAGGAATTGTTAGATGTAACACAAGAGATCAAACTAAATGTCCTTCAAATAAGGTTTAGTTATAGATACATTACATCTTGTTTGTAATTGCAGGTACCCTGTACACATACAAAGAGAGTAGAGCGAAACTCTTTCTGGTTTGGTCCTGAGGAAGGTGGTCTGAACCCACCGAAACGCAAGTAGACCTGGCGTGGATATCGCACAAATAATATGTGTGTTACCTCAGCTTTAGAAATAGTTTTTTTGAGTTTGTAAATTTGTCAAGTGGTATGTATGAGTAAGTGTGTATGTTGGTTGGTGTGTGACAACCAGGGTGTTAGGTTTTATTGTAAAGCACTTTATGTTTTCAACACATTGTATTTTCACTGTAATTTTTAATATGAATTGGATCATTATCCATGTTTATGAAAAGATGTACACATAAGTAAAGATTTAAAAAGGAAAAAAATATTTTTGATAAACTAACGAAAAAAGAAATAAAATATGTAACATGAAAGAAGGGATTTCGTTGTACCTGTATTAATTTGAAGGGTCTCTGTTTAATGTTGTGAGTTTTGCCACACAAGAAATTATGACTTGACCACGGGGGAATATCATTAGTATTGCCCTTGGTATATTACCTGCATTTTTCAGTGTCGGCCTCCTTCGCTGTCTTCAGTGTTTTCTCTTGCTTGACCTCAGTGATTTCTTCAGCAACCGAGCCTTCGCTTTTAACCAGTTAATTTAATTTTGGGTTGCCCTAGTTCCTTGGCAAGCCCAGAAGTTTGAGATACCAACATTTGTGCAGATTGCACCAATGCAGTGTGCTCCTCTCCACTTAGCCCTTGCCTTCAGGGTCTTTGGCTGGAACTCAGTAATCACAGTGCACCCCTCAGACTTGCAATACTTTGAAAGAAAAGTTGAAGACGTCATGAGCGTCCTTCTATGCAAACTTGTGGTGGCAGTTAAGCAAAATCTAAATTGGGTGTGATCCGCCCCCCTTGCTCAGTCTCAGGACCACGTGATAGATGTTACCTTCACAAACTCTTTGAAGATTTTAGGTTTCCTTAAGTGTCTTTGTGATCTTCCTCGAAGACAGTCGGCAAGCCAGGCCCAATGACAGAAAAAAGAACCTGGAGATGCAAACCACACTGGAGGAGCTTCGGAAAATAGGTCTGACATCATGCAAGGAGTGACCTACCATCAACTGGTTGCTGATGCTCACAAAAAAATGTATATATATATATATATATATATATATATATATATATATAACTCCGAAACGCGTTGGGCACCTGTTTGCATTTAAACGTCTATTTGAACTACGAGGCCACGGCACCAGTGAGTTTTATTTACATCTCTTGTGTACTGGAGTTCGAGAATATATATATATATATATATATATATATATATATATATAAAAAAAGCGAGGGAGAGAAGGGACTAAAATATGCATTTCTGGACCCAACCATAGATGGCGGAATCCTGTGTCGCATGTAAATCCAGAAAAGATTCATGCTGCAAAACATGGAATTGTAACAAAGTGTGGTGGGTTGAATCCTACTTTTACACACATTACCTAGACAAGGCATATCAATCCGCTATCATTCCAATTGAATACACATTTTCCAGACAGCGAATGGCAATCTGCTTTTCCAGGCTTCAGAACCAGTTTGGGTTGGTTCTCTTTCAAATTACATTTTTGGGCAGCTCCTCAATCATAGCTGTTGTGGAAAGTGATGACTCGCAGCAGGTAGCAAGGTTGTGGGAGCCAAGCAAAGGAATCCAAAACAGGTTCATAATGAAGTTTGGGCTCTCTACATCTGGCTGTCATCAGAACTCCTAAAGCAGATTCAGTAGCCGTAGCCAGGAACAGAAATGAGGCAGGCCCTGCCTAAAAACTTCCTCAACTAGAACTGAAAATGCTGGGAGTGCCATGGAACAACCAATCAGCAGTTCTTTGCTAACAAGCTCGCCATTGAATTTCCTCCTTCACTTCTGCGTTTAGATTTCCACGCTCCAGCATTAGGAATGCCAGTCAGCATATTTCCACTGTAAGTAAAGTCCACATTTGTAAAGCGCACAATCACCCGTAAGGGTCTCTAGGCGCTGGGGGGCCGTCGGGAAGATTAAGCGAGCTATTGCCCAGAGTCACATGGTGCTGGGCTAACCTGCCGCCGGAGCCGGGGATCGAACCGTGGTCCCCAGATTCCAGCGTCAGTCGCCCTGGCCGCGGCGCCACACCTCTTCCACCTGTCTGGAGGACTGTCTCCAACCTCAGTCTTGTGCCATGCTAATCCAAGGGTCCCTGTAGTGAGACACATTACACGGTCAAACAAGCGTATATGTGCCACAAAGTCACAGCATATACACAGAAAGTCTGTGTAAGGACCTTGGATTGATGTAACAGCTGAAATGTGCACGAGTAGTCAGTAGGCTGCACTGCACTCTCCCTTATACAAAGAAAAAGATTTGTCCACAATAATAATCCACAAAAACTTGGTAAGCTGCCACTAAAGCTTTGTGCGACTTAGCAGGCCATGGACAGTAGTCATAGGCCTGCTATAAAGGCATCCTTCGTGCACTGCTGCAGGTTACAAAACAAGTTCTGGAACTTGCTTTACCAGGGACAGGTCTAAGCATCTGCGCGCACACTAGATTATAGTGACGCTACGCCCAACAAAATGGTCAGGATATCACTTTCAGGTACATTTGGGCACTCAGTGCAGGGGTACATGCCAGTTTACCATTAATTGGCATTCCTGTCCCAACACTCCTACTGACAAACTTTTTCTTAGTCTAGTGCTCAGCTTGTCTTTGAAGTCAGGTTCACACTAGATCAAAAATCCCAACCAAACTAAAAATAAAGTAAGAAAAACGTTGTTACTCACAGAAACGCATGGATGGATGGATAGGTTTTTATATAGCGCAATATCACCGCCAGGTCTCAAAGCGCTTTGCATTGGGAACCCGTCCTGGTTTTTCCCTGTGAGATAGCCCCTACTGGGTGTCCCCAAGGTGAAAGCCAGGCATCCCGCCGCGGGGGGCCGTAGTGGAGATTAAGCAAGCTATTGCCCAGAGTTGCAGAGTGTGAACCTGTGATTCGAGTAGGCACCGAAGCGAGAATTACCGAGTCCGTGGACATTTTGGCTCAAGACCCTGCCGCGTCGGGAATTGAACCCTGGTCCCGGGTCTGATCTCAGCGTCCGTGTCTGCCTCCTCTAACCAGTGAGCCACACTTCTCCACATTCCATGCACTTTTTGCCTATGGTCCTTCCCCTCGCTTTGTACTGCAGGTGTGTATTTTCACTGCTCCTTTATTTTGCATCGCTCATTTTTTTTTATTAGTAGACATTTTCATTATTGGCCTTGTATAACACAGTGGCCCGAGTCTCTGCAAATATTGCGTATATTTATATACGCAAATAAGTGCGGAACACATCAACTTCTCTATCAAACTGTTGTTTCTTTGTATTAAATGTAATTGTGTTTTCTCGTTCGGTTAAATTAACCTCGACTAATGTTTCATTTAGAAGGCTGCTGCAAGTTTGGTTTCCAAAAATCTATTATTTTAAATCTTAAGTGTTCCTGCCCACTTTATCCTGTTTTACATATAAAAAACTGTGTATGGATTTAAAAATGTTACTCCAAATTATTAAAACTTCAAATTACAGGTAGGGACGTATGTAGCACTGGACCATAAGAGACCAAAGAGCAGTCTGCATGTTTTCCCTTTCACGAAGGAGATGATTTACATGCACACAATTACTCTAGTTTTCTCAATAGTATTGTTGACTGTCTGCATTTGAGATTTTCCTAAATTACTGATGCAAATGTTTGTGCCCATATTCTCTTCACTTCTGGGTCACACAACGGTGTTAAAACTGCAGCCAGTTGACTTCTTTCAGGCCACATAAACGGGTTTCGCTTATTGGCTACCCCAAAACAAAGCTACATTTAATGACTTATTTGAGAAATAAGAACACTGAAAGCTGATGCGATGGAACCAACAAAGATAAGATAAATGAGAAAGGGGGAGAAGATGCTGTGACAAGGACTTAACATTCCACCCCCCTTCCAGAGGTTCTTTTAAGAGAACACACTATCACCGTGGGCATAGCTCAATTCCTAATATTTGGCAGGCCCCCAACATATCGCTCATTTTTATGAGAAGACATTTTTATTATTGGCCTTGTATAACACAATGGCCCGAGTATCGGCAAATATTAGCAGAGCAATGCTTCAACCCCATAAATGTGCGAGGCGCTGTACAGTGTAGAAGGCAGGGTAAAATAAATTAATTTCAGCTTGTAAACCAGTGTGGATGTCTTGTAAAGAGCTTGTTTTCCTGCTTTTGTAAACGCTCCAATGTCAGCTTTTGAACAGCAGCTTTTTTAAATCCAGGATGTACACAGGAAGTGGCAAGCCCCATTTAGCTTGGTGTTTCAAAAGGGGAACCTTTAATGTGAGACGCTCGACCTGCAGTCCCCAAAGCCGAGTCACCGTGCACACGAGGTAGCTGGTTTGGCAGTATTTGGTTTGTACCTCGGCATTGATCGGGTTGCTGCCATTTTGAAGGACCAGAATCCAGACCCACGTGTAGTGTAGGTCACGGTCTGACGAGTGCTTAATTTGTAGAAGAAGTGCCGGAGCCCAAACGTTTGCTCCGCTATCAGCGGCACTGTACACGGTTGTGGTGCTAAATAGCATGGCTGCGTAGTCTTGATTAACCCTCATGCCTCTTTAATCCACCACCAGACACTCCTTAGCCCTCCAACTCACTCCTGCGCTTTTTTTCATCCCTCCTTTTTCCCTTTGTCATTGTTTTTCGCCTTTCTCTTCCTTCTCTTCTTTTCCCCCTTTTGTGATTTTCTCTCTTGTTGCAGCTCAAAGTCTGAAGAGGAAAGAAATGTGCCTGTGCCCAAAAAGAGGTGTTGGTGGGCCCCACCGTCAACAACGGCATCAATTTAGCATTGGTCTGACATATTTAAGGCCTTTGTGTCTTTTACTGTAGTTCTACACATTAACCCTTTGGCTGCTGCCGTCGGCCAACAGTCGTCACGTGCACTACCTTGGTAGTGCTGCGAACGTCCGTTGGCCGACGGTGCCCCACCCGATTTTTGAACGTTCAGCACTGGAGCTGAACGTTCGACACAGGCAAGGTGTTAACTGGTTCTTCAGTGAAACCAGTGTTTCTGTACTTGTTAGCATTCACTGCAGCCGCCAACCATGCTATGTCCAATAACTGAGGGACATTGTTGCTCTCTCAACCTTGTACAGGGGGCAGGAATATCCCCTGCATGGTTTTACAGTCAGGCACCCATGCCCGACTTAACCGCTTCCATGCGGCGCCGATTTCCCCCCCTGTGCTGGACATTCCAGAACAGGGTGCGGTCGTGACGGAACCATTCCGTCATCAGCACAGCTCAACCGTGACTGATGACGGAATGGTTCCGTCACAAGCATCGAAGGGGTTAACTAAACTGCAGTTTTCACTGGTATTGACTTTTTTGTGAGTCCAGCACGCAGAAGCAGCTGTGCTTGATCACCGAGGCCTAGGCTGTGTGACAGGTTCTGGGACCCAGGCAAATGGCTCTGTGGTCTGGAGGTGCGCAGTCCAAAGCAACTTAGTGAATCTCAAGACAACCAGCCCAAAGACGTTGCCCCTGTGTTGAACCATGATCTGCTGATCAGGAACACACACAGAGCAGTGAGTATGCCAGTCCTTAGGAAACACAACAAGCATTGGCATAGCCAATAGGTCTCGCCTTTGGGGCCTTATAAGTGTTTAGCCATGCAACAGTTGATGTTGTTGCACCAAGGATACTGTGCTGGATAACTAAACACTTATAAGGTCCCAAAGGAGACACCTATTGGCTATGCCAATGCTTGTATCTCACTATCCTCAACTCTTATTTTTGTCTCTTTCTTAGCTTCTCCTGCCCTCATCGGCCGGTGGATGTAGGCGAGGTAATCTGTACTGTTCATCATTTTCACATATTCAAAATCAATAAAACATGCTTTAAACCAAAAATCGTACGCTATCTCAATGGGACGGAGGTCTATAACCTACAGGCATCTCCGTTTCGACGACATGCGCTGAACTCATTGATCTACTTATTACCAACTTTTTTTAACCACTTTTACACAACACACTGATACCCCAATGCGCAGATGGATTTTGAGCTTTAAAAATGTTTATTTTTCGGAATATTGTCCTCCACCACACAGGCACACCTAACAGCCCTGAAATATCTCAGTACTCCTCTTCCTGCCCATCTCCTCGTGTGCGCCTCATAACTTTTTGGTTGGGTACACTGCTGTGATTGCCGGGAAATCTCAAACACACTTAGTCCCATCATGAGAAACCCCTATGTACACAACAGAAATAGCTCAGAGTATATCTATGCTGAGCATGACTTCCTATGAATATCCTATAGGTGCCACTAATGCACTTCATACCAGGTGTTATAGCGCCATATGCCATTAGCAATCCTGATCTACATGTAAGACTAACTCTTTTGGGTCAGTATTACAGATGCTGTAACGTTACCCGCCACGATGGGTTATGGTTGCACACACCAAATATCGTCTGGCCACTTGGTGCCATGGGGGATCTTATACACCTGCATATCTCTAGCTCTCACCCCAAGTGGCTCAGCGTTTCTATGCAGTTCTGATCATTCCTCTGAACTTCCCCTCGGATGGTGTTGGGGTTTACTTCCTGAATGGAGAGGTAAAAGGTGACTGTAGTCCATTGGGATATTGGACCACCAAGATCATCCTGCTTAACCCCAAAAGATTTTCTTTTTTATTTCTGCGCGCTTTAGTGCACACTAAACGCATCCACAAACCATAGCCAGCAGCACCTCTAAAAAATGTTTTATTTCACAATTCAATCCATTGAATAAAAATAAAATGCACCCTTAACTTAGCTAAAAAAGTTCCTAAAAAACACCCCATAAAATTAAAAAAAGAACATGGAGCGAAAACCTGCTTAAAAAAACGAGGTCTAGGGGTAGAGGTTTCCAGACCCCCCCCCATCCAGACAGGATGCCAGGCCATTATCAAAACACTAACCCGGATGTGGATCAGTCTAATTGTCTCTTTGATTTTGGCAGGCTTTGTGAAGGAGCTGCACGCTGCTGCCCCACCACCACGCAAGGTGGATCCACTGAAATGAGCACCTTCTCAGACATTACGTTGGGCGAGAGATCTTTCCCATCATGGCTGCAATCCAACCCTGGCGTGTCCGTCTTCCCCTGGTTGATCGGTCACTTCTTTTGTGGCGTGCTGAGCTTCTGCATGCCCCTGATCTTGTCCAGCAGGTCGTTCACGAAGGTCTGAAACGAGAAGATCGATTTAAACCTGGAAGGGACATCTCAGACATAAGCCCACCCCCAGATGATTATTAATGTGTACATAACTAAGACTTGTTGGTGGTGCACCTAACCAGGTAGGAGTATCTGGACTCGCATTCACACATTTTGTGTTGAGGTTTGTCATTCCATCTTTCCTGAACGACAACTTCAAGTAAAATGACCTGGGATGTCACAGTCCAGTAGGTCATATGAAACCATTGCCTTTGCTAAACATATCATACACCTGCCCCGGGCACTTTGGTATTACAGAAGGGGCCCAATGCTTGTGCCACCCCTTCTGTAATACCAATAGCACTGGCGCACATAAAGCACCAGCATTTTCTAGAGGGGGTGTTCTGTTATTTGCCTGGGGGCGTACCACATGCAAATGAGGGAATCCCTTTGCCTCTGCACCCTTGCCCCATTACAGACGCGGGTGCAGAGGCATAGAAGCGGTCAGGAGGAGCACGGACAGTGCGCCAGTTAAGAGATGAGAGCATCCCTCTGCAGGAGGTCCTATGGATCGCCCCAGACATCCCCTTGTGGGTGGATGCAGTCACTGACGGCACCCGCCTGCAAGGGGATCTCTATTCTCCATTAAAAGTGCAGGTGGGTGCTGCCTGCACGGTGAAAGCCTGGATTGCGCTGGGTGCACCCTTAGAAAGTTGCACCCAGCGTAAACTTGGAAAATGTGCCCCATGTGTAATATGGCCCCTGATGTATCCTTTAAGATTAAACACTGACATAAAACAGGGAAATTCAATGCGACCCAATACTGCATTAATGGCAGGACTAAGTGTTGACATCAGTGGCGCTGGAAATAGGGTTGCAGGAGGTGCTACAGCACCCCTTAAAACTTTAAAGAGTTTAGCTAGGAAAGGCCCAATTAAGGGGCCCTGCAAAGGTTTCTCATTGGCCTTAATTTCTGTGAGACTTTCAAATATCCCCTCTGGTTTTCGTGAGGAGACATATGCCAGCGCGCCACTCTAAAAATCGTCCCAGCATCACTGGTGGAAATACTGGCAAAGCTTAGTACGAGATGCTACAGAGATTTACAACATTAACTCGTGCATGGACTACTAAATTAGCACACACCACGATTAACAATACAAATTAAAAATAAATGTGGCTGCCCGCGTTTTGTGCGTCCTGTACACCACGTGGAGCTACCTACCACCTGTACAAGTGTGAAAGAGTGAGTGCAGTGTGCAGGATCACTGCATACGGTGTCAAGGCATTCTGGATTTGCCAGGATAGAACCGATTTTTCACCAGCTGTCCCAGCAAATTTAAGGAAATGTAGTTCATGTCCTGGTTTTTAGAGAGGGTCGACTGAAAACGGTGGGAGGCATATTTTTATGTTTTGCAAAGTAGGGAGGGTAGGCAGCTGTTATAAGAAAGCAATTTAATTAACAGGAATGCTACTGGCTTTAAAAATTGAATAAAAGTTTTTAAATTAAAAAAAAAAAAAAAAATAATTTGCATTTTATTTTTCTTCTGTACTTCCCTGCTAAGGAGAACTGCCATTCTGTGCGCTTGGGTTAAGTAAAATTGTAGTCCTTCTATTTTTGGGAAATATCCCGGTTTTTGGCTTTAAAATTCTGGTCACCCCATCACTGCAGCATTTGCAAGGGTCTGCGGTGCCCAGGGAGAGCCAGGAGTCCAGAGGCCCTGAAGGAAGACAAACATGGTCTCTATCAGGGAGGAAGGATGAGGTAAGGGTTGTGCTCGAGGGTGATTGACGGGGACTGCTGCTTCCGGATGGTGGCATTTGCAGGAGCTTGAGTGAATGTGGAGAATGGAATTTTCCAGAGTGAGCTGTTCTCCAGCTAGAGAGCAGGTGCTTGAGGTTACTGCCCACTGCGTAGCCCTCACACCGCCAAGCCTGGCATCGGCGATGGACAGTCCTCCTGCCTTGCAAGGCGATTAAAGATGGCGTCTGGCCCGTTTCTAGAGGCAGGACACTGAGCGAATCAAGGGCTGGAGCCGCTGGAAGCAGGGCTCGAGTTAGGGTACCACGCGGGTGGACGGCATCCCCCCCACTGATTTTACCGGGAGCTCGATACCTGGAGCAAACGGAACCACACATTCACTCTTTGGCCTCTCTGGGGCGATATCTCGCCCTAGAGAGGCCAAAGAGTGAATGTGTGGCTCCATTTGCTAAGGGGTGAGCGAGGGGAGGCAATGATTCAGATGGTGCAAGCCACCTTTCGTGACGTCACTTTCTGTTGTGACGTCAGCGCCCCTCCACCTCTTTTTTTAGGACTTGTGGCCTGGCTGGAAGGGCATTGCATAAGGCTTTTTGCGAATCAACAGCTGCAAGGCTTCTTGTTGCGGACTCTTTTAAATTATGCTACCACTCCATAGTATGAATTGAACCCTTCTGGAATACACAATCAGATGGAGGAAAGGGCCCTGCCCCAGGTGAAAGAGACGCAGGATGTTATAAGTGTGCGTTAGGCACAAGGCGGAAGAATGTGGTGTGCAATGCGACTCAGTGTTTTATGAATACATGTGGATACTACCTGGCTCTACGCAGGGTTCTTATTTTTTTCCCCAAGGATGATAAGACTTAAATTCCATCTACCCTTTTTGCACATGTGTAATTCTTTTACCTCAGTGTGCCCTACATGGAGAGTTTCTTGAAGCTTTAAGAAGATGAAGGCGCAAAAATTGCTCCTGCAAGAGGAATGCTCTTGAATCGCAGTGTTTGCCCACATTGGACATGGATACAAGGCCGTCCCTGTTCAAAAACTAGATTTCCAAAGGGTCAGTCATTAGGTAAAGAAAGTGGTAAGTGAGTATTAGCTTGGTTAATTTCCCAAGTCCTTCTTTTGCTCCACTTCAGGGTATCAAAGGTTGAGATCTTCAAGAAAGGTAAACTGGATGACAGGCCCTCAGTCTCCTGATCACACAATTACACATTATGCCCTAAATCTAAGCCACATAATTCAGATAAACGGGGGGTTCTTCAGTCCTATTCGTCTTCAGGAACAAGCTCTTGTGCCACAGCTCTACGTTCAAAGCGTAATCCAAGATCACAGGTCACACCGCGGCATACATCACACGTGTAACACAAAGCAAATTTAAGCCAATATAGTGTAACCAAAGTGTAAGCCGCTGGATAAGGTAATCTGCGGGGCCAAAGTCCCATAGGTCATCTCAGACCTGCTTATTCCACCACAGTTAAGCACAGTTAATGTCAGTAAGTAAAGCAGACTGTTCTGCTGCAGCCCTTTTTCCGAAATCTGGAAAAGCTATCCTGCAGAACCTATTTCCCTTTTAAAACAAGCTCTAACACCACTGCCACATGTCAATCATTAAGTGAATTGAACTGAGGAGTTGATATTCGGTTAGGCATATGCTCTCTGCGCTTGCAGCATCACAAAACAGTCAAAGTAAAATTGGTTAAGTAAAGTGGGGTGAAACGAGCTCTCACAGCACTAGAATGTGCAAGTGTACATTCCATCTGATGGTTTAGGAAGGAGCACCATAACACAGAGAGAGAGAGGGAGAGGGCGAGAGAATACATAAAATATATTCTTGTGTGTACTTTCAGACTGCTCTCTTCATCCATTGTTCAGTCAGTGTGTCAATCGCATTTTACTCCTGCCCACTACAGCATAGGGCACTATTGTGACCTAAAGTATGAACCTGTTGTGGTATTGTCCTCACTGTATGGAATCCTGGAACTCGACTTAACAGAACTTTATTCCACACTTATAGGCTCAAGTACTCGGAGGTACTACAATCTCCTTCTCCATCACTGCTCTCGCTTCACCAGCAAAACACAACTAGAGATTGTGCGCTAAGTTAGTTAACAGAAGATCTGCAGTCCTATTTGTCATTTCAAATTTGCTCTCACTACAGTAGCACATCCATAGTGTAAACCAATGAGAACATTATTCATATCCATTTCAAACTACTCTACTCAAAAAGAAGCAGTACATATTCACAATAGTTACTACAGTACTGGTGAAACACCCTCACCCCCTCCGATACAAAATTTGTATTTGGCTCCATAATCTTCACTACCGTTTTTTAAATCAAAATGACTCCACATAGCTTTTGCCAAAATCCAAAACTTTGATATCCCAAAAATGACATGCAGAGTTTTACAAATATCAAAATACATTTCAATTTGATACAACTGTATAGACTTTTTTGGATGACAAAATACAGTTTGGGATTTTAAATGAACTTTTGGATTGGCTACCAGGAGTAATTTTGATTCCAGAACCGTGCAGTGAAAATTATGTAGCCAAATGCAAATTTGGTGTCTGGAAGATGGTAAGTGAACAAGTGGGATGCCATGCTATTTGTAATCTGAAGCCTGGCCTCACACGACTTTTAGCCATTATTTCATGCATATGAAACCAGTCCTTGAATCTTCCTTTACATTCAGAGCATAAGGCATCAAGTAAAGTAAACGGTGGTACCGCAGTCCTTTTTGTCATCTGAACACAGCTTGCACTGCAATATCCATCTAACGTGCGCCCAACGTAATTGGAAGTATCACAGATCTATTTTTCATCTGAAGCCTGCTGCAGCCCCAGTTCTATGTAAGCAACTGCTATGTAAGCCATCAACAGAGTAAACTACATATTCTTTTTTTAAAAAATTGCTTTAAAAAAAGTTGGTAAACTTTTTTTTCATTTTAAGAGCTTTTTCATTAAACAAGACTTATATGGCACGAGTAGTGACTGCCAAACGAGGGGTAACCGATTTAAATTGTTAAGCCTCTCTAGGTTGAATGCATCATTTACAACTGGATATATTTTGTCTGTAGGGCCGGGCTAAGATGCTGTTCTTAAGAAGAAAAAGAAAAAATAAACAGCTTAAAATTTTTGATATATAGATGTATATATAACACACACACACACACACACACACACACAAATTAAAAAAACAGATTCTAACTAGAACGATAGCTAGATCGATAGATAGACTGACTTGCTAGCAAGGTTTGGGTGCTTTAAAAATCAACATTGGCAACGCCAGCAGGTCAGGCGCTGCCCTGCATCCTTTTGGCTTTGCAATTGTTTTTGCAACATTTTAGTTTGTCGGGAACCTCAAGGACCCTTGTCATGTTTAATAAATGTAAAAAAAACAAAAAAAAAAAAAACACTGTAGCTAAAGGGAAAAAAAGGAATCTCCCAAAAAAAAATTGCTAAAATAGTTCCTAGCGCAGAAAAGAACTAAATTGTGTGGGTGTGCTTGTGAAAGAGTGGAATGCCATCACTCACAGGGAAGATAGCCAAAGGCGGAGGTGGGTTGATACACCACCCCAGGCTGTACGCTGTAGTAGACCAAGAAAACTGAACGACACAATGGAGGAAAATTGCTGGCCGAAAGCATATTCTACATGTAACTTTAGGAAAATAAACAGGTCCTGACATTATTGCCTACTGCACACGCCTTCACTACAGGATGTAAAAGCTGGGCAGCACGGTTTGCTAAATAATGGAGGGCTGGGCGAGAGGACTTTCGATTGTGGCGAAGGCAAGGACCCGATTTTAAAAGATCGGATTGCCTAAGCTTCCCCATAACCCTTCTTAACAGTGCATGTCAGGACTACACCTAATTATTAGAGATGCAGTAATAACCCAGTTGTGAGGAGGGAGGTGGTGAATAAAGGAGGGGGCGCGGAGAGGACTGCCTGGTGCCAGCCGGAGCCGAGGGAGCCATGGCAACCGTTGCCCTGCCACACCCGCCCCCTGAGACTGCTCCACCACAAGGGGGCGGGAAGAGCTGCTGGCAGCTGCCACGACAGGCCACACAGGCCCATGTGAGGTAGGCTGCAAATAGACGCTGATATTAAATCATCGCACAGCTCTGCTAATGCCCTTCAACCCCCGTCATGCACCTTCTACTATTCTGTGGCTTGGCTCTTACACACAAGTCTGCTAAAGCACCTTGATCCCGCCTGCGCTGCACCCTATGCACCCTATTATACTGTCAGTCAGAGGCCTACATAGTTATGCATGGGTACCTCAATCCTTCCCTGCAGCACCCCCACTAAACGAGGACCCACAAAGAGCTCTGCTAGGGCACCCCAAATAATTACAGTGTATGCCCCTTACAAAATCAGCACTTTACTTTTCAGTGTATGTACCCACATAGGATTCTGTGGATGCACCTCTGCCCGGGAGTCGCCCCGAAATTGTCACATCTCTGGCTTCTCCTCCCCCTAAAACACAAAGGAGCAGATTCACTTACCTCAGTGGGTTTAAAGCACTCCACCAAGAGCTCCTGCAAATAAGAAA
The DNA here is from genome assembly GCF_964261635.1 of Lissotriton helveticus. Taxonomy (NCBI): domain Eukaryota; kingdom Metazoa; phylum Chordata; class Amphibia; order Caudata; family Salamandridae; genus Lissotriton; species Lissotriton helveticus. Next base: position 647,898,638 of record NC_136070.1, read on the forward strand.
AGAAAATTGTTACAAATATTCGCCCACTTTCAATCTGGAAACTGATCATACCTGCAAGTTCTAGGGTCACCGTTGGCTTCACTCAACTCTGGTTGGAGCCTCCACTAACTGATCCTCGCAGCCGCAATTCACCCGTTCATGAACTCCATATGCACCACGTCCTTGTGATCTGTACTCGCTCACCTTGGCGCAAAGGCTTATCCGCTTACCTCGGGACTACCACTCCCTAACTCATCAGATCTCCACTCATAGCCTCCACCCACCTCCATTGACCTTCATGTGCCATGCACGTATCTCCACTCGCTGCTTTCTCATCACCCCTCATAGCGGTCACACAAACCTCTTCCAGCCGCCACTCCACACTAGTCACACGCTCTACTCACTTTGACCCGGGAGCTCCTGTCTTCATCGTGCTCCATATCCAAGAGCTCGTCCACGTCAATTTCAAGCTCCGGAATTTCTTCCTCCTGCGAGTAAAAAGGGAAACCATTAATGGCTGGCAAAGTCCACATGAGTGTGTAATTAATTCTTCTCTGATCCAGCCAGTTTGCTGAAACCACTTCTACCCATTCACCCAGGTCATTAGCTCTACTGGGTCTAAGACTGGCCCAGAGATCGGTTTACTATAGGTTCTGTTGTGTATGGGTTGGGCTCATCCTGTGACCTCCAGAAATGAATGGTCCAGGGTTTGTGTCTATTTACTTGCATTGGCCTCCTCTCTACCAGCTGTGTAAGGAGCTCTGCTGGGTCCAAACATGGTTTTAGGGAGTGGCTCCCATAACTAGAATAATGCTTATTGGTTATTTAATTTTAAAGTAGATATGTTAAGTATGTGCAGGAAGGTATCATCTCAGTGCTACTCGTGAAAAAGTGCTTCAACACCCCATGAGGGATAACAAGCTCTATATAAATACAAACCTTTTTTCCCTCTTCTATCCTTCCGCTATCCTTCTGAATCCAAATAACTGACGAACCTATCCACCACTCAAATTACTTTCATATTTCACTATACTAATTCAACAGTAATCCTTTATGGGTTCCAGAGTAGCGTACTACTCGCCGAAAAAAGCACTTCAAGGGTAGTAAGAGCTATATAAATGCAATTACAATACGATACTAAGAACTTCACAAGGACTGTGCTGAACAGCGAGCAGATTTCAGGTTTCTTTTATTGGGGTTTGTAGCTTAGATTACTATTGGTGGGTTTAGCTCGTGAACTATGTATGCACCAGTGAAATAGTCCATGCCCATTTCAGTAGCCATATTTAAAGAAAGGCAAGCTGACCAACTGCAATGTGGCAGCCATTTTACATTCGTTCATCTACCTTACTCCAAAATGGTTGCTGCACTGTTCAGGGATTTATTCAGAAATTAAAAAAAATAGTAAGTAAACAGACCTCAAGAGCGCTGATACATTATTTTATAAAGGCCTGTTGGGGGAAACTCACACGTAAACCAGTGCTGCATTTAAAAACCCACTTGTTTGTATTTCTTTTAGTGCGTTAGACTTTAAGCGTATGTTATTGATAATTCTTTGCACTAATTATATTTATGGTCCATGTGATAAAAAGAAAGACTATGTTTATGGCACAAGCAGGAAGAGTTCAGGCTTGGGCCTGCGCTCACACATGCGCTAAAAACAAACAGAAAAACTTAACTCATAGACAGGAAATAGACTTGCCTTACACTTTAAACATGGTGTTTCTTCTATGTTTCGAGTGTAACTGCACAATTAAAAACAAATGCTTTATCCTTCACCCAAGGTAAGCAACTTTCCACAAGGCTTGGAAAAACACATCAATGCAGAAATGCCTGATAGTGCTTACCCTCCACCCAGGACACGAAAACGCACTCCCTGTATTGAACTGCAATACCATTTATACAACTTCGTACCCTCGACGAGGCATCGAAGTTTATTTTCGAGCGAATAGTACGCTACTCCTTGGGAGTGGGATGGTTGGAAATGTGGCCCAGTTATGTAGGGCAGGGTTCTCCACTGTCCGGCTTGGAGGGCCAGATTTTTAGCATATCCACATTTAGATAAATGTAGTTTTCTTAAAAATCTAGCATGGATCTGGACATCCAGGACCGACATTGGAGAGCCCCGATGTAGTGTTTAGATGTGGTTTGTGATAACCAAGTCGAACTATTATTGTGATCTGTGCTGCCCTCTAGGCATGAAGCTGAAGTGAAAGGGAGTGAAAGGGCGCTTAACCATTAAAGCTGTCTGTGGATGGGCTGGGAGGGTGTGAATACAGAGTGGACTCTTTGGGAAGTGCTTGTGTTAAGTGAGTATGTCAGAGAAGTTTCAAACTGTAACCGCACAGTATATAAACTCAGCGCACAAGTTGGGGGTACACTTGGGTGGACGGTGTCCACCTACTATTTTCAACAGGGTGAACACTGTACACCCTGTCAAGAAGTTGAGCCCCACCGAATACCTTGCTGAACTCGTCCCGATGTAATTTACAAACACCGAGACACATTCAGCAGCACCTGCACATTGTCTGCTTTCGATTCCCAACAACGTGCAGGCAGCTTCCTTGTTTCAGACTCCTACTGGGCTCATAACAAAGGCTGAATTTGATGGGTCATCAGGCTTCCTTTTGTTCAAGTCTCCTGGCTGAAAGCAGTCAGGAGACTCACACCTGCATGCAAATGCAGCAGAGCGGAAACAAAGGGTCACACCTTGTTTGCACTTCACACATACTTAGGAGAGGCAGCTTTTTTTTTTTTTACTAGATATGCCTGCACTGCAAGAATGTCAGATGTGTTGGTCTTTCCCAGTATTTACACAAAATAAATAGACTTTATTTAGCGCCTACTACCCCTGAAGAAGCGTTGAAATAATTTAAGTACTACTTTTTTTTCCTTATATATTGCAACTCATCCCAATGCAGGGTGTCAGAGCACTTTACATCACACATACATATTACTTATACAATAAATTAAATATGTTTGTTAAGCAATGTATAGGATGTGTTCATAAAACAGTGGAAGATTGCACGGTGTAGAAGTCACATATGTTCCATAACTCACTGTGCTACATTAGAAGGATTACAATGTATGTTACAAGGATGTAGCCTTATGGGTAGAGGGTCGACCTCGAAGCTGGGAAATCCGGTTCGAGTCTCGGCAACAACGCTCAACATCCTGTGATTCTGGGCAAACCACTTAATCTCCCTGTGCCTAACAAAAATGAATGTGTCCTTGTGTAACAAAACTGGTGCTCATGTTAAGCGCTCTGATACCTTCAGGTCTAGTTCGCGCTGTATAAAAAACTCTAAACAAAAAAAATAATTAAAAAAATGCAACTGCAAGTAACATAAGGATCTCTGTGTTCAAAGCAGTAACACACTTACCTATTTAAAAAATATAAAATCTATAATTTGCATATTACATGATGTGCTTTGCAGGCGACACACATGCTACTTTGAGTCAAAACGGAGGCTAGCCAAACACAGATCTTTCCAGCAAGTGCATTAACCTCCAGAGTTATCTTTCCTATTATTGATCACTCAGATTTACTGAGAACACACAGATCTCTGCAGCAGGTGCCTTGACCCCATAAGATACTTTAAAATGCAGTCTTTGCAACCAATTAAATAGAACAGATTTAACTGTCACTTTTCTTCTTCTTGCCACTTTCTTTGTGGCAGAGTTTTTAAAAAAATGACTGTATAAGTCGAGGGCCCGATTTTGCGTTGGGGTTAAGTCCATTTTCAGGTACAACCCAGACGCAAAATCTATTTTGGGATTTACAGTACCACTCAAATCCGGTTTAAATGGGTTTGCAGCACATTGCCTTGCCATGCGTTGCGTTGTGTTACCTTACGTCAGGAAGGCATTACATGGGTGGTGTTAGGGCATTAATGTGCACACACGATTTATTTTAAAGCAAACCCACCCTCATTTACAAAGACTTTGAAATATAGGTTTGCACCAAACTTGTGATTCCACCTGGGGCTAGCGTAACAAGGAGAAAAATATCAATTTCTCCTCGTAATTTCAGCTTTGCATCTATGCTGCGTTTTACAGCCCACGTACAAAGAGGAAATAGCTTCATAGGATAGTTTTTGCGTGGCTTTGAGAAAAAAAAATACACAAGGCAGCCAACTGCGCTAGTGCATAAGGGAGGTTTTACATAGTATGTGCATTGGTGTTCCCGTATATCCACCCTTGTATTTTGTGTGTAAATTATTATATGCAGTCTTCTAAAGGCAGGCACACTAGCATTCCATGGATCAGCTCTCCATTTCCACTTTCCTGTAAAAGAATCAAGGTTATTCTTCATTTATGCGAGGCAGCTAGGGGGTTCAAGCCTAAGAAGGTCCATGATGGCTTTGAGAAAGTAACAGTGCCTCCTCTTTGTAGTGTCAGTCTGAGCAAGCCCAGTATTAGTGGTACAGTATTCAGTCTGATGCGCTTTCACTGGAGTGGAGGGACAGTGTCCCATCTTGCGTCTGCAGCCTGGTGCTGAGCAGAAGGTGGATGCTACGGTAGAAGCAGCAAGTGTCCACAAGCTCCTCCGCCTATGTAGTAAGCCTCCATGAATCCAGCGGCAGGTCTTGGGTCCTTCTGGATTGTTGGGTAGTTGAATCGTTGCTCTTCCTCTAAGAGCATTGGCTTGCTTCTCCTAAGCTGCACGCTGCGCCAGGGCGACCGCCCTCTCTGTGTCCCCACGGCCCACTCCTGGCATAGGGGGGTTTGTGACAGCGCATAAAGGAAAACAGCCCCTTCAGGTCACAGTACTGCACAGTGCAACATCCCTCTTCTCAATAGAGCATTGCACCAGAACGACAGCCCTCAGGCATTAGTCGTCACCGCAGCCCCCACCAGCCATACAAAGATAATGGGCAGCACACAGGTTTTCTGCATTCACTTTGCGCAATTCAGCCACTAAATGGACATCTCTTTATTTCTCCTATTTCCCATCAAAGGTTAATTGTTTTTCTTCAATTCTTGGTGCATGAGGTTAGGGTGTGGCTTTAAGGCAGAAGCCACTTGAAAGCAAAGTGTTAAATGCATTATATATGTGGCTTAGATTCTTATTACTGTATTCTAATCGGGAATGACTGAGAAGTGATGCAGGATTGTCACACCTTCACAAGCACCTAATCATAGAGAAACAATAATGAACCTCTACCGTGTTTAGCCCATCTCTCGATACCAGCCCAAGTGGGTCACCCGATGGTATTAAAAGGGCTCTCACCCACTGGAATTACAAGTGGCATGCTTCATCATAGAGTCCTCGTCCAGATAGCTAATGTATCTGGGAACCTTGGTGGCTAAGGAAGCTCTTTGGTTAGTGGGTACATTTAAAATAGTCTAGGGTGTCTTGAGGATTCATTTTATTTTCCCGCGCCGCGCCGCACGGCCACCAGCTGCTGCGTGCGCTTCCCCCTCCACTGTGCCTTGCTGCCCGACTGCTGCCTCGTGACCACGCCCCCTCCTCCGAGCGGCGTGGTCCGTGATCGGCGCTCCTCTCCTTGTGCCCCTGGTGTATTACTGTATTGCCTAAGTAGAATTGTTATTGTCATAATTGTTGTTTCACCCGCTGTATTTGTCATTATTGTTGTTTCTCCCGCTGTACTTGTTATTATTGTGGTTTCTCCCGCTGTTTTTCCTGTTTTGCCGCCCTCCGTCGTCCCTCCCCGCTCCCCGCTCCCCGCCACCACCGCTGACCCCGCCCCTTTTTTTCCTTGTTCCCTCCCCGCTCCCGCCTCCCAGCTGCTCCGCCCACCCGCGCACTTGGCCATATATGGCGACCGTGCGACGCAGGTGAGTGTGTCCTAGTCCTAGGACGCTCCCGCGCCGCACGGCCACCAGCTGCTGCGTGCGCTTCCCCCTCCACTGTGCCTTGCTGCCCGACTGCCGCCTCGTGACCACGCCCCCTCCTCCGAGCGGCGTGGTCCGTGATCGGCGCTCCTCTCCTTGTGCCCCTGGTGTATTACTGTATTGCCTAAGTAGAATTGTTATTGTCATTGTTGTTTCTCCCGCTGTACTAGTTGTGGTTTCTCCCGCTGTTTTTCATGTTTTGCCGCCCTCCGTCGTCCCTCCCCGCTCCCCGCCACCACCGCTGACCCCGCCCCTTTTTTTCCTTCTGTTCCCTCCCCGCTCCCGCCTCCCAGCTGCTCCGCCCACCCGCGCACTTGGCCATATATGGCGACCGTGCGAACGCGCAGCGGGCGCGCCGACTGTGCGCCGAAGGCGCGCCAAAGGTAAGCCCGTCTGCGCCCGTCCGCGCCTGGACCGCGCCCAGTGCCAGGACCCCTGGCCCCCACCGACGGAAGCCGACCCGACGAACCTACAGCGCCGCCGACCTCATCGCACTCAACACCGGCGCCATCCCGAGATGTCACCGCGCCTCCCCGAGGCACACCCACGGACCCTTCAGCTGCCACGCCTGCAAGTTCACCTGCATCCGGACCTACCCTGCACCAGCACTCGCCAAGCCGAACACCAGCAGCAACCACCTCAAGTGCATCCTGCTCAACACCCGCTCCATCCACAGACACGCCGTAGAACTCTGGAACCTCCTCGACACCACCGCCCCTGACGTCGCCTTCCTCACAGAGACCTGGATGAACGCCTCCTCAGCGCCCGACATCGCCATCGCCATCCCAGAGGGCTACAAGATCACACGGAGGGACCGCACCGCCAACCAGACGGGAGGAGGCATCGCCATCATCCACAGAGACACCATCCGCATCATGACCAACACCGACGACACCCTAACCACCGCCGAACACCTGCACTTCCAGATCCACACCGACCCGAAGACCACCCTCAGAGGCACCCTGATCTACCGACCCCCGGGTCCACGCACACGATTCAGCGAGGACATCGCCGACTTCATCAGCCCGCATGCCCTCCCCTCCGCCGACTACATCCTCCTGGGGGACCTCAACTTCCACCTGGAGAACAACAGCGACCGCAACACCAGCACCCTGCTCGACAACCTTGCCAACCTCGGACTCAAGCAACTGGTGACCACCCCCACCCACCTCGCCGGACACAAACTCGACGCCGTCTTCTCATCCAGCAAAGACGTCACCTTCAGCCACGCAACAGGACTCCACTGGACGGACCACAGCTGCGTCCACTTCACCTTCAAAATAACGACGATCCACCAACACCAGCAACAGGTTGCCCGAAGAAGCTGGAACAAGATCACAGCCGACCAGCTCACCGCTTCCCTGAGCCAGCACCCTCCCGCCAGCTCAGCGAACCCCAGCCAGGCCGCCGACAACCTCACGAAGTGGATCAGCAACTGCGCGGACGAACTCGCCCCACTGAGAACCCCGCCCAGCAGACCCGGCAGCAGAAAAACCCCATGGTTCACCGACGAACTCAAGAGCTCCAAGAAGAACTGCCGAGCCCTCGAGAAAGTATGGAGAAGGGAACCAACTACGGACAACATGACCACCCTCAAGCTCGCCACCCGGAAACACCACCAACTGATCCGCGCCACCAAGAAAAATACATACAAGGACCGGCTGGACAACAACGCACACAACTGCAAGGAACTCTTCAACATCGTGAAAGAGCTCTCCAACCCCAACGCCGGAAACAATGATATCACCCCGTCGCAAGACCTCTGCAACTCCCTCGCGTCCTACTTCCACAACAAGATCACGGACACACACAACAGCTTCAGCATCCAACCAACGCACGCCACAACCGCAACAACGCCACCCACCACCACCCTCCGCACCTGGACTCCGATCAGCACCGAAGACACCATCCGCACAATGAACTCCGTCCACTCCGGATCTCCGACTGACCCCTGCCCTCACCACATCTTCAACAAGGCCGACGCTGTCATCGCACCCCACCTGCGGGACATCATCAACACCTCCTTCGACACCGCCACCTTCCCGGAGAGCTGGAAGCACGCAGAACTCAGCGCTCTTCTCAAGAAACCTACAGCAGACCCCACCGAACTCAAGAATTACCGTCCCATCTCGCTCCTCCCGTTCCCGGCCAAAGTCATCGAGAAGACCGTCAACAAACAGCTGGCCGCCTTCCTCGAGACTAATGGATCCCTCGACCCCTCACAGTCTGGCTTCCGAGCCAACCACAGCACCGAGACCGCCCTCATCGCTGCCACCGATGACATCCGAACCCTGATGGACAACGGAGAAACAGCGGCCCTCATCCTCTTGGACCTCTCCGCGGCCTTCGACACTGTCTGCCACCGCACCCTAGTACAGCGCCTCGGCAACATCGGAATCCAGGAGAAGGCACTGGAATGGATCACCTCCTTCCTCAACGGAAGAACACAGAGAGTCCGCCTACCACCGTACAAGTCAGAGGCCACCGAAGTCATCTGCGGCGTCCCTCAAGGATCCTCGCTGAGCCCCACCCTCTTCAACGTCTACATGAGCCCCCTCGTGGCCATCGCACGCCAACACAACCTCAACATAATCTCCTACGCCGACGACACCCAGCTGATCCTCTCCCTCACCAACGACCCCACCGCCGCCAGAGCCAACCTGCACGAAGGGATGAGAGATGTAGCCGAATGGATGACGACCAGCCGCCTGAAACTGAACTCAGACAAGACGGAGGTCCTCATCCTGGGCTCCTCGCCCTCCGCCTGGGACGACTCCTGGTGGCCCCCCGCCCTGGGCACCGCACCCAAACCGACGGACCACGCACGCAACCTGGGCTTCATCCTGGACTCCTCCCTCTCCATGACCAGACAAGTCAACGCCGTCTCCTCGTCATGCTTCAACATCCTACGCATGCTACGGAAGATCTTCTGGTGGATCCCCACCGAGACCAGGAAGACTGTCACCCAGGCCCTCGTCACTAGCTGACTGGACTACGGCAACGCCCTCTACGCCGGAACCACCGCCAAGCTCCAGAAGAGACTCCAGCAGATCCAGAACGCCTCAGCCAGACTCATCCTCGACATCCCACGGAACAGCCACATCTCCGGACATCTGAGAGACCTGCACTGGCTCCCCGTCAACAAAAGAATCACCTTCCGTCTCCTCACCCACGCGCACAAAGCCCTACACGACCAAGGCCCGAGCTACCTCAACAACCGAATCAACTTCTACACTCCCAAGCGCCACCTCAGATCAACCAGCCACGCCCTCGCCGCCGTCCCCCGCCCCCCGCATCCGAAGAGCGACAACAGGAGGAAGGTCCTTCTCCTACCTGGCCGCCAAGACCTGGAACTCACTCCCGACCGACCTGCGCCTGACCCAAGACCACCTCTCCTTCAGGAAGAAGCTCAAGACCTGGCTGTTCGAGCAGTAACGGCACCCCCCCCCCCCCCCACCTAGCGCCTTGAGACCCTACGGGTGAGTAGTGCACTCTATAAATGACTTGATTGATTGATTGATTGAAAGGGCACCCTGACGGAGTTAAAAATAGATGGGGATGAACTTAGGATTCTCTGTAACCCTGGGTCAACATGTTTCAGCCATCATAACAATGCCTCGCCGGACAAGTTGGCTTTCATTTAGACTTCACAAGGATCCCATTCACATCCAATTTGTATGCATTCAATTGTACAACTTCCAGTCCACATATACATGCCATACATACTGACCCATTTGGTGGCTATGTTCACATTTCTTTAGTATCGTCCTATTTAGAGCTTAAGAGGGTAAGGAGGCAGGTGGACCTTGTAATCAAACTTTTATCATAGGTCTCTTCCCAGCTGTGAACCTATTTGGTTCCTGCTTGCCCTGCATCCTAGTTTCTTATTACATCTGGTGCAATATTACAGCCTATTAAATTAAACATAAAAGATTATCAGATTACAGAATTTTGTCAAGCCGGGATTGATCCCTGGTTTTCTGCTTTCGCATTGTTCATTTCAGCCATCAGATGGACATCTTTATTTCTCCTATTTTACATCAAAGTTTAATACTTTGTTTGAAATTCTTGGCAAATTAGGTTGAAGCGTGGGTGGTGGGCAGATGCCGCAACTGTGCACTTTTCACTTCAAATCGGGACTGCCTGGCAAAATCCTGCTTGCTCCTCCATGACACAGATATTTCAGTGTTGTGCAGAAGTACCTAAACATGTCCCACTACAACAAAAATGATTTCCTTTTTTTTTTTTTTATTGTGTGCTTTATTTAAAAATTCCAATCAGTAAATGTTGAAGAGCTGTTTTCCTTAAAAGGAAGACAAGTTGCATTTTTGTAACTCTGGAAATTCGAGAGCACTGGATATGGCGGTGTTAAATTTTGCCAAGTTTGTCCGAATGAGGTCGCACACTGCTCGGCGTGTGACCCCGGAGCATGATGGTCGATGTAGTCGGTATCAGCGGGTGCGCTTCTACCCAGGTCTTGAGTCTTCAAGGTATTCACTTGGTGTGCTCGCCATCCCTGGACACGTGTTTCGCGTTCATTAACGCTCATCAGCAGGGATTAGGCGTGTGCACGGGGTTGCTGCGTGGGCTGCCGAATTTTGCCAAGTTGTTTCCCTGCCGAGGTAAGAGTGGTTTTGTTTTTTGCCCTGCTCACACACTTACTGCAGCAATGTTTGCCATGTACTGTATTAAAACATAATAACACAGGATAGCGTTGTTGCTGAGATGCTCTTAGGTTTGGGAGAGTGACGTAATTCAGAGTTATGCGATCTATGACATGAAAGATCATGTGTGCTTACCTAGCACTGGCTCCTTCAGGATGAGAGTACAGTGAATAGGGGAGCCCACAGGTCACTGTTACTGTAAACAAGTAGGCCATCTATGGTTCACCATGTTGGCAGTGTAACATGTCTAGAATACACAGACGTCTTATTAGCGAGCATAGTCTAGTGTAGATTCTGATTACTGGCAATAGTTGGTGGGGTCTCTGGCTGTTCCTGCATTTCCCCCACTAGGGTAGTTTTTCAATGCAAACTAGAAATATTTCCTTCGGAAGGCCAATATTTTCTTGAAAGTGCTAGTTGGGACTGGAATTGCATGTGCCTTTTTCTTGTGAGTTACCTTTGTCACCATTCCTTTTCATCCTTGGATACTGTGCCACTTACACTTATTTTGACGTGGAGCGGATACCTCTTACTTTGAAATTTATGGTCCATTCTTTGTGTGGGCATTCGGGTGGTACTGAATACAGGGTGAGCTATCGGGTTGCTCTTGTAAATGTGAGGGAGGTTTATATATAGTTATTCTAACAAGAAGAACACGAGAGATGTCTGCTGCTAAATGTGGAGGTGACATTTTTGGGGGCAGGGTGTAATTTGTAAAAACATAAATGCAGATCCTCAAACTTTTCTTAGGGTCCTATTGCTGAATGCTAAGGTTAGCATCATTGCTTATTCTTGCATGTTCTTTTTTTGATCCCTTTTCTGCAATCATTGTTTTCTTATATCTCTCGTTTCTTCACCTTTCTGTCTTTAACTCATGCTTTGGGTCATGGTCTGCGGCGAAAAATGAGACCCAATCTCCTAAAATGAGTGCAGGTGGGCAAGGCAGAGTAAGAATGCTTCTCATCTACATGTGAATTTGCTGCATATGCAATATTATGCCTGGTTAAGTAGTACTGGCAAAGAGAGCCCATGCATGGACAGTTATTGCTTCGTATGGTATGCTAAAAACCCAAAGATATTTAGGAGACTCACATAGCCAAAGGGCAAAGCTGAAGCTGATGAATCTCAGATTTGGAAATAGCCAATTTCTTGGAGACGCCCCCTACATGGAAATTGATGAGTAGTGAGAGGGTGTGTTGCCTGTTATTACAAGAGAGAAGACAATTTTCATATCATCTGTAGTTGCCCTGCACTAATAGAGGAACGTAGGAGGCTGCTAAGGTCGGACTTTAATAGTGAAATTATACGAACATGTCGACAAGCAGTCATAGCCAGTTTACAAGGAGAAAGCTTGCAATTTACTGGTAGACTTTTGAAGTTCTTAGAAATAGTGGAGAAGAAATTTCTTAACTGTGGACAAGGAGGATGATTTTATTTATACATTGATGAAAAGTTAATTTTAATTATGTGGGCTTAATGTATGAAATGTTAGAAGAATTGTATAATGTTGTTTTTAATTGTAAGTTTTTAGTAACTGAACCATAATTTTTTCATTCAAGTAGGCTGGTAGTAGAGTTAGTTTGTTCAATTCTTGGGTAAAGGAAGATTTAAGAGGACAAAAGGCAACATTGGTTTATGTGTAGCTAACAGAAGTGTGAAACTTCTGCCTAAATCAGGAGGGTTTGCATGTATACTTAAAACACGCTCAAATGTACTCATGAGAGACCTGCTCAACATAGATGTGAGGGCTTAAGATCTTAAGTCACTTCTTGTGAGGCTACTTCCTGTAAACTCGTGGCTTTTGCTGCCACTTCCTGTGATGTCAGTTCCTGTGCTGCCACGTTGGATGTCATGTGCCGTGATGTCACTTGCATACTGCCTAAGTTAGCCCCCCCCACTTTTTTTAGGACTTGTGATCTGGCATAACTGCTAAAACGGGCCTCTGTCAGGGTGTACGGGGTGAAGGCCCACATCCGAGGGTCATAGAGGGGCTTGAGCAGAAACCCAGCCACGGCCCGAACAAAGGATCGCACCTCTGTAAGGGCTCCAAAGAAGGCCTGATATGGCACCCCCACCACCTTCGTGGGCGAGAGGTGGGGGGGTGAGGTACAAAGGGCACCAAAAGCAAGAAAAAGGCATGAACCCCAATCTGCCAACTGGAGAAAGGAGCAACTTTTGAAAATAGTCCCAGCTGGAGTTTTGAGGACTTAAAAGAAGCTACCATACCCAGGACCCAAATACATCCACTGGGGCAGCCAGGCAGTGTGTTGTGCATCCCTGGGGCCATTGAGGAGCCACACAGAACTGCAGGGGCAGGAACTCTGCGCCTGTTCCCCCGTCTGATAGGTCTGAGCTTCCAGTCCCATTAAGAAGCTGGGAGAGGCTTGAAGTGGAGTTTCCTCTGAGCCTGACCCTGCTGCTCCATCTGGCTCCCAGTTAGGAATCATCGCTTGCTGGTTCCCATGTTCAGTGCTAGATTCCTGTCCTGCTGCTGCCATGGAACTTCGGAGCTGCCAGCAAAGTAAAGAAAGGTATGTAAAAAGAAAATATGTTGTTTCTCTGTGTATGTAAGTGATGAAGAGACAATGAGATTGAGTGGTAGTGTGCATTAGTTTAATTTGTTGGAGTGTCAATGAGAGTGAAAGCTTGAGAACCAATAAGTGAGTGAGAGTAGAGTTCAGTATGAATAAGGAAAAGCTAGGAAAGTGAGTAAAGCAGTGTGAGAGAGTTAGAATGAGTGAGTGAGTCAGGCGTAACCATCAATGGTGCAACACGTGCTGCTGCACCAGGGTAAAGAGGCCATGGTGCACCTGCACCGGCTGCACTATTTAAGCATAATGTCTGTACCCCAGGAGGTCAAATCAGAGCCCCTGTAAACCAATAGATGTGAATGAGGGTCAGTGATTGTGATAGTGTGAGTGTGTGCCAATGTGTGAGGGAGAAACGGAGTTTGAGTGTATGGGTGCATTTGAGCACGAGGGCACCCAAGGCATTTTTTGAAAACTATTAGGGGAACTAGTAGAAAGTATACAGCCATCACCTTCTGCATGGAAATACTAAGGAAAAAAGTATATCATCTCTTCCAAATTATAGAATTACAGAGAAAATAAATGCTGCTCATGCTGTGCTTAGGGGCCCTTAACCGAGGAGCCTCTGGTGTGCAACAGAATGCTGGAGTATTACAAGACTCCTCAACAAACAGCATAATATTAGGATGCCTTATGGGAAATAGGGAGTCTTAGACTAACTGGGTCAGTGTGTGTGAGGAACAGTGTTCGGGGTTTAAAGCCTGGATAGTGTTCATTTCTGCAGAGTGCTCTGTTTTTATGCTTACCAGCCTTTTTCACATGATTTATACGAGATTAGCAGTGGATAAATATTAATGGATATAGATACATATAGATACATATATACATAGATACATATAGATACAGACAGACAGACAGACATATATATATATATATATATATATATATCCTCTACGAGGGCAAGAGGGCAAGAGAATTCTCTGGCAGGTCTGTTAAAAAACAAAACCCTAACGTCTGGAAGTAAAAGTGCGGGATTGAAGATTGAAAACAACTGTTTCTGTTCATGTTCCATTTTCTTCAGAGGTAGAAGTCGCCTTTGAGGCTTAAGAAGTGTATGGGGTTCTCCCCGAGAAAGGACGGGGTCCACAACGGAACGGTGGTACTTGGTCTCCTGTCCTTACAGTCCTGGGCATATTGCCATTTGGCTCCTTCTACCTTAAACATCAGTTACCTGCACCAACTTGTGCAACCGTGGAGACCGCTAGGCCTGCGAGTGCTGCCAGGGACCAGATCTGTTGGCCTCAGCTGCCCATGAAGTTGTGTTCAACCCATCCCAGCAAGTTCTCTTTGATATGGAACTGTGGTATCAATTGTGATGCACAACCTGTTCCTTCTTTAAACCATGTCCCTTTGGACATCGACTAGCGGACCAATGGTGGTCACGAGATTTGACATCAGTCCCCTAATATTTCACCATTAGAACTCGGGGTATGACCCATGTACCTGTTTGGGTGGTGGGCTTTGGACGGTTTTAATTAAAAACTCAGCAGCTGGGACTCAAACACACTTTCTTGTGCAGTCCAGCATCCCACAGAAACAAGGGGTGACAGCAGACATATGGTATAAACTGGGTAAGATGTCACCTACCTCTACACACAGACATGTGATGGAGCTAGATTTCGCATATTACGCGACTTGCTTGAATTCAAGAACCTCAAATAATTTTAATCATGTAATCCAACCTGTCCGTCTTACTAATTTCCCTTTATTTTGATATTTGGGGTGTCCTAGTGACGCTTGCCTATGTGTTTACTAACTCAATAACCCTTGTTCCTAAAAATGGCCGCTGCTTGGCGGGTTTTCTTCTGCGCATGCGTTAGTCACACTCACGTGACGTGACGCACTTGCAGTTTTGGTGGGAGTCTTTGCGCTTGCGCACTTGCTTCTAAAATGGCTGTCTGTGTACTCACATGGTGAAGCTTGCGCGGATGGTTTTATGTTGTTGTCTGTTTGCACTAATCATTCACGCAATAGTATATTATACAGTAAGGGGTATAGAGTAGATGTTCATGGTATACAGTGAATTCATTTATATTCTATGTTTTAATTTGTTTTCGCGTACTTTTCATGTACCGCGATATTGGGGGTCTGAGGGAGACGCGAACCATCTTGAAAGTCCCTACTGCGCATGTCGCCATGGCAGAGAGAAGGCAACCTTGAGCAGTGGAACTCAGCCAGCTGGCAGCCACAGTCAAGATGCTCCTGAGAACACGACCTGCGACCCAGCAGGATGGAGTTGACTGTACCGAAATTGTAACATTTGTTATTTTTCCACTGTATTCCGAAGATTGTCTCATGAGAACCCCAAAATCACTAGGCGGTCCCAGAGCATGCAAATTTAGGCTTGTAGAATTCGAAGATGATTGGTGTGTTGACCTATCCTACCTGGGGACCAATCGAAATTGGGGATTCTGACACTTGCAACATTTGGGGGGTGGTACACTGACCCGAAAACAGTATAACTAGCCTAGTCTGAGCTAGAGAATTTGTCCGACTTGTCTGAATAGCTGACCTGTCACTGACCCAACGCACTCAATAGGTGACTGATACAGAGGTGCTGCGGAGTACCCTGTTTGAAACTGACCATAGACGCAAAGGTTTTACTAAACCTTAAGTGCTGGCGGAGCACTTTGCTGGGGAGCTCGCTAACCCAATCAGGGTTCTGGGCGATAGCTGCAGAGTGGGTGGAACGCAGGCGTTGCTTCCAAACTGCGGGTGCTGGTCGTGCCTTGGTGGTCCTGTCCTGATCCTAATCTGGTTTTCCTGTCCTGTCCTGGGGTGTCCATTCTGCACCTGCTGTCCCATTGATGACTGTCCTTCCTTGGGTTTTTTTTCCTGTCCTTGACTGATCCGTAGCCAGGGTTGGTCTTCACACCATTCTAGGTAAATATATAGTGCTGAAACTCTATACTGCACTTTCTATTTTTCTGTCTTTTGCTTTAATAGACATACTCTTGCACATAATTGACTTTCCATGCTTTCGCAAAGCTACTGAATGAAAGCTAATACGTTATTGCTGTTTTCTAGCATGTTCCTATGTTACCCTTCCTTTTAGTACAATTCTTCATCCCGTTTATGAAATATAGATGTGGTTTATAATTTTCTCTTCTCAAATTGATCGAAGTAAGGTTTCTAGAAATATAGCGTGTTCCAATTTTTCCCCCTCCTATAGATGTATAGGATTTCCCAAATTGTTATCCAAACCTTGGAGTATTTCCCCATAGTAAATTTCTAGTACATGCATAAATTTGCCCAATTTTAGTTATACTTTCTTAAGTTCCATTCTTGAAATCTGTTTAGCATTATCTTCCTATAGACTCATAAATGGTTGCCCTAATATATTTTCTATATGGTTATGTGCTGTTCGTTATCTTGATTGCCTTTTAGTTATAAACTGTATGCTTTCCGAATCTGAATCTTAGATAAAACTTTAAAACTTTCCAGTAGTTTGTGGTCATTTAATGAAAAGTACAAGAGTATATGTTGGTATTTTTGGTTGTCTGCCTTTCTTTCACAGCTTGCTCCCTGATCCATTGTGGTCATAGGTACCCGTAAAGGAGGATTGGTAAGTCGGGTACACGAGAAATAAATAGGAAAGGACTCAGGGTTACTGGTAGTAGAGTGTATGGTCACCCGATTAATGTATGCGATAAATTGAAATTAGTATATGGGCCTGGTACGTGTATGGTGAAATTATTGACCGGGTGACCTGCGATCTCTATCAGTATGGTATAAACTGGGTAAGATGTCACCTACCTCTACACACAGACATGCTCATGAACACAAACTAACCCAGACACACATACTCTGTCCACACAACTAACTGCAGTCAGGCAGCACAAAAGAAGGCTACCATAGAGGCGAATACTAAAAAAGACAACTCTTATTAAATCCTAAAATCTGCCTTCCGGCCCTAAATCCAAGACCCAATCATGCCACAATGATTTGAGATTTTTTTTTTTTTTGAATTAACATTGGTCATGGCTAAGCGAGGAACAGCTGTTCACTGAAAGTCCTCACATGCACCTGACATTTTTTGGTGGAAATAGGAACTGCATAATTTGGTGCCGGCTGAAGGGCCCTCAATATGGCTCCTAAGACTCCTCCAACAGAATCCTCTGGAACTGACAGAATGAGACACTGTCTTACTCCAGATAAACCCCAAAAACGGATGACAGACTGCCCTGAACTGGACAGAGACACGATTATTGACCTTGATTATTTTTTGCGCAATTGTATACTGCACCCAAGTTCTTTATGATGCATCCGCTGTTCTATTTGTATAGCTCGCCCACATTCCAGGCTCATGTAGGTGGTTGGTCTTAATTGTTGGTGGATCACGCAGTACTGCGTGGTGCCACCATAGTTTATGATATATTATGTTTGCTGCTCACTTGTGATACTGACACGAGTATTAACGCACTGCATGCATTGTATGCAACATGGTTTTTGGTTCTCTCTGAAAATCAATAAAAATACATTTTAAAAATATTATTTTCTGAGAATCGTGAGCATATCCGGATCTATATAACTGGTGCATGGCGCACTGAACACACACACGCAAACACAAATTTGCTTACATCTACAAAAAAAAATGGATGAAACAAGTTACTTTAGAAAAGTCACGTTTGTGTGCCCCTCCCTTATACATTTTGACCGGTTTGAGCAAACTGAACCAAATTTGATTACTTTATGACGGAGGATCGCATGCCGTTTCTGACAGGTTTTGTGCAAATTGCTGGAGAGTGGCAAAATGCTATGGATCCAAAAACGGGCAATCCCGTTAAGTGAGATGTCAGCATTAACTACAAGAGTGCGACTGCCGCTCTAATTTAGTTACCTCTTGTGGAAATTGCATGCATTCAGGTGGCGGAAAAATTACAGAACCCGTGCCCATTTACAACTTGGCCTCTCAGTGAATGATGAAATACTCCAGTCTCCATGCCCTTCCAAAAACTGAGTTAAAAAAAAAATCGTAAAGTCACGAGGATCATGGCGTGTGGGTGGCTGCTTTGCAGCGAATGTGCCTGTCACCTGTTTGTAATCATCCGTTCTTAATTGCGCACGAGTCTCGCACCCTGGTAGATTGCGAAGCGATGGGGCAAATCTGAGCATGCCTTTCAGATTGCCGAGTCATGAGTGGCAGATCTGAGCAGTCATAGAATTAGTGGGGATGAGCACACATCTGGGGATGAGTACACATCTGGGCATGCGCGGAAGACGACAGCAGAGTGACTGCTACAGTATGGGAAGCGGTACAAAAGGGGGTGGTGATGGACGGAGCATCTTAATCAATCAAACACTCAAACCCAGTCAAAAGATCTGGGTTTAATCCATCACCGTCAGATTGATTTGCATATGGCCATGTCTGAACTGGGGTGGCAGAGTGGGCTAAAGAACGGTGATGGATTCAACCCAGATCTGTTGACTGGGTGTGAGTGTTTGATTGGTTCAGATGCTCCGTCCATCACCACCCCCTTTTGTACCACAGTATGGGAAGCGGCATGTTTGCAATAGTGTACATCTAGCACCTACCACCACAATATGGGAAAACAGTCGCTGAGAAGCTAATGCATATTACAGCCTCCCAGCTGACCAGGCAGAACAAACAATAAATAAATAGATACAAACAATTGCCTATAGAAA
Source organism: Lissotriton helveticus (assembly GCF_964261635.1). Lineage (NCBI taxonomy): Eukaryota > Metazoa > Chordata > Amphibia > Caudata > Salamandridae > Lissotriton > Lissotriton helveticus. Next base: position 647,917,374 of record NC_136070.1, read on the forward strand.
ACCACAGTGGAAGGAGTGGCAATGCTTGGAGCCAGGATGGGCTCGTGTGTCAAGAACAGGAGGGAAAGAAAAATGGTAAATCCAAATGAGACTAGCAGTTTTGGTATGCTCTTCTATTCCATATCTGTGTGAGTTATGCCCAGTTGTGCAGTCCCTTGGCAGTGCTGCATTTTTCTCCTGAGAAAAAAAATGCATATATGCCTAGAAAATAAATGGCTACCTGGCCAGCTAGACAGATCAACTGGTTCAGGGGACATTTAGGCTTCGTGTCGTTTTGAGTGTCCCCAGCAACCCCATTCAAACAAAAGCAGCCTAACTCCTAAGGCAAACATGCATGGAATGTTGCAAATAAAGCAATTTCTGCATAGTTTTACCCAAAGGGCGTCTTTCTGTTCCCAGGGTTACCAATGCGTACAGAACTGGAAACACTAGGGGAAGTGGGTGAAACATCAGGCCGGAATCCACCCTTGTCTCACACTTTGGAGCAGAAAGCAGTGGAATGTTGATGCCCATTCAACCCTTGGCCGCTCCATGGAAAGTAACACTGCTTCCTCTGGGAGATGAGTCTTTTATTACCTTGCTCGTGAAGTCCTGGCCTTCTCTGGGATGGCCCCTTTAAAATTACATTCGGTCAAGCGAAGCAAGCATAGACAACTGACACAACATGGTGTTTCACTGATGTAGGCAAGATCTGGCAAGCCTACAATCAAATCTGCAGTTACATGTCTTATCGAAACAAAGTTTTATTTTCGATATATGGTTTTTATTTACTGTGTTGCAAGTGTTACTTCATTTGACTTGTATTGCTACTTTGAAACAAGAAATATATTTTGGCAATTTGCAACAAATTAAATGAACATTTTAAACTATTTCGCCCAGCCATGAAACATTTTCAATGCCCTGTGTTCGTTTACACACAGCAGGGACCTGCTGAATGCAAGGAGTCTTTGGAGGGGCTACCAGTGCGAGAGGGGCGCCCTAAAATACATGACTGGTTGCACTGATGAGACGAGAGCACAGATGAAACAAGACAGAACTTGATTTCTACAAGTCCCTAGTAATAAAAAGACAACAGATGTCATCTAAAGAACACTGTGTAGCAGTTGACCAGTCCCTGAAACCTGTTGCTAGCAAACCTCTTGCTATCATCCAGTCGCAAAACTGGCAATTCCAGGTACTGCACATGGGGCCATATGTATCAAGCAAATTCGCATTCGCAAAGGCCGAAATTTGCAGAATTTCAGCCTTTGCGAATGCAAATTTGCTAAATGGTATGTATAAAGCAAAATCTGGTGCAAAACAAGAAATTTGTGATTCCTTATTTTGCAATTGCATTTAAGGAATCGCAAATTTTGCGATTCCTTAAATGCAATGTATGAAGCAAAAAAAATTGCAAAATGTCCTTAAGGAATCGCAAATTACCAGTTGCGAATTCCTTGAAAAATGCAAATTTTTGCATTTTTCAAAGTGCCATGTGTCGCACATACATGCCCTTAGGGCATGTGTGCCACATGTGCACCCATGCATATTTCAGGGGTGCAACAGGGTGTCCTTTGGACACCCCTGCACCCTTGAAATGATTCTCAATTTGCGATTAGCAAATTGCGAATCGCAAATTGAGAATAACTTCCCATTCATTCCTATGGGCCTCCTTGCCCATAGAAATGAATGGGAAAGTATTCCTTAATTGCGATTTGCAATTTGCTAATCGCAATTAAGGAATTTTAAGAAATCGCAAAAAAAAATTTGATTTTGTACATAAATACCTATTTGCGATTCTCAAATAGCAATTTCTTAAAAATCGCTATTTGAGAATTGCAAATCAGGTTGATGATACATATGGCCCTAGGTCACTTATTTTTTGCAGCTTCTGAATTTAGCATCTGAAAGCCACAAGTGATGCTTAAAAAGCCAAACCAAAAAGTAACATAGGTTAATCTTAAAAATAGGTTTATACTATGCCAGCAGCTTTTCTTTAAGGCACTGTGTAGATCATGTGCTCCCTGATCCTTGCTTTAGAAGCACCTTTGACTTCTGTATTCCTCCCTTATAGAAAACAAAACATTTTCGGTATGAATAAATGCGGTACATTTGGAGCACCTTCGAAAATGGCTGAAAACAATAGTAACAACTCAAGAAGAAAACAATCACAATAACGTTTTGCAATATTAAAAAAAATAAACAGGAATTTAACCTGTGGGATCATTATTATGCTTTCTCTTGCTTTGGTAGCAGGTAATCCTATTGTTATAAATGTGTCCTTTTACTTTGAGTCCCGCCCCCCCCCTTCAGACTTGACCTTAAAAACATTTCATGTCCCTTCCGTTTGGAACCAGAGCGAATATCTGAATGACTCCACTCTTTCAGTATGGCTTTTGAGGCTTGGACCATCTTTAATGCAGAAACTGCATTGAAACACAGACACACACAAAGTGTTGAAATAAAAAGAAAAAAGTAGTTCCCTGTATGTAAGCAGTGGAAGGATACAAGTATCCAATCCAAAGAATGGTAAAGAAGCTGTGAAAGAAAGCCATTGACTAAGAAGCAAACAAATAAGAAGGACAAGAAACACAATCCTGGAGAAATAAGTTGACCCAAAGCCCACTTGAAGTATTGGTATTGTGAACGACCGGTCTTTCGACAATAGACAGCTGAAGGCCCCTCATAAGTGAGAAGTAAAAAGAGTGCACGTACTGCACGTTTTGACTTGTGGGAACGTTTACACTCTATACTGTAGGCCCGAGTTGGTTGTGGTGACTGGCCAGCAAGAAGACTGATTTGCGATTATGAAATATTACAAAGCAATAGATTGACATTCACAGTGGTAACCACCTACTAAAAGCAATAAGACTTTAAGGCTAGATAGTTATTGCACAGAGCCTGTAGAATGGTATTTCATTACATGTAATCTCACATATTACCATATTCAGCAAGGGGTTTGATGTAGACTCCCACCTCTGATAAACCCTGGGTGTAGAGGACTTGCAGTGGGATATGGTTAGCTTCAAGGGGTTCATTGGAAACCACCAGTACAAGTCGGCCGTGGGAAAAAGCAGTGGCGAAGCTAGACCTTCAGCCACCTGTTGCGGCCCCTGCATTTGCCACCCTGTGGCGGCCATATGAAAGAGCGGGGGAGGGAAGGGAGACCGTCACCCCCCAAACTCCTCCCGCCCAGGGAGGCTTGCCCCCATCCCCTTGCTATGCCACTGGAAACAAGATCTCTTGCTGCATCTTAGTAATGAGCATACCACTAGATTGTATGTTTCGTCATTACTAAGTGTGACATCAAGTCACAATCTATGTCACATTGCACTTCACTATTGTCCTTTGACAATTTGTATTTAGGTTTTTATGGAACAATAATGAAATGCAACGCAACAGAGTGTTACTGGATGAAGCAGTCAAATTATAGTTACTTTTAGAGGCGTTGTCCGCTCCTTTCATTCTTTGGTCTGTTCTATCATTCACATACATGTATCACCCACTACAGAATACAGCAACGGACAATGGGTCAGCCCACTACATACACTGGCTAATTTCACTGGCAGTGACAGCATTCTGCTCTTTCACATGAAAAGTAGTCCTTTTCAAGCCAGGGACTACTAAGACAATGAGTGAATTTTGAAACCAAAAAAATTCTTTGCCAAGCTCCTCCAACAATAGAGATTTACAAAAAATATTTTTAAAAAAAAACCTGTTTCAAGGATTCTGCTGAGTTACAGAACTATGCTTGGGATCATGGAACCATAGTAGGTAGGAAGTGAGCCATCCTACCACCCGAGTACCCATGAGCTCGGGACATACTACCTATAGGGTGTCACTTGCCCTCCTACTCACTCAGAGGAACAAGCTATTAGACACCCCAGATCATAACACTCATGACCCACTCAGGAATCGCAGTTGCAGGACACACCCTTTCGCTCTCACACTCGTACTAGTCCACAATAAGATCTAACAGACACGAGACAAGTTTTAAATACATATTTTAACTATTGTGATCTAGTATGCAGTATATGTGCCACAATGAGTAAGAAAATGCCTAAAACAAATATGGTCAGCATAGTAATTATTACAGAAATCATAAAAGGAACTGTCATTACAAAAGGCAGGGTGGCCTAACTCCCCTCGCCCCCTACAGAAGCAAAATACTTATATATCAGAAGATCTCTGGGTGTTTGCTGCAGACCCTTTACCTTAGCATGCACAGATGAAAGTTCTACATCTCAGGTGCTGTCACGATCTCTTCCCTGGAAAGATCCCTCTGCAAGTGTGTTACGTATTCTTTACATAGCCTTATGACAAAGAACATGTTCTCAACAACAGCTGCATTTGTGTGTTTTGTCTAGGTGCTGAAGCCTGACCAGAACAAAACAACAAGGGGCACTGTTTGACCTTGTCTACGGTGTGCAAACTAAATCCCAGGAAAGAACATAAAACCAAAACAACAGCAGTTTGTGTGAAAGTACAGCATGGAGCAAAGCAAAATACGTTTGTATAGTAATGTGCACAAAGAAGAGGGCAGTCTACAACATGCTCATGCTAACCTAGGTAAAATGACAATGGGCCTGCACAGGACATATGACAAACCCAAACAACAAGAATTGACATTCAAAGGCTAACAGCCAAAGGCAGACTGAAGGTCTCTGCCAATGCTTGTTGTAATAGAGTGAAGTGACTGGATGCATACAACATTCCTCATGGAATGGTCTCTCCCGACATACCTATCACCTTACATCATTGTACTGTCTTAGAGAAACAAACTTTAGCTCCTGCTACTTGGTTCAGGGAACTTATCTCTACAGCATCATCTTCAATAAAAGGCAAGTTAACAGGACTACTTCACATTGTGTTAGGGACAGATTTTGTTCCTCTAGGCCCTCGTGCAGCCCAAGCAAAAGTTCCACGGTCTCTCTTCTCAGCACAAGCATCTGGTTGGTGAAACACAAGGCCATCAGCGCTTCATGGCTGTCAGTCTCATAGTTCTCCCCAGTATAAGCTGTGCTGCGTCCTTCACTCAGTAGCAAGTCTATTCTCAAGAGTGCATGCTTTTCTCTCTGCTCTTGTACGTGTGGATGGATGGCTCAGTGAGCTGCATAAGCACATTGCAACATATGCAGGCAGGAGGTGTAAACATAACAATGCTCCGGCCCCAGTAGCAAAACAAGATGCTATATGGCATAAAGTACCACCACCATACATTATATGGATACTGCAACTCACTAAGGAGTTGCATGGCCGTATAGATGAACAGGGCCAAAGGGAGAGTTCCTTTTGGAGGTCACAGAACTCTGAGGTGACTTGCAATACCCCTTTACTGTCAGTAGAGGGTATTTTATCCCTTATAATACATTGTCACGCCATCAATTTTCCCATAAACTGCTTAAATAGTATTTTTCTTTTACATTGCATACAATACTAATAAAATTAGGATCTGTTCTGCAACCTTAATACACGAGCAAAAGCAGTAAGTAATATTAGCAAAGAGACATCAGAATCAGTGTAACGTAAATCAGATTGGGAAAAAAAATATATCACAGTTGAGCAACTATGGCATTTCTTTATTGCAGGTGACTAAATGAGTCAAACATAACCCTTAATAAGGAAATTAGAGACTGGCGCTTTGCACAAGTTTCATGCTCCCATGTAATAATAAATATAGAATAATTGTAATTCACTGCAAACATGTACAGCAACCTCTTTCTTCCCCACACACTTAAGAAAAAAAGCTGGAGTGGGTGCTGGGGAAAAGAGAGGTCAACATCAAGCACTTGAGCTGTTTTGTGGCGTTCTGTCCTGCGTGTGTGGGTGTCTGAAGAGCAGCAAATGAAGGCATCCAATAAGAGATAAACATCTCAGAATTTAGCCTAAAATCAGGTTTATCTGTGTAAATCATCTGGTCCCAGGTTCAAATTTCGGCGGGGCCAGCCACTGAGGACGCCTGGTCAGGGGTAGGAAGTGCTATATAAATGCAATTGCAATACATCTCCAATAATATACAATACTGTGTCGCCTTCTCATGCCTAAAAATGTGAGGAGGTAGGATACCAACATTTAGGTTAATCCTAGCCCGCTTCCTCACTCACTCCGAGATACCATCCGGGACAGAATCACTGTATACCACAGTAACCAGGTCAGTGGTTCTTTAATCCGCTGCATCAAATAAATACTCCAATATTTCGCGTAACAACTGCCTGCATTCGTAAATGTATTTTTTTTTTTAACATGGGTTCTTGTCACAATAATATTATATTGAAGACTTTTCAAAGGACATCATGGTAGCTTATAGTTTATAGCAGACTCACGTTTCATGACAGGCATCAGAGTCCAAGGAGGCCTTCCTAACCGCATCGGAATCAGGCCCTATGTGTAGGACATGTGAGTGCAGAGACAGGATACAGAGACTATATACCTGGAGCCTAATTGAGTTATTCGTAATATTCGGACCCATGCGTAAAACCCTTCTTTACGCATGGGTCGGAATTATGAATTTGAAGAGGAAACAGCGTTTACAACTTATCATTTACCACGCAATGCCTTTACAACGAAAATGTATGTATATATCAGGTAAGTGGAACCCCTTTTTAGGAGTATATCTCTCAAGTCCATAAGTCCAGGGAAATCCTGGACATACATGTCCATAAATTCACAGGATTTCCCAGCCACTTGATGGCAGCGGACCACGGCGGGGTAGCAAATCTCCAAATATCCGAACAAAGGGTTTTCTACTTTTCTCAATAAAATCCCCCAGGGTCCGGGGGCTTACGAAAGACTAGACGTAGTCCAAGCTTTCTTGCCAGCAGTGGTTTAATTTAGCAATATGGCAAGAATACAAGCCAGACGCGTTTTGGGGACCTGGCCTGGCCTCCTTGATCACAGGTCAGGAAATGCATACACCTTACGTGTTTTAAATCCACCATAGTGCTAAAAAAACACGACTGATAACGGACTATGGTGGATTTAATGCCACTGGAGGTGAGGGGCATTTCCTTGCTTGAATTAGGGCCCATTAAGCCTTTCCTACTGTACAGGGGAACATATTTTGGGGGGCTAAGAGTAGGGAAGTATCAAAAAGGAGGAAAGGGGTATTTGGCTGAAGTACAAAAAAGGAGAAAAATGGGCGGAGAGAGCTAGAAGGTGAAAAGAGGCATTTAAGAGAGAATAGAGGGCCTACAAAGTGTGTCAGACTTATGGGGGAAACATGCAGTCTGGGGGCTAGAGAGGAAGTAGAACAAGCATTTGCAATTCAATACGTCTTGGACTTGCGAGACTTTGAGCTGTTGGCATTGTAAATAACAATGCCTTTTATTTATGTGTTTTGCATGTTTTCTAAACACACAACAATGCCTAGAGCCCAAACTCTGGCAAATGCGAGACTTATTCCATGTCAAATGCTTGTCACGGATGTGGTCAGATTATAAAGAGCAAAATAAGTTTGTGAAGCACTAGGGACAATTGGCAACAGGGTGCGGGGAGTTAATATCATTAACGGAGCATTGATTGTTCTTCAGGGTGATAACTTACACTTCAAACCTTTCAACATGTGACTGACAATTCTTCATTGCAGCAGGAGAGTACATCACAGAATAAACATCGCCTTTTCACTCATTCCAAGTGAATTTCATCATCAAAAATGACAGCTCCCAAACCACTGTGCAGAGCTTTACCACTGTTAGGGCTACTAGGATTATACAGAATGGTTATACGACCCTGGTGAGGGCGGCAGCAGAAGGGCCCTCCAGTATATCTATCGGCTACGCTGCCCGCATTGTTTAGGGTGCTGCAGATAAAACTTCTCATCATACAGACGAAGGATGTCCTTAACGATAGTGTGCATTCGAGAGGAGACCGAACATTCATTGCGAGAGTTTGCACTCACAGCACCAGAATCATGCACTGCAAGGGGCCCCATTCGCTAACAATGTGTAGGCGCACAAGGATATACAAATCCTCAATACACAGTGGAAGGGGTTAAACAAGCACTGCGGGAGGCTCTGCGCACATTGAATGATGAACGGTGATGGATTAAACCCAGATCTGTTGACTGGGTGTGAGTGTTTGATTGATTCAGATGCTCCGTCCATCACCACCCCCTTTTGTACCGCTTTGGCCGCCATAAGTGTGGCAGGGTATGCTCAGACGCGAGTCACTTGCTCACTTTGCCACTGGATTCAAGCAAACCTGGCTGAAGATGGCTGAAATGCCAGAAACCGGTCCTAGGAAGCTGGTTTCCGGTCCACGGAAGGCATGGCTTGGCAGTTCGGGCTAGACTGTCACCATGAGGCACAGGGTCAGACTGATTTGCATACGGCCATGTCTGAACTGGGGTGGCAGAGTGGGCTAAAGAACGGTGATGGATTAAACCCAGATCTGTTGACTGGGTGTGAGTGTTTGATTGGTCCAGGTGCTCCGTCCATCACCACCCCCTTTTGTACCACATTGAATGACAAGACATTGCATGTGCTGCACAGGACACATTTATCACTGGAGACGGTGCACGAGCATCAGGGATGAGGTGCACATGCTGCAGAAACAAAAGACAGGGCGCACACTTGAGAAGGTGGCACATGATGAGCGTACAGTACATAGAACAAGGCAAGAGGTGGGATTGCATCCAGTGGTACAAGAAGCGCTGTGAGCTCCAAACAGGGTGAAAACGCAGTGCATGATCCACTGCATGCAATTTAAACCAAAGCACTGCAGTCGGGTAACCGTATTTTATGGTTTATACATATTAAGCAGGAAAAGCCGGGTATCCCATACCGTTCCCACACATGGGTGGATATGGAGCAACCGGCGAGGATGAGAGGTGGAGAAAACCCTGAGGTAGAAAAACACTCGCTGCCAATTGCTTTTTGGTTCCCAGTCAACAAAGGCCATACTGCCAGTAGTGCCAGAGTAGAAGAAAGTGGGTGGAAAAAAAGGAAGCATCATGTACGGGTTGTGACGTCTGACAGGTGCTGGAGAAGGGACAGGGTGGAGAATTAAAAAGCGAGTCAGCAAAAGAAGGCACATGCATGAGCTGAGAAAACAGGGGGGCGGGAGAAACTATATAAACGGTGGTTAACGAGGGGCGAGCAAAAGGGAACACAGGTATGTCATGTGGGCAAACCAAGATGAGTGAAAGAAGAGGTAGGGGTCTGGGAAGTGTTTCTGAGATGCATGCTTTTTGGCGGAGGGGATTGCAATGACCACTCTGTCAAAAATACGAGTTTACTACATGAAATAAACAGAGGAAATGCAAGAAGCCTCGTGCTGAGATTCGAGCAAGAAGTCCTGGGTGGAGAAGACTTTGTGATGTGTTCATGCCGTCCACCCCACCCCCTTTCCCCTCTACACACACAGTGTGTATGTGAACAGAACAAAGTGGTTGGATTCATAAAGCCTAGCCCCGCCTGGGGGGAGTGTGACCCTGGGATGACACAGGGAGAAAAAGATCTTCGGGGAGCTCCGGGGTCAGAAGGGGCTGGTCTGGGAGTATTTCCGCCAAAATCGACCAAAAACAGATCCTGGGAAACCTCTTAAAAGACAGCAGAGATACCTATGTTCTCGTGTCAGAACTGGGAGACCTTCAAAGACACCGTAGCAAAATAAAACACGCAGCCTCCCTAAACAAGCATTGGCCGTGCGGCCGTGAAAGTGACGCGTCCGCGCAGCTGTGAAAGTGATCGCCATCGCGGACTGTAAGGGTGCCCGCGAGCGATGCACTTAATGAGCCATGACGAGACTGGAAAGCCAGATGGCACCTGTGCTTGTAACTGTGCGCGTAACCGCACGCTCTAGGCCACACAAAAAGCTGTGGTCAGCTTTTTGAAGCCCACTTACTAAAAGTCTCGCCAGACAGCGCATGGGCTGGCTCAGGTGAAACCTAGAAAGAGTTTAAGAGAAAGGGAGGTGAAAGAAGGCGGTAGAGATTGAGACGGAGGGGATAGGTTTCGAGCATGAGCAGGAAGGAGAGCATAATAGGTGGCAAGCAGGAGGGAGAGCGAGAGGGATGGAAAGGAAGCAGGAGAAAAGGGACTGAAAGATGAATACAAAAGTGAGAACGAGATAGAAAGAGAACTAGGTAAGAGAGCAGGTAACGAATAATGCAGAAAGGGAAAGGGTGACAGTGAGAGTTGGAGAGAGGGGTACAAAGTTTTCATGCCTATGAAGGATAACACCGAACAAGAGATCGAATTAGATGGGGAAAGATGTAAAGAGGAGCTGTGAGAGTTAGAGACAAAGATCATGACTAAAAATACAATATATGCTGAGAAACGAAGGGGTGAAAGAGGAAGGAAAAGAACACCTAAGGAGAGGGAGACTTCTTGAGGTGATGCAGTTTGGACGCCAAGTCTCTTTAGTTCATTCAGACAGGGTAAAAACATTTTTTTTTTTTTTAAAGATGGCTTTTTTCTTCCGGCCCTAAGCGCTATGGAATGTATTGGTGCCTTTTAGTCTGGCAAATTTAAACCCCATGTTTGCTATTTTTTTTTTAGGAGGTGTTGTGACAGGAATGTGTCTAATTTTTTTACTTGTCAAAAGAAAAAATGCATTTTTTATTGGTAAATTATTTAGGGTTCAGCCTCAGACAGCCACTGCCCCCTCCCGAGTTTCCGCACCAATTTCAGCAGGTCAAGCAAGTGTACAACCTAAAAAACATCTCAAAGCTTTTTGGAGCTGTGTAAAGAAGAAAGAACAATTAAATGGGTTTTCCTTTTTGGAAGAATGGCACTGTGCGTGTGGGTTGGTGCCTTACAATCAGCACATGTGGAAACCACTGGGAAATCAGAGGCAGCAGTGATATGGGTGGCAGTGTGGCTTGCAGGCGGCTGAACATCGAGTATACTGCCAGGGAGACAGGGCACTTTGATAGACCTTTTAAGCAACAGCACTTTGCATTCTGGAACTTATGGTTTCATCTTTGTTTAATATACACTGTGGGCCTTTAAGTCTGAACAGGCAAAGTGGCGCTGCTTGGTGGCTTAAACACCAAGGATGACTAAGGTTTGCACTCTATGTCCTCTTCTGTGTCCCCAAATCCTCCCTTGTGAGACGTCAATGGGTTCCTTCCCCTTGTGCTTACCGAGCAGGGACATGATTCACCCAAGGCGGTCAGCAGCCAGAGCATGGAAGATGGGTGTCACCTGCCTGCTCTTCAGTTCAGTCATCTTTACGGAACCGGATAGAAGCTAAGCAGCAGGATTGGTCCAGGGCTGCTGTTTACGGCAACATAGATCTGCAGAACACTGGATTTCTCCACCCTGCCCTTCCAAGTAGATTCCCAGAAATTAAGTGAAAAGGCTAGATGTAGGGTGACCAGATTTTCAGATGGAAAAACGGGACGGGCACGGACATAGAAGTAGGACTAAATGTCCTATTATGTCTTAGGGCATCATATATAGAATGTGTTTTTTCTTACATTCCCTCCCCTGCCTATGGAGAGCTCCAGGGTCCGGCCTGGCTCTTCTGCAGCCTTGATTCACACCTCATCAACTCGTGCTGTGCGGATTGAATAATGCGAGGCAGCACAGCAAGGGTGTAAACAAATGAACTTCTGCCCTTGTTTCTAAGAGGGCTGTTGAAATGTAAACTTGCACAACACTGATTAACGTGCAGGTTCACCCGACCCTCTCTCAAAAACAAGGACATTTTTAGATTTGTCCTGCACAGCGCTCCTGCAGTGCTTGAGAAATCTATTGTTTTTAATATAAACTTATATGACTATTTGATTGGCTCTCATCACTTGGAAAAGGTGCATTCATTCTCATATCTGGGGATTTTATTTGATACACGCCTCACTTTTAAAGCTTTATTAGAAGAAAAGTGCCGCACATTTGTTAGTTGCTCTGAGTTGATCATGAATTTTGTAAGAAGGCTGGGTTATTGGTCCCCGGAGCAAATTCTGAGACTATATAGTTCTATGTGCTGTGCTAAAATCCTCTATGGAAGTGAGGTATGGGGTTTTATTGACACGCATCACTTACAAACCGAAGAAAAGAAGTATCTTTGGCGATTACTTAAAGTGCCCCAGAGTACACCGTCCCACATTATTTATGAAGAACTTGGGGTCAGTTATGTCAGAGACAGGTTAAAAGTTAAACCCTTAACCTGTTGGGTCAAAATGTGGACAAACCCAGAGGCCTCACTTAGTGAGCAGATTATAAAAGATTGCCTTGCCTGTGACCGGGCACTGAATATCCCATGGCTTAAGTACGTTAAGGAGACTAACAGGCATGGGATGTGCAGACATTTTTAATAACCCCACAAAAATGTTAATCTAGGACAAGGCCTTGGTGAAGGATCGATTCCAGAAGCATGTTACATCCCTTAGGGAAGATAGGGAGTTGGTCAAGCCATCAGTCAGAGCACCTCTCCTGACTAAATCATGTCTGGGTATTAAATCTTATTTATCTTCTTTTCACAACGCCCATGACAGATTTATTATGACACGTTTTAGGCTCAACCTTTTACACCATATACTAGCTGACCCGGCAGGATACACTTCGTCTATAGAGCTGAAGGGTCCGTGCGGCTGCGACCATCTATCTCTGCAGAATACCCTTCACTTTGTTTTATTATGTCCCTTTTATTTATGCTCAAGGAGTTGGTTTTCAAAAAGTATTCTAAAGAATGGCAGATTCAAACATGCAAAGGTGGCCCTGTTTTTGAAATTGTTCACTGATGCATTAACCCTGTTCTGTAATGTGAATTTTTTAAGGGCAGCCCTCAGGCTTAGAAACACAAGAGGTATCAGGTGAATAAATGTGGCTTGTAGTGCCAGACTGCTAAAGGCCCTAATAATGAACTGAATGAGGGGAGGGCAATTTTAATCATGGTGGAATTGATCACGCATGTATTTTATGTTGTTGATTTTATATGATTTTTAACCCACCATGATATATTCTAATCATGTCAACCTTTTAATGACCCTAGAGATGAATTTTATATCAGAGGTGGTCTTCATCTGTGGATGGATTGTACATGTATCTTGTTATCTGTCTGCCTAGTTTTTTTATACTCAGACGTATTTTATCTGCACTTTTATGGTATTCTTTTATGCCGAATAAAGTATTTTGATATAGCTAATATAAACTTAAAAAAGGGACTTGCATCTCGCCTCTTCTCTTTCCTGGCTTCTCATTGGTTCCTGTGCGTGCCACTTACCATTCCTCCATTATTTTGGCTGTAGCATTTTTCCTGCATTTACCAATGCTTGACCCTCATCTGCTTCTCTTATCAGTTTCCCGCCACCAAAATACTGTTAACGTTCGCTTTGGTGGAACTATATTTTCATAAAGTTTTGCCTTTACTATTGCAGCATATTAATAAAAATGTATTACCCAAAGAGATTACTTATTTGCAAAGAATCACAGGATGTTGTGTGGCGCCGCCGAGACTCGAACTGGGATCCCAGCTATTGTCAGCAGGTCTAGCCGCTGCGCCACATCCTCTCCAATCCAGTGTTCTGTCAGGGAGCTCTTTTCTTCTCCCATATAATGATTGATGAAAATAGCTATTTATTATATAGGCGAAACCGATGCATTACCAATGCTGGTTGTGTTTTAGGAGAAAGTGTTGGGAAGCCAGGACTGTCTGGGCAAATCCGGGACGTCTGGTCAACCTAGCCAGATGCATTTTGATAAATGATAATAGACCAGGTGAAAGTTATAATCATATTACTGCCTGCAACATATATAGGGCTTCAGTCCTTTTTTTTTTTCGGGAAATTGTGCTGAAATATCTACTGCTTTGACTAGCTTTCAATGACCTCTTTTTGTAGGTGAGGGGGAGCTTTGGGTCAGTTAACCCCTGGGGATGGTAAAGTACGCCCGCCACGATACAAAAGTACTGAACAATTTCATTAGTGTCCTTCACAACCATTGGAAGGTTAGAAAATGTATGTAAACATTTGCTGCTTAATTCACCATATGCTATTTTTTTTTTTAAGTCAATGGGTAGAGAACGTTTTTTACCAGAGCTACTAAAAGACTCGGGCATGATCACTTCGCTTGCACAGTCCTATCTGATGCAGTTATTAGTTGCCAACCACTTTGAAAGGTCACCAGCCTTGCAAACATGTCTTGAACTAACACCAGTTGGTGGAGCCCCTGGTACAGTGGATGGCATTAGTAGTGGGGCTGGGCCACCTCAGCTGTGGAAGTGCCCATCTAAGAAACATTGTGCCCCTACCCTGCAATTATTTTACTACAAATTAAGCATTGGTCCCTCTTAGGAGGTGTTGTACAGCCAAGAGGCCTTTGTATGTTTAACGGTTACTACACTGTGTTAAAACCTGTAGAAAGGTTTTTCATCAAACGTTTTTCAATGTGAGACATCGTAAAAACTCAAAAATTAAAACAAATCATAATTACATTAGAATAAGTATCATATAGATTAATAAATTAAGGGGACTGTGCTACTATAAAATGTCAACATACAGAGTAAAAAATATATGTATATATACACATATACACACACACACACACCCCTAATGGCTGAGCTGTAACAGTCCTATTAGTATGTAGTAAGGACATGTCCGGACGGCAATCATGTATGGCTAATTTCAGAAGGGACCCCACACTAAAGCAGACATCCCCATCTCCTAGAAAATAGCAAAAACCTTGGTGCTACTCTGCACATTCAGAATTTAAATTTCCGCAGTAACAAATTAAAATGATACTACTAAAAATGGAATACAGTTTGCAAAACTTGAAAGAGTTTATTTAGGTCTGGAGAAACCGGCTGTCGCGGAGGCATGTACTCGTGGGGGTATAATTATGAAACCCCAGCAGAAAAAGCATATTAAAAAGTGTCCCCGCCCTCTATCGATACAGCAATGAACTTTCCCAATGTCCTAGCAGTAGAGAAAGTTAAGATGATAACCCTACCTTACAAACAAGCCTTTGCTAATGCCTAAGATTATCCACATCTCACATCTTCCTGAGAAATGAGCAGGTTTAGTAAAACATTTTGTTTAACCTTTTCTTTTATCTTCTCCATTAGCAAGTGTGGGATTATGAAACAGCGATGATCGTTGGAGCCCTACAAGCGTTTTGCATATCACGGTATTCTAAAGCCCTAGTCATACGACAGGCAATCTTAAATGGAGCTAGGTTCAGGCTAGTTCCAGGTTAAGCCAAAAAATGAGAGCCACAAGGCAATTGGGTGCCATGTTATATGATTTTCAATATAGTGGAGCCATAGTTATTTGAGACATATATAGTCAATCAATCAATCAATCAGGTCATTTGTAGAGCGCACTACTCACCCGTAGGGTCTCAAGGCGCTGGGAGGGGGGGGGGTGCCGCTACTGCTCGAACAGCCAGGTCTTGAGCTTCTTCCTGAAGGAGAGGTGGTCTTGGGTCAGGCGCAGATTGGTCGGAAGTGAGTTCCAGGTCTTGGCGGCCAGGTAGGAGAAGGATCTTCCTCCTGTTGTCGCTCTTCGGATTCGGGGGACGGCGGCGAGGGCGTGGTTGGTTGATCTGAGGAGGCGCTTGGGAGTGTAGAAGTTGATCCGGTTGTTGAGGTAGCTCGGGCCTTGGTCGTGTAGGGCTTTGTGCGCGTGGGTGAGGAGCCGGAAGGTGATTCTCTTGTTGACCGGGAGCCAGTGCAGATCTCTCAGGTGTCCGGAGATGTGGCTGCGTCGGGGGACGTCGAGGATGAGTCTCGCCGAGGCGTTCTGGATCCGCTGGAGTCTCTTCTGGAGTTTGGCAGTGGTTCCGGCGTAGAGGGCGTTGCCGTAGTCCAGTCGGCTGGTGACGAGGGCTTGGGTGACCGTCTTCCTCGTCTCGGTGGGGATCCACCGGAAGATCTTACGTAGCATGCGCAGGATGTTGAAGCATGACGAGGAGACGGCGTTGACTTGTCTGGTCATGGAGAGGGAGGAGTCCAGGATGAAGCCCAGGTTGCGTGCGTGGTCCGTCGGTTTGGGTGCGGTGCCCAGGGCGGGGGGCCACCAGGAGTCGTCCCAGGCGGAGGGCGTGGAGCCCAGGATGAGATAGTGAGATGACGAAGGGGGTACAGAAAGAAGCCACCTGCAAAAGGGATTCCCCGTCGTCCTGAATAGATGAGCAGTTGGGAAAACCCCAGACTCCTGCCACATATGTAGCAGTGGAAATGCGCTCGGCCTTATGAATCTCAAGTAAAGGTGTGATTGAGTGGCCATGGGGTGGACTTAGTATGTTGAAAAGGGCCCCCACCGATCAAGAAAGCTTTATGCTAGAATTTAGGATATTAGAAGGCCAGGCCCCCAAGCAATTTATTTATTTATGTTTGTAGAGCGCACAGCTACCCCCGGAGGGGTGTCCCGGCGCTAGAACCTGAGCCTCAGAGGGAGAAGAGAGGGGAGGAAAACAGCAGTGTGAGGATCAAAGTCCGGAAAATAGCCAGGTTTTAAGTCTGGCCCGAAAGATGGATTCAGAAGGGCAGAATCTGAGATCGATAGGAAGACCGTTCCACAGCTTGGCAGAGATAACACTGAACCCTCTGCCGCCCATTCTAGCGAGTCTAAAGCGGGGAGAGATCAGGATGCGGAGGTTGTTGGATCTTAGGGATCTGATGGAGTGAGATATCGACACTCGCTTTTTAAGGTAGTTGGGTCCAAGGTCGTTGATAGCTCGATAACATCAGCTGAGTATCATCAGCATAAGAGACCACTCTGACCCCGCAGGACTCCACAACAGCGGCAGTGGGGCGAGATAGATGTTGAAAAATAGAGGGCTGAGGGCAGAGCCCTGTGGCACACCACATAAGGGTTTATCCTCAGATTTGAACGGCCTCAGCAAGACCCTCTGACTTCTTCCAGTAAGGAAGGACTCGATCCAGCTGATAGCGGTAATGCCTGTCTGTTTGAGTCGGTCAAGGAGGATGGGGTGGGAGACCGTATCAAAAGCGGCAGACAGGTCGAGGAGGACAAGCATGGCCTCCTCGCCCCTGTCCACACACTCACGGACAGTCTCCGACACCTCCAACAGAGCCGTCTCAGTGCTGAATCCCGCTCGAAATCCAGATTGTGAGTCGTGCAGCAGAGAGTTGTTCTCCAAATACTCCGTAAGTTGCAGCTGCACGGCTTTTTCCAGGACTTTAGCGGGTTTGGGGAGAAGGGAGATGGGGCGGTAATTGGCGAAAGTTGTGGGGTCGGCATCGGGCTTTTTCAGGATGGGAACCACCAGAGCCTCCTTCCAAGCGGTTGGGAAGAAGCCGTGGTGGAGGGAGGAATTCCAGATGGAGAGGAAGGAGCTGGCTAGTGAAGGAGCCAGATCACCCATAAGTTTAGCAGGGACAGGGTCGGAGGGGGCACCCGATTTGCATTGGGTGAGTAGCCTGATAGCAATATCAATGGTCAATTTATTGAAGGATAATAAGGAGGAGGATGTTGAGGGGCTAGTGTAGGGGGGGAGGGGAGATATCCCATTAGGGAATGAGACACAGAGGTTGTTTATTTTTTCGAGGAAATAATCAGAGAGTCCATCGCATAGGGCCTGACTGGCAGAGCTCTGTGTGGCCCTAGCGGGGGGGTTAATGAAGTCTTTGACAATGGTGAAAAGGATATTTTACGAGTTATTGGCCTTTGCAATTTGAAGAGAGAAGTGATCTCATAGTGGGTTTTTTTTAGTTTGAGGAAGTTTTTCAGAGCAGATTTATAAGTAATTTTGGCTACAGGGTCGTAGTTCTGTCTCCACTTACGTTCGAGTGCCTTGCATCTGCTCTTTTCCTCACGGAGGGAGGTAGAGAACCAAGGGGCGGATGGGCGGGATCTGGTGGAGGAAATGGGTTTTAGGGGGGCGATGGCATCAATAGCTTGAAGTAGGGCGATATTGAGCCTAGAGACATTTCCATCAATGTCAGTGGAGAGATGTTCCGACTGGAAGTGGAATTCTGGGTCTAAAGTGGCACTGGTGACCTTATGCCACTTTCTTCCCAGCTCTTTTCTGGGGACCGTAGGGGCAGGTTTCGAGCCCAAGGCAAGGATAAAGGGGATAAGAAAGTGGTCAGACCAGGTGAGGGGGAGGGGGGGGGGTGGACTGTGACATTCGAGAAGTTGGCGAAGATAAGATCCAAAGTGTGACCCGCAACGTGAGTGGGGCCAGTGACTAGTTGTATGAGATTCAAACTTTTCATGGTTTCCAACATGTTGTTGGCTTTCACGCAGAGAGAGTTGTCTACGTGGAGGTTGAAATCACCTAGCACTAGAAAGTGTTGGTGTTTAAGGGAGAGATCAGCCAGCTGGTGAGTGAGTGCAGTAAGTGAAAGGGAGGAATCAGTTGGGGGGTTGTAGACTAGAGTACCAGCCAGTATTACTGCCGAGGAATCAGAGACAGAGAAATACATAGCTTCAATTATCCCGATGTTAGTTAATTTGGTGGTAGTCAGATGAAGATGGGATTTGAAGATAACGGCTAAACCGCCTCCCGATTTGCCCCCAGACCGATTGATGCACTTTATGGCATACCCTGGAGGGGTGGCAAGGTGGATGTCAGGGGAAGAGGAGTCGGTAATCCAAGACTCGGTGAGAAATAGAATGTCCCAATCGTCCGAGGTGATTGACATCCAAATGTCGTTGGCATGGCGGGGCAGTGACCGGCAGTTGACCAGGCCTGCTTTTAACGTTCGGGGGTGAGACGGGGGGTTCTGCAGTTTAGGACAAGGAGGACGACGAAGGTTATAGGGCGGGAGTGTAAAGTTACATTGAGGGCAGTGGAAGGGGGCATCTTCCAAGTGGTCAGGACTGCAACGGGTAGTAACCGAGCATGAAGAAGGGTTTAAAAGGAGTAATTGAGTATTGGTCCAGCACGTGCGGGCCGAGTCAGCTGGACGGGCAGGGTGACTGGCCCTAGGTACGGTCCAGGCGCAGACGGGCGCAGACGGGCGCGCCTTAGGCGCGCAAACGGCGCGCCCGCTGCGCTCGCCCGCTGCGCGTTCTGAAGATGCACATATTAAATAGGGAGAAGGTATGGGGGGGGGGGGGGGCGTGGCCAGATGGTAGTGGGCGTGGCCTGTGTGTCCCGGGGGCTGGCGGCAACACGATCAGGATTCCCGCGGCAGCGTTTCTGGCCCGCTGCGCGGTGGTGCCCAGGAAGAGTGAGGTGAGATTTGTTGTAAAATCACAAAAATACACAAGTTTAAAATTATTAAAAGCAGTGAGTACCTCTCCCGGCTTTTCGCCTCAGGAGGTCAAGGAGTTCTGATCAATCAAACATTATCACTGAATAAGACAACCTATTGGTCCTTTCAAACAGAATATGATCAACAGAAAAGAGGAAACACTCTGTTTTTTCGGATCACAGGCCATAATACAGGATTTCAAGTAGTTGATAACCAAGTCAAGATCAGCCATAAACTGTGCAATAGTAGTAACAAGAAGACGTAAATCCTTCAGCATATCGAACATCAAAACTGCATCATCGGCATATAACAATGCAGGCAATGGGGAACCCTCCATCTTTGGAATGATTGGGCTTGCCCTGCCAAGGGTGGGGTTTAACGGATTGATATTTACTATAAACATAGGTGGGGCGAGAACACACTCCTGCCGCACACACCCTGTAAAATTGGAACATTACTGAAAGATCCCCACAGGTGACATCTTATGGAGAGTGTATAGAAAACTAACTAGTGCCTCATCTAACCCCAGTGCGAGTAGGGACTTCCGTGACTTGGACCGATTAACACAGTCAAACACTGTTGATATGTCAATAAATGCCTGGTGCAGTGGGCAGGGCTTGGCAATGGTGTATTTGCCTGCGACCAGATGGAGGTTAAGTGACTGCTCCACAGTAGCCAGCCACTCCCTAAATCTGTATTGGCAGAGATTAGGAAAGCAGTTGTCATGGGCCCAATCACACATTCTGTGATATATGACTGCCAATAACTTTAACAGAGGAATCAATAATGGAGATAGGCTGATAACATCTGGGATCAGAGAGTCTGCCCTTTATAAAGACAGGACCAATAGCCAAAGCGGACCAGGATGCTGGCAGTTGTTTATGATCTGGGTTGCTAAAGACATTTGTCATCAGAGGAGCTCATAGATCTATGTTACATTTTAGGAGGTCCACAGGCACCCGGTTAGGACCGGGAGGTGGTAAACAACTGTTACACTGCATGTGTTATAACATGTTTTTACCCTGCATGCAATTACAACAAAAACGGCTTGCAGTAGAGGGGTACAAGGTGTTGGATTTAACTCCCACCACCTTCCCTACTGTTGCACAGACTGGAGTTGGAATAGTAAATTATACTATTCCAACATCCAGCGCAACCCCGACAGCAAGTCAGGGTAAAAAATTGCATTGTAAAAGCATGCGTTGTAACATCATGCCACCCTGGGAGGTTTGCCTGCGGCACTCTTCTGTATTGCTAGAGTTCCTTCGAGGATAAAAACTGGTTTCCCATTCAGGTATGGTGGTAGTTAAAGGCTTCATGGGCACTACATTTTCCGAGCAGCAGGGGGGTGGGGGGGGGGGGAGACAAGAGAAGCAAGAGCATGAAGAGTCAAACCAACAAGCAGCATCCATAGGAGTCTTAATAGGTTTTCGTAGGGTAGCTTTAATATAAGCACTCAAATGATTCTATTATATTCAGTCTTTCCCTCGCAAGAAAGAAAACCTAAGAGCATGCCAAGACATTTTCCAAGTTGAAAAAAAAGCACAAAACTGGGAAGGATTCCAAAGGCTCCATGAAAGTCTAAGCCCCCATGGATGAGAACGGGTGGAGGCTTCTGTGGGAAGGTGACCTTTGACAGAGAAAGGATAAAAGATGCTACAAGGGGGTTATGATCTCCAAATGACTCCAAATCTAACTGTGTACTAAATACTTACTCAGGTCTGTAGAAAGGTCTTGTGTTACCATAAGTGTTACAGTGTACCTATTGTAGTCAAGAGTTTTGATGTTGGTTACTCCCTCTGACAAATCCTGTGGATGGATGGATTTTACTTGGCGGATCCCGGTTAGACACTTTTAGGACAGGTTGCATATTTTTCCAAATTGAATCTGTATACATTAGCGGATGTTTAATGGGATAGTCTATTAACCCCGAAGCAATATACTATATTGTATTAAACACCACATGAATCGTTTGGTCTATTGGAGTCTCGTTCTAGGTAAATTCTGTTAAAAATACGAAATTCATTTTAACTAGACTTTTACAAAAAATAAAAAAAACATAATGAAGACCTACGGAAACAAAAGTGCAGTAGTATCTAGCTTTTCAACGTCCTATGATGTGACCGTTTCCAGCACCGACGTCCCCTGCTGTAGGTCAAGTGGACTCTCCGAGGCGGTTGCGTCAATCGTGTCTGAAGAGCCCAAAACCAACTGGGAGGGGAGGCTCCTTATGAAACAGAGGGGCTAGGGGGCTTTCACAACTGCAAGGAGGCGTCGCCCCGACCGCGCGCCCCCTTCCAACAAACAGTAAGTGGGGGGCCGGGGTCAGGGGATGTGAGCAGGAGACCCCCACGCGGAAGAAAGTCTCCCAACATGTGACTCTGAATGGGCCAAGGGAAAGGCACGTGCTCAAGCTCACGAGCTAAACAGGTGGTCTTGTTGAGGCGGTGGGGTGGGGGGGGAAGAGGGCGGGAGTGGCCTCGTGCATGGATTTCCCAAACGAACTGCGGGACGGGGTGGAGAATGGGGAGGGAGAGAGGAAACGGTTGGGAACGAGAAGGGAGTCGGATGTTCTTACCGTTTTCCTGTAAATTGATATTCTATTTTTTTAACACTTTTTTTAAACGGGTCTTTAAATGTAAAAGAAACACAAAAAGTGCAATGGTGACCCAACACCCACCCCTATCTTTTTTCTCGTCGTCTTTCTCGCCCACTGCCCTCAGTGCTGCCACAGAGCGTGTTGGCACAGGAGGCCGCAGCTGCCGGCCGGCCTGTAAAGCACCGGAGACAACTGGATGGCGCCCACCGCGGACTCTGTGCCCATAAACGTATGTTTAACACCTCAAAAGACAGCTGTGTCCGGGGCGCACTTATCGGAAATGAGCTTTGAAACACTTTAACGACACGGTGCTTGTATGGAGGCCGTTTATAAAACACTTTACAGTCAACGTGTTTGTAATGTAAACTGTCACCGTCTTCAACTAAGGTTTTCGACGCAGTGTCTTTATTTCAGCCTAAGTGGGAGTTAAGAACTTGAGACAGAACATCGTTCACAGAAAAAATGTCTTCTAAGCGCTCTGCAGACACGCCTAACATGAACCGTATTAAGAAAGCATTTTAACACGGCTATTTTCACTTGGACAGAGTTTAAAGACGCGTTGACACAAACTGTCTGCAGAGTACTTTAGAGTTACACACAAATATTTCCAAAACTACATCACCTTCTATGCAAACTGTTTAAACCACTTTATTTATTTATTTATTTTTGTAGTTTATAAAGCGCACAGCTACCCCCTAAGGGGTGTCCCGGCGCTAGAACCAGAGCCTCAAGGGCATAGGAAAGGAGAGGAAGCAAAAAATGGGAATCAGAGTCCGGAGAACAACCAGGTTTTAACCACTTTAAGATTCAATGCGCCCATGTGGCGTTTCTTGAAGCATTCTAGACCTATACCGGATTTCTTAATAAAAATAAACTGAGAGGCACTTCTGAGACACTGTGCCTTTCACGAGTTATCATAAGCAAATTACAAAATCGTGTCCTTTCATGGAAACCCCTCCCAAATAACCCACGGACGCAGCGTTTTTTTTATGCAAACTGTAGAAAGGCACTTTAAAGTAAAGTGTCTGCCATGCAAAGTGTACATTAAGCACTTTACCGGTAGAGGAAATACGTAATGAAACTGTATCTAAAAATCTTTCAGGACTCGACGCCTTTCACGTACACTTTCTCCGAACCTAGACAGCAGCTTTCATACATATAGTATATTAAGCACTTCAAAGGCTCAGCGCCTCAGCAATAATAGGTAGGCTCTCTAAAGTAATTTGAAAAAATAGTGCCTTTTTATACAAACTGCCCTCCAACCACTTTACTAACACAGTGAATAACACAAACTGCACAGTGCACTTTATGGGGACCGTCTGTTACACAATCTGGATTTAAAACACTTTTATTAAAACAGTTTTGTGTGTTTAAGTGCATTAAGGACACTCCGCCGTAAGTGCAAACTGGCTGCAGAGGCTTTCACAGACACTACATAGTGCCTAACATACAGCCTCTCTCTCTCCAAAGCACTGTCAACCAGGCGCATTTATATAGACAGGCTGTCACCAAAGCACTTTACAGACTCCGTGCGTTTCACACCAACTGTTCAGTGCACTTTGATAAAGAACCATAAACACTGAAATAATTTTATAAGGCTTTATCCATGGCACTTTAAGGACACCTTGCATTTCATTTGCGCAGTCTGCATAGCCTTTCACAGACCGCACCTGTCACAAGCCGTGGATACACTGAGGTTTGCACAAGCGTTCACCACAGCACTTTAGGGTCAAGCTGCTTCTATGAGCAGGCACGGCACCATTAACATGGCATTTATATAGCACTTTACAGAGGGAATCTTTAAGTCATAGATAAAGCACCTAACTATATATACACCTTTCAATCATAAGTTCTAAGACGCTTTAAAGAAAAAACATCTTTCAAACAAATTACTTTTACAACACTCCGAAGAAATACATACGACACTCCGAAGGAATACATTTTTCACACACACTGAATCGAAAGCACACTTAAAATGTATGAAGCACTTTACAGGCAAAACCTTTCAAACACAAAGTTTTAAAATACTAAAACAGCACCCTTTTATTTTTAAAGCAGTCAGAGAACTGCATTTGTAAGTGTATTTAAAGCGCCCGACAAAGATAGCGCTTTTCATTCAAACGGTCTGCAATGTATATTACATGAACCGTGCCTTTCCTCCAAACAGTCAGTCAACGCACAGTCTGAAACTTCTGTACAATTCGACAAAAGACAGAGACCCCTAGCCGAGTTTTCATTTCAAACATAACAGACCCCGAGGTTTTGTCTGGCTCATATCGTGCATAAAAGGAAAGCCGCAGAGCTAAATATGTCACAGTGTAAACTAATTAGTTTCATGTCACCACGGGACCGGAAGCTGTATATTTAACTGAAGGCCTCCATTGTCAAAGGCCCTGTGGCCGACAAGTTTCGGTCTCGCTAAACCACATGATGCTGCAGCAGGACATATATGTTCTAATGAGATGTGACTTGACTGCACAGCGGGTGGAATCGTCAAGAGGTTATGGGGCTGACTTATTGCAAGGGGGGGGGGTCTAAATGCTAGGATTGGCAATACGTTCGAAGAACAACTTTGCTTTCAATCTTATCCGTCTTCAGTCTTTCACATTAAAATCACTTACACAGGTATCAGAGGTCATTTTATCCTTTTGCCCAGACCTCACCATTATTGTCATCCAAACAATCTCCCTCCTGGTAGAGGCATTACTCACCAGGAGAGTTCAGTACCCAGGTGGGTGACCCGATGAGGATGCTACCCACTATATCACTCCATTGGAGATCATATCCACTGCTGGTTGGAAATAGTGGTTGAGGGTTTCCCAGATAATCCTTGCGAGACCCTGGTATCAAGAACGTTGTGGTTCACTCTTTTTTGATTTGGTATTGTATTTGGAAAGAGTGAACCATTCTTCCGCTTCTGTCACCCCACCCCCCTATTAATTTGCAGGAAAACATTGTCCACAATTGAGGTTTCAGATGAGATCAATTCCAATGCATAGATAATGCAATCTTTAGAGGTACAGTCCTGGCTTGTTTCAGCTGCAGAAACTTGGAATGGTGTACCAGATTAGTGTATTGTAAAAGGAATAGCGAAGACTGAAAACTTGTTGTCGCTGAGACCCACCGATCTTTTGCGATTCATGACTGTGGGGGTTGGCCTGGTATATGCTGTCCACTAATTAAAGTCGGCACCTTGCACCAGTCCAAAGGACCCTTATGATGTATGAGGTCAAAGATAACCTTTAGAAAGCTATCCTAGTGGTACCTGTGGAGAGCAGCCTTCAGACTTAATCTTGAAGGAATGTAAAGCAGCTTGTTTTACCAGAATATCACCTCCTGAATGACTAAATGAAGGAGAACCACACAGTAGTTATATCAAAATATGTATTTATTAATATAACACTCTCTACTATCCTCTACACGAGGATAGAACATAAAGCACACAATACGAGATCAATAAAACAGTTGTAAGTAGCACAATACACAGTGGGCTCCAGGGGGGAGACCAAACTATATACTAAAATAGTGGTATAATAATCACGACTTGACTAGAGACAGTGCCTAGTGCACGTAGAATCCCTGGGACCACAAGGTGATGACACAGCGACCCCACGGAGGATGGGTGCAGTGAGGAAACAACTGCGTGCTCCGTACAACTCTATGGGAAAGTCACAGTTTAAGGACCCTTGTAGGAGGACTTCGAGCAAACCCTTTGGAACTTAAGAGGTTAGAGAGCCACCCCACCCGTGGATAACGTAGTACCAGAGTTACCTATCCCAGAAGAGCCAGGTGCATAGGTATGAAGTGGTGTCGGAAACCGCTGTTCTCAATAGAGGGCTGTGAAGAAGTACTGCTGCCGTGAAGGTGAAAAGGGTCCAGTGGAATCCAAGCCAGTATTTTGGATGGAAGGAACCTGAAAGCAGAAGGGACAGAGTCTGGGTCACTTCAGAGTGACCAAGGGCTCGGTAGACAAATGCCCACCGATGTCGGGTGCTTCAAGTGCAAAGAAGAGATGTTGGACTCTGTAGCCACGAGAACCAGGAGACATCAAGGACTACCAGGAGCCAGACACAAGCTGTCTCACGAAGGATGTCAAGTGCTGAGGGGTCGGTGTCCGGCTGGAGCACCAACAAGCCTTGGCAACAGCAACCCACGCAGGAAGGTCAAACAGGTTACGGTGTGGACCAGCAAGGTCAAGGGGACTCATCAAGCAATGGGGAGTCAGGGCATGCCAGGAACAACCAGGAAAGCCCAAGAGAAATCAAGATGACCCTCAGGAGGACCCACAGGCCGAAGGACCAGGAGTTGCAAGGGGACCTCGCGCAAGATTGCAAAGCACCAGCCCAAGAAGCACTAGGTGCGAGGAATCTGGAGTTCTTTGGTGCAAATACTGTTCAGGGTCCGGACTACACGGAGTCTAATGCACAAACTCGGGAATCGCCAACAAGCATATGCAGCTGAAAATGGATGCGCTGCACAGGGGTTCGGGTTATGCAGTCTCCACTAGGGATACTAGCCTCAAACTTGCTGGGAGGGCAGATCAACCTCAGGAACCTTCAGAAGCCCACCTCGTGTGTTGCTGAAATCTCTGTAGTCCGCAGGAGCTGAGGAGCAGCAGACTGGTCAGTTGCGTTAAGGTGCCTGCGAGAGCAGGGGAGTGACTCCTTCACTCCAAGGGAGATTCTTCAGTTGTCTTTAGTGCACTGAGCCTGTAGGGAGCAAGGGCACAAACTAAGCTTCGGACGGAAAGGGGGACGAAGTCGAGCCCAGTCGAGGTCCAGCAAAGTCCAGCGTGTCCAGACGGTCGAAGGTCAGTGGTTTCTTCTTGTAGAATCATGTCCACATAACATCTAAAGTCTTACTGCCAGGTAAGCCCTTTTGTACCCACGGGAGAGGGTTGGACAGATTCAGGGGACCATCCTGGGTGAGGGGCAGGACAGAGGGGTGGTTACACCCATGTCCTTTGTCGAGTTGCGCACCAGAGCAGGAGCCAATGGGTCCCAGAACTGGTTTGAGCTGGACTATGCACAGGGACACCAAATTTGCCCCAGGTGCAGACTTTCAGGCACTCTCAGAGTGCACCCACCCAGCCCCAATACACTAAACCCTGTCTGGGAGGTGGTCACACCTCCCTGAGACAGGATGTCTATTGTGCTGCCTTCCTCTGCTCGAGCTTGGCTCAGCAGCAGGAAGGCAGAAATGAGTCTCTGGTCAGCAGCATCCATTTTGTGCTGTCAGGGTCGCGAAGGCTGGCACCGGATAGACCGGTGATCCCACAAAGCTCGCTTCAGAAGGGTGGAATCGCACTTCCACACCAGTTACGAGGTATGATTCCAAACACAATATGTTTCTATGCAGCAGTTTTTGAGATTGCATTTACAGTGAGGTTATAATGCACCTGTACCTATATGTCCAGCTGAGTCGCAGACAACCCGGGAGAATGGTCTCCAAAGGCTGCAGAGAGGCTCTGCTCATTCAGGAGCACTTTCTCACATAAAACCCAGCACACTGAATTCAGGATTGTTAAGGCCTGCTACAGGGGGGACTCATAAGTTTTAAGTGTAGTGACCAATAGATATAGTGAACCTATTTCTAAAGTAAGTGGTGCAAGCACCAGCTTACACAGGTTGCAGTAGCAGACCTGTAGTTCCATTTTGCATGGCCTCTCACGGGTGGCATAATACACGCTTCAGTCCATGGGAGGCCGCTGGGGTACCTATGCCCTGGGTACAAGGGTACCAAAGTATCCAATCTGAAGTGTACCAAAGTACATGTATGGTAATTTAAAGGAGAAGCTTATAGAATTGGGCCCCGATTAGCAGGATCCCAGTCAGACTAGTCAAACACATTATAATAATAATAATAATAATCCACATTTGTAAAGCGCACAATCACCCGTAAGGGTCTCTAGGCGCAAGGGGCCGTCGGAAAGATTAAGCAAGCTATTGCCCAGAGTCACATGGTGCTGGGCTAATCTGCCGCCGGTGTCGGGGATCGAACCGTGATCCCCAGATTCCGTAGTCAGTCGCCCTGGCCGAGGCGCCACACCTCTTCACACAGTGAAAAATCAAGCAAAAAGTGGGGGTAACCATAAGAAGCAGATCCTACTTTCCTACAATGGCTGAAGGCTATTTGCAAGGGTGGCCAGCAGCAGGAAAGGGGTGTTTAGAGGAAGAGGTTTGTGAAGGCTACATCTGCAGATAGCCAGGGAATAGGTTTACACCAGTGGTGGAAAGAGGGCTTGGACAACAGAGACTGCTGGGAATCCAGTCCTCAAGAAAAGGTACATATCAGGGTACAGATTCAGAAACTCTAGGCTCCAGGCCTAGTGCGTTGTGCACCAAAATCAACAGCCAAGGTTCCCAATGGTATTGTTCTCAGCCAGACTGGGAAATAGTACTTTGCTTTCTGAAACTTGCAGTTTTACATTACAAGCAGAAGTGTAAATATCCCTGCACGCCAAACCACAAAAAGGAGTAACATTACCAGCAGGCACTTAGCAGATAGACCATAGAGCTATTTGAAAAGCTCAACCACAAATTCTGCCAGAGGTAGTGGAGCAGCTATGTACACACTGACCCAGTCTCCTAAGAAAAAAGAAGATTGGCAAAGCCAATAGGTCTGGGGCATTGGCTGTCAGCCTTTTGGCTTTACCAATGCTTGTTTTGTCACGGTGTTTGTAAAATATTCTTGTGCGAAATGCAGGGCCATGGATAATAGCAAAAGCAAAAATATTTCAGGTCTCAAAAAGCACACATTGCTGTAGTAGTCCCCGGCACTGTAAGGATATGGTTTTTGTGAGAGCAGAATGCCGTCACTCAATGCGAAGTTTGCCAAAGACTGAACCACTGCGCCATGCTACTCCCTGTAATGGGAGGAAGATGAATGTGAATGCCAATAACAGGCCAACGGATGAAGAGGGGTGGCAGATCGCTTTTGTTAGTAAGTATATTACATATATTGTTTTGGAAAATCAAAAGGTCTTGGCTAATGCCAGACGTTACAAACACATCTTGTGGGAGCTTCTCTTCAGTCCTCGAGCTCATATCCAAGAACTCCGATTCCAACCCACCACCCACCTTCGATCTGCATCCCAGGCTTGAGCACACCTCCCTCCCATCAGGAGGACCAAGAGCGGAAGACGCTGCAGCTCATAACTCGCAGCCCAGACCTGGAACGACCTCCCGGAACATATCAGAACCTCCCACTCCATCATAGACCTCCAAAGGATCCTCAAGACATGGCTCCCACAACAGACAACCCCCCACGCCCCCACCCAGGCCTTCCCTGCTCAGCACCTGGATACCCTCATGGGTGATTAGCCGCGCTCTACAATTTCACATAACAGATGATCACCGCACTGGTAAAGGGTCTCTAAGGCAGACCTCTACCTCTGTGCCAAAGGAGAGGCTCCTCCCAGACAGTATTCTCCTTGCCAAAAAATCCATCCTAAGCTGAAGCCCTGCTGCAGTCACTCGCCCTCACCACAGGCACTTCAAGAGCCCTGCTCTCGACCTTAGGCAGCAGCTCCTCGTGGATCTTCAAGTCCCACAACTCTAGCTCAGGCAGAGCAACAGCTCCTCACCAACTTCCAAGTTTCTCAAAAAGGCGTCATGGGAGGAAAATAGCCAGGTCTGTAAGTGGGCAAGGTCCTGCCGGTCCTCTGCACCGGCAGTTCTAAAAAGCAGGTGTGAGACTGGTCCCTATCAGGCTTCACATTTTTGCCCTCACTATTAGGGTGAAAAAAAATCTTAACTCCAACGGCAGCTCCTCCGCTAAGGCGGAGGAGCGTCGCCCTACTGCTTTAACAGCAGTGCAGAGGAAAAGTAAAATGATAATAACGGAATGTTCTTTTATTTTTTGGTTTCTGCTCAGGGGCTGGGCTGGCCAGAGCAGGAGCCAGGGGGAGGAATGGAGCACAAGATGGCTTGACCGGCAGTCTTGGGCCGGCCAAACAGTCATGCACACTTTGCATGTTCTCCACTGGCTGGATTGCATATCCTGGGTGGAGAACATGGTCAGCCTCCCAATCCCTCTCTGATCGCTGAACCACAGCACTCAGACCAATCACAGCGCTTCTGTAATGCAGCATCGTGATTGGCTAGGGGAGTCTGGGAGCTTTCTGTATCAGAGAGGCAGTGGCTGGTGACCGGCAATCAGCATACAAGTTATTTTTTTTTTCTAACCCCACCACCGTTACCTACCATCCGCCACTGCTTAACTATGCAGCAGTACCACCCTTCACTGCCTATGACGTAACGTCAGAGAGACTGGTCATAGTTCTTTCAGAACTTAAGCCTTTTCAATACTATTTGCAACGAAGTCATAGTTGGTGCTCGTTTGTCTTGTGCAACTAACACCAATTGGTATAAAGCCACTATTCCTGACTTGTAGGTGTAGTGTTACTAGCTGTATTACATAACTGGATGCAATGACAGAAGCAGCAAAATACCAGTTGGATGGCAGACTATGCTAAGCACAGATTTTCAGTTTACCTGTTTTTTAAGCCTTGCCCTTAATTAGATTGACCACGCCCCTTTGAGACCACCCCACCTTGATTTTCATCCCACGTAAAGCCCTGAAAATAGCGCTGTGCCACTAGTTTGACAGTAACTATAGATCCACAGATGAGGAGCAGAAGACCACACACATCCATCTACCCAACCACCCCAGGGCACCGGTGCCAATGCACAAACTGCACAACTGATAGCTACTAAAACTAACGTAAATGGGCCCGGTTCTTCCCTCACAAACTCTATCCTAGGCTAGCAGTTCGACACTTACACAGACTTTTCACCTTTATTCGTGAGCTGAAGGACAGCTCTTCCCGCCCACTCACAGGCTTTGCTCACGTTGAGGTCACGGAAAGTATCCTCGCTACTTTTGCAGTTTTGGAACCACTCGTCTTTCCAGTGACCACTAAACTGCACACCCTCAAGGTGATCTTTGTCGCGGCTCATCTGCAGACACCCAGTGTGACCGTTTTAAGAAATACCAATGGCTTGCTTGCAGACACCCTGTGTGATCTGCGCCAGGGTGACGACTGCGGCCATCCCTGTTCAGGTTATGAGGCCTGCGCTGGATTTCTCCTGTCAGACTCAGTAGTGTACTGCAAAAATAATACCATTTTGTTGTGAGAAATCAATATTTAAATTTAGTCGGATCACTTCAAGGACATATAAAGGGATAAGGCATGTGATCCCCGTAAAAAAGCGCCCCCTGTATTCCTTTGAACTGGGACAGAGAAAATGGCTTTCACCAAGTGTAAGTAAACATGTTTTTCAAGTGTATGTACATTATTTCATTGTACTAAATACAATTACTGTATTGTAATTGTATTTATATAGCGCTTACTACCCCCGACGAGGCGTTGAACCACTTTTTCGGCGAGTAGCACGCTACTCCGGGACCCATAGAGGATTAGTGTTGAATTAGTAGAGTGAAATATGCAAGTAAATTTTAAGTGGTGGATAGGTAAGTCAGTTATTTAGATTCGGAAGGATAGAAGAGGAAAAAAAAGGTTTGTATTTATAAAGCGCTTGTTACCCCTGATGGGGTGTGTTGAAGCACGCTACTCCGGAAACCCATAAAGGATTAGCGCTGAATTAGTATGGTGAAATATTAAAGTAATTTGAGTGGTGGATGTTAGTTATTTGGAGTGAGAAGGATATCAGAGGGATAAAAGGGGAAGAAAGGTTTGAATTCAAGTAGCACCTGTTACCCCTGATGGGTGTTGAAGTGCTTTTCTGGGGAGTAGGACGCTATTCCGGAACCCATAAAGGATTAGTGTTGAAAATTAGTATAGTGAAATATGAAGTCATTTGAGTGGTGGATATGTTATTCAGTTATTAGGATAGAGATGGGTAGGTTGCGGGTTAGACGAGGAAAGAGGTTTGTATTTATATAGCGCTTGCTACCCCTTGATGGGGTTTTGAAGTGCTTTATTGATAGCGCTTGCTACCCTTTGATGGGGTTTTGAAGAGCTTTATTGCAGAGTAGCACGCTACTCTGGAACCCATAAGGAATAGTGTTGAATTAGTATGGTGAAACGTGAAAGTAATTTGAGTTGTGAATATGTTAGTCAGTTGTTTGGAATGAGAAGGGTCGGGGAGGGGTAGAAAAGGGAAAAAGGTTTGCATTTATGTAGCTGGTAATCCTGATGGGGTTTTGAAAAGCTTTATTGGCGAGTAGCATGCTACGATGGAACCTATAAAGGATTAGTGGTGAATTCGTATAGTGGAATATTGAATTTGAGAAGTGAACATGTTAGTCTGTTATTTTGACTGAAAGGAGTAGTGAATGGATAGAAGAGTGAAGGATTTTTTGTTGAGGTCATAGCAGTAGGAGGACGGTTTTGGATGAGTAAAAAGTGTTTTTTGAGGGGAAAAGTCAGAGAGAAGAGTTTAGAAATGTTTGTTTTGGGGGATCGGTATAGTAAAAGAGGTGTCATTGTATTTACTGCTATTTAAAAAGTGATTCCCAGTGAAGGTATAATTTGGGGAGTAGACATGGTACACCCGCCAGCCTGTCTCCGGCCTTCCCCATGTCTGTAAATTGTAAAGTCCATCCTCGCCTTCCAGGAAACCACCTGATCTGCGATCTACACTGGAGCCACAAATACAGTATGGTCTCCAGAGTTACATGGCTCCCTCGTCCGCCCCCTAAATCCACCGTTGCGTGGTCGCCAGCTTGAATCTTGCATCGCTGGCGCTCAGGCGCCCATGTCCCTGTGGTTTTAAGGGTGGTTTCTGCCTGGGAATGTGTGGCAAGCACAAGAGGGCGTGGTTGCCACGACTCCCTAAACGCGGTGACATAGTCGGATGGGTTTCCTCGGGCCCTCATTGGCAGGAAGCGGAGCTCCCATCCCCGAGGGCTTCTTACCCCATTCCTGGGAATCCATCCCGTCGGGAGAGCGGGCCGGGGCCTGGGAAAGTGATGGCGACGCGAGTGCGCATGCCCGGGCGGGCTGCGGGAAGGGCAGCACGTGGGAGCAGCGGCTGAAAAGCTTCAACACCAGGATGTGAGCTCATCAGAGACGGGATGAAGTCACTTCCAGAGCCCCTTCCTTTTGGAAATCCCTACTCGTTATCTTGTGCTCTCTCTCTACCTTTAGGCCTCCCCCGTCGCATCGATCGCCCTGCTGCTCACATCCTCCACAACCTCCCTCCATTGTTAAAGCACTTTTACTTTATTTCTCGTATGTCGAAGAAATTAGTTTGACATCTCCTGAAAAGAAACAGATGGCAACTTGTCCCACGTGACAAATTTAGAGGCGAGAACCATCTAGTTAAACACAATGTTTAGTTTATTATTTAAGTATTTCCAAGGAGGCAAACGTGTGTGGGGTTTTTTAGGGGGGGGGGTGGCCGCGAGCAAAGCGGGGCACCAATTACCATGTTAAATTTTGATTACAGTCCCCCTTCCTGCCCCCCGCAGCTCCAAGTGACAAAACGCCTGAGATCTGTGCAGTAACACCCAAGTGTCTTGTGTTTGCGAAACGTCCAGGACAGCTGCTGCTGGACAGGCCGCATCCTGTCTCCAGCCCCCAACCCACTTCCGGTGCCCGCTGGCCTTCCGGCTCTGGCGTGTGTGTTGCAGTCATCCTCACAGGCATGTGCCTGACCCATGGCCTGCCCTTTCTTCATACAATGCATCGGGGTCACACGGTCGGGTAGCGACCGTGTGATTCCCAGAAGGGGTCACATACATTGCAGACCAGAGAGAGGCATGAGTGCGAGAGGCAGCACACAAGTAACTAAGAGACAGCACACAAGTGACTGGGCACGGATTGTAGTCTAGAGCACATGGCCCTGAGAAGATACCCACACTACACACCCGAGGCAGGGCTGCATGGCCCGACGTGCTCCTTGCTTCCATGTAGTTCATGATGACATAATTGCCTAGGTTAAGGGCAGTGCTTTAAATGAGCCGGTACTGAGTACCGGCACTTTTTTTTTTTTTTTAAAGGGAAGCACCGGCACTTCTCAAGAAAAACATAATACTTTTAATTGGAGAGTACCGGCACTTCTCATAAACAAGCAGGTACTCTGGTACAGATTACCTGCACTACTTTTTCTCGATTTCAAGCACTGGTTAAGGGAAGGAGGGGGAGAGGTGCCTCCACCTGTCCGGTTGCTGGGATTTTAAGCGGTGGCTCATGATTTCCTGGGGTAGGTATACGTGGGGGTGATTCTCACGCCTGTCCTTGCCCCCAGTGCCTGGAAGCTTGGACTCCATAGGTGTTAACCGTCAGTGGTCTAGAAGGGCCGTGGGCTCCCTGGTGCACTGGTTATCATTGTCTAGTTGCTGAAATATATCGGTCGGTGGTGGTTGGATTGCTGCCTAAGTGTGGGTGCCTATTTGTCGGGTGCCTTCTCACCTTGCTGCAAGGTTAGCGGTACTCTAAAGGGGGCGCAGGGGCTACTTCAGAGTGGGGGGCTCCCTCTTACCTCACAGTCGTACAGCTGGACGAGTTGCTCCAGGATCCACTCCTCCAGGTTGAGTCGCTTGCGCAGCTCCTTCCGGTCGTACTTGACCGTCACCTTCCCCTGCCGCCGGACAGGGATCTCCTCGGGGTCCTCCCCAGCCGCCCGGGGCCCCGAGGGGCTCTGGAAGTACACGCGGGGCGAGTGGGGCCCGCTCTCGGGGCTGCTGACAGTCGCCATGGACGGTGGACTCCGGAGAGAGACGGTCCCTTTCAGAGGTCAGCGCTTCAAGACAAACGAGGATGACAGCGCTGTCAAGAGGCCAGTCAACTGTCGGGGCACTGGAGTGCTACGGGGCTGTCACTCCCGGAGAGAAGAGTCCTGTAAAGATTGTCACCTCTGAGGGGACCAAACAACGAGGACACACGTGGCGGAGCAGCTATGTCCAGTCTCACCTCTGGCTGTTTTCCTCCTGCCAGGCTATTTACAAATACTTATGAATTATGTATGAACACGAGGATTTCCTCGCCTCCGGCAGAACAAGAGCCTTAAGGTGTCCAAGTTCAACTCGCTGCTCTGTCTCTCACCCCTGTGTCTGTGGGGCTCCTCGGGTGATTGCCTGTGTCTGTCTACAGCCCACTTACTGCCAGCGGTTCTCTCGCGGCGCCGTCTCTTTGTGCCTTCTCTTGTTCACCCAGGATGCCCCCAGTCAATAGACCTCGCGTGCTCTCGCTGACTGTGTTTTTTCCCTGCTGGTTGGATCTTACTGTTCCCTGGCGAGTTCCCTGTGTGTCTTGGTCCTGTCTCTTGCCGTTGCGGAGTATCTTCTTTTGGCTGTCTATTGTAGTGTCTGGGGATTTCCCGCAGACAGTGTTGCACTCTTGAATTTGTGCACGGGTTGTCTTTTGCCTTCCCTCCTGCACAGCCTTCGTATATCTCTGCTGCTGATAGGTCTCCGTGCTTCACCCCTGTGTGTGTGTCAGCCTCGTGTGCACCCGGCGGCGGCTGTCTCTCCCTCTCCTCTTTGTCCCTGAGCCGGTCTCTCTGACCCTCCCTCTCTCCACCCATTCATGACAGTCTCCCACAGCCCTCCCCCTCCTTGACTCCTCCCCCACACTCTCTCCTCCCTCACATGGCTTCCTGTCCCTGTCTCGTGCCGTTCCTCCCCTCCCCCATCTACGGTAGCACACTGAAGGTGTCTGTCTGTCTGACACCCCGAGCCGGTTCTCCACGGCCTCCACCTCCTCGGACGGGGGCGCTAGGGGTGTGACTGGTTTCACACAATTCAGGGAAAGCCCCCACCGCCTCACAAAGTTGCCACAGATACATCTGCTGAATTAATTAATCTGGGTGCGCCCTGAAAGCAAGCTCACACATTTCCCATTCCCACGTGTAAATATGTCACACCAGGATTTTGCTTTACCCTCGGTACATGTAGACTTGTTTAATCTCAATAGAATATCAGGACTACAGGTCCCAGAATGCAAAGTACAAACCAAGGACTGGATGAATTACGCATTGTTAAGGGAAACTAGAGCCCTGCTTGGAGGGGGAGTATGAAAACCACTCCAGCCACAGGAGATTCCCATTTCCCTCTTCAGCTGTGGTGCACAGTTCCCCATTTCTTATTCGCTCCCTAATATCCTTCTTGTGCGGCTTCTACTTTACTTGAT
This sequence comes from Lissotriton helveticus, assembly GCF_964261635.1. Classification (NCBI taxonomy): domain Eukaryota; kingdom Metazoa; phylum Chordata; class Amphibia; order Caudata; family Salamandridae; genus Lissotriton; species Lissotriton helveticus. The sequence goes on from NC_136070.1 coordinate 647,953,157, forward strand.
GTTCACGATTTACACATGCCTATCATTTGGTGTTTCATGTCTCTCTTTTCTCGTTGAAGTTTCCAGTTTTCCATCCTGCTTTATTGGTCAGAATTTAGAATTCTGGTTCCCCGTACACTTCCCAGTATCCCAGCCTGTTGGTGTATGTAAATCTCCCTCTCATATCCTAGTTTGCTGCCTATCCGTTATGAGTTTCCAATCATGTTGATGATTCCTGTTTTCTACAATGTTAGTGGTTCCGAATTCCAAACTCAGATTCCTTCCACCCGGCTGAAGATTCCTAGTTTCTTCCATGTTTGTGTTTCCTAGTTTTACATAGAGTTCCTAATTTCACAACCTCCTGATAGTCTCAGTTTCCCACTTTATTGATGGCTCCTAGTGTCCCACACTGTCAATGGTTCTTAGTTTCCCACACTGCCAGTGGGTACCAGTTTCTCACAGTGTTGGGAATCCTAGTCTCCCACAATGCCAGTGATTCCTAGTTCCCCACACTGCCAGTGGTTCCTAATTTACCACAGTGTTGGGAATCCTTTTCTCACACACTGCCAGTGGTTCCTACTTTCCCCCATTGCCAGTGGTTCCTACTTTCCTACATTGTTTGTAATCCTACTTTCCCAATTTGTGTTTTCTAAATTCACATTCTGTTTCATCATTCATTTTGTTACTGGTTTGTATTTCTGCGTCTGCTAAATGCATCTTACCCCCCTCTCTGCTTGTTGGTTCCTGGCTGCCCACCCCTGCTATATTTCTCCATCACCTTTTAGTGGTTCATCATTGTCTCTCCTGTTCATAGATTCCATTCTCCTACCTCTTGTTGATCCATCCTGGCGCTTCCTGTTTGTGGTTTCTAGTTCCTCATCCTTCAGGCAGTTTCTTAATCACCATTTGTTGGTTCGCAATTTCATGTCAAGTTGTTACTTGTTCCTTATCCTGCTAATGGCTCTTAGCTCATAATCCTGTTAGCTATTAAAACAAGTTTTAGCAATGTCAATATGTCGCGGCTACGCAAGAGCTATTGGCCATGCCAATATGTTTTAGCCATGTTGTACACAAGCGTGGCTGCTGTTCAGCATGGCTAGAAGTTAGTGGGGTAAAGAAGAGTGTGGTTGGAGAGGAGTGCCATAAAGTGGAGTGTTAGTTGAGTGATGTGGAGAGGAGTTGAGTGTCGTGGAGTAACGTACAGTGTTGTAGAGTGCCGTGGAGGGAGTAGAGCGTCATAGAGTAGAAGGGCATAGAGTGGAGTACAGTGTCAGAGTTAAGTGGATTGGCATACAGTGTCATGGAGTGGTGTAGAGTAGAATGGAATGGCATAGAGGGTGTTACGTAGAGTGCCGTAGAGCGTAGTAGATTGTATTAGAGTGGAGTGCAGTAGAGTGGAGTAGTATGTCATAGAATAGAGTGGAGTAAAGTGGCATAGAGGGAGTTGGTAGAGTGGAATAGTGTTGTAGAATAGCATAAAGTGGAATTGAGTGTCAGTGGAGCAGAGTTTAATGTAGTTGAGGATCATAGAGTAGAGTGAAGTAAAGTGGAGTAGAGTAGCGTAGAGTGAAGTGGCACAAAGTACAGTGGTGCAGAGTAGATTAGAAAAGAGTGCAGTCGCGTAGAGTGCATTATTTTGAGTAAAGTGGTTCAGACTGCATTGGCGTTTGAGTAAATTGATTTAGAGTGCATTGGTGTATAGTGTAGTAATGTAGAGTAGCAAAGAGTTTATAGAGTAGAGCGGTGCAGTGTAGATTGCAGTGGTGTAGAGTTTAGCAGCGTGGAGTGACACCGAGTGACATAGAGGGGTGTAGAGTGAAGTGGCATAGAGTGGAGTAGTGCAGGGTAGAGTGGAGTAATGAAGAGGCATAGAATGCAGAGGCGCAGAATGCATGGGCATAGAGTGCAGTTGCTTAAGGTTTAATAGAGTGACGTAGAGGGGAGTGGTGCAGATTATAGTGCAGTGGCATAGAGTGCTGTTATGCAGAGTAGAGTGCACAGTTGTTGAGTGCAGGCTCCTAGAGTGCAGGCTCATAGAGTGCATGGTCATAGAGTGCATGGTCGTAGAGTGGTGCAGAGTGGAGTGGCAGAGAGAGCAGTGAATTAGAGTACAGTGGTGCAGAGTAGAGTAAAGTGGCGTAAAGTGCAATCACGTAGAGTGCAGTGACGTAGAGTGCAATGGTGTAGTGTGAAGTAGTGTACAGTGACATAGAGTAGAATGTTGCAGAGTATAGTGTTGTAAAGTGCAATGGTGCAGAGTAGTTGGCATAGGTGCAGTGGTATAGAGTGCATTGGTTTTGTGTATAAAGTGGTGTAGAATGCATTGGCGTAGAGTGCAGTGGTTTAGAGTACAGTGGCATAGCGTAGACTGCAGAGGCGTAGAGGGCAGTGGCCTAGAGTGTCATAGAGTGCAGTGGAATTTAGTGCAGTGGCATAGAGTAGATTGTTTCAGAGTAGAGTGGAGTGGTGGAGGGTAGAGTATAGTGGTGCAGAGTAGAGTGCAGTGGCATATAGTAGCGGCATAGACCACAGTGGCATAGAGTAGAGTGGTGTAGAGAAGAGTGGTTATGCGTTAATTGCAGTGTTGTAGAGTAGAGTGGCATAGAGTTCAGTGGCATAGAGTAGATTGTTTTAGAGTAGAGTGAAGTGGTGCATGGTAGAGTGGAATGGTGCAGGGTAGAGTTGAGGGGTATAGAGTAGTGGCCTTGAGTGCCGTGTTGCAGAGTGGAGTGGCTTAGAGTGGTGTGGTACAGGCTGGACTGGCCTAGACTGGAGTGGCGTAGAGTGCAGTATTGTATAATAGAGTGGGGTAGAGTGCAGTGGTATAAAGTAGAGTGGTGAAGAGTATAATAGAGAGGCATAGAGTGAAGAGGCATAGAGTGCAGTGTCATAGAGTGCAGTGGTGCACAGTAGATTAGAGTGGCTTAGCGTGCATTGACGCAGAGTACAGTAGAGTGGTACAAAGTAGAGTGTAGTAGCGCAGAGTAGAGTGGCATAGAGTAGAGTGCCATTGAGTTCAGTGGTAGAGAGTGCATTGCTGCAGAGTAGAGTGTTGTAGAGTGCAGTGGTGTACAGTGGTGTAGAGTGGTTATAGAGTGCAGTGGTGTAAAGTATAGTGGCGTACAGTGCAGTGGTGCAGAGTAGATTGGCATAGAGTGCAGTGGCAAAGCGTGTATTGTTTGAGTAAAGTGGTGTAGAGAACATTGGTGTAGAGTGCAGTGATATAGAGGGCAGCGTTGTAGATCAGAGTGGCATAGTGTGGAGTGTCGAAGAGTGAAGTGATGCAGAGTAGAGTGGCATAGAGTGGAGTGGTGTAGAGAGGAGCGTTGCAGGGGAGATTGCAAGGGGAGAGTGCAGTGGTATAGAGTGGAGTGATGCAGAGTATAGTGGAGTAGAGTGCATTGTCAGGAAGTACACTGGTGCAGTGGTGTAGAGTGGCATAGAGTGCAATGGCATAGAGTGCAGTGGCATAGAGTTCAGCCACGCAGAGTAGAGTGTTGTCAAGCGCAGTGTCAGAGTGCAGTGTCGTAGGGTGGTGCAGAGTAGAGTGGCGCAAAGAGTAGTGACATGGAGTACATTGGCACAGAGTAGAATAGAATGGCATAGAGTGCAGTGTTGTAGAGCTCAATGGTGTAGAGTGACATACATGCAGTGGTGTAGAGTGCAGTGGCCTAAAGTAGACTGTTGTAGAGTATAGTGGCGTAAAGTGCAGTGGTGCAAAGTAGTTGCCATAGATGCTGTGGCGTAGGGTGCATTAGCTTTGAGTAAAGTGGTGTAGAATGACTTGGCATAGAGTGCAGTGGGTTAGAGTAGAGTGGCGTAGTGTAGAGTGCTGCAGTGTAGAGTGCAGTGGCGTAGAGTGGATTAGTGCAGAGTGGAGTAGAGTGGCATAGCGTGCAGTGGCATAAAATACATTGTTTCAGAGTGGAGTGATGTGGAGTGGTTCAGGGTAGAGTATAGAGTGCAGTGGCATAGATTAGGAACATATAGCTCAGTGGCATAGAGTGGAATAGAGTAGAACGGTGCAGCACATATTGCAGTGGCTTCAAGTGCAGTGGCATAGAGTAGATTGTTTCAGAGTAGAGTGAAGTAGAGTGGAGTGGTGTAGGGTAAAGTGGTGAGGTATGGAGTAGTGACGTAGAGTGCACTTGCGTTGAGTGGAGTGTTGCAGAGTGAAGTGGCATAGAGTGGAGTGGTTTAGACTGGAGTGGTGTAGAGTGCAGTGGCGGAGAGTGCAGTGGTACATAGTAGAGTGGGGTAGAGTACACTGGCATAGAGTATGGTGGTGTAGAATTGAGAGGCATAGAGCGAAGTGGCGTAGTGTCAGAGTGCAGTAGTGCACAGTAGATTAGAGTGCCGGAGAGTGTATTGGCATAAAGTGCAGTAGACTGGCACAGAGTAGAGTGGTGCAGAATACAGTGGCACAGAGTAGAGTGAAGCAGAGTAAAGTTCAATGGCAGAGAGTGCAATGCTGCAGAGTAGTCTGTTGTAGAGTGTAATGGCATACAGTGGTGCAGTGTACGGTGACATAGAGTGCAATGGTGTAGAGTAGAGTGGTTTTGAGTTCAGTGGCAAAGAGTAGAGTATAGTGGCACAGAGTGCAATAGTGCTGAGTGGAGTGGTCCAGAGTGAAATAGAGTGGCTTGGAATGCAGTAGCATAGAGTAGATTGTTTCAGCGTAGAGTGCAGTGGTATGGAGTAGAGTGCAATGGTGCAGAGTAGATTAGAATGGATTGGTGTAGAGTGCATTGGCGTAGAGGGGAGCAAGGCATACTAGAATGGCATGGAGTTGAGTTGCGTGGAGTTCAGTGGCACGGAGTAGAGTGGTGTGGAGTGGCATAGAGTAGAACTTTTTAGAGTAAAGTGAAGTGGCATAGAGTGCAGTGGTATAGAGTGTCGTAGAGTGCAGTTGTGCTGAGTGGCTTTTAGTGGATTGGCGTAGAGTGGAGTGATGCAGAGTAGAGTGGTAAGAGTGGCATAAAGTAAAGTGACAGAGAGTGCAGTGTGGCAGAGTATACTGTCGTGGAGTGCAGTGGTGTTTAGTAGAGTGGTGTAGAGTGCATTGGCATAGAGAGCAGTGGTGCACAGTCGAATAGGGTGGCATAGAGTGCAGCTACAGAGCATAATGGTGCATTGGCATAAATTATAGTGGCATAGAGTGCAGTGGCACAGAGTATTGTGGTTTAGAGTGCACTGGTTTTGAGCAAAGTGGTGTACAGTGCAGTGGTGTTGAGTGCAGTGGCATAAGGTAGATTGTATCAGAGTAGACCGCAGTGGTGCAGAGTAGATTGTTTCAGAGTAGTGTGCAGTGGTGTAAAGTAGATTAGAGTCATATAGAGGTTTGACATCAAGTACACTGGGGTGCAGTGGAGTGGTGCAGAGTAGAGTGCGTAGAATGTAGTGGCATTGAGTGCAGTGTTACAATGTTGGGTGGCATAGAGTAAAATGGCGTGGAGTGGTGTAAAGTGCAGTGGTGCATAGTAGAGTAGTGTGGGGTAGAGTGCATTGGTATAGAGTAGAGTGTAATGGTGTAGAGTAGAGAGACATAGAGTGGAGTGGTACAGAGAAGAGTACAGTGACGCAATGTGAAGTGGAGTGGCGGAGTGTGGAGTTATGCAGAGTAGATTGCAGTGACATTGAGTAGTGCAGAGTAGAGTGGAGTGGGCTAATGTGGAGTATGCCTGGTATGGTAGTGTACTGCCATTACAGACAACAGTTGAAATAACCATTACATTTGCACTCACGTACAGTTTTACTGATAAAAGTATACAGTGCTCAAATGATAACGGGGGAAATGTCATCACCAGTGGCGTAGCTACGCCTTTGGCTGCCTGTGGCGGCCCCTGCGTTTTCCACCACGGCGGGCGAATCGAAGAGCTGAGGGGTGGGGAGGGAGGGGGGGCGGTGCTGGTTATTAGCCCTGTGACAGCCGCAGGTAAGTGTGGAGAGGGGGGCCAGCTGCCACCACTAACACTTGTGCTACCTGGGGCGGTCCGTCCCCCCGCACCCTCCCTTTCTACGCCATTGGTCATCACCCAATGTATTGATTTGATCATTAGCACAGTTCATTTACAGACATTTACATTTTGTTGTGTGCTAGAAAAAAACTAACATTATACAGCCGTCCTCAAGCAAATCCCCCCAGTAGCCAGCATGATTGTCACATAAATCCCCTCACTTTGAAGTCAGAGAAAGAAAAATAAACACCAAGCTCCCTGGAAGACACAGCCTGTTTTTGAATGCACAGCAAATGTGACCAGATAAGAACAAACTAAAAGGCCTGTTTACAGGAAGCTCGTTTGTGGAAGAATACAGTAAGCAAAGTTTGGGCAACGGGTGGGACAAACTAGAGCTGGACAGCCAAAAGCAAATAATGCCAGCAAATAGAAAGCCAGAAAATGTGAGCTACAAACCACAAAATCAATGGTAAGCAACACACAAAATGCACTCCTAGGTCAACTTTCTGATTGTCCTCAAGATGTCTTTCGCAAACCAGTAAGCTGCGCTCTTTGGTAGACTGTGACCTAAAGAGCCATCCTGTTACTCATCTTTAGTTCCCCATCCTGCTGGTGGCTAGCTACTCTGCATCCTGTTAATGATCCCTAGTTTCCAATCCTTGCTGGCTAGCAGTTTCACAGTCTGTTAATGGTTCCTAGCTCACAATACTATTGGTGGCTAGCAGTTCCTCATCCTGTTAATTATTCCCTGGTCTTCTTCCTCTAGGTGGCTGGCTGTGCCACATCCCATTTGTAATTCTTAGGTCTCCATCTTGTGGGTGGTCATTTGTGACTCATTTTAAGGACTCACCTAAGACAGCCCTCATGCACTGTTGATTGTGAGAGATATTGTTTTCTACAAGTGGGTTAGAGCCCGCCCATTGCTTGCCATTTGTTTGACTCATTGTCACTCTTATTTGCGGTCTCCAAATTGGCCAGCGCGTTCTAGTTTCACTTCTTCTTTCATATGAAGCATGGAACAAGTACCAATTGCTTAATTTTGAGTATTGCCTCAAGCCAGCTAGAAAGCGCGAGCAGGAACACCGGGAGGACTTCATGCCCCATAACCCTTGGTACTACGCCCGGAAGTGCTGATGCTGCCTGTGCGCCCGGAGGTGCTTTAAATTTCAGCGCGCCCCATCTCCGCGGGAGCCTCAAGCCAGCTAGACAGCATGAGCGGCAACGCCGGGGGGACTTCAAGCCCCATAACCCTTGGTACCGCACCCGGCGGCGCTAATGCTGATGCTGCCTGTGCGCCCGGAGGCACTTTAAATTTCAGCGCAGGCCCCACTCTGCGGGACGAGCGCGGGTAAGCCCGGGCCAAGGGCGGGCCGGTCATCGCCCGGAGGAGGCTGGGCTAGGCCACCCCTCTTACTCTTGTAGTTTCTGCTCACGAACTGCCGTTTACAAGGTACTGTCTTGATAATTGATATTTCTCTAACTGGATCACACACGTCTTTACTCTACTAACTAATACCTTCTGGATTTAATTCCTTGTCCTACTGCCTTTTTTGTCTGACCATTGTGCGCTTCTAATTCTCTTCCTTGGATTTTCACTCTCGGCTGCGAGCCGTTGCTTGGGGGTACAAGTATAATGAGCAAGCGCAAGGGAGTGGCGGGCACCCTGGATGCCTTCATTGTTAGGGCAGAATCAATGCTCTGGCACAAGATTGAACTGACAGGGAGGTGCTTATCGCTAGAACCTTTAGGTTTAAAGTATTTTATTCAGCATCTCACACAAAGACCAGCAAACATCAACACAGGGCGTTCTATTAGGGTGGGGCGAATCCCAATCCTGGCTGAACCGGTTACATGCAATGAATGTTATCAGCCCCTTGCAGCTACATCTGAAGCGCCAGTCCACAGTATGAGATAATGTTCATTTTCAAACTCCCCCCCCGGACCCCAACAACCCAACTCCCGGATCCCAACCTCCCCCCCCCCCCCCCCCCCACCCACATCGTCCAGTGCACCAACCTCAATTCAGTCCAATCACAAGACCCCCACTCGCCGGGGAAGTACTCCTCCCACAAAGTTACAGAGCCTGTGCCTCAGGACTCGTGAGCCGCAAGAGGCGGAGGTATTTGGGGCAGGTAATTTCCGTGAATTCCATCAACAGCAGGGAGTGAAATGGCTGCCAAAGCTCAGAGAATTGTGATATATTCCCTGCCACCATCAGCGACAGTTTCTCCATGCCTAACACATGCCACAACCTATGGAACCAGCCCGAAACCGAAGGTACCGTGGCCGTGCGCCAATGGATCAAGATATTTTGTACCGCTGAGCCTAGTGCAATGGCAATCTGCCTACCCCTGCGGGATCTAAGTGGGTACATTAGGCTGTTCGGGAGCCCTAGTAGTGTGTAGGCAGGGAAGCGCGGCAGTTCAATGCCAAAATGCGTATCAATGTTGTCCAGTACCTCCTTCCAATATGCAGCCAGGAGAGGGCAGTCCCATAGAATGTGTGTAAGTGTACCTCGGTGTCCACACCCTCTCCAACACACTGCCTCCTTGCTGCGGTCGAATTCGTGTACTCGCTCCGGCGTGTAGTACCAGTAGGTGGAGACTTTAGTTAGAGTGTCAGTAAGGCCCATATGGTACGCTGAATGCCGTGCTCTGTAAGAGATGTTCTCCCATTCTTTAGGGCTCAGTGTCCTCCCCAATTCCCTTTCCCACCTCTCCCTACCCGGGTTATAGAAGTGTGTGGACGGAGGTTGCAACAATTTATACAGGTCTGTAATCAGTTTAGAGTCTGAAGTGCGTGTAAGCAGCCATTGTTCATAAGGTAGGAAGCGCCTGTCAGCAGTCTCCCGCACCTGAGGCTGGAGGGCCCAGTGGCGTGCCTGCATATAGCGGTGTCTCTCAGTCTCAGGGAGGGAAAACTCCTGTCGGAACTCTGTGAAGGGGATCACCCCGCCCTGATCGTACATATGGCACAGGGCCCTACAACCTGCCCCTCGCCAGTGCGCAAACGCGCCCTGTTCCATGCCCGGGGTAAAATCAGGGTTATCCACCAACGGCGTAAGCGGCGACGGGAAGGAGGTGAGACCGCACGTAGTGGCGGTAGCATCCCAAACCCGCAAAGGCACTCGTGTAACAAAGGAGGCGTACAGATTTTTAGGACGATGAATCCGGCGCAAGAACGGGATCTCCTGCAAGGGTCGCCCCGCCACCGCCTGGTCCTGAAAGAGCCAGTTCTTGTCGGACTCCCACCTACTCCATTCTACAAGACAACGTAACTGCACCGCTCGGAAATATCTACGAAAGTCCGGGATCCCCAACCCTCCCATCTCAGGGGCCAAGAAGGAGAGGGGTCTACGCATTCTGGGCTTTTTCCCCTGCCAGACAAAACGTGAAACGTCCGCTTGCAACTGCTGGATCCACCCGACCGGAGGCTGGAGTGGCAGAGCCCGAAACAAATACAGCACCTGCGGGAGAATAGTCATTTTAACCGCAGCAATCCTGCCCAACCAGGAAAGGATACCACGGCTCCAGCGGTGCAGCTCCTCCTTAATTTTAACACCCAGGGCCGAATAATTGGCCGTAACCATGGCCGGCAAGGTGGGCGCTATCTGGATTCCAAGATAGGGTACCGCCGCCGATGACCAGATCATTGGGAATCGGCTCTGCAAATCCACCCTGGTGGATGGCGCTAAAGAAACATCCAGGGCCACCGATTTCCCCAGATTCAGCTTAAACCCCGCAACCGCGCCAAAGGAGGCCAGCTCCTCGACGCAGGCCGGGAGGGCAGTCCGCGGCTCATCAAGCGATAGGATGACATCATCAGCGTAGAGGCTAATGGCGTGTGTAAAGCCACCCATCCTGATACCGGTCACGGCCTGGTTATCACGTATACGCTGGGCGAACGGCTCCATATAAAGAGCAAAGAGCAGGGGCGAGAGTGGACACCCCTGCCTGGTGCCCCTCTCGATATTAAAGGCCCGGGAGGCGAACCCATTCACCCGAACCACTGCAGTCGGGTGCCTGTAGCAGTTGAAGACCATAGTGCGGAACCTGTCCCCTATGCCTGCCTTCACCAACACCTGTTCCAGGTAGGGCCAGTGCACTCGGTCGAACGCTTTCTCAGCGTCTACCGTTAACATCATCCGCTCCCCCGGGATCCGGGAGGCCTTTTCGAGCAGATGAACAATCCGCTTCGTGTTGTCAACCGTCTGTCTCCCCGGGACGAAACCTGCTTGGTCAGGGTTAATAAGACCTGACAAGTGCGGGGCCAAACGAGCCGCCAGTATCCCAGTATACAATTTCAGGTCGACGTTGAGAAGGGATATCGGCCTATACGAGCCACAGTGCACCGGATCCTTCCCGGGCTTGGGGATCACCGAGATGGAAGCCCGCAAAAGATCAGGTGGAATAGCTCCCTCCTCGGCAAAGGAGTTGAAAAGTCGGGTCAGGATAGGGGCCAGTGACGAGCAAAACGTCTTGTAGAAAAGCGCGGTATACCCGTCCGGGCCCGGCGCCTTGCCATGCTTAAGCCGAGCGATGGCCGAGATCACTTCCTCAATTCTAATGGCCCTGTCCAGGTGTTCAGCTTGCAGGGGATCCAGGGAGGGCAATGCGACCGTATCCAAGTAAGCGGCCACAGCCGGTTCATCCGGAGGGTCTCCAGTGTAGAGGTCCTCGTAGAACCCACGGAAAACGGCCGCGATGTGGGCGTCCTCCGTCTCCGTGGTCCCCGTACTGCAAGTGATCGCCTTTACCAGCTGACTCTGACGCGCCGCGCGGAGTCTGTTGGCCAGGAGCTTACCACAGCGGTCACCTCCCGTGTAAAAGGTATGGCGCAGCCGGAGAGCGGCGTATTCCGCTCGGTCCAAATCCAGAGCCGCCAGGGCCTTCCTAACCCCCTTAAGCTGTCGCCATATTCTAGGGGCCCCTGTCCTGCGATGGATCTGTTCAAGCTCGCGAGCCTTATCAGTGAGTTCCTCCCTCTTAGCCTGTCTCTCCTTGTTATCGGCGGAGGAGATCGCTAAGAATTCCCCCCGGAGGACCGCTTTCAAGGCTGCCCACTGTGTAGCCCGGGCGGTGTCTTGATTGTCATTGTGCACCAGGAATTCCCGGAGAGTCCCCTCTATGCGTTCCACTACCACCTTCCTGTGCAGTAAAGTATCCCGCAGGCGCCACGTGCGAGGGGGGAGGGCCACGGGCGGCAAACGCATCGTGGCATCGACCGGAGCGTGATCCGAAAGGGACAGCACTCCTATGTCCGAGCCTGAGACCAGTGCCTGAACCGGGGCAGTGACCAGCAAGTGGTCCAGCCTCGCATACGTCTTATGCGCATGGGAGTAATACGAGTAATCCCGATCCGCTGGGTGCATGTTGCGCCAGATGTCTAAAAGCCCCACCTCCGCCAACCACTCCTTGCCGTCGGCCGAGAGCTCCCCGACCTGCGGGTAGCGCTGTGCCGACCTGTCCATAGCCGAATCAAAGACCAAATTAAGGTCCCCTCCCAGAATAACATGTCTATCCTGTGAGGCCGTGATATCCTCGACCGCCGTTCGCAGGAAGCGCTCCTGTCGTTCATTGGGGCTATACAGGGATCCAATCGTAAACGCAAGACCCCCTATCCTGAATCTATAGGCCAACAGTCTACCCTTTATTTCTGTAAGCTTGTGGAGGACCTCCCCTTAAAACGACTGGACACCAAAATAGCCACCCCCGCAGACTTAGAGGAACTAGATGAGAAGAACTGTGACGGGAACTTACGGGAGCGTAGTCTATGTGTGTCGTGCTGCAGCAGGTGTGTCTCCTGCAGGAGGCAAATGTCAGCGTGTGTATTCTCTAGGAGGGAGAGCACCGCCCGCCGTTTGACAGGGTTGTTCAGCCCCCTGACGTTCAGGGTAACCACTTTAAAAGAAGAAGGAGGCATAGAAGAGGAGAGGCAGCAAGCAATAGGGACCCCTCCCGCGGGGATGGAGCGCAAGAGCCCACAATATGAACACAAGCAACAAAGCAGAAAGAAAAGCACAAATGCAGAAGCAGCCTCGCAACGCAGGCAAACCAAAGTGTAGGGCCACCTGCAAAACTCCCAACAGGCGCACCGTGCACTGGACGACCCCCCTTCCCCATCCCAACTCCCGGATCCCCCCCCCTACCCCCGAAACAACCCCCGAACTGTCCCCCCACATCCCTTCCCTCCCCAGTTCCCCCCCCCTACCCTGCAACTCACACCCCAACTTCCCCAGAACTTCTCCAAATAGTCCCAGACAGGCCCAAGCGGACCAATCCGTGGAATGTTACCTTAGTGGACGTCCAGCCACACGTGCCCAATCCGGCGCCCCCTCCCCCCACCCCAAGCCAGCAATTGGAACGGTGCTATGGTGAACTCCCCCCGGAGCACATTCAAGCGGTCAAAGCCACCTCCTCCACGCTTCCAAGCTCCTCAGAGGCTGTCCGGACAGCATCTTCCTGTGCAGCCCTAATAGTCGGAGATCCCGGTCTTCTCGACCCTCCCGTCGTCCTCCTACGTGCCACTCGGTGCCATCCCCCGTCCGTCGTGCGCCGCCTCCTCGGCGTGTGGGATTCCTCCTCCGCCGCAGTAATGCCCAGGATGTCGCAAGTGTCCTGTAGGGATCTCAATTGGTGAGTCTCACCTTGCCACTTGAAAATTATACGGAAGGGGTGACCCCAGGAGTAGGGCGTGTCATGCTGCCTGAGGAAGTCTGTCACAATCTTAAACGCCTTGCGCCTCTGAAGCGTGAGAGTGGACAAGTCCTGATACAGCGCCACAGGGCGATCGCGAAAGGTGAGTGAACGTGCTTTCCTTGCCTCCCCCATTATCCTCTCTTTCAATGGGAAGTCAGGGAGGAACGCTAGAATGTCCGGAGGAGGGCCATTAGCCCTTCTGACGGGCCCCACCCTGTGAGCCCTGTCAATTCTGATGGGGAAATCATCCCCTTCGCCTAGGACTGATCGAAAGAGTTCCTGTAGGTACTGAACGATGTCCGGGGTCTCCTCCGAGGATGGCACACCTCGGACTCGTATGTTGTTTCTGCGTGACCTATTCTCCAAATCCTCATTATGCAACTGGAGGTCCAAGTGCTGCTCCCGGAGAGTCAGCACTTCTTGCTGCAGAAAGGTGATCTCCTCATCTTGTCTGTGCGTAGATTCCTCCGTCGTGGCCACCCTCTCGCCCAGTCCGTCCACCTCCCTGCGGAGCTCTCTCACCTCTCCCGCTACCTCCTGCTTCAGGGCCTGGAAGTCCTCCCGCAACGTGCCAAAGAGGGATTCCAGAAAGGATCTGGTGACCGGGGGTTCCGCCACTGCGCCAGACTGGGAGCTCCCAGCTGTTCCAGGTGAGGAGGAGGCCCTATCTCCTCTGTTCTGAGGTCTGCCGAGCATCTCCGGCAGCGTGCGATCGTTCTTTTTACCACCCTTGGGATTGGCCATGATGCAGGTCCTTCCGCCGACCCGTGCGCCTGTCGCCGCGATGCACACCACCGGTCCACGCTCCACCAGAAGTCTGCTTTCAATCCGGGGCGGACGTTGGCTTGTGCCACTCCTAAAGTCCGTAGCCTACCAGGGTCGGGTGATGAACCACAGTGCAAGACGGGGCGCCCCTCGTTCGAAATCTGCTCCCAACGCCGCACCCCCGGGGGCGGGTCGCGGCGCGGAGGTCCCAATGCGGCGTCGAAGCCTGCGGAATCCGGGGCCAAGGCCTTCACCCCACCATCATGGCTCCCAGCAGTGCTGCACTACAACTCTCCCCTCTCCTTCCTAGGCTGCACCCCAGTCGTGGCTCCCCCAGTCGGGGCCCGCCGCATGTACCTTCAAGAAGTCCGTTGTCGGCTCCCCTGGCGGTGTCACACAGGAGCAAGCTGGCGCCGGGAAGCTGTGGGGGTCGCCGATCCGCTACGTGCCTGCGGTCTCCTGGTCACAGTCAATGCCCGTCAGGGGCGCGCCTCCGCATTCGGCCGATCCCGGCCCTCCGCACTACTCGGAGAGGGCCGCCAAGCCGGGCACTCCCGTAGGTCCCTCCCCCGCAGAAGCAGCACCCCGGGCGTAGAGAGCACCAGCCGGCAGCTAATGTATCCGCTGCTTCAGGCGTTCCGTCCGGGTCGCCGCGAAGAGCACCAACCTGTTGACGGGGGTCGGCAGTCTCAATCCCGGTCTCCACGCAGGACTGGGCGAAGAACCCCGGTCTCACTTTGCCGCCATCTTGGGCCGCTGGGGGAGGGGCGGAAGCTCCTCAGGCACCTCGCAGTGCCGTGCAGGCACGGTCGGGCCCCCGGTCCAGGGCCCGCCAGCTCCGATCAGCTCCGTCCACTCCGGTTGGGCAGGCCTCCGCTACTCCGCCGCCCCGCAGTCCTCCACACCGCCGGGACGGAGGCGCCCCGTCAGCTCAGGTCGGCACCGGCCAACCACTCGGCCCTCTGAACTCGGTGAGTTCGCGCCCTGCGGGGTTCAGCCGGCGGCAGTCAGGCAGCCCCCGGCTCCCTCGCTCCTCCTGCGACACAGTGCAGCTCCGGGGGGGAGAATTCAGCTACAGATAGGGCTCGGGGCCTTGGACGGGGTCAGGAGCTCCGGCAGACACGTCCTTCTACTCCGCCATCTTGGCCACGCCCCTCGCTAGAACCTTTAGCTGTGTCGAGGCGCCATTCTCTCTAGGCATTATTGATGCAGGCACTGACCCTTTGAAATGCCCTAATCCCCCGTCAAAGGCCACCCTCAGCCTTCCCCCGAAATTGACACATCTATCACAATTATTCCATCCGGGACAAACATAGCAACAAGGTCGCAGACCCTAACCTCTCCCATTGAGGAAACTGAGGATCCCAAGGACAAGCTGAGAGAGCCTATAGGGAAGCGAAGGAGAGGCACGGGCATCCAAAAATCAAAACAACAAAAACAGCCACGCCAAAATGCCCACGAGGCACCTCAAACTAGTACTATCAGCACACAAATTGACATACAGTCTACTGATACCCCCTCTTTATGGAGTGTTCCAGGGCCCTCTGCGGTAGACATTGTGGGGGGTAACCCTGGACAATGTTTTTGCACAATTAAAAGACTTGTTTGATAACAGCGTTGCCTCATTTCGGGGGCGCCTGGAACATTTGGGCTTTGCTATTAGCAAAATGATCGGCCTATATGAGACATTACAGCCTGCTGTTGCCGCGGGGGAGAGTCCGGGTCCAGTGGCACCACACACATCAGCCATAGCCCCACTCAAAAATATGTTAGCTAGGATAACAGAACGTGAGGACATGTTACGTAGTGGTCAAGGTGTACATGCTGGAAATGTGTTGCATAACCATTCAGTATCGGAGGGTAGAATAATAGTTCCCCCTTGTAGGGCCAAGCCCCCTCATGTCCCATATAACGTACCCATAGAATCAAAGAGATCCTCCAGACCAACATTAAATTCCGTCCCTGCTCATGTTAAGCCCCCTGACACTGTCCTGCCACTTATCTCGTCCGCTGTCGCTATGCAGAATGTAGAGGCGAACTTGAGCCTGCCTCCTGAAGCCACCCGATTGACCATAATTTTAGCTAATGCACCGCCCCTCGCGCAACTGAATGTTGGGAGGCGTTGAGAAACAAGTCACTCTGCTGGCTCGGGACCAAAACCGGGCAAACAGAGTCCTTGTTCACTGAATTTAAAATGGCAAGAAGGGTAGGCTGGGTAGGAAGAAGGGGGAAACACTCCCTGGGGACTGTGTTGTTCTTACTTTTAAATCAACATGTTTGGTACACGAGATTCTCTGTAGACTTGGTAGTGATCTGATAGCAACATCTGGGATAAATGTCCTGCCTCTGGGGTATTTTTATCCCCCTAGGAATCAATCTTATCAGTCCTTACATCGGAGATCGATAACTACTAATACCTATCAACAGTTTAGCTTACCTGTTCACAACAGGTTCGATATTCTACCTTCTTTAGAAGATATATATTGACTTGTTTCCTTACCTACTCCTGTGGCACAAGGTAGGACCATAAAAAATATCCACCCCCTTAAATCTAGTATCTATGGATCAAATGAACCCTATCTCTAACATCAGGCTTAGTATTGAAAATCTAGTTGAGTCCCCTCCCACTTATCAAAGCCTGGGTCCACCTGATAATGTCTTACCAGTGGGCCTAGTGGGGGCCGCTCATCTAGCTACTGATAATAACGAGTTGGGACTCTACACAATAGATGTAAACATGCTCCTTAAGTGATGCCGTGCCTCATCCCAAAGTAATAAGCATAGATAACGGTTCTACCAAGCGTGTAAGCAAGGGAGATCTCAGGTCCGGTCTATTAAGCGTGCTTTCATGGAACGTGGCAGGCCTAATAACCAAACTGTCTATTCCTGATTGGTTTAAATTCATTTATGACTTTGACGTTTTATGCTTTCAGGAAACATGGGCAACTGAAATTATACATATTAATGGGTTTAAATCTTTCTTTACTGCGGCAGTGCCCTCCAGCCACGGAAGGAATAAGGGTGAATTTAATATCTTCATATCCCACAGGCTGAATGAAAGTAGTATGTCCCTTGTTGCATCTAATATCTATTACCAGGTCTTAAAAATACATATTAATAAACATTATAGTATTGTCCTTTTAAACTTTTATAATAATATCCCTGCCTCAGGTATGAGGGAAGTTATTAGGGAGGTAGAGGTAGTTCTGGACGTAAGCCTAGGGAATACATCCAAAGATCATTGCATAATTTCGGGAGGGGATTTTAACGTGGGCCCCTGTAGTTATATGGAACGTGGTCACTGTGGCTTGCTACCAGATGATGGTACAGATTTCTCCCATTTCTCTCATTCTCCTGCTGGGGAAACGTTAAATTTGATGAAATATTCCATGGACCTAGGCTTTGTAAATGATCTGTGCTCACCGCCCATACCGTTTACTAGCACTTTTAACGGCCGTGGGTTGTTATCTACCATTGACCTTTTTTTAATATCAAATAGATACGCTGACAGGATTTACAATTTTAACACTCATGATGTAGCTTTTAGTGATCATTTTCCAATTAGTTTTACTCTAGAATTGCCAGTTCGAGCACTATTCACAGGATCTCTGCCAATCGAGCCCTTAAAAGATATTGTTATTAACAGGCCCAACGGATATACTATCAAATGGGCTGTGCTAGACACTTTACAACTAACCAAGTCACTTCTAAATACTTGCAAAGCAGACTTCTCGAATTGTTTGGATGAGACGGCCACAGACCTAATCATTTTTAATTCCTTTTGTAATATCTCAAAGGCCATTCAAAACAACCTGTTAACCAAACTTAAAAGCACAACCAACAGTAGGTCAGGTTGGTTTGATTCCCAGTGCAGCAAGTCACACGCAGCTTTGAAATCTGCCTTGCATGAGTCGAGGTTAGATCGGGAAGCAGTTAAACGGGCTAGGGTGGCATATAACCAGGGCTCGAGTCGGGGTACCACGCGGGTGGACGGCGTCCCCCCACTTATTTTACCAGGAGCTCGATTACTGAAGCAGATGGCGCCACACATTCCCTCTTTCGTGACGTCACTTACTGTCGTGACGTCAGCGTCCCCCCACTTCTTTTTGTAGGACTTGTGCCCTGCATATAACTCATCTCTTAAAAACGCAAAGAGGCCATCAGACTTGAATTATGGCAGGCACTTAAGTAGGCTTCTGCCTTAATGGATATGAAAGGTTTTTGGAAGGTTGTAAATGCTCTGTTCCTGGCCGCCCAAAATTCACCAACCTTCGCAAATACGATCGAGGAGGATAAATGGGTGTCTCACTTCTCTAGCCTCTACTGCAACAATCCCCGTTACCAACGAGGGCCCCAGTGTGGGCTCCTGTAGTTTTTTTATTTTTTATTGAGATTTTCAAGTTACAAATAGAAACAATAGGAACCGAGGTTCCAACCAAAAACCAGCCAGCACATCAGCAAATGTCTACAAAAGTCGTCATAGTACATAACATAGGAAGGTCGCATACATAATAGAATAAATCCAATTAGTAGCATGCACAGTCGAGGTAGCAATACGTTCATACAGAGAACCACAATCTTTAGCATAATCAGACACATAATGCAATATCATGTACAGTATTGGTAGTGACCAAACAGCAGGAAACAGCCAAACACGTCCTATCAGAGTCCCTCGTGTGGGAGAGTCTGCAATCACAAGTCACTCCGACACAGTGGCAAGAGGCATTGCAGCACTAAGCAGATTCGCTGGGGCTGGAAATAGGGGAGTCAGATCTATTGCGCGCCAAACTTAAGAACGGTTCCCATATATCCCGAGGCCTCGAGGTCGGGGGCATTAATTCCCAGAATACACCAAGTTGAGTGTGACCATACGTCACATCAGTCAGCCAATCTCTGAAATCAGGTATCTTTTTCCTCCCCATCTGATAGCTACCTATCTTCTTGCATATAATAAGAGAAGTGCATGCAATTTGCGCTGTTTTGGTGGTGTGTCTTTCACATAGCCCAAGAGGCCCAGTGCAGGGGAAGGGGTGTCCGTTCTGCCAACAATCTGGTTAACCACGGTAAAGATCTCCTGCCAGTATTCAAGAAGAATTGGGCAGTCCCAAGCAATATGTAAAAAGGATGCAGAGGCATACCCACATCGCCAACATCTATCATCCTCCCTAAGCTTCATGCGATAGAGACTGATTGGTGTTCTGTAATATCTGTGTAAGAATTTAAAGTGGATCAGGTGCAGCCTATAGTTTGGGGAGAGTTCGGTCAACTGCCTACAGCAGAATTCCCATTGTTCTTCTGTCAATTGGGGGTCGAGTTCACTATTCAACTGCAGTAAGGACTTTGGCTGCACCACCGGGGCTGTGGTTTGCATACTGACATACAGACGCATGACTAATTTGCGCGGTGAAGATGATTTCAGGAGTTGCTCTAGAGTGTTGGAGGAGCCTTGGGAAATCCCGCCCAGAGTGAACGACATGCAGTTTTCAATTTGTGATATAAAAACAGTTCTGTGAAGGACGCAGCGCTATCTTCAGTTCCAGCCGGTGGGGGCCTAAACTCACCGTTCGGATACAGGTCAGCAAATGTGTACAGATTCATTTCCTTGACCAGGGTTTTACTCACCCTATTTGCAATGCAGGGCAACATGAGGTTTCGTGCCAGCGGCACAGACGGCCCATACAGCAGAGGGACATTAGCTCTCTTCTGAAGTGTAGCCCATGCCCATCGCAGGGTGCCCGCCGAATCGACATCTCCCCTGGGATGGCATGACTTCTGATACAATGCCTCCTCAAGCAGCACAGGGGCCACCGCATCGATCTCAACCGCCATATGAGGCTGATATGGCGTCCTATGCACCCAGAAGTGAAGGAACTGTGCTTGGGTGCAGATAGCATATAACTGCATATCTGGGGCGCCCAGACCACCCTGTCTCAGCGGAAGAGTCAATAGGTCCCATGAAACCCTTGCCTGCCCCCCTGCCGAGACCAGTGGGCTCCTGTAGCTACCTCCCTATCTGCCTCGACTTTGAGGTGGATGAAGTGATTTCGGCCATCAATGCTAGTGTAGGCTTTAAAGCCCCGGGCCCAGACAGTGTACCAGTGGACCTTTTTAAATCTTGTCCTCTGCTCTGGGGCCCACTTTTAACCAGGGTCTTGAGGGCTTGTTGTACACAAGGCTTTACCTCAATCTGGACGGAATCTATCCTGGTTCCCATCTTTAAGAAAGGTGACCGCGGGGGGAGGAGCTACGACACCGACCAAGATGGCCGCATAGTCTCCCAGCTCCTCTGACCTCCGTCCTACGCTCGCTTATCCTGTCGAATATCCTGATCTCCTGCCCCGGATTCGTGTGGGTGAACTAGTCGGCACCCCGATGGTGTGACCACGGAATTTTTCTGATGTTCTGGGGTGAAGTAACATCAAAAATGTTTTGAGGCCTAACCCAGACTGGAAGCCGGGGACTCGATTGCTGCTCTACCCGGGTCCAAAGTGAACAACAACGGACTGAGGAGAGTGGTTGGGTACGGTCCTTGGAACTTTTGAAAATTTCTCTGGACTACTTTGCAATCATCTGCTTCCTGGTGCTGTACCTGAGGTGAGGTGACGGGTGGCGCGCGGTGTTGCGTCGCGGGGGGTCCCGGCCCGGGGGCCCGGCACTAGCACCGCTGGTGCCCCGGGGTGGGAGGCCCGCCGCGCGTTGCTGCGTGCTGCTGGCCCGTCCCTCACGGCTTGTTTCTGCTCCGGCGTATCCTGCCTCGGAGAAGGCGCCTCTCCGTGGGGATCGTTATGCCTGCGGACGTATGGAACTTGGCGGAACGGACCCAATGTGGCCCTTCCTTGCGGATGGTAATGGCGGAACTTGCGGCGCTTCACGCGACGGTGAAGGCCCAGGTCAATCATTTACTGTCGGCAGCAGATGGGATCATAGGACCGGGAGCAAGCCCTGACTTGATTTTTTAGACCTGGCAGCCGACTTGCCTCCTGTTGGGCGCCCTAGTGGCGCGTTTGGACCCGGTGCTGGAAGCTGTGCCTGCCCCCGAAGAAATGGATCTCATCGTGTGTGCTGAGATTGGTGACTCTCTTACGTTCTCGGAAACATCGGTCCTACAGTTATCGGAACATTTCACTGCTTCCCCCATCCTGGACACTGTTGGCCCACACTATAATCTTTATCGGAACGAGTCGCACCCCTTCCCCAATCGGTCTCCCAACATGGCGGATGTAACGATGCTTGGCTTCGGAGACGGGGAGGGACGTCGTTTGTGCAAGCCGTGTGCGTTGGGATCTGCTCTTCCTCTCCCATTTACTGGCCCAAGCTCCGGCTGCTTCTGTGTGACTTTTGACTTCCGGGGGATGGGGCTTTACTTATCCGAGGGACTCGGCAACTTTGATAGACGGGGCCAAGGCTGAGATTGTGGGTTGAATTGTCTATGATGGATCTATTGGTAACGGGACTGCTTCATTAACAGACGGATTCCGGGGCGGGGGGTTTGTGGTTCCCCCCGGGGCATTTTTGTATGGTGGACAACTTTATTCGTGCTGGCTTAGGGGGGCCCCCTTTGTTAGGGCGGGGGGGGAGACCGGGAGCATATAGACTATTGCCCTCCTCCACTTCCCCGTTGGGTTTCTTTCTCATTTTTCTCTGTTTCTTCTATATTCCGGGTTTGGTTCTCGGGCGACAGGCACACTGCTGGGGGGGGGGGGCGTAGTCATCTGCAGGGGTGCAGGGTGGGGGAGGGGATTTTTCGTTTTTATTTTGTTTCTATGGCCTTTTTTCTCTTCTCTTATTTTTCTTTGTCTTTTTCCTTTTTCTGGGTCAGTGCAGTGGGTTTCTTTTGGTATCAATCACTGCTTTTTCATCTGTGCCTCAATTTTCGTGGTGTTCTCTGGGTCTTAGGGCGGGTGACTAGCAGGCCCGAATTGACCGTAATATTCCCTCACATCCTGAACCGCCTGTTCCAGCGCCATTGATTTGACCGATTACTGTTTACTGTTGACACGTTTACTATTCTGCCTGCCATTTTTCGTTGCTGGGAAATTGTTCGGCACCTGATCCTTCCATCCTATACTATAAAATGAAAACCTTTTACATCCTGTTTTTCTACTTGTGCTGTTCAGTGACCAAGAGTACGCTAACATGGTGATTCTGCTCCCCGAGGTGCTGCATGTGATTCAAAATTGCTCTCTGTTAATCTAACTGCTTAGCGGCCAGCCCTGGGGGTTGTAGGCCCATACCTGTATTTGGTTAAAATGTCAATAAAGGTTTAAAAAAAAAAAAAAAAAAGAAAGGTGACCGCAATGACCCGGCCTGTTATAGACCTATTTCTCTTTTCGATTCCTTAGTGAAAGTGGCCGGGCGTGTGGTCCTAAACAGACTACAGGTATGGGTTGAGGACTCCGGTATCATCTCAGAACTCCAGTATGGATTCCGTAAAGGCATAGGCACCGTTGAACAGGTCTTGAGCCTGAGCCTTATAAAGGGAAAATACACCCAGGCGAAAAGCTGGAGTCTTTTTTATGTGCTTTGCCGACCTGAGCTCGGCGTTCAACTGCGTTAAACACCAGAAGCTCTGGTGTATCTTAGAGGACATGGGGGTGGAAACTCAAATAGTCAACTTCTTAAAACAGTCCTACTTAGAGGCCAGTGCCAGGGTTAGCTATGGCAGAAACGGTGAACTCTGCCATAGCTTCCCTGTTACAAAGGGGGTGAGGCAGGGGTGTGTGCTAGCTCCACTCCTCTTCACTCTCTACATAAATAGCCTTGTTGATACTTTATCACGGGAATGTTACGACCTACCCTGTGTCGATAAAAAGAAAGTTGGGGGCATTGTTGTATGCCGACGACACAGTCTTGTTAGCACGCACCCCAATTGCCCTACAAAAAATCGTCACAAGCTTTGCTTTCTACATGTCAAGCCTATATCTTCATGTTAATATCTCCAAAACTTTTATCATGAAAAGTAGTACGCCTAGTGGTAAGTTTCGCGAGATTTTTAAAAGTAAAGGAAAACTTGAATTTGTTGACAATTTTTCATACCTGGGTATTGTTTTTGATAAACGGGGCACATGGGTAAAAGCCGTAAATTGCGATTCTCCTATTAACTTGACCAGAGAATCTGGATTTCATTAAAGACACGGAGGCTGACATTATGCATTAATCCTTTAATGCAACTCACAAGCAGCAGCTTACATCATAAAAGAAGAAATAGAATGCAGTGACAGCATAACAACAATATAAGCCATGAGCAATAACAGAGCTGCCTCTTTTAAATGCAATGAAGCAAGGAGAGAGTCAGGAAGTTCGAGATGAAACTTGTGCTGGAGAACGATGAAGAAGGGAAATGAAGAGAAGACCAGGAAGATCCGTTATGAAGAGTTATCTGAAAAGAGAGTGAAACATTAGAATGGCTCTTGGCAAGGAAAGAGTGCAAATTGTAAACAACTACAAGATCAAAACCATGTAAAATTCAACAACATGAGAATATAAAGAAATACTCCGTCCAAGGGAGGGACGGGTGGGATAATGTTAGCCTCCGTGTCTTTAATGAAATCCAGATTCTCTGGTCATGTTAATAGGAGAATCGCAATTTCATTACAAGACAGGAGGCTACATTATGCATGTTGGTAGCCTTGAAGAACACGTCAGACAAATGTTCAATAGGTTTACAATAGTGGTGAGCAAAGGTGGAGGCATTGGACCAATCAGCAGCTTTAAGGATAACATCTTACTTACCACCAGACCAGAAGGACTTGCTAGCCATAGCACCTCTGAGAGAGTGTGCTTGAAATTTCGAAAGGTCAATGCCAGTAAAGCTCATAGCTAACTTAACCCATCTGGCAAATGAACAGGAAGAGATAGGTTTAAACGGTTTTACAAAAGAAATGAGAAGTTGATTGGCATCAGGAGGGCGAAGGTCTTTCATTCTTGAGTCGTATTCTTTCATACAATCAACAACACAACGTTTTTTGCAGTAGTCAAAACGAGGGTAAAAGATAGAATCTGACATGGTTTTAGTTCTCCTAAGGATTTCAAATTTAACACCAAACATGTCATAACATCTATTTGAAATATCTTGAGATTTAACATCGGATACTCTACGACAAGAAATTAAACATAAAAGAGAAGCAAGTTTAATGGAAAGACATTTTAAGGAGAGAATTATCAGGCCATGAGCAAAACAGGTCAAGCATAAGTTTAACGTCCCACAAAGATTAGTATTTAGGCCTAGGAGGTCTTCTTAGTCTAATACTCTTTAAAACTCTACAAATAATAACATTCTTACCTACCGTCTTACCATTGACAAGAGAATGTCCAGCAGAGATAGCTGATCTATAACAATTAATGGATCTATAGGAGAGACCATTGTCGAAAAGTTCAACAAGAAAATTAACTATATTGACGGTAGGAGCCTCCACGGCATCCAAGTTCCTCTCAATGCACCAACAAAACCATTTTCTCCAAATGTTATTGTTTCTGTAGTGGGTCTCAGGTGCCCAGGACTCTCCGAGGAGAGTGAGAGCTGATGACGAAAGTCCAGACAGTTCATTAGATTGCCTGGCACTTTCCAAGCAAGAAGGTTCAAACTCCCTGAAAGAACTAGGTGGTGATCTTCTCCGTTTGCGTTTGAGACCAGACCCTTCATTGCCGGAATTAGGAAGAGAAATTCGCACAACAGTTCCAAAGTTGTGGGAAACCACACTTGAGAAGGCCAGAATGGAGTTATCAGGACCAGAGAGCACTGGTCCTGTCTCCCCTTCTGAAGAACCCTCTGAATCATTTCTAATGGGGGAAAGGTGTAAGGCTGAAGAAGGGACCATGGCTGGAGAAAGGCCTTCACTGCAAGAGCGCATCTGGCAATTGTAGAAAATTACTCTTCACAAAAGTTATAGGCGCCTTGATTAATTTCGCTAGGAGACTGGGTCAGCATCCCATCAACGATCTATTGACAATTTACAAGGCCAAATGCTTCTCAGTTGCTCTGTATGGAGCCGGCATCTGGGGGTATGTAAACGTGGAGTCCCTTCAACAAATTGAAAATCAGTTTGTGAGGTACTATTAGCTGTTTCTGGTAGTACAGCTACATATATTGAGGTTCTGTGAATTCTGAACCCGTGGGTTCCATTTTGTGTTTGGCAGCCATTTTGTGGTTGCCCTCACATAGGCCAATGATTGCGGCTGAACTAGTCTTTTTTAGGACATGTACACCTTAGCTCGAGTTCGTGCTGACTCCTGTTTGACCTGAGTGAACTGACCCTGTTGCCTGAAGCTGACCTTGTTAAACCAGTTCCTGCCCTTTAGCTGATCAAGATTAAGGATCAGAGCGCAGGACATCATACATTTTTACTGCACACAAACATGCCTTATCCTACTTCTATCTGTTTCTGTTCCTTCTTTTATGGTCTGTTTATAATATGGGTTGTGGTCCTTTTATTATGGGTTTGTCCGGCTTGTGTAAGAAGGAATGTTAGGCATTTTGCAGGACTGCCCCTTACTTTTATGCTGAGTTTTGTTACCCTGAAGCATATATAAGACCTCTGTTCTCTGTACTCCTCAGACTACCTCATTCAGTTGCTACGGCTTCTGTGTGACGTGGCCTCACTTATTAAATTTAATAAAGATGTCTTTTCATATTTTCAGCTTCTGTGCCAAGTTCTTTTTATTAGTAAGTATTCCCTGAGAAGGAAGATTTAAGTTCTTCAAATGGAGCGGCCAACGTGGGCTTCATCAGAGAAGTGACTTTCTGTGGCAGCGATCTTGTCAGAAGACTGAAATCTACTGAGGAGAACAGGACGGGACTCTACTACTCTGTGCACAGGAATTCTGGAGGTTCTCTGTTTCTGCAGCCCAGTATATTTCTGCTCTTCCTGATTTTGATCCTCCACATGATGTCACTCCTGACTGAGAACCTTTTTGGCGTGAGTATTCTAAAAAAGACCGTTAGGTCATGTAGAACTTGACAGTTAGAATTTGGATAACCTTTTGATTAGTAAAATTAAGAAGTACAAGTGGGTCGCTCCCACGACTTTGTTTGGTTTCTTGGTTTTGATTTGGTTATTGCAATTACCAAAGCCGAGGGGTTGGTTTCTTGGTTTTGATTTGGTTATTGCAATTACCAAAGCCGAGGGTCTCGTATATTTGCGAGTATATCGTTTTTGATAACCCCTTGAAGTTTGAAGATAGATTAGTGAGCTATAAGATGCCTGGTCTTAGCAAATTTAGGACTGTAACTTTGGAATTTGTGTTGGCCAACTTTTGGATTTGTATAGGTTTGTATATGCGAATTGCAATTTGTGTAGAACAGGTAATGAGGAGAATTTTCTCTATTTGGTTTAGTTGAACGGTGCACGTACGAAAAGTACATTAAGCACTACATTGATTATAATATTGTATATTTTGCAATATTTTTGGCATGCCTGTTTAAAAGCTCACATAAGAATGTGTGGCTTTATTTGGAAGGTACCATAGTGTGATGTGAAATTAATTAGCCGGCTCTCCTAGAAGGAATACTTAAATAGGTTTAAGTATACAAACATATTTCTTCCTTGGTGATTTTGTATCCCCAGGGAATTAAAATATGGACATAATACATATAAGGATCCTTTGTTCTGCGCAATGTTATGAAGGAAGATATGCAGAGCGATTTTTTTTTGGAGTGTTCTGCTAGCCAAAGCTAGTGAATTGAGTGTATTTTCGCTTCGTGGACATACATCAGTCTGTTGGGCTGTTTTTGCAGTCTTTTGAAACACAATTGAGAAGCGTTTCTTGTAAATATGACTTACAACTAGTATTTACAAATGGTTTGGTTTAAGTACAGTCTGTGGGCTGTCCTTTGTTTTTCTGTCCTAAGTATTGATTTGTGGGTTAAATGTGTGTTTAAATGTATGTGGTTTTCCCATTAGTGCAACTTCTGTAAGTACATAGCGATGGCGCTATTCACGAAATGCATGGCTAAAGAGCGCCGTATTGTGTGTCCTGAGTGTTTCACCCCTTTCTGTTTATGTCTGAAATAAGGGATGCAGCTTGCTTTTATATGTGGTATTATCAAAATGATTGGGTTTACTAAAAATAATTATTAAATTATGAAAAATAATTATTAAAAATAAGTGCTACAAAATTCGTTTTTTTCTATTCATGAAGCCTAATGCTCATACTGTGACCTCCTAGCATTATAATTTAATTTGAGTTGTATTGCACTGCATAATGAGGACATTAGCATATGACATCTCACTTATCGCAGGCGTAAAAAACTCATTTTTCTAAGGATTTACATGAGATATGTCTAATGTCTAATATCTGTAATGTGTAAAGAACATTCTGAGGATGATTAATATGTAACATACTTATAGGATATTTATTTTTAAGTGCCCCAAATATCAAAGTCGATTTTGGGTATTTTTGCCATTTATAATCGCTTTAAAGTGCTTTTAGGCTTCAGTGAATGCATACATTTAGGTATAATACAAATTTGCAGGCTGTCCTCATTTGGGGTTTGCTTTTAAATGGCCCAGTGAGATTCATTTAAGGTTGATGAAATAAGTACCATTGCAACAAGCACTTGTTCTAAAACTGGTATGTGTGTTATTAGGTTCTGTGAATTATTCACAGTAAATGTTGTTTAATAATCTGGAAACAGAGATAATTTTTTTAGCGCCTAAAAAGGAGACATTATTTTTCAAAATAGAGTGAATTATTGCAGGTTAAGAGGAATTAGGAAGGCCTTTTGCCTTTGTCAGCCTCAGAATGAGCAGAGGGTGGGGGCTAGAAGAAGCTGCAGCTGGCTCAAGTCGCGCTGAGATGCTATTTTTGGTTTCCCTGTAAACAATGGAAGGAGGCTGTCATGTTGACATTTGTAACCTTTTAAATTAGGGACTTGTCTCTGTGAAATTCAGAATGACCGTGCTAAACAGGCCTCTAAAAGGAAGGGTTTCTGGTTTCTCCACAAAATTAAAGAACTTAATTCCAAAGGGAAAATATGAAAAAGGTTTCTTTGAAAGTCCCAACACATGCTAAATGCTCTGCATAAATGATATATTTGTATCTCTGCCTCTAAAAAATAATGTCTGCTAGTTGCTTTTATTTGACCGAAAATGAAGCATTGCATTAAGTCTTAGACAGAAAACAAGACGAAGCTTTTTATTGAAATTTTGAAGGCTACATGCCTAAGTGAGAACGAATTGTGGCGCAAGGCTAACATGGAGTGTCAGTGACAGAATTTTACTTTTGGAAAGTTAAAAGGGCTTCATGTTGCAAGGTGACTGACAATATGGTAACAGTTAAGTAATGGGAATTTATTTTTGTGTCTGTTAATGTGTATTATGTTTTGTCTTCTGATTAAAAGTTATAATTGATGTCTGTTTGTTATGACAAATGTCTCTCTTTTGTGTGTTGTGTATTTTTTTTATTTTTTTTGCTTCTGCCCACAGATCATTCATGGATTGTTCTGGGTGATTTTAAGGCTGACAAGACACGTGAGTTTGGTTGGTTGAAAAGAGATGTGTTTTTGCGTAATTTCTTTGAAAAGAAATGTTTGTGCATTTTACATATTTTTGCATTTTTTTCCTTTTATGAATTGTTCCTGCTGGTCCTGTGTGTCAGAAGTGACACACAGTAAGTTGCATTTGACAGCCAAATCTCCACTACCTGGTGATCTGCTGTCAAAAAGGAGGGTAAGGAAAGTAAAAGTAAGTGTGAGGAAAGTAAGAGAAAGTGTGTAAAAGAAAGTGTAATTTTGATTTTAAACCTGACAAATTAAGAAGGCCTCAATAGTGGGTTTTGGGCTGCAGGTTCACAGTGCAGAAAGTACAGGACTTGAAGTGGGTACGTCACCGCTCATTTACATATGTTATTGTCTTGTCTATGTTTTTTGTGCTTGATATACAGCAAGTATATCTGATGGCTTGACATGTGCATTTTGTGCGTTTTTTGTGCATGTTTTTTGTTTTATATTGCTGCTTTTAATACTATTACAAGTTTACCTGTGTTGTGAAGGGATATACATGACGATGTGTATCCTGCAAACAGTTGGGTAGATTTGCTTTGACACTAAATTTCACAGAAAGACAGACAACACTTCACCAGTGCATGTCTATTTTGGCTATATAGTATTGAAGTAAAATAAAAGAGATATACAGGAAACAAGGTTTCACCTACAGTCACGTTACTGCCCCCTTTCCTGTAAGGAACAGGTAGCCCTAAAATTATGTATCCTGAATTGGACGTAAGGATAAATTATAGATCTGTGACTTTTGTACATGGTGACCTAATTTTTATATTACATTAGTCAGTTTTGTTCTGCTTCCTGAATAGTGTATGGCTTTGTACCATAAAGGAAACAAGGCTTAATTTTTTTTTTCTTCCTCCCTGAAAAAGGAACTGGAACATTAGCTGAGATTACCGTATATGGTGTAGAGGCCAGCGGTAGAGCTAACATTCATGAACTATTTTGATTTTTGTGTATCACCCCCCACTTTTGGTGTTGTGTCACATGCTTGACTATCACCCAAGAAATTTCTTGTTCTTCCTATAGATTTTTCATTCGTCACTTCTCCCCTGATTGATGTTGCATCGGGCCTAGTAATTGGGGATTTTAGCTATGTCCTAGTCCAATTTTCCCTTTTCCATATTCCTTTCACCAGTTAGCCTTCTTTTATTGTTATTATTGTATTAGGTTCACACTTCCAGATTGCAGTAATGTACTAGGAACCCCATATTCTGTATAAATCCCTTTTGTATAATTTAAGAATTTTCTTTAGGCCTACCTCGATGTTTTCCAGTCTGACCGTCATGGTAGTGATGGCCTGGTTAACTGACTCAATGCTATTATAAGACAAGTTTCCACATTTTGATCATTAACTTGTGTATTGCATAGTGCACTTGATGCACAGTTATTAAAACGGAGGTATCTACATGTCCCTGATAATCTGTATCATGTGATTTCTCTTTTTAGATGTTCTAGATAAGGAATTTAGGAACACCTAGACTTACTCATTGATAAATAAAAGTGTTTACCCCATTAGACGATGTCACTATGTGTGAGGACATCCATTTAGATAAAATTCTCATATAGTTATCTACCCTTAGATGGTAGAGGATATGCTCTCACATGGAAACCCAATTGAAGAAATTAGAGGCACTGTTTTGCTTATTGCCTTTGTCTTGGTATTCTATGAGAATGACAGTGTATTTTAGATCACAATAGTTCCATGGCGTATAGCCACTCCTTTGAAGATTGCAGGCCACCTGTTTGCAGTCCCTTTGTTAAATGAACTGTTTTTGTACTGAATTGAAGGAAAATAACCAATTATGTCATTTCCTACGTCACTAGGTTCTGCGGGATTAAGTCATAATAACCTGCGGAACTCACCCACAATCCCATTAGCGACAGCTAACAGATGAAAAGTCCCAGCACCCAGACAGCGATCGCCAGCGTGCCATCAATAATATCGCCAAAGCATTGTGCTTGCTTCATCAGAAGGCGTTGAACATCAAAAAAGAAGGAAGAGCTAGTTTTGCCACAGAACCAGAGTTTCAGTGCAAAAGAGCGAAAGAATTGAAGCTTCAGTCTTCCACCTGTCATGTACTGGTAACCTCTGACAGTGTGCAGTTCCTTGAGTCCCTTGGCCTGAGTTTTGGCCACCCCCCCCCCTTTTCCTTTGTTCCAACGGAAGTGCAGTGCACCGGAGGATTCGAGATTGGCAGAAGGCATTACATTATGGTGCCCATGAAAGAGCAGCCTGAGCGTTCTCTGACACTGAGTAATGAGTGTTGGAGCCTGAGAATGTAGGCCCGGATCTGCATAAAATGATCTGTGCCCTTGATCAATGGAGAGCACACTATCTGTAGTGCCTGCCGCAGAGAAGAGATATTGGTGCACTGCATTGAGACATTGAGACTTTCGAATGAGCTATGAGTGTTTGCCAGGAGGGCACTCCAACGGTACTGAGAAGGACCATTTTCATCAAAGGCCTGAATGAAGAGGCCCATGCGGAAGAAAACAACAGAAGAGGATTTGATGAACAATAGAAGCCTGCCGGAGAGGCTTGGACGGACTCTGGGTATTTCCCGTGCGATTGCATAGGGTGGGTGTTGGGAGACTGATTTTTGCTGTTTTGCTGGCATTGTTTTAAAGTAGTATTCTGTTTAGTAAAAGCAGCGTAAAGTCCATTCTCTGTGGAAGAGTATCCCTTTTCACCTCAGAGCATTGATGGGGATCACCACTGTTTCACCTGAACATATAATGGGTTGCTGAAATGCATAGGAGCCATAAAGGTGTTACTAGATAATTTTGGGATTTGCTTTCTGCTTAGAGTTGTGAAAAATGATAGTTTTGCTTGTAATAGTGGTCATTGCTTTCTCCTGTTGTCTATATGTTCTTAATAACGTGTTCTCTAGTGTTTTTAGGCATGACGTTGTCTTTTGTGGGTTGAATGGTTTTTGCTACCCAATTGACATCTGTACCCACCTCCCAACCTATGTCTCTTCCTACTACTACTTCTTTACATTCTTTCCATACTGCACCTGAACATGAACTGGTTAGGAGGTCAGAGTTTACTATTAATTCCTTTGTACAGCTTCTGCATCAACACCAATTAGTGGTAAACACCACTAATTGTTGGGTGTGTGGTCTTATGCCACATACTACAGATAGAGGTATTCCCTATTTGGTTCTGCCATTTAGTTACAATGGGTCTGTATGGGCATATCAGACGATGTTTATTTATGCCAGCGAAGTCTATCCATTGCGTTCCAGGAAAGATAACTCGAGTAAAAATGCCTTAGTGAAGGGAATAACGGATAATATTGATATCGATTCAGACACAGACTGAGTGATTGCCTATGTAAGGGCAAAAGGAGGGTCTGAGGTTCTGTGAATTCTGAACCCGTGGGTTCCATTTTATGTTTGGCAGCCATTTTGTGGTTGCCCTCACATAGGCCAATGATTGTGGCTGAACTAGTCTTTTTTAGGACATGGACACCTTAGCTCGTGTGTGTGCTGACTCCTGTTTGACCTGAGTGAACTGACCCTGTTGCCTGAAGCTGACCTTGTTAAACCAGTTCCTGCCCTTTAGCTGATCAAGATTAAGGATCAGAGCACAGGACATCATACATTTTTACTGCACACAAACATGCCTTATCCTACTTCTATCTGTTTCTGTTCCTTCTTTTATGGTCTGTTTATGATATGGGTTGTGGTCCTTTTATTATGGGTTTGTCCGGCTTGTGTAAGAAGGAATGTTAGGCATTTTGCATGCTTGCAAAAGCAAGGACTGCCCCTTACTTTTATGCTGAGTTTTGTAACCCTGAAGCATATATAAGACCTCTGTTCTCTGTACTCCTCAGACTACCTCATTCAGTTGCTACGGCTTCTGTGTGACGTGGCCTCACTTATTAAATTTAATAAAGATGTCTTTTCATATTTTCAGCTTCTGTGCCAAGTTCCTTTTATTAGTAAGTATTCCCTGAGAATGAAGATTTTGCTTCTTCAATATTTGTCATTCTGAATTGGGATTGCTATAACTTTCCGATCTTATTAAAATACAGCCAATCTTGTTGTGGCATATGGTCTGGACAGGCGTGACCACAGGTTTTAACCGGGATGTGATTTTAGATTGTCCGAACCTGCAACAAGTAAGAAGTATCCCTTGGCTTGCCTATATTAAAAACTTTATGTGCAACTTAGGCCATCCTGAGTTTTTTGCTAATCCTGATAGCCTGTGCCTTATTACGAGGATGGAATTAAAATCAATATGCCTAAACCACCTGGAGATGATCAGGCTGTTTTCTAATATCATGAAACCTTCTGTGAGAGTCAACCAATTGTTCCTGACTCAGACACAACCATATTTATTACGCACTACCAGTAAATATGACCTGTTTTTAATGACACGGCTATGTTTAGGCAACTTTCACACACTGGTTACTTTTCCCCGTGGGGATCACGGTTCGATCCTCGGCTCCGGCGGTAGGGGTCTGCCCAGCACCATGTGACTCTGGGAAATAGCTTGCTTAATCTTCCCGACGGCCCCCAGCGCCTTGACACCTTTGGGTTATTGTTAGCGTTTTTCAAATACTGGACATTTACATTTACATTTGTGACGATATTTCAGCACAGACAACAATCCACATCATGTTCTTCTGCAAGTTTTACACCTCACTCAGGAAAAGATGGATTCTGTCTTTTCTGAAAACACAGGGCTTGAGAACTTGCCGATCCGCTTTTATCAAGCTGCAACTTTTGGATGATGTAATTGTTAGTGAACATATTGCTAAGTTTCTGAAAGGGGTGGTCAGAACTAGAAAAATTATGCATGGTCTGAACCTCGATTAAACGAGAATGGTTATAAATTTGTTTTGGTGGTGCACTGAACTGAGATGGTGGTTTTCTCCTTTTTATCGATTGATTTTATCCATGTAAATTGTATTTGTTGCTACATGTTTTACGTTTTATGATTTTATTTATTTGCTTGTAATATTTTGTCTGTATTAATTGACATGTTGCGTGCATTTATGATCTGAATTCTCAAATCGAATAAAGCGTATCTTGAACTTGAGTAGTGCCCTTCCGCTTCTCGAGCTGTGATTCAGGTACTATTTTTCTTTTTTCATTCGGATTGTCTGCGTGGTTTCTTCTCTCCCCTGTTGTCCTTGATGCTTGTTCCCTCCCATCTCTACGTCCCATTGTCCATCTTGCCTCCCACATCCCACCCTCCTATTGTCCATGTTGCTTCTTCCCTTTCACCTCACACCCCCTCTGGTGTCTGTTGCACCACCAACGGTCATGATTCGTCTTCTCTCCCACCCTCCCGTTGTCTGTTTCTCACCCACCCACTTGCCATAAGAAAAGAAAAAGCAATATGACGTTGCCAGTGCTAGCCATGTCATGTTGCTTTTTTCCAAACTTTTAGCCATGCTGCACTTCAGACCCACTACTTTACAAAATGGCTAAAAGATATTGGTAAAGGCAGTAGCTCTTACTTAGGCAAGAGCTGTTGGCTTTGCCAATGCATGTTCTTCATGGGTCCAAGTCCCCCTTCTGTAGGCCACAGCACTGCTTGTGGATCCACATTCGCTATCATCTTGCTGGTCCAATACGGTTAATTGTTCCTAGTTCTGTATGCTGTTCCTGCCTCCTAGTTCCCCATCTTAATGGCTGGTTATTCCCAGTCCTGCTCCGAGTCCCAGTTTCCCTTGTGGATATTTTTGGTGACTGAAGTATATTCTTGGCTCTGGATGTCTTATATTTTTTGCATGGATGGCCCTTTGCATGCCTGATCCATTTCCGTTAGTCCCTGGATGTTTGCCAACATTGTTTACGCGTACTCATAATCACAATATTCATCATTGAGGGTTGATGCAGTGCTTACTTTGTAAAAAAACATTCTGTATTGGAAACTAAAGTTGTTCTGAGGGCCCGTCATCGGTGGTGCTGAATGGTCTCGATTCTATGTTGTGCCTCTTTGTTCCATAACCCTTTACTTTCTTCTCTTTATCTTCCTCTCGCTGTTTTTTCTTTATCCCAGCTTCCTCCCTTTATTACTGTTTCCCCATCTTTCACTTCCACCTTTTTCTTCCTATGCAGCTTTAGAGACTCTTGCTCCGAGACCTATTAGTCCCGGTCTCCAAATATGACTTCTGGTGCTCACCACCAGCGTAACATAAGCACTAGATGGATGATAAGGAGAAGAAAGGAGATGTAATGTAGTAGTGAAGGTTGGTATTGTTTGTTGTTTTTGGGGTATTTGAGAGCATAGGTTCATTTTTGGATGACTGTTAATATCTAGTTGTCCCTTGCGTTGTAGTGTCATGTTCCTACCGGATGTTTGGTCTGTAGATAGTGTCAAATTCATTATCAATTACTTTGACCTTTTCAGTTGCTGTTTGGGCAACTGTGTTTGTCTTAGTGTCTATTTTTAGTTCGAACCTACTACACAGTACAGTTGTCTGGTTGAAAAGGGCTTATTGAGGGTGTATCAATAACTTACGGTGGGACCAAAGCTTAACCATTGTCTGGCTTTGTCGTTCTCATTCATTGCGCCTTATTCAATTGCATACCATGCCCATCTTATTCCATCTTGTGTTTGTCCTTCCCCTCAAGTATAGCCTCTTTACTATCCTCTTGATTTTGCGGGGCATAACCTAACTCACAAAGGAGTGAGGTGCACTATTGCAAGGCTCTGGAGAGAACTACCCAGTTGATACCATTAATCCTGTTGAATTGCCACAGAATTGCCCTCACAAGCTACTGTGGCCCCCCCGACGCTGATGGACGCCTGTCGGACGAGGCGGATCCCTCCTGTAGACACAAGCTGACCAGGAATCTAAGCTGGCCCCGTGGCTTAGACAGATCTCGTAGCCGCTTAATGCTCACACCGTTGATGAGTAAGGGTCCCCCTGGAGTAGGCAAGTATTCCAAACAGTTATCGAGGGTACTGATTGGCATCGCTGAGGTGCCCTTGCAGTGATATTGCTGCTACATAATTTCACATCACGGACCGGGCATCCAAATCTAGACTCGACCATGGGTGAACTCTTTGATCCCCCTCACTGCAGAACTGGAAGGGACTACAGCCATTTGCTGACTGCAGGAGCAGAAGTGATGG
Organism: Lissotriton helveticus; assembly: GCF_964261635.1. Classification (NCBI taxonomy): domain Eukaryota; kingdom Metazoa; phylum Chordata; class Amphibia; order Caudata; family Salamandridae; genus Lissotriton; species Lissotriton helveticus. The sequence goes on from NC_136070.1 coordinate 647,988,155, forward strand.
GGCCCGCTATAGCTGGCTGTTCTGAAGAAGGGATGATTTGATGCAGAATCAATTCGCTTGCAGTGTCAGGCTGAAGGGGACTGATTCCGGTGCTCTGGTGGGAGGTTCACAGGGTGAGCTCCCGCCGGAGTCCCCCTTCTGATGACATCCTGCAGGTGATAAAGGCCTGGGGAGCACCGGTGATCTCCGATGGAACCCCTCTGGATGCCCCAGTGCTGAGTGCTGTGTCCAGAGCAATGAGCAGCGTTGATTTTGTCAGTCAGCGGCCAATGGCCACAGAGACGTGTACGGCCCTCAAGATGGTGGAGGAGGGCTGCAAATCTCAGCAGAGTCCTATCAGCACTGGAGGCTTGCTTCCAAGAGAGGCCCAGAGCCTGATGGTGTAACAAGTGTGCCCCCCCCCACCCCCACCCCCAGGTGTGCCTCAAGGACAGACCCTGTTTCTTAGAGGTCGGGACCCAGTGGGGCTGTGGGTGCTTAAGCCCAGCGGTAGACTTGACTACGTGGCACGGATCCGCCTGCCCTGAGTATCCTTCCCCTTTCCACAGCTGGAGCCCACCACAAGCTCAAGATCAGCCCCAGAATCCTGCATGTCGCCTTTGACCACCACCACCCCCTTCTACCACTACGGCTATCGCCAACTCGGAGATCCTTCCAGACCCAAGATCTCCACTGTGAGTTCAACAGCACCCTGAAGGCCTGGCTGAAGGATGGTGAGAAGCTCATGCTCTGTAACTTTGTTTCGTTCATACTTTTATGATCCACAGAGATCGAAATAAAGTTCATTGATGATGATGTAAATGATATAATTGTTCAACCCTAATTGCGTCTAAAAATGTTACCTTGAGTTAATTTGTATATATTTAACTCTAACCACTAGTATCTGTAGTAGATTTTTGTACTTACTGCCATTCTTATGTGAGAATAGAGTTTATCTGTTTGTATCTTTTATGTTATTCATGTACTCTGAAGTCCTTATTTAATCTAACTAGTTCTATTGTAAAGCGCCCTGACAACTTCGGGTAAAGTTTGCACTATATAAAAACGGATAAATAAATTATGACATAATGCTCTCCTCCCTTGCCTTCCGGGTTTTTCAAAGGCACTGAATATCCTTGATGCTCCCTGGCATATCATTGACAAGGAGACTAAGTTCCTGGGAGCCACTGGTGAAGCCTAAAACTATTAGGATATGACTCAGCAGGGACGGTCACAACCCTCAGATGGGAGGGGGCAAAGATAATGCAGACTTAATGAAATAGGCGGGACAGCATTAGTAGGGCAACTAGGGCCTTATTACTGGCCTGTGACAAATTGGGTTATTGGTTAATGGGGTGAAACCTTTCTCACGCAACAAGCACAATCTTTACTGGGCTAAACCACAAAAGTCACAAAGTTCACCAAGAATAACCCTTTGGTAGCTTGGCACTAAAGCAGCCAGACTTAACTTAGAGGCACTGTGTTAAGTATTTATGGAGTACACAAACAGTAATAAAGTGGAAACACAACACAAGAGATATCCCACACCAATGTAGAAAAGGAGAGTGACATTTAATTAATAAAATGAGACCAAAAATGACAAAAACCCAATCAATGGAACTGGAGATATACACTTTGAAAGGTTTGTGTAGAAATAATACCAAGAAACAGAAATCACTAACTGTGGGTATCTGGTTTCGCTAGACATGGACAAAGTCATACGTTCAGGCTGACCGTAATGGAGTGCGGCCAGATACAGGGACCAGTTAAGCCCCAAAGAAAAAGTTACCTTCTCAGAGTCCGGCGCTCAGAGTTCAAAACTTCAGGATTTCACAGGAAGAGCTCAACTGATGCTAGCCAAGGGTCCAGAAACTCACTCCAGCAGCGCTCAGGCAAGCCCAGTTACATTACCAGGCAGGGTTAGGTGTAGCAGGTCAGCTGGTCAGTCTCAGGAGGTAGCTGGAGCTTGTTGTGTCCTTCTAGTTCAGAACAGGAAGTCAGCCAACTGACCCTTGAAGTCACTCTGGTAGTTCTGGGTTCAAAGAGATAGTCCTCTCTCCTTCAAGCAGCAGGGCAGTCCTCTGAAGAACAAGACAGGCCTCAAGCATCAGGGCAGTCCTCTGGTAGCAGCAGGGCAATCCTCTGAGAAACAAGGCAGGCCTCAAGCAGCAGGGCAGTCCTCTGAGAAAGAAGGCAGGCCCCAAGCAGCAAGACAGTCGTCTGAAGTATATAGCAGTACTTCTGTAGTCTTCTGCAGGTCCAGGAGTGAACTGAAGAGTGGGTCTGAAGGTCCATGTTTTATACCTGGTACCAGCTTTTAAGTGGAAGTAGCTTCTGGAGTTTCCCCCTTCCCCCTCATAGACGGTTCTGGAATTTCATTCCTCTCTGACGAGGTCCCAAGTCACTGAGGTGGCACGATGTGCAAAATAACAATGGCTAGGGATGCGGCCCGAGTGATTACAAGTGGCTGAGATTATTTCAAGCATCCCACCCATCACTGTTTTATATACTTCCTGCATGAGATCCAGCAGGGGACAAATGTGAGAAGTTGGCCTGGTATATGATGTTCACTATTCTAGTGAGCACCTTGCACCAGTCCAAACAACCCTTATGGTGATGGTTGTAAAGTCAACCTTATAGACCAGCTATCCTAGTGGTAGCATGGACAAAGCAGTCTTAGGCTAAAACTTCAGAGAGCATGTGAAGCAAGCTGTTTTACCATATGTAACCCCTTGAATACCAAATGAAAGGACACCACACAGGTTATATATAAAATATATATGTATTTATTACTAACACAACCCCTCTGAACTCTTTATGAGGTCAGAGGACAAAGCACATAACAAGTTACTTAATTATCATACAATAAGTTGCACAAAATACAGGGGGCGTTGCAAACCATATACTATAGTGGTATAAGAACCATGTCATGAACAGGGAGTAGGCCTAGGGAATCGCTGGGGCTACACTGAGCTAACAAGAGTTAGGAAGCAGGAGGCCCACGGGATGCATGTGCAGTGTCTATACACACACGTGAGTTACCATAGGGATACAATGGGAACGTAAGAGTTAGAAACTTTTTCTTTTAGGACACTTCCGGACGTACTAGGAGAAAGCCACTGAAAACTAGGACACTAGGATAGTCAATACCCACAGGAGCACCGGAGTGCCCGCGTTACCTCACCCACAGGAGCCGTGTGCATAGGTGTCAAGTTGTGTCGGGTTTCGTCGCTGAATCCTATGGAGACCTGTAAAAAGATGCTGCAGGCGACCAGGAGAGAAGTGTCCGGTTGGATCCAAGGGCGGATCGAGGATGAAGAGTACCTGAAAGCAGAGAGGACAGAGTCTGGGTCACCAGCCAGTGACCAGGAAAGAACCAGGAAGGAACCAGGCGATGTCGCGAAGCAATCAGGTGATGTCCTGAAGCTTGACTCTGCAGCCACGTGGACCAGGAGGCGTCGACGATGACCAGGAGCTGGATACGGACTATCCCAAGAAGGATCTCGTTGTTGGCGGCGTCAGCTTCCGGATTGGAGTCAACAGGCCGTGGCAAATGCAACCCACGCAGGAATCGAATATTTGCTTCGAGTTAGACCAGCAAGGTCTAGGGGGCTTCTCCTTTGCAGGGAAGCAGGGGCCCACCTGGAACAACGAGGCAGGTGGTTCAAATTCAAAGGTTCGTCGTCACAGAGGCCACTAGCCAACGGGCAAGTAACAGGACAGACGCGTCGAGCACAAAAACACTAGCAGGCCCCACGCGGCACTCATGGAGTGTGGAGGGCTGTGCGTCGGTGCAGAAGGTGCTCGGGGCTGGGGCTTCTCAATCCCCAATGCACAACTTCGAGGGTGCCTCAGAAGCTGCACAAGTAGCAAAGAGCAGGTTATTCAACATGGCCGGTCCCACGTCTCTCGTCGCCTCCACGGGTCTCAGCTTTGCTGTGGCTGTGGATCGGGGTCAAAGAAGTCTGGAAGTCAGGCTCTTGTCGGACTCTGTGTTCGGGCTCCGGCTGGAGCGTCGACAAAGTAAACCGCAGATCGCTGGATGGTGCCTGTTTGCACAGGGTGGTCACTCCTTGACCACAAGGGAGATTCTTCAGTCTTCTAGTTGCAATAGAATGTCAAAGGTCCAGAGTTTCGTTTCAAGTTTCAGTTCAGGATAAATCTAAAGTCTCTTGACTCAGCTCCTACCTATATACCAATCTGAGGGGCTGGATTACCTGCTAGGTCCCTCCTATGGGTGGGACCAGGGAAGGGGGTGGTTACACCCCTTTCCCTTTGTCCAGTTTCGCGCCAGAGCTGGGGCTGGAGTGCCCCAGTAACTGGTTTGAACCAGGCTATGCATGGGACACCTTGTGTGCCCCAGGCAGTGTCTCATTTCATTCAGCCCTCCCTGCCCCAATACACTATGGCCTGTCTGGGGTGGTGCTAGCTCCTCCCAAGTCAGGAAACCTATTGTCCAAGCCTCCCTCGCTGCAAGGACTCACAGCAGCAGGAGGTCAGACTTGTGTCTGTGGCAGCAGCATCCATTTTGTGATGCTGAGGCTCTGGTTAACTTTAACCGGGATTAACAGGAACAACATGTCTTCTCCCTCTAGAAGGGTGGAATTCTACCCCCGTCGCCAGAACTGGCGAGGGGGTAGTATTCCAAAGCGTATGACACCTTACACAACATGTTTTGATAAAACCAAACCAAAGTTAGCATTCAACCACGAGGATTATAATGCACTTAAGAGTATATGGTATGGCTATATCATAGAACAGCTATAAGGAGATGGTACTGAAAGCTGCAGACAGGCTCAGCTCATGCTAGAGCACCATCTCACATAAAACCAAGCACTCTGCCCTCAGGATTGTTAAGGCCTGCCATAGGAGTGACCTATAGGTGCATATGTGTCTATATATAAGGTTAGATATAGGAATACTGTACCTAAGCAAGGTGTGATTACACGACTTTGCCCCAGCTGAGTTATCAGCCAGTTGTGTCAATTTGGATGGCCAGCCAGGGGTGGCATAATTCATGCTGCAGCCCCTAGTAGGCCTTGGATGCACCTATGCCCTGGGTACCTATGGTACACTATACAGGTGCTCACAAGGTGACCCAACATCCACTTGGAGATGTACCTAAAGTACATGGAGTCCATTTTATAGTGAGAGCAGATAGCCTGGGGCCCTGAATAGCAGGATCCCAGGCCAACCAAGTCGAAAACAAGCTAAACACTAGGCAAAAAGTTGGGGGTAACCATAGTTAGATATCCATCCTCCTACAACAACATCTATGTGGGCCCTCCTCTCCCCTCTTTTTAGCCATTGCAAAGTCAATTTCCCCATCCTCATTCTCAGAGTCATCACCCTCTTGGTCCTTTATTGAAGCATTCCACCAGAGCACTTCCTCAAAAGTGTATAGGGCTGCCCGAAGGTGCTGCTTAGCGGACCCCTTCTTCATGAAACCAGCCACTCTCCTTACAGAACGCTTACAGCTCCCTCATATTGTTGCATAATAGGTAGTTGAGATCCATTATCATTCTGGCAATGTATTGCAGGCACAACAACAAAAAGTTACAAGTGCAAAAAGGTGAGGCAGGAATTAAATTTGAGAAAATTACAAATTGAGAGAAAAACGAAAGGAGAATTTTAAAAGAGGTGGCATCTGGTATCAAGTTATTTATATGGGATTTTAGTCTTACACAAAAGCAGCTAATGGCACTACAGAAACACAAGTACTGAACCACACCAATGTGAAAAACTGGGATATTGGTTGAAGGGGTGAAACCCTTCTCAAGCAACAGCCACAATCCTTGTCAGGATGAACCAAAAATGTCACCAAATTAAGCAGTGCTCTGGTAGTTTGGCACAAAAGCTGTGAAGCTGAACTTAGAGGTAATGCGTGAAGCATTTATACAGCACACAATCAGTAATAAAGTGAAAATACAACACAAGAAAAATCCCAAACCAAATTAGGAAAATAGAGTAAGTTTCAATAAATAAAATATCAGAAAAATAAAAAGCCAATCAGTAGAACCGGAGATACTTTGATTTTTTGGGGTGAAAATAGTGCCTAAAAGCATAAACCGCCATTTGTGGTCATGTGGTAATGCTAGACATGGGGAAAATTCACAAGTTCAGGCAGACCTCAATGGAATGCAGGTCAGATCCAGGGACCAGGTTAGACCTGCTGAAAAAATAACTACCTAAGTCAGCACAGAGAGTTCCATTTGTGTTGCAGGAGGCCACGAGGAGGAGGCTGAGGGTCGCGGATGGTCGATGCTGTAGCGCGAAGAGGAGGTCGAGCATCATGGATGGTTGTCAATATAGTGCAAAGAGCCAGTCTGATGTGGACCGTCATCGCTGTAGCTTTGCGTTGGAGGTTGTCACAGCTGTCATTGTAGTAGCGCTAAATGCAGGTCTTGCATTGCCGGTCGCTGCAGACTGCCAGTGTTGGCATGAAGAGTAGGGTTCACTGGAGCTTCACTCTGGCAGTCATTGCGGGCGGCAGAGTTTCCATGAGAATAGGCTTGTTTGCAGTCGCAAGAAGGGAAAACTTCAGGATTTCACCTTTTCTTTAGGAGGAGTGCACTCTGATGCCATCCAATGGTCCAGAACCTGAGGAGGCACTTCCTGGGCATATGGACGCATTCTAGCAGGGGCCAGAAGGGCTCAGGAAGGTTCCCTTGCAGCAGGTCACCTGAGCAGTTGCAGGGAGGCCTCTGAAGCGTGTCCCTGTAGCTCACACAGGAGGCTGGCCAACTGACCCTTGGAGTCACTCTAGTCAGCCTGGGATAAAGGTAAGCAGATCCAGTCTTGCTACTCAGACAACAATGCAGTCCTTCAAGCAGAAGGGCAGTCCTCTGACTGCAGGGCAGGCCTTCTTCTATAACATCGACAGGTCCATGAGTGTTATGATGAGTGGGTTTGAAGGTGCAAAATATATTCCTGGTGACAGCCTTTTTGTGGGGGGACTCCCTGTTTACTCCCATATCTGGTTCTGGAACATTCTTCCCCTTCCCCTGTCAAGCTTTAAATTGTCAGGGGTGACAAAAGGCAGGCCAGGCCCGGAGTCAGGCCCCTTTGTGTGTTCAGGAGGCAAAGTCATTTGAAGTGTAGGTGGGGCTGGGGACAGCCCCTCTCCTGTCAGGAATGCACATACTGTCCCAACCTAAGCCCCCTTTCCATTACTGTGTAGAAACAGTTCACCAACCTCAACTGCAGAGCCGTTCACAGTCATGTGACACAGGACACTGACTTAAATGGTTGGAACAAGAAAAGGCCAACTTTGTAAAAGTGACTTTTTCTGAATTGTCACCTAAAATTCAAATTTGACGTTAAAGAGAATTTTAAATTACAATTCATGTGACTGTATACAGCATATCTCTATCTGCTCCCAATCCAAAGTTAGCACTTATTAAAAGTAACAAGATAACCCACAGTTAGTCAGTGGGCGTGATAGGCCTTACAACTGTGAAAAGCTACTTAATTAGTTTTTTACTGACTGGACATGTAGCATTTAAACCCACAGGTTCCTCGTTTTAAATACTAAGCACCCTACACCCTACCCTCTTAGGGCTTACCTTAGGGGTGGCCTCAATTTAGACCTAGAAAAAGTGTGATTTTGCCAGGTTGAAATGGCAGAATACCACTCCAAGGATGTCAGGTCCAACACCCCCATCCCTGCTGTCATTTTTTAAATTCTTGCAAAACAGTCTTAATTTCTTTATTTAACGATCCAAGTGGCATCTGCCATCTTCAATCACTAAATAAAAAACAAAGAAAAGGACTATCATATAATTGTTTTTACAACTGTTGCACATCATACAGAAACGCCCCCCCCCCACCACAGCATTGAGAAGAGCCATTGGCAAGGATGATAGGTTCCAGAGAAGTGACCTATTGACTTTGTCAATGCTCATTTTCTGTTGGTCTTCTAGTGTCCGTTTTTAGGTCTCGCCTTTACCATTCCGCAGGAATGGGAAATGGGGAGAATTCAAGTGCTCAAAATACTCGTCAAACTACCGCTTTTCCCGTGGCGTTTTCTTCGAGTTCACGTGGGCACAGGCACGCGCTTTTGTGCCATAAACTTTTTTTCCCCGTGCCTTTCCTTTTTTTCATTGGCTCTCCACTTTGTCCACGCCTCATTGAAGCTGCTTCCTCCGCCCACCATCTCTCTGCCCTGCGCGTGCCTCTTGCTTATTTCATCGTAGCTTCACAACATTGAGTCGTGCACTTTTTTTAAACCGTAACACCCTGTCTTTCACTTGCTGAAACACGTACACCAAAACATCTCTCTGTTCCATTCACGCATCGCAACACGCACACGAATACGCACAAACAGCCCAGTAGCTTCACAACATTGAGGCGTGCATTTTTTTTTACGCACACGAATACGCAACAGCCCAGTAGCTTCACAACATTGAGGCGTGCATTTTTTTTAAAACTCTAACACCCTGTCTTTCACTTGCTGAAACACGTACACCAAAACATCTCTCTGTTCCATTCACGCATCGCAACACGCACCCGAATACGCACAAACAGCCCAGTAGCTTCACAACATTGAGGCGTGCATTTTTTTTAAACCCTAACACCCTGTCTTTCACTTGCTGAAACACGTACACCAAAACATCTCTCTGTTCCATTCACGCATCGCAACACGCACACGAATACGCACAAACAGCCCACAGACTCTCTCTCTTTTCATTCACGCATGGAAACACGCATACGTTGACATACGTGCATCTTGCAAGCATACCCCCCGGCCTTACCTTCTGTCTAATTCATTCATTTATACGTGCATTTTGCAAGCATACCCCCCCTTCCTTTCCTTCTGTCTCATTCATTCATCTGCACGTTTCTGCCTTTCACTCGCGGAAATACGCACACACACAAGCAGCCCACAGACTCTCTCTCCCCCCCCCACACTCACAGTATCTCCCACGGAAACACGCACACCATAGCTTGTCTCTCATTCATCGGCACGTTCTCCCACCCCACCTTCGACTTTTATTTACGCACTGCATACACGCACAAAAACATGCCAGAGACTCTCTGTTCCATTCACGCACGGCAACACGCACACGTTGAAAACATTTAGACGTGCATCTTGCAAGCATCCCCCCCCTGCCTTAGCTTCTCTATCATTCATTCATCTGGACCTTTCTGCCTTTCACTCGCAGAAATACGCACAAAAACACAACCAACATTTTCTAGACTCTTTCACATTCATGCACGACATGGCGGTCTTCTTTTTCCCCTCTGTAAGGTGGGGAGGGGGCGAGAGCAAAACGTCTGGGGCCTAACCACCCCAGGAGACTGAATTGCTTTCATCACAGTCGTAAAGATTCTAATCTGTTGTCGACCATCCGCGGGGAAATGCAAATGTAAATTAAAGAGACCGAAAGTCGCCTTCTCCCTGAAAACCATAAAACAAGGGAAGCAACTTTAGAAACAATGTGTCAAGCACCACGTTCTTTTACACATTAGATTACATGCACGTAAAATGGTATTTTTTATTATTTTTTGGAGGTTTGCTAGTGCAAACTTACACGCATAGCAACATCCGTAACTGGCTGCTTAAGCCATTCACACACTACACAAATTAGATAATGCATAGACATTTTACGTTACAAGATTACAATACCACATTCAGTATGACCCAACAAAAATGTTCTAGGATTACGCGATTCACTTTTGAATTTGGATAATAGTGTTGTGAGTGGTGCTGAAACACGAATGCACAGTTTTTTTCGACATATTTTGGGCAACTATAATCGTGCAAATATTGTGCCACCACGGAACTCATTGCCGAACAGAGCCTAAATGAATGAGTCATGAACTTTCGGATCTGCAATTAACTGATATTCATACTGTACACACACAGTGCACGCCCGGTAACAAGAACAACACGCACAAAAAAACAGAGACTATCTCTTTTACATTCACGCACGGAAAAACGCACACGTACACAACATTTATATGTGCATCTTGCAAGCATACCCCCCTGCCTTACCTTCTGTCTCATTCATTCATCTGCACGTTTTGGCCTTTCACTCGCGGAAATACGCACACACACAAGCAGCCCACAGACTCTCTCTCCCACCCCCCATCCACACTCACAGTCTCTCGCACGGAAACACGCGCACAAACAGCCCACAGACTCTCTCTCTTTTCCATTCCATGTTTTTTAATTTTTTAATTCTTGGAGGTTTGCTAGTGCAAACTTACACACCAAACACACATAGCAACATCCGTAAGTGCGCATAGCAACATCCGTAACTGCCTGCTTAAGCCATTCACACACAACAAAAATGAGATAATGCATATACATTTTACGTGTGCGTAGAAAGAAAAATACCACATTCAGTATGACCCTACAAAAATGTATATCATTACGCGATTCAACACACACAGTGAATAATGCACACACTCAGTGCACACTGCCCTAACTCACAGTGCACACAGCACTCAGTCACACTGCACCAAGGCCACACTTGCATTGCATACAGCCCTCACTTACACTACACACAGCCCTCGGTCTGCGCACACAACCATCACTCTCAGTGCACACAGCCCTCACTCAGTGCTGTAAAAAAATAGGCCAATGCATAGCCACGATACGAGCCAGATACGGGCCAGACACGAGCCAAACACAAGCCAGGTGCCAGATAAATACAAACAGGGTGCGAGCTCAGGCGAAACAACACTACAGGACCCGCATACCAGAACGACACGCGCAAACATGAGTCAATGCATGGCGAAGAGACGGCCTAAATACGAGCCAGTGATCGCATGAAAAAGGGCACTAAGAAGAAACGAGCCGGACACAAGCCAAGTGCGAAAGAAATAATTGCAAAGTTCATAATTACATTCAATTCACACAAAAGGAAATGTATAGAATTTTAAGTGAAAATTCACAAAGGCACTCTTTAAATAAAATTTCAAAAATGGCAATTACCTGTCGATCGGAGCAGCTCAGTCAGTGAAGTGTAGAGATCAGAGAAACAACACACAAAGAGAACATAGACAGTGTATACATAATAAGGTTAACAATAAAAATAAAACATCACAACAAACACGGCAATGCATAGCGGCGACACAAGCCAGATACGGGCCAACAGCGAGCCAAAGAAGAGCCAGGTGCGAAATAAACAATTTTCTGGGTGCGAGCTCAGGCAAAACTCGACTACAGGACTTGCATACCAGGACGACACAAGCAAACATGAGTCAATGCATGGCGAAGAGACGACCTAAATACGAGCCAGTGATCGCATGAAAAAGGGCACTAAGAAGAAACGAGCCGGACACAAGCCAAGTGCGAAAGAAATAATTGCAAAGTTCATAATTACATTCAATTCACACAAAAGGAAATGTATAGAATTTTACGTGAAAATTCACAAAGGCACTCTTTAAATCAATTTTCAAAAATGGCAATTACCTGTCGATCGGAGCAGCTCAGTCAGTGAAGGGTAGAGATCAGACAAACAACACACAAAGAGAACATAGACACTGCATACATAATAAGGTTAACAATAAAAATAAAACATCACAACAAACACGGCAATGCATAGCGGGGACACAAGCCAGATACGGGCCAACAACGAGCCAAAGAAGAGCCAGGTGCGAAATAAACAATTTACTGGGTGCGAGCTCAGGCAAAACTCGACTACAGGACTTGCATACCAGGATGACACAAGCAAACATGAGTCAATGCATGGCGAAGAGACGACCTAAATACGAGCCAGTGATCGCATGAAAAAGGGCACTAAGAAGAAACGAGCCGGACACAACCCAAGTGCGAACGAAATAATTGCAAAGTTCATAATTACATTAAATTCACACAAACGGAAATGTATAGAATTTTAAGTGAAAATTCACAGGCACTCTTTAAATAAAATTTCAAAAATGGCAATTACCTGTCGATCGGAGCAGCTCAGTCAGTGAAGTGTAGAGATCAGACAAACAACACACAAAGAGAACAGACACAGTGCATACATAATACGTTTAAAAAAATAATAAACTGGCACTACAAAGACCACAATGCATAGCGGCGAAACAAGCCAGATACGGGCCAGACACGAGCCAAACACAAGGCAGGTTCGAAATTATACAAAAACAGGGTGCAAGCTCAGCCGAAACTAGACTACAGGACCCGCATACCAAAACGACACGCCAAAACATAAATCAATGCATGGCGAAGAGACGAGCTAAATACCAGCCAGTGATAGCATGAAAAAGCACACTAAAAAGAAACGAGCCGGACACAAAACAAGTGCCAGCAAAGAAAGAGCCAAAACAATCATTACATTAACATCACACAAAGGAAATGTATACAAACAAGTGTACAAATTCACAAAGGCACTCTTTTATTATATTTAAAAATATAGCAATTACCTGTCGATCGGAGCAGCTCAGTCACTGAAATGTAGAGATCTGAAAAAAACACACAAAGAGAACATAGACAGTGCATACATAATACGTTTAACTAAAACAAGAAAACATCACCAAAAAAAGGCCAATGCATAGCGCCGAGACATGCCAGATCCGTTGCAAAGACGAGGCATAGACGAGCCAGGGGCGAGATAAAAAAAGGGTGCGATCTCAGGCGAAACTAGACTACAGGACCCGCATAACAGGACGACACAAGCAAACATGAGTCAATGCATGGCGAAGAGACGAGCGAAAATTAAACACGAGCCAGTGCTACAATGAAAAACACTAAGCAGAGACGAGCCGGACACAAGCCAAGTGCGAACACAAAAAGAGTCAAGTACATTTACGTTACATTCACACAAAGGAAATGTATACAATTTATTGTAAAACATCACAAAGTCACTCTTTAAATATATTAACAAAAACAGCAATTACCTGTTGAGCGTAGCAGCTAGGTCATTGAACTGTAGCGACGAGACCAAAAAAGACAAGATAACATTTATAAACCAAAAAATAGGAAAACATACACAATAAATAAAGATCTCAACAAATTGGACACAATGCTGAAAAGGGTAATAGTAGCCATGTACATTATTCAATCCACATTCCACAAAAAAATTAAATACAATAAAGTCGAACAAAACAAAATACACAAATAGAAAATATCCAAAAAAATACGGAGACTTACCTGTATGTCGCTTCAAAAAAGGCCGTGAAGTATACAAATGTCACAAGCGGTAGACGAAGAGGACCCAGAGAGTCAATAGCTGTCAATACAAAAAGAAATTTACAAAACATCAACAATTAGAAATGTAAATACATTACATCGACAGACAAAAGTGGTTATTACATGCAGAACTTCACAAAAGATATATGTAACTGACGTTTACGTCAAAAACGTCACCCGACCGTTACGTATTACTTTTAATTATTCCCAATAATAAATTTAGAATAGCAGTTTCGTCAAATAAATAAAAATATACATTTTGACATCATTTGTTATAAAAACATATACAGGTAAACAGGGAACAACAAATGAATACACAATACTTTAAAATTCAATATAAAAAAGTATTTAAACAAAAAAATAGCGGTATGTTGCAGAAAGTCGCACATTGAAGTGGAGAAAGATCACAATCAGTACCCAAACATAAAAAACAGACACATAAGTACTTCGGAAACACAAACATTATTGACTTAATTACAACAAACATATTTTTAGCTTACCGTTCACATTTCACCGAAAACATCGGTAAGTGACTTTGACGGAGTCAAACAGGAACGGTACAGTCAAAAGCTGTAAATAAAAAAAATTATATAAAATTAACGTATTCAAAATAAAGCCAAAAACATTCTATCAACAGCCATCATTTGGTCTTACCTCCAGAATTACACAAAACATATCGATAGCTGACATTTACTCGAAACACGTGCCCCACCCGTGACGTATTAAAATAAAGTACTCCCCGTATTCAATTAAAAATCGCACTTTCGTCAAATAAATAAAGATGAAAGATCACGCTAATATTATATCACTTGCAATTACTGCTATAACGCAACACTAAGTATACAAATGTCACAAAACATTTCAAAACATCTACAATAAATCATTAAATACATTACATCAACAGACAAAAGTTGTTCGTACCTGCAGAAGTTCGCAAAAGATATACATTACTGACGTTTACGTAAAAAACGTCACCCGACCGTTACGTATTACATTCAAATATTACCCCAAAACATTTAAGATTAGCACTTTCGTCAAATAAAAAAAACAAAAAACATGTGACATCATTTGTTATAAAACAATATACTGGTATTTAATACACAATACTTTCAAAGTCAATATTAAAAGGTATTTAAACAAAAAATTACCGGTATGTTGCAGAAAGTCGCCCATTAAAGTGGAGAAAGATCACAATCAGTACCCAAACATAAAAAACAGACACATAAGTACTTCGGAAACACAAACATTATTGCCTTAATTACAACAAACATCTTTTTAGCTTACCGGTCGCATTTCACCGAAAACCTCGGTAAGTGACTTTGACGGAGTCAAACAGGAACGGTACAGTCAAAAGCTGTAAATAAATAAAAAATATATAAAATTAACGTATACAAAAGAAAGGAAAAAAAATTATATCAACAGCCATCATTTGGTCTTACCTCCAGAACTACATAAAACATATCGATAGCTGACATTTACACGAAAGACGTGCCCCACCCGTGACGTATTAAAATCAAGTACTCACCCTTTTCAATTAAAAAACGCACTTTCGTAAAATAAATAAATAAGAAAGATCACGCAAATATTATATCAAATGAAATTACAGCTATAAGGCAACACTAAGTATACAAATGTCACAAGCGGGAGCCGAAGAGGACACAGAAAGTCAAGAGCTGTCAATACAAAAAATTTAATTACAAAACATCTACAATAAATCATTAAAATCAGTACAACAACAGACAGAAATTGTTCTTACCTGCAGAAATTCACAAAAGATATACGTAACTAACGTTTACGTCAAAAACGTGCCACAACGGTCACGTATTACATTTAAATAATCACCGATAAAAAATAGGATTTGCACTTTCGTCAAATAAAACAATTAATAAATGCATAAATCATTATTATTATTTAAACGTACAGATAAAAAGGAAAACACAAAGTAATACACAATACATTCAACATCAATATAAAAATGCATTTAACCAAATATTTAACGGTATGTTGCAGGAACACGCACATACGATAAGGAAAATAATCCCCATACATATGAACATTACATAATAAACGGAATAAACATAACGATATACTGCATAAGTAAATAAGAAAACATAGCAATTCAAGAAATTATGGTATTTCGAGAGATATTCTGAAAGTACATACAACAAATATAACAACGGTCGAAAATTTCGGATACACAACACAGACTAAAAAATACAATGCTATATATTACAATTAAAAACATTACAATTAATAGCACATCTATAGTTTATAACTGTAAAAAAATATATACTAAGTAGATAGGGTAACCAATAAACAAGACACAATAGCAAAAAGTCAATAATACATCCAAAAAATTAATACATTTAATAACAATAGAAACACAATCAATAATACATTCAGATTCATGTAGTAACTAAATATTTTTCATCTTACCGGTCAAACGACGCAGGAACAAGAACGGAAGAAGAACACGCCTTTCCCGCACTAACATTCACACCAATCTGGAAAGTTCCCCGTTGACGCACGTCAAACGCAACGCTACGTCACCAAAAGTAGCGCTGCGATTGGCTAGAAATTACGTCACACTAAACATTACATAAAAACAAATAAAAGACTAGAACGCTAAATTCAATTACGTAACGGACGTAAAGGGAATACATAGCGTCCGCCATTTTAAATACGAAATAAAAAAATTAAAAAAACAGTTTAAAAACATTAACAACACACATATAATTAAAACAAATAATTAACACAGGATAAACACTCACACTCACACAACATCAAATATGCTACATCACCAAATAATCTTTTACTCACAAAGTACATGAAAACTACACTAGCAAAAAAACACCAAAAAATAGATTAATACGTTCATTAATATCAGCTTTAAGTAACACTCGCCAAAATGTTAAATCTTAGCTAAACAAACAACACAAGAACATAGCAGGATAAATGGGAATAAAGTAAACATACAACTAAAACAGAACTGCAAACTCAAAGGAACATCCACATGTGCACTTTCAAAATATGTTGCCTAACAGGATTCGCATATTTCATTTCACACGAAAATAAGAATAAAAAACATTCAATAAACATTTCGACATCTTCATATAAACACTGTGCATCCAATAAAATATTTACATTTTCTGATTATACCATCACCATAATACAATATTTACATACGCGCAATAAATACATGTCACAATATGTATTACATACAATGCAAGAACATAAATGTATGTTATACACAAAAAAAAAATAATTACAACATTTCACATCCTAAAAATACATAAATAGACTCAAAGTACATACCCATTCGACGGGAAAATAAAAATTATGTACGTAATATTTCGAATACAAACAATATATTAATAAAATATCAGTTGTCAGAAACATATACATAATATATCAACTTTAAAAACATTTCATTTCGTTTAAATTAAGTAAATACGCTATTACAAATAGAGTCGCGAACAAAAAAGTAAAGAAATTATCGAAAAACAGTAATATACATTACTTAATTTATACACACTATCAATAGTACATTCAATAAACTTTTAAAATAAACATTCAAATAAACTCTTACCTGTCAAACAACGCAGAAACAGCACAGGAACAAGAACACGCCTTCCGCACACCACGATTCTCGATCTTCTGGAAAATTCCCCGGTGACGCACGCCAATCGCAACACTACGTCAAAAACGTAGCACTACGATTGGCTGAAAAAAATGTCAATCAAAAATAGAACACGGAAGTAGCAAGACAAAAAAAAACTAGACTGCTGACCTACTAAACGTAAGTAGCGTCAAGGGGACGCATTGCGTCCGCCATTAAAAAAAAAAAGAAATTAACCAATCTATTACGGAACACAACACAACACTAACACACACGCCACACACAAAATAAGAGAACAAAAACACAAAAAAAAACATATAAACATAAACATTACATTTATTGCATACTATCAAAAAACACTTACACACCATCAATTCTAATACAAATACACATCACACACTACAAATAGCAACACTACTATACACTTATACGGCACCACAAAAGCATCAATGACAAACACCACAACACAACTCAACACCACCACAATACCACTCAACAACCCTGCAGCATCACTATACATCAGAAACGCTCCACCACACCAAAACTCTACAACACCACAGCATCAAACAGCACAACACATGCTGCACTAAGCGGAAAGACAACATCATTCATCACAACACCTGCAACACTCTTCGCAACACCTAAAACACTCACCGCAACGCAGCAAAACTACGCACAACACTTGCATCGCTACACGCAACACTTGCAACACTCTACCAAAATAATGCATAAGTCAGCAAACATAAGTACATCACTCAGCTCAACTCACAGCATCACTCAGCACTACTCTGCACCACTCTGCGCATCACTAACACAACTCAGCAAAAACAATGCATCACTCAACACTAATGCAACTACTACATAACTCTGAAGAACAACTGCATCACTATCTACAATACCTGCATCACTCAGCGCAGCCACTGCATCACTCACACCGTACTCTGCATCAGTCAACACATCTCCAAGATTCAGTCGCACAACGCCTGCATTAGTCAGCGCATCACATGCATCACTCTGCCCAACAACAGCATCACTCTGCACCACCACAACACCACTCAGCGCAACACCAATATCAATATGCATCACAACAGCACCACTCAGCATCAACACATCATCACACAACACCACCACAGCACAACTCACCACCACTACATCAACAACAAAAGCAAGGCCAGCATCACTTAGCACCACAAAAACAACACTCACCACAACACCAACAAAACAATAATAATTATCACATGCACCACGCAACATCAACACATCATCAATGTGCACTACCCCAGCATCACTCAACAACACCAAAATTTTACTTAGCAGCAACACATATACACTCATCACCACCACAACACCACTCAGCACCACCACAACTTCAAACACCAAAAACACAACTCAGCACCAACACAACAACACTCAGCACAACCACATTATGCCATCCTATTTGTATTTTGCAGTTTCCATCATTGCATCCCAATATGTGATACACATCATAAATAAAAATTGTGTGGTGCACAACTTGTACTTTGATGTTTCCATCATTGCATAAAAATCATGTTCAGATTTTGAACACAGCTCATGTAAGTATGCCATTCAAGTATGAACAAGCCCTACTCTACCTCTATTTAGCCCCCTGCTTCACAATTTTCACACATGCCAGCACATGTCTCACATTTCTAATACCACCCTCACAACAACATACCAACAAATTCTTTTAATTCCAACATCCCTGTCTGGTTTACTTCACAAGGATTACGGATTTTGTTGACTATGGAAATAACTTATTTTAAATGTAATTAGCTATTACAAAAAAAATATTGTTAGTTTGTCCCCAACACATACATTTACAACACCAGCATTTTTACCTTTTTTTTTAATATTCTGTCCTCTGGTACACTCTTTATTTACAAAACTTTCTACCCTCTGCATCACCACATCATCACTAACGCAGCATCACTCAGCAACACCACATTATCACTCGACACCACCACAGAACAACTCAGCACCACCACAGCACCACTCATCAACACAATAGAGCACCAATAAACACCCACACACCACCACTCTGCACCACTCTGCACCACCACAGAAGCACTCGGCATACTCCACAGCAACACTCAGCAACACCTCTGCATCACTCTACACCACCACAGAAACACTCACCACCACCACAATATCAATCAGCGGAACACAGGTTATAGGTGTCACACTTTAAATTGGTAAAACTGTTAACATTGTAAATGGCAACATTATTACTTTTACTACTTTCAAAATAACCACATAAAAAAACAAATTTCTTTTACAAGACCAATAACTCAAACTTACCTATTGCGAGACCTATTGCATTGCAAATGCTTGTTTTCCATGGGTTTCTACTGTACTGCCCTGAAAACTACACCCCACAGCTGTCGAGCCCCTCAAGCCTCCTTCCCCCTCCAAAGGAAGTCAAACCTGTTTTTCAAGTCTGTGGAAAGGCAGGGTAAAACGGAACTGTTTGCAAGGTACACCTGTTCTGCAGTAGCTAACCACACTTGAAGTTTGCCTTGTGAGTGCAGAACTCAAAAGACATACTAATGAAAATGTTGCATGAACATACTTTTCACACAGGACTATTATATTCACTGTATTTTTGAGAGAGCCAATGTGTGTGCATGTATTTATTTTCTTGAAAAAAAAAGTAACTCCAACAACATGTTATCATGGCAGCAAAGTAAATTAAACGTGTGCACAATGGTTATTGGTGAATAGCACTGTGAGTTTTGGACAGGGTAAGGCATCCAAACAGCCCACTAATCCTAAACAGGAAAGCCATTGAACACAATAAAAATCTTGCCCCTACAAAGTCATCAAAGCAAATACTGGCTTGGAATTGCAAGTTACACGAAATGTCATCCATTGGTAATCTAACAAATAGGTACTTGAGACTCCATCAATGAAAACTAATGGGAACGCACATGATACAATGTAAACCGCCTCAATAAGCCTAGGCCTTGATGGACAGTCCCATCAAAACAATGGCAAACCACAAAAAATACATGGAAGCCAAAGGTTTTATCGGTACCGTCAATGTGACCGACTCAAAACCCTCTTTCTCTGTACATCTTATGGTACTACGTTGAATTAATGAAGTATGAGGTTCCAGGTTTTCAATGTATAGCCAGACCTAAACAGAGGTCTAAAATTCATAAGCTTTATAATATATTCATGTTGGATTGGTGTACTTTGTCGAGTACTCTGTATTGCATTACAGTTGTTTTCATGTATAATGACAATTCCAATAAAGAAAGGTATCATACAAAAATAAGAAGCATCATAGTAAATCAATCAAAAGCCAGATTAAGTTTAAAGTGAATGTTGTGGCCAGATTTTGTCCTCGTGTGGAAATTAGTTGAAACCTCCATTATCTGATGTGTCTATAAGAAATTCTAAGGTTAGCAATGAAAGTGAATGCTTATTCTTGGGAAAACAAGCTGGTGGAGAGGTAGGTTTGAAACAAAGGGAGATCCGGCATGGACCGTTGAGAAAGGAAATATACGCCCTCTCCTACACATCCTAGAACTTCCACCCAGTGGAGTCTAGCTGTGTTTCACTACATTAAAATATTAGTAGATGCTGTAACATCTTGGAACGAAAGCTGACAGATGATCTGTAGCCTGAAAGATAGTCCTCAAGGTGGTAGTCATTGACTTTACTTGACATTGACCTTTGATGAGTTGCTCTACAAACTTTGTACCTTGCTTGAAGTATAATATTAAAGTTTCTTATGTCGCTAGATTGTAATCTATCGCAGTAACTTTGGTACCTTTTTCTGACTAACGTTTGTGCTTTTTCCACCCAAAGTGCACCTTGTTTTCTTTGGGTTAGTAATCTTGCCCTTCTCTTTGTTGGGAGGCTGCCAGGTTGGTTGCTGTGATGCTGAGTTGCTGGCTTTACACTGGGTAAATACCTGTAGCCATGAAGGGACACAGTCAAAGTTGTCTCAATGGACTATTTCCCCACAAGGATTTTACTTCGGTGTAGCTATCAGGGCAGCCGCGTCCCTCATGAATTTGAATCTGCTTTCTCAAAAGTTCAATTTAATAGAACATAGACTCCCCATGTGGACTGTCTGTACTTCTGAATGGCAGCTGTTCTATCCTGCATTCATGCAATGCTTCTTTTTGCTCTTTTGACCTCCCAATGTGGGCATTAATTTTCAGTGCTGCCAGAGTGCCAACTCCAAAATCTGTGCCAGCGGAGTCCAGATAACTGCCAGTGTGGAGTACCCAAAGTGCCCCCTACTTTCCTTGATTCCCCTGAATAAGTACCTTCACTTCTGGTTGGTGGCTATCAGTGGATGTACCACAGGGGTGATGTCTAAAGGATCTTCCTACTAATTCCATGCAGAGCTTCCAAAAAGGGACCCTATTTTACTTACTGCAAGCCTGTGATGCCATATGAATAAATGGGATTCTAAGTAAGGGAACAGAAGGGGTCCCTGTAGGGGACTTAGGTATGTCTTACATAGTATATTTATCACTAGTGCTATATGACCTACTGTTCAGAGCATCTTTAAAATGTGCAATGCCCAAAAAAGGAGTTGGTTTTCTCTATCTGGAGCTAGCTGGCTAGAATACTCACACATCCATAGCAAGTCACCTTCTCTTCGCCTGAGAGTTTGTAAGAATATATTATTCCCTGAGAATCTAGAGACGCTTTTGCAAAAAAAAAAAAAGAACTTTTTTGCCTGAGAGCTGGCCTGTGGGATATGTGCTAATGTGCATCTCGTCGTTTTTACTGACCACATCTTAAGGACCCCAGAGCACCAAAACTCCACACTGTGGTGTTGAGTAGGGTTGGGCCAATGACCTTGGACCACCTCCTCATATCTTTGACCTTTCATCACTGTGCACCTTCCTGCCTTCACTGACATCTGCTGCATACTCAAGGCCAGTGCTTTTGGTATCAGTATACAGAATTTTATGTACAAATCCTACTTTCTTTCCCTAATCAATATATTTACCGGCAGAGCCTTCCAGTGGACATAACACTATCTCATGCTAACTAGGGCTCAGAGAAAAACAGGGCACTAAGTAAACCTCAACCGTGATTTCCAGAATCAATATACAGCTTTAATTTAAGGCCCCTTCACTTATTTCTTTAACAACGAAGGGAAGGCAGCAAGAAATGTCAGAGAGATGATAAAATACTGAACCACATGAGAAATATTTTCATGTTCCCAGGTCTGTCCTGTACAATCCCTTTGTAAAAGCCTGCAGTATCAAGTACAGATCAAAGTGTATCCAAGGTGCTGAACCCACACCATAGGTTGACATTGCACCATTTATTTTTAGGACTGTTTTAACAGTGCAGTGGTGTATTACTTATTGTTAGCAAATCTTTAATGTATACTTTTTGGCTCATGTCGAACTTGCTGCATCGTGTACTTCAGCGAGGTATAAAAAGACCTCGCTCCTGACGCAGAACGCTTCACGTTCTAGTGTTGTTGGAGGATGGCCTAATCTGCTTCATATCAATGCACTATTCTCTTCCGGTTCAAGACACCTGAATCCTGCTGCTCCTCTGCATCATATGGTTTTCCTCTTGGGAGAGGGGTTGGCCTAACGGCTAGGGCGGTCGATCTCGAATCTGGGGAACCGGGTTCGAATCTCGGCAATGACGCTAAACATCCTGCGATTCTGGGCAAATCACTTAATCTCCCCGTGCCTAACAAAAATGAAGGTGTCCTCATGTAATGCAACTGGTGCTATGTAAAGTGCTCTGATACCTGATACTGGGTCAAGTTCGCGCTATATAAACCTTAGTAAAAAAATGTTAAAAACCCTCTTCAATACTTAGCATGAAGGAAGGAGAAGGATCAAGGCACTAATGTCCCGCACTTGCCAACAAAGTATTGAGAAAATAAGAAATACAATTGATCTTTGTGGTGCCACGAACCCAGAGTACAACCCTTCTATACTCCTAAATGGAAAGAACATTCCAAAACAGACTAACAGAGTAATGGTTCAGCACCGAAAAATTAGTAGTGACATGTGTCGAAATGCAACTATTCCATGCATAAGTTTCTATGTCAGACAAAAGAGCAATATTCATTGCCATTGACACTGAGTCAGAACAAATGCATATGAAGAGAGTTTCTTCTTTCAATAAATCTTTATTCGTCTTGTTTCATCTTCTAACAATGACATCAGCGAACAGTAGCCAACGTGTTTTGTCCAACAAGGCCTTCTTCAGGGCTTCAATATGTACATTTGCGTCATGAATCCATCTGTCTCCGACAGTTAAAATTTTATTAAAAACTGTCAACTCGACAAATGTCAACATTTGGAGTACGTGTGCTCCTTCCAAACAAAGGCATGGCATCTGCTTCAATAGACCCTCTTCAATAATTACCTGCTTTTCCTGACCCTCACGGCCCGTGGCGGTGATTCTCCTTATGATCCCAGCGGTGGCGGTGGCGGTGACTGTGACTGCCTAACGATCCTGGTTGCGGCTGTGACTGCCTAACCATCCTGGTTGCGGCGGTTACTTTCCTGATGATCGGTGACAGCGTTACCTCCGGACGATCCCAGTCGTGGAGGTGAGTTCCTGATGTCTTCATCCTGATCCTGGGTTGCGGCGGTGAGCCAGATTTTTTTGTTAATACCCCTCGAACTCTAATACATTAAGAAAGAGAAAAAGAAAAGGAACATTGAAACAAACACCCATCCTTACAGCAAACATATATAAAGTATTTCTAAGACTCATCTAGAATACATAAAGGGATTATGCTTATCTAATAGAGTTGCCCTTCTCGGTAAAGTTCAGTTTCTTTTTGTTGCCTTTAATCTCAGCCCCTGCAAATAAAGCGACATCATTACATTTCTTTAGTACACAACTTGACTTGATACATCAGCCACCCAGTTGAGCGAGGGCTAAATGAAGAAGGGAAATCATGAGGTAGTTAGGTGAGAGATGTCATATTTGCAGATTCATACATACTTCCGCCTTTACACTTCTTGTCATATATTTACACACTTTTTCTTTCCTTTTAGGGTATCCTCTAACCACTGGGTCCTGAGCTTGAACTGTGAACGTTGGTCAACACTCTCCCTCTGTTGTTTTCCCTTCTTCCCCTGGTTAACTGCTGGTACTTTGACATTGTTGGGTGCAGTGAGTGATTGGTGGGGTGTAGGGATGTGTCATTCACATATCGCTCCTGCGGATCTGCAAGTAGCCCTGACAGCTCAACCAAGGAGTCTTTCTCTCATATCTCATGCTGTTGGCTTGTGGGGTATCATCCCACCTCTTATGTCATGCTTGCTTTGCACTCTGTGAGTTACTATTTTACATCTAAAAAATACACAGAATCATCACATATTACATATTTGTTTTGTGTTTTTTCACTGAAGTACACTTTTAAAATGTTTTAGTCAGGTGAATGATTTTTTTCTAGTGAAACACTCCTGACACACTGATAAACAAGCTTTGGCAAAGCCAATAGGCCTGGCATTATTATGCCAACAAAGACTTGTACAGATGCTGCTTGCATACGTTAACTGACAGAGGTCTTCAAACTGTGGGGCGCGCCCCCCTGGGGGTGTGGATGGGTTCCCAGGGGGGCGCAAATGCCTCTACAAGGACATGTAAATGAAGATAGCTTGGAAGTGCGGCGATGTTTATTTGCTGCATTTCCAGGCTATCTTCATTTACACCGAAGCCCTTGAAGTGAGATCAGTGTTGTGAGGCAGGAGAGAGATTGAGTCTGGTAATTACTGGGATCTGAAATTAAATATTTATCATTCTAAATTAATTAATACTTGTGTTGCTAATGTGGACTGTACTTTTTTTCTATGCATATTATGATGCCAAAAAAGGAGTACGATTTCATTTCATGAAAACATTGAAGATCTGTTTTGTTAATTGTTTTCCCACAATATCAGTTTCAAATGTATGGCCAGGGATAAAGTAGGGTCCTCGTTGCTTCTGCTACATAACCACCCATCACTTTTGATGTGACATTTGGCATGTGCCTGTATACTGAGTAGATGAAATACTTAATTCAGAGAGGCACATCGCATTAAAGAGAAAGACCACTGACTCATTGTCAGTGAAATTGCTCTCCCCCCTCGCAGCTCCACCATCAAGTGAGGCCTTCCCCTGAGCCCCTGCACCCTCGAGTGCTGGTGTTCGAGGCCCTCCTCCACCCGCGGTTTTACCTGCGCCTCATCGCTGGTGGCCCAGTGGACCTCTGTCTCCTTTCTCTCGCTCTGCTCTCTCTCTCTCCGTTTTCCCTTGTTTTTCACTGATTTCAATCTCCCCCTTTTACTCTCCTTCTGTGTCTTTCCTTTGTTTTCTCTCGTTTTTTACTGATTTCAATCTCCCCTTCTCACTCCCCCTCTGTGTCTCTCCTCCATTTTCTCTTGTTTTTTACTGATTTCAATCTCCTCCTTTTACTCCCCCTCGGTGTCTTTCCTCCGTTTTCATTCATTTTTTTACTGATTTCAATCTCCCCCTTTCACTCCCCCTCTGTGTCTCTCCTCTGTTTTCACTAGTTTTTACTGATTTCAATCTCCCCCTTTTACTCTCCTTTTGTGTCTTTCCTCCATTTTCTCTAATTTTTTACTGATTTCAATCTCCCCCTTTCACCCCCCCTCTGTGTCTCTCCTCCATTTGCACTCGTTTTTTACTAATTTCAATCTCCTCCTTTCACTCCCCCTCTGTGTCTTTCCTCTGTTTTCACTTGTTTTTCACTGATTTAATCTTCCCCTCTCACTCTCCTTCTGCGTTTTTCTCACACTTTTCTTGCACCTTTCACTGCCTCATTTCCACTCTTTCCTCTCTTTTTGCCTTTTCTGACCGTTTTTCCCTACACTGCTGCCCCCGCGGCCCCTCCCACCAGCACGACCAACATGACCGGCCCAATCCAGCTCCCCTCTCCGCTCCCAGCTGTCCAGCCCTCCCCGCTCCCTACTTAATGGCGGACGAGGGCAGCGGGCGCGCCGCTGGCACACCAAAGACGTGCCAAAGGCAAAGCCTGTTTGCGCCCGTCCATGACGCTATGATCCAGCGGCACTCCACGCTCTCAACCCAGGACGCAACAACAACTGCAAACTAGCATCACCAGCCGAAACCCACGGACCCTTCAGCTGTCACCTCTGCCGTCACACCTGCAGCACCGCCAAGACCACGGACACAGCGCAACCCGCCCACAAGACCACAACCCAACCGAAGACCCTGCAATGCATCCTCCTCAACGTCCGATCCCTCCACAAACACACCACTGAAATCTGGGACCTCCTGGACTGCACCACGGACGTAGCCTTCTTCACCGAAACATGGACTAACACCACCTCGGGACCGGACATCGCCATTCTCCAAGGATACAAGATCTCCAGGAAGGACCACCCCACCCTCCCGGGAGGAGGAATCGCCATCGTCCACAAATCCAACCTCCGCCTCAGCACACTCCCTGATGAGCCCACAGACTTGATGGAACACCTTCACTTCAAGATACTGGCCAGCCCTACCACCACCCTCCGAGGAACCCTCATCTATCGACCCCTTGGACCCTGCTGACTTTTCGCCAACTCCCTCACAGACATCATCTCCTTGCATGCCATTGCGTCCACCAACTACACCCTACCAGGAAACCTAAACTTCCACCTCGACAACCAACTGAACCCCAGCACCACATCCCTCCTGGACAACCTCTACTACATTGGACTCCGCCAGATCGTGACCAAACCCACACACTCACCAGGACACACCCTCGACCCCCTCTTCACAACAGGTAACTCCATCACCTTCAGCCACACTACCGAACTCCCATGGACTGACCATCGATGCGTCCACTTCACCCTCAGTACACCCACCATCCACAGACACCTGCACCTGCTCCCATGAAGAAACTGGACCAGAATCACCAACGACCAGCTAACCTCATCACTCAGCAACTCTACCCCAACCATTGCGGAAAACGATGACCCCAACACCGCAGCCCGAACCCTGCACAGATGGATCAATGACAGCGCCAACACCAATGCCCCCCTCAAGAAAAACAACAACACCCACGCCTAGAAAGCCAGATGGTTTACCACCGAACTGCGAGAGTCCAGACGCACTTGCTGCGGCCTCAAAAAGGCCTGGAGGAACACCAAATCAACAGAAGCCTACAACAACTTCAGAGCCGCCTCCAACGCCCACCACCAACTCATCAGAAAAACGAGGAAAAAAGTGATCGAAGACAGAATCTCCACTCACGCACACAACAGCAAAGAACTCTTCAACATCATCAAGGAGTTCGCCAAACCCACCAGCGAGTCCACCGACATCCCTCCCTCACAAGACCTCTGCGACAAACTCAACACCCTTTTCCACCCCATAATCCAGAGCATCTACAACAACTTCGACAAAGACAACCAACACACTGAACCCTCACCAACCACCCCTGACACCCTAAAGCCAGCGATCAACAACTGGACAGCCCTCACCACCGAAGACACACTGAAGACGATGAAGTCAATCCCCTCCAGTGCCGCCACGGACCCCTGCCCCCACCACATTTTCGGTACAAAAGGGGGTGGTGACGGACGGAGCATCTGAACCAATCAAACACTCACACCAAGTCAACAGATCTCGGTTTAACCCATCACCATTCTTTAGTCCACTCTGCCACCCCGGTTCAGACATGGCCATATGCAAATCAGTCCGACCCTGTGCCTCATGGGAACAGTCCAGCCCGAACTGCCAAGCCATGCCTTCCCTGGACCGGAAACAAGCTTCCTAGACCAGTTTCTGGCATTTCAGCCATCTTCAGCCAGGCTTGCTTGAATCTACCACATTTTAAACAGAGCCGCCGACACCATCGCGCCCATGCTCTGCCACACCATCAACCGCTCCCTGGCAACCGCCACATTCCCCGATGACTGAAAACACACCGAGGTCAACCCTCTCCTGAAGAAACCCTCGGCTGACCCCACCGACCTCAAAAACTACAGACCCATCTCCCTGCTCCCGTTCCCAGCAAAAGTCATCGAGAAAGCCATCAACAGCCAACTCGCCACATTCATCGAAGAGCACAACATCCTCTAGTCTCCCCAATCCGGCTTCAGAAAAAAACACAGTACCAAAACCGCCCTCCTTTTTGCAACAGACGACATCCGCACCCTACTGGACAAAGGAGAAACAGCAGCCCTCATCCTCCTCGACCTCTTAGCGTCATTCTACACAGTCTCTCACCGCACCCTAATACGCAGACTCCATAACGCAGGGATCCAAGACAATGCCCTCAACTGGATCTGTTCCTTCTTCTCCGGCAGAACACAGTGGGTCAGACTCCCCCCTTTCCTCTCCGACCCTACACCTACTACCTGCGGGGTCCCCCAGGGGTCCTCCCCCAGCCCTACACTCTTCAACGTCTACATGGCTCCGCTCGCCCCCATCATCAGAAATTACAGACTCAACATTGTGTCATATGCAGACGACACCCAACTCATCCTCTCCCTATCCAATGAACCCAATACAATTTTCGAGAAGGCATGGAAGCCATCGCCAAATGGATGAACAGCTGCCTACAACTAAACACCAACGAAACAGAAGTACTCATCATGGGCCCAAACCTGACGCATGGAACGACACCTGGTGGCCCCCTGCCCTCGGAAGCCCGCCCACCCCCACGGATCACGCACGCAACCTGGAAATCATTCTGACTCCGAGCTCAAAATGGACCGCCAGATCAACTCTGTCTCGTCCTCCTACTTCCACACCCTCCGCCTCCTACGTAAGACCTTCAAATGGATCCCCCTCGAACACAAAGTGACCGTCACTCACGCCCTGGTCACCAGCAGACTTGACTACGGCAACGCACTCTACACCTTAATAAACAAAAACCTCACCTGCAAGCTACAGAACATCCAGAACGCCGCCGCAAGACTGGTCCTCGAACTGCCAAGACACTGCCACGTCTCCCAGCACCTGCGCACACTCCACTGGCTCCCCATCGAAGCTAGAGTCACCTTCACGATGCTCACCCACGCCCCCAACAAGGCCCTCCACGACAACGGACCAGCATACCTGAACAGCCGACTCAAATTCCATGCACCCCAAAGGACCCTACGATCTGGCTAGCTCTCCTATGCTGTGGTCCCCCGCAACAGAAAGACCAGATCGGAAGGCCGCTCCTTCTCCTTCCTCGCGGCCCGAGCGTGGAACACCCTACCGCTCCAACGATACAGACAACATCGCTCCCCATCTTCACAAGAAAACTCAAAACCTAGCTGTAACGGGCGCGGGAGAAATGGGCAGGAGGCGAGTTCTCGTTACAGTAGGCTTTAAAGAAGCAAACAGGTAATCGGTACAAGTCTTGCGGGTAGGGACTGTTCTGCGGGGGGAACGGCTCCTATTGCTCCTTCTACTTCTGGGTTTGTTCTTCTCGCTTCTCCGATGCCCTTCTGGGCTCCGTCGGGACGGGACTCCGTCGACGTCCGTCGTGCCTCTCGATAAAACAAACACAGCAAGTCGTGAGGAAAGTGCTCTTTCTATGTACAGGTGCTCAGGGAAAAAGGAGTGAGGAAGCAAAAACCTGTGTCACACTCTCTGAACGTCCGGCAGGTGAGGGGGGTTGGTGCTCAGGGGTAGGGATACCGGGATAAGGGAACACCAAGGACTACTCGGTAGAACCGCCCTTACGTCCAACCCAGCCCCTGATCTTGCTCCGTACCTGGGCTAGCCACACACCTCCCCCGGGTGTGTGGCCGGGCGGCTCGTGGGTACGTTGGCCTCCTGGCGTACCCTCCGTCTCAGGCGCCGCTTCTACACTGCTCTCCTCTTCCTCCGTTCGTCTCCTTGTCTCTTTCGCACTCCTCTGACCACTCCGCTCCTCTTCCTTCTCATTCCACACGTCTTTGCTCCGGGTGAACAAGCACACCGGCCTCTCAGCGTCTTCCGCATTTGACGATCCAGCGTCGTCGTTTAGACCCTCCCATTCTACATCAGGCTGGAGATTAAAGGGCCAGTGCACGTCTTCCTCGCCCAGTGAGGCCATCCCGTATTTGACCTCGGGTAAGTCATTCTGTGAAGGGCAAGAAAGAAGGGGGGAATGTTGTGAGAGTCCCTGGAGGGTCCCCAAGTCACCATCTGGAGGGGCACGTCTGTCCGCCCCGTTACACTAGCTCTTCAACAGGCTCCCCCCTTGATGGACTGGAGCCTGCAAACCCCTCCTCCCAGTGCCTAGAGACCCTTACGAGTGAGTAGTCGCGCTTAACAAACGCCTGATTGATTGATTGATATACCTAAATGGGGAAACAGCCACTACAACGCGCCATTTCCACGCACACCATAACCACGCATGCATTACAACGCATGAGTGGTTACAACGAGAAGCCTTTACCACGCATACCTTTACTACAAAATACGTAGTAAAGGCATGTGTGCTAAAGTAAAAAGAAAAAGGGAGGGGCTTGAAGGGGTCTCCCCCCCACAAAAAAAAGCATGGGTTTAAAAAGAAAAAAACGCACCTGTTTCTGAAAAAAAAAGAAAAAGATGTGAAGGCGATCGGTGTCATAAGAGGAAACGGAAAAACACTTCTGCTTCCTCTTAATGACGTACAACTTCATCACGGAAAAACAAGGAGAGGAGAGGTAAGGAGGAATGAGCAGGTGGTGTAGCGGAGAGTTAAATTAAAAAAGTACATTTTGAGGGTGAAAATCCTTTAGCATGAAAATACCATTTACATGAATACTTTAACGACGAAAATCGTTGAAAAAGTATGCGTGTAAAAGGTATTTTCGTGGTAAAGGATATGCGTGGTGATTGCATTCCATTGTAACACAGGCGTGGTAAAGGCATGCGTTACAACGGAATGTGTTGTAAAGTCATACAACCACCTAAATGAATATTAAGAAATATTTTTCCAGAGGAGTACAAAAAGAGAATCTGTGTAAACAAGATCAGCATCCAAATTGATGAGTGAAATGATGCGGTTAGTGCTTGTGGGGGCAGCACATAGTACAGAAATGCACAGAACAAGTAGAAAACATGGTGAATAGTGAATTGGGGTGATAAAAAGAGATCCAAGAAGATTATTTAGAAAATGTAGAACACTGATAATTATGTGGAAAATGCTTCTGCTGCAGAAACTGATAATTCCAGTGGCCCTGGCTTTAAGTGACTCAATCAATTAATGGCTGATAAAAAGGCTGGTTTCTTTTTTAACTTTCTGCACTACCACCACACCCTTCACTTTCAGGCAGAGGAACATCTAAGTCAGTATTAACCATTCAGGGGCAGTTTTCTGTGAAAGCTGAGTCCATGGGGTGGCAGGTAGAAGGCCAGCAGGGTAGCATTCAGATGCAGAGCCCTAATCCTCTCGATCCCTGGGGCCTCACAGTAATGGTCTAGGAGACAAAGAAAAGGAGCGAGATTCATAGATATTTTATCAAAGAGAAGGGCCAGAATAGGGAGCACTGTATGGGGACTCATTTTTATGTTTACAAATGGCCAGAGACAGCTTCTTCAGAGAGATACCCTAAAGAAGGGGACAATATAAATGTTTTTTTAAAGGGACATTAATTAGTGAAGCTGGCACTGCTGCCAAGTGTGTAATTGGCCACTGCTGGTTATCATTAAGGAAGCAGATTCAGCATTAATGGGGCCTAGGGATTTGAGAGGCCCACTACATCACTGTTACGACTGTCTACCTTTAAAAAGGGAACATTGGAGCTTATTTTCCTTTCAAGCATTAGGACCATGGTGATGATCCGTCATGGTGGGGAAGAGGTAAAAGATGCAGAGGAGATAGCCTGCTACTCAGGACTGCAGTTATCATTAGTGCAGCAGGTGTAGTTGCATTGGGGTTAAAGAGTGTGAGAGGCTCATAACACCCCAATTATGGGGAGCAGTTTGTTTGGGATAATATCTGTTTTTGTTTGATGCATTTGCTGTTTTATAAGTCTCATATTTAGCGTGGTTCATAAGCTATAGAAAAAGTATTCTTGAATCATCTCATAAGCCCCGCTCCCTAGACGCAGCCACGTCCCTCCTGCTCCCCCAATCCTTGCCTTAAAGTTTTGGAGGGGGGGGGGGCCTGAGCTAAAAACATTTTGCTTAGGGGGCCTCAGAGTAAAAAAGTTTGAAGACCCCTGCGTTAACATATTAAAGACAGACCTGTTCGCTTTGCCAATGCTTTCTACATACACAACTGCCGGAAGAGAGGAGGTCTATCTTTGCACAAGTGTAACATTGATCTCATTCATTTCTATTGGAGCTGTTGCTCAGCACTTGTGGCAAACTTGATTGTGTTCATATCTTTGTACGGGTTAGGCCTGGATCATTCTAGTATTCCTTGTAGTGTTTAATGTTAACTGCTCTAATAATCTAACATGTTATGAAATATATATGTTTGAAGATTACTATCCCTACACAAGCATAATTATTAACTTTGGTGACATTTGCATTGAATCATCTCATATAAACCGTCATGCGGGGCATAAGTGGGATGAAAAAACTGGGGGCGGGGATCTCTCAAAGGGGCGTGGCCGATGCAGTTAAGGGCGTGGCTTAAAACGTGTATGCTAAAGATCTGTGCTAGCATAGTTTGCCGCCCGACTGGTATTTTGATGCTTCTGTCATTGCATCCAGATATATAATACAACAAGTAACATTACACCTACACCAATCCAGGACTATTGGCTTTGTCAATGGTTGTTAGTTACATAAAATAAATATGCAATAACTATGGCTTTGTTGTACATAATATTAGAAATGCTTCAGTTCTGACCTGATGAGACTCTGTTTGAAAG
The DNA here is from genome assembly GCF_964261635.1 of Lissotriton helveticus. Classification (NCBI taxonomy): domain Eukaryota; kingdom Metazoa; phylum Chordata; class Amphibia; order Caudata; family Salamandridae; genus Lissotriton; species Lissotriton helveticus. The sequence continues at coordinate 648,020,670 of NC_136070.1, forward strand.
AACTATAACGAGTCTCGTTGAAGTCACATTAATGGTAGTGAAGGGTTGCCCTGCTGCAGAGTTATGATTTCTTTTTTGTAACCCGAGGGTGAGGGCAAAAATGGAGAGCCAGGTACGGACCCGTCTTAGCACCTGCTTTTTAGAAATGCCAGTGCTGAGCACCGGCAGGACCCGGCTCACTTAAAGCCCTCTCTTCACGTCACCTCACTTGTGCTGGCCCTTGACCGCTCTACTACAGCTCCCAGGGAGAGTCAACGAAGAATGAGTCCTTTCTTTCTGTTGTTACTTGCATAGAGTCAGAGCAGCATGGTGACGCCTGTGTTCAAGACACAGCCATGTAAGCACTGGTATTGACACAATCATATATCTAGACATCTGGAGGAAGAGGAGGAGCACAGCCAGAAGAGGGCTATGTAATACCTGATCCTTTTTGAGAGAAGAGCTGCTGAAGAAGTCTTTACCAAGACTAGGCCTGTGTAAATGGTGTGAAGAAAGCACATAAAACAGCTCCAATTTCACGAAAACTGCCAAAGGGAGGTGTCAAATGTTGGAACACTTCTCGGACGGACTGTATGTATGCCAGCTGGAGCCGACTTGGCCCGCCCTCCTTGGTTTACGGCCAATGGTGATTGTACTCAGTGAATGCTGTCTATTGCCTATCATGTGGCAGGGGTGCAACTAGAGCCACATTTCGGGGGGGGGGGCAAATACTTTCAGCAATGTAGAGCAACATTTTGGGAGGGGCTAATACTTCCAGCAATGTACAGCCAAATTTCGAGGGGGGGGCTTTTCCCTGCAAATGTTATCAAAAAAGGGTTTGTGGGGCTGAAATCACCATTTCCCCAGCTTTTAGGGAATGACAGTCTTTTGTCAGAGAACCAACATTTTTCACACAGTTTTGGCACTTTCCTTGGACATAGCCTATTTTTGCTATTTTTAGTGCTTTCAACCTCCTTCCAGTTAATGGTAAAAATGAGTTTGAAAGCAATAATGGATCCTGGAAAGCTATACATTTTAGAAAAGTAGACGAAATTCTAAATTCAGAAAGGGGTCATTTGTCTAAATCCATGAATGTTTCTTTATAGAAACTAACAGTTAAATATTGGAAAAATTGAAAATTAGTTGAAAGAAACAGCCTTTTGGGTCAACGTTTTCACCTGTAACTTCTTGTAATTATGACATCTCTTTGAAAGCAATATAGCGTTACATCCGCTGGACCTTCCTGGTTGTGGGGATATGTAGGACATGTAGGTTCACCAAGAACCCTACGAACCCAGAGACAAACATTGAGCAGCACCTTGCAATGGTATTTTATTATGTACCGGGTATAGAGCAATTATTCTGTGAAAATATATACATGGAAAAATCGGTATGAAAGACACCTATGTATTTCTGAAATGGGTACAAATGATAGAGTTTAGAAACAGTACATATTTGCACATTTTCAAAATTGGGAATGCTCATACTAGCATGAGAATTATTGGTCATTTTTCAAAATGACTACTTTTTTACACAGTGACTTTCATTTGGAAGGGAGAAATGCATGAAAACTCAATAGGTAATAACAGTTGATTTACAGATCTGAATTACCCTAAGTCTCCCAATAAAAAAGGTACCTCACTTGTGTGGGTTAGCCTTGTGCCCGCGACAGGAAACGGTGCAAAACGCAACGTGGTCACACCTCAATCCCGCAGTGAAAAATGACCCTTTTTTGGCAGATTGCCTAGCTGTAGTTTTTGTACCCTAGCTCTGCCGGCACCTAGGGAAACCTAGCAAACCTATACATTTTTGAAAAGTATACTCCCTGGGGAATCCAGGATGTGGTGACTTGACTGCCTCCCACCAGCTTCTGTTATCCAGAATCCCTTGTAAACCTAAAAAATTGTCAAAAAAACACATTTTCTCCACATTTCTGTGGTGGAAAATTCTGGAATCTGTGTGTCCACAAATTTTCTTCCACCCTGCGTTCAGCAAAGTCTTCTGGGAAAAATGGTACCCCACTTGTGTGGGTCGGCCTAGTGTCTGTGACAGGAAACGGCGCAAAACGCAATGTGGTCACACCTCAATTTCGCAGTGAAAATAACCCTTTTTTGGCAAAGTGCCTAGCTGTAGTTTTTTAACCCTAGCTCTGCCGACACCAAAGGAAACCTAGCAAGCCTATACATTTTAAAAACTAGACACCCACGGGAATCCAATATGGGGTGACTTGACTGCCTCCCACCAGGTTCTGTTACCCAGAAACCCTTGCAAACCTAAACAATAGACAAAAAAAACAAATTTTCCCCACATTTCTGTGGTGGAAAGTTCTGGAATCTGCGTGGATCCACAAATTTCCTTCCACCCTGCTTTCCCCAAAGTCTTCCGAAAAAATGGTACCCCACTTGTGTGGGTCGGCCTAGTGCCTGCGACAGGAAACGGCACAAAACGCAACGTGGTCACATCTCAATTTCGCAGTGAAAAATGACCCTTTTTTGGCAAAGTGCCTAGCTGTAGTTTTTGAACCCTAGCTCTGCCGGCACCTAGGGAAACCTAGCAAGCCTATACATTTTTGAAAACTAGACACGCAGGGGAACCCAGGATGGGGTGACTTGACTGCCTCCCACCAGGTTCTGTTACCCAGAATCCCTTGCAAACCTAAAAAACTGGCAAAAAAACACATTTTCCCCACATTTCTGTGGTGGAAAGTTCTAGAATCTGCATGGATCCACAAATTTCCACCCACCCCGCGTTTCCCAAAGTCTTCTGAGAAAAATGGTACTTCACTTGTGTGGGTCAGCCTAGTGCCTGCGTCAGGAAACGGCACAAAACAGAACGTGGTCGCGCCTCAATTTCGCAGTGAAAAATGGCCCTTTTTTTGCAAAGTGCCTAGCTGTAGTTTTTTAACCCTAGCTCTGCCGACACCTAGGGAAAACTAGCAAACCTATACATTTATGAAAACTAGACACCCAGGGGAATCCAGGATGGGGTGACTTGGCTGCTTCCCACCAGCTTCTGTTACCCAGAATCCCTTGCAAACCTAACAAATTGTCAAAAAAACAAATTTTCTCCAAATTTCTGTGGTGGAAAGTTCTGGAATCTGCATGTATCCACAAATTTCCTTCCACCCTGCGTTCCCCAAAGTCTTCCGAGGAAAATGGTATCCCACTTGTGTGGGTCGGCCTAGTGTCTGGGGCAGGAAACGGTGCAAAACGCAACGTGGTCTCACCTCAATTTCGCAGTGAAAAATTACCCTTTTTTGGCAGTGACTAGCTGTACTTTTTGAACCGTAGCTCTGCCGGCACTTAGTGAAACCTAGCAAACCTATACATTTTTGAAAACTAGACAGCCAGGGGAACCCAGAATAGGGTGATTTGACTGCCTCCCACCAGGTTCTGTTACCCAGAATCCCTTGCAAACCTAAAAAATTGTCAAAAAAATCACATTTTATCCACAATTCTGTGGTGGAAAGTTCTGGAATCTGTGTGGATCCACAAATGTCCACTCACCCTGCGTTCCCCAAAGTCTTCTGAGAAAAATGGTACCTCACTTGTGTTGTTCGGCTTGGTGCCCGCGACAGGAAATGGTGCAAAACGCAACGTCGTCACACCTCAATTTCGCAGTGAAAAATGACCCTTTTTTGGCAAAGTGCCTAGCTGTAGTTTTTTAACCCTAACTCGGGAACACCTTGGGAAACCTAGCAAACCTATACATTTCTGAAAACTAGGCACCCAGGGGAATCCAGGATGGGGTGACTTGACTGCCTCCCACCAGGTTCTGTTACTCAGAATCCCTTGCAAACCTAATAAATTGTCAAAAAAACAACGTTTTTCCCCACATTTCTGTAGTGGAAAGTTCTGGAATCTGCTTGTCCACAAATTTCCTTCCACGCTGCGTTCCCCAAAGTCTTCCGAGAAAAATGGTACCCCACTTGTGTGGGTCGGCCTAGCGCCTACAACAGGAAACGGTGCAAAACACAACGTGGTCACGGCTAGGCGCGCAATGAGGACAGCAGCACCCGGGTAGAGCTCCGCGCTGAGCTTCCCCTTCCCCGGGCTAATTATCCGATATTTATCATCGGAACTGCCTGAAACTGCAGGCGGACCACCAACCAGCCATTCTCGGCATTCTGGCCGACTTTCGCTTTTGAGGACCACCACCAAAGCACCGGACTTTCCTGAGGCTCCCTGGCGGGACTCGTTGCCACGCGACCGGCGAGGGAATCTACGAGAGGCCGGGGACTGGGCCGTGCGTCTGGGCCTCGCCACGCGGCCTGCGATCCGGACTCGCCTGCATCTGCTCTTAACGAGACACGGACCTCGGGGCCCCCCGGACAGTTCGATCCCTGCACCCCCTTCCCCCCCTGCTGGAGTGGAGCCGCGCGCAGTTGCCTGGCAAGACGCGGTGGCATCGCAGGTGAGCTGGGAGTCCTACACTGACGGTGGCCCGGGCCAGAGCCGTGGATGCCGAGCTGTCTGCTCGCGCACTGCGCAGTGGATCGACCGGGGAGATCCTGAAGCCGCTCGGTCGGCAGAGGCGACAGCGGAAGCCCGAGGCGGAGGCTCACTGTCTGGGCCCCACGGTGAGGCCCGAGGCGGCGGCCGCGCACCAGGCCTTGGACCCGAGGACTGCCTGGGTTCGCTAGCGGCTGCCTCTCTTCCCCCACAGCGGAACAGTCACGGGAGACCTGGCCTGTCGGTACCCGGCGGAGCGCTACAATGAGGCGGACGGCGCCCGGATTTGTGGTGCGGTCGGCGAGCCGACTGCCCGAACACCTGCGGAGTCGCAGCCGGAGCTCATAGAGCCGACCGGGGGCAGGGGTAAGAGGGCCCCATCTGCCTGATACAGAGAGAAGGCTACGACCCCCCTCCTACTGGCACTCCCTCCACTGGCGAACCCGGTGCCGCTCAGAGGGGCTGATCTTCATGGCGAACAGCACACACCGGCTGTGCCCACGTGCTGACAGTGCTCATACCCCACCGGACCCAACGCCCCCTCGCTGGACGACTTGCGTGGGGGGGAGCACTACTGGATTGGTGCCCCCGCTTCCCCGTCTAGATCCTCGTGCAACAGGCAGACCCGCGAGGCACAGTGCCGGCTGGTTGCAGGACTTCGAGGCACGGCCCCAACTTTAAGGAAGCGGGGGACTGCATGGGGCGGACATTGTGGGCCCGGAACGATTGCAGAACCGAACACTCTTTTGGGGCCACTGAGCCACAGCTGCACTACTCTACGCGGTCAGTTGACAGTAAACATTAGCCGCAGTTTGATAACCCCGGACTCCCCGGCAACCACGAGCCGCAGGCTGACCCCCCCACTGGCCTAGAGAGGACCTGAGGCCCCTGCACCTGTGGGATCAAGCTCACCTGAGGGCTCGGCTAACAGCGGGAATCGCACAACACCCGGGATTGGGATTGGCGGCTTGCCACAACGCACCACTACACGGGCCCACCACTCACGTTGGAGACGCACAGGGGGCAAGTTGCACTGCCCCGCGGCGACAGACACCGGGAACACCTCCCTGTGCCCTAACAACACTACTAGACCTGGAGACGACGGTTGCCCCGTCCCCTGGCTTCACCGCTGGTGGAGTCACCTCGCACATGTCCGGAGGGATGAGAACCCGCACTGGTACCGGAGGAGCCCCGCCGAAGGGAAAATCTGACAAGTCATTACACAAGATGGCGGCTGACCAAGTCACCTCACGGTTGGATAACATGCTCGCTGCCATGGAACGCTTGGAACAGTCCCTCCAACAGACCAGGACGTCCCTGGAATCTAAGATAGACAGTGTCGCCATAGACCTCACCCACCTGCGGGACGACCACAAGAAACTGGCCGATCGGACTAAGATGCTGGAGGGAACGGTGAACGACCTTGGCCCCGCAGTCTCACAAACTGACAAACAAGTACAAGATCTCCTGAACAGGGTAGAATTCCTGGAAGACCGTGCTGAGGATGCGGAAGGGAGGGCGAGACGCAACAACATCAGACTCGTCGGAGTCCCGGAAAAATGGGAAGGCGCCCGACCGACTCAACGTGTAGAAGACTGGTTGCGTGAACTATTACCTGAGGACACACTCTCGCCACAGTATCGTGGTAGAACGAGCGCATCGTGTACCCACGAGACCTCACACTACCGGCTCCAACCCGAGGCCGCTGCTTTTCAGGGTCCTGAACTACCGTGACAGAGACACTATTCTAAGGGAAACCAGGCGGCTCGGGGAAGTCCGAATCGACAACACCACGGTAATGTTCTTCCCGGACTACACCATACAGGTACAACGCCAACGCCATGATTTCCTGGAAGTGAAGCGCCGACTACGTGAGGCAGGCCTCAAGTACTCCCTACTCTTCCCGGCAAAACTGAGAGTGGTGGTACGAGACAAAACATACTTCTTTAACAACCCTGAGGAGGTAAGCGACTGGCTCGATAGCGGAACAGACACAGTGCCGAGAAATGCACAACATCCTGACACGCGGCCCCGAGGCCGTGGACCACGGCGCCGACGCAGAAACAGAGGCCGCACAAACGACCGCCCAGACGACGCGACACACCACTCCCCACCACTGGACCAAATGCTCCAGGAACAACGGGATGCACTCCGGAGAGTCTCCCAACTAAGCACTTCACCGACCTCAGACACTGTTCAAGCCACAAGCCCACAGATGGCTCAAAGCGATGATGAGGCTATCTATGGGATTCCAGACTCTCAACTATCGGTGGAGCTCCCGGCGGTCACGCCGCAAACGGCTGACATGCCCCATTGAAACACGACACATGCAACCAACGGATGGCGACAGGGCGGCGGCGGCGTGGCTAATAGACAGATAATAAATGGGATGCCACGGACACGGCTGCAGCTGAGGTTGTCCCTCGCCGCCCTGGAAACAGACGGAGAAGCCCTTGCGCAGTGAGTACTCACCCAGAGGTATGGACGCTGTGAAGGCGATGTGGGGGTGGGATTGTTACGTCATCCGCCATACAATTGGGAAGTACAGTTTGCTTCTCTCACTTATATGTACATAGACACCCGGTGGCCACACTACTGGTGAAGACATGGCCTATTTGCATGCCGCATTTGACTACATGGTGGGAATCGTTCGTAGTCCGGGGAAGGGCTACAGATTGACCTCACTTGATTGGACATTGAAGAACTGCCTTATTGATACCTAGCTCAAGCTGCCCCCCTAGACTTGAACGCTAATATTCCGCCCTCTTGGCGTGTTTGGACGGCGACATGTTCCGTTGCCGACCTTTTGGTATTTACTGCTGTTTAGCACTGTTAGTGAACCCTGTTACATTTCCCCTTTCCCACATCAGAGAATTGCCTATGCCCTTGATAGAAATGTCGGAGTCTGTGTCAGCGGGGGGTGGAGACGGGGAACCTTGTGGGAGTGGTCGCCTGGAGGGTGGGTGACAGGAGAGGCGGAGCCCTCTTACCGAGATAGTAGATATGGCTGAGATTAAGATTTGCACATGGAATGTGAGGGGAATACACACACCATCGAGACGTTACCAAATATATTCATATTTACGTCGCCATAAATTCCATGTAGTTTTGTTACAGGAAACACATCTAAACAAGACTGAGGTCCACGCGCTGCGTAGACGATGGCGCGGACAAATCTATGCCACCGAGTACTCCTCCTATGCCCGTGGGGCACTCATATGGATAAGGCCGGGCACTCCTTGGGCAGTCATGGATACACAGATAGACGCGGGAGGTCGATACGTGATAGTGAGGGGCAGGCTTGATGGGCACCCGGTAGTACTTGCATCCATATACTCCCCTAACACTGATCAGGGTGGCTTCCTTGACTGCCTCTCCACGGTACTGGCACCCTGGCATGGCCTTCCGTAGATCCTTGGAGGCGACTATAATTGTGTCCTGGACATACACTTAGACAGGTCCACTGCTTCCCCACCTAACGCTCAGGCACACGTCACCACGAAGGCTCTCCTTAACTGGGCCCAACAATGGCGCCTACAAGACGCATGGAGGACTCGCAACCCCACGACACGCGCATATTCCTACTGGTCAGGCGCACATACACTACATGTCCTCTTGGACAGGTACATGGTTTCCCCCGATCTCCTTCCATTAGTACTAGACTCCCAATACATGGGCCGTACCCACTCAGATCATAACCCTCACACACTGATCACTGCATGGGACGTCCCACCTCCTCCCATTCCCACCTGGCGCCTCCAACCAGACCTCTTACTTGACGCGACATTCCGAGAATCCTTGCTTACGCAATCAGCCCAATACTTTGAACTCAATACTGGCACGGCGTCCTCTCCCCAAACCGAATGGGATGCTTTCAAAGTGGTGACACGGGGGCTCTGCCTGGGAACACAGGGACACATGAGACGCCAAATTGAGCGAGACCTGACGTGACTGGAATCAGAACTGCTGGACCTCGAATGCCCTGCGGGGGGGGGGTGCGAACGCCCGACTGACTGCAGCTAAGGCAGAACATGACCGCCTACTAGACCGTCTGAGAAGTGTCAACTTTGCGGCGCACTCTGCTCGGGTCCACGGACGAGGTGACAGACCAGGCAAACTGCTGACCTGGCTGATCGAACGGGAAGACCGATCTTCCCCAATATCGACCATACAGGCCGGAGATGGCAGATCGCTATACTCTCAGCGCCAAATACACGAGGCATTCACGGATCATTACACAGGCCTATACCACTCCCGACTCCATGTCCCATTACCTGCCATCGCGGACTATCTCTCTACCATACATTTACCTAACCTAACGACGGCACAACAGGATGACCTCGGAGCGCCACTAGATCCCGAGGAGCTCCGTGACACCATCTTTAACCTCTCGAATGGTAAGACTCCAGGTCCGGACGGCTTACCGGCCGAGTTCTACAAGGCCGCCTCGGACGTCCTGATCCCACACCTGGTGAGGATGTACTCCGCGGCTGTCGATGACTTCACCTTACCCCCAACCCTTAACGAGGCGACCCTTGTCTCCTTACTGAAACCTGGCAGAGATGGCACACAGATGGGCTCTTACCGCCCTCTCGCACTTCTGAATACAGACTACAAAATCCTTGCCTCCGCACTTGCCCGCAGGCTGGCCCCTATGGTTCCTGCGTTGGTACATCAAGACCAAAACGGGTTTGTACCGACGAGACACACATCCCACAATATCCGACGACTATTTCGCTTGCAGGAGTACGCCACTAGACAATGGCCACGAGCAGGATGCCTTGTACTAGACCTGGAGAAGGCGTTTGACTCGGTGGAGTGGCCCTACCTGCGAGCGGTCTTGGAGAAGTTCGAGCTAGGAGATGACTATCTGACTATGGTCGGCCTCTTATACCGCAAGCCCACGGTCCGAGTCCGCACTGGAGCATTACTCTCTGACCCCATTCGAGTACAGAGAGGCACCAGGCAGGGTTGCCCACTGTCGCCCCTACTGTTCTCCCTAGCAGTGGAACCCCTGACTACGAAGCTCCGGTCACAGGGAGCTAACTGGGGAGTACCGTTGGCGGACGGACTACATGTAGTGTCCCTATATGCTGATGACCTGCTCTTATACGTCAGGGACCTAACTAACGTCCCAGACTCCCTCGCTACCATCTTCGGCACCTTTGAGGAAATGTCGGGATTACGAGTAAACTGGGCCAAATCGGGGGCCTACTCCTTCAGCCCAAACGTTCCCGAATGTGACATACACATCGGGGGTGGGAGGTTGCAGTGGTACCCCAGCACGTTCCGATACCTTGGGATAAACATCTACCGAGACCCAATGGACATCTTGGAAGGAAATCTGATGAGGGCGATCGCCTCTACCAGAGCACAGGTGGGGTTCTGGAATACACTACCGCTCAATGTCCCTAGTCGCATAGCCTTGGCTAAAATGATAGTCCTACCGCGGCTGTTATACTACTTTGCGAATGTACCAACCTATGTACCTACCCGGGTGTTCCGAGACCTCGAGGTCCTGCTGCGGAACCTGATTTGGAACAAAGGTCGGCCTCGGGTCGGGACTAGCAGTTCCAAACATGGAGTTATATTACCTAGCAGCACAAATGCAGTGGGTGTCAGGCTGGCTAGGTGGTAAGAACCTGGGCGACACGGCAACGGATACCACCGTTTGGTCCCTGTTCCAGATTCAAGTACTATTCCACCCGCTGACTCGAACTCCCCGACCGCCGCAACTATTGCTCGCAGTGGCACGCAGATGCTTCCTCCGCTGCTTGCGTCTAACATGAGCAACGACGCCATATGCGCCGATATTGCCGCTGTTGGGCACCCCGACAACGGCAGGGACCCTGACCACTGTAAAGTTGGATAGCTGGATCACCGCGGAGGTGGAGACGATGGGCGACCTTTACTCTGACGGCGCCCTCCTGCCCTTTGCAGCCCTCGTAAGGGATACATCCCTCCCGGCTGGGCAGTTCCTAACACACGCGTCCCTCGTTCACGCGTTGACCACCGCATGGGGAGACATGTCTAGAGAGCCACCAACACATCACTTCATACAGTACTTACATGTCATGAGCAACGGCACTCACATTATTCATTGGTTAACGCAAGCACTCCTCCTACACACACCCCCGGCAACTGCACACCTGAGGGAAAAATGGGCGACAGACAGAGGGCGGGACTGGACAGACAAAGAGTGGACTATGATCCTAGCTGGTCCAGTGAACATCCCCCGCAGCCCTCGCTTCAAAACTATACAATTTTATATACTGCACCGCGCGTACCTCACCCCTGACAAGATAAATAAGTACTTTTCAGCCACAGACACTGCCTGCAGCCGCTGCTCTCTTCTAGGTGCGGATCTCCTCCACATGCTCTGGCTCTGTCCCGCCCTCCAGCAGTACTGGGATGGAGTGACAATGTTACTCCGACATTGCACTAAGGAACAGGTACCGAGCACATGGGAAGCCTGTATATTGGGTTTGTACAAGCGCACGCGCCTAAATAAGGTCCAGACTAGATATTGGGATAATGGACTTATCACAGCCAAAAGACTACTTGCCAAGCAATGGAAGGCAGCCACACCCCCACACCTCCGACACTGGTGTCTGTCGCTGACAAACTGGGCACGGGCTGAGAGCTCTGTCCTGAAGCGGGAAGAGACGGCAGGGCTCAGAAAATTCCCCATTGCACAACAATGGGAGGACATACTACACTCCTTCCTGCAGAAATGTACGGAACAGGGAATTACGTGAAAAATTATGTGCTGCCACACCCACTCCCTGATACGAATTCCTGCAAACCGCACATGATACACCATACACCATCCAACTGACCATTCGGCTCAACCCACTGTCTGCCATGTGCTCTCCTGTCTCATACTGACGACTACTTGCCACACTCCTGGACACACACCGCCACATGTGACGCTGCGACAGAAGCCCGGGCTCCTTGCCGGAATACCACACCCGCCGAACACTCGTGGGCTCCCCCCCCCCCTAATGGCTCCAACACACGGACAGCTTGCATTTTCCCGTGCCCCCCCCGGTCCTCCGCCTGCCTACCCCGTGAGACACGATTAACACGCTGATTCCGACCTCCACCCCCTCGACGATATGGCAAACTCTGCACACACCTGCTCCCACCTACCTCCTGTATAACCCATGTCCCTGTTTTGTAGTTAGTTGTTGATTTGGTTTCATCTCCCCTTAGACCATGTCCGTACACATACAACTCCATGCTTCATACCATTTTGCGCCACAAGGCGCCCTCGGGTGAGACAGCTGAAGCTTGGGCACCTCGCCTGGGCGCTAAGATGCAGAACAGCTCTTTCCAACGGAATGGATGCACAAGGCGGTTATGCGCCCCACACGCGCTTAGTCGCTGATCACCCTCATCACTCATTCATATGACATCAGGCCCGTCTGAATGTTGACCCATACTGAGACACTCACCAATGATGCACATTAGACGTAGCGGGCACGACTGCCACCGCTGCTGCTGATGTGGGTGGGTTTGGCACAGCCACTTTGATCCACTGACTTTATACAGGAAAACCCATAGACCGCACACTTACTAGGCAATAAATGTATACATGACTATGGTGTTAAGTGAAGTACTGATATACGCTGCTGGACCCCAGGGTTGTCTGCCTTGAAGCTGTGTTCGCTTACCCTATCTACCACAATGTTCATTATCTGCAGCTGGCCCGACTGGGTTGTAAGCTATGATGCTGTGTACACTGTATGTTGGACAATAAAGGTCTTTTTGAAAAAAAAAAAAAAAAACACAACGTGGTCACACTCACACCTCAATTTTGCAGTGAAAAATGACCCTTTTTTGGCAGAGTGCCTAGCTGTAGTTTTTTAACCCTAGCTCTGCCGAAACCTAGGGAAACCTAGCAAACCTATACATTTCTGAAAACTAGACACCCAGGGGAATCGAGGATGGGGTGACTTGACTGCTTCCCACCAGCTTCTGTTACCCAGAATCCCTTGCAAACCTAAAAAATTGTCAAAGAAACGCATTTTCTCCAAATTTCTGTGGTGGAAAGTTCTGGAGTCTGCGTGTATCCACAAATTTCCTTCCACCCTGCATTCCCCAAAGTCTTCCGAGAAAAATGGTATCCCACTTGTGTGGGTCGGCCTAGTGCCTGCGACAGGAAACGGTGCAAAACGCAACGTGGTCTCACCTCAATTTCGCAGTGAAAAATGACCCTTTTTTGGCAAAGTGACTAGCTGTACTTTTTGAACCGTAGCTCTGCCGGCACTTAGTGAAACCTAGCAAACCTATACATTTCTGAAAACTAGGCACCCAGGGGAATCCAGGATGGGGTGACTTGACTGCCTCCCACCAGGTTCTGTTACCCATAATGCCTTGCAAACCTAACAAATTGTAAAACAAACACATTTTCCCCACATTACTGTGGTGGAAAGTTCTGGAATCTGCCTGGATCCACAAATGTCCACCCACCCCGCGTTCCCCAAAGTCTCCCGAGAAAAATGGTACCTCACTTGTCTTGGTCGGCCTTGTGTCCACGACAGGATACGGTGCAAAACGCAACGTGGACACACCTCCATTTCGCAGTGAAAAATTACCCTTTTTTGGCAAAGTGCCTAACTGTAGTTTTTTAACCATAGCTCTGCCGGCATCGAGAGAAACCTAGCAAACCTATACATTTTTGAAAACTAGACATGCAGGGGAATCCAGGATGGGGTGATTTGACTGCCTCCCACCACATTCTGTTACCCAGAATCCCTTGAAAACCTAAACAATTGTCAAACAATTCACATTTTCCCCACATGTCTATGGTGGAAAGTTCTGGAATCTGCATGGATCCACAAATTTCCTCCCACCCAGTGTTTCCCCAGGTCTCCCAATAAAAATGGTACCTCACTTGCGTGGGTGGGTCAAGGACCCGTGACAGGCAAGGTCCCAAAACCTTTTGAGGCGACATCAAAATTACCTATCACAAACCAACCTGGTTTTGCAAGGGGGGTCCCATGAGTTTTTGGCCCAGGGCTCGGTGGCCATCTAGGGAAACCTACCTAACTCACACATTTTTGGAAACTAGACACCTGGGGGAGTCCAGCGAGGTATGGCTTGCATGGGTCCCTCATCATTCTCCTACCCAGAATCCACTGCAAACCTCAAATTTTACTGAAAAATTCACCTTTTTCTCACATTTCTGTGTGGTAAAGTTCTGGAAGCTGCGTGGATCCACAAATTTCCTCCCAATCAGCGTTCCCCCAGGTCTCCCTTTAAAAATGATACCTTACTCGCGTGGGTCGGTCAAGTACCCGCAACATGCAAGGGCCCAAAACCTATTGAGGCAACATCAAAATAAATGATCTATCACAAAACAACCTGGTTTTGCAAGGGGGTCACCTGGGTTTTTGTCCCCGGGCTCGGTGGCCATCTTGGGAATCCACCAAACCCAAACATTTCTGAAAACTAGACACCCGGAGGAGTCCAGCGAGGTACGGCATGCGTGGGTCCCCCAAAGTTCAGATGGGGGCAGAAAGGCTGTAATTTGTGTGGGGGAGAGGGGGGGGGGCATTGGCAAGCCCATTTTGGGCAGCCCCCACCCTAATTCAGATTTTCCCCAAAATATCCCTGGCTTCTAGTGGGCTTTTTGCCCCTCCGGGGGTGCAGATTGGGGGCTACTGACCCCATCTGCCCCCCAGGGGGCGCAGAAAGGCTGTAATGGTTGTGCGGGGGTGGGGGCATTGGCGTGCCTGTTTCGGGCAGCCCCCACCCTAAAAAGAAGTGCACCCAAAAAAACCCTTGTGCATAGTGGGATTTCTGCCCCCCCCCGGGGGGGGGCGAATTGGGGGCTACTGCTGTAATGGTGCCGGGGGTGGGGGCATTGGCATGCCCGTTTCGGGCAGTCCCCACCCTAAAAAAAGTGCCCCAAATAAGATCCCTGGTGTATAATGGGCTTTCTGCCCCCCGGGGGGGGGGCAGATTAGGGGCTACTGCCCCATGTGCCCCCCAGGGGGGGCAGAAGGACTGAAACATTTTAATATCTTTATGGGGAGGAGTAAAGGCCCTTGCCCAAGGGGCCGCTCCACCCTCCCTAGTGGGTGGATCCCTGCTTGGGGATCGCCCTCCTGGGGCGATCCCCAAGTTTCAGTTTTGGTTTGTGTTCAATGACGACAGCGCACTGATCGTCATTGAACAGAAACCAGGGAGGGGGCCTCGGGAGCTGGGAAAGCTCTTCCCGAGCTCCCAAGGTCACAGGGGAGAAAAGGAAATCCCTCTGCTGTCTGCAGCAGAGGGATTTCGTGCCCCTGGCCTCATGACGGAATGGTTCCGTCATGAGCACAGGGGCACCGATGCTCATGACGGAACCATTCCGTCGTGAGCATCGAAGGGGTTAAAGAGGTTCCAACGCATAACACAAAACATAAAGGTAATGGCGCTTGTTTTTATGGTTGACCGTCGGCCTGGTGGGGAAGTTTGAATCTACTGACCATCCAGTCACCCTGTCTCGTCACTACACTGCACTGCACCAGCTGACCTTTTTGTGGGTGTGCCCTCCTGCTAGTGGACTCTGATTTCTTTGTTCATGCGGGTTCGTATGGGCCTAGGAACTCCCTCTGTTGGGTTTCTTCCATGGGGCGTTTACTAACGCTATGTTGTCGGCTCCTCTAAGGTATGTCACCCAGTTCAGCCACCCCTTGAACGTGGCTTTGGCCGTGTCCTTCCATTTGGCGAGCACTGTTTTGGCTGCAGTCATTAAGAGGAAGTCTAGGAGGTTTCTGTCTTGTTGTGTGGCTATATCTGCCGTTAAGAGTGCAGTGGTGATTGTGGCAAATTCTTCTTTTAGTGTACAGTCTAAGGCCTTATTTATGTATGCGAAGACTTTTTTCCAGAACTTTCTAACCTTAACACAGTGGAATACAAGGTGCTCCAGGTCTCCCTTTTCTGAGTCACAGTTCTAGCATCGGTCGTTTTCTCTAAGTCATATCGACGCTAAGCGTGCTGGGGTCCAGTATTGTGCAATAACCAGTATTTCGTCTGCGTTAACACTGGGGAGATCATGTTTTTCGATGGGGACGCCCAGAGGGTGTGTAACTCTTGCTCGGTGAGTGTGGTGTCTAGTTGGGTTTCCCAGTATCTGGTGTTCTTGTTGTCAAGTTTTGAGGAGCCAGGGTGGAGGAGTTTGTATAAGTAGGACACCTGGTGGCCCACTTTGTTTAGGTTCTCCATATACTGAATGATCGAGGGTTTGTGCTTTGTTATTTTTGATTTTGCTATGGCTGTTTTGATTAGGAGGAAGTTGTAGAGTTCTATGTCTGGGAGGTTATGTCGCGTTTTAAGGTTGTTGAAATTGCAAGGCTTCCCCTTGCCTTCCAGATGTGCAGGGAATGAGAACGCTAGCCTTTTCCATGATTCTATATCTAGGGGTTTTCCTCTGTATTTAATCTTGGGGTTTGCCCATAGGGATTCCCAATTTAAGTTTTTGATGCTGTGTTTATGTTTCTGGTTTACTTTCAGAAGTGCGTGTCTTGTGTTTTTAAGTATTGTTTTATTCTTTTGTTCCTGCTTGTTAGCGATGAGGAGACCCATAGGGTCGGTGTTGTTTAGAATGGCCTTCTTAATGGAGAGCCAGGTTGGCGTGTATTCCTGGTTTCGTAGTATCCAATAAATGGTCTTTTAAAAACCTGTGAAGTACTCGGGTGCAGCTGCGATAAAACGCCAGACCAGCCAGCCCACAGCAGCTCATGGACTGTCTGTGTGTGTGGGAGGAGGCTGTCTCAGCCCGGGCTAACACACACGAGGGGGGCCTGAAGAACTTTGAGCCCTATGGGCTGTCATGTGGTAGCATACTTGTCCATTCTTAATCACTTCTGAGCTACTGCTCCACCTGTGTTGGGGTTGTGGACACTCCCAGTATCCTGTGACTGCATTGTGCTATCCTTGGCAGAGCTGTGGGCACTCTCTGACTCCTGGTGCTTGTTGCTTTGGTCTATTTGAGAGCACGAGCGCCCACTGTGTGCACTGTGTTCCGTCCAGCGGTGCCTCTTCAGCTGCAGTGAGTGCGTTCCTCGCACCTGCTAAGAAGAGTCGGGTAAAGGTGGAAAAAGAAAGCAAACGCAGAGCGACCATCTTAAATACCCCAAACTGTAAACCTCTGTATTTGTAAAGTGCATACTAATCACCCGTAAGGGTCTCAAGGCGCTTGGGGACATCGGGGAGATTAGGTGAGCTATTGCCCAGAGTCACATAATGCTGAGCTGAGCGCCTCCAGCACTGGGGATCGAACCGTGAGCCCTGCACTCAGGAGTAAGCCACTCTGGCCACTGCGTCACACTGACCCAGTGCTCCAAGCAAACCTTGTGAGAAGTGGTGATGTGGGGTAGGTTAAGAAAGAAAAACACCGGAGTATGACCCATAAACCACGTTGAGATCTGGGTAAGTATACGAAAAGAAGCAACAATATCTCAACTGGTATCATTAGGGGAGTCAGTTCAACCAGTATGTAAAATACAAGTTTTTCAAATGTGCACATGGCATCATATAGTTAAATATATGATGCCATGTACACATTTGAAAAACTTGTTGAGAGTCCCCCTCTTTCCTTCCTTGTGATGTATTTTACATACTAGTTGAACTGACTCCCCTAATGATACCAGTTGAGATACTGTTGCTTCTTTTCGTGGGGTAGGTTAAGACACTGTTCAGGCAGTCACGTGGCCAGCACTGGAGCTGTATCTGCCAAGATGGGAATGTTGCTGACAGAAACATGTTTATTTTGATCAACAATAGGATTGGACTCCTGTTTTTTGCGACCCCTGGCCTTAGAGGTGACAAAATCAGTGCCTGTAACACTGTGGCAGCTCGTCCTTATGCACGTAGGTTGGGGCTCCACTCTCTTTGTTTTTTCTCCATTTTTTTTATTAAACTAATAATGAATAATTTATAATGTATAATTATCCACTATTAATGTAATACAAAATGGAGTACTATTTTATGGAATATAACCTTTCTTGGGTGCTGCGATAAGTAATAAATGCTTTAAAATGTATGTTGTGTGCGTACTTGCGGGTGATTGTGTATTTAAATGAGACAGAGAGTTTGTGTAAGTGTGAATGTGCGTGTGATTGTGTGTGTGAAATTGAGGGTCAAAGGGTGTGTGATGTCACTTACGCTACCCCTTGCTATTTGGTGAACTGATGTTCATGTCTATGGCCAGACCTAAAAAAAGAATCTTTCAACCAACCGTGATGATTGAGCCTAGTGAATGCACAGGAAGTGAAAGGTCATCTCAACCCAGGAACTCAAGTGTGTATTTGTTTGCTGCAGGACACACTACGCTAAGGCTTCATTGCACAAGGTTTGTTACATGGTTACTTGGGCAGAAAATGGACACTTCAGGGCTGTGTAAAGCTTGTGCACACCCACCAACAAGTGAATCTATGGCTATTCTAAAACTTTTTTCTCAGGCCATTCCCACCGTGCCAAAAGGCAGATATTTACTCTTGCAAAGGGCAGAGGTATACACATGTGGAAAAACTTCCAAAAATTGGTGGTAAAGTGGGAGAAGTAGTTTCACCACTTGAATAAATATTTTCTAAGTGGAGAAAAACACACTTAACTGCTAGGTACATATGAGGGAAATTCCCAATCGTGAAAACGAATTAACATATGCAATGGCATCACAGGAAGTGATGCCATACAACCCTTGCCAGTGTCAGCACAGGAAGTACTAACAGTAAAATGATTAAGAAAAATAAAAATATACGTAAAATTTATAGAACAGCAATCTTTTACTAAAGTAGGCTTGCGACTTACAAAAGTATTGTATCATATTATATTGCAACATTTATAAGGCATTTACTACTCCTATATGGCATTCTGAAGCGGTTTCCTACATGAGTTGCATGTCAAACCGTATAGGGTGTTTGGTTGAAATGGTATTGTCTTTGTTTTGATCCTGTGTGGGAAGTGTTGCCATGTCGTGCGTGAGGATCACCATGGTGTGGTTATCCTGCAGCCGCGGTCTGTGCAGTTAAGAGGTGGGGGTATTCCAACGTATGACAGCGAGGGAAAATTAAATAAATAATAATTTTTTCCTTGTGGTCGTATGTCGAAAACCCTCCCACCGGGCCCCGCCGCTCTTACCTGCACCGACTGCGGCTGTTATCCGGTTATGAGTGCAGTGTGATTGAAGGAGAGGAGCAGATGTCTAATATGCCAAAGAGGCTCCTCCAATCATAATGAAGGATCTGTAGGAGGGCTTTCTTTATGGTGGGATCACTTCCGGAAATCTTTACAACTCCCTGGAGCTGCTCTTCACACCACAGACCTCTGACTGCGGCCATATTTAGAGTTCAGTTTATTTAGTTCATTTTAATTAGGGTGGGGTCTGCCCAAAATGGGCATGCCAATGCCCCCACCCTAATAAAAATTTGCCCAAACAAATCCCTGGTGTCTAGTTGGCTTTTTGCCCCCCCGGGGGGCATATTGGGGGCTACTGCCCCATCTGCCCCCCAGGGGGGGCAAGACGGCTGTAATTGTTGCGGGGGAGGGGTTGGGGGCATGGGCATGCCCGTTTTGGCCAGCCCCACCCTATTTCAAATTTGCCGCCAAAAAAATCCCTGTCGTCTAGTGGACTTTTTGCCCCCTCTGGCGGGGCAGATTGAGGGCTAATGCCCCCATCTGCCCCCCAGGGGGGATTGGCAGAAAGTCCACTAGACGCCAGGGAGTTTTTTGGGCACATTTTAATTAGGGTGGGGGCTGCCCAAAACGGGCATGATAATGCCCCAAACCTAATTAAAATTTGCCCAAAAAATCCCTGGCCTCTACTTGGTTTTTGCCCCCCCTGGGGGGCAGATTGGGGGCTAATGCCCCCATCTACCCCCCGGGGGGGCAGAAAGGCTGTAATTTTTGTGTGGGAGAGGTAGGGGCATTGGCATGCCCATTTTGGGCAGCCCCCACCCTAATTCAGATATGCCCCAAAATATCCCTGGCTTTTAGTGGGCTTTTTCCCCTCCGGGGGTGCAGATTGGGGGCTACTGCCTCCATCTGCCCCCTAGAAGGGCAGAAAGGCTGTATTGGTGGCGGGGTGGGGCATTGGCGTGCCCATTTCGGGCAGCCCCCCACCCTTAAAAAAAAGTGCACGCAATAAAAAATCCCTGGTGTATGGTGGGCTTTCTGCCCCCCCCGGGTGGCAGATTGGGGGCTTATGCCCCCATCTGCCCCCCAAGGGGGGCAGAACGGCTGTAATGGTGGTGGGGGTAGGGGCATTGACGTGCCTGTTTCGGGCAGCCCCCACCCTAAAAAGAAGTGCACCCAAAAAAATCCCTGGTGTATAGTGGGATTTCTGCCCCCCCGGTGGGGGGGCAAATTGGGGGCTACTGCCCTCATCTGCCCCCCAGGGGGCAGAAAGGCTGTAATGGTGCCAGGGGGTGGGGGCATTGGCGCGCCCGTTTCGGGCAGTCCCCACCCTAAAAAAAATGCCCCTAACAAAATCTCTGGTGTATAGTGGGCTTTCTGCCCCCGGGGGGGGGGCAGATTGGGGGATACTACCCCATCTGCACCCCAGGGGGGGCAGAAAGACTGAAACATTTTAATTTCTTTATGGGGGGAGTGAAGGCCCTTGCCCAAGGGGCCGCTCCCCCTCCCTGGTGTCTAGTCGGTGGATCCCTGCTTGGGGATCGCCCTCCTGGGGCGATCCCCAAGTTTCAGTTTCGGTGTGTGTTCAATGACGACAGCGTGCTGATCGTCATTGAACAGAAACCAGGGAGGGGGCCTCGGGAGCTGGGAAAGCTCTTCCCCAGCTCCCAAGGTCACAGGGGAGAAAAGGAAATCCACCTGCTGTCTGCAGCAGAGGGATTTCGTGCCCCTGGCCTCATGACGGACTGGTTCCGTCATGAGCACAGGGGCACCGATGCTCATGACGGAACCATTCCGTCATGAGCATCGAAGGGGTTAAAGAGGTTCCAACGCATAACACAAAACATTAAGGTAATGGCGCTTGTTTTATGGTTGACCGTCGGCATGGTGGGGAAGTTTGTATCTACTGACCATCCAGTCACCCTGTCTCGTCACTACACCGCACTGCACCAGCTGACCTTTTTGTGGGTGTGCCCTCCTGCTAGTGGACTCTGATTTCTTTGTTCATGGGGGTTCGTATGGGCCTAGGAACTCCCTCTGTTGGGGTTCTTCCATGGGGCGTTTCCTAACGCTATGTTGTCGGCTCCTCTAAGGTATGTCACCCAGTTCAGCCACCCCTTGAACGTGGCTTTTGCCGTGTCCTTCCATTTGGCGAGCACTGTTTTGGCTGCAGTCATTAAGAGGAAGTCTAGGAGGTTTATGTTTTGTTGTGTGGCTATATCCGCCGTTAAGAGTGCAGTGGTGATTGTGGCACATTCTTCTTTTAGTGTACAGTCTAAGACCTTATTTATGTATGGGAAGACTTTTTTCCAGAACTTTCTAACCTTAACACAGTGGAATATAAGGTGCTCCAGGTCTCCCTTTTCTCAGTCACAGTTCTAGCATCGGTCGTTTTCTCTAAGTCATATCGATGCTAAGCGTGCTGGGGTCCAGTATGTTTGGTGCAATAACCAGAATTTCGTCTGCGCTAACACTGGGGAGATAATGTTTTTCGATGGGGACGCCCAGAGGGTGTGTAACTCTTGCTCGGTGAGTGTGGTGTCTAGTTGGGTTTCCCAGTATCTGGTGTTCTTGTTGTTAAGTTTTGAGGAGCCAGGGTGGAGGAGTTTGTATAAGTGGGACACCTGGTGGCCCACTTTGTTTAGGTTCTCCATATACTGAATGATCGAGGGTTTGTGCTTTGTTATTTTTGATTTTGCTGTGGCTGTTTTGATTATGAGGAAGTTGTAGAGTTCTATGTCCGGGAGGTTATGTCGCATTTTAAGGTTGTTGAAAGTGCAAGGCTTCCCCTTGCCTTCCAGATGTGCAGGGAATGAGAACGCTAGCCTTTTCCATGATTCTATGTCTAGGGGTTTTCCACTGTATTTAATCTTGGGGTTTGCCCATAGGGATTCCCAATTCAAGTTTTTGATGCTGTGTTTAAGTTTCTGGTCTACTTTAAGAAGTGCGTGTCTTGTGTTTTTAAGTATTGTGTTATTCTTTTGTGCCTGCATGTTAGCGGTGAGGAGATCCATAGGGTCGGTGTTGTTTAGAATGGCTTTCTTAATGGAGAGCCAGGTTGGCGTATATTCCTGGTTTCGTAGTATCCAATAAATGGTCTGTTAAAAACCTGTGAAGTACTCGGCTGCAGCTGCGATAAGACGCCAGACCAGCCAGCCCACAGCAGCTCATGGACTGTCTGTGTGTGTGGGAGGAGGCTGTCTCAGCCCAGGCTGACACACACAAGGAGGGACTGAAGAACTTTGAGCCCTATGGGTGTTGCGCCTGTCATGTGGTAGCATACTTGTCCATTCCTCATCACTTCTGAGCTACTGCTGTTGGGGTTGTGGACACTCCCAGTATCCTGTGACTGCATTGTGCTATCCTTGGCAGAGCTGTGGGCACTCTCTGACTCCTGGTTCTTGTTGCTTTGGTCTGTTTGAGAGCACGAGCGCCCACTGTGTGCACTGTGTTCCGCCCAGCGGGTGCGTCTTCAGCTGCAGTGAGTGCGGTCCTCGCACCTGGTAAGAAGAGTCGGGTAAAGGTGGAAAAAGAAAGCAAACGCAGAGCGACCATCTTAAATACCCCAAGCTGTAAACCTCAGTATTTGTAAAGTGCAAACTAATCACCCGTAAGGGTCTCAAGGCGCTTGGGGACATCGGGGAGATTAGGTGAGCTATTGCCCAGAGTCACATAATGCGGAGCTGAGCGCCTCCAGCACTGGGGATCGAACTGTGAGCCCTGCACTCAGGAGTAAGCCACTCTGGCCACTGCGTCACACTGACCCAGTGCTCCAAGCAAACCTTGTGAGAAGTGGTGATGTGGGGTAGGTTAAGAAAAAAAAACACCGGAGTATGACCCATAAACCACGTTGAGATCTGGGTAAGTATACGAAAAGAAGCAACAATATCTCAACTGGTATCATTAGGGGAGTCAGTTCAACCAGTATGTAAAATAGAAGTTTTTCAAATGTGCACATGGCATGGCATCATATAGTTAAATATATGATACCATGTACACATTTGAAAAACTTGTTGTGTCTCCCTCTTTCCTTCCTTGTAATGTATTTTACATACTAGTTGAACTGACTCCCATAATGATACCAGTTGAGATATTGTTGCTTCTTTTCGTGGGGTAGGTTAAGACACTGTTCAGGCAGTCATGTGGCCAGCACTGGAGCTGTATCTGCCAAGATGGGAATGTTGCTGACAGAAACATGTTTATTTTGATCAACAATAGAATTTTTTTGGTTAAGAACCTTAATACTCTGCAACCAACTGGAATCAATGATAGAATTGAAATGTCATGTTTCTTATAGACTGTTATTTATATTGCACAACAACAGGTTGAATGTGGCTGACTCTACTCTCGATTGAATTTTGCAAATAGTCATTTTTCACATATAATTGTTTCTCATGTGTTGTTTTATGTTGGACACTAGAGTCGTTTTAACTTCATTGCACTGCTCCTCTAATGTTTACTGTACATCACGTCTATAGTCTTTCTTCAGAACACACATTCTCTTCTTTCACTTATGTTATTAGTATTCCAGACATACCATCCCTTTTCTATCTCTTACTACGTGATGGAACCCCTTAACCAATCCGAACACGGTTACGCCTTACCACGTGATCGGAATCTGTCTACACTGGAAATATGTTCCTCTGTCCCGGGTTATGCTATCTATGAGCACGTCACCTATATCTATCGCACTAACATTTCCACATCATCAAGTGACCTCCGTCACATCAGAACCGATCAACCTTTTTCCAGTTCCACCACGTGATCGGAACTATCAACCAACCCGACATCGCTAGACCGCACCACGTGATCGGAACTTGGTTTCATCACGTTTTTCGTCAATACTGTAATTATGTTCTATGGCTTCGTTTTCACAATATTGCTCAATACGTGACCTTTAATTCCCGAACACGCCACTAATATCGTTCGTACTAACATTTTTCACTTTTTCAACAGTGAGCACGTGACCGTGTCACATTCTAATAAGAATCCACCAGATAGGTTGATAAATCATTTCCTTGGCTTCCGCGTTCGGACCGCTGGTACTACACCTCACGCTCGATACTAACAGTAAGTCTCTTGTCCTGTACGCTATTTTTCGCACAGTGATGCCTTTACGTAGCACTTAGACTCTAGGCCCTTTCAGCTGTTTTACAATCTATCTTTATACCATTTTGGAATTTATCGCGTATTTTCTTTTGTTTTAATATTAATTTAGAGTGATCATTTTTTGCTGCATGATTCAATAACAAAAGTGTATTGAAATAGTTTTTCAGTTGAGCAAAACACAGTACAATTCCGGTTGTAACTTATGAATTTCCCTTTTGAATGCTAAGATCTTGTATGTTTCCTTTTCCAATAGGCCCCCGACGAAGGGTTTCCTGTATAGCCCGAAATGCATTGGGCATGATGTAATATTTTGGAGTTTTCATGAATTTAATGAATAACCCAATGGAACTGATTTTCACTAAAAATGAATTTTCTCATGAATAAAAACAATTATCAAGAACCTAACGCTTTGAAAAACCTTTTTTATGAAAACAAGATTGAAAAATTGTTTAATGTAAGGAGAAACCACACAGGTTTCATGTTAAAGGAGCGCACCCTTTGTGATCACGTGACCACATTTTCTACTCATATTATCAAGGCACTGACAGACACAGTGTTACAAGGACTGCGCCAACACGAGAATCTTTAATTATTCGCATTTGAAACTTAAGGAGCCCACGGAGATACAATCTAACTCATCACAGGAAGTGATGCCATACAACCCTTGCCAGTGTCAGCACAGGAAGTACTAACAGTAAAATGATTAAGAAAAAATATATATACGTAAAATTTACAGAACAGCAATCTTTTACTAAAACAGGCTTGCGATTTACAAAAGTATTGTATCATATTATATTGCAACATTTATATGGCATTTACTACTCCTATATGGCATTCTGAAGCGCTTTCCTACATGAGTAGCATGTCAAACCGTATAGGGTGTTTGGTTGAAATGGTATTGTCTTTGTTTTGATCCTGTGTGGGAAGTGTTTCCATGTCGTGTGTGAGGACCACCATGGTGTGGTTATCCTGCAGCCGCGGTCTGTGCAGTTAAGAGGTGGGGGTATTCCAACGTATGACCGCGAGGGAAATTTAAATAAATAATACATTTTTCCTTGTGGTCGTATGTCGGAAAAAAAAACACCGGGCCCCACCGCTCTTACCTGCACGGACTGCGGCTGTTATCCGGTTATGAGTGCAGCTATTAGCAGTCTGATGGAAGTAGAGAAGAGATGTCTAATATGCCAATAGGCTCCTCCAATCATACTGAAGGATCCGTAGGAGGGCTTTCTTTATGGTAGGATCACTTCCGGAAATCTTTACAACTCCCTGGAGCTGCTCTTCACACAGCAGGCCTCTGGCTGCGGCCATATTTAGAGTTCAGTTTATTTTCCCCCTCATCATTTAGTCTCCCGCGAGTGAAAGCTTAACTCATCCTCCACACGTGTAACTTTCACTCGTAATGAGTGAGATCTCTGGGTACATATTACAACAAACCAGATCAGCAACAGCTGCCCCTCATGCTATCTCCCTTCTATGTACTTAATCTGACATGTGCCACATACATGACCTAATCCATGTGACATGTCCAATGATTGTTTCAACAGTAAGATGCCTCCTACTTACTTTCAGCAATGTAGAGCCAAGTTTCGGGGGGAGCTAATACTTCCAGCAATGTGTCCTTGTATAATGTAACTGGTGCGCATGCAAAGTGCCTCAATACCTTCAGGTGGAGTTCGAGCGGTATAAAACTACAAACAACAAAGCTGAAGGTTGCTTTTCAGGAAATACATTCTCACACTGTGGCAGCAAAAGTAATTTGCAACTTTGAGGAATAGGCAGAGTGGAGATGCAGGGGTTCTAGAACGGGTGAAGAAACAACAAAACCTCTTCATCAAGTAAATGGTCTTTTAAAGGCCTGTGAAGCACTCGGGTGCGGCTGCGATAAGACGCCAGACCAGCCAGCCCACAGCAGCTCAAGGACTGTCTGTGTGTGGGCCCAGCAAGTCTCGGGCCGGGCTTACACACACAAGGAGGGGGGGAGGTGATTGAAGACCTTTCAGCCCTATGGGCGTTGCACCTGTCATGTGGTAGCATACGGGTCCATCCTTAATCACTTCTGAGCTGCTGCTCCACCTGTGTCGGGGTTGTGGACACTCCAAGTATCCTGTGACTGCATTGTGCTATCCTTGGCAGAGCTGGGGGCACATGGTCAGCGACTAGCTGCCGCCTCCCCCCCAATCCGGCACCCAATACCCAGGAACGTGGACACGAGACGTCTTTTACTTTTTGGAAGGCGGGCGCTAGTCGCCCGGCCGTATTTATTAAAGTATGAAATTAAAAAAGGTTTTAATTGCATAATCAACACTTTATACAAAAATTCTGCAGGACATTTAGGTACATCATCCTTAGCAACACGTTTGAGAGCCTGACTTTAACAAAACTCTAATACATGTTATTTTCCTAACTTATACTAAACATCCTCATCTAGAATTTTTGTACATTTCTGGCCATATGGCAGGGTCACTACCGGTGTCAGGTCCTACTAGCTGCGCCTCCCCTCTGGATGTGCGCATGCGCAGTGTTACCCCGGGAATTGCCCGGTCTACGCCCTGAACTCCATTTACCCACTAAAGGAGGGCCCTTACTCAGCGCCGGTGGCGTCGTGAGTCCACGCGCGCGGGGTGGCTACCAGCCTAAGGAAAGCGTGAACTACTCCTACCCGCGCTCCTTTGCTTTGTAGCATCCATTACCTTGCCCCTGGAGTTGTGGGAGTGGCCCGCAGGCCCCTCCCCCTGGGCGGGAACCTCCATAGGATGATGCCCGCCCCCTCAGACCTCAAATATGTGCTCACCGATAATGACCTTACCGCATGCCCCATACCTAATAAATACGACGACCTATGGGAAAAAATTCTAAAGGACAGCTACACTGGCTAATAAAACCGTATCAACGTATAGCTACAAAGGGAAAAAAGGCCTAAAGACACATAGCATTAAATACAGTTCACTTCAAACAGTATCAACGTATAGCTACAACGGGAAAAAAGGCCTAAAGACACATAGCATTACATACAGTTCACTTCAAACAGTATCAACGTATAGCTACAAAGGGAAAAAAGGCCTAAAGACACATAGCATTAAGTACAGTTCACCTCACACATGACTTGCTAAGAAGGGGAAAAAGTTCCTTAGACAAAAGCATCAGCAAAATACACCAACAGTTCCTCTCTATTACCCTGTGAGACCCGTGGACCGTACATCCAGAACTTACGCTTCAACCAGAGATAATAACTGCTACCAAACTTTTTGTTCCAAGGGATGGTGGGTGGGAAAACAAAGAAGCCCCGAGCGCGGGGCACACCGTTTCGGCGAGGGAGCGTCCAGGGACAAGGGGTCTCCTGGGCGCTCCCTATCTCTTTATTCCCGAGGGGCCAGGTGGCCCCTCCTCTAGCCCGCCCCCCCTGACCCGGACCCACTTCACAGGATCCGGGTCAAGGAGGCCGCCAGCCAATCGGCGGTGGGCCGCGCCCCCCAGGGCACGCCCCCACCGCCGAATGGCAACAAAGGAGACAGTGGGGGCGACGGTCGCCGCGCCGCCATGCGTGCGGGGGGGCCGAGGGCCCCCCCTTTTCACATGGTCAGCGACTAGCTGCCGCCTCCCCCCCAATCCGGCACCCAATACCCAGGAACGTGGACACGAGACGTCTTTTACTTTTTGGAAGGCGGGCGCTAGTCGCCCGGCCGTATTTATTAAAGTATGAAATTAAAAAAGGTTTTAATTGCATAATCAACACTTTATACAAAAATTCTGCAGGACATTTAGGTACATCATCCTTAGCAACACGTTTGAGAGCCTGACTTTAACAAAACTCTAATACATGTTATTTTCCTAACTTATACTAAACATCCTCATCTAGAATTTTTGTACATTTCTGGCCATATGGCAGGGTCACTACCGGTGTCAGGTCCTACTAGCTGCGCCTCCCCTCTGGATGTGCGCATGCGCAGTGTTACCCCGGGAATTGCCCGGTCTACGCCCTGAACTCCATTTACCCACTAAAGGAGGGCCCTTACTCAGCGCCGGTGGCGTCGTGAGTCCACGCGCGCGGGGTGGCTACCAGCCTAAGGAAAGCGTGAACTACTCCTACCCGCGCTCCTTTGCTTTGTAGCATCCATTACCTTGCCCCTGGAGTTGTGGGAGTGGCCCGCAGGCCCCTCCCCCTGGGCGGGAACCTCCATAGGATGATGCCCGCCCCCTCAGACCTCAAATATGTGCTCACCGATAATGACCTTACCGCCACAGGCCAGCATTGTTAACCGACGATCTGGCCCCCCCCCTGCCTTGACCTACCCTAGAAAGTTCTCACTTTAGCCAAAACCTTCCCCCCAGGCCCTGACATCAGCAGACCACAGGCCCCTTCCTTCCTCCGTCAGATGGACTCCCCTCACCAGGTAGGACAAATACACCCATGTTGGATCATCTGGAACCGAGGGGGGGGTTGAATTAATTTGTCCCACTGTGCGTTGATCCTCTTTATCGAGTGATTCAACGCCCTGACCGGGTCCTTGCCACCACGGGATAAGTTGAGACCCTACTACTGTGCCACCCGGGCCAGTCCTGAAGACCCACCCACAGTGGAGATAAACCCCTCAATGAGTATTCGCCTCCCCAGTTTGGCCAATTCAGTCCCCCCTAGGTGAAGTATCACCACTGACAGGGGGTCGGGCTGCTGAGCTAAAAGTCCCTGAAAGAATTTCCCGAACTGACCATGGCACAGACCCTCAAACCAACTCTTCCCTGTCCTGCGTCCAGCCTGTTGCTTGTGCTGGCACATTGTAGCTCCTCCACTTCTGGTGATGAGTTCCTCCCCTGCGTGGCAGGTTTGAGAAACTGCAAGAACCAGGAAAAGCCAAGAAAACCTGGGTGACAAATTCCCACCTCCACCTTAGGGGATGGGTAGCACTTACACCTGCCCGCAATACTTGGGCCCTTGGTGTCCTCTTCCTCGACGTATGCTTCCTTTTTGACGTCCACCCGCTGCTGATGTTGCGGTGTGGAGCACTCCTCAGACATCCGCCATGGACCCAGCCGTGACTGACGTAAGCATCCCTTGTGCCGTCCACCAGCTGCAGCTGTTGTGATGTGGAGCACCACTCCAGGTATCCACCATGGACCCGGTCATACATAAATTGGAAAGATAGAGACACACCATTAGTGTTTCCGGCAATAACTGTTGTACACGCGTTAGACTTACATTACTATCAGTCGCTAAGTTTTCGATAATCTTAGTGCCAGATTACTACCCATAAACACGTTGACAGTAAATGTTAAGCATAGCCTCAGTTTGTCTGTTTGCTAGTGCAGCATCTATGTCGATAAGCATAGGATCAGCGCCGCCCTAACCCTGTTAGGCTGTAATATTGGCTTCCTATTTTCACAACCATTGTCACACAAGAAAGTTGTGCTGCAGGCGAGAACATCGCCTCTTAATCCTTGTTTTCTACCCACGTCTTTATGCCTAGGCTCTATGTGTAAGAAACAAGACAGTCTACTTAACAGTGCAGCATCACAGTCTTTAGCTAAAAGAATTAGCACAGCCCTAACTCCGCCAGGCCATACGCTGGCCCAAGGACCTTTTCCGCTCGCCACTTTGGCTTCTGGGAAATATCATCCCAGCCAACCGGACATGATCACATGCATCCCCAGAACTATGTGATGCCGCAACTATGCTCTTGGGCACCTTTTAGGTGTGACATCAGGGTGTGGAACATTATCAGGACCCCGAGTAGTCTTTCTACAGGCTCTAGGCCCTTTCTCTATGCCATTCGTGGTTCCCCCACCATATTTTTAATATATAGCTTTGGTACACCCCTAGAGCTCAACGTATACGGTGCTAGATTACTGTGTGCCATATAAGTTTTCACACTGTAATTATTCGCCTCAAATCTCATCATAGGCTCAACGTATATTGTGCCAATTTACTTGTGTGTTAAATAAGTTTACTGACCGTAATTTCTTGCTTTTAGCCTTGGAAAGGCACTAAAGGGGTGTGTTTAGAACAAATACATATATTTGTTGTTATACACCTGTTCTTTCTTCATTTACTCATTCATGAGATTAAAGACCGGTAAAACAAGCTGCTCTATATTCCTTCAAGACTTAGCCCGAAGGCTGCACGCAATACAGCTAACCCTAGGATAGTTTACTAATGGTGTTGACTTAAACCTATCATCCATGAAAGGTCGTTTGGACAAGTGCAATGTTTGGACTGGTGCAATTTCCCCCCTGGAATAGTGGACAGCACCTCATGTGGTGATTACCTCCCCAATGAAATAAGTCCATTGTTTGGCTTTCTGCTTTGGCTTGCAAAGGAAAGTGGGAGCTGGGAAACTGGCTCTCAGTCTCGTCAAGCCCTACCCCTAGATGTCGTTAATCCCCAGGATGACCCCAAGAAAAGGTGGTATACCCTATTCGTGAATGGTTCCATGATTGTTCTATCACCTAGCAGATACCAATGACAGTCTTTCTAGAGTGTCCAGAAATTTGACCTATGTCAATGGCCGTTCCTTGCGTAAGAGAAATAAGGTAACTCACAACCCATGGTGGGGACCCGTCCCATCAGGGAGCTGCGTCTGCCTTGTGAATTCCACCCAAGTACAACCTGAGCATTTTTTTTAAACGCCCAAGCTCCTTGTTGATGATTCCCCACCCAGCACGTGGATGCGATCCAGTTGATGGGGATCGGTGACTTTGTTTTTCCACGGGTCACAATGACTACCGTGAACACTGCCAGTGCTAGTTTAAGATAGAGTGAGTGCCACAGTTTTGGGGCGACTGAACTCTTAAATGCTCGAAAAACTGGAAAAAGTGCTATTCTACCACATTTGTGTTAAAATGGTTACTGGTGAAAGAAACTTTTAAGGTACAAGTCTAATTTCGGCAAGGAAAGGCAGCAGCATGCCCCCTAATATCCTTAATGTAAACAATATAACACAATAATATACCCCAAGTAATATAACAAGAAAATTAAAAAATTTTTACAGGGCACAGCATCACGAAATAGTCAACTAAATCCAACCCAACAGCTATAGCCCCAGCGCAGTACTTTTGCAATAATGAAGTACAAACACTGCAACACAAACTTAGCAGAACACATCACCTTCACCTTAAAAATGTCACCCAATTCGGTAACAACAAACCCTGCCTCAATTTACTACAAAGGACATAACCATGTTCTGTGATCTGGGACATTCTGGTGTGTGTTTAAAATTACTTCACGCTGTTTAACTGCTTTATCTGAAACGAAGGGCATTTACATGTGCTTCAATCTCTCGCAGTGCGTATTTCTTCTTTTCCTGCGCATTGAAAATTAAACTTTACTCTTTATTAATGAACATTATATGTTTCTGTCTGGCGGAAAGAACCGTAATGAATTCCTCGCTCTTCAGCTTATCGGGATTGCTTACGCTGTCAATAGCATAGTGTATAGTTCATTAACTGATATTGAAATGTTGTGTTAGAAAACAACTGACATGCTACAGCCTTTCCAGCCCTTTCCTGAACCCCAGCAGGATTGTTAGCTAGATCAATCCTCTCACTTTGCCGTAAGAGAAATAAATGCGAGTCACTCAGGCTTCCAATAAGCAGCAATTTGTCAGAAGACAGTCTGATATTTGACCTCCGTCTTTGAATGCACAGCGAATTTTAACAAGATGGACACACCATATACAGGCATCTCTTTATTGCTTGTTCACCTTCTGAACTCCAGCAAGATTATTTTGTGGGGGTGCTGCAGTACCCCTACTTTCACCGCCTATTGGTGCAGGGCATCTAAAAATATGTATTTTAAATCAACTTCAGTGCCCACCTAGGGCTAGGCTAGTACCTGGTATATAAATGTTGCAGTATAGTACGATACAAAAGGTGGGAATACACTACGTAAACGCATTTAACACAACATTGTACACATACTTAATTTGCGTGCGTCTTGTAACTGGAAAAACGGGCTCCCACCCAACAGGGGCCGTCGGCTTTTATTTCCTACCTATGCCACAGTTTTTGCTGAAAATGTGGATACTCTAGTTTGCCCTTCCTGTGCCCTCCCAGAGCTCTTTGGCTGCCCCCCACGTTTATTTCATCGGGGAATAACATTGCAACAGGCCTCTGCGTCACCAGGACACAACGTTCCAGCCCTATGATCTCCTTTCACAAAAGACAATTTACTGGAGTCGAGATTATCTGTCTCATTAAACACTACAACTCCCAGAATGCTCCGATTTATTCAATTAAACCCCGGGACGATAGAGAAGCTGTCCTGGTGACATGTATTCATCAGCTAAACTTCTCCTCCAGCTCCCACACCCATAGCCCTTGCAATAATAAGGAACAGCGAAATGCCAAACTGCTATCCACCTCGGGGGCTGCGAATTCAAACACGGTGCATTATGGGAGGGGATGTGGCTAACGGCCAAAGCGGCCGACTACGAGGAGCTGGGGAATGTATTGCCCTATTACTTACCGGCAAACATCATTTCCAAATAATTACAGCGCAGATAATATAATCTCACACTGTGAGGACATTGTCTGGTGATTACGCAAACTGCGTTTGCTTGGAACTACAAAATGCATATTCACAGTGAAGCTCGACCATGCTAAATGAAAAGGGGTTCATATCCCTCTATGAACAATCAAAAAACCAGGTCTAGGTGGGGCCAGTGGTTTTCCACAAACAATCCGAAACGCACAGACGCTAGCGCTTCGAGTCTAGACGCTAGCGCCTCGAGTATAACTAGCAGTCATTTTTGTACTCTATGAAGCAGGGGCAAGCGAAGGCAGGAGGCCAGCAGCTACGCTTTCAAATGGACGAGCATGGACCACTGTGTAGTGGAATGTAAAAAACCGCCGAGGCTCGCAAGATTAACTCATTGAAAAGGAGCTATGGAGTTCGCTCAAACATCACTTCCTTTTCCTATCTAGAAGCGGGGTTGAGTTCTCTGCAGGTGATGAGACTTAACAGAAGCTGGCAGTGTAACTAAACGAGGGCTCTACTCCTGTGAGAAATATTGAGAAAGCAGTCCCAGGCATAGTACGGCTTTGCCGTTTTGTCGGGGCGGCACCTTTGGTCTATCACCCTGAATTTATTTCTGCATTTCTTATGCGCAAAATTTAATCAAGCTGGGAGCCGATCGAGCCATCAGTGTTATAAACCCATTCTAAGCCGCGGCTTGCCCAAGACATTCTGAACTCGGCTGTATCTTTGCGTGAAAGTCCATCCCTGTTGCTTACGTATTAATGAAAAAGGGGGGGCCAGCGTTCGGCCCAGTGACCTAACCACACCGCTCTTTGCCCCCACCTCCCTCCTTCATCTACCGACAAACATGGTGCAGAAAACCTGCCAGTCTAAGCGCTTAACTACGTGAATCCCGTGGGGTGATCAGCCCCCCCATGTGCTTACTTTTTCTGCTGGTCGCATAGCGAGTCATTGCCACTTGATGCCGCTTCTATGCCTTCGGTGCACCACACGTCCCTGCTGCCTGGCTCTTCCCGCGCTGAACGTCCTGCTGCAGGCATCCCCCTCGAAGTTACGATGCTCCTCGTGTCCCCCTAATCCTGCATCGTCGGCTACGAGGACAAAGTTCCGGCAATGCTCCACCTTGATCCGCAAGCCGGAATTCCAGCGAGTTCCTGTAAAACAAACAAGAAGATTAAAAACAAAGAAGCCCCGAGCGCGGGGCACACCGTTTCGGCGAGGGAGCGTCCAGGGACAAGGGGTCTCCTGGGCGCTCCCTATCTCTTTATTCCCGAGGGGCCAGGTGGCCCCTCCTCTAGCCCGCCCCCCCTGACCCGGACCCACTTCACAGGATCCGGGTCAAGGAGGCCGCCAGCCAATCGGCGGTGGGCCGCGCCCCCCAGGGCACGCCCCCACCGCCGAATGGCAACAAAGGAGACAGTGGGGGCGACGGTCGCCGCGCCGCCATGCGTGCGGGGGGGCCGAGGGCCCCCCCTTTTCACTCTCTGACTCCTGGTTCCTGTTGCTTTGGTCTATTTGAGAGCGCGAGCGCCCACTGTGTGCACTGTGTTCCGACCAGCGGGTGCGTCTTCAGCTGCAGTGAGTGCAGTCCTCGCACCTGGTAAGAAGAGTCGGGTAAAAGTGCGAAAAGTGAGCAAACGCAGAGCAACCATCTTAAATACCCAAAACTGAAAAACTTGGTATTTGTAAAGCGCAAACTAATCACCCGTAAGGGTCTCAAGGCGCTTGGGGCAGTCGGGGGGATTAGGTGAGCCATTGCCTAGAGTCATATGATGCTGAGCTGAGCTGAGCTGGGATGGAACCGTGAGCCCTGCACTCCGGGTCAGCCACTCTGGCCGCTGCGTCAAACTGACCCAGTGGTCCAAGCAAACCTTGTGAGAAGTGGTGATGTGGGGTAGGTTAAGACACTGTTCAGGCAGTCACGTGGCCAGCACTGGAGCTGTATCTGCCAAGATGGGAATGCTGCTGACAGAAACATGTTTATTTTGATCAACAATAGGATTGGACTCCGGTGGTTTGCGACCCCTGGCCTTAGAGGTGACAAAATCAGTGCCTAGAACACAGTGGCAGCTCGTCCTTTTGCACGTAGGTTTGGGCTCCACTTTCTTAGTTTTCTCTCAATTTTTTATTACACTAATATTGAATAATGTATAATTATTCACTATTTATGTAATAACAAATAGAGTACTAATATCTGGAATATAACCTTACTTGGCAGCTGAGGTAAGTAAAAAAATGCTTTAAAATGTATGTTGTGTGCGTGCTTGCAGGTGATTGTGTGTTTACATGAGAGAGTTTGTGTAAGTGTGAATGTGTGTGTATGTGAAAAATTGAAGGTAAAAGGGCGTGTGATATCACTTACGCTACCCCTAGCTATTTGTTGAACTGATGTTCATGTCTACGGCCAGACCTAAAAAAAAAGAATCTTTCAACCAACTGTGATGATTGAGCCTAGTGAGTGTACAGCTGGTGAAAGGTCATCTCAACACGGGAACTCAAGTGTGTATTTTTTGCTGCAGGACACACTACGCTAAGGCATCATAGCACAAGGTTTGTTACATGGTTACTTGGGCAGAGAATGGGCACTTCAGGGCTGTGTAAAGCTTGTGCACACCCACCAACAAGTGAATCTATGGCTATTCTAAAACTTTTTTCTCAGGCCATTCCCACCGTGCCAAAAGGCAGATATTTACTCTTGCAAAGGGCAGTGGTATACACATGTGGAAAAACTTCCAAAAATTGGTAGTAAAGTGGGAGAAGTAGTTTCACCACTTGAATAAATATTTTCTATGTGGAGAAAAACACACTTAACTGCTAGGTACATATGAGGGAAATTCCCAATCGTGAAAACGAATTAACATATGCAATGGCATCACAGGAAGTGATGCCATACAACCCTTGCCAGTGTCAGCACAGGAAGTACTAACAGTAAAATGATTAAGAAAAATAAAAATATACGTAAAATTAATAGAACAGCTATCTTATACAAAAGTAGGCTTGCGACTTACAAAAGTATTGTATCATATTATATTGCAACATTTATATAGCATTTACTACCCCTATGTGGGTTGCTGAAGCACTTTCCTACATGAGTTGCATGTCAAACCGTATAGGGTGTTTGGTTGAAATTGTGTTGTCTTTGTTTTGATCCTGTGTGGGAAGTGTTTCCATGTTGTGCGTGTGGACCACCATGGTGTGGTTATCCTGCAGCCGCGGTCTGTGCAGTTAAGAGCGATGGGGGGGTATTTCAACGTACGACCGTGAGGGAAAATTAAATAAATAATTAATTTTCCCTCGTGGTCGTATGTCGAAAACCTCCCCACCGGGCCCCACTGCTCTTACCTGCACGGACCGCGGCTGTTATTCTGTCATGAGTGCAGCTCTTAGCAGTATGAAGGAAGTAGAGGAGCAGATGTCTAAGAGGCTCCTCCAATCATACTGAAGGATCCGTAGGAGGGCTTTCTTTATGGTGAGATCACTTCCGGAAATCTTTACAACTCCCTGGAGCTGCTCTTCACACCACAGACCTCTGACTGCGGCCATATTTAGAGTTCAGTTTCTTTTCCCCCTCATCATATGTGACATTTAGTCTCCAGCGAGTGAGAGCCTAACTCAACCTCTACATGTGTGACTTGCACTCGTAATGAGTGAGATCTCTTGGTACATATTACAACGAACCAGGTCAACAACAGCTGCCTCAGTCTCTTGCTATCTCCCTTCTACGTGTACTTAATCTGACATGTGCCACATACATGACCCAATCCCTGTGACATGTCCAATGATTGTTTCAACAGTAAGATGCCTCCTGCAAGCAGCAGAGGCCGATGAAGGTCCGTGGAATGGCTTCTATCTGCCTGAAGCCGGCCTTCTGCTGACAAATGTATTTTAAAAGAGCAGCACCACTTAGGATAATTGCCAGTTAACAGCCTTCAAATGACCTAAATTGAATCTGCAACAATTTAGATGTAATGTTCTGGCTGGGTTAAATAATTTAGCCTGTTTAATACATCCAGGACACCAGACAAGGCAATGGTCTGGTGAACAAAGCTATTCGAGCATGCAAGTTCAAATGCCAAGTGCAAACGGCTGGATTTACGAGTGTAAAGAATACAACAAGGGTGAATTTGCACTTCTAAATCGATTTACCCAAGCATAAAATTATAATAGTTTAGTGTAACTTTACGGATCCGTCGCCCCCAATACCTCCATTGGGCGGAAGTAGGTGTTCTGGGGTGGGGTAACCTGATAAGTTTGAAAACGTCCACCTTTCCAAGCCCCACTGCCACCGATGAGATTTACACCAGGCAAACAAAAAAGTTAATTTTTTAAAAAGCTTTTTAAAAGAATTGTACTCTCTAGGCTGGGAATTGGACTGGAACACCTCCAAAACTGGTGGAGAAAGGCTTGCACCACTGACAGAAATATCTTACCTTTGGATAGAAAAAGTACATAAATAAAAGGGCAAACGCATTATTGCATGCACCATTATCTACCACGTACAACAGAGCACACGTATATTATTCTTTTGAGATGTAAGTAGTAATTTAGAAAAACGTTCCCAGGAGTACTGCTAAAAACCTCTGACTCTTGCAGTTTCCCGGAGTACTCTGGGAAGCCTTGGTGAATTCCTGAAACTTGTAAATATACACGCATGCAGGGTAGTAAACCTGTATATGTAGATATATGAGTTTATTTGTTTCTCTGGCCCTTATTTTTTTTTTTGCTTTGCTTTGAATCCCATATGCAGTCTATTGCTCATGCCCCACTATAAACCCAACAATGTATGCCTCACTTGCTCAGTGTCACGCCTCTCTATTGCTCTCTGTCTCACCACTTCATTCTCTCTCTCACATCTCACACCTTTCTTATTCTTCGAAATGTACACATTTCCTTTCCTTTGTGGTTTCAACCAACAGTTCTTTACCGTATTTTCAGTGTTTCACTTAATAGCCGGAATCAACTTTATTAGATCCCCCCCCCCAAAAAAAAAAATCATAAAAGTAAACATCCAGATAAACAATTCAGAAACAAAATCTAAAAACATATCTTATACAAAATACAACCACAAATATAGAAAGCAACATGTGATACAAATTATCCCAATCAGTTCATTCTCATTACACCTGATAAAAACCAAGAAAAGAAGAAGCACAGTTTAGGTTTCACTTAATACTCCTATTGGCCTCGTGCCTCGGGAAAATGTTGCCCAAAGTCTCTCTAAATACTAAAGTAAACTGCAAAGAACATAATGCAACGTCCAAATTCGTAATTAATGTTGACATTAACAGAAGAAACTCGTAATCACATTTTGGCATTGCGAGCTGCCCAGTAAATTTCAGCCCCCGTGCAAACATCTGTTTGTGCTTGGGGTGCAAATAAACTTTGGTTGGCGTTTACCGCATCCGGTAATTGGTGGGTGTAATTAAATCCGATCTCCTAAGTTAAACTTCAGTAGGTCATTCCTATTGAAATTTAACAGGTAAAAATACATGGTAAACTTCTTCAAATGTGAATTTTGGTTGTGGGGATTAATATATTGGGGGGTGAGGTAAACGCTGAGAAAAATGTGGCCCCTGTGCAATTATTGACTCCTAATGAGGGCCTAAATGTCTTTTTTCACAACTACAGTCCCTCCATGGAGTCTCCAGACCAGGGTCTTGCTGGTTCCCTTCCTTCAACTCTTGCTTTTTGTACTTTTTCAAGAGTTCCATTTTCATCCTTTCCTTTTCAGTCTAGCACTCTCTAATAGAGTAGATTCATAAACAATTAACCAAAACACACAAAAAATTATCCCTGGGATCTGTAAGTACAAAATATATCCACAGTACAATACAATCGCCTACCAGAGTATGTCGCTCTCATACATTTGGGTCTGTTTTTTGATACTCTGTGCAGGTTTAATCTCCCTTTATGTACTGGGATCATGTCTTCACAATACGCTAGAGACTTCTAAGTGCAGATTCCTCACCTTGTGAATTTCCATAGGCGCAAGACTGGATCTGGAAACTGTTGTAGCAATTCCCTTGGGTGGCATCATGCTTCTCCGCATTGCATCCGTCCTGCCCCGGACATGAAGTTGGGTCCACCCTATTTGCGCACTGACGTCATTTCCTTTCTTTCAGCACTTGCCTACACGGATCTGGAGCTCTTCAATCCTGTCACCCTTGACATTTTTTTCCTTCGAATTTCTTCAGTGTGCAGAAGATGTCACTACCAAAAACAACAGGGTTTAAACTATGTTGTAATTGTCACCAGCAGATGTTGGTGACTGACATCCACGATGTCTGCCTATGGTGCCTCGACTCTAAACATGACTAGGTGTCCTCTCTATGTTGTGCAAAATGATCAAATAGGCCATCCCTAACTGGCAAGCCATTCTAGAAGTCACCAATCTCTAGGGGTCGAAAGAAATACTCACAGTTGTAGGCTCACAATCCTGGTTGAAATTGAAGACAAGGAAGCACTCCCATTGCTGAGGCTCCTCCGGTGAGGTCATGGGCCTTAGGTAATTCAAGTAAGTCTCACAAGAATCACAAGAAATCTAAGCATGGGTCTCCTTCGTCCCACCACCCCAATCACTCTGCGTCTCACAAGCCCCACCGCAGCAAGGCCACGGAGTTGTTCCTCTCCTGAGGAACCAATCCTGACGATAGTCCTGCTTTGGTCCCACCCCGAACAGCTAGCAATGCCACAGCAGTTTCAACAGCTGAAGGCGGCCATGGGCCACATTTTTGGTGCCACACTGGATCCCTCTGGATCCTTGCCTTTGCGCATCATGGATCTGAGGAGGCCTCTAATTGTTCAAGCCTCGACAGATCTGTCTTAGACTGTGCCTCTTGATCTCGTCTTGAAGCGGAATTTGTACCTGACTTCAGCTCCACTGAACCCAGGCCTGATGCCATCCTCTGCTCCGCGCTTGGTGCCATGGACTGACACCACATATGACGCCATGGCCGACGACACTGGCGCGCAAACTGGCATTGATCTTGATGTAACGATTGCCAGAAGGATTACTGATTGTACTGTCGAATTCGGAGACCCATGCTGTACCACCCAACCCTAGACTATATACCCATTCTGAGTCAGACTATGCCCCACATTATGAATTGGGCAATTTTGATGGACGATAATGAACAATATGACAGAGGCGATATATTTGATGACCATCAGGATGCCAGTAATCTAGACACCTCCCAGACATTGGTTCCTCCTCACCATTCCCTGACATGGCTACTGAGGAGTTCGCATCCTTCACCACGGTGATTCCATGGGCGGATGAGACGTCTGACCTCATCCTGCCAACCCAGGAACTCAAAACTACTCTCTTAACAGAGGTCCATAAACCTACACAATCTACTCCGGAGCCTCAGCTCCCACTTGAAACTAGACCTTAAATGAGGTGCTGGTGGGTACCTGGTCAAAACCAGGATTTTGCCCTCTGGTGTACAGACAGATGGCGAAGCAGCATAGACTGGCTTCAGGGGATTCAGATTCCTACTGCAGCAATTACACCCCTCCCCAGAGAGACTTGTCCAGCCATTAATGAACTGCTTGAACCCCAATGCACTCTCTACCACCCCACCTGACAGAGAATCCAAGAGAATGAAGACATTTGCCAAACGGATGTTCTCATTGGCCGACCTCATCCTCAGGTTGGTTAAACACCACATGTTTTCTGGGCAGATATTTGCACGCATTATGAGATATTAGATATCTTGCCAATGGTCGTAGACGATGCCCATCAAACCGTACAAAAGCTGATCTTGGACAGACAAGATGGAGCAAAATATTCTATCTGTTCTGGTCTGAACATTATCGACTTTCTGGGTAGAGCAGTCAGCACTATTATGATTCTTAGGCACCATGCCTGGATTCGCTCCACAGGGTTTTCTTTGGAAGGCCAACCATTTCTTATGGGCATGATGGTTGATGGCTCGAAGCTGTTTGTAGAGAAGGCGGGTTCTGCTTTTGAGAGATTTAAAAAGAGCAGGGCTCTTGCCCACTTTTTTGGGCTGAGCTCCACAAGCCTAGCAGTTTTTCCAGCAGCAATGCCTCTTTCTAGACTTAGGTAGGGGCTACCTGCAGAGGCAGAGACAATACCCACCTCAGAAGCAACAAGCCTCCCACCCCTTTCAAGGTCGAGACCAAGGACTGGTTCTACAGCATCCAAGCAGAGGCAATGAGCTACCCAAACCCCAGACCCTCCTTCCGCAGTTGCCACAAAATCACTTTAACTTGTACTCAGCGGGGCACAATCAACCATTATTTGGTTGCATCACCTTCCACCTCCCTGCTGGAGTAGCATCACGTCCAATCAATTTGTGCTCCAGATTTTGCAGAATGAATACTCCCTACCCTTTCTTTCCTGCCTCTGGACATGGCACCCGCACCACAACATCTCCAAGAGTGCCACTTGTCCATACTCCACGGAGAAGTGCAAGCTCTCTTGGCCAAGAGAGCAATACAGAGGGTGCTGACATCAGAAATCTACTCTGGTTGTTACTCCTGTTACTTTTATGTGCAGAAGAAGGGCAGTGGCCTCCATCCTATCCTACACATTTGCTATCTGAACTTCTTCCTCCAGAAAGACAAGTTCACAATGCTCATATTGGCCCAAGATCTGTTTGCCCTGGATGCAGGACACTCAATAGGAACGCTGGACTTGTAGGACACATTTAACATCCCCATCATGCAGTCCAACATATGTTTCAGGTAAGTCCAGAGCACTTCCAGTTCACTGTGTCCCCGTTTGGCTTTTCCAGTGCTCCTTGGGTGTTCACCAAGGTGATGGTGGTGATCACAGCCCATCTGCAGAGATTGGTAATATCAATCTTCCCATATCTCGACGACTTGCCAGGGCCGTAACACAGGCCCACGAAGCCCCCGCGGTGCGGGGGGCCTCTAGCTCCAACGGGCCCCCTCGGCACTGCACTGTGGCCGGAGAGCTCCTGATTGAGGCCGGAGGGGCCCCCTCTAAGTACTGTGCAGGGAGGCCCCCTCACTTTTTGTTACGCCAGTGCGATTCGCTGCTGAAGGGGGGCTCTCCTCAAACAATCGTAAACCTCTCTAGACCACAACTAACCTGTTGACATTGTTGATGTTTTCCATCGATGTGCTGAAGTCACACCTGACTCCTTCACAATTACTGCTCTTCATCAGAGCCATTCTGGATACAGTGCTTTTCTAAGCTATCCCTCCGCCTCAACAAGTCCAGAAAATTCTAGTTATGAGCCCGATGTTTCATCTTTCAGCCTGGGTCTCAGTGAGATCGGCGCTGATGCTTCTTGGCCTCTTGACCTACTTTTTCCTGCTTGTAGGCCATGCCTTTTGGCACATGCCGGCGTTTCAGTGGGATCTGAAGTCTTAGTGAGCTCAGCACCAACGCTATCTGTTAGATTACATATAGGTTTTGAAGGAGACTGTGAAAGACTGCAGTGGTGGCTGCTTGACTGCAATTGGACCGGTGGTCGACTCCTCTGTGTGAGAAAGAGTGTGGTACTCGTACCTTCTGGCCATGAGCACTTGCCCTCCGATCCAACTGCCCCTTTGGGAGGGCCTCCTGTC
This sequence comes from Lissotriton helveticus, assembly GCF_964261635.1. Lineage (NCBI taxonomy): Eukaryota > Metazoa > Chordata > Amphibia > Caudata > Salamandridae > Lissotriton > Lissotriton helveticus. The sequence goes on from NC_136070.1 coordinate 648,062,373, forward strand.
ACAGCAGCAGGGACAGATCCTGCACCTAGCCTACACAACCTACAACTCCATGAATGGAGACTAAGCAGTGACAGTTGATGGAGTTCGATCTACCTTACAAAGTGATTGGTGTAATCTTGGTAGCTAGACGTACATCAACCAAATTGATTTAGGCAGGGTCCTGGGAGAAGTTTGTTCTCTGATGCTTTTCCCAAGGCATTCAACCTCCAAAAATTCAGTTATTAGATGTTCATCTGTTCTGTTTGTCATTGGCCAAACAAGATCTTGCTGTGGCAACAGTTAAAGGTTACCTCTTGGCTTTTCAGCCTTCTTATGTTTACCTGACCAGCCATCCATCTTCAAGTCATTTGTTGTGTGTAGGAAGCTGGCTCTCTATATAGTGTACTAAAAAGAAGTACACTGTGCAGAGAGTCCAGAGAATCCCCAAATGGTATACAGAGGTGAAAGCAGATACCACTGATGCTCTTTTTGTAGTAATGTGGCCAAGCAGTTAGGCTAAGAGGGTAGTGCTAAGCAGTTATTGTACTCCACAGAGGCTATAAATGAGACACACACTCGAAAATAAATCCAGACCAATTTATAAAAATAATATCAATTTTTACGACCAAGAACACAGTTCTAAGGGAAGTACTTTCAGAGTTATGATTTTTGCAAAGTTCTGAAAATATATCACTTTTGTGACGGGGGGGAAACAGAAAAAGGCATAAAAAAATCAGTCAATGCTTTCACGAAGTTCATCTTCTCATTTTAGGTCGATGTTGGGACCAGGTCCAGAGTTCCAGCAGGAGAAGTTCGGGAGCGTCCCGGATTGGCAGGGAGCAGAGTGCTGAGGGTCTTGGAAGCTGGTGCACAAAGAAGAAGGGGGCCTCTTGAAAGTTCACTGAACAGGAGGTCTTACATGTAAGTCTGATGGGACTCCTTTGAGGGAGGAGGTCACAAGAGCTTGGAGACCATAGCAGCACAGCTGGTTAGTCGGGTGCTAGGGCCAGTGTGGCGGGGTGCAGAGTGAAAAGGTCAGCCGGGCATTGTGCATCTTGAGTTCCTCCCAGTCAGGAGCAGGCAGCTTGGAGAGGCGATAACAGTACAGCTGGGCTACTCAGGAACTGGGTCTCTGGTGTCTTGACATACCTTGATGGGTGCTTGCTTCTGGTGCTTTGGCAGTCCGGTGTAGATTCTTCTTCTTGCTGTTTGCCACTGGGGGTCTGGTACCCTGGGTACTGGTATGGCACGGCGTCAGTAGGTGATGGTGTCTCCAAACTTAGTGTGGAGACAGATTGGACCCTCCAGAGCCGTTGTACTTTTTTTGTTTTGGTGCTGCTTCAAGTCGGGGTGACAAATGCAAAAACAGCAATTGATGGACAGAATGCAGAACAATGTCATACATTCACCCCAGTACAGAGATCTGGGCCTAAATCCATCGTTTTTTTGGACTCCACACTACCCCAGGTCAGACATGGCCATATGCAAATTAGCCTTGACCCTGTGCCTCATGGGAACAGTCCAGCCCGAACTGCCAAGCCATGTCTTTCCTGGACCGGAATCAAGCATCCAAGGACCAGTTTCTGGCTATCAGCCGTCATCAGCCTGGATAGCTTGACTCCAGTGGCGTGGAGAGCACGGGACTCACGTCTGAGCATACCCATCCCACTCGGGGTGACAAATGCAACAAGCATTTACAATGCAATGGTCTCGGCAATATTATAGGTAGAGCTATTGGCATTGCTCATTATTTTTTATTTTGTTGTATCCCTAAATAAATGGCATTGTCATTTATATTGGCAATAGCTTAATTGCTTGCATATGCGAGACCTATTGCATTAGCAGAGAGAGAGTGAGGTAGTGAGATAGAGAGAGAGAGTGAGGTAGGGAGATAGAGAGAGAGAGTGAGGTAGTGAAATAGAGAGAGAGTGAGGTAGTGAGAGAGAGAGTGAGGTAGATAGAGAGTGAGGTAGTGAGAGACCGAGAGAGTGAGGTAGTGAAAGATTGAGGTAGTGAGGGAGAGGGATGTTCTGAGGTAGTGAGATAGAAACAGAGAGTGAGGTTGTGATGTAGTGAGATAGAGAGAGAGTGAGGTAGTGAAAGTGAGTTAGTGAGATAGAAAGAGAGAGAGTGAGGTAGTGAGATAGAGCGAGAGTGAGGTAGTGAGTTAGAGAGAGAGAGTGAAGTTGTGAGGTAGTGAGATAGAGAGTGAGGTAGTGAGAGAGTTCCACTTTGTGGGGCTCATCAAATATCGGTCACATTTTAAAATTCGGATTACTGTTCCATCCTGGATGATCCGTACCTTATAGCGAGTATTTCAGGCTCAAGATCCAGAAAGCGCCCCCCTCAAATGTCCGCCATAAGATTGATGACCCCCTCGCACAACCCTGGAGGCAGATGCGGCCGAGCAGGGTGGAACCAGGGGGAGCGGGCCTAGGAGCAGGGAGAATAAACAGGGGGAGGGAGGGCCGTGCACGGAGAAAGGAGAGCACGTGGAGAGGGAGAGATACGCGAGAGGGAAAAGAGGAGAGAAATGATGAGGGAAGTAAGGGCAAGGGCGAGGCGAAAGGCAGAAGAGAGGAGGATGTGGCGCAACGGCCAGAGCTCGTGACTTTGGAGCTGGGGAACCAGCTCGGCGTCTGCACAACATATGTGATTCTGGACAAATCACTTCATCTCCAACTATCTACAGCGCTGAGAAGAGGCAGATGCGGCCGGGCAGGGTGGAACCAGGGGGAGCGGGCCTAGGAGCAGGGAGAATAAACAGGGAGAGGGAGGGCCGTGCAACGGAGAAAGGAGAGCGCGTGGAGAGAAAGATACACGAGGGGGAAAAGAGGAGAGAAATTATGAGGGAAGTAAGGGCATGTGCGAAAGGCAGAAGAGAGGAGGATGTGGCGCATCCCAATCACGTTGTTTTGATTAAGTTTGCCGTAGTGGTGGTTTCTCCGGCCTCCCTGCCCTGCACCGGCAGCTGCTGCCTGCTGGGATAAGATACATCAATATTCCACTATGGCGGTTGCTAATCGGGTACAAAATACAGACTTTAGGATCCTCTTTTTATTTCAATAGGACAGCTGATAATCGTGCATAGAACGCTAATTATAGGAGTCCATATCCTATTTCTATTTCATCATGGCAGTTGCCAATCGGGCATAGAACAACAACTATAGGATCCCACGTCCTATCTCTACTTCAATCGCCACTCTAGCGGACCAGAAACGCGTCATGTAGCTAAGACGCGAGGGACCTTTAATAAAAACGGGTATATTTCTCCTGCCGTTCGTGGATGCAATTTACAGGCCGGCTGTTCAGAATATGGCAAACTTGTGAATATAAAGGTTGGTGCAAAGAAATGGTTGTGCCATTTTACTTTATTTTACGGTCTGGGAGATGTATACCTAAACCATATGTCTGGTTAATGTACTCAATTCCTTACATGTATATCTTAATTGGGGATAGCTGGGATTCACAGAAAACAGCAACACGAGAGGGGACGGAAGGAGGGGGCATGGGGGGACGGACACAAGGACAAGCACAACGAGGACCGGCTGTTTTGATTAAGTTTGCCGTAGTGGTGGTTTCTCCGGCCTCCCTGCCCTGCACTTTATGCCTTACCTCCGCCATAGTTGTCGTGCCAAGGGTCACATTGCAGGTCACCGGGAGAGCCGGGATGCACAGAAAACAGCAACACGAGAGGGGACGGAAGGAGGGGGCAAGGCTCGGACTGCCTCCGCCTTCTGCGCGGGTCTTCCAGCGTCGCAGCTCGTGCTGAGGGTCACATTGTGGGTCACCGGGAGAGCCGGGATGCACAGAAAACAGCAACACGAGAGGGGACGGAAGGAGGGGGAAAGGGGGGGACGGACACAAGGACACAAGCACAACGAGGAATGGCTGTTTTGATTAAGTTTGCCATGGTGGTGGTTTCTCCAGCCTCCCTGCCCTGCACTTTATGCCTTACCTCCGCCATAGTTGTCATGCCGAGGGTCACATTGCAGGTCACCGGGAGAGCCGGGATGCACAGAAAACAGCAACACGAGAGGGGACGGAAGGAGGGGGCAAGGCTCGGACTGCCTCCGCCTTCTGCACGGGTCTTCCATCGCCGCATCTTGTGCCGAGGGTCACATTGCGGGTCACCGGGAGAGCCGGGATGCACAGAAAACAGCAACACGAGAGGGGACGGAAGGAGGGGGCAAGGGGGGGACAGACACAAGCACAACGAGGAACAACGAGGAACGGCTCACCATCACTGCGGGTGAAGAAAAAATGGCGGCCGCAAGCTTCCGAATTTTTCGGAATCGGGGGCGTGGTTTTGTGGTTCTGAGTGACAGACTACGTCACTGTCTAAAGAACAGCCAAACTTACGCCCCCGAATCCGAGAGAGACAGGGCTAAATTAGAGTGGCGCATCTCTCCTCCAATGGCTGGCCTCCGTTTAGGAAGCCAGCCAATGGAGGAGAGACGGGGCAGGGAGGCGGGTTAAACCGCACTACTAAGAAACATTAAATCCCCGACCCCAGACTGCGCAAGCGCAGTCTTTAGGTCCTCGACCTAAAAACAACAATTGATGGACAGAATGCAGAACAATGTCATACATTCACCCCAGTACAGAGATCTGGGCCTAAATCCATCGTTTTTTTGCACTCCACACCACCCCAGGTCAGACTGGCCATATGCAAATCAGCCTTGACCCTGTGCCTCATGGGAACAGTCCAGCCCGAACTGCCAAGCCATGTCTTTCCTGGACCGGAATCAAGCATCCAAGGACCGGTTTCTGGCTATCAGCCGTCATCAGCCTGGATAGCTTGACTCCAGTGGTGTGGAGAGCATGGGACTCACGTCTGAGCATACCCATCCCACTCGGGGTGACAAAAGCAAAAACAACAATTGATGGACAGAATGCAGAACAATGTCATACATTCATCCCAGTACAGAGATCTGGGCCTAAATCCATCGTTTTTTTTTGCACTCCACACCACCCCAGGTCAGACATGGGCATATGCAAATCAGCCTTGACCCTGTGCCTCATGGGAACAGTCCAGCCCGAACTGCCAAGCCATGTCTTTCCTGGACCGGAATCAAGCATCCAAGGACCGGTTTCTGGCTATCAGCCATCATCAGCCTGGATAGCTTGACTCCAGTGGTGTGGAGCGCATGGGACTCACGTCTGAGCATACCCATCCCACTCGGGGTGACAAATGCAAAAACAACAATTGATGGACAGAATGCAGAACAATGTCATACATTCACTCCAGTACAGAGATCTGGGCCTAAATCCATCGTTTTTTTGCACTCCACACCACCCCAGGTCAGACATGGCCATATGCAAATCAGCCTTGACCCTGTGCCTCATGGGAACAGTCCAGCCCGAACTGCCAAGCCATGTCTTTCCTGGACCGGAATCAAGCATCCAAGGACCGGTTTCTGGCTATCAGCCGTCATCAGCCTGGATAGCTTGACTCCAGTGGTGTGGAGAGCATGGGACTCACGTCTGAGCATACCCATTCCACTCGGGGCGACAGAGGCAAAAACAACAGGTGATGGACAGAATGCAGGACATTGTCATACATTCACCCCAGTACAGAGATCTGGGCCTAAATCCATCGTTTTTTTGCACTCCACAATACCCCAGTTCAGACATGGCCATATGCAAATCAGCCTTGACCCTGTGCCTCATAGGAACAGTCCAGCCTGAACTGCCAAGCCATGTCTTTCCTGGACCGGAATCAAGCATCCAAGGACCGGTTTCTGGCTATCAGCCGTCATCAGCCTGGATAGCTTGACTCCAGTCGGGGAGCAGCAAGGTGACAAACCAGACTTCAAGGGATCGGTGCCTGCGGAGTGCAGGGGAGAGATACCTTTACTCCAAGGTAGCTTCTCTGTGATTCCTGGAAAGCTGGAAGTGCTCTGGGGTTCTTGGAGTCCTTTCAGGTTGAGAATGACACAGCAGACAGCGGTTGTCAAGTCCTTGAACAGCAAGCAGGGTTTGGCGCCTTTTTCTTCTGCAGCACAGGCTTTAGTTTTTGTGCAGCAGGTCTTCTTTGTCCTGGTCTTCTCTTGCCCTTTGAATCTGATGTTCAGGTCTCGGGGTGCCACCTAAATACTGAATTTAGGGGCATTGCAAGGGGAGACAGGTAGTAGTAGCCAATGGGCTACCTACCTTTAGGGTGTCTACACCCTCTAGTGACCACATCTTGAGGGAAGGGGCCCTAACCTATCCCTGATAGGTTGTTTCTCCACCATCCCAAGATGGTGGAATTTCAGTAGAGGGGTTCACCTCACCGGCCCTGCCCGGGGGGGGGGAGGGGAGGTGCAGGCTAAGTGGGGATCCTACTCCTAATCTAACTCGTTTCCCCCTTTCCTTCTGCCATAAGTAGAGCCGGAAAGGAGGCTTAGTTTCACCAACTATCTGGGAGTTCACGGTTGGATATCAAAGGCGGCATCGCCTGTTTGAGTACCGGTGTTGACCCAGTCTAAGATGACTGGGGGGGGTTGTGAGGGGGGGGGGGGGTGCTGACAGAAAGCTGTGTGTGCTGATTTTGTTGCTGGGGGCCGGCCCCCGATAACTTAAACAGCCCCCAGGGGTCTAAAACCAGCCACCACCCTGGCAGCCCACTGGTGAACAGACCAGTCCAGTCCGGCCCAAGGCCACCCTGACAGAGCGGCACGCTAGGGATTCTGCAATAAGTGCCACCATGCAATACTTGAGAAACACCTGCATGTCATTTCGAACATTCTGGAATATTTGAGCAACACAACCAGGCCTGTTTAGCAGGTCCTGAGGCAGGCGAAGAGCAGGGCACAGTATCAGCCTCTGGTCCTCCTCGTGGGCTATCTATAGATACATTTGGTGCGCACAAGCTAGTCATCATTACCTTAGTTATTCTGAGGGCTACTGGAATTATGCCATTCTGTGACTGTGGCATTGGAGCATAATTATGTATTTGCTGCATTTGCCACCTAAATCATCTTCTGCTTAGTATGCAGATTTACAAAAACATTTTTCTGGATCAAACATTACTAATACTCTATGTTGCAGTGTAATGGAAGACCAGCTGCAAAGGTTACCTGATCATCTGTCAGCTGCTGATTGCTGTATCTAGATGTTAACCCCTTCCATGCTGATGACGGCCCCCAGCCGTCATGCATCACGGTGGGCGTGTGCTAATGACGGCTGGGGGCTGTCATGAACCCGACCACTCATTAAAACAGCCGCACAGGCGCAGAATCGCGGCCGCGCCCAAGGGGTTAAACCAATACTAATGGGGTTAAACCTTTCCCCAGATAGTGTTAACTTGTGTAAAAATAACATGAAAAGTAAGTAATAATACCACAAAAAATGTTGCATTGCGCAACATAACTTCTCTTTAATGCTGCATAATTTAGCACAATTTGGTTTACAATTCCAAAGGCCCTGGTTATACTGAATGGTAATGCATGGCTGTAGTAAAGCAGTTAACACACTCAATAAAGTCTAAAGTCCTGTCAGTGGTATTTCTTTACATATCCATATCCATAATATTTATATAGCACTTAACCTAGAAGTATCCAAGTGCTTGCTTTACTACAGCTCCTCACTAGCTTACTGGAGAGGGCTGAGTCTTTAGATATATCTTCAACTGCTCAAGGTTAGTAACCTCGCTTAAGGCGGTAGGTAGTTCCTTCTACAACTTCTGGTTCAATGACAACAGAGCCTCAGCACCCACCCAATGATCTCATTCAGATCTTGTTGCGCACTACGTAATTATCACAACATATGTACATACTCTCAAAGATATTTATAAGAATAATGCTTTTATCTCTTTCGATGTCCTAAAAGAAAAATAATTTAATTTACCCTCCTCTGATTTACTTAAATATGAACTTTTATGCAATTCTATTTTAGATTCAGTCCCTATTTTTATACCTTCTACTGCTAAATCTGATTTATAAATTTATATTCAATCTCTTTCTACTCAGCTTCATGCTGTTTCAATTATATATAAAAAAATTACATTTAAAGGTGACCATATTAACACGCATGTTACATTTTGGAATAATTAACTTTCTTTATCTTACGAAACTTGGAAAACTATTTGGCTTGATAGTATTTCAAGATGGTTACCTGTTTCGCTTTATCAGACAAACTCATATATTTTCTATAATTGTTTATGGTCACCATTGAAATTGTTTAATGCCATACTCCTTCTGACTTCCAATTGCTGGCACTGGAATTCATATACTGGTTCGTTAAAGCATATGCTTTTTGAATGTCCTTCAATTTTTATATTTTGGACTGATGTTTGGGATGTTATACAAAAAATATTTAATATTCATGATGATTTATCATTTAACTTGATCATTTGTAAATCTGTCGTTCTTTCTCATAAGTTGATTGATTTAGAAGGAAAACTTTTTAATTTCTTATTATCTGCAGCTTTAAAATCTATTACCTCATGTTGGAAAGATGTTTCATTATTATTTGTTCATCTTTGGTGGTCATGGGTCATTTTTACTAGAAGAGGAGCTCATTTATCCTTGAATGGTGTTATTCATAATTGCAATCCCTTTCATTTATTCTGGAAACCTATTGATATCTATTTATCTTCTTAATCTGTATTTTATTTTAAATTACATTTGTATAGACATTTTTGGACAGTTTTGATCATTCGTAGTTCTTTCCTATGTTCATTAATAATATTTGTATCATTATCCTCCCCTTCCCTCTTTAATTTTTGTTTCTGTGATACTATATTATATTGTACCTGTTATAATTTTATTGATGTTGATAGCTGTTATATCTTCTTATTGGGTATTTTATTGTAATATTTTTTGTATTGCCTATCTGTTAACTAAAAATGTAATTATCTATTCTTTTTTTTTTAAATATCTTTATTAATTTTCTGCTTACATTTTGAATCAAACCATAAACATTCAAGGTATTCAGTAAAGTCCATCAGTTGAGCTAGATACATTACATCGCCTTCAGATCGCTCTTGTACATCAATAGTCACATTGAATAAATGCCAAACAAGACTAGATCTCGCCTCCCTCCCCGTGTTAGTTGTGTCTCGTCCCCTCTGGTCCTCTCGCTTCTTGGTGGAAACGGCCCCTCGACGCTGTCTCACTCTTGTGGTGCATTTCCGTCTATCTGGGAGCAGTGGTCTATCCCCCCATCCATACCATAATATGTCCTCCATTTTCCCCATACTTTTTGGAATTTTTTGGGGCAACCTCTAGCTCTATACGTGATCCTCTCAGCCGCCATATATATATCCATCCCTGACTTCCATTCCCCCTTCTGTGGTTCCTGTGCAGACCCCCATATCCTGGCGATGTCTCTTTTAGCAACAACCAGAGCCAGGGCAGCGAATATAAAGTGGGGGCGGCTCAAATCCACATCTCCGGGTATACCCAGAAGAATACATTTCGGGTCTAGTGGTAATGCCTCGTTCAGTACCTTCCCCAACTCCACCGTCAACATTTTCCAATACTTCAGTATAACAGGGCAATCCCACACCGTGTGATAAAAGTCCCCTTGTTCACTGCCACATCGTAGACAACATGGGTCGCTCTCTCTACCCATTCTGTGCAGCCGGGCTCTATCGTAGTACATCCTATGCAACATTTTATATTGTATAAGTCTCAATCTGGACTTGATCACCACTTCCCGGGGATGCATAAGGGCCGATTCCCAGTCCGTGGTATCAAAGGTCCCCAAATTACTCTCCCATGTCTCTCTTAGTTTAGCCAGGTGATCTGGGGCATTATTAATCAGGGTTCTGTAGGTATAGGACATGGCTTTTACCTGTAGGTGTTCCCGGAGTAGTTGCCCCTCCAGTGGTGCGTACTCTTGCAAAGGGGAGGGAAAGGGACCTTCCGCCTGCCATGCGTGTTTCAGTTGTAAATATCTATATTGTTGTGTGGTGCTAAGTCCAAAGTCTGCCTGGAGTTTCCGAAAGGGTTTAAGGGAGGCGTCCGTCATTACGTCCCCCAAAGTGGATATGCCCAGATTATCCCAAGGTTCAAAACCGCGCAGCTTGTGGATTTCTCGTAACCACACGCAGTGCCAGAGTGGGGTCTGTCTCATGGGTTTTCGGTGCCATCCCATCGTTTTATTAGCACTATGCCACAGTGTGATTGTTGTCTGTGTGGCCTGAGGCAGCCCGTGTGCTTTTTCCCCCCATATAAGTAATGAAGAGGGGAGTGCTTGCCCATTTTGTAGCGTTCTAATCTATAAATGGTGTGGGCTGCTTCCGCATGGAGCCAGTCCGATATCGGGGTGAGATGTACCACCCTATAGTAAGCCTCTATGTCTGGGAGCGATATTCCCACATTGTTTTGATTTCGGCATAGCGTGGTGAGGGCAATTCTGGGTTGTTTCCCTAGCCACAGCAGCGACCGCAGTTCCGCGTTGATCGCTCGAAACACATGTGGTGAGAGGGGGAAATAGTAATTCTGGAGGGCATATAAAAACTTTGGGAGTGTGATCATTTTAAACATGGCCGCTCGGCCTAGTATGGTAAGGGGAAGCGACTTCCACCGTTGGGCATCCTCTTTGAAAGCAAGCAGGATTCGGTGTACATTTTCTCTATAGGACCGCTGCTTGTCCGGCGTCAGATAGATCCCCAAATACGTGAAGCCATGGGTTGCTATCTGTAGTGTGTGGGGTAGGGATGGCCAGTCGTATCCCACCTTGGGACTAAATATGACCGATTTGTGCCAATTGATGGTGTAGCCTGAGTACGTACCGTACGCGTTTAGCGCCTCAAAAAGAATGGGGAGGGTAGACTCAGGGTCGGTGACATAAAGCAGTATGTCATCTGCCTACAGAAAGATTTTTTCCTCTGTCGCATCTGTCGCAGATAATCGGAATCCTCTTATGCCTGGGTGTTGTCTGACCACACACGCTATCACCTCTATTGTTAAAGCAAATAGGAGCAGGGAGAGAGGACAGCCCTGTCGGGTGCCCCTCTGGATTGGGAACTCTCGGGACAGTCGGCCGTTTACCCTCACCCTCGCCATCGGCGCTGTATACAACAATCGCACCCAACTGCGATATCGTGGTCCAAATCCGAATCTAGCTAGGGTGGCTTCAAGAAAAGGCCAGTGGAACGCATCGAACGCCTTTTTGGCGTCTAAGGAGAGAAGGAGATGCGGCGGCGTGCGGGATAACGTCTCCATCATCCAGTTGTGGGTTCTTCGCAGGTTCAGCCGAGTCGCCCTACCGGGCATAAAGCCCGTTTGGTCTTTGTCAACCAGGTCGGTAATGACTGGCCTCATACGCAAGGCCAATACGGTTGCCAGGATCTTAGCCTCCATGTTCAGGTTAATTAACTATTCTGAACTAAAAACAAGATATGTACATACAAATCCCTGCCAGTCTCAGGGTTATTGCAAAGGTACACCACCAAATAAGGTGGGTCCAATTGTTTTTTAGGGGAGTTTTATATAGTGCGAACTCGACCCAAAGGTATCGGAGCACTTTACATGAGCACCAGCTGCTTTACAGACGGACACATTAATTTTGTTAGGCACCGAGAGATTACGTGATTTGCCCAGAATCACAAATGTGAGCTTCCCAGCAGAAACTCGAACCCAGTTTCCCAGCTTCGAGGTTGATGGCTTTAGCCGTTAGGCCGCATCCTCTCCAATGGACTGTCTCTTATGCACAGAGATTGAGAAATTGGTTTCTGGCCTTTTTTGATGACCATTGTAAGGACAAGAGAAAGGATGAGGAACTCATAGTGATATTTTGTTACACCCAACACAAGAAGTGCAGCGTGATCTGAAGGAGAACCTGAAAACGGGGTTCTTCAGCGTACAATATGTGAGACAACAATGGCAAAAACAAATGATAGCTCATGCTTGTTCACACGGGAAGGAATAATGTTGGTTAAATAACTGTAGAACTGAACGTTTTATAGATTATATGTGCCTGCTCTTATAAGAACCGTTAGGAATCAAATAAAAAACAAGCATCTTTACTTTCATGATGTTTGGACCTCTACTTCCTTAACTAGAAAGTGATTGTACTCATTACCCAGTTTATAGATCTACGGCTGGAACCAGCTATGACCAGCAAGGGCTTTGCTGTATGTAGCACCAATAACTGGTTACTCACCAAGGCCTAAACTAGATCAATCTCTTCTATTCAGCAAGTTAGTCTTTACAACAATTACAGTCCCAGGGAAAGACTACTAGGTGTCTTCTGCATACATGGCAACCCTCTCCTTCCCCAGATACTTCAAAGGATTGTGCCACAGCTGATGTAGATGTTAAATAGGAACTTACACAGGATCAGAGTACAGTGGAAACCTTCGGGCACACTACAGGTCACCAAGGCCAATAGGTCCATTGAATTCTCATACTTCACCCTAGTGACTTGGTTGGCCAAAAGGTCTTTAAACCTCCTAGTTAAGCAGTTGTACACCCTGGCCTTTCCGTGAAACCGTGCCAACAAGATTTCATGGACGAGTGTGTCAGAGGTGGCCGACAGATCCAGCAGCACCAAATTTGCTGCTGAAGCCTTCACAGTCAACCTAAACCGCTACTACCTAACCTCTGCAGGTGCAGGCTTCATCCTTCTGGCTGTGTAAAAATCTACCAATAGCCTATATGTTTCTTGATGACAAGAAAGTTATCCATGATTCTCTCCAGAAGAAGGTACAAGCAATTGGGTTGCATATGACGTTTTCTTGGTACGGTTTTTTATACGGGGTTGTTATCCATGCCTGTTTCAGCACGGAGTTATCATGTTTTCCGTTAATGATTGGTTGATGTCGCTAACAACATGCCAGCTACATTCTTAGGGCTGGCATGTTGCATAAGTATAAATGAAGAGCACGGCTCCACAAGAAAGCTGATGGCATCCACACCTTGTACAACATTGTGAACATCCACGAAAAGTATGGCTGTTGAAGCAAAAAAGATACTCCATTGGACCCCTCAGGTAGATCCTCTGGCTGACCAGTTGGAGTCTGGATACTGATTCTGATGAGGGAGCCTTTACCCATGGAAATTACAGGTGCATCTCAAGAAATAATGGGTCACCAGCTTTACCAGCTGATGCCACCTTTAAGTTTTTTTTACCTCCCTTTGAATGTTGAAGATTGCCTTGCTATGGTTTCTGGCAAAGGCAATTTTCTCTGCATATCAGTTCTTTTTAGCTTGCTGAATTTCCTCCAAGTATGACTCTCAGTGTCATGACCCTGTGCTATTTCTCACAGGCCCTTCAACCCTGTAACTCTTTCAGCTCATGCCTGCTCTTCTGTCATGGTTCTTCCTGCATCTGACAGTCTGGAATGGACTCAAGACACACTTTTGAGAACGGTGGAGACCAGTCGTGCAGGTATGGCAGCAGTGATTGGCCAAACTGCTTCTTGTGACGTCTGCACCTTTCATCACCCAGTGGGCAACATGAGTGGGAATGGATATTCCAGCAAGACCTACCCTCAGCATCCATTTTAGCTGTCCAGACTTTAAAGGCTGCACCCCATTCTTGTTAGCTTTGCTAGGCTATCAAGAAGCACAGGAGGCCGTACGACTTTGGAACCTACGACTCTGTAACCTACATGACTGCACCTGTCAGCAAACTTACAACTTCCTATCATATAGATCTAGACACCTGAATCTCTTGCAGAACGGACATCAACAGCCGCGGTCGGTAGGGGAGTACCTGCCGGGGCGGTAGACGTGGGGAGAGGGAGGGGCAGGGTGGGGGTTAGTAATGTGTGGATAATGGAGGTTTGCAGGTAAGTAAACATTTAAATAAATCAAATGAATTTCGTTGCGCGCACTGCCTCCCCAAATCCAATGCAGTGCGCGCAACAAAATTTGTTTGATTTATTTAAATGTTTACTTACCTGCAAACCTCCATTATCCATACATTACTAACCCCCACCCTGCCCCTCCCCCTCCCCACATCACCGCCCCGGCAGGTACTCCCCTACTGATCGCGGCTGGACATGAATGAGGTGAGATTAAGGACTAATGCAACCATTGGCTACTCACTATGGTGATAATATAGGAATGAATAATATTTTTAATAACTGCGAGCAAGAGAAATAAAACATAACAATAACATAGGAGGTTTACCTAACAAACATTTTAACTTAAACTTAAACATTACCGGCCTATCTCCTTACTACCATACCTAGCGAAGGTACTACAGGCACATGTCACTTAAAAACCTATGCTACGTCCTAGAGGACTCCAATTTCCTTGACCCTCACCAGACGGGCTTCCGTCCAGCCTACTCCACCGAAGCTGTCATCCTCTCCTTAGTGGGTGACATGCATGAAGAAGCCGACAGGGGCATTACAAATGTGCTGGACCGTCTTGACCTATCGGCAGCCTTTGACATGGTTGGTCATGATCTTTTGGTGGACCATGTCAAAGGTGCAGACTTGCAGGGCACAGCGCTTGATTGGATTATTTCCTTCCTAAATGACTGCTCACAATCGGTCTGGCAGTCTCCCTTCAGCTGATCTAAAGTTCAGTTGACCTGCAGAGTACCTCGGGGATCTTCCCTATCCCCCATCTTTTTAACTTATACATACGCTCCCTAGTGCGTATGCTTAATAAATGTATGTAAAAATGTATAATTATGCAGACTACATGCTCTTTACCACCGACACCTCCCCTGAATCAAAGAAAGCCTTCCAAAATAGGATATTGTTCATTCATGATTGGATGAACAGCAATTATTTGAAAGTAAACTCAGACAAAATGGAAACTGTCAGAACCAGAAACAAATACAAGTACTTAATTCTGGTCTCCTGTGACGGGCGCTTCCCCTCCTCCGCCCAAGAAATTCGTAAAGAGTCGTGGGGTCCTCATCGACAAAGAACTTTCCATGAAATCCCAACTACCAATCAATCAATCAATCAATATCTAGCTTTATTCGGTTGCAGCAAACAGCCATAAAAGCATAGCAAACAATTCAAAATACATAGAATGAATCGCAAATTGTGATTCCTTAAATACAATGTAAGAAGCACAGAAAAATTGCAATTTGGACTTAAGGAATCGCAAATTACCACCAACTTCAAGTTGGTGGTAATTTGCGATTTTTTTGAAAAATGCACTTTTTTGCATTTTTCAAAGTGCCATGTGACTCACATACATGCCCCTAGGAGGAACCACTGCCATCATAATGAGGCCTATAGTTACACCATAGGTTCATATTTTCCCAGCTTCCAGTTAAGTACACATTGAAATGCCATGTTCCCATTTACCCCACTAAGCATCACATTTGAGGATCAGTAGATGTTGATGGCAAATAGCCCCTTTGGCAGTTGTGAGGCGAGAGGAGACAACAAGGACTAAAGGCGGAGCTCTCTCTATAAACACGATAAAACAAGATGAGAAGTACCAGGTGTGACTCACTTGCACCATAGTAATTACCCAGATATCAATACTCCACATATATTAGAAAAACTCTCTTATTTCACCCGAAATCTAACATTGTTTTACCTTTCTTTCCCCTAGAATTACTTGCACTTCAATGAAAATTAAAGGGGAATCAAATTACACAATTAGATTTTTCTTAAATCTCTCACTTAACTCCTCAAAGTGCTGTCAGCATGGTGTCTGGGTATGCACAACAGAGAGATAAAGATTACCAAAAGCAGGTATGGAGCAGTACCCCCCCATAAATTCAAAATCATCACAAAAGGAGGATGACATCCAGCAGGGCTTTAAGTGGGATGGAAAAACTGGGAGTTCTCTTGGAGGGGCTTGGCCGATATAATTCAACACATGACTTAAAACATGTATGCAAAAAATCTGTGCTCAGCATAATGTGCCGCCTGACTGGTATTTTTCTACTTCTGTTATTGCTTCCACATATATAATACGGTAAAACAAGTTTACAACGCAACTTTATTTCCGTATACTTTCACTCCGCATACCATTACAACTAAACTACCATTACTCCGCAATACTTTTATAACGCATACCATTACATCTTTTATGCTTTTACCACGCATGCTTTTACAACGAAATTCGTTGTAAAAGCATGAATGGTAAAAGTATATGTTTTTAATATTGAAGTTTAAGGTGAGTATATGTTTTTTTGGGGGGTGTTGGGGTATATGTTTTAGGGGTTTAGGGGTATTTTACGGGTGGGTTTGGGTTATGGGGTGCACAGTGTATTTTTAGAGTATGGTATTTTAAAATTATAGGGTTGGTTTTGGGGTGCTTGGGTATTTTTAGGGTTAATGGGGTAGGTTTAGGGTTTAGGGTGTAGGGGGTTTATTAGGGTTCAGGGTGGGGTTTTGGTTATATGGGTCAGGGGTATTTTTAGGGTTCAGGGATAGGTTTGGGTTTTGGGGTACAGGGGTACTTTAAGGGTTCAGGGAAAGGTTTGGGTTTTGGGGTACAGGGGTATTTTTAGGGTTTAGGGATAGGTTTGGGTTTTGGGGTACCGGGGTATTTTAGGGTTCAGGGCTAGGTTTGGGTTTTGGGGTACAGGGATATTTTTAGGGTTCAGGGCTTGGTTTGGGTTTTGGGGTACAGGGGTATTTTTATGGTTCGGGGCAAGGTTTGGGTTTTGGGGTACAGGGGTATTTTTAGGGTTCAGGGCTAGGTTTGGGTTTTGGGGTACCGGGGTATTTTTAGGGTTCGGGGCAAGGTTTGGGTTTTGGGGTACAGGGGTATTTTTAGGGTTCGGGGCTAGGTTTGGGTTTTGGGGTACAGGGGTATTTTAAGGGTTCAAGGCTAGGTTTGGGTTTTGGGGTACAGGGGTATTTTTAGGGTTCAGGGCTAGGTTTGGGTTTTGGGGTACATGGGTATTTTTAGGTTTCAGGGCTAGGTTTGGGTTTTGGGGTACAGGGGTATTTTAAGGGTTCAAGACTAGGTTTGGGTTTTGGGGTACAGGGGTATTTTTAGGGTTCAGGGCTAGGTTTGGGTTTTGGGGTACAGTGGTATTTTTAGGGTTCAGGGCTAGGTTTGGGTTTTGGGGTAGAGGGGTATTTTTAGGGTTCAGGGCAAGGTTTGGGTTTTGGG
Organism: Lissotriton helveticus; assembly: GCF_964261635.1. NCBI lineage: Eukaryota > Metazoa > Chordata > Amphibia > Caudata > Salamandridae > Lissotriton > Lissotriton helveticus. Next base: position 648,079,337 of record NC_136070.1, read on the forward strand.
GTACAGGGGTATTTTTAGGGTTCAGGGCTAGGTTTGGGTTTTGGGGTACAGGGGTATTTTTAGGGTTCAGGGCTAGGTTTGGGTTTTGGGGTTCAGGGGTATTTTAAGGGTTCAAGGCTAGGTTCGGGTTTTGGGGTACAGGGGCATTTTTAGGGTTCAGGGCTAGGTTTGGGTTTTTGGGGTACAGGGTGTATTTTTAGGGTCAGGATGGGTTACTGTTTAAGGGAGCTGGGGTATTTTAAGGAGTAAGAGTGGGTTAAGATTATGGGATGCAGGGGTATTTTAAGGGACCAGGGTGGGATAATTTCTTAGGGTGTACAGGGTAATAAAAAAAAATATATATATATATATTATATTATCATATATATAATTTATATATATATATATACATAAAATATATATTTAATATATAAATATATATACAAATATAAATTCAATTTTAATGAAAAAAATGTTTTTTTTTTAAATTAAGTAAAATATATTTGTATATATATATATTGAGCAAAACTCTTCTTCTTTGAATTTCCCTCGCAGGACGCCAATGAAGAGCACGGACCACAGTTTAGGAATACCTTCAGTTTATTTTAATCCTTTGTACAAAGAGAAGGGGCAGCCATGACGCGTTTCGTCCCTAGCTTGGGACTTGATCACATGACGCCGTACCACCTATTACAATCGTTTAAGTAGCATGCCACTTTTTTTTTACTTTTTTTCAGTTTTTCTCTTTTTTTCAGTTTTTTTCTCTATATCAAACAAACAAGTATGCACAAAGGTTTGTGGAACTCCTACACCTCCTAAAGTGCTAGTAACAGTGCTAAAATACATCAAGTGAGTTATAAATGCCATTGAAAATAAAATACTTTGTCGTTTTTTTGCGTATTTCTCATTTTGAATAAATTAAATCAATTATACACACATATTGAACATCAGATTAGAGGATACACCGTCAACAACAAATTCTATTGATCCAGACCAGTGTTTTGATATTAAGGCATAAATGCATTGGCACATCGAGTATTGTTGTACAGTTTATGGCTTATTCATGGTTTGTCACAGGTTAATCCACCTATATCAGTATAAAGATAAATACATTTCATTTAGAGGAGTAGACAAATAGGTACAAAGTTTATGAACATATATAGATATATGTGCTAAAATTGTGTAAGAGTATAAATACAGGACGAAATTTGGATAAATAAATAAGCAATAAATATTGTATAAAATCCATTCCCTACTAGATGCCTTCTACCTACGTTATTTAAAATTCTTATTTTATACACTTTTCTAGGACCAAACCAGCCGCTGCTCTACTTCCCTGATAGCGCTACATATTTCTTACTAGGTTTAATTCATCCTCCAATTACTGAGTCCAGTATATTAATAAAATTGTATAGAACCCCATCAGTATTTCATGGCAATATCTAAACCTCCTGGAATGCAAAATTTAAGTGTAAGTGCTTATAAATATATACTATTTTTCACTCCATTTTTATATTTTTTTGTTTATTTAAAAAAAAAAACTTTATTCTAGTTAAAAGTAAAAAGTGCAAGTGTATTATATTAAAATCTAGGATGGTAAAAAAGAAATTTGAAGGGAATCAGCGAAAGACTACCATATAGAGAATCAATAAATAAATATCTCAAAAGGATAGTACCCAAAGTCCAAGTTTAAATACTTGATTAACCAACTTGGTTAGTTCAAAGCATGTTGAAATGCCCAGATAATGCAAAAGTATTCACAGTCTATTTAATTTATTTGATGACCAAGATCTGATGGCGGTTGTACATCAATTGGTGTTCTTGGTTTCAAAGCCAAAGATGTTTACAGACTGGCACGGAGTTCCTCAGAGCTATTCAGACCATTAGGGTGCTTGCTATTGAGACTTAAGATGTAATGCATCTCTAGCAATCTGAGACTCCTCTCTCTATCTCCACTGTGTTTCTTCAGTGGGACAGAATCAATGAGGAAATATTTGAGCTCCTTGGGATTGCCATTGTGGAACTCTTGAAAGTGTCTGGCCACAGGATATCCTTGATCATGATTCCTGATGACTCGGATGTGTTGGAGTACCCTCTTGTGTCCTGGTAGGATGGCACCGGCGTAGCTAGGGGGGGGGGGCAAGGGGGGGCGGTCCGCCCCAGGCGGCACCATTTTTGAGGCGGCCGCGGCTCCGCCTTTATAATTTATTTGGGAACGAATACAGTGTCCCTAAATAAATTATAAAGGCTGCCGCGGCCGCAACGGGCCTCCAGTGCCGCGGCCATTTAAAAGTGCAAAGCCGCCGGGTAGAAGATTTAAAGAACAGGGTCACGCACGTGTCGCGTTCAGCCGAGGAGTTTTTGACTTCCCTGACAAAAAAAAGGGTGAACATTACTCCGTGGATCTCCAGTTAATCTTGGTCAGTAATATGCTGTATGCCTTTAGAGTCATTCCGAGTGATTGTAGTTTATGTTGGTAGAACGTATTTTATTTATTTTGGCAGTCTGGTGCTTCCACGAGGATAACTTTTTGGATCAGTCAGTGTAATCAATCGTTAACAAAGGAGCAGCCCGAATTTCGAGATAGAACTCCCAGGTTAGTAGAGAGCCGAGTTTTTTAGTACTGTGTGGTTTATATTTTACCCTTTGACGAACCATGACAGGTTCTATGTTCATTGTAGATCACTCCATTGATTCGCACGTTTTCAGGAGCGCTTTCAAAGTAAGATTTTATATTCTCATTAGTGGTTCAGTTTTCACAATACTCTTCGGTTTAAAGTTTGGTGACACTAGGGGGACTCGAACGTGTTTTTTTATTTATTCTTTGAAGTGTGCATCCAGTACGCAGAACCCTTATTTTCCACATTTCAAATTTCTTGAATGTGTCCTTTCGTTTTTTGAAGTGTGCATTCAGACTAATAACTGAGCAAAGATGCAGTGTTCACAAAGGCAATAGTTCTGGCTTGTATGTATAATGTTACTTGTTGTATCATATACCTGGATGCAATGACAGAAACAGCAAAATACAAGTCGGGCAGCACACTATGCGAAACACAGATTTTTAGCTTACATGTTTTTAAGCCACGCACTTAATTACATTGACTACGCCCTTTTGAGAGACCCTCCAGTTATTTCATTCCACTTAAAGCCCTATTAGTTTATAATCTAAACGAAGTAAAGGGAAAACATGGTTGCCCTGTTTGGCACCTCTAATTGGAGTGAAACATGAAGTAAAGGGTGCAAGAATATTCAGTGAATTTACAAATTTCTTAAGTATCATAATTTCAGGTTGGAATAACCTAAAGGGGGATGTTTGACTTTCACTGGTATAGTTTCAGTAATAGTAAATGCATATTTCCCTCCCTAGGCCAGGTCAAATAATTAATAAACATGATAGATCTGGAAGAGAAAATTATCCTGAAATTTCCAAAGGTAACAATTCTCCTGTTAGGAGACTTCGATGCAAACATTTCCAGCCAACTCATGTGAGACAACTTCCAATCAGAAACTAGAAATTCCCTGGGTATTCTTTTCCAGATCCTAACATCAAACCTGGGATATGGTAAAGGTAGGAAACTGGGCACAAACCTGGAAAGTCTGCGTATGACCGTAATAAATGGGAGAATCAAAGGAGACCAGCTGGCAAAATAAGCCTTTGATAATGGGAAGTCATGTTCACTTATTGACTGCACCATAATTTCATCTTTAGATCTTGACACTGTAAAAGATCATAAAATTGGAAAGTTACGAGGAAGTGACCATAAGCCCCATCACTGAACGTTTCTTCAAAAAAAAGGAGGGTGTTGGCAGAATAGCTATTCAATACAGTGGAAGAAGAAATGGCAGATCATATGAGCAGCAAGCCTAAAAACCCAAAGGATAAAAAAAATCTGCGACCAACTGAGAACATATCAAGGTAAAACCCCATGGTCAATATTAGAGGAATACAAACGATTAATTTACTCAGTGAGAGATACTGCATCTAAGGCCTTAAATTATGGAAAGAGGCTCAAGTGTAAACAATGGTCAGCTAGGGACAAGGCACAGACAGAGATAAATAAACAGATAAGGGAGGCTTTTAAATTGAGTGCAGCCAACAGAAAGCCCTAATCAAACTATACAGGAAGGGGTTTAGAAAGTAGATAAGTAATACTACCTGGACAGAGAAAGACACAGCCTGGTCCAAGGTTATAACAGATTTACGTAAATGAAGATCAAAGTGTTTCTGGGACACTGTGCGCAAACTTTTGTGATCAATGAGTAAACCAGTAGCAACTCTTGTGACTGAGGAAGAATGGGTCATAAGCGAGCTATGTAAGGAAAAAGAGTCCAATAAGAATGTAGCCCTCATGGAGATCCCCATAATTCAAATGGACAATATAGAACGGATTTGGAGTATCTCTCCCTGAATCCAATGGTGATAGAACTTAAATAGTTTGCAGGCACAAGGCATAGTTGGATTATCTGCTGATATACAAAAGCTTAACCCAAACCTGTGGGCCGAAGTGTTGACCCCAGTGTTTGAAGCTGAAATAAGAGGTCAAGAAATTCCAGAATACTGGAATGGAAGCATACAGGTCCTGAATAAAAAAAAAAGGCCCTCAAGAGTTACAAAGAGATACCGCATGAGCACCCTGTTGGAAATACCAAGCAAAATCTAAGTTCGATAGCTATTACAATCACTGGATACTTGGGCTGTCGAGGAGGGAGTGTGCCCGAAGGCACAGTTAGGCCTTAGGAGAGGATATTCAACGGTGGAAGGTTTCCTGATATTGAAATTGCTGGCCAAAGAATATGCCTTTAGATGAAAACAGATCCTCTATGTCTCATATATAGACTTACCTACAGTATACAACACCATTAACCGTGCCCTCCTTTGGGGAAAAATACAAATAGGAGTGTATATATATATATATATATATATATATATATATATATATATATATATATATATATATATATATATATATCAGTTGTTAAAATTGATCATTCAACTTCATGAGGGTCATGGATGAGAATTACATTGGGCAGGAATTGAGCTTTATCAAGAAAAATACACAAACCAAATAACTTAAGGCAAAGGTGTATATTAAACCCACTCCTTTTCTCCATATATATCGCATATGCACTTACAACACACTTCACTGACATGAAGCACGTTAAGTGTGATTGTCAGCTGCTAAAATACAAGTGAAATACATCTATATTAAAGGAAGTAGATGTACATAGATGAGTCGAGCAAACCAGGTAGGCTGCATTATGCAGCTAAACTTACACAAGATGCTTTAGGTGTGTCTATTTAAATATATTGCCAAAATAATACCACACATTATGACTAAAATATACATTAGAGAAGATGGTTCCCTGAACAGTGTCATGTATGTGCATGTTTGCATTGTGCATTCTGATGGATGTCACATGCGGTTTTTCTGAGTCCCCAGATAGATCATTCAGTCTGTGTGTTCTCTTTTTTACTGCCAGTCACCGGTATATTCAACTGTCTAGCCTTTGACTGTGTCAGGTATGTGCATGTAACTTGCATGATCGAGGTAACTATTAGCGGCAATACTACGTGTCTCTCGGACATCTTTCAAGTGCTCGCCATCCTTTTTCCCCAGCACCCCCCCCACCCCCAAGGGGCGGCAATCTGAGGGATAGCCCCGGGTGCCACAAGCTCTAGCTACGCCCCTGTAGGATGGTACTGCCTACATAGCTCAGTCCACACGGGCACTCCAACACATAGACCACATGGTCCGTTTTGCAATTCAGAGATTTCATAATTTCCCTGTTAGGCCCTCCAAATGGTGTAGAAACCTCGGTTGTATTTACAGCATGCTGACCTGCTTTGCACACCTTACACTTGTAGAACCCCTTCCTTTGCGCAAGCCAAGAGCCCTTGGATTGCGGTCCACTCGGGTCATTCTCCACGAGGGCATCTTTCATGGATGTCCCCCTTCTGTAAGTTATAATTGGGTTCTTAGGAACAGTAATGCCAATAATTGGATCTTGTTTGACAAAATGCCAATTCCTTTTGATGATTTTCCTCACCACTAGATGTTCCTTATTGTAATCTAAAATGAATCTGAATGTATTGGAGGATTCATTCTTGGTACTTGTATTCTTTTGGACCCCAAAGAGTTTTTTCCTCTCCACCAAATTACATTTATTGTGGGCTTTACTAAGGCATAGATTGCTGTAGCCTCTTTCTTTGAATCTCACAATACATTCTTCTTGCGCTATTTTCAAAGTGTTGTTGTTGCTACAGATTCTTTTTATGCGCAAGAGCTCACCATATGGGATGCTTTGCATAAGGTGGGTGGGGTGGGCACTACTGGTGTGCAAAATAGCGTTGCCTGCTGTAGGCTTACGGTGTAACTTGGTTTCTAACCTTCCTTGGTCAATATACACTTCCACATCCAAAAATGTGACCATAGAGTGACTTATAGTGACAGCGAAATTCAAATTGAGATTGTTCTGATTCAGTGAGCCAATAAAATCAATCGCATCACTCTCACTGCCATGCCATACCAAAAAGAGGTCATCTATGTACCTCCACCAATTTTTCACATGTTTGTTCAATGTATCCGAATGTTTTGCCATGAGGGAGAACAGCCATTACAACGCGGGGATTACCCCGCACTACCATTACAACGCGAGGATTACAACGAAAGTCGTTACAACGACTTTCGCTGGAGGGCGCTGTTGGATAGGGAATAGTTTAATTTCTATCCAACACCTTCCCTACTGTCAACGTGGGCTGGAGTTGGAATAGAAAATTAAACTATTCCACTATCCAGCACCCTCCAACGAGAGTCATTGTAACGACTTTCGTTGTAATCCCCGCGTTGTAATGGCATGCGGGGTAAATGCAAGCGTTGTAATGACATACAACGAGCCATGAGGACCTGCTCCTCCCACCAGCCCATGTGTAAACACGCGTAGCTGGGGGAGATGCTGTCCCCCATGGCAACACCTCTCAGCTGTTGCTACATCACATCCTGGAACAAAAACACATTATTGTTTAGGCATAGCTCAACGATATTCACCAGCATTTTACTATGCTCCTCGTACTGTGGTCCTTTTCTTGCTAAATAATATTTCAATGCTCGTAGACCATCACTGTGCTTAATAGACGTACATAATGATGTAACATCTAGTGCAATCAGTAAAAACTCATTATTCCATTCGAAACCCTTCATTTTAGATAAAAAATCACCTGTATATATATATATATATATACATATGTATATATATATTTAAATAATGTACTTTTACAAAGTATATGCCTTCACCACGCATGCCTTTGCGTTGTGATGGCATGCGTCGGAAAGGCATTTGCGGAGTAAATGTTTGCGGGGTCAATGTATTTAGTTGTAAACGCACTTGCGTTATAAAAAATGCGGAGTAATGGTATGCGGGATATTATCCCGCGGAATAAGATCATATATTCATATAATACAACAAGCAACATTACACATACAACAAGCCAGGACTATTGACTTTGTCAAAGGTTGCTAGTTGCATAAGATAAATATACTACATGCATACATACAATTGCGGCTTCGTTGTATGTAATTTTGAAAATGCTTTAGTTCTAATGTGAGAGGGATGTGGTGTAATGGCGAGAGCTTCCAATTTTGGAGCCGAGGAAGCAGGTTTGAGTTTCAGCATCCTGTGTTTCTGGGCAAATCTCTTCATCACCCGTGCCTACCGAAAAATAAATGAAGATGTCCTTGTTCGTGCTCATGTAAAGCACGTCGAGGTTTACAATATAGAACTGCAAAAAAGTAAAAGTTACATCAAAAACTGTGAACTGCTGCAGAGTTAAGATTTTTTTTTACATTGTGAAATTGAGGGCGAAAAGGGAGAGCCCGAGAGAGACCCATCTTGGCACCTACTTTTAAGAACACGGCCCACTTAAATCCCTGACATCCAGGGCTTTAAGTGGGCCAGGACCTGCTGGTGCTGAGTAAAGGCAGTTCTAACAAGCATTGAAAATGCAATAGGTCTCGCCTTTGAATAAGTTAAAGCCATTTGCTTTGCTAATGGTATTGTATTCTAGCTTTGCATTATTTAGTGTAACGGAGACAATAAACTCAACGTCCTGTGATTCTGGGCAAATCACTTAATCTTCCCGCACCTAACAAAAAATGAATGTGCCCATCTGTACCGAAACTGGTGCTCATGTAAAGCGCTCTGATACCCGATCCATTCGGGTCAAGTTTACGCTATATAAAACTCTAAAATAATACATTTTACAAATTGACTTTTTTAATGTTAATAATTTAAATGCTAGCATTAGGGACACAAAAAGTGATTTTTGTTTTGCTTCTTGAACTTTAGGATTATTGATAATTTATAGTAAATAAAGTAATGACATTTAGATTAATATAGGAATGGGTTTAAGGTTAGTGTAGGAATGAATGGCCCCATGTACAAAGCACTTGTGTGACCACAAACCCTTTGATTCATAAAACGAGGTTTCGCAATCACAAAAGGGATTTTCTGTATATACAAAAGCCCTTATGAGTTAAAAATTCATACTGAATCATATAATGACTTTCACAATCCTTCCCGAATCGTAAATAAGAGGAGGTAAAACGGGGCAGCTACCTCCTATTTCGATTCAGAATGAAGCTTATCAACAGTAAAACCACCATTGCGGTCTCAAACTACTTATGACCTATAGACTTCCAAGTTGGGGTGGTAACTGCTTTTCAAATGGGAAGGGGCCTCATAAGACCCCTCCTACTTTAAGAATTGTCACAGCCTGCTCCCCCTGAACTTTAACAATAAGGATTTTTTTGTATTTTGAAAGCCGAAATTGTTCCTGTAGAAAGCTGGCTCTGTATATACGATACCAAAGAAAGGTATAGTGTACAGAGTCCAGTGGAACACCAAAGGTAGGCAGAGCTAAAAGTAGATTGCACCTTACTCTCTATTTGTGGTAGTGTGGGCGAGCAGCAAGGCTTTATCAGAGGGTAGTGTTAAGCATTTTTATTGTACACAGTCATGCAAAAATGATGTCACGCACTCAAAGACTGAACTTAGACCAATTTTGTTTGTATAAAAATATTATTTAGTTATTTTATTTCTAGAACCAAGCCAGGCTTGGTGCAGGTAAGTGAAATAATACTTTGCAAGATGTACTCAGTGATTTACAGTTGAATGCAGGTTTAAATACAGTTGGTTGATAAGTCAATATTCAAAATTAATTTTCAGTGACTTTGTAGGTAACAGTACATGTTACTTCTTGGATTACTTTTTATATTACTTTAGCTACTCAGTGTGATATGCCTAGGTACCACATTGGGAAAATTCCTAGACAAAAGGTAAGTAATCCAGTTTTTGAACATTTGTAGTTTTTCAAGGTTTCATACAAACCAACTTGATACTTAAAAGAAAAGCAGTCAATGCAATCCAATATGAGGAAATTAAGTTATCGGTTTACAGGTAAGTACTTGGTTATTGGAGTTTGGTTTCTGTGGTTAGAACCAGGGTTCCCCCAGGATCAATGATACACTCTCAAAGCACACACAGTGGCACTAGGGCGGCTGGGTGCAGAGTACTGACACCCAATGCTATCCAATAGAGGATAGGGCGCCTCCGGTTGGTGGCTGCTCATGAGCAGGCTACAAGTTTGTGGGAGCAAAGCTCCTGGTGTTAGGCTCAGGTCAAAGGGGGATCTGGTTTAGCACAGAAGGTGCACCCACAGTGGCACAAGGGCGGCCGGATGCAGGGTGCTGGTTTGGTGTTGGATGCCCTGTTGATTTCAATGGGGATTCAGCGGTTGCAACAAACACTGCAGGTTTGAGAACGAAGTTCTTCTGGAGGTGACCACCAGTTGGAGAGGTAAGTTGGGATACCTGAGGATGCTGGGACACCATCGGTTAGGCCACCCAAGGCCGTGGGACGTCGGGTGCAGGGGTGTTTTTTGGTGTTGGGTTTTTCTTACCAGCTCCGGTCGGGGGGATCCTCCAGAAAGGGCATGCAGGTGTCGATTGGAGACTCAAGGCTGGTCAGGGATCACCAGATCCCAGGTCAGGATCACTGGGGAGACCTCCCCGTGGTGTTGGGCCACTCAAACTCGGGCCGTGGGTGTCGGGTGCAGACTTGCAGAATAGGCTGGAGCCAGAGTCTGTGGGTGTGCAGATACGGTGCACGCGGGAGACAAAAGTCTTGGTTTGGGAAAGAAGGGTAGGTCCACTGATTTATTGGGGGCTGCAGCACACGCCTGGATTTCGCTGGAGCAGGTCGAGGTCAGGACAGGCCGGTAGGGCTAGGGCCAAGGTAGTTGGTGTCCTCTTCTTCTTCATCACGTCTCTTCAGTCCTTCTTCTTGTTTCTTCTTTTCTGAGGAAGCAAGGTTCGGGGTTGCCCCATAATACTAGATTTAGGGGCATTACAGGTAGGTATAGGTTGGAACCAATAGGTACCTTTCTTGGGGTGGGTGCACCTCCTATTATGCCACCCTCCAGTAGGAGTGGGTCATAAGCCTCATTCTGGTTGGCTAGGCCATCCCATATGCAAGATGGAGGGTACTGAGAGTTGTGCTTGATCTCACCTCCCCCAACTGAGCGGGGGGGGGCGTTGGCAAAGGTGGGCACACCTCTCCTCCTAACTTGGTTTTCCCGTTGATTCTCCCACCCAAAGTGGAGGTCAGTACCGGTGGGGGCCAGTTACTGGGAGCAGCAAATGGGTAGGGTAGCTCACAAAGGCAGCAAGCCTATGAAGCTTCCCCTTCAGGGACCCTGCCAATCCTGGGGGAGGAGGCTTGGCACCGTCTTCCAGGATGTTCATTGTTTCAGGACCCCAAGAGCGGCAGGCTCTCGACCCAGGTGTCCAGAAACATATCTGGTGGTGGCAGCTTGTGAGCAGCCACTCAGCCAGGACATTAGAGTTAGGTCGTTTTTCAGGGGGCATCTCTATGATGCCCTCTGAGTGTATTTTTCATTAAAACCCACACTGGCATCAGTATGGGTTTAATGTCCTGATTAGTTTGATACCAAACTTCCCAGATTTCAGTAAAGCCATTATGGTGCTGTGGAGTTCATAATGACAAACTCCCAGCATCATATACTCTTTATGGTATTACTGCACTTACAATGTCTCAGAATTGACTTAGACACTGTAGGGGTACTGGGCTCATGCACCTGTACCTTCACCACTGGTATAGTGCACCCAGCTAGAAGGGTGGCTTACCTATGCCAGGGCAGGGGATTGCAAGCATGGCACACCTGGTTGTGTGCCATGTCGACTCTTTACTTTGCTCTACACCAAACGCAGCATGCAATGGCAGTGTGTGTGTGTGTGTGTGTGTGTGTGTGTATAAAGGTACAGGCCTCGAAGGGTGGCACAATACGTGCTGCAGCCCTTAGAGGCCTACCTTGGTCACAGTGTCCTTGGTACCTATGGTACCTTTTACAAGGGACTTACATGTGGCCAGAGAGATGCCAATTAGGTTTTCCAACAGTACAGTTTAGGGAAAGAACATAGGTCCTTGGTACCTGGTTGGCAGGAACCCAGGGCACACTCAGTCAAAGTACATCAACAGTTTGGCAAAAAGTGGGGGCAACTATGCAAAAAGGGGCACTTTCCTACAGTCTCTCTGTAGAAATGATTCCCTTAAGGAACATGGGCTGCTTTAAAAAAAAACAAAGTCTTCCATTTTGGAATAAAAGCATTGGTATGGTGGTCTGTTGTCCCTTGCAGGCCATCATGCATGTGACTGCAGTCAATCACATGGAATTGCCAATTGCGCCTTGCCTAATGACTTAATTTTGGCTGGCTATTCTGCGACCACCTGTGATTTAGCATTTTGTGAACTGACCTACTAGAACATAGGTTGGTAGGCAAATTACTAATTTGTTTACAAAAATCCAAAGCATAATTCGGAATCACTTTTTGCAAATAGTATAATAGTACATATAGCCTAAGTTTACTTATTTTTTATTACATATATATATATGTATATGTACACACATACATACATAGGCAATGCACCTATATTTAGACATAAAATATGCACACACACATATGTATGACAAAGAACTCCTCCAAAAGAAGAAGAGAGGCCACAACAGGGGAAAAAGCGGGGGCACCTTTATTAGCAGCAACACACCTGGTATGGCGAATGCATTTCGGCATCTGTATCGCCTTCATCAGCGCTGGGGGTATGATTCAGGATGCGGGCTCCAATCAGAGTTTAAATGCCCTGCCCCATCCTGTTGCTTGATACGATAGTCCGCCCCCAAGGTGAGTAGTCCTTGTATACACTTCCTGTAGGTAACCTGTTGTCCGGGTCCTACAAGTCCCAGAATGTCTTGTTCGGTGTGGGCCAGTGTTACGGGGGTGGATGTAACGCCTCATGGTTTCAACCCCCAAATCAAGTGTGTCCGCCAAATATCGCCGCCTCCTCAGCTCCCCAACCGCAGCAACCTCCTTGCCACAGGTAAATCTGCAGCGGGGGCAAGGTTGGAAGTCTACCTTGCCCAACATGCCATCAATGAAAGCAACACCGCCCCTTCTCTTCCCAGGCGTGGAGGTGGGCTTCAGCTTTTCCAAAACTTGGATGCGACGAGAATTCCACACATATGTATATGCACATACATACATACGCAATGAACGTATATTTTATACATGACAAAATATGCATGCCATGGTATGGAGATGATGTTGTTGTTATACATGTGACCCCATACATGGTACTATGCTACTATTTATAAGCAGAACCATTAATATAATGAGGTAGAAAAAAAAAACAAAAAAGCAAGCTTTGTATACTTAGACACAACAAACATGTGCATATCAGACCATGTAAATATTGCTGCTTTTATGTATACATGGTTTTATGTATAGAAGGGCTTATGGCTGGAACCAAAACGGTATTGTGTCATGTGTATATATGTATATGTATGCATGCATATTAGTATATATTTATATGTGTGGGTATGTCTCTACACGCTTGTATGCTAATTTCAGCTATTTGTTCAAAAAATAAAATAAAACATATCAATTTCTTCTATATTTATGCCATCCCTCCTCTCTCTGACTCATTTCAAAACATTTTTTGACTATTAACTCTCAAACATTCTTTTCAAACCTCCCCCTTCTTTTTACCCAGTTCACCCAACTAACAGTCACAGATGTCTACTATTCCCAATAACAACTCACAACTTTCTTTTCCTAATCAACTTAAAATATTATATCCCTACTCAAAACACTATTCAATGCATGAGCACAAATTTAACAAACTTACTCCATCTAATCCACCAGGAAGCACATATTATTAATCTCCTAGCTATTTAACTCTAATCTTGGGTTTCGGAGTAACCTGCTACTCACCTCAAAGGGCTTCAACATCTCATCGGGGTAGTAAGTGTTATATAATACAACATACTATACAATACAACCCTAAGTAAATAGGTTCATCTGATTTGCTGTTCACCTTGCAGTTACGTTGTCCTACCTCTAAATCACCCTCAGCCATAATCTGATCTTAATTTAAAGTTAAATATAATTTAATGTACATTTAATTACCTTAAATTTTATTAATACTGAGTTTAGCTTGGTTGACATTTAACTAAATGTATTTTAAAGTACAGGTCAGAAAAACACTGCAGACCCATCCATAAACTTAATCTAGGAGTTGATGTATTTACTGCTCTGGGAGATGGTCGCCCATGCAAAACAGCTGGTAGCAAGGGGGACTTTCTCTCTATGGCCTTTTCCTTAAATCACACTGCTCTGTCTTTAGCTCCTCCTGTCTCCAAACAGTTTGGTTCTCAGGCTTTGGCTGATACTCAATCATGTCTACCTCACAGAGAACAAATCTGTGCTCACAGGTGGACAGGTCGCCTATAATGGAAATGTGAGATTCTGTAGTACCTTTGAAAGGCTGGTGGTGTTATGCCAGTCCACCCCCAGCACTGCTGCTTCCACCCATGTTCCTACTGATGACTGTGGCAACAGTTTAGTCTCAAGAATTTGTAACATTCTACTACTACAGTCTGCAAGATTCTAGCTCTCTCTTGCACTGCTCTCACTATTACCCAGCAGATCCTTTCTGGGAAGGGCCTCCCTCCACCTCGTTTATACTCGTACAAGTTTGGACTCATCACCCTTGCATGTCAGGAAATGCCTTGCCTATCCAATGACAATTACCTCACCTCTCTGGGAGGACTCCATTCCTATGATGGTGCGGTGACTGCAACTTCAGCTAGAGACAGGCTGGGAGCATTGACTCTGGTGTAGCTTTTTAATTAAAACACATCATTATATTAACAAAATGTGATTAACTTGCAACCTTTATGTTGTGAAGCTGTGTTTATTTTAAAATGGATAATGTACGCGCCTGATTTCTAAATGGTTATCATGTCTGTCGCCATTTTTCCCCTGCACGCAGCTATCTTTCTGTCTTTTTCACACTGTGCCTTCGGCATATAAAGTTATTAAGTACATCATGTTTTTTTTGTTGTTTTTTTGAAACACAATGTCATTTTTTCATGTACCGGTTCCGGCACAAAATTACCCGGAATTTTTTTGGGACTAATATTGGAAGTCATACAAATTTGGGGAGAGGATGTGGCCTAACAAGATAGGGGTAGGGTGGTTGATCTCCAATCTGGGGAACCAGGTTCAAGTCCCGGCTGTAAAGTGGTGAGGGCCCTAGGCCCGCATTGGGAATGATGGACACACAGGACACACTGGTGATGTGGTACAACTGGCCCAGAGCACGTGCGCTCAGCCACTTTTATTATCTCGGTGTCACCTGACCAGTGACGTCCATGGTGGGTGGGTGTACAGTATGTGGTAACATGCTGAACACTAGAGTGCTGACTCTAGGTCATTACATCCCTCCGAAAACCTGTGGGAGAAGGATGTACTAAAAACATAACATAAGACTTATGACTTCAAACGAGTCTCTTTGGCTGCCGCAGGCCGTCGTCCTCAATCTTGCTTTTGCTTAACTCAACAGGTGATGATGAGTAGTTGGGGAGAAGGGTGGATGATATGGGTGTTGTCTGTCTTCTAGCTTCCCCTACTCAGTCTTGGTCTTTGGTGATGTCTCCGGGCAGACTTCAAAATGTCTCTTGGCAGGTGAAAAGAGTAGGTGCAAACATCCTTCTCACTAGGATGCCCCTCTCGCCGGTGTTCTTCTCTCACAAGATGTCTGGGAGGCCCTCTTTGCCAGGTTTCCACTGGACTGGTGCTTTCTGTCATGTTGCTCCACCATAGCCTTCGGGCCGTGAGTGGGACCCGCCCCGAGCCTCACCGTTGTGTCCTTAGTTCCACCTGAAGGTTAAGTTATTGACTCCTTTCCTTGCACACAAGGTTTTCATCCTTGTGGGACCTGCAGACGTGCCGCTGTGGATCTGTCTCCCGTGCGGGACTTGCTGCCACCAGAGTCCCTTGAGGCCTCTGCTCCATGGGTTGCCACGGGCTGGTGTGGAGTGGTCAGTACCTCAGCCTCCCGATGCCCGAGCACTCTCGCCATCCAATCTTCTGGTCAACCCCAAAGGTAGATGTCGCCAACAGTCCAGCTTGCTCTCTTCTGCGATCGCCATGTGGATGGATGGCTCATAGGTAGACGTCTTTGATCTGCGCTGCCGGTGCTCTTGCCAGGCCTTGTCCTCCCATGCACTCAGATGTTCCAGTGCCTGTCACTTTCCTTCTTTTCGTAGTGGCGGCGTGCCACTCCGACTTCTTCTTCCTTCTCCTCGCAGTGGCGGCATGCCACTCTGATCACTTCTTCCTTCTTTTCGCAGTGGCGGCGTGCCACTCTGATTTCTTCTTCCTTCTCCGATCTCCTTGCATCTTCTCTGGCCAGGCTTCCCCGTGCAGCGCACGCCCTCTGCACGTGTCTTCCTGGTCTTGTCCTAGTCCTAGGACACTGTCTTCTTTTCACTCAACCGCTAGAGTTAGCGTTGCGACCTTCACTTCATCTTCAGTTCTACTCTGTTAACTTGTGGTGTCGAAGTTCGTTGGTCCATGTTCGCGGACTACGCCTTGGTCGAACTTCTTGGACCTCTTGCCGGTCCACTCTGCCGATCTCTGGCAGGTTGGCTTCTTGGTGCGACCACCTGGCTGGTCGGCTTCTTATTTTCCTGGATGACCATCCGCCTGGTCGGCTTCATAATTGCTTCTCAGGCGACCATCCGACTAGTCGGGTTCATATTTACTTCTTGGGCGACCATCCGACTGGTCGGCTTTATCCTTTACTGGGCGACCATCCGACTAGTCGGCTTCAAATCTTCGCGTGCGACCATCTGACTGGTCAGCTTCTTCTCCCTGGCGACCAGACTGGGTGGTCTGTTTCTTCCTCCTTTGCGACCAGACTGGGTGGTTGACTGCTTACTCCGTGCGACCAGATTGGGTGGTCGGCTTCCTTTTCCTTTGCGACCAGACTGGGTGGTCTTCTGGATGCGCTCTTCGTTCGCTTCCGTGACTTGCTTTGAGCTATTGCCATCCGCATTGCTGTGCATTTGCGTCATGCGCCTTCGCACTTGCCTGTTGCTGAGTTCCTGAATCACCTTCTGTATGTGTGGTGGTGCTCCTGTCTCTTCCTAGCTGTTGAAGCAACAACCCGTGGCCACTAGGTATCGCTACAGTCTCTGTTGGTCTCTGCTCAGCTCAGTACATCAGGTGGTCTGCGCCACCGCTGTCGTCCTGCTCCTGGTCACTACTTGTGAGCGCAGGTCATTGCACTCTCCTTCGTGCACTGCTGGTGCTCTCGCGTGCTCTGTCTTTATTCTGCTCTTGCTACTTTTCTTCTACTTTCATTTGTGTTGTGGTTGTGCAGTAGGGCTTACGTTGATATGAGTTCCAATTTTCATTGCTTTCTTCTGCTTGTGACTTTCCTTGGAGGCGGCACCCTGCCAGCAGGGTGGCTCTCCACTGACTGTCCCCGCTGACTATCTTAGTTTCGTGGATCACAAACAGACTAGGAATTGTCTCTCATGTGGCCCTCGCTGTAGGCCCCAACAGTTAGCCTTCCTTGCTACATATCACTGCTCACATTCTATTAATGTTTATTCATCTCTTTAAAGTGGGCTTAAAGTGTGCTGTTGCACCTAGACCACTAGGTGGCAGTGCTGCCTTTCCTGGCTCACTTGTAGGGTTTTCAGTTTTCAGCGTTGTGCTCTCTGCCCTCGTTGACGGAGCACCTTCGCCAGCTAGCTGCTGCACACGTTCTCCAGCTGCCCTGCACCGGGACCACAGTAGGTGCCTGTATTTATTTCCTGTGTAGAAACGTGTGCATTTGCGTGCACACGATTGTGCACTTCTCTTTCAGATCCTGTTGTATGCCCTGCAGGTGTCTCTCTCCTTGACAGCCGTGTGAGGGGGGCATCTCGCGCACTTCGCACCTCTTTTGTGAGCGTTTGCTGGGCGCTGCTGTTAATTGTAATGCCTGCACCGTTTCGGGCCGGCCAGAGCAGCGTCACTCACGCTGCGGGCCGCACCTTGTTATCCGTTGTGTTCGCGGCTGCTCCATCCGCTTTCCTTTGAGCGCTGTCCCTGGGGGGCGGGTCACTACCACCTCCGACTGCCCCACTTCTCACACGCTGCAGGACGCTCTCTCCTCGGCCGCACCAATGCCCACAGCTGCTTCCCGGTGTAGTGTCTTATACTTAATAATGACAGACACTTACTTGATATCGAAAGAGCTTTATTACCATGCTCCTTACTCGTCCCTGTCCCTACTCTAACTGCCCCTTTCCTGCCCTGACTCCTCTTCTTCCTCCAGCCCCATAACTCCACCCACACCCAGCTACTAGACTGCTCACAACATTACATCTCCCCCTTTGTTAACAAATGAACAAACACTGACTTGATTAGAGTTCTTCAATGAGTCTCTTGGGCTTTTGAATGTTCCTTCGAGGTCGGAGACTCGCGCCTGCATCTTCAGATGCAGTTTCTGTCTGAATGTCAGGCCTCTGTACTGCACCCATTGAAACAGATCCCTCTGCATCTTGTTGATATGTTGTTTTATCAAGAGCCTCCTTCACGGCAGGGGTGCACTTTTGAAAATGTGAAATATTTTGGGTAATCCTTCTCTTCTCGGACTCTGCAGTTATCATTGTACCCTTCTGTTGGGTGATTACCAGAGGTTCATCTTTGAATTTGCAGTCTGTTTTCTTTGACTGTTCTTGTTTAACCACCACGCAGTCTCCGGTATGCAAAGATGGAGACTTTGCTCTCCTCCGAGTGTCTGCATAGGATTTCATTTTGCTCTTGCCAACTCGATCAGCCAGCACCAGTTCTTTATGAACACGTTCCGGAGACACTGATCGCAAAGCTCCTTCCCATGTTGGAATCCGTGTTCTAATGGGTCGCCCCAACATAAGAGTAGCAGGACACTTTCCTGTGGTGGCATGTGGTGTTGTTCGATAGGCTCGCAGGACCTCATTGAGAGCCACTTGCAAATTCCTTTTGTCCAAGGTAGCTTGTTGAAATGTATTTTTCAAGGTTGCCATGAACCTTTCAATAGTGCCATTGGCTTGTGGCCACAGAGGCGTGACCTTTCGATGCCGGAAGTTGAAATGTTTCGCGAACTCACCAAATTCATGTCCATTGAAAGGAGGACCATTGTCTGTCTTGATTTCCTTGGGGATTCCCCAGGCAGCGAACACTTCATCTAGCACAGCAATCGTGCTGGAAGCATTTGTGGATGATACGAACTGTGCTATTGGAAACCTCGAGTATTCATCCATAATTGCCAGGACATATTTGCCTGACTGGAGTGGTCCATAGAAGTCCATGGCAAGTTCTTGCCATACCCCACTGGGTAGCTTGGTCATTTGAAGAGGAGCTGGGGAATCTCCGTGACTGACCAATTGACACTGGGGACAGTCCTTTAAGGTGAGCTCCACCATTTGATCAAGTCGTGGAAACCACACTCGCTCTCGGAGAGCTCTTTTCATCGCGACCACTCCACGGTGGCCCTCATGGGCTAGGTTAATAACACCTTGACGTAACTGCCTCGGGATGACAATCCGATGATCTCTCAGTAGGAGCCCCTCTGAGGTGGCAGATAATTCTTCACTGATGTGTCTGAAGGCTTGCATCTCTTGGCGGACTTGAGGATCATTCTCTTCTTCCTCACTGTCATGTCTCCAGCGATGTGTTCGCAGTCGGCACACCACTTTCTGAAGAATGTTGTCTTGCGTGGTGGCTTCCTGTATCGCTTCCAAAGGAACCGCCGGTGGCCGGGCTAGGTCCACTACGAAGTGTATGTATTCTTCGGCTATGGAAGAAGGTGAGACCTGGGATGCATGAGGGTGTCGTGACATATAATCCGCAGGATTCGCTGCCTTTCCCGGTTTGTGTATTATTGTGTAAGTGTATTCCTGTAGGCGCAAACCCCACCGTTCGATTTGAGGTGGCATCTTGGCTTTGGGGTTTCCAAAGATGGTGACGAGCGCCTGGTGGTCAGTCACCATGGTGAAATGTTTGCCATAGATGAATACATGAAAAGGTTCGCAGGCCCATACGACCGCAAGACTCTCTTTCTCGGGTTGGGAATAGGCCTTCTCGGTGTCTGATAAGCTGTGGATGGCATAAGCCACGATGTGTCGCTGGTCAGTGTCATTGTCATACTGAGCCAGGATTGCACCCAGCCCCACTGGGCTAGCATCCACCGTTATCTCCGTCTTCCTCTTGGGGTTAAAGTATGCCAAATTGTCAGCTGATTCCACAGCCTGTTTGATTTCTTGAAAGGCCCTTTCACACTGGGGGTTCCAAACAAACGGTTGTCCTTGCTTTGTGAGGGCTCTTAGTGGGTGACTGATGGTGGCATAATCCTTTATGTATCTGGCACAATAACTCGCCATGCCCAGAAAAGATCGGATGTCACTCACGTCTTGAGGGCTCTTGGTGGCATTGAGCGCTGTCACTTTCTCAGGGTCGGGCTTCATCCCGGCCCCCAAGAACACATGTCCGAAGAACTTAAGAGTGGATTGATGAAACTCACACTTGTCCTTGTTGAGGGTAAGATTAGCTTCCAGGAGAGCATGGCATACCCGATCTAACGCTTTGTCATGTTCCTGTGTGTTCGACCCATACACCAAAATGTCATCACTGTAATTCTGCGAATTTGGTATGTGTCTGATGGTCTGACGAATGACTTCTTGAAATATTTCCGCCGCAGAGGAGATACCAAAGCTCAGCCATTTGTATCGAAACAAACCCAGATGAGTGGCGAATGTTGTTATGTACCGCAACTTCTCATGTAGTTCCAGCTGGTGGTATCCCTTATTTAAGTCAAGTTTGGAGAAGACTCTTGCTCCATTTAACGCTGATATCATGTCACTCAAGTGAGGTCCTGGGTGACGCTCTCTTTCTATGGCCGTGTTGGGAAGCCTCATGTCCACACATAGACGCACTTTTCCAGGAGTGCCTTTCTTTGGAACGATGACAACCGGTGACACCCATGGTGTGGGGCCGTCAGTTTTTTCAATAATGTCTGCTTGTAACAACTCCTGAATTTCATCTTCCACCGCTTGCTGGAGATGAAAAGGTACTCGCCTGGGGTGTTGGGCCACAGGGCGCACTTGATCGTTAATGTGTAGTCTAATACGGCATTTGTTCATTTTTCCAAGCCCAGTGAATAGCTTGGGGAATTTACTGATTATGTCTGGATCATCACTGACGCGGTATAAGATCTCAACCAGCCGGAGACGCTCCGCAGTAGGCAGACTGAGGAGACAATCAGCCTCCGGACCCTCGATGACATGAATGTATGCCGGCACAGAGGTGGATTCGTGTTTGAGTGTCGTTGCAAATTTGCCCAGGCATGGAAGAGGTTTCTTCGCCATCCAAGTGAACACTCTAACATGTGCCGGACTCAGGAGAGGTGGTGGTTTCATTTTGTTGTATTCGGTCACAGGCATGTAATTCAGTGACGCCCCACTGTCTAGAACAAACTTGGTCGCATGTGTCCCCACTCTAATATCTAATGGGGGGTATTTCTTTAGTTGATCCGGGTCCGCTACCATGCAAATGTATTCATCCGTATATTCTGATTACAGGGATGTCGATCTGGATTCTCTCGACGGCAACCTTTTCGGTGACCTTCTCAGCCACTGGGACTTGCGAGACTCCCTGCTGGAGTGAGAAGAGCCAGAGGATGACATTGCTCGATCCTGTACTGCTTTCGCATGATGTCGCCTTGCCTCCGGGCGAGACAACCTTGTGACTTCACTTCTTCTTTCTTTGCTATATACTCCGCACATCACCTCAAAGTGATTCTTCCTTCCACACCTTCAACATTGTTGTCCCATTGCTGGACACGCATCTATGTGCGGGAAGTCGTACCCACATCGATAACATTTCCTTGATCGATCTGGTTTCCTGTCTTTCCGGCCAGATTCATGGCGTCGGCGTCCTGTGTATTGATGACGGGATGACGGTCGGGGCCTTCTCTGTCGTTCTTTTGATGATCTTCTGCGAGTGCTGTTGGCTTGCATCCGATATGCTTGCTCTTTCCTCTCACTATGCCCTGTCTCCATACTTTTGGCATGTTCTTCCGCTTGATCATGCACTCTGGTCATCTCCTCCATCTCATCGAGATCATGACTTTTCCTTAGCAGCCGCCTTCGAAGTGTCTCTGAGTGACAACCCTCTATGACTCGCAGTCGGATGGCATCCTCCGTTGAGAACGTGTCAAAGTTGCAATACTGAGACAGTCGGCGTAGCCTGGATATGAATGTGCTCATCATTTCCTCCTAGTCTTGACGGGCTTGATGGAATACATATCTCTCATAATCCACGTTTCGTTTGTGTACGAACTTTTTGTTTAACGCATCTCGCACTTTGTCATATGTTCCCTTGTCATCTGTCGGCAACTATTTGATCAATTTGCAGACTTCTTTTCCCAATAGATTGCGCAGTGCAATTCGTTTTTCTCTTTCTCCCGTTACTTTTGACCCTTCAATGTAGTCCTCAAAGTCCTCGAGCCACTCTTGCCATCTGGGGCTCATGCTTCCGCCAGCTACCAGAGTCAGTGATTCCGGGGGGCGCAGATGTGAAACTCCAGTCGCAACTGGGGCGACTGCTGCTGCACCGCCAACATTGCGGTTTGGTGAATTTGACATTTCTGTACTGGGTTGTCGATGACGCTTATCCACCTACTGGAACTCGTTGCTCTTTGTCAGTGCTTGCTGTGCGTTTACCACTGCTTGTTTGAATGCTTCTTGTCTTCACCAATGCTTGTTTTGCATTTACCAATGCTTGTTCTGCATTTACCAGTGTTTGTTTGGTTGCTTCTTGTCTTCGCCAATGCTTGTTTTGCATTTACCAATGCTTGTTTAGTTGCTTCTTCTCTTCGCCAATGCTTGTTTGGCATTTACCAATGCTTGTTCTGCATTTACCATTGCTTGTTTGAATGCTTCTTGTCTTCACCAATGCTTGTTTTGCATTTACCAATGCTTGTTCTGCATTTACCAATGTTTGTTTGATTGCTGCTTGTCTTCGCCAATACTTGTTTTGCATTTACCAATGTTTATTTAGTTGCTTCTTGTCTTCGCCAATGCTTGTTTGCATTTACCAGTGCTTGTTCTGCATTCACCAATGTTTGTTTCGTGATGCCTTGTCCTGCCTGACCTCAAAATGGCCGCTTGCAATCCACACATAGGGGATGTCCTTATGGCTGCCTGACTCCAAGATGGCTGCCGCTAAGGAAATCTCGGTTCCCACGAGATTTCAACTTCATTAATTCTCTCCAGGCTAATTCAGTCATCGGGACTCACCGATCGCCGGTCATGCAGTCAGCAACACGGTGGCGGCGCTCTACACACCCTCACTTGCTGGAACATCCAGGTAGGATCAAGGTGATCGGGGTGGGCTCCCGACTTCACTTCTTCACTCTCGGGCCATTTCCGACACCGTGCCAAGTTGCACGCATCTGGGGTGAGCTCCCAACTTTGGCGCGAAGTAGCGATCGGCTCAGATTTTCTTAGCGCTCGCTCACGCTGGTCAGGCAGGACTCCACGCGATCGATGAATCGCGGAGCTGAAATGCTTACCACTGGCCTTTGGCTGCAGGCGGCGGTTTCTCTGGGGTCACACGTGTCGCGACGGCGACCACGTCTTTCGTGCTGCCCGGGACAGGACGTCTCCTCTTGATTGTTCAGGGATGGCAGGTCACATGATCCCACCCTCGTCGCCAGCTGTAGGGTCTTGTACTTAATAATGACAGACACTTACTTGATATTGAAAGAGCTTTATTACCATGCTCCTTACTCGTCCCTGTCCCTACTCTAACTGCCCCTTTTCTGCCCTGACTCCTCCGCTTCCTCCAGCCCCATAACTCCACCCACACCCAGCTACTAGACTGCTCGCAACATTACACCCGGGACACGAGAATTCCAACTGCACTATTGAGTGTCACTTTTTACTTTTAAAACCTTCCCGCCCCTCGCGGCAGGCCTTTCTCTAACCGGGCCGCGCAGGGAGGGGGGTTGGTGCCGCTCCGCCGCAGGCCACTCTCTGTCTCCCCCTTGTTGCTTGCTGCGCTGGGGCTAGGGCTGGAGTCTCTTTCACGCTGGCCGCTTTGTACAGCCACAAGCTGCCCACTCTCCCCTCCACCACCGCAGCCTCACGCCTCACACGCTGCATGTGGTGGGGGAGGCTGGGACTGGCGCCAGAGTCCGCTCGCTCCGTTGTGGGGCACAGTTGGTTTTACTCGCGGGGACGGGGGAGTGGGTAGCTACTCCACTCTCCCTCCCTTCGCAGTCCTCTCTGCTCTCCACGCGGGGAGAGCTCACCGCAGGCACATTGAGGAGCGGGGTGGCCTCCCGCTGGCTTTGCTTCACTGGGGGCTTGCTCTAACCACGCTCAGCCTCGCATCACAGAGCACGGGCTCACCTCTTGCCCGGCGGGCTTCTTCAACCACGCGGGTGGGCTTCGCGTGGACCTCGCCACACCCGGCTCCGTTGCGGCCGATGCGGGTGGGCTCCGGTCAGTCCGTTGTTACAGTGGGGTCGCTCAGCCGCGGCCAACGCGGGTGGACTCCGCTTGGCCTGCATTTCCTCCCGGGGCACTTCTTCGCCAGGGTAGCCGCAGCGGGGTCGAGAGGTGCGGGGTAGGCTCCCGGTCACCTTCTCATTAGTATATCAGCCCGGGGCTCAGCACACGCTCCGCAGGCCTCTCGGCTCGTCGCACCGTTCATGGGGGGGTTTGCCCTCGAGGCAGGCAGCACCCTCCCCTTTTCTCCGTGATGTTTTCCAGCTGCGGCACGCGTGGAACAGCTTCCGCCTCGTCGCCAATGTAAAGTGGTGAGGGCCCTAGGCCCGCATTGGGAATGATGGACACACAGGACACACTGGTGATGTGGTACAACTGGCCCAGAGCACGTGCGCTCAGCCACTTTTATTATCTCTGCGTCACCTGACCAGTGACGTCCGTGGTGGGTGGGTGTACAGTGTGTGGTAACATGCTGAACACTAGAGTGCTGACTCTAGGCCATTACATCGGCAATGACGCTCAACATCCTGTGATTCTGGGCAAATCACTTGCGGTAATCTGAGTGTGTTGAGTTCCTTGCGCGCGCAGACTGGGGGTGTATTAGCAATATTAGAAAATAAAAAAAATAATTGTGTTGGGCCGGCCCAGAATAAACTAGACTAATGCTGCATCAATGTGTTGAACTCTCCATAAAGACCCGGCACACATTTTTCCTCACTTTTATTTTGTAGATCCTGGGACCAGCTCATTATAAGAGGCATGCATTGTTAAACTGCCTTAGTAGCACGTTTGCAGTAAATACTTAATTGCTCCGGCCTCACTGGGACTGGTATCATTCTACGTGAAAAGAACCGGAATACAGGGCCACATTGATGGTGCCTTGTCTTCCGTCTGCAACTTCTAGTGATTGGCCCAGGCAGAGAGTTTTTGTTTTGCAGCTCTAGCTGCTGTGTCTGTGTGATACAGTGGATCCTTAAGACCCCTGTGCTCAGTGTGGCATGGGTGCTCATGGTGGAGGGCAGCGGTGGCATGCACATAATGTTTTCTTCAGCAAACCCCAGACATGGTAAGCAACGTTTACCACAAATCTTTCTCCCCGCAGGAAATCACAACGCGGTCGTTACAACGACCGCGTTGTGATTCCGCATACCATTACTACGCAAGTCGGAACAACGACTTGCGGAGGGGCGAGGGAAGGTGTTGGATTTAAAATCCAATACCTTCCCTACAGACACAGACTGGAGTTGGAATAGTAAATTATACTATTCCAACATCCAGCGCCCCCCTCCGCAAGTCGTTGTTCTGACTTGCGGAGTAGTGGTAGAGGAATCACATGGGGGTCGTTATAACGACCGCGTTGTGATTCCCTGCGGGGAGAAATACAGCGGGATAATGTCATACATTCCCCAGACACGGTTTCTCTTCCGTTCAGCCGGACCCTTTAAGCACCTGGAACTATGGCTGTGACTGCTGAATGCTGTTGATTTGAAAGTCAACAAGCTGTAGGCCTCGTCTGCTGTCCTGCCTTGTGTATGGTTTCCCTGTTGCTGGTCAGATCCCGACGGCCGAGCACACACTTCAAAAGAGCTAGTCAGCCTGCTCTCAGCTGTCACATGTCCCCTCCCTTATCAGCTCCCATAGCAGTGTGACCGTGCCAGCAGCGCTAGAAAATGACCTGCAATGCTGCACTTATGGGAGCATGATAGTCAAGGGCAGTACACAGAAAAATCCCGTGGCCCCACAGCACACCCCCACTCAGGGGCGCAACCCAGGCCCCCACAGTTTGGGGGGGGCCTGAGCTGTAGGGGGTCCCCTCAGCACAGTACTCAGGCGTGAGAGCTCCAGATTAAATCCAGAGTGGGGGCCCCTCCGTATTCCTTGCAGGGGGGCCGCCTCAACTTTCGTTATGCCACTGGCCCCAGCAGGGTTCGAGTCGGGGGTACATGCGGGTGGGTGGCGTCCCCCCACTCTTTTCACAGGGTGGATGCCGTCCCCCCTGCCAAGAAGGTGGGCCCCACAGAAATAAGCTGAACGTGTCCCGGTGTCATATTCGGACACCAGGACACGTTCAGCATGTGACGTCACGAGGTCATTTGCATATTGTCAGTCCCCCCACTACTTTTTATAGGACTTGTGCCCTGGGCCCCAGTATCAATATTCTCCCTGATGGCAGTCTCAGCTTGCCATGGCAGGCACAGGTATGTGTGGCAGCAGAGCACTGAACTGAGTGCAGTGGAGGCAATGTCAGGGAAAGGGAGGGGAAAAGACGAGAAAAAAAGGACAAAATAATTCTGTCTGTGGTTTTGTTGGTCTTTTACTTTCAGATAACTACATGAATGATAAATGTAAGTTCAAATAATGGATGGGAAATGCACTCTTACATTCTGCAACCTCAAATGGTTAATGCAGTCTGTCTGCAGATGTCTTTCTGTATGTAACCAGAGAGGAATCTTGTTTGGCAGTATACGAATAGTGACCTTTCTACTTATAGGAGCTACAAGGTCCCATCCTGGGACTGAGAAAGCACTTCGGACTTTGCAAGCCATTCATTGTATGAAAGAAAGTAAAAGATAAGAGTCACTCAAAGTCTCACAAATTTGACTGTGGCAATTTAGAACTAAGTACAGTGAAACCATGGACATATCACACATAAGCAATCTCTAAACTTGGTTGCTATAGATTTTGCTCTCAGGAAAGTGTCACTCATAGCCCTTGAATGTCCTTGAATGTCACACTGAATGTCACACTGACATTTTGAAAATGTCACACAAAAGCAATCTGAAACCTTTCCAGCTATGTTTTTTTCCCAACCAAGAGAGCTCACACATGCTCGTCATTGTTTGTTTATACCTTCTTTGGTAGTGTTTGGTTGTTATAATTTCAAGTCATATCTAGGGGTGCCACCTGGTTGTATTTTTTCCTTTCTGTCCTGTATTTTTAGGTGTAGGCCGTATTGGGATAAACATGAAAAATCAGTATTTTCAGCCTTTGATACATACATCTAAACTAGCAAACACATAAAGAAATCAGTCAAAAAGTAATCGTGAGTTCTCTTAATAGTTTCAGCATGAGATCAAACAGGGGAATTATTTATTGCCATGTTACAAAAGAATCCTGACAATTTAAACTAATTATATTTCACCTTCATGCTCTTGGCTGACTGTACATGAGAATAGCAAAACATAAACACAGGGCTGGTATTTCTTTCTAACAAATGTGACAACCATAGTACATATTTGACGTTGTAACGTGGCCCTATATGTTCAAGGGGCCACATGAACTACCTAAAATAGGCACCTACAACCGGCCCATTTCGTGCTTGCAGAAGGTTCCAGAAAGTCACGAGGACCGGTACAGGCTCAAAGTTGCCATTTCACAGCACATTGCCGGTGTTGGAGCAACAATGCCACCAAGTGGTTGAAAGAAATAAGTTCAAGTATTTAAATGTTACCAAAAGTCACTAATAGTTTATAAACGTGATAGGTAGGCTTAGTAAGTAAGCCTCCCTGCTCTGTTAGGAGTATTGGGTGATCGGTTTACAGTGCTCGAAAAACCTCGCAACTCTGCAACCTATACATTTCTGTAACTGACGAGCAATCCAAATTACACCTCTTTAAAATAAACGGTGTATCTGTTCTTGTGCCCAAATACCACTTTACTCTACTGATACATGACAGTGACCTTTTATTATTTTTTACAGAGTTTTACAGGATGTTCAGCGTCATTGCCGAGACTTGAACCCAGTTCACCAGATTCGAGGTAGACCGCCCTAGCCGTTAGGACAACTCCTCTCCCCAATTAAATTTGAAACGTAATGGCAATGGCATGCAAACCTTGCATGCTAAGCTGGATGGCTCTTCGCAAATCTGCTTCTTCATCTAAGGTCAATGTTCATTTATTGTTTACAAGGACAAGTTCGATTAAATCATTAATCACGACTACGGACTAACGCTGAAGAGAGTTTATTCTGCGACGATAACTAAATTAGTAGATCAGCTTTCAAGCAAGCAGATGACAGGATATTTACTCAACGTTCCACGTGAGCCACCAATAGGCAAGTAGACGAGAGTGAGGAAAGGGAGATTCAAAGGGCGAGGGACGAGAGAAGGGACAGGATGAAACAGATTGTAAAAGTTCCCTTTCACTGTAAATAATACACCGTAGGCACTTCTAAGGTGAAGTTATACTTTATTTCTCGGAGCGCCGGGGAAACGCGCCCGCTGTCTCTGGGTCCGGCCTCTAACTCAAAATGGCCGCCCTTCCGGTTCCGGTCTCAGCCCGGTCTAGAAACACTAGACCGTCACCACATATCTCCCCCCTTTAGTACCCTCAACAATGTGTAAAGTTTACATTAGAACAGTCTTACTTGATGCTCATGGTAAAGTCCTCGAACTTCTTGGGGACTTTTATAACTCTGCCGGCTCTCATTCTCACCACTCCATTCTCACTTGCTCCATTACTTGCTCTGTGGGCGGTGTCCTGCCAACTTCTCTCATGGTTGTTTCCTTGCACAAATTCATATTGACTCTTGTCCAACTCCATCCTACTTTCCTTCCGGGCCGTCTCTTCTCCTGTTCTTTTGTCTTCTCCGTCCCTGGTGTTACCGTGCTCACTCTCAGTTCTCTGCTCTTCCTCTCGCCCATCCTTGCTCTTCTGTGTCTTCTTCGGGGTACAGTCCTCCTTCCAAGGCCGTCTCCCAGTTTAGAATCTTGTTACATTTCGCCATCCGGTCTTGAGACCACACTTTGCCATCACTTAACAAAGCTGATCGTGCGTATGGTTCAATGACCTGGAGTGGTGGGGAGAATTTGCTTTCTCCTTTCCTTTTCATCGTCGCTACTTTCACTCTCACCCAGTCTCCCTTCTCCAAGGTCACTCCTTGCACGTTGCGCCTCTTGTTGTAGTGTTCAGCATATACTTCCTGCGCCTTCTCCATATTCCTCTTCACCACTGCAGGAGAACATTTGCTTTGTACCACCATGTGCCTCCATGCTCGATTGTCCTTGGTGAACGGTTCTCTTCCTTTCAACACTCTGAAAGGACTGTATCCTGTGCTCCCTGGGGTGATGCGGTATGCCCATAACATTTTGGGCAGTTCCTTCTCCCAATCATGACCAGCGCTGATTGCTGCCTGTATGGTCCCCATGATCACTCTGTTGAATCGTTAGGCCCGTCCGTTCCCGGCAGGGTGGTAGATGGGTGTGTGCTTTACCTCTAGCCCATTCCTGGCCATGAACGCCTCCCATTTGGCTGACACGAACTGTGGTCCGTTGTCGCAGGTTATCACCTTGGGGATCCCTTCCTTTACGAATATGGCATTCAGGAATGATAGCACTGCTTCCGTGTCTACTGTTTCTCTTACTTCTACCTCTGGCCACTTTGAGTACCTGTCTACCATCACAATTGCGTATTTCTGCACCCCTTCGATGTTGAGAATGGGACCCATGATGTTAATGGATACCATTTCCCACGGACTGGTGGGCGTTGGAAATTTTCCCAACGGTGGCCTTATCAAGGTTTGAGATTTGTCCGCTCGGGCACACGATTCGCACATCCTAACATACTTCTCAACTTGGGCATCGATCGCAGGCCACCAGTATGCCTGTTTGGCCAAGGCCTTGGTTTTCGTAATTCCTTGATGTCCTTCGTGCAGAATAGCCAACAGGTGTTCCACCAACATCTGGGGAGGAATCACTTTGTCCCCCCTCAACAAGAACATGGGATTCTCCCCGATCGACAGTTCTTCTCTAACCTCCCAATACTTCCTCATCTGGCTGTCCAGGTGTCTTATATCCGGCCATCCATGTGTCACATACCCTTTGATAGCCTCCAGGGTCTCATCCTGGCTGTACGCTTCGGCCCATTCCTGTTCACTGATGACTTGTTCCAGGTATAGCATGGTCGCCACCATGTACCCTTCCCATCCGGGGGGTTCCTGTTCGTCAACTCCTTCCTTGGCTGCCGCTCTGCTTAAGAAGTCCGCGACCCTGTTCCTGGGACCCGGTATGCACTCCACCTCGTACACATAATCCAACAGCCGTAGCGTCATCTTCGCTATACGAGGTGTCGCGTTTGCGTGTCCATTTGAGGTGAGTACCTTTATCAGGGGTTTGTGGTCTGTGCGTACCAGGAACTTAGCTCCCCAGAGGAATTGCCTGAAACGTTCCATTGCCCATACCACGGCTAACATCTCTTTTTCAATTACACTGAACTTTTCTTCGTTGGGCGCCAAGGATCTAGATGCAAAACAAACCGTAGAGACTTCACCTGTACTTGACTTCTGCATAAGCACTGCCCCCAGCCCTCTGTCTCTGGCATCCGTGGTTAGTATTGATGCTGCTGTTTGGTCAAAACCCTTGAGTGGTATTGCCTCGCTCATTTCCCTTTTCAAAGCCTCAAACTCCTCTTGCTCCTCCTTGTCCCACTTGAACCCGTTCTTCTCCTTCAGCAGTTGTCGAGGGTGGTGGGTTTTTGTTGCAAAGTGTGAGATGAACTTGCTATAAAATTCTGCCATTCCCAGGAATGACCTGACGTCTTCTTTCCTTGAGGGGGCAGGTGCATTTCTTATCGCCGCCATGTTGGCTCTCTTAGGTTCAATACCTTTCTCACTGATTTCATTTCCTAGGTATGTTACTGATTGTACTCCAAACTTGCATTTCCCCCACTCAGCAGTGAGTCTGTTGATCTTTAGTATTTCCAGAACTGTATGTAACTTGTCGTTGTGCTCAGGTTTAGACTTCCCCATTATGAGTATATCATCTTGGAAGTACTGCACACCTCCCACCTTTTGGAACAATTTGTGCATCAGTTTTTGGAAGACTGCGGCCGCTGACGCCAGCCCAAACGGCATCCTCACAAATTTGTAACACCCGAACGGTGTGATGAAGGATGTGAGGTGGCTGCATGTGGGGTGCAATGCTATCTGATGGTACGCTGAGGATAGGTCCACCGTGGAGAACCATTTTATCCCTTTGGTTTTCGTGAGCATCTCGTTAATGCGTGGCAGCGGGAACTTGTCAATCAGAATGTTTTTGTTTAGCTCTCTGAGGTCCACGCACAACCTCACCTTCCCATTGGGTTTTTGTGCCACCACTAAGGGTGATAGCCATTCCGCACTTTCAATGGCCTTTATTATGCCACTTTTCTCCAATCGGTCTAATTCTTCTTGTACTGCTTCGCGGCATCAGAACGGAATTTTTCTGGCCTTGTGGCTCACAGGTTTGGCTCCTTCCTTCAAGTGTATCATGTGCGTGAACTTTGTTAATTTTCCTATCTTCCCACTAAATACTTCCGGGTACTTTCTCTTCCACGCTTCTCCCTCGTAACTTTGTTCTGTATCTGTCAGCATTACCTTCTCCACTCCTCCCGGATTGAGTTTAATGCCCAAAACACCTTGGTCTTTCCATCCGAGCACCGAAGGCCCCTTTTCTGACACATACAGCTTGCATTCGGCTTGGCGTCCTCTGAACTCAAACATTAACGGACAATACCCCACCATGGGTATCCTTTGTCCCGTGTAGGTGACTGGCCTCATGTCCATGGGTTGTAGTTCCATCTTTATTGCTTCCTGGAATTCCTCTTCCCATACCTTCCTTTGCACGATCGTGATGGGAGATCCTGAGTCTGCCACTATGTCGACCATCACTCCTCCTATGTTCATTTTCAATACCAATTGCTGGACCCTCTGCAGTCCACTTCTAGCACTTGGTCCTCTATATAGAGAACTTCTTCACCATATTCATCTCCTTCCTGCGCCTACTCTTCGTCAGCGCTGCCGTGGTCCATGTACTTGACCACTGCTCCTCTGGGCTTCCGTCTGCAGACTTTTTCATAATGGCCAAATATTCCGCAATACGCACATTTCGCTTTGAATGCTGGACACACCTTATCATTTCCTGTGTGTGATGAGCTTCCACACCGGTAGCAACTCGTTTTCTTCTCCCAAGTGGTCTTCTGCATAGCTCCCGCACTTTGCTGGTTCCTTTTCGAGTATTGGCTTCTGGGTGGTCCCGTTTGTTTGGGTTTGTCCCCTTTGTTATTCACCATCACTCTGCATACCGTCTGTTTGCTACACGTGTCCTTCCTGGCTGCTTCAGCACATCTTTTGGACAATTCAGCCTTCTTCACTAAAGCCCATACCTCCTTGAGGGGCGCATCACCGTTGACCCACAGTTTTTCTTGCACTGCTGTGTTGGATGTATGCATGATGATTTGATCTCTTACCAGGTTGTCATGTAGTGCTCCGAACTTGCACGTTAGAGCCAATTTCTGTAGCGCTGCTACATATTCGTCGATAGTCTCACCGCTCTCCTGCTTCCTCTGGAAGAAATTGCATCGGTCTATAGCCACACACACAACTGGCCTATAGTGAGCATCTAGATCTTCTATTGCGTGTTGGAACACGTCCGTGTCCATCGCTTGTCTTGTTACCTTCACGATGTTGTCGCACACTCTTATGCCTTCCGGCCCTAGATTGTGCAGGAGTATCTTCTTCCTACGTGGACTGGAGTATTCTGCTTCACTCTCTTCCTCTAGTGCCAACAAATAATTGAGGAAGTACCTCTTCCAGTCTTCCCACGGCATTGTGGGTTCGCCTCTTTTTGGCAGGAACGGCACCATGCTTGTGAGTGATGTGGAGGGTGTAGCCATCTTTTCGTTGCCCCTTGGATTAGCTTGGGCTTGACCGTTGTTGCTAGGCGGGCTGCCTGGTGCTTGCCTTTCCTCTCTTCTTCTCCCCTGGGTAGGGCTGCCGTCGTCGCTGCCCGATGCCCCTCGGGTTTCCAGGTTTGCTTCCCGCCTGTCCTCTCAGGGCTGAGATGCCTGCTTCCCCCTTGCCTTGTCTGACCTTTGTGCTCTCTTATTCCTCTTGTATAGGGGTAGGCAATGGCGGTGCCCAAGTGCCCTCGTGACGCTGGGTAAGGAGCATTGCCTAGCACTGTGAACCCTATCTTTGGGTGCTGCCTCAGGCGTCCTGTTCCCTCTGCTCGGGATTGTGTGCTCCCAATTGCACTCACCAAAGGATTGTGTGTCAATTTTGGCGTGTGGTCGCTATGCGATGGCTGCTCAGGCCCTCCGTACAAGCTCCTGTGGCCCGGTTCGACGCGCACCCTCTGCCGCGCTCCGAGGTGGATGATCGATTTAGGGTTTTTTTTCTCGTTTTTTCAATTCCGTTTTTTTTGTTGTGGGTCCTCGATGTTGTTCGGATCCCGCCTCGTCGCCATTTGTAAAAGTTCTCTTTCACTGTAAATAATACACCGTAGGCACTTCTAAGGTGAAGTTATACTTTATTTCTCGGAGCGCCGGGGAAACGCGCCCGCTGTCTCTGGGTCCGGCCGCTAACTCAAAATGGCCGCCCTTCCGGTTCCGGTCTCAGCCCGGTCTAGAAACACTAGACCGTCACCACACAGATGTGTAAGTACAGAGATATATGTTTGCAATTTTCCAAAATCCTAATTGAGGCAGCTGAGAGAACTAATACCAGTCTAATATCAAAACAATCAGTTGTAAAACCTATCACTGCACAAGCAACTAAAATATGTAAATTATCATAATCGATGCAGCTATTCATTAAATTGAAGTGCATTCACAACACAATTTCATATAATATAGCCCTGATTTAAAGTCATCCACATTGTAGCATGCCGGAGCCAGGTACGCTTCGCAGCCTGCGCAGTGCGCTCAGGAGGCACACACACACACACACTTGTTGCTTTGTCGGCCGAAGGTCACGTGCGACCTGAGCCCGTTTATTTATACCCTCGGACCGAGTCCAGTCATTAGGGGTGGTGCGGGGATACATTGTGGAGGAGGAGCCGGATGGCTCTCTACATCCCTCCTTTCTTTTAGATATGCACTAGTAGATAGGATGGACGGATAAAGAACATTGCAGAGAGAAATGAGGAAAAGAGACATTGGCTACAATCACAAACATAAAGTCCACGGGTTTGTGGATCGCTCAGCACATAAAGTCTTTCAATCGTTGGCTGGATGGGTATCGGATTGGGTCACAGCTGATAACGTTGGCTTGTGGGCTTTTCTCCTCCAGAGTCGTCTGTCACATTCTCGGGGAACCCCAAAGATGCCTTGCATGACACTCCCGCATCCTGAGGGTCTCGTGATGCTGTAGCCTCTGCTTGCTGTACGGAGGGTGCTGGACTTTGGCCTCCATTGGGGGTGGGCACCACATGAGCATCCACAAGCTCTTTGTCTTCCTCCCAGGACGGGTCAGCAAGGGCGGCGTTACTGGTCAGTTCTTTAAACCGCTACACATTTCTCACCCTGGTATGTCTGCCTCTTTTGGCCGTAATCATGGTGACATCCACTCGAGTCTCAGTTCATACCTTGGACTCATGTGGCATGCAAAGCTTCCAGCCCAGGTGTCGGTCCTTGATTACTAACCTTGACCCTACCCGCAGCATCAGAACTTTTGGTCAGCCGTTCTCCCTCGCCTTCTCGTTTGTCGCCCGCCATTCCTGCTGGGCCTTTTCGATATCAAGGCGGGGCGGCCCCCTATCAGGGTCCTCCGGGATTAGGTCCCTTGGCGGTCACTTGAGCAGTAGAGAGGCTGGGGTGCACTCTGTCATGGAGTGGGGCGTTTGTTGGTACGCAAGTAGGAATTGATGCAGGCACACTTCGAGCTCTTGGTGCTGGTCCACTCCGATCCTGAGGGCCCTGTTGAGCGTCCTCATGAAGCGCTCCACCTTGTTGTTGGCATGAGGCCATTGTGGGATGATTAGAAGATGCCTGACAGCTCTCCGTGCTAGGAAATCATGGAAGTCCTAACCCTGGAAAGGTGGCCCAAACATCGCAAACTTCTTCTTCAGGGCTGGCTTGACGTGGACGAACACCATGGGGAATCCAAGATGGCGGGTTGAGGACGCCACGGAGTGGCAGCGTTGTCGGAGGCTCCCTGCTCCACTTTTCAAAATAAAGGAGAAACATTGGAAACTTCAGAGGGCTATGAAAAATATATGGAAATATATGAAAATTAGGAAACAAAAGTGGAAACAAAAGCAGATTGTCTAATGCTGCGGTTCGCTCGACTAGGCTGGAGGCTGTTGGCGGCTCGGCTTTTGAGAACTCCGCAACCTGTAGGCTCGTGGGTCAGATGCTCGGGTCTCGGCTGCACGGGTCTTATCCCGCTGACTGCTCCAGTAGCTGTTTTTCATTTTCCGAGTGCGGCAATGACAAACGAGCTGTGGGCCCCCTCGGCAGTTCTTTCCATAGCGCCTAAAAATGCCCCTAGTCTGACACGGGCTGGGAGAGGTGCCGCGACTGAGAACCTGGATCTAACAGATGGGAGTGATAACGCAGGAGGAGCAGTGACAGCGGCGAAGGGAGAGGCATTTACTCACACCTCTCAGGCAGCAACCGAGAAGCTGGAACAGCAGAGCGGTAAGAAACTGATCCGCGCTCCTCTGTTCACAGTAATAGACAAGACTTTGAATGTTAAAGGTGGTTCAGGAAACATTGTTTCTATTTTGAAGGGCGATACTGCACAGACTTCAAATTTAGAAGGCTCTCGCGATAATATGGCCCGTAACATTGCTGCTATCCCTAAGAATAACAATGTACAGACCCCAAAGGCCGATGGTTTTCATGAAAATGTGACTCATAAAGACATTAACGCTAAGTTGGTTATATCTAGTGGGTCTAATGGATCTAATCGGTCTTGTTTGGATACAGATTCAACATTAAAAGCGCAGTCTAGTCACAGTGTATGTGGTGAGAAAGATATAACCATTGCCGACGGGATGAATATGGGGATAACTGCAGCAGATTCTAACACGATGGAAGCTTGCGGATTACCCTCACAAGAAACTGATCAAGCAGAGACTTTTTCGGATGTAAACTTGGAGGGCTCAAATGATGATTATGAAGAATTAGCAGAGGAATATGATTTATCTAACTTACCCGCAAATGCAATAAAACAACTGGGGCGTAAAAGGAGGAAGCCAAAAGCAAAGAATAAATAAAAGAAAGGGAAAGGCTCTAGCCAGCTATTCTTTCCAGCTCTATCTCCACTTCGAACACAGAGGGAAAGCCTATTAACGAAAAGAGCCCCTTACGTAAATGGATCCAGGCAAAAGGAGGGGTAAAGAATATGGTATTACGCCTATCTGGCAATAGCCCAGACGAAGGGGAGTACCTAAGAGATGTTAGCGCAACTAATGGTCATGAATCGCCCCCTTCTACCTTAGCTGCTTTGCCGGCAGCCTCCACAATACAATATGTTTTAAGTCTTCCAAATGAGTCTGAAATACTCTCTGAATTTGGAGGTGGTGCAACTGATACAGCAGCAATAACAGCTATAACAACAGAAACAATTGCAACAGGTGGTGACATCCAACCTACAACTTCAATGGAAGCTACAGCAGCAAGCGAAGACAACGACAATGATGATAATGTTAACGCTGTTAATAGCTTTGATGTGTCGACTTTACCGACTAAAGAAAACCAAGAGGTCAATCACTCTCCTTTAGATCTGATATTAAAGATGTTAACGGAGAATCGACAAGAAGCTCAACAACACTTCCTACAATTGAGAAAGGATAATAGCAAGATGCAGAATTCTCTATCAGAAGTGACCAACAGACTTGGTGGGATTGCACAAGAATTAGAGGAACTTCAACAAGGGGTGGTGGATGTTGAAGAACTATCTGCTCGTACAGAGGGGTTTACTACCCAACATGATATGCAGATCACGAATTTACAGAGTAAGATAGAAGATATGGAGAATCGCCAAAGGAGGCAAAATCTCAGACTCTTTGGTATACCTGAAGGATCAGAGGGAGCAGATCCACGAGGTTAAATTATTTCAGAAAGCCTTTCCAGATCTGGCAGATTGGGACTGGGACTCTCGGCTTCAAAGAGTGCACAGACTTCCAATAATACACAGAAACAGAGAGAGCAATTGCTCAAATAGATCTGGAAAATTTTAAGTATGTATTTTGTGTCATATATGGTCCTAATATTGATGAACCATCCATGTTTGATTGATTAAATGTTGAGTTATTGGACTGGGAGAGAGAGCTGGTAGTAATGGGGGATTTTAATTGCGTGATGAACTATGATGTAAATTCTACCAGGCGGGGTGACTTCCAACGAATGCATAAGACACGAGCTGCAATATTAGAATTAAGCCGTTTACATAATTTAAAGGATGCCTGGCGGACTATACACCCTAATATAGCAGGGTATACATACTATTCTGCGCCCCATAAATTATGCTCACGAATAGATATGGTCTGGGCTGCGGATAATACTGTAGACTTCAGTAGTATAGAAATATACCCAATGTCACCTCAGATCATAACCCCATTCTTTTTTATCTCAATATTACATCTAAGAAGCAAGGTCCAAGGCTGTTTACATTCCCTAGATACCTCTTAACAGATTTCTCATTCATTTTACAACTCAAAGAACATATTAACGAATTAATAAAAATCAATCTTAATTGAACACTGCCTATATTTGTTTGGGATGCCTGTAAGGCTAGTGTAAGGGGTTTCGCTCAACAGTACATTTTGAGACAAAATCTAGAACGCAGAAAAGAGATTAAGAATATGACATATAATATTTTGCTCATGGAAAATCATTTGGCAGAAGCTCTCAGTCGGGGGTTGCAAAATAGTATGGAAATTAGACTTAAATTAGTGAGCTTACAATCCGCTATGAAAAACATACTCAGAGAGAAAAATTGTGTTAAACTCCATAAATACCATCTGTCTCAATGTGAGAGCGGTGATAAAGTCGGGAAGATTTTAGCATATAAAGTTGCTGATCAGAAGGCTAACACACTAATCAAGGTAATTAAAGGACCAAATAATATTGTCTATAATCAATCGGTACAGATATTGGAACAATTTGTTAGTTACTATAAGGATTTATATACTACGGAAAACTACCCTACAAAGAACAATATACAAACATATATAAATAATAATATGGTGATTAGCAGAGAAACAGAAGGAATGGGGCAACTGGTTGAAAATGTTACTAACACAGAGATAAGACTTGCAATAGCCTCTCTTCCTTCTGGTAAGGCTGCCAGGGAGGATATGCTGCCTATAGAATTCTATAAAACCTGTATTGATGAATTACTCCCTCTTTTCAGCTTAGTCATTAAATCAATTGGAGAAACTGGGAAAGCTCCAAATTCGTGGAATACAGCTAAGATAGTGTTCTTTCTGAAAAAACATAAACCTGCGGATGAATGTGGGTCATGTAGACCCATTTC
Source organism: Lissotriton helveticus (assembly GCF_964261635.1). NCBI lineage: Eukaryota > Metazoa > Chordata > Amphibia > Caudata > Salamandridae > Lissotriton > Lissotriton helveticus. Next base: position 648,117,517 of record NC_136070.1, read on the forward strand.
ACTTATTAATACGGATGCGAAAGCTTTTGCGAAAATTCTAGCTATGCGACTTGCTCCTTTTATGCCAAAACTAGTTAACATACAACAACATGGATTTGTATTGGGAAGGGATACCACAGCCCATGTAAACATGGCGATAACTGCTTTTGATGTGGCAACAACTAGCTCCACCCTACTCGGTATGGTATTACTAGATGCGGAGAAAGCATTTCACTGAGTGGGGTGGGACTATCTATGGGCTGTGATGAAGACATATGGCTTTAAGGGTCAATATTTAAGATGGATACAGTCGCTATATGATCAACCCACAGCGAAAATCAGTTATGCAGGTATGACATCCTCCAATTTTGGGATAGCTAGGGGCACTCGGCAGGGGTTCCCCTTGTCACCCTTGCTGTTTGCACTCTCAATGGAGCCATTTATAAATGCATTACTGACCCAATCTAACATCATTCCTTTTGAATACGGTTTAAATACTCTTAAAATTACCGCATACGTGGATGATATTGCCATTTATTCTTTAGATGTGGAAAAAGCTCTTGCAGGGATAACAGAGGAGGCTTATAAATTCGGGGAAATCTCCGGCTATAAACTAAATATAAATAAAACGCAGGTCATAGTGAACTATAAACCTCAGGCCCCTATACAAGGAATAAGTAGTACTGCTACATATCTTGGAGTTAAAATATCATCTAACATGAAGGAAATAATTACGCTTAATTATGACTCTTTGCTAAAAGAAGTTTCAGCCTCATTAAAAAAATGGCATAAGGTACCGCTTAGCATAGGTGGCCGGATCAATCCAATAAAAATGAAAATACTGCCAACATTTCTTTATTGATTTAGATCAATTCCTTTACGCGTTAAAAACCTCTTTTTTTTAAAACTAGACGGGATTTTTAGTAGCTATATATGGGGATATAAAAAAGCTCGTAGGTCGATTTCTTTGCTTAAACTACCAATCAATAAAGGAGGGTTAAACTTCCCCGATTTTAAATTATATTTTTTTGCAACCTTTTTTGGTCGATTTCAGTTTGCTTAACCCTAATAATCAGTTTTGCTTTCATTAGTTTATGTTGGGCATAGATTGTAATCAATTCTTGGCAAGAGTCAATGACCCTAATTATTTTAAAAGGGTCAAGTTTAAGACCGCTAGGGAGACAATTCGAATATGGAATCTGATGCTGACCATTAGTAAAACTTCCTTTTATCATTCTACATTACAACTTTGGGGCAATCCGGGATTCCTGAAATCTTTAGTGACTGTGTGGGGACCATTTGGGCCAGTTTTGGTATTAACACTCTAGGGGACTTATATGGTCCTGACGGGTTCTTGAACTTTGCAACACTTTAACTTCTTTATAATTTGAATTACTCCATGCGGTTTAAATACATACAAATACGGGATTTTCTAGTTTGTAAGATGAAGGTGTGGGAAGTCAGTGACTCGGACATTTGGACTTGTCTTTATTCTAAAAAGATTAAATCATTAATTAGTGACGGCTACAAATGCCTTAATCAATATAAGGCTGACGATTGTATGAAACTTGCCACAAAGTGGACTACTAGACTAGGCATTAATATAACATCTAATCAGATTGCTGCCTCACTCTGTAGTATTAACCGAGTGGTACAGTCTTCTAGCTTAAGACTTCAATTATATAAAACTATATGCTTTTTGTACTATACCCCGCAAAGAATAACAAAATGGTCTCTGAATGGGTCAGTAAATGATCGTTCTAAATGCCCCAAATGCGATCTAGTGGCGGCAGATTTGGAACATATGTTTCTTACATGCCCGGCACTGTCCGAGTTTTGGATAGGACTGGAAAATGTTCTCAATCAGAAACAGATTATCTTTTCTCCCCTCTCAGTAACTATGGTCCTATTAGACATACAATCATTAAATTGTCCACAAAACGATCTAATTACTATTTTATTTGCGTGTGCCAGATTGACCATCGCTAGGGCCTGGATTTCTTTGAAACCTCCACATATCATGGAATGGTGGATACAGGTGAATGAAATCTGTACCATGGAGTTAGCATTAGCTAAAATTAGGGGAGTACGATCAATGATGAAACAAGATAAAATCTGGGGAACTTTTATATAATAGTATTTTCACTATAACCCTTCTTTCGTGTTTAATTGACCATAAGGTTTAAATACTGTCAAGGCAGAAGTGCGAATGATTTTATTTTGTCTAATATAAATCTCATGAATGGCCGAATGCTTCTGAAGTGTAGTAAATTGCACCTCGGCACGGATTTGTAATTTTTGTATTGTTTAATTGTATGTTTTACTGAAATGAATTCCATTTTTTTGTTATTTTTCTCGTGTTGTCAGTAAAAAAAAATTGAAAAATACAATAGGATGAAAACCATGGATGGTACAAGTTCGACGATGAGGAACTTCGACAACGAGCCAAGGATCACCATGGTATGCTACCCATCTGAGACGCTCCAGAATTAGATACCTATCTTCTTCCAGGGCATGAGGCAGGGTCCTTCCATTAGTACTAATGCCGGAGTAGGGTTGACGCCTGTGATTGTACAAAGATAACAGTGCTTACCTTCTTCGTCCACCATCTGGTCCATGTTGGGGAACCATACCTTCGTGCGCAATCTTGCCTTTGTCTTGCCGGTCCCCTGATGGCCTTGATGGGCGAGCGTGACCATTCGCTTGCACTGGCTTTTTGGGACGAAGATCCTTTGCCCCCGGAGGACCAGTCTAGACCCGCTGACACTTAGCTCGTGCCATACTCTCCAGAGTTGGCGTCTGCTATTCTGATCTTCCGCTGTGAGCCGCTTTGCTCCCTTGAGCATCCAATGCCACTGTCCCTTCTCTAGGGCCTCCTTCACCCTTCCCAGCGTGTCATCCTTGTCAGTGGCATCTCGAAGGTCTTCCCGTGTCACAGCTATGGAGTAGGCATTGGCCTCCACCATGTTCATGAATGTTTCGGTGTGTACGGCACATTCTGGTGTCATCTCACTTTCACCTTGGGTGGAGTGTCTGGACAGGAAATCAGCTGGGTTATCTGCCCCTGGTCTGTAGAGAAACTTGAATGAGTACGCCTGCAGCTGGATCGCCCACCTCTCTATCCTTGGTGGTGCCAGGCGTGAACACCCATTGAATAGTGGCAACTGGGGTTTGTGGTCAGTCACCACTTGAAACGGATGGCCGCAGAGGTATAGGTGAAAGTGTTGGCATGCCCAACTAATAGCTAAGGCCTCTCGCTCTATTTAGGCATACAGTGTTTCTGTCTAGGATAGCGTCCAACTGGTGTAGGCAACCGGGACAGAGACTCCCTTAGTGTTCTCTTGCAGAAGGACCGCCCAAGCCCAACGGGTCTGGCATCCACCACAAGCTCCATTTTCTTCTTGGGGTGGAAGTACGCCATTGTTGTCTGGTCCAGAAGGGCCTTCTTAATGTTCTGGAATGCTGCTTCCTCCTTGGGGCCCCATTCCCAGGGCATGCCAGTCTATGTCAGCTGGCGCAGGGGTTCCGAGAGCATGGCCAGTTTCAGGATAAACCTCCCGCAGTATGTCACCATGCCGAAGAAGCTCCTGATTTCAGTCGGTTTCTGTGGAACCGAGGAGGCGTTCCTGATGGCCTCTGCCTTGCGTGGGTCAACACGGAGCCCGTCTTGGGATAGACGTACCCAAAGAAGTTTATTGATCACTGATGGAAGGCGCGTTTCCTCTTGTGCAGGGTGAGCCTGCAGTTGCCAGCCTTTGTAGGGTCGCTCTCAGTTGGACGTGATGCTCCTCCAGGCTCCGGGAGAATATTAAGATGTCATCATTCAGATTTATCACTCCGACCAGGCCTGAGAGTGTCTCCTTGATGGCATTTTGAAACACCTCTGCAGCGGAGGAGGTACCGAAGCTGAGCCGTGTGTATCGTCGGAGGCCGACGTGCATTGAGAAAGTGGTTATGTAGCGGCTTTCAGGCAATGACTCCAACTGATAGTACCCAGAGTTCAAATCCAGTTTGGAGAACAATTGTGCCCTGTTTAGGTCGGCCACTATGTCGTCCATCATTGGGGTCATGTGTCTCTCTCTCCGGATGGCCTGATTGGGGAGCCTCATGTCGACACACAGCCGAAGAGCGCAAGTTGTTTCGGCTTCGGTGTGATCACCAGCAGGGACACCCATGGGGTGGGTAACCAACATCTTTTCGTTGACCCCCAAGTCCTCCAGGTCTTGCAGCTCCTTTTGCACAAGGGGGCGGAGATGAAATGGAATGCACTGGTGTCGAAGCGCCCTCAGTTTGCTAGCTTTGTCTTTGTGGAGTTTCAATTAGTGCCCCTTCAATTTACACAGGCCTTGGAAGAGCTGTGGGAATTCGCTCAGGATGTCTTCTGCATGTGTGTCATGGACCTGTTTGGCAAAAAACACCAGCTCTAGGTCTTCTGCAGTGTGGCACCCCAGCATCGTTCCCCTTTTCCCACCAGGTACGTGGAATCTTGTCTTCACGGAGTGTTCAGAACTCGAGACATCGCCCTCAATCACTCTTAGTAGCAGTATGGGTATCGTTTCTCCATAGGTGTAGATTTTTACTGAGCTGGGGATAAGGGGTGGCCTGGACAACAATCTTTCATATTGGTCAGAGTCCATCATGTTCACGGACGCACCAGTATCTATCAGTGCGTGCACTGAGGTTCTGTTGAATTGTACATCGCACATCGGAGGTGGGGCGTTTCTTGCGGTCGGGCCGTCCCGCAAACAAGATGACAAAGGTGTCGTCATCATCCTCATTGTAGGTGGTGGCTTCTTGTTCTTTTGGCGCTTCTGTGGTATCGCTGTCCTCGAGCGTTAGGTGTCGTCGGGTCGTGGGGCATCCTCAGGATGCACCTCCCCGGGAGCGTCCTCCTTCACCTCGACAGACGCTAGCATAATGATAGGCCTTGTCGCACTTTGAGCAGGTCTGCCCGCTGGGCATTGGTCTTGCGCTTTGTGGTCGAAGCCGCAATGTCCACACTTCCCACTGGGCCGGCTGATTGTGGCTCGCCCATGTCCAGGTCTGGGGCGCCGTTGCACCACTTCCACGTCTCTTCTTTGACATGGACCTGTTTCTGCATTTCTTCGAGTGTTGCGAACTCGGACGACTTCCATCTCTTCCACCCGTCTGTCGGACGGCTCATGGGAGCGGGCTAGGATGAGGATATCATCCAGGTATATTCCAGGTTGGCGAAGCATCTGGAGCCTCAGCGCGACGGACTTGTACCCCTGGATGATCTGTGCCCTAATTTCATCCGTTTGGTCAATGTTCATGCACGTGGGCACCAACTTCCTCAGCTGGGCTCAGAACATGTCTACCATTTCCACCTCCGTTTGCCAGGCTTGGCGCAACTTGAACTGCTTGTAATCTGGGTTCATTTGCGGGTCAAAGTATCTGTTGAGAGCAGTGATGGCAGCGTCCTATTCATGAGCTACCCTGGCATCAGACAGCATCATGAACAGCTCATAGAGTTCATCCCCCCCAAAATGCATCAACAGGGAATGGTTTACCATCCCATCTGTCTCTCTGGTCCCTGTAAAGTAGTGATTCAGGCGAGCCACCCAGAGCTTTCATCTGGGCAAAGCAGTGGCAGGGTCGGCAAGCTGGCTGAACGGGGGTACCGGCATCACATGCACGCGTGAATACTGTGGCAGCGTCACTTGTGTGTGCGGCTGTGGTGGCATTGTGCAGATGCTTGTCCCCTCCTGCATTGGGTGTGGCGATGCTTGCAATTGTGGAAGTGTCACTGCGATCCTATGCCCCCAGAGCGATGAGACCGACCCCTTCCTGGGCCTGATCTGTGCAGCCATGGGGGCTTGTGGCACTCCTCCCCTGGGGCCTTGATACTGACCTTTCTGTTGCTGGGCCCTCTACCAGTACTCCTTGCTTCTGTGTGTGGGGCTGTTTGTTGATGATGCAAGGTGTGGGCACTTGGTATTGTCCTTCCTGGGATCAGGCTTAGGCTATGGGCAATAGATAGTGTTTTGCCATCGTCCTCCCAGCACCCTCAATGCTGCACTGTGTCATCATGACTTTCATTTTCCTTTTTAGCTGGCAGGGTGAGGCCCGCGCCTTTTCACAGTCCTCATGTCGGCCCGGAGCTTGGCCACGCTACAAGGCTTCAGGCTCCGCCCCTGCACCGCTCATCCAGTGCCGAGCGTCCTGAGCGTGCTGGGCTGTAGGAGCTTTTCACCTTGCTGTATCGGAGCTCTTCCGCTCAGATTGAAGGCAGTCACCGCGTGGCCCGAGGCAGGTCAGCATGCCGTTTCTCTCCGCCTCGCAGTACGGCTCCGCCGGGTGCCAGATCGAGGCAGCGACCTGGGAAGAGCTCTCCCTGCGGGCCGTTCTTCTGACAGCTGCGTAGCACATTTGCAGCCTGCCGGACAGCTGTTGTCGCAGAGAGGGGGAGCGAAGGCTCGTACTCCCCTCGCTGCCATTGTAGCGCGCAGGGCCAGGTATGCTTCGCGGCCTGCGCAGTGCGCTAAGAAGGCACATGCACACACACTGGTTCCTTTGTCGGACGAAGGTCACAAGCGACCAGGGCCTGTTTATTTATACCCTCGGACCGAGCCCGGTCACTAGGGGTGGTGCGGGGATACATTGTAGAGGAGAAGCCGAATCATGTATGATGGTTCCATAAAACTCTACACAAGTATCTAAAATAAACCTTACATTGACTATCGGACTCTGTATATTGCCCAATCACTTGACTGTGCATGAATTATTAAACTCAATTACATATTTCAGTATATGTTAGATCACTACCATTCTACAATAGGACACTTCCGATTGACAGGAAGTAATCCAATCTCATGCCCATGCCAGTGACATAAATGAAATACCAGAAACCCCATTTAACATGAAATGTTCTTGAGGATCTGATCTGTATAAAGAAAACGCCAACATTACTCACAATCAGACGTTTCACACTTCATAGAGAAGGTGTGCTTTTACATTATATTGTGGGTTCTATGTCCCAATATAGGGTAAGAAAATATTGTCCTTCAAAAATGTTGAATGCAGAATATGACTACCACAATTTAGTCGAAGTACATATATATTTACTTTTAACTCCACACCTACCTAACTTGACAGCATGTATATATATATATATATATATATATATATATATATATATATCCACGCTCCTCCACACCAGCAACACGAGTCACTCTGGTAGCGGGTGCTGTTTTCGCGGCGGTGTCCCGCGATAACAATGACAGTTCCAATTCCTCAAAAATACCCAGCCGGGTTGGAAGAATACTGCACTCTCGGGTTTCAGCTTTTCAGCACGGGTTTATTGCAAAAACAAACGCGTTTCGGGAGAAACTCCCTTCGTCAGTGTTTACAATCGAACACACTGCGCAGCACCATTATGTGGATTCACTATGGGTAGTTGAAACAAACATAGGACTGCAACAACCATTAGTTTTTACGCGCCATCTTTGAATGTGCATTTCATTTACAAAGAAAGTATTTTCACAGTATACATTATCAATCATACTTTTCACCCCCAATTGATCACGCCGTGTATCGGCAAACATGCAACTTAGAAAAAAGTTATGAAATGGTATTGTGGCAATCGTGGAGCCTTACGTGCACTGGTTGCCTGGGCATAATTCTCCTAAGAGGCGATGTCATTATCATCAAGACATTGCTATAAGCAAACGATTATCATTTGGATAAAAAGGCAATACCCATTTATGGTTTCTATCTTGCCGTGTATCGGCATTTGCAGCCATATTGGCCGCAAAAAATCCCAGGATGATAACCTATGACCAGACAATAACATCATGCAACATGCTCAAAGCACTCCAATAACCCCTCGTGAATCGTCTCAAATGGTACATCTTAAAACAACAATCTAATAAACCCTCATCCAAAATACATATCAATGGTTCAACTTATTCCCTCAGCAATTCATATTTAAGTGTCTGTCGCACTTCCGAATTTATCACATTCCAGTTGTTAGTATTTAGGGTTATCCTAAGTGAGATGCCATTTCTTCCCCCATATTCAAACCTCCAGGTGCTTTAGTCTCGAAATCAATTATATATCGAGACTCTAGTCTTCTGAGTGTCTGCAATCTGTTGCCACCTCGTGGACTTTCAGAGACACAGTCCAAACAGAAAAATCTCAGAAGATCCCTGTTGCTGTCATGTTTTATTGCAAAATGCCGGGCAACCGGGTATGACAAATCTCTATTGGCGATCGCCCGCATGTGCTTTAGCACCCTTAATTTTACTGGATTAATAGTGCTGCCAATATATCTTAGTTGGCAGGGACACATTAGACAGTAAACAGCATGATCTGTATGGCAAGACATAAATTTATTTATTCTCTTACCCCCTTTACAACCTCTCACATCATAAGTTAAAGTTTGTTTGCTGGATGTGCAGGCTTTAATTTCCCACAGGGGAAGAAGCCCTTAGCATCCTTCAATGTTCCCTTCATCTTTCATATTGGATTTAAATGGCTCTGAACCATATGATCACGTAGAGATCTTGCCTTTCTGAAAGTTATGAGCGGGGCGGCTGGTATATCAGGACCAACAATGTGGTCAGTTTTCAAGATGTGCCAGTGTTTGGTCATAATAGATCTTAGTTTGAAGGAGTTAGCTGAATAGGGTGTGATCATGCGAAATTTACCATTAGTGCTAGGACGTATCTTCTTCTCAAAGAGAGAATGCCGGGACAGTTTCCTCACTCTATTTAGAGCATCATGTAAGAGATTTCGTTTATATCCTCTGTCAGAGAAACTATCCATACTTTCACTGGCTGCCTTTTCAAAGTCTTCATCTTGGGTACAATTGCGCCTAAGTCTGAGCAATTCCCTATAGGGGATGCTGTTAATGAGTCTCCGGGGGTGACTGCTGGAAGCGTGCAACATGCTATTTCCAGCCGTTGGCTTTCGGTACAGTAGGGTACAGATCTTACCATCCCTCACCCTCTCTTCAAGGTCCAGATAATTGACCTTTTCTTGACTCACTGCCCCTGTGAATTATAGGTTGCAATTGGTGTTGTTAAGCAGTTGTATATACTAATTGGCCTCTGCCACAGGCCCATCCCATACTAGGAACAAGTCATCTATATATCTGCACCAGGCTACCACTTTGTTGTTCCATGTGGCATTCTCAGGGGCCCAGGCTACCTGCTCCTCCCACCAGCCAACGAATAAATTTGCGTAGCTGGGGCGAAGCAGGAGCCCATCGCCGTACCAGATAACTGTCTGTATATGTCATCCTGAAAGAGAAACATGTTATGATGTAAACAGAAATTAATAAGTTCTAACAACATCTTGTTATGTACAGCATGTTTCAGTTGCTTTTTGTTCAGGAAATATTCTACGGCATGTAGGCCCTGTTCGTGATCAATGCACGTATAGAGACTTGTTATGTCAAGGGTCAAGAGTACATAAGTGGGTTGCCAGTCTAGTTTTTCCACTTTTTCAATGAAGTCTGATGTGTCTCTGATATAAGACTTTAGTGAGAGTACAAATTCAAATAAGTAATGGTCCAAGAATTTGGAGAGCCTTTCCCTTCACACTCACTGTACCCCAGCAATATTGTCACATAATTCACTTTACGTTTCTTTCTCTGACTGCAAAGTGAGAGGAGTTTGTACGCACCAATCACCATGAACAAAAAGCAGCAATTTGTCAGAAGACATAGCCTGACATTTGACCTGTTTTTGAAGCACAGCAAATGTGACAAGGTAAATAAGAATTTAACGGCATCTATATTTCTTGCATGGACTTCCGTGACCCACAATTTAGTTAGCGTACATGCAAAATTCACTTGAAGAATTTATTGGATTCACATTTGATCTAGCAGATTCATTTTAGACAACTGACAAAGAATCTAAAAATGATTAAGACCTTCTTCTGGCTTCCAGTGGTTAGAGGGCATCAAATGCACCAATTGAGGTAATTTACCACAGTTGTGTGAAATTCCTGTACTATTGTCACCCCAAATTGCACACTCATGTCTAAATCAGCGGCGACCGACACAAATAAGAAGTGGGTGGGTGGGGGGAATTCAGGGGGTGCCGGGGGGTTAATAAAAAAGAAATAAAACATACCTGATGCTGCTTCTGCTGCCTCGCTCCTCGGTGCTCTTCTGCCTCCTGGTTCTAGCAGCCCCTGTGACAGCATCAGAGACTCCCTGTGCAATCCCCGCGCTGCTCTCATGTAATATGAGAGCAGTGTGGGGATAGCCCTGAGCGGGCTTGTTTAACACTTGCTCAGGCACAGGGAGTCTTTGCTATTTCTCCAACCTGGCTATAAAATACAGCTGGGTTTGAGAAACCTAACTGTGCATGTCTGGTTGTCCCACCTAAGAGGGCCGGCCAAACTGAAATGCACAGCTAACAGTGAACATCACTCCGCCCCATCTGCCATGGCCCAACCCTGCCCCTCCCTACAGATGCTGGCTCAGCCAGCTGCTGAAAAATAAAACAATAATAAAATATTGTTTTATTTTTCAGTTGCTGGCTCTGAGCCGGTGAGGCGATGCACCTCCGCCATTGCGAGGAGCCACCGCTGGTCTAAATATGTATTACATTTCCACTATGTACAGAGTATACAGTTGGAAAACAGTATATCAAATACTGAACAAGTTATTGATGGAAATAACAAGTTAAAAAACCCTTATAGAGGGGCTCTCACAAATAATCAGAGTGCAAATCCCCTACCCTAATGATTCATCATAGAGGAGAATTAACCCCCAATCCTGTTCCTGTAACCTTTGAGGTACTGTAGGAAATGGTTCCACTTAGTTCATCCACCAAGAGTTTTCATAAATGACTACCTGGTTTTTGGACCTTTTAATATGCATGAGTCATACTACCTGAGTCTCAATCACTGTAAATTTACAGTAATTAGACTGAGCATGTTTACGGCCAGTGTTCGCCTTTTAAGATAATGCTGCGCAGATTGGGATAGAGGTACTGGATTGGTTAACCTCTAATATGTGTGCATGTGTGCATCTTCAAATGTGGGTCTACCATCATGAGCTGCCCAATGTTGGAGCACAGAAAACACTCTGCAAGGATTATTCCTGATCGGGGTAGGCTTTAAAATATGAGTGGGCATTCATAGAGTAGGTATGTAAGGCTTAGTGGAAAATCGATAGGTATTTTACTGTATTATACAGAATCTGCCCTAATGTACAGTTTTGCTCCACTTAGGCCTACAGGGTCCAGCAAGGTACAACACTGGGATAAAACATGCACTTCAAGTTTAAATTTACAGTCCTCAACATACTGCTTTCAAATCTTAGGGAACTTCGAGAATTGTCATATTTCTCTGGCTCAGCTCATAATCAGATTCCAGGCCTTTGTCCCCTATACTGGACCAAGTTAATTAGTCTGTACCCCAGCAGAAGGTACAAAGGTCTCCCCATGCAACAGGAGCAAATATCAGATATTGACACTTCCTGTGAAAGGAAGTGGTGGGGGAAAATCTGTATCTGATAATTAGCTTGACACACAGCACAAGTGCTAACACAGGAGTGGCTTGCCTTTGACATTTTGGTGAGAAGGGATCAGGCAGTGATGTCAGTTACGGGCAGAGTTCTTTCCAGATAAAACTTGAACTAATCGTTTTGGAAAGTTCCAGAAAGCTATGGGGGAGGGTTGGGACAGGGATGGAGGGGAGATGTGGCATCATAGGATTGGTCAGATTGGCCTAAAACCTTCTACCCTCACTTAAAAACCCTTGCACTAGGGAGCAACAGTGAGACGACCCTGCACCTGGCAGGCGTAGGCAGAAAGGATGCACAGGTGGAAAGACAAACCACCTAATGCCTTGCCAAGATGGACCAAGAACTTTGACTTCAGCCGACACCCAGCACCAGGAGAATTTATGGGAAAAGTCCCGGACTCCAGCGGTCCCCACAGGTACCTTTCAAGATGGCCAGGAGGCTATGGGGTCTGGGAAGTGCCAGCAGGAGGTAGTTCGCTGGCTGGTAGTTGAGGGGCTGCACAGACCCACCAGCTGGAGAGGAGCACAACAAGTAAGGCAGAGGGCAAAGCTGGCAGAGGAAGTCATAAAACCTAGCTCCATACAAAATACACCCAATTGAAGGCCAGGAGATCTGATGAAAATGCTCCTAGTAGCTAGGCCTGGTTGCCTGGCGCAAAGCCAGCCAAAGAGGAAGAAAATCCGGCCTATGGGTATAGCGATATGCTTCTATGAAGATTTGCCCTGTATAGCGCAACAAAAAGACGAAGCATGTGGGGCTTCTCTGTATCTCTTAAAGTTACCCCTGGGGTGGGCCAGGACCCGGGGGTCTGCACAACGGTATCATATTAACATATGGGGCCACTTTAGGCCCTGAAGACCCCATCTCCCGAGGCCTTACGCAAATATGTTCCGGGGACACCATTCCATGTACAGAGATACAGCCAAAGACTGGGGTGCATTGCCATGCCACCCCTCAGTGCCTATGTCTGTGAGCAAACCAGCCTCTTAACTCCATGCCCACTCTCCTTGCCAGCAGGGGATAATGCAGGCTCCCCCATCCTGCAAGAGCAACAAAGGAGCTTACTTCCATCGCTGAGAGAGCAGAAATAGAGACCAGCTCCTACACACAGCCCAGGAGCTGTGTGTAGGGAGCTGGTGGGATTGCGGGGGCCTTGAGGCTCCCTCCATGTGCCCAATGAGTAAGCCAAAATGAAAGTAAGGTTCCACGACCTGAAACAGCTAGACAAATCGGTAATGCCGCAAATTATATATTTCTCTCATCGAGTGAGACACGCCGCATAACGCCCTGCAAGGGCATTTATTGGTCTACTTTCTTCCCCGTGGTGCCCCAACAAGGGGCAGGTGCACCACCAATGGTATGGCCAGTGCTGTGAGGGGCTGCAAACTGTGCAGCAGCCTCCTGATAGTGTCTTATGCCCATGCCTCTAGGAGAGGTTTTCATTGTTTCAAAAGCACTCTGAGCTTGAACTTTAGACACATAAGCTCAGACGTGCAAGGATCCTTTGCAGTTGGTACTATAGCTGTAGCATGTGGTCTATAGGCAGTAATGGTGAAAGATTCTGACACACATAGTTACAGTTTTTTTGTATTGAAAATAATTTATTTGCTTTTGAATATTATTCTTATTGGTTTTAAAGGTAATATAATAGTGAAAAAGTATAATTTGTGGCTATTATTATTAATTGTGTGACCCTTGACAAAGTTAGTAGGCATGCCCTTTTGAAAATGACTCAGCCTTATTTTGTGATATTGGATTTGGTGTAGGGGGGTTACTGTGATTATGGGGTTCAGGACCCCGTAGGGGTATAACGTGATATGAGGGTGCCACATGAGGTATTTCCATCTAATTGAATGTATATATTTGTAATTTAATGCATAGTATTTAGTAGTTGGGTGTGGAAATAAAAGTTCCTTTCTTTTATGCAAGAAAAAGCACCAACACGACAATAATTTATTTGGGGTTATTGTTGCATGACACTGTCACTGAGATTACTAGCCCACACCACCTCCCCTGACAATGCCTTGGACTGCTCTGCTTTGCTACCCTAGGAGAGTCAAGTGCTGCAGTGGGGTATTTGGTTCCAGGTGATAAGACAATTGTGGACCTACTACTTGTGAAGACCTCACATTCTTTGCAACTAATAACCCAATTACTTACAGATACCATGTTACAAGTTGTGTAACAGTAAGCCCTTCGATATACAATGACCATTATCCCTTATTAGGCCTACGACAATATCTTGACCATGTCAAAATCACAATTAGGCGTACAAACTTTGTTAAAGCAAACACATTAAAAAATAAAGGCCTACTTACTTTTACAGTGTATTTATATTTGCTTAACCAAGCCTTTAGCACACATGAAACATTAACCTAAGGCCTCTGCCTAAAGGTATCTAAAACAATGAGCTTCTCATCTAAGCGAAAAACAAAGCAGTGCTGGTTGAAACTATTGTTGACACTGGTTGCCAAGCAGCTCCCTTCACCCTGCAAGCACATACCGTCTGGCACTGTCTGGACCTTCACAGAAATGACCCTGTAGCTAGTGGTTTCAAGCAGTTTCTGCCCGCCCTTACTCTTAATCACTCATATACAGCAGGAAAATGTAGAGTCCCCTTAGAGGAGAATCTGAAATAAAGGCAGAAAGAGAACGAGGCCTTCCCACTCAACTACTATTTGAAACTGTACCTGCAGTAACACACCAGGAGAAGAATGAAGCAAGAATGGTGGTGGGACAGTCCCTGCACTTCAAAGAAGCACCCGCCTCCCCTTTCCTTTGGCTGGAGCTTCATCCACACAAAAGAACCTCAGGGATGTTCCTACAATCTACATCCCTGCCTGCCAAGCTCTCTAAGTTTTCCATCTTGTATGCCATCCACACACAGGAGATCCAAAATAGATTCCTGTTCTCATCCAGTGAAGCTCAACAGACAAACTTCATGTTGAGCCTAATCTACATGTGCATTGTGTATAATACACACTCACTCTAAATGTTCCCTGAAACCTACCTAGACCTCCTTAAGCTAGCTGTCCACAGGCAGCTGACCGTTTATTAAAAGGCAGGCACTACAAGTTGCAGCTAATAATCCAAATCTAATAGAATTCACAGTGAGTGAGACTTCATTAAGGAGGCTAACCACATAACGGAAATCCAAATACTAGAGGTCAAAAGGTGGAAAACTGGGGGTTTTCACTGGGTGGAACTAATGTTCATAGCAGCTTGGATCTGTCCTTGGAGGTGTACGTTTTCCTCAATTAGGAAGCTGAGACATTTCGCTGTGGTGGTGAGGGCTAAGCCTACTGTCCATAATGGTTTCAAGAAACAAAATGAGACCAAGGGACTAAAGGAACCGCTCCTAGTCCCCCAAGAAATGATATCATCAACACAAAGGGAGCCATTCCAGAAAGGATTACTGCTATGAATTTTCTTAAATGGGAAACAAATTTCCTTTTTAAGAAGAACCCTCACTCACCAACTTAGTTGGTGACATGCTTCATCATAGCGTTCCCACCCGAGGGGCTGAGTGCCTCTCGGGTGTGCAACAATGCCTCATTACAGACGAGCGGGTTGTTTGTACAATGTGAAACGTGAGTGGTAATGTTTTAATTGACGATTGACATCCATGGTAATTAAGTGACAGGGTCTACAGGTTTCAGCCTTCCTATGCAAGATTGCAAGGCTTTCTTCGGGACCAGTGTAGGTGATTCGGTGTGCACTCGCTAAGGTGCACCCACATTAATACGAGCCTGACTGTCAACTTACGGTTTTACTCGTACTCATTGAATTTTCAAGTTGTAAAATTGCGGAACCTCATGGATTCTACCTGGGGGCGTTGCTTATTGTCAAACCGTGGTCAAGGATCAGTGCCTGCCTGAAGCACCTATTGCAGTCCCAGTCCTCCTCGCGATCTTGCTTAGGAAGGCTGAAACATTCAGATCCTGTCACTTAATTACCACGGATGTCAATGGTCAATTAAACCATAAAGAACATCCACCTCTGTTTTTACTCTTGTCCTATGACCCCACCATTAAACTCCTTGGGTGCATAAAGATAATTTCAACAAGCATTTGCAATGCAATAGGTCTCGCATTAGGAAAGTTTGAGTTATTTGTCCTGTATATGACAAATTTGTTATTTATGTGTTATTTCTGAAAATTGTGAAATTAATAGCTTTTATTTTTGGACAATGTGACACCTATAGCATTTTTAATGCAACATGTTTTGTATTTACGTGACTTAGAAGTATTGATTTTACAAATAACAATGTTTTTTTAAATAAAATAATTATTACTTAAATAAAAGTTATTGTAATTCACAATGGCAATAGCTTAAACTTTTGTGAAGATTATGTTCAATGTATTTTATCGTGACTAAAATATAAGAACAGAAGTGAAATATCAACTTTTTTTGTGACATTTGTAATAAAGCTTGAAACATTGAGAGAACATATTTGAACCAGTTGTTGAATGTTTGCACAGATTGATACTGTGGTGGCGTTGAGTGATGTTGTGGCGACAAGTGATGCTGTGGCGTTCAGAGCTGAGGTAGCGCATAGTGACGCACAATGTGCACAAAGACGAGACCTGTTGGCTTTCACAATGCTTGTTCTGTGCATGGGCACAAAGACGAGACCTATTGGCTTTGTCAATGCTTGTTCCATGCATGGGCACAAAGACGAGACCTATGGGCTTTGACAATGCTTGTTCCATGCATGGGCACAAAGACGAGACCTATTGGCTTTGTCAATGCTTGTTCCATGCATGGGCACAAAGACGAGACCTATGGGCTTTGACAATGCTTGTTCCATGCATGGAAACAAAGACGAGACCTGTGGGCTTTGACAATGCTTGTTCCATGCATGGGCACAAAGACGAGACCTTTTGGCTTTGACAATACTTGTTCTACGCATGGGCACAAAGACGAGACCTTTTGGCTTTGACAATACTTGTTCTACGCATGGGCACAAAGACGAGACCTGTGGGCTTTGACAATGCTTGTTCCATGCATGGGCACAAAGACGAGACCTATGGGCTTTGACAATGCTTGTTGCATGCAGGGACACAAAGACGAGACCTATTGGCTTTGACAATGCTTGTTCCGTGCATGGGCACAAAGACGAGACCTGTTGGCTTTGACAATGCTTGTTCTGTGCATGGGCACAAAGACGAGACCTATGGGCTTTGACAATGCTAGCTCTATTCATGGGCACAAAGACGAGACCTATGGGCTTTGACAATGCTTGTTCTATTCATGGGCACAAAGACGAGACCTATTGGCTTTGTCAATGCTTGTTCCATGCATGGGCACAAAGACGAGACCTATGGGCTTTGACAATGCTTGTTCCATGCATGGGCACAAAGACGAGACCTGTGGGCTTTGACAATGCTTGTTCTGTGCATGGGCACAAAGACGAGACCTATGGGCTTTGACAATGCTAGCTCTATTCATGGGCACAAAGACGAGACCTATGGGCTTTGACAATGCTTGTTCTATTCATGGGCACAAAGACGAGACCTATTGGCTTTGTCAATGCTTGTTCCATGCATGGGCACAAAGACGAGACCTATGGGCTTTGACAATGCTTGTTCCATGCATGGGCACAAAGACGAGACCTGTGGGCTTTGACAATGCTTGTTGCATGCATGGACACAAAGACGAGAACTATGGGCTTTGACAATGCTTGTTCCATGCATTGGCACAAAGACGAGACCTTTTGGCTTTGACAATACTTGTTCTACGCATGGGCACAAAGATGAGACCTTTTGGCTTTGACAATACTTGTTCTACGCATTGGCACAAAGACGAGACCTGTGGGCTTTGACAATGCTTGTTCCATGCATGGGCACAAAGACGAGACCTATTGGCTTTGACAATGCTTGTTCCGTGCATGGTCACAAAGACGAGACCTGTTGGCTTTGACAATGCTTGTTCTGTGCATGGGCACAAAGACGAGACCTATGGGCTTTGACAATGCTTGTTCTATTCATGGGCACAAAGACAAGACCTATGGGCTTTGACAATTCTTGTTCTATTCATGGGCACAAAGACGAGACCTATTGGCTTTGTCAATGCTTGTTCCATGCATGGAAACAAAGACGAGACCTATGGGCTTTGACAATGCTTGTTCCATGCACGGGCACAAAGGCGAGACCTGTTGGCTTTGACAATGCTTGTTCCATGCATGGGCACAAAGGCGAGACCTATTGGCTTTGACAATGCTTGTTCTACGCATGGGCACAAAGACGAGACCTGTTGGCTTTGACAATGCTTGTTCCATGCATGGGCACAAAGACGAGACCTGTTGGCTTTGACAATACTTGTTCCGTGCATGGGCACAAAGACGAGACCTATTGGCTTTGACAATGCCTGTTCCATGCATGGGCACAAAGTGCTTGTTGCATGCATGGACACAAAGACGAGACCTATTGGCTTTGACAATGCTTGTTCTGTGCATGGGCACAAAGACAAGACCTATGGGCTTTGACAATGCTTGTTCTGTGCATGGGCACAAAGACAAGACCTATGGGCTTTGACAATGCTTGTTCTGTGCATAGGCACAAAGACCAGACCTATGGGCTTTGACAATGCTTGTTCCATGCATGGGCACAAAGACGAGACCAGTTGGCTTTGACAATGCTTGTTCTGTGCATAGGCACAAAGACGAGACCTATGGGCTTTGACAATGCTTGTTCTGTGCATGGGCACAAAGACGAGACCTATGGGCTTTGACAATGCTTGTTCTGTGCATGGGCACAAAGACCAATTCTATGGGCTTTGACAATGCTTGTTCCATGCATGGGCACAAAGACGAGACCAGTTGGCTTTGACAATACTTGTTCCATGCATGGACACAAAGACGAGACCTGTTGGCTTTGACAATGCTTGTTGCATGCATGGGCACAAAGACGAGACCTATGGGCTTTGACAATGCTTGTTCCATGCATGGGCACAAAGACGAGACCTGTGGACTTTGACAATGCTTGTTGCATGCATGGACACAAAGACGAGACCTTTTGGCTTTGACAATGCTTGTTGCATGCATGGGCACAAAGACAAGACCTATTGGCTTTGACAATGCTTGTTCCATGCATGGGCACAAAGACGAGACCTGTTGGCTTTGACAATGCTTGTTCTTTGCATGGGCACAAAGACGAGACCTGTAGGCTTTAACAATGCTTGTTCTATTCATGGGCACAAAGACGAGACCTATTGGCTTTGTCAATACTTGTTCCATGCATGGGCACAAAGACGAGACCTATGGGCTTTGACAATGCCTGGTTGGGGGGGGGGGGGCGGGGGAGCGAGTGAGTGCGGGAGAGAGCATTCCTTTGAAATCTGAAGCTCGCGGCATTGCTGTGGCGGGTCTGATGCGATGATGCGAGGCGGGGAGCAAATGGCAAGCGCGTGCACGGGCACATGCACTGTGTGTAATCCGCCTACCAAAGCCCCTTGATTAGCTTTCTTGATCCACCTCTATATGTCTCGAGCTGCAATGCGCTTGCGCATTGGCAGGTCGAGACCTAAAAAATCACCACTCACATTTCACATTGCACAAACAACCCGCTCTGCTGTAATCAGGCATTGTAGCAGACCCGAGAAGCACTCGGCCCCTCGTGTGGGAACCCTATGAGGAAGCATGTCACCATCTAGGTTGGTGAGTGAGGGTTCTTCTTAAAAAGGAAATTCTTTTCCCTTTTAAGCAAATTCATAGCAGTAATCCTTTCTGGAATTGCTCCTTTTGTGTCCATAATGGTTTCAAGGCACAGTTCTTTAGTTGCTGGGATGGGTTTCAGTGTTAAAAGAATGAATTCCGTTTTTAAGGCATTGAATTGAAGGTGCATGTTTTCATAATTTAACATTGGAGATGGAATCAGGGGAGTCATTTGGGTGTCATTGGTAAACTGATAAAAGGATATATTCTGCATAGTAATTTACCCAGTGGTTCAAGATAAACATTGAAAAGTGTAGGAGCTAAAATGAACCCTCTTGGACCCCTCATTGTATAGCAGTGGAATCAGAGATGGCTTGACTCCTTTTTAGGTTTTGCCTGAACAGCTCTTGTGCTGTGCTTGATAAATCTATTATTTTTAATATAAACTTAAAAGGACTTTCATCTCGCCTACTCTCTCTCTTGGCTTCTCATTGGTTCCTGAGCTTGCCACTTACCTTTCCTCCATTTCTATTGGCTGTAGCACATTTTCCTGCATTTACCAATGCTTGTTCCCCATCTGCTTCTCTTATCAGTTCCTCTCAGCCGAAATACTGTTAACATCTGCTTTGGTGGAACTATATTCACATAAAGTTTTTTGTTTGACTCTTGTAGCATATTTCTATAACTATTTATCACCTGGAGAGACTAAGGGCCCGATGTAGGTAAAATAGATTTACCGATTTTTAATTACCGAATCATACCGATTCGGTAATTAAAAATCGGTAAATCTAAGGGGTTGAGATGTAGGAACATCCAGATGTTCCTGCTACCGAATCGGTAAAAATCTGTATTTACCGATTCGGTAAATACCGACCGGTAATGGCCCATTCATTCCTATGGGCTTTGAAGCCCATAGGAATGAATGGGGCATTACCGGTCGGTATTTACCGAATCGGTAAATACAGATTTTGACAAGGGTGCAGGGGGTGTCACTTTGACACCCTCTAGCACCCCCAAAAAAGATTCGGGGGCCATGTGGCAGGCATACCTGCCCTAACGGCAGGTCTGCCTGTCATATGGCACAGGTGTGCATGCACACATGTGCATGCACACCTGAATCGGTATTTTACCATCAAATATATTTGATGGTAAAATACAGAATCGGTAAGGGTTGTGGGACTCAGAAGAGTCCCACCTACATATCAAAAATACCGAATAGGTATAAATACCGAATCGGTATTTTACAGATTCGGTAAATTTACCGATCGGTAAATTTTCCGAATCTGTAAAATTCTGGGCCCTACATACCAAATCTGATTTTCCGGTCGGTAACGGCCGAAAATACCGATTTTCGGCCGTTACCGACCGACCTACATCTGGCCCTAAGTGATTTGCATAGAATCACAGGATGTTGCAAGGCGCCGCCGAGACTTGAACTGGGATCCTGTGCTCTCGAGTCAGCAACTCTGCCCACTACGCCACATACTCTCCACTCCTGCGTTATCTGTCAGGGAGCCCTTTCCTTCTCTCGAACGACGATTGATGAAAACAGCTCTTTATTAATTACATAGGCGATACCGATGCACTACCAATGCTTATTATTATTAGTTGGAATCAATCAGAGAGATTAAAACCATTTCACAGCAGTATCTTCATGCCCAGTCTGCAGTGCACTGTGAATAAAATCATTTCTCTGTCTAAGGTGTGGAATTCCCTTCATCACTTTTCGTGACAACCCTAATAAGAAAAAAGAGAACCGATATTGGGTGGCACAACCCCGTTTCAAAGTGAGTTGCTGGTGACGAGCAGAAGGGCCTAGGACATCAGAGTAGGAGGAAGGAAGTCTTCATTTCTAAAGTAGAGGAAAGAAGTTTATCTTCAGAGATGAGAAAATGAAGAATTCCAAGGAGCAGCTGTTATAGTGTGCGTTTGGGATGACAGAGCATGGGCAGATGTGTTGTGAAACACTTAACTGATCGATCTGATTCTATTGGAGAGTTCGAGTTCCTCTCTGATTTATTTGATTTTTTTGGAGAAGAATGAGACAAACTTGCTGAACATGGATTCATCAGGGCCAGTTGGAGTGTTATTCGTTTGAGATTTAAAGTTTTCAAAACATGTATTGGGTCTGTTTTTGAGCACCTCGAGAACTCAGCCATGCAGCTTTGATAAAGACAAATCAAGTTTTGTTGCATTTTCACTGGAGTGTAAACTGGGTTCGATACTGATAGAGCGCGCGGGTCACCCGACCAATAATTTCACCACTTCCGGCTTCGGGCCCATATATTTCAAATCACCATATACATTGATCGGATGACCTCACGGTCTGCTATCAGATATTTGTGAGTTCCTTTCGTTATTCCTCAGAGTACCCGACTTACCATCCACCGATGCGGGTACCTATGACCACAATGGATCAGGGAGCTAGCTGTAAAAGGAAAGGCAGCAAAATACAAACCCAACAAATAACATTCAATAGTCTTTGTAAAATAACCACGGACAACTGGAAGTTTTAAAGTCTTTATCTAATTTAGTAAAATTCAGAAATCATCAAATTCACAGTAATTAAGCAATCGATAATTAGAATAACAGAAAGTACATAGCTGAATAGCAAATAAGTCAATGCAACCATTTATAAACTAATGGAACCAGGACACATTCAAAATGAAGGATCAGGAATTAGAACGTTTAAGATGAATCACTAAAGATGGGATAGTCTTGATTAGGACTAGTATTCTAGAATTATTTCAAGGGAATGAGACAGGAGTTCGGGACATTTATATAACTATAGGAGAGTCTATGGAGAGAGACACCCTATGCTTTAAGGCAAAAGTCCTTTAGACAGATAAAGTAAGGAGGTTCTAGACCATATCAGGAAATGACAAACTGCAATGCAAAATATAATGTCTAACAGGTAGGGTAACATAGGAACACGTTATGAAATAAATGCAAATAACTTTATGATTCAATGGTTGCGGGAGAAAGCATGGAAATTTAACATATGCAAAGGTATGTCTTTATTAAAGCAAAAGACAGAAATTCAGAAAGGTGCAAGATTCAGAGTTTCAGAGTGATATTTACCTAGACTGGTGTGGAAACCAAACCCTGGCCACGGGTCAGTTAAGGACAGGAAACCCTCCAGGAAGGATTCCCCTCAATGGACAGCAGGTGCAGAATGGACACCCAGGACAGGACAGGAAACCCTCAGATCAGGAATCAGGACAGGACCTCTCGGACAGGACCCTCAGGACAGGACCAGCACCCGCAGTTCGGAAGCAACGCCTGCGCTCCACCCTCTCTGCAGCTATCGATCAAGACCCCGATTGGGTCAACGAACTCCCAGCAAAGTGCTCCGCCAGCACTTTAAGGTTTAGTAAAACCTTAGTCTATGGTCAAATTTCGAACAGAGTGCTCCGCAGCTCTCTGTATCTTCAGTCACCTATTGAGTGCGTTGGGTCAGTGACAGGTCAGCTAAACCAGACAAGTCGGACAATTTCCCTAGGTGAACCCAGGGTAGATATACTGTTTTGGGACGGTGTACCACCCCCCAATGTTGCAAAGTGTCAGAATCCCTCAATTTGGATTGGTCCTAAGGTAGGGTTTGGGTAACACACCAATCAGAACAGACTATTTGGAGGCCTACTTTGCATCTCTGGGTACCGCCTAGCGAGATTGGGGTTCCCATGGGAAGCTGTACAGCAAACAATAGCGCAACACACAATGTATCATATAAGGAGCAACTTTCTCCATTCTCGTAGGGCAGAGGTGGCTTTCCCAGGAGCATCTTGACTGTGGCTGCCAGCTGGCTGAGTTCCACTGTCCAATGTTGCCACCTTTCAGTGCACCACGAGTATGCGCAGAAGGGACCTTCAATATGGCTCCCAACCGGTTCGGACCCCCATTTCCCGCAGTACATGAAAAGTAAGCGAGAACAAATTAAAACATAGAAATAAATGAATGCATTACATGTCATAATTTTGTACTTTATTCTTATCACTATAAAAATATACTATGCAATTAGAAATTAGCAAAATATACACTGTCACAAGAGCAACTGCACGAACAGCACCACGTTATTACCAAAGCTGCGTATTACGCATGCGCACCCTTTCCCACCAAACTTATAACTACGTCAGGTCACGTGAGTGTGACTGACGCATGCGCAGAAGCAATTTTCCAAGTGGTGGCCATGTTTTAGGGACATTTATTAGTTGTATTAGAAAACACATAAGCAAGCTTCATCTACTTCGTTCGAATATAAAATAAAAGATTAGTAAGACGTACAAATTTATTAATTGATTACACAGGGGCGAGGTTCATGACTCGAGCAAGTCGCAATGCGAAGCTTGCTCTATCAATCCCCTCTTTGATGATATTTACTATCATCACAAATAATGGAACCAGATGCCAACTTCTCACACCTTATACAACTCTATCTCTTCCAACAAGCGATTCAGCTTCTCTTTCTCATCTTTGGTAGGGTGAGAATTTTTCACCTTTTTGTATATCTGATTATTCATTTCCTCTAATTCAAGCTCATCCACACTTCGTTTCACTCCTCTGGTATTCACTTGATGCTTTCTGGTGTGCTTACGGCATTTGCAACAGACAAATATGAAAAATAGGATAAGACCTATAATTCCAATTGGCATCAGTACCTTAAACAATAAGCTTTTACCTAAGCTAGCAAACCAATGACCTACATTTGAGAGGAGACCATCTACCAGTCTCTTCCAGGCACTGTCAACCTCAAGTGGTTTGAGTTCTCTTTCCAAATTAGTAATGTTTTTCACATATCTTTTGAGCTGCACACTTTTGTCCGGAATATAAGTGCAACAATGTTGCGCCTTCAACATCCGGCAGACTCCGCCCTCTTTTGCTAATAAGGTGTCAAGAGCAAGTCTGTTCTGCAAAACCATTGATCTGATCGCAACCATTTCGGTATTGACCAGCAGAAATCCATGAGCTGTGTCAGTAGACAACACATCCACTATAGTGGACAATTTGCAAATTCTGTGAGTGTTCAGAACCACTCCCACTCCAGGTATCAGTGCACTGAAAATACTACCCATTATTTCACCTACGCTTTCTCTTTTACTACGCACTAAGCCATTAGTATTTTCACTGCTTCCAGCAACTTCATTCACATGGTATATTTTCGGGAAGACAATGCCAAAATAGCAGCTTCCATACCAGTGATCCGGCAATTTGAAATAAGCCTTGTCTCCACATATATAATAAATTCCAGGAAACACAGGCTCTGACCCATTTTTGAAACCCCATCCTCCAATTACCTTGTAATTATGTTCACATTCACTGGAACCAATGAAAATGTTATTATAATAGCTAGTCTTCTCGCGGTGAAGACATAGCTTTCCTTTCCTTTCAAAATCCAGCAATAGAGCAGGTCCCGCCCCGCCATTTGAGGTGCCTTCCATGTCCTCAGCCCATTTTGGTTTTTTCTGTTTTTCGTCATCTGCCTTTCTTTTTATTTTTATTCTCCTCTTCTCTGCCATGTTCAGGAACATCTTTTCCTGCTCACGCAAAGAACAGGTCAAGTTATCTCTGTGTGCGTCACCTATGGCTATATTACCTATAGTCAGAAAGTATTCGCCCATATAGTGAGTAACGTCACTTTTGGTATGTACAGGATTCAGGTTCCCACGTATAGGAAGTTCAGAAAAGATCACGTCATTGTTAGAGTAATAGTACTGCAATGGTCCTCTTTTGTAAAATAAGCTTGCTAAAATGCTACAGGATATTCCATATGTCAGGGGCAAGTGATGGTAT
This sequence comes from Lissotriton helveticus, assembly GCF_964261635.1. Classification (NCBI taxonomy): domain Eukaryota; kingdom Metazoa; phylum Chordata; class Amphibia; order Caudata; family Salamandridae; genus Lissotriton; species Lissotriton helveticus. The sequence continues at coordinate 648,142,443 of NC_136070.1, forward strand.
GTCACGCCTTCAGCCACAGAGGTAGGTAGCTTCATGCAGACATAGCAATCCTCAATTTCCATAGTCTCTACATAGTGTATTAACAAGTTTGCGAAAACATTTAAATGTGTCTTATTCTTAACTTCGTGATAATGTAGTCCTCCCTCATCTGATGCTTCTAGGTCTCGTTTTGTTTGTTTGAGTGCTCTCTCATGTCTTGCTACACTCTGTGTTGTCAGTTCTTCAGTGTCAGTATTTACAATCTCAGTAGGGTCAACATTAGTATTTTTGCTCACCGCAAAAGGAATGAAAACTGTTAGTCCTATCCAAACTAATATCACTATAATTATACTACATACACATACCTTGCAGCATGTTTTGCAACAACTGCGACTAGGTCTACCACTCACGTTTGAATCAGACATTTTGGCTCAGAAGAAGTTTCTCGACCCCTCTTTGTTTCTTTGCACCAGTAGCTTACTTTGTGCAAATTCACGGTGGCTCGTCTTCTTCTTCGGCAGAGTACTCAGCAACTGGTTCTCCGTCGCTTTCGTCAGTTATATCAAGATCTTCAAATTCTTCCAAAACGAGCGTCCATTCAGGAGACTTGTACTTTTTGTTTTGTCTTTTTATTCGATCGCTCCTTCTTTTGGAAGTGTCTTCTGGTTGTTCTGCTATGCGAGAACTTCTCCTTTCTTCTGCACGTTTTTCTTCTACCGTTTTTATCCTCAGTCTCAATTTCTTTATGAATCCAGGCTCAAGGTGCTTTCTTTTCTTAAGTCTTTTAGTTGGCACTGGGATTTCGTTTTCTTTTATTGCCCTTTTATTTTCACTTGCTTGTGGCAATTCTGCTTCCTTTACTTCCCTTCCTATCTGACTAGTTCCAGGGCTCGTATCTATTTCTTCTGCCTGGTTACTAAGCTGGCCTTGTTCAGGAGAGTTTTGTTTTTGCTTTTCAAATGTCTCTGTTTCTGTGTCCTGAACACGTTCTTCTAATCCTATCTGTTCCTGTTTGAGCACTTCGTTCTCTTGACTTTCTTCCGCTCGAATCTCTTTACTGGGTCTAATCTGTTTGTTTTCGACTTCTGGAGTTTGGGGAGGTGTATCAATTATTTGTTCAGTCCCTGTCTGACCTTCTCCTTCCTCAGTTTTGATGTGAATCTCAATAGTCTGAGGTTCTTCGCCTGTGCCTTGCTTTTCCTCTCTATTCCACTCTCTACCTTCCCAAATTCGTTCCCTTGTTCTGATGGGGTCTTCGGTGAGGTCAATCAAGGGTATCCACTCATCTGGCCATATGCTTGGCAGCTCCTCATCAGCTACTTCTGGACCAACTTCTTGGAACCCCTCAGCAGGCTTGACTCTCGGTAGCTCGTCATCAACTACCCCTGGACCAACGTCTGCGGACCCCTCAGCTTGACTGGTACTGGGCTGTACGTCGTCAGTTTCTTCTGGTCTTGCTTCTGCAGGCCCCTCTGCTGGATGGCCTTCTTCTCCAGGCTCTTTGTCGGGTAGTACCTTCTGGGTGTGGCTGGCGTGGATCCAATGGGGAACACCTGCACACTTCACTGCTGTGGTCGTTACCAGGATTACTTGGCGCTTCTGTCCCCACCTTGGTTCCAGGCAGCTCGACCGAGTATGCTTCTTTATTTTGACCCAGTCCCCTGGAACCAGTTTGTGGAGAGGAGTCGTTGGATTGGCGACGGCGTCTTCTCCGATCTGGCGAGAGATATAACGTACTTGGTCACCTAATCTCTTGCAGTATTCAAGCACCAAATCATCAGTAATACTCAACAGTTTGCTTCCTGGTACCCACGCTTGTCTCATCACTCTTCCCATCAGGATTTCATGTGGGCTCAGGCCTGTTTTCCGGTCTGGAATACTTCGGAGTCCCATCAGAACCAGAGGCAGGGCCTTTACCCAGGTCATGCCAGATGCATCACACAATTTCGCTAGTCTTGTTTTGATAGTCCCGTTTATTTGTTCCACCACTCCAGAAGCCTCTGGATGATATGCACAGTGGAGTTTTTGCGAGATCCCAAAGGCCTTACAGAGTTGGTCGATCACATCATTCTGAAAATGTCGGCCTCTATCTGATTCAATAGTGACTGGAACCCCGAATCTAGGTATCAGTTCTTTCAGTAAACACTTTGCTACTGTCAGTGCGTCACTTTGGGGAGTAGGGTAAGCTTCCACCCACTTTGAAAATAGGCAGACAATGACAAGGACATAACGTTTCCCCTCACAACGTGGCATGGTGATGAAATCAACCTGTATTCTCACAAAGGGACCCCCTGACCTCCCAATTTTCCCTAGTTCCACCATTGTTCTCTTGCCTGGATTCATCTGTTGACATGACAGGCACCTCTGGCAGAGGGACTCTGCTACTTTCCTGAACTTTTTGCTGTACCAAGTCTGTTGGAATACCAGAATCATGGCGTCCCTACCAATGTGTGATCCCTCATGTATCAGTCTAGCCATTGTGCCAAGCAAGTGTCTGGGTAACACAGGCATACCATTTGGGCCCAAGATGACACCATCCTCACGTCTTGGTCTACACCCTTCTTCCTTCCACTTCTCTCTCTCTTGCCATGGTGTCGCCTGCTGCCATTCTCTCACTTCATCCCATGTAGGCACTTCTTCAAACACTCGAAGTTGGCAGCTGGTTCCGGGCCCCCCCCGTTTTGGATTTATGATCAATCGATCCCTGGCGCATAATTGTGCCACTCGATCAGCGAAATCATTTCCCAAAGATACAGGGTCAAAGTCCTTCTTATGGGCAACACACTTGACCACTGCCAATTCCTTTGGTAATTGGATCGCCTCTAAAAGGTCTTGAACAACTTTTCCATTTCGAATAGGGGTACCTGACGAAGTCAGGAACTCCCTCTGTAGCCATAATTGGCCAAAGTCATGCACAACTCCAAAACAGTACTGACTGTCAGTATACACTGTTAGGCGTACGTTTTTCCCCAATTTGCAAGCTTTTATCATAGCAATCAATTCGGCTACTTGTGCAGACTTTACTTCAAATAAATAACCTGCTTCTACAATTTTGGTTAAGGAGACTACCGCATAGGCAGCACTCAGGCCTCCTTGTTCATGTCTTAGGCATGAACCATCCACAAACAATTCCATGTCATGTTTAGGCAAAGGTGTTTCTTTAATGTCTGGGCGTGGCTTTGTGCAAAATTCTGTTAAATCAATGCAGTTATGCTCATTTTCCTCCCCATCTTCCATATCCATTGAGTTGGGAAGCAGAGTGGCGGGATTCAGAATGTTGCACCGGACAATCGTTATATTTGCAGCACCCACGAGAATCCTCTCGTATTTAGTCAGCCGACTAGGGGTGAGATACTGAGTTTTCGTTCTTGTTAGCAAAATTACCACTCCATGTGGAACATACACAGTTACAGGATGTCCCATGACAATGGATTCACTCTGCTCTAAACTTGTGCAAGTAGCAGCTACTGCTTTCAGACATCCTGGTAATCCAGCAGCCACTGGATCCAGGGTGGCAGAGAAATATGCCACAGGCCTTCTCGTTGTGCCATGTTCTTGGGTTAGGACTGACAATGCACAATTATCGCGAGTGTCACAGAACAGGGCAAATTCCTTGGAATAGTCTGGCATTCCCAATGCAGGGGCTGTACACAGACAATCTCGCAATTTTGTGAAGGCTGTTAAGCTTTCATCATCCCATTCTACAATATCCGGTGTTCCTCTCTTGGTCATTTTTATCAAAGGCCTAGCTAGGACTGCAAATCCCAGAATCCATTGCCTGCAGTATCCTATCACTCCAAGGAACATTCTGATTTCTTTCTGAGTACGGGGTAACTGCATCTTTTGAATTATTCTGACTCTTTCTGACGTTACTTTCCTGATGCCTTTCTCTATCTGGTGCCCCAGATATTTCACTGATTTTGCACAGAACTGTAATTTTTCAGGGGCCACTTTATGTCCCTTTTCACTCAGGTGATTCAGTAGGGCAATGGTGTCAATCACACAATCTTTATGACTTTTGGACGCCACCAAGAGGTCGTCAATGTATTGCACCAAAACAGAATTTCCAGGTAAGACCAAAGTTTCCAAGCATTTTTTCAAGATCTGATTAAAGATAGAGGGGCTCTCTGTGTACCCCTGGGGGACCCTGTTCCAGACATACACGTGACTGTTGAAAGCAAATGAGAAAAGAAATTTGCTGTCTGGATGCAAGGGAATGGAAAAGAATGCATGACATAGGTCTATCACAGTGAACCACTCAGCATCCCAGGGAATCTGGTACAGAATCACTGCTGGGTTCGGCACAATAGGACAACAAGGAACTACTATCTTGTTTACCTTTCTTAGGTCCTGAACTACTCTGTACTTGCCACTAGGCTTTTTGATGCCCATAATCGGTGAGTTGCATGGGCTACTCATTACTTCCTGTATGATGTTTCCTTCTAGCAGTTTCTGTATTTCTAGGGCAACACCTGCTCTTACTTCTGCATTCATTCTGTAGGGTTTAGTATTAGGGTATACTGCATTGTCCTTTATTGCTATCTGTATGGGGTCTACGTTTTTCATTAATCCTACATCTTTTCCGGTAAAGTCCCATACCTCGGGCTTCACTGTTTCTTGGAGTTCTTTGGGCAAATCCTGCATAGTCATTCGTTTAATTTCTGAGTCAGGTCTTATTAACATTAATTTATAAAGCCATCTTCATCTGGGGTCTGAATTTCAACACCCTTTGGTGTGCAAAAGATGGTACAGTTCATTTTGCACAGCAAATCACGTCCCAGTAAGTTCACTGGACTGGTGTCACAAACGACAAATCTATGCATTTCTTTAAAGTTTCCAATTGAGATTTCCATGGGCTCGGTAACAGGAGTACTAATCAGTTGATTAGATACCCCCACTACTTGGATTGCTTCTCCCGAGAGGGGTAGGTTTGGAACGTCCACTGTTCTCACAGTAGAACGGGTAGCGCCAGTGTCCAACAGAAAAGTGACATCATTTCCGTCAACCTTTCCTTCAATGTATGGCCCTGACTGGTCTACCGGCAAGGAGGCGCCAAGTACGCACTCCTCGTCCTCCCCTCTCAGGCCCCGTCAGTACTGGTCATCACAAAGGAAGGTATCATTTAGTAAATACTGCGAAGTTGCTGTATTTCTGTTCTCATTGCTCCCCCAGACTTCTACGTCCTCACCCTGCGTGGATTTTCCCTTAAATACTTGCTTTGGTGCTCGGGGCAACTGAATCGTTTTTACCTGTTGTTGGGTCTTTCTTGGTCTTTCATTCTGCGTCTGTGGAGTTAAATCAGGTGTTTGGGAGTTATCATCCTGCAAATAGGGACACTCGTCTCGCCAGTGTCCAATTTCTCCGCACTGGTGGCAGGGAAATTTCTTCTTAGCCTCCTCCCTGCTCATTTTGGGCCGGGGCTTTCCTCCACCCCCACCCCCAGGACCTGGATTCTGAGTAGTTTTGGCCATTTTATTCAATTGTTTTTCCTGCTGTTCTGCGAGCTTCACTTGAGCCCACATAACCTTCTCCTTGAGAGCCTTTTTCTTTTCTGCCATCTCGTCCTCACAGTACTTCGCGTACCGTAGGACCTCATCCATCTTTTTAGTATGCCAACAGATTTTGTTATCTTTTATCCATTGACAAATTTCGGGTCTTAAACCATTTACAAACCTGTAAATAAAATGTGTCATATCCTTCATCTCGATGTTATCTATACCACTGTATGTTTTGAACACCTGCAACAGCCTTTCATAAAAGGAGTGCACTGTCTCGTCTCTTTCCTGCGTGGTTCTATCTATCTTGGTCCAATCAGTTTCCTTGGCTGGCACTTTTAGTTTCAGATGCTGAATTACTTGTTCATATTTCCTCATCACTTCTTTCGATGGTTCCCCTGTTTTGTCATCTCTCGGGTATTCCTCACTAGGCCAAGCTATGGCTATTTTACACTCGGTCCATAGATCTACAGGGACCACAATGTCAAAGAACCCATCCAGGTCTTTCCACAGGCATTTTTGCACCTTTACGAACCTTTCCACCTGCCTGTACCAGTCGACTGGCTTTTCGCGCAATTTCGGGAAATCGTTAGTAAAGGACACAATATCCTGTCTGGACCATGGAACGTGCACATACTTTCCACCTGGTACTTCGCGCATAGGGCATAACTGTTCTGGCTTGTCAGCTTCTCTTAGAGCGAATTCGGGAGTTGCCTGCCTAGACCTGGCCTCATCCTTTTTCTTGACCCATCGGGCTTTCCACCTTTCCACATCTCCCCATTTTTGCAATACGGTCAATAGTTCCTTGACCTGTGCTTTCTTCCCTGAAACATTCAAGTTTTCTAAATCCTTGTCTGAGAAATCTGCCCTATATGGTTTTTGCAGCGGTTTCGATCTCGAAATATCTATTCCCATGCTAGCAGCAGTGTCTGTCAGTTTTTCATGAAGTACTCGGGTATTTCGGGTGAGACTCTTGCAGATAAACAGCATTTCGTCTTCGGAGTAGGTATTTAATCTGTCTAATCCTACGTTTCCTGCCATCAATTCCTCTATTTCTATTCTCAGCTTGTAGAGATCTAAAGGTTTCGTTTGGGACGCTTGTTTTTCAAATTCTTGACTCCATCTTTCGATTTCTTCAGGAGTCACCAATGTGACACTCTTCGTACCTGAGGTCGATTCCATCTGAATTTCCCTCGCGTTAAAAGGATTATGTCTTTTCTGTATCTTTTTTCCTGTATTTCTAACGGGCAGATCTAGCAGCGAGACCTCCGACTCGCACTCACTTGTCTGGTTATCTACAATTAATGGTTCTGGTCTGGTCGGTGCAATGACAGGAGTAATTACTGGAGTTTTCGGTCTTCCTTGACGGTCCCCGTACAACGGAACCACCGGTCCGATAGTTACTGGGATCGTCAAGGCTTCAGGACTTGCATTTAGTTGTGACATTTTCCGTATTATTTCAGCTCTCTGATTTCCTAGCGCTTCTCGCTCTTTCTCTTCTAATAACCTGTCCAAAGATTTGTCATGTAACACCTGCGGGGTCAGAATAGGAGCATAACTCGGGGCAGTGGGATGTGTCTCACTCGGCCCTCCACCATAATTAGGTTTCTGAAACAAACTTCCTGTGCCTAGGATTCTCGGATCTTCCTCATCCCGGGGCTGTAATAATGGCATTCCTGAACCTAAGGACCTCACCTCACCTCCGTAGGGGGAACGAGGGCAAACCTCCTTCCCGTGAATATCCCATTTCCCCACCTACAGGTCTCCTGGGGTAAATACTTCTGGTTTCTACGGGTCCTAGATTCTCAGTATAAGGAGGAATTAGATAATCCCCTCCTACACTTGCGGACCTGCCCTCTTCCCTTTGTAGGGGTCTCCGAGGAATATCTCCTGCACTCGAAGGTCGGTGTCCCTCATTATAAGGAGGCGGACTTCTCATGCATATGTCATCTAACAATTCGTCATCTGATTCTCCTAGGGGCCCCCAGTGCTTGGATTTCTCTGTCCTTTTTCCCCCCCCAGGAGGATCTTCTGCTGGCATCATGGGAAACAGTCCCTCAACAATCATGCTCTGTCTCCACTCTTTCATCTTTTTGTCTCGGTTTTCTTGTTTCAGTTTTGGGTAATACTTTGTCAGCCCTTTGTCCATTCGGGGCTTCTCTCTTTGGAAAGCCTCGATCTCCCATTCCTCTAATGCCTCATACTGCGTTAGTCTCGGTCTGGGATGTAATTCATTCATTCGGGTTCTTAAATTGAATAGGATCCTACCATTAAAGGTACCTTCTAACGGAAAGGCCATTATTCCGTCATCTTGTGTGTATTTTGCCCAATTTTCTAACCACACACATGTATTGTACCCTCTGTCAAACATCATGAAAGAGGCAGGAGTATTTGGTGGTGGAATAACAATGCCCTCTCTAGTTTTGATCGGCTTGTCCTTTTTGAAGTAATTCTTTACCTTATTTACAAGGGACAATTTTCGCTTACTTCCGTACATAATGTCGTATCTATTAGCCTTCCACTGATCCCTTTCAAACCCTAAGTTTCTTGGATCGGGTCTAGTCTCTGGAGTATACGAGTGCCACATACGATTTCTACGTTTAACTTTTTTTACAAAATTACCTCCAATCAGAATGCGTCTTGTAATTCCGTGCGACCAATGGGGTGCACGAGTTCAAATATTTTCGGCCATTGGGTGCGCGGCCTTTTCGTGAGACAGTACTCACGTTTCGGCGCTCACCCCTCCTTCACAATTCCAGCCCCGCTACCCGCCCGCTGTTTCTACCAATCCCAGCGCGGCACGGAGTGACGTCAGAGACGCTTCGCGACTGACTCCCTCCCTTCACAAGTTAACGGAAACTTTCTTTCTTTCTAAAGTGCTTAGTACTTGGTTATTTTACGACGAATACACATTCGCCACAGTGCTCAAGTGTCTAGACAGGAAAGAGTTTGTTTTACTGCAAGTAAACTACTTCCATTTACTTTTCACACACTACGGGTAGATCTCTTCCGCCTACCCTTCACTCTAGCATCAGTGAACCTGTTACTTCCCTAGACCCATCCACTCATTCCGGGATATATCCGAGTCTAAGGTTTCCCAGCGGACCCCTTTGCTTTCACCCAAGCTCCGATGAACCTGCTACTCTTCCGATGTGACCCTTATTAGGTTACGCCACTAAGGGAATTTTGCCAATGAACCTCGTTACTAACATTTATTCACACACGTATTCAGAAAAAGCCCTAGTTAGTGCTTCCCGTTCTACCTAACCTGCACCTAACTTTCCTTGAGCCTGCGACCTCAAGCAAATGGATCCTATTCACCACTCGCTTTTCAATTCCCCGGGGATTTCCGACAACATTTAACAAAACGTTTTACATACGCATGGATTAATACATATAACAATATAAGAACAAGAATAACAATTTTCAAACAATTCATAAATTTAAAAGCAACACATTTCAAGAGAGTGATCAATTCCTCGAAACGGCCGCTCTTGTAGCAGCATCAATATACTAGCAGCTACCGACTTGACTTAGCTTAACTAGTCCTACCTAACCTTTAACTATTCCCTAACCATAACTCTGCTACCAGAAAATACTGATAGAGCGCGCGGGTCACCCGACCAATAATTTCGCCACTTCCGGCTTCGGGCCCATATATTTCAAATCACCATATACATTGATCGGATGACCTCACGGTCTGCTATCAGATATTTGTGAGTTCCTTTCGTTATTCCTCAGAGTACCCGACTTACCATCCACCGATGCGGGTACCTATGACCACAATGGATCAGGGAGCTAGCTGTAAAAGGAAAGGCAGCAAAATACAAACCCAACAAATAACATTCAATAGTCTTTGTAAAATAACCACGGACAACTGGAAGTTTTAAAGTCTTTATCTAATTTAGTAAAATTCAGAAATCATCAAATTCACAGTAATTAAGCAATCGATAATTAGAATAACAGAAAGTACATAGCTGAATAGCAAATAAGTCAATGCAACCATTTATAAACTAATGGAACCAGGACACATTCAAAATGAAGGATCAGGAATTAGAACGTTTAAGATGAATCACTAAAGATGGGATAGTCTTGATTAGGACTAGTATTCTAGAATTATTTCAAGGGAATGAGACAGGAGTTCGGGACATTTATATAACTATAGGAGAGTCTATGGAGAGAGACACCCTATGCTTTAAGGCAAAAGTCCTTTAGACAGTTTAAGTAAGGAGGTTCTAGACCATATCAGGAAATGACAAACTGCAATGCAAAATATAATGTCTAACAGGTAGGGTAACATAGGAACACGTTATGAAATAAATGCAAATAACTTTATGATTCAATGGTTGCGGGAGAAAGCATGGAAATTTAACATATGCAAAGGTATGTCTTTATTAAAGCAAAAGACAGAAATTCAGAAAGGTGCAAGATTCAGAGTTTCAGAGTGATATTTACCTAGACTGGTGTGGAAACCAAACCCTGGCCACGGGTCAGTTAAGGACAGGAAACCCTCCAGGAAGGATACCCCTCAATGGACAGCAGGTGCAGAATGGACACCCAGGACAGGACAGGAAACCCTCAGATCAGGAATCAGGACAGGACCTCTCGGACAGGACCCTCAGGACAGGACCAGCACCCGCAGTTCGGAAGCAACGCCTGCGCTCCACCCTCTCTGCAGCTATCGATCAAGACCCCGATTGGGTCAACGAACTCCCAGCAAAGTGCTCCGCCAGCACTTTAAGGTTTAGTAAAACCTTAGTCTATGGTCAAATTTCGAACAGAGTGCTCCGCAGCTCTCTGTATCTTCAGTCACCTATTGAGTGCGTTGGGTCAGTGACAGGTCAGCTAAACCAGACAAGTCGGACAATTTCCCTAGGTGAACCCAGGGTAGATATACTGTTTTGGGACGGTGTACCACCCCCCAATGTTGCAAAGTGTCAGAATCCCTCAATTTGGATTGGTCCTAAGGTAGGGTTTGGGTAACACACCAAACAGAACAGACTATTTGGAGGCCTACTTTGCATCTCTGGGTACCGCCTAGCGAGATTGGGGTTCCCATGGGAAGCTGTACAGCAAACAATAGCGCAACACACAATGTATCATATAAGGAGCAACTTTTTCCATTCTCGTAGGGCAGAGGTGGCTTTCCCAGGAGCATCTTGACTGTGGCTGCCAGCTGGCTGAGTTCCCACTGTCCAATGTTGCCACCTTTCAGTGCACCACGAGTATGCGCAGAAGGGACCTTCAATATGGCTCCCAACCGGTTCGGACCCCCATTTCCCGCAGTACATGAAAAGTAAGCGAGAACAAATTAAAACATAGAAATAAATGAATGCATTCATGTCATAATTTTGTACTTTATTCTTATCACTATAATACTATGCAATTAGAAATTAGCAAAATATACACTGTCACAAGAGCAACTGCACGAACAGCACCACGTTATTACCAAAGCTGCGTATTACGCATGCGCACCCTTTCCCACCAAACTTATAACTACGTCAGGTCACGTGAGTGTGACTGACGCATGCGCAGAAGCAATTTTCCAAGCGGCGGCCATGTTTTAGGGACATTTATTAGTTGTATTAGAAAACACATAAGCAAGCTTCATCTACTTCGTTCGAATATAAAATAAAAGATTAGTAAGACGTACAAATTTATTAATTGATTACACAGGGGCGAGGTTCATGACTCGAGCAAGTCGCAATGCGAAGCTTGCTCTATCAGTACTTTTCTGCTTCCGAGGATGGGTGAGGGTTAGGAGATGTCAAATCCTCTGTGCAGACCATCAACTCTTGTCCAACCAGCACATACAGAACTGTGCTATAGTAATGTATTAGAACATTGGAATGTTGAGCTCTCCATTGAAGACAATGGAGTGCTCCGGGCTGCTAATGGCTGGTAGAAGCCCCGAGCTCTAACATTCCAATGTTTGTTCACAGCTGTTGCTTTATGGCGCCCAGGGGGATTTCAAGCCCCTCGGGCTCCGTGAGACTTTGTTTTACAAATTAGAACATTCTGCCTCCAGGGACGGAATGTTCTAAGAGCCTTAGAGCCCTCTGTAGAGGACTCTAGTAGCCATTAAAGGCCCGCTCCCTTTAAAGCTAGAGCCCCCAACGCTGGGCTTTGAGGCTATACTAGACTAGACTGCGATTTAATGTATTCTAGGAGAGATACTCAGTTGTCTCTTGGTTGGCAAAACTAAAAAGCCAGCCCTGCCCCACTTGTCTGCTTCTGTTCCTTGCTGCAACGTCACTGGGGTGCTTTAAAATTCCTGTAGCACCGTACTACTTCACTTCACTCTTTGCTTTGTTTTACTGTATATGTGTGTCCTTTGTCGGTATACATTCTGTGGGACGTTTATTGGAAAGGTATTTTTTACTATTATGTTTCTAAAAATATCTTGTGTGTAAAATACATCTGATACTCAGTGATTGAGTCAGCGACCGTGCCTTTACTTAAAGAAGTGTAATGGTCATGGCTTTTGCAGCCATTCGTAAAAGGGAAACATCAGTTACATCGCGGTGTTTACACCGTAATACCTTTACAACACAGGCATTACAACGCAAGTCATTACAATGACTTGCGCTGGATGGCGCTCTAAGCTAAGGAATAGTATGATTTACTATTCCAACACCTTCCCTAATGTAACGTGGGCTGGAGTTGGAGTAGTAAATCATACTATTCCTAAGTACAGCGCCCTCCAGCGCAAGTCGTTGTAACGACTTGCGTTATAATGCCTGCGTTGTAAAGGTATTGCGGTGTGAACACCGTGATGTAACATTGTATATTCATTGGTGAAGTAGTAATGGCTCAGAGACGGGAATCTCCAAAATTGATCTTGCAGTATACCTATTTTATGTTACAATCTCCCATTTGTGCGCTTGTATTGTACAGGTGTATGTGTATACTGTTTAATAAAAAACATCTTGTGTTCTTTCCCTTGTATTGTTTTTTGTTTTGTGCCATAAATGCTAGAAAGGTTTCCCCAGAGCTTTAATTGGGGTGAAAAAAATAGAGGGTCTCTCAAAGGAGCATGGCCGATGTAATTAGGGTGTGGCTTAAAAAGTAATCTAAAAAGCTCTGCTGCTTCTGTATTGAATCCTGATATATAATACAAGTAACATTACACCTACAACAAGCCAGGACTATTGGATTTGCCAGTTGTTGTTAGTTGCATAAGATAAATAAGCAACAACTGTGGCCTCGTGTTACAGAATATTGAAAATGCTTCAGTTCTGAAATGAGGAAACAATGAAAGAACTATAACCAGGCTCTTTTAAGTTACACCACAGGCAGTGAAGGGTGGTACTGCTGCAGAGTTAAGATTTTTGTTTCACCCGAGAGGGTGAGGGCGAAAATGGAGAGCCCGATAGGGACCTGTCTCAGCGTCTTCTTTTTAGAAATGCTGGTGATGATCACTGGCAGGACCCGGCCCACTTAAAGGAATTGGTTTCCCCAGGAAGGCCCAATTATGCCATTTCATGGTGTTTTTGTATTCATGGTAAAAATGTACTCTGGTTTGAACAGTGCATGTTCTCTGTTCATAGGACAGAAGCATTAAAGTGTAAAGACATGGATATGTGCAGTCTCAGAGTGTGAATATGCGGACATGCACAGTCTCAGAGTGTGAGTATGCGGACATGCACAGTCTCAGAGTATGAGTATGCGGACATGCACAGTCTCAGAGTGTGAATATGCGGACATGCACAGTCTCAGAGTGTGAGTATGCGGACATGCACAGTCTCAGAGTGTGAGTATGCAGACATGCACAGTCTCAGAGTGTGAGGATGCGGACATGCACAGTCTCAGAGTGTGAGTATGTGGACATGCACAGTCTCAGAGTGTGAGTATGCAGACATGCACAGTCTCAGAGTGTGAGGATGCGGACATGACAGTCACAGAGTGTGAGTATGCGGACACGCACAGTCTCAGAGTGTGAGTATGCAGACATGCACAGTCATAAAGTGTGAGGATGCGGACATGACAGTCACAGAGTGTGAGTATGCGGACACGCACAGTCTCAGAGTGTGAGTATGCAGACATGCACAGTCATAAAGTGTGAGGATGCGGATATGCACAGTCTCAGAGTGTGAGGATGCGGACACGCACAGTCTCAGAGTATGAGTATGCGAACATGCACAGTCTCAGAGTGTGAATATGCGGATATGCACAGTCTCAGAGTGTGAGTATGCGGACATGCACAGTCATAGAGTGTGAGGATGCGGACATGCACAGTCTCAGAGTATGAGTATGCGGACATGCACGGTCTCAGAGTGTGAATATGCGGACATGCACAGTCTCAGAGTGTGAGGATGTGGACATGCACAGTCTCAGAGTGTGAATAAGCGGACATGCCTAGTCTCAGAGTGTGAGGATGTGGACAGTCGTGGTGTGCCTGCTGTCAGCTGAGGTCAGTTTTGATTTTAACTTCAGCCCAGAGCTGGGCGGGGAGCAGGCGCACAACACCCATTGGGCTGAGAGGGCTTTTACCCCTCCCCTGCCTCACCTCGTCAGCCTCCATGGGCTGGGCTGAGCCTAGAAACTGAAATACCAAGTACCGTCGCACTGCTCTGAACATGCTCGTTTATAGCACATCTAGCATTTGTTGTCTCCCTGTTCCCGCTGCTGCTCCTGGCCTTTCTGGCTAATCGTGAAAGTTGCATTACAGAAAAACAAAGTAAGGTATTAAATACACCTCTTTTATTAGCCAGAGCTGCTGACTGGATCCGGGGAACAGGTTTGTCGGCTCCACAGCCTGTGATTGTGGGAAATTCATTTACTCTCACCTAAATTAAACACATTTTATTGTATTGTATTGTAAGTGCATTTCTATAGCGCTTACTACCCCTGATGAGGCATCGAATCGCTTTTTCGGTGAGTAGTACGCTACTCCAGAACCCTGTCACGGGATCACACAATTATACAAAGTATCCCCCGAGAATGACTTTCAATCTCCTTCACAGGATTGGAGCGGGCCCTTTAAAGAAGACCCAGACATTACAGAGCCGAGGCCTGCCCCCGTGACGACAGTGCTCGTCGGCCTATCCCGGCTGACTACGTTAGAGAAAAGGGCGGACACGGAAGAACCAACGAGGGAAGCCGGGAGCAAGGATGGAGAGAGACGGAGAACAAGCAGACCGGAGTGGGAAATCAAGGATCGCCCGGAGGGACTTCCAAGCAACGGAGAAGACCCTTAGGAACCATCGGGAGGAGAGCCAGGAGGCCAACGGCAAAACGCTTCGCCCAGCCACGCTCACGGAGATGCGTGGCTAAACCAGGTACGGAGAAGACTCCGGGGCCTCTTCTACCTTAAGGGTGGGAACGGGTAACTGCAAATGGGCGGTCTAAGGTGTTGCGGAATCCTCTGCCTTGTTCTTTCTTTGAAATCACACCAAGGCTTATGGTACGAGGATTACTGCCTCTCACGAATATTCTGTTGTTTACACTGGTGGTGGCTGTTTTCACAAGTGTTACCTGCACTCCCTTTCCCCATACCGTTTGGTAGTATACAGAACGGTTGTCTAAATGCTACGTATCCTCTTTTCTTTCTGGGGCACGTCCGGTGACGAGAGCTGAGGACTCAGGAGGACCGAGAAGAAACGAAGGACGGCAGGAACCATTCAGCCCAGCTTCTCGACGACGGACTCCATTTCCAATCATGTCACCACATTCTTGTACCCACAAATAAAACCCTCTTACGTACTATCATTGTGCTTGTTGGCTCCTTCCCTCCTTGTTAGCCCTGTTGGGTTACAAACTCATAAAGCATTAGTGTTGAATTAGTAGAGTGAAATATGAAAGTAATTTGAGTGGTGGATAGGTTAGTCAGTTATTTGGATTCAGAAGGATAGCGGAGGGATAAAAGAGGGGGAAAGGTTTGCATTTAGCGCTTGTGGCCATGATGGGGTGTTAAATTGCTTTTTTGGCGAGTAGCACGCTACTCCAGAACCCATAAAGGATTATTGGTGAATTAGAATAGTGAAATATAAAACTACTTTGAGTGGTGGATATGTTATTCAGTTATTTTGATTGAGTAGGGTAGCGAAGGGATAGAAGAGGGAAAAGGTTTGCATTTATATAGCGCTTGTTACCCCTGATGGGGTGTTGAAGCACTTTTTGGTGAGTAGCACGCTACTCTGGAACCCATAGAGGATTAGCGGTGACTTCGTATAGTGAAATATGAAATTTGAGAAATGGACGTGTTAGTCTGTTATTTTGATTGAAAGGATAGTGGAGGGATAGAAGAGTGGAGGATTTAGAATGTTTTTTTTGGAGGTCATAGGAGGCTTGGGATGAGTAAAAAGAGAAGTGGAGGGGAAGAGTCAGAAGGAAGAGTTTAGAAAGGCGTGTTTTAGGGGATCGGTATAGTAAAAGAGGTGTCAGATGATGCAAGGAGGGGTAGAGTGGGGGAGAGTCTAGAAAGGGTTATTTAGAAAGGGTTATAGGGAGAGTCTAGAAAGGGTTATAGTAGCGGTATGGGGTTTGGGACGAATGAGATAGTGGAGGTAGAGAATATATCGATAGAGGTATAGGGTGAGAAATAGGCTAGTGCATTGGAAAGAGTAGTAGGAAGAAGTTTGAGATGAGTCAGAGAGTTGAGGTAGAAGATATTTTGAGAGAGGTATAGGGTGAGAATAGGGTAGTGCATAGGATATGCTCAATTTGAAGAAAGTAATGAATATATAGATCCATAGGTACATGGAAAGTCTATAGATGCATAAAGGAAGTAGGTATATGTTGATTAAAAATATTGTTAGAGATGTAGGGTGAGAAATATGGTAGTGCATTGGAAAGAGTAGGAGATAGAGGTTTGAGATGAGTCAGAGAGTTGAGGTAGAGGATATCTTGAGATAGGTATAGGGTGAGAAATAGGGTATTGCATTGTATGCTTTTTTAGAAGAAAAGTAATGAATATATAGATCCAAGTACATGAAAGGTATATAGATGCATCAAGTAGATAAGTATATATAGATTAAAGATGTATTAGATAAACTCTGGTTTTCATGTGTTGTTATACTTAAAAATGTATTTATTACTATTGTTTTTTAAACATACTTATTCTACATGTTTATACAAAGCAATAAACATATATAGGTTGATATCTAATATACAAATAAATGCTTATATACAGAGTGATATGATGTATCCTTCTGGTGCTTATGTGAGGAAGAGCTAATTCTTGAGTAGTTTTCTGAAGATAAGGTGGTTGTCCGTGGATCTCATGTTGGGGGGTAAAGAGTTTCATAGTTTGGCTGCTTGACATGAGAAGTATATGCCACCCATGTTTATTTTCTTGTATCTTGGGATTTTGAGGCGAGGTACCACTCTAGAGTGGAGGTTCCTTTGTTGAATGTGTTTGGTGATTTTATTCCTGATGAAGAGAGGTCTCATTCCATGTATATCTTTGTGGGTGATACAAAGCAGCTTGAACATGGATCTTCTGGCAACTGGTAACCAATGCAGGGCTTTTAAGGCAGGGAAGATGTGGTCTTGCGGTTTGATATGCAAGAGTAGTCTAGCAGCCGAGTTGTGAAACCGGTGTAGTCTTTTCATGGTCGTTAAAGGTGATGCGTGGTAGAGGCTATTGGCGTAATCGAGTTTGGATGGAACAAAAGAGATGGTGGCTTGGACCTTGTGTGGAAATCCCAAATGGGGAAGGATTTGTTGCAGAGATTTTATAGTAACAAAGGTTGATCTTGCAAGTTTGCCCACTTGGGCATTCATCAAAAGCTTGGAGTCAATGGTCATTCCTAGGTTTCTTACTTCCTACGATACTTTATGCTGTGATACCAGTTCATCAGGCTAGGCTCCAAGCTGGTCATAATGTTTCCAATCGCCACACATGAGTATTTCTGTTTTGGAAGCATTCAATTTGTGATGGCTCCAAGTCGTCCAATGATCCACGGCTCTTAGACAACTGAAAATTGGTGAGTTTCTAATTTCATTGGGGTATTCTAGTTGAAGGAGTATTTGTGTGTCATCTGCATAGCTATAGCACGTGAGGTGAAATTGATTGATCTGTACCGGTAATGACTTATGCGGATGCTGAAAAGCATGGGCGAGATGATAGAGCCTTTAGGGACCCCTGCTTTTGTGGAGTACGGTTTGGACGAGAAAGGTGGGGTATGGATGACAATAGCTCTGTTTTGAAGGTAGGACTTGATCCAGTGTAGAGCAGTCCCTTCTAGGCTGGCTTCGCACAGTCTTTGCATCAGAGTGTCATTATCAACCATGTTAAAGGCAGCCGAGAGGTCCAAAAGGAGTAGCGCAGTAACCCTGTTGCGGTCAACTGTGTTCTTCAGGTCATCCTGGATAGCAAGGAGGGCAGATTTTGTGCCTCTTCCTGGACAGAATCCTGTTTGGAAGTTTGAAAGTATGGAATTATCTTATATGAATTGTGACATCTGGGTGAATGCTGCTCTTTCTATCAGTTCTATCAGGAAAGGTCCATTTGTAATGGGTCTGTAGTTGTCAGGGTTCAGCCGGTCCAAGTTTGTTTTCTTCAGAAAAGGCCGTATGTATGACTTTTTGAGTTCTTCTGGAAATATTCCGATAGTTAAGGAATCATTGAGGATTCTTCTTATTGGAGTGGCAGCAGAGGTTGTTTGAAGAATTGTGTTGAAAATTTGCCTTGGACACAGGTCAGAAGGGCTGCCGTCAGGCCTGCTTGCTTTGACCAGGTCCATAAATTCATCGTGTGAAATGTGTTGGAAGGAACAGAGAAGCTGGGTTAGAGTATTCTCGGATTGTTGTTTTGTAAAAGGGTTACTGCTGGTGCTTTTTTTTCTGTTTTAACTATGAGTCCAACGTGTCTGCTTTGTCCTTGTAATGATTTGCCCGTTTGTCTGTGAAATCTTGAGTAACGGGACAAGTTTCTTCTAGGCAATTTGGTTTAGGAAATTCATTGAGTATTTTATAGAATTCTTTATTTGCAAATTTAGCATTTTGAATTCTGTCTGAATAGTACCTTTTCTTTTCATTTGTGATAGCTGACTTGTATAATTTTGTAAAATTTCTGTAGGAGAAGTTTGTCTTGTTTGGTGTTTGTTATGAGCCAGGCATGTTGCAGTTTTCTAATTTGTTGTTTTATGTCTTTTATCTCTGTATTTCTCCAAGGTGCTTGTTTTCTTTTGTTCTGTTGTGTGATTTTGAGTAGTATCAGGATCTCAAAAGCTTCCTCTAGTCACTCATATAGTTTTTAACAGAATGTATTGTTTCCAGATCTGTACTGGATGTTAGTTGGGTTTCTAAGTGTTCCAAATTGAGTTTGTTCCACAGTCGATAGGTGGATGCATGTAAGGTAGGTTTAGGTGCGTCGCTTAGTGTTGTTTTATGTTGGAAAGCAAGCAAGTGGTGGTCTGACCATGTGACTGGAGTTATAGTTTGGAAGATAACTATTTCGGTATTAGCAAAAATGACATCTAGGATGTATTTAGCGATGTGTGTGGCTTTGTGCACAATCTGATGCAGGTTCAGTGTGTTTAGGCCAGTGATTATTGTTTTCGGATGGGGCATATTGGGTTTGTCAAACCAAATGTTGAGGTCACCCAGAACGCATAGGTTGGAGTGTATTGTTATCAGGTTTGAAACTGTGTCTAGAAGTGTGTCTGGGAATGTCGCCTTGCTAGGTGGAGGTCTGTAAAGGAGCAGGAAGTTACAGGAGGAAGACGGTGTAGGACTGCTTCTGGCGAGAAGAGCCTCACATATTTATGGAGATATCGTCAACTTTAGTAATATGTAATGTTTACCTGAACACAACAGCTAGGCCACCTTCAACGGCTTCATGCAGGACTGGAGCCATATTGTGAGAAGTTAGCCTGGCATATGATGTCCACTAGTTCTAGTGGGCACCTTGCACCAGTCTAATCGACCCTTATTGATGATGGTTGTAAAGTCAACCTTATAGAAAGCTATCCTAGTGGTAGCATGGACCAGCAGTCTTAGCCTAAGACTTCTGTAGGCAAGTTAAGCAAGTTGTTTTACCATATATAATCCCTTGAATACCAAATGAAAAGACACCACACAAGGTATACATCAAATATATATGTATTTAATCTAAACACAACCCCTCTGCATTCTTTATGAGGTCAGAGGTAAAAATACAATACAAGTCACTCAGTTAATATACGATAAGTTGCACAGTATAGGTTATGCCCTAGGGGCCTCACAAACCATATACTAAGAAAGTGGTATAAGTACCACGTGAGAGTTAGAAAGCAGGCCTAGGGCCTGTAGAATCGCTGGGGCTACACTAAACAACCAAAGGTTAGGAAGTAGGAGGCCCACAGGAGACACATGCAGTGTCTAAACACAGTCGCGAGTTACCATTGACTTATAATGGGAAACGAAGAAGTTACAAAGTTACTGTTTAAGGATACTTCCGGATGGACTAGGATGGAACCCTTTTAAACTAGGACACTTCAAGAGTCACGACCCATGGGAGCACCGGAGTACTCATGTTACCTCACCCACGGAAGCCGGGTGCATAGGTGTCTTTTCGTGTCGGGTTTCGTCGTCGTTTTCTATGGAGATCTGCAAAGAAGTGCTGCCTGCAGGCGACCAGAGGAAAAGTGTCCGGGTGGATCCAAGGGTGGATCGGTGAGGTGAAGAACCTGAATGCAGAGGGGACAGAGTCTGGGTCACTAGCCAGTGACCATGAAGGAACCAGGCGATGTTGCGTGCTTGAAGGTGAAGAAGGTGAGTTTGTCTCTTCAGCCACGAGGTCCAGGAGGCATCGACGATGACCGGAGCTGGATACGAGCTGTCCCACAATGGATCTAGTTGACTGCAGTGTCAGTATCTGGATTGGACCCAACAAGCCTTGGCAACCGCAACCCACGCAGGATGATGAGATTGGCTCTGTTGCAGAGCAGCAAGGTCTGTGGCGCTTCTCCTTTGTAGGGAAGCTGGGGCAAGTCTGGACCAACCAGGATCGCAAGTTCAATTCAAGATGGCGACTTCAGGGGGCTCACTAGCCATCGGGCAAGGAGCCGGGAAGATGCGTCAAGTACAAATGTAAAGGCGGGGCCCATGGGACACTTGCAGAGTGTGGGGGCCTGGGCTTCAGGTAAAATGATGCTTGAGGCTGGGACTTCTCGTACCCCAATGCACAACTTACTGAGGCTTCAGGAAAGGAGTGCAGGTAGCAAAATGCAGGATGTCCAAGATGTCTGGTCCCACGTCTCTCGTGTCCGCCACGGGTCTCAGCTTTGCTGTGGATGTGGGTCAGGGTCAGAGAAGTCTGGAAGTCCAGTTCTTGAGTCACAGATTCTTTGGGTTCTGGCAGGAGCCTTGAAACTGCAGACCAGCAAAGTTGTTGTGACCACCCTGTTCAAACAGGCACCAGCCTGTTTGAACAGGGTGGTCACTCCTTGACCACAAGGGAGATGTCTTCCATCTTCTAGTCAGAATAGAATGTCGAAGGTCCAAGAGTTCTGACCGCGAGGATTATAATGCACTTAAGAGTATATGGTATATCATAGAGCAGCTATAAGGAGATGGTTCCGAAAGCTGCAGAGGGGCTCATCTCATGCTAGGGCACCCTCTCACATAAAACCAAGCACTCTGCCTCCAGGATTGTCGAGGCCTACCGTAGGAGTGGCTTATAGGTGTATATGTGTCTATATGTAAAGGTAGATATAGGTATACTATATCTAAGTAAGGGGTGTTTACACCACCTTACCCAGGCTGTGTGAACAGACCTGTGGTGTAAGTTTGGAAGGCAAACCAGGGGTGGCACAATACATGCTGCAGCCCCTGGTAGGCCTATGGTACATCTATACCCTGGGTACCTATGGTACACTATACAGGGGCTCACAAGAGTGACCCAGTAACCAATCTGGTAGGCACCTAAAGGGCATGGTATCAATTTAGAGAGAGAACAGCTGGGCTGTGGGTCTGATTAGTAGGCCCACAGCCACATTAAAGTGGAAAAACCAGAGAATCGCAGAAAAAGGTGGGGGTGACCATAGGAAGCAGACCCTACTCTCCTAAACATATCCTCTCCCAACCATGATTTAGTTATGAATAGTATGTCTGGTTTTGCGTCAGTGAGAAGGTCGTAGATGTAATGTTTGTTTTTAGAGATCGATCGAGCCTTTGTTAGTAGACAGTTTAGAGAATGTGCTTTGATGACAGTGAGACTTTATTTTGTAGAACAGTGATCAGGACTTTGTGGGTTTGGAGCAGGTGTGTTTTAGTGCTGGTGGTGGCTGTATTAGGATAGGAATTGTGTAGCTGTTCTGTAATATGGTCCTCGTCCAGCAGGCTAAGAAGGTATTTTGATAGGTCTGCCTGCGTAGGTGGTGGAAACCGTGGTTGAGAGTGAGTTGGTGTGCTGTGTTTTTTGTGTGGTGTAACCTAGTTGTGCAGTAGACATGGAGAAGCAAAGTTGTGATGTGTGGCACGTTACTTATATTGTTTGCCTTTGTTTAGGGCAGAATGTGTATGAGTAAGGGGTGGTGGTGGTGGTGCAGCACGTGGGCCATGTGTTAAGGTTCTAAATTATCCAATGGATGAGAGGCGGTTAGAAGAGAGTTGCTGTGTTGTTGTATGTGTGTTAAGTGTGGTGGAAGAGAGAAAGCTTGGCATTGTAGTTTGTTCATTTGTGTAGTTTGAAAGGTGGGTGTATGATTGTATTTTGTGACTGTAAGTATTATGAGGTGTTGCGCTTGAGAGATTTTGTTGTGCTGGGGTGCGTGATATGTTTTGTCTTTGAGGAGTAGTGAAAAGAGGTGCTGATGTATTTGTTTTATGAGATGGAGTGGTTTGTATAGTATTGTTTGTGAAAGGAATTTGTAAGGTGAAGGAGTGGTGATGTGTTTGTGAGTAGAGTGTATGTTGTGTGTAGGAGGGGATGAAGTAGACTTAACAGTGTTTGTTTTAGACTTTATTGCTGGAAGAGTTAAAATGTGTGGTGCTGTTGAGTGTAAGTGTTGTGTTGTTGCATTATTGTGGTAGTAAGAAGAGGGGGTGTTGGTTGGACAAATGATGGAAGTCAAAGTATAGGTTTGTTAGTGTTAAAAGGGGGTCTGTTAGGAGTAATTAGAGTGGGGAATGTGTGTCTGGATGGGTTGTAGTTAAGTAGTGTATGGATTTTGGTTGTGTTAGTGATGAGTGGATGGGTTGGTATAGGATAGAGTTGTCTACTGTTTGTAGGTGATGGTGCAAATCTGTGGTAGCTGGGATAGAAGGGTATATAGGTGTGGTTTGTGTGTAATGTAACTGGCCTTAGCGTCAAGTTCGCTCTGTCGAAAACTGCAAAAATCAAGCTGTAACTTAGATAATCACACTTCATGCTCAGTTTCTGTGTTTCTTGAGTGCATGGACAGTCAACATCTTTCCAAATGTGGGTTCCATTTCAGGCCTTGGAAGTGCCTAGGGATATAAAATAAAAAAAATATTTGGTGGCTGCTAAAACTCAGGAATACTATTTAGAAAGAGGGAAATTCTACAGTCTGTGTGTTACAAACTATGGACAAGTAGTGATCTTCCTTTTGACTGTAAGAAAGTTGATTAATGTACTAAGGGCCTGATTTAGAGTTTGGCATCAAGGTAGTCTGTTGCAAACACGACGGAGTACCCTAACCAAACCTTTGATCTGCCCATCTTATTTAGAGACGGACGGACGGACTTTAAGTATTCTGTCGGCAGAGCCCTCGTTGGCTCAGTTGATGGAATACTTTCTCCGATTGGTTCAGTGGAGTAGGACCCAAAATTCCACAACGTACCAGGGATAATGGCTAAATGTGTCACTTAACAAAATGAATCTTTCTAAAATTCCTTGAGGAAGAACTCTGAACCCACTATAAATGTTATTAAGTCTTCTGATGTTGAGACCAACAATCCTTGTCAGTGAACTTAAAAATTCATTATTGAATGTATATCTATGAGAATAATGACACCACACATCATGGTATAGTGCCAGAAGAGAGAAGGGACCCCCCACAAGTAATTGCAATGCACCTATGAAGATGGCTCCCCTACGCCCCTGGAAAGGAGTGAGACACATTTGGCAGGGGCATAAGAGGACAGGGAGGCAGCACAGCTCATGGGCAGGTACAGCCCAGCGCTGAGTAGACATAGCAGGTCGCGTTGGTTTTTGGCATCTTATGAACTGTTAAGTTTTTATGATTTACAACTGCAAAGTGAGAGTGTGGGTTAGTGTAGGGATCACTTTAAAATCAAGTGTAAATTAATATGGCTTGTGTGACTGGCAGGGCTCCTGAAACAATGTGGCAATCTGTTGGTTGATTTAGGAAGTTTGGAAAATTCAAATAATGCAGCTTATGAAACCATTAAACGCTACTTAAGCTGTACATTGTCACATTATCGTCTAGCTATATTGATATTTTTATAAACTGAACAGAACCCAGTAGATTAGAAAATGCAGTGGATAATTAATAAAACACTGGCAATTCAGAAAATACTATTTGCCATCAATTAATGTTTTTGTTTGCTTGGAAATAAAGCACATTTTTGTCACGCAAATCCTTGCACCTCTCAAAAGAAATGTTAGTGTTCACACAAGAAGTACCCCCAGCATTCTGTACACATTTATAATGTGAGTGCATTGTTTGTAATCAATATAAGATTCAATATATTAGACCTTAAAACCAGGCCCACACTCAGGGGTATATGTTTTTGGCACATACCCCCACCCCCAACAACAATACAAAAGGGATTTTAGGGGAGGGTAGCGTGGGGTCACCCAATGAATTCTGTTGATAAGAAATTACAAACTTGTGAAATTTTGAAGTACACATTACTTTTAACGGTGTTTTGTAATGATTGTTTTCTATCCCAAAATGTATCTGGAAAAAGTAGTAGAATGTTGTGTATTTTAAAGCTCATTGTGCTACGAACATGAGTCAAAAGAGAATATGATTTAAAAGGCGGTTCCCCTACAAGTTTATCGAAACATGTAGCAAATCATTCTAAAGCACTTTAAGCCAAGAACATTGGTGAAAGCTGGAGAGAAGTCCCATACAGTTTGAACAAGCATTTACAATGCAATGGTCTCGGCATTATTAAAGGTAGAGCTATTGGCATTGCTCATGACATTTTATTTTTATTTATATTTTTTTAAATCATAAATAAATGGCATTGTCATTTACATTGCCAATAGCTTAATCGTTTGCATATGCGAGACCTATTGCATTAGCACCCACACACAGGGGGCAGTGGCAGGAGAGCAAGCACAACGAACGAGGGGGCAGGGTAGCAAGCACAGCGAAAGGGTAGGGGAGCAGGCACAGCGAGGGGTAGTGGCAGGAGAGCAAGCCCAAGCAACGAGGGGCAGGAGAGCAAGCACAAGCAACGAGGGGGCAGGAGAGCAAGCACAGCCAGGGGGCAGGGGAGCAAGCACAGCCGGGGGCAGGGGATCAAGCACAGCCGGGGGCAGGGGATCAAGCACAGCCAGGGGGCAGGGGAGCAAGCACAGCCGGGGGCAGGGGATCAAGCACAGCCAGGGGGCAGGGGAGCAAGCACAGCGAGGGGGCAGGGGAGCAAGCACAGCAAGGGGGCAGGTCAGGAGAGCAAGCACAGCAGAACCATTACTCGGCGCCTCCAATGCCTGCCCAGAGTGGAGGTTGATGAGGCGCCCTTAGCTCCAGTACCACAGCTGCAGGTTAGTCTCGTCCTCCAGGAACGGTCGAACCTGGACAGGCCCCCCCTCTCGGCTGCCAGTGAGTAGAGAACAGGGGAACGTGTCGACTTGTAGGAAGAAGGGGGAATTGAGGATGGTTCGCGCAATAAACAGACCACGCAGTGTTAGCGTAAAAGGCCATTTTATTAGACCAGAAACTGCGTAATCTGTACAAAAACAGTAAACATAAACAGGTAATAACATCAAAACCCCCACTCACACTCCCCCTCACTCGTTTCACTCGTTCCACCTCATCACAAAGCCCTAGAGGCTCCATACCATGCTTTCTTCCTGCCCCTCATCCTTTGTCATCCAGCCCACTCATTGCGTCCTGCCATTCACGCTTCTATCCCCCCTAAGAACTCCCCCCCAAGGGATGGGTGTGCCCGCTCTTGACCCCCTTGTCCCTTCAAGTACCGCCTAACGCAGCTCTGGCCTAAACTGGCAACGCCAACGCCAACCCTACAAACCACCTCCAACTGCCGGGTGGGTGGGTGGCCTTTCGTGACCCTCCCGATGGTGCCAGGCGCAGGAAGAGGAAGTTCCCTTCCTCCCCTGCGCCTATATCCCCCAACCCCTAACTCCTCCCCTTCCCCTACCTGGCCTATCAGCGCGAATGACCCCGGGGGAAGACTAGTCTGCGACTTTGCTTCCCCCGGGGCCCGGCATCGCGCAATAAACAGACCACGCAGTGTTAGCGTAAAAGGCCATTTTATTAGACCAGAAACTGCGTAATCTGTACAAAAACAGTAAACATAAACTGGTAATAACATCAAAACCCCCACTCACACTCCCCCTCACTCGTTTCACTCGTTCCACCTCATCACAAAGCCCTAGAGGCTCCATACCATGCTTTCTTCCTGCCCCTCATCCTTTGTCATCCAGCCCACTCATTGCGTCCTGCCATTCACGCTTCTATCCCCCCTAAGAACTCCCCCCCAAGGGATGGGTGTGCCCGCTCTTGACCCCCTTGTCCCTTCAAGTACCGCCAACCAGTGAAACCCCCTGTAGGGCGGTTCACTGCCCCACCCCCCCTCCAAGGGGTCCCGGTCCGCCACGCTCGCCAACCATCACACTCTGGGACACCAGATAGCCTCGTTCCACAACTTGCTCACCACATCCCTCATCTCCATCATGTAGTAAGCATTGCCCAACTGCGACAAGTGCACCCCGTCGTCCCTAAAAACTAACGGCTCCGCAAGTCGAATCCCTTCATGCGCAATTACTTTAATGTCATTGTCACCGCAGTAAAGTCTCATGGCCCTGTTGAGCTTCCTTCGAGCCTTCTCGATCGCCCCGTGCTTCATAGCCCCTCTCCACACTTTTCTGGGGACCAACTCCGTCCAGGCAATGCAGGTCCCTGCAAGCCTGCTTTTCAACACATCCAGATCCCGTTGCATGAGTTGCAAGAGAGCCAAACCGGACAGCTGCACAAGGTCGTTCTCCCCCAGATGTATGATCAACAAATCAGGGCATCCCCTCTGTGGGACCATCTTCGCGAGCCAGGGCAGTAGTGCCCCCCATCGCATGCCACCCTTGCCCCACCATTGTACCTCGTGCAAATGTCCTTTCAGTCCCAGGTTACGGCCGTAAACCTGTCGCTCCGCATATTTGGATGCCCAATGCACGAAGGAGTGCCCAACAATCCATGTCACCGTCTTACTGCCCGGTCCACCCACGCAACCTACGAAGAAAAAGATGTTAGAAACAGGAACACAACGACAAACTCAACAACAACCGACGGGCAACCCTCACTTCCGCACATACTTCTCGCAACAGCGGGACTTCCAACGCCCAATCCTCCTTATCCTGTCCCAGGACCACCCCAACCTGGCTGCAGCTGTCGCAGCCCCAATCCTGAATGAATGAGTCCCGAACCCAGAAGCATCCAGTCCCAGACTCCGCAAAGCCTTGCGCAACACCGCCAGCAACTGGCCCGCCGTCACTCTCGCGCCAGATGCATGAACAAAAATCTCCCCCCGCTCCACACTCACCGACCTCAAGAAAGACCTCCACTCAAAAACTGGGCACACCACCCCGCCCTCAGTCTCATTCAGCCACACCCATTTACCCCTGCCCAACTGGTCAGTCTTCGAGCACCGCAACCAAATCCCCAGGCGGCCCCCATCCAACCGGACCTCTTCGAACAACCGTCCAGACATTCTCCTCGAACCCAACAACTCCGAAACCCGAAAAGCCCCAAAAAACATCCACACCATACACAAACGGAAAAGGCCGGCCTCAACCAGGTCGTAACAACAATCCGGCAACACCCCAACCAGCCGAACCAGCAACTCAAACGTGATCGCCTCACGCAGCCTACCGCCCCCACTCCCGCGCTCCCTGCCCCAACCCCGCAACATCCTGCTCACGATCACATCCTTGGTCGGATCAAACCCCAGAAATAGCACACAGTAAAAAGATATCCCCGCCAATTTACCAGAGATCGTAGCTGCAGACAAACCCCTGTCCACACAAACCAGCACGAAACGTCTCAGCCCTTGCCTCACATCAGACTCAGTTCCCACCACACTGTCCACGTTCCAGCCCATGAAAACACTAAATTCCGACCATGCCAAACGATATGTCCTCCTCGTAGTTTCAGCCAGCGATCCCTCCACCAATCCAATCATCCTCATTCCCCCAAGGCCCAGATGCCGGCCGGCAGCTCGGTCTTGCAAGTATCCGCTCCCGGTGCCAGGCGTCGAAATCGCTGCCACTGCGAACGAGACAAAGCATCCGCAATGTCATTATTCGCTCCAGGGACATGCTTAGCCCGAAACACCACATTCAAGCGCAGACAGGCCAACATGAATCTCCGCAACAGACGCAGCACTCTCAGGTCCCGAGCCCTCTGATGATTCACCAACTCCACCACAGTCATGTTGTCCACATGGAAAAGCACAGACCTGTTCCGAAACTCCTCCCCCCAAACCTCCAGCGCCACCAGCAAAGGGAAGAACTCCAAAAAGGCAATGCTCCTCCCCTGTCTCAACCAAGGAGCCGGCCAGACCTCCGCACACCACCTCCCGTCCCAGAAAACACCAAACCCCGCCGAGCCAGCCGCGTCGGAGTAAATTTGGCATTGCCAGACCGCCCTCTCCTCATCAAAATCCAGGGACACACCATTGAAATCCTGCAAGAAAGTAATCCATGTCCTCAAGTCTGCCCTCACTCCCATGGAAATCCTGACTCTGTGATGTGGAAGTACTGCCCCCGACATGGCCATGCCGAGCCGCCTGCAGAACGTCCGTCCTGCCCGCACTACCCTACACGCAAAGTTGAGAAAACCGAGAAGTTTCTGAACCGCCCGCAAAGGAATCCGCTTCTCCCCCACCGCCCAGTCCAGGCATGCCAGTATCTCCGTCACCTTGGCCACAGGGAGGCGCGCCATCCATTGCACCGAATCCAACTCAATCCCCAGGAAAGTGAGGCAACAGCTAGGACCAGCTGTCTTCTCCGGCGCCAGAGGCACCCCGAAATGAAAGGCCACCTCCTGGAAACGCGACAGGGCCCTGCCGCAATCCCCGGAGTCCGCCTTCCCCAGGAAGAGGAAATCGTCCAAGTAGTGAGTAACCTCACGGCACCCACTGACCCGGACCATGACCCACTGCAGAAAAGTGCTAAAGAGCTCAAAGAGAGCACAGGAAATGGCACACCCCATGGGCAAAACCTTGTCCACGTAGATGTCCCCCCCAAACTGCATGCCCAGGAGCGAAAAATCCGCCGGGTGAATAGGCAGTAGACGGAAGGCCGACTTGATGTCGCATTTCGCCAATTCCGCCCCCGGACCACAAACCCTCACCAGTCGGACCGCATCGTCCACGGACGCATAGAGCACCCTAGAGTCCTCCTCCGCAATAAAGTCAGTCACTGACCTGCCTTCCGGCCAAGACAGATGGTGGATCAACCTGAACTCCCCCTCCTCCTTCTTCGGCACCACCCCCAACGGAGAGACGATCAGATCGCTCAACGGCCAGTCCGGAAACGGGCCAGCCACCCTGCCCTCCAACACCTCCTTCTGCAGTTTCGCAGCCACAACACCCGGCAGTTCCTTCGCTGATCTCAAATTGTCGGCCCAACGTCGCTCCCTAGGACCCTGATAGCCCACTCTAAAACCCTCCGTGAAACCCCAGAAAAGCCGCGCAGCCGCCTCCCGATCCGGGTAACAAGAGAGCCAAGGGGCCATCGCCTCCACCCTAACCGGAGTAGGCGCCCTTCTGTCCAGGGTGCCCACGCCCCCTAGCGTTCCTCCACTGTTCCGAGGGCGTGGTAAGGGTAAGACACTGGGTAAGGGAATGCTTCCCGCCGCACTTGGAGCACTCGTGTTTGAATTTACAGGGGTACCGGGAACAATACCCTCTGCTGTAGCTCCAACAGACTCCCGTGGAAACACTTCCAGGCTTGGACTGTTGCCCAGAGACGATGGTGCTGGGCACAGAGCCTCCCCCCGCCCCACCCTGGGCGGGACGCGGCTGAAAAGACCGATAAACCACCGGCAGGCCACTGGCCGTATGCGTGGACGCCGTGGAGTGCGACGACGCCATCCACTGCATCCAAAGTTCCTGATCCACTTCCCCCCAGCACTTTTCCGGATTCGCGCTGACCCTAGCCCGAAACTCCTCATCGTAGCTAAGCCAGGCAAACCCCCCGAACTGCATCTGGGCCTTACGAACGACATCCATGTATTTAAACAGCGCAATCGCCCTATCCAAATACCTCTGGCAATAGACACTGGCAAAGATCAAGAAAGCCGACGTCCAATTCTCCATCGTCACCGGCACCCTAGGGCGCCGAGTCAGCTCCCACTCCTCCTCTTTGGACCCCTCCTTCGCCTGCACCTCCCTATGGAGCAACTTAAAGACGTCCACAAACTCATGTTTCCAAATCTTCTCTTTCAACTTCTCCGAGAGGTGCGACCCCAGCGGCATAGCCAGCCCCATGTACGGCAGCTTTTTCGGGACCTTCACCCCTTTGTCCTCCTTCTCCCCAGCCTTGTCCGTCTGCACCCCCAACGTCACCAACTTACCGTCCACCTGTTTACCCTCCGCAGGAGGACTGCCCGATGGCTTCTCCCCCCCCCGCACAGACCCATCACCAACCCCCACAGACCTGCAAGGCCTCTTGCGCCCCTCCCCGCTCCGGGGACCATCACCCCAGGCAGCCCACCAAGCACCCTCACCTGTGAGCGTCTCCGCCCGTCCCTCGGGCCGTCCTCTGGGCACCGGCACCTGGGCCACCGTCGTCCGATTCTTCGTCCGCGTTGACGCTGTGGCCTGTAAAACACCAAGGTCGCCGTTGTCCGCAGCGCTCCCTAAGCCTACCAAGTCATCCCGCACCTCCCCTTCTTCCAAGTCATCACTCTCCGTGCCATAATCCAATTCAAGCACCGGTTCCAGATCCACACGCACAGTCTCAACGTCCTTCACCGCTCTCTTCACACCTTTCTGCACACCCTTCCGAACTTGCACACCCACATCCACATGCGCCGCAGGGGCCCGAGCCCTCGGTGGAGGGACAGCCGCCGCAGACTGCCCTGCTACTTCAGTCCTGCGTTTCGGAGCCGTCTTGCGCTCCGCCAGGCACCCCCGGGCTCTGCCAGCAGCCGCCGGCTTGGATCCCCTCCCACCCCTCAGGTCGCTCCAGCCTGAGTGGGCCCCGGCACCATCGGGCCTCAAAGCCGTCCCGGCCGTCCCTACACCTGCCTCAGCCTTCTGCGGAGGGGGGTCCTCCACAAACTTCTTGGCCCTGACCCTCCTGACTTCCTCCTCCTTCTCAGCCTCCCGTTCCTCCTCAGAGGTCGGGGAGGGGCACTCATCATACTCACGGTGCCAAACTGCACTCACCCCGGCCCCGGACTGTTCAGCCCGCCTGGCCTCCCTAATCTGCTCCAAGATCCTTTCCCCTCTAGCTCGCTCTTCCCAGGAAGCAGCACCCCAGATCTGCGGTGGCGGGGGCGGGCAGTAACCATAAAAATCTGACCCCGGGGGGAAGAAACCCCCTTGGTAGAAACCCGGGGCCCAGCCGGGCCCTCCAGGCATAGGAAACATGGTGGGCCGACCAGCCCAGCTCCCCGTGGCCTCCACCGCCGCCCGACCAGCCGGGGCGGGTGTGCCCGCCCTAGACCCAGTGGACAGGTCGATAGGGGCCACCTCCCCCAGGCCCCCGTCCCCCCCAGTGGCTACCCCCGTAAGGCCAGCCCCAGCGATGGTGGCAGAAACCACCTCCCCAGACCCAGAAGCCATGGCCCCACCCGGAGCCCCCTCCACCCCCACAGCAGGCCCAGGGGAAATGACCTCCCGCCCCACCACCTGCGCGGCACCGGCCGGCACCTGCAGGGGGTCCATGGTCGCAAGCGCTGAGGGCGCGGGCCCCACAGCGGCCCCTGTAGCCCCAGGCACAAAGTCAAGGACAGGGAAAGCACGGGGGGCAGGTTCTTACGCTTCCCGCCCCTCGCCGTATCTCTGCGCGCCCCGCCCCCCCCCCGCTCCAGAGACCGACCTCCCGTGTCAGGCTCGTCGTCCTGACACGCCGCCACCGCGGCCGACACCCCGGCCGAGGCAGCGCGAGTACCCCTAGTGGCCCCCACCCACGCTTGGCCCAGAACCCCCGGGCGGAGAAGATCGTCCCGCCCGGCCCGCGCGAGCAGCAACAAGGCCTCCCGGACCTCCTGGGACGTAACTCCCGACATGGCCAAGTAGCACGCTTCCGGCGTGACAAAATCTAGCCCGGCTGCCGTGAAACAGCCCCCGGCGCTCAACTATCCGACCCAGGAAAAACCACCCAGCTGCACTGACCCTAACAACCCTGACTCCACTAACCTTCCCTTTCGTGACCCTCCCGATGGTGCCAGGCGCAGGAAGAGGAAGTTCCCTTCCTCCCCTGCGCCTATATCCCCCAACCCCTAACTCCTCCCCTTCCCCTACCTGGCCTATCAGCGCGAATGACCCCGGGGGAAGACTAGTCTGCGACTTTGCTTCCCCCGGGGCCCGGCAATGTCCAGCTCTGGAGAGAGGCAGACCACAAGGATTAGCTGAGCTCTAGCTATGTACAAATAGTAAAGGCTGCCCCAGCTCGGAAGGCAACTGAACACAAAAGAAGGTCTCAGCTCTGACGATAAACCATCCACAAGGGAAGGCCCTGCTCGGTGGCCAAACTCTAGGGAGAGGTAGATTATAAGAATTAACTATGATCAGGGCCAGGACAAAGGATAATAATGGACCCTACTGTTATGGTAATGACAGACACGATCTGCAAACTGACCTCTCTGAAAGTATTCAATTAAAGGACTTGTTCTGAAGCCTTTATTGTTGATACTCGAGTTATTATTGTCCAAATACCTCGAAATAGCTGGCTTTCCTAAAAAGATGTGAGGCCCTCCTGTGCTTAGCCTTGGATACAGGAAATTCACAACAGTACTATGCTAAAAGGACACACGTTCTAGTTGTTTTGCTTTTTTAATTATCATACACAACTTGATACAAAAAAAGGATACAATTTCATAGCTTTTCATTATTTGATAGAGCTCTTTTTCATGCATGTCGAAAAAACTAAAACCTAGTTTTGTAACGGAAGAACGGAATTAGGGAAGGAAAGATGGATGACAAGGTGGATGAATGAATGTTTACCTCTGTAGTGATTAAAATGTGGTTTAGGAGAGCTTTAGAAAACGGCGAGGTATTTTATAAGTCAGTTCTGAACACCATGTGATACGTTTTAATATCCAACAGTTCATGAATGTCACAAAAACATGCACATCAGTATAATTTGCCCAAAACGTCTGGGATATAAAATAATCAAACTGCGAAAGCAAAGAGCAACAGCTGAAACATGTGTGAGAAAATGCAAACATGTGACTCGGTATGGCGTGACACATAAGACAAAGAGAAAATAGCCTTTGACATATTGCAAGATACTAATGCAAAGAATTGTCTGCACACTAAAAGAGCAGCATAGCAGCTTGCACCTGCAACAAACTAAACTCTTTACCGCTGATTTTGTTTCCCTGCAGTTTAACATCACGCCTTGTTTGAAACATA
The DNA here is from genome assembly GCF_964261635.1 of Lissotriton helveticus. Taxonomy (NCBI): domain Eukaryota; kingdom Metazoa; phylum Chordata; class Amphibia; order Caudata; family Salamandridae; genus Lissotriton; species Lissotriton helveticus. The sequence goes on from NC_136070.1 coordinate 648,175,604, forward strand.
AAAGCACTTGGTGTTAAATATTCCTTGTGCCTGGATAACTTCGAGTGACGTCATTGAATGCAGCACTAACAGCAGAAAAAACATTGTAAGCATGAACTGATATTGTGCTACCAGTGCATACGTGTCATGGATTGGAAGACGGTAAAAGGCACAGCATGTACCTATTGGTGCCGAAGTCTAAGAAACCGGAAGTGACGCATTCATAATATACTGCTAGAGTCACTGACACGATTGCTAGGCGCAGACCTTGAACCATCATTCTGTCGGTAGGCAGCCTTACATTGCATACCCTTTATAAGCACTACTGAAAGCATTAAAGGTGGCCTGTAGTGTAATGCGCGTCGTCTTAGACGGCATATATTTCACCCTACAGTAAATGAGCATTACTCTTGCGAATTGTTATACAGAGTCATATTAGTGTCACTTTTTAACCGTTTTACCCCGCCCGCAAAGATATCATTTCTTTTTAATATAAACACTTTCCGTCGTATTCTGTAAATAGTTCTTCCCTAAGGTCTTTCAGAATACTTCTCGCACCCACAACCCCCTACTCCGCGCCTACAGCAATGCCCCTGCCGATCACCCTCCCTCCCCTCCGCCTCCCCTTCCCCGATTCCTACTTCACCCGTGTTGTTTCTCATTTAAATGAACAGTGGGATTCTTTTATTTCCTACAAGTGCCGGATTCGCCTTATCGCCCGAGTTCCTTTGGGGGTTGCCAATTTGTTTTATCCACGGATGTATCACTTCTCAGGCTTCCCTTTTTTTCGCGCAAAGTGAAAGAACCACTTTGTCAACCAGCCTCTCCGGAGTGGAAGATTAACAAAAGGGGCTTCTGGGTAAGGTTACCCGATGGCTCAAAGATATAGTGCTTTAACCTTCGGGTTTAGTTTACAAACATGATGCATTCTGGGAATTGTAGTTCATTACAGCTGAATATATAATTGAAATAACACGCCTGAAAACAATGATTTGCAAAATAAACGCCCTGGACCGGAACACTGTCTCACCGGAACACTGACCACAAAGGACGGACAGCCTACACACGCGTGGGCCTGGCTCCAGAGAGTAGATATGACACTGGGGCAGACTGCGTATGGAAATTAACATGGGGAAAACCCGTTTTAGGACCCCCCTTTTATCTCGGCCCCCGCTTGACGAATCCCCCCCAAACTTTCAGGGAAGGACCGGAGCGTCGCGAGGCAAAGTTGCTGAAAAGTTCAGACAGATTCCTCAACCGGCGCCAAAGTTATTCCCAATAGAATGTTGCGATTTCCCTATGGAAATCAATCCTAACTATATATACCTACTGGCGACCGCCAGTAGGTAATATATATATATATATATATATATATATATATATATATATATATATATATATATATATATATATATACACTGAAAAAACCATAGGTTTCACACCAGTTATAGTTAGGAATTAGCATTTAAAAAACCTATTAAGTTCACTGAAAAAACAAGAGGTTTCACACCAGTTATAGTTAGGTGGAAATTTTACTCGCATAAAACCATTGAAATTCCCACGTTATAGTTAGTTGGACTCACTATAACTTGCGCGTGCAATGCACTGCTGATGACGTCACATATTACATCACTCATGACATGGTCAGTGACATCACTGATGACATCACTGATGACATCTCAAATGACATCACTGATGACATCATCCAGTGAATGTGTATCTTTCTGAAAAATAAATATTTTTATATATGTATATCTAAAGGTTGATGGAAGAATAAATGGGTAAATAAATGTCTAAATGGATGTTTTTTTGTGTAAAATTGATTGGTTAACAGACTTATTAAATGTATCTTAGTGAATACATATTCACTTTTAGCTCGAACGGCTGAATGGATTTTCACCAAACTTGGCAAAATTGTAGGGACTGGTAGCCCGATGTGCCTTTGCTATGTCTCAAGATATGTGCTCCAGAGGATTTTGAGCAATTTAGGTTAAAAAAAATTTATATATCTATGGCAGCTTACCCGTGAGCTTACCCGTACGCTTACGGTATGCGCACGTACGCGTACGGTACGCGTACCTCTAGTGCGCGAGCTGCATTCTGATTGGCTGCCAATGTCTGTCAACACTCCAAAACAGAAACTGTTGGCAGCCATCTTGTGCCTCGGTAGACTGAGGCACAGGAAAGCAGAAAAACAAACGTGTAGAACTCAAAAAGGGGGCAGGGTAGAAGCATCCTGACCCCCTAGGCCTGCTCAGGGGGTCCCACAAGGACCCCCAAGGCCCCAATTTTTTTTTTTTTAAATTCGGAAAATCGCGGGGTACGCTTACGGTACGCATACCGGTACGCGTACCCGTACGCGCACAGTGCGCGTACCTAATTTTTTTACAAGAAAAAAAAAAAGATTTGGGTGCCTTGTAGAAACACTCTGACCCCCCTAGGGCTGTTCAGGTGGTCCCATACGGATATTAACATATATAAATGTTATCCGCTAATAGAATTAAAAAACCTTGCGAGTTCACTGAAAAAAACAAAGGTTTCAGGCCTTATATAGTTAGGAATTAGCATTTAAAAAACCTTTGAAATTCACTGAAAAAAACCATAGGTTTCACACCAGTTAGAGTTAGGAATTAGCATTTAAAAAACCTATGAAATTCTCTAAAAAAAACATAGGTTTCACACCAGTTATAGTTAGCTGAACATTTTACTCATACACACACACACCCCACACACATACCCCCACATACACACACCCCACACCCACCCCTCCCACACACACCTCCCACACATACCTCACACACCCACACCTCCACCCACACCCAAACACCCCACACACCCACACACACACACCTTACACACCCACACCCCCACCTACACCCACACACCCCACACACCCCTACCCACACACACCTCACTTCCCCCCCACATACAAACACACCTCACAGACACACCCCACACATCCCCCCACACACACCTCACCCCTCCCCCCCACACACACACCTCTGACACACACCCCACACACACACACACACACCACACACACACCACTCACACACACACGCACACACACTCCTCTCTCACACACACACCCACACACACCCCTACACAAACACCCACACACACACACCCCACACACACACCCCACACACCCACACATCCTACACACACACACCCCACACACATACCCCCCCCACACACCCCCCACCCCCCACACACACACACACCACACACACACACACACACACTTATTATTATTATTATTTTTTAGGGGGTGCCCCACACACATACCCCCCCACACACACACCCCACCCCCCCCACATACACCCTCCACACATACCTCATACACCCACACCTCCACCCACACCCAAACACCCCACACACCCACACACACACCTTACACACCCCCACCCCCACCTACACCCACACACCCCACACCCCCCCACCCACACACACCTCACTCCCCCCACACACACCTCACAGACACACCCCACACATCCCCCACACACACCTCACCCCTTCCCCACACACACACACCTCTGACACACACCTCACACACACACACACACACACACACACCACACACCTCACACCCACACCCACACACACACTCCTTTCACACACACACTCCTCTCACACACACCCACACCCCCCACACACACACACCCACACACACACCCACACATCCTACACACACACACCCCACACACATAGCCCCACCACACACATCCCCCACCCCCCCACACACACACACCACACACACTCATTATTTTTTTTATTTTTTTGAGGGGGTGCCCCACACACATACCCCCACACACACACACCCCCCACACCCACCCCCCACACACACCCCCACCATACCTCATATACCCACACCTCCACCCACACCCAAACACCCCACACACCCACACCCACACACACATCATACACCCCCACACCCCACCTACACCCACACACCCCACACACCCACACACACCTCACTCCCCCCCACACACACACACCTCACAGACACACCCCACACATCCCCCACACACACCTCACCCCCCACACACACACCTCTGACACACACCCCACACACACACCCCACACACACACCTCACACACACACACACACACATTCCTCACCCCCACACACACCCACACACCCCCCCCCACACACACACCTACACACACCCCACACACACACCCACACATCCTACACACACACACCCCACACACATACCCCCCCACACACACACCCCACACCCACCCCCCCCCACACACACACACACTCATTATTTATTTATTTATTTTTTGAGGGGGTGCGCACCCCAGTACACGTATCGGTACACATACCAGTACGCGTACCCTGGAGAAAAAAAGAAAGACAGAGTTTTTTAAAAATGTAGCATTTTTATATAAATTGGAGGTAGTTCTGAAAAGAACTGTTTTTTTATTCTTATTGTTGTTTTATATGTTTTTTTATTGTTTTTTGTACCCTGCGACTTTAAAAAAAAAAATATATATTATTTTTTTTGCCTTGGGGGTCCTTGTGGGACTCCCTGAGCAGGCCTAGGGGGTCAGGGTGTTTCTACTCTGGCCCCTTTGCGAGTTTCACACCTTTGTTTCACTGCTTTCTTGTGCCTTGGTTCTAACAAGGCACAAGATGGCTGCCAGGGACACCCAGTATGCAAGGGGAATTAGTTCCCCCTCTTCAAACATGCACGGGGGCTGCATTGCAGAGAGGTGTAAAAAAGGGTGTGGCCTCATTACACCTCTATGCAATGCAGCCATCTGGCGCATACTGGAGGCTCCTGGTGGGTTAGTTGGCCCCCAGGGACCCCCATTATGCAAGGGGAATTAGTTCCCCCTCTGAAAACGCGCCAGGCGGCTGCGTTGCCGAGAGGTGTAACAAGAGGCATAGCCTCATTACACCTCTGCAATGCAGCCCCCTGGCGCATACTGGAGGTTCCAGGTGGGCTAGTTGGCCCCCAGGGGCCCCCAGTATGCAGGGGGAATGAGTTCCCCCTCTTCAAACATACACGGGGGCTGCGTTGCAGAGAGGTGTAAAAAGGGCCGTGGCTTAATTACACCTCTCTGCAATGCAGTCCCCTGGTGCATACTGGAGATTCCTGGTGGGCTTTCAGGTCTTATATAGTTAGGAATTAGCATTAAAAAAAACTTTGAAATTCACTGAAAAAAACATAGGTTTCAGGCCTTATATAGTTAGGAATTAGGCACAAGAAAGCAGAAAACCAAACGTGTAGAACACAAAAAGGGGGCAGGGTAGAAACACCCTGACCCCCTAGGGCTGCTCAGGTGGTCCCACTAGGATATTAATATATTTAAACGTTATCCGCTAATAGAATTAGCATTTAAAAAACCTTTGAAATTCACTGAAAAAACAATAGGTTTCAGGCCTTATATAGTTAGGAATTAGCATTTAAAAAACCTTTGAAATTCACTGAAAAAACCATAGGTTAGAGGCCTTATATAGTTAGGAATTAGCATTTAAAAAAACCTTTGAAATTCACTGAAAAAAACATAGGTTTCAGGCCTTATATAGTTAGGAATTAGCATTTAAAAAAACCTTTGAAATTCACTGAAAAAACCATAGGTTTCAGGAGTTATATAGTTAGGAATTAGCTTTTACAATACCTTTGAAATTCACTCAAAAAACTATAAGTTTTAGTGGTGTTATAGTTAGCTGGACATTTTACTCATACAAAACCATTGAAATTGCTCCTATATAGTTAGTTGTACTAAGTATATATCGCGCACCCGCAATCCACTGCTGATGATGTCACATATTAGATCATTCATGACATGGTCAGTGACATCACTGATGACATCTCAAATGACATCACTGATGACATCACTGATGACATCATCCAGTGAATGTGGCCCCTGCTGAATCCTGCTTTAAGAAGCTGCTAAAAACGTGGCTCTTTTCCCAGCCTCGATAGGTCTCCCCCTCCTGCCCCTGGACCTCTGTGCTACATTCCTACAGCGCCGGGACACCTCCTTGTGAGGTAGCTGTTCGCGCTCTATAAATCACATTATTATTATTATTATTATATGCTCCAGTGGTTTTTATGAAAATTAACTTTGAAAAATATATATTGGGCTACATTGGGCTATATATATGTTAGAGCCCAAATGTAGACCAATGTAGCCCAATGTAGCCCAATGTAGCCCAAAGATGGCCACCAGAGACAAAAAAAAACAAATGTAGCCCAAATATCAGCCAGATGTAGCCCAACTATAGCCCAATGACAGAATGTCCCAGAGTGTTCTAAAGAACAACTAGAACGCTAACAGTCTTACTTATGACAAAAGTATGGCACACCTGAAGTCATCTTGATTGGAATAAAGTGGTAACACTTAATACATTTAATTTGAAAAGGAACAAAATGAGGGGTTTCATTTTGCCATAGAAATGTTATATATATATATATATATATATATATATATATATATATATATTCACTGAAAAAACCATAGGTTATAGACCATATATAGTTAGGAATTAGCATTTAAAAAACCTTATTTTACTCACACAAAACCATTGAAATTCCATATATAGTTAGTTGCACTAACTATATATCGCGCACCCGCAATCCACTGCTGATCATGTCACATATTACATCATTCATGACATGGTCAGTGACATCAGTGATGACATCACTGATGACATCACTGATAACAACATCCAGTGACTGTATGTTTCTGTAAAGTTAAAATATGTCTTACATATTGAAGAATGAGTGGATGTATAAGTGTCTGGATGAAGGATTTAGTAGGTGCGTGATTGACTGTATGAGTGAGTGATTAAATATGTCTCACTGAATGCATGGGTTAGTGACTAAACTGTCTTAATTTGTGCATCATTATGTCTGTTGTGATGTAAACTGCTGCATGTGTTGATCATTAGCTATACGAGAGGCTATATGTGTTATTAATTGGTTGCCCAAGTATTTCTATGGGAGATTGAGTTTGTGTGGGGGTGGCTGTAAGGTGTGTGACTCTGTGCATAGATGTGTGAGCAGTTTATTCACTAGGTGTATGAGTTCAAGAGTGCATGTGGAAACAGCTACATGGGCAGTTGACTGTGTGCATGAGTGTATTGATGAGTGAATGGATATCTCAATGCTACATGTCATACTAAATACATATGTAAAACACAGTACATGTGAGAGTTGGCATATATAAATAACTGTGCATGAGAGCCACTGAATGAGTGAGTGGTTGTATCGATCATTGTGAACTTGTATCAGGGATTGTATAAGAGAGTAAATATGTGTTAGTATATGTTTCAATAAGTAAGGTGTGTTTAACTGTATAGTTGAAGAAATGGAGGTGAGATTGTTTCTTTGCATGACTGACTGGGTGTGTGAGTAACTCCATGGATGAGTGGCAGTGTGTGAGTGTCTGTATACACTGAGTGTATCTAAGGTTATATTAGAGTCTGAAGAGGTTTATCGTATTAGCACAAGAATGATGTCAAATGAGATGTCATCAGTGATGTCATCAGTGATGTCATTTGAGATGTCATCAGTGATGTCATCAGTGATGTCACTGACCATGTCATGAATGATGTAATATGTGACATGATCAGCAGTGGATTGCGGGTGCGCGATATATAGTTAGTGCAACTAACTATATATGGAATTTCAATGGTTTTGTGTGAGTAAAATAAGGTTTTTTAAATGCTAATTCCTAACTATATATGGTCTATAACCTATGGTTTTTTCAGTGAATTTCAATGGTTTTTTAATAGCAAATATCATAAGCTGTCGAATGTCAAGTACGTGGTAAGTAAAAACATTTTCGTGTTTATGCACACTGATCTGCTTTGAATGCTGCCCCCCACCCCTCATTTCTATTAGGAGTACTCTCTCTTTGCAGATAGTGAAGGGTAGTTAACGCAGGCCTTTGCCCCCGTTGTAATCCGTCGTGCCTGCTTCTCTCTCCATTTGATTGATTGTTCTCTTTGGTTCATTCTCTATTTACAAACAAGCACAGAGTCGCAATACTCTGTTTAGTCTTTGCAGATAGCGAAAAATCGTGTAAAAAAAGAAAAGGAATCAAGCAAAATCAGTAGGCCACTAATGGGATCTCTTTTTGACCTCCCTAAAATAGAAACATTAGGAACAACCTGTTGATAATACCAATGTGTATGTACATAAGCGGCGTTCATTTGTGTTCACAGTACCCCTTCTTGATTGTTTGAATCGAGCATTGAATTGTTCGAAGTTGGTTCTCTTAAGAATCTTCTCTGCCTGCAAACGAGGAAGAATAGGAATATTCTCTCTCCCTTTGCAGATAGTGAAGGGTAGGTAACGCAAACCTTTAACACGTCGTGCCTATTTCGTTCCTCATTGATTGATTGTTTCCCCAAACATTGACTGTTTGGGAATTGGTTCTTTTTGGAGGTATTCCCTGTTTGCAAATATACGTAGGAAAATCTTTGCAAATAGTGAAAGGGTACGTAATGCGGACCTTTCTCCCCCGTTGTAATCTGTCATGCCTATCTACTCTCCACTGATTGATGCACCTGTTTCACCCGGACCATTTACTAGAGATACGTCATCTGGCCCGACCAGAGAGCACCCCTAGTGAAAAGGACATATGCAATAATAACGAAGTGATCACTGTATCCTGTTAACAGAAACTTTAGCATGAAACAACCTGGAAAGAAAAGAATAGGAAAACGAAAATCAGTAGGCCACTGATGAACATAAACTTTTATTAAACAACGAACAAAGAAACGATAACATAACGTAATGATAAAACCTATTAATGTCCTAGAAACAAGAAAACGTTAGAAATATGCCAGTGGTGAGAGACCAGAAAAACAGTAAGAGAAACCAAATCACCCCTCGCTGTCCCACCGCCTGCCACGCCCAAAAAATCGATAGACTAGGGAAAATGCAAGTCAGTAGAACATCCGCCCCCACTCTGGAAACTTCCAAGGTGGGGCAGGGTTGCGGCTACGCCCAGCCGGGAGCAGCCCATATAAGGCGGATCCTGCTGCCACGCCTCGGCCAGGAGATCCTAACGTAGGGTGTAGCCGGAGGAGAGGCCGAGGCCAGCGGGACCCGGCCAGGGGATTGCCTTTACAACGCTGAAGAGTTTCAGGGGGGGGGGGATTTCTCCTCGACCCTCCCCTCTCTCTCCCAGTCCGGCCGCGGTAGCCCTTGAGAGTTGCAGGTAGTCCCGCCACATGCTCTTCCGGTCCGGCCACCAACATTCGGGGGGCCGAGGCCGACGGGATCCGGCTGCAGCCGATAAACCAAGAAACCCGTTCATGGGGCCAGAGCCAGGGGCGTCCGGCCGACATCCACCGGAAGCCCGGCCCGAAGACGGACGGGACACTTCTTCTCTCTTGAATAATGGCTGCGACAACACTGGGGGGGGATGTCTTGCACATGCCTCCGACCCCCCCCCCCTCGTCCTCATCGCCTGGTCCGGCCATAACAAATCTCAAGCGAGACGCCGTGGGGTGCACTGGGAGGGAGAGACGATGCGAACAGGCCTCTCCCGCCTCCCCAGTGGAGGCTTCCCACCTGCACCCTCGGCGCTCCAAGCGCCCGGAAAAGGGTTCTTCCACTGTGGCGATGCTGCAACGTCTCGCCCGGCAGGGTGGAGCCCGTCCGCTCATTTGACCCCGCGATCGCCAGTAGCTACCGAACTCTCAAAATGGCGGTCGACCTGGCAAGAGCGGGCCCAGCATAAAGAAATGGCCCGGTCACTGGTTGACTCCACCACCGTAGTCCTCCACGACCTTGAAGATTCTAGAGGAGCCGCGGGAGTCTCCGACCCCCGCAGACACCCCCGATGGGGAATGACTGCCATGATCGCCCGTGGAGTGACGAAACTGTATCCGCGGGACGTCGGCGCTCCCATGCTGGCGCCAGCCTCACTTTGAATTACTAGAATCCTGCAGACCTCAGTTCCGGTGAAAGCACAGTGTGACCCGGTAGGAAAAATTGTTGCACCCCCTCCCCTTTTTGACTGATAGTTCAAACCACCGATCCTTTCCTTTGCCCTTTTAACGGAACTTTGGACTGCCTCCCCCTCTTTTACATTTTCTAGAGAAAACAAAACATTAACCACTACATTAGCATAGCAATTGACACCAGAACTGTTTTCAAATTGAAAACCAACAACATCTTCAACAGAATCCTTTTTGTTTCTGCTGTGACCCTGCTACAGCACAGGCATTGTCCCCAGCAGTAATTCTGCAATGCCGGTAAGAATAGCTGTGGTGCCTACTGGACTCACTCACCCCCGCGGCGCCCCACGCCGTTATTTGCTGGGCGGCAACTTACTAGACATCACCTTCGTGACATCCAGATTTCAGCGCTTTCTGCTGCCTTGGAACTATTCGCACAACAGACCGCTACTGACAATCCACCCCCCGCGGCGCCCCACGCCGTTATTTGCTGGGCGGCAACTTACTAGACATCACTTTCGTGCCATCTAGATTTCAGCGCGTTCTGCTGCCTTGGAACTATTCGCACAACAGACTGCTACTGACGACCCACCCCCAGGCAACATCTTCTGAATTTTCATAATTTGAAAGAACTAGTAACATGTCCTCATCAGGAATTCAAAAGAAATTGCCACGGTCTCTTCGTTGTTTAAATGTTTTTACTGTTTTTGTTTTGTTGTATATATTTATATGTTATTAAAGTTTTATATTCCTACTACTTTGTTGGAGTGCTATATATTTTTAATGTGACACATAATTGTAAAAACTTTGATGTACAAAGAGTCATTCCTGGAATCTTCCGCTTCAGGCTCGGTCCCCTCCCCAATCACAATACAGGATGGTTTTCAGATAGTAGGAACACGTGTGGTGTGACGGATCTCATCGGGTGTGGGCCTTGATCTACTATAACTCCTTTAAAGAGGGGTGATTCTTTACAGCTGGAGCCATAAACTACATCTGCAGGGCTAGCTGATAGCCTGGACAATCGGACACAGAGGAAGAGGAGTGTCAGAGGGTGCGGTAGTGAATAGGGCGAAAGGGAGGTGTCGGGCGGGCACAGAGTGTGATTCTCAGGGAAGAGCAGCGCAGATGGGGGGAGGTTTATTGCCCATGCATAAGACAGAGAGCGGGGGTGACCAGTGCCTGGGGAAGATGCTTGCGAGGGTGGGGAGCCATGCTACGAATCGACAGCGTGCAGAGTGGGTCTGGTCAAGGCATCTAAAATGGCTGCTGTGCACGACAAAAGTGTGGCATTTCAAAAAAGGCAAGATGGCGCAAACAATGTTTTTCAACACTTCCTCATTTCCTTCGAATCGAACGTTAACAGACGTTGGTGCATATTACCAAAGTTAAGCGATATTTATCGCTAACGATGCTTACCAACGAATTTTTTACCGCTAAGCATCGTCAGAAATTATCGAAGATAAACCTTGCTATTATCAAGGTTTATCGCAAATGCGATAAAAACGGCCGCAATGCATGAATATCGCTAAAAAGTCAGCGATATTCATGCATTACCGAGCTAATGCTCTTAGCCATGTTATCCACCTCCCATTGGATAACATGGCTAAGAACTGCTCAGGGCAGGTATAACTTTTTGGAGATATTCGCGCTTAGCGCGAATATCTCCAAAAGTTGGTAATAGGAGATAGATATCTTGCATGTTGTAATGCAAATTATTGTGGTATATGGAACTCATACCATAATCTCTCAGGAAAGCAGAAACTGATCCTTTTGGGACCGCCTGAAAAGGCCTACGGGGTGAGGGGTACTCTACTTTGCCCCCTTTTCACGTTCCGAACTATTTTATTTTACTCTCTTCTGTAATTACACAAAATAGCAGCGATAAGATGCATCGGAGACACACAGTGAGAGAAAGGAGGCCGGAGATGAAGAAGAGATGTCAAATACACATTGGAGATAATATAGTGGCAGAAGGGAAGTAAATATGAGTAAACTTACCATGTAACATAAAAATGTTGCACTCTATACTATAAGTCTCATTTTATACTACAATCACTTCGCTACAACCTCATAAATTAAAAATAAAAATGAATAATGTCTCAAACAATTTTTGATTTCTAAATATAAATTTATTCTTCAGAATTTTCTAAATTTGAAGGAACTAGTAACATGTCCTCATCAGCAATTTCCTCATGAAAAGTCTGCAATGATGATTCTTGTAACTCTATGGTCTCCAAACATTCGATAAATTCGCCATCAACAGATTGATCAAAAAAATCATTCAAGTCATCTCCTCCTTGTGACAATATTTCATTATTGGTGCTGTCAATTTCAATCAATGTAGTGGAATCATTCAAGTCATCTCCTCCTTGTGACAATATTTCATTATTGGTGCTGTCAATTTCAATCAATGTAGTGGAATCATTCAAGTCATCTCCTTGTGACAATATTTCATTATTGGTGCTCTCAATTTCAATCAATGTAGTGGAATCATTCAAGTCATCTCCTCCTTGTGACAATATTTCATTATTGGTGCTGTCCATTTCAATCAATCTAATGGAATCATACAAGTCATCTCCTCCTTGTGACAATATTTCATTATTGGTGCTCTCAATTTCAATCAATGTAGTGGAATCATTCAAGTCATCTCCTCCTTGTGACAATATTTCATTATTGGTGCTGTCCATTTCAATCAATCTAATGGAATCATACAAGTCATCTCCTCCATGTGACAATATTTCATTATTGGTGCTCTCAATTTCAATCAATGTAGTGGACAATTCAAAAGAAATTGCCACGGTCTCTTCATTGTGAGCCATTTTATTTTGAAATTGCTTGCTGTAAATTGCAGAAAAAAATAATCACTTTCATTTATCGTTTTTAGTAATACATAATATAAAACTAACTTTATCAAGTATTTAGTATAACAGAAAGGACTGCAAATATATCTTCAAGTGTACAACATAGTTCCCCTTACAAATTATCAACTCACCTTTTTAAAAGTAGGAGAAGTGTTAGTACTGTGTAAATCAAACACCAGAAATTCACCACCAAAAATTCCTCACAAATGTACCTCAGACAGTAGTATCACAAAATGGCTGTGGTTTCCTCTCATTTGACATATATACATAACCAATTAACTTTCATCACACACAAATACAAAACCAAAGTAACATTTTAATTGGTTCTAAATTTCAACACTTTCAAATGTGTTTTCCCCATGCAATTTTCCATAGGACATTTACATACGTCTACAGCCTGAATGGCTGAACGGAATTACACCAAACTTGGCAAAATGGTACATCAAACCTAACAGGTCAGGAAGGATCTACTATGCCCCCTTATGGTCATTTCCCCCTTCGCTTTGGCCTCCTCTTGTCTCTCGATCCTACCGAGAGACAAGATGGCGGCCGCTACGGACTGTTTGGAATGTTGACAGACGCCGGAGAACCAATCAGCTTCGCAAAGCTCCGTAACGCGAAAAGTACGCGAAGCGGAGCGCTGTTACAGATATATATCTTTTTTTGAACGTTAATTTCTCAAAATCCACTGGAGCACATATATTGAGACCTAGCAAAGGCACATCGGGCTACCAGTCCCTAATATTTTGCCAAGTTCCGTGCAAATCCATTCAGCCGTTCGAGTATTGACATTTAGATACGTCTACAGCCTGAATGGCTGAACGGAATTACACCAAACTTGGCAAAATGGTACATCAAACCTAAGAGGTCAGGGAGGATCTACTATGCCCCCTTATCGTCATTTGCCCCTTCCCTTTCGCCTCCTCTTGTCTCTCGATCCTACCGAGAGACAAGATGGCGGCCGCTACGGACTGTTTGGAATGTTGACAGACGCCGGAGAACCAATCAGCTTCGCTTCACAAAGCTCCGTTGCGCGAAAAGTACGCGAACCGGAGCGCTGCCCGGTCCGCTGTTACAGATATATATCTTTTTTTAAACGTTAATTTCTCAAAATCCACTGGAGCACATATATTGAGACCTACAAAAGGCACATCGGGCTACCAGTCCCTACAATTTTGCCAAGTTTCGTGCAAATCCATTCAGCCGTTCGGGCTAAAAGTGAGGCCAACCGCCCTATGGAAAACTCAATGTTAAAAACACGTTTTGGGACCCCCCTTTTTTCTCGACCCCCCCTGGACGAACCCCCCCCCAATTTTCAGGGGCTGCTCAGAAACAAAATGTGCCATTTTTCTGAAAATTTCAGCCAATTCCGTCCACAAACGCCAAAGTTATTAGACATAGAATTTTCAAAAAACCCATAGAGAAAAAATCCTAACTATATATACCTACTGGCGACCGCCAGTAGGTAATTACCTACTGGCAGTCGCCAGTAGGTATATATAGTTAGGATTTTTTTGAATAGGGATTTCTGAAAATTCTATGTTGAATAACTTTGGCGTTGATGGACGGAATTGGCTGAAATTTTCAGGAAAATGGAACATTTTGTTTCTGAGCAGCCACTGAAATTTTGGAGGAGAGTCGTCAAAGGGGGGCCGAGAAAAAAGGGGGGTCCCAAAACGCGTTTTTCCCATGTTAATTTCCATAGGGCGGTTGGCCTCACTTTTAGCTCGAACGGCTGAATGGATTTGCACGAAACTTGGCAAAATTGTAGGGACTGGTAGCCCGATGTGCCTTTGCTAGGTCTCAATATATGTGCTCCAGTGGATTTTGAGAAATTAACGTTCAAAAAAACATATATATCTGTAAGCGCGCTCCGGGCAGCGCCCCGGTTCGCGTACCTGACGCGTAACGGAACTTCGCGAAGTGAAGCTGATTGGCTCTCCGGTGTCTGTCAACATTCTAAACAGTCCGGAGCGGCCGCCATCTTGTCTCTCGGTATGATCGAGAGACAAGAGGAGGCCAAAACAAAGGGGGAAATGACCATAAGGGGGCATAGTAGATCCTCCCTGACCCCCTAGGTTTGATGTGGAGGCTTTAAAAGGGCCCCGCGGGGCAAAAAAAAAAAATTTGTTTTTTTTGCGTGGGGAGTGCCCAGTACGCGCACCGGGAAGCGGTCCGGGGAGCGTACTATAAGGAAAAAAGAATGATAGACTATGATATTTTGAAATATTGTATGTTTATTGATTGTTCTTTTTTTTTTTTTTATTGAAGTAGCAGTATTAATGATTATTAAATATAAATGTATTTTTGGAATTGTGAACAGTATACTATAAGTATGAATTTACATTATAATCAATTTGGTACTAGTTTATGAATTACATATAAAAATGATTAAAGACTCAAACAATTTTTTAATATTAAATATAATTTTATTTTTCGGATTGTTTTTCAAAATTTAATAGAACGTCTAACATTTGACTGTCCGATATGTCCTCTTGTTGAGTGAACATAACTTCCCACATTTGACCGTCATCATAATGAAGTAAACAATCCACAGATTCTACACATTGTAGAAGTTCATGGTCTCGTGGTTCATCCATGAATTCCAAGTCAATGGGTTCAATTATTTCCTCATTGTTCATGTCTAGGACAATTTCAAAGGAAACGTTCTGTTCTCCTTGCATTTTTGTGCTGAAATTTGAATAAAAAATAAATATATCAGTAGAGATAGGGCACTGTTGAGTTTAAGTTCAGACAGGTACTTTTGAGGCATGAAGTAGTACTATTAAAAAGTGCCTGTGAAAAAACCTATGTAAATTCATAATTATACCACAGAAACCTAAATCAATCCATAATTATAATAAACAAGCCTTTCTCAATGTCTAACTGTTACAGAGGGATAGTATATAACTATCTGAAAATGTTTTCAAATTTATAAAATAACATCTTACCTTTTAAAAACAAGTTTAAGTTGTGAGTGAAAATGATCTTGCAATGTAGTTCAGGAAGTAGTAGTCAAAATGGCTGTGTTTTTCTTTCTTTTTTTATATATATTCAGGTACATAACCAATCAAATGTCAGGTAAAAAAATTAGAAAATGAAAGTAACATTTTAATTGGTTGTCAATTCCAACACTTCAGATGTGTTTTGTGAAGTAATTTACCTCAGGGTATTTAGAGAGGTCTACAGGCTAAATGGCTAAATGGAATTCCAACCAAATTTGTGAAAATGGTAGGGATTGGTATGTAGTATGAGTTAATCTATATTTGGTGACATTGTCTCCAGGGTTTCTTCTGTAAATTACTTTCCCACCTTTTTTAATGGAGCGCTTCCCGGTGAGCGCCCCGGTACGCGAACCGGCAGCGTTACGGGAGTCCACCATTTTGTGTTTCGGTAGAATTGAGATACAAGATGGAGGGCAAATAATGTTCAGAATGGTTAGAAGGGGGCACGGTAGACGTATCTTGACCCCCTAGGTTTTCTGAGGGTGGCTGAGGAGGCCCATATGTGCGAAAAAAAAATGTTTTAAAAAAATTTCGCACGGTTAGCGTCCGGTGTGCGTACCGGGTAGCGCTCCGGGGAGCGTACTTTGGTGAAAATTAGTGAAAAAAGTTAGAGTAAAATAATAATTGTGAGTGATCAGATGTAGGGTAGCTCTGAAAAGAGCTTTTGGGTCCTGTGGCTGATGTAGGTACCTACAAGTAGGTACCAGTGCACAGTCTTAAATTGAGGATGAAAATTCTGTTCCCCTCATCTGAGAAGTTAACTCCATCTCCTCTGTAGATATCTTGCATGTAGTAACGCAAGTTATTGTTGTAGATGGAGCCCATTCCATTGTCTCTCATGTAAGCTGAAACAGACTTATTTACATGCTTCCTCGATTTCTCAATTTGTGGACAAAATTGGTTTGACCACCTCCATTTCTGTCTTTGGCATATATTTGAATATACCAAGGCAGTTTGAGGAAAAAGTGCCATCAATTGCTCAAAGGTGTCCTTTAAAAGCATTTCCAGACCTACCCCAGTCAAAGTGCCCAAGTCATTACCTCCACAGTGCACAATTAACAGGTCAGGTTTTGGCAAATGCAAAAAGGTTTTCACCAATGGTATCAATTGGTGACATTTTAATCCTCTGTGGGCAATCCACTTGATTTCCACATTTTGTAAATTGAGGTTAGGTAAATTTCTGTTATCAGCAAACCTTTGAGCCCAGTGGATATAACTATGTCCAACAATCCAGACAGAAAACATGGTGAGAGGAGGTTCTGCTGCAGTCAGATGAAGTGTGGCAATGAAATGGGAGTTGAAAAAATAAGAGTTTAAAATGAAAAAAACTGTGGAGTTTCTGTGTTAATGAAGCAGTAGCAGTGATTGGTGGATTTTGATTGCTGAAAACAGAAAGTTAGGGTGCATGGATGAGTTCTTTGAAAGATGTAATTTGAATGGTCAAAAAAAATCATTTTATGAAAGATTGCACTGGATATGCAGGTGTACTGAGAGTTCAGAGTTCAATTGAAACATTGTTGTGTGAACTTGCAAACATGAGAGGTCTTTCAGGAGGTGGTTGCTATGCAAAAAAGGCAGAAAGGGCAGAGGGGGGAAGGGTGTTGATTTGAAAAAAGTGAGGGAAGAGTTTTGATTGGGTGACATGAGAGATATGTGTGATGAATTACAGCTTTTCTGTGCTTTTTATAGCTGCAGACTCTGGAGTGCATACCTTTTGCTCTGCTAAAGACAATTTGGTCTGTTTCTGAGACTGTTTTGAAACTCATAAAGTATTTGCTAAGGTGAGAAAAGATTCATTTAATTTAGATAGAGAATAGTATGGTTTAGGGAGAAAATTATGAAGAAAGTTGTGTATTTAAAATGTTGCTTTGTGTCAAGTGTTTTACAAATAGATTTTGTTTCTTTGTGTTACATAGCCATGTTAAAAGTGACGCAAAAAAAGTGCAAGGGTCTTACAAAAATGCTTTAATGTGTCTTAGGGTATTTTAACTCACTTCCCCATGAATGTATGAATATAATTGCTTTACAAGATGTGTTTAAAAACGTTTTTGAAATCAATTAGGTTTCTTGATATGTACTGCTAGAGTTTCATAGGTTGCTTGGGGCATATTTTCAAGGCTTTTGAGTTCCTTTGATGTAATTTTTCCCATTTTAATTTAAGACCTTTCCCCGTGGTGCAAGGTCCTTGTAAATATGCCCCCATCTGTGCTTGGCAAATTTAGATTTTAATTCTTTGACTAACATAGCCATGTTAAAAGTGACCCAAAAATGTTGCAAGGGCCTTAATAAAAACGCTTTCATGTGTCTTAGGCCATTTTAAGTCATTTCCTCTTGAATGTAGGTATATAATTGATTTAGATGATGTGTTTAAAAACGATTTTTGAAAACAATTAGGTTTCTTGATATGTACTGCTAGAGCTTCATAGGTTGCTTGGGGCATATTTATAAGGCCTTTGAGTCTCTCTGATGTTATTTTTCCCATTTTAATTTAAGACCTTTCCCTGTGGTGCAAGGTCCTTGTAAATACGCCCCCATCTGTGCTTGGCAAATTTAGATCTTGATTATTTGACTTACATAGCCATGTTAAAAGTGATCCAAAAATGGAGCAAGGGCTTAAAAAAAACGCTTTCATGTGTCTTAGGGCATTTTAAGTCACTTCCCGATGAATGTAGGTATATAATTGATTTAGATGATGTGTTTTAAAACGTTTTTTGACATCAATTAGGTTTCTGGATATGTAGTGCTAGAGTTTCATAGGTTGCTTGGGGCATATTTATAAGGCATTTGAGTCTCTCTGATGTTATTTTTCCCATTTTAATTTAAGACCTTTCCCCGTGGTGCAAGTTCCTTGTAAATATGCCCCCATCTGTGCTTGGCAAATTTAGATTTTAATTCTTTGACTAACATAGCCATGTTAAAAGCGACCCAAAAATGGTGCAAGGGCCTTAAAAAAACGCTTTCCTGTGTCTTAGGCCATTTTAAGTCATTTCCCCTTGAATGTAGGTATATAATTGATTTAGATGATGTGTTTAAAAACGATTTTTGAAATCAATTAGGTTTCTTGATATGTAGTGCTAGAGTTTCATAGGTTGCTTGGGGTATATTTAAAAGGCATTTGAGTCCCTTTGATGTTATTTTTCCCATTTTAATTAAAGACATTTCCCCGTGGTGGAAGGTCCTTGTAAATACACCCCCATGTGTGCTTGGCAAATTTAGATTTTGATTATTTGACTTATATAGCCATGTTCCATACAGTTCTCACCTTCTGCGTAGTCTTACATATGCTAGACTCCATCTGCACTATGAGATACCTAAGCAAAGGAAACACAGGTGATGTGATTGTGAAATGAGGAAAAGAATCTCCACATTTTTCAATTACATCACCTGTGTTTCCTAAGTTTACGAATGACATTGTGCAGATGAGGTTTAGGCCTGTCCACGGACACAGAAGAGGTCTGGCCTTTGTTCAAGAATGAAGTGGACATTACTTACTTCATTGGTAGGCCTTCACATGTATTATCTCCTCTGTACTCTTCAACAAGCGTAAATTTCATCTGCAACCCTGAGTAGGCCTCACCTTAAACAAACCTCTGGATAGGCCACACCTTATCGTCATCCTGAATCAATCATTTAAAATGTTAGGGACAGATTTATGATAGATGTATGCCTCTTTTGCGTCACTGTGCGTCCCTTTTGTGACGCAGCGGCGGTGCAAAAGATTTGCTATGTGGCGACATATTTACAACTTGATGCATCTAGGCAGATGTGTCATGCTGTAAAGTTCCGTGCCACATGAAACCGATGCAGCAGTGATGCAAAAGATGCACCATGTTGTAAGACAGGCCTCACTTCATCTCCAACAAGATAAGAAGCTGAATCTTCTGTAAATGTCAAAATTGTTGTATACACTGCTGAACTTCTGTGTACTCTTTGATATGCTAGACTCCATCTGCACTATGAGATACCTAAGCAAAGGAAACACAGGTGATGTGATTGTGAAATGAGGAAAAGAAACTCCACATTTTTCAATTACATCACCTGTGTTTCCTAAGTTTACGAATGACATTGTGCAGATGAGGTTTAGGCCTGTCCACGGACACAGAAGAGGTCTGGCCTTTGTTCAAGAGTGAAGTGGACATGACTTACTTGATTGGTAGGCCTTTACGTGTATTATCTCCTCTGTACTCTTCAACAAGCGTAAATTTCATCTGCAACCCTGAGTAGGCCTCACCTTAAACAAACCTCTGGATAGGCCACACCTTATCGTCATCCTGAATCAATCATTTAAAATGTTAGGGACAGATTTATGATAGGTGTATGCCTCTTTTGCGTCACTGTGCGTCACTTTTGTGACGCAGCGGCGGTGCAAAAGATTTGCTATGTGGCGACATATTTACAACTTGATGCATCTAGGCAGATGTGTCATGCTGTAAAGTCCCGTGCCACATGAAACCGATGCAGCAGTGATGCAAAAGATGCACCATGTTACAAGACAGGCCTCACTTCATCTCCAACAAGATAAGAAGCTGAATCTTCTGTAAATGTCAAAATTGTTGTATACACTGCTGAACTTCTGTGTACTCTTTCATATGCTAGACTCCATCTGCACTATGAGATACCTAAGCAAAGGAAACACAGGTGATGTGATTGTGAAATGAGGAAAAGAATCTCCACATTTTTCAATTACATCACCTGTGTTTCCTAAGTTTACGAATGACATTGTGCAGATGAGGTTTAGGCCTGTCCACGGACACAGAAGAGGTCTGGCCTTTGTTCAAGAGTGAAGTGGACATGACTTACTTCATTGGTAGGCCTTCACATGTATTATCTCCTCTGTACTCTTCAACAAGCGTAAATTTCATCTGCAACCCTGAGTAGGCCTCACCTTAAACAAACCTCTGGATAGGCCACACCTTATCGTCATCCTGAATCAATCATTTAAAATGTTAGGGACAGATTTATGATAGGTGTATGCCTCTTTTGCGTCACTGTGCGTCACTTTTGTGACGCAGCGGCGGTGCAAAAGATTTTCTATGTGGTGACATATTTACAACTTGATGCATCTAGGCAGATGTGTCATGCTGTAAAGTCCCGTGCCACATGAAACCGATGCAGCAGTGATGCAAAAGATGCACCATGTTGCAAGACAGGCCTCACTTCATCTCCAACAAGATAAGAAGCTGAATCTTCTGTAAATGTCAAAATTGTTGTATACACTGCTGAACTTCTGTGTACTCTTTCATATGCTACACTCCATCTGCACTATGAGATACCTAACCAAAGGAAACACGGGTGATGTGATTGTGAAATGAGGAAAAGAAACTCCACATTTTTCAATTACATCACCTGTGTTTTCTAACTTTACGAATGACATTGTGCAGATGAGCTTTAGGCCTGTCCACGGACACAGAAGAGGTCTGGCCTTTGTTCAAGAGTGAAGTGGACATGACTCACTTCATTGGTAGGCCTGGACATGTATTATCTCCTCTGTATTCTTCAACAAACCTAAATTTCATCTGCAACCCTGAGTAGGCCTCACCTCAAACAAACCTCTGGATAGGCCACACCTTATCGTCATCCTGAATCAATCATTTAAAATGTTAGGGACAGATTTATGATAGGTGTGTGCCTCTTTTCCGCTGCTGCGCGTCACTTTTGTGATGCAACGGCGGTGCAAAAGATTTGCTATGTGGTGACATATTTACAACTTGATGCATCTAGGCAGATGTGTCATGCTGTAAAGTCCTGTGCCACATGAAACCTGCGTCAGATTTCATATAGGTGTTTTGTTGCAGGGTATGCATTTATTTGCATGAAAGCCCTGTAAAACTAACACAGTGAAATTTAGAAGATTTCACTGAGTCAGCTTTATAGCATTGCTGAATCAAATCCTTACGTCTGTTTGAAACAGGCATAAGGAGTGATGCACCATGCAATGTGAGGCTTCCTCCTGTGCATTGCAGTAGACATGTCGCGCTTACGACGTGATTCCTGCAATGTGCTGCTTTTGCAGCACAGATGCGTGACGCATCTGTGCTGTTTTTGCTCAATGGTGCTCCACATTGTAAATGCGGCACACCATGGGTGGCAGAGCAGCGGTGCACATTAACTGGTGCATCCGTGGGGATGCGCCAGTTAACATAAATCTGCCCCTTTACATTTAAGTATGAGCAGGGGACACAGAGTCGGTGAGGCTTATCCAAGGTTAAGAAGAGATGAGTCCTGTTCACTGAAAACTTGGACATAGGCCTCACCTCCTCAGCATCGCTGGATATGGCTAAATAATAGCTGCAAAATGTTACTCTTGTTAAACAATTTCACTATTATAATCTCTGAGATTTGTCTCTTACTCTGCAACATCTCATTGTTGTTCTCTTTCTTTAAAGATAACGACAACATCAACCATGAGTGATAATGAGCAATCAGTTGATTTCGACCTTATCATTGAACTTGTAATTGAAACGTCAGTGGAAGTAGATCCCTTGGATGATTTAAATCCTGAGGATGATGAAGAACATGATGAGGATGCCGATTTGTCAGAATTGTATGACATAGGGTGGGAAGCTGACCTGCTTGAGCCTATGGAACTATAAACATTTATTTTTAAAATGTACTTGAAATGAAAAGTAAAAATGTAAACCGTTTCATTTAAAATTAAACACAACTTCAAAAACAGGTTATGTGTAGTATCTTTAATGAAATAGTAAAATATGCTCATAAAATTAGATCAGATTCACATATAAAACAGCACAGGTAAAATGTAGAAGCATTCCATTTCTTTGCTACTATTTGTGATTTCTAAATTTGCCAATGCACTAAAAATTATTCTATGTAAAAATAACAAGTAGTGTGTTAAATTTTTGATGACTGTTATTGATTTACTGTTTGCTAATAGTGGTTAATAACATTTTTTATTATATTTTACCACAGATTCAACTGCAGATCATTTCAAAATTAAAGAATGCCTTCGAAGGACAGAAGGCGAAAGGCTACCAAACATCAAAGACAGCAGCTCCAAAAAATATTGCAGCAGACCTCTACAATAAAAACTTGTCAAGTCACCAAGAAAGGTCCGGGTAAGATAAAGAAATCATTCATAAGAAATATTTGTAGAAAAAAAAGTAGTACTACAGAAAATGTTTTAGTCCAGAAAAAGAGAAGCAATTTAAACGGAAAGGGAAGGCCAATCAAAAATGTTACTGCTAGAGCAGGAGATAACTCTGTGCATGGTAGTAGAAGGAAAAACCAGTTTAGGGACATTCGTAGACGAATGTTCCGCAACAGGATAATTGGCAATTTGTTAAAAAATATTAAGAAAGGTCAGCAGAAAGTGGTTTTTTATAAGAGAAAAAAAATTGAGAAAGTTATTGATCAGGCATTTGAAATTAAGCGAAAGTTATTTATTTTGATAATCAATAGAATTAGGAAGCTAAACAAGGCAATTTATGATTTCAAAAGAAATAGTAGATGGAAGAGAACAGTTAATCGTAGTAATTTTTGTGAAGTTTTTTCAGGAGAATGGATGCATAGTTCAAGTTGTGAGGCATTTTTTAATGAGGAGAGTTATTTCCAGGATAATGATTTGGTGTATGCAGTAGACATCAGTGGTCGAGCTTATGAGGTGAAAGATGGTTGTCCAGTTGAAAAAGAAAAACTTGTGACAACAGAGGCAGAAGAGGTGTTAGGTAATTAGGTTTTAGGAAGACGTCCTAAGGGACCTGTGTACACCTGGAAGTGTAGTAGTATTTGCAGTGTGCGACAGGATTCCATCAATTTGCTTTGTGATTTTGTACGGACATTTAATAAGAAAAGTTTGAAGCAGAAAATGAAGTTGTTGCAAGAATTAGATCCTTGCAGAGTGAGAGAAGTGACAGGTTTGCATGGTCATTCACTGGCTTGTCTTTCCAGGAGAGTATGCCAGAGTGTTTTTCATCATTTCAGGATGCTAGCAGTGCATCATAATAAAGTGAGGAAATTAGTTAGAATGTTGTATTATGCTAAGAGTCCAGCAGTTATGCTTAAACAATTATGCACTGCTCTTTTGCATGGTTCTGAAATAGATGTGAAGAATATTTGTGAAGAAATTGAGTTTTGTTACTTTGGAAGTAAAGAGGAGAATGTTGAAATTGACCCAGAAGAAGAGGGTAATGTGGAAGATAGTGTACAGGTTTCCAGTACAGATAATTTTCAGAAGGAAATTGCCACGTTTCAGGTGAAATCAAGTGAGAGGCCTAATTTCACTTGTGTGTGTTGTCGACGCACTTATTATAAGAATCAGACTAAGTTAGTGGATTTATATGCAAAAAGTGAAAGGGAAAATAATAGTGAATGGAAGGATTTTGCAACATACTTGATGGTAGAAAATTGTTTTGATTTGGGATTGGATCAACGTGTGTGTACTTATTGTTGTAACAAATTAAATCAAAACCAGATGCCTGCTAGAGCGGTTCATAATAATCTGGAATTGGTTGAGATTCCTTCTGAATTGAAGGATTTAAATACTTATGAATCTATTTTGATTCAAAGTATCCATCCCTTTCAGGCTATTGTAAGAATGGAGCCAAAGACAGGGAAATTGCCTCCATCAGATTTACAGAGAGGATTAAAGGGAAGAGTTGTTTATTTGCCTCTAGATTTGAAGAAAAACATTAATACAATTGGAGTAGAAAAAGTGGAAGAGGAACTCTGGTTATCTTAGTTAATGGGGTTCCGACAAAGAGTAAGAAAATATGGCAAGATTTAGTGGATGTTAGGAAAGTCAAAAAGGCAACATTGTATTTGAAAAAAAACAATAAGTACTATAAGAATGTATATGTTGCAGAAGAGGAAGTAAGTGAAGAAGAGGATAGCGATTTGTGTGCTGGTCAAATTGAGAAAGTAGAACCCTCTAAAAGTGAAGAAATATATGAACATTATAGTGTTCATCCTTTGCATTCCAAGGAAGTCATGGGGAATGCTATTGAGTTGTTTCAAATGAAACAAGCCAAAGGGAGTCCCATTAGTGTTTGGGAGGAAAGTTTGGAAGCTCGGTGTTTCCCACAGCTATTTCCAACAGGTCAAGGAGGAAGATATGATGAGCGACCTCATCAAATTCCTGCTTCTGAATACCGGACTTTACGATTGTATGCAGAAGATCCTAGGTTTCGACAATGCATTCCCTATTTGTTTCATCTCCTGTTTGAAAGCGATCTGTCTGGACTGTCATATGCAGTGAACCACATCTTGAAAAGTGGTATACAGATGCAAAGCATCTCGGCAAGTGACTTTATGGATAAAGTCAATGTGCAAGACAGTATTTTGGATTCTCACCTGATTAATCTCATGGCATGTCAGCGTGGTACTAATGAGTACTGGTACCGTCGTCATGGTGATTTAAAATGTATGCTGAGGAACCTAGGAACTCCCACATGGTTCCTCACTCTCAGCTGTGCCGAGTATGGCTGGGAAGACTTACTTGAATTTCTACGAGAGGCAAATGGAAACATTGAAAATATCGAATTCAAGACACCCGGAGAACTGTGCTCTTTGGATCCAGTGAATGTATGCAGGTACTTCAATCATAGATTTGAAGCTATGATGTCTTTCATCATGAACAAGAGAAATCCACCTCTTGGAGAGGTGTTGGATTTCTTCTGGAGAAAGGAGTACCAAGCAAGAGGTGCTCCTCATATACATATGCTGCTGTGGATCAAGGATGCACCTAAATTTGGAACAGATCCAGAAGACTTAGTGATGAGTTTCATAGAACAGTATTCTACATGTGCTGTTCCAAACGCAAAGGAGGAGAAAAGCCTAAGAGAACAAGTTCTACGCTTCCAAAGCCATCGTTGCGGAAAGTACTGTCGTCGTAAATTCAGAAACAAGGACAAGTTCTACACCAAATGTCGTTTCGCCTTTCCACGACCGGTGATTTCTAAAGGAAGAGTGAAAAGTTTGATGTCTTCGCTGCGACATAATGTGATGAAGAAATCACCTAAAAACACATACAATT
Source organism: Lissotriton helveticus (assembly GCF_964261635.1). Lineage (NCBI taxonomy): Eukaryota > Metazoa > Chordata > Amphibia > Caudata > Salamandridae > Lissotriton > Lissotriton helveticus. Next base: position 648,201,377 of record NC_136070.1, read on the forward strand.
TGAAAAGGAACGAAGAGTCCAAGTATATCAACGACTACAACCCAGTGATTTTGTCCATGTGGAAGCTAACATGGATATACAGTTCGTGGCTGATAACTGTATGGCTGTGGCTCGGTATGTGACATCTTACATCACCAAAAAAGAAAAGACAGAATTGAAGGATATGTGGGAGGACATTTCCCATGAAAAGAGCCTCAGTAAGAAGTTGTACAGTTTCAGTCTGAAGATGTTGTCACATCGAGAAATCGGAGCTTACAAATGTTCTGACCGGTTGTCTTCAGCAAGTCTCTATGCCAAATCCAGGAGTATCGTTTGGGCGAGTCTTGGTCTTGCTGCAACGCGTAATCGAGTTCTGAAACCTGTGCGGGAAATTGAGTATTTGGCGGAAAAGGAGCCAAACAGTACTGATATTTTGAAGACCAACATGTTGGATACATATTATCCAAATAGAAGCAGACACCTCGAGAATGTTTGTCTGTATGAGGTTCTACAAAATTACATATTCAAGAGGAACATCAAAGAAGATATTGATAAAGGAGTGTATGCTGTAATTGGAAGTGAGGGATGTATCGTCAAGCAAAGAAAATGCCACTTGGTAAACCATCGAAAATTGAGTGGCGAATCTCCTGAAAAAAAAGAGTTTTTCTATTTAGCACTTTTGCAACTTTTCAAGCCTTGGTGTGCAGAAGAGGAACTGCTTGGAGATTTCCTCTGTTACGAAGACTCTTTCAATGCCGCCAAGGAGACCATAGAATGTCCTGTTTTTCTCAAATATCTAGAAATGTTGAATGCGGAAATTGAGCAGGAAGCAACGATTGCAGCCGAGATTGCTAGAGACAGTTCTCAGGACAGTCAGAGTTCTGTTTCATTGAGTCAGGATCCACTAGGAGGACCAGTTATCGAAAATGAAGCTGCCACTGCCATGATTGAAGTGGAAAGAGCCATGGCACATGCTCAGGAGGATGCGGTTAACTTAGAAGACTTGGAAAGACAACTTAACGTTGAGCAGAGGAAAATATATGACGAAGTTACCAACCAAATTGATCATGGATTAAGTCATGAGAAGAAGGAGTGCTCATGTACGTCGTTGAAACCTGTCCGACTGTACGTGAGTGGAGAAGCGGGAACTGGAAAAAGTTTCCTCATTAAAGCAATTTCATGTTATTTGCAGAAAAGGACTGAGTCATCGCTGTCTTGTGTTGTCACCGCTCCAACTGGACTGGCAGCTCATAACATTAAAGGTATTACTTTGCATCGTCTACTGATGCTGCCAGTGGAGCATGATAACAAATTACAATACCACAAGTTATCTGGAGATGCTTGTTGTGAAGTTTCAAGAGTCTTGAAGAAAATGAAACTTCTTATCATTGACGAAGTAAGCATGGTTTCCAATGTCATGCTTGCCTTTGTGCATTTGAGAATGCAAGAAGTTCTCAAAACAGAGTATGATGTGTTATTTGGTGGCAAACACATCATTGTTTTCGGTGATCTTCTGCAGCTGACACCAGTGAAAGGACAACCTGTGTTCAAAATGCTCACGCATGAAGATACCAGGAAGTGCCTAGGGAGCATTGGCAACGTTAATATATGGTTAAACTTCAATTATGCTGAACTGCATGAAAATATGCGTCAGGCGAAGGATGAAGATTACAAGAATATTCTACAAGATGTTAGAATCGGAAAAGTGACCGAGCATGGGAAATAAGCTTTACATGCACGATTACTGTCAAATTTGTATCCAGAACAAGACGTTGTGCCTGAGAATATTTTTCAGAAAATTACTGAGAAAAAATCTGGAATATGTTTGATGCCAACTCTTGCAGAATGTGCCATCTTCAACAACAAAATGTTGTATTTAGAAAACCAAGATATTGTGAAACTGGAAGCTATTGACAGAGTAGAGCATATGGGATCAACAATTATTTTGTCTGAGAATTTGAAATCAAAATTGGATTCATTAGAAAAGAGTACATCTAAAACTGCGGGTTTTGAAAAGACTCTGAATGTGTGCTTAAATTGCCGTATAATTTTAAGAAGGAATTTACATGTTGAAAGAGGTCTGGTAAATGGATCAATGGGTAATGTTGTTGATTTTGTGAAATACAGAAATAGGGATGAAATTGAATTTTTAAAAATTAAATTTGATGGCATTGAGGAAGTACAGCTAATTGGTCGTTGCTCTGCTAGGTTTTTGCTTGTGAAAGACTTATATGTTCGCCGTAAGCAGTTTCCTGTTTGCTTGGCATATGCGGTGACAATCCATAAATCGCAAGGTTTGAGTGTAGACAGTGCATTGGTGAATATTGGCAGTTCTGTGTTCAAGGAGGGTATGGCATATGTGGCATTGTCACGAGTCAGAACTTTATCGGGATTGTACTTGATTGAGTGTGATGTCACAAACATTTGTGCGGATCTAGACTGTGTTAAGGAATACAATAGGTTAAGAAGAGAGTATGCGCCACATTTGCCTCAATATCCTTTGTTTGAGAAACGTGTGGTAGGCCGGAAACGAAGAAATGTGACCAATAGTAGGGAGGTTGTAGCAAAAAGAAGAAAAGTCGATGAACCAGAAATTATAAGCAGAAAGGAAAAGGATTTTGTTGAAGATGTTGTTGGTTTTCAATTTGAAAACAGTTCTGGTGTCAACTGCTATGCTAATGTAGTGGTTAATGTTTTGTTTTCTCTAGAAACTTTAAAACAAGAGATTGTGGTCAATTCGGATCAGAGATTTTGCAGTTTGTTGAATTCTGTGTTAGAGAAATGTAGCACTGATAGAACAAAAATAGAAAGTGTGTCTGAAATTCGAAATCTGTTAGACAGATGTTCAGGTCAAACACAATTCTCTCAAAATATTCAGCAAGATTGTCAGGAGTTTTTAATGTATATGCTTGATGTATTGCATGATGAAGGTGTAGATGTAGATCACCTGTTTGGGCTTTCTTATCAATGGCAGCATGACTGCGAGAACTGTATGGTATCAAGTACTACTAGTGTAGACTCAGAAAAATGTATATATTTAACTTTGCCAGACAGTAAATCAGTGTCCTTTAGTAAGCTAGTAAAAGCAGCTGATCACAACATGGAGTGTAGCCAATGTAAGTCTGAAATGTTGTCAACATTATTTATACGAACATATGGCCAGTATGTCATTTTAATGTTCCAACGATGTAGGCCTGATGGAACAAAATTGACAACTTTGATTAAAAATGTTGTGGCTTCACAGTTGTCAATATCAGGAAGGACTTTCATAACTGCAGCAATTATATATCATGACGGTCCTTCAATAACATCAGGACATTACACAGCTTATTTAAAGTCTAGAAATGGCTGGTCATTCTGCAATGATTCTGTTTTAACTTTCAAAAAAAAATTGCCTTATGACCTTAAAAATTCTTACCTGGTGTTTTTAAAACCAAAATTTTAGGGAAAGAATCTCGGGATGTGCTCTGAGGAAATTCAAGAGGTTCTAATGGCTCCTACACAATTTGGCCTTGAGGATAAGTGTAGTACAGAGTCAAAAGTTATTTTTGAGTTTTAAATAGTTCCTGGAAAAAAAGAAGGTTTTCTTACAGAAAGTGGTGGGCACGGATTAGTTAAAGGACAACAGAGTATTTCCCAAAACAAACGGTGTTCTTACCATAACACTTGACGTCATGGAAAAATAACTGCACTTTGAATGAGTTCAGAAAAACTGTTTCTTTTTATAAGCTAATTCAAGCAGCCAATAAAAACATGGAGTAGAGGTAATGTAAGTCTGCAATGCTGTCTAGATTATTTGACCAAACTTTTGGTTATAATGTCATTTTAAAATTCCAACTATATAAACCTGATGAAAGTAAGTCTTCAACTTTAATTACAAATGTTGTGGCTACATAGTCGTTTATTTTAGGAAGAACATTTTTAACTGCAGCTATTATATGACATGATGGTCCTTTGACAAGATCCGCTTATTACACAGCTTATTGAAAATGTAAAAAAAGCTGCTGTTTCGTAAATGATTCCGATTTGACTACGATACAATGTTGCCTTTTTATTTAAAAATATTCTTACTTTCTGTTTTCAGAAAAGAGAATTTAGGGTAGGTAACTGGCCTATAATGATTCTAGGGGTTGATATAATTTTATCTACTGTTTTAAATTGCTTTGTGATTAAAAGTGATGTAGAGAATTAAATAATTGTAGTAGTCATAGAGGTAGTGTAAGTCTGCTTCATAGTAAGCAGTATCAGTGTCATAGGAAATGTGGAACATGAGTGAGCAAGAAGGGTGAGATATTACTAGTACAGGATTGTGAAAGTGATCTTGAACGTTTTCTTTCTGAAAGTTGCGGAAATACAAAATGACGGGATTTGCTTAGAAGAATTCCAAGAGTTATAATTGGCTCTTACACGATTTGGCCTTGTGGAAACGTGCGGTAGAGAGCGAGAAGTCATTTATTGTATGTAACATATTTTTCAAAACGATGGAGCTTTTCTTTCAGAAAGTGGCGGGCTGAAAATAATAGCAGCACAACAGAGTGTAAGCTGTTCATAGGATATCCTTCGACGTCATGGAAAGTAAGTTACTTTTCAGGAGTTCTGATTTCTGATTGGTTATGTTATATGGGTTTTTTAAACACAATCATTTTGATTGTGTTTTTTTTCCCCGCTGTTATATGATGAATACCTTCAAGTCACTATTTTTAGTGAAATTTGATAAATTCTGAGAACAGCAAAAATAAACCATTTAACATGTATAATTAATTCTGTACTTTTTGTATTTATGATATACATTTAGAACTGTGTAGGAGGCATGGAGAAGCTGAGGCTTCTGTAAGTGTCAAAGTTGTTGCATACAGTGCTCACATTCTACGTAGTCTTTCATATGATAGACTACATCTAAACAATGAGATACCTAAGCAAAGGAAACACAGGTGATGTGACTGTGGAATGAGCAAAAAAAATTGCACGTTTTTCAATTAAATTACCTGTGTTTCCTAACATTACACATCACATTGTGTAGATGAGGTTTAGGCCTGTTCCAGGAGACAGAGGAGGTCTCACATTTGTTCAAGAGTGCAGTGGACATGACTCATTCCGTTGGTAGGCCTGCACATGTATTATCTCCTCTATACTCTTCAACAAGCTTACATTTCATCTGCAACCCTGAGTAGGACTTACCTGAAACAAATCTCTGGATAGGCCACACCTTATCAGCATCTAGAAACAATCATTTAAAATGTTAAGTGCAGATTTATGATGGCCATACGCCTCTTTTGCGTCGCTGTTCCGTCACTTTTGTGACGCAGCAGCAGTGTAAAAGATGCACCATGTTGCAAGATAGGCCTCAGTTCATCTCCAGCAAGATACCGTCAGTTTAAAATGTATATAATTAGGACTGTGTAGGGGGCATGCAGAAGCTGAGGCTTCAGTAAGTGTCAAAGTTGTTGCATGCAGTGCTGCACTTCTGGGTACTCTTTCATATGCTGGACTACATCTGCACAATGAGATACCTAAGCAAAGGAAACACAATTGATATGATTGTGAAATGAGCAAAAGAAATTGCAAGTTTTTCAATTACATCACCTGTGTTTCCTAACATTACACATCACATTGTGCAGATCAAGTTTAGGCCTGTCCAAGGAAACAGAGGAGGTCTGGCCTTTGTTCAAGAGTGAAGTGGACATGACTCACTTCATTGGTAGACATGGACATGTATTATCTCCTCTGTACTCTTCAACAAGCCTAAATTTCATCTGCAACCCTGAGTAGGCCTCACCTCAAACAAACCTCTGGATAGGACACACCTTATTGTTATCCTGAAACAATCATTTAAAATGTTAGGGACAGTTTTATGATGGCTGTGCACCTCTTTTGCGCTGCCGTTGCATCACTTTTGTGAGACAGCAGCAGTGCAAAAGATGCACCATGTTGCAAGATAGGCCTCACTTCATCTGCATCAAGATACTGTTAGTTTAAAATGTATATTTTTAGGACTGTGTAGGGGCATGGAGAAGCAGAGGCTTCTGTAAGTGTCAAAGTTGTTGAAAAACTGTTTGTCCTTCAATCTTTTCCCTTGTCTTTTCTAATTTTTAAATACATGTTTTAATATTTTTCAAATGTTTGTTCTTTCTTTCACAGATTGAAAGTATAAAAATAACAAGTGACTAAGTTAACGACAATTATAAGGTAAATGTTTTGTACTCTTTTCATTACATTTCTATCACATTTAACTACTATTAGTTCCACTGCTTCATTTCTTTAACCCTCACTTTCCTGCCTTTGCTACTTCCCTCATTCCTTTCTCTATTACTTACTTACTCTACTCCTTCCACTCCTTTTCTCAGTCCCTCTCTTCTCATAGTTCCTCACTCTTGTTCACTCACTCCGTCTCTATTACTCTTAGTGTCTCTGACTGATCACTCTTTCACTACTTGTTCATTATGCTTTCTCTGTGTAGTTGAAGCACACTAAGGGGCATATTATGAACACAGCCAATAAAATTATTGCTGTTTTTATCGGCAGAAAACTGCTGCAAAAGTGGTTTTAGCAGCAGTTTTCTGCCGCAAAAGCGGCTTTAGCGACACATTTCTGCCGATAAAAGCTGCAAAACTTTTATCGCCTATGTTGATAATATGCCCCTATGTTATTTACATTTCTTTGCTGTTTCAATTATTCCTTTTCTGTTACTTCTTCTTTGCTGCTTTCTGTTTTTTCTCTCTGTTATTCCACATGTTTTAATCTTATTTTGAACATTCACTCACATTCTCTAAGAAACTCTTCTTTGTTATTCTTCTACTCTCCTTTTTTTCTTTCACTTCCTTATCCATTTTGTTTTTCACAATTATACCCTCTTCCATCTTTTCTTCGGTAAATAGATCTATTAAACAGTATCTCTGGTTTAGTCCCTATAGCTGTCTTTCTTTTAACATTACTCTCTGTTTCCTTCCCTTATACTTACTCTTCTTTTTTTTTTTTTTTTTTTTTTGGTTCGCTCCCGGTTCGCGTACCGGCGAGCGAACCGGGAAGCGAACCAAAAGAAATAGAGGTTGCCAGAGTGCTGAACATTCTAGCAATTTTTTTATAAAGGGGAGGTAGTTCTGAAAAGAACTTTTTTTTTAATGTTTTTGTTGTTTTATATTTTTTTTTTATTTTTCTGAACATTTTTTGTTTTTTTTGTATTTTTTTAACAATTTTATGTTTTTTTTGTTTTTTTTGGGGGGAAACAACGAAAAACAGGCATTAGAAAGGGCTCAACAGGAGCAAAAAATTTTTTTATTTTTTGGAGCGTTTTGAGCACTTGTGGTTTTCATATGCTCTGTTTATCAAATTAATACTCATATTGGCACATGAGAGTAGGTTACCACAATAAAGACACACTATCTTCATGTGCACAAAATTTCTTGAATGTTTGGCACTGTTTCCCGTGCCTCTGGCCCCGACAGAGTTACCTGTGCCGATGTCCTGGCCACAGGAGTTGGTGGGTTGTCTTGGAGGTCACGCATCTCTGCCATGCTGTAATTCAGTGGATGCCACCTCTGCATGTGACGGTGCATAGTATAGTTGCCGAAACTATACTTTATATCTGTGCCTCTAGATAAATCTTCTTTGCATATGAGGCATGTCACATAGCGAGCATTCACTTTTTTTTGTCCTTGAGGAAAAGAAAAAAACTGCCAAATAAAACTATTTTTGTGGTGAGATATCCGGGGCTCCTCACGTAAAAACTGTCTTGGCTGTACTTCCTCTTCCTCTTCTTCGTCCTCTTCCTCCTCTGTGTTGGGAAGGAACTGTGGAGGTGGTCCTCTCTTTCTAGAAGGTGGTGGTGGTGCACCAGCTGCAGCTACTACTGAAGCCATTTTCTACTCAGCAAAATAGGTCTTCCTTTCACAAAGTTGAAAGTCAGAGTGAGAAAAAAGGTAGGGGCTTTCATCATTTTGGAAAAAAAATAGTTCTAAACCAATGAAAAGTGTTATTTTTAGGTCACATGACCTAGCCTTACATCATTAGGAAACCAAAAGTGAAATGAACCAATGAAAAGTTTTATTAACAAGTCACATGACCTGTTACGCTTAAGTTACGCGCTGCGGGCCGCGCCCCGGATCGCTTCCGGGGAGCTGCGCTTCGCGCCTCGGTTCGTGCTCCGGAGCACTTCCGGGTGCGCTAACGCGGCGCGTCATAAGACGCATTACGCGGCAACGCGATACGTCGCGCTTACGCGACGCGCCCCGGATCGCTTTCGGGGAGCTGCGCTTCGCGCCTCGGTTCGCGTACTGGAGCACTTCCGGGTGCGCTGACGCGGCGCGTCATAAGACGCATTACGCGACAACGCGATACGTCGCGCTTCCGCGACGCGTCACGATGTTGATTTCTAACGCGGCAGTTGCGCAAACGGAACGTTTACCGGTTCGCGTACCGAGTCGCGGCACCAAATTGAGCTAACGGGAAGCTACCCGGTTCGCGGACCGGGAGCGAACCAAAACATAATAATAAAATTTTTTTTTATTAATAAACATATAAAATATATTTTTTGATTTAAAGAAGAATACATTTTACAGCTATAGATATTAGCTTTTAAAAAACCAATGAAATTCACTGAAAAAACCATAGGTTATAGACCATATATAGTTAGGAATTAGCATTTACAAAACCTTGAAAATTCACTGAAAAAACCATAGGTTATAGACCATATATAGTTAGGAATTAGCATTTAAAAAACCTTCTTTTACTCTCACAAAACCTTTGAAATTCCATATATAGTTAGTTGTACTAACTATATATCGCGCACCCGCAATCCACTGCTGATCATGTCACATATTACATCATTCATGACATGGTCAGTGACATCACTGATGACATCTCAAATGACATCACTGATGACATCACTGATGACATCTCAAATGACATCACTGATGACATCACTGATGACATCTCAAATGACATCACTGATGACATCACTGATGACATCACTGATGACATCACTGATGACATCTCAAATGACATCACTGATGACATCTCAAAAGACATCACTGATGACATCACTGATGACATTATTCATGTGATAATACGATGAATCTCTTCAGACTCTAATAAAAACTTAGATACACTCAGTGTAAACAGACACTCACAGACTGTCACTCATCCATGGAGTTACTCACACACCTAGTCAGTCATGCAAAGAATCAATCTCACATCCATTTCCTCAACTATACAGTTATACACACCTCACTTATTCAAACATATACTAACACATATTTACTCTCTTATACAATCCCTGATACAAGTTCACAATGATCCATACAGCCACTCACACATTCACTGGCTCTTATGCATAGTTATTTATATATGTCAACTCTCACATGTACTGTGTTTTACATATGTACTTACTTTGACATGTAGCACTTAGATATCCATTCACTCACCAATACACTCATGCACACAGTCAACCGCCCATACAGCTGTTTCCACATGCACTTTTGAACCCATACATCTAGTGAATCAACTGCTCACACATCTATGCACAGAGTTATACACCTCCCAGCCACCCACACACACACTCAGTCTCCCATACAAATACTTAGTCAACCAATCAATAACCCATATAGTTACTCATATAGCTATTGATCAACACATGCAGCAGTTTACAGAACAACAGACATAATGATGCACAAATTAAGACAGTTTAGTCACTAACCCATGCACTCAGTGAGACACATTTAATCAGTCACTCATATAGTCAGTCATGCACCTAATAAATCCTTCATCCAGACACTTATAAATCCACTCATTCTTCAATATGTAAGACATATTTTAACTTTACAGAAACATACAGTCACTGGATGTTGTCATCAGTGATGTCATCAGTGATGTCATTTGAGATGTCATCAGTGATGTCATCAGTGATGTCATTTGAGATGTCATCAGTGATGTCATCAGTGATGTCACTGACCATGTCATGAATGATGTAATATGTGACATGATCAGCAGTGGATTGCGGGTGCGCGATATATAGTTAGTACAACTAACTATATATGGAATTTCAATGGTTTTGTGAGAGTAAAAGAAGGTTTTTTAAATGCTAATTCCTAACTATATATGGTCTATAACCTATGGTTTTTTCAGTGAATTTTCAAGGTTTTGTAAATGCTAATTCCTAACTATATATGGTCTATAACCTATGGTTTTTTCAGTGAATATATATACATATATATATATATATATTACCTACTGGCGGTCGCCAGTAGGTATATATAGTTAGGATTTTTTTGAATAGGGATTTCTGAAAATTCTATGTTGAATAACTTTGGCGTTGATGGACGGAATTGGCTGAAATTTTCAGGAAAATGGCACATTTTGTTTCTGAGCGTCCTCTGAAAGTTTGGGGGGGTTTCGTCAAGCAGGGGCCGAGAAAAAAAGGGGGGTCCCAAAACGTGTTTTTAACATTGAGTTTTCCATAGGGCGGTTGGACTCACTTTTAGCTCGAACGGCTGAATGGATTTCTATGAAACTTGGCAAAATTGTAGAGACTGTTTGCCCGATGTGCCTTTGCTAGGTCTCAAGATATGTGCTCCAGTCGATTTTGAGAAATTAACGTTCAAAAAAATATATATATCTGTGACAGCGTCCCGGTTGTTGTGTTGTGTGGGTGATGTAAGTACCAACATATAGGTACCAATGAAGAGTCTAAAATTCAATGTACACCGTCTCCTCTGTAGATATTTAGTATGTTCTAAAATGGGTTATTTAAATGTAAATGTGTGGAAAAGCACTTCATGCTTTAAAGCAATTGTATTTTTGAACTGATTGTTCTTTCCTCTTAGTCCTCCTCTTTGTTTCTTTTTTCCCCACACTCTTCTTCAGCATGATAGTTGATAAATTCGTTCCCTCAAAAAATTTATACACATAAAAAAATTATATTAAATACATATAAAATATATTTTTCCTTTAAAAGAAGAATACATTTTACAGCTTTTGATATTTGCTATTAAAAAACCATTGAAATTCACTGAAAAAACCATAGGTTATAGACCATATATAGTTAGGAATTAGCATTTTCAAAACCTTGAAAATTCACTGAAAAAACCATAGGTTATAGACCATATATAGTTAGGAATTAGCATTTACAAAACCTTATTTTACTCACACAAAACCATTGAAATTCGCATATATAGTTAGTTGCACTAACTATATATCGTGCACCCGCAATCCACTGCTGATCATGTCACATATTACATCATTCATGACATGGTCAGTGACATCACTGATGACATCACTGATGACATCTCAAATGACATCACTGATGACAACATCCAGTGACTGTATGTTTCTGTAAAGTTAAAATATGTCTTACATATTGAAGAATGAGTGGATGTATAAGTGTCTGGATGAAGGATTTAGTAGGTGAATGACTGACTGTATGAGTGAGTGATTAAATGTGTCTCACAGAGTGCATGGGTTAGTGACTAAACTGTCTTAATTTGTGCATCATTATGTCTGTTGTTCTGTAAACTGCTGCATGTGTTGATCAGTAGCTATATGAGTAACTATATGGGTTATTGATTGGTTGCCCAAGTATTTGTATGGGAGACTGAGTGTGTGTGTGGGTGGCTGGGAGGTTATGACTCTGTGCATAGATGTGTGAGCAGTTGATTCACTAGATGTATGGGTTCAAAAGTGCATGTGGAAACAGCTGTATGGGCAGTTGACTGTGTGCATGAGTGTATTGGTGAGTGAATGGATATCTCAGTGCTACATGTCAAAGTAAGTACATATGTAAAACACAGTACATGTGAGAGTTGACATATATAAATAACTGTGCATAAGAGCCAGTGAATGTGTGAGTGGCTGTATGGATCATTGTGAACTTGTATCAGGGATTGTATAAGAGAGTAAATATGTGTTAGTATATGTTTGAATAAGTAAGGTGTGTATAACTGTATAGTTGAGGAAATGGAGGTGTGATTGATTCTTTGCATGACTGACTAGGTGTGTGAGTAACTCCATGGATGAGTGACAGTCTGTGAGTGTCTGTTTACACTGAGTGTATCTAAGGTTATATTAGAGTCTGAAGAGGTTCATCGTATTATCACATGAATGATGTCATCAGTGATGTGATCATTAATGTCAAATGAGATGTCATCAGTGATGTCATCAGTGATGTCATTTGAGATGTCATCAGTGATGTCATCAGTGATGTCATTTGAGATGTCATCAGTGATGTCATGAGTGATGTCATGAGTGATGTCATTTGAGATGTCATCAGTGATGTCATCAGTGATGTCATTTGAGATGTCATCAGTGATGTCATCAGTGATGTCATTTGAGATGTCATCAGTGATGTCATCAGTGATGTCACTGACCATGTCATGAATGATGTAATATGTGACATGATCAGCAGTGGATTGTGGGTGCGCGATATATAGTTAGTGCAACTAACTATATATGCGAATTTCAATGGTTTTGTGTGAGTAAAATAAGGTTTTGTAAATGCTAATTCTTAACTATATATGGTCTATAACCTATGGTTTTTTCAGTGAATATATATATCTATATATATATACTCCCTGTATAGTATGAACACTTTTCAGCAGGACTGACATACTTTAAAAAAAATATTTTCATTAGGTTTCTTTGAAACAGAAAAAAAACAAGATACAACCGGCCTGGCTAGTCAAGCACATGAAAAGATACATACTTAGCATCAATATTGAAGTAATCGGAATTAATAAAAGGGAAACAGTAGATGACCTCACATGGTATTGGCGGCGTACAACAATTACTCATACAATACTTGCAGGAACATATTTGAATGTTTATGGAGCATTTCTATACCATACAGTTGATATACATTTACAAAATAGTGAACAGCAGACAGTTGTGGTGTCCCATTGTGAGAGATATGTGGAGCGTTTGTGGCCTCAATCGAATGTTCAAGTAAATACCCCTTGAGAGGGTCCCAAATATCCTAAGGGCGTGAAGAGGGAAGTAGGAGTTCAGCGTATGTGTATGTTTGGCCTAGCCAAAATAACATGTCTCTGAGCCATTCCTTAAATTTGGGTGCCCTACATCTGTCCCATCTGCACACTATTCTCCTTTTAGCCAAAAGGAGACCAAACTAGATGAATTCAGGATATGCCATGGTCTGCTTCTCTGTGTATTCAGAAGCGGTAATAGGAGAGACAATTGAAGTTTCAGGGAGGTCATCTGTTCCAGTGCCGCAACCACTTGCTGCCAATAGGCCTGGACTGCGCTGCAATCCCAGGCGAGATGTAGGAAATCAGCAGCCTGCATCCCGCATCGATCACACTTGTCAGTGTCCCGTAGTTTATATTTATGTAATATAACTGGGGTATAGTGTGTGCGGTGTAAGAAATTATAATGAGTGAATCGAAGACAACTACTAGATGAGGCTTGTTCAGTCTGATTACAGCAGTATGTCCACTGTTGATCAGTAATATCCTGCTCAAACTCAGCAACCCATCTAGCCTGAGTAGTGCAAAGGTTGGATGGTATGGAAGTGTATAAACTATGGTATAAAATGGAGACTAGGTGTGAGGCAGTGTCAGTGTGCAGCAAATGATGCAAGGGGGGAACCTAATGGGATTCCAAAGAGTATGCAGGGGTATACTCTTTAAGACCCTGTTGTAATCGTACATATAGGAAGGTATCCCTAGGCGAGGGTGTGTGCTTCGAGAATAGCTGCTGGAGTGTACGAAACTTACCATTCAGATACAAACCTCCTCAGTGAGTGATGCTATATTTAGCTTTAGTTTTTTGGAAAAATGCCCTCTTACAGGACCGGCATTCTTGGATGGTAAACAAGTTTATTTTATTTTTTTTATTTAAGAAGTCTTCTACAGCGCTAGCCAGACCCGAAGGTATCAGAGCGCTTTACAGCAGGAGGGAGAGAAATCAAATACAGGGTAGGGAATAAAATAAACATATTCATAATAAAGAATTGGTTCTGCTCCTTGGTTTACGGCTGAGCTCCGCCTGCTCAAAAAAGGATGTAAGAAACTCGAAAGGGCTTGGAGGAAGAAATTTGATGCTGCTAAGCGTAAGGACTACTGGATAGCGATGAGGGGCTACAAAGCAGCCCTCCGCTTGGCAAAAGCACAAATTTTTTGAGGAACGAATACAACTTGCCTCAAATTCCTCCAGGGAAACGTTTAAGGTGGTGCAAGAACTCCTTAAAGTCCCCGAACCAGCAGCCACCCATGACCTTCAGAAGTGCAAGGAGTTGGCCGATTTTTTTCACATTAAAATTGTGAAAATACTCAACTCCCTTCCCCAGGTTACTAAATCTCAAGGGACCCTAAAAGAGTTCCCCCCAACCCAGGGGAAAGAGCGATTCATTTCCCTGGATATGTTTGGCCCAGTTTCAGAGGCTGAAACGTTAACAGCCATAGCCTCCATAAAAAGCGGCTCCCCTATGGACCCAGTTCCTTTTAAAATTTTAAAGCAAGCAGCTACCGTTGTGGTAGGGCCCATTACGGACCTGATAAATGCCTCTTTCTCTCATGGTCTGGTGCCACCCAGCTGGAAAAAAGCCGTGGTCAAGGCATTGTTAAAAAAATCTAATCTTGACACGGCGGAGCTGGCCAACTACAGACCCATCTCTCTGTTGCCAGGCCTCAGCAAAATTGCTGAGAAGCTTGCAAATCATCGACTGTCCAACTTTTTAGAGTCGAACGGTCTGCTCCGAGACTCGCAGACCGGTTTTCGTCCCGGTCAAGGTACTGACACGGCCCTCCTGGCAGTCGTTGAAGAATCCAGACGCATCTTAGATTCGGGAGGATCAGTGGCAGTGATCCTCCTGGATCTGAGTGCCGCATTCGACACCGTGAACCACCGGGTGTTGATTCAGCGACTGTCAGAGGTGGGTGTGGCAGGGGCCGCTTTGAAATGGCTTTGTTCATTTCTCGAAGACCGGTCTTACCAGGTCTGGGAAGGCAGCAACAAGACTTCATCCATCTCTCTCCAGTGGGGGGTGCCGCAGGGCTCGTCCTTGAGCCCGACATTATTTAATGTCTACATGGCCCCCCTGGAGGATGTGGTGGCCCCTTACAACATCAGGATCATCAGCTATGCTGATGATACTCAGCTGGTGGTCGCCCTTCCTCAACTGGTGGAAAACCCTGACTTGTTGCACTCATGCCTGGTGGACGTCTATACCTGGATGAGCAGCTCGGCCCTGAAGCTGAACGGCTCTAAAACAGAGATTATGTTGCTTGGAAATAAAGCTCCCCCATTGCCATTAACATGCTGGCCAAGCTGCATGGGTGACTTCCCCACCATGAAAGACGAGATTAAGAGCTTGGGAGTCTGGCTGGAGCAAGATCTCTCCTTCAGAACTCACGCTAAAAGAACTGCGGGAGTATGTTTTGCCCTGCTGCGGGCCGCTCGTAAAATCTTCCCGCTCCTTCCTCTTCCATCGAGGAAGTTGTTGATTCAGGGTCTGATAACATCTCGCCTGGATTATAGCAATGGTCTTTTTCTGGGCGCCCCTGAATCTACTCTCAACAAACTTCAGCAGGTGCAAAATGCGGCGGCCAGACTACTTATGGGCATCCCCAGAACAGAATCTGCTAGACCCGCCCTTAAGGCTCTGCACTGGTTACCGGTGCGGGAGAGAGTGAAGTTTAAGGCACTCTGCATCGCACACAAAATTCTTCAGGGTAACGGACCATCTATCCTGAGGAATTTGGTAGTGCCTTATAAAGCGAATAGAGCGCTGAGGTCCGACCAGAAATGCTTGCTCCATGTCCCGAGAGTAAAAAGATCGCGCACGGGCGGGAGACGTTTTTCTGTGCATACAGCAACGCTTTGGAACTCTCTGCCCCTAAAACTTCGTGCTGAGACCTGCATCTTGCGCTTTCGTAGGGGCTTGAAAACACACCTGTTTCCTGTGTGAGTAGATCCAACTATCTCATCTCATGGTTTCACGGTTGATGCACTGTTCATAGCGCCGGGATGCCTTAGGGTAGCTGTGCGCTATATAAGTTTTTTTAATAATAATAATAATAATAATTGTTCAAAAGTTTCAATTGGACAGAGCGCCCGAGGTGCGCCATTGAGGTAGAGAGGTCTAGGGTCCGAGGTGTGCCATTGAGGTAGAGAGGTCCAGAGGTAATCTCGGTG
Source organism: Lissotriton helveticus (assembly GCF_964261635.1). NCBI lineage: Eukaryota > Metazoa > Chordata > Amphibia > Caudata > Salamandridae > Lissotriton > Lissotriton helveticus. The sequence continues at coordinate 648,217,493 of NC_136070.1, forward strand.
TTTGGACAAGGTTTTTTAGGCTGAGTGTTTCTCCGAGCGTTGGTGAACCAAGGCGCTGGGTTGGGGAGAGGGGAAGAGGTAGGCAGTGGATGTGTATTGCCAGGTGGCTGCTGTGTGGAGGTTTGTGAGTCATGGATTTCCATTCAGGAAGGCACGGTTGAGGTAAAGGACTTTTAGGAGACTTTTGAATTTTGGAAAGGAGTGGATGGTTCTGATGTTTACAGAGATGGAGTTCCAGATTCTGGGTGCGTTTCCTGCAAAGGAGCGGGCAGCAGTTTTTTGTTTGCGCGTTTTCAGGGGGATGAGTAGGAGGGCATTGGAACTCCTGAGGCATCTAGACTGGCCGGCGTTCTTAAGTTTAGAAGCTAGGTATTACGGTTTCCCAGTGTGCTGGGCTTGGTGCGTGAGGCAGGCAGTTCTGAAGCTGGCACGCATTTCCACTGGGAGCCATTTTAGTTCTCTGAGTGCGGGAGATATGTGGTCATATTTTTTGACTCCGGTGACCATTCTGGCAGCTGCATTGAGGGTTTTTTGAGTGGCGCTAGATGGGAGAGAGCCGTACCGGAGAGGATTCCGTTCCCATAGTCCAGTCTAGACAAGACCAGTGATTGGGTGGCTTGTTTGAGGTCCATGGGTGGAATGTGGGGTTTGATTTTATTGAGAAGCTTCAGATTGAGGAAGGCACTCTTTGTGGAGTTCTTGATGTGGTTGGTCATGGTTAGTTTGTGGTCAAGGGTGATTCCAAGTGATTTTACCGAGTTTGCCAAGGTGAGATTACAGCTGAGAGCATCGATTGCTTTCAGCCAATCAACGTTTTGCGGGTTTTGTTCCTTGTTGGAGGGGAGGAGGATTTCAGTTTTTCCTTGATTGAGTTTAAGATGGTTTGCTGATAGCCATTCTTGAACTTCTCTGAGAGTATTGTTGAGTCTTATAATGTCATTAAAGGACGAGATTTCCAGGTAGATCTGGGTGTCCTCTGCATATAGATGGAAGGGGATGTTGGCTTTTTTCAGAATGGTGGTGAGGGGTTCCATATATATGTTGAACAATTGAGGAGAGAGAACGGATCCTTGGGGACACCTGTGTTAACGGGGAGAAGGTCGGATGTAAAGGATTTGATTTTTACCCTTTGGGAGCGATTTTGAAAGAAGGAGGAGAACCATTTAAGACCACCTCGTCTGCACCTACTCGGTCTTTGAGAGCCGTGATGAGGAGACTGTGATCCACCGGGTCAAAGGCTGCTGAGAGGTCAAGGAGGATGAGTAGGCAGCAATGGTCGGAGTCAAGAGAGTTGAGGATGTCATCCATGATGTTGAGGATTGCAGTTTCGGTGCTGCAGCCTTTTCTAAAGCCTGATTGGTGTTTGTCCAGTAGATTAATATTGTCAATGTGTTGGTTCAGTTGTCAGAGAACGCATTTTTCGAGGATTTTGGCTAGGAAGGGAAGATTGGAGACAGGTCTGAAATAGTTCAAGTCATTCGTGTCTAGGCCTGGCTTCTTCAGAAGTGGTGTGACTTGGCCGACTTTGAGGCAATCAGTATGATGCCTTTTTTTAAGGAGCTGTTTATGATTTCACTCCAAAGTGGTGCAAGGGAGAGTTTCAGCTTGTTGGTCATTTGGGAGGGTATAGGGACGGGGATGTGGGATGAGGGCTTGGCGGAGGAGATTAAACTGAGAATTTCAGCTTCAGGGACGGGTTCGAAGGATGTCCAGGTTTTTGTGGGTTGTCCGGTAGAGGTAGTTTTGAATGCTGGGGTAGAGTTTTTGTCGGCAGGATGGAGGTTGATGTCAAGTGATAGTTCAATTTTGGTGATTTTGTCGTTAAAGAATTTGGCGAAGCTGTCACATAATTCTTTAGAGACCTGAACATGGGCATAAGACGGCTTGGATGTTTGTTTTTTGATGATGCTAAAGAGTTCTTTTGGTCTGTTTTTTGCCTTGTCCAGCGCATTGCAGAAAAAGTTGTTTTTTTCATTATTGATACGTTTTTGTACTCTCTTCTTGCTGTTTTGATTTCCTCACAGAGGCTCGAGGAGGGATTCTTTCTCCAGAGACGTTCTGTGGCTCCAAGTTGCCTTCTTTCCTCGTTGATGTCCTTGTTGAACCAGGATCTGGAGGGGATCTTCCTGTTTTTTTTTAGTTTCATTGGAGCTAGTTGCAGGGGTACAGCATGGGGGCTTGTAAATCATCCAGCAATGCATTGCCACGGTTTCACGTACAAGTAATTGACACCGAGTCAGTCTCTCGGGCTGAGGGTGTGGTCAGTATGACCCCATTTAGCGGTATGGGATCAGCGAGCCAGTATTCTGTTGCTACAAGTTTGCGAGTACTGTAGAGGTCTGTATAAAAGTCAGTGAAGGTTTGTAAAATTGCTGGGCTATCCCTGTGACGCACCCCGGTGTTGTAAACTATGTCTAGGATGTAATTGGAGAAGCAGGGAAGTTTAATTTCCATCACTAGTGCCCTACCTGGTGTCTACCCCTCCCCATATTTGCGTGCTGTAAAGTGTTTTCCCCCCAAGGCGAGCCTCACGCTCAGCAGTGTCTTTGTATTCAGAAAGTTTGTCTCGGAGTGTAACCTGCGGAGGCCCTGATGTAGCATGCGGTATTCCTTCCTCTGAGTGTTTTAGTTCCCCTTTAAGCTGGCGCAGTCTACGTCGGATATCTCTAAGGACTCCATAGTTATGTTATCTTATGTTATACTACATTTGTAAAGCGCACAGCTACTCAAAGTATCCCGGCGCTAATTCCCAAGAAAGCCCACCACATAACTCTTCAAGGAAAAAAACCCACCACATAACTATCCAAAAGGAGAGACGAGAAGAAAAAAGACCTCAGAAAAGCAGCATTTTTAATTTCTTCTTAAAAGCAACAGGGTCCAACACCCTCTGAAGGGCCAGAGGGAGCTCATTCCAGGTAAGACCTGCTTTGCGGGTGAAGGAGCAGCCACCCAGCCTGTGGCGATTGAACCGGGGGTTCTGTATTAGGAGTTGGTCAGAGGACCGCAGTTGCCTAGAAGGTCTATAAAAGGCAAAGAGCTTCTGAAGATAGAGCGGGCCCAACCCATACAAAGCCCGTTGGACAATGGACAGCATTTTAAATTTAAGACGGAACTCGACTGGGAGCCAGTGCAGGTGACGAAGATGGGCCCGTATGCTCTGCCTGTTAGAAAGTCCCATGAGGAGTCTCGCTGCCGCATTCTGGACTACCTGCAGCTTCCTGGTCAGATAGCCCGGGCATCCTACCAGGAGAGCATTGGCATAGTCCAGGCGGGAAAGGATCAGCGCCCGGACAACCGTCTCTTTAGCACCGGCTGGCAAGAGGGGGAGGATTTTCCTCAGAATTTTCAGGGTGCCAAAACATGTCCCTGTTAACTTCTTTACTTGTGTCGCGAAATGTAAGTTTTCCTCAAACCAAACCCCCAGATTTTTTGCAAGACCCTTATCGGATAAAGGGGGCGGGAAGTCAGGCGGCCACAGCCTAGCTCTGAAGTCCACCAGGAACGTGCCAAACAAGAGAACCTCCGATTTCTCTTCGTTGCACTTTAACTGTGCATTAGCCAGCCAGCGAAACACAGCAGCAAGACAGTGCTGCGCCGAGCTGACCGAGTCCTTGCCACGCTTCCAGGAGAACAACAGCTGCGTGTCATCCGCATAGGCCATCACCTTATTATTATTATTATTATTATTATTATTATTTTGTTTCTTGTATAGGAATTCGACCCCCGAAGGGGTATCTCCGCGCTTGCTTTCTTACCACAAGCTGGTTAACTTAAAGACAATCAGGCCGGAATGGTGGGAAATTACCAGGTCAGAAACAGATGGGTCTTGAGGCATTTCCTAAATGCAGTCAGATTGGGGTTTAGCCTGAGAGTGAGGGGCAGGGAGTTCCAGAGGGTGGGGCCTTTATACGATAAAGCTCGGCCTCCCTGTCTCTCTTTTTTGATCCTAGGTATCTGGAGTAGAGCTTGATTCTTAGCCCCCAAAGACTCCACCAGATAAACCAGGGGAGTCATGTAGATGTTGAACAATAGGGGGCTAAGTGAGGAGCCTTGCGGGACGCCGGTGGAAAGAGGCGTGGGCACCGGAGAGCAAGGGGGCAGCCAAACTTGCTGTGATCTGTCCTCCAGAAAGGATCTAAGCCAACTCCAAGCTGAGCCCACAATGCCAATAGCAGTAAGACGGTCAAGCAGGAGAGAGTGGGGCACCGTGTCGAATGCCGCCGAGAGATCCAGCATCACCAAGGCTGCTCTCCCGCCGGCATCCAAACAGTCCTGTATAGCTTCCGCCACCTCCAGCAAGGCTGACTCCGTGCTATAAGAAGCACGGAACCCCAATTTAGCCGGGTGCAACAGACCCGCCTTCTCAACATAGTTGGTAAGCTGAGAGGTAACTGCCTTTTCGCAGACCTTCGCCAAGCTAGGCAGGAGCGAAATTGGTCGGTAGTTGGCAAGAACCGACGGATCCAAGGTTGGCTTCTTAAGCAGGGGCAGTCTGAGAGCCTGCTTCCAGGAAAGCGCAACGCAGGCCTCGCGAAGCGACTGATTGAGCAGAAGATTGACTTCCGAATTGATCGCATCGGAAAGCTCAGCCAACAGCCTAGCTCCTAAGCTTTTGGACAAACAGAAACCCTTCATCGTCACTTTGAAGGCTTCCTAGACCATCCCAATAAGTGTAACAGAGCCTATATTTCTACAAAAGAGGGGGTAATCGAGGTGAAGAGGTGACAGACAGAGGAACACACAGGGCAGCTCCTCTGCTAAGCAGGAGGAGCAATGCCCCACTGATATTCAGCACAGCAATTAAGGAAAAATAAAATGTTAATAACGCCAGGTCTTGTTCTCGTAGGCCGCTCTGGTAATGAGGGCCTCGCTTGCGACCAATTTAAGTGCTTCCCACACCGAGGACAGCGGCGTGGAACCCACATTGCTAAGCGCTAGGTAGTCAGTCAGGCAACGCCTGATGTTGTCTATCTCAGTCGGGGATCGGAGCAGTGAGTCTCGCAAGCGCCAGTGTGAGGAGGGGAGGGCTGCACAGAGGGAAAGCACAGGATCAGGGTAATGTGTGCATGGTCAGACAGGGAGCGGGCTTCAATGGTGGAGTCTGTGGTGCAGGCCCAAGCAGCTGGGGTAATGAGAAAGTCGTCCAGTCATGCATAGGTCTTATGGGCCGCTGAGTAGTATGAATAGTCCTGCACGTTAGGGTGTAAGCAGCGCCAGGCGTCCCTAATCCCTGCGTTGCACAGCCAATTGCCACCGCCTACCGACAAGGCTCCCACATCCCCGGTTCGCAAGCCAGAACGGTCCAACCCAGCATCCATCACGAGGTTGAGGGTGCCGCCTACCACCAGCATAGAGTCGGGTGTTTGAACAACGTCAGCATTGGCATCCAGCAGAAATTTCTCTGGGCTTTCATTTAGGGAGTAGATGGACGCTACAGTAAAGTGAGAAGCACCATACGAATGCGCAACGCTAGCAGGCACCCTTTGATCCCAGCGATATGACCCACCACACCCCTGAAACGCTTGGAGAGCAGAATAGCCACCCCAACCCGTTTACTATTTCCAGAGGACCAGAACTGCCAGGGAAAGTGACTATGCACATGCGGTGTGTGTCGCTATGAAGTAGGTGGGTTTCCTGAAGAAGACATATGTCACAGCCAGAGTGTTCAAGCAGGGAGAGGACCGCTTTCCACTTGGTGGGGTTATTAAGACCCCGAGCGTTGAGGCTAACTACTTTAACTCCCATACATGAAGGATGGTCCTACCAAAGATACCAAGAAGGCCACGGGAGGCGCGCTGAGGGGCAGAGCCTAAAAAGGGCCCCCGTGGAGGAGGAATGCGGGCAGAGCCGTACAAAAGTGTGTGCAAAGAAAAAGTGCTCACTAGCGAGAGAATCCCCCCCACCCCAGAAGTAGAAAACAACCCCTTGAACAGCAGAACATTAACCATATCTGGCTCAAGACGTCCAACCCGATGAAGGTCAGGAACAGTCAGTGTCCACCAAGGGAACGAGCCCACTCCCATCCAGAGAGGAGGTTGGCGACTAACTCCCATCCGGGCTACAAGATTCTGGGAGCGATGGCCCTCCGGCACCGTCGGAGAGAACCATAATGGGATAGGGTTACCTCACTTTCAAGCAGGGAACGAGTGCTCCATACTGGTGGATAGCAAAGAAAGGACCGCCTCCCTTTCTAGGGCCATAGTCTCAGTATCCGGCTTGTAGGTAACAGAGAACCTTCCCACCGTCTGCCAACGGTCGGGCCTGGTGCCAGGTCGATCCGCTGGCTCTTGCTGGTCATCAGGTGAGTCTGGAGATAGCAGCCCCAGGACTGCCTTGGCCTATCCCAGCGAACTAAGCTGTCTCAGCTTGCCGTCGTATTTGAAAATGATGCGGAAGAGATTACCCCAGGCGTAAGCAATCCCTTACTCTCTCAGGTGGAGGTTGACTGGACGGAATTCTCGCCTTTTGATTAAAGTGACAGTCGCTAGGTCCTGGTAAAGCGTTGGGGAGTGGCCCCTGAACTGCAAGTGATGTGAGTCTTGGGCGTTCTGCAGAATGAGCTCTTTCAACTGGAAATCGTGGATGCAAGTCAATATATCTGGAAGTGGGGCTGTTCCGCGGCACTGTAGCCCCACACGGTGGACCCTATCAATCTGGATGTCGCTTGTGTGCTCCGAACCCAGCACCTGGCGGAAGAGGGCCTGTGTAAATTCCCTGATGTCACTACTTTCAAACCCAGATTTCACTCCGCGATGCGGATGTTGTTGCGTCCTGACCGGTTCTTCAGGTTCTCCGCGTGTCCCCGGAGCTCAACGTGCTGTTCCTTTAGCTTCAGGATCTCCTGTGGCATCATCTACATTTCCTTGTTGCGGGATGTCTTGTGGTCTTCCAAAGTCGCCATGCGGTCACCGATTTGTTCTACATAGCGTCTCACCTCTTTAAGGTCCGCTGCCAGTTGGCCTTTGAGCTCTTGTGAGTCCTCTCTCAAGGCGGTGAAGAGCGACTTCATGAAAGCCTTCGTTCAACACCGGATCTTTTCATGAGCACCAGGTAAGGCCACAGTAACTTACGGGGAGATTAAGAGATTTGCTCAGAATCACAGGATGTTGAGACGACGTCAAGACTTGAACCTGGTTCCCCAGCGCCAAAGTTGGTAGGTCTGGCCATTACCCCACATCCTCTCCCCCACTTCCATGGTTAGTAGTGAGTTCTTTTTTAGGCGGCGCTAACAGGAGAAATTGTCTGTTGCAAGCTGCCTCCTGACAAGAGCCTCGGCACTTATTTCTTTAGAAATTAACCTTTTTGACCCAGAGCAAATTCCGCCGCGGTGCGGCGGAATTTGACACGTGAGCAGTTCGAGCGGCCCCCGGCTGTCCGACACACACGCCCACCGTAGCGTCGGACGGCCACGCATCGAACAGGTTAACCACTGAGATCAGCCTTAGTCCTGCTGCATTGGAACAGTCCAGCCTGGACTATCAGACCAGGTCCCCTCCAGACCAGGAGTGGGGCAACAGGGTGGACACTATACCTCGGACCTCGCACTCTCCAGTGATCTTTCAGTAAAACACATTGATGGATTGTTATTTGTAAACAAGCCTGTCTTCCTCTTTAAACCCTTCGCTGCGGCGGCTATTCCGCCGCAGCGCTAAGGGGGAGGCGGGGCCGCGCGGCGCTCCCGTGCTCGTGACGGAACTGCTCCGTCACGGCCCTCGGGTGAGCTGTGCTTGTGACGGAACGGTTCCGTCACGGCCCCGCCCGCCCATTAGAACGTCAGCGCAGGCGCGGAATTTGCACCGCGTAGGCGCGGCGAGCGGGCCGTGACGGAACCGTCCCGTCACCAGCACAGCCCACCCGAGGCTCGTGACGGAACGGTTCCGTCACGAGCATGGGAGGGGTTAGAATGTCATTAATTATGTGGTCAGATGACTATATGGGGCCTAGTGCCATCTTTTCTCTTTTGAATATTTAGAACAGGTACAGATCATGGCAGCTCGGATCCTCCAATGGGATAGAAAACTAGCATAATATTCCTCTAGGCTGGCAACTGTTCAAGTGACTCTTTTTTCCCTTGTAGATCTCCCCCACAAGTAAACAGCAAATAAACATTCCATAACGAATTCATGTCTGCATTCCGATGCTGGCAGGCCAACATGCTTTTAAATTGGCGCCTTGAGGTTGAACCTACTGAAACTTTGTCGGTCAGTTTTTGCACTGTTGTTGAAGCAGATCAGTGTGTTTTACTAGCATAGTAAGGCCTCCCTCCCTTTCTAAATGGAAATTAAAGAAGAAAATAGCAATTCCTAAAGGAGGTATTCGCTGCCTTTTAGGGAAAGGTTCGGGCTTTATAAATACCCTTAATTAAACAGATAAAAAATAATAGATACGGGGTAGTCTTATCTCTACATTTATCGAGTCCAGATTGGCTGTTCATATCTTACTGTCTTTCGTGAGTTCATTCTGTTTTATCGTATGACTCAGTGAGACTATCTTTCGATTATCCGTCCTCTGTGTTTTTTCTCTTATAGAAATCAATAATAAAACATACTGGATTATTAAATCAACAGTTTTTTCATTTGTGCGCACTAACGGGGCTGTGCTCTCGAGTCCGTCGTCCATGTTTATTTGAAGCTGGCAAGATAATGAATACAGTTATGATGAAGTCTTCTGTTTACAACACGCTGTTTAAATACTGATAACGAACGGGTGTTATTTTTCATTTTCGCTGTGAAATAAATTCTACTTTGGTGTCTAAGCATCGGCCATGCTCTTGCTATGATGTAATGGAGCGTGTCTTCATGCACGCAAGCAGTTCTGATGGGTAGAGTTGTGTATATTGTTCGTACAGACTAGAAAACCTCTCAGCAGGGGGGTCTATGCTGAAACCTGAAACCAGGCTGGGCAAAGACTTCCAGCAGATAGAGGGGCATATTACCAACAAATAGCGATATTTATCGCTAAGTAGGGTTAGCGGCAATATTTTTATCGCCGCGCATCACCGGTTTTTATCGCTGAGATAACTTGCTATTAGCAAGGTTTAGCTCAAAAGCGATAAAAATCCAGGCGATCGCAGCTAAATGCGTGAATATCGCTGAGAATACAGCGATATTCACGCATTAGCGACGAAATGCTCTTAGCCATCCACCTCCCATTGGATAACATGGCTAAGAACTAGTCTGGGCAGGTGTTAGTATTTGGAGATATTCGTGCTTAGCGCGAATATTTCCATCGCTACGTCTGCCTTGCTAATAGGCGATAGCGACGTTAGTGACTGCTGTCAGTCACTAACGGGTTAGGTACGCCCACTTTGCATGTCATTAGCGATAAATATCGCTGACATGCAAAGCGGGCCCCAAACCGCTCGCTATCGCCTACAAGCTGTCGCTAACTGCTGTTAGCGACAGCTTGTTAATAGGGCAATAGAATTATCGCCGCTTAGCGGCCGAAAGCGGCCGCAAACGCGGCCATATTCGCCTATCACCCTCCTTGGTAATATGCCCCAGAGTTTCCCTACTTGCTTTCAGCTTATTTCCCACTCGGGTTGGTTTTCTGGAAAAGGCTTAACAGCCAAGCCACCAGATGCTCCTACCTCCTGGCAGAGGACAGCACGCCATAATAAGCGAGCCCTGTCTGGCAAGCAAGGATTTCACTTGCCTCCTGCGTCCTGATTGGCAAAGTTTCTTGTTTTTCAAAAACAAACTCCTAAAGTGAGGGAGGAAGGGCCCAATTACGAGCCTTGCGGTCTGTGGACCACCAGAATTCTGGTGGTGCGCCGGTGCAGCCACTGCAGCCACTGCCGCACCAACAGTCTGACCGTCCCATTACGACTGTTCCCTGGAGATGGCACGGCAGTCCTGAGGTCACAGTATGCTTGACGTGACTGCCATGGTCCTGCCAAGCATATTACGAGATTCCTCTACGCCAGGGTTTCATGGCGGTACCACCTCTATGAAAACCCTGGCAGGGAGGAAACAAAGAGGTCCCCACAAGGCCCCCTGTTCCTCCACCGCATTTGGATGCAGACAGGGTGGCATAACATGTGCCACACTGTGTGCATGCACATTCGTTCCGGCACGCATGGACTTACTTTCAAGTCCATGCCGCCCAGGAAACTTGTGTGGTCAAATTGCGGTGCCTTTTAAAAGGCACCGCCACCTTTGTAAGGGAGATCGCCACACCGCCTGCCAGGTCACTTAAAAGTGGTAATCTGGCGGGTGGGTGGCATCGCCTTTGGCGGAGCAGCGCTGCGCCAAAAGTTGTAATCAGGGCCTAAGTGTTTTTGGAAAACATAAAAACAATGACCTGGTGCCCAGGGAGTTTTCTTGCAGCACAATAAGATCATTATTTGATATCCCTGCCTGAGACCATGATGACTCAGTCCTGTGCAGGAAAATCTAGTGACGTTCATCTCACACAGGATACTATGGCTTTTGCAGCCCAGTGACATGGGCTTTCAGATCAAAACTTTCCACTGGCAGAATCAGTTGAGTCTCTGCTGGTGGTAACCATGTGGTTCCCGCATTTTGAAAATGGGCGAGAGGACTGTGAGTTTGGTGGGGTGAGGTGGAATTTTTTGCTGCACACGCAGGCCTCTGTAATGGTAAGTAAGTTGACTCAATGGTTTGTGTTGCATTGTGCCACACAAGGGCCCACGCAAAACCTTCGGTAATAAACCCCAAAGGACCGAGGACCAGGGACGTGTCCTGAGATCCACTTGGCACATCAGTCATGGAATAAATGCAAAGTGAGGGATATCCTATGCTCTTATATATCCGACCATCCTTGCATAAGTTCTGCAGTGCCACTTATGTAAATACTCTAGATGTGGTGTCTGTTATTGACACATTTTCTCCCAGTGAAAAACATATCTAAGATCCTGTCTAATACTTCTATGACTTCCTATTAACCTTGGAATTTTTACCGTGAATTTCAATTTTTTTTTACTAAAAGCTAAACTCTTACTGCCTTACCTAACTATAACTTCACAATAAACTTTCTTTCTGTAGTGAATATATATGATTTACTGGCGTCGCCAGTAGGTAGTATAGCTAGGACCATGTTTCCATAGGAAAAGGGCTTTTTGACTTGCCTATATCTTTGGCACCATTTGACGAATCAACACGAAACTTTCTGACTCTGACTTTGGCTTGCTTTTTTCCCTCTGGTTTTTCCCCCTCGTCACCCCTGCTGAAGAGATACCCCATCACCCTCCTATATCCTTTCCCACTCAAGTGTTTTCCCGCCTCCCAGAGGTTTAGCCCCACTGCAGCACTATTTAAGGGGGGCCGCTATCCAGCAACGCGCATCGGGGCACACCAAAGGCGAGCATGTCTGCGTCCGTCTGCACCTGGACTGTGCCTAGCACCAGGGACCCTGGTTCTTGGACCCTACACTGCTATGATGCAGCACCCTCCTTGTCCTCAACCCTGGATGCTACGCCACCTGCCATCTAGCTCCACCAAAGAAGATCCAGGGACCCTTCACCTGTCAGAATTGCAGCCACACCTTTACCTACGTATACACGCAAGCTCCTCTAGCTGCCAAGCCGACCAACAGCACACCAGACCGGCTCAACTGCATCCTCCTCAACGTGCGAACCCTCAACAAACATGCCACAGAAATCTGGGACCTCCTAGATGTCACCTCTCCTGACATCCCTTTGTTCACGGAAACCTAGACTAACTCCTGCTCTGCACTAGACATTGCCAAATACATCCCGATGACTACAAAATCACCAGCAAGGACCGCCCGACCGCCTAGGAGGAGGTATCACCGTCGTCCACAAGAACACCCTCCAACTGACCATGCACTCTAGTGACCCAGCGACGCCCATGGACCACCTCCACTTCCAGTTCCAGACCAACCCCAACACCACACTCTGTGGCACCCTGGTCTATAGGCCCCCGGACCCTGACCGCCCTTCACCGACACCATCGTAGACCTCATCGCACCCCATGCCCTCGTATCCACTGACTTCATCCTACTTGGAGACCTCAACTTCCACATGGACAAACCCAGTGACCAGTGTACTACCGCCCTACTGGAGAACCTCAGAAACATTGGACTCAAGCAGCTAGTCACCGCAACAACCCACACAGCTGGACACACGCTCAACTCCGTCTTCTCCATCAGCGAGAACATCAGCTACAGCCCCACCACCTAACTCACCTGGACCGACCACCACTGCGTGCATCTCACCTTCCCATGCCCACCGTAGACCACCACCCTCACCGCCCCTCTGTCGCAGAGGATCAAGGCCACCAAAGAACTTCTTATCAACTCCCTCAACCAGGCAACCAACACTCCAAGAAAGCCAGCTGGTTTACTCCCGCCCTCCACGAGGCCAGACACACCTGCAGATGACTCGAGAAGAGATGGAGGAACAATAAAACCCCAGAAACCCACGCTACAGTCAAAGCCGCTGTCAACGCACAACACCTCTTCCTCAAAATCACAAAGAAAATGACCCTCCAAAACAGAATCAGCGCTAATGCACAAAACAACAAAAAACTCTTTGCCATCATCAAGGAGGTCGCCAGACCCAGCAGTGAGACCACAGGTGCCTCTGCCTCCCAAGACCTCTGCAACAAACTTGGCACCTTCTTCCACCACAAAATCAGGCAGATCTACGACACCTTCGACGCCCTAGACCCTGCCACTATGCCCGACACCACCGCTCGCAACCACGCTGCACCCCAACAGACAGTGCTCTGCTGAACCCTGCTCACAATATAGGACATACTCAAGACCATGAAGAGCATTCACTCAGGAGCCCCGTTGGATCCTTGCCTGTACCACATCTTCCTCAAGGCAGCTGCCGCATTCGCCCCCAGCTTCGTCGCACAATCAACTGCTCTATCGAAATCGCAACCTTCCTGATGACTGGAAACACGCTGAGATCAACTCCCTGCTGAAGAAGTTGTCAGACTGACTGACCTCAAGAACTTCAGACCCATCTCCCTCCTCCCCATCCCAGCCAAGGTCATGGAGAAGGCCATCAACACCCAACTCTCCATGTTCATATAAGTGAACCACATCCTGGACACCTCCCAATCCAGTTTCCGAAGAAACCACAACACGGAGACCACGCTCATCATCACAACTGAAGACATCCGCTCCCTCCTCAACCGGGCTGAGACTGCAGCCCTCATCCATCTGGACCTCCTGGCCACCTTCGACACTGTCTCCCACCGCACCCTAATCACGAGACTCTACGACACTATCATCCATGACAAGGCACTGGACTGGATCCACCTCTTCCTCACCGGCCAGACTCAGCAAGTCAAACTACCCCCATTCCTCTCAGAACACTCAGAGATCAGCTGTGGAGTACCCCAGTATTCCTCTTCAACGTCTACATGGCCCCCCTCGCAGCCATTTTTAGAAGCCACAGACTCAACATTGTCTCTTATGCTGACAACACCCAGCTGATCCTCTCCCTTACCAACAGTGGAATGAAGGCCATTACCACCTGGATGAAAGATAGCTGCCTCAAGCTCAACTCAGACAAGACCAAATAACTCATCCTGGGAACCACCCCATCAGCCTGGGATGACTCCTGGTGGCCAGCCGCTCTGGGTCCTCCCCACCATGACGGACCACACATACAACCTTGGCATCATACTGGAATCTTCACTCACAAAGAACCGCCAAATTAACACTGTTTCCTCAGCCTGCTTCTACCCACTCCGCCTACTCCGTAAGACATTCAGATGGATCCCCACAGAATTTAGAAAGACGGTCACCCACACTCATCACCAGCAGACTCGACTACGGCAATGCAGTCTACGCCTGTGCCACCTAGAAACAGCTCAAGAAACTACAGAACGTCCAAAACACCGCAGCCAGAATAGTTCTCAACATCCCCTGCTGCAGCCTCATGATGCAATTCCTCCAACAACTCGACTGGCTCCCAGTCAACAAGAGAATCACCTTCAAGCTCCTCATACATGACTACAAAACTCTTCATGACAAAGGACCAGCATACCTGAACCACTGACTCGCATTCCACGCTCCACCCAATTCGCCCTAACCTCCGTCCCCAGGATCCACAAGACCAAAAAGTTCTTACTCCTACCTTGCCGCCAAGACTTGGAACACCCTGCCCCTCCACCTCAGACAATTCACGTTGCTGTCCCAGTTCAAGAAGGACCTCAAGACCTGGCTCTTCGAATTATCCTACACCCAGAGGGCCCAGCAGCCACCCCACCCAGCACATTGAGACCCTCACTAGTGAGTAGCAGCACTTTACAAGCCCCTGATTGGTTGATTGAAATGTATATACTAACCTACTGCAGAAGGTAAATTAGTATACTAGGTACACTACTACTTAGTGAAACTGATTCGGACATATAACATGTGAGTGGTTGTGTGACTATGTATCCTTATGTGTATGGGTGTGTGAGTGGCTGCATGGGTGTATAAGTGGGTGTGTGGGTAGGTGTGTGGGTAACTGAGAAGCTGTGTGAGTAGCTGTATTGGTGAGTGAGTGAGTGTGTCAGTGGTTGTATAGGTGAGTGAGCAGCAGTGTGAGTGGCTCAATAGGTAGGTAAGTGGCATGAAAGTAGTGACTGTATGGGTGAGTCGATGTTTGAATGGCTGTATGAGTGAATGACTGGGTGTGTGAGGGGCTGTATGGGTGAGTGAGTGGCTGCTTGAGTGGGTGTTTGGTCAAGTGTGTTGGTGTGTGAGTGGCTGTATTGTAGAGTGAGTGTGTGAATGGCTGTATGGGCGAGTGAACGGATGTGTGAGTGCTTCTATGAATGTGTGAATGGGTATGTAAGTGATTGTATGGATGTGTGAGTAATTGTATGGTTGAGTCAGTGGCTGTGTTGAGAGGCTGTATGGGTGAGGGAGTGGGTGTGTGAGTGACTGTGTAGGGGAATAAGTGGGTGTGTGAGTAGCTGTATGGCTGAGTGTGTGGCTATGTGAGTGACTGGTTGTATGAGTAGCTGTATGGGTGAGTAAATCGTTGTGTGAGTGGCAGAATGAGTGAGTGAGTATGTGAGTGGCTCTATGGAGCAGTGAGTGGGTGTGTGAGTACTGGTATGGGTCTGTAAACGGGTATGGAAGTGGTTGTGTGGGTGTATGAGTGAGCATATGAGAGGTTGTATGGGGGTGTGAGTGGGTGTGTGTATTGTTCTGTGGATGATATCAGTGATGCCATTTGAGATGTCATCAGTGATGTCCCTGATCATGTCTGAATGATGTAATATGCGAGATCATAAGCAGCGCTTTGCAGGGGCGTAAGTTATAGCTAGCTCAGGTAACTATAACTGCTGAATTTCACTGTTTTTGAACAAGTGAAATCTGAGCCTAACTATAATGTCCGTGTAACAATAGGTTTTTTTCAGTGAATTTCTAAGGCTTTTTAATTCTATTCCTAACTATAATGACCCTGTAACCTTTGGTTTTTTAAGTGAATTTCTAAGGATTTTTATTTTTTTCCCTAGCTATAACATCCCTGTTACCTTTGGTTTTTTCAGTGAATTTATATTATATTTTAACTAATAGTCACGTTTGCAGAGCGGTGGAGAAAATGTGCGGGCATCCAACCAGCTCTCAGGAATCCAGCTGTGTTGGACTAGAGGTAACAGGAGGGTTTCTGGGCCCCTAAGAACCCTCAACATCCAAGAGGACTTCATACCACAACCAGCAGTGCACCAGAAGGTGCTTTTGCAGACACAGGGCAGGAAACACACAGGGCAGGAAGCAGGAAGCATACGGCTCCCAGCCTCCCGATAAGCAATCACAACACTGCAACACGGCATTTTGATTGGTCTGAGCGCTGTGGATCGGCGCTCAGCCAGAGAATGGGAGTCTGGGCATGTCCTTCATGCAGGCTGTAACCCTGCTTTCATGGAGAACTTACAAAGTGAGCATTGCGGTTTAATCGACCTGAGAGTGCCGGCCAAGCCATCATGTGCACTAGGAGTGGGCAAACCACTCCTCCCCTGCCCTGCCCTGCCCTGCTCTGTGAGCAGAGCAGCCTGCCCCGCCCCAACTGAGCAAGGACATAAAAATAAAATGATTATAATAGTGAGGTATTATCATTTTATTTTTACCTTTTTGTCCTTCTCAGTGGGTCAACACCTTAGCGGAGGAGCTGCCACTGTTGGCTCCTACACTCTTCGCGTTGTATTTAGCAGATCTACCCAAACTTTTACAGCCTACACTATCATTTTCACCAAACATAGGAGACTCCACATCCCTGGTCTCCTTTATGTGGATGATTTGATAATTTTAGATGTTACTCCGATTGGCCTCAAAAGGAAACTGGAGGATACTATTGAGAAAAAAAATGATTTAGTAGTGAATTTTGTTAAGACTAAAATTATGGCATTTGGCAAAAAGAAAGTGGGGAAGGGATGGGTTATTGGGAATGCGCCAGTTGAGAAAGTGTTACAATATAATCATCTGGGGAGGAGTTTTACTAAATCTCTTTCCTGGAGTTTGCACTTTGATATATAATCCTGCTCAACCATTAGTGGCTTAAGCAAATGTAAAATTGATTATGGTGGTTCTTAACTTCACCCAGTCCATGCTGCGTTTAGGACCATAATTCTCCCACTGAGATCTGGGCCTAAATCCATTGTTTTTTTGCTCCCCGTGCCATTCCAGTTTGAACCCAGCCATATGCAAATCAGTCGACCCAATGGGAACAGTCCAGCCCGAACTGCCAGGCCAGGTTCTCCCTGGACTGAAAACAAGAATCCTAGGACCGGTTTCAGGGTTTCATCCCTCATCAGCCAGGATAGATTGACTCCAGGGGCATGGAGAGCACGGGACCTACGTCTGGGCATACCCGTCCCACTCTGGGTGATAAATGCAAAGAGACAATTGATGGACAGAATGCAGAACAATGCCATACATTCACCCCAGTACAAAGATCTGGGCCTAAATCCATAGTTGTTTTGCTACCCATGCCATTCCTGTTTCAATAAAGAATGGATTTAGGCCCAGATAAAGGCGTAGTACCGAAACGCGTCTGCCAGTCCTGGGAGGCTCTACACATTAAAAACACTTTCTTATGAAGCTGAAGACCTGGCTCTTCATATAAGCACCTTGGGGACCACAAACCAACACACCTCCAGAAGCGCCTGGATACCCTCTTGCTGATTAGAGTGCTATACAAATCAATATAACATAACATAACATTACAAGCTACTGGTTATGTGCATTCATTTCACAGCCTTCCCTAAGCCTGGTCATCTGATCCCAGATCTAAGCTGGTGCTAGGCCTGCTTGCCTTGGCCTTTCGTGCCCTACATTGCTATGTGGAGAATCCAGATTAGATTGGACAGCATAGTCCTTACTGTCTTGCTTAGGCCATTGTCCAACCAGTCTTACTTTTCCAAATTTCTCAAAACTAGTGTCCCTAGTCCAGTCCATTTACCGCAGTTCAATGGCACCACGCGTCCTATTCTTTTTAGATGGGTACACCACGTTGCTTGTTGGGAAATCTCAGATTCAAACCCCTAACATTATTTATTAAGCAACGCCCCTGCCTGTGTGCTTTACATAGTAGTAGATCAATCACTCTGCCATTGGTAATAGTTACGATAAATGCTGTCATACAGTATAAAGTCCGGAGAGAGATCGTTTTGTGTGCCTTGTGAAGACTGGTTACCAGCAATCTTTTTATCTAAGAAGAACAAATGGGACCTAACTATGACTGGATGTAGATCACTGTATTACAGCATCTATCATGGGCTATAACACAATGCCATTCACTGTTAGAAAAAAATATCCTCATGGTGTCGGTACTCAAGCCCACCACCCTATATCATTACCAATGATTTATATTATCCGCTTAACAACTGGTTCAAGTCCATCGCAATGCCTCAGCAGTGCAGTGGATGCCAACAAGTTGTCCACCGCAGTGCTCAAATAAGTCCTTCTGGTACACCACAAGAATTTTCATTTTACAAAAACAAAGTTGGGCAGCAAAGGAAAAGCATGTTTTGCGTCCCATGTTTGCTATTTTTATAGGTCTGGCATTAGCCAAGATGTTTTGATATTACTAAAATTATATGTATAATATATTTACTCACAGGGGCTTCCAGCCACCTCTCTTCATCCATTGGTTTGTTGCTGTGTTGTTCCCATTTTGCTTCCACCCACTACAGCATACAGCATAGACCAATGGGTCAGCCTACTTTAGGCACTGGTTAACTTCACTTTGAATAACAGTATTTTGCTCCTTCACAATGAGAACATCTGAACACAAGGTAGTTCCCTTCAGTGCCAAACCCGTAAGCTTTGAAATTATACATGTGTATTGAAAAGTGGACAATTCTTCAGAACATGTTTATTCTGCACTAAACTTCAATGGATCTTTAGTAAACTTGCACGGGGATAACCTCATGGGTGATTAGCCGCACTCTACAAATCCGAGTTGATTGATTGATTGATAGAAACTTTGCCCAGGAAGAAAATCAGCCTTTTTCATGTTTATTTTGGGCACTTGTAACACTTTTTAAAAATGTGTTTCCTTCTTTATTACTTTCCTTCTTTCTTGCTTTCTTTCTATGTTCTCTTCTTGCCTCCTTTCTGTTCATTTATCTTCTCTCGTTCATTCTTTCTTTTTTCCTTTATTCCTTATTTCCTGCTTTTGTTCTTTCTTTCTTTCTTTCTTTCTTTCCTTTTTTTCTTTCTTTCCATCTTTCTTGCTTTCTTTCATTCCTTCTTTCTTTCTTTATTGTTTTTTCCTTCTATCCTGCTTGCTTTCCTTATTTCTTTTCTGCTTTCTTTTCTTTTCCTTCCTTTTTTCTTTCTTTCTGTCTTTCTTATTCTTTTTCTTTCCACTTTTCCTTCTTATGTTTCCATCTTTCCTACTTTCTTTCTACCTTTCCCTTCGTTCTTCCCTTTTTCTTTCCATCTTTCCTCGTTTCCTTCCTATTTCCTATCTTTCTTTCCTTCTTTCTTTCCTTCCTTCTCTCCTTTTTTCTTTCTTTATTTCTTTCCTTCCATATTTCTGTCTTTCTATCCTTTTTTCATTCTTTATTGATCCTTCTTTCTTTCATTGGTACTCATTTTCTTTCCTTCCTTCTTTCTTTCCTTTTTCTTTTCATGTTTCCTTCCTTATTTCCACATTTCTTTATTTTCTTTTTCTTTCCATTCTTGCTTCCTTGTTTCTTTCCTGCCTTCTTACATGCTTCCTTGCTTTCTTTCCTTCCTTCTTTCATTTCTATTCTTTCTTTCTTTCTTTAATTACTTCCTGCCTGCTTTGTTTGTTTGTTTCTTTATTTGTTTTTTTGTTTGTGTTAGAATTGGGGGTCTCTGGTTGGCATAGGTATGCACTTGTGACAAACAGGGACCCTCTCCCCTAGTCAGGGCAAGGGACTTACTCCTAAAAATAACCCCTGCTCACCCTCTAGGTAGTGTGGCGCGAGCAGACAAGGCTAAACTTCAGGGCGTTAGTAGTTAAGCATTTATGATCACATACAGTAACCTATGAATACCATAAATGGACACCAGGCGGAGTTATATGTAAAAAAAATAGGTATTTTATATGAATTCTTTAAGCAGACTTATTACAAGACCATAATAACGTTTTTCAACATGAGCCACAAGATTGTCTAGGCAAAGCGTTCTTTAAATAATTGCGTAGTTCTTTTAGTTGTGCGCGTGGCGCACTCTTGTCCGACTCCTCGCACTGTACCCACCAGACCAACTGGTACTATCCGGGCGTTGCAGACTTCTGGGTCCATGGCGTGCGCACAGGGGGCACGAACTGGGGCACAGTACTTTGTAAGGAGAGAAGTCCAGCTTAAACGGGCACACCGGATGTGGCGGAGGACGGGGCGCAGGTCGGCCTCTTGATGCGGTGATCCCGGCTGAAGCGGCGTCCTGGGGACGATGCGGAGAGCGGGGGCAATGGGGCAATGAGGCGGACGAGGTGGATCCTCTGGGACGCTGAGGGCGTTGCGGCATTCAAGCCGTACCTTCGGGTCTGCGGGGGAGCTGGGTTGCAAGGTGGACAGGCGCGGCACGGGGCTTCCAGTACAGGACGTGCGGGAGGCTCGCAGCGTGCGGCGCAGCCCTCGGGACTTCGGAGTGCGAAGCGGGGCGGCCTGGTACGTCTCGTACGAACGGGCCGTCCGGGGCTTTAAACAGCACTCGGGTCGGATTCCGGCGGGAGGGGTGAGATGTGCGCAGTGCGATGCGAAGCGGGCGAGGTGACTGAGTGCGGGCGACACAGCGAGGCGTACGATGAGCGGCTCTAACTCGAGCAGGGCTCACACGAGGCGGGGGCGGCCAGGCACAAGCGTCACGGCCCAAGGAGGGGGCGAGGCGCACTGGGAATCACGGCTCCAGCGAGGGAGGAAGGCAGCAGACCAGCAGCAGACAGCAAAGGCAGGATAAGAGCCCAATGGTTCTGGGGCTCAGTTCAGGGGGCAAGCTCGCTTCCAAGCCCTTGGAGATCGTTTCTTTAGGAATGCACAAGTAGATTCAAAAGTCTTTCTCAGTCTTTTCCTCTCCTTCTTGCAGCAAGGCACCCACCACAGGCCAGTCTCCCAGATCAGAGACAGTAGTCCTTCATGCAGCTTTCCCAGGTCCTTCTCTTCGGGCAGAGTTTCTTCTTGGCCCAAACAGGATCTGATTTCTTAGGAGCAGGGCTCCTACTTTTATACACAAAATCCTTTGTTCTTTCAGGCCAGGGGGGCCTTTGCCTAATCCAGTCCAGTTCCTGTGCACTTTGTTTTGGGCAGCTCTGGCTTTTCTTTCAGTGAGCGGGGCAGGGACATAAGACTCTTCGCAGGAGGTGGAGCCAGCATTGTGGTGACAAGTACAGTCCAGGAGAACTCTGTTGAAAGTCTCCCCCTCTCTCTTCACAAGGTGCAGGGAAGAGACATCAGACACTCCCCAGGGGGCGGAGCCAGCATTGAGGTGGCAGAGCACAGCCCTATTCAGAGTCAAGGGGCACTCCCTCCACCCATCCTGGTGTAATCTCTCTATTCACCACCTGTCAGCTCCAGCCTGTCTCCTGGAATTCCCCAGCCCTGTCACACACAGAAACCAGACAGCAGATACACATCAGAGCAGAGGCGGGCTGAAATGGTTAGGCAAGCAAATACTAACTTTCTAAAAGTGGTATTTGCAAACACAGAACATTAAAATACACTTTACTAAAATATGTATTTTATTATTCTGAGTTCAGGCATATCAAACTCGAATTTCTACCATGTTCCCTGAGCCTGCTAGGATAATAGAGTGTAATCATTCCAGCAGCCCATTCTGGCCTATGAGAACAGGTAGCCTTACAATAGTGAAAAACGAAAATGGCTGTAATTCACTATTAGGACATGCCACACACATCAGGGCTTGTCCTACCTTATACTTACAATGCACCCTGCCCTTGGGCCTACCATAGGGGTGACTAATATGAAGTTAAGGGAAGGTTTAGGGACTGGCAAGGGGGTGCCCTTGCCCAGTCAGCATGACAGTACCAGACTGCACGCAGGTTCTGCAATGGCAAACCTTAGACACATTTTACAAGGCTGCTCCTGTGGGTGGCACAACCAGTGCTGCAGGCCCACTAGCAGCATTTGGATCTACAAGTCCTGGCACTCCTGGTGCACTTTACTGGGGTCTGACAGTAACCAAATAAGCCAGTCATGGAATTCAATTAATGTATACATTTTACAGTAGGGAGAGCATATGCACGTTAGCACTGGTCAGCAGTGGTAAAGTGCCCAGAGTCATTAAACCAACAAAAACAGGTCAGAGAGAATATTGGAGGAAGGCAAAATGCTCAGGGATGACCCTGCAGAAAGGGCCAAGACCAACAGTTTTTTTTTTCTTACCTTGTTTCTTTTTTCTTTCCCTCTTATTTTCCTCTTTCTTTCTTTCCTTTCTTTTCTTTCCATTCTTTTCTTTCCCTCTTTCCATTCTTTCTTTCTTTCCGTATTTCCATCTTTCTATCCTTTCTTTCATTCTTTTTTGCTTTTTTAATGCTTTCTTGCTTTCTTTCATGCTTTCTAAATTCTTGCTTTCTTTCTAGCCTTCTTGTCTTTTTTCTTGCCTTCCTTCTTGCCCTCTTTCAAAAAGGCAAGATGCTTCATCCATTTGTCTGCAGTAGTGTCCTTAACATTTTCTCCAACCCACTTATACTAAAAGTGTTTTGCCCTTAGCCAATGTGTTTTTTTAGATTGGTGAAAATCTGGCAGCTTCCCAATCAATAAAGTTTTGCAAAAAGCTTGGCAAAACAAAATAGGCCTATTAATGTGCATTGCAAAGCACACAGAACTAACAGTTAACAAAGTGAAATTAACTATGATTGGTACTTGGTGGGCCCCATAGCACCAATATGTGTGGGTCAATGTCTCCTTTCCTGCTGCACCTCTCTCAAGTGGATCCCTGATTGGGAAGACCTCTCCCCCGGTCAGTGATCCCCAAGCAGGGTCCACCCACTAGATATTGGATGAAAACAGGGAGCATATGAAGCAAGTATGGTCTTTGAATGGTGCCTCGTTTCCTTAATTCCAATTGTGGGTACTAGGTCCTGCCACATAAGTGGGGTATTTGTTATATTGGAGCAGTTTGTGTGAGAACAGTGGGTGGTAGAAATGTTGTGGATCCCACAGAATCTGGAACTTTTGCTCACAGCAATGTGAGGAAAATGTGTGTTCTTAGCCAAACGTTGCTGTTTGCATTGCATTCTGGGTAAGAAAAATGCAGTGGGATCCACACAAGTTACTCCACCCTGGACTACCCATGGTGTCCAGTTGCCAGAAATGTCTGAGTTTAGTAGGGCTCCTTGGATGGTAGCCGGGGCGGGGCTCAAATACTGTTGTTACTCTCATTGCAAAAATAGGTTGAATTTAATGGTGAAAACATGATGTCTCCATGTTGCATTTTGAGGCCTTTCCTGTCATGGAAGCTACGCCCAGTCACACAAGTGGGGCATCTTTGTTTTCAAAGAAGTGTGGAAATGCTGGGTGGTATAAATTATGTGGATCCCCACAGATTCTGGAAAAGTCCCTCACAGAAATATGAAGAAAATGCATAATTTTGGCCAAAGTTTGAGGTTTGCAGAGAATTCTAGGTAAGAAAATGTAATGGGACCCCTGCAAATCATACCACCAGGGCCAGACTGGGAATGCAAACCGGCCCTGGCAATTCATTTGGACCGTCTGCGGGGAGGTTGGGGGTTGGGGGGAGGTGCGTATGAAAAATACTGAGCTGCTTTTGTTACTGGGTGTCGATATTGCAGCTATGCTGCAAACTCGGCCCCGTAACAAAAGTGCCCCCCACCCCACCAAGGGATCCAAAACTGGCTCCCACCCTGGCGGCCCACCTTGGAAATGCCAGTGCCCGGTACGGCCAGTCTGGCACTGCACACCATCGCAGACTCCCCTGTGTGTTTAATGTAGGAAGCTGGCTCTTTATATGATATACCAAAGTAAGGTATATCGTGAAAAGAATCCAAGGGTACCCTTATGAGTGGACAGGGGTTGCTCTAGCAATCCCATGGTTCTCTTCTAGGGGAAGTGGGGTCAAGCAGCCTTAGGCTTATTAGAGAGGAGTGTTAGACATCTGCAAATACATAGTCAATAAATGATACATACAACTCAATAAGGAGATCCACACCAATTTATCAGACATATCTTTATATATGTTTTAGGAACCAGAATCAATACGATCAGGTAAGTAAGATTTTCAAGAGAAATACTTTTGCGTTTAAAAAGTCGACACAGTGCACTTTTCTGAAGCTGCAATGTTATCTCATGGGAGGAAAACCAAGTACAGCATTCAGATACCGTACAGCAACTTACAAGACCAATCTCCTGGACTTCAAGTGAGTATTGGGCAACATCCAAGGTTGCGCCAGCAGGTCAACTCCAGTGGTACTAGGGTGTCTGAGTTCAGTAGTGCAATACAGCGTCGGGTGCCCAAGATTAGGCAATGGGGATCGGTCTTCGTGAAAAGAGGCTGCAAGTTTTGACTGGGAGGTCAGTCAGGTTGAACCAACATGAAGGTTCCAGACTTGCGATGCTTGGGGATGTGGAGACACTGGTGGTCCTCGTCTCCACAGGGTCTTTGGGGTGTCGGGATTCTTCATTCAGGAGCACTCACGGATGATGGAGCCTGCAAACAGAGGTTGCAGGCAACTTTGGGGAGTTCACGGGGTGGACCGAAAGTGGACTCAGTCTCTTGAGGGCTTACGGACCACGCTAACACTGCTGGCCCACTTTGACATGGGCTGAGGGGCTCAGGTGCAGGGGAGTGCAGAGTAGTAGCCAATGGGGCACCTTCCCTTGGGGTCACTGTGCCCCCTATATGACCATTTCCTCTGGGAAGTGGGAATAACCCTGTCCCAGTAATCGTAAATTTACCATCACCAAGATGGTTAATTCAGAAAAGTCACCTCCACTTTAGGTAGCTCACCTTAGGGTGGTACTGGCTTGAGGGTGGATACGCCTATCTGACTAGCTACATTTTCCACCTGTCCATGTGCCAAAGAGCCCTGGACAAACTGGTCAGCTTTTTCTCCAGTGAGAGAAGCCAGATTCACAAACCAAAGGTGGTGGGCTCTTTGAAGCTCCCTGCCTTAGAATCCAAATCTGCAGGTCCTCCTTTGGGAGGGGGTGTGAGCACCCTCTGCCCAAGCAGGCTTGGTTTGGTTTCTGGCCTCCTGAGAGCAAAAGCCCTCACCCTTGGGTGGCAGAAACTTGTCTCTGGTGGCAAGCTGGCGAAAACCTCAAAGGTGCCCTGTGTGTGCATGTATCAAAAAATCCAACATTGGCATCAGTGTGTGTTTATGAATACGAGATGTTTGATACCAAACATACATATTTTCAGTAAAGCCATCATGTAGCTGGGGAACTCATTTTCACCAGTGTCATGCACATTTACTCAAAATGGCTTCCCCCTTCACTTGTACTGGCAGCAATAGAGCTGACTAACACAGGGTCATATCTGCTCATGCAGATAGGTCCCCACATGTAGTACAGTGCACCCTGCCTTTGACTGTAAAGCCTGCAATAGGAGTGACAGACCTATACTGCACGCAGTGTCTGCAGGCATGGCACACAGGGATGTGTGCCATGTCATGTATTCACTTTTGTCAAGATACGCAGCCTGTAGTAGCAGTCTATATGTGTTTGGTGAGGGGTCTTTTAGGGTGGCGTAAGATGCTCTGCAGCCTTTGAGGACCCTCCTTAGCCTCCTTGCCCTAGGTACTATGGGGTACCTTGTACCCAGAGTACTAAAGGTATTGCCAATTGAGAAAACAATTGTTCCATTTTGGGAAAGAGATCTGGCACTTGGGACCTGGTTAGCAAGAACCTAGTGCACTTACTGTTGAAATCACATGAAATACCAGGTAACAAATGGGGGTGACCATGTCAGAAAGGGGCACTTTAGTACATATAATTTTAGAAAGTCTGGGTTTAGTAGGTTTCCCTGTGTGGTAGCTGAGCCTGGGCTCAAATTGTACAGCTACCCACATCTCCAAAATGGATCTATTTTGATGGCAAAAATGTGATACCTCCATGCTGCCCTTTAAGGCCTTTCCTGGCCCTGGCACTAGGCACAGACAAATTAAGGAGGGATTATTTTTTGGGAGAGAAATGTGGGAACGCATAGAGACCGGGGTCTCCGTGGATTTCAGAACCTTCTTTCACAGAAATGTGAAGAAAATATGTGATTTTATCCTTAGTCTGAGGTTTGGAGGGCATTCTCAGTAACAAAACCTTTTAGGATCTATATAGGTCATACCACACTGGACTCCCTTGGATGTCGAGATTTCAGAAATGTCTTTGTTTAGTGGGTTCTCCCGGAGTTTCTATCTGAATACCATTGCTACCCACATCGCACAAGTGGATCTATTGTCGTAGCAGAAATTTGATCCTTTCATGTTGCATTTTGTGACTTTTACTGCTGCTTGCCCACACAACCTGGGTAACTATTTTATTGAGACATTTGGGAATACAGAATAGGTGAACATTTTTTATCAACGATTACATTTTGGCTTCAAAATGTAAGCCTGTGTGCAAGAAAAAACACATTTTGCATAGCGCAATCTGAATCACATAATAATATAGGTAAGCCCAAATTTAGCATCGTACAAATCACCACTAGTCTTTAATCCAGTATTTTGGGTACATTTCAACAATACAAGGTTTCCTTCATACCCATTTTCCATTCATTAGATTTTACGATATGAATTGAAGCATAGTCGGTACACAATGAAAAATCATTATAAAATACAGCTTGGTTGTTGGCTCTGAGTACCGTCTGAATAACCAACAAAAACGATATATGTCTGCGTGTGATGAATTTAATGGTATATTACGTTTGTAAACTGGGCATTGGGCAAAAAATTACTGATGAAAACGTCAGACATTTCTGTTTTTTTCTAATTGTTTACATTTTGTTTGCTTTCAATAATTTGTTCATTTGGATAAATTGAGAGCAAAGTGCACTGATGAAGCCTTGTGTCATTAGGAAATTTGTCTCATTTTGAGAAATGTATATTTTTCTGAGTTCACCAATGGTTTTCACTCTTGTCTCCACTAGGAAAAATGCACTACCACTTACAAAATGGAATAAGGATGGTTAAAAGATGATTTTTTTAATAACTCTTAGTTCTTGAAAGCTAGGAAGAGGGTGATTTTTAGCATAGGAATTTCTTTTTCATCAAATTTTTTTATCTGCTTTCTTGCGCACCACTTTTTCTAAATAACGTTTCTTATGTTGGCTAATTTCTCGGTTATCTAATGAGAATCCACAAACCGTGTTATCTTTAGGATCCCCAATATGTTAGGGGAAGACTGCAAATGGGACTGACTACCATTTGTGGATTAAGGTCATGAAGGTTTAATCGTGAAGTGCCTTAATAAGAAAAAAATGCTCAACGCTGGGGCGGGAAAGATCAGCACCTGAGAGGCGAGTAGGGAAGTTAAGCTATTGTCTGTTGTGAAGTGCTTTCTCACAGTCTACCACTAGATGGCAGCAGAGTTATAGCTACAATCAATTACATTGAATGCTAATTCACTTTGTTGGCTTAACATTTGATACCGTCGTTGCTAACACTGATGCGAGATATGGACATAAACTGTGCGATCTTTGGCTGTGTCAGTTAGGAAGTTTCCATGGCCGTGCTTTACCTACACATTGAAGTTAAATCGTGTTATTTACCTTTTCCTTCAAACCCTTTGCAATGTAGACTATTTACCAGAGGCACCTAGAACGACCACATCCCATACAATAAATGAAATAAAGTGTGAGATCTCAGAGTAAAAGTAGGCGGTCTCATAGTCTGTCAAACAACAGAAAAGTAACTAGACTAGAAACTAAAGTGACTAGACTCCGAAAACAGGGAGTAAACACAGGAAGCAACAGGGACAGGGGTAAAGTCGGAAATCTAAAAAAGAAAACTAGGAATGAGAGCGGTTGTTAGGAACAGAAAGAAGGCGCAGGCCTCGGGGCCACAGAGGGATTGGGACGGGCGAGTGAAGCGAAGAATTGTTGTGAGGGGAATTGAGCAGAGCCTGGCCTGGCGCCCGAGGCTCTCCCTTGCAGGGCGGGACGAGCATTTCAAGAATGCAGCAATACCGGAAATATCAGTAGCCTCCTTGCACGCGCCCTGGTTTCACTGGCTCTCGCTGCACACTCACGGAGCTGCAGCTCCATGCGCCGTATACACTCTTCTTGGTTCTTGCACTTCACGGGTGCCCCCTGCACAAGCAGGAGCTAACTGAACAAGCACGAGACTCTGGGGCATATTTACAAGCCCCTATCGCCATGGGAACGTCACTTTTTGTGACGTGTCCGTGTTCATTGGGGCTTCGCCTTATTTACAAGGCAGCGTTAAGCCACTTAACGTGGCTTAGCGGAGCCTTGTAAATAAGGCCCCCTTTCATGCTATGCTTAGCGTGAAGCACTGGCGTAACGAAACGTGAGGGGGCCCCCCTATAGGGGCCCCCTCCGGACTCAATCAGGGGCACTCCGGCCAGAGTACTGTGCTAAGGGGGACCCCTGCAGATTGGGGCCCCCGCTCTGCAGGGGCTGCAGCGGCCTGTGTTACGCCACTGGCGTGAAGGGGTGGGCTGTGTGTGTTGAGGTGGAACGCCCACCCCTACACCCATTGATTTGGACGCTGTCCCCTATTTACAAGGGTGGCGTAAATAGGAGCCAGCACCAAAATTTAGACCAGGAAAACCTGGTCTTAACTTGGGGAAACGAGGAGAAATGCTTTATTTATCCTCTTTTTACAAAACGAAACGCTTTGGATTGTTTATGTGTAGGAAGGTGACCCTTCCTGCACATAAACAGTCTTTAAAAAAAATGAAATCTTTTAACTTCCATGTGTGCTGCATTAAGCAGCACACATGGAAGTGACAAAATGACATGTCAAGATTATTTATGTGCAGGAAGGGGTACCTTTCTGGACATAAAAAATCTTCCCCTGCACACAGACACCCTTGCACTTTGGTGCAAGGGTGTATGCGTTGGCGCTACACTGCTAAGTGTAGCGCCAACGCAGGGGGAAACGCAAGGCTGCATCATATTCTTCTAAATATGGTGCAGCCTTGCGTTTCTGAAGTGGCGGAGTGAGGCGTGAAGCCATGACGGCTAATGCCTCACTCCGCCACTTCTTTATAAATATCCCCCTTTCTCTATTCAAATTAAGCGCACTCGCCCTGTACCCCTGGCAGGCACTCCACGCACATGCAGTAGAATCCTGTAGACATCGCCCTGTGTGCGTGGACTAATTCCTGCGTAGCAATTATAACTCAAGTGGCCAATGGTCAGTCCTATATTTCATCCTCATTTTCAGTCAACTCTTGCAGGTTTCCTGGTTTGCAGTCTGGTGCATTTCAATAGAAAGTTCAAGTCGGACCAGAGTTTCAGTGTCAGAAATTCTAAGTGAGTTGTGTGATCTAGTGAAGAAACTTACTTCGCAACCAGTGTCAATCCCTCCACTGTCAGGAACACGCCTTGCACAGTCATCCAGATAACCCTGCACGTGCAAGAGGCTGCCAGAACACCCAGGGCTCCACCTTCACACTAAGGGCACCTCTCTCCACAGGACACGCACTCACGATTCAGAACACGTCTGAAAGCGTCTGCAGGGCCCTCCATACAATCAGGCTCTCCATACAGCCAAGGGCGTGTCTTCAGGGCCCATCATGGATGCACAGGGACCTCCATACAACCAAGGGACCTCACTGTACTCTCCAAACCTGTGGCTCTCCCTGCACACAAAGGGCACTCTTGGCAGACATGGATTTATGCCCTTCATACAGAGCCCAGAAGCACTGGGGTAGCTAGACCCATTGCCACCCGCGGTGATCCCTGAGTTTGCCGCCCGGTGCAGGGAACAGTGGGAGGGGGAGGCCGATGGTTGCCAGGCGATTTGTTCCGGGGTGGGGGGGGGGGGGGAAGTGGGGTTGACAGACAACTGGTTCTCGTGGGGGACTTGCTCACCTCCACCGCCCCCAAAAAGAGTGCCACCCGGGTCGGACCACCTTTCATTTCATTTCATTTCAAAATCTTTATTTCGGCATATATGCCATAAAAGAAAAACAGTGCACACATTACTTGCATTACATCAAATAAAACATATCTCTACATTAAAACACTGATACATAAACACATTGATAAAAAGTAGAATCATTAAAAGAAAAGTACAATCCATATTTGAAAACAATAATAAGGGAGCAGTACGTTCATATGTTATAGGATGGACCACTACATTGGATCAACAATTCAGATCAGTTACAATTGATGCCCCATCTTTTTCCTTTGATAAAAAATAGAAAGTAGAAATCTACTAACACTAAATATTATCTGTTGTGACGTATTAGTAGTTAGGATTCTCAGAGCCTGTGAACATGACCTCAAGCCTAATAAGAGGCATATTGGTTTGATCCATCTCTTCCTTGCCTGCACATACGAGGGGCAGAAGAAAAGGATATGCTGTTCATTTTCAATCTGTTCATGTTCACACATGGGACAAATTTCGTCCAATGTTTGAGACGATGTATCACGACTCCTAGCCCAACGTGCCAAAGTTGTTTTGATTAAAAGGTTTCCATACCTAAATTTTAAAAATAATGTTTTGGCAAGTGGGGGCTCTATTTCATCCATAAAAATTTCATAAAGGGGTTCGTCCTTAAAACTTAAGAATTTTGAGATTATGGTCCCACTAGCTGAATTACTTATTGTTCTATTCCCTATAAAGGTCCAGAATGCCCTTTTTAAAATTAATTTGGGATTATCGGGTAGTTGCTCGGGATTCTCCCAGAAATGTCTTAATCCTATACAACTCAACCAGGTCTTAACATGCCTTAGCCATGGGGTAGCACTTTGGGGGTCAAGCGCAATAATTTCTTTTAACCCGTCTCTATAGTCTTGGAGTTCAGGGACGTGCCATAGTCTAACCCATAGCATTAGGGGTCGAATCAGGACTAGATGATCTGTTCTTTTAAAATTCAGGTCCAGTTCCAAGGGTACAAGTGGAGTACCTCTTGGGACCCTCACCAAACTTCGCATAAAGTTGTTATCTGATACTCTAAAGGTATCTTTGGCTCCGGGGCCCCATATTTCAGCTCCGTAAAGGGCTGATGACTGAACCTTGAATTTAAATAGTTCCATAACTGGGGACACTGCTTTACTAGTACTTTGACTGTGTTCTTTAAGGATTGGTCTAACATTCTGGGCAAAGATTAATTTACTTTTGTCCATTTGCGCTTTCCAATTGAACTTGGAGTCTAGTGTCACCCCTAAATAAGAAAAATGGGGAACTGAATCCAACCTTGCTCCATTTAATGTTAAACAACCTTTCTCCCGTTTTATAGGGTTTAGAGACATACATTTAGTTTTCGTTCCATTAATCTCCAACCCCTTAGAACTGCAATAATCATTAAAAGTGTCCAGTAGGGACTGTAATCCATTTTTTGTTTGGGATATCAAAATTGTATCGTCAGCAAAAAGTAAGGAAGTTACCTTTTCGCCATTGAGCTTTGGTGAGTCATTTTTGCAACCTTTTAAAAAAGAGGGAATATCATTTACAAACAATGAAAAAAGCGTGGGAGCCAGGACACAGCCCTGACGAACTCCACGTTCGATGGGTATTTTTTGTGTTAACTCACCATTTGGACCCCATCTAATTCTAGCAAAATTCCCTTCATGCAACTCTTTAATCTGAGTAACAAGGTTGTTTGGCATACCAGCTGCGCTCAAGGTTTTCCATAAGAGATTTCGGGGCACCAGATCAAACGCTGCCCTTAAATCAACAAAGGCAACATATAAGTGGCACCTTTTGATCTCTACGTACTTCCAATAGAGGCAGCAAAATCTAAAAATTTGGTCTATAGTGCTGACTTTTGATCTGAATCCAGCTTGGTATTTAGTTAAAATTTCATTTTCATCCAACCAATCACACACACGTAATAAAATGTGCCGTGAATACATTTTCTGTAGGATGTCCATTAAGCTTATTGGTCGATAGTTACTAGGGTCCATCCTATCGCCTTTTTTAAAAATTAAGACAATTTCCGCTCCCTTCCAGCTTTCTGGAAATTCTAAAGAGCAAGATAATGTATTGCACAGATAGTTAATATAGGGTGCCCATATTCCTAGGTCATGCTTGTATAGGTCCCCCGGGATCTTGTCCAGACCAGGGGCTTTCCCTGATTTGATTTGGGATATTGCCAGCTCGGTTTCCCCTAAGGTAAAGATTAAAGGATCTGTTCGATAATCGTGGGTCTCCACAATCGTGTCCATTTGAGGATCATCATATTTTTTGTACAAACTCGTGAAATGATCGACCCAGGTTTTCTCATCCAAAAAAACATCCTTCACCACCCTACCTGCTTGATTACCATTTGCGACCAGCCTCCAGAACGCCACGTTGTCGCGTGATCTGGCGGCTAGCAACAAATCAGCCCATTTATCTTCATCCCATCTTGACTTTGAAGCCCTTTGGATTGCCTTATACTTATTCCTAGCTCTTCTGACAGTTCTTGGTGATTTAGTTTTTATTGCCATTAGCATTTCCCTCTTTGATTCCCTACATGATCTGTCATACCATGGTTTACCATGGGACAGGTTCTGGGTCTTTTGCTGGTTTTTTTTTGGCATTTTAGTTACTAATAATCTTAGGTCAGCAAAAAATTTCTGATGTAACGACATGAAGGACACTCTAAATTCCTCCTCGGATTTTGTCACTAAGGGGGGTCCGAGAATCTCAGCGAAAAGAAAATATATTTCGCTGAGGATGTTGCTATTGTCCAGTATAAGCGGCCATTTCAGAGATCTTCTATTATTGCTAATATGGATCTCAGAATTATCAGCACTATTGCCCTCATTTGGAAATTGCTGAGCTGTATCACTAAACAATAGGGCATCCAGGGTCAGTATCAGGGGGAAATGGTCACTCTCAAACCGTTCCCCAACTTCAAGATCAATAAGATACATCCAGAGAGGTATTGAGGTGATCACAAAATCTAGGTTGTTTTTGTAGTTATTCCTGGTGAAAGTTGGTTTCCTGGAACTATCGGACGGTAACCGTCCGTTGCAGGCCCTAAGAGTGTGGTCCGAGCATAGGCTAATCATTTGAAGACCCTGTTTTGAACATTTAACCGATTTAACATTTTCAAGCGTGGGAATATTATTCACTTGGTCCTCTTCTCCAAAGATTTCGCTAAGCCCCACAACTGGCTCAAAATTACAATTAAAATCTCCTGCCAGGATAACAAAATCTTCTCTGGGGTCTAGACCACTCAAAAAGCAATCCAAATTTGAAATGGTTGGGGATTCTCTTGATAAGGGTAGAGGCCTATTATAAACATTTACTAGAATTAAGTTCTTCCCATTTGCCAATGTAATGTTTAGAGCTAGTAAGTCGGCAGAGTTCAAATCGATCTTCACAATCTTCACCCTTAAGGTTATTTTCACCCACAGCAGGAGACCCCCCGACGGCCTACCTCTATTGGATGGTATTGCATCTATACCGTATGTCTTGTAGCCCACCCTGTGCGGCATCTCCAGTGACCATGTTTCTTGAAGTAAACAAAGATCAAATGACTCTATGAAGATTGCCCATTCTGGATCCCTCAGGTTTTTCGCAACTCCAGCAATGTTCCAACAGACCAGTTTAACAGGCAAATCTGGGGCAACGGACCTCTCAATGGGAGCCCGTAGCATTAATTCATGGCCATTAGGAACCACAGGTTGTATTTCCAAGGGTAAAGCCTCAAATAATTTCTTGTTACATAAAGTAGTTGTGAGTGGTACCTGTTCTTCTACAATATTCACATCATGTGTTGCATTTGCTTCACGGGGAACAATCTTATCCAACCCCAGGGGCACCGAATTATCCAATACAGCTAGTAAATTTTCAGTGTCCACAACACGAAAAAACACAGAATTAGTCAATACTTCAGAATTGTTAACAACACCCCCATCACCAATACTCAATGTTTCAAGCCCTTCACCACCCCTGGTCAACAACCATCAGTCGCAATCATCTAGACCACTGAAGATGTCAAACCTGTTAAAGGTTTCTAGTGGTGTAAAAGGCTTTAGATGGTCCATCCTTCTATTCTGAAAATTGCGCGATTTTTCTGATACATAATTCCATCCCAAAGGATCTGGTGCTGCCAGGGGAGGAGGGACATAGTATGAATTGCATGGATTCTGGGGTGTAAGTGGGTACCTGGCGTATTGACTACTACTATTATTCTGTGTAATGAAACAATTACTTGGTTGGTTTTGATGTATGTGTTGTAATGGTTGGTACTGGAGAAAATGGTTTTGAGATGGGTGGTACTGGGATGAAAATACCACCGATCTTGGGTAGAAGTATGTTAGCGGTTTAGGGATTATGGTGTTCTTTGGACCACCCGATTGCCAGTTTAGAATAAAATGGACAGCCGATGGATCCCTAAAATTCACGACTACCACATCACCATTGATGTCTTTCGGTCTGCCCCCTAACCATTGTAGCCGACGAACATGTACAATCTCACTGTTTATTTCATTTGTAATTGGCCTGTAGGAACTCAGCCAATGCATTATCTTGTTCTTAAGTTGTGTAAAACCCTCTTTCTTATTTTGTCCCAGGACAGGTACTCCTGTTAAAACAACCACATAGGGTACTGCTTCTGGCGGGAGTTCGGTCAGCGGTGTCTTTCTGGCTTCCCCACCCGTATATCTGGTTTCCCCCATCTCCCTAGTTGGATTCTTAGGAAGTTTACTAGGGATATTCTCGGTGGTTTTATTTACGGTGTTATTTAAGGGTTGATCATGCTTTTTTTGGTTCATTAAGGAGGGTAATTTGGGTGAGTTAGATTGAGCAGGTACTGTGGATACTGTAGGTACTATAGATGTAATACCCATAGAGCTAGAGGTTGATGGGAGAGGGGTAGGGATAACAGTAGGAATTGTAAGGGGTGGTTGGGCTGGTACTGGTAAGTTTGATGGTACATTTTTAGTTAATAAGCTAGATACCTTATTTGGTGCCTTATTTGGTATATCTATATGAGTAACATCTTTACCACCCAATGCATGCTCAATTTTGCATAGCCTACACTCTACTTCCATCAGCCTCTCCAGGATGGATGCAGAATAAGATTTAACTAAACTCTCTATGTTTAGTAATATAACATGTTCCTTAGCCTCAGTAGACACATCAGGGAACACATTAACATCCATATTATCCTCGTTTCCCTCAAAATTTACTAACAAATTTGTTTGGGGAGAAGGTGTAACAGGAGACCCCTCTATGTCAGCTTGAGGGATAGAACAATTAGTAATCTTTTTCCCAAATTCGGAGCAGCTCAGTTTCGATTGAATGGGATCCCCCCTTTTCCGCCTTTTCTTAGTAGGTGGTGGGCCATAAATTTTTTGCTGGGGTATGATTTTTTTCACCCTATTACACAGTTGTTTCACATTAGGCAAAACATTTTCCCCCGCCGTACGTTCACTACTGCTTTGAGAAGCTAATACTAGGCCATTCGGTTCCGTTCTTGGTGCCGTTTGTGACGTGAGCACTACCACACTCGTGTCCAAATGTTCACTGGCTAAATCATTGCTTGGTTCTTTGACTATTGCTTCATTGTCGATATCAATGGAGCAGGATGCAGGAAACGAGGTCAATGACACAGACCTAGACTTTATGCTTTCAATTGAGCGGCGACGATCCGCGCGTCTTTCCGCCAAAACAGATTCTCTGGAGACATCAGCGGAAGGTTTGGCAAAATAGTCGTCAAGGGTCCTGTTTACCAGTACACCCTGTTTATCGGACACTACTTGATCAGGGATCACAGTTGACATTTTTAACGCAAGGCTAGCAGAGTCAAGAAGCAAGCCTAACTGTTAACAGTACCTGGCACACAACGGGTCCTGCCCAGTCCGGTCTCATCGGCTCTCGGAGGATCTCAGAGGATCCGCCCTTAGTCCGGGCTTTGTCCCGGGATTGGTCCCGCGCACGCGTTCCGCTCACGCGTGCCCGAAACAGTTTTAATGACAAGAGGAGATTAGGAGGAGGAGTCCCGGGAAGAGGCTGCAGGTGTGCTGGGTGATGAACGCACAGCCTGTCGGACCTCGCAGTCCCGACTCCCTTACAGCCGCACTTCCAATCTGTACGGCGTCTCTCCACACCGGCGCTTCCCCTGGTCACAGGCAGTGGCTCCCAAAAGCAAAATAACAAGCACTCCTCTACGAGCGGCACCCGCGGAGCGGGGGCCGCGAGGAGTAATAAAGGGCGGTGATGGAAGGAGGAGTCCCGGGAAGAGGCTGCAGGTGTGCTGGGTGATGAACGCACAGCCTGTCGGACCTCGCAGTCCCGACTCCCTTACAGCCGCACTTCCAATCTGTACGGCGTCTCTCCACACCGGCGCTTCCCCTGGTCACAGGCAGTGGCTCCCAAAAGCAAAATAACAAGCACTCCTCTACGAGCGGCACCCGCGGAGCGGGGGCCGCGAGGAGTAATAAAGGGCGGTGATGGAAGGAGGAGTCCCGGGAAGAGGCTGCAGGTGTGCTGGGTGATGAACGCACAGCCTGTCGGACCTCGCAGTCCCGACTCCCTTACAGCCGCACTTCCAATCTGTACGGCGTCTCTCCACACCGGCGCTTCCCCTGGTCACAGGCAGTGGCTCCCAAAAGCAAAATAACAAGCACTCCTCTACGAGCGGCACCCGCGGAGCGGGGGCCGCGAGGAGTAATAAAGGGCGGTGATGGAAGGAGGAGTCCCGGGAAGAGGCTGCAGGTGTGCTGGGTGATGAACGCACAGCCTGTCGGACCTCGCAGTCCCGACTCCCTTACAGCCGCACTTCCAATCTGTACGGCGTCTCTCCACACCGGCGCTTCCCCTGGTCACAGGCAGTGGCTCCCAAAAGCAAAATAACAAGCACTCCTCTACGAGCGGCACCACCTTTCAGTTACGCCACTGCCCAGAAGCACTCCCCTGGAAGAGAATGGCACTAACTGAACATCCATGGAAATACCTTTTCAATCCAAGAGCACCCCTAAAAACTCAGACAGTTGCTTCACATCGAGGTTCACTACTTTCATAAGGAATGGAATTCACTATAAATCTGTGGGATTGCCAGAAAACCAATAGAGGTCCTTTCACATTCACAGAGAAAAGAGAGGGGAGGTGACTGAGCGTCAATTGCGCTAGGTGTGACAAAATGTAGATTTTACCAATCTTGTTAACAGCTCAAAGGATAAGGTTACTGGCACCCCACAATAATCAAGTTGGGTAATGTAAAACAAAACCACATTTAGAAACACACAAAGATTATATCCTGAGCTTAGATAAATACATCAATGAACAAATTCCAAGAGTTGTGAATTCTTCATATCTTCTTTTATTAGAGATGTTCTACTTCAAAAAACCACACTAGCCGTCGCCAACACGTGAAACCGGCAATGTAAATTCTATTCTCAACAGTATCTGGAATCCATCTTTGAAATCTGTAATTTTTCCCGTTATATGGAAACAGCTGCTGCTACTGCTGCGGTTAAAGAAGCCCAACGCGGACCCTGGGATACTCAGCAATTTTAGGCTCATCTCATTGCCACCTGCCCCTGCCAAGATCTTAGAAAAGCATGATTATCACCAACTGTCTTCATTGTGTAAGTTAATTTTCTGCTTCACGACACTCAATCTGGCTTTCGCGCAGGTTATAGCACAGAGATTGGAGGTGTCTGAGACCGTCAGAGAAGGTCCAGGACGACAGCGCATCCGCCATGGTGATAATGCTAGACCTGTCAGCAGCATTCAACATGGTAGCACATTCTACCTTGTTGAATAGATTAAGCCTTTTTGGCTTTCAGGGCCCTGTGCTATCATAGATGCAATATTTTTGTAAGGTCGTTCTCAGTAGGTCTTTCTTCACCCATTTTCACCTTCGCCCAAACCTCTGGTCTGTGGGGTGCCACAGGGCTCGGGCCTTAGTCTGCTGCTTTTCATTTTTTACTTGGTCCCTCTGGCCACTCTTATTGAGACCTGGGGAGTGAATGTTGTTTTGTATGCAGATGACACACAACTTGTGTTTTTGATTTGAGAACATTCTCAAGCACCCTTTCTCAATTTCAAAGAGTGGTTAAAAGGCATTGCCAATTGGATAGACCACAACGTTTTTAAATTGAACATGGATAAAACTGAGGTTTTTAGGGATAATGTTTGACCCCGACCTTTCAACCGCTACCCAAATGAGGCAGATCTCATTGCCCTGCTTCTTGAAGTTAAGATCAATCAGGAGCTATTGAATCTAGTTTCAGAAGAGATCCGAAAGATCATAAAGATCAAAGGAAAATATTTTTCCTTTGTCTGCATTTATATGTAAAAATGGAAAAATGCCAATAAATCGGTCTCGAAGACAAGTCTGGCGGAGTGCAGCCATGGAGAGGACTTATCAGATTTCATCTGAGTCAATACAAAGGTCGATGTTAAGGGGCCATTAGGCCTCCTTTTGTTTATTTAAGTATCCTGGCTTGAACCTATCCTGGTGAGAGCAGAGGTGCAGCGGCGGGATGCACACCTAAAAGAAATGAAGGGAAAACAAATGCACAAAGCTAATCACTTCACAGATACTTGAGAGGCATGCTTTTGACTTTGTTCAGCCCCTAGATCCAAGAGATATGCATGCCCACACATTAAACTTTAGTGTTAAATTATCTTCGGAGCCAGCTGCTTGCTGCACCTGTAGCCGGGCCGAAGACGGCTGCAATGCCAGAAACCGGTCCCCGGAAGCTTGTTTCCTTTCCAGTAAAGAATTGGCTTGGTAGTTTGGTCTGCCCTGTTCCCATGATGCACTGGGCCAGGGTCAGACTAATTTGCATATAGCCGGGTTCTGAACTGGGATGGTGTAGTGAGCTAAAAAACGGTGATGGATCAAGCCCTGATCTTTTGACTGGGTATGAGTGTTCTGTTTAACTCAGATGCTCTGTCCATCACCACCCCCTTTTCTGCACCTGTAGTGCAGCTGCTTTTTCCTGCTTCGTGCCTCTGAGTGTGCACGATATCGGTCTAATGACATCTGTAGTAAGTGTTGGAGGGTGCCAATAGAGTGTGGATGCCGTGCCTTAAACATTTTACAACATAAGGAGGGGGAGAGGGAGAATTGAGGTTGCCCCCTTGTTGCTTTCCTGTGTTTTTTCTTTGTGGACAGTTTTTTGTTTATGTTAATGCGCACACATAGCTGCCAAGGTTTCACATTGTTATGTGTAACATTTTCATAATTTGGCAACGTTGTTAAGGTCCTCTTTAAGACTGTGGTGGGGGCTTGCAGGACCAGTGCGACTTTCACATGGAGCTCTGCACAGCACTGTATTTACTGCAAAGTACTGCAGCATTTTCCCTTGGGGGAGGCATTTCTTTTAGTACTGCTAGGTCAGTGACAAGACAATATGCATGCGTACCAATGTCAAATGATGATTTTATCCAGTATAAAATATAATTCTTTCAACTCTACTCAAATAATATTGTTTTCCTTACTAATATGTGACCACCACGGAAAGTCATGCTATTCTCAATCCCTGATTTTTTTAGTTAGTTCTGGAGTTGCGTTTTCCTGGATAAAAAAAACGCTTCAATACCTCGTCATGGGTAGTAAGCGCTATATAAATGCAATTACAATACAATAAATCATGTGTAAATAAATGCATAGGAGCGTTACACAAGACAGCGAGGCTTACAAGGCCCTTCTTGGCTCACTATCTTATATTAGAAGGTTTACAATTTATTAACAGCAAGTAAGAAAAGGATCTCTTTGTTAAAAGCAGTTATCCATTTACCCATCTGCATAGATCTATCTGAACCTAAAACAACAAAGCGCGCATTGCCTTTTTAAACAAATGTGAATAAATACTAGCTGCAGCATCTTTTTTTTCCTCGCATCAAAATAAATATGGATAAATACTGAAA
Source organism: Lissotriton helveticus (assembly GCF_964261635.1). NCBI lineage: Eukaryota > Metazoa > Chordata > Amphibia > Caudata > Salamandridae > Lissotriton > Lissotriton helveticus. The sequence goes on from NC_136070.1 coordinate 648,256,884, forward strand.
AAATGACCCAAAAATAAATATGGATAAATACAGATGGAAATATTAAAAAAATAAATACCATAAAACCAGGAGCCCTAATCAAAATCAATGCCCTTGTGACATTGAGCTTGGATTACGCTAATAGCTTATATTTGGGTCTACCAGCTTTCCTGACTCATAGACTTCATTTGATACAGAATGCAGCTGCCAGGTTGATTCAACGGGTGCCCTTCCGTCATCACATCTAACCCCATTTGAAGCAGTTTCATTGGCTTAGGGTTGCCAAGAGGGTTCAGTTCAAAGCCTTGACATTGGCATTTAGAGCCAATAGGGGCAAAGGTCCACGATATCTGAGAAATAGGATTAGTCAGTACCATCAGGAGAGAGCCTTGAGATCTAATCATCTGCAACTTTTGCTCATCCTGAGGTTTGACAAGGTTTGTTGAGGCCGCAGGTCTTGCTCAGTACTGATGGCCAGACTTTGGAACACTTTGCCTATCCACCTTCCAATGACTGAGTCGAACACTGTTTCAGGAAAGATTTAAAAACCTGACTTTTTAATCCTATGTAGATATGAGGGGCCAGTCCTGTTCTTCAGTCTTTGCTTTTGATCGCCGGGATGCCTCCGTTCAGGTAACCGTGCACTATACAAATGCCTTTGATTGATTGATTGTTTGAAGGGGCGTACCGTGGGTGGTTGCATGGTTCCATGCAACCACCCAAGGTTTCTGACGCTAATCCTTATTTAAAAAAAAAATTAGACAAGGTTTAGCTTCAGAAAATAGCACCCATTACGGATGGGCGCCATGAAGGAGAAATTATTTTATTCCTCCTTTCTTTTCCGACTTTGCATGTGTGCTGCACTGTACAGCATATATACAAAGTGGGAAAAGGTTTAAAGTTAGTTTAAGCATAGTATTTTGAACTTCAAAGGGTATCCTTCCAGTACAAAACGTATGCTAGACTCAGAGACACCCTTGCACTATGGTGCATAGGGGTGTCCATGGTGCACGGCTGCACGTTTCTTCACCGTCTTTAGGGAGAGGGTAAGAAAGTGCCATATTTCTGTAAATGTGGTGCTCTCCTGCACGTGAGAAACTGGTAAATCTGGTTCCAAGTCTCTCTTCTGCCTCTGATCACAGTTGTCAGGTAGTAAAATGGTTGCGGATGGAATCCAATGAACATTCCTAGGCCCTCGATACATGTGGCCTGACCTGACCTGGCCTCGATACATGACATTCGTGCGCAAACTCCTTTTTGCACAGCAATCGGAATTGCAAGTTTTGAGGTCATTACCACATTCCCCGAAATGTTTTCCCAGGTAAATTTAATTTTATCAATCCAGCCTGGTAAATACCTGTCCATTAAAATTTTGGTCCAGACTGCATGGAAATCTGCCTGGTATGTCTCAATTTAAAGGGCTAAACTTGTGACAGGTGATAATTATTACATCTACTAAATTCCGACCCGCATGGTACCATAATTACCAGGTGTGATAATTATATCATTCCCAGCTGGATCATTTATTATTAGGTCCTTGCTGTACAAAGTGCTGGGAGGGGTTAAACTCAGGGATTTTGCAAAAGGTAAGGAAGGGAGTGTGGTTGGGGGTGGAACAAACATGAATAACCTCAACACTATGCATATTATGACAAACCTCTTCCGGCAAAAGGTTGAAAAAGGAAAAAAAGATTAGAGAAAGGAACAATGGAGAATTCTCGTTACAAATTATGCCAACCAGAAAAAACCTGCCTTTCCACTTTCCTATGTACGTTTGTCCCATGTGAGTTTCGAGTTACTGCACTTCCCCCATCAGGTTTCGACTCGGAGTTTCAACGCCTTCCTCAACCTGACCATGCACCATGTTTGACCTTTCACCAGTCTCACGACATTCTGTGTACCTTACACATTTCTTATGGGATGCCCAAATGCGATTCCTTAAATGCAATCGCAATTTGAGAATTCGCAAATATTTGCGAATTCTCAAATTGCAAGGGCCTTTGCCCTTCATGCATTCCAAAAGCAGATTTTGCGATCGCAAATGCCGATTTTTGCGATTTGCACCGTTTGCGATCCTTTGATGCATGTGCCTGTTAGTACCTTCATGTCTGCCTTTAAGGGAAGCACATTGAGAAATATTAGGCACTCCACCGCCATCTCCCAGATTGGGTCATCAGATGTCCTGGGCACCATACTTGCCAAAATGTATGCTCGCAACTTATGCTGCCCTGGCCTTGTGGTCTCCAATGATGTCCTTTGGTGGTGCAGTTGGGCACGAGTGCATACTTTCGATCTATAAATGGAGGGGTGCGCACGCACAGGTGGACAGAAGACGCACTCGCTCATGCTGGTCAGGGAAGAGGGGTTTTCTTCCTTAAGTCTTCCTGGGTCCCAACGCAAACCCACCACCAAAACAAAATGAAGAGCCACCTATGGGTCTCAACAGTTGTTGATGGCCGAATCATCAAAGGTCGGTCATGGTATTCTTCTAGCACCTCACCGGCACAGTGTTTCTTCTCCTGTTGGTCAAACTGCTGAACACAGGAGTTGTGTTTGTGCCAAGTCATCAAAGGCACTTCTGGGCTTGTATGTCAGAATGTCATCCACAAGAATATTGGCAAATTTTATATTGTTTCAAAATATAATTTTCCAAAATATCACAGAAGTGTAAACTTTCTATCGTCAACTCCAATGTTATGTTATGTTATGTATTTCTTAAGTGCAATGGTTACCCAAAGGTGTCCTGGCGCTGGCTGCTGCCCTCTGAACAGATGAAGACATGGGAACCTATGCACTGAAGAGCCAGGTTTTCAATCCTTTCCTAAACACCATAAGATTAGTGGCATTCCTAATATGGAAAAGGAGTTCGTTCAAGCCCTTGGGGCCCAGGTGGTGAAACTTGTCCCTCCCCAGTTGACTTTTTGAAGTCGGGTACTAGCACAAACTTAGCTCCTAGTGTGACGAGGGGTCTTTTAGGGACGTACCATTGAAATCGATGTTTCAAATGTTCTGGCCCTGTTCCTTGAAGGGCTTTAAAGACGGTGCACAAAGATTTAAATTGCACCCGTTGTCTAACTGGAAGCCAGTGCAGCCTTTTGATTTCCTTGGAAACAGATACAAATTTTGGTGTGCCGTTAAGCAGTCTAGCTGCCGCATTATAGAGAAGCTGAAGCTTATTAAAATGTTTCTTTTGAATATTCAGGTAGGGGAAACAACCATCACAACACAACTTTCACAACGCACTACCATTACAACGAAACTTTTACAACGCAAGATTCATTATAACACATGCTATTACAATGCATGCCATTACAACGCAGATGCTATTACAACGCATGCCATTACAATGTAAGTATGGGTAAGTATTTAATTTAAATAATATTAATTTAATTTTCATTTAATTTTCTAACATTAATGTAATTATTTTAATTTTTTAAATTTTAAAATAAAACTTTTTTAATAAAAATTAATTTACTTAAATACATTTTAATATTTTAATTAAATTTAATTTTAATGTAATTTTATTTTAATTTAAATATAAAGTAATTTACTTAAATACATTTCAAAATTTTAATTAAATATTATTTTATTTTAATTTAATTTTAATTACATTTAATTTAAATTGTAATTTAATTTACAAAAAATAATTATATTTTAATTACATTTAATATTATTTTTATTTTTATTTAATTTACTTAAATACATTTTAATATTTTAATTAAATTTAATTTTAATTTAATTTATTTGAATTAAACCCCCTGGAGTTAGACTAGTAATTTTAACCCCTACTCTATCCAACACTTACCCTACTATTACACCCCCCTGGAGTTAGAATAGTAATTTGAACCCCTACACTATCCATCTCTTACCCTACTATTACACACCCAGGAGTTAGAATAGTAAATTGAAATATATTAAATAAATTAATAAACATTTTTGTAATTAAATTAAAATTAAATTAATATTAATAAAATTAAATACTTACCTATACTTACGTTGTAATGGCATGCATTGTAATAGCATGCGTTGTAATGGATCTTGCGTTGTAAAAGTTGTGTTGTGATGCTATGCGTTGTGAATGTATGCGTTGTAACGTCATACATTCTTCAGGTAGAGGATGTTGTAATAATCCACCCTTGATAGAATGAGAGATGTTATGACTACATGTTGTCAGTCTTCCGGCTGGAATGGCATTATTTTCTTAATCATTTTAAGGAGGTGGAAGCTAGCAGATGCAACCGCATTTATCTGGTCCCAAAAGGGGAGTTTAGTGTCGACCATGAGACCCAGGTATTTTGCTTTCCTAGTTTGTTTAGGGAGTATGCCTAGTTCCAGAGCTTCTCTTATTTCTTCAGTGGATTTTATAAGGGCCGACTCTGTGATGTGTACTTTCCTAAACCCATACTGAGTGGTATCTAAAATGTTGTTTACCTAGAGGGGGCGCTGAGCTGAGTATTCATGGTCTTTTCTACCATTTTCATCTGCAGTGTAAGGCGAGGGATTGGCCGGTAATTATTAGGATCCTTAGGGTCGAGATTTCGTTTTTTTAACAATGGAAGAATGAATGCTATCTTCCATATTTTCAGAAAATGCCTAGACTCGAACATGGCATTAAATAAGGAAGTGAAAGAGGTGCAAATAGGTTCTAGGGCTTGTTTAATCACAAAACCTGGGCTGGGGTCATAGGGAGAGCCTGATCTGGGAGAGGCGATGAGATTTATAGTATCTTGCGCATCCAGAGGGGAGAACTTGTCCAGAGTGGGCCATGGGTCAATTAGTATTTTGGCCCCCACAGATGGCCCATCCGTCCCTCCTAGAGGAGAGAGTCTAAAAGACGAGAAAATAACCTGCACCTTCTGCAAAAAGATGTCGTCGTTCTTGACTACTCTGGATTTTCGGAGTGTCCAGGGTGGCCAATCTGGCTACGGTCCTAAAGAGTTCTTTAGTGTTGGTTTTGGCCAGTGCAATTTGGTCCGCGAAGAATGCTCTTTTTGTATTAAATAAGAGCCTTTTCTAGAGAGTGCGACTCTGTTTGTAGAGTTCTTTTTCTGCCTAATTGTATAGTCACATCAGGGCCACAGGAAATCCCCCGCCCCCACATTCCCCAAACGTGCAAAATAATACACAGACATCGTATTAGTTTGGGAAAAATTTGCTGCAGGTTTATTACATACAACATATGTAATGAAGGTGGGTAAACATTACGGGCGATCCCGGGCCGGCTGCATTCTCGCCACCTGCCCGCCTGTTGAGCCGAACAGCACAGTGGCGAACCACCCAACTGCTGTACTATTAGAATATAACTACTGACACGCCCCTTGCGGGGCGTGACTAGGCAAACCCCCGGTTGCACAGGCCCACAACCGCCCGAAGGACTACTGGGGCGCCGACACGAATTCCTGCACCTCCCATGAGGTTACAGGTTAGGCTCTGGCACTCCTATGTGCCCGCTGAAGTACATCGTTTGCACCTCTCATCTTCCGGATCGCCCAGTAACTCCGCTTAACTCCAACCTGCAACGATAAATAGACACATTAACAAACCTCCACAATTCCCTCATACAGACACTCTGGGTTAGATGTAAGGGAGGGAAAAGAGTGTCCCGACGAGCTCACGACGGCGTCCGGAGCGGCAAAGAGGCCCTCCAACGGGGTACTGGAACTTAAGTACCCATGGAGGCCCCTCCCAGCCACCCCGGACGTGAATCACCGCCAGCCGCCTCCTCCAACCAGAGAGGAGGTGAAGCTGAACATCCTGCTGGGGGCGGGACAGCCCTCAGAGACTAGTGGCCCGCCCTCTCTATGGCCACTGCGTGGCCTCGGGCAGGCGCATAGTCACATCAGGGCCACAGGAAATCCCCCGCCCCCACATTCCCCAAACGTGCAAAATAATACACAGACATCGTATTAGTTTGGGAAAAATTTGCTGCAGGTTTATTACATACAACATATGTAATGAAGGTGGGTAAACATTACGGGCGATCCCGGGCCGGCTGCATTCTCGCCACCTGCCCGCCTGTTGAGCCGAACAGCACAGTGGCGAACCACCCAACTGCTGTACTATTAGAATATAACTACTGACACGCCCCTTGCGGGGCGTGACTAGGCAAACCCCCGGTTGCACAGGCCCACAACCGCCCGAAGGACTACTGGGGCGCCGACACGAATTCCTGCACCTCCCATGAGGTTACAGGTTAGGCTCTGGCACTCCTATGTGCCCGCTGAAGTACATCGTTTGCACCTCTCATCTTCCGGATCGCCCAGTAACTCCGCCACAGCCTGTGCGGTGGTACCCGCTGCCGCACAGGCCCCCCCACCATTGCTGCCTTCACTACCTGCAACCTTTGCTCATGAGTGTTTCTTTTAAGTCCAGTAGGAAGAGGTCTAAGCCTACTGGCGTGAGGTGAACACCGTCATCCTCAAAATAACCCTTCACTTTGTCCTGAATCATTTCATGTTTGATAAAGCCTAGGCCTCTGCGCTGAGTGAACTTTTTCATGGCCGCATTGATCCGCCTCCTAGACCTCTCGATTGCCTCACAGGACTTAGCACCCCGCCAGGATCTCCTGGGCACTATTTCGGACCACCAGACCTCGCATTCCCTCAAAAGGCCACTGATGATGCCCAAGTCAGTCTTCATTTTAAGGAGAAGAGTGGATTTCCCCAAGTACGTAATGTCATTGCCACCCAGGTGGATTATCAAGTGGAGGGGAGGTGGTCCACCCCGGGCAAGGGCCTCCCGAAGTCGGAAGAGCAAGCTATGCCAGCGCATGCCCGGGAAACCCCACCACACACAGTCAATACTTGAGAAGGTGCTGGTCCACTTCCTGACCGCTGCCCATCGGGCCAATCTGTCGACCATGGAATGCCCCATGACCCAAATTCGTGAACCTGTCAAAGAAAGACGCAATATGTTCAAGGGTCTTTATTGAGTAAATCACAAGTAAAACAAATAACGCCACATCAAACACAGCAAACAAAGCCGAAATTTTACATCCTTATGTAGCACAATCAAGGCCTAATGTACCGTCTATAGCAAGACGATTCCCAGCGCCCTACAGACTGGACCTGAACTGGCTGCATGCCAGCGCGGAAGGCCGATGTGGCCGCCCCTATGCGGAAGGAATGGCTAGAAAATTTCTTCCCCTTTACTAACAGACCAGCCCTGTCCAGGCAGGCCAGCATGATTTTGTCCATCTGGTATTTAGTCAAGGGGCTCAAGTCAGCATGGACAAACAGGTAACCCGACCCAGCAGGCCGCATAGCCAAGAAGGCCCGTAGGACCGTTACCGGGCAGAAGCGAGGATCCCTAAGGGGGGAGAGCCTGATAACAGACCCCTTGCCAGCCTGATCAGTCTTGGACCGCCTGAGCGTGATGGACAACACATCCCCAAAAGCTATATCCCCCACTCCCAACGCATCTCCAGAGATATCTGTCTTAGAGCGGGCAACCAACTCGCAACTCCGGAAGGCCCCAAAGAATGCTAGACTGAAGGCTGCAGAAAACAAGGCCGCTTCATACTGGGAGTGCACAACTGCGCGCAACACTTGTAACATCGCCTGGAGAGATGGAAAATCAATGGGGGACCTGTCGTCCGGGACCCTTGGATCCTCCCGAGCCCACCCTTTCAGAGCTGCCCTAATCACAAAGGATTTGGCTGGATCACTCCCACCACACAACCTAGCCTCATGACTGATGGCCGCTAAATGGCCACAGACCCAAGAGTGGGACTTTTTCTGCTTCTTAGCCCATACAATGAATGCCTGAACCCTCCCCTCCAGCGCCAAAGCCTGCAAGCCTAAATCAGAGATGACTGATAGGAAAGTAGCACGTTGACTCGCATAGCGTTTCCTTGTCCCCAGCGCTAGAGATTTCTCTCCTAATTCTCTCAATTGCTGCTCCACTCCAAGATGTGCCAGAGCCTTGGTGCAAAGGGAGTCATCTCCTTTCTCGCCTGGGGGCATGCCGCCCGAAAACGGTCGAGCTGTAAACGAGAAAGAGCATCAGCTGCGACATTAATGACCCCCGCAATGTGCCTAGCTCTAAACTCAACATTGCAGCGCAAGCACCTGCTAGCCAATTCGCTGAGTAGAGACAGCACTAGCGGACAGCTGGCAGATAGACCATTGATTGCCTGCACGACCGCCATATTGTCCGACCAGAACAGAACCTTCCTGTTGGACAGGGTATCCGGCCACAGGTGTAGAGAAATCACAATGGGAAAGAGCTTCAGGACAGTAATGTTAGCAGTAATACCACGCCTGCGCCAAGCATTGGGCCATCCCTGCGCGCACCATAGCTCTCCCAGAATGGCACCAAATCCCTCGCGACCAGAAGCGTCCGTGTACATATTCAATTCCGGACTCTCCACCCAAGGGGACCTCCATATCACTGTACCATTAAAATCAGAGAGGAAATCATCCCACATTAGCAAATCTTTCTTCAGTGCAGAGGTCAATCTAACCAAGTGATACCGTCTGTGGACCCTGGCAGTAGCCCTGGCAAGGCGCCTCGCAAAAACTCTTCCCACCGGAATGACCCTGGCAGCGAAGTTCAGCTTGCCTAGAAGACTCTGAATGACCCCCAGAGGTGCCTTATCCCTACCTAGCAAAGCATGGATATCGTTCTTCAGACCCACAACCTTTTCTGCTGGGAGACGAGACACTCCCTGAACCGTGTCGAGCTCAATCCCCAGGAAGGTCAGCACTTGAGCAGGGCCCTCTGTCTTACCTGACGCCAGCGGCACACCTAAGCGACTAGCTAGGTCAATGAAAGAGTCAAGGCCCTCCTGACACTCCTGCGTGCCCTCCCTTCCAATAAAGAGGAAGTCGTCCAGGTAATGTGACACTGCTGACACTTTGTATTTTTCTGTGAGGGCCCACTGAAGGAAGGTGCTGAAAGCCTCAAAGAAGGCACAGGAGACAGCGCAACCCATTGGCATACACCTATCAAAGTAGAACCCCCCTCTCCACTTGAAACCCAGCAAATGCTGGCTGTCCGGGTGTACAGGTAATAAGCGGAAGGCTGCCTCAATGTCCGCCTTTGCTAGCCAGGCCCCCTCCCCAGCTCTCCTCACTAAGTCGATGGCCAAATCTAGGGAACAGTAGGAGACAGAACAGGCCGCTTCTGGAAGCCACGAATTGACAGAGTTCCCCTCTGGAAAAGACAAGTTATGAATCAGCCTGAAAGCCCCAGGTTCTTTCTTGGGGACTACCCCCAAGGGGGACACCACAAAGTCAGGAAGAGGGGGGGAAGGAAAAGGGCCCGCCACCCTCCCTAAGGCCACCTCCTTGCTAATCTTCTTGTCAACCACCTCGGGGAGCTCCCTGACCGATTTCTGGTTCTCTGCATCCCTGCTGACCTGGGGACCCTGATATGGGATTTTGAAACCGTCCAGGAAACCAGAAGTCAGGACCTCCTTATCCTTTTCATTGGGATAAGCTCGCAACAGGCGCAACAGGCTGTGGATGATGACTGGAGACGGGCCTTTTGAGCTAAGGGGGTGGGGGTCCCCACAAGGCAGTACAGTGACTGAACCCCCCTCTAGGGCGGTAGAAGCGGAAGGCAAAGCTGAGGGGGGGGACGCAGCAGGGGGGGCAGGGAGGTGGGATGGGATCTTGGGGTCATTATTTATCCTTATTGGCAGCGCTGGCTGAGGAAGACCGCTTCTCGCAGGAAGACTCTGGGTGGGAGCCACCACATTTGTTGCAAGCGTGTGAGAATCTACATGCTTTCCCCCAAGTGCAATTACCTGCGTTGTACAACCTGCAAGTGGAAGAGACATTCTTCTTGGCATACTGTCTGTTGAAACGGCCCCCCCCACGCCCTCCTCGAAAGGGCTGCCTGAAATTATTTTTCTTCTGAGAAAAGGACATATCACTTTCAGACTTCTTAACTTGGACAACGCTATTGGCACCACTCTCAGCTTTTCCTTTACCCATGTGTACGATCCACAGTCTAACTTCAATCTGGTCCCACTCTAGTTCTGGACAGACAGACATCTTTTTCCTGAACTCACAGTCATATGAGTACCACCCCATCCCGGAAGATGCTTCAGCTTCATTGGTTATGATACTATTATACTGGAATAAACCTTGCGCCTGATCAGGGAAGCGCTCTGTGATTACCGCTGCCAGAATGGCGAATGCCTGACGCCAGTTTTTTATTGTCTTTTCTGGCCATGACTGAAATCGCGCCTTCTTGACCTCCTCTTTGGAGCCCATTCTTGTCACATCCGACCCCTGCGCCCCCAACATCAACAGGGAAAAAATGTCTATAAACTCTCTACGCCATATGCCCTCCTTCGCTGCCTGCGGGACCAGCCAGGCTAGGGAACATTTGCCTGACAGGAGGGGCGCCATGGTCATCAATACTGTGGGCGCAGGTAGGGCAACCCCCAAAGTCGAGGAGGCCGCGAAAGTACTGAGTGCCATAGGGGGAGGAGCGGCCGAGGAAACCGCCTGTGTCAGGGCCGGGGCCACCGCGGGAGTAAGGGCATCCTGGGACACACTTGGGGCCAACGGCAGCACTTGGGTAGGAAGCGCTGAGGACACAATGATTGGAGGCGTGGTGTCAGGCAGGGCAACCACACCTGACAAAGGACTGGCAATGTCCCCCCCTTGAGCTGCAAGCCCACCCCACACCCGTGCCACGTCTGCCTCCCCAGCGGCGTGAAGTGGCGCCACAACTGACGGAGCTGCAGTCTGTGAGTGCATTAAATTAGGGGACTGCACAGGAGGCGCGCGCAGACCGGCTCTGATTTCCGACATGAACAATGCCAGCGAGTCTGTAATCTTACCCAGATCTTCCCGGGTAGCAAATTCCACAGTAGGCACCGCCGGGCGAGGGGGTGACGGAGGGCACACCCGGATCACCGCCGGGGGGATGCCGGGGCGTGCACAATGACATTCCTGACAGGGTCCGCTGCCCTGGTCTTAGTGGGGGGTTCTGCAGGGAAGTCCTTCACTGTCGGCTTCCTAGCGCGCTTAGGCCTCCCTGTGGCCGGGTCCTCTGCCACCTCTATTTCAGATATCTGTGGGGCGGGGGGCGGCCCGGGGGCTTTCGGGGGGTTGGCCAACAAAAGTTCACTGGCCCACGCCACCCCATTAGCTTTTATCATGTCCAACAAAACTTTCATCTGAGGGTCCTGAGAAGGTCCTAGACCCGAGTCATCAACCTGGGACGTCTGCGTAAAGAGCGATGGGGACCCCTGACTCTCCATGGTGCCTTCAAGTGTATCCTGAAAAAGAGATAACCATGAGCCACCATCTCCAACATCTTTGTCAAGAAAGCACACACGCCCCACCCAATGACTGGCCGCCCCCCCCAAACCGCCATGTATTCTCCCGCCAAGGGGGTAGAAATGGACGCTCGGTACCTGTTGGAAAACGAGAACGGATATCGCCGATATCTAGGTACATCCTTAGTACAGGCCCACTCTTATGACGTACATACCTCAACTGCTATTCCTGAGAAAGCTCACAAGGTCCGAACTGAGAGGGTGCCCCGGGATCCGCTTCAATGACTGAGTGCACTGTGTGAAACAAAGGAAAATAAAACACTGGACCTAACGCATTGTACCGGCCGTAACCGGAAAGCAAACGCCCATCACAACACTCAATTTGGACGATAGGCGTCTCCCCACCCCTCCCGTGCCCCACGGAAGGGCATTATCCTTTGATGAAAATGAAGTAGCGCCAACCTCTCTGTGTCGTACATACCTTGCGCTAGCACTGTGGGCGGGGGGGGGGGTTCGGGCTGAAGCTCTGAAAAGAGGAGGGGGCCAAGATGCGCAAAGCGAATTCGCGACAGAATCTGCAAAACAAAATTCGACAATGTCACCAAACGCCCTCGCCTTATGCATTAAAGGCCCCACACACCTTAAAGAAAATGAACGTTAGAACAGCGCTGTGCACAACCTGGGAGGAAACAACTCCTCACACTGAAGAACAGAATGAGGTCCCGCCCGAGCTTGGACCCACGCACCGTCATTGGGTGGGGCAGGGCGGGCAACTTACCACGTTACCAATGGCACGGTAAAGTAAGTGCCTAACCCAGGCGACCAAAGCAATTCCTAAAGGAAAACGCAACCTTCATACAAAACATAAATAATTACATACGCCGCTGACCATTCGCGGGGGCAGGCGGCTGCCAGACGCGGAAAATGCAATTCTTTCACTTCCAATACCTGAGTTCATTTCATTTTAAGCAGACACACATTTTGGCGTCAGCGCTGTGCACAACCTGGAAAGAAACAATTCTTCACACTGCAGAACAACATGAGGTCCGGCCCGATCTTGAACCCACGCACAGTGGCCTTACTCCCCAAAAGAAAGCATAGTTAGGACAGCGCTGTGCACAACCTGGATGTAACAACTCTTCATACTGAAGAACCAAATGAGGTCCAGCCTGATCTTGGACCCACGCACAGTGGCCTTACTCTCCAAAAGAAAAGCCTTGTTAGGGCCGCGCAGTGCACCACCTGGACGTAAACAATTCTACACACTAAATAACAATGAGGTCCAGCCTGATCTTGGACCCCCGCACCGTGGCCTTACGCCCCAAGAGAAAAGGAACGTTAGGACAGGGCTGAACAAATGAGGTCCACCCCGCTCTAGGACCCACGCACAGTCGTTGCTTGGGGCGGGGCTGGCAACTTACCACACTACCGTTGGCATGGGCAAAGTCAGCGCCTAACCCGGACGACCAGCGGCGCGCCGAAGCGGTTCCTAAAAGAAAACGAAACTTACACAATAAGCGTAAATAATTACATCGCCGCTGACACTGTGCGGGAGCAGGCTCCACCTGGACGCGGGGTACCCATGCTTTAGCCAGGTCGGGGGGGTGGGATTGGTAGGTGCTGGAAACAATCGCGTTAGATTAGGCACAAAATTGGGGCATACACAATAAATGCCAGAATACATAATTAGGCAACAGTCGATAGAGCGCAACTGCAGAATTGCTCAACACAACAAGAAGCGCTCGTCGGGTCCACGAACCCGCATGGACCGGAACTCATAAATAGACAGGCAAAACATGAATAGGCAACCGCAATTATTAACAGCCACTTATACCCGCAACAGTAACAGATTTTCACGTGAGGGGCGAGTGCCCAAGCCAGCCAAACCATAGACCGCCGAAATGGCCGCCCGATACTCCCCCGCCCCAAAATGGCCGCAGGGGCCGCCGGCAACCGGGTGGGGGGGGGGGAGGGGGGGGGCAGGCATGGGGTGGCGAAGGTATCAGAGTCCTCGGCTGCCAGGGCTAAGGAAACGGCCCATAGTTTAAATAACGTGCACCTGGGCCCCGCCACCGAGACGTTCCCCCCCCCCCCACCGCAAGGTTAAAGAAGCAAGCATCGCCCCTGCGCCGCCATGTGAGGGAGATAGAACGGGGATCAGACAAAGCTCCGGGTAGCATGGCATGGGGACACGTCTCCAACACGGCCGCGATGGCCGTGGCGGGGCCAAAGAATCAGGCCGGCCGCGAAAACCCCATCCGCCGAATGGGGCACGGAAACGGAGACCATCTCGGGGAACCGGACGTCCCCCCCCCACAGCAGCCCACGCTAATGGGCCGCCTCGCCAGACTCACGACTCCCACAGAGGGAGCAGGCGGCGGAAAAGGGGGGGGAAAATAGGCCAAGGCCAAAGCCTCGCTCACCTCAAGTGTCCCAAAAGAGTGTCCCGACGAGCTCACGACGGTGTCCGGAGCGGCAAAGAGGCCCTCCAACGGGGTACTGGAACTTAAGTACCCATGGAGGCCCCTCCCAGCCGCCCCGGACGTGAATCACCGCCAGCCGCCTCCTCCAACCAGAGAGGAGGTGAAGCTGAACATCCTGCTGGGGGCGGGACAGCCCTCAGAGACTAGTGGCCCGCCCTCTCTATGGCCACTGCGTGGCCTCGGGCAGGCGCATTCTGTTCTCCAATTGCGTTCCAAGTGCTTACAGGCAAGTTTTTGTTTCCTTAATTCTTCAGAGTACCAAGGGGCTGTTCGTTGAAAACGTTCAGGAGACAATTTTTTCACCTGGGCTAATTTTTTACAAGCTGTCTCTATCCACTCTGTACAGCAGTTGGTGGCTTATTCCACCTCTGTGGGCAATGAATAGGCTGTTGCCGTAAGATGGTCTTCTAGCTCTGTGCCCTTCATTTTATTCCAGGCTCTTGTTTCTATCTGCTTCTTGGAGGCTCCCAATCGATGGTGTTGGTCAGGAGGGGCCAACTCAAACTGAATTGCGATGTGATCGGTCCAAGCAAGTGGCAGCTACCCAATATATCCTCCCTCTAAGCCAGCGGCGGCTCCTCTGTAATGGCAGGGGATCATCGCCCCACTGGCTTAGGGCCAGCAGCTGAAAAATAAAACAATATTTTACTATTCTTTTCTTTTTCAGCTGCTGGGTGGGCCAGCATGTACAAGGTAAGGGCGCGGCGGAGCCATGGGAGGGGGAGAAGAAGTGGTAGATGTGCACACTGACATGCACACTTCAGTTTCTCCAACCCAGCTGTGTTATACAGCCAGGTTGGAGACACAGCACAGACTTCTTGTGCCTGAGCGAGTATTAATCCAGCCTGCTCAGGCCAATCCCCACACTGCTCTCATGCTTGAGAGCAGCACTGGGATTGGATGAGGAGTCATGATGCTGTCCCAGGGACTGCTGGGACTAGGAACTTGCAGCAGATAAGTGCGAGGCAGCCGGCGGCACCAGGTATGAGTTTAATTTTTTTTTACATTTTAACTCCAGGCTGCTCGCTCAGCCCACGCATTTCTGACAGACTCTTCACGCCCATCACACCCCCTCCACCCGCCACGCTGGGAATTATCTGTGTCGGCCACCACTGCTCTAAACTGGTCCCCTTAGCAGGCGCACATACTATGCTTTCCATCCGCGCAGCAAGCTACAAGTAGTGCGCACCGCAAAGGATTCTACTGCATCCATAAAATGCTGCCTTGGAGCTTTTGAGAGCTTTTGAAGTACCAGTCGTGATGCAGCTGCACTTCTTTTTGGCTTTGGAAATGCTAATAGAGGACGTGTAAACACTTGGGGCCTCATTTATGAAAAGTGACGCTTTGCTGCTTGCTACTTTTCATTGCGCCCTCCTTGCGACACCAATGATGCGTCATATTTACAGTATGACGCATCGTGTCGCAAGGAGTTACAGATACGTCAGTATTTCTGACGTATCTGTAGGCGCAAAAGTGACGCATTGCTGGAGTGTGTCACAAAAGTGACGCAACTCCAGCAATGTGTCTTTTCACATGGGGCAAGCCCCATGTGAAAGGGCCTGCGTCAGTCTTACGCCTGCTATGAGGCAGGCGTAAGATTTTGACGCATTTGAGTCCTAGAAGTGGCGCAGTGAAATCTCATAGATTTCACTGCGTCACTTCCATGACCCTTTCTTGAATCAATACGCCCCCCTTGCATACATTATACCGGGCACAGGTATAATGTGGCGCAGGGGTTTACAAAGTGACGCATCTACCTAGATGCGTCACTTTGTAAATATGGGGCAACAAGGCGCATTTTTTACGCCACTGGTGCATCACAAAAAATGACGCACCAGTGGCGTAACAGTGACGCACGGCCTCATAAATGAGGCCGCTATGAAGGTTTGTCCTAAGGCAGCAAGCGAGCAGCCCAAACGCTGTTACTGCAACATAGAGTCCAGACTGCAACATCCCTATGCTCACCCTCATTGAACATGAAAGTGACAATTTCTAGTTTCCTTAGAATGCTTTTGAAGGTGGGGCATGCTTTCACCATTCAGGACAGCCAAGTGTGACACTTCAGAGGCAGAAACTGTATGGCTAAATGAGAGGCATCAGTTTTGGACGGTCATGCCAGGTTTAAACAAACAGCATTGATAGGCCTTTGTATTTTCACTGCTGAAACCTTTCTTGTTTTAAATAGCACCATATCTATTTTTTGTTGTTGTTGCAGTTTTATATAGCACAAACTCGACCCGAAGGTATCAGAGCGCTTTCCATGAGCACCAGTTGCATTACAGACCAACACAATCATTTTTAGGCCCAGAATCACAGGATGTTTGAGCCTCCCGCCAGACTTGCCCCTGGTTCCCCAGCTTCAAAGTTGGCCGCTCTAGCCGCTAAGCCACATCCTTGCTATAAATTGTGCAGGAGGTGCCATGCCCCAGGACTGCTCATGTATAAAGCGTGGTTCAAAAAGTCTCTGATTTGCAGTGTGGCAAATTTTCATAGCTGTGGCCACAAAAAAAAGCAAAAGTAAATGATAGGTTATACAGAGTAGTTCCGCTTCCCTGTTTCCTTACAGCCTGCAAATGCTTGGAAAAACTGTAAGCTTCTGAATCCATTGTAGCTGTCTTTGTAATTTTAATGAACCTGACAAAGCTGGGAGTGGAACACTAGATGCTTCTAATTAAGTGTTTTTTTTTAAATGTATGTATGATGGCTGCTAAATGTTGCCCACTGTGCTGGGTATGTATGGTGTCAAACCAGTGGTAAACACCATAGGCCTGACTGGTTTGCTGGGAAAAGTTGTGCTCAATGCCACACAGTCTAATCTGTTTATTAAAAAGAGTAATGGCAATGGGCCTTGGTTATTTATTGTGAAAAGCATTTATTAAAGCTAATAGGCTTTAGCCTGTAGGCAGGCATTTCACAGATTACAGTAATAGGCAATGGAATTGGGATTAGGTGACTCACTTGAACAAACTGTGGGGAAAGAATATTTACACTATGTTAGTCCTTATTGGTCCCTCTTAGGAGAAATTGATATATTTATTTACAACTGTAATTTTGTACATATTTTTAATTTTGATGCGATATACCTGATGGTTGACGTATAGGAAAGCTTATGCGAAATACAGTTGGCCTGACTCTATTACAGTGACAAGCTAGAGACAAAAGCTATAGGTCTGATTGGTTAATCTGGAAAAGTCATCTCATATCTCATAGGTCTGATCTGCTACTTAAGGGAAGTTCCGACAAAGGCAGTAGACTGGATTTTTTAAATTATGAAACACATGTTAAAGCCAATAAGCCTTTAAGAGTGGATTGTTATTGCACCCTTTTAAAATCTGCTTTGCAGACATATTTTCCTACATGAAATTTCACAGGTTACGGTGTTTAGGCAAGGATTTTAGTGTTTATAACCCCCTTTGACAATCCTAGGGGACTAAGATTTGCACGGAATTAATCCTTGATGGATTATTTTCGGAAGGCCGGAGTGGCTTCGTTCTCTGCCGGGATCATGTGTTATATATTATAAAAAATAAATTAATAAAAAATATACAAGTTAGAAATATTCATCCGAATACAGAGAGAGAGCGGCTTGAGGTCAGCCCTCTTCTGCCACTGGTGAGTATGAGAGTCATTTACACTCTTCTTCTATCCATGACAGCATACAGCATTTGCAATTGGTCAGTCCACTTCAGTCATTTGGGGCCAGATGTAGGTAGCCCTTTACCGGTCGGAAACGGCCGAAAATACCGATTTTCGGCCGTTCCCGACCGGTAAAGGGCTATGGAGATGTAGGGGCTAGAAAAACGTACATTTTCGGTCATTTTACCGAATCGGTAATTTTACCGAATCGGTAAAATTACAGAATCGGTAAATTTACCGATTCTGTAAATTTTACCGATTCGGTAAATTTACCATTCGGTAAAAATACCGAAAATGTATTTTGTGATGTAGGTAGCACTTCTAACAGTGCTATAGGGCCTTTAGAATTCGGTATTTACCATGCAATACAATTGCATGGTAAATTACGAATTCTTGTGTACATGGACATCTGTGCATGTACACCTGTGCCATGTGGCACAAAGACATGCCCTAAGGGCATGTATGTGTGCCACATGGCGCAAACGCCAGTTACAGGGGTGCAACAGGGTGTCAAAGTGACACCCTGTCCCCCTTAGCAATTCGGTATTTTTACCGATTCGGTAAATACCAAATCGGTATTTGCTATTGAATCCTATGGGCTTCAAGGCCCATAGGATTCAATAGCAAATACCGATTCGGTATTTACCGAATCGGTAAATACCGAATCTTACCGATTCGGTAAAAAATACATAATTTTTACCTACATCTCATTTACAGATTCATAAATACCGATTCGGTAAAATTCGGTATTTATGAATCGGTAAATGAGATTTACCTACATCTGGCCCTATATCTTTTGCACTGTGAATGACAGCATTTGTCTGACCACTTGTAGAAAGCCACCTGAACATGAGTGCACCTCAGTGCCAGGGCTGGTGGACCAGTCCCTTAGTTTTCCATTTTCTATTCATGTATTTTCTCTTCCTCCTTTTATTTCATTTTTACAGCATGCTATAGTTCCCAAGACAGTGATAGCTGGCTACTTGCCTATCACTCAATTCATCTACTGTGTACAGCAACCTGCACAGCCAGGCCATCTGAACCAATGGACCATCATGGAAATATATTTTCCATAGGCACACGTTGGCTCTAAACATGGCAGCCCGCTGGAACTTTAAAACAGCAATACACTCCTGACAATACCATTGCAAGACAGCCACCTGCTGCTTTGTACAATTGTGCTTGTTATTGCATGCAAATGACTGTAATATTTAGGTGACAGCATGTTTTCTTTTTTATACTTGTATTCCTATATTTGTATCTTGCATAGGTTGTTAAATTTGTGTATGATTTTTATTGTGGTTATGTAAGTCGGTGAATGCAAGAACAAGTCAGTGATGAATAGATGCACACAAAGCAAGGGTGAGTAGCACAGTGCCTGTATGGTGACTTATTCAGTGCCGAAACCCATCAATGACTAAGGAGGCACTTTCATTTATAAGCCAGACCGATTGACAATGCCAATGTTTGTTATATACCTTTCAGAGGGAGATAGTCGATTTGCCTAGTTGCACATCATCCTATTGCCGTACAGGAAGAATAATTCAAGTCAACATTGTTTCCAACAAGGCGATATTTCTTGTAAAAGATTTTTAGGACACAATATTTATATCATACGATATTCTGACAAATATATTCTGACACCATATTGCGCTTTGCTCGATTCTGTCTTTTGTACTCACTTTTGCCCTCTTCAGTCGTCTACGGCGATAGTCCACAGAGTGGGCAGGGGGAGATTAATATGCCATGCACAAGCAGAGATTTGGGCAGTGATGGATTCAACCCTGTGGAGGCCCCTAGGCAGTCGAAATGTATCCCTCCCCTCGCAAATTATCTGCTAATACGTTTTACATTTTACAAACCAATAATTTTAATACATCGATTTTATTACACAAAACTAAGCATTAACAATTATTAATGTTATTAAACAAAAATTCATTGAAAACAGTTTGAGAAAGCTTGATTGTCATTTTCTTTCGAGGTCAAATCAATATTTTTTGATCCATTGTGCGTGGGGGAGTGGGGCCCAATGGCCGGTGCCTACTTTGCCTATTTGTTGGCTAGATTACTTGACTTCAGAGCATGCACCTGGGATGCCAGGCTTGGAAGGGCTCACCACTTGACCTGACTGTGCTGATCAGCCGCGGTCAATCAGGTAACAGCGGTGGGGCAGTGGGGCCAAATGCGGGGGATTTCGAGGGACGATGCAGAGGAAAAATTAGATAAAACATTTTCTATCTGCATCGTCCCTCGAAATCCCCCCGCACGCGGTCCAACTGCCCCACCTCTGTTACCTGCTCGGACATCGGCTGGTTCTGATCCTTCACTTTCAGCTGCCAGCTTCAGTTCTTCCTCTACAGCTCCTCATGGTCAACCTTTTCCAGACAGAGTTTTCTTTGTGCAAGCACATCTGCATCCTCCGCCTCAGCAGTCAGTGGGCTCCTTCCCTCAAGGGGCTTTCAATGCAGTTTGTTCCTGGCAGAATGTATAACATCCAGGTTCCTGCTCCCAGATGCTTCAAGAGGAGTTAGCAGTCGGGACGCTTTGCTGCTTTGGATACTCCTTTTGGGATTGTGCTGCTTCTTCTACCTTCACTCCTCGCGGTACCCGCTCCGCGGGTCCCGCTTCGTGAGGGGTGCCTGATTGCTGCTGGGGGTCATTGTTGGAGGAACCGAGGGAGCTGTGTGCGTGAGGCGGGGCTGCGAGCGAGCGCGTGTGCTGGACTGGGACTCCAATTCCCAGGAGCACCCGCCAGCCAGGATTCCGATTACCTGGGCCGCTCTCCCCGACCCCTCCCCCCCACCCTTGAGCCTCTTAAAAACTGCTGTTACTGGACTGCCCAGCGGGACGCTTTGCTGCTTTGGACACTCCTTTTGGGATTGTGCTGCTTCTTCTACCTTCACTCCTCGCGGTACCCGCTCCGCGGGTCCCGCTTCGTGAGGGGTGCCTGATTGCTGCTGGGGGTCATTGTTGGAGGGACCGAGGGAGCTGTGTGCGCGAGGCGGGGCTGCGAGCGAGCGCGTGTGCTGGACTGGGACTCCAATTCCCAGGAGCACCGGCCAGCCAGGATTCCGATCACCTGGGCCGCTCTCCCCGACCCCTCCCCCCCACCCTTGAGCCTCTTAAAAACTGCTGTTACTGGACTGCCCAGCGGGACGCTTTGCTGCTTTGGACACTCCTTTTGGGATTGTGCTGCTTCTTCTACCTTCACTCCTCGCGGTACCCACTCCGCGGGTCCCGCTTCGTGAGGGGTGCCTGATTGCTGCTGGGGGTCATTGTTGGAGGAACCGAGGGAGCTGTGTGCACGAGGCGGGGCTGCGAGCGAGCGCGTGTGCTGGACTGGGACTCCAATTCCCAGGAGCACCCGCCAGCCAGGATTCCGATTACCTGGGCCGCTCTCCCCGACCCCTCCCCCTCCTTGTCTGTAGCCACTATATTTGGTCTCTAGCTCTCCCGCGGCGCGGGAGCGCGCGGGAGTGCGCCGGGAGAAGCCCGGGACAAGGGCGGGACCGTCTGTGGCCATCCTAGGCCGGAATAGGCTGGGCTGGGCCTACTCTCTTGGCTGTGTCTTCTGGCATTTGGCCCAAGTAAGGGATATAGTGCCCCATGGTCTTTATTGAACTCTAGACACCATGCCGTCCCCGGCTAGGGAAAGCACCCCCATGAAACAGTGTGGTGTCAAAAATAAGACCTTAGAGAATTACTTTCCTCGGGCTGTGGGGCAAGGGGACAAGGAGAGCACTTTAAACCGGCTTAGGGCTGAGCGGAGACGCTCTATAGATAACTTGAAAAATAGACCTCTTGGAGAACATCTTACCACGCCTAGTGTAGAGTTGACCCCAATAGATGATGTCCCAATCCTGTTGAGGGATTGTACAAAAACTCCCCTAGCGTCACCCACGAGCTCTACCCCAGTGAGCAGCATAAGCCCAAGCAAGGTGACTATTGATCTAATTTCTCAACCTCCCCCAGCCCTGAAATTTAGGAAAGCTAAACCTAAGCCAGCTGCAGCACATGGAGTTTTTGGGCCCCCCCAAACAAACGCAGGAGAAAGGCGAAGGGTGCACAGGGAAAAAACAAACCCAAAACCCCTCACTTCGAGTTTGGGAAGCCATCTAAACCCCCCACACCGACTGTGATAACAGTGGAGGAGCCACATCCTAAACCTGCTGCACAGGACGGTTTGGCCCCCGGTTCGATGGAAAATATAGTAAATAACATTGCCAATGTCCCCCTTTCTGTCGTCCCGTTAGGCAACTTGGAATTTTTGCTGAGGTCACTACTGTTACCAATTAGTGAAAGCATTAAAAAGGTGGAAATTAGATTAACCATCCTTGAGGCTACACTAAGTAGCATGAAAATCCCGGTCAATTCTCAAGGAAGGCCTCCTGAGCTCATCGCCACTCCAACAGCCCCTAAACATCCTCCAAAAAATGTAATGAGCTTAGCCCCGACACAGGTTGCGATTGTGGCTGCCCCACTACAACACCAGAGGAATAATCCCGCCCGAATGGAGACACTTAATCCTATTGGGCCTATCCCCCCTGTAAACTCTGTTTCTCCACCACAGCCTACAGATAGTGTCGCGCTAACACCACTAATGAAGCTTCCCCCCAGGCCACGTAGACCTAATTTACCACCAGAGGCAAATGACTACACTGTAGTCATGGTGGGCGTTCCTCCGCTAGAGGCGGGTGAAGCTGAGGACTTTTGTGCCCTAAAAAGTAGGGTAATTAAGTGGTTAAACTTGAACAGACCCTTACCAGTACATTTAAATAACGAAATCATAATGGTTAGAAGGGTTCCATGGGTGGGGAGAACTCGCAAATCCATTATAGGGGATTGCATATTGGTGAGCTGCAGGGACGTTGGAACTGTCTCTCACATATGTCAGGGAAAGAATAGATCGCAGGTGTCAACCATTCAAACCCTTCATGTGTCCTTCTTCTTCCCCCCTATCCCTGTCCCTGCCCCTGCACATACGTTTCGTACCTATGATAACTGGGAAAGGGTCGGTCGGAGAGGTGATCGTCACAAATTTAACCCCAGGCCAGTATTCAGCCGCCCAGAGCCACCCCTTCGTACATTTAACCGGTTTCACTGTCTGGATGGCTTAGAGGGGGTAGATTGACAAATGGATAATGGTCTTCGGGGAGAAGGGGGTAAAGGGGCTCTGAAAGAAGAGTCGGAGGTGCACAGTTCGGTGGCAAAGCAAATGCCACCAAGTTGTGGCATGACGCCTGTGCTGGATGAACCCAGGGCAGTAGATAATGGATGTATAGGAGAGGGACATGGGCCGGATATGGAAAAGACAGGATGTGAGTTACAAAGGGGGCGCCAGGGGGGAGTGGAGAAGGGGGGCGAGGCACTGAGAATTATTTCATGGAATATAGCTGGTCTGGCTGGAAAATTTGACAACAAAGAGTGGCTCGACTATATCAGGAAATTCCATGTAATCTGTCTGCAGGAGACCTGGGCATCGGAGAATACCTTCCACCTGCAATGGTACAAGTGTTTTTTTGTACCCGCCCAAAAATCAAGATCGGGGAGAGCCATGGGAGGATTATCTATTTATATTGACTTGGGCCTTCCGGGCAGTTGCTCTTGCCTAGACTTGAATTCCCACAGGATCCAGGCAGTTAGAATTTCAGGGAAGGGGCTTAGATTTGTAGTTTTTAATATCTACAACAATGAGACAGCGGGAACCCACACCCCTCTTGCTGTTGAATTGGATCACAGGTTGGGTCAGGAAACAATGGGCCAAAAAAAGGGGCAGACATACGCAATGTTGGTTATGGGAGACTATAATTGCCATCTGTGCCCGGCACTGGTTCAAAAAAACCCAGACTGGTCCCAGTGCCCCATGGAGAAGGGGCCGCACTTTTCCCATACGCCGACAGGGTTAGCTTTCAGTACGCTCCGGCTCAAGTATGACCTAGAGCATACTATTAACATGATGGGGACGCAGGAGGATGGCACACTCCCACCTACATTTAAGGGCAGAGGGTGCTCATCCTTCATAGACTATATCCTGGGCTCAAGATCTCTGATAAATAAGATAGCTAGTGCAGGGATTGAATGGAGCGGCTTCAGTGACCATAACCCCCTCGTCTTGGAGTTGTTGTACAGGGTGGGCCCAAGAAATAGAGCTCAACACACATTCACTGAGAGGGCAACAGATCAAGGCAGGAGACTAAAGTGGTCCAAAATTGATGGGGAAAAGTTTTACAAGGACCTGGTGGACGCCGGCATCTTGGCCATCAATGATTGTTTAGACACAGAGGTTCACGGTTTGAGGCTTCTGGAGGCATTCGATCAGATCGCCAAGTTGATCGACGGTCTATTAAAGACTTGTGTGTCTCTAAAGAACCACGGGAATCCTCGATGGTTCGATAAAGACTGCTCCAAAGCTTTGAGGGAGCTGAAAAGCTGCCTTAAATCTAAACCAAGGGTCCCCCATAAAGTGAAGGCGTGCAGAGAAAATTATAAAAAAGAGATTAAGAGGAGGAAACTTGTCTTACAGGCAGAAGCGTGGGCAGATTTAAGAGAAGTAGGGGAAAGAAAGGATCTAGCGGGTTTCTGGAGGATTATCAATAACCCAACTTTCCAGGAAAAAGATACCCCGGAGATAGGGGCTAATATCCTCCCAGAACAGTGGGTTACCCACTATAGGAGTCTGTATAACCACAAGTCTGGTACCACTGTAGAGTTATTGGCTATTTCAACTCAGGCTCCACCGGTTGAATTCACTATTAAGGAGATCACCGCAGGGATTGAGGGTCTGACTAAAAATAAAGCCCCGGGGCCCGACGGGATTCCCCCAGATCTGTTTCTGAGTAACACTGAACTTTGGGCTCCTTTAATGACAAGGGTCATTAACACTGCTATTACCTGCGGCCTGCCTCCGTCCTGGTCAAAAGCAGTAATTGTGCCGATTTTTAAGAAGGGCAATAGGGACGACCCCAAGTGTTACCGCCCGATCTCCCTGATTGATGTGTCAGCAAAACTTTTGGGAAGGGCAATTCTTAACAGACTGTCCGAGTGGACCGAAGAAAATAACATCTTCTCGGACACTCAATACGGATTTAGGACAGGGAGGTCCACTAGTGACCAATGCCTGAACCTTTACATGCTGACTGCCAAATATACCATGGCTAGTGATGAATCCATTTATATGGGTTTCATGGATCTGGCAGCAGCATTCGATCACGTTAATAGGGAGAAATTGTGGGGCATGATGTTTAGCATGGGGATTGAGAGTGGCCTAATTAACATTTTGAGGGAATTGCACAGTGACACTACGGCTAAGGTCCGTTATAATAGGGAGGGGGGATTGACTAACTCATTCCCCTGTATGAGCGGAGTTCGGCAAGGTTGCATCCTTGCCCCTTTTTTGTTTTCCCTATACATTAATAATTTGGAGCAGTTTTTGTTAGGTTTAAAGGCTGATTGCCCAAGGGTCGGGTCGCGTCATATTCCTGTTCTGCTTTACGCAGATGACGCGGTGCTGATTGCACGTACACCCAGGAGCTTACAAATCTTGATCGATGGATTCGTTAAGTTCATGGGTGCCCTGGACCTCTTTGTTAATCTGGGTAAATCCTATGTGCTCCTGGCGGGGAAAAAATCTACCTCCAAATTTACTTACACAATAGGGAGTCACATTGTAGAAGAGGTCAAAACGTTTCCCTATCTTGGTGTAACATTTGATGGCGCCTTACAGTTTGATTCCTTGGTGGAGGAGCGTTGTGGTAAAATGATTGCATCTAACGGGGCAATAGCTAGCTATGGCAGGAGGCTAGGAAGATGGTCCCCGGAACAGGTGATGAACTTGTATAGCTCTGTATCATGCTCCAAAGTTATTTATGGGGCAGAAGTATGGGGCTTCGTTAATACCACAAGAATCCAATGGGAAGAAAACAAATACTTGAAATCAATCCTGAGGGTACCCCAAAGCACCGCTGGATTAATTGCCCACAGGGAGTTAGGAAGGCCATATATAGAAGACCTGGTAAAATTGAGGCCCATAGTAGCCTGGTTAAAAATCTGGGTCAATCTTGATGCGTCACTCAGTAGAGAAATCTTATCGGATTGTTTGGAGAGGGACAAATGTATGCGCATCCCCTGGCTCCATTATGTGAAGAACACCCTAGTGGAACTAGGTTTTGGGAACCTCTTTACTAACCCTGCAACAATTGTAGCCCAGAATAAGTTGCAAGTAGGGAAAATTTTTCTAGAGCGGAAAAACCTATGCAGAGCTGAGGCGGAAGGGTGTAAAAAGACAGTGAGGGCCCATAACCTAGTGAAGAGCGCAGAGGGTATGGAACCATACTTGTACCTCATGTATAATGCACAGGACAGGTTCTTGATGTGCCGTTTCAGGCTGAACCTACTCCCATTCATGTTGGCATCACCAGTAGGATTTGCTACATCAATTGAACAGAAGGGGCCCTGCAGCTGCGACAACAGGTCTCCGCAGGACTCCCTTCATTTTGTTTTACTTTGCCCCTTTTATACAATGCCCAGACGCAGATTCCTTGTAAACCTCTTAAAAAAAAACAAATTGACCCACGCTAGGGAGGCACTAGTATTTTTACAGAAAGCCTCGGACCCCTTAACATTATGTAGTATTATGAATTTTATTAAGGTAGCGGTCCGTTTAAGACATACTAGGGGAGAAGAATGAAATGTCTCAATTTTATGCTTTTTAAGTGTCATACACTGTTTCACTGTTTGTATCTTATGCTTTGTTTACACTCTGTACAAAGGATCTTGGAAATGTTTAATGACTTTTTACTATGTATATATGTGTGTGCTTTTATGGTGATTTTTAATCACCGAATAAAGATTCTTTGAATTGAATTGAATTGAGTTAGCAGTCAGGGACCAGAACCCTAAAGCTCAGATCTTGTTCTCAGTCTCCACTGGTGTGTGATCTCGGGCACTAGTAGATGAGAACTCCTGGTGTCCCAGCTTGTGGTTTCTGCCCGGTATGTATACTCACTGTGCCGACAAATATTGTGTGCTCCACAGGTCCAGCTCTAGGACAGATTTCCAGCAGTTTCTGACTTTTGAAAATTACTCCCAGACTAATCAAGTTCGGGCTGGACTGTTCCCATGGAGAACAGGGTCAAGACTGAGTTGCATTTGGCTGGGTTTAAACTGGAATGGCATGGGGAGGAAATAAATAGATAGATTTAGGCCCAGATCTCTGTACTGGAGTGAATGTTTGACATTGATCAGCATTCTGTCCATCGATTGTTCTTTTTGCATTGGTCACCCTCAGTGGAACAGGTACGCCCAGACATGGGTCCCGTGTTCACTAGGTCACTGGAATCAAGCTAGCCTGGCTGATGAGGGGTGAAACCCTGAAACCGGTCCTAGGATGCTTGTTTCTGGTCCAGGGAGAACCTGGCCTGGCAGTTTGAGCTGGACTGTTCCTATTGGGTGCAGGGTCAAGACTGATTTGCATATGGCTGGGTTTAAACTGGAATGGTATGGGAAGCAAAACAAGATGGATTTAGGCCCAGTTTTCTGTACTGGGTTGAATGTTTGACATTGATCAGCATTCTGTCCATCAATTGTTCTTTTTGCCTCAAGTTGCAGTATCTTTCCTCTAGACTTAGAAGGAATGAGGAGTGAAGCTTGGAGCTCCGTGCCACGGAGCCCCAAAACAAAGGCACAAAAGAGGGAGTGTCTTTCTCACTCAATTACCTTTCAGTTTGTTAGGAGTGCTTTAAAGCATATCCAGATTGGAACCACATTGCAAAAGACACCCAAGCTCGTACATGCAGTCTAGTTGGATGCCTTCACCCACATTTTTGGGGTCCATTTGGCTACTCTGTGCACCAGCTTTCTCAAATACAGAGCACCCTTGAATGTGATCCCAGTTTGATTCCGTTGACACTATGCGAGGATGCCCTTCGGAGCACAAGAAGGCATCTCTGCATGACCAGTGCTTTAAATGGGCCGGTACTTACCTGTACTGAGTACCGGCACTTTTTCGTTTTCTCCCCTTGAGTACCGGAACTTTTTCTTGAACGAAGAGAGTACCGGTACTCATGGGGACCTGACTTTAACTGAGGCAGCGCTCCCTTCATCCCTCAAATGATACTAAGGCAGCACCTTTATCAAGGACTGCACGGAATCAATCACAGGAGCTCGTCACGAGGACACAACGTGAGCTGCTTTGTAAGTCATCAGAGCAGGGGTGTGTCTGCAGAGTCATTCACTTTTCCATTGAACTTTCACAATGGGGGCTAAGAGGGGGCTGTAAAATCTAATGGCTGGCGATGGGAGGCACTGATCAGGACATAACAAAAGAACGTTTGCTAATGCCTTTACTGTCGCCATGCATCTAAATTGCTTTCTTGCATGTTTAAATAGGAAGGGATCTTGTTACCAAGTTTAAGTTCAAGTTCAAAGTTCAAGTTCAAAAGACCTTTATTCGAATTTCATAAAATTCATAAAAGTACCACAATAAAAACAGTACGATTACACAACAAATACAAGTTTACAAAAATTCATGAATTATTAAAATCTACACATTTCTCATAAGACTGTTTTCAGGGGTTTTCCATCGTTTTACGTACAAAAGTTATATGTCTCAAGAAAGTGCTAGTGCGGTAAATTAATTCATCTGTATCCAGGGAAAGTAACATTGAATAGGACTCCCCTAACGAGAGGGGTCTGTGTTTCCTAAAATACGGAGTTAAAAACCAGTTAATATATTTTAGATAAAATGTACAGAAAAATAGAAATTGCAAATCATTCTGTTTACTAATACCATCACACGGGCATGGATTATGATCTGTTGTGTGCTGGTAGCCCAAGGGAAAGCCCAACAAAAAGTTTATTGAGCCCGCCCTCAGCCGGAACAACAGTGTTCTCTCCCAGTTAGTCATGGGTAAAGTGAGGTATTGTGCGAGATTTCTCCTACTTAGATCATTCCTCAAGTAAGTCACAACAGTTGATTTGAGAATTTCCCTTTCCATTCGTTCTGAATTATAAAGTGATACAGTGCATGTTTGACCTCAATTTTGTCTTTAGGTTCAATCTTACTTGGATCGGAGAAAAGATCTACCCTGTTCTCGTTTCTCAGTGTTTTTAGGACTCCCGCGAGCCAGGGGATCAGCATGCCGTGGTCGCATTTAAGACAGTCTTTTATGATGTTTTGTGTTACGACGGCTGAATTGTTCCTCCAGATCCTAATCCAGAAAATAACTGGTCTAGATCTAATAAAGTCGCATGCGTAGGGGAGGTTAAGTTCCTCATGGCAAATCAATTCAGAGGATGAGATTGGGGCACCCAGTATTTTCCTACAAAATCGACCTTCTTCTCGCTGGATGCTGGGGCTTTTTCTCAATCCCCCAACCTCAGCCCCGTATGTGACTACTGGTAAGCACTGTAGCTTAAAAAAAAATTAAATGGCTCTAGTGGCACCTATTTTCTTCGGTCGGGGCAAACTCAAAATGGAATTGTTGGCTTTCGAGAACTTGCCCATGGCGTGGGCTGTATGCCCACTCAATGAGCCGTTCGCAGCGAAAGTCAAACCAAGATAAGGGAATGTAGTTACAGATTCTAATGTATCTGTCCCTATGTGTATAGTATTGAGCTTGCGTTTCCCCGGACCACATGGCATAATAAAAGATTTTTTTAAATTGACGCGCAGGTCTAAGCCCTTAATGTATTGAACAAACCCTTTGACAAGTAGGCGAAGGGCATTTGGTGTTCGTCCCATCAACACTGCATTGTCAGCATATAATAAAACTGGCAGCTGTTGCCCCTGGATACTTGGTACATCACTAGTCACTTGTTTTAGGGCTTTTACCAGGCCATTCATATAAATAATGAACAGCAGAGGTGCTAAAACGCACCCCTGTCTTACCCATCTACCAATACTAATGGGTCCCGATACTTCTCCACCCGCCCCAATCCTAACTTGTGCTTTGAGGTCAGTGTGGAAGTATGCCAGAAAATTAACAAGAGCCTCGTCCAGTCCATAGTTCAAAAGAATTGCCCACAATTTGGATCTGTTAACTAGATCAAAGGCGGATGAAAGATCCATGAACGCAAGGTAGATAGGGGACGATCGTGCAATGCTATACTTGTCAATAATCAGTTTCAGATTCAAGCATTGCTCGACCGTCCCCACCCTGCTTCTGAATCCCATCTGGCACGGGTCCAGTAGACCCGTATCTTCAGTCCACTCTACCACCCGATTATAGATTATTCGCCCCAACATTTTTAAGGTGTTGTCCAATAGGAAAATCGGATGATAATTCACTGGGTCTGATCTCTCGCCCTTTTTGAAAATTGGAACTATAGTACTGGTTGCCCAAGTAGAGGGCATAGGTGCTTTAGGAAGGCTGTTAAAAACATTGAGCAGGATTGGTGCCCATAGATCCGGACTGTGCTTAATTATATCTATGGGCAGACCGTCAGGGCCTGGGGCCTTGTTTCCAAGGCTCTCTTTGATGGCCATCTCCACCTCGTAGAGATCAATCTCCAAGCCGTGGAGCTGGCCACGAAGAAAGCCCGATAGTTCTTCAGGTGGGGCGGCATATATTTTGGAGTAATGGGCCTCCCAAGAGTTACTAGTTATATTGCAACTGATTGGGGTTAGTTGTTTGCCCATTTCACGCATTTTCCTAACGGCTGACCAAAAAGGGCCGCTGTTTTTCAGGTTCGCGTTCCCAACCAGCGACTCCGATTTTTCTGTCAGTAATCCCGCCTTCCTCTCGGCTATTTTAAGTTTGTAGAGTTTCCTGGCTGCCTGTACCTCTAGTGGGCACCTTGGTTTAGTGGTTAATGCCCTGCGCAATTCCCTGTTTGCTAATGAGCAGGCAGAGTCAAACCACCTGGGTTATTTCTGCTCTTTTGGTAATGGAACTGACAGGGAGGTTTTTATTGCTAAGCACAGTTTGCCAAAATCATTAATTATCCTATGGCAGTTCCCATCTGTAGTTAGGCAAGAATTAAAAAGCTTGGAATGTTCCCTATTTACACTTTCCAATATTGCCCCACTATCGACTCCCCTCCATTTCAGGCGCAGGCCATCACCTGTGGGTGTGATATCTCTTGCCCCATTTAAGTTGGCATATACCTTGTTTGGACCTAATTTTAAGGTCACAGTGAGAGGATTGTGGTCACCAAACGAGGTTTCTACCACTGTAGATTTTATCACACGGTCTAATAAATGGGGAGACATAACAATGAAGTCGATTGTAGAGGAACAATCCCGCCCTCTGAACGTAGGAGCATGAAATACACTTGGAGTATAGCTTGTGTCCATAGCGTTGCTGAGAGTATGCTCAGTTAATATGTTAACTAGTTCAGTGCCCCTTCGTTCAGCTTGATCTCGGTGGTTTCTGTCCTCAGTCCTGCCATTCTTGGGAATTTTCGCATTAAAATCCCCCCCCAATTAGAATCCCTATTTCCTCCCCACTTTCAGAGCTGGTTTCAAGGTTCTGTAAAGTCTTAGAGAGTGCTTCAAAATTTTTGTTAGGTACAGAGTAAAAGTCATTGTTATAAAAATTAATTAAATAGATCCGGGTCTTTCGCTTGAACTCTAGAATCTGTATATTTGGGTTTCCTCTTGAAAGGTCTGTAATTGTGCCACCGGCCAGTATCCTGATACCAATGAACAAGCCTCCCACGGCACGTCCTGAGTCAGGCTGGGGTGCTGTCACGCTGAAACCATGGTAGCCCTCAATATGTAGGTTCTCCACAGCCCATGTCTCCTGGAACATGATAATGTCTTTACCATCCAATAACTCAGCCCATTCTGATTCGACAATCTTGACTCTAGCCCTGCCACATTCCAGATACGAATAGACAAGTCACAGCGATTACTATGTCTAGTTGGTTTACTTCTGTCATTCTTAGCTGTGCTCTGCGCGAGGTTAGTTGATGTAAAAGATACAACCTCTAGTGTAGTTGCAGATGTCGTGATATAATGTTGTGCTCGTGTTTCCTGAGTCAGAATAAATTGATAATGAGGATAAATGTTCCTCATTATCAACGCTTTCATCTTGGCATCCACTGTTGCTTCCCCTTATCCCTAGTCAATCCTGGTCTTCTAAGTTTGAGAGGGCATATTCGAACCGATTATGGGTTGGGATGTTATATAAGGGCCTCAATTCATTCTGACTAAAATATAAATTTGGATTAGAACTAAAGTGTGGTCTCTCACTGTAATTATGCGGAGGCATAATAGGGTAATGTGGGTGTAACATAGAATGTCCCATGAATTTAGCCTGATGGCGCTGAGCTGGGGCGTTCATGAAGTCAAAGTCTTGGTTCAGTTGGAAAGATGGATATAGGTCCCTGATTCCAAGATTTTGCTCCTGATGCCGCGCGACCGGGTTAGTCATGGGATTTGGCGTTGTGGCCAGGTGTCTGTAAAAATAACCCAGGGGAAGCAAGGTCGTATTGAATTCCCATGGTGAGGGTAATGGCGCATTAGCAAGGGTTTTTTGAGCCCATTGAGGGGACCTAAAGTTTATGACTACGCAGTCTCCCTCGAACTTTTTTCTCAGTGGGCTCACCCACCCAACTCTTTGTGTTTGGATGATCTCCCTTGCTCCATCCATTGGGAAATTACGATTTGTGGATAGCCAATGGAGAATCTTATTTTTAAGAGTTGTGTGGTTTTCCTCTTGGTCGTTCTTTAATTTAGGCACATTAACGAGGATGAGCGCATATGCCCCGCATTCAGGCGGCAAATTAATGCAGGTGGGGATCTTCCTCGTGTTGGTTGCCATATTAGGTGCAGATTGAGCTGTAAGGCGGTTTTGGGGATCAATCTTGGGTTGGTGGGTTAGGGCCCTTTTGCTTTTATCAGCGTTAGGATCCGTCCTTGCCACACTGGGTACCTTAGTTGTATTTAAGTTGGGGGCATTTTTAACTAAGGGTTGGATTTTACTTGTGCTAGGTGCAGGCGTAGTTGGAATTAATTTATTATGACTGTTTTTAGCCTTAGTGCCACCTAGTGTCCCAACATTAGGTTTGTTTGTTGAAGTCTGCCCTATACCCAAATTTAATGCATGATCGTCCAACACTCTCAGCCTCTTATCCAAATTTAAGATTTGTTGATTAATTGGTCCTAAGAGTGTGGACAATAATGTGTCCATCCTCCCCCAGAATACTTCGTTCTCCGATGCCGCGCTAACTTCTATGGGTAGAGTTTTGATTACCAAGAGTTCGTCTTCTCCCTTGTCCCTTTCTGCTCTGCAGTGGCAGAGATCCTCCGATTTTGCTTACGCCCACCCTTGTTTCTATGTGTTTTTAATGGTAACTCAGTGTCTAAATGCTTCAATTTTCTTTTGGCTTTTTGGCCCCGGGTTCGCACAGGAATACTATCGCTTTTGTCACCCCCAGAGTTTGATATATCAGGATCCACATATGAATCATTACCATCTGAGTGTGGATGATCAATCACCAATAGTGCGCAGGAATCTTGACTGATGTTCATGTCAGGCCTGGGTAAGGTAGGTGTTGATGATAATCTACTGGGGAGAATTGTGCCAATGGGGCCGTGTCCACAATTATTCAGTTCTCATTAGAGTCAATACCTGGTAGGCCTGCATAGGAGGCAGCAAGTAAGGAGTCCACTGAGTTATCTTGATTTAAGAGATGTGGGGGCAGGCTTGAAGGGAGCGAAAAGCGCCTTTCAGTATTCTGAATGGCGGTAGCAACAACATCAATTGTCTTCTGAAGCATTTTATCGATGGCGGTCAGTGTTGGCCGCGGGGTGGTAGTAGTTGTTGTTGGCTGGGCCAGTTTGTGCACACCCTTTGGCCTGGATACTGCTGGTGTCTTTTTCCCCATGATTCTAAACTGTTATTTAGTCACTAAAACTTTATCACTAACCTGATATAAGTCACTGGAATGATGAGAAGAGCTGCCAAGGGGGGGGGGGGTGGCCCAGCCCAGCCTCTTCTGGCCTCTGAGGGCCACAGAGGGCCCGCCCTTTGCCCGGGCTTAGCCCGGCGCTGCCCGCAGGCGTCCCACGGGGCGGGAGGCCTTCCCTGCAGTTATGGCGCCTCCAGGCGCGTCGATGGCGTCACTGCTGCTGCTCTGCGCCGGACCCCCGGGGCAGCTGGATGTTGTGGTGCCCTCGCTGCGTGGAGCCGTTTCTCTCACGGCGGAGCAGGCAGTGCAGGCTGGCAGGTAAGTGCAGGTGATGGCCGTTTCCCTCACGGCTTTATTACTGGCCCCCAGCAGCGTTCGGCGCTCCCTGCAGTTATGGCGCCTCCAGGCGCGTCGATGGCGTCACTGCCGCTGCGCTGCGCCAGACCCCCGGGGCAGCTGGATGTTGTGGTGCCCTCGCTGCGTGGAGCCGTTTCCCTCACGGCGGAGCAGTGGGTGCAAGCTGGCAGGTAAGTGCAGGGGATGGCCGTTTCCCTCACGGCTTGATTACTGGCCCCCCTTGTTACCAAACTCACTGGTTCCTATTTTATCGACCTTCAACAGACTGTAAGTCCAATCAAAAATGTGGGAATTGGCACCTGGTTCCCCAGTACAGACGTTGTCAGCTCTGGCCCTAACTCAGGTTTGCAAATCTTCCAGGAGATACTTGTGTACTAGACAGATGGCTCAGTGGGCTGTAGGTCACCGGTTCGATTTAAGGCAGGCTGAAGCAGCATGTCATCCTTAGGGGGTTGTAAAAATGAATGCGTTTTAGTTAGATTATCCAAAAATCTGTTATGCAATGGCCTAATTAGTATTCAGACCTCCAGGTTTGATACATAAACTGTACATTTTGTTTGGAAAGCTACAAACTTCACGACGTCATATCGTAAAAAAAAAGAAAAGAAATAGCACCAGAATCATAGCGTGAGCTGCGAATGAACACTATTTAAAGTTCATCTGCGTTTGCTCCATCTGCTACAGAAAGAAAAGGAAGTGATGCATGGCAAATGCTCCCCATTTAGAAGGCAGCAAAGAAGAGTGACAAGACTGCAAACTAAAGGGAAACAACGGGTGGGTTCCAAGCCCATTGTAAAGCACAAGGGTCTCGCAAGCGATAGTGCGAGCTCGTGCTCGGGCAGACGAAATGTACAAAGGATTAGGGCCTATTGAATCACACCGTATAAAACTACAGAACTTCGTGCATACAACCTTGGCACAGTCAAAAAGCTAACCACGCCCCTTGTACCCCCTTAGCACCGCCCTTGTGCCCACCCTAAACTCCGCCCACTGCTCCTTTTGGTGAGTACCTGCACTTATTTTTTCCATTTAAAGCACGTGCATGACTTGCCAATGAGCAGGGCACGAGTCGGGGTACCACGCGGGTGGACGGCATCCCCCCACTTATTTCCGAGGGTTTTTCAGGGTGGACGCCGTCCACCCTGATAAATCAAAACCGCGTCCACCATTAAAAAAACGGGAGCGCGGCGCGCACAAAGTAAATAAAGCATTTCCGGGTGGGCGAGTGGCTGGCTGAATCAAGCACGCTGGTGGTCACCACGCCCCTGCCATTTGTCCGTAATTTTAACCGGGCACAGCTTGCCCCCACCTCCCTTCTTGACTCCGATGCTGTACCAAAGCTCAGATGCCCAGCAGCATTCGAGAGGCACAGCGGGATGGCAGCCCTCACACCTTCAGCCCTTGATGAGCTGTTAAGAGGTGCTTGAAGGTGACTGAGAGGCGGGGGGGGGGGGGGGGGGGGCTGCAGCTTCAGGGGGCATCCATTCACACGCAAACAACCCTGAATGCGTCTTGTATCTGCTATTTAGAGGGGGGCTCACACATTCCATTTCTACCCAGGGCCCCAAACATCCTAGACTCGGACAGATTACACCCCTGATTAAACCGAGGCAGCACCTGCTTCTCTTCACCGAGCTTAATTACTGTCACTAATTTGTAAGCAAACCTCGGTTCTTCAAACATGCATAATGTAATACAATAAAGAAATGGCACAATCGCACCCACACTGATTAACAAAGTATGGAGGACAATCAGTTCAATCAGTTCTCTCGGAGTATCTCCTGTAAGTACTGTACATCACAGTGGGGGAAGTGGGGGATGGCATTTTGGACAGAGAGCCTGTCTTCTCGTTGTCTTGTGCAGGAGGGGGCGAGAAGCCCAAGATGATACTAGAATACTGCATGCCCACCCTGTGCCCACCCTGGTGGATCACGTTCCCTCTCCTGTGATGACTCCTGCTCCTGTCCCCCCATGTGGTGGCTCCAGTCCACCCCCGCCTGTGATGTCTCGTGTCCCCCCCCCCTGTGGTGGATCCTGTCTCCGCCCTGGGTGGCTTCTGTCCCAGTCCTGGAACGGCCCCTGCAGCGAGGGTGAAGTTCTTGATGGGCCTCTTCTCAAAAGGGCGCAGCTCAAAATTAATATGGAAAGGTGGGCGTGTAAGTAAGTGAAGGGATGTGTGAATCGCTGGATGAATTAGTGAAAGGGTGAATGGATGAATGAAAGATTGAATAAATGGATAATGAGAGAGGATAGATGGATTGATGAGTGAGGGGAAGGATGGAGAGAAAATGTAAATAGCTGGATGTATGGGTGGAGGGGTAGCTGGATGATTGATGAGGGGAAAGATGGATGAGGGGAAGGATGAGGGATGGAGGGGAAGGATGGATGAGGGGAAGGATAAATGGATGAGGGGAAGGATGGATGGAGGGGAAGGATGGATGGATGAAGGGCAGGATAAATGGATGGGATGGATGGATGGGTGAGGGGAAGGATGGATGAAAGGAAGGATGGATGAGGGGAAGGATGAAGGATGGATGGATGAGGGGCAGGATAAATGGATGGGATGGATGGATGGGTGAGGGGAAGGATGATGGATGAGGAGAAGGATGGATGGATGGATGGAGGGGAAGGATGGATGGATGAGGGACAGGATAAATGGATGGGATGGATGGATGGGTGAGGGGAAGGATGGGTGAAAGGAAGGATGGATGAGGGGAAGGATGGATGGATGACAGGAAAGGATGGATGATGAGGGGAAGGATGGATGGATGGATGATGAGGGGAAGGATGGATGGATGGATGGATGGATGATGAGGGGAAGGATGGATGGATGGATGATGAGGGGGTGGGTGAAAGGATAGATGATGAGGGGAAGGGTGGATGGATGGATGATGAGGGGGTGGATGGATTGATGATGAGGGAATGGATGGATGATGAGGGGGTGGGTGAAAGGATGGATGGATGATGAGGGGAAGGATGGATGGATGATGAGGGGATCGATGGATGGATGGATGATGAGGGGAAAGGATGGATGGGTGATGAGGGAAAAGGATGGATGGATGATGAGGGGAAGGATGGATGGATGATGAGGGGAAGGACAGATGGATGGATGGATGGATAGATGATGAGGGAAAAGGATGGATGGATGATGAGGGGAAGGATGGATGATGAGGGAAAAGGATGGATGATGAGGGAAAAGGATGGACGGATGATGAGGGGAAGGATGGATGGATGATGAGGGGATGGATGGATGGATGATGAGGGGAAGGACAGATGGATGGATGGATGGATGGATGGATGATGGGTGGGTGAAAGGATGGATGGATGGAGAGTGGGTGAAGGGATGGATGGATGGGTGGGTGAAAGGATGGATGGATGGAGAGTGGGTGAAGGGATGGATGGATAAGTGGGTGGGTGAAAGGATGGGTGGATGGATGATGAGTGGTAGGGTGAAAGGATGGATGGATGATGAGTGGGTGGGTGAAAGGATGGATGGATGAGTGGGTGGGTGGATGGTGGATGGGTGAAAGGATGGATCAGTGGATTGGATGGTGGATGGGTGAAAGGATGGATGAGTGGGTGGGTGGATGGTGGGTGGATGATGGGGGTAGGTGGATGAGTGACATGATGGATTGATAAGTGCAAGGGTGAATGAATGGACATATGAGTGAAAGGGTGGGTGTAAGTATGGATGAGTGAGTGAAAGGGAGGGTTGATAGACAAAAGGATGAATAGATGTGTGAAGGAGTGAAATGATATATGGATGAGTGATAGGGGCAATGGATGGATTCATGAGTGGATGAGTAGATGGATGGATGGGTGGGTGGATGGATGGATGGAAGGAAGGCTAAGTGAAAGGGCCGATGGAGAGAGAAAGGGAGGATGGATGGATGACTAAAATAGTGGATGGGTGGAAGGATTAGTAAGTGAAAGGATGGCTGGATTGGTGAAAGGGTAAATGGCTGAATGGATGAGTGAATGGATGGATGGGATGAAGAGTGGATGGATAAGTGTACAGATGGATAGGGTGAAAGGGTGGATGGATGGATGGATAATGGAGGATGAGTGAAAGGATGGATGAGGGGATGGATGAAGGGATGGATGAGTGAAATGATAGATGGAAGGATACATGATGGATAGGTTTGCAAATGGTTGAATACTTTTGGAAATGGCTGGGCTTACTTATATACTATTGCGCGACCTCTGATGTGTCTGTAAAACGTACCTATTGTCCTGAAGTTTTGTCCTGAATTTTGACCTCCTGTCCAGAATTTGTGTCCTGAATTTTGACCCTTTGTCCTGAATTTTTACACTCACCGTCCTGAATTTGCACCAATGCCAGTTGGTCACCCTAATTCTTTGTGCGGTAGAACCGAGGCTCTTTAACACAGCAGCATGAGAGTGACGAGAGAGAAACCTGGCGGAGTGCTGCCAAAGAGCTCTCCCACTCAGAATATTTCATTATTCAAGTGATCGTGAACAATTAAGGGTAAACTGAGATGTGAAAAACTAAACACAATGTGATGCGGCTGCACGAGACTTGGGGAGTTTATTAAGTATTAGTACTAGCAAGTGTGCTGTAAGTTAAATTAAAACATTTTACATGCACTGTGCGCCTCGTGCGTGTAGAATCAGAGTCCCACTAGACCCGGCCCTGCCAATTAAGTGCCGGCGCTAAGCACTGGCACAAATTAAGCCCTGCATTGAACAATTGACACCAGGCTACAAAATGTAAGTAGTATGATGGTGTACCCTTGTGTGTTCTTCCGTGTGTCGCTGTTTCCACATGGAATGTTTAATGAGGACAGCAACGCCCCCTTCTAGTTTGTGTTGTTGGTCTGAATTGTATAATTTTGTGAAATGGGGAGGTGTAGGATGGCGCTGGATTGTTCATTTAAACATGACTCCATGATGACGTCTGACTTGGCATTACGTATGTAAGTATATTTTTAATTTAGGCTCAATCCTGTCAGTGTTTGGATAATTGCACTACTGGATAGGGGGGCACAAAGTTTTGCAAAGGTTCTGCCCGCTTTCTTCAAGGGGCCCCCACAAAATAACATCATGAGCTAGGCCCACCCCGATTTTATAGTAAGTAGTCTCTGTAAAGGGGGAAACAACCATTACAATGCATGAGTCATAATCGGCCCTTTTTTTAGGAACTATCACAAAAATAAACAGTATTAATACAAAGTAAAGCAATGTTTATATTTTGTTGCACTGAAGTAAATGAAGGCAAATAAGTCAAACTAAAATATACCAAAACTAAATACATTTCCTAAAATAAATAGAAATAAATAAATCTGCTAAAATAAATACAATGGCCAGTTAATATATCTAAAATTTAGGCATTGACCCAAGTTAATGCCCCGGCAGCTCCATTGTCTTCAGCCAAGATTCCCAATGTTAGACTAATGTTCTGATTTGTTACCTTTGCTGCAAATTGTAAAGCGTTCTGATATCCTTTGGGATCAAGTTCGCGCTATATAAAACTTTATAAATAAAATAAATAAATCTAGCCACAGCTAGAGAGAGGGAGCTGGGACAAAACTATTTAATACAGAGTCGCTAGTTTACAATAGGTGGGGAGATAACATATAACACCCATCGATAGAATAACGTGAATATGGAGCCCTACTGTGTGTAATAGTCATTGTCGAGTGTGGGAAGCAGCCTCTCTGGGAACCTGTAATGTATACAAAATCTTGCAGTCAAACTTTCCTGTAGCGTTTTGAAAATGTGTTCATGTCACCTTCGCCAAACTTCATCCACATTTGGGCTGCTAATTCCTCCATGCAGGGACCTTAAGTCACAGGCTTAAGTACCAAGCAGCTTCAATTGTTAAATCTTGCACTATATGCAAATGATAGATCTGCCTTACATGTGATGCCACTTCCTGTTGTGATGTCACTTCCTGTTGTGATGTCACTTCCTTTTGTGATGTCACTTCCTGTCGTGATGTCACTTCCTGTGACCACGCCTACCTTGGAGAGTCCCCCACTTCTTTTTTTAGGACTTGAGCCCTGCCAATGAGCGACTGATGCAAACAGGAGTCATTCACAATATGGGGCAGAACCCCAAAAGAGGTGGCTGCAGAGCACTTTTTGCATTGTGTTGTGATCCACCTCTCCCTTTTTTGGTACATGCAATATGATCTACAAAGCTCTATGGTCACAGACCACAAAAATTGGCAACACCTCATTAAGGTTGCTGGAGTGAGACACAGCTTGTGACTCCTTATGACCTGTTGGAAATGCTGGGAAGGAGTCCTGCATGTGACAATATACCCCTATATGTTCATCTGCAAAACACCTAGGGCCTCATTTATGAAAAGTGACGCATCGCTGCGAGAAAACAGCGATGCGTCACTTTTCATTGCGCCCTCCTTGCGACCCCAATGATGCGTCATATTTACAATATGACGCATCATTGCGCAAGGACTTACAGATACGTCAGTATTTCTGACGTATCTGTAAGCGTAAAAGTGACGCATTGCTGGAGTGTGTCACAAAAGTGACGCAACTCCAGCAATGCGTCCTTTCACATGGGGAAAGCCCCATGTGAAAGGGCTTGCGTCAGTCTAACGCCTGCTGTGAGGCAGGCGCAAGATTTTGACGCAACAGCGTCCTAAAAGTGACACAGTGAAATCTCATAGATTTCACTGCGTCACCATTACGAGGCTTTTTGCAGGGGAACGCCCCCTCTGCATACATTATACCTGACGCAGGTATAATGTAGCGCAGGGGTTTACAAAGTGACGCATCTGCTTAGATGCGTCACTTTGTAAATAGTGCGCAACAGGAGGCATGTTTTACGCCACCGATGCGTCACAAAAAGTGACACATCGGAAGCGCAAAACTGACGCAAGGCCTCATAAATGAGGCCCCTACTTTCTTTTTTATTGGTCTCCATGGAACTGACAGCAGGGACAGTAATACAAATGTAACAATTCTGTGAATTGTATCAATAGAAGAGCCCAGCAGTCCCCTGGAGTGCAGTATATTCCCTCCCACTGTCCAAAGACCCCACAATATGGAGGCTGTCCACCAGGGGCCGCTTTCACTTTTCGAATGCAGTACATCTTCTTAGAAGAGGCGGCATGGCATCAATGCTTTGCAATACAATAGCAGTCGCTCAACCATGATACTTGCGATTAGCAGAAGGAGGGATGTCCCTTTCACACTCCCTCCACTCTTTTGTAATAGTAATTTGTGAGAAGGTGCAGCTTGCTCTCCGGAGAGACATTTTTTGTCTTCCAATGTGCCTTTGATGCCTTTGGTACCTGCAAAGACTGTGATTTTGCAAAGCATTGGCTTTGAGACCAAAAAAACCATTTGGTACCCTAAATTCAGGCCTCGCGTGCTCTTTTTCAGCTACAGAGTGTAATTCCATCCTGCTGTCGTAAAAGAGTGACGCTATTTCTATGCTTCAGAAGTACGTCCAAATTCCACCTTTTTAATCAACTGGAAGGTTACATTATGAGCAATGGTCACATCTTTGCTCGTCTCTTCTAAGCGCAGCAAAGCACTATGGGTAAGGTTGTTGTTTAACTCGATAGCAAAGGTGGGTCTGTCTACCCCTACGAAAAAGTATATGAAACCAGCACGTGAAACCAGAAATGTCAAAACGGCCTAGGGTAGAACATAAAGATTTTTGGAACAATTCTTGCGCCTGTCCCTTATTTTCATCATTATGGTTTCAAGCATTGGGCTTATATTTTTGCAACTTTTTTGAAGTAAACAAAACTAACCAGTGCATCTGGTATGCCGAATAAACCATATCCTGATTTAGGTGTTTGTTGATAAATGTATAAGCACACTCTGCCACCACAGGTTATTTACATTCAACCGCAAACTTTGTAATTGGATCAGACTGCATTGTAGTGTGTATTTAAGTAAGGTTATCAGATAAATCGCTACTGGGCTGGGTTAGCCACATTTCACACAAGATAATCCCCCAGCAGGCTCAGGACTGGGGTGCTCTTTTAAGTTGGTGGATGGATGGAGGGCACATCAACTCTTGAGTTGGCAACAAGCACGTAGGAAATCCCCACAAATTACTGTACATACACTTTGCCTCCCACAAATCATTCTGGAAATGGTTAGACTCACGCGTTCCACTTCGTTGCAAAATAGCGCTGGTATGAACACATTTTCTAGGGCTCCTTTTCAGTGGCGGCTCCTCTGCTAAGGCGGAGGAGCGTCGCCCCACTGCTTTTAAGCTGCGTGAGGAAAGGAAAAATAAAATGATAATAACTTGTTATTATCATTTTATTGTTTCCAGCTGCTTTGCGGGCTGGCGGGGCTGCTCTGCTCTCAGAGCAGGGCAGGGGAGGAGGGTTTTACCCGCTGCAAGTGCGCATGATTGCTTGGACGGCCCTCTTGAGCTGGCCAATCATTCAGGCACACTGTGCATATTCTCCACGCAGGCTGCATTACAGCCTGCGTGGAGAACATACCCAGTCCCCCATTCCCTGGCTGAGCGCCGAAGCACTGTGCTCAGACTAATCACAATGCTGCATTGGTCAGGTGAGCCTGGGTGCTTACCAATCACAATGCTGCATTGCAGCATTGTGATTGGTCTGAGGAGCCTGGGGGTACTTCCTGGTTGCTGTTTGGCCGGAGTCCCACGGAAGATAAGCCAGAGCAGAGACTCGGGATGCGGCGACAAGGTAAGTGTTTTTTTTGTTTATTTTTTACATTCTCCTCCTCCTCCAACCCCAGCCACCCCCCGCCTCCCCGGTCCGTGCCAGCCGCCACTGCTCCTTTTAATTCCCAGTCCACCACTGAATCCATATATCACCAACGGCACTGTGCTGCAGTTCTAGCTTGTGTTTATCTTAATGCAGTGTGGAAGTTGTAGACCTGGTTCTCTTCAAGGGCTCTAGCTGAACAAAGGCACCAGGAAGCAATGATTTGCAAAACAAAAGCCCACTACACCAGGAGCAGCTCCTTCTCTGAGATGGAGGAGCGGCGCCCCACTGCTCTGCGAGCAGGTGAAAAAATAAAATGATAACACATAGTTATTATCATTTTATTTTTCCTCCTTGCCAGCTTATTAGGGGTGGGGAGGGGCTGGACTGTGTCGGAGGAACAGGGAGAGGAGTGGTGGCAATCTGTATTTGCGCATGGCGGTTTGGCTGGCCGTCTGTGCATCACAGTCTGGGTGGAGAGCATGCTCAGGCTCCCAGTCCCTCTCTGAGTGCTAAACCACTGTGCTCAGTCCAATCCCAATGCTGCTATCAGCGGGGAACATCCTTTACAACGCAACTGTTACAACGAAGTACCTTTACGACGCAACCATTACAACGGAACTTTTACAACGACTTGCGCTGGGGGGTGCTCTAGGATAGGGAATAGTTTCCAACACCTTCCCTACTATCCACGGGGACTGGAGTTGGAATAGTAAATTAAACTATTCACTATCCAGCGCCCCCCAACGCAAGTCGTTGTAACGACTTGCGTTGTAAAACTTGCGTCGTAAAGGCATGCGTTGTAATAGCATGCGTTGTAACGTCATACATCCCTATCAGCAGTGTCGTGATTGGCTAGGGGAGTCTGAAAGCCTGGATGATTCCTGTTCCTGCTTCCTGCCCTGGAGTCCTGGAAGCAAGCGAAGAGGAACGAGAGGAGGCGGCACACAGGCAAGTGATTTTTTTCTTCTTTTCATTTCCTCCCCCTTCCAATGCACTACATATCATTATAACTTTGGTGACAAGGAGTGACATGGTAATCTTATGTTTATGTGGGTTTAGGGTTTTTTA
The DNA here is from genome assembly GCF_964261635.1 of Lissotriton helveticus. Lineage (NCBI taxonomy): Eukaryota > Metazoa > Chordata > Amphibia > Caudata > Salamandridae > Lissotriton > Lissotriton helveticus. Next base: position 648,300,196 of record NC_136070.1, read on the forward strand.
TTTAAAAAAAAAATTATATAAACAACTCTGATAACCGCTAGGTAGTCCTAGTGTTGCGGTTCAGACAACACTACTAATCTGGAGCACTTGTGGGGCAAAAAGCAAGGGTTTTAACCAGGTGTCCCTCAGTGTCAGCAGTTTGGCTTATTACCACAGATAAGTTGAAAGACCTTTATAGTGGTTTTCCCTCAAGTAGGCAAAATAACGCCCACCCTTTCTGGATTTCCTAATCCTGGTCATTTACAAAGGCTTAGCTGAGGAGTCCCTCAGGGTCCTTGAGAGGAAGCGGTGCACAAACATGCATTGTAGGAATATGGACCAATACCGTTGATAGCTGTTGTGACACACACATAGATTCTTAAAGAAGGATTGTGTGCAATGGGCAACCAGTGTAATTTGACTGGATGTCCAAAAATGGGAGATCTTTGCAGAAGTCCTATAAGTAACTATGCAGCAGCATTTTAAGTGATCTTATATTGATTGATAAGTTAAGGCAACAGCAGCAGATAAGGGCATTGCCATGGGCAAGGCATGAACTGGCAAAAGCTTGAGGAACAGTAAATCAACAAAAAAATGGTAAGAGAGGAATGATTCTTCTGGGCATCTGCGGACAAAAGAGAGAAACGTACAAGACCTTGTTGATCTGAGGCACTAGAGACAATGAATCCTCAGAGGTAAAGCCAAGCTTCCACCCTGCAGCAATAGGTGAAGGAGAGATCTCATGAACATCCACAGGGCCGGTTTTAGGGCGGTGTGACCAGTGCGTCCGCCCTGGGCGCTGACCTGGAGGGGGGCACTGACCTCTGGGGTGCTCTGCGTTCAGCAATAACTAGGATTTAAAAGCAACTGCTGCAGAGTTCCCTGTGCATCCAGCTTTCAGGCAGCAATAAAAATGTTAAGATAACTCTTGTGAATAATTCACCTGCTAGAGAGAGAGGGATCGGAGTTTTGTCTAGAGGCAGTTTTGACTCACCATACAGTAGCACAGAGGGTTAATCTGCCTGCTGCAAAGAACAGATCTTTATTTTATGTGGGAAGCTGAATGGATTAGTAACACCAGCCTTTACCAGTGCTTTAAAACAAATTAAATGTGTTTGAGAGGGGCTGTGGAGAGGTGAGGGTCACTTTTGCCTGGTGGTAGTGAGGGACTCCGAGTAGGAGGTCTTATGGGGGGCGAGCGCCAAAAAAAGATTGTTGCACTGAGTGCCACCAGCGCTAAAGCCGACCCTGAACATCCATAGAGTTTGAACATAAGGGTCTTAGATGGCTTGAGGTCATAACACAAATTTGAATGGTATTCTGTTTACTATGAGATTAGAAACAGGATCAGTATTGCACAAGGTGGAAGACCCTCTATTCCTTTGATACGCAGATTAACGTACTGCATATGCGACAATGTAATCCTGTTGTCAAGGTCGTAGAATGGCTTTCATACCTATTCAATGGCATGAACACTTTTTGCCTGGAGAACAACTTTAAACTGAACCAAGCAATATCTAAAGTGACGGTTTCAAAGGGAATTCTCAAAGAGACAAAGAATATTCACATTTCAATAGTCAAAAATTAGAGAGAATTAAATGTTTTTCCTATCCTGATGTCTAGTTCTCCACAACCTTTTTTCCAGGACATCCATGTTGAAGAGACAGTGTCAAAGCTAAAGGTAGTGGAAATAGGCCTGTCTAAATTCACCAAATGTTATGCGTCCTTCTGATAAAATATATAGGGCCTGATCGTGGCGTAGGCCCGCCGTCGTGAGGGAGTCTCTGCACTTGGGTCAGAATCTACGCAATGAGACAACTGTGGGGCGTCCACCACGAGTGCGAAGACCCTTTGTCAGGCCATAGTCTTTCAGTTTGAGCGAAGGCAAATGGTACAGCACTCCAGGGTGCTGTAGTGGGGGTCCTGCAAACCAAGATGAACAAATCTGAAAAAAGGCCAGATCCATTTCTGGATGAGCTTACTGCCTCCACACTGCTACTCGGAGCAGAAGGCAGATTGTCCAAACTCCTACACCCGCATTACCACAGAAATTAATAAATATGTTATGAGACATGCACTCAAGGAAATGTCTTCGATAAAGGCTCTTTATGGTCAAATGTTAGGCTGAAATGGCAGCAGGATATCCCATCTTTGATCCCTAAGGACGCATGAAAGCGAACACTTACGCACAATTGCTTCCTAGCACAAATCAGCGTTTCCTACTGGAGTTAAAATGAAGCGATGAAAGACATTTACAGCGAAAACCACTATTGTTTCCGGCCAGAAAGAAGGGGAAAGTCCAGAAATATACAACAGAAACAGATCATAGATCAACCGCGTTTCCTTCCACCCTACCACACTACTTTAAAAAAATCCATATTTCTGTAGAATATGTGTTCCTGCTAGAGCGGATTTTTTATAGTAGCCTTCTCCCCCACTCTAGGGGAAGACTGCAGTGAAACCTTTTCAAAATCTGTGATTATCAAATGGGAAAACATAACTCCCATCTCTCTAAGTTAGCAGATGAGGCGGTAAAATTGGGAAAAGTCAAATTGAAATACCCATTGGGCATTTTTTCAAGGCATGATGGGGGAGAACATGACAGCAGTGGAACACAATGGTAAACAGAGTACTGTAACTAGAGGTGTAGTATTGATTATGAGGAAAAGCCAAATAAATAGAAAACATAAGGACCTAGATCCAGAAGCAGAAACAACACAACTATAGAAAGAGTCCACTTTTGCAAGCCTGTGGAGAATAGATCCGAAAATCCTCTCAGAGTCTGTAGAGGATATTGTTTGCTTGGCTTGATAGCATTATAAAGAGAAATCATTCCAAGCTTAAAGCTGGCAAATAAGGTTTTGGTCCTGCTAGAAGGTGTGTGGGGCATATTACCAAGGGCCCTTATCGCCGCTTTAGCTGGACTTTTTCCCGCTAAGGCGGCGATAATTTGATCGCTGTATTACCAAGCTGTCGCTAACACCAGTCAGCGACAGCTAATAGGCGATAGCGAGCATCTGGGGGCCCGCTTTGCATGTCAGCAATATTTATCGCTAATGACATGCAAAGTGGGCGTGCCAAGATGTTAGCAACTGAAAACAGTCGCTAACATCGCTATCTCCTATTACCTACAAAGGCGTAGTTTTGGAAATATTCGCGCTAAGCTCGAATATCTCCAAAAGCTAACACCTGCCCTGAGCAGTTCTTAGCCATGTTATCCAATGGGAGGTGGATAACATGGCTAAGAGCATTGTCACGATAATGTGTGAATATCGCTGTATTTCCAGCGATATTCACGCATTTCTAATGATTTTTATCATTTCTGAGATAAACCTTGATAATATCAAGGTATCTCAGCGATAAAAATCGTCGTAGCGCGGCGATAAAATTATTCCCGCTAACCCTGCTTAGCGATAAATATCGCTATTTCTAGGTAATATGCCCCTGTGTGTCTAAGGAATCCCAGCTCGAGGATTTGAGACTTGTGTTTTTGTATCTCTCCCTTTCTTCCTCGCTCTTCCATAAAGTTCTTTGTCAGATTATGGAGTACCGAAATATCATCTGAAATAAATATTGTGTAAAAAAGATACCATCCCATTCTTCGGAGATTTTCTTTTATGAACTCAGATGGAGCTATATTTTTGTAAACAATTTTTCAAGCTTAATATTTGTGACAGATGTTCTGGTATCATACCTCTCATGTTGTATACCACTTTATTCCATTCAAGTGCATGCCAATTTTCAACGTTTCTTTTCACATTCATGATTTTTGGTCTAAGTAGGCTGCTGATATTCTGTGAGGTTTTTTTTACACTTCTTTCCTACTTCTCCATCCCTGCAGACTGACATCCTCTCTTTTTACTTTTCTTTTCTACGCCCTGTGACCAAATTGATTGTTTATAAATACATTCTTCACTCATAATGAAATACATTTCTCAGGTGTGTTGAACATTCCTTCTTTCGAGACGCTCCCAGCTGCTTGTCTCTTTTGTTGCAGTTTCCACGAAGATTGATAAAGGTTTGCAAACCCGAAATGAAACTGTTAATAATACTTTTCTAAATCTGTCCAGAACAAAACCTTTACTGAATAGTAGCTGCCAGTTAACTGGATCATTCAGTTTCCATGATAGGTTCCAAGTCATCTCTTCCTACTGACCTTAGAATTGTATTATAATTGCATTTATAAAGTGCTTACTGCCACTGGCGCTGCAATGAAGCACTTTGCGCTGGGCAGCCTTCTTCCCCAGAACTCAAGATTAGTGGTAATCCAGTGGTCATTGATGATTGCTGAGGATGTATGACATTACAATGCATGCTTTTACATCGCATGACTTTACAACGCGGTATTTAGAACGAATACCATTACAACGCATAGTGCTTTTGGGCGCTGGATAGTGAATAGTTTAATTTACTATTCCAACTCCAGTCCCCGTGGATAGTAGGGAAGGTGTTGGATAGTACATTAAACCTATTCCCTAACCTAGAGCGCCCCCCAGCGCAATGCGTTGTAATGGTTTGCGTTGTAAAAGTTGCGTCGTAAAGGCACTGCGTGGTAAAAGGTGCGTTGTAAAGGATGTTTACCAGATTAAATTGATTAGATATGACCATTAGTGGGGGCTACATAGGACCTGCTGTGCGGTTTGTTTGGTGCTTAAGGGCCACATTAAGAGGTGAGTATTAACTGTACATCCACCAAAAACTGGCGGATGTCCTATCCACCCATTACAATTGCCTCTCCTTTATTTAAGATAACGGGAACGTGGCTTTCCGAATGAGGTAACTGTTTCCATCTTTACTGTCGCAAAAGTCACTACACGGATCTGGCGTCAGTGGAAAGTGCAAAATCAAAAACAAACAATGCCTCGGGATCAATACAAGTGCTGAATAGTAAGATAAAGAGAAAATTAATGTCAACTCTTCCTCTTGATATAATTCTCTGCAATGAATCTCACTGATTTCCACTATCTGTAGCAAAGGACAAAACAATATGTGTACACCTATATTCCATTCAAATTAATCTTTGTTATATTTCATTCTCTCCCAAAAGATCTTATTTTCAAAAACAGTCTGTACATAAATACATTGATACAACATATATATACACACTTATTTACATTACATATACCACAAACAAAAGTGAAAAAAACTTCTTTGCTCTCTTAGCCCCCGCTTTTTTATCTGGATGCACCTCGCACATTATTAACACAGTGCATTGTCTTGTATTAGATCACCATTTTTCGAGACGCCTTAAGGTTAATTTAATTCCAACCCTTTTTCTATTGAAGGCGCTCTATACTTTTTTTACATTCTATTTCAATTTTGTATGGTGTCTCCACATATCTGTCGACGCGTTTCAGCCACTCTACTTAATGGCCTCATCAGGACTAGGGCAGTTGAGTGTGTACTTTTTCAATTCCACTTCACTGTAGTGAATGAAATGGATGTAGTATTCACCAATCATGGACCATATACGGAAATGCACCTAAATGAATCGCTCTGGTGCTAAAGATATCTTCTCCGGCCACTCAATATATACCAAATACTATGTTACAGTACCCAAGATTGGGTTGTCACTTTCCTGTACGCGGCATCTCAATAAATGAGTGGTTTTCAAGTGACGATAAAGCGCTCCAAATTTCAACGGGTCGCAGCACCAACTTGCAACGCGAACGCCGCCGGGTCACGTGATGCGGAAGTGCATCAGTAGCTTTTATTGGAAGACCCTTGCGGTGCCCTGTCTTCTCTGAGACATGCACGTAAAGCATGCAGTTTGTAGAGATAAAAGGTCCAGTAATGTCATCTATGTGAAGGGAGAAGACTCCCTGTACGTGGAGGACACAGATGTTGCGATTCTTTAAGATGGACCCCACTTTTGAGAGAAAGATTGACAAAGGGATAGTGACAAAGCACTCTTTAGAGAAATGGTTGTGGATCTGCATGTGATAAAAACAACAAAACAGCAATTATAAAGAAACAAATAACTTACGTTCTATGCTAAGATAAGTACATTGAAAATCACTTAAATATAAGTAAATTGAAAATCATTTAAATATAAGGAAAGAAATGGATAAAATCAATTCAGTTTTTCAGGAAAAATGAAAAATCCTCACAGGAAATAAGAGGGGCAATAGTCGCTTACACAGACAACACTATGAATGGGTTTTGTAGAAAAGGACAACATCAGCCTAAGGGTTTTCGTATGAGCCAACAAGGTGCAGTGGAATTAGTTGCCAGGAACTTACGTTTCCCTCTCGGTCGTGATTTTGCAGGAATTCTTGTCCACGGGTCAGTACCGAGGCTTGAACTCCAGCAGCCATCTCTGTAATACTCTAGCAGTTGTGATCAAAGTTATTCAACGATGATCTCAAAAACCTCAGTCCAAAGTCTTCTTGATGCTGGTTCTCTCAAGTCAGCAGGACCTTCTCAGGCCCAAAGCCACTGCGTGTCCCTCAGGGATTCATTCTCTGGCAGACATAAGTTCCAATGCCCATCTGAGGTAGTTCGTGAAAGGTTACTTTCCCATACTTCATGGATCCCGCCCGGCAGGCAGAATTCCAATTAAAAAGCAAGAACAGCTCTTAAAGGTTTGCTTCTGCCTTTAGTTCCATTATTGTTCTGATTGGCAAATGGAAGGGCAATAACTCTTTATTCAAGTTCATTGGAAAGGGGGCCTTGCACTACCGCTGCTCTTTCAGAATTCCAACTGTCTATCCCCCACTTCTCCTCTCTAAGGTGAGTTCTACCATCATGGTAGTCTGGAAGACAACCCATTTTCCAAAGTCCCTTTTATTAGATAACTCCAACACAAAATATTTTGCAGTAACTCAAGCAGAACTCGCTCCTCTTCCCTGTGCCAGCTAGGCAGGCCTGTTGCCCAATCTGGCTCCATCAGGTGTTCTTCCAGTAGGTTAACCCAAAAAAGCCCCAGAGCCTAGAAGGCTGGCACAGACCGCCTCAAGAAAAGCACATCCGAGAACTCAAACATTCAGATTCCCAAATCATAGATTGGTAGCTCCCTCTCTGGTCCTATGTCTCCTCAGGGACGTGTATAGTACCTTTTAGATGCATGAACCAGGCAGTCGGAACATAGGGTCACAAAAAGGTGAGAAAGAGAAGGGGGGCCAATCGGCCCCCACGCAGGCATGGCGGGGCCCGGCCCCTCCCACACCCCGTTCCTTTCGTGGTCGCTTGCCCCCGCCCTCGCCCCGGAAGTAGTTGTGCACTTCCGGGGTGAGGGGGCGGGGCCGCGGCGGCGAAAGGGTTAAGAGCCTGGGGAGCGCGGGAAGCGGCCTCTTTGTGCCCGCGCTCCCAGGCTCGCTCCTCGCCCCACCGTGGGGCTGTTAATTTTCTTACTTTCTACTTTCAGGTTACGTCGAGATTGTCCTTAAGGAGGTTCACGAGGACTTTGTCGGCGGTGTTCGGATTTGGCATCGCGGGGCATCTGTGGACCAGAGGCGGTTTTCGGCTTTTCATCGCGGGGCATCTGTACGCGGTGGAGGAGAGGCACAGAGCATTTCTGTGTGCGAGCGAAGGGCGGTGTTCGGCTTTTCGCGCGGTTAGTTGCGGAGCGGATACGTGGAGGCACGAAGCGCTGAGCCGCTCAGGGACGCCAGCGGGACACGAGGTATTGTGCGGGGCGGGTGGGGCTCGGCAGCGGTTCAGGAATCGACTGCATTAGGTATACGGGCAAGTTTTCTCTGAAGCTAAGCAGGGCCAGCTAGGGCAGTGAGCGGATGGGAGATCAGATGGTGTTTTTTGATAACGAAATCGAGCACTGAACAATGTCGTGGATAATTTGCTTTTGAAAGGCACAGTTAATTTGGGGTGCGGAGTAGCAGATAGAATTGCATGCTTGTGAATTTGTGTATTATCTTTCAAGGTGTTTTTGTAGCAATACTGCTATACGCTCACACAAGCGTTCATTTGATGCTATTTATATACTCTGTATGGGTGTTTTTCTAACAGTGCCTTTTTTATGCTGTTACAATTTGATTTCGAATTTCGGGTATTGATCAACTTCAACATTTTGTGGGGCATTGACATACTGCAGGGACAATCGATTGAGAACCAACAAGGTAGGGGAGTGCAATTAGGAAGGTGAATGTGTTTTCATGTAAGGCAACTGGTGCTATGTAAAGTACTCTGATATCGTAAATTGAGTATAGTCGATGGGTGTTTGCACAAACAGCGGACTTATTTTTTAAAAACTTTTAATGTTGTTTAATGTTATAGGGTGCTCTGCTTTGCTGGTTAACAGGGTGCGCATGGGCTCTACATTTGGGAGTGTTTAAATATACTTTGGGGGCATTTTGTGATGCGATAACGGAGTACAGTGGAGATCATTATTTCCTTATGAAGGTATGTTTACCGCCACATAGCCTTGCAGCGGTACAGCCTCTGCCCCAGAGTACACTGGTACTTGTGGTCCGGGTTTAAAAACTTTTAATGAATTCGTGATATCTGTTGTGTGCTTTACAAAAGTGTTTGCTTTGGTCTCGAGCACGGAAAATTCAACAGTGCGTGGACAGTCAAGAATTGTGTAGCCACAATTGGAATCTAACGTGTTTTCTAATTTCAGGTAAACAAGACTAGGATCTTGGTCCGCGTATTCCAGCTCGTGCGCCTTCAACTGGGTCAGGTACGGAGCACGGTGTGCTCATAAATATGTCTGCAAGAAGGGGGCATGGGAATGCGAACGTGGGTTTAATGTTTCAAAAAATGATGCGCAGAATGTCTGCAATGGATAAGCGACTGGGGAAGTTTGACAAACTGGATAAGACTGTAGCGGAATTGGGTGCAAAGGTAGATGCTCAGGCTGGGCCATCTGGAAGACCTAAGCGGACGATAGTACCGCCCAAGCCAAGGGGCGTATTTGTGACACCACCCAGGCGGGCAAAAACTAGGAGGGTGGGGGGTCGGCCACAGAGTCCTACTCCCAATGTACCTCCAGCTGCACCTATCCCTCCACCTCAGGTCCCGTTGGGTGTCCCGGCAACGGTGCCCCAGCTGCCAGTGGCAGTGCCAGTCGTGCCAGCCATTCCAGTGGCGGCACCGCTGCCGCCTGTGGCGCCACCGCACACTCCGGTGCCCTTGAGTGCGGTCCCTACTTCTATCCCCGCGTCGGGGCCAATGCCAACAGACCTAGCAGCCCAGGTAGCAGCTGTCCTCCCGTGGTTGGGTGGGGGGGCGCTGCCGGCCAATACGGCCCTCACAGCAGAGCAGCAAACATTGATTACTCAGATACTGTTGGCTAGTGGTCGGGGCGGCACGCCGCCTGCAACAGTTTCTCCCCAAACAGGTCCAACGAACGATGGTGGGGCTGCCAAGATCGGCGAAGCGACGCGACCCAACGACAATGGTAAGGAGATTGCCCTGCCACTGCTGGGTGAGGGCACAATGCCCTCCAGGGGGGAGAGCCTAGCGCAACATGTGTCACAAAGTGTGAAAGAAATGATATGGGCTGACAAATATGTGAATATTTTTTCATTACTGATAGATAACAGGGAATGGGAGTATGCTAAATCACAGAAGGATATGATGTTGCCTAGTGAATGGAGAGCTAAATTGTACAAATTTAGGGTGGAAGAAACCATCATCAACTGGGTGAGGGCCTTTGCGGTGTACGGTGCTGTAATTGGTAACCGTTTTCCGGGAATGCAAGCAGCTATGAACTGTTATCAGAGTAGAATCACAATGTACCATGAGAATCATGTGGGGGATGTTTGTAAAGAATATGATATAGCCTTCAGAAAATCTAAAGAGTTCGATAAGTCTTTGACATGGGACAAGGTGGATTCTATTTCTTGGCATTCGCAATTTGAGAAGGGTCAGGGCGCAAGCACTAGCACTACCTGGAACAAAAGTTATTCCCCCAGACCACAACAGCCATTCCAGCAGCCCTTTCGATCAGCACAGGGTGGGGAGACAGGCCACACACCGAGAGGCAACGGAAGTACGAAAGGGGTATGTTGGGACTTCAACAGACGGACATGCAACAGGGCACCGGGCACTTGTAAGTTCAGGCACGCGTGCAACCTATGAGGGCACCCATCCCACCCAGAGGCGACATGCCGAAATAAAGGCAGTGGAGCGGGTAATAGGGGTAGGAAGAAACCTGAATAGTAAGATCCATCCCATTATAGCACATTCACCCATTCAGTTGTCAGCTATGATCCCTTGGCTTAACAGGTACCCTAATCACACTTCTGCTAGATTGTTGCAAGAGGGTTTCACACATGTTTTCCGGATTCCTGCAGGGGGTTATGTCGGGACACCACAGTGCAGAAATCAGCTGTCAGTTCTTTCCAATCCCACGCTAGTGGCGACAAAAATAGGAAAGGAGGTGCTTTTAGGTAGGGTAGCGGGACCTTTTCATGTCAATCCTACTCAGAATTTTGTATGCTCCCCTTTGGGGGTGGTTCCAAAGAAGGAGAAGGGAGAATATAGGCTCATCCACAACTTGTCTGCACCCAAGGGTATATCCTTGAATGATGCTATTGATGAATCAGTTTGCAGTGTTAAATATGCGTCCTTCGATCAGGCAGCGGACATGCTGAGGGGTTTGGGCGCGGGAACACTGATGGCTAAATCAGATATCGAGTCAGCCAATTCATGTGCATATTTCGAGCAGTTCAGCTCTTTCTTGGAATGGGCCCTAAGACAAGGTACGGGTCACCAGTGGGTCATGCACTACCTGGATGATTTTCTTTTCCTGTGTCCGGCGGGTTCACGGGAGTGTGCATCAGCGTTGCAGGAATTTTGCGTGCTCATGCGTTCTTTTGGGGTCCCGTTGGCGCAGGGGAAGACAGTCGGGCCAGTAACATACCTGGAATTTTTTAGGCATTGAGCTGGATTCAGTTGAGGGCTGTTTTAGACTACCAAAGGAAAAGATACAAAGATTCAAGAATACACTAGGACTATGCCTACAAGCTAAGAAAGTGACTCTACAAATGTTGCAGCAGACAGTTGGGCAGTTGAACTTCGCATTAAGAGTAATTCCCATGGCACGCCCCTTTTCACGTTCAATTGCACAGGTCATGAGGGGTCTTCGGGAGAAACATCACCGGACACGGCTATCTGCTGAGGTTCGCCAGGATATGCGGATATGGATCGCATTCCTGGAGGACTTCAATGGCAGAGTGCTGTGGGGTGCACCCACGCTGTCCTCGGAGGACCTTGATTTGTGGACCGATGCGGCAGGCAGTGTAGGGTTTGGTGCAATCCTTGGTAAGAAGTGGGTGGCACAGAAGTGGCCCGCCTGGTGGGAGGAGAGCGGGCTGACGGTGAACATTGGTTTCCTCGAGCTCTTCCCAATCTGGGTGGCACTGAAAGTGTGGCCGGAGGATTTGGCCAACCGATCGGTAATCTTCTGGTCAGATAATATGACAGTGGTGGAATGCATCAACCAACAAGCTGCAAGGTGTCCATTCATACTACGCCTGATCAAAGAGATTGTGCTGTGTTGCATGACATTGAATATACTTTTCAGGGCGAAACATGTCCCGGGGGTGTTAAACAATGCAGCTGATGCCCTTTCTCGCTTTAAGATGCAGGTTTTCAGGGATCACTTGCCGGAGGCAGAGACAACCCCGGCCCACTTCCCGTCGACTCTCTGGCAAATTGGTGCCCCCAACTACATGACCTCGTGGCAGCCAGCCTAGCACCCAAGACAAGGACGGCATACGAAGGGGCGTTCAGGTCTTACTGTCACTTTCTGGGCCAGGGCTGGGAGAGTAGGTAGACTCTGGAAGCTAGCTTCAATGGGTACATAGGCACCTTACACAGAGAAGGGCGCACGGCGGCGACAGCCAACAGGCACAAGGCGGCTATCTCCTTTTTCGCACGTGCAAAAGGGGGAAGGGACCCTACGAACAGCTTCCTAGCTCAGAAGGCGTTGAAGGGGTGGCGGCGCATGCAGCCACCTTCCACAGATTCTAGGAAACCAATAGGTTTTGAACGCTTATCAGCAGTTCTCCTCGCTCTACCGGACACATGTAGCTCTACGTCTGAGGTGGGCCTCTTTAAAGCAGCATTCTCGTTAGCCTTTTATGGGGCATTCAGGGTGGGCGAACTGGTGGCGGCCAATAAAGGTGATAAGGTAGGCGGCCTTCAGCTGCGGGATGTCAGCATAAAGGGCGACACTATGTGGATTATAATCAGGAAATCAAAAACTGATCAGGAAGCTAGGGGTCAAAGCCTGGCGTTACAACGTGCAAGGAACAATCCCTGCTGCCCGGTGACACATGTGGAGGTACTGATAAGACAGCGGGCGCAGGAGTGTGGGGGGTCACTGCTAATGCATGGGGATGGGACCCCTTAGACCAGATTTCAGTTTCAGAGGGTACTAGCCATGAGTATGGCAAGGGCTGGTTATAAGCACAAAGAGTTTGGGACGCACTCCTTCCGGATAGGGGCAGCCACAGAAGCAACGGCCAGGGGTTTGACCACAACTAGTGTGCAAAGGATTGGGAGATGGTCCTCAAGTGCCTATAAACGTTACGTGCGGTTGCACATGTTGTGAGAGCTGTCGCCATGTGGAGTATTTCTAACACCTGTTGTTTTTCTGGTTATTTACAGTTTCTCGGGCCTGTAACGCAGGACCGAAACTACCCATGGATCATCAAGGCAACTTATCAACATCACGGAAGAACCAGGAGGACAGACAGAAGACAGTGGTAGTGTGGGTAGTGGGGCATTCGTATGTCAAGCGTGCTAATCCTATTTTTCTTGCAGGATCAGGTAAACAGAGGGTGGAGAGCAGGGGGTGCACGGTCTCCTTCCATGGCAGGGGGGGGCTCCGCCTCAATCAGTTCAGGGACTGTATGTCGGACTTATTAACACGACATACTACACCTCCCTCGGCGGTGATCCTTCATCTAGGGGGGAATGATCGGACAGGTCTGGGTAGAAGGGTCCTCCTGGAAGAGATGATATCAGCAGCAGGGTGGCTAGCAAAGCAGTTACCTGGGAGTGTGGTTGTATGGTCACAGCTGATACCGAGAATGCAATGGAGAGGGGGGGACTCAGTCAGCGCGTTGAATAACTCGTTAAAGAGGGTCAACAACAAGCTAGACAAGTTATTTAGAACTCCGGTCTTACAGACCATTCCTCATGGTTGCATCTGGGGAGAGCACTTCTACCTGCGGGACGGGGTCCACTTAACAGAGGCGGGGAATGCCCTTTTTATAAGAAATATCCTGGCATGGGTGGAAGTTTTTGCAGGGAGAGTATGACCTTTCTACAAGGGTTTTTTTTTGGGGGGGGCCAGATAGTCGGTCAACTACCTGGCCTGTGGCAGTAAGGTCATTAATCGGTGAGCAGCATTTTAAGGTCCTTACGGGGGGGCGGGCCCATTCACGAAAGGGGCCGCCCGTCGGGAGGGACCATTGGTCTCTCTCAGAACTTCAGGGGCAGGATATGATATCCAGTATTTTAAAGGGTGCGGGGAGGGAGTCTACGCTTTCCTCAGGCTGGTAGCCACCCCTCACAACACTATGACGTCACTAAGGTGCGCGGGTGTCTGGGCCCTCCTGTTATGGTTAAATGGAGTTCAGGGAGCGCACGTGGGTGAAACGTGCCCTGGGTTGCGCATGCGCATTTCGAACGTGAAAGCGCAGCTGTAAAAGGATCTGACACCGGTTGGCGACCTTGCCGTACGACTTAATTATTAGAATGCATTTTTAATTTTCAGGATGTTAGATTCGGTTAGGAAACACGCTGTACTAGATATTTGTTAAGGTTAGCCCATCATACCATGTCGAAACGGATGTCAATCTAATGTTCTGAAATGTGCATTTTTTAATAATTGTCAGAAATGTTTATTTTATTAAAAATTTTGATTTGTTTTTATTTTTTAATAAATACGGCCAGGGGGGGCCCTGTACCCCCTGACTTCCAAAGACCCCATGTGTTGACTGGTTGAATCAGGTAACTCAGTCAGTGTGTTAAGGGGGGAGGTGGCCGGCAGTCCCAGACCATGAGAGAAGGGGGGGCCAATCGGCCCCCACGCAGGCATGGCGGGGCCCGGCCCCTCCCACACCCCGTTCCTTTCGTGGTCGCTTGCCCCCGCCCTCGCCCCGGAAGTAGTTGTGCACTTCCGGGGTGAGGGGGCGGGGCCGCGGCGGCGAAAGGGTTAAGAGCCTGGGGAGCACGGGAAGCGGCCTCTTTGTGCCCGCGCTCCCAGGCTCGCTCCTCGCCCCACCGTGGGGCTGTTAATTTTCCCCGCCCTCCATCCCCTTTTTTAGCAGACCTTGGGGCCAGCCAATGGTAGGTATAATGTTTAGCAATGTGTCGGATTATAGGAATAATATGCTCGATCCAGTAGGCCTTTTTTCCCGTTTACTGGAGGAATGAACAGATGTAAATGTTTTGTGCGTTGCTGTGATATTTTAACTAATTTTCTCCTTAGGCCTTTTTTCCCGCTTACAGGAATATCTATATTATGTATATGTTTTGTGCTTTGCTGTGTATTAACCAATTTTCTCCTTAGGCCTTTTTCCCTCTTAGTATAGCAATGTCGTATTTATTATGTGTGTCTGGCGATAAGGTCATTAATCGGTGAGCAGCATTTTAAGGTCCTTACGGGGGGGCGGGCCCATTCACGAAAGGGGCCGCCCGTCGGGAGGGGCCATTGGTCTCTCTCAGAACTTCAGGGGCAGGATATGATATCCAGTATTTTAAAGGGTGCGGGGGAGGGAGTCTACGCTTTCCTCAGGCTGGTAGCCACCCCTCACAACACTATGACGTCACTAAGGTGCGCGAGTGTCTGGGCCCTCCTGTTATGGTTAAATGGAGTTCAGGGAGCGCACGTGGGTGAAACGTGCCCTGGGTTGCGCATGCGCATTTCGAACGTGAAAGCGCAGCTGTAAAAGGATCTGACACCGGTTGGCGACCTTGCCGTACGACTTAATTATTAGAATGCATTTTTAATTTTCAGGATGTTAGATTCGGTTAGGAAACACGCTGTACTAGATATTTGTTAAGGTTAGCCCATCATACCATGTCGAAACGGATGTCAATCTAATGTTCTGAAATGTGCATTTTTTAATAATTGTCAGAAATGTTTATTTTATTAAAAATTTTGATTTGTTTTTATATTTTAATAAATACGGACAGGGGGGGGCCCTGTACCCCCTGACTTCCAAAGACCCCATGTGTTGACTGGTTGAATCAGGTAACTCAGTCAGTGTGTTAAGGGGGGAGGTGGCCGGCAGTCCCAGACCATGGAGAACCTCGCCGCTCCTTCAAGTCACAAGTGCAAAAGCTACGTAGATTGGTCTAAAATAAGCGACAATTCATATTTCAAATGGAGGTAAAACAAAATAGCGTGGCCATATCAGACTTCATTGATCATTTCAGGTCATATGCCTCTATGAGCTGAGTTTGGAATTATGCGATGCCACTAAAGTCTAATGAGTGAGTAGGCCTTAGTTCATAAATTGTCATCTGGGCATCCTTAATGTCCTGTCCCTCATACTTTTCGGATGCAAACGCAAAACAAACATCGTCTAGTCCTAGTACTATGATCATTCCAAGTTAACCGTACAGTATTTACCATGATTCTCCTCTCAATTGCCTGTCTCTTTATCTCAAATGAATGATGTCAAATATGCTATACGGTATTACCAACAGCAGCAGTTACCTCAATTATCTCTACTGTTTGCCTTATTCTCTGTTTTCTCATATGTATCTGCTGTATGGCTACAGTTCCCCTTCTGCCACCTAGAGGAAATTAGTCGCAGCCGGCATGACTCGCAGGTGGGAGGTCGCACGGGGAGGGGGGCCTCGCAGGAGGGTTTCATTTAATAATTAAAACATTTTTAACCTACCTTCCCGTTGGCCGGCCCCCGCGTCGTCTCTGCTCCTGGTCTCCTACTTCCGGCAGAAACAGGATACAGGCAGCCAGGCTCCCACCCCTAAGCCAATCACAACGCTGCAAGTAACGTTGTGATTGGTCAGGACGCCGTCCAGCCAGGGACCAATGGCCCGGTCATGTTCTCCATGTAGGCTGCATTGCAGTCTACATGGAGAAGGGCAGAGTGCGCATGATTGGTTTAGTCGGCACCAGAGGGCCAACCAAACCAGTCATAGTCACTAGAGAGTGGGCACACCACTCCTCCCCTGCCCAGCCCTGCTCACAGAGCAGCCTTGCCCACCTGCCCGCCCGCAACAAAACCCTTCTGCTTTCTCGCAGTGCGAGAAGGAGAAACATAAAATGGTAGTTATCTCCATTTATGTTTCTGCTTCTAGCACTGGGAGATAGCAGTGGGGCGACTGTCCACTACCCTAGTGGAGGAGCCACGCCTGGACGTAATTCCTCTGTGCAGAGGGTGCCATACATAGGGCGACAAGGCATCCCGCATTTGCCAGGACAGGCCCAGGTTTCACCAGCAGAATTTGTCAAATTTGGTTAGTGTCTTGGTTCTTATAGAGGGGCAACTGAAAACAGTGTGAGGCACATTTTCATGTGTTCCACAAAAGGGTTAGTTAGCAGATGTTACTTGAAAGCAATTTAGTTAACAGGTATGATAATATTGGGTTTCAAAATAGCATTTTATGTATTTTTTTAGTATCTATTCTGTTTTTCTATGCTGATGAGCATTGTCATTCTGTGGTGTTCAGCTGATGTAAAATGATAGTCCTTCTATTTTTGTGAAATGTCTGGGTTTTTGGTTTTTAAAATCTGGTCACCCTATACAGATAAGTAAACATAAACTTTCTGCGAAACTTCATAACAGCTACTTGAGGATTTAAAAAAAAGAAACAATCTTCCACTACCTCCAGGTAGTTCAACTGCAACCAAACAAGGGGACTGTACACAACATTTTCAGGACAGTGCATCATTAGTAAGGGCCGCAATGGAACAACTAAGGAAAGTTCTTTAAAAAGAGCAGTGTATCTGAGGTTTAGCCAGAAGACCTCAGCCACTGCAGAAAAGCAAACAAAAATCTTGAGATCAAAATCCAAGACATTTAGGGGAACACACAAGGGAGATGGATGTTCTGTAATTATCAAACAGAGTTAGCCATAAACAAATTAAAGTTATCATGAAAAACATGAGCTGATGTAGAGAAATATTTGAATGCTTTAATGATGAAGCAAAATAAGCTTATGAAGTAGTCCACAGGAAAATTGCTTTTAGAAAAAATATTGTATATGCCTCCCAAAGAAAATAAAAAAAATTCAACTTGAATATCCCCTTAACTTAAAATAGAATGTATGATGTTAAAGAACCGTGGGCCAACAGTATGAAGTCATTTAGCAGTCCCAAAGCCAGAGATTTGTGATTTGTCAAATGCTTACTGAGTCACAAAATGGCTTATTAAATACAAACAGAATTTCAAGTTGGAAGGGGGGTGTTTACCGTGACCTTTACAAATCGAGATCCGCAGTGCTATGTATCAATGGTTTGCACTCGCAGTTTCAGACGCAAATAATTGATTGGTTACTGACTCCACTAGCAGGTGGTAATCCATTGGAAAAAGGGGTAGAAGTCAAGTTCAAGTTCAAGAAGTCTTTATTCGATTAGTTCATCATAAAAGACATAAAATACAATATATATACATAAAAACAGATAATACAATTATTAAATCATTTGACAAGCTAATCAGCTTCTTGTACGTATATACAAGACTTTACATATAAACACATGGGAGACATTGCATCATCAGGTTGAAGGATACTGGACAGTCACCTGTTTGTTATTGTTAATGAACCTGCTTCTAAGCACCCAGGCCCACCCGAGGAATTTAGCGACCCCCACAACAATAAGCGAATCCAGGTTAGTTTTTAACAGTCTGGTTGCTTCTGCAGCCAATCTGGTTCCTAGCTGCCGACATACAGGTTTTAGCCATTTGGACCTGGGGGCAGAGTATAACGGGCACACATACAACAAATGATCCAGGCTTTCCCCAATGCCTTTACAATTAGGACAAAAACCCGACCTTTCAGTTCCCCATTTTTTAGTAAACTCCCCAATGGGAAGAGAACCGCATCTAAGTTGGAAAAATAGTTTGCGGTCCAAGGGTTTTGTTATGGTGTCCCAAAACCCCTCTAGCTTGGGTATGTCCTTGTGTGCAATGAACAGTCCAGTGAGGCTACTAGGATTAGTTTTCATGTACATATCGTGGGTCACCCAGTCCCAATAACAGCTTTTGAGATCCTTTTTAGAGGGGAAGTTGGCTATCTCTGGCGAAGACCACAAATCGCCATGGCCCAAGACTGTTAGTGTAGTCTTAAGGTCGCTGAACCATCCTATGTTTGTGGCACCAGGACTATTTTTGACCTCCAGACAGGCTTCTGCATAATGGTGGAGTTCTGGCGTTGTCCACAAACGGCGCCAGAATGCAAGAGGGCGGAATCTTGCTTGAGCCTCCACAGATTGACACCCTAGATCAAAAAGCAGGGGAGTTATTGGAGTCGACAGAGGAAGGCCTGTGGACAGTCTTAGAAATTTGTTTTGGGCAAGTTTTAATGAATTCAAATTACTGCCACCCCATAGTTCTGCACCATACAAGATGGCTGAGAGAACCTTACCGCCATAGATCTTAATAAGTGGAGACATTGGCCTCGTAAATGACCCTTTGTGTTCTTTAATCAGTGCTCCGCCCAACTGTTGATGTTTCAGGGTCATAAGCTCGATCTGATGGGTCCAGCTCAAGGTGTCACTGAAGGTGACACCTAGATAGGTGAAGTGTTTAGTTTGCTCCAGGGGGATATCCCCCATGGAAACCCTTGCATTTATTTGTTTGCGCCCCCTTAAAACCATAAATTTGGTTTTGGAGACATTCACCTCCAGCTCATGATCGCTGCAGAAACTCTCGAACCTTGACAGTGCACGTTGCAGGCCCTGTCTGGTTCTTGAAATCAAGAGAGTGTCATCAGCGAACATGAGCAGGGGGATTCTCATGCCTGCCAGGGTTGGAGCATCCGTGGAAAAGTTGTCGTAGTATTTAATGACTCTGTTGATATATAGAGAAAACAAGGTTGGTGCCAGGACACAACCTTGCCTGACACCCTTTGCCACAGAAAAGTTCTCTGTCACCTCGCCCGGTTTGCCCCATCGCACAAATGCAAATGTCTCAGCGTGAAGATTCACTATAAGACGCACCAAAATGGGAGGCATGCCCATATCTAATAGGCAGTTCCAAAGCCCAGCCCTCGGGACAAGGTCGAACGCTGACCGAAGATCCACGAAGGCGGCATAAAGATTGCCTTTACCCAAGGTAACCGTCTTCCAGTGCAAAAGCATGAAACGGAACGCCTGGTCCAGGGTACTCACACGAGGTCTAAACCCAGCTTGGAGGGGAGTAAGAATGTTAAATTCCTCAATCTAAGCCTGGACCCTTAACAGAACAAGACGACTGATTATCTTCTGGACTGCGTCAATTAAACTGATCGGCCGGTAATTCGAAGGAACCGACCGATCTCCCTTCTTAAAAATGGGCAGTATTTCAGCGCCTGCCCATGAGTCAGGGATCCTGGCGCCCATAACCAACGCATTTGCCAAACGTACTAAGTACGGTACCCATAAGTCTTGATCTTGTTGGAATAGATCCGCTGGGATACAGTCTGGACCGGGCGCTTTACCCCTTGGGATGGTTTTCAAAACCAATTCTACCTCTTTTGCTGTAAACACAAGTGTATCGATAGTGATTGGCCAACTAATAGAGTCTTGCGAACTGCCAAGACAGCTAAATTGTTCTTCAAAGTATGTCACCCATTTCTTTTGTTCAATAAATGCCGGGGTAGGGCGATCATCCTGGGACTGACCCCACCTAAGGAGATGCCAAAAATGTTGAAAGTTCCTGGCGCCACAGGCCTCAGCTAAGAGGCTCCAGCGCTCGTCGTCCCATGTAGCTTTTGCCCGGAATTTAGCTACTTTATATGCCTTCCTACAATTTTTGATCAAGGCTGGGTTCTTTGATTTCAAAGCCTTAAACAGAGACAACTGGGACTCTCGACAAGCTTCATTATACCAGTTTACTGGCTTCTTACCCTTCCCCCTACCCCTGTTAACAACAACAAATTTAACAAACAGAGTTTTTAGGGATTGAAACAGGCCAGCATGTAGAAGTCTCATTGGAACCTCTTCACCTTTGTGAATGAAAACAAGTTTGTTTGGGAGTGGGCTGTGGTCCATAGGATCACTGCAAACTCTTAAACAAACTTTTAAAAATAGCCAATTTTTCCATCTTAAATACAGACCCATGTCCTTTAAGGAAAACAGGCTATATGTAAAAAAGCATACTTTGTTTGAATGCGATCACAGACATCGTGGTCTACTGACACCAGCAGATCATAAGCCTTGTGAGAGCATCCAGATAGAGTGAGTCGCAATAGGCAACCTACCTCATAAATACTGACGTGATAGGTCAAATTGCGACCCACTCTGAAGGGTGATTTTGCAAACCAACCTATTATGAAATAGTCCATTCTCAAAATCTCACTGAATTCACAGAAGGTTGGTGTACAAATTGCGACATTGCGACCTCTTGTTGCAATCCAGTTTCTGAACATCTGGCGCAGATGCCAGAAGGCTTTTAGGAGGAACCCAAATATATTGTCTATATGTCAGGGACAATTCATTACACTCAAACAAGGACCTCTGAGTGTGTTTGCTCATGTGGCTCATTTTACACCAAGTAAATCTTAATATTGGTCGGGGCAGTCGCAAGCCTCGGGGATACCTTCTGAAATGGGGCCCATATTAAGTAGAAAATATGTGTCCTGTTGTAGCGTGTACGTTGTTATGCCAACTGTAATGGTGTATATTTTTGTAATTGTATGACTGTATGCAAATAGGTGCATTGTGGGAAAGTCTATATTCAATACCATGAGCCTGAGTTGGCTGTGCTGACAAAGCAATGATAAAGGCTATTAGCCTGATTGGTTCATTGGGAAAAAGAAATCAGAAGTCATATGTCTGATCTGTCTAGTATGAAAGATTAAAAAAAGGCAAGTGTGATAATCCTTTTAGGCCCTTTCAGGAGGACCTGCATATTATTTTGTCAGCTATAGGTTTGCATATGTTGATGATGTTATAACCGTCGCCATGTGAGGAAAACATACGCTCAACCCTGTAGGCATGGGTTGGTTATTTTGACAATGACAAAGATAAAGGCATTATTGGAAAAGTTATGCCTGATTCCATAGGTCTGATCAGTGTATTTTAAACGTGGTCTCTATTGAAGTTTTCATAGGTTCAGGGTAGTAGCATACATCTACAAATTCTCAAGTAAGCATTTATAGGTTGACTTGTAGCATTACCATTTTGTGTTGCACAGTGGAGTCAGCCATAATAGTTTATGTCCAACCTGTATAAACTTCAACAGTGTAAAAGAAAATTCCCCACCCCTTCAACCTTGTAGTTAATCATATATCAATCAATCCTGTCTGAATAACCAAACCATTTGTGCAGCATTAACGCAACTAAATGCATTATCGTAGCTGGTGTTCAACAATTGTACACAATCGTCTCTACCCTTCAGGGTAGCCATATATCTGATCGACCATCTAATGCCATTAGGATTAGTTTGCAGCCATTATCCCGCATTTTTTATCCCGCGTCTGACATCATATATTCATTAGGATTGCATCCCAAGAACCCGTAGGTGGTTCTTTGGTATTTCTCCTACGCAGAGCAGGCAAAGTAGTCACCTCGGCCTGTGTCAATTTTACAATACCTTACAGCCATTTTCGACCATCAGATGTTTTTTTGTCTTCCATCCCACTGAATGTTGCTTTGAGCAATTATCAGAGCCAAATCAACAAATTTGCATATCTGCCTAATTGATTTGGGACTCCGGAGTTGACCCCCCTGATAGTGGTATGGTTTCAATGGGAAACAGACTTCACAACGCGGCTTCAAGCACCCACTCTGTTTCATCGCAAGCTGAACACCGCTTGCCTTAATCACATATCTGGCTGAACCATACATACTTGTGGTTAAGGCAGTCCGCGTTCTAGCTGCTGGCTGGTGGGGAGAGGAACTGGAAAGGAGGACCAGTGTGTGAAGGACGGGGACGCGACTAGGTAAGTTGGACAGGGGCGTTAGGTTTTAAGGGAGGGGTCAGTTTTAGGGATCAGGGCAGGGGCTAAAAGGGGATAGGTTTTAAGTGAGGGGGCTGATTTTAGGGCTCAGGGTGGCAGGCTGGGGTCTGAGTATGTTTTAAGATAGAGGGCAGAGTTTTAGGGCTCAGGGCAAGAGGGCAGAAGGGGCAATTTCCAGAGCAGGGAGAGCAGATTTTAGGCCTCAGGGCAAGGGGATTGTATGGGGTAGGTTGTAAGTAGGGGGCAGAGTTTTAGGGCTCAGGGCAGGGGGGAAGGGCAGGTTTTCAGGGCAAAGGGAAAGCTTTTAGGGCAGGGGAGTCTGGCTAGTTTAAGTGGGGTTCGTTTTTAGGGCTCAGGGTGGGTCGTGTTATAGGGCAGGGGCTAGGATTTTAGGAATCAGGGTGGAGGGAAAGGGGCTTGAACTTTACCACAAATCCCTTTGCCAAACATGCCTTTTCCACAAAATTGCATGGTAAAAGCATGCGTGGTAAAGGAATGCGTTGCTCAGACGCATCTGTGGTTCGGGTTGTGTGGTAGAGGCACGCGTGGTTCAGGCACGCATGGTTCAACCATGCGTACCTCAGCCAAACACCGGTTTCAATAGAATATGTCAACCTCCTTAATTAGTGCTGTGGAATTTGCATGCACTCCCACACCATATGCTAAAAGTGTGCCAGTGTCTGCAGACATCTGGGGCACGTGTCTACCACTCCTGGGTACATTTTAGCTATGCTATGGAGGGATTCATATGTTTAATGAATATGGTTAATTTGAGTGAATTTGGACCAGGAATTCCCTGTCACCTTTCTTGTGGATTCTAATATCTTTTCTCTGACATCATCTGTGTTTCACACCCAATAATCTCTCCCAAGTGTTTATAGTCGACAAAGTATCTGTGTGTATTGTGGGGAACAATGAGCCACATTAGATTGACACAACATGATTATAGCTGCCAAGTGTATGGATATTCAAGAGTGTACTCAATTTCGTGGGTTCGTTAATCTTATCAGCCCAGCTGAACTTGGCTGCTTTAGGCAAGTTATAAGTTATTATCCTTTTATTTTTCCTTTTTTTACTGCTGAAAAGCAGTGGGGGGACACTGCTCCGCTTTAGCTTCTGGTTCGAAGATGCTTGGGTATGGGTTCTAGAATATTCCTTGACTAAGTAGGTAAGACTAACCTATATTTTGTTTCTTTCATTATAAAGCCATTGTATATGACATTTCCCATGATTCCTATGGCCATTATGACCTTCAGCTGAGGGGGGGTATGCTCAAGACATAAAATGAGCTTCCGCATGAAGACTGTCATGCATAATTACTGTATCTGGTTTCTGTGTTCCTGGAAGCAGCATTACTCAGGGATTATGAGCGTAACTTGACATCCCATACTCATCGTCTCCTAGGTAGGTGAGACATCGGCAGATGTCATTGGCCGCAGTGGCCTTGGTGTATTTTCACCTGATTACAGCGCAATGGTCCTTGGGTGGCAGACGACCGAAGGGAGGCATACCCCCCTGGGGCATTTGAGCAATGGGTCAGACAGGGCAATGTTTGGGCTCGTGTTTGGCTAGACACAATTGGGCATAACATTTAAACCAATTTGTTGGTGACACGGTGACCGTTATAGCAGTCAGCAAGGCCCCCCCCACCCGGGCCCCTTATTTAGGATTGGGTTCCTAGTAAAGGGGGCTAGGTGACTGTTGGTTTTTTTTGGGCCAATTTTTCTGTGGAGCACAGATGCACAAGTGGGGATCTATATATATATGCTTGACACCTGGAGCAGGTGGGTGGCGGTGGAAGGTTTCAGTTGCCATGGTTATACATTAAGATGATGGTTGTGAACATAGAGAAATCAGGACAATGGCGGTGGGGGGTAATAAAATTAACATGGTGAAAGAAACAAATTAAAAAGTTGAGAGGTAGAATACTTAGATAGTTGAATGGTAATATATGTAGGTTTAAGTGTTATGGGTGTAAATGTTAACAGTTCAATGCAAGGGTAGGATTTACAGTCGCAAAGGTAAAGATGTTAAGGGGGCAGGACACTTACGGGTTGGGGTAGAGGGAAGTAGGTGAAGTGAGGTATAGTTTTGTGAGGCGAAGGCCTAGGGTTGTATGATATGTGATGTGCACCTGTCTTCAATAAAGTGGCCATTTTCACGTTATATTCTTGTATGTGGTCTGTGCTGCCCCCTCTATGGCCCAAGTGGCACTGGGGATGTTTTTGAGCCCCACTAGCCCTATGGACAAAGGGCTGAATTTGCGTGTGGCTTGAAGATTGAGAAGCGCAACATGTGCTTTGTTCTATCACAAGTCGATTAGTGCCTAGGAAGACGCTGACTTTTCCGAGTGTGCTTCTTCTTTGCCAGACATCAAGGTTAGGTTCACGTACACCTTGCTTGGACTGGGCTACATTCTGGTTCTTTTGTTCATGACATGGTGCTACTAAAGACTGTGAGATCTTATCTAGATCGTATGGAGCAAGAGCACAACTTTTCTTCTGTTTCCTTCTTGTAGGATTGTTTTCCTTTGGAATACCCCTTGTGGATCTATAAGGCAGTCCTTTGTGGGGTTGTTTTCTCTACATTGGAATAATTCCCTTCTCATCTTTGTTAGCATGCAATGACTCTGTAATACACCATGAGTTCTGAGATGTTTATCTGTTTCTCTACCCAGTAGCTAAGAGTATTATTTTTGACAACTTATGTTTTTTGGTATGTTTGTAAGATTCTGTATATTTGGTCAAATGAACGTATTTATGCATCTAGAGAGAAAGTGTGTCCGGTCAAGTATAAGACTTGTTGTTTCCATTTTAGGTTTACTCACAGTAAGAGAGAATCCTTACACAAACACAGTGCACTTGGTCAAACTATATTCCTAGAATACTGCATGGTGCTAGGTACTGATTTTGATAATCATTCCATTTATAGATTTAAAGTGATCACATGGTATTATTTTGTGATTATCTTTTTTCCGTTTCCTTACAGGTCTCTCTCCCAGTTGTTCCTTTTCCCATGATCCTTTTCCTCATCTGATCACCCTAAAACTCTGTGCCTTTACGGTAAGCGGAATTGGGGATGTCAGGAGGTGGACCATATTGCACGTCGCACTGATCCTGAGGAGCATTCTCTCAAGGTCGAGCCTTGGCATCCCCATCCCACACTTATTTAAAGGTAGCTCTGTTTTCTCTATGTTATCCGGTTTCTTTTGCCAGTCCATATCAGACCCATCAGTTCCTTAAAGTAGGTCCACTTTAAGAATACCGCAATTGCCTAAAAATACATAATATTTTTGTGAATATTAATATTTTTATTATGGTTCTTCCTCACAGGGATAAAGGAAACCTCTTCTGGAATGTAATTAAGAAGTAGATCGCCTTAACTGCTTTCTATTCATTGGGCATTACCAACAATTTGTCTTCATGGTATATCCAGACACCTGAATATTTAAAGGTGCCAGAAGTCCGTACCAGCAGGGTTTCTAGGTCCTTAGGGTAAAAAGTGTCCTCAGATGCATGTACTGGAAACAGATTGGTTTACCCCAGGCCACTCTTAGCCCTGAAACATCTCCCTATTCTGATAATAGTTCCAATGTCCCTTCTAAACTGGCCCTCGGGTCACATGAGTATAGCAGTGCATCATCAGCATATAGTGAGATTATGTGTTGTTCATCTGCCAGAGCAATGCCCATTCTTGCACCTTGTTTTGGACCATAGAAGGCAACAACTCTATGGCTGGTGTAAGATAGCAATGTTGAGAGTATGCATCCTTTGTGTGTGCCTCTATGTATGCACCACTCTCTGGAGAAGACACCCCCAGTCCTGGCTCTAGCGATAAGGTCTCACCCTCCTTTCTCAGATTGCGAGTGAGCATAAGATCCCCAAATAGAAAAGGCCACAATAAGGTATTGAAGGCTTTTTCAATATCTATATAGGCCACCATGGACATTGTAGGCAGCCTGAGGGCTCTGTCTCTTACATAAAGGAGACATCTCAAGTTCATTTGTGTGTTTCTCCACAGGATGAAGCCATTCTGGTCTGGGTGTACTAAGTCATAAGTCAATGGAGCCAGGTTGTTAGCCAGTATCTTTCCTAATATCTTGTACTCAGAATTTAGGAGGGATAACGGTCTGCATGATCTCACATAAAGTGTTACCGACCATGCTTAGGGAACACCATAATTGATGCTACTCTCATAGTCTCTGGGAGCATCGCCTTCACTAATGAATCATTAAACATTGCTAATAATTTAGGAGTTCATTTGGTCTTGGTTGCATAATACTCTATTGGAAAACCAGGAGTCCCCAGTGTTTTGCTTCTGGCTAGTAAATCTATGGCCTACTTTAATTTCCTGAACGGATATTGGTTCTTCTAGTGCATCTCGTTCTTCTGCATTCAGTGAAGGCAATGTCATGTTTTGTAGATAAGATAGCACTGCCTTTCACACTTTGATCAGCTGTTGCAGCTTTTAAAGATTTGTAGTATGATGCAAATGTTTGATTTATTTCGCGTTGTGTGTGGACTAGGGCTCCCGTGTCAGATATAATGGACCATATCAGTTTACTATCTGCTTCTGTGCATAGGTCCAGGCCTGGAGGTTACCCGCTCTGTCTCCTCAGAGTGATGCCAGGCCAAATATTCCTTATAACGAACCCCACCTAGCCAGTAACTGAGCACAGCATGCTCCTTCATGGATGCCAATATGTTTTTTTTTCAGTTTTATATAGGGCGAACTAGACCCGAAGATATCAGGTATCAGAGCACTTTCCATGAGCACCAGTTTCGTTACAGATGGACACATTACAGATGGACACATTAATTTTTTAAGTGATTTGCCCAGAATCTCAGGATGTTGAGCGTCGTTGCCGAGACTCTAACCCGGTTCCCCAGATTCAAGGTCGACCGCTCTAGCTATAAGGCTACATCCACTCCCCAATATGTGCTTGGAAGCACTGGGTACTAAAGCCAAATTATTCTCAAGGTCCCTAACGTCACTTCCTTTTCTAGGATTTGATGGTTTATTATCACCTTAGCACTTTATACGATCTTTAGGCTGATGCCCCTTTTCACCATCTTAAATGCATCCCATTCAGTGACCACATTTTCCCTGAATCCTTATTTTCCCTAAAATATTTGTCAATTTGTGCTCCCATCTCGGAATGGAAGATGGAGTCCAGTAATGCCTCGCGTTGAAGTCGCCATGTGGGGATCTGCGGTCTAATCCTTCCCAGTCCAACTGACATCAGCAGTGGGTTATGGTCTGAGATCGTACTACTCAGATGTTCAGTGTCCCGGATCCCCCATCCTCCTCCCAATCTGACCACAAAACAACTCTAGGCTGGTGTGTATCCCAAGCATCAGTGAATACAATGAAAACTCTAACGATTCTGGGTGAGCCTCCCTCCATGCTTCCACCAGTCCCCAATGTTTTCTCCACTCGGGAAAGCGTTGCGTGCGCCCTGCATGGAGAACCTTGATACGGTGGCCCTGATCATCCTCCACCACATCCATTACCATGTTGTAATCACCTCCCATTAAATAGAATGTGTCACGTGCCTGGATCCAAGGCGTCCAAATCTTGAGATTGGTTCACATTTGGAGCATAGATTCCTTCTTGAAAAAGACGATTAGGTGGTACCAAGCAACTGATCATGCCATTTCTTTCTTAGTTTTTCTAGTTCCGGTGTTGTTAAATGGGTCTCTTGCAGCCATGCTTTCAGTATACTCCTGGACTCTGTATCTTTGTGCAGGAGGGATCAGCTCCCTCACATTCCGCAAAATACAGTTTACCAACATGTCTATATCAATCCGTTTTGCATTATAGAATGTGGTTCCAACACCAGGCTCCTGTAGAAAATTGAGACTGGGCACCTACCATGGCCCTAGCTGAGCATGCATGGGGGCTACGCATAAGTCAGTTACATATCTACACCACAAATACGCGATGTTACATCGCATGCCATTACATTACATCGCATACCTTTACAACGCAAGTCGTTACAACGACTTGCTGTAAGGGGGCGCTGGATGTTGCAACAGTATAATTTACTATTCCAACTCCAGTCTGTGCAACAGTAGGGACACCATGTGCCCCCAACAGCAAGTCGTTGTAACGACTTGCGCTGTAAAGGTATGCAATGTAACAACACAGTAGTTGTAACAACCACATTGTAATGGCATGCGATGTAAAGGATGTCTCCCCTACACCACTCTAGCTATTTACTTATTTTTAGATTTTTACATAGCGCAAGCTAGACCAGAGACATTGTGTATCAGATCGCTTTACATGAGCACCAGTTTCGTTACAGATGGACACATTCATTTTAGTCAGGCACGGGGAGATTTTAGGGATTTCCCCAGAATCACAGGATGTTGAGCGTCGTTGCTGAGACTCGAACCCGCTTCCCCAGCTTCGAGGTCGACCTCTCTTGCCGTATGGCTACATCCTCTCCCAGCTATGTAGTTAGGCGTATTGTAGTACTTGAAGTGGATAATCTACGACAGGGCTTAATTTGTAAAAAAAAAAAAAAAGGTGCCAGGGCCCCTTTACAGGTGGCTACCCCAGCTTGCACCACCCATTGCCACTGCCGTCGCTGCAAGTGACAGTACTTACAAAACTACTAGCGATCACACTGCTACTAGTGTGACAGTTGAGAGTGTTTGAGGCCCCCAAAGCTGCGAGCATGGCTTGAGAGGTAGTTATTAGTTGTTCTAATGTCTATATGCTTAATAAACAGCTGGTGTTGTGGTCCTCTTTATATTACACAACAGCGCCACCATGTGGTAGCTGTCATAAGTGCCGGTGTTGTAGGTGCAGGTGCCGAGCACCGGAAAACATTGGCTCAAATTAAGCACCTGTTGCATTATTAGCTATCACTTCAATTCCTAACCGGCTGAGGTTTGTGTAACAATCTCGCCGTTCCCGTTATCAAACAAATATAACCCATTTTTGAAAATCCTCTTGACTATGCAAGCAGTGTGTGTGTTGCAGGAGAAACAACAGTGTCAAACTAACTGCCTCACCTTCACTCTTCATGAGACCCTTCAACCCACCATCATCTTCATGAGGTTATAATAGGACCATCGCTTAATTAGTCCCAGCTGATCCATCATGACCACCCCTTCCAAGCAAGAGGTTCCCAATCGTGTTGCTTTCTGAGCAATAAGTTTCAGAAAATAAGTCCATCGCTCACGTGGGTCAGCTCTGGGCCAAGTTGTATGAAGTTGAAGCTTCATCCTTGTCCTCACAGGACGCCCAATGTTCTGATCCTGATGTTTGTTGAGTCCTGTGAGATAGGACATCTTCCATGAGTTGGCCCTCTCCTTGGCACCTTGTTTCTTTGCGGTGCACCCCTCTGATGTTCCTCTCAGTCCCTTTCTTCGTCATTTTGCACTCATTTGTTCTCTCACTCACCTTTTTATGTCCATCCTTGCTATTCCAGCATTTTTCCAGTCTAGACTTTGCTTCCTTTGAAGACACAAAAAGTTGGGTTTTGCCCTTCGTTGCAACACTCTTGCCAGGTACAGTGGGGCAAATCGAATATTATGCGTGGGCCAGCATTGTTTGATCTCCAGAAAAACATGGTTCCGCCTCTGTACTAATGTTGTGTAGTCTAGGCAAATTTACATGTAGCATTTTTGCTTTCCCTGGGCCCGTGTTCTCTTGTAAATTTCCATATTATGTCACAGTAATTTAAAGGCCAAAGTATCAGCAGTCTGGATGGTGCCTCCGGTATTGGTCATCTCCGTGGTACTCTACGCACTCTTACTATCGCAAAGTTCTGCAGTGGGGTACAGTTGAAAACATTCTGCAGGAACACCCTCTCAAGAAACTCTTCAGCATTTTGGCCTTTAACGCTCTCTTTGGACACCCACCATGCATTTTTTACTTTTAAAAGTCACTCTACTATTATTTTCTCCTCTTTCTTCATTGTATTTATTATGTTTTTATTTGGAGCTCTCAACAGCTTCCTAAGCAACGCCAGCAGGTTTCTCGTTTACTGCTAATTTCACTTGCAGAGTACCGCATCTCATTTAACCACTGATTCTAAACTGGGTAGCCAACTTGAAGGGCGTTATCCATAATGCATCGTTGTCCTACTGGTCCATGATGACGATTATATTTCGAAGCAATATGTCAGCCATCTTGGGTAAGTACAACAATTAACCCTTCAAAGATCTACGTTCACTTTCATGAAGGGATTGAATCACTTATCAGTTTTTCACACCCACATTTCAATTATTCTACACAGTGACGAAATATAGTTCCATGTTTCATTTGTTAACCCGGAACATGCTTCAGAGTGTTGTGTGCACCCAACACAATGGCCGACGTGATCACGAGGCCGCTATGTTGCGCCTCAGTGTAATTTTCATTGAAAACTTGAATTTATATGAATGTGTCTGCGAATGCTGAATTCTTACACAACCTTTTTCCAAAATGCAATTTGTATTTAAGTATCATGTTTTTATTCATGGGTGAGTTAAATTGTTTGTTTATTGATGTTTCTTCTCAATTCCAAAGCACTCTTTGGAGAGAATTGGGATACCTAGTTCTGTAAAGAAGCTTAAGAAAGAGAAGATCATGAATGCAGAGTCTAAAAGATCTCTAATTAGGACTTCAGAAGCAAGTCTAGTCTTTAATTTATATATTTTTTCAACATAAATGCAGGGGCTAAACTTTTCGTAGGGGCCAACGCCACAGAAGTCAAATGCCGGGTTGCAGAATACCAAGGCAACCTACTCTTGATCCCGCCTAGGTCTCTTTTTTCCACCACTCTACTCTTCTTTCTCTTGCAGGTTCTTTTCCATCTCACATTCTCCCCTTGTCACTGTTTTCCTGTCTTTCTTTCCTCCTTCTTTGTTCCTGTCCTGTCTCTTTTGCTCAGGGACAATGTCTGATGATGAAAAGTACGTCCCAGTCCCCAAAAAGGTTGGCTAGTTCTCGACACCTGCCTCCACATTGGCTATTAGGGTCAAGGGGAGGGGGGAGGGGGAACACCCCTGTGTCAGGAGCATTTAATCAAGCACCTAAAGTGTGAGGTGGGGAATAAGAATGACCTTCCTCAGATAGGCTATTGGTCACTAATTTGGACACCTAGGAACTAAGTGGCCATAAGTCAATTTTTATAAAAATGTGTGATGTCAGCTCTTTTGCACAATATGATTGGACACATGAGTAAAGGAATTACACAATTGGTTAGGAAGCAGGCTTTACCTTTATGCTAGATTTCCTATATTGCACCAAGCTACTGGGCAAGATTTCCCTACCAAGTTCCAACAGGAGCTGTGCTGTTGTGATGGAAAAAAGATTGTTTATCACAGCAAAGAGAGAATGCTCCTCGACTCACCCCAGGCAAGCCGAGAAACTCTGATATTTGTCAGATAACTAACCCTGGACTGCAATACTGTTTGGTGGTCATGCCTTTGTCACAGTCTTGTTAACCTTGTAGGTAGAGGGGACAGGAAATATTGTCAGGCCCACTCAGTGGTTCTCTTGCGGAGACTGTTGATCTTACAGTCATCCTACTAAGCCTTGCCGAGGCTTAACCCCTTGCATGCTGGTGACGAACCCCAGCCGTCACGCTCCGCGGTGCTCGTGTGCGGATGACGGCTGGGGTTCGTCACGGCCCCGCCCTGTTCGTTTGTTTACCACACAGCGGCGGAAACGGGCCAGCATCGAAGGGGTTAAGGCATGTGAGTAGTCCCAGTCTTTGTGATAAACCTTACTTCAGTTCGTGGGTTTGCCCTCATCTCAGCCTATGACATCTGATGCTCCTAGGCTTTCTATACTCAGTTTTTTCTTTCTAATATATGTTTTATTGAATTTTAACAATAGAGTCATGGGATTAGATAACAGTAGATTGTGGCTCCAAGCAATGGCCGTTAGCAGGTAGGGTTCTAAGAATATAGCAATTTGGGCGATCTGTCATACACTTAAGATTAACAAGACCAGACATAGCTTACAACGTACTGAAATGACAACCGATGTCCGGGTCTGTGACGTCAAGTGAGTTACAAAACACCAACCAGTTATTTTGGCCAACACCGCTGTGTATTGCTGCAGCAAATAAGCCTAAAGAGGACCCCCAGAAATCTTTAGGGCGAGCCCTCAGGTTCACTTCCACAATATATACTTCAGCTTGGTATATTGCTCTGCATCCACAACATAGCAACTATCCTCTTAGCCAGCAGCAATGCCATAGTTTAAATCACAGCGTTATTTTAGGTAGGCCCATGGTGGCATCCAACAACACCGCAGACTTCGAAGGGGGTCTCTATAATATCGCTCTGTAACTCAAACACATTGGTGCAAGATTTAAGGATCCTGAAGGAATGAAGAAAATCCACATTTTGGCACAAAATGTGTTTTGTATTTCTCACTGTCCTGATGAAACTTTATAATACGCTGACGAGTAAAGTAAAAATGATTCAAAAATGTAAATTGTAATAACTTATGCCTATATTTGAGTGGTGCATCGTTTACCTGTGCGCAGCCCCTCCGCTCTTGTAATGTCTACTTACACCCTCTCGCTACGATTTTATTGTCATATGGGCTGAACTTTCACAATTACACATCCAGGTAATGGAGAGACTGCAGCATCTAAAAGATAATCTTTTAACTTTTCTTATTGCTTCCTGGACAATGACATCAAACACTAGATGACGGAGACTATCACATGTTAAACGCAGCTAAACAGAGCTCAATCAATCAGGGAGATATAAGCGCGCTACTCACCCGCGAGAGTCTCAAGGTGCTGGGGGGGCAGCTCCGGTCAGTTCAAGAGCCAGGTCTTGAGGGTCTTCCTGAAGATGTGCAGGGTGGGGGCGCATCTGATGTCAATCGGGAGCTCGTTCCAGGTCTTGGTAGCGATGTAGGAGAAGGTTCTTACACCCGTTCTTGCTCTGCGGATGCCCGGGGGGTTCAGTGAGGGCAACGGATCGGAGGTTCCTCTTGGGTACGTGGAAGAAGATTCTGTCATTGAGATATTGGAGACCGGTGTTGTGGAGGCATTTTAAGGCATGGGTAAGTATCTTGAAAGAGCTGAGCATGTTTGT
The DNA here is from genome assembly GCF_964261635.1 of Lissotriton helveticus. Classification (NCBI taxonomy): domain Eukaryota; kingdom Metazoa; phylum Chordata; class Amphibia; order Caudata; family Salamandridae; genus Lissotriton; species Lissotriton helveticus. The sequence goes on from NC_136070.1 coordinate 648,333,282, forward strand.
CCCCATACCTGATTCTGGATACCAGGTCTTTGGTTACCTTCTACTAAATCTCTCTTCAGGTCTATCAAACAGGGAATCAGCTGTATGGTGTGGGCCTTTTTTGTCGCACATTCTCTCAGTTGTACAAAACAATGGTTTCATCCCAAAATTTTGAGACGGTTATCCAAATGCTGGACTTTCTGCGCATCATGATGTCAATATTTGACTTAGTGATATCCTGGCCAGATTATGTTTTTGCAATCTTTTTAGGCCTGCAGAGGCATTTGCATGTAATAAAGTTAACTTTTACAATGCTGACTACTTTAAAGTCGAGGTGACATTGTCAAGATAATAATGATGTATCCTTCATTACTACCAACACAATTCCAAAAATGTTCAATTTTAAAAGTGGTTTTCATGACATGCTAACTTTAATTTACCTGATACCCCAATAAATCCTTAGTACCCCATTACACTTCCCGTCCTTGAGCCCTTTAAACCCTGAACTACCCCATAATGCTGCTCTTCCTTGAACACTAAAAAATCTTACTAACACTTAAAGCTAACCAATCTCCGAACCCTAAAAGCCGCTAACTACGCCTCAACTCTTACAATAACTCAGCCCTAACACCTAAGTGCTTTCTAACACTGCCCTTCCCTAAAACCTAGAGAAAAAATTACACACCCTACCCTGAACTCTAAAAACCCCTTGCTACTTGTAAATGTTACCCTTTACTGAACCCTAAAACCCCTTACTGCCCCTTAACGCTACTTTTCTCTGAACCTAAAAAAAAACGTACTTCCTATTATTGCTACCCTTACCTGTTCGTTATTGTGGACTTTGTAATTCTGACCTCCTTCAGAATATCTAAATGTGAAAATTATTGTATATTTGTGGCTTTCTTTCAAAAAACACATGAGCCTATTTCTTGAGATATGTACTCAGCAGACACCTCTGAATTTCCAACACTGCAAGAAAAGAGACCACCACATTGACCAGGGTGAGGTGCACTCTTCTCAGCCGCCGGCATCTCCTTCTCAGCTAAAAAATGTTTAAAGTATGAAAAGACCCGTCAGGGTAGACTCAGGTTTAGCAGCTCCATTGTCGTGGTCACCGCTCAACAAAGTAGCCTGACAAAAACACCTGAATCCAGGTACTCTGCACTCTAAGGGCAATCTGGGATATATGCCCATTTTTCGGCAGCTTTTATATAGCAAACTCGACCTGAAGTTACCGGCGCGCTTTACATGAGCACCAGTTACATTACACAAGTTTACATTCATTGTTTATAGATGAGGGCTTTGCCCAGAGTCAGAGGATGTTGAGCCTACCGAGGCTTAACCCTTGTTCCCCAGTTCTAAAGTCGGCAGCTCTGGCCAAAACGCCACATCCTGGGTAGGAGGGTACAGGCAGTAGCTTCATGAGCTTTCAGTGGCTCGCCACCCTCTAGTCACACGTACCATGTTTGGGGTGTATAGAAAATTATACCCGCCACCCTTCTTCCCACTGACAGGTATTATTAGCAGCGGGTGGATGTCAGAACTGTCCCCAGCTTGTTATGTGTTATGCAAACAAAGAAGTTGTTTAGGCAACAGTCTAGGATTTGTCACGGCAATAAAATGTTATTGAAGGGAATTAAGAGGCAAACGAGGTGACAACGTGTGAAACGCAGGCAGCAATAGTGGAAACCGTGCAAAAAAAGGCATAACGCAGTCGTCACCTCCCTCACTCACACGTGAATGAAAGAGTACAGTACAGCACACAAAGGGGCACTGCCATATTCCCTTTCGTGAATAACAGGTGAGGCCGCTGTAAGCAGGTGCATTATATATTCTGTCTAACCACTAGCGTTTGTAGTACACCTTTGTACTTACTACTCCTCCTATGTGAATGTAGCGTTTTTCTGTCTTTTATCTTCCTCGAGTGAACTTGCAACTTGTTTATAAGCAACTTTTACTGTTTGTACCTTTTATGTAACTCATGTAATCCAAAGTCCTTATGTAATGCAACTGGTTCTTATGTAAAGCGCTCCGACACCTTTGGGTAATGTTCGCGCTATATAAAATCGCATTTAAATAAATAAACAAACAAACAAATAAATAAATAAAATGTCACAAAATGGTGCCATATTGCAAAACATAGTCTCAAAAATTGCCTAGTTGCTAAATGAGAGAGGGCTCTCTGACAGTTCTCGCGCTGGAGCTGTCAACGCAAGGCGTGATTCCTTCACGCGCCAAAAGGTCAACACGAGCAAGACATAGAAGACGGACTTTCAGGTGGCACTGGAGGACTGAAATGCAGGAAGCGGGAGCGTGGAAGAGCGGCAGAGCCAGGGAGTGGGGAGAGGGAGCAAAGGTTGGGCGCCTGTCCTAGTATCAAGATCGCGAGGTTGGTGACAGATTCTTAGTGGCTATGCAGGTTTCTCAATTAGGCAAAGTCCGCTTAGATATGGCCGTATTAGGGTTGGGCAGTGTAAAATGAGACAGAGGTGCTGCCTGAAAAGCAGCCGATATAACATAGTGCCAATATCGGCCCACTCACCAGCCCGCTCCCCGTAACATGCATGACGCAGAAATAACCAGACAAGACAACTTTTTTGTTGGAGAAAAGTAGCTGCAGGTTTATTAGCATATACACATGCCAACATGGTGGGTTATCTTACAGGCGATCCAAAAGGCAAGCCGCCCCTCGCGACCTACCACCTGATGGGCCAATTTGCAACATGGCCTTAGCCAATCGTTGCTTAGCGGTAATGGGAGGAGATAGCCCCTCCCAATTCCGGTGAACCATTGGTCCACCCTCTTGCTCACGCCCCCCCCCCCTACGAGGGGCGGAGCATTCAAGCAACCCCCGGTTGTACAGGTTTCCAACCGCCCGTAGGATAGCGGGGCGCCGTCGTACCCCCAGGGTCCACTGCACAGACTTCCTGGGGATAATAGGCCTCAGCATCCTTTGTGCTCCTGAAGAGGGTACTCCCGGGTACCTTTCCGCCTCTGGATCGCCCTGTAACTCCGCCTGCAACACAAATAAGAGAAGATTAGAAACATTTCCCCCCCACCACCCTGAAAACGCCGGGTATGCGGAAGGGAGGGAAACGGCATCAGGGTGAGGGGACAGCAGACAAAGAGGCCGCTCGGTGGGCGGGGGAGGAATATATACTCTCCCCCGCCCACCCCCAGAAGGAAGTGACGCGCGGGAGGACCCTCCAGGGTCCCAAAGAGCTAAAGAGCTGGGCTGCCCCGTGTGCCATCATGTGGCACTACGGTGGCCGCCCTCTTACTTGTGTCCCCTGCGGGGACGTGTCGGTCGGCCTGCATAGTGCCAATATCGGCACACTCACCAGCCCGCTCCCCGTAACATGCATGATGCAGAAATAACCAGACAAGACAACTTTTTTGTTGGAGAAAAGTAGCTGCAGGTTTATTAGCATATACACATGCCAACATGGTGGGTTATCTTACAGGCGATCCAAAAGGCAAGCCGCCCCTCGCGACCTACCACCTGATGGGCCAATTTGCAACATGGCCTTAGCCAATCGTTGCTTAGCGGTAATGGGAGGAGATAGCCCCTCCCAATTCCGGTGAACCATTGGTTCACCCTCTTGCTCACGCCCCCCCCCCTACGAGGGGCGGAGCGTTCAAGCAACCCCCGGTTATACAGGTTTCCAACCGCCCGTAGGATAGCGGGGCGCCGTCGTACCCCCAGGGTCCACCGCACAGACTTCCTGGGGATAATAGGCCTCAGCATCCTTTGTGCTCCTGAAGAGGGTACTCCCGGGTACCTTTCCGCCTCTGGATCGCCCTGTAACTCCGCCACAGCCCTGGGTGTGGCGACCGTCGCAGCCAGGGCCCCCCACCAAGGCCGGCATTCCTCCTAGCTGTTCCTTACTTACTATAACTAGGGTCTCTTCCTTATTCGGAAAAAACAGGTCCATGCCAACGTGGACCGCTGACCCAAGAGTCCAGCAACACCAATGGAGTTTGGCTTGTAGCACACATGTAAAAAGGCCAAAACTCTGCTCCAAATATTTACGCATGGCGCAGCACACCGCATGCGAGCCAACTGCCGCACTGTCCCAGACAGGGCATCAAGCCACGGGAGTTCGGAATAAGAAATCGGACCCAGGGCTCACCTGTTACCAACGTGTGGCCAATTCCCCTTGTGCTCTACCTCTATGGTGCATGCTAGCCCCAGAGCCCAGACAATAAACAATAGTTCTCCATAGCTCCCCGGTGACACAGCATGGTGTCACAATAAGGTGGAGGGAAAGAGGTGTGCTGCCTGTGGATGGTACTGAAAACCTCCATGAAGGGCCAACTGGTGCGGTCTACCCTGCTTGCTGACCCTAAGACCGGACACAGAATCCCGGTCCCTGCTAACCATCTGTGTGAGCCTTGCTACTTCCACCGGAACGGTGTCGGGCTACCAAGTTTTGTGTCTCTGCCCCTTTAACTATACACAGCACAGGACCTCCTGCGTGTTGGCTCCCGCGCCTCCCCTGACTAGCGCCTTGCCTATAGAGATGGAGACATGTCTGACCGCTGAAAATTGCCCGTCCCCCACTGGTGGCGAAACCCACCGTACAATCGTTCTGGTCGTTCAATCAAGTGCCATAGAACACTGCAGTGACCAGCGCAATCCCTAGTGCAGTACCTAGGTGCATGAACAAGGTGTCACGGCCAGCATAAGGGGGATGGAGCGCGCAGAGTCCTGATCATGATACACTGCAAGGCTTTGTAACGGGTCAACCTATGCTGCTTACTGAACAAGCGCCCGGTCACAGGAACCTGGACCCTGCTAACCACATGAGACCTTTTTATATACACCGGGGTGGAGTCGAATAAAGATAGAGTGTCACCAGGTTCCCCAATTGTGGGTAGGAGTATCCGTGTGAACCAGTCTGAGAAAGTGTAGAATCCGTTACACGCACCTCAGTCCAAAACACCCTTGCCTGATCTACAGAGGCACCTGGAGCCCGCTGCCCCCGCACCGCCTGGCGATGAAAAACTGGCCCAAAAACCCCCAGACTGGGAATCGAACACTATTCCCCCCACAGGCTCTAGCTAAAGCTGGCTACCCATAACCCGGCAAGGTTTGTGATTTTGCGCAAGTCGTCCCCCTATGCTTGGCCTTAGTTGGCCCCTATGATGCACTTAACAGGCAGCCTAAATAACTGATGACATGCTGTGCAACTAGGAGGACAAATACTTCCTCCTCGTACTCTCTGGTAAGTGTACGCTGCACGAGGAATCTCAGCTTTCGTACCTGAAAACAACTAAATAGCTCCGGTCTGGGTAGAATGCTTACCCAAGCACTTAGCCAAGGGCCCTCCAATGCAAGACAACCCCTGTTGAGAAACTTTAGACTGTGGAAATTGCCTGCCCCTTGCGGACACGTAACACCGCTAAAGCAATCGCTTACCTGGCCGCAAGTAGACCACCAAGTGTCCCCCGAAAAGAACAAGTGGAGGCTAAAAAGTCTCAGTTTGACCACAGTGGAGTCAGAGCTGACAGGTCTTCGTGGATTCAGCAGGCCTGACAATTTAAGCAAATAGACAATGCGTCAACAAAGTGTCAAGTAGCCGGGGAATCGCAAACTGGCAATGCTGTGGTACAACTAAGTGAGTGTCTCGCGTGGGCCAGGAAGTATGGGTTATCTGTGTGGCTCAAGCAGGCCCCTCTAAAATGTAGGGCTACCCATCCATTCAGGTGATGTGCTGAAAATTGCCTGGTGAAGGCTGCTACGCCATAGCCTCCCTAAATTTCTTACCAAAGGAGCACTACGCTTCCAACAGCCCAGCTGTTGACATGGTCAATGCTGCATGGTGCACAAGCTTAAGAGGCCACAATAAAGCTTTCTCGCATAGTCCCTTATGAACTCGTCACCATTTTCCAGAGCTACACGGGTTCAACCTGAACCATCATATAGATACTGTCTCTGTGTCACAGTGCACTATGGGTGACATAAAAGGACCTGAGAAACACTTTCTTGCCAGCAATAGAACGAAGTACCATAATAACTGCCCTGTTGCCTTTCGTATTAACGCAGCGCTATGAACCTGAGAGGTCCCCTGGAGCACACCCGTAGGCACAGCCGTTCTTACCCATGTGCTTGGTACTCATTTAACCGACCTCGGAAGGATGACAGGCCAAGTAAACCTAGACTGGGGCCCGGACCGTCACAAGGATAGTAGCGGCACTCTGTCCACTCCTTATGCGCGTGAGCCAGCCCAACAGTCATAAAGTGAGCGCTACCATACCACAAGCCCATCTCATGGTTTGTTCAATGCTACAATTTCATAAGCTAACTAAGCCACAACTAATCTTTCGTGCATAGTCACCCAAGAATAGCCGCCCCCATCCGTGGCTGCCAAGGTGTCAACTGCTATGTGACATGTACCTCGATACAGAGCACTATGTGTGCCATAAAAGGACCTGATTATCCAGGATAAAGTGTGCCTGGGGAAACACTAACATAGATACGCTACTTAGGGAGTCAGACCACATACAGCCGGTCTGCAATGCCTGGCACCGTGGTGCAGGAGAAGGGCGAAAGCAACTATGCCTTGACATGAAGGTTCACCTAGAGCTGCAGGGGAGAAGGCGTGCCCAGTCTTCGCCTCAACCTGAGCATGCCCACCCAGTCTATTCAGCGAATGTCGACGACCACGTCCGAGTCTCTAAATATTCTACTCAACCAGAGAGAGCAAAACCCAACACCAAGGTCCCACTATCGCCCCACGACGTAGAGGTGACCGAGCTAGTGTGTATCCCTGCAGAGCTGCACGCTGCGCCACCAGGGCAATGAGTTTTACTCTCAAACCAATAAAAGGTTTCTTAAAAGAAACTAAACCTCCAAAGCAAGTTGGAAGAGTCACCCAATATTTCCATTACTAGTAGACAGATGCTGCGGAAAGGTATTGCAACACGTAACCATCCCCGGATGAGACATAAAACGCGAATAGAAGACCCTCCCCCTTCATGTAACCCTAAAATTCGTACAATGAGACTGGTGCAGCAGCCCCCTTCCTACCAGGCAAAGCCTGTCAGTCAGTTGAGAGAACTGAAAATCCCAATTACATGGTTGAGGAGTTGGGCGGGGCAAACCCTAGGGAAACTACAGCAACACAGGTAGTATTGCAGGGAAGCGTCATGCTACTAGGCCATATCTCACATGCTAAGCTTAGGCACGAGGGATGCATGCACTGGCCACAATCTGCCGCTGCTTACCGAGAAACCCGACCAATCATTGTCCAGTAAATCCAACTAGTTACCCACACTCAAGTGTTACCCGCGAGAAAAGCCAAAAATTCCACTGGAGCTACCTGCTCCGCTCCTATTCATCGGTACACTACCCGAGACCCTTTTACCTGTAGATGGTACATGTAGCCCCCGATGCACTTAGGGCGGTTCTCCCGCATGGAGGCCGCATATGGACAAAGACAGTAATAGGGAGCCTTCCCCTCTCATACTCTGAACAAGTTCTAACCTGAGACAGGGTAATCAACGCCCCCGCGATACCGGGGGCATGCCTGTCCGCAGCTGTGCTAATTAATGTGCCCCAACGCCGAGGCAGTGGAGGTGTCGAGTCTAGCCACACACCAATAATAAAAAGCAAGGCAGAGCTGACCCTAGCGCTTAGGAGTGTGAGGAAGACCCCTCATGGCACGTCCCTGTACCATAAAACCCAGAACACTTCATCCCAGGCCAAACTTGACCTCAACCCAACGAATAGATGCCCTCTCTTACTCGGAGGAAGGCCTAAATACAAGAATATGCTCCCAGACTGTGTGAGTGTCATACCCGTAAGTACTTTGTGGTGACGAGGCCCAACACGTGCGGGAAGCCTTCCACCAGGGTTAACCCTTAAATAACCTGCACCTGTCAAAATAACATGACACTCACTGCCTGCTCCCTCATACAGAAAGAATCCTTCCGGTGCTAGCAGTAGTGTCCCCAAATTAACGTGGTGGAAATCCGAATGGTGACTGTCCCCCAGACTAACACCCATGTTCGCTAAGTCCAAAACGTGCTTGCTTATAGTACTTGCACAGGAACACCATTACTACGAAAAAATGATCTGGGGATGGACACTGTCAAGAGATGCAGCACATGTCTCTACTTGTGCGAAATACGCCTAAGAAACTATCCCTCATGCCACATGCCAAGCGATGTAAGGTGCTTCAAATATTAGCCTACGATGTCACATCGCTCCATGTGACTGGGTATGCTGTAAGAGGGACGCTCACGTAACGTGCTCCCAATAACCCGCTCCATGTGCTAAAGTACGATGAGAGGGGCGCACACGAAAAGTGCTCCCCTGAACCCGTTCTGTTAGAGCGCCTCACCGCCGCAGGACAAGAGCGCCCTAAGACAGGCGTGCAACGCCTGAGAGCGGGCAGAAAGCTGCCCCATATGTTCCCTCGCAATGCCGTAAACTGTGCACAACGGGGCTACCAGAAATTAACCATCTCTCTGCCACTTGCGACCGGCACAAGGAGCTAACTGAATACGCCGTGGGAACGGGCAAACTTCAACGCGGCCGCGGAAAAGCCCAGCCTGCTCGTCCCTCGCTGCGACTCCCAAAAGGCGGAAAAGCATCTACTGTACCCGCCGTATCCCCCATGCGCCGGATAACCGAAAAACCAACGCTGCCTATACGAGCAAACGGCATACTGAAAGTCTGCGTCGAAATGGAACACACAGCGCCCGAGAACTCTCCTCCCGGACACAGGAAAGCCGTGGCAAAAGGAGTGGTTGAACATCAAACAAATTACATTTGTTTATAGCGCCTACGCTGAGTCTCGAACCCGGGTCCCCAGGACCAAAGTCAGCGGCTTAGATAATTGAGCCATATCCCTTACAAGTGGTAACGAGCCACCCCCGTGCCTCCGCGCAGTTCCCCGATGTGGAGAGCTCTCCCCGGAATGCGCATGACACCCGTGCCCCCCGGAACAGGCATCCACGCCGACCCTCCCCGGTCCTGTCCGGGAACTCGCGATCAGCCCCACAAAGGTCCTCGAAAAGGCCGACAAAACCCATCGAGTGGCACCCCAAAGCGACCAACAAGTGAAGCTAACATTCTGCGCCAACAGACCTAGCAATCAAAAAGAGCAGAAATAAACCCGATAACTGTAGTAAGTGAGCAGAGCAGACGACAGTGTTAGCGACTGAAAGGCTCTTTGGACGCCTGGGCTCAACACTCCCACCTACTTGCAGCATTCCCTGGATTATGGTGGCAATTGCCTGTGCACGTTAATTACAAACAAGAGCGTTCGCGTTCTTCTTCTTACACGCGCGCTTGCAGAAACGGCCAATCCAAACGTCTGCCCGCCAAAAACAAAACCTTCAAGCCTATGCATCCATTCCTTGGCTAGGACAGACGATGATGCAGCACGAAGCGTGGCTAGCGAGACACCTCTCTCAAACAATGAGTAACCCCCAGAACCACGAAGCATATGCCATTGCATCTGGAGGCATTTCTGTAAAGTCCTGCAACATTGCGACCTGCTTGTCGCGTCTTTGCCCGCCCAAATAACGCACTGGAGTCAGAGCTACCTTTTACACATCCATCTTTATTCCCTGCCAGGATGTGACTGGCTTACAGGCTAGATTGGAGTTCCTGTTCCTGTTTTGCTGCTTCCGCTTCCTGCCTGCCTGCTCTGTCCCGAGGCAGAGTCAGGCATGAAGACACGACATCTCCCCCTTTTGTACAAAGTCCTGCTGCTCCCTACATTTCTTCATCGAGTCGCCTGGGTCTCCTCACTTGACGTCTGGGACGAACCTCTCGGTCTGGCGTTTGGCTGCGTCGATTGGAGCCGCTGATGATTCTTGGAGAGTTATGACGATGTGGGTCATTGCTATCGCTTTGACTGGCGGGGTCACTCGATGTTTGACCCGAGGATGTTTCTCGACCGTTTGAGGGAGTGTATCTCTTGAAGTGTGATATGTTTCTTGTTATTTGCTTGTGATCAGCTTTTGCTGTAATCATTGTTCCTTTCCTCTTGTGAACCTGCAGTGGAATGTCCAGGTATCGGCTATCTGCTTTTGTTCGCCGGTCACCTCGTACTATGACCCAGTCTCCTTCTTGGATGTCGACATCTTTGGCGTGTCGGCGTCGGTCTGCATATGTCTTCATCTTCTGTTTCTTTTTCCTGTCGATTTCAACCAGCGTGTTGTGATCAACGGTGATGGTCCGTGGTTGGGATGTCGTGCTTATTGTGGGTAATCGCGTTCTGGGCGTTCTTCCTAGCATTATTGTGGCTGGGCATTGATTTGTGGTGTTGTGCGGAGTGGTCCGGTAGGCCCTCAGCACCTCGTTCAGGGTTTGCTGGATATCTCTGCGCGTTAGTTCCGCTTGCTGGATCGCCCTTTTTAGCGTCCCCATGAATCGCTCCACCATGCCGTTGGCTTGTGGCCATAGGGGAGTGATTTTCTGGTGTTTAAAATCGAAGTGTTTCGCGAAGTCTGTGAACTCATGGCCGTTGAACGGGGGTCCATTGTCAGATTTGACTCTTGAGGGGACGCCCCATGCTGCGAAGATGTCATCTAGTATGGGGATGACTGCTGTTGCCCTGGTGGATGGTATCATGTGTGCAAAAGGAAATCTTGAGTACTCATCCATGACGACCATGATGTATTGTCCTGACTGCAGTGGTCCAAAGAAGTCAACTGCGACTTGTTGCCACACTCCGTCTGGGAGTTCGGCTATTTGAAGTGGGGCTGGGGGTTCTTCGCGACTAACCAGTTGGCAAGTCATGCAGTCTTTTAGGGTTGACTCTACCATCAGGTCGAGAGAAGGGAACCAGACTCGTTCTCTCAAGGTCTTCTTCGTGGCGTTTATGCCTCTGTGGCCTTCGTGGGCCAGGTTGATAATTCCCTGGCGTAGTTTGTGTGGGATCACAATTCTCCCCCCTCTCAGGAGAAGTCCATTGTCACTGATGGAGAGTTCATCATGAATACGTTGAAAAGCCGTGAGGTCACTGAGGTGTGCTTCTGAGCTTTGAGGTGTAATTTTGACGTGTCGCCAGGAGTTCGCACGTATGTGGGTCATGACTGCTTGAATGAGTGGGTCCGAAGCGGATGCTTCTTGAATGGCCTCAAGGGGGACCGTAGGAGGGCACGCTGCATCAATGACGAAATGAATGTAGTCGTCCGCTAGTGATTGTGCAGTCGTGGCGCTGGGTAAGGGGTGCCGAGACATATAATCAGCTGGATTCTCAGCCTTGCCAGGCTTGTGGACAATTGTGTATATGTAGTCTTGGAGGCGCAGCCCCCACCGCTCAATGCGTGGCGGCATCTTGGCGTTGGGATTGCCAAATATGGTGATCAATGCCTGGTGGTCAGTGATGATGGTGAAGTGTTTTCCGTACACAAACAGGTGGAAGTGCTCACACGCCCATACTACGGCCAAGCTTTCTTTTTCCGGCTGGGAGTATGCTTTCTCCGTGTCCGTGAGGCTGCGGCTGGCATATGCGATGATATGGCGTTGGTCAGAGTGTTCACGATACTGGGCTAGGATGGCGCCAAGGCCCACTGGACTGGCGTCAACAGTGATCTCTGTTCTCTTGTTTGTGTCAAAGTAGGCAAGGTTGATGGCAGAGCCAACGGCCTGTTTGATTTCCATGAAGGCTTGTTCACATGCTTGTGACCACTCGAAAGGCTGACCTTGACGCGTTAGTTCTCGAAGTGGGTAGCTGATGGTGGCGTAGTCACGGATGTAGCGTGCGCAGTAGCTCGCCATTCCGAGGAAAGAGCGGAGATCACTCACATCTCGAGGCGTCGGGGTGTCAGCGAGTGCGGCTACCTTGTCAGGATCTGGTTTCATCCCTTCACTTGAGAAGGTGTGTCCGTAGAATTTCAGGGTGTTTTTGTGGAACTCGCACTTGGTGGCATTTAGCGTCAAGTTTGCTTTCAGTAGGGCGTGGCATACCCTGTCCAGTGCAGTGTCGTGCTCAATCCGATCCTTACCAAATACCAGTAGGTCGTCACTGTAATTGAATGAGTTTGGAATTCCTTGAATGACTCTCCGGATGGCTTCTTGGAAGATTTCGGCGGCTGATGAATTGCCGAAGTTTAAACGTTTATAACGGAACAGGCCCTGGTGTGTGGTGAATGTTGTAATGTACCTTGATTGTTCATGGAGCTCTAGTTGGTGATATCCTTTGTTAAGGTCAAGTTTGGAAAATATTGTGGCGCCATTGAGTCTTGTGATCATGTCACTTATATGTGGCCCTGGGTGGCGTTCTCGCTCGATGGCGGTGTTGGGTGCACGCATGTCCACACATAATCTGACCTTGTTGTCCTGTCCTTTCTTCGGGACTACTACGACTGGGGATACCCAGGGGGTGGGTCCTGATGTGCGTTCAATGATGTCTGTTTGTAAGAGGTCTTGGAGCTCGTCATCAACAGCTTGTTGTAGGTGAAAAGGCACCTTTCTGTGATGCTGGGCAACGGGTGTTACACTTTCGTCGATGTGTAGCTTCACCTTGAAGTGATTTAATTTTCCCAGGCCCTTGAAGAGTTTTGGGAATTTCGCCACGATGTCGGGGGCGTCTTCAGTCATGTACAGCAGTTCCACTAGTTTTAATCTTTCAGCTGTTGGCAAGCTGAGCAGGCAGTCGGCAACATCAGGTCCCTCTACTACATGGACGTATGCTTGAATTTTCCTATCCTTGAAAGTTAGTGTGGTGTGAAATCGACCTAGACATGGTAAGGGTTTCCGAGACATCCATGTGAATATACGAACCGCTGCTGGCTCCAGTTTGGGTCGAGTTTTCATGTTGTAGTATTCCAGCGCACAGATATAATTTAGCGACGCTCCTGAGTCCAGGACGAACTTTGCTGGGTGATCCCCTATCATGATGTCTAGTTTGGGGTATCGTTTCAAACGGTCTGGGTCAGACACCATGCAAATGTATTCGTCACTGTCTTGCGACACAGGTGTGTGTGACAATGAGTCGCTAGATGTGGATCTGTGCGCTCGACGTGAGCTTGTGGTATGATGTCGAGAGTAATGTGTGCTCGTGGATCGGCTTCGCGGTTGGTAAGAGCTTGTCGATTGGTTGCTTGATCTCGAGGAGCTGGATGAGTGTCTCTCTCTTCTCGTTACAGCACGTGCGTGATGTCGGGTGCTAGATCGCGGGGCGGGAGACTGGCGTGTTGATTGTCTGGCTTGGCATGCTACCTCAAAGTGGTTATCTTTCCCGCAGCGATGACATCGCTGGCCAATTGCTGGGCATTGTCCCGAGTGAGGGTATTCTTGGCCACATCGATAGCACGCAGGTGTGGATCTGATGGACTTGGTGTGTCGTGATTCTCGTCTGGGTGACGTTTTCCGGGAGTTGTGGTGGTGTTTGCTCGCTCTATGTGTGCTCGTCACGGGTCGAGTGGTCTTGCGTGCTTGTACTCTGAGGGCGTGGTCTTTGTGATCAGGCTTGTGAGTTTCTATTCGCTTGGCATGATCTTCTGCTTGGTCATTGATTCTTGTTAATTCTTCAATTTGTTCTAAGGTGTATGATTTTTTTAGGAGTCGCCTGCGTAGTGATTCAGATCGGCATCCATCGATGATGCGAAGTCGCAGTGCGTCTTCCGTCTTGAAGTTTTCAAAGTCGCAGTGTCGCGTCATTCGTTTGATACGCGTGATGAAGTCGCCCATGCACTCTCCTTTTTCTTGGGTGGCTAGGTTGAATACATAACGTTCATAGTCTACGTTGCGCTTGTGTAGGAATCGTCTATCAAGGGCAGCTTTCACTTCGTCATATGTGGCGGTTGCTGCATCGGGCATTTCTTTAATTATTTGTGCTATCTCTTGGCCTGCTAGATTTCGCAGTGCAACCAGCTTACGTTTGGAGTCTTGTACCAGAGAGCCCTCCATGTAATCTTCAAAATCCTCGCTCCAGGTCTTCCACGCGGGCCCCATGGTGTTGCCAGGCGTCAGCACCAGCGGCTGTGGTTGTCGCATGAAGGGTGCTCCCACGGACGCTGCATGAGGCATCATGGTTACGTTGGTTTGTGCTGGTGGACCCCCACCTGTAGAGGTGCTGTGAGGATCGGTGTCAGACATGTGTTATTTGTGATAGTTTGCACTGTTTGTTGTTTCTCCTTGCTTCTGGTTGTGGTGAGTGTTCGTGTTCCCGCACTTTCTTTTCAGTCTTATGGTTTGGAGTGGTCGTGCCTGACTCCAAGATGGCCGCCGTGGTTGAAGCGTGGGTTGTGCAAGGGCCGGCGCCTGACCTAAAGATGGCCGCCAGATGGGACGCTGTCTTCTTAGCCCAGACACTCTCTGTCCACGCGCTCATGCAGCTGCTACACGCTTTCCTTGCTTGATTATCGTTTTTAATTACAGCGGGACTCACCCTCGCGTCTGTTTCCTATTTCGCGAGTGAGCGGGACCTTCGCGTCCACCGCGGCGCTGCTCAGCAGGGCTCCTCGCTCGTTCGGCGCTGCGCGAGCACTCCACTCGCTTTGTATTTCTGGATGGCAGCGCGATGTCGTCTGGCCAGGTCGTAGCTCTTGGCAGTCTCAGGTGCCGGTTCTGTCTTCTTCCTCTTCGCGCCCTTTTTTTTTTTTCGTTTTGGGCTGCCAACAGGAGGACTGCGGACTCGTCGTTGGGGCCGCACAATCAGCTGGGCTGCGCGACTTTATTTGTGGGGTAAACGCATCCCACCCTCGTCGCCAATGTCGCGTCTTTGCCCGCCCAAATAACGCACTGGAGTCAGAGCTACCTTTTACACATCCATCTTTATTCCCTGCCAGGATGTGACTGGCTTACAGGCTAGATTGGAGTTCCTGTTCCTGTTTTGCTGCTTCTGCTTCCTGCCTGCCTGCTCTGTCCCTAGGCAGAGTCAGGCATGACGACACGACACTGCTGGCAGCATGAAGCTTACACAATGCCCTGCTGCCTTCAATCTCGGCTCGTGTCTGTATTGGAGTCTGAGAGCAGCTTAGTAGAACTGTCCCCTCTTCCTGATGTAAACAAATGACCAGTTGGGGCGACAACCCTGAGCGGGGAGAGCGAAAGTGCCGCTTATGTGATTGGGGCATCCTAAGCAGCTGTTATCAACGTATGAAAAGCACGCTCTGAGCTCGACGAAAAGCGAGGAGCCTTCTACCGAGAAGACATTCCCAGGAGGGCAGTCCAACTGAGAATTCTGCACTCCCTACTCCACAGTTATACAAACGGCCTTCTCGCCAAGTGGAGGATATGCAGGCTCCGGGGCGTGGCACCTCTTAAGACAACAGCATAGCAGAGCACGAAAAGACATATAGGTTAAAGTCTGGTGCAGGTGCTATGTCTCCAGCCAAAAGGCTAGTGGGGGAGCAAAGTCAGGCACAGAGGGTATAGCGACAGAACAGTCTTTTTCGGATAACACATAGGAGTAATTCTCCCAGAGATTTGAACGGTCTCTCCGTGGTAGGGGGTAAAGAGGAGAAGGGATCAAGCTGCTATTAAGCCACCGTGACTGGGGGGTCCTACATTTCATAACCCACGACTAGCGTCTAAATGCCCTCAGCACCTCTAGTTGCCACCATTTGCGCACCAGCCTCCATAATTGTAGAATGTCTCACTCCCCCAGCTTTCATCACAAATGTAGCATCTGCCCTCTAGGCCCCAAAATTGAAGCTTGGGCCAACAGCATGCGTACTGCAAAATTATTTTCTTAGCATCTTCAATAATAACAACAGTGCCCCATACTCCTCAGCCCTTGCAGCATAAACCCCAGCACCCCCTAATACTGTAACGTGTGCCTTAGCTTCCATACCTAATACAGTCGGCACACACTTCCTCCCAGCATTTCCAGCATAGCCCGCTTTTATAGCATGTGCCCTGCAACATCCCTAACAGCATATGTCCCCCAGGACCGCTAGATACAGCAGTATGAAGCTCCCGAACTAATATCTATGCATTTGGGCTGTAACGGAGGTGGATCGACCCTGAGTGTGTGACCCGGCCAGTCCGGCCAGTGCTCCCCGCGCCTCGCAGGATGCATGGGCGCCCAAAGACGACCATGTCCTTGAGCACAAAATTTTAAGACCTCCCTGGCGAGAGATCCTATAAATGCTAATCGGAAGCCTAGCGCGAACCTCGTCAGGTCTCAAGGAGTTTCTCTCGGAACACGGAAACTAGCGAGCCTGCCCGAGCTCGGGGGGAACATATAACCCCCCCCCCCCCCCCCCTCGTAGGCATCGCACTAAAGCAATGACCGGACAGCACCTACCCCCACGAGGAGACACTCCGTGAGATGGAAGCCGCTTGCAACATGAAAAACACTAAGGTCCACTCCTGCTGCTTCCTCAGCACACCCGTCTCGAAGCAAGAAAAGGACAATGACTCGTCTAAACCCGTGCTAAAGCGCGGTGGAAACCTCTGCTCACAAAGTCCTGAAAATACTGTCTGCACCCTCACACGACCGGAAACATAACGTGCTCGTTCAACTGAAGCAAGCCGCAAGTAACAATTCATGGCCTCTCTGTGCAAACTAGCACCGGTGCACGATCCAATGCAACGCGAGCCTACACAACGACCCCCAATACCGAGGCCGTGCACCGGGGTGCAGGGCGCAAACACCCCCGCAAGACCGGCGGCCCGCCTCTGCACCCCCGCTGTCCCCTCACCTGCACGGCAAGAAACCACAATACTAAACTACAACTGTCCGACTTACCGCAATGGAAGGAAACGGCGGAAAACGGCGATAAACGGCACTCCGACGCCCGACCAGGCCACTGGCCCACTCGACCAGAGGGCACCAAACGGCGTCAGGGTGAGGGGACAGCGGACAAAGAGGCCGCTCGGTGGGCGGGGGAGGAATATATACTCTCCCCCGCCCACCCCCAGAAGGAAGTGACGCGCGGGAGGACCCTCCAGGGTCCCAAAGAGCTAAAGAGCTGGGCTGCCCCGTGTGCCATCATGTGGCACTACGGTGGCCGCCCTCTTACTTGTGTCCCCTGCGGGGACGTGTCGGTCGGCCTGCATTA
Source organism: Lissotriton helveticus (assembly GCF_964261635.1). Taxonomy (NCBI): domain Eukaryota; kingdom Metazoa; phylum Chordata; class Amphibia; order Caudata; family Salamandridae; genus Lissotriton; species Lissotriton helveticus. The sequence goes on from NC_136070.1 coordinate 648,350,238, forward strand.
CCTCTATCGTGGCCAGCGAGATTTGTGGCCACATGACGCCCCACAATAGTGCTCGCAGTACCACCGCTACTTTTTAGAACCCCTCATTTCCGAAACAATACTGTTGAGCGGAGACAAAAACTTGGACACTTTATTTTAAGTGCCCCTTCTCATCAGTGAAAGAGGGGCCACATCAGATTGGAGTTGGTTAAGAATGTTCATAATTTTCTCTTCTTATTTTAGGGCTATTCATTCCCAGATTGTTAACCTCCTTTGTCTTCTTGCAAGGGACATATGGGGAAGGGACATTTTGTGGGTGGACTTGGACTCTATCCCGTAACTGAGTCGAGGTCCGACTTGTCCTAATTAATTATTTATAAATCCTGAATATTTTCCAGATATCCTCATTTTGTGCAGCAGCCTATTTATAGAGGCATCAAGCGTCCGCGACTTAGAGTGGCATCTCATCAGTAAACAAGAATAAAGGATTGTCCCAGGTATCATTCCAACGAAATCCTATAATCAAAGAATCTCGCCTGCTGCAACAGGCCACTGGTTTTTATAGATTTCCGAATAATAGTGAGAACTGAGGGCACTCACTCCCTGGTTCCCCAATGGAGCATAAAGGTTTGACCATTCGCTTTTAAGTCGGCTAGTGACTTATAACGCAGCCTAACCCAAGATTGTAATCTCAGACCAATCCCCTTATTCACCAGTATGGTCAACATAAATGACCGCTCTACAGAATCAAATGTTCTTGCTGTGTCAACTGATAATATCACTGCTGGTTGTGATGGCTTTCAGGCGTATTGTTACAGATTAACAGCATGTTGGTGTTGAGTCTAGTTAACCTCTGGCATAAAGCCAGATTGGTCATAGTGGAACAATTCAAATATTACCTTATTTGCACAAAGATTAGACAAGAGCTTTGCCAATGGTTTAGATTCTATGTTTAATAACGTTCTTTGCTTGTATGAGGAACAAAGCTCTGTCAGTTTGTCCGGTTAGTGTATCCTCACGATTGTCGCTACCCTTAATTCTGTAGGAGATTTTCCCAAAAAAGGTAGAACAAAATAATTAATGAAATCTTAATTTATAAAAACAAAAGACAACAATAGATGATTCCGAATCGGCGGACAGTAGCAAAAGACATTTAACTCCGCAAACTCACCACAGAAATTAGTGGAGCACAGGCCACGTTTCAAACATATAAGTTATCGCTTGATGCTGGCACTGCATGGAATGAAATTACTTGTTGCAAGACCCAGTGTAGTACCAGCACGTTTGCGTTAATTCAGATCCAGTGTGTCCCCACCAGGATGCTGTCATGCCACTGCTCAATCGTAGGTGCGCTTTGTGAGGCCCAGTCCAGTTTGTTAATCAGGTGCAGGGGACCAAAGGGTGGGCCATTTCTTAGCAACTGCCATTGTTCAGGAGAGGGTTGGGACCAGTTTGTTCTTTGCAGCAATTGTTATGAATGTCTAGGTGATGTAGAGGTGCAAGCCTCGCTACTAGTGCTGCGCCTGACTGCACATGCACAAAGAATGTGCCTTAATGAATGGCTAGTGGCGCAATGCCATCCATGTGCTTCAATCTCCTTTTATTTTCCCTGCACACCGAGCCAGGTGTGTGCATGTGTACTGTCATCAAAGCAGAGCGCTTACTCTTTCATCAGAGGTACAGGCCAACATTAGGGAGACCCAACACTAACTTTAATTCACTCATTAAAACTAAATAATAAAACAGATTTTCTTAATTTCATCTAGCCCGTCGGCCCCTATTTCAATTTTAGCTTTCTTCTTTATCCCATTTTGGATGTATGACGTTACAACGCATACTTTTACCACGCATACCTTTACAACGCGGTTTTTACCACGCATACCATTACAACGCATAGCGCTTAGAGGTGCTGGATAGTGGTAAGTATAATTTTCTATTCCAACTCCAGTCCCCGTGGACACTAGGGAAGGTGTTGGATAGAAAATTAAACTTATTCCCTATCCTAGAGCGCCCCCCAGCGCAATGCGTTGTAATGGTATGCATGGTAATACCTGCGTTGTAATGGTAGTGCGTTGTAAAACTTTTGTTGTAAACGTTGCATACCTCACATTTTATGACTTGGCTTGACAGTGCATTTATCGCCAGACAATTATCTGAGCATCACTAGAGAAAGGCCTTTAGCACCGCCCACAAATTGGGAACCAGGAGTACATGTTTTGATTGGGCAAATGTTGTGTGTGCTTGCCCTCCACATAGCGGTGATCTTTTTGTTAATTTATCCTGCTGACGCACACATGACACTGTAATACTGTTAAAATGTCTTAGATAATGAGAGGATTTATGTTATTCTCTGGCAGCAGCACTGATGTGGGAGGAGAGCAATCATTAACCTACATGGATTTCTCAATCTAGCTTGACAGTGCATTCATAAGCCAGGCCTATTTCCATTGACAATGCTTGTTTGGTATGTGTCATACCTTGGTTTCCACTGCACTACTAGTGTAGCATTGATTCTGCTCTTAATATGAAATAAAGTCTGCATGGAGAAACAAGCCCATTCTGTAACTCAAGCTTCACCTACTCCTTCAAATTGGAATTTCCGTTCTCAATCTGCTTTGCGCTTCCTTGTCCAATCCCACATGATTTTAAGGTTGGACTATGACATTCATGCTTTTGTGCTCCACCAGTTCTCACTTTTGCTACTCTAAAACTATGTTTCAAGCTGAAGCACTTTGGTGGTAAGTGCAAAACGTTTGATCGCTCTGCCCTGGCTCGCAAATCTCCTTTCACACTTTGCTTTTCAAATTGTGCTGACCTGCTTTAGGTGACACTAAACGTCTTATTCAGTTAGAGCACAACATAAAATTGATGTCATACAAAATGTGCACTCATGTCATAGCCAGGTTCCACTAACTAGAAAGAAAGAAAGAACATTATAATATTATAAGGCAGAAAAAGGTACTGTGGACGTGGGGAATGGGCGGACCAGAATAACAGGCGGGGAGGCCGGATATAGTGTGTTATGATCAGTGGTTTTTATTGAAAGTCCAGGACAAAGTCTATTCGGAAGGAGGGTTGGTGGTTGGGGTCCGGCTGGATGTGTATAGCGGGTACGTTGGGATGACGTGCTGGCTCGGTGGGGTCGCTTTGGATGAGGTCTTCTTCTCCTGGGCTGATATCGTCTTCTCCGGCGTAGGGTACTGGGACTCCCCCGGAGGCATGTAAGGAGAGAAGAATATAGGGCTTTAGTCCGGGCAAAAGGACTTTGGAGTACTTCCACCAACACCGGGGAGTGAGGGAATCGGAGACTGACCGTTAGGAAGGAAGGGACGGTAGGGGGGATGGAAAAGGCAAGCAAGAGAGGGAAGGGGAAGAGGGGTGGTGTGTGCTGCGGGCGGTGCTCGGGTCTCTTTACAGTGCAAGTGAATGGGTCAATATACAGTGCTTTCGTGCTCGTGCAGTATTACCTACAATATTCACAACTACTTACAATAAGGGGGGTGGGACACTGAGAAAGGATGGAGGGTACTCACGTGCCCCGCCGCAACTCTCCTTCGAGTTGCGTCCGCTCTCCAGCCACCTCCTGAGGACGCCACCAGTCTTCAGTCCAGACGTCCTCCTCCTCGTCCTCGCTTCGGTTCTTCTGCTCTGCTCCGCTCACTGTCGGTTGTTCTTCGCTTCCCGCTGCCTCCTGCCACGAGTCCGCTGCTTGGAACGCCTCTCCTTCTCTCCCGATGGCTTTTATGCGTTCCGGGCAGTTGTCCGGGCCACTACTTCCGGGGTCAGAGGCGGCCGTTTCCGGGTCATCTAAGGGTGTTCCACTTCCGGGGTCGCGGGAGATCGCTTCCGGTCCTCTGAGCTCTGTTGTTGGTGCCGACTCCTGCAGGGGAAGAAAGAGAGGAGGTGTCCTATGTGACAGGGACGTTACATGACCGGGCGCAGGTGACAGGGCCCCCGCGCTCGGACGTCGCAGCGGGGAGGTCAGGGCCGCTTCATCATCACAGGTACATTATAACATCTCTTCCACCTATGAAAGTACACAAAGCAAAGATAACCCAAACCATAGGGGAAAAGAAAATATAAAAGCTAGTCTTAAAGGCTGTACTGGCCGTACCCGCATTGGGTGTTCCCTGGGAGGCTGGAGGGGTTGTGGACCTGTTTAGTTACTGTGGGGAGGTTTAGCAGCAGTGCTGCAATATCATGTCCCCAGTAACAAAATCAGCAGGCCTGGCCAACATAATCACTTACTTCTCACTGTTGCTGCAGAGTTAATTCTATATCCAGCAATTTTCAGGTAACAAAAAAGTGCCAAGATTGATATCTCTGGTGGTTAATCTTTCTGCTGGTGACAGATCAGAATTCTGTCTATTGGCAGTTTTTACCCATCTAAAGTAGCACAGATGCCTAGTATGCCTGCTGCAAAGAACTTGTACAATGCAGATCACAGAACTGTATTTTATGTGCATAGATCAGTGGGTTACCACTTTTGTTACAGGGATCCTTTTGTTACTGTACAGTTCATAACTATTAACTGCCATCAAATAGTTGCATGCAAACTGAATGGTACAAGTTAGAAAGTTATGCTTTTGCCTAGTATTTCATTATCCTAATGATGCTAAAATATGGTTGTTTAAGTAGAAATACATTATTAGTGAATACAACCCTAACCACTGTGTTGCATTTTGAATCCTGAGTTTGTGTGTTTACAGACCAAGCACTCTTAAAATATACCAGCTACTTCTGTGGATGCCATGTGAATCCTACATCTTGTATTCCCCTTTGTCTTGTGTAAAAAAATGAATACAAAAATGTTCACATGTATGATTCATTGTCTGTGTGTGTGTGTGTGTGCAATATAACATGCTCCAACTCCCTAAACTGGTATGAAAGGCACTATAAAACTAATGAAATACATGTGAGAGAGAGGCTATGGAGAGATGAGGGGCACTGTTGGAGGGTGCTAGTCAGAAATTTATTGAAGGTCCCCACAAAGATTGTCAAATCCTGCTGCACTGTAAGGTCATCATTTACTATGCCTTAACAGCTAATACAATTGAACATATCATTAAAAATGTGTAGCAGAATACGCCATTTTTGCAATTTCTTCTTACATTTTCTTGGGGGTAGAACCCTAAACCCCCCTTGTGGTGTTCAGGGTCACTTGCTACACACCGTACAGGGGCTGGACTGACAACATTTGCCAGATCTGCCTAGTGTTCCCAGTCCGGCCCTGGTAGACACATTCTACATCTTATCAAAACCTGTCGAAGGGCTTGATTTAGAGTTTAGTGGATAGGATATTCCTTCTGAAATGCAACAGAGTAGCATGCCCGCCAATCCCTTAGTCTGCCCGCCCTATTTAGAGGCAGGTATACCTTAAGTATTGCATTGCCAGAGTACACATTGGCTCAGTCGATGGAATACTTCCACCGATGGCCCAATAGAGTAGGGGCCGTCAATGGTAAGACATTATACCTTTTGCCCTATTTGGGTGGTTGGTGTAATTGGGGAGTAATTACGTTTTATGTTTCAAAAACATAGACCCGTTCTGGAATTTGTTTCTGCAAATCCCCAAAAATTAAAACGTTTGCTGGACGCCCGTCAAAACTGGCGGCAGCTTCCACCAAATGTTTAGTCCATTATAGGTAATGTCCTCTAAAACAGAACCAGTATTAATGCTCCATCCCATTCACTTCTTCTTACGGTCTATAACAACATTGATAGAAGAACCGTTGCCTTATTTTTGTGCCCAGAAAAAATATTATTCCTGGAAATTGGACTCTTCAAAACTGGTATCTCTCTGGAAACTTCTTCAAACAAAATAAATGAATGGTTTATGGATCTTTCTAACTAAAAGTGTTAGTCCCCATGGAAAGAACTTAAAACACTGGATTCCCCAATAACACTTAACATTTCCCTCTAAATGGTCGAGTAATGCTCCTCTGCTGATTTTAGTGCCCACAATACCAATGCAATCAGATTCTCTGTACATGGTCCCTTCGAGCTGGCGTCTGATTGGTACAGTGTTACGCCTGATATTGAGGTGACTCAATACAGTACCTTTCCCTATCTGTCTTAATATTCACAAAACCTTCTTCACACATTTCTAACCATTTGAACTCCTCCCTCTTCTTATGAAGCAGTCTTAAATGAACCCCTTTCTTACAAAACGTCTTTAATAAATTTGACATAATTTGATAACGCTAAGAACGCCCTCAAGTCATCTTTACTGTTGGGTGTGGCTGCTGTCTCCACTGCCTCCACCAGCTTCAATTTATGGTTAACCCCTTAACTTAATATCACATGACACGAATAATGGGGACTTGAATTTACATTTCTCTTTTTATTCTAAATCCACTCTCTTTCAATCTTTCCAAAACGTCCATCAAAACCTAATGCTCTTACATATACTTCCCACATCCTAACAGTTCATTCTGTAAAAACATTACCTTCACCACTCCTTTAAATACATGTGCTATCTTCCTCTTGAAAGTGGCCACTGTTTATGTTAAGAGCCTTAATATGAATCTGGCGGTCAACATGGCAGTTGGGCCGCCCTGGGACCACCGCAACGGCGGTGGCGCAGCGGTCTTGAGGCTGCAGTAGCTTGGCAGGCCGATGCACTTTCACCAAACATATTACGAGTTTCCTCACCACCACATTTTTTATGGCGGTGCGAACGCCATGAAAAGTGTGGCAGTGAGGAAACAAAGGGGGCCCTACAGGGGCCCGTGGTGCCTCATGCCATGTGGATGCACACTGGGGGGGCACAGGTTGTGCCCCGCTGTGTGCATGCAAACCCGTACCTGCATGACATGCCTTGCAGCAGTCCATGCCTTGCAGGTACTGCCTTTAGGGTTCCCATTGCGGTGCCTGGGAACCGCCAAACTCATAATAAGGCCCTAACACAAAAAAAGCATCCTCATGTATCTGAGTGCTCTGAACAGTGTTACCAAGGAAGTAAGCTGATGAGAGCTGTCATGAAACTTTACTTGAAATGAGACCCGAGGAGAGTCTACCATACTAAATTCTTTAGCTTCTTTCAATAGGACTAGTTGCAGATATATGATAGGAAGGGTGCAGTTCCTTCCAAACATTCTTGTTCAAGCCACTTAAATGCGCACATATATTGATGCCTTCGTTTGAACAACCGCCACCAACCATTGCTAGGATCCTCTTTCCACTATCTCTCCCATACTTGCTAACTTTTCTATTTCAAACTTTAACAACCCATTCATCAAATTATTTACTTCTCTTGCCTCCTGCACAACGGAATGGCACCCAGCTTCACTATTATTTGGTGCTCAAAATCCTTTAACAGACATAGCTTTTCTTCAAAGACATCTGTAAACTCACTGAAAGTAATTTCACCTCTCATGGTATGGGAAATCAACATTATTGGTTCCACTGCATTGGGATCGAACCGTGTACCAAGATCTCTTTGTTGTCTCCAACCAAGCAAATTGTCTTTTTTTCGTGGGAAAGTCAACTTTTTGTATAGTATTTCTTTCTTTAAATTCAGTTTGCGTATGTAACATGCCTTTTATTCAACTACTTTTCTCCCCAGAGCAACCAGGAACAAAGTCCACTGCTTCCAGTTCTCCACCACCCTAGCAATACTGTCTGTAGAATGTGCCATCATCTAATACAGTACAGAGCGAACCTGAATGTGCCTAAACAGTCAGATCTCAATCAACTAGCATTAGACATTCAGGAATGATAATGTCATCCTCCATATATTTTACACTCCCCGCTGGCAAAACTATTTTCTTTCCTCATTCCAGATATCCAAAACAATCTATATCTTTCCATCTCTGCACACTCTTACCTAACAGTGTTCCTGTTAACATAAGAATGCTGGTGGCATTGTCAAATTTCTAAATTGGTTTGGAATTTTTCTTGTGCTGTTTTCACATTATTACTGTTTGAGTGCTGCATACATTCTTTACAGATTGCCTCAAAATTGAGCCAGGCTGCTTTGTGGCAAGCTACCAGAGGGTTAAGTAGAGGCGTCTTTTTGGTTGACCATGAGGAGGATTGTGGTTGTTGCTTGAGTGGGGCTTTCAAAACAACCCCCCCTCACCCCCAAAACAATAACCTGATTTCTTACATGCACTAATTGTGAATTACAAGCTTTTGATTTAGGTGATATACATGAAGTTAAAACAAACATACTGCTGTCTGAAGACTGGGATCACAAGAAAGGAGTAAGACGGTCTCAATGTGTAATAGAACATTTTTGGCTCAATAATCTAATAAAGACGTTCTTGTCTCAGGACCCAAGATGTGGAAAGAGGCTCAAAACATCAGAGACGGGCCCTGCCTTTTGGCTTCTGATAGCATGAGCAGAAATACTTGGCAGAAGTGGATGAGTAAAGGAGTTCATGTTCACCTTGCCTCGCTGGAGGTGGCCCAGCGGAGTAGCAGCTGAAGTGTGGCAAACACAACCACAAAAACACAAAAGAGAAAAACTGAAGAAAAAACGATGCAGCATATTTTGTTTAAAAATGAAAAAAACGTAACAACCACATATATTGTTAATAGAATATTATGGGTGCTTCATAACAGACTGATAAACGAGGAGGGCTGACCCAAACCTCTCTATTTATGTATATATCTGTGTATTTTGTATTTTATTATATTTTTATTACATGGGGCATGCGACACAGCTGAAGCTGACTGTAAGCCCGAACTATAAAGCCATGTTGCTGGGGAGACGGACATAGCTTAATTTCTGAATCTCAGCCCATAACTCCTCGTCAAGGGTAGTAAGCCCTGGAAATACCATTTACAATTACACGGATATACCCTGGCTGAGTCACCAAAGGAAAGAGAAAAGTGAAAAGCAATGGTGCCATTAGGGCATAAAAAGACAGGTACTGAAGGGGAAGGAGGGATTGGATGTGTGAGTGTGTGGGAGGTGAGCACCATCAAATTAAAGAAAGCAATTGGTTGGTGGGGATTACACTGCAAAAAACTCGCCAGTGTGCTGTACATGTCATTGAGTTCCTGGCAGTGAAACGCCTGGAACCTGATGTTACTGTTTCCGGAAAGCAGCAAGCAGTAGTTTGGGGGGCAGCCGACCGTGGGAGGTATGCCCCCCCTGGTAAATTGGCAAATGGGACAGCCCAACCCTCATGTGAGCTAATTTTGGGCTGGTAGCCCAAAATATAACCACCCATTATTGCTGCCCTGGCCACCATTTTGGGAAAGGGACATGGTGGCCGGTGTGCAGCAAGCATTTTTCCCAGTTCTTCCAGCAGTTAATTTGTGGTATTAGAATGGCGGCAGATAGACGGGTGCAGGAACCTGTGCACCTGCAGGAAGAAGGAGGACACATGGACTTAATTATGCACGCGTGTCACGGCGCGCCAGGCGACGCATGCAGCTGTAGGTGTGGCTGCGGTGGCTCAGCACATGGCATGCGCAGTGTGAAAGGCATTTACAGGCTCCTGGGGGCGTGGAGCCTGTGCTTGATATGAAGCGACAGGTGGGGCCCAGGAGCAGTGCGTGGTGGGGGCTGTGCGGGAGGCGGCTTCCTCACATGACAAGGCGTCCAGACTGCAGGAGGAGCTGCGAGGAAATGGCCAGCGTGGTGGACCATTTGGGCCTAGGCTTGTTCTTCCAGGGAGAGGACTCAATGAGATGGTTGTGGAGAAAGGGAGGCAAGGAGATCTGGGAAGCACTGGCGGGCTGGTGGGTGGGGCAATGGGAGCAAGGCAAGTCAGGCAGGCAGAGGTGGGGGAGGAAAGGGGCGTCGTCAGAGAGGAGGAGGATATTCAGCTGGAGATAAGTGGAGGTACAGGTGCCTGAGCATAGGGGTGAGAAGGGCAGGCTGGGGAAGGGGAGAGCAGTTGGCAAAGACAGGATGTGGCAGCAGCCCTCAGTGTCGTTATCCAAAGGGGGTTGGTCAGAGAGGGCCTGTGGGCACTACAGTCATGCTGGTCGGAGGAGGTTGGGTGGAGGCAAGTGGGTGAACCAGATTTACTCGGTGGCAGGGGGGAGCATTATATGCAGGAGGAGGATGACGTGGGGGCCATTTACTAGACCCCCTATGGCATTGGTGGTGGCCATGTTGGAGTGGAGCGAGTAAGAGGGGCAGGATGAGGAAAAAATGGTACAGGGGCAAGGATGGAGCACGTCAGGGAGAGAGGGTCAGATTCCCCCGCAAAGTATATGAATGTAAGGGACTGGAACGAGGCGCGGACTCTGCGTGGCAGGAAGGACATTCAGCGGGAACATGCAGGCGAGGGAAAGCCACGAGGCAGGGACTGAGGCTGTGCAGAGTGACGAGGAAGGTGTAAGGTGCCAAGGACAGGGGGGCTGATGGCTTCGGGTTCCAGATCAGGGCAGAGAGCAAGCAGGCAGGGACACAAACCTCAAAACCATTTCTTTCATAGGCTTGGTGGCAGTGCATTTATGCAGACCCGAGCAAGCTTTATGTGACTCCATGGCCCAGAGTGGAAGAGATCATAGGGTCTTGTGCGGCCAAGACGATGGCAACTCTGCCATAAGAAGGACACAGGAGCCAAAGAGAGAAACAAAGTAAAAATTAAAAAGCTCCCCTACATGGGGGTGATGAAACCCCTCGTTGCCCAATTAATGCTGGCAACAAAAGAAATAATTTGGAATGGAGAGTATGTAGAGATGTTGAAGTTGTTCCACAGGGAACTGAAGGTCAAGGAGGGTTCCAAGGAGGAAGAGTAAGTGGTGTCTAAGCAGCCCAAGGTGCTGGCGACCATAAGGAACTGGACAGTAGCATTCTTAATTTTCGTAAGTGTGTATTGCAAAAATACCCGGACCGTTGAGTGTCCCACTTGAAATATATGGACATGATCAGGAGGTCTCAGATCACGTACGGGCCAGGCTTAGGTGCAGTACGACAAGGAGTTTTGCGCTTGGTGAGCATAGAATACTGAGGCTAAGTGGGGAGAGATTGAAAATGATATGTGGCATCAGACAATGGGCCTGGAGAAGTTTGGCAAAACAATATTTACAGCAAGTGGATATCCATTGGTATTCAGCCCTGGCACGCCTGAGGGTTGGGTGCTGTGGCTAAGAAGAAAGGGGGTGCGATGGGGACATGCTTTCACTTTAACAGGTGTTTATACGCGAGAGAGTACTATAAGTTCCGGCACTAGTGCTCTAAATCTGCAGGGAGACACACCCTCATGCACTTCTAACGAACAGGGGGCAGTAGCCACGAGCAGCAGAGGGAGCAGTGGAATATATACCAAGTGCCGTCCAAAGGGCCCCAGGGCAATCAGGCCACAGGCAACAGAGGAGGGTCAGGGTCCCATAGGAAAACGGGCAAGGGTTCATATGCCAATTAAGGTTGAGCAATTGAATTACTGGTTGGCCTAATGTCATAACAGGGAAGATGCAGATTTGTTGAGTACAGGTTTTCGGGAGGGTTTCAGGCTGGGGTATGAAGGTCCGAGGTCACATTGGTGGGTGGAGAACTTGCAGTCACCGCATTCACACAAACAGGTGGTGCAAATGAAGCTCATGAAAGAGGTACAGGAGGGCAGAATGGAGGGGCCTTTCAGTGGATGGCTGATACCAGTTGTCATCGTTTCACCAATTGGTGTAGTGCCGTAAAAAGAGAAGGATCAATTTAGGCTCATACAGCACTTTTCCTGGTCTGAGGGAAGTTCTATCAATTAATTAATTTCGGAGGAGGTCTCTTCGGTCTACTACTCATCAGTGAATGCAACATTGGCATTGGTGGAACATGTGGATCATGGGGTCCAGATGGCGAAGTGCAATATAAAGTCAGCTTTTCGGCTGCTGCCGGGGCAACCGGAGAATTTCCTGTTGCTGGGCATACAGTTTGAAGGTTCATGGTATGTTGACAATGGGATGCTCCATTTCTTGCATGCTTTTCGAGCTCTTCGGTTCCTTCTTACAATGGGTCTTCACATTGCTCACCGGTAGAGCTACGGTGACTCATTACCTGGACAATTTATTTTTTGTCAGTCAGCCCGGTTCAGCAGACTGCCAGCAGCAGCTGGCAAGTTTTCAAGAGCTCATGGGTGACCTTGGGGTGTCAATGGCCCCAGAAAAGACATTAGGGCTGTGGTATCATAGCAGGGGCGCCTCCTCCATTAGGGCAGAGGAACGTCGCCTCACTGCTTTCCCGCAGTGTGAGAAGCAGAAACATAAAATGGTATTTTAAATACCATTTTATGTTTCTGCTTCTCGTGCTGCGAGAAAGCAGAAGGCAGGGTATGCCTGGTTGGGGGTGGGCGGGAGGGTATACCTGGTTGGGGGCATGCAGGTGGGCGGGTCGGGGAGGAGTGGTTTTCACTACTCTGAGTACCCTGACTGTTTGGTCGGAGCTCTGGGGCTGAAAACAGCAGTCTTGCACACTCTACATTTTCTCTATGTAGGCTGCATGCAGCCTACATAGAGAAAATGGCCTCCCTACAGGCGCTGTCCACACCAATCACAATGCTGCCATTGCAGCATTGTGATTGGGTTACAGGTGGGGAAGAAGCATGCCTGTTCCTGTTCCTGTTTAGGAGCAGGAAAACGGCATACGTGGGACCCGGCCCAGGAGCAGAGGTGGCGCGGGAACTGGTCAGGTACGTTTTTTTTGTCTTTTAACACCCCCTGCGTAATCCCACCCACCCCCACCCGCGAGTATTGCGAGCCGCGACTGTATCCTAGTAATGTAGTATCTTTCCTTACAGAACCTTGACATGTGAGGTTCTGTAACCAAGGGTTCGTGGATCTTTGAGGTTCTGGATGTGTGGGCGGTTGCAGTCTTTCCTGCCTGCTCTGCGGATAGGGTTTCTGTACTTGGAAGTACTCAATAAAACTCTTCAACCTATCACCTGTCACTTGCGTCTGACTTAACATTTGCCGATGAGCGATTACGTACCATAAAGGAAATTACAACGATACAAGCAATTTCAAGGAGGAACCGTGTTCAAGGAATACAAGAAAACAAAGTTTATTGCCATTGCAACAGAAACATCAATGCAAAGAAGATATCTGTGGCACTTTTTAACAACTGCTGTACTTACAACAGTACATCTTTCACAGGCAAGGTACATTTATAGAAAAACCAAAGGTGATGATGGACGGAGCGTTGACAATACAAACACTCACCCCCAGTCAACTGATCTGGGTTTAATCCATCACCGTTCTTTAGCTCACTCCGCCACCCCAGTTCAGACACGGCCATATGCAAATCAGTCTGACCCTGTGCCTCATGGGAACAGTCCAGCCCGAACTGCCAAGCCATGTCTTCCCTGGACCGGAATCAAGCTTCCCAGGACCGGTTTCTGGCATTACAGCCGTCTTCAGCCGGGATTGCTTGACTCCAGTGGCAAAGTGAGCAAGGGACTCACGTCTGAGCATACCCTGCCAACTTAGTGCGAACAAAGAAAAACCAAAGGTGATGATGGACGGAGCGTTGACAATACAAACACTCACCCCCAGTCAACTGATCTGGGTTTAATCCATCACCGTTCTTTAGCTCACTCCGCCACCCCAGTTCAGACACGGCCATATGCAAATCAGTCTGACCCTGTGCCTCATGGGAACAGTCCAGCCCGAACTGCCAAGCCATGTCTTCCCTGGACCGGAATCAAGCTTCCCAGGACCGGTTTCTGGCATTACAGCCGTCTTCAGCCGGGATTGCTTGACTCCAGTGGCAAAGTGAGCAAGGGACTCACGTCTGAGCATACCCTGCCAACTTAGTGCGAACAAAGAAAAACCAAAGGTGATGATGGACGGAGCGTTGACAATACAAACACTCACCCCCAGTCAACTGATCTGGGTTTAATCCATCACCGTTCTTTAGCTCACTCCGCCACCCCAGTTCAGACACGGCCATATGCAAATCAGTCTGACCCTGTGCCTCATGGGAACAGTCCAGCCCGAACTGCCAAGCCATGTCTTCCCTGGACCGGAATCAAGCTTCCCAGGACCGGTTTCTGGCATTACAGCCGTCTTCAGCCGGGATTGCTTGACTCCAGTGGCAAAGTGAGCAAGGGACTCACGTCTGAGCATACCCTGCCAACTTAGTGCGAACAAAGAAAAACCAAAGGTGATGATGGACGGAGCGTTGACAATACAAACACTCACCCCCAGTCAACTGATCTGGGTTTAATCCATCACCGTTCTTTAGCTCACTCCGCCACCCCAGTTCAGACACGGCCATATGCAAATCAGTCTGACCCTGTGCCTCATGGGAACAGTCCAGCCCGAACTGCCAAGCCATGTCTTCCCTGGACCGGAATCAAGCTTCCCAGGACCGGTTTCTGGCATTACAGCCGTCTTCAGCCGGGATTGCTTGACTCCAGTGGCAAAGTGAGCAAGGGACTCACGTCTGAGCATACCCTGCCAACTTAGTGCGAACAAAGAAAAACCAAAGGTGATGATGGACGGAGCGTTGACAATACAAACACTCACCCCCAGTCAACTGATCTGGGTTTAATCCATCACCGTTCTTTAGCTCACTCCGCCACCCCAGTTCAGACACGGCCATATGCAAATCAGTCTGACCCTGTGCCTCATGGGAACAGTCCAGCCCGAACTGCCAAGCCATGTCTTCCCTGGACCGGAATCAAGCTTCCCAGGACCGGTTTCTGGCATTACAGCCGTCTTCAGCCGGGATTGCTTGACTCCAGTGGCAAAGTGAGCAAGGGACTCACGTCTGAGCATACCCTGCCAACTTAGTGCGAACAAAGAAAAACCAAAGGTGATGATGGACGGAGCGTTGACAATACAAACACTCACCCCCAGTCAACTGATCTGGGTTTAATCCATCACCGTTCTTTAGCTCACTCCGCCACCCCAGTTCAGACACGGCCATATGCAAATCAGTCTGACCCTGTGCCTCATGGGAACAGTCCAGCCCGAACTGCCAAGCCATGTCTTCCCTGGACCGGAATCAAGCTTCCCAGGACCGGTTTCTGGCATTACAGCCGTCTTCAGCCGGGATTGCTTGACTCCAGTGGCAAAGTGAGCAAGGGACTCACGTCTGAGCATACCCTGCCAACTTAGTGCGAACAAAGAAAAACCAAAGGTGATGATGGACGGAGCGTTGACAATACAAACACTCACCCCCAGTCAACTGATCTGGGTTTAATCCATCACCGTTCTTTAGCTCACTCCGCCACCCCAGTTCAGACACGGCCATATGCAAATCAGTCTGACCCTGTGCCTCATGGGAACAGTCCAGCCCGAACTGCCAAGCCATGTCTTCCCTGGACCGGAATCAAGCTTCCCAGGACCGGTTTCTGGCATTACAGCCGTCTTCAGCCGGGATTGCTTGACTCCAGTGGCAAAGTGAGCAAGGGACTCACGTCTGAGCATACCCTGCCAACTTAGTGCGAACAAAGAAAAACCAAAGGTGATGATGGACGGAGCGTTGACAATACAAACACTCACCCCCAGTCAACTGATCTGGGTTTAATCCATCACCGTTCTTTAGCTCACTCCGCCACCCCAGTTCAGACACGGCCATATGCAAATCAGTCTGACCCTGTGCCTCATGGGAACAGTCCAGCCCGAACTGCCAAGCCATGTCTTCCCTGGACCGGAATCAAGCTTCCCAGGACCGGTTTCTGGCATTACAGCCGTCTTCAGCCGGGATTGCTTGACTCCAGTGGCAAAGTGAGCAAGGGACTCACGTCTGAGCATACCCTGCCAACTTAGTGCGAACAAAGAAAAACCAAAGGTGATGATGGACGGAGCGTTGACAATACAAACACTCACCCCCAGTCAACTGATCTGGGTTTAATCCATCACCGTTCTTTAGCTCACTCCGCCACCCCAGTTCAGACACGGCCATATGCAAATCAGTCTGACCCTGTGCCTCATGGGAACAGTCCAGCCCGAACTGCCAAGCCATGTCTTCCCTGGACCGGAATCAAGCTTCCCAGGACCGGTTTCTGGCATTACAGCCGTCTTCAGCCGGGATTGCTTGACTCCAGTGGCAAAGTGAGCAAGGGACTCACGTCTGAGCATACCCTGCCAACTTAGTGCGAACAAAGAAAAACCAAAGGTGATGATGGACGGAGCGTTGACAATACAAACACTCACCCCCAGTCAACTGATCTGGGTTTAATCCATCACCGTTCTTTAGCTCACTCCGCCACCCCAGTTCAGAGAAGGCCATATGCAAATCAGTCTGACCCTGTGCCTCATGGGAACAGTCCAGCCCGAACTGCCAAGCCATGTCTTCCCTGGACCGGAATCAAGCTTCCCAGGACCGGTTTCTGGCATTACAGCCGTCTTCAGCCGGGATTGCTTGACTCCAGTGGCAAAGTGAGCAAGGGACTCACGTCTGAGCATACCCTGCCAACTTAGTGCGAACAAAGAAAAACCAAAGGTGATGATGGACGGAGCGTTGACAATACAAACACTCACCCCCAGTCAACTGATCTGGGTTTAATCCATCACCGTTCTTTAGCTCACTCCGCCACCCCAGTTCAGACACGGCCATATGCAAATCAGTCTGACCCTGTGCCTCATGGGAACAGTCCAGCCCGAACTGCCAAGCCATGTCTTCCCTGGACCGGAATCAAGCTTCCCAGGACCGGTTTCTGGCATTACAGCCGTCTTCAGCCGGGATTGCTTGACTCCAGTGGCAAAGTGAGCAAGGGACTCACGTCTGAGCATACCCTGCCAACTTAGTGCGAACAAAGAAAAACCAAAGGTGATGATGGACGGAGCGTTGACAATACAAACACTCACCCCCAGTCAACTGATCTGGGTTTAATCCATCACCGTTCTTTAGCTCACTCCGCCACCCCAGTTCAGACACGGCCATATGCAAATCAGTCTGACCCTGTGCCTCATGGGAACAGTCCAGCCCGAACTGCCAAGCCATGTCTTCCCTGGACCGGAATCAAGCTTCCCAGGACCGGTTTCTGGCATTACAGCCGTCTTCAGCCGGGATTGCTTGACTCCAGTGGCAAAGTGAGCAAGGGACTCACGTCTGAGCATACCCTGCCAACTTAGTGCGAACAAAGAAAAACCAAAGGTGATGATGGACGGAGCGTTGACAATACAAACACTCACCCCCAGTCAACTGATCTGGGTTTAATCCATCACCGTTCTTTAGCTCACTCCGCCACCCCAGTTCAGACACGGCCATATGCAAATCAGTCTGACCCTGTGCCTCATGGGAACAGTCCAGCCCGAACTGCCAAGCCATGTCTTCCCTGGACCGGAATCAAGCTTCCCAGGACCGGTTTCTGGCATTACAGCCGTCTTCAGCCGGGATTGCTTGACTCCAGTGGCAAAGTGAGCAAGGGACTCACGTCTGAGCATACCCTGCCAACTTAGTGCGAACAAAGAAAAACCAAAGGTGATGATGGACGGAGCGTTGACAATACAAACACTCACCCCCAGTCAACTGATCTGGGTTTAATCCATCACCGTTCTTTAGCTCACTCCGCCACCCCAGTTCAGACACGGCCATATGCAAATCAGTCTGACCCTGTGCCTCATGGGAACAGTCCAGCCCGAACTGCCAAGCCATGTCTTCCCTGGACCGGAATCAAGCTTCCCAGGACCGGTTTCTGGCATTACAGCCGTCTTCAGCCGGGATTGCTTGACTCCAGTGGCAAAGTGAGCAAGGGACTCACGTCTGAGCATACCCTGCCAACTTAGTGCGAACAAAGAAAAACCAAAGGTGATGATGGACGGAGCGTTGACAATACAAACACTCACCCCCAGTCAACTGATCTGGGTTTAATCCATCACCGTTCTTTAGCTCACTCCGCCACCCCAGTTCAGACACGGCCATATGCAAATCAGTCTGACCCTGTGCCTCATGGGAACAGTCCAGCCCGAACTGCCAAGCCATGTCTTCCCTGGACCGGAATCAAGCTTCCCAGGACCGTTTATAACCTTACCGTTATTTAGGGCTTTCGGTTAACGGCTTGAGCGCTGCATGGTCTGCGCGCTCTCCCAAGCCGTGCATGAGAGCTGAGACAACGCCTGGAGTCTTGGACCCTGCGGTCCAAGATGACGTCTCATGCAACGACGTGGCATGCAAGTCTAAGGCGGCCATTTTGAATCAAGACTTTCTAGCACTGTCTTGAGTGCTGGTCCCAATGTGAGGTCTGACGCTACGACATCCAACGCAAGGGGCCATTTTGCATCAGGACCTTCGAGCACTGTTTCAAGTGCTGGTCCCGACGTACGACTCTACTGTACACGCCATCATTCAATTAATTTGTAGTGCCTCTTCACTGACAGGCACAGCTTCATTTTCACAACGGTCGCTTCCTGCCGTGAGGAGTCTGGTCCGACGAACGGCTTTACACTACACGCCATCATTCAATTAATTTGCAGTGCCTTCTTCGCTGACGGGCACAGCTTCATTTTCACAATGGTCACTTCCTGTTGTGCGTGGTGCCTTCTTCCACTTCTGAGTACAGCTTCGAGTGTTGGTCACATGGTCTGCTGAAACTGCTCATCTACTTCAGCTTCTGGACCAGGTTTTTTGGCTACTCATGAAATAATAACAAACACATGTCACTCCCTTATATACTTTGACTCTATATATTCGGCCTTTTTTTCATTTTCATTGTTTGTTGTCAGCTGCCCGAACCATCTTGGTTTGCTTCATTGTTCTTAATATTTTCAGCAGCAATCGTAAAGTGGGTTATTCATTGTGTAATAATGCAAAATGTGACTGCACCTCCATTTTTTCTTACCTCTCCAGGTGATCCACCTATACAGTGGATCAAATGGAAGAAGGTTTTTGCTCACAATGACAAGGTATGTGGCGCTTCTCCCAGCGCAGAGAGGAAAACGTCTTTGTTAATGCACTGTCTGGGTCCAGAAGTGTTTGAACATCTGCCTGAGTTGTCAGAAGATGGTGTCGCCAATCTCAACGTGTATGAGATTTTCCTAAAAAACGTGACCGTCATTATCTTCCTATAATAACCACAGTGCTGGAACACCATCATTCTGGTATGAGAATGCAGGGTCAAGGTGAGAGTACTTAAGAATATATAATTGAATTGCACAGGTTAGCATCAACTTGTGGTTTTGATAATTCTTTAGATGAATGCCTAAGGGATCAATTCATGTTAGTTTGCTCTATAGAAAACGCTAAAGAAGCAATGTGGGAAAAGGATAATCCTTCGTTACATGAGGTTTTGACTATGGCCAAAACACAGGAACATTCTAAAGCATGGGTACTAACAAACTTTCTCTCGGGGGGCGAATTTACAGTGTGGTTTGTGGCCGAGGGCCGCACCGGTGGGGGCGGGATCATTTGGGGGCGGGGTCATTTGGGGGCGGGGCTAGAGAGGGTAAAAAAAGACCACTGCCGTTTCAAAACATTACTAGACAGTGCTGTATTTCCAAAGCAGATGTAACTACATGCAGCACATGTTTATAGTATTTTTTTATTAGCAGACAAGAACAATCTTAAGTGGGATTGAATGGCAATTTGCAGCAACCGGATATTCAGCACATGCCCAGTGCAGCACAGGCCCCAGTGGGAATACTCAAAAAACAGCACCGTTTTTACATTGTCTCCTATTCACGAATCCCTGGCTGTTTGGGATATGTTCATCTGCATTAAAGGGCTTTTAGTTTAAATGATCCCAAAATTAGGCGTGGTAGAATGCAAGATGATGTGAGCTAAAATGGCAGAGCTGCCTGGTTTAGCACTAAACTTGACAATAAAACAATCCCCTTTTACAGTTCCTTATTGTGATGCACTCCGTATTATTCCTCCCCTAGAATGAAGCAAATGCTACTGCATCTCTATTTTTTAATTAAACACAATTTGACAAAAGAAAAACTTCCCATCAGAAACCCTGAAACAAGTTTTCAGTTTTTGGCTAGTATTATTTGAAATGCAAATCTTAAAAAACATATTTTTCTTTTACACGGGGCATTTTAATTAAAAGAATTGTGGGTAGGGCAGGTGGGAGAGGAGCACGTCATGGCAGTATGTCTGGGACATCATCAGCTGTGGGAATGCGGAAAGGACGTAAGGCGGTCTGAATTTCTTTTTTTCAGTACAGAACCTTGCAATTGTCAAACACCTTCAACGCAAGCCCCTGCTGCAAAAGCCAGTCCTTCCCTAAGAACAAATCAATACATACTGCAAAACAGGTGTTCACCCCTTTTGCATCCATGTCATTTAAGGGAGGTCAATGTCAGTTATGTCACCCATTCTACCCTGCCACTTTGGTGAATCCACCTTCATGGAAACGTGTTCAGGTGGTTCGGCGGGAGTTGGAGGTATCAGGGCACCCAAGGTGGATTGCAGTTTAAGGTTCCCTTCCCCATCTTCATTTCCCTGCCCCATCTTCATTTCCCTGCCCCATCTTCATTTCCCTGCCCCATCTTCATTTCCCTGCCCCATCTTCCCTGCCTCATCTTCACTTCCCTGCCTCATCTTCACGTCCCTGCCCCATCTTCACGTCCCTGCCCATCTTCACGTCCCTGCCCCATCTTCACGTCCCTGCCCCATCTTCATTTCACTGCCCCATTTTCATTTCACTGCCCCATCTTCACTTCCATTCCCTCACCTCTTTCCATCCCTCCCCAGTCACCTCCCCTCCCTTTTCATCCTCTCTCCCCTTATCTCTTTCTCTCCCCCCCCTTGTCTCCCACTCACTTTCTATTTGTTTCTCGGACCCCTGTTCAGCGTGCTTCATTGCTTTGCCGGCACAAATTAAGCACGTTTGCTTTCAGTCCCCCGAGCTCAGGTGTAGCCCACGCCCACCCCCAGTAGCTAAACTGCAGGTCACAGGACATAGAAGACGGGGCTCTGCTATCCAGGGGGCACGTGCACGGCGATTGCTTATGCAGCGAAATGCAACAGAGTCGACCCACTGTCTCAAGAACAGGCCCGGTACCTACCGGCGGGACCATCAGCAAGTGTGCTCTTACTTCAGGGGGAGCTTGTGAGGCACCCCGGCGACAATCCTCCTTTTTAAGGGCCCAGGCCCTTCCTGTGCCGCTGTAACAATCATTCATTCGGAGTCAGAGGTCTCGGGCTCCTGTTCCAACAGCAATGCAGGTCTCTGCATGGAGCAGGTAATGTCAGACCCCTCTTCCTGGTGGTGCATCCCTCTCCCTGGTGCACCATTATTCTGTCCTGTAGGGATGGTGTTAGGCCAGACACAGCAAGAGCAGGGAGATGAAACACTACATCAGCCTGTGTGACTCTACAGGCCAGGTAATGCCCCCCTAGTCTCAGGAGAGCAGCTTCATTTTTTATGTTCTTTGGCAGCGGGAGCCCCGTCTCCACATCAGAGACAATTTGAGAATGGGAGAGCGACAGGAGAAAAGACAGACAGGGAGAGAAAGACAGTCGAGGGTGTAGAGAGCCACTCGGGCTCTCCCATACTTTGTATCCCTTACCCCACGCACGCACGCACACCCCGGGGCGGGCTCGCGCTGGGGATATAAATAAAGAAGCGGAAGACCGCTCGGGGTCTTTCCCGCTAACTGCAATACAGTGTCCGTGTCATTATCTGTGTGGTCACTTACCACGTGGTAGGCCTTCTCCCACAGCGCTACATTGGCGACGAGGCTGGCTATTTGCCACGCGTGCCCCATAGCTGCCGGTGGCACCGCGTCGCCTGCATCCAGCTGCGGTGCCCACCCGCGTTGCTGTGTCGTCCCGACTCCCGAGGCCCGCCCACGCGTCTTCCGTGAGGAAGCGCCTTCAGCCGGCGGGGCTCGCGGGGAGTCGGTGTGCAGGTGGAGGATCCGGCGGGTGAGTGTCCTTGTCTGCCCCGCCTGCGCGATCCCTCAGCAGGTCCCTCCTCCCTGCAGGAGCGGAAGCGTGCGCCCTGGGAGGGGCCCTCCTACCTCAGCGGAGCAGGAGCTCCTTACGCGGCCGCACCACGTGGCCCGGCGAGGCCTTCCTCGGCCCCAGCCTCTTCTGAGGCGCGCGCGCGCTCGGCGCGCCGACGGCGGCCCCGCGGCCACACTACCGAGTGCCAGAGAAAGGAATCAAAAAATAAATAAATAAAGCGAAGATAACGCTGACACAGTAATCAAGCATTGGCTGCTGCAACTGGCCTTCCAGATGCCCTGAGCTACCGGCCTGTACTGCATCACCATACGTGAGGGACATTGGCAGTCCTGTTCGCGGGGGGTGGACATCGCACATCTCACCCTGCCCAGTTGCCTGTGCCACCAATAAGCACTGGTAAAGCCAAGGGACTCCTCGCTGAAAAGGGCGGAAGACAGCGCATGCCAATCAGTGCCACCACACAGCGGCTCAGGACAGGAGGGGTCCAGAACGAGACACAGCACGCCCCACGATGTCGGTCATAGCGACGGGGGCGGCCCAGGACGGGGCAGGTCAAAACGCACCTCCAGCTGTCCAGCCACCGCCCGCCCAGCCACCACCAGTGTTGCCTATACCCCAGCAACAGGCCCAGGCTCAGGCAGGAGCCCCCCAGCAGGTGGCACCGGCCCACCTTCACTCCGGCGCAGCGCCCATCCCACACTTCAGCGAGACGGCGGACCCGGCTACGGCGGCGCAGAGATGGAAAGCGTGGGTCGGGAGGCTCAACCTCTATTTCAGAGGCACAAGAGAAACGGACGGAATGGTGAAAAGATCACTCCTCATACTGTACGGGGGGCCCGAAATTTACGACCTCTTTGAGTCACTCCCCAATACCGGCCTTGATCACGACTACGACGCTGCGGTCGCAGCCCTAAACGCCCATTTTGACCCCCAGATCAATAACGACTTTGAGAAGTTTAAATTCAAACGAGCCTGGCAGACCGACTCGGAGTCGGTTGACATGTACTATGCCCGGCTTCGCCGGCTTGCGAGCGCGTGCCCGTTTACCAACCCCCGGGAAGAAATTAGAGACCAAATCATCGTGGGGTGCAGGTCAAAACTGCTCAGGAAGCTAATTCTCAGACAACCGGGCATATCGCTTGATGAGATACTAATCCTAGCCAGGTCGCACGAGCTGTCTGATGCCAGGGCGGAGGAGATGGAGGCCGCGTTACGCACGCCCGTGATTGCCACACCTGCGGTGAAAATGACGCCGATCAAGGAGGAAAGGATGGATGCCATACAAGGAAGATTCCCGCCACCGCGACAACGGAACGCCCCACCAAGAGGAAGCCAGTGCGGATATTGCGGAGCGGATCACCCAGCCACTGCCACCTGTGGCGCGAAAGGAAAGACGTGCCTCAAATGCGGGCGCATGAACCACTTTGCCGCTGTCTGTCGAGGAGGAAAATTCCGGTCAGCTGGACCGCGTGCCAGAGCAGTGACGCAGCACATCCGACGGCTGTCCCTCGATCAAGAACCGCCCCCTCCAGACCACCAGGCCCAGGAAAGACGGCCGAGGTATGAGGATGACGAAGATGACGAGGTGTATGTCATCTCTTACGTGAGTAGAGCGTCCACAAGAAGAAGGCCGCCGCCCATGTGTTCTGTGGCAGTAGACGGCACAGAAGTCAAAGCCCTGATTGACACAGGGGCATCCGTGAACGTCATGGATTCAGACCAATACGAGATGATGTCTCCGAAACCCATCTTGACGCCCTCCGCAGCAAGGATCTACACGTATGGGGGCACTGAACCACTCCCGCTAAGAGGGATGATTCAAGCAACGGTAGTCAACGGCGAGTACTCCACTGAAACCAGGTTCCACATCACTGAAGGAAAAAAAGGTACGCTTCTAAGCTGCCACACAGCAGAGGACCTTGGCCTGGTGTTCTTCGCCAATCAAGTGCATCAGGCGCACGCAGACTTTATGCTAAAGGACTTCCCGGAGCTGTTCAAGGGCCTAGGGAAACTAAAAGGGCGAAAGTTTAAATTGCATATAAACACGTCAGTCAAACCCATGGCGCTCCGCCACCGGAGGGTGCCTTTCAACCTAAGGCCACAAGTCGAAGAGGAGCTCCGGAAGCTTGAAGATCTGGGAGTAATTGAGAAGGTGTCGGGCCCGACACCATGGGTCTCCCCGTTGGTAGTCGCGCCAAACCCGAAACAGCCAGGGGCGATCCGGCTGTGTGTGGACATGAGGCTGCCGAACACCGCAGTCAAACGAGAACGGCACATCACCCCCACCATGGATGATATTGTCGCGGACCTCAATGGAGCAAAATGGTTTTCAAAATTGGACCTTAATTCGGGCTACCACCAGCTGGAGTTGGAGCCGACCAGCCGGTACATCACCACATTCTCGACCCACGTGGGGTTGAGACTGATGAAGCAAAGCTTCGCATCGCGACGTGCTTTAGTCATGAACCTCGCCTGTGTGTAATCAATTAATAAATTGTACGTCTTACTAATCTCTTATTTTTATATTTGAACGAGGTAGAGGAAGCTTGCCCATGTGTTTTCTAATACGATTAATCAATGTCTTTAAAATGGCCGCCGCTTAGTAAATGGCTTTTGCGCATGCGTCAGTTACACTCACGTGTCCTGACGTAGTTATAAGTTTGGAGGGAAAGGGTGCGCATGCGTAATACATAGCTTTGGTAATAACGTGGTACTGCTCGTGCAGTTGCTCTTGTGCCTGTGTGTATGTAGCTAACATTTAAACTGCGTAGTATATTTTATAGTGATAAGTTGAAAGTACAAAACCAATGATGTGTTTCATATCGTTATTTCTATGTATTAATTTGTTCTCGCTTACTTTTCATGTACCGCGGGAAATGGGGGTCTGACTGAGCTGAAAGCCATCTTGGAGGTCCCTTCTGCGCAGGACCGTCCGTCTGGGAAATGTCAACCTTGGCTGGTGGAACTCAGCCAGCTGGCAGGGATGGGCAAGATGCTCCTGAGAAAATGACCTGCGAACCCAGCAGGACGGAGTCATGTGTCCCTATTCTGAAACAATGTTATAATGTCATTGTATTTCCCTGGACTTTCTCATGAGAACCCCAATCTCGCTA
Organism: Lissotriton helveticus; assembly: GCF_964261635.1. Lineage (NCBI taxonomy): Eukaryota > Metazoa > Chordata > Amphibia > Caudata > Salamandridae > Lissotriton > Lissotriton helveticus. The sequence continues at coordinate 648,375,090 of NC_136070.1, forward strand.
GGCGGTACCCAGAGATGCAAAGTAGGCATCCAAATAGTGTGTTCTGATTGGTGTGTTACCCAAATCCTACCTTAGGACCAATCCAAATTGAGGGATTCTGACACTTTGCAACATTGGGGGGTGGTGCACTGCCCCAAAACAGTATAACTACCCTGGGTTCACCTAGGGATTTTGTCCGACTTGTCTGGTTTAGCTGACCTGTCACTGACCCAACGCACTCAATAGGTGACTGAAGATACAGAGAGCTGCGGAGCACTCTGTCCGAAATTGACCATAGACTAAGGTTTTACTAAACCTTAAAGTGCTGGCGGAGCACTTTGCTGGGAGTTCGCTGACCCAACCGGGGTCTTGATCGATAACTGCAGAGAGGGTGGATGGTAAGACGGGTACGCTGAAGAGTAACAGTAGGGAATTCACACAAATTGGTAGTAGAGCGTGAAGTCACCTGCTCAATGTATATGGTGAACTGAAATATATGGGCCGGAAGCGGCGAAATTATTGGTCGGGTGACCTCGCGCGCTCTATCAGTTTTTCTGGTAGCAGAGGTATGGTTAGGGACTAGTTAAAGGTTAGGTAGGACTAGTTAGGCTAGTCAAGTCGGTAGCTGCTAGTATATTGATGCTGCTATAAGAGCGGCCGTTCCGAGGGACCTGATCATTCTCTTGAAATGTGTTGCCTTTGAAATGTATGAATTGTTTTAAAATTGTTATTCTTGTTCTTATATTGTTATATGTATTAATCCATGCGTTTGTAAACCGTCTCATTAAGTGTTGTCAGAACTCCCCGGGGAATTGAATGGCAAAGTGGTGAATAGAATCCATTTGCCTTGAGGTCGCAGGCTCAAGGAAAGTTAGGTGCAGGTTAGGTACAACCAGGAAGCACTAACTAGGGTTTTTCTGAATACGTGTATGAATAAATGTTAGTAACGAGGTTCATTGGCAAAATTCCCATAGTGGCGTAACCTAATAAGGGTCACATCGGAAGAGTAGCAGGTTCATCGGAGCTAGAGTGAAAGCAAAGGGGTCCGCTGGGAAACCTTAGACTCGGATATCCCGGAAGAGTGGATGGGTCTAGGGAAGTAACAGGTTCACTGATGCTAGAGTGAAGGGTAGGCGGAAGAGATCTACCCGCAGCGTGTGAAAAGTAAATGGAAGTAGTTTACTTGCAGTAAAATCAACTTTTTCTGTCTAGACACTTGAGCACTGTGGCGAATGTGTATTCGTTGTTAAATAACCAAGCACTGAGCACTTTAGAAAGAAAGAAAGTTTCCGTTACCTTGTGAAGGGAGGGAGTCAGCCGCAAAGCGTCTCTGACGTCACTCCGTGCCGCGCTGGGATTGGTAGAAACAGCGGGCGGGTAGCGGAGCTGGAATTGTGAAGGAGGGGTGAGCGCCGAAGCGTGAGAACTGCCTCGCGAAAAGGCCGCGCACCCATTGGTCGAAAATATTTGAACGCGTGCACCTCATTGGTCGCACGGAATTGCAAGACGCATCCTGATTGGAGGTCACTTTGTAAACAAGGTTAAGTGTAGAAATCGTATGTGGCACTCGTATTGTCCAGAGACTAGACCCGATCCAAGAAACCAAGGGTTTGAAAGGGATCAGTGGAAAGCCAATAGATACGATATTATGTACGGAACTAAGAGAAAAATGTCACTTGTAAATAAGGTGAAGAATTACTTCAAAAAGGACAACGCAATTAAAACCAGAGAGGGCGTTATTGTTCCACCACCCAATACTCCTGCCTCTTTCATGATGTTCGACCGAGGGTACAATACCTGTGTGTGGTTGGAAAATTGGGTAAAGTACACAAAAGATGACGGGATATTGGCCTTTCCGTTAGACGGTACTTTCAATGGTAGGATTTTGTTTAATTTGAGAACCCGAATGAATGAATTACATCCCAGACCGAGACTAACGCAGTATGAGGCATTAGAGGAATGGGAGATTGAGGCTTTCCAAAGAGAAAAACCCCGAATGGACAAAGGTCTGACCAAGTGGTACCCAAAGCTGAAACAAGAAACCAGGGATAAAAAGATGAAACAGTGGAGACAGAGCATGATTGTTGAGGGTCTGTTTCCCATGATGCCAGCAGGTAACCTTTCTGCGGGAGAGAAAAGGACAGAAAAGAGTAAACATTGGGGGCCCCTTGGGCAGTCAGACGATGAATTGTTAGATGACATCTTTACGAGAAGTCCGCCCCCTTATAATGAGGGAGCCCGACCTTCCAGTGCAGGAGAGGATCCCCGACGTCCCTCTATTAAGGAGGAGGACAGATCCCTAAGTAGGGGAGGAGGTTGTCAGATACCGCCCTATTTTGAGAGTCCCGGACCCGCGGAGATGAGGGATATATACCCCAGAGTGCCCGCGAGCCAGGAGGAAAAATATTCCCGTGAGAGGGTCTTTTTCCCCAGACCTCTTTATGAGAACGAAGAAAAACCATCAAGTTCAGGAATGCCCTTTTTACAGCCTCCATATGAGGAAGAGCGTAGGTCATTTGGCACCGGAACTTTGTTCCCAAAACCAAATTATGGTGGAGGACCGAGTGAAACGCATCCTACTGCCCCGAGTTTTACCCCTCACCTGACCCCACAGATAATACCCGACAGAGCAGTAGGAAGAGTACTGGATGAAAGGGAGCAAGAGGCTCTAGCTAAACAGAGAACAGAAATAATTCAGAAAATCTCCCAGTTAAATACCAGTCCTGAGGCTTTGACTATCCCGGTAACGATTGGACCAGTGGTTCCGTTATATGGGAATAATCGGGGAAGTCCAAACCCTCCAGTTATTACCCCAATCGTGGCGCCACCAAGACAGGAACCCATAATAATAGATGATCAGTCCAGTGAGTGCGAGTCTGAAGTTGCGTTCTTGGACCTGCCAAACAAACAGACCGGAAGGGGAATGCAGAAGAGGCCTAATCCTTTTAATACGAAAGAAATTAAATTGGAGTCAACGTCAGGTACTAGGAGTGTCTCTCTGGTAACTCCGGAAGAAATTGAAAATTGGAGTCGTGAATTAGAAAAACAGACTCCGCAGACGAAACCTTTAGACCTCTACAAACTGAGGATAGAAATAGAGGAATTAATGGCAGGAAATGTGGGATTGGACAGATTAAATACCTACTCTGAAGAAGAGTTGCTGTTTATGTGTAAAAGCCTTACCAGAAGTACCAGAGTGCTCCACGAAAAGTTGACAGACACTGCAGCTAGTATGGGGGTAGATATTTCAAAATCCAAGCCCTTGCAAAAACCTTACAGAGCTGACTTCTCAGATAAAGATATAGAGCACCTGAATGTGTCAGGGAGAAAATTGCAGATTAAAGAGTTGCTAGCAATTCTGCAAAAATGGGGAGATGTGGAAAAATGGAAAACCAGGTGGGCTCGAAAGAAAGATGAGGCTCGATCCAGACAAACGACCCCTGAGTTTGCGTTGAGAGAAGTAGACAAACCTGAGCAGTTGTGCCCCATGCGCGAAGTACCAGGAGGGAGGTATGTGCACGTTCCATGGTCCAGACAGGATATTGTGTCCTTTACTAACGATTTTCCGAAATTGCGTGAAAAAACAGTTGACTGGTACAGACAGGTGGAAAGGTTCGTAAAGGTGCAAAAATGCCTGTGGAAAGACCTGGATGGGTTTTTCGACATTGTGGTCCCGGTAGATCTATGGACCGAGTGCAAAATAGCCATCGCCTGGCCTAGTGAGGAGTACCCGAGGGACTCTAACACAGGGGAACCGAACCGTCTATTGAAGTGATGAAAAAATATGAACAAGTGATTCAGCATTTGAAAATTAAGGTGCCCGCAAAGGAAACTGATTGGACCAAGATAGATAGAACCACGCAGGAAAGAGACGAGACAGTGCACTCCTATTATGAAAGGCTGTTGCAGGTGTTTAAAACATACAGTGGTATAGATAACATCGAGATGAAGGATATGACGCATTTTATTTACAGGTTTGTAAATGGCTTAAGACCCGAAATTTGTCAGTGGATAAAAGATAACAAAATCTGTTGGCATACTAAAAAGATGGATGAGGTCCTGCGGTACGCAAAGTACTGCGAGGACGAGATGGCAGAAAAGAAAAAGGCTCTCAAGGAGAAGGTTATGTGGGCTCAAGTGAAGCTCCCAGAACAGCAGGAAAAGCAGTTGAGTGAGATGGCCAAAAACACTCAGAACAAAGGTCCTGGGGGTGGGGGAGGAGGTAAGCCCCGGCCCAAAATGAGCAGGGAAGAGGCTATGAAGAAATTCCCCTGCCATCAGTGCGGAGAAATTGGACACTGGCGAAACGAGTGTCCCTATTTGCCAGATGATAACCCCAAAACACCTGATTTAACTCCACAGACGCAGAAAGAAAGACCAAGAAAGACTCAACCACAGGTAAAAACGATTCAGGTGCCCCGAGCACCAAAGCAAGTGTATAAGGGAAAATCTACGGAAGGTGATGAGATAGAAGTCTGGGAAGGCAATGAGAACAGTGGACGTTCCAAACCTACCCCTCTCGGGAGAAGCCATCCAAGTAGTGGGTGTATCTAATCAATTGATTAGGACTCCTGTTACCGAGCCCATGGAGATCTCAATTGGAAACTTTAAAGAAATGCATAGATTTGTCGTTTGTGACACCAGTCCAGTAAACTTACTGGGACGTGATTTGCTGTGCAAAATGAACTGTACCATCTTTTGCACACCAAAGGGTGTTGAAATTCAGACCCCAGATGAAGATGGCATTTATAAATTGATGCTAATCAGACCTGACTCAGAAATTAAACGAATGACTATGCAGGATTTGCCCAAAGAACTTCAAGAAGCAGTAAAGCCAGAGGTATGGGACTTTACGGGGAAAGATGTAGGGTTAATGAAAAACGTGGACCCCATACAGATAGCAATAAAGGACAATGCAGTATACCCCAATACTAAACCCTACAGAATGAATGCAGAAGTGAGAGCAGGTGTTACCCTGGAAAAACAGAAATTGCTAGAAGGAAACATCATACAGGAAGTAATGAGTAGCCCATGTAACTCACCGATTATGGGCATCAAGAAGCCTAGTGGCAAGTACAGAGTAGTGCAGGACCTAAGAAAGGTAAACAAGATAGTGGTTCCCTGCTGCCCTATTGTCCCGAACCCAGCAGTGATTCTGTATCAGATTCCCTGGGATGCTGAGTGGTTCACTGTGATAGATTTATGTCATGCATTCTTTTCCATTCCCTTGCATCCAGACAGCAAATTTCTTTTCTCATTTGCCTTCAATGGTCACGTGTATGTCTGGAACAGGGTCCCCCAGGGGTACACAGAGAGCCCCTTTATCTTTAATCAGATCTTGAAAAAATGTTTGGAAACTTTGGTCTTACCTGGAAACTCTGTCCTAGTGCAATACATTGACGACCTCTTGGTGGCGTCTAAAAGTCATAGGGATTGTGTGATTGACACCATTGCCCTACTGAATCACCTGAGTGAAAAGGGACATAAAGTGGCCCCTGAAAAATTACAGTTCTGTACAAAATCAGTGAAATATCTGGGGCACCAGATAGAGAAAGGCGCCAGGAAAGTAACGTCAGAAAGAGTAAGGATAATTCAAAAAATGCAGTTACCCCGTACTCAGAAAGAAATCAGAATGTTCCTGGGAGTGATAGGATACTGCAGGCAATGGATTCTGGGATTTGCAGTCCTAGCTAGGCCCTTGATAAAAATGACCAAGAGAGGAACACCAGAAATCGTAGAATGGGATGATGAAAGCTTAACAGCCTTCACAAAACTACGGGATTGTCTGTGTACAGCCCCTGCGTTGGGAATGCCAGACTATACCAAAGAATTTGCCCTGTTCTGCGACACTCGCAATAACTGTGCATTGTCAGTCCTAACTCAAGAACATGGCACGACCAGAAGGCCTGTGGCATATTTCTCTGCCACCCTGGATCCAGTGGCGGCTGGATTACCAGGATGTCTGAAAGCAGTAGCTGCTACCTGCACAAGTTTAGAGAAGAGTGAGTCCATTATCATGGGACATCTTGTAACTGTGTATGTTCCACATGGAGTGGTAATTTTACTGACCAGAACGAAAACTCAGTACCTCACCCCTAGTCGGCTGACTAAATACGAGAGGATTCTTGTGGGTGCTGCAAATGTTAACATTGTCAGGTGCAGTATTCTGAACCCCGCCACTCTGCTCCCCGACCCAATGGATATGGAAGATGGGGAGGATGATGAGCATAACTGCATTGATTTAACAGAATTCAGCACAAAGCCACGCCCAGACATTAAAGAAACACCTTTGCCTATACATGACAAGGAATTGTTTGTGGATGGTTCATGTCTAAGACATGAACAAGGAGGCCTGAGTGCTGCCTATATGGTAGTCTCCTTAACCAAAATTGAAGAAGCAGGTTATCTATTTGACGTAAAGTCTGCACAAGTAGCCGAATTGATAGCTATGATAAAAGCTTGCAAAATTGGGAAAAACATACGCATAACAGTGTATACTGACAGTCAGTACTGTTATGGAGTTGTGCATGACTTTGGCCAGTTGTGGCTACAGAGGGAGTTCCTGACTTCATCAGGTACCCCTATTCGAAATGGAAAAGTTGTTCAAGACCTTTTAGAGGCAATCCAGTTACCAAAGGAACTGGCAGTGGTAAAATGTGTCGCTCATAAGAAGGGCATTGACACTGTATCCCTGGGAAATGATTTTGCTGATCGAGTGGCCCAATGGTGCGCCAGAGATCGATATATCATAAACCCAAAACGAGGGGGGCCCGGAACCAGCTGCCAACTTCAAGTGTTTGAAGAAGTGCCTACATGGGATGAAGTGAGAGAGTGGCAGCAGGCGGCACCTTGGCAAGAGAGAGAGAAGTGGAAGGAAGACGGGTGTAGACCAAGGCGTGTGGATGGTGTCATCTTGGGCCCAAGTGGTATGCCTGTGTTACCTAGACACTTACTTGGCACAATGGCGAGATTGATACATGAAGGATCACACATTGGTAGGGACGCCATGATTCTAGTGTTCCAACAGACGTGGTACAGTAAAAAGTTCAGGAAAGTAGCAGAGTCCCTCTGCCAGAGGTGCCTGCCATGTCAAAGGATGAACGCAGGCAAAAGAACGATGGTAGAACTGGGGAAAATTGGGAGGTCAGCGGGTCCCTTTGTCAGAATGCAGGTTGATTTCATCACCATGCCCCGTTGTGAAGGGAAGCGATATGTCCTTGTCATTGTCTGCCTATTTTCAAAATGGGTGGAAGCTTTCCCTACTCCCCAAAATGACGCACTGACAGTAGCCAAGTGTTTACTGAAAGAACTGATACCTAGGTTCGGGGTTCCAGTCACTATTGAATTAGATAGAGGCCGACATTTTCAGAATGATGTAATCGACGAACTCTGTAAAGCCTTTGGAATCAAACAGAAGCTTCACTGTGCGTATCATCCAGAGGCTTCTGGAGTAGTGGAACAAGTAAATGGAACTATCAAAAACAGATTAGCAAAACTGTGTGATGCATCTGGCATGACCTGGGTGAAGGCCCTGCCCTTGGTCCTGATGGGACTCCGAAGTGTTCCTGACCGCAAGACAGGCCTGAGCCCCCATGAAATCCTGATGGGAAGAGTGATGAGACAAGCATGGGTACCAGGAAGCAAACTGTTGAGTATTACTGATGATTTGGTGCTTGAATACTGCAAGAGATTAGGTGACCAAGTGCGTTCTATCTCTCGCCAGATCGGAGAAGACGCCATCCTCAATCCAACGACTCCTCTCCACAAACTGGTCCCGGGGGACTGGGTCAAGATAAAGAAGCATACTCGGAAGAGCTGCCTGGAACAAAGGTGGGGAGAGAAGCGTCAGGTGATCCTGGTAACAACCACAGCAGTAAAGTGTGCAGGGGTACCACATTGGATACACGCCAGCCACACCCAGAAGGTATTACCAGACGAGGAGCCTGAAGAAGAAGGGCGTCCAGCAGAGGACTCTGCAGGAGCCAGACCAGAAGTAGCCGACGACGTACAGCCCAGTACCAGTCAAGCTGCGGGATCAGCAGACGTTGGCCCAGGAATAGTTGATGACGAACTACCAAGAGTCCAGCCTGCTGAAGGGGTCCAAGAAGCTGAGCCAGAAGTAGCTGAAGACGAGCTGCCGAGCATATGGCCAGAGGAGTGGATACCATTGATTGATCTCACCGAAGACCCCATCAGAACAAGTGAGCGACTTCGGGAAGGTAGAGAGTGGACTAGGGAGGAAAAGCAAGGCACAGGCGAAGACCCTCAGGATCTTGAGATTCACATCAAAACTGAGGAAGGAGAAGGTCAGACAGGGACAGAACAAGTGATCGATACTCCTCCACTGACTCCTGATGTCGAGAAGGGACAGACTAGACATAGCGTAATAGTTCAAGAAGAAGAAAATCCAGAGATCGAAGTGCTTGAACAGGATCAGATAGGATTAGAAGAACGTGTTCAGGAAACAGAAACAGAGACATTTGAAAGGCAAACACCAAACTGTCCTGAACAAGGCCAGATTAGTAACCAGGCAGAAGAAATAAATGCTAGCCCTGGAACTAGTCAGATAGAAGAGGAAGAAACTGAAGCAGAATTGCCACAAGTTAATGAAAATAAAAGGGCAAGAGAAGAAAACGAAGTCCCAGTGCCAACTAAAAGACTTAAGAAAAGAAAGCACATAGAGCCTGGCTTCGTAAAGAAATTGAGACTAAGGATAAAAACGGTGGAAGAAAAACGTGCAGAAGAGAGGAGAAGTGCTCGCATAGCTGAGCAACAAGAAGGTACCTCCAAAAGAAGGAGTGATCGGATAAAAAGACAAAACAAAAAGTACAAGTCTCCTGAATGGACGCTCGTTTTGGAAGAATTTGAAGATCTTGATATAACTGACGAAAGCGACGGGGAACCCGTCCCTGAGTACTCTGCAGAAGAAGAAGACGAGCCACCGTGAATTTGCACAAAGTAAGCTACTCGTGTAAAGTCACAAAGAGGGGTCGAGAAACTTCTTCTGAGCCAAAATGTCTGATTCAAGCGTGAATGGTAGACCTAGTCGCAGTTGTTGCAAAACATGCTGCAAGGTATGTGTATGTAGTATAGTTATATTGATATTAGTTTGGATAGGACTAACAATTTTCATTCCCTTTGCGGTGAGCAAAAACACTAATATTGACCCTACTGAAATTGTAAATACTGACAGTGAGGAGCTGACAACACAGAGTGTAGCAAGACATGAAAGAGCACTGAAACAAACAAAACGAGACCTAGAAGCATCAGATGAGGGAGGACTACATTATCATGGAGTTAAGAATAAGACACATTTAAATGTTTTCGCAAACTTGTTAATACACTATGTAGAGACTATGGAAATTGAAGATTGCTATGTCTGCATGAAGCTACCTACCTCTGTGGCTGAAGGCGTGACATACCATCACCTGCCCCTGACATATGGAATCTCCTGTAGCATTTTAGCAAGTTTATTTTACAAAAGAGGACCGTTACAGTACTATTACTCTAACAATGACGTGATCTTTTCTGAACTTCCTATACATGGGAACTTGAATCCTGTACATACCAAAAGTGACGTTACTCGCTATATGGGAGAATACTTTCTGACTATAGGTAAGATAGACATAGGTGACGCACACAGAGATAACTTGACCTGCTCTTTGCGTGAACAGGAAAAGATGTTCCTGAACATGGCAGAGAAAAGGAGAATAAAAATACAAAGAAAGGCAGATGACGAAGGACAGAAAACGCCAGAATGGGCTAAGAACATGGAAGGCACCTCAAATGGTGGGGCGGGTCCTGCTCTGTTGCTTGATTTTGAAAAGAAAGGCAAGCTATGTCTTCACCGCGAGAAGACTAGCTATTATAATAACATTTTCATTGGTTCCAGTGAATGCGAACATAATTACAAGGTAATTGGAGGATGGGGTTTCAAAAATGGGTCAGAGCCTGTGTTTCCTGGAATTTATTATATTTGTGGGGACAAGGCTTATTTCAAATTGCCGGATCACTGGTATGGAAGTTGCTACTTTGGCATTGTCTTCCCGAAAATATACCATGTGAACAATGTTGCTGGAAGCAGTGAAAGTACTAATGGCTTAGTGCGTAGTAAACGAGAAAGCGTAGGTGAAATAATGGGTAGTATTTTCAGTGCACTGATACCTGGAGTGGGAGTGGTTCTGAACACTCACAGAATTTGCAAATTGTCCACAATAGTGGATGTGTTGTCTACTGACACAGCTCATGGATTTCTGCTGGTCAATACCGAAATGGTTGCGATCAGATCAATGGTTTTGCAGAACAGACTTGCTCTTGACACCTTATTAGCGAAAGAGGGCGGAGTCTGCCGGATGTTGAAGGCGCAACATTGTTGCACTTATATTCCGGACAAAAGTGTGCAGCTCAAAAGATATGTGAAAAACATTACTAATTTGGAAAAGGAACTCAAACCACTCGAGGTTGACAGTGCCTGGAAGAGACTGGTAGATGGTCTCTCAAATGTAGGTCATTGGCTTGCTAGCTTAGGTAAAAGCTTATTGTTCAAGGTACTGATGCCAATTGGAATTATAGGTCTTATCCTATTCTTCATATTTGTCTGTTGCAAATGCCGTAAGCACACCAGAAACCATCAAGTGAATGCCAGAGGAGTGAAACGAAGTGTGGATGAGCTTGAATTGGAGGAAATAAATAATAAGATATACAAAAGGGTGAAGAATTCTCACCCTACCAAAGATGAAAAAGAGAAGCTGAATCGATTGCTGGAAGAGATAGAGTTGTATAGAGTGTGAGAAGTTGGCATCTGGTTCCATTATTTTGTGATGATAGTAAATATCATCAAAGAGGGGATTGATGAAGCAAAGCTTCGCATCGCGACGTGCTTTAGTCATGAACCTCGCCTGTGTGTAATCAATTAATAAATTGTACGTCTTACTAATCTTTTATTTTTATATTTGAACGAGGTAGAGGAAGCTTGCCCATGTGTTTTCTAATACGATTAATCAATGTCTTTAAAATGGCCGCCGCTTAGTAAATGGCTTTTGCGCATGCGTCAGTTACACTCACGTGTCCTGATGTAGTTATAAGTTTGGAGGGAAAGGGTGCGCATGCGTAATACATAGCTTTGGTAATAACGTGGTACTGCTCGTGCAGTTGCTCTTGTGCCTGTGTGTATGTAGCTAACATTTAAACTGCGTAGTATATTTTATAGTGATAAGTTGAAAGTACAAAACCAATGATGTGTTTCATATCGTTATTTCTATGTATTAATTTGTTCTCGCTTACTTTTCATGTACCGCGGGAAATGGGGGTCTGACTGAGCTGAAAGCCATCTTGGAGGTCCCTTCTGCGCAGGACCGTCCGTCTGGGAAATGTCAACCTTGGCTGGTGGAACTCAGCCAGCTGGCAGGGATGGGCAAGATGCTCCTGAGAAAATGACCTGCGAACCCAGTAGGACGGAGTCATGTGTCCCTATTCTGAAACAATGTTATAATGTCATTGTATTTCCCTGGACTTTCTCATGAGAACCCCAATCTCGCTAGGCGGTACCCAGAGATGCAAAGTAGGCATCCAAATAGTGTGTTCTGATTGGTGTGTTACCCAAATCCTACCTTAGGACCAATCAAAATTGAGGGATTCTGACACTTTGCAACATTGGGGGGTGGTGCACTGCCCCAAAACAGTATAACTACCCTGGGTTCACCTAGGGATTTTGTCCGACTTGTCTGGTTTAGCTGACCTGTCACTGACACAACGCACTCAATAGGTGACTGAAGATACAGAGAGCTGCGGAGCACTCTGTCCGAAATTGACCATAGACAAAGGTTTTACTAAACCTTAAAGTGCTGGCGGAGCACTTTGCTGGGAGTTCGCTGACCCAACCGGGGTCTTGATCGATAACTGCAGAGAGGGTGGATGGTAAGTCAGGTACGCTGAAGAGTAACAGTAGGGAATTCACACAAATTGGTAGTAGAGCGTGAAGTCACCTGCTCAATGTATATGGTGAACTGAAATATATGGGCCCGAAGCCGGAAGCGGCGAAATTATTGGTCGGGTGACCTCGCGCGCTCTATCAAGACGATACACCCGACTCAGCTTCGGTGTATCCTCGGCGGCAGAAGTCTTTCAAAATGCCATTCGTGAGGTGTTATCAGGACTGAAAGGGGTGATCAACCTTAGCGATGATATTTTGGTGTACTCGGCGACCCTGGAGGAACATCACATCAACCTGAGAGCAACTCTCCAAAGACTTGCAGACAGTGGGTTAACGCTGCATCGGGCCAAGTGCTCCTTCTGCCAGGAGTCCATTGACTTTTTTGGGTATGTTTTCACGCGGGAGGGTCTGAAGGTAGACCCCAAGAAAGCAGAGGCAATCAAGGCGGCCAGCACTCCAAGGAACCCCACAGAAGTGCGCAGTTTCCTAGGCATGGCCACGTACTGTGGTCGGTTCATACCCAACTTGGCCGCGATCGCAGAGCCCCTCAGAGCCCTCACCAGAGCTGATCAGAAGTGGGACTGGACAGGATCAGCCAACAAGGCCTTCCAAGCAGTCAAGGCCAGCCTTCTCGAGGACACCACCATGGCCTACTTCCAACCACGACGCAAGACTGAGCTAATTGTTGACGCCAGCCCCGTAGGGCTAGGAGCAGTCCTCCTGCAAGAGTATGGACCGGAAGAGTGGAAACCAGTTGCATACGCTAGCAAAGCACTGTCGGACACCGAGACTAGGTATGCCCAAATTGAAAGGGAGGCCCTGGCCATCAAGTGGGCGTGTCAACACTTCCACCTATACCTTTGCGGACAAGAGTTCACGGTGGTAACTGATCACAAGCCGCTGCTGCCCCTCTTTGCAGGATCATCTCGGTTGGCGCCCCCGCGCATCAAACGCTGGGCGGTTCAACTACAAGGGTACCATTTCAAGATCGTGTTCCGTCCAGGCGCCCACAACCCAGCTGACTATCTATCCCGGCACCCGGATGTCGTCAACCAGTATCCTCCCAAAGACGAAGGGACAGAAGCGGAGGAGTTTGTCCACATGATCTCGCAGGCGGCCTGCCCGGAGAACATGTCACTCAAAGAGATTGGCGAAGCTACCGCCACGGACGAAACACTGGTGAGAGTTCGCCAGGCTCTGGAAGGAAATCGGTGGGCCCATTTCCTGGATGGTGCCTCGAACCTCCGGCCGGAGGTAAGCCATGCCCGACAGCAACTGTGGCAAATACGCAACAAACTGAGCATGGGGGATGAAGGAATCATCCTAAGAGGGCACCTCATCGTCATACCGGAAGGTCTCCAACAAAGAGCTTTAAGTCTGGCGCATGTAGGACATCAAGGCATGGCCAAGACGAAAGCACGTCTCAGGAGCAAAGTGTGGTTTCCTGCCATGGACAGCCAAGTAGATGCCATGATACGGGCCTGCCATGCCTGCACCATCACAGGCAGCGATCCGGCACCAGCACCAGTGATCACAGAGGAGGCACCTCAGACACCCTGGACACACCTCAGTATAGACTTTGGCAGCTTTCCAGACGGGAGGCATATGCTGGTCCTGGTCGACTCCTTTTCAAAGTTTCCAATAGTTGAAGTCATACCCTCCACGGCATTCCCGCAAGTCAGAAAAGTACTGAGCCGCGTCTTCGCAACAATGGGGCTGCCGGAGGAAATCAAATCGGACAATGGACCCCCTTTTCAAGGGAGAGAGTTTCAGCTATACCTGGAAGGCCTGCGAATCAAGCACAGAAAAATCACCCCTTTGTGGCCACAGGCCAATGGGGAAGTAGAACGCCTCATGCGAACACTGAACAGAGCGCTTAGAATTGCGTCGGACAACGGGGATGACCCGGAAATAGCCCTCGACCAATTCCTGGGAGCCTACAGACAAACGCCTCACTCCACGACAAAATGTGCCCCGGCACACGTGCTCTTCAAGCGGGCACCCCGAGACAGCATCCCGACCGACAGCAGGTGGGTGCCAGCAGAGAGATGCGGAAACCATTCAAACGAGAAGGCAGAATACCAATGCGAAGGCGAGTGAACATCGTCATGCCAAGGAACCCGGCCTGAGAGAAGGGGACCTGGTAGTCGTCAAAGACCGCCATCCGGGCTGGAAATTCCGCACTCCCTACGAGTCGGAAGTGTGGAGAGTGGACAAGGTCCAGGGGACAATGGTAACCGCGGAACGAAATGGACACACGGTGACGAGAAATGTGTCATGCTTCAAGAAAGTCACCGAGATGACAGAAAGATCACGACCGGAAGAAGGAATAGAAGAAGGAGAATATGAAGACCTGGACCTCGGCAGGAGCCCGACCAGGGCCACCGCAGTCCCGCAACATGGGGCAAGTCCACCTAGACCAACATCACAGAATCTTGTCGCAGGTCAGGGCCGACCTATAGCCACGGGCGCAGAAGGAGGCACCGAGGTAGCCCCGGCTGGGGTTGCCGAGCCAGCTGGTGCCAGAAACCCGAGGTACAGTCTAAGACCCAATCCTAGACCCAACCTGCGGATGAGAGACTTTGTGTGGACATCGCCATGAACAGTGGTCCGGCATCTGCTGCGTGATCAGAACTAAATTAAAGGAGGGATGTAGAGAGCCACTCGGGCTCTCCCATACTTTGTATCCCTTACCCCACGCACGCACGCACACCCCGGGGCGGGCTCGCGCCGGGGATATAAATAAAGAAGCGGAAGACCGCTCGGGGTCTTTCCCGCTAACTGCAATACAGTGTGCGTGTCATTATCTGTGTGGTCACTTACCACGTGGTAGGTCTTCTCCCACAGCGCTACAGAGGGGACGGAAAACAGGAGTGAGGTGAAACACACAAAGAGAAGGAAGGGTGATTTAAAAAAAGAACAGATGAACAAGAAAAATGGATGCAGAAGTGCCAGAAGACAAGATGAGAAAGGAGGACAAGAAGAAAATATATAGAGAGGGAGGGGAGAAAGAAAGAAATATTCAGAGTGCTAGGAGAGACGAGGAGCAGAGAGTAGGAGACAGAGCTGCGACACCGTACGTCAGGAACCGGCCTAGTTAGTTGTTCGGGAGTCGGGCTGCATCCAGGCCCGATGCCTCGCGTGCATGCTCGATATGTAATTAATTAAAATGTTTGTGTCCGAGGCTGGAAGCGAGGGGCTGACTGAGGACTCCAAGAATGCGGCCAAGCAGGGGAGCGCAGGAGGCAGGGATGACATTTGTGTACAGCACTTAATGCTTCCGATATTTAGCCAACCATACATAACAAAAGCAAAAATTGAAATATGACCACGGTTCACTTACCTGCAGTTAAACTATCGGCTGAAGACGACTGCAGTGAAGATTCTCCGTGGCTGGGGGCAGAGAGGACTTCAGTGAAGATTCTCCTGGAATGCGATGAAGGTGACGATTCTCCGGGGCTGCTGCAACGCGAGGAAGATTCTCCGGGCCTGCTGCAGAGAGGGACGTGGACACCACGGACATAGGAAGCTCCTTAACAGGTCCTTTAAAAGTCAGCTGTAACAGCGCTAGTTACAGCTGACTTTTAAAGGGCCTGTGCTTCGCGCCGGGTGCCGGGGGTGACGTCACAGAGGCGCAGTCCAATCACAGACAACCATAAGCAAAGAAGATGGCCGCAGGAGCAAACGTTGTGAATAAGTATTCAATACGTATTCACAACGTATGCGCCTGCGGCCATCTTCTCTGTTTAACTTTAAACTTTATCCATGAAGGACATGCACGGCAACAGGGTTCGCGGGCCGCCAATTAAGGCCAGGCGGGCCGCCAGCGGCCCACGGGCCGTACTATGAATACCCCTGTTCTAAAGCATGTGTTGAGGTCATTCCCAAAGACTTATTACAAACAGCTAAGACTGAGGGTACTTCTGTCAAGTTTGTGACAGAAAAGGTTTCTGAGAACAAAGGTACTCAAAGGAAAAGTGGCGTAGATAGCAAGTTAATTCGCACTTTTCCAGGCCGGTGTTATCGCTGTGGGGAAGTAGGTCACATGGCCAATAACAAAAGCTGCCTGGGTGGAAAGCAATATGTACGAAATGTCGGAGGAAAGGTTATGTTACCAGATGCTGTAGGTCTACTGTGAAAAAAGTAAGAGAGGTCGACTGTGACATTGATCTGGTAGAGGAGGGGGTTATCCTCAGTAGTGGCCTGTGGTGGGAGTACTGCCAAATGCGATGCAGCGCACAACTAAATTTTTTTCATTTATTTATATGTTTACTTACCTCTAATCGGCCGCAATCCGTAGTTTACTAGCCCCCACCTTGCCCCTCCCCAAGTCAGCGCCCAGCAGCACTCCCACCACTGGCCGCTACTGGTTAACTTTCAAAATAAGGTGGAAGGTACTGAACCCCCATTTGAAATGGTAGAAGTCAATGAGGAAACAGTCAAGATGATGTTTGACTTTGTGGCAAAAATAACACTGATTCCTCACACATACTATGAGGACAGGTTTAAAGACAAAATGAAACTCATTAAACCTGACATCAAACCTCGTGGGTTTGGTGGGGAACCAATCAAGCTGGCTGGATACTTTTGGAGTACGGTAGAATTCAAAGATAACATGATACCTGGTAAGATTTAGGTATCTGTGAAGGGTGATTCGTTGATAGGTTGGATGCACCAACACGATCTTTATGTATTTCTTGACCTGAATGTCAGCCCCTCAGTGTGTGTGAAGGAGATTCCATCAATTTGTAATATCAGGAGTGGATGTGATGATTTGTTGAATGAATTTCCGGAAGTCTTTTGGGGTGAACTTAGATGTTTGAAAAACTATGTGCATGAGATTAGACTCAAAGAAGAAGTGCACCCAAAGGTGGCCAAGGTCAGTAATGTGCCTCTGGCTGTCAAAGACCGTATGAAGGTGGAATTGGACAGGTTGATTGCTGGAGGGATAATTAAAGAAGTGGAAGCATCTGAATGGTTGTCTCCGGTGGTCATAGCCCATAAGGCCACTGGCAATGCAAGATTATGCATTGATTTGAGAGAATTGTATAAGGCAGTCATTGTTGATCATTTTCCCCTCCCCAACATCAGCAAAATTTTGTGTTTGCTCAATGGTGAGAAGCATTTTTCTTCGTTGGACCTCAGTTCGGTGTACCATCAGATTATATTGACTGATTCTTCACAAGACCTAACGTCTTTTGTCACCATTTTAAGTCTCTGCTGATGCCCTTTTGGCCAATTTCTGCAGCTTCTGTGTTCCAATGGGCAATGGAGAGAGTTTTGAAGGGGGTGAGTGAGGTCAAGGCTTAGCAGGATGATATTTTGGTGTCAGTGTCCAACAGAGTCAGCTCAACTCAACGTGAGACTACGTAAGGTACCAGAAAAGCTGTAAAAGGCAGGGCTTACCTTAAAGCGAGGAAAGTGCAAGTTCAATGTACTTAGGGCATCTAATTATTGCTTCAGGTATCAGGCCGCAGAAAGGATTGGTAGACTCAATTAAAAATGTATCTCCCCCACAATGCAAGGAAGAACATCTACAATTTCTGGGAATGACTGAATTTTACAACAAGTTTATTCCAAAGTTCGCTGAGAGAACTGTGTGACTTAGGTCTCTCTTAAAGAAGGGTGTAGAGTTTTTGTGGCGTGACAGCTGTGAAAAGGAATTCAAGGATGTCAAACTAGGATTGGAGGATGCCTCTGACTTAGGAAGTTTCGATGCTAGGGATGAGCTCATTATAATGACGGATGCCAGCCAAAAGGGATTGTGGGCTGTTTAGTTACAGAGGTCTGAAGGGGTTTATAGAACTATTTCATTTCTGTCTCATGCACTCAGGGGTGCTGGACTTAACCATTCAGTCATAGAGAAGGAGGCTCTTGGGGTCTTTTGGGCAGTTAGGAAGTTGAGGAAGTTTCTGTGGTGCTGTAAATGTAAGATAAAAACAGACCATAAGCCCCTTAAAAA
Source organism: Lissotriton helveticus (assembly GCF_964261635.1). Lineage (NCBI taxonomy): Eukaryota > Metazoa > Chordata > Amphibia > Caudata > Salamandridae > Lissotriton > Lissotriton helveticus. The sequence goes on from NC_136070.1 coordinate 648,392,963, forward strand.
AGGTGTTTACGAAGAAAGGAATTGATCAGATTTCAACCCGCATCAGAAGATGGGTGGTTGCACTTCAAAAATTTGAATTTGCGCATGTACCTGGAGCAAGCAACTTGCAAGCTGATTGTCATTCTAGGTTGCAAGATAATCTTGTTACTGATGACATTTCGGAAGAAGAAGATTTTGGGGGAGGAGAATTTGAAGAAGAAGTGAAGGTGTGCGTCATCACTGAGGCCATTATGCAGGAAGAAGAGTGTAAAAGGATGCTACAAGAGAATGAAAGGTTACAATATGTTGTGAAGGGTGTATTGGAAAATTGGTCAAACAAAAACAAGTGTGATCGTCATGCTGTGGGGTATTCGGAGGTGCGCAATGAGTTGTCCGTGACCGATGGGGTGCTGTTAAGGGGTAGCACACTTATTCCGCGCTTGTGTTTCCGTCATAGACTAGTCAAGAGTGCCCATGCCAGTCACATGCCCCCATATGCATCAAAAACCCATTTTGCTATTCCTTAATAGCGAAAAATAACGATTTGCTATTAAGGAATAGCAAAATGCAATGCATGAAGAGATCACTAAAAAAATAGCGATTTCTTAAAATTCCTTAATTGCGACTCGCAAATTGCGAGTCGCAAATAGGGAATATCTCCCCATTAATTCCTATGGGCCTATAGGCCCATAGGAATGAATGGGAAGACATTCTCAATTTGCGAATCGCAATTAGCGAATCGCAAATTGAGAATGCGATTTCAAGGGTGCAGGGGTGTCCAAAGGACACCCTGTTGCACCCCCTGAAATTGATCTGTGCACATATGTTGCGCACACACATGCCCTTAGGGCATGTGTGTGCGCAACATGAAACTTTGAAAAATGCACTTTAGTGCATTTTTCAAAGTTTTTGCAAATTACCATGCAGTTCAACTTCATGGTAATTTGCGAGCCCTATTAGCGAAATCGCTATTTTTTAAACTTTAATGCATTGCATTTAAGGAATCTCACTTTGAGATTCCTTAAATGCAAGTAATCGCAATTTTAAGATTTCTTAATTTGCGATTTTTGCATTTGGGATGATGCATCCCAAATGCAAAAAAACGGTCGCAAAGGGGCAGATTCTGAGAAACTGCCCCTTTGCAAGCGGATTTGACCTTGATGCATCTATGTCATGGGCATATCTAAAAACAAAGAGAGAGTCAGGGAGGGATATTGGTGGTCCTCCATGGACTTGATGATTGAGAGAGAAGTAAGTGACTGCATTGAATGTGTGCATTGTGATAAAGTGTTGAAATACAGACGTCAATCTATGACAATCAGAGAGCAAGCCCCTGGTCCATGGGTTGACATTGCTCTAGACATACTTTGGCCTGTAAAGATAGGGTGTGTGTGGTGCCTTCTTCCGCTTCTGAGTACAGCTTTGAGTGTTGGTCACATGGTCTGCTGCAACTGCTCATCTACTTCAGCTTCTAGACCAGGTTTTTGGCTACTCTTGAGATAATAACAAAGCCATGTCACATTCTGTAACCAAGGGTTCGTGGATCATTGAGGTCTGGCTGTGTGGACAGTTGGAGTCTTTCCTGCCTGCCCTGCGGATGGGGTTTCTGTACTTGGAAGTACTCAATAAAACTCTTCAACCTGTCTCCTGCGCCTGGCTTAACAGGGGCCAAGCACAGTGCTCTCCTTGGGTATTGAACTGAACTCAGTATCCGGTGGACAAAAAGGTGCACATGCAGTTGCTGCTAGATGTGATGTTAAGGAAACACAAAGTGACTATAGGGGAAGTGCAGGTTTTGCTAAGCCACCTCAACTTTGCTTGTTGGGTAGTGAGGGTAGGAAGGAGTTTTTACAGGTGACTCAGCCTGTCCTTGGCAGGGCTGTTGCTGCCACATCACCATATGTGATTGTCGATGAGAGTGAAAAAGGATCTACGTATGTGATGCCGGTTCTTGGAGGATTTCAATGGCATCCCAATGGTGACCCCAAAGGAATGTGATTGGGAAGTACACATCTATTCTGATGCCACGCAAGGAGTGGGCTTTGGTGTGCACTGGCAGGGCAGATGGTGTGAAGAGAAGTGACCCACTGACTGGAAGGGAGGGGGCAGGAGCATTATCTTCCTGGAATTTTTCCTACTAGTGGTGGTAATAATGCACTGAGGTCAAGAATTGGCGCACAAGAAGGTATTGTTATGAATTAACAACATGTCTGTGGTGCATGTTGTCAACAGGCAGTCTGCAAGGGACGATCAGGTGTTCAAACTTCTAAGTTTTTTGTGATGGGGTGCTTGAAACATGATGTAGTGTTCAGGGCCAGACTTGTGCCTGGGGTGGACAATGACATTGCGGATGGTCTGTCTCGTTCACAGTGGGAGAGGTTCCATGGGCTGGCCGTGGAAGTGGGCACGATCAAGGCACCAATGCCGGCAGGAATTTGGGCCATCTGCGAGAAAGGATACTTCAATTGGTGGTTTGGTCTCTGGAGGAATCCACCAGGAAGTCATCTGTGCAGACTTGGCAGGAATTCTTAGCTGGCGGGGCTAAACGGAGGTCGAATGTTTGGGACAAGGAAGAGGATGTGGTTCAGTACATTCTAGTCCTGATTGACAAAGGTTTATTGAGGATCACGATTGCATGGAAACTGGCGGCTATTGCAGTTATGGGCAAGCTCCTGTGGGGCTATGCACCATCGGCCGGGGAACTAGGGTAGAGGATCCTAGAGGGGTGGGTGAGGGAATTGGGGTGACAGCCTCAAGTGAAGAGGCCTTTTTAAGAGCTCATAGGTGAACTTGGGGTGCAGTTGGCACTGGAAAGGACAGTGGGGCCAAGCACAATGCTCTCCTTCCTGGGTATTGAACCGAACTGACATTTTTAGCAAAATATTAGGGGTCCTGTCGGCTGTATGCAAAGGCAGGGAGGAGACTATTTTGTTTTCAGCCTTATGTCTTGGATGTTTTTCAGAGCTTGCCAGGTGTCAGAATTGTTGGGGCGCCAAGGGGTCTCAGGTTTGGACTGGGATGATGTAGGGGGTAAGACTGACAGTGTGGAGTTGCACCTTCGTCATTCTAAGACCGATCAGAAGTCTAACGGGAAGACAGTTGTGTTGCAGGCCTTCCCGGTTCAGGGCCTATGCCTAGTGAGGTGGGCCACAATACAACTTTATAAATAAATAAATAAATAAATAAATTGAGGGCCATTAGTGGACTGGAACAGAGGGTGGTCTTTACGCGTGCGAATGGTTCGCCGGTGACTCCTTTCCAATTTTTATGAGTTTTGCGTAAAGGATTGACAACACTGGGGAACCTCGAGGCATAGGCACCCATTCTTTCAGGATTGGGGTACCCACGGAAATTGCACAGCAGGGCTGGGGCAGGAGCAGTGTCATGCAACTGGGACGGTGGTCACCAGAGTGCTTTCGTCGCTACATGAGGTTGAGGAAAGGGGATTGTCAGAGCTATCTCATTTTCTGTAGTATCTAACATATCTTGTTCTTTCCAGGTGCAGTTGCTGGTCTAGAGTCAGTCGAGCAGTCTATTTGGATAGTAGGACATTCTTTTCTCAAATGGGAGGAGCAAAACAAAATCCAGAACGGCCAAGGCGCCAATCTTGGGCTTGATTAATGTTTGTTTAAAGTTACCTAGCATGGAAATGGTGGTATGCGGTGGCACAAACTGTTGCAATGTGTGAATATGTTGTTGAGGCAGCCCTGATGCCTGGATGTTGTGGTATACCACGTGGGGGAAAATGACATAGTGGTGTGTAAGAGACTGGCCTTGTTGAAAGAGATTAAGAGGAATCTCTTAGAAATTATGCGGCGGTAGTCAGGAAGCTTAGTCATATGGACGGAATTCATCCCGAGAAGACAGTGCAGTGGGGCAAAAGATTAGTAGAGACATGTGCATGTTTTTAGGGACAAGGGTGTTGGATGGGTGGAACACCTGGAATTGAAATATGATGTAGGGGAATTTTTTTGCGGGGGACAGGGTTCACTTGTCTCGTTCTGGGATAGAGCTGTACTTGACGCTAGTGAGGGAAGTTTTGGAGAGGACATTAAACGTTAGAAGGGGATACAACTATTCCTGGGGGGAGGTCAGAAAAGTCTTGAGGGGGAGCATTTTCTGAGTGGCAGTTTAAGTCGCCATGGTTCTACATTAAGATTATTGTTGGGAACATAGGTGAACCAGGACAATGGAGGTGGCAATAAAGTTATATCTGGATTAAGCACAAAATCAAAAGTTAAGATTTAGGATACTTACTTAGATGTTAATAGATGTAGGTAAAGGTTTTATGGGTGTAAAGGTCAACAGTTCGACAGCAGGTTAGGAGTTACAAAGTTGCAGATAAAGATGTAAAGGGAGATGGCCTTATTAGGGGTGGGGGGCAGTGACCGCAGATGATTTGTTGCATAGTGAGGTCTAGTTTTGTAAGGCAAAGACTTAGGTTTACTGTTGTAATATGCAACTGTGTTCAATAAAGCAGCCTTTTTCACACCCTAAGAAAGCGAGTATGTGGTCTGTGCTGCTCCTCTTTTTGCCCAGTGTCATGAAGAGCCCCTTAGCCTCCCATTTCTCACAGATACTCGTTGAACTTAGGCTGAATGGAGGCCACTGGAAGGGTTGAGTGCCATTGCTGGGCTTGGAGCCCCACAGCACTCCTGGGGCTGAAGGGGCCTGCGTTACGACCTTGGCTGCCAGACTTTTTGTTTATAGCATGGAGCAATAGTACACTTATTGCAAGATCAGTGGTAAATCACAGGTGATGCGCAAATGTGGTTATAGGATATACGTTTTTGAAGAAATGTAGTCTTCATTCTCAGGGAATACTTACTAATAGAAAAAAGAACTTGGCACAGAAGCTGAAAATATGAAAAGACATCTTTATTAAATTTAATAAGTGAGGCCACGTCACACAGAAGCCGTAGCAACTGAATGAGGTAGTCTGAGGAGTATAGAGAACAGAGGCCTTATATATGCTCAGGGTTACAAAACTCTGCATAAAAGTAAGGGGCAGTCCTTGCTTTTGCAAGCATGCAAAATGCCTAACATGGACATGCAAGGTCTGCCAAACATTAGCCTATAGGACAAACACCCACTATTTACAATTGTCCAATCATAGGTATTATTACGCAAGGTATCGCATGACGACAAACCCACTTTTCAGTTGTCCGGCCCACCATTAATTATACAGAAAAGCCCAACATTCCTTCTTACACAAGCCGGAATGGCTGCCATACACAAAATGGAACCCAGGGTTCAGAACGAAATCCCCAAATACATAGTGAATCCATTGATCTAACATGACGAAATCACTCGTACTTGTCGCACTCACTAGTTACGGTTCGCTACTATCAAATTCGTAACAAAACCATGACATTTATAAAGTGGGTTCAGAATTCACTGAACCTCATTTTGGGATTTATTGTAGTACCTCTAGTTTAGGCTAATATATTGAGGTAACTGTGTTAACTGCTAGTGAAATGTTTATGTGTATAGTATTTATTTTTCTAGTTACGGTCGTGCATGGGCCTTATTTAAATTTAGTGGTGACTTAATATTTCTCCAATCTATTGAGGCAATTCTGACTATGAAAAAGAATCCACTTGCTTAAGTTCCTCCATTACTCATTTCCTAAGAAGGAAGAGATGCAGATGGTGGACTTTCCCCAGCATTATCACAGAGGAGGAATGCAATAATTATCAAATATTTTAAGGGCTCCCAGGCCAGACAGAATTTACTGGGCCCAGATAGTGATAATCCATGTCTTTTTCCACCAATGTCTTGGGGTTTAACCTTACTACTGACTCCCTTTAGCACTTACGCCTCAGGGTAGTGAAGCAAATAGCCCAAGACTTAATCAAGGAGGTGGTGTGGTTTTAGAGAGACAGAACTCAACACACCAACTACGACAAGTTTATAAATGGCCAGCCAGTGCTTACTCTTTTGAAAAAGGAAAATACTTTACTTTTCATCATACATGACCTAATACCATACATAAATGGTATTGAAGCAACAATTTACAGTGAGTATTAAAATTACGCTTTGATCACTTACCATAGGGGGAAGCCTAAGCTATTCCCATAGGCAAACCTATCCAGGTGCTCTCAGTGATAAAATCTCCTCCCTTGGTAGTATCTAAGGTACCCTAAGAATGCATATGGGGCTTTACAAAGACATTTAGACAATGAACAGTCCTCTTGGAGCTTAATGTCAGCTCTCCTCCCTCTAGTGGTTAGGCTCTCACTCTGCCTCCACTCCGACCCCCCATTGTTGCACGCCATACCATTCACATTGTCAGTTCGGATCCAACACAGAAATGACCACATCACCCCCATGCTGATCACTCTCTGATGGTTGCCAATTGAAGCACGGGCTATCTACAAGACTGCCTGCGTCCTCCATAAAGCCCTGCACATATAAACTCCCCGTTACCTGGCGGACAAACTCAAGCTTTCAAGCAACTCCAGGCCCTTGGGAATTGCCAAAGCAATGCTTCTTGAACCCCGCCCTTTAAAAAGGAACAATCAATAGCACAATCCTTCTAGGGGAGCACTGTCTGAATCTGGAATTCGCTACCTCCAAATCTGCGCATAACTACCTCACTGACAACTGTCAAACCTGAAAGCCCTTCTCATCCAAATGTATTTTAGCTAAAACTCTATAATCAACTCTTGGCATAGACCTCTATACTACTTTAAATTGCCTTCAGGGCTGTATGCTACCTCAACCTTTTTATGGCCATGTACATCCTTTGTTCACTCTGTATACTACCAGGGCCGGACCGGCCTGTAAGGCAATCAGGCAGTGTCCGATGGGCTGGTCTCACAGATCAGTGAGTCTGCAGTGTTTTTTTTAGCAGTTTGTGGGCCTCTTTTATAGGCTAGTGGGACATTTTTTCCTGTAGATTTCTGGGATATTGGCACAAGCATTGCCTGCAGCAATCACAAATGTGTGCAAGCCCCCATACCTTGTAAAATACACATACAAAACTGGTCTGACTTGCAAGTGTGGGCCCATTGGTTTGCTAATGAGGGGACCACTTTTATTTTGGTGCTCGGGCTTATTTTTTGTCTACTCCGACCCTGTTTACTACCTCAACGTTTTTACAGCCTGTAAACTCTGTTTCATCTAATAATCTACCTTATTGTATTCTCAACCTCTGTAATTACTTATAAATGTATTATCTATCTTAAATCAGCTGTAATTTCTTCGTACCAAAATATTTGTCCTATAAAGCGCTCTGGCACCTTTGGGTAATATCTGCGCAATATAAATATGTATGAATAAATACATTTATCTAATGCACCCTCACTCAGTAGTGCCTTTTGACCGCTGCTGTTTCTGGGACTTGTAGTTCTGTTTTTCAAAGCATAATATTGGCTCACAATCCAGGCATGCAAAGAGCTGTTGTCTAAAAGCCCAGGACTGATTGAATTATGTCACGAGACAGGTATGAAGGACAGGGATGTTTACTGACCACAAAATCAATAACAGGCGAAGCGCAAGATTCCCACACAGCACGTTATCTGATTAATGATGTCATCTGCACCTCCCACCTACTGGGTCTCGCCTCTGCTCCTCCCTCTCTCTCTCTCCCCCTCCCTCTCCCCCGTTCCTGTTCAGGCCATCTCTCTCATTTTCCTTCTCTGATCCTCTGCTCTCATCTTTTCTCCCTCTTCTATCACCATATGACATCATCGCACGCTGTCCCTGCCTTGTCAACTGAACTTTACTGTCAAAGCACGTTACACCAGTACTGCCACTGTTAACACAGCCATGCAACCAATGGCCTGAACGCCCAAATCCTGACTTTGAGGACGTTCTCTTATTTTAGACTGAGTTTCATGTCTCCCCCTGCTATTTAGTTAATTGATGCTTTATTAACCCGATCTTCGGACTCGCAGGTCCTGTCAAAGTCTCTCCACTCGTTTTCCTTTCCCACAGACATGATTTCACACGTTTGCCTTCATGGGTGTTTCCTGGTCCATTACCAGACACTTCCATAAAAATTAAAAAAAAAACACAGCACCTCCTACAACACAGCCCGGAAGGGCAATGTACAAAAAAATGCGATTTCTGTATCATTTCGACTTCTCCGCCCACATCTGTCCCTGCCCTCTGCGGTCCTCTCCTCCCCTTTCTCAGTCCGTCCCCCTTTTTAACTCACCTCGCCCTAACCCTCGCCTCTTCTTTCCCACGCCCTGCCCCATCCTCCCGTCCGCGCGTGTTCATTCCATGCGCCTCGCTCCCCGAGCCTCAGACAGACGGATGAAAATCAACTTTATTGACCTGAAAATCAACTTTATTGACCTGCTCTCGTACATCAGTGGCGGCGCCTGCTGCGCGAGTGCACATTAATACTGCGTTTTGACACAGTTACTTTCTTGCCTTTCCTTCTCTTCAGCCCTTACGCCACATTGATCATCCCTCACTCAGCAGCCCACCCAACTGAACCCACCACCTTTGCTCGCTGCATCTTCTCCAAGTCGCTCCTTTTTGCTAATTTCTTCCCTTGCACTAAATTCAAGTTTTTGGGCATGACAAGTTACACCCAAAGTTAAAAGAGGCCATATAACCAATGAACACAAGCAAGCTGTCAGTGACCCCGTGCCATGCATGAAAAGCTCGCATCGATCAGATATTTGCCTTTTAGTTTCTGCTATTGGTAGTCCTGTATTTATAAGGGGATAAATAAACAGCATGAAAAGTATGAAACTAAACAGCATGAAAATAAACAGCATGAAAAGTATGACAACTTCTCGCGCACTAAAAACTTGGAAACTTGAGCCCAATGGAGGCGTGGTTATTTTTTCTTTTTCACACGCCCACATAATCTCGTGCCATTCGATATGTTTGGGATTAAATTCCTGGTCTACGCGCGTGACAGGATGTAAAATATTTCTCAGTTATTTCTGTCCACTCCTGTGATCCCCTAGCACGTTTCTTCGCTTTTGTTGCTGCTATGAAGTTGTATTCCTGCTCCCCGCGACCTTTGTCCAGCTCCACCTCCTGTCACCCTCCTCCCCTGTCCTCCTGCCTGGTCCATCCCTCTCTATCCACCTCTCTCCACTCTGTCCCGCCCCCATTCCTCCTCCCCCCGGGCCCCGGTCCATCCCGCCCCTCCTCGGTTCTCCTCATCAGGCAGAAGCTTCAGAGTTTGTTTGTCCTCCTCCCGCCCGGGCTGTCTGTCTGTCCCTCTCCACCCAAGGGCCCCCCAGGGACTCCACCCTCCCAGGACCATGGCCGGGGCCCGACCGGGGGTGCACGCGCTCCAGCTGAAGCCCGTCTCGGTGCACGAGACCCTCAAGAAGGGCAGCAAGTTCATCAAATGGGACGAGGTGAGTGAGTGAGAGTGGGCATCTCGGGGGCGGGGGCTTCCGGGACGCGGCCGGGGCAGCGACGGGAATGACAGGGAAGTTGCGAAAGAGGGGTGCGCGAGCAGTCAAGACTCGAAAGGGGTAGATAAGTGGGTGGGAAAGGCAGGGTGAGGGGGGAGACAGGCTGACGGGTTAGAACAGTACAATAGAATACTTCAAAATATGACTGAGGGTGGGAAAGTATCGGGCACGTTGGAGGAGGTCAGGGAGGTGACAGGAGCAGCCAAGCAGTGGCAGACAGGTGGGTGACAGGGACAGATGTGGGTGACAGGGACAGATGTGGCTTACAAGAGGCAGGGAGGAAGATGAGAGTTTCGGCGGGGATTACTGGGCAGCAAGGGACGCTACCTGAACACGAATATGTTGAAAGGACAGGAAGCTGGGGGGTGATGAGGGGGCTTTGGTGCAACAACGGGGCGAGGGGACGCCTTTCGAGCTGGAAACGTTACATGGATATATTGAGGGGAAATTCCTTTGCAAATAAACGAGAATGTAGGTGGTTAGGTGAGATTGGATTGCCCATTTACACCGCGGGTGTTACACTCACGATACTCTGCTCTTTGGTTAGGGCCTTCCTTCCTCTGTGGGCTCCTTGTAGGGCTATCGACCCTTGCATGGAGTCTTTTAAGTGACTGGGGTCACACTAGGGGCGCCTGGTTGTAGCCAGAGTGTAGAGGAGAACACCAAAGCTCTTCTGGGGTAGAGGCACACATGCCTACAAGGTGCTGAGGTGACCCATGGGGTGTGGCTGTGAAGGGGGCACAGAAGTAGACACTGCAGGTTGGATGCTGGGTTCAGAGGTCACCACTGGAGTATGGCTGTGATATGGCCACATAAGTAAAGATTGGTTTCACGGTACAGCGGTCACCATGGGAATCTGGCAGTAATATGCGTTCAGAGGTACACCTTGAATGTTGAGCACAGCTGTTATCTAGGCACAGAGGTCAACGCAGAAGATTGGCTGCGGGGTACAGCAGAGACCCTTGGAGCATGGTAATAAAATTGGCACAAAGGTAAGCACTGACTCATGTCTGCAGGGTTCTGCGGTCACAACTGGATCATGGCTGTGATATGAACACAAAGGTAACCACTGAAGACTCGGTCTAGGGTACAGAGAGCACCGTTGAGCTTAGCTGTAATTGGGGTGCAGAGGTACCTCTTGAGCACCGGCTGCAGGGTATAGAGGTGATCATTGGATCATCACTGTTGTCTGGTTACAGAGGTCAACGCTGAAGGCTGGCTGCGTGGTCCAGCAGTGACCATTGGAGAATGGTTGTAATATGGGTACCGAGGGTCACAGTGAAGAGTGGCTGTAATAAGGGTACACGTGCGAACTCTGAAGATGGGCTGCAGGGTATAGAATTCAGCATTGACCGTTGTCTCTACGCAGGCTCTTGTGAGAGCAGTGAAGCTTGGCTGTAGCATATGGAGTTGGACATTGACTTTTCTTTAGGTATAGAGGATATTGAAAAGTGCTTATAATAGGCTGCAGGAAGGTCTTATATCGCTTCTCTGTACGGTACATTACGGTTTCGAGGTCCACATTGACGGTGGCTTGTAACCATGGTAATCAGTCTACCACTGAAACTTGGCTCTTCGATAGGATACAGAGGGGCCCAAAGACTGCCCTTGGGTATGGTGTGGAGCCCAACATCAAGCTTGATAAGCAGTAGGCAGGGTCGGATTGGTAACACGGGCGTTCTGGAAATGGCTGATGGGCCGGTAGTCGAGTTCTAGCTGTGGACTGCTTTTTTGGGCAGCCTGGGGGCTGTCTGTGCTGTTAGGATGCCGTCCGCAGCCCAGTGGGTGCCTGAGTGGCCTTTCTAGAGGCAGATGGGCGGAAGTATCACTCCCTTTCTCTCGCTGGGCCGGCCCATTAATGCATGCTGAATGAGCGGGGGCAGGGGGCCAGAGCAGTAGTGGTCTCACTTGCATTCATATGTGGCTCAGCAGTGTGAACTAATCTGTGCATTTTCAAAAAATCTATGTGAAGTTGATAAAACATGCCCGCCACCCCCTTCCTTTTCATACAACTTCGCTGAAGCAGTGTTTTGCGGAAAGGCAATACGCAAATGTGGGCCACTTTTGTTTGGTGTGCCCTGGCAGATTTTTGATCCCAATCCAACTCTGTTAGTAGAGTACAGAGGTGAAGACCTACGCTCAGTTTAAGGTGCAATATACAGTCGAAGACTGAAGCTCGGCTGTAGGCATTGAGTAGAGGTCACCAGTGAGGTTTAGCTGTGGGAGAACTATGGAGGTGATCACCGACGCTTTGCAGGACATACTGTTCAAACTTAAGCACTAAAGCCTGGTTGTTTAATGAGGTGTAGGTGAACACCACATCTTGGCAGTTGGGTTTTAAAAGCACAAAGTGAAGACTGAGTGCTGGGTATTGAAGTAGATTGATACCCTTAGTTTAGATTGTGTGGATACTAAAGTAACACTTAAGCTGGGATATATAGGCAACCATGAAGCATAGATGTGAGGTATTAAATGAAACACGAAAGGTTGGCTGTGAACGTGGCATAGAGATCAACACAACATTGCTACAGTGTACATGGGTGGACATTGACACTTTTGTTGGTTTGACAGGTAGGAGGGAGTCCATGCTTGGCTTTAGGCAGAATCAAGAGCACAGAAAGATGCTTGTGGGCAGGGTATAGCGTGAGGAGTGACTCTTGGCCACAGGGTATAGAAGGGAACATGGAAGTTTGGCTGTTGCCGGAGTATTGAAGTAGTATTGAAGCTTGGCTGTCAGTAAGCTATAGAGTTAAGTGTGAAGGTTCGTTTGGTTGGCGGGGGAAGAGTTCAACATTGAAGCTGCACTGTAGACGGGTTTAGAGGTGAATATTTAAGTCTAGGTTCTGTAGGTCCAGATTGCAGCTCATCTATAGGAAGGGTATACATGAAGACTACTGAGGTAAAAGCTGGTTCTTGACTGACGGCAGCGCACAGGACAGGCACTGGTACGATAGCTAACGACACATAATAGAGGTAAACCCAGGTTACCGTGGTAAATCTTGAAGCCTGGCTGTATGCTCTATACAGAGGCAAAGATCCTAAGTTTGGTTGTATTTAGGGTGTAGAGCTGGGCTGCTGTCAGGATATAGGGATAAACGCTGACGTTTGACTGTTAGGAGCATAAATCTGTAGATGTTGTGGCTGAACTGTAGATAGGATACATGGGTAAACGTTGAAGCTTGGCTGTAAGCAGGGTAGAGGGGCAAGTGAAGCATGGCTGCAGGTAGGATACAGAGGGAAGCAATGTTTGGTGGTAAACCCCGAAGCTTGTCTGTAGATAGGACACCGGGGTAGATATTGAACCTTGAGTGTAGACAGACTGCAAGGATACACGTTAATGCTTGGTTCTAAGGATACCAGCATGCAGGGGTATGTATGCCTACCACAGAGGGACACAATGCTGCTTGAGTGTAACTAGGCAGAGCAGAGCGGTAAATGCATCTGCTTGACTGTAGGTATGGCGAAGAAGCGGCCAACGGAGCTTGGCTGATCAGGCGAACACAGAAGCTGTTAAAGGAGATTTTCTAATATTGTCACCCACCAGAGGACCCTTCCTATTTTATTGTCGATGTTGTTTTAGTTAGCAAAGGCTGTCAGGATGTAAAAGCTAATTGTTGCGTACAAGAGACAAATCATGGCGGGGTGATTGTAAATATACTCGTTAGCACAATGAGCCAAGGAACCAGGCTTATGTGGAAGTTAAATCCTTGATCCACTGTTTGGGTTGGCTCGATGATGTTACTTGTTTGTAGAGGGATTACTGCCACCCTTAGTTCACTTCAAAGTCCTGAAGGGAGTCGGCAGTAGGTGGAAGGTGCCAGGAAAGGTAGGGAAGTGGGAGCGGAGCGATGAAAAGCATTGTCCATTTTCTATCCAATAAAAATGATAACTCCTCTACTTGTGAAAGAAGTGAACACAGCAAAAGTTGATGGGTGGAATGCTTTTAAAAGTCTCCGCAACAGTAATCATTAGAGCAGTGGTCTTCAATTTTTTTTATGCTGTGCCCCCTGCACCCCCTGTAAAAAAAAAATCGAAAATCGGGCCCACCTCAGAATTTTCACAATTACTCCATTATATTGGCAATGTTTAAATATGTCTAGACTTATTTAAACATTGAAGTTAAGTTCTGTTACTGTTTTAAAAATACAAACAAGTACATGATTGCCAAACATAATATTCTGGTCAGGCAAGCCTTACTAATGTGTAAAAGTATCCAGAGCATGATTATTATAAATGGGGGTGGGGGTTTTGAAGAATATTTGGAGTCTCTTCCCTTTTGACACATACTCCCAGCCAGGATATAAATGACAAGAGATGTTAGTAATGGCCCATTACAGAGCGGTTTACTGCTGCTCATTTTTTTTTGCTTTAAAAAAAAAAAAAAAAAAGCACTGTTAAAAGCATAATACTCCTTTTGGCCAGAGAGTTTGAAGACCCGTGCATTAGAGGATGGATTACAGCCCATTATCTTTTTGCCCACTGCACCACTCCATAGAGGGAACAGCCTTTTGCAAAGCAGTCCACTCACTTCTGCTCCAGTAGAAACAGTCCAGCGGAACTGCCAGGTTACATTCCCGGGGAGTGGAAACACAAACAACCTGTGGCTGGTTTCAGCCTTTTAGGTGCTCATCAGAGAGATGCAGCTTGGATCCACGTATGAGCATATTCATTGCACTTAGAGTATCACATTAACCCGTTCCGTGCTCGCGTCGGTCAACGGCCGTTGCGAGCACTACCTCGCTAGTGCTGTGCACGTCCGTTAGCCGACGCAGCCCCGCCCACTGATTAGAACTCCCGTACTGCGGTGGAATTTGCGCCGCGGTTAAGGAGTTAAAACAAAAAAAAAGTGATGGGTGGAATGTATAGAAAAGTCTTAGTCCCTAGCAATTGCTCGTCCCTGCATTTGTCATTAATTTTTTTACCCCCTGCAGGCGGGAGCAAGCATTTGCAAATTAGTAAAGCTAATGCCATATTAGGTACAGTTGGGCCGGAACTGCCCTCCCTCTGAATGGAAGCATAAGCAAACTGCCCAGATGTTGCCTGGCAGTTTGAGCAGGACGGCTTCTATTGCAGCGGGACCAAGGTGGATTTGGAAAAGGTTGGTCCCCGCCTGGAGTGGCGTAGCAGGCTAAATAGATTGGGGTGCTTGCCAGAGGCTCCCATGATTAAGGTATGGGGGACAAAGACAAGTTGTCATGTTATTTTGTAAAGTATACAAATAGTACCAACCCTATGCAGCACAAACGATTTGGTTTAAAGTTTACAGAACACTAAAGACAATAATCCATGTGTATAAATTGTTATATTTTTTTTATATATAATTCATAAACTTTTCATTTCGGGCTAAACGCTTCAAGGAAATGTAGTCAGCTATGAGCTCAGCTTTCATCACAGGCAGTGTGGTTCTAATATAAAAACGTGTACACAAGATTGCAAAATGTAATTTACAGTGCTCGCAGAACGCTCCTTGATTATATGTAAATACATGGAGAAGCTTGAATGCAAGACTGAGAATTGTTTGCTTTCAAAATAAAATGTACACAAAAAAATTGGAACTCGGAAAATACGTTTTGTTAAACAATTGTGCAACTTTAGATACCATTTCTCTGAGGTATCATGTAGTAAAACGTGGTTGATGCGTAGAAGTATTACAACAATATTAATGATGGCGAATCACTGTAAACCGTGAAAATTATTTAAGGCCCAATTTTTAAAGAAGGTCACAAAAATGCACTTGTAGGTATATATCCTTGCACTGGTACATATTTATGGAATTCACATGAGTTCAGAGGAGTGGAAACGGTACTCCAAGCAAAACATATGTGATTTCCATTTTTGCCTGACCAAATAGACATGCGTATATTTGCTAAAGCAAAAATCTGCAGATTCACTTACCCTACAACTCTTTTTTTTCCGACTCTTAAAAATGTTTTACTCCTACCCTCTCAGGAGTAAATTTCCAACCTTTTCTAGGGTGGGAATAGTTTGAAGAGGAGTTGGAGATTTCCCTTAAACCTGTACACTTATGGGTATGCACAGCCTTACACAGCATTCCATCTCTAGGAACTACTGCTTCCTGCCTGCGGTCCGCCCTTGTATGCACATTTGCAGGAAGGTGGCAAAGTCACACCCATCACAGAATCCGGACCCTAATATAATAAGAGTCCTGGAAATTCAGAGAGGCTGTTATTAGAGCTATGATATAACAGGAACGCTGCCATAGTTTATCACCTCACTTCATGGCATCAAAAGGGAGAAGTGGATTTTTTTTTTTTTTTACAGGACAAGTAGATTTATTAAGTATCCAGTCCATTGGACAAGTGGATATTTCATAAAATTCCACAGACCTGCATCAAGTTCTGTATTTATGAGAGGATATACCATGTAATGTCCGGTCTTTTTATATATTTTGTATTCTATGCGTAACATGGGGCATCAAGGTGGGCAACATATGGCGCTGCTTTCCTGTCAGATCCTATCTCACTGTTAGGCCAATATTGCTGTTACAATGGGCTATATTGCAACACTGCTGCAAAACCGGCCCCAGTAACCAAAAACAGCCCCCATCGGTATAAAACCGGCCTCACCCTTCCGGCCCACTGGGGAAACGCCCAGTACCCGCTATGGCCAGTCCGGCCCTGATTGCTCGGCTTTCACTCCCTGCTATTTTTCCATCTTGCAAGTCGGATTTCACGCTTCGATGTTGAGGGCCGCTTTCAGAAACAATTCAGTTGGTAGTATGCTTATTTTAAGTAGTGAACATATCATAACATAGCATAAAAGGCCTTGGCCTTACTTCGTCAGTAAAGCAGTCAAACACGACCACAGCTTTTTAAAAATCAGTTAAACTCACAATGTAAACAGGAAAGGTTTCTGTAAGTTACATGCCATAGCCAAGGATAACTTCTTGCTATTTAATATTTTGCTCCCTGAGAAGTCCTTCCCACTGAGGGGTGCAGTAGGATGGTCCAGTTCATCCCCTCTGACAAGCCTGAGGACATACTGGTCTAAAGCAGCGCTTCCCTAACTCTTTATAACCACGACCCAATTTTTGGAACAACACACTTTCGTGACCCACCTACCTTTAATGGACATGAGGCGGGTGATTTTATTTTTTGTTTTTTTATATAATTAAAGCATTGTGTGGTTGTACATTATCATTTACAGACCGCACATTTTCCATTGAATTGGGCATTACATTTGCACAGACATTCAGTTTTACAGATAAAACTATATTGTGCACGAACAATAATATGTGGAAATCGGGTTTCAGTGAATATTTATAACTTGTGAATCGCTAAGTGTTTTGATCCTATTAAAATCTTTGGAATCACACTTCAGAATTAAAATAAAACGTGCTTCATTTTTGCTTTCCTACCTGCTGATTGTGTACAGTTCATTTACAGGTATTTGCCTTTTGTTGCCTAATACAAAAAAATGACATGTACAGCCTGTCCTTTCACACAAATAAAGTGAATTATGTGACAGTTTGTCACATAATTCACTTTGCTTTTCTTCCTCTGACTGCAAAATGAGAGGAGTTTGTGAAGGCTAATCCCGAATGTTAAATAAAAATAAGCTGCAATTTGTCAGAAGACATAGGCTGACATTTGAACCTGATATTTGACCTCTGTCTTTGAAGTGCAGCAAATGTGACAAGATAAAAATATAATTTGGAGGCATCTTTATTTCTTGGACTTCCAAGATCCACCAAAAATGGGCACACGACGACGCACAGTTTGGGAAACACTGGTCTTAAGTGTTGTATTGTAGCATTTACATAGTGCTTCATGCCCGTTGCATGGACTCGAGGCACTCGGATTTGAAGCATGTTCTGATTTGAAGTGTATGCCGTGCTCCTGCTCAGAATGTGTGGTTATAAAGGTGTGAGATACAGTTTGTCATATGAGGAGGTGTTGGGTGAAGTGTGTGGGAATATCCAGTTCCTTGAGCCAACCTCAGGGGTATAAAGTACACAATACAAATGTCATGGCCTCCTTCATTATTCCACAAAATACCAGATGAAAGTCAGATTTTGAGGACCACCACCGAGTGTTTCAATGATTTGCATTTAGATTAAGCCATTCAAATGTATCACCTGCGGATACCCTGAAACTCTGCCCCGTGTTGGACACCCCTTGTGTGAGGCAGTTGGACAGAGTGTGGTTGTTTGTCAGAGTAGGTCTGCTTCTAACTATGAAACGATTCAGAAAAGGGGGTGGTGATGAACAGAGTGTCTGAATTAAGCAGACCACTCTTACCCAGTCCAAAGATCAGGGCTTGATCCATCACCGTTATTTAGCTCACTGCCCCATCCCAGCTCAGAACCTGGCTATATGTAAATTAGTCTGTTCCTGTCCCAGTGCATGATGGAAACAGGGCAAACCAAACTACCAAGCCAATTCTTATACTGGGAAGGAAACAAGCTTCCGGGGACCGGTTTCTGCCATTTCAGGCGTCGTCGGCCCGGCTTGCTTGAATCCTGATGGTGCAATGAGCAAGGGACTCACATCTGAGTATACCCTTCCACGCTTATGGTGGACAAAATGATTCAGAAAAGGGGGTGGTGATGAACAGAGTGCCTGAATTAAGCAGACCACTCTTACCCAGTCCAAAGATCAGGGCTTGATCCATCACCGTTTTTTAGCTCACTGCACCATCCCAGCTCAGAACTTGGCTATATGCAAATTAGTCTGTTCCTGTCCCAGTGCATGATGGAAACAGGGCAGACCAAACTACCAAGCCAATTCTTCACCAGAAAGGAGACAAGCTACCGGGGACCGATTTCTGGCATTTCAGCCTCGTCGGCCCGGCTTGCTTGAATCCTGATAGAGCAGTGAGCTAGGGACTCATGTCTGAGTATACCCTGCCACACCTGTAGTGGCCAAAAACAATTCATTTTGTCCACCATAAGCGTGGAAGGGTATACTCAGATGTGAGTCCCTTGCTCATTGCACCATCAGGATTCAAGCAAGCCGGGCCGACGACGCCTGAAATGGCAGAAACCGGTCCCCGGAAGCTTGTTTCCTTCCCAGTATAAGAATTGGCTTGGTAGTTTGGTTTGCCCTGTTTCCATCATGCACTGGGACAGGAACAGACTAATTTGCATATAGCCAAGTTCTGAGCTGGGATGGTGCAGTGAGCTAAAAAACGGTGATGGATCAAGCCCTGATCTTTGGACTGGGTAAGAGTGGTCTGCTTAATTCAGGCACTCTGTTCATCACCACCCCCTTTTCTGAATCTAACTATGAAAGGCTGCTTAAAAAGTATCTGTCCAAAATGCATTCGGCAACGTCTTGGAATCTAGTACATCTTTCAAAGTAGTTATTGTGCTGTATTTGGATCGACCATTGGAGCTTCAATCTGCGGTGCCGCTGAGGTTGTACCAGCACCACGAAGAGAGGGCTGTGGAAATTGGCAAGGTTGTTCCTAACATAAGCGCTCTTGACAATGAGCTTATTGAGGACCATGAGGTTAGAGAAAGCTGACCAATTCCTGCCCTTCGGGTCAAGATCACCTGCCGGTGCCCTCTGGCCAGGTGATGTTTCTAACAAGTGGTTGGTTCTGGATAGTATCTGTGTTTAACTCTTGGTGACCAGACTGAGACTTTTCATATTTGAGCAAACCCTCAATAATATGTTCTGTTTCGGAATAATAATTATTGAAATTGGCCAGGGGCTGTGGAAAGACAAAGACACCCTATCCTCATAACCTGCGTAGCATTTATTGGACGGAAGCCGCTCCCCTTACCCCGGTTCATGCACCTTCCTTAAGTCGCTGCTCAACAAGGATTGTACGCTCTTATCAACAGTCCCGCTGCTTTTGCTGACCGTGTGACTTGGTTTCATTAACTTTAATATTGTCTTCTTGGTGGTGATCTTCTGTAGCTAGGAAATGGGAAAGAAAATTCTCTACGTAATCTTCACTGTCTTCCACCTCGGGTGGCCCCATTCCTATCATGCCCAAATTCTTCACATCACGGTACAGTTTCATGATAGGCTTGTGGACTCTCTGAGCCCTGGGTGATCCCTAAGCTCACCACAGATGAGTGCTTGAACCCTTTGTAGGAGCCGGTCCACTTGGCCTGCATCTTGTTGTTTCGGAACTAAAAAGAACATCTGCTGTACATCATCTTTGGAAGTAGCCTGGTCAAAAAGATCAAATGGTGAAAAATAAATATTGGGTTATTATGTGGCAAAGGCACGAGGCTAAGAAAAGTGACCAATTGACAAAATAGCTGATCTTGAAGCTCGAACCTTGGTGGGAGCCATTCCTCGATTCGATATTGCCACCCGGGAAAAGGGCTCTATATCTCAGGTTTAGATTAGGAACTCTAAAGGTCTAGTCCTTAATTAAATCCTGGTCCAAGGACCCCGGGTCGAGAGCTGGCACGTGCTGCTGCCCTCAGGGCAGCCAAGAAACACTTATGCTTCTTTGTATCATGTCACTAGCCCCCGAAGGTTTTATCTTTGTCCTCTGTTTTTGAAATATAATACAAGCCATTGTAAAGATGCTTTAACACCTTGTTACAGAACAGATCGGTCGGAAATTTATCAGGTTTGACCATCCTACATATATGCTGTATGGAAGGCCACGCGATTGGTCAAAAGGCAGAGATGTGAGACCAATGACCATAGCCAGCTAGGACAATAAGCAAGTTCACACACTGTTTTCGCCTTGAACCCCTGGCTGTTAATATTTAATTTGTGCTTGCACTTTTTTACATGCAATAGCACTGTTGGAGGTTGGAGCATGGTTTTGTATTCTGATACACGTGTGTTCTTAACTGCCATGGTGCAACTGTTGATACAGTCTATCTTGGGTTCTATTTTACATGCGAGTGTCTCACCAGTACTTATAGCTGTCCGCCTGGCTGCCTAATGTCAATACAAGGTCATCTGTGGTATGGATATATTGCATCCTAGGCCGTGCTTTATATGGATGCGCTTTAATAGCTATTTGCACAGATAAGGCCACTGGGATGGATTGACATGTTTTTAAGTCATCAAGATTGGAGCCGCCTACAGCAATTATTGCATGTAGCACCTTGTTTGTTGTTTGCATAGTCAATGATACCAATGATCGTTTTGTTGTTAGCCTTTTATAATTTTTGTATAACAAGTTACGAATTTTAGTAGACCGGTTATATTTATCTGGCTCTTTTGCTGCGCTGGAGATACATTATTCATCTAAATGTAACTTTGCTTCTCGTCTCCAGACTAGAAACATTGTACTTTATTAGCCATTGATATGGAGGAGGATAGCCATAATCATTTCTTGGATGCATCCTCTATGCTATTTAGGAAAGTTACATAGACTAACTGTAAGACCACTGAGGTCTACTACTCATCTGTTTAGGCTGCTCTTTTTGCTAATAATGAGACATGTATAATGAAGGAAATGTATTCTAAATGTTGTGCTATAGGTAGCTTTGTACTGTTTTAATGCATTACGTGTACTTGGGGAACTTGCATTTTGTCAATTTTATGATCAGTTATTGTATACCTTTATTGTGAAGCTGAAACAATAAACAGATATGTGACCTGCTCATTTTGCTCATGTCAGATGTACTCCTTTATTTGGATTTACTGACGTTTCGGCAGTAGCGTGTCTTGTTCCAGGCACATCTAAAGCTTAGGGTGCAGGGATATGCAATACTGGACTGACCAGGGTTCTCTCCCCTTGACTCTCAGCAAAAATCAGAGAACCGCTAGGCATGCTAATTGCATAGGAAACAGTGTGCAATCATGGTATATGAGCAATGAGTGAGTTGAGAAATAACTCCCTCTCTATCGCCTTTGCTAACAGAAATGCTAAGCACACACTTCAGTGTTAATTCGCTTTATGATACTGCTCGTCTGTGGGTGATAGGTGTTCTAGGTAAGTCCGAGGCCACTGCTATTGGGATGCCTACCATTTAAACACAGCAATGACAGCATGTTCTACACTTTAGCCTTCAGCACAGCACAAGGGTACCTATACTCTGTATCCCAGGTAGGAGTCCGTGACCAGGCCACCTGCTTCTCTGTTAAAAGAACTCAACAGTGGGATCAGGAAAAGAGCGCTTCAGCTTTACTCCTACATTCCCTGGAAACTAACATGGCCGCTATTTCTGCTAGTGTTTGCGCATATCTACTTCAATGCTTCGCCATTAAAACTACAGCAAGACGTTACTGTGGTATATTACATGATCTAGGTTGGTTTGTAATGAAGAGCATAAAGATTGCCCATTGCGATACAGCCTTTCCTTCTGGTCATGGTTCTTTACCTCTACATGCATAGTATTTTCAGTTTCATTCAGTTAATAATTGTTTTACATGGAGGAACCTCTTTGAGTCCAGAGTTTCTATGTCACTGGTGGCACCCTCTTGACTAGGCTTTCCACCATTTAATTGCACCTTGCCCCTCTGGCATGCGCTCCTAGATCACTACATAAATAATTTCCTGCCCTCTAAGCCTCCTCATGGCCTGTCCTCTGGGTCCCTGCTTGCCTTATTTTACCATGTGCTGTGTGCATATATCTCTATTTGTTCTTTCTCTGTCCTATTCTTTATTCTTACAAAACTGCCCTGTATCCTTGCACATCTCTTGTGTCTATTTCTCACTCTGGTCCACTTCAGTTTCCTAATCTGCCCGGTATTCTATAATCTCCCTCTTCCTGTCTTCTTTCTCCTCCATCACCGTGCCACTCCTCTTATCGGTCCAATCAGAGTTGCCATGCTTTCCCCTGCTGTGTTGGAAGGCGAAGACGATGTTATAGCCCCTTAGTGCAACAACCCAGCACTCTACAAATGAGGCGCAAACCATATTCCCCCTGCTTCTTCCTTTGAAAATTGAGAAGCATACGATTACAACCCCTCTAACTTGCAGAACTAAACTGTAAGGGCAGCGAGCTTCTCTGGATCCCATGACTTAAATCAGAGGCCTGCTGCAGTGTATTTACTCAAAAGTAAGACCTACTTTTGGTGCTTCCTATAGAGTTACTGGATCACCTGAAACCAAGGCAGACCCATGTCCAGAGGGTTGTATGTCAATACAACGCGGTGTTTACACCGCACTACCATTTCAACGCAAGTCGTTACCACGACTTGCGCTGTAGGGTGCTGGACTTAGGAATAGTAAGATTTACTATTCCACCACCAGCCTACGTACAGTAGGAAAGGTGCTGGAATAGTAAATCTACTATTCCTTAGCCTAGAGCGCCCTCCAGCGCAAGTCGTGGTAATGACTTGCATTGTAAAACCAGCGTTGTAATGGTAGTGCGGTGTAAACACCGCGTCGTAATGGATGTTCCCCGTCCAGGGACAGACAGGTCCGTTCTCTTTCTTCTCCTCAAGAGCAGGTATAGCCATTCCTGCCTTTGGATAATCCATGTTTTCACATATACTACAGTTTGGCTATTGCTGATGAGCTGGCATAAGCAACAGGTTCCTAACTACGCCCTCTGTCTGTGGCATTGAAGATTAAGATATTTCATCAGGGATCCTACGTTAGGAGGGTTTAAGCATATTCACCCCATGGCTGCCTGGACCGGGTCTATTACTGTCATCTAGGTAAGAGTTGGTACTCCAATGAAAATGTTCAGATGGTTTACCACCACCCACACCTCCCCAGTACATTTGGTGGTTAAAGTAGAGCATACTGACTACTCCTTTTGTGCTGATGGCAGCACGTCCCTTCTTCTGTAGACCATCTTGAACAGTGGTTTTTAATAGTTTTTGCTTGTCAATAATTCTGACATGGGCCTGATGGCCAACTCCGCTGACAGTCACAGATAAGCTGGCACTAGTATGTCATAGAGTTTGGATTGGTTTTGGATAACCAGCACCATGTTCCCTCAGATACCCTCAAGATCGAGAACTTCCCTCACAAGATTCAAGGTTGCCTCCATTGTGATCTCCTCTCTCATCAACCCAGTTGACACTGATGTACCCTGTCTGGTGGCACCGGAAACATGAAAACTCGGGATCCCCTGCAGCCTGCCTAGTCTTTGCTGCATCCCTACCCCTTTTATGCTCTGTGACACTGGTTACGGTTCCCTTGCTGGCTGTATTTTTCTCAGAGCCTAGGCTTAGACCTGGGCCGTAGTTTTCCTTCCTTCTAGCTGCGAGCTGAATTTCCAGGGGATTCCACTCACGACCTGCACCTTTTGAGTTGCCACTGTTCTCAGTCCTTCGCCCATCTTTTTCGAACCTCCCTTCTCCCCAGTGAACTAACCCACATTTTAAACACAAGTAAACAACACCATGTTCTAGAATGGTAGACAGGCTTACATTTCTCCCTTTACCCAACATGTAAACAATGGTTGCCTGATGTTGAGATTCTCCTTTGCTTGTTACCTTTCTCCTTTTCAAGGCATACATTTCAAGAGAAATTTGGTAGCATATTTTTCAGGATATTGTGTTTTTCTACATAATTGTCAAACTTCATGAGATTACTACTCGCCAGACAGAAGCAGGCTAGTCTCCAGGCTGAAGGCGCTTTTGCTTCTGTGCTGTTTTAAAGTATTTTTGAAGCTATCTGCTATTTTACCATTTGACAGTAAGTGAGCAAGCTCCCTACCCACTTTAGAGGCCCTAGAGTTATTCAGTCCCCCGACCCCCTCCCCAATCACCCTATCTGCTATACCTGAAGAAGTGGTTGTAGTTCATGTTCGTGCTACACATCCTCTTCCACCTGTCTTTCCTGTTTTATGTCTTCTTTCACTGACCCTCTGTCTTGCTTTTGTTGCTTATTGCGTTGCTTCTATTGTTATTTTTCCACATGTGCTTGTCTCACCTTTTCCCCTCATTCTCTATTTTGATGCTCCTTTCTCATAAGTTCAGTTTTTTTGTCCTCCACGTTTCTCATTTTCTATCTCTTTTTTTTATCTCTTCCCTGAACCCCTTCTTATGTACTTGTGAATTTCATTATCTACCCCCTTTTTTTCTCGAACTTCCCCTATCTTTCCCTCTTATCTACCTCCCTTCAAGTCATTCATTTGCCCTCGGTCTGTTACTTCTCTGTCGTTCTTTCTGTTTCACGCGCCTCTTTCTTCGGGTTCCATTTTCTCTCTCTCTCTCTCGCTTCTTCTGATCACGTCGCCCAGAACTCCTTCCTTGCTCTGTGTGAGTCTCGCTTGATTCTGGGCCTTACCATGGACTGCGAAAAAAAAACAACTTTGCAAGGCCAAGCAAAATGTTTGAAACTTTTTTTTTCTCTTCTTTTGATTAAAAAAAGTTAGCCAAATAAGGAAGCGCAGAAGTTCCGCGATGAATGGTAAACAGAGAAAGAGAATATACACAGGGAGAGGGGTGGGGACTGAGAGAAGGGTGGGGGGGGGGGGGCATTAAGAGTCTACAGAGAGGTCGAGAGAGGGAGAGATGGGCCTGCCAGGGGGAGAATTAGAAAATGGAAGGTGGCCCTGGAGGAATTCCATTGCAAATTGAAAATGGGTTCCAATAACACTGATTCTTTTTTGCATGTGTCATATATAACATGTGTTGGTTTGAGATGCAATGGATCCGTAGAATTCGCTCTGATAGTTCCTTCCGCTCGCTGTAAAGCTAATGTCCCAGTACCCAAAGCCACTGCAAGAAGCGATTTCATTGCTGGCCCTGTGGGAAAGACTTTGAGAGGGAGAGGGAAAAACAAAGGAGATACTGTGAAACGGAGAGGCAGGCAGATGAGATGGACTGAGGAAAGCTTGGGGGTGATGGGGGGGGGGGCGAGAGGCGGAACAACCATGTGCTTTAGTTTTAGTGTTAGTTAGTAAACGATATTTTATGAATATAGCAAAGAAATGTTCCCCAGAATCTAGCGCTGGAAAGTCACGCAGCCTTCGTTCAGCCAAGGAATCGTTCGTGCGCTCTCCTATAGTGTTTAAGTTACTGAGGGAGAATGAGGGCCGCGAACGCCCTCCCCGACAGGAAGCCGCAGCATCGCATTCCCCGGGGGACACATTACGGACCGCCGAGGAAGTTGTTGGGAGGGAAATGAAGTCAATAAGCCATGAAGCCGGATGTGCCCTGCCTGGCTCATACCCTGCTAGTTTGGCGCCTGTGGAGCGGTCTTTGGCCAGCCTGCAGGTACCAGACTCGCAGACTGGGCTGGTGTGTAGTCCCCACCCAGACAGTGGATGGACAGGGGGAACCGGGTTCGAGTCTCGGCATTGGCTCAACATCCTGTGATTCTGGGCACATCACTTAATCTCCCTGTGCCTCCCAAATACGAATGTGTTCTTGTGTAATGTAACTGGTGCTCGTGTAAAGCGCTCCAATACCTTCGGGTCCAATTCGCCCTATATAAAACTGCAAAAAAAGGATATTAAAGCTATGGCCCCGGTACAGGACGGCTCATGTTACAAAAGGAACCTCCGGAAAGCGTAGACATTGGACTAGGCCAGCAGCGGTGTGGGGTTGGGAGTCGCGGCGTTGAAAGGTCGGGTCTTGACTAGGCCCCAGTCGCAGACCGTGCATGAAGGAGGATTTGACGGGGTCATAGTGCCAATATTGACAGCACTCCCCATCCCCCCCACAGCAATATCTTGGAGAAATAAACAGACAAGACACCTTCTTTGTGGAGAAAATTGCTGCAGGTTTATTTGCAATACAAATATGTCAACATGGAGGGTTATCTTGAGGGTGATCCCAGGACAGGCAGCCTCTCACTGCCTGCCAAACTGATGAGCCCAATTACACGTCGCAGACCGTGCATGAAGGAGGATTTGCCGGGGTCAGTCCACTCATTTGCTAGGCCCCGCACACGGTCATTTGTCACTTGCTAGGCCCCGCACACGGTCATTTGAGGGACTAGGCCTCAGATGGGAAGGACGCACTAGCCCCACGCGACTAAAATGCATGAATATATCTGCTGGAAGTACAGGAATGACAGAACTGTGCCTCACAAGAGCCACTGTGTGCACGAGCTCGTGCGTCAACTGGAGGGAGATTGTAGAAATTCAGCCTTAGCTACTTGAACTGTGGACTTCATTATTTTCTTTACTGGGACTTCATAAAGTTCTTTTAAGGAGTTTTTTGTGATTGTCCAGGTTTAGGCTTTCGCTTGCTGCATTTGTATATTTTTGAATTCCTGGATTTGGGATCTGGGGAGGCTAATGTACATCGTCTTGCCGCGGTCCATCATAAACTTAGGGTGTCAGGATAATCTTGAGTCCAACAGGAAGTCGAAAATGCTACATACTTGTCAGTAGTTGGAGGACAGTGCCAACCGGGGCCAGTTGAAAACAAAATAGTTTTTGATATAGTTGCATTTATTTATTTATTTGGTTATTCAAAGTTTTATATAGCGCGAACAAGATCCTTACAGATATCAGAGCGCTTCACAAAGACAGGGCAGTGGCAGTAGGAATGAACAGAGATAGTGGGAGCAGTATAATAGTCATTGCTAAAAGTCACTAACATGGTAGGATAATAATAACATACATAAAACATATCAATATATAAACAAGTAATATAAGACGGCACAAGTCATTGATCCCACTACAGAGGTGTTCAGGTACACCTTGGGTGTGTGGATGGCTTATACCAATGTCCTAGTATAGAGAGAACACTGAGTGGGGGCATCTTGTGAGTGAATCAGTAAACCAAAGTGTATCATATATTGGTCGGTAGTAAGAGAGTAACGTAGTAGTGTCCCCACCAAGTAGAAGTATAGTGCCAAAGGACAAGGTGAACAGTGATACAAAGCAATGCAGAGTCTCTGATCCAGCCCCTATAAGGTTCAGGAGATCTTGGCCAGAAGGATGGTTTTCACCACTTTCTTGAAGAGTGCAGTGGAGGAGATAAGCCTGGTTTCAGGAGGGAGCGCATTCCAGATCCTGGGTGCCATTCCTGAAAAGGAGCGCTTGTATGTTTTCTCTTTCCGGAATCTACGAGGTTTCAGGAGTAGATTTTTTGCACTTATATCGGATCTCGAACCTCCTGATATAGACAACTTTTGAGCGAGGTAGTTGGGTGCATTGTGGTGCACGGCCGCGTGTGTCATAACTGCAATTTTTAGCTGTATTCTGGCTTCAAAAGGCAGCCATTTTAGAGACTTTAAGTCTGGGGATATATGCGAATGTTTTCTTGAGCCAGTAATGAGTCTCGCGGCAGCGTTCAGGGAGGCTCTTAAGGGTGCTGTTGTGGATAGCGGGAGTCCGCTGAGGGCCACAATTCCGTAGTCTATTCGAGGGATGACTAAAGCTTGTACAGCAGTTCGGAAGTCTTCGGCAGGGAGGAAGGGTTTAATTTTCCTCAGTGTGTTGATTTGGAAATTAGCTCCTTTTGTGGCTTTGCTAACGTGCTGCTGCATGTTGAGCTTGGCGTCGAGTGTGATGCCTAGGGATTTCGCCGAGTCCACGATGGTAGGATGGACATTGAGTGCTGTTAGGTTATTGAGCCAGGTTTGGGTGGTGGGAATTTTCGCCGGGGGTGAGATGAGTAGGAACTCAGTTTTCAGAGCATTTAGTTTGAGGTGATTATCGGCCAGCCAAGATTGAGTGTTGATAAGCGTGGAATTCAGATGTTTGATATCTTCCGGGGATTGTAGCTTTAGGTAAAGTTGTGTGTCGTCAGCGTACATATGGAATTGGACATTGGAGGCTTGGAGCAGGGTGGTGAGCGGTTCCATGACGAGGTTGACAGTGTGGGGGAGAGGGAGGATCCTTGTGGAACACCTAGATCTGCAGGCACGGGTGTAGATAGCACATTGTTGATCTTGAACTTCTGAGACCGGTTGTGAAGGAAGGACGAAAACCATTTGAGAACAGTTCCGGATAGACCCATTCTAGTGCTTAGCAGCTCCAGCAAGTTCTCATGTTTGACCGTGTCAAATGCTGAAGAGAGGTCAAGAAGGATGAGGAGGCAGGACTCATTGCGATCAAGAATTTGGAGGGCGTCATCAATTATGTGTGTCATAGCTGTTTCTGTGCTATGTTTCGCTCGGAAGCCTGATTGATGAGGGTTGAGGAGGTCAAATTGATCAATGTGTTTTGTTAGTTGGAGTTGGACACATTTCTCCAGCAGTTTGGCCAGGGTGGGGATATTGGTGATGGGCCGGTAATTGTTTAGGTCAGACGGATCAGCTGTAGGTTTCTTGAGTATAGGCGTGACTTGCCCCACCTTGAGGGAGTCTGGAATGAGGCCTTGTTGTAGGGAGCTGTTGATGATTTTGGTCCAGAGAGGGAGGAGCAAGGGGATGAAGTCTTTTACAGCATTAGCAGGTAGAGGGTCTGTGAGGTGATTAGAGGGCTTCAAGGTGCAGAGCAGTTTGTGTATTGCTTCTTCCGAGTAGGTATCGAAGTACAGCCAGGATGCCTTGTTTTTAGGTTGAGTGTCAGACATTCTGATGTGGTTGGGGAATCGGCTTACATCCATGATGAGGTCATTTCTTATGTTGTCAGTCTTTAGCTTAAAGAAAGCAGAGAAGGCTTCACAGTGTGGGGTGTCGCTTGTTGTGCTGTTTGATTGTAAGGGTTGTGTCTTTGTTTGGGTCTTGATAAGTTCGAACAGCTTTCTTGGCCTGTTTTTTGCTTGGTCCAACTGGCGGCTAAAGAAGTCCGACTTTGTGCGCTTTATTTTCCTGAAGTAGGCATTTCTCTTGTTCTTAAGCCTTTTGAGGTGCAGTGCTGACGGGTCCGATCTCCATGTGCGCTCTGCCATTCGCATAGTACGCCTGTCGTCATTGAGTCTATCATCATACCAGGGGTTAGAAATTTTGGTGGAGACTCTCTTCAGTTGCAGTGGGGCGACTTCATTGACTATTGTATTCATAGAGTCAAGGTAGTGGTCTATCAGTGAGTGAACATCCGAAGTACCTGAAGGGGGAAGGAGGCGATTGCCGATGTGGGGAGGCAGGGTAGAGGGGTTAAGATTCTTCATGTCCCTTTTCCATGTTTTGGATTTGATTGGTTGAGCCGGGTTAGGTTTAACTTTTTCATTGATCAAGAAGGTGATAATGTGGTGATCTGACCAGTCGCAGCGTTGTATCACCTCCAGTTGTGTAGAGTTCTCTTTGGCAATGATGAGATCGAATATCGAGCCTTTGTCGTGTGTTGGTCTATCGCATATTTGGGTGAGGTCAAGCGCATTAAGGAAAGTTTTGAGACTATTCACCACTGTGTCTTTCTGATCGCTCCAGTGGAGATTGAATTCACCCAGGTAGACTTGTGTGGTCTGCCGACCGGCATTGGAAGTGATCATGTCCATGAGTTGTTGGGTGAATATGAGATTGTCACCAGGCGGGTGATAGATGAGATGTAAAGCACAAACTTGTTTGCCCTCGCTGGTGATGTCGAGGCAGAGGAGTTCACAGGAGGAAAGGGAGGGGGAGTTGACTTTCGTAACGGAGAGGTTGCTCCTAAAAATGCATGCAATTCCCCCGCCCGTCTTGCCAGGAGATCTGTCCAGCCTGATGATGTGATAATTGGGGGGGACTAGTATGTCCATAATCGGGGTAGAGGCTTCAGTAAGCCACGTTTCCGTTAGAATGGCTAGGTCTAGATCCATAGCTGAGACGAGATCAGCGATGTCGGAGGAGTGTCTCTGGGCCGATCTGCAATTGAGTAGGATGCATTTGAGTTTGGGAGAGAGAAGGGTGGTCGAGCTTTCTAGTGTGAGGGGAATTTTTCTGAGGTTGTTAGGGACGGAACCTCTGTTGTTGAGTGTTGGGAGCCTCAGAGGGTTTGTAAGAATTGTGGGTATGGGAATGTGTGTGTTGGATATGTGTTTTACCGGACCTGGGCCATAAGAGCGTAGGAGAGAGCATAGGTCGCGGTCCGACAGTGGGTTGAGGACACGACGGGGGCGGTGGGAGTTATCGCGAACGGGGATAGTCGGCCAGCGCGGGTGTCGTTGGAGGCGAGGGTATGTAGGGAGGGTGCGTCGTTTGTAGGGTAGAGGGATGGTGGGAGGTAGACTGGGCTGTGAGGAGAGAAGGTCTTTGATTGCGTGGACATCTTTTTTGATTTGTAGAATATCCTGTTTGACTTTTTGGAGGGTGGATAAAGTCAGGTCAGGAGGTGGATTGGGGATGGGGTTGGTGGTGAGAGCCATTGGTGAATGGTTGAGTAGTGAGCTGGAAAGCGGGCAGGGTATCGAGGGGGGGGATATACTAGCGTTGTTGGAAGGTTCTGTGGTGCTAATAAGTGGGATGGCATTCAAAGTGTGGGCGTGTTTGTGGGCGTGTTTGTGGGCGAGGGGTGTGGGTGAAGTAGGTGAGGGCGGTGGGTGGGAGGCATAGGTAGTGCCGTCAGTGGGAGACGGTGCCGGAGAGTAGAAGAGAGAGTGAAGGCTGAATACAGTAGGGGAGACAGGAGGGTAGTGAGGGCTGAGAATAGGAGGTGGGAGAGAGGGGGATGCTAAGGTAGGGGAGGCGGTATGTGTTGTTGGGAGGGTGAGAGTGTCGTGGGTGGGAGTGGGGAGGGAGCTGGGGAGGGAGAGGTGTCCGCCGTGGGGGGGATGGGAGGGGGGGTGGATAAACTCCGAGCGGTGGTGTGTTCAGATGGTGGCGTGTTGTGGGTGGGGGTTATGTCAGGGGGGAGAGGGACGGGGGGGTATGAGTGGGGGTAAAAGGGGTCATGTTAGAGGGGCGGCTAGTATATGAGGTGGAGAGATTTGTGACTGTGCTTGGGGAGTGTGGGGCGTTAACAGCAGGTGGGCCATTTACTGGGGTGCTGGGGGTAGAGGTGTTGTAGGCGGGGGCTACGACGTCAGGGGTGATAGTGCTGGTGGAGTTCTGGGTGGGGGTCCGCAGCTTGGCAAGGTGCTCTTTGAACTTGGGGAACAGGTTGTCTAGTAGTTCATTGAACTGCAGTTTAATTTCTGAATCGCTCGTGGTACAGGCTTCTCCAATATTGACCATAACAGTTTATTTTGCATTTTAAAAAAAAAATGTTTTTATTTGCTTTTTCTTGATTTCAGCACATGAACAGTGGAGATTTCCAAAAAGCGAGATCGTGTTCAGTATTACATTGACATTGGTATTCAACAGCAGTAATATATATGCCAGTAACAAATACTTTTTCAGAGTTGGTAACACAGTTCCCCTGTCTCTCAGGCCCCTTCCACTCATCTCCCCCCTCCGGACACCGCGTGGCCCCGGTGGCTCACTGTGAGTCCTGTATCTGGAGACCGTAATGTTTCATCCATGGTGCCCATATTTTCAGGGATTTTTTTGGGCAGCCACGAGCTATATACGTCGTTTTTTCCCCTGACATATACAAGTTCATTCCCTTCCTCCACTCATCCATTGAGGGGCTTTGTGCTGTTCCCTATCTGCATGCCAAGTCTCGTTTGGCCACCACTAGTCCCAAAATAAGCAGCTTTAACTTTTTTTTGGGGGGGGGAGATAAACTTCTGTGTGTATTCGCAGCAAAACAAACTTAGGGTCCCTGGGTATCTTATCCTCTGGGATGTCATCTAACTCCGTCAGTAGGGTTGCCCAGTATTTCTGTATGTGGCGGCATTGTCATACCGTGTGGAAATAAGTGCCATTGCATCTGAGGCAGTTGGGTGTGTTAGCCATCCCTGTGAGGTGCAGCCGAGCTCTATCATAATATATCCTATGCAAATATTTAAATTGGATCAATCTAGGGCGGGACTTAATCGCCACCTCCCGAGGATGCATCAACGCAATTTCCCAGTCTAAGTCGTCGATCTGGCCTAGTTCTGCCTGCCATTCCGCTCTCAATTTCAATAGAGAGTCCGGTCTGTTAATTATTATGGTTCGATACGTCTAGGAGATTCCTTTTCCTTGATTTCACCCATTAAGAGTCTTCCCTTATTTTGCATTTTTTTAACCATTTTTTTTTTTGTTGTTAAGAGATTTGTTGGAAGAAGTCAACTTAAAAGTAAGCGTGAAAGCATAAGCAGAGATTTAATTTGTTTTGCAGCCAGTGCTTTAAATGGGCCGGTACTCGCAGGTACTGAGTACCGGCACTTCTTATTTTTACAGATCTGAGTACCGGCACTTCTCCACTGTCACGCTGAGTACCGGTACTCATGAAAGGTAAGGTCACTGATTCGTGCTGCTGAGCTTGAGGGTATCAGAGCGGAGCAGATCGGTAGGGCACTTTGACAGCCAAAACGCCCCCCTAGCTCTTAGCTGAGCTACTACTGAACCATTCAGGAGCGGCTAATTTGCGTTATGCAAGGGATGCCCGGGTATTGAAAATGTCACCGTCCTGCTGTGTTTAATAGATCAGTGCCCATTCAGGTCCTGCTCCGTCAATCACATTCACACTGTCCTTGCTGTGAAGTAACGCAGTAATACTCCCAAGTGAACCTTTGTTGTGAGTATCTGTCTGCGTGTGTGTGTGTGCGTGCACATGACTGCTTGTTGTATGTATATTTGAATGTAAGAGAGAAAGCGAGCTCAGAGAGGAAGAGAATCGGGACACTCTCAGGAGGTAGTTTCAAATAAATGCGAGGAATGCCTTTGTGTGTACATGTGTGCTTGTTTCTGTGTAAATGTGTGTGTGCACTCTAGAAAATACAAGTGTGGTGCCAAATGCAACCAAGTAAGAACAGTATAATAGTAAGAAGATACAAATATTGCAAAACAAGTAAATATTAACATTGTGTTTGACCTCCATTTTGTGTAATGTTAACACATTTTGTTCATATTTATACATTACTCACATGTTTTGATATGTCCTGCAGCTGCTGTAGAACTCATTATTAATGCTGCCATTCGAAAGTCTCTTTTGTTCTGAGGCACACTAATACGCCTGTATAGTGCTGTTGATGGCTTGATTGCATTCATTTAAAAGCTCCTTCCATTATGATTTAGGGCCTGTTCCCAGCACGTCTTCACAAAACCCTCTGTTAGCATACCCAGATGTTAATCTGCCGATATGGGAAGTTTGAAACTACTATCAACTGAAATACAAGAGCATAATTAATACTCAATAGAAATGTCTGTGTATCACCATGATTCACCCCGCATCCAGCCCCGCCCACTAGCCCCACCCTAGCTCAATTAATAAGTACCTGCACTTATTTTCCCCATTTAAAGCACTGTTTGCAGCATAACGCTGTTTCACCATGCATCGCTAAGTGAAATGGTTGTATGACATTATAATGTACGCCTTTACTACACAGTGCTTTCACCATGCATCCCTTTACAACGAAAATGTATGTATATATGAGGTAAGTGAAAAACCTTTAAAAAATTATATATATACACACACACATACATATGTATGTGTGTGTATGTATGTGTGTGTGTGTGTGTGTGTGTGTATATATATATATACCCTTATCGCCCCCTGACCATACCCCTACCTACCCTAAAACACCTTCAAGACCCGTTATCCTTACCCACCCCGAAACCCTTAAAACACCCTTACCAACTTCTAAATCCTAAAAACACCCCTTACATCAAATACCCTTACCCACCCCTAACCTCTAAAAACACCTTTACCACCCAGTGCCCATACCCACCCTAAGCTCTAAAAACATCTTTACCACCCAATACACTTTACAACCACAAAACATCCTTACCTTCCAATATCGTTACCCACCCCTAAACCTGAAAAACACCTTACCACCCAGTACCTTTACCCATCCCATAACCCTTAAAACACTTTTACCACCCAATAACCTTACACACCCTAAACCCTAAAAACACCCATACTACCCAATACCCTTACACACCCCAAACTCTAAAAATAAACTTAGAACCCAATACCTTTGCCCACACCTAAACCATAAAGACACCTTTACCCCCAATACCCTTACCCATCACACACACATATATATATATATATATATATATATATATATATATATATATATATATATATATATATATATTCTAAGGTTAAAGTAACATTATAGTTACGTAAATTCTTATAGTTGGGTAAATTTCTCCGTGACAACATGAACGTTTTAAATTTAAAAATAAAACACAGGAATTCACCTGTTATGGTTAACAGCATTAATTATAACTTGCACCCCCGACATGTACTGCTTACGATCCCACATATGACATCACTCAACTTGTTCTATGACATCATTTATGACCTCATGATGACATCATTGATGACATCACTCAAGCTCCGCTTTCCTGTATATTACCTCATAAATTGCTATGGCTTTACAAGTAGCATATTTCACATTTACATCAACCACAGATATATGGTAAATTCTCATTGAGTATGGTGTTAAATCTGTGTACAACTGTTCCGAGAAAACCAAATTCGTGAATGGCAATTTCAAACCAAATGCAATACAGTGCAAAGCTTTTATCTATATCAAACGCCTGACACATACCAAATCTACATTAAGAAATGAAGTTGATATCAGTAAAGAATTGAGTACAGTAAACATTGCTTACTCTATAGAAAGAGTTTACTTTATTCCACACTGTTTGCAAACACAAACTTTCATAAGAAATGCACCCCATACTATGTAAAAATATACACTAATAGCAGTGCACCCTCTATGCAACAGCTGTCAAAAAAGAGACTCTTTGCTAAAAATAAATCAAGATCTGAAGGTGCTAAATATTCTACTACCTGCACCGTCATCCTATGTTGAAAACTTTACAGGTAGCCCATTTTCCAAAGCAAAACAATCACACACAAATAGGTTAGTACCTGGTGCACACTGTCTTCTATGTTAACTAGAAGTTGTCATGCAGTGTTTCACAACCCAACGGTACAACTACGTCCGGCCTCTCGACCCTGCATCTTCGCAGTCGGAAGTGTGTAAATCTGTATAAAAGTCTCTTTGTATCATGTGGGGTGTTAAAAAACATACTTATGTCCCTACCCGGTTAGATGGTTTACCGCATATTTCTTTTCAGGCTTGCTGGGAAATGTAGTCTATGTAAGAATATTGCTCTTGTCATAACTAAATTGCACGCTTCAAAGAGCATGCCTTATAATGCATACCGCTGTATTGTATTGCAAAACACTTGCGCCTTTTTGAGGGTTGTTGGAAAATACAGTCAATGTAGAAATGTTGCTATTGCCCTAGCTGCAAAGCACGCTTTAAAGTTCAAGCTTTCTAACACATATCGCTTTATAATATAACGAAACCTTAGTATACTTGATAGTCTTGTTGAGGAAGGGAAGTTCATTTTCAGGAACTGATCATTAGCTTGAAGTATAGTCCAATTGGAATATTAGTCATTGTCCTGATTCCAATCTCTAGACAGTACCAAGCTAGTACATATTAAGTTCTGTCATAAAAAGTGGGTAAATCCCCATAAATTATGGAGTATCTTCATTGAGAGTAGGGAAGATTTTATTAAAAACAAAAGAAACCTCAAAACTGTCAGCGGTATCCAAACAGTCGATCTGTCAGTGCCTAACTATGTCTGTCCTCCCCAAGTACATCTTGTGGTACTACTTCAATATACAAGCTGATGCCTGCGTCTATTTTACCATTACGTAGTTAATGATGTCATCATTTTCTGCGACTGTTCTATCCGACCCCTGTTGATGTTCGGCCAATGAACAGCCCCTGCGCTAGGTTCATCTCGTATCAAAACCCTGTAGTGCCATTAAAGTGAATGGTTTTACATTTGTCGTATCATATGTCGGATGTTTCCCCATGGAATATTGTCATTTAGCCCCTCTTGTGAATTGATAGTTTGTAAATCCAGCGTTGTTCTTTTTCAAAAAGTACTCGTTCGGGGTTCTTAACGTTGTCTAACTGTTCTATTGTAACCCACTTTAGATCATTGGTGGGTGTCCCATAGATATATGGTGGTAAGCCATTCTACTGGCGGCTTTTCGACAGCCTATTGAAAAGAGGGTCTAGAGAGGCGCAGTAGTAAGAGTTCTCTCCCTTTATTATATTGCTTGTTATGCTGGAAGCTCTGACAACTCTTTCATTCTGCTTCTGACACCCCATCTCACCCTCATATGAGATTGTATGTGCACATACTGACAATTGCAAGCGTACACCTTATTGATGTTTTTTTGGGGGCAATTGCTATTGAGAGATCAAATGAGCATTATTATTTTTTTTACTTTCTGCTTATGTGGAACAGCATAGTCTCAAAGAATTTGCAAAGACCATGGGTATGTATTGGTTAAGCCATAATTTGAGACCTAGAGCCTGGCCAATGCTTGTTCTGTTGGCTATGTGCATGTGTCCTTCTGGCGCCACTGTAATGCACGAGGGACTCATCCGTTGTAATGTAGGTTGGATTATTTTGCTGTCAATGGGTCGCCTGTAGCACTGAGGAGCAAGTGCTGGAAGCAGGCCCGGCTCCAGGAATTTTTAATTGGGTGGGCCAAGGACGCATTTGGGTGGGCCACGGCGGGCTCGATTTGTCGCATATATGTCTAGGCAGGCCTGCTTCAGGGCCCTCCTTTACCTCTTCTTAGTCTTACAAGGCCCAGTAAAACTCACTCTTTTCCAAATCTCTTTTTAATGTTATCACTCACAAAAAGTGTTTTTTCTATGTAATGTTCCTTTGATGGGAAGAGGAGGTTTCTGAGGTGGGAGTATCAGGCAAGTGACACTTCTCGGGCTCCCTCTGTGTGAGCCTTCAGGGAGAATCCCTCTTCAATACTACCTCCACCTGACCACGGACTCTTCAACGCACTCCCTTACAAGCTTGATTAGCCACTATTCCTCTGCAGTGCACCGTATCTCAAAGATGACCTTGGGCCCCGCACCATGTCAGGCACCATCTCCCGGTAAAAACATTAGTAAAATCACCTTCATACTTAAAACATTGAATAGAGCAATAAATATAATTAGCACGCACTTTAAAGTATGTTCCACAGTGGCCCATATGGCCCGACTGCTAATTAAATAAACAAAAACAGAAAGGCCATGACAGGGCCGGCTTCAGCGCTGATGCAAAAGTCTTTTTGGGCGCTGCACCAAAAACCTCTTTCTTCATAAATACCTTTACTACCACCTTCCAACAGTGTACCTCATCCGTCCATGCCCCCCCCTATTGACCTCTTCCTCGGATTCCCTCACTGCCACACGCCACAAGTGCCCCTCATCTCCCCATAGCCCCTCCCCTTTATGACCTCCTCCTCGGATTCCCTCACTGCCACCCTCCCCCAGTGCCCCTCGTCTCTCTGTAGCCCCTCCCCCTCATGACCTCCTCATCAGACTCCCTCAATACCACTATCCACCGGTGCCCCTCATCTCTCCCTAGCTCCCCCTCCACCCCATGACCTCCTCTTCGGATTCCCTCACTGCCACCCTCCACCAGCGCCCCTCATCTCTCTGTAGCCCATCCCCCTCATGACCTCCTCCTTAGACTCCCTCACTACCACCCTCTACCAGTGCCCCTCATCTCTCCCTAGCTTCCCCCTCCACCCCATGACCTCTTCCTCGGATTCCCTCACTGTCATCCTCCAACAGTGCCCCTCATCGCTCCATAGCCCCTCCCACTACCTCCTCCTCGGATTCCCTCACTGGCACCCTCCACCAGCGCCCCTCATGTTTACGTATCCCCTCTCTCATGTGCATTTAATTTGTTGTATAACGCTGCTCATATCAATGTAGTGTGTGTCAGTACTTTACACCACGCACACACTTACAGAGACAATGAATCATGCAGGTATGTAAATCAGTCTACAGGGAATGTCACATAAGCCAATGAGGATTACAAGGTGTAGGAATCATAGGTCATCCATTCTGGTGTAGTATATTTTAAGAGGGTTTGGTCTGGGGAAACACAACCTTAGGATTTAAAGAGTATTCCATGGGGGTCAGCTTTACTGATAAAAATGTATATCTGCCCAAACATACTCATTTTAGCAACATTAGAATAATGAAAAGACTAGGGAAGTTCTAACTATATCACAAAACAAAAAAAGCGAAGTTCTAATTATACCATTCATGTTTGTTTGCAGCTCTTTGGTGGCAGTTCATTGTTCACTGCCTTTTGTTAGGATTGTAACTTCTGAAGTAACACAAGGATCTCTGTGACAAAGGCAGTAACCCACTGAGCTATCCACATAAAATACAGTGCGTCTGCATTAAAAAAAATACTAACCGACAAACGATTGCTCTAAAGCAGGATCATTAATCACCAACTTTATCTGGACATTGCCATTTTGTATTGTTTTATTGTTGACCAGCATCGGCTATGATGAAATGAGAAAAACTGTTTAAATGAAGCACATACGAAGTATGTGTCCTGCTGGGCCTGTGCAGATTTTAAAAAGATTTTTTTTTTGTAACACATTCTCTTACCTACTCCATTAGTTATATTTTGTGTCACAGCCTTATGTGATAAGCAGCTGCAGGGTCAGGGGGTGACTAGGAATAAACAGACCACTTTTCCGCTGCGCTGCATAGAGGATTTGTCCCCTTTCACCATGCAGAGATGAAGGGGTGAAAAAAGTAAACAAAGCCTAATTAACATGTTAATGGTCTTTTAAAGACCTGTTAAGTACTTTGGTGCGGCTGCGATAATCTTAAACTGTCTGTGTGTGTGTGTGCGCCCGGGAAGCTGTCTCCCAGGCTGACACACACGACCTGTGCGTTGCGCCTGCCTTCAAGCCCTCACTGCGAGGGCCAAGGCTCCTGTTTGGGTGGGCCAGGCTCATCTTTGGGTGGGCCGGGCCCACCCGGCCCACCCGCTAGAACCGGGCCTGGCTGGAAGCTTTTTGAAAAATGGGTGCCACAGAAAACAAGCAGTGGCAAGGTTAATTTGTCTGTCTAGCACAGAGTCCTAACTAAAATATTACAAAACTCGGGTGCAGTGAAAACAAAAATGTTTTGTTTTTTGTATAAAACGCATCTTTGAGATAAAGACTGTAATATGCGATGTTTCAGTTTCCTTTTGAGTTGTAAAATATTCCACCAGGATTTGAAGGGCAAGAACTCCATAAGAATAGGAACGAAACGCAGAACAGCCAATGGCACGAGAGGGAAATACTCTTCTGGGTTGAATCCAACCTAATTTGATGTAGATTGTAAAGAGCTGCAGGTCATGCACACAGTTGTGCTGTTGAGACAGGCCTAAATAAGGGTTAGTTTACTTTCTGAAGCATCCATTTTCAGATGATTTTTTCAGCGCTCACCCCCCCCCCCCCCCCTTTCAGTGCTCACACAAGCATCGGCAGCCCCAATTGCCTGCAGTTCAAATGTCGAACCTCTTTGCTTTCCGTTGAAACTGTATGTGTGCTAGGATTGGTGGAACGCCTGATCCAAGCGTTGCTAGGGAAACAGAGATATGGTTGCCATGTTTAGAATGTGCCCCTGTGGCTTCGAGCTGCATTGATTTTTGTAAAGAAATTGTTGTTGCAGGCACTCGTGCAAACAAGGCAGTTAGCCTGGTAATGCCTCCCAGCCCTAGTACCCAGTGTTTTAAATGGAAATCTAGTAGGGCCGGTACTCAATGCTTCGATTATCTCTTTGCTCCTGAGAAGTGCTGGTTCTCTACTATTACACATATAGCAGCAGTGCTGAGGAGTGCCAGTAGAGCTGGTACTGAGTACCGGACAGTCTCAGTCCATTTAAAGCACTGCTGTACCCCTTTGCCAGTGTTCAATTTCCTCACA
This sequence comes from Lissotriton helveticus, assembly GCF_964261635.1. Lineage (NCBI taxonomy): Eukaryota > Metazoa > Chordata > Amphibia > Caudata > Salamandridae > Lissotriton > Lissotriton helveticus. Next base: position 648,432,812 of record NC_136070.1, read on the forward strand.
CTCCAGAAACCCCCAAACATGCGACATACCGGTATCTATCCCCAAGACCTGCCCTGTAATAGCCCAGCAGCATCTGATGAGCCTGCAAAGCCTTGCCTTCTGCTGGCTATGCTATACATGCTTTCTGTGTAAGGGCTGTTTACACCGCTGCTGTATATACTGCACTGGTTCTGTTGCTGCGGCCAAGACTATGCCTGATGTGTGTGTAAGTTGGCTTGCCCTGATGCTGTGGGTTTTGTATGTGTGGGGGAGGCTTGCTTGGCATGTGCCGCTATATACCGATTGTCTGCAAGGAATGCACAGCTGCACTTTGTCTGAGCTAGACTGGCCAATCAAGTGGCTGGCAAACTGCCAGGGGACTGAAGCATGGATTCTGCAGTGGTTGGCTTAAGAGGAGAGGGGGGCTGACAAGAACAAGCAATAACTAGCATTAGCAAAGCCAGTAGATCCCGCCTTTTGGTCCTATGGGGTTTGGCAGTGGTTCTCGCATCTGCCGTCCATTCCACAGTGCCAATGTGCTCCAGGGTAGGAAAGAGTGGGCACAAGCCCCTGGCACACTTTGGGTACAGTCCCACATAGCGATGGATAGAGCTGATTAATGTAAAGCTTTGGACTGCTATAGCCTTATATACTTTAATCCACGAAAGAAACTCCTAGACGGCAGTGTACCACTTGACCACCCATGGAGCCTTCAAACGGAGCAAACATCTGGCTAAGGAAATGCTTGAAAAGTGAACTGTTCTAGTACTCAGACAGCTAAATGTACATCTATAATGGTAACGACGTAACAATTCCAAATTAGGACCCAATCTTCAACAATTGGACTTTAGCTCCCCATCTTCGCTTTGTACAAATATTTGGCATAGCTTCTGTTGTGACAAAACTCACTGTTGTGACAGGAAAACAGGGCACAACTTTATAATAATCAGATTTGTCTTTTCACCCAGTATGTAAGAACCCATTATTCAACTCTGTTTTTCTGTGATAGTTAGTTTGGCTTCCTTATCCGTGACATCACTGAGAGTATGGCTACGAAGAATACATTTAGACATCCCACCGCGCTAATAGTGTAATCTGCACCCAATTCAGCAACAGGTTGTACCTACAGCCAGTGCTTTAAATGGGCCAGTACTGTCCGGTGCGGAGTACCAGCACTTTTTAGGTCTCGCCCTGCGATTGCAGGCCAAAGGCCTGCAGTCGCAGAGCGAGACTATTGTCATCATTCCGGCTTTCAAGGACTCAAGGGGAGCCGGAGAGGACAACAGACTGTCACGCGCACGCAGCAGCAGCCTGCCAGGATCAGGTCACGCGCTCCGATTCCGGCAGGCTCTTCACAACACACATACAGCCCCCCCCATACACACACACATACATACATACAGAACCCCCTCCCCTCCCGCATACACACACGCCCGCATACACACACGCACGCACACACATAGCAGAGAACCCCCGGCACTTACACACACATCCCCTACCTCGTCTCGGCGTCTTCGCGCTCCCTTGCCCCGCTCCTCTGGTGTGCGCGCGCACCACTAGTTTCGATTCCCGCGTCGGCTCCTCTGTGGTGCGCGCACCACAGGTTTCTATTTAAACAGCCAATCAGGAGGCAGAACTCCTTGCAGACATGCTCCCTCTCTGGTCCGTTGTCATTTTTAACTGCGTCATGTTTACCTTTGTCTAGTCCTTCTTTTATGTCTTTGTCTCTACACCCTTCCACCAGTTAATCTTTAGAGTAGAGCTTTTCTTGTCTGTGTTGCTATTATGATGTATCGCAAAAAAAAAAAACTAGAGCGACAGCTAGTAATGTAGCGTGGGCCTGCACTCAGTGCCCCATTGCGAGTGGGATTAACCTCTCGGCAGAGAAAGCCTTCCTAAGATGGCCGCTAGGTTGCACTCGCTCCTTAACCAAGCCTGGCGTCGAGCCCGGTGACGGCGTCAGAAAGAGACTCCAACCAGCGCCGTTCATGGTGCAAGATGGCGGCCTCAGGAGGAGAGTTTCATGCAACGTGATCAAGTTATTCGGCAATTAACATTGGTGTGCCGACCAGCAGGGATCGGTAGAGCCGATCCCGTGCCTTGCCTGATAGCCCAATGCCTTCGAGAACTTAAATGACAGGTAATGCTTAACTGAAGGAAGCGTCGCGAACCACCGTGGCACAACTGCCTACATTCACACGCTTAGATTGTGGGATTTAGATAATTGAATCACAACTGTCTGTTTAATATTAAAGCGAAACAGTGGCAACGCCGCACTTGACCATACTTCTTTCAATAATCCTTCCTGTGCATTGTCATTTCATTCAAGCAGTCAATCTGGCACTGCTTCCTACTTAGAACAACATGATACTTCTGTGTAACCAGGGACTGGAGGCAGCGTTATGAGTCCTTGGATTAAAAAAAAAAATGCAAATAATGTTTATTGTATTAAAGACAACACCCCACTTACTTTATTTACCCGGGACTATACATTTAATGTCTTCAGTGACCCTGTGACCTAGTAGACATTGGTAACTACACAGCTCCAGCGAGTCTCGTTTTTGGGGTCTAGCAATTTGACGCTGTCACCAATACTCGCAACTTCTATTTCCACGATCATAACTTTGTATGTACTGTGTACACGTTACCTGGGGGGTTGGGGGGGTATACATACGCTCCTTTTCTCCTGACATCATCTACGCATCTCATACGTCATCACCTTCCTTTCCATCTGTCTTTTCACTCTGCCCTGCTTGTTTGTGATGCATGTGTTCTGCTCTCGAAAATGCACATTCTTGAGGACGAAATTGCGCGTGGTTCTGTGTCGAGGATCCTGTCTATGCTTTGGAGATGGTGCAAACACGTCTATGTCTATGTCAACTGTGCCGGCATCTCATGCATATCCGTTGTTGTGGAGGAGAGGAAGTCTGCATCAGCCAGACTCTCGCACCTCCCCTCCCTGCATGCGCACCGGGGTAGGAGAGCATGGGTGGGCAGAGAGCAGGCAGAGCCAGGCAGTGGTGCTGAAGATTGCACGGGCGCAGTGACACATCCAAGGACAGGGAAGCACGGAGGGGCAGAGAGCAGGGTAGTGGTACAGAACCTTGCACAGGCTCGTGCTGCTGTGGCGCATATGCGGACAGGAGAGCATGGGTGGGCACAGAGCAGGTAGAAATGGGCAGAGGTGCTGAAGCTTGCACAAGCCCGTGCTGCTGTGACGCATCCTCGGGCAGGAGGTGGTCTCTTGTGGTGGGCAGAGAGCAAGCAGAGCCGGGCAGTGGTGCTGAAGCCTACACGCGCCCGTGCTGCTGTGACGCATTCGCTGGCAGGAGAGCACGGTGAGCACAGAGCAGGCAGCGCTGGGCAGTGTTGCTGAAGCTTGCACGAGCCCGTGCTGCATGACGCACCCATGCAGGAGAGCATGTGTCGGGTCGTCAAGCCCCATGGATGGGCAGGCAGAGTGGTGCTGAAGCTTGCACGGGATCGTGCTGCTGTGACACATCCAAAGGCAGGACAGCACGGGTGGGCAAAGAGCGGGCAGATCAGGGCAGTGTTGCTGAAGCTTGCACAGACTCGTGCTGCTGTGACACATCCATAGACATGGCAGGAGAGGAAGACGGGTGGGCAGAGAGCAGGGCAGGCAGAGCCAGGCAGTGGTACTGAAGCTTGCACGGGCTGGTGATGCTGTGACGCATTTATGGGCAGGAGAGAATGGGTGGGCAGAGAGCAGGGCAGTGGTGCTGAAGGTTGCATGGGTTCATGCTGCTCTGCCCGCCTGGTGGAAGCCCCTTGTTGCTGTGTATGACTGACGCCTCCTGCAGGTTGTGCGAGCCCCCGTGCGCCCCCTCCTGCTTTAATGATGCCTCTCTGACCGGCATGCACCAACAGACCCACCTGCTGCACTGGAGGCAGAGGAGGGGGGCTGACACTGCATCTTCGGCGCGCGCTGCCCTTGTGTGCATCTATCTGTGCCTAAGAACATGGCTGCACTGCAACAGCAGGTGTTAGTTCGCATTGATGGAGAAGAGGGTCTCACATGCCATCCTTGAGGCGTGTGTCTGTTTTAGGTTGTGTGCCTGCGCATCTGTGTGCAGCTGCCCCTGTGCTTCTTTGATGGCTGCTGACTGTCATGCATACTCGGTGGGGATCCGGCCAAGGGCCTTTATTGGCACTGATGCCGGCTGCAGACACTGTGCAGCGTGGCACGGAGACGTGTGTGCATAGGGGAGCAGTGACGTCACGAGGGTGCTTGGCAGGACACTGACAGCCTGTGTGTTTATTATCCACTGCATTAGCAGACGCTGTGTGTGATGTGCACTGTGGTCGGAGGCCTGGCACGGGTGCTGTGGTGGGCGGTAGACAGGACACCTTTAATGTGTGCCTGTGTTCACCCTTCTTGGCACTGAACTGAGGGCACAAGACACCATGCAGTGTTGCTGGCCGGAGTGGGGCCTGCAGGAGGGAGAGGGCGGTCGCCAACCTGACATTTTTGATTTGTGATTGTGGGAGCGCTCATGTGTGGCATCCCATGGGCTCCTGTCCAGACAATGCAAGATATGGAGTAGGGTCAGGCATTGCGCTTCGAGGACATTAGCGGGACGCCTGTGTGTGTGTGTTTGTATCCGGCCCACCTCCCCCGTGGCTTCATAGAGCGCCCAGGCACCTCAGAGTGTGTAACAGGCACTCCTGACCTGTTCACGTAATAGTGGCGGGATGAGGGGTCGCTGCTGCAGAGAACGTCGGACTGACCTTATGTTTGTTTGTGTGTGTGCGCGGGCGTGCACACTGCTCCTCACTGCGGGGGGGGGGGGGTGTCAGACAAGTCCAGGAGGGGTCATCTCCCCAGGAGGGGTCAACTCAGGAGGACCAGGGACCCGCATGACTTAGTCACAAACACCTCTTTACTGTCAGATGAACCTCACATAAACAAGCATTTGCAATGAAATAGGTCTCGCATTAATAATGGTTGAGCTATCGGCATTGCTAAATAATGCAACACCATTAGCTCAAACTTTAATAATGCGAGACATATTGCATTGCAAATGCTTGTATTCAACTCCGTTACTTGGCATAGATACCTAGAATGGTGCATTTTTCACTCTAGTTTTTTGAACAAATATTGTGATTTATATGGGAATCAAAAACAATAGTGTCGGTAAATTGTAATACAGGCCAACATTTGTAAGCACATAGAGATTTGGGTCCCTCGTTTCTGATAGGGAATCAATCGGAGAAAGCAGTATCTTGGAATGCATACATGGATTTGGGCAACCTGTCATTAAAGTTAAACAAGCATTAAAAATGCAATAGGTCGCTCCTTTTATTAAGTTAAAGCCATTTCCTCTGCTATACAATACCATTAGCAAAGCAAATGGCTTTAACTTAATTAAATGCGAGACCTATTGCATTTTCAATGCTTGTTTATTTTGAGAGGGAGAGTACCGGCGCTTCTCAAGAGATAGGTAATACTTTTAATTGCAGAGTACCAACACTTCTCAGAAACAAGCAGGTACTCTGACAGAGTACCTGCACTTCTATTTTTGCACTTAAAGTACTGCCTACCGCGGGTCAAATTGCAGTCATCGGTGTGCACCAACATGAAACCATGCAAAAAAGGATTAGTAGCCGGGCAAAGTAAGCATATGTAAAATGGTGGCCCCCTATTAAGGCTGGGATGGGGTAGTGGACAAATGGTAGAAGACAGGGCAGATGGTCCTGTCTGGTCTTGGGCATCCTGTTGTCTAATACAAATATCTCAGCAGTATCTCCATTGACCAAGGAGACCCAATGGAATGACTCCCCATTGCAGGGTCGGACGAGACGGAAAGACCCGCAGGTCCCATGTCAATAAGACATGGAGGTCCGCATTGCCTCCTCCGTGGGCCGGTACTGCTCTGAGACTGCAGGCCTCCAAGTCTGATGTCTTGTTGACTTAAGAAGCTTGGCCACTGCTCCCTGGGGTCAGATATTCTCATATGAAACCTTGACTGCTGGTGTTTCTCCGTATATTCTAGCTCTTCAGGCGTCATCACAGAGGTCTGGCTGCTTTTGCCCCCTACAAGCTTCATCGCCTCACGTTGTACCTTAGTGACATGGTTGACGTGACACTCTGTGACTGGCAGGCTTCGATGGCTTTGAGCCGCTTTCGGAGTGCCCATCCTCTGGATACAAATGGCGCTGAAATGTCAACCCATAATCAAGAAGTGAGAACTCTAAACAGAAAACAACTGGAAACATCTTGAAAATCTGTGCCTGCATATGATAAGACCTTTTAGAACTTTGAACACGTAAACAGACCGGTTTGCACAGTGTAATGTAAATACGGTGCTCATGTAAAGCGCGCTATATAAAATATGCACAAAAAAAATAAACAATGTTATGGCCTTCTGAAAGGAGAGGAGGTCTCAAATCAATAACCTCCATTTTGAGGAGTACAAAGATTCACAAAGATGGCATGCACTAAGACAGGCACAAGCTTGTGAGACGGACATGGACGCCTAAGAAGATTCGGTACTCACAAAGAGGCAATTAAAGCGGATTTCTAAAAATGCTGTCTTACCAGTTGCTCACACAGCGGTCCTTGAGACCTGTAGTTGCTGCGGTCTGCCCTTGACTTCCAGAGTAACGAAGGCTGGGCGTGTCTTTCTGCGTTTAATTCGCGCCAACCTTTGCCCTCGCGGCACGGCGGATGTGTCCTCTTATCTTACGAACACATTGAGCGATCCTGTCTAGGGCTGAGAGGGGAGTGCAGCCTGGGAAACGAAGGGATGGCTCTGCGTCAGAGGCGCGAGCTGCAAAACCAGCATTACCAAGCCTAATGTGGCCTACATCTTCCTGCTTGGGCTATGCGTAAATATGCTAGTTTCCTATTTTCCTTGCCTCTGTGCCGACCAGGAAGCTTAAATGTAGTCGGGGTACTGGGTAGAGATGTCTCGTGGGTTCAAAGTAACTGCATGGGTGCCACGTGAGCTGTGAGCAATATGTCCAGTGCAACTTGCAGAAACTGGACAATGGGCAGCGCGAGCAAAAGGTGCAAAATCACTTTTACTCGCCAACGGCTGCTGAGAGGCTGTCGCAATGAAAAGAAAGCATTGCTAGCGTCCTGAGGTAAATGTAGAGAACGTAACATGCGTAAAAAACGTAACGTGCGTAAAACGCGTAACATGCATAAAAACCTGTAGTCCTCGTGGGTATTGCGCATCACTCACCCACTCCCCCGCTTTGGGCTCGGGCACTCCTAGTGCCTGCAGTGGTAGAAGCTGGCAAGGAGGAGCCTTGTAAAAGCAGTGGCATTCCACACCTGGCTGAGAACTTGTTCAGGCAGCTGGCAGCAGCACTTGGCACTCTTCAGCCAACCTGTACCACAGCCTTCAGCAAACATTACACCCAGAGAATAGGGAGGGAGGAGGACGGGCGAAGGAGACGGAGGAAGCGAAGGAGGAGATCCGCTGTGGATGGGGGGGGGGGATAGAGGAGTAAATTGGGATGGGTACCAATAGGAAATTGGGCAAAGACTAAGTAAGAGCGGGAGACAGAAGTAATCACTGGAAGAGATATACATGATTGGCCAGAGGACATGATAGGGAGAGATTTGGGACATAAAAGAAGAAGAGACTGAGATGTAAAAAAAAAAAATAAGAGACTGAGGAAAAAAAGGGACTAGTGGAGGGAGAGAAATGGAGAAGAAAAAAGGAGGTGAGTAAGAGTAGGTGAGAGGAGGGAGGAGGAGGTGTGTGAGCTGGATAAGGCCAATGAAAAGAAAGTCCACTTCCATCCTAAGAGATTGGAGGCCTGACCGGCATCTGGCATCAGCACAGAATGTGCTGGCCTTTAAAGAATGAAGAGCAGTTCTGGTGGTAAATGTGCCTATTCCAAACTCCAGGCCAACCGTGCCTAATCCACCTCACTGGGTGCTTAGAAGGCTCCCCGGCCCGATGCAACCAACTACCCGACTTCTAGAACCAGATTCAGACCTAATCCCAACATCAAATCTAGCTCGGCCAGGGCTCCAAGATGGCTCAGCTCAGGGCAGACCGTACCCCTAAAAGCTCAACTTTAGAGCGACAACACTGTTGTTTGCTGTTCTACTACTCAGGCCAGCAGCTCACAGTCCGACCATGGAGCACTAGACAGTAGCACAGAGCCCTACCCTACTGTACCCCCAAACCTGTAGCCTAGCGTTAATTCTCTGCGCTTCAAGTTCCTAGCATATAGTTGTAAACCATCTGCACACAGCTCTACCATGGAGCCCACGGGCCAGCTGTACACTGCTAACCATAGAGCCCTCAGCCAGCTATACACTGCTATATCATAGAGCCCATGGGTCAGCTGTACGCTGCTAAACCATAGAGCCCGCGGGTAAGCTGTACACTGCTATACCATAGAGCCCGCGGGCTAGCTGTACTCAGATATACCATAGAGCACAAGGGCCAGCTTTACACTGCTATACCATAGAGCCCTCGGGCCAGCGGTGCACTGCTAAACCATAGACCCCGCGGGCCAGCTGTACACTGCTAAACCATAGAGCCCTCAGGCCAGCCGTACACTGCTATACCATAGAGCCTAAGGGCCAGCTGTACACTACTAAACCATTGACCCTGCGGGCCAGCTGTACACTGCTAAACCATAGACCCCGCGGGCCAGCTGTACACAGATATACCATAGAGCCCGAGGGCCAGCTGTACACAGATATACCATAGACCCCGCGGGCCAGCTGTACACAGATATACCATAGACCCCGCGGGCCAGCTGTACACTGCTATACCATAGAGCCCGCGGGCCAGCTGTACACTGCTAAACCATAGACCCCGCGGGCCAGCTGTACACTGCTATACCATAGAGCCCGAGGGCCAGCTGTACACAGATATACCATAGAGCCCACAGGCCAGCTGTACACTGCTGTATCATAGAGCCCACGAGCCAGCTATACGCTGCTAAACCACTGCGCCTGAGGGCCAATGTACACAGCTGTACCATAGAGCCAGTTTTAGACCGCTATACCATGCAGTCCGAGGACTACTGTGCTCACCCACACCGTGTACCGCCCCGGGACTGGCTACACACAGCACAGGCTGCATTGAGCACAGGGTCCAGCACTAACAGAAGCGCCTTTGAATACCGGGGCCGGCGGCACACACCTCCGCCGTGCCCCACTCATTGTCAAGGGCCTAGACCAAAGGCCGTGCTAATCTCGAGATAATTCCCAACCCAGGCAGGCGTGCACGTCTAGGCCTCCCGTGCGTGATCACAAGGTGAGAGGAGTTTGCTGAGCAGCGTTTCTGTAGCTGTTCGTAATCCTTGTAAGCCATGCTCGCGTCGGGGTGGTCAAGGTTAATTCACTTAACATTTAGTTTCCTATAATCGGATCTCGGTCGGGGCTGGTTAAGGATTTGCATGAGATCTGAAGAAGCAGCTTCGAATCTCGGCGCATGTGCACATAGCCATTGTGAGCCTGTGCGCATTTGTGCTGAGAGCGGCTTTAAGCACTTTTAACCAGTCCTCTTGTACGTCTTAAAAGGAGCTTCAACATAGTGTGCATATATTGAACGCAAATTCCTTTTTCCAGCTCCGAGGCCCACAGCGCCCTTCTGTTTAGGGTTACCAACCCCCCCCCCCCCCAATTATTGGCGCTCATTGCCACTCTTTCGATGGTTGGTTTGCGATCACTGCATGTTCCGGCTCAGAAAACCTTGACATTTTTTTCTGCACACATTCTAGGTGATTAGATCACCTCTCCACCCCATGGGCACCCTTCATGATTCCGGTATCTTATTGGCAGTGGGTAAACCCCGGCTTACCCTCAACCTCTGGTGTGGATGCACACTGACCAGTGGCGTCACGAAAATTGAGCCCCCCCTTCCAAAGGGTACGAAAGCCCCCCTCCAGCCTGCCCTCCACCTAGCAATTTTGATCTGATTCCTGCCCCCCCCCCCCCCTCGCACCACAGCAGGTGCTGCGGGGTGGGGCTTATGTTAGGCCACTGGCAGGCCGCAGGTGCCACAGCCAGATGCAGTGACTGCGGGCTCTCACCGAATAATAGTGCCCTTCATTTCCTTCACGGGCTGGAGGACTGGGGAGGCCGTGCACGGCGGGGGCCTGGCAGAGGGGGGAGGCGTCTTCAGACGAACGCTTTAGGCGCCATTTTCCAGGGAAGGCGATGGTTGTGGAGACTTCGCTCAGTATTGTTTAGCCTTAGAATCCTCCCTTTGTGTTCCACCTCTTTCAATAACCGCTTGCCACCGCCGCCATTTATTCGAAACTCGGGCCCTGTGAGAAAAGTGTCCCTCTACGGTGGAAAAATAAATGCACGTATTTATGTTCGCAACTTGGCCCTGCCGCTGCTACCTCTCGGCTGGCACAACACGCACCGCACTAGAGATGACCAGGGCTCGCGTAGATTCGGATTTTATTATCAGTTAAACAAAACGATAATGCCATTCTGTAGCGACTGTTGTTTAAAAAGGTGCGAACCTAGGCCTGGGGTCCCGTGTGTACTATATATAAAACCTCACAGCATGAGCTTGTCTGAACTGGGGTGGCGCGGTGAGCAAATTAACGATGGATTTAACCCAGATCTGTGACTGGGAGTGAATGTTTTGCCAATGTGCAACAATTCTGTCCATCATCTTGTGTGTTTTGCAGAATCGGGCGCCAAAACAACTTGATGCCAGTGGCGACGGTTTAACAGGTACCGAATGTTGGCATTTGTTTTGTGAAACAATGTTCACAAGTGGTACTACATAAAACAGGTACACCGTGGACATCAGCAGTGCCCCACTAGAACAGTGGTAGCCTGCAGCCGTGCAAGCTTCACGCAGAAACTGAACAAGTAGAGGTCAGCGAGTGACAGTGCCAACTTTGCAAAGAACAATAAAGCATAGCCAGGCACAGTGCAACAGACACTGAACGGGTACAGCACAGCCAGGCACAGGGCTTCACTGACCCTAAACGGGTACAACACAGGGCAAGCTTTGGAGGCCCTGGGCGGGTGCAGCCAGAGGCGCAACTTGAGCCAAGTTTCGGGGGAGACTAAGACATTTCTTTTGGGGGTGGGGGGGGATCATTCTTCCAGCCATAGGCCGAGTGGAGATGAAGGGGGGAAAAACAACATAGCCTCATTCAAAAGCAAATGGTCTTTTAACCCCTTCGACGCTAATGACGAGCTGAGCTCGTCATGAGTTACGCCTCTCGTACACTCATGACGAGCTCAGCTCGTCATGTAAAGCGGGTTTTTCAAAACCGCCGCGTACAGCGGGAAAACCGCTAGCGCGCATGCGGTTAACCACTTGTGTGCGGGGCTGTCCGTCACGGTGGGTGTGTGCTGACGACGGCCGTGGGCCGTCCGAATCCCACCCACTCCATAAAACACCTGCACAGCGCGAACATTCGTGCAGCGCGGAAGGGGTTAAAGGCCTGTGAAGTACTCTGGTGCAGCTGTGTGTGTGCCTGGGAAGCTGCCTCAGCTCAGGCTGTCCACACGGGGAGGGGAGCTGAAGCCCTTTGAGCCCAATAGGCGATGCACGCCTGGGTGCAACACAGCCAGACACAGTGCAAGCATCACAGACACTGAACGGGTACAGCACAGCCAGGCACAGTACAAGCAGGGCTTTAAGTGGGTCGGGTCTCACCGGGGCTGAGCACTGGCAGTTTTTCGAAGGGGGCCTCAAAACTGGTCTCTATCGGGCTCTGTTTTGAGCCCTGGCACAGACGGGTCAGTTTTTTCCAGACTGCAGTGAGTGCATGTACATTGATGTGCGCTGCTCACACTGCTCACTTCTCACTAGTGGAGAAGTTACTGCATGAAGTCATGGCAGGGGAGCGTTGTTGGGTAAGTGAAATCCTTTAAAGAGAGTCCTTTTCTCTCTGAATTTCCCTTCTTTTGAAACTCAAGAGCAGCAACATTGACGTGGTGTCACCAGGGCTTTAAGTGGAAGCTTTTTCAATATTATATACAAGCCATAGTTGCTGCTTATTTATCTTATGCAACCAACAACCATTGACAAAGCCAATAGTCATGACTTGTAGATATGATGTTACTTGTTGTATCATTTACATGGATGCAATGACAGAAACAGCAAAATACAAGTTGGGCGGCACACTAAGCACAGATTTTTAGCTTCAGTGTTTTTAAGTCATGCCCTTAATTACATTGGCCACGCCCCTTTCAGAGACCCTCCAGTTTTTTCATCCCACTTAAAGCCCTGAGTGCAAGCATTACAGACACTGAACGGGTACAGCACAGCCGGACACAGCAAAAGCATCACAGACCCTGAGCAGACCGAACAGTTAGCAGCAGGAGCCACGTTCTCTTTTGCTGACCACCCTTGAGCCATAAACTGGCTAAGAATACCTCACGTTCAGTTACCTCCTTGTGAGTTGTACACCATCGATATAGAAATAAAACGATCATTTACTCTGTGGGAGAAGTTTGGGAGATCAAACGTAAGATTTCCACAGACTGCTTTTTTTGGAGGGGGGCGTCTGAAGGGAGTAGGGCCTCGCTCCCCAATTTTTCAAGGAGTTGTTGAACATTTTCCCATCAGCACCTTCAGTCTTCCCTTTCACTTGTCGGCCGATGTCTTTTGGAACCTCCACTCCCTGTTCTTTCCCCTCACCCACCTTTATGTTGCTTCCCTACTTCATCTGCTCCCCAGCTGTGTTGGCAAGGACAACCTATTTTTCTTTCTCTCTTGCCAACTTGCTACTCTGTAGTCCCTTTTTTGCGCTTTACTAAAGAACTCTTACTCTAACGTGAACAGTTGCAGTAATATTGTATCTCTTTGATACTGAGGGTGGTGTTCTAATCGAATTTCCACTCCCTATTGCTAGGCAGAATACAGTCAGCCGGAGTGCTTACTTTGTTAAAAACAAAAATGTATATAAAAATAATAATTATTCGTGCTGGGCCCACAGTTCTTCTTAAGTGTGCAACAGCTCTGCCAAGGGCGTGTGTTGCCAAATACCAAGGCTGCCTAGTCTTGATTTCATCAAAAGCCTCTTTCTTCTGCCACCTTACACTTTGTCTCTTTACCTCACTCTTGCAGGTTCTTTTTTACCAGTTGTTCTCCTTATGAAACTGATTTGCTAGTTTTATATCTGTTCTCTGTTCACACAGCTGCCTTTTTTGCTTTATAGGTGGGTCAGTCTAATGCTGCAAAGTAAATCTTGGCCCTCCAGAGTGAGTGTCGGTGCCCACCACCCGCACAGAATTAACAATGCAGGTTGGCCAAACCTATAGAATTTACAGTGGGCATTAACAAATGTAGTGTTACAGCAAACAAATGATGGACGGAATGCTGACAATGTACTGGGGTGAATGTATGACATTGTTCTGCATTGAGTCCATCAATTGTTCTTTTTGCATTTGTCCCCCCGAGTGGGATGGGTATGCTCAGACGTGGGTCCTGTGCTCTCCATGCCACTGGAGTCAAGCTATCCTGGCTGATGAGGACTGAAAGCCCGAAACCGGTCCTAGGATGCTTGTTTCCAGTCCAGTGAGGACCTGGCCTGGCAGTTCGGGCTGGACTGTTCCCATTAGGCGCATGGTCTAGACTGATTTGCATATGGCTGGGTCCAAACTGGAATGGCATGGTGTGCAAAAAATAGGGATTTAGGCCCAGATCTCTGTACTGGGGTGAATGTACGACATGTTCTGCATTCTGTCCATCAATTGTTGTTTTTGTATTAACAAATGTAGTGCATGAATTTTGAGGTAGTCTTCAATCTGAATAGGTCTGCATTGTATTGAACTTAGTGTCCATGAATAAATTGTTCCCGAGACACAAGTAGAGCCGCTCTTCCAAAGGACTATTTCATTCTTTAGTTAGTATTTCTTTCATATGAAATTCAACCCTCATACAATGCACAGATCAGTTTACGCGATTCGTGCCCTAACAAGATGAGACTTCATGAGGGCTGAAATAACTCCTATGTATAGGGCACATTCATAATTATGCAAATTATTAAAATATCATATTTCTGTATATTGACATTACAGTCTAGTGTCTAAAATGTACACCAGAAAAACTGCCAACTTGTATTGACACAGTACACTAATGCTGCAAGAAACCCTTATCAAGTCGTGATCATGTGTTTTGGGGTGTTCTTTGTTGTTTCCATTTATCTTATGTATTGAGAATTAACGTAAAGCATCTCATCATCTGTGAGGTGTAACATAACGTATGTCTAGTATGTGGCTTGGTGTATCATTTGATACAAACCTGATCTTCAAACCTATTTTTTCCAAGCATTATATCAACACCATCTTATTATCCTTGGTGTCACATGTTGAAAATATTTACTGTCCATTTTCTTTTTTTTTAATATACGAGTACAAATTGTATTTTTGGTGTTCTTATTGATACAGTTCAGAGTGATACACATTGTAACCAAAATGTAGTAATGTTGCCACCCTTTGAAATGATTCAGGCTCCATACAGGATCAGAGGCAGTCATCGAACTGTTCTCATCATGTGAACTGATGTAGTTAATGAGCCTGATGCACATTGCAACATCTTGGAATGAATCAGTACAGCACCAAAAACAGAAAAAATATCACTTTAGATTGATCTAGTTTGTGACTGTGATATGCATTACGCCATCTTAAGACAGCATATGCTCTCGACAAATGTCCCATTTAAAAACACCAGATTTAATAATTTAAGTACGAGACGGTTATCCAGCCATATATATATGCCTTGTAAGTATCTCCACAGAGTAATAATTTAACTTGTACATGACATTTGTGCATTTTTACATATGCTTTGTCGCCGGATGCATATTTTACATTGGTTAGATTGTATGGCTACTGATCTTCTAAAGAGTTGCACCATTTTCAAATCGATTCAGTGGTGTTCCATAATGTCATAGCAGCACAAGCCTGTTAACACCCGTAATATTGCTCAAAGTTATGAAGAAAAAAAATGAAATTCATTATATATGTATTGTCCTTTCTCAACTGCTCTGTTGATTAATCCATCTTGCTTTAGTTTGTTTCAAGTACAAATGTTCTGTTTGAGACTGTACAAGTTATTTTTGGGGATGTGGTCTTTTTGGAGGTAAATAAGATGATCTTCTGACTAAGAAAGAGGTCAATGGGGTAATGTGACGATCTGCTGTGCACTATGTGTTTCTGTTGTACCTGTATTGAGAGCTGTGTGAGTTTGTGGGGTGTTGTCTGAAGGTATCTTTCTGCTGTCTCTAAGCATTGGTTGATGGGTATGTAAGAAAATGTGAGATGTGTGTGGGGGGACTGTGCAGGAATGGCTGTATAAAATATTTTTTTCCTAACACAGTAAAAAATGTAAATACCTGTAAATGAACTGTACACATTCAGCAGTTAGGAAATCAAAGATTAAACACATTTTTGTGTAATTCTGAAGTGTGACAAACAAAGAGTTTAATAGGATCAGAACAAATAAAGACACTTTACTTGGTAATGCAGACATATTGCATATACACTAAAACACGATGCCCACACAGCAACATTTGTGTACAATATAGTTTTATCAGTAAAACTGTATGTTTTCCCAAATGTAATGACTATTTAAATAGAAAATGTGCTTGCAGATGGCAATTTGCTACCACACAGTGCTTTAGTGACATTAAAAAATCGCCCACCTCGAGTCCACTAAAGCTAGGTGGGTCAAGAAAGTTTGTTGTACTAAAAAGTGGGTGTGGTTCTAAAACGTTTGGGAAGCACTGGTCTAAATGATATTTTGGAAGTATTCCTCAGATACTATTAGGAGCTTTGTGAATATGTTCAATATGTGTCTATTTGGTAATTAGTGGTGATCCTCAAGAACCAGATACTGTCCGCTGACCAATGTCAAAAAAGTCCTTTTTAGACTTTGCTTCGCAGGAGGTTGAGATTGTGAGCAGGCAGTGCTTGCATTTGAAAGATGTCATGGACCAGAACGCTCTGCTATTGATAGTAAGTGAATGCAATGGGATACATATGGGTAGCTTTCTAAAAAGGAAATTATTGTAACGCTATAAGCGAAGATGGTCTGGCTTTCTTAGGTTAGCAAGGGGATTTAAAGTACATTTACACTAACTACGTATACAGAGCATAGGTGCATTAGTTGCATTGTGCAGATGCGGTGTTTGTCCTGCATGGCAAAGCCAGATGTCTTTACTAGGAATTGTTACAAATCTTACTAGTCAATTATTGGGTACGTTGCTGCATATCACATCTTTGGGGTAAGTAGTCCATGCCTTTGATGCAGATGGTCAAAATTCCCCAGGTGGCTGCCTGTGCTTCTGATGCACAATGCGAGCTCTTTTTGGAACACTGTGTGATTCTGGTACATTCAGATACATATTGCTGGGGGCCGGAAGAGCATGTCAGGGCAAGCAGAACCACAAATGTGTTTGCCCCAATGGTACTTTGATCTCTTGTCCCTTGCTGACTGGTGTGGATGTGAAGATCTTGAGTCATCCTAGGCAGCGCCATTGGTCTCCGGTCTTGACGGTATTCCTTGCTTTGGGCTGTGGTTTTCACATCAGGCGCTTAAGCGGCTGGGCCTCGGTCCTTAGGGCGGGTTAGGGAGGCTCTCAGAAAGCATATCAGGCCTTCAACTTCTCTCTTCGGGTCCTTCAGCGCTACACGCGTCCCTGCAGTATTTCTAGTCTAGTCCTAGCTTGCGATACTAGGACAGCAAATGTTCCTGTGCCTGGTGCAATTGCTCTCTGACTGGACACAGATCTTTTGCTGCAGGTAAAGGTGCACACATTTCCCTGCCTCAGTTTGCTAGATTTATTCTTACTGAGAGCAGCTGTTGAGAAAGGGGGTCACCCAGCCACTTGGTACAAGCACCACACTGGAACTGTTGGGGATCCATTCACGTTAAACCACATCCTGCTCAAACTGTAGTTTGAAATCTTAGAAACTAACATTCTGTGTTTTTATCTATTGTCCCATGGTGAAAGGAAACACCCCATAATAACTCTATGCTTAGTGGATGCCATTTACAGTTTTCCAGCCAATCAGGTTCCTGTTACTTGGCTGCAGCCCCCTTCTTCCAGAGCTGACTGTACTGCGTTGGATGGGTGCTCCGCATACCTCCTTTGCCTTGGACTCACTTTACTTCAGCCACACACATTCTTTTGATAAGGCTACGTAACCTTCCGGGACACAAGACTGACTTACACAAATGAGTCTGAACCAATGGAGCAAGAAGAAAATGCCCACCTTTGCTCCGTTGACAGTTTATCAATTACAGCTTGCCATACAACAATCAGAATACAATGACTAGGGACATTCAGGGGTACAGGGAACCTGCTATATCTGTGTTTGAGCTGATAATTATGGCAGACCACTTGCAAGTGCTTATAGTCTTATGTACGCCCCACACATGCACTTTAACACACTCCACAATTGGACGTTGGGGTGGGTGCCCTGTACTTCACAATCCCATCAGCTGGCATCCCCCATTGAGTGTGCCATGTCCAGAGCATGGAGAAGATAGTCACCCATGCTAAGAAGAATACCACTTTAGAGGGACCCCATTCTCAGCAGAATTGTGTGGTCTGCAGAAGAGCACCTCACTCTGACATTTCATGTAGAGGCTGCTGGAGACTCCCACACGTTTTCAGGGTAGGAAATGTACTGAGTATGAAAGAAAATTATTAATCGGGAACATGGTTGCACAGTGCCAGAGACTTTCGACGTTACAGAGCATGGTGGACTGTGCCTGAAAACCTAGGAGCCACGTGTGAGTATACCGAGGATGTGTGGGGAGATATTGGGGTATCTGATGGTTTTAGGTTACATACTTTGTGGGCAGTAAGAGGTTTGATGTGAGCTACACAAGTGGCTGTTGGCAGGCCCGGACTGGCCTTTGCGGGCACCGGACAATCTCCCGGTGCACCGCAAGGGTGGGGGCCGGTTTTGGGCCCCTGGGGGCTGTTTTTGTTACAGGGCCGTTTTTGCAGCATAACTACAAAATCGGCCCTGTAACAAAATCGGCTGAAAACCGGCCCCAGCAAAGAGCACTTTGCCAGGGCCGGTTTTGGTTCCCAGTCCGGCCCTGGCTGTTGGGATTCTGACAAGGAGGGCAGTTTTGGAATTTTTTGGGGTGAAACATTTTTCTGTTAGGAGTTTATAAAGGCTGGTGGGGGCTTTGCAAACATCCGTTAGAGCCACACTGGGAAGTGTTATGAACTACATGAGGGTGTATTAGAACGCTGTACCACACAAGGACCCAGTAACATGAACTAGCAGGTTACGAAAGTCCGTTCGGTACTATATGATGATTAGTTGTGAGACACAGGAGGTTAGTTTGGTGTCCTTGTAAGACTTTGTGGACTTTTTGAGCGGCGACTGTGGGTCTGGTGGCTTAATGCGCCCACTGCAGGGGCCTGTGTTCGACCTCATTGTCACAGGTTCAAATCCCGGTGGGTCTTCTCAGTCTTTCATCCTTCTGAGGTTGATAAAATCAGTACCATTGAGTTGGGTACCAATAAACATCCATTATTCAGCGCCAAGATACCCTTGAGTGAACGTGCGCTTTACAAATGCACACGTTTGTTATGTTGAGCTTCCATTGAAATTTGCCACCTAGAAGAACCTACAATACAAACATATTTGCTGAGCAGCAGGCACCGGTACCAGTTAAGGAAATACGTAAGCAAGTTAGCACAGTCTTTCGATCTCACCCTTCATAAATCACAACTCCTTCACCGACACACACACAAATGACCGCACATCCCCACAAAACCCAACCATACTATGTCAGCAATGTAAACTTTTCTAAATCCTCCTCCTAGCTAACGAAATGAGCTGAAACGCTCTAATGCTACACTGTTTGATATAGAAATCCTGATTAACAATAACAGCATTGTGGTGGGCTTTTGAGGCCGGCTGGCGTAAGTAGGAGCTCAGAGACTCTGCAGGCTTACACCGACTGCGCTGCGAGGCCTTTCGGAGCCATGAGGCGGCACGCACCCAGGCCCCGCCCACTCTGCTCCCTGGAGGCTCTCTGCGAGCCTCACCGACCGACGCACGCACGCACGTTCTCACGTTCCATAGAGGCGCGCGACACTCTTCCTATAGGCCTCCGTGGGTAGGCCGCAGCCTCGTCCTCAAGTTCCGTAGGGCCATCTGCAGGAAACGTGGGTCTCCGTGAAGGCCCGTATCCAGGCCCCTTCCCTAATCCGTGTTTCTGTAGAGTGCAATGACTCTTTCCTCAGCCCCTTCACCGGAGACCTCTCTGCCCCGCCCTCCGCAGCCTCCTGAGGCGGTGACTCATGAGGCAGCAGTGAGGCCTCGGCCACGCGGTTCAACCGGTCCCGGCTGCAGCGTTTAATGTGGTTTACGCGGAGCTCCTGCCGCGCTCGCCCTTCTGACAGTGCAAGGAGGCGAGGGGGCAGCAGGCCGACGTCTTCAGAGTTGCTTCTCTTAACTTTCACCTGGATCTGTGTTTCTGCCTTCCCTCTCTCTTTATTCTCAATAGTTCCTGCTGTCTCTGCTCTTATCGTCGTGTTAAACTCATTCTGTCAGTGTCTCTGTTTGGGAGTACTAAGTCTTTCTCCATCATTCTAACCAAAATTCCTTTGCTTTTCGCTCTCTCTGAGGTCTTCATCGTGTCTTCTAGCCCTTACTGCTGCTGAGCTGTTGTTACGACCTTTTCTACACACTACAATCCAGTCCTGCTCTCCCTCTCTTCCCTGAGTGAATGAAAGAACTTGGTAATGGCATTAACACCCTACTTGGGCATCCTCAAGATTCCAGTTGGTCTCCTTCCCAGCTCACCTCCAACAGGTCTGCTCCTTAATCCCCCCCCCCCCTTCCAAGGCCTAGCATTCAGCTGCCCCTACAACTTGCGGCTGGATCACAGCGCTCCCCGCTATTTTACTCGTATCCTTAGACCATCCTTCCTTTCTGTCTCTCCAGTCTGGATTCCACAAAACGGTTTGGATTGGCAAGGCCCTGAAAATACATCTACCCTGAGAGTCTTGGAACTAGCAGTGGAGAGAAACCCAACATGGCAGAAGAGTTAATGAAAGGAAAAGGAGTAAAGGAAGGAGCGATGTTTGGCTAGGAGTCTTTTGAGGAGCAATTTGCGGGACCAAAAAAAGCTGAAGGGCCAAGGACTTGCTTCCAAGATCCCCTCGTCTACACCGAGATACTATTAAAAGTCGGTGTGCCTATTATTAAGTGAAATGCGGAAAAGCTCTCTGTACACAAAATTGGAAATTGCACAAGAAGATTACACTCATGTCACAAAAATATCTGTGGCCTACTTGCGTTCCCCCTTCTGCTTTCATTTAGTTTCTTCCCTTTTGTATTTTCTTTTTAAGTTTTTCTTGCTCTTCTGTATGACCCTTACTTGCATATCTTTGCTCTGCTTTAATTTTTGCTTTTTCAGGCCGACATTATTGTTGTTTTTATTCCTCTCCTACAGCCCAAACCCTCTCTTACTTTCTTGTTCCTACTTCTCTCCCCCGTACCCTGATCTGTACCTCACTTCTTTACCCCTTATGTCTATCTCGGTTTGTTTGAGGGTAACTACCTCCTTCATACAGAATTCAGGTGAACTTTTTGAATTCAGAACATAGTAACGCAATTACTTTGAAACAATACAATTGAATAAATGAATTTGAATTGTCCGTTAGTACACTGAGAAGGCAAAAAGCAGTTGAAACCATAAATTCGAAGTTCCCAAATTATTTCCTCCATTAGTATTTTTCTTTGGTCTTGCACATTTATTTCCTTGGGATGCTTTAGTGCCATTCCTTCTTTTGTGTGTTTGCAACTTTTTAAATCACCTTCCCATGCTTTTTTGCTCTTGCCTATAGCTGTCTGTTGTTTAAAAGACCTACTGTGGGCCATACCAAAACATAAAGTCTGGTTTGGGAAAACCAACTGTTTACCATTGCTTGGCTTTCTTGTCAATCTCATTTGCTTGTTTCTTACCTAATGGCTTTCTTTCATCTTTTTGTGTTTGTCCCTCTGTTGAGCATGGCTTTTTGACCATCTTTTGATTGGATGATTGGTATAATTGTTCTTCTCAAATTCAAGGATCTTTCTTTTGCTTTCGGCTCTCCATCGCGCAAGAAATCACTGTCCACCACTTCTTTCAAGAGCAAGAAAGGCCACTTTATTTAAGACAGGTGTGTAAATCAATATCTGTTGAACACATTAATTTATTCAATAAGTTCCAATCTTCACAGCATGACTAAACATCCCTACCTAGGAGTAACCCCCCCACCAAGTTAAACCTAACTAAAACCATAACAACTAACTCTTGAAGAATACCCCCTGATTTTTCCAATAAACTGCCCTTTCAGGATGGACCAACCCGCTCCAGGCTTCCCACCCCCACTAAAAAAAACCGCCACCCAGGAAAACCTTTAGAGTTTTCCTGCCCCACTCAAAGACAAGGATGAAGGGGAGGGGAACACCACAATTGCACTTCCAGTACCTTAGCTATCAAGTCACGCAATTCTAAAAGATAAAATGAAAGGCCCAATTGGGACAGGTGAACACCATCCTCACAAAATAAATGTGTCTCAGAAACTTGCAAATGATGGTGAGCCAAACTGTAGATGCATAAATGTTTACAAAACAGTCTCATAGCACGATTCACTTTTTTCCGGGCTTTCTCCATGGCTGAATAATTCCGCGCCCCAGTCCATTGTAAGCGTGGCACGAACTCCGTCCAGACCACCATGGTGCTCACCCAGGCGGTCTTGATGACGTCGAGATCCAGTTTCATCAACTTGAGCAAAGACAAACCGGATAAAGAGACTAAATCGTTTTCTCCCAGGTGCAGCACCAGTAAATCAGGCGGGCCCCCCCAACCCCCCGAAACCAGAGCAGACAAGGCAGGAAAAAGGCCACCCCAACGCATGCCCCCTGTACCATGCCAGGAAACCTCATGTGTCAGACTGCTGAGACCCAGAGATCTGCCACAAAGCTGACCTGCAGCAGCGACGGCAGCCCGTTTAACAAAAGAATGGCCACGAATCCACACCCTCCGTTTTGCTCCAGCCACCGCATGCCAAGGACCTAGGAGAAAAACAAATGTTAGGGCAAAACAAAGGCGAGCTATTTTCTTACATACTTCTCACAACATCTCGATCGCCAACGCCCAATGCGGCGAATTTGGGACCAATCCCACCCCAACCTGGCGGCCTCCGTCGCCGCCCCAATCCGGAAGGAATGAGTACCAAATTGAGAAGGATCCCGCCCCAGACCCAACATGACCTTTCGAAGAACAGCCAACAACTGAGAAACAACAAGTGGACTGCCATCAGCATGACAAAAAATTACTCCCGGTGCAAAACGAGGGGATGTCAGAAAAACCTCCCATTCCCCTACAGGGCAGCAAGAAGCCACACTGCTCCGCCCCAAAAAGACCCACTTACCCCTCCCCAACTGATCAGTCTTGGACATGCGCAACCACAGGCGGACCCTGTCATGCTCCACCACCACCTCACTGCTAGTCATACCCACCCTATCACGCAAACCCAGCAGCTCAGAAGCCCGAAACGCCCCAAAAAATAACCACACAAAACACAAACGAAATTTCTGACACTCAAATGCATCATAACAGCACACATCCAATTGGGATAACAGCAGTTGAAGCAAATCAAAAGTCATCGGCTGCCGCAGCTTCTGAGCACCAGCTTGAAACCTACCCAAACCTTTCAAAACTTTCCGAACCAACACCCCCCCCAACAGGATCCCTCCCCCACCAAAGCTGACCGTAAAAGGATACCCCGGCCAGCTTACCCCAAATGGTCGTGTGGGAGAGGCCTTTGTCCGCCAAATGCAAAACAAAATGCAACAAAAATTGTTCATCAGACAAAACAGCCCGTGCCGGACCTACCAACTCCTCACCAAACTGCAAAAATTCCTGCCAAGCCTTCCAATAACTCCGACGGGTGGAGGCAGCCACTGAATTCTCAACCAACTGTTGGACTCTCAATCCCCCAAGGCCCATACGTACTGTGGGATCGCAGTCTGTTCTAGATCCGCCCCAGGAGCCAGTCTGCGGAATTCCAACCACTGAAATCGAGATCAAGCATCAGCGATACAATTAGTGGCTCCTGGAACATGTCTAGCTTTAAAGACAATATTCAGCTGTAAGCACCGCAACATGAAAGCACGCAACAGTTTCAACCCACGCAAATCCCGTGCCCTCTGCTTGTTAACGAGGTCAACCACTGCCATATTGTCCATGTGGAACAACACAGAACGATTCTGGAACTCATCCCCCCAGATGTACAGAGCTGCCAGTAAAGGGAACAATTCCAAAAACGCTATGCTGCGACCTTGCTCCCGCCAATGCACCGGCCAGCCAGCCGCGCACCAACGCCCTTCCCAAAAGATGCCGAAGCCGTTAGCTCCAGATGCATCCGTGAAAAGCTGCACCTGCCAGACGATGTCCTCGTCCGCAAAAAACAAGGACACGCCGTTAAAATCCTGGAGGAAGCTCAGCCAGATACCCAAATCGGCTCGGACCGCTGTGGTAATGCGCACCCGATGATGAGGAAGGCTGGCGCCAGACAGAGACAGGCCCAGACGTCTACAAAACGTCCTACCCGCCCGAACCACTCGACACGCAAAATTCAAGTACCCCAAAAGCTTCTGAACCTTCCGAAGTTCCAATTTGCGTTCGCCCAACACCAACCTGATGAAATCAGATATCTCCCGCACCTTATCAGCAGGCAAGCGCGCCATCATAGCCTGGGTATCGATCTCAATCCCCAAAAAGGTCAAAGATGTACACGGTCCCTCAGTCTTATCCGGCGCCAAAGGGACACCCAGCTCCGTGGACATAGCTTGGAAGATCTCTAATGCCAACTGACACTGCCCAGACTGACCCTTACCAATGAAAAGGAAGTCATCCAGATAATGACAAACCAAAGCGTGGCCACTGATGAAAGTGAAGCGCCACTGCAGAAAGGTACTGAATGTTTCGAATAGGGCACAGGACACCGAGCAGCCCATTGGCAAAACCTTATCCACATAGAAACATCCCCCAAAGTGCATGCCCAAGAGACTAAAATCCCAGGGATGAATGGGCAGAAGCCGAAAGGCCGATTGAATGTCACTCTTCGCCAGCAAGGCACCAGGACCCGCTGTGCGAACCAGCCGCAAGGCGTCATCTACAGAAGCATAGTTCACACTAGAATCTGCCGGGTCAATGAAATCGTTGATAGAGGAACCCTCCGGCCAAGACAGATGGTGTATGAGCCGAAACTCCCCAGCCGCCTTTTTGGGGACAACTCCCAGAGGAGAGATTATCAAATCAGGGAGAGGGCAGCTAAGAAAAGGACCAGCAATCCTGCCCGCCGCAAGCTCTGCATCCAACTTCCTCTGTACAACCTGGGGGCACTCTTTAGCGGACTTTAGGTTATCAGACCACCTTCCCAATCGCGGACCCTGGTACCCAATCCGGAAACCGACTCTGAAACCCCAGGATAAAGTCTTGGCAGCCTCGAAATCAGGATAGTCCACCAACCACAAGTCAAGTACCTCAAGCTTAATAGGAGTAGGAGCCCTTAGATACAAAGTGCGAAGTTTGCCCCCTGCCCCCAGGACCCCTCCCTTGGTCTCCAAAACGCTGTCCTGGGAAACATTGGGTGAGGGCATGTTGCCCCCGCACTGTGCACACTCATGTTTGTATCTGCATGCCGGCCTGGTACAAGAACCCCTGTTAAAGTGCCAGCACGCCCCAGAAGTGGAGGACTGCCCTCTGCCCCAACCCCCGCCCCAGAATGAGCGGGACGAAATTGAAAGGGCCGATACTGCACCGGCAGGCCGCTAGCCGTGTGGGTCGTAGCAGGCGGGTGAGCAGACGCCATCCACTGGAGCCACAACTCCGCATCCACCTCACCCCAGGAACGCTCAGGGAACGCACTCATCCGAGCCCGGAACTCCTCGTCGTAAGACAGCCAGGCAAAACCTCCAAAATAACTATAGGCCTTACGGATGACATCAGCATATTTAAACATGTCAACCGCCTTACTCGGATGATGCTGGCAATAAACACTAGCATAAATTAAGAAAGCTGACGTCCAGTTCTCAATAGACTTCGGGACTCGAGGCCGCCGAGCCAACTCCAATTCCTCCTCTTTAGACCCTTCCTTAGCTTGCACATCTCGATGGAGGAGCCTAAACACATCAACAAATTCGCCACTCCAGATTTGAGATTTAGTTTTTTCAGACAGATGAGACCCTAAAGGCATCCCCACTCCAGAATAAGGCAATCTCTTGGGAAGGATACTATCCTCCGCAACTGGTTGCATAGGAGTCGCTGAGTCCCCTAACCGCACAGGCCCACTGGCGGAAACGTCCCCTGCAATATGAACATTCAAACCCGCCTGCCGCTCAAGCAGCGGTGCCAGAGCGACTCGCTCCTCAATAACCCCATCACCCGTACCAATCGATCTGGTACGCTTAGCCGGGAGACTCTCCCCTGGGTTCCAAGCAGACCACCAACCGTCCTTACCTCTTGGCAACTGGGCCAACTTCTGATGAAAAGCCACACGGTCCCCTTGAGGTGGTCGACTCCCCGCAGCCTCACGTACCGCTGCGTGGTCCGCACATGACTCCTGCAAGATACGAGAAACAGGGAATTGCCCCACCCCACCCTGATGGGCCCGTGCTGCCAAAAGCCCAACATCCTTCTCCCTTAATTCCCCTTCTTCCAAATCATCCTCCTGTACGTCCAACTGTAGCACATCACCAGAAAATGAATCTTGTGCACTGCCACTTGGCAGAGCCCCATCACCAACTCCCCCATCGTAATACTGCCAGTCAATGTCATTAGAGCGCACTGTGCGCAAAGCTGCAGAAGAGAGATCCGCTCCAGATAACTCTCCCGTGACCCCACCACAGGAAACAGCCGTAGGGACAGTCCGCAAGCCCTTCGAACCAGCCAACAGCCGCCCAGCTGGAGCTGCAACTGGAAAAACATAGCCGCTCAAGCCAGACTGAGATGAACCAGCGAGAATGCCCCCCCCAGCGGAGCCAAGGGGAACACCCACAGAAGAGCCAGAAACAGGCACAAACCCTGGGTCACCACCTAAGCTGCCCGCCAAACCACCCTGCAATGCACCGGGCACCCCACGAGAGACTGGGAAAAGCACCGGGTTGGATGGCGAGTGCGCCCCCCAGGGCCCATACCCAACACACCAGCACCCTGGGACTGCGGCAAACCAGAAGGGGACCCAACCAAACCAGGAACCGAGGCCCTGGGAACCAGAGGGAGGGGGGGGGTGGATGACATGTCACTTGGGAGAAACACCTCATTGGCAGAAGGGGCCCGACACTGAAAACCCAGGCAGCGCAGAGGAAGGATCCCCAATATCCAAGCAGCCCTGTACCACACCACTGGGCAAAGGAGGAGGGGCATGCCCCAACATAGGGGTGGCCGGGGGCAAAAGGTAACACTGCCCATTAATCATGAGGTAGGGGGAAGCACCATCAGGCACAGCCCGCAAGGGAACAGGGGGACCCCCCTGCACAGGGGCAGCAAAGGGGGCCTGGGGGAGGCTCTGTGAGTCGAGGCTCCTCCCCCTTTTAGCCCTGGCACACACAGAAGACTTCCCAGATTTCCCAGAAGGGGGCCCGCCTCCCCGCTGCACAGGCCTTCCCACAGAACGTCCCGCCTCCCACCGGGCGCCCCTCGCAAGCCAGCAGCCCCAGTGGGGGCCAAACATACCTGCTGTTGGGCGCCCGATGAAACCAGTGGGGGCGCCAAGGCCGCGGGACCCGGAGCTGCCACCGGTGAAACCGCCGGCATAGCCGCAGCGCCGTCCTCCTCCTCCTCCGGGCATGGGGAAAGACAGGCATACACCGCCCTCGACACGCCTTCAGCCGCCTTGCGAGAGGGGCGGGCCAACCCCACCCACGCCTCCGCCGGCACTCCGGGACGAAGCAAGTCCTCGCGTCCCGCTGCACAGAGGGTGTGCACCGCCCGACGGACCTCCGCCGCCTCGTCCATAGCCCCGACAGTAACAGGTAGGCAGCAGGCAAACGAACCTCCCTTCACTGCCTCCCACTACGCACTTCCTTTCCGCCCGCCTCTAGCCCCATTTAACACCTCCCCTCCAATCACCCACACCTGCCCTGTCCAGCTCGTGCATGCGCGAACGAACCCAGGGAGAGACCGGCTCGCGCCCGGCTCTCCCTGGGTCCCCCCTTATAATTCATGTGGTTTCTTGCTTTTCCTCATGCTGCTTTCCCACAAATATCGAATTGACTCCCCCACCCGCTCTTCCACTGCTTCCACATCCTTTGCTCGTCACCTGCTATTTGCCACTAGACCTCTCCTTTATTAAAAAAGCTTTTTTATTACTTTAAATCCTGTGAAACAGGTAGATATCCCAAAGCCCATCAGCTCCACTTTGTTCCCTCAAGCACCATCCATAGTCAATAGGCCTTTAAGGTAATATGTGTGACACTTGTGCCGTTCATGGTGAACATATTGTATTCTGTACTTACTTTAAGGGACTTTTGGTTAGCCTTCCTAAGTCAGAACCTTTATTTGCTCTTGTACCTTCAGGCATTATCTTGGGACATTGTCCATCACATCTTTGATGCTGCAGAATATGTTAGGGTCACTTTTTTAGGTATCGCCAGCAACAGCACTAGCGCATGTGCTCCCACTTGCAAAAGATTTTGTATACAACAAGGGAGTTGGAGTAATTCCAAAATGGAGACCTATTGGCTCTAAGTGACCGCACTGGCATTAAAAAAAAAAAAATGCAATAGCACTCAAGCTTCTAATGGGCCTACTGTCCTGAAACCATAAACCTAAGTGAAAAACAATATACAAAAGTAAGCACTTAGGAAGTCCATTGTTTTTACTGAAAGTTCACTGTGATTAAGTGAACTTTCAGTAAAAATACTGGACTTCCGAAGCATTCCCTTTTGTATATTGTTTTTCAAAAAGGAGCTTGGACCCTAACCATTTCTTACAATTGGTTGTCTTCATTGTCGCTCTTGTTTGCTGCCTCCTATTTGGCCTGCGCCTGCCTTATTCACTGCCTCTTCCTTCGTGTGGAGCATGAACCAAGTACTGATTGATTTCTTTATCGGTGCTTTGAGCATGAACCAAGTACTGATTGATTTCTTTATCGGTGCCCTTACACTGGCCGCGTTCGTGTTGAGGTCGATATGTTTTCCACCCTCTCCCTCTGTTGCTTGTTGCGGTCGTCTCACTTGCCCTGTTGTTTGTTTCTTTTTTTTGATAATCTCCATGATAGTGCATGTTTTAGCCATCTGTCTCCCTTGTATGTTTCCCTAACCCCCATGTCGCTCACAAGCACATTGTGCTTCTGTCCAAACTTCACTTTATTGCCTAGCTCTTACTTTTATGCCCCCGACCTTCACCTGTTTTGCTCTCTCTCATGCATCTGTTTTTAGGATATAAACCACAAACTGTGCCAAAGGCCATTGGAGCACTTTCTGTGAGCACAGATTACATTACACAAAGTCAGATTCA
The DNA here is from genome assembly GCF_964261635.1 of Lissotriton helveticus. Lineage (NCBI taxonomy): Eukaryota > Metazoa > Chordata > Amphibia > Caudata > Salamandridae > Lissotriton > Lissotriton helveticus. Next base: position 648,461,254 of record NC_136070.1, read on the forward strand.
TTTATTAGGCACAGGGAGATTAAGAGATGTGCCCAGCATCACGGATGTAGAGTTGATGCCAAGACTCGACCCTGGTTCCCTACTTCCAATGTTGGCAGCCATTGCCGTAACACTATGTCCTTCAGTCACTCCTCTCTTTTTACAGCATAGATTAACTGAATGTCTCTTTAATGGGCGTGCAAGACTCACGCCTTTCATATTCTCAATGCACAAGTATTTTTATTTGGTAAAGATTGATAAAATGGCACACCATTTACCTAAATTAGTTGGATGCATTACGGCAATCAGACAGTCTTTAGCTTGCTTTGAGTGTTAGAGAGGTTTCTGATGCAGTCAAAAATGTTCTTTGTGAAAGAGTTCCACTGATTCTTGTCACTAGGTTTGTGTGGATCTATCTATTCTAAACCTTAAAACAAATTATCCACGTTTTCGCCTAGGGCTGGGTTCCCTGGCCTTTCATCACCACTCCAACCCTAAAAATTAGCTAAAACTAATTACATGTGTGTTTGCATGAGTGAACGTGTAAGCAATAGGAAGCGGTGGCGCGGAAGGTAGAGGGCCCAGCAACTAGATCCTGCAGAAAGGAGCCTGAATGGATTGATGCAGGCAGTAAGGAGGAATTTGATACTGAAGCTCTTGCAAAAGTAGATGCAGGTCTGTCTGCACGTTTATTTACTGATCCATTTGGATTCATAGTCATTTATAACTCAAACTAGCACAGCTTTTATGTACAGTCAGAATTCAGTTTTGATGGCTAGTTTGCTTGTTTTGTAGTCTAATGTAAAGCTTAACTCATGGGGAATTAAGTATTGTATGATGCCTACTAGTTACTGTAGGGATACATAGCAAAGGTGCACGGGCGCCATTTACCTTTTGAATACATTTGATGCTCCTGGAACTGTCCTTGCTACACCTGGTCTCAGTGGGCCATGAATGTAGTTTTAGAAATATAAAGTTAATATGGCCTTTACCATACTTTACTATACAATAACCGGTCTTACCATAATATACAATAACTATACAATGACCCCCCACATCATTACATTACATACCATACCATACAATGAAAGGCCATACCATGCTATCCATACCATACCTTGACACCTCATACTGTACAATGACAGTTCATACCATTATAATACTATACTTGATTATACCATACAATACCATACCCTGATAGGTCACACCATATCATACTTTAGAATGACAGGCCACACAATCCCATCCAATGCAATACCATACCATGACAGGTAATCCCATATCATACTACAGAACATGGGTCTCCAACCTTTTCTATAGTGAGAGCTACTTTTGATCATTGAAAATCATTGTGTGCTACAGAAGGCTCAATCATCATGATTGAGCGAACACGCTAATCCTGAACGGGGGCACCGGAGAAAAAAAATTATCGAGGCGAAAGCCAAACTTAACCAAAGTGTGAAGTGGAGTCCATTGGACATAATAGAGTGGACATTATAACAGAAGACCCCCGTAGAACCCCTATGCGGGTTGGAATGATCACCGCATACTAATAAAAGAAAACGGATTTGAAAATAGCCTTGAAAAAGTCGTTGGGTTATACTCCCGGTCACGACGAAACACGTGTCGGCTGTGTGGAGAACGTGCAACATTCAAGAATAAAATTGAATACCTGTATTACCAAGGACTACATATTGTAATTGTGTCAATTGAGGTGGCAACACCAATATAGAACTATATTGTGATATACGTGTGCTAAGGAGTCTGTTTCAACTTAAAATAATGGCTGTATTTTTCACTTATTAATACAGCACTGTATTGAGAAAATGAAACTGAAGCGTTCGTTTTGTTTATGTGGATTCCATAAAACCGAACATATGAATTTTCTCCCCTTTCCAAGTGTCACATTTACAAACACCAGTCAGTGGCCTGTAGACATGGTGCCATATTTATAACAGAAAAATACAGTTGTTTTAATGGGAGGAATTTTAAGTGAATATACATGCTTCATTAAAACATTGAACTGTATTTTGCTTAATTGAAAGTGAAGAAAGACAGTAACACCTAATGTTTCAGATAAATAGTTTTCTTCACTTTTTAAATTTCTCCCATTTGAAACAATTTGCTTTTTTTCTGTTATAAATATGGCAGTGTCTACCGGCCTAAATATGGCACGGTGTCTACTGGCCACTGGGAGCAAAAGGCCTGCTGCTTGTACATGTAACACTTTTGAATGAGAGAAAATGAAAATGAAGAGTTCATAATTAATGTAACTTTTGGTTTTATTCTTCTTACATTTAAAAGGATTCAGAAACCTTATTTTGTTCTCACCCTCCAACATTGAGTTGGTAAATACTTTTATTTAAGAGTTAAATACTTCAGTGCTTCAGTTCTTCTCCTCTGTGACTCAGTCTGACCCATAAATCTCAGTGAACACTGCTCATTATCATGCTCTGCTATCTGCAGCCTGATGATAATAATGTAAAGCAAACACAGCCTTGCCTTAACCTTAAAAGAAGAACGTGACCCTGTTATTTAAAAATGAACTCAAGGCTGTGAACTACTCTGAAGGTGCCTGGGAGATATTGGTAGCTTGCGATCCACTGGTTGGCGACACCTGCCATACCATACCTGACATTCCATGCCATGTCATCTCATACCACACCATACTATACAATGACAGGCCATACCATACCATACTATAGAATGACAGGCCATACCATACAACTAAAAAACATTAAAAAAGCCAGTAGATCTCGCTTTGGTGAGACCTATTGGCTTTGCTAGTGTTTGTTTTTATGGGTTGTTTTTGTGTGTCTTTTTGCCTTCGAGGGAATCGAATGTCAGCTATTTTATGTCTGAAATCAGTCTACGAGTGGGCCAGTAGCATTGGGGATCAAGTGCTGACAATAAACCTATGAAAAATGCACTCTACAGAGAAAAAAAACTTCTGTTTTACCACATTCATTTTTCACATGCTTGTGTCTGTGCTTCAGCGTTTATAGGCACACCTGATTCACACGCCATACAAACATACTGGCTTTGTTGGTGAACATTTAGCTGGTTTACTATAGGTGCACTCATTTTACTTCCCTGTATATATGTAACTTCAGAAAACGTAATTGCCACCAATTGGATAGATTTTTCTCATAAATTTATATCCGATTTTTTATTTTATTTCAAACATATCTCTGTTTTTCTTATGTGCTCATTTCCTATTTTAATCTACCGCCCTTGCCCATGCGGTCATCACAACCACCTTCCCTCTAATCCTAATGCGTATTCACCCCTTAGCTTTCCTCTTTCCCTTGACCTGTTCTCCACATCCCAGAGTGCTCCATGTTACTCTCTTCTCAGTCTCTCCATCGAGACTCCTTGACGTTGTCACCCCATGTGTGACCCTCGATTTCTGGGGTTCCCCCTTTCTCTGAGATTGCCCCTATGTTGACCCCTGAGCCCTCCACTCTCCCACCGCTCATTCAGTTTATCTCCACATCTGTTCTTTTCTCCGGGCCTCTACTTTCTCCTTTTTGAGATCCCTCCCTCTGGGCTGAAAGTCTAGGTGCAGAGCACTCCCCAATCTCTTGTGCAAAGTCCAAAAATAAACTCTACGCTCCTGCTTGTAACTTGTGGCTCCTCACTACTCACTCATGTCTGTCTGTCTGTCTATCTATCTATCTTTCTCCTTGTCTCTTTCTGTGTCTTTGCCAGGCGATCTCTCAATGTATTTATATAGAGCAGACTCCATCAGCCCATAGGGGTTCTCATAGCTCTTTACAATTTTCAGCCACATGTCACAAGTGTTTGCAATATAGTCTGGGTTCTAGTACAGGGACAAGTCTGAACAACTGGAAATTGTTACCCAAATCAGGCCAGCACTCCATAAATATGACAATGTTAAGCAGTGATACCAGGTACTGCTCGAAGTTAAATATACAAAGAACCGTTCTGAAATTAAAGTCAGCAAAGCATTACATTAAACTGCATTCCTCGTAAAAACACCATTTCCTAATGTGTATCTTAATGGAATAGTTTAAGAAAAATGCTATCACGTCGCTAGAGAGTAAATGCATGCAGGGAAGTGAATGTGAACGTATGTAGCAGAAGATGAGAGCCTTATGAGATTCAGTCAGTCCTGTTAGGAACAAATCTCTCGGGTAAGTTGGCGGGAAAGAGAAGGGGAGGGCGAAAGGAAGCAAGAGGAAATGATGTCGAAGATGAGGAGTAAATTATGGAATGTGCCATATAGCAAAATATACTAGCTCAGATTGGCCAGAGCATGGAGGAAGCGGAGTCCTAATCGACTAATGGCACAACATTGTTATGTTGGTTTTTGGATCCTGAACATTGGCCAGATAGATCGAAAGCCCTACGTGGGTTGTAACATCCAACAGCCTCACTATCTAACATGGAGCTCAACTTAGCAGCAAAGTAGGTCACATCCTCTGAGGTGGATCCTCAGGACCATTTTACAGCTATCTTTTGGGTTCTCTTGACTAAGATTCTCTTAGAGAGCATCCAACACCATTTATATGACTGTTAAAACTCTTTTTATTGGACACAGACTACCGGCCAGCAAAACACGTTCTATATAACACAGTACTCGATCCATATGAGCTAACGATAGCTAGAATGGCCAAGCGTGGAGCAGAAGAGTACTTCTAAAGATTTAGGAAGTGACAGTGAATGCTAGGATTGCCCCTGACCCTAGACTGCACAGCAATTTGCTTTGCCTGCATTGTGGCAGGAGAGACTATTAAAGTTTCTCAATTTGCATAACCCTTATTGTCCAGGATAGGTTTGCAGAACTATGTACTCTTCTATTAGGTTGCACAGCATCAAAAGCAATAGAGGTAGGACAAGAGCGTCTAGCAAGGGAACGAGAGACCGCCACAGGGTGGGGTTACACCCGAGAGCTGTAACTGCCGAGGGGGAAAGAGCAGATCTGATAGAATTGCTCCTAATTGACACTTTTCTCCACCTACAAACAATCCGTAGCGTCTGGCAACATTAAAATATGGTGGGTGGGACACGTGCCCAATAAACTCATCATATATGTTGCACGGAGCCACGTCCGGTGTCTCTCACCTCGGTGGTGACTCCAGCAGAAAAGGGAAGGACTTCCACCCTTGTGCAACATGATTCCAACCAATCCTGGAGCTGCAAAGCAACTTCAGGTTTGGTTGGAGCAGGCTAACCCAGTGCTCATTTTGCAGCTAGGAGCCTGTGGCTGAAATCTATCGGCTGTTTCTCAGCGCTGGGATTGTGCAGGCTGAAGTGCACATGCCAGATTGGCTGGATGTTGGCAGCCACCAATCTGGCATGCAAACTGGCAGGGACTCCAGTAACGGTGCAATTGTACGAGGGTAAGGAGCGGGGGCTGATTCGTGCACTTATATATTACTGCAGCCCCTGTCAGTGCGCATGTCAGATTGGTCGGCTGCCTTTAGGATGCCACCTGCATGCACACTGGCTGGGGCTGCAGTAACAGTGCAACTGCACGAGGGTAAGGAGCAGGGGCTGATTCGTGCAATTGCACTATTACTGCAGCCCCTGTCAGTGCGCATATCAGATTGGTTGGCTGCCTAAAGCCTGCCACCTGCATGCAGACTGGGAGAGGCTGCAGTAATAGTGCAATTGCACTAATCAGCCCAGCCCCGCCCCTGCCCTTTCGCTGTAACCGCGCGAACAGGCGACCAAAATAAAATGGTATTTATTACCATTTTAATAATGTGTGCGCCTGCTGAGCACTCAGGCGGAGCGACGCTCCTCCGCCATAATGAAGGAGCCGGCGCTGTGAACAATAACTTCCATCGCACACGTGGGACATTTGTTCAGTGACTCATTCACAGGTTTTAGCAGATCCCTCCTAACCTCCAGTCATCCTTACGTCCTCCATTCAAGACACTAGTTAGCAGCTGGTCTCAGGTTAATACCCTCTTTCTTGAGAAGGAAGAGTAATGATTTTTTTGTAACCCTAAACAAAAAGCAAACCGTCTGTGAGCATCTGTGAGACACTGAAATATAGACACTGGTTGAACCAGTGGAGTGTTCAAATGTTTTATGGCAGAGGTGTCCAGTGTAGGTCCAGAGGGCTGGATCCATGCAATATTTTCTGGATATCATGTGAAGATATTCTAAATGCTAGTACTATTCTTTTTTTGAAGCTTAACTACTTAGTCTAAATGTGACTATAGTGAGGCTCTCTTGAAAATGTGGTATCAATCTGTCCTTCCTGGTCCTAACAGAGACACCCCTCTTATATGGCTTCCAGTTACCGTTTATACAAAATCCTGGCTATGTAAAGGACTGAGTAATGGTGGCACTACATGCAAGATTGGGATTGATGGAACTTTAAAACTGCATCTTTTGCAGTGAAATCAGCCGTCTGAAGCTGAACTCGGACAAGACGGAGGTCCTCATCCTCGGACCCACCCCCTCAGCCTGGGACGACTCCTGGTGGCCGACTACACTGGGAACAGCACCAACACCCACCGACCATGCACGCAATCTTGGATTCATCCTCAACTCCTCCCTCTCCATGTCTAAGCAGGTCAACGCCGTCTCCTCCTCCGGCTACAACACCCTCCGCATGCTCCGCAGGATCTACAAGTGGATCCCGACCGAAACAAAAAGAACGGCGACACAGGCCCTCGTCAGCAGCAGACTGGACTACGGCAACGCACTCTACGCAGGAATCCCAGCCAAACACCTACGACGACCAAAATGCATTCAAAAAGCCTCCGCCCGACTGATCGTCAACGTCCTCCGTCGCAGCCACTTCACCCCCCACCTGAGAGACCTACACTGGCTCCCCGTCGACAAGAGGATCACCTTCAAGCTCCTCACCCACGCACACAAAGCACTCCACAACGCCGGACTAGCCTACCTGAACAGCAGACTCAGCTTCCACACCCCCACCTGCCAGCTCCGCTCCGCCTGCCTCGCCGCTGTCCCCCGCATCCAACAAACGACCTCCGGCGGCAAATCCTTCTCTCACCTCGCTGCCAAGACCTGGAACACCCTCGCTATCCACATACGGCAGACCGAAGACCTACTCGCCTTCAGAAGACTCCTGAAGACCTGGCTCTTCGAGCAGTAGCAGCAACCCCCCCCCCCCCCCCCTTCCCTCAGAGCCTTGAGACCCTCACGGGTAAGTAGCGCGCTTTACAAGTACTCTGATTGATTGATTGATGATTGATTGATTTATTAGCCTGTGCTCTGAGCTTGGGACACATATGTATTAATATACACAGATGATGCTGTGTGCTGTCCACAGTGCCTATAGGTTGAAACATCAACTGAGCTATTCATCTTCGTATTGCATGCTAAATTATCCTGTTCGAGGCATGTGGGCTGCTAAATTCATATCTTAGCATTAGATCGCCGCCTAGTGTTGGGCTCGGATGATTGCACATTGTTGTCCTGGAAGAGTCTTCGAAGTATCCTGAGATAGGTGGCTCCTCCCCTGGACTACAGTGCGCATGGGCATCGGCTCCATCCCCAGATTGTTTTTTTCCGCCATTGGGTTCGGATGTGGTCTCGACGTCTTACTGTCGGAACCAAGTAAAACTAACTTTTAGCGGCCAAAAGGCCTCGATTTTCTTGCGTCGGTATTGTCTGCGCACGGTCTCGAGTCTTCCGTCTCTTGGAGCCGGAATAAGCGGAGTTTTCTTCGCTCTCGGAACTTTGAGGCCTTCTCATCGCGACACGACTGCAAGCCTTTTCGGACATGGAGCGGAGCCCGTTTAAGTACTGCCCGCTCTGTGGGTCCAAGTACCCACACATCGATCTACACCCCGTGTGTAACAAATGCCTTTCGCCTGACCACGACGACGGAAAGTGCAAGGCCTGTGCACAGTTCCGATCGAAGAAGACTCTTAAGCTTCGGCGCGCGGTGCGCATGGAAGCTAAACAAGCGGCACCGGATCCGGAGAACATCTTCGGCGACCAAGACGAAGAGGACCAGGGTCATCATCTCCAAATCTCCCCACCCGGGACGGAGGTCGAGGCGGATCCGGGAGACGACGACGGAGTCGCGGGTCCAGGCCTTGAATACGTCGACGAGGTAGGAGACGACGATGAGATTTATGGGGCCGCGGCGGATAGCTCAGCGGACGAGCTCTGCCCCGAAGGTTACGAGGATACTGACCGGGACACGGGATCGCCTGTCGGCCTTACCCAAGACCCGTTGCCGCAAGCCACAGCCCCGCCTTCGGGCCCGGCCACGGACTTACTTGCTGGGCAGACTGTTTCGAAACCGAAACCGAAACCATCGGGATCGACAACACCTAAAATGGCCGACCCGAAATCGAAACTGAAAGTTAAGGACTCGAGTGTCCCTAGGATGGCTGCCGTGCCGGTGAAACCGACGGCGCCTGCTACCCCATCGACTCCGTCGACCTCCGGTCCGCAGAAGTCGAGGAAGTCCGTCGATTCCGATGCTGCGAAATCGAAACCGACGCCAGAGGAGGGGTCCTCCAAGAAAGATGGTCGGCACGGGACGGCGGCTCCGACGCCGTCAAAACCCGCCAAAGTCGGCTCCAAGGAGGCTACGCAGGCACACGGAAAGAAGTCTGTGCCCCGACCGCAGGAATCGGAGGCGGTACAGACGGGATCCGCGCCCAAGACGCACAAGGCCCACAAGGACGTCGGATCCGAGGGGAAAATCAGACCATCCTCGTCGGCGCCGACACAAACTGTGAGTGTGCCGTCCCCCATTGCCGACTCACTGAAGAGGATCAGGGAAAAGGCCTTTGCCCCGTCGGCTCCGATACCATCAACGCAGCCGCGAAAAGACACTCCAGAGAAGCCGTCTGGGAAACTTCTCTTTATTTTGCCGCCGAAGGAGGCGCCCAAGGCTTTTTCAACCAAATCGGCACCGAAACAGGTGGTTTCTTCACCGACTGGCCCACTTCCACGTCAGGTGCTCGAATCCGAGGACGATTCGGCGCATTTCATCGACGCTGACACAGGCAAACTGACCCTCTATAAGAGGAAAATAACTTCGGAGCCAGTGGACCCCTATGTCATTCCGCTAAAGAAGAAAAGGGTGCCCCTTGACGCCTCAGGCCTCACGGAACCAATCCAGCCTCCTCCGAGACGGAGCCCTACTCCCTCCCCAGACCACTCTGAGGGTGAGGGGTATGATGAGGACGACCAGTACAATTTCCCAATCAATGAACCTGATGTGCAACCGGATTCATTTGATGACACTGGTGACCAGAACACCCAAGGTGCGGGGCAGGACCCGCGGCCTTTTAATGCACGGGCATCCCCGACTGAGGATTCGGCAGGTTTTCATGCCCTACTCGAAAGGGCGGCAGCCAATCACGATGTGGACATGCATGCCGACCCTGTGGAGGAAGACTTCCTTTTCGACACTTTTTCGGTCTCTGAAAGGACAGTAAAGACACTGCCTATGCTTAAAGGAGTCCTCAAGCATGCTGGGGACATATTTAAGGAGCCTACGAGAGCGAGAGTGGTCAACCCTCGCATTGAAAAAAAGTACAGACCTGCACCTGCGGACCCCGCATACATTCGGGGACAATTGCCATTGGACTCTCTTGTGGTCGCCAATGCCAGGAAACGTGCCAACTCCCAGACTACGGGTGAAGCTCCTCCCCCGGATAAGGAATCCAAAGTGCTAGAGGCAGGGGGCAAAAGAGTAGCTGCACAGGCATCAAACTTCTGGCGCATTGCCAATACACAGGCGCTCTTGGCGCGTTATGATAGGGCGCACTATGACACCCTAGAACAGATCGTACAACACCTGCCTCCACAGTTCCAAGAGGGCACAAAAATGCTTATCGAGGAAGGGAAGCTAATCTCAAACGCAGCCATCAAGTGTGCACTTGATGCTGCGGACACAGCTGCTAGGGCTATCAACACTAGCGTTATGCTGAGACGACAAGCGTGGCTCCGCATCTCAGGGTTTAAACCGGATATTCAGACGACAATTCTTAATCAGCCAGTCAATCCTGATAGTCTGTTTGGTCCGGATGTTGACACCACCCTAGAGAAAATAAAGAAAGACACAGACACTGCTAAGTCTATGGGGGCCCTACAGTCACAGCAGTTTCGTGGCGGCAATTTTCGTCGCTCAGGTGCACGTGGAGTCACCAGAGGACAATTGGGTCAACAATCCCAGTTCACAAAGGGTGGGACACAATCCTCGTTCACTAAACAGAACAAGGGAGGTTACAGGAATAACAGCAACAGAGGTCGCGGCAGAGGAAACAACAGCTCCCGCACCTCTACTCCCAACAAACAGTGACTCTCTGTCACTGCCCCCCGACCACCTAACACCTGTCGGGGGGAGACTGCAGCGGTTCCTGCCCGTCTGGAGAAACATCACCACAGACAGGTGGGTGCGACAACTAATCCAGTATGGTTATTGCCTAGAGTTAAAGTCCACTCCACCCAACATCCCGCCAAGGCAACGGCCTATGTCCGCAGAGCACTTGCTCTTATTGCAGCAGGAGGTAGTGGTGATGCTGCAAAAGGGAGCAATCGAGCTCGTGCCGGTGGGGGAGGAAGGCACAGGGGTATATTCCCTGTACTTCCTTATTCCAAAGAAGGACGGTTCTCTCAGGCCCATTCTCGATCTACGTCCCCTCAACCTGTACATACTATCGGAACATTTCCACATGCTTACACTGCAACAGATTCTTCCCTTGCTAAACCAAGGAGACTTCTTAGCAACCTTAGACCTCAAGGATGCTTATTTCCACATTCCACTACACCCGTCACACAGGAAATACCTCAGGTTCACTATTCAAGGCAGGCACTACCAGTTCAAAGTCCTACCCTTCGGAGTCACAACAGCCCCGAGGGTGTTCACCAAGTGTCTGGCGACAGTAGCGGCGCACCTCAGGAGGCAGAACATCCATGTCTACCCCTACCTAGACGACTGGCTCGTGCAAGCCAAGTCAGAGCACCAGTGCGCCGCAGACATGTCGGCTACAATTCACCTTCTTCACGATCTGGGTTTCTCCCTGAACTACCCAAAATCGCATCTTCAGCCGGCGCATGTCCGGCAGTTCCTAGGTGCGACGATCAACACCCTGACTGCCATGGCTCAGCCAAACCAGGTCAGGATAGACAGCATGCAGTCTCTGATCCAAAAGTTCAGACCACAACACTCGCTTCCAGCGAGAGTGTTCATGCAGTTGATAGGCATGATGGCCTCCTGCATCTTCATAGTCCCTCACGCACGGCTACACATGCGCCCGCTCCAGGAGTGCTTAGCGAATCAGTGGACACAGGCTCGTGGGCAATTGACAGACCTAGTGTTGGTTACCAGTCGGGCATACGACTCTCTGCATTGGTGGACTCCACACAACCTTTGCAAGGGCCGACTGTTCCAAGAGCCTGTGCCGCAGATTATCCTGACAACGGACGCGTCTCTCCAGGGTTGGGGAGCTCATGTGCTCACTTACACAGTGCAGGGACTATGGACGACGCAGCAACAAAAGATGCACATCAACTATCTGGAACTGATGGCAATCTTCATGGCGCTCAAGTCCTTCATTGTACATCTGTGCAACAAAGTCGTGCTAGTCCGGACGGACAACATGACCGCGATGTACTACATTCAAAAGCAGGGAGGCACCCACTCGCCACAGCTGTCTCATCTGGCTCAGAGCATGTGGAAGTGGGCCATTCAGAGGAACATTTTCCTCATGGCAGAACACCTCCCAGGAAAGGACAATCAGATGGCGGATCTGCTCAGCAGATACAGCCATCAAATGCACGAGTGGGAGATACACCCGTCTGTTCTCCACCCGTACTTCCAGCAGTGGGGTCATCCGGAGATAGACCTGTTTGCCACAGCAGAGAACGCAAAATGCCAACTCTTTGCCGCCAGGTTCCCTCACCCACTGTCGCAGGGGAATGCGATATGGATGAACTGGTCAGGCAAATTTGCGTACGCTTTTCCGCCAGCCCCTCTAATACCGCTGGTCGCAAGAAAGCTAAGGCAGCACGAGATGACTCTCATCCTGGTTGCTCCAACGTGGGCGCGCCAAGCTTGGTACACCACGTTCCTCGAACTCTCAGTGGTGCCGCATCAAAGGCTGCGCCTCACGCCCAGTCTTTTGACGCAGAACCATGGAGACATTCAGCATCCAGATCCACAACAGCTCAACCTGGCGATCTGGCTCCTGAAGTCCTAGAGTTTGGATACCTTAACCTACCTCCGGAGTGCATGCACATCATCAAGGAGGCGAGGAAACCAACTACTAGAGCATGCTATGCTGCAAAGTGGAAGCGTTTTGTCATTTACTGTACGGCCAATGACATCGACCCGCTAGATGCATCTATCCCCAACATCATCTGCTATCTGTTGCATCTTTACAAGTGCAATCTAGCGTACACTTCCATTCGGATACATCTATCCGCCATAGCGGCTTATCTCCAGAACAGGCAGCACCTCTCTGTCTTCAGGGTGCCTGCCATTAAAGCCTTCCTTGAAGGTCTGAAACGAGTCATTCCCCCAAGGACACCGCCAGCTCCGGTGTGGAACCTCAATGTCGTTCTCACCAGACTGATGGGACCGCCATTTGAGCCCCTGCACTCGTGTGAACTCCAGTTCCTTACGTGGAAAGTAGCTTTCCTTGTGGCTATTACGTCTCTGAGGCGTGTCAGTGAGCTGCAGGCGCTCACAATCCAAGAGCCATTCATTCAAATCCATTCAAATAGGGTAGTGCTACGCACTAACCCCAAATTCCTTCCGAAGGTGGTGTCACAGTTTCATCTAAACCAAACTATTGACTTACCAGCATTCTTTCAAAACCCGCAAACGGTGGCGGAAAGAATGCTCCATACCTTAGATGTACGGAGGGCGTTGATGTACTACATAGACAGAACACAACCCTTTAGAAAGACAAAACAACTCTTTGTTGCCTTCGCACCCCAACACAAAGGCAACCCAATTTCCAAAGCAGGGATAGCCAGGTGGATTGTTAAGTGCATCCAGATATGTTATCAAAAAGCCAAGCGCACTTTAACAATACCCCCCAGAGCGCACTCCACACGCAAACTGGGGGCGTCCATGGCTTTCCTAGGGAACATTCCTTTAGAGGATATTTGCAGAGCAGCCACGTGGGTCACACCACATACCTTCACAAAACACTACTGTGTTGATGTGCATTCCAAGCAGCAAGCAGCTGTAGGACAGGCTGTTCTCAAGACACTTTTTCAGGTTTCTGCAGCTGGCACGGGCAACCGCCGCTGATGGAGGGACTGCTATGTATTCTATGCTAAGATATGAATTTAGCAGCCCACATGCCTCGAACTGAATATGCTACTTACCAGTATGCATCTGTTCTTGGCATGTAGGGCTGCTAACATTCATATCGCCCGCCCTCCTCCCCGGTGCCTGTCGCAGCTGCAGATATACTATTGTATTTATTCATTAGCATGGACATCTTTTACACTTTTCACTCCATCTTCTGCCACAATGGCGAAAAACAATCTGGGGATGGAGCCGATGCCCATGCGCACTGTAGTCCAGGGGAGGAGCCACCTATCTCAGGATACTTCGAAGACTCTTCCAGGACAACAATGTGCAATCATCCGAGCCCAACACTAGGCGGCGATCTAATGCTAAGATATGAATGTTAGCAGCCCTACATGCCAAGAACAGATGCATACTGGTAAGTAGCATATTCAATACCATTCTAACAACAATCTAGTAACTTTTGGAAAGGGGAATTTTTACATATCGATGAAAGAACTCTAGAGCAGGGGTCTTCAAACTGGGGGGGGGCAGGCCCCCCTCGGTGGACCTCAAGTGATCCGAGGGCGGCACTAGGCTCTGGCCAAAAGAAACATTATACTGATAACAGTGCTTTGTTTTCAGTAGAAAAAAAATTAGCAGCAGTAAGCCGCTCTGTAATGGGCCATCACTAACCTCTTCTCATTTATATCCTGGCTTGGAGAAGGTGTCAAAAGAGAAGGGACTATAAACATGATTCAAAACCCGCATTTCTAATCCTCACTCTCTGGATACTTTTACACACTAGTAAGGCCTGCCTGACCAGAATAGAATGTATTTGATTGCATTTTTAAAACGGTAACATAATTTAACTGCAATGTTTAAATAAGTGTAGAGATATTTAAACATTGCTAGTTTAATGGAATAATTGTGAAACATTTTGTGGCGTGGGCCTTATTATTTTGTTTTTCCACTGGGGGGGGGGGGGGGGGGTGAGGCATTAAAAAGTTTGAAGTTTACTGCACTAGAGCAAGTGCAACCATGTGTGACAGGGTAGTCCTTACCATAATTGTGTTCCTTGTTTGCACAACAGGTGGAATTTGGTGCAGAGAACAGGGAAAATCTTATCTTACCTTTTATTTGAAAAAGTCTTTGAAATCAACTCATTTTAAACTAAGGGCATTTTTACGGCCAGAAAATAGTTACACTGGTTTTGTTTTGTTCTGAGGTTTGTTGGGGGTGGGGGCGGGGAGGGGGTTGGTGGGGGAGTGATATCACTTAATAGCAGAGAAGGAAAAGCTGGGGCCGTATTATGCATTGTTGGAATGTGGCGCACCTTTTAAAAGGTGCTCCGGGTGCAAACACCAACAATGCGCAGCATTATGGTGAATGCGCTGCCCCCTTGGCAACCGCGAACTCGCATTCATGTGAAAACACTGAGCGGTTGCTGGCAGCAGTTCTGTGTTTTGACAGTGCAAGCGGTAGCCCGCCTGCACTTTTAAAGGGGATGAGAGATCCCCATGCAGGTGGGTGCAGTCAATGGCTCACCCGCCTGCAAGGGGATGTCTGAGGGGTACATAGTACTCCCTTCCTCAGAGGGCTGCTCTCAGGGGGCACACTCACAGTGCGCCACCTTCTAGGTGCTTCTTTGCCTCTGCACCCATGTCTGTAATATGGCACGGGCGCAGAGGCAAAAGATTTCCCTCATTTGCATTGGGCACACCCCTAAGCAAACAAGGGAAAGCCCATGGAAGGCAGCGCTGGCGTTTTAAGTGCGCTAGCACCATCAGTATTACTGAAGGGGACGCACAAGCGTCTGTGCCCCTTGGGTAATACCAAAGTGCCCCAGGGGCGCGCAAAGCGGGCGCAAACGCCCGTTACGCCCCCGGGGCACTTTTTGTAATAGGGTTCATGATGTATTTGTTCGGGCCCCACCTTTAGATTAAGTTAATTGTATCGACCTACATTAGCTCGAAAAAGTATGTTTAGAACGTTGAGACTAGCTTGACTTGAAAGGCTCGGAGACAGAAACTGGAGCTTCATCTCCATAAGAGGAAATTTGATATAATTTTAACGTTCTGTCTTCATTCATTAAATATGGATTGCACCGATATGCCTTGTTACGGTTAGCTAATCAACAATAGAAAGGGTTATGGGGAGAAACTGATTTAGTATGCTGCTAAACTTGTTATTTATTCATGGCATTTTATCTATTAGAACAGCCTAGTGCGATGCATAGGATGTAGTGGCACTAAGTAAGTAGGCTCGAGAATCCTGGGATTTGGGTGAAAGTATGTCCCGGTCACATGTGTACCCTGTGTATATTGAGAATATGGACTGATCGAGTTAAGAATCTAGGGTGTATTTTTGCTACAATGCTGAATTGAGTTTGCTGGTACATATGCTATTAAGCTGCCTTCTGAAAATGAACGATTTCAGCATTTAATTGGTTTATTTCAGCATATGGGCCTGCATGTTCCAAAAACAAGATTTTTTTTGTTATGGGGCAGTCGTAACGAAAAAATGTTCATGTGATTTCTTTTACAAAAAGTGTTGTAATAATTGTTCATTTTTTAGCAAAATGAATAGTACATAAGCCTATTTCGTGTTTGGGTCTGGCTTAACAACACCATTGGTGCGCTAACTTATGTGATCAACAGAAAAAGAGCTTTAAGAAGCACTACTGACAAGAGTTGCTATGGCTCTGCCCAAATTTTGTATTACTTTGGGTATTTGTTTTGGTTGGGCAGAAATTGTGTACCTCAGCTGCATGCGTTCTTGTATTTACCTTTTTTGTATTGTTGCGACAGCTTATGTTTATCCCAACATGACTTGGTTGAATATGGTGGCAAGCCACTGGTAAACAGATCATGCAGTAGGCCTAATCTATTTATTAAGAAACGTTCCAATAAAGGGAGTAAGCCTGATGTATTTATTGCGAAATGTTAATGTTAAAACTAATAAACCTTTAAGCCATTAGAGCTGTGTTTGAACTCGTGGGCAGTTCTTTTGTTATAAGGAATCTCACAGATTAGCATAGTAGGTAAGGGTCTTTGTGTTGGTTACTCCCCTGTGACAAATCTTGTGGGTGGAAGATTTGCGCCGTGAGACTCCTTGTTTTCTCATTTTAAGACTAGTTATGTATTGTTTTTCCAACTGTAATTTTGTACGTATTTGTAATTTTATGACTGCCTGGAGAGAGGCTTTGCACCCATCCAAATGTTCATTCCTTGGTGTACAAATTTTGATTGGGCAGAAATTGTGTATTTTCCCTGAAAGAAGTGTGTTTTGTCCTAGTTATGCTGTTTTAGGAAGGGTTGTAAATTGTTTTGTCAACTGTTATTTTGTATATACTTGTTATTATGTGGCTATACCAATAGCTGCCGTGTTGGAAAGCTTACGTGAATTCAGTGGGCCTTATTCGGTTTTGGGGACAAACTAATGATAAAGGCTATAGAACTGATTGGTGCTGTAGGAAAAGCAGTGTGAGAAGTCATAGGTCGGATCTGTTTATTATGAAAAATTACAATTAAAACAAACTCAGTAGACCTGACACATGCATTGTGAATATCATATGTTAAAGCCTGTAGGACCTTAATGGTAGATTGATACCTGGAGATGGGAATACTGTTAAATTGAATCTAACAAATTACCTAAGCAAGGATTTTGATGGTGGGTACTTCCATCGACAAATCCTGGAGATACCAGATTTGCACTGTGATAATCTTTGCTAGGCCCTTTTAAGAGGACCTGAATGGAGTAGTTGTCTGTTAGGCCCTGGAAATAAACAACAACAAAATACATACATATCTATACATGGAGGGTCTCTTTCGGTCATCCCTCTTCTTTCTGTTCGAGTGTCATTCACATTCTGCTTCTACTCATGACTGCATACCTCATGGGGCAGTGGAGTAGCCCATTTTCTGCCATTGCTCAATCACCCAGCGAGTAACTGTATTGTGCTTGACCAAATGTGAACATCTGCCTGAAAATGAGCTTCAGTGTCTGGGATGGAGGCCAGGCCTTTATTTTTCCATGTTTTCCTTTTCTATGCACCTTTCATTTGTTTACTTTTCAAAAATGTTTTTCATTTATTTCCTTAAGAGTAACCTGCAACTCCTAAGTAGTCCTACCAACCCTTTATTCTGCCCTCATTTAATCTATAGTGTTGCGACATCCTTTGTAGCCAGTATTTCTAAACTGAGCAGCCTTCTTGGAATGATCATGCCTGAGTGTATCATTGTTTGGCACCATGTTTGAAGCATTATGCTCTGCCACCTTGAATTAATACAACTATGAAACGCTTTACACTTTAGTATTCGAAGATGTCTGCCCAGTAAGCCGAGCAGACATCTTTGAATGGTATTGTGTGTGTGTGTTTTTTGTAACTGCTTTGTTACTTCTAAACATGGTAGCTATGCTGGAAACTTAAAATAATGGGACACCATGTATAATACGATTGCAAGATGTCCACGTATTGCGCTATTTAGTTTTATTTTTGTATTGGAAGAATATGCCTGTCGGGTTTGGGTGACAACATGGTTTACTTTTTTAAAACTTTTATTCTTTTAGGTTATCTTCCATATGCTTGTTGAGTTTGTGTGACAGTTTTATTATGGATGGGCAGGTGAGTGAATGCAAAAACGAGTCAATTACTAGATGAGTAGAATGTATGAGTACAAGTGTTTCTATGATGACTTATTAAGTGTCTAAACATATCGATAACTGAAGAACCACTTTCAGTTATGAGCCAGACCTATTGGCGTTGTCGATGCTTGTTCTGAGTTCTAGCAAAAATAGATCATTTTATATGTTAATATTTATTGTGTGTGCAAGATGTTTTAATTATGATGAACAGATTAAGATATATTTCATTTGTATGAGCTTGGAATATCAAAAATGTTACATTCAAGAAAAACTATATTATAGGTTCACTTTATTGGCCAAAATGAGTGGTGCATGAAATATTTGTACATGGTTATAGTTAAGAGGAAGAGAGTATGAAAATCTTTAGACTAGTTACCAGGTAGTCATGGGAGTTTACAATTTGTCCTAGTTTAAACGGCACTGTGAAACATACGCAAAACGTCTTCAACAGTTGTTAAATTGGCTGCAAATGACCTCTCTCGGCTGATTAAAACCAAGGGGGTCCTCACTGTTTAAAGGGGAGGGCACTGTTTTCTCTCAGATGACCATATATTTGCTTGCTTTTGTTCATGGGTGTGTGCAAGGCACTGTGTTTGCCAATCGCCTGGACCTTTGGGACTTTAAACCGACTACAGTGTGCAGTTGTGATTCATTCAGTGTTGGTTTCCAACTAGGGGAAAAGTATTCCTGAAACACAGTTGGTGTGGGTGTGTTTAATAGAGTGGGAGTTGTTGTTATGGAAGTACTCCATGAGGAGGAATGGTTTTACAGCTTTTAAGTAATACGAGTGTGTGTATGGGTGTGGGGTCTGTTGTTTCTGCACAGCGGTTTGCAGTGCAGGTCTGTCTAACTGGTTTCAGCTGTTTGCCTTCCACAAGATTGGTTCAGACTGAAAACTGTGGCTTGGGGATGCTGTACTCTTCCAATGGTAAGATGTAGCACGAGTGGTCAGCTGTACTCCGGAACCTCTGCTTGATGTTCTGGAAAGTTGATCGGTTGATGCTATGCAAGGAGGTCCTTAGTGTCGGCTATTGTTCATGTCCAGTTGGGTCTTACCCTTAGCACAGCTTCCTGATGTTCCCAGTTTTTCATTTGCCAGGGCTAGTTCCCCATGCCTGAATTCCCTAAAGCCACATTTGATATGTACAAATCTTCTACATTAGGAGTTCTAGTATTTGGAGGTATATTTAATACAGTGTTTGTTCAGTAAGATGTGAGTGTGGTCAGTTGTCTAGAAGTCAATTCAAAGCATATTCCGACAAGTTGTTTAAGCATTCCAGCCCAGTTCTAAATTACAGGTGTCCTAAGCTGTGTGAAGGGTTCTTAGATCAATCACATAGTTTGTTGGTACTTTATTAAATTAAGCTTTTTGGGTTGAGCCTAACAGAAAGACGTAGTTGTGGAAGACGTAGATTGGGCTTACTAAAAACATATAGAGGCTTGGAGCCCGCCCTATTTACCATTAGTTGGATTTGGTGTCACTCATGTGGCTGCTTCTTATTCGTGGCCCAGATTGCCACTCTTGTGTTTGTCCCTACGGCAGAGCATAGCTTGTTTGCCACCTCCTTTGATTGGCTGGCTTTTAGGCTTTCATTGCATACTTTTCAAGAACTACTTTTTTTGTTTGTGTTAAGCCATCCATGAGAATTCTCTATTTTGATCCTTCCAACCAAGCTTAAAAAAAGAAAAAGCTTTTGAAGTAGTTTCTTTTGTTTTTTTTGTTCCAACTTGGTTAATAGGGGAAAACAAGCATTGGCAAAGCCAATAGGTCTTGCTAATGTAAGAGCTTTGTCAATATGTTTTAGCCATGTTGTACATCAGCGTAGCTGCTGTTCACATTGCTGAAAGTTAGTGGTGTAAAGGAGAATGGTGTGTCGTGGAGTATAGAGGAGTGTTATGGAGGGGCATAGGGTGGCATAAAGTTTGGTGGTGTGTAGTGGCGTAGTGTTGTGGAGTGTCATAGAGTGACAGCATGTGGAGTAGAGTTGAGTGGCATGGAATAGAGTGTCAAAGAATGGACTAAAGTGTTGTAGAGAGGAGTGCATAGAGCGTCAAAGAGCAGATTGGGGTAGAGGGTGTTGTGTGGAGTAGAGTGTTGAAGAGTACAGTGGTGGAGAGTGGAGTAGATTGTCTTAGAGTAGGGAGGCATAAAGTGGAGTGGAGTAGAGTGGAATGGCATAGAGTGGAGTAGTAGAGTGAAGCAGTGTTTCATAGAATAGAGTGGCATAGAGTGGCATAGAAGGAATTGTGTGAAGCACTGTAGAGTGGAGTAGTGTCATAGAGTGTTGTGGTGTGGCATAGAGTGGAGTAGAGCATCGCGGATTATAGTGTATTAAAGTGGAGTATACCGGCATGAAGTGGTGTAAATTGCAGAGCAGACTGTCGTAGAGAGCAGTGGCATAGAGTGAATATGTTTTGTAGAAGTAGATTTGAGTGGCCTAGAGTGCAGTGGTGCATAGTCGAATATAATGTTGTGGTGTGTATTGGCATGGAGTAAGTGATGCATAGTGAAGATGCGCAGAGTGCATTGGCATAGAGTGCAGTGGCACAGAGTCCAGTGTTGCAGAGTAGAATGGCATAGAGTGGAGTGGTATAGAGTAGTTTGGGGTGGCGAAGAGTGCAGTGGTGCATAGTAAAGTAGAGTGTGGTAGAGTGCATTGGCATAGAGTAGAGTGGTGCAGAGTAGAAAGGGTGTAGAGTGGTGCATAGTAGAGTGCAGTGGTGGAGAGTGCAGTGTTGCAGAGTAGAGTGTAATTGAGTGCAGTGGCAGACAGAGTGGGATAGAGAGGAGAGAAATAGAGTACCATTGTGTATGGTGGCTTAGAGGGCAGTGGCGCAGGGTAGAGTGCTGCGGAGTAGAGTATAGTGGCATAGAGTGCAGTGTTGCAGAGTAGAGTGGCCTAGGCTGGAGTGTGTAGAGTGCAATGTCTGCATCGAAAGAAGGAACCTATGAAGCAGTTTCTCATCATAATACAATAACATTGCAAAACAATCACTTAGTACAGTATTGTACAGTAATGTCATGTAAAATTATATTCTTGGATTCTATTTCCGTCTTTTTTATATCTATAGCTTGTACATCTCGTTAGTGGTTGCAGTGATCCTAAATGAATGTCTGAAGATGCGGCCGCTGCAGGTAAAAGAGGTGGGGAGGTGGGGATTTCTAGAGATGAACATGAGGGAAAATTAATTATTTAATTTTCCCTTGTGGTCATCTCTTGAAATCCCTCACCAGCCGGCCCCACCGCTCTTACCTGAGCGGCCGCGGCTGTGAAGATATCTGAATACTCATGTTGGCCTGATAGTGCCTTCTGAGCTGGTAGTTTATAAGTAGGTTCTGATACATTTGGAGGTACAGTTGCCCCCCGGTGTGCCTCTCCAAATAGTTCCATAACAACTCAACCGGTGGTAGCGAATATGAGGCCATCCTGATCAGTTTCTCAAAACGTAATTATTAAGGAGGCCCGTCATCCTCAGCTTCTCCTTCTCCAGTTTGCAGATTACTGTTGGATAGTCATATGTGTACTTCATTTAGAAACCGGTTTAGTTAAACTGAGAGATCCAAAGGTTATTGTGGAAAAAAACACCTTAGTCTAGAAGCTGGAAAATGTAGGACCAGGAAGGACCAAGGAGCTGCCTGTCCCACTTCAGGCTTTCACCTTTTTCCCATCTTGTCATGAGCACCTTCAACATGTGAGCGTTCTTCTGGTCGTGCCACGCCTACATGTATATTCTAGTGGAGATTTTCCATTCCGGTTTACTCTGTTTCTTATGTCCTGCTTACCACCGTTGCTTATACTCGGTACCTCAGCTTCCATTGTACCTCACCCTATAACACAGCCAATTGTATGGAACTTGGAAGGACTCCTGCCTGTTCCCCCATGTATAGGTTGAGCCTGGCAGTGTTGGTGCCAACTAATGAGATTCTGCTCTCCCAGTGAAGAGCCTGAGAGAGAGATGTTGAGCAGATTCTTGGGTGAAATGAAGACCTATCAAATCTTCGAATATTTGAAGGCAATCAACAAACTGAGAAAGATGGAGTCACTACCTTAAAAATACTACAGTCTTTTGGATTTTTATATGCACCGGCTTCTGCTAAAAAGCTGAATACATTGGTGTGGCAGACTATATCTACATCACAAATTATTTTCTTTGAGCGCAAGGCTGTGATATTGGATTTACTTGAATCTTAACACAAATTATTACCTAAAAAGGGGTCTCTTGGAACTGGTCTTACTATACCTTAGAAAAGGCTTTCGAAGACTTTTTGAAAACTACCAGAGACTGGGACTCCCAGATTAAAGTTGGATCGAATTCCGTAATTGGAGTTCATGAATCGAGAAAGCCTGTATCCCTTGAAAGTAAATGTATGCTCATGCCAAATCAAGAGCTTTAAATCGAGAGGCCTCGGGTTCTTGGTCAGTGTGTATTAATTTATTCTTCTGATCATAGCTTTGGGTGTTAGATTTTGTAGGCATCTGATCAACCAGCAAAACCACAGTAGATGGACAGAATGTAGAACAATGTCATACATTCACCCCAGTACAGAGATCTGGGCCTAAATCCATCGTTTTTTTGCACTCCACACCACCCCAGTTCAGACATGGCCATATGCAAAACAGCCTTGACCCTGTGCCTCATGGGAACAGTCCAGCCCGAACTGCTAAGCCATGTCTTTCCTGGACCGGAATCAAGCATCCTAGGACCGGTTTCTGGCTATCAGCCGTCTTCAGCCAGGATAGCTGGACTCCAGTGGTGTGGAGAGCATGGGACTCACGTCTGAGCATACCCATCCCACTCGGGGTGACAAATGCAAAACAACAGTAGATGGACAGAATGCAGAACAATGTCAAACATTCACCCCAGTACAGAGATCTGGGCCTAAATCCATCGTTTTTTGCACTCCACACCACCCCAGTTCAGACATGGCCATATGCAAATCCGCCTTGACCCTGTGCCTCATGCCTCATGCCTCATGGGTTTTTGCATTTGTCACCCCGAGTGGGATGGGTATGCTCAGACGTGAGTTCCATGCTCTCCACACCACTGGAGTCAAGCTATCCTGGCTGAAGATGGCTGATAGCCAGAAACCGGTCCTAGGATGCTTGATTCCGGTCCAGGAAAGACATGGCTTCGCAGTTCGGGCTGGACTGTTCCCTTGAGGCACAGGGTCAAGGCTGATTTGCATATGGCCATGTCTGAACTGGGGTGGTGTGGAGTGCAAAAAAACGATGGATTTAGGCCCAGATCTCTGTACTGGGGTAAATGTATCACATTGTTCTGCATTCTGTCCATCAACTGTTGTTTTTGCATCTGATCAACCAGCAGCGTAATTTGAATTGTACCTTCACATGCACTGGAAGCCATTGCAGAGATAATTGTAAATAAGATAGGGCCCCCTGCTACTAATGGAGAGTTCCTCTAGCAGGGAAATAATGCACAATGCAAGTTCCTAAGGCAACTCAAATCTAATATCTAACAATGCTCAATTTCCAACATAAATAGGGACAAGACAGAGTATATATAATGCAAAATACAAAATTAGTTTTGATTGAAAAGTAGGCAATAAATATGTATACAAATCACATATAAACCAATCCACAGGCAAACCACAACCACGTCATCATTCACTCTTCTTACGCACTAATCTTTTTTGGCAAACATCATAAATGAACAAATACAGTACGAGACAAAAACCAATACAGTTCTTGTTTATAAACTCAGGTCGTCTCTTTGATGATTTGCAGAGATATTAAGGCTGCTATAATTTGATTGCTTCAAAAATACATTTTGCTGAGCTTTGGGCTTCCTGAAGCCTATGAATTTGGAAAACCGGCAGCCCTGCTCATAAAGCATTGTAATACTCTCAGTGGGAAGTCATCATAGTACTGATCACCACCGCTATTACATTTTCAGCTACCCCGAATTTGGTGGGTCATTTGAAACCTAAATGTAATTATGAGTATTGACTTTCAGAGGCCAGGCAGGTGTGTCATGGGCTTCAGGGTGTATCCTATATGTGCTGTCAAATTAGAGACGGCTACAAAAAGTTGCCTCCTACTGCGCTCTCACCGACCCCAAAACCTCTTGCCACACGAGGTTGCATTATAGCCTATATTCACCCTTAAATGTTTTAAAATCAGCCGCGCTTTCCTGTGAGTGAGCCTGAGCATCAGCAAGCCGGATACACTGAAAGGTGATGGGACAGGAAGGGAACTTCCCCACCCCACTACCACCAGAAATTATTTAAAAAACACAAAAAAACAAGGCTATGCTATTGAGTTTGCCACACAATTTGCCAAACATACTGACTAAATAGTCAGGGTTCTTACGAGCAACTGTGCAAGAACTTGTGAAATATTGCATTGTTGACTGTCTGTCACTGTACAAAGGAAACAGGCCCACTCAAATGCACAGCCATAGCTACAGCTCTATCTAAGGCCAGGAATGAACACGAGTCCAGATCTGAGCCAGTCCCAGTGCTGGACCTATACTACCGCCTCGAGCCTGCAGGGGACATCACGGATCAGGCATTGAAGTGAATTGTTTCACTGTTCCACCGCCACCGGGCACTATGTTCAAGCCCATGATGCTAGAGACCTTGGCCCCTCCATCTCTGACAGCAACCTCCTGCCCTCCAGCCGAGGGCAACCTCCTGCAATCCAGCGTATGTATAATGTGTGTCCACTGTGCCCTCCTAGCCCGTTCCGCCTGCCCATCCAAGGCTGAACTGGCCATGCCGCCCCTGTGGCATTTTCTAGTTTGCTGCTGATCAGTGGGTTTTGTTCTGTGAGACCTGGCTGGGCGCCACGAACAGCCCCGTTTACTGCACTTCTAGGCGCTGTCTTCTGTATTGTAGGCCTGGTTTGAACGCTTCTGCCAGGGCTGATTTTGTGTGCCACCCTCGGGCTGTGCCCACCTTCAGCTGTGGCGAAAGGAGGCCTCTGCATTGCAGCACGTGCGCACCGTGTAATCGTCCATAGCTGTTGTAAGAAGTGTGCCACTCTTCGCTTGTAACGAGGAAGTCGTGTTGTGTTTCCACATCGACGCCGTATCTTGCTGGTTCAAAGGATTGTGACAGAGGCCACGTGACCTAATGTGCCTCGAATGCTGTTTTTGCTTCTGAACGAGGTCACCCCGCGCCACCGCCGCCCGCATCAGCAGAGAGGATGCAGGCGGGCTGGGCTCCTCTTGCGGCAGGGTGTCATCATACCTGCGCCGACAGAATCTCAGGGCTGCGAAGAACAAGATTCTTTACAAACTTTATGAAGTCAGAACCCACCTGGTGGCAAACAGATTTGGCCCTTGGTTGGCGAAGCATCCCTGCCGAGCAGAGGGACTAACAGGGGAGAAGCTTAGACAGTTACATTCGGGGCCGTAGAACAGAGAGATCTCCCAACCATCACTGACATTGAAATGCCAAAATGAATGAAAATAGTATTACATTTGGAAGGTTTCTTGGCATCATATAAGTCAAGACCTTTTAGTAAGAGGGAAGAGGAGTGCTAAAAGTGGGATGAAAAAACGGGGGGGGGGGGTTGGTGGGGGGTCTCAAAGGGGTGTGGGCAAATGTAATTAAGGGCGTGGCTTAAACACATAAGCTAAAAATCTGTGCTAAGTATAGTGTGCACCCGACTTGTATTTTGCTGCTTCTGTCATTGCATCCAGATATGATACAACAGGAAACCTCATACTTACAACAAGGCAGGACTATTGGCTTTGTCAATGGTTGTAGTGGCATAAGATAAATAAGCAGCAACTATGGCTTGTGTATAATATTGAAAATGCTTCCACTTAACCCCATTGCTGCTGGCGACGTCCGTTGGACGTCGCAGCCCCGCCTGCGCAATAGAACCTTCCGCACTAGCGCGGAACGTTCAGCGCAGGTAACGGGTTAAAGCCCTGGTAACACCAGGTCAATGTTGCTGCTCCAGAGTTTCAAACAGAGAAGGGAAATCCAGAGAGAAAATGACTCTTTAAACCCTTGCATTCTGATGACGGCCCCCAGCTGTCATGCACTACGGTGCTCGTGTGCTGATGACGGCTGGGGGCCGTCATGACCGCACCCGCCATCGGAATGTGCCGCACAGGCGCAGAATCGCGGCCGCATGCAAGGGGTTAAAGAATTTCCCTTCTCCTACAAAGCTCACCTGGCATGACGTCATGCCGTAACTTCTCCACTAGTGAGAAGTGAGCAGTGCCAGCACGTGCAAATCGATGTGCCTGCCGTCACTGCAGTCCGGGAAAAAACGGACCGTCTGAGCCAGGGCACAGAACAGAGTCCGATATAGACCTGTTTCGAGGCCCCCTCTAAAAAACTGCCGGTGCTCAGCACTGGTGAGACTCGGCCCACTTAAAGCCCTGGGTGGATGTATACAAGCACTGTGAAGTTTCATGGAGACCTGTGACTGTGCTAGAAGGTCTGCTAATCCAACTGGAAACCCCACCCCACCACAGACACTGCTATCCCGAATGGAGGCCCCTGGACCCAACTAAACACACCAGAATCCATTTATTAGGGGGGTGGCACACCCCAAACACCCCCCGCCCCCTGTAGCTACTCCCCAGGGGACGAACTTTCTCTGTACAGCATCTTTCTGGAAGATGTCTGCCAGTAGAAGCAATTCCCACCCCCCAGGAGGTCTGCGTATCCTCAATTTGGCAGCTCCTAGGCATGCGCCTGCCCTTTTGCTAATTGGCTTAGTTTTCTGCGGCCTACCTCGTTTCATACTTGCTTACAGCTCTTTGCATTTATATTTAGTATGTAATATCTGTAGAGCGCAAACGTTCACCCGAAGTTATCTCGTGCTATGACGTCAATTGGGAAAACCAAGAGCTCTATCTATCAAGGGCCAGAAAAAGGCAAAACTTGAAGGCACAGCGGGTTTCAGGAAAAGCCATGGTTTCAGTTGTTTGTTAAATTGAAGTAACAAAGCTTGCGAGCATGAAAACAAAGGGTGGGACCATGGAAGACACAACATGTGGTGCCCTTACTAGGGCTGCCATCTCTGATCTCAGTTTGCGTCTTGGTAACACACACCTCTCTGTGATAAAATATTCTGTCCTGAGTCCTACAGATCTTTATGGACCAAAGAGACAGATTAAAACAAGATTTTCTGCAGGACCGGAATCCAGTGCTTAGAACCAACAGCCAGGGAGGTAGCTTCTTTCTTCTTCCTATTCAACGCCAGTGTACCTGCTTTACTTTGGACCAGTTTCAGTTTCTTTAAATTTTGATTAAGATAAATAGCACTAAAGCAGTTTAAGCTAACTGAAATAAGGTATTTATAATTTGGAAGATATACATTTCGCTTTCAAGTGCATAATTGAGATCAATATGAACAACCGGGAACTTTACAAAAATTAATTGGTCTCAATTTTGATGCCAAGGTTCTAGACTCATTGTACTAAGGGTGTTTTTTTCCAAACCTAGGAGGCCAAAAATGTACCTCCCAGACTGAGACAGGCTGGAATGGGACAAAAATACCTGCTTTATTCCCATTCAAATTCAGTTTGTGCTTACCTATCCTGGGTAAGCGCTTCCCTCTGCCTCTGTCAATCTTAAAAGTAATCGGGGTAACATCCTCATACATAGCCACCACTAAATCAAGAGTCTAGATTAACCCCTTCGGTGCTGATGACGGCTCCCGGTTGTCATCAGTTACGGTGGGCGTGTGCTGATGACGGCCGGGAGCTGTCATGACCACGCCCGCGATCGGAATGTGCCGCACAGGTGCAGAATTCCGGCTGCAGCCAGGGGGTAAAAGTAACTGAGGGGCACATGTACAGATTGAAGAGTAGTGGGGACAGCACAGAGCCCAGAGAACCCCATAAGTCAAGGCCGCTTTATCTAATTAAAAAAAAAGGGTCCATATAGACCTGAATCGGTGTGCTCGAAAGAACATCTGACACCAAAAACAGAGCTGAACCTGAAATCCCAAATCGCTCCAAACGGCTCAATAAAATAGAGTGATCCACTGTATCAAACGCAGCCGAAAGATCCCAAAAAACTTGAGTGCCGCTGGAATGCACAATGTACACAGTAACAAAGCGTATGTAAACCAACTGTCATGACTAAGTGCTGCTTCCTGGTTGACACCAGCTTGCATGAATTGCAGCAAAATGTGAGTTTCAACAAATTGGAACATCTGATTAAACACAAGGTTGTAGGGAGCTTTTGGAGCAATGGGACACGCAAATGCCTACTTCGCACTGGCCCAGTATACTGGTGCTTGACCGGGGATGGCCCCTCGTGTTTTTTGATTCTCCAGAGATAGCCGTGGCAAGGCGGTGGTGGCTTACTCAAGTGTGGTTATGCATAGGTTGTTTTGATGCGATATAACACATATATTGTCACACTATAGATTATTGCGTGGACAGGGGTTCTTGGGAAAGGAGTACATTTTTAATAAATAGTTCCAAAAAGAGAACAGTTAAAATTAGAAATGGTGACCACCAAAAGTACACAACACAACACGTAAAGTTGCAGAGCTATGGCGTTTACAAGAAATGTAAAGTTTAATATACTGCAGTGGAGTATTAAAAATGGCTCCTACTGTCTATACTTGGCTCGGTTTCTGTTTCTGTGTGGAAAGGTCTCATGATTAGTCAGAAGCACGCAAGTTACGTGTGCTAAGCCCTCTGGCTTCGGGAAATCACAACTGGTGTTTGCATACACATTCTTTGTAATACAGTGTATTCAGTAGTGCCTGACAAAATGTTCCTTGGAAGCTGGCAGGGATATTCAAGACAGCTACGTAGTGCGCTGATACTGTAGCTATAAAATTCAAATTAAAATAATTGGAAAGGAAGGAATTGTTAAAAAGAGTGTTTTTGATTTAAAAAAATCTGGACTCGGAGGTACGTTTTTCTGTGTTCGTTGGTGCCCCATAGCCTCTCTTGTCTCATGGTTTCTGTCGAGAACTTTCAGGAGGAATGCATGTTTAGAAGACATAAAAGAAAGGGCCAGTCTATTGTAAGTGACTGGCCGAAATCAAGTTTACGTCACGTTGGTTAACGGAACACAGAAGTCCAGGATCAGAATATCCGCTTGGCGGAATAGGTGCATATTTCGAGATCCCTTATGGATGTCTTGGGTTCAAGGAGCCAAGCCTCATTCCAAGGGCCAGTGGTGGAACGTCATATGGCTATAACGCAGGATTTTCTGGTTCATTAGAAAAATAATTTCAGTTACACCCTGACTGCAATAGATAGAATTTCAGAGTTCCATAAGCAAATTGATCCCGGGGTTCCTAATCAGCTCATCGAAAGCTCTAGGTCAGGATTCCATACTTGGGCAACTGGTGCTAGAACTCAGTGCCGCTGTTGAATCGGGCAAGGGGCAGCACAGTATATCTGAAGATGTTTCCCAAGTGGCAATAGAAATGGAGGGCATATGCTGAGATTTAGGAGCTCTTGAATACCAGATCCTCCAAGCCCAGCCTGAAGCTTCCAGAATGAGCTGTGTCTTGTGCAGCATGACCTTCAAGCCCTGTGGTATCTGCGGCAGATGAGGAAACGTGTCAAGTCAAGTCAAATAATTTATATAGCGCGCTACATACCCAGAGGGTCTCAAGGCGCTTGAGGAAGGGTGGGGAATTACTTGTCGAATATCCAAGTTTTAAGTTGCTTTCTGAATGATAGGTGGTTCTGAGTGAGGCGAAGGTGAGTGGGGAGTGAGTTCCAGGTTTTAGCTGCCAGGTAGGAGAAGGATCTACCTCCCATGGTGGTTTTGTTGATGCGGGGTACGGTAGCAAGGGCTTGGTTGGAGGAGCGTAGCTGGCGGGAGGGGGTGTAGAAGGAGAGTCGTGTGTTGAGGCATTCGGGTCCGAGTTCATAAAGTGCTTAGTGTGCGTGGGTTAAGAGGCGGAATGTTATTCTCTTATTGACGGGGAGCCAGTGGAGGTTTTTCAGGTGACTAGAAATGTGTTCTTTACGCGGGATGTCTAGTATGAGTCTGGCTGAAGCGTTCTGGATGCGTTGGAGTTTTTTCTGAAGTTTTGCGGTGGTTCCGGCGTATAGGGTGTTACCGTAGTCCAGGCGGCTCGTGACCAGTGCGTGGGTGACCGTTTTTCTAGTTTCGGTGGGGATCCAGCGAAATGTTTTTTTGAGCATGCGAAGAATGTTGAAGCACGAAGATGAAACGGCGTTGACTTGTCTGTTCATCGAGAGTGAGGAGTCCAGGATGATGCCCAGGTTCCGTGCGTGGTCCGTCGGGGTGGGTGCTTTTCCAAGGGCTTCTGGCCACCAAGAGTCATCCCAGGCGGAAGGGGAGGTGCCTAAGATAAGGACTTCTGTTTTGTCTGAGTTCAGTTTCAGACGGCTGTGTTTCATCCACTCGGCTACTTCTTTCATTCCTTCATGTAGGTTTGTTTTGGCGGTGTTAGGGTCTTTGGTGAGTGAGAGGATCAGTTGAGTGTCATCAGCGTAGGAGATGATGTTGAGGTTGTGTTGGCGTGCGATGGTCGCGAGGGGGCTCATGTATACGTTGAAGAGGGTGGGGCTGAGTGATGATCCTTGCGGGACGCCGCAAATGACTTCGGTGGCTTCTGACTTGAATGGTGGAAGGCGGACTCTCTGAGTTCTTCCGGTAAGGAACAAGCTGATCCACTCCAGTGCTTTTTCTTGGATTCCAATGTTTCTGAGGCGTTGTAGGAGGGTGTTATGACAGACTGTGTCGAAGGCTGCGGAGAGGTCAAGGAGGATGAGGGCGACTGTGTCTCCATTGTCCAGTAGGGTTCGAATGTCGTCTGTTGCTGCGATGAGTGCGGTCTCAGTGCTGTGTTTTGCTCGGAAGCCGGACTGTGAGGAGTCGAGGGATTTGTTGGTTTCGAGGAAGGCGGCGAGCTGGCTGTTAACGGCTTTCTCGATGACTTTGGCCGGGAATGGTAGGAGCGAGATGGGGCGGTAGTTTTTGAGTTCGTTGGGGTCAGCTGTGGGTTTTTTCAGAAGGGCGCTGAGTTCGGCGTGTTTCCAGCTTTCCGGGAAGGTGGCAGAGTTGAGGGAGCAGTTGATGATGTCTCGGAGTTGTGGTGCTATGATGGAGTCAGCTTTGTTGAAGATATGGTGAGGGCATGGGTCTGTGGGGGATCCTGAGTGGATGGAGTTCATCAGGCGGATGGTGTCCTCAGTGGAGATTAGGTTCCAATCAGTAAGGGTGTTCAAGGGAGGTGAGGGTACTGCAGAAGGTTGGGTGGGTTGGTCTCCGTGTTGGTTGTCGAAGCTGTTGGGGATGTCTGCGATTTTGTTGTGGAAGAACGAGGCAAGGGAGTCGCAGAGGGTTTGAGAGGGAGTGATGTCGTTGGAGTTGGCTGAGGGGTTGGTAAATTCTTTGACTATGTTGAATAGTTCCTTGCTGTTGTGGGCGTTGTTGTCTAGACGGTCTTTGAGTGCAGCTTTCTTGGCAGTCCGGATCAGTTGGTGGTGTGTGCGGGTGGCGTTTTTGAGGGCGTCCTTGGTGCTGGTGTTTGGGTCTTTTTTCCAGGCCTTCACAAGGGAGCGACAGATTTTCTTGGATGTCTTAAGATCATCGTTGAACCAGGGAGCCTTTTTGCTGCCTAGTGTGATTTGACGTTTTTTTCAAAGGTGCTAGGTTGTCGGCGCTATTCGTTAGCCATTGAGTGAGGTTATCGGCTGCTTGGTTGGCGTTCGAGGAGTGGGCCGGGGGGTTTTGAAGAAGCGATGAGGAGATCTGGTCGATGGTGATTTTATTCCAGTTTCTCCGCAAAGTGGGTTGAGGAATGTTGTGGGTTGTGGTCTTTTTGTAGACAAAGTGAACACAGCTGTGGTCCGTCCAATGGAGAACTGTGGTGTGACTGAAGGAGATATGTTTGCTGGAGATGAAGATGGGGTCGAGTGTGTGGCCTGCGTAGTGAGTGGGGGTGTTAACAAGTTGTTTGAGTCAGAGGTTGGCCAGGTTGTCCAGAAGGGTGGTGGCGTTGCTGTCGTTGCTCTTTTCCAGGTGAAAATTGAGGTCTCCCAGTAGAATGTAGTCCTCGGAGGGAAGGGCGTGTGGGGTGATATAGTCAGTGATGTCTTCACTGAATTTTGCACGGTGTCCTGGTGGCCTGTAGAGGAGGGTGCCTCGGAGTGTGGTCTTGGGGTCGGTGTGGATCTGGAAGTGAAGGTGTTCGGCGCTAGCGAGGTTGGCGTCTGAGCTGGTTGAAATGCGGATGGAATTCTTATGGACGATTGAGATGCCTCCTCCTGTTTGTTTGATGCGGTCCTTACGGATGATCTTGTTGCCTTCCGGGATGGCAATGGTGATGTCTGGGGCTGAGGATGCGTTCATCCATGTTTCTGTTAGGAAGGCGACGTCCGGAGAGATGGTGTCTAGTAGATTCCAAAGGTCGATGCGATGAGAGATGATGCGTCCAACACCACTATAAGCTTTGTCTGTGGTAAAGAAAATCATCTATAAGGTATCAGTTGGGCATTTTCTATCACCAATTGCAGATCCCGGGCTGCATCATCTGAAATCCGGATGTTTTCTGTTTGCCCTTTAATGTTCTCGACTCGTTGCAAGGGTGGAAATTCCTTTGACAACACTGTATCTACTGTGGCCCTTACAAAGGACCGATCTGGACAGGCTGACGGAGGGATGTCAGTCAGTGGATCGAACATCCTATAGTGGACAACCGCAACAACCATTGCTTACAATTGGCCTGAAGCTTGCTGAGAAGAGTCCCCCTTCAGGAGGCAGTAACTGAGGTATGAACAATCTGAAGGAACCACTGATCTGCAGTAATCGCACACCAGCGAAGAGCCAGATTTGAATTCTGCCTCCTACTGGTCTCAGTTGGTAGCCAGAGTAGGAACTAAAACCGCTTAGTAGTGATAGCGATAGGTGAAGAGGAGGAGAAGGGGGAGGGCTGATGCACCTGTTGGTGACCTCCATCCCTACACGATCACTACCTCTTCCCTTAGAGCTGCAAAAGGACTGGACGGGCTGCAGCAACACCACACCAAAAGCGGCACATTTGGGACCCTTAGGACTTGTTTAGTTCGATTTCAGATGGCGCATTTAGACCACTGGCTTTTTAGCGGTCAGGACATAGGTCAGCATTAGCATTAGTATAATGTGGGGGGAGCAAATAAGGCGCCACCTCTTCGTCCTCTTCACTATCACAAATATGCTCTAGTTTTAGGAGAGGATCAGAGACCGACCGAAAGGGGTTCTCCATCCTCTTGGAATATTGCACTAGAGGCAGGGGACCAGAAGTAGAGTCATCCTCACACTGTTATGCTACTTCAATTTGTAGCGCACACGGATACTCACGAGTGTCCCGTGCGAAGCCTACAAAAAAAAGGGTGAAGGTGTCTGTTTAAGCAAAAAGATGTGTTTTCAAGTTTTTCTTGAATACTGCTGGTCTTGAATGTTACTGAGGGCAAGGGGCAGCCCATTCCAGGCAACAGCGGCCTTCCTTGCCAACAAACTGCCACCTAGCCTCTGGTGTTTGAATCTGGGAACCTGAACAAGGCGAAGGGATGAAGAACTCAACTGTCTAGATGGTACATAAAAATAAAAACGATTTTGTAGGTAGGATGGGTCGAGGTTGTTCCTTGGTTATTTCATATCGCAACGTGGGACATGTCCTTGATGCTGTCGGCTTGGGATCGGACAGTGGCGTCTTGACATGATCTGGAACTGGACCCATCGAAACAGGAACAGCCACTGGTACAAAACTAACCCCGCAAGGGCCTTGAAGCCTAGCCCTTCACCAGAAGTAGAGCTGGCTGAGGCAGGATTGGATCATTCCGTGCCGCAGAAGACAACCTAGTGGCCTAGCCGGATCTGTAGTGCCCGAAGGTGCACCATAGCGATAGAGAACCATTTTCAAAAGATGAAGCATTGCCTCTTGGAAGGCCTTAGTCTGAAGCAGAGTTGATGGTGGCCTGGTAAATTCGTGGTGCATCAACTCCAGGGCAGGAATTGGGTTTGATTCAGACTTCAGTGCTGGGGCTATCCCATTAAGTTTCAACTGTGGGACTTCTCTTGTGAACGAATCAGCACAGATGTGAGAAGACTCGCTTGGACTTCTTGTGTTTGCTTTAGCAGTTGTTTTTAGACTTCGTCCTGGACTCACCTGAAAAAGATTTTGTAACTGTCATTAAAAGTCCTGCTCAGAATGGATGTATTTTGGTCGTGGTGGTCAAAAAATGCTGCCAGATTTACACCAAACCTCGCATGAATATGGTGCTTACCTTCAGATAGAGCCTTTTTTGTACTTTTCTTTAAAGTTGTTCAATAGGTTTCTGGTTTATCAACAAATAAAAAAATTACATTAATGTTAAGTACCATTAGGAGTCCAAAGCTTGCCCTCAGAACACATTTTTAAAATATTAAATAAGTTCGATTGGTGAATATGCCAAGAGGGTCATGGTCTCCAAACGACAGTGATTTAGATTGGTTGAAGGTACTGCCAGGGTTTTGTGTGTCAGCTACCATTACTATAAATAAAGGTAGACCACTGAATTCGGACAATGAACCTTGAGCTTAAAAAATGTCAGCCGGGGCAGTGCTGGTCTATACTATACATATATTGGCTTGTGGAAGTAAACGGGAAGGGAAAATGGCATCACTTGAACAGAAAACCAATAAATGGCCATCATTATCAGTGCGAGGACGCGCACTTCCTGATCAGTTGACTTATCTTCCCTTTGTAGTGATTGCAATCCTTTGTAGTTCACAAACTGCAATTCTCTATTTGCAAACTTTTAAAAAAAAATACAAAAGAAATATAGAATTATAGAACCAAAGTAAGACAGTGAAAAATAAAACCTTGTGGAACGTTAGGCTTTAATCATTAAAACCAAAACTACTGACCAGTTATGCTTTAAATCGCCACTGGAACCATATAAAACAAGTATGGATTTTGAGTGCGTTGGTCATGATCTAACTGTCCATTTCCGTTGGTTTTAGTTTCTGTATGTTTTTTAGTTGAGCATTATTATTCCTTCCAGAATGCAAATAGTTAAAAAAAGAGTTATCACATAATGTTGGACGAAGGAATGGTATGTTTGGAAATGTAGATGAGAGTAGAGTTTAGTGGGAGTGGAAGTTCATAAGACACTGAATGTTGGCTGACGTGGTATTATGGAGTTTAGATTATATTGAGGTGAGGCGGATTAGTACTCCACCGACAGAGAGCACATTCTCTGAGGTTGAAGCGTCTATTGTATTTATGTGATGGAACCGTGCACAAAGAAAGATCCTGTTTAGGAGGGAAAATCACACAATTTTTAGAATGTGAAGAACTCAATTAGCAACTACCAATATTTTTTGAGGTTAAGAGTACCCAGCGGCCTCTGCGATAATCCGCTGTGCTACAGAAATGTGATATTTTCTGTACTCTAAAGCATTTAAAATATAGGTCAAAGAGGAGTAAAAATATTAAGAGAGTCAAAGCCGTACCCCTGTAATATAGATCTGTTCTATTTCAAAGGTCTTCAAACTATCTAGCTGAGTAGCCGCGTGGCCTTCAATGGTCTCAGGCGCGGTGCTAGACTCTTGCCAAGACCTGCAGTTGTTATTCCCCTGGGTAACCATGAACACAATGAAAGTCAACAAGAGAGGTAGCGAAGAACTCAGTAATGGGCCATCAGTAATGCACTTTGTCACTCATGTCTTGTCCTCGTGTGTGTGGAGGCCCTCGAAGTCTCTCTCACTATTTTTGAGGGAGAGCTCGCTGTCAATCCAATGTTGGCAATCATAGATGGTTTTTAAATGTTTTTTTTTTTCAATTTTATATAGCACAGACATGGCCCGAAGGCATCAGAGCGCTTTACAATAGTAGCATGATACAATATGTGATCTCATATATAATAAGCTAATTAAATGAACCTGCAATGTTCAGAACTCCCAATTTGCTTGAATAACTGCGTTAAAATATGTTTGCCATTTTGGTAAGGGGTGGGCAATGATTTTTTTTTTAACACAACGGGAGGTGTGGCATAAAAAAGCTTGAAGACCATTGTTTTTTTTAACCCGTTTACTGCTTCGAACGTTCAGCGCCAGTGCTGAAAGTTCGAAGAAACGGGTGTGGCCCGTCGGCCATTGGACGTGCGCAGCACCAGGGAGGTAGCTCGCGCGACGTCCAACGGCAGCAGCGATAGGGTTAAAGAAGAAATTAATTGCTTCTGTCATATCCTTCTCCGACAATCAGTGTCTTCTTCATAAAGTAATGATCAACAATGCTTTACGTGTCTTTAAGTGATTGTAGCGAAAATAGGCTACAGCTTGATAGTTGAAGTTGTAGGTAATTTAGTGTTATCAGACTAGAAACAACCTTTGTATCCAAGAGCCACATCAATCATTTACTGGACTCTTCACTCAGTTTCTTACATTTATACAGCTACGTGGAGTTATCCATGTTGTAGAATGCTTTACAAAATATTACTATCACATAAGGCACTCCAGAAACAGGAGAAGAGGGGTGAAGTTGTCTGTTTCTTTACATTTGCAAACACTGGAGATTATATTTTGAGGTTCATTCGAGCATCAATTCAGCTCTCTCATGCTGGGTCTATCTTTTTTTATTGGTCTCTCCTATGCAGTGTTTGCGCTGTCTCTTTGAGACATGCTATATCTACGATAAGGGCTTGAAAAAACACATTGGTTCCTGTTGCTGCCCTGTCCTTTAGAAATGCTGGTGTTTCATTTTGAATATACTTAGTAGTCCCTTCTTTTGGAATTTGTTATCCTCCCATTAGGACTGGCCCACTTACATGAGTTCTTACTTTTCAGGTTATTTATACTTCAAACTCTTTTTTTTAGTTGGGCTGAGTCTTTGCTCCTCAAGTGTTCTGTTTACTTGTGCAATGAAACTTCCATTGCTTCATTTACTTGTGATCCCATCCCTTCATTTGCTTGGTCCATTGACCTCCCTATGCCGCCTCCTCACCCCTCCCACAACACTGCTCCAGGCCCCCACCACCCCTCCAAGGCCACTGCTATTTTACTCACGACACTGCTTGCCCGTGCCTCCCCCTCATCCCTCCTACAACACTGCTCCAGGTCCCAATTACTCCACTGATGCCACTGCTGTTTTGCTCACGACCCCACTTGCCCCGGGGGAAATTAAACAATGAGACTGACACCAGTCTCAAACACAGATCCCCATCTCCCCAGTTGGCAGTTCACACCGCTGCGCCATATTCTTTCCTTGGTCATGTTTCAGGGTGCAGAACCATATGCGGCCAAAAGAGGTCCCACTGGACACCTAGTGACAGCCTGTGGTCCTGCACCCTCACAACACTGCTTGTTGTTTTCTGCTGGGATATTTTTTACCAAAATAATAAATCTAACAAACATATTTTTTATTATTAATACCATGGTGGCTGCTTCACTGGCTGACATGTGCATTACTTTTATATGCATGAGCAAGACCTACTGCATTGCAAATGCTTGTTTTTTGTGTATAAACCGCTCTGATATTTTTTAGCCAGTTGGAACCACTGCTTATTTTGTAAAAAATATAATAAATAAGTGCCAGGGCCCTCGTCAGGACTCCACAGATTGCACCACTCATTGGCCCAGCCACCGCTGCTAATGACAGTACCAACACAGCTACTAAACATCACACTTCTACAAGCGTGACAGCTCGACCCCTAAAACTTTAAGAAGGGCATAGGCGGCATGTGTTAGTGTATGTTGAATTAATAAACAATTGTGCTCATCTGTAAATAAAACTAACAGCAGCACCATGTGGCAGATTGTAGTTAGTGCTGGTGTTGGCAATTAATTGCTGGTGCCAAGCACCAGAATCCGCCGGCTCAAATCAAGTACTGGTGGCAACCACAGGACCATCGCTCTGATTTTGAAACGGAAACATCAAATTGGCATTCACAGGAAAAGAATAACTTGAACCCCGTATTTAGCATGTGTCCACATTCTGCTGCCATGACAATTCTGTGGTTTTGCAACTCCTACGGCTAGTGTATGTCAGTGACACATGCTCAGTTGTACTGTCATCTGCACAGTGTTAGTTAGTACTCTAGTTTTTTTAGTTCGAGCATGGGCAGCGCATGCACTGCTCTGCAAGCCATGCTGTATTGGAGTATGTATTTGAAACCCCACCCACTCTCCGCCCATATTTGTCATTGGCTTTTGTCATTCTCCTTAGTAAATGCTCGCCATTTAATTAATTATTAGGCTTGTTAGTCCCTCCTTGGTACCACCTGGTCTTCATTTGTAACCTACCACGGGGACTGGCCCTTTTACTTCGGTTGTTACACGGTACGTCTTCTTTAGACTGTAAGCACTATTTTCTTTAATGAGTTTCTCTTACTGCAGGAGGGTCTCTGTTGTGACCACCGGCTTGTTTATTTAACTCGTAGCAAACTGGGAGCTCTTCAGGGGCCATGGGAGACAGAAGGGGCAACTCAGAAATGCCTTCAAGGATTTGTCAGGGTTTAAGCTATTGGCATTGTAAATTACAATGCCTTTATTTATGTTTTAACCCCTTGCATGCTGATGACGGAACCGCTCCGTCATCAGCTGCGGGTGCGCTGTGCTGATGACGGAGCGGTTCCGTCATGGCCCGCCCCGCTCGATAGAACGCTCATGCGCGGCGCGAATTCCGCGCCTGCGCTGAGGGTTCTATTGAGCGGGGCGGGCTGTGACGGAACCGCTCCGTCATGAGCACAGCTCAACCGACACTGGTGATGGAGTGGTTCCGTCACCAGCATGCGGCCACCGCGCAGCCGCCCCGCCCCCTTAGCACTGCGGCGGAATAGCCGCCGCAGTGAAGGGGTTAAAAACCAAAACAATGCCTTTTATTTATGTTTTCAAAACAAAAACATAAATGAAAGGCATTGTCATTTACCATGCCAATCTCTCAAACTCGCGTAAATGCGAGACCTATTGCATTGCAGATGCTTGTTTTTTACTACAATTCTCTTCCCAGTGCTGACAAAATGCCACCCAACACGGCCATAAAATACCATGTTGTAAACTTAAAAAATGTGTTAGTATTTCATCAGTGGTTCACAGTGCTTACATACAGTCCGGGCTGAGGAGGCGCTTTATGCGTGCTCCTGTCCGAGCACCCCTTTCACCAGCTGAGCCCAGTGTGGACATACAAAGAGAAGCCGACAGAAGCTGAGCTCCAGCTAAAAGAATTGCTATAGTGTGTACGAGTCCATGTGGGTAAATAGAAGGTAATGAGCTGGGTGGCCATCCCACGTGGAACGGCTGATGACATCACAGAGCACGAGCTCAATGCGGAAGACTTTTACCGATCACGTCGTGTCAGCGTTGCTGGCGTCACTGGCGTCCTTTCAAGCCAAAAACGGGTAAATCCGCTGTAACTGTCGTGTTTAAAATACGTGTTCCAAAGACATCTCTGAGTATATGCTCCATGACAGGAATGCTTATGTTTGAGTTATTTTTAAAGGTTGACCTTCTGCTGTTGGCAGTTAGTTGGCGACACAAAGAGAATTTTTGATGACAAGAGCGACGGCTCTCGGTGGTGCCTTTCTATCCCCTCTTACATGTCCCTTCTTTCACTGCCATGTATGCATACCTTTCTCTCACCTATTTCTACCGTCCACCTGCCTTTATTCCACCACCCCAGTTCTTCTGTGTTCCTCTCCGGCACTCTGTCCGCCTGCGCCCTTGAACCTCTCCCGCCTATCTGAGAATTATCTCCAAATCTGGAGGCCTCGTTCGGCATACTGGGTCCACTTCTTGAGCCCTAATTGTAGTATTCTGCCCTGTCCAGAAATAGTATTTGTATGTTTATCGCGTTCGTGGAGCTACTTGTAAAGCACTCATCTGAGGAATAATGCGGTTTTGGGTTGATGCGTCATGACTGGTACACGAGCTGTAGTGAACT
Organism: Lissotriton helveticus; assembly: GCF_964261635.1. Classification (NCBI taxonomy): domain Eukaryota; kingdom Metazoa; phylum Chordata; class Amphibia; order Caudata; family Salamandridae; genus Lissotriton; species Lissotriton helveticus. The sequence continues at coordinate 648,500,935 of NC_136070.1, forward strand.
GTTTAGTTCTCTGTGTCTCCTTGGGCCTAATCTAGAGTAGTGGGTTTGTTTCTGGAATAAAAAAAAATCTGTGGGTCATTACCCGAAAAACATACACGAATAAAACAATACAACAAATCAGGTTTGCAGATACAATTTTTTTAAGGAATATGGTCAGCGTCTCAATATGTTAAGAATGAATTGACTGTTTTTTTTTTTTTTTAAGAATATGGTCGACATCACAATTTATTGAGCGTATGCCTAATAAGCCATGCAGTGCGCCAGTATCAGGAAACGGCAGACACCATATCACTAGACGTACGGATCTTCAGTAATTCGAAGTCAAAAATCTGATTCGGACACCTGAGTCTCTCAGTTGGCGGAAGCAAAATTTTCTGCTGTGCCGTATTATATGCTGGAAAAAAGAATGAAAAATGTATATCATCTTCAGTGCAGTGTTAGAACTGAGGCAAGAGCTTAATTGAGAGGATGAATTTCCCCAGGTTGAAGTAAATTAGTTTAATTGTCAAAAGGCTGATTTTAAATGTGAGGAACAACGTTTTGGCTTGCACTGGCGTGACTTCATACAGAAATGGCTTAAATTTAGATATGCATTTATGGGTCAAAATTAGTGTCAAGCAAGCCTGTGGATTTTCTAATTACTGCTTCTATGTGTGCTGGATTTGTAAAGCGCACGGCTGCCCGTGAGCGTCCCGGCGCTTGCTTAGGGAACCCGTCCTGGTATTCCCCTGTGCGAAACCCCGGCAGGGTGTCCACAAGGTGAAAGCCAGGCATCCCACCGCGAGGGGCCGTAGTGGAGATTAAGCAAGCTATTGCCCAGAGTCGCAGAGTGTGACCCCGTGAGTTGAGTAGGCACCAGAGCGAGAATTGTTGAGTCTGTGGAATTTTTGAGCCCGAGACCCGCCGAGGCGGGGAATCGAACCCTGGTCCACGGTCGATCTCAGCTTCCGGGTCTGCCGCCTCTAACCACTGAGCCACGCTTCTCCCATCTACTGCTCCCAAAGCCTATATGTTGACTTAACTTCTGTGGCGCTATCGGATTCCCGAATGTGCATGACCTCGGTGTACCCTGGCATATCTGGTCCAGCCATAAGCGCCGCCATTGTTGTGACTCATTACATCACATAAACCTTCCTTGAGATAGTTATTCTCAAATGTACCCCAAGCTGTAACGCAGTACAGAAAGTGTCTAAGTTTTGCACAGAACGTGATGTCGGTAAGTCCAGATACAGAGGGATTGTGGGTGTACCTGTTGGGAGTCTCTGCACTCTTTGAGGAACGCTCTTTGGCAGATTGACCGTTGTGTAGTGTTCAAGGGGCCTGAGAGTCGTAGTCCCAGTGGTCAAAGTGGGCGGGATCAGCAGGGCACGGCGAGCCCCTTACTGCTGTAATTCAATAGATTCCGTTCCCATACTTTTTAGGTCGAGGACCTAAAGGCTGCGCTTGCGCAGTCTGGGGTCGGAGATTTAATGTTTCTTAGTAGTGCGGTTTAACCCGCCTCCCTGCCCCGTCTCTCCTCCATTGGCTGGCTTCCTAAACGGAGGCCAGCCATTGGAGGAGAGATGCGTTACTCTAATTTAGCCCAGTCTCTTTCGGATTCGGGGACGTAAGTTTTGCTATTCTTTAGACAGTGACGTAGTCTGTCACTCAGAACCACAAAACCACGCCCCCGATTCCGAAAAATTCAGAAGCTTGCGGCCGCCATTTTTTCTTCACCCGCAGTGAAGGTGAGCCGTTCCTCGTTGTTCCTAGTTGTGCTTGTGTCCTTGTGTTCGTCCCCCCCCGCCCCCTTCTTCCGTCCCCATTCGTGTTGCTGTTTTCTGTGCATCCTGGCTCTCCCGGTGAGCCGCAATGTGACCCTCGGCACGAGATGCAACGCTGGAAGACCCGTGCAGAAGGCGGAGGCAGTCCGAGCCTTGCCTCCTCCTTCCGTCCCCTCTCGTGTTGCTGTTTTCTGTGCATCCCGGCTCTCCCGATGACCCGCAATGTGACCCTCGGCACGACAACTATGGCGGAGGTAAGGCATAAAGTGCAGGGCAGGGAGGCTGGAGAAACCACCACTACGGCAAACTTAATCAAAACTACCGTTCCTCGTTGTGCTTGTGTCCGTCCGTCCCTTTCCCCCCTCCTTTCGTCCCCTCTCGTGTTGCTGTTTTCTGTGCATCCCAGCTCTCCCGATGACCCGCAATGTGACCCTCGGCACGACAACTATGGCCGAGGTAAGGCATAAAGTGCAGGGCAGGGAGGCCGGAGAAACCACCACTACGGCAAACTTAATCAAAACAGCCGTTCCTCGTTGTGCTTGTGTCCTTGTGTCCGTCCCCCCTTGCCCCCTCCTTCCGTCCCCTCTCGTGTTGCTGTTTTCTGTGCATCCGGGCTATCCCCAATTAAGATATACATGTAAGGAATTGAGTACATTAACCAGACATATGGTTTAGGTATACATCTCCCAGACCGTAAAATAAAGTAAAATGGCACAACCATTTCTTTGCACCAACCTTTATTTTCACAAGTTTGCCATATTCTGAACAACCGGCCTGTAAATTGCATCCACGAACGGCAGGAGAAACATCCCCGTTTTTATTAAAGGTCCCTCGCGTCTTAGCTACATGACGCGTTTCTGGTCCGCTAGAGTGGCGATTGAAGTACAGATAGGACGTGGGATCTTATAGTTGTGTTCTATGCCCGATTGGCAACTGCCATGATGAAATAGGATATGGAATCCTATAATTAGCGTTCTATGCACGATTATCAGCTGTCCTATTGAAATAAAAACAGGATTCCTGTATTTGTACCCGATTAGCAACCACCATAGTGGAATATTGATGTATCTTATCCCAGCAGGCAGCAGCTGCCGGTGCAGGGCAGGGAGGCCGGAGAAACCACCACTACGGCAAACTTAATCAAAACAACGTGATTGGGATGCGCCACATCCTCCTCTCTTCTGCCTTTCGCACATGCCCTTACTTCCCTCATCATTTCTCTCCTCTTTTCCCCCTCGCGTATCTCTTTCTCTCCACGTGCTCTCCTTTCTCCGTTGCACGGCCCTCCCTCCCCCTGTTTATTCTCCCTGCTCCTAGGCCCGCTCCCCCTGGTTCCACCCTGCCCGGCCGCATCTGCCTCTTCTCAGCGCCGTAGATAGTTGGAGATTAAGTGATTTGTCCAGAATCACATATGTTGTGCAGACGCCGAGCTGGTTCCCCAGCTCCAAAGTCGCGAGCTCTGGCCGTTGCGCCACACCCTCCTCTCTTCTGCCTTTCGCCTCGCCCTTGCCCTTACTTCCCTCATCATTTCTCTCCTCTTTTCCTCCTCGCGTATCTCTCCCTCTCCACGCGCTCTCCTTTATCCGTGCCTGGGCCTCCCTCCCCCTGTTTATTCTCCGTGCTCCTAGGCCCGCTCCCCCTGGTTCCACCCTGCTTGGCCGCATCTGCCTCCAGGGTTGTGCGAGGGGGTCATCAATCTTAGGGCGGACATTTGAGGGGGGCGCTTTCTGGATCTTGAGCCTGAAATACTCGCTATAAGGTACGGATCATCCAGGATGGAACAGTATGCGAATCTTAAAATGTGACCGATATTTGATGAGCCCCACAAAGTTGAACTCTCTCGCTACCTCACTCTCTATCTCACTACCTCACAACTTCACTCTCTCTCTCTAACTCACTACCTCACTCTCGCTCTATCTCACTACCTCACTCTCTCTCGTTCTATTCACTAACTCACTTTCACTCTCTTTCACTACCTCACTCTCTCTCTATCTCACTACATCACAACCTCACTCTGTTTCAATCTCACTACCTCAGAACATCCCTCTCTCACTACCTCACTCTTTCAATACCTCACTCTCTCGGTCTCTCACTACCTCACTCTCTCTCTATTTCACTACCTCACTCTCTCTCTCTATCTCACTACCTCACTCTCTCTCTCTCTATCTCACTACCTCACTCTCTCTCTATCTCACTACCTCACTCTCTCTCTGCTAATGCAATAGGTCTTGCATATGCAAGCAATTAAGCTATTGCCAATATAAATGACAATGCCATTTATTTAGGGATACAAAAAAAAATAATAATGAGCAATGCCAATAGCTCTACCTATAATATTGCCGAGACCATTGCATTGTAAATGCTTGTTTACATTTTATACATGCGTCCTAGGATGGCAGAAATATCCATGGCCGGCTTGGCGTTGGTGGCTGTTCGGGGACGGATGGGGCGGGCAGAGATGGAAAAGGACTCTTGTCTTTTCCTTCTTCTCTGTCTTTTCCTTCTTGCCCAGAGAAGTCAAGGACAGTGTCCACTTCTGCTGGCAGCTGCCACCCCCTCTCTTTCTTCCTCTTCTTTCCTCTCTTTCTGTCTCTGTCTCACTCCTTCTTCACTTACAGAAAACCCTGACTTTAAGAAACGGTTCTCACCCTCTCTTCCCTCCTTTTGTTTATTTGTTCCCCTGCATGAAAAAAAAGAAAAACACTTCTGCTAAAAATGTTGCCTTAAAAAAATAAATCTATTTCAAAGTGCAGCCTTGTGAATAAAAGGATCCAAATATGAGAAATAAACAACTAAAGCAAGACCGAGTGGTCGCAAAGTAGCCAGATGAATTTTATTCACACCCAAACATATCGGTGTCACTTGACAGAGTTTGCCAGTGAAGCACTACTTTTGTTTTATTTTCTTTCTTTGATGAACAGCATTGTTTTCCCTGGGTGGGGAAGTGCATCAATCCTGGAGGTATTGCAATGCATGATTGATGGGTGGATTGGAATAAAAAATGCGTACCGCTGCTCTGTGTTTACGGATGTGGTCTTTTTAAACTATACTGCTTACGTTTTGTAAGGATATAAACAATGGTCCCTTCCTGCCCTTACGTTTTCAGGCAAAAACACTAATTGATTAATGAGTGCAAAAGCGTTATGGTAACCATGTTGTTCCTGCTTACATTTTCACATGCTTTACTTAATCTTGCATTCCCTATGAGTGTTTGCTCTTTTCAGGATGTTGTTCCTTTTGTTTTTTAGGCAGCATATTGCTCTTGTCTAGTGCGTAATTTGAATCTAGTCACATCCAGGTGTTTAAAGAGGGGCGCAATTGGCTTGTAGTTGAAGGCAGTGTGAGTTTCTTTCAGTGGGACAATATGGTGTTCAGTGGGGGAGAGGGTGTGGCACTATGGTCAGATCTACCAATTTGGAACTGGGGATCCAGGTTCTGCCTTCATGACCAGTCCACCAGACCACTCTCCAAAGGTAGCACATTCTAATGCTAGATCTTAGAATGCCTGGTGTCTTAGCACCAGCAGGTGATCCTAGCGGTGGCAAGTGTGGGTTAACCTCGAAGGCTTGTCCACCACAATCCATACTGAAGTTTACCTCCAGTCTTGCGGACAGGCCTATGAAGCAATACACCCTAGAGCGACAGTGACTCTGTCACTGAGGTCACAGGACCCTTGAAAAGGGCTGGCTCTACGGCAGTGCGACCGGTGTGACTGCACTAGGTGCTGAATTTGGGTGTGGGCGAAGCAACAATAAAAATGTCATGATAACTCGGGTGAATAATGTTCTGCCTAAAGAGAGGTCAGAGTTTTGTCTAGTAGAAGTTTTGACTCCTAGAAAGGTAGGGCAGAGGGTTAAGGTGCCTGCTGCAAAAAACATGTACCATGCAGATCACAAAGTGCACATAATGTAAATAGGTCAGTGGGTTACTGCTTTTGTCAGAGAGATCTTTTTGTTACTTGCAGTTTAGAAGTTAAAATCATAAAATAGAACAGTGAGCTGTTAAGTCATCTAAGAGCTGCATGCAAACTGCAATTTATAAATTAGAGCGTTATGGCTTTTTCCCCCCAGTCTTTGAATATCCTAATGTTGCAAAAAGTGTTAATTTGGATAGAAATCAATTCTGATTACTAAAGAGAACCCCCAACCATGGTATTATGTTTTAAATTCGGAGTTTGTGTTTCTCCAGATCAATCACTATGAAACTATACTGCCTACTAGTATGATTGTCGGGTGACTCCTATACCTTGTAGTCTTTGGTCTTATGTAACATTTCCTATACAGTGATTTACACATGTATAATTAATTGTCTCTGTGTAATGTGTGTGATGTAAAGGGCTGCAACACCTTACACTGGTATGAGTGGCGCTGTAAATCAAATTAAATGCATCTGAGAGAGTGTGGTAATGGAGACTTGAGGGACACTGTCAAAGGGTGGTAGTGATGGAATCCGTGGCAGAGGTAGTCATTGAGGGGCAGCAACAAACATTGTTGCACAGGGAGACACCAGCGCTAAAACCGGCCATGCCCTTGAGGCCAGTCCACCTCACCCATTGGTACGTCCATTGGCCCTATTTCAGCAGTAGTAGCCGCAACTCATCAGGGATTGGCAATGCAGGATTTCGCAAACTTCACAGTCTCTCTGCTTCATACACAAGCCCATTTAACATGTGCAGCCTGCTTTGGGGGCACTGGAATTATGCAGCAAAGGAAGACAAAATGATGCCACGGTGTTGACTAAATTATGCAGCAAAACAAAAGCTGCAGTGTAATGCAGTATATTTTCTTATACTTTATTTTGATATTTATACACATGCTAACAGTCTCTGGAAAGATTTTGCCTTATTAGTACCAGTGTAACATACAAATGCAGCAGTGAGAAAGGTGATCAGTGAACCTTTGCAAAGGACCATCCACTTCGCAGCAACACAAGTCACATTTGTTAGCCATAGAAAACATTTGCAAACTAGGATATGTTTCCATTCATGTTTGAACTGCTCTTGTGGAAAAAGGGAGAAGTGCTGATGACAGAAACTCCATGGTTCGGAGACAAATGGCTTGTGCTTCCACTTTTAAGGGTATTTGGGATATTCTGTAATTGGACACATATCCCGCTTTGTGAATGTATTTTAATGTTAATACCTCATATTTAAACCTTAAATAATCATGTGTATCCATTAGTTGAATTAAATAACATAATAAGCTGTAACTGGTCAGTGAAATGCCAAACAAATACTAAAAATTGGAATGTTGTGTGCACTCTGGCCACACCTCCGACTCCGCCCACTGATCCCATCTTTAGGTTATTCCCACCCTCTGATTCTCTGCCCACAGTTCCACTACTTTTTCCCCCCCACTTTGACCAAGTCATGGTCCATGCGGAGAGGCATTCTGGTACTGTGCCTTGCATACTCGCAGAGCAGGGGACACAAGTGGCCGCTGATTTCCACATCAAAACATACACCTAAACATAATTCATTTGTTTTTTTTCAGTAATCATTGCTAGCCTTGGGCTCTACAGAAGTTTGTGAACTTGTCAAGTAGATTCCGTGAACCCTTCGGGGACAAGAGACTAAGGGCCAGATGTAGTTAAATCTATTTTACCACTTCTTAAATACCGGATCATACCGATTCGGTATTTAAGAAGTGGTAAAATAGAGGGGGGGGGGGGTAGGTAATACAGACTCGGTAAATACCGAATCGTTAAGATTCGGTATTTACCGATTCTGTTAATACCGATTCGGTAATGCCCATTGATTCCTATGGGCATTGAAGCCCATAGGAATCAATGGGCATTACCGAATCGGTATTTACAGATCCGGTAAATACCGATTTCAGCAAGGGTGCAGGGGGTGTCACTTTGACACCCTCTAGCACCCCAAATACATCTGTCTGTCACATGGCATAGATGTGCATGCACACATGTGCATGCACACCTGGATTCGGTATTTTACCACCCAATTGGATTGGGTGGTAAAATACCGATTCTGACAGGCCTTTGGGACTCAGAAGAGTCCCACCTACATCTGGAAATTACCGAATCGGTAAAAATACTGATTCGGTATTTTACAGATTCGGTAAATTTACCGAATCTGTAACATGATGCCCCTACATCTCAATCACCAAATACCGGTCGGTAACGGCCGAATTCGGCCTTACCGACCGGTATTTGGGCTCCTACAACTGGCCCTAAGAGATTGTCATTAGCGAATAATAAAGTCTTGCCGCATAATTGATACAGAACCCGCTTGTTTCATGCACAATAAAAATAGGATAGTTGCTAGGGAGCAGCCCTGCCCGACTCCTTAATTGATAGAACCGTTGTGTTGTTTCGCCTGTCAGCCCCCGTCCACTCATAGCGAAGTTCCTGCCATGGATTCGAACCTTTGAGTGTTTTATTAGTATTCGTGTTTTCTGGCTGTCACTGCCTCCAAGCTTCAGTCCCGGCGGCTGCACTCGACAGCGTGACCTCTGACCCGTGCGCCCCTTACGTGGTAGCTGACCTCTCTCCGCATGCGGAAGCCCTCCTCGCGCACCGCGGGCATGCTCTAACCTGTCTGCACCCTTGGGTATAATTAAGTGCCCTCTGGGTCTGCGCGTGATTAAAGGTCATTTTCTGCCATTAAACATCTTGTTTTCCTTCCAGTGGGGAGAATACGGTCTACTCAGAACCCGACAGTTACTTGACCAAACCACTAATTATTTTAATTCTTTGCTTTTCTCCTGACTCAGTCTCGAGTCAGAGCGCCCTGCTTCATCCTCTCTGCAGCCTTTCTTCACAGCTCTTCCTGCTCTCCCCGCTCTCTACCGCCCCACTCTCCACATCTCTTCTTTCTCTCCCATGTCCAATGTTGTTAGGGCCACTGGAATGTTGCGGCAGGCGAGGTCAAAATTATGTTGACGGTTGATTAATCATGCTGCAACAGGAGGCAAATTATGCTGCTTAATGTGGCAGTTTTGGGGGATAGTATCACTTCATTATTTTGTCAGTTTTACACACGATGTTTCAACTCCATATTGCCAGTATAGCACCCTAAAAACAGCACTAAGCAATAGAATGGTGTCGGTCTGCCTTTGCGAATGGCCTTCTGCTGCGCAACACCTGTCTGCGTTTTTAGCGACTTTCGATCCTTTTGATCTAAAAACTATTTTTTTGTTAAAACCTGCTGATTATGTTGTAGATAATGGATTTTGTTGCAAATTAAGCGCATCCATAATTATGTTGAAAACGCTAAAGACGCAAAATTGCACAATTCCAGTGGTCGTGATGACAGTCCCTCTGCCCACCGCTCTCCCTAACCTTTGTCATCCCACTCTTCTCCGCCTTTTCAGCTCTCCCTCCCACTCTACAGGTGTTCCTGCTTTGCGTCTCTGTTGTTCCTCTCTCCACACCTCTCCCTTCTTCCACTCTCCTCTCACTCCTCTCTCCACAGCTCTCTCTGCTTCCACTCTCCTCTTGCCCGTCTCTCCACAGCTCTCCCTGCTTCCACTCTCCTCTCACCCCTTTCCACAGCTCACCCATCTTCCACTCTCCTCTCACGCCTCTCTCCACAGCTCTCCCTGCTTCCACTCTCCTCTCGCCCCTCTCTCCACAGCGCTTCCTGCTTCCACTCTCCTCTCCCCGTCTCTCCACACCTCTCCCTGCTTCCACTTTCCTCTCGCTCCTCTCTCCACAGCTCTTCCTGCTTCCACTCTCCTCGTCTCGCCACACCTCTCCCTGCTTCCACCCTCTTCTCGCCCCTCTCCACAGCTCTCCGTGCTTCCACCCTCCTCTCGCCCCTCTCCACAGCTCTCCCTGCTTCCACCCTCCTCTTGCCCCTCTCCACAGCTCTCCCTGCTTCCACCCTCCTCTCCTTCCTCTCGCCCCACTCCACAGCGCTTCCTGCTTCCACTCTCCTCTCCCCCTCTCTCCACAGCTCTTCCTGCTTCTACTCTCCTCTCGCCCCTCTCTCTGCTCTCCCTGCTGCCACTCTCCTCGCGCCCCTCTCTCCTCTCGCCCCTCTCTCCACAGCTCTCCCTGCTTCTACTCTCCTCTCGCCCTGGGCACAAGTCCTAAAAAAAAGTAGAAGGGGGCGCTGACGTCACAACAGGAAGTGACGTCACGACAGGTGGCTTGCACAATCAGGCTCATTGCCTCACCTCGCTCACCCCTTAGATGCGATTGCAACAGAGAAGCCAGCATGTGAGCAGCGTTCTGAATGAACTCCGATCTCGCCCCAGAGAGGCCAAAGAGTGAATGTGAGGCTCCATTTGCTCCAGCCGGTAAAATAAGTGGTGGGACGCCGTCCACCGGTGTGGTACCCCGACTCGAGCCCTGCTCTCGCCCCTCTCTCCACAGCTCTCCCTGCTTCCACTCTCCTCTCACTCCTCTCTCCACAGCTGTCCCTGCTTCTACTCTCCTCTCGCCCCTCTCTCCACAGCTCTTCTTGCTTACCTCCCCTATCGTCGCTCTGTCCACATTTCTTACTGCTCCCCCTGTGCTCCCTGGTCCAACTCTCCACGACTCTTTCTGATACTGCCTTTCCTCTTTCGTCCCTTGGAGAGGAGAAAACACGAACTTGAAGGAGGGCAGGAGACAGCTCCCTGCCGGGATGGACTATCCCAGTCATCCCTCAAATGACCCCAGTGCCTGGATTGTTACAAAATAAATAATACTGCAGTCGTGACCTCCAAGGATGGACTACAGAAGTCCTCAGGGCTGCCAGCCACACCCGGCACATTACTTCAAGCACAGTTAGGATGTAGTTTGAAGGTTAAGGTTCATAGAGCGCGTTTACCCGGGTGGGCAATGGTTATTCCGAGACATTCACCTGGCACCTCAGTGCCCACTGCGGTCCTAGTTCGAGGCGTCAGTGGGTGTACTGGTCTGGCACTCACATATCTGTAGACATGGTAACACAGCCTCAGCAGCAGGAAAAAAACTGCCCCCATATTGGCCCTTTTCCATTCTGTTTGTATATACAGATGAGCTCAGGTGTCCCAAATGTGTTTATATACACAGATCAGTCGATGCTGTCTGTTTCAGCCAACACGGCCTAGTTCCAATAATATGGACCAGGCCCGGTTCAGCATTAGCCAACGCGGCCTACTTCTGAAAGCAAGTGCAAGATTAGTTAGCAGGACTAGTTCATGAGGCAGCCTTATTTCGCCATTGCAGGTTAATCTACTAAATACAGCCTTGTTCAGTGTACAAAGCATAGAAAATCCTATTTGGGTATATTCAACTAGAAAGCCTAACGTAACAAATGTAGACTAGTTTATCCAACAGGATCTAGTTTAGCCAATGTGGTCAAATTCACTGCTTCCCAAACTTTTTAGAACGCCCAAATGTTGAGAACAACAAACTTTTGCGACCCATCTAGTTTAATGGACATGAGGTGGAGCAATTTTTAAATTTTATTACAGCAATTATTTGGAAATGTGACGACCTTGATGGATATAGGACTGTGGTCAAGATATTTTAGCTGCCCATAAAAGTAGCAGATGCTGTAATGCACCTGAGGAGCTGGAACGCCTTTCAAAAGTGGGGCGCTGGGCTGTGGCATCCCTTCACAAAAAGCACAAGGCTTCTGGAAAATCTTTGTGCTGATACCAGTGAGTTTAGCAAATTTGAGAAACTCCTTCTGCAGCATATATATATATTCCCAGCAAACAGCCTCCTTCCAGGCCACATTACGAGGCGCACACTGGTGGTTAAATTATAATTCACTTTATTTTCCACTCAACAACAAAACCGACAGACGCGTTTCGGCTCACCCCTTTGTCAATGTAAAAAAAAAAAAAAAAAAATATATATATATATATATATATATATATATATTTCTTTTTTTTTCTTATTTGCACTTTTCTATAGTATGAACACAGTCGAGGGGCATTGGAGCTCTTGACATGAGCACCAGATTACAGTACACACTGTCGGATTGATTTTATCAATAACACGGGAGATTAAGTGATTGGCCCAGAATCAAAGGACGTTGAGTCAAAACTGTGACACAAACATGGTTCCCCAGGACCTACGTCGGGAGCTCTGGCCTTTAGGCCATAGTCGTATTTCCTAATTTGTGTGTGAAAGTCATACAAGGAGTAGCTTGTGTATGTTCAAGTACAGTGAGCATATTGTCTGTTGAAATGGCTTTGTGAAGTAAAAAAACAGCAGCAACAAATACTGCAAGGTGGTTCACCTGGAATCTTGCTTGGGAATACTTGCAAGAGTTTGTTTTAAAAGTGGACATGGGGACATTATTCAGTATCTTTGCACCAATCGTTTTAATAGTTACTTACATGTAGACCAGGACTTTCACAACCCACCAAAAATTGGCTTGCGAGCCCCCCCCTCCACCCAACTTAGTCCCGACCCAGAGTTGGGGAAACACTGGTATAGTTGTTCATTGCTGGTTAATTTGGCCAAATTTCCTTGCAGTTCAGCCAAATGGCCATCTTCTACGTACACAGCCCAGTTCAGCTAATACGGCCTATTAGTTTAATCATTTGACACTCCCTGTACAGGCTACATAATCTAGCTGAGTTCACTCTCCTGACATTGGTTAAAGAAATATACCATGAAAACAAGCATTCAGCAAAGCAAATGGCTTAAGATGAAAATATTTTTTAGAGTTAAGCTAGTGATAATTTACTCTGGCCCAGGAGCCCTTTGGGACATTTCTTTGATTTTGTCAAAGTTGTGAGAGCTAACTGACTGTGAAATGCTGGGCTATTTCAAAACACAGGGTCAGAGCTGATTTGCATATAGCCAGTGTCTAACCCAGGGTGGTGTGGAGTGCAAAAAAACGATGGATTTAGGCCCAGATCCTTGTACTGGGGTGAATGTATGACATTTCCAAAAACACAGTTGATGGACAGAATGTAGAACAATGTCATACATTCACCCCAGTACAAGGATCTGGGCCTAAATCCATAGTTTTTTTGCACTCCACACCACCCTGGGTTAGACACTGGCTATATGCAAATCAGCTCTGACCCTGTGCCTCATGGGAACAGTCCAGTCCGAACTACCAAGCCATGTCTTTCCCAGACCGGAATCAAGCATCCAAGGACCGGTTTCTGGCTATCAGCCTTCATCAGCCTGGATAGCTTGACTCCAGTGGTGTGGAGAGCCTGGGACTCACGTCTGAGCATACCCAGCCCACTCGGGGTGAAAATTGCAAAAAACACAGTTGATGGACAGAATGTAGAACAATTTTCACCCGAGTGGGCTGGGTATGCTCAGACGTGAGTCCCAGGCTCTCCACACCACTGGAGTCAAGCTATCCAGGCTGATGAAGGCTGATAGCCAGAAACCGGTCCTTGGATGCTTGATTCCTGTCTGGGAAAGACATGGCTTGGTAGTTCGGACTGGACTGTTCCCATGAGGCACAGGGTCAGAGCTGATTTGCATATAGCCAGTGTCTAACCCAGGGGGGTGTGGAGTGCAAAAAAAACGATGGATTTAGGCCCAGATCCTTGTACTGGGGTGAATGTATGACATTGTTCTACATTCTGTCCATCAACTGTGTTTTTTGCAATATTTCAAAACATGGCATCAAAATGTGTTGTCCTGGGTGTATTGTATTGTAATTGCATTTTTATAGCGCTTACTACTCCTGACGAGGCGTCGAAAGTGGTTATTTTTCTAAGTTAAAATGCGGTACCACCCTAAATGCAAATTTTTGCAAAGCTATGGATGAAAGCCGTCGTTATGGCAATCTAATTTCCCCTGACGAAGGGTTCACCCGAAATGCTTTGTGTCCAACCTACTTGACTCATTCATTTCTACGATGATACTATTCTTTGAAGGAATTTGAATTTGATCTCAACTATCTTGTTGAATAAATATTACTTAATTCCAACCTACTGTCTATTTGCTGAATAACATTGGATGAATCTCCTTCGGGAGTGTGGCTGTGCAATCGGGGGACGTTACCCGCTGGGATAATGCTTTCTATTTCTTTGTCTGCAGAGGAAGCATAGTTCAGCCAAACTTGTTGGGTTCAGCCATGGCCTCTGGAACTGTCCCTTTCTCCAGAGGTGGCGTTTTCACTGCACTTATGGTTTTATCGCTCTTGCCACATATTCATCCATCTACTGTAAAATTTCCACATTTGAACATGACAAAACAAGCATTGGCAAAGTCAATAGGTGTGGCATTGGCTGTTACCCTTTTGACTTTATCAATGTTGTTTTTCGTTTTGACATGGTTTGTATTACATTTTATCGTTGAGGGAGCTGCAGGGCCTCACCAACGGTGTAAAAAAATGTTGGCAGCACACATTGCATGGGTAAGTCTGTGACACTAACAGGAACTAGTTTGTGTGTAGGGGACCACAGAGTGTGACCGCTCAGCCCTCCACAGGGCTTGGTCGCCCCACTCACTGCTGCCGCTCCTGCCTGCCTTTGCCGCCTCCTGCCTGCAGATTCCTTCGCTCACTGCCCGCTGCTCCTGGGAATTTCCCGCTACTCCTGGGAATTTCCCGCTGCCCGCTGCTTCTTGGAATTTCCCGCCGCTGCCTCCCTGCGGCCCCGCCCCCCTGTGATTCCATTCGCCGCCCCGCTCCCGCCACCCAGCTGCTCCTCCCTCCCGGCTCCTTACTTATGACGCCCCCAGAGCGACCGCGCAGCGGACGCGCGCAGCGGGAGCGCCGATTGAGCGCCGAAGGTGCGCCAACGGTAAGCCCGTCTGCACCCGTCCGCGCCTGGCCCGCACCCAGCGCCAGGACCCCTGGCCCTCCCCGCCGAGGCAAGACGACCCGACTGACCTACGACGCCGCCACTCTCAACGCACTCAATGCCGGCCGGACCCACGCCTGCTGCCGAGCCACCCCGAGACGCACCCACGGACCCTTCACCTGCTGCACCTGCAAGTTCACCTGCCTCCGAATATGCCCCGCACCCGCCAAGACAAACACCAGCAGCAACCACCTCAAGTGCATCCTGATCAACACCCGCTCCGTCCACAGACACGCCGTGGAAATCTGGAACCTCCTCGACGCTACATCACCGGACGTCGCCTTCCTCACGGAAACCTGGATGAACGCCTCCTCTGCACCCGACATCGCCATCGCCATCCCGGACGGGTACAAGATCATCAGGAGGGACCGCATCAACCAGACCGGAGGTGGCATCGCCATCGTCCACAGGAACACCATCCGCATCACGACCGACGCCAACGACTCCTTCGCCGCAGCCGAATATCTCCACTTCCAGATTCACACCGACCCTAAGACGACCCTCAGAGGCACCCTCGTCTACAGAACCCCGGGACCACGCACACAATTCAGCGAAGACATCACAGACTTCATCAGCCCGCACGCCCTACCCTCCACTGACTACATCCTCCTCGGGGACCTCAACTTCCACCTGGAGAACAACAAGGACCGCAACACCACCGCCCTGCTGGAAAACCTCGCCAACCTCGGACTCAAGCAACTGGTCAACACCCCCACCCACTACGCCGGCCACACGCTTGATCCCGTCTTCTCTTCCAGCAAGTACATCACCTTAAGCCACGCCACCGGACTCCACTGGACCGACCACAGCTGCGTCCACTTCAGCTTCAAAAGATCCACGACTCACCACCACCCGCAACAGGTACCTCACAGGAATTGGAGCAAGATCACCGCAGACCAGCTCACCACCTCCCTCAGCCAGAGCCCACCCGCCAACACAACGGACCCCAACGAAGCAGCCCGCAACTTCACACAGTGGCTGACTGCCTGCGCCGACGACCTCGCGCCACTAAAGAACCCTCCCAGCAGACCCAGAAGCAAGAAGGCATCCTGGTTCACCGACGACCTCAAGGACTCCAAGAAGACCTGCCGCACCCTCGAGAAAGCCTGGCTCCTCGACCGGACCACCGACAACATGACCGCCCTCAAACACGCTACCCGCAAGCACCACCAGCTCATCCGCACCACCAAGAAGAAATCCCTGAAGGAACGACTGGACAACAACGCCCACGACAGCAAAGAGCTCTTCACTATCGTCAAGGAGTTCTCCAACCCCAGCACCGGCACCAACGACATCACTCCGTCACAAGACCTCTGCGACTCCCTCGCCTCGTTCTTCCACCGCAATATCGCCGACAACCACAACAGCTTCGGCGCCCCACCCACGCAGCCAACCGTCGAACCAACGCCCCCCACCGCCACCCTTCGCACCTGGACCACGGTGACCACCGAAGACACAGCCCGCACGATGAACACCATCCACTCTGGATCACCGACCGACCCCTGCCCACACCACGTCTTCAACAAGGCCGACTCCACCATCGCACCCCAACTCCGGAACATCATCAACGCCTCCTTCAACACCGCCACCTTCCCGGAAAGCTGGAAGCACGCCGAGATCAGCGCCCTCCTGAAGAAACCTACAGCGGACCCCACCGATCTCAAAAACTTCCGCCCCATCTCGCTCCTCCCTTTTCCTGCTAAAGTCATCGAGAAGATCGTCAACAGACAGCTGACCGCCTTCCTCGAAACGAACGGATCCCTCGACCCCTCGCAGTCCGGCTTCAGAGCCAACCACAGCACCGAGACCGCCCTCATCGCAGCCACCGACGACATCCGGACCCTGCTCGACAAGGGGGAAACAGTGGCCCTCATCCTCCTGGACCTCTCCGCTGCGTTCGACACGGTCTGCCACCGCACCCTAGTCCAGCGCCTCAGCAACATCGGTATCCAAGAGAAGGCACTGGAGTGGATCATCTCGTTCCTCGCCGGAAGAACACAAAGAGTCCGCCTCCCCCCGTTTCGCTCCGAGGCCACCAAAGTCATCTGCGGCGTCCCGCAAGGATCTTCACTCAGCCCCACCCTCTTCAACATCTACATGAAACCTCTCGCAGCCATCGCACGCCAGCACAACCTCAACATCATCTCTTACGCCGACGACACCCAGCTGATCCTCTCCCTCACCAGAGACCCCGACACCGCCAGAACCTGCCTACACGAAGGGATGAAAGACGTCGCCGAGTGGATGAAGGACAGCCGCCTGAAACTGAACTCGGACAAGACGGAAGTCCTCATCCTGGGATCTTCGCCCTCCGCCTGGGACGACTCCTGGTGGCCCCCAGCCCTGGGCACCGCACCCAAGCCAACCGACCACGCACGCAACCTGGGCTTCATCCTGGACCCCTCCCTCTCGATGACCAGACAAGTCAACGCCGTCTCCTCATCGTGCTTCAACACCCTGCATATGCTTCGCAAGATCTTCCGCTGGATCCCGACCGAGAACAGGAAGACTGTCACCCAGGCACTCGTCACCAGCCGACTGGACTACGGAAACGCCCTCTACGCCGGAACCACAGCCAAGCTACAGAAAAGACTCCAGCGCATCCAGAACGCCTCCGCCCGACTCATCCTGGATGTCCCCCGACGCAGCCACATCTCCAGCCACCTGAGGAACCTGCACTGGCTCCCCGTCGACAAGAGGATCACGTTCCGGCTCCTCACCCACGCACACAAGTCTCTCCACGACTTGGGCCCCAAGTACCTCAACGACCGCCTGACCTTCTACACGCCCACCCGCCAGCTACGGTCCACCAGCCTCGCCCTCGCAGCCGTACCACGCATCCGAAGAGCCACCGCCGGAGGAAGATCCTTCTCTTACCTGGCTGCCAAGACTTCGAACTCCCTCTCCATCCACCTTCGGCTGACCCAGGACCATCTCGCCTTCAGGAAACAACTCAAGACCTGGCTGTTCGAGCAGTAGCATACCCCTCCCCCCAAGCGCCTTGAGACCCTCCCGGGTGAGTAGTGCGCTATACAAATGGCATGATTGATTGATTGATTGATTGATTGTGTGGATGTGCTTCCATGAATGAGAATAATGCCTTCACTCGCAGTGGAGTTAGCCAATAGCTAAAGTGGGCTGTGCATGGCCACATGTGGAAGAAAAATGTAAATGACACAACAAAAGACCAATTGGTGAAGAGATGGCTGCACATCCTTCATAATGAAGTATATTATATATATATATATTTCTGGTAGAATCAGGGGGTCGTGATTCACGCCCTCGCTTAATGATTCCACTACCAGCAGATCAAAGTTTATATTAAAAAATGTGCTGCAAGTGGCACAGTGATCTTACAGAAACTGTGCAACCATCAACTGGTCCTTTTCAGTTATTAATATTAAACTGAAACTAATAAGCAGTGTTCAAAGTGGGCGGGATCTGAGGGGCACGACATGCTCCTACTTTTTTAATTCAATAAAGTTCCTTTACTTTTTTATGAAAAGGACATCTCAGGTCGAATAATTCCGATGCTTCAACTAGAGTGTATGGCAGGCAGTTTCCTGTGCTGATAAACCGAGGGAGCGGCAGACAGCTAAACAAGCCTTCTTGCCAGGGTGCCTGATTGACCAGTTGCATACATTTACATTTCTTTCAGGCAATCTGTAAATCTGCTTGGAAGCCGGTAGGGACCTTAATAGATGGAATCCCTTCAAGTTTCCTGATGACACAGGTTTAGGGAGTTACCTGCTGAGCTGTGAACTGTGTGCTTTTATAGAACAGTTATAAAACAGAATAGCACTATCTACAGTCTGGGTATTACTGAAATTTATATTTTAAAGCAATTTTTTTATCTTATACCTTTTTGGGCATTATATAGCTGCCTGTCTGTAATGCAAGTTTAAAATAATGACTTAAATATTCACAGTACTTTGTGTCACAGACTGGAGCCTTGTATCATTAAACATACGAAGTCATTATTCTCCACTGCACTAACCAAGATTCAGTTATGTGGCTCTCTGGTTACAGAGACAAACCTCAGCAGTGCATTAACTAATAAAGGTTTCATAATGCACCATAGTGCATTTCCCACTGATTAACTTAAGTTGCATTTATTTTTCATGTAAGCTGGGCAATTTTATATATTTAGTTACCTGAAGGTCAAAGACCAGAAAAAGTTAAAGAATATTTTGTTTTTTGACCACGCCCACCCACACTCACCCTGTCTCCATTTGCGCAGCATCACACTCCCATACCTTGTTTAATGCACTTTGACCTCTTCTAATAAGGTGACACTTTTATGCAGATGGATTTAAAGCCACCAATTGACGGAGTACGGGAGGGCTTTTATTGGCTGCATGGAAAAATTGTGGCATATTGAAATGTAATTGAGTTTATCTCTCTTTGTAATGAAACACTTTTGTTTACTGTTTGTGTAAATTCGTGTTACCTCACTGACACGGTTCTCAAAAGAGTGGTTTTTGCAGGAGGGCGCCCAGAAGACGGGGAAATACAATTTCCATTTTTATGTTCTGATGTTTCGAGTTTTACTGCGTCTCTTAGCGCTACGCTTGTATTATACAATTGCCAAACGATTTACTGTTCTGCAGGCTTGTTTCTCAATAGCACGTGGTGCTTTCGATTTCCATAGAGCTGAGTCCGAGTAAACCCTAAAGTGGATACCAGTTCTGAAACTGAGATATGCAGTATAAAATGTCGACTACAACATTTGCATGTTTTAGAAAAACGATATCACTCTGGAAGTTAGAAGGGGTATTGTGAATAAAATAGTGTTCCTGTGCTCCCTTGCCTTTCGTGGATGTATATATTTTCTTTTTAAGTTCAGAACCTTCTTAATTTTCCATGGTAATGTCATTCCTTTGGGATAAATGTGTGTTATAATAAAATTATGAGGTAAATTGACAAATAATATCTGCATAATTTGCGTTTTGTTGTCACATAATTTAATCAACCACTTATCTTAGTTCAGTCTTTCATTGCCTCAAAAATTAAGTGGTACCTGATTATAGTTTAGTCACTGCTGATGATCTCAGCCAATGTTTTGGTTCACCCATGGAAACCAGTAGATTCGTTCAGCCCATGCGGTGTAGGACGGTAGAAGCCTAGGGCCAATGTGGCCTTGCTAAGTTAATGCATGTGACCAAGATCTAAAGAGAAATCTGTAACATGTGAAAGGGGTTTCTAGGAAGTTGAAATAGCATCTGAATGGGGCGAATTAGAAAACATAAATAAAGGAATTCGTGACTTTTTTTCCATGGGCTATTTTTTACAGGTGGACTTGTGGTTATTTTATGCACTAAAACACTAAAAAAAGCCTGTTTTCTACTGTCCAGGCCTTCTTCATTGAAACGTTTGACCCCATTAAATAGTGATGGTAGATAGGTAATGTAGAACAGCGGCCTTATTTGGGAGATGTGTAACTCTGAATTTATTCATTTGTGTGTGTGTGTGTGTGTGTGTGTGTGTGTGTATATATATATATATATATATATATATATATATATATATATATATATATATATATATATACACACATAACAAGTGTTACTGTGTGTATTAATGTATTAATTACCATTGATGTCTGACTTGTTTGTCGTTTTTTACCGTTTGTTTTAAAGCCATACTTGTATCCGCTTCCGCAGTGAGCGTCGTCCTCACCCCCAGAAGACCGCTTGAGCTGTGAAGTACATTATATCAAAGAAATCTGACTTCCGGTCTTGTGTAACCATCCTCTGCTCGTACGAGATTTGCGGCTTGTGTGCTGACAGCCGATTGATCGCTTTTTTTTCTCATTTGTGTTTCGAGACTTCGTTCCTGCAGTGAGGTACTTCGGAAGGGCTGTCCGTGTGCATGACTACTATTCTTCAGTCGCTGTGAAAGCTATGGCATAAGTTTGAGGTGCACCGCCAGGTCATGAACCTTGCTGCTAGAACGGCAGGTTGGAGGCGGATTGGGTCAGACCTGTCGAGTTTCACAGGTCTAGCCTTTCGCTCAGCATGCCGGGACTCGTAGTGCAGTGTATAGTGCTTGAACTGCCCTACAAGGCCCCGAACGTATAGCAGAATCCCGGACAGATGAGCTCTTCACCATGGACCTGGGGAACTTTGGGACCGGGGCTCGCGTCGAGTGTAGACGCTATCCACCCACTATTTTCAGACGGAAGACGCCAGGGCTCGAGTTGGGGTACCATGCGGGTGGATGGCATCCCCCCACTTATTTTACTGGGAGCTCGATAACTGGAGCAAATGGAGCCACACATTCACTCTTTGGCCTCTCTGGGGCGAGATCGGAGCTCATTCAGAACGCTGCTAACGCACTGCTTCTCTGATGCAATCGCATCTAAGAGGTGAGCGAGGGGAGGCAATGAGTCTGATGGTGCAAGCCACCTTTCGTGACGTCACTTCCTGTCGTGACGTCCGCGTCCCCCCACTTCTTTTTTTAGGACTTGTGCCCTGGTAGACGCCGTCTACCCTGCTGCAAAGCTGGCCACCTTCAACGAAGTGCCACATTCCTTTCCTACTTCTCCCGATATGCTGAACTCGTCTCGGTGTCATTTTCTGACACCGGGACACTTTCAGCAGCGCCTGCACGTTGTTTGCTTTTGCTTCGAGTAGCAAGGTGCAGGCAGAGGTGGGTCTCGTCATATTTCAGCGTCGCCCTTACCAAAAGCCGAAGTTAAGAGGCCATTAGGCCTCTTTTTGTTGGAGTATCCTGGCTGGGAGCTATCGGGAGCCTCACACCTTGATGCAATGGAGGGGAAACAAAGGCTCCCATCTTATCTCTTCACCGGTACTTTAGAGAGAAATGCTTTTGCCTGTTCAGTTCCTGTACATTAGAGATAT
Organism: Lissotriton helveticus; assembly: GCF_964261635.1. Taxonomy (NCBI): domain Eukaryota; kingdom Metazoa; phylum Chordata; class Amphibia; order Caudata; family Salamandridae; genus Lissotriton; species Lissotriton helveticus. Next base: position 648,522,283 of record NC_136070.1, read on the forward strand.
GGATAAACTGTAAGAATGTCAGATGTGTTGGTCGCCCCAGTATTTACACAAATAACTAAAAAAAACACTTTTATTTTATTTATTTTATTGCACTTTAAAACTACAGTAGTGCTAAAGCGCTATAAAATAAATAAAACAAGAAAGTGGTATTTAAATTGCTATGTGTGTACCTGTTATGTAAAGCACTCTGACACCCTGCATTGGAATGAGTAGTGCCGCTACTCATCCCAATGCAGGGTCTCAGAGCGCTTTACATCACACGTACAGTTTATACATTGACAATAAATCTTATGTGTGCACATCAATATTAAGGATGTTACATAGTGACAGTGAGGGTTACAAGTAGTAGGAGCCGCATGTCCTTCATACTTGACTGTCCTATATTAGGATTACAATTTATGAACTGCAAGCAACAAAAGGATGTCTGTCTTCAAAGCAGTAACTCACTTACCCATTTACATAACATTAAAATCTGTCATCTGTATGTTACAAAATGTGCTTTGCAGAAAACATATTAACCCTCTATGGTACTTTGACTCAAAACTAGGACTAGGCAAAACACAGATCTCTCCAGCAAATATGTTATCCCCCAGAGTTATCTTGCCATTATTATTCCCTGAGATTTAGCTGGCACACAAAGATCTCTGCAGCAGGTGCCTCAACCTGATCAGATATTTTAAAATGCAGACATTGCAACCAATTAAGCAGAACATATTTACTGCCACATTTCTCCTTGTTGCCAATTTCTTTGGTGCAGGGTTGAAATAAAAAAGTATAAGTTGAGGTCCAGATTTTGTGTCGGGGTTGCGTCCATATTTTGGTGCAATCCCAATGCAAAATCAAATTTCTTAAATATTTTAATGCACTCAAATGTACTCATGATAGACATGCTAAACATATGTGAGGTCTTAAGATCTAATATCACTTCCTGTGAGGTCATGGGCTATGATACCACTTCCTGTGATCCCACATGCGATGTCATGCGCCATGATGTCACTTCATGTGATGTCACACATGGTGATGTCACACCCACTCTGCCTAACTTGGTGAGTCCGCCCACTTCTTTTTAGGTCGAGCCCGGGCAGCTCATGCGCTGCTCTGCCAGGAATGCCTTATGCAGGTAGGGACTTTAAGCTCTGCCCACTCTCCGCCCATATTTTTATTTGGCTTGTGTCATTGCCCACTGTAAACTGTGACTGTTCATTGGTCAAAAGGCTTAGTAGTCCCTTCTTAGTACCGCCTTGTCTTATTTTGTAACCTGCCATGGTGACAACCCCTGTTCCGTGTGTTGTTACTCTGTAAGCTTTAATTACAGCTTCTGAGCACTATTTTCTCAAATGGCTTTATCCTGCCTGGTGTTGCAAGCAGGACACGCTCTTTCCTATCACTTTTAAAAAATGTTTTATAGCACAAACGCATTTGCAATAGGTCTCGCATTTGCGCGAGTGTAAGCCATTGGCTTTGTAAATGACTTTTTATTTATCTGTTTTAAAAACAACCCATAAATAAAAGGCATTGCCATTTACAATGCCAATAGCTCAGACTCTCATCAAATCGAGACCTATTGCATTGCAAATGCTTGTTTTAGGACTTGAGCCCTGTTGGGGACCTTGCTGGCAGCTCTTGAGTCAGGCATAGGGCTGGATTCTGAGAGGGTGTTGAAAGTAAGGAGTGTCAAGGGCTGCATGGACTGGGTTGTGTGATCGTCCCTGTATTGGCACAACAGAATCTGATGCCAATAAGGATTAGGATGGATTGGCGGGTTCCTGTGTTTAGCGATGTGCGCCCGCTGTAGGAATGCCTATTTAGGCGCTGTGCACGGGTCTCTCTTCTAAGTGTTTATTCTGCTAGTTTAATGGGATTTTTCATGAGACTTTCTCGCATATTTTATTTGACTTTTTACTGCTCCTTGTGAATCTCAGCCAAAACCATGAGAGGCTTTGAAACTGGCATTGTAGCCTTAATGAGAGCAGGACATGCACTGCCACTGTTATTACACGAGAGCGTTCAGAATGTACAGTTAAAATCTCGCCTCTTCTGATGGGACCGGATTCACACTCTTGACATTCTGTTAACTCTGCAGAGAACATATACCAGCTTTTTCACTGGCACGGCAGCGCAGTGTCATCCTGGCACTGGGTTTCCCTTCGCAACCCAGGCATCTCACCGCTCAGAGCACAAGTCTCACTCGCCCTGACTGCCGTAACACGAGAAGCATTGACTGGCTCACCCCTAGAACGGAAGCAGGGCTGGACTGGTTGTAGCGTTGAACAGGCGTTTTCCCGATGGGCCGGAAGGGTTTGGGCAGGTTTGGGACCATTGGGACCATTTTTGTTACTTGGGGACAGTTTTGCAGCAGTGCTACAATATCGCCCCCCCCCTGTAACAAAACCTGTAACAGTGGGGGCGATATCGTGTTTTTTTTTTTTTTTGCAGAGTTTTATATAGCGCGAACTAGACCCGAACCGAATCAGGTATCAGAGTGCTTTACATAGCACCAGTTATGTTACATGAGGACGGACACACATTCATTTTAGGCACGGGAGATTAAGTGATTTGCCCAGAATCACAGGAGGTTTTGGCGTCGTTACCGAGACTCGAACCCAGATCCCCAGGTCTGAGGTCGAGCGCCCTAGCCGTTAGGCCAACTCCTCGTTTCCCACAAGCACCCCACCCCCTCGGGCCGGTCCGACTTAATTGCCAGGGCTGGTTTGCATTCTCAGTCCAGTCCTGAACTGAAGGGGTCCACCCTGACAGTGTCCTTACACTAGAGCATTACCTCCGTGACAGAAGCCTTATCCGCCCTCGGCACAGAGATGTCTCCTCCTTTTACTGTGCTCGCGCAGAGCCTCGTAACCTGTAGCCCCTGGGCGTCAGCCAAGCCAACCCAGAGGGCTGCGACTGCTTAGAAAATTAAATAACATTAACAGATTATATTTTGCTTCTTTATACACCAGTTATTTCAGTTGAGAATTTTAAAACGTTCTGTAAATATGAAGGAATTTGAAATTGGAGGCTAAAAATTAAGTTAGTATTTTCGGATTGATTCGTGGGAACACTACGAGTGCTTCAAACCGAATATAGTACGGATGGTGAGTGGCCTCCATTGAATTTACAAAAGCTTTAAACTTCCTATTAAAAATAACATTTTCATTTTAACATATTTTGTGTGTGTGATTTTAATAAAATAATTAATAATTTGTGGATTTGTTTGAATACTATTCCTGTATTTTTTTATATTTATTGTTTTGTGGTTCAAATCATTGACAATTTTTTAGACCAGGTTCAATGGCTTCCAGTAATGACTCTGTGGGGTCCCCGGATTCCATTAATGATTTGATGGGGGTTCCTCGGTTCCAGTAATGATTGAGTGGGATCCACAGAAGTGAAAAAGTTAAGAACCACTGCCCTAGAGTGTTCCCTCTGACATATTAAAACTCTCACACCTCAGAGTGGAGAGGTTTCACCCTGGCGTTTGTCATAACATTAAAGTGTTCTTCAGCAACACTGGGGTCCCACCCCTCAGCAAGTTGTCACCCTGACAAGTGGAGAAGTGTGGCTCACTGGTTAGAAGCAGCAGACCCTGAAGCAGAGGTCGGCCCGGGACCAGGGTTCAATTCCCACCTCGGCATGGTCTTGGGTCAATGTCCGCGGACTCGATAATTCTCGCCTAGGTGCCTAAGCTAACCATGGGTCCCACTCTGCAACTCTGGGCAATAGCTTGCTTAATCTCCACAACGGCCCCATCAGCGTCGGGGATGCCTGGCTTCACCTTGGGGGTGCCCAGGAGGGACCATCTCACAGGGAAAGCCAGGACGGGTTCCCCAGCGGTATACAGCGCCAGGACACTCCGAGATGGAGTAACAGTGCGCTTTACAAGTATACATTTACATTTTTACAATAGCGTAACACTTGAGCAATCCATCAGCATTTTGACTGTCTCATCCCTATATACTACTCATAGTATGATTTCTATTTGATCTTTCCCCTCCCTGTTTTGGCTTTTGTTTTCTTTTGCTAACGTACACCTACGTTAACAGATGTTGCAAAATATACTATGTTTCTAATGTCTGTTATGACTACATACTGTTCGCATTGACCTCATAGCCTGCTCTATTGTTTTGAACAAGAAGACTTATTGTGGATAATACCAATACTTACCGCAGGGCTTTGAGTCTGCCATTGCTTAACCGTTGGTTGGCTTCATTGTCACTCTCTTTTGATATTATTCCTTCCTCTTCTAGAGTTTGTCCCTCCCCTGGAACATAGGTTTTCTACCATCTTTTTGAGTGGGTGACACGTATCCTTCCATTCTTCTCATCCGGGGAACTACTTTTTTTCTTTTGCCATTAGCTCTGCATAGGAGGGCATTTCTTTTCTTACTCTCTTCCCAGAGTGCTTGTTTTCCCCTCACATTTTCACCCCCTCACGCTCCTCTGGGCAGAAATCATTGCCAAAGCCCATAGGTCAGCACTGCCAGTGAAAGGGCAACCCCTTCTGGATTTGCAGGGGCTTGCTGAATAGGGCAACATTCACATTTTTCAAAAGCCCCATGGTTCTCTTTACAAGTTTGTCAGTCATATGATGGATTTGCCCAAATCTGAAGTCTCTCCTGTAGGAGTTTAGTTCCCCCTTGACCCTCGACCTCAGTGCATCTCTGTATATTGTATTATGTAGTACTCTAAAATTTGATTTGTATACTGTTTCATAGTCTTAAGGAGGCCACAATGCACTCTAATTCACTTTGGCTTCTTGGGTGCCCTATTTGGAATGCATGTCTGATGACGTAGGGTTGGTTGTAGTTAGGCCTCCATGGGAAATGTTGGTGAAGTTTGTGAGATTTGGAGATCTTCTTTCAAAGGTTTAGCGAACTAGTAGTAACGCTTAAACATGACATTTTACTTAAAGTGTGAGAAAAGTAGACACCTAGTCGTTTTTATGAGTGATGTGATGTCATCCAATTGTGAGTGGGGGGACCTAGATTTTTAATGCTGTCTGGCTTTCAAGGTGCCTGCCAATTCTTATTCTAGGTGTAAACAAGTTCCATATCATAGTCAACTGAACTGAGAAGGAACATCTGCCAATGCAAGCCTTTTTGAAGAAGACATTACAAGGAGTGGGTCCAGTCTAAAGAGAAGCGATCAGGTTTGGTAGTAGTTACGGATTTTATGCTGTGGAAAGAGCGTTGCAGTGTCTCGTGTGGCTCTGTGAGTGATGCTCATTTCTCCTAATGCAGCAAACCTGCCACAGACAGACATTATAATGAGTGAAGGGCTAGTGATGTGCAAAGCCAGATATGTAGATTAAGGAGTTGTCTAGTGCAGATGTGTTCTGGATTTTCTATAGTTTGCGAATCAATCTTAAATGGGTTCCAAGTTACATTCAGGTCGCAACGTCTTTACGGGAGACACCTATATTGATGGTAACTTCTACCATTTGAGGGAAATCTTGGTAAGAGAAAATTCAGTGTAGCACGGTGCCATGTATAATGATAAATTGGTAACCTTATTCACCTGTGCCGCAAGGGATTGATTACAGCCAATCACGTGGGATTCCTCATTTGGTTGGGTGGGTTTGGAGGTAGGTTAAGCACTTTTCGCCAACTGGTGGATATGTGGTGTCCAATAAATTTAGTTTGAGTTAGAATCTCGGGATATAGCTTGAGGTGGCTCTTCCACATCCAGAGATCAGCTGCTGGGAGGCACAATGGTACAGGAATCAAAATCTTACAGATTATGACTTGTGTATTGTTTAAATAATTGTAGCAGTTGAGGTTGAAGGCTGAGTTTAGGAAGAGGGCTACGGTGCGATGTGTTTATGCAGCTAGTTTATGTGCGAGTGTGCTCTGAGCATGAATTCTCTTACTAGTCTGATTTTTTTCATGCCACGAATATCTGAGGTTTGGTGGCGATCACAAGTCGTAAAAAAAGAAGTGGGGGGACGCTGTAACGGGAAGTGACGTCATGACACGAAGTGACGTCACTAAAGGTGCCAAGCTCCTCCTCCCAGAGAGTCCAAAGAGTGAAGTCCAGCTGTTTGGCAGGGGGGACGGTGTCCCCCCGGTAAAATAAGTGGGGGGACGCCGTCCACCCGCGTGGTACCCCGACTCAAGCCCTGGTGGCGGTGGTGCACACTCGCCCCCGTACATCATGTGTTCGTAGTCTTCCTGACGGCTAATTTCTAATTAGGGGGTTATCACCAAATGTGGTGTCGGAGAAGGTGGTGGAGTTGACACTAGCCAGCAAGCATGCAGAGATGGGGATTATGGGGATACATGGTCTTCCATGTCTTTTCATTTGTGCGTGTGTCAGTGTTTTTTGGTTCCCCACAAGTGTTCCTACCCGTTTGGACTGAGTTTCAGGGCATTTGTCTCCCCTTGAAGTATAGCAGCTAGAGGCTCCCCTCGGGATACAGCTGGCCCAGTGGTGCTTGCGGCCAATGTGGGGCCATTGCTCTGTTTGTGCTGATGTCTCTTCTCAGTCAATACCATAGAATGAAATGACATCGCCACAGAATGAAATGACATCGCCACTGGCCAATCTGACATTTTCTGTACCCATTCTTGTGAACACAAGATAGCTCCTTAAGTTACATTAAACAAGATATGTCCTTCACCAGGTTACGTATAGCTTCGGCTGATGTTGAGTCCATACTGTTAATTTTATTTGCTTAAAAGTTTGGCTATTCGTTTATTTTTTTCTCTAGTGAACCTAACAAGATGCATGTCCGCTCTTAGTACTTTACGCCTCAACATTGAATTTGAGACAGTAGAGTGAGGCTCGAGCGCTGGCGGGTGTAATCCAATGTATAAGTTGCGTGATGGTGGTCACTGCGCTCTTGTCCCGCGCTTTGAGTTGACTAGCAATAGTGACAGTATGTTATTAGCAGGTACACCCTGCAAACCTGCAGGGAGAGTAGCTTTCTGTTTTTCCCTTCTAGAAGTCTACCCAGTCTCAAACACTAGTATTTCTTTACATATCTAATGTGTGGGACATTTGGAAATTGTGTGATGTTCTTCACTCTTTGGAGTGATTGTTAGGTATCGACATAAATATCATACACCTGGCTGCATGAAATGAATATGGCAGCTTTCATGTTGCACTGCTCAAGATCCTTCCACAACTGGGCCTTCCTGTTGAGCGGAAGAGAGTGCAATACCATCCTTTGATTAAAGTACATTTCCCCTTGCTACTTAAATTCCCTCTGTCCCCGTTTTAGTACCCGTGTTGTCGTTTGCCACATGATGGTGTTCATTTACTCGATTTAGTCTAGACCTCTGGAGCCAGTATGCATCTACACCTTGACCTTGTCTCAACTAGTTCCAATATGTCTGGTGTTGAATTTCCTGCACCATGAGCTCCTGCAGGTGAAGGTCAAAAGGGCAGGATGGGCAGATCTACTACAACATGAAACAGTGGCATGTTGGAAAAGTAAAGCTTTGGTTGACTCGAGCTTCCCACCTGTGTCTCCTTCAAGCTAGATAGCTGTACATTGTGTTAGGTCAAGGAGACCCAAAACACCAGCGCTGGGCATCATTTCTCATCGATATAACGTTTTCTCATAACTATCCCACATCGAGCTGAGGGCAGAGTATGGAATCACTTTGTTGACGAGAACCCTGTGGAAGACGAGGAGCTTGGCTGCCTTGTGAGAAGAGGAACTGTGTCCTGGAAAGTCTTTCTCAAGGCCCAACTGATGGTGAATCTATCTGAAGAACACTGAGCTATCCATGAGCCACAGCATCTGTGCTGTCTCTTAGGCCATGAACAAGGAGCGAAGGAACGACCCAAAGAGATGTTTGAACCCGAAGAGCTGCAGCAGTGCGGACTATGCTGATCTACATTTTTTAGATCCCAGAGACCCTTGCTCTTTCTTATTTACAAAAGGCAGCATCTTCCTGACTTCTAGAACTTCCTCCAAGACAACTTTCTGTTTTCATTAGGAATGCTGATACTGGGCACTTGCACCAATCGTTCTGGCCTTTTCAATTGTGAATTTGGGATCCGATGCACCTACCCAAAAGAATAGCAAGCTACATGGAAGATCGTACGTGGTTGAGAGTTGTTTTTGTTTTGATTCTATGTGGGAAGTCATTCAAGTATTATGTAATGACCACCAAGGTGGAGTTATCTTGTTTATAATAGGGCGCAATAGCATTATTTGCCCTTGGTCTCCAGTAACAATGGCATTGGTGTGCCATCTCGTAAGTGACAGCGCGTCTTGGTTAGCAATGTTTGTTAGCACTCGAGTGAAACAAGTCTCACAGGTTCCCTAGGCAGGCACAACCGCCACTGGGAGAATATTTACAACATTCCATAGCACCACAAGTATTACCCACACTACGATGTTACTCAGGAACCAAAGGCCTACTTGTTGCTCTATCAGCCCATACGCATGTCAACTCTTTATGTACGTTCAAGATACAACCATGTTTTCCAGAGACGTTTCTTGAGTAGTGTTTTTTTAAGTGCAGTCTTGAATCATTCAGCGGCATGTTTGTCTTGAGTAATATATAACAAGTGTGTAAACGAGGGAGATAACAACTTCAAATGTTTCTGGGGGTTCATGACTTCAGGTGGAGAGGGGGACATCATGCAATTCTACCCTGCTTTACTCGGTTTTGTAGATTGAGATGAAACAAGGTCTATCATTTGTTAAAGATGATTTTTAAGTACTTTGTGTGATATCTTGTGTCTTCAGTGCAGTTACCCCAAGGCTGATGGATAGCAAAATGGAGCTTGCAGTGTGTTTTTGTGATGAGTTTTGATCGTGAGGTGTTCTGCAAGTTAAGTGAATCCCGTGTGGGTCAAAAACAATTTGGGCAGGGCCTTCACGTTGGGGCATGTGTTACTTACCTCAAACAGCTCTTTTGTGGTTAACACAGTGATGCAATCCTGCTTGCGCAATGGGCCTTTTTGTGTTGATTGCATTTCTTTATTGTCTGACTGGTATGTTTTCGGGGAATTTGATTGCCGTTTTTACGGCGACTCGCATTGTCACGATTTTGATTCTGAAGGTGGCAGTTTATCTTTTTAAATCTAGCCAAGTTCCCCCATGAACAGTTTGTGTGCCAGTTTTGTGGGAGTCGGGGTGTTTTCTCCAGATACAAATGCGTTGCAGTCTTTAGTGAGCTTTGCTTTTATTGTTAACTGTGTATTAAATCAGAGATGTTAGTTTCTGCATTATGATTATGAAGTCCGTGACAATGTGGTCCCATCTTGGTTGTATAGCCGCATCTGTTAGAAGACTGTTGAAGTCAGTAATGGGATGTGTGCTGTAACCTGCATCATGGATTGGTGTTTTTGCCAAATTATTCAAGGTGCACTCTTTCTAGGTTGGTCAACAAAGATTGGAAGTTGGGCTTGTTTTGGGTGTCAAACCATGTAATTCATTTTCCCAGGATTTTCATGTTAGGCCGTGGCGGATATGGCGTCTGTTAGAGTGCATCTGAACCTAGGATAGCATGTCGATAGTCTGTAGATTAATCAAAAGGAGAATCTGTAGATTAATCAAAAGGAGAATGTGGTGGTGTATCAGATGGAGCAGTTGAGCTGGAGAGATTTGCATTTTAGTAGTAAATGTTTTTATTGAAGAATTCAACACATTTCAGGCATCAACAATCACGAACACCGGTCGATCAGTTCAGTAGAGCTAGGGCGCGAGTACATCAGAGGGCAGGGTGTGCAGCATATAGAAATCGTAGTTATACACAGCAAGCCGCCTACAACCCAACCGGGCCGGCCGTGTTTCAAAACAGTGCAACGTTAGTCAAGGCAGTTCTGATTCCCGTCTTCAGCCCGTGCCCTCTGGCGCGGACGTACGATACGGCCCATTTCCTTCGCTCAACCGTGCAATTTGTCAACACACTAGTAAACTACAAACCCCCTTCCAATACACCCCGCCCATCCCATTCCCTCCCGTACCCAACCCTCCCTTCACCCCGAAACTCCAGCCCCAACAAATTCAAACCCCAATGCCCCCCCCTTTCCACCCCCCCCCCCCCCCCCCCCCCCAGTGATCCATGGTGACATTCTGGCAGATAATACCTCATCGCGTTCCCGACGTCGGGGCAGGCTTGGTGTTCCCCTCCGGTGGGGCAATCTCAGTCACCCTCAACAATCGAAGATACCTCGGACAGGTGACTTCCACAAATTCCGAGGACAGGAGGGCTAGAAACGGTTGCCAAAGTTTCGCATACTTTGTCCCTTCCCCCGCTTTATACAGAGAAAGTCTTTCCATACCCAGGACCATCCAGAGGCGGTGGAGCCACCCCTGATATACGGGAACGTGGGTCGTGCGCCAGTGGGTTACAATGTTCTGAAGTGCAGAACCCAGTGCTATGGCTATCAGGCGTCCCCTTCGTGAACGTAAGGGGTATGTCAGTGCGTTTGGGAGCCCGAGAATGACGTAGGACGGGAAGCGCGGGATTTCAGTGTCAAAATGTTTATCCACATCATCTAGAACTTGACGCCAGTACTCCTGCAGGAAGCTGCAGTCCCAAAGAATGTGCGTGAGGGTTCCTAGTTGTCCGCAACCTCGCCAACAAAGGGGGTCTTTGTTACTATCCATTTCATATAGCCGTTCTGGAGTGTAGTACCAGTAGGTCACCACCTTCGTGAGAGTATCCGTGAGCCCCATATGGTACGCCGAATGTCGTGCCCTGTAATATATACCCTCCCATTCTTTATGGGTAAATGTCCTCTCCATCTCTCTCTCCCAACGTGCCCTACTCACGCTGTAGGTGTGTTGATGCTTGAGTGTGAGCATTTTGTATAAATCAGAGATTAGTTGCTTGTCTGACTTGCGGGTGATCAACCAATATTCGAAATTCGTCAGTCGCCGATCCACGTCTGGCCTCACCGATTTGCTGAGGGCCCAATGTCTGATTTGAAAATAACGGAGTCGCTCGGTCTCCGGGAGGCCGAAGTCCTGGCGTAGTTGCGGAAATGGGATTATCCCTTCGGGCCCGTATATCTGGCATAGGGAGCGACAGCCGGCCGACTGCCAACGTTCGAAGGCCTTTCCATCCAGCCCCGGCTGGAAGTCGGGGTTATCAAGAATGGGGGTGAGAGGTGAGGGGGCGGTTGTGAGACCGAGCTCCACTCCCACTTGATCCCAGATCTCAAGTGGGACTCGTGTAATGTGGGAGGCATACAAGTTGCGGGGCCTGTGTATTTTGCGCATAAACGGGATCCCTTGCAGCGTGCGCCCCGCTACTGCCTGGTCCTGGAATAACCAGTGTTTCCCCGACTCCCATTGGACCCATTCCGCCAGGAAGCGTAGTTGTGCCGCCTGGAAGTAGGAGGCCAAGTTTGGAATCCCGATTTCCCCCCCCCCCTGTTCCGGCGCGAGCATCGCTATTTGGGCTTTTAGGCGCGGTTTTCTTCCGTTCCATACAAATTGGGATAGATCTGACTGTACCAGCTTAATCCAAACCGTGGGAGGCGCGAGAGGTATAGTGCGAAAACCATACAGAATCTGGGGAAGGATCGTCATCTTTATCGCCGCGACCCTGCCCAGCCAGGACAACGGGTAGTGTTTCCACTGTCCTAGCTCCTGTCGGACCTTCTGCCAGAGGTGGGTGTAGTTGACGTCCACCGTGGTCTGAAGGGAGGCCGCCAGTTTGATCCCGAGGTAAGGAACTGTCTCCGCGGCCCACCGCAAAGGGAACTGGGCCTGCAGCGTGGCGCGCGTGTCCACGGCCAGTGATAGGTCGAGGGCCTCTGATTTAGTCAGGTTGACTTTGAAGCCCGACACACCACCGAACCGGTCTAGGACGGCCATGCAGGCAGGGAGAGAGCTTCGGGGGTCCGCGAGTGACAACAAGACGTCGTCAGCGTATAGACTAATGACATGGACGTCCGCCCCGAATTTAATGCCTCTAACTTCCGGGTCGGTTCGGATGAGCTGTGCCAGCTGCTCCATATATAAGGCGAACAGGAGAGGGGACAGCGGGCACCCCTGTCGGGTGTCTCTTTCAATCTGGAAACGCGGGGAAGACAAGCCATTAACCCTGACGGAGGCCGAGGGAAATTTATAGCAGTTAAGTACTCTGGTCCGGAATTTGGGACCCATACCTGCTTTCAGAAGGACCTTCTCGAGATAGGGCCAGTGGACCCTATCAAAGGCCTTCTCTGCATTGATGGCGAGTAGCATATATTCGCCCTGCGTTAGGGACGCTTTCTCAATGAGATGGAGGGCCCGCTTGGTGTTGTCAGAAGTCTGGCGCTCGGGGATGAAGCCCGACTGATCCGGCTGTATAAGGCCTCCCATATAGGGGCTCAGCCTAGAAGGGAGGATGCTGGTGTAGAGTTTAAGATCGACATTTAAAAGGGAGATGGGCCGGTACGCCCCACAGTCAGTAAGATCTTTGTTGGGCTTGGGTATGACCACGATGGATGCTTCGAGCAGGTCTCGGGAGATCGCCCCATCTTCTGCAAACGATGTAAAGAGTCTGGCCGATAGAGGTGCGAGTTGAACACAAAAGGTCTTGTAAAAGCACGCCGGGAAGCCATCCGGCCCCGGCGCCTTCCCAAGTTTGAGCCGAGAAATCGCAGAGATAACGTCCTCCGGTCGGATGTCCCTCTCAAGATTATGCACTTGTTCCCGAGTCAGGGCTGGCAACGGTATCTCTTCGAGAAAGGCCAGTTCCGCCTCCGGGTTAGGCGGGTCTGCTTCATAGAGAGAGGCGTAGAAGTCGCTAAAAGCTTACGTTATTGCGCGGTCACCGGTGACACTAGTGCCATCAGGTCCCTTCAGTTCCTTAACCTCACGTTTCTGGGCCACCGTACGTAGTTTGTGTGCTAGGAGGCGCCCTTACCTATCCCCCCCCCCGGGTGTAGTAGGCATGTTTCAGCCGTAAAGCTGCATACTCCGCCCTATCAATGTCCAGCGCTGCCAGTTGCTGACGGGCAGTCCGTAGCTGGCGCCAAATTCTCGGGGCTCCCGTCCTTCTATGGATTTGCTCAAGCTCTCTGGTCTTGTGGGTGAGTTCGTCCCTTTTGACCTGGCGTTCTCTGCTTTCCGTGGATGATAGCGATATAAATTCACCCCTCAGCACGGCCTTGAGCGCAGCCCATTGCGTGGCCAGTGCCGTGTCCTCGTTACTGTTGTGGGACAGGTAATCTTTTATGGCATCTTGAATTCTAGTGACCGTGTCTTTCCTATAAAGCAAAGAATCCCGGAGCCGCCACACCCTGCCCGAACGCGGTTCTCGAGGCCCTTTTAGGGTGATCGTGACCGGCGCGTGATCAGATAGAGACGCCGTTCCGATTTCCGCATTGGCAACAAGTGGGAGAGCCGCAGTGGAGACAAGCAAGTAATCTAGGCGTGCATAGGTCCTACGCACTGCTGAGAAGTGCGTGTAATCTGTTTCGCCCGGATGAAGCTCGCGCCATACATCCACAAGCCCAAGGTCCCTCAAGCGGGCCAAACCTGACAATGACAAGGCACCCACCTGGCTAACGCGCTGACAGGAGCGATCCAGCAAATTGTCTAGGACCAAGTTCAAATCACCCCCAAGTAGAATGTGACGGTCTATCGTGTCAGTCGCCTCTGTGAGTGCGGAGTGTAGGAATTTTTCCTGGCCTTCGTTTGGTCCGTAGATCGAGCCAATCGTGTAATTCAGACCTCCTAACGCAAACCTGTAAACCAGCAACCGACCTTTAATTTCTGCCATCTTACCCAGAACCTTACCCCTGAATGTGCATGCCACCAGGATTGCTACCCTGGCCCTCTTCTCTGTGCAGGAGGAGAAAAATTGCAGTGGGAAGTTACTAGAACGGAGGCAGTGGCAGTCCTTAGCTAGGAGGTGTGTCTCTTGCAATAGGCAAATGTCAGCCTTGGAGTGCTCTAGAAGCGAGAGTATCGCCTTACGTTTCACCGGGCTGTTCAGGCCTCTCACATTGAGAGTGAGCACAACCAAGTCACCCATTGTTATCTAACGAAGTAAAGACTATCGGTTGACCCTCAGTGCAGTGCCCCATGCCCGTACCGGCAGACCCACCCCCTCCCAGCATTGCCGCCCCTCCAACCCCTGCAGCATCGCTACTTCACGCTGCCCGCCGACCATGAACCACAAAACTCCCCCCCCCCCCCCCCCCCCCCCTTCGCTCAACCTCAAAGAACTCACCCAACCCCCAAGGCCCCACCCCCGTCCCCCCCCCAACCACAAACTGTCCAAAAGAAAGTCATAGTCTCTCATCCAGGGATGAAAAGTAGAGAAAGGAAATAAAGTAAGGTAGTCTTACTGGATTGTCCGGGAGTCTTCCTCCCGCCAACGGCCAGAAGGCCAGAGCGGACATGTGAATCAAGCAATGTCTTGAGACGGTCATCCTGTGGGGCCCGAGCTACCATCCGTGGCCACTGCTTCCACTGCGGCGCGCTGACCTGCTGCAATCTCCGTCGCCGGAGGTTACCTGACCCGTCTCCTACGTCGCTATTGGCTCCATTGCGGCCTCCTCCCCTCGGTCTCTGGCATGGGCCCCCGGGCGTCCGCGTCCTCAGTCGGTGTCTCAATGCCAAGCAGGGAGCAGGCTTCAGCCACCGATCGCAGCTGGTATTGCTTATTTTCGAGTCTAAAGATTAGACGGAAGGGGTGGCCCCAACTGTACGGAATACCCTTCTGCTGTAGGAAGGAGGTGGCCGGCTTGAAGAGCCGACGTTTGTGTAGCGTAAGCGCCGCCAAGTCCTGAAACAGCAACGGCAATGTGCCCTGAAACGCTATCGGGTGCGTCTGACGCGCTTTTTGAAGAATTTCTTCCTTAGTTCGGTAGTCCTGAACACACACTAGGATGTCGGGAGGTGGGGCCGTCGCCGCACGGGGCGGGCCTGTCCTGTGGGCCCTGTCAAGCTGCAGGGGCGAGTCTAGCGGCCTCCCCAGCACATGGTTGAAGAGTTCCCTGGCGTATCGGAATGCATCTTGGGTGGCGTCAGACGTGGCAACATTGCGAATACGGATGTTATGTCGCCTAGAACGATTTTCTAGATCTTCCAGGTGAAGTTGCAAATCCACCTGTTGATCGTGTAGGCGAATGATCTCCTGTTGCTGAGTTGAGAGTTCCGTCTCCCGTTCGTCGCCCTTGGCCTCCAGGTCCGCCACCCGTTCACCTATACCGTCCATCTCGCGCCGCACCTCCCGAATCTCGCTGGCAAACTCAGTCTTAAGGGTTTGGGTGTCCTCCCTCAGGGTGGCGAAAAGGGACTCCAAGAAGGCCTTCGTAATGGGTTCCGCGCCCTCCTCCGGGGCCCGTTCCGCCTTTTTCGGTGCTGGGGCCACAGCGTCCTTCTGCTGAGGGGAGAGCGACTTAGCAAACATCTCCTTTACCGTCTTGCCTCTGGGCGGCCTGTCCATGGACATTCCTCCGTTTCGGTGGCCCAGGCGCCCCCTCCTCCGCCGCCCCCTTTCTGGTCGCTGGTCGTGGCTCGCAGCGAGCCTGCCACCAGCCGATGGACCTCCCCGGGCAGCACTCTCTCAATAGCCCCTCCGCTGGTCGTGGCGCAAGACCGTGGCACGTCTCACACGTCCCCCGTTTAGGCCCCTGAAGAAGGCCTGTCGTCTTGCCCAAGCTGTGGGGATCGGGGCCCCTGAAGAGGGAAGAAAGTCCGGGCCGTGGGGGGTGAGGGGCGCTGCTACTGTTCGCCAGGTATCAGTGGGCCGCCGGTTCCGGTCCGAACGCCCCTCGGGTGGGATCGTGGGCCACGTGGGCAGGGGGGCAAAAACAGCTCCAGGCGCGGGCCCCAGAGGCGCTCAACAATGCTTCCTCGGTGCTGTCCTGTGGTTGGCACTGCCCAGTGCACAGAGAGGGAGGCAGGCCCGCTCAGACTCCTCAGGGCCGCTTTTGCTGGGGGTGGCAGGGAACGCTCCAGGGAAGGGGCCCCCGCCGGGACCCAAACAGTTCAGGAAGAGGCAGGGCCTGGCAGGCCTCGGGCCGAGACGCCCGCCGAGAGGCTCGCTGCACAATCACCTCAGTGCCGCCCACAGACCACCTCCACGCCGCTTGCCCTGCCCTGGGGTCGCTCTTACCTCGGGACTCCATGCGCGCCGCCGCCGCCGAACTCCGCGGTCCGCAGGGCTGACGCACTCCTCTCGCCGTCAGGGCAGCTGCTCTCCCTCTGCTGATCCCCCGGCGCCTCTCACAGGGGGCTCCGCACCTGGAGCAGTCACCAAGCGCTCGTGGACAGGCCTCGTCCTAAGCCCCGCAGGGGCGCCTCCCCTCGGCTGCGTCTTCCGCCTCACAGCGGCCTCGCTTCCAGGCCGGAGGGGGGGATGGGCACTCCGCTCCTCCGGGCCGTTGCTCCGCGCCACCGCCGTCCACGGCGTCGTTCGATGCCTCCTGCTGGTCCGCCCCGGTGCTAGGACGGCTCCGGGAGCCCTGAATACCGACTTCGGTCGGGAAAAGTGCCGGAACCGGTGCCAAATGCAGGCCGTTGGCAGGAGCTGTAGCGAGACGCGTCCGCTCACTCCGCCATCTTGGCCACGCCCCGAGATTTGCATTTTAGCAGAAAATTATGGTAATGGTTTTGTGAGGTCTTAAAGGGCCAGCATATAGTAATACATAAAGATAGAATATATCAATATAGTACTGAGGAAATGAAGAATTACAAGCAGGGGATGGTTGCTGCAATGGCTGTCAGACAGCCAGGTGAGGTTGCCCATGGATGTGGAGTTGCTTGGAGAGTTGTCTTCAATTCCTTCTGTAAGTGAAGAAAGACGGGTGTTATACAACTTTAGCGCATTGCTAATTTATATTGTGCAAATTCTCTACTATTAAAAATTGCAAACATAATATGGATATCCTGTGCCAAGTTTTTTATGCTCCTGTTCGAAACTCAGTGTGAACAATAGGGTCTCAGAATTCTGCTGGTCTTTTGTCAGTTTCAAGATGAAAACCAGCCCCAATAGTCACAAGCCCTGGTAGTAGGATTATTTAGTTAATACATTTTGTATTCCTACCTGGATTCCTCATTTTTTCAGAGGGTTCATGCCTTAGGTTGGGGGGGGGGGGGGGGGGTCCTGATGCCTGGTGCATGGTAGTAGTTCTGTTGTAAAATATTCACCTTTATCCATCCTGGTGGAGTTGATGCTTTGGATGTTCTGAACTTCCCGGTAGTGGTTCTTGTCGCTTTCACAGAATTGTGAGGCATGTGTCTATAGCACTTTCAGGACCACACAGTGGACATTAAAGGTGAGCCAGGCAAGTGAAAAATCATGAATTATTTTTTTTCCGATCATTACCTCGAAGGAGTGCAGAAGGAATGACTCGAAGCCAGTGTGGTGACATTTTGTCTATTGAAATCTGGCAGGATCAGTGTTTGTACTCTAGCTCTGAAGTGTTCAGAGGAAGAGCTTATCATAGCCACTTTTATCTTCTTTGCCATGAGGGCCCTTAAATTGAGGATGATACTGTGGAATCCCGCGGATATGGTGCTCTGAACCAGTTGTGGTGCGGAGCCGTTGAGGTTCACTTGAGTCCAGGGACAACTTAAGGAATTTGGGGGCTGGGCCAAACGTAGTTTGGCGGCCCCTGTTCAGAACAGCTTTGAATCCAATTTCAACTTTCTTATGTCCTCTTTGGCCAGATCACTGACCGTGCATAGGCACACTTGTCCAAATTCCGAATGTCTTTACATCTAATATTCAGGGATAGTGAAGTGCGTTTTCAATATTATAACACAACAGCAGCTCAATAATACTATTACAAATAATCTCTGTGAGCCACTTCCATTTCTCATATGTGAAGTCCTGTTTCGATCTAAAGGTACTTTTTTATTAATGTTGCATGGTGTTGAAAAACATAAACACAACATTTCTCTGCTAAAGACCCCCACACATTACCTGTGTTAAAAATCAACTAAAAGATAGTGGTATTTAAAACAATCTATGTTTATGGCACATTCAAAGCCGTCAGCGCAGGACTTTATGGCGAACAGAGCCGGATACATCAAGGCCCCCCCCCTCAATGGCTTGGGCCCTGGGCCAAAGCCCACTTTGCCCATGCCTTGAACTGTCTCTGCTTGAGTGAGCTTTTCACCTGTTCTTTGCTGATGCTGATCATCACTAGCATGCACTGCCTTCACAGGGATCTGCTTCATGTTCTCCTTCGAAATATTGACCTTGATTCCAGCGAGGTTGCTCTTAAATTATCAGCATAATTTCCCTTTGAAACACCCTACACCTAAGTACGTCTATGACCCTTTCTTTCGGTCTCGAGTTTTCTTTTTGGTGTCCTTATTGGGAGCGCCAGGGTTGGTTGGAGATTTTAATGTTTATTTCAATATCAGTTATGAACGAACCTAGGAGTCTGCAAAATTTTGCTTTTTAAAACTTCACGAAAATGACACCAACATTTGTCAATTTGTTTTGCGTTACTATGTGTGAATGATTGGAGGTGTGAGCGTACCTTCTTAAAAAAAACACGCAAGATAAAAACAAAGGGACTGGTTCAATCAGAAAATGTTTCCCTTTAGCATTTTCTGATCCTAATTTTACACATCTCACTGGTGTAACAAAAATGTTGTACGACCGTTGTGGATACATGATTAGATAAATTGCTCTTTCTTTGCAGTGACTTTAAAGAAAGACAGAGGAGAAAAAAAACTATTTATTAAATGAAAATGGATTAGGGCAGTTTGACACTTGCATTAGTGCAGTTGGTGAAATTTTTTAGGTCTGGCATTAGCCAAAACCTTTTTTATTTTTCTTAAATTATTTGTATAATGTTCTAAGATATGGGGACCTTCAGACATCTGTCTTGTCCACTAGTCAGTGCCATTCAGTTTTCTTCTGCTCACTACAGCATAGGGCATGGATCAGTGGGTCGGCCTCCTTAATCCATTGGCTAACTTCACTGAGTGACAGTACTCTGCCCTTTCACAAGGAGCACATCCACACAAAGTAGTTCACTTAAGTGCCTGGCTTTACTATGGTCCTGTGTGCTCTTTATACCAAATATCTGTTTTTCCTTTAAGCAAATGTTTTGGTTTTTTTTAGATTGAAGAGGCCCTGACCGCTTGACCAACAATAAAGTTTTGCAGAAATCGATACCAACTAAATTAAGCATTGACAATTCCAAAGGTCTAGTGGCGAACGTCAGATTTGTTGGCTTTGCTGTTTCTTGTTTTATTAAAGGGGAGAGGATGTATCCTTACGGCTAGAGCGGTCGACGTCAAAGCTGGGAAACCGGGTTTGTGTCTCGGTAACGACGCTCAACATCCTGTGTTTCTGGGCAAATCACTTAGGGGCACATGTATCAAAGGAAAAACCGGTTGCAAATCTGCAGATTCTCAGAATCTGCCCCTTTGCGACAGGTATTTTTGCATTTGGGATGCATCTTCTCAAATGCAAAAATCGCAAATTGCGATTGCATTTAAGGAATCACAAATTACGAGTCCTTGAATGCAATGCAAGGTGGCATTTAAAATAGGGATTTCGCTATTAGGGTCCGCTAAATACCGAAAAATGTAACCTGATGGTATTTAGCGAAAACTTTGAAGAATGACCAAAGTGCATTTTTCAAAGTTCCAGGTTACACACACGCATGCCCTTGGGGCATGTGTGTGTGCAACATGGGTGCACATATCAAGTTCAGGGGGTGCAACATGGTGTCCTTTTGACACCCTTGAAATTGCATGCACAATTTGCGAGTACCTAATGGCTACTCGCAAATTGCGCATGCAATTTCCATTGATTCCTATGGGCCTGTAGGCCCTTAGGAATGAATGGGAAGCCATTCCTTAATTAATTAATTTCTAGGAATCGCTATTTTTGTAGCGATTCCTACATGCATAGGCTTTTGCGATTCTTTATTAGCGAATCCTTATTTTTCGATACTAAGGAATCGTAAATGGAATTTTTGATGTATGTGCCAGTTGTTCTCCCCGTGCCTAACAAAAATGAACATGTCCTTGTGTAACGAAACTGGTGCTATGTAAAGCGCTCTGATACCCGATATCTTCGGGTCTAGTTCGCGCTATATAAAACTCTAAAAAAAAAAAAAATGGTCAAAGTAAGAGAATAGCTGATGACTACTGGGTCAGGCCACTGTGATGAGAAACAGGAGGCTGGGTGGTGCAACCAGGAATTCATAGTTTGTTTCTTCAGAAACTAAAAGGGTGCATACAACCAAAAGTCTATTAAAGTTCCTCTTATCTCTGGAGCAGAAGCTCTACCTAACCATGACAATAGTGGTATTCCTCCAGCCGATGCCCATTACACGTACATAAGGCCATAGCAGAGAGCTCTGTGTATTGCAAGTGTGGCCTGTGGTGTGCTACTGTGGGGTTGATAATATTATATTACACAGTGAAACATTTCCCAAATACTTAGCCTGTTGATTTTTCATGTGGCAGACTGTTGGCCTGAAATTGTGGGTTTATAGAGATGAGAATTGCAGAATAAAATAGGCAGGTTGATGCAATCCCTTGGTCCGCGCAGGTGATGTGGCTTTGTGGATGAGGGTTATCTTCATAATGGTGCACGTCAATAAGGAAGGATTGTTACCCTCCAGACTGATCCATGCATATGTGGCATATCATGGCATCCTTGTGGTGTTTTTCAAATTGTGAGAATGGGTCTTCAAAGCTGAGTTGGTTTAACCTTCTGCCAGTTCGGCTAGTGTTTGTCAATTTTTAGAGCGCTTGCGGCTCTCTATAAGAGCATCAGTGTTGATGCCTTTCCACGCAGCTTTAGTGGTGGTGTAGTCATATGGCATTGTTTTAGGTGGAGCAGTTTTTGTGTGGTGTCGTTTGTCCTGATGGGATCCTCGCTGAGGACATGTTGATGGCTTGTTGCTGTTGTATTACAGGTTTTTAAGCACAGATGTTCACTCAAGGAAGTATCACGGGGCTGAGAAGCTAGATTGCAAGAAAAAACATTTTGATTTATTGCTGGATAATTGGTCATAAGCAGCCCTCCTCTAGGGAACTCTAGTCCACTGTTCAAGTGCAGTGTTTGAAATGTTCGACCTGCTGTGATTCTAAGATGAGAGAAGATCGGGTCCTTTCTCTCCATGTTCATTTGTTTTCCCTGATTCCCCACTAGTTTCTGACTCCACCAATGCTTAATTTGTAAAATAAAAATGAGTGCATGGGTCTCTAGATTTTCTTAGATGCTCCTGAATAACGAGCCTGGCTACTGATACTTAATTTGCAAATTAAAAAGTGTTGGATGCCAAAATTTGTCTGAGGGGCGGTGTACGCCAGGAAGGCAGGCGGCTGTGGCTCCTCCACCAAGGCGGAGGAGCATCGCCCTCTGGTCTTTGAGCAGTGCAAAGGACAAATAAAATGATAATAACACAACGTTATCATTTTATTTTTAGCATGGTGGTAGGTTAGGGGGAAGTGGGTTTGGGCGCTCGTCAGAGGAAGGAAGAGTGGTTGGTGCACCATACGTGTGTATGACGGTTTGGCTTGCCGTCTTGGGCCGGCTAAACCGTCATGTGCCCTTAGCATTTCTCCACCTCGCTATAATGCACAGCTGGGCAGAAAACTGTTCCAGGCTCCCAGGTACTGCCTTAACTGCCAAACAGTCCTCTCAGACCAATCACAATGCTGCAGTCATGCTGGTGACAGCAGCGTCGTGATTGGCTATGGGGAGTCTGGAAGTGTGGGTGTTGCCTGGCGCCAGGAACAGCGGGAGGACGGAGGAGAGGCAGCGACCAGCAAGTAAGTCGTCTTTTCTTTTTTTTCGAACCCTCCTTCCCCACCACCCCTCCCCTGCCACCATTCGTTAGCAGGTGCCACTGAAGGCAGGCCTACCTGCAGCTCTGCTACTGCCCTGACTACCTCTGTCATAAACCCACCTGTCCACTCCACGGTCACCCTGGACATTGTATAGCAAGCACCCCATCTGGAAGGGGAGCAAGAAACCTTCTGTTTTTATTGTTGCTCATGGAACTAGCTGGGGACCATGTGTTGTAATACATATGAGTTATTACCGAGCCCATAATGTCTTCGACTACATGTGTGACATCGCTTCAGACTGTAATGTTTTCTACGTCATGCATGTCAATGCTGCAGACCATAACGTGATCCCCACCTGTGTACTATTGCTTCAGTCCAATATGTGTTGCACTACATGTGTGCCATTGCTGCCTGCCATATGTGTTCCACTACGAGTGCCAGCAGACATTATATGATCCACCACATTACTGTCGCTGGCCGAGTATTCCACTACAGGTGTTGCATAGCTACAGACATAATGTGCTCCACTGCATGTATGCTATTGCTGCAGACCACGTGTGCTATACACGTAAGCTGTTGCCGCAGACCATAATGTGTACAGCTGCATGTTTGCTGTTATTACAGGTCATAAAGACTTTTCCTACCTACACGCCATATTTATAGGCCATAAGATTCAATAATATGTTTGTATCTCCAGGACCTGTGTGTTCCACTACCTGTGTGCTACTATTGCAAGTCCTATTGTGTTCCACTACCTGTGTGCTACTACTGCAAGTCCTATTGTGTTCCACTACCTGTGTGCTACTGCTGCAAGTCCTATTGTGTGCTACTACCTGTGTGCTACTACTGCAAGTCCTATCGTGTTCCACTACATGTGTCCTGTTAATATGGGCCATAACCTTTTCCTATACCTGCCTGTTGTCTATAGGCAGTCTGCTAGGTGTTCTAGTAAGGGTACTGTTAAGTAAACCATAACTTGCTCCATTGATTGTGTTTTTGCCTCATACTACAATTGGGATGAGCGTGCACTATTGCTAGTTTTACTAAAGGCGATATTGTAGCACGTCATATAACACTTTTTTTAGCTGAGGATTGATAGGGCAGCTCTCAGTAGGACATCTTGTTACCAATTCTTGAAGTTATACATAAAGGGGTGTTAGGGTAAACCTCTGAGGCGTATTTTTCTCTCACTTCAGGCTATTGGCTGTACGGTGTATCCTTCCAGTCTCCCACTGGGTGCTCACTTTGCAAGGCTGTTTTACATCTCAAAAGTACACTGAATAATCACAAATTAAATTTATTATAGGTGCACTGTGTAGAGAAAGCAGTCTATTTTTATTTTGGTTTTTTCACTGCAGCAGAACACAAAATAAATATTGCAGTAGGCTTTAAAATGCCAGCCAGTGCAGTCTGTTGTCTGCAAACCTTGTTATTATATTTGTTGTTGGGATTGTTGAGAGAATGTTGGAGGCCAGCGTTGATGCCCCATCGTTAGCGGACACCAGGGTTCCGATCCTGATGTTCGCTGACGACACTCTTATCTTATCTAAGACCCCTATGGGGCTGCAGCGTGCATTGAACATTTTCGATGCTTTTTGCGTTGAACATGGCCTAGAGGTGAACGTGGGAAAAACAAAATTAATGGCCTTTTCCCCAGGCCGTAGGAATTACCCCAAAGTAACCTTGAACAACAGCAGGCTAGATACTGTTGCGGAATTCACGTATTTGGGGGTCCAGATCGCAGAGGGCACTGGCTGGGCGCATCACGTGGATAAAGTGGTCCTTAGACACCAGCAGCTCTCAGGTGCCCTAAGGGGCGAACACCGTAAATCTAAGACAAAGCCTATAAAACCCGCACTTATGGTGTATGACGCAAAGGTCTTGGGTGCCACATTATACGGTGCAGAGCTATGGGCCTGGGAAAGTATTGCGGCACTGCAGACTTCTGAGAATAAGTTTTTGCGAGGGATCGCAGGACTTCCACAGAGCACCCCGCTAACTCCATTGTTCTTGGAACTGGGTAGGCGATCTATCATAGATAGAGCCCGATTGCGCCCAGTCCTTTACTGGAGGCGCCTCTGGACGACTCCAGAAATAAGACAATATGCGGAGGGCTTTCTATGGATAATCCGGGAAGATACCTTCCACAAGATAAAATGGCTAAAACATCTGAAGTCTATGTTAGCTAACCTAGGGTTCTCAAATCTTTGGAATAATCCTGCGGGAGAGATTTTCCCCAGTAAGGAAAACCTAAAAAAACAGTACTGGGATTGGGTGGGTGTCAAATTGCTGAAAGACACAAGGGCAGACTCTATGTCTGGCCGCTTTCTGGAGTCAAAAATCTTACCTGCTCTAGAAAACTATTGGGATAACATCACGGTACCAATGGATAGGAAATTGGTCTTTCAGTTAAGATCAGGATCCACCCCCCTGAAGAAAATGACAGCTGGCTGGAACAAATCGACCAACAACTTATGCCCTGCATGTGAAAATGCCGAAGAGAGCATAGGCCACTTCCTATTCGTATGTCAAGCCTACATAAAACCAAGGACGAAATGGCTCACGCCGGTATGCAGAAACCTGGGGACACGCGATAGCACTGTGGCTTTAAGAATCTTATGTACAACTACTCAGGATTCGATAGTCATAGGGGTGGCCAAATATCTGGGCTGGGCCTGGGCAATTAGACGACGGGCTCTGGGGGAAATTAGGTAATTAGGGATTTCTTTTAATAATGGTTAATGTAATATATTTTACTAATGGTTTTAGTATGCAACATTGTATGAGCTGCACTGTAAATTTAATGTCTTTTTACTGTTATTATGTATTATTGTGTAATTGTTTTAAATGCCATGTGCTTTTATGAGAATTGTTTCGAATAAAGCTTATACAACAACAACATATTTGTTTTACCGAAAGGGGTTATTTACTGCTGATGGGATATTAGTGTGGACTGCACAGTTATTTCCCTGTACGGTATATCTTGTGGCTGTAACTTGTTTCACTATGTGTGTCAGAGTGAACAAAGTAATATGTTCTCCTTCGTCTTCATTCCTGTAGACTACAACTTATTCTGCGATACATACAATGCCATCTTTTACTACATGTGCTCTATTGCTACAGGCTTTAACAGTTTTAGCACGTTGCCCGTCTATGCAGGCATGCAGTTCATATTCAGTTTATTGGCTGGCTTCTGGAAAGGTGGACAGTTGGTGTGTCCAAGTGGAACTATTAGGTGTGAAATTTGCCTCTGCCTGCGTCCATCCCACCATCTGCCTGTGACCCCATACCCATTGCATGACCGGCATCATGCAAAAACCCCAATCCATGCTGTTATTGAAGCATAAAAGGCCATTTATTAGGACAAGATTGCAAACAAAATAATTAAGTTTATTAACCTTAACTAATTCCAACTTTAACTCCTGACATAAAACCATACAGTTTCATTTTCCCCGTGCCATTCGCAACTCACCATCTCAGTTGCTTCACTCCGCTCCCTTTCTCTCGCTGACCTCATTCCATATACCCAATCTCTCTTTCACTTGCCCTCTGAACATCCTCCCTTGAAGTTCCTTCCATTGCTCCTTGCATCCTGCTCACCGCCAGTGTCACTTGTGCACCCCCCCCCCCCGAGGGGTGGATCTACCTGTATGTGACTCACCAGCCCTCCAAAGTACCGCTAGCTAGGAAACCCCTGAAGGGGGGTAATCTGCCCCACCTGTAAATAAAAGTACACATTTTGCTTCTCAGCAATATGACTTGCAGCACTGAATGGACTCATTCCACAGCTTGCACACGGCATCATGCAATTCCATCATGTAATACGAGTTCCCCAATCGCGAAAGGTGCACACCATCATCCCTGAAAATCCCCACTTGAGCAATCACTGTGATATCCCATGCTTGGCAGAAAACGCTCATGGTCCTGTTCAACTTCCGTCGAGCTTTATCAATTGCCGCATGTTTGATGGCCTCTGTTTGGACTGAGTCTGTGCCCCATAGAGTCAAAGAACACAAGTTCCTAAGAAATTCCATTTGATCGCCTCCAAATCCCTCTGCATGTGATGTAGTAATGTCAGTCCGGACAGCCACACAGAGTAATTTTTGCCCAGATGGATCAAGAGAATGTCCGGGCAACCTCTCTGCGGAGCCAACTTTGTCAGCCATGGTTGCAGTGCACCCCAATGCATCCCTCCTTTACCCCACCAAAGAACCTCGTGGTTGCTGCTTCTCAATCCCAGATTTCGTCCATACACCTGTTGATCATCATACTTTTCTGCCCAGTGCACAAAGGAGTGTCCCACAATCCAGGTAACAATTTTGGTTCCCGGCCCTCTCGCACACCCTGCAGTAGAAAAAAAATGATTAGCTCAAGAACCAACTCACCCCCCCCTCGCTTCCCCCCCCTCTCCTCCCAAGCTAGCATTCCCCCCCTTACTTCCACACATATCGCTCGTAGCATCTCGACCTCCATCTACCAATCTGGTGAATTCTGCTGCAGGACCACTCCAGTTGCACTGTTGCCATCGCAGCTCCTACTCTCAAAGAATGAGTGCCAAAACTAGCCGGTCCCTGGCCTGGCTTGCGCAACACCATGCGTAACGCTGCCAGTAACTGGAAAGCAGTAGCCCTGCTGCCCGTTGCTTGACAAAAAACCCCTGATAATCGCCTTCCAGGCAACAAAAGGAAACTTTGCCATTCCTGGGTGGGGCAGACCTCGCTATACCTACTCTCTGCCAACCATACCCATCGACCCTGCCCACCTGATCTGTTTTAGATCGACTCTGTCAGATCCCCAGCCTCCCTAGGTCTTAAGGCACCTCCTCCTACAACCCCACCCCCCATTGGCATGTTGTCCTCAACAGTGCAGAGACCCGAAAACATCCAACTAAGGCAAAGTATGAAAACTACCACCTCGAACAAATCATAACACAAAGACAAAGCCCTCAACAACTCCTGTACCAATTCAAATAGTGTCATGCGGAGCTCCCCTCCCGTCCCCACCGCAGCCCACATTCCCTGTCCCACCTCTTCAACATCTTGCCCAGAATCTCATCCTTGGCAGGGTCAAAAGCCCAAAATAGTGTACCATAAAAGGAGATCCCAGCAAATTTGCCCTCATTAGTCATATGTGACAAACCCTTATCAATACAACTAAGAACAAAACTCCCTGTTCAGTGTCCTGACGCTTAAGGCTCATTACTTCTGAAGAACGGTCCAAGAATTCCCCAAACTTGCTCCATGCCAGGCTGTAGCTTTTCCTGGTAGTTTTGGCTAGTGACTTCCCGACCAGACAAATCACTCTCATTCCCCCCAGGCCCTGAAGTCCTCCGGCAGCTCTCTCTTTAATTCTTCTGCTCCTGGTACCATGGAAACGATGCCACTGCGAACGAGACAAGGAATCGGCTATATCATTGCTGGCCCCCAGTACGTGCTTTGCCCTGAAAACACATTAAGTTGCAAGCACACCAGTATGAACCTTCGTAAAAGCCGTAACAACCTCAGCTCCTTTGCTCTTTGCCTGTTCATCAGTCCCACCACAGTCATATTGTGCACATGGAAAATCCCCGTCCTGTTTTTCAGCTCTGCTCCCCAAACTACCAATGCCAATAACAGCGGAAAAAACTCCAAGAAAGCACTACTCCGGCCCTGACTCAACCATTGTGGCGACCACTTCCCGCGCACAATCTCCCATCCCAAAACAGGCCAAAACCAGAGGCTCCGGCTGCATAAAAAATATCTGGACCTACCAGTCTGTGTCTATTGCATTCCTCCAGAAACGTCTGCCACACACCCAAGTCTGCCCTGACACCCAAAGAGGCTCACACCCTGTGGTTTGGCATCACTGCCCCTGACATGTCCATGCCAAGGCTCCTGCAAAAAGTAATCCCTGCACTCACCACTCCGCACGCAAAGTTCAGGAAATCCAGCAACTTCTGCACCGCTCTTAACTCAATCTTTCACTCCCCCACGACCTGCAGCACAATAGCCTGGATTTCGTCCACCTTCCCCTTGCACCAAGTCCCGTTCAATTCCCAAGAAAGTCAACACACAACTAGGCTCGGTTGTTTTATCAGGCACCAAAGGCACCCTGAAATCCTGTGTTAAGACATCAAATTGGTGTAGCAACTGACCACAGTCACCAGAAGCTCCCTTCCCCACAAACGAGAAGTCGTCAAGGTAATGAGACACTCCGTGGTGCCCACTGCTTTTGGTGAGCACCCTCTGTAGGAATGTACTTAACAGCTCAAACAAGGCACAAGAAATGGCACAGCCCATTGACAGGACCTTGTCCATGTAGATGCCACCCCCAAATTGCATTCCAAACAGATGGAAATCCACAGGGTGAATGGGCAGCAAGCGGAAAGCGAACTTGACACCACATTTTGCCATTTCAGCTCCCTGCTTGCACCCAGCACCAGGCGGATTGCGTCATCCAAAGAGGTGTACAGTACCCTTAAATCCTCCTCAGCAATGAAATCATTGAAAGTTCTGCCTTCCGGCCAGGATAGGTGGTGAATCATCCTGAATTCCCCCAGCTCCTTTTTAGGCACAACTCCCAAAGGTGCTATGATCAAATCCACCAGTGGCCTTTCGAAGAATAGACCAGCAATCATGCCCTCTGCCACTTCCTTCTCTAGCTTTGCAGCCACCACCTGTGGAAGTTCTCTTGCTGACTTCAAATTGTATGCCCATAGGCGCCCCCTCGGTCCCTGGTACCCCATCTGAAACCCTTTGGTGAAACCCCACTGCAACCGCAATGCCGCTTCTTTGTCAGGGTAGATCGAGAGCCATGGACCCACAGCTTCAATTCTAACTGGGGTAGGGGCTCTTTTCTCCAGACTGCCCCTGGCCTCTAGAGGCCTTCCACTGTTCTGCGGAGGTGGCCAAAGTGAAACTCTGTGCAATAGGGTGGCGTCCCCAGCACTTGAAGCATTTGTGCTTGAACTTGCAGGGATGCCTGGAGCAAAATCCTTTATTGAAATTCCAGCAAGCCCCAGTGTTGGGTACTGTTGTTTTTTTTTTGGATATCCAGACCCCCACTCCCTGTGGAGTGGGACAGGACTGAAAAGACTGATAAGTCATGGGCAGGCCACTAGCTGTATGGGTGGAGGCCAAGGGTTGGTAGACGACATCCACTGTATCCAGAGTTTTGAATCCATCTCTCCCATGGTTTATTTGGGTTAATACTGACCCTGACCCTAAACTCCTCATCACAGCTCAGCCAGGTGTATCCACCAAAATGCATCTGTGCCTTGTGAATAATATCCATGTATTTCAGCAAGGTGATTGTCCTATCTAAATGACAATCCCATAAATGCTAACGTAATTCTAGAAAGCGGAGGCCCTATTTTCCATTGAAATGGGCACCCTCGGCCTCCTGGTCAATTCCAACTCCTCTTCTTTGGATCCCTCTTTGGTCTGGATTTCCCTGTGTAGGAGTTTGAAAGCATCAACATATTTATGCTTCCAAATCCTACTTTAATTTTGTCCGACAAATGAGACCCCAACGGCATCGCCAAGCCCATGTAGGGCAACTTTTTGGTATGTTTGTCCTCCGCCTTTTCATCCTTCCCATCCGCCCCCACTGTATGGGTGGATCCCCGGTACCTACAATCTGTTTGCTGCTGTCACCTTCTTGATTTCCTCAGGTGCCGCTATTGCGCCTACCTTCACGGTCCTTGGTTCCCCCACCACCCCAGTGCCCTCCTCCACTGACCTACAGGCTTTCACCTTAGCGCCCGCATCCCCAACATCCCATTCCATCCACCACTCGCCTATACCTGGCATCACATCACTGCTGACAGCTCTGTCCTTGCGTTGACCACCACTGCTCCGGTGTCCCGTGGGCTAAACACACACCTTGGCTGCACCTGCCACCTGAAAAACAGCAACATCTCCCGTTGTCTGCACCGCCGCTCCTTGTTGCCCCACAGCCTCTTCCTCATCATCACACAATTCTCCTGCCTCCCATTCGTCACGATCATTCTCATAATCAAGTACCAGCTCAGCATCACTTTCAAACGCACCACACACATTTTCCTGCACCACACACTTTTTCCACTGCACAGATGAATCATTCCGCATGGGCCATCCGTTGCTGCCAATCCCTGTGCGCGAGCCTTCGACAGAGGGCAGGCTGCCGCAGACCCCCCTTCTGCTTTGGGCCAGCATCCTGAGGCTATCTTGCACCCCATTGGCATCACCGCTTTTCTACCAGCCCACTTCTTCCCCCCTTCCCCTACCAGGCTGCTCCGACCTGGGGGCGGTCTGCTGCTCCGACCTGGGGGGGGTCTGCTGCTCCGACCTGTGGGGTCTGCTGCTCCACCAGGCCACTTAGCTGTACTAGCTGTTCTCTTCACTCCCTCCCTAGCTTGATCCTCTGGGACCCACACCCAATGCACTCTACCCCTTTGCCCGCCTACCATTCCTGCTTTCCCCTGGTCCTTCTTGGATTTGGGGTCCCCATCACAGGTGGGAATGCTGCCACCCTCTCCCTGACCTCACACATGTGGGCCCACCTCTCCTCTGTCTGCTGAATGAGGAGGCGCTGCTCCCTTAGCCTCGCCTCCAAGTCAATACCCTGCCATTTACTGCCCTGACTGTTTCTGGGGGGATCCCCCTCACCCTATTCTCTACCCCTATACCCAGGAGCCTCATTGGGTTTCCCTCCCCTACTAGCCTCCCATCCCAGGCCCAGACATGGCCCACTTGGATTTATTTGTTGTTGGGCCTAGTAACTCAATCCCTTGCTTCTCAGTACTCCCAGGGGTGCCTCACTGAGAGCTCTATTGGCCCAGTTCCCCTTGGGAAATCCATATCTTTTGTGGCTTTCCCCATGCCTGCTTGCGGCACCACTGGGTCCTCTGTGATTGCCCCGCCCTCCTCTCTGCTGTGTACTTTTCCATTTGCCCCCGCGCTTCACTCCCCCTGGATACTATTTGGTGCCCCCGCCTGTGGCCTCCAGTCATCTTCCCTGCATGCTCGGGAAGCCGCCACTGCCGCAGCAACCCCACCTGACGCGGAACTCGCTGGGGCGGCGCATTCCGACCCAGGCCTGGTCGAGGAGGCCCGGCTGCAGCCAGGGCCGGACTGGGAACCAAAACCGGCCCTGGCAAAGTGCTCGGCCCTGTAACAAAAACGTCCCCAGGGGCCCAAAACCAGCCTCCACCCTTGCGGCGCACCGGGGGATTGCCCGGTGCCCGCAACTGCAAGTCCGGCCCTGGCTGCAGCAAATCACCCTACCTGCTTAGCCCAAAGTAATAAGGGCCGCCATGACTGTATCGTTGTCCGGCGTCGTTATGACCGCCTCCTTCACACGCTGCACAACCTGAAAATAGGCCACTCCAGCGTAATCTTCACTAAAACCGCACTAACAATAACTCTTACTAACTTTTTCGAAACCCCTTCTGGTGGTGCCCGGTGTCAGGAAGCGGCCGGATGCTCCTCTCCTGACACCTTTTATAACCCTTACTTGCCCTATCATCACCTTGTCTTTCGGGCCATGCATGAAGCACCCAGGGGAAGACTGATCTGTGGCAGTCACTTCCCCTGGGGACCAGCATTATCTTGTCTGTGTTCTGCCTGCAAATCTGTTACCAGTTTATGGCCAGGGTTTTAGCATTTGACTTGCTTGTGTGCCAGTGTACTGCCTGTGACCTACAAGTGAACCTGCGACGTGCTTGTGAACCAGACTTTTCCCAGTGGTGACCCAATGATCAACTCAGTGCCTACAAGTTTGCCTGACATGCCTGTGAGCGTGTTTGCTGACGAGCCTGCCTTTGCTAGTGACTTGCCCATGATTCTATGACCTGCATGTATGATGCCTGTAACTTGCCTGTTATTTTGTGGTCTTTCTCTGTCCTGCCTGTGAACATGAACACTTCCTCTGACCCTGAGTCATTCTTGTACTGTCTGGAGGGAGAGCGGGGGAAATCTGCGTACTGTGTGGGCTGTCTTTGCACTCTCTATGACCCCTGTGGCTTACATGTGCCCTGTCTGTGAGTCTTTGGCCTGTCTGAGACCCAGTGGCCGGTCTGGGAGCCCGTGCCTTGCTACTAAGCCCTGGCTTTGTTCTGCTTGTCGAACTGTGTTCTGTCTTGGACTCTTAAGTATTTTTGGTGCCTGTTTGTGCCTTTATGTGCGCTTATGTCATACCAATAACACGCCAACAAGTCTCTGCCCTGCCTGTGACTTCTCTGTAACATCTTCTCGTCTCTCTCTCTTCTAGGAACCCACAAGCCGGAACCTCATCACCCTGAAGGTGGACCCCCAGGGATTTTTCCTGTACTGGAGCGGGCCAAACATGGTAGGAAGGGCTCTATTCATATGTAAATATAGATGTATATGTTTAGTTCTGCATTAAATTGATGGCACTGTGGTTCATGGCCTGGTAATTCTAGGACTGGATGAATTTGGGGTGCTATATCGCGAGAGCTCGCCACTTTGAAGAGTGCATGAGCTCTGGTGACTGGTGTATTGATCCAGAGGCTGGTACCTCTAAGGCTGGAGGGCTAGTGAATTGTCAAATTGGAGACTCGCACTGGGTCTGGGTGGATCCGAGGGGATAAGACCAGGTTTACAGAGTTTTCATCTGTATAATGAGACATTTTGCATGGTTGGTGCTGGGATACAGGGAGGTGCGTCTTATTGTCATAGAGACAGGGCCACTGAATTTAGATGATTACGTGGCAATGGTCATATTCCACATATTTATGGGTTTACCACTCTTGCCACATGATCCAAACACCTGCGTAGTTTGCAGTTTTCAGCAAAAGAAAATAATGTTTCGGTCAAAAGTTACTAATATGAAAAGCCTTACCTGCTTCTGCGCGGTGGCAAACCCTTTGCCAGGGAAAACGTATCATCTTACTATTGCTGATTGCTGCGTTTAGTTGTTGAACATGTTTTTGTCGAGACAGTATTAATGTGTGTTAAAATGATAAACTAGCCAAACAATAGTGCAGCCCAGGGTGCTGCATTGTAATAAATAATTTCTCTATTCTTGCCACATAATTTATTGAATCCGGTTGCTTCATTGGGTCCTATTTTGCTGCATAAGTCAACTAGGTTTGGTTAGAGATAGATAGCATGCAACTTCTAGGACTAGATGGGGGTAGTGAGTTGGTGCTTGTCAATCCTCTACCATTTAGGGCTGGAGGGTCTCTTGGTTTGGCACACAGGGCTCAAACCCACTCGCTGGCATGATTACGCTGGATTGCTTTTAGGAGGCTGTAGGCCATGATGGGTCTTCCCCGGTACACTTGACCTGGAGATTCTTCTCTCTAGCGTACTCTATCGCTTTCTCACTTTCACCAGTGGCGGCTCTCCGCTACGGTGGAGGAGCGTTGCCCCATTGCTTTCAAGCAGTGCGAGAAACAAAAACATAAAATGATAATAACTTTTAGTTATTATCATTTTAGGTTTGTGGTGCTTGGCCGGTGGGTGGGCGGGGCTGCTCTGCTCTCGTAGCAGGGCAGAGGAGGAGTGGTTTGCCCACTCCTAAGTGCGCAATGACGGTTTGGTCGGCCCTCTCGGACCGCCCAAACCAGTCCTCCACACTTTCCCCATTCTCCATGCAGGCTGCATTACAGCCTGCATGGAGATCATGCCCACCCCTCCAGCTCCTGGCTGAGCCCCGTATCATGGCGCTCAGACCAATCACAACGCTGCATTGCAGTGTTGTGAATGGCTTAGGGGAGGCATCCTGGCTGCCTGCTTCCTGTTCCTGAAGTTGTAGGCAGGAGAGCATATGCAGAGACACAGACCCGACGAAAAGGTTATTTATTTATTTTTTATTATGCTCACTCCCTCCCACAATTGCTACCCCTGTGCCTTCCCCCCACCCGCGAGCCATGCCAGCCGCCACTGACTTTCACACTCTCAAACACTCTTCTTGTCCTGTTCAGGTGTCATTCAGCATGAGCTGTGAGTCAGCTTAATTTAACCATTGGCTGTCTCCGTTGTGATTGACGACTCTCACAGATTACAGTACTCAGCAACAGTTTTGATGTTGGGTACCAAATTGAACAATCCATGGGGATAGAAGATTTGCACTATGGTAATCCTTAGTAGGCTCTATTAGAGGAGATTTTATTGTTATGACCACTTTATTTTTCTGAATATTTGGAGTTGTATATGCCTGCTGTGTTCAGATAGTGGTGTCTTTTCTTTTTTCTACTTGTATCCTTTTAATTGATCTTTCATCTATTGTGGCATCTGTGTGTGTTTTTTTTGTGGTTGTGCCACAGGATGAATGCAAGAGTAAGTCAGTGGATGGATGAATTGATTTATGACTGCAAAGATGAGTGATGGGGTGCCTTCATGATGCTTAATAAGTGCCTAAACCCATACGGAATCCTTTTTAGAATTTGAAAATGGGCGGGACTTAGCCATTTGGATGCCCCGAACAGAGGCAAATAGCCAGTTATTTTGCTGGCATGGATCTATTGTTTATAAATGTGGGAGGCTCTGTCTACAGTCTAGCCGACTGACTTTGCACAGGCATTTTTTATGCCAGGACAACTTGTAAGGGGAGAGGTTGGTTTTTAACGGTCCTCTTGCCTGTATCATTAGAAAAGTGTTTTTTCTCTCCCTGTTTAACTGTGATTGGTGGTATAGGGGTGTAACTGCAAGGATTTTAAGTAATTTTGCAATACAATTATTTCATTTATTCATTCCATCAGGGACACAGACGGCACTTTCATTCTTGAGTCAGAATTTTTGGCATTGACAATGCTTATTTGAATTGCTTTTTTGCAATCTATTTATACATTTTTTTCTTTTTACCTTTTCCCCCAAATGTATGCCCACTGCCTTTAGACCACCTTTGAATTAGGGTGTGTTTATTCGGTGTGCAAATCTTTGCTTTCATTTGTTTGCCTGTGTTTTTTTTCTTTTCTTTTTATGATGGGTCATTTTTTACTTATTTATGCCAATACATGTTAAGATAATCCTACCATGCTCTGCTGTCATCCTCAAGCATCTTCTACCAGCCCTGGATGCTCATGTATTCTTTTAGGGTTTTTTACTTTCCCCGCCACTCATACTTCCCTTGCTCCTTTAACTACCACCAGTTGTGTCTCCTGTTGTCTCTTTGACTGCCATGAGCTTAACCAGGCTCAGTGCTCAGTAAAAAACAGAGTTAAGGTGTATGCGCGGCGCGGTCCCAGGAGTGGTCAGTGTCTGCACACTGGACACAGCGGTACCCTACATTTTCCACCTCTCTGACCTACAGACATTCTCCCTCCCAGCCGATCTTTGTGGTCATTTCGATAATGAAACGCCTATGGCAAATAGTATGCCGTTCTTCTCGATATAGATGAGAATTTGCAAACTTGGGATTAAACGGGGGTGCAGCACAGACCACAATCATGCTCTTTAACCGCATCGCTGCGGCGGCTTTTCCCGCTGTACGCGGCAATTTTAAAATTACCGCGTTACATGACGAGCTGAGCTCGTCATCAGCGCACAGCAGGTTACGCTCATGACGCGCTGAGCTAGTCATCAGCCTGGAAGGGGTTAAGTGTGAAACAGGTGCACTTCACAATGTTAACCATGGCCTTTGCCTTACAAAACTACACCTCACTATACATTTATTCACTTACCTTGCCTCCTCCACCTCTCCTAAAGTTTCCCATCCCTTATCCTTTCCTTGCAACTATTTAAAGCTCCAACTCTGTCATTAACTGTTGAACTTTAACCCTATAACCTATTACCTACTTCTCTAAACATCTATCTATCTAAGCTTATCCTTATTTCTTGATCCTGGAGTAACTTGTTTACAACCGTAAACTTAACCTGTAAACATGTAAAAACTAGCTACCAACCGCCACACACAAATGTCCCTCCTTCACTATGACTTTTGTCCCCCCCCCCACCCTGGGAAGATTTAGGGTACCTCTGTATGTCCAATGCCCTGTCCAGCTCCTCTTTTTATCTGAATCAGATATAGCTGCACCCCGAAGCTAGACAAGTGTACTCCCATCTCCCCATAAGAAATAAAGATCTGCATACTTCAGTTCGGGGTGCTCCACTCTACCGTACCTTCCTCCCTACAAAATGATCTCATGTCACTATTGATTTTCTTCCTTGCTTTGTCAATTGAGGCGGGTCTTTTGGCCCCCTCCACAGTCGCCGAGTGATACTTTTATCCACAGGATGAAACATCCGGACCATTGCTGCCTTAGCACCAATAAATCCCTTTTCATCTGCTTCAGCAGGTCATTCTCCCCTAAATGCACAATTAAAACATCAGGGCAAATGTGTCATTGCAGTAAATTGTTCAGGCAGGGCAGGAGTTTGTGCTATTGCATACCACCCTTCCTGTGCCAAGAAATTGTAAATAACGAGGTGTCCAGCCCAAAGTTCAAACCTTTCCACTTATGAAGATGAAGTTGTTCAGCCCATTTTACCAA
This sequence comes from Lissotriton helveticus, assembly GCF_964261635.1. NCBI lineage: Eukaryota > Metazoa > Chordata > Amphibia > Caudata > Salamandridae > Lissotriton > Lissotriton helveticus. The sequence continues at coordinate 648,558,380 of NC_136070.1, forward strand.
CGAATGCGTTACTATCCAAATGGACAGCTCCGCTGTATCTGGCCCCGCTACTGCACCTGAAAAGAGACACACGTAAGTTCATGGAAATCTACATGTTGCAGTACATTTGCTCCCCCAACCTGACATCTCATAAAACAATCAGAAGTCCAACGGCCCAAATGCATGATTCAGTCCTAATCCCAACCCCGCTGCGCTGCATCTGTAGCTACCCCAATCCTGAACAAGTGAGCGCCGTAGACGCCTGGGGCGTCCCTCATTTGTAACAAAGCTCTACACATCACCTGCTATAGCTGCGCAGCAGGCACCACCTGTCCAGAAACCATGCAAAAAGCCACCTCAAACCCCTAGCCAGCTATACTTCTCAGTGTACATCCCCAGCATACCAGATTCAAAGCCGGATCAGCGCTGGCCTTCATTAATACCACTTTACCTGTTCCCCTTTGGTCTGTCTTAGATTGTTTGAGCATGACCACTACCACCCCTAGCTCCCTCTCCCTAACCCCTACCTCTTTCCAAAAAAAAACCTGACACTCCTTTTCTCCCCAAGAGTCAGACGCTGAAATAGATCCATGACATCAAGGCAGAAAATAACGCTGTCCCCTCACTACTCTTGCAGATCCCCGGTAGAACTCTTAAAGTGCTTCTGACACTGGTCTCCTGTCCCTAGGCCTGTTCCCCCGTCTCCCTGGCCCTTCCTTCAAGGATCCATCTGCCCAGTTCACTTGCTGAAGGGGCATAACCCCATAAACGCTTGCCCATAAAAAAAATCCCTGTGATCTTGCCTGCAATCGTGACCTTGGACAAACATCTGTCAATCAATGACAAAATAAACTGAATGACATCCTCCTACCTTGACCAAACTTTAGCCCTCCTCTGTGCCCCTTCAACCAAAAACTCCTGCCAGGCTTGACTGTAAGCTTTCCTAATGGGTAAGGCCAGAGACCCTACCACCAGTTGCAGCATCCTTTGTCTCCTATGGACAACATCCCCGCAGGTACTGGTGTCTTGATAGTGTCCGCCTCTGTGGCCAGGCTATGGACCTCTCTCACTGCGTATGATTCAAAGGGTCCGTAGTGTCATTGTCAACCCCTGGCAGATGTCTGGCATGAAACACAATATCATGTTTCAGACAACTGAGAATGAAAACTCAGCAACTTAGGCACCTACTCGTCCCTGGCTGATTGCTTATCGACCATATGAACAACCGCCATGTTGTCCACCCTGAAAATGACCTTCTTATGTGCCAGCTTCTTTGTCCATACCGTGACTGCTACCACCAGAAAAAATAATTCTAAAAAAGCAATACTCATGCCCCCATTCTTCCAGTGCCTTGGCCGCTCTCCACGCACCACCTACCCTGGCCTTAACATGCCAAAACCACTAGCTCCTGCGGCGCCTGAGTATATTTGAACCTCCCATTCCTTAGGTGCTGTCATGGGAATGCCATTGAATTCCTCCAAAAACCTGCGCCACATGCGTAAGTCTTCCGTTGTCCCTCTGGTCAAGCATGTGTGATGGTGCAGCAGCGTAAGCCCCGCCAATGACCAGCTCAGTCTCCTACAAAACGTAATTTCCATCCTTATTACTCTACATGCAACATTCAAATGCCCTAGTAGAACTTGTACATCACTAACTGTCAGTTTCTGTCTTGCCAGCATGTCATCTATCAGCATGTGCAGCTTTTTATCTGTCGGTAGGTGTGACTCCATTGCCACAGAGTCCAATTCAATTCCCAGAAATGACAACCCAGTGCTTGGACCTTGTCTTATCTGGTGCCAGGGGAACCCCCAGTACCTTGCCAGCTGCTGCTGACAGTCCGTCAAACCGGGTTGGCCTACCAGGAAGAAGTCATCAAGGCAATGTGTTACTGCCTCTTTACCTGCTTGCCATGAGAAAACTCATTGAAGGAAGGAACTGAAATGCTTAAACAAGGCACACGAGATGTAAGAACCCATGGGTAATGCTTTGTCCACAAAGATTTGTTCATCAAACTGAATGCCTATTAGCTGGAAATCATCGAAGTGCACTGGCAGTAGCCGAAAGGCGTACTTTATATCACATTTTGCCATCTCGGCACCTTTGCCTCATTTACCGACGCTCCCTCCGCCCAAAACAGGTGTTGTATCAATCTAAACTGGCCTGGCTCTTTCTTCGGAACCACTCCAATAGGCAGAATTATCAGGTCTCTGATAGCCAATCTGTAATTGGGCCCTCCATTCGTCCCTCGTTAACTTCCTTAAATAGCTTCTCCCACACTGCTGCTTTGTGCGAATTCACCGCCCTTTTCTATATTATCTTCATCGTAATCCAACTGCGTGGTGTCAATCTCCCCTGCCCCAGAACTTGCCTACCCATCCACACATGCTTCAGCATTTTCCTGCCTTCTGCAAATTAACTCCTCTAGGTCTATCACCGGGTACCGATAGGCCGCATGACGCCCTTCAGCCCCAGCTATGTGCTCTTGCCCTGTCCATCTCACTGTTGACCCAGATACCGTATTGACCCAACTGGGCTGGTGAACCGCTGAGGCCTCTTTCAACCGTCGGGTGACAGTGTTCCGACCCGTCCCTCAACACACTTCAGCTGGCCGCCCTAGACTGTGCCATCTCTTCACCTCAGTGTTGCGGAGCCGAATGGGACTCACCCAAGTCTGCCTTATCCTGTGACTGCTGTTCCTGCAAAGAAAAAGTAAGGTCTGGCAAGCCGGGGTTAGTAGCCCTGCCTGCTCTTGCCCTCCCTGGGACCAGAGACCACTGCCAATAAGCCCTGCTGCCCTACTCCTCCTTTGAGTATCCCATCCTCCCCATACGGTACAATCTCCCCCACCTATTTCATGCTGTACTACCCTCTTCATCCCTACCCCTGCCAAGTGCCCTCCCCTCCACGCTGGGCCCTGCCCTGTCCTGTTCCCCGGCACGTATATACTTTGGCCAGTGGCATACATTCCCCTGTCTGGTCATCCCCCAGACCCCACTCATCCTCTTCCCCTTAGCTCCATTCCAGCATAGCCGACACTATGGCGGACACTGGGCCCAATTCCTGCCCCTTCCCCATGTCCTCTGCACTCTCCCCTTCTCCCCCACACATGCACCTCCCTGGCCACTGGATGTGCCTCATGTTTCCACCCTCCTTCCTCCAACGACCGCGACCTGAGCCCCAGGGAGCCCTATCCAACCACCCTCCAAGCTCTATTGATGCTGGGGGGCCCCCCTGGAGTCCCGCCCGCTTCTCCCCTTGTTTAGGCTGTTCCCAACCCACCTTGTACCCCCCTCCCCCAACATCCGCTGCTGCCTGCTGCCCTCCGTCGACACTAGACCCCTCCCCATGCCAGTCCCCCTTTTGAGGATTCACACTCCCCTTTCATCTTGCCACCCTTCTAACCCACCTAGCTCTCACCTCCCAACCATTTTCGTAAGGCATGCCCTCCCTGCTGATACAGTTCAGGGACCCCCACCACAGGAACAATGCCCCCTCACCTACTGCCCCAGGGTTTGAGAACCCCCCTCCCCCTTGCGAGGCCCTTTTAGCATTTCAGCCCTATCTATATGGGCCTGCGCTCCACATAACCCATCTCCATCATGCCATGCACGGCTCCTGCGGCCGCAGAATCATCTTTCATGCCTCGCCGCATGCCATAAGCGGCCCGCACCTCCCTTCCATAAATTGGGGAGCGGACGCCTGCAGTGCCCCACCCGCTTGCCCCATCTGCTTATGACCCGGGCTGCACCTCTCCCGCGGTCTTCCTCATTTTCTCTCCTTTGGGCCGCGGTGGTGAGCAAACCAATACTCCTGCAGCCACACCACTGGCTGCACGCCGTGCTGGCCACACCGTCCCACAGTACCATGAGGTCCATGAGCCCCGCCTCCACCAGCAGGCGTGTGCTCTTCTACCCTCTGGTCTCCGCTTGCCACCCTGAGGTAAGTTTTAAGGCTTGCTAAACTCCCTAAAAAAACAACTTTATCACTCCTGTAACGTTCTAGTGTTTCGCCTCGAGGGACGAGACACCGGAAGCACCCACACACATGATGGGCAATCCAGCTACAACATTATCAAATGGAGTTAGTATAACAACCACAGATGAAGAACAAGAAACAAACACCGAAGATTTCATCAACATGGTGTCGCAGTGGTCATGCCCTCAAGCACTCTCAATAGAAGAAGTGAAAGGACACCTCGAGAAGGACGTCTGCCTCCAACGGGTATCGAGCACACTAAAAGGAGGCTCATGGGAATCCTTCCTCCAAGGGTGGAGCGAGACTGATCGAAATCGTCTCGGACAATTTGGGAAAGTAAGGAACGAGCTCAGCTCGACAGAAGACGGAGTCATCCTAAGGGGGTCGCACATAGTGATACCAATCAGTTTGCAAGAACGAGCAACGGCACTTGCCCACGAAGAACACCAGGGCATTGGGCGAATGAAATCCCGGATGAGGGAGAAGGTGTGGTTCCCGGACCTGGAGGACAGCGTCAAATTCGTGGTACGCAATTGCCGAGGTTGCCAACTTACCGGAAGCTCAGAAGCTCCAGCACCTGTCATAACCGAGGAACCGGCACCCTCTCCATGGGCCTGGCTAAGTCTCGACTTTGGGAGCTTCCCAGATGGGAGGGTCACCGCCGTTATTGTAGATAGTTACACCAAGTACCCCATTGTGGAAGTTCTCCCGTCCACATCATTCGACAACCTCCGACCAGTGTTGGACAAAGCGTTTGCTCTCTTTGGAATTCCTCACATCATCAAAACTGACAATGGACCCCCATTCCAAGGCAGCGACTTTCGAGAATTCCTAATACACCTAGGGATCAAGCACCATCGAATAACACCCCAGTGGCCCCAAGCCAACGGCGAAGTAGAACGGTTCATGCGAACCATTAACAAAGTGTTGCGGATTGCGGCAGCAGATGGCACGAACTCTGAGAGTACGCTGCAGCAATTTCTGAGAGACTATCGCAGTACACCACACTGCACTACACAGGCATCTCTGTGGTCACTCATGTTGGCCGGGCCACGCAGAGACATGTTCCCGAGGGCCGATGGCTGGGCCCACAAGCCCTATGACCCAACGGTGACTCAAATAAGACGACACAACACCAATGACAAGGCGAGTAGACGACGCAGAGCAAAAATCCGAGGACTGCAACCTGGCTGCTTGAAACTGATCAGGAACTGGTGGAACACTGGAAAGTTCCGAACTCCCTTTGAACCAGGAGTATGGGTGGTCAAGTCAACCAGTGGCACGGCTGTCACAGCAGAGCGGAACGGTGAGACCGTGACCAGGAATATATCATGGTTCAAGCAAGTCCCAGACGTGGCCAAAGACCATACCCCGACGGATCAGGCAAAATCGTCAAGAATGTCGCTAGATGACTCAAACCCTACTGTGGCTGATGAGGCGCCTGGTACCCCATGTACGCCACAAGCGGCGGAAGCTCGCAGTCCAGAACGTCAATCTGCCAGTGAAAGGAAGTTGAGTCCACGTGACCCCCGCAACGTGCAAGGACAGACCTATGACCTCTGGCCGAATCCAAGACCCAGCCGGAAGCTAGCGGACTTTATGTGCTAGACCATAATTGACTTTATTGTGTTTCAAAATCCAACCTGATAAGGGATGCAACGTTCCAGTGTTTCGCCTCGAGGGACGAGACACCGGAAGCACCCACACACATTGTAACACTCTCTGGCCAGGCGTGGCCAGAGAGCTATAAATAAATGGGCCGGGTCGCTCGTGGCTTCCGGTCCCAACCAGCCATTAGAGTGGACGTGTGTTCCTTTAAGTATTATCTTTAGGCCCTGTATGTGGGCCCCTAATTCCTTAGCGATTCCTAGTTCCTGCTGTGTTGGTGCCCCAGTCGTTACAACTCCCAAAACCAGCCTGCCTTGTCACCTTGCACAAAATGGTGACACTGTGCCCGAAATGGCTGGCTAAATACCCCCACTCCCACCAGCCCAAAAGTCACCCAACAAGCCCAATAGGGCCCGAGCCGCACCATTGGCCCAAAAAATCCTAGCGGTCGGCTGCCCCACCCAAAGCCTCATTGGGTGAAGGAAGTGTGTTAAGGAGGTGATTGGCGCTGCTTCTCCAGCTGTCTTTCTTTTTTCTAGTACTTCCCTGCCGATATTCTCTTTCCTGTCCGTCGCTCCCCTCACTTGTTTTCCCGCTCCCTCCCTCTTATTCTTAAACTGTTCTCACATCGCCACATTATCCTCTCGCCCACCCCTGGAGCAGAGTGAAAACAGGCTACGACAAAGCCCGCCATCTTTAAAGTAAGCAAATGTGCCAGTTATAATGAAACTTTATGGAAAACATGGGCTTGGCTGCTGGCCCAGTGCGTCCAGCTGCAGAAGGGAGAGAGGTGGCTGTGGGGGATAAGAGCAGTACTTAATTTGTACAAAAACAAATATTATTACCAGGGCCCTCGTCAGGAGGCCACTTCAGCTTGCACCACCCATTGCCCCTGCCAGAGCTGCCAATGACGATACCTACAAAACTACTAACCAGCACACTGCTACAAGTGTGACAATACAGACTGTTCGAGGCGCTAAAGCTATAAGAATGGCTTGTGCAGCAGATATTAGTTATTTTTAGTTTATATTGAATAAATAAACAATTGTTGTTTTGCTCTACATAATGCAAAGAGCACCACCATGTGGCCGATGTTGTAGGTGCCGGTGTTGGCAATTAAGTGCTGGTGCCAGCACCGGAAACCACCAGCTCAAATTAAGCAATGGTACGTAGGGAGTAATGGGAGAGAGGCAGGAAGCATGAGGGAGACCACATATGTCAGGCTGTCGGAAGTGAGGAAAGACTTTAAAAAAATCAAGGAGAGCACGACAGTGAAAGAAATTATAAACAGCAAAGGGGATGGGACATGGAAGAGATTAGAAGGGGATTGAGAGTTGAAACAGAAAGGGATAAAGAACTGGAAGGGATAAGGAAAAGACAGGGAAAAGAGAAAGTGGGAAAGAAGGGATGGTGAAGGAGAATTGTGAGAGTAGGAAATAGAGCTCCATAGGGCATGCCAAACTTGTGTAATTTTCTTTTGTGTACTAATGCTACTATTGCGGATTTTCTGAAAAATGTATGCGAAAGGGAAATCGGGCATCAAGTGCTATATTTTAGTGTGAAATCCATCCTAGCACAATTTTAAAATAGTAGCTGCACAGGGTACTACAGTTGAAATCCGTGTCGAACGAGCAGCCATGTAGGACAATCTGTGAAGCTGCCAGATGCTCTAAGGAGAAAGAGAGGGAGCGAGAGAGAGAGGGAGCGAGAGCGAGAGAGAGAGCGAGAGAGATAGAGAGAGAGAAAGCGCGAGAGAGATAGAGAGATAGAAAGAGAGAGAAAGAGAGAGAGAAAGAAAGAGAGAGAGAGAGACACACCCAGACGTTAGGCATCAAAAGGTGGGTCTATAAAATGGAGAAAAAAATTGAAAACCAAGGGACTGGCCACCAGCTCAGACATTGAATCACACTCATTGTTAGGTGGATTTATATGTGTAATCAGCCAAAATGCCTTTACTCATAGGGCAGTAGAGTCAAAGGCAGAAATGGGCTACCCCATTTCCCCATGCAGTGTATTGTAAGACAACAAGCACAGGAACCAATGAGAAGCAAGGGAGCGGGATGGAAGCCCATTTAAGATATATTTAATGCAATAGATTTCACAAGCACAGTGCAAGCGATGTGTAGAAGCGAAACCAAAAAATTACACTCAGAAACACAGATGAGGGCTGACCCAACCACCCTCTATATACCTATGTGCATGTGGAGATTTTTGTAATGCTTTTTGCTTTTATACACAGCTATAACTACCTCCCGATAGGGTCAGGCAAGGAATACACAGTGCTAAATCTTTACCCACATATCTTGCCAAAGAAAGCGTTCGACATTTAAATATTTGTTTGTTACAGTAATCATCGAGATTCTGTGGAACTAAATAACTATCTGCAGGCATTAACCCAGTGTAATTACAATCCCCCCTTAAAGACATGTTGGTGTTAAGATATGATTCGATTCAGAAAAGGGGGTGGTGATGAACAGAGTGTCTGAATTAAGCAGACCACTCTTACCCAGACCAAAGATCAGGGCTTGATCCATCACCGTTATTTAGCTCACTGCCCCATCCCAGCTCAGAACCTGGCTATATGCAAATTAGTCTGTCCCTGGCCCAGTGCATCATGGGAACAGGGCAGACCAAACTACCAAGCCAATTCTTCACCAGAAAGGATACAAGCTACCGGGGACCGATTTCTGGCATTTCAGCCTTGTCGGCCCGGCTTGCTTGAATCCTGATGGAGCAGTGAGCAAGGGACTCATGTCTGAGTATACCCTGCCACACCTATAGTGGCCAAAAACGATTCAGAAAAGGGGGTGGTGATGAACAGAGTGTCTGAATTAAGCAGACCACCCTTACCCAGTCCAAAGATCAGGGCTTGATTCAAGCAAGCCGGGCCGACGACGGCTGAAATGCCAGAAACCGGTCCCCGGAAGCTTGTTTCCTTCCCAGTATAAGAATTGGCTTGGTAGTTTGGTTTGCCCTGTTCCCATCATGCACTGGGACAGGAACAGACTAATTTGCATGTAGCCAGGTTCTGAGCTGGGATGGTGCAGTGAGCTAAAAAACGGTGATGGATCAAGCCCTGATCTTTGGACTGGGTAAGAGTGGTCTGCTTAATTCAGACACTCTGTTCATCACCACCCCCTTTTCTGAATCAAGATATGATTCGAAGCATAATACTTTTCTGGGTTCGCATACTGTGTATTATTCCCTAGTTGGTTGGGTTTGAAAAGTCCTCTCATTTATTTTTTTTCCTTTTGGGCTTTGCCCAGTATGTTGGTCTATCCCTCCGTTTGGCACCAGATTGACCCTCTATGTGGCCACCATCTTCAGATTCTTTTTGCCACCATTGGCTAAGGAAGCAAGGTCCAAAGTTTCTGGGTCGAGAGCACCAAATATTTCCAGGAAAAAGCTCAAACCATACCATTGTCATTGATACGCAACTCCTGTCGGGAAAAAAAATACAAGAAGGCTTCTGAAACCGCAGGCTTTCGCATTGGGCTTTGACCATGTGGGGCGAGAATGGGCACTATTGAGAAAGTGTTGTTGGCTGGACTGCTGCTCAGGCCTCGAAGGGATGGAAAATTTACTTTTTCCAGACTACCACAAAGTGTGCAATTTGTGTGTGCCTAAAGACCATCAAAGGAAGGGTACTAAGCTGTGCTTAATTTGAACCGATGGAAGGGTGCCAAGCAGTGCTTAATTTGAACCGCTGGTTTCCATTGCTCAATACTGGCACTCAGTCATCAACGGCAAAAACAACAGGTGATGGACAGAATCATGAATTGGGGTGGTGTGGTGAGCAAAAAAAACGATGGATTTAGGCCCAGATCTCTGTACTGGGGTGAATGTATGACATTGTTCTGCATTCTGTCCATCAACTGTTGTTTTGCATTTGTCACTCAGTCATCAACGCCTGCACTTTTCATGAGCAACAGTCAAGGACACCTTAATTTATGGTAGGCACAGGAAGATTAAGTGATTTGCGCAGAATCACAGGATGTATAGGAGCCATCGCTGAGACTCGAACCTGGTTCCCCAGCTCCGAAGTCGGTAGCTCTGGCCGTTAGGCCACATCCTCTCCCTACTTTCATGGTTAATAGTTTTTTCTGTTTTAGGCAGCGCTAACAGGAGAAATAGGCTGGTGCAAGCTCCCTCCTGACTAGAGCGCTGGCACTTATTTTGTTTTATAAATTAACCGCTGGTGTCAAGCGTGTGTTTAGTTTCTTCCCATAACCCGTAAAATAAGGCAAAAACAAAGGTGGGTGCATTGCTCCGTGGCACAATCAAAACACTCTGAACAGCCTCCTAAGGATTTAGCAGTCTTCGACTATGAAGAAGGCGTCAAAATTACCAAGTTCTGAAGTTGCCCAGGGAAACAAGGGGTCGGATATGTCAGATTCAGCACAGATCAAGCAGAAGTGGTTGGGTGGTGGATGGGGAGGAGAACACACAGAGGGAGACACAAAGGGCAGTGGAAATGGCCAAATAAATTCCACCACAAGCCTGAAAGACTTTAGCAGTACTGAACCGAAATCCTTGGAGGTCAAAATCAATGTTTTAAAATCCTTGACACCCAAACAGGAGGTAGTTGAATGCAGTGTAAAAGATAAAGAACTGTACAGGTAATAAATAACTAAATAAATAAGGATACTATTGAAGGCGTACCTCCTTAACCTGGCACGACTTTGAAAGCTGATCACAGCCGGGCAAAGGATAAGGAGCCAAAGAAAGCCCCATTGACCCGAAAGGAGGGGAATGCAGGTGGTCAATGCCCAAAAAACAGAAATACATAAGAAAAAAATTACCTATGCCTCTAGTGACTTCACAACACTTATTCATATGAAGTAAGATGAACGCAAACTAATAAGTTTACCTTAGCAGTAATTTCTGCCTTTTATTTCATTATTTTTTAAATTAATATCTTTGATCACAAAAGAACACAACATCAATACAAACGAATGAAATGTGACATTTCATTTGTTTGTATTGATGTTTGATTATTATGAGTTTATTTGTAATTGTATGTCAAAACACATTTTCACGTTGTTCATTTTCACTGTGTAAGTACTAATGTGGTATTTCGTTTAGTTGACTGTGTTCTTTTTGTGATCAAAGATATTAATTTAAAAAATAATTTTCTTATGTAGTATAACTGGCCCTACCTACCCTCTAATTCTTTGGGCCAAACCCCTACTTTTTTGACAACAAAAAACAGAGATGACATAAAAAAGAGAAGGTACAGGTTAGAAACCAAAATGTTGGTGTGTGTCTACAAGCAAAAGAGTACTTTGATGAATCCCTTCAGAGATTCCAAATCTCACAGAAAACAGCAAGGGAAAAGGGGAAGGAACAATAGCAGCCTTCACCACCTGACTACTTCTTCATGTATAATGGTTGAACAAAGAGCAGCAGACACCTATAGAGTCAAGCTAGAGGAGGAGCAGACAGAAGCTTGCTTCCTACTAGAGGCACTGCTACTAGCACTGAGAAAGTCCTTATTTTTGCCCATTTCACCCTGCACAGTAGAACGAGGAAGGAAAGCTTTTAGGGATCTTAAAAAAAAAAAAATTGTAATACTTTATTCGAAAAAATATTTCATACAAGTATTCAACATACGAAATACATAAAACAGTGTTACAAATATTACAGATCCATAAAGCATTAGAAGGACATGATGAACGGTTCTTACTTAAAGAAAATAATCAAACATCGGGTAACAATTTCGACCTGATGAACCAAGCATTCGCCACATATTTGGCTACCCCACAAACAATATACATTGAAGAAGCATTGGTTAGAATGACACGCATTGCTGATCTGTGGTCCCTAACCCCAAGCTCCCTACAAACAGGTTTCAGCCATTTTGCTCTCGACTGTTTATATGCAGCACATGCAAACAAAAAATGGCCCAGCGATTCTTTCGGGCAAGAGCAACCTGGGCATTTTAGGTCAATTCCTCTCCATCCCTTCCACCCTTCCTTAAATGAATTAAGGGGTAAAATGCCATATCTTAGTTTCAGAAACAAAGTTCTGTCGCGGGGGGTCTGGATGAAGTCCAAAAATGGCTCTAACTTTCTGAGGGGCTTGTGGTCAAGGAAAGTATTAGTCAAGGGGCCCCAATTTGGATTCCTTGATTCCTTTGCCACAACCCAATCCCAATAAAGTTTTTTAACAGTTAGTTTTGGCGGGGGAGTTTGGGAAATCCAGCAATCTCCTAGGCCTATCAATATCACCAACTTCTTTAAATTGTTGAGCCATTTTATTTTGTTAGCTACATTCAAACTGATTAGCTCGTCCAATACTAATGCATAATTAAAAAGTTCAGGGGTCCTTATAAGCCGAACCCAATATAACAAGGGGCGAATTTGGACTAAATCCGAGATCGTTCTTTTACCCAAATCTAAAAATAGTGGTTTCAGAGGGGTCGATAAAGGCAGCGAGACTGTCTCTTATAAACTTATTTTCAGCCACTGCCAATGCTTTAGTGTTCTCCGCACCCCATAGTTCAGAACCATATACTGCCGCTGCTAACGCTTTCCCCTCATAAACTGCCAAGGTAGGAGCTATGGGTCTGCTGGTAGAGAGCCGCTGATTCTTTGTTATCACTCCGGATACCCTTTTAAGGTTTAGAACCATTTTAGCGATATGGGAAGTCCAACTCAAGTTGTTACTAAGTCTTACTCCGAGATAATCAAATTCTTCCACCACCTCAAGGGGAGTGCCGTTCAACAAGAGGTTAACCTTCCTATTTTTTTTTATTGATCTAGGATCCTCCAAGCCAGCAGCACACATAAATGTGTCCGTGGCCAGTAAAAGGTCAAACTCTCACTCCTCCACAGAGTGTTGGAGTTTAAGAAGGAGGTGCCCCTCCATAATTAACATGCCATTAACAGCAGAGAACTTGTTTGTGCTTCATCAAATGAACAAGTATAATGACACAGCCAGGACCAGGGGCCCCTTGTAGGTTTTGGTACCTTTAAAAGAGGTAAAGTGCTCACATAGGGAAAAGTGGCAGGGAGTTTTTCTGCTCTACCCCAACACAAATGCAGACTACACATGGTTGCGGGATCTGTTACATCATGGAAGATTCAATAGCATCTAAGGCAACCCTTTCAAGAGGGAGCAAGTGGCAATAGTCGTCCCCCCTTCCCCAAGGAAGTTATCCTGCAGAAAACAATAAGGGGGTGTCCTCTTTCTATTTAATGGTCTCAAAGCAAGACCAAACTCTAAGGTCAATAATAGATCTAAGACGCCTCCAAAAAAACATAAAGAGCCTAATGTTCAAGATTGTACCCATACGAAGTGGACTACATAAGGATCGATAGACCTCAAGGAGCCTATTTTTATAAACAGATGGACAACCAACACAGGAAATACCTTCAGTTTGTGGTACACAATCCCCATAAATAGTTCAAAGTACGGCCTCTTCGGATAAAGTCAGTACCAAAAGTATTTACTAAATGTCTTGCAATGGTCGCAGCTTACCATAGAAGGCAAGGAATACACATGGAGCCCTACCTAGATGACTGATTGGTGAAAGTGAGTTCCATGCAGAATAGCAAGGACAGCTTAAAGGGAGTGACAAGCCTCCAATCATCCAGTGAGGAGCCATGTAGTGGTATCATAATCTAACTTGATTCATTTTCTTTATATTGCCATGAGTGAATCCTGTTTTTGGTGCCGTGCTCACCGTTATGCAGATTCCACTTGGGCAGAACACAATACTCCAGTGCTATTGTTTGTGAAGCAGAGATATATTATGCAAACTACAATCAATATACTCAAATGGATATAGCAACCCTGATGAAGTCTGTTGTTGAATGAAATGTGTTGGCTGGGCTTAATGGCAATACAAAGAAAACTCCTAAAGTTTGATTGTGATACCAATACTTGGCTCCTCGCTGGATAATTTGATGATGAACTGGATAATTATTCCATGATGATTGCATTAACTTTTTCGAACCATCATTAGTCTTCTGAGAGGACTCAATATATACGCTGAGCACTCTTCTTTTTGCGGGGTTATGGTTAAAAGTAGGTGATCCCAGAGCGGTGGGTTCACGAGGGGTTGAGCGCTGGAAATTCAATTTGGATAGGATTTACACGGGTGCTGTCGACGTTGCCCTACACTGCTTGTGGCGCTTTTTGTGTTTTCGGCAGTGTAAAGCAATCTATAAGGGTTTAATATGGAGAAAGTTTTTCCCTCTGGTGACCTTCAACTGCAAATTGAAGGGTCTTTACAGTGCAGAAGAGAATCATTGCACTAATAGAACAAGCTTGCCTCTACCATCACCTACCAGAGTAGAATCCTGCATCAATAAGGGACCTACAGCAGATCCCAACGGGTCCGATAGTGCAGAGGATGGATCTGCGGGTGGTAACCTGACTAGGGGCTCTGTGGTTTCTTGGGGTCCAACGGTGCACCCTCGGGGTAATCCGACATGCACCAAAACTGCTGGATGGCCTCTTTGAAGGCTTCAAACTACTGTGGTATCACACATGGGCCAGGAAACTCCGGGCTCTCCGGGGTCAGCTGAGAAATCAATTCAACAACCAGAGACCTCGACGGCAAACAACTAACATCATGATTCCCTTGTGCCTTCCCATTAGGTTCAGAGTGGCTGAATGGAGTCGAGTATCCCTTAACTTTTTAGGTCTCGCCTGTCGATGCGCATGCGCATCGAGCTTGCGAGACTATTGGGGCTTAACCACTCTTTAACTAACTTGCAAGGAATCGTGGCGATTCCTTGCAGTACCCGTGACTTTTAAGCTCAATGCGCATGCTCATTGAGCTTAAAAGCGCGTGCACATCAGTTCCCTCAGCCGCACTCCAGTCCCCTGCTGCTTTCACACCCTCTCCCCGCTCCGCCCCCTCCCCTGCCCGCCGTGTCGCATTTCTCCTCCCCCCTCCCCTTATCTGCCTTTCCCTCCGTCTTGTTTTTTTTTTACCCGCTCCGCCCCCTCCCCTGCCCGCCGTGTCGCATTTCTTTTCTCCTCTTTGCTCCTCCAGCAGTTCTCTGTCACCTTTCCTTCTCTCCTCCCTTGTCCACCTTTTCATTGTTTTTGCCCACCTCTCCTCCAGTTGAACTCTGTCACTAGCTCCTTTCAGCCCCTTCTAATTCCAGTGTTTTCGGGTCCCATCTCATGCTTGGGGTTAAGCTCCCTTTGCCTGCAAATGCACGGGAAAACGGACAGACACGCACCAGGAAACACCACACAGACGCAGTACAAGCATTGATTAATCACTCGCACACATCACGTTTTACTCCTTTGCTAGTGTTCTCATTGTTTACATCAGAAAGAAACAGACCTTAAAACGATTGAATAATTGACAGAATCCTCAAATATTGTTAATTCCATTGAAGTCTAGTGAAAACGCTGCTCGAAGATGATATGTTGCTAAAATTACCGTAACAAAATCAATCCACTCACTGTAATATTCTTAATGTAATTGTATGTGCTAGCACCAGAAGGTATGGAGTGAAATTACTTAACTTGTGAGTAAACATATTTGTTCACACCCTCTCCCCGCTCCGCCCCCTCCCCTGCCCGCCGTGTCGCATTTCTCCTCCCCCCTCCCCTTATCTGCCTTTCCCTCCGTCTTGTTTTTTTTTTACCCGCTCCGCCCCCTCCCCTGCCCGCCGTGTCGCATTTCTTTTCTCCTCTTTGCTCCTCCAGCAGTTCTCTGTCACCTTTCCTTCTCTCCTCTCTTGTCCACCTTTTCATTGTTTTTGCCCACCTCTCCTCCAGTTGAACTCTGTCACTAGCTCCTTTCAGCCCCTTCTCATTCCAGTGTTTTCGGGTCCCATCTCATGCTTGTTATAAAGGGGCTGCCAAAATGCGGACACTCCTCAACCCTCTGCTTCACATGAGACTCTGCGGCTCTCCTGGGACAATAAACCACTCCAGAACAAACATGGAGTTGTCATACGCGGCCATCTATCTCAATTAAAGGCCACATAGCTTCTCCAACCTCTAGGAAAATCTAGCCCTGCTATTTAATTTTGGTGCGGGATTACTGTGTAAAGAAGGTTTGCATAACGTCTCATCTGACTAACTAGTGCTTTAGTTTAGCATTGTATGTGTTTTCATAGGCTTGTGTGTCCTTTAATGCATGTGCATGCTTGTCTTTTTCTGTTCAGTTCCCGTGTCAGTGTGTGCTTACCTGGATTTCCGTTTGTCTAATTTATGTGGCCTTTGTCAACGAGGCAATCCGCTACTCTGTCCAACGTTTATGAAGACGAGACACTCAACCACGCAATGCCACTCACACACACAACGCCACTCACACACGCAACGCCACTCACCCACGCAACGCCACTCACCCACGCAACGCCACTCACCCACGCAACGCCACTCACCCACGCAACGCCACTCGCCCACGCAACGCCACTCGCCCACGCAACGCCACTCGCCCACGCAACGCCACTCGCCCACGCAACGCCACTCGCCCACGCAACGCCACTCGCCCACGCAACGCCACTCGCCCACGCAACGCCACTCGCCCACGCAACGCCACTCACCCACGCAACGCCACTCACCCACGCAACGCCACTCACCCACGCAACGCCACTCACCCACGCAACGCCACTCACCCACGCAACGCCACTCACCCACGCAACGCCACTCACCCACGCAACGCCACTCACCCACGCAACGCCACTCACCCACGCAACGCCACTCACCCACGCAACGCCACTCACCCACGCAACGCCACTCACCCACGCAACGCCACTCACCCACGCAACGCCACTCACCCACGCAACGCCACTCACCCACGCAACGCCACTCACCCACGCAACGCCACTCACCCACGCAACGCCACTCACCCACGCAACGCCACTCACACACGCAACGCCACTCACACATGCAACGCCACTCACACATGCAACGCCACTCAACCACGCAACGCCACTCAACCACGCAACGCCACTCAACCACGCAACGCCACTCACACACGCAACGCCACTCACACACGCAACGCCACTGAAACAACAGCGCCACTCAAACATGCAACGCCACTCACACATGCAACGCCACTCACACACGCAACGCCACTCACACATGCAACGCCACTCACACACGCAACGCCACTCACACACGCAACGCCACTCACACACGCAACGCCACTCACACACGCAACGCCACTCACACACACAACGCCACTCACACACGCAACGCCACTCACACAAACAACGCCACTCATCCACGCAACGCCACTCATCCACGCAACGCCACTCATCCACGCAACGCCACTCATCCATTTGCAAAACGAAAAATGTTAAACTCTTCTATTGCGAGACCTATTGCATTTTCAATGCTTGTTAATATTTTTACTTGGACTTCAATTGTAACTTACCAGTGGACTTCAAGTGCAACATTGATTGCTCACAGGAACAGGACAGAGTCCTTGTCCGTGACTTGTATCAGGACGTATGAGAAAGCTCTAACTTCTTGTATTCGGCAACGTACAGCTTTGCCCCTTCAGACCTGGATTGCTTTCGGGTGCATGGGGGCACATTTGTAGCATGGCTTTAAATCATGACCCGAGTCTGGCCATCAAAGACTTGCTTCGTGCAGGTATGTGACCAACATTTTTTTCTGCAGTTGCAGCATGGTTTGAAACCAGTTGGTTAGGATGCAGACATTGACCCCAACACACAGGAATTCCCTTTATAAAATTTGTCAGAAGGCCGTTAAAATTCAGAGGAGAGCTCCAGGTCAGCATCGAAAGACACTGAGAGAAAAGAACTGATGTCAGCAAGCAGGGGTGGTGCTTATATGCGGCTCTGCTCCATCTCTTAAAGGGCAGTACAGAGCCAACGCGGAGCGGTACTGTGAAACCTGGGGAGCACTGTTGATGATAGAGTATCCTACAGAGGAGCATTCCCAAAGGCAAGGTACTTGTTCTTCAAGGTTACACATGAGACCGATTCAGGAATGGTTGCAAAACAAGAAATCACAGACAACGGTGGGAAGGAGGATCTTTTGGTTGCTGCAGACAAAGTTCAAAAGGAAATGCAGTGGTGGAATGTTCAAAACGTGCCATGAGGCAAAATGTTCAAACAACTGTTTCCCTCTGTGACCATCATGACAGATCTCTCCAACACAGGTGGGAATCGTACATTGGAACACTAAACATCAAAGGCCAATGAAGCTTGCAGGAGTCAATCAAACACATAAACATCCTGGAACTCAGAATGGTCTTCCTGTCCCTGAAGGGTTTTGATAGGCATATCAGTGGAAAACAGTGCTGATCCAAATAGAAAACACAACAGCTTTGTATTACCTCAACAAGCATGGAGGGGTGAAATCTTTTGCTCTGTCCTATTTGGAAATGCACGGTATAAAGGGATATAATGTTAACAGCCACACACTTATACATTGTGCAAAACGAAGAGGCAGACTAACTAAGCAGGCTAGGAAACATTTCACACAAGTAGGATTCTAACATGATGTTGATCAGGATATTTTTAAGGAATGGGGCACACCACTCACAGACCTGTTTTCCACACCCACCAGTGCAAAATACTCAACCACTGACTCCAGGTATGTACACCCCTAATCTCTAGGAAATACCCGAGTGATAAATTGGTTAATGACATTGGTATATGCTTTTCTACCAATACTGCTGATTCCACTAGTCATAAGCAAGTACAGACGGCCAGACATGACAATCAGGGGGTGGCTAACAAGTCAACCACTGGAGGCATTGTTAACACTTGAAATAAGGGGACAGAGCTATCCTTCGAGCCAATTCAAGAATATTGAATGATAAATTATGGATTTTAAAAATAATGGTCTGGTCAAACCTGAAATGAGTACAAAAACCTGTTTGGAATGAGAATCTTTGTAGGCGATGAATAGATCTTAAAAAAGGAGAATGAGTGATTTTACAACTAAAAAGCTATGTCTACAGATTTCAATACGATTACTTTAAAATCAGTTTCCGTAAAGCTATTTCAAAACGATGACCCTTTTTGCCAATTTCTTCAGGAAAAGGACAGTGAGGTCATGGAATGTTTTTTATTCAGTCTTCAGAAAGATGCTCCTGTCTGAATCTTTGCACAAAGACAGTTTTCAGTCTGTTCATTGAGATGTAATAACATATCGCATGTATGCAGCTGAAAACATGTACAGGTCTTAGAAGATTGAATTTAATGGGTTAACACACCTGAATTCAGGATGTGTGTGTGACTGGCAAGTCAAAGGTTTGATTCTTGATGTAGCTTCCATTCCACCTGAGATTGAAGAAGTGACAGCCAATCAGTTGGCAGTATTCTCATTTGTTAATTATTCTGTAAGTAATCCGTGCTATCCTAAATCAAAATAAAATAGTTGTTGTTAGCGCCGCACATGGAGCAATCCTTAAATGAGATGATTGAATAACTACCAGACTTGAAGGCACCACGCCTAAAGAACTGGCAAAAAGATAGTTGATGTGAATTAACTCTCTAACAGATAGTGTTCTATCATGAAAAGAAAACAAGTGTTCCTTCAAGCTCCAGAATTCACAGAATGTGTGGCCTGTGGCCAATGTCCTTCCAAGACATTGAATAACGTGTAATTGAGGAACTACGGCGACCTACCTTGGCAGGGGAGGGTCCGGAGTCCAGTTTGACTGCTGCCGTTCGGACTTCGGACTTCGGATCGGCGCAGGGGATCGTCTGCGGAGGTCTTCTGGGGACGAAAGAAGGGAAGGCGGGGCCGGCGGAGGGCCCACCGAGGAATTTGCACCGGATCACTGCGAGAGCCGGACCAGGAGCGAGGACCGAGCTAGGAGCGGAGAACGAGGACCAATGAGGCGACGGGGAGCTGAAACGACAAGGATTGGGGGACGACGACGAGCCTGGAAATCGGAAGGGACCCGCCGCTTGCAGCGCGACGTAGGTGGTGACAACAACAGGATAAAGATAAACTTAAACATAACAGTGAGAAGGTCCGAATCGGCACGCCTGACCTTAAGATGGCGGCCGATAAGGACATAGGAAACTAGACTGTCTAAGCTCGCAACGTATGTGAAAAACGGAGGAATACAACCACACCCGTGGCGAAGTAGGCAAGATCTATATGCATGTTTAAAAAGCTCATACAGCTTATAGCATATAGCATACAGTATACTACAGAAGTGGAATTACTCATTCATAACGGCGCGCCTGATCCAAGCATGGCGGCTGTTTAGGACATCGAGAGACTAGAATGCTCGTGATAAGGCTGGGAGAAACGGAGGTGACCCGCCGCACTATTAATTAAAGCAGGCAGTGAAGCTCGTATAAGAATGTTAGAATAGCCCCACAGAGAACACTGCAAGTGAGGAAACCGTGAGGAAGCGACGTGCCTGACTCGGAAATAGCGACCGCATATGCCACTTAGTCTATCGCCCATAGAGATCCCAAATGCCTGTGGAGAGTCAATAACTCAAAGACAAGAAAATAATACAGGGAATAACGAAGCGCTGGACAGAGAGAATGGAGCTAACACTCTAATCTGATTCTGATAGGGGAAAGTTGAGACTTCATAAGAAAATTACTCGAAAGAGAGGTCTACATTAAATACTCTATAACATCAGTAGGGGAAGAATTTATGATATAAAGAGTGGAGACTCAACATATATCCTACAGCACGGCGCAAACATGGATGAAAGATACCCTATGGCCTTTGGCGCGAATGCTCTGAGCATAAAATATCCAGCCAATTTATCCAAAAGCGCAGCGAAAAAGTTTAAACATAATACCCTGAGGAAACACCCAGGCACAGTGTTCTCTGACCCTTACTTTAATATAGATAATGGAATTATAGTGAACGACTTAATATTCTTCTCATATAAAATGGCTAAATGGCGCGATGCCTTCACAAATATGCTTAACATAAAAGCTATTAAGAACATCCCATATGGCCCAAAAATAACGACCTCGCCTTCAATAAGATGTGGAGCCGAACTATGTATTACTATATATAAATCAGGGATAGTGTTGATTCAAGCAGCGAACAGCGAACTAGATAAGTTCAACAAGATGTTCCCATCCGTAAAAGAGCGACTTGAGGGACCAAGACACCAACCAGATCTGAGCACACCTGAAGTCGCCCCCAGAAACATCAGCACTACTTCCAGAGACGCTAATCAAAAAGGAGGTCAACATGCACGGGATCTGGCTATTAACCCGAGTTATAGAAATGAAACCGGTCTGACAATATCGAATGAGGAGGCGGGAGGGACAAGAAGGTCTACTAGTCACGAGAACAACGAACAGGACCTACTCCATATGGAGGAGCCGACGCCAATCTCAAATGTTGGGGCTTCCGGCGCTGGACGCACACCTAGCTTGAAAGAATCACGTAATGAGAATCTGGAAATAAATATGATCGAAGGTAACAAGCTCCCGCTACCTCCCTCTAATACCATAATAGACTCAGAGAGAGCATCGCCAACAAAAAATCGCCTAGCATCTCCAAACCCAGATAACACACACAACCTATCAAACAGAAACGGAACAAACAGACGAACAGTGAACATAGTGAAAAAGACTGCGACGATAAGACCAGACCAAAAACAGAGAAGAGAAAAAGGCAGAACACGGGCAGACAGGTTAATCACTTCTAAGAAGTCCCCCCAATACCGGAAAGATATCAAAGATCTTCAGAAACTAGTTGGCTACATGGCGCAAGACACAATTAGTTCTCGACTAGTGATTGAAAAAATACTGGAAATGACGGCAAGCACGCACTCCAAAGTCACGCATATACAAAACCTTGTACACTATTCACAAAGAAGGAGTAACGAGATGGCCATGCCATCAGCAAATAGGCACAACAGACCAAATAGAACAAAGCCCATGTCGAAGGAGGAAACGCTGGCCTTACTCAGAACGTATGAACCCGCGAAGTATAGGAGAGAGGAAAGAATCGAAATAGTTCCAGTCGATTCCAATAGAACATCCAGAAAGAATGATAGAAAACTGGACCTCAATAACCTACATCAAATCCAGCTAATAACCGAAGCAGAAAAGACGAACGTTAACAGCTCTGGAAATGCAATAAACTGCCTCCTACTCAACTGTCGATCGGCAACCAAACATGCATCAGATATAGCAGACCTCATCATTAACAAGGGAATTAATCTGGCGATCCTCACAGAAACATGGCTTACAGAATCATCATCGCCAACCCTGGATCTATTAGTACCTCCCCAATATCACATTGTGAGACGAGATAGACTGAAAAAGACCGGAGGAGGGATAGCCTGCATTCATCGATCGGATATAGAGGTCAACATAATACAATCTGACCCACTTGAATCCTGTGAATACTTAGGTCTCAATATAAGATCAGCAAGCAATCAAAGATGCAACTTGCATGCGTTTTATCACCCACCGGGAGAGAACACAAAGTTCACAGAACAGTTAATGGAGATCATAACGGCCAACTCCAACACCGATTCCAAAAATATATACCTAGGCGACTTCAACCTACATTGGGAGGACTCTAATGACAAACTAGTCAACACGCTTAAGGATTTCCTCGTCGAACTAAACCTCAATCAAGCATGCACGCAACCTACTCACTTGAAAGGAGCAACACTAGACTGGATTATTTCAGGAGCCAAAGACACATCAATCCTCTCCATAGACCCGTGTGATTGGTCAGATCACCATGCCATATCCTTCCTGATACCGGTAGTGAAAAAGGGTAAGACCGTTCAACCCTTCAAACTCAGAAAATGGAGTCGAGCCACAAAAGAGGCTAATCTGGAACTACTCGTAGAAAGGTGTGAGAGAGACCTAAAGGTACCTAGCAATCTGCAGAATGTAAATGAGATGACAGATCACTACATAACCACAATCGGGAACATCGTCAATGACGCCATGCCACTAAAACTGAAAAGAGTCACCGAAAACGAAAAAAATCCATGGTTTAATGTATCACTGAATGAAGATAGGCGCAAATTGAGAATGGGCGAAAGAAAATGGAGACAACACCCATCATCCCCGGAGCTGACAGCACTCCGAAAAATCAGAAACCAATATAACAAAAAGATCATCAACTCCAAAAGGGAATACATAAGATCCGAACTGGACAATGCCAAAAACAGACCAAGGAAACTCTTCGAGATCCTAAAGCAACAATCAAATAAGTTAGCCAAAACCGCTCAGGAGAACTCAAAAACTCCTCTAAGTTGCGAGGATTTCTCGACATTTTTCACAAAGAAGGCCAAAGCACTGGAATTGGAGCTCACAAGTGCAGCAGCTACCTTGCCAATCCAACCATGGTCTACGAACAAGTCCGACATGACTATAGAGTGTAGCGAATCAAAAAACAAAGCATACTGGGATACATTCGAACTATATGACCAGGATAAGATCGCCAAAACGCTCTCGGAAATCAAGCCTAACAACCATTATCATGACCCTCTACCTGCGAAGTGCGTAAGAGAAATCAACTACATCGTGGTCCCAATTTGGACTAAAATAATAAATGCATCATTATCACAAGGGATCCTCCCTGACTGCCTAAAAACAGGGCAAGTTGTTCCCATAATCAAAAAACCTACAGCGGATGCAACAGATCCGAACAACTTCCGCCCAGTGACAAACATCCCTTTACTGGCCAAACTTATTGAGAAATGTGTGCAGTGCCAACTGAACAATCACATCAACAAGTTCTCTCTACTAGATGAATGCCAATCAGGATTCAGATCAGGGCATAGTACGGAAACAGCGATCCTCCATATTGTTGATGATGCGCTACAGGCCCTCGACCAAAATCAAGCTTGCCTGCTAATTCTCCTGGACCTATCCTCGGCATTTGACACAGTAAATCACGAAGCATTACTGACCAGGCTGCGGAACAGGATGAGACTGGAGGGAAATGTTCTGAAATGGTTCGAGTCTTTCTTACAAAACAGAACACAACGATTCTTGGTCAACCAATCAATTTCACCTATATGCCCTAACTCAATTGGAGTTCCACAAGGATCGTCACTATCACCTGACCTGTTTAACCTATATGTCGAACCCCTTACAGAAATTCTCCGAAACTCACAGATATCCTATCACATGTATGCGGATGACACGCAGATATACATAAAGATCGCCTCCCTTGAAGACATTGAGCTAATGAACGAGACCTTAAATAGGGCATTGGAATGGTTAAAGGCCAATCATCTGAAACTCAATGCCAATAAAACAGAGTTCCTATTAATCTCACCAACAAGGAGCCAGGCAGAAATAAAGGAATGGATCAAGCTGGTGACGGCGCTAAACTGCACCCCACCCTAGTCAACTCAGCTAAATCGCTAGGAATCACCTTAGACGAAAACCTTGACATGAAAACTCATATTAACTCAATGGCTAAAAGTGCCCGCTTCCATCTGAACTATCTAAGAAAATTGAAACCATTCATCTCAGAGGCCGATCTTAAAACGGCTATCCAATCCCTAGTCATCTCTCGGATAGAATATGGCTGCACCACCTTAGCCGGATTACCAAACACGTCGACAGCACCACTAAAAGCCTGCCTGAACGCAGCGGCAAGACTCATCACGGGATCGAAAAAATTCGACCATATATCCCCGCACCTGAAAGCATTAAACTGGCTACCCTTTGAAGCCAGAATTCACCTAAAGATAGCATGTATCACCCATAAAGCGCTCCACTACAACACGCCAAGATACCTAGCTAAGAAAATTGAGCTATCAGGAGGTAACAGACCATCTAGGAGTGCTAAGGAGCTGCTGTTGAGGCCAGCCTTCTTCCGAAAGAAAAAAACCTATGACAGAGCGTTCTCAGGAGCTGACCCCAGAATCTGGAACTCACTCCCTCCAAGAATTAGGAAGATCCAAAATACTGCAACTTTTAAATGGGAAGTGAAGAGCTTCATGATGAAGAAATTCTCCACATAGGCTCGTTCGATCACAACTAACTGCAGTCCGATTACTGAACTTTTTGAGTCGATATGAGACTGGTGACTCCACCGAGACTAAGCTGTAAACAAAATGCTACCTCAAGTAAAGGCGATCATATATATCCACATCACTATATATTTTATCACACTGGGTAAAACCAGATAATCCTTACCTTTTATATGTTAGTGTAATGGAATATGATATAAGTTTAGCCTTAACCTACCTCTTAATGCATATTGGACATTTGGAATGGATATAGATCTATATGCACCCAAAGCTCATAACTTTCTACCTCATATCAGTGTGTTGCTTATTATTGTGCTTACACTGTTAACGTGTAACCTGCTCTTTATGTGAAGCGCTCTGATACCCTCGGGTCTTGTTCGCGCTATACAAAACTTTATAATAAATAAATAAATAAATAAACAAGAGGTCACTGCAACAGAAACAGCCATGTCGTCCATTCTTTTTTTAATTTCAATAGATTTTTATTGTTTTTTAACATACACATAATCGTACACATAACACATAGAACCTGAAACTCTAGCAAATAGCCACCGAAATATTTAGCCACCGAAATATCAACAATGTTTTTAAATATTTTGGTTGCAATTTGCATTATAAAGTAAAAAATGTTATGAATTTCTTCAAAATTCCTCAGAGTATTAACAATATTCAGTAATAGTTTTTCCTAAACGCTATACTGATTATAGCAATTAGCCTGACCTGAGTAGAGAAAAGGAAGTCCTTGACTGGGACACCAGGCAAACAATGTGTTTATCAGTTTTTTCATTGTAACACTGGAACAAGTATTGCACAAATTATTGTTGTCATTGTGCAGTGCTTTTTTTTCTTATTGGTAATCTACTATTGCCAATATCAGAGTTATGCTGCTTTTGACAGACCTAAGCATAATTTTATAACTAAATAAGGTTTCATATTCATTTTCAGACCCAACTATACTGCACTGAAGAGGCAGAACACAGTGATGTAATGCCTACTGAAGAGGCGTGCTAGTGTACTTCCTTTATATCCCCACCGTCCCAGGAAAAAACACGGAAAGCATACATTAAAGCAAATTCTACATCTGTTTTACAGTGCAATCCGACAAACTGATCCTAGAAGCGTTTACTTTAGGCAGCAGAGCTATGCCACCGGGGAGACATAAAGTATATATATTCAGGCTTCACATAGCTGAGCTATCTCTCAGGCTACCCTTAAATCAGGTATCAGACACCAAAGCTCATCAGGTGACAATGCTCCATCATCAAAGGACATGAGCCGCAACCTTGTCATTTCTGCTTGATTTTTTCGAAAATTGCCACCATCCCTGCATTTAGTGCTTGAAGGCACCCACTAAATATATTGAAAATACATACATGCAAGATGTAGTTATTTAAAAAGTGCAGCGTACACTCTAATGATTTTTGGTCCTGAACTGACTAACAGTTTCCCAAAAAGATTTGAAGATAGTCAATCGATTAATTTTAAGACCATTCCTTAGCGTAGAATGTTTCTCTATTTTGCATAGGTGAAGACAATGTGTAGTCCAAATAGACAAAGTAAAAAAAGAGAAGAAGAAGAAATAAGCCACGGCATGGTAGATACAGACAAAACAAATGCAGAATCGCCCTCAAACATAGGGAGAAAGCTCCCTGCGTGTCTGACCATCTTTCTTTTACATTGAGAAAGCAAGCTCCTGCTTTGAGGGTTGATTTTCTCAATACAAAGAAGTTTGCTGAGCGGGTGCTTTAAAAATGGTGCCTGCTCAGCAGGCCTGTAGTTCTCTGAAGGGTGGGCGTCATGGCGGCTGCCTGCACAGCACAGAAATACTTGCCCAGGCAGGCCCTCTGCCTAAGTGTATTGCGATTTATATAGCGCACGTATCACCCGAAGGCATCAAGGCGCTTGCTTTGGGAACCCGTCCTGGCTTTTCCCTGTGAGATAACCCCTACTGGGTATCCCCAGGGTGAAAGCCAGGCATCCCGCCGCGGGTGGGCCGCCGTAGTGGAGATTAAGCAACTATTGCCCAGAGTTGCATCATAGGACCCCATGATTAGAATAGGCACCGAGGCGAGAATTATCGAGTCCGTGGACATTTTGGGCTCAGTACCCTGCCGCGTCGGGAATTGAACCCTGGTCCTGGGCCAGACCTCTGCATCAGGGTCTGCCGCTCTAATCAGTGAGCTACACTCCTCCTAAGTGGCGGATGGAATGGGTATAACACTCGTCCCCCCCCCTCCCCCCGGCAGATCTGCGGACTGTCCACTAGGTTCTAAATGTTCCCCCTAAGCATGATCCACAAGATTATGTTAGGCAGGGCATTTAACATATCGGGCAAGTCTGATGCCTTTGTGTATCATCGATATGCATCCTCTCATCATTTAGCAACCCTCTATATTGTCATCATATCATAGGGCAAGAACAAAGACCGAGCTGGTGACCACAGGAAAATGAACAGAAATCAATCCATCCATCCATCCAACCCTCCCTCCCTCCCTTCCATCTCTCTCCCCAATAGGTAATTGTATTGTCAAGGCAAAGACAGATTTACAGACTACGGCCATTGTTGCAAGTTATGTAGAACTCAGGTGATAATGAGTGCACACTTTAACTATCGCTACACTGGTGTGGGTTAATTAATAGGTCATATAATTAACTTATCATGTAATCTCCACCTCCGAATGAAGCCTAGCATGTTTAATTGGGGTTTACCACACCGATTACTGCATAACTTGCATTTATGTTTTAGGGCTTTCTCCCACCACATTTTCTCGGGATTTTTCTTGTGAAATTTGTTTGGAGAAAATTGCAGAGTGTGGTTATTGGGGCCCCACTCAGAACTCTTACCTGTGTGCAACCATCCATTTGTGCATGGATCAGTATTTGAAGCAGAGCTTTGAATCGGGGTCGGAATTAGTAAAGTCTGTACGTTTATAGAAGGCAGAGTTCGGCCATGTCAGTAGAGATTTCAGTGCTTCATTTGAGCCGGTGCTTTCTGGTGCTCGGCACCGGCACTTAATTGGCAGCTCCGGCACTTGTGACACCTGCCGCATGACGGGCTGTTTCTCTGATTTAGAGTGAGCACAACAACAGTTTGTTTACTAATTCAATATACGTTAAAAATTACTATTACCTGCCGCCCATGTTAATCTTATAGCTTTGGGGGCCTGGAATAGTCTGAACTGTTACTCTTGTAGCAGTGTAATGGTTAAAAGCTGGCTTGGTAGTGTCACTTTTAAAGACAACAAAAGGTCCTAAGGAAAAGCAAGATGAACACAAAAATGAATTTACAGACCACAATCGGTACTATAATCAAGCTTCCAGACCCAGCCGGGTAAGGAATTGTTTAATTTAAGAATAAAAGGAATAGGGTGACCTAGAGGTGGTCAGTTATACACACTTTGGATAGGGTACAGTCCTGTACCTATCCTTCAAGGAAGAAAGTGTAATAGAAGTAAAGAGAGAAAAGTTTTTCAGGCAAGAAGTTTGGAGCCAAAATGTCGCTTGTAGATTAGTGATCAATACACACAAGTTTCGACATACAGTATTTACAGAATGGCATGCAATTGAATTTTCTGCAATACTGTTTCAACCGTCAACGTTTCGATCCCTTGGCTCCTAATGAACCGGGATCATCATCAGGACTATTTCAATCATTTGCCTGTGTTCTAAGAACGCCTCCCAGGTAGTCAAGATACTTTAATCTGGTCAGGTAATGAATTGGGGAAGTCAGGCTACCGAAAGGTACCGGTACCTTGTCTCAGGGCGAGGATGGTGAGCCTTGGTTTTGCGCGTGCCACGAAATTTTTACTCTGCTAAGGACACGGAGAGAGACTACTGAGTCTCGCCGTTACCCCGCCTCACCTCCCGCGGACTAAATAGCCACACGGGCGTTGTATCAGTCTTCGGCCCTAACCTAAGGACGCATTTTACTCGGACGAGTAAAAATTTCGTGGCACGCGCAAAACCAAGGCTCACCATCCTCGCCCTGAGACAAGGTACCGGTACCTTTCGGTAGCCTGACTTCCCCAATTCATTACCTGACCAGATTAAAGTATCTTGACTACCTGGGAGGCGTTCTTAGAACACAGGCAAATGATTGAAATAGTCCTGATGATGATCCCGGTTCATTAGGAGCCAGGGGATCGAAACGTTGACGGTTGAAACAGTATTGCAGAAAATTCAATTGTATGCCATTCTGTAAATACTGTATGTCGAAACTTGTGTGTATTGATCACTAATCTACAAGCGACATTTTGGCTCCAAACTTCTTGCCTGAAAAACTTTTCTCTCTTTACTTCTATTACACTTTCTTCCTTGAAGGATAGGTACAGGACTGTACCCTATCCAAAGTGTGTATAACTGACCAACTCTAGGTCACCCTATTCCTTTTATTCTTAAATTAAACAATTCCTTACCCGGCTGGGTCTGGAAGCTTGATTATAGTACCGATTGTGGTCTGTAAATTCATTTTTGTGTTCATCTTGCTTTTCCTTAGGACCTTTTGTTGTCTTTAAAAGTTAATTACCCATGGTCCATAGGTACTCGTTGGGTTCCCTTGTTTAAATATAAATGGTAGTGTCACTGGCAGCGCTGGCAGGGGCAATGGGTGGTGTAGGCGGCAGTGGCTTCGCGATGAGGGCCCTGGCACTTAATTTTTTTTATACAAATTAAGCACTGATGATTCACTCTGTATTGCCATTATTATGGCCTGCGGTGCTGTAGGGTTTGAGTATGTTGTGTTGTATTACAGTTGTGTTTATAGAGTGCATCATCCTCCTATTGAGGTACAAAAGTGTGGGAAGGTAGCACGTTACCTTTTGAAGGACCCTAAATGGAACCGTGCTTGCTTATACTTATTATATACTTATATCTGTGGCAGGAGCACATTATGCTCTTTATAAATGTCATTGTTATGCTTCAGCGGTGAATTCGGAGCAAAAGCGATGAGAGATATGTAGTTTAAGCATTCGATTCCAATTGCAGGACAGAAGAGTGTGAGAGCAGTCTGGCCTGTTTTAAGAGGTTTGGTGTGTCGATATGGCAGAAACAACTGTGTTATAAACTAACGTGTTGCTGTGCTTACTCATGGGTGTAGGAGAAACGATTAAGGATAGACGTGGCCACAAAACCCATACCAGCCATCTGTGGAGTGGTCTGTGTGTATACAGGTTAAACGACGGAGAATATGGGGCTACAGTGTGGCCTTTTCTTTTCCCTCAGTGACTTTACCTCCTGGATATTCAGGCTAGGAAAATTAGATTTGTTGTTCACCTCTTATAATTGTGCAGAACACAGTTCCACTGAGGAATTCTGCCCCGCACAGTTACCAATCGTGGCTCATTTATTTTATAGACACTTTGCTAGTGTGCTTATTAGACAGAGACCTTACACTAAGAGGCACGAGAAACAATAAAAAAATCTTTTAAAGAGAAAGCCTTTTCTATCTGTAAATGGCTTCTGGCTAACCTCAGTTGTTTAAGTTGGTTGAATATATTGGAAATAACATAAGCATTCATTTTTTTTTTTAGTTTTATATTAACAATTCCTATACTTTTTCTTTAAAAAAAATGAGAAAGAGTAAAGCCGATCTTCTGTCGTCTCTGGCTGAAAGGGAAAGAAAGGCGTCCCATGTTCTTGGAATTGGGCGAGCCATGGAAACCTTGAGCAGATGTCTCTCTCTGGCTCATCTCAATAGTACCCGGATCCCCCAGCATGCTCCCCGCTCCCTCCTGATAACCTGATAAACCACATTAACACCTTGCGTGCGGCGCCGATTCCGCCCCTGTGCTGGACATTCCAGAACAGGGCGCGGTCGTGACGGAACCCTTCCGTCATCAGCACAGCTCAGCCGTGACTGATGACGGAACGGTTCCGTCACCAGCATCGAAGGGGTTAAAATCATCGACAGAGATTTGCGTGGGTGTAAAAACGGCCATGTTTAATATTTGACATTTAATAAACATGACAAGGCATTTCAAATTCATTATTTACAGTTATCGACACAATTTTATTATTGATTTTCAATATCTTCTTCAGCAAGATTCTAATCCTCCATCACTAGGGGCCTTCCAGCTCGCATCCTCCCTGCCGAGCATCCACGCAAGGTGCAACCCACCTGCGCCCATGAGGAGTGGGCCCCCAACCTCTGATCCTTGTCCGTCCTCCCCAGGGGCCCGCCCTCAGACCACCAGGCTGCCCAGGGACCCAGGAGGCTCATAACCTGTCGCCCTAGCCTCCCCAGCTGGGGCCATATTTTACTGCGGAGAGCTTACCGTCTCCCCCCTCAGTGCTGGCCTAGGGAGTACGCAAGGCGGACTCCCATCCATTCCGTCGGTCAATTTTACTGTTCCAAGGTCTTTCTACCGCAACACGCCCTTCCAACCTACTGAGCTAAAGGGACGGGTGGGTGGGAGTTAAAACTTAAACAAGGGAAGTGGGGAACACTCCTGCAAGCCCGCAACCGGTCCGGTGCAGCAGAGGATGAAGAGATTGAGGTCCCTGCCCCAGGAACTTAAATAGGTCCCCAGTCTCTGCCCTCTGCCCCACCGGAAATGCGTCACCAGGTGCTCCGGAAGTAATAGGTGGCCGGTCGCCCCTTGGGCTGACCGGCCGCCACTCAGTCTAGACGAGGTAGGGGCGGGGGCCGGCGGGCCGGGTCCTAAGTGCGCGCTCCTTGATGCTCGCGCTTGTCATAGGACCCGGATCCCCCAGCATGCTCCCCTCTCCCTCCTGATAACCTGATAACCCACATTAAAATCATCGACAGAGATTTGCGTGGGTGTAAAATCGCCCATGTTTAATATTTGACATTTCATAAACATGACAAGGCATTTCAAATTCATTATTTACAGTTATCGACACATTTATTATTGATTTTCAATATCTTCTTCAGCAAGATTCCAATCCTCCAGCACGAGGGGCCTTCCAGCTCGCATCCTCCCTGCCGAGCATCCACGCAAGGTGCAACCCACCTGCGCCCATGAGGAGTGGGCCCCCAATCTCTGATCCTTGTTCGTCCTCCCCAGGGGCCCGCCCTCAGACCACCAGGCTGCCCAGGGACCCAGGAGACTCGTAACCTGTCGCCCTAGCCTCCCCAGCTGGGGCCATATTTTACTGCGGAGAGCTTACCGTCTCCCCCCTCAGTGCTGGCCTAGGGAGTACGCAAGGCAGACTCCCGTCCATTCCGTCGGTCAATTTTACTGTTCCAAGGTCTGTCTACCGCCACAAAGGTGACCAGGACCCACCCTCTAACCACATGGATTAAGAATTAATAGAAACAAAGCAATGACCTTGGATGTAAAAAAGGGGAGAGAAACAAACACCTGTCTAGTGGCTGAATTGCAGCATGTGAAGCCTGGAAACATGGGATCAATCCCTGCTTCTCAGCTTGACCAAGCTGTGTGATCCGAGTCAAATATCTTATTTCACAGAGCCTTCTTTTTTTCTTTATTATCATATATTGGAGCCTCTACAGGTACATGATTTTAGGATATGTGCTGTACAAAAAATTGATTTAATAGACTATAATTTTGTTCTGTACTTAACTAGAATTTAGGCCACCTATTATGTAGACAGAACAACTGACTTACCTCTTAGTTCATTATTATTATTTTTTTTAAACTTTATTTTCAGTTTATACATCATAAACAATAAGACACAACTGGCATCAAATCAGTGTATGCAAGCAAATCGATGACCTTATTAGCGGCACTTAGGACTACAGGCGGCATCAGGGGGAAAGGAATGAATAACATACAATTAAAGCACCGTGAGGAAGGAACCATGCATGGCACTGATGCGGGCGGTGAACATCACTAGGATCGACCCTCCCGCTCCCCGTCAGACCCAGACCCAACAAGCATGTCCAACCCACTGCCCTCACTGTCATTTGTGCCCTGTGTGAAGTGCTCTCTTCTGCCAGCCCAGACGCACACTTGACGAGCCAAGACATTAAGTCGTCCTGCAGCTTCACATCCCTCCCAGTGAGTTGCACGTGGGTTTCCTCGGCCAGGGACCACTCTCTGACTACTCTAAGCCAAGTGCGTACCTCTGGGGCCCTCTGCCCCATCCAAGTTATCTCCACCCTGCGCCTGGCTGGTTCCAACATTAATTGTAGGAGTTTATACGAAAGTTACTTTTTTTGGGGGTTCCGGACTAATGCAAGCAGACAATGCAGGGGTTCGAGTGCCATCCGAAGGCCTGTAGCTGCAACTATTCACTCCACCACCCCTACCCAGAATTGCCTTACCAAAGGACAGTCCCATACTAAGTGTAAGAAGCCCGCTTTCTCAGCGTCACATCCAGGGCACCTATCTCCTCTATCCTGAGAGATACGCTTCAGGGATACTGGGGTTAGGTAGGTGCGGTGTAAAAAATTGAAGTGCGTCAGTTTAAACCTCGCGTTGCATGAAACCATGCGCGTGAGGGAGCCTATGCGTGCCCATTGTCTCTGTTCCAGCGGAGTGTCGAGATGCGCCTCCCAGATCCGCCCGGGATGGTGGCACCGGGGGGTTGAATCCTGTTTCATGGCCTTGTACAGGAGAGAAATCAGTTTACACCCCTTGCCGCAGGAAAGGAGGATGTCCAAGGTGTGGGTCAGTGGTGGAACATCTGGGTACTGGGGCCAGGGGACCTTCACCACATCTTGGAGTCCCCGGAAGTGTAGGAATTGTCCCTGTCCAAGGCCAAATGTATCTTCTGCCTGCTCGTAGGTAAGGAAGGTCTTGTTAGGGTAAAGGTCAGCCAGAACTTCGCACCCTCCCTCCAAGATTGAAAGGACATATATTGCCCCATGTCGATGAAGGGGGCCAGTATCCAGATCGGTAGCTCCCTGTGAAAGGGTGCCCTCCGTAAGACCTTCTCAACAAACCACTGCCATATACCGGCCGTGTGTCGCACACCATAGGGAAGGGATGTGTCCGCCCCTCTACCCTGCATCAGGGCGACCTGTAGCGTCTGGATGTCTACCGTACCAGAGAGGAGGTGTGTCTCCCAATTGTCTGTGTCTGTAAACCAACGGGTCGCATGTTGTAACAGGACCGCGTAATAATATAGGGCAAAGCGTGGAGCTTCGTGGCCCCCCCTCTCGTAGCTGCGGACAACGTTGTGAAGAGCTACCCTACTGCGTCGGCCCGCCCATAGCAGGGACATGAGTAACGTATTGAGAGTGCTGAAAACTCGTGGTGGGAGCGGACATAATGAGTTCTGGAGGACATATAACGTCCTAGGGAGCATTACCATCTTGGCGACGGCCAGCCGTCCCATCAACGAGAGTGGTAGAAAATTCCAAAAAGACACTGACTGCTATAAGGACGTGATTATGCGATCCACATTCCGGGCTAGCGCCTGCGTGTCCGTCGGAGCCACCTGTATTCCAAGGCAACGGAACCCTTCCCGTTCCCAGCGCTGCCCGAGATCTGGTAGGTCTCCCAAGGGCACTGAATCCCGCCCCGCCAGTGGAAAGATCGGTGACTTACTGCACTTAAGTAGTAATCCAGAAACCTCCCCAAACTGGTCTAAGTGTTGCAGCAGTATTGAAAGTGCGTCCCGGGGAGAGGCCGAATAGAACAAGGCATCGTAAGCATACAGGGAGATGACGTTGCACGTGTCCCCCACCCTCATTCCCCACTGTTCCATATCTGTCCGAACCCGGACAGCGAAGGGCTCTATGGTCTAGGGCAAATAGTAACGGCGAGAGGGGACACCCTTGGCGTGTACCCCGTCCCAGCCACCACTCCTCGAACCTTGCACTCCCAAGTTTCACCCTGGCATGGGGGGCCGTATTCAAGATGCGAATCTAGCGCCAAAAATTGGGACCTAGCCCCACAGCGCGGAGGACCTCGAGGAGATAACCCCAATCGACTGTTGAACTCCTTGGCGAGGTCAATAGACACCAACACCATTTGCTCCTCCTGACCACGCACTTCATGTAGAATGTGATTCAACTGCTGGAAATTCATAGCCGTGTTGCGACCCAGTATGAAACGCACTGGTCCTCATGGACCAAATGAGTCATGTACTGCGCTAAGCGTGAGGCCAGGAGCTTGCACAAGATCTTAACGTCTGTGTTGATCATCGTAATCGGTCGATACGATGAAGGCTCGTGGGCGTTCCCACCCGGCTTCAGGATCATGCATATTTCCCCCAGAGTCATGCTCGGCGGGAGAGTCCCGCACTCAAACGCCTCAAGATAAATCTGCAATAGGAGTCGGGGAATCGTACCCTCGAATGCCTGATAAAACTCAGGAGGGAATCCGTCACTACCCGGGAACTTGGCCCTTGGAAGGCGCTGTAGGGCGGAGCGTACCTCACCCAGTGTTAGAGGTTCGTCTAGGTTTTCCTGCGCCGACTTGGGGATAGACCTTAGGGTCAGTTACCGAAGGTAAGGGAGATAAGACGCCTTGGAAACGGCAGGGCTTGCTGCATACACCCGCTAGGGATGAGACTTAAGGACCCGCAGCAGTCCCACTTCAGAGTAGACCAAGCCCCCCGTAGGCTCCCGTAAGGCCACAATCCCTTCCGGGGTTCTTTTCCGTTGAAGAATCCAGGCCAAAAGTCGACCCGATGTATCCCCTTCACCATGGAGACGTTGCCTGTATTGTGTGAGGGTATATTTATCGAGTCTATCCCGAATATCGTGGATGCGTGTCCACCTCTTAGTTAATTATTAGTGGTATTGTCATCATGGATAATGTTTGGGGGGCATGAACGTTTCCAAGTTCATATTTAAAAACTAACCCTTTTACCAAATACCTCTCAATGACGTGATATAGGCCAATATACTAAGGTAAAATTCTGCATGTTAAACTAAATACACTTTTTGATTTTCATATGATCTTTGTCGCTTGATTTACAAGCTAAATATTTACATGGCCCGACTCGTGCACAGGTTCTTAAAGCCTAGTCATATCATTGGCTTGTCTCTGGCATGGCTCCCCTTGTTACTTTTTGGGTCACCCACTTCTACCTGTTCTGTGAGGCAGACACAGGAAGAAGTAACAAGCCTTCTGGTCGGGATGCTTGCTACTTGTAAGAAATGTAAATGTGTGCAGTTAGTTAATCAGTAAATCTGAAGGATTCTTGGTAGCCAGTAATGGGCTTTAATTAATGGAGTTATTTGAGGCTTAATGGTGACAAAGATTTATTATTTTTGAGAAGTAATGTAAGGGCGTTACAGCTGAGTTCTGGAGTGCATCGTTCTAATGGGGACTTATTCAAACATGTTTGCACTAGGTATGATCTGCATTACTTAAAATCTATATATTTAATGCACTTGATTTATCTTAAAAACTAGGGAGTAGGTTTATTAACATTTTGCACCAGTTTTGCATCACAAAAGTGAGTCAAACCCATGCTTAATGTTTATATGGAATTTACTTTCCTGAGCAAAATGTGAAAAGTTGCCTGAAAGCACTTTGCGCTGCTTTGCGTTACTTTGTGTCAAGAGGGCACACAATGGGTGGTACTTGGGTGTTTCTATGCAAACATCCATAGATTTGGATGGAAAGCCCCGTCTACGAACAATAGTGGACAGTAGTGGACAAGGGCCAAGATTTAGTCAAACTTTACTCCGGGTTTGCCTTTCTTTTGTATTTACTTTCGACTGAAACCGCTGATTTGTGTTTGCATTACTTTGGCCAACTTTTAATGTGGCTGTATGCCTACTTGGTATCATGAGGGAGTTTCATGGGTGGTACAAGTACGCACCCTTGCAAAAACCCATGGGTTTTGTGACAAATTCATATGCACCAATAGTAGGTTGGGATTTGCACCAGAAGCTTATGCCTCCTTGTGGCAGGTGTAAACAAAAGTTACTAATTCTGCCACATAGGCTTGCTCTAAATAGTAATACCTCTTTGAGGTAACAATAAAAATGAGAAATAATTTTATTTCTCCAAACTTTTCAGACTTTGCATATGAGCTGCACTGTACTGCACAAGTTTGCCTAGGCATTGTATTTTGTACTAGGAGAGTATCTGTCCAGTACAAAACCGATGTTAGACATGATGCAGGGACATTTGCTCTACGATGCAAAGGTGTGTGCATGGCGTTAGGCAGTGCTACATTTTAGTAGCTATGCACTTTCCTATTCTCCTCCTCTCATGTAATGCTGCACAGCAACTATGATTGTTGCACTGCGGTGCATGAGCTTTTAGAAAATGTACCCCTAAATCTCTCTGCACATTTTGTTGGCAGCCTATCTTATAATGTGTGTTGTACAATTTTAAGATCACTTGAATATTCAATGCTTTCAGTTACAAGCTGGAACGTCATAGCACCATAAATACACGACACCAACCAGGATTCAGTTCTGGGACTGTCTGGTTACACACACAGACATCTTCAGAGATGGCATTAATTTAACTGAGCTTTCTAAACAGAATATTAAAATAATGCATTTCCCACTGATTACTTTATCTGGCATTAAT
This sequence comes from Lissotriton helveticus, assembly GCF_964261635.1. NCBI lineage: Eukaryota > Metazoa > Chordata > Amphibia > Caudata > Salamandridae > Lissotriton > Lissotriton helveticus. The sequence goes on from NC_136070.1 coordinate 648,595,274, forward strand.
TTTTGTATTTAATGTTTGTGTGTTATATTTTGTATCTATTTACCTGAAGGTGAAAGGCCAGCTAAATAGTTGCAAAATCATTGTTCTTTAGAGATAGGATTTGGGCTCATCCTCAAACTTCCTGACCCTGCCCATTGCGCTCAGGATCACAGTTCTAAAACTTTTTTAGGTACTTCAAACACTGCCTTACCTGCAAAATACCCTGTACAAGACTATCATTGAGGCCCCACCTGCAGTGCAACCCAGCACACCTCCGCTGAAGAACTGTGTGTGTCCTTGAAGCTGCAGCAGTGGGGTGGGGGATTGGGCCTGATGCCCTTTGAGCTCAGTGAGTGTTGCACACCCGATAACAATGATACTCATAGCCCCATCATGGGTCAGACAGACATGGTGTTCAGATTTAGTGGAAATGGCACAATCTCGTAAGGTTTGTTAAGCATACTGGAGTGACAGGTGGGTCACCCAGAGCCAAACAGCCTCCGCTTATTGAAATGGGTTTTGAGGAAATAGTTTGGACACCTGGTGCTACCTCTGAAGTGTGTGGAAGTGCTGAGGGAAGTCCGGAAACCAGCAACAAGGAAATGTTGCACAGCCGATTGGATCAGGTTTGTATATTGGTGCAAAAAGGAGAAACAGACACATCACATAACTCAGGACATCACATTGGTTATCAGGTGAGAAACTATTATATGTATCTATAAAATTACACCCAGCAGCTAATGTCATGGGGAGTACAAATACAAGTTTCTTCATCTCAGCAATTGTTAAGTGGTTCTTAGAAAGGGTAAACAGATTTGCATCGCAGAGGTCAGTGCTCATACAGGTATGAAACTTTAGCTTGACAGTAACACAACTTATGGAAACTCCATTTCAGCATTCACTAAGCACAATTAAAATTCCTAAGGCGTAAGACATCCTTTTTAGGTTTTGCCTAGAAAACGCTTGCGCTGGCTCTTGCAGACATGTTGTATATACTTTGTGGGCTTACAGCCCGCTCCATTGCTTTTCATTTGTTTCTTCGAGTGTCCTTTAAAAATACTTGCGTCCAAGTGGTTAATCTTTCCTATTTGTCCCTCCTTTTGTGGGTTGTTTGTTCCCACAAAGCACCACCCCATTACTTTTAGCCTTACACTTGGCCCATTTTAGTAAGTGATTTAGGAACTTCTTTTTTCTTTGTCTAAGAGCACTTCACACAAACGCTCGTGTTTTCACTCGATCTGAGGTTGTCTGTAAACAGGGCTGCAATTTCTGTTCTTATCTTTTCACATCTGCTGTTCATTCAAAGACCGGGATCAAATGTCACTCTGTTTCCCTGAGGGCTTCTGTTTACTTTTATTTCTGACTTCAAAGTGAGAGAACCCATCCCCCCACCCGCTCACCTATTGCTGCTTGCCCCCTCCTTGCTTATCCCTTCCATCCCTCATTGCCTGTTTGAGGAGACTCTGGGTGCACACGTCTTTGATCTGTATTCGTTTAAGCCACATTTTGGTTGTTTTAACAATGAAATTAACAGATTAGTAAAGGGATTGCAAACACTTGTTTTTTCTTGCCATCGCTGGTTGCGCTCTCTCTTTTGTGCTGCTAGTAATGCCCGATGCCGGTTCCTCCCACCCCATCTCTTTACCTTCCACCTGTTTTTCTTGCTATGCTGGATGCACTGTCTCTTCTGTGCTGCTAGTAATGCCCAATGCCGGCTCCTCCCACCCCGTGCCTTTACCTCCCACCTCGTGCCTTTACCTCCCACCTCGATGGCTGCTATTCAAGCACCCTGTTCCATCTGCCCTGCTACGTCACCACTTCCCCCACTGCTGCTGGCGATGCCCCCTCTACTCTCACCTTTTGCTGTAGGTAATGGGCCAGGATGCCCAGTTGAGCCCCCTGAGCAAGACACGAGAAGAAGGGACTTATAACAAAAATGAATCCCATGGAAGCAAGCTTTTGTGAACAACAGTCTAATTAACTAATTAAAATCGAATGTGTGGGCTGTAATCCCACAGAGTGAAAACAGCATGCCTTAAACAGACAGCACATGCGCTGCTTAGACGAGACCTAAAAAGCGTGGTAATGAGAGTGAAGTAAAGGCAACCAATGGTAATCAATGGCCAGGTTCTAAGCTCACTGTACTTTCACAATAGGTCTTTTGCAACCAGATAGCTTGAGCTGTCTGGTAGGTGATATCTAAAAAGAAATCTGAAGTTGGCTACCACTCATGCAGGCATGGAGGGTAGAAGGGTGTGCCTAACATCATGGAGATGGTAGACCCACGTGCTGAATGATGCTTAAGAGATAGAAAAAATGGACACTGTTCAAACCCAGTTACTCGATGTTGAATTAATACACCTCATGTGAATCCAGAAAAGTCTGCATGCTGCAAAACTGTTCCTACAGGTAAGTAACCATTTTGATGGCCATAATAAATAAGTTAGGCCTACTACTTTTGTTTTGTACTGTGTCTTTTATAATAAAAAGATCAGACCTATGACATAACTTTTCCTAATGAACCAATTAGGCATACACCCTTTACAATTGGCTCATAGCCATAACCAAGTCAGGCATATAATATTGAGCATAAGCTTTCCTAAAAGGTAAACATCAAGTATACATTCATAAAATTAGAAACTTGTAGACAATTAGAGTTGGCAAAGCATACACAATCCTTTAGAAGAGACAATCCAAACATAAAAGGTCTATTGACTTTAACATATACTTTTGACAGTAAATAAGTTACTTTTCAAAATCACCAGATCAAGCCTATACCCTTGATCAAGGCTTGTCACAATAGCCAACTCAGTCCTTGTGTGTCAGTCAGCTTTTCTTCAAGGGAAAATGTGTGATGCAATTTTCATAATAAAGCACACAACTTCTGCCCAATCAAAATCTGTTATTAGTGCTTCTTAAAGCAATGTTTTCTGTTGCTCATGCAAGGTCTGTCGACAGCTGTACTGTCAAGCTAGACCTAGTGACCTCCTGGGTTATGGCTACTACTCAGTCATGGAAAACAATTAGCTTGGGGCCATCTACGAATTGCTGGAGTGTCTGCTATTATTTTGGTTTATTTTCACAACTGAGAGGTAATGGGCGTAGCTGTGAGAAATGAGTATGGTGTGAGACAGATGGGAAAGAATGGACAGTTTTGGGGATAGAGAATATTAGATGGGTACTTAGGCTATCGCCAGCAGGTATAAGCAGCAAATGTGGCACTTTTAACTGAGTGGTTGGTACAGAAAAATGTATCTTGAACTACGGTGGCAATAATACTTGTGGTGGTCCTGGGTGGTCTAGAGGAAGTTAAAACATGTAGAGAGTAAGTGAGAGAGGTAGTAGGAAAGTGAGCAATAGAAGGGGTGAGAGAGTTGGTAAAAGAGTGTGACAGATTGTATTTGTAATAGATTAAGTTGGGGTAGAAGAGGGTGAAAGTGAGGCAGGTGAGAATGAGCGAAGAGTGCGAAGGATTTGAGGGGAAGAGAAAAGGGTGAAAAGAAAAGTTAAGTTGAGACATGAGGAGCAGAGCGAGAAAGTTATTCCAAATAGGTAAAGGTTAGAGATAGCGATGTTAAGAAAGTGAGGAAAAAGTGTGGAATGGAGAGGCTGGAAAGAGAGTGAGAGATGGGGCAAGAGCAAAAGGGCAACATAGAGGTGTTTTTTTTTCTTCTTTTTTTCATTTTGTCTTCTAATAGCTGCACATTTGCATATGCCTCTCTCGCCATCGCCTTTTAAACCTCCCAGTATGGAAGGTCTCTTTAATTGTGTATCAAGGGCCCAGCCTTTGAGATCTGAAGTCCATTGACAAATATACTTGTGAATGGCAGCAGTTGAATCTGGCAGGAAGTGACAGCGGCAAGATAGTAGCACATGGCAACAGGCGTTACAGCAGTGACAGATGGTCTTCAAGTGATAGCGGCAGGACTTTAAAGATGCTGACGTGGAATATCACTCAGTGAGAATGGTGTCAGAACAGGCCTATTCACTCACTCATCTGCCTGTGAATTGCTCTCGGTGAGTTATGCATCTCCGTAGAGATGTGTCTGAAACCTACATGTTACTCAGTCACTCATAGCTTAACTATGCATGTTCCACAAGCGATGAACACCTGTGTTAAAGTACCCTGCCTGCTGAATCTGTTCTGATGGGAATGGGAGTTCCTTCTGTGAGAAAAGAAAGCTTGCTTTGCTATTGCCATGCTGTACCTGTTCTGTGTGGGCGTAAAATCTTCACAGGTGCTGCTCGATTTGTACAGGTGTTCTTTGAAGTAGAGAACCTTGCAGTGTTTTTGCCCAGAGCGTCTGAAGAAGGGATGTGTCCACTAATGGTACCCTATGGTATGAAAAAACAAAGCATATATTGAATGAACCTGCATAACATGCACTATGTATCAGGGACTGTTTCGCAATATTTTATGTGAGATACCAAGTCTTGTTGTCCTGAGGAAGGTGCCTGACCCTTTAAGACCATATTCAGGAGCGGAAACATGTCAACAGAAAAGAGAAGCAGGGCTTGATGCTCGACCCTCCTTTTTAGGGCTCGGCCTACATCCCACGAAGTGGGTGTGGCTTCAGAGTCCTTTAGAGAGGAGTTCGACAATCTAACCTACGAATTTCAGAGAAGCGCGTGAATTCTGTTCGTTATTTATGGCAGCTTCATGGCAATTGGCCATCGCATGGCTGTGTTTTTACAAGGCAGCACGCAATAGGCCATAGTCTGTAGAGTTTCTCCACTTCCTGCATATTCCGTGCGGAGACGCGCAGCAGAAGGCTATAATTCATCAATTACCAGCTGTCGGGGGCCGCGGTAATTGAATCCAGATGCTGGGCGCGCGTGCACCATTCTTTGCTGTCTGCTCTCGGAAGCCTCGGAACTGTATTTGGCATTCCTGGAGCGTGTGCATTTAGTGTCAGGACTGGATGATGCTGGGCGCGAGTGCACTCCAGCCTCTCCTCCTGGGCCTCGGCTCGGCAGAGATGCGTGCCTCGAAGGCTGCTCGGGAGTCTGCCGGGTCAGGCACAATATGTTTTTTGTTGAAATCTGCAAGTTATGCAACAGGTTGCGGTTTGCGTGCAAGTACATTAACGGAAAGCGCCACTGGCGCGGAAGCACAAAACAATGATGTGTCCATGAACATAAGTGAAAACAGAGCAGTAAATAATGAGGCAGTGACGTGGTTGCTAGAAAGCAAAATCACTTGTTAGCAGTGCTTAATTTGTGCCATAATAAGTGCCAGGACCCAAGATATTTCTGAGGAGACCACTGCTGCTTGTCCTACTTCAGGCCACTGCCAGTGAGGTGAGAGTGCAGAGTAGAGAGTGCAGAGTAGAGAGTGCAGAGTAGTGAGTGCAGAGTGCCTGTTCCAGAGAGAGCAGGGTATGCTTGTGCGCTTACACGGTGCACGGACACACAGGAGCTAAAACAAAGAACAGCTGAACACGTGGGAACTTCATTGAGGCAGCCGGCCCTCTGTGAAGGGAGCAGCAAGGAGGGGATGCCTCAACCAATCAAGTGCAGCTACTTACAACCTACTGTACGATTACAACACAGGCCGAAGGGCAGAGCTAGGTCTTTTCACATTACGCAGGGTGGGCAGTGTGGGAGTGTGTAGGGTGAGCAGTGTGTGAGTGTGCAGGGTGCACCTCCACAAAACTCACGCTATATACGGCTGAAAAATAGCACTAGGCGAGGATAATGAAATTCAACAGTACTGCGAAAGCATGGCTTACATTACAAACAAAGTCTTGCAGTTGCCCATTGTAAATGACAATGCCATTTATTTAACGATTAAGCTATTGGCAATGTAAATGACAATGCCATTTATTTATGATTTAAAGAAATGTCATGAGCAATGCCAATAGCTCTACCTTTAATGATGCCGAGACCATTGCATTGTAAATGCTTGTTTTTTTTTTTCCAATTGTGGCTCGACAGTGTATCTGTTGCTTTTGCTTAAATGATCAAATGAAAAAGAGCTTTTAGAAGTACTACTAAGTGTGGCTTAGGCCCCGCTCTCGTTTTAGTTTCCTTGCAAACAGCATTTGGTTTGGCAGAAGTTTATGGTTCCCCAGAAAAACCATGCATCACGCTTTTTGCCTTGTGGGAAAGTGTACACTCAATACAGCAGGACTGAGTTGACACAGCGATCAAGGTCTATAGGTCTGATCTGTTTATTATGAAAAATGATGGCAAAGGCAGTAGGCCTGACTTACTTATTGTGAAAAGTACATATTAAAAGCAAGAGTTTGTGAGGGTGGGTTGTTATTAAAGGATCACTGACATGATATCGAGTGACAGAATATCGAGTAGCAAAAATATCGATGACAAAATATCGACAGACAGAATATAGAGTTTGTATCTACAAACAGGTAAGTACAAAAATATCGAGTTAAAAATATCGTTTACAAAAATATAGTTTATAAAAATATCGACTTTATTAAAAACAGTGTTAAATTAAATTAATATTAACATTTAATTACTAGAATATACTTAAAAATACTTAAATTAACTTATAATAATTAAATAATTAATGAAAGTTATAAACATTTTTACACTCATATTTGTTAAAACATATATATATATAGTAACATAATATAATTAAATAATATCCAATATTATTACCGTACAATAGCAGAAGTGTAAAAAATACTATTCCCACTCCAGAGAGTGCAACAGTAGGGAAAGCGTTGGATAGCGTAGGGGTAAAAATTACTATTCCCACTCCAGTGAGTGCAACAGTAGGGAAAACGTTGGATAGCGTAGGGGTAAAAATTACTATTCCCACTCCAGTGAGTGCAACAGTAGGGAAAGCGTTGGATAGCGTAGAGGTAAAAATTACTATTCCCACTCCAGTGGGTGCAACAGTGAGGAAAGCGTTGGATAGTGTAGGGGAAAAAATTACTATTCCCACTCCAGTGAGTGCAACAGTAGGGAAAGCGTTGGATAGCGTAGAGGTAAAAATTACTATTCCCACTCCAGTGGGTACAACAGTGGGGAAAATGTTGGATAGCGTAGGGGTAAAAATTACTCTTCCCACTCCAGTGAGTGCAACAGTAGGGAAAACGTTGGATAGCATAGAGGTAAACATTACTATTCCCACTCCAGAGAGTACAACAGTAGGGAAAGTGTTGGATAGCGTAGGGGTTAAAATTAGTATTCCCACTCCAAAGAGTGCAACAGTAGAGAAAGCGTTGGATAGCGTAGGGGTTAAAATGACTATTCCCACTCCAAAGAGTGCAACAGTAGGGAAAGCGTTGGATAGTATAGTAGTAAAAATTACTATTCCCACTCCAGAGAGTGCAACAGTAGGGAAATTAAATACTTCATATATTATTTAAATAAATATAAATTAATATCTATAAAAAATTAATTAAAGGTAATTACCAATTTAATATAATACAATAATAAATCAATTAAAATTACAAATTAAATATAATTAATACAATTATTTACCTATTAATACAAATTAACAAATAATAATGTAACATTTAAAAATTAATTAACAATTAATTCTAATTAAATACAATTAAATAAATGTATTTAATTAATTATAAATAAATTACTTCCCACCCTATTCCCCTATAAACCCACAACCCACTACAGAAAATAAATTAGTAAAATTAACATAATTAGCAATTAATCAATTAAATAAAATTTATTGGCAATTCAAATTTAATTAATTATCCATAAAAAATTAATTAACAATTAATTCGAAATAAATACCAATAAATAATTTTACATATTTAATTATTTATAAATAAATTACTACCCACCCAATTCCCCTATAAACCTACAACCCGCTACAGAAAATAAATTAGTAAAATTAACATAATTAGCAATTAATCAATTAATTAAAATTAGGGGCGTGGTTTAAGACATGTAAGCTAAAAATCTGTGCTTAGCAAAGTGTGCCGCCTGACTGGTATTTTTCTGCCTCAGTCATTGCATCCAGATATATAACACAACAAGTAACATTACACCTACAACAAGCCGGGCCATTGGCTTTGTCGATGGTTGTTAGTTGCATAATAAATAAGCAACCACTATGGCTTTGTTGTATATAATATTGAAAATGCTCCAGTTCTGAAATGATGAGACTGTGAAAGAACTAAAACGAGTCTCTTTGAAGTTACACCAGTCTTCGAGCAGTGGTACCGCTTCAGAGGTAAGATTTTCTTTTCCAACCTGAGGGTGAGGGCAGAAATGGAGAGCCCGAAAGAGACCCGTCTCGACACCTACTTTTAACAACTGCCGGTGCTGAGCACAGGCAGGACCCGGCCTACTGAAAGCCCTGCCCCCAGCTGACAAGCAGTGCCATCCTTCGGGCAGCCTGGGTGTTACTTGAGGATACTGAGTTTCTTGAGTTCCCGATACAAGCTGCATCTTCCACAGGGACCAGCTATGCCTACCAGGGAGATGCCTTGTTGTCCCCATTGACCGACATTTTGTGGACTCCAGGGCCTGGTTATATAATCACCTGTGACAGCATTTGTCTGGACAGCAGACCTCTGTGTCTTGCCAAGCCAGTATACCAGTAACTGATAGTCAAAAAGTCGGGTGAACCTGCAAAAAGACATTGTCTTACAGCTCTCATATTTCTAAACCCCCGAAAAAAGTTCAGTACATCAGTACTTTCAACACATTGTCCCTGAGAATTAAGTTGAACTGTTAGCCAGGTGCTGCACGTGCTCTCACTTAGACTGCAAACAATGCAAGCTGACTCTGAGCGTGTCTCCATTTAAAATGTTGGCTTGTCATATTTAGTGCCTTATTTTGAATCCATATGTGGAATGTCTAGGCACTGCAGTGCATATTGAGCAATTTAAGAAGGACTATGGCAGTTTTTCGGGCACCTATTGAAGACCATGAAGTAAACAGGCTTTTAAGTTCTGCAGTAGCCAGATCATTTGCCCTCAACAGAGCATAAGTCTAACATAAAGTGTGTCTCCATCTTCTAATCCCACAGATGTATTGGCCGTTTTTTAGGTCTCGGCTAGGGTAGGCTGCGCTTGCACAGTCTAGCTGGGGAGATTTTATGTTTTCTAGTAGTGAGGCTTAAACCCGCCCCTCTTCTCCATTGGCTGGCTTCCTAAACGGCGGCCAGCCATTGGAGAAGAGGTTTGTTTGTCAATTTAGGCCCCGTGTTTTTTGGATTGAGGGGTGTTTATTTTTTGTTTCTTTCTCTCCTCTTCCCATTGGCTGGAATGTAAACATCAACAAGTCAAAACACTCCCATTGTTTACATTCCAGCCAATGGGAAGAGGAGAGAAAGAAAAACACGCCCCCCCAGTCTGAAAATGATGGGGCGTTTCTCAGATCCATTTCTGCTTGACCTTGGAGATACATGGTGGTGTTCATGGTGTGGTCCACCGCGTATGTGATTGTTTTTATTGCGCGGGTGCCCACCCTGCGACTGAGGCACATTGCCGGTGCCTGCCCCCACCGCAGGAGAAGCAAGGGAGAACGCCAGAGTCCTCCGCCCCAGCCGGTGAGTTTAGAGGAACTAGATCGGACGAGACCAAGGGGTGCATGGAGGCCACAGACAGAGCAGGTGAGAACACGCACACAGGGAAGGAATGGGCACGGGCACAGGCAGAGGCGAGTCGTTGACTTGCATGCACAGAAGGCAGGTTATTGACCGGCACTTAGCACGCAGAAGGGCAATGAACAAGGCAGGCGCACCGGACGTGAAGAGTACGCGTTCCAATGGCATGGACACCTGACGGGTAATGGTAAGGTCACCAGCGGCTGGAGAGGCGTAACACGAAGGCCCAGAACACGGGGCCCGACAATCACAGGTCATGTGTACTGGCCCTGTTCTTGCTAGTAATTCTCGTTGTTGCCGGCCAGTTCACGCTTACATTGTAGTGCAGTGCAGGGGGTTTGCACGGAGAAGTCTTCAGCATCGTCAAGGAGTTCTCCAACCCCAGCACCGGCAACAACGACATCACTCCGTCACAAGACCTCTGCGACTCCCTAGCCTCGTTCTTCCACCGCAAGATCGCCGACATCCACAACAGCTTCGGCGCACCATCCATGCACCCAACCACAGAACCAACGCACCCCAGCGCCACCCTCTGCACCTGGACCATGGTGACCACCGAAGACACAGCTCGCACGATGAACACCATCCACTCCGGATCACCGACCGACCCCTGCCCACACCACGTCTTCAACAAGGCCCACTCCACCATCGCACCCCATCTCCGGAACATCATCAACACCTCTTTCAACACCGCCACCTTCCCGGAGAGCTGGAAGCATGCCGAGCTCAGCGCCCTCCTGAAGAAACCAACAGCGGACCCCACCGACCTCAAAAACTTCCACCCCATCTCGCTCCTCCCTTTTCCTGCTAAAGTCATCGAGAAGATCGTCAACAGACAGCTGGCCGCCTTCCTCGAGACGAACGGATCCCTCGACCCCTCGCAGTCCGGCTTCAGAGCCAACCACAGCACCGAGACCGCCCTCATCGCAGCCACCGACGACATCCGGACCCTGCTCGACAAGGGGGAAACAGTGGCCCTCATCCTCCTGGACCTCTCCGCTGCTTTCGACACTGTCTGCCACCGCACCCTAGTCCAGCGCCTCAGCAATATCGGCATCCAAGAGAAGGCACTGGAGTGGATTATCTCGTTCCTCGGCGGAAGAACACAAAGAGTCCGCCTCCCCCCGTTTCGCTCCGAGGCCACCGAAGTCATCTGCGGCGTCCCGCAAGGATCTTCACTCAGCCCCACCCTGTTCAACGTCTACATGAGACCTCTTGCAGCCATCGCACGCCAGCACAACCTCAACATCATCTCCTACGCCGATGACACCCAGCTGATCCTCTCCCTCACCAGAGACCCCGACACCGCCAGAACCTGCCTACACGAAGGGATGAAAGACGTCGCCGAGTGGATGAAGGACAGCCGCCTCAAACTGAACTCGGACAAGACGGAAGTCCTCATCCTGGGATCTTCGCCCTCCACCTGGGATGACTCCTGGTGGCCCCCAGCCCTGGGCACCGCACCCAAGCCAACCGAACACGCACGCAACCTGGGCTTCATCCTGGACTCCTCCCTCTCGATGACCAGACAAGTCAACGCCGTCTCCTCATTGTGCTTCAACACCCTGCGTGTGCTTCGCAAGATCTTCCGCTGGATCCCGACCGAGACCAGGAAGACAGTCACCCAGGCACTCGTCACCAGCCGTCTGGACTACGGAAACGCCCTCTACGCCGGGACCCCAGCCAAGCTACAGAAAAGACTCCAGCGCATCCAAAACGCCTCCGCCCGACTCATCCTGGATGTCCCCCGACGCAGCCACATCTCCAGCCACCTGAGGAACCTGCACTGGCTCCCCGTCGACAAGAGGATCACGTTCCGGCTCCTCACCCACGCACACAAGTCTCTCCACGACCTGGGCCCCACGTACCTCAACGACCGCATGACCTTCTACACGCCCACCCGCCAGCTACGGTCCACCAGCCTCGCCCTCGCAGCCGTACCACGCATCCGAAGAGCCACCGCCGGAGGAAGATCCTTCTCTTACCTGGCTGCCAAGACATGGAACTCCCTCCCCATCCACCTTCGGCTGACCCAGGACCATCTCGCCTTCAGGAGACAACTCAAGACCTGGCTGTTCGAGCTGTAGCATACCCCTTCCCCAAGCGCCTTGAGACCCTCCCGGGTGAGTAGTGCGCTATACAAATGGTATGATTGATTGATTGAACGTGCAACGCTGCAGAACCGGCGAGCTGCAAGAGTCGCCGGGTTTGTGACTGGGCTCGGTCCACGAGGTGTCCCCCTGCCTTGAACGACGCGGTGACAGCGGGGCAGTTGTCGCCCTCCACACAATGCGCCGCTCTGACCTCGCACGGGTTAACGGGGGCAAGCCATTCAGCCTGAAATGCGTTATTTGAGATCTTCGAATTGCAGACTGGCAGACGGCACCCCCTCTTCTCCAGGAGTGATTGCACGCACTGCTTGCAGACCACAGGCGCTCCATTTTCTCTGCCTCCTAGACAGCACACATTTGTCAGTGTCACAGTTAGCCGGAATGCTGATGTTCACAATTCGATTTCCAAACCACCAGGCCCTCTTTCGGCCTTGTTTGGGCTGAACCTTGCATTCGCGTGTGTTTGTGTGTGGCTCTGTGTGTGTGTGGGGGGCTCTGTGTGTGTGTAGCTCGGTGTTTGTGGGTCTGTGTGTGTGTGGGGCTCTGTGTTTGTGTGTCTGTTCCCTGATTGTGCCCGTTTTCTTGCCTCTGTTCCCTGGTTGTGATCATTTTTCTTGCCTCTGTTCCCTGGTTGTGATCGTTTTTCTTGCCTATGTTCCCTGGTTGTGCTCGCTTTTCTTGCCTCTGTTCCCTGGTTGTGCTAGTTTTTCTTGCCTCTGTTCCCTGGTTGTGCTCGTTTTTCTTGCCTCTGTTCCCTGATTGTGCTAGTTTTCTTGCCTCTATTCCCTGGTTGTGCTCGCTTTTCTAGCCTTTGTTCCCTGGTTGTGCTAGTTTTTCTTGCCTCTGTTCCCTGATTGTGATAATTTTTCTTGCCCCTGTTCCCTGATTGTGATCGTTTTTCTTGCCTCTGTCCTTGATTGTGCTAGTTTTTTCTTGCCTCTGTTCCCTGGTTGTGCCTGCTTTTCTTGCCTCTACCCCCCCGGCCGTGCTCGCTTTTCTTGGTTGTGCTCGCTTTTCTTGCCTCTGTTCCCTGGTTGTGCTCGCTTTTCTTGCCTCTACCCCCTGGTTGTGCTGGTTTTTCTTGCCTACGTTCCCTGGTAGTGCTCTCTTTTCTTGCCTCTGTTCCCTGGTTGTGCTCGCTTTTCTTGCCTCTGCCCCCTGGTTATGCTCGTTTTTCTTGCCTCTGTTGCCTGGTTGTGCTCTAAAATCAATTGCAAAAAATGAAGCAAGGGTGGATACATAAAATAAAAATGGTTGGGTAAAACATACACGGGTATGGCCTATCACAAACATGTAGTATAATCTATTCGAGTAGTTCCGCATGTGAAAGAATATAATCATGTAAAACAGTTGATTGTATTGTCAGAACTGTCTCCAGCTAAGACCAAAGTGCATGTACGTCAATGCGAGATATAAAACAAATAACAAAACTAGGTATAGAAGATCAGCACTTCACTTCAATTACTTTAGAGCTAGCGTGTGTGTGGCTCTGTGTGTGTGTGTGACTCTCTGTGTGTGACTCTCTGTGTGTGTGGCTCTGTGTGTGTGGCTCTGTGTGTGTGTGTGGCTGTGTGTGTGTGGGCGTGTGTGCGTGTGGCTCTGTGTGTGTGTGGGGCTCTGTTTGTGGCTGTGGCTCTGTGTGTGTGGCTCAGTGTGTGTGTGGGGGGGCTCTGTGTGTGTGTGTGTGTGTGGCTGTGTGTGTGTGGGTGCAAATGCAATAGGTCTCGCATTTGCGAGAGATTAAGCTATTACGCTCTACTACTCTCTAATGCTTACCAATTGCCATTGTAAATGACAATACTATATATTTATCGGTTTAAAAAAAAACAATAAATGAAAAAAAATGACATTTCCAATGCCAATAGCTCTAACTTTAACAAAGACGAGTTCTGTGAGTTTGTGAATTCAGTCGGTTAAATGTTTTTCACGTTGGATTACTTTTTACACAGTTGAGCTGCATTACTTTGCTTTGCTCAGCATGCTCTGTACATTACTTTCTTTAAAGAAAGCTTTATCAAACAGTATTTCATATAGATATGCATATGGCTGGTTCCTTTCCTTTGCTCTGCAGAGCATTTCCACATGGGTGGTTGAGCTGTTATAGATGTAACCCTGGTGCTTTTTTTTCTTTTCAGTTATTGCTCTGAGTTGGATTGTAACTAAAAACAAAAAAGTAAAACTTGTAAATGTGGTTAATTTGTTAGTGCTGGTTGGTGAGAGGGGCGGACGTTAAAGCATCACGGGGTGAGTGGGGGTAACTAAGTCGGAAGCAACATGGGGTGGAAGGGGCAGACCGCAACTCTGTGGTACGGCGGGGTGGAGGGAGCAGGGAGAAGCACATGGACAGGTGCAACAGGGAGGGTGGCGGTGACAGAACAACATAGGGAGAGAAGTACACAAGGGAGCTAGTTGAAAAACAGTCTTGTGGAGTGCTCAACACAAAAGCAATACATTGGGCTTGAAAAGCAAGCAGTAGGAGCAGGGATGCGAGCCAATTATAGCAATAATAACGAGGCAATGCTCCGTGGGAGGGACAAACACAAGATTTTCACCCTTTCAACCTGGGGAACAAATAAGAAGCAGGCAAATTAGAGTGACAAGGCAAGCCAACCAATGGAAAGCACAGGGCGGGCTCTAAGCCCCTCTATGTTCATGGTAAGCCACAATATTCCTACCAATAGATAGTGCATGCACGGTCTAGTAGGCTAAACATATAAAGGGAGGGAGGAAAGAATCAGCAGATAGAGGAGGCAAGGTCCGGGAGGAGAGAGATTTAGCTGTGGTTGATTAAGAGTTTGGGAAGGACCGTGGAAAGAAATCGAAGACAAAGTATAACGGAAATGAGCAGGTTAGTGAATGATTTATCCTATGAAGTATGCAACAAACACGTAATTGCTTCTAGGTGCTTCAAATCTTTGCCCCATTTGGAAGAACAGACATAGTTAATTTCCAGAGTACCGTATTAACTGGGTTTATAGAGTGCGGCATTTATCCAGTATCTTGATGCGGCGAGCAAACTAAGCAGGATGGCGTTTTGGCAGCACTTTTAAGTAAATGAAGGAGTTGATATGTGTTTAATAGTTTTCGAAATGTAAGGTGATGGTAGATGCTTCAAGAGGATAATTATATGTAATCCATTACAGCGCTGCGGTCCCCAGTATGGTAAAGTGTTCTCCTGTTTGGGCCTTATTCACACAAGGGCATTGTTATCAAAGTGCTCTTGGAGGAGCTTAGGTTCTGAAACAGTCAGTAGATTTGGACTCTGTCTATCAGAAACACTGACTTTTCATTATAGGATGTTTACTGTGCTACACGCCAGATCTTGACCAGGATCCTCTGGGCGATGGTGACCGATGGAGGGGACGAGGGGCACCGAGTGAGGCGTACCATGGCGAATTCAATATTAAACCATGTTGTGTGCCAACAGCTGAGTCAACGGTCAATCGTACCATTACACACTGAGGAAGATTACATTTAAAAAAAAATCTGTTCAGTATCAGTGATACCAGTAGATTCAGAGCATTCCTGTAACCTGATCAGAGAAGGAATGGTCTTTGTGTTTTTTTTTTCTCTGGCCACTAGAAAAGACGTAGAACCAGATCTGGTTTGTCTGTACCACCGGCAGTCGTGCTGAGGCTTCAGGATCCTACGGGAGTTCCTCTGCAAATTTCGGCATGCAGCAAGACTTCAATCAATCAATCTATCATTCAGGGAATTGTGAAGCGCGTTACTCACCGTGAGGGTCTCAAGGCACTGGCACTTCAGTAGTTGCATGCCCAGCAGTGATCTCAAATGAATCCAAGCAAAGCTCAGATTGTGGTATTTGATTGTTGATGTAAAAGGTCCCCAGCGGCTCTCCTTACTCTCTGGAGAAATGTCTAGTTATCACCGCCAAAGGCAGGCACTTGCTCTGTCCATCCTGACCCACTCATGGCAATTGTCCAGAACTGACCGAACTATTTAAGATCACTCAGCACATTTTCATTGATTTCTCTCTGCGGCTTCCTAGGCATGCCAACCCTGATGTCCATATGGAACATGCCGGAGGTATCCAACACATTATGGCAAAAATAGGCTAGACGGGCAGCAGTGAATCCAAAATGCAACGGCCAGGATTCTTCTAAATCAGTAAGAGTGTTTCATCAATGACAGAAGCTTCATTCAATTTACTTTTCTGTGGCATCTTGCAAAGAAATTAGATCAAGATCCACTGTGTCGCTCAACAAGCCTTTTATGGTGAAAGGCCCACTCTCCTATCTTATCGTTCTCATGAGGCTCGCCTTGGAATACCCAGAGCTGAGGAGTCTTGTACAGAGGCGGCTTTCTGTTCTATCTAGGCCTGCAGCTGTGGAATGCTCTGCCACTGCCAATCCGAGCTATTCCACACCATTTCCCTTTTAGAAATAAGTTTAAAATATTTCTGACTTGCTCTTTCTAGATGATGTCAGATTGTTTCACAACTTCTTTGGCACAAAGAAGCCTCCCTGGGTGAGAATAGTGATCGCTAGGAACCAGTAACATATAACGGTGCTGGCATATCATGATGTGCAAAAACACTGCATTAAAAGTAATACAACAAAAGCACTGATTGCTGCATAACGAGATGTAGAGTAAATCCGCACTGGCATTTCTGTATCTGGAAGTACAGACACCAAAGGTGCTGGTATCCTTGAAATAGAGCCCTATTCTGCGATTGCCCCTGAGAAATGGAGAATAACAACTTGAAATTAAGCTTATTTAATTATTTATTTATATTTATAAAGTTTTATACAGCTCAAACAAGATCCCAAAGGATATCAGAGCGCTTTACAATAGGTTGGAAGAGAGGACAAAAATGAAATGTACACAGCAATTGTGAACAAAAAACGATAAACAGTAAACAGTGGTACACGTCTAGAGTATAATATTAAGCAGAAGAGACGATCCGTGACTGTTAGTTGTGCCATGGAGATAGAAACCAAGAACAACCGCCTTATGAGTGCCTCCACCCCTTATGGTAAGAATTTGCTCATGAGGAATCTTTTGGCTTCCAGTTTGAAAGCCGTCGTCGAGGAGAGTCTGCGTACATCCGGAGGAAGAGAGTTCCATATTTTATGGGCCGCACCAGCGAAGGCTCGGTGACAAGTTCTCTTTTTGCTAACGATGATCGGTTTCAGGAGGAGAGTAGAGGGGCTTCTTGATGCCCTCTCCCCACAGGATGGTTCAAGTTTTTGTGCCAGTCACGTGGGAGTGTTGTAGTGAAGGGCTTTGTGCGCCAGGATTGCAATCTTTAGCTGGATTTGTGCTTCAAAGGGTAGCCAGTTGAGAGATTTAAGGACTGGGGATATGTGCGCATTTCGTTAGGAGCATTTAGTCAGTCTTGCTGCTGAGTTCAGCGAGGCCCTAAGTGAAGCCAAGGCCTATTTGGGAAGGCCACAGAAAGTTGCACTGCCATAGTCCAACCTTGGTAATACAAGCGCTTGTACCACCTGCTTGAAATCATTTTGTGGAAGGAAGGGTTTGAGATTTTTGAGTGTCCTCGTCAAGTGGTTCGCTCCCTTGCAAACATTGCTGATATGAGTCTTCATACTCAGGTGCTTGTCCACTGTGACTCTGTGTGATTTGGCTGAGTCTATGATGATCGGAGTGCAGTTGAGAGCAGTGAGGTGAGACATCAAGAGATTGATCTTGGGGGGGTGGTTCGGTGGGGAGATGAGCAGGAACTCAGTTTTGGAGGCGTTGAGCAGGAGATGGTTCTCCGTTAACCAATTTTAAGTCAACATGAGGATAGAATTTAGTGAGATGATGTTTTCCGGGAATTACATTTTCAAATAGCGTTGTGTGTTGTCAGCATACATGTGGAAGAGAATGTTCATGGAGTTAAGAGTTAGCAAGAGGTTCCAAGAAAGGTTGAAGAGGATAGGAAAAAGGGCGGATCCTTGGGGGACCCCCATAAGTACTGGAGAGGGCTGAGAGAGAGAGAGTGGTTTGTCTTGACTCTTTGAGATCTGTGAAGAAAGAAGGATGAGAACCAGTGGAGCACCCGATCCAAGAAACCCATTCTGTTTTGTAGGATGGATAGGAGAATGTCATGATTAACCGTATCGAATGCAGAGGAAAGGTCAAGGAGTATCAAAAGGCAGGGTTTGTTTTTGTCAAACATTTCCAGGATGTCATCAATAATGTGTAAGAGGGCCGATTGAGTGCTGTGGCCCCTCCGAAAACCGGATTGATGATGGTCTAGGAGTTGGTAATTCTCCATGTGAGCACAGAGCTGGGATTAGACACATTTTTCAAGGAGTTTCGCTAGGGTGGGGATGTTGGAGATAGGACGAAAGTTATTGAGATCCGATTTGTCTGCGTTGATTTTTTTTTTTTAGAATAGGTGAGACCTGGGCTGCTTTTAGGCAGTCGGGGATCGAGCCTTGAGGTAAGGAGGCGTTTACAATCCTGGTCCAGGTGGGGATGAAAGCGCTCTTAATCTCTTTGAAGATGGCCGGAGGCAATGGGTCACCGAAGTGGTCGGACGGGCTTGTTGTTTTTTTATTTTTTGGATCTTTATCACCAGCACATTTTGAAACCAATGAACGGGTAAAATGTCCAGGTGAGGGACTTATCTGCCGCAGACCTCCTCCCAGGAACTGGGAGGATCAGCAACTAACGTCCTCTGGTCATCGGGCCAATATATTGTAATCAGTTTTGAGAAATGGTAACAGCTTTACAACGCTGCAATAAAAGGTAGTACCCCATATGATAGCGTTTCTCCAAGATCCACCTTCTTTGGCTTTGAAAGAAAGGTGGCAGTTTGACAATGTGGATAGTCAGTGATAAATCAAATAAAGCCCGGGTTGCAACACCATTTTGATCAGGCACCTTTGTGATGTCATCATCTATTCCTGGAAATAATATCAGATTTAGTTTGTCTTCTCAAGGGGTAGAGTTGATTTAGGGCAATCTTGTTTTTCAAAGGGATTTTGAAAATTGACAAATTGGAAGACTGCTATATTCACTTTCCTTTCCCTTAGTAGTGCTTTTTCACAGCATGTTGTAACAAATATGTCATTTGCCTGTGGCTAATACACCATGCTTCCAAAGTGGCTCTGAAAGATTTGATGTGTTTTGCTGGGGGAAGCCCACTATTAGTCACTGTTGGGGGTATAACTTCAAAGGCTGTAAAGATTCTTTTCAGTGTCTGTGCAGACTGAGATGCTGGTTTACAGCTATTTCCATCTCTTGGGTACTCTACTTGACATGTTTATGCAGCCTGGGCACCTTTCAACCGAATTTCTCTTGTGAAGAGGTGAGCTAGGGTATCAAACAATTGACCAAGCTGGAAATTGAAACCAGGCTTCTTGGCTCCATAGCCGCTTCCTAGTTAATACACAGCATCTCTGGTCTGCGAGGAAAGAGTTTGCTAATATGGGAGGGTACTGGTCGAGGGGAGGCTGGGTAGCTAGAAGCAACAGGCATTTGCAATGCAACAGGTCTCACATTTGCGAGAGTTTAAGCTATTGGCATTGTTAATGACAATGCCTTTTATTTATCTGTTTTGATAATTAAAACATAAATAAAAGGCATTGTCATTTACATTGCCAATAGCTCAAACTCATGTAAATGCGAGACCTATTTCACTTTAAAAAAGCGTCTGCCATTGTCCCGGGCTGCTTGGAAAGTGAAAGCATATGCAGTGCGCTGAATGTTGCAGGAAAGCATGTCATGCCAGCAGTAGGAGAAACTCATTAAAGAAAATAGTGTTTACAAACTAAATAAGACATGCCGTGTAACAGAATTAAAGGCGCCAGTCCTCATGGGAGGTTACAAATAAACACAAGGCGGTAGTAAGGACGGACTAACAATCCTATTAACGAATTAGAAGCCAGCTTTTACAAAGTACACAGACACAAGCCAATGAAAAATATGGGAGGAGAGTGGGTGGAGCTTGAAGTCCATACTCTAATACAGCATGCCTCGCAGAGCAGCGCATGTGCTGCCCAGGCTCGACCAAAAAAAGGAGAGGGGATTGACTCAGCGAAGCGGAGGGCGCAAATGGATTTTCAGGAGCTGATGGTGGAATCTCTGGCAACTGTACTGAAGCCTTCATCTAGAAGTCGGGCATGGCAAGCAGGTCTTCCTTCAGCGTGGTTGGGACGTTCATCCCATTGCAGTTCTGTTTCTTGTAGAAAACAACATGACATTACTGGCTGTTCATATATGTTCATCTGCATCACAAATAACAGTGAAAAACCAGACACTTGATAACTTCAAGGATAAGCCTTGAAACATTGTGTTCTCCTGTAAGAAGGGAGTGGGGTTCTCCGTTGGCAGATGCCAGCTTAAAAATGACCCTGTCCTGTCCTTGGCAGGAAGGACACCTATGTGTCAGTGCTCATGTATCTGTGCTGAAGGACAGCCATTTGCAGTATTTCCTGGTGTTTCAGGTATCAAAATACAGGGCAGGGAAAATCAACAAACCCTCAAAGCGTATAAGGGGAATGAGTTCACTCTGCTAGCCAGAGTCTAGTCTGTGTGTGTATGTATGTATGTATGTATGTATGTATATGTATGTATGTATATGTATGTATGTATATATATATATATATATATATATATATATATATATATATATATATATATATATATATATATATATATATATATAATTTAATTGAGGAGTTTTATATAACGCGGGCATTACCCATCAGTGTTTCAGAGCGCTGTACAGATAGCAGTTAAGTCATACATATAGAATAAGAAAACAATTTGTTACAAATAAGCAACATAACTACAAATAACCATTGGTTAGGAACATTCATGATCTAGAGGGGTCTTCATGAGAGTAATCCAGCTGAGTTGCTAAGGGTTATTGGAGTAATTTATTCATCAGAGCCTTTTCAATTTTATTTTTGTTTGTTAAAATCTACAGATTATGCAGCAGATGACGGATTATCTGGCAAATGCAGCAAATCCATAATTATGCGGAAAAAAATCCCAGCCTAAGAATCGCATATTTCCAATGGCCCCGCCTGTAGGCGACGTCTGGTACCTTAATGAGTTCTGGGGGACTGTATGCATTTCTTATGGCTTAATTCTATTTATTATCCATTTATGAAATTCGAGAGGAAAATATTGTGTCCACTTTTGAAGGACATCTCTTCATAAACGTAACGACTGAGACCGAGCCAGGGCCGTAGCTTGATCAAAAAGATTGGCATACCTGCCAACCGTCCTGATTCAGGCGGGAGACTACTAAATTCACGGCTGTCTCCCGCCTCCCGAATGCAGAAAACCGAGTGACTTAGAGTAAACTACTCCTGAAGGTCAGTGTACAACATTTTTGGCAGCTGTCAATGCTTGTCATAGCCAGTCGTGGGCCATGCAGGTAAGATCATTGAGGTGGTGTGTCCTGTTGGGTGGATTTCGACAGACGACGAGGGAAAATTAACTATTTACTTAATTTTCCCCACCGCCTCACCACTTTGATCTGCACGGGCCACGGCTGGTCATAGCGCTTTCTCCGTGCTTCTGACAGGTAATGGAAAAAACACGGATCCATGGATTTTTGATATCCGATCCTGCAGCAGCACACTTTCAAGTCCCAAACATGACACTAGACCTGAGGCCTGAGTAGACGTCAATGGGAGAAAAACATTCTCATGATTTTTTTTTTTTTAAATCTCCCACTTTTCTCTTCGAAAATGTTGGCATGTAAGGATTGGGTGGTATAAGCTTTAGATTTCCGAATAATCACGCTGGCATATAATATTAAAAAGCATTATGAGAGGCAGGACACGAGCGGGGCTTAAGGGCCAGTGGAAAGAGAGGAGGAGTGCGAATTGTTAAGGGTATTTAAAACAGTTATTTCCAAACTAACCTAGTTTTAAGGCAGAGATGAGAGAGAGAGATTGTGCGTATGTATGTGTTTTCTGCATCGGCGGGATATCCCTTCACTTCTTGCCGCTGGATGGCTGCTGCTGCCGCGGTTTCAACCGACACCTTGTATGACTGAAAATGTGCTGAATTCATGCCGCCCTAAAGTTAATTACTGGCCCTCTGGAGTTCGGATTATCCCTACTCTTCTGCATATCGTACTACGAATATCTGGATCCATGTGACGTGTGTATCTGATTCCACCACAGCTGATCTTATCCTTTTGCCTCGGATCTCTGGGTTGAGTTCTTCACCCTTTGCTCATTTGTCTCCATCACTTCCTGTATTTTCCCCAGTGATTACGACTCCAGGCACATCTGTTCTTGTGTCTCACATATGATCTGACCGCCCTGAAGAAGGTGTGACCCATACCCGGGTTAGACACCGAAACATGCGTTGGCGCTGGAGAATCATATGTCTCCGTTGTTTCCACCTTCCCTAAAAAGAAGATACTGGACTATGGACTGTATGAACTTATGAGACTATCGACAGCTTGATATTCATTGCTTAATTCTTGTTCTTACTTCTGCAATGGAAGGATCATGTATCCTCTGTCTTGCAATGTTCAACATTTTAACTCGTTATGAGTTCCAGAGTGTATGAGTATGTTTGGGTTCTGTGGTTGTTTGTGTGCATTGAGAGAGTGTATGTGTGGGACGTCATGTGTATATATATATATATATATATATATATCTATGAGCAAAAGCCCTCGAGCTATTTTAAAAGGGCACACGACGAACTCCCAGCCATCCGGTTTTCATGCCTTGGGATGCGTGCAACTCGAACCTCCAAATTGAATGACGATGTCCGACGCGTTTCAAGGCTTCAGCGCCTTTTCATCAGGGACTGTGCACAGAGGGAAAAGAATTTCTTCACTGGGACTCCATTTCCTGCCTTTTATTGCTGGAAGGACCGCCTCAGTGGGCGTGGCTGAAGGAAGGTCGCCAGTTGAGCTGGTCTTTGTAGTCCTGACCCAGTGAGGTAAGTAACGCCCTGAGTGGGCTCCCGCCCTCTGTCAATTGCCAAAGTAATACCTTTGAGTAAGGCGAAAGTCTGTGCTGCACGCATAGTATTGTCATTGGCAGTTCGTGCCGGCAGACTGAACGCGGTGTTTCTCATAGATTTTCCTGCACGGCTGCCCTTGGCCGTGACTAAAAGAGCACCACCTTCCCTCTCGCATCTGATGGTTAATGAGGGAGAAGGGGCCGCAGAAGAAACACCGCGTTCAGTCTGCCGGCACGAACTGCCAATGACAATACTATGCGTGCAGCACAGACTTTCGCCTTACTCAAAGGTATTACTTTGGCAATTGACAGAGGGCGGGAGCCCACTCAGGGCGTTACTTACCTCACTGGGTCAGGACTACAAAGACCAGCTCAACTGGCGACCTTCCTTCAGCCACGCCCACTGAGGCGGTCCTTCCAGCAATAAAAGGCAGGAAATGGAGTCCCAGTGAAGAAATTCTTTTCCCTCTGTGCACAGTCCCTGATGAAAAGGCGCTGAAGCCTTGAAACGCGTCGGACATCGTCATTCAATTTGGAGGTTCGAGTTGCACGCATCCCAAGGCATGAAAACCGGATGGCTGGGAGTTCGTCGTGTGCCCTTTTAAAATAGCTCGAGGGCTTTTGCTCATAGATATATATATATATATATATATATATATATATATATATATATATATATATATATATATATATATATATATACTGGAAGTCTATTTTGTTGTACGTCTTTTTCTAATAATTTTGATAAAATGATATAAATAAATATTATATTTTCTACATAACGGTTTTCCTACTTTCCTGGGGATTTTTTTTGTCAGTATGGCTATGGCTTAATTTATCAGTGACTCTGAGCACTCCATAAACTTTTTTCAGGCAGCTTGGGTTTTTCAGATTGTAATATGTATGTGTTTTCGTCTTGTGTGTGCATGTAAAAATCCAGAGTGAAATACAACAGACGTATCACCATACCCAACTGACAGCACCTGTACCCAACTGTTTACCACAATTTTTTTTTTTAGTGGGGGTGTAACACCCCAAACGCCCCCTTGCAGCTACGCCTCTGGACAGAGCAGAGACCTTACGATGGCATGTTGTCTGCATCAAGGCAGATGCAGTGATCCAAAGCCAGAGACAACCCCTTCTGAGTCCAGAGCTGCATATCACTAGAAACATAAGCATGCTTGGGAGAGGACTTCATGTCACCGAGGACACCACGCTCCAAACCAAGTCTTTTCATTTGCAAATCACTGTTCTCAGGTGTGATGGTTCATTTGGATCAACTCGAGTGCACCATGACTACAACTCCCAGAATTCATTAGGTTTTTAAACTAAACCCCATACTAGCGCAGTGTCTTCGGGGAGGCGGCTCATCTGCTAACCTTTAATATAATGATTTTCTTGATTGTAGGGGCAGTACATTCACGGCACTAAGACTGTCAATGGGATAACCACAGTTTCAAGCAACAGAGACAGAGCCACTTGACACGATTGTCTTATAAACTGTACAAGTAGAAATGAAGTCTGGGCCAAGCGATGAACCAATAATGTACAACTATTGATTATAAAAGCCAATAGAAACCGGTGCATTTGCATTTGTGTAACTGAGCAAGCAGATATTGACAGTTAACTCTGTCTGTTCTAAAGCGAAAGTGATTAACGTTCCTCTAGGAAAGTTAACAAACAAGGAATATAAACCTGGAAAACACCAGGTCAAAGAAATAACGCCAACTGGTGTCTGAAATGGATTATTGACTGGAGAGAAAATGAGTAACCTAGAATCCCTGAGTCAGTCTTTCTGGGTTCTCCCGGTAAGATCAGCAGAAGCGAGCTCGTAGACTTAACCTGGACTCACGTGTATACCCCAATGGAGACCTGTCTCAAGTAGTAGTCAAATTGTAAATTCTTCTAATAAACAGAGGTTGCTGCCTAGCTGACTGAGCTCATGATAATGAGACAGCGTGTCTTCAGATAGTAGTAGAAACTCATCTCGAGTTTTCATGCCATGGGTGGCAAAATGCAGGAGATGCTCCACGTCCAAGACGGGCGCTTCTTGTGGGTATTGTTAACATGAGCAAGAGGGTGGCACTAACGCCTGCACATGCATTTTAGGTTTCACACCAGAAGCTTAATAGCAACATCGCCCGTCTGAGACCTCCCTACCTCTTACCAGCCTGCATAAGATGGGACCTCTGAGGCATCTGACAAGGTCTCTGCTCCAGGAATGATGGAGAGCCCTAGAGTGTGGGGACCAGTGCCATCTATTTTGTATTGATTGTGCTATTGCCAATCATAAATTGCACCCGTCCATCATCCCTCTAGACCTCCAAGACTCTTGTATGTGGTTTCTCACTTATAACTGCGTTTATGATTGTTACACTATAACAAGAGGCCTTGTTCCTCATGGGTTTAATAGAGTGCTTTTCGTTTTCATCTTCACGTACTTGTAGGTAAGTTCCCTGATTTCAGTACAGATTGTGTATGCGTGAAATGATTGCCATAAGAGACAAATTTGTGAATCGCGAATCACGATAGATGGGGCAAGCTGCAGCGGCCTCCTGACGAGGGCTCTGACACTTATTTGTTTACAAATTAAGCACTATAAGTTAGTATATCTGTGCTTGCCTTAGGGCTATTTAACCCCTTGCATGCGGGGCTGATTCCCCCACTGTGCTGGGGGGAGGGAGGCACGCACAGCGCCCCCATGCTCATGACGAGCTCAGCTCGTCACGGCCACACCCGTTTTTGTGGAACGTTCAGCACAGCAGGGGAATTATTCCCACGTGTGAGCGTTCCACGGCTCAAGACGAGCTCAGCTCGTCATGAGCACACGAGCACCGTACCTCATGACGAGCTCAGCTCGTCATGAGTGTTCAAGGGGTAAAATCTACTAGGTGTGGTCAGGTTTTTCCACTGATACTCAAAAAACAGGGGCAGCTTGAGAAAAGCACCATAATGCGCTGCTTCATCTACAAACTACCTGCCTTCTGTCATGAAATAAACACTGAAAAAACACAGGAACTTCCCGAAGCATCTCTGGTGACCACAAAGTTGAGACCGAAACTGGTTCACACAGACATGAACCACTTACTGTCACAGTGTGACAAAGAAGAACTAGAAACTAAGAGAAACATGCTGTTTTTCAAGATCTCTGAGAAAGGGGGGGGGGGAAGTAGGGAACTGTGAGTGGAGAATCAGAGGATGAGAATAACCTGAGGATTTGGTCAGTGGGCGGAGTCCGACGTGGCCAGAAAGAGCAGAAAAACCCACTTTTTAATATTTGCTTGGCATTTCACTGACCAGTTACAGCGTATTACGTTATTTAATTCAACCAATGGATGCACATGTTTATTTAAGGTTTAATATGAGTTATTGACATTAAAATTAATTCACAAAGTGGGATCTGTTTCCAATCACGAAATGTCCCAAATAAGCTTAAATGTGGAATCACAAGACCTATGTCTCCGAGCCGAGCAGGTTCTGTCACCAGCACTTCTCCCTATTTCTATAAGAGCAGTTCAAACATGAGTCGCAAAATATTCTAGCTTGTAAATGTTTCCCACATAATTATGGCTCTGCCATATTTGCCGAAGTGTACATAATCTGCTGCACAATCTGACGATTTTAACAAAAGAAATTGTTTGTGGCTCAAAGGGATCAGATTTACTAAAGAATGTGACTTGTGTTGCCGTGAAGTGGAGGCCCTTTGCAAAGGATGACTGATGACCTTTCTCACTGAAGCACTTGTGTGTTACACTGGTGCATTACTGTGGCGCCGCGGCCAGGGCGACTGACGCTGGAATCTGGGGACCACGGTTCGATCCCCGGCTCCGGCGGCAGGTTAGCCCAGCACCATGTGACTCTGGGCAATAGCTCGCTTAATCTCCCCGACGGCCCCCCAGCGCCTAGAGACCCTTACGGGTGATTGTGCGCTTTACAAATGTGGACTTTACTTTACTTTTTACTAATGACGCAAAATATTTGCAAAGACTGTTAGTATGTGTCAAAATGATAAAGTATCAGAAAATGTACTGCATTACGCTGCAGCCTTTTTTTTTTTTGCGGCATAATTTAGTCAACACAGCAACATAATTTTGTCCTCCATTGCTGCATAATTCCAGTGGCCCCAAAGCAGGCATCACATGTTAAAAGTGCTTGTGCATGAAGCAGAGAGACGATGAAGTTTGCGAACTTAGGGTCTTGTTTACAAACCCCTTGCGCAGTCGGTATGTCACTTTTTCTACTCTGCTTCATAGGCCTGCCCGCAATACTGGAGGTGAACTTCAGTATGGATTGTGGTGGACAGGCCTTCAAGGTTAACCCAGATTTGCCACCGCTAGGGTCCACCTGCTGGTGCTAAGACACTAGGGCTTCTAAAGTCTAGCATGGGGATGTGCTCCCTCAGGAGAGTGGTCTGGTGGACTAATGATGAAGGCTGAACCTGGTTCCCTAGTGCCAAATGCGGCTGCTCTGGTCATGGTGCCACATCGTCTTCCCCACTGGAAACCAAACTGTCCCACTAAGAGAAACTCTACTGCCTTCAGCTAAAACCCATTTGTGCCTTCTATAAACACCTGGATGTGACTCCGTTCAAGTTATTCACTAGCCAAGAGTAATATGCTGCCTGAAAAAAAGAAAAGTAATAACATCCTGGAAAAAGCAAACACAGGGAATGCAAGATTAAGTAAAGCATGTGAAATGTAAGCAGGAACAACATGGTTACCTTAAAGCTTTTACACCTATCATTCAGAAATCAATGAGTGTTTTTACCTGAAAAGTTAAGGACATGAAAACATGGCCGGAAGGGACCCGTTTCAATGTCCATTGCTTATATCCTTACAAAACGTAAGCAGTATAGTTTGAAAAAACACACATCCCTGAGCACAGAGACAGGTACACATTTTATACACTAAAATAAGGAAAACAGCTGATAAGGATTACATTAAAGTTTTCCACTCCACTTATCAACCAGGTATTGCAGTACCTCCAGGAATGGTGCACTCCCCACACAGGAAAACAATGCTGTTCAAGGAAAGATGAGAAAGAAGGGTAGCGCTTCAATGGCAAACTCTGTAAAGTTGCACTAATGTGTTTGGGTGTGAATAACACCCGTCTTCCCACTTTGCGACCACCCTTATTTTGCTCTATTTAGTTACTTTTCGTATTCTGCACCTTTTTTTCTCTCCGTCCGAGGCTGCACTTTGGTATAGAAAAAAATCAAAAATAGACAATTTCAGCAAAAGTGTTTTTCTTTTTTGGATCCATTTCACAGGGTGTTGTGAATGGAGAATCCAGGAGTCTTGATAAGTTGGAAGGTATTTATTGAGTTCCTGGAACCAAGGCCAGCACAGCATACACAGCTCCGCACAGCTACACCGAAAGCCTAGACTCCTCAACTGATCACTGATGACACTTAGAACTAAATAGTGTCATCAGTGATGTAACACAGGGAGCACGCTACAATATGCAAATGAGAATGCGCTATAGTATGCAAATGATAATAAGGCAAAGTAAACATAAACACAACACATCTTCTCCCTTTAACATTAGCAAAACTAAAAATGATAAACACAACCTGTTCCTTTAATAATAATAATAATATTCAGTGACATAGTCATTAAGATAACCTGGTGGCTTTACAATTCTACCAAACTTGTTGACTGAGATGTCTTTACCTGTAGATGTAGAATCAGGAACATATACATCTTCTTGTGCAATCAAGTCTGAAGAAACCGAATTGAAAAAATTCTCATGAACAGAATCAGGAGCACTTTCAGCTTGTGCTGAATCAGAAGAATTCTCATTCTCCACTTGCGCAGTATCGCAAAAATTCTCAGCCTGAGCAGTAATTGAAGGAACCTCCCTTCCTAATAGCGAGTCACCATGCCATGTAACGTTGTTTTTCAACCGCATTTACAGTCGCGAAACACTTGCAGTTTACCACCTACTTCAAGTAGGTGGTAAACTACTCGCAAACGGGAATGGGTCCCTAGGGGACCCTTTACCCCTTGTGAATGTGTGCGTAAATATTTTTTAAGAGCAGGCAGTGTTCCCAGGGACTACTGGCTGCCCTTAAAAAATGAAACTGAAAAGTTTCATTTTTGTTTTTTAAACGCATCCTGTTTTCCTTTTAAAAAGCAGTCCCAGACATGGTGGTCTGCTGACCCAAGCAGGCCACCATTACCAATGGGGTCACAAATTGCGCTTGCCTCATGAATATTGATGAGGCATGCAATTTGCTACCCCGTTGGGAATTGCAAACAGTGTTGTACATTGCATTTTGCAACTTGAAAATTGCGAGTCGGAAAGCGATGCAATTTACGAGTCGCAAAATGCAATCCTAGTCTCTCTGCCACCGATTGTAGCATAGACTAAGCAGTCCAACGTTAGTAAAGTAAAAAAATTGGATAGCATCCAAATATGTCTCAGTCCGCAATGCAATATTAGCATGCTCCAAAAGCAAGATATCTACGTTGCAACTGGTGCCATGCGTTAAAAAAAACGGACCTGTGTCTGCTTTTGCAATCAAAAGGTGTCTGCATTCAGCGTAAAAGGAAAAAAGAAATGCGTCTGCGCTGTCCCTCCTTTGGGGTTTCTTATTTTATACATTCTTTACCAATTTCCTAGTGGTGTAGCATCACACCATCATTGAAAGACCATCACATAGTTATAGTCACATCATGTCAACTAAAAGGATTGAAACATCGAGCTAATTTCCCATGCTGGTCATGAGAAACGAAATTTAGGAAGTCCACATAGGCCTAACATTGCTTAAAATAAATACAAAATTACAGTTCATGGTCAGAATAGAAATTCCATTCCCCCAGGAACATTTCACAGTTACATTCGAAAGTACATCAAGGGGCAGTGGTGATTTGAACAAACAAGTTACATTACTTGTGTAAAGAACGATTTATTGTATTAAATTCAGGCGGAAGGTCAAAATTCAGTGATACGCAAAATTCAGTGAAACACACCTCGAAAGAAGGAGAGAAAAGAAAGCAAAGAAAGGCCTCTATGTTAGCATTGCATGGTTAAATAAATTTGGCTTTTAATCTACCTTACTTAAAATGAATATAAACTAATTCACATAAAACCGTATGAACCTTCACGAGTATTATTATATGAAATGTCTACAGTCAATATAACCTACCTACACACATTTTTTCACATTAATCTCATAAATGCATGCGTTTTAATATTCATAATTCTAATTTCATTAGGTTTTCATATTCTATAGCATTTCTAATAACTGTCTGTAAAATTTTAAGTTCATATTTCATTTCTAACACATATTAGCATTGATTTTCTTAAATGATGCAAATTAGCAATAGGCACTATATTACTAAGCCACTCCATTTTAGCACAAACTTGTATTAATAAACATAATTTTTCATTATTTCAACACCATTTATATGTATTAATATTATTCTACGTGTGATTTATTTTTAAAAGCACACTTTTGCAATCCTTCTACTACATTAGTTTATATTCCATGCGTCTGTCGTTTATAATGTAAAATTTCAAACTTTTTGTGTTTTCCACTTATAAATGTGTTATGAATTATAATTCTCAAAATCTCACGGTATCAACAATCAGCTGTGCAATGAGGCCAAACTAATTCCCGTCTGTCTCTATAGAAATACCAGCAACAACAGAGCATTAAGAATAAAGAAAATAGTCGCAGTCAGAGGCTAATGTTTCCAGTAACGGTGGCACTGTTAAGATCTCCCCTTTCACAGCATTCAGGAAGTCTTTAAAACTTGTCTCTTTGCAACAACAAACTGAACCCTCAGGGCCTGAATTTGATGCCGGAAAATGTGGTCAGGCGGTGCAACAGTTTGGCCACAAAGGTTTTGGTCGTTCGCCATTGTCCAGAAGACTATACTGGTCACATGGAGGTACTGACATTGTTCTTATTTTAGAAAGATGGAATTAAGCAGCCAAACTGCTGCTGATCTTCTTCTCCCGTCGTTATTTCTTGTAGTGTGCACGTGACACATATTTTTACTTTATAATACTTTATTTCGCCGATTGCCATAATAGCACATAAAAAATAATACCTTAAGACAATAAAACCATTAAGGGCCATAGGTATCAAGGTACCCATTTGCGATTCTGAAATAGCGATTTTTAAGAAATCGCTATTTCAGAATCGCAAATTGGTATGTATGTACAAATTTGCATTTTTTTTGCAAATTCTTAGTATTCTTTAATTGCGATTAGCAAATTGCGAATCGCAATTAAGGAATACTTTCCCATTCATTTCTATGGGCCAGGAGGCCCATAGGAATGATAGGAAAGTTATTCTCAATTTGCGATTCGCAATTTGCTAATCGCAAATTGAGAATAATTTCAAGGGTGCAGGGGTGTCCAAAGGACACCCTGTTGCACCCCTGAAATATGCATGGGTGCACATGTGCTTTGAAAAATGCAAAAATGTGCATTTTTCAAGGAATTCGCAACTTACCACCAACTAGAAGTTGGTGGTAATTTGCGATTCCTTAAGGACATTTTGCAAATTTTTTTTGCTTCATACATTGCATTTAAGGAATCGCAAAATTTGCGATTCCTAAATGCTATTGCAAAATAAGGAATCGCAAATTTTGTGATTCCTTGTTTTGCACCAGATTTTGCTTTATACATACCATTTAGCAAATTCGCATTCGCACTTGGGGAGGGCCGATTTTGGCAGATTTCTGAGAGCTGATGGATAAACAGGTGATGGGCCCCTGCTTTTTAGAGGTGCCAGGGATACATCCTGTGGTTTTCCTCTTCTTACTTGCAGAAGGTTCACAAGGGCAGGTGGACAAGGAGGGCAAGTCTGGAACGGTCATAGATGGCTCCCTATCCAAAGGTGTCATAGACATGACTTGGGGCCACTGTGAAAGGTATACTTGTGCAGCTTGGAGGGGTGACCTCGGGAGCATCAGATGGTAGTAGCTCCAAGCTCTGTGCGACGAAACTTGGCCTCTCTCCCATGTCAAGAGACAAGCACCTCTCAGCCAGTTCAATCTCCTTGGCAACCACGATAACTGCTCGAACCAGGAAGGAATCTAGTGTTGTGCCAGCTGGAGGATTAATGATGGTACTATCTTTCCCTGTAGCCAATTCATGCTTGCCCATAGCTAGAGTTAAACTAACAGCAGCAGCGGCGGCTGCTACGGGCAGCAGTGGTGGGCAGGGCCGGACTGGCTCCCGGGCGTTTTGGTGTGCTGCCGAGCTGGGGGCTGATTTCGTTGATGGGGACCTGCGTGTGCTGAAAATAATTCGTTTTGCTTTGTTTATTTCGACACACACGTTAGGTCCCCATTAACTAAATCCGCCCCCACCGCAGTGAAATTAGTCCCCACCTCGGCAGGGGGGGGGGGGGGGGTGGTTCAAAGAAGAAAAATGGCAAAAGAAAATGAAACTTACCTTACTGGCGGCCTCCTCTCCTCAGTCCTAATTGCCACGACGCAGGAACAGGTAGCACCCAGGCTTCCAGACTCCTCCAGCCAATCACGAAGCTGCTGATATCGGGCGGCAAATGCTGGGGCAGCCCCCGGGGAAGCCCCCGGGCACCTAAGGCCTAGCTATGCAGTATGGCCGGCCAACTTAACACCTTCTGCTGCTCTGCGCAGATCATTCTCTTGCATTCATTACATCACCAGGAGTCAAGCATGCAAAGAAAGGTGAGGGAAAAGGCACAATGTAAGAGGCTAAAAAGGGACAGAGCGCGTGACAGTGGAAATTCGAGCTGTTCTAGAAAAATTGAAACAGTAGAGGAAAAGTGAGTGGATGCAACTCAACTTAAGGAAAATAACTGAGCTAGAAATGGAGGTCAGAAAAGGGAGAGGAAGATGACAACAACAGAGTTAATAACAATGAAAGGTTACGAAAACAAAGTAGACGAACATACGGCACCACAGAAGCAACGATTTTGCACTAAAAGAAAAAAAAAATGAAAATCAGCTAAACATAATAAACCGAGTAGTAGAGGTGCACAGGGAATCTGAAAACACAAAGGAACCACCAGTTGACCCAGCAGGGCAAAATAAGGAGAGAAAGGAAAAATAAGGACATATTAAGAATACAAACGGTTAAAGAAACCGGTCTTTTATGTTGCAAATGAGATACAAAATGGGATTCATGTGTTTATTGCAGCTTTGTATGGGTAATCCTCATACTGGATGTATTTTGAGTGCCGATTCGTACTCCTCTACTAGGTACATTTGTGGTTTAAGACTGTTAATTTCTGTATTGTTTAACGTTGACAAGTTGGCTCTAGCTACAGTTGCAATGCAGATGCCAAGCCTAGGTCACTTTGAGAAGTGAGAGATACCACGTCTGTATAAGGGTTGGAGGGCTTTGCACTGAGGTCCTGGCGCTTAGAATAATTAGGGTGACTTTTAAGGAGCTGGAGTATTTAAATAGCACAGGCGTGGAAAGTGAGGTTAATGGGGTTGGAAAGGGTGAGGTAACTCTCAGTGGGTCGGTGGGTAGGTTGAAGAGATGGAGGCCTGGTTTCTGCAGAGCACTTTTGGTGTCCCATGCCTTATTTAATTATTTCATCCCATGCTATTTTTAGATCTGGCGTTGACCAAAACCTTTTGTTATTACCAAAATATTATACTTACAGGGGATTTCAGACAGGCTTGTTCATCCATTGGTGCGGTGTTGTGGCGTGTCATGCATATTTTTCTTTTATAGCCACTTATTATTTACTTTGCAAAACAATAGGATTTGGGTAGGAGAGAGGATTTGGCCTAACGGCTAGGACTGTTGACCTCGTAACTGGGGAACCGGGTTCGAGCCTTAGGCAGGGAAGCTAAACGTCCTGTGATTCTGGCTAAATCACTTAATCTTCCTGTGCTGAACACAAATAAACAAGCATTTACAATGCAATGGTCTCGGCATTATTAAAGGTAGAACTATTGGCATTGCTCATGACATTTAAAAAAAAAAATCATAATTAAATGGCATTGTCATTTACATTGCCAATAGCTTAATCGCTCGCAAATGCATGACCTATTGCATTTACACCCACACAGAGCTACACACACACAGCCACACACACCCAGAGCCACACACACCCAGAGCCACACACACACACCCAGAGCCACACACACACCCAGAGCCACACACACACACACACACACACACCCAGAGCCACACACACACACCCAGAGCCACACACACACCCAGAGCCACACACACACACACCCAGAGCCACATACACACACAGGAGAGCAAGCACAGCGAGGGGGAAGGGAAGCAAGCACAGCCAGGGGGCAGAGAAGCAAGCACAGCCAGGGGGCAGGGAAGCTAAAACAAAATTCAGTAAGTAGTTGAAGACTCATCTCTTCATACACTTTTAGTGTGCTTCCCTAGTGGTATTCAGCTTAAAAAAAACCTCTTGTATCAATTACATCATTTCACACTCACCTGTGGGATAGAGTGAGGGATTGCATAATCTACCCTATCAACTTCCCAGGTGTCACCCAAACCTACGTATTGTTTACCTTCACATTTTTTTCCGCTCTTTTGGCTCACTTTCCAGCACGCTGCTCCCCCATCTCCTCGGCCCCTACTCAGCAGCTCCATACATCGCCTCCTGTTCCACACCGACTTGTCCTTGGCAGCCATTTGTCCCACGTTTCCAGATTCTCACCCGTCCCCTCACTTTACCCTTATTTTCCCTAGCTTTCACTCATTCCGCTCGTCTTACTGGCCCACCACCTTGACGGGACCCTCCATTGCTCATGTTGCAGCACTCACGAGCATTTCTCGTCCCAGGAATAAAGCTTCCACTCCATTCGTTGGCTGGAGGACTTGTGATCACAATGGCCCCTGTGAGCCTCTCGGGACTCTAAAATAATTATGCCCCTCGTTGTAGTCCCGCTTCTCTGGGGACTCAGAAAGACAATGGCAGCTGGAGTCCTCGTGGGCTTTTAAGAAGAATGCCCCATTCGTCGTTGGAGCGGCCCTCTGTCAACTGGGGCCGCTCGACGCAAGGTTGGACCCTGTGCCTCTCTGGCATGCTGGGATTTTAATGCAGAGTTTGCGCTGTGTTTCGGGCGGGGTGGTGGTTCGTAGCAATGACGCCTTTGTCTGCAGAAGTAAGTAGGTGAAGTGAATGCTTTTCTGCGGTTTTTATTTATCCTTTGTGGCACGTTTCTATAGACTGAGAGTCCTATAACCTATAAGGAATTGGCTGGTTGGTGGGGGCTGTCATGCTGGGGGCTTTTATCGTGGGACACGGAGAATCGCCCAACAGCGTGGCCTTCAGGGGCTGGCAGCCTTCACCTCCATATTGTAGTGCTACAGGTCTGTGTCAGGACCTCGCTGTTTTCAAGGAAGAGTGTTTTTCTGCACTTGAGTTTTCGAACAAAGCTCTGGAGAGGGGTGTCAACTCGGATTAGCCCCTCATGCTGGTTCCCTGCTGTCCGAGCCGTGCCATCTCACACTCCCATCTGGGCAGCGTGAAAGGAAGTTTACTTTTAAGATTAGTGCCTTTCTTCCTGCCTGGTGAATGGACGCCATTGCAGCGCGGCTGTGAAGTGATGATGGTGACGTCTCTTCATTCTATGAGAAAATGGCGCGCCCCTAGCCCACTTCCAGTGGGGCCCTCGAAACATCCGCTCCTTGTTGAATTGGCTTTTGTGGCTCAACAGATGGAGCTTCATGTACTCAGCTAGAACACTAGCCAGGGGGACGAGTGCCCGTTTTTAATTAGTTATGTCATGTTCTCTTCTGTGCCAGGTTATGAGAGTGGTTGTGTTTACATTTTGCAACATAAGTGAACTGGGGGGCGGTGGAGGGGGCTGAGGGCTCTCAATGTGTGTAGATTCTCGGCTCAGAAATAAACAAGCACCTTTTGGTTACATCCCACTGGTAGAGTTCGGATGCCTAACGAGCAGCTGTAAACAGTTTAGATTAAACATTTCAAATGGGCAAAAACCTTCTTCTGCTGGGTTCCACGCGTTAGCAAATAGATCAGAGGGGTGTCATTAATACAGGGCAAGGATGAATCAGCCTCTTTATTGGCTTCTCTGGGGACTCAGAAAGACAATGGCAGCTGGAGCCCTCGTGGGCTCTTAAGAAGAATGCCCCAGTTGTCGTTGAAGCGGCCCTCTGTCAACCGGGGCCACTCGACGCAAGGTAGGACCCTGTGCCTCTCTGGCACACTGAACCTGCCCGGAGCTCTCCTCTGCCCTTCACACTCACCGGCTTCTCCTGGTGCGGCGGCTGCTCCTCTCGGCGGCTGGGCTGCGGGGCTCTCTGGCTGCCGGGACTTCCTGGGAGGCGGGGTGGGCTCCCGTCCTCCCTCTCCTCACCGAAGACTTCCGCTTCGGGGCTCCCGAGAGCTCCCCTGGTGCCGCGGGTGGGGCTCTTCTTCACCGGAGCCGCGGAGGGGAGGCACTGATAGCAGGACGCCGCTCTGCCAATGGCATTGCAGGGAATTGAAAGGCCCCCGCGTCGGCGTCTTCATGTTCATAATACTGGAACGAGCACAGCCTCTTCGTATATTTTAAAGAGGTGTCTTCCTCACATCAGTGGCCGCTATCGTGAAGAAGATGCCAGGAGGAGCCTTGCAGCGCTGCTTTGCTGCTGGAATGTTCGGGGGGCACAGAGTGAGGGAAAGCACATCCGCCTTTCTCCGAGGTCAAGAAGAAATGCCTCGGAGAAAGGCACCATCATTTTGCGATTCGGGGCGTGTTTTTTAGGTTTGAGTGACGCATGACGTCACAGATAGAAAGAACCTAGAAAACACGCCCCCAAATCGCCAAAAGACTGCTTAAAGGGAGTGATGCCCCTCTCCTCCAATGGCTGGCCAGCATATACTAGGCCAGCCAATGGAGAAGAGGGGCGGGTTCCAAGCCCCCTCTAAGAAACATAAAATCTTCGGCTCCGCCCACTGCAACGCAGTGCGACGGTCCTCGACCTAAAAATGAGCGTGTCCGTCTGTAAGGTAACTGGTGCTCATGTGATGCGCTATGATACCTTCGGGTCGAGTTTGCGCTATATAAACCCCCCTCCCCCCAAAAAAAGACCTCGTAGCTGGGGAACCGGGTTCGAGCCTTAGGCAGGGATGCTAAACATCCTGTGATTCTGGGCAAATCAGTTAATCTCCCCTAAAAAACGAACATGTCTGTCTGTAAGGTAATTGGTGGTCATGTGAAGCTCTCTGATACCTTCGGGTGGAGTCCCCCCCAAAAAATGAAACGAGTGCCATGGCCAAAATGTTTCCTCAGAAGTCCAGGGATGGCGCTATCGAAGATGTGGTTGCCAAATACTAAGTTTGTGTCGTCTTGATTCCACCTGATGCCGCTGTAATCCACCACAGACATTTATTGCCCTTTTACCTCACTTTTGCAGTTACTTTTTTTATCCCGGCTTTGTCAGTTTATCACTGTTTTCCCTTTTTCTCTTCCTCTTTTTTTTTTGACTTGTGGTTTTATACGTCGCTCTCTTGGTCTGGTTCAAAGCCAGTTGCGAAAAATAAGGGCTGGTCTCCAAAAAAAAGTGCATTTGTGCCTCACCTGCAATCAGGTCTGGTTCTAATGGGGGTGGGCCAGGCCCACCCAAAAGTGAAATTCGGCCTTCCTAGTCACGGCCGAAGAGTCCATAGAGAACGCACCTGTTAAGTGCTCCTTCCATGTTGATGGCCAAATGTTATAATGTTTTTTCAGTTTGTTTGCTTTAATTATCAGCCGGGTCATTTAAGAACTTCTAGAGTACATTTTAAAGTGCATTTCTTTTTTTTTTTTTTATAAATAATGTTTTAACTATGCACTGATGAGGGAAAAAAATACTGGCTTTAGGTGATGTTCTCTATTTTCATACTGGCTCTGACATAAAAATAATGATTATGTCAGTAAGAAAATAAAAGGCCAGGTGTCTGAAGCAAACTGCTGTTGGGCGGTGTGTGTCGGCTCATTGGGGACGGGGGTTTACCTGCTAATGATGCAGCAGGTGCAATGGCTGTGAGCGGCCTTCTACACCTCAGTTATAGCTGTATCTATGTGCGGGTGTTGATTGTGTTTACATATTTCAGTCTGTGTACAATGCACACAGTAATATACAGTAAAATGGGGCATGCATTATACTAACTAGATAGTAGCCTCATTGGATGAGCAGACACGAGGAAATCATAAATGTCTGGCTATGACCGAAGAATTAGGGCCTGATTTAGACTTCAGCGGACAAGTTAGTCAGTCACACACGTGACTGATATCACATTACCATTGCCACTGCATATAATGCACTTGTAATATGGTGGATGGGATATCTTTCATGTTCGTGATGGATTAACAGGTCCACTGAACTGTAAATCAGGCCCTTAATGTGGAGTTACAATGCCTACTTGAGTATGTGTGTCTCTCTGTCAGCTGCTTGCCTAAAGGACATCACTGTGCTGTCTCAAAGTAAGATATTGTGCTGCGCTGAATTTATTCTCACCAGTATTCTGATGTCTTGTATCTCAGTACATCGCATACTACCTGGTTATAGTCTGGCCACTGAAATTATGCCATTTTACCGCTGTGGTGTTTCCCACATAATTACAGATTTGCCACATTTGCCACATAATCATCTGCAGCATAATT
Source organism: Lissotriton helveticus (assembly GCF_964261635.1). NCBI lineage: Eukaryota > Metazoa > Chordata > Amphibia > Caudata > Salamandridae > Lissotriton > Lissotriton helveticus. The sequence continues at coordinate 648,633,408 of NC_136070.1, forward strand.
GCAGATCTAAAAAAACAATTATTTCGCGATCGAACAGATCAAAAGTTTTTTTAAATGCTGCAACATCTGTCGCAGTGCAGTTGAAAGCCATTCACGAACATTGACTGGTCACCTTTCTGTTGCTTATTGCTATTTTGGAATTAATGGTACTAATGAGGTGCAACCTATGCCAAGACAGTGCTATCAATGACATTTAAAAAAAAAAAAAAAACAATGAAGTAATATATTAAAAAATGTGCCATATTACTTTGCATAATTGGCCTTTTCTTGCTGCATAATTTAGTCAACCCTGCTGCATAATTTGGTCCTCCTTTGCTGCATTATTGCAGTGGCCCTGGTTATAGTGAGCCTAATCTTTGTCTAATCACATATACTCACAATGGAACTGATCATAATTCAGTTCAATAAAGGGCTACCACTGGTTAGGCAACCTGGCATGTTAGACACGCTGTGGTATTAATGCTAATTATCTCAACCTACCTCAGAAATAAATAATGTATTCCACTGCCATATTTTAAAATGGAAATCTTTAAAGTGATGGCACAATTTTTTTTCACGTAAATTGATAGTCTCTGCGTCTTGCAGCATATACCGTATACAGCCATATTAAAACCAAATATATACAAATTTTAAGACCATTTTTAGGTCGAGCCTAGAGGCAGCGCGCATGCGCTACATGCTCTGCGAGGCATGTTGTAATAGAGTAAGCAGTAGAAGTCCCGCCCACTCTCTACACATATTTATAATTGACTGGTGTCATTTTCCTTTGTAAAAGCTGAATTTCGATTCATTATGAGGCTTGTTAGTCCCTCTTGGGTACCACCTTGTCTCAGTTTGTGACCTCCCATAACGACTAGTCCTTTTACTTGTTATTTAGTGGATGGGCAACATTTTTTTTTAATGGTCTTTCCTTATTCCATCGCAGTCCGCTTTAACTTTAGTGGCCACGCTGCTTTATTTAATTTGCAGCGCGGTCCGCATCAGTACAGTGTAGCACAGGCAAACAAGCATTTGCAATGCAACAGTTCTCGCATTTAAGTGAGTTTGAGCTCTTGGCATTGTAAATTAACAATGCCTTTTATTTACCTTTTATTTATGTTTTCGAAACATAAATAAAATGCATTGTCATTTACAATGCCAACAGCTTAAACTCTCGTAAATGTGAGACCTATTGCATTGCAAATGCTTGTTTATCTATTCTATTTGGTCATATTCCTAAATAGCATATGTTTGCTTTTTACATTTCACTGCGTGGGACGAGGTTTGATAGGCTTGCTGTTAAAGTGAGAGGTCACACAGCTGATGATCCATGTATGCATGTGGTTCCTTGACCTTCAGGGTTCAAAGATGTATCACATACACATTCAGAAAATACATGCTGTTGGCTCCCCTCAAATAAATTATTGGGTCATTTTATTAGTATAATTTTTCAAACCCGTCTGGTGTTTAATGGACACAAAACACACCACATACAGGCACCCACTAGATCATAAAAATCATACACCAGGCTAAAACGAACGCTGCACATGGAAATATCCACACCAGAATGACACACACATGGAACACTCACTCAAAATGCACATGTATATACGTATATTCTACATACAAGAGATACACACTCACAAGCTATCACCATTCACAAACAGGTTATCAGGGACTTCAAGTCCCACAAGTTATCAGTGCTTTTCTCCAATTAGTTAAATCTGCCTTGAATATAAATGATGGATGGAGTCCAGCTGCCTGAAACTGAACACCGGCAAGACTGAAGGTCTGATCTGTGGGTAGAGTTCCTCTCCATGCCACTCTACATGGTGGCCGACGGGCTAGGACCTACTCCCATCCCCACCACTGACTGCAAGAACCTCTGCATTGTCATTGACTACAAACTTGATGCACAGCCCAAGTCAGCATCATCACTGCCTCATGCTTGCACACCCTGAAGATGCTGAGGATGATTTTCAAATGGCTCCCAGTCAACACTTGGAATACTAGCACCCATACTCTTGTCACCAACTAACTAGAACACAAGAACACCCTCTATGCTGGGATCAACAAGCATGTCATCGGGAGGCTCCCGAACATCCAGAACTTGGCTGCCAGGAGCACTCTCAACCTCAAAGAAATAAGTGTTGGGCAAATTGCAAGGAGTAAACAGCCCATCTTCTTACTGTGAAGATTACAAGGTTTGTGTGTGGTAAGAGGGACTTTCTTAAGGTTGAACTTCTATTACAATCTGCTTGGTGTCCAGGTGCTTGTGTTTAAGCCTGGCCAACTGACAATTATGAGGGTTGAGGCTGAATATAGACATCAGCTCCTACTCTCAAATAACTCTCTGAATGCTCTGTACTCCTGTTATGAAGAAGATATGATGTAAATCCATGGTTCGTAGGCTACCTCCAGCAATGACAAAAATTGGTTTCGCCATTGGCTCACCTACACGCACCTTGGTCCATCCAGATAAAAATTCTTGGAGCCGGGCCTTCCTGCAACCATCCGCTCAAACTAAGCACAGCGGTCATTACAGCATGGCCCAACCCACTTCGGCCATTGACCACTTCACTGTGAGTAGCAGCATTTCCCTCTTTCACAGTGAGGCTATTTGCACAGAAAGTAGTTAATTTAAGTGCCAGGCATTACTATGGACGTTTGCGCTTTTTAAGAACAAAGAAATATGTTTGCTTTTACTCAGTCTTTTTTTTAACATATTACTGAGTTTTTATGAAGCAAAAAGGCTTGCAGCTAACACCAGACCTATTGGCTTTAGAAATGCTCCCCCACCTCCCCTTTGCACTCTGGCTCGTGTAGCACCACTTGTAGAGTCAGAGGTCTACGACTTTAAAATACGAAATTACAAAGTAAAACCAGGACTCATTAACTTTAAAGACATGGGGCGATTCGACATCTGTGAGTCTCGGCCCCAGGCAACTGTGGGTAAAAAAAAATAAAGCATTAGCCAGTTGGGAAAGGAGTAACTTGAGTTTTTGGTGGTGTTCAGATGCTTGGGCCTCGTCTCTCCTTTGGGTGACCAGACGTCCTGGATTTCCAGAGGACTGCCCTAGTGTCCTGCACTTTTGTTAATTTTAAACACATGCCTGTTTTTTTCGCAGCAGAATTTATAGGTATGCTCTCCTTTCAGGCATCTCTGAAGTCTGAAATAATGTGCGTTTCTGCCAGACATCACAGGAGTAGGTCACTGACTGGTCCCAGCAGAGTCACAGAGAGGGGGTGAAAGATGGAGGTCCTGCAATTGCTAAAGCTATTGAAACATAGCTTTGTAAGTTTGTATGTGTGTTTATACTCAAATTTACGAGATTTACAGGTCTAGCACAAATGTGTATGTATGTATGTGTGTATATATATATATATATATATATATATATATATATATATATATATATATATAATTTTTTTTATTTTTTATTTTATTTTAGGTCTTGCCTGAGCCAGCGCATGCGGTGCCCTGGCGAGACATTTAGTAAGTGGGTTTTCAAAGTGTTACCCACAGATTTTCCCGGGCCACCAGCTTGCTGTTATACGCACAAGCAAAGGCGACGTGCACAGCTGCTTCATGCGCTCGGAGTGCTGCCTACTTTCACTTTTCCCATCAAGCGCGCTCACCACTCGCGCCCCCTTTTTTAACTTTAAGCACGATGCGCGTACGCTTGTGTTTAACTTGTTTAAATATAAGCTTCTATCAGAAGGACAGTACTTTACATTTACTTTGCTTTCAGGCGCAGGTACCCTGTGTGTTTAAATGGTTTAAATATAGGCTTCTATCAGAAGGACAGTACTTTACATTTACTTTGCTTTCGGGCGCAGGCACCCTGACTTGTTTCTCCCTCGCGTCCCAGTTCATGGCGTCGAAACACTGGCGGCACCTTCCCTTTCAGCCATATGCACCTCAAGGTCGGCACTAAATGTTCAGAAATCGTGCTGGTTGTTTTATCAAACCAAAAAGTGGGGGGAACTGTTTGTGTAAAATTAGAAAAAGGTTGTTCAAGTCGTTCCCCAAATAGATTCACCTCTCCAACCACTGCCGCTTTCAGCTCCGCGTCTTGCACAGGCTTAGCGAAGCCTCCAAGTTCCAAAAGCCGTCCCTGGTTCCTCTTTCTAACCTGTCACAGCCTTCCTCTAAATCGCACCACGAGTACTGGAAGAACAAACTCCACACGTTTTCACAATAACTTACCATCAGTTTTCTTTACAACCGATCGTGACTTTTCACTGTTAAGAATTGAAACAGAAACAGAAACTTAAGATTGCTGTAATTGTTGTTGTTCCCGCGCTAGCTGCCGCCCTAAACAAGCATTTGCAATGCAATAGATCTCGTATTTACCCGACTTTAAGCTATTCGCTATTGGCATTTGTACATGGCAAAGCCTTTTATATATGTTTTAAAAACCCAAAACATAAAAGGCATTGTCATTTACAATGCCAATAGCAGAAACCTGCGTAATGCGGGACCTATTGCATTGTACAAAAAGCATTTCTACTTACCCATAGAATTGCCACTGAGATGCCTTCATCCTATTCCATGGGGAGGGGGAGGTGGGGGGGGTTGTTGTTGTTGAAAAAAAGGTGGGGCTGCCATTGGCTGCTTCTCCAGGGGGAAATAATGTGCGTGGCCGCTATAGTAAAAGCGGGCTGTGCTTGCACAATAAATAGGTAAATAATACATATAACACTCGCGTCCACTTTTTTAACCTCAAGCGAGAGGCGCACGCGCTTGTGTTTAACTTGTTTAAATATAAGCTTCTATCAGAAGGACAGTACTTTACATTTATTTTGCTTTTGGGCGCAGGCACCCTGACTTGTTTCTTTTGCTATTATAATTTTTATTATAACAACGCATTATATAGCATATCTTTACAAACAATAGTCTGGTATTGAAGCATATATCCCACAGAACTTAATAGAAATAATTTTTTATATAGGTTTTGCTTTTGGGACCTTCTAAGTATTTAGTTATGCAGCACAATATCCTTGGTGCAACAACATCAACTGTTGCATGGCTAAACACTTATAAGGTACAAGGTTTAGCGATGCAACAGCTGATGTTGCTGCACCAAGGATATTGTGCTGCAAAACTAAATACTTATAAGGTCCCAAAAGCGAGACCTATTGGCTATGCCAATGCTTGTTTTAAAGGCTATGCCTATGTAAGAATCGGGACTGGTCAGCTATACAAGTTAGACTAAAGTCTTTAGTCCTACTTTTATGTCTGACGTCCCGGTTTTTGCTTCTCAAATTCTGGACACCCTATCTCTCCACCTATGAAATGTGGTATGGAGTAAAAAAACAGAATGGATGATGGGAAACAAGGCGCAAGCGAGATAAGAGAAGAAAACACGCAAGGAAGCTCCCACTTACTTTTCCCCCCTCTCCCTCCCTCTTTCTTCGAGTCATTTCCCGCCCAGTCTCACTTGTGCTTCCCCTTTTTAGGTCTTGTAGCGAATGCAGCGCATGCGCTGCTTCGCTTCCGAGACTCTATTGCTGTTGCTTTGGTGCTGGATGGGAAGACAAACCATGTGCGCGCACGGACAGGCGATGTGCACGCGCATGGTGTCTCTTCACTGCCTCACACTCCTCCAGCTTCAGGGGCGGGCAGCGATGCTGTTGTTATTCCATAAAATAATAAACCATAGCTGGACTTGATGGTTCACTGACTCGCACCCACCCCAACCCCCCGACAAACACACCCACAGCTGACCTGGACTAATCGCCAAAACAAGTGGCGTCGCGAGTATATTAACATTAAGAATGCAGCCCCTTGGGCCCCAGTAGAGGAACGCCGAGCGTAGCTGCCACGCACCCACCTTAATGTTTATTTTACTGGAAAAAGCATACTGTGCAGAGAGGTATTATGAGTAAAAGTTTAATCACACTATTGTTTAGAACTTACCGTATTTAAGGCGTAGTAGATAGTGATGTGTTAGTCTCCCAAAATGTATAGCAACTGCTCCGTTTGTAATGAAGTTTTTAAATACTTTCGTTGCAGAGTTTAAGTAGAGGAGCAGGAACACAAGATAGCTATCTTTTAGGAGTAATAAAACGTGAATACGCAATGTAAGGGGAATTCAAGGAGATGGTGTGGAGATGGCTAGGTGTCATTAAAGAGCATGTAAAAGTCGTAAAATGCAGATAAAAGGAGCCTGGAAAAGCAAATTGTCCGTTACCCGTGAAAGATAAAATCTACAGCAGCCTTTTGAAGGGTTTGATGCCAAGGCATTAAACTGATTACTCAGAGCCTGCTTCACGCATTCCACAGAGTAAACAACATTTTATAAGATCAGATTTGTGCTTGTTTTATTCTTCCGTCCATATGTAGCATGGAGATCTTTTGTTAAGAAACCTGACAAGAGATTTCTCATTAGGAGTTGCAGTGCCACTGGGGATGGGATTGGAAATCCATTTATATAGTGTTACAACACTTATGAGGCATTAAAGCGCTCTCTGGCAGGTAGCCTGCTACTGCGTTACTCAAAGTTAGTAGTTAATCCAATGATTAATATTTATTGGTGTAAATGCGTTGGTTATTTGTTAGTCCTATGCTCTCCGGAAACCAACCCATGTTCTTGAGTTTCTGGTGGGAGGGTGAAGGGGGGAGCTATACATTAATAGGAGTTTGGTGACCTTATTAGACTGACTTCATGCAAGTGCGATAAGTAAATAGGGTGGGGGAGGAGAGGATACACACAGGGAGAAGCTGTGATTTATGCGCGCAGTGTGCGTAGACAGCTGAGGAAGGCTAGGTGTGGTGACTTAGAAGAATAGTTTAGGGTTCCTAAGGAGGGACTCTGATGGTACGCTTGTAACAGAGTAGGGGACGCTCAGAGGCATTGAATGACAGGATGTAGTGTAAGGAGAGCATCATTCAAGTAAAAAAAAAAGGTCGGACGGAGAAAATCTCATTTAAAATATATATATTTTTTTTACTACTCTCACTCCTGGCCTCCCTTCCCTTCCCATCTCTGCTCTCAGCCCAAAGCTGGTCGTCGGCAGCAAGGACTCAGGCCCTGCACGCCCTCCCTTCCCTATCCCGTGTCATCTCTCACTGGTTCACCAGCGGCTGCAATAGGCTACCTAACCTAACCCACCCCCATTCGCGATTGTGGGAGAACCCTTGTTTTTTTAGGGCTCGGGCCTACGTCCCACTGCGTCAGCAGTGGGCGTGGCCTAAGAGTCCTAGTCTCAGGGCTCCGAAAAATGTACCTACGAATTCCAGGCTGCTCGTGCATTTTTTTTTTTTTTGCTATCTGCAATGCAATAGGTCTTCGCATGCGTGTGCTTTAGAAACAGAACACGCAATAGGCCATAGGCGGTTGAGTAGCTCCGCCTTTGCCCCATTGGTGTCTATTACGCGCACCAGAAGGACATATATCTTCAATTATCTCGGCCGTGACGGCGGAGATAATTGAAGACATATGCTGGCAGTGGTGCCCGTGCGTGCACCACTCGGCGGCGTTTATTTTTTTTTTTAAACAATTGCGATCGCGAAAGTGATCGCTTTCTGTGCTGCTTGTTTTTTTTTTACAATTGGATCGCTTTCGCGATCCGTGGTACGGCGTTGTGAAGCTTGTTTGTTCGGGGATTCTACGCGCGTTCAGTTTTTGATCGGAGGTACGTGCCGGGTTGTTATGAAGTACATGGGAGCAGTTTAACAGGATGTAAGCACTCGGATAACTCTATTGTGCGGACCAGGCATGTGAGTGAGCACGAGCTTCTTGCCAGCGCGCCGGAGATGCACCTTAACCCTGCGTGTAAAGAAGCGTCGCTGTGTCAGGTACCGAGAACTCCGACTGCTCTTCCGTGGGCTTCTATCCTGACCTGCCGCGTCCTTATCATTGTACAGGGGCGCCATAGCTCTGGCATTGGGCCTCAATTCTGATTCCAGGGAAGCCACGCCCTCTGCTCTTTTATTACCGGGCGCGCACACCACAGCTCTGTCGGTGCACCTCAATCCCGACCTGCCACATCGTCTGCTATTTCAGTTCCGGAGCGAGCTTAGCTCCGGCAGTGTACCTCAATCCCGACCTGCCGCATCCTCTGCTATTTCAGTACCAGGCGTGCACAGCTCTGTCAGTGCACCTCAATCCCGACCTGCCGCATTCTCTGCTATTTCAGTTGCGGAGCGAGCATAGCGCCGGCAGTGTACCTCAATTCTCACATGCCATGCACACTGCTCTTTCAGTAAAGGGGTGCACAGCGCCATATTCTCCTGTTTTTAGGTCCGTGGTGCGCACAACTCGGTCAGTGTAACTCAGTCCTGAACTGTTGACCCTCTGCTATTTCTGTACTGAGGCGCATCCTACCCACCTCAATCCAGACCAATCGCACCCTGGGCTCCTGCAGTCCTGGAACGCCGCAGCTCTGCCAATGTGTCAATGCGGAGCTGCCGCCCCCACCCCCTGCTGTGCAATACAGGGCGCACTCACTTCAGCCAACGTATCTCAGTCGGGACTAGCACAGCATCTGTTACAGCACCACCACACTGTGCCAAAGTACCTCGACCCAGACCTTGCGCAGCCTCTGCTGTTACACGACTGAGGCACACTCCGCTCTTCCGATGCACACCAATCCTGACCCGCCGCAGCGTCCGGTATTACAGTACTGGGACATACTTAGTTCTGGTAGTGCCACTCTGTACAGACCCGTCGGACCCTCGGCTCTCACAAGCACACACTATCTCTTCCCTGTGGCTCCCCATCTTTTTCAGGATGACACCCACACACTGCAGAGTGAGTGTGGGTGCAGAGTGAGTGTGGGTGCAGAGTGAGTGTGGGTGCAGAGTGAGTGTGGGTGCAGAGTGAGTGTGGGTGCAGAGTGAGTGTGGGTGCAGAGTGAGTGTGGGTGCAGAGTGAGTGTGGGTGCAGAGTGAGTGTGGGTGCAGAGTGAGTGTGGGTGCAGAGTGAGTGTGGGTGCAGAGTGAGTGTGGGTGCAGAGTGAGTGTGGGTGCAGAGTGAGTGTGGGTGCAGAGTGAGTGTGGGTGCAGAGTGAGTGTGGGTGCAGAGTGAGTGTGGGTGCAGAGTGAGTGTGGGTGCAGAGTGAGTGTGGGTGCAGAGTGAGTGTGGGTGCAGAGTGAGTGTGGGTGCAGAGTGAGTGTGGGTGCAGAGTGAGTGTGGGTGCAGAGTGAGTGCGGGTGCAGAGTGAGTGCGGGTGCAGAGTGGGTGCGGGTGCAGAGTGGGTGCAGGTGCAGAGTGGGTGCAGGTGCAGAGTGGGTGCAGGTGCAGAGTGGGTGCAGGTGCAGAGTGGGTGCAGGTGCAGAGTGGGTGCAGGTGCAGAGTGAGTGCAGGTGCAGAGTGAGTGCAGAGTGAGTGCAGAGTGAGTGCAGAGTGAGTGCAGAGTGAGTGCAGAGTGAGTGCAGAGTGAGTGCGACTGCAGAGTGAGTGCGACTGCAGAGTGAGTGCGACTGCAGAGTGAGTGCGACTGCAGAGTGAGTGCGACTGCAGAGTGACTGTGACTGCAGTGTGTGAGTGTGCAGGGTGAACAGTGTGAGTATGCAGGGTGAACAGTGTGTGAGTGTGCAGGGTGAACAGTGTGTGAGTGTGCAGGGTGAACAGTGTGTGAGTGTGCAGGGTGAGCAGTGTGTGAGTGTGCAGGGTACAAACACTCGAACTAATTCCACCACACACACATACATAAGACCACACACATAAGACCACACACACCACACACACACCACACACACACCACACACACACCACACACACACCACACACACCCCACACACCCCACACACACACACACCACACACACACCAATCTCTCACCACCACACACTCGCCACCACACACTCGCCACCACACACTCGCCACCACACACTCGCCACCACACACTCGCCACCACACACTCGCCACCAAACACTCGCCACCAAACACTCGCCACCAAACACTCACCACCACACACGCAACCACACACACACGCAACCACACACACACACACCACCAGCCGTCAGTGCACGCTTTCACCGGGCACAAACACCACCAGCCGTCACTGCAGGCTTCCACCAGGCACACAACACCAAACGTCAGTGCACGCTTTCACCAAACACACACACACCATTAGCCATCAGTGCACGCTTTTACCAGGCGCACTCACCACCAGTCGTCAGTGCGCGCTTTCACCCGGCACACACACCACCAGCCGTCTGTGCACGCTTTTACCAGGCACACACACCACCAGCCGTCAGTGTACGCTTCCACCAGGCACACACCACCAGCCATCAGTGAACAATTTCTACAGGCACACACAGCACCAGCCATCAGTGCACACATCAATTGTTAACGCATCCACAATTAACTATTGAAGCAATCGCAGTATGGTGCACTTTACTTTTAAACATATTCATCTAAAGCGCAGCATGCCACCATTGCTACAATTCCAATCCAACCCACATCATTCCACTACACACCACATGCATACACTCCATAACACATGGCTAAAAGACATTGCCATTTACAATGCCATTAGCTCTAACTCAAATAAATCCGAGACCTATTGCATTTCCAATGCTTGTTTTAATTGATGCTTTCTGCCGCCGCACACTGTGCAATCTCAGCCCACAGCAGGAGGTGCGCGCCCTGTTTTCTTTAATAAACACGGCGCCCGCACTTTTTTTTTTTTTAATCTCTCATGCCTGGCTGCCCTTTCCATCTTTAGCATTTATGAGTTTTACAGCCTGATTCATCATTCTCCCGTTTTGCGAGCCCCTAATAGCGATTCATAAGGAATCGCTATTAAGGACTTGCAAAACGGGATTCATGTAGGAATTGCAAAAAAAATTGTGATTCCTACATGTTCCTTATTTGCGATGAATGGGGAGTTATTCCTTATTTGCGATTAGCAATTAGCTAATCGCAAATAAGGATGCGAATTCAAGGGTGCAGGGGTGTCCAAAGGACACCCTGTAGCACCCCTGAAATGTAATCTACATTGGTGTTGCGCACACACATGTCCAAAGGACATGTGTGTGTGTAACATGCAACTTAGAAAAATGCATTTCAATGCATTTTTCTAAGTTTTTGCTATTTACCACGAGGTCTGACCTCTCGGTAAATAGCGGCCCAAAATTGCAATTTCGCAATTTTAAAATGATTCATGAATAGCATTTAAGGAATCTCAAATAGAGATTCCTTAAATGCAATTCTTCGCAAATGTGCGAATTCTTTAATAGCGAATTTTGCATTTGGGATGATGAATCCCAAATGCAAAAATTGCACTCGCAAAAGGCAAGATTCTGAGAATCTTGCCCTTTGCAAGTGCAATTTAGCTTGATGAATCAGGCTGTAAGTAACTGTTTGCACCTTTTGGTATGTACTGGTGATCTTTCAGGGGAATTTTATCCGAGGCTCTTTACACAATGAGTCTTACAGATTGGACGGTTCTCAGAGGATAAAAGCCTGAGTCAGCCCTACAACGGCTGCACTTTTGACTCCAGGCTGTTGAGGGTGTCCGCAGTCGTATCTTGAAACAACCGATCCTTTCCCAAGGCACAATCCTCCTCAAATGTCTATTTTTCAGACAAGAGGAACACATTTCCGCCTTGCAAATATTGGCGCTGGTGACCGAGGCTTGTACTTACGGCTGCGCCGGCGATTCTTCATGGCTGGAAATTTGCAGTGTTTGTTTGCTCGCAGTTTTATGATTCTTCGTGGTGACTTGCTCTGCCTCTCTGATAACACAGCCGGCTCGCGCCTAAATCACCAAGTTTTTTACAGCTTTCCTTATGTTTTTTTTGGAGATGAGAACGCACTTCTACCCTTCACATGCTGAGGTAATTCTCTGCCCATTCCCTCTGGTCCGGCTCCAACGCGCCATCCATCACCCAAGATGAGAAATGGCATTTTCCGGGAGGGTGGTACAAATCACCCACTGAAATAACAGGAACAACCAAAGTTCAGCTCTATGTTCCATACAGTTTTACTAGGCGTTGCTAGTAAAGGCTCGCGAGTGGAATTGTAAGTGGTGAGTTTGTTTTCAAGGGTAACCTCTTGCCTTAATGCCGTTGATTTACTCGCATGTGCCGCGGTACATTCCCCATGGACGTCAATAATGGGCAGCCAGGCCCAGGGGCGTAGCTCCCAGTAGTGCAGCAGGTTCAGTTGCACCGGGGCACAGAGGTCTGAGGTGACCACTGAACCCTGATTATTTCTGTATTTTAAAATTCAAATATTTCACCAAGGTCTTTGAGCCTAAAGCATGTTCTGACTGGCATCTGCATCTCTAGCAGTGCACCTGAAACCATAGTAGACCTTCATTAGTAACTCCCCACATGTGAATCTGCAGGTTTTATAGACCAATTAACCAGGTGGCCCTAGAAAACTCTAAAATAGAGTGGTCTCTGGCTATTGATGTACGAGTGCAATGCCTTCAACCTCACTTTACTGCTCCGGTGGGCTGCGTGTGGGGGGTGGGGGGGATGTGTGGGTGTGTGGTTGGGGGAGGGGTAGCAAATGGGCTGATATTGTCCTCACAAACTGCACTGTTTCCAATTTGAGTTTGCTTCAGAACTTCTACAATCAATCCTCCCCTTTCTTCCTGGATTTCAAGTTCTAGTGCTCTGCCAAGAGAAAAGTAGGGTATGCCTGTGGCTCATAAGCCTTTAGCGTTCCTTGCAGAGCCCTTGGACTAAACCATTTCCCGCTGAAGGGCAATATTTCTCTCCATGTGTTCCCATACCTGGCGCGTCACACAGTTTGGTGCTTACTTTCCCTCCATATTAAAGACAAGCATTTGCAATGCAATAGGTCTTGCATTTACGCAAGTTTAAGCTATTGACATTGTAAATGACAATGCATTTGAAGAACTGTAATAACCCACTTACAGGGTCTCGGCGGCGGGGGAACCACCCAAATCTTCCATACCCTCCATATGTAGTAAAAGGAGACACAGGAGCCTTCGTCTGCAGGAGGAACCCAGATTTATTTCAATATCCCGGGCTATGGAACAGAGTCCAAAGCCAGTCAAAGACAAGACAGCGGAGGCTGCTACTTTACTCTGTAGCTTACAAGCCTTTTATACATTTCTCATACCATTCTTTTGGCTGTCAGTCCATTGTCCAATCAGGGCAGTGTTTGTAGTTGATAGCTTGATCAAGGCGATGCTTGTAGTTGGTGACCTGGTCAAGGCTTGGTACCCAGTGCATTGTCCACTCTATGCTTGTAGTTTGTGACCTGGTCATGGGCTTGGTACATAGAGCATTATCCACTCTGCTTTGATCAGGGCTCTTTCTTTCAGGTCATTGTTCAATTGCCTGATCAAAGCCTGGTCTTTCAAGTCATTTGTTTATGTACCCTGGTTAGAGTCCAGCAGTCAGACCATTGTCTAGATAACCTGATCACTGTGTCAAGGATGTTTTATTAGGCTGGGAGCAGGAGAGGAAAAATTAATCATTCACTCGGGTGATGGCCATGTGGCTTTCTGATGAACTGAAGAGAACAGGGGGTTGGGCGGGTGACAGTTCCTGGGCAGAAATGTAGGCCTGCAAAAATTGATTTTTGTCGTGCTGATAGAATTTTCCTCGTACATCAGGAAAAACGACCAGGTGGGTTCTGTGAAAGTTTGCCACAAGATGGCAATGCAAAAACCAATGGAGTCCTGTTGAAAATGATTGTTGATCGAAAAAGTCTTTTCCTCACATTGTATTTATATTTCAAAAATAAAAACAAATAAAAGGGATTGTCATTTACAATGCCAATAACTCAAACTCGTATAATTGCGAGACCTATTGCATTGCAAATGCTTGTTAACCACACCATAGCTTCTTTCCGCCTCCTTTTTTGGAGTCTCCTCCCCTCTGCTCCCTGTGCTGTTCCTCCCTCGTTTTCTCTCGTCCCCCAAGCATGCCTTTCGCCTTTCTCGGGGGCGTTGTCGTCTCTTTTTGAAACGTGCATTGTCACCATAACTACTTTTCTGCCTCCAGGCTTCATATGGTAAAACAAACACATAACCTTGCTGAGTCCTTCAGAACATTTCACAGGAAAACGTGCTTTACAAAGTTCTACTGCTGTACAAGAATTATATTGGAAAAACATGTCTGTGCCGTGAATCAAACACTACAATGTGTGTGGCGCAGAAAATATACCTTACCAGTATTGGAATTTGGAAAATTGTACTCTGGGAATCCTACAATGGGGGGGGGCGTGTTAAGGTCTGGCAGAGGAGGGGGGCAGGGTTCACACTGGACCGAACTTGAAAAGCAGAGTCTGACAGTCAACTTGTACATTTATTTAAACATCTGATGCAAAGAAATTGGCAACAAGGACATATGACAGTAAGTCTATTCTAGATTACTTAATTGGTCACAGAGAGGACCCATTTTAAAATATTTTGCCGGGTTAAGACACCTGCTGCAGAGATCATTGTGTGCCCAGCAATTTTGAGGGGATTGCAATAGTGGGAAAATAACTCTAATGGTTAACATAGTTCTTGGAGAGTCCCGTTCTTTTCCTAGTCACAGTTGTGACTCATAAAGTAAAATAGAGGGTTAATGTGCCTGCTGCAAAGCACTTTGTGTAACACGCAGATCACAGTTTGTATTTTGTCGATAGGTAAGTGGGCCACTGCTTTTAACTCTGAGCTTGTTTGGTTATTTCCAGTTCACAAGTTGCAAGCCTTCTAAAATAGCACAATGATCTATTTACCGGAATCCAGAAGCTGCATGCAAACTTTAAATCATGGGTTTAGATCCTTATTGGTTTTTTTCTCAACCTGTTGGTATTCTAAGATTGCAAAGAAGGGTTCCTTTTGAATGTAAAGTACTCTTGTTAGCACACACAACCACAATCACTGATTATGTTCTATATCCTTTCTGTTTCTCCTGTCCCTTCACTCTTAACAAATAATGTCTACAAGTATGGATGATGTGTGATTCCTAAACCTTATATCCAGCTGCAGGCGGCGTGGCTCATGTCAGGGGGCCCGTGTGGTGTGGACTGGCGAGGGAGGGGGGCGGGGGGGTCGCGCGGGGAGCAGGGGTTCACGCGGGGAGCAGGGGTTCAATAATAAAAAAAATAAAACCTATCCGGCCCGCGTCTTCATGAATCGGTCTGCTCCTACAGGAATAGGAAGCAGGCAGCAACCCTCTCCTCCCCAGCCAATCACAACGCTCCACCGCCCAGCCAGGGGCTGTAGGGGATTGCATGTTCTCCATGTAGGCTGCTATGCAGCCTGCATGGAGAAGTGCAGAGTGCTCATGACTGGCTTGGGCGGCCCGAGAGGGTCGACCAAACCAGTCATGCGTACTCAGGAGTGGGTAAACCAATGCTGCCTTGCCTAGGCAGCTCCGCCCACCCGCTTGCCCGCCCGCAATGCAGAAAGAAACATAAAATTCTAATAACCAAAGGTTATTACCATTTTATGTTTTGGTTTTCTTGCACTGCGAGAAAACAGTGGGCGATGCTCCTCCGCCTTAGTCGAGAAGCCGCCCCTGCTTTTAACCCTTCTTTCCTTATTTAACATTTCCAATACTTTAATATACACTCTTGTATGATTTTTCGTGCCCCTCTGTGTGATGTAAAATGCTCTGACACCTTACACTGGGGTCAGTAGCACTATAAATTAATTACATTAAAAAAAAAAAGTAGTTGCCCTTAAGATGAATATTTGTGTAATTACTTATGCTGACAGATACATCTTATATTCTTACAGTGTAAGCACATCTCTTGCATAAGGAGTTGAACAAAGTTAAAAGCCTTACTCAAATAGTTTCTCTAAAGTACTTGTGAAGTGATAACAAACTATGCACCTTTGTTTCCTTCCATTGCACTGGCGTCTACGTGTTCGGATCCAGATGGCGCACAGCCAGGATTATACTTGACCAAAAAGGTGACTGATGGCCTTTTTGATTTATTTATTAAAATGTTCAATTAAATAAAATCATGACAGTAAAAAAATAAAAAAAATAGAATTAGAACCCCACCCACCATTTCCACCCCCCCCCCCTTTCCCGGTGCCTCCTGCGAAGAAAAAAAAAAAACAAAATAAAAAACATTCCAACAGTCAATCTTATGTTGCGGGGACCTTTCAGCTTTCTATCCTGGTACTTAATTTTGATACGGCTGGGTTCCAGGCAGAGCACTTGAAGTGGCAAGTAGGCTCTTCTTTGCCCCTTAGTGTTTGAGGGAAGCCATTAGTTGATGCGTTGATCAACTCTAATTTTGAGAGCTTGAGGACAGACCTTTTTTTTTTTGTTCTATAGCACATAGAACTTGTCCAATTTGAAAAACTAATTTTGCCACTCTTGCAAGATGGTATGTTTTTGTTTCCGAGAAGCACCAATCTGATGCCTCCTTGCAAGTTCTGATACCTTGGGCTCTTAGGATGGGACGAAGAAGCCTCTGTCGTTCATTGATGAGTTTCGGACAGCAACACAGTAAGTGGAGCCAAGATTCCCGCTGGTAGTTACATAGGCGACATGAAACGGCTTCATCTGATCGTGCCCATGCTGGACTAAAATCCCAAATTCTGAGGACCGTTAGCCTCATGAACAGAATTTTCTTGCGGGCCTGGGCCCCTTGTGCTTCCGTTAGGTATGGTTGGACTGTCCACAGGATGTAAGATTCGTCCAATGCCTTTGTACAGTTGTTATTTCGGAGTGCAGTTAGATCCTTTTCATAAGAAATGGAGCGGACCTGCAGTCTCATGGTGTTCAACCAGGGCTTATGCGGGATTTCTGTTAGGGGAAGACTGTTTCAATCTATATTTAGTGTCTCTATTGCTTTGTCCAGCTTGGTGTGCCAGGGGGAAACCTCTTTGAAGATTGTTGCCAACTTGATGTTTTAGGGAGTTGTGGGATGCTTTAAGGACTCCGATGTAGAACTTTATTAAGTCTCCCTGGAGGGCCAGTTCCGGTTTGGCAAGCCCTTTCCAGCCGTAATATCGTATTTCTAGCATTACTGGGTGCTTGCAGCACGATCTTGTGGGCTTTGACTTGGGCTGCAGCTATGAGTTTGTCTAGACGTCCTGGAAATGCCAGGTGTCCATAGTTGATGGCTGGAATTAGTTTTGCCCTAAGGACTTTTAGCATGGGTTCGGCTGTGGGGCTGGTCAGGCATTGGCTCAATCGTTTTATTGAAAAAATTACTCTATTGATTTTCGCAGTTAGATGATTTGTGTGAGCTGCCGATGTTGCGCTCTCATTCAGCCAAACTCCGAGGTAGTTGTAGGCGGCGGTGGTCCCAATTTGCTGGTCTCCAATCTTCCAGACCGCTTGTTTTCTGTGCGGGTATCTGCCAAATATCATTATCTTTGTTTTACCTTGATTAACTGTCAGGTGATTTTCCTTGTTGTGCTTCCCCAGCTCTTTAAGGGCTCTTTGGAGACCTACCCTTGTGTGGTCTATCACTACGGTATCATCTGCGTACTGTAGGATTACCAGTCTCGCCTTGCCTAATCTCGGTGGAACTAAACTTGCCTCTTTCAGGGCTGCCCCATGTCTGCTGTATAAAGATTGAATAGAAAGGGGGCCAGGACGCAACCCTGCTTCAGTCCGTTGTCGGTTTCCACTTTTGTCGATAGAGCTGTGGGGCTTATCTTGACTTGTACCCAAGTCTCCTCGTGAAGGGACATGATGGCCGTTAGTAGCTTCGGAGGTGCCACCCAGGATGACAGGGCCTTTTAAATCATGCCTTTGTTTTGTGTCCAACTGATGTTAAAATAAGAAAGCCTCCTTCTACGTGTAGGTCACTGATCCTAGCGGAATGCAGACAATGTGCAAGTGCCACTCAATTATGTCTTGGTGTCAGAAAATGACACCAGGAGAAACGCAGCATGTTTCCCTGGGTTGGCCTGATCCCAGATCCAGGCCAAAGATAGCTGCTGGAACCAAGCCGGCAGGTTCTCCAACTTTCCAGCCCTGTATGTTATCAGAAAACTGGAAATATCTTAGCTTGGCCTTTATTTGTCTAGTCCGTTACTGGCTACTTGAGTGTCGCTTCTTCGAATCATTCATGAGGTGTCATACCAAGTGCAAGACTAGTGGTTTTTATGAGGCATGCTGGGCAAACAATGTGGCTGTGATGTTCTCCTCAGACTGGGACTGGCGGTGACCCTCTAATATTAATCATAAGTTGTATGACTGCTGTGTGGCACTGCATCACGTGCTATATTCTGACCACCCTGTTTAACTAATGCACAGTTCATACTGTTGCCTGTAGGTATTACTCTTGCACCTGCCGTACTTAAAATGGCCAGTAGGTGTCACGGTTATACCTGATTTTCTGACTCCTTGAGCACAGCAGATGTGCTGTGACTAGCCTTGGTGCACACACCACTATGTGGCCGCTAGTGCAACATTCTTAACTTTTAATGTTAGACATGTTTCGCTAGAATGAGGAATTCATATAGAATGTAGCAATCCTAAAATGCAAGGTTAAACTGGAAAAATGTGGTTTACATTGCTTTCTAAACTGTCAGCTGGTGGACTCAATGGAAGAATTAAAAGCCCCAAAACATCTTCATGGTATTCATTCGTCTTTACAACTCAGTTTTTTGATCGACGAGTCATGCATTTCACTAATAATTCTAATAATATAATAATAAATCCTATTTGTAAAGTGCAAACATATCACCCTTATTGGTTTCAAGGCGCTGGAGGCCGTCTGGGAGATTAAGTGAGCTATTGCCCAGAGTCACATGATGCTGAGCTGGCGCCGGCGATCGAACCACGAGCCCCGTGCTCTGGAGTCAGCCGCTATGGCTATCTCTGCTGTACATGGAGTAGCCAGTAGGTGTAATTGTTACACAAGTCACAACTTAAAGGACCACTGAGAGTTTAAATCATCATGCAGCCCCTGCCACCTGCAGAAATAAGGTAATAGGTACGTTTTTCTCCCAGTTTAACCCTACAGCAAGCACTAATCCCCGTTGTGACTGTTTTAGCTTCTCACTTGGGTCTACAATGGTGATCCCTGTGTTACCTTCCTACATAATTCAGGCCACCATGTGTTACAGCTATGTGTGCCAAGGTTTTCATGCTAGAGTTTCAGGTAACTCCAAATCATAGTTTCCATGTTGGAACTTTCAGGTAAGGTTGCATCTGTCTGTTCCAGTTTAAGATCTTGAAGAATCATCCCAGTGTCATTGCATCTATTACTGAGATCCAATGGATTTTGAAACCTGCCTGTTCATAGCAGCAGTACTACAGTGTGTATAGCTCTGCTACCTCTAAGCCTGGAGGATGTGGGTGGAACATCCAGAGCTTAGAACACCATTACTCGCGACATAAATGACATCAATACCTCTTTCAGGATACAATTGTGTTGAAAGTGTATTGATTACACAGGTTGGATTGGCTTCTGGGCTATCCAGGTAACAGTGTTGAGTATCAGTAAACACCCATCTTTAGAAAGCTTCTCCTGTCCTATTGGTAACCAAATTATAACCCTTTATAATGTTATCATTAACAGCTCATTAAATGTGATGGGGTTACCACTCTTCCTTCATCCAGCTCCTGGCAAGACAGAGTGAAACCAACGCAATCCTCCTCAGCTGCTCAGGATTCCAGTTGCCTCTTCAGATCACAACATCTCAGACCCTTCTGCAATGACTTTGATCTGAGGTAATCCCTTTTTTGCCTTGGACAGCCCTTGTAGTTCTACTGTTTGTTTGCAGATTTATATAGTGCGGCTTATCACCTGTGAGGGTATCCAGACGTCCATGGTCACGGAGCGATTAAGTGATTTGCCCAGAATCACAGGATGTTGCCCTGTTATTGAGACTCGAACCGAGTATGCAGCTCTGGCCACTGTGCCACACCCTCGTTTAGTGCTGTAAAGCTTTAGGATCGCCCTTGAACTCCAGCAAGCCTTGGGGATAGCACCCTGCAACAGTAGCGGCCCGTGAGTTTACAGAGTAGCGGGGGGAGATAGAGAACAGGGGGGTCCAAATAAAAAATCCATTAAAACACTTACATGCTTGCCGCATCGCACTCCTTGCTTCTCCAGGCACTAGCTGCAAGATGCACTGTGGCCAATCCTAATGCTGCTTTCATGCTGCTGAAAGCAGCGTCCGGATTGGCTTGAGCGCCAATGATTTGCCCTCCCACACAGACTGGCAACCTGTGCCTGCTCTCTCCAACCAAGCAATGCAGCTGGGGTTGGAGAGAGCTTCACTGCGCATGTGGGTTTGGCCGGCCAAACTCACATGCGCAGTGAATGCAGTGCCCCACACCCCCCTCCAGCCTGTCATCACCCTGGCCCCACCCACAAGCCTCGTCTCTGATAGAAAAATAAAACGATAATAAACAAGAGTTTATCATCTTATTTATTTTTCATTTTTTCGGCTGCTGGCAGGTGTGGCGACGCTTCTCCGCCATAGCTGCTGCCCTGCAAAATAGTTCAGGCTTACCACCGGTGCCAACTTCAGTGCCAGCTCCTTTCTTACCAGGTACATCCAGCCCTCCTCCAAGGCTTCCTGAAGACTGACCATTCCAACTTCGGACTAGATGAACGCCAGCCAATCATGGCTCGAGCCCGGCTTGGACTGAATGTCTGGCTCTGACCTTTTTGTCTCCCTCTTGCACTAAAGGAAAGACTAGATGCATGAAAACTGAGCACATGTGTGTGAGCTGTGTGCCTGCAGCAAGGCTGGGCTGCAGTCTGCATGTGCCACACTTTATAGATGATTAATCACTGTAATTGCCATTATAATTGAGGTGCTAACACTGTAATCTTAGCCGTTTATTACTTCAAGGGAAGGCAGTGGGATTAAAAATGAAAAGAATCCCGTCCTCCCTTACACTTACATTTGTATTTTTTATTTCAAGGAAGGGATTTTGATATTTTATGCATGTTGGATTGAATGAATATGTGGCATCTGTCTTTATCGAACATAATATCCTATTTTATGTCACAATTTAACGAAGAGCGTTACTTCCCAGCTTCACCAAATTGTGTTAAGCCACACAAATCATTTTACTTCACTCTGCCTCATTTTATTTTAACTGGCATGTCGTCATTGGCATTGCGTAGTAATACCCGCGTTGTAATGGCATGCGTGGTTTTAGTATGCGATGTAATGACATACAACCGTATTCAATTCACACAGACAACCCTATATGCCCATGGAGACTAAGTTATGTATCGATTTCCAAACACGCGGCCTCTGATATTGAGAAAAGAGGTTTTTGCTGTTTCATTTTTCCGGTGATTGATGGTCTGTGATGGAACTGACATGTCTAACATACAGGTATGATTTTCTCTGCTTACCTTTGAGCGGCATAATAGTTAATGTCCCAAATGAGCCCCAGGGGGCGCTTGTTTGATTACATATGTCATTTAAATTTAACGTCAGAGCTCATAAATGTGATCGAAATTCAATTCAGGGTCTTATCGATATAAAAACCTCACTTTAGACGGTTTAACCCCTTCCGCGCTAATGACAAAGCCAGCTCGTCATGGGCGTTACCTGCACTACGCGGATGACGAGCTGGCTTTGTCACAAACCGCGTGATTTTGAAAAATCAGCGCACAGCGGGAAAACCCGCTAGCGCGCATGCGGTTAAGGGATAATAATGTTGCTCCAAGTACACCAACAATAATGGGATGCCTATGTACAGTGCACGCGACAAACTGTTGTGTCAAGGATCACTCAAGTTAGGGTGTTGGAGGTAGGGCAACCTCCTATTGTATTGTAATTACATATATATAGCGTTTGCTACCGCTGATGGGGTGTTGAAGTGCTTTTTCGATTGCAAAACGATTACCTTTAACAGAAGTCAACGCAGTGGTGTGATCTAATGCGCTATAGTGAAATGTACACTTTCAAGAAATAACCTATTTCAAATCTTAAAGATTTTTCATCATATGTCTGCTTCTTTGGTGGGTCCTATACATCCCAGATCTTTTGATGACTCGGCTTGTGCGCTGGTTCTTAGCGTGAAGCCAACTAGCTGGCTCCCTCGATCTCAGCTCTTAGTATGAATTTCCAGGGTTCTGCACCCCTACTTCCAAGAAATGTAACCCATCTGGTGCATGGTTCCCACTAAGTTGTCTACTCTGGAAACCAGAGTAATGAGGACAGGTTCCTCCATCAATTTCTGCATAGTGTGCATAATCCTTCTGAGCAGCTCGAAAGCAGCAAACAACTTAGTCACACCCCATTCCTTACACAGGATGCCTGATTTCTGACCTCATCCTGTCACAGTGGCTGGTTAGAGCATCTCTCTTAGATTGTGGTCGGTCTAGTTTACGCAATTTCCTGATCTCGTGGACATTTGGGACTATAATAAGGGATTTACTCTATGCCAGAGGAAAGAATGGCAACCTGCCTTATAAATTCAGGTCTCACCTGATGTAGGTCTGGATCAAACCGTACATTCTTTATAATTCACCTCAACCAGATCTTGCACACGGTAGCATTTGTGATTCATCAATGCTGGAAAAAATACAATATTGCACCGATTGCCAACACCTTTTGACACCTGCCTGATCATAGCGACCGCACTACAGAGTGCAGTTTGCTGTTGGCTTGCCTTCCTCGTTGTTCTGGGGCTAAGCAACCATGTGCCTTTGGTTCACGGGCCATTTCTTCTCTCTTCCATTGATCCGTGCCTTCGGTTCATGGTCCAGTTCTTCTCTCTTCCATTGATCTGTCCTCTGCCTTTCAGAGGGCAGGCCTTTCTGTGTTACCTAGATGTGTTAGCGCCTCGCCACCTGTTTGCTCAGTCACTTGTCCTATATTTGCTTGTGGTTTTTGATAACGGAGCAGGCTTTGAGGTTTGGCGGGCTTGATTTGCATTGAGGAGCGGTCTCCATCGGATGAGCTTGGGTGCAGGGAATGAACACATCTGCTCAGTCCTCTGTTGCCAGGCCTTGGCAAGAGCTGTAACCTCCACGGTGGCCAGTATCGGGCATGGGCTGCTTACCAGGGCCTCCCACTCAGTCCACCAGTATGGCGCCCCGCACCCGTGCCACTCAGCGGTACACCCCTTGCGGATCCAATGGAAAGAAAGGTGTCTCTTTGCAATTGGGCCCTCGGGAGGTGGCCCCCTTCCGAGGGCTGCACAAGGATGGTGCGGCCTAGGGGAAGGGAACGCCAGTGCTTAATTTGTTTAAAAATAATATTAATAAGTGCCATGGCCCTCATCAGCTCGCACCACCCATTGCCCTTCCAGGGAAGCTAATGGCATTAGCAACACCAGGGCCGGACTGGCCGTAGCGGGCACCGGGCATTTCCCCGGTGGGCCGCTAGGTTCGGGGACGATTTTGGGCCCCAGGGGGCCGTTTTTGTTACAGGGCCGTTTTTGCAGCGTCGGCCCCTGTAACAAAATCGGCCGAAACCCGCCCCGGCAAACAACTCGGCCACTCCCAGGGGGGCCGGCCGAGCTCTCTGGCAGGGCCAGTTTTGGTCCCCAGTCCGGCCCTGAGCAACACAACAACTAACCATCACACTCCTGGAGGTGTGACAATACAGACTATTCCAAGCACCCAAAGCTATAAGAGCGGCTTGGTCGGCATGTATTAGTCATTTTTTATGTATACTGAACTAATAAACAACCGTGGTTGTTCTCATCTCCAAAACATACACACAGTGCAGCCATGTGGCAGGCTGTCATATGTGCCGTTGTTGACAATTAAGTGCCGGTGCTGAGCACTGTAACCCACTGGGTCAAATTAAGCACGGAGGGGGTTGGGCTCCTCTCATCCCAGTTGCAAGGAGACTCATTTTACAGGCCTCCTGCCCAGCAGCCCATTCACAGGCACTGGTGACTCCCACTGTCCAGCAGTTTAGCTTCCTCACAGTTTTAACCATCCGCCTACAAGCATTTCTCACACCTTCAGCCCTATATGAGCTATAAAAGAGGTGCTGCGGCCCAAGATGGGTCTGCACAAAGCAGCTTCTAGAGTCCTGAATGTGTCACGTATGCAAATTATAGGGGCCTCGCACATTCTCTGTCTGCTTCGGGCCCCAAAAATCCTAGAAACGTCCCTGACCTCCAGTGCCGCACCACATAGCCTTTGCAACTTACCTCTAGCATTTTGACAGTCACAGCAGTTCAGCTGTGTCCACATCTACGTCTATATTTTAGAGACTGCAGACACAGTCGGCACTCATTTTTGGGAACGGGAGCTTGTTTTTCATCATCAAATTTTGACTTTGAGCTCGAGAAAGAAAGACAGAAAAGAGAGAAAGAAGCAGGAAGAGAAAGATAGGAAAGCTGTGACAAATGTGAACAGGATAAAAAATAACCTGAAAGAGTAAAAGAAAAGGCTGGAAGTTCAGGGTGGTGGAAGAGGAATGAGGTACAATCAGGACTAGATACCCATGGCATTCTGCAACCCCATCATTCAGCAGCATCGGCAACAGGCTTCTGAGAAATAAATTGGGCCCTTCACCTTTTTATTTATTTTACAAATGAATCACAATATGCAAAGATTCTATCCTCCATTTGGACGGGGTTTGTCTTCATGTATATTTTTGCCATGAAGTTTGACCTTTTTGTTGTTCCATATTTCCAATTCGCCAGACGATTTATTAGTCTCTCCATCTGTAGTTAAATTGATCCTTTTTAGGGCTCAGGCCTCCGCCTCCACGAAGTGGGGAGCGGAGCTTCCCGAGGACTTATGCGTTCAAAAAAACAGAAGAATTCAGAAAGGGCTCCGGCACATTCCTTAGTTTTTTCTGTCATGTGCGTAGTAATTCGTCTTCGCTGTGCTGTGTATTTAGTAGCGTTGACGTGATAGGCTGTATGTAATGTACGCGTGCCCGATTTGGCATATTCTGTGCGCGAACGAGCACGGCAGAGTGATTAATCTTAATTAGGAGCTGTCAGAGTGCCCGTGTAATGCAATCCAGATGGTGCGAGCGCGTTCACCATTGCATTGCATGTATCATGCGCGCGTTTAACATTTACCTTTCTCGCACGGCAGTTCATTCAGGTTTACTCGGCTAATTTCAATGTTTGAATAGCTGAAATGCTTTTACTGAAATTTAAAATGTTTGTTTGGAATAAAAGGTTTACAGTTTTCAGCTAGCTTGCACCTCCTGCGTAGTGCAGAGTGGTAGTGCGTAGTGCAGAGTGGTAGTGCGTAGTGCAGAGTGGTAGTGCGTAGTGCAGAGTGGTAGTGCGTAGTGCAGAGTGGTAGTGCGTAGTGCAGAGTGGTAGTGCGTAGTGCAGAGTGGTAGTGCAGATTGGTAGTGCGTAGTGCAGAGTGGTAGTGCGTAGTGCAGAGTGGTAGTGCGTAGTGCAGAGTGGTAGTGCGTAGTGCAGAGTGGTAGTGCGTAGTGCAGAGTGGTAGTGCGTAGTGCAGAGTGGTAGTGCGTAGTGGTAGTGCATAGTGCAGAGTGGTAGTGCAGAGTGGTAGTGCGTAGTGCAGAGTGGTAGTGCGTAGTGCAGAGTGGTAGTGCGTAGTGCAGAGTGGTAGTGCGTAGTGCAGAGTGGTAGTGCGTAGTGCAGAGTGGTAGTGCAGAGTGGTAGTGCAGAGTGCAGAGTGGTAGTGCAGAGTGCAGAGTGGTAGTGCGTAGTGCAGAGTGGTAGTGCAGAGTGCAGTTTGAGAGTGCAGAGTGGTAGTGCAGAGTGGTAGTGCAGAGTGCAGAGTGGTAGTGCAGAGTGCAGAGTGGTAGTGCAGAGTGCAGAGTGGTAGTGCAGAGTGCAGAGTGGTAGTGCGTAGTGCAGAGTGGTAGTGCGTAGTGCAGAGTGGTAGTGCATAGTGCAGAGTGCAGTTTGAGAGTGCAGAGTGGTAGTGCGTAGTGCAGAGTGGTAGTGCGTAGTGCAGAGTGGTAGTGCGTAGTGCAGAGTGGAAGTGCAGAGTGCAGTTTGAGAGTGCAGAGTGGTAGTGCAGAGTGCAGAGTGGTAGTGCAGAGTGCAGTTTGAGAGTGCAGAGTGGTAGTGCAGAGTGCAGAGTGGTAGTGCAGAGTGGTAGTGCCTAGTGCAGAGTGGTAGTGCCTAGTGCAGAGTGGTAGTGCCTAGTGCAGAGTGGTAGTGCCTAGTGCAGAGTGGTAGTGCGTAGTGCAGAGTGGTAGTGCGTAGTGCAGAGTGGTAGTGCATAGTGCAGAGTGCAGTTTGAGAGTGCAGAGTGGTAGTGCGTAGTGCAGAGTGGTAGTGCGTAGTGCAGAGTGGTAGTGCGTAGTGCAGAGTGGAAGTGCAGAGTGCAGTTTGAGAGTGCAGAGTGGTAGTGCAGAGTGCAGAGTGGTAGTGCAGAGTGCAGTTTGAGAGTGCAGAGTGGTAGTGCAGAGTGCAGAGTGGTAGTGCCTAGTGCAGAGTGGTAGTGCCTAGTGCAGAGTGGTAGTGCCTAGTGCAGAGTGGTAGTGCCTAGTGCAGAGTGGTAGTGCAGAGTGGTAGTGCAGAGTGGTAGTGCGTAGTGCAGAGTGGTAGTGCGTAGTGCAGAGTGGTAGTGCGTAGTGCAGAGTGGTAGTGCGTAGTGCAGAGTGGTAGTGCGTAGTGCAGAGTGGTAGTGCGTAGTGCAGAGTGGTAGTGCGTAGTGCAGAGTGGTAGTGCGTAGTGGTAGTGCAGACACTCCTTCACACATGACGAAAACACATTGCCATTTACAATGCCATTAGTTCAAAATTCAATAAATCTGAGCCACCACCACCAGTACTAACACTACCAGTACCACCACCACCACCAGTACTACCACCATCAGTACTACCAGTACTACCACCACCAGTACTATTACTACTACAGCCACCAGTACCACCACTACTACAGCCACCAGTACTACCACTACCACCACCAACAGTACTACCACCACCACCAGTACTACCAGTACCAGTACTGCTACAACCAGTACCACTACCACCACCAGTACTACCACCACCAGTACCACCACCAGCAGTACTACCACTACCAGTATTACGGGCAGCAGTACCACCACCACCACCAATGCTACTGCTACCAGTACTACCACCACCACCAGTACTCCCGCTACCAGTACCACCACCACCAGTACCACCACTACTACCACCAGCAGTACTACCACCAACAGTACTACCACTACCAGTACCACCACCTCCAGTACTACCACTACTACCAGTACCACCACCGTCAGTACTACCAGTACCACCACCACCAGTACTACCACTACCACCAACACCACCAGTACTACCAGTACTACCACCACCAGTACTACCACTACTACAGCCACCAGTACTACCACTACAACAGCCACCAGTACTACCACTACCACCACCAACAGTACTACCACCACCACCAGTACTACCAGTAGCAGTACTACCACAACCAGTACCACTACCACCACCAGTACCACCACCACCAGTACTACCACTACCAGTATTACGGGCAGCAGTACCACCACCACCAATGCTACTGCTACCAGTACCACCACCACCAGTACTCCCGCTACCAGTACCACCACCACCAGTACCACCACTACCAGTACTACCACCACCAGTACTACCACCAACAGTACTACCATTACCAGTACCACCACCTCCAGTACTACCACTACAACCACTACCAGTACCACCACCAGTACTACCAGTACCACCACCACCAGTACTACCACTACCAGTACCACCACCACTAGTACTACCACTACCAGTACCACCACCATCACCAGTACTACCACCATCAGTACTACCAGTACTACCACCACCAGTACTACCACTACTACAGCCACCAGTACTACCACTACTACAGCCACCAGTACTACCACTACCAGCACCAACAGTACTAACACCACCGCCAGTACTACCAGTACCACCACCACCAGTACTACCACTACCACCACCACCACATTAACACACTCCAGTATTACGGGCAGCAGTACCACCACCACCAATGCTACTGCTACCAGTACCACCACCACCAGTACTCCAGCTACCAGTACCACCACCACCACCAGTACCCCCACTACCAGTACTACCACCACCAGTACTACCACCAAAAGTACTACCATTACCAGTACCACCACCTCCAGTACTACCACTACTACCACTACCAGTACCACCACCAGTACTACCAGTACCACCACCACCAGTACTACCACTACCACCACCACCAGTACTACCACTACCAGCACCACCACCATCACCAGTACTACCACCATCAGTACTACCAGTACTACCACCACCAGTACTAGCACTACTACAGCCACCAGTACTACCACTACTACAGCCACCACTACTACCACTACCACCACCAACAGTACTAACACCACCGCCAGTACTACCAGTACCACCACCACCAGTACTACCACTACCACCACCACCACATTAACACACTCCATAACACTTAGCAAAAATACATTACCATTTACAATGCCATTAGCTCAAACTCAAATAAATCCGAGCCCGATTGCATTTCTAATGCTTGTTCTAATCTGTATCTAAGATTATTTTAGAAATCTACAATAGGGGGACCCAGTCCTTGATTTATTTTGTTCTTCCTTGCCTGGGAGATGACAGGTAGGTGAGATTATGCATTGAATTGACATTGTTAACTTAAATTGAAAGGGCGTTATAGAATGCAACAGCACACAATCTCTTATTTCTCGGTGCTTTAGCAGTTCTGTAAGCATCAAAACCTCAAGGGAGGAAGACTGCAGACTCAGTCATTCAGAAATATGGGTCTATAATGCTTTTGTAAACGTCGGCATGGAGGGGGACTGCCAAAGTGAGACCTGTGAACTGTTCCACAGTCTGAAAACCTCCAACCTCCCTCATCATCCTGGCCCCCTGATATAACTCCATAAAAAATGTGTTGTCCAGGGATTTTAATTTTTGATTTGCGTTTTTGGATCATTGGAGAAGTAATTTAGCTTGGGTAGACATTGCTGATCTGTCGTAGTGATGATGTAATATTTCAGGAACCATGAGACCTGTATACTTCTTTTTGGTTACCAAAGTAGAGAGGGAGGCAGAGGTAGAGGCTAGGTTTAGCCTCCTGACAGTTACACAGTTAGACAAAAATCGAGTATATTGAAGAAAACCTGCCCTTAGGGAATTAGATAGGATACAGCAAGAATTTGTTGTTATCCCTAGTCTGTGGCATGCTTTATCACTGGGGTTTTTCTCAATTCTCTACAGATTGAGGCATGCTGTGACTTGCGAATCATGTAGGAGCACTTTTTGTAGACTATGTGTAGTGCAGTGATGTGGAGTGGAAAGTGAATGAAAATCTAAAAATACCGAACTAGTTGGCCACTCTTTTATTCCCACCCCTAGTTGGTATGGTTAAAAATCAGGGGTCGTTTACTGAGAAGAAACCTGACCTTAATGAGTCTGGTTGTCTCAGTAATGTGTTTTTGTCAACATGTTTCGAGCTTTTCCCCTAATAGCGCTTCATCAGGACTCCACGGGGTCCAGCCCCATGTGTACCACTCCTAGTGAATACTGTAATAAGGACAGAAACCATGCACACCTAATGTGCACTGTATACATATGGTTCTAGTGATTAATCGGTCTGTATTTAAAAAGCAAAAAGATGTATTAAAAACAGGGACCTGTCAGCGGTGCTGGCAGGTTTCAATAGCATGATAGTGCATGCAACTATCAAAATATTGCACCCGTATATTGTGGGTGCTCATATGGTCTCTCCTATGTGCTCATATAGTGTGTCATGAGCGTGCCACACAATGTAATGGGTGACACCATTCGTACAATAGAACTCGTAAAACAAGACACCACGTGACAGTACGACAAAAACATAGAAGAGATAATCCATGTGACGTACTTCTGTAGATGCTATATTATAGCATTGTGGTCAAAGCAAGCCAGGGATAGAGGGACTTGTAGTCACAATCTAAACAAGCATTAGAAATGCAATAGGTCTCGGATTTATTTGAGTTAGAGCTAATGGCATTGTAAATGGCAATGTCTTTTAGCCATGTGTTATGGAGTGTATGCATGTGGTGTGTAGTGGAATTATGTGGGTTGGATTGGAATTGTAGCAATGGTGGCATGCTGCGCTTTAGTTGAATATGTTTAAAAGTAAAGTGCACCATACTGCGAGTGCCTCAATAGTTAATTGTGGATGCGTTAACAATTGATGTGTGCACTGATGGCTAGTGGGGTGTGTGCCTGTAGAAATTGTGCACTGATGGCTAGTGGTGTGTGTGCTTGGTGGAAGCGTGCACTGCCGGCTGGAGGTGTGTGCTTGGTGGAAGCGTGCACTGATGGCTGGTGGTGTGTGTACCTGGTAAAAGCGTGCACGGATGGCTGGAGGTGTGTGTGCCTGGTGAAAGCGTGCACTAATGTCTGGTGTTGTGTTCCTGGTTGAAGCCTGCACTGACAGCTGATGGTGTTTGTGCCCTGTGAAAGCGTGCACTGACGGCTGGTGGTGTTTGTGCCCGGTGAAAATGTGCAGTGATGGCTGGTGGTGTGTGTGTGTGGTTGCGTGTGTGGTGGTGAGTGTGTGGTGGTGTGTGGGGTGGTGAGAGTGGTGTGTGTGTGTGTGTGTGGTCTTATGTGTGTGGTCTTATGTGTGTGGTCTTATGTGAGTGGTCTCATTCTGCACTCACTCTACACACACTCACACTCTGCATCACTCACTCACACTCTGCTACTCTCACTCTGCACACACTCTCACTCTGCACACACTCTCACTCTGCACACTCTCACTGTGCACACTCTCACTGTGCACACTCTCACTGTGCACACACTCACTGTGCACACACTCACTCTGCAGGACTCACTCTCACTCTGCAGCACTCACTCTCACTCTGCACTCCCTCTCACTCACTCTGCTCTCACTCTCACTCACTCCCTCTGCACTCATTCTCACTCACTCTGCACTCATTCTCACTCACTCTGCACTCATTCTCACTCACTCTGCACTCACTCTCACTCACTCTGCACACACTCTCACTCTGCACACACTCTCACTCTGCACACACTCTCACTCTGCACACACTCTCACTCTGCACTCACTCTCACTCACTCTGCACACACTCTCACTGTGCACACTCTCACTGTGCACGCACTCACTGTGCACACACTCACTTTGCAGCACTCACTCTCACTCTGCTGCACTCACTCTCACTCTGCTGCACTCACTCTCACTCTGCTGCACTCACTCTCACTCTGCACTCACTCTCACTCTGCACTCACTCTCACTCTGCACTCACTCTCACTCTGCACTCACTCTCACTCTGCACTCACTCTCACTCTGCACTCACTCTCACTCTGCACACACTCTCACTCTGCACTCACTCTGCACTCACTCTGCACTCACTCTGCACTCACTCTGCACTCACTCTGCACTCACTCTGCACTCACTCTGCACTCACTCTGCACTCACTCTGCACTCACTCTGCACTCACTCTGCACTCACTCTACACTCTGCAGCACTCACTCTCACTCTGAACGCACTCTCACTCTGCACACACACTCACTCTCGGCAAACTAATCAATGAGGCATGAACTGCTATCTTCAGCGAGAGAAATGAAAAATAAACCAGAGATAATCCCCTCAATTAAAAGGTTATTCTCTGCAATAAAAGCTATTTTGTTAATTTATTTACTTACTGCTGTGGTGAGATAAAGAGAGGGAACAATTAGAGAATTCCAGTAGAAAGGATTTGAAAGGGCAGTGACGACTTAACATTTTATGCTGTTTGATTGACAATGTACTTTAGCGCAATGGAGAAGTACTCCAGCATTCTGAAAGGAGAGGTATTCCATTTCGCATTAGTGCTACCAGTTAAACAATAGAGGATTAAAAAGAGCACGCTCCCAAAATTGGTTTTTGTCTAATTAAAATTTCACCTCTTCATCATAATTAATTTGCTCTTCTCTAAGCACTGCATGAAAGTACTGACGGATACAAGGCCTACCAATCTAAACCGGAGACCTTCTTAAGAGGAATGCACAATGATGTTGTGCCCATACAAAATACTTCATCTATTTTGTATTTTCATATATCACTCTGCCACACGCATCACACCAAATATTTACCTTTGCTGGTTCACTCTGTATTACTGTCAGGTTTTAATTTCCGGTTCTGAAATAAGACTTGTTTCTTCGGCCGCCGACGTTACAAACGCTCTCGCCTGCTTCCTTCGATCACAGGCGCGAGCTCCTGCTAATTTAATGACGTGACTCATTCAAAAGAGCAAATCCAACATCCTTGAAATAGCCGCACAGCAAAGATGAAATCATATGTCTGCAAATACGATAGGGGGCTACCAGGGAGATTTTTTTTGGTGATACTGTATGTATAATTGAGCGAGCAAAATAGTATTTAGACCTCACGAAGAGCGAAATTAATTTCATCATGAGCGGCATATTTGAATGGAGCTTATACCTGCACGCGAACCATGTGCTTATCTGTACGGTAAAAAAAATAATATCCATAGACGATACCGCAGCCGCGACGGCCGCGATAATTGACGAAAAAAGCCTGCAGTGGTGCGCGCACGCGCGCCACTGCGAGCATATGTTTTGAATTATCTCGGCTGTCAAGCCGCGATAATTCAAAACATACGGCCTTCTGTGCGCGTAACAGACACCAATGGGCCATAGGCGGAGCTACTCGACCGCCTATGGCCTATTGCGTGCTCTGTTCCAAAAGCACACGCATGCGAAGGCCAATTGCAATGCAGCTGGCAAAAAAAAAAAAAACGAAAATGCACGAGCAGCCTGGAATTTGTTAGGTATGTTTTCGGCAGCCTTGAGAAAAGGACTCTTAGGCCACGCCCACTGCTGACACAGTGTGGCGTAGGCCCGAGCCCTAAAAGGGGGGGGGCTATTTATCATGTACTCCAGTTGCTGCTTAACAGGTGGGTAACGTACTCCATCTGTAGGAAAAAAGAAGCCTCTGCCACTGGTACAGTAACCTACTTCTCTCCCTGAAGACCGCATACGAACTGGTGCATGGGCCGGTTCCGTTTATAAAAAGCCCTTTTCTAACCATGCGGTGGGAAAAAAATGCCCTGTCATTCTGCTTCGTAGTACTAGACTGCTCGGTTAGTTCAAAATGGCCGCCATTGCCGGAGTAATGGCAGTGCCATGTTGGAAGAATTCCCGTCCTGAAAAGCATTTAGTTACTGGAAATGTATGAGCAAAGGAGTTGATTTTAAAATGTTTCACATAATTCAGAATGGAATCAAGCGATATGTATACAAATACATTGGGAAATACACAGGTATAGTGTTTCGTTGTTTCCCTACTTCATTTTTGGTGTCAAAACATAGGTTTTGGGGGTCAGGTATTCTTATAGAGACATAAAATTACTCCCCAGATCAACTCTTCTGTCATTTTCGAAAATGATGGCTTTAATAGAGGAAGAAGAGACCTGAATAGAACGGAAACGAATAATAATGTTTTTTAATCCTTTTATGTATACACCAAAACATGTTTATGATCTGAATATGAAAGAAAAGAATGTTTATTGCTCCTGTTTTAGACACATTTTCATAGTTCACTTTGTTTTGGCATTCGCTGATGGTACATCTGCAGAATATTGAACATTTGAGAAGAGCATATCGACAGCGACATCTTTTTGTAGCACAGGTTTGGCAGGTACATGTACTTGGAAGATCTGTGGGTAGAGGCTTCAGACAGTTTGTAGGTTTTAGCACCCCATCAATATTTTCCTACCCAAATTCACACGGGTCTTTCTCTACATATGCATGATCCAAAACATTTACACATCTTCTGATCAAGTAGAACGCTCTTTTAATGTGTCCACGCACAGAATATGATGCCAGTAGAAGGTCACTTAGCCAGACTGTTCTCTTGAACTTGCTGTACTGAAGATCGTCAAATGTGTGACAGTCAGAACTTGTTTTCCACACACGCCCAAGGTATTTATCTACGTCTTCAAAGTCACATGCTTCTTCTATCTCAGCAAATCCTTGTGTAGAGATCACAGTAAAGAGACTTGAAGAAATTGGTTCTGTACTGGTATGGGGTAACCTGCTTCATACACATTTTGGAGGCAGTTCTTTTGCTAGGAACTCGTGTTTTTGGGCTCATTTATTGAGCACAGGGCTGTCTTTCTTAACTATCTCTTGGCCTCTGTCTTTCAATTCACTTATGCCCAATATTTTCTGTCCTTCGCCTTCCCCTGATCACTTTCTTTAGGGGTATGAGGGCCAATAGAGAAAGGAGATGGCCCCATAGCTGTCCTGCGGTGCTCCCGAGTTTCCCCGTCTCTGTGAAGCTCTTACAGCACTTATTGAGTGGCAAAAGACTTATTGGGGTCATGTCGATAGTTGACCCAAACAGCCACTACGCCCATTGCTTTTCCTTTGCTTTGTTTTCTCACTCTTATTTTCTTACTTCCTATTCAATTGTTTTATTTGTTTTAGCCTGTCCATCTAGTCCTTGTCCCTCTGATGGAGTATAGCCTGTTTACTATCTCTCTGACTGCACCTTTTATCCTTCTACAAGTGTCTGCATTTCTGTAACTTTTCTTTCGTTGTCTGAAAGCACTCCACGAGTGTGCACACACTTCACCCGCCCTCTCCGTTTTTCCTCTTCTCCCAGCAAATTTTTTTTTACAACTTCATAAAAGTTCTACTTTCAATGCTTTTTTTCTTTGAGACTCTCTTAGTGCGTTTACAGTTTTATACAGATTTTCCCTTCCACGTGCTCTCCCTTGAACTATCAGTTTTAAAGGATTTTATTTAGGCCTTTCCTGTACTTTTACACGGACAGTTACATTTCTTACTTTTAACACTATCATGGATTTAAAAATGTAAACCACGCTTTTCTTAAGCATTCCATGAGTGCATGCTCTTCTCTACTATAAAGCATGTTCATCCACTTCTCTCCGCTCATTTCTTTTCATAACATTATAACAATTCTGTTTTCCACAACTTTGTCCTACAAGCCGCTCTTATGTACACTTTCACGCAGTTTTGAGCTGCTCTCCTGTGTGCTATAACTCAACGCTGAACTGTCTTGTTCCGCACCTACTCCGCGTTGCTCTTTCTTCATTTGCTTCTCTCCCCACGCGCTCCATGTTGATTCCCCCACTAAAGTCCTCCACTTTGCTTCCTCCCACACATCTGTGTTGCTTCCGCCTGCCCTCCTTGTTGTGTCCCACTACCCTCCTGTTGCTTCCCCGCCCTCTGTAATTCCTCCCTCCGTGTTGCCTCGCCTACCTGCATTCTCTCTGACTCAGCTCCCTCCATTTGAGCTCTTTCCTTCAACGGCTGACATTCAATCTGACTTTTTTGGGGTTTTTGTTTACCGATACAACTCAGATCTGTAAACCAAAAACTCCCACTTGTGTCCTTTTGTATGCATTTGCATGCTTGGTGCGCCCACCTACAAAAGGACACGCTCAGCCATGTAGGCTTTTCTCTCCGTCTATTAGCCATACTACGCAACATCTGGGCTGCTGTGTAGCATGGCTATAGACCTTGTCAAATCCAAACCTATTGACTTTACCAGTGCTTGTTTTATGTGTTCTGGGACTAATAGTCCAATTTCTCCCATTGTAAAATGTCTGATTGCAGAATAAATGTCCTGTACGTTATGAGTCACGCATGGAATGGACCAACTAAAGAGCTCCTAGAAGTCCAAAACAGCCCTGCAGTTGGGAGGGTCAGAAGGTCATAGGAGGGAGAGAAAAAACATACAGTTAAAATGAAAAGTATAATGGAAGCGATGAGATTCAGTGATGGGAAATAAGACATTCCAAACCTACCAAGTCCATAAAAGAGCATAAACAGATGATATACTACACATTGGCAAGCAAAGAATGATACGCGCTCAGTGCAAAAAAAATCAGTTAGTCAAACATTGGCCACATGACGGTGTCAGCCAATGAAGGTTGCTTCATTGTTGCACATGGACACTGAAACACTCCTACCTGCAGTAGACTCCCTCCAGGCCTATGAGAGGTCAGAAGACCATCTTGGCTCCTCCTTCAGGCACGTCTATCATTTTTGTTTGGCGTACAGCGGTCTACAACTGGCCACTCGTCCTTTAAACACCCAGCGCCTTGAAACTAAGCAATTACTAGCACTAAAGCCATAATACAGCTCATCACATGGCGTCAGCAGCTGTGAGAGACTGACTAGGATGCGCTTTGATGTGCCTTTGCTTTCTCAGGCGCCCTATCTTATGCATTGTGCAAGTGATGACTGAAGTCGCTTGCAAAGTTACCCAACAAGGCAAGCATCCGGCTGAATCTGATCGATGTCCTTCATTAGAATGGGTGAAGTTGGCAGTTAGGGGAGCTACACACATTTATGGAGCAATTTAAAATAAAATGTATACCAGATTTGTTTGCTCTTAATGCAAGTAGTAGGTTGTGGCGGGACAATAGATGGGTAGCAGGGCTTAATTTTTAAATTAATTAGTACTGGGCCGAAACTTTTGCTCATCTGCCGCTGGTGTCAAGTACCAAGGCTGCATAGTCTTAATTTCCTTTTATGCATCTTTGATCCATCACCATGCACGGTGCCCCTCAAACTCACTTCTGCACATCCTTTTTAGGTCGAGCCTAGCACAGCGCGCATGTGCTGCTCTAGGAAAACAACCTCTTGGAATCACTCTGGACTTTTCACACGCTCATGCCTGTGTTTTTTTGGGAGCATTTTTTCTATTGGGATTTGCGTGTGTCTTTGTAAAAAGACAGTACGCAGTTAGGCAAAGGCGGGTGCATGTCCCACCTTTCCCAGGAAATGTATCTGCCTACGGCATGCAGTTACGAGCAGCATCACGCAGTGTGCCTTCTGTTATGTATCAGATTTCACACGAGCGCGTGCGCACCACTCGGGGGACGCTGCAGCTGCATTTCTTGCATCCCACAGCGTTTTGCCTTCGGGAGTGAGCAGGTGCAGTGTCTTTTTAAGGTGCTTATAGAAAGATTAGAGTAAATGCTTTCAGTTCGCGAGACAACACGGTTTAAACACTGTAGTGTCACTGGAACGTAAGGAATAACTGTTGTAAACCATACCTAGGGAAAATAAACCGCTTCAAGTGCACTAACCACAGAGACAGCCCATTAGAGTCGACCTAACAAAACTCTTCTAATTCCCGATGTAACATTTAGTTATGTTGGTTTTCTGATACAGCGAACGACATTGTCAAGAGATGTGTTGTGGTGGTAGGCTGCAGATAGATGTCGAAACCAGGAGACAGACAGCTGACCATGCCACCAAGTTGTGCGATTTTTGTGGTAACAGTTTAACCGGCTGTCCACAGAGGCATTTTGATCAAAATACAGAAGCAACTATAGAGGGATGATCAAGAAAATCTGTCCTTCAACATTTGCATCGTCCAGCCTACAAGAGCTAAGCTTTGATGGAAGTTACTTGTAGTCTCCTTAAACATACTCCTTTAATCATTCTGCACACCGTTTTATTTCTGCTAATTGACATCCCTTCTTGCAATGCATGGCCAACAGCAATTGCTGCTCTATAACAGTTGTTAGTGTTGAAATCATTGCAGATCATCAAAAATAGGTATAAAAAAATATTTCAAGAGCAAGACGAAGCGAGTGCATGTGCTTGGAGCCTCATCCAATAACTATCTAACTGTCACAACCCGAATGCCAAAAGACCAACGTTCTAACGACATACCACGAGAGGGAAAGAGAGGAATAGTGAGGGAATAGGGTAAAGCAACATCATTATACAGTACAGTGAATAGCCTGACACGTCAAGGTTTGTATAAAATAAATGACTACAAGCACTCTAATACATGGTTGGCGAATAACGAAGGGTTAATCAACGGTGACAACCCTCTGCGTGCAATGGGACAGTGTGAGAATGCAGGTGGCAACAAAAGATTCAACCACTTATGCGAATCAACAGATTTACCACTGGTAACAAAACCTACATCTCTCAAGGAGAGAATATGGGCCTAACTCAGACACCCCCTAACACCAGTCTATGTAACAAACAAAAAAAAACACCTGCACTGAGAACAAGCAGGTTCAGGCACTTGGCTTGTAAAAGCTCTACATCCAGAACTGACTGAGGCCTGCTTGAGGGTGGTAGCATTACCCGGGGCTCGAGCAGTTGATAACTGCGGAGGTGAGCGAGGCCTCCACTGCCGTCGGAAGCCCAGCACCATGCGATGGCCGCCATGGCTCTCTCGGGTACCAGAGGGTTTGGCCCACGACATAAAGCAGCAGCACAGTCACAGGAACATGTAACAAGCTTTAGTGGGATGCGCACCGGTGAGTAGGGGCTCCACTCTGCCTGTTTTCTGCCAATTGTGGTATTACTCGAATAGTGAATTCAATTATTCAGTGTTAGTGTAATAAAAATTAGGTCTAGGCAGTGAACTTCGCTCCGTTCGCTGAGTTTTCTGCACTCCGCACTCCACAGAGCTCACGGAGTGCCGAAAAC
This sequence comes from Lissotriton helveticus, assembly GCF_964261635.1. Classification (NCBI taxonomy): domain Eukaryota; kingdom Metazoa; phylum Chordata; class Amphibia; order Caudata; family Salamandridae; genus Lissotriton; species Lissotriton helveticus. The sequence continues at coordinate 648,671,623 of NC_136070.1, forward strand.
GCTGCTTCCCGATGTGCAGTGAAGTTTTTTCCCAGCTCTTGATCACGAATGGTAAGTTCGCGAGTGCAAGCTGCCGCTCGGGTAGAATTTCTACCCGAGCAGCAGGAATACCAGCACAAACTGCAGTTCGCACTGCACTCTGCCACTCGTGGAACTTCGTTGAGCGAAACTCCACGAACTACGCCGGTGCACCATTAGCTGGAATGGGACCTTTCTGGAAGCTGAAGCACGTAAAAAAATTGCTTTAAAGTTTTTGTTGTGTGCTTGCTTGTGGTTGAAAATGTAATCATGTTAGAGTGTTTGTATGTGTGTGTAAGTGAGTCAGTGACACGTAATGAGTGATAATGTTTTAGTATCAGTAAGTGGATATGAGTGAGTCTGAGTGAGAGTAAGAGTGACTGAAATTGAGTAAGAGAATGAGCGAGTGTCAAAAATTATAAGAATCAGTGTGAGTGAGAATCAGTGAGTGACAGCGAGTGAGCAGGAAAAAAGTAAATGAAAGTAAGAGTGAGTGCAAGTGAGTGAGTGAGAAAGTATGATTGAATCAGTAATGGTGAATTTCAGGAAGACTGAGTGCGAATGAGGGAGGATGTCTGAGTGAGAATGAATGATAAGTGAGAGAGTAAGAAATAGGGAGTGGGTAAGAGTCTGTGCAAGAGTTAGTGACAATTAGTGAGTGAGTGCTAGTCAGTGAAAATGAATAGGAGAGAGTGAGAATGAGTGTGAGTGAGTGAATGTAAATGAGCATGAGTGAGAATATGGTGGTATGCTTGTGAGCCTGCCGTTTGCGTTGGCATAGTGAAGGTAATTCTTGTCTTACAGAGGCACCCATGGTAAAAAGCTGGCGCTGACAATCCTTATCATGACAGGCAGCTGAGACAAAATGCTGATTGTAAGTAATTCTTGGCATATTGGTAAAATACTGGCATACTAGATGTAATTAATGGCATACAGTGCACCTGTGGAAAATTGCTGGAGCTGGCATACGTGAGAGTGTTCTTGGCATGGGAATACCTTTGGTAAAATGCTGGGACTAGCACATTTGAAGTAATTGTCATGAGGGCGGTTATCTATGGCATTTAAAAGGGGCGCAACCTTGGTAAAATGCTGGCTCTGACATAGTGAGGTAATTTGTGCTATAAGGGTAACTCACACTATATGGGTTGCATTAATAGCAAAGTTCTCATTCTGGTATGATGTCATTGTTGCCCTAAGATGGCATCAAGGTCAAAATGGGGACCATGGCACAGAGGATGACATTTTTTACATTTGGGGGCACAGATAACCCATTTTGACAAAATGGGCTCAACTCCTTGGCAGTGTCATGTTGCATTGGCTTGGCACACCCTTGAGAACCTATGGCTTTTTAGCAAGTTTATATGACACTTGTACCTTAAAATGCACTGTCCCAAAAAGTGCTTGTGGAAGAGGTCTGGCACACTCTTTTCACTCGCTTGCTACAATTTATGGATAGGATTATGCCCCTGAACTTTCAAAGATAATATCAGTACATGAATGTAGGTGGTATCTAAACAAGCATTGGTAATACATCGGTTTTGCCTATGTAATGAATAAAGAGCTGTTTTCATCAATCATCATCTGGGAGAAGGAAAGAGCTCCCTGGCAGATAACACGGGAGTGGAGAGAGTGGCTGATTTATTAGCTGGGGATCCCAGTCTCGATGCCGCAGCGCAACATCTTGTGATTCTATGCAAATCACTTAATCTCCCTGGGTGATTAATTGTTATATAAATGTGCTGCAAGAGTAAAAGGCAAAACTTTATCAAAATATAGTTCCACCAGAGCATATGTTAACAGTATTTCGGTGGTGCGAAACTGATAAGAGAAGCAGACCTAGAACAAGCATTGGTAAATGCAGGAAAATATACTACAGACAATATAAATGGAGGAAAGGTAAGTGGCACGCATAGGAACCAATGAGAATCCTGGAAAGAGAGGTGGCAGGATGCAAGTCCCTTTTGGGTTTATATTAAAAACAATAGATTTCTCAAGTTGAAACCTAAAAATGTGTGGACATACAGTATTCTTTAGGGATAGAGTTCGATACCTTGTCCTCCAATAGTGACTTTTGTTGCTATTGGTAGCCAGTAAATGGTCTTTTACACCTCAATAGGTTTAAAAAATGTATTGTCTCGAAATCCTTGTCATAAATCAGTACCGTGTGGAATGTTCATTTGCAAAGTTTTTCACATTATTTCAACTTTTTTGTACCCAAAAACAATTTTTATTCACTAATGCTACACCTGGTGTTTGCTGAATCGACGACCATAGAAAGCATGAACCAACACAAAGTCTGTTACCTTATGAAATGCCATTGAAGCTGCGGAAATCTGGCATCACTTGAATAGCTAATTGTGATCCAACAGAAATTCCCACAGGCATGTTGTTCCGAACACGGGCATTGACTGTGCCAAGTGCTGCCTGCTACCTCTGGATGAGCTGTGAAGTCTCAGTGAGTTCTGAATAAATGTCAGAATCTGAGATTACAAGCCACTTTCTGGCACACTGCATGCATTTTTCATTTGTGGGGATGAAAAATCCATCCAAGCCATTATATAATTGGCCTTATCATTTGTCACTTTATCAACGAAGTAATAAGTAACAGTGACCAGACGCGCAACACTGATTGGGCTGTTAGGGCTGTGGTGGCTTCTCCGCTAAGGTGGAGCAGCATCGCTCCACTGCTTTGAAGCAGTGCAAGAAAGGAAACATATAATGATAATAACGTAATTTGATTATCACTTTATTTTGTTCCTCTGCAGCAGCTTTGCATTAAGGGACAGACCTGCTCTGCTCGCAGTGTAGGGGAGGAGTGGCAGCACCTTCCTAAGTGCGCATTGACTGCTTTGCCAGCCTTCTGGGGCCGCCCAAAACAGTCTTGCGTACTGTGCTTGTTCTCCGTGCAGGCTGCATTACAACCTGCATGGAGATCATGCCCACCAATCCAGCCCCTGGCTGGACGATGTTTTACTGTGCTCAAACCAATCACAACACTGCATTGCACTGTTGTGATTGGTCAGCGGGGCCTGGCTGCCTGCTTCCTGTTCCGAGGAGAGACGCGGCAGTAAGGTAAGTTTTAAAAAAAAAACTGAATAATCCCCTTCCGCGTTACCCCACTCCCCACCCCTCCACTTTGCCCTCCGCCCCGCCACCCCCGATCTGTGCCGGCTGCTACTCTGTTAGGGTTTGAGCCCAAGAGCCACGCAGACCAGCCCTCACCCGTCCCATTGTTGTGTATCAGCATGGGATGCTGCAGCCTCCAGGACACCCACAATTCTTTAGATGATGTGTTGTGGGCTGCGCTGCAAATGGGACCTCATTGCCTTCCTCTTACAAGGCATTTCACAGGCCATTCTGAGATTGAAGCGCATTTAAAAAGCATAGAAACTGATTGCTTCTCGTGCCTCATGGTTTCACACCCTCTTTACCTAATCAGCCACTTGCAAGGCGCCCATAAAGGAAATTGGCGCTGATTGGGAACTGTGCCGAGTAGATTTCTCTTGTGGAATTCCATTCCGCATACTTATAAACGGTCCTGTGTTCCTGCATGCGGATTTACTAGATGCGGGACCAACAAACCCCGTCCAGCCAGAAAGATCAATGTAGGAAAAGCCTACATTACAGCCCACACCCTTTCCATGACCCATGCTTAAATCCCAGATAAAGAAAAGCCAAAGGGGATGATGGACGGAGCGTTGACAATACAAACACTCACCCCCAGTCAACTGATCTGGGTTTAATCCATCACCCCTTCTTTAGCTCAATCCGCCACCCCAGTTCAGACATGGCCATATGCAAATCAGTCTGACCCTGTGCCTCATGGGCACGTGCCAGATAAGGCACGAGGGGCGAAAATGGATGCCAGCCAACATTCTCCACTTTTTCCTTCATCTCCCTCACCCCTTCACTCCATCCCCAACTTAAAACACACTCTCAGCACAACCCCATGTATGCTTTTACCACCTGCTCAGAGCTTGTGGTAAAAGTGTGCATTAAACCCAACAGGAAAGGGTGTACCATGCAGAATGCCCCTCGGTAAATCCGGATCTGCACTGTCATTCCTCATTCCTCAGTGTCTAACTCTTAATTGCACGGTACTGGTAAATTGTTACTGCGCAATATTGATAATTAATGGTGTAGAGTTTGTGCCCACCCTCAGTACTGTGAAGCTTGTAATCGGGGCCACGGTGGGCTACATAAAGTGTCTGGGGGTAGATCAACAGGGATGAAAGGCTTGTTCTCACATTCCACCACATCTACAAATATAGAGCAGGGCCACATTAGCACAATTTAATTCCTACAAGCTGTCCGCATAGCTGAGCCCAGATCATTGTTGGCTTAAGCAGTGTGTATTGTGGATGCTGTAGGCCCTGTTGCACTGTGAAGTTCTTATAACCTTTTACCTTTCATAGAGGCTGCTTTGGGGTTGATTAGATTCACTTTTGGGCCTTGTAACTGCCTAAATCCCTGCATTTGACTCACATAAGGTTAGATCCCTTCATCTCTGTTCACGTTCTTCGTATTCTGTGTGATTCAAACTATATAAAGAGAAAGCGCGCCATAGAGTATTCTAGGTACTAGCTTACAGGGCTGCATCTGATACCGTGGCGCACTCCTTGCTATTAGCTCGTCTCAAGGAGGTCGGAGTGGAGGGACAGGCCTACAATTGGCTTCGCTCATTCCTTGCAGATAGGAGCTTTCAAGTTCACTGCCCTCCGTTTAAATCCACACCGTGGTGTTTAAAGCAGGGGGTCCCACAGGGCTCAATTCTGAGCCCTACATTGTTCAATCTTTATATGGAGCCCCTTGCGAAGATTGTGGAATCATACGATGTGGAAATTGTTTCCTATGCTGACGATACCCAATTGGTGATCAGCTTATCTCAAAGTCCTGCTGAGGCGGCAGCCAATTTCTCCGCCTGTCTTACTGCTTTAGCTGGCTGGATGAACAATAATTGCCTCCGCCTGAACGGAAATAAAACCGAGCTGTTAGTGATCGGAAAAAGGCCATCTATTTGGTCATCGGCCTGGTGGCCCCCGGAACTAGGCCTCACACCCATTCCATCCGACCTTGTGAGGAACTTAGGCATTCACCTGGACACTCAGCTCTCGTTTGAACAACACATTGGAATCATGTCAGACAAATGTTATGGCATTCGGAAAGCCCTTCGTAAAGTTTTAGATCTTCTCCCCATTAAAGCAAGGAAAACGCTGATACACGACTTAGTCACTCCGCATCTGGACTATGGGAATTCCTTGCTTATTGGTCTTAACAAAAAAGGGATTCAACAACTCCAATGTGTTCAAAACGCAGCCGCTAGACTCATTCTTAATTTGCCCAGAAAAACATCAGGGAAACGAGCTTTAGCGACTCTCCATTGGCTCCCTATACGGGAACGCATCCTGTTCAAAACCATGTGTATAGCTCATCGCATTGCACAAAGCAAAGCCCCGGCTTATCTGCAAAACTTGCTGACCATCTATCGTCCCAAACGCATCCTGAGGTCCCTTGGCAGTATGCAATTCCATGTTCCTCGCATTCACAAAGCGCGGATGGGAGGTCGCTCTTTCAGATACTTAGCTGGTAAACAGTGGAATGCATTGCCTATTGAACTCCGGATGGAGCCCTCGGAAACTAGGTTTTGCTTGAAACTTAAAACTCACCTCTTCCCGAGGAATTAACTCTGGTGGAGTGTCCTCCGCCCTTCTCCTGTCTATGATTGCTTGAATCTCTGCTCTTCTCGTTGACTGTAACCACAGCGCGGGGACACACTGATTATAGTGTAACCATGCGCTTTACAAATGTTTTTATTATTATTATTATCTATCCTCATACTTCAATCCTACACCCGAGTAAAACAGCTACAAGATTGTTTGACAAAATAACAGCCATACCACATACCAAAACACTTCAGAGAGGACATACTGCACTCACACACTTCTGTGCATCAATTAGAAGAAAAAACGAAAGCAACCTTTCACTCTCTTTTTTTTCTTCATATTAATAGAGGTACAGCAACAAACCTATTACAAGCATAATTCTGGTCCTTAAGTAAGACATCAAAAACTTCCCCATATAGGTCATCCATTTATGGCACTCCACAAAGTAGTGTGCTACCCTGCCGCAAATGCGCTTTGGCAACACGTTCGGAGTATGAAGCGCTGTATAAAGATTAACCACAATATAATAAAACATACTTGAACCTCACAGCACCGCAAGGCTATAATGATGGCAAACAGAGCTAGGCAAATCTATATTGACATAACTTGTCCCTGGCTTTACCTACACCCATATTCAAAGTTGTATTTAAAATTCCAATCGATGCACACATGGATTTTTGCATACAGATTTAAATTCTGAGTTGTGTATCAATTGCCATAATCTGCAGTTTTCTCCTGGCGGATGTCACCAGAAAAACCTTGAGGAATTCTATCAGGATGAAATGCTATGACGTAAATGCAAAATATAGTAACCAGCATGGTTAACACTGATTCCACATTTAAGACTTCATTCTGACCTGGGGAACTCAGGAAAAATAGTTATTCAATAACCCACACCAGGTTAGTGGTAATTACCATATGCACTAATTGTCACTTGTATTCTACATAACTTGGAACTATGGGCTTAGTCTCCAAATCAGACTTTGTGCTTACAATATATTAGTCACAGTTTGAGGTCACCAGGTTTCCCCATTTTTAAGTCTCTGCTAGAGCGCTCTATATTTGAGACATGTTTTTTTACAGCCCGCCCCTAGCTTACCATTTGTTTGCTTCCACGTCTCTCTCAGATCCTTCATTCCCATTTGTCATGGCATTCATGTGTCATGCCTCTCCTTGTGTTTGGCACTTCCCTAGAGCATGGACCTATCCATCCAGTGCTCCCTTTTGTAGAGCTACTTTTTAAATTGTGTTTAAGCACTCTGTTGTATATTTGTGCTTCCTTCAATATGGCTACTTGGTGTCAGTAGCCCTTTCTTTGTGTTCCCATCTTCCCAACCTCCCACAGTACCTATGAGTGTTCTATCTTGTACGTGGAAGTTCTAGCCTTGGCAGTTGATGGTCTGGGTAGCTGTGAGGTGTGCTGCTCTGCTGTATCTCAATAAATCTATCCTGTAACTTATCCAGTAGTATCCTGTCATCCATCTACTTAATCACTTAACAACGCACTCCAAATGAGTGCTTTTGTTTTCCCTTGCTCCTTTCCCTTGCCCACCTACCCCCATTCATTTTGCTTCTTTTCCCTCCCACCTCATCTCTGTTGCTTTTTTTATGGCTCACCCGCCACCCGTTTGTTTTTTTGTTTCCTGCCCCATCCCCACTGTCCTTTAATTGTGTTCAAGCACTGCATACAGGCTGACTACTTTTGTTCTGTTCCTATTACAACAAGAAAATACCACTAACTCTGTATTCCATGTTGCATCCCGCCGCACTTTAATTGTGTTTAACCCCTTTGACGCTCATGACCAGCTCAGCTTGTCATGAGGTACGCCTCTCGTACGCTCATGACGAGCTGAGCTCGTCATGAACCGCGGGTTTTTAAAAACTTCAGCGCACAGTGGGAAAATGCACCGCACGCAAGGTGTTAAGCACTGCATAAGAGCCAGCCCCCACACCATCCTTCACAATCGCTGTTTGTTTCTCCTTCGCACTTGGGAGATCAGCAAGTGGGAGGTGCTTCAATGTTTTCCAGGAAGAACGTGATCAACTGCAGAAATCATCGCACAGAACAGTATATAGAGCCCTAGTCTGAAAAGATTTTAAAGTGATTTTGAAATCTAAGGCCCACTCCCTATGCACTCTGTTCAGTCTACTGGCAACTTTCAAACAAATTACTGGTGTGGCTAAAAGACAATTAAAAAGGAGCAAGCAGCATGGCATTATGGGTGTTCAAATGAACCCTGAAACTTCTTTCTTGACATTGCACTTACGGGCTGGCAAGAAATGAAACTGACTGGCAGCAAAACAGATTTTTATCAGCATTGCAGTTGTTCACTTGGAGCAACACACATTTTATGCAAAGACAAAAAATAACAACAAAAATAAATAAGTTTTAGTTACAAAATACCTACATTTAAAACAGCTGCCAAGCATTTGCAACTGGATAGTTGAGTTTTTCTACCTGTTTCTGCTATAGGATAAATGTTTCCTGGGCCCCAAATTTTTTTTTTCACTTTTCAAAACAAATTGGCTACACAGCTATTGATGATGGAAAAGAGTGTGCACTTCTTTGCAATAATGCTCCCTCTACCCCATGGCACTGCTGCCCCTCTCTTCATCGCACTACTTCTCCTCCATCTTCATGGTGCTGATTCTCTTCTTTCCTCCATGTGCTACTGCTCCCCTTCTTCTTAGCATCACGCTCACCCCACTCGAATCTACCCTACTCCACCCCACTTCAATCTGCCCCAGTCGACTCCATCTACCCTACTCCATTCTACCTTCATCTATGCCACCCAATCTACCCCACTCCAGTGTACCTCACTCAACCCCACTCCAATCTCCTCTACTCTACCACACTTCAATCTGCCCCAATCTACTCTATCCCCATCAACCCCACTCAACCCGCTCTAATCTATTCCACTCCAGTCTACCCTTATCTATCCCACTCCAATCTGGCCCAATCTACCCCACTCCAATTCACCCCATACCAATCTACCGAATCTACACCATTCCAATCCAATTTACTCCCATCCACCCCGCCAATCTAATCCAGTCAACCCCAACTACCTCACTCCAGTCTGCCTCAGTTCACCTCAATCCACCTCAGTCTATCTCACTCAACCCCCTCCAATCTACCTTACCCCACCCAAGTCTTCCCGACCCCAATCTATCCCAGTCCAATCTTCCCAAATCCAATCAACCCCACTCCTTTCTTCCCCAATCTACTGTACTCCAATGTACTGTACTCCGATCTACCCCACTCCAATCTAACACCCTAACTACTCTACTCCAATGTACCCCAAGCAATCTACCCCCATCCACTCCACCCAACCTACTCCAGACCACACCAATCTACCACACTCTAATATAGCCCTCTCCAATCTGCCCCACCTCCATCTACCCCACCCAATCTTCCCCACCCCAATCTGCCTGCCCCAATCTATGTCAATGTACCCCAATCTACCCTACATAATTTTTCCCACCTGCATCTACCACACTCCAATCTATGACACCCCAGTCAATCCCAATCTACCCCACCCCAATCTACCTCAACCTACCCCACTCCATTCTACCAATCTACCCTACTCCAGTCTACCTCGACCCAATCAACCCCACTCTAATCGACCGCAATCTATCTCACCCTACTCCACCCCAGTCTACCCCAATCCAATCTATCCCATCTACCCACCTCCAGTGTACCCCAATCTACCCACCCAATCTACTCCAATCTACCCCACCCAACCTACCCAGACCACCCCACCCCAATCTACCACACTCCAATATAGCCCTCTCAAATCTACCCCACCTTCAGCTACCCCACCTAATCTGCCCCATCCCAAGCTGACCACCTCAGTCTACCTCAGTGTACCCCAATGGACCCCACCCAGTTGTCCCCACTCAATCTACCACATCAGTCTATCCCAATCGAACCTAGCCCAATCTACTAATGTACTCTACCCCAGTCTATCTTGCCCCTATCTACCCTACCCAATGTACCTCCGTCCACCCACCCCAATCTACCCAACCTCCCCGACCCAAGTCTACCACAACCTGCCCACCTCAATCTACACCACTGGAATCTACCCCGGTCCCATCTGACCCGATTTTCCCCACCCCAATCTACTCTACCCCAACCTACTACGCTCCAAAGTACCAATCTACCCCTCCCCAATCTATCTCACCCTAATCTACCTCACCCCAATTTATTCCACCCAGCCTACCTGAGTCTACCCCTCTCCAGTCCACCCTCATCTATTTCACTCCAATCTACCCCACTACCAGGCTGCGGAAACATTTAGAACCCCGTGAAAAGTCAGCAGATGGGCCAGAAGGATTCGTCCAAGCACAGGACGTTTTACCCTATTTAGAGATCCCAAGCTGCCTACCTCTGTACTGTGTGGGCCACGGCGGCAGCACCCCCTTCAGAGCACTGCAGCTTTGCTGAGTGGGCACCATTTTAACTCACCCACTCGTCATGCTTCTTTCTATCAAGAAAATAAACTTTCAAAGCGCGGTTTGTTTCCTCAGTACAAAATACTGATGGCCTGGCATACGCGGAGCTTTTCTCTGTGCTTGTGGGGGCCATTCTGAATGGTCCCCAATTGTATCCACCATATCTTGGGCAGAGTAAGTGTGGGATGGTAACCCTGCCCTCAGTAGCATGGGACAAACCCTCATTGTGACTTGGAGGGCCCTTGGTGTATGGGATGCCAGGTCAGAGGATTACACCAGCACAGCCAGCAGAGGCTCCACCAGTGTAAACATGGCACTTCCGCCATCTCTAAATGGAGCAGGAGAACGGAGAGTGATGGTGGAGCTCCTGATCCGACAAACTTGAAATGAGGCCTATGTTTAACCTGTGTCTTTGCTCCTGAGCCTTGGACCTGCCAACATGCATTATATAGTGTCAAAAAACACCAAGAGAATGGTCTGATAAAGAAAACATTGTTCTTTAGAGATTAGGACAGGCTGGCGGTAGTTTAGGCATATATAGTTGAGAAATAGTTGAGCTCAGAGGAAGAGAAACCGGGCGGCAACCCCTCCACCTTTGTATATAACAAAATATACACTTTTGTATTTCGCAAAACGCAAACTTGTATGCGCACACATGCATCAGACTTAAAAGCACCACATATACGGTGACCACTCCTTCTTTAAAAATTGTCTTTTATTGCATTAATTAAGAGGAGGCTTCTTCCTCCTTGCCCGGAGTCGGTGTCTCAAGATAATGTATGTCCAGTCAGGACTCAAAATCGTGATCTGCAGTTTTTAGTATGCTTTTACCTTCATCTTCATTGCTCATAGTGGATCTAAGAAAGAGGTCCATAATCCCCTTTTAAAGAAGTCACGCGTGGACCCCAGGGCAGGAGATAACTATCGGCTCATCTTTCTTTTACCAACAGTCACTAAAATTGGTGAGAAGTTCTGGCTCATCACTTTTTCAACATCTTGAAGGGCACCAGTTATTAGATCCCAGGTGGTAGCTGGTTGAGTTGTAAGGCCTGGTTTGGGCACTGAGACTGCCCCCGTGGTTGTATTGAATGATGTCAGACAAGATTACAATGATGGTATATCCACCTCATCTCATCCTTCTGTTGCTGTTGTGTCAACCTTATACCCCCAAAGGAGGATCTTGAAGAAAAGCCTCATTCTTTCCATGCCCCTTGAACACTTGTATTGTTAATGATACCCTTGTTTCTAGATTAAACCAATATACCAATGCTTGCTATGTTGGTCTTCCTGAGTCCGCCATTTACAAGCTTCAAAGTGTTCAAATTATGGCAGTGGACCTTGGCATAAGTTTCAGTAATTCTCTGAGGCTCACTGTGAGCTGCACTGGTTGCGAGTTTCTAGAACAATCCATTATAAGGGGGTCTACTTTGCCCACAGAAGCTATTATTGAAACAAAAAAGACTGTCACTGGTCTGAAACTATCACAGGGGCGAAGAGAAAGGCTCTGTGTCTACCTGTAGAGTGTATACAACAAAGAGGAAATGAATCCCATCAGCCCACCGAAGTGGCAGAACATCATCATCATCTGGGATTACTGTGAAGATGGTCCGGATAAGGAGACACACCTGGTGGTATTGTGTGCTTCTCCAATCCGCCGGAACTGCCAGTGATGAATCATATCAAAAAGCCTATCGTGGTTGTAGTGGTATGGGATATTGATTGCAGTGAAAAAATTGTGAAAAAAAATCAAAAGTGCGATATAAAATTAACTACCATGATATAGAGGGAAACTTTATTGGGAAGATATCATGGTGTCAATATTAAAATGAGTGTATGACAGTTTGAAATTATAACTGCCAGTTCAAGATGGTGTTTGGTCAAGGATTCTAAGTCTTTTTGGAAGCAAGCAGCCCACTGGCTTAATAGTAGAAAGACTAAATTGGAGTTCACAGTCCAGCCAGAAGAGTGGGTGACCTACTTTGGGCGTATTTATGCGCTAGATAGTACAGAGGTTGAGGGCGCTACTGAACCGCGGGGGGAAGTTTCCTGTGGTGCTATGGAAGACTTGGTGTTCTCCCTGGAAGAAACTGAGTTAGCGATTCGCTCCAGTATACCGGCCAGAGTTCAATAAAAAAATCCACTGGCACGTAAGTTGAACTACAAGCTGCTAATGTTTTGGTGTTGTTTGTGGTCTATCAAAGAGCTCGCCCCCTATCGAGTGGCGACGATCAATCTGAAGCGACCCCAGGTTAATTCCATCCCATGGTTTAGCTCTTTAAGAAACCTACTTAGGAGACTTGGGATGGAGGAGTACTGGTTTACTCCCGAAAGACTGTCCCTTATACGAAAGTGCAGTGTTAAAGCGATCTACTGGGAAACTATAATGGAGAAGGAGATGGCCAAATCGGTGGGTACACTGACCCAGGATTTTATGAATTTTAAATTTGTTTCATTTTATGAGAAAACCATTGATGAAATTGTTCCCCCCGGCACTCACATTATTTATACAATTTTGATACAAGACTCTACCGACCAGACTGTTTTGTAATAAGTGGTGTAGCAATGTTCCCTCTGATGACCATTGTCCAACGTGCAAGGCTAGTTCTAAATCCATAGTCCATTTGTTATTCCTCTGTCCTCTCTATAAGAGTTTGAGAGGCAAGTGGATCATTCGGCAGTGTAAATTAAATAGACTTGGCCATTATCTTGAGGTTCTGAGAATTTTTGCCACGGACACCCACAGGGCGGTAGTCTTTTGTTTAGACAGATTCTGGCATGCATTGTGGATCAAACGTTTTAAATTTATCATATGATTTTTTTGGGGTACTTTCTAAACTGTATTTATGGAATCCTTGTCCACTTCTGAATAATGACTTTTATTCTCATATTGTTTTAACTTGCGCTATGTTATGCACTTTGAAAAATGATGTTTATTCTTATAATGTCTTAGATTGCGCTGTGTTACGTACTTTGTAAGATCTTTGTGATCGAAAATAAAGTTATTTGATGATGATGATGATGATAAGAAAGGGGTTAACATGCAGTTTAGGCAGCGAGGGTGGGCATTTCCCCTTGCCACTGCAAGGGCACAACCACCCAGGGTGTCAAAAGCTGAGGCTTAAGGCTTTTCAAAGAACTTATAAAGTCAAGACAAACTAGCTGCAATTAAGAGGCATACTTCTCCCTAAAGCTAGGTTCACTCTGTCCGCACACTGCATTCATTGTTTTTCAGGAGACATGAGGCTTGGTTTTTCAATGTTTACTGACATCTGATCAACGCAAGCACTTCTGAGCCGGTACAAAAATAAAGAGGGGGATTGGGAAAGTTAAAATGACTGCCCAGGCTGTAGCAGGTCCTCCCAACTTTCCTGAATTCAATCTACCATAGAGAGGGATTCTGTGCTTTGACACCTTTCCGGCCGCCAGTGGGAGGTGATCTGTTACCCCCTCCCTGTTTGGTTGTTGGTGAGGCCTGATCCATCGGCCAAAGCACATTTGAAAAACAACGTTGATCTGTTGAAACGTCTGTCTGTCTGTCCATTTGAACACAAAAGGTGGCAGTAAAAGACCGTTTCATTCTATGTATGGGTCGATTTAAGAGACATTATTGTGCAGTAGCCTTAGAATCTTTGTGGCTAATATAAGTGGAGGGATTTCTGTGGCAGTGGACTGCACCTGTGCCTGGGTCCCTTGCTCGCTGCCCCACTGGGTTCAAGCTAGCCTGGCTTATGAGGGGTGATACTCCGAAACCGGTCCTAGGATGCTTGTTTCTGGTCCAGGGAGGATCTGGCCTGGTAGTTCGGGCTGGACTGTTCCCATGGGGAGCAGGTTCAAGACTGATTTACATATGGTAGGTCCACACTGGGGTGATGTGGCAAGCAAAATAATGATTAATTAAACCCAGATCTGTGACTAGGGGTGAGTGTTTGAAACGTTTCAACACTCCGTCCATCATTGTATTATGTGATCTAACGTAAGATATACAGCCATGACACAGCTCATGTATGAGCAGAAATCTGTAGGATTTTACAATTATTAGCTGTTAAACAATCAGTAGCATGATTTAATAGCCCCAATAGGCCTGAGCTGCAAGTAAATATTCATAAGGAGGGTGAGAGGCAATGTAGGCAAAGTAGTACCTGGCCCTCACTGCTGGGTCACCCCCAAGCATTTTGACTTTATCCTCCTCTTTTTTGGCTGAATTACCTTTTGTTGGCCTTAGTACTTTGTACGCTTTACCACTGCTAAAGTGCTTGTGCTCTCTCCTTTAAACCTGGTGGAATTGGATTTTACCCAATTGGCACATTCAATTTGTTTTTAAGTCCCTAGTAAAAGGGTGGTATGTGTACTCGGGGCCTGTAAAGTGAAGGCTAAAAGTGGGCAACAAATGCAAAAAAGAACAGATGATGGATGGAATGCTGAATCATTCAAACATTCACCCTCAGTCACAGATCTCGGTTAAATCCATAGCTTTTTTGCACGCCATGCCATTCCAGTTTAGACCCAGCCACATGCAAATAAGTCTTGAGCCTGTTCCCCATGAGAACAGTGCACCCCGAACTGCCAGGCAGTTTCTGGACAGATTATTAGGATTGAAATGTAAATAGAAATGCCAAGTATGCTATTGCAATAAGAACGATGTACAGCTGGATGTGGAAAATTGTAATTGTTTTATTGTGAAACTTTTTATGGCCAAAATAAAGTACATTATTAATAAGCCTTAAACGGGTAAAAAGTGGCCATAATAGCGAGAGTGCACAGCCCCATCACAGATTTGCAACCTATCATAGATAATAATAATAAAGGAAAAACAATGGTCCTAGACCTCAATTTTCGAGCATAGATTCCATCAACAGCTCAATTGAGCTGTTGATGGAATCTATGCTCGAAATAATTGTTTGATTGATCAACTAAGGATTGACTGGGACATTAGTAAATTGAGGTCTAGGACCATTGTTTTTCCTTTATCGTTCATTACCCAGGTCCTTGGCTGATTGGGTTACCCCATTTTTGAAAATGGTTACCTATCATAGATAGACCGGAAAAAATGCACTGCAGATCCCCGGCCGGGAAGCCTCGGCAGAGAGTCCCACCTACTGCAGCGGAGGCTTGCACAGCAGGACTACGTCTGGGCGAAACAGCCCCATATACTGCCACACTTACCCCGGCCAGAGGCAAGTACCGCAGGCCTCCAGCCGGGCAGCCCAGCAGCAAGCATCCGTCGGCAAGCCTGCCACACTGCATGCAGGTGCCGACACCACGCGGGCCCCACTGAAAAGATAACGCCGACTGTAGCAATAGAATACCTGAGCAGGCGCGCAACACCCTTTGGGCTCACGGGGCTTCAAGCCCCCATCCGTCCCCCCCCCCCCCCCCCCGTCGTGTGTGTCAGCCCGGGCTGTGACAGTTTCGCGGGCTGGCGAGCATCTAATTGCAGCCGCACCCGAGTACTTAACAGGTCTTTACAAGAACATTAACTTGTAAATGAGGCTTTTGTTGTGTGTTCACACCTTCTTACAGCCACTCTGTCTATGGTTGGAAGAATTAGCCGCCCCACGGAATATTTATCAGCCGCCTCCGAAATTTGGCTCTAGTTGCCCGCCTGCCTTGACAGCAAAGCTCCCCAGAACTGCACACGAATCACCGACTAGAAATGGCTTTAGGTGTCTCCTCAGTCTATTATTCCCACCCCCCCAATAGCCATAATATAAATTCACAGAAGGGCTTCATACTACTGCCATTCACATTTTGCTTTTGCACACCATACAACATGGGACAGTGGGTCGACTGACTTCATCCAGTGGCAGCCAGGCAGGAATCCTGTGCACATTGTTCACATCCGCTAAAAAATAGTTCCTTTGTCTTCAGTTAGAAAGCGGTCTGTTTATTTTAACTTTTAAATATCTGCTTTTTATTTTCCTGCACTCTTTTTATAAAGTGTATTTTATCAAGTGTTTAAGTGACATTTCAATTTTGTAGCTGCCTTCGAATTGAGAGCTTGGATGGCGCTTTATTCTCGACTCCTTCAGAAATAATAGTAATATTTATAATAAAATGCATGGTGTAACTGAAAGGCTTTTTGTTGAAAATCATCACTAGTAAAACTGCCGCATTGGTGAATGTTTTCTAATTGTAACATTTTGATTATAAGCATAAGTCGGCCACGTTTAGGCGACAACATATTTTCTTCGTGTTATTTCTGTGGCATATGCTTGCAAAAAAATATGAAAACAGAAGAGCAATTTCAGCAGATTGTCAAGGTCTGGCCTATTGGCTTTGCCCATGCTTGAAATCATTCCAGGTCTATAACATGAATACTGTTGAATTCAGTGATAACACTTGTTATTAGTCATAGGCAATTCACTTTCAATATAATTTTGCCAGCAATGGATAGCAGATTTCTGCCATCGCGTGTTCTATAAAAATGGCATATAATTTGCCTGCTTTATGCATTAATTTCTAATCACATTAAATAAAGGTCAAAGTTGAAAAAGCTGGTAATTGATTGGGACTGGAACCTGCAGGTTGCTCATGAAAACAATCAGATAACTCGAGTTGCTGGGTATTTGGTGCTGGGAAGTAAAAGTTATAGATTCCAATGTAGTGAAATGGTTAGATGGTTTAAAGTACCTGCTGCACAGTATTTTTTCTGTGTTAGGTTAGGTTGCATGGCGTGAACCAGTGCTTTCAATGGGCAGGAACTGTCTGGTCCTAAGTGCGTGCACATCTTTAAGATTCGAAAGGGAGGCACCTGTTTCTTAGCACTGCTGCAGTACATTTAATGGGAATGTACCTGCACTTCTCAGAAGCAAATAGGTTCTCTAAATAGTGAGTACCTGCACTTCTCAGAAGCAAACAGGTTCTCTAAATAGTGAGTGCCTACACTTCTCAGAAGCAAACAGGTTCTCTAAATAGTGAGTACCTGCACTTCTCAGAAGCAAACAGGTACTCTAAATAGTGAGTGCCTACACTTCTCAGGAGCAAACAAGTTCTCTAAATAGTGAGTGCCTACACTTCTCAGAAGCAAACAGGTTCTCTAAATAGTGAGTACCTGCACTTCTCAGAAGCAAACAGGTACTCTAAATAGTGAGTGCCTACACTTCTCAGGAGCAAACAAGTTCTCTAAATAGTGAGTGCCTACACTTCTCAGAAGCAAACAGGTTCTCTAAATAGTGAGTGCCTACACTTCTCAGAAGCAAACAGGTTCTCTAAATAGTGAGTGCCTACACTTCTCAGAAGCAAACAGGTTCTCTAAATAGTGAGTACCTGCACTTCTATATTTTCATTTTAAGCACTGGTGTGAACATAACTTGAAGGAGCAGTGGAGACTTTGCTGAGACAGAAGCATCTCAAATATTGTGGATTCTGTGGGGTGTGAATTAATTTAGATGATACAATCCTGAATATTACGCACGAGTAGGTCAGAAGGATAGCAAAGCATAATTACGATAGTGCCAGATAAAACATAAAACGCTATACAGTTAGGTGAAGATTACTCTTATTCTATATTACAATTTGAGATTCTTGGAAATAAAGCAATTTAGTCCTACAGGTTTGGTCCCATGCCAAAGCTGACATTAGAGCCAAGGGTACCTGCAGGTGTGTGTTTCTGAACCTCCAAGTAGCTAACAAAAAATGAATTTAAGAACATGTATCCCACCAAGGCAGAAATGGTAAGAAGTGGTATCAAAACTGGAAGTGTTTGTCTGCTATAGCTTGTTAATGAACCACCAGCCAGGTCATAATAAATGTTAATAACTGTATTTGTTTGCCCCTGCTGCTTTGTGTGCAAGCTCAGGTTTGGTTTGTCCACACTAACATTGCAATTGTGACATGCACCTATGCAGAGTGCACTACCGGTCCCTAGTGGGACCTTACCGAGAGACCTGCCAGTTTCTTTTGGGAAGAGTGTTGCCCCTACCCCAGACTTGGAATATAGGTCCCCGCCTACTATGTCCACGGGTGGATCAGGGGTTTCGCCTTTTTCTTGAGGTTTGTGGTCTGTCTTGTTGGGATTGAAGTGGTGGGGTTGTGGGACACCATTGTGTGGTTGACCAGGTGGGATAGCTTCTACAGATGTGTGGAAAAGGCAGGCGGGGCACTGAATCCTGCACTTTAATCAACCTCCCTTCTTGTTTCTTCATCCAGGAAGTGGACGTGGTGGATATCAGCTCCATACGGGACACAAGGACAGGCCGCTATGCAAGGACCCCCAAGGTAAGAGCCTTTGTGTAACCAGCACAGTCAGTGGACTAAAACACCTTGTGTCAATGATGCCAGTATAATAATAAATAATCCATATTTGTAAAGCACGAACATAACACCCCTTAAGGTTTCATGGCGCTGGGGGGGCATCTGGGAGATTAAGTGAGGTATTGGCCAGAGTCGCATGATGCTGAGCTGAGATGTTATTGGAGAGCGAACCGTGAGCCCCGCGCTCAGTAGTCAGCAGCTCTGGCCGCTGCGCCACACAATCTCCCAATAGATGCATGGGCAGAAGAACCTTTTGGTTCGGATATTTATTGGGGTAAATGGCAAGCAACTTTTTCTGAGCTGTGGGTGGGGTTTTAACCAAGATACCCCTGCTGCCCCGGGATTCCACAGAACATCTGGCTCAACGCCTGCGATATTACTAAGCATGCTAATTTTTCGATCGCTAAGGACGTCATCAGATACAATATACGCTGCATGTTTTAATTCAGTCACTTGTGTTACAGTATAGACAATATAAAGCTTCTCCAGAAGTAACCTTTTTCCTTCTGCTCAGCCTGTCACTGACTGACCCCAAAGGAGCAACTAAACCATAGCACACTATCACCATACGTTCTGCAAACTCAGTCAGTCAGAAAACTTTATTTCGTTCTTTCATGACCATAAAAGTATACAAAATAGACATACAATTAAAAAACATACACTACATTGGAATAAGATAATAAAAAGATAAAATGACATCGAGCCCTATGATTCAATACTGTCACAAATCCAATAGGCTCAATAAAGTGCATGTGCGAAATGTATACTGTGCAGAAGGCAATAGGTAATAGATACGAACACTATATAGGAAGTTTCAATAACGTCAATAAAAAACAGTATATTAGTTTTGAGCAGCATAAAAAATCTTATAAATACTCATACATTGGTGATTGGATTAAAATTGCATTGTAAATCAACAAATAAAAAAATATATACATTTATTAAAAGAATAAACACGAATTTCATCTTGAGGTTAAACCACTAAAACAAAATTGAAGCCCTAAAAAAATTGGGGAAAATATTCTGTTTACGGCTGGGCGATTTTACAAAAGTCCAGGGCCTATGCCACATTGAAATAAAAAAATTGTGTAACAGTAAAAACAATGGGCTTGCGAGTATCAGACTTTAGAACTCTAAATGCCTCTGCACAGTGTACAAACTCTAGGTTCCTACAAATTTGGAGAAACCAGCGCTTCCTTGCTGGTTTATAGCCAGAACAAAAGAAAAAGACATGAAGCTCCGACTCTTCCTCCCAATTTCAAGCTGGGCACTCTCGCAGAGTAGACCATTTACATGAAAAGACAATGAAGCGGCCAGGTGCCCAGTCGAAACTGGACATAAAGTTTCCTTGCCAAAAATGGCTGGATGTCATCCAAAAAGGGTTCAATTCTATAGTCCTCTTTCAGGAGCAAGAATTGGACCGAAAACTGGCCTGTGGACCAACACCTCTGTACAGCGGCTAGCTTGCTCAGTCGGTAGGCTTTTACCACTTCTATGCATGAAATTGTGAAAAATGCCTTCTCTGGGTTGCTCTACAGTTTTGGTTTTCCCAACCTATTGCATTCTTCCTTTATATGTGCAAACTAGAGAATTTTTGCTGCTTCAGGGAAACTAAATATCTCTTTTAATGCTGCTCTATAAGTTGCCAGTCCTGGCGTCACCCATAATCTGTACCAAAAAGTTAGGAGTCTGAGGCCCAACTCTTGCCCGATAGGTCTAATTCCTAAGTCCTTCTGCAAGGGAATGAGAGGAGTACTAGAGGGGAGGCCCAAGATCTGCCTCATAAGAATATTTTCTACTTTGCTCACTGCTCCAGAACAGGAATGCCCTCAAAGTTACGCCCCATACATTGCCGCAGTCTTGGCCTGCACCTTATAGATCTCTGCTATAGGCCCAGCGGGTTTGGGGGATAAGTTTCTCAATAATTTGGCAATTCCTTCAGTAGTCTGGGCTAGCCTGAGCTTGGCTTTGGCAATTTGTAGGCCCCACTCCATATTTTCCGTCAGGGTGAACCCTAAATATTCAAACACAGACTCCCTTTCCAGCACAATACCCTCCAGACTGCGGTTAAGACCGGTTGTCTTAGTAGGATTGAAGACCATAAACTTGGTCTTCAGAGTATTAATTTCTAACCCCCTGTTGTTGCAGAAAGTGGCACAGCTGTCTAGAACCCTCTGAATGCCCATCTGACATTTTGACAGTAGAAGGGTGTCATCTGCAAACATCATTGCAGGTACCTCCCAATGTTGGGGCACATCATTATCCTTAACCTCCGTAAGTTGGGAAACCAGTGCATTGACAAAGAGGCAAAACAGGGTAGGGGCAAGCACACACCCCTGCCTTATTCTCCTGTCAACAGGAAATCGGGGGGTCAGGTCACCTCCTTTCCCACACCCTACCTCGGAAAAATTACCTTCATGCAATCTCATAAGTATGTTCAGAAGGTAGGGGGGAATCCCCATATCTCTAAGCACCGCCCACAACTTTATTCCGGGCACCAAATCAAAGGCCGTCTTCAAGTCCACGAAGATCAAATAGAGGCTGCCACCCTCCATTCTCACTGTTTTCCAAAACATGAGTTGAAGTCCATATATTTTTTCAACGGGGGAAATGTTCTTCCTGAATCCGGCTTGGTAAGGGCTTAAAATATCATGGTATTTAATCCACCTCTGCAGGCGGTCAAGGACTAGCCGTGCAAAACATTTTTGAGACGTCGATCAAACTGATCAGTCTATAATTTGCTGGCAAAAGTGGCAAACCTTTTTTGAAAACTGGGACTATTTCTGTCCCTGCCCAAGTTTCAGGGATCGGCATACCCTTCATAATGGCATTGAATAAAACCCATAGATAAGGTCCCCAAATATCTGCTTCTTCCTGGAAAAGATCCCCTGCAATCTTATTCAATCCCGGTGCTTTGCCAGGGAAAAGCTTGTCTATTGCGTTTGCAACTTCAGGGAGGGTGAATTCAGAGGCTTCTTCATGGATAGCACTAACCACTGCCATGGGTGCAATGTCGTGAAGGGCAGGGTCTTTCTTTGTAGCATATAGGACCTGGAAGTGTACTTCCCATGCTTCTGTTGCTATTTTAGGTTCTAGTGCTGGCTTGCCCTCGCTGATCCCTGAACTAACTATGCACCAGAACTCCTTCAGATCTTTGTTGGACAAAGCAGTTTTTAGAGCATCCCATCTGCCCATTTACCACACCTCCTTTTCTGTTCTAGTGGTCTCTTCATACAGCACCCTCATTTGTTTTGTTAATGGCTTGTCCTTACCTTTGACGGCCTCCAATAAAGCCCGTTTTGCCACACGGCAACTATCATTGAACCATGAGCGAATGGCCCTTTTTTCCCCCTTGGCATGCATTTTTGGATGGAATATCTCAGCCAACTTAGAGACCAGACCAGCATGTAGGTCTGCAACTTTCTCTATGAGGACAGTGTTGGCCGCCGCTGCAGCTATTTCTCCCAGTTCTACTAGTACCTGGACGACTGCTGCATATAATGCAGACAGCTTTTCTGGTGACTGCTGGATTGCCCCTCATTTGATTCTTCTCCAATTATTGGAGAGGATTAAACTATTGTCTACTGGGATACTAGTAGCCAATGCGGTTCCTAGATCCAGCATCTTCAATGTTAGAGATAAAGCATTATGATCACTGTCATGCCGTGGAAAAACTACAAAATCGAGAACTCTGTGCCATAGCCTAGTCTCGACTAGAATAAAGTCAAGGAGAGATGCTTGTCCTATTTTATTGAATGTTAAAGTCCCAGGAATATCCGAGGGTGTGCGGACATTGCATGCTCCCAAGGAATGCATCAATGTAAGTGCATTGATCTGAAT
This sequence comes from Lissotriton helveticus, assembly GCF_964261635.1. Taxonomy (NCBI): domain Eukaryota; kingdom Metazoa; phylum Chordata; class Amphibia; order Caudata; family Salamandridae; genus Lissotriton; species Lissotriton helveticus. The sequence goes on from NC_136070.1 coordinate 648,693,849, forward strand.
TGCCAGCGGGGACCAAGCTTTGATTGCTGGAATTTGCGCTTCTGGAATTAACCATTGTACATCCTCCTCAGTGGGAATTGTACCAGACATATCTGGTAGAGGCTCAAATTGATAATTAAAATCTCCCCCCACTATCAGCTTTGTATTACGGGGGACAGCGGAAATGAAGGAATCAAATTTGGTTAAAAGTTGGGGATTCCTTACTGGTACTCACACAGGGCGAGAATAAATGTTGACAAAAGCCAGTTCCAGCTTGGTAGGAAAACTAAGTGCCACGCATAGAATGTCGCTGGACAAGGAATCTAACTGTTTGGCTGTACAGCCCAAGTGTGAGCCGACCCAGATGCATAAGCACCCTGATGGTCTATCCCTACCTCCCGAGGTCGCTAGAAAAGTGAACGACTCAAAACCCACCCTAAAAGAGTCTTCCCGTGCCTATGTTTCCTGGAACAGGCAGATGTCAAATTGGTACACGAAAAGCCCCCAATCAGAACAAGGCAGTTTGCTTTTGAGGCCGGCAACTTTCCAGGATAGGATGTTTAGGCTCCTACCCTGGTTCCGTTTATCAATGGAGACCTCGGGAGCATGGAAGTCGAGGGTTTGTGTGCCCCCTGGCAGGCCAAATTTGAGGATGCCAGGTGGGCAAGCGGGTTGTTTTGTCACCATAGCACTGGGTTTTAAAATATTGATAGTTGGAAAGGCTTGCTGATCGACGAACCCTACCCCTGGCCTGATTGCATCCCTGTCTACCAGATGAGTTTGTATATCGAAAGCCAGTATATTTGTCCCCAGCCCAGGGCCAATGAGCTGCCTTGATTGGACATGCAAAATCTCCCCATGTTCTACATGGGGCCTTACAGTTCTCTTCCCCGATTTCTTTGCATGTCAATCCACTTCCTCAAGGCCCTCGAATCTATTCCTTACAGGTACATTAAAAAATAGGGGTCTGAAGGTGGAGTGTCTACGGCCATTATTCTGATGGTTCATTGCCCATCTGTCTGGATCTGAGGAGGTACTAACACTGGCTAGTGTAGGGTAGCGGGGTTAAAAGTGGTCTAGTGGTAGTGCTTGGATCTCTGTGCGGTGCTCTGGGAGACTGTGATTCTGGCTCAATAGCCAGCATACTGTCTGTTTTTGTTTTGTTTTAAAGTTTATAACTACACAGTCTCCTTGCTTTATCTTTGGTCTATTTCCCACCCAACCAACTCTACGAACCATTATAAGTTCTCCTGCGCTGTCATAAGGGAACTGTCTGTACCCTGCCATCCAAAACAGGCATTTGTTTCTTAGATCTAAATGTGTCTCTCGCTGGCCCCTTTTGAGTGCTGGTACCCCTGTTAAGAGGACCACCAAGAGGGATGAGGCTTGAGGCAAAGTTATAGTGGGCTGGATTATTTCTTCTAAGCTATCCACTGTCCTCTCACCCGCCCCCCCCGACCTTCTCTGCTCTCATGGGGCCCTGTTTGGATGATGGTATTTGTACCTAGGCTCGGTCCAATTAGTGCTGTCTTCTCACTCCTAGCTTCACAAACAGTCCCTGCGTATAGTCAGCAAAGCAGCTTGATCGTTATTACTGGCATGATTGTTGGGCCATCTAGAGCCATATTAAGTGATGGAATCTTGTCTCCTTGTCAGCAGTAGTCGAGCCTAAAATATCTACCTGGCAACTAAAATCGGTGCTTCTCAACGTAGAGTGTGTTGAATTGTTCCCCCTGTGTGCTTGCCTATCATCCCCCAGTATTTCTAGTTTGTGTATGCAGTCTAATAGGGGGGCAACCTCATCCTTCACAATTTCTTTCAATTGAGCCAAAAGGTCTCTAATCATATTCTTCGCCCAGGGTGGGTAAGTCGTATCATTTTGAGCATTAACAGAACAATCTCCGGAAGCTTTAGAGATATCCGCGGGGTAACCGTAGAGGCCCCCGCGAGTTTCTAATACAGGTGTAAAGTAACTTTTTGGCATAAGGAAGGTGGGGGCACAACAATCCGGGGTAAAGGAGGGGTGACAGAATTTTTGGAAGTAGATGTTTCTTTCAGCGAGAGGCAAATATCTGGGGTTAATGACAGGTGCCTATCGGTAAGTTCTACTTATGATGTTACCGCTCCCGTTTCCCGCTGTAGCATTCTATCAATTGAGGTTGGGGGTGACAGGGAAGAGGGAGTTTTTGTGGGCAAGACTGTTTGGCAGCACAAGTGCGTTTCCCCATTGCGAGACTGGGGCAATCCAATAAGATGGCCCTAACCAGCACCCGTAAGTCATGTACTCAAACTTGAGGTTATCCGCAATCTGAAGGACAAGTGCTAAATACACTTCCTGAGTAAATAAATGAAAGCTAAACATGCAAGGAACAATACAGAGCTTCTCAAATAGCCGTAAAATCAGCCCAGTCCAAAAGGTTATGAAATGTCGGATAAGAAACTTTCCCTACGCACAAAAGTAGACCACTCAGTAAGTCCTTGCTACATGTACTCGTCCCCGTCTGCTTCGAAGGAGTTCACTATGGCAGGTTCGACAGGAGGTATTAACAAAGTTCATGACGAGCAGGCAATAATCAGGGAAGGCCGGGAAGCAGTATCTCACCCAAAATAATCCACATACACAGGACCAAGAGAGGTGGCCCTGCCCTGCCTCTTCCTGGCGATGACAGGCTAGGACGCCCCCCCCCCCCTTGGCCCGGGCTTCGCCCGTGCGCGTCCTGCGCCTCGTGGGTGGAGGCAGCACTTTGTAGCGCAATGGTCACGCCTCAGCAGCTGCGGGCAATTACATCGGTGCACGCTGGGACTCCGAGTCCCAGAAGGGTGTCAATGGCAGCATGGATCCGGGACAGAGAGGCGCAAAAACCAGAGCAGTTCCCACCACAGCCGCAAGTCCAGTGCACAGCAGAGTCACTCTTCCCCAAAAGTCAGGCAAGTGTGCAAGTGTGTCCCGCGCCGCGTGTCGGAGACAGCACTTTGTAGCGCGATGGTCACGCCTCCCCCCTCGGCAGCTGCGGGCAATTACAGGCATTGCACCCTGGGACTCCGCGTCCCACCAGGGTGTCATTGGCAGCAGGGATCTGGGACATAGAGGCGCAAAAACCAGAACGCTCCACACCAAGTCAGGCAAGTGTGCAAGTGCTGTCCTGGCGATTGTGGGCAAAGTAAACCGTAGCACACAATCGCCATACGTTCTGCACAGGCACAACAATCCAGGAATTGACACTGCACCAACCACGTGCAGGAGGCGGCAGAACAGAGAACACCACATTGCTCTTCTCTCACAGATTGCTATTGTATCAGTGTGTGTAACACTTTCCGGGAATGCAGGGTTATGCAGTTTTTTTTACTGTGATTTTTCAGTTCTAGTGATGTACACTGATGATTTTTGTACATACTAGCTTGTAAAGATGATATATACTATCTAGGAGTTCTCGTGAGACACGTGAAATAAAAATAAAAGTGCCTTTCATTATTTACGCAACCACATCGGCCCCTTATCGACCACCTTCACACAATCGTGCACCCAAAACAGTTTCATTTTCGAGGTATTTGGTGTTGAGTGCGCATGTGCGTGCCAAGGCCTGCGTCATCCTTGTTGTCATAAGGCCTATGTGTGAGGTCACTAAGCTCCACTGAGAGCGGGTTCCATCTTTGTCCCAAGGGAATCAGCCTTATTTATTTATTTATGCATTTTTATTTAGCGCAGACTTTACCCGAAGGTGTCAGAGCGCTTCACAATAGGACCAGTTACGTTACATGAGGAAAATGATACAAATGTACATGTTACAGAAGCAAATGAGATACAAGCAGAGGTATAATACAGCAATAGATGGCAGTCACTCAAAAACACAAAAACACACTGGGATGACACTTGCACAGGCATGGAATACAAATGTACAATAGTGAAAGAACTTCCTTGAGGGACTTGAAAGGGTGTGTATCAGTTCTGGAAATGTCTTCAGAAGAGAAGAAATTTAAGGTCAGTTTTGAGGGTCTGGGTAGAGGTGGTGGTGCGGAGCTGCGGTGGAAGCGAGTTCCAGATTCTCACTGCATTACCTGAGAAGGATTGAGCCATCAATCTCTCCCTTTTGAAAGTGGCAGGCTCGAGCAGTAATTTTTCTACATTACGAGACAGTCTAGAGCCTCCATAGAATTTCAGTTTATTTGCCAGGTAGTGAGGGGAGGAAGTGTGCAAGGCTTTGTGGGTGATACAAGCCGTCTTGTAGATTGATCTTGCTTCGATAGGAAGCCAACGGAGGGATGACAAAAAGGGTGTGATGTGGTCACTTCTTTTGGCCCCCAATATAAAATGAACCGCTGAATGGAGAACAGATTTAAGAAAGGAAAGGTGGGATTTGGGGAGGTCAGTAAGAGGAGAATTGCAGTAGTCCAATCTAGAGAGAAATAGCGATTGGACCAGGGTTTTAAGGTCTTGCTCCGGGAAGAAGTGTCAAATTACCCAAAGAAGGCGCCGTTGGTATCGAGCATTCTTTGCAATGGAGTTGATGTGGGGAGTAGATTGAGCCTTTTTTTCGAGTAAGACAACAAAGGATTTTGCACTGTCGACAAAAATAAGTTCAGTGTGAAGTGGATTCAGCTGATCGATCCAAGATTGAACAGGAGGAGTGAGAGAGTTTGAGGGGAGGAGTCATTCTGTTTTGGAGGGATTCAGAATGAGTTGATGAGTTCGCATCCAGTTTTGAATAGAGTGGAGAGCAGAATTGAGGATTGCGAAATCGTGTGTGAAGGACACCTTAGGTAGATTTGGGTGTCATCCGCGTAGAGATGGTAGAGGATCCCAGATTTACTTAGGAGAATTCCCAATGGTTCCAAATAGTAATTGAACAATGTGGGTGCAAGGATAGAGCCTTGAGGGATACCAATGAAGATGAAAGGCTATTCGCTATTTTGACCTTTTGGGATCTGTCCGAAAGGAAAGAGGCAAACCATTTAAGCACTGTACCTTCCAAACACATTCTCTGTTGAAGAGTGTTAAGGAGAGTGTTGTGATTGACAGTGTCAAAGGTTGCAGAAAGAACAAGAAGAATCAGAAGACAAGACTCCCCTGAATCGAGTATACCCAGCACATCATCAATCACTTGCAGCAGGGCTGTTTCGGTGCTGCAGTTTTGAATGAAACCAGACTGGAAATAGTCAATAAGATCTTTGTCCTTGATATGACGGTAAAGTTGTTTCGCTACACATCTTTCTTTGATTTCCGCAAGAAAGGGGAGGTTAGTGATGGGGCGGAAGCCTTCGGTGTAGGACTGAGCTGATGTGAAGATGGCTACTCCTGGTGGGGAGCTCGTGAGCAACCACTTGCTGCCCCCAGAACTTTACACCTATCGAAAGAGATCTGCTTATTCTCTTCCAGGGGATCCTCATCAATAGTCATAAGCATTAGAATATTCCCGCCCATGCGCGGGACCCCGGAAACACTATATTATATGTGCCCCACATATATATATATATATATATATATATATATATATATATATATATATATATATATACAATAGCAGCCAAATCACACCAGAGCTGAAATATGCTGTGAAGAATTTCCACCATACATGAATAATATGCATTAGAAACATGAGAAACAACACCAAAGATTGTTTAGAAACTGTTTTAATGCTTAGGCCGCAGTAGAAATTCTTATAACACCCTGAAAGCATAGAAAGCTCCCAGGCTGCATTGCAAACACACAGTCTAAAAAGACTGAAAAACTAACCTGCAGCTGTTTACAAAAAAACTGACACCGTGCCTTTAAGGCACCCATGACCCCGGTATCCCATCATGCCTCAGGGGTGACAGTTAGGTCAGTTATTCTTTTCGGAGACTGAAACAAACCCAGTAACAAAATAGGATAACAATATCTCCTTATTAAAGAATATCCTTTGCCCGGGGAGGCGGGAGGGTTGCTTATGACTTTGATGAGGATACCCCTGGAAGAGAACTAATCCTTCTCTTCCAGGGGATCCTCATCAATAGTCATAAGCATTAGAATAGAATAGCGAGCCTCTCCTCATCCTTGCGGGCAAAGGAATGACAAGACAGTAATCTTATCAATAAGCCTGAGCAGACTATAGGCTACCCAAACAGATTTCTCAAGGAGGCTTGCCCTACTTGAGTATCGGCCCTGGAATCAGATTCGAGACAGTAATGCCTCGTAAAGGTATGAACCGATTTCCAGGTTGCAGCCTTGCACATTTCTGACAGTGGAATGTCATGTAAGAAAGCTACTGTAGCGGCTTTCCCTCTAGTGGAATGCGCTTTGGGTGACACCAATAAAGGCTTGCCTGCAAGCTGATAGGCCAATTTAATGGAAGAGACAATCCATCTGGAGATCGACCTCTTGGCCGCTGGAAATCCCGTTCTCAGTGAACCATAGTTCACAAACAGTTGATTCGTTTTCCTGATCCCTTTAGTCTTTTCCAAATAGAACTTGAGCACTCTCTTAAGATCCAAGGAGTGCAGTGACCGCTCGGCTGGGTTCGTAGGATTTGAAAAAAACGAATGGAGGGAAAGGACTGATTTATATGAAAACCAGAAACCACTTTAGGCAAGAAAGATGGATGAGCCCTCAGGACTACTCTATTGTGGTGGAAAACAGTATATGGTTCCTTCGCACAGAGCGCTTGTATCTCGCTCACTCTGCGCGCTGAGGTAATCGCCACCAAAAAAGGCCACCTTCCAAGAGAGATGTTGCAAGGAGGCCTTGTGGGTGGGCTCCAAAGGAGGTGACATTAACCTGGATAGAACCAGGTTCAATTCCCAAGGAGGAGAAGGATTTCGCACAGGGGGATACACTTTTTTTAACCCCTGGAGGAAGTCCTTAACCACCGGAACCTGAAAGAAAGAAATCTGATCTGGTGATTTCCTGTACGCTACTATGGCTGACAAATGCACTCTAATGGAAGCATATTTCAAACCAGAAGTTGCCAAGGAAAGGAGGCATGGCAGGATTACCTCCTCCTGGCCTTTAGTTGGATCTAAGTGATGATCCCTACACCATATGTAGAACCTTTTCCACTTGAACGCATAAGACGCTCTCGTGGAAGGTCTCTTAGCCTCCTTTAAAATGTGCATACATTCGGGAGGCAGATTCAAATGCCCATATTGCAGGACCTCAGGTGCCATGCTGTCAGGTTCAGTGATGAGAGGTTGGGATGTAGTATCCTCCCGTTCATCTTGCTCAACAGGTCCGGTTTGCAAGGAAGTCGTCTGTGTGGACACACAGACAGATGCAGTAGGTCCGGGTACCACCACTGTCGTTGCCAATCCGGAGCTATCAAGATCATTTCCATGTCCGACCTGAGGAGCTTGGAAACTACCTTCGGAATCAGAGGCAGGGGAGGAAACGCGTAGGCAAAAGTTCCCGACCAATCCATCAGGAGAGCGTTCCCCTGCGTCCCTGGTCGGTGGAATCTGGACGCGAAGGCGTGGCATTTAGCATTTTCTTCGTCCGCAAACAAGTCTATGGCTGGACGCCACCAACAACGAAAAAGCTCTTCTACCACTTCGTCGTTTAATCTGGCTGATCTTGGAAGTGAGTGCTGAGTGCGTCTGCTTTGATGTTTAACTCGCCTGGAAGGTGCACCGCCACCACTGAAAGGTTTCGAGAGAGAAGCCAGTGCCAGATGGTTTGAGCCTCCCGGGAGAGAGGGCGATATCGTGTGCCTCCTTGTTTGTTCAGATAGAACATGGTGGTTGTATTGTCTGTCTGAACTAAGACTGAATTGGACTCGATCGCTGGAACTTAGCTTTTCAGTCTTTTTAGACTGTGTGTTTGCAATGCAGCCTGGGAGCTTTCTATGCTTTCAGGGTGTTATAAGAATTTCTACTGCTGCCTAAGCATTAAAACAGTTTCTAAACAATCTTTGGTGTTGTTTCTCATGTTTCAAATGCATAATATTCATGTATGGTGGAAATTCTTCACAGCATATTTCAGCTCTGGTGTGATTTGGCTGCTATTGCATGTTTTTATATATATATGTGTATATATATATATATATATATATATATATATATGAGTATATATATGTGGGGCACATATAATATAGTGTTTCTGGGGTCTCGCGCATGGGCGGGAATATTCTAATGCTTATGACTTTGATGAGGATACCCCTGGAATCAGGATTACAGGTAAGTAACTAATCCTTGCTGTGCGTCTCACCAACCTAGAAGCGACAGCACCTCAGCATTTTTCTGTAAGCTTTTTTTTCTTTTAGACATCAGGTTCTTATAGGTAATGTTTTTCATGGAAGTCTATTTATTGAACAATTCTGCTTTTCTCAACTGGTTCAACTGATCCTTAAATGTTTTGCACTCATGATTGAACCATTGAACTTTGACTGGACATTTGTTGTGTTGTGTGCTTTTAACACTATTGGTCTGTGTATTTATTGTAACATGGATGTGTTACTAGTACGTAAATGATGTTCTTACTGTTGCTGACCTGTTGTAATCTTTTTATTGAGCGCCATGGTGTTCTGTTGCTATAGTGCTTGTTGAGTTCTGTGAGGCGTTCCACGTTGGACAGGCTCACTGGATGGCAGCAAGATCTATGGCTCCTGTTTGCTCTTTGTGGGCTGTTAATTCTGTGACTAAAATAAAACCTAGGAGACCACAGCTTTCTTAGCGTGCTCATTACTACTTGGATACAACATTTTATTGGCGACGAGTGGTGGACTGTTTTTTTCTTTTTTTGGTCTTCAAGCGTCATTCTCTTCGAGTCACAGCATCTCACCAAAGCATTTTCTGACAATTCGGGGGTGGATTCTTGTGTGGAGCATTTTGTTAACAAGTGTAAGGATTGTTGTCTGATAAGCATTGGAAGCTCAGCAAGTTCAAAGCTGGAGTTAACTCACTTCTAGAAAAGCTTTGGCATAAGTTAGCAGTTGACTTTTCAAGACCATTTCACAGATTACCTGGTGATATGAAATTTCATATTGTTACAGATTACTACTCTAAGTGGTTGGTCTATGATTTTGTTTCAATGCCCACGACTGAAATTCTCATTACATTTTTAGAAAAAGTGTTCTCTGTTGAGGGAAGTCCGAATGTTTTGGTTTCCGACAATGGCACTCATTTTGTTCAAAAGAAAATTACAGATTTTTTACTGATGCAAAAGAAACAATTGATGGACGGAATGCTGGACAATGCAAACATTCACCCCCAGTCACACGGATCTGGGTTAAATCCATCATTCTTTTGCTCTCCACACCACCAGGGCCGGACTGGCCGTAGCGGACACCGGGCAATCCCCCGCTGCACCGCATGGGTGGGGGGCCGTTATTGTTACAGGGCCGTTAATCGGCCATGCAACAAAAAGTCCAAAAACCGGCCCTAACAAAGCGCTCGGGGGGGGGGGGGGGGGGGGGACACGAGCACTATGCCAGGGCCGGTTTTGGTTCCCAGTCCGGCCCTGCACACCACCCCAGTTTGGACCCAGCCATATGCAAATCAGTCTTGACCTAGTTCAGGGAAGACCTGTCTTGACCGTTCGGGCTGGACTGTTCCCATAAGGCACAGGGTCAAGACTGATTTGCATATAGTTGGGTCTGAACTGGGGTGGCGAAGTAAGCTAAAGAATGATGATGGCTTCAAACCAGATCTGTGACTGAGGGTGAGGTCTGAAAAGTTTCAGCGCTTCGTCCATCATCTCCTTGTGTTTGCTTTGTTTGCCCTAAGTTGGCAGGGTATGCCCAGACCTGAGTCCCTTGCTCGCTTTGCCACTGGATTCAAGCTAGCCTGTCTGATGAGGAGTGTTACCCTGAAACCGGTCCCATGGCGCTTGTTTCCGGTCCAGAGAAGATCTGGCTTGGCAGTCCGGGCTGGACTGTTCCCACGAGGCACAGGGTCAAGACTTATTTGCACATAGCTGGGTCTGAACTCTGGTGGTGAAGTGAGCTAAAAAACGATGATGGATTCAACTCAGAACTGTGACTGAGGGTGAGTGTCTGAAAAGTTTCAGCGCTCTGTCCATCATCTCCTGGTGTATGCTTTGATTTTTTACTGAAGCATGGTATCAGACATGAAAAAACTCCTCTTTTTCTCCTGCTGCTAATGGTTTTTTGAGAGGTGTAACACATTTTTAAAAATAAGGAATCCTAACTGCTCTTGCTTCAATTTTGAATGTACGCACATATTTACGTGGAAAGGTGTGGAGTTAATTAAATACACCTCGTTCAGTTACAGGGTTTTCACCTTTTCTCTTGTTAAAAGGAAGAGAGGCTAAAACGTTGCTTACACCTAGGCTTTCCTGTTTTCAGTTTCTATTTTTGGTAAATTCTGGTGTTTTTTTTCTTCAGTGTTTTCAAGTGATTTCAATACCTTAAAAAACCTGTTTTTATCAGTGGTTACACATTTTCGCATGACTAAAAACAACAGAAAAAGTGTTTTTTTTCCGGTGTTTATGGAACGTTTTGCTTTCATTATTGCTTGCTTTCTCTAAAGGTAGAACATGGTATATAGACAGTGTACGTATAGTGTATATGAGATCCATATAGATTTTCACAAATTAAACTTATTGTAGTACACCATACAATACTTCTTCATTGAGTCTTTAGTCATGTGCGCTCACTCTTTCTTTCCTATGTAAACTTCTGTGAAAAGGCCCTCTCAACATTGGCACTTGAGAAGGGCAATGCCAAAATAGCCAGTGAACAATGTGTTAACCTTGGCCACTGACATAGCTTTCCATGCAAATACTGGTGCACTTGAAGATTGCGATTCTCAGTGCAGGTTCTGCAACATTTGCATTGAGCTGGGCACTTATGCCCTCAGAGTTATTGAAGCAGTCAAAAATGAAGCAGCACTTTTGAAACTACGGAGGAAATTCCCCTTTACTGTAGGGATCTAGAACTTGTACAGAGTACCACAGTGAGATTTCATTGACTTCAAATGCCATTGGTGGTGAAGGGGCATTTCTATGCATCATTGTAAGCCATTACTCATCCATTGTAAAATAAACGTTCCAGGATTGCTTTTCAACATTGCTTTGCTTACCAAGTGGCAAGCACTCTAACATGGAACATGTTGCAGTGCCAACGTCACTAAAGGTGTTGCCCAGCCTACACTCAAGGAGATGTTTCACACCTACACCAACTATGCTGAACACTTGGCAGCCAAGGGTTTATTCAGACTCTTGTTTTTTGATTATGTCCACTACAGCAGTTATGTTTTTCTGTAAAAATCTAATAATGCAGTTGAGTGTACTTTTTTCACATCACTATCAACATGCGACCAGAGACCCTCACATTTCTGCCTTTGGCATCATCACGCAGCAAAAATTTTGTAAACGGTTGCCACATGGATAATATAGCATTCCTAGCCCCTTGGACTGAGAACCATCAGCCAAGGGACACAGTTGGGATGACTCTTTCTTTGATGCCACAAAATGATAAATATTTGCATTTTAGCTTCTGTGCATAAGAAAACAGTGCACCAGAATGGACTAAAAAGTCAATAGGATCCCTCATTAACTCTGAAGACTGTAAAGATGCTTTCAGCATACCATCTAACAAGTGGCAAGGATCTCCTACAGGGAATCACTTCAGCTCGGGTATCAATTTTGACAGGTCATCACACAACTTTTTCATATAAGTAGCTGAATCACTGCAAATACAAACAATATCACTCCAATCATTGTTGAACTTGGAAAGAACCATTTTTGCAGAGCATTCCAAGTGACACTGTGTTCCATGTTTTCCAAAAGTCTGGTGTCTTGTTTTCACCACTATCCCAGATGCTTTGTGATAGCGCTCTTTATACATATACTTGTCTCTATACCTTGCATTGAATGTTTAAAACCTGAGGTGTTGGAAATTCACCTAACAATACTGACCCACTAGAAACTGTGGGCTGATGTATTAAGCGTTTTACCCATTCTCTGTGGGTAAATGTGATGACACATATTAGGAAAGATTCTTATGAAACCGGCCAATTTACCTAACGGTGAAACACAGCCAAAATATAAAATATGATTTTGATATTTCCTGATCCTCTACAGTTTATCCAATATTTAACAATACCTAAAACATGTTTCTAAACCTTGCATCTTTAGACCAAAGACCACAAAACTGAAAAAAGCAAAAGGAAGAAGAAACAATATTTTAGCAGCATCCCTAAACAACAAAACTAAAGCAGAATTTTAGCCCAGTCTTTCTTACTGCTAGCTTGTATGACAAAGTTACATTGTATTGGCCCCTTCAGGAAGAACAAAAATGACTCTTTCACTCTCTTTTTCCTTCCTTCGAATGGCATTATGTTTGTGGTTGTGCAGGTGTTATTTCAGTGTTTATATGTTTTCACTGGTGAGGGATATTTCTCTTTCAGTGGGTTTATATCAGTTATTATAGGTTTAAACCTAAAACCCCACATCCTACTGATGGAGAGCGGTAATTTCTTCTGGTAGTTTCTCAATGTAAAACCTCCATGCTACCTCTAATTTACCGCTCAAAAGGTGTTGGGCCCTTCACACCATGTATTACCTTCAGGAGACTTTAAATAAAGATGAACAGTCAAAATACAATTATTATTGTAAGCCAATAAAGAGAGTTGTTGATTATTTTAAAGGGTTTTATTTTCTAGTCAAAAAGTTAATTTTTCTCTGACCCTTTATTCATTAGTAAAATATCAATCAGGTTACAGAATTTGGAAAACAGGAAAAATATCAATAATACAGAACACATTACAGTCTGCATATAAGCATTACATGTAGTTATGAAAAATGTGGCGCAAAAGTCTTAAAGAGTTTCTAAGAAAAATAGTCTTGCAAAGCTAATCAGTACTTAAATAGTTTGCAAAAATATGCTATTAAGAGAAATAAATGCATAAATCAAATAAATCTTTTCAGACCTAATTAATTAGTCAAAACATAAACTTAAAGTTTAGCATCTAATCCTATCCTGATCCACTGCACTCTGTCTGTCTGTGTCTAAAGAGGAAAGCAGCCCGCCCTTCACAGGCCTCAAAGGAATGTGGCATGAAGTGCCAAGATATGACGTGGAAGCAAGAAACCTCCCCCTGACACTCCTCGGACGCAAGCCCGCCCTTCAGCAATCTCCCGGGACGTTTCTCGTACCTAACCCATAGAAGCCAGCTGAGCTGAGAAAAAGAAGTGCCAGCCCCCATCCAGAGAGGACAGTATTTATACCATAATTATTGGCAGAGTACACAAAGATGTAACAATTTTCAGTAAAACCTTTACGTGATTGGTCAGTCATGATGCATGAGGTCACACTTCCCTGACTCATTCTAAAAACCTGACTTCACTAGTCTTAACAAAAGAAGCATACATGAATAACTACATTTATAAACATTTGCAACATTTACTAGGAAAAATGTTTCAATCTAATTCATCCTTCCTTCCTTCTCAGCGCAGTAGATGGACACTTTTAACTAACTGGTACATTGGCAGAATGACAAGAATGTGCAGTTCACGCTGTCCTTGACTTCTTGTCATGAGGAAAGCTGCCACAGTCTGCGCATGCTCCCTTCTCATTAAATTGCAAGTCATAGCCTTGATGGATTCACAGGCAGCCATGTTTTGTGTAGGCCCCAAAAATAAAACAAACACAAAGATAATATTAATTTCATGTAAATCAGTCCATTATGTTTCCCAAGTGCATTATTAATTCACACACATTATAAAAAGAGGTGTTATTAACTGAAAATGTTTATCAAAATATGCAACAAGTCAAAGTCTATTAAGACAGGACTAATTGATTTTAGATTGCATGGGATGAGCTGGGAAGAGAGAAACATATTCTATTTATCTTCAAAGGTAAAAAGGCCACTTTTTCTCTACATTGCAAAAAAACCACATGTTAATTCAGCAAAAGCATTTTCAGACTGAAGTGAATAGACCTCACTTTCGTGTTTTTCATGTGCCATGTTTTTAACCTGCACCAAAATGTGCGTGGCAATTTAAATGCAGCCTGTCTGAAGCACAAAAAATAAAACAATGCATGACTGCAGATGAAATCTTCTCCATCACTACTTACACCTTATTTGAGTGATCATGTTTCATCTCAAATTAATTTGAGGGATCACTAGAGTCTTGATGAGTGTGTCAGAAAATATTTTGCACAAAGGTACAAGAGATGGTATGACAATCATTCTTCTACTTGTGAAAATGTTGGTGTTGGTGATTGGGTGTTAGTGAAGAAACCCAGTAAAGTTGCTTAGAGTGATTCGACATTTTCTGATCCTGTGCAAATTATAAGAGCCACTAAATCAGCTGTTCTACTTAGGGTTCAGGCGTGTGGAATAAGGGGTCTGTGGTGAGTATTCATCCTTTCCAAAAAGAAATTATTAAGCAGGGTAGACATCGTGTTGGTGAGCTGGAAGACAGTTGTGTGGTCTGGGATTTTCGCAATGTGGAAACTGTTGTGGATGCAGATTATCTGTGTTTGGAAATGTTTGGAATTCCTGGATTGATGTCCATTAGTGCAACTGTTTATGACCTTAGTTGTAGTAGAGCAGATTTGCTAATACCTCTTCCATGTATTTAGTCTAGATGTCTAAGGTTTATTTCTTTTGGTTTGCTGTCTATCCATCTCCAGCAGCGTGATTGGACAGTGCCTAAATTACCAATATGTATTATGTTAGTTGCCCTGTCAGCCACTCGAGCTAAGTACTGTCATTGTGTAAAACATGTCTTGGTGTTCGTGGATATAAAACAAATAAAGATCACCTCTATCCAGAACACACCTCCATAGTGTGATGGGTTCTCACTTTCCCAAAAGGAAGGGCATCGTTGAGGTAGCAAGGAACAAAGCTGTCAAGATCAGGGGACACCCAGCTGAAGGTTAGCAGCCAGCCTAACACAGCAAGAGTTGCCGAAACAGAGCTTAGCTATGGCAGAGGCCCCCCGGCCAAGAGTGACATGAGAGGTTTCAGTCAATTAATCAAGGTTTGTATAGATTACCACTCATCCGTGAGGGTCTCAAGGCCGTGGGGTTGTGGTCACTTTCTTTCTTAGCATGTTGAATAAATAATGCCAGTTGGTTAAGATTATCTGAAACCGGCGTGATTGTCCCAAGTTTCCTCTTACCCACTTGTGTATAATGTGGCGGGCAATCTTAGTATGTCTGACTATAAAAACAACGTAGGTGAATATAGAGGTCAAACCACACTCATTTTTAAAAAACAATCTACCAGGCATTACAAGCATTGGCGACAAAACTAAGATTTCAATATTGTCTCTTCTTTCATCCGTATAACACCCCTGAATTGAAATATGAGGTCTTCTAATGAGCTCTCCACTAGGTTTGTCAAAAGATGCTGAGTTCATTAAAGGTTTCCGAAAAGCAGCTCAGCCTGAGTTGACCAACTGACACTGTGAGCACAGAGAGACACCCAAGCATTCTATGATGTCATGGTACATTTTATACAGTGGAGAACAGTAGAGAAGTAATTTACTACAGTTATCAATGCTGCTATTGTCATAATTTATACGTTTGATCTGAGAGGAAGCAGTTATCAAAATAGGCAACAGCTAAATAGCAGGGCCTCCAGCTCACCTGAAAAGGGGTAGTGCGCGAAGCATAAGAAGTGTGTTCACGCTTCAAGGGAGTGTCCTTCAACCATACATTTATTTCATTTATTTGATAACTATTAAGGCTCTCCACAAAGGACCTTCAGTCCTTATCTCCATATTGTCTGCCAAGCATAACTGTGTTTCAATAATCAAGTGCATCAAGGAGATGTTCAATTGATACGGACAGTGACCTCTTTAAGAAGCTGCCATCCATTAAAATAATTCATGGTGGAATGCCCTCTTGTTGTGTTGGCTTTGAAGAAACTTATAACTGGAAGAGAATCCAAAAGGAAATGGAGGAGTGGGGTGGGGTAAACTGATAGGCAAGCTGTCAAAGGGGTAGCCGAATCACAGCAGAGCCATGGGGCTACCTCAGAGCTGCGTCATCGAAAGGCCGGTCATAAAAATCACATAATAGGCACTCAGTGGATGGCATGTAAACACGTGGTAAGACTGGGCTTAAAATGTAAAGAAAAGTTCACTTTTTGTTGCCCATTGTGTGTGTTTGTTTTTTTGTTAGACATTGCCCTGCTATGTAATATATGAACAATACGTTTTGAGAAGGCCACTTTTTGGCTTTTGGTCCCAATTTTTGAAGCTATGAAAACTTGTATAGTGGCGTACAGTTGTTTATTCCGGGAATACTCAGTTTTGAGTGGTGTAGGACTAGGATTTCAGGCCAGATTTTCTGATCTCACACAGTCTGGAACGAAGCCACTAGCGTTAAGGCCTTGAGCCTCTAGATTTATAGGAAACGACATTGCTTTGTGCACAGCTGTCTATTAAAAGTTAAGTACACTGTGTTCAATGTGTTCATTAAATGTGGCTTACGAAGTATACAAATCACCCAGTAAACCTACCAGACACTAAATAATATATCTTTGTTGGAAAAAAATTGGCTGAACTCAGTGTTATTCAATCATAAGGGATTCTCTTCAAAATAGATGGATAGCACTCTACGTAGCCTAAAATGAAGCTGTTCTACATAGTACAAAGACGAACACTTTATTTACATGTTAAAATCAGTGTCCTTCCCTGACTTACAACACAAAACTTTTTGTAAGAAGCTTTAATCTCAATACAGGCAATAACATAGATGAATAAGACATTATAGGGACTCTGGAGGCTGCTCTCAGGCTAGGGTATCAGAGCGCTGTACAAGATATACAGAGGAGTAAAAACAACGTTCAGGTGCAGAAATATGCATACAAGAACTGTACAAGGGGATGGCGATGGGCCAGGGTGTAGGGAACATAGGGATACTGGTGATACACAAGACGAATGCTATCATATTTAAAGTCGGTAAAAAATAGGAATAAAATAATAAAAAAATAAAAATAAAGGCCTCGAAAATTCTCTGCGGGGAGAGTTGGTGATCTGAGGGAGAAGCACTAGTCTTAGAAACATCAGACTTGGGGTCAGGCATAACAGGCATTAGACGAGGAATTTGCCCATGAGGAAGGCTTTGGCCTCCTTCTTGAAAAGTGCTAGAGAGGGAACACTAAAATAAAATAAATAAAAACATGCGGGCTGTTTTTAGCTCAGCGTACTGATTCCTGCTAGACATATATTCACTCTTGTGAATTGTTTTTAAAGTGCAAGGTCAGTTGTGCGCAAAATGCACTTTTCATATTTTACTGACGGCTGTGCTGTTAAAGCAGCTCTCCATTTTGCAGCATGCATTTATTATAATTATTTTTGCATTAACCCCCCTGCTGCCATGCGCTACCTCGCGCGCACCCTCCACCAGTCCGCCGGTATTTCTTAGTGTCGGCTGCCACTGTCTTCTGCTTGTCCTTAAATTGGGCCCCAGAGCCAGGCCTAGCACAGACTTTTGGCCAGAGCCAGGCTGGGGCCTAACCTGGCTAGCACACCTGGAGTAGGTGAGAAGGCGCTCCACTGACAGAGAACTAGAAGCAACTTCAGGTCGTTGGTCTCTTTATGGCCTGTGTGCCTAATGCAGATGTGAGAAAGGAAACGCCAACAGTGCTCATAGTATGATCACCGCTATCCCTTGGTGCTACCTCTGCCTGACAGTCCCTTGGATCTGAAACCGAATCAACATCACAAAGACCCCAAGCCTTCTAAAATTCAGTAAGGAACTGAAGACTTACCTCTTCCGAAATCATTACCTCTCAACACAATAGGATTCGCCCACCCCCCGTGGTCAACTTGCTTCTTGGCGAGCAATCCTGATTCTCAGGGATTCACCATGTTCAGTGCTCCTTTTCCTCAGTAACTAGGTTAGCACTGCATTGATACCTCTACATACATAAAAACAACATACATAAACACATTGCACTCAATTATGTCTTCATTGTAGATGTTTTTTTTTTTTTTTTTTTTTTTTTTTTTTTTTAAATATTTTTTTATTTTCTCCCGCATTTTTCCGTAGATTACATTACAGTATATACAGTACAGAATTTTCTTACAATTATACAGTCATACAATCAAAGCCAAGGAGAAAGAAAAAATAAACGAGACCTACAGAAGAACAGTACAATAATTCCGAACAAAGATAGTTCCTAGAGAGGATGAGCACGGAAACCCAATTCACGTCTTACTATTCTTCCACTCTTCTATAGGGCGCCAAATCTTCCCCCCCAGTATTCTTGCCCTTTTACCTTTCCTATCATAAATGGCTTTCTCCAAATTGTATATATACAGTAGCCTAGCCATCCAGCTATGAAATAGTGGTGCAGATTTATCTTTCCAGACTTTCGCAATAATTAATCTATACACTGCTGTGGCCAAAAATACGAATTCGGGATAGTTATTATTATCACCTATACTAATTCCTAATATTATCAGCTCGTCTGTGAGTTTTACCTTCAAGTTTAAAGACTTCACCAAGAACTCCTCTATTGCAGTTTTTAGTGTGAATAACTGAGGGCACTGGCTGAACATATGCGTAATATTAGCATTCGTTGCGTCACACCGTGGACAAGTTATACCAGTGTTACCCCCCCATTGTGCTATTCTGGCTGGTGTGTGATATAACGAAAAAATAGTTTTATAATGTTGTGTTTGCAATGTAGCAGAGCAAAGTATAGTTCTACCAAAATCTAAAGAGGCTTGCAAAGCTTCCGGATGAGCCCCAACTTGCTCAATCCATTTCTTACTAAATTTCTCCCTGTCATCAGTTTTATATTCCTGTAATTCTATGTACAATTGTCTGATTGAACCCCGTAGGCTGCTCCCTAGGTATTCCATAATCCTACAGCTTAACATACCTACTGGTCCCCCCTTTTTTAAATGAAAGTAGCTTCTTATTTGAAGGTATTTAAAGAAATTGTTTCCAGGTATTTCAAATCTATGTTGTATATCTTGAAATAACAAAAAATCCCCTTCCCCATCCATCAAATCGCCTATTTTCTTAACCCCTTTGTCATTCCAAGTTTTCATTGTATTATCCCCGAATATTTCTGTTGGTAGATCAGCATTTAGGTATAGCCTCAGATATCTGTTAAATCTGCCTAACCCTACTCTTTTCATAATAACCTTCCAGATTTTATATACTGCCTCCAGGGTTTTGAATCTAGTATGCTTAAAGTATGTAAATTCTACTGTATTAACCAGGGCATTCACAGCCCTTTCTCCTAATAGTGCTTTGTAGGTATTCTCTATACTTATCCCTTCCTCGTAAAAGGCTCCACCACCCAGTAGCGCTTTAGAATACTGCAATACTGCAGCCCAATAATACAATCTAAAATCCGGTGCCCCCCACCCTCCCTTTTCCCGTGGTAGTGTCAGAAATCTGTATGCTCTTCGTGTCTTGCCTTGTGCCCAGATTAACCTATTCAGTGTTGCTTCTATTTTATTAAACCATATCCCATCAAACAATAAAGGAATCGCCCTAAAGAAATATAAAAATTTGGGGAATGTGACCATTTTAATAAAGTTAATGCGCCCCATTAGAGTCAGATGTAGATTATTGACCCTCTCCAAATTTCTCCTAACTTTCCCTAATAATGGCCCCATGTTTATTTCCACCAACTTCCCTAGATCGGCCGTCACCTTAACTCCCAAGTATGTAGCTTCTTGCACTACTCTACTATCACTAAAGGTGGTGTACTTATTCTGCACTATCTGAGTTTTCCCTTTATTTATTAGGTATCCTGAGAGTATACCAAATTTCCTTGCCTCCTCTTCGATTTCGATCAGTGCTTGCTCTGGCTCTGGAGTGACAATCGCAACATCATCTGCGTAGGCAAATAATTTATAATCTTCCCCATGCAGTGTAACAGGTCTAATCCTACAGTTCGCTATTAACCTTCTCAAATAGGGGTCCAAATAGATGGCAAACAGCAACGGAGAAGCTGGACACCCCTGTCTTGTCCCCCTCCCAATCTGTACTGTTTTCGAAAATGATTTATTTATTCTTATTCTGGCTGTAGGTTGTCTGTATAAAGCCTGGATTGCTGCCTTAAATCCTTTACCTATTCCCACCCAGTCCATCGCTTTCCATAGATAGGCCCAGGAGACCCTGTCGAAGGCCTTCTCGGCATCTAAAAAGATTGCTGCAACTGGGTCTCCCAAGGCCTCTGCTGCATCCAGGACAGTGATCATCTGTCTGGTATGTTGGGTAGTCCCTTTACCAGGTATGAACCCATGTTGTTCCGGGGACACCATTTTCTCAATAACCTTACTCAATCTATTAGCGAAGGCCTTAGCGTATATTTTCACGTCGGCATTAAGTAGAGTAATTGGTCTATATGACCCTGGCTCTGTTGGCGGTTTATCCTTTTTTAATAACACGATGATGTCTGCACCCGACCATGACTTTGGAACAATCCTACCACCCTGTGCCAGACAGCATATCGCCCACAAGTCTATACCTATGACGTCCCAGAAAATCTTATAAAACTCAACGGGTATCTGATCCTGTCCCGTTGCTTTACCTGCAGGAAGGTCGGAGACAGCGTCCCCGATTTCCTGAAGGGTTAACACCGCGTCTAATTTATCTCTCTGCTCTATGCTAAATTCTGTCTGTGGTCTTGGCGTTAAATAGACCATACTTTCTTCCTCACACTCAGACTCGCTCGTATTTTCATCTTTCTCGTATAATACCTCGTAGTACCTCCTAAATACCTCCTGTACCTCCTCAACCTTATTCACGATTACCCCGGTGTTATCCCTAATTTCTTTTATTTCCCCAGCTGCCATCTTTTGTCTTGTTCTTATAGCCAGGAGGTGCCCTACTCTTTCATTATATTCATAGCACATCTCTTTTTTCGCTAAGTAATTCCTAGCTAGCTTCTGCGCTAGCGAGACCCCTGTTTCTGCTTTTAGAATTTCCAGTTCGAGTAATATTGATTCAAAAGGATCCCTCTTACTAATTGCCTCTACCAAAGCCTCTTCAGTTGTTGCAAGGACTCTAATCTCTTCCTCTGTTTTCTCCTTCTCCCTTCTATTTCTAGCGATTGAGTAGCTTAGTGTCTCCCCCCTTATACCTGCCTTAAAGCTATCCCATACTACATCTGCCGATGTGGAGTATCTATTAATATCCCAAAAATTCCTTATCCAGATTTTCATGCTTATAATGTATTCCTCCTCCTTTAATAGCCCTCTTTCAAACGTCCAGGTAGAGTTTAATCCCTCTTTGATTTGAGCAGTTCTTAAACTTAGAACCAGGGGGTTGTGATCCGACACAATCCTAGGGAGACGATCTATACTTGAGATACCGACAAGAGAGCTAGAAATAAGGAAGTAATCCAGTCTAGCTATCGACTTATGTGGTGCAGAATAAAATGTACTACCTGACCCCATTGGATTTTTTTCCGCCCACATGTCACTTAGTGCATTGTGTCTAGCAAGATTTTGTAATGATCTGTATACCTTTTTCTTCCTCCCCTTGTAACTCTCCCCCTGCTCAAACAAACCATTTAACCCGTTGATGTTAAAATCACCACAACATATCACAGGCTCTGGCCACATTGCTAGTTCTCTATCTGCAAATTCAAAAACATCCGGATCGTCCTCGTTTGAACCATACACAGAGATGATTGTAAATCGAGATATGTTCAATTCCATTTCAATCATCACCCACCTCCCTTCGCTATCCTCCTTTTTCCTTTTGACTATTGTGCAGCCTTTCCTTGCCAGCACTGCAACCCCCCTACACCTTTCTATCTGGCCTGTATAAGCTAAAACATCATACCCCATTTGCTCCAGCAGATAGATCTCATTAACGGCTATGTGTGTTTCTTGCAGACAGACAATGTCAATTTTCCAGAATCGCAGTAAAGCTCCCAATTTTTGTCTTTTTTCTCTATTGTTCAGACCACATATATTCAGCGTAATTATCTTAGTCTCCATCTACCGTGTTTTTTTTCCCCCCCCCTTCCTTTTTTCCCAGCTTTCCCCTCACATTACTTCCGCATTTCCCTCTTGAGAGCGTGATAACTTTTATTACTCTGTACTGTATTTTTATTCCAAACAAAAAACGTGCCCCCCCTCCACCCCCCCCTTCTGTACCCCCCCTCCCCTGCAGCACCCCCCCCCCCCTGTGACAGGCAAATAGGTCAGAACTGACCTATGCGTGCCCACTGCGCGTTGTAGTGTCGCCCCCTCTCCTCCCCTACCCTGCCGGCAAAGAAAAATCCAATCCCAAAACAATCCCAACACGATCCCAAAAACAACTCCTATTCTTCCTAGTCTACACATTGTTTACCAATTTACCCATTTTATCTAGACAATACTATTTTCTCCCTAATTTCATTTCCACTGCATTTCTTTTCTTTTTAACCATTTCACCTTTTCACCCCTCCCAGCTCCACCTTTACCCTTTACCCTTCATCTCTTTCAGCTCTTCTAGATATTCTCCCGCCTTGATCTCTGAAAAGAACATCCTGACTCTGCCCCCAACAATGACTTTTAGTTTTGCCGGGAACATTAAGTAGGCTTCAGCGCCTTGACTCTGAAATGCTGCAATCATTTGCCTAAGTCTCCACCTCCTCTCCACCGTGACGTGGCAAAAATCCGGTCTTGCAAAAAATGTAATTCCATCCACCGTCTTTTTGGAGTCAGGTCTGGCCTTATCCATCAGTTCTTGTCTCGCCAGAAAGTTCCCAAAGAACACTAACATCGCTCTTGGAAGTGAGCGATCCCCTCTTTTTTTCCCCTTTGTCGTGAGTGGAAACCTATGTGCTCTTTGCACCTCTTGTTCCCATTGCCATGGGGTCTCCGGGAAGGCCCCTTTTAGCAGCTTTATCACAAAACCTCTGGGATCTTGTCCCTCTGTCCCTTCTTCTATTCCAAGAAGGCGTGCGTTATTTCGCCTTTGGCGATTCTCCAAATCCTCAACCTTCCATTGCAGATCCTCCATCACCTTTGATTGCTCTTCTCTACTAGTCTGCCAGTCCGTCACCTCCTCCTCAATCCTGCCAGTTCTTTCTTCCACTTCGGTAACTCTTTCGTTCACTTCCTCATATTTTTTATTTATTCTCCTAATGGAGGCTTGAATTTTCTTCGTATCATGCCTGGCTCTTCTACTCTCTGCTCTGGCTTCCATTTGGATTTGTTTTAAAGTTGAAAATATTAAGTCTAATTTCCCATCCTCACTCTGGGGGTCTTGCCCATCCTCCTTGTAAAGATTTGAGGTAGCAGAATAATCCCACATCAGTTTTTTATGCGTTGTTGCGGGGGATCCTGCTCTCTTACTAGCCGGTCTGCGTTTTTTCAATGTGCCTTTTTCTTTGGAGCCCCCTGAATCATCCGTGCTGGAGAATGAGTCTCCCGTTTCACCCTCCTCCTCACTGCTAGTGATAACGGAGTCTGAGCCTTCAGGAACAGAAAAGAATTCTCTTTCCCCCTCTGCTCCCTCTGTACTTTCTGTGCTCTCTGTATAACCACCACCCAGCTGCTCCTTTTGCCCTTGTCCATGCGGTAATCCTGCCTCCACCGCTTGAAGCGCATCTAGTAGCGGGTCTATGGTTATCGCTTCAGCTTCAGTCTCCCTTTTTGAAGCTCTCACCTCTTTCTCCCCAAACGTCCGCCCAGCCTCCTCTCTGGCAGTAGCTGACTCCTTCGCAGCTTGTCCCGCAGCTTGTCCCGCAGTAAGCGTAGGCTCCGCCTGCTCTGCTCGCGTCGGCTGCCTGTCAACGCCTATGCTTGCGTCCTCGAGGACGCTGCCTCCAAGTCCGCCCGCCAGAGATTTCTCCGAACACAAGGCTGTCTCTACATCCTCCGTTAGGGGCGGCGGGGGTACCTTACTGTTGAAGACCTCGATTACTGATGGTTGACGGAGAGACGTATCGCCCTTCTTTCTCTCCATGGTGAGTTTTCCCGCTTGGCCAGGCAACACGCTGTGACTACCGCTGCGCGTGTCAGTCAGATTCTTGCCTCTGTCTTTCTCGGCAGCCTTCTCTATTTTGCGCTGCTGTGCTTTGGCCGCCGTCGAGATTGTGGGTGTGGAGCGTTTGCTGGGTGGGGGCATCTTGGTCTTTGGTATCGTGCCAGTCCTTCCCGAATCCTTCAGGGCTAACTCTTTTGCCGGTCCTGTACTTAGAGCCATTGCTTGTTTGTCTTTTGCCCGGTTTGCCATAATAGGAGGGCAGGCCTTTCGGAGCTCTTTAAAAAGTACTTTCCAATGCAGTAACCTTTTTTTAAGGTAATAAAATACACCGCTATTCCCTTCCCGCATCTGACGGCGTAGCCACCACTGCATGCTCTTTTTTAGCAGCCGATCAGGGTCCTGTTATCTCCATGGGTCAGAGAGGGGTCTGGATGCGACTTGCACCTACAGCGCTACAGCGGCCATCTTGCCCCCTCTCTTCATTGTAGATGTTTGCGGATTTTTTTTATTGGAGGTCAAACTCTTCCTTGAAGACCCCTTATGACTTCAGCTCAGTCAGATTTAGAAGTTTTCCTATTTCAGTGTCTCAAGCTAGTCCCACCTCTTGAAATCCTCTTGTCGGTTCACTCGTTTTTTAATTGATCGTACTCACAGTGGGGTGGGTTGCAGCTGTCAATTTATTTTTTCCAATCTTTGATTAGTAATGGCACCTGTCATACTGTATACAGTTCATAATGAAAACCGTTGGGCATTATGCCATAATAAACTTAAACGAGTCTTCTTAGCTTACAGAAATTCACAATGAGTTTTGCAGACACTGGGCCCAATTCACAAAAATTTGACCCAAAAACCTATGTACGTCCGAAAAAGCGACGCTGATGCCCAACATGTATCCGCCAAAGTATACCTGTCTTGTGTAAATGGTTGTACTGTTGTATAATTGTAGAGCACCACTGCGTAAAATTGTATAGTAGTAAATTCCAAGGGAGCGGGAGGAGGAAGGTTTGTCCTTAAAGTATAACACCCACAAACTTGTGAGTTGTTAGCAGGCATGCAACACCCATTGGACTAAAAGGGCTTCAGCCCTCCCCGTCGTGTGTCTCAGCCTAGGCTGCTGCTGCTCGAGCTGCTGGGGGCTCAGCTGGGCAGTGTCTGGGGTTTTATCTCCGGTACACCCGAGTTTTTCACAGGTCTTTAAACACCATTTGCATATTTACATACCTTTGTAAACTGGTTACTGAGGCTTATTTTTTTTTTTCTGGTTCCAGTATCCCCTGGGCCCCACTCTGCCTATTCCTTACATTTGTACTTTACATTTACTGCCGTAGTGCGAGAATGCATTTCATGACAAGGAATATATAGTAGGGTTACCAAAAGAAGAATTACAGCAATGTGTTTGTTTAAAGAGCCTACAAAGGGCCTTGTTTTAAGACTAAATAGGGTTATAAGTAAAACCGTATGTATTCATGTGTAATGTAACTTTACTGTTTTTGTTTCCTTTAATTATCAGTCATGGATAATTTAGGCAGTCCTAGAACACAATTAAAAATGCTTTCTATTTATATTTGCTGTTCCAAGTATGCACAGATAAGTGCTGAAAATAGGCTTTCGGTGACTGCTTATTTTTGTACAGTGTGGGACATCAATATAAGGAGCTGGCAACCCTAATCCCAAGACTGGAAGTTTGTTGCAGGATGAGCACAATATTTATTTTCGTAACCCTCGATTCCTGCACCCTGAATAATGCCATAATAGCAATAGTTTTACTTCTATCTGAAACCCTACGCCAGCCCTCAATAACATTGTGAGTTACTTCAAATGTCTGGGAATGCACCCTGCATTCAGACAACTCACTCTCGCCCTTCACTTTCACACTCACGGCGATCACAGTGTACTCACACTGATCACCATGCACTCAGACCATTCACCCGCTGACCCTGGACTCACAGTGATCACACTGCACTTATGCCACTCGCCATGAACTCACTCTGCTCTCCCTCCACTTACCCTGCGGTCACCTGACCACACCGCTCACTCTGCACTCACAGTTATCACTCTGCACTCACAATGCACTTACTTACCCTGTAGTCACACGAGCACACTACACACCCTGCACTTGTGACACTTCACTCACCTGTCCCCCTCATTGCTCACTCTGCAACCTCACTCAAACAAGCCCATCACTAACCACACATTAATTCGTCCTACTCTGCACTTATATCCCCACCCACATTCATATGGTCACCTCACTCACCCTGCAGTCACTCCTTTCACTCTACTCTCACACTGTCGCATCACTCACCGTGCACTCACAAGGGCATTCCTGTCACCCACACAGCGCAGAGGGCTAAATGTGCCAGCTACAAAGAATGTGTACAATGCAGACCACAGATCTGAGTTTGAGTAAACTACGAGTAGCCCTATAAAAAAATGAAATGTTTGTCAGAAAGGGGCTATAGAGAAATGAGGTGCATTGTTGGCGAGTGGTAGTGAGGGGATTCATGGAGAAGGAGGAAATGGTGTAGGGGGTGACAAAAAAGACTGTTGTACCGTGTCTCCCCCACCCCCCTGAAGTTTGGCTGTAGTTGCCTGGTTGTTGACATTCACAAAACTCCTCTCTGACCTTTTCCATCCAGTATAAAGTTGGGGATTTACTCCAGCAAAAGGCTGGGGAAATCCCCTTCTCTTGATGGGAAGGAAAGTGAAACACCTCCAGACTTTTAGAGTTTCATTGGACTTCGCGGTGTCTTCACATTGAGATGGTAAACATGTGAACCTCCAACTGGCACAGCTTTCCAGTTTTACTGTTGCGAATGCTTGCGAACGTTTAAAGTTACACAAGCACATCCATGTGACTCTTAGAGTATTTCCATTGTATCTCTTCCTTGAGTGA
Source organism: Lissotriton helveticus (assembly GCF_964261635.1). NCBI lineage: Eukaryota > Metazoa > Chordata > Amphibia > Caudata > Salamandridae > Lissotriton > Lissotriton helveticus. Next base: position 648,720,564 of record NC_136070.1, read on the forward strand.
CTTTACTACTTGTACATTTGCAATTTTTCTTTCTGTTTGTATCTCTTTCTTCTGTGACTTTACAACTTGTACATTTGCATTTTTTTTCTGTTTGTATCTCCTCCTTGTGTGACCTTACATCTTGTACATTTGCAATTTTTTTCTGTTTGTATCCTGTATGTAACGCAAGTAATCCTAAATCCTTATGTTCTGCAACTGGTTCTTATGTACACCTTCGGGTAAAGTTCGCGCTATAGAAAATCGCATTAAATAAAATAAATAAAATAAAGATGTAAACTTTTCGTGAATTAGGCTCCCTTGTCGTTTATTAGGTCTCGTGACCTATCAATGCGCATGCGCATTGAGAGAAGTGAGACTATAGGGCTTTAAACAAAGCTTACCTAACTGTGGCGATTTGCTGCTGTGCCTGTGGCTTTTAGGTCAATGCGCAAGCGCATTGACCTAAAATGCGCGTGCACATCACCAAATCGCCGTCTGTTCCCTCAGCCGCATTCCTCCCACACCTTTTGAAGTGAAGCTTAGCTTCACTTCAAAGGCCCCGGCTGCTTCACACCCTCATGCCGCTCTCCCCGCTCCGCCCCCTCCCCTGCCCGCCGTGTGCATTTCTCCTCCCCCCCCTCCCCACAGCAATGCCCTCCGTCTTGTTTCCTTTCTTGTTTCTCTGGGAACTTTGCACTCCGATGACGCTGAATGGAGTGTGTTTACATGCTCAAGGCAGGCTGGGCTCACCGGTGGTCCTACACACAGCAGCAGCTGGCTTTTGTGTGTGCCTCTATCAGTCTCTTTTCTTTGCCTATTGCTAACCTTACTTTCTTATCCAGAAAGCCAATCTTTTTGGTTGCAAACTGTTCTGTGCCACAAATAAGGTTACCAGCCGTTCATTTGTGCCGATCACCATCTCTCTTACTCCTGATATTTTCTACTACAGTTAGTTATCGGGCATGGAGATTAGCCTATTATTTTTTACATATTGGCACACGAAAACTACAACTCCCAGAAGACACTCGTTTGTTAAATCAAAGCTCAGTTCTACAAACCTGGTGTTCAGTGCACATACATGCAAAACCTGGCAACTTTGTAGTAAGCCACCAAAATCTCAGAGCCACGGCAATTCAAGCTCCGTGCATGCATGCAGACTGAGGAGGGTGCAGGGCCTGTACTTTGCTCCCACCTGCAGCCCGAGGTATCTTCTCACGTGCTGCTTAAACTCTGTCTTTTTCTGCAGTACAAGCAATGTGCCCACCACAGGCTGCGTCCAGTAGCAGAGGTCGTTACCAGTTAGCAAAGGACTTCCTGATCAGTGATTGTCAGCAAAGCCCAAAGCTATAATGCAGGGCCCTGGATGCTTTTTGAAATGGGATTTCTCCGTCGTGAAGATGCGCATTGTCTGCTTCAGCCACCTTACACCTGCTGCCAGGGTGGTGTACTGGAGCTCGAAGCCATCTCCTCTGCGTTCGGCCCCGTTCTGATTACCTCTGAGTCCTCCACATCACCTGTTCTTTCACTTTCGCTTTCTCGTTATATGCCCATATACATCTCCCATCACACTCACCCTCACTCACCCTCACCCTCACTCACCCTCACCCTCACTCAACTCACCCTCACCCTCGCTCACCCTCACCTTCACCCACCCTCACCCACACCCACCCACACCCACCCTCACTCACCCTCAACCCCTCACCCTCACTCACCCTCACTCACCCTCACTCACCCTCACTCACCCTCACTCACCCTCACTCACCCTCACCCTCACTCACCCTCACTCACCCTCAACCCCTCACCCTCACCCTCCCTCATTCACCCTCAACTCACTCACCTCACCCTCACTCACCCTCATTCACCCTCACCCTCACTCACCCTCACCCTCACTCACCCTCACTCACCCTCAACCCCTCACCCTCACTCACCCTCAACCCCTCACCCTTACCACCCTCACTCTTACTCACCCTCACTCACCCTCACTCACCCTCACTCACCCTCACTCACCCTCACTCACCCTCACTCACCCTCACCCTCACTCACCCTCAACCCCTCACCCTCACTCACCGTCACCCTCACTCACCCTCAAACCCTCACCTCACTCACCCTCACCCACCCTCAACCCCTCACCCCTCCCTCAACCCCTCACCCTCACTCACCCTCACCCTCACTCACCCTCAACCCCTCACTCACCCTCACCCTCACTCACCCTCACCCTCACTCACCTCACCCTCACTCACCCTCACTCACCCTCAACCCCTCACCCTCACCCTCACTCACCCTCACTCACCCTCACCCTCACTCACCCCAACCCCTCACCCTCACTCACCCTCCCCACCCTCAACCCCTCACCCTCACTCACCCTCAACCCCTCACCCTCACTCACCCTCACCCTCACTCACCCTCAACCCCTCACCCTCACTCACCCTCACTCACCCTCACTCACCCTCACTCACCCTCACCCACCCTCACCACCCTCACCCTCACCCTCACTCACCTCACTCACCCTCACCCTCACTCACCCTCACTCACCCTCACCCTCACTCACCCTCACCCTCACTCACCCTCAACCCTCACCCTCACTCACACTCACCCTCACTCACCCTCAACCCCTCACCCTCACTCACACTCACTCACCCTCAACCCCTCACCCTCACTCACCCTCCCTCACCCTCCACCCACCCTCACCCACCCTCACCCTCACCCACCCTCACCCTCACCCACCCTCACCCTCACCCACCCTCACCCTCACTCACCTTCACTCACCCTCACTCACCCTCACCCTCACTCACCCTCACCCTCACTCACCCTCACTCACCCTCAACCCCTCACCCTCACTCACTCACCCTCACTCACCCTCACTCACCCTCACCCCCACCCTCACTCACCCTCACCCTCACTCACCTTCACTCACCTCACTCACCCTCACCCTCACTCACCCTCACCCTCACTCACCCCCTCACCCTCACTCAACCTCAACCCCTCACCCTCACTCACCCCCACACCTCACTCACCCTCAACCCCTCACCCTCACTCACCCTCAACCCTCACCCTCAACCCCTCACCCTCAACCCCTCACTCACCCTCACTCTCACCCACCCTCACTCACACTCAACCCCTCACCCTCACCCACCCTCACCCTCACTCACCCTCACCCTCACTCACCCTCAACCCCTCACCCCTCACCCTCACTCACCCTCACCCTCACTCACCCTCATTCACCCTCACCCTCACTCACCCTCACTCACCCTCAACCCCTCACCCTCACCCTTACTCAGCCTCACTCACCCTCACCCTCACCTCACCCTCAACCCCTCACCCTCCACTCACCCTCACTCACCCTCAACCCCTCACCCTCACTCACCCTCCTCACCCTCACTCACCCTCTCTCACCCTCACTCACCCTCACTCACCCTCACCCCCTCACCCTCACCCTCACTCACCCTCAACCCTCACTCACCCTCACTCACCCTCACCCTCACTCACCCTCACTCACCCTCACCCTCACTCACCCTCACCCTCACTCACCCTCACCCTCACTCACCCCTCACCCTCACTCACCCTCACTCACCCTCACCTTCACTCACCCTCACTCACCCTCACCCTCACTCACCCTCACTCACCCTCACCCTCACTCACCCCAACCCCTCACCCTCACTCACTCACCCTCACTCACCCTCAACCCCTCACCCTCACTCACCCTCACTCACCCTCAACCCCTCACCCTCACCCTCACTCACCCTCACCCTCACTCACCCTCACCCTCACTCACCCTCAACCCCTCACCCTCACCCTCACTCACCCTCACGCACCCTCACCCTCACTCACCCTCAACCCCTCACCCTCACTCACCCGCACCCTCACTCACCCTCACCCTCACTCACCCTCAACCCCTCACCCTCACCCTCACTCACCCTCACTCACCCTCACCCTCACTCACCTCACCCTCAACCCTCACTCACCCTCACCCACCCTCAACCCCTCACCCTCACTCACCCTCAACCCCTCACCCTCACTCACCCTCACCCTCACTCACCCTCAACCCTCACCCTCACTCACCCTCACTCACCCTCACTCACCCTCACTCACCCTCACCCACCCTCACCCACCCTCACCCTCACCCTCACTCACCTCTCACCTCACCATCACCCTCACTCACCCTCACGCACCCTCACCCTCACTCACCCTCACCCTCACTCACCCTCAACCCCTCACCCTCACTCACACTCACCCTCACTCACCCTCAACCCCTCACCCTCACTCACACTCACTCACCCTCATCCCCTCACCCTCACTCACCCTCCCTCACCCTCACCACCCTCACCCACCCTCACCCACCCTCACCCTCACCCACCCTCACCCTCACCCACCCTCACCCTCACTCACCTTCACTCACCCTCACTCACCCTCACCCTCACACCCCCTCACCCTCACTCACCCTCACTCACCCTCAACCCTCACTCTCCACTCACCCTCACTCACCCTCACTCACCCTCAACCCCTCACCCTCACTCACCCTCACCCTCACTCACCTTCACTCACCTCACTCACCCTCACCCTCACTCACCCTCACCCTCACTCACCCTCACCCTCACTCAACCTCAACCCCCTCACCCTCACTCACCCCCACCCTCACTCACCCTCAACCCCTCACCCTCACTCACCCTCAACCCCTCACCCTCAACCCCTCACCCTCAACCCCTCACTCACCCTCACTCTCACCCACCCTCACTCACCCTCAACCCCTCACCCTCACCCACCCTCACCCTCACTCACCCTCACCCTCACTCACCCTCACCCCTCACCCTCACCCTCACTCACCCTCACCCTCACTCACCCTCATTCACCCTCACCCTCACTCACCCTCACTCCACCCTCAACCCCTCACCCTCACCCTTACTCAGCCTCACTCACCCTCACCCTCACTCACCCTCAACCCCTCACCCTCACTCACCCTCACCCTCACCCTCAACCCCTCACCCTCACTCACCCTCACTCACCCTCACTCACCCTCACTCACCCTCACTCACCCCTCACTCACCCTCACCCACCCTCACCCTCACCCTCACTCACCCTCACCCTCACTCACCCTCACTCACCCTCACCCTCACTCACCCTCACTCACCCTCACCCTCACTCACCCTCACCCTCACTCACCCTCACCCTCACTCACCCCTCTCCCTCACTCACCCTCACTCACCCTCACCTTCACTCACCCTCACTCACCCTCACCCTCACTCACCCTCACTCACCCTCACCCTCACTCACCCTCAACCCCTCACCCTCACTCACTCACCCTCACTCACCCTCAACCCCTCACCCTCACTCACCCTCACTCACCCTCAACCCCTCACCCTCACCCTCACTCACCCTCACCCTCACTCACCCTCACCCTCACTCACCCTCACCCTCACTCACCCTCAACCCCTCAACCCCTCACCCTCACTCACTCACCCTCACTCACTCACCCTCACTCACCCTCACTCACCCTCACCCTCACTCACCCTCACCCACCCTCACCCTCACTCACCTTCACTCACCCTCACTCACCCTCACTCACCCTCACCCTCACTCACCTCACCCTCACTCACCCTCACACTCACCCTCACTCACCCTCACTCACCCTCACACTCACCCTCACTCACCCTCAACCCCTCACCCTCACTCACCCTCACTCACCCTCACTCACCCTCAACCCCTCACCCTCACTCACCCTCACCCTCACTCACCCTCACTCACCTTCACTCACCCTCACTCACCCTCACCCTCACTCACCCTCACCCTCACTCACCCTCACTCACCCCTCACCCTCACTCACCCTCACCCCTCACCCTCACTCACCCTCAACCCTCACCCTCACTCACCCCCACCCACCCTCACTCACCCTCAACCCCTCACCCTCACTCACCCTCAACCCCTCACCCTCAACCCCTCACCCTCAACCCCTCACTCACCCTCACTCTCACTCACCCTCACTCTCACTCACCCTCACTCTCACTCACCCTCACTCACCCTCAACCCCTCACCCTCACCCACCCTCACCCTCACTCACCCTCACTCACCCTCAACCCCTCACCCTCACTCACCCTCACCCTCACTCACCCTCATTCACCCTCACCCTCACTCACCCTCACTCACCCTCAACCCCTCACCCTCACCCTTACTCAGCCTCACTCACCCTCACCCTCACTCACCCTCAACCCCTCACCCTCACTCACCCTCACTCACCCTCAACCCTCACCCTCACTCACCCTCACTCACCCTCACTCACCCTCACCCACCCTCACCCCTCACTCACCCTCACCCTCACTCACCCTCACTCACCCTCACTCACCCTCACCCTCACTCACCCTCACTCACCCTCACCCTCACTCACCCTCACCCTCACTCACCCTCACCCTCACCCTCACTCACCCTCACTCACCCTCACCCTCCCTCACCCCTCACTCACCCTCACTCACCCTCACCCTCACTCACCCTCACCCTCACTCACCCTCACCCTCACTCACCCTCACTCACCCTCAACCCCTCACCCTCACTCACCCTCACCCTCACTCACCCTCAACCCCTCACCCTCACTCACCCTCACCCTCCCTCAACCCCTCACCCTCACTCACCCTCATCCCCTCCACCTCACTCACCCACACCCCTCACCCTCACCTCACCCTCACTCACCCTCACCCTCACTCACCCTCACCCTCACTCACCCTCACCCTCACTCACCCTCAACCCCTCACTCACCCTCACCCCCTCACCAACCCTCACCCTCACTCACCTCAACCCCTCACCCTCACTCACCCTCACTCACCCTCACTCACCCACCCTCACCCACCCTCACCCTCACCCTCACTCACCCTCACCCTCACTCACCCTCACTCACCCTCACTCACCCTCACTCACCCTCACCCTCACTCACCCTCACTCACCCTCACTCACCCTCACCCTCACTCACCCTCACTCACCCTCACTCACCCTCACTCACCCTCACTCACCCTCACTCACCCTCACTCACCCTCACCCTCACTCACCCTCACCCTCACTCACCCTCACCCTCACTCACCCTCAACCCCTCACCCACCCTCACCCACCCTCACCCTCTCACCCTCACCCCCTCACCCTCACCCTCACTCACCCTCAACCCCTCACCCTCACTCACCCTCACCCTCTCACCCTCACTCACCCTCACTCTCCCTCACTCACCCTCACCCTCACTCACCCTCACCCTCACTCACCCTCACCCTCACTCACCCTCACCCTCACTCACCTTCACTCACCCTCACTCACCCTCACCCTCACTCACCCTCACTCACCCTCACCCTCACTCACCCTCACCCTCACTCACCCTTACTCACCCTCAACCCCTCACCCTCACTCACCCTCACCCTCACTCACCTTCACTCACCCTCACTCACCCTCACCCTCACTCACCCTCACCCTCACTCACCCTCACCCTCACTCACCCTCAACCCCTCACCCTCACTCACCCTCAACCCCTCACTCACCCTCAACCCCTCACCCTCACTCACCCTCAACCCCTCACTCTCAACCCCTCACTCACCCTCACTCACCCTCACTCTCACTCACCCTCACTCTCACTCACCCTCACTCACCCTCAACCCCTCACCCTCACTCACCCTCACCCTCACTCACCCTCACCCTCACTCACCCTCAACCCCTCACCCTCACTCACCCTCACCCTCACTCACCCTCAACCCCTCACCCTCAACCCCTCACCCTCACTCACCCTCACTCACCCTCAACCCCTCACCCTCACGCACCCTCAACCCCTCACCCTCACCCTCACTCCCCTCACCCTCACCTCACCCTCAACCTCACCCTCACTCACCTCAACCCCTCACCCTCACCTCACACTCACCCTCACCCCTCACCCTCACCACTCACTCACCCTCACCCTCACTCACCCTCACCCTCACGCTCCCTCACCCTCACTCACCCTCACCCTCACTCACCCCTCACCCTCACCCTCACCTCACCCTCACCGCTCCCTCACTCACCCTCACCTCACCCTCACCTCACCCTCACCCTCACTCACCCCTCACTCACCCTCAACTCCCTCACCCTCACCCCCTCACCCTCACTCACCCTCACCCCTCACCCTCACTCACCCTCAACCCCTCACCCTCACTCACCCTCAACCCCTCACCCTCACTCACCCTCACCCTCACTCACCCTCAACCCCTCACCCTCACTCACCCTCAACCCCTCACCCTCACTCACCCTCAACCCCTCACCCTCAACCCCTCACCCTCACCCTCACTCACCCTCAACCCCACTCACCCTCAACCCCTCACCCTCAACCCCTCACCCTCACTCACCCTCACCCTCACTCACCCTCAACCCCTCACCCTCACTCACCCTCAACCCCTCACCCTCACTCACCCTCAACCCCTCACTCACCCTCACCCCCTCACCCTCAACCCCTCACCCTCAACCCCTCACCCTCAACCCCTCACTCACCCTCACTCACCCTCACTCACCCTCACTCACCCTCACTCACCCTCAACCCCTCACCCTCACTCACCCTCAACCCCTCACCCTCAACCCCTCACCCTCAACCCCTCACCCTCAACCCCTCACCCTCAACCCCTCACCCTCAACCCCTCACCCTCAACCCCTCACCCTCAACCCCTCACCCTCAACCCCTCACTCACCCTCACTCACCCTCACTCACCCTCACTCACCCTCACTCACCCTCACTCACCCTCACTCACCCTCACTCACCCTCACTCACCCTCACTCACCCTCACTCTCACTCACCCTCACTCACCCTCAACCCCTCACCCTCACTCACCCTCAACCCCTCACCCTCACTCACCCTCAACCCCTCACCCTCACTCACCCTCAACCCCTCACCCTCAACCCCTCACCCTCAACCCCTCACCCTCAACCCCTCACCCTCAACCCCTCACCCTCACTCACCCTCACTCACCCACCCTCACTCACCCTCACCCTCAACCCTTCACCCTCACTCACCCTCAACCCTCACTCACCCTCACAACACATATTGTGTTACAATAGGTGTCACATTTGCGAAAGATAAAACTATTGGCATTGTAAATAACAAAGCTATTCATTTCGCTATTTTCAAAACAAGCACATAAATAAAAAATGTGTCCTTTACAATACCAATAGCTCAAACTTTCCTAATGCGAGACCTATTGCATTGCTGTGCTTCTCTCCCCTGCTGCACTCTCCTGCTCTCTAGAGATGTGGCCTAACGACCAGAGCTGCCATCTAAGTCACGTAAATACAAAACATGTTGCATTCCAAATGCTATAGGTGTCACATTCGCGAAAGTTATAACTATTGGCATTGTAAATGACAAAGCCATCAATTTAGCAATTTTAAAAACCAACAAATAAATAAAATATGTCATTTACAAGACCAATAACTCCAACTTTTCTAATGCGAGACCTATTGCATTTCCAATGCTTGTCACTTGTATGAATATTGGACCAGCCTTTATTACATCGCCCTAGTGGTTTCTTTGGTTGTTTCTCGTTGTTTCTATGATAATGGCCCTGTTGTGAGAGGATTCGTTGCGTCGTTTGAAATGCCCGGTGACCGGTAATGCTTCTGAGAATTCTGGAACTAGGCGGGAGGGGGGTCTGAAGGGAGGTTTAGAGGGGGCGTCGAGGGGGGATACCAGGAGAAGGACAAGAGGCCTCTCCTGCTGTCCTGGGATACTCTGTGTGCAGCATAAATCCCCGGTGAATGCTTTCTGCTGTCTTCTAGTCAGACAGCCTGCCGCAGCCGTCGGCCTATGCAAGAGGCCGCATTTCTTGGCTGATCCGTTCCAGTGCCCACGCTGGTTTACAGTGGTTGCTTTGTTTTCTGTTATTTAAACACTGACATGCGGTTTTTTTTTTCATTGTGTTCAGGTCTGCATGTAAAACTTTGAAGTGGTGGGTGTATTTCACTCCCGGTTTTGGCAGCAAAGAAGATGCTTGAACGAGTAAAAACATGTTGTAAATTAAAACATGGGTAGTTTTGTTATAATGTGTATTGTCTTCGCAAACAGTGCTTTTTATGTAACTAAAGAAATAAAATAAAACGACGATTCTGCCAGCCAGGGCAAGAAACTGAGAAGCCCTGCGCCAACACACCTCTGTGGGAATAAACGAGGCGATTTCCAGGAAGTAAAAGGTTTATTTGAGAGCAAGCAGGAGTCGACCCACAGCCTCCCAGTAAAGCTTCAGCTGCCACTTCCAACTTCCACTATCTGGAATCCAACGCCATGGTACCCCGATTGACTCGATACCACACTTCCTCCCTCTTAATAACAATAATCAACACAAAGAAATGCATGCAGCCCCCCCTTAAAAAAAAAAAAAGAAACCCACACCCGCTTAATAATCCAAAACCCAATATACATATAACAAATCCTCACCCCATTACAAAATCACAAACATTTTTGGTAAAGCAACAGATCTTCTCACATGTGGTAGGACCCCAGAATCCACAGGCACAGCTCAGTGGTGTAGCGAGGGGGGTGGTGTGGCGGTTTGGGGGGGTGGTTCACCCTGGGCGGCATAAGGTTTAGGGGCGGCGGCCCCGCGCTCTTACCTGCGGCAATCGCGGGCGGCAAACGAACGCAGGAATCGCCAGCACCCCCCACTCTTAACCTACGGCCATCGGGCGGCAGAAGCAGGGGCCACCACGGGCGGCATAGGGTCTCACTACGCCCCTGGCACAGCCACACCCTCACTTCTTTCACAAGCGGGATCGTCCAATGACTTCCCACTAACAGGAGTATTGTTGTCGCTCCTGCTATCCTTCACACCATTGCTTGGGATGACTTCCTCACTATGAACCACAAAGTCCTTAGGCAACTCCGTATCCTTCACCACATGCTCCTCCTCATGCCACATCCACCCAATAGACTTGTGAAGTGAAGTTGTTGGCGCCAGTTAGGTTGAATCCAAACATATTTATTCAGGATAAGGTGAAACACCTCAGCCACCTCACTTGCCTCTGCTCCATTGTACTGTTCACCAACCACTCTCTTTTTAAATCATCACACTCCGCTCCATGAAAACCAGAGACATAGGTTCCATGTAGCCTATGATGCATACATTTCATTGCCAGCAGATACCACCAATCAGATTCCACACAGAGGCAACTAGGTTGCTGAAAACTTTACAAGTTACATCAATGTGAAGATACTACAAATTAGCAATATCTTAATTGAACCCCACATCATGTTTCCAGGGGCAACACCTTGTTACACCTTGCCATTCTTTCAAAGTGCCAAACTTTCCAGTCACTTAACAATGCAGACTTAGATCAAACACTTTTCACTTGAAGTTGTCCATAGAAATTGTTGCAGCCTTTCTTGGTGTTAACCCCCAGTTTGACCCTCACCCATTCACCAGGTACCAACCACACTTCTCTCACACCATATTGCATGTCATAGTATTCCCTATAACCCTCTGCACCTTCCACAATTTCCCCTTGACACCAGAGCATGACCATTTGCTCTGCAACTTCATATTAATCCATGCGGAGTTCTCCATTGTAAAAGTTTTTCTACCTCTGAGTATTCTGAAGGGACTATAACCTGTCAAAGTAGGGGTGATTCTGTATGCCCAAATCATGCTTCCCAACTCCTTTTCCCAATACAGGCCTGTGCTCATTTACAGCCTGCACAGTTCCCTTGACCGCTTGGTTGAACCGTTCCACTACAGCATTCCCAGGAAGATGATAAATTCTTGTTTGGTTCGCTTTAATACCATTCCTGGATAAAAACTTCTTCCACTTGTCAGCCATAAAGTGAGGACCATTATTGCTCAACAAGGGTCTGGGAATACCTTCCCTCAAGAAAATCTTCTCTCAGAGAGAAACCATAGTGGAATCATCCACCTTATCACAAATTTCAGCCTCTGGCCACTTGGAGTACAAGTCCAGGCCATTCACTACATACTTAGGCACACCGCATGTCTTAAAATTGGCCCTAGCATATAAGTACTCAAATCTTCCCAGGGATTCTCCAGGCACAGTACATTTCTCAAAGGAGGTCAGAAAACAGACAGAGATTTATCTGAATTAGAACAAAATGCACATGTCCTTATGAACATATCTAGGAAAAACGGCACAGGGTCGTGACTCTGAACCAGTAAGGCTGAGCCTAAACTTAACTAAAGAACAACACAACTGCTAGTACTGGACAACATTAAGCTATTTTGTTCCGACCTATATGAAATGAACATAAGGGTCCGTTCATTTGATTTGTGTCACTAGTTTATTCATTTATTTTTTTTGTTTTTTTGCACTAGTACACCATGATTATTTTCATGAACAAACAAACTACTTTTATGTGTATGTACAAATATACAATATAACATTACATCTAAATCTTAATATACAGTACAATTTACAATACATCCACGCTTTCACACTGGCCAAAACTTTCATCCATCTACTAACATACCACAAAACAAATACTTAGGACCTCATGTCAAAAACAGGTCTGCTAGGCTTCCGCATACTTGTTACGGACGAGAGAATTCGGACTCCGAGGACGTCGGCGATAAGAAACAATCGGCCTCCGAGAAGAATTATAATACAAAGCTACTAAACCTGCTTATTCGCGAATAATGGCATCAGCATCTAAATAGAGTTGTTTTCCATCTAAAAACGCCATCTACTCGAGGATTGTTCGTTTCTCACAAATATTAAGAGTGTTGGTCCTGAGGAGAACTCTGTATTGGAGAGTTCGAAACGCGTCGACCTGTTTTTGGTTCCTTTTGTCATTTTCCAACGTTCTGATAGTGTTCTTTAAGTCGGATTTAATCCTTTTCTTTAAAAAAAACTGCGTTTAGCACACTGATTGCACTTCTAGGATGTGAAACGATTTACATGTATAAAGAACCTGTTTTTGACATGAGGTCCTAAGTATTTGTTTTGTGGTATGTTAGTAGATGGATGAAAGTTTTGGCCAGTGTGAAAGCTTGGATGTATTGTAAATTTGTAAATTGTACTGTATATTAAGATTTAGATGTAATGTTGTATTGTATATTTGTACATACACATAAAAGTAGTTTGTTTGTTCATGAAAATAATCATGGTGTACTAGTGCAATTTTATTTTTTTAAATGAATAAACTAGTGACACAAATCGAATGAACGGACCCTTATGTTCATTTCATATAGGTCGGAACAAAATAGCTTAATGTTGTCCAGTACTGGCAGTTGTGTTGTTCTTTACTTATGAACATATCAGCATCAACACCTGGCCACCAATATGAAGCCTTCACCCTCCTTTTCATTTTGACATTTCTCAAATTAACATCCTGTGTGATCCTCAAAATCCTTTCCCTGAGGCCCTGTAGCAGTACCCCTCTTTCTCCTCTTAGAATGAATCCACCCTCATTTAAGGATACCTCATCCGTTAGTTCCCAAAATTTCTTGCATTCATCAGTTAATTTGCTATTGCTAGGCCAACCTTTCATGATAAGTTGTTTTGCCACCTTTAAGGTGTTGTCCTCTTAGCAGCTGGAAATCCAGTCTCCTCCCCTCAATCATCTCATTGTTATTCTCAATTATCTCACTGTTATCCTCGATCATGGTCACACTATACTCATCCCAGTCATTCCCACAATATTCGTTCAAAGTTAAGGGTGAACAACTTAAATAATCAGCCGCTTTATTCTTATTACCAGGCAAATATGCAACATCATATGCATAGTCAAGAAGTCTTAATGTCATCCTGGCAATGCGAGGTCTGGCCTTAACCACCCCACCAGAAGTTAAGAATTTCACTAGAGACTTGGAACAGTGCGTAGGGTAAAACCTCAGAATTTTTCCATGGCCCAAATGGTCACCAACATTTCCTTCTCAATCACGGAAAACTTCTCCTTAGCTGGAGACAAGGAATTAGAGGCATATGTCGTGGTGCTCTCAGACCTGTCACCTGGGATCTGCGTCAAAGCTGCACCTAATTCCTTACCACTAGTATGTGTCTTCACGGTACTGTCCACAAATGTCAAACTCTTGTAAGGGAACAGCAGTACAAATGCTGGGATACTTTCAAAGTCACCCTCCTACTCATTCTATTTAAACTCTTGCCTCTCCTTCAACAATTGCCTCCACCCATGTGTTTTCATTGCAAACTTCTCCACAATTCTGGAATAAAATTCCACCAATCCAAATAAGGATCTGACCGCCTTCTTGAAAGTGGGTGCTGCTGCCATACTAATCGACTTTACAATGTCCCTTTTTGGAGAAATACCTTCTCTACCGAATACATGCCCCAGATATGTTACTGACCTCATGGCTTTTTCAGTCAGCCGTCAACCCCTTAGCTGCTAGTCTTTCCAAAACCGACCTCAGTCTGTGATCATGCTAATTCTTATCTCTGCCCATAATGAGACTATCATCCTGGCAGTAAGTTACCCCTTCCAGATGCTTGAATAACAAGTGCATCAATCGCTAGGATACAGCAGCGGCTGACACTAATCTAAATGGCATGCGTACAGATATGTAGCACATAAGTGGTGTAATGAACAAGGTCAAACTCCTGCTAGACTGGTGCAGTGGACTCTGATGATAAGTGGAGCTCAGGTCTGTTGTGGAAAACCACTTAACATCCTTAGTTTCTGGTTAGAGTTCACTAATCCTAGGTAGTGGGAACTTATCCACGACAATACTTTTGTTCAATTCCCTAAGATTAATGCACAGTCTTATCAGCCCATTAGACATCAGAGCAACAAAAAGGGAGCCAACCATTCTGCGCTTTACAGAGGTTCAATAATACTACTGTGTTTCAACCTACTCACCTCTTCTATCACAGAATCCCTAACCATCAAGTGTATATTCCTCACTTTGTGACACAAGGGTGCTGCTTCCTCCTTCATGATTCTGTACATAAATCCTTCAGCTTCCCTACAGTGCCATAATGTAAACCTCGGAACTGTATTTGCAGCTCTGTCTTTATGGTCACAACGGGTTCCCCCAACAGCAACAATACTTGTTCTTCACCGTTGGAGCCCAACGTGATGCCTAGACACTCCCAATCCATCTACCCAGAACAGAAAATCTTTTTCTGCAAGTACAACTTTCGTTGAGATTTCCTGCCTCTAAATTAAAATGTACAGACCTATACCCAGCCATGGTAATTCTTTCATTGGTAAAGGTATCCAGGAGCACATCAGTAGGGATCAGCTGATCACCCAAGACTCTCGCAAACTTGTCATCCCAAACTGCACATTGCACAATGCTATATGTCGAACCAGAGTAAGCCACAGTGTGTATCTCCACTCCGCCAATCATCCTACAAGATGGTTTCTTCTACATCACCCCATCAACCTCCAAGACAGTGCCATTGATGCTCAGAATGCTGACATCAAACAAGGACTCATTCTCTTCAACCTGCTCCATATCAAGATCATCACTCCCTCACTTGACTACAGAGTTGCCACACTTTTCATACCTTATCAAAATGATCAGCGATTCCATGGTAAGAGCACTTGGACTCAAACGCCGGGCACCTCTTATCTCCAGATAAATGGCCTTTGGTACCACACCGGAAACAAGCCTGACGTTTGCCAAGTCTGGCATTGTCATGTCAGGCTTAGTAACCACACTCTTCCAAGGTTGTTTCTGATTCTTCCTTTCCCCACTGGAAGGGCCTGTAGCTTTAAACACAGACTCAACCTTCTTCCCATTCTTCAAACACTGATTTCACACACCTTTTGGACATCTCTGCCTTCTTGACGATAGCAACAATCTCATTTAGTGAAGCATCTTCACACATCCACAATTTCCATTGAATACTAGCATTATTAGAATGCATTATAATTTAATCCTAAATAAGTTTGTCATGCAATGAGCCAAATTTGCATGGAATTGCCAACTTCTTAAATGCAGACATATAGTCTTCTACTGTCTGCAGTTTACCCTGCTTCCATTGGAAAAAGTTGTATCTGTCAATAGCTTCGCAAACAGATAGGTAATGACAGTCTAAATCCTCTAACTCATTCTTCAAAACATCAGTATCTATCCTCTTCTCCATCTCACCATAAATACGTAACCCTTCCGGACCCAGACTGTAATAAGATTTTTTCTTTCTAATATTAGAAAACTCTTCCCTACCTTCCTATTCAGTAGCAGAGAGATGGTTAAGAAAATAGTCCTTCTAGGCTGACCATATAATTTGAGATTCTCCGTCCCGAGGAAGAAATGGCACTGGTAGCGTAAGTGAGAATGTCTGGGTGCTCATTATGTAGCAGTGTATTGAATGCTTTTTAATAAAGAATGTCGACAAACGCCCCCAACCCCCCAAGGGATTTGACCAGAAATCAAGAGAACTAGAAAGAAAGAAAAAAAACAGCACTGCAGTATCTGATTGCAACTGCTGGCAGAGCCTACAATATGCTATATTGCAAAATAATAACGGTGTGCGTATCACTGTAGAAAACGCAAGTACCTTGTACGCAGTAGAGGAGGCTGTGCTTATCACTGACATACCTGCTCCGTATAAATGGTGTGCTTGTCACCAAGTGCAAAATCACATCTTCAATGCTAGTGGTATTATCCTGGTGAGGCTTGCACATCACCTTCAGCTGTGCAGATTACGTGCCTCCCAATTGACCTGAGAGCCGCGGCCATATTTGCTTCAGGTAGTTGGAAAAGGAAAAGGTAAAATAACTGGCGGACCCAAATCAGGGTGGTGTGCGGCTGTAGGTGCCTGTCAATTATGGTGTCACTTACACTTCAGGTACCAGGAACCGGATGACATGCAGCGTGTGGTGCGGTCGTGTGAACGTAAAGCACCCAATCCAATATGGTGCCTATGTTCAACATACTATTCCAGACTGTGTTGAGAGTGACTTATATTAGCGGCAGTGTGACGTCAGTGCAAAGCCCCTCAGGCCAGCTGAAGACTCGCACAAGCATCTCGTGGCCGCATCTTCAGTTGGTATACAAACACCCTTAAGGAATCCAAATTCAGTGTACGTGATCCTATGCATGGGTCCCCACAACATCAATGTTTATCCACCATTAAACAAGGGTGATAACAGCACTCAGCACCGCGGATGTCAGCTGGTTTCCCACAACTCTCCAAAACTCAGGTCAGCCACTCATTGCCAAATTGTGGTAATATGTGAGGTGATTTTCAGGAAGTACAAGGTTTATTTGAGAGCAAGCAGGAGGCGATCTACAGCCTCTCAGTACAGCTTCCAACTGCCACTTCCAACTTTCAAATTGTAGAATTAGCTCCATGATAACTAGGTTCGCTGGACACCACACTCTCTCCCGCTACTAACTTTGTTTTTAACATTTTGACATGGGAATTATTTCACTTTGATGTCACTATGGAGAAAGTGCTGGTTTTGTATTAACCCCTTTGCTGCGGCGGCAATTCCGCCGCAGCGCTAGGGGGGCCGCGCGGTGCTCCCATGCTGAGCCTCGGGCGCGCTGTGCTTGTGACGGAACGGTTCCGTCACGGCCCCGCCCTCTCAATGGAACATCCAGCGCAGGCGCGAAATCAGCGCCGCGCAGGCGTGCCGAGCGTGCCGTGACGGAACCGCTCCGTCACCAGCACAGCGCGACCGAGGCTGGTGACGGAGCGGTTCCGTCACCAGCATGGGAGGGGTTAAAGGAGAATGGGCGCTATGAGATGAAGTGAAAAACGACTCTGCATAGTGTACCTAACTGTAAAAAGGTTCTTTTGTTTTACATTAGATTTATATTACTAGGTGTCACCAGAATTTTAAGTGTATAAAACCATAAATCAGTTCAAAGGTGAAAGTTTTTCTTAATAACTTGACTACTGAATGATTGCTCGGGTTGATGAACAGCTAAGCTGCCAATACCAAGAATACTTAGTCTTGTTCCTACCTCATGCCTTTTTCTTCTACCACCTCTACACTTGTTGCCTTCTTATCTTCAGACAACAAAAGGGGACTGACCCAGCAAGGGAATCCAAAACGAGGCAACACAATGCCAAGAGGAGTGGGAAAAAACCCAATAGGTTTTGAAAAAGAACCCTCACCCATCAACCTAGTTAGTGGCATGCTTCATCATCGGGTTTCCAGCTGGGCTGCCGAGTGCAACCCAGCTGTGATACGATGCCTGACTTACAGCGGAGCAGGTGTTTTTTGTGAGGGGAGTGAGTTTAAGGTGTGGTTTAAAAACGCCTCTAGGATCCTCTATCGAGGTTGAACGAGGACCTAGGACACGATTAAAAGGGTAAGGTGGATATTATAAAGACTGAATTGGTCTTCTTTATCCAAAAGAAATGGTCGACATGTTTCAGACTAAACGGGAGATGCAAAGGCTTGCTTCAGGACCAAGACAGTGAAGTGCGGCCAAATTTCGTTGGCCATTTGAATTATCAGCACACACACTAAGGTGTGCTGTGAGTGTGGGTGTGTAGGCGTACTTACCCTTCCCATCATCAGGTGTATGATAATGGCTATGTGATTGAGCAGCTATTTACAATCCCGCTGAGGCTGGACACCAGTAATCACAAATTTGTCAAGGTAGTCCGTCCGCCTATAGTACCTACTCTGGTCCTGCACAGGATCCCTATGGATCTTAGCAGCTGAGCGGAGCAAGTTAATTAAAACATATTAACGCCATTAAAAGCATAATATCCTTGGCTATTCATCTTCTTACCTTAGAACATCCAAATATAGCAGTTCTTCCCTTCTTTGGATGGCATAAGAAACATAAACGGCGACTCAGTAGCATAAGTCCACATTATGAAGATTACGAATAAGATTAAAAGCATCTTTGTGATAAATAATTGTATCTTCTAAGAACAGTGGCTGCAATATTTGTTTCTTCAGATCCCTATAAAAGTTACCGAAGAGTATAAAGTGCTTTGGGGACGAATTAGATTTTCCATTGCATGGGCATTTGACTAACATTTGAGAGCTAAAGCCCATCTTAGGAAAAGCCGCCAAACAGTACAGTGTGCCTGTTCGCAATCTTGTGAGAGAAAATCTGTGTTGGATGTTCGATACTAAAGTAAGGTAGATCTGGGCACATAGTTGTAAGGGACCGGAGAGGTACATTGACACAGTCGATTTAAGACACTCGATTATCCCTATCCACCATCCTTTTTCAATCAAAACCGTTTTAAAATCTTTATTACTAAATTGTAACGCTCCTTCTTCAATGTTCAATTTCCCACCCATCTCCTTTAACAAGCAGTTTACATAAGTCAATCATGGTATCCTTGCTACATATTCCAAAGTAAGGCAGTCTGTTATCACATCTTTGGTGAATTTGGTGCCATCTTTACTCCATATATTATGGCAGAGTGTGATGGGGCTTGTCTGCAAGGCGTCCACTAAAAAGGGAACTGCTAATTCCATATGCGCTTTATAAGAGGAGGTTGAATAAAGGTACTGCTAATAGACTACATAGATAAAGATTTTCCTGTGTATTTAACAATTTGCATTTTGTCAGGCTCCTCAGGGGACTCCGTAATTGACACGCTTGTTCCTAATTTGTGATGGAAACCTAAAAAGGGCTTCTGAGGATCCAATCAATTTCAGTTTTGCTACTTCCAGATGTATCCCCATAGTGGCCATTACTAGAAAAATTCATGCCTAAATATGTAAAACTTTCTGTTGCAGCACGTGCTACTCCCTTGATGTGAGTTTTCTTCTTCGGCCTCCATTTCCTTCACTCAAAGAGTAGCAAAATGAGTTTGCTTCCTGCTACGGAAACATGGCCAAATGACCTAATACACAAACAAGTCAAACTCCTGTATTCACTATATACAGAAGATGCGAAAATGCCTGTGTTAGCAAGCATAAAGTATTGCAGCTTGAACTGCAGATTGCATTATTATGGGGGTACAGGACTATTTACATTCCAAGATGACTAGATGAGATTGTTTGTTACCGGAGGTGGTGAATACCTAAATAACTGGGTCAATATACTTCCCATCCATCTTTGGTCTTACTAAAAGACAATTAACTCTGTTTTGTAAGTATTAAACTTTAAAAAATGATATGCATCCATTCCTGCACCCTTCGGACAGTCATGGAGCGTGGTGAAGGAGAATTTTGACTGCTAGTCATGAAGGACAGTGTCTTCTGCCTATGATAAAATCTTGCAGCCGCAGGACTAAATCAAGTTAACCAACAGGCCAACATAAATATTAAAAATCTATGTGGATAGAGATGAACCTTGACACACTTCTAAATCTGATACTATGTCTTCTGAGAGAAAATGGTTTAACTTGGCGACTTGAAACTTTCCAACTATAACGCTTCCAACAAGAAAAGATTTAAAGAACTTAAGCATCGTGCCAGCTACATCTGCCTCCTTCAGTCGGCCTAGGAAGATATTATGGTCAACCGTATCAAATGCTGCAGAGAGATCCAAGAGAATTTCTGCCACTGGATGACAGTCTTCCAAGAGATAGTTCCGAAGGACAGGACTGCACGCAATAGTTTGTGATGGCCAGGCAAGAAGGAAATGGTTGAAACCCGTTTGTTCCAATCTGGGCTGCAGAGACCATGGGGCAGCGCTGCGTATTTTTGCATCGGAGACCTCGATCCCCAGTTTAATATGTGGGTTGGCCAAATACCTGGGTTGTGCCTGGCTGAGGAGGATGAAACTTTCCGGGACGACCCAAACACTGGCTGTGGAACTGTAGATTGTCACCCTGTAATGATGTACATTTTGCCTTTCTATGATATATCATTTTTTTTTACCTGCCTAAACTAATATATGATTAACTTGTATCATATACGTATGTATTGTATATCATGGACAGACTTTGTTACATACTATAGCTTTGTATATACTGTGTAAATGTTTTTATTTTACTGGGTGGAACATTGCCCTTTTAAAATGTTTTTTTAATGTTTTTATACTTTTATGATATTGTATATCGAATAAAGTTATACAACAATCAAGTTTGTGAGGGACTATTGCCTCTTGCATTCATGCACCCTTTCTGACGTAGTGTCTCTATTCTCTTTTTAGTACACAGTGTTATTGCTGGCAGTTGTTATGTGAGGCAACTGCAGTAGAGCGTGGTGCTGGAGAGCATACCCTCAAGTCTATGCTTGCAGGGGGCAAGCACATTATACATCACAATGTCTAGGCTGAAGCTGTGTATCTGCAACTTAACAGCAGTGCATGGTGGACACTCCAAATGCCTTGTTGTTTTGTGGGTCATCACTGGTTAGCCCAGGACATGGAAAAACCCCTGCCTGTGGCCACACTCATCAACAGGCATTAGGCAGGACCCAACATATTGTAAATCCTCTAAATATGCCTGGAAGGGATGGACGGATATTTTATGTGTGAGTTTTCACAGACTCAGCATGGACGGCGCCTGAACCGTAGTACTCCAGGACAGAATAAGAATAATATTGATAGTGAAAAATCAGGAGTTGAGACAAATGACTTCCATGTTTGTGTGGCAAGCAGTTGGAGGCCACCATTTCAACATCTCCATCCCTAAAGATGCTCTTGTCAAACACTGTATATCATTTTAGTCCCTCGCTGGCAGTTGGTTGGAGTTGATGTTGGCTTCCAGTAGGCCCGCCAATTAACCATTAGCATGTTTCTTGCCACCAGGGCTGCTTATCCTTGCTTCGGGCTCTCACATAGCCAACTCGTATCAGTCAGTGCCAGCAGGGGACTGAGAATGGAGTGACTTGCCTGAAGAAGTTCCTCTAAAGGGGAGTTTGACAATTGCTTCACATTTAACTTTCTGTGACGACATAACTTCAATGAGGTTTCAAATGTACACTATGACCAAAACACATGTGGCCTGTAATCTAATTCAGGTCAAGGAAATTGGTGTGATCTCCTTAGCGAATATAATGAAGAGGGTGTGGGCAAATTTCCTAAATTCTTTGTTAATCCACTCATCAGTAAACAACCAGAGAAATATCCTTTCGGGGAGGATAAAGGAATCAAGGCAATCACCTCTAATCTAATGCTGCTGAAGCAATCCAGTAACCTTCTGTAATTCAACGAAGGGTAAAGTAGCCAAAGTATAATATAGAGAAAAGTTAAATAATCAGATAAATCTCCTTCTTTAATCCAATGCAGAGTTAAATGATCTGAGTACTATTCTCTCATCTATTGGAGGATAAAGCATAAAAGCAAACTCCCTTCCTATCAATTAAAAAGCAAATCAGGCAGCGCAAACTGCTGTGTGATCTAATGCAGGGTAATGAGAGAAAATCTACTCCATGATTGAATACAGCCTAAAAGTCATAGTAATGCAATGCAGCCGCATCTATATGTTAAGTAGTATCGCGGTATTCCGTGTGCAGTTATTGTCCGTAAAGAGGTTTCAACTTCTTTCACTATTTACACATATATTTGTGTCACTGGGAATGACGTAGTGATATCACTGTTCACACTGTTTATCGCAGTATCGTTCACTCCACCCGTTATGTTACGTTCTTTACAAGGACCTAGGTATGTTGAAAATGCTTTTGCAGTCTTCCACGCAGCATTGAAATGCATGGGAGTTCATTTTACTAGCCGCTTTGCTGCGACGCGAATTCTGCCGCTGTGCTGGGACATTCTAGTTCGAGGCATGTGGGCTGCTGAATTCATATCTGTGCATAGATCGCCGCCTAGTGTTGGGTCCGGATGATTGCACATTGTTGTCCTGGAAGAGTCTTCGAAGTATCACGAGATAGGTGGCTCCTCCCTTGGACTACAGTGCGCATGGGCATCCTCTCCATCCTCAGATTGTTTTTCTCCGCCATTGGGTTCGGATGTACTTCCTACTCTCCAAGTTCGGAATCAAGAAAAACTCTTCAAAAGGCCTTCGGATCCGTCGGTATTGTTCAGCGCTCGGTGCCGATACACTTTTAGAACTTTGTTGCACTCCAGTAGTCGAATCGGGCCGTGAGGCCTTCTCGACACCACGTGGATCGACCGTCGATGGAACGAAGTCCATTCAAGTACTGCCCTCAGTGCAACTCGAAGTTCCCGCACACAGACAAGCATCCAGTGTGCAATACAAGCCTATCTCCAGATCACAATGAAGATAGCTGCCTAGCCTGTACCCAGTTCCGATCCAAAAAGACTATTCGGAATAGACGGGCGGCGAGGCAAGAAATGCAACGGTCGGCGCCTGAACCCGATAACATCTTCGATGACGAAGAAGATCTAGCGAGCGCCGAAGATTCGGATCAAGACGAAAGACAATACTCAGAGCCCGACTCCGAATATTACCCCAAAGAGGGAGAATTAATCGTCGATTTCGAGGAATACGATCAGGACATCGTAGCAGTTGAAGACGACTCCGATGACAACGAGGGGCGAACCGTGAGTACACCGCCCCATATAGACACTACACCTCTATCAGAGACTCAGGTCGAGGCATCGCCAGCAGGCCTTAGCCAAGATCAGCATCCTCGTTCTACAGCCCCGCCATACCGCCCGGCTAAGAACATATCAAAAGAGTCTTCTGAGACACGTCACACAACATCGGTTCCACCGAAACTAATCGACAATAGAGTCTTCAGACCGAATTACGTCGAACCAATGGTCACAAAGCCGAAAGGCGTTGATCCGAAGGCCACGGTAACACTACAACCTTCGAAAACAAAGACCGTCGAGTCGACATCGAAGAACAAAACAGTCGAGTCGAGCTCAAAGTCAAAGGCCGTCGAGTCAACCTCGAAGCCAAAAAACTTTGATTCGACACAAAAACAAAAGCACGTCGAATCGACCCCCAAAAAGCACATCGAATCGAGCAAATCAGCCTCAGGTATTGACAAGGGGAAACAACCTGTCGACGACAAAACAAGGCCCACGCCCAAAACTACCGTCGACCCGAAAGCGAAACCGAAGGTGGACGAAAGGAAATCGGTCGAGCCGAAGCCCATCGAATCGAAGAAGGGCGTCGAGCCAAAACAGCAGGCTCTAAAACAACATAAAAACACTGTCGAACCGACAAAACCACTCGGTCCGAAACAGGTTGTGAAGCCAGCCAAGGACGTTCAACCGACAAAACCTGTTGAAAAACAGCCTAAATCGATCCAACCACCTAAAACGGTCGAAGCCACAAAAAGCGTCGACCCGAAAAAACAAAAAACAAAGGTTACAGCACCCAAACCAAACACTGTGGAAGAGGAGCTTATTCACCCAGATCCCTCCACAGACAACCAGTCAAAAATCTACATTGACCCAAAAACTGGTAAAGTGACTGTTTATACCAAAAAGAAAAGGCCTCTACCAACTGAAGACCTTCAAAAAATCCCACTAAAGAAAAAGAGAGACTGTGCTACCTCTCCTATATTCTTTGAACCTATCACTCCAGCTATGCCTACTACTCCTTTTGCCCCAACCTCACCTGCACGCTCTGACTACAACCCTGATGAAGATCAGGATGCAGATGTAGGTTTTGGTTATCCACAAAACCCACTTTCAGAGCCAGACACACAACCATGGGCTGGAGGAGGGGAACCAGACACTGAAGGGACTCTGCCCATTACAGACCCTGCAGTATACCCTACTAAGCCATCACCCACAGAGGATACAGTAGCATTTAATTCACTACTAGATAGAGCAGCAACCTACCACAATGTAGAGATGCACTCTGATGCTATTGAGGAAGACTTCCTCTTTGATACCCTGACGACATCTGAGAGACACGTAAAGTCACTCCCAATGCTAAAAGGGGTATTAAAACATGCAAGTGACATTTTTAAGGACACTGCTAGAGCATTGGTCATAAACCCTAGAATTGAGAAAAAATACAGGGCTGCATCTATAGATCCTACATACATCAAAGGGCAGCTACCCCTAGATTTCTTAGTGGTATCCAACGCACGTAAGCGTACAAACTCGCAGACTACTGGAGAGGCCGCTCCTCCAGACAAAGAGTCTAAAATCTTTGAGGCATCAGGCAAGAGAGTGGCAGCTCAGGCAGCAAACTCCTGGAGAATAGCCAATACACAGGCCTTGCTAGCCAGATATGATAGGGCGCACTACGACTGTTTAGAAGAAATTCTACAACACTTACCTGATCCCTACAAACAGCAGGCAGATGAACTTATACAAGAGGGAAAGCTCATCACCAATGCTTCCATTAAATGTGCCCTAGACGCAGCAGACACAGCTGCCAGATCCATCAATACAAGCGTGCTGCTAAGGCGCCACGCATGGCTTCGTATATCAGGCTTTAAGAATGAAGTCCAGTCTACAATTCTTAATCAGCCAATCAACCCAGACTTTTTATTTGGTCCAGCAGTTGATTCAATTCTTGACAAAATGAAGAAGGATGCAGAAACTGCAAAGTCTATGGGAGCTCTTCAGTCCCAACAACACTGGGGCTCCTTTTGTCGCTCCAATTATACAGGAGGAGCACGAGGAACATCACAGCAATCCTCCAACTACAAAAGTAGCACACAATCCACATATAACAAGAACACCAGTAGGGGTGGTTATAGAGGAAACAATTCCAAGGGAAGAGGTCATGGAGGCAATGCAAATAGATCCTCCACTAACACAAAGCAGTGACTTCTTGGCACTACCCCCAGACCACATAACACCAGTCGGGGGAAGAATACAACAATTTCGGCCAGTCTGGTTAAATATCACCACAGACATGTGGGTCAGGCAAATTATCCAACATGGCTATTGCCTAGAGCTCACCTCAACTCCACCCAACATACCACCCGTGCACCGTCCTATGTCACAGGAACATATAACGCTACTTCAGCAAGAGGTCATCAGTATGCTGCAAAAGGGGGCCATAGAGCCAGTCCCACTGCAACATCAGGGAACAGGAGTATCCTCCCTATACTTCCTAATTCCAAAGAAGGACGGGTCTCTCAGACCAATATTGGACCTCAGGCCACTCAACCTGTACATTCTGTCAGAACATTTTCACATGCTCACTCTCCAGCAAGTCTTACCATTGCTTCGCAAGGGAGACTTCCTAGCAACCTTAGACCTCAAGGATGCATACTTTCATATACCAATACACCCTGCTCACAGAAAGTATTTGAGGTTCACCATTCAAGGACAACACTACCAGTTCAAGGTCCTACCATTCGGGGTCACAACAGCTCCAAGAGTGTTCACCAAATGTCTAGCTACAGTGGCAGCACATCTCAGAAGGCAACACATCCATGTGTACCCTTATCTGGACGACTGGCTAATACACGCGCCAACAGCCCAGCTATGTGCCGACCACATGTCAAAGACCATACACCTACTGCACAGTTTAGGATTCTCACTGAACTACCCAAAGTCACATCTACAACCCTCCCACGTCCAACAGTACCTGGGAGCAACAATAGATACACTGGCAGCAAAAGCATATCCCAACACAGCACGGGTCCAGGGAATGCAAACGCTCATACAAAAGTTCTAGACCCCAACACTCACTACCAGCCCGAGTGTTTATGCAGCTAATAGGCATGATGGCCTCATGCATATTCATAGTCCCTCACGCAAGACTACATATGCGTCCGTTACAAGAATGCCTAGCAAGGCAGTGGAACCAGGCTCAAGGGCAATTAAAAGACCTAGTGTTGGTGACCAGTCGGGCATACAACTCTCTGCATTGGTGGAATCCACAAAACCTTTGCAAGGGACGACTGTTCCAAGAGCCTGTCCCACAAATAGTGTTGACAGCGGACGCATCCCTAGTAGGATGGGGAGCCCATGTCCTACACTACACAGTACAGGGACTCTGGACTGTGCAGCAAAGGAAAATGCATATCAACCTTCTGGAGTTGATGGCCATCTTTTTAGCCCTAAAAGCTTTCACGACACACTTACGCAACAAAGCTGTGTTGATCCGGACGGACAACATGACAGCTATGTATTACATTCAAAAACAGGGAGGAACACACTCACCACAGCTGTCGCACCTAGCTCAAGCAATGTGGAAATGGGTCATTCAGAGGAACATTTTTCTCATGGCAGAACACCTCCCAGGCAAGGACAACCAAGTAGCCGACCTGCTAAGCAGGCACAGCCAACAGATGCACGAATGGGAAATTCACCCCAAAGTTCTCCAACCATTCTTCCGGAAGTGGGGACACCCGGAAATAGATCTGTTTGCCACAAGCGAAAACGCAAAATGCCAGTACTTTGCCGCCAGGTTCCCACATCCGCAGTCGCAAGACAATGCGATATGGATGAACTGGTCAGGCAAATTTGCGTACGCTTTTCCCCCAGCTCCACTTATACCGCTGGTGACACGCAAAATCCGCCAACATTCACTGACGCTAATCCTAGTTGCTCCCACGTGGGCGAGGCAACCATGGTACACAACGTTCCTAGAACTGTCAGTGGTGCCTCATCAAAGACTGCAACTCACACCCAGTCTTCTAACTCAGAACCATGGAGAAATCCAACACCCAGATCCGCAACAGCTGAACCTAGCGATCTGGCTCCTGAAATCCTAGAGTTTGGATACCTCAACTTGCCTCCAGATTGCATGAATATTATCAAAGAGGCAAGGAAACCCACTACCAGAGCATGCTATGCGGCAAAGTGGAAACGTTTCGTCATTTACTGTAATAACAATGACATTAACCCACTTGATGCTTCCACGCAAAACATCATTTGCTACCTATTGCACCTACAACGGTGCAATTTAGCCTTTTCATCCATCAGAATACACCTAGCTGCATTAGCAGCATATCTGCAAAACAGGCAACACCTTTCACTATTTAGGGTGCCAGCAATTAAAGCATCTATGGAAGGACTTAAACGCGTAATTCCTCCAAGACACCCTCCTTTACCAGTCTGGAATCTAAACGTTGTCTTAACCAGACTAATGGGACCACCTTTTGAACCACTGCACTCATGCGAAATACAATTTCTTACTTGGAAAGTGGCTTTCCTTATTGCCTTTACTTCGCTTCGAAGAGTTAGTGAGCTGCAAGCCCTAACTATTCAAGAGCCATTCATTCAAGTACATGCAAATAGAGTAGTTCTTAGAACAAACCCTAAATTCATGCCAAAGGTGGTATCCCATTTCCATATAAATCAAACTATAGAACTGCCAATGTTCTTTCAGAACCCACAGACAGTAGCCGAGAGGGCCCTACATACCCTAGATGTCAAAAGAGCTCTGCTATATTACATAGACAGGACTAAAACATTTCGGAAAACAAAACAATTGTTTGTTGCCTTCTCACCACAACACAAGGGTAACCCTATTTCAAAATCAGGTATAGCCAGATGGATAGTTAAATGCATCCAAATATGTTATTTAAAAGCAAAACGCACCTTAACAGTCCCCCCTAGAGTGCATTCCACACGCAAGCTAGGGGCATCCATGGCTTTCCTGGGAAATATTCCTTTACACGAAATTTGTAGAGCAGCCACATGGTCAACCACACATACATTTACAAAACACTATTGTGTAGATGTACATTCCAAACAGCAAGCTGCTGTAGGACAGGCTGTTCTCAAAACTCTTTTGCAGACTGCTGCAGCTGACACAGGTAGCCACCGCTAAGGGAGATACTGCTATACATTCTATGCACAGATATGAATTCAGCAGCCCACATGCCTCGAACGGAATATGCTACTTACCAGTATGCATCTTTTCTTGGCATGTAGGGCTGCTGACATTCATATCGCCTTCCCACCTCCCCGGTGCCTGTCACAACTGCAGCATTCACTCTTTGCATGGACATCTCTTACTGTACTATACTCCATCTCTGCCACAATGGCGAAAAACAATCTGAGGATGGAGAGGATGCCCATGCGCACTGTAGTCCAAGGGAGGAGCCACCTATCTCGTGATACTTCGAAGACTCTGCCAGGACAACAATGTGCAATCATCCGGACCCAACACTAGGCGGCTATCTATGCACAGATATGAATGTCAGCAGCCCTACATGCCAAGAACAGATGCATACCGGTAAGTAGCATATTCCATCTTGGGCGTGGCTCGAACGGCCCCGGCCGTCATCCGCACACGCCCACCGTGACTCATGATGGCTTCCGGACGTAATTAGCACGGAAAAGGTTAGTAAGCATGAGTATAACTGCCTTTTTTCCCAAGGCCCTCATTATGAGGACACCTTCCTCTTGACACTGGTACTACTCTTTTACATTGACATTTAAAAGTAGTAACATTGAGTATGTGGGTCGTGATCTGATGGGCCGAATGATTTCATTTGTCTTGTGCGAGATCCTGCACAGTACAGGTGCGGGAGTCGTGGTGGCTTAGCTCACCATGGCTGACAATTTTCGGTTTTTCGATATATTCTTAAAGTGTTTTCCGCTGACATTTTTATTAGGGAATCTTTTTAATACTGTTGGCTCATTACAGACCCTAGAGAACCCAAATGTCCTCATAATTAGAATTGTATGTTTTTGGGCCTTTTGTTATGACCTGCTTGGGCAGGTTCCTGTGATTTGCCTGGGCCTGTGCCGCCTTATCTGTATATCTTCAGGTTAGCCCAGTGCACATTAAATAGCAGTGTGCAAAATTCACTTAATTTGCTTTTGCATATTTTCATGAAATTTTGGCAAATTGCAATAGAATTTGTGCACAAAATGCAAATCTATCATAATTTTAGCATGAAATATGCCCTTGTGTTGTTTTTTACTGTAGGGCATAGTTTGTGCTAAAAAAAAAGCTCACAATAATAGAAGTGTCACAAGGAACAGCTGTCCGCATTCTGGCCTTTTCGGTTGTTCTTGAGTGTTAGCGATAAAATTTGGCCACACACTGCAACACCTCCCAGACGTGCACGATCACACCCTCCTTCTCAGCCACACAGTGCACCCTCCTCTTAAATCACACTGGAAATAGTTTATGGTGCATAGAGGCCGCAGTTTATTACACATTCCATCAATACATGAATCATACATTTCGCAACTTATTAGCTGGTCATTTGCAATCCCCATGTTTTCTTCTTAAACATCACATTTGTCAATATCAACACGTTGTCCCATTTCTTGATCTCTATCTCTAGCTGGCAGCACAAACCCTGAGTGATTGCCTCTTTGCAGGTGTGTCCGTGCTCTGCGGATTCTAGGCTTCCCTTGCTACCAATCATGTGGGTGGCTGTAAGAGTGCTGCAAGTGCTGTGTCTGCCTGCCATGGACCCTTGTTGACCTCTCGCCTGCTCTCAGTGCCCCTGCTGTGAGGAATCCCAAGTACACTGTCAGAACAGCTCTTCTTCCTAGGTTACTCGTTTCTCTGAGTATCTTTCTGTGCTGCCTCCACCATGCCCTCCTCTACTGTCCTTGCAGCTCCGACAACTGCAATTTTGCTGTGGGCGGGTGAGCTCAATGGCAGGGGTCAATTGTGGCAAAGGGTCTTGTTTTGTGCCCTTTCTCTTGACCCCTTTATTAGCCCCGCCCTCCTTCCTCAATTGGGCGGTTCAAAACCTGCGCTCCAACCACTGCGCGTCGTTTCCGCAGGGTCTTGCCTCACGCTTCCTGGCGTTCCCGCAGTTGGTAGCCGTTCCCTGCGGGCCCCCATCTGGTCTGGCTTTTGACTCCGCGGCCTGGGTCTCTTGTAATTAGGCAATGTGATATAATGTCTTAGTTTCGAGAGTTCTGTGTAGAAAGCGGTAACACGAAATTCCTAAAATAACCCTCATGTATGTAATGTTTTTATCAGGCACAAGTCCTTAAAAAAGCAGTGGGGGGACTAACCAAGTTAGGCAGTATGCAAGTGACATCACGGCACGTAACATCACGAAGTGTGCTATCACAGCACATGACAGCACGGCGCTTGACATTACATGTGGCATCACAGGAATTGACATTATAGGATGTGGCATCACAAGCCACGACTTTAATATGTAGATGTGATGTAAAGCGCTCTGACAGTCTGCTTTGGGAAGTAGCACTATACAAGAAAAATTGGTGGTACTTAAATTATTTCAACGCCTCATCTGGGTAATAAGCGCTATATAAATTCAATTTTGTATTATGTAAATACTGGGAGAGACCAACACATCTGATATTCTTAAAGTGCATGCATATCTAGTAAACAGAGCCTTAACAAAGTGAAAATCTGCCTCTCTTAAGTATGTGTGAAGTTCTAACCTTTGTTTCCCCTCTGCTGCATTTGCTTCTAGGTGTGAGGCTCCTGACTGCTCCCAGCCAGGAGACTCAAACAAAAGGAAGCCTGATGACCTGTCAAATTCTGCCTTTGTTATGGGCTTAGCAGGAGTCTTAAATAAGAAAGCCCCATCCTTGCCGGGAAACGTCGTTTACAATGAGGTCGTTCTTTCGCGATGCCATTACATCGCGGTTTTTAGAACGCAAGTCGTTACAACGACTTGCGCTGGATGGCGCTCTAGGACAAGGAATAGTATAATTTACTATCCAACACCTTCCCTACTGTATGTAGACTGGAGTTGGAATAGTAAATTATACTACTCCTACCGGTTCGGCAGAGAGTTCTTTTTAAGGCAATGTACATAGCCCACCAAGCTTTCTGGGACACAGGCCCCAGTATTACCCGCGACCTAGTTACTCACTACATTCCCAACAGAAGCCTTCGCTCCAGCCAGACCTTTCTAGCAGTGGCTCCGAGAATAAAAAGATCCAGATCAGGCGGCAGGACGTTCGCCCACAATGCGTCCAGAACTTGGAACATCCTGCCACTACATCTCAGAGCCAATCCCAACCTTTCTGTGTTTCGTAAACAATTAAAGACCTTCCTTTTTAATTCCCCCCTTTAACCCTAGGTTCCTGTTCTCTGGTAGGTTCTGGTTACTCTAGCGCTTGGACGCCTCCGGGCAGCAAATCGCGCTTTACAAGTTTACAAGTTTACTCCTAAGTCCAGCGCCCTCCAACGCAAGTTGTTGTAACGGCTTGCGTTGTAAAAACCGCGATGTAATGGCATGCGATGTATTAGCATGCATTGTAATGTCATACAACCTCCCTGCCTGCACCTTGTTGCCGATGGAAAGCACAACGTGCAGGCGTTGCTGAAAGTGTCCCGGTGTTAGGAAACTACACCGGGACGAGTTCAGCACATTATTTAGTGTGGCCAACTTCTTGGCAGGGTGGACGGCATTCACCCTGTGAAAATAGTGGGTGGATGCCGTCCACCCGTGTGTACCCCCGACTCGTGCCCTGATTTTTATGCTGAAGTCTTAGAGGCAGTTTTCCCTTTTGTGTCATGTCATCATCATGATGCAAAGACAGTATCGAAGTATAGATTATGGTATAGGCAGTTTTCTGTTCACGTGCTGATTTAAATTTAACCTGCAATCCCAATTTATTTTATATTTAGACTCCGGCACTGAATAAAAGGAGCGCAAGGCAAGTAGCTGTATTTCCGGTACCGTCCTTGTATGCACCATCTGGAAGTTCCAGGAAAAGCCCAGGTGATACACCCAGGCTTCCCAATGTTTTTGTTTTGCTTAATATCGTAACTTGGCTGAGTAAAGCTAGTCAGTGGGGCGCTTGCGCCTTCTGGTGGACACTGCAGAAAACGCACTCGTGCCGGCGTTTATATTTGTACGTACTTGCTTGTGAAAACGCTCAGCTGATAGATCGCAGCCCTCTTGAATCGGTTATGTTCTGTCCTTTTAGGGTCTCTCAAACTTGTTCAGTCTAGCTTGACCACATGTACACTGATCTCTTCTAAACCACTCTATTTTGGCACATGGCAAACCCACACCCTGTGCTTGTATGCCTTTTGCCAATGCAGGGACATCTTAGGGAATTGGGTGCCCTGGGATAGGGTGACCAGAATTTTAAAGCCAAAAACCGGGACATTTCACAAAAAATAGAAGGACTCCAATTTTACTTCAAGCGATGACAGCGCTCCTCAGCAGAGAATTACAGAACAGGCAGTAAGAACATACATAAAATGCAATTTTTAAGTCCAGTAGATTGTCTGTTAATTAAATTGCTTTCTTAAAACAACTGCTAACTATCCCTGCTTTGTAAAACATAAAAAACACCTCCCACCGTTTTTGGTCGACCCGCTCCAAAAACGGGGACATGAGCTAAATTTCTTGAAATTTGCTGGGACAGCTGATTAAAAACAGGGACTGTCCTGGCTAAACAGGGACGCCTGGTCACCCT
Source organism: Lissotriton helveticus (assembly GCF_964261635.1). NCBI lineage: Eukaryota > Metazoa > Chordata > Amphibia > Caudata > Salamandridae > Lissotriton > Lissotriton helveticus. The sequence continues at coordinate 648,753,545 of NC_136070.1, forward strand.
ACCCTGGGCCAAACGTATTTTGGGGCCCCCTTCTCGGAGCAGCTTTGAATTTATGATCCAGTTTCAAAGGCCATCACGGCAAGACTCTATGCAGAAGAGAGCTGGCTCTGTCAGGGGGCCGCCTGAAAGGCTGGGGCCCTGGGCTTGAGCCCACTTTGTCCATGCCTTAGAACGTCTCTGCCAATGCGAGTGCTAGGCCATCAGTGTTGCCAAGTGTATGCCCTGTTGGTGCGGACCCATGACAGAATGTCACAGTAATAGCTGTCTGTGTGAAATGAGTTCCATTCGTATTCACAGTATCTAAAATGTGCCCTATGTGGGTATTCTTAACACATGACGTGGATTTGGCCTTCCTGGATCTATGCCAGGCACCTTTGCTCTTCGTGGAGTACCCTCTCCCACCAGGTGTGGCTAAAGCCAATGCTAGTGTAAGCTCTGGAGGGTCCACCCTCTCGCCCCCATGCTGCTTTGTGCAGCTCTCTGTAGGGAAGGAATGCCTCACGTGACTGAGGTGTGTTTCTGATTATGTCTATGCGTAAACTCTGCAGGAAGAGGCGGACTGACCAACCTCAAGTGGCATAGGGTCAGGCGCGCCACGTCCATAGGGCTCAAAGGGCTCAGCCCCCCGTCGTGTGTGTCAGCCCGGGCTGAGACAGCTTCCCGGGCACCAGGCCCGGTTCTAGCAGGGGGGCCGGGTGGGCCAGGCCCACCCAAACATGACCTTTGGCCCACCCAATCATGGCAGAAGAGGCCACTGGGAAAGCACCAGCTAAGTGCTTCATCAATCTCAATGTCAGAAGTCGAAATGTTGTTTTCACTGTCTTTAAAATTTAACTTGAGTTTTGGGGTTAGAGTTGGGCGAGCAAACAAATTAACAGGGAGAGAGAGCCGAGCTCAGGCTCTAGCTTGGCTCTAAGAGCCCATGGACTGCCGAGCCCTGAAAATGTTTGCTATGTAAAACATACAACAAACCTCACGTAAAATATGATGCACTTTTTAAAATTTTGATGAGTGTTCTTTAACACACGGAAGCTTTGACATAAATATGTCACAATATAGCGCTGCACTAAGAAGCACTCGTACATTTTGTTTAGTTTTTAGCATGGGCTTATAGTCGATCATTCCTGCCCCGTTCTCACACTGATGACAGTGCTATTTTAGTGAACCAACAGGCAAGACAGTTGGCAAGTGGACCTTGTATGTGCCCATATTATTATAGAGCAACATTAGTCTATTAAATGAACACAATAGGTTTTGTATAGTTGGTTTTCTGATTCATGTATTTGAAAAGTGCTTTTATGTGCATATATGAAGAAAATCGAGTTTTGGTGGAGATGCTGCAATTTATCCAGGTTTTATGTTTTCATTTTGGACAAATCAGCCGCTAAATGGCTATTTGTCTCTCCTATGTTGATGCTTTGTTTTTACCTCCCAGTTTTCTGCGATTTTTATATAGTGTGAACTCTACCTGGAGATATTGAAGCGCTTCACATGAACACCAGTTACATTGTACAAGGTCACATTATTTCTTTTAGGCACTTGAGATTTGAACAGAATCACAGGATGTTGAGCCAACTCAAACCTAGCTTGTCCAGTTCCAAAGTTGCAAGCTTTCGCTGTAATGCCACATCCTGTGTAGATTGAGGGTGGCAGGCAGAACGTACATAATAGCTCGGCTCATTACGGGCTCAATGTTTCAACAGGACCTCAAGCTGAGCCAGAGCCAGGCTTCCGGCTCAAGCCTTGGTGAATCTTTCAGTGCCTGTCTTCCTAGTGCGAAATGTCCAGGCTTAGGTGTAGTAACGGGGACCTCCTTAACCTTAAACTGCTATTACAATCTGCTTGGAATCCTGGTGCTGGTGCTGAAGCCTGGCCTGCTGGAAATTATAAGAGTTGTGCTGTTGAGTATTGGCATCAGCTGCTACTCTAAAATAACTCTCTAGATGCTCTGTATGCCTGTTCGAAGAAGATATGATGTAAATATTGGAATTACTGATTTGACAAATATTGGACCCACATTGGCCCACCCAAACAAACCCTTGGCCCACCCAGACCAAAATTCCTAGAACCGGGCATACACACAGACAGTTTTTGAGCTGCTGTGGGCTGGTGGGTCTGGCGTCCGTCTTATTGCAGCCGCACCGGAGTACTTTACAGGTCTTTAAAAGACCATTTACTTGTTAACGAGGCTTTGTTGTGTTTTCACCCCTTCTTAGAGACCCTGCATCTCCACTCTACCTATTGCTGGAAGAATTAGCCCCCCACCCCAATTTTTTTATTCGGGCCACCCCGAAATTTGGCTCTAGTTGCCCTCTGTTTAGGGTCGACCTTTGCATGGCCCTACACACACTATGAATTTGAGCAGTGCAGCGGCCAGCACTGGTTTGGGGACTAGGATTGTGCTGCTCAGATGTCCTGCTAAACAACGCTCCAGGATTTTTATTAATTACAACCTGAACGCTCCTATGTAATGCATGTTATAATTATCAGCATCACGTAGAAGGCTGAAAGGCTGAGACAGCCGCCAGGTTACACAGAGGAAAATGCAGCAACATGATTGACGAGTGTATATGCACGTGGTGAAAACCGTCCAATCTGATTCACAGTAAAAGAAACAAACCCCATTGAAGCCTTGAATTAGTGGCGTTCAAGGGAATCAAGGCACAAAGTCGGATGCAAGACTCTGAAATATTTACAAACGTGGGTGTATATTTTACTTTTTTGCTTTCACTGTTGCCCAGAAACCAAAAGACCATCATTACTCCATGAAATTGCACAACTGTCCATGATCAAGAATTTCAACCAAAGTGAACCATGGATTGTGTATGCCTTTCTTTAACAGTTTTATACAGCGCGTGAGCACCGAGAGGTATAGACGTGCTTTACGCAGTAATAACACCAGCGAAAAGCCTCCTAATTTGAAAATTGCATTATAGACCACGGGGTGTGCAAAAAGAAGAGAATTATCTTGCACGGACGTCCCCTAATGACTGCTCTTACTAAGGGTAGTTTTCCAGAGTTTTCCACATGTGGGTTTTGTTTTTCACCTAAAAAAAAACCAGGTGTTTATTTCCCCTTTAAATTATGGAAAGAGAAAAAATATCGCTAACATCCTTACTCTTTTAAAGGCAGAAATAAAACGGTTTTAATTTTAATTTATGAGAAGAATGTACATTCATTTCTCAGAGCAAACCACCAATCACGGCAAACTGTTGCCTTTTCGCGTGGATAACCATGCTGTGGCTTGGATGAAAAAAGGCGGGAAACTCTGCGAGGTACAGATAGGCCAGTCGCCGCAATCTCACGACTCTAGTCTCACGGAATAAAATACGGGCGCACTTTACCTATGAGTAACCCTGGGCGAAGAACTACGCTCCGTTCGAGGAGCTTGCGGAGTTTCGGCAACTCCGCGTTCCGCGGAGAACGCGTAGCTGTCGATTACTCCGCGATCCGGTGCGTAGCGTAGTTCTCACGCGCTGAATAACATTATCGCGTGCGCGGCAATGGCTTACCTTGGTTCTGCGTTCGCTTTTTCCCGGTCGCGTGTGCCACCATGTAGGTTTGCGCGATATTTAGCGCGATCACGCACTTTTGTAGTGCGAACGAGAAGATGAGTTCCCGAACATGTCTTGCACAACCCGAACACGTTACTTGTGACCCGGAACCGGAAATAAGGGAACGCAAGCGAGCGGGACAAACCTCTTGGGTAACTTAGCGCGCTAGCCATCCCGAGCATGCAGGCAGTGCCCCGAACACGCGCACCGCGCTCCCGAAGACGAAAAACGGCGCGCGAACGGGTCTAGCAAGCAACTACGCATGTCCGCGGAGCTACGCGTAGCTCGCGGAGTGCAAGTGCGTCTTCGCGTAGCTCCGCGGAGTGCGGCTCCGCGAACTACGCCCAGGGTTACCTATGAGGAGAGCGCGGGATTCTGGTGGCATTTAAAAAATGCTCCACATGTGAAAAGCTAGTGGTTTAGCTTCATTTCTGATGTATTTTGTATTTTAAAGATTAATAATAACAAAGTTTAATAACCAGGACCGCCGAACATTTTCATTGTTATGCATTGAGTGAGTAAGCTGAGTGAACCCCCAATATTAGAAGCAGTAGCACGTGCTCCTTGTTGTGGGATGGAATATCCTGACTGGAAAAGAACATTTTAATCTAGTTTGCTTTTGAAAATATGCGTAGCTAGCTTTAGCAATAAATTTAGGCAATGTTGCATAATAGGTGTTTACATGGCAGCATAACGAAATAATGCAGTCATAGATTATGATTGTGTAGCATTGTGCCACGTAATTTTGAAAAACATGTGGCACAAATCGGCCCTCTATTGCCACATAATTTCAGTGGCACTAATGACCGGTCAGCACGACAGACAATTCGATATTATCAAGACAATATACGATTTTTCTCTTGGTCTGGAAGTACTCAGTCGTATTATGCATCCAATGGTGGAGTATAAGTGGCAAATGTGTGAAATCCAACACTATGGGGACCTTGCTTCGGTCGCATAATTCCAGAAGCCCTGTTTATATTGCCAACTTGGGGTTCTAGACCTGCAAAACATGTCACCGTTTGCTGTCTGTGACTCCAAAACCAATGGTGCCCTAGGATTTAAAACCAAGCATTTACAATGCAATAGGTCTCGCAATTGCGAGGTATTAACCTATTAGCATTGTAAACGTTTTTTAAAAAAAGAGCGTGGTGTCCCTGAAGCGGGCGCAGCGCTCATTAAACTTTACAAAAAAACATTTAAATTGAGTGTGGTGTCCCTAAACCGGGCGCCCTGCTCAGCATGCAAATACAACACCAAAAGCAGCTTCCATTGTCCCCATTAGTATCACTAAACAAAATAGTGCTCACTCATCACATAAAGCATAATACCGTGTAACGAGCCAAGTAAAAGATCCAGTCCTTATGGACGGTAACAACTGGCGACAAGGCGGTACCCAGTTGGGACTAAGAAACCTCATAATGAATCTCAAGTCAGCGTTTACGAAAGACAATGATACAAGCGAATTAAAAGTAGGGGCGAGAGTGGGTGGGGCTTACACTGCATTCTCTATTACAACATGCCTCGCAGAGCGAGTAGTGCATGCGCGCTGCCGCTAGGCTCGACCTAAAATGAGCTGGTCATTAAAAGATGGTGGGCACTATATGGGGCATTCAAGCCACACCAAGATCTAACATTATTTCCTTTTCTTGAAGAGATTAACCTCTTTAGTTTCCAGTATATTTGTGTTTTTATATGTATTTAGATACATAGAAGTATTGTTTTACGGGCAGTTGTCTTAATTAAGCAATTTGTTTGCTTATTAAAACATTGCAGTGTAATGCAGAACAGAAGCATCGTGTGTGCACGCTAACAACTTAATCGAAAAAAGCCAAGCTAGAAGCAAGCGTTTATATAAAATAATTATTTGTATATTCTCACAAAAAACGTTTACAACAGTTTTAGCACTAATAATCCACACTCCAAATATCTGCTATCTTGAAAACGCCACCGAAATACATACAACTTCATCAGTCAATCCCTATAGGAGATTGGTAATTTAATTTGCCTATCTTGTTACTGTGATAATTTGCCTATCGTGTTACTGTGATTTCTGCATGGAGTTCCCTTCCACACTATTGACTGCGGCTTGATTTGGGACAAACCACCTGCCTGTATTTCGAAATGACTAGCGTCTATAAAGAAAGGTAAGGCAACCACCTCCCAGCACAAACAGCAGGATCTACATTGTAAAGGGGAGCCTCAAATGCCACCATTTTCGCCTGGGGCAGCACATCACAGGCAGCGTGCATTTCTGCGTATGTATTGGATAACCCTTGCACCATTCCTGCAGCACTGTTGGTTTTTCTGATATAGCTTTTTCGTTGTGTTTTCTGACAAGATGCAAGTCCACTGGAGTGGATCTAGATTTTATCAAAAGTTACTGAACAGAAGATGAAAGGAGGAACACCTTAACCTAAGTGAAGATGGCTACTGCCTCCTCAGGCTGTATGGTGACTGACATTGTGGCAGTAGATATATGAGCGTGTTGTCAGGGGCTGGTTTATTGTTATTAGTGTACTTGTGAGATGCGAACTAGACAGGAAGGTGGTTTCCCTGAACAATCGACTCACCCTGAGACATCCGGCCTGTTCCTTTGTTCAGGGAGGACCTGAAACTAGGACTATTTGGTGACAGAGGGACTATTATCCCTTCCCTGTAGAACAGGTTTGCCTGCTATTCACTAAACCTCAACACCCCTTTCCCCTGCTGTGATCTGCCTTGTGCAGGTTATTGTCTGGCAACACAAGCACAGTAGATCAAGCAGGCTAGTTTGAACCAACAAGTGGCGTTCGTGCACACGACAGAACTACAAGACAGTGGCACTCTGAGTACTGACCACCTTTCAAGTCAAAATTTTGACGAGGTTAATAGAACACTAAAAAGGTAGATGAATGAAGAACCAAGGGAGAATCAGGTCAAAGAAGCAGGACAACCTGATGGTCAGCTAACAGTTGTCCCAAAAGAGAGAAATATATTATGGGCCCTCATGGTCATCTGAACCAGACATCCTGCTGAGCAAATTATAAGGGACTCCGTGCACCTTAGATGCAGAGGAAGCGAAAGAATGAGGTCACACAGGAAGACACTCTTTGCTCCCCGTAGAGCTCATCGATAGGCCATGACTCGGTTTGTTAGGCTTCCTAAGTTTCGTCTGGTGAAATCTGTAGGTCATTCCATTTCGGTGTTGACAGGCAAATCATGGAATGAGCGTTTGCCTTTGTTTTCAATTCAATGTGAGGCCCCTTTAAGGAAAGAATTGAAAATGCATCTTTTCTTGTTGAACTTATTGTGATGGGCATTTTTTGATCAAAGCTGTGTGTTACCGGGACACTCCCTTGGATGCGTGCTTCATAAATGGTTTCGTTCATTCATTCATTCACTCCTGAAAGTGTAATTAGATACCGCATCCAAAAGTAGACAGAGTTGCCCAGGAGTTGTGGAATTCCTGCCCCATGGTTGCCGATAAGACCTCAACTGAATTTGCAAGCATGTAGAGATGCCTCAAAGACCGCATATGTGGTGTCTGGACTCGTCGCATAGCACCTTGGTACCCTTAGTATGTTGACGTCTGTCCATCTCCAACCCTAGAAGTGCATAGATGATTAGGTCTTCATCAAAGGTCTTGCGTCTGTATCCCATTGGCTTTGTCCGGTTTTTAAACAATCTAAAACAGATGTGCAATACAATTTTGCAAGAAGATAGAAATAATTCAATTCAGACAACATATCAACACACCCAGACCTCCAAGTAGATATTCGCAACATAACACATCACAAACCCACCTGTCTGCGTCGTCTCTCAATTGCTGAATTTAAACCTATAAAATTAGACGCTTTCGCTCTCCCCCCCTCCCCCTACTGATACCCCATTGTAAGGAAATCCCTCTTTTTGTTTAGTCACCCTCACGTTTTCAACTGATGCTGCTGTTTGTTCGACTCTTGAGAGTGCACTGACGCCTGCTAACCAGACTTTAGTGCCAGTGCCCTAACCCTAAAGTGTATTTTGAATTGGCTATACTAAATTGCAAATGGGTACCTTACCTGTAAGTCCCTATTATATGGTACCCAGGGCATGTAAGTTAGAGGGGTATCCCAGTGCTTGCAGCACTGGTTGTGCCACCATGGAGGTCCACCACGTAAAACGAGTCCCCAGTCCGCCACTGCAGAGTGGTAGAGCAGTTGTGCACTTCTAGCCCGACTTTACAATTGAAACATCTGTGTAAGTCACCACTCTGGCAGACCTACCAAGTCCTAAGGCGGGGTGCAACATATGACACGGGCAGGACATGTATTTTACATGTCCTGACAGTAAGCACACAAAACCACAATTTTTACTGTGAAAGACTTTGTCGCTCAATTGGCGAGTACAGGGTTACACGCTGACCCCTCAGCTGTGTTAACTCCTGAACAGTACCAGCAAAGTGAGCACTCCATGGAATCAAACAAGTAGTTATATTAAGACAGACTTGTATCTCAAATTCATGAAATCAATATAACTTGTTGCATTGTGCAGCTTTTACAAAGCTGCCACCTTGTTGCCTTTAAAACTCCTGTGCCTTCCTGGGCACACATGGAGCTTGTCCAAAGAATCAACTTCCTGCCGAACTGGAAAGACGTGCCAAAGGGAGCAGAACAATGAGGTTTAAGCTCCCTCCTGCAGGAAGCTACTTGGGTATTTGTCCCAAAAGGCAGGCTTCAAAGGAGAAGCCGCCTTCGAAGAGTCCATGTGTAACACCAAAGTGAGGGCTGCCCATTTTTTGTTAGGCTGGCACAAGGAGCAGAGAGGGGAAACTTGTTGCAAAACTGGTTTTCCCAGGTTCCTGTAGTCTGGAGGTAGCCACACCCCTGGGGTGGGCTAGGAAGATCTGAACACTGAGAGAGGTGTCTTGCCATCTTGGGAGTGGGCAAAATGGTGCACCCTGGAATAGCCAGATGCCACACTCCCTAGGAAGTGGTCACCAGGTGGGAGGGAACCTGGTAGCCCATTGGCTGCCAACCGCATCCTGCCCTGAGGGCATTTTCTGAGGATAAGAGGGGCACCCCTGGCTCCCAGACCTCAAATCTCAACCAATTTTTAGAAGGAACGAGTAAGGACTGCCCTGCTGCAACGAGAGTCCAGCAAAGAGAGGCTGCACTGTTGAAGACTGCACCTGCTGTACCTGGTGGCTAGTGAAGAAAGGCACTGTGCCTGCTGTGTTCTAATCAAGGGGGAGTTGTCTCCAGAGCCCAGTCAAGCCAAGAGACCCCAGAAGTGCTGTCTGAGAGTTGCTGTGACCCTCGGAAGGCGAGTTATGGACTCAAGAAGGATTGGCCAGTGACCGCAACACAGAGCGACTAGTAAGTAGTCCATTGGTGAGTGGACTTCGGCCAGACCGACGAGGACCACTTCCAACAAATGTAAAAGAAAGACTAACATCACCAATCATACAAAAATGTGCCTCACCCATGCTACATCACTATAGTACTCAACTTAATTTCAACATTTCACCAAAACCTAATCCTACACAAACTCCAATTTCCAAGACACATTCTGAGTCATACTCACCCTCCCAAAAACCCCTCTTAACTTGCCACAAACAAACTGGAAACAAGAAATACATGGAGCAGTTTCCAAAGAGAAGAGAAGACTAATCTCAACACAGTAGCTAATAGCCAGTGAATTTCCCACAATCTTTGGCTTCCAGAGTGGATTGCTAACCACCAGATAGTGCGTCAACGCCTCGTCGGGGGTAGTAAGTGCTGTATAAATACAATGAAAAAACCCTTCCCACTTTCTCTGAAACCCTTTTCGTGTTTTTAAACAATGATCTGTTGCTAGGTTATCGAGGAGGTATGCTCTACATACAGAAATAAGCTCTGCTGGAATCTCCCTCCGGCGCCTGTGCAGCACTATAGGCCAGTCTTGCCTTTTTTTTAAACCTTGTGGTTTGTTGTGCTGAATTGTGATGTGCAGACATGCACCGATCACATTATGAGCCTGTTAGATGTATGTCTTCTAACCTTTGTATGAAACCTGTTATTGAACTTGCACTGCTGTATGACTTGTATGATTCATCAATTCATATTTATTCGGTTGTCATAACCATCAAAGTATACATAAAAGCAATATTTCGAAGACAGAACTACATAAACACATTATGAGAATAATTGATTTTTACAAAATATAACCATTGAGTGTTCAACCCCAGTCCCATTGTACAGGGACATAAAGGAAAACCACAAAACTACATACACATAAAAACAAGGTGCCAGACAACACGAATAGATGCTCTTTAGAATGAACAAGAAATGCTCTTCAGTTCCGAAGTAACAATAGCCCAATAATCCTAGATGTGCAAACTCGGCTATAAAATCGAAAATACTGTCTAAAATGTTGTCTTCAGGCAACATAAAACTAAAAGTTTCTCACATAATACACGGACAAATTAACCTTCAGTACTAACGAAAACAAAATCAATAAGAACTTCATAAAAAGCAGGATAATACATAAATATCTAAGTAGGGAAGCGAACACAGAACTAAATATTCCCTGGGTGATCAAACATAATACTAAGATATACCTAACAGAAGAACTACAGTGAACATACAGACTTTTAGATAGTGGAGGTGCTAAAATATCATGAAATAGCTCAAATTTCGGGTTAAACTTGAACTAAAAAAACGGGTTAGTTAATATCCCATTTCATAACATATTGTTCATAGACAGTTGCCCGGTCCTGCAGATGCTATCTGGGTTAGCCCACAATTTTGTTAGGCCCAGATTTAAGCCCAATCTTGATACAAACTTGAGCCAGGGAACTTTCAGTGCATTGGTCATGCCCAACTGTTCCTTTAAAGAATTCCTGTACTCAGTTAACTCTGGCGTAGACTATAAGCGTACCCAGTAAATCAGTGCCTTCATTTTCGCCCCATCAGAAATTCTATTAATATCAATTTAAAAAAAAAATGGGCAACAAGGGGAGTATTTGATGGAACTGAAATGAGCATTCTTACAAAATTGTTCTCTGCTATAGCTAGTTTCTGTAGATCAACACAACCCTATATTCCTGCACCACTTTGTGCCTTGGCTCGATAGACTCCTAGGACAGGAGATATAGAACGAGTACAGGTTCCTTTGTGAATCTGTAGAATTGCTTTAGATCCATGCTGAACTAATGAAGAACTCGTGTTGAGTTGGGGACCCCACCTATACTTGTCAGACAGTTTTACCCCGAAATAATCAAAACTTTGAACCAGTTTCAAGATTTCATTATCCGCTTTTGCAACACAGTTTCTAACAGGTCTAGCCCTGAACATCATATACTTAGTTTTTGATGCATTCAGTTCAAGGCTCTTGCATTACAAAACTCGATGAACTTATTAATTACGTTTTGGAGAACCAGAGGTGTCTTAGAAATAAGCAGTGAATCGTCAGGAAAGAGTAGAATTGGAATTGCATTCCATTTTAAAGCTGGGGAGTCATTCAAGCATGCTAATAAATGATTTACTACATTGTTTATATACAAAGTGAATAGGGTGGGCACTAAAACACATCCCTGACTAACATAGTATAAGATTCGCTCTTTAAGCTATCCCTTGTCTCCCCATCGAACCTGGGCATAGTTCCTCTCATGTAGTCGTGCAATAAGATCAATCACATTTTCAGGGGCACCCATGTCCACTATGACCCTCCATAATTTTCTCTGCAGAACAAGATCGAATGTGACTCGTAGATCTACAAAAACTACATAAATCTTTGTTTATTTATCAACACATATTTCCAGTGCAAGATTGTAAATCTGAACCACTTGTCGATAGTACTCATTATTGCAGGAAAGCCAGCTTGAAGTGGGGCAGAGTTTACACTGCTTATCTACCCAATTTAGCAACTTATCAAGGACCTGCCTTGTGAAAACCTTCTGCAGGTTATCTATTAAGCTAATGGGCCCAGAATTTGATGTTTTGGCAGCATCACCTTTCTTGTGAATCAGAGTTATTTGGCTCTTCTCCAGGACTTGGGGATTGCTCCACCAGCCGCAATGGCATTCGCCACGAAATGGATGTAACTGAACCACACCTGGGGTTCGGATTTAAACAGATCACCAGGAATCTTGTCGGGAGTGGGTGCTTTAGCTGGTTTCAGATGGTTCATAGCAGCAAAAGTATCAGATATACTAAAATAAATGTCTTTGTCCAAGGATACATCTACATTATCGCTAGAGGTAGATACAAGACGTGAGGGAGATACAAGACTTGTACACAGGGCCAAGTCATCAAGCTCGGCCTCTGCAGACAGGGCTGAAAAGTGAGTGACCCATTTCCGGGTTGAATGTGATAAGGGTTCACGCTGTCTAAACTTCCATGTGAAATGATGTGCCAGAAAGCTCTATTGTTGTTTGGTTTGGCAGCACATATTAGTTCTTACCAATTCTTATCGCCTCATTGGCTCTTAGCTCTCACAAGTGCCATTTTGTAATTGCGCCTGGCCTCTGCAATCTCTTGCCATAGACAACTCTTTAACAGCTATCATTAACAAGCATTTAGATAACTTACACTCGGAATTAAACCATGGTTTCTTCTTCACGCAGGATGTTTGCTTGTGTATGACCTTTTTATAAAATAGAACTTTTAAGTTTTTGTTAAAAAGCCTTTCATGGATCTCTAGAATAGGAATTTCTACTTCAGAAAGGCCTTCGCAAGCAGACAAGTAAACAATGTACCAATCATAAATTTCAGAGTACAACTTGCAATCAGACAGTACTTGCAGCCATGTAAATCTACTGTAATTGTTAGCTAAAATAGGTGCAGGCACCTTAATGAAACTGGTAGTTGAAACCCCACTAATAGTGTTCCCAAATAAGAGTGTAATTAAGGCGTTATGGTCACTTTCCATATGACTTTCAATTTTCATGTCGTCGATCAGTGGCCATTTTCCACTGTTAGCCCTCCTGCTAAAATAATGCATTAATATATGTTGAAGGTTCAACTTTTATCATTGTAAGCCAAACAGTTTAGGGGGCTCTCTTTCCATGTCTGACTGTACAATTAATGTGCCTGTATAAAGAGTGTGAATTTCTCTGGTACTCCTTTGCAGTGTTTAATTTGAACTGGTGGTTTCAAGGGCTCAGCACCAGCACTTAATTCTGAACACTGGCAATAATGACAGTCCACCACATGGTGGCCCTATCCGTCTAATTTTGGGATGAGCACAACAACATTGTTTATCAATTTAATATACATAAAAAATTCATATTAGCTGCCACCCACCAAACTGTTATAGCTTTGGATGGCCTGAAATAGTCTAAACTGTCACACTTGTAGGAAGGCGATGATTAGTAGTTATGTAGGCACTTTTTTGCCAGCTCTACCAGGGGCAATGTTTGGTACACGCTGCAGAAGCTTCCCCCGAGAAGGGCCCTGCACTTACAATTTTTTTTAACACAAATTAAGCACTGCTCCTGTGACGGTAAAACGTAATATTTGTGTTAAGCACAACATCCTGTTTCTGGCTCAGATGCTTCAGTGGTTTATGCTTGTCGATTGCGTTGCCTAAACTACCGCTGGTTAGGTTTGACTTAATGGTGCACTTGAGCGCCGTTGAGGCAAACACTATTGTAATGGTGTGTTTATGGGGCCCGGGTCAGGCCATGAAATCGTTTATAGCCGTTGCCAAGGGAAATCTAAGTGCTGGTGCTATGTGTTTGCTCCATGTGTGCCTCGCCACATCTGCTGTTGCATTAAGGAGTTTGTGTATGTGAGAGAGATTATTCTTGCCTAACAACCCAGCATTTTCACCGGTAATTCCTCCACAAGCAGTGAGCACCACTACAAATCTGGCGAAGCAGCACTACAAGAGCACAGCTCTTAAACTGCACAGCTACAGCAAAGCTGCAACACGAGAACCATAGTGGTCATACCACACCACAAGTCTATAGCTGCACATCTACAACTACAGTTAAGTGCAGTACTGCACTGCTGCACATCCACCTCACTGTAGAACTGCACATCTACCACACCACTAAGACGGCTCAACTATACAACTGCACATCAACGGCGACCGTGCACATCAGCAACATAATATCATGCACATCAACCCTAAACTTATTGATATACAACAATACTATGCATGTAGTTGCGCAGCTCTAGAACTGCACACCTTCAACAACACTGCATATGCACACAACCACAGCTGTATCGCAACACTTTTGAAACTCTACAAATGTCCATCTTAAGCCACTGCACTGATCATCAGTTTCCCACCTGCAGTAAAACTACCCATCAGTCGGTAACACGAGAAATGTGCACCAGCAGCACAACAGTACAGTTTCATGACTCGACATCGAAACCATTCAATAACTGCGCACATACAACATCACTGCAACCCACAACTGCACACATACGGCACTAATACAGCTCTTCAGCTAACCATTTACAACGCTTCATCTGCACACCCATGATTGCTGATCTCGGGGGCGGCTCCTCTATGGTAGAAGAGCCGCCCCCCGTCCAGCTGCCCCAAACTCCGAAAAATAAAACAATAATAAAACAAGTTTATTATTATTTCATTTTTCAGCACCAACAAGTCTTGGGGCGGGGCAGACGATGACCGGCTGTGAGGCTGAAGGGGGAGTGGTGCGCAGGCTCCCTGTCTCAATGGGAGCTTAAATTCACAGCGCTCTGGCCAATCCTGATGCTGCTTTCAAACATGAGAGCAGTGTCAGGCTTGCCCGCAGGTGAGCCTGGGAGTCTGTGCACTGCAGCAGCAGAAGAGCACCGATGCGGTGAAAGGCAGGTAAGTGGTTTTATTTTTCTTCTTTTTTTTTGTCACTGACACCCACCCCCTGCCCCGCCACTCTGCCGTGATACTGGCCGCCAGTGGCTGAACTCCGCAACTGGGCATCCACTGCTACTACAAGCTTACAATAACTCTACAAATGGGCAGCCCAACACCTGCAGAAATCTGCATCTGCAACCCTGATTGCACTGCTGACCAGTTATAAATATAACTCTCCAAGTACCCAACTCCACAGTATACATTACTGCACAACAGAGACCCCACAACAATAACATCACCCCTACAAGACTAAACCGTTCAGTGACCACACTTCAGCACTACAACAACATAAACACAGCACTATACAATAGTGAAATGGCAAGAACAGCTCAAATAAAACACTCTGTTTTACAATTGTACATCTGCTATAGCACTACAACTCTGAACTGCAGATGCATAACATCACTATGATTCTAAAGCCTCTAAAATTGAACAGGCCGGGAATAAAAGTAAATAACTTTATAAAATTGTAAAAGACTTCTCATCCCCTAATGCAATGGACAGCCCTTTTCCCACTAAAAGTGATTCGACTAACCTTTTGGCTCGCTATTTTTATGATAAAATCAAAATCATCCAAGATTCTTTTGAGGTGCAGCCCCTGGCGATAAAAGTAAACACTGGTCTGCCCCGCCAGGCCAACCCTAATATTGTTTTTTTCCTCCTACAGTTTCCTCCTATCACTTTGGATAAGTCCCTTGAGATAATGAAAGTTCTTAACTCCTTCGATGCTGATGACGGAACCGCTCCGTCATCAGCTGCGGTGGCGCTGTGCTGATGACGGAGCGGTTCCGTCATGGCACGCCTGCGCGGCGCGGATTCCGCGCCTGCGCTGAGCGTTCTATTGAGCGGGGCGGGCCATGACGGAACCGCTCCGTCATCAGCACAGCTCAACCGAGGCTGGTGATGGAGCGGTTCCGTCACCAGCATGCGGCCGCCGCATTTCCGCCCCGCCCCCTTAGCGCTGCAGCGGAATAGCCGCCGCAGCGAAGGAGTTAAGTCTGGTTCACCCTCCGACTCTTGCCCAGCTAAAGTACTGGCAACTATTGCTGAGTTGATTAACCCAGCCTTCAACCTGGTCTTAAACACCTCTCTGTACGAGGTGGCAAATGCCAGATAGCTGAAAACACACAAAAATCCTCCCGCTTTTGAAGAAACCCCCGGCAGATCTATTGGTAGCCGGCAATTACAGGCCAATATCACTGCTGCTCTTCTTTTGCAAGGTTTTGGGAAAATATGTAAATACAGTCACCACAGAATATGCGGAGGCCAACTATTTTCTTCACCTGAGTCAGTCGGTTTTCAGAGCAAACTTCAGTACTGAAACTACTTTACTAGAAGTCTCTGAAACTATCAAAGCAACACTAGACAAAGATGGCAACGCAGTATTGGTAATGCTGGACCTTTCTGTGGCCTTCAATACCGTGCCCCACGACCAACTCCTACAAAGACTCCGGGAGTGTGGCATTGGTGGCACGGCACTTAAATAGTTAAACTCCTTTTTAAGTGGCCAACAGCAAACAATATGGTCCCCTCCCTTTTCGGCCCCCATCTCCCGTCCTATGAATGTAGGGGTTGATTTTGAGCCCAACACGTATTTACATGTACATGGCCCCCCCTTGCGCTCCTAGCTGAGGAACACAGGGAATATGGTGCAAAAATAGTATCTTATGCCAATGACACACAATTGTTGTTCACCTGTGATTATGACGTCGACTTTAGAGGCAGTGAGATAAACGCCTTCCTGACAGAGGTGTTTGCCTGGCTTAGACAAAACCAATTGAAGTGTAATCCGGAAAAGTCTGAGATTGTTTCTTCGGCTCCCCTCCTGGTGAAGCATGGCGCCAATGGTGGCCACAGGATATGTCCCCCACCCCCGCAACCTCAGTAAGCACCGTGAAGAATCTCTGAGTCAACCTGGACGCTGACCTGTCCATGAAGGCTCAGATTCAAACTGTGGCCGGCACCTGCTTTGGGCTGTTAAAAATTGCCAAAGAATATCCTGCCCCTACTTCCAGTCTCACATAGGAAGACTGTAGTCCAGGCCCTGATTCTATCAAGACTGGACTACGTCAATGCTTTGTACCTGGGCTTCCCTGACCATCTACTTGGTCGCTTGCAGGTGGTTCAGAATGCGGCGGCCAGAGCTATTCTCATGGTAGGTTCCCAGGGCGCGAATGATCCCCCACTTGATATCCTTGCACTGGCTACCGGTTCGGAAGACGATCCATTTTAAAGCGTTTGTCTTGGTCTTTAAGGCCCTCCATAAAATAAGGGCTCCTTACATTAGGAAAAGGATTCAGTACTATGTTCCACAACGGACTCTGAGGTCCTTAGCACAGCTCCGGACGATGCAGTCAGTGCTAGCTGCGTCATACCAGTTATTTTCGTACAGCGTCCTGGGACTTTTTGTTTCTTTTTTTCCTTTAAGGCATGTTGCACAGCAGCTCAACTGCTGTGCAACATGTAAAAAAGCATTGCCAAAGCCAAAAGATTTCAAATAAGCTAAACATATTGACTTTGCCAATGCTTTGCCATTCAATCTTCTACAGGGCACAGATTTGCTTTGGGATTTTCATCTGGGTGACCGTCACCGCTTTCCTTCAAATGATGCCTGGAAATCTCAGTGATTAGCTGAGATAGCGGGCTGTTTCAACACTATCATGTTGACAGTGATATTTTTACAAGCAGGGATGGGATAAAAGAGTTGGGAGACAGGTGAAGCAGAAAGTCAGTGGGGGTAAAGCAATGAAGAGGGAGGGAGGAAGCAATAATGAGGAGAGTAATGATGAGTGGGGAGGGTGCTAGGAACGGTGTGGGAAGAGCCCTGGGGACAAGAGATGCACCCACTGTGGAAAAACCGGACCCAGGAGATCGGATTGTAGCAATCTGAGACCTGTCATAGACTGTATCGTACATTGGCTGCCATTAAAAATGTAATGAAACCACCGTGACTAAAACTGATCAGAATGGCACATTCTTCATTTATTTAACACAAAATGTAGCACTTCCGCGTCTCGTCAGGGGTAGTAAGCACCAAATATATGTCATTTCACTGCAGTCCAGTATACAGGCTGATGCCATCTTATGTCGGTATCAAATAATGAGGACGCTATAGCGAGTGGGGGAGAGTGCTTGGAGGGATGTGGGTAGAACGACGGGGAGGAGAGTAGACTGCCTGCAGATGCACTCATATGGAGTGCTAGATACCTAAAAAAAAAAAGTAGAAGTGCATACCCAGTGGAGGGACCCTGGCCACTAGCCACTGGCCAGTGACTGGAAGCTGTGCGTGGGCCATGCTCCACAGCATAGACAGGAAAAGCAGGAAGATGTTTAGAGTGAAAGCAGATGACGTGTTGACCAGTCAGAAGAGTGGAATTTAGAGCAACATTGATTCAAAGAAATGGTACGTATCAGTAAGTAAAGGGCAGATTCTAAGCCCTTTTTAAGATTATTATTATTTTTTTTAATAGAAGAGATTTTGCTAGCACAGCGCAAGCGAAACCTAAAATGTAGTTCCCCTGAGTACTGATTACTTTTGAGGAACACTTTCGATCTGTTTCTGTGAGGGCTTGAGACATTAATGTAAACTTTTAGGGAAGAGAGAGAGAATCGAAAATGCTATAGCTTTCCTCTATAAGAATTTTAATTCTATTAAGGACTCTGAGGCGAAGATTATTTATTGTCTTCTTTGCTTAATTTATATTAGCAGCCGTGTAAAACAACCATAGATAATAAAGGTAGTCATGGACTACAGAACCCAGAATGCACAGAGAAAAAAAAGCTGCAAGTCCAACTATCAGTTTGAGCATTCCACCAATCACAGCACTGGAAACGTTTAAACAGTTGTAAGAGTAAGCAACCCGCCTCTTCTTGCTGCAAGGAAATCTTCCATGGCATGAACTGACCAATAGAGTCATTCTTATTTTGGTCTGAAGCTGAAAGAAAATAGCAAACTAAGTGACCATTCATCAATAACTGATGTTACATCTGGTGAGGGGAGAGAAAGAAAGGCGCTTTTCTCTAGTAATTTACTATAAATAAGTATGGGCGGGATAATCCTCACCTCTGTGTCCTTAACAGAATTGAAAATTCTTGTTTACGAATGCTATACATTTTTTTATTTTATGGCAGGACCGGAGACTTCAGATTATGCAAGTTCAAAGTTTTATCAACAATTATGGACCAGGATTACTTATTGGCTTGTAGTAGAATGCCTTAAGACAGCGGTTCCCAATCTGTGTCCCGCGGCACCCCTGTGCGCCATCAAAACTAGCCAGGGGCGCTGCTCGCCAAGGGTTTCTTATTTTCGGTTTCAAGTGACACTTGCCGGTCAACGTCTATTGTAGACAGAAATGTGAGGTTGTCAGTATAAGTAGAAAACCTCTGAAGTTTTCCACTAAATGGCAGCAGAGCCTTATTCACAAATAGTGCAGAAGTGAATATTCCTAGTCGCTCCCGCGTGCAGCAACGTTTTCTGCGCTGACCTGCATTTCAGCAAAGAGAGATATGGGAGCCTCAACTGCTGCAGCTTGGCATGTGCAAGAAATAACAGGGATGGGCGTGAGGTGCAGTGCTCGGATAGCCTTCATAAAAGGTGCTCAGAGACTTGTGCTGTCCTTCTCCTTTAGCACCATCCCTGCTGGGCACATTCCCCCACTGTGCTGGGGGAGGGGGACGCGCACAGCGCATGACGAGCTCAGCTCGTCATGAGGCACGGTGCTTGTGTACTCATGACGAGCTGAGCTCGTCATGACCACACCCGTTTTCATAGAACGCTCCCACAGCAGGGGAATTAGCCCAGCATGCGAGCGCTCTAACGGTCATGACGAGCACACGAGCACTGTGGCTCGAGCTGAGCTAGTCATGAGCATCGAAGGAGTTAGGGCTAACAGTGACCTGCCTGCTGCTGGAGGAGGGGCGGCTTCCTCAGAGTCTGGTGCTTGTCTGTGGGGATGATGTCAGCTCCCTTATTGTTCTGGGATGATCCAAGAATAGTAAAAAAAAGCTCTGCCCTTTCACACATGGAAAGGGCAAAGGCTGATCCGCCCTAATTGGTTCCCTCATGTTGGGTTGACCATCCTACTTAGCACCCTGATACTCTAGCCAGGGTCGTTTTTTTAATGTAACCTCAGGACTATTGGTTGGAGGTACCATTTTTCATTGGTGATTCACCAGGCCTGCTGACCATCATTTAGATATGAATGTATACATAACTTTGTAGCAGGGGTTCCTTGCATTTATTATGGATTTTTCCAAAGTAAGAGATTAGTGCTGCCAATCTTTCCGTCTTTAGCCCTCGGGTTTACCTCTCATTCTGTTTCCAGTACCTTAAAGACAACTAGGGTAGAACAAGGCCTTCCTGGCCTTGTGTGATTTAAATGCTGTTGGAATTCCTTAACATGGAGACTTGCAATCGTGTGTTTCCACTTCTGGAATTCACTGCCAGTGTCTATTGCTGTGCATCCCCAGTCTGCTCCAAGTTGGCTCTAAGAGAAACTAAGGAGTTTGCTGTTTACCTGTCTCTTTTAACGCCTTGGGCGCGGCCGCGATTCTGCGCCTGTGCGGCAGAATCGCGAGTGGGCGGGTTTATGACGGCCCCCAGCCTTCATCAGCACACGAGCCCCGTCATGCATGACGGCTGGGGGCCGTCATCAGCACCGAAGGGGTTAAGGGGGAGGACCCAGTAGTGAGCCCACCTCTGTGCCCCTACACGCCCTCCAGGTAGGTCAGCCACCCTCATAGGGACTCCAGTTCACACACCTTTCTCCTGCGGGATGGTCCAAACTGTTTTGGAGTGAACCCACCTTCTTTTGGGATTTGGATATGCCTGCCTAAGGAAGGAATTTGTTTGCAATATGAAATTGTGTACTTTTATTGTAAATGTTTATATTGACACTGTACAGCGTTCTGCTGCCTAGTGTTGAGGCCCAATCTGGTACAATCAGACTGGAAGCAATAATGTGCAAAAAAGAAAAAACTAACCGGCAGACACAGACCTTCTCTATCAATGCACCCAGGATCTGAAACACCAGTCCTGAATCTTTCAGGGCCTCAAAGGCCCTGCACAGGAACAAGCTAAAGACACACTTCTTTAAAGACCACTACATCTCAATGCAGTAACATTTCACGTCTCTGAGTAACCCATATCCCTGCCAATCAGTGGTTTGCACTGCATAAGGCTCCACAGTGGATAGGATATGATTACATCTATGATTATAATCCCTTCATCGGCTTCATCCAAATTATTTTCAGGGAGAAAAATGCCCAGGCTTACACACGCCTACCTGCCAAAAAAAAGTAACATAATGGGTCAAGGGATCCGCAGGTTGAAAAGATTTGGAAACCATTGACTTAAAACCAAGCACCTGGCAGGTTTTACCATTCCTGGAAGAAATGGTACATAGAACCCAGCAATAATTGTGACTCACCACTTCCTACTCCAAGGCACAGTCTCACACATGTGGTGAGCTTCAAAACTGGCCAACCAGTCACCCTGCAAAGTTAACATCTGATAATGGCTGCAGAAGTGTCTTCTGCTGACCTACCATATAGCCCTTGGTGGTACTGAAGGGTCGATGCCCTCTGTGATTATCCTGTCGATGAATGGCACTTGCCACATTTACCGTTCAGATGTTGCCTCAGCCCATTCAGACGTTGCATGCACCACAATGAATGTCTGAGGCTATTGCCTCTGCTCCTTGTGGCCATGCTTAGTTGACTGCCCTCATCCCAAGGTTCAGGGGTATGGTAGATAAACGACTTAAAGATAACTGTGATGCACACAAAGATGATTTCCGGGTTGACTATAGTAAGCTATAGCAGGTTTGATGTCTATACACTCATTTTTTTGCAGTCCACAACTGTCCTATGCAAACCCAAGTATGGACACTAGCATTAGCACAAATGCTACTGTCTGTCACTACTCAAAAACACAGCAAAGGCTGGTTAGATTATTCTTTACAGGTGGTGGAGCAAGTGATGTATATAAGCTCACGTGCTTTGCAAATAAGCTCTTCTTTTGGTTCTTGCATCTTCCTCAAGCTCTTCTGAAAGACCATGTCCTAGCTGTTCCTGTTTAGTTTCTGCAAATACGTGTTGACTCCCGCTAAATCTTGTGTCTGTTTTTCTCTGCCACGTTCGTTATCGATTTGACCGTTTCCTGGTTCAGATCCTGGGAATACCTTGATGGAATGCTTTTTGGGTCCTTCGAGTTAGATCATGTTATATTGTTATGATCCGATTCCTGGTCCTCCCACTTCGGCCCAGGGCCAGGAATCGATTATTTGCTGCTTGTGTTCAACGGATTCTTGGCACTTCCCTGTTGTTCGAAGTGTATAACCCAACTCCAGCAGAATACAGTCAGCGTCTAAGGGTTAGATACGGCATCTGTTCTTTAGTCCAGACGAAGAACCCCATCATGGTAGGTGCACAATAAATATATTGCCTCATGCCCATCAATAACATCAAGACTTCATGACTATTGATAGTCATATCCTTGTTCACCATGGATGTCTGAACCTCAAACAATCAAAAGCGTATGAAAATGATGGCATGCCCTGTTGAATTATCGTTCTAGTAACACTTTTTACAGGGAATAGATGCCTCAATGTGCATCAGAAGCCTTTAGAACTGGTTCCTGGGTACTACAGTGTGGTTTCAAGGCAGACCGTCCCTGCCAGGGGACTCCCCGGGTCCTGATGCCCTCATTCAAACAGTGACCGCCACATGCGACATTTCACCAGCGATGCGGCTGATGGAGGAATGTTCCAATGGAAGCCCTGGTGGGTGGCTCAGGGATCCAACACCTTTCCCTCAGTGCTGGACAGTTTCATGGAGCTGCCAGACTATATTAATGTGATGCTTGGCGGAGCACTACCACAGTTGCCAAGGCACAAGATGAAATGGCAAGAAGGCAACTCATGATTCCTAACATTTGTGAACTTACCAGCTAGGAATCCATCCCTTGTCTTTACCAAGAATGTTGAGTGAGACAGGAACAACAGAAAGATGCATCATGTGGTTGGCAGGAATGTTATACAATGTATCTGACCCTCTGAAGACGCATCTGCTTCCTTAATGCAAATGTATGACAACAAAACGCAAATAACTTGATAAGCTAACTGCCTTTGTTACAGAGAATAGAATACAACTCCCCTTGTGGGTGAGGGGGAACCTCTGACTGCACGGGATAAAGGCAATTAAAAGCCACAAAAGTGGTGGTTGCGCTACAGCAAACGTTTCTTCAGACCACAACAAAAGACAATGGATTCATGATTTATAAAAAACACCAATAATAGGAAATAGATTTCCACAAAGATAACCAGATAACATGGCTTGGGGAGAGAACTCAGTATAGGGGCACAGACAGCCAGGACGCGGTGCACCACCATAACTGACCACCCACTGGACGTCAGCCTTATCATCCCCTCAGAGGGTACGTAGTTTCCAAGGAGGTATGGTCAATTATTTAGTAACAGGACATTGCTGCGCACAGTTTGACAATAAACTACGCAATATTCCATTGTTGAGATGGGGACCAGACCCTACATTTGTCCATTGGATTTCCTAAAATTCTGCATGTTTTTAAGGCGAATGCATGAAAATGGACAAACACTGTTTATACAAAAACTATAGAAATAGTGGAAAATGGCCACTGAAATAAGTTTTTTTATTATTATTATTTTGAGTTTTATTTAGCGCTAGCTAGACCCAAAGGTATCAGAGCGCTTTACATGTTACGCTCATAACTCCTAAAAGGATCGAAGGGTTTCGCTTCTTATTTTTAATTTGGTCCAAACAGCATATAGCAATATTTTCCATATCTGCTGCTGTTGTATCTGAAATGGTTCCAAAGTACCGATATCAGGTAAACACTGCCTTACAAAGGTCTTTTTTTTAAAATGTTTTTTAAATGAAGAAAAATATTTGAAAGGGACCATGACTTGAGCTTAGTTACCCCATTGCACATTGCAACGAGTACACAAAACTAGTATTATGATTGATTGGATAAATGATACTTTTGATGCACTTTTATAACAGCAGCTGCAGTATGTAAGTGATAACAATAGTTCTGTTTTTATAAGATTCGGACACCTCAGGCTCATAAACTGTGAAATTAGTGGAACGGGTTCCTGTATGAAGTGTTTGTGAATTTGAAACTCACTTGAAGGGATGAGACTGTGAAGAGAGATTTTAAGGTCGTGGAAGTTGATAGTGTGTCAGACCTACAAAGGCCACGTAAGACTTGAAGAAAAGTATTTTTGTCAAAAAGCAAAAATCAAGAAACTAATATGTCCTACAGATTATGCTAGGATCAATCAAATCAATCAATCAATCAAGCATTTATAAAGCACGCTACATACCCGGGAGGGTTCCAAGGCGCTGGGGGAGGGGAGGGGGGCTGCAGCTAGTGGTCGAAGAGCCAGGTCTTGAGTAGTCTCCTGAAGGTCTGAGGGTCTTCCGTCTGCCGAAGGTGGATAGGGAGGGAGTTCTATGTCTTGGCGGCGCGGTAGGAGAAGGACCTGCCTCCGGAGGTGGTCCTGTGGATGCGTGGGACGGCGGCCAGGGAGAGGTCGGCGGAGCGGAGTCTCCTGTTGGGTACGTAGAATGACAGTCGGTTGTTGAGGTATGCTGGGCCGGTGTTGTGAAGCGCCTGGTGTGCGTGGGTGAGGAGCTTGAAGGTGATTCTTTTGTCGACTGGGAGCCAGTGTAGGTTTCTCAGGTGTGGGGTGATGTGGTCTCGGCGGGGGATGTCGAGGATTAGGCATGCAGAGGCGTTCTGGATTCTTTGGAGTCTATTGAGGAGTTTGGCAGGGGCTCCGGCGTAGAGTGCGTTGCCATAGTCGAGCCTGCTGCTGATGAGGGCGTGTGTGAAGGTCTTTCGTGTGTCGGTAGGGATCCATCTGTAGATCTTGCGGAGCATGCGGAGGTTGTAGGAGCAGGTTGAGGAGACAGCGTTGATCTGGTTGGTCATGGAGAGTTTCGAGTCGAGGATGACTCCCAGGTTGCGTGCGTGGTTGGTAGGTGTAGGGGCGGTGCCCAGGGAGGTGGGCCACCAGGAGTCGTCCCAGGCTGAGGGGTTGGGTCCGAGGATGAGGATCTCTGTCTTGTCTGTGTTGAGTTTGAGCCGGCTTTCTTCCATCCAGTCGGTGACCGCCTTCATGCCTCGGTGGAGGTTGGCTTTGGCGGTGCGGGGTTCGTTGGTGAAGATCACGGCTGTGGGAAATGAAACTAAACCATAGGCAGGGCCACTGGAATTATGCGATTCTGTGGGCGTGGCGATTTTCGCATAGTTATGGATATCTCCGTTTGCCACATAATCCATTTTCTGCAGCATAATCTACGGATTTTAACAAAAACATTTTTTTTCTAGATCAAACGGATTAAAAGTCACAAAAAATATGACGACTTAGGTTCCTGCGCATTAGAAGGCTTTTTGCAAAGGTTGGCTGGTCAGCTTGCTAGTGCGTATTGCTGTATTTGGGTGTTAAATTGGTACTAATTTAGGAGAACAGTTTTCTCAGACACTGTTAGCATGTGTAAAATGACAAAATAATGAAGCTTTACCATCACAAAATGTGCTGCATTATGCTGCATAATTTGCCTTTTCTTGCTGCATAATTTAGTCAACCCTGCCCTATAATTTGGTACTCTTCTGCTGCATAATTCCAGTGGCACTGATCGTAAGGAAGAATCTTTAGGCTCTTGAACATGCAAGTGGCTGGACTGAAGAAATTGTGTCTCCAGATAGATTGAATGATGGCATTGGATAGAATTGAAGCCTTGCTCCTCTAGTTAAGGCTAAGTTTCACAAATCGTATAATTTGCGCTACATTCAGAATGGAGTGGGCCATGAGAAAAGCAAGAAAGAGGACTCTTCTGAATCTATTAATGCAAAGGTATCTGATAGTTAATGTGATGCCCCTTCTACAAGTCGATTTACCAGGTGAAGACGTGCTTCCACTTATAAGTCAGAACAGAAATGTTTCTTTAGGCATAACAAAGACCCAGAGAAGCTGTTAAATACATTGGGGCAGATTTACAAGCCCTATGCACTGCCGGTGCATCACGTTGCGTGGCGCACCGGTGGCGCAGCCTGCTAAGGGATATTTGTAAAGTCACCCTGCGTTACTTAACCTGTGCTTGTAAATATTGCCCCTGTTCACGCAACACTTTGCGTGTTAGGGGCGGGACACGGTCGTTGCTGTGGGTGTTCCCACGCAACACCCATGTCCACTGATGCATTTCCAGATTTACGAGAAATCATAAACCTGGAAATGCGTCACTTTGCTGCGCCACCATAGGGGTGGCGTAGCCAAGAGAAACGAGGATAAATGTTTTCATTTTCCCTCGTTTTTTCCTCTGTCAATGCGTGCTGCATTCTACAGCGCGCATTGAAAGCGGAAAATGCCTGCAGTGATTGCTTTTGTGCAGGAAGGAGCCCCTTCCTTCACAAAAGCAGTCTCCCCATAGCACAGACATCCTTGCACCATGGTGCAAGGGTGCCTGCGCCGGCGCATGGCAGCTGTTTCTGCGCCAGCGCAGGGGAGAGCAAAGGAATGCGACATATCATTGTAGATATGTTGCATTCCTGTGCTCTGAAAGTGCTGCAGCGTGGCGCAGCCAAAGGGCATGCGGTGCTGCGCTGCAGCCCTTTCTTGTAGATTTGCCTTATTGTCTCTTGCATCAGTTTTTAAAGTGGACACCCATGTAGAGCTGTGTGGTTTGCGTCGGCAGGAAGAGGGACTAATTGCCAAACTAAGTGAGGGTGACATTATTGCTAGGGGTGCAGTCTGCCGCGCGGGGTAGCTCACACGCATGTGTCATGAAAACAGCAAACAAGCCAGAGATGAAAACACTGATTCTCAGCGTTTGATATTAAGGAGCTTTTTTTGCAGATCTAATGCTTTCTTTCAGTCCACTCTAGAGTGTGAAGAAAATAAGCCAGTTTTATACTTTGTGGTGTTAAGCAGCTCTACTACAGAGAAACTGAGCAGCTGGCAGGTAATTCTACTAGTCTAAAACAACGAATCGTAGCCAATTTCTCTCAACCTGATGCTCACAAAGAAGGCAGGGATATGTAAAGGTTTTTAAACCAAGAAATCTGGCACTCTCTGAGGCAGAACTGTGCTGTTGATGAATCCGAAAAGCACCCCGAGTGGGCTGGGTATGCTCAGACGTGAGTCCCAGGCTCTCCACACCACTGGAGTCAAGCTATCCAGGCTGAATGAAGGCTGATAGTCAGAAACCGGTCCTTGGATGCTGGATTCCGGTCTGGGAAAGACATGGCTTGGTAGTTCGGACTGGACTGTTTCCATAAGGCACAGGGTCAGAGCTGATTTGCATATAGCCAGTGTCTAACCCAGGGTGGTGTGGAGTGCAAAAAAACGATGGATTTAGGCCCAGATCCTTGTACTGGGGTGAATGTATGACATTGTTCTACATTCTATCCATCAACTGTGTTTTTTGCAGTTGATGAATCCGAAGCAGCCATCTTGGCACAAACAGCAGTGATATTACGCCACGATAGTCTACAACACAAGGGACCACCCTTTTTGGATCATTCAAAGTATAATGCCAAGAAAAAATCCATGCCTTCTACATTTTTGACTCTAACATCAATGATAATGTATGCCTCCAGAATAAAAAGGGCGGTAACTGAAGGATCACAACCAAGTCTCACCATGGCACAACTAACTGATATCAATAACTTCAGGGAGTACTGCCAGTCTTTTAAAGGTAGAAGATACTCAAGCAGAGAGACACTATTTTAATTATGTTTTTGTTTCCTACATCCACTCAAAAAAAAGATCAAAGGAACTCTGGGGAGAGGCGTTGGCCTAACGGCTAGGGCTGTCGACCTCGAAGCTGGTGAACCGGGTTCAAGTCTCGGCAATGACGCTGAACATCCTGTGATTCTGGGCAAATCACTTAATCTCCCCGTGTCTAACAAAAATGAATGTGTCCTTATGTAAAGCAACTGGTGCTATGTAAAGCGCTCTGATACCCAATACTTGCGGATTTTGTATTCTATTTCAGCATATCGGTGTAATACGGCTATGTTTTAAGCTTCTCAGCTGCAATAGGAACCAATAGTGTTGCTCATTTTCATAATTTTGCTGCAGTAATCCACCCAACGTAAAATCTAGTGTCTTTACAAACTGTTTTGTCCATGACTTGGATTACAACCACGGTGCACTAAGTTCAAGTGGATCATTCGATAAAACAGGAAGTTTTCTCGTCCAGCATCCTCACAAGGAAACCAATGGTACAAGTCAAACCATCAAAACAAGCAAAGGCTCTTCCATGAAGCAGAGGAAATTGCCTACAAACTATTCATTACTATCGGCAGTTGCTATTTCCAAATTGAATTGATCTCCTCCAAAACTCCCTCATCTTGAATGGTCTACAAAAAATTGTCAGATGTTAGAATTCTTGTTGAGCGTACTTGGTGGATGCTGGTTTCTGAACTACTTAGAAAGAAAGAAATTGATGATTAATACAAAGATTCATCCAACTTGGTCAACTTTCCATTCTCATCAGAATAAAGAGAAAGGCTTCCTAGTCAGTTGCTATGTCTCATCATTCCATGAGTTTTATTCGGAATGCAATAGCAGTTTTGCATCCGGACAAATACCTGTGAATACATTTGATCAACCACTCAACAACATTATGAAATTTTTTTAATTGACCTGATACTTGAGGAAGAAACGTGACATCCAGGGAAAATATAAAAATACAAAAATGTAAAATTCATAAAATGACCCAAAACATCACTAAACTCCTAACTTACTAAAGGTTGTGTCTTCGGGTGTCCCCAACCGCTGAAGAGATCTGTTGGAGTGTACCCAATGTGTTGAGAGTGACTTGTGAAGCCTCAAGAGCTCACAGGAGCCTCTCTGCACACAGCAGAGGTCTGAGCTGAGTTGAATTTAAAGTTCATGTTCTAGCCATTCTCACCATGTGTGATATTTGACATGTTTTGAAGGAGAACTCAACACAAACTCCAAATGTGGTTCTCATTCACAGTGAGTGAGACGTAAGTTCTCTGAAGCTGTTTTAATTTCGCATTTCCTAATTTACACAGATAGCAGGGAGAGGTGTGGTGCCGCGGCCACGGCGACTGACGTGGGAATCTGGTGAACACAGTTCGATCCCCGGGTCCTGCGGCAGGTGAGAACAGCACCATGTGACTCTGGGCAATAGCTTGCTTAATCTTCCCGACGGCCCCCAGCGTCTAGAGACCCTTACGGGTGATTGTTCGCGCTTTACAAATGTGGATTATTATTATTATAGCATAGGTGCAGAGTGTTGGGGGGCATGCTTTGCACTGAGACCCCTCACTCATTTCAATGAACATGAAAATCGGAGTGAAAAATAGTGCAGTTTTAAAGGTGCACCCTCTGCAGATGGTCACAGATGTTCATGGAGCTTCAAAGGCGGAAGTTCGTGGCACTTCAAAGGAGGAAAGAGTTGTTACCCCTTTCTCCTCTATCTAGCGGCAATGGCTCTAGCGGCTTTTACTCTACTTAGGAACCCCAGTTTTCATCATCCAGCTTACCCTGTGGACTGGAGCTGGTCTAGGGGTTTCCTGGCTGATGCCCCCTCCAAAATGGCATTTCTCCTAAGCACATTCAAGGACGGTAGCTACCCAGAAGTTAGCCCAGAGACCATAAAAAGACTGACTGATAATGGTTTTAGCCAGAAGGGTAGCTCTGGACAGGTAGAACGACATATTGGAGTTCTCGTCAATGAGGCCCAGATGCATGAAAATAAAAAAGGAGATAGGGCAGTCAGCCCTAGTATGTCCATGGTGTCCAGTTCCCTTGTGAAAGTCCTGAATTATCGAGAACATTCCACTCCCTGCGTGGACACTGCCCTCACTTGACGAGGAAGCCTGCATTTCATCGGGACTGGGTGCCACCACTCGTAATAACCCTCGGGTGAGGTAGGCATGTAGATGCCTGCAGCCATGTCTGCTGCTAGACCTGTGTTGCTGCTGCCCTATTTTTTTCTCACCATACCCGGCGACGTACCATGTACACACTCAGAATCGCGAAGGTGCCGCCAGGGGTTTGCTGTAGTAGGGCTACTTTTGCAGTACTTTCAGCTAGGAGTGAAGAGACCTTCAGTTCCCCCACTCAGTGCAGTCCACTGTGCACTCTGCCCTGCAGCATTCATCCAGTGCAGGTCATCAGAGATCTCCCAACATTTCCTTCTGCTCACCAGAGGATGCCTAGAGTGCCTAGAGTGACCCTCTTACCTTGGCCATCCACAGGTGGAGAGTCTTTCAGGGGTGTTCCGCATAAATTCTGTCTGAAGCTTCTCTTATTCAACATATGGTTTCTTGCCTGCCGATTCCTTCATCTCCTGGCCCCATCCCCTCCCAGCTGCCTTCCCAACTGGTTGGTTCAGAACCAGAACGGGAGGCAGATCATTTTCCTACATTGATGCTGAGGGGGAGTTCATTCCAGGTCTTGACTGCAGACGAAGCCACACACTTCAAGCCTCAAGACCTGGCTTTTTGGATGACCGGAGCTGCCCAAGAGGTTGGCCGATTGCCACAACCTCAATCACTGGTTTTAACTCTTGGAGTTCCAGGCTGTGTCCTCCAGGCACTGCTGCAAGGGTCACATTGGTAAGCGTGCTCATAACACTAGTGGTATGCATGTGTTCTTGCATCAGTACGAAGAAAATATGTAAAACGTCTCAGCAGCACAAATTTTCTAAATAACTAAAGAATTGATAATGAAAACTAAAAACCTAAGTATCTTTATTACATGAAATCACCTGACTTTATAGAAATCACTGCATGCTGGGTGTGTACTCTACAGTCTAATTTGAAGAGTTCTGGCTCCACCTCCTACAGGAAAACTACGCAGTCACTTTAGTTGCATTATGAACAGGCTCCGCCTCATTACTGAAGGCTTCCGGGCTCCGCCTTATTATGGAAGACCTCTCAGTTTCCTGCCCTAATAGGCCTGCTTCTACTGGCAGCTAGCCAGAAACACTTGCCAATTTGACTAGAAACATCTTTCCTCGTTTAATTTTTTGTTGCTTAATTGTTTAAAAACAACTGTGGATCCACAACAGCATAGCAGCCTTAACATTTTCCAAAGTACATTTTTGCCTTACAATTTGGAGATCAATAGGTGATCTTTTTTCAATGCTCTAAGCAAGTATCTGTGAGAGGTGTAGGGATCCCTAGGTTTAGTGCAATTTGCCCATCATTTCCAGTAGACAGACAGGCTGTTGACCTCATATTATTTACTGAAATACTTTTTCCACACATCTCATTTTAAATTCTCTTTTTGCTGGTGTTATATTACTTATGACATTTTTCAAATATAAATTGCTTTTGGTGATATCACTACTCCTATGATATTCTCATTTCGGTATGTATCCCCGACATATTTATAGGAATATTTGAGTATATAGTCAGAGTATGGGTATGTGCTACTCTAATCTTTTTAGGTAGTTCGGCCACCTGTCCAGTATGTTCGCGGACCGTCTTTGATTTCAAGCTCAAATCCTGTTTCCTTACTTGCTTGTCTTAGGGATGCTTTGTGCAACTATTTTGGTACTTGAGTATTTGTTTTTAGGAAGCCCACATCCAGTTACTGTGATTTGATGCCCCTTTCACACTGAACAAATTAATTTCATGCTATTCTGAAATAGTGTAAGCCCTCCACGTGAAAAAACTTAAATACAGATTTAGCTTTGAGAGCTGTTGTTCAATTGACCCATTTAGTGGTGGCTGGTGAAACCACCACGCGAGCAAGCTTCAATCAACACACAGAGTGGGGTGGTCTCCCCACAATTTTTGTTTTTTACAGAAACAGTAAAACTGTAATTTTCAGCTCATGGCGTCTAAGGCATTGGCCAAAAAGCCATTGTTTTCATGGCTATTTCTAAATAAATCCTCAATAAGATAGAATATCACAGTAATGTCCAGTCTTAGAGTGGGTGCTAAGAGGTCACACGTTATCCTGTGTCAAGTCTGAGCAGATTATTCACTTCTCATCAGAATAGAGAATTTAAGATAAAGCATCCACAGTTCTTATATTCCCTATGACAGACATAAACATTTTACGTAGTCTCAATTTTTCTTTCTGGTATTCGTAGCTTTCTTTTTTAAAATTGCAGGTCTGCAAGAATCAGAATGAAAAGTGAAGGATCTGAACTGATTTACATTTTTTCACCCCAGAAGGGAACGGGATCCATGTAAATATGACACTCTTCTATATGACTTACCTTAATAGCTCCATAAATATAGACTGTGGGCTATTGTCTATAGACTTTCATCAAGCAGTCCATGCTGTTGAATTACTTGTGAGGAGCGAGAACCTTAACGTGGGACAATAAGTAAATAAACTCGCTCTGAATAAAACTACACACACAAGGATTGTGTTATCAATTCATTAATGATTTACTGTACTAAAGGACTATAAAATCCAATGTGGGAAACCCTGTAGCACAGAGTAAACCATGAACACATGGGCTTTTAAATAACAGCTGTGTTTATTAAATGAATCGATGGTACTCCTTTTATTGACCCTTGGAGGAGGAAAGGCTGAATTGTAAATGCCACCACCTTAACCAGCAGTCCCATATCTGCACCATTATTCAATCCATGAGCCTTGCTACCAGGATGGGGTGGTCAGGGTAGGGTTTTCTCCGGTGCGACATGCCCAGTGTGGCTGGGGCAGAGTCAGTCCTGAACAAATCCTGTCATTAGATAATATTTTTTATGTCATGGTGTGCATTACAGGAAATCTCGCAGACTCTAAACAGCTTACTTTGGCAACGATGGCTCCTCCTTCACCAAAACAGTTGGTCACCAACTTTAACCATGCTCTCAATTACTCTTTCACTCCCCTGTCTTTGGCCCAATAGAGTCATATCCCACCTCCGGTGAGCGCGATTACCCCACTTATTTTCCCTGCCATTTGCTTTTTACCCCCATAAGTCTTAATTAAGGCAACATCCCCTAGGTAGGTGTATCAAGCAGGACTCTGGGGTAATTCTACTTTCACACTTTAACTAAGCTCGGCAAAGTTAGTGTGCAGGAGCTGTGACACGTGCCAGCACGCACTGCTTACAGACAAGTAGGGCAATCTGACAGACCCTACAGAGAGTGGGCCCCAAGGCATGGAGTGGCTGTTTGTGGCCACAGTGACAGGCTCTGCAGGCAGGGAGCAGAAGTGACACAGAGAGAGTAGACCTCACAAATCAGTTAAAGTTTGGTTTAGGTCACTCAATACTTACTTCATTTGAACCTTGTTCCGTATTCGAAACCATAAGAGAGAGAGAGAGAGAGAGAGAGAGAGAGAGAGAGAGAGAGAGAGAGAGAGAGAGAGAGAGAGAGAGATATATATATATATATATATATATATATATATATATATATATATATATATATATATATATATATCACCGGTCCTGGACACTTCTAAAGCAGCCTGGAAATCAGTAGGCTAATTATCTGACAGTAACCTTGAAAACATTTGACATGGAATGAATGTGGCCACTCGGTACAAATACACCACTGTCGGGAAGCATTTATCCTATTGGTGCCAACTAAATGAAATCTTGTATGATAGGTATTTTAAAGTTTTGGCAAAGAGGAGTAATGCAAGGCTAGTATTATGTTCAAAGTCACAATTGTCTGAGAATGTGCAATTTGAATTAATATTTAGGAATGCATGCTGTATCATGTATCAGTAGGGAGGTCTGCCCCCCCGGGCAAATTGGGAGGGGGTGCAGTCTGACGGACAGCCCTTTTGTATGGCTTGGACTACATGCGGCGTAGCTCAAGGGGTATTTAGCCAGGGGTCTTTGGGCTCCCTGAAACCATTTTAGGCTTGGTGACCTGGTGGCAGGGAGTAGAGTTAGCAGTAGCGAACCAGCCCTCCCATCCCAAAAAATAATGGATTTCGGTGGGGGTGGGGTGGGGGTGGTTTGTTGGTATACGGGATGGACGTTTTCCACCTTTTTTGGCCCTTTTAGTTGAGGCAGGTGTGCAACGAGTAAGTTGTAGTTGTCGCTTGGAACAGGTGCTCGACGGGCTCATGCAAAGTTTGCCAGGGGTTGGCAGAATTTTGGTTGGCGTTGAAAGTTCGGAACCATGGGCTGGGAAAGGGTATTTAGGTAGTTCAAGGTTCAGTTTTGGATGTTTGGCTATTTACAGTTTTATATTTGCAGGCTTAGGACATAGGTATAATAGAGTTGTGGATTTTTTCATTGCAATACATGGGAATGTTTGTATTCTGATATTTGCAGGGTGGGATAGGTTGGGGGGGATCGTAGGGGTGAGGGTGGGACCAGGTCATAGGTTATCGCATGTATAGCGAGGTGTTAGCTTTGTAAGGCGGTTGCAAGGTTAATTGATTGTAATGTGCACCTGTTTCAATAAAGTGACCTTTTACACACACAAAGGGGTCAGCGTCCTGGCTGCACCCTCTCTCCCAAATGCCCAATGTTGTTTTCTATGGATGCTCTGGAGTAGGAGACACAGAAGGAGGTGCTTCAAGGCAACAATATGGCTGTTCCTGGCTAGGGGCTACAAACCGTGCAGCGGAGCATCATATTAGCACATGCGCTTTAGCACAATGGGCTGGTAAAAGACAATGGCTGCCTGCCACTTCTAGAGTGAGGGTCTGTCAATGATAGGTTTTAATTTCAAATGCAAAAACAACAATTGATCGACGGAATGTTGCACAATGGCAAAATATTCACCCCCAGTCACAGATCTGGGTTTAATCCATCGTTATTTTGCTCACCACACCACCCCAGTTCAGACATGGCCATATGCAAATCAGTCTAGACCCTGCGCCTCATGGGAATAGTCCAGCCCGAACTTGCAAGCCATGTCTTCCCTAGACTGGAATCAAGCATCCTAGGACCGGTTTCTGGCTATCAGCCATCATCAGCCAGGATAGCTTGATTCCAGTGGCATGATGAGCACGGGACTCGCGTCTGAGCATACCCGTCCCACTCTGGGTGACAAATGCAAAAACAACAATTGATGGACGGAATGTTGCACAATGGCAAAACATTCACCCCAGTCACAGATCTGGGTTTAATCCATCGTTATTTTGCTCACCACACCACCCCAGTTCAGACATGGCCATATGCAAATCAGTCTTGACCCTGTGCCTCATGGAAACAGTCCAGCCCGAACTGCCAAGTCGGTCCAGGGAAGACATGGCTTGGCAGTTCGGGCTGGACTGTTCCTATGAGGCACAGGGTCAAGGCTGATTTGCATATGGCCATGCCTGAACTGGGGTGGTGTGGTGAGCAAAAAAATGATGGATTTAGGCCCAGATCTCTGTACTGAGGTGAATGTATGACATTGTTCTGCATTCTGTTGATCAACTGTTGTTTTTGCACAGGTTTTGATTTCAGGCATCTTTTATTTAGCACGTTTATATATTTACAGGCAATGAAAGGTAGCAAACATTAGGGCCATTACACATACACCACTAATCATGAGCCACCTCTGGACCCATTGACTCTCCATTGTCCTCATCTGTGCTAATAAAATGCTCTTTCCCTTCCCAAAGATCATTGAGGATCACACTAAAAAAATCGCAGAGCGGTGATACAACACAGCTTCACCTTATTTCAAGCACACGTGTTTTGAGTGCATGGATCTTCTAGTTGGTGAACGTCCAAGGGGGCATGATGCATGACACTGCTTACTAGTGCCACTGATAAACAGCAGCTTTAAATTCAGTGTGCTAGTGTTACTGCCTTATTGACCGCACATGTTTTGTCTCTGGTTTTCTACAGCTTCCAAATCCTTTTAATTGTTATAATTCCTTGTGGTTGTTTTTTTTTTTTTAACCAATATATTCTACTAGCTTACCGGTCGCGCGTTGCTTCGATCTCCGAAGAAAGGAAATTCAAGGAAGCTCGTTATGATAACATTCAATTTACATTGTGTCATTTTTATTGAAACTTATTCATTTTAATATGGAAAACATTTCAAAGTGTTGTTTTAATTCTATTTATTTATTCGAGTGCTTGTGGATACACGATGTTGTGTTTTTCCGTCTTGTGTGTACATCAGTATTCGAAAGATTATGAGGGCCCTGGGGGGCCGATATTTAAAAGCTTTTTATGCCAGAAACCTTCGCGGGAGTGTACTCAACAACTTCCCAAAGTTTCATGGCGATCAGAAGAATGGTGTAGTAATGCATAAAGGACAGACAGACATACTTACGTTTTTATATATGTTAGACCTGGCATCATTGGCATGAGTCTCTCCTCCATTTTTTCTGTTTGCCTCCTCTGTTTACGATGTTTTTGCTGGTATATGCTTTGGGCACTGTGCCACTGCTGATCAGTGCCACAGTGCAAGTGCTCCCTATGTGAAATTGCTGTATTGATTTACTTCCATGTTTGGCTTATTTGGTTTACTATCAGTCCCTAGTAGCGTGCACCAGGAGTGCCAGGGCTTGTAAATACAAATGCTGCTAGTGGGCTTGCAGCACATGTTGTGCCACCCACAAGAGCGGCCTAGTGAAAGTATGTCTGAAGGTCTACCATTGCTAGACCACGTGAAGTCTGACTGTCACGAGGACTGCGCAAGTACACCTACTTGCCAGTCCCTAAACCTTCCCTTAACTTCATGTTAGTCACCCCTATGGTAGGCCCACGGGCAGGGTGCATTGTAAGCATAAGGTAGGACAAGCCTGACAAGGTTGGCATGTCCTAATAGTGAATTACAGCCATAGTCGTTTTTCACTATTGTAAGGTAACCTGCT
The DNA here is from genome assembly GCF_964261635.1 of Lissotriton helveticus. NCBI lineage: Eukaryota > Metazoa > Chordata > Amphibia > Caudata > Salamandridae > Lissotriton > Lissotriton helveticus. The sequence goes on from NC_136070.1 coordinate 648,789,684, forward strand.
CTCCATCAGTTAGAATGGGCTGCCAGGATTATTAATGCTATAATCCTAGCGGGCTCGGGGAGCATGGTGCAATGTCGAGTTTGGTATCCCTGAACTCAGGGTTTAATAACGCATCCGTTTGTGTGGATGGTTTTTGGACTCTGTGTTTGAAAATAGCACTTTTAGAAAGTAGCTATTTTCTTGTCTAACTGTCTACCGGTCTCTGCTGGTTCTGGTGTGCGTGTGACAGGAGCTGGGTGGCTCCAGAGAGTCTGAATGAGTCAGTGTGGGATGAGTGGGGCATTTGCATTGAGAGTAGGGGAAGAGTAGCTCCTGATAGCCTGCCCTGCCTGATACAATGTTGGCTCCGCCCCCCTGCCAGGCGACTGATGACTCTGTGCTTGCCTGGGACTTTCCTGGCCCACCTCCTGCCGGGCAGCTGATGGCCCTGCCCCTGCCAGTGACAATGCTGGCTCCGCTCCTGCTGAGCGGCTGAGGACTCTGCCCTGCCCCAGTGAATAGGCCAGGTGCTTCAGCCTGGCAACACCCACAACAAACCCGAGATGGGGGGAAATTCCCCTGCATGGACAAAGGGATCAAAGCCAAAAAGGGGTATAAGAGAAGGACCCCTGAACCAAGAATTCAGATCACTTCTGACAAGGAAACCTGAACCAAGGACAAGAAGCCTGCTGATCTAAGGACTGCCTACCCCTTCTGCCAGAGTGCTGTTTGTTGGGGGAATCCTGCTTTGCTTCTTTATTTTTGCCAAGGAACCAGGAGCGAGGAACTGTGTGTGTACTCTCACTCTTTGCTAAGAAAATCTCCAAGGGCTGGAAGAGTGCCAGTCTCCTGTTGAAGTCACAGGGCTAAAGGACTTCATCTGCTTAAAGTGCTATTTGCTGGAATTTGTGAATCCAGCACCTCTGAAAGAATCCAGCAATCTCGACGCCGACGGACGCCGCCGAATCCAGCTCGACATCGTGAGTAACGGCTCCAGTGTCCCGCTTCCTCGACGCCGGCCGCCGGGCCCGACCGACGCCAGCAGCAACGCCAGTGAGTAGTGAGTTCGGCTCCAGCTCCAAGTGACCCCGTGTCTGCACCGCTGCTGATCGCATCGACTTCGAGCCCTCTCGACGCCGTGAGCGCTGCTCACTCTTGCAACATCGACATCGACGACGTCGTATCCTGCTTCATCTCGTGAGCGCTGCTCCCGCCTGACTTCGGTCGACGCCGCTGCAGATCGCCCCGACTCCGAGGCCCGATCGACGCCGAAGACGCGGCGCCGGACATCTCGACGCCGCTGATCATCGAGTGCTTCACTTTTCCAAGGTACTGTGTTGTTGGGGTCTGTGCGACTCCGGGCTCGACGTAGCGCTCCTCGCGGTCGACGCCGAACCTTTGGATTAACTTTGCCTCGACGTCGTGTGACTCCCGTGTGGGTTACATTGTTGCCAAGAACTGTGTTTTAGAGAAGAAGAGTTGCTTTTGATACTAAAGACTTTGTGCTAAGAAGAAACCGTGCTTGAACTATTATTTTTCCTTCCAAGAGTATTTATTAAGATTGTGGTATATTTTTGTCGTTATTTGGTCTTGTGCTAAGCCTTATATAAAAATACTTATTTTTATAATACTACTGTGTCGTGTCCATTTGTAGTGTATTCACTTTATTACTGTATGTGGTCATAAATGCTTAACGCACTGCCTCTGAGATAAGCCTGTCTGCTTTGCCAAGCTACCAAGGGGGTGAGCAGGGGTTATCTAAGTGTGTGATCTCCTTGCCCTGACTAGAAAAGGTGTGTCCCTATTTGTCAGAAGTGTATACCTCTGCCAACTAGAGACAGCCGCTTCTAACAATATATATATAGATTAAACTTACATTATAGAGGGAGAGCATGTTTTTAGATCGATTTCAAAGGCATCCTCTTACTAGTACCTTTTTTTGAGCTACATAAGGAGGAAGATGGCTCAACCTCATTCTGTGTTTACAAGCACTTTTACCCTTCTTTTTATCTGTTTTCTTCCAGTCCAAAAATGTATTTCTTACTTAAAAAATAACGAAAAAATTCTCCAGCCACATTCATCCACTGACACTAGCATTTGCATGTTAATTTAACTACCCAGAGTTGGGTTTGAATTTAAAGATTGCAGATTAAGGCGGTATTGTGCGGCCAGTGTATGGGGTTAACGTGCAGGGTACGACAGCTATTGGGGAGGGAGCTCCATGAGAGTGACGGCAGCACAGGCTGAATTGCAGACTGAGGAATTGGGAGACGGTGGGATAGTGAGAGAGGAGGTGGCAACGTGCCACCACATAGCATGCATATGGGATAGGTTGACCGGTTTACTCTAAAGCAGTATTGACAGCGCCTGCATCAGGAGGGCAACACGTTGGGGAGGCTTTTGGCTTGGATATTGCATAGAGAAGCAGTGGTGGCCCCAGTCGTGCATTTGCGGATGCCGGACGAACCTCTGATGGCTTCTCTTGCGGCGGTTGTGGATACGTTTCGACTGCTCCTAGAGGGGGTTTACAGGAGGGATCTGGGGATTGCACAAGTAGGAATCTAGGCCTTCCTTGGAAGTCTTGCCATCCCGAGGGTGGGGGAGGAGATGCTTCTAGAACTGGACTCTGACCTTATATTGGATGAGTTGAGGGCGGCGTTGAACTTGCTCCCTACGCATAACACTCGGGGGGTGGGGGGGGCTTAGGTCCCAGAGGAATGCTATCAGGCTACTCTCACACAGGGTTTCATGTAAGTGTATTTGGAGGCAAGAGACAAGGGTGTGTTTCGACTAACAATGCAGGAAGGGTAAACCTGCATGAAGCCTCAGCCTGGAGGGGACATAACGGATCCGGTGGTGCATCACCCGCTTACTATGTTAAACACTGATGTGAAGATCCTTTGTAAAATGTTAACACATTTTTTTGTGCCCTGTTATGAGCAATTTGGTGCATTAGGATCAATGTGGGGTTATCCAGGGCATGGTTGCTCTCAACTTTGATCCCTGTATTCACTTGCTTTTTATATGCCTTAGTGCGAGGGTCAGGGTGGGGAACTACCGTTCCGCATGCTGGGAATTGGGCAGGGACACTCGACATGGTTGCCTGTTGTCGTCCTTGTTGTTTGCTTTGGCATTAGAATCCTTGGCCTTAAGAGGACTTTTCAGACGGCCCTTAGGAGGGAGGAAATACGAGGTCATAGGAAATATCCTATATCCCAGGACTGGGAGGTCATGCTTATAGCGCTTGAAGAGGTGGATCTAGCCTTGGCACCAGGGCTTAGTTCAAAGGGTTAGAGAGTGGTGGCCAGGGACTACGGAGGTGTGGCCTGCCACCCCTCGCAACCCGCACGACTGTTCCGAGGCACACTACTTATCATGATATGTGAAGGCCGGTATACCCTGAGTTCAGAAGTAGAGAGTTACGCAAGAAACCAGGAGACGGGGAGGGAGGGGAATGGTTGGGGGGGAGGGAAGGATAGGGGAGTTGAGTTAATCCCTTGTTGAAGGCCCACAGCACTGCAGTCTATGCATACGAAAGAGTATATTTGATATGTTGTACAACATGGTTGGTCTACCTGTATTGTAGACGGCTCTCCGTTTAGGAACCAACAAGAAGAAGTGGGTTTGAGTGTTCAGAGGGGAAAAATAGAAAACACCAGCTGATGTACTGTAGAGAATGCATACTGTAATTGTTTCGATAATTCAGCTGTGAATAACCAGTTTAAAAAAAAAAAAAAAGAGGACTTTCCAGAAGGGAATTAAAGTGGGACGCAATACCTTACCTGTTGAGTTGGTATTACAAGCTCTAGAAAATATAAAGTTTGAAATGCATATAAATCCTCATCAGGATGTACAGGAGATACAAATTATAGCAATAATTGATGAAATTGCCAAAGCTGCTCTACCTTAGAATGGGGAACAAATACATGATTTTCTCCAGGGTCCTACCTGGAAGAACTTAATAATTAAAAAGTACCAGAAAAGCCAATGGACTAAAGAAACCAAACGTAGTACACAAACGAGTTGAAAGATCATGGAGTAGCCATTCAAGAAAATAAGAGAAATTGTTAATATAAATCAATTTTCTTAAGCGCGATTCTCCTTGCAGTCGCTGGGTGGCAGTATTATACAAAGTAAGCAAATCTAGAACAGAAATGAAGCTGCGAGAGAAGGGTTACATGTTAGCTAGCCTTTCTTTTTTTGGAAAAGTCAGACTCATTCAGTGAGTGATACGAAGGTAGTATGGATAGTCATCTACAGATAATCTTACAACGTTTTCTCCAAATCTGTGTAAACAGGGCCCTCAACCTAACCTATCCTTTCAGTTTACTAAGCAATTATTCTTCCATTGCTGCTAAGACACTAACCCCCAGATTCATCAAAGTCATGTTTTGCGAGTTCTTAATAGCGAATTTTAAGGATTCGCTAATAAAGACTCGCAAAACGTGATGCATGTAGAAATCGCAATATTTTTAGCGATTTCTACTGATTCCTTATTTGCGATTCGCTAATTGCTAATCGCAAATAAGGAATGGCTTTCCCAATCATTCCTATGGGCCTAAAGGCCCATAGGAATGAATGGGGAGTCATTCCTTATTTGCGATTAGCAATTAGCGAATCGCAAATAAGGAAGCAATTTCAAGGGTGTCCAAAGTACACCCTGTTGCACCCCTGAAATGGTAATTTACACTGGTGTTGCGCACACACATGTCCCATGGACATGTGTGTGTGTAACATACAATTTAGAAAAATGCACTTAAGTGCATTTTTCTAAGTTTTTGCTATTTACCACGTAGTTAGACTTCGCGGTAAATAGCGGCCCCAGATTGTGAATTCGCAATTTTGAAATGGTTCATGCATTGCATTTAAGGAATTTCAAATTGAGATTCCTTAAATGCAAATAATCGCAATGTAGCGATTTCTAAAATTGCGATTTTTGCATTTGGGATGATGCATCCCAAATGCAAAAATACCGCTCGCAAAGGGCCAGATTCTCAGAATCTGGCCCTTTGCGAGCGGATTTTGGTTTGATGAATCTGGCCGTAAGTCTAGACCCAACGTTTCATGGGGGGAATCCTGGAGAGTAAATGTCTTAAACTTTGGAGACTTTCCTCCAACACTGTTCTTCAAGCAGTACTTATTGAAGTCCTGGAACGCCATTGCATCCTCATTATGTTTCATCATCATTATAACTTTATTTTCAATCACAAAGATCTTATAAAGTGTGATTCAAGACATACATTCAAACACAACAAAGATTAAAAACTGTTAAAAATAGCAAAGTTGCCTCCCTGAGTGCAGAATGGATTGATTAACAAGAGGGTACAGTTTAGCTTTAAAGGGGATTATCCTATTAAAAACATTCAATCCCATATATACATAAAAATAAAATAGAGAATACATTTAATTTCAAATAGTTAAATAGTTAATAACAAATCGATACCAAAAGAGGGCAAGAACACATAAATCCATAAAACAGTAAACTAAATAAAGTACACAGTGCACTTCGAGCGTCAAATCCATAAGGCCATCAGGAATTTAGCTAAGCCAAACATCACGACTCTCCTAGTGTCTGTGCTAAATATTCTGAGCACTTCCAGATAATGCCTGGGACCAATGTACCTGCACAGAGGGATAATCCACTTAGATCTCAAATTTTTATAGTGAGGGCATAAAAATAGGTGGACCAAAGATTCAGCGTCTCCTTTACTTGCAGGAAGCATATCGTCAGGAAGGCTTGGCTTCGCCGCCTACTGCAGAACACCTTAGTGGTAAGGGTCTTATACCTAAATTGACGAAACAATTTCCACACCAGTGGTGGGGCAATCTCATCAATGGTCTCTTCAAAATAGGGGTAGGCTTTGAAGTCTATGATCTGTCCAATAAGAGGTCCCTTAGGGAAGTGTGGCTCAATGGTTGGAGCGACAGACCCTGATGCAGAGGTCTAGCCCGGGACCAGGGTTCAATTTCCTCAGACCTGATATTTCTCGCCTGGGTGCCTATTCTAATCATGGGTCCCACTCTGCAACTCTGGGCAATAGCTTGCTTAATCTCCACAACGGCCCCAACAACGCTAGGATGCCTGGCTTCTCCTTGGGGGTGCCCAGGAGTGGGCACTTCACATGGAAAGCCAGGAAGGGTTCCACAGCGGTATGCGTAAAAGCGCCTGAGATACCCCTCCGGGGGTCGATTCGGGCGCTATACAAGCACTACTACATTTACATTTAGACTTGCACACGTTCTCCACCACAGCAAATACCCAGTAGTTATCTTTTACCCGTCCTTTCGCGATCAAAGACGTCTTCTCTGGGTCAATCCAATAACCATCCAACCCTGATTTCCTCACTATTTTCCAAGGGAAGAAAAGAAGAGATTTTACTAACCCTGGCGGATGCCATGAGGTCCACCACTCGATAAGAGGCAGGGGCTTCCGTAGCCAATAATCGATACCAAAACATTAAAAACGTGCACGTCATTTTGTGGGCAATCTTTCTTTGGGCCAGATCGAGGAAAATTGGAGTCAGAGGGGAATTTGCCGGGGGATTAAAGAGAGATCTTACAAAGCGATGTTCGGTCACAGAAACACAGACTGTGTTTATGTTTTTGGCAGAAACAGATATCGTCCTGTAAAATAAAGGTGGCGATGTTATGTGCAAAAGAAACATGTAAATGCAAAAAAAAGTAGACCGAACGAGTTAGGGAATATTTGCAAACTTGTGTGCAATATTTTAATATCCAGGATATGAAGTGTGACGCCTCTTTATTAATATCTTGAAGAGAATTAAAATAAAGATGTGCCTTGTGGTCAAGGAAGAGGGACTTGGTCTGTCAGAGTACTAAGAAGTCTACCCTCCTCCTTAGAGACTCCATGGAAAATGCCACTTCATTTCCTTACGTGTCCAATATCCCGAACCCGGCAGTTCCAAAGTCCCATCCGCCCTTTGAGGTGGCAGGGAGAGAGTTAAATATGCTAGATGTAACCGGAACTGTAAATGTGGTTCAGGTGTCCGTAGTTCTCAAGTACATGTATTAATGGATTGTTAATACTCTTATTTTTTTAGACATAGCTTTTAGAAATATGTAATTGTGTCTAGGGTGGATGCGATACACCTTGTAACTCTTTGACAACATAATTTGTGCCGTGGGAAGGTGTTTTATTGGTTTTAAATAGGAGAGAGAGATGTGATATGAATTTGTAAAATAATTCGTTTTAAACATGTGTGCACTGTATAATGTTTAAAAAACTTATGTTTTACTGCTGCGCTAACAGTGCTTTCGTAAAATGACGTTCCCTCGGGGTACTGGTTGGTCTATTGTGTTTTTTTTTTTTTTTTTAATTCATCAGAACTCTTTAAGGAACAGGGATCCGTCCTTAAGGATAACCTATTATTGGTGTGACTCTCACCTGCTAATTTATACTCTGAGCTACACCTTAGACCAGGCACTCAAGAGCATTTATTTACTAAGAAGCGCCTCTTCAGTGGCTTTTATTTGCTAAGTGCTAGGTGAGGCACTAGGTCGCCAGAGTATTTCTTATTTCGTATTTTTAATTTTGTCAATGAAAGCCAGGTGTGCCTTTCAATTTGCAAAAATGAGTGTTGTTTCTGTTTTGCTTTGGTTCGTTGCCATCACTGGACAGTGAACTCCCTGTTCGCCTGTGGGTGCATGACGCTCTACAGGCGGCCCTTCCCCTCGCTCCCCACCCATGAGCCTGATGTGTTCAACGCAGCATTGGATAATAGAGTTCGCCTTCCGTGACCAGACTCTGTTTGTCTTTTCAGGACCCCAAGATCCGGGAGGTGCTGGGCTTCTCGAGCCCCGAGACCAGGCCCGAGGATAAGCTGGTGACGGTCGTGTACGGGCCGGACATGGTGAACATCAGCTTCCTGAACTTCATGGCGGTGCAGGAGGACACTGCTAAGGTGAGCCCTCCCTGGAGGCCCAGATGGACTCTTCCTGTGGTATACCTGCTTGAAACGCAGTCAGCTTTGGTCGTCAGTCCATATTGATAGCATTCTCTTGCAAGTTCCCCACATAATATGCCCGCCTCTATCGAGATAGACATTTATCGGAGCCTCTGTGCTTTAGCGAGCTCATTAAGTGTTTTTACCGCATTACTGTATTCTCCAGGGAAAAGACCCCCGCACAATATGAGGAATGGTAGCGTCCATATCCTCAGCATCTTTGTGCGCGTCCGGGTTTGTGACTGAGCTGTCAAACTATGGACATTAAAGTCAGGTTTATGCTTCCCACGTCCAAATCTCATTATATCAGAGATGTCCCCAAGGCGGAATTGCACAGTAGATAAAATACAATAATGTTTTATTGGCATTGCTGAGCGAAAAAGTATAACACCAGATGCCCACACCCGAGTAAAGCCGTGAAAGTAGCCAGTCTTAAATCTTGTACCTTTACAGTCTGAGGCAGCAATCAACAATATTTCACACACATGTTTGAAAAAAAAACAAAGGCGCACCCTACTAGCACACGGCTCACCCCAAGCGCCATGTGGTTATACATGTTGACACACCTGCTCCAAAGAGAACATATTTAAGTGAGCAGTAGCAGGCTGCAGCACATTGAAAACGTGTGTGACGAACGGGCAGATGAGTTACAGCTATAATAACGGCTTTTCCCCAACTTCACTTATTAAATCTGTGTTGTGGCAGTGAGAGGTCATTTATCAACTTTAGTTCTCCAAACAGATTTCCAAATCTTTGTAACAGCGTCATACATTTTCTTTTACAGTATATAGAATGGCATTGTACAGCCATAATTCAGAGTGTGCACACAAGCTACTGGTTTCAGTAGTCTTGCCCAATATTACAATTTTCAGCCAATGTGTGTTTCATCTCTTTAAATGGTACTTCCGGATGGCTAAAATATATTATGGAAAATGTATTGATAGTATGATTGATTGAGGCATAACTTCATATAGTACCTGCAAACCATGTGTGTTAAGTATGCTCCGTGCCATTCATAGTGCAAAGCATGCGATTAATACGATTAATCTGATGAATAAGATGCCCATGCAAAGATGATTCATCTCACTAGTTGGGAATAAACAGGAAAAAAAAGTACCCGACTCCTTACCTAAGAGAACATATGAAAATAGTGTGCTGCGTATATCTAAAACGGGGCACTTGGCACTATATTTTGACTAAGGTATCAGACGAATCCAAAAAATCCAGAGTTTGAAAAATTTAAGCTGTAACTAATGCTATACACCTTAAAGTAGCTTCTGAAAACATGGCGTCATGCCAGCAGCAGACAGAAAGTAAGGCAAACACTGGCAGTGATGCATTACCAAGTATTGACAAATCTTGTTTTTTAATAGTATTTCTGTTGTACATTTGTGAGATATAATTCTAAAGAGGAAGGGTGCCAGTTCTTGGTTCTGAAGTTGTGTGTACTGTCCCGTTTATCTGATCGGGCAGTGTGTTTATGGGATGTTTGGTGCCTTGTGCTACTGGATGCTGCTAGGTAGTCAGCTTTTTCTGTCATCTGTCATTTTTCACCTAGCAGAATGTGCCTCATTTGTCTGCCACTTAGTTTCTGAAAGTCTGATTCTTGTTAACAAATCTCTTAAATCAGGTATTTTGTTGCTTCACTTTTGATAAGTGGAAAGGAAAGTGTTTCATCTTCTGTGAAATCTCTGTTACATGCCTTACAAAGCATGTCTTCCTCTAGATTCCAGGTTTACCCTGTCTGTTTGTCTCCATTTCCTGATCTGTGGTTGCTTTCAGATTATTTAGGCAGTTATTTGTGTTCGTTGGTTTTTATTCTCAGGAGATATCTTGTAAGGTTAAAGCATCAGTTCACTGCTCTGTAACATTTCATCTTGGGTTATTATTGTTAGAATTTCACAGGGTGTTATATATATTGTTCAGCTTCTTTTTGCCATTGGTGCACAGATGTAGTTTATCTTTTTTTACCCTGCTGTGGTGTGTGATGGGCTTTGAAATATTGGAGCTTCTTGTCGATTTAGCTTGGATGAGCCGTTGCATTTATGTAAACCTTATACCATGTTCATCAGTAAAGAGGTATCGTTAATTTCTACTGTACATGTGTTGTTGGCGGCACTTCCAGAAATCTGTTTATTAAATAGTAGATGCATCTTTTCTCTTGGCATTTTTTCTCGTTCCATTCCATTCAACAAGACCTTAATTCATCCCAACTATTAGTTTGTAGCACGTGTGAGTGCAGATACACATGCTCTGCACACTCCTGCTATCTAGCTTTGGGTGCAGATGTTTGCCATCTGTTTTTGTTTGAAGAACTTTTCGCCACACGACGTCCCATGATCCCTCTCTTAGCCCACAATGCACCAGGACAGTGGCTCCACCTCAGATTGTTTTCCTAGACAGCTGTTGTACGTACTTTGTGGGACATGGAGATCAGCCCTAGGACTGGTCTGCTTTTACCTTTGCTTAGGGACTTTTTTTTCTGTTCAACTGCCTCTATTTAACTGTCTTGATAGAAAACGACCAGTAGAGGTCAGTAAAATTCCAGAAATGCTTTCCGCTTGTTCAACTGCCTCTAATTAACTGTTTTGATAGAAAACGTCCTGTAGAGGTCACTAAAATACCAGAATTCCTTTCTACTTAGGGACTTTATTTTTTTACTTTCTTGATAGAAAACGACTAGCAGAGATCAGGTAAATACCAGAATCAATTTAGCATTCCATAGATTCCGGGCCATGGAAACTTGTATTTAACAAGCACCCGTAGACAATAATATTTTTTGTAATCTTGTATTTTCAGTGATATGACCACCGAAAGGGCTGATTTTATATTAAACCCAGAGCTTTGGACAATACAATTTCCTGCTGATAGGCAGTATTTCTCTACGTGTGTTCCCATACCTGCTGTGTCACGCAGTTTGGTGCTTACTTTCCCTCGATGTTAAAGAACAGTAGATGTTTTAGCACCCAGGTTATTGTGCTGCATAACTAAATACATATAAGGTCACAAAGGCGAGACCGATTGCATTGCAAATGCTTGTTTTTTCCCACCATCGGGCTTCGACCTTTAGCTCAGGCTCTAGGACAGTCAATGAATTTCATTTCTTTCGGCTCATTCATCGAGGCTTCTGGTCATCGTTAGAAGATGCTTCACCAACACCTGGGACTGCAGTGTTCGGTTCTTAACTGCCTCAGCATGGTTTCCTACAGAACATAGGTTATACCTAGAATGACTGTTAGTGGAGCAATGTATAGGTATGGAGTAAACTACATTCCAGTTTTGTCCAAGATGTAATGAAAAAAATCCTAATCTGATCAATTTGGGATGCATAACCAGTGCTTTTATCTAGAACACGAGGAGACATCCTGCACCGCATGCCGGGCATTCAAAAATAAAAAGACCCTTTAGGACTGACAAATTCGCCACTGGGCCCATCACAACATGCAGCACCTGGACACCACTGAAGTGGCATTCATCTTCAATGCCAAAGACATCAAACACACCAAAGAGTGGGTGTGGGGATCAGGCTTGATACCAGGACAAATGGAAAGGCACTAGAGGCTTCCAGCTTGGATAACTCAGATGTTCAGGAAAATACCATGTCTCTAGAGCCAGTCAAAAAGCCCAGTGTAAATACGCCTAAGCCCACTAACTGTTGACCGCCATTTTGAAGACCAACCCACAAATCAGTTTTGAGGGATTCATGTATCTAGCCCTGATACCGGACACAAAAGGCTCTGACGTTTGGGTTGAGTTCCAGATTCCGAGACCACTCGACCTCAAGAGGCAGCTTCTGTTCCAGGAAAGCCTTTGGCGTGGTGCCCTGAACCTTTGCAACAGCCGCCACCCAGTCAGTTCGAGCCATTGACAACTCTGAGACAAATTCAGCATGGAAGTTGACTCAAAAAGTTACCACTAGGTTGGCTCGGAAAAAGGCATTGACGCCAAGCTAGACCATTGATGTCTCTGCCCCATAGACCTCTCAGAGGTGCCTGATGTTAGGCAGTGTAAAATCAACCCTACTATGGGGAAAACCATTGCACGTTCACTTCTCAGTAGGGCATACACCACGGCCAACGCCTGCTGGGAAAAGAAAACTCACATTTGAGGAGCTACTATTGGAAGAACTCCGGTTCTATCTGATCCCTAATAAGAGTAGGGACATATCCAGGTGCCCTCCACCATAATTTCCATGACTCACCTTCAGCCTCTGCCCTGGTCATGCATAGCACCATCTCCTCCCTCTCCTGAAGAGACTGTTGAATCATATCCTAAAGACTGTGATCAGTTGAGTTCTGATATTACACAAGACTCCTAAATAGAGTGCCTTTACCAGGAGACAGGCATGGTCCCTGCAAAGATTACAGTATTAACCTACAGGACAGCACAGGTTTAGAGCCCTACCCAATCAAAACCTTTCCACCAGCTGACGCCACGGGGCACATCATTCAGTGCGACTCAAAGTTAAGCTGCACACGATGGAAGAGGAGGATGGCTTTCTAGTTAAGACCCTGTCCAGAAAGGTGCATCCAGCATTTACTTATGCTGAAGAGCTTGATTGAATGTAATGCAGTGAGCTTAAAACAGCTTGTACTGCACAACCTGTTAACCCAGAGGGGGTAAAAAGTAAAACCCAGCCCCAGACAACACTGTCCACATCAGGAGGCGGGTTTCACCGAACGCCCTGGTTGTGCATACAGTCAGGAAGCAAGCATGTGCATGCCAGGCAACGGGGGTTGTCCCCTCTCCAAAGCAGGAGAGCAACACCATAAATGCGGTGGGCAATAGGGTGGCTCTGGACGCAGTCACTCAGTGGTGGATTGCTAATTCGGTTGGTTTGGTCAATGTGAGGAAATGAAACTGTTGCTGAAGCACCTGCCAGAACCATAGCGCAAGAAAATATATAGTTGCGGAAGAAAGACATATTTCAATGCAAACATTCACTGCATCCTGGACTCCGCTGATACTGCTTCAAGCGAGACAAATGCCAGTGTTATTCTCCAACCTCATGCATGGCTTAGAGCGCTTATGTCCAAAGGTTCAACAACACCTCATTAATGTCCCTTTTGATGGAGAGCATTTGCTTGTCCCTCAGATCAACAATATGCTTGAAAGAAATTAAAAGGGCACCATAAAAGCAGAAGTCCATGCCAAAAGCTGCTTTTCGTTAGCAACAACCAACAGGATGTGCCAGGTCAGCAACCCTATTTACAGAACTGGAATACAGTCTGCAACAACCCAATCAGGAGGACGAAGTGTCCAAGGCCATTGGAAGAGGTGGCAACCATGGTAAAGGGGAGGGAAAGGTATCACTTCACCCCTAAGCAGTGACTTGCCTCTCATACCACTGATCACACAAAACCTGACAAGGGAAGCCTGTGGTTAGTCCTTCAAAAATTGGAATTAACGAAGGACAAAAGTTTTCCAGGCATACGGCAGGGGTATTACTTTGAGTTCGATACAACTCCACCAAACACACCACCTCAGAGTCATTCAGTTCATCGAGACTGTCTGACACAGTTGCAGGAGGAAAAAAGGCTCTTGCTTAGTAAGGGTGCAATGGAGCCTTTGGCCCCACACCAACATTACCAGGGTGTCTATTCCCTGTACTTCCCTTTCCCCAAGAAGGATGGAATTCTGTGGCACATCTTATATCTTAGACCTCCAGACCAGTACTTCTTTTCGGAGTACTTCAAAATGCTCACCCTGCAGGAGGTCATTTCCCTGCTCCGCATAGGGAAACCACATGACGACCTTTGACCTGAAGGATGCATACTTTCACATCTCCATCCATCGCATCACTGCTACCTGTGCTTTGTGGTAAGTGGATAACTCTACCAATTGAAGGGTATCTACCATACGTCTAAAGCTGTTTGCTACTCATTTGTGCACGAACACCATTTGCATGTTTCCTTTCCTGGACAATTGTCTTGATAAAGAGCAGCAGCTGGAAGCAATGCTCAGCATACACTCAGACAAGAGTGTCCATGTTGCATAAGCGAAGGTTCACAGTCCATGCCAGCAGGTTGCATCTCACTACAGCAGATGATCCAAACTTCTCTAGGGGCTGTGTTAAACTTAGTCATGGGGAAAGCCTATCCAAACAAAGAGGGTAGCAGCATTCCAAAGACTGCTGCCTCCTTTTTCACATGCTTTATTCTCTTATGGTGAGGACAGTAGTGAAACTGGTGGGGGGATGACTTGATGCATAGCAATAGCGATGTACGCAAGGCCGCACTTGTCTACTGCAAGTGTGTCCAGTGAGGAAATGGTGACAAGCAGTGGTGCAATCGGAAGATCTAGTGTTTGAAGAGCCCTGCCCAGTGCACCCCGCAAAGGTGGAACCATATTTTTTTCGCAGCCCTTTTCTTGAGCCTCAACCACAAGTAACATTATATCGGATGCTTCACTCTTGCTGTGAAGAGCACATATCACCACATGATTGTTCAGAAGACCTGGATACAAGAGCATCAGGGGTACTACCTCAATTTAGTAGCGCACACCGCAATCCAATTGGTACTCTTTTAACTCACTCTTTCAAGACAAAACACTCTTCATAAAGACATACAACATGACTGAAATGTATGACATCCAGTAACACAGGGTGGGGGCTCTCTTTCCATCTGTCAGCATTGACCCAAAACATTTGTCATTGGGCCATTCAGACTCGCATGCCCCTTTTAGTGGAGAATTTCCTGGTTTGGATAGTGATTCTGCAGACCTGTTAAGCAGGGTACACCAACAAGCCCACATTGAATCCTAAAGTACGTCACAAGTACGGACACAAATGTGGCACACCCACAGTTAATCTGTTCGTCAACACTCCGAGCACTCCATGCAAACAAATTCCCTCTAGGAGCCCACAGTCCATGGGTAATGCACTATGGATGAACTGGTCAGAGATATTTGCTTACACTTTTCCTCCTCTGCCTCTGATCTCATAAAGTTCTGAAGAGAATGTGACGAGAATAAAAGACCCTCCTCCTCTTGGCACAAACTTGGGCAGACCGCCATAAGGTCTCATGTTGCTAGCGGTATATGGTCTAAATATCGAGTCCAAAATATCGAGGGACACAAATATCGAGTCCAAAATATAGAATGGACAAAATATCGAATGGACAGAATATAGACATCAAAAATATCGTTTTGAAGGTAAGTAATGTAATATCGATTTAAAAAATATCGAAGTATATAATATAGGTTATTAAAAATATTGAATTTGTAATATCGATTTTTATTTTAAGTGTTTTGTATGTTAGTATATGTGTGAAAAGTGTATATTTTTTTGTAATTTATTTTAAGTAATTAATTTAATGTGATTTAATTTTTGCGTAATTTAATTCTGTAGCGGGTTGTGGTTTTGTAGGGGAATAGGGTGGGAAGTAATTTAATTATAATTAATTAAATATGTTAATTTATTGGTATTTATTTTGAATAAATTGTTAATTAATTTTAATTGGTAATTAATTAATTCTTAATTGATGATTCATTTTTATTTATTGATTAATTGATAATTATGTGAATAATAATTTATTTTCTGTAGCGGGTTGTGGGTTTATAGGGGAATAGGGTGAGAAGTCATTTAATTATAATTAATTAAATGTTATTTATTGGTATTTATTTTGAATAAATTGTTAATTTTTAATTGGTAATGTATTAATTCTTAATTGATAATTATTTTTATTAATTGATAATTATGTGAATTATATTAATTTATTTTCACTAGTGTGGGAATAGTAAAATGTACCCCTATGCTATCTAACGCTTTCCCTACTGTTGCACTCTCTGGAGTGGGAATAGTAATTTTTACCCCTACGCTATCCAACGTTTTCCCTACTGTTGCACTCCCTGGAGTGGGAATAGTAATTTTTACCCCTACGCTATCCAACGCTTTCCCTACTGTTGCACTCTCATGGAGTTGAAATAATAATTTTTACCCCTACGCTATCCAACGCTTTCCCTACTGCTGCACTCTGGAGTGGGAATAGTAATTTTTACCCCTACGCTATCCAACGCTTTCCCTACAGTTGCACTCTCTGGAGTGGGAATAGTAATTTTTACCCCTACGCTATCCAACGCTTTCCCAACTGATGCACTGTGTGGAGTAGGAATAGTGATTTTTACCCCTACGCTATCCAACGTTTTCCCTACTGTTGCACTCTCTGGAGTGGGAATAGTAATTTTGACCCCTACGCTATCCAACGCTTTCCCTACTGTTACACTTCCAGGAGTGGGAATAGTAATTTCTACACTCCTGCTATCCTACGGTAATAATATTGTGTATTTTTTTTATTAATATTATGTTAATAAATATATATATGTTTTAACAGATATGATTGTATATTTTTTTTTATAAGTTACATTAATTATTTAATAATTTTAAGGTAATTTAAGTATTTTTAAGTATATTTTAGCTATTTATTTTTAATATGTTTTTAATTTTACATTATTTTTAAGAAATTCGATATTTTTACAAAGTATATATATTTAAACGATATTTTGGATTCGATATTTTGGTACTTACCTGTTTGTAGATAGGAATTCGATATTTTGTCTGTCGATATTTTGGGATCGATATTTTTGGGTAGTCCATATTGTGTCCGTCGATATTTAGTCAGTGATCCGTTGCTAGCAACTGAGGTGCATCCTCATGAGAAGCTACCTCTTAGACCAGATCTCCACACTCAGCATCAATGTCAGCTCAGACATCCAAACCTCAGCCAGCAGAATCTAGCAATCCTGCACTGAGGTCTTAGTTTGGTTAGCTTCACCTCCCAGAGGAGTGTGTAAAAATCATGTATGAGGCACATATACTCACCACACTCACCTACTATGGTGGAAGATATTTGTCCACTATTGTTTGAGAAAGCAAATTAACCCCCTAACACTTGTTGAAGACATCTTCTATTTATGCATTTGCAAAGAGCATCATTGGTGTACACCTAGATATGTTTCGATTTAGCTGCAGTCTCTGCTAACATGCAAAATAGAAAACCATTGTGTCTTTTAAAAGAACCTGTGGACATGGCCCTCACAGAGGGCTTTAAGAGTGATTCCTCCCAAACCTCCTACAGTGCCTGCCTCAAATCCTAGCATAGTTCTAATAAGATTATTGGGGCCTCCCTTTGAGCCGTTGTACTGTAGTTCTTGCCTTGGGAGGTAGCCTTCCTTGTTGCCATCACTTCTATGAGAACAGTCAGTGAGCTGCAAGCACTAACATTGGATGTACCTTTCATCCAGGTACATTGGGATAGGGTAGTTTTGAGAACAAACAAGAAGTTTCTTCCCAAAGTGGTTTCCCCTCTTCAAGTAAACCAGACAGTTGAGTTGTCAGTTTTCTGCCCACTTCCAGAGTCTGTAGCAGGAAAGGCTGATTTCGAAAGGACACTAATATACTATATTGACAGAACTAAACCCATACGTCAAACAGAATAATTGTCACCTTTGCCAGACGATACATGGGAAAGCCCATTTCCAAGGGTGTGGTTGCAAGATTGATTGTTACACTGCGCTACACTGAAGCCAAGTGTGTGTTTGTTACATGTAATACCAAAAGTGCATTCCACTACGACAAACGCAGCCTCTAATGCCTTCTTGGGAAAGATTCCTATTGCAGATTTCTTTAAAGCTGCTACACGCTCAACACCATACATGTTCACCAAACACTACTGTGTGGATAGCCAGGCCTGTTAGGAGTATTTTGTTGACCAAGCAATCTTAAGAACTTTGTTGCAAACACATCTGCTTGCTAGCTACCGCTAAAGGAAGACAGTGCTTAACAGTCTATTGAGAGAATGTGTAGCTACAGCCACACATGCTACACTTGGAAAATATCACATTTGTAACATGTGTTGGCTGTAGATACCTATGCTTAGCATATCCTACCATCTAGTGTTGGGCTCCATCAGTTGCAAGTTGTTTTTCTTTGAAGAAGTGTTTCAATCAGGAGATATAGTGACTTCTCCTCTGGTGGTAAACGCGCATGTTCCTGGGCTTCTTTGTTAGATTGTTTTTTCTGCCATCGGGTTCGGACAACCATCTTGCAGCTTTGGGGCTGAAGCTCGATTCCGCAACTAGGCTCTTCCCAGTGGCCCATTTTCCCCAACTGAATGGCTTCGGCAGTCAACAAACACCTGCTGGTGTTACTCTACAATTCCAACAACCCACCTGGCCTCGGGCCTGGACTTCTAGATCATCTCCCAGACCACACTCCGGTTGAAGAAGACACTTTGGCAGCGAAGAGAGCCTTTTTGGACCCATTCCACCATGCAGCAACACACAGACAGCACTCCCGATATCTTGGGGGAACAGTCAACGGACCCTGAACACGAACCAGTGGACACAGAGGCGCAAACATCACCCACAGACGTTCCTATACTGCTGGCTAGCAGTGGAGACAGCTAGACTCTGGCCCTGATCTAAATCTACAAGGGCACGTGAGTACCTCGGAGAAAGCTGCCCAAACCCCTGCAAACTCTGACAAACTTACTTTTGGAACCCTACTGCCTATGGAAAATGGTGGTCTTCATCAGCACAGAAAACCACCAGAATCTCTCTGCCTGCAAAGCCATTGACAAAAGTTGAGAACTTTGAAGCCCTTATGTCTACATCAGTGCCTGTGCCGACAAAATCCAGTTAGGCTATTCCAAAGCCCCATAAACATTCGGAGCTAAGGCAGCAGCCATCAGATGTGAAAAATGCTTCGGCATCGAAAGATCCATTGCCACCAACAGCTTCTAATCAAACAGACAACGCTTTGGCGACGAAACACTGTCTTCTGAAAGCCACATCAGGGTTGTAGGCCATGTCGAAGCCCTCCAGGTCCTGACATCAAAAGCCTCCAAAGAAGGCATACAACCAAAACAAAGACCAGTTCCACCTATTTTAGACAAATTGCTGGACAAACTGGATAAAGAACAAAAGACACTCTTTGTTCTCCCAGAAACAGGGAAGTACCAAGGCACCACCACCTTTGAAGAAGAGATTGTGGGACCTGAACCACCCAAGGCTCCCAAAAAGAAGAGCAGAGTCACTAGTCCTATATTTTTCCCTCCTTCTTCTTCCCTTTTATGTCATCCTTTACCTACACTGTCTTCATCACCACTTAGACCAGTGCATCCTCACTCTCCAGAATACCTGCCCTCAGAGCAGCCACAAGTCTCTCCTGATCATCCACCCATAAATAATAACCATATAGGGATTCTAACATCCCATACTTTCCAGACCCACAGGGGGTTCCTGATACCATACTTGACCCATGGGCTATTTGCGACACACACCTAGTGGATGACACAGACCCAGACATTTACCCATCCAAGAAGTCACAACCTGATGATACCACATACTACGAGGTTATCATCAGTAGGGCTACAAACTATTGGTACAGGGGATGCTCCTCCCACTGATAAAGAGAGTAGAAGATACAATGCCGCCGGCAGACGAGTTGCTGCTTATGCAGCCAGCCACCTGCGCATTGCAAACTCGGTAGGCTTACTCTCTCGATACAATCTTGCTGCATGGAATGAGATGCAGGAACTACTGCAACACTTCCCTGACCAATACCAGCAGAAAGGAACTCTGCTGGTAAAAGCGAGCAATATCTAATGCAACATCACAAAAAAATAATGGGCGGAGTGTTGAAACTTTTCAAACACTCGCCCCCAGTCACAGATTTGAGGTTAATCCATCGGTAATTTTCTTGCCGCATTACCCCAGTTTGCACCCAGCCATATGCAAATCAGACTTCACCCTGCTCCCCATGGGAACAGTCCAGCCGAATTGCCAAGCCAGGTCCTACCTGGACCAGAAACAACAATCTTGAGGCCTGTTTCAGGGTATCACCCCATATCAACCAGGCTAGCTTGAATCCAGTGGTACAGCGAGCAAGTGACCCATGTCTGGGCATACCCGTAGCCACTTAGCAACTTGACAAACTAAAATAATGGATAAAGCGTTGAAACTTTTCAAACACTGGCTCCCAGTCACAGATCTGGGTTTAATCCTTTGTTATTTTGCTCAGCACATCATATATTAAAAAAAACGTATATAAATATGAAGAAGGTCAGTGATGGTGTGTCGTTTTATCCGGTATGAGGTTACAGAACCCAATGGGGTGTGGATATTAAGTTTTGATATATATATATATGATCACCTGAGATTTCCCTCCAAACGGATAGGAGCAGTACGACTGTTCTAAGAATTTCAGGAAGACCTGATCCATTTCACACTTGAACTTCTATGTGACATTGCTGTAAAATACATTAACCTGATGAAGTCCTCTCGGAGGATGAAACGTGTTGGCTGGGCTGTTTCATTTATGTATTAAAGAATAATAAAGAATTGTTTTGAGACTTCATACCATGGCTACCATGGTATTTTGATATTGGAGAAGAGTACATTGATATTGACACCATTGAACTATGTGTATTTTGTGAAAGGAGGAGAGAAGAAATAAAGAGAACATACTCTACAATTTAATTGTTGCACTCTTGACACACTCCCTTTTTTTCTGTTTTAATGTATGTATGGTTTTGGAGTAGTTTGACGATTAGAGGGTGAGTGCAGACCACTATTACCTTGTAGAACTAGCACTTGTGCAGCTGTCTTTAGCCAGAACTACTCTTGCTTTGGAATTATTTGGATCCAAGATATTTCCTTTAATTGTCACATGCACCCTCATACTTCCCCTGAAGCGATCAGTGATCTAAGATATAACCTTTAATTGTTCATGCACAATGCACAGAACACTTTTTCATGTAATTGTTCGCTACCACCCGTTGGGGGGGGGGGGGACAATCTGAGGTGGAGTCTTTGTCTTGGTGCACTGGAGACTAAGGGAGAGGTCATAAAACATCTTGTGACGCAGAATTTCATCAAACAAAATCAATTTGCAAACATTCTCCTCCAGCACTCGATAGGAGTATTCAGAGCAAGTGAACCTACAGCACTGCAAGCTACAAACAGACACTTACAGGGTAAGTAAGATAGTCCTTAATTGTTTTTGTCCTGACCTAACAATAATTATATCGTGTTTGTCTACAATTAGGGTTCCACTAACTGCAGTACTTGTCTAGGCCATCCAGGCTTTGATATAAGCCTTCTTTTTCAGGCTACAAAATTACTCAGTAATCAGAAATAGAGGTGACCTTTTGTTAGATTTGGGGGTCTCTAGTTGGCACAGGTAGGTACTTGTGACAAACAGGGACCCTCTAGTCAGGATAAGGGGGATTACACTCTTAAAATAACCCTGCTCACCCCCTTGGTAGCTTGGCAAGAGCAGTCAGGCTTTATCTGAGGTGTTGTGTGTTATGCTTTTGTGACAACATACAGTAACCCAGTGACAACACTACAAATGGACACCACACAGGTTTTATATAAAAAATAAGTAGACTTTATATAGAGTTACCACAAGACAATAAACGACAAAAATACACAATACTATTACTTTAAGATGGTAAATTTAAGCTTAGTTCAGTATAGTTCTTAGTTGCGACACTTTGCGTCAATGTACCTTAGGTTGCGTTTCCACGACAAGCAATGTCGCAGTGATGGGAATGCGGCAAAGTTCAGGTGCAAAGAAATAAAGACGTGAAGATCTTCCAGATGCGGCACGCTTCTCGGGGATGCCAGAAGTTCTCGGTTCGATGTGTGGACAGCAGCGGCGACACCCTTGTGATGCGACGGCAACAGCTCCAGTGGTGACACTCTTCTCAAACAATGCGCGAAGCTTCTGCATGATGCGACAACTACAGCGACGACATCCAAGATGCGACGGCAGCAGCTCTGACGGCGGCACACTTCTCGGGGATGCGAGGTGCGCTTCTTCGATGTGGTGCAGTGCGACAGTTCCAGCGGTGACACCCTCCTTCGGAGTTGCGACGGCAGGCACAGCAACGACGACACGCTCCGACCTCATTGCGAGATTCTTCTCCTGATGCGGTGCAGTGCGACAGCTCCAGTGGCAACACCCTCCTTCGGAGTTGCGATGGCAGCAGCAGCGACGGCGACACGCTTCCTCTTCATTGCGGCACGTTTCTCTCCGATGAGGTGCAGTGTGACAGTTCCAGCGGCGACACCCTCCTTCGGAGTTGCGACGGCAGGCCCAGCGACGGCGACACGCTTCTTCACGTTGAGTCGCGCTTCTAGCTCCTTGCGACACACAGTTCCTCAGAAGGCCCAAAACGGCAGCAGGTACTTCCAATTAACTCTGGGGAGCTGGGGGTTGAAGTCTGTTGTCCCTGAGACTTAAGCAGGAGGCAAGCTCTTTTCCAAGCCCTTGGAGATCCTTCACAAGTTGAAAGCAAAGTACACAAAGTTGCTTTCTCCTTCCTTTGCCAGTAAGGCAAGCACTGCAGGCCAATCCCCCAAGCAGCACTTCAGCTTGGGAATAGTCTCTCCTCAGTTTCTTCAGGTTCCTCTCCTCAGTAAAGGTTTCTTCTTGTAGTCCAAAAGTGATCTAATTTCATGGGATCAGGGTCCCAATATTTATACCCCCAAATCCTTTGTTCTCTGAGGGGAGAGGTGCCTTTGCCCAGTCCAACCCCGTTCTGAAGCACTCTGTTTACCAGACTTCTCCTTTCCTTTCACAGTGCAGGGCAGAAACATCAGACACCCCACAGGTGGTGGAGCCAGCATTGGGGAAGGCAGGCACAGCCGTATTCAAGGTTCAGGTGCAACTCCTCCCTCCCATCTAGATGCAGATCTCTCTATTCACCACTGGGTGACTCATCCTGTCTCTTGGAATCCCCCAGCCCTGTCACTCACAAAACCAGACAAAGGAATACACAACCTAGCAGAGGCAGGCTTGAAAGGTTAGGCAAGCAAATACCTACTTTCTAAAAGTGGTATTTGCAAACACAGAATATTAAAATACACTTCACTAAAAGATGTATTTTATTATTCTGAGTCCAGGCTTACTAAACTCGAATTTCTACCATGTTCTTTGAGTCTGTCAGGATTATAAACATGTAGTAATCTGAGTCCATTCTGGCCTATGGAGAACAGGTAGCCTTGCAATAGTGAAAAACGAAAATGGCTGTAACTCACTATTAGGACATGCCACACACATCAGGGCTTGTCTTACCTTATACTTACAACGAACCCTGCCCTTGGGCCTACCATAGGGGTGACTGATATGAAGTAAACAGAAGGTCTAGGGACTGGGAAGTGGGTGCACTTGCCCAGTAAGCATGACAGTACCAGAATGCACGCGGGCTCTGCAATGGCAGACCTTAGACACATTTTACAAGGCTGCTTCTGTGGGTGGCACAACCAGTGCTGCAGGCCCACCAGCAGCATTTGGATTACACGCCCTGGGGCACACTCAGTGCACTGTACTAGGGTCTGATAAGTAAACCAAACATCCAATCACGGAATCACTAATCCATACATCAATTTACAACAGGGAGCACTTGCACTGTGGCACTGGACAGCAGTGGCACAGTGCCCAAAGCATCTAACATCAGCAAAAATACATGAGGCAACAGCAAAAAATGAAAGGGAGACCCACGCCAATGGTGCCAGGTCTAACACCTTTTATCTTTGTATCACCAGGTAGTGACAAGATGCTGATGACTACTTCAAAGTCGTAGGCATTTCATCCTTGAGTGTAGTAAAAACAGCAGAGGGTAGTGGCTATCCCAGAATGCTCTGCAGCAGCTGGAGACCGTCAGACAGACAGGGAGGGAGGGAGGTAACTGTACAATTAAGTGATATTCCTGAGAGCCAATCCTGGGACAGACACGTCTGCCTGTCGTTTTCAAGCAAGTCTTCTGGTACATCAGAGAGTGGACGGTGTGTGGGTGTATACATGCAGTGCTGTGTAGCATGGTCGTAAGCTGGAGTTCTTTTGCAGCACAAGATTAGGAAACACGCTGGCACTCCAGCCCTAGCCTGCATCATTAGAGGTATTCTTCAGACCCTGAGGGACCTGAACACAAGCTACCATGTGGGTGCCCCGTCATCCACAATTATTTTGGTTATGTTTGACTATTTTACGTCATAACCACGGCAGACACATCTACCTTTCTTAATCTTTCCACTTGTGCCAGTGTAGCAGGGGCAGCCGGCACTGCTCACGGGTGGGGGTGTCGGTCCCAGGCTGCACCAAAAGAAATAATAAATAAACAAAACTTACCTTGCCGCCGTCGCCGCCAGGTTCCTCATCTTCTCTCTTGCTTGCCTGTGTCTGACTCCAGGTCAGAACTTGAAGCAGGCAGCCAGGCTCTCACCCCTAAGCCAATCACAACGCTCAAATGGAGCGTTGTGATTGGTTGGCGCTCAGCCAGGAGCTGTAGGGGTGTGCATAACTGGTTTGGGCGGCCCGAGACGGCCGACCAAACAGTCATTCCGCACTCCGGCGTGAGCAAACCACTCCTCCCCTTCCCTGCTCTGTGAGCATAGCAGCCCCGCCCACCGGCAAAAAAAACTAAAATGGTAATAACTAAAATTTATTACCATTTTGTTTTTCCTTCTTGCACTGTGAGAAAGCAGTGTGGCGACGCTCCTCCGCCATAGCCATACAGTGTAGATATTTGAATTATTTCATTTTATAAATCTGCTTCACCGATCTGCTATCACTGAAGTTCAAGTGCTCACTGTGAACTACTGAGGCAGTTCTGTGTGAATTAATACTAATGGGACAGGTGTTGTGCTTTATTTTAGGATTCAGAGCGAGCGTGCCACTGTTTCTGTCTCCAAGTGGGTGAAGTTAGGTGTTTTCCGCGGGCTCAAGGGGAGCCCATTGAACTTAGTTTAGGTGAACAATTTTCTAGAGGTGAAGAAAAGGGAGATTGGTGCATCCCGATGGTTAGGAGGGTGCCACTCTCCAAATAGGGCACGCAAATGCTTTTCATGTATGCACTGGATGAGCTAAACTGCTAGTACATCCCTTGCAGATTATGCACTGTGGATTGATTTACGGTTTTCTCCATCTGAATTGACTGAGACCCTTGCTCTTTTGTCCAATTGCAAATGTTTGCCTTTAGTTCAAATCATTAATGTTCCTCTTAGTTTTAAATCCCTATCTATTCCTCGCGTTTCTATGCTCTGTCTTTTTCTACCTCTTACCTTTCGCCATCTTTGTTCCCAGTCTCTCGCCCTTCTTCCCTCACTTTTCAACTAATGGCGCTTCCCCTCACGCACTGCTTACTTCAGTCTGACTCTGTCCTTCCCTGTCTGCTCTGTGATTCCACCTCATGTTGCCAGTTTTTCCTCCCCCTCTCTCTCTCCCATCCTTCCTTTGTTTCTTTGTTTTCATTTCTCTCTCAATCACACCTTTTCCCAACTATTTATTTCCTTTCTTATTTCCTTTCTTCCTTGTTGTCTTCCTCCCTTCCATTTACCTCCATTCCATTTCTCCCTCTTTCCTTTTTCTTTCCTTCTCCCAGACTTTTAAACCTCCTTTCAAACGCCCTTCCCTCTTCTCTAGTTCTGCATCTTTCTACTTTGTTCCCTTTCTTCTTCCACTCACTTTCCACTCATGCGTCCTCTGTTTTTCTCCCTCTTTCCATCCAACTTTTTCCTCTTCATAATTCGTTAATGCTCATCTCTATTTTGTTTTCTTCGCAGATCTGGACTGAGGAGCTGTTTAAGTTGGCAACAAACATCCTGGCACACAATGCATCTCGAAACACCTTCTTGCACAAAGCGTAAGTTGGCACCGTGACACCTAACTGAGCAAACATGTAGAGGGGATTCTCTTACTTATAAAGTAGAGGTGCCTTGCTTACTCGCTCCTCCAAAGGAGAGGTGTTCCTGACATTACTCGCACTCTACAGGCAGCAGAGTTAGGACTTCTGTTACATCAAACTTAGTAGTTATCAAAAAAGGGGAGAGAGTGATCAATAGATCCGCAGGGCACTCGTTACCACTCAAACAAGTGGAAGGTCCAGTATCAGCCTGTGCCCCCACCAAGTCATAGTGAACGAAAAGGGTAGCTGACCCGTTCCTAGTAGTCTTCGGCGGTAATAGAACATCAGGGGAGAGCCATAAGGTGTAGCTCCATCAGCCCGTGTTCCAGCTCCTTGACCTACCCTTGACCTATTCGAGCTCGGCGGTCAAGGGTAGGTCAAGGAGCTGGAACACGGGCTGATGGAGCTACACCTTATGGCTCTCCCCTGATGTTCTATTACCGCCGAAGACTCATGTGGTAATTAACCCCAGACTATTAGGCAGAGGATATTACTACAGAGGTAAACTATACTGACAGTGCTTGCATTTACACACATGACACTTGCATGTTGTTGAATGACTACATAGTACACATTTTATAGGTCCTGAAGAATCGCGGAAAATTCCTAGTGCGAGAAACATGTTGACCAAGTCAATATCCAACAACACCGAGTCCCACCACACTTAACTCCGTGGTACTTAGGAAGTTGTTCTCACGTTTTTAACTGTAGAGGGAGACCCCCAGAATAAAGTAGTACTTTTTGGTACCCCCTACTACATTTTAATCACCTTCTAGTTCTCTTACTCCATAGCCCACATACCCGCACTTCACCATAAGGCTGTTGGAAGAAAAGATCTCCGTCAAAGAGCCCCTCTTTGAGGTGAGCCCGTCGGGGATTGCACCGCCTCCCCGACGAGGAGCAACGCCGATGATGAAGCATGACACTCATCCGGGTGTGTGAGGCAAATAATTCCAACATAATGGATGCCCAAGGGTGCCACATACACACCCATGGTCACGCCTAATACACAGCTTTCTTTCTACTAGGAACGGTTCAGCTACCCTTTTCGTTCACATCAAACTTAGTGTCAGGAATGGATCAGCAGAGAGACTTGTCAATCTACATCAACCGTACATATTCAGAGATCTGGCAACAGCTATTCCATAGGATGAGCAGGTCTTCAAGACTAAGAAATCAGTCAGGAGAGCTGTCTCCCAAGATGAACTGATTTGCAGACTCTGGAAAGAGACTTTCAGAGCTATCGCTCATGTAATTCACATCTTACGCACATCTCATAGGCTGCGCTGCAGCGGAAAATTTATATTGCTTTAGATGGACCCTTAAGAGTGAGACATCAGAGATGAGCCTGTAGTTTGTTATAGATTCAGATCTCAGAAAGTAGAGCTATTCCTCAAATGTTCCCACTCTTAGTAGCATGCTTCAGATAATAGAATGTAAGCTCTTGTTTAGTTTGTTTTAAGAAACATGTTATGAAAGGCTTAGCTGCTGGTCTGGTAGTTGCAGATTTTCTAGTGCCCTGTTTTGCCAGTAGGTCCTAATATCTAATAGTGTCTGAGATTTTGTAGTCTAGGCTGATTGTGGAATGTCCTCTGCTTGGGGTGGGAGTGGCAGCTTTTGCCTGGTCTGGTAATGATTGATCTTGCTCTGTCTGGCCTGGGAGTAAAAGGTCTTGCAAAGCCTGGCCTTTAAGTAGCTTATCTACTACTGGTAAATCTTTAAGTAGCCAATTTGATAGTTGTAGGTTTGGTGAGTAGTCTCATAGTGGCTGGTTTGGTATTAGTAGGTGTAGAAGTTGCCGATTTGCGCATAGACGGGCCTGTGAGGGTGTGGAAATATATTTCAGTACAGATCCACCTAGTGGTTCAGTCTTATAAGTCTGTAAGTGTCCAGGTTTTTAGTTATGAAACTTGCAATGTCAGGATTGCTGGTAGTAGATGATGCAGTGGTTTGCTGTTCTGGTGGCAGATATCACATTCTTAGGTTTTTTACCAACAGCTCTTGCATTGCCTGGTCTGGCAATGGCAGGTCTAGTATTGCCACTTCTTACAGATCCTGGTCCGATCGTTGTTGGTCCTTCTGTAACTGGTTTGGTATTAGAAGATGTTTCCAGTCACCCAAGTTTTTCAGAGTCTGCCATTGTAGCAGACTATCTTGCAGTGTTTGGTCTAATAGTGGTAGATCTGAGAGTGCCTGGTTGGTCGTGGTAGATCTTGGGGTGCGGGTCTTGTAGCAGTCAGAATTAAGGGTGACCAGTCTGATTATTGAAATGAAATGTTCTCACTTTGTGGTTCCTTCTTTGCAGCTACACCAGGCTCAAGTTACAGGTGAACCAGGACTGCAGGATTCCAGTGAAGAAGTGAGTGTCATCCCCAAATGTCTGATTTGCATGCCAGGGTACTTGCACACATTCCCAGAGTCTTCGCTTTTCACCATCTTTTAGCTACACTATCCACGTTCGATTCTGGCTTCTATATGACCTACTTGTCTCTGTCTCAGTTCATCCTCCAATCTGACTCAGTGCCCTCTGTCTCTCTCTTGACCCTGTCTGTCATTTAGAGTATGATGATAATTCTTAGTTTCCGCATCAGATTTACCACCAGAAATCATTGCACGCACATTTCACTCTAATAATGGGTATTAGTACATTTTGTCACAGGGATAATGTGCATTTAAACACACCTTACAACACTTGTTACTGCTGCTATGTGGTCATTTTTATTTTCACAGAGCTTCAGTGAGGTAATGGTATCACCACTTCTGTCAGTGAAGATGTCTGTCTCTCCACCCTACTGCTTGTCTCTCTCGCTCTCTTAACCCCTTCGCTGCGGCGGCTATTCTGCCGCAGCGCTAAGGGGCGGGGGGGCACGCGGCGCTCCGGCGCCCGTGACGGAGCCGCTCCGTCACGGCCCTCGGGTGGGCTGTGCTTGTGACGGAGCGGTTCCGTCGCGGCCCCGCCCGCTCTTCAGAACGCTCAGCGCAGGCGCGGAATTCGCGCCGCGCAGGCGCGGCGAGCGGGCCGTGACGGAACCGCTTCGTCACCAGCACAGCCCACCCGAGGGGCGTGACGGAGCGGTTCCGTCACAAGCGTGGGAGGGGTTAAAAGAGATCCCTGATCTCATACCTATTAACCTCTGTTCTCTATAAGATGCTCAGCTTGAGTGTCCGCAGACACCTTTTTATTATGAAGCCCACAAAGTACAGTGCACACGAAGGATACCCCTTATACATGGGATGAAGATTGCACACTGCAGTGATTCAGTGGCCATTTCTCTTAGAAGGGTAATTTCTAGGTTGGCATCATCAGAGGCTTCAAAGCTGGTACCCAGCTAGCTTATGAGCTCATAAAGTTGGCATCTGTAAAGGTAAACAAACACTACTTATTCTATGACACTTTAGGTGATGCTGCTTCTGTCTTCCATATTTACAAGTGCCAGTCAGTCAAAGCACTTCTAATATTCTGAAAGTATGAGTCCTGCCTGTGTAAACAAACAAAACTTGTTTAAACCAGAAAATTGTAATGTTGAAGTAAAGGTCTTTACTCTTTTTAGTACTAATATCATCAGAAGTGCTTTGACGCTAAGATTTAGTGGATGGCATCTTAAATCACAAATGAAATGTTAGTTTTCCTAAAGAGATCCACCCAGAAAGTTTCTACTGAAAGAATAGTTGCGTCAGAGTGATGGCATTTTAGGACATTTCGTAGTGCTTTTTTTCCTCATAGAGACATCTTATTGTAAATTCCTCACACTGGGAATTTCCCCAGATGTCAGACTGGATCTGGAAGGTTTGCATGGCGAATCCCTCGCACTCCGATAGGTTGCGTCGTGCGGCTGTGCATCGTACGGCTTTGCTTCAGGTCCATGCTGCTCCGTATGTGAGATGTCAGGGCCACTATATCTGTGCCACTTCCGGGCACTGATATCAATTCTTTACTTTCTATGCCTTTCAATGTGGATCTCACTCCCTTGAATCTCTCAGGCTTAACAGAGTTTTTTCCCCCTCAAATTTCTAGTGTACCGCGAGGAGCTACGCCGACCTCCGCCAGACGCTCATGAATCCTGACTCCCATCCTGATTTCCCTCCGGACTCCTGTGCAGGTGAACTGCGCCTGACTTGAAAGGTGCAATCCCGCACTTTCTAGCTGCTCAGACGACAAAGATATGTCGTGTGCCATTCTTGGCCTACCCCAGATTTGAAGCCGGGGCCTCGAGTTCTAACCCGGCCGGGTTGGAGTTGAACAACATCGGCCGCGGACCGTGGGCAGTTCCGGTCTCCCGAAGTGGCGTTTTTCTTCTCCCGTTATGGATGGTGATCTGGTGACAGCTCTACCCAGCTACTACGGTGGCCTATCATACCGACTATTTGTTCGGGGTTCCGCTGCCCGGAGGCCCCGTTGAGCTCCCGGGGTTTTCTGGGCTCGGTTCCTCGTGGGTGGCGACGGTATTGCTATCGTGCTTTGGACGTGTTAAAAGTGGTTTCTACATTGCTTCTGCCCTGTGCCCCGGAGAAGTCGACCTCCGAGGTTCGGACGCCCGCCCGGTCGCTCATTGAGGGGCGATGGAGCGGGCTGAAACTACACCGTCGCTACGCACTTTAATGGCCGCTATTTTGGAGCTCCACACACGATTCACAGCCACCTTCCAGGAGATGATCATAACTGTTGATCATATAGGCTTGGGACCGGATTCCGGCCCTTTGTCCCTGGAGAACCGAGATGTTTAATCCGCGGAGAACGCCTTGATTGTTACCGAGGACCCTGTGCAGAATACCGACACGGAAATCTACTGCGACTCTAAGATGTCGGCGATCGAGCCCGAAGGAACTGGACGTTTATTTAGCCCTATGTCGACCCCGCCCGAGATGGATGTGACTATCTTCGTAAGCCATTGTGACTTCTCCAACGTCTGTCTGATTAAACCTTTGCCTCTTTTCGTGAGTGATCAAAACCGCTTTGCTGATTTATCGCTGGTGGGCAGTGGACTTGCTTTGACTTTTGGACTCTGTGGGCGTCTATCCTGTTTTCCCTCCTATCGAATTGATTTTGACACTCTACTTTTTTCTATTATTCTTGTTGTGATGGCGGTTCGGATGGGCAGAGCCTGCGTGGAGAAACGAAGCGACCTATTTGTAATGGTCGGGGCCATCGTGATGGACCGTGAGGGTTTGGGCTGAACTTCATTGGACTTTGACGCACGGTTTCTTTTGTCTTTGCTGGGTGGTATCTGTGGGAGCGAGGGCCAGATGTGGATCTGATTGTCTGATTATTGTTAGTCTGATATGCTCGGGACGGGATTTGCTGCCTCTGTGGTGCCGGGGGTCTGGCGGGATGGTCCTTTCTCTGTTTGCGGCTCCCCTACGGATTGTCTCTTGATTTGATAAAACTTGCTTAACATTACGGTAGGGGGTGTCTGCTTTTGGCGGGGGGTTGGGAGTCTGGGAGCTCGTATCGTTTTGCAACATTCTCCTCCTCCAACTTTTTTCCCTTCCTTGGGGCGTAGTTTAGGGGGCGACAGGCACGCTGCTAGTGGGGTTAGGTCGTAGCCATCTGCAGGGGAGTAGGGTGGGGGGTTGTGTTTTTTTTTTTTTTCCTTTGTTATTTTCTATGACCATTCTATTTCCCTTTTCCCTTCTTCGCAAGAGATGTGGCGTATTCTCCTGTTTTTTTGCCTAAACGTATCTGGGTGTCATATGTCTGCCTCGTATATCCTGTACTCCTGGTGGGCGGGTGCTGTTGGGGGGTGCCTGCGGTCATTGCTATCTAATTGTTTTGCTTCTGCTTTATGCTGGTATTGATTTCTCTGCTGATTCTGACTGTACGGTATTTCTCCACTTCATTTGCCCGTCCACAGCTGTGTTGTATTTCGTTTAATGACACCCGATATGTATATTTTTCCTCTTGTGTTATAATAATAAAAAGATGTAATAAAAAAAAAAATTCTAGTGTACAAGCACCATATCTGCTCCTAAGACTACACGATTTAGACCATGAATCGTTTAAAAAGAAGTCAAATCTCTTCTCATAGCTAAATTCACTTGAGCCAGGCTTATATGTGTCTATACAACCCTGGA
Organism: Lissotriton helveticus; assembly: GCF_964261635.1. NCBI lineage: Eukaryota > Metazoa > Chordata > Amphibia > Caudata > Salamandridae > Lissotriton > Lissotriton helveticus. Next base: position 648,821,389 of record NC_136070.1, read on the forward strand.
TTTGTATGGAACTCTATGCCTGTTACGATTTGCCTATATACCTAATACGACCCTGGATTCTTATGGAACTCTGTTTGTTACAATTTGCCTATGTATCTCTGATACCCACAAGGGTCTTGTTCGCCCTATATAAAACCTTTAAAATAAATAAAATAAATGTAAGGGCCTCCACATACAGATGTCTGCGACAGACCCATACACTGTCTGTCACTGGTGTCTGGGCTCAAAGTATGATTTAACATTGTGGACAAGTGCACCAAGATGAACCCCAAAGCCTTCCGCAACCATATAGCTAAGCTATATGCTGCAGAACATCGACGGAATTTGGAAAAAGGCCAACTACACCTCTAGCCCCATTTTGACCCTCATATCACTCCCTTAACACCAACACGAACTTGGAGACAATACTGACGATTCTAGCCATGTCTGTTATGGCAAGAACTTTTTTCTGGTCTTACTGGGCACCAGTGGCCTGGATACTTCTCCCAAAACAGGCCTCCATTTGCCTCTCCCAAATGTAGCCACAGAAAAATCTGCCTCTTTTGCCATAGTGATATACTGGTTTTGACAGAAGTACTTTATCCTGGACAAACTAACTAGGAGCCTCTATTGCCATTCAATGAGACCCTTTTGGAAACACTGTTGGGCACCTGGGCAAAACCAAGATTTTGGCCTCTGCACAGACCACAAGTTGGCACAGGCATACTCCTGGGGACACTGCTGTTCTCCTTCTAACATCCGTCACCAGAAAGCCTGGTGGTACATGCCTCCAGCATCCTGCTTGTGGACCACGTTATGTGGCACATGCGGGCTCTGCAGTGGCATATGAAGTATCCATGAGCTCAGTGCCAAGGGGACCTTTTTGGATTCCATCCAGGTGTCGAAGGAGACAGCAGTTGGACTGGCAGTAGACCCCTCTCCCAACCCCACCCAGAACTAGAGGTCATGACGGATGCATCGTTGCTCAGTTGGGAGGTTATTTGTCAGAGGTTTGGTTCAAAGGACTTTGGTTTGCAGCAGAGACCTGTCTGCTCATCCACTTGTTGGACTTGTAGGCGATTCACTTGGCACTGAATGCGTTCCTCATGTCCGTCACAGGAGAACAGGTACAGGTTCTCATAAACCACTTGATCACCATGTGGTTCTGCAACAAACATGGCAGTGTGGTGTTGTAGTTTCTGTGTTGGGAGGCTCTACGTCTAAAGAAGTGGTTGACCGCCAAGCACTGGGCAATATCTTTAAACGCCAGGGTGGACAAACTCAGCTGACATTGCCTAGCGGATCACAAATGACAGTTACATTTGGAGGTGGCACAGAGGGTGTCTTCGAACAATGAGAAGAAAGCTGGCTCGATCTGTTCGCCACAACAGAAAACCTGCAATGTCCAAGCTTTTGCACCCTAGAGTTCTCAAGACCACTCCCACAGAGGTGTCTTCCACCTGGACTTGTGCTTGTGACTCCCATAAACCTTTCCGCTTCTACCTCTTTTGTTCAGAGAATTGTAAAAGATCACGAAAAAAAAAAACAAGTTATCCTAGTGGCTCAAGACTGGGTGAGTGGAGTGTGGTACCTGGCTCTTCGGGCTATGAGCGTTATGTGCTCCGATTCGACTGACCCTTGAGTAGGAACCCCTGTCGCAGCAGGGCTAGGTCCTTCAACCTAGTCTGTTCAATCTGCACATTCTTGTGTGGAGATCTGCAAAGGTTGATGACTTTCTATCTTCCTCCTGAAGTAGTTGGTGTCATCCATGCGGCCTTTCACCATAACCCTATATGCAGGACGCTGGGGGAGTTTGGTTATCTAGTGGTCCTCCTGTGAGATTCAGACTTTTCATGCACATTTGGCTGATGTTTCACTGTTTTGTGTCTCTCTATCCCAGCAAGGCTTGCTTTGGCAACAGTTAAGGTTTGTCTTTCTGCCCCTTTGGCCTTCCTACTGTTACCCGATCAGCCATCCCTTTTCAAATCACCTTTTGTGTTGTGGTTCTTGAAAGGGCTGATCCACACGTTTCCACCAACACATTTTATGCTTAATTTGGTTCTCATCTATTTGATGTACACTCTTTTTGAAACACTGTACAGCCATCCTATACACCTGTTGCCCATAAAGCTATCACCTCTGTTCGACAGGGGAGGGAACACCGTGCCTTGTCCATCCAGAAACCTTACGTAACTTTCTTTCCAGACATATTGGTCCTGTAAACAAAGGTAGCTTTCTTCCCAAAAGTGGTCACGCCTTTTCGCATAGGGCAATCCTTCACTTTGCCATTGTTCTGCACCATACCTCATTCATCAAAGGAGGAGGAGTGGCACCACTTGATCCTAAGCAGGCTCTTAGGTTTTACATCGATTACATGACTAACTTTTTAAGGTTTTCTGTGGAATCAAAAAGTGAAAAGCCATACAAAAGAGAACCATCCCTGAAGGAATGTATTATGCATAAACATCTGCTTTGGGCTAGCCAAGAAGCTGGGCCCAGAAGGCTTGCAAATCTTTCCACTGGAGAAAAGGCTGCTAACACTACGCTGGTGTGAGGTGTCCCAGTTTTCGACATCAGTAAGGGTGCGCATGGGTGTCCCTCCACATGTTCACGAAGCACAACCACCTCGTTAGCCAGTTCCATTGAGGCAGGTACGTTGCCCTTTCAGTCCTGCTAGATTTCATGGTCTGAGCCATTTCACTGATGCTTCTCCTGAGAAGGTACTGCTTTGACATCTATTCCCAAGGTGAGGAATTAAAGGTTAGAAGTCTGTCAGAAGAGCAAGTTAATCACCTTCAGTAATGCCTTTTCTGGTAGAGACTCTATCAAACCTCACATTTCTCAGTGACCCACCTTCATCTCTGTTCTGTGTAATGGACTTTAGAGATCTGCACTGGGGCATATTCTGATTTTTAGAGGCTTGCCGTCCGATGGCGTGGAAAAAGATGAGAAAGAAATTGACGTCAGCGAGCAGATCTGGTGCAGATATAGTGACCCCAAAGTCTCATCCAGGGCAGGATGGACCAAACGCAGAGCTACAAAATGCAACTTACCAGCTTGTGAGGGAGTTGAAATGAGATGAAAATCTTCCAGATCTAGACTGGTGCCTATGGAAATTTATAAGGTGAGAAATCTTTAGTTAGTTAGTCTGTACCTGGAAAGGCTTTTTGAAGGTAAGTACCTTGTTCTTTTAGCCATAATATATAACATCATCATCATGAGATCTACCCTTAATTAAGCATAACACAGTGCAGACAGTGCCATATTACCTCAGCTTTCAGTGGGAGGTAATTATGTTCAAATCAAAGGAGAAAATTGGGTCTTGTTGACAGCACCAGAAGACATCCTTACTTCTCTTTTGTTGTTTTTTCCTATGAATCTTTGCTGGCCTTCTTTAGCTTCCTACTTTCAATACTTACTAAATTCCTCTCTCATACCAAGCCCTCTCTAAAGTGGTAGCTCACTTAACGTCATTGTTGGTGAAGTGGCTCATCGCTCTCAGCCAATTAACGTGTGCCTGCGCCACTATACTGTTGCCACACTCGGAGGAAAATAAATACAGGGAACACTGCTGCCAACTTGTTGACTTTTCAAAGAGGGTGAAGTCAGATGTTTAAGAGTGTGATGCCATGAAGGCAAATAGAGAGTGAAGAGTTTTTGGAGAGTGTCATTAGTTTGAAATAAAGGTGACCCCTTCAAAATCTACAAACACATTTTGTTTGTCAGGAGGCTGAATATGAATGAAAAGGGGGTGACCTTCACCAAATGAGATGGAGTTGACAAGTACGTTATAGTTTATCTACACATTTCTCATGCTTTCTGTCGTATAAGAGATTACCACTTCCCACCTTTTCTTGATAAGATTCCCAGGACGACGTCCTCACATCTGGGACCCTCTTTCTAGAATACCATACTCCCCATTCCTTTCTCCATATCTCACTCATCTCTCACCATCCATTTCTGTGCAGCATCCTGAAGATGTTCTCAGCTGACAAGAAACGCGTAGAGACTGCCCTGGAGTCCTGTGGTCTCAATTTCAACCGGGTATGTTGTTTCCTTCTTTGAGGGGAGCTGGGTAAGCTTTTGGGGGCAGCTATTAATGGAATTAGGGCCTTGGCTAGAGCCATAAGCATTGTAAGTTGTTAACAGTCACTAGAACTGCTTTGATCTTCTCTGCTCCTACCCCCCTCCTACCCTACAGAGTGAGTCCATCAAGCCGGATGAGTTTACGTTGGAGATCTTCGAGAGGTTCCTGAACAAGCTCTGTCTGAGGCCAGACATTGATAAGATCTTGCTGGAACTGTAAGTTTTCTCCGTCTACCCTCTTTATTATGAAGCATACCCATTGCTGCTGTCAAATACGGCTTAAAGACATGTCCTTGAGACATTTATGAATTGTTGCAGTGTATCTCAGAGGCACCTTCTAAGAAAGTCATGCTTCAGGGGATTTTTTGCTAAACCTCCGACTGACAGCTCAGCTTGAGTTGTTGTGTTAACATGAAAATCCTGGAATGAGTGGCTTTTATGCCTAGAACCGTCATACACTTTACATAGAAAGAAACCTAATAGTGATGTAATCAGCACAGAGACCCTCTGAATTTATTTTAAAACTCTTTGTTGAAGTACTAGTGTTCGGCATAGAAGAACAGAGGAAGCAAAGATACATCTGGAGGCAGTCAGTGGTCTGTGGTATCAGTTGTATGGGAGAAATGAGCATAGGGGATGAAACAGCCCATTTTACACTTCCAACAGCTCCTACTTTTCTTTATAAAGCCTTTCCGATGAATGCTATATCACAAAATGTAGAGCATTCTGGGAAAGCCTTCTCAAAGTAGATGCCATTTGTTTGAGCTTAAACATTAAGCTGTTTAGTAAAGCGTAAACCATGGAGTTCAATCAGTGCTAGAAAGGTTAAATGTAATGGACGCGAGGTGAGGGTTAGGTATCCCCTAACATTGGTGGAGGGTGGTAATGCATTGTAAGTTGGTGTTGTGGCTGTTGCTGCATTAACTAGACACTGCCCCTGTTTGCAGGGGTGCCAAGGGAAAGCCGTACCTGACGCTGGACCAGCTGATGGACTTCCTCAACCAGAGGCAACGAGATCCTCGACTCAATGAGATCCTGTATCCACCACTGAAGAAGGACCAGGTGCGGCTGCTCATCGAGAAGTATGAGCCCAACCGCCAGTTCCTGGAGCGAGGTTAGTGAGCAGGGAAATGGAAGGGATGATGGAGAAAGCAGACAGGGCATATGGGCAAAGTTAATGAGCAGGAGGATTGGAAAAGTGTGCATGAAAAGATGGCGAAAAAGCAGGTAGGTTGTATGAGATGTTGGGAATTAGAAAGCATTTGAGGTTATTGTATGAGGAAGCAGAGTGAATGAATAGGAAAGTTGAGTCAGCGGGCAGGGTGACCTTGCTAAAAGGGCAGGAAGTCTCGGAGTTAGAGGGTGGGAAGTGAAGGGGACTGGCAAAGTTGAGTACCTAGACTAAAAGGCTTGGAGAGCTATCATATAAAGTAGGATGAATGAGGCAGTGTGAGTGATATGGAGCAGGGTGAGAAAGCCCTGGTGTGAATGTGCAAGGAGTGAGGTTTGAGTGAGTGATTAGGGAAGAGTGAGTGAGGCTAGTGAGCAAGGAATTGGATGAATGAGTGAATGTTTCAGCATTGGCAAGAGGCCTTGGTATGAATATAAGAAGGCATGGTAAGTGACTAAATGTAGTGCGGTTACACACTCATGGGAGGGATGACACTTTGATATCCTGGGATGTGCTCAAGAAGGGTGTCAGATGGTCTGCCAGGAGTTTCTAAGGTTCCCTGTTAAGTGTGGCTGGCACCGAACCTCCTGAGTAGTAAATATATGTAAGATGGCCTCAGGCGTGGAACTTAGTAAAGATGTGGGAAGGTCACTTCAGTACTGAGTCAAGAGGCATGTAAAAGTACAAAACTGTGCAGAGTATGGAAAGTAAATCCTTCAATGGACTATGAAAGCAATATTCTTATCCCCATGTTACCCTACATAGAATGTATTCACAAAAAGTCTGGGGGTCACTCTCTCGAAAAATTGGAGGGAAGATTATACCTGATGGCGCCAGTATCCTTTCTTCTTCTAAGCCAATCCCTAGTCACAGTGAAGTCATAATCCCCTTTTTTGAAAGATATTCCTTAAAAAAGATGGTACCACTCACTCTGACTTTGTCAGCCCCTTCATCATGGGGCACTTGTTCACCAGCACCCCTATAAGCGCAAGGTGGACTCATCCTGAGCTCTTTTTTAAAAATGAATCCTGAGATTTTTATATGACGTGGTACAAACTGTTAAAATTGTATTGGGACAGGGATATTCGAACTAACTAAAGTGGAAAGGTGTCTGACCAACACAAGATTAAGTAGATACCCTAAATGAGATGGAAATCAAGCTGCTTAAGAAAGGTCTTGGCATTGTGCCATGGAATGTACACCAACTGTTCAAGTACAGATTTGAACTGCAACAGTTGTTTTTAGGAAAGTATGGTTGCACTAATAATTCACTGATAAACGACACTGCAACAAAGAATGATACTAGTTTCAGGCCTAAGTTTCAGTTTATTCCAGAAACCAAATGGTGCAAGACCAACTGATAACCTTCAAACAAGCTGCACAGACAGACCTGTAAAGGATTGAAAGTGACCAGAAGAGGAAGTTCAGCAACCTGTCAAGGGAAGAAGGAAGAGTACCAACAGCAACACTTTCGCAATAAAACTAGTTGATAAGTGTGGAGCCATTGGCATACCATACAAGGCCACCTGGAAGCAGAAATGTGAATGACTGCTCTCAGACAGCAAGAGTTGCACAAAATTGCCTGAAAATCCAATGCTGGTAGTCACTAAGAATTTGACTCCTTGAAAGAAGCAGTTAGAATGATGGATTGATTTTCCAAAGAGGAAAGTGAATTCCAAGGGCCGTATTATGAAAGTGTGCTCGGTGCGCAACGGGCGTTAGCACCCGCTTTGCATGCCCCCGGGGCACTTTGGTATTACAGAAATGGCCGCAGACATTTGCGTGGCCCTTTCGGTAATACAGATATGGCTGGCCCTCTCACCAGAAGGTGTTCCCTCATTTGCAGGGGAGCGTGGCCCCATGCAAATGAGGGAATCAGTTAGCCACTGTGCCTGCGCTGTATTATAGACGCGGATACAGAGGCAAAGAAGCTGTTAGGGGAGCGCTCTAACAGTGCCCCACCTTAAAGATGGCACTATCAATGCACCCCCTGATGTCAGCCCTCTGAAGGGGGTTCTATGGACCCCCAGACATCCCCTTGCAGGCAGGTGCAGTTACTCACTGCTCCCGCCTGCAAGGGGATCTCTCAACCCCTCTTTGAAGTAACCGCTTGCACAGTGAAACAAGGAGCGGCTGCTTCCAAGCCACTCAGTCTTTCCCTTGAATACGCTGCCCCCAAGGCACCATGACTTTGTGGCTGTCCTGGTGGCAGCACATTCAATATAAATGGCACACTCTTCCTTGTTTGCACAGGGTGCATCTTTTGAAAGGTGCGCTCGCTGCTAACAAATAGTGCGTGCCGTATTCTAAAACTCTGGCCCGGATGGCTAAGAATTTAAGAGTACCATACATTTACTGTTCAACTAATATTCGCAAGAATAGGGCTTCACCACCTGGACAATCAATAGTATAAGCAGTTGGTTCACCATTGGAACATTTAGCACAATCATGGATTTCTTTTTGGAACCCTTAGTGCCGAACATACCGATTTACTTGAAGGATGCTATGGACATTCAAGCTTTTAAAGGATATGCAGTACAGTGTAGAGCCGCAATGTTTGATATTCATAGATGTGAAAGCACTAAATACCAGCACTCCCCAAGAGGATACATACCATCAGAACAGTAGGAGAAATACTCTCTAAAACCAAATGGGAATACCAGACCTCAAAATGGCTCACCATGGAAGGCATCCGATTGGCTTTGAGATGGATATTTTCAAATATGAAAATGAGTATTACCAACTGATTAATGGAACCATCATGCAATGGGGTGAGGATGTAGCCTTACGGCTAGAGCGGTTGAACTCGAAGCTGGGGAACCGGGTTCAAGTCTCGGCAACAACGAGCAACATCCTGTGATTCTGGGCAAATCACTTAATCTCCCCGTGCTTAACAAAAATTAATGTGTCCTTCCGTAATGGTACTGGTGCAAGCCTCCTTCGGCACTGAAAACTTCGGCACTGAAACATAAAGATACCCCTTCGGATCAAAAAGTGGACATTATGGGCCATATGTATCAAGCAGAATTGCATTCACAAATGCCGAAATTCTGCAAATTTTGGCGTTTGCGATCACAATTTTGACAAATGGTATGTATGAGGCAAATCTGCGTGCAAAATAAGGAATCACAAAATTTGCGATTCCTTATTTTGCGATTGCATTTAAGGAATCTCAAATTTTGCGATTCCTTAAATGCAATGTAAGAAGCACCAAAAAAGTGCAATTTGGCATTAAGGAATCGCAAATTACCACCGACTTCAAGTTGGTGGTAATTTGCAATTTCTTTGAAAAATGCGCTTTTTTGCATTTTTCAGTGCTATGTGAAGCACATACATGCCCTTAGGGCATGTATGTGCACCACATGTGCACCCATGCTTATTTCAGGGGTGCAACAGGGTGTCCTTTTAACACCCCTGCACCCTTGAAATTCCATTCTCAATTTGTGATTCGCTAATTGCTAATCGCAAATTGAGAATATCTTCCCATTCATTCCAATGGGCCTCTAGGCCCATAGGAATGAATGAGGATGTATTCCTTAATTGTGAATCACAATTTGAGATTTGCAATTAAGGAATATGTAGGATTCGCAAAATTTATTGCAAATCCTACATACATAGCATTTTGCGATTCTCAAATAGCGAATCGCAAAAAATCGCTATTTGAGAATCGCAAATGGAGATGTTGATTCATATGGCCCTATTACTTTAACGCCCTATCCAAAGCAAAAAATACTGCATATTAACCCCAATACTGGTCATATTCACGTACAAAAACCTCAGAAACACAAGCTTTAAGAAGAGGACATTTCTTACAAAATCCCCTTGAAGAGAAAAATTGTGGCTTCAACTCATTTTCCATCACCCCCACCTCCAGCACCTCCGTCACCACCTGGAAATCCTTCACAGATTACACCTCAAGATTCTCCTCAATCTCATCATGACAATGGGGGGATACATATTCCAATAGATCCATGGACAGATTACACAGTGGATCCCTCAGGTGCCACTGATCCAGACTTGTACCCAACTAAACCATCTCCTCCAGACAACAGTGCATCACACCATGAACTCATTGCCAGGGCTGATCATTACCATAGGGTAGTGCTCCACAAAGAATCACTGGTAGAAGACTTCTTGTTTGAGACACTTGCATCCACACATAGGACATCGCAATTACTCCCAATGCTTAAAGGCACGATGCAACATGCTGATTAAATTTTAAAGACCCAGTCAGGGCCCGCATCTTAACTCCTAGAGTGGACAAAAAAATATAAAGTCTCCTACAGGCCCCATCTTTATCAAAGGACAATTGCTTTTAGATTCCCTAGTGGTATCAAATGCTCACAAGCGAGCGAATTTTCAAACTTCATAGGATGCTCCTCCTCCAGAGAAGGGAGTCAAAAGGCTGCAAATCAATGGGTCATTACAAATACCCAAGGCCTTTTAGCTAGGTATGACAGGACGCACTGGGACACAATGGAGCAACTTCTCCAATACCTCCCAGATGAGCATAAGGCTAAAGCACAGGACTTGGTAAATGAGGGAAAGCTCATTTCTAATTACTCTAATGATGTGCTCTAGATGCTGCAGACACCGCAGATAGGGAGATTAACACCAGCATCATGCTCAGGAGACACGCTTGGTTAAGGATCTCAGGGTTTAAACCTGAGGTCCAACAATCGATCTTTAACACACCCTCTGATAAGGAACACCTACTTGGCCCTAACATTGACCAGGTGTTAGAAAAGGACACAAGTCGCTAAATCTATGGGAGCACTTCAAACCGCATCCAACAGAGGTTCTTTTCGTCGCTCCTTCTAAAGAGGAGGGTCAAAAACAACATCCCCAGATCAAAATACCTCCACTTACAAAGGTAATAGCAAGTCCTCTCCGTCCAGACGTTTTTTTAGAAGGTTATAGAGGCTTCAAGGGTAGGGGTTAGGGCAACACACCTCGTAACTCCCCTTCCCCTAACAAACAGTGACTTACCCACGTTTCCCCCCCGATTATACTACACCTGTCGCGGGAAGACGTCACCAATTTCTCCCTTTTTTGCAGTCTATAACATCCGACAAATGGGTTCTTGAAATTATTTAACATGGTTATTGCCTCGAGCTTACCCGCAATCCCCCAAACATTCCACCACAATCTCACAAGTTATCTCCAGAACACATACACTTGCTAAAACAAGAGGTTCAGTCCCTCTTACTAAAAGGGGCAATAGAGTCAGTTCCCATACAGTACCAAGGCTCAGGGGTTTACCCTCTGTATTTTTTCATCCCCAAAAAGGACGGTTCCCTAAGACCTATTTTAGATCTGAGAGAGCTAAACCACTACATACTGTCAGAGCATTTTCACATTGTGACACTTCAACAGGTGCTCCCACTTTTACAAAGAGCAGACTGTCTACTCTAGATTTAAAAGACACATATTTTCATGTTCCAATTCATCCGGCTCATCGCAAATACATCAGATTTGTGATAGCATGTAAGCATGACTACTTCAAGGTACTTCCCTTTGGAGTGACTAGAGCGCCCATAGTTTTTCCCAAATGCCTGGCAGTGGTTGCTGATCATCTCAGAAGACAACAAATTAACGTCTTCCCCTATCTAGATGACTCCTCAAAGCCAGCAGTTACCAGAACTTTCTGCAACACACACACATCACAGTAGATCTACTTCATCAATTGGGTTTCAACATCAATGCACAAAAATCTCACCTGCATCCATCACTAATGCAGTCTTATCTAGGAGCTACTCTAGATACAGTCAACACTATAGCCTCTCTCAGTGTAGCCAGAATACACAATATTCAAGCTACCATTCTGCAGTTTCACCCAAGCATTAGCAGTCAGAGTGTTCATGCAATTACTGGGAATGATGGCGTCCTGCATCGCAAATGTACCCCATGCGAAGTTTCACATGCGCCCCCTACAAGAATGCTTAGTATGTCAGTGGAATCAATCACAGAGTCTATTGACCGATCTAGTGTTGGTAGACGGCCGCACCCATGGCTCTCTGCAGTGCTGGAACCCACAAAACTTATCAGCAGACCAGCCTTTCATCGACCCTGTTCCACAAATCGTGCTCACAGTAGCCGCATCTCTAAAAGGTTGGGGCGTTCATCTCAAACATTACACAATACAAGGATTGTGCAGAAACAATCACAGGACTCTCCACATCAACTATCTAGAGCTCTTAGCTGTTTTCCTAGCACTAAAAGGTTTTCACACTCCGCTCATAGCCAAAACTGTCCTAGTCCAAACTGACAATATGACAGCAATGTATTATGTGCAGAAGCAAATCTGGACGCAGTCTCTACAACTGTTAACACTCGCTCAAGCCATTTGGAATTGGGCGATCCATCACAAGATTTATCTTCTGGCAGAACATCTCCCAGGAGTAAACAATCAAACTGCCGATCTTCTCAGCAGGAGAAGACAACAAATTCACGAGTGGGAACTTCAACCCGAAGTTCTCCTTCCTTACTTCCGACAGTGGTTTTTTTTCTCCACAAATAGACCTATTTGCCACAGCCGAAAACACAAAATGCCCAAACTCCATAGGACAAACCCGCCATCAGAGGGCAATGCCCTATGGATGAACTGGTCATGGACATTTGCCTACGCTTTTCCGCCTCTCCCGCTCATTCCGTGAGTGATTCAGAAACTCAGGTAAACATCTCTCACAGTAATTCTAGTAGCTCCCATATGGGCTCATCAACCATGGTACACCACCCTGTTGGTGCTGTCACTAGTTTCACATCAGGAACTATACCTAAACTCCAGTCTCCTCACACAGAGGCATGGAGAAATCAGACATCTAAATCCCAAAGAACTGAATTTAGCAATCTGACTCCTGAAGTTATAGAGTTTGGTCATTTAAATTTACCATCAGACTGTATGAATATTCTAAAAGAAGCAAGAAAGCCTACCACCAGGGCGTGCTATGCCGCAAAATGGAAAAGATTTGCTGTATATTGCAGTAACAACAAATTCAATCCTTTGGATGCTTCTATACAAAACATTATTTGTTTCTTGTTGCATTTGTAACAAACAGGTCTTGCTTACACGTCTATTTGTTTTCACCTTGCAGCAGTACTTACAAAATAGACATTTGTCACTATTCAGAGCCCCAGTAATCAAGGTCTTCATTGAAGGCTTAAAAGAGGTAATACCACCAAGGATTCCCCCTGCCCCAATATGGAATCTCAACATTGATGATGATGATGATAAAACAATGTTTATTTAGACCATAGTCTATAAACCATGCATAAAACTTTGGATCCACATAGTGATAACATAATTAAACCACAATTCATTTTAACACAATTTACAAAGATATAAAACCATAAAATCACAATATTGGGATTGCTCTAAAAAATTTAAAATCTACCACCTTCCTTTGTTGCCTCCATTACAGATTCTCTTGTTGCGTTCAAAAACTTCCCCAGCGCAATTGTAATATCTAAAAATGACATTTCTGTAAGAAGACCAGCAGCGTCAGCACGTGAATTCACCTGATATTTTAAAAATATTGGGCGTAAAAACACTTTTCGTACAGCTAAAATCAATGTACAGTCAAGCAATATATGTAAAATATCATTTCTTGTTCCTAAGCCACATTTACAAATACCATCTGGTTGGATCAAGGCTGCTTTTATTTTTCCTTCAATCTTCCATTAATTTATGCCCACACGAACCTTTAAGATTTCGTGTCTTAGCCATTTGTTGGGCAAAAAATCCAGATATGGGAACCAAACCTTTTCCCATTCGCTCCTTACCCAGTTGACCGATTTTTTTACCCTCAGATAATCAAGGTCTTGCGATCTAGAGTATTGGAGCCCTTGGTCCCTAAGCATTTTCTTAGTAAAGACTACATCCAGGGATGGCGGTAAGAGGCTCAATTTTAGGTGCGCAGCTACAGTCTTGAGGGTTTTCCTTACGTCCCACGCCCAGCATAAGCTGCTTGTTTGGATTTCCTCTCTGCACCATATTGAGACCTTCTGTTCGCCACCAGGCTCCTGGCATTTCCAGAATCTTAATAAGGACATTTGAGTCTTCACGTTCCATGCTATTAGCCCTACCTCCATTCTAATTGCTTGGACCATGGTACAATTTGATAAAGACAGCAGCATTTTAAGAATCTTTGCTTCTTCACGATCCCACCCCCTTTTGCCGCTCAGATAGAGCACTTCTGCACCGTAAAGAACTTGCGGGGGGATCATAGCTTCTAATGCCTTTAAAATCGGTCTGTGTGACATATCGCCATAATCTTTATTACATTTTTTCAATCCACAGACCGATGAAAAAGCCTTTACAGTTTGTGCCTCCAAATGAGTACTCCACTTTAATGCGCTGTCAAACCAAAGGCCTAAGTATTTATATTTTCTTACTATATCTAATTTGTCGTGTCCTAAAAACCAATTAAATTTTTTTACCCTCTTCCCAAAACATAGGACCTTTGTTTTTTCCATGTTCACAGTTAGGAGCTTTTTGTCACAGTAATTTTTAAACACATTTAATTTCCTTTGTAGTCCCATTTCAGTTTGGTCAAGGATCACAAGATCATCAGCATATAAAAGGCATGACACTTGATTTCTATTCATGCGTGGGCTCGCGCTTCTTTCAATTTCCAATACTGCAGGAAGATCTGAATTTTTTTTTTTTTTAAAGCAAGGGTGCCAGAACGCACCCCTGTCTAAGGCCATTCTTTACTAATATTTTATGGGTTAGTGATCCCTTTGTATCTCTAATGACCTGGGCCCAATTGCCTCTATGTAACTCTTTTAAAATATTCAATATGCCGTTTGGCATTCCATAATTTTCCAGCACTTCCCAAAGGCTATTACGGTCCACTGAATCAAAAGCCGCCCGGAAATCGACAAAGCAGCAGAACAGTTTACCATTTTGCTCTATCGATTTCCTGGCCAGTGCCCACAGGGCAAAACAGTGATCTATTGTGGAGTGGCCTTCTTTAAAGCCACCCTGTTCCACTGGCACGATAGACAGCTGTTCCACCCAGTCTTTTAGCTTGCTTAGTATTATTTTTGCAAATTTCTTTTCTCCTATATCTAATAGGTTAATTAGCCTGTAGTTCTTAGGGGCATGAGCATCCCCTTTCTTGTGTAACGGCCTTATTATTGCCCCCTTCCAGTTCGAGGGGATCTTCCCTTGTTCTAATATTATTGCAAACATTTTAGAGAAGAATTCCGCCCACCAGGTCTGGTTTGAGTTTAATATCAGGGCTGGTAGATTATCTGGGCCTGCAGCTCTTGTTAAGTTCAAAGTCCTTATTGTCCTAAGGACATTAGCTGCTGAGCAATCTTGTTTTAAATCCTCTACTAGGCCTCTCCAGTCCCTTGATACCTCGTTTCCAATTCCACTCCCCGGGACGTATAATTTCTGTATATAGTTTACCCAAGCCCCCTCTTCCACTACGCAAATCATTGGGGCAGCCGAAGATTCTGTAGCTGACTGGATTAGCTTCCAGAACTGACGTATATTCTTAGATTCGATTGCTACCAATAATTAACCCCCGCAAGTTTCTTTGTGGGTCCTTTTAGCATTGCGGATTAGAGCGATGTATTCTCTCTTTATTTTTACGAGATTATGCCCTAGCTTGGACATACTTTTTGCGTAAGCTACGCTCTTCTCTTCTTACTTCTCTTTTCTTAATTAAGCAATCCTGGTTAAACCAAGTTCCTTGCTTCGCCTGTAACCTTCCTTTGTTCTTAGGGGCGCTTACATCAGACCTTAGTTCTACACTTATGCTTTTCACTACTTGTTTTATTTTCTCAACAAACCAGGCTAGGTTTTGGCCACTCAGGCAACCTAACTGAACCTTTTGTTGCAGTCTTGTTAACCTTTCGATATATGCTTCGGATAACCGAGTGGTTATCCGCTTTGGATAATCCATCTCTTGAAAAACAACTTTATCGCAAGCTAACTGTTGGGCTATTTCCAACTCTAATTTTATTAGTTTATGGTCACTACATTCCATGGGGCTAATCCTAAAATCTTTTACTAGCTCAAAATTCCATGCTAACATAAAAACATAATCTATAGGGCAGTTTTGAGTCCCATATTTAAAAGTTTTCTTTGTCGGACGGTCTTGAGCTACCCTACCATTTAGGCAAAATACATTTTTTGTAGCTAAGTAATTACCCAACTTAGCCGCATCGGTCGGTATTTTACTTTCCGAAAACTCCACTTTTTTTTTACTTCATATGACTCTAAAATTTCTGTATACCACTGGTCTGACAATTTTGGATTTAATGTATGGTTAAAATCTCCCAATAACAAAATCAAGTCATTCCCAAACTTATCACAGGGTGAATCCATATCATTCTTAAAATGTGTCAGTTCGACCCCATATTCCTTCTGTGAACTCCATTGCATATACACATTTAGGATCAACATATTTTCATATTTTTTATCAGCAAACGTTGTTAATATTCTACAACCCAAGAGCCACTTACACGTCACAGATAACTGGGAGACCTTAGACACTAAGTTTGTTGATACCATGGTCAGCAAGCCACCTGCAGGCCAGAGCTAGATTTTACTGCCGGTCGGTGGATTTGTCGGAACCCTTCCACTACCAGGGGCACTCCACAGAGCCAGGTCTCTTGTATACAAATGATTTCATTGTTTTTACAAGTTCTTTCAAAACTTCTTGTTTTAAGTGAGTTCCTAGCCCATTTATATTCTAAGAGACCATTTTTGTGCTCTGTAGCTGCCCCATTACCTATTCTACATCGCTTAGTGGCCCAATAAATTTGGAGTCCTCCACATAGCTATGTGAGGGGCCTGCAGGGCCTAAGTTATTACTCCAATTCTTCCAGGCCTCCATCAGGTCTGAGTTGTTTATTACTATATTGAAGTTTTCCCGCCCTTGGTCCACTTCCCTTCCAGGTAATTTCACTTGTCTCTTTCCTAGCCCCGCATGGTACCGTAAGAAGGATTTCTGCTGAGGAACCTTATGTACTAGCGCTAGCTCTTCTTTAGGGACTAGTCTAATCCCTTCTTTACGTCTCTCCTGCTCTGCGTTTATTATTGCAGTTATGACCAGGTCAGAGTAGAGCCATACCTTGGTGAGCTCCTTACCATTACCAGCTACTTGAAATCCCACCTGTCGCAGATCTTCTGAACCTATTCGTTTTAGATTTGGGCAGTGGGCAAATGTATTAAGAAGGAGGGATCTATTTAGATAAGAACTCTTCTTTGATTTTTTCCCACCCCTTCCCATTTTCACTTTTTGAAAATAAAGACACTTATTCCCTTTATCCACCTCTTCTTCC
The DNA here is from genome assembly GCF_964261635.1 of Lissotriton helveticus. NCBI lineage: Eukaryota > Metazoa > Chordata > Amphibia > Caudata > Salamandridae > Lissotriton > Lissotriton helveticus. Next base: position 648,837,926 of record NC_136070.1, read on the forward strand.
GACCTAGGAACCCCGATGTAATTGTAAGTTAATTCTAGGCCTATCCTCCGGGCTGCTTTCCGGGTACACCTTATCTTTAAGGGGGGCCTTACGGGCAGGTACGCTCGCCTGCTTGGAGGCCAAGTGACTTATATTTTTTGACACCTTTTCCTGATGTTTTTGCTTCCTACTACAGCTCTCCTTTTTTACTAGCGTCCTACCCAAATTCTCAGGTCTTATTCTAGTTAGTCTAGGTTCCCTCACTATTTTATAGGGTTCAGGCTTAGGATCTTGTTTGGCTACTTCTATTAACTCCTTCCTCTCTCTTCTCTTTTTCGTCACTCTTATGTTACCCTTTTTTTGCACATCCGTTCCTGCCAATCTCACTCGATTTGATAAACCGTAGCTCATGTAATCGCCTCTTGTTTTTACCAGCATTGGCCATCTTGACACATAGACTTCTTGAACATCAGAATGAACTTCAGCAACATGGCTAGCTAATGGGGGATCAAAGATTCCGGCTTCCTCTTCCCCCCCCTCATCGGGGCCGTAAGCACAGGATCTGAGACTGGTCTTAACATTGATGGCATTTGCCCCCAATTCCATGTAGTTCTCCCTCAATTTTAGAAAGGTGTATTTTTTGACTTTTCAAGATATCATGGTTTAACATTGTTACTTCTAACAATCCTTGGAGAGATTTTTGCACCATTAGCATCAGTTCCAAAATAGAAGATGCTGGGGTTTCTGAAGATTATAAATTTATCTCTTGCGACTGGTTCTCGCCGTTAATGTCACAGTTTTTATCCATATACGCAGGACCATTGACTCCCAGTAAAACCAGCCTTTCTGTTCCATTTAAACTTCTGCGGGATTATGGGCTACTTCTTCAATTTGCCTTGAGCCCAGGCTATCTATTTCTTCCGACGTCTGTCGTGACAATCGCGGAGAAGATTAAAGTCGCGGTGACATTATTATCCTCTTATGGCCTATCAAAGACTGTACCGATCGATTGACCAGGTTTACAGAGTCTGCCAAACATTCATCAAAGATTAAAGAGGAGCCCCCTTTCCATGATTCCTCCTCTTCTTCAGTAGCCAAAGCTTTAGCGGGGGAAAAGACCCCTTTAAAGTGCTTTCCCACGAAATCCTTAAGTGTATTTGAAGCTATACTTCCCTTACTTCCTCCTTGTTGTAATTCTTTGGAAGTTTTCACTTTTTTCTTTTGGGTATGTTTAGGTTTTTGCATGGCCCCTTGGGACGTCAGGCTCTCTTGAGCAGTTTGTTGATTTTCACTATTGGCCTTTGCTTTCTTTGTTATTCCTAATGTGCTTTTGTTTTTCCGAGGGGCCATTTAAGTACTTGAGCACTTCACCCACGCGCTTCAGGTTATAGTCTATTGCAGTTAAGTATCCACCCAATATTACCCAACACACAATCCTCAAGAAAGGGGTACGGGGGTATACAGATGGTGCCAGAGATTTTTTCCACTTACCTCTGTTGTGCCTTCTTCTTGTACTTGCGCCCGTGCCCCGTGCCCTTCTCCGCTTCTCCTTGTAAAGTTATCCTAGATTACAATAACATAAAGCAAGGGTTTTCTTTCTTTCACAACCTCGCTATAGACTCCTGTGAGGCTTAATGGGGGTATAGAAAAACAACTCCTTTTTAAACTTGGCAACAGTGCCGGCTCTCTTTCCTCTCCTCTTTGCCTCTTCCTATTTCCTCTCACCACACTCCGCCCTGCTTGCACCCTCGGGAAGAGCTCAGGTATGGCTCAGGCAGGGGGCAGGGAGTTTGTACTTGGCCCGCTTTAATAACTGCGGCTGGCTCGATGATGACTTTTAATGAGCTGCCCTGTGATGAAAACGGGGGTTGCCTCACGTCCCGATTCCTCGCGTCGCGTCTCGGCTCCAACTCCTGCTCCGGCTCAGCTCGTTCGCTCGCGCTTCCCAGAGTGCACACATTGGGGTCACGCAGTACGGCAATACGGCAACAACAGAGGTACACTGACTGTCGCACATCTCAACATTGTTCTCTCAAAGCTCATGGGTCCACCTTTTGAACCATTAGACAAGTGCCCTTTACTGTTCCTCTCATGGAAAGTTGCATTCCTCACTGCTATCACATCAATAAGGAGAATTGGTGAGCTAAAGGCATTAACGTTAGAAGAACCTTTCTTTCAGCTACATAAAGATAGGATAGTTCTCCGCACTAACCCAAAATTCCTTCCCAAGTTAGTTTCTGCTTTTCATATAAACCAATTGGTTGAGTTACCAGTGTTCTTTCCTAAGCCTGATTCTGTGGCAGAATGTGCTCTTCACACGCTTGATGTTAAAAGAGCTTAACTATACTACATAGATAGAACAAAAGACTTTTGGAAAACAAAACAACTGTTTGTTGCATTTGCTCCACCCCACAAGGGCAATCCTACTTCAAAGTCTGGTATTGCCAGATGGATTGTGAAATGCATTCAAACTTGCTATATTAAAGCTACAAAAACTTTAACCATACCCTCTAGAGCGCATTCTACTCGCAAAATAGGGGCGTCAGTGACCTTTTTAGGCAACATCCCTCTAGCTGACATATGTAAGGCAGTTACATAGTCTACACCACACACATTTACCAAACACAGATGTGTTAGCAAGTCAACAGGCTAATGTAGGCCAAGTAGTACTAAAAACACTATTCCAAAGATCTGCAAAATCTACAGGTTAGCCACCGCTGTGGGAGTATAATGCTTTATAGTCTATGCAAAGCATGTGCATCTACAGCACACATGCCTCGAACGGGTAATGTTACTTACACAGTAAGCAACTGGTCTTGCCATTTAGAGCTGTAGATTTGCATGTGCCCACCTCGCCTCCCCGGGTACCTGTAGTTGTTGCAGTTCTTAATTTTACGTTCATATGCATGGACATCTCTATACTACACTTATTTACTCCATTCTCATCTTCTTACGAGAAAACAATCTAACAATGGAGTCGCTGGCCATGCGCACCATCACCGAAAGGAGGAGTCATCTTTCCTTGTGACTAGGAAAGACTTCTTCGAAGAAAAACAACATGCAAACATCCAGACCCAACACTAGATGGCAGGAGTATGCAAAGCATGTGAATCTACTACTCTACATGCCAAGAACCGATGCTTACTGGGTAAGTAACATTATCCTTATGCCCACTCTTTCTGCCTCTAAAAAATCATCATATGATTGGAGAAAAAACCTATATTATCCTGTAGTGTTACAACCTGTGTAATCAGACAACATTGTGGATGAGAGACATGCCATGGATATACACCCAAACATTGATCAAAGCACGATATTCCTAATCATGACTTTGTTCACCGAACCCACATTGTATCATGCAGGGTGTGTCCGCATGTGAAGTCCTCCAGCCCCCAAGAACTAGATAGATTTAGTAGCTAGTTGAAAAGAAGTCAAAACAGAGCTCACATTTTGCAGTGGACTGTATGCACTTGTGAAAGTAACTCAGTTGTTATTGGGATGCTAATTAGTGATAATGACCTACTACAAGGCTAATGATGATTTTAGTTATGCTTACCCTTTCTTTTTCAGGCCCAGGAATTGCCTAGATTTGGTTAATTTACGTTTTTATCTTCCTTACACTTAGATTTAGGTGAAGGATGTGAGACACCGAGGGTTAGGTATAGATCCTAAAGAAAGCCCAGGGATACATTTAGTACACCAGATAGCTGAAACATGTAGCCCAAGATGGTTGAGTGAAGGAGGAACCCTTACGGTTACCTTTACCTCAACTCCCTTGCATTTTTATGGGGGAAATTCTATAGATCAGACACTGTTCAATTAAAGCTAGTCTCATTCCCTTTCTCTAATACAATTTTAACAGTTTGTACCCCAATGATATAGAAATCTCAGGATTACATTTTTCTAAAGCGCTCTGGTTGAGCCCACCTTGCACTGATGGGTGCTGGTGAAGGAGGCCCACATGACGAAGCAAGTCACCAAGTGCGAGTGTGGGGTACCGTCCTTTAAGAGATATGTTGAAAAAGGTGAATATGACTTCATATTGACTAGGGATTGTCTTACAAGATGAAAAAATATATATATAATTTATCAGGAAACATTCCCTTTGGTTTTTCAAGATAGCCTGTCCTCAGTGTTTTTGTAAATGATGATAGTGTGGGGGGTGATAGAGGCTGTGTGCTATTTCATTCATTTCTCGCCCCACCTAGAAATTTCTACCTTATGCAGAATGCCAGGCCCTCATGGCTAAATAATCTGTTAGTGGCAGTTATGCCTCAAAAGGTGAAATTCCCCTACAGGCAGAGGCTCGACTTGAGTCACATTTTGTTTTGCCTTTCTTTAGACCAAATGTCGATGGAAGGCTTCAGCCGGTTCCTCGGAGGGGAAGAGAACAGCATTGTGCCCCCAGACAAGCTTGATCTGAGTGACGATATGACACAGCCTCTCAGCAACTACTTCATCAACTCATCCCACAACACTTACCTCACTGGTATGTCCGCAAACTACCTTTTGTGCAGGCCAAGAGCTCTCTCATGGAAATGAACTCTATAGCTTATTTCTAATGCAACAGTGTATCTATTGTATGTTGTGGAACTTTGTACTGTGTATTAAGAAACTACTTTGTGTGTAAACAACTGTTATCCGGGACATCATTGTTTATGTGCCTGTAAATTAGCATGTGTGACTAATAAAATACCACTTATGTTTTCTTTCTTGTCAACAAACTACCCTGTTCATCAACATACTACCCTACTTTTGCATTGACAAACCACCTTCTCTGTCAGAGATTTGCTGAAAAGAATAATAGAATTAATACAGTTCAATCAAGATTCAAAGGCCCTGTGGGTGACTCAGCAGAAATTGAGAAATTTAAAGGACTCATAAAAAAAAAGAACAGAAACCAAAATTTAATGTGCCACAAGGGATAGAAGGTATAGGAGAAACAACGTTTTCGTTATGACTATACTGGATGCGGAGGAACGCCTTATCTCCAAATCCTAATTGTTGTATTGGACTTGTTCAAATAGGTAGTGCATGCAAAAGTTTTGGAAGCTCAACCACCCTGTGAGCTGGAGAAACACCAATGTAAACTAATCCAGTGCCTCTCTACACCACTCCATGACACTCTATGCCACTCCACTCTCCAACACTCTACTACACTCTACGCTGCTCAACTGGACTCCACTCTACAACACTCTACACCCTCCACAGCACTCCACTAACACTCTACACCACTCCACTGTATGCCACTCCATGATGCTACAGCGGAACTCCGAAAATTATTACTAATCAGTACTCACCATTTCCCTGAAACCTTCGAACACACAACCATTAGTCAGTGGGGCCCATAAAACTGCACTTTTACTCTATTCACTTCCAGCCTGGCCTCAAGGAATCTGGTGAAACGCAATTGGAGTAATGCTGTAACATTTGGTGGAGTGTCTAAACCTATCTAATCAGTTATTATTTACACCTACAGTTTTATACACTTTACCATGGTTTTATTCAAACATTTTTAATTATTCAGACACACCACCATAGTGGCAATGGATCTGCTAGAAAGAAAATTAGGCGTAGGAAAATCACAAGACAAGCTTTAAAATTCCATTTTCCCAATTTTATTAAAAGCAAAACTTTAATATGTCTGAAATGTAGGCATTGATTAATTCTTTATTCAGTAAAAATCTTAAACTTTATATTCAAAATGATCATTTTATTTACAGCTCCGAAAAGTCGTTTATTTAGAAAATCAGTAAAAACGTTTAGCAAATAACAGATAGTTCCAAATTCATTCTCTCCTAACATTCCCTAACTAACACCCTCATCTTATCCTTGTATCCTGAAAAGCAAACAAGGAGAAAAAAGTTAGTTTTCCTTACATCCAAGAATCGATCTTCAGTCGGACAGCACTTCGAGAGGAAATCGAAAGAGCGACCCCCTTCAAGTAAAACCAGGGGTTTTTATACACTCATTTCCTAACTTAATCTATCTAAAAAGTATCTAACATCACCAATTCGGGTTCTGATTGGACAATTTCGGGTGGGTGAGCCTCTTCTCACCATTACAACATCGAGCTCACGGTGAATCAGCAAAAACATAGTAGTCTTTTGTTTTAAACAGTCTCTGGCCTGGTCACTTCCTCCACTCGCAACGTCGAGCTATTCTCTCACGTTCAGAACACTTGACCGTCCATATTTTGGCAATCATCCTAGCTTCAGGGCAATGTAGCCTTGAACTTCCCATCCGAGTACAGGCAGCTCACTCTTGCTGGCAGGCTTTAGGCACGCATGCGCAGTCCAGCATTTGCTCTCAGTTAGCCAGAGTGATCAGATTTTATAGGCCTCAGAGGCCACTTTTGGAACTATCATAGAAACAAACACAAATTTATGTTAATTTTGGTAATGAAAACCCTTCTGTTTCCCTCCCACCGTACTAATGTTTCCCTATTAGTTATTACCTAGCAGATAAGCAACATAAATGCATTTCATACTTAAATATCTGATGATTTTTAGTACAGTAACGTGTACAATAAGCACATTCATATTGCGTTTACTTATCTTTAAGCTGTGCATTAGTTCACACAATAACAACACAAATTAGTTAATTATTTTGCTCATGCATGCAAAATTTGTATTCCCCAAATGTTCGTGTGCTTTGCATTTTATACTATAGTTTATTAATTTACCACAACACTCCATTAGTAAAGGTTAACGTTATGGAACATTGACTTTAGAAGGGGTACACAAAATTTTGTTTTGCCACCTTGCTCCATCAATGACACTAAACTCCATTCTACTCTATGCCACTCCACGCCACTCTAGCCCATTCGATCCCACTCCATGCCACTCTGTGCCACTCCATGACTCTCTGCGCCACTGCACTACTCTATACACTACTCTACTTCTTTACCTCACTAATGTTTAACCATGCTGAACAGCACCCACACTGGTGTAAAACCTATTGCTCTTGCCTAGGCAAGACTTATTGGCTTTCCCAATGTTTGTTAGTTTTGCACTCCAAACATATACTAAGTCCACATGCAGTGCATTATTCCGCCGTCTGTTGGTTGGGTCTGCACAGCTTGTTAGTTTCAAGAGAACAAAACTTTTGTGACAGGCAAGTAACTAGCTTCATGGTGGTGTTTACCGGTTTTAATTCAGTGAAACATTTAAAAAAAAAAAAAAGCTAATTGTAGTGATATTAGCAATTAATTCTGCAGTGTCCAGCAAGACTGTTCTTGAGCTAGACAGCTACTAAGGGAAACTCAGATGCTGTGGTACAGGGTTTAGAAAGGGAAGTGTTCCCTCTGGCAGTACACATCCCCAGAGAAGATATTGACATAATGAATGGGAGCAGTGCATTTTCTCAAAAGAATACTAATATAGCCTTAGAGCCTGCCATTCCGCGCTCTACCGGCCATTAAAGGCCCGCTCAAGCGTTAAAGACCCAAGCCAAATGCGAGGGCCTTTAACAAGGGAGCGGATCTTTAATGGCTGGTAGAGCCCGCTACGGAAGGCTCTAAGGCTATTAGAACATTCCGCCCCTAGAGGGCAGAATATTCTAATTTGTAAAACAAATGCCTCACGGATCCCGAGAGGTTTGAAATCCCCTTGGGCTCTGTGAGGCCTTTGCTAAACATTCTATTGTTGAGGCTCCGGGCTTCTACTGGCCATTGGAAGCCCGTTGCACTCTATTGTTTTCACTGGAGCTCCTAACATTCCAATGTTCTAATGAGAAATAAAGCACAAACTAGTAAGGCGAACTCTTTGTGAGATGGGCCTCCGAAGACATAGATGTTTTTGCAATAAGAGAAATCTAGAAGGAAGGACATTTTGGTGCTGAAAACAGATGTTTATTGTTACCTAACTTAAAGTTATTTATTGTATGGACCTCTGTAGAAAGAAGGGCTTATTGGACGTGCTGGCATTTGAACCTGTGACCATGAGGTCGAACACAGATTCCTTTAGTGGATGCATCAGTCTATCAGACATGGTATATTTGTAGTTGCGTTTCCCCAGACCAGCAACACTTCCAATAGCGTGGAGGTTAAGAACAGCAGACATGACATTGATCCTTATCCCCCAGGTTGAATGGGTACAGTTATCACTGTGATATTCAAACACCTCACATGAGTGTTAGAACCCACGGAGAGCCAACATCAATGAACCCACCATCAGCACAATAGACTTGATCCCTGAAGTCGTAGATTTTAGAAGCCGAAGACTAACCATGTACTGGATGGGTTCCACAACAGAAAGTGCCCTGTACTGAACTGAAGGTGATACATAGTCTTGTGAAGAAGAAATGTAACCTCAGTAGAGCATGTGATAACACTAGTCTTGGTGTGCGTTCTGCATTTAGTACAAGCAGGTTTGGCTTACCCACCCATAGGACCAATTTGCCAGCTCTACCAGCACAGCATATAGAAAAGGGTCCAGGCAGAATGCTGCTGTTCAGGGTGCAAGGATTCTTCATGTATACAAAATTTGTGGTTAGAAGTATCCATCAGAATTCTTACACAATGGCTGTAGTCTTAAGTGAGTCAGAGTTTCCTATGCAAGAGTGTTTTTTCTTTTGCTAATAACTTTGGTGCTGTTTAACGAAGACCGAGAACTCTGATTCGCTAGCAGCAACATGAGGAGAAATGTTGTGGCAGCCATTACAGGACTTAAGGCCAGATGTAGGTAATCTCAATTTACCTATTCTTAAATACCGAATGTTACCGATTCAGTAATTCCCATTCATTCCTATGGGCCTGGAGGCCCATAGAAATGAATGGGAATTACCGCTTCGGTAAATACCGATTCGGTAAATACCGAATCGGTAATAGGGGAAACCCTTTCAAGGGTGGCAGGGTGTCACATTGACACCCTGTTGCACCCCTGAATAGTGCATGGGTGCACATGTGGCACACATACATGCCCTAAGGGCATGTATGTCTGCCACATGGCACTGAATAAAAAGCAAAAAATTGCTATATAAAAGGAATTTGTTATTTACCACCAACTAATAGTTGGTGGTAAATAACGAATCCTTAAATGTAAGAAGCACTCACTTGAGTGCTCCCTACATTACGGATTTATCGATTTCTTAAATTACCGATTCGGTAAATTACCGAATCCTGAAATGTGGCCTCCTACATCTGAAAAGCCTAATACCGGTCGGTAATGGCCGAAATTACCGAATTTCGGCCGTTACCGACCGGTATTAGGCTTCCTACATCTGGCCCATAGTGACCTGGTCCCTTAGTCCTGTAAAAAACATAAAAGGGGACAGGGTAGGGATACTCTGGGCCTCTAGCCCTTTTAGGCAAGTGGGTAACAATTAAGACTTTTTTTTGGGGAGGGGGTCATTCCGCAGGGGCCAGCGCGGCTGTTGTGTGGTCCTACGGGACTCCTGGAGTTGCAAGCGCAAACCCTCTTCTGCTTCCATGGGACCACCCCAAAAACGGCTTGGCCTCCCCGTGGCATTGGGCACAGGGCCTGGCTACAAGCCAGGCCCTGTGGTCAACCTCCTGTCATGCACAGCCAAAGGACTTGAGCGGCATCGTATGGGCGCAGATATATCACAATAAGACATTAGTTTACGTGAAAAAAAATGAAATTCACTGAAAAATACAAAGGTTAAAGTGGAGCTATACATTAGTAAGATTTTTACTCCTGTAAAAAAAAAACTTTACATATTTACTGGAAAAAGCAGAGGGTAAAAGGGAGTTATACTTGCGTGTTCTAATAATAAAAAAAATGACAGTTTTAAAACCATAAAACAAGATTAATGTACCAGTTATGCGTAAGTAACCTAAGTATAACGTGCTCTGCTTTGATGCATGCCTTTAACCTCACATAATACATCACTGATGACGTGTAAGTTATGCTGAATCAGTTACCTATAACTGTGAATTTCATTGTTTTTTTGTTGTTGTAAAACAGTGCTTTTTTATTAATAAAAGTCCTACGCATAATTTCACTTTGACCTTTTTTTCAGTGAGCATATATATAGATGTGATCAAGGACCCTGGTGGTTCGAAACGCGTCATGGCGGCAATGCTCTGAAAAATAAACTAAAGGATTGCACTGATTAAGTGGAGTTCGTGCCTTTTTTGATTCGGAGTATTGAACCGTTGAAAGAAAGGAGTATGGAGGATGTGTATATATTTATATATATATATATATATCCTCCAAGTTCGCCCCAGAGCTCAAGGACGCCAGTCCTGCAGGAGAGAGTTCACAGAACTTTATTTAAAAAACAGCAGATTGGGTCTCAACTCATTTTATAGTCCCTGACGTGTTTCGGTGAACATCACCTTAATCTTAGGGTTGAGCAAAGAAACAAATAATGGCAAAAGGCAAACGTATTATTCCACTGTCATGCATTCTCCAGTGAATAGCATGCTGGGGTTTGCAGTTCCAGTATTTCCCACAGCGGGTCCATGTGTTTTTCCAACATCCCCAATGTACTTTACAATGTTTACAACCCTCCAGTGTGCCTCGAGAAATCATGTCCGGTTTAAATCACTTTCTCTCCCGTGCCGCGATATATATATGTATATAGTTAAATGAAAATGTCTGTTAAAGCATACAGCTTTAAACAAACAAAGCCATTGAAACTCACCAGTTATAGTTATCTCAAGTAACCATAACTCATGCCTTAAAGTAACCATAACTCACTCCTCTGCCATGCACAGTGTTGTCGTCACTAATTTAATTTCAGATGTCCAGTGATGTTATCAATGAGGTCATAGAACATGTCATAAGTGATGTAATATGTGAGGTAATTAGCAGGGAATTGCGAGGGCATGCGTTATAGTTATTTAGTTATTATTATTACTTTTTTTATAAGGGTGTCCCAGAGCCTCTGAGGCAGTCATAATAAGCCCAATGTTGAGGCCTGCTGGGGGAACCCCAAGGATTCTGCTGGCCCTGCTGTCTCCCCAGCCGGCTCCATTTCTTTGCTCCTTCCAGGGTGGAAGCAGCTTTTTTCTGAACTCCTGATGGACAGGAGCAAAGTTGTGTTGCTTGCCCGGTAGGGTGCAAGCAGGGAAGACAGTTTTCATTCCCTGCCTGCACTCTCCCAGGCAGGTACCACAGCAGTTTCCCAGGGATGGGATCCCTGGGACACTGTTTTGATCGAGCCCTGGTGAATGGGGTTCCCACGGCCGATCTATAGCTCGGGAAGTGGGGACCGATGGTCACCAATGGGTAGTTATATCTACAATAATACTAACTCAAAGGGGGTCTAAGGGAATGTTTAACAACCACAGTGCTACAACCCTATTAACTCTCAAAAACCAACACAAAGGTAGCACTCGGTCTAAACCTCCGAAGAGGAATACATTAGTGTGTGTGGGCTAGTCGCAAAATCGTTCACTGGGCACTCTCAGAATGTTTGTAGTGTCCCCATCAGAAAACCAACCTGTACCGCCCTACATCATTTGGGAAAACGTCAGAAGACACACCGGAAGTGGCCCAATGTGCGATACGGCACAATAGTACCCTAGTCGTTCTCTGTATCCCAATGTATCTAGTCATTGAGTGGGTATCAGGAGGTTTCTAATAAGCAGTGCTAAATAGTGAAATAAACAAATTATATCAAAATGTGGTGGTGTCAATAAAATGGGGTAAAGGAAGGAAAAAGTTTAATGAGGACCTTCCTTTCCCACTATTAAAAACAGTGAAAAAAGGTAGTGTTAACAAATAACTACCTTGACAGTTATCATGGTCATGGTCGACATGTTTCTGCAGTTTTACCTTGGGCCCAAAGGTCACCTACTGCTTCATCAGGACCTTCTTTTACTACTGCTTACTTAAAGTGAATAAACATAGGGGAAAGTGTAAAAAATATCACCTTAAAATCTCCCAATATTATGGAGAATATCGCCCCACCTCACCCGGCATTAGCGCAGGTATGACGGAGCCCCGCTCTGGTTGCGGTGCTCCAGACGTCCTTCTGGGCTGTCTGTGGGAGACAGACAGCCCAGAAGGACGTCTGGAGCACCGACGGGCAGAGCGGGGCTCCGTCATACCTGCGCTAATGCCGGGTGAGGTGGGGCGATATTCTCCATAATATTGGGAGAATTTAAGGTGATATTTTTTACACTTTCCCCTATGTTTATTCACTTTAAGTAAGCAGTAGTAAAAGAAGGTCCTGATGAAGCAGTAGGTGACCTTTGGGCCCAAGGTAAAACTGCAGAAACATGTCGACCATGACCATGATAACTGTCAAGGTAGTTATTTGTTAACACTACCTTTTTTCACTGTTTTTAATAGTGGGAAAGGAAGGTCCTCATTAAACTTTTTCCTTCCTTTACCCCATTTTATTGACACCACCACATTTTGATATAATTTGTTTATTTCACTATTTAGCACTGCTTATTAGAAACCTCCTGATACCCACTCAATGACTAGATACATTGGGATACAGAGAACGACTAGGGTACTATTGTGCCGTATCGCACATTGGGCCACTTCCGGTGTGTCTTCTGACGTTTTCCCAAATGATGTAGGGAGGTACAGGTTGGTTTTCTGATGGGGACACTACAAACATTCTGAGAGTGCCCAGTGAACGATTTTGCGACTAGCCCACACACACTAATGTATTCCTCTTCGGAGGTTTAGACCGAGTGCTACCTTTGTGTTAGTTATATCTACAACCACATTTCCATACGTAAAGCATTTTTAGTTCACAAATAACTTCCGTTTACGAATCCTCACGAAACTTTCCCTCAAAAGGTTTTCCACCTCAGCTTTTTCCTGGAAAGTATCAGGATGATTCGTCAACACGAGGGCTTGGAAAAGGAGGTGGAGCTTTCAAAACTCATTTTACCCACCCACAATTTTCCGTAGGCAAATTGAATTATAATATCAGAACAAACAAAATTATACCAGATTTGCCTGAAAGCTAGATATTGATCAATAAAATGTGCTTTTTGTGATTTGGTGTAAATTCATTCAGTACGTTTAGAGAAATTAAGCTTCTAAACAATTGTATAGTTCACACCACGAAAGATCCACAGATCTGACAGATCTAAAGATCAGATCAGATTGGCTGCCACCACTTTAACAAAAATGTGGTGGCAGCCATTTTAAGATTCTGTCCCAGTTCTGACAAAAAGGAGAGAAAAAACATATAGGGCAGCTGTGCACCCCTCGGGCCAAAATCCCTTTTTTTTTTTAACAAGATCGCTAATCCGCAGTCCTTTATAAAAAAAAAAGTGTGCCTAACTGCGCTTTTTAAAAATAAGCAACCTAGTTGTCAGTGCTATTTATTTCATGGGCGAGAAGGCATGTGTCCTCCCTTCACTGAGGCTTTCGGATGCCCCAGGGCCCCCATACCCTAGCACTGAATACATATTTAGGGGAGGGGGCTTGTGGTCTCAATCCCAAGACTTTAGAAGGTCCTTGGGACCCCATCACTTTAGACTGATTTTAATATTATGGGAGGGGGCTGCAGCTGCCCTCCCCTAGCACTTTGCCCTAAAGTAAGTAGAAACCAGCGCCCTCACCTCACACTGCTAATTATCTCCCCTATTACATCACTCATAACATTTTCAAGTACACTTCATCACAGGACTGCAACAGCTGAAATTACATAGATGACAACACTGTGCATGGCATGGCCCAATTTATAGTTACTTAGGGGCACAATTTATAGTTCCTTTTGATAACTATTACTGGTTAATTTCATTGGTTTTGTTTAAAACGGTATATTTTAACTGACATTTTCACCTATCTGTAGCGTCCCTTTAACCTTTGCTTTTTTGTGAATATATATTTAGATTTATAATAGACACTTCTAAGCACAAATTCCTCACCTTTTAGAATATCCATGGGCACCAGACTATGGATTGCAAGGTTTCAACAGCATTGCTCCTGCTCCGGTAGGTTCCGTCCTAGAATTAACAATGGAGTCATATATAAGCGTCACCCCTGTGGGTCCATGTAAGTTCCTTACTTTCTGTACCTTCCTAAGCAGATCCAGGACTCCTTTCCAACTTTTTATTTGTCAGTTGGTGAGTTTTTTCTTACAATTTTTTTTTCTTATGTTCCCTCCTAAAACTACAGCGTTTAAGCATTCTGGGAACTAACGAAAAGAAATATCTGACGCGCGCTCATGAGGCGTGCCTGTGATGTTTAGGTTCTGGGCATAACTCCAAGTTCTGCCAGGAGTTGCCCTTATGATTTTGAAGGCAATCCAAGAACATGAAGCTGTACATCAGCAAACACCAAAAGAAGTCTTGGAAGTTTTAAGTTGAGGGTGTGGACTAGTTCCTGCTCTCTGGCTGTTCTGGTGACAGGTCCTTGTGTTTCAGTCCTTCCTATAAGTGAAAGTCGAAGCACAAGAAGGCCAAGTGGTCTTTGTCGGAGTTCCACTACTCTCAGCCTGAGAAGTCGTGAGGACTTCAGGGTACCTCGGTCTCACTCCTAGTTCCTCCCTAAAGCAACACAAATTACATTTTTTTTTTTTTAAAGAGATCTCAACACTTGATCTTTTTAAATATAATTAAAGGGGTCAAGCCGGATCGTGATATTGAGTTGAATGTCACAGAATTAGGGGAGTGATTATAGACACACTCTTGAGCGAACCCCATTCTACTATGTTATTTATTCCCAGAACTATTCAAAGACAATTCTGGATCCAACCTCAAAATGTGCAAAACATGTACAATTATAATAGATGTAAATCTGAAATACAATGGTATAGGTAAGTAACGTTTCCTTCAAGGGTGCAGAAACGTACTTCGGTGATGCAAAAATCCTCATGCTTATCTAAAGAAACACATAGCCCAAAAGTATTCCCTTACCACATAACTTTCTCATTGTTGAGCCCTGTAATGAGGGCTCTGTCACACATGCCATTTTCCGGTATACTGTACAAAAAGCACCATTGCAATGCGGGTAAATTTATGATATATTTCCAATGGAAGTCACTACTGCGAACATGGACTTTACAACTCAGATAACTATATGTTGGGTGATAAGAGACTTTTAGGGCTCAGGGATGGGTAGATTTTATAGATGGTAAGCACCTTTTAGGGTTCAGTGATGGATAGTTTTTTAACATTAAATAGGTTCTAGAATTCGCGGACGGGTAATGATATGAGGAGCGATATTTATGTTTTTCAAGTGGTGTGGGGTAAAGTTGCATGTGTGTATATCTATGTATATACATATATACTGATATGCTCACAATTTTAAAGACCTAGCATATTTACCTGCACAGTTGCGTTGTGAAGGTCCATCAGTTGTAGGGGCTCTTGCTGTGTGGTAGTGACCTGTATTCTTGTTATATGGTAGTGCCCTATATTCCTTCTTGACTAGAATGTCTTGCTCCTAATACCTAAGTCATAGTCTGGCTTGTGTTCCTTATCATGCAGCTGGACAGCTGACAGGGAACTCCTCCGTTGAGATGTACCGACAGGTCCTGCTTACTGGCTGCCGCTGCATTGAGCTGGACTGCTGGAAGGGGAGACCCCAGGATGAAGAGCCATTCATCACCCATGGCTTCACCATGACCACAGAAATTCCCTTCAAGGTACTGTCAGGATGCACACTTTGTATGTAAGGGATATGTGTTAAATCTCACAAACCCACATTTCAGTGCCTCAAATACCGTTACCTTCACTCATCCAGAAATACATTGTTTATTCTTCGATATCCTTACAAAAATCTGAATATTGCATCTGTAAGCAGGGGCGACTATTCTAAGAGCATCGTGTTGGTGACATGCAGCATACTATGACAACACATGTGCAGTAACTATCTGAATTACTATGTGGGCTGATTATTCTAGTTTTACAAATAATTGACAATAAGGTAAGCGGTAATGGAGACTTTTACCATGTCTGCCGCATCACTATTCTCATAGAATACAACTGGCAGTGCCCTTCATAGGTGCGTCTTACTGAAGTGCTTTGGGGTGCCAATGTTGAAGAAAAAGATTGGAAAAGTGAGCAGGAAAGATAAATTGAGTAAAAGGGTAAACTTCATGTAAACAGTTTGTCAAGGTGATTTCTTGAGTTGGCTGGATGTAATTCCACAGAAGTCCAATCCTTCGATCAGTTTTTTCCTCCTTACAGTTTTCACATCCACACAGCACCTTCTGGCACCAATGGTAACTGTGTCATATCATTACAAAAATGGAGGGGACTGAGTCACAGTGAACCTTCCAATGTCGCTGCTCCGTGGATCCTCCAATTTCTAAATAAAAACAAAATCGGGGATAAAGAAAACCAAAGGCAGAATTGAGCAGACAGGATCTGGGTACTCATGTTAAATCCCTTAGAACCTGTTTTAAAAGTATTCCACATTGAAACACCACAGTTAAGGATTCAGAGGAGTAGTTGGTATCTATCCATTGTCTCTGTTCTGATGTGAACAAGATGTTCCAGTGCAGGAAATGTAGAACTGGAGTACATGGACAATATGGCAGCTGTGGAGTGATGCCTTGAACAACAAAATATTTCTCTTGACACCACTCATTGAAGAAGCAAAGAATGTGGGCATCAATGGATAACAATGACAACTTAACCCTGATGTTTTTTGTGCATTTACAACACTCTGGGTGTTCAAGCCACTCTATTCGCCACCAGACACACATTCAGGTCTAGTCAGTGTACATACTGAATAGGTTAGGCTTGTTAAGCTGGGTTAACGCCTTTGATATTGACTTGTTAAGACCATTCTTCCTATTTACATGCCCCACCAAGACATTCAGAAATTGAGCTTCAGTTCAGAACATATACTCACTTTGATATCCATCACTTCTTATCCCTAAATCGTGATCTCCTACAAACATCCAACCTCCTCTCAAGAGTAGATTAAAGATTCTCAGGGCATTCTTTTCTGATTTCGAGATGCCTGCAACCTGAATAATTATCATCAGTCATGTCTGCTCTCAAAACAGATGCAGAGGGGCACGTTATGATCAAGAAGTGGCCTAAGAAATCTAGGAAATCTGTGTTTTTTCTCCAGTAAGGGAATCACATCCCCAGTGGGATCTGAGCTTTTATCTAGCCATCCTGACTAAGCCACCTTAAAAACCCATGAAATGTTTTAGTGTATACATTTACCTATTGGATAACCTTCCTAGTGGTCTTCACTTTTCCATAGTCCATGACTCCGTGGCTCTTTCTTCTTTAGGAACTGAGTATTTTCTTCACAAACATGTTAGTTTCTTTATATATATGCATAATTTCAGACTTTTATATGAATGAGCAGATATCTCTCCATGTCTTTTTCATTGGCTCCAAACTTTTTGGACTAAGAAGACATTGCATAATCTAGTAGTGAGAACTTCTCTGGGGCTAAAGGCCAGATGGTCTTAAGTTCAGCTTGAGCCTTTTTAGGACTTCTAGAAGGATGCAGGGAGGTCTTGGTTGTTGAAGCAGTAACGTATCTCGTATTGCTTTACTCAGTCTCATGTTTTGAGCAGTGAAGATACAGTTCTATCCCTGTCACACGGTGGTGCAAAATGTTTTTTTTGGTGGTAACTGTAGGGGCCTAATGAGTCAGAGTGTGGGATTAACAATTACTTTTCTCCCTGCAGGAGGTGATTGAAGCAATCGCTGAAAGTGCTTTCAAGACCTCCACCTACCCTCTTATCCTCTCCTTTGAGAATCATGTTGATTCGTAAGTATATGTTCTGGTTCTACCTGGTAAAAAACCAAATTTGGGGATGGCGGTAGTAACGGATGTCTGTTATGAGAGAATTAAAGAAAGCTGGAGATGTATGCTAGTTCCCAAGCAAGACTTGTGCAGTGTTTGCTGCACCGCCTCTTGTAGATCTATGCAGGATCTGTGAACTACCCACATCTCCTCCTACAACATCCTCTACAAAGGCTGTGAGCTTTTTGCCATTTATGGGCCTCTGCCCTGCCCCCTAGATGCTGCTGTTACTGAGAGAAAAGTATGTCAGTGTTAATGTTTGTATTTTTCTGTCTAATATTCTGTAGTGCCAAGCAACAAGCTAAGATGGCAGAATACTGCCGAACGATCTTCGGTGATGCCCTGTTAATCGACCCCCTCGAGAAATATCCGGTAAGGTATCACTGAAATATTTGCATCAGGTGGGGGAAATTGGATGTGAGGAATGATGCAACCTATGGAGAGTAAATAATTTAGCAGGAATCATTTGAAAGTATTTGTCTTATTCTGGGGAGTGGAGAAGTATCCCTTTGAACAAGCACATCAATCCTTTTCTTTTTTCAATAAAGAGGGAGAGTTAGAGATATTAAAGGATGGGAAACCTAATGCAATCTCAGCATCCTGCTTCATGTAGTTTATAAAAATCGAGAATGCTAGGCATTTGTGTACTGGAATGTTCTTGGTCGGAAAGTGGAGGTGAGCAAGCCAGCAGATTCACAATGTAAGCCATCGCAGAGCCATGCCAGATGTCTGACTTGGCTTTAAAAACCAGAGCACAAGCCAAAGCCATGAAGATTTGTCGCATAAATCATGCATTATCCGTTAGGCAAACATATGATACATATTCTTTCTATTTAACTTTTGTACATTGAATCATATCGCTGGATTAAGAGACATTTATTTAAAGTAAAAGTTGAAGCGGAAATGCTGTAAAAGGTCTTATTCACAATTGGGTGGATGTGTAACAGCTGCCAAAAAGTGATGAATGTTCTGTCTGCCATATTAAGATCGATAAGATTTGCACTTTAAATAAGGCAGAAAGGATATCTGCCACTTTTTGGTGGATGTCCCTCTCTGCCAAGCTCTAAACTCCATTTGTCTTTTAAACACGTTATTAGGGAAGAAAAGGATCAGTGCCTGGCATGCTTGACTTTGCCTTTTCTTCCTCATCTGCTGCAGGGAACCAAGGGCCTAGCCCGATATTTGTGCCAGGCTGTAGCCATGCCTTTTTTGGAAACATTTATCACAAAGCACTGCGACACAGGGAGTGGAAAAAAAAGTTTAGCCGGATTTTGAAGTGTAATACACAACATGGAGTAAATTAAGAAAGGTGGATCAGGATTGGATGTGGACGTAGTGGCGGAGTACTGTATCAAGCAAGATGACACGGGTCAGAGAGAGGCGAGAAGTGCATGACACAAGCCTAGCGTGCAAAGTGCATGGCTCATGGCTTGAAGTGTGGGGTAGAATAAGCAAACTAGAAGTTCTGCAATGCAACATGTACATTATTATTAGTTATGACTGTTGAGACCACACCTTTATCTCTGAATTGTGCCCCTTCTCCAATACTATCAAACTGACATGGCAATGCCTTCTTTTGTTCTAGTTGCAAGCCGGCGTTGCCCTGCCCAGCCCTCAAGAGCTGCTTGGCAGGATCCTGGTGAAGAATAAGAAGAGGCGGCAGCACCATTGCAAGTCCTACGATGGCAGTCTGAAGAAGCGCCCTGTAGAGCAGACATCAAGTAGTTACAGTACCTACAGCACCTACAGTGACTCCTCCAGCGTGGGAGAGCTGCCCTCGCCAAACCTAGGTAAGCTGAGATTCATCCTCAGAGGTCAGTTCGGGGACTCACACCTTCACCCCGAAACCTTCATGCCCCTCATGCTAACAAAGATGATCAGATGCTTGCATGAATAGTGGAATTATTTTTGTCCTTCTACACATGGCAAGCTTTTTCTCACCTCCCCAACCCTTGAACTAGCATGTAGCAACTGTTATTTTGTGTGGGGGCAGCAATGCTCAGTTCTCTTCCCACGCTGTTGCTTATCGCGTTGTTATCTAGCCATGTCTAGATGCAGTCCTAGATGCATGTTTTATTAGGCAATTACTTTTTCGAGAACTGTAATTGTAGCATCTGTTAGAAGTGCTTTGCTCAATGCAGAAGACTGAGGATGGAAGGTTTGACCTCTGCAGCCTGCTGTGGAGCTCTAACCAATTTGTGAGAACTCAAGAGAATCAAAGATTGTCTGAGGCCTTTGGTCAGAATGTTATCTGGCCGTAGAAAGGTGACCGCATGGTATGATAGGTCAGAAGAAAGGTGGTTAGATTGTTACCAGTGCAAAAAAACGTACAGGGACAATTTCCTACTCTGAGAATCAATGGACATTGGGAATCAAATAGGTATTTGAACAAAAGGTCTCGCATCAGTGTAAGTTTGAGCTATTGGCATTGCATTATTAATTGCGACGCCAATAGATCAAACTTTAAGTAATGCGGGACGTATTGCATTAAAAACGCTTGTTTTATTTACTATTCTTTATTGTCGGAAGGACATGCATACCAGCGGCATGATCACCATTTATATGGATGGCTCTCAATTTTTAAGGTTACAAATGACTTTATTTTAGCTTTCTCCCACTTAAAATGTCGCTCTCTGCAGTGAAAATTAAATGAGGGACTTAAATCCTCCGCAATTTTTCTTAATCTTCATTTTCCCTGATCACGAATGTTGTCATGTGTGGAATTTGTGAAAATATAAGCGGCAAAAAGAGGCTGCTTGAGATGTTAAGTTTCTGCCAAGAAATGACTTTCACAAGAAGAAATTTAAATTATAAACAGATATATGCAGTAATTTTCCTGAAATCTCCACAGAGCATAGCACATTGCACTTCATGTTAAAACACGTCAGACATATCTGGCAACAAATACAATTTCAAAGTGTTCAGAAAGTATAACAAACCAAGCAGAAACAAGAGCCAACAAATAAAGACATGAAAACAGAATTAATGTTCTTCAGCACATGTTTGCACGCTATGCATGCGACATACTGCACACTGCAGGCAAATAAATGTAGTGATGGAGGGAATTCAGAGTCTCAAGTGTGAAATTTAAAAAAAAAGGTAGCAGAACAATCCATGATCGTGTTTAAAAATCAAAACTTATTTTAACAATTCTTATAATAAATGTAAAATACATTCAACACAGGTTGTGTCACCTTCATAGAACCATTGCCTGATTGCAACAAACATTAACCTAAGAAGAATTGCGCCAAAAGCACAATAAAAGAAGGCACACATGACACTTGCACGACTAATACTGGAGCTAAAAAGAAGTGATTACTGCTTGCTGTAAAAAGGCAGTAATACAAGCAGCGACCTCACCAAGAAACTAGAGTTGCGCTGCCACAAAGACAAGCCGGGTTGTGAGGGTGCAGTACCATAGGCTGTCACTAGGTTTCCCTTGGGACCTCTTTTGGTCAAATATGGTTCTGCACCCTACAACAGGGCTATGGAAAGGATACAGCTCAGCATTGAGAGCTGCCGACTGGGATGCTGGGGATCTATGTTCGAGTCTTGTGTCGGCTTAACCTTCAATGCTATACTATTTAAATAAAAGCAGCAGCTATATAAATAAAAGAGACTAACTTAAAATAACATAAGAATTAAAATGGGCTGGGTAGTAAGCAGTGTGGTGCAAAGGGGTGGGGGTAGACTGTGTAAATTAACCAAAGGAGTAAAACAGCCCTGGCCTCAGAGTGGTGGCCCGGGCCTTTCGAGCAGTTTTGTAGGACGAGTGAGGGGGAGTCACGGGGAGAAGAGACCACCGAAGCAGTGTTGTGGGAAGGATGAGGTACACAGCAAGCAATATGAATCGAGTGAAGTTTCATTGCACAAGTAAACAGAACTGTTAACTAGCAAAGAGGCAGGCCAACTAAAAATAAAGTTCTCTCTAAGTAGAAAGAACCTGAACAGTAAGAAAACCTGTAAGAGGGCCAGTGCTCATGGGAGGATACAAAATTCCAAAAAGAGGGACTACTAAGTATATTCACCAATGAAAAGCCAGCATTTCTAAAAGACAGCAAGAGAAACTAATGAAATAGATGGGCGTTTGTTCAAACCCGTATCCTAGATACAGCATGTCTTGAAGAGACAGCTCATGCGCTGCCTATGCGAAACCTATAAATATGATGCTAGATAACTGGTGCAATTAACGAAGTAACATCACTATTCTAAGAATCAAAGGACATCTGTAGTAGGTGTAAAACATTATTGAGGACCGATTACTGTTTCAAGGGTTGAAAGAAATATTTGTAGAATGTTTAGCTATAAATAACATGCTGTGCACACTCCTGCCATATAGTGTTGAACTTGGAAAAATACAAGTTGTTCTTCGAAGAAGTGGTTTCAGTTTAGATATGACTTGTGGTACCTCCTCGAAGACCCACAGTGCACCAGGACACCGACTGTACCTCAGATTCTTTTTTTCCCCATCTGGCGTGTTTCGATGGCTCTCTAAACGCTTCTCATTGAAGAAGAATTCTGATGCTGCAAAACTGAGAAACCCAAGACCTCATAACACAGCATTGAAAAATACAGATTAACCACAATCACCTCAGGATCTAGACATCGGAAGAGCCTGTGACCAGGCCATTTCACAGACTCATATGTGGAAAGAGAATGAAGAACTTTATTTATGTTTTGCCTCATAAAAAGACAAATATTGAGCCTGTAACCTTTGTCTACCCAGGTAGCACAACAAAAGAGCCTGTTTGAGGTGTAACAGTGTATTCTTCAAAAAGACAGTTGGATACGGACATTAGAGAAGGTGGGCACACAATGCAAATATATAGCACCATGAGTCTGCGGCGTTATCTTCTACAGCAGAAACAGAGGATATTAAGAGCTTTTACCTCTACGAAGATTTGTGAAATCTTCGGGTACTGTGAAGGTCCAGTGGGAAATGTAGGCTTACTTCTTGTTCCCAGAAGAAAAGTCTCTAGTGGCTTCATAAAAGCCCACAACCTGGATAAAGACTACCCCAAGGAGTTTGGGGTCCAACGCTGAGGAAACATTACAGCATCCCCGGCCTGGAAAGAAAACACCCCAACTCCATACCGAGGATATTCCCTTTGGGAATGGTCCTCTAATAGACCATGCTGAGGAATAGCTCCTGGGGTGTTGTGCCTTAACCAACCAGTCACCTTTGCCACATTTGCAGGAACCATTTCCGATGATATCAGCAAATTCCCTATACCAAAGAAAAAGTAAGCTGATACTGCACCTGCACCACCACTACAGTCCTCTCCACCACACTCTCCACAATCTATTAATTCAGATTATGAGGATGACGTTACTGTAAATGGCAGAGTCATCTCTAATGCAAAATTTAGATATGCCATAGACAATACCTCAAAGATAAATAAATAGTAGTCGACACCTGAAACAGCTAAGAAACATTTTTCTTTTTTCTGCGTCACCCTCTTCATGCACAGATGGTTTCAACTTGTTATCCTATCTAGGATTGTTTTTTTTTAATATCCTTTACTTTGACCTAACAGAATCTACTCGGAGTCAGCTCAAAAGAACCCAAAATGTTTCCGTTTGAGATGATCAAGCTTTTTAGGTCTCGCCTACGCAGTGCGCATGCGCTGCTTAGGAGGGGACCTTTTGGAATTGATCAGCATTCTGGCCAAAAATGTGCATGTTTTGCATTGCTTTCTATTGCAACACGTGCCCGTTTGGCGTTTCCCTTGGTGACATCTGTAATTATCTTGCAAACAGATCGTGCCCCTGCTCACTCCCGCTAGGGAAACACTGTGTGTGTCCCCTCTGCCCCACCTCCACAAGAGTGCGCGTCGTAATTTATCAGAATACTCGCTCCCTCTCTTCGGGTTGTGGCTGCCTTCTTCTCCTCCCTCCATGTTATTATTATTCATCGGATATCACCCCCAAAGATAGTTAATTTAAATTTGAGAGTGGAGACCTTTCTCGTTTATGTCCACAGGGCTCCATGGTTATTGGAATTGGCTGACTCCAGATTATGACACTGTGCTTGTGATCGGGGCAATATTGACATTTTCCCTACTCTACCCTCCCTCCACCCCCCCCCCACCCCCCGAACCGTCCATCAACCTCCAGAAACGATGGCACATCTGGGTAGCCAATTGCGGAAGACATAGAGGCCTGATCTCTGCACTAAAGCTCCTGTGCCTTTGCCCGAGTCATGTTCTTAATTTATAAAGAGTAGAACCCCAAAAAAGCTTTGTGTTCCCGGCTTTCCTTTTAAAACAAATTGTGTGACCCTCGCCACATCTCTCTGTCTCCTTTGGTCTAGCAGCATATGTCTCTTTACACTGGTGGCAGACCTATTAATGGCAATATTGGCTATTTAAGTGGAGCACATCTGAAACTGAACTACTGCGCTCAACTTTAATAATAATGCAAATGTTACCCAGTTTGGGGTCAGTTTAAGATATTAAGAACAAAACAATTTCCATTATATTGGAGCAGGCATCTGATCCAGGTCTGATGTGGGCAACACCGCTGTGTTTTTTGACCACTAGACGGGTGACAGGAAGGCCAAAATATCACACCGTTGACGCTTAGTCCAAGTCCAGCCCTTGAACCCCGCCCTCTCCCCTAATGAAACGTTACCCTTGCGCTACAAGTATTTCAAATTCCTCTGCCATCGCCAGTGGTAACTTCCAGAGATGAAGAGCATTGTGATTGCCTTTTAGTAATGCGTGCCACACTTTCACATGTGTATATCCAAGCCCTCGAGGGAGGGGCCGGAATGAATCTTTTATCGCAGAACGCCAAATAAAGACTAGTTTAGGCAGTCTTTGAACCATCAAAACAATTCCTTGTTTGGGAACAAGTCACGTGGTAAGAGTCAAACGAGTCGCGGCGAATGGTCAAAGGCCACCATAAAATAAAAATTCTATAATATGATCAGTGCCCATTCATCCAGCCACTCATCCAACAACCAGCCGCCATTCACTTCCGTTTGATATAAGACAATCAGTTCGTCCATTCGTCAATCCAATAATCTCAACCTCGTAAATGATTAATTATTTTGCCTGTCCCTTAGTAAATGATTAACAGGCTGGGATACAAATAACAAGCATTCGCATAGCTAATAGGTCTCGCCTTTGGGACCTTATAAGTATTTAGTTATGCAGCAGGTCCCAAAGGTATGCCAATGCTTGTTTAGATTGCAGAGGAGCCACTCGGGCAAGAATCCAGCTCCATTGGCCTCCAGGGAAACAATGAATTGCATTTACAACACTCAGCCTTATGCATAGAACCTTTAATGGCACTTTAAAATGATAATTTCCACATGCTTCACACAGTACAACTCGGTGAGATGCTTGCGCTCTAATTCTGCCTTTAATTCCCTGTGTTAAACGCTCCAGATCTGGAGACAGTGCCCTTTGCTTTTTTGATCCCCAAATTTTGAATGATCTTCCCGGTACATCAAGCACATCCCATCCCACCTACAAGGCTAAAAAAACGTGTCTGTTCCGCTGACCAAGCTGTTTTTTTCCCCTTGTGTTTTTTCCTCCCTCTTGTTTCGAACACCCTGATACATATGTTGGTGAGCAAGCTCTAGATAAATAATTCTAATTCCAATGCTGTGATTGACTGGCTGACGTTTTTTATTTTCTGTCCCGAAGTCCAGTAGTACCTTGTTGGGCTACCGTTGGACTGGGAGCACCTCTTTGCTCTACAGGTAGAGAACATGTTGGAAAAGAACAAGAAAGAGACAGACTTTCTCTTGTTGGGGGGGGACACAATCTAAGATGGCGCCTGATTACCGGCATTGTGGGTGTCAGAGGAGGTACCACGAGTCACCTCAAAACAGGGACCCTCCTTTGAAGAAAAACTGCTTGTAATGTTCCAAGCCTACATTTAAGTGTCAGAAAATGTGCACAATATGTAATCTATAGCTACACCACTACACACTGCAAACCCAGTGCTACAAATAAGTAATGTTTTCCTTATTCCTGGTGCAAGAAATGAACAATGGCAGACCATTGGTCAAAGAATCAATTATGTCAGATCACCGGTCCAAGGAATGAAAGGAACCGGAACTGGTTAAGCAATCACTGCGCACTAATAACGGCGCAAGGATACATACTTTCCGGTGAAAAGACAGTAGGACCGATTACTAATCAAAGAATCAATTGGTACTGATTACCGTTGCGAGAAACAAATCAGCTCAGATTAGATTACTGGTGCAAAAATATGAAATGTGCTAAAAAATCTGTCTGCACCGATGAGTGGTGTAGAGATGAAAACACCAGATTACTAGTGCAAAATTGGTTTTTGTTGTAATGAGGGACATATTAGTGGTTTAAGAAATAATGTGGACCGTTTACTTGTGCAAGATGCATTACGTCAGATTGATGGTGCTAAAATGAGAGACCGACTATTGTTCTAGGAATTAATTCACATCAATGGCACAAGAAATAAGTGAGGTCAGATTATTGGCTGCAGCAATGGGATGTGCTATAAATCAATATTCGTTGGTTACTGCTGCAGGAACAAAGCTAGCATTGGCAAGTGTGTGTTTTAATGCAAACATATGCAATATACATTAATAGTATAAATGTAATTGAAAACTTAAAGAATAAAAATGAGTAAAGTGGCATTATTTTATTATGAAAAAAAAGTAAATAAAAACATGCAGTCATAAAAAAGGACTCATCATAAAAATGGCCATCGCGAAAATAAATGAAAAAATAATGGAAAACTGAAATTGTCCTAACAGCACTGACATGGACTACTTTCTAGGCGACTTTATAGGTGGATGTGCACATATGCAAGACTAAAAAAATGCCATCACTCATAATGAAACCAACCAAAGGCTAAAGTGGGCGGAGCCAAATCCACATGCTGTAGGCTGGAGCGGCTGCAAGCAAACGTGAACGACACTGAGACAGTGAATGAAGAGAGTTGACCGAAGGTCCTTCCACGCTTTACGTGGGCTGGGTCCAGCCGGTGCTCGGCACCATCAGTTCTAAAAAGCAGGTGCTGAGACGGGTCCCTATAAGGCTCTTCAATTTTGGGTCCTTCTATGTACGTACACCTCTCTGGTTTTTAATTATGTTTATTTTGGAAAAAAATTAGGCTGACGAGACAACTATACAAGATTCTTTGTACCAAGAATGACATAGCTGATTACTGGTCTAAGAATCAATGGTCACTGATTACTGGTATTAGAATAAATCACAGTTACTGGAGCAAAAAATGAAACATGCTAAGAATCAATAGGCACTGATTACTTGAGCAATAGTAGAACATGTCAGGTGACTGACGCAATGAACGAGAGGGACTGATCCGTGGTCCAAGAATCAATGAGGGCCAGTCACAGGGGCGTGAACTGATAGAGGATAAATTACTTAGTGCGATGAAAGGAACAGGATACTGGTGCAAACAGTGAGTGAGGGCAGAATCCCGCCCCAAGAATTAATGGGTATTGGCCGATGACTGGGGCAAGAGTACATTTTGTCAGAATGCGGGTGCAAGGGATGAATGGGGCCAAGTACTGGGCTAGGAATAAACTGTCACTTATTACATGTGCATCAGATAAATGAGATAATTACTGGCTGAAAGAATGAAACATGTTAAGAGGCAATGACCATTGACTGCTGGAGCAAGAAATACATGACCATCTACAGATGAAAGGATTGTGCCCACCATGCGTGTAATAAAGGCTAACTGCTGAAATAGCAGGTTTATGGGGGCTTGAGTCAGGTATTCTAATGAGCACTATCTCATTAATTCTTGTATATGTAGGGTTTCGAAAAGAGGGTATTAATTGATAAAAAAAATCATGATGATGGAAACCTAAATAATCCATCTTGTTGGGTGTGTTGCAGGAAAGGGGCATACACGGTCTGTTTTTTTGTGCCAGCTTTCGTCTGTTTCTTCCCAGTGGAAGCTCAGTTTATTTCAGCCAAGCAGAGGCCAGTGTAAAGAACAGGGCTCTCGGTAAATTGATGTAGCTATCATATCGCCTGTATGGTTTAGAGGTTTACAGATGCCCTTTTTAGGTGGGACGCTACCAAACATTACAGCGGTCTTGATTGCTATTAGCTGTCAATCAATCAATCAAGGTTAGTAACTCACAACGACTCACCTGTGAGGGTCTCAAGGTGCTGGGGGTGGGGGAGAGTGAGGGACTTCTCCGTTGAGTGCTGTAGTCATCCCAAAAGCCAGGTCTTGAGGTCCTTCCCGATCTTTGGCAAAGTAGGAGATTGCCGGAGGTTGAGGGGGAGGGTGTTCCATGCTTTGGCTGCGAGGTAGAAGGACTTTCCTCCTGTTCTGGTCCTGTTGATATGTGGAACGGTTGCAAGAGAGAGCTGGGCTGATCAGTGGTGTCTTTTGGGTGTGTGGAGGCAGCTGTTCAGGTATGAAGGTCCGGTGTTGTGAAGGGCATTGTATGCATTCACGCCAATCTACCCCACTCCAAACTACTCCACTCCAATCATCCCTCTTCTCTTCAATCTACCCCACTCCATTCTAATCTACCCTACTCTACACAAACGTCTCCACTCTGCCTAATCTACCCCACTCCACCCTAATCTACTTTACTACAATCCACTCAAATCTATCCCTCTCCACTCTTCCCCAATCCATCTCACTCCACTCTTGACTCCTCTCCAATCTGTATAACTCCAATCTACCCCACTTTAATCTACCTCACTCCAATCCACCCATTCCTTTCTACCCCAATTTACCCCACTCCATTCCACTCTACCCTATCTACCGCACTCCACTTCACTCTCATCTACCTCACACCACTCAAATCTACCCCAGTCCAGTCTAACCCACTCCACCCCACTCAATCTAACCCACCCAAACTACCGTACTCCAGTCTACCCCATTCAATATGCCCCACTACAATCTACTGCATGCCAATCTAACCCCTCTCCATTCCATTCCATTCTACCCTACGATAATCATGGATGTCAATTAGTGGTCGGCAGGGGTCACAACTGCAACCCCAAAGCCATCCGTGACCCCTGCCACCTTGCTTGTGAACCCTGGCTGTTTGTCAGCTTTGGCATGGGCTCTGGTGGCATAAAGTCAGCAGCAATGTGAGCAGTGCTTGATTGGACTGCTGTGCTGAAGCTCTGCCTGCAGAAAAATCATGATAGGCTGAAAGCTGGGCCTCGGTGGGGAAAAACCTCGCCTCACTTGTTGCTATGGTGACACCGGGGCAGTCATTGATCTGATACATTATATGTATCAGCTATTGTGACCCTGGGCCGGCGGGCGCAGTCATTGATTTGATACATTGTATGTATTTGCTGTGGACCTGGGCCGGAAGTTGAAGTGAAGAACACAGAACATATGCAGCACATGCGTGTAAGTGCAATTGTGCACTTGCTGCGACCTTCACTAGCTGAGGACGACGGGGGGGGCCTGGTGCGGTATGTGTACCATTGTGTTTGGGACTGCTAACCGGTCCAAAAGACGTCAATCTGGCAGTACGCAAAAACGCCACAAATGATGACGGCCCTTGCAAAAATGATTGGCCAGCCCCCGCTTGGCAGTAAAAGCTGCGCTGATGCGGCGTGGCCTTGGTGTCGGAGTCGAGTCGGACTCATACCTGCTGCTTGGGTGCTGGGTGTCCGCACTCTAGAGTGACTGAGTGGAATCAACGCAAGTTTGGGACTGACTATTGCTGTTTTGAACACCACCAAGGCTTGAAAGGGCGTACCAGGCATCAGGCGATGGGCGGATTTGTCCCCGGGAGGCTCAAAGGGTGGGGGCATGTTTTGTTAGTGTAGGCCGGTTTTGTATCAGTGCAGCAGTATTAAAAGTACTGCAAAGTTTCTTGTATATTCAGCAGTTTTCAGGCAACAATAAAAGTGTCAAGTTACCTCTGATGATTTATTAATGTACCTGCTAGAGAATGATGGGAGTTTGTCTCATGGCAGTTTTCACTTATAAAAGGTAGTGCAGCGGTTGATATGCCTGCTGCAAAGGACGTGTACCATGCATGACAAAGAACAATACTTTATGTGGATAGCTCAGGGGATTACTGCCTTTGTCACAGAGATTCTGTTGTTACTGTGCAGTTCATAAGTTACATTCGTACTCTACCACAGTGAGTTATGAACTGCCATCTAAGAGCTACATGCAAGATGCACGGTACAGGTTAGAAAGTTGTGTTTTTTCAAATCTTTCTATCCTGATGTTGCTAAGAAAGGTTTGTTTGGATAGAAATACTTTATTATTAAAGTCAACCCTAACCACTGTGTTATGTTCTGAATCCTGAGTTTGTGCTTCTCCAGACCAAGCACTCTGAAAATGTGCCTACCAGTACGGATGACATGCGATTCTTACACCTTGTAGTCTACTTTGCCTCATGTAGCATTTTCTATACACTGATTTACACACACTTGATTAATCGTCTCAATATGTGTGTGATGGATTTTGAAAATGTGGAAAGTTTTGCTTTAGGAGCAGTGATTGATGGAGTTATTGTTAAATGCTGACTGTAACATCTGCATTTGTAAAGCAAGCGTTCATGCATTTGCGCATTATGGCTGGTAGATAAGATTTTTTTTGCTATTAAGGTATGCTGATGCAGAACAAGCATATTTATAGATCAACACAATACCCTACCACTGATGTGCATGTTTTCTGTAGAAGAAATTAATGATAGTGAACCTGGAAAGGTTCAATGGCTCTACAGGCTTAGAAGTATGTATACCATGGCAGGGAAAGTGAGATTGCTGGGAGAACTTGATCTGCATTAAATCGCACTGTTCTCTACGTTCCTAGACTGAGATTTAATTACACAGTGCTCTTAGCTTCTTAAACAAATCATAAAGTGAGGTTGTTTTGAACATTATAGGCCCCTTACCCTTCCCAGTTTATAAGTTATTTGATATTGATAATGGCTACAGGCCTTGAAAAATGATAAATATGTTACTAGACCTGCAGGTCGAGTAACTTGAATAATCTACTCTAACTAACTGTAATGTACTTGACCTGTAAACTGGTATCAAATTGTATGATCATTTGCAAATATTTAATGTTACAGACTCACCTTTTTCTTCATTCTCACATATGAGTGCATCTTTAAATATGTTAGTTCAGCATCTCTGCTGTACAAAACAAAACTCTTTTGTTAGATTAAATAGACTAAATCTTTGCCTCGTGTGTAATATGAATCTAGGCCACATATAGGGTTCACATGATCCCTGACTTGCCTCCCAGTTTACTAATAGCATTGCATCAGGGCAGGGGCAGGAGTGTTTCTTAGTTCATGTTAAACACTTTTAATAAGTATTTTACTAAAGCATGATGTGGTAGTGCCCTATCATTTACAGACACTATATTTCCAATAAATGGCCAAAAGCCTTCCAACTACCTTGCAGCTTTACTGATAAAACTATATAGTGTATTCACAATAATCTGTGTAAATTGGGGTTCAGAAAATATATTTATCAGTTGCACATCACCATGTAAAGTATTCTTATTTGTTTTATCTTATTAAAATATTTTTTTCATCACACAGAAGTACAAACATTGAGCTTTTACAACTACTGAAATATATTTTGAATTGTTTGTACAGTTGACTTATTAGCTATTTAAATGTGTGTTGGAAACAAATGATACCCCACTGCCGTTCATTTAACACTTCGTACAGCAAGTCAGAGAGTTCACTTTGCAAAATCCTGGAGCTCTGGAGTCAGAGAATGAAAAGTAATTGTAAACTGACTTCTGACTTCTGTCTCTGAATACAGAGCTAATATGACAAGATAAAAAAACAAGATTTAAAGCTTCTTTATTGCTCCTTCACTCTCTGACTGAACAGAGGACATGTTCTTTGTCAACGTGCCAAAACAGGCGAGTATGTCCTAAATATATCTCGGCCTGATAAAATCTCACTCGCCATGCGAGTAGATTGTTCGAGGCCCGGGCTGCTTTCAGCTTGACTAGCATATTTTCTATTGTTGTGTACTATTTGATAAGTTCTTAATCAATGGTAAATTATATTAATTGCATATCTGAAAATACTAGCTGAAACAATGTATGTATCTTCATTTTCAATAGGATTTGAACTATGTCTGTTTTTATTTTTGTATCTGTAGAGATTTTCTAGCCTCTGTGTGTGACGTAACAAACCAAAAGTTAGATGCATGACTTCCTGAGATAGCTATGTTGCTTCCTTTGATTTCATGGGGTCCAAAGGCCATGTGATGGCACTTTCTGTGACATCAGGTGGGGGTCACATGACATGTGATGTCACATCCTCTACCCCAGGGATTTTGATGGATCGACGTCCATGACTATAATCCTCCCAATCTACCCAACTCCAATCTACTAAACTCCACTCCTATCTACCCCACTTCTGTCTAGTCTACCCCAATTTACCCGACTTCACTCTTCCCCAATCTGCCCTTCCCCCCTCCAATCATCCCCAGCCCAATTTACCCTTCTCCAATATGACCCTCCCCAATCTACCGGACCCCAATCTTCCCCACTCTACCCAGTCTACCCTTCCTACCCCTATCTACACCACCACACTATACACCACTCCATTCCACCCCACTCCACTGCACTCCTCTACGCTGCTGTTTACCCCACTCCCAAACTATCCCACTCCAGTCTACCTCAATATATCAAACTCCACTCTACCCCACTCTAATCTACTCTACCCCAATCTACCCCAACACAGACTTCCCCACTCCAATTTACTACACTATTCTACCCAACTCCCCCAATATACCCCACCCCAATCTACCCCTCCCTAATCTTTCCTACTCCAATCTACCCCTCCCAGTCTACCCACTCCACTTTACCTCACTAAAATCTACCCCTTTCTACTCCACTTCAGTCTTTCTGCTCTGCCCCAATCTACCCATCTACAATCTACCCCACCCCATTCTACGCCACTCCAAGCCACATCATTCCAATCTACTCACTCCACCTTAGTCTACCCCAATCCAATCTACCCCACTCAATTCTGCCACGCTATTCTACCCAAGTCCTCCACTCCAATTGACCCCAATCCACCCCATTTTGTGAATCCCACTCGATCGCCGTTACATTCTACCCCATTCCACTTTACCCCAATCTACCCCATGCCACACCACTAATCTTTAGAGCCATGCTGAACAGCAGCCACACTGGTGTACAGCATGGCTAAAACACCTTCCCAAAGCCGATAGCTCTCGCATAGGAGGCCAGTAAGGAGTATTTGAACAATTACCTGGCCACCAAAACATTTTCTAGTCCAGTTGCAAACTTCACAGCACAACCGCCATAGTCTTCAATGGCATGGTCCTGATGCTGCAGATTGCAGGAGATGGAAGCTGCTCAAGGATGCTCTGGGTGCTGTGCAGTTGACGGGGTGCCAATGTGGTATTTCTCATTCCACAGGTCAGGTGGGGTGCCTTTGGCCACAGAGGACGGGGTCCTTCGAAGTACTCTTTCAGATAGTAAAAGGCCAGTTGCTGCTGGGCCTTTGGTCTCCATCCGCAGCAGTCCCAGCGATATCCCTTGGTTGAGGCTGGTGTCCCTCCTGGGCTACCAATCTGGACTAGGACAACACTCCCAGGTCCGGCTGGCTCCGGTGCAACTTTTTTAAATTGAGGATCGGTTAGTTGGGTTTCCCAGCTGCAGTCCACTACGATTCCTCCAGAGTGACTACTGATTGCCGAAGTGAGCTACTTCAGCTTTGATGGCCCTGGTGCTGGTTCCAGGGAGTCAGCTGACTGATCCTTGGAGTCATTTCTTTGGTCTGTAGCTGGGAAGCAACTTTTTCTCAAGCCAGGAACCAAGAGCACCTTCCTCTCTTCGTTAGCAGAAGGTATGGCAGATGCAGTGCAGAAGATGGTGCAGCCTCTCTTTTCCAAATCAAGGGGTCAGCAGGGCAGTCCTTCTTCTCTCCTCATTCCAGTTCCAGTGTGATCTGAGATTCAGGGTGCCAGGGGTGCCATATTATTGTCTAGAAAGGGCCTTGAGGGATTATGTGGTCACTAGCCAATGGCCTACCAGGTCCCTTCACTTTATGGATATGTGTGGCACTTAGCAATCCTAGAGCGCCCTATTCTTGCCACTTTATAGATGTCTCAAACCTTCCTTGGCTGTTAGGAGCTTGGTATCCCACCCTAGAGGTATGGCTACCTGTGGGCTACACACCCACATAAAAAACAGTTTTAGGCACTAGTCTCCCCTCTCTGTCCCCACCACCAGCCTGTCTACCTGAACAAATGGCAACCAAAGTGTGATTACCATTTGCCCACCACAGGCGGCTCCACCTTTGAAGATTGCCTTTTGGGATTTAACCCTGAGTGGCTTTCTGTGAAGGGACATCTCTACCTGTAGAAGGCTACTGTTGCTGCTAGGCCTGGTAGTTAATCGCACTACTCCCAAGTGGGCAAAAAGCTGTCTGGTTCTAGCGACCTTGTGAGGCCACTGGACAAACTGGGTCACAGAGTGGCAATTTTCTAAAATTGGCATTTCTTTAATAGTGATATTAAATTCTACTTGGGCATCAGATTGGGTGTAATACAGTTATTAATTTGATACATTAAGGTACCCAGCTCAGTAATTCCATTCAGTTGTTAGCCAGGCTGAGGGGTCAGCCGGTAACCCTGTGTTAGTCTATGGGGTCGGCTAACTGTCCCACAGCAAAATGACAATTTGGAAGTTTTCTCCCAAGACATATATATATAAAACATGTCTTACTTAATAATATACTGCTTCCTGTCTGCTCAATAGGCCTTCCTTAGAGGAGACTTACATATGTTGTTATGGGAAGTGGGGGCTTTGCCATTGGTTTGAATTGAAAAGTTGGCTTGGCAGTGTCACCACTGCTCTTCCAGTCTGCAGTGGCAGCCTGGCAGCCATTTTATAGTTTGTCACACACAGGGTGACACAATCAGTGCTGATGCCCTGGGTGGACACTGCCCTAAGTGCCCTGGGTACCATGTACTTGGGACTTATAAGTAAATCAGTCTCTGTCAATTGAGGGTAGCCAATTCAAAATGCACTTTGTAAGGGGGTAGGACACTGGCACTGGGGTCTGGTTAGCAGCCTTCAGTGCACTCTCACAGTCGAAAACAGAGCAGCATCAGTCCAAGAATGTGGGGGGGAGAGGGATTTTTTCACACTACAGTCTAGCAAAATGCTTCATCATTTAGAAATAAGACCACATTTGAAAAGCCCTAATCTTCCCCAAAAAATTAAATCTCGATTATTGTATTCCTTTGTGAATTCAATAAAATACTTTGTAATTTGTATGTTAGCTCAATTAATACTTGTTTTTGTATTTTTGTGCATTGTTTTGATGTTCAAATCATAGAAATTGCATAGGTTGGGGTCCCCAGCTTCCAGAAGTGATTCAGTTGTGTTCCACAAAGGTCAGAAGGGAAAGAATCACTGTCCTAAACATTTAAAACGCATTCGTCAAATAAACTGTTCTGATCAAGGAAAATATCTTGAAAGTATTACATTTTTATACCAATCGCATGAAGCCTCTGGGCTGGGGGTGTGAGGGTGGGGTTAAGCATGCAATATGCTTACTTAAAGGAAGCAATTAACAAAGCAAACTAAACAAGCATTGGCAAATCCGTAAGGTCTGGGTTTAATGTACAGACACGTGAATCATTAGTACGTTAAACTTAGACCTAGAAATACTCACTAAGACAGATGCTTCAGTTGGAGTAGCATGCAACCATAAGGAGGCAAACTGAGTGAGAAGTGCTCCACTTAGAAACTCTTTGAGAAGGCAACTTCTCAGAAATATGCAAGGAAGTCAGAGGGTGCTTAAAAAAAGTACACAAGGCTTACAAAGACAAGATGTTGTGTATGTATAGCAAGAATATCTTCCCAAGGTAATAGCCACCAAAACAGGTACTGCCAGCATCCGTGCAAGCTTCCATTACCACCCAGAAAGGGTACAGCAGGGGCAATAGTGATGCAAGCTTCGCAGACAGCCACAAAAGACCCAGTTAACCAGAAGCCGTGCAAGCTTCCTAGACACAAAACAGCTACAGTACAGCCAAGAATGGGTGCTGCGTTGCCCCACTCTCTCAAAGCAGTCAGGGGTAGGTAACTGCAGTGGAACATTATCACACAGATTACGATGCGACTCTCCGGCATCTGCAGCAAAAGGTTCATGCAGAAAGCAGTACTCTGAGTTACTCTCAGAGCACACTACACATGCGCTTTTTGCACACAAAACAAGGTAAGAAAGATACAGCTCTTCGACTCGCATCTGCGCCAAATGCTCCTTAAGCTATTGCAGCTTGTTCCGCCATCTTCTGGCTCTATCACTGGATTCCGAAATGTAAAACAGTCAACATGGAACGCATACAGTAGGTGTAAATCTAACAAAACATTGACAAATATGGTGGTGCAATGAGGGAGATGGAGACCAGTTGCTTAGAGACGAACCATATTGCTCCAGACACAGAGGAATGGACTATGCAGAATGACTACTTTGCCATGGTTTTGAGATTAAACAGAAACCATGAAACTTCCAGACAAAGTGGGAGATTAAGGATCTCAAAAGTAAGCAAACGGCAAAAAATGTGACAATTATGGTGGCATCAACGCCTTACTAAAGAAACTCCGTTATGGATAGGTACTCTACTTCTTGAAGTTGCACCGTTGTTGGGCTTTGAAGGCAGGGACAACCTGGGTATATGATTTCTAGGAGTTGTTCTTATACAGACCAATCTTAAACCTTTCCCAGATCTCCAAGCAGATTTTGGCCTAGCTTTCACACAATTTTGCAGATTTCTACAGTTGCGGCATCCACTACTCCCTTACATCCAACATTTAGACGTTATCCCAGACTTTCACTCATTGGAAGCCAAAATAACAATGCAAGATCTCGCCAACCAAATCCCCGCATCTACTAGTCAATGGTTAACCCCCGCATCTACTAGTCAATGGTTATCAAAACACCTGATACCATGGAAAAATTAAGAGAGCCATGTGAAACTGATATAGGCTACTTCGATGACGTGAAGTGGAGGAAGACAATTACTGCTCCCAGACAAATATTGATTGCGACTAAATTTAGTCTCATACTATTTAAATATCTACATCGGGTGTACTACACCAGAGAAAAGCTCTGGCGCATCCAAATGACTCATCACCATCATGCCTCCTATGTCAGGCCATGGTCGGGATTTGTTTCACACAGTATGGCATTGCAGGAACCTGTGCAGACTCTGGGCCACACTTGAAAGGATATGCATTGAGGTGATGGGT
This sequence comes from Lissotriton helveticus, assembly GCF_964261635.1. Classification (NCBI taxonomy): domain Eukaryota; kingdom Metazoa; phylum Chordata; class Amphibia; order Caudata; family Salamandridae; genus Lissotriton; species Lissotriton helveticus. The sequence continues at coordinate 648,874,801 of NC_136070.1, forward strand.
TTCAGGATCTTACTCAATCCACGCATTGCCATACTGTTTCTTATTAAAGATCTTGGCCTGTCAAGGTATCAGAAGTTGTTCCTTGGTGTAGTCTTGATTATTGCTAAGCGTAACATAGCCCACAATTGGTGCCCTGCAACAACCTGAGCATTGCAAAATGGAATGAATCTAGAGTACTTGACAAACCTATTTGTAAGACATGGGGCTTCCCACAAAAGCATATGGGGGTATGGGGTGCTTGGGTGCAGTATTGTGGGATTGTCGACTAGGCTGTCTGACTTGCAGCCATGAAGTGAAGGCAGAGGATTGGTTCATTAACTGTTACATGAACTACTTGATTGGAGGTATGTGTGATGCAGTGTATTGACACGAGAGGCTTTGTTTCGCTTACTTTTGTTTTTTTTATATTGTTAGTTCCGCCTATTTTCCTCTCGACAGCTGAGGACCTAACCTCTCGTAACCTGTACATCCTATTTTATGCTCCTTAATGTTGCAAATAAAAAATACATTTATTTTAAAAAGTATCTGAAAAGCTGAGATTAAGTGGAAGAGTTGACTCAGAAGCTGCAATGGGATAAGACGAAGATATAAAGAGCTCATTGGGAGGCTAAAGAGGATGCGACTGTAGGTGAAGGAGAGCACCAAAGGTGTTATTGGCCCTGAGGTTGAAAGGTTTGTGGAATTTATGTCAAATGCCCACTGAACTGCCTGAGGCAAGTGAAGAAGAGTGCCTTGGGAAAATGTTTGAGCAAGAGGATCTGGCAATGTCACTGCTACTCTGGCCATGTAGCTCCCAGTGAATCTGGAGTCAGGAGGAGGTGTCACACTGTCCTAGGGAGAGCTTCAATTGAACACCAGGTTGCACTTTTGTGTCTGTCCAGAAAATGCTTTTAGGGTTCCAACACTGGGATCTAGGAAGATTAAACATTTACAACACTTGCTTGGTTATTAAAGAGGATTTTTAGCTGTTCCGCTTGAGACATATTTTCAGCTGTTCCGCTTGAGACATATTTTCAGATTCACTAAGCCCCAGCGTGTTTGTCATGGAAATTGTTTACCACCATCATTTTTTTAGCACGGAAGTATTCAGACTTCCAAAAGACGTAGAAAGATTTCAAGATTTTTAATAAGGAATGTTATCACTAACTTTCCATTTCTTGCAGCTGGGGGCTTTTCCAACCAAATTAGATCTCAGCGCATGGATTACCATTTGGCGTCTACCTGCTGAGCAATGAGCCCAAGGCCTGCTTACTGTCTGAGAGCACTCTAATGTTCTATGCTTAGGCAGGCGATGTCTGTGGGCACCTGGTCACTGTTTGTACTCTTGTGGTTAGAATAGCCCACACATATATTCACACATAGATTCTTTTTACAATGAACCACTCATCGGATTGTCACTGAAAATGTTTCCACCCATAGAGTATTTCAAGTTTTGTAAATCATCATTTGCTTGTTGGTCTTCTGTTCTAGGATCATCCTTCACTGACCAGTCTGATTCCAGCAATGTTCTGTCCAATGGAGAAGAGAAGCTGCCCAAGTTAGAGCCAAGAAAGTCCATCGGTAAGAAGCCACCAAATGCTCTTTTGTTACCCAGTTTGAGCTCCCAATAAAGCCATTTGAACGACTTCCATGGGGTTATCAGATCTCATCTGACTGCAAATCTTTTATTCCCACCCATTTACCCTCCAGTCTCACAATAGTTCTCTTTGCACAGATCGGGAAGCAGAAAGTGATGAAGAGGAGGAAGAAGAACAAATGGAGCTCAAGAAGCCCACCACAGATGAGGTAAAATAACTTACAATCTCCTTCATCTTGTGAAGTGATAGAAAATGGAATATGGAGACTGAAAAGGGTGTGAGGTAAATAAAAACATGAACACTTGGGGACAGGCATGTGCCCAGTAGGAAGTAGTGCAATTCATGTGCTACCCTTACAGACGATTAATGGCGCTTCTGCTCTTGTACAAGCATGAAGGATTGCCTCTAGCAGTAGACTCTGCATCATACACTATACGTTTCGCCACAGAGTATACTACACCCCTGCCAGACTTCACTGCTACTGGCTCTACCCCATTGACAAATGCGCCTGGTGTGGACTGGCTTGGGCAGATTTTCTTCACCTTGCATGGACATGTGGACCCATACAGGCTTACTGGGGAGGGATTTCCACAGCGCTCACTGCCATGATAGGTCAGGATCTGACAATCACTCCTCTCATGGTTCTGGTGGGGTATACGGGGAAGGTGACAGCTAGTTTCAGGGAGTATGTGGCGCTGGCCCTCCTCCTGGTGAAGCAAAAAATCACCTGTCGAGGTGGGTGTTGGAGAGTGCTGAAATTCAAAAAATGGCTATCTGACCTAATTTATTGTGACAACCAATTGTCCTTATGTGCGGAACCTCCTCGGTCTTGACTCGGAGACATATGGGATTTGTTGCATAACTATCTGTTAACCCATTCGCAGGATGCCGGAGATGAGGTGGAATTGGCAACTTGAGAACTGAATTGATATCCTGGAATGACTATTATTCCTTTTGCCTCATTGCCTGTATATCCATGTATATACTATTTGTTTATTCAATGCCAAACTTAGTGGAAATGTCGCTATGGGATATGCCCAATAACTTGAAAAATAAGGTCCATTCTGATCTTCTCATATGATCCCAAAAAGTGTGGAGGATATTTACCTCAGATATGTGATATTTTTTTCTTTTCTTTTTGCTTTATACCTTTAAAAGGCAGAGAGGTGGGGCCAGACAAGATGATTGTTTTTCACTCTGCTTACAACAAACTATCTTCAGAACAACAAGGGTACCCCAAACAAGTCAGCCCAGGACCTCGGGGAGCATACTTAAAGAAACAACAATGGTCCCTTGCACCATAGATTCATGCGAAAAGATGAATACAGACACAGTCAATTCTGTATTAATATGACTTGTCCAGCCGGACAGAGGTCTCAATGTATTTACTCAACAAGGAATAAGCAAGGAATTTCCTTCGACAATTTCACGTGGTGGGGCACAAGCCTGTACCCTACTTAAGCACATACAGCTTAGTACATTTGAAGAGGCAGTGAACAGGAAAGGGCTTTTTAGGCAAAAGCTTCAAGGTTCTCAAATAACAGTTAGAACAGGGATTTCAAAATGCACCTTTACATCAACATATTACATGATATAAACAATGTATAAGGCACATAAAAGGTCGACGGCGTTTCGATCCCACTTTTAAATCATGGGGATCATCATCAGGACATTGATTAATGCCTAATTCAATCAAGCCTCTATAGCCTAAAAGAGAATAAGGGGAAGAGACAAGAATATAGGGAGATATATAAAACATGGAAGTATTGTAGAAATCGACTGATATAGTGGTGATAGGTGAAAGAATGGTGCCAAGTAGTAAAAACAGGCAAGTCATTCCTTAACAAGTGGAGCTAAAAGCAGACGTGCAAAATAATGAGGATAGTCTTGAGCCCAAGACTCGATAGAGCTAGTTAGAGGCGGAGACCAACGAACATAGGTTTATGGCGACGGCTAAAGTGACTAGATAAAGGAAGTACGTCAGCGAATGAGCAATTGCAGCGGCAATTTCCAAGGATAAGGGTAAAAGGATAATTGTTGCTTGTAGACTCAGTGACTAGTTGTAGTTCCCCGTGGGCGGGAAGCTGCAGTTCTAAAAGGATAATTGTTGCTTGTAGACTCAGTGACCAATTGCAGTCCCCCGTGAGCGGGAAACTGCAGTGATGGTGACCAATACAGAGTAGCCAAGACTAGTGGGGTAGTGTGGATTGCGAAGGTCAACGACGCAGAATGATTGTGAAAGTCGTATCCTTCACTGCGCCGCTTTACCACCCTGATTTTAATATTTTTTACTCGTCACACGTGTAATAGTGCTCGTACCCCGTGTCCCCAACCTCTGCACCCCCCGCCGGCATGACTTTCACAATCATTCTGCGTCGTTGACCTTCGCAATCCACACTACCCAACTAGTCTTGGCTATTCTGAGTCTACAAGCAACAATTATCCTTTTACCACTGTAGCTTCCCGCCCACGGGGAACTACAACTAGTCACTGAGTCTACAAGCAACAATTATCCTTTTACCCTTAGCCTTGGAAATTGCCGCTTCAATTGCTCATTCGCTGACCTTTTATGAGCCTTATACATTGTTTATATCATGTATTATGTTGATGTAAAGGTGCATTTTGAAATCCTTGTTCTAACTGTTATTTGAGAACCTTGAAGCTTTTGCCTAAAAAGACCTTTCCTGTTCACTGCCTCTTCAAATGTACTAAGCTGTATGTGCTTAAGTAGGGTACAGGCTTGTGCCCCACCACGTGAAATTGTCGAAGGAAATTCCTTGCTTATTCATTGTTGAGTAAATACATTGAGACCTCTGTCCGGCTGGACAAGTCATATTAATACAGAATTGACTGTGTCTGTATTCATCTTTTCGTATGAATCTATGGTGCATGGGACCATTGTTGTTTCTTAAAGTACAACAAACTATCGGCACACCTGGTGATGCACTTTGACTTTTAATGTTATGGTTGATAAACAAAAAATCATTAAAGAAATGTTAAAAAAAAGTTTCATGCACGTGTAGTGACGTGAAGAAACAATGGGTAGGGGAAAGAAAAAAGGAGTAGGATAGCAAACAATTAGTGAATTGAAGGCTGTATGTTTAAATTCTTGGTGGCAAAGGGCTTTATTTCCTACAATCCTGTGTGGTCTGAGACAAGCCTTGAGGGTGGTCTTCAGTTTGGGTGCAATAAATTGGTCAAGAAAAGAAACACCAGTGCACTTCCAAAATAGTCTCTTTGATCCCTTCGCTATTTTAGCGTTTCATCAATAATCCATGTCCTTGGTCAAGCAGTCAATTTCACAGACACCAGATGTTGTGGAAATTTCAAGCCTTTATTTGTTTCACTTTATGGTCCACAGCCGACGCGCGTTTTGCCCCCTTCGGGCTTTCTCAAGGCTTTGTGTGGTGTAATAGTAATTCTCAATTCCAATATATATGTTCACTTTTTGAGATAATACTCATGTCACTTTGTCCAACCGATCTAAAACATAAACTTAGTCTGAGACTTCATTGATGTTGTTGCAGGATCCTAATGTTTTCTCAAATCGTAGTGTCAATTTTCCCATATACTGTCTCGGTGTGGAGCCATGTTACGTTCCACAATCTCAGCACGAGTCGTAAACCCTTGTGTACGCCGTCCCTGCAACCCGGCGGCATTCCTTCAGTCATGTGGGGTCTCAAAACAGCTTGGAATCTGGACTTCCAGTTTAGACACAATAAAAGGGGTCTAGATCATTGGCGCGGTGGACTAGCAACTACATTCCTGGTGGCAAAAGACTTTAACTTCCCACAATCCAGTGGGCTCTCATACAAGCCTGGACTTCCCATTTGGGCACCATAAAAGGAGATGAGACCTCCGCAGCACAGGACAAGCGACAGCTTTCCTGATGGCAGAGGACTTCATTTCCCACCATCCTGTGGGATCACAGACGATCCTGGAGTCTGGACTTTGTTTGGGTGCCATAAAAGGGGTCGAGGCCACTGCATCACAGGGCGTGCCCAGGTGCGTGACCGGGCCAAGAGCGGGCCCGTCTGTGTCTGTCAGACCCCAGAGGAGGCTGTTCTGAGCTATCCCCTTTAGCCTTACATTTGTTAACAGGATCATTTGCAAGTGTCCGAGCCCACCACTAGATGGCAGCTGCATGGACAGCATGTGAATCTACAGCACCATACGCTTCGAACATGCTTGAAGAGTAAGTAAAATCTTCCTTACTTCCACATCTGAATGCATCTATAGCAGAGAGAATGAGCTCCTTTTGTGGTGACTGGAAAATCTTATCAGGTCAATTTAAGGCGATAGGGAGTTTGTGTACCCTTATCCAGATGATTGGTGTTAAGCAATATGCTTCAACAATGACCAAAAGTATCTATTAGTTAAATTTGTTAGTGTACCATTTGGCGTTCATTGTAAGTATGAATGAAAGTAATTACTATTGATGGGGGAAAGGGGAGTGTGGGAGGGCTTATTTGTGCCTGAATTCCAAGTAAGTATAATTGCCCTCACTAATATGTCATAAACTGCCCTAGCCCATTATCTTATGCTGCGCTTCATTTGTCCAATGTACATAGTATATCACCATCATATCAATTCCCCAACTGGTATACCTTCCTCAGTCCAGGGTCTGTTATCACTTATTCTTGCCACCGTGTGGAACCTCAGGAGGCTCTAAAGCAACAGATCAGGTGTTTAGGCTGCTGGTTTATATTCGGCCTAAGTTCTTCTACCAACAATACTTTGCTGCAGCTGTCACTCCAGGTAGGAGGAGGACCTTTGCATAGACCTCATCAAGGTCTCAAGTAATGTGCAAGTTATTGACTCCGCTTGCAGTTCTTCACCCACCGAATCCCCTTTTCCCGCCATCTATCTAGCCGGCCACAGCAGTTGTGATGAAAAGTAATGAACCACCTAATTGAGGGTCACCCAGCCACATCCCGTATCCAGCGGGTTCTGAGTTTTAACCAATGCTACACTCTTTCCCGTCTCTCCCAGATTAAGTCAGTAAGAAGGGTATTAGGCTTCACACAGTTCTCCTTTTCAGTTATTATTGGCAGCATTGCAAAATAATATGGGACGTGGTAGCACTATCATCTTAGCTATCGCCCCACCACCCAGTGGACAGATGAGTCTAGAGCGGGAGTGTATGCATAAAAGCATTAATAGCTTTACCCATGTTACCTGCCATTAGGTTGGACTCCTCACAGTACACCTGTATCCACATGTTTATGTTTCCAAAACCAGCGGGGTGGCCATCTGTGCCTTATAGTCTGGAGATTCCGGGTACCTGAGCAAAAACAAACTGGATTCGCCCCAATTTACCTTTAACCCATAACTTAGTGATCATGGACACCCAATACCATTGATATCCCAGTTAGTCAACAAACTAATAGACACTCAAATATTTTTTTATACTGGTGGAGCCTGAGTGGGTGAGACAACCATGTTTTTCACAATTTGTGATAAAGGCCATACCTCCATATAAAGTACAGATCCATTCCCAACTTACTGCGGATGCAGAGAGGGAAGACTTTTCACCCGAAGTCAAGTTTCATCTTGCTGGCTTAGCTCCTCAAGTCTTTGAGTTCAGACATCTTAACCTATTACAGCATGCTATAGGGGCATTGAGGAATAGTGCAAACCTACTACAAGAGAACATTGCACAGCTAAATAGAAGAGTTTCTTGACTAGGTGTAAGTCAATGGCAATTGTGCACTTCCCTCTCCGCCCATAAAACTAATGCTAGGAACAGTTTTGCACATAATTGATAGTGAATTGAGCTATATTTCTTTCAATGCATTTAGCAGCCATTTCCATATATGTAAAGAGTACTCAAAGAAAGTCATTATTGCCAGTTACCAAAGTTTTCCAAGAGGTGGTAAAGAGGTTGCATTCATTATGATAAATACTAAACTGAAGGTGGAATCTAAATATGATTCTTGGTCAATTAGGACCACCTATTTAGCCTATGTGTATGGAAAGCTTAAAACCGTGTAGTCTCAAGTCAGTCATCCTTGTACTAAACACATAGTTAAAGAGGATACAAGACTACAAGCACTTACGTAGCATAGGTACAAAATCTAAATGTTTAGCAAGCATAGTCTTACTTTTCCATATCAACCACACCATACAACTCCCTGTATTCTTTATAAAATCCTCCTTCAAAGGCTAAAGAATCTTCCATATGCTAGATGTGTAGAGAGAGTTGAAGTATTTGAGGTACAATTGTGCCACTTTAGCATTCCCAAGGGGTCCACTCAGGGTTTTCGTCATCCACTGTTGACAAAAATGAATACTGTTGAGTTGAGTAACAGTACACATCTCATATCTTTAAATAGTTCCATGAAACCTTGTGGGTAAACATTCATTCATCAAATATGCCTGTTATGTTTTTTCTGTTATGGCGGAATAATGTACTCATGTGAATTTAGAACAGACTCAACCGTCAAAGCTATTGTTAAAGGGAAATAACATGTTTATGTTCTCATGGGACGGTCTCTACAGCGGCTTGAGTTCTTTACTGGAGAAAATATTTTATGGGTTGAGCTGCATGATTAGCTAGGTACTTTAGTATGGATGGTTTTCTGGTGATATGTGATATTGGTGTAGTTGATAATTGGTGTGACCAGCTCTTTGATATTTTGGTTTCTCTGCAGGAGTGAAGGCTCTGATAGGATGGGCCCAAAGTGAGAGGAATTCTCTGGTGGGGTGTTCTTTATGAATACGTCAGCTATGTAGGTTCTTTGATGCAGGACAGGCTGTGCTGGGAAGGATAGTGTTTTTGATGTATAATAAGAAAAGTGTGAGGCGGTTTTTAGGGGTGTCTGTGGTGGGGGTGTTTGTAGATTCTATCCTTCAAACCTTTCAGCTGGATATTGTTGGTTATTTGAAAGTTGTTTTCTTTGGGTGGTTTCTTCAGTGGTTGGAGTTAGAGGATCTCTGTAACGGAAGACTTCTGGTAGGGTGGATGCTTCTAAGTAGGGTTCTATGGTGAAATGCGTTCTCTGGGTGGTTTTGGTGGACTCTTCCAAGTGTGGTAGTGGGTGATTTCTTTGTTGAAAATGTTAGTGGATTGGGTTCCTAGGTGGCTTGGAGTTTAAATGAATATGCACAGAATGTGCATCGATGGTATGTCCAAGCTGCAAAACTATTGATAGATATGGTTTAAATAATTTTTATAAGTTTCATTAAATAGACCTTAGTGCAATATTGACAGGCATATAATACAGATCATTAATGATGTACAGTAATTTGCTTTGAAAAGGTGCACAGTTAATTATAATAAATAGATAAAATATAGGTTAAAAAGGAGAAATACCCGTATAACCATAATTTACTTTTAAAAGTGATATAAATATATCTCATATGACATGCATCCACAAGCATTCAACCATATTCCAACTACTGTATATTTCATACATATCGGAAGTCATCTAAAATTAGCACAATAAAACTATAACATCAATCCCCCCCACCCACAGTTAACCCCTAATCAAGAAAAGCAGCCAGAAATAAAGTGTCAAAATATTCAACATACACAAGTATATCACAGTAGTGCCAATTATCACCCAATCTATCAGTATTGAAATTGATTTCCCTTCCCTTACCCGCAAGGACTCAGGGAGCTATTCGAGGAATCTGTGTCTGCTTCCGAGGTACACAAATTATCCGCCAGGTGATCCCATGTTTTAACCATTTAAATTTTCCCTTGTCCTCTTTTAATCTCATGAAACAACACAGCACTCTCCAAACTTGCCCATTTAATCATGTATTTACGCCATCTAGTAATTTCAACTACTGATAGAGATAAGTTAACCTGTTTCCTCTTAGGTTGGGCAGATTCCTAGACGTCTATCTGGTTTGTGTAGTGTGTCCCTGTAGGAGTGAAGGTAAGGATTGGTGGAGATGGTTTTTTAGTAGTGGGAGTCTTAGATTGGTGGGTAATTTAGTGAGATTTTTCCTCTAGCGGCTGAAGCGGAATGGTATTTTAATGGTGGTTTTGTGCTCTTTGCCAAGGGTTTTTCCTTATATTGGTTGTATGTTCCTTCTTCTATCTTTACACTTTAGAATCTCTGCCTCATTCGCTAATGTTGTTTTATATTCACCACAGGGAACAGCAAGCAGTGAGGCCAACGCCACCGAAGAGATGTCCACTCTTGTCAACTATGTAGAGCCTGTCAAGTTCAAATCCTTCGATGCGGCCAGCAGTGAGTAGAAACCAGTTAGGGGCGTAAAGATATGGGAGCAGCAGTGAGGGGGTTGAGGAGGGCAGGGCTTTCGGATATGGTACTAGTCATCTGAAGAACCAGAGGGGCGTATCCACTGGCAGCCTTCTAAAATATCTACTGCCAGCAAAGATGGCGTATGCTCTTCTGAGTATGGGTAGTATATCCACTGTTAGTTCTGAGTAGTAAGGGGAGTGGATGTAGCCTATCGCTAGAGTGGTCGACCTTGAAGCTGGGGAACTGGGTTTGAGTCTCAGCAACAACGCTCAACAGCCTGTGATTCTGGGCAAATCACTTAATCTCCCCATGCCTAACAAAAATGAATGTGTCCATATGTAATGAAACTGGTGCTCATGGAAAGCGCTCTGATACCCGATATCTTCGGGTCTAGTTCACACTATATAAAACTCTAAAAAAGAAAATTAATAAAAAAGTATCCACTAGTCACTTCCAGCTTTGAAGGGATCAACCCAGAGCTATCTATTGAGATGCTTATGTATGCAAGTTCAATGGCAGTTTTGAAATGTATACATTGAACATTGAATCTTTATTGGTTTTGTCCCAGGCAGAGAACAACAGTAAAAATAGTCAAATCAAACCTCAAATTATCGAATATAAAAGATAAACTCCCCAAACCTTGTGCAAGTACAATCGTAGTAAAAGGCAGTTTATAATGTATACCATCTGGCAGCTATGAAGAGCATACCCACTAGCAGCTCTGTGTTCTACCTACTGCCCACTCATAAGGTTACAACCACTATCATCCCTGATTATATACACAGCATCCATCTATTGGTGAGATACTGACCACAAGCTATTGTGCCCACTGCAATGCAAGATGTACTCACTGTCATCTATTAGTGCCTACTGACTAACGTCCTTGACTGTTACCCACTGCCAGCCCTACATGTGTTTTCACTTCCAGTTCTGAGGGGCTTATCATCTGCTAGTTCTGAGGTAATACTTTTTTCTAGCTCAGAAGGTAAATATTCACTGCCAGCCCTGAGGTTGTTGGCACTGCCGGCATTGAGTTTATACTTGCTAACCGCTCTATGGGACACACCACATGCCTTCTCTTAGAGTATAATCCTGCCAGGTCTGACTGCATTCCCACTCCCATTGGGGAAGACACATACTCACCTACAGCCCAGAGAGTACTCTTTTTTCTGAGAGGGGTTTATCCACTGCCATCCTCAAATTGTACTCTCTGGCAGTCTTAAGTCATAGATCACACTTGTTTTTGATATGCTCAGTGGGGATCAGCAAAATAATATTTTACGTTTTTACTTCTCTACATTTCTGACAAATTGTTAGGTCTCTTAAGATATGTATCTTGTAGATTCAGATTATTCTGCTATGTAGTGATTAGCCTTAAGTAATTTTTGTAAAATGTAAACAGTGGGCATCACAAATGTATCTCAAATGACTCAGTATGAAGGGAACCTGAAACCTTTAAATACACAAACATAGAAAGAATCCTTTTTTGCTTCTGAGTTCAAAAGCGTAAGAGACACAGGAGAAGATACAAAGGATGCAAGGAAATATGGATATGGGAGCCCGGATTGGCATATTTTGAACTTTGATCCTTACTCAATTAGGTTGTAAGAAAAGAATGCAGCAAAATGTGCTGTTTGTCTTTGTTTTCTCCTTTATGAGGTCCTGGATGGATAAAATGTCCTTGACGATTTGCTCAATATGCCATTTTATGTTTCCATGAGTGGGGAAAGTTTTCTTCTGGGCCCTAACAATTCCCATTTTTTGAAGAGAGAACAGCTAGGGATTTTATGCAGTGGCTTCTAGAAGGTGTTAAACGTTAGTTAGTTTTCTGAAAAAGACAAAGGGACCTGTCCACTAAATCTAAAAGTGAGCACTCAGACCAGGAAGATTTCAATTTCATTGGGACTTGCACACAAATATTTTCACATGAATAGGGGGCGATTTCCAGATTTTTATGCACTTTCACTGGGCCTTCTTAAAGCAAGCCATGGTGACTTTCAATCTATTAAAAGACTCAAGGTCCCCCACTCATGCTTAGATACCAGCCTGCAAAAAGAACAATTGATGTACAGAATGCAGAACAATGTCATACATTCACCCCAGTTCAAAGATCTGGGCATAAATCCAATATTTTTTTTGCTCACCATGCCATTCCAGTTGGAACCCATCCATATGCAAATCAGTCTTGACCCTGCGCCCAATGGGAACAGTCCAGCCCGAACTGCCAGGTCAGGTCCTCCCTGGACTAGAAACAAGCATCCTAGGACCGGTTTCGGGCTTTCAGCCCTCATCAGCCAGGATAGCTTGACTCCAGTGGCATGGAGAGCACAGGACCCACGTCTGGGCATACCCTTCCTACTTGGGGTGACAAATTCCAGCCTGGGCATTATCAGTGACAAAGCTCTTAAAAAGAGATTAAAAATAGCAAATCATAAAGGATATCTGCCCAGTGCAACATTGACGTTGTTATCCTCAAAGTGCATTCTCCCATCTCTCAAGCTACAAGAACACTGCCTTTGAGTCTTAACTATAAAGACAGCAGAGGTTCCAAGACCTCAAGGTGAAAAGCCATCACTTTGAATGCTCAACCTAGCACTCAGACAGACATCCATTACTTAGAGCCACAAAAAGAGACTGAAACCCCTATTTGCTGAAAATGTGCCTAGAAATATCGCTCAAAGGAGCAGACGGAATTTAGAAGAAGCAGTAGCTAGTGTGTACAAAAGAGACAAAGAAGAGAGCATAGAGGAATCCTCGACGCGAGAGGAATGCCACTCCTCTACCCTTCACACCACTGTCTACATACAGCAGTGAACAAGGTGCAGTCTGAAAAAGAAATGTCCCAGCCTATATCCATATAGCCAACACCACTGCTCCGTTGGGACACTGTGATTATCAAACTAGCACCAACACTTGTAGAGTGATGAGATACTAAAGCATGTCACAGTAAAAAAAAAACACAGAACAGGTCATGAAAGGGAAATGACCTTTAACATATATACATCAAGGAATGCCTAGGTTCTACCAACACCAAAAGAGACCCATGGCCAAGAGTGTCTGCTTTTTAATCCAGAGTTTAGCCTCGAATAACTAACTTAGCTTTTGATGGCATACGTTTGTCTAGACAAGCAACTGATGAGTTGTTAGAATGTGTTCATATTTAAATTGAGACAAGAAAGTCCACCGGTGTCTGCATCAGAAAACAGATCTCTCAGCCAAACAATAAAAGAAGCTTGATGTTCCAAAACAAATCTATTACTTACCTCTAACGATTATTTTTGCAGCTTGACTCCATCATAGATTCACAGACAAGTCTCCCTTTCTCAAAGCTGAGGTCTAGTAGGAGGATATAAAAGACTTGAGGAGGGTAGATTTAGAATTTGGCAAACACCTAACCTTTTGTAAAGCTTGGTGAACAGCTGCCAACATTGAAGAGAGCTGTCCACCAGGCTTTGTGTCCCATGACAAGTACGGCAATGATGGTAGTTCCTATAAATATACAGAGATTGCCTTTGGGCCAGCAGTGATCTCTAAATGTGCCGAACTATAGTCTGTCAGGATGTCAGGCATAATGTCCTCCGCCACCCTGATGGGCTGTACTCCATCCGCCAAACTCTATATCAGGCCCTTAGTTCAGCAGATCTCAATCAGAAGACTGTGCCCCGCTGCGGGGAAATGTGGGGTTCAGGTCAGTCCATAATAAGTCACTCAACATCACCCGTGGCAGACACCAACTTTGTAACGTTAACTAAACAGAAAAAAAGAATTCTGAGCGTAGCCACTTGGTGGCTAATATGCATAACACATGGATCTAAAATTGGAGCAAGCTGAATAACCAAGGTTGCAAAAAAGTAACGATTTACTTCTTTACTCTTATTTGTTCTTACTCCTCTTCTCTATACCCTCTTTTTCTGTATCTCTTTCCTTTCTTTCTCATTAATCTTTTCTCCCTTTCATTTCCTTTCCCTCGTCCTCTAAATTTTTCTCTACAATTTTCTCCTCCTTTCTTTACTTTCTCTTTTCATCACTGTTTCCCTGTCTCTCCCCATTCGTCTCTTATATTTGTTTTTACTCTTTTCTTTTCCTCTGTATTTCCCATGTCTCTCAGACTTCTTTGACCTTTTTTCCTTCTCTCCTTCCCCTTGTAAATCCATTTTACTCTCACCTCTTCATCCAACACTTTTTTCATCATTTCCATTTCTTTCCCACTCATTTCCCCAAATATGTTTTCACCTCCAATTTCTCCCTAAGTTTCCTTACTTTCTCTTAAAGTGCGCTAACATGTCTTGTCTGGCTTCTTTATCCCTGTCTTAGAACGTAATAGGTACTTTGAGATGTCATCTTTTGTTGAATCGAAGGGACTAGAGCAGCTCACCAAATCCCCATTGGAGTTTGTGGAGTATCCTTTTCTGGTGTTGTACCATTACCCACCTTTCTTGTGTCACCAAACCTACACACATCTGCAGATCGCTTCTGTATATTTGTAATATTTAGTGTTAAACTTAATTTTACCCATTTTGAACGTTGCGGCTTAGCACCCGTGACAGTTTAAACGAAAGGCAAATATCAATGAAAGCTAACCAATGACTTCTAGTCTTTAGTCCAGCTTCCTACAGACAAGTCACCAACCAAACCGACAGAGTGATGCACCGAATTGAGATGTAACCAGCAAACGTGATGCAGATGGTGCCTGAATTCAAGGAGGTGGAACATATCTCAGAGTAGAAGATAAGCAGGTTTGCTCATGCTTAAGTCATCCAACCTTCTGCTTCTCAACATCCTACAAGTCTTGAGAAAAGGGGACCAAGGACTGGCAGTTCACTGGGGGACACTTCAATGAGGGATATACTTTGCTGCTAGAGTTAACTAAGTCATTCAAAGGCACAAGTGGATGACAACTTTTCAGACATAAAAAAAACAAACAAAAGCTAGGGATGGGCAATGTACAAATTGATATAATTGTTTCTCAATTGAAATGGCTCTCCAGCTGATAACATTTCAGAGCACGCTGTACGCCTGTAGATAACAAGTGTGTCCCAGAAGGTTGTTATTTATCATATCCCATGTTTTTACTATTTCATTTTCAGATTTGTGAACTGTCCCCTGATGAAGGGCCCCGTCCCGAAATGCATAGGGACACCTTCATTATAATTGGATGTTGTTGAAAATTAAACTGCGTGCACCATTCTTCAAAACAGTCACTATGATGTAATATGTGACCTACAAAATAAATATATCCCTAAATGGATTACCAATGATCAAGACATTTCCTTGTTTTTTGACCTTGATTACTTACATTAGAATTCGTTGAAGGAGCCTTTGTCTCCAAAGGTGTGCCACAGGAAGCAGTGCGGGCGACTCCTGCACTCCCCTTATTCTTGAGTTGAAATTCTGAGCCCCTACCGGCCGGGAGGGACCCTTTCCTTGGCACCCAAAGAAAAGATCCTTTTTGTACTGACACTGACCTATCTGAAACCTTTACCTAGGAGTGCCGCCATTCCAATACAACTTGTTGATTTACTATTTTGCCACCATAGAACACACAGACTCAGTGATATTGCAGCCGGCGGTTTTCCTGCTGACCTCACAAAGCAATGTGTCATTTTTACTGCCTCATGGAACTCATGATATTTCCACTAACGTGATTGCATCGTATAATGTCTCATTGATGATGACAATGTGAACCTTTTTTACTTTTATTTAAGTTAGAGCAAAGAGCTGACTACTGATGACATCACTAAACTTATGCTGTACGTCTGCCAGTGACATCTTAGAGTTCCAGCTTGCTGCTAATAACATAACCGAACAGTCTGCTGATGATGACAGCACAGAGCTCATCGCTTTCTTTCTGATGTCCTCACAAGTTAGGCTTCCTCACCGCTCCTGAAAGGCGGAGGATACAAATGGAAATGGTCCTTCTCCTTTTTATTCTTTGATCTATTTATTTTTCTCGTTATTATTCTGGAAACCTAATCAAGAGCCGCTCTCAAGTTCCTTAGCCCACAACCCGTCCTCAGTGGGTTTGTTCCTTAACAAATGCACCTTCAGATATAACAAGAAGCAACTTAGCCGGATCTACCCCAAGGGTACACGTGTGGATTCCTCCAACTATATGCCGCAGGTCTTCTGGAATGCCGGTTGTCAGATGGTGGCACTCAACTTCCAGTCGCTTGGTGAGTTGCTATTCTACAGACTGCGGCAGAAAAAAGTTGTTTGGTGCTATCTCTTTGTAACGTCTAGGGTGCTTTTCAACATTGTGAGATGTTTTGTTGTGTGTATGTAAATACATTTTTGCAGCATGAAATCTCTTCAAGATTCCACATGCTTTTCACCATTCCACCATCTAGTTGTTGGGTACGGAAGTGTCCTTGTTTTTCTAAAACTTTTGTTTGTTACCTTGCGGACAGTAGTTGACATAGCCAGACCCCTGTATAATGTTGACCATAATCTCACAGTGTGTATGTGCATTGTGAGATAACCACCATGTTAAAAAAAAAAAAAATCGCTGTGGGGTACAGAGGAGCACTGAAGGTAAGGTCTCCCTTCATTTTTCAATGAAGGTTGTGGAGAATTCCTCAAAGAACAGAATTAAACGGTGAGGGAATAACCAAGATCGGTGCTTGGCTCTGGAGATAGGTTTTCTGGGGATTTGTCTGAAGGAAAAACTTGCTCTGAACGACAAACACCTGGGTATGTTCTGTCTGCCTCAAGTCCATAAGTTGTAGGACTGCATTCCATGCTCGTACTTTAAACCAAAAACTCGAGTTCACAGAGATAAAATTCTTCTAGTGGATTGGGCATATACTGACATGGCTGGCTTATCCTGGATGTAAAAGCAGATAAAGGGTGCTCTGTCAATGTAGAAAATGAGTTTCTTCAGTGACGTAGAATGCTGGAGGTTCTTGGGTAACACCAAGACGTCAAAGCTCAAAACATATGAGGCTGAAAAACAACACTGTAGAGACCCTAAACCTTAAGTGTCTCATGCATGTAAAACACTTGACTTGCCTCTGGAAAAGGCATCCAAACACACGTTCAAGATGCTGAGGCACGGTCCTTCGAGCCACACAAAGTTAAGTCCTCAACACTGAAGAAACATGCATTCAAGGGAGCCCGGAGAACTTCCCATCATACCGGAAAAGAAAAGGCCACCTGTAATGATACACCAAAAGGCATCTCCTCGACGTCCGAGGACAATCTAGCGCAGAAAATAGAATGGAGTAGCGGCTCCCAGAAGGGAAATTTCCATGGTGAACCTAAGACCTACATTTTCACCGATGTCAAGAGAAAGAAGATGCCATTGGAGGCAGAGATGGAGAGTTTAATGAAAAGGAAGAACGCCTTCGAGGAAGCCATGACCCCTCTGAAGTAAACAAGAGTTGTAGGGGAAAGTAATCACAGGAGTTCAACTTGACAGAGCAGGGAGAAACACTCAAGGAAGGTCAGCACACAGACATGGGGAAAGAGGAGTACAATTTCACTGCTGACCCAAAAGACTTGGGGATCGACAACCCATAGGAAAAAATGTGGGAAAGACATTGAAGCAGACTCTCCTCAGGAAGAGATAGATTCTTATCCCTAAAGGCCTTCCCCTCCAGATGATATCTCCTCATACCATGCTGTCACAAAAAAAAGCAGCAGATACCTTCGGAGTGGATATGGAAGTGGAGCCAGAAGATGCATGTTTTCTTCTGGAAACACTAAATCCGGTTATAAAAAGAACCCGTGCCTCCCAATGCTCTACAGCATAGTAGTACAGCAGTGTAGGTAGGGCTTCCTGAAGCCAGCGATGATGAAAGCAGTCACCCAGTGCATAGAAGAAATGCAGAGCTCCCACTCAACCATAATTACATTCAGAGGCATGTTGTCGAACCAGACTCACTTATTGCGTGCACAACAAGGAATAGGGCCATGCTCCTACATCCATGGCCCCGCCAGATAAACAAAGCAAATGGATGGAGGCTATCAAAAAAAATAATGGAGAAAGGCGCTGCTATTCAATGGCAGATTGCTAACTCAAACTCATTGTTGTACTGGTTTTCCCACCAGCACTGGGAGGATAGGCAAGACCTTATGTCACATCCCCCAAAAGAATATCACAAAAGATGAAACAGTATAATAAGGGGCAGAACAATATTGACAACTCATGCCTAAAGTCAACCTTAATCGCTGCGGACACAGCAGGCAAAAAACTTGCTACAGGGATGAGTCGTGCATGGTTGTGTATCGCAGGTATTAAACTTGAGGTGCAATGCAGTATTATGGACTACGTCCTCACAAGGAATCAGCTTTCTGTACCAGTAGTGGACCAGATTCTAGAAGAGATGAAAAAATTCAATAGGAGCCCTCCAAATTTACTGGCCCACATTCAGAAGAGGAAACCCTTGAGAGCGGAGAGGCCAGTGGAAGAATAGTTTTAGAGCAAAGAGTCAGAAACAGCCATGGACTGGCCAATTTCTTTGTCCCACACAATGTCAAAAGCAACAGCTTAAGCTAATTTTTGGCCAGAGGGAACCCAAGAGGCAGAAACTCCAGACGATGTGTTTCTTGCTCATTCAATTGACTCGGACACCCCTCCACCTAGACACAGCACACCAGTATATGGGAGAATAAAGGCCTTCCTGAAAAACTGGGAGGCCCTTTCCACAGACAAGTGGTTTCTAAATGTTTGGCATGGTTACTGCATGGACTTTATACAAAAGCCACTGACAATATTGCCAAAGCACAGCCATTACAATAAATGACCAGTTACAAGTCCTACAGAAAGGGGTGCAAGAAGAGTTGTTAATGAATACAATTGAAAAGGTGCCTCAGGAAGAAATAAACTCAGTTGTGTGCTACATTTACTTCCTAGTGCCACAGCAGGACCTGACCATGCAGCCTATTATAGATCAATGCTTTGTAAAAAAAAAAAAGATCTATAAAGACACAGATATTTCAGATGACAACCTTTCAGGATGTTCTCCCTTCGCTAGACAATATGGATTTTTTAACAGTAATCTTCAAGACGCCTACTTCCACATCCCCATTCACACAGAACAGTAACTAAGGGGCCGATTAGGATGGCACCCCAGAGTAGGAGGAACCGTCCGCAGGGGCAGCGGCGGTCCCTCCGTGCAAATTAGGATGTGACCGCCACCCTGGCGGTCACATCCTGTATTTTTTTTTTATATATGTTTTTATTGATTATAACACAAGAGTAAAAATATACATATCGGGTGTCATTTGGCGGAACATATTACAGCAGTGAACAGGCAAATGAGTTGTGGAAATACACTACAGTTATAGGCATCTGAAAGATATCAATAACAGCTTAGAACTGGGGCAAAACCATACAATACAGATAACCACAAGCAAACATTATAAGAACCCGCCCACCAAGGATACAGGATATGTAGATTGGACACTCAACACCCAGATATGAGAACAAAAGGCTCAGGAGAATATGCCACATCTCTTGTGAAGAAGGGAAAAGGGGAATAGACAGGTCATAGAACAAAATAAAGGAAAAATAAGAAACCCCCCCACCCTGCACCCCTGCAGATGGCTACGACCTAACCCCACTAGCAGCGTGCCTGTCGCCCCCTAAACTACACCCCAAGGAAGGGAAAAGACGGAGGAAGAGAATTATTACAAAACGATACGGGCTCCCGGAATACCCTCCCCCCGCCAAGGCAGATATCCCCTACCGTGGCATTAAGCTATTTATAGCAGACTAATAAGCAAACCGAATGGGGAGCCACCGACAGAGAAAGGACCGTCCCGCCCGTCCCCCGGCACCACAGAGGCAGCAAATCCCGTTCGAACATAACCGTTACACCAAACCCAAACAATCAGAAGTCCATCTGGCCCTCGCTCCCACAGATACAACCCAGCAGAGCCAAAAGAAAGTCACTGTACCGAATGAAAAGAGTCAAATTAAGCCCTGGCCCTTGCGATCCATTGTACACACCCCATCCAATAGGACCAATATAAAAACCAAAGAGCCAAAGCGTTGATGAAAAAGAAGATCAAGACAGCTAGAAAGGGTCAAAAAGGTTAAGTCTCGAAGTCTATCAGATACACGAAAGTCAATCCAAAAAGTATCAATGGAGAAATCCAGAAGAGAAGGAAGAAGTAAGTCCTGTGTGGGCGATAACTTTGCCGATCTCGCTAGTCGTTCAGGGGAGCTGGTAACGTACCGCTGTAGTTGTGCGAATACAATTGGCACCAGTGTCTGAGTATGTTCGGGGTCCTCATCCCGAGGTAGATCAAGCTGCGCGGGGGTCACCGTATGTTGCAGGTCTGACATAAGGCTGGAGTCCGGTCTCAAACAAACAGTCTCGATGCTTGCAGTCAAATTGTGGAAAGCAGTCTCCATTTGCAGGCGAAGAACCCCGATGGCGGCCATTACGGTCCCCAGGGTCGGTCCACGCGTCGTCCGATCCATCTCCGCGTGAGCGATAGCAAAGCAGATCTTCAACCCCGGAGGCCGGCTACTCCGGGGAAACCAACAGGCGCGGAGTGGATGGAAGCGACTGGCGACTCACAGGAATGGCACTCTTTACACCGCTGCCGAGAGCGGGGGCCCCACCCGCGGACCCCGAGGGCTGCAACAGGGTCCCGGGACCTGGCCCCCCACCCACCGCGGCAACCACCCCTCGTCGCCGTCGTCTAGTACTCGCCGGGACCAAAGACCACCACCAGGATCGAGAATATGTTCCACTCCGATGAGACCGGACTCCGCCGGGTACCCGCGGCCGATGTTGTTCAACTGAAACATGGCTGGGTCAGTACTCTAGGCCCCGGCTCAGACACTGGAGGAGGCCCGAAAATGAAAGACGGTGTAACTTCATCAATGAAAGCGATAAAAACTCCGGGATTGCCCTCCCGGGCTCAGCAATGATTCAGACACACGGGAGTCTGGTGGGAGGTCAGGATAAAGTTCAGGATAAGTCCGCCAGCGACGGAGGTCGACGGAGCCGGGAGCTTATGCGGCCATCTTGGTTGCTTGCGTAGCTCCTCACATCCTGTATTTTTAACATCCTAATATGCCTGGCGGTGTCTGATAGACACCGCCAGCCATGTTAGAGCTTTTCCTCCGCGGTCGGAAGGTGACCGCGGCGGAAAAGCTGCGGACGGTCTTCCTGACCCCCCAGCCATCCTAATCTGGCGGGGGGGTCTTTGAAGGCTCCGCAGCGGTTTTTCCGCATCCTCCGGGCCGGCGGACACTTCCGCCGGCCCAGAGGATGCGGAAAAACCGCAATCCTAATCGGGCCCCTAAGTTTGTAATGGAATGGAAATACTAGCATTTCAACATCCTGCCACTTTGAATAAAGTCTGTGCCAAGAGTGTTTACCAAGATGCATGCTGTGCTAGCAGCACACCTCAGGAAACAGGCCATACCTGTTTACTGGTACCTAGATGATTGGTTAGTGAAAGCAAACAACTTTCGACTTTGCAGAGAGAACGAACAATGGTAGTATCACTGCTATACATACTATGGTCCACAGTAAACTGGCCTAAATTATCTCCCACTTCAGAAGCAAGGAAAATATCTCTAGGAGCAGAACTAGTCACAGAGTCACTAGCAATGGCATACCCGACTATTTAGAGTGCCCAGGCCATGCAAGCCAAAACTCCCCTCTACCAGCCGTCACAATCTGTGATTGTGAGGACGGTACTAAAACTCAGAGGGATCAAGGCTTCTCACATCCACTTTATTCCAAACACAAGACTACTCATGAGACAAGTACAGGATTGGATGAACAATTAATAGGATCAGCCAGCAGGCACGTGGGAGGATTTAGTGGTTGGAACAAAGTCAGCCAGGGACTGGCTTGGTGGTACCTAACAAATATGATCAAAGGGTGACCCTTCAAACCACTATTACCACAAGCTATAATTTCCCCGGATGTCTCAACAGTAGGTTGGGGTTCACACGTAGAAATTAAAGATAAGGGGGTTGTGGTCAGCACAAGATGCAAACAGGCACCTCAGCTTTCATGATTTGAAGAAAATCTCCCTAGCACTAAAGGCCTTTCAGACTAAGGAAGGAAACTATGTAGATACTGACAGACAACACGACAGCAGCGATTTACATCCACAAGCAAGGGGGGATAGAATTATACCCATTTTATTTATTTTGAAAGTTTTATATAGCGCGGACAAGATCCTTGCAGATATCAAAGCGCTTTACAAAGAGAAGTACATGAGGGAGCATGGTTAACAGATAAATCAATAGGTCAATTAATACAAATAGGTGGCAACTAAGCCCAACATGACATGAGTACAGAATGGTACAAATAGGTGGCTACAAAGCCAAACATGTGAGTAATAAGACAGTTCATACAAATAATCAAAAGGGTCAAACATGTAGTATATACCCATTGTCACAAGTGGTCCAAACAATTTGGAACTCAGCCATTTCGAAGGACATTTCATTATTAGCAAATCATGTCCCAGGAATGTAAAAGGTACAAGCCGGTGAGTTAAGCAGACAGGTAAGTTACATGCACAATTGGCATGTAAAGCAGTCTGTGGTAGATAAACGATTCCAATAGTAGGGAAAACCAGGGGTAGACCTATTTGCAACACCAGAAAAAACAAATTGCCTGTACATCCATACCAGCCACTACTACCCTCAGTGGTTAAAGAATGCCCACTTGATACGCTGGCATGGAATATCTCTGTTCTCTTTTCACCCCCATACCATTAGTCCCACCAGTTCTACAGAGATTCCGGAGTTCTAACATGACTGTTGATTCACTATTGCCCCAAGGCGGCCTCTTCAACCATGGTTCTCACATCTATTACAATTGTGGAAACACCAGTATGTCAAAATCTTCTTGGACAGGCACACTGACCATGCAATAAGAGAAATAGCCAAATTGGAACACCTTAATCTACCAAAGGTTACATTACATATCATTAGGGAAGCCCAGAGAATATCCACTATAATATGCTACACTTTCAAGTTTAAGAGGTATATATTATAGTGCCAAAACAAGAAAATGCAACATATACTCCATCAAGACATGGTCATAGTTGAATATCTAATACATCCTTTGAAATGTAAACATCCCTATGCTTCGAGTATACATTTATTAGCCATTGTGGTTTGCCTTAAAGAGCTATACACACATAGCATTTTTCTCACCCCCACTGATAAAAGTTTTGTGGAGGGTGCAAAGAGGTTTTTTGCTGCTAGGGAGATACCGCCTCTGCAGTGGAATCTTAACCTACTGTCAGCAGGGTTAATGAAAGTGCCCTTTGACCTTATACATAAAGCCACACTCTGACATCTTACATTGAAAACTTGTTCTTGGTGGCTATCTTGTCGCTGAGAACAATAAGCGAGATGCAGCATCTAACAGTACATGAGCCACACATCCATACACAAGAGTTAGGTCATAATAAGGACACACTCAGAATTCATGACAAATGTAATCTCGCCTTTCCACATCAACCAGACTATCACTATAACAGCCTTCTTCCAAATCCTACTGATGTGGCAGAAATTGCCCACTACATGCTCGCTCTCAGGAGGGCGGTTATGTATTACATGCAGGTGACACAGTTTCTGATAGAGCTATCTAACCACAGATTCTTCACCTTTTCAATATTCCCCCAGGTGTCAGACTGGATACAGAAAATCAGCAGGACCTCTGCATGCCAGCAAATGTTGGCAGGGGCTTAGTCTCCTTGTCGTTTCGCACTGGACATGAAATGCGTGGGCCTATATATCTGCCACCCTTGCATGCTGGCATCCGTTCCTTTCCTTCTATACCAACAGATGTGGAACTGGAGCTACACCTCGTCTCCTTGAGACCACTTCTTGACAAAAAGACATTACCAGTGTGCAAGGGAAAATGCCAACTTCAAAATCAACATGACTCAATTTTTGTAGGGTATGTCACAAACAAATGTCCGTGACTGACCTACATGTAGTCTGAGGTTGGACCATAACTCCAAGGCCTGCAGTGACTGTTCTTAAATGCATCCCAAGGCTGTTTGATACCAGGCATCAAAACTGTTTAGACTCTGAGGCACAATAGGTTGAAGTCCAAGGGCAGGTTCTCATCCCGCTCCCGAGTCCGTTGCTGGACCTGGATTGGTTAAGTCTCCCGGCTCTGCCACAAAATAAAACACCTCCTGTATTGTTATGCGAAGGGTGTAGGAGGGTCTTGATCTTCCACTTCATACTCAGGAAGTCAAAACCAATGTCTTAACAGGTGTTTCAGCCTTTCCAAACAATTTCTGAGCTCCTCTTTCCATTCATTGAGGTTCTTACTCACACCCTCTTGGAGATCGATTCCAAACCTTGCTCAGTCCCACCTGTTAATCAGCAGATCACGGGTGTCCTCGCCCTGCCGGGTGACCCTGGCTTACTATCCAAGCACTAGCGCCTTGACGACTTTATCATTTGTTCCTGCTCTATAAGTTGGTCATTCATTCATTCAGCACTGCACTCCTGAGAGCCGTGTGGTGCAGGCTTCAGCCAACAAGGTGAACCTAAACTTGTTCCCCATACTCCCTCTGACAGGAAATTGGAGTAGATAGAATCTTTTTATAAGCAGCTCTTTTAGATGCCAGGCTCTATCTTTGGTGAATGCTAGGTGCTTCTTAGGTTACTGCTTCAACACCTTGTGGAACTCAGTGGCCCAGGTACTGCCCCTAGCCCGTGCCATACTTTCTTAGGATATAAGATGGTCATGAAGCAACCAAGGTCACCATTCATTGTGGGCGGGGCAGCATAGATTCCCTTGGTTGTGCTATTGCACTAGTGTGGTCCTTCGCATGCTGGCCTGGTTGTGATCCACTGGCAAGTGGAGATCCATATAGGCCAGTCTTATCGATACTCCATTTGATGATTCCTGGCTTTTTGAGGATAAAGCAGATGCAGTACTTAGCACTTCAAAGAAAGCATTGCCACAGTGCGCTCCCTGGATCCCTCTGCTCCTATCATTAATTTCACTCCCTCCGTGGCTACAGTAGGGTATTCCGGTATCGCCAACAACCTCAGCCAGTACCGCGATCTCACCAGCCTGTTGGTGGTCACAGCAGGGGGTACACAGGAGAGGGCAACAGGGTCAATGAACAGTCCAGACTTATGCCCCCCAGCAGCGCACCACCTAAGCCTCTTTAGCAGGACTTAGATGATGCACAGCCACCCTTTTGGAGGCAGGATCCATAATTTGCTGTCAGATTGGCAGGTAATAGCTTCAGACAAGTGGGTTCTCCAAGTTGTTCAGCGTAGTTATGCCTTACCATTTCTTGAAACCCTGCTGCACCTTTCACCATCCTCAGACTGGCTGATGGAGAATCATCTGTTTCTCCTAAGGCTGTAAGTGCAGGCACATTTGGCCAAAGGAGCCATAGAGAAGGTACCGGCCCCAGAAGTTGGTTGTTTATGCTCTTTCTGTTACTTCCGGACCATTTTCTAACTTTGCTGTATCAGTGACTGTCTGCAGATATCCAAGTGCAGAATGCTCCCCTAATCCAAGTCTTGTTTGCTGTGAACCCCGGAGACTGGAATGTAGCATTGACCTGCAAGATGCTTGTTTCCATATCCCTCTTCTGCAGACCCACAGCGTTACCTGCTGTTCACTGGTGGCAGCACATCTTTGATGGTTGTGGGTGCCGTCTTCCCCTACCCTGATGACTGGCTGTTGAAGGCAGGCTCGCTCTAGTTAGTCATCACCCACCTCCAGACTATGGTGAACCTCCTGACATCTTTAAGGTTTACTATCAATGTGCCGAAGTCACACCTGACTCCTTTGTAACTCTCTCCTTCATCTGGGCTTTTCGGGCATGGTGTAGTTTCACACGTACACCCCCAGAGAGGAGAGTCTAGAACATTCAGACTATGATCCTGATTTTTCAACCCCTGTCCTGTATCTTCGTGAGAATGACTCTGAGGCTGCTGGGGCTTATGGCCTTGTGCATCTTGCTGGTTAAGCAAAGCACTGCAGATGGCATATGTAGGTTGTGCAGTGGGATCTGAAGTCCTAGTTGGGCCAGCACCAGCAGAATCTTTCTCACCTTGTCCAGATTTCAGAGGAGACTGGAAAAGATCTGCAGTGGTAGCTGCAGGACCACACTTGGGTCTGTGACTGAATCCTCTCCTTACCCCACCCAGAGCTCACAGTCTTGACCAATGCATTGCTTCTGCGTTGTGGAGGTTCTCGGGAGAGGTGAAGACGAGCAGCGTCTGGTTTCCAGCAGAGGCCTGGCTCCATAACAACCTTTTGGAGTTGAGACCCATCCCCTTGGCGTGGAAGACATTCCTGCCCTCCATTAAAAGGAAGCTGGTGCAGGTCCTCACGGCCCACCGACATTTGGTATGGAACAAGCACGAAGGGGTGGGGTTATGGACCCTGTGCTAGGAGGCTTTGCATTTTTGTACCTGGCTGTCCTGCTAAGGAATCTTTCTCGTGTCGCACCACCTGGAGGGTTCCCAAAACTGACAAATTAATCCATCAATGCCTTGTTGATAGTGAATGATACCTACATATGAAACTTAGGGCTCTTGTACACCTTACCACCGATACCTCTCCTGCCCCTATTTCTGAGGAATATTTTGACAGACTGGGCTCAAGTCACCCCAGACATCTCCGAAAGGGCACTGAAAGTAGGGTATCATGAACTCCTGTGCATGAGTATTTGTCCTCCATTCAGGCAGCCTCTTCAGGATGATTTTCTGTTGCAGCAGCATGGCTGGCTTCTGCATCCGAACCTCCGCAACCTACAACTCCATGGTTGGAGATTGAGTGACAACAGTTGAGTGCTTTCAAACTTCTTCCAGAAGATGTTGATATCATCTTGGCAGCCAGGTATCGCTTGACCAAATATATGTTTGGCTGTTATTGGGACACGTTTTTGATCAGGTGAGCTTCTAAACAGGTCGACCCAGTTCATACCAAGCTGTCTGAAGTTTTGTTGTTTGTTGACCCTAGCCCAGCAAGGCCTTTCTTGGGCACCATTAACGGGTACTTGTTAGCTCTTTCAGCATTTTTACGGTTGTTGGACCAGCTCTCATCATTCAAATCACTAATTGTCATGCTTTTCCTCAAGGGGTTACAATATATGTTTCCCACCTTCTATGTTTATTTTGCCTCAGTGGGAGTTAAGTTTTCTCCTCACATTTCTCATGGGTGCACTCTCTGAACCTCTCCACAGTTGCTGTTCTTGGCATGTTACCCTCAAAACAGTCATCTTGTCTCCATAACATCAGCGCAACAGGTGAGCGAGTTACTGGCTCTTGTCTGTTAACCCACCCTACACAACATTTTACTCGGACATGCTGGTTCTACGTGCTAGAGCCTCCTTCCTTCGTTAGGTAGTGACTCCTTTTCATGTTGACCAGAGCATCACTGTTCTGGCTTTTTTTGCTTCACCTCACCCCTCTAAGGAGGTGAAGAGACTTCACTGGCTTGACCCGAAAAGAATTCTCAGCTTCTACTTTGATCGTACCAAAATATGTGGATGATCAGCTGTTTATTGGATTCTCTGGAGCAAAGAAAGCCAAGGCTGTGCAGAAAACGATCATCTCACGCTGGATAGTACTCTGCATTAACAACTGCAGTGCACTCACCCAAAAGCAGCTCCCTGAGGGTTTGTGAGCTCATTCTACCAGAGCCAAAGCTGCTACCACTTCTTTGGTATGGACGGTGACTGTTCTGAACATTTGTCAGGTTTCTAGGTGGACATCACGTAATACATTCACATGGCACTATGGTTTTGCAAGCCCGGCCTGCCGGAAAGGGCACTTTTCCTGTTCAACCCTTCAGGACTTTTTGGTTGTTAGTTCACAGACCCACCTCCTGGACAGGACTGCTCTGGTGTCTATTCAAAAGGTGAGGAATATGCAGTTAGAAGTTTCTATCAGAAGAAACACGTTATTTACCTTCTGTTAATTTATGGTAAAGGGTCTAACTAGCTGCAGATTCCTCACCTACCCTCCTGCTTCACTGTAAGATTCCAACGTAAAGATATGCTCACTGGTTACAATTGGTCTGATTTTGGCTCTGCGTTTGTGGCAAGGACGGTTCAGAAAGCAACTGATAACAAGTTTGCATGAGTGATGCCTATATATGCCTGCACATGCCACATCTGGTGCAAAATTATATTGATGCGTAGCCGCCGGCTTGCAGGTGTACTGCTGAAGATTTTCTAGATCCAGTCCAACGCCGCGGGGAATATTCAAAAGGTGAGGAATCTGCGGTTAGATAGTCTCTTCAAGAAAGAGCATTACCGAAGGTTACTTGCTCCTCAGAAAACCACACCAGTTCTTCGTGGGCCATATAGCTTAGGCTCTAGGGATAGCAGTTTAAAACAAATACCATTGGTAGATGTGCAACACAGCCTATTCAGCTGTGTTGCACATTAGCACACCAATGTTGCTCGCCAAACCAGGGTCCCTGTCTACCAGGAAGAAGGGGGCAACTATGGCCTTTATGGCAAACTTCTCTATGCAAGAAATATGCAAGGCAGCGACATCGACCTCAGACCATATTTTCACAAGGCTTTACTGCATTGATTTTCAATCATGCAGGGAGGATGAAGTTGGACAAGTTGTATTCAGAAATATTTTTGCTTTCACTCCCTGCACTTCTGCCCACCACCACAAGGCAGGTAATACTGCTAAATAATCTGAGCAAAGCATGTGAATCTAGAAGAGAATTTGTGTTGTAAAAGAAACCAATTACCTTTAATTATGGTTTTGCAGCTTGAAACTCTTCTAGATTCTCATTTGACTCTCTTACTTCTCCATTGCAGGAGCTTAGCGGAAGGTAAAAATCTCTTTTTTCTCTATGTCGACATAGACTTTTCCAGACCTAACCACTAGATGGCGAAATTGTGGATAACCTGCAAATCTAAAAGCGTTTCAAACTGCAAAACCATAATTACAGGTAACTGGTTTCTTTCATCTTTGTACCTACCTTACAAGTTTTGGTTGAGCTTATGCTTTTGTGCTGGTGATCACCAGCTGTTGTTTATGCCGCATGCCTATTTGATGCCACTCTGTGAGTGACCGTGTCTTCTAATGCAGATCTCCCAATGCAGTTAAATATGGGGATCTTTGAGTACAATCGGCGCTGCGGCTACCTCCTGAAGCCAGAGTTCATGCGGCGAATGGACAAAACCTTTGACCTTTTCACTGAAGACATTGTGGATGGAATCGTGGCCAACACAGTGAAAATCAAGGTAACATGCTGTTGGAGAGGAAGAATACATGAGGGCAGGAGTGTAGTCTCAAGAAGCCAAAATGTGTATTTGCATAGTGTTTAAATCAAATTCAGAGTCCCCACAAAATCTTTACAAATATTGGGATGTTGAGCTAGTTGCATGTATTGGATGGGTTAGAGAAAGACAACAGGAATGTGTTGAGCCACTGCAATCCAGTGGAAGTATTCTGAAGATCCCTCACTTCTGCCTGGTGCCGGAGGCCAGAGAAAGGCAGATGCTATAGGATGACAAGCATTATAAAGCATCTTCATCAAATATTTAAAATATTTTTTTGATAGACCTAGAAAAACACCCAACTGCTAGGTTCGTATCTCAACACCACACTAATGGGACAAGTCATTTATTATGAATTACCTTGATTTTTTCTAAGGAGTTGATTTGTCTAAAATATCTACTTGACTATTAACTCTCAATCACAGAAGTACCTGTGCAAGCCACAAATTACAAATTATAAATGTACCTTTACTACTTCAGAATTAGTTATCCCGTCCTCTCAGTAAATTCCTTAAGAACTAGGAATGGCAAGCCATTTGCTGCAGGATACCAGTTTTCTTGTTGTAAGACCTGTTTCATTGCAACTCTTTCATTTCTGAAGTGTTCAGAAGGTAAACCGACATCTCTATATTTCAATAACACACAGTGAGGTAGATTCTGCAGCATCTCACTGAGGGCCCCAGATCTAAAATATCCCTCCTCTGTCGGTGTTTTGGATTCTGAGCGTGCAGTGAGATTAGATTGTGCTGGGTTGTACATTTTGTCACCACTGTCTTTGTCTTTCTGACCGCTCATCTGCACTCACCTGTAGCTCATTCTCTAAGCAATTGTTTAGATTCTTGCGATTGCTGAAATAAATTAAAAAAGCGCCTAATATAAATATTTGTGAACATGTCAAGTAAGACCATACTTTTTTTTAAGCAAGCATTTCTTTATGTGTAGAAAATTGTTAACTAAATCAATCAGCGAACCAAAAAGTGCCTTACCATTTTTGGGATTTAGTTCTTATATGCAAACACAGGTCAAAAGCAGAGAGATAGATTCTTTTGGATTTGTGAGTTGTGAAAATGTATCTCAGATCTACTCATTCTTTTGTGCAGCATTGCTGAATGGTTCAATGAAAAAACGTAACCTCTTGCCAACTGAAAAAGTTCAAATGTTGTTAAAAGCAATAAGCTGTGAGTCAAGATCACTGGCCATTCTAACGCCTAAAGTCTATACAAATACAACATGAGGCAACCACCCCTTTAAGATGAGATGGTAAAAAAGATATTTTGTTCGATTAACATGTAAAGCTATAGTCAGTTATAATATGACATTGAAATGAAATCAGGAGAATAGTAAATGTTTGTGCAAGGGGCACCAACCAGCACAGCTTTTGTTTCCCTCTCAGCACAGAGGCACTGAAAAGCCAAACTCAGTGTAAAAAATCACCACTACGTAGGACACGAGGCCCTGAGGCCATTGTAACCAGGCAGATGACCGGAGCAGTACGAATTGACAGATTCATTCGAAAGAGTAATACTATCCCCATGGCACGATTGGTCCTGTGGCCGGTTTAATTAAATTGAAGAATCTGCTCCATCACTACTACTCTAAGTGGGGGTCATGTACTTCTGCCATATACCACGATTGAGCAACCTATGATTAAGACCGTTTGTCATCCCACCAGTTCGTCTCTCATATAGGGCACCCGACCGGGTCCGCGTGTGAGTATTCCCTTTTCCTCTCTCACTTTACCGGTGTCTCACTTATTTCACGGTCTCACGAGGCTGAACAATCGCCATCAGATTATCCCCAGATCCCTTGGTCCTGAAGAGACACTGCACTGTAAAAGGTTCAAAACGCCGTAGACTGTATGTAAAAGTGAACCAGTTTAACAGCTCTGACTATTGTACACAGAAACTGGAATAATTACTAAGTTCATCTTTGGTCGCCTTTTTAAAAAATTGCGGAAACCAAGCTGTACACGTTACATGTTTTTCACTGTTTGTTTTATGGTTCCATTTCACTTGGGGACACAAAAGCACTATTGTTTTTTCTTGGTCTGTGTATATATTATTCTGAATTTTACAAATCTGATTAAAATAATTAATGTGAACATAAAGTCTGTAAGGCCTTCTTTCTTTCTGACATCACCTCAACCCGTTTTTGTGATTGCAATTTTGCATTTGATTATTATTATAGATTAGCCTAACTTTCCGCTGGAATCATTGTTTCTGTTACACAAGGCTCTGAGAGGCCACACTCTGAGCCAAATCGATGCTAAAAGCTCCTCCGCAACTGGCATTGAAACTGGCACCCACGCCTCCTTTGACACCAAAGTCGACCAGTAAAGTAACCATCTTTGAAAAACTCTCCAAAGTCCTGTATAGAAAGCATAAAAAGCTCTTCATACACTTGGATATGGGAAGGTCCTTGCCAACCCTCCAGCTCCAGGACTCCTCTGGATCTGCCTTCTAGGGACAACCAGATGTCATCCCTCTCACCTCATCAAGTCCTAAAAAGGTCAAGGATTTAGCTGCATCTCTATACAATACCTACCACCTACAGTTCCCCCTCCATCATCATTACTACCCTACACTCTACTCCACCGTAGCTGCATGACATTGACTCAGAACAAGGCAGCACCTACTATCCTCAGAACCGCTTGTCGTGTAGTTCCTAAAGTACCCATGCAGGACCTGCGCATTTGGATAACATAAACTGTGGGATTGGTGCAGACCGGTTCCGTACATACCACCGAGAAATGTTAGCCTGTTTGCATACAAGCTAAGAACTTCTTGGCTGGTTATTAAGTGCTCGCTGTACTCCATATAAGTGATTGACCAAACTACCGCCCTTGCCTAATACCCTAGATGTTAAAGATTGCTTTAAGTCCCGTTTTTTTCTCTCCACGATCAAATTTCCCTCAGGATGGTAAGGAGAGGAGTACTGCAATGCTACACCCATACTTTCCATGACCTCTTTGTAAGCCCGACAGCTAAACGTCGCGCCACAGTCAGAATGTACCGTGCCAACTGCGTATGTCCCTATAAAGACTCGCAAATCTTTTATAACGGTTCAAGCGTCAGCCGAGCGCTGAGGCCAAACCATAGGCATCTGGAGCATGAATCCACTGCAACCATGATATATTTTTTTAGCCCCATCAGATTGTAAGGCGCCGCAGTGGTTCAAGTACACACGTGCGAGAGGTTAGTCTGATTTTAACAATGGTGTCTGTGCCGGGCGTGATATGGTGGACCCCTTCATCTGCTGGTAGATGTCACATTTCAAGACATAGTCCTTAGTTGTTTTTGTTAGTCCTGGCCACCAATAGCGCTGTTTCCATAAAGAAATAGTCGCTGTAACGCCTGTGTGCGCAGAGCCCAAACCCTTGTGTGCAGCTAGTATTAAACCTTGCCTATGATCCATATTTGGTATTACTCTATCCCCCACTCCAGGAATCTGAGCATATGGAATGTTTTGTGCATCTAACTTGTAGGAGTACTTGAGTGGAAACGTTTTAGGTACTGCTGAGCTGCCCTTGTGTGAAGCAATGACAGCCACCATAATATCACCGTCTATTCTTGTTTTAGAACAAGTGATTGCAGCTACGGAAGCTGTGCGTACAGCCCCCTTTGCGGCTTCATCTGCCAATGAATTCCCTTCAACGGGAACGCCATCACGCTGATGACTCCGTGTATGGATCACGTGAGCCCTTGGTAGTTAGTTTTTCACCTCTACTATCTGTTCACATAGCATTTTGTGCTTAATTGTGCCACCTTTCGCATCTTTAAACGTGTTTAGTTCCCAATGATGTAAGTACTCATTGTACGACTGTACACAGTAAAAGGAATCGCACACGATTAGTGTGGGGAATTCATGATCCGTATTTACAAGTGCCAGTATCAGTGCTTTTAGTTCTGCCAATTGAGCCGTGTATTCTCCTAGAGATTGCGTTTTAGTGCAACTTGGATGGAACTTTCCATCCTGCATGCGACCTTGAATGATAGCACATGCCGCGCAGTATTGTTGCTTACTCCCTGTAGCCGGTTGAGCAGATCCGTCAGTGTAAATAATATATTCATACTGATCTAGAGGCAAGAGTTCATTTGGTAGAGGATATTCTTTTTCGTATTGCAGAAATGATTCTGTTTTTAGACTTGGATCAAATCTGTATTCAACGTCTGTTGCAATAAGAGAATTAGCCCATTTGATCCATCTCTGATGTAAAGCTTTTGCATTTGGAATGCTTGCCTTTGTAACAGTTTCTAAAGCCGGTACCGGGGTTAGGACCATTATGCTTTTCACATGAGCCAGTGCTCTTTCTCTTGCTACAGTGGTCTGAACTGCTGTCAGGATTTTTTCTATTGAAGTGAAATGCATTCCTGTGTTTGTGTACAGGTGTGATTTGTATGCAATTGGTACTGTTTCGCCTTCATTGAAGGTTAAGTAAGTGTACCCGCATTGACCCGCTATAACGTGGATCACCAAGTTGCATACGTTTATGCATGTCTAAGTGTTTGGAAGTCATGTCTTCTTGTAATGAACATAGGATATTGGAATGTTCCTGTGTCCAATGTTTGACTGAAAAGTCAGGTTTTATTAAGTCATACAAAGGTTTTACTCTTTCTGCGTAATCCAAAATGTATGTTCTGCCGAAATTTTGGAATCCCAGTATTGATTGTACATTTTTTAATGTTTTTGGATGTTGGAGTTAGTTGCCAGGTTTTTCCCTTCACTTGAAAGCTCGTATCCTAAAAACAGGACTCTGAGGTGGGCTATTTTTGATTTTTTTTAAGTTACATTTGTATCCCTCAGAGGCGAATCCAATAATAATGGTGCTCACTCTGGTCAAGTGCCTCATTAAGTCATCGTCCGTCAAATAAATATCATCCACATAGGACAATGCTTCATCATCAAAATTTTGGAGTAACTCAGTTACTCTTGCTGAGAATACCCCGGGCTATTCTTATACCCTTGGGGGAGTCGGCAAAATTGCAGCTGGGACACTAACGCTGAGAATGCGGTCAAATACCTTCTTTCAGGTGCTATATTTTGGCAGAAAAATCCGATTGGGAGATCAAGCATTGTTTTGTATTTTTTCTGCACAATGTTATTCATCCATGCACACTGTGTGCATTTTGGACAGTGAATGTCTTTGTGCAAGTGTTTAAATGTCTGAAATCTAAAACTAGACAATATGAATTATCTGGTTTTGATAGGGGCAATAAAGGATTGTTCATTGGTGAGGTGCAATTTTCGATCACCCCTTTTTATTCAAGTGGATCTAAGATCCTCCTGACCTGTTTTTTAGCTTCTTGCTTTATAGGGTATTGCTTCTCAGCATTTGGTGAAACTTTTAACGGGATCACATGGTGGGTTGAGTCCTCATCTCACCCTGCATGATTTTGCTATAATGCTAGAGCTAGGGCTACAGCCAACTCCAGTGCATATGCATGTTTAAGATGTTTGGGAACAAGGTCGTAGAATGCTAGAAAAATTACGTTTCCCCCCTAGGGCACTCCATAACAAATGTTGGCGGCCAATCTTGTTCTGCTAATAGGATGTCATAACTAGATGACCGATTTTTCCAAAAGAGGCCCTTAACTTTCCTGGGCTTGTCCCCCTCCATTTGGAGTGTTCTCTTGTGTAACCTATGTGGAACGCTCACCCTTGTGTCTGGTGTTTCCACCGTGATGTAATCATTCAAGTCCACTGTCACCAGAAATTCCTTCAGATTCTGGCGAGCTATTGTTACTTCTGTCTAGCATCGTCAGAGCCCATTCCCCGTTTAGAAGCTGCTTCCTCAGTATTCTGAGCATGTCTCATCTTCAGGCCTGCAAATTTCTTTTTCTTAAATTGAGGTTTTGATTTTGGCTTGTCTTCATTTTTGGAAGTATAGTCTTGAGCATGCTGCTTGTCTCTGGACTTTGTACGCTCTTCTCTGTGTTCTGACCATCCTTCTCTCTCGAAAGTTTTCGTTGAGCCCTGAAAGGAACGAGAGGAATGTCTATCAGTATCCTGATACCTGTCAGGTTTCCTAATATTATCCCTATTCCTGAGATTATACCTCTCTCTTTTCAGAGAGCTCCTGTGGAGGAGACCTACCTCAGGATTGAGATCTTTTTTCTGTATAGTTTGATTGTTTTTTACTATCCCACTTCTTTTTAGAAGAAGAAGAAGCAGTTGTCCGCTTAGAAGTGTCCTTTTCAGGACTGCCCATCAGTTGTGGTTTTAAAGCTTTCCCGTCCAAACTGTCTCTGGCTAATTCTGCGTATGCAGCTTCAATTATTTTGGGTAGTTTGTGTTGTTGATCTAATGGATCGCACTCCCTTAGGCATTGGCGGAATGCCACTGACTCTGCTTTCCCTTTAATATTAGCCAGTATTATGGCTGATACCTGTTCGTTGTTATTTAATAACTTCATCCCTAGGTTCAGAGCAGGCTCTGCTCTGTACTCATTCTGTATTTGTTTTAATACATCAGGTATCACCGTTCATGAAGGAATACCATGGTTCCTGGTATATATGGCAGCAAAGACTGTACCCCAAGTGGTACAATCCTCGAACTATAGTGTTATCCCCATGGGCAAGCAGATTGTTAACATTCTGTGTTTTTCAAATGTGGTAGTAGTTGTAAATACAGCCTCAAGCGGAGTTATTTTCTGAGCTACCCAGAATGGTATTTGTTCACATTTCGTGGGCATTTTGCCCATTACTGCGTGTAATGTTTTTGGAGTTATTTTAGTTGGGGAACCCTAGGATTGAGTACCATTAGTTCCAACTGTTGTTGGTTGGACTGTGAAATTCCTCATGACGTATTGAGTCAAGTTTCTGTAGATTCTAATTAGATCTTTGTGTTGTGTGAGTAAGTCTGGTTGTGGCATTGTATCAATGTCAGAATGTGGTGTGTAGCCTGCTAGTACAGGCCATGTTGCCCAGTCTCCTCCGAGAGGGCCTAATCTTACTCTGTTTCTTAAGTGGAGTAGGGCACCTTTAAACCAGTAAAAATGTTCCTGGTACCAGCAGCCAATAAATAGGATATTTTACCTACTCAGCTGTGGCAGAGTTTGTGCCCACCCACTCCAGACGTCTCTGGTGTTTGTGAGTAGGGGTCTCTGAGAATAAGCACGACTGAACTGCTCAGATTCTACTGTTAAATAAGTGCCATACCAACGTTGGTGGCGCCATGTCGTGTAGTTCCTAAAGTACCCATGCAGGACCTGCGCAATTGGATAACATAAACTGTGGGATTGGTGGTTCCATACACCCCCACCGAGAAATGTTAGCCTGTTTGCATATAAGCTAGTTTATAGTGCCACTAGTGTCTCCTCTTATCAGGGAGAGATTAGTTTCTGGCAGCCTCAGAACATGACAATCCTGATTCCCTCAAGATCGTGGAAACGATGTACTACTTTTCGCTCAGTCACTCGTGCACATTTAGTTTATCTCAGAGATACACAGAATAAACAGTCTGGGTGTTTCAATCAAGGTTTATTGAACAGTTGTTATTGTGTAGAATATATGAGCTGTAAAAACCATTAGACAGTAGAAGAGATATATGATTAGCAATACTACGAATATAAACGGATAGTACAGCTCTACCATTGTGCAATTAGCATGAATAAATACATGATTATAAAATGCATGATAAAAGTGTGCGTTCTCCTACGATGCCTGTCTAGATGTACCTAAGTGAACCTAGCATATGAGAAGGTGTGAAAGCCAAGAATCCCTCTAGGATTTAGTCGATCTCCATTACCTTAAGTGTGAGGAATGTCGGAGCCCTTCTTGGTCTCGAGTTGGACACCCCGCAAGGGATGTTCAGACCACTGTCTGCTCGAGCGTCTGCATGCAGGAGCCTCAGCATCTCTGGTCAGTGTGTATGCCTGGAAGTCTCGGTTCCCTCTAACTACTGCTAGCAAGAGGTGCTGTATTTATACAGAAAAGTATATAGAGTCCCTTTGTCCCTTGTTCTTGTGTTAGCCATTGTTGGGTATGAGGATGATGAGTGTGATGAACCTTGTGCATAGATATTAGGAAGGTGGTGTATAGTCCCTGAAGGGTTTCCAAGTAGCCTTATGAATATTCATTCATACTGTGTCACTCTAAAGATAAAGTCATAGAACACTATTGTTCAGGGAAACCCTCCTTCGGCACCCAGGCCTAGAACTAGGTAAAAGGTTCAGTCCATAAAAGGCGTTCAATCCTTAAAAGGCTTGTTACTGTTTAATGTAGGGGAGAGGATGTAGGTGAAGTGGTATGATGTTACCTGGGCCTATATTAGGTTACCTATATGAAACAGAACACCCTATCAAGAGTCCTTGAGACCCCGAGAGGGAGATGATCCCTGGCAGGTGTGGTAGACCCCAAAATGACCCAGATTTAGAGCCCTGTCCTGCCAAGTAATCCTGATGATACTACTGCATACCATGCAATAATACAATGGGCTGCCCAACATCATCAGGTAAAACTACCCACCCAGAAGGACGAGGATGACTTCCTAGTTGAAATCGATCAAAAATAGAGTGCGCGGTCGATTACTTCCACACATTCAAGGAGATGCTTGGGTCACCCACCAACAACTTTAAGTAGCCAAAGAAAGTCAGGTTGTGACCTGTGTAAATAAAAATAAAAGCTTGCACAAAATGATCCAGCTAATATTTGTGGACAAATTGTCTCTGACTCTTAGTTGTGCACGCTATCGATAAAAGAGCCTGCATACAGGCCATAGGAGATGCCCTTCCACCATAAGGACTCTAAGCGAATCAATGCTGCACGAAAGAGGGCTGCGCTTGGGGCAGATACATACTAGCGTGTTGCCTGTTTGATGGGCTTCCTCTCCAATTATGACGAGAGGAGATGGTGGAGCTGGCAAAGCACCTACCAGGAACTCACCGTAAAAGGAGACAAGAGTTCTTTCCAGGGGCAAAGACCATCAGCAATGCCAATATTGGAAGGGCCCTCAACACAGCGGATACCACCACAGGGGGTGTTAATACCAGCATCCTCCTCCATAGGAATTACTGACTGGGTTTAGCCCGAGGTGCAACAGTATATCTCAAACACTCCTTTTGAATGACGAGCATCTGTTAATCTACCAGG
Organism: Lissotriton helveticus; assembly: GCF_964261635.1. Taxonomy (NCBI): domain Eukaryota; kingdom Metazoa; phylum Chordata; class Amphibia; order Caudata; family Salamandridae; genus Lissotriton; species Lissotriton helveticus. The sequence goes on from NC_136070.1 coordinate 648,912,910, forward strand.
CCAACAAGATGCTGAAAGAAAACCTGCATGTCTTGGAGCTATGGGGCATTTTGTGGAGAGAAAGGTGCTGTGTCTCACATACTTCCTATAATTTGGATACAAATATCTGTGCTTAGTAAAGGCCCTCACGTCCACTCCTCCATCTGGCAATTGATTCATTTATTGCAGAGAAAGAGCAGATAATATGCAAAGTTTGAAATAGGCAATACTAAGAGACATTTTCATATCTTGGGAACTAAATTATGATCCATGATTAGGGATTTCTTGTGTGCCTCTAGGCCCTCTCGTTCGTTCCCCAGTCTGGGAATTGGTACATTAATTTAAGAGGAAAGGCAGATAATATGCAAGGATTTAAATAGGCAATACAAAGAGTCACAAGTTCATATCGTAGGTACTAAATAGTGATCCCTGATGAGGGATTTCCTGTGTGGCCTCTGGTGACCTAATTCACCTTTGGTTTTAGGATATTTTTCTAAAAAAAAAAGGTACCTACTTAAATTGCCTAATCCTTGCAAGGTTTGGAAGATGTGTGGACGAGGAATATTTTTCTTCAGTGATTTCATGGGGTGTCTTATTACGATGAAATACAATTTAATTACTGAAAAGTATTGAGAATTGTGGAACACCCATCCTGATTATGATAATCCCTTGTGCTCTTCTCAGATTATTTCCGGCCAGTTCCTCTCTGATAAGAAGATTGGCATTTATGTTGAGGTGGATATGTTTGGGCTACCAATTGACACCAAACGCAAGTACCGTACCAAGACATCGCAAGGGAACTCCTTTAACCCTGTCTGGGATGAGGAGTGCTTTGTCTTTCAGAAGGTAATGCACCATAAAAAATGGAATTTCTCTGTAACATCTAATACTCAATCAGTCCAGGATAGTTCTTATTATCTTATTCCTTCTCTCCCATTGTACTGTGCTAGTTTTCTCGCTTGTTTCTTCTATTTCTGACACTTTCACTCCCTTCTCTAATCTCTCTGCCCCTATCCTACTAGATGGTTCTTCTTTCTTTCACTCTTACGATCTCTCTTTTAGTTTTTTTGTTTCTCTGCATTGTCTCCTTTTTCTCAGTTCTAGACCTCAACCTCTGCATGATTGATGCTTTTCTTTGTGGGGCATCATACCCCTTCTGTCTGTCTTCCTGTCAAATTGTGGACTCTTTGTGGTGGTTAGCAGACTCCAACACCATCTCTGTCTTTTATTGTCTCTTTCTACAAGTAGGGCCCCCCTTGCCCTGCCTTAATCATCTGTCATATTTTTTCCATTCCCCATGTGAAGCCCGTGACCTGATCTTCTTTGTCCTGCTCATTCTCCAGGTAGTGCTACCGACGCTGGCCTCACTCCGTATTGGAGTCTTTGAAGAAAGTGGGAAATTTGTGGGTCATCGCATCCTGCCAGTGTCCGCTATCAGACCAGGTAAAGGGAAGCGAGTCAATGCTTTGGATCAAGTACGATGGTGTTAGTGATAGTAGTTGGTACTCACTTTAGAGCAGCTTTCTCCAACTGGTAGCTCATGAGATACTAGTAGCTCTCTAGCTGCCTGTGAGTAGCTCTCCTCTGTTTAGCCCAGCATACTAAATTATAAGGTTTTGCTTGGTTGAATTAATATACATATACCAACACTGAAAAGTTTTTATTCAAGATAAAACTGGTGTATTTTCAGAGCCTATCATTTCCCAAAAATATTTAAAACTGATAAATGATAATCCTGCGCATTGGGAGATTTACTATTAATATTATTACCTTGGCGCCAGGGGCATTGCAGATGTGGCTGTTATGTATTACCCTTGTAGTGGCTTTCAAAATTGACAACACCTTTTTTCCATTACTGATTGTAATCCTGCTCTGAGGTGATCACAACTGGTAATCTTGCATAGGGTGCCCACTAATATGTTTTCTGGTGTGAATGTCCCCAATAATATTAGTAGCACGGAATGATTTTTATTGAACAAATGTAGCTCTTTCTACTGAAAAGATTGGAGACCCCTGCTTTAGAGCAAGATCGTGATTGCCTGGGCCATCACGTTCCGAGTGACATTAAAATGAAAGCAAATTGAAGACTGGTTGTGGATAGTCTCATTATCACCCTAGATCTTTTTGAGGTAGTTGGTAAGAACAAAGGCTTTCTAGATGTCCCCTGATATATTTGGAAACAGTAATATTTTGCTTTTCTGATGGATACACTTTACTTCGTATTCTCGCCTTTAGAATATTCTCAGGCACCAGACTGAATCTGAATGTTTTCAGTTGCAGTTCTTCCACACACTGCTAGGTGGCGCTAGGTGACTTTGCGTTTGCTACATTCCCTCAAGAAGTAAGAAAGCGGTGCTCCAAATTAGTGCCACCCTTGTGTGTTGACTTCTTTTCTTTCTGCACCTTTGAACACAAAACACGCTCTGCTCCCTTTTCATTGGTACTGACACTTTTTTTAATTGGAATTCTGTGTGCAAGGGAACAGTATTCCCACCTAAAACTACAAGGTTAAAAACCATCCCATGACTGTTTAAAACAGATGTTGGTAATGGACCTGCCAGAGAGTTGACTTTGGTGTTTGGACTCCAGACTTTTTAAAAAATATATATTTTTATTTGCGTTTTCAACCAACAAAAAAACAGCTGGCAAGTCACAAGTGAATACCCACATACCTGGCTCCCTCCCACCCTCCCATCCAAAATGACAGCATCATAATTATCAGCACCACGAGATCCCAGCACCGCCTGTAGGACATCCTCCCACCGTGCTCTCCGCGTCCTGCAACTCTCCCTGGGCCCAGGCCCATAATCCTCCGGCCCATCATCCAGAAACGTAGCCCCGCTCAGTGGGACCCTCAGTGTGTCAGTCCAGCCCCAGACCCCCATCCAGACCATGGTACCTTCGCCATTTTCCCCAAACTCTTCGAAATTTCCGGGGACAGCCTCTTGCTGCATAAGTGACCCTTTCCGCCGCCATATACAAGTCCAGCCCCTTTCTCCATTCCCCCAATTGAGGAGGCGAAGGTACCCCCCACGCCCTGGCTACATCCCTTTTCGCCACCTCCAGGGCCAGTAGTGCAAAAATAAGGTGTGGGCAGTTCAGGTCTACATCGTTAGTTATCCCCAGTAAAACGAACTTGGGATCCACCATAAGCTTTGTCTCCAACACCTCACTTAACTTTCCCAATACCTGCGTCCAATAGATGTGAATTGTGGGACAGTCCCAAAGGATATGAAAGAAATACCCCTGCGGGTGACCACACCCAAGACAATCAGAGTCACTAGCTCGACCCATGCGATGTAGCCTAACCATATCATAATAAACCCTCTGTAGTATCTTATACTGAATTAGTCGCAGTCGGGATTTAATTGCAACTACTCTATGGTGCATCAGGGCTGCTTCCCAGTCTACTGTGTCCATCTCGCCCACGTCCTGTTCCCATGTGGCCCTCAACTTCCCCAATCTGTCCGGTGCGTTGTTATTCAGGGTCTTATAGGTCATGGACACTATTTTATTGGGTACCTGTTCTTGCAATAAGCGGCCTTCCAGCGGGGCATATTCAGGCAAGGGAGAGGACAGCTCCGCCTCAGCTCTCCATGCATGACGCAGTTGTGCATACTTAAGGAACTGTCCGGGAAGTAGCCCATATTCTGTCACCAGTGTCCCATAGGGCATAAGGTCCCCCTTCGCCACCAAATCCCCTAGTGTGGAAATTCCGATGGCGTCCCAACCCGCAAACCCCCTCGGTTTGTGTAGCTCCTTCAGCCATGAACAGGACCAGATCGGCGTCTGCTTAGTTGGTTTGTGTCCATCCCATCATCTTCGTTGCCCTGTCCCATACCTCTAGGTTGATTTGTGTGGCTGGGAGCAATCATCTCTTTCCAGTGCCCCCTTATAAATAGTGCATAGTGGTGCGGTGTGCCATGGTGTCCCTTTCTAATCTAAATGTGGGGTGATCAGCTGAAGCATGGAGCCATTCAATTATCGGGGCCAGATGCTCAGCCCAGTAGTATGCCTCTACATCTGACAAGGAGATCCCTCCGTTATACTGATTTCTCTGCAGTGTGTCAAGGGCTATTCTCGGCTGCCTTCCCAACCATAGCAAAGAGCGTAGCTCTGCATTTTTCACTTTGAATGTCTGTCTAGGGAGGGGAAAGTATTTGTTTTGTAGGGCATACAGAAAACATGGCAGCGTTATCATTTTAAACATGGCAGCTGGGCCCAGAATTGTGAGGGGGAGGGCCTTCCACCTAAGTGCGTCATCCGTAAAGTTTGTGATCCCTCGCTGTATGCTACGATGATAGGATATATTTCTATCTGTGGTCAGGTAGATCCCCAGGTATGTGAACCCCGCCTGTGTGACCTAGAGGGCCCCAGGCAAAGGGGGCCACATTTCTTCCATTGGCGGGCTGTACAGGAGCGATGTATGCCAATTTATCTTGTATCCCGAAGAGGAGCCATACCTGCCCAGGAGCCTGAACAGTGCGGGGATTGTAGTGGCCGGTCGTGTAACATAGAGCAAGATATCGTCCGCGTACAGCGAGATTTTTTCTTCCTGCGCGTCGGTCTGTGATATTTAGAATCCCCTTATCTCCTTCGCCTGTTGGACCCCACAGGCCACTATTTTAAAGGTAAGGGCGAACAACAATGGAGACAGAGAGCATCCTTGCTGGGTCCCTCTCCTAATGGGGAAGTCATCCGATAGAATCCCATTTAACTTGATCCGGGCTCTAGGATCCGTATACAGAAGTCCCACCCACTTCCTGAAGTTAGGTCCGACGCCAAATTTAATTAGGGCTGCCTCTAGGAAGGGCCAATGTACCGCATCAAACGCCTTTTCGGCGTCAAGGGAGAGGAACATATGTGGATCCTCCCATCCCCTCCCCTCCATGAGCCAATTATGAATTTGACGTAAGTTTTGCCTAGTTGCCCTGTCGGGCAAGAATCCCGTCTGGTCCTGATGCACCAGTCCTGAGATTACCCGGCGCAAATGGAGGGCCAAGATTGTCGCCAGCAGCTTAGCCTCTACATTCAGGAGGGAGATTGGTTGATAAGATGCACAGTCCTCGGGGGGTCTGCCTTGTTTGTATATGGGTATGATCGTGGCCATCCGAAGGTCCAATGGGAGGATGCCCTCCTGGGTCGCATCTTTGAATAGTGCTAACAGGTGGACCACCAATAGATCGGCCCCTTTCCAAAAAAATTCAGCTGGCAGTCCATTGGGACCTGGGGACTTCCCCGGATGGAGTTTGGCGATCGCCTCTCTAATTTCAGTGGCCGTTATACCGGATTCAAGGGCCTCCTTGTCCTCGTCTGTTAAGATCGAGGTTTGAACAGTAGCTAAGTAGGCCATGATCTCCTCGAAGTCACCCAGCTCCCGGGCTTTATAGAATTCCCTAAAGTAGGAAGCAAAGGTCCGAACAATCTCGGCATTATCCTGTTGCAGCTGGCCCTGCCCATCAATCACGCCCTCTATCCACCTGGCATCCCTTTCTTTACGGCTAAGCCATGCTAGTAACTTCCCCAACTTGTCCCCCACGTCATATAACCTGTGAAGGGTCGCTAATGCCTGTGCCTTAGCCTCATCTGTTGCTAGGGTCCTATAGTGCTGTTGGATATCAGTCAGGCGTCGTAGCACCTGCGGGTCCCTTTCCAACAGATATTGTCTTTCTAGCTCTAGTATTTGGGTTTCCAGGGAGGTAAGTTCCTCTTGCGCTTTCCGCTTCTGACATGATATTCATTCGATAACTTTATTTCGGTCGCAACGGACCATAAAAGTGCATAATAAAATACATACATAGAAGGATTTTAAAATAATAAATACCAGTAGAAAATACAAGTTCAAATTCATCTTTAAAAAACAAATTTGGAGAGTTGCAACTATAACTCTATCCCTTGGCATAAGACTGGATTAGACATTAAACTCGTTATCAAAATAATTTATTACATTTTAAAACAGTAATAGTTCCTAATGGCCCATTACATCGTTAATAAAATTCCTACGTCTATACCACATTCCGTCCAAAAAAGGCGAAACAGCAAAGATGATAGGGGGGTGTGTATCGTATTTTAGGACTCTGGATGCTTGGACACACTAGCGGAAGCCTAGGTTTCTGCAAATTGGTATCACCCAACGTTTCCGTGGACCTTGATACGCTGGGCAAAAGAAAAGAACGTGGGTTTTATTTTCCATTTGCAAGTAAACACCCTAAGTGGCAGAGTACCCAACCTAAATTGCATGTACAGTTTCCTTGCAAGTGTAGGGTATATCAGATCTAGGAATTCTTCCTTTTTATAATCCACTTTAACTTGCAAAAACTCGATGGTCAATCTTCCTCCCTTCTGAGCTCGCATGTAGGGATGCTAAATTATGGTGCCTGAAATGGCGGACCAGATCTGCCTTATTTAACGCCGGGCATGGCAAATCAGGGGTTTCTCAAAGCTCCGGTAGACCGATCCTGGTGCTAGTTGCCTTGATGTGGGTTAACCACAGAATTTTCTTACTTTTCAGTACATCCCAAATTTCCCAGAATTCGTTTTTGTAACAAGCGAGTTCAGGCACAGACCATAATCTTCTCCAATACGTTAAGGGGCGCAATGCCATAACCTCCTCAGTAGGGAGTAGCCCAAGGTTCATACGAAGGGGTACAAGTGGAGTGCTCACAGGGAGGCCCAATAAATTCCTCAGAAATGCATGGTCTACCTTCGCGAGCTTAGTGGATTTTTGGTAACCCCAGAGTTCGGCCCCATACAAAGCGGCCGATCTGGCTTGAACATTATATATTTCGATGGCAGGTGCAGCAGGCTTAAACTCAGACTCTCTATGCAGTTTCTGGATCCCCCCCACCACTTTAGTTAACTTGAGTGCAGCCTTCGATATCTGGGCATCCCATTCCAGGTGTTCTCCAAAAGTGATGCCCAGGTACTCGAAGGTCTTAACTCGCTCCAGTGGTATTCCACCCAAAAGAAGATTCCGGGCAAGTCTGCCTGGGGGGGGGGGGGTTACAAATCATAAACTTGGTTTTATCCAAGTTTATCTCCAGGCCCCTAGATGCACAAAAGTCAGCGAAGCCATCCAAGGTTCGTTGGATGGCTTCGATTCTGGGCCCTGTCTCAGAACGGTTTTATATGTCTCCCATACTACAATACCTGACTGCACCGAACCCACATTTTCTGCAAAGTACACCTTTGTGTCAGCTCTAAGGCCTCGCAGAACCTCGGTATTCTGTAGGTCCCACGCCGTCAGTCGCCAACCCCCACCATTAGCCCTAAACCCCCCACCCAGCCGGACCAGTAGGGGCGAGTGGTCTGAGATCCCCTGTGCCAGATACCGGGCCTCCACCTCCGCTCCAAGGGCATGCCGGGGGAAAAAGACATAGTCCAGTCTTGAGTGTACCTTATGGGCCCCTGAGTAGTACGAGTACCTTCTAGTGTTCGGGTCGAGCCAGCGCCAAACATCAGTCAGGCCTAGTGTGGTCACAGTCCTAGCCAGAGGTGTAGTCGAGGGGCTGTCAGTACGATTCCCTGAGCGGTCCATGGGGACGTGCATAATGTCATTGAAGTCACCTCCTATGATGTGTAGTGCGTCTGGTGTGTCTCGCAGGATATCGGCCAGTCCGGATAGGGTCCTGGCCTGAAGTGTGGGGGGAGTGTAGATTGAGGCCACTGTGACCCTCCATCGTCCCCACGTCCCTGATACTCCTACGTAATAGCCCTGGGGATCTGTCCAGGTTCATGTACCCTGCGTGTGCCAATACTTTGTAGGCCCCTCTTGCAAGAAATCCACATTTCATTCCTTTAAGGTGGGTCTCCTGAAGTAGGACTATATCAGGGTGTATCTGTTTAATGTATGCCATTGCAAGTCCTCTCTTAACTTTGTCCCCCAGGCCATTGACGTTCCACGTAAGAACTTTGTAGGGGCCAGCTACCAGTCCCACTCCGGGGGTCTATGGTCAGTCGGTGCAGCCATGAGGCGGTGCAATGCGAGTGTATTCCTATCGGTGGATGAGCAGTGAGTGCGCTTGCCAAGTCAATCTTGTGGTCAGTGTGCCAGCAAAACATAAGGAAGAACATGGTACAGATGAAACAAAACCTCCCCAATGGTAACACAGTTGCCATCTCCTTTCCCCACCCCTCCCCCCTACCTCCCCCCTCCCCACGCGGTTCCCTTTCCCTCTACCCCCACCCAATTCCCCATGACTCATCCCCCGCGGTATGTCGGGGGTGAACTTTAGGGTAGGCGGAGGTCTGTCGCCCTCCCACGCCCAACTTGCGCACAAAGCTTAAACTCCTGCGGCTGTCCCAGAACCAGAGTCCAAAGAATAGAAAGCCAGAGGTATCAATGGAAGGAAGAAAAGGGAGTAAAATGGGAGAGAGTCCAGATCAGCAGAGGAAGATCAGAAAGAAAAGAAAGGAGGTCGTGTGTGGCCAGCTTGCCTGCTCCAGCATAATCGTTCAAACCACAGTCGTCCCTGCTGGCCCCTGTTCAGGAGTTGGAATCCGGGGGCTCAGTCTGGGATGCCCCGCTTCAGTCAATGTTGCCTGGTCCAGTGCCAGTATTTCTGCCGCCAAAGGGTGCATTGAGGGGTCTGCCACCTCCTCTCCTCCAGAGGTAGAGTGTCCGCTTTCAGTCACAGCATCTTTCTCAGTGTCTTTGTCCCTCTGGAGTCGTCCAGATGACCGGAGCGCATGAGACCCCATCGAGAGCCAGGAGTCAAGAGATCCTCCTGTGCGCCGTCTTCGTCTGCCTGTGCCGCTCTGGGTATACGGGGTGGCTTCCACGGGCCGGCCCCTTCGCAACTGCCGGGGCCGCAGCGAGCGCTGCAACTCAATGGATCGATCACCAGCTCCGTCGGTGAACGGCCTGCCGCCCCCCTGTGTTTCCATGCGCCTCAGGGGTGGGCCTTCCTCCAGCCATTGCCAAGCTTCCTCCAGCGTCTGGAAGAAGTGGGATTTGCCCAGGAAGAGGACCTTCAGCTTTGCGGGGAAGAGCAACATATATTGTATCTTGCGTTCTCGTAGCTTAGCTTTGACGGAGTCAAAAGTACGCCTTTGCACTTCCCTGTTGTAGGCCGGAAAGATCATTATACGGGTATTCTCGCATCGTATCTCCCCTAGCTTCCGGGCCTCCCTATGGATCATGTCACTATCTAGAAAATTCAGGAAGCGCGCTATTATGAGCCGTGGCTGTAACCCCGCAGGAGGTCGAGCCAGTAGCGCTCGGTGGGCTCTTTCTGTGACAAAGCAAGAAGAGAACTTGTCCACCGGGAAGGTGTTCCTTAGCCAGGTGTAGAGGAATTCCGGTACATTTATCCCTTCAATTCCTTCTCTAAAGCCCACAAAGCGGAGATTATTCCGTCGCGCCCTATTTTCAGAGTCGTCGACCCTCCATAGCAGATCCTTATGGGAGGATTGAAGTTCCTGCATGCCCTTGCGGAGGTCGTGCACCGAGTCTTCCGCCTCGCCCAGCCGCGTCTCAGCCTCCGTGACCCTTCCCGCCAGGTTCCTGAGGTCTTGTCGCAAGAGTGGCACCTCCAATACAATGGCGCCAATCTGTCCTTCTAGCGCCGCCCTAGATGCCTGGATTGCCTGGAGGAGGGTATCCGTATCTAAGCGGGCTCCAGGGCGCTCCTCCTGCTGGGCGGGGCACGACCTTCGTATACTGGTCCATCTTGCCCTGGCGCGGCTGTTTCAGATCCCTGTCTCCCCCCATGACGACTTCAGAGCCTCCACTGCCCCATGTCTGTTATCCAAGTCACCCCTTGCCCGCGGCGCATGTGGTGCTTGTCAGTGGTGCTCGCAGGGCGTGTATCCTCACAGGGACGAGGCACCGCAGGACGGGGGAGGGGGCGGGCAGATAAAGGCAAACAGTCAGATACCCAGGGCAATAGGCATGGGGGGAGGAGACAGCCAGCTCAGCGCAATGTACCGCCACCAGGCGTCCCCTTATGATGTCAAGGGACCGTTCCTCCCCTGGCAGCCTCCACCAACCCTCCTCAGGTGAAGAGATGCAGCCACAGTCTCACAGGGTGCCCGCTTGCGTTCCGAAGGGCGCCTCTTTAGTGTCAACATCCGCTGCACTTCCTCTCCCCGGCAGGGAAGTTATCCCTAAGCGGCCAAGGTTAGGCCACTCACCAGGAGGGCACACACCACTGGGCCCTTCGCAGTATTCAGCCACAATAGTGCCCGCTTCAGTACGTCGTCAGTAGCCTCGGAGGGGGGGTGGAGACAGGCCCCCCCAGCCTCAGCCTCCCCCGTGAACCTATCTTCCTCCTGTTGTCCCCCCGGGGCCACCGCTACATAAGCTCCGCGTTCGTTTCTCCAGGAGGGGGGAATGGGGGGCCAGAGGGAAGCGCCAATACTACAGTCCAGGCCCCGGCCTCCCCCTCCTCGCACCCCCGCCCCGGCTCCGTCCCGCTGTTCCTCTCTCAGGGCCGATTCACATGTGTGGGGGGGGGGGGGAGCGTCTCATAACACTCCTCACAGGCAGCGGCCCAGGTGAGTCTCGCCGCTCCCCTCCGCCACAGATGCAGGCCTTCCCGGGCCGTCCCGCACTCCCGATGCGGGCGTGGGGGGACGTCCCCTCTCACCTTCAGTTGCCCCTTCGTGGTGTCGGCCAGCACCTCAGAGCCCCTGCCGGGAGTGGACACGGATTCAGGGCACACGGGACCCAACAGCGATCCCCGGTTTCCGCAGCTCCTCAGGTACAGGCTTATCTACACAGCCGGCCAGTCTAACAGCTCCCACTCACGGTGGGGGAGGGGGCTCCTCCACGCGGCCGCCACAACCATGCTAGCAGGAGCATAGGTCTCCCACCAAAGTGCCCCAGGTGGGATTTCAGCAGGGCAGCACACCCAGGGCCAGCTTCCAGCTCTCAGCGGCCCCTCCGTTCAGGTCGCGGGGTCTGATGCAGCGTCCCCCGTCCTCAGCCTCGGAACGGCGCCATCTTGGGAGTCATCAGCATGCCTGGTCGCAGTCGTTTTCCAGCCCCGAAAGCTTCATAAAGGTAAAGGTCCTCACAATCGCAGCAGCAGGCAATTTTGGGGCACATTTCCTAGCAATTGTGGTGTTCTCCGGGATCGCAGGGCACTGGAATCAATGGCGGATTAGTGTATTCAGCCGGAGCTCGGCGAGAGCACGGCTTACTCTGGCATGCTGCAGGCCATGCCCCCAATGTTTCGATTGGACTCCGGACTTGATACCAATTTGTGCGATGAGTGTTCCCTACACATCTGAAGGCATTCCGGGACCCTGAAACGAATCTGTAATCCCCAAATGCTGAAAGAAGTCATGGACCTCATGCAAGCCCTGCTCTCAAGGCCAGTCCTGCAACAATTCACCTTAGAGGATAAAGTCATCTGGTAACTCAAAGTCCAAATCAAAGAGAAAACACAAGATGGTGAAGCAGAACCTGACCCATCCATCCAAATTCAAAGAGGAAACGCAAGATGGTGAAGCAGAACCTGACCCATCCATCCAGTCTCTCTCTAAAGCAAAGTTGTGAGAGCACATAGGTGCTATTCGATGTTGCTCCTGATCCCTGATTGAGGAGCCGATCCTACAGTTGATTCCGGTGTGCCCTGGGTCGTCAGCCACTCTGCAGCAGGTCAATGCCTTTAAATCGGCCATGCAGTGTATTCTTGCCACTCTTCCAGCTCCTATTGGTGTGGTATCTGGCTTCAAGGAGCTTCCAGTTTGTGAACCATCAACAAATCCATTCTCTGGGCCATTTGAGCCCTTGGAGCCAGTCTCCGCTTCTACAGCACCTCCAGTGACGACTTCCATTCCAACTACAAAACCTGCACCAGTCCTTTCATCGAGGCCGGTCCTGACATGGGTGGTGCCAGAGTGGGATCCACTGCCTACTCCCGAGCAAAATCTTTCTCAACCATAATTGAGATGACGCTCCGACTCCACTCCAGCTCACCTAATTTCCGTACAGACTGATTCAGATAATCACTCCCCCACCCCAGGGCTCTCCTCAGAGGATGCATCATCTTTTTTTGGTTCAGATTCCACCACTCATAGATGGCAATGGTGATGTTTACCCCCACATTATGATGATGATAGTTTATACATGGAAATATAATGGTCTTGATACTTCCCTTGATAGAGGGTGGGTTTCATCCTTGGGCTGCCAACGGTAGAGATTGCTTTGTTTACTGTGGTAATTGCATGTGCTGCTGAGGTCATGGACCTACAACTAGCTTTTGTTGAAGTTAAAACAAATGTCCTTACAGAAGTTCTGCAACCTGGGCCTGCTTCCACTGAGCCCTTACTCCCATTCAATGAGGACTTAAGTGACACTCTTATGGGCACTTAGTCTAAGCCTTACTCTTGCCTACCAGTAAAGTGGCAAGTAGCCAAGCTCCACAGACCAGCACCTGGTGACCCTGTTTTGCCTACACAGCATTCTACTTTGGAAAGTGTGGTGGTCAAAGCCTCCACCGGCAAGGTGAGTCCTAAATCATTCCCCATCACCCCCACGGACAGAGAGTTGGAAAGGATAGAAGCAATTGCCGAACTAATTTTTCTTCGGCTGACTTAGCCTGGTGGTCGGTCAATGTGGTTTGCCTACTAGGCCGTTCATGCATGCAGTGTGGAACATGGCTAGCAAGATCTTGCTGGCTGTCCCAGGAGAGTTTAGGGCCCAGTTGGCTCAAACCATTCAAGATAGTCAAGATGTAGCTAAATATGTGATTTGTGCAGGTTTGGACACTACTGATTGCTTGGGGTGATCAGCCAGCACTATGTTGGTGCTTCATTGACCATGTGTTAATGCGATCCATAGTTTTTGCTGGAGATGTGCAAGCATCCCTTATGGATAGGCATTTTGATGGATCCTGCCTATTTAGAGAAAATGCTTTTTCCCCAGAATGCTTCAAAGAAGGCCAGGCTACTGAATCTTTTTTGGGCTTTCGTACCCTGCAGCACTAAAAAAATAACAGTTTTAACAGAGTGTGTTGAAGACACTTTTAAACCTTTAGCTACACCTTCAGCTCCATATCTTCTGTGAGTTGGACATTTAAAAAAATATGTTCTTCACTCCAAAAAAGCATTCAGTCCACAGAAGATGACTTGGGGAACCAATTCAAAGAAGAACTAAGGCTCAACGATTCTGATGGTCATGGCTACCAACACTCGGAGGAGGCTGGACACTAAGTGTATGAGACCAGAGAACGCTCGGCTGTAGAAAGAGGAGTACAATTAAATGAAATGAATGTGTTTACTTTCTGATACTACACTCTCAGCCTTATCATGTTTTTCTTTCTACCCACAAACATGTTATCTTCATGTTCTCTTTGTTAGACACAAACCATCATATCAAAGACGAGTAGGAACACCAGTTCATGCAACAGAAGAATACTGCAGACATTGTGTTAGGCTATTACAGTATTACATCTCTCAATGAAGTGGAGATGTAGCCAAGTCTAGATAGAAAACCTTTTAATACATTATGGAAACCTCTTTTTATTCAGTGATGATAAACAACAGTGACAGTTACAGGTAAGTCATTTTTCCTTTTTACCTTAATATGCAAAACAGGATGTGATTCTCAAGAAATTATGTTTTATATTTGAATCCTTACCAAAAATCTAAAGTTGCCTAGACAGCATTAAGAAATCTGTTTAAATATCCTTTTTTACTTATGTTCCACTAATCCCATTTTTTTCTGCTTGTTCATAAGATTGGGAGTCTGTGATGAATCCTTGTGACAATTGAAAAAGTTAAATAGCTGTAACATTGAGTTTGTAGCATGTGTGGCTGTAGATACACATGCCCTTGCATAGTCTGGCGTCTAGTTTTGGGTGCAGGTGTTTGGAAGCTGTTTTTTCTTTCAAAGAAGCATCTGTCATCTGATACCTTGTGACCTCTCCTTTAGTCCAAAAGGCACCAGGGCAAAGACTCCATGTCACATTATTTCTTCCACCATCAAATTTGGATGTTCAAGCCCCATGACTGTCGACTACTACTGCGGGACCTTCGGTGCCAGTCATGGAGAACTAAGCCCCAGCAACACAAGAACTCTCTTCTGCATCTGTGACCACAAGGGATTTGGCTTCGTACTGACATGATATGGCTTTTTTGATGGAAATCAGGTTGCATCTAAAATGACTGTTGATGGAAGACGTTATGGAGGAAACACCCTTCCAGTTTTGTCATAAATGCAGAACCACATTTATGTAGTCTAATCAGTTTCGGGTCTGTAATATATGTCTGTCTCCAGAGCACAAGAACTTGATCTGCTAGGCTTGCAGGAAGTTCAAGTGTAAAAATACTAGCCGATATAGCTATGAATTCTGCTGCACTATCACAAAATGCAGTGTTGAAACCATGAACCTAACCTATTGGTACCTGAATATGTCTAGTGTATTGAACATGAAGAGGGGGTCACTTAGATATCCAGCTGGCACAGGGAGACCACAGAATTGTCTTCCAACGTATTGGTGGTCATGGAGGAGAAACCCCCATAGTCCATAGCACATGGCCCAGGCTATACCTTTTCGGCTCCAGGAAAACCTCAGACAAAGGGCACTGAGCATCAGCACCCATCCATGCCGTCTCGAACGAGTCTTTGAGAAACCACCTTCTGAGTCGAAATCAGCCCGAAGCAAATTTCAAAACCATCTCCAAGCCAGCTTTAAGAGAGGCCTCAATGCCACGATCAGTCTCAAGCTCGCTAATTCTCACCCTCAAACTTCCAGAGGGGCCCAATGTTAGGTGAATGTCCATCTAAAAGATCGTAGCTCGTTCAGTACCACAGTAGGACACCCATACACTACTGCAAGGTAAAAAGAGGAAGCTCACATATGAGGAGAAAACATAGGAGGAAAAATCGTTTTATCTGATGTCCATAAAGTGTCAGGGGAAAGCCATCGGCTTTCTCACTGCAGCTCTCTCCTCCCAGGCCCCAACCTCTGCCACAATCTCTTCCCTCAAACAACACTGATTCAGATTACGGTGGCCTCCATGATCCTCATGACCCAAACCAAGACCCTATGGATGGAGATGTTCATTGAATCACATGGACCCTCAGGAGACACCAACCAAGAGCCCTGTCCCGTTAAGGCTTCCCCCTCTTCCCACATGACACCACTGTGTATCATTCAGTTATCCAGCGGGTGACAACACTGTAAAATTGGGTTCTAAGCTCCATGTTGTTGAGTAGGAGGAGGACTTCTTAGCCAAACCCCTTTCTATCACCAATAGGTCAGTCCAGTACTTGACCATGCTTTAAAACCAAGACCAAAATCATTACTAATAACTTCAAGGTCAAGGTGCGAGTGCCCCCCTAAGGGTTAAGAAAAAATGTAAGGTAGCCTCAAACGACCAGGTGTTTATCAGGACATATCCCAACGGACTCTTTGGTGGTACACATTGTCAGAAAGAGAGCTTCATCTCAGGCAATCAGGGATGCTCCTCCAGATGAGAGCAAAAAGGTGCAGCAGGGAAGTGAGTTTCATGTTGGCAGCCCATTTCAGTTAGACTGCTCTCGAAGTATGATCTTTGTGACTGGGAGGAGATGGAGGAGTTGGTCAAGCACCTCCCTGAGGCGTATCACAAGAGGGGACAAGAACTTTTGAGCAGAAAGGAAAGTCCTTGCCAATGTCAGTATTCAGCACACTCTGGAATCCATTGACACTGCCTCCAGAGAAATTTACACTGGCTTCCTTCTGCATGCCCTTCATGTCTCAAAGTCTCTGGCTTTAGACTGGAGGTTCAACATAACTTTATCAACCTAGGTCGAGGCTTCAGGCTGACAGAATGCTTGACAACAATAAAGAAGATAGAGTGCTAAGGCCATGGGTGTTCTGCAGACCCAAAACCCTAGGTATGCCTTTCTCAAACTGGAATCAAGAGGAGATGCCAGCCATCGACTCCTACCCAAAGTCAGGCTTGCAGCGATATTAACAACATAAGTCCTTTTAAGATTGACAGTGACCAAAGTCTTTTAGCAAAGATCTACCTCTAAAACATTACCCACAATGCTCTTAACCCCCAACTCGCACCCCCTCCCCAATTGGGCAACACCAGTCCGAGGGGGGTTGGGGGGGGGCTAGGTAAGGGTCTTTCTTCTGCAATGGGGGAAATAACCTTGGACAAGTGGGTTCTCTTGGTGGTACAGCAGGGATACTGCCTGGAGATCCACATCATACCACCAAATAAATCACGCCATCGCCATGACTATGCAAGAGGAAGTACATGCGCTCCTTGCCATACATAACATAGGTGGTGGCCACACACTAGCGTGCCAAAGAGTCTACTCTGTACTTCTTCAACCCCAAAAAGGATGTATCCCTGTGGCTTATCCTATACTTTATGTAATAAACTGGTACATCCTGTTGAAGCAATTCAAAATGACAGCCTTGCAGGGTGTCATACCACTGCTCTGTAGAGGGGTTCACATGGCAACCCTTGACCTGAAGGTCACATCTCCATATATGCAGTGCATCACCACTACCTGCTCTTCGTGGTAAGAGGTTAACATTACAATTCAAAATCTTACACTTTGGTACCACAACAGCTCCAAAGGTATTTCATAAATGTTTAGCAGTGGCAGCTGCACATCTGCGCAGAAAGGCCATTCACATCTTCCCTTACCAGGACAATTGCTTCTATTGCGCAACAGCTGAGAACAATACCAAGAACACAGGCAGCAGTGTCCCCACTCCACAGGTTGGGGTTCAGATTCTGTGCTAATATGTTGTATCCCGTGCCACAGAAGATACAGCCTTTTCAAGCAACTCTGCCAAATTCCATCACAGGTCCAGCCTACGTAAACCAACAGGGGGTCATGGCAATAAAAGGCTGCTGACTCTTTTTCACATACCATGACCTCTTACTCTGAAGATGATAATGAAACTGTTGGGGATGATAACATCATGCATAGCGATAGTGTCACACTCAATACTACTGCACAATTGCCCGGAGAGGCATTAGTCACAAGCCAAGGGTCAGTGGAAGGATCTAGCGCTGCTTAAGTCCAGAACCAGCACACT
Organism: Lissotriton helveticus; assembly: GCF_964261635.1. Lineage (NCBI taxonomy): Eukaryota > Metazoa > Chordata > Amphibia > Caudata > Salamandridae > Lissotriton > Lissotriton helveticus. Next base: position 648,929,889 of record NC_136070.1, read on the forward strand.
CTACTATAATGGAATTTTAACAAAATGTGTTGCTGCTGTTGCAGGAATGCTGCACATATACAGAATTATGCACAGAAAACCAGGACCTCAGTGTATAGTGGTGTACCAACTACCCACCTTAGTTCCCAAAGTCCCAATCCGACTAGCTATAGTGTCTCATTCGTTCTCCATACCACAGCGAAGCTACCAATGATTAGACAACCCAGAACATGTCACTCCGACTCTCTCAGGAATCGTGGGACCAAGAACACTCTTTTGCTCGCTCACTCATACTTGTCCACAACATGAGTATTCAGAGACACTGTATAGTTTAAAATGTTTATTTTAACGAACGTGCTCTAAAATGCAGTACACGTGCTATTACTAACAGCAGAATGCATAAACACAATATAGTGAGCATTGTTACAATTCCAAAGAATATGAACGGGGATATCATTTTATAAAGCTGGTGGAAAACGGCCTACTGTGCCTTGCCACCCTCCCGTGCTAGGAACTAGTTTATTATAAAAATAGAAGACCTCTGGGCTTTGTCGGGGGGACCCCATACCTCCAAGTTTAGATGCAATGGTTTACATCTCCAGACAAGCACAGCTCTTCTCTCTTGAAAGGTTTTTCCCCAAGTGCCTCGAACATGCATGCACGCAATATTAAAAGCAATCGATTTTCAGCAGTGCAGCTGTGCTTCGTGTTATGTCTAGGTGCGGGGGACTGACCTGAGCAGAATAACAAGGGACATTGTTTTTCGACCTTGCACATCATGTACAGACGAAAATCACAGAGAACAGCAAGGAACGCGAAAGGCAGACAGTTCTCCTGTGAACAGACACAAGCAGAGTCTTAGTTGAAAACAACGTTGTGTAGTAAAGTGCGCAAAAGCAGCAGCATGGCAGCCAAGCTTGTGCTAACTTAGCATTGTCTGCAGTCAATCCACCAACCTCTCTACTCTGCAAAGGCCTTTTCTGGACCCTCAACTGCAGATGACCATTGCCATGTACTACTCGCTCATTGGGTGAAGAGTGTATCTCAACCACGAGTGTTAGGGTACCTGGATGCAAGAGCACAGGGTTGTCATATCAACTACCTGGACCTGACTGCAGTCTAATTGCCAGTCAGGGCATTTTACACTCGCATTCGAGGTAAAACAGTTGTGGTATGGGTGGACAACAGAAAAGCAAGGGCTTACATCCAGAAGCAAGTCAGCACTAGCACAATAGATGTGGCATTTGGCCATCCCATTCAGCTCCTAACCCAGCATCTGTCATGGGTAGACAGCAGTTTCGTAGACCTGTTAAATAAATAAGACGCATCAACATGCCCACGAGTGGGAGATGAATTCACAAATATTTCATGAGTACTTTCACAATTGGGGAACTCCCTCAGTTGATCTGTTCGCCACCTCACAAAATACAAGATTCCAGGTACCCATACCCTAAGTCTGTGGCCAATGCGCTATGGAAGAATTGGTAAGGGAATTTTGCTTATACTTGTCTTCCATTACCTCTGATGCCATAGGTTGTGAGGAAAATGAAGCAAGCATCTACTACCCTCAGTCTGGCGGAATCAAATTGGATGACACAGAGATGGTATCTGATGCAGCTGAGTATGCCTACATATGCATGAGAAACTAACACTTAGACCAAATCTCCCGACTCCGCATCGGGGTCAACTCAGACATCCAGACCTCAGGAAGTTGAATCTAGCAATCTGGCTGGTGTTTGGATATCTTGACCTCCCAGAGAAGTGTATTTGAATCCTGCACAAGGTGCGGAAACCCACCACCCATTTACTGCTATGTTGCCAAAAGATTTGTCTATTACCGTTGAAGACACTGTTTGCTACTTACTGCATTCATTGAAAACCGATACATATACACTTCTCTCTGTTTACACTGGGCTGCAGTGGCAGCATCCAGAAAGAACATAGAACATTTGTCTCACTCCAAAATACATGTGATCATTGCCATCCTGGTTGGCCATAAATGTGTGATTCTTCCAGTAATTCCTACAGTTCCAGTGTGAAATCGAAATCTAGTTCGGAAAAGAATCTCGGGTCCTCTTTTTGAGCCATTGCATTCTCAATGATTGCAAATATTGTCTTGAAAAGCTATCTTCTTTGTCCCAATCACTTTTCTGAGGGAGGAGAAGCAGTATGTTAAAAGCACAAACAGTGGGGAAACCTTTTATTCAGGTACATAGATGCATAGTGGTTTTAGAACAAACCCAAATGTTCTATCAAAAGTGAGTTTCCTCTTTCATATATCGCCAATCCTGCACCCGGAAACTGTGCAGAAAGGGCATTGCAAATGCTTGATTGCAAGAAAGCACTAATGTACTACATTGGTAGGACTAAATCCTGTGAAGTAAAACAAAAGTTTGATGCTTTTGCAAAACCTCACTTGGGGAAACTCCATTTCTGGGGTGGTATTTGTGGTTGGATTATTAGAGGTGAACAAACTTGTTGTCTTAACCTTAATACCTCTGAAGGAAGATAGAGGGGCAACATTTTTTATCTGGCTGCACCTGTGATTGAAACGGCTCTGTCGCCTATAGATTTTACTCTGGATTTTAGTGCCACCTGAAGTGAAAGATTTGCAGATTTTAATAAGCGACACAAAAGACACCGCATAAAATGTTATGGAAGGGATGGCCTATTAGGAGAGCAAATTGCTTTGTGAACCAAACAAATGTATTTTCTTTCTCTATTTCTGTTATTAATCAATATGATAAACTCTAGCATGTGATTGATTGAATAACCTAGGAGTATCTCTTTATTCCACCTGGAACTTTTGTTGATGTTTGTGTATGTTCTGGGTTCCAGGTGGTGTTTGAGCTGCCCCTTTTCTTAATAGCCACTATAGTCTATGCAGTGCATAAGCATCTACAGCCACAGATGATACAAACAGAAAATGTTTGTGGAGGAGTCTTATTAGATTTTGCAGCCTGCCACTTATGCCATAGCATCTAATGTCTCAAACAGGTACTCCCATTCCACGCCACAACCCAGAGTACATTCATTCTGTTTTACTTCACTACACTCTATGAAGATCACTTATCTGCTGGGGTAAAAATTACCGGAGGCAGAGTTTTTTGTGCCGTCCTGGTTCATTGTGAGCTTCGGGCAGAGGCACAAGTCATCTTTCGTCTGAAGTTTCTTCTCAGGAAAAAAACTTACCAATGTCCTGGTTCAACATTAGATGGAAAGAGTATGCAGAGCATGGGAATCTACAGCAATACAAACTATGAACTGATGGTTCCAGGGAAAGTACGTTTTTCCATATGCAGGATAGTATCTTTTTTACAGTCGCGTGCAACCAACAAGAAGTTGCACAGGTAGATAAAAATGAGCTGTCTGCTAGCTTTACCATTGCTCACAAGATGTTTTTTAATATGTCCAAAGAGAATATTTCCAGATCTTTGCACAAGGTGGCAGAAGTATAAGAAGAATGTGATCAATGAAAGATGCCTAACTGCAAAACCAATGTTACGTATGCTTTGTTGGCACTAGTGTTGTGGCATTTGTCTTGTGTCAGATATCAGTGTGCCCTAACAGGCAAAATGTTTACTGCTGTGTCACCATCTTTCTTTTCAATGTCTCCCTCTCTCTGTACATCTTCAGTGAAGCCTATCTCTGTCTTTTCCCTCTGTTCAACTCTTTTCACTCATCTTGAACCATCACCGTTCCCAGTCTCTTCTCTTCCCTTTTTTCTCTTCTCATTTCAGCTGTCCTCCCTTCCTCAATTTCCTTTTTATTCCTTCTCTCTCAACTCTAGCTACTTTTTTATTCTCTTTTTTACTTTTGCTGTCTGCCTTCATCTCTCCCGCCTGCTATCATTGTGACCATTGTATTCCCTCTGTAGGTTATCACTATATTTGCCTGCGCAATGAGAGTAATCAACCCCTCTGCCTGCCCGCTCTCCTGGTCTACACTGAAGTTAACGACTACATCCCAGACGACCATCAAGGTAGGAGAAACTAGAGAAAATCACTCAATAGAGCAGGACTCAAGCACGCTTTTGGTATATCTGTGATTCTAGTTGTGTTCCATACTGGCAGATTTTCTGGCTCTTCTCCCCCACGGTGCACAGTGTTGTTCCTCTCAATACTGGATAACACTCCTCTCTTTCTCTTACAGATTATGCTTGCGCCCTTGCCGATCCTATTAAACACGTCAGCCATATGGATCAGCGGGCAAAGCAGCTTAAAGTGCTCATGGGAGACAGCGAGGTGAGTGGTTGAGTGCGGCTCATCGAGTGACACCGGGCCAGCCTGCCCTGGGAGTGCTCTATTTATTTATTTATTTATTTATTTATTTAAGCGTTTTATATAGCGCTAGCAAGACCCGAGGGTATCAGAGCACTTTACACCAGCAAATGTTTACATCGGGTAACAAGATAAATCAACTCAGATAAGTAGACCAAGTCAAGTCAGTGGTTGAGTAAAGGAGAGGGGATGTTGGGGGGGCGGTCCAAGGAGAGCTGAAGGTAGAGATGTTGCCTCGTTGTGCGGTTAAGGATCCAACTAGTTAGGATGCCGGTTGATTAGGAGATGTTTTAACTGTCTCTTGAAGCATGGGAAGGAGGGGTTGGTACTGATGCGTGTTGGTATGGGGTTCCAGATTTTAGGGGTATTGCTTGAAAAGGAGTAAACCAGAGTTTTTTGTTTGTGGGGCTTTAGGCGGGATGATAAGCATGGTATTTGAGCTTCTGAGGTTTCTTTTCTGTTCTGCCCTTCTGAGCTTAGAGGCGAGGTAGGTTGGTTTTTTGGTGTGCATGGCTTGACTCTTGCTGGTGGGTGGTGGTAGCACTATTCTTACAATGAACTGCTACTAGTGGTACCTTATGGCCTTGTCTAAAAGTATTGCACTTAAAATGAAACCAGCTGACCAGTTATGTAAATGCTGCTTCCTCACTCTTGGTTTGGCATATTTAGACAGGGGATTGCATCTTACATTTGCACCTGCTGCTCTGGACTGGGGAGCGTTGCTGCTGCCACATAGTTGCGCTCTTCGTGGAACTCCCGCTAGCTGTAGCTTCTTTTGCTGAAGGAAGGCTCTTGTAAGAACTTCATGGGGAATATTATTTCTTTTCAACATTCCTTCTTTTCGGTCACCTTTTCCTTCGCAGCAAGGAAACAACATAGAAAAACCAAAACAACCACCAAAACCTGGAGGAGGGCCTTCTTCGACTACTGGACCACTGCGTAGGCCTGATCCTGACCCAGTGTCTGTAGGCAGTCCCAGTTTGACCAACACAGGTAATACTGGCAGAATCACTAAAGCAACATTGACACACTGTAACTTTGTATTTCTCTCATACATTCTTTGTTTCCGTTTCAGGCCAGAGGGATGATCTCATTGCAACTATTCTGACAGGTAACAAACAGGATTACATTTACTTTGTGTTTTCTGCTCTGTTGCTGCTTTCCACTAGACCCCTACTTCTCAAAGGGCCAACCATTTCCTGTCCAATGTGTTTCTCGCGTCACTCAACTAAAGTGAAGTCCACTTAAGATTATACGATTTTTAAACCCAAGAATTTAAGTGTGAGTGAATGAAGCAGTCTGGTGAAAGACTGAAGAGGGCCAAAAGGTGAGTGTGGTGGAAGTCAACTGTGCCCCTAATGATTTTAGCCATGGGTCGGTTGATTAGGACTCTTGTTCTGATGACAAACATTTACCTTCAACCTAAAAGCACACAACTGGAAATGGTTACATTTAGTTAAAAAAATTGTTAGAAAGAGTTCAAGTGGCCCAATCTCCGAAGCATCTAATCCCATTTAAAATCTTTGGTGTTGAAGTATGCTGCTTAAATCAGCCTATTGAAATCTTTGCCTTCCTCTTCCCAAAGTAATAGTATCCCACTTTTCCTGATTCAGAGAGAGACAACATAATTTCCTCAAGTCAAGTCAAGTCAAGAGATTTATATAGCGTGCTACATACCCATAGGGTCTCAAGGCGCTTGAGGAAGGGTGGGGAATTACTTGTCGAATATCCAAGTTTTAAGTTGCTTTCTGAATGCTAGGTGGTTCTGAGTAAGGCGAAGGTGAGTGGTAAGTGAGTTCCAGGTTTTAGCTGCCAGGTAGGAGAAGGATCTACCTCCCATGGTGGTTTTGTTGATGCGAGGTACAGTGGCAAGGGCTTGTTTAGAGGATCGTAGCTGACGGGAGGGGGTGTAGAAGGACAGTCGTGTGTTGAGGCATTCGGGTCCAAGTTCGTAGAGTGCTTTGTGTGCGTGGGTTAGGAGGCGGAAAGTAATCCTCTTATTTACGGGGAGCCAGTGAAGGTTTTTCAGGTGACCAGAGATGTGTTCTTTACGCGGGATGTCTAGTATGAGCCTGGCTGAAGCGTTCTGGATGAGTTGGAGTTTTTTCTGGAGTTTTGCGGTGGTACCGGCGTATAGGGTGTTTCCGTAGTCCAGGCGGCTTGTGACCAGTGCGTGGGTGACCGTTTTTCTAGTTTCGGTGGGGATCCAGCGGAATGTTTTTTTGAGCATGCGAAGAATGTTGAAGCAAGATGATGAAACGGCGTTGACTTGTCTGGTCATCGAGAGTGAGGAGTCTAGGATGACGCCCAGGTTCCGTGCGTGGTCCGTCGGGATGGGTGCTTTTCCAAGGGCCTCTGGCCACCAAGAGTTATCCCAGGCAGAGGGGGAGGTGCCTAAGATGAGGACTTCTGTTTTGTCTGAGTTCAGTTTCAGACGGCTGTGTTTCATCCACTCGGCTACTTCTTTCATTCCTTCGTGTAAGTTGGTTTTGGCGGTGTTAGGGTCTTTGGTGAGTGAGAGGATCAGTTGAGTGTCGTCAGCGTAGGAGATGATGTTGAGATTATGTTGGCGAGCGATGGCCGCAAGGGGGCTCATGTATACGTTGAAGAGGGTGGGGCTGAGTGATGATCCTTGTGGCACGCCGCAGATGACTTCAGAGGCCTCTGACTTGAATGGTGGGAGGCGGACTCTCTGGGTTCTTCCGGTGAGGAAAGAGGTGATCCATTCCAGTGCTTTTCCTTGGATTCCGACGTTTCTGAGGCGCTGTAGAAGGGTGCTATGACAGACTGTGTCGAAGGCAGCGGAGAGGTCGAGGAGGATGAGGGCGCCTGTGTCTCCATTATCCAGTAGGGTTCGAATGTCGTCTGTTGCTGCGATAAGTGCGGTCTCAGTGCTGTGTTTGGCTCGGAAGCCGGACTGTGAGGAGTCGAGGGATTTGTTGGTTTCGAGGAAGGCGGCGAGCTGGTTGTTGACAGCTTTCTCAATGACTTTGGCCGGGAATGGAAGAAGTGAGATGGGGCGGTAGTTTTTGAGTTCTGTGGGGTCAGCTGTGGGTTTCTTCAGAAGGGCGCTGAGTTCGGCGTGTTTCCAGCTTTCCGGGAAGGTGGCGGAGTTGAGGGAGCAGTTGATGACATCTCGGAGGTGTGGTGCTATGATGGAGTCTGCTTTGTTGAAGATGTGGTGAGGGCATGGGTCTGTGGGGGGTCCTGAGTGGATGGAGTTCATCAGGCGGATGGTGTCCTTAGTGGAGATTGGGTTCCAGTCGTTAAGGATGTTCACGGGGGTGAAGGTCCTGCAGAAGGTTGGGTGGGTTGGTCTCCGGGTCGGTTGTCGAAGCTGTTGTGGATGTCTGCGATTTTGTTGTGGAAGAAGGAAGCTAGAGAGTCGCAGAGGGCTTGGGAGGGGGGTGATGTCGTTGGAGTTGGCTGATGGGTTGGTAAATTCTTTGACGATGTTGAATAATTCCTTGCTGTTGTGGGCGTTGTTGTCTAGTCGGTCTTTGAATGCGGCTTTCTTGTCAGATCGGATTAGTTGGCGGTGTATGCGGGTGGCGTTTTTGAAGGCGTCCCTGGTGCTGGTGTTTGGGTCTTTTTTCCAGGCCTTCTCGAGGGAGCGACAGAGTTTCTTCGATTTCTTAAGATCATCGTTGAACCAGGAGGCGTTTTTGCTGCCTAATTTGATTTGACGTTTTTTCAACGGTGCTAGGATGTCTGCGCTGTTGGATAGCCATTGGGTGAGGTTAGTGGCTGCTTGGTCGGGGTTTGAGGAGTGGGCGGGGGGGTTTAGAAGAAGCGATGAGGAGATCTGGTCGATGGTGATTTTGTTCCAGTTTCTTCGCAGGGTGGGTTGAGGATGGTTGTGGATTGTGGTCTTATTGTAGATAAAGTGAACGCAGCTGTGGTCCGTCCAATGGAGAGTTGTGGTGTGACTGAATGAGATATGTTTGCTGGAGGTGAAGATGGGGTCGAGTGTGTGACCTGCAATGTGGGTGGGGGTAGTGACAAGTTGTTTGAGTCCGAGGTTGGCGAGATTGTCCAGAAGGGTGGTGGTGCTGCTGTCATTGCTCTTTTCCAGGTGAATATTGAGATCTCCCACTAGAATGTAGTCCTCGGAGGGGAGGGCGTGTGGGGTGATAAAGTCAGTGATGTTGTTACTGAATTGGCACGGGGTCCTGGAGGTCGGTAGAGGAGGGTGCCTCTGAGTGTGGTCTTGGGGTCGGTGTGGATCTGGAAGTGGAGGTGTTCGGCGCTGGCTAGGTTGATGTCTGCGCTGGTTGAGATGCGGATGGAGTTCTTATGGACGATAGCGATGCCTCCTCCTGTTTGCTTGATGCGGTCCTTACGGATGATCTTGTATCCTTCCGGGATGGCAATGGTGATGTCTGGGGCTGAAGAGGCATTCATCCAAGTTTCTGTTAGGAAGGCGACGTCCGGTGAGATGGTGTCTAGTAGATTCCAGAGGTCGGTGGCGTGTCTGTGACACTGACTTACCAAGAATGTCTTACTTGCCCAATCCTCCTCAGATTGCAGCACAGATCAGTTTTGCACTTTTAGCACCTCCATTCGATGGTGGAAAATGCTTTGATAAATATATATTGACAACCACTCCCAAGGCTATTTCCCTTACTAAGAGCTGTGAGAAGAGCTTCTGCTTTACAGCATCTTACTTTAAAATTGTCAGAATGCCTAAGGTCTATACATTGATGTAAAACTGTGCTTTCATAAAAGTCTCGACTTGAGAAAAAGGTTTGTGAAATTCATGTTCTGTTTTTTGGGTTGCTGTTCACTATTGTTTGTGTATACTTTTGTAGATGTTATTGATTGTATCTTTTTTGCATAAACAGTGTCTACTTTTCACATTATCGATAGATTTCTTTTCTGTTATTCTTTCTGAACCATTCACATACAGCAGAGCTGTTATTGTATACCTTTTTTTTTTAAATTAATTTATTTATACATTTTCAAAAAAATACAGAGTAAGTAGGCATAAGTACAGACAGTGCGTCATTACAAATGTACAGATGAAACAAGTATAATAATTTGGCGAAGCAGATCTGAAGGCCAACAAAACACAATGGGCAAGTAATCCATGCATATAAACATTAGAGGCAGTATAGTAGTGGACACCATATGATACACATAATAGCAGCATTCAGTTGTGAGGCGAGTTCAAAGGGGGGGGGGGGAGAATTGGGCCTTATAACGGTTTAGCACAGGCATGGGGGTCTTAAGTAGGTGGTGCTGTAACAATTTGCATGTTATCGGGAGTGTCAATAGGGTGTATAAGCAAATATGTAGTGAGGGGACCCCATTTGTCCGGAGGACGGGAGGCTAGTGGGAGCAGTTCAGCAAAGGCATGCATTTGGTCCTGCCAGAACACCATGTCCCTGATCCACTCCTTACATTTAGGTGCCCGACCCCATCGGCATGCAACGCGACATTTGGCGAGAAGGATGCTGAATGAAATTAATTTCCTGTGTGACACTTTTATAGTTTCGGTGTAACCTAGGAGGCAAAGAGGGGAATGTGTGGGAGGCGTAGCAATGTCATCTGTTCCAACGCTTCAAGTACTAGGAGCCAGTATTCCTACACCACAGCGCAGCCCCAAGCCAGGTGGAGGAAATCAGCCCCCGTAGCCCTGCATCGGCCATATCTATCATCATCCCGGAGCCCAAAGCGATGGAGTTTCGCTGGCGTGTAGTATGCACGGTGTAAGTACTTGTAATGGAGAATCCGGAGGCGGCTGGTTGGTGTACTTTGCTTCGTTTGCCTGCAGCAAAAGGTCCACTGCTCCTCCGTAATAGCTAGCTCCAGATCTACAGACCATCTATCCCTAGAAGTGTTCTGTGAGGGGCACTGAGTGGTGTGCAGCGAATGGTGAAGGGAAGAAACTAAGTGGGGTGCTGCGTCTTTGGCCAATATTAGGCGAAGTGCAGCAACTTCCAGAGGTTCTCGGGGGAAGGAAGGGGTGTGCTCCTTGAGTCCCTGATGCAACCGGATGTAAAAAAAAATGTCCATAGGGGAAGGGGGCTGTGCGGAGAAGAGTTGCTGTGGGGTACGGAATTTTCCTTTTTTTTAAATCATAAGAATTTGAATCATGTAAAAACTCCAAGTCTTAATTCCATCTTTGGCGAGTGTTTTTTGAAAAATTCCCTCCTGAAGGACTGGTATGTTAGTGGGAGCAGAGGGGAGTACAACATGGAAGTCAGGGTTTTCACAGCAATATGGTGCCACGCTTTAACTGTACTGGTGATCGGGGATGGAGCATCCGCGTGTGCAGTATTGGCAGTAAATATAGCGCCGTCTAGAGGGATGGGGTCCGATAGCCACTGCTCGGCGGCCACCTGAGGCATATACCTGGGGGGGTGAAACCAGTAGTGTGCATAATGAGCCTGCGCGCAGGTGTAATAAAGTTCGAAATTCGGTATGTTGAGTCCCCGTTGTGAGTAGGGACGGGTGAGTACATCCCACTGTATCCTGGGCTGCCTGCCGCCCCAAGTGAGTCGGATGAGTTCTGTCCGGAGCATTGTGAAAAAGGTCCTGCCTGGGTTATGGGTTATATTCATGAATAAATAAAGAAGTTTAGGCAGGATAACCATTTTGATTAAGGATATGCAAACTGCAATGGTTAGCGGGAGGGCGATCCAGCGCGTGATGTTGTCCCTTATCCCATCTAGGGTGCAACCATAATTAAGTCGCATCAGTTTGTCGGGGTTCGCGGAGATTCAGATGCCAAGATATTTAACCTCATCAGGATACCACTCAATTCGGAAGTCCGGAGTGAATACCATGACTGAGGAGGTAAGGGGGAAAAGTTGAGATTTGGACCAGTTTATATGGACCCCGGATAGCCCCCCAAATATCACAAATTCTCGAAGCAGCGGATTACGCTTTGTTTGGGCTCTCTGACATATAACGTGATGTCGTCTGCATACAGAGAAATCAAAATGTCGGAGAGGGCAGCGGAGCGCCTTGTCTTGGTGATACTGTCTAACCTTGGCTAAAGGGGTTCAACCGCGAGGGCAAACCGCAGCGGCGACAGCAGACGCCCCTGCCGGTTCCTCGAGAAATCGGGATGGAGGATGAGGAGTGGCCATTAATAAGCACTTTGGCTACAGGGTCAGTGTAAAGAAGGCGGACCCAAGATATAAATACTTGCGGAAAGCCCTTGTTTTGCAGGATTACAAAGAGGTAGTCCCATTCCACCGAATCGAACGCTTTAGTAGCGTCAAGGAAAACAGCGACTAGGTGTATCTTTGGGTCTACCTTGTGGAGAGTGGAAAAGAGCTTGCGGAGAATGTGTGTAGTAGCCCAACCTGGGATGAATCCAGCCTGGTCGGGAAGCACCAATTTGTCCATTAGGAGACTGAGGCGATTCGCTAGTATTTTCGCAAGGATTTTAGTATCGGTATTAATTAAGGATAGGGGTCTGTATGAGTCGCAAATATCTGGTGCCTTACCAAGCTTAGATATTAATGCCACCCTCATAGTGGGGGTAGACAGCCGAGCTCCTGTGCTTCATTAACGCCTAGCTTAACAACGGGGAGTAGCTGGGCAATATATGCTTTATAAAAATCCACAGGGAGGCCGTCCGATTCCAGGGCTTTACTGGACTTCATTTGCATTATCACGTCGTGTATTTCGTCGTTCTCAAAAGGGGCCACCAGAAACTCCCGCTGTGTGTTACCCAGCCAGCCAAGAGTGATGTCCTGCAAGAAGGGGGCAAAGTCAGGGGATTCATCTCTGCAGGTGCCGTACAGGGCAGTATAAAATTCCGTAAAGGTGTGTAGAATGTCTCGGCTATCTCTATGCTGTACTCCGTCCGAGTCAGTAACCTCTAGGACATAATTGGCGAATCTTGGGTGCCGTATTGATTGCGCTAGTTGCCTGCCTGGGTGCTCGCCTTCGCCATATTTACGCGCAACATAATATTTTCCGCAAAAGCGTGCTTCGGATTCGCTGTGTCTCTATATTCCGTGAGCTTATCACGGAATGTGGAAAAGGTTTGGCCCGAGTTAGCCTCCCAGAGGTCGGCCTCCAGCTATTTGAGTTAATTCTCTAGTTTGTGAAGTGTACGGCGCAGGTCTCGTAAAACTCCAAAGCTTTTGGCCATACAAACCCCCCATAGCGTGACCTTGAAGGCCGCCCATACCACGCCCACCAAAGAGACCGAGTCCATGTTGGTCTGAAAAAAAGCAGTGATTTCATTCCCGATTTCAGCTCTGAACACCGTATCAAGTAGGGCCTCTAGAGCAAGCCTCCATAGACTGGATGTGATCGGAGTAGGTCCTGGGAAGATGAGAGGCCCGTTTGACCCAGGAAACAGCGCCCTGGGAGACTACCCAGTAATCTAGCCTGGCCCATGCGGCATGTAGAGCAGTGTAATGGGTGCCCTCTTTGTCGCCGGGATGTACATGGCGCCAGACATCAGTAAGCTCATGGGCTTTGAGTATGCCCTGTATGGCCGCTTGCGTCCTGGTGTAGTGTATGGGGAGGGAGAGGGTTAGATCTATCTACTGTTGGATTAAAAGCAGTGTTAAAATCTCCACCCCATATAATGTGTGTTGATTCTATTTGTAGAATGCGGCCCCAAAGTGTGGTGTGAAAGTCAGGGTCATCAGTGTTCGGACCGTAGCTGCACACTATCGTGATGGACTGAGTTCCCAGCGTGCCCCACAGTATGCAGCTTCGCCCAGTGTGATCCTGTCGTGTGCCTCCTAGGATGAAGGGTGATTCAGTTTAACCAGTATAGCCACCCCCCTGGAGTATGTGGAGTAAGAGGAGAAGACACATGTCATGGCCCATTTACTAGCAAATGTAGGGGAGCGAGAGGGGTCAATATGGGTTTCCTGTAGTACCGCTACGTGCACATGATGTCTGTCCAAATAGGAGAGGATCTGCCTGCATTTTTAAGGATCGCGAAGGCTTCTAACGTTCCAGGATATTAGATTAAGATGTAAGGGTCAGCGTGCTATGGCATGGTAATCTGTAGTATAAAGAATAGGGAGTGGCCTACACAATACAGAGCGCCTTGTGTTTTGTGTTGCAATGTCTGAGCCTGTCCTGTGGGTTAAAAAAGCCAAGAAGACCAATTAGCATAAACCCTCCTCCCCCCCCCCCCCCCATCCACCCCCCACCCACAGTGGCACCCCAAACGTGCCAGCAGTACTACCTGCAACCAAAACAAAAAACATATTGCAACAGTGCAATAAAGAAAAAGTCATTGACCAAAAGAGTGAGCTAGGGGGATCTCCCATATGGGGGGGCACCAGTGGGCTACAAAAACCTCCCCCGTTGTTGTTAGACTTGGGGGAGGAGGGTACTTGGCAAACATAGTGTGTAGATTAAGCAATCTCCAGCAACAACGGAATAGTATGTGTGAAAGGACCTCGTCAGTTGTGCGATTAATCATACCAATATGAATTTATGGAAAGGCAGTGGCTTAGAACAGGGGAAATTATTTAAGCAACATGCATGCAACATCACCACTTATCTGTGGATTGAGCGCAGGGAAGAAGATGTTGCAGCTCACCATGAGTGAGCCACGGTGATAGTACATACAGTGTCACTGCACACACAGAGCTCCCAGCCCAGGGGGGTTGAGGCTGCAGCCTCCCGGACCAGCTTCTGAGGAGCGGAGGGAATCCCCAACAAAGTCAATTTATACATTCTAGTAGGAACATCCGTTGCTAGGATGAGGGGAGTTCATTCAGTCTGCGCTCAGAGATGGTGATTTGGGAAAGGCGCTCCGGGGAGTCTCTCGTCTGGGTGTTCTTTTTTACGGTTCAGAGGAAGTCGTCCACTTGTTGTTCATTTGTGAAGAAGTACTGTTTGTCTCGGTAGGTGACTCTCAAACGAGCGGGATACAGAAGAGCATATTCGATCTGGAGCTTGTGGAGCTTCTGCTTAGCTGGGAGAAGTTTGCGCCGGGCCTCCTGCACTGCCATCGTGAAATCAGGGTATATTGAAAAATGGGCTCCCTCAAACTGTAAGTTCTGATGTTCCCTGGCAAGTTTCAACGCAGTGTTTCAGTCCCTATAATTCAGGAGGCGTGCGATTATCGGCCGTGGGGGGGGGGGCGTGGGCCGGACGAGGGCCGAGCGATCTATGTGCTCACTCTACGATGAATTGAGAAGAAAAGGCGTTTGTCCCAAAGGTGGTGCGCAAAAGTTGTTCAAGAAAGTTTTCCATCCTGCCAGTATTTGCGCTCTCAGGAATTCCGGTAACGGGGATGTTGTTGCGGCGACTTCTGGCTTCCAAATCCTCATTTTTCGCGGAGATTACTTTCAGGAGCTTATCCAGCAGCTAGGTCATTTGTTGGGTCATCTGCGAGGTAGTATCTTCCGTATCTGAAATTCGCCTCTCTGCCTCCTTGAGACGTTCATCATGTTTCTCCACTTTCAGGACTATGTAGTCCATACGAGTGCTCTCTGAGTCCATTTTGGTGGAGAGGTCAGACAAGCTGCGTTGCATGGCCAGCAGGAGGGATTTAACTTCATCCTCAGGGGCCGGTGTGGGGAGAGAGGAAGCAGTGGTTGGCAGGGGGTCTGTCTCCTCGGTGGCAGAGCGGGTGGCAACCCTTTTGGTATCAAAGGGAGGTTTGATTTGGGGGCCTTCGGGTTTTCCCATGGTGAGAATGTCCTGGGGAAGACAGCTGCACACAACAGAGACTGTAAGAGTAAGGCGTCACCAGAGGAAGGGGCCACGCCGGGCCTCCACAGGTAAAGCCAGGGGGGCCCGAGGAAGGGCCAACCAGCAGGCCAGAGGAGTCGTGGGCTTCGTGTGTAGTGGGCCAGAGAAGCCGCAGGCCAGAGGGGCCCAGTGCCTCAGTAATGATGCAGGGGTAGTCGTCCTCAACTAATTGGACATCCTGCAATTGGCAGTGGGCAAAAAGATGATGTCAGCCTCTTCTGCGCAGGGTATGAACCGTATCTCTCCTCACTGGATATCAGGTGTAGTAGATCCATGAAATATTGTGACTCGGACAGCAGCCCCCACAGCTTCTCACCATGCGCGCCGGGAGAAGTTGGTGCTGCACCTCACGGGCCAGGCCGGGGAAGAAGTCGGGGCTCCCGCAGAGCAGCGTGGATGCGTCTGCGCTTCCCTACGCAAAACGGCGCCAGGCAGCACAGAAGGGCCGGGTTTCAACCTGTACCAGCATCCACCGAGGCACTACAGTAAATGTGCGGGGGGAGCGAGTTGCCAGGGGCTGCAGCGCCCCACGAAGGGTCCGGGGAGAGCAGCCATATGGAGCGCTAAAATGGCGGATTGGGGTAACGCGCTGGAGGCAAGTGCGGGCTCCGATCGTCTCACTGTGATTTACTGATGCGCTGCAGAATTGTGGGTTCAGTGATAACAGCCGGAGTCTCCGGAGTCGGCCACGTTCATCTGCAGCAGGAGCAGAGCTGCCAAGGTTTCAAATTGCTATGTGTGACATTTTCATAATTTCATTGTAATTATGAGTGACATTTCAACAATTATGAGTGACACTTGCTTGTGAGCAAAATCAAGCAATGAAGATGAGGGAAATAGTTAAACATCAGACATTACACCCCTTCCTCCTCCTTTATAATTCATGAGGGACTATTTTGAAAACACTGAAAAGTTTGCTGTCTTTCAGCACGGCACCGGAGGCACTGCAGTCAGATCTTTTGAGATCCTGCTGCAGCAGACATGACTGTAAAAGCTTGTCTGCTCTCCCAATGGTCCCAATGAGGACAGGTAGCAAACTGGTGGCACGCTGGGGGCAGCATTTCACAGTTGGTTGACCGATGGGGCGGAGTATTATATGGTGAAAACTAAAGTGTACTCGCGGAGGAGCACTGTCAGTCAACGTGGAACTGGCAACAGCGGACTGTCTGTCTGCACTCTTAATCTGCACTCATTCACCTGCAACACACTGAATTTAATTTACATTCTCAAATGTATATGTACTCACAGACAAAAATCTGTGCATTGACATCTACACACCTGAGATTATCGACAAATGTGCACTCATACTCCTGTCATCGCCGCACGTGTGAGATTACCACAAATCCTTCACCTTCTCTGAATATTGTGAATGTGAATCTGCATATTGACATCCACTTTTCACAAATACACACACAGAATTCTCCCCAAGTGTGTACACACATACCTGTGAGCCAGCACTCCCATATTGAAGCAGAAGTATTTTAGGGTAGAGACAGCTACAATTAAGCCATTTGTGGCTTCAAAAATCGGGAATCTCTGGCCTGAGTATGGTCTGTTTTATATGCATATTTTACTTACCTCAAGGTATATGCAACAGAAACTTAGGTTGATTGAAGCCTCACAGAGCATGCAGATTACCGACTTTAGATGTTGTGTGTACCAGGACAGCAAGCACATTGGTAAAAACACTTCAGTTCAACCTAGTAGAAGTTACATTTATGCTCCTCTAAAGCCATCTTATTTACATATTTCATCTTTTTTTATTTGTTTACCTGTAGCTACACAGCAACTCTACTAATCAGCCCAGATCAAAGCACTTTAAGCTGATATGCTTCCCACATCTTAAGGCCTAAGCATAACACAGTATGTGGTAGAATGCGCGCACGGCCGGCCATGAGGTAATTTGACCTTCAAAACATTCAGTTACTCTAATCTTCCCAGGCCTAAAAACTGGTGCTACTCAAAGGGTTTCTTCGGTTGAGGCTTGCACTGTATAAGAGTCCAAAAATGAACAACAATTAATATCAGAGATAAGTGTTCTTAAAACACGGAAACGGTTAAGTGCTCCGTATTCCATAGAGCGCATATAATACCGGGAACAACTGTAACTGAAAACGTTAAAAAGATGTTTTAGCACTACAGACGCATAATGTTTTAATTGAAACTCCTGTGGCTGGTACTACTTACTGCGAGTCTGCTGATGTCCTCAGAGTCTGCTGATGTCCAGTGAGAGATACTGTCCCGGACGGCCTCTTCAACCGCCGGTCACAAGCAGCTCCGTGGTGTGAGCTCCGTAATTCATGAATTCACCGCAGGCTCTCAAGGTTTGCGAAAGTACTTGATGGCGGCCCGCGCCACGTGTGAGCAGAACAATGCTGCCAGCTGTCCGGGACAGGCGCCATGTTGAGTGATGCTGCCAGGCCTTCCAATGCCTGTAATAATGCTCTGCGCAGGGCACTAGTGAGTAAAGCCGGGAGCACAGTCCGCAAATTTAGATCTTTATTGAAAGCGAAGTATTTTACGCCCCTCTCTATATTCGGGGCTCGGCACACACATACTTGAAAGAGAGCAGCTGCATTCCTCGCAGCCGCGATGCTGGCCACCTGTCCTAGCTAGCCTCTCCGGGTTGTGTGAGTAACTTGCGGCCTGAATCAGGCTCGCTCATGCCGGCCAGCTCAGCTCGCTGCACAGTTCCTGGTGCTCTGGGGCCGCAAAAGAACATCTCCGGGCACTGCAGTCTGCCCGGGTGTTCTAAGTGACTCTGCCACCGCCCGGTCCGTGGTGAGACAGCTGGGTCGGGCGCGCGTGATGCAGCAGGCACAGGATTTCTTACCGCGCCGGCTGTGACCTCATCAAGACCAGCCTGGAGCCATTTCAGAGTTCAGTTGCTGCCCGGGCCGTGAACTCATGAAAGTGAAAGTGCGATTCAATACTGTTGTTACTTTGTAGCAAGCGCCCCAACTCAGAACCCAGCCCACATGAAGTCTCCTCTGCAGTGCGGGAGGCCTGCCTGTACCACTGACTCTAGTGTTTTAAAAGAACATCGCTTGATAGGCACAGGCCCTTATATGCGTGACTTAGCATTTCAGTGCGGTGATGCGGACCACCTCACTGAAATGCGTTAGCTTCACGCCTGATGCGTGACACTTGGCAGGGCTGCAGGAGGCTCCGGGTCTCAGAAGCGGGGAGGGCGATGACAGTATCCCGGGCCTACCCGCCATGTGTGAGTCCCCGTCCCTCCTCCAGGCAGCGCAGCCGGCCGCAGGTCACCGCCGGATGTCGTCACCAGCCGCGGTGAGTTTCTTCAGCGTGGAGCTGCGGCGGGAGGCACGTTCAAGGGTTGATTTCTTAGCCCCTGACAGCAAACATCATCAGGAGGCCATTCCAATGTAGGGGGGTCGTGCTGTGATCACTTAATCCAGGATAAAAGTCGGATCAATGAGCCAAGTGTCCAGAGCCTCACAGGCTTGTGGCCATCTTGGTCGTGCGCCACCTAGCGCCCCTGTTATTGTATACCTTATATTATTAGAATACTAGTTCAATGTTCCATAACATTATTAGGACAACATTTTTTGGTTTATTCTTATCGCAATTTTATGTTTTGGAATTTGATAATAGAGTGCTATTGGGTAAACAGTGAGTAAGCAGGTGGGTTTAGGTATGTTTTAAAGCAGTGGTTCTTAACATTTGCACTTCTACAAATCCCTACTTAATCATTACTGGAACTCTGGGACTCCCACTGAATTCATTATTGGAATCCGGGAACCCCCAATGAGTCATTACTGAAAACTGGGGGTCCCGGCCTAAGTATTTTCAACAATTTTAAACCGCAAAACAGTATACAAAAAGTACAAATACAAGCATTCATCAAATAAAAAAACAAAGTTGAAATACTTTATTTAATTCACAAACCAATACAAAAACAAATCTAAATTTTAATCGGCAGGTTGGAGCTTTCTAAATTCAACTTAGGCCCCTTCATTGTTCATACAATATTCTGTTTGATGCACTTGCACTGCTCACACGAATCAACCTGAGGAAGAGTAACTTAATTTTTAGCCTCCAATTTCAAATTCCATCACATGTTCCAGAACTGCTTTAAGTTTTCAATTGTACATTTTGTTTATTTATTCATATACACTTTATTAATTAGCTAAGTAGTGGTGGACCCTCTGAGTGGGCTTCACAGACGACCAGGGGTCAAAGGACCATCGGTTAAGCAACCACTGTTTTAAAGCATGCTGTCTTGTACTGTTTAGTTGCATTGTGTATTGACCCATTCCACTACAGGCATGGCAGACAGTCCATCACTCTTGCGTGACAGTGTTTACGACTGTGAATAGCGCATCAGCTATCTTAGAGGACATTACACTGCTTCCGTTGACATTTGATACTCCAGCATGGATGGGTTTTCATGCCTCATGCCACCCACTGCTGTTTTCCCCCCATATATAAAAAGACACTTGGTTGTTGCATGTCCTTTGCTTCTTTGGCAAAAACAGATTGCATAGGAGCAGTAGATTTAAGGTTGATCAGACTCTCTCGACTTTGTCGAGGCCCAGTCTGAGAGAACTGAAACAACTTGCAAGAAATCTGTTAGTAGCAATGTGGTCTAAATTCAGATGATTCATTGACATTCTGTGATCCGGGAGAAATGTGTTGCTCTGAGGAAAAATGTCACTGTTCAGTATCTTTCAACTACTATTGATCATTAATTTGTAAAATTAGAGTTTTTTGACCACATGAAATAAGGGTAGTCACTAAATAATGGAGCCATTGAGCCTTCAGGTTGTTTATTGAATGTTGAGTCCCTAGAAAATTGTGTTTCAAAAGTACATTTTGAGAACAGATGTGGCGAGGGCAACATTTCGAGCAGAACAGATGAGTTGTTTTAGCGAAGAGTTATAATTCTGATCTGATAATACAATGTACAGCAGATGTATTAAACTTAAATGAGTTAAGAGTTAGTTCTTTATTTCAGGGTACGCATTCAGTCGTTTATTTTGAATGATAGTTAAGTTACAAGAGCCTGTTAAATCCTTGCAAGTCGTTGACACACCCTTCTAGTTCCACATGTTGTCAACAGCAATGCCAGAAAGAGGATCATGAGCCCTCAGAAGAAATTAGCACTACTGGTAAGTTCATCCATAATTAGAAAGGTTTTGTATAGAAGATTAGGATTTTTGCGACTGTGTAATTGTTGATTTTTATTATGTTTGTTGGAGCATTGATAAAGTCATTTTTGACAAAAAATGTGTCCACTTCTTGCAAGGATTTAATAGCCTCTTGTAACTTCACTGGCCTTGAAAATTAAAAAAAATGAATTAGTATACCAATATAAATAATTGTTATTCTCAACTCATTTATGTTTGTAGGTTAGATCTGGTGTACTGCTATATTTGATTATTGTGTTAACAGTCTGACAATCCCCTCTTTTATTGTGTAAGAAGCATTAACTGTATTTGTGGCATTTTCAGTGGTGGGTCACTGCGGGTTTAGCACTTGCTATGCTGAACAATTGGGATTTAACTAGGGAATGTGCAGTACTCTCTCCGTGGCTACTGCATCTAGTTGATGATTGTGATCTGAGGTTGGAATTGGGCTGGTACAGTTGTTATTTGCTCTGTTGGTATTTTGTCTCATATTCCTGGATTGATTTGTGTACCAGGCAGCAGTGGCCAGTGTCAAACCAAAGTAGTGGGGCGGCTTGGGGACATAACACACAACAAAACACGAAAACATATTACTCACCTGCCGCATGGCCGCTCTTCTGCTCCTCTCTGGCTCCAGTCCACTGCAGGCATAGACTCCTAGACTTCCCTGTGGCCAGTTCAGACACTGCTCTCATGCTGCTGCCGCCAGCATGAGAGCAGCATCAGGATTGGCCTGAGCGCCTTTGATTAACGCTCCCAGAGAGACAGGAAGTCTGTGCCTGCTGTCTCCAACCCGGCAGCGCAGCTCGGGTTTGAGAATGCTCAGTGCACATGTCGGCTTAGCCGTCCTAAGATGGCCAGCCCACCTGACATGTGCACTGATATCACTACTACCCCTCTGTGACAGCCATCATGACAGCAGTGCCCGAAGACTCGGCCCTCAGAGGGAAAAAAAAAGATGGTAGATATGTTTTATTATCGTTTTATTTTTTACGTTTTGAGACTGCTGGCACGGGGGGCAACACTCCTCCACCATAGCGGAAGAGCTGGTACCAGGGAAAGAATTGAGTGCTAGACTTCAGCCCAGCCTTTTATGCTCTTATCCTGCCCAGATGAAAATTGGATTGAGAGCATGATTGCCATCAACATGAATTTGTGGTAGAATGACTGTAGGGAGTAATTTGCAGTGAGAGGGAGAGGACTGGAATGATTGTTGATCTTTTTCATTCCATTCAACATGAAGATGTCGGGGAAACCACTTTGTTGACTAGGGTCGATAGTGAGAGATCACGGTTGTAAACTGTTGTATATTCTTACTTGGTTCAATATGGCTACTTGGTGTCTGTAGTCCTTTCTTAGTGTTGCTACCTTCTCTATCTCCCATAGTACAACATAAACGACTCGTACTGTTTATCTCTTTGTTGACTGAAGGTCAAAAATCGCAGAGTACATGATGTCAATGGATGTGAGAGGCACAGAAGAATTGGAATAAAACGTACATTTTTTCAAAATGTAAACACAGGTGATTTTGAGGTATTCTGCAAGGGTGAATAGGTTTTGCATGTTGGGCATTCACTTCAAATCTAGGATTCTCAACTAATCATGGTTGTCTTGACATTTTATTGGTTGGTGTTTGTTGTTCTCTGGTAACACATCATAATGGATCTTATCCCTTTAGAACCGGATTAATGAATTGTTCGTTTAGTGTTTTTTCATTATTGAATGGTGGCCCACTATATAATGTCATGGATGTCTGCAGTGCACTAAATGCATGGTTGCAAATACTGAAGGACTTTGCTGTTTCTATCATTTTGTTGGCGTCGACAGCTGTCCATAGCTTGACTTGGGTCATTTTTCAGTTAGAATGTATCATTACCTGATAAAATAGCTTAGATTCAGTTATATGAGTATGAATGGGATTTATTGTGGTTAACTTTTTCAGAATGTTGATATGTAGGTTGGAGAGAGTTTATGGATGTCTTTTTAAGGTGGCAACATTAAGCTAGCTATATGATTTTGGATCTTTCTTGTGCATGTGACAGTTCCAGGGGTTGTAGTTAATGTGTTCTATTGATGTATTGGTGAATATGAATGTATCTGTAATGTGCCTGTTTAAAAATATATAAATATATCTAAATGTGCTGTTTAGGTGGCCACAATTACCCAATCTTATTTTACTGGGTGGTAGGTTTTTTTAATTCAGAAGTCGTGGGATATGTCTAATGTGTTCTGTTGATGTAAGATGAAGAAGAAATATATCTAGTTTTGCTCTACATTTTCTTTGAGTTACTGACCAGAGTCTAGGTGGACTTGTTTGCGGTTAGGTCTAGTTATGTGTCAGTGGGTATATACAATATGTTTTTCCACTGCATTATACTGGGTGTTGGTTTGTCCTGTAAGAGAGAAAAAGGCAATTCTTTCCATTCTCCCAATTTTTCAGTAAGTACGATTGCCTGTCCTTTCATAGGAGTTGTAAGGGCAGATGGAAAGAAGAGTTGGATGTCATTTGACTGTCTTGTCCCTGGCTGTAGAGTTCTCGGCAGAGCTCTGTCAGATGTGGACCTACAGCACTTCAGGTCAGGCCATGCAGCCATTGTTTACAACGCAGTGGGGAGCGGGCCATGGAGATTTTCGCCACTATTGCCTTCGCTACAGAGGGTCAAACGTGAAAGGAGGAGGAGAGGTGATTATTGTGTGTTTTTATTTATTTATTATTAATGGAACCTTTTTATTCCAATTCAACGCGTTTAATGAACTAGAGGAGAGAGTTATTCTAAACCAGGTAGCTTGCAAGAAACATCCTGTGAAACCCTTTCCTTCCATGAGCATGGTGCCTGCATAGAATCACCCATCTCACTCCTCTCAACTCACAGCCGGGAATAGGCGAGTCAAATCTGGGGAAATTGCTCCTTGTACAAATGAAGAAGCAACCCAAATATTAGCTGCCATCTTGTTACCAGTCTGAACATGACCAAGGACTTTCTCTATCACCTTTAATTGGCCAACAGTTTCTCACTGCATGAAATTTCAGCCTGTCAGGGCTGCAAGGTAGATCACCATCAGCAAGTTGTTTGTTTTGCTGTTCAGCATTAATTCAAAGTCCCTGGGAAAAATCTTCGGAACCTGGCTTATCGTGTCCATCAGGAATTGCTTCACGGTGTTGTCAGCTGCAACTTTACCCAACAGCACATTGTTGCACTTGCAGAACCGTAGCCCTATTATCCTGCATCTGGCTTGAGGCAGACCTTGCTTTGCTTCAGGTCACTGCTAAGCCACATCACATGATTAGGGCTGGTCAGATTTTCATATGGTAAATGGCTGTACATTCTCTGTCATTGGTCACATAGTGGACTGTAAGAGGTGTGAACATGACTCCCTGGTGCACCTGTTGTACTACTGAGGATGGACCCATGTGCCCACTGTGCTGGCTGGGGATCATGTGGATAGTATCGATAGTAATGACGAATTAGTACTGAATGTTCTGTGATATTAAGTTCTATCACATACCATCCTATGTTCCTTGGATGTAATCTTCCAATGCAAGTCGTACATCTTTGGCAGACTCCATGTCAGCAGCTCTCTGGCTCATTGTGGAGACGTAGAACCTCCTGGCTCATTGTGGAGACGGAGAATCAGTCATTTCAACTAAGTGTTATCAACTGAACCAAGTCAAGTCCTGATCAGGAGGCCCGCTCCCTCATTACAACTCTCTTAAGTGTCCACAGTGGAAGCGAACACCACCTGGCGCACACGCACCTGAGGATAGGGTACCGTTAGTGCTGCTGGTGCAGGAGAGGTTGTGGTACATGTCCTGTCTATACCGAGTTCTTAAGAGAAAGGAGTAATGAGGAGCTTGTAGGGGGTGAGCCAGAATGTTGTTGTAGAACAAGGGAGGCAGAATGGGAAAAGGCCAAGACAACAGCATGTGCACCGTTTAATGCCCGTAGCTATCTCGGGTCAACTCAGACTGCAGACGATAGAACCAAAACCAATGCTTGTGTCACATCTAGCGGTTACGTGAGCGCAAATAGTAATGAAGAAGGCATACACGTGTGATATGGGTCTCGGTTAATTATATCAAAAGATCCACCCAGATTCAATATTTTTATGATAACACATAATTATGTAGGAAATGAAAATGAGTGATTCTTGAATTTTCATAAAATTTTAAGTCGGTGGTTTTGTTAGTATGTCTTTTCCTATAATGGGAAACGATTCCATGGATCAGATGTGACAAGATGTCTCCTTTTGTTATTCCTTTGCACCGCTTCAACACTTCTATGCCTCCTCTCCTGTGATACTGGTCCATAAATGTATGTCTAGTTCCCCTTTACCTAAACAACACCGACTTGTGAGGCCTTTCCTGAATTTGCAAGTGCCATGGTTTCTCACCAAATGAATGCTGGCAGCAGGCTCCCAAAAATTGTTTTCCAAGCAGTACGATTGGCAATTACATTTGTCCTCGTTATACATAAAAGTAACTGTGTTGCTCCACTGCATGAAGCGCGCCTGTTTCCCATTTTCTTTTCCCACTGGCGAAAGATTGTCACATTTTTTGAAGTCATGTTCGAAGAATGAGTGACACGCTTTTGAGAGGTCGACGCAGAAAGAAATCTGAGGGATGTCTGGTTCTTGAGGGGAAGACTGGGTTGAAAGATAGCAGCTGTTCAGAGATTCCTGCTCCGCCCGAGGCTTCCAGCACATTCTATGATTGAGCGGATTACTGGCGGTTTGTCGGCTGCCGAGAAGGAGCGCGCGCCACCCCGCTGAGCTGCGCGTGGCTGCTGCGCAGTTGAAAAGGGCTCGTGGACAATGGAACTGTAGGTTGGGGTTTTCTATTCTTGTCGCACCTTTCAAGGAGACTTCCGATGACCAGGAAAAGTAATCTTTAATCCAGTGTATATTCCATTACCTGTATAAACTGACTTTAGAAAAGAACAAAACGATGCGCACGTGATGAACTTCAAGGTCTGGTTTTGGGTGATAAGATTCTCTTTCTTACGGGTTCAATACACACAATTTCGCGGGAAAATAAGAAATTCTCTGTAAAAATCTAGCCTGCTTTTTTACCAAAGGGAGGCCCGCACGGAGTTCACATCGTGGGTACGTGGACAGTCAGTGTGAAGATTGTCTTTCAGGAATGGGGTCTATTCAGTTATACTAGCCCCTTCTAGGCACCTCCACCTAGCGCTACTTGTAACACTGCACCCCTTTCATCTACCACTGTACCCCTTTCATCTAACACCATTTCGTTCTCAGCCTAATTCTGCACCCTGACAGCAGCCCAGCAATGCACTGCTTCCTCCATCTCTTGTCGTTCTCCTCTGACAGCTTCTTTCCTATCCTCTCTCTCACCCTGCACCCCCATCTATCACTCGCCATTTCCTTCTCAGTGCTATCACGCTTCGATTGATTTAAAGAGCGCATTTTATCTCACCTACAGCAACACCTTTCAGAGATGCTCCAACATTCTACATTTAGCCGTGCTACCACGCACCACCCCCCCCCCCCCAGCTCCTGCCACTCTTGTCTCAGACACTGGTGTGCGTCCTTACCTACCACCTCTAAGTCATTGCTGTGGTCTCTCTGCTCCCCGATCTCAGATCGTGTCCTTTAGACGCAACTCTGATCTGTCTTTTAAAACTATTTAAAATTTTGTTCAATCTTAAGTACAGATGCAGCTCTGTTCTTGTCAATTGCAGAGGTCCAAGTGTGTGCTCATTACTTCACTCCTGGTAAGGAAGGGGCTAACAGCCTTTTATAATCCTGGGGCCTTATTATGAAAGTTCCCCGAGGGCGCACCAGGCGTTTGTGCCCGCTCTGCGCGCCCCCTTAGTGCTTTGGTATTACAGAAGGGGCCACAGACGCTTGTGCGGCCCCTTCTGTAATACCATTAGTGCTGGTGCACATAAAGGGCCAGCACTATCTTTAGAGGGTGTTCCCTCATTTGCATGGGGCATGAACCATGCAAATGAGGGAATCCCTTTGCCTCTGCGCCCATGCCGTATTGCAGGCCAAACACTACTATTTCCAATATACAGGTAAAATAAGGAGGGCTGATATATGGCTAGCCATTAGCCAGGTCATAATATAGTAATGTCAACTCCTAACTAATCACTCTGACACACAATGATACCATAAAGCTTAGTAGTGTGCAGCCTATTATAGGTCATGAAGGCTGGTTAATAACTCCTTTTTCCTGCTTAATGCTCTTTCCCTCACACAAGACCTGTCTGCTATGGGTCTTATCCATCACTCATTACTGTACCAGCCCCTATGCAAGTCATCACCAGCTGAACAGACATTGAAAACCTGAAGCGATCTGACACATAAAGCTGGCCACTCGGAGGACTGCATTCTAGTCCAGCACTGCCGGTCCCAATTAGCTACATCCTGTGCGTGCTGCTTTACATCTCACAATGGCACTGATGTGGTCTGTAACACGTACCTTTTGTCCCGAAGTTTTGCCCAAATTTTTGACCTTTTGTCCTACATTTTTGTCCTGAATTGTTACCCTTTGTCCTGAATTTTTACACTCACCATTCTGAATTTGCACCCATGCCAGTTGGTCACCCTAGACAGTGCGCATCAGTGTTCTCCCTGATGACAGCCTTCTGGAGTAGTTGAAGCGGGTCCCATGGCCCCCCACAGACATATCCTTGCAAGCGGGTGCAGTCTCGGACTGCACCTGCCTGAAAGATGCTCTCTAATCCCCTTTAAAAGTACAGGCGGGTTGCCGCTCGCACTGTAAAAACACAGAGTGGCTATAAAGCAGCCACTCAGTTTTTCACATGAATGCACTGCCCCAAGGGCAGCACATTGACCGTGATGCGGTTTATTTTTCTGGATTGCTCTGGGTGCACATTTTGAAAGGTGCACCCAGCGTAATTCAGGAAAATGCACCCCATCTGTAATATGGCCCACACTGTCTGCAAGTGTGCATTCTTAGTCTTATCCTGCACCTCCTTCCAAGCAAAGCACACCTTTCACGCAATGCCCTGTACTTCCTTCCAGAGGTGAGCGCGCAGTCGGTGGAGGAGCTGAAGCAGCACAAGGCCTACGTGAAGCTGGTGAAGAAGCAGTATAAGGAGCTCAAGGAGCTGAAGAGGAAGCACATGAAGAAGATCTCGGCCCTTAACAAGGAGCAGAACAGCCGCATTAACGAGTTCCAGAGCGACAGCCAACGGCGCTCCATCAAGATTGAGAACAAGCTCAAGTTCTCGAGGCGAGGGTTAGTATTCTCTGCAGATGTTCATTGCTGAGCACTAGTGTTCAAAACATTTTTGTGTTTGTGTGGTTTATAAATGACTGTCCCCAAACAGTGCAGGCAAAAGTTATTGCGGAGTGTACAATATCTCCATTCAGGCCTGGGTGTTCTCCTGAGCACCCCTCAGAGATTTTGAACCAAGCTATTTAGTACATCTTTCATCTATGAATTTGTATTTGCATTGACGCTTCCTCATCTGTGTTACTAAAGAGAAAGGAACCATTTGGAGACAGATGTGCACTGGCTTTGTGCTGTCACTCAAAATGAAGGGAGCCAATTGTCCATGCTATACGCTGTGTTGGGCGGAAGCAAAATATGAATGGTAATGTTACAGACCGATGACGGAAGCCTCTTGACTAAATCCCCGCTATATATGCATATTGTGATTTTTTGGGGTAAAATACTACTGTGATGAAACAACTAAATCTGTTTAAAGGGCCAGAGGTAAGTAAATGTAAATGGGTTAAAAAGCTGAAAGGTGACAGGGAGCCAAGACAAGCCAGATAGTAACTCAAATAGGGCTTTAATGTTTTCATGAATAAAAATAGCTGTTGTTGAAGTCTAATATATTGAGAAACCAATTCCACCATGACTGTAATTACTGGAAAGGAACACTCTGAGGGCAACTCCAAATTTTACTCATTGACCTCAGCAATAACGAGACACACACTTTGTTTCATGTATTAATGTGCATTACCAATCAACTTGAGTGGCCAGCTGACATCTGTGCAGTTTTTGGCCTACTGATAAGATGTGGGCAGCAGTGATTTCTGGTTCAGGTGAGAGTGGTTGGACGGGGACGGGGAGGGGGGTTCACATATGACGACGAGGGAAAATAAAATGAAAAAAAAAAGAAAAGCACTTACCATGCCGCATCGCAGGGATGTAGCAAGCGCAAGGTTAGTGGTTTTCTTATTTTTTCTTATTACTTTATTTTCCCTTGTCCTTGTCTGATGTTCTCCCCTCCACCCCCACCGCCCTTACCTGCACCAGCCGTCACTGATGGGCAGTCTTTGATAGGGTATAGACTCCTTGCACTGCCGGTTTCTGTAGAACCTGTAACGTACTGACATTAGTAGAAATCTCAGCCAACCACTGTCCGAATTGATGTCTTCTATGACTAAGCACCGATATCCAGAGTCTGACCATTACTAAAATCAGCCGAGGAAAAAGTAAATGTAGCCCTCTGATGCACCAGGTATGTAAATAGGCGTGGTTTTTAGGGAGCAGGAAGTGAGAGTCCTTCTCAAGAGTATTTAGATGGTTCTGAGCACTGCATTTCCACCTCATGGTCTGTCAAAGTACCTACCAGCATTCTTCTGTTGAAGAAACAATACACTTCATGCAGCAAGGACATTGGAAAGGGTCTCACCTTCTCTATGCCACGGGCCAGTGCATTCCTGTCATGTCCAGGGGATGTAAATGAAAATTTAAGCCAGGATCCAAAAGAGTAGTGTCGCTGTGGTGCCAGGGCTCCTTCTCCATCTAATATCAATCAAATATTAATTTGTTGAATTCAGACTCCATAAAAACAAGCAGGAGAGTAGTTAACCTACTGCTCAAATATAAACCGATGCATTTTAGACGTTAACAGTTAAAACACACAATCGCACCTAAGAAAACATCCTGGATACTTAGTAAAAACCTAGTCACTGAAAAGCGGTACGGAGGCTTCAGCGCAGTTAACCATTGTAATTATTGATTCTTTTACTGCTCAAAGTCAAGATGTGCAGAAAATTGGAATCAAAATAAGTGCTCCACTCCAGGATTAATGGGCAAATTAATAGAAATGTGTTTTTTACTCCTGTGTTGCAGCTACACGTCCCATTTACGTGAGCGAGTATTCCAATTTCCTCTGGGTCTCTTTAGCGAAAGACTCAAACTCAGCTTTAGCGGTGACGTTGAAGATTTAAATTAAGCACAACAAGTAGGTATGAATTAGAACGTATTCCCACCCCGTCATAACACATGGATTTAAAGAGCTCTTCTCTTTGCGGCAACTGTGGTCATGGGATACGCAGCAACTGATACAGATTTTTAAATCACTTTTGTTCAGACTTAATTGGTCCTACAGAGCGTAGTCCATTGAGGAACAGCCTAGCAAGTGTATGCATGCCAGGATAGACTAAGATGGTTTTCATGATCTATGTTCATGAAAAGAAAAAGTTTAGTTGCAATTATTAATTTTGGGTTGGTATACGGTGAACAGATCAAGTGCTGATAAAGTGCCGCTTTGCAAGTTCACCTCTGCTACTTAACACAAACAGTATTTCTAGACACAAGACCTCGGCCACCATTGCTGCCAGGTGTGATAATGTATACTTTAAACACTTACCCTTCAATCTGGTCAGATTTAGCTCACCCTCAGCATCATAAATTGGACCCCGCATGGTAGAAATTGTGTTATTTTCCAATTGTCTGATTTTAAAGTGACCATTATTGAACAAGCTCCCTCATGGTTGAAAGTACCTTTCACCTTGCAAATTTCCCGTTCGCTCCTCACAATAACCTTCAAATCAAATCAGGTGTTTGTTAAGCGCGACTACTCGCCCGTAAGGGTCTCAAGGCGCTGGGTGTGTGGGTGGGGGGTAGGGTTTGCATGTTCCAGTCAATCAATAAGGGGGTCTGTCGAAGAGCCAGGTTTTGAGGTTTCTTGCGAAGATGGGGAGCAATGTTATCTATCTGAGGTGGAGCGGGAGATCGTTCCAGGCACTGGCCAAGCGGAAGGAGAAGGAGCGGCCTCCCGGTCTGGTCTTTCTGGTGCGGGGGACCACGGGGTAGAAGAGCTGGGCTGATCGTAGGGTCCTTTGGGGTGTGTGGAATTTGAGTCAACTGTTCAGGTATGCTGGTCCTGTGTTGGGGAGGGCTTTGTGAGCATGGGTTAGCATCTTGAAGGTGACTTTCGCTTCGATGGGGAGCCAGTGGAGTGTGCGCAGGTGCTGGGAGATGTGGCAGTGGCTTGGCAGGTTGAGGACCAGTCTTACGGCGAAGTTTTGGATGTTCTGTAGCTTGCGGGTGCGGTTTTTGTTTAGTCCGGCATAGAGTGCGTTGCCATAGTCGAGCCTGCTGGTGACCAGGGCGTGAGTGACGGTCTTTCTGTTTTCGAGGGGGATCCATTTGAAGGTCTTGCGTAGGAGGCAGAGGGTGTCGAAGCACGAGGACGAGACGGAGTTGATCTGGCGTTCTATTTTGAGCTCCGAGTCCAGGATAATTCCCAGGTTGCGTGCGTGGTCCGTGCGGGTGGACAGGCTTCCGAGGGCGGGGGGCCACCAGGTGTCGTTCCAGGCGTCTGGGTTTGGGCCCATGATGAGTACTTCAGTTTTGTTTGTGTTTAGTTGTAGGCAGCTGTTTTTCATCCATTTGGCGAAGGCTTCCATGCCTTCTCGAAAGTTGTGTCTGGCGGTGTTGGGTTCGTTGGATAGGGAGAGGATGAGTTGGGTGTCTTCTGCGTATGACACAATGTTGAGTCCGTAGGTTCTGATGATGGGGGCGAGCGGAGCCATGTAGACGTTGAAGAGCGTAGGGCTGAAGGAGGACCCCTGGGGGACTCCGCAGGTGGTAGGTGTAGGGTCTAAGAGGAAAGGAAAGGTCTGACCCTCTGCGTTCTGCCGGAGAGGAAAGAGCGGATCCAGTCGAGGGCCTTGTCTAGGATCCCTGCATCATGGAGTCTGCGTATTAGGGTGCAGTGGGAGACTGTGTCGAACGCCGCTGAGAGGTCGAGGAGGACGAGGGCTGCTGTTTCTCCTTTGTCCAGTAAGGTACCAATGTCTTCTGTTGCGGCAAGGAGGGCTGTTTCCATAATGTGTTTTTTTCTGAAGCCGGATTGTGAGGAGGAGAGGATGTTGTGCTCTTCGATGAATGTGGTGAGTTGAACTATCAGTCCCTGGTAATGGTATTCATGGACTACCATTAGAAGCTTCTACCAAAGGTTCCAAGAGTCCTTTCTGAACACCAGAACCTGGGTTGTGTATTTATAGGAAAAGTGTTAGCTGAACAATATATAGCCAAAGCATGCAACTGTCGGGGGGTGTATGGATGTATAATCTTGTTAGTGTTAGTACCTAAATAGGCCTGCGACTTAATTTCACCGTGCAGTCTTTATATCAAATCCAAATGACCCGACATCCATTTTTTTCTGATGAGCAGCTAATCAACAGAATTGAAAGCTGTGCAGAAGTCTATAAACCAAACATCTAATTGACTAGTACCACTGGCGAATTAGGTGCAAGTTACCAGAGAGAAGGTTTGGTAAAAGGTCTCCATCGAAGACCAAAAGCTATCCGGGCACGATATAGACCTATTGGCTTTGCCAATTCTTAGAGGGAGAAAAGCACTAAGGATTCCAGCTCTGGCTGCATGATAGCACTTTTTTTCTAGTAGGACAAGACCGGGGAAGGGACAAGAAATAATGGCAGGTGGTAGTCGGGGGACAAGCCAAGAAGCAATGGGTGAGTGGGGGTGGTATTACTGAGCAAGCAGTGGAGGGGGACGGGACAAGCAACGACGAGGGTAGGAGTGAGTGGGGACAGGGGAAACAATGACAGGATGAACAGATGATGGAAATGCCTCTAGCAGTATCGCATGAGGGAGATAGTGCGAGCAATGACAATGGGATAGCAACGCAGGCGTTGAAATGGGGATCAGGCAAGCAACGACAGGAGGGAGGAAAAGGAGGGAACGGGTCAAGGAATAATGCGGAAGTGGGATGGGACAATGAACAGCCACAAGGCCACAACACAAGAGTGGGACGGGCAAGCAACAACGTGGAGAAGGACAATTCGAGGAAGGGAGATTGTGTGCAAACACATGCCCTCTTTGGAGTGCTTACAACATAAAGAAAAAAGTGCCTATGGAAGCAGTGACCAGTGGAAGGACACTGGCTGCTGACAAGAAGCAATGCTTGGTTGATCCTCCATGAAAGGGGCAAGCACAGGAATAGGTAGTGAAACTTGCAGGTGCTGACCAACAAGATGCAAGGAAATGAGAATGATAATGAAGCCAACCAATGGTAAGTAATAGGCGGGCTCTGTGCCCCTTGTATGTAAACAATATGTCTCCTAAGCAAATTCGAGACCTAAAAAGGAGTTTGCTGTGTGAAATCAATGAGCTTTTGGCTACCTCCTCAACTTAAGATATAGGAGAAGAATGGATGATACTATTTTGGGTCACAGAGACCATTATTTAATAACAGTGCTAGCGACCCCATCATGACCCATACCAATGCTCAGTTTCAAAGACTGATAAAGGTTTGACAGATTCCTTCCTTTTCATTAACAATTTTCAGATTGACAAAGTATGGCTGATCATGGATACGGGAAAGACATTGCTTGTAGAGGATTAGCTGAGCTAGCCGTGCCACTTCTGGAATCACCATACCTGGCAAACTGCATGGAAGCTGGACCTGTTGCAAATAGCAACCAAAGCTTCCTCCCTTTTTTCCCTACTTTGAATTTCCTCATCCATCTCAAGTCTTTTTCTTGGCCGCAGTTTCTTTGAGGCTGATTAGATATTTATTGAATCTTTCTTCAAGATTACAATTTAGCAAAAGATAAAACAGAAAAACTCTGCTTAACCTAGGCCTATCTGCCTTCCAATCTATGCCGAACCAACCTCTTGCCCGTTTGCCCCTAACTGCAGCTGTTGGGGTAGCAACAGATCTGAAATTGACACCAGACAGCACTTTTCCTATGATTCAATACCACTCAAGCCTTTCTACATATTTAAATATCAGCTAGATATATCAATGTCATTAAATCTGTGCAATGTTTCTGGTTATGTTTTATTTGATCTCATTTTACTGACCAAATTAACTCTTCCTGCTTATAGTCCTTGGTGGATTTATTTTAAACTCAACAGCAATAGGGAAATGATCACTGCTTCTCTAGGACAGGCCGAAACATTTATTTTCTTTAAAAAAAAGCATGCTAGGCCAGCACCCAAGGCCTTCGTATATCTGTGAGGCAGTCAGCCTAAGTACATTTTTCGGACCCTCCACCAATTTATGAAAAGTGGCCTCATCTTTTGTTATGCCACTGTGGTTAGCTCAGAGTTCATGAGGGAGCATCGGAGGCCACTCCATCTAGCCCTGCGGTTTAGGACAGAATGGCTTAGGATGCCTTCATGCCAAGGGGACCACAACACATTTTAATCCGATTCCTCGTATAGACAGTGTGAGCAAACTCTGACTTTGAAAGGTGTGTCCCTAATGCCATAGACAGTTTACCTGCATTAAAGCAGTTCTTCAACGTAGCGTCGCCTCTCCAGCTCCTCCCAACCCCACCCCCACTTCATGCTGTGTTCTAAGTGGTCACAGTGGCAGGATGTTTGACAAAGCAGGATGCAATCTGCTAGCAATTTTTTTCCAACAAAAGATGAGTGTATTTTAAATGTTCTAACTCTGGGCCCAATACAAGAAGATTTTTTAATACAAAGACTAGGGTCATGCAAGCATGGCGAAAGAAACAATGTAGCTGTTCAATTTGTTGCAATACCTTGTGTAGGCATCCGCATGGCAGGATTGGGAAAGCATGCACTGTTCATTAGGGAAGGCACCACAAACATCTGACTAACCTGTGCACCTCTGGCCTCCTCCAAATGTAGACTTTTGAAGAATGCTTTAGGATTTAGGCATTCAAAAGCGTGATGGGTGGAATCTTGAGTTAATCTAAGACCGACACTGGCCATTACTTGAGGCCGCATCC
Organism: Lissotriton helveticus; assembly: GCF_964261635.1. Lineage (NCBI taxonomy): Eukaryota > Metazoa > Chordata > Amphibia > Caudata > Salamandridae > Lissotriton > Lissotriton helveticus. Next base: position 648,963,961 of record NC_136070.1, read on the forward strand.
TAATCCGTCAGTATTTCTTAACACCATGCCACCTCAGGTTGGGCGAAGCTATATGTACATTAGTCTTGACCCTGCTCCAATAGTAACAGTCCAGCCTGAACTGGGCTGAAGTCCAGAGTAATTAATTACCAGTGGCTGAGGTTAAGTCAAGCATTCCACCCATGTTTTTTTGTATACTTTTTTGAGACTTACAGCAGATAGGGTGCTCATGCAGTATAGCGGATTTCAGGTACCGTTAGCAACCATTCTGGTTCTCCTGTGTGCTTTCCAAGACAGCATGTGAGATCCTCCTTTAGGCCTTGGGTAATAGCTAAGTGTCAGAGGACACCTTCCAACCAACTTTACAAATCAGCATCTGTGAGCACAGTTCTTGAACACATTCCCTTTTCACCCAACTCCACTCCAGGTTAAACAGTTCCTCGGAGGATATGTTGAAGGAGCTGGACAGCTTGCAGCGGGAGCTCAGCCAGAAGAAGTTGCAGCTGCAGGAAGGGCAGATGCGGGAGCTGTTGCAATTGCGAGAGCAGCAGCATAACATCGAGAGGGAAAAGAAGCTTGAATTTCTGGACCAGGTAAGTAGTTTTTGTGCCCATTCCTGCCTCTGGTCTTTGTTAGTCTGATTCAAGGTGAAGCAAATGCAAATTTTATTGTGACGTGTATATATGAAGGTAATTCTATTATTGTATTTTGCGCTTACTTCTGTGGAAGTTAGTGCGTAATAAAATAAACAAATGCATACATAAATAAACAAGTGATCCAAACCAGTATTTCTTACTGTGCGACTCAACCAATAAAAAAGGAGGGTGAAATTTAACACAAAAGGCAAAATGGTATGTTGTATGTAGGACTGGGGGGAAAAAAACGAACAAAATCAGAATTAAGAGTGCGGTTCTATTGGGTGTAAACACATTTCTTGCTGTACAACCACACTTGCATGCAGCGTTTAGTATCTTACCTAGAAATTGTGTTTCCTGATTTTTAATCTATTAACTATGCCACATAGGGCTTTCCATGCTGAGGTTCACGTAAGAGCTTTTTAGCCCTGTTTTAACATGGAGATTCTAATGTCATAGTTTTTGTTAGCAGTTCTTCACACACCTAGATTCCATGAAAGTCTTCCCAATCTTGAAGCAGTCATGAGGAGCTTTCACAAGATGCTTCCAGTGCCACACAAACTCCTACAACGCTCACCATTAGAGAGTGACCAAAGTGATGTGGCGCACTCACCCCAGTTTCTTATTAGTGTTTGTATTTCTGATATGGGACAAGGAGATGGATGTGATAGAAAGGAGACATGGAGTCGGGTGTCGATGACTAGTGTGAATGGGAGAGCAAGTGGTGTGAACGTGACTGCATGGCAGGCCGTGCAGTCACCGGAACCGTACTGAAGCGTACCTGGTTGAAGGGCATGTGGGTAGAGTAAGTGAGGGTGAGATGGATCCTTGTGTGTGTGACATAGACCCTGGAGGGTACTGTGAGCGCAAGAGTAGAGAGCACCAGAAAGACAGACAACCAGTGAACTGGGAGTGTGTGTGAGAATGTGGTCACTGCCTTTCCAAGCTGTTAAAGCCATGATTGACAGTTTACTTGTGTCAATGCATTGCACATTAAGAGCAAATTGACGAATTTGGTGCTAATCCGTAGTATTCATAGATTGGTATTTTACTTATAGTCTCAGTTGCAGTAGCCATTCACTTCATCTAGTCCAATAAATCACGACCTGCCTTTAGCAAAAGGTGCACTGAATCATTTCATAAGTCAACTCCCTTTGTAGAAATCAACTGCAATGGGTTAAAGCTTTGAAACAATAAGATCTATAATGATCTGCAGAGGGTTTGGAGAGCCGTTGTTGTGAAGCACTGTGAACTACCTGGTGTAACACTTCCCTGTCTTAATTTCTTTTCTCACCACTTCCACTCTCCGGACAGGTCGTACAGAAGCTGAGGGAAGTGGCGGCTGAGTGCCAGGCAACCCAGCTTAAGAAGCTGAAGGAAGTGAATGAGAGGTAAGAAAGAATTTGGGAATTGGAGGTGGGTAGTGAAGTAAAGACCACAGGTGGACCAGGAACAGAGGCACGAAAAAATCAGGCGTACATGAAAGAAATTAGGTTGTAGAGACGAAATGGCTACCAGAGGAAGAGAAGAGTTCATAAAGAGGTAATGAGGTGAGAGTTTGGAAGATGTACTACAGCTAATTAATGGGCCTTGAGTAGAGTTAAGAAAGAGGAAAGGAGATAGGGGTGGGGGAGGGATGTTGGACAGAGTAGAGATTAACAAATTTAATGAAAGAGGTGTTAAGGGTTTTTTTTTTGTTCAATAACATATTTTTGCAGCATCAACCTTCCACAGATAACTTTCTTTGTATACCTCTGTACTGCTGTGGTTTTGTACGGAACACTTTTTCCAGAAGTTGTACTAGCAGACGTCTGAGGTGATATCACGACCTCCTCAGAATGAGAAAGCAAGCTGCCATAATTTATTTGACATGTCCACATCTTATATTGTTATTGAACATCAGATTTCTAATGAATTATTGGACTTTAATCTAGGGCCTTGTTGTGGAATTAATTGAAATCTTCCTCAATATTGCAACCAGAGATCTGCATAGGCTCATCCCACCCATTATTCAGGTTGCTTTTAGAGTGTTAGAATCCATCACTGTACCCCAGCTCTTTACCATTTATGTTGAACAAGTGGCCCAAATGATTAAACAGCTCCATCCTCAGTTACACCACCAACCACAAAACAGACCTCTGTATTCCACCAATATCTCAGTATTCCTGGCCCACCTCTAGATTCCGATAAACTGTTTCTGTTCCTGAACTGGCCAAACACATAGGTAATGCTAATAGTGGAGGAGGCAGCTACAACCTTCCTCATGAGCCTGATCCTTTGGGATAACCCCATACACTGTATGCACAGTTCAAAGTAAGTGCAAAATGTTGGATTTAAAGGGAACAAATATCCAATCACATGTGCTGACAAGGCTATCCCCTTTTATATTTCAGCCACCACAAAGAACCAATCACTGATCCCATCACAGTAGCATCTCCACTGGTGTATCCAAAAATAGATTTGAAAACTGCGAAGAATTAAAAATTCAGCTCCAAAGATCTCTCAATTGATGGTCGAAAAACATACCTCACTACTATTGTGTGAATATGTCTCCATTTGCTCACTTCAGAATACAGGATCAAAATAAACACACTATGAACGTGGCATGCTGTGTAAGAGGACGTGTGGCACAGCAACTAAATTACTCGTAGAGACCAAGTCCTACTTTTTAGTGTGCGAAAGCAGACATACGATCTCTAAATCTACATCTTGAGATTATCTTTTTCTCTAGACCTCGAGATCTGTTTCCATCGGTACCTGAGGAAGACCGCATCTCACTCCAGATCTATTCTATATCTTTGAATTAAGACTGCATCTCTCTCCAGTTCTATTTTATATCTCTGAGGAAGACTGCATATCTCTCCGGATCTATTTTATATCACTGAAGTAGACCGCATCTCTCTCCAGATCTATTTTATATGACCGAGGAAGACCGCATCTATCTCTAGATCTATCTCTGAGGAAGACAATATTTGTCTCTAGATCAGTTTCTATCTGTATCTTAGAAAGACAGTGTTCCTGATAAGGAATTACCCTAAGAATCTGAGCCCACGATAATTCCTAAATCAGGGAAGGGCACTTTGGTACAGGTTACACTGAAACATGCAGTTGCTGCTGTTCGTGAAGAACAACTTCCAAGGCTGCCACAAGTTCCACAGCAGGGTGCCATTTGCCCAGGATGTACCTAAACAAAACTGAGCACAAGATCTTTGCACTCCAAAAGATCAGTATCTGAGATGCTGGCCTCTTTGAAGGTTTTTATACGAATAGTTTAAAATATTTAGTTTAAATGAAATATACATCAACTGAAATTATTCAAATGGTTCAGAAATGCTCACCTATAATAAAATAGACATTGATTCGAATCATTTGATTTGACTCTGCACAATGTACCCTAAGTCTTACCCTCTGATGTATTGTATTTCAACTTGTGTCGCTAATGCATACTGCCAGGAAAGAGCTTTTTGTGCACAACACTGGGGATGCCCCTCCTACTCATAAGGAAAGAAAGCAAATTGACAGTGCTGGCTAGAGAGTAGCCATGGCCCTAGCTATTCAGCGGCACCTTGTACATTCAAAGGTCCTGCTATGCAGATACAACTGTGAAGAATACTCAACACCTCAAAGGAACAATGTGGAAAGCTTGATATATTCGATGAAGTCAAGCTTATTCTTATACTGATTCTGCTGGTTTTTTGACTCAGAGTGCACTGAGACCTGCTAGCCAGACCTCAGTGCCAGTGTTTTAACCCCTTACAAAGTATATGTCGAATTGGATTTCCCCCAATTGAAGTACTGACTTACTTATAAGTCCCTAGTATATGGTGCCAAGGGTACCAACGTCTTATAAGGCAGAGTGTCCACCCAAGGCTGCAGCACTGATTGTTCCACCCTGTGTGTGACAAAGTACAAAATGGCTCCCAGCCTGCCACTGCAGACTGGAAGATCAGTATTTACACAGCTTGTTCGACTTTGCCATTCAAACCAATGGCAAAGCCACCACTTCCTTAACCATATATGTAAGTCTCACCTAAGGAAAACCCAGAGAGCCCTGAGTCAGGGAGCTGTATATTAAGTGGGACATGTATGCTTATACATGTCCTTGCAGCAAAACCCCTTAAATTGTTGTTTTGCTACGGAATAGTTAGTAGCCCCATTGTCTAATACAGGGCAATCAGCTGGCACTGCAGCCTGCCTAACTTACTTCTGAATGGGACTACTTAATTGGGTACTGTGTGGTATCAAATTAGTCGTGGCAATAAACCTGACCTGATGCCCAGGTTGAATTTAATGTCACTATTAAAGTAAAGCAACTTTTAGAAAGTTGCCACTCTTTGACCCAGCTGGTCGAGTAGCCTCACGTGGGCACTGGCCCACAGACATCATTGTGCCCGCTAGATGAGTAGTGTGAATGACTACCTGGCTGGAAAATAATAGAAGCACGCTTCAGATAGAGGTGTCACCTCCCCCTTGCAGGAAGCCACTCGGGGTGTTTGCTAAAAAGGTGAGCTTCAAAGGTGAAGCAGCCTTTGGTGCGCAAATGGCGATAGCACTCCAGAGAGACTGCCCTTTGTTTAGACAGACCGGCTGGAGAAAGGGCCAGAGAGGAAAAACAAGTGGCCAGACCGTTTTTCCCATGGGTGTGTAGCCCACAGGTAGCCACACCTCTAGGATCGGTTACCAAGCTTCTAACAGCCAAGGAAGGGTGTTGACATCTAATGAGTAGGCAGAATAGTGCACTCTGGGATTGTTAGGTGCCACACATTGCCAGAAAGTCAACACCAGAAGGGAGGGAACCTGCTAGCCTTTTGGCTCGGGGCATTTTCCTGGGATGAATATGGCACCCTTGGCCAGATCATCTCAGAACTGACACAAGGACCGAAGAAGGACTGCTTTGTTTCCCCTGGACTTTAATAAGAGAGACTGCAAGCTGCACCATCTGCTGGACAGCACCTGCTGCACTTTGGGCTAGCGGATTTGGGACTGTACCTGTGGCTCCTGGCATGGGGAAAGTCATCCCCCAGACCAAAGCAGTGACTTCAAGAAATAGTGGGCTGATCCCCTAGATCCCGGTCCAGGGCCAAAAGAGCTGAGAAAGCTCAAACAGGCAAGTTAGTAGCCACTGCCATGAAATCGCCGCTAACTGCAGCTGGACATCCCAAGAGACCATTCCTCAAATGGAAAAAGTTGCACCCGAGTCAGCCGGACTCTGGAGTGTTGTCAAAGTCAAAATTGGTCACCCAAGAGTGGCACTAGCCCCCACTGAAGGATTTCACTCCAACTGCTGTACTCAGAGACTGGTAGCCCAGTCACAGCTGGTCTACTACTGTCTTTTATATTTTTTATTCTTTTATTGAGTACATGTTTAACTTATAAAGATGCGGTTACAAAAACAAAGGATTGTCATACATTTGTGCTTCACACGACATTCAGACTCTCACCTCGGCCTGCCATTTTTCACAGAGAGTTTTTGTGGGGTCCGGTTGGTTGTTGATGATCTCACGGTAAGTTAGAGAAATGGCTTTCTTGTTCATATACTCGGTTAGGAGCCTATCCTCTAACGAGGAAGCCTCTGGGAGTATGGTGCCTGATGGAATGGCTGTCGTGAGTGCATGTCTAATCTGAGTATATCTAAATATTTCTGTGGGCGACATCTCGTACTGATCTTGGAGTTGAGTAAAGGCAACAACCTCTCCTTTACTCCAGAGATCTCCCACTTTTGAGATTCCTAAGGAGTCCCATTGTTTAAAACCTTTGCTGGTACTGAGCATGCCTAATCTTTGGGTGTCTTAAAGCAGTGTCATTTGTGTTATGATGCCGTCCCATCCTAGTTTTCTGAGTGCTATGTGCCAGATTTGAACTTTGTGTGCAGTTGGTCCCATTAGGGCTGTCTTTCGGGTTTTATTATAGAGTGCTCTCATTACTCCTCCACTGCCAGGCTGCATCTGTCTGAACGGAATGTAGGTTCTGTTTGGGTTACGTGAATACACTGATTGAGCACGATCAGCTGGGAGGCGCAGTAGTATGTTTCTATATTCGGGAGGGCAATTCTGCCGTCATACCATCCCTTTACCAATTTATGCATGGCTATGCGGGCTGGTTTCCCATCAAAAGGAAGGTTACACACTTCTGCTTCAATCGCTTTCAAATATGTTAAGGGGACCGGGAATGGGGTATTTTGCAAGACATAGGGGAATCTGGGGAGCGCCATCATCTTGAGGAGATTGTTTTCCATAAATTCCCCAGGTAGTGGTGTAATGTAGATTCCCAAGTATTTAAAACTTCCTTCTACGATTTGCACCTTACATCTTGTCGGTACCCGCAGTGGGGGAACGGTGTAAGACATATAGAATCGATTTAGTCCAATTGATAGTATATCAGGAGAGTCTACCATATACCTCACAAATGTCTAGGATCCAGTTAAGTGAGCGCCTGGGGGATGCTAAGTATAGTTACACTTCATCCGCATACAGGGATATGCGGTCTTCCCAGCCCTCCGTCCACTGGAGTCCACGAACGACTGGGTCTCTCCTTATCCTTGCTGCCAACGGCTCTAGGCACTAGGGTGTATTAGAGCCAGGATTGGGGCATCCTTGATGCGTTCCGCGTCCAAGGGGGAAATCAGCTGAGATTCGGCTATATATTACCACATGTGCTAAGGGTTTTGTATAAAGCAACTGAAGCCATGCACAAAATTTGGCACCGAAGCCCATATGCTTTCAGGATGGCAAAGAGGAAGGGCCACACAACCATATTGAAGGCCATACGTGCGCCTAAGGAAAGGTACGACAACTTCTTCTTGGATAGTGGGTATGCAAGCTATTATGCTATGGAGTCGTCTCAGATTGAGTTCCGTTTTCCTTCCTGGTATGAATCCATATTTGTCTGGGTGGACCATTTTGGCAAGATGGGGTGTGAGTCTGGCATCCAGCGTTTTAGCCAACATTTTGGCCTCTGCATTAAGTAATGAAGTAATGATATAGGCCGATAGGACGTGCAGTCCTGGGCCAGCTTCCCAGGTTTGTTTATAGCTACTATTGTCGCCATTCACTGGTCCCTGGAGAGTTCTTCTGTGTCTAAGCTGGCTATGTACATGTTTAGAAGTGCGGTGTAAGTTTAGTTGCTGCTTTTTTATAGAGTTCAATCGGTATGCCATTAGGTGCTAAGGCTTTCCCTGATTGAAAGATGACAATGGCCAATGCTAATTCTTCTGCTGTAAGATCTATTTCAAGGATCTGGGCATCTTCTAGTGCAAGTATGGGCATCTGGATATCTTTGAGGAATGCTAGTGCCTCCTCCAGCGTGGCTGTGGTTGTCGGGGTGTAAATCTTTTCGTAATGTGATGCTAGTGTGTTTACTACCATTTGCGGTTCCGTTATGGTGTCTCCACTGTCTAGTTGTAGTTGTGCCACCCAACAACTAGCTCGTTCTCGCTTATCTAGCCAGGCCAGAAGTTTGCCGGCTTTATCCCTGACCTCATAGACTTTGTTGAGTGGCTTTTGCTTCCTCCCACATATAGTCTCTATATTCCTTTTTTGTCAAGTTTAGTTTGTAGCCATTGGCTGCATTAGGATTCAAGGCGTGTGTTGCCTCCGCCTGGCTCACTTCCCGCTCTAGGGCTTCTATTAGTTTCTGTTTTTCTTATTTGTGGCCAGCAATTAATGAAATGGCCTGGCCTCGAAAAACGGGCTTATATGCTTCCCATTGGTTTGCTGTCTTCTACTGTCTTGTCTTGTCTTCTGCATATGTCATGTTTTGAACGTGAGGCCCGGAGGGCACTGTCTGAACATTAGAAACCTAGAAAAACAGCAGAATGAACCCTGAGTGTGGATTGGAGTTGGAATTAGATACAGTCACATATAAACATTGAAGGTTATAAAATACGGATTAAGCAACGGTCAAAAAATTGAAAAATGCAGTATCGTTTAAATGAAGCCAAAAGTGGCTAGATGTGGCTGTGCTAGTGGTTCGGGGCAACATGGGTTGCCCCACCCTTCTTTGTAGTTACGCACTGACACCATTCCCCTCTGGAAGTGACATACTAAATAAGGAGCGACTCTGCACGTTGACATCAGTTGCTATCTGTCCTCGCACTAGATGCATATCCAGAGCTTCTCCCGTCTCTCAGAGACTGCTTTTTGTCAGATATTTTTCTCTCACCTTTTAAACAGGTGTCGCGCCCTAAGACGACAGGGTTCAAGCCCTGTAAGGACTGTCGCAGACAGATGTCTTTGGCACATCCCTACCAAATTCGCCTGCGGTTTAAGGGGTCCAGCCACAGCTCCTAGATCTCTAGAGACTACATGTCGATAAACCTGAAGGCCGCCAGAGAACGTGCGGCGAAACACTAAGTCACCTTCCTTAGGAAGATACAGCATCTTGACTGCTCCAAGTCCCACTTCAAGTCGAAAGCTCTTCCCGCTCTCATTCACAGACGACGGAGCCGTCCTCATGGGCAGGTCTTTTTCCTGCTGATAACGCTCAGAGGAGCACAAGAAACACAAGAAGTCGTAGCTGTGTTCTGCTCTTTTATCCCATTACCACTTCCCTGATGAAGCTCGTGGGTGGCTCCAAGGGAAGCAGGAATGGGACCGAAGTCAGACAATTCTGCAGCTGGTTGCTGCACAACCTGAGTTTCTGAGGCCTTGAGCCATGCCGAGCCTAATCGAAGAGTTTCACTGAGCTATGCTCCAGCTCTTCAAAGCTCTACTGACTCCCACTTGTGTCCCTTTGGGCCCCACAGAGCTAAGAGGCCTACCACCTGGATTACCGTCGGCAGGTTTGCCCTCCGCCCCAGGTGGACCCTCTGAGCCTCTTCCACCATCTGCTTCAATACTGCCCCTGCCACTGGTACCCATACTCAATTCTAGCCCAGATATGTCAATTTACACTTTGCTGCCTAAAGAGATGACCTTGATTGTCCTTTCCGATGATGACTTGACGTCAGTCCGAATTCGACCGCAATTTCTGCACTCATCTTACCACCAGGCATGCAATAATTGTTACATTCTCTTTTTGGTACAGACTCTGAAAACAATCCTAACCAAGCAGATGAGTTTGCTCAACTCTGTGCTGATGTCAATTGTTATAAGGATGTGCAAGAGGCTAGTGGGCTGTCCCGCCTCAGAGTCAGCCCTTTTCTCCCTGCCTGGCACGCCATGTTTCTGATGCTATGGTTTTGCGGAGGGTGGCCAAAGTCCTAGACCTTCAGCTCCTCACTATGAAAACCAGCCTCCTGATAGAAGTCCTGCAGCCTGGCCAGACTGCTTCTGAGCCTTTCCTACCTTACATGGGGCTTGGGCTAATCCTTGTTGAAGTCCCCAGTTAACCAGCAAATTGCCAGATGCCATCACCCTGCTCTAGGCGACCCAGCCTTCTTGTCGCAACACCCTTCTCCCAAGAACCTTGTGCTGTAGGCCTCCACTAACCAGACCAAGCCCAACAATTTTCCTACCACTCCCCCTAAAGGGATTTGAAGCAAGTGGAGACATTTGGCAACCCCCTCTTCTCTGCACCAGTTTGGCTCCACTGTCCATTAATGCTTCTTGCTTGCTAGGCTGCTACACTTATGTCCTCTGAGACTTGGTGGAACAAGTCCTCCACAGTGTTCCTGAAGACCTTCGCCCTATTCTGTCACAGGCCATTCGTGACGGTTTGTGATGCAGCCAAGTTCACAAGTCATTGTGGCTTGGACGCCACTGACTCGGTTGGATGGGCTATAGGTACTGGTGTTGAATTTTCAACTTACAAGGGCTAGCTGGCCTAACAACCGGCCAGGAGAGAGAGTACACATATTCATATGTTGTATTTATATTGTGTGGTCTTATCATATATCTTTTTATATAAAGTGTATACTTGTTTTTATAAAACTTGTGTGGAGTCCATTTGTGGTGTCATCATTGGGTTACTGTGAGCGTGATTGCAAATACTTTACACATTTGACTTGAAGATAAGCCTGGCGGCTCGTGCCAAGCTACCAAGGGGGTGAGCGGGGCTATCTCAGAAGTTGACCTTTCGTTCCCTGACGTGGAACCGCGGGTCCCTATTTGGCCTAAGGCACCTACCTCAGCCAACTAGGGATCCCGGGTCTAACAGGGTCTAATCAGGAAGAATTTTTATGCGCTTTTCAGTTCAGGATTTTTGCACTACATTTGGAAACTATTACAAAAGAAACCAATTGATGGCTGTAGTAATCAAAGAATGTGCATTAATCACAGTTACAAAACGTCATGTAGATAACTAATTTGTTTTAGCTTTGGGCCCTCTGAATCTGCTTGATTTTGCCCTACAGTTTCTGGTACTTTTATTTATGGATAGCAACTCTGCCTCCTTTTCTTTTTTTTCTTGCACAAGGTTCTTCTTACTAAGGGATCCTGCACTGGGTTGTAAATGTGTCCTGCATCTTGTTGTGTCACGTCTAGTGGAAATCATCCATATTTGGGATGCATTCCCAGTAGATTTGTGCTTCTGTAACTTTAACCTCGTTTAGCGTATTGTGTGTTTTTTGGGTCATATCATGGGAGTGATGTTTGGATGTGCCTCAAGAGTTGTATTTTCTGCATCAAAGTGACATTGTTTGCCACTATAGAGTACTGCACCCCTGATGCTGCAGCTAATGTAGTGTTGTAGCCTTTTGTGGTTAAATTACTACCAGTATTTCAGGGGAGGCCAAGGGCTTTGTGTGGAGGTACAAGGTGTTGCAGGTATGGTTGATTCTTCCATTAAAGGTTCAACAGTAAAAAGGCATGGTGTTCCTTCTATCTTCTTCTATTTTAGAGAGAAGAAAGAGATTCAGAAGATCCTGGACCGCAAGAGGCTCAACAGCATCACTGAGGCTAAATCCCGCGATAAGCAGAAGAAGGAAGCGTAAGAGTAATTTCTTGACAACCTTTCTGCATCATCTCTTTGGCTCTGCATAATTTTTGAGTCTCTCCATGCATATGCTTTTTTTTCTTCCCAGGGAACTTTCTGAAATCAATCGGCGGCACATTACGGAGTCGGTGACATCCATCCGGCGGGTGAGCAGCAGACCGGCATACAGGGCGATGCCAACTAATCCTAGATGCCCAAAAGCACAAGTTCTTTATTAGGACAAATGGAAACCCCAGTACATTCAGAGTTGACAGTCTACTGTTTGGAAGCAAGGAAAACCAACTACAATTTAGTTTAACTGTTTGATGATTTAATGATTGATTGTGAAGAGCCAGTAGAGAGATTCCACCACTATGCAGGAATGGATAGCAAAAGTAGTAATGATAATGAATATAGCCTGTTACAATGCATGCTATTACATCGCGTACTTTTCCAACGAGGTCGTTACAACGACCGCTTTGTAAGTATGCAATACCTTTACATCGCAAGTCATTATATCTACTTGCTGTAGTGGGGGTGCTGGACTTAGGAATAGTATTATTTACTGTTCCTACTCCAGTTTGCGCAACAGCAGGGAAGGTGTTGGATTTCATATCCAATACCTTAGCGCTCCCTACCGCAACTCATTGTAATGACTTGCGATGTAAAGGTATTGCGTAGTAACAACTTGGTTGTTGTAACGACCACGTTGTAATAGCATCACGTTGTTTTAACAGCATTGTAAATGCCTTTCCCCATGATAACTAGCGATGCAGCACACACTAGAAACAGAACTGGCTCTAAGTTCTTGGGAAAAAAAGGTGTGGTATTACCCTATTGTATTTGTTATGTTGAATTGGCCTTCAAACATGCAAAGCCTAGGCAGTACTGAGCTAAGTCCCTTTGCAGGGTGGTAAAGACTTAGGGTCAGATTCATCAAACAAAAATCCGCTCGGAAAGGGCCAGATTCTGAGAATCTGGCCCTTTGCGAGTGGTATTTTTGCATTTGGGAGGCATCATCCCAAATGCAAAAATCGCAATTTTAGAAATCACTAAATTGCGATTATTTGCATTTAAGGAATCTCAATTTGAGATTCCTTAAATGCAATGCATGAACATTTTTAAAATAGGGAATTCGCTAATAGGGCACGCAAATTACCATGAAGTACAACTTCATGGTAATTTGCAAAAACTTTGAAAAATGCACTAAAGTTCATTTTTCAAAGTTTCATGTTGCGTACACACATGCCCTAAGGGCATGTGTGTGCGCAACATATGTGCACATATCAATGTCAGGGGTGCAACAGGGTGTCCTTTGGACACCCCTGCACCCTTGAAATCGCAATCTCAATTTGCGAATCACTAATTGCGATTCGCAAATTGAGATTGTCTTCCCATTCATTCCTATGGGCCTCTAGGCCCATAGTAATGAATTGGGAGGTATTCCTTAATTGCGACTCGCAATTTGCGAGTCGCAATTAAGGAATTCTAAGAAATCGCTATTTTTTAAGTGATTTCTTGATGCATTCCATTTTGCAATTCCTTAATAGCGAATCGGTATTTTTCGCTATTAAGGAATCGCAAATTGGGTTGTTGATGCATCTGGGGGATAGAGTATATGAACAGCTGATACAAGGTCAGATAACAAAAATGCTTGAGACCAACATTAAGTGGGATTAATCCTTCCTAGAGCCGTATCTGAAATATTAAGAGGTCTTCTGAAACCCTTGTTGAAATGGCCCTGTTTCAAGTTTCAGTAGAATGGACACTGGCTCAGTAAATAATGAACACTAAATCACAAACGCTATACATTGCACCACACCTCCTTACCGGTTAAATAAAAGCGTGGTGGATCTGATAAGAACCAAGTTGATCTCTGGCTTTCCTATCAACCTTTCTTCTCAATGTCATTCGCTTACAGCCTCCCAAATCATTTCCAGCTGCATGAATCGACTCAGATGTCATGAAAGGTAGTAACATAATAGTAACAGTCGCTCAGGTTTGAAGATTAAATCGTAATAATTTTGGAAAAATGTGTATATATTGTAATCCATATTTCTAAAGCTCGAACATATCACCACTTAGAGTTTCAAGGCACTGGGGGCCATCGGGGAGATTAAGTGAGCTATTGTCCAGAGTCACAAGATGCTGAGCTGATCTGCTGCCGGTGTAGGGGATCGAACCATAAGCCCTGCACCCTTTAGTCACCCGCTCTGGCCGCTGCGCCACACCTCTCTCTTTCCAGTTCTCATCCAGCTGCTTTTGTTTGCAGAAGCATTACTTCCATTTGAGGCAGCCATTTTGAAATTGTCTTCTATTTTACAATCAATTAAAGCACCCTCCCACAATGTAAAAATGCTACATAATTATCTTTTAATTGGGGAGGGGGTAGGGCAGTGGACAACAACTGGTAGGTTGACTTCCTTATATCTAGCGTGCCTGCATGTGGTTAGTGATGTGGCTGCTTTAATTAATGTAGGGCTGTGACAGTCACAGTTAAGTTCTTCCAACCCAAGAAAAGCATGTTGAATGGACTGGATCATACATGTTCTGTTTCAGCTTGTAGTGTAGTTCCTATTTCCCTTATAGGCTCTGCCCATTGGAATAAAATACAATATCGTTTTGGTATAGGACTGAGGTCAGTATGCCTCTATCGAGTACATTAAACTTAATTACGTTGTGTGCCAGCTTACTCAGAGGCCACTAGAAACTCCTTGAAAAACAAGAAGGAAGTAGTTTCTGGCAACCGCATAAACATGACAACTTTGTTTGCCTTCGAATCAGAACATGTCTCAGAATCGTGGAAACAATAGATAACAGTTTCACTCAGTCAATTGTGCATGTTTAGTTTCTTCAGAGTTACACAGAAAGAGATAGACGGGCGTTTCATTAAAAGGATTTATTGAACAGTCCTGTTTCTCATTCAAGAAACAGTCTCATGCTGTTACAATTGCAAGACAGTAGCAGTCTTGTGCTGTTACAATCACAAGACAGTATGCGGTATATAATACGTACAGCGTAAGCAGTAAGAAGAAATAATACTGCAATAGCATTGTCTTTTAGCTATGACACATATTCATATACATACACATAAATAACACAGGCTAAAAAGTGGATACTCGTCTGATGCTTCTAAATAGTTCTACCCCAGTGTACCTAACCTAAGTGTAGTACAAGGTAAGAAGTTGGTGCTGTATTCTATAGTATGGTAAGCTATAGTTTTTATGTTGCCAAGAGTCCCTCTAGGTTCTAGTCTGCTCTATACCTTAGAATGAGCGAGGTGGGAATCTCTTTCCGGGTCTCAAACTCTAACACCCCTCGAAGGGAGTCAGAACACTGGAAGCTGGATTCTCTGCGAGCAGGGATGACACCGTTTGGTCAGTGCGTCCTTCCTAACTTGCCGTATCGAGCTATGTAGCCGAGCCGTGGTTTGCCATGGTAAGGGAAGGTATATTTATACCTAGGAGGTGCTTAGGAATGTTAGCATTGACATAAAGTTGGGCAGAGGAAGACGTCGTGAATGAACCCCTAAGGAATAGTAGTTCATGCATAATAGATGAGTTCTTGGAGAAATCAATAATCCCAGGTTAGGGAAAGTCCCAATGGCTTAAGGGTCTGGTTTCTAAGAACTTGTTGTGACGTTGGGAGGACGGATGGAGGTGACCATGCCTTTATTTGGATAGCATGGCTAATGCCTAAATAAGGACTGTGATTCTATGCCTAAATAAGGGCAATGCGAATTGTGCCTTTATAAGGACATGATTCAGGAAAACCTATATACGGACATCTAAATCGAAACACAACAAGCTCATAAGTAACAGCGGGTGCCCTACACACTAAGGGTAGATGCTAACAAGTATATTGAAACAGCTTGGCTCTTACAGATTTTCTAGTTTAAAGAAGTTTGCAAAAAGTCTGCCAAAACAGTCAGTGGACAGGACAGCACTTGCTCCTGAGAAGAAAAATGACAGTGAGTGGGTTGTCAAAAATGTACGATGTCATTCTTCAAAAGAGCACGTTTGTGGGTTGCTTCTGATCGTTAAATGGCATGTGCACATTCTCATTGGATTTTTTATATTGACAGTTGGATGAGGCTCAGCAGTTGCGCCGGGATAAACTCATCAACAGCCAAAAGGAAATTGAATTGCGGATTAAGGAGGAAGAATTAAGGGTAAGTGAAGGGCAGACAAATGTTGAAGGTCATTTGGTCATCCCTCCGTCAAACACTCTTAAGCTGTCAACGAGATGGTGTGTTGTAGTGTGCATGATTCTGAGCAGGATGTGATGAAAGCAATGTTAGTTAAATGTTTCATAAAAAGAATAAGTAAGTTCTAGAAGGAGAAACAGAAAGAAAGAAGTAGGTGCCACAAGTGGAAAGTTTTGACCTGTAAAAGAAGAATTAACAATGCCCAGAATGGTCAGTTGTGCAGAGGGGATCAGGTGAGTCCAATAAAGTGAGAGGCTAGTGTAGATGGTGCATTAGGGTGTTGAGAAAGAGTATGTCAAAATACAGGTTGAAAAGGTAATTTTGGTGGCCGCGAATCAAAGTTGGGTAGGCTGGTGAGGAATGTTTCAAGTAGCGTGAGTCTGATAAGATTTAGTGTTACAACACCGTTGGTTTGCATGGAGCTGCCGGGCGTGCCTTGGGAGACAGTAGCTTCGGACACATCTCATCAGTACTGTGGGTGGGAGGCACAGGTATGTTGTACTGGCCAAAGATCTGCATCATGGCGAGTTCATGGAAATGGGGAATAGTGTAAGATTTCATGGAAGTGGGGGCTCAAGGGTGATGGTGATCCACTGTGCTGATGAAGGTAGTAGT
This sequence comes from Lissotriton helveticus, assembly GCF_964261635.1. NCBI lineage: Eukaryota > Metazoa > Chordata > Amphibia > Caudata > Salamandridae > Lissotriton > Lissotriton helveticus. The sequence continues at coordinate 648,980,248 of NC_136070.1, forward strand.
GTGCAGTTTACTTTAAGAGTATTTAGCAGAAATGGATTTGAACCTGACCAGTGGGGTCGGACTCATAAATGCTTATTAAAGGTATTGAAGCAGCAGTGGACGTTGAAGAAGACCAGGGAGAGAAAATATAAATTGATGCGTCATGGGTGCGCTATCCTTTGAGTTTCTAAGTTGGGTAGAAGCTCAACTCCGGGGAAATCCCAGGATGGATTAAGAGGGTAAAGATTCTATAGTATGATGGGGTCTTCCTAGGACAAGTGAAGTCAAGGTAGTAACCAAAGAAAGTAATAGACGGAAGGGAGTGAAATGTTGAAAGTTGCGCATTGGCTATGGATCATGTTGCCGGAAGCAGTGAGAAAAAGATGCCCCTTATGTTCAGACCCACAAAAAGTGAAGGGATGTTGAGTGAAGTTGTGAGGAAGAAGCCAATGCAATGTCTAACCATTATTGTGGTTCATGAAAATACTTAATTTAGTGAGGAAGAAAATAGCGTGCAGTTAATGGGCATGGAAAATAGGGTATGTTTAAATGTGAGGCAGAGGAAATGTCACGATTATCTGGAGAATGTTTGGTATAAAGCTTTGCAGAGGGGAGCTGTGAGCATGCTGGTTCCAGCACCAGCGCCCTTCATCTGTGCTCCTCTCCCGTGCTCACCATTACTAGAATGTTGGTGCTACACCTGTAGAGTGACTGGTCACCGCCCTCAGGGTGGGATAAGAAGTGCTCTCCCTTAATAACGGAGCTGGTTGCTGTCAGAAGACTGTGTATAGTTCGTTATAGAAACACTTTCATCATCATTGTGTATATTCCTGGTGTGTTCTCATTGTCACAAGGTATATCGTGCACTTATGGTCTCTCAGTACACACAGTTTCAATCACTGGAGCAGTGTCCCTAGTAGTGAATCATTATTTGTACAGTTAAGGTGTCTCAGCGTGGGACAATCCGGTCAGCTTCCGAAGCACTCTCATTACCACATAATTAGCATCCTCTAGTAGAGTCTGTATTTAGAATACTCACTAGTACACTGTCAGTGTATTAAACACTTAAGCTCTGTCACTTTAAAAGGCAGAATAAACTTGAGGGAACCATAAATATAGTATGTGCACTCAACAGATGCCGGTTGCGTGCAGTGCTACACAGTGTCAAGTTTTCTGGCCCGATGTACTACCATTCCCTTTTGCGAGTTGCAAAAGGAAATTTACTAATGTGTTTTAGACTCATTTTGCGATTCCCAATAGGGTCGCAAATGACTTGCGTCATCAAAATCCATGAGGCAAGTTGCAATTTGCGACCCATTGGGAATGGGCAATAACACAGGGATGGTGGTCTGCTGGGACAACAGACCACCATGTCTGTGTTTGCTTTTTAAATAAAGCAGTTTTTTCAAAGCATACCTTTTCCCTAAAGGAAAATGGAATGCATTAAAAAAAATTAAAATGAAACATTTCAGAGCAGGCAGTAGTTTGTGGGACCTCTACCTGCTCTTAAACATTTTAGCTGCCAATCACAAAGGGGAAGGGTCCCCTGGAGGCCCTTTCCCCTTTGCGACTGGCTTACCACCCGTTTGAAAATGGTGGTAAATGCATATGTTTTGCAACCGCATTTGCCGTCGCAAAACAATCTTACACCCCCTGCAACACCTTATTAGTGCGCCCCTTCCTAATAGCAACTCGCAAACCCTGTCTTGCGAGTTGGTAATAGGTTACCGACTCGCAAAATAGGTCGCCTCCTATGCATTACTCTGCATTTGTTTACAGAGTGTCTATTAGCCTTATGTCCTAAAATTGTTCTACAGCGCTGTATGCCCTATTGCATACTCCGCACATAGAGCACTTGGTCTCACCCTTGGCTTCCCCACTTGTGGTAGCCTCTGGCCCCTCTTGCCACTTTTCTCTGGTTCCTATGTATGGCCACAAGCGCGATAACAACCCAGCCACTGGGCTTTCGGCCACCTTACTAATCCCCCTCCTTAGTATGAACTTAATATAATTTATCGAGGGGCCATTAGAGTGCTTTCAGGTTTCTACCGATCCCCTAATTGGCTCCATCTTTCACAATGCTCTTCATCCATAGAGGCATGCTAACGGGTAACTCCCCTCTTTAATTTAGTCCATCCGTGCTATAAACCTCTCCCTCATCTGCATGAATATGAGTACCTCTGGTAAGATTTATAGATTCAATGACAAATCAATCAAGGACACTGCCTCCAGGGAGGTTAATGAAAAACCCATACTAAACTACTTGGAAGACAATCCAATTGCTGAGACCGCCTCTTCCACTCATTGGGACATACTGAAGGCCACTGTTAGGGGTGCCCTCATAAACATTCAATCCAAAATTAATAAGGATCATAATAAAGATCTGATGGACTTAGAAAAAGACATTAAATCACTGAGAACTGCCCACATTTCCCATACGAAACCTCCAAACCCTCACCAACAAAAAATATGAATACCACAGAATCCTGAGTTAGAGAGTGGGAGTATGGGTCAACAACTATAATAGCCTAAATCTCTGTGAGGCGAATAAAGCTGGAAAATCCTAGCCTCCTACTTAAAACACAAACAGAACCACAAAGTGATTTATTCCCTCAAAGACGAATCAAATGACACCCACACTAGACCACAAAAAATATTAGAAATTCTCAAACATTTCTACCAATCCAAAGATGTTTCTGATATCTCTCCATCCTCCTGTGCAGCCTACCTCAGTGACATTCCCCTTCTGAACATCACTGATCGAGAGAAGCTGGTCCTTAGCACAGCAATCTCGATTAAAGAGCTTGATTCTGCAATAAGCTCTTTAAAAACCATATACAGCCCCTGACTCAGCTACTATTTTCAAAACACTCGCTCATCCACTCAAACCAACTCTTTTGGCCCTCTACCAACATTTTGCTGACTCTGGAGCCATCTCTTGCACTACTATTGAAGTAACTATAGTTGTAATCCCAAAAGACGGTAAGGACCCGACGCAGGTAAAGAATTATGGACTCATTTCCCTAATTAACTTGGATGCAAAGATCTACGCTAAGATCCTTTGTAAGAGACACAAACCTCTCCTCCCTTGACTGATTGATCACTCTCAGGTGGGCTTAATAAAGAATAAGTTATCAAATTACAATACCTGACTCCTATGTCACATCATTGAAAGGGCCAAGAAGGCTCCTACCAAAACAATAGCGGTTACTCTCGATACTGAATAAGCATTTGATAGGATCTCCTGGACATTCCTCCTCATTGAAATTTAACTTAGGGGAATCTTTCACTAAAATGGTCATGGCTCTCTATAGCACCCTGTTGGCTAAAGTGAGATCTGGCGGCCGACTCTCTTCGGTGTTTAATCTAGAAAGAGGTACGAGACAGGGCTGCCACTGTTCCCCCCAACCGTATTTATCCTAAGACTAGAACCCTTACTTCACAAGATCAGAACTAACCTCCACATTCATGGTGTTTCCTTTAACAACTCCAAAGTGAAATTCGCCTCCTACGCTGACAATATTTTAATAATTACCGAAAAGGCTTCACATTCTATTCCCGCCTTACTACAGACCATAGAAGAGTATGCCTGAGTTTCAAATTATAAACTAAATAAAGAAAAATCTGGAATTCTTGCTCTGAATAACTGCTGCTCCAGCACCCTCTTCGTGAATACAAGCCTATCCTGACAACCAAGGTTTAATAAATACTTGGGTCTGGGGTTCAACACGGCCATATCAGAATCCCTACACCATAAAGAGGCGCTAACATAATGGGGTTGTATAGAGACCGTCAAAATGATGATCACCCCTATAATCAATTACCTTGCGAATGTTACCATGAGCTTTTTCGGTTGAATTCACCAAAAGATTGATAGATTACTAAATAAGGTCTGGCAAAATAAACGCCCTAGAATCCCTGTTGCCTACCTGTTCATCTTGGGGTTGTTAACCTGGTGGACTTCAAAAACGAATCAACCACGTTTCCTTGCAAGACAGAGTTCCCTCTGGTTCTCCCAATCGCCGGATTATACCCCAACATGGTTATTAATTGAAGGGGAAGTACTAGGCAAGCTCCTCCCTATCTCCCTACTAAGCATCACTCCAAATCCCCTGCTCTGGAAAACTTATTTTTAACACTACCAAAAGAGCCCTCTGAAAATTGACACACTCCGTGAGATACCAATCTCCAAATCTAACATGATCTCCCTATGGAATAATCCTAAAATTAGAATCCAAGGGGCATCAGTCTCTTGGCCAGACTGGGCCTCTAAGGACATTCATTTCTTGAAAGATCTTGGATCTCCACAATCGCCACTCCTTTTTAGGGATTTACCAACTCACTTCAACTTACTGGACTTACATCTAAATGACTTCCTTAAACTTAAAGTCTGTCTATCCAAACTCAACCTCCCATCTAATGAGCCCTCTCTTCCCAAACCCATCCTGACTTTTAATAAGTCTGGTCACCAAGCCTCCACGTTTTCTCTCCTCCTAGAACCGAAATCGACTAACCTGTCCTCTGGACTTCAGGTAAAATGGAAGCCCTCTTAGTCCGTCACTCCCGAAACCTGGCACCTAATATGGAAGTCAGTCGTCTCTTACAAAAATTCTCCCTCCCTCTCCCAGACAAAATGTTGGCTACTACACAGGACTTACTGGACTCCTGCTCTACTCCACATGCTCTCCCTCAGGGATAACCCATTTTACTGGAATTGTAACAATCTTGACAGGTGACCTCCCCCACCTTATCTTTTGCTGCAGTGCGGTATCACCATCTTAGGATTCGGTATTCAATTTCATACACACCCTATGTGGGGTCCAGCTAGAAAATAATTTCCTATCCCTAATCAAAGGATTCCTTGACCCAAAAATCAAGTCCCATAGCTATTGCCTCCTGATCAATATCCTTCTAACCGCTGCCTGTAACACAGTACTCGCGAACTAAAAAAACACAGCAGCCACCTCTTTTAGCTCCTGGTTAAACTGGGTCTCTTTCCTGAGAGGCGTGAACAGCGCTCCCCTCCGAAGCCCCATGCATAGTGCGTAAAAACTCTGTCTGGAAATCCCTTGACAATTCCTTTGCTGCCACCAAACCCTCTTGAAGCCCTAATGTGAGAGTCGTCCATTCTATACCTTGACTATTTGCAATTGCCCTGAAAAAGCAAGCTATGTGCTCCTCAATGCTGGCTAACTCCAACTCTCTGATCTCTGCTCATTGCTCTGTCTAGCTGACCTGCAATGAAATATATACTGCAATATATCTGTAAATAGGTACTTTGTACTCTGAGCTGCTCTTCTCTATATATCTTACCTAACGCAACCACCTACTGGTTCTTATATTTCTTTGCACTTTTATCTCCCTACTTCATTATCTGTAAATCTATAGAGTGTTGTATTTTATACTGTCCTGATTTGATGCGATCTGCCTTGGTTTTGATATATGATTATGATTATTCTGCACCAGCCTAACATTCCGGCTCCTCTGTACCAGTCCTTGGCTCTTCAATATGATTTTTTTGCTGTTCCTTCTTCCTTTGCTCATTTGTTTTTGAAAATGTTCTATTACATTCTCTGAAATAAAAAATAAAAATCTAGGACTGGTACATGCTACAACCCTTTTTAGCCGTTGCAAACGGATCGATTTCCTGTTTGCAACCGCTAAAAACGGTTTTACATCCAGCCCTTGGAGTGTTAGCCACTGCCACCCTGTCAGCAGAACAGGGTACACTCACTGAGACTTGTAGAACTAATAGCAGAACCCGAGACAAAGGACTCGTTTTTGGTTGAGAAGCTGTGCTGCACCTGTGATTATTCTAACTATTTCTTCATTTCTTCACACCCCCTTGCAGCTACGGGAGCAGCTTGACAGGGTCTATGCAGCAGAAACCAGCCAGCTACAACAGGAGATCCGGCGTTACCTGCAGGACGAGCTTGACGGGAAGCTGGACAGCTCCAGCATGGCCGATAGTCTCAACGGGCATACGCCCCCACCGTGTGGCACCGACAGCCCTCTCCTCCATGGGCCCCCCTCGGCCCAGAGCACTCCATCTTCAATCGCCAGAAGCCTTTCGAACTGGCGGAGTGACCACAGTCTTGACGTCAGCACTCCGTCACTGACAGACGCTGTAGGGCCGCTTAACCACAGTGACGAGACCACGTTGCTGTGACCTTACGCAAGTGTGTTGCCCCTGAACGTGGGGCACACTGGCCACCCTGCGTCTCACTACAGGACTGTGATGCAATTGAGGATGGCCTGAAATCACCAGAACTGTAGTGACACTTTTATGGGGGAGGGAGGGGCAACACCGCCACCACCCAATCACCCTAAATCCATGTACTCTGATATGCCTTCTCAGACCAATGAGGTTGGACAAAGGCGTTAAGCCACTGTGATCCCACCGTCAGAGGTGGGGAGACAAGGGCGTTCAGACAAGTGCATTAGGGAAAAGGGGGAAACCAGTGGCTCCTTCCAACAACATATCTAAACAAGTGCATCTACATTCAACCAGCCCTTCAAAAAACACACTTAAGTGGGCCTGTTTGTATGAGTAAAGTGTACATGTACGTATGTGCATATCTGTTTGAGAGCGGATGTTAGGTACTCTGATTCTATGTTGGGAGGGGACATGTATGTATTTTGATTGGACAACTGGTACTATGTGCGCCATTTGTCCTCTACTTTTATTTTTTTATGTTGAAAACCACTGATTTTTTTAAGATGCTCGACCCGATTTTTATCTTTTTTATTTAAAATATTTCCAATGGAGACTGTTTTTTATCTATTGTACAAACTCATACATTTTATCCGCTAAAATCTCCAATAATTTCCCCCATTTTTCACCCCTTCTAGATTTGACATCACCGACGGTTTAATATATTAGGGGATAAGGTGGGTTAATAACATGCCCACCTTCTTTTCAGGACCAAGGTACTTTGTAAGATACTCTTATGTTATTTCCACAACTGAAGCTCCCTCACTTCCACTGTCCTAAACTTTGTTGTACATAATGGACATGAATAGTGGTGAGCCTGGGACTGGGGTGGGGGATTGAAAGGGAAACACAGCTTCTATTCTTGGATGTATGTAATTTTATACAAACAATTCATATCATGTTTTTTATAATCTATCCAGGCAATAAATTTGGAGGTGGAAGCACTGTGATATTAGTGATTTGTCTTGTCTCCTGTTTCAGAAGCTTTCACTGTCCCTTCCCATATGGACATATATGTGAGTTCTGTCTCTCTTCCAGGTTTGTCTCATCCGGCAATCACTCGAGATTCTTTCTGTGGGCCTTGTCTGTTGAACTGGCCTTTTCTCTGTGTGAGAAGTTGGCCTGGTATATGATGATCACTATTCTAGTGAGCACCTTGCACCAGTCCAAGCAAACCTTATGGTGATGGTTGTAAAGTCAACCTTATAGACCAGCTATCCTAGTGGTAGCATGGACAAAGCAGTCTTAGGCTAATACTTCAGAGAGCATGTGAAGCCTATTGTTTTACCAATTATAATATATGTCCAAAAGAAGGGGAAGATAATGGATCAAGATCTGATCCAAGGGCTCAAATTACCATTCACGGAAAAATGAGAATGGGAGGTCCAGCCACAATCAAAGCCCCAAAGACAACAACTAACAAAAGCGACTGGGCCGTTCCTAAAGAAAAAAGAAGGAGAAGAAAGCGGTCACTGGAATGGCAGGGATAATGCTCAGTGGAGGACTACCCTGGGTGCCCAATTTGTTGGATATAATGGCCTCACACACCCTTGCGAGTGTCATGCTTCATCATCGGCAGTGCTCCTCGTTGGGCAGGCGGTGCAATGTCCAACGGGCTCACCTCGAAGAGGGGCTCTTTATCAGAGATCTTTTATCCAACTGCCTATTGGTGAAGTGTGGGTGAGGGGCCAGGAGAGAGAGGATAGTGTGAGTGAGGTTAAAATGTGGCACAAGGTACTGGAGATCAATGTATTCTGGTGGTCCCCTGCCACAAGTAAAATCAAGTGGTAGCCTGTGATCGCTGGAAATTTAGGATTAGTCCTGTATCGTGACGTGGAAAGTGCATTTCGTGTGGTCAACATGTTTCTCGCCTAAGCACAATGGCTGCGATTCTTCAGGACCTATTCAGTAAGTACTATCACAAAAAACATGACCTAACAAAGTATCAGTTTATGTTATGTTCGAGGCATGTGGGCTGCTAAATTCATATCTTTTGCATTAGATCGCCGCCTAGTGTTGGGTCCGGATGATCGCACATTGTTGTCCTGGAAGAGTCTTCGAAGTATCCTGAGATAGGTGGCTCCTCCCCTGGACTACAGTGCGCATGGGCATCGGCTCCATCCCCAGATTGTTTTTTTCCGCCATTGGGTTCGGATGCGGTCTCGACGTCTCTCTGTCGGAACCGAGAAAAACTAGCTTTTTACGGCCAAAAGGCCTTACTTTCATCGCGTCGGTATTGTTTGCGCACGGTCTCGAGTTCTTCCGTCTCTTTGAGTCGGATTCTACGGAGTCGTATCACTCTTCGGACATTGAGGCCTTCTCATCGCAACACGACCGCAACTTTTCAGCATGGAGCGGAGCCCGTTTAAATACTGTCCCGTCTGTGGGTCGAAATACCCACATATCGATGTGCACCCGGTCTGTAACAAGTGCCTCTCGCCGGACCACAACGAGGACAACTGCATGGCCTGCTCCAGATTCAGGTCAAAGAAGACTCTCAAGCTTCGGCGCGCGGTGCGCCTTGAGGCCAGACAAGCGGCCCCGGATCCAGAAAACATCTTCGGCGACCAAGAAGAGGAGGGCCAGAGCCATCATCTTCAAATTTCACCGCCCGCGACGGACGTCGAGGCAGATCCGGAAGACGACGATGGAGTCGTGGGTCAAGGCCTTGAATACGTCGACGAGGTAGGGGACGTCGAAGAAGTTTATGGGGCCGCGGAAGATAGCTCGGGTGATGAGCTATGCCCCGAAGGTTATGCGGATCAGGCTCGGGTCACGGGATGGCCAGTCGGCCTTACCCAAGACCCCGTACCGCAAGCCACGGCCCCGCCTTCAGGCCCGGCCACGGACATACTTGCTGTGCTGCCCGTAGCGAAACCGAAACTGAAACCAACGGTATCGACTACACCTAAAATGGCCGACCCAAAACCGAAACTTACGGATTCGAGCGTCCCTAAGATGGCGGCCGTTCCACCAAAGAAACCGAAACCTGCTGCCTCAACGACTCCGTCGGCCTCCGGTCCACAGAAGTCGATTCGACAGTGTCGACATCGTCGACAGAAGAGGTTTCCTCTAAGAAGGGAGTTCGGCAGGGGTCGACCGGTGCGACGCCTTCAAAGCCCGCCAAAGCCGGCGACAAGACTCCGGTTCCGACTGGGACGTCGTTAGCCGGGCGCGTGGTGGAGACGGAGCCGGCAAAATCACACGGATCGAAAGCTGGAAGCTCAACACATCGGTCCAAGGACTCTGTGTCTACGGCTGCAGCGTCGACGTCTAGGACTCAGAAGGGCCAACAAGACGTCGGATCCGAGGGCAAGGTGAAGGCCTCCTCGTCGGCGCCAAGTGCCGCTGTGAGCGACGCGTCCCCCATCGCCGCTTCACTACAGAGAATTCGGGAGAAGGCATCTGCGACGTCGGCTCCGATGCCATCGCACCAGAAGCCGATGGACTTGCCGGCGAAGCCTGCTGGTAAACTTCTCTTCATTCTGCCGCCCAAGGAGGCTCCGAAGGCCTTTACGCCAAAAACGGCACCAAAGACATCGGAATCGTCAACGTCTGGAGCACTGACAGGTCGACTACTCGACTCAGGAGAAGATTCTGAGCGTTTTATCGACGCAGACACGGGCAAATTGACCCTTTACAAAAGAAAAATCACTTCGCAACCAGTGGACTCCTATGTTATCCCACTGAAGAAGAAAAAGCTTGCTCAGGACGCTTCAGCCCTGATAGAACCTATCCAGCCTCCCCCTAGAAGGAGCCCAACACCTTCCCCAGACCACTCTGAGGGTGAGGGATATGGAGAAGATGACCAATATACTTTCCCCGTCAATGAACCCGATGCACAGCAAGATTCCTATGACGACATTGGTGACCAAGGCACACAGGATGTGGGGCAGGACCAACAGCCTTTCAGTGCACGTGCATCCCCAACAGAAGATTCTGCAGGTTTTCATGCACTCATTGAACGGGCAGCTGCTAATCATGATGTGGACATGTATGCTGACCCAGTAGAAGAAGACTTTCTATTTGACACTTTTTCAGTCTCTGAAAGGACAGTAAAGACACTGCCTATGCTCAAGGGGGTCCTTAAGCATGCTGCGGACATCTTTAAAGAACCCACCAGGGCGAGGGTGGTCAATCCACGCATCGAGAAGAAGTACAGACCAGCCCCTGCAGACCCTGCATACATTCGGGGACAGTTGCCTCTTAACTCCCTTGTGGTCGCAAATGCCCGCAAACGGGCGAACTCCCAAACGACGGGTGAAGCTCCTCCCCCGGACAAGGAGTCAAAAGTGCTGGAGGCAGGGGGCAAGAGGGTAGCTGCGCAGGCTGCCAATTTCTGGCGTATTGCCAATACACAGGCACTATTGGCACGTTATGATAGGGCGCATTACGACAGCCTAGAGCAAGTTTTACAACACCTGCCTCCACAGTTTCAGGAGGCTACCAGACTGCTTATAGAGGAGGGAAAACTAATCTCTAACGCAGCCATAAAGTGTGCACTTGATGCCGCAGACACAGCAGCTAGGGCTATTAACACTAGCGTCATGCTGAGACGACAGGCATGGCTCCGCATATCGGGGTTTAAACCGGACATTCAAACAACCATACTCAATCAGCCCGTCAATCCTGATAGACTGTTTGGTCCTGATGTTGACACCACCCTCGAAAAGATTAAGAAAGACAACGAAACTGCTAAGTCTATGGGGGCCCTACAATCACAACAGTTCCGGGGCAACACTTTTCGTCGCTCAGGTGCACGTGGAGTCACCAGAGGACAGATGGGTCAACAGTCACAGTTCTCCAGAGGTGGAGCACAGTCCTCGTACCCCAAGCAGAACAAAGGGGGTTATCGAGGAAACAGCACCAGAGGGCGTGGCAGAGGAAACAACAATTCCCGCTCCTCTGCCCCAAACAAACAGTGACTCTCTGTCACTGCCCCCCGACCATTTAACACCTGTCGTGGGGAGACTCCAGCAGTTCCTGCCAGTCTGGACAAACATCACCACAGACAGGTGGGTGCGACAACTTGTCCAGTACGGTTATTGTCTAGAGTTAAAGTCCACTCCACCCAACATTCCACCAAGGCAACGGCCTATGTCCGCAGAGCATTTGCACTTATTGCAGCAGGAAGTGGTGGTGATGCTGCAAAAAGGCGCAATCGAGCTCGTGCCAGTGGAGGAGGAAGGCACGGGGGTATATTCCCTGTACTTCCTTATTCCAAAGAAGGACGGATCTCTCAGACCCATTCTGGATCTGCGTCCCCTCAACCTGTATATACTGTCAGAACATTTCCATATGCTTACACTGCAACAGATCCTTCCCTTGTTAAACCAAGGGGACTTCTTAGCAACCTTAGACCTCAAGGATGCATATTTCCACATTCCACTACACCCGTCCCACAGAAAATACCTCAGGTTCACTATACACGGCAAGCATTACCAGTTCAAGGTCCTACCCTTCGGGGTGACCACAGCCCCAAGAGTGTTTACCAAGTGTCTGGCGACGGTAGCGGCGCACCTCAGGAGGCAGAACATCCATGTCTACCCCTACCTGGACGACTGGCTCGTTCAAGCCAAGTCTGAACAACAGTGCGCCGCGGACATGTCAACTACCATTCACCTCCTTCACGATCTGGGCTTCTCGTTGAACTACCCAAAGTCACATCTTCAGCCGGCACATGTCCGGCAGTTTCTAGGTGCGACGATCAATACCCTGACGGCCATGGCTCAGCCAAACCAAGTCAGGATAGACAGCATGCGGTCTCTAATCCAAAAGTTCAAACCACAACACTCGCTTCCAGCGAGAGTGTTCATGCAGTTAATTGGCATGATGGCCTCCTGCATCTTCATAGTCCCTCACGCACGTTTACATATGCGTCCGCTCCAGGAGTGCTTAGCAAATCAGTGGACACAGGCTCAGGGACAATTGACAGACCTAGTGTTGGTTACCAGTCGGGCATACGACTCTCTGCATTGGTGGACTCCACACAACCTTTGCAAGGGCCGACTGTTCCAGGACCCAGTGCCACAGATTATCCTGACAACGGACGCATCTCTCCAGGGATGGGGAGCTCATCTGCTCACTTACACGGTGCAGGGACTATGGACGACGCAGCAACAGAAGATGCACATCAACTATCTGGAACTGATGGCAATCTTCATGGCGCTCAAGTCCTTCATTGTACATCTGTGCAACAAGGTAGTGTTAGTCCGGACGGACAACATGACCGGGATGTACTACATTAAAAAGCAGGGGGGCACGCACTCGCCACAGCTGTCTCATCTGGCTCAGAGCATGTGGAAGTGGGCCATTCAGAGGAACATTTTCCTCATGGCAGAACACCTCCCCGGCAAGGACAATCAGATGGCGGATCTGCTCAGCAGATACAGCCATCAAATGCACGAGTGGGAGTTACACCCCTCTGTTCTCCGACCGTACTTCCAGCAGTGGGGTCATCCGGAGATAGACCTGTTTGCCACAAACGAAAACGCAAAATGCCAACACTTTGCCGCCAGGTTCCCTCACCCGCAGTCGCAGGGGAATGCGATATGGATGAACTGGTCAGGCAGATTTGCGTACGCTTTTCCGCCAGCCCCTCTGATCCCGCTGGTGGCAAGAAAACTAAGGCAGCACTCGATGACTCTCATCCTGGTTGCTCCAACGTGGGCGCGCCAAGCATGGTACACCACGTTTCTGGAACTCTCGGTGGTGCCGCATCAAAGGCTGCACCTCACGCCCAGACTTTTGACGCAGAACCATGGAGACATTCAGCATCCAGATCCGCAACAGCTCAACCTGGCGATCTGGGTCCTGAAGTCCTAGAGTTTGGATACCTTCACCTACCTCCAGAATGCATGGACATCATCAAGGAGGCAAAATGGAAGCGTTTTGTCATTTACTGTACAGCCAATAACATCAACCCGCTTGATGCATCTATCCCTAACATCATTTGCTATCTGTTGCATCTTTACAAGTGCAATCTAGCGTACACGACCATTCGGATACATCTATCCGCCATAGCAGCTTATCTTCAGAACAGGCAGCATCTCTCAGTCTTCAGAGTGCCTGCCATTAAAGCTTTTCTTGAAGGCCTGAAACGAGTCATTCCCCCAAGAACACCGCCAGCTCCGGTGTGGAACCTCAATGTGGTCCTCACCAGGCTGATGGGACCACCTTTTGAGCCATTACACTCATGTGAACTCCAGTTCCTAACGTGGAAAGTAGCTTTCCTAATAGCTATTACGTCACTGAGGCGTGTTAGTGAGCTGCAAGCGCTCACAACCCAAGAGCCATTCATTCAGATCCATCCAAATAGGGTGGTACTGCGTACTAACCCCAAATTCCTTCCGAAGGTGGTGTCACAGTTTAATCTCAACCAAACTATTGACTTGCCTGCATTCTTCCAAAACCCACAAACGGTGGCGGAGAGAATGCGTCATACTTTGGATGTCAGGAGGGCGTTGATGTACTATATTGACAGGACACAACACTTTAGGAAAACAAAACAGCTATTTGTTTCCTTCTCGCCACAGCACAAGGGCAACCCAATTTCCAAAGCAGGAATAGCCAGGTGGATTGTTAAGTGCATCCAAATCTGTTATCAAAAGGCTAAACGTACCTTAACGATACCCCCAAGGGCGCACTCCACACGCAAATTGGGGGCATCTATGGCTTTCCTGGGGAACATTCCTTTAGAAGACATTTGCAGAGCAGCCACGTGGGTTACACCACATACCTTTACAAAACACTACTGTGTTGATGTGCATTCCAAACAGCAAGCGGCTGTAGGACAGGCTGTTCTCAAAACACTTTTTCAAGTTTCTGCAGCTGGCACGGGCAACCGCCGCTAATGGAGGGACTGCTATATATTCTATGCAAAAGATATGAATTTAGCAGCCCACATGCCTCGAACTGAATATGCTACTTACCAGTATGCATCTGTTCTTGGCATGTAGGGCTGCTAACATTCATATCGCCCACCCTCCTCCCCGGTGCCTGTCGCAGCTGCAGACATATTCTTGCATTCAATCATTAGCATGGACATCCTTTACACTATTTCACTCCATCTCTGCCACAATGGCTAAAAACAATCTGGGGATGGAGCCGATGCCCATGCGCACTGTAGTCCAGGGGAGGAGCCACCTATCTCAGGATACTTCGAAGACTCTTCCAGGACAACAATGTGCGATCATCCGGACCCAACACTAGGCGGCGATCTAATGCAAAAGATATGAATGTTAGCAGCCCTACATGCCAAGAACAGATGCATACTGGTAAGTAGCATATTCAATATCATCAGTTGTACTACCTGTATGGCACTCCTCTTGCCTAGGGGAAGACAAAAGAGATCGTTACCATAAATTAGTGACAACAAGTGACCCTTTTGTGACCGTGAGCACACAGTGCTGATGTGAATAAAGTGACATACTAGTGGTGGTTTGTGACTAGTATGTAATTTCTTGAATCACACATTAAAAACAGATATACACAGCATATATATACATATAAACAGCAGCAGCTTATTCAGAACCCCCTATGTTCATCCTGAGGCTTGGGTAATCTGTTACTCAACTAATGGTCAAGGTGTGTAGGTGTCAACAGTACCCGGTAGGTCTGACATCAAGGGGGAACCATAGGGGTTTAAGGCTAAGAAGGGAAGAATCAAAATTGCTTGGTTTCAGAAGAACTGTTCTTGAGTGGTTGGAACAGTTGCCTGCTAGTTTCTAGTGAGCAGGGACCTGGTATCAAGTGGTTAAGGGGTTTGGGATCATTATACCAAATGCGATCCATCTAGAAAGCCCAAAAATACTGTGTGACAGTCGCGCTTCGGCAGTATACCCCGATGCTTATTAGTGCAAAAGGTAATGTGGCCACTGAAAAATGTGGCCCCCCAAAGGCTTTACCGTCGGTAGCTGTACTATGCCTACTCGTGGGGTAGTAGCGTCAGACGACCCCTCGAGTTAAATGCCCAGTGAGCGGTTTGTTTACGGGAAGAAGGATGTCACAAAGAACACTAATTTAGTAAAGATGCGTATTACTTCCCCCAAATAGTTGCCGCTTGGTGGCCCGGTGAGAGGGAGACGTCGGTGATCGCGCCCCATCAGTGTTTAATATATAAAGTGGCGTTTCAGCTATTGAAATGCAAGGGGAGAGCGTGCCCTCGCGTTGCTAGCTTAGCTCTAGAGAACCAGCGATATCAACACTTACTTCAATCTGCCTCTGTCAGCGGCCGTTATGCCTACCCATCTCTACCGGGTCCGGATAGTGGTGTTTCCTGGTGTGGTGCCAGGTTAACTAATGTTGGGGGCGTGGCCAGTGTGGGGTGTAGTCCGGCCCCGCGTGTCACGTGATTTCAGCCGTGACTGTGGTGGCCATCTTGGACAGGGGTAAGGAACCAATATATTGGTGGACAAGTAGATATTAATATCGATTCCTTAAACATTGGTAGTGTTAGGTCGTATACCGGAGTAATAGAAGAGAGGCAGAGTATCAGGTCATGGTGTACTTGCGGTTTTTATCTCGTTTATTAATAAAAGTGATGTGCTCAGTGTAGACAGTAGTGCAGCCCCGCGTGTCACATGATTACTGCCGTGACTGTTGTGGCCATCTTGGAGAGGGGTATAATTAGTGATGGACAAACTAGTGTTAGTGCTACTTCAATCTATATCCGTAGTGCAGGATCCTTCAGTAAATTCATAAGAGGGTGTAAAAGCCTAGTTACAGTGCACTCCACGGGATGTCCTCATTGAGCCCCCGTCTATCAGAGGACAGACGGTGTATCCACCTCTGTTCTTTTTGAAACAGGTTCTGTTTGGATTTGTTAGTTGGCGTCTCGAGGACTAGCCATCTCAGTGAATCAGCAGTGTGGTTTTGCTCTAAAAAATGTCTGCACATCTTTGTGTTCGTTTTTTTGCAACGGAAGTTGCTTCTGTGTTCCGAAATGCGGATCTTAATAGGGCGGGTGGTCATGCCCACGTATTGTAGATCACATGGGCATCTGAGTAGGTAAATGCAATTGGGTGTGTTGCAATTAGTGTGACCCCGAAGTTCCCACAGGAAGGATTCTGTCAGTTGGATGGTTTTGAATATGTTGGTAAAAGGGCATGCGCTACAAGATCCACAAGGGTAGTGTCCCCGTACTGGTGGTAGTTGCCAGAGTGTGGTTTGTCTATGGGTTTCAGCCTGCTTAGGCCTGGTGTGGACCAGAATGTCCTTGATATTCCTCGACCTTTTGAAGGCGAATCTGGGGGTCGCCAAATTCAGTTCCCCTGTGCTTTTGTTAGTTGTTACCAATTATATAATCCCTTGAATACCAAATGAAAGGACACCACACAAGGTATATATATCATATATGTATTTATTACTAACACAACCCCTCTGCACTCTTTTTGAGGTCAGAGTTCGAGATACAGCACAAGTTACTCAATTAGCATACTATAAGTTGCACAAATACAATTCTGCCCTAGGGGCCTCACGAACCATATACTAAAGAAGTGGTATAAGACCACTTCAGGAAAGGTGAGTAGGCCTAGGACCTAGGAAATCGCTGGGGCTACGCTGATTGACCAAGGGCTTTGGAAGTAGGAGACCCACAGGATGCGTGTGCAGTGTCTAAACACACACGCAAGTTACCATAGAGTTTCAATGGGAACGTGAAAGGTACAAAGTAGTAGATTTTGGACACTTCCGGGTGGACTACGGGAAAACCCTGTTAAACTAGGACACTTAGATAGTTGTTACCCACGGGAGCCCCGGAGTACTCGAGTTACCTCTCTCAGGGAAGCCGGGTGCATAGGTGTTCTTTCGTGTTGGATTTCGTTGCTGAATCCTATGGAGAGCTGCAAGAAAGTGCTGCAGGCGACCAGGAGGAAAGTGTCCAGATGGATCCAAGGGTGGATCAGAGTCTAGAAGAACCTGAAAGCAGAGAGGACAGAGTCTGGGTCACTAGCCAGGTACCAGGAAGGAACCAGGCGACGTCGAGATGTAATCAGGTGAAGATGTGAAGCTGGTCTCTGCAGCCACGTGGACCAGGAGGCGTCGATGATGACCAGGCGCTGGATACGAGCTGTCCCACGAAGCCTCTCGGTGACTGCGGTGTCAGTATCCGGATTGGACCCAACAAGCCTTGGTAACCGCAACCCACGCAGGAAGTGAAGATGGGCTTCTGTTCAGACCCGCAAGGTCTGGGCCGCTTCTCCTTCACAGGGAAGCTGGAGCAAGACTGGAGCAACCAGGCAAGCGTTGTTAATTCAAAAGGATGTCTTCAGAAGTGCCACTAGCCAACGGGCTACCAACCGCGAAGACGCATCGAGCTGGAATGCAGGCGCAGGCCCCACGCAGCACTCGTGGAGGGCTGAGCTTCGGTGAAAATGCTGCTCGGGTCTGGGGCTTCTCAAACCCCAATGCACAACTTCGAGGGTACCTCAGAAGCTGCACAGGTAGCAAAAAGCAGGTAGTTCAGGGTGTCCGGTCCCACGTCGCTCGTGTCCGCCACGGGTCTCAGCTTTGCTGTGTATATGGGTCGGAATCAGAGACGTCTGGGAGTCCAGTTTTTGGGTCACTAAGTCTTCGGGATCCGGCTGGAGCGTCGACAAAGCAAACCGGCAAGTTACTGATGGTGCCTGTTTGCACAGGGTGGTCACTCCTTGACCACAAGGGAGATGTCTTCAGTCTTCCAGTCGATATGGAACGTCGAAGGTCCAAGAGTTTGTGTCAGTTACTTTCCAGGATAAATCTAAAGTCTCTAGACTCAGCTCCTATCTTTATACTAAACTAAGGGGTCCCTCCTGTTGGTGGAACCTGGGAAGGGGGTGGTTACACCCCTTTCCCTTTGTCCAGTTTCGTGCCAGAGCTGGGGCTGGAGTGCCCCAGCAACTGGTTTGAGCCGGGCTATGCGTGGAGCACCTTGTGTGCCCCAGGCAGTGTCTCATTTCTCAGCCCTCCCTGCCCCAATACACTAAAAGTCTGTCTGGGGAGGTGCTAGCACCTCCCAAGGCAGGAAAACCTGTTGTCCAGGCCTCCCCTGCCGGAGTTTCCTCCAGCAGCAGGAGGTCAGACTCGTGTCTGTGGCAGCAGCATCCATTTTGTGATGCTGAGGCTCTGTTTAACTTTAACCGAGTAAAGCAGTAACTACATGTCTTCTCCCTCTAGAAGGGTGGAATGCTACCCCCGCTGCCAGAACTGGCGGGGGGGGGGGGTAGTATTCCAAAGCGTATGACACCTTACACGACATGTTTTGATAAAGCCAAACCAAAGTTAGCAATAACCGTGAGGATTGTAATGCACTTAAGAGTATATGGTATGGCTATATCATAGAACAGCTATAAGGACATGGTTCCGAAAGCTGCAGACAGGCTCAGCTCATGCTAGAGCACCATCTCACATAAAACCAAGCACTCTGCCTTCAGGATTGTCAAGACCTGCCATAGGAGTGACTTATAGGTACATATGTGTCTATATATAAGGGTAGATATAGGAATACTATATCTAAGCAAGGGGTGATTACACGACCTTGCCCAAGCTGAGTGATCAGCCTGTGGTGTCAGTTTGGATGGCCAGCCAGGGGTGGCATAATACATGCTGCAGCCCCTGGTAGGCCTTGGATGCACCTATGCCCTGGGCACCTATGGTACACTATACAGGGGCTCACAAGGTGACCCAATACCCAATTAGATATGTACCTAAAGTACATGGAGTCCATTTTACAGAGAGAGCAGATAGCCTGGGGCCCTAAATAGCAGGATCCCAGGCCAACAATTCGAAAACCAGCTAAACACTAGGCAAAAAGTTATGATAACTATATAGTCAGATATACACCTTCCTACTCTCTGTAAGCAACATCCAGAATAGCGTGTCCAGCTAAAGACCACACATTGACAGTAATGTGCTCCGATCTGGGGGCCATGTCAAAGTAGTTTAATGTAAGCACATCATCAGGAGAAATGCCCAAGGACAGACTAGCATCAGCTACCAGACGTGAGACACTACAGAGTTATGCCTGACATAATGTGAAGGACATACTATACCTAATGTACTTTCTAGAACTAGACAAGGCTTTGCGCCATCACCTTGCCCCGACCACAAAAGATAAACACTGTTCACAAAGGAATGTAGGTAATTAAATACATAAACCAGAAACAAAAATGTTAGATCCTACATAAGAAGACTTACTAGAAGAACTTAATGCTCAAAGAGAGTCATCGTACTGCAAATGAGACAACTAGAACAAACTGAACCTGTCAAAGCGCTTAACCCGGAGACCTCCATTCTCTCCCATACCAATATTATCAATTGTTGGACTGACTTCTCCAGTTACACTGCACCATAAATTCAGATGATAAGCTGAGTGTCGGAAACATGAATGTAGAAGGTGTAGGTTATGGAACGGATAAATCTGGCCAGGGATTCGAAGTTAATGTTTTATGATACATATGGAGGAGGCATGCAGAACCCAACACTGGATTGGATGAGGAATGGGGGAGAATAGTGTAAGAAAGCTCACCGGAAGAAGAGAATGGATCCAGTCCCGAGTGGAGCCAGACATGGGACATGCTTGTCAGTCTATGGTGTCCCATCAGCATAGTGTGCTAATGTCGGAGGCCACAGAATCCAGCTACATCAAATAGTCAAAAGGTGATGGGAGGAATGCTTGCAGTTTATCTAACCACTGGCAATTGCTCGGGTAGCACCCCAACCTATCCTTCTTTTGCCCAACATGCCACCTCAGTTTGGGCCCAGCCATAAGCAAATCAGCCTTGACGCTGCTCCGCATGGGAACAGTCCAGGCCGTACTGTCATGGCAGGTCCTCACTGAACCGGAGCACAAGCAACCTGAGACTGGGTTTGTCCTAATAAGAGCTCATCAGCTATTTATAGCTTGGTTCCAGTGGCACAGCGAGCATGCGTCTCTTGCTCACTGTGCCACTGGAATCAAGCTACACCTGACTGAAGAGCCCCAATCAGGGAGAAACCAGTCGTCTTGGGTTGCTTGTGTTCCAGTTCAGAGATAACCTGGCTTGGCAGTTCAGGCAGGACTGTTCCTATTGGAACAGGGTCCAAACTGATTTGCATATAGCTGGGTCTAATCTTGGATGGCATGGTGGACAAAAGAAAGATGGGTTGGAATGCTTCCTAACTTAGTCAGAAGGAATCCTGCTTGGTTAGGGTAAAAATCACAATGCCTAAGAGGCTTTAAATTGCCCTTGGACAACACTTGGCTGAAGAGAAATATTTTAACCAATTTTAAAGGGAATATGACGAGCAGTTCTAATCTCTTTCATAACTAGCACCTAAGGGCTCTAAGGAGAGCCTTATTGCCGCAGAGCTAGGGCAACACTGAGAGTATTGTTAGTTAATGAAACAATGTAGGTCAAGCTCTTCGATAGGAGAGTTACTGAAATGCGAGGAGCTCTCCAGTGCCACATAGGCAGTGCAGGGCATAAAGGTTTGAGCAATAGCGATCGTCGCTTTAGAGAGTTTTAATTGGGTTTTAAATAGGTGTTTACCAGTCAGTATCACAGACTTACATCAGAGCAGCTGCAGGATCGTGGTTGTGGTGCCTGGATCTCTCTGCCTGTCTTACTGTAGCGTTCAGAGCACAGCCGTGGATCTTGCTTCATGTCACTGCTTTTGATTTTTGCAGTCGGACATAAGCAAGACTTCAGCAGAGTTATCCAACAGCAATAAAGAAGTGTAAGCAGCCACAGACAAAGAGTCAACTTTCAGCGGCATAGACTTCCTCACTTCTGAAATTAAGACTGACCTAAAGACAGAGAGCCAGTTTCATGTGTATGCTTTTTCTTTATTAATTAGGATCCCACAGATAGGCTGATACAGATTGTAATCAAAAGAAAAGCATTAGCAATGCCAGTGTGTTTGGTGTAGGCCACCAGCCTTTTGCCTTTATGAAAGCTTGTTTTTTTTTTTCATCTTCGGGTCTAGTACCATCCGCTATGCCAATTTCCTCCATAATAACGGAGGAGGCAGATTCACAACTTTTTGTGCTCTCCTACTCCGGGCAGAATCCACGCTGACCTCGACTGAGCCCACGCCCTGACCCCACTGGAGCGCAGCCAGCTGTCAATCCTTCAGATTCTGGTACCTTGACCTTGCCACGCAGTATGGTTTAGAATTCACATATTCTTTTTGGAACTGGTTCAGACAATGTCAATGGAGGGGATGATTTGTTTCCCAATGTGATGAGGAAAATTGGCATTAGGAGCTACAGGATGCCAGTGTTCTTGATACTTCTTCAGATACTGGCCTAATTTCTCCTCCCAGCCCTACCAATGAAGAAAGCTCCTTCTCCACTCGCTAAACGGCTGTCATTCTGCGCAGGGTGGCAGAAGTACTGGACTTACAACTACCCTCTGATGGCGCGCTTGTACTTACAATGCACTCTCTCAGTGAACTTGTTTAAGATTTATCCCCATTGGTCGCATGGACCTTTGCTGGTCGACTTGAAGTTCTAAGGGAATAGACATTGACAATGCATTTCTGGTTTGTGAAGCCAATGTGACTCCACAATGAGGACCAGGAATCACCTTATATGGATAAATAAATGTTATTGTAAGATACTAATCAATCCAGTATATAAGCAGAATACAAGTAAGTTCAAGAGATACAACAATACAGCAGGTAAGCTGAGATGTCTCAGTAGATTGAGTTGTAAGAAGATGAGATACAGAATACTGCCAGCCACAACACTAATGAAACAAATTAAAGTAAATAGGTGTTCCATAAGGAAAGTTGCCTCCTCTGTTCTAAACCTAGATCGACTACAGGACCATCTATCCAGGGTTGCTATTTTGGAGCTTAGAAGGTGTCCACTTAATATAGCCTTCTGTAGAAGTCTTGGAAAGGAAATAAGTGTTTAGCCTAAAGCTTCTCATGTGCAGGAAAAATGTAAGCAGAGAGGTCTGTCCCTCTCCAAGTCTAAAATGAGTATGAGTATCTAATTGTGGGAAACAATAATTAAAATAACAGGAGATTCATAAACTTTATTATCTCCTCTCACACCACCAGGAACCAACCAAATAGTTACTTGAGAAGAGCACTCACACCCTCCCTTAAATTCCCATCAGATTGCGACTTGGACTAAACTGCAACCTTGAACATCTCGTTGTCCTGGTATATGATGCACTGAAGGCCTCTTCCAACCATTAATTCTCCACGTTCACTGGCAAGTACTTCCCTTTGGGCCGCACTATCAACAGTCTTATACAAACAATATGCCTTTAACTAACAAGAAGCATGATAATGCACCTGCGAAGTGAAAGGAAGAATATACTGGCAAGAGTAAACGCATTTCAAGTGAGGCCTGTAGTCAGGCTGAGATAACTCAACAGTCAAAATGAACTTTGAATACATGATTATACATAAACTGGTATAACTTTAAGAATACATGCAAAACATGAATAAAAGAATACATGGTTAAGGGCCAGATGTAGGACACCAAATACCAGTCGATAACGGCCGATTTCGGCCGTTACCGACAGGTATTTGGTTTTTGTTATTTAGGGGGCCTAAAATTTACAGAATCTGTAAATTTACCGATTCGGTAACATACCGAATCGGTAAATTTACCGAATCGGTAAATCTAGATGTAGGTGGCACTGAAAACAGTGCCACAGGGCCTTAAGAATTCGTTATTTACCACAAAATACTATTTGGTGGTAAATAACGAATTCCTGTGTCATGTGGCACACATACATGCGTGTCACAGGGGTGCAACAGGGTGTCAAAGTGACACCAATTCGGTAATTTTACCAAATCGGTATTTACCGATTCAGTAATTGACATTGATTCCTATGGGCCTCAAGGCCATTAGGAATCAATAGCAATTACCGAATCGGTTAATACCGATGCGGTAATTACCAAATCATACCGATTCAGTAAAAATTACCGAATTATTTCCTACATCTCATTTACCGAATCTAGAATACCGAATCGGTAAAATTCGGTATTCCAGAGTCAGTAAATGAGATTTACCTACATCGGGCCCACAGTGTTTAAACTGAACTTTGGTGCTTTGTATTCAAACCTCTAATCTCTATGATGATTAGATTTCATGAATACATTTATATGCTTCATGCATGTTAAGGCATGGGAGAGGAGTTGGCCTAACGGCTAGGGCGCTCGACCTCGGACCAGGGGATCTGGGTTCGAGTCTCGGTAACGACGCCAAAACCTCCTGTGATTCTGGGCAAATCACTTAATCTCCCCGTGCCTAAAATGAAAGTAACTGGAAAAATGTAACGTAACTGAAAAATATGTAAAGCGCTCTGATACCTGATTCGGTGCGGGTCTAGTTCGCGCTATATAAAACTCTGCAAAAAAAAAAAAAAAGGCTCACAGTGAATATCATGTCAGATATGAGTATATATTTGCAAAATTGTGATAAAGGAAGGGTGGAGCCTATATTCTGCTGCTCCACCTCTATGGAGGCGAATACTAATGTTCTTACAGAGGTACTCTATTTCCATTTAATGAAGCCCTTATGAAAACCCACTTGGGCAAAACCATGTTCCTCACCAAGAGTCAATAGCCAGGTTCCTCGGTGCCATTAACCTGCCTTGTGACTTTTTTACTCAACACCCAACACCAGAGAGCTTGTTGGTGCAGGTGTCTACCAATTGGGTAAATCCTAACATCTTCCTACCCCACCTGATCCTGAGTCTAAACAAACTGAGTAATTTAGAACATGCATCTTCCCCTCTAGGAGCCTTGCCTTGAGATTGATAAACACTAACTGACTTCTAGGCCGCTACACATCAGCTAAGGGACACAGTGATCTAAAATTTGGCAGCAGTTTCGGTCGACCTCTGGATGCCCCTAATCAAGCTATCCAGTGTGGCTGAGATGCAGCAAAATGTGTGATCTGCTCTGGCTTGGACACAACCATTTTGGTTAGGCAAATAGTAAGGGTGTGATCCTTCAACACCACACCAGGATGGGGTCTAAGGGCTTCTCCAGTATTGTCCAAGCATTCTTAATGGACATGCCATTCGATGGCTCTTGTCTTTATTGTGCGAAGGTGGACTCAGCCCAGGAACAGTTTAAAGAAAGCAGGGTCACAACACATTCCTTGGGCCTGCCTGCACCCTCCAGGCAGTTCCATCAACAATGTCTCCTGCTTCGAGGCTACAGTAGTGATTTCCTATTCTGTCAACGTCAGCCTCTGCTGTCAGCACAACAGGTCTCCCAGCCATTTCATGGACGAGGCTGCGCCTCACAAAGTCAATGCAGAGAGGATCAGGGACAATGGTAGCTCAGTCCCCCAAATTCTACAGCTGTCCCATTCGCAAAACCTCTTTAGTGTGTCTTTTGCGGCACACAGCCACTTTGTCAGGGGCAGGATACAGCATTCTCTCCTAGTGTGGCAATCCATCACATCAATTCTGAAAATTTAGACGGCCCTTGGCACACCCTGTGCAGCTGTGCATCAGGTTAGGGTGTGATTGTCAGTCACAACCCAAAGATTTTTGAAATCCATCACATCAGCCAAGTGGGTACTCCAAATTGTCAATAACGGCTAACTCCTTCCATTTCTACCCTGCCACACCTTCCACAATCCAAGGCGGCTGACAGAGAACCACATCTGTCTTGCAGGAAGTGCAGGACTTCCTGGCCAAAGGGACCATCTTCCTTGAGCCAAAGAATGAAGTAGGCCTTAGTCTAGTCCTGCCTTAGATCTTCACCCACTCAATGCCTTCCTCTGCAAGGACAAATTCAATATGCTCATGTTTGCCCGTTCAGCCAAAGAACTCTGAGACTGGATGATGGCAGTAGACCTGCAGGAGGCTTTTTTCCATACACTGTTCTGCAGGTCCACAGGCATAACCTGCAGTTCACAGTGAGCAAGGAGACTTTTCAGTTTGCAGTGCTCTCGTTTGCCCTCTTCAATGCCACTTGGGTGTTCACAAAAGTGATGATGGTGGTCATAGCACACGTATGGAGGTTGTGGTGTCAGTCTTCCCATACCTTGATGACTGGCTGTTGAAGGTGAGCTCATCCCAGGCAGTTGTCAACCAACTTCAGACTACGGCAGACTGTCCAACCTTGTCGGGGTTCACTATGAACATGCTGAAGCCACACCTGACCCTTCACAGGTGCTCATGTTCATCTGACCTAATCTGGACACAGTATGTTTTCAGGATATGCCCTCAGAGCGCAGAGTCCAGGACATTCCGACTATAATCCCAATGTTTCAGCTTCTGTTCTGGATCCCAGTGTGAAAGACTCTGAGGCTGCTGTTTCCTGTACTCTGCTGGTAATTCGTGCCTGATATAATATGCTGACTGCAGTGGGCTCTAAAGCCCTATGGGCACAGGACCAGGGGAGTATGTCAGATTGTATCCAGATTTCAGAGGAGACTACAGAAGATCTACTTGCCTGTGTTTGGCTCAGTGGCAGACCCCTCTCTTTATCCAACCCATACATTACTGTGGGTTGATAAATGCATAACTTTTGGTTTGGGAAGGCCGTTTGGGAGAGGAGGAGATCAGAGGTCTCTGGTCCTTGGTGAAAGCTCGACTCCACATCAGTTTGTTGGAGTTGAGGGCAATTTGTTTGGCATTGAAGACTTTCTTGCCCACCATGTGGTGCTCCTGCACATCATCATCATCATCATTTGGTACTGCCACAAGGAGAGTGGGGTATTGGATCCTGTGCCAGCAGGTTATACGTATCTGAAAATAGCTGGACTGCCTGAGAATTTCTATGATTTTCTGATGGGGAAACACCCGACGGGATTCCTGAACGCCTGGGGAGGCAAACTCAGCCACCAATGTCTTGTGGATCACAAATGGCAGTTACACCCGGAGATGGTGCTAGGCATCTTCCCTCAAAGGGGAGAAACCTGGCTCTGATTTTTTCGCCACCCCAAGGTCGTAGAATGTCAGCACTTTTGCGTGTTGGACTTGCCTAGTGGACTGTTGGAAACAAGCTCTTTCCCGAGGGTCTCTCCTTATTTTTTCCCTTTTTGCTCAGCCCTATATTTGCTGATTGTAGAACCCTGTGCACTTTACCCCTGCTAACCAGTGATAAAGTGCTTGTGCTCCTCCTTTTAACCTGGTAAAATTGGTGTACTCCTGATGGACGCATTTTATTTGCTCATAAGCCTTCAGTATATGGCACCAAGTATATCGAGGGCCTGTTAATTTAAGGGCATCAGTGGGCTGAAGCACACATTGTGGCACCTACTGCAGTAGCAATGTAAAACCTGTCTTTAGACCTACCATTTTAACCTTAAAACGACAAATTTGACTTGTCAAAATTAAACCTTTTGACAGGCCTAAACCTTCCTTTTAAATATTAATAGGTCACCCATAAGTCAGACTTATGTTCCATAGGAAAGCTTTGGCAAACAACATTCAATTCAATAAATATTAGCTCCTGCTTGAAAACGGATACAAATTTCATTTTTGGACTTTTTGAAATATTGATTACAAGCCCAAGTCAATGGTGAAGTCAGTCAGATTTGTAATAAATGCTTTGGAAAGGTGACTTATAGAAAGTTAACTTTGCTGTGCCTGAAGGCTCTAGAAACTAAATCTCCATTTTGCCCTTCCACTTCTGCCAGCCAGGATTCAGCATTTGCATAGGCTTGAATGATGAGTGAACTTGCTCCCATCTGACCCTAACAGAATACACATGGTGGGACTGGAAGGATCCCTTTTGACATTAAAGTGTCAAATCCTGTGTCACAGGCACATTTTAGCAGACACTTGAACAGGGTCTTCTTTTGTCCCCACAGCCAGACTGGCTGCTAACACAGTGGGTTTCTTTTTGAAATTACCGTGTCAAAGCCTGTTTGACAGGTCCACTGGGTTTACATATATAATGTGGGGCACACCTCAAAGAAGGGAAACAGAATGACAAAACAATTCATTTGTATTCACTGTCTGCTTGCAGAAAACTCAGGGTTTTGTTCTACCAGACGTTCTGTTTCTGACGTTGTTGTGAGTAACGGACCTGCCACAAACAAATATTAGTGTTGGATGTGGGAGGACACTATGATTACTATCGTACACTCCCCAGACACATTTCAGCCTTCAAGGCCAAGTTTAGTGTGGACAAAGACTTTGGCCATCTTGAAAATGCCCAAAAGAGGCATGGTGGCAAACGGGAACCTTTACATTATTGGTTAGGGCACCCCCATGAGTTTTTAACCCCTTCCATGCTCATGACGAGCTCAGCTCGTCATGCAGTACACTGCTCGTGTGCTTATGACGAGCTCAGCTCATCATGAACAAAGGGATCCAGTAAATGTTAGCACAGAGGGGGAATTGCTGCAGCAGTCTAGGTGTTAACACACTCCAGGTCATGCCAGGCATAAATATGGCATCTTTAGGCACCCACGTCAGAGAACTCTTGGGCCTGTGGAAGATCAGAAGAGGAGTAAACCTGCAGTCTGAGACCTGAGAAGTGCCTAGAAAAACAGAGCAGCTCTCCCTCTTCTTCCCAGGACAAATAAGTGGTTTCCAAGGGTCATAAGGTTGACCTCCAGTTAAATCTATAGAGAAACAACATGCTACAAGAGGCCTTTTCCTGTAAATGCCCAGCAGACCAATTGCAGCTGGTCCTGGACTGGACCATGCTTTGGCCACTGCCTGAAACCCTGTGAGTCTCTAAAGGCCTGCCATGAGGTCCTGCAGGGCTTTAGAAGTGTACTCTTGTTGTGAATTGAGACTTAAAGGACTAAAATCATGTGGTAAAATCTTTGACTAGGATGAACCTCGTTATTGTATCCGACCCACGTTCCATTGCTGTCATCGTCGAATTGCGCCTAGGTCCTGTTCTACAGCAACCAATGATTATCATTGGCAATTTGTGCTACTTGGCGCTATGCTACCTAAAACTTAAAAAATGAATATCTCCTTTTTCCCATTTTTGGACTTTTGTGTCATTTTGTTTATTGAATTTTATTCGATTCACTACTGCATTAATAATTTACACTTTGCCCAAAGCCAACCCTGTCTGCTCTGTCCCATTGCTACCAGGTGCTGAGTTCTGGTTAATTTAGTGATTTAGAGTGTTCACTATGACCAGCATTGTGATTATTACTTGAGGTGGACTTACCACCTTCAACTAATAACTCAATTTCTTACAGAGACTCTCCCTCTGAGAGGAATTCCATCTACAGTGGAGCTCGAGACTCCTGTATGCCTTCCACCTTCTGCATCTCCTGCTCTAAGTTCTGAACAAGATCTGAATGACCAGTCCTAAGTTTTCCTAGTGGCCCAGGATTGGGCCAGGAGAGTGTGGTACTCAGAAATTCCTGGGCACCTGTCCTCTGATCAAATTGAGGATCTTCTGTTGTAGCACTAGGGCAGCGTGCTGCACTGAGCTTATGCAACCTGCATCTTCATACTTGGAGACCGAGTGGTGACAATTGATCTTATTTGGACTTCCTCCTGGGTTTGTTGATGTCTTCTTGACAGTGAGACGTCCCTCTAAAAAATCAATGTGTGCCGGTCATTGGGACAAATTTACGGTCAGAGGTGGCACCCGCTACAGGCCAAGTTGCTGGAAGTTTTGTTGCTTGTTTTGTCCCTGCTTGCCACTTTCTTCGGGCACTCTAAGGCTATTTTTCAGCTCTGATGGTTGAACTGGCAACCGGAAGGTTGTCAGTTCAACCTTCCTTTTTTTTTTTTCCTTGTTGCAATCACCCATTTTGATGAGATTTTTAAAAGTTTTAAAACATTTATTTCCACCGAGGCCCCTTGTGCTGCCACAGTCGGATTTAAATGTGGTCTTACTTTTTGAATGTATATGCACACTCCATTCCATCTCCTGACCCTCAAAGTAGTCTTTCTAATTTCAACAACATCAGTTTCATCAGTGAGCGAGCTTCCGTCTCTTTCTGTTCAACCACCCTATACCACATTCTTCCCAAATTAGCTGGAGCTGCGAACCTGTGCTTCTTTTCTGCCTAAAGTTGTAATATCCTTTTACGTCAGACCGGCTGTCACACGCCCAGCGTCCTTTGTTCCACCTCATTCTAGTTTGTTGATAGGCTCTGTGTCTCAGTACACTGACAAGCCTAAGAAAGCAACTGACGTCAGCGTTCATGGGTGCCACTTTTATCCAGCTCCGTTTGTCATTTCCGAAATGGAAAGATATTAGCAAGGAGCCACACGATGTCTTCTACTGGCACGCTTAAGTACTATTGAAGTTTGCGGATCCAGTTTGACACTTGGGACATATTCACAAAGTTAAAAATCTGCGGTGAGATAGAGTGCTCACCAGTACATTCATTTACAAAGGCAAGTAACCTCTTCTTTATTAATATCAAGAGGTCTTTTCTGATATCGGACCTAAAGATTTTCCCATACAATATGGGAGGACGAGCCAGGAGTTAAAAAGGAACTCATGGGGCTACACTGCATCTAGTGTGTTTCCAAGCTCAAAGGAATGCGTTTTTACAGCCTTAGTAATGTCTGGATTGGGCAAGAGCTTGATAAGGGAGTTGGCATTTCAATACTAAGATCTTAAATCAAAATTAGAGTTCCTCAACTGATTTGAATGGGATATGTTTAAATAAATGCCCTAAACGCATAACTATAACTTACTCTTGTGAGTGGTTTTCTTCTATCCCGGTTTTGATACTATTGCAGGGAAAGTCCCCCATAGGGACCACCTTTTTAGGTCTCGCGTGAGACCGCGCATGCGCTGTCTCTTCAAGACATTTAGTAAGTGGCTTTTAAAAGTGCCACCATAGGCTTTTGCTGGCCTTCACGTTCACGAGCTTGTGCACATGCACAGCTGCCAGCTGTGGGTAATCAGCATCCTCTGCTTGCACTACCCCCCTCCCTTTTCCCCTCTCTCCTGGTCAGCTTCATTTGTGTCTTCTAGCTGTGAATTATGCTCCTCAGCTCGCACTCCCCCTCCCTTCTCCCCCTCCTCTTCGTCAGTTTAATTTGGGTATTCTATCGCTGTGAATGCTCCTGCTTCCACCTGGCACACATACCACCAGCCGTCAGTGCACGCTTCCACCAAGCACACACACCACCAGCCGTCAGTGCACGCTTCCACCGGGCACGCACACCACCAGCCATCAGTGCACGCTTCCACCGGGCACACACACCACCAGCCATCAGTGCACCCTTCCACCGGGCACACACACCACCAGCCGTCAGTGCATACTTCCACCAGGCACACAGACCACCAGTCGTCAGTGCACACTTTCACCAGGCACACACACTACCAGCCGTTGGTGCATGCTTCCACCAGGCACACGCCACCAGCCGTCAGTGCACGCTTTCACAAGGCACACACACACACACACACCACCAGCCGTCGGTGCACGCTTTCACCGGGCACACACACCACCAGCCGTCCGTGCACGCTTTCACCAGGTACACACACCACCAGCCGTCAGTGCACGCTTCCACCAGGCACATACACCACCAGCCATCAATGCATGCTTCCACCAGGCACACACACCACCAGCCGTCAGTGCACGCTTCCACCAGGCACACAACCACCCGCCACCAGTGCACGCTTCCACCGGGCATACACACAACACCAGCCGTCGGTGCACGCTTTTACCAGGCACACACACCACCAGCCGTCAGTGCACGCTTTCACCAGGCAAACACACCACCAGCCATCGGTGCAGCAGGCAGGCTCTTCTCAGAGTTTCTTGGTAAATAGGTGTTTGATGCCTGGGAGGGAGTGGGTCGAGTTTCCTTAAACCATGCTGAGTATGCAGGTGAAGTGCATGAACTCCTGTGTGTTTTTTTAAGGGGGCCTCGAAACGGGTCTTTATCGGGCTCTGTTTTGTGCTCGGCTCAGGCGGTCCGTTTTTTTCGAGGTGGAGGTGTTGTATGAAGAACACATTTGTCAGTTCCTTTTTGTATAATTCAAAGGATTGTATATACCTTGTTGTGTGGAGCAATAGAGTTCCGGATTCTGGGAGCACTTCCAGAGGACGTTTTCAGCATTTTAGATTTTTTCAGACCTGGATTCTTGAGAAGAAGGGTTTCAGCGCTTCTCGGATGTCTTTCTCTTCCTATGATTTGCAGTTTCCTTGAGAAATTTAGTTTAGTATGTGTGATGCCCTTTGGGTGCTGGTTTCTATGTGTTTCTTGCTTCGATGGGTAGCCAATTTAAAGTCATCAGCACATGCTATATAGTCAAATTTTCTTGCTTCCAAGACCAGCCTGCAGAGGACTTCTTTAATGGAAGTCAGGCTCTGGAATGCATTGGTTGATCCCTTCAAACAGTCTACGCCGAGATTGAGCTCCTCATGCAATATTATTGATGTGCACTTGAAGGTTCAGATACTTCTTCAGAATGGAGGCCAATCATTTTGGACAGTCAACACTGATAGCTTTTGCTCTGAGTTGATCTTTCTTTGAACCATGTTTGCACTGAACTGCTGTGCGATAAGGATACATTCTGTACTTAAAGGGTTGATTTTCACATGGTGTGTGTACATCTATGTTTATTTCTTGCTGAGGGTGTTGGCAAACACCTCATTGTCCTCTGTCAAAGTGCTTTTATGTTATGTTGCATGCCAGCAACATATATAAGATGATTGGTGTTTGAGTGTTTTAAGATGGAAGCGAGATGTTCCATATAGATGTTGAATGATGTAGGTGACAGTGTTGAGCCTTGGGGAACCCCTTTGTGACGTTTTATTGCATTGGACATGGATTTGTTAATTTTGATGCATTGACTAAGAGTTTACGCGAATGATAAGCCTCATTGTGGACTGCGCCATTTAGAACTATTCAGTCCTTGAGTATGCTCAAGAGAGAGTTGTTGTTCTTCTTGTCACAGGCCCCAGAGATATGGGCCGATGAGGAGTCAAGGTTTTCTTTCATCTACAAGACTCTGGAAAAATAAATCTACGATGTGCAATGCAAAACCCACTATGTTCAGAGTAGCTGTTTCAATGCGGCATTTCTTTCTGAACCAGACCAAAGAGCATCTAAAAGTACATGTATGTACCAGGAGGAGTCTAAGTTGCTTTTCTACACCGCTTTCTAGAAATGTGACTAGGAATGATCGAACCTGCACTGTGAGGCCTCTGGACTCCCCGCTTCCTAAGATATGTGACCTGTCCTACTTTTAAACAGTCAGGGTAGGTTCCTTGTGTCAAGGATGAGTTGATGAGGTTTACCATGTGTTAATGGTTAATCTCTTTCAGTATGGATGGATGATATAAGTTGAGCAAAGTAGATGTAAGGTTAGGTCCTGGTCATGGTGTTCATCACGTCATCCTTAGTGATTTTTTTAAAGGTGGAACAATTTGATTTCGTTTTCAAGATTCAGGTCTTGTGTTTTGGATAATTTGGTCAATAACGGAGAGCTTGATCTCATTACAACGCGCTTCTAAGTAAAGAAGTTGAAAAATTCGTCACATTTTTCTTTTGAGGAGTTTGTAATTCCCATTGATTGTAGAGTGTTTTTATAATTTCAAAATAATTGTTTTGACGAGTCACTCCTTGGTTAGTTTCCATCTTGCTTTAGAAATCTATTTTTTGTAATCTCTGCTCTCTGTGTACGAAAGTGCCAGATTCCTAGGCAAAGGTTTTCAGCAGCATGTTTGTTCCATTACTCAGAGGGTTTTTCCTTTTGTTTCGTTTATTTGGGTACCACATAGCCTATTTATTTGTTTTGTTGCTGTTTCAGGCATTTTGGAGGAAGCTTGACTAGGATCACTGGTTTCTATATACTGCTGTATGACATCATTACCTTCAGTGGTGGTGGGGGTGATGGGGGCTGAAGTGCACATTTAATGTTGGCAGAAAGAGTGACTGTCAAGGTTTTCCGTGTGTCGGACCCATTGTTTGGATCTTACAGGTGTGTAATAAATTCACTGTTTTCATTCCGATTATTGTGAATGGGTTGCGTGAGTGAGTCCTCTCGCCTTACGACTCAATCTTCACCTTTCCTACTTTAGAAATGGGAAGGTCCAGTACATATCCTTTGTAGTGAGTTGGTAATGTGCTGAATTGTGTGAGATTATTGCCAAGAAATGAAGATACGAGAAACTCAACGTGCCGTTCTTGTTGTCCCAGGCAGGGCTGTAAGTGGGCCGGGTCTCACTGGTGCTGAGCTCTGGCAGTTTTTTTAAGGGGGCCTCGAAAATGGTCTCTATCAAGGGCTCTGTTTTGTGCCCTGGCCTGGGTTTCCGGACTGCGGTGACAGCAGGCACATCGATGTGCGCGTGCTCACACTGTTCACTTCTCACTAGTGGATAAGTTACGGCATGACATCATGCCAGGTGAGCGTTGAAGGGGAAGGGAAATCCTTTAAAGAGAGTCATTTTCTCTCTGGATTTCCCTTATCTTTTTGAAACTCAGGAGCAGCAACATTGTCGTGGTGTCGCCAGGGCTTTAAGTGGGAGCTTTTTCCATATTATATTCAAGCCATAGTTGCTGCTGATTTATCTTATGCAACTAACAACCATTGACAAAGCCAATAGTCCTGACTTGTTTTATTTATGTATGTTGTAAATAGAAGTCCTTGAGCCAGGTGTATAATCAGGTTACTTTTATTCAAGTTAAGTTGCAGGTCAAGTTATTAAGATGGAAATACAAAATCCCACCAGGAGTGACCTCCCTGTCACTCAGCCTGCCTGGTACCAACTGCCAGTTAACACACAGGCCAAGCCCCCAACATTCCACGATGTCACCAAGCATTCTAGCAGTGACACTATGTGAGTAGCAGGGAAATCCCAGCCAGGGAAAAGAGACATAGATCAAATATAACACATCTCCTTTCTTTAGGGAAATAACAAAAGTGACATTAAAGTAAGCAACATCAACATCTGTGTACACATCAACATCAATGTACACCATACTTTCTGAAAATGAAGCATTTACATTGCAAAGGAAAATAAAGTACATTACATTCTCAGATAATTAGTATTGACATAAATTCTCAAATAATTAGTCCCATCCCCCTTCCCAGGGAAACACAACGGAATACAGACTAATATTGGGACAAGCTATACGTAAAACTAAATTGAATCCTCTCCATCACCACACATGTAACAGGGTACTCATCACCCTGTGAACTAAAATTGGAGTACATTCTCCGCCACAAAACATGTAACCGGGAACTCATCACCTCGTGAACTAAAATTGGGACAACCATAGCCCATAACCAAACATTTAACAGGGTACATGACCCTGTGAACTATTACTGGGATACACATAGTCCCACAACCAAACATGCAACAGGATAGCATTTAGCTACCACACTGCAAAAGGGCACTCACCACCCTAGTAACTGAATTGGCGGACTTCGCTTCCATTACTTCACATAACCAAACATGTAACAGGGTATACATCACCCTGTGAACTATTACTAGGACACACATCGCCCCACAACCAAACATATAGCAGGGTACATATCACCCTGTGAAACAAAATGTGAGCACTTATCGCTCCGCAACCTATAAGTAACAGGGTACATAATGCCCTGTGAAACATAATTGGGACACTGAGCTCCCACAACCTTATTGCCAAAAGGGTAAACCAAAACTGAGGCACGCACTACCACACAAAAACTAAATAGACACTTAACACCTCACAATTCTAAGGAACACAGGCAAACCTCACAACCCTTAGAAACAGAACTAGGGCAAATTCAGGACATAAAATGCAAATTCCTCCCTAAAAGCACATCTCAACCCCCACCGCCACCTTCACAGAACAATTTAATTGCAATAAAATTGAGGAAAGAAAAAAAAACACGTATGTTGCTCCGGTGAGCGATCTCTCACCCGAGGTCCTCACCACATCGAGTGCTTTGACGAGTTCACTGCCGACGAATTTACCACTGAGGCATAAGTCACTGTCACCATGCAGGCCGATAATAAATAATACAGAACAATTTAATTGCAATAAAATTGAGGAAAGAAAAAAAAACCATGTATGTTGCTCCGGTGAGCGATCTCTCACCCGAGGTCCTCACCACATCGAGTGCTTTGACGAGTTCACTGCCGACGAATTTACCACTGAGGCATAAGTCACTGTCACCATGCAGGCCGATAATAAATAATAAGCTCCTCCACCATTTCAATACCATCATGAAGTCTGTAAGGTGTAAAGTTCACCGGAGGATCCCGACGCTCGGTGATTAACTTTAAAAGGCTGGCAGTCAGTGCGCATTCCACAGGTGATGACAAAACGTTTAGAAACCAATCAAAATGGCTTCACGCTGCAGACGCCATAGAAGACAGTCCGGCTTTAGCGCGTAAAACTGTAAGTAGCGTGTGTGCTCCTTGAATTTTAAACGTCTGCGCAACTGCCAAATCCCCAATGTGTGTGCTGTCGTCCACCACAAAGTTTGTCAAAAACGCATATTCAACTCGCTCCAAAGATAGCACTCGAATACCACCGCAGAGCACGCCGAACGTGGCATGAGCAGTGGTCCATCTTTGCGCTCCGTTCACAACCGCCATATCTTTATTTTTCTCTCATAGGTAAAAGGACAATTCTCTCCTTGATGCTCACTCTCTTGTAGTGCCAAACCGTTGAGCAAGCACTGATGTAACGCAGGACCCTTATAACTGCAATGACTGTGTTTTACCCAACTGCTGCAGTGCCAAACCAGCACTGTGACACAAATTTTCTCTGTCACACTGTGCACTTCTCACTAGGACGCAGGGCAACAGGAAGACAACGATTTTCAGACAAGGGCTACACACATGAATCGTGACTCTCAAGTCCTACCTGTGTCTGCCTCGCTGTACTTACAGTTTAGATGGTTAAACGCCTTGGGCTGCAGGCTGTCAATATGGAAAATGACACTGGTGGGGTTAGGCAAGGCGTTGCTGTTCGTGTACAATGCTAAGTTTTAGTAGTTTGGTTTTAATCACAATCTCTCCTTAATGCTCTTGGTTCTTTTCTGTAGTTTCCGTTACTCTTGCCTCTGTAGGTTCCTCATTTCTTACTCCATTTCTCTGCACGCTGTAAATTCTTTTCAGGTTGTCCAAACGTCACCAAAAATGTTGTAAATAGAAGTCCTTGAGCCAGGTGTATAATCAGGTTACTTTTATTCAAGTTAAGTTGCAGGTCAAGTTATTAAGATGGAAATACAAAACCCCACCAGGAGTGACCTCCCTGTCACTCAGCCTGCCTGGTACCAACTGCCAGTTAACACACAGGCCAAGCCCCCAACATTCAACGATGTCACCAAGCATTCTAGCAGTGACACCATGTGAGTCACAGGGAAATCCCAGCCAGGGAAAAGAGACATAGATCAAATATAACAATTTAATTTATTTATTTAGGGTTTTATAGAGCGCGAACCAGACCCTTGAGGGTATCGGACCGCTTTACAGTAGTATCAGGTGGGATGCAGAACAAAGGGGGGAGGAGAGCCAAGGGATAGGGAAACAAATAGATACAGAAGGTGGCAAAACAAACAATCATAATATCAGACTACTATAAGGGATAGGAGCAAAAACGATGCAATAAACTAGAAAAGCAGTCTCATCACCCTGAAAGATTGTTCAGAAGTGCAGGGTGGGTAACATATGGGGAGGCAGCCAAGGAATAGTGCAGTGACAATAGGTAAAGTCTGGTTGAGGGGTGATTGTAGCATGAGCTTTTAGGAAAGGAATTTGCCCATTAGGAAAGTTTTGGTCTCCTTTTGAAGTGAGCTAGAGACGGTATTCTTCTAATGGCGGGTGGGAGTGAGTTCCATATTCTTGGGGCGGCCCCAGAGAAAGTCCGATTGTGTGTGCTTTTTTTCTTGAAGCGTGCGGGTTGGAGCAAAAGGGCTCTGGCGGACGGACCAGGAGTTTCTGGTTCCTCCGGACAACACAAGTTTCTGTGAGAGAAACGCAGGGGAACTGGAATAGAGAGCCATGTGGGTGATGCAAGCCAGCTTGAATTGGATTCAGGCCTCAAGAGGAAGCCAGTTTAGAGCTTTAATGTGATCGAACTTCTTAGAGCCAGTTAGAAGTCTGGCGGCGGCGTTGAGGCAGACTTTCAAGGGTGCCAGAGAGATCTTGGGTGGGCCTGCAAGGGTGGAGCAACCATATTCTAGTCTAGAGATGACTAAGGGCTGGATTGCCGATTTTAGATCAGGGGGTTCGAGGAAAGGTTTCAGGCTTCGAAGGTAGTTCGGGTGAAATCTGGCGGTTTTGGCCATCGCGTTGATATGGCCCTGCATGTTCAGGTTGCCGTCTAAAGTAATTCCCAGGGGTTTAGCAGAGTCCACAATGGTGGGAGAGCAGTTTAGCGCTGTGATAGCCTTGGTCCAAACTTGAATGTCTGTATTGGCTTTGGGTGGAGAGATTAAGAGGATCTCGTTTTTTTTGGCATTGAGTTTAAGCTGGTTAGATGTGAGCCAGTGAACAGTTAGTTTCAAGGCCTCATTCAGGGAACGGATATCCTCTGGAGAAGAGATATTGATGTAGAGCTGTGTGTCGTCGGCATACATGTGGCAGGAGATATTGGCAGTGTGCAGCACCTCTGAGAGCGGTTCGAGGTAAAGATTGAAGAGGGTAGGGGATAAGGTTGATCCTTGGGGAACTCCAACTGTGATCGAAGAGGAAGCGCATAGGTTGCCGTTGTTCAGGACTCTCGGAGAGCAGCTCTGGAGGAAGGATCGGAACCAGGCCAGAACGGTGCCATCCAGGCCCATCCTAAGTTTGAGGCGATTCAGGAGAATTTCGTGGTTAACCGTGTCAAAAGCTGAGGATAGGTCAAGGAGGATCAAGAGACCGGTTTTGCCTTGGTCAAGGTTGTAGGTATGATGTCACTTGTTGTATCATATATCTGGATGGAATGACATAAACAGCAAAATACAAGTCAGGCGGCACACTATGCTAAGCACAGATGATTTTTAGTTTACCTGTTTTTAAGTCACGCCCTTACTTACACCGGCCATGCCCCTTGGAGAGAGCCCCCCCCACACACAGTTTTTCATGCCACTTAAAGATCTGGACTCCCAGGGCATGATGCAGTCTCTGAGAAAACACTGTTGTCTGCCTGGATTTCCCTTGTTGGAAAAGCCCAGTCAGCTGTACCATAAACATTGTGTTGTTTTCTAGGTATTTATTTGGTGAATTTTATATAACACAGACTTGGCCGGAAGGCATACGAGTGCTTTACAATAGAGTTGAAACCGATCAGCAACAATTGGAATATACAAAGAATTTCCCTAGGAGGAGTGTGCAACAGGGTACTCCTCACGAGGGGTGAAATATGGATACGTGTAACAAAAACATTGCTGTCAAGAGCAGGGTGATATCAGCCAATGGGTAGGACGCTGTACCATGCAAGGTTCATTGATAGATTGTGCCAAAAGACGCTATAGTGTACCCAAGGTGGCGTGCAGAGGCTTGGGTAGTTATCCCAATTGCCGTTCTAATCGGAGAGCTTTGAGGTCTTTTTTGAAGGCATTCTGACATGTGGTCAGGCCAAGGCTCATTGGAGAATGTTTGGGTTATGTAATGTTCTCTCTTGCTGGTGGAAGGTTCAAGGAGAAAGGACTGGTCGCTTCTTGAATCCCGAATAGCACAACATTTTCAGTTTCTCAGTTAGGTACGAGGGTGAAGAGGAGTGAATTTCTTTATAAGTGATTCACGTCCAATTGAAATTGGGCTCTTGCCTCTATGGAAATTCACGAAAGGGAGAGTAGAGTTGGGGTAATGTGATCAAATTTCTTACTTTCTGTTATGAAGCATGCTAACGCATGTACGACTATGCTGTGGGGGCCTAGGCGGATTTTGGGGATGCCTGATATGAGAGTGATTCCATAGTCGAGTCTGGAGAGAGCGAACACCTGTACAGCTGATTTTAGGTCCTGTTCTGGGCTGAGATGCCTGATTCTTCAAAGTATCCTTAGCTGGAACTGGCCACTCTTTGTCATTGATACATGGCTCAGGCGGTTGAAATTGTGTTAAGGGAGAATCCCAGAGACTTGGCATCCCTAATGATGGAAGGACGGCCCTGCATGTCAGGGAGGAGTAACATCCAGTCTTGAATCAATGGGTGGGCTTTCTTTGAAGAGATAAGTAGGAATTCTGTTTTCACTGGGTTTAGTTTAAGTTGCCGTTTGTCATCCAAGTTTGAATTCTTTCAAGGGTGTTGGATAAGCGGGTAAAGTCATTTGAGGAAGAGATTTTCAGGTATATTTGGTGTTGTCAGCATACTGATGGAAGAGAATTTCAGAATTTCTAAGGATCATACAGCCAGAGGTTGGATAAAGAATTGAACTTTGTGGTACCCCTTGCTGTAGGCTGTCTTTGAAACCGCATTCCTGATTTTTGATTCTTCAATGCCGTTTATTTGGTATTAAGTGAACAAGTTTATTCCTGCACCTTTAAGACCCATTCGCAGTATTAGAGTGATTAGCAAAGCCTTACGATTGACTTTGTCAAGTGGAGCAGAGAGGTCGAGGAGCATAAGAAGACTGGAATTTCAAGTGGATGTGAAGGAAGTTGTCCACGATCTGCAGGATTGCACCCTATGCACTGTGGCCCTGACGGAAGCCAGATTGAAGA
The DNA here is from genome assembly GCF_964261635.1 of Lissotriton helveticus. Classification (NCBI taxonomy): domain Eukaryota; kingdom Metazoa; phylum Chordata; class Amphibia; order Caudata; family Salamandridae; genus Lissotriton; species Lissotriton helveticus. Next base: position 649,019,925 of record NC_136070.1, read on the forward strand.
GGGTCCCAGAGGTTGGTTGCCTGGATATGAGATGAAAATTGGATTGGGTAGCTACACAGCTTTAAATCACCTTGCCTAGAAGCTGTATGGTGTAACTGGATGTTAGTTGTTAAGGTCATTGTAATCCAATTTTATTTTAGATTAGGAGTGATATGCCCCATTTTCAGATGGTCTGGCAACTCACCCTGCTCCAGGGAGGATTTGGTCAGGGTAGACCATATGAGTAGATGTTTCACTAGGGATTTGCTGAACGAGGCCAAGATGGAGGTGTAAAGATGGCTAGAGAGTTTAACCTTCGATAATATTCGTAGTTGATCTGTCTCTGAGATTGGTGAGAAAGAGGACTAAGGCTGCAGTGCCTTGCAGCGTAAATTCTCCTTGATTATACTATTGAGGTTGAGAGGAAGTGAGATGTTTAGATCTTTGACTTTTTTGCCGAAGAACTCCACAATGTTGTTGCATAGTGCCTCTATTGGCTCGGTTGCCTTGTTTGATTATATCAAATAGTTGTTTCGGTCTAAACTTGGCAGTGTGCAGGAGGGATTTAACATGGGAAGCCATCAATTTAGAGATGTGGTCTTTATAGTTTTTCCTGGCAGAACGCAGCTTGGACGGAGAGGGAACTTGTCTCCATTCTTTTTGAAAATTTCTGATACACCTATTTCCTTCATAAAGGACAAGAATGCTTGGGTCTGTTCTATTTGCTCTTAACTAGTGCAAATTGAGGAGGGGGCAGAGCTTGACCAGGCTGCGTAATGGGCACTCTGTAGAGAGGCTCTGTCAGTCAAGCCTAAAATCCAGCCAGAATCCAGCATTGTGAGGGCTGGATACACGCCCTTTGGGCCAAATAGTGGTGCTCAGACTGTCGCCTCAGTAGCAGAGTTGCCTTGGCTACACCTCTGCCCTCCTCCTCGCGGTGGCACCCAGTAAGATCAAGTGTGGGCCAGCTGATGACATGGCTGGTTCTGCAGGGTGGAGCTGATCCGCGGAGTTGCCGCAATGGCCAAGAAGAGCCTGCCTTACTTGTCGAGGACAGACTGCTGGGTGCGGTGGCTTCGCATGGCTTGCCTGATTTGCTTAGGGCAGACAGCCCTGGGGAGAGTAAGTACCCATGAATATTGCTGGCACTGCTACGGGGTGGCGGAATGGTGCGCGGAGACAACCACCCCCTCCCTGGCTGACGGCCGTAGGTGAGAGTGAAATCAAGTTGGTGGCTTGGCTGTTCGCGGCTGGTGCTCCTGATGATTGGACAGAGGAGCAGGAGAGGCCTCTGGGACTCAGACTCAGGGGGACTAGTCTTGCCAAACATGGAACATTACTACTTGGCATCCCAACTACAATGGGTAGCGGGTTGGATGGTGGACTTGCACATAGCAGACATGGTGGTGAATGGGCCCCCATATACAGTAGACATGCTTCTGTATTTTTTTCCATTATGTTCAAGACCTCCCAGATCCCTCCCCCTGCTGGTTCAAATGGCGCAGAAATGTTTTTGCTGGGCTTTGTCTCTAACCAAACACGTTACTCTGTATGCGCTAGCTCTCCCAATACTATGCATGACCAAAGGAGGCGACAGGGCCAGAGTGGCAGAGCTGGCGCCTTGGCATCAACTGGGGATTCATATGCTAGAGATTTCTATACTGATGGTACACTATGGTCATTCGAAGACCTGATAAATGAAGAGGGAGTCCCACTGGGCTTGTTTCTAGGTCATGCTTCATGGGTAAGCACGTTGAGATGCCATTGGGGTGACATCACGCAAGAGCCACTGACTCATTTATTAATGCATTACATACACGTTGATGAAGCTGGATTCTTATCTGGATTTTTGACCCTATTTTACCAATCTTGAGAATCCTCTTTCCATCGGACCTTTTTGTCTGCTAAGAAGTGTAAAGGGGAGAAACTCCTTTCATTAACAATTTTATCAATGACCAAATCAATCCGATTCAATGAACACGGACTACTAAAGTAAAGTTTAGAGATTTATTACAAAGCAAAAATAACTGAACGTACAAGCACCTCAGCAAGAGGTTAAGAAAATAAACGGGTACTAATACAAACATAATCCTATGCAGGAGTCTCATCCGACTCAGAATAATAATAAGAATTATTTCTAAAAGCATCAGGCAAACAATTACTGCCCCTATTTAAATCTTTGACTGCATTGACCTAAAAGAAAGAAAGATTAGTAATTTAGCCCTACCCTAACACTAAAGTGACATCCCTACTTAGCATCATCACCAGGCAGGAGAAAAAGGTGTCAGCAGTGAAGACTTCCTCAGAAGTACACTCACTTTGCATAGGTAAGTAGCCAAAGCTACAGAGCTCATTCTAAGATGCTCCTTCTTGCTTCCCCTCTAGTCCTCATCTGCTCCACCCTCAGGGGTACTGTCCCTAATACAAAATCCCAAAACAGTAGGGCGCACCCCTTTGGGCAGGTCTTCTTCATCGAAACTCTGACTTCATCCAAAAACTGTTGCTGTGTCCTTGAGTCCCAGGCACCTTCTCCGCTTAAAGTATCTTATCTGCATTCCAGTATACTCCCATGGCGCCTTCTCCTACCATCCTAACTCCTAAAACAGAAGAGTTATTCTGCCTAAAGACACATGTGTCTTTGCACCTGCAACAGAAAGCCTGTGAGCAAATAGACCTTGCACGCACACAAATTCTACGGTCTACATTCAACTAAGAAAAAGAGCCTTCCTGAGGAAAATGCATTTCGGGCCTGCAATATTCAGCTAACATAAGAAATCACAAATAGGCAATTTCTTGAACGTGTATGCGATCAGGCCTTTACACATTTAAACATGCATTTCCAAAGTCATGTTATAAGCATTCCATTCACAGTCATCTAATGCAATACATTTAATTACATGAATAAGCACATCTACACGTGCAAACTTAATATGATGCACGTTTTAATCCTAGTGCATCACTTTATACGTAAATTAATACATTCTGCATCACCTAAAACACATTTCTGAATAAACACTACATTGGTCTTCAAAATGATATGGATACATCTCTAATCACACTAATATATGTTGTTTTAACACTACAATTCTAATGGCCACACGTTAATACAGTCCTCTAAATATGCGGGTGCTGACTATCAGTGATTATGATGCACCCCTACAAATTTCAGAATAACATGGCGCTCTATCAGCATGATGGGTAGAGGACGACACCTCACCAAGTGGTTTACGGAGGCACTCTGGATACAGTCTGCTACAGACCTGACCTCCTTGTGAACCCACTGGGAGGTAGATCTGACTCGTCCGTACACCACCAAAGAATGGTCTGTGACGTTGGAAAGTCCCAGACTGATCCCCAGAAATGCCAGGTTTCGCCTGATTCAGTATTATATAGTACACCAGGCATACCTCTCCCCGGACAAAATTAATAGATTCTTTCACAGGACGGACATATGCTGCCCGCGTTGTAAGCTACCCCAGATGCAGATCTCCTACATATGCTCTGGTGATGTCCTAAAATTTTGATCTATTGTGAGGGTGTGCTACATCACCTGTCCCCTTGTACCAACACATGGGAGGCTTGTATCACAGGGGTATTTACTAGGGACAAAAAAACAAAAAGCCACCACCAGATTGTTGGACTTGGGGATAATGCTAGCCAAAATACTGATCATGAGGCGCTGGACAGCAGAGGATCCCCCGACATTACAAGCCTGGTCACAATCCATAATTAATTGGGCCAAAGCGGAGGGAACGGCCCTCCACAGGGAAGATACCCTAGGACTACGTAAATATTAAATTTCAGCCACCTGGAATGTAATTTTAACCATGCTTCAGCTAGAGGTGACCCTATAGGACCCCATAGATTGCTCTGACATATGCCCCAAGCCATGAATATAATATTATTACTGTGCACACGTAGCCAAGTAGCATACGCATATCAAATACCACATGAGAAGCGGTCAAGTACAGGACTAGGGCAAAGCCAGTAATCAACACTACACTATAGGAGGGACACAATAGATCCCAGAACATACTCTCACCATCAGTTAGGCCAACCGCTGTATCCCCTTGTTTTGTTAATGGTTAGATACGTTTTGACATGATATAAATGTTTGATCAATGGATGCCAGAACTTCAATATAAGTATGCGATTTTATCAGATTGCCCAAAGCTGATATTTGTACAGCTAGCCTGGTAATCTCCTGCACAAAAAGAATGATTGCTTTTCAATGTCACGGTACAGGACTATTAGATATGTTTAGCCATAGTAAGGTTACAGTTTAAAGCCAAAATAAGAATGTATACATGCCTTTTGTCTATTAACAATTGTAACGACATATGCGAAGTGTCTTTCGGTGCTCATACATTGTCTTGTGAATTACTTAAATCTGTAGTGTGTACAATATTTCCAAAAAAACAATAAAAAACAGATCAAACATAAAAATGAGGGGCCCCTTGGGATGCGAGCTGCGGAGGGGGTAGAAATGTACTGATCTGTGCAGGCGTGTATTGGATACCTTCACGACAGTGTGACTGATGAACATAACACGCCGAGCTCTCCCTCCCTAGCTGCTTTTCCCCCAATCATCGGGACAACTATAAGCGCCTCCCCTCTCAAGAGGTATCCGCCAATTCGGGAGCTGCAGTGTTGTGGTCCCTGAGGCCTGCAGATGGAGCACGACTGCAGGAGTGATACGTGCTCTGCACCAGGTGTGTAGGAGTTGGTGCTGTTGCTGCTCCCCAAAGAACACATGTATTACAGCTGGCCGAACCTGGGACTGTGGCCTGCTCATGGCCCCTGGCTGTGGATCTGGTGCGGGGTGTGGCGGAACTGCTAAGATGATGTCTCCCGGATTGTATGGCCTGATCTGAGTCCCACAGCCTGATACCGGAGCTACTATCCTCTTGCCCTATAGCTGACTTTGCATGATATGGGCCAGTTCGACCACTTCCTCTTACCATGGGGAAAACCAACACTAAACAATCGAAACTGCATTTTGAAAACAAACGCCAAAACACAAGAAGATATGTGGTCGCACTCCGGGGCTTCGTCAGAGTGCTCTGAGACTGCTCTGCATTTGGAGATCGATATAAAAGAAATTCTGGTAGATGTACAGTCAAGTCTCAAGACCATAGACGCCAAGCTGGATATTCTCTCAAGTCATCTTGATCAGGTTAAACAGTGAGTGGATAAGCATGTGGACCGCACAGACCACTTAGAACTCTGTTTATAGGATGCACATGATGCGCAAGTGGAAGCTAGGGACCAACTACTGAAAATTGACAAAGTGCTGGAGGTGATCGAGGTCAAAAATGAAGATCTTGAAGCATGCTCCCGGCGCAATCATCTTTGAATTATGGGCATCCCGGAATCCACACATATTGCTAAAATGGAAGGGTATATCAAAACAAAGCTCTGTGACCTCTTAGGTGATAGCTTATCCACTGTATTCATTGTGGAACATGCACATCATTCACTGGGACCTAGGCCCCCCTGGTGTACTGGCCAGCCCCATAATTGCATGCCTGCTAAACTACTGAGATGTGTTTCTGCGCTTGGCGGTAGGGAGGTGGTGGCAGCTTCTCCTGACCCCGCTTGGCGTTACCAAATCAAATAGTGGCGCTGTAATTGTGAATAGAAATCGATTTTGAAAAACGACCGAATTGTTTTAGTTGCTGCTTTTTAAAATTGTGTTGACTGTGTTTTAAATATAACAGAATAATTGTTCTGAGGCACACTGTAAAGAATCTCGCATACCCGCAAACATCAAGGCTACGGTAGTCTCAATCCCGACCTGGGCCTGCACGCTCGGCAGCCAATCCCGGTGTGTGGAGGGCGGGGCTGAGGCAGGACATACTGGGAAGCGAGCGGTTAGCGCTCTAGACTCTGGGACTTCCTGGGCTATTTAGGCGGCGAGGAGGCATCGCTTTTCGCGGTAGGGAGGTGGTGGCAGCTTCTCCTGACCCCGCTTGGCGTTACCAAATCAAATAGTGGCGCTGTAATTGTGAATAGAAATCGATTTTGAAAAACGACCGAATTGTTTTAGTTGCTGCTTTTTAAAATTGTGTTGACTGTGTTTTAAATATAACAGAATAATTGTTCTGAGGCACACTGTAAAGAATCTCGCATACCCGCAAACATCAAGGCTACGGTAGTCTCAATCCCGACCTGGGCCTGCACGCTCGGCAGCCAATCCCGGTGTGTGGAGGGCGGGGCTGAGGCAGGACATACTGGGAAGCGAGCGGTTAGCGCTCTAGACTCTGGGACTTCCTGGGCTATTTAGCCCCTCGTCGGCTCTAGTGCGCAGCGTTGGCGCGCATGGTGGCGCCTACTCCTGCGCCTAAGACGAGCCCGTCCGCGACAGGACGGGCTATGGGGCAGGATATTATGGCCCGCCCATTACATGTCCAGGAAATATCGACTACGACACGAAGAACTTATACTTCGCAGGTATTGCTAGAGATATGCACTAACATTTCCAATACCTGTGATATTGGTTTTGATACCCCTGTAGAAGGTCCTTTTTCTTGCCACAGATGCCATAAGCAGTTTGACCTAGATACGAGGCAGAGCAGGCAATTACAGGTAGTTGATATCATACCAGCCACAAGACTAGAAATTGCTCCTACTAATACACCAGGAGATAACTCCTTTACGTGGAGCAAAAATCTACTATGTAATGTTCGATCATTAGTGAGGCACTCTACCCAGGTCTGGGATCTCATATTGACCGAGGAACCAGACCTCTGTTTTTTAACAGAAACCTGGCTTAAGCCCCATTTAGTTCCAGCGATCACACTTAGTATCCCACTAGGATACAAGATTGCTAGGGTCGACCGCTTAAACAAAATTGGAGGGGGGGTTGCCATTGCTTATAAGGAGGAATTGAATTTAACTATTCTTGAGGAAATTAGCAATCCTCAAATGGAATTACTAATTTTTAAATTTAGCTCTAATCCCAGAGAACAAAGGAAGGGTGCGCTGTTGTATAGACCACCAGGTCCGATTGGGACCTTTCCAGTCGTACTAATAGAGGCTTTAGCACCATTTGTGCAAGATAACCAGGAGTTCCTCTTGGTAGGGGATTTTAATGTCCATAGTGAGTTAGAGAACTGTAAGGAGGCAAGAACTCTCTTAATGGACCTAGACTCCCTAGGACTGAAAAAGATCAATGACGGTCCTACTCATGAGGCAGGCCATACTCTGGATTTGATAATGTCCAACTCACCTTTAATTAAATGTATGCTCCCTGAACAAGTAGAATGGACAGACCACTTCATCTTAAACTTCCATACTGCCATTAATATTAAGCCCCAAAAGCGGAGTACTCTGGCCACTAAAAGGATACCCTGGCACAAACTTACGGTGGAAGCCTTTAGAGATCAGTACAAAGCTCCCCTGTATGAACACAATACAGGAGATATAACAACAGAGTTGTACAGGTTTGAGGAGGCAGTAAGGGATGCAATAAATACTACTATCCCTCAGAAAATCTACAAACCCCGCCCAGCTAAAAAGCAAGAAATCTGGTTTTCTGAAGAGTTAAGATCTATGAAACAAAATACTAGAAAACTGGAAAAATTATGGAGACAGTCTAGGAGGCTGGAAGATAAAGTACTCTACAAAGCCTCTCTTAAGCTGTATCATAAAGCCATCAGGACTGCTCGGAAAAATCACATTGCAGCACAGCTTATAGAGGCAGGGAAAGATTCTAGAGCTCTGTATAACATCTTACAAACCTTTACTAGACCAGCAGCCTGCGAGACTGTGGAGGTAGCCACTCAAGAGTTGTGTAATGAGATCTCTACCTTCTTTATGAAGAAGATAGAGGCTATCTATGAGAAGATAGTGGCCTCAAAGACGGCTGAGGGAATGAATAAGAACAACAGATCCCAGTCGAGTGTACAATCAGAACCACTTACTCAATGCCTCTCCAGCTTTCCGCCTATTTCCTTGGAGGAGGTAAACTCATTGGTTGCACAAATCAAGAGTGGCAGTCCTTATGATAGCATTCCTGCCCGTATCCTGCCTAAGCTGGTAGAAGTTCTTGGACCAGAAATCCAGAACTTGGTTAATCTTTCCCTCTGTACAGGGCAGGTCCCCATGGACTGGAAGAGGGCGTTAGTAAGGCCACTGAGGAAAAATACTGCCATTCCCTGGACGGAGTTGGCGAATCTAAGGCCTATTTCTCTTCTTCCCTTTTTGGGGAAGATTATAGAGAAACATGTAAATCGCCATTTATCCAGCTATACTGAGCTAGTAGGCGGTCTGGATCCATCCCAGTCGGGCTTTAGACCAAGACACAGCACTGAGACCGCCTTGCTGTCAGTCGCAGACGATCTACGCATGTTCAAGGATAAAGGTCATTCTGTTATCCTGGTTCTGCTGGATCTGTCTGCGGCTTTTGACACAGTGTCATATGACATCATGACCACCAGGCTAGTTAACATCGGCCTGGAAGGCAAGGCGCTGTCATGGCTGAGGAGTTTCCTGATAGGTCGCACCCAAAGGGTTACCCTGGGGGCTTATCGGTCAGAGGAGTTGGAGATCTCTAAGGGGGTGCCACAGGGCTCCTGTCTGAGCCCTACTCTTTTTAACATCTATGTGGCCCCCCTAGCTAACATCATGAGATCGTATGGATTTATTCCTGTGTCATATGCAGATGACACCCAACTCCTCTTTCCTTTTGAAACCCTTACGGTGGAGGTCAGGAACTCCTTTGCTCAGGGGATGAAGGCGGTGGCACACTGGATGGCATCTAACTTCCTGCAGTGCAATGTTGCAAAGACGGAGGTGATGCTGTTCGGTGAGGCCAAACTTCTGTGGACTCCAGACTGGTGGCCTCAAGATCTTGGCCCGGCTCCAGAGCCTAAGCAGGTAGTGAAAAACCTTGGCGTCCGACTCGATCAGGAGCTTTCCTTAAAACATCATGGCAATCAAGTGGTGGGCTCCTGTTTTCATATCATCGGGATGTTACGAAAGGTATTTCCCCTACTACCAGACTCTACTAGGAGAACGTTGGTGCAGGCCCTAGTATTGAGTCGCTTGGACTACTGCAATGGATTGCTGCTGTCAACAAATGAAGCAGTAATCTCTAGGCTCCAGGTGGTCCAGAATACTGCCGCCCGTTTGGTTTTGAACCAGCCCTCTCGCACCCCCTCTAAACCCCTTCTGAAAAAGCTGCATTGGCTATCCATCAAACAGAGGGTGAAGTTTAAGATCTGCTGTACAATGCATAAGTGTCTACAGGGGAAGGGTCCAGCACATTTGACTAATAAATTCTCCTGGTATACACCGACACGCTCTTTGAGATCGAGTGAGCAGGCCTTGTTACAGGTCCCAAGATTTAGAAAAGTAAGGCAAGGGGGAAGAGCTCTTGCTGTTGCTGGTCCCACTTTGTGGAACAGCCTCCCACTGTCTTTGAGACTGTGCAAGGACCACTTTCCTTTTAGGAAACTATTAAAAACCTTACTTTTTCAATATTGATCCATACTCATGGTCAAGCCCCGCTAGTTGTTTTCAGATGCCAAAGGCGCGGAGATACTCCTTCGGGAGGTGATCCTAGCGCGGTATAAACATGCAAATAAATAAATAAATAAATAAATGTAAGTCCATTCAGTTTCATGGAAACAAATTGTCATTCTACCTGGATTTTAGTTTAGCTGTGCAGCGGCGTGAGTTTCCGCCAGCCAAACGTCTCCTTCAGAAAGTGGAGATTTTCTACTCCATGATCTACCTATCCAAGTTGAGAGTGTCTTCAGAGGGCAAACAATACTTTTTCCAGGATGCCAAGGCGGCCTTAAAATTTGCTAGACACATCATTAAGGATAAGGACTCTCCACTGTGTTCGCCGCACTCTTATTTTATTTATCTATTTATAGTTTTATATAGCGCGAACATGATCCAGAGGGATATCGGAGCGCTTCACAATTACGGATGATCAAGGTTAGGCAGGCGTCAAATACATATCAAAGGAAACAGTTACAATGGATGCAACACAGCAGCACAATAGTTAACAAAAGTTTAAAAAAAAATAGCAGGACTGGGAGGGGAAGAAAAGATTTAGTAAGGGGATATAATACATCTGTACAAGAGATGAAGGTGTAAGTCCAGTATCTTCAAGCAAGTGATCGGGGCCTCATTCAGGTAAGAACTTGCACATAAGGAATCGTTTTACTTCCATTTTGAAGGCAACGGTGGAGTTGAGTCTGTGAACTTCAGGAGGGAGAGAGTTCCTGATCCGTGCAGCGGAGCCGGAGAAGGCTCTTTGACAAGTTCTCTTTTTGTGAAATATCTGTGGTTTCAGAAGGAAAGTGTTAGCACTTCTTGAGGGTCTACACCTCCAGATAGTTCTAGCTTTTGGCATAGATAATTGGGTTTTTAAGATGGAGAGCTTTGTGAGTCAGGCAGGCGCTCTTTAGCTGTATTCTTGCTTCAAAAGGCAGCCAATTTAGAGATTTTAGGACTGGGGAAATGTGTGCAGATCTATTTGTGCCCGTGGTCAGCCTGGCCACAGCATTCAATAAGCCCTCAGTGGGGCCAAGGTATATTTCGGGAGACCACATAGTGTAGCACTGCGGTAGTCTAGCCTCAGCAAAACCAGTGCTTGAACCACCTGCTTGAAGTCAGCTTGTGGGACGAAAGGTTTGAGATTCCTGAGTAGTCTTATCAGGTGATTCGCTCCCTTGCAAACCTTACTAATGTGGTTCTTCAAATTTAAATGTTTGTCCAGGGTGATTCCGAGCGATTTGGCTGAATCAATGATGAGGGGGTGGGGTCATTTAAAGGCCGTGAGATGGTTCATCCAGAGGGCTACCTTGGGGGTATGATTCAGAGGAGAAATAAGCAAGAATTCGGTTTTGGAAGTGTTGAGTAAGAGGTGGTTCTCCGTTTGCCAGTTTTGAGTGTTCAGGGGGTAGTGTTGAGTGATGTAAGATTGTCAGGGGAGGAGATTTTCAAGTAAAGTTGTGTGTCATCTGCGTACATGTAGAAGAGAATGTTCATTGAGTTTAGAGCATTTGCAAGTGGTTCCAAGAATAGGTTGAATAGTATGAGGATAAGGCAGACCCCTGTGGGACACCCATGGATACAGGCATGGGCTGGGATAGGGAGTGGTTCATCTTTATTCTCTGGGATCTGTGGTGGAGGAAGGACGAGAACCATTGCAGCCCCAGACCAGAGAGGCCCCTCCTCTGTTCCAGAGCAGATAATACGTTGTGATTTACAGTGTCAAATGCAGAGGAAAGGTCGAGAAGGATCAGGAGGCAGGATTCGTTGTGGTCGAGCATTATTAAGATGTCATCAAAAACATGAATGAGAGCCGATTCAGTGCTGTGTTCCCTCTGAAAGCCGGATTGGTGATGGTCTAGGAGTTGGAAATTTTCAATGTGAGCACAAAGTTGAGGTTGGACATATTTTTCAAAGAGTTTGGCCAGGGTAGTGATGTTGGCGATAGGGCAGAAGTTGTTAAGGTCTGCACTATCAGCATTAGGTTTTTTTTAATTAGGGGAAACCTGAACTGCTTTTAGGCAGTCAGGGATCATACCTTGAGACAGTGAGGCATTGACAATCTTTGTCCAGAGGGGGGTGATGACTTCCTTGACTCTGCGGATAAAAATGTGTTGAGTGATAATGGCTGATACTGTCTCTGCTTGCAGTCACCTAGCAAGACCTCCTTGTGATTGTGTTGTTTATGCTGCGTCTGAGGCACCCTCATGTTTGTTATGCATCACATTACTCACTGGGATCCACAACTTGTTTATTTGCATCATGTAGCCCACTGATAACGCTGGCTTAGCGGAGCGGCCATTCTTGTTGGGGTTGGTTCGCCCAGGTAACATCTGCCCTCAGGGATGATTCCTATTAAAGTGTTTAAGTTGTGTGTATATGGGGAGGGAGGGAAATGGTACACAACCAAGTTTGGGGGTTGGTGTGGGTGGCGGGTGGGCTGTTCTATTTTACTTTTTCTTTCTGTCCTCCATTCATTATGACTTATTAATGTCTATTCTACATGATTAGGTTGGCATTCAGTTATTAGTGAGCACTTGTGCACGCTTAAATTGTTAACATGGAACATCAGCTCCTTAATGATTATCGCAAGTCGTGACATGTTGGCATATCTTCAAAGGCATGCAATAGATGTTAGTTTATTGCAGGAGCTGCACCTCATGGAGGGCACCATCACTCGATTGCGATCCGGGTGACTTGGAGAAAAATATGTTGTTACCTATTCTAATTATGGCTGTGGTGTGGTAATTCTGACTAGAAAGGGACTGCCTTGGTGCATACGTACTGTTAAGTGTTACACACAGGACTGATACATATTGCTTTATAGAATCATTCATGACTACCCAATCAAGATCATTGCGGTTTATGGTCCTAATATAGATGACCCCCCTTTTTTGGAGGAGGTATGGTGGCCGACTAAGGTGTTGGGACCCAGGGGGACTATCTGGGGTGGGGACTTTTTATGTCATACTTAATTATGAACTGGAATGGTGAAGGGATTCTAGACGCTTCCATCCTCATGCTGTGACCCAATAATACCTAATTCAGGCAACTTTATCTGGACCGACCCCTGGCACCTACATCCATGCAGACCAAAGGGAGGGCACCTGCATAAACACTGCTCATGCCTCGTGGTCTAGGATAGATTATTGGCTGGTATCGCAGGATGTTCTGGCAAGGAGGGCCCAGGCGTCCCACCTACCACGAATGCTTTTGCACCACTCTCCTGTCCTCCTGGGGTTGGTTCTCCCAGAGGGTCCCCCCCTTGCCTTTATTAGGAAATTTCAGCTGGGTGCCTGGAGAGATCAAGTATTCTGGTAGGATATTACAACAGCAATCCAGGATTATTTTGAGTTTAAAGATAAGGAGGGTATATTGAGGGCTTCTCTTTGGGTAGCCTTCAACTTAGTTATCAGAGGAGCATGTATTGCCAAGCAAGCAGGTGCCCTCCGTGCACTATGCAGTGACTTGGAACACCTTGAGTGTAAAATTAGAGATCTAGAATTACAATTCTACACTGAGCGTTATACCACCAGCCTTGCGAATATTCATAGTAAACTCTAAATAGCAAGAGGTGGCTCAGCGAGAGTCGCACTATTTCGGAAGGGAAGTGCTTGCTGGACAATTTGGAGAGGGGTATAGACTGGGTAAATCTCTTGCCCAGTTGCTCCGCAAGCCCTGGGCGAGTGATTATATAACTAATATACGAAATAATAATTCATATGTACACATCGATACAGAGGCAATCCAAGGAGTTATGATGAACTTATTTTCCTCCCAATATAACACTTCGCATAATTCCTCTCCTGCGAGCCTATCAGACTATTTGGATTTGACTCAACTTCTGTGGCTCAAAGAGGGCCACAGACAATACCTGGGTGACCCATTCACAATCTAGGAAATTATTGGGGTGATCCGCACTCAGCCCGCAGACAAGGCTTCCAGGCTGGATGGTTTCAATGCTACATTCTAATAGGAATATGTATCTTTGCTAGTCCCACACCTATTAGCAGTATATAAGGAGTCTCTCTCTTCTGGAGCCGTGCCTTCCACATTATGCGAAACTGTCATTATTACTATATTAAAGCCTGGCAAGGATCCCTGCCGCTGTGATTCATATCATCCGCTCTCTTTAATCAATATGGATAATAAGATTCTTGCCAAGTTCCTTGCCTCACGCCTCCTCCCCTTACTTCCACTGTGGTAAGACCTGATCAAGCACGATTTGTGCCAGGCAGATCCACTTCCCATAAGCTGCGCACTTTTTTTGCGCTGCTACATACCATTGACCCTACTTTGCATGCAGCAGCAGTCTTTTTAAACGCCACTAAGCATTAGATTCTCTTGTGTGGCCATCTTTTTTTGCCCTGCTGATGCACCTAGGCTTAAGCGCCAACTGCATGAAATATATAGGTCTGCTTTACTTCAAGCCTATGGCCCGTTTGAGAATTAATGGTACAATTTCTGACAGCTTTGCAATTACTCGAGGTACCTCGGCAAGGGTGCCCCCTTTCGTCCATACTTTTTGCAATTGCAATGGAGCTGCTGGTGGCTCGTCTCCGTCGGCATCATGTGGTTCCAATAAATCTATATAGGATCTGCACATTTAGACAACATAAACTGTGGGATTGGTGTCCAGACTGAATCCAGACACCCCCACCGGATATGCTGGCCTGTAGACCAGCTAGCTCACAGTGCCACTATGTGCCCCTCTTACAAAGGAGTGAATAGTTTCTGGCAACTATCGAACATGGCAACCCTGACCCCTCCGGGATCATGGAAACAGTACAATACTTTTCTCTCAGTCCCTCGTGCTCACTTTGTCTCGGAGAGATACACAGAATAAACGATGGGGATGTTTTCAATAAGCATTTATTGAACCAGCGTCATTCTAGTGTAAAATAGGTGTACTACAACAACCATAAGACAGAAACAGATGTATAAGCGTATAAGCACCAACAGTGTAAATAGATGGTAGAATTCTACCATAGTGCTAAAACAATGAATATATGCAGGCATATAAGTAAATGACCGTAATAATGCGTACTTCTACGATGCTAACCCTAACTAGATGTACCTAAGTGTACCTAGCATGCATGTAGGTGTAGAGCCAAAAAGCCCTAGGATAGCACCAACCCCATTACCTGATGTGAGAAAACGAAGTACCCTGTCCTGGTCTCGAGATGGGAAACCCCGGGGGGGATGTAAGACCACTGCATGCTGGACTGTCTGCGTGCAGGAACCTCAGCGTCTCATGTCAACATGTTAGCATGCAAGTCTTTTTCCTCTGCCTGCCCCAGAAAAGATATAGTGTTTATATACCCAAAAGGTACCCTCAGGGGTTCTACCTTGCAGTGTCATGTCAACCAAGGATGATGATAGTGATGAACCTTATACATAGTTATTATGCAGAAGATGGTTATCTGGCTGTGATTCTGAGAATCCTCACGCTTAATAAATTAGGCTAGTTTTCATGGAAAACCAAACGACAAATATGTAGCACCTAACTAGGTAAAAGGTCAACACTAAACCCGTTATGTAGTACAATGGCAGGGTAAATGTAGGTGAACGGTTAGGTGACTACCCAGGCCTATATTGGGGTACATTGCAAAACATACACATGCACATCGCGGAATGACATTCACCCCTTGTGGACTATTAGTGTCATTATATGCAAATGATGTCACTTTATATGCCAGAGACCCATATGTCAATTTGAACTCTCTTCTTAGGGAATTCACCAGATTTGGTGGGCTATCCCGAATGGTCAAAACCTGTTCTTTCCTTTCACAAATGCGACTTCCCAAGTCGACTCAGAGTTTCCCCTGGTTTGGGAAGATGGTCCTGTCAAATATCTTGGTGTATGGCTTAGTAGAAACACAGATTAACTGTGGAGTTACAACTATGGCCATCTGTTAACTTGGCTGGATGGCAGAGGCTTCCTTTATCCTTGACTTGCATACTAGCCAAAGCAAAAATTTTAATTCTCCCCAAATCGCTCTACTTTTTATAAATGTACCTCTTTCTTTGCCCTTTCACTTTCGCCGGTAGATTAGATCACACCTTGGCTTGGACGGGTGGACAGCTGTGCAAAGCTTGGGAAATGATTAAACTCCCCTTCAACAGATATGGATTTATACTATTTCAATGCAGAGTCCCAGTTTGCTCATTATTGGATATTTTCCATTAAATTTCTGGCCCACACTGCTCCTGAGCGTGATAGCGTGGCTCCTTGCCCTCTGAAGATGGAATTATTTCTTCCTCCCGAGTGCCCGCAAGAGCGAATTGATACAGTAGCATGTACAGTAGGTGCGTGGAATGAGTTGAAACATGGGGCTCATTTTGAGAAACACTATGCTCCATATGGACCAATCATTGGTCACCCCTTCCTACCTATTACAAGCAATTTAGGCATATGCGTTAGATGCCTAAGCTTGGCCTCACCACCATATATGCGATATAACTTGACGGCATTTTTCTTTTATCATAAGAGGCCTTGCAGGGTGACAATATTACACTATAAGATAGATTTACTTACTTTCTATTACGTGCCGCAGTTCTAGCACTGTATGCTTAATTTCCTGAGGCCCGCCTACATTCCAAGTTCTAGAGATGTTCTTGTCCTCTCCATCTCCTCGTAGACTTGTTACGAAGTTGTATACTGCTATGCAAACTTCTGCACCTCTGCCCACTCCCCTGAGTAGATGGGTGTGTGATGCTGACATTTAGCCTCCGTTGACAGATGCACAATGGTGCTACTGCTGCGCCCGGTCACATGCGTTGTCCCCTAACTATCGCCTCCGTTTTATACACTTCAAATACCTGTACTATACTCCTGAGGAACTGTTTAAAATGGGCGTGGGCACAGATTCATGGTGTGACCGCTGCCATTCACCATCAGACGTTTTTTTCCACCTTTGCCTGGGACTGCCCAGGCATCTCTGCTTATTGGGATACATTTTCACTATAATTGCAGAAATTGTGGGATGCTCTCTTGAGCGCTCTCCTAGTGTTGTGCTATTGGGCTGTGTTCAAGAAGTGCTGCCAGAGAGGCATAACTAACAGCGCTCCCCCTTTTGCTTGCCAAGCGCAGGGTGGCGATAAGGGAGGGGAGGCGTGTGCTACCACATGTGACAGACTGGCTCAAGGATGCCAGCTATTGTCAGGAGCAACTCACTACTTTTTTGGGAACTCATGCCTACACACTCCAAGTCTAAAGACATTTGGTCCCCAATCAGTAGATTATCTATGTGCCTGCACCAAAATAACTGAAGTAGCTACAATGGAGTCTGACTCATTGCAACAATCTGTTGACATTTGAATGAACTGTGTTGTTTAACAGAACTTTGACAGGTGTCTGCACTGTAGAAATTGCCACACAAATGGTGACTATTGTTGCAAGATGTATTGAGTGGTAGCCTTTTTTTTCTTGTTTTCGAAATATTCTTTTTTTTAATTCCTTCTTTCCTCCTTTTTGCTCATATGCAGTGTAATGTGTTCACCAATGATTTCCTTACTATATGGCAAATTTAAAATTTTACACAGTTTTATCTGGTGACAATGACTATGGTAACCAATGTTTGTAAATTTAATAAACTAAATTTAACAAAAAAAACAACTGCAACTTCTTCGATCAGAGATCCCATGCAGGAGTTAAAATTGTCTGTGGCCTTGAATATGCCAAATTGATAGTAAGGGCTAGATTAGCCATGGTTTCAGTGTTGATTTTGCTAGTGTCTCTGAGCCAATTTTTTTGGGCTTTCTTTTGTTCACCAAGAGTTTTTGTGTTTGTGAAAGGCACTGTGAAAGTAATCTGCATGTGGTCAGACCAGTCTCCAGAGATGGAGTCACTGGCCACTTGATGTGGCGATCTGAAGATGATTCGATCTGTGGGGGAGCCCTTAGAGTTAGCTGTTTTCTGTGATGGTGGAGGTAATTGTCGCAGAGAAATGTAGCAAAGTTGTCGAGGAGTATCCTTTTATGAACCCCAACGAAGGTTAAAGTCACTAACAAAGATGATGTTGCCAGAACTGATGAACTGGTTTGTCACAATCGATGAAGGCATTAGTTTGTCCGGGTGGGTGGTAGATTGCGTTCATACACAGGTTATTTGTGGCATGACAGGAAATTTCCAGTGATAAACATTTGAAGGATTGAAAGAAACCTGGATGTATGGAGTAGCCTGCATTTAAGAGATTTTCTGTGACTGATCGCTAGGACCTCACCTTTACTGTCTTCCCAATCACATCTCAAAAAGAAGTAAAGGGGAGGTGGAAGGGTGGTCAGTACATTATTCGTGAAATGGTTAAGCCAATTTTTGGTGAGGACCATGCTGTCGATGTTGTGGTCACAGATTGTGTCTGAGATCTCGAGCCAGTTTATGACTGCAGAGCAGCAGTTGTGTAGCATGCAGATGAGGGAGGTACTGGAGAGTTTCTGCATGGGTTGAAAGAGAGTTAGAGAGGGAAGAGTGGTCATTTGGATCTGCTCTGAGGGCTGGGTTGAGCCTTGTGTTGGACTTTTGATATGGATCAAGAGCAATGCAGTTCATGGTGGGAATAGGTAAGCCAGTTTGTGTTTGGCTGTTGGACTGAGCGACGGAGGAATTGTTTTTTTTCAAAGCTTTCTACAAGGTGGTAAATATAATTAGCATTGAGTGGAAAGCATACCCGTTTGAGTTGGGATGTGTGATTGCCCCTGGGGATACTGTTTGGTAATGTGCTATTGTTCTGTGCAAGGTGTGTGAAGAAATTGTGGGATGTGATCAAGTTGATGCAGTGGGAGAAGGCCTGAATAAGTATGTCAATTTTCCCAGGGAGAAGCGACGTAGCGGGCAGGAGTTCTGGGCAAGGGGTCCAGGGCTGTATAGGGAAAGGAAGAGGGTTGTACTGTTCTTTCTTGACATGCTTCGGGATGTGCTTTTGATTCCGGGAAGACAGAGGGGAGAAGGTGAAGTAAGAAGAACAGGAGGGGATAGGTGAGAATGATTTGGATGGTGAGAGCTCAAAGGGGAGGAAGGGGTGGCATGTTCAAGGGGTTGGAAGCTGTTGGAGAGCTAGTGGTGGAAGAGGTGTAGATGGAGTTAGTAGAGGGAGGAGTGGAGAAAGAGCTGAGGGAGGAAATTTTGTTGTAACATGTAGGGTAGGTAGGCGGGCGGTGATGGGGTAGTTGACTGGGTAATATCAGTGTGTTCGGTGAGATGATGATTGCAACAGGAAGGTTGGTGGGGGTAAGAAGGCAATGGAGAGTTTAAGAATTGTTGGATGGATGGATGGATGGATGGATAGGTTTTTATATAGCGCAATATCACCGCCAGGTCTCAAAGCGCTTTGCATTGGGAACCCGTCCTGGTTTTTCCCTGTGAGATAGCCCCTACTGGGTATCCCCAAGGTGAAAGCCAGGCATCCCGCCGCGGGGGGCCGTAGTGGAGATTAAGCAAGCTATTGCCCAGAGTTGCAGAGTGTGAACCTGTGATTCGAGTAGGCACCGAAGCGAGAATTATCGAGTCCGTGGACATATTGGGCTCAATACCCTGCCGCGTCGGGAATTGAACCCTGGTCCCAGGTCTGATCTCAGCGTCCGGGTCTGCCTCCTCTAACCAGTGAGCCACACTTCTCCTTTCAATTGTTGAAATAAGTTGAGGGTGCAATGAAGGGTGAAGTAGACTGGGATGAGAAGCACTGGATGAACGGGGGGTTGAAGAGGAGGGAGAGGAGTATCAGGAGAACAATCCAGATGGAGAAGGATGTTGGATGGATGGGATGGGTCTAAGGTTGTCAAAGATATTGCCATCTAAGGCCAAAATCTTATTGTTCCATTGGAACAAGATTTTCCTGTTGTCAAAGATGGATATTGTGAGAATCCAGGAAAGGCAGAATGGAGAAGAACTTTTCAGTTTGCAACCATATCGAATGCTGTACTGTCAGACAGTGCGGAGCTTATTTTGAAGGGAAGTGGAGCATAAGTCATTGTGACTGAAAAGGAGGAGTTTCGCTTTCAGGGTATCATTTCGTATGCAGTAGTATTAATCTGCAAAGAGGGTTTCGGGGAAGTCTGTCAGGATTATGTGTTTCTTGTTTTTTTTTCGAGTATTTAAAGACAATTAGATGGTATGTGTTCCAGAAAGCATTCACGCCTGATTTGGAGAAGCGATTCGAAGGTGATGCAGCATCAGGTAGTGTCATTGTCATGGTTAGGAGGATTATGTAGCAGTTGGGCAATTGAAAGTAAAGAGTCAGGATTCAACACTACTTGTGGAATTCCGTCAATGGCTGAGAAGAGTGGTTTGTTAACGCCGGCCATGAAACTCCATAGAGAACGTCATTCATGGTGGCCATCTACTTAATCAACCTGCTGGTTTAGCCTAAACTTTGTGATCCTGGGCTAGTATTCTGGAAGAAGTTGTGCCAGGCAGAGTTGGGATTGGCTGCAGGTCAAAAGGTGCCCTTTTTAGGAGTAATAATTGGATAGTGGAGTTGGTAGAACCATTATTTGACTGATTTGTTTTTTAAAATGATTTAAATAGACTAAGTCAGTCTACAGAGAGATTACTCCACTCTGAATATAATACCTTTTGTCTTTTTTTCAGTGACTTTGGGTTCATCGACCTAAACATTTGGTACTCTGCAATACAGTCCTATTCTTTTCATAGTGTCTCCTGTCCTGTAAATAGTCCATTTGCTGTTTTTGCGCCCCCAGTGCCTCCCGTTCTTTAACCTCTTAACTGCTGGATCTTTCCCCCTTTTTTTTGCTATTTGGGTAGTTTGCGCTTTGGGCTCCTTAACATTTTTCCACATAAGGCATCCATGCCAAATTTGCATCCCTTTTTGCCAGCTCCCTGGGCATTCTAAACGTACCCACATACTGGGGGATTTTAAAGATACGCAGGGTTTCAGATTCCCCTGGAGGGGACCAATAAAAAAGGCAGTATGGAGCTATGAGTTTTTTGCAAAAATTTGAAAAAAAGGTGCTCTGGCTAAAAGTGTCTGGTTTTATTTCCCTAAAAATGGGCAGTTTGCTGTGCTAAAATTACCACCTTTCCAGCATGCCGAGCTAAATTAAAAAAAAAAAAATTTTTACAACAGTTTTGGGATTTTTCTAAGAGGTAGCCCATTTCTTCCTACTTTTTTGTGTTCTCAACCTACTTCCAGTTTGTGGTGGAAAACAATGTGAAACCCATGGGTGATTCAAGAAAGTTACAGACTTTTGGAATATAGACAAAAGTTTGAATTCAGCAGGGGTTCATACAAGAAACTAACTGTCGAAATAAAGTAATATTGAAAAAGAGGAAAGAAAAAACAGCCATTTGTGACATTGTCCTCTGTAACTTTTTGTCACTCTGGCCAATCTACAAAAGCAATATACCATTATGTCTGCTAGACCCTTCTGGTTGCGTGGATATATAGGGGTTGTCCAAGAACCCAAGGAACCCAAAGCCAACTGAGTTTCCTTTTTCAATGATGGATCATTGTGGGCCGAGTATAGACCAATTCATATGGTGAAATAAGTAGAATGAAACATGGGTATCAAGGAAACCTGTTTATTTCTGACATGGGCACAAGATATTGAGTTTAGTAGCAGTGGTTATTTTGTACATCTTTGAATTTGTGGGTACGTGTACTTGCATATGGTTGAGCTGGTAGTTTTCAATATGTCTTCTTCGTAATACACTGGCTTACATTTGGAAGACACCAATGCATTGAAATTCAATTGGTAATAACACATGTTCTAGTATTCTATGGTTCCACATGCCTTCCATTAAAAATAATTCCTCACTTGTGTGGGAAGGCCTAGTGCCCGCGACAGTACATGCATGCATCACATTTTTCCACTTAAAACGGAACCGTTTTTCCAATGTGGATAGCTGTGAAATGTGGGCCGTAGCTCAACCAGCACATAGGAAAACCTAGCAAACTTGTCCATTTTTGAAAATTTGTCACCTGGAGAAATTCATGGTGGCGTGACTTGTGTGGCTTTCACCAGTGATTTTATTTTACCCAGAATCCATTGCAAACCTCAAACTTTGACTAAAAAACTGATTTTCCTCACATTTCTGTGATGGCAAGTTCTGGAATCTGTGGGGAGCCACAAACCTTCTTTCACCCAACATTCCCCCAAGTCAAAAAAAAAGAAATTATGTAGAAAATTCCTTATTCTGGAGTTGGTGCTGACAAAGCGTAGGATAGCAATCGGGTGACTATCACCGAAGACGCTGAAAGTTAAAGACTGGCTGAGGGATATGGCTGAATGAAACAATGCTGAAAGGAGCCGTATGAGCAAGACGTGCAGGGATGAAAAATTTGACGACCTGCGGGGTTGGGCTGCAATGCTCTCAGAGCTGCTGACACCGCCAGATGAGTTACCCTCATAGATCAGGTGGGTGCCATGAAGTGAGGGGTGGATAGGATGGTGGTAGACGCTCCAAGGAGACCCTCAAAACTTGCTGCATGCTTATGTACTTTGCTTGCATTTTTGACATTTGCCCCATTACGTGACAATACAGATAAAATACTGTATGTATTGAACCTGCGTAGAATGTGTCAGAGCCTGTGGGGGGTCGAGGTATGGAAGGGGATGGTTTCTAACAGAAGATTTGCTTGTGAACAAACTGTGATATGGTATATTCACTTAATGCTGTTATTGTACCTTTGGAAAAGGCAATAAAAATATATACTATAAATAAAAACATTCCCCCAAGTCTCCCGATAAAAATGGTACCTCAATTGTGTGGGTAGGCCAAGTGTGCGCGACAGGAAACGGCCCAAAACTGAACATGGATACATCACATTTTTCCACTCAAAACGGACTCATTTTTGCAACGTTGCTGCCGGCACCTAGGCAAGCCTAGCAAACTTGCACATTTTTGGAAACTAGACACCTGGGTGAATCCAGGGTTGGGTAAATTGTGTGCCTCTCCCCAGAATCCCTTGCAACCTGAAACCTTGACTGACACCCAGCATTCTCCTAAGTCTCCCGATACAAATGGTACCTCAGGTGTTTGGGTTGGCCAAGAGACCATGACATAAAAGGCCCTAAAGAGCTATGTTGATAGACATTCAATAGGGGTAGCTGCAGTATTTACGGTGGCGCCCATGCAAACCTACAAACTACTGCATTTTCCGTACATTTTTGTGATGGAAACTTCTGTAATCTGCAGTAATCAAAAGAAATCCTACCACCCAGTGGTACCCTACTTGTGTCGATAACGCTGAGCCTCTTGTGTGGCTAGGCCTAGTGCCCATGTCAGGAATGTATCAGACCAAGGTCAATAGGAGCCCCTGCAAGGGGGCTCCCATTGAACTCAGTTTGCCTAAGGAGCCCCTCCACTCATCCCTTGTGCCTGGGGGTTAAGCCTGCATGTGGATTGCTCTCCTGTGGCTATTCCCAAGCAGTGATCCACTGAGCAGAGGTAGCATTTGAAAGGGAAAATTCCCCCCTTTCCAACAATACCTTTCCTGAAGAATCAGTGCTCACGGGGCTTGTATATGTCCCGACCACTGATTCAAATAAAGCAAAACGAGCCGATGGGCTTTCACTTTACTGCAATGATGTCAGCGTGTCCTGTGTGCTGATAGTCATTAAAGTAAAGAAAACAAAAAAAACACTAGGCTGCTTGGGAAGCTCCAGCAAACCAGAGGGGCCTTTATATACCTCCCCAGAGTTGGTCAATAGCTAACACACACTTTGGGGAAGTACTGCGAGTGTCAGCCTTTGCCCGACACCCACATTTAAAAGGTTAATGCTTAAAGGTTAAAAAGTTATTGCCGTTCTTTTACTGTTTTAGTGCTTTCGAGAGGGTCTATCTACTTCTTACAGAAAGATAGTTCTATTTCTTTTATTGCGCCCCTGAATAGAGGATATCTTTTCTCCTCAAAAGGAGTCCTTTTTACGTCTCACCTGGTGTTAGCAGCGCACATGCGCTGATGTCGCCATGCGACGCCTTCTTGGAATCAATACGGTTCCAGAAGTTCGCTTTCAGCACCGCCCCTAATTTCTATTGGTGCGTGTTATTTTGCGTCACCAATTATGGTAAACGAGGTGTTATGATTGTCCCAGAGGCTTTTTTGTCTCTCCTGGTTACCACCCTATCCACTTTTTTCCCCGCCCACCCGGACTGGATCGTTTACATGCGGCTTCACACACTCTTTTTTAAAAGGCTGTAAGCACTCTTTTATTTTCATTTTGAGCGTGGTCTGCTTTGGCTGCTCTTGCTTCTTCAAGGGCGGTCAGGTTTGGCTGGACTTGTTTCTTTAAGGCGCCGCTTTCAGAGCAGGACACAGTGATTTCAATGGCCGCAGCGATCCGCTCATCACTTATCCGGTGCACCAGTATTGAAACAGGCAGCCTCCCATTACATTTTTTAAACTGCGTGGTACGCCAAGCTTTATCTTTAACAATAGCCGTCGTCTTCCAAGCGTGTCTGTAAGAGCCAGGAATGCAGGCTCTAAATATGTCTCGCTTTAAGCCTGCACAGTAGCCGCTGCCCTTCATTTTCCCAAGACCCCGAACGATCCATTGTTATAAGGCTTTTAGAGATATCACTGGATTGTTGACTTCACCACCTGGCTGGCCCTTTAACACGCTTCCATGTCACAGCTAAATGGCATCATACCTCAGCTTGCATTGTAACTTTCCTGTTGTGAGCTCTCCTGCTATCTGTCCCTGTTTACTTTGCTCCCTCCCGTTATCCGTGTTCACTTTGCTCCGGCCCCCTCCCCGCAGTAGTTTGTGTTGCCTTTCCAGACCCCCACCTCCCATTGTCCTTGTTCAATTTCTTCTCACCCCCTCCCGTTGTTTGTGTTGTCTTTACTCCTGTACCCCCCGTGTTTTACGTGTTGTCTTTACTCCCACCCCTCCCGTTGTCTGTGTTGTCTTTACTCCCTCCTCCTCCCATTGTCTTTTTTGGCTTTACTCCCGCCCTTCCCATTGTCTGTGTTGTCTTTACTCCCTCTTCCTCCTATTGTCTTTTTTGTCTTTACTCTCGCCCCCTTCCGTTATCCGTATTGTCCGTATCTTTACTCCTGCCCCCGCTCCTGTTGTCTGTGTTGTCTTTACTCCCGCCCCCTCCTGTTCTCTGTGTTATCTTTACTCCAGTTTTCCTGGTGTAAAAATGTTTGTCCTCTCAACATACATCGTTTGTAAACCTCTTTAACACCCTGGGCATATCTTCCCACTGTAAATAAAAACATAACATCTAACTAATGCAATTAATGAACCTTGAAAGCACGTTTGCGTTAATAGTCCTTCAGTTTTAGTTCCTCACTTAATGGAATTGCAGGCCGGCCTCAGCTACAGGATCTCCTGAAGGCCCAGATACCATCCGGCGCCTTGGTCTTGCAAGCCTCCACTCCCGGCGCCAGCCGTCTGAAACGCTGCCACTGTGAATGAGACAATGCATCCGCAATGTCCTTGCTTGCACCTGGGACATGTTGCGCGCGAAACAGCACATTCAATCACAGGCATTGCAGCATAAAACTTTGCAACAAGCACTGCACATGCAGGTCCCTTGCTTTCTGATTATTCACCAAGTCCACTACTGTCCTGTTGTCCACATGAAACAATACCGACCTGTTCTGGAACTCCGGACCCCATATCTCTAGCGCTACAAGCAGTGGGAAAAATTCTAGGAAAGCAATGCTCCGGCCCTGTTTCAACCAATGTACTGGCCACTGCTCTGCGCACCACCTCCCGTCCGAAATGATACCAAAACCAGAAGCACCTGTTGCGTAAGAGAAAAGTTGCACATGCCAAACCATCTTGTCATCCACAAAATCCAGTGACACACCATTGAAGTCGAACAGGAAACAGTGCCACACCCGCAGGTCCGCCCTGACCCCCATCGAGATCCTAACTCTGTGATGAGGGAACACCGCCCCTGACATGGCCATGCCTAGACATCTGCAGAAAGTCCTCCCAGCACGCACCACCCGGCACGCAAAGTTCAACAACCCCAGGAGAAGTTGCACCGATCGCAGATCAATCTTCTCCCCAATCACGTGCAACAGAAAAGCCTGCATGTCCGTCAACTTCTGCTCCGGTAGCCGGGCCAACCAAGCGACCGAATCCAATTCAATGCCTAGAAATGTCAGACAACAACTGGGCCTAGCTGTCTTTTCCGGGGCCAAAGGAACCCCAAAGTCCCGGGCCAATACTTGAAACTAACTAAGAGCTCACTCGCACTCACCAGACCACGCTCTGCAGACACACAGAAAATCATCCAAATAGTGAGACACCTTCCGATGCCCGCTCCTGTCCATAAATGCCCACTGCAGAAAAGAACTGAGTGTCTCAAACAACGCGCAGGAAATCGCACAACCCATGGGCAAGACCTTGTCAACAAAATTGGCCCCCTCAAACTGCATTCCCAGCAGGGAGAAATCTGCAGGATGAATGGGAAGGAGGTGAAAGGCCGACTTTTTGACATTTTGCCAATTCAGCCCCCCACCCACACACTCGCACCAGACTGATCGCATCGTCAACTGAAGCGTACAAAACTTTGGAATCCTCTTCAGCAATGAAATCATTCACAGATCTCCCCATCGGCTAATACAAATGATGAATCAGCCTGAACTCCCCGGGTTCCTTCTTGGGCACCACACCCAAAGGTGATATAATGAGGTCTGAAACTGGTCAATGATCAAATGGGCCCACAATTCTGCCTTCTAACACTTCCTTCTGTAATTTAGCTGCAACTACACTCGGCAATTCTTTCACTGACTTCAAGTTCTCTGCCCATCTCTGCTCCCGGGGGCCCTGGTATCCCACCCGAAAACCCTCCGTAAAACCCCAATGAATCTTCAATGCGGCCTCTCTATCGGGGTACCTAGAGAGCCATGGACCAATGGCCTCAACATCATCCAGTGAAGGAGCCCTTGGGCCCAACTTGCCCCCCGACCTTTTGTAACCCACCACTGCTCAGAGGGCGTGGCGAAAGTGAAACATTGCGTGAGATGGTGGCGTCCGCCACACTTGGAACACTTGTGCTTGAATTTGCAGGGGTGTCGCGTGCACAAACCCTTGTTAAAGTTCCAGCAGGCACCTGTGTTAACTCCTGCGGGCTTGTGCGCCTGACCTGCTGACCCTGAATAAGTGTCCTGTCCTCCCGATCTGATGTAGCTCACTGTCCTCCCACCTTAGACTGGGCGGAACACGACTCAAAAGGCTGGTATGTCACAGGAAGGCCACTGGCCGTGTGTGTAGCATGCCGGCAACTGAGTGGAGGACATACACTGCATCCAGACTTCCTGGTCTACCTCCCCCCAGGGTTTATCCGGGTTGACGCTAATCCTAGCCCTGAACTCCTCGTCATAACTGAGCCACGCGAAGCCAACAAAATGCATCTGAGCTTTCCGAATAATGTCCATATACTTAAGCAATGCTACGGCCCTGTCTAAATGCTTCTCACAATATATACTCGCGTAGATCAGAAAAGCCAACATCCAATTCTCCATATTCTCCAGTACCCTTGGCCGTCTAGTCAACTCCCACTCCTCTTCCTTAGAACCCTCTTTAGCCTGTATCTCTCTGTGCAACCGCTTGAAAACATCTGCATACTCGTGTTTCCATATTCTTGACCTAGTCTTTTCAGATAGATGTGACCCCAGCGGCATCGCCAAACCCATGAACAGTAACTTCTTGCGATGCTTGTCCTCCCCCTTGTCGTCCTTCCCTTCATGGTCCTCTGTCTTGTCAGTCTGAAAGCTTGCTCCCACCAACTGCTTACTACCCCCCACTGCCGACTTGGCCAATAACTCCTGAGTCCCTCACCGACCCATCCCCAACACACACCGACCAGCAGGCCTTCTTCCGCCCTCCTTTGGGGCCATTATCCCAAGCAACCCACCAAGCGCCCTCACCTGATAAATTCGTGGGCACTTCCCGGTCCTTCCCTCTGGCGTCTGCCATCTTCTGACTCGCCTTTCTGTCCCCACTGGTGCTGGCCTGTGGCGCCTGCAAAACACCAAACTTTCCTGTTGCCGCCTTGTCCCTCCTCCAATCCACACTATCACGCACTTCACCTTCCTCCAACTCATCACTTTCATCATCATAATCCAGTTGTTCCTCATTCTCGCCCTCAACAGGCACCCCCAGCACCTCACGCACCGCTCTCTTCAAACCTTTCCCTTTCACACCAGGCACAACCTCACAAGACAGCGTCGTTGATGCCCGCCCCCTCTGTAGAGGGCAGGCTGCCGCAGACCCCCCTGCTGCTTCTGCCCGGTGTCTGGAGGCCGTCTTGCACCCCACCGGCCCACCCATGCCTCTGCCAGCCTCCAACGCTGGCTTGCGCCCCCGACCGTCGAAGCCTGAGGGGGACCCAGCGCCATCAGGTCTCTGTACCGCCATGGCAGTCCCTGCATCTTCTTCCCAAACCCACCTGCCTCGGGACCCAGAGGTACCTCGGCCATGCCCCGGCCCTGACTTCTCCTCAAAAACGTGCACCGGGGGCCCATCACCCCCATGCGCACCCCCCAGCTTGCTCCCTGGCTGCACACAATGCCTGCCACTTCAATTCGGTCTCCTCAATAATGTGACGCGGGTCGCGAATCCTCTCCTCCAGCGACATGCTTGACCACCTGTCAGTCAAAGGCCTCTGGCTCAAAACACCTGAACCTGGCCCCGGGGCCCAGAATGGGCTGGGGGCGCTGCCCGCTGCGGTCTGTAAAGGGCAGGGTGACAGAGTGACCTTAAAGGGCCCTTTCCCCTTGGCCTCCTTTATGACAATCCCCCTTTGCGGTCTACAGGACAGGTCTACTGGGTGCTCCCCCCATTCCCCCTCATCCCCCCAACAAACTCACTGCCTGTCAACACAAGGGCAAAATCCTCGGCTGCAGGCTCCTCTAAATCACCGCCTTCCCCTCCCTCCCCCCCACTGGCGTCACTGTGTTCCCAATACAAGCTCCCCGCTCTCAGCCCACCAGCCGCCGGTGCCTGAGAGACGCAGGGAACAGTATTTGCAGCTTCGTCCCCAGATGCATGCACCTCAGCCACTGCAGCACTGCCTCTCCCCCCGCCCCCGTAGCCAATTCCAAAGCGGCCGCGTCTCCCTGCAGTCCCGCGGGGAGGCTCTTGCGCCGTCCTCCGTGCTTGCTCTGTGCATTCTGGCCAATCCTGCGCCCCCTCCCAGACGTACTTTTCTTGGGCGGTGGTGGCTCTTCCTGGCTTGCCACCACCGCTGCAGCCACACCTGCTGACGTGGAACAAGACGTGTGGGTCATCCCGACCCACGCCTGGTCCAGCACTCCGGGCCGCAGGAGATCCGGTCTCCTGGCCGGGCCCAATACCAGTAAGGCGGTGCGAACAGCGCCCGCGTCAGGCTCCACCTTTGCGAGCACGCAATTGACTGCACCGCCGTCGGGGGCCTCACACCAGCTGCTGGGGCACTCACAGGAGTTGGGACAATGATATTAGAAAATAGATACAGACGCACACCAGGTCAACCAGTGGCGTGCTAATCCCGCCACAATCGGCAAATTGGGCCTGCAACAATACACTACACTAGCCTAACAAACTCACTAATTAGCAACCTCAAAACTTTCCTAACCCTTCCCTAACGGAACTGGCGACAGGAAGAGGAAGAACTTGCTCTCCTGCCCCCTATAAACCCTACCCTAACCCCACCCCCAAACTACCCAACACCCTGTCCTTCTATTGCGCGAACACCCCAGGGGAAGACTAGTCTGCCGACCTCACTTTCCCTGGGGGATGCAGTGGCCTACACCGCTGAAGGGCTTTCGGGAGGAAGCGAGGAGCAGAGAGGAGAACCCCATAATGGAGCGACCCGCCATGTTCCCAGGGGAGCATGGCTTTCTCAGGTGCAAGAGTGCCTCAGGCCTTTTTGGCAGACAAAGACCAGAAAACTCTGATATCAACGGGAGAAAGGGGATTAGGAAGAGTGAGATGGAAACAAAAGACAAAGCATTTTAAACAAGCGCTCATTTGTGTGTGTCTAAGATGTTCCACTGGTGATGGTTGTTGGTGATACGAAATACTTCCCCATCCCATTCCTTGAGGTCAAACAATATGATAGGAAGTTGTAGTATTCTCAGTTAGAACATTACCATCAGAATGTTATGGTTTCTCTGGGGCGGACATTCTGTTAGTGGTAGTTGGGCAGAGGGAGATTGTTCTTCGTTTACTGGGGATGTATAAGCTGTCTGTTGCAATTAAACTTCATGTTCTTCATGAACCCTGACTACTGGATTACTTCACAATTTGGCGACGATCGGGATTTTCAGCAGTAGAATTTAAACAGAAGAATTTAATAGACAGCGTTCACTTATTTCTAAGGTATTTTACTTGAACTTTCACTTCGTGTTTTGATTGCACCTGCGGCAGTTTCACTATTTTGTGCTTTGATTGCACCAGCGGGTGATTGTTTTACGACGACAACCTCTTCTTAGTTTATCGGAGTTTATGTTGTTTTCATATTGGCGTGTATGTCCTTCGACAGATGCGTTGTCTGCTTGAAAGGTGGCACGGAGCAGTGTTATATTTCTGAGTGCCGCTTTGTTTTTTTTTGGCGCATTTGGAAAAGTAAAGATTGGATTTTGGAAAATAAAGGTTGGATTGAGCGCTTTCCTTGGTCAATGCATCTTTTGAAGCTTTAACAGTTACCTGTTTCTTGGAGCGTGGCTGGAACGTACTTCATCATCCCGATTCACTGCTTATGACGTCTGAGGTCAAGCAAGCTACGTACGTTGCGACGTTGTGTCACGTAAGACGTCAGCGGCCATTTTCTTTGTATGCTTTCCTATGTTTCCGTGACAACGGTCTACTAAGCTTTGTCACAGTGAAATTTTTAACACTTGCTGCCCGTATTTGGTTATCTTTCTTCCACGTGGGTGTCTGATGAGAAGATTTCGAGACTATCGGCTGATGAGAAGATGTCAAGACTATCATTTTGAAGTATTTTCTGGAGTTTTTTTTTCTCTTAATGACATTTTCATGAATCAACATTTGACTTGGACATCGGACATTGGACATCGGTGACTACATTTGTTTTTTATGTTATTATTTTGTAATATTTGACTGACATCGTACATTGGACATCGGTGACTACTTTTGTTATTTTATGTTATTATTTTAAAATCATATTTGTTTTACAGATTCTAGAAGTGTATTTAGAACTAATTTTGTTGTGTTTCACCAATGTTCAACAGTTTGTTCTTATAAGATTGCCGCCTGATTCTATTATTCAATATGTCTAATATTACTGCTCCTCCACATTCTTTTACCAGCAGCAGGTGAACCTAAAATGGAATGGGATTTATGGTATCCAATGTTTTTAGCATATGTGGATGTGTTAGAGGAGGATGGTTGCTCTGCTAAGAGAAAACTTGCGCTTTTGAAGAATTGTTTGGGAGGAGCAGGCTTGAAGGAATTAGGAAATTTACCTCCCATAGAAGGTTCTGGAGATACTAATGTTTTTGAAATAACAGTTAAACAAATGAGTATTAGATTTGGCAGGAAGATCAATACTGTTGTGTAGAGATTTATATTGTATTCACGTGCTCAAAAGGAGGATGAGTCCTTTGAGGATTATGTAGCAGCGTTACGTACTTTAGCTGGATCGTGTGCTTTTGAAACGATCAATTTTGAAGAAGTGTTGAGAGATCAGATTATGATGAAAACTAAGAGTAAGAAGATTCAGGAACGTTTATGATTGGGGACAGAATCTTCTCTGAGTGCTGTATTAAATATTGCTAAAGGGATTGAACAGTCAGAAAATGTGTTAGTGAAATTAGGGGTCAAGTGGTTAAAAGTAAGGAAGTGGTTCCTGAGGTTTCATTAGTAAAGGATCATTCAAATTCTAAGAAACCTCCCTTCGTTTCTACTAAGAAGGAACATTTTGGAAAAGACAACAAGTTTTTTGGAAAAAAAACTCAAGTGGTTTGTTATAGGTGGGGTGGTAATGACCATGTAGGGAGCTACAAAGGTTGTCTTGCATGGAATAAAATATGCATTAAATGCAAGAAACCTGGCCATTTTAGCAGGGTTTGCAGATCTTCACAAAAATTGAATTTGGTGTCATTCGAAAAAAGTGAGGGTTTCGAGCAGATTTCGGAAATTAATAGTTTGTGTGTTGGGCATGCTAAATGTAAAAGCTTTCCTAGTGATAACATATTAATAAATGGTAAGGAAATTTCTATGCTGATTGATTCTTGTGCTTGGTACAATATTATAGGTAGAAGTATTTTTGACAAATTCTGGAGTACTACAAAATTATTTCCGCCCGATGTTCAACCGGGTGGTTATTCTGGTCATAAAATTGATCTTGATGGATTTATGTGGGCAGATCTGGAGTTTAAAAACAGAAGAACCAGAGGAAAGGTTTATGTGGCAACTAAGGGTGTGTCCATTCTTGGCTGGCCTCATCAGCAAGAAATTAGTATAAAGCTTGACCCTAATGCTTCCCCACCTGTTTATGTTTTACCTCCTGAGGGTGACGGATTTACAGATAAATTAAGAAATAGGTTTCCTTCAATCTTTACCGATAATTTAGGGGAGTTTGTACATTTTCAACACAAAATCATCCTCAAGGAGGGCGCAATTCCCGTCCGACACAGAGTTAGGAATGTACCACTGGCGTATCGTGATAAATTGAAATTGATTTTGTCTAATTTAGTGTCAAGAAAAATTATTGAACCTACTGAATCTTCTCCTTGGGTTTCTCCAGTGGTTTTATCGCTTAAGAGTAATGGTGATCTTCGTTTATGTGTGGACCTTCGCAGTTTAAATAAAGAGATTTGGGTTGACAGGCATCCCTTACCCCACATACACGAGCTAATTTCCACACTGTCTGGTGCCTGTGTTTTTTGCACCATAGACCTGGCTAGTGCCTATCACCAAGTTGTCCTGCACGAAGAGTCCAAATTTCTAACAACCTTTATTACACCTGAGGGCATGTTTCAGTTTTGCCATTTGGCTTAGCCAGTGCGGCGTCTGTTTTTCAAAGACTTATGAAGGAAGTCCTGGACGGGTGTTCTGGTGCTATTGCCTTCCAGGATAATATTCTAATTTTTGGAAAGGACTATGAAGAACATGATAAAAATTTGGAAAGAGTGTTGAAATGTGTACAGGGGAAAGGTTTGACCTTAAAATGTTCTAAATGTAAGTTTAGACAAAGTGGGGTGGAGTATCTTGGACATGAAATTTCTTCTAATGGTATTAAGCCCAAATTCAATCATATTCAAAGTATTTCTAATGCCCCTGATCCTTCAACAAAGGAACAACTTGTATCGTTCTTAGGGCTAATGGAATTTTATAGTAAATTTGTACAGGATTATTCTTCTAAGCTTCACCCGTTGAGATCTTTGTTAAAGAAAAACTTTAAATTTGTTTGAAACAAAGAACAACAATGTGCTTTCGAATTTCTCAAGAAGGAAATTGTGAATGCTCCATTTCTAAGACCTTTTGAGGTCGGTAAAGATTGCATTGTGTCCGTGGATGCTAATAATGTTGGTTTAGGTTCTGTGTTAATGCAAAAGAACAAGGGTGAAGAATATGTAGTCTCATATGCATCAAGAACTTGCTGGGTGCAGAATACAATTATTCTACTATTGAAAAGGAATTGTTAGTGTGTACCTGGGCTGTGCAACACTTTCGACAATTCCTGTGGGGTACTAAATTTCGTTTACGAACAGACCACAAGCCTTTGATTAATATGTTAGCGGCTTGTGGTGGTAGAACACTTACTGCTCGTTTGGCACGTTTGGCTGCCAAATTACAGGAATTCCAATGTGTGGTTGAGTATGTTTCTGGTCGTTTGAATATGCATGCCGACTGCATGTCTCGGCTACCGTTACTTGACACACTTGATGTTGCTAACATTTGTGTTGATTGTGATGTTGCTTTTACTATTGATGATATCAATGGGGGAAATTTCAAGATTTCGTCTGATACTATTTCTGAATCTGAGTGGAAAGTGGCTATGTGTGAGGATAGTACCTTGTCTCAGGTTGTAAAATTCATGCAAATTGGTTGGCCTGAAGAACAGAAGTTGTCTGGTGACCTTTTGTCTTTTCGCAAAATAAAAAATTAACTTATGTTTGATCATGGTTTTATAACTAGAGGTGATAAGATAGTTCTCCCATTCAAGTTAAGAGAGAAGATTATTTTCATGGCTCATGAAGGACATATGGGTATGTCCAGCACCAAAAGCCGTATTAGAGAGTTCTATTGGTGGCCGGGGGTTGATGGTATGGTTGACAAGTGGGTTAGTTCATGTTCTCCTTGTTCTAAAAGTGATAAATCCGTCAAACCTTTGTCTGCTGATGTTGCTCCTATTGAGTTTGTTACGAGCCCATGGAAGAAACTTGGCATTTACATTATTGGTCCCCTTGGTTTGTCCCCTAACAAGGATGTGTTTGCTTTGGTCCTGATTGATTACTTCTCTAAGTGGCCTGAGTTGAAAGTGGTTGATAAAATTGGTTCTACACAAGTAATTGAATTTTTGGATGAAGTTTTTTGTCTGGAGGGTATTCCTGCGGAAATTGTTTCGGACAATGGTCCTCAATTTATTAGCAGAGAGTTTGGTTTGTTTCTCGACAGATGTGGTATAGTACATAAAAGAGTGTCCAATTACAACCCTCAGGCCAATGGTCAAGTAGAACGCTTTAATAGAGTTATTAAAGACTCTATCCAATTAGCTATTACAAGTGGTTTGGAGCGGAAAAAATCTTTACGTGCAACCTTGTTGTCGTACCGCACTTCTCCGAATTCGGTCACTGGTCTGTCTCCTTTTGAGATGCTGCGAGGTAGAAAACCTGGTTCTAAACTCTTACCTTGGTGGATAAAATTATAACTTCACATGATTCTTCCTTTGATTTTTCTCAAGTTAGAGATAAAGTTTTGAGGTATCAGGAGAAGATGAGAAGTAATTCTCCGCGTTTGTCCAGTCATAGTTCGAAAATCAAGGTGGGAGACTTTGTACGTGTTAAGTTTGGTGGTTTCCATGGCAATAAGTGAGCCAAATGGTCTGATCCATGCAAAGTGTTGGAAGTTTTCAACAAGGCGGTAAGGGTAGAGGGTGGAAAAATTTGGAATTTCATATGTATTTCTTTATGCAGAGTCGTGAACTCTGAAGCAATTTCTCAATCTTGTTTGTCCAAGCCTTGTGATGATTATGAATACCACTCAGCCATGTTAGACATTTGGAAGTGATGTGCCTACTTCTGATGCAGTGGTATCAGGTTCTACGTGCGCAAGCAATGATCAAGATTCAATTCCTTGTATACCTTGTGACAATGATAATAATTTAGGTAACGTTGTTGTAGAACCTGGTAATGTGGTTAATTTAAGGAAAAGCTCTCATATCAAACATAGTTCTGTCAAATTGAGGGATTTTGTTCATTAATTATTGTTTGTTGTTTTTTTATCTTTATTTTTTTTTTTTATGTTTTTGTTTTTTTAAAGGGGGAAGGTGTGTAGTATTCTCAGTTAGAACATTACCATCAGAATGTTATGGTTTCTCTGAGGCGGATATTCTGTTAGTGGGAGTTGGGCAGAGGGAGATTGTTCTTCGTGTACTGTGGATGTATAAGCTGTCTGTTGCAATTAAACTTCATGTTCTTCATGAACCCTGACTACTGGATTACTTCAGAAGTGACAAAGAACTTACCTGAGGTTTCTTTTTTTTCTGAGAGTTCACTGTGACTGGACCCATCCCAGAAAAGGTAATCTAGAAGAATCTAGATGAAATAAGAGATACCTGGACTCAGACCATATACTTTAGGCTGTAACTCCTATTAAGAGAATAAAACAATTATTCCAAAAAAGACACAGCTTCCTAGTAATAATGTTGCCATTTCCACAAAGTGTCACACATGCACACTAGAGTCTCTCCATCACCTGTGCATTAGAGAGCCGGGGGGACTCGAGCCGGAGCCTTCAGTCTCATTAATGAGCGGTGAGATTTACTGCCCTAGCCAATCCAGGTGCTGCTGTAAAAACAGGACAGCCTCTGGATGAGCTAGATTGGGTGTTTACTAGGGGCCTCTGGAGCAGTCACATAGTAAAGGTAGGTCTGTAATGTTAGCCCTTCTCAAAGTCTACAATATAATAAATAACACAAAAGCTAGAGACAATGTTACACATCTGCGGCTTTAATACGAAGCAATACCTATTGCACACCCTTAGACAGGCATTTTGGTGGTAATCACAGAATACATTAAATGCTAATGTTCTGCTCCATATACAATTTGTATATGCAGCACAAATACTTGCAATGGCAAAGTCAAGACAAGGTTAGGTTTGTGAACCCTGGCAAAGGGAACTGCTGATATTGTGGTGCTTCCCCAATTGTCATAAACTGCTCTGTACAGACTCCTCCTTTTTATCAATATTCCTGATTTGCAGATCACAAATGAAGGCTTTTGCAAATGGTTTTAAAATAGCATATGCCATAAAACTATGGCATGCTAACTCATGCTGTGTGGCATGTTACATGCCAAGGTCAGCTGCTACAGCTTCTCTCCAAATGAAGATGAGAGAATGACACCGTTATTTTTGGAAAAGAGATTCATGACTTTCTAGTGTGCACAAGCATCATCAAAAGAAAGGGTTGGATCTATGAGCAACATATCAAGAGCAGAGCTCTTCCTCACCTGATTCCTATTTAAAAAACCAGGACATCTGTTCATTTGAAAGAAAACTTTCTGGACACCGGCACACACTTCTAAAAATAAGGACTGCCCTGGAAATTCCTGGACGTCTGGTTACCCTACCTGCCAGTAGATGATGGGACCACCAGGAGCAGTTCTGGAAGAAGGTCCAGGGCCAGGCATTGGCCCTGAAGTGTTTGCAGGAGGAGCACTATTGTCTCTTGGAGGAATAATTAACTCACAGTGGAAATAGTAGATCCAGACCACAACATTTAACCATTGTGTTTGTGATGACCAAGATCTGATAGGCTTGCTGCAGTGTGATCTTCCTCTGGGTTATGTGGATATAAACCTACTCGCCAGACTGGACAGAGTCGCAGGCCTCGGTTGGACACTTTGGTAAGGTCACTCGCACCTGAAACCTTAAAGACATTGTATATGCTTTCTGCAATATTGTAAGACAGAGTAATCATTCAACTGAAAATACAGCTTGGTAGAAGAGATGGGAATTTCAAGGGAATATCATGGGTTCGCCAATGACTATTTCATATGGGTTCAACTTTGTCTTCTAGGAAAGGACTACTGTTAGGGACCATACAGCTAGTGACAGAGCACTGGGCCATTTTAACTGTGCCTCTGAGCATATCTTTGCTATCTTGTTCAAGTGGTCCTATTGTTCCTGTGTGAAATCCACCTTTTCTGCGTGGTCACCCCCAATATTGTACAATTACTGGACCCTACATTTTTGCTGGCTTGGGAACGCTGCGCACTTTACCGCTGCTGACCAGGATTATAATTCCTGTGTTACAGCCTTTAAACAAAGTTGAATTGCCTAATTAGCACATTTACAGTCCCTACTATATGGTGTAGAAAGTGCTCTCAGTGCCTGGAAGTTAAATGCCACTACTAGACTGCAGCACTTAATGCGCCATCCACAACAGTGGGAGGGTAAACCTGAGTTCAGGCCTACCCTGTGTAGCCCGATTACTGCAGTGTAAACCATGCAGTACGGCTTGTCAAAATAACTCTTTTAACAGGAATAAAACTCCCTTTTAAACATTAAAAATTCACCCCATCTAGGCCTTGCAGCCCACAAGGTATAGTGCATGGCATTTAAAAGTTGGACATGTAGAAAAGGATTGTTAAGTTTTGCTACAGTGACATGGCCCAAAAAGCTACTTTCACTGTGGCAGGCCCGGCAGTCCTATGTGGAAAACCAGAGTACAGAGTAAAACACTAATACTGTACCCCAGAATGGAAATGGAACCAGCTGGAAAAATAAACAAAATTTTTTGATAGACAAAGAAATCTCGAGCACCCCAGGTAAAGCAAACAATCCAAAGCCTTATTGTTGTCTTTGTTTTTATTCTCAAGATGCTTGGCATCATGTACTCATTTCACTATTTCTAGCCGCCAACATCTGTTCAGTCTTTGGAACAATTTCCCATTGAGTTCAGCAAGGCGAGATTAAATACAATATAGTGGCATATCAATTGCTAATACTATCTCTGTCTCAATTTAATTGTCCAGAGAACTACTATATGTCGAGAAGAGTGCAGAATGCGTCCTTGGTGGAACTAGGAGCGGAGTACAGAACTACATACCACCACCAGTGCAGCATTCTGGGTTATGGAGTCGTGAATGCGTCAATCATTCAGATTGAAGGGACTACGGATATATGCCGTCCCCTGCTCCGTGAACCGTGATGCTGCGTGGTCTGACGATGGGGTGTCCAGCAGGCAAACCAACGGATTGATAGGTGCTTTATTGAATAGTTGTGCAACGAAGGGAACATCGGAGGGTCTCTGGCGAGGCTGTCATTTTCATCCAGACTTAAATATTGCCATATGAACCGCCCGAGACCGTGGGGATTTCCTGTACCATCTGGTATGAATTAAGACATTGACTTTTCCCCGTGATTGCGCTGACCAATGGAAATGCTTCCCTGCCGTTTAAAGCACCTCCTCGCTGGCTTGTCTGCACTATCAAAACGAACTGGAAGAAGGCAGACACGCCGAAACGCGTCCTCGTGATAAATAAATCTTTGGACTGAAAACCCCGAGAGTGCAGTGTGTTTTTACACGTGAGCTTGGTTATTTGGAATGGACCCACCACCATTTTAACCGCACCCGTCGAGAAGAGTGCAGAATGCGTCCTTGGTGGAACTAGGAGCGGAGTACAGAACTACATACGCCCTGCACCACCAGTGCAGCATTCTGGGTTATGGAGTTGTGAATGCGTCAATCATTCAGATTGAAGGGACTACGGATATATGCCGTCCCCTGCTCCGTGAACCGTGATGCTGCGTGGTCTGACGATGGGGTGTCCAGCAGGCAAACCAACGGATTGATAGGTGCTTTATTGAATAGTTGTGCAACGAAGGGAACATCGGAGGGTCTCTGGCGAGGCTGTCATTTTCATCCAGACTTAAATATTGCCATATGAACCGCCCGAGACCGTGGGGATTTCCTGTACCATCTGGTATGAATTAAAACATTGACTTTTCCCTGTGATTGCGCTGACCAATGGGAATGCTTCCCTGCCATTTAAAGCACCTCCTCGCTGGCTTGTCTGCACTATCAAAACGAGCTGGAAGAAGGCAGACACGCCGAAACGCGTCCTCGTGATAAATAAATCTTTGGACTGAAAACCCAGAGAGTGCAGTGTGTTTTCACACGTGAGCTTGGATATATATATATATATATATATATATATATATATATATATTATTTTTAATACATGGCAGCTAACGTTTTCTTGTGTCACATGATGTGTCTTCCTGGATATAACTGTATTTAGGTTCTATGGGTAAAACCGATTTATGCATGGCTGTACTTTTTGGTTTTGTGCCTGTTTGCAGTATGGTAAACAGGCATTACTGAAAAAGGGTGTTGGGTTCACCCTGGGAAATGTTGCCCAATTATTTAGGAAGACTCCATGAATCACCTCCACCCATTAGCTAGCACCAGGTATAGATATGTCATAGCCAGGCACTCCCTTCAGAACTGTACTTGGGCCTGCATAAGATTAGAAGACGACTGCATCTGCTATCTGCAACCTGAGAGGAGCCCTGATGAACTGGATCTGCTTCTTCTTGTACCCACAACAAAGAACTGGAACCCAAGGGTCAGCTGGCTGGCATACTGTGGAGATAAGCTGCCTGAGGCCTTTTCTAGAAGTACCCAACTAACCAGTGGCAACTGGACCTGGCCTAGACCCTGATATTGACCTCTACATAACACAATGTTAGACTCTGAGTGCCTCCCCTGAGGTCCTGGGTGCCTTCGAAGTGTACTCCTGTGGTTGCTTGGGACTTAAAAATCTAAGACATTAGGTAAAATCTTTGTACAGGATGAAACAGGTTCTATATACGACCCTTGATCCGTCGTAGTCAGCCCGAAATCGCACCCAGGTACCTGTTACCTCAACCATAGATTGTCATTGGTGGGTAGTGTTCTTTAGTGCTATTCTTGCTTACATTTTTAAAGGCTCATAATTCCACTGACCCTTTTTTGACTTTTGTCGTTTTAGCATATTTGTTTATTAAACTTTACTCTCTTTTTCTAATTCAGTTTGGGATTTTCATTGTTTGTGTTTTAAACTTTATTACTGATTTGATATTGCATAAATACTTAACACTGGGCTCTAATTTAAGCCTGTCTGCTTTATGCCATACCCCCCAGGGGGTTGTGCTCATCCTAATTTAGTGACTATGAAAGTTCACCCTTCAAGGATTGTATTATTCCTTGAGGTGGGCAGTCATCCACCCCAAATAATAATTCAGTTTCTTACAATTCCTTTCTACTTTGCCTGCTGACTTTTCATGGTTCCCTCTGACAAGTTAATGTTATTTTGTCTTGAGGTGGGTGGCTGCCCATCCTAAATATTAATCCACTTTCTTACATACATATTTCTTCAAATGGCTAAGAATGGTATGAGGACACCATTTTAACACTGTTTTCTCGAATGCCATTTAATCAGTGCTTGAAGTTAAAGTATATATCTGCAGGTACTCTTGCTACTAGAGTCCTTGTTTGCTACAGAAAGGTTTGGGTACTCTGCTGAGAAGCGCAGGTACTTATGCCTGATGTCTATTTGGGCGGTCAGCCCGTTGGTCCGCCAGCGTGATAAAGTAAATTACTCTGTCTCCCTGGTGGAGGGAACCGGACAGCAGATTTAAATATGACTGCCAAGCTGGTGGTCATTTATAAAGCATTGCCAGGAACTGCCCCAATGGCGGCTCCTGCCAACGCTTTTTAGGTCTCGCGACCTATCGATGCGCGCATGTGCATCGAGCTGAGCGAGAATTCAAGTGGCGAAAACATCATGAAACCACCAGCTTTTTGCTGGCGTTTTCATGCAGTTCATGTGAACCACGTGTTCAAACATGAACGCGCATCAGCCTCCCTCCATTTGCCGCACAGCACATCAAAGGGCTTCGCCCAGCGTGCGCTCTGCGGCTTCTCCTCCCCTAATTACGCCGCACACAGCCTTCCTGCATTTCTCCTCCCCCTCCCCAGCCAGCTTCCCCCAGGCCGTGTTTCCTCATCCCTCGCACCCCCTCCTCCTTCAGGCCCCCACCAGTTTATAGCCTTAATTTCTTCTCCGTTCAATTCTTTCCCATTCCTCAAGTCTTCCGTCCCCTTTCTTGCCTTCCTTCCTATTCCAAACATTATTCCCTCGGTTCCCGCGTTTCTTTTTCTTTCTTCCGTCGTCCCCTCCCATCCATCCGTACTCCCTAGCTTGCTTGCTCTCAGCCTTACTTCCCCGACTCCCTCCTATCATCCCTCCCGCTCTGCTTCTTCCTTTCCTGCATCCACTTCTTCGCTTTCATGAAT
This sequence comes from Lissotriton helveticus, assembly GCF_964261635.1. Classification (NCBI taxonomy): domain Eukaryota; kingdom Metazoa; phylum Chordata; class Amphibia; order Caudata; family Salamandridae; genus Lissotriton; species Lissotriton helveticus. Next base: position 649,060,855 of record NC_136070.1, read on the forward strand.
TGTTACTGCGTGTTGTAATGGTGGTGTACTCATTCCTTTTTCAGGAATAATATATGCCCCTTCCTTTGAATTGGTGGTCGTGGGAAACTTTTGCGTGATTCATATGAAAAACTGCAAGCTGCTAAGTCTGAACTCCAAATACTAACCGTGCCAAACCATTGAACTCGGGTTAGGTCCGTCACCACGCCACACTCCCATATCCAGACAAGGCCCCTTGGACTAAAGTGCATGAGCACCAAAAGCATCGAAGAAGTGCTTCATGTAGTGCGAGAAGGTGGTTCCGCTCGAGGCCGTCACCTTAATGGTGCTAATAAAGACTGCGGGGTTTGTGGGGTGTAAAATGCATTCCCCAAACTCCCCTCCCACTTCCTCGGTCCAGTTAGTAGGGCGAAGTGTTGTGGAATACTGACACAGTGAACAGTTTCAGCAAGTCACGTGAGCAGAGTCATAATAATGTACAAACACAGTGGCGGAAAGGAAGGGCCGGAACGACAAGACATCTTAGAAATACGGTGAAAGTGTGTCGAATGCCCGCGACACCGAAACTACGAAGCGAAATAAGCCAGCGGGGTATTGGACAGGCGGGGGCGTCCGCCTTAATTACCCCTCATTCTACACATCTGTCGCAGCAGCATTACTTGACAAACAAGCATTGGCATTGCCAATAGGTCTCGCTTGTGGGACCTTATAAGTATTTAGTTTTGCAGCACAATATCCTTGTTGCATAATCGGATATTGTGCTGCAACACTAAATACTTCTAAGGTCCCACAAGCGAGACCTATTGGCAATGCCAATGCTTGTTTCTGTTTGGTACAGGGCTCGATCAGCGGGAACGAGACAGTTTTCTGTTTTTATTTTCAACAAAAAAATCCAGAAACTGGATTTTTTTTTTCTAATTTAAAAAATACAGTACTCCCCACGCCATTGGATTACTCTCCCATGGCGAGGAGAGCATTTAGGAGTTTTTTCTTCCCCTTACCGCCAGCGTTTTCCTGGCGGTGACAGATAATGAAACTGATCTGTCATTCCGCCAATCTAAAGAAGGTGGGCAGGATGACAGGTCACCCTAAGACAGGCCTTACGCCATAAGGCCTTCAGAGACGTTTAGCCACAACGGAGATGGGGTAGTCTCCGCTGTGGCCAAATTTAAGGTCCGCCGTGCCAACATATAACCCGGGCCCTTAGTACATGCCCATTTAAAGCACCGCATTGAGAAAGTCTTTCTTCCTTTTTGTAAGCTTTGCTAGTTTTATTACAAAACTTCTTAACCCCATCACTTTCTTACATCATATCCTTATTATTCTTGCTCTTATCCCTAAATACCTTTACCAAATGTCATCTCCTGCCATAATCTTGCATTTGTTGTCCCTTACAAGACATTTCTTGTAGTTGGCAGAAACCCAGAGACCACCATGATGAACAGGTGCATCGCTGCCTCCCTTTTTCATGCGTTCTAGTCTATTTTCTTGCCAACACTTCCTGGTGAACCCTTCCATTACTGCAGAAAGATTATGCTAATACTCTGAAGGCCTGTCTCAATTAAGTTGTCCAGAGAACGACTACATTTTCTGTACAAATTCCAGACCACATAGTGGCCGAGAATAAATGTGCATTGCTTAATTCCAAAACGGACTTTTTAATACAAACAAATCTTCCTTTGAGTCTGCTCATAGATATAAATGAAAATATCTATCGTTCGACTAACTTTAAGGTTTTATATCAACCAAATCTTCCAAGCTGTAAACCGTGCAGGCTTCCGTTTAGAGCTTGTGTTCCATTAACATGCATAATATATTGTGAAAGAAAAAAACCCATCATGAGTACACAGAATTGAGAAAAATGTGTGATTTGAGACACAGTCAAACTTTTACAGTTTTAAATCATTTGCTAGAAGCTAAATATTTCAGCAGTCTGGGGAAGGGGAAGAGGGATTCAGAAGACAAATCATAACGAGTGTGTTCAAAGAACCAGTAGCAATTTCCTGATATAGCCTTTGAGAGGAAAGAGCAAGAGAAAAAAAAAACATTAAAAAAACATAAGACCAGTGGCACAGAGAAAGAAAATGTAAAGCTGGGCATACCGCATGGATGACGCGGGAAATATCTGTCAGAGAGCACAGTGTTTTAATGGTAATATATGCCGCTCTGGTTTTGTTTCTTTGGAGGTGGGAAACTGAAGACGGACTTCAGGGTGACGATAGGCGGTGACTATTTCAAAATGTTAAGTTCAGTTTAAAAAGTCTTAGTTTGGCCAATATCTCTGGTTTACCAGCCCAAGGCAATGTAGGGAAGCAAACAGAATTGGTATTTGCAATCTTTAAATAAGTACATCAAATAATAAAGGAATCTGAAAATGGTGGGGAATGACATCAGAGGGCAATGGCCAGATGTTCTTCTGATCAGTGTAATTTTGATAGCCTAGTGCTGAGGTACATTCATCTCCATGTCCGCACGTTTGCAAATATTGAGTCTCAAGTAGGAACGGATCAGCTCCCTGGCATGTCGGAAGCTTTCGGGGGACTGGAGGCTAAAAGTTTTACAATTGAGTTGCGAGCCAGCTTCCGAACAGCCTGCCTCACGCACACAGCCTTACGCACAGACAAACCGGAATACCTAGCCGCCAAACTCAAAAGGGCCGGGCAGTCCAGGAACATCAGGAGCTCCAACACTCTGCTACTCATCCCGCTGAAAACTCGCAAACAAAATACTGCGGCCAGATCGTTTGATGGAAACGCCCCCAAAATCTGGAATTCCACCCCCCACATCAGAACGATCCCCTCATTTCCAAAATTCAAAAACCTTCTCAAAGTCCTCTTCCTCGACCGCTCTCAAGCGAACAGCTAGGAGCCAAGGAAGTACCTTAGCCGGCACTCCATCTAACTTCAAATATGTGACCAGTGACACTGACTCTGATCAAGAAAACTTTTTGGTTACTCACAGTGCTAGATCATGAAAACCTTTTGGATACTCGACTTAAGGAAGGTGGATTATTATTTTCATAACTAAGTCACTTTCCAGGACACTTTGCATATATTTTCTTGTGTAAAATAGTATTGTAATATGCTCTGACGTTATAGGAGCATTTTTACAGATATATCTATTGTATTTGTTGCTTATATGTTCATGTAACATTTGTGGTTTATGTATCCATGCAACGCTTGTTTGACCTGCACCCACCATGCTCCTTCTGCTCGATCACTTCTTTGTTCGATCTATATCTGGCGCAAACCCATATGTTCTTCTATATTCTCTGTACTGCCTATTTGCTCATAAGTTACTTGCTGTGAAGCGCTCTGATACCCTTGGGTCCAGCTAGCGCTACATAAAACTCCTAAAATAAATAAACAAATAAAAATACAGGGCCTCCCAGGTTTCCGAACTATGAAGCAGCTCAGGAAATCGTACTCCTAGAAAGTAAACAAGCATTTGCATAGCCAGTAGGTCTCACCTTTGGGACCTTGTGTTTAACCAGAACATTTGGCTATGTTGTAGAGCATTGTGGCTGCTGTGCGTCAAGTTGAAAAGTTATAATGAAAAGTGTTAAGCGATTCAACAACTTTATTACGATCACCCAATTCCTAAAAAGTATACAGCACAATTTTCTATAAGATATACACCAAAAAGTATAGACAAAAGAATATAGAATGAAAATGCATAAAAACATTAGTATAAATTATATTTGACAAGGCCCCCAGAACAATTATATGGTGCATGTGTGCAAAGCAGACACATTTTATGGCACAAATTGAAGTGCTTAGAGTTCTTATGACTACAAGTAAAAAATGTGTGATACATTCTGGTCTGACATGGCTTTCCAGAGCGCGGTGTCTCAGCTACATAATTTTCTACACCTAATCCAAAGGGCATGCCAGAATCTAGCAAGACCAAATACAATAGGTTGTCTAGTGTCAGTACACAGGAGTCTTAGGACCTCTAGGTAATGCCCCCGGCCCACTAAGGAGCATAACGGAAAAATCTATTTTTTTCTCAGCGACTGATAGGTCAAACAAAAGAAGAGTGAATGGACTATAGATTCAGAACTAGCTTGGCAAGTGGGACACAAATCAACCAAATTGTTGATGCTTGACCATTTTCAACAAAACAAGTTGGTAGGAAGTGTTTTATAGCGAAACTGCAGAAATCTTTTCCGTGCCATCGCTGGAACAACTTTGTCAATAGTTGTCTCAAAGAGCGGCAAACATTTAGATTTGAGAAAAACTTGAGTCAGACTAGATACTGGAGCTGAAAGAACTTCTTTTGAAGTGGAATCCCAAAACACTTCTTTCATTTTTTTCTCTGGAGGTTTGCCTCATAGTTTCTGGGTTTGTCCAGTAGACATCCATATCCAATTTTACCAGAGATTTCCATAGGGTAATAAACCAGTTCTATCAGGGTCTCTCAATAGGTCTCCAGCTCTTCTACAGTCCATAGCCTAAACCAGAACATTATCAATCTGTACACTGCCTTGTGTTTCAATTGTTTATGTGCCAGATCCATATACAAGGGTTTCAGAGGGGTGCTAGCGGGGAGGTCAACTAGAGATCTAAGAAAACGATTTTCCACAGCTATTAAAGACGATATATTTCCTGTCCCCCACAACTCTATACCGTACATTAAGCCCCCCCAAAACCTTAGAAATATAGATTTCAAGTGCAGGAGCAATCTGCCGTGACGATGTTTTTCTGTGTAACTTACTGATGTGATTACATTGGAATATTTGGTGTGACTTAGCCTTCTCCTTATGTGCATCCCAGTTTACTGATGGGGATACACGGATTCCTAGGTAATCAAACACGTCAAGTTGTTCAAGTAGGGTGCTACCTGCACGAATAGATCTACTGGAAGGTTTTGTCCCTCTTTTGTTAAAAATCATATATTTAGTTTTTCCTCATTTAAGGACAATCCCCTATTGTTACAAAACTGTATAAAATCATTTAAAAGTTGTTGAAGGCCCTGGGGGGGGGTTAGAAATTAAAAGGGTATCATCCTCAAATAAAAAAGCGGGCACTCTCCTGTTGTTTATTTTCGGGGCATCGTGACCATCGCTGTCCAAAATATCAATAATCCCGTTTATAAAAAGAGTAAACAGAGTGGGCGCCAGCACACATCCCTGCCTCACTTCACAATTTACAGGAAATGTTTCTGCTACTTAATTTCTAGGGCCCCACCTGACCTGGGCTGAGTTTGAGGCGTGTAATCTAATTAAGATGTCTAGGAGGTTTTGCCGGGATGCCCAATTCTCTCAGTACTCTCCACAGCTTTTCCTGGTGCACGGAGTCAAAAGCTGTACGCAAGTCAACAAATGCCACATATAATTTACCCCCTTTAAGGTCTACTTCTTTCCAATAAATGCAGAGGAAGCGGAACACCTGATCTAGGGTGCTGACTTTAGAACGAAAACCCACCTGAAGGTCACTTAAAATGTGGGATTCCATCATCCAGTCATGGAGCCTCCCCAGGACTTGTTTACAGGAGGGGGCAGATTTACTACTTCTGGTGCATCTCTGCTAATCAGCAGGGATACGCCAGAAGAGTTGCGACGCATCTGCTCACCCGTGCGCCACCACTGATGCACCGCATTTACAATGCCGCGCACCGTGGCGCACAGATGGGCAGATAGATACGTGTCGCATCCCCCGGCGGAAAGGCGGCGCATTGCTGGAGTTGCGTCGCAAGTGCGATGCAGCTCCAGCAAGGCTCGGGGTTCCCCTATGGCTAACATGCTGCGTCAATTCTTATGCCTGCTTCAAGCAGGCGCAGGGTTTTGATGCAGCATGGCCGTAAAACTGACTGAAATCTTGTAGATTTCACTCAGCCACTTTTGCAAGGCGTTCCTGCTCCGGAACGCCCCACCCCTGTGCTGGCACACCCACAGGTGGCGCAGGGCTTTTCAACGTGACGTATCTCCCTTGATGTGTCACGTTGTAAATACCCCGCAGCCTGGTGCTGGCTATGCGCCACGTCACAAAAGTGACGCAACGGTGGCGCAAATGTGGCGTAAGGGGCTTGTAAATCTGCCCCTTGATCTTTTGGAGAGAATCTATTAGACTTATCGGCCTATAGTTTGATGGCTTAGTTTTGTCTCTTTTCTTATAAATGGGCACAATTTCCGCAACTTGCCAAGATTGCGGAATAGGTGCTCCAGACAGAATCATGTTGGATAACATATCTATGTACCGACCCCAAAGGCATTTGTCTTCTTTATACAGATCATTGGGTATTCTGTCTGGACCTGGAGCATGCCCTGGTTCACATGAAGAGATTGCCACATGGGTTTCTACTGTGGAAAAGATCAGGGGCTCAAAATTCCCACTCAACCCCTCCTCTGGTGACTCACCCATCTCACCACTACCGTCACTCTCATTGGCATAGAGAGACCCAAAGTAGGCTGCCCATTCATCGGGCTGTATGTTGTATTCCAACTCTGATTTTTCTCCCTTGAGCCAATAAGTTGCCTCTCTCCAAAAGGATCTTTGATCTTTACCAATTAGTGATGTATGTAAAGCTAGCCATAGTGAGCTCTCCCACTCTTTTTTGGCACTTTCAATGGCCCGCCTGTACTTGGCTCCAGCAGTCACAATTTCAGGATGAACCTTACATTTTATAGCACAGAAAAGGTCCCTCTTTGACCTACTGCAGTCCTGATTAAACCATGTACTTTTAGACTTGTCCCTAATACCAGTGCAATGGACATTGCTTCCCCTTGTTTTGCCAGGCCGGCTAAGCAGTTCCCTAGCCTCTTTGAAAAAGTGCTTGTGGCATAGATTTAAACTCTTAATGGCATCTTTACTAGGGATTTTAGTTAAGGACTCTATTAGATTTATGGTTTTTGTTTTTACAAGATCCAGCGCCTCCGTGTGCTTCTCTACCCAGCCCCACTTGACTGATCGCTGATTATTTGAGGGTGAGAGCACTCCCAGGTCAGGATGTCCATTTAAGGTTGGCTGTGCAGTACATGGGATACTTAGTGAAAGTTCAAGTGGGTTATGATTGCGATTGTGTCTGTTTATCACGATCATGTCATCTAATACAGGCCATAGGTTGAAGTTGAAGTTGAAAAGATTTATAAAGCGCACTAACACCATGCGGTTTCTTGGCGCTACGCAGTGACAGAGGCTTAGGGTAGACCGGGAGACACCTACAAAGGATAAGCTAGGGAGAAGAGGTGGGTTTTAAGAGCTGTACGAAAGACCATATAGGTGGGGGCGGACCTGATGGTAAAGGGGAGCGAGTTCCAGAAGTGCGGGGCAAGAGTAGAGAACCTCGTGCCTCCAAATTTTTTCCTCCGAAAACGAGGAACGTTCAGTAGGATCTGCGTGGAGGAGCGGAGGCTTCTGCTGGGAACGTAGGCGCAAATCAGCATGTTGATAAAAGCTGGAGCAGTGCCAGCTAAGGCCATGAAGATCAGGCAGCCCATCTGAAAGAGAGATCGCTGAGAGATTTAGGTTGGAGGTGATTAAACAATAATCTATTTGACTTGTATGATTAGGTCTAGGGCACTGTTGGGGTCTGACCTAGTTCTCCCATTTGTTGCTCGAAGGTCATGCTGGAGTGTTAGTGCAAACAGCTGACCACCTCTCTTCGTCTATTTAACCTTTGGTAAGCTTAAGGGGAAATAGACCAATCCCTGTCCCAATCCTCTTTCAAGTCTGGGGCAACTACAGCTAAAGGCTCGAAAGTACAGTTGAAATCGCCAGCAACTATTGCTGGGGTGTTATCCAAGTACTTGGTGAAGGCAGCGTCCAGCATACGAAGGGTCAGCGTTTCTTCCCCAGCAGAGTCCACTCTATTATAAACATTAAAACATTTCCCCTTCCAACCACTAGGCAGGAACAGTTCGAAAGCCAAGATATCCTGGGAGTCCACATGGAGGAGCTTGATTTTATTCCCTACAGCATTCTTTATCCAGACCACCAAACCTCCCGCCGGACGGCCCCGTTTTCCTCCTAGTGGCATCAATGGCAAAGGTTGAGAAGCCAGATCTATGGGGGATAGATTTACTCCAAGTTTCCTGCATCAGAATTATGTCAAAAGAGTCTATAAAAATGCACCATTCAGGATCCAATAATTGTTTGGAGATCCCAGGGCCCTGTTACAGTAGAGTGCATATTCTGAGAGTTGTCATACATTTCAGTTGCAGCTTCAGACATGGGACAAGGTTTTGTGATTAGTGGTAGGTTTCTTCCTAACAGAGGGTTGGCTAGGGGTAGAAGAAGGACTGGTCTGGGATCAGGTAACAAACCACCCTCATGTTTCAGTCATTGGTGACTACTTTTAGGCCAGTCTCAGCCAGTGCTTTGGTCTGCCCTCGGGGGTCTATACAAAGTCACTCCTTCTTCTTGTGGGAGTTTGTACCTGATCTGGATAGTAGTGTTGGCGGGGGGAAAGGTACGAGAATCAATTGCCAAAAGCCCAGATACCATTGCTTCATCAAAAAAAACCTTACTAAAATGGTGTCTTTTCTGCCAGCATGTCTAATGTCATCCCTTATAATTGAGTAGCAATGGCGGACTGACCTACACCTACGGCGACTACAACGCATCCAAAACGCCTCCGCCCGACTGATCGTCAACGTCCCCCGCCGCAGCCACATCACCCCCCACCTGAGAGACCTACACTGGCTCCCCGTCAATAAGAGGATCAGCTTCAAGCTCCTCACCCACGCACACAAAGCACTCCACAACGCCGGACCAGCCTACCTTAACAGCAGACTCAGCTTCTACACCCCCAACCACCAGCTCCGCTCCGCCAGCCTCGCCCTCGTCGCTGTCCCCCACATCCAACGAATGACCTCCGGCAGCAGATCCTTCTCCTACCTCGCCACCAACACCTAGAACACACTCCCTACCCTCATACGGCAGACCCAAGACCTACTCGCCTTCAGAAGACTCCTCAAGACCTGGCTCTTCGAGCAGTAGCAGCACCACCCCTCCCCTCAGCGCCTTGAGACCCTCACGGGTAAGTAGCGCGCTCTACAAGTACTCTGATTGATTGATTGATTGATTGACCTAAACCTATGTATAACGTTATGTTTTAGAGAATCACGGTCTTCATTCCCCTATTAGAGAGTTTTGAAACATTTGTAAGAAAGACTGTATCAGAGCTGCTTTTACCCTCCAGCCTTCTGTACGCACCGTCCCTTACTATCCCTGTCCCATGAACTGCTTCATAGCTTGGCCTGTCTGTGTATCCTTCATCCAGAATCACCTCCCCTTTGTCGGAGTGCCCAGATTTTGACGCCCCGAGGTTTGCTCCCTTATATGTATATTTTGTTACTCTTCGGTCCCTAGGGCTATAAAGAGGTGTCTCCACAAGTTTTTGAGATTGGTAAAAAGTTTGTAACGAAGGGGCTCTAGACTGTGTTTCAGCCGGCCTGTGCTGGGATTGCATCGAGCCACTGTCTTTAGTTAAGGGTGATATTAATCTAAAAATTTTAGGGGGTCCATAGCTAGCATAGTTTCCATCCCCACTGTTATTCCTCTGGTTAAGAATCCCAACTTCCCTTCTAAGCGCAACCACCTCTTCCTTCAGTGACTCAATCAAGGTGCTTAATACGACTAATTCGTTGGAATGACCACTTCTGATCTCACTGGGATTAGGCTCTCTTACCCTGCCACCATTAGTTGTTAAAGCATCAAACTTATTATGGCTCTCAACCTGGACAACATAAGGGAGAGAGGCAGCCCACAAATATCCTCTTGACACTCCTTTGCGGTTGAATCAAGCTCCTTCCCCATATCCTTAACCAAACCCTTTCTCTTTCCTTTCAGATTGGATTTAAACATACATGGGATTGTTTTAACCGAGTTTGGTTTATGTATTAAAGTTTGGGTGGTAGGGGGCAAGGATGAGCCAGGAGACTCAGCTCCAGGTTCGACAGTGAGCTCTCTACTTGTAACAGGGTTAACCAAGTTTTCTACAACGGAAGAGGAATTTAGTATGGGTTCGGCTATCTCCTGGCACTCTGAAAGGACCGAATCGTTACTATCCATAGTTTCGTGACAAATTGCGCCAAGCGTTTTTTTCTTCTTCTTAGCATTGTCATGGCCTGCGGCCATCTCATGATGTTTCCTTTTACCCATCTGCCCTGATGATCCAAAGCAATATTAATTATGCTACTTAGCAATACTTAAGAGTATAACAAAAAGTAACATTTAAGAAGGACTGCCAAACTGGGACCCCCCCCAATACCTGCCCCACACGACAGTAGTATGCAACTTTTAGAGTGAAGAAATTAGAGAAGAGCAGTTCCTGAAAGTAATCCCGACTCCAGGCCTCAATTATAAACCCAGTACCGTGGGTCCATATGATAGTCCAAAAGTCGTTGGAAACAAGGATAGCAACCAGAAGGGGGATGGCCCTGCTCTGCCTCTTCCTGGCAATGACGGGCAATGACGGGCAAGGACAGGCGCCGCTCACGCACGTCCCGCACCGCGTGTGTTGGTGCTCTTTAGAGTGTGAGGCTGCTGCTCTGCTCCTCCCTCCTGGGAGAGCAGTGGAATATGGGCTTTGGAGTCCTCAAACTGGCTACAACGATGGATTCTTCCCACGTCGCGGGTGTTGGTGCACGCTTTAGATCGTGAGGCTGCTGCTCTGCTCCTCCCTCCTGGGAGAGCAGTGGATTATGGGCTTTGGAGTCCCGAAACTGGCTGCAACGATGTTAAACATTTTTTTTAACTTTATACAAACCAAGATGACATTATATATAGCTGAACAACCTGATAAAAAAAATTTCAACATAAAATTATGTGGAGTGTATTTATGTTCCATTGAGTAGAGTGTAATTACGTGGTGTGTGATTATGTGGTAATGAGTGGTATAATGTGGAGTGTTTTTATATTGCATTGAGTAGAGTGTAATTATGTGGCATGTTATTACGTGGCACTGAGTGGTATTATGTGGAGTGTATATATGTTGTATTGAGTAGTGTAATTATGTGGTGTGTAATTATGTGGCACTGCATGGCATTATTTGGAGTGTATGTTGCATTGAGTGCAGTGTAATGATGTAGCATATGAATATGTGGCACTGTGTGGTATTATGATGAGTATGTTGCATTCAGTAGAGTGTAATTATGTGGTGTGTAATTATGTGGCACTGAGTGGTATTTGGAGTGTATGTTGCATTGAGTGCTGTGTAATTATGTAGCATATAATTATGTGGCACTGAGTGGTATTATGGGGAGTGTATGTTGTATTCGGTAGAGTGTAATTATGTGGCGTGTAATTATGTGGCACTGAGTGGTATAATTTGGAGTGTATGCTGCATTGAGTGCAGTGTAATTATGTAGCATATAATTATGTGGCACTGAGTGGTATTTTGTGGAGTATGTTGCATTCAGTGGAGTGTAATTATGTGGTGTGTAATTATGTGGCACTGAGTGGTATTTGGAGTGTATGTTGCATTGAGTGCTGTGTAATTATGTAGCATATCATTATATGGCACTGAGTGGTATTGTGTGGAGTGTATGTTGCATTCAGTAGAGTGTAATTATGTGGTGTGTAATTATGTGGCACTGAGTGGTATTATTTGGAGTGTATGTTGCATTGAGTGCAGTGTAATTATGTAGAATATAATTATGTGGCACTGAGTGGTATTGTGTGGAATATGTTGCATTCAGTAGAGTGTAATTATGTGGTGTGTAATTATGTGGCACTGAGTGGTATTATTTGGAGTGTATGTTGCATTGAGTGCTGTGTAATTATGTAGCATATAATGATGTGGCACTGAGTGGTATTATGTGGAGTGCATTTATGTTGTATTCAGTAGAGTGTAATTATGTGGCACTGAGTGGTATTATTTGGAGTGTATGTTGCAATGAGTGCAGTTTTATTATGTATCATATAATTATGTGGCACTGGGTGGTATTTGGAGTGTATGTTGCATTGAGTGCAGTGTAATTATGTAGCATATAATTATGTGGTATTATGTGGAGTTTATGTTGCATTGAGTAGTGTGTAAGTATGTGGCATGTCATTTTATGGCACTGAGTGGTATTATGTGGAGTGTATTTATGTTGCATTGAGTAGAGTGTAATTATGTGGCGTCTAATCATGTGGTACTGAGTGGTATTATGAGGAGTGTATGTTGTATTCAGTATAGTGACATTATGTGGCATGTAATTATGTAGCACGGAGTGGTATTATTTGGAGTGTATGTTGCATTGAGTGCAGTGTAATTATGTAGTATATAATTATGTGGCACTGTGTGTTATTATTTGGAGTTTATATATGTTGCATTGAGTAGAGTGTAATTATGTGGCTTGTAATTATGTGGTACTGAGTGGTATTATGGGGAGTGTATGCTGTATTCAGTATAATATAATTATGTGGCGTGTAATTATGTGGCACTGGGTGGTATTATTTGGAGTTTATGTTGCATTGAGTACAGTGTAATTATGTAGCATATAATTACGTAGCACTGAGTGGTATTGTGTGGAGTGTATGTTGCATTCAGTAGAGTGTAATTATGTGGTGTGTAATTATGTGGCACTGAGTGGTATTCGGAGTGTATGTTGCATTGAGTGAAGTGTAATTAAGCAGCATGTAATTATGTGGCACTGAGTGATATTGTGTGGAGTGTATGTTGCATTCATGTGGCGTGTAATTATGTGGCACTGAGTGGTATTGTGTGGAGTATGTTGCATTCAGTAGAGTGTAATTATGTGGTATGTAATTATATGGCACTGATTGGTATTTGGAGTGTATGTTGCTTTGAGTGCAGTGTAATTATGTCATCAAATGTATGTTTGATTGTTAAAGGAATGCAAATCAACAGGAAGGCAAGATAAATGGGATGCTGCGTGAAAAAGTACTTAAAAGGTGTCGGGCAGGCACTGTAAAAGTGTTAATGCTGTTGGTATCTGATGGCAACATAGTTATAAGTAAATAGTAAAAATGCTGCAGCACACATTTTCAGCATGTAACATAATTTTTCACTAAATGTAAGATCAAGATTGTTACGTGGCCGCACTTTAAAAGTAAAGAATAAAAGCAAAGGAGAGTTGAACAGAAAAGCGCACAAGGATCTAATTACATTGGTTTAATTAAGCACTACTGGGTTCAGAGAGGCTAAACAGCCCCTTTAAAAACAGTGTACTTAGGGGCTGGCGAGACTTAAATACACATGTAATGAACAATTTCCCCCCAAAGCTTAACTTATAACCATTGTTGGCCAGGGAACAGGGGCGCTTAGATAAGGAGCTTAACTGCAATGAATGGGGCCGGGTCAGAAAGCACCGGTAGGGGGGGGCTCGACGTTCTGCGGAGTCTAAAGAAGGCCTTATGTCACAGTGGCGCCGCTGGTCTGTACCACCTTACCCAAAGTGCCTAATCTGGTGTATAAATGAAATGCTAGGGGCTCTTGTACACATTTAAATATATTATGCAAAAAAAGAAAGCGGGTACCCTTGAGCAATCGGTGCAAAAAACCAAAAGCTCGTTAGTCTCTTACAGCCTGGCACGGGTACATTTTAAAAGTGTAAGATGTTTCACTGACAACAAAAAGTCAAAAAAGGGAGAAATAGCACCCAATTTTAAACAAATGTATGGATCTGGTACTAATGAGCCAACACAACAAATTAAGGCTTTAGGATTTCAATGAAAACGTGTGTGCCTCAAAAGGAGACTTAAATAAGCATGCAATGAATAATTTCACCACAAAGCAGTTATATGTTGGCCTTAAAAGCATATTTTGTGTTATTGTGCGCACACACGTAGCATAGACTCAAAGGCTGTCGTAAAAGTCAGTGTTCCATTAATGTACAACATCCTCCATGTCACTCAGTAACATTACAAACAAGCAAAATTGCACCAGTGCCAGCGCAACCACCATCTGTTTGCAATTAATGCGACCGGTCGCGATAACTGGAAACAGATGCTGATGCTGATGCGCTCCTCTATCCTGAGAAGCCTAGGCCAAGAACCAGAGAAGGCAGGACATGCACTTTCTTAGAAAGACGCATGCAAAGGCCAATAGCGGGGGGAGCACGAGCGTATGTTAGGAGTTTAAAAGCCCTTACTTAAAGTCTTGCAGGGTAGCGCATGCGCGCTGGATGAGGCGAGACCTAAAAACAGGATCTGGTTCCCTCTAGTGGTATTGTCACTGTAGCTGCATCAACAAGTTAGACCTTCTGCTTTATTATTAAAAAAATCATGTTGTAATATTAGAGTGTGGCCCTTACACGAGGAGCCTGGAGCAAGAATCCCTGGTTGACCTCCCGGGGTAACTGCCCTACCAGCCCCTTTCATGGCCTTCTTAACAGTTTATCCTTCTCAGCATTGAGCAGACACGGGAAAGCATTCCTTTTGAACTCACTGCTTCAGCCCCGAGGCACTTAAGGAGTGAAAGAGCTCATGTGAAGCTGTCATCCCTTCCTGTTGATTGAACTGGAATTATTGGTTTCACCCGGTAGATTTCCTGAGCCACAACAAGAAAGTGCAACTTTTTAAACAAACACAAGAATTGGTATTTATGTCAGATTCACACTTATTATGAGTTATTCTCCTACACATCAAGTAAGTAAGAATTATTGCCGCCATCATTAGAAATTAATACTACACAATCATATCTCTTACCCATCAATAGATGATCAGTCGACTACCTATGCTACAGCTAGCTGATTTACTGCAGTTATTGTAAAATATCTATGCTAAGTCATGCTCAGTTCTGAATACCCTTATGCAACAAGGCGGGAAGGCAGAGGTTTGTCCAGGGAAGACATGGCTTGGCAGTCATGGTTGGACTGTTCCCATGAGGCACAGGGTCAGACTGATTTGAATATGGCTTTGTCTGAACTGGGGTGGTGGAGTGAGCTAAAGAATGTTGATGGATTAAACCCTGATCCGTTGACTAGGGGTGAGTGTTTGATTTGCTCAAGCACTCCGTTCATCATCCCCTTTGGTATCGTTTTGTTCGCCCTAAGTTGGCAGGGTATGCCCAGACGTGGGTCCCTTGCTCACTCTACCTCTGGATTCAAGATAGCCTGGCTGATGAGGATTATGAATCCGAAACCAGTCCCAGGATGCTTGTTTCCGGTCCAGGGAAGACCTGGCTTGGCAGTTCGGGCTGGACTGTTCCCATGAGGCACAGGGTCAGACTGATTTGCATATGGCTATGTCTGAACTGGGGTGGTGGGGTGAGCTAAAGAATGAGGATGGATTAAACCCAGTTCAATTGACTGGGGGTGAGTGTTTGATTTGCTCAAGCACTCCGTCCATCATCCCCTACGGTATCGCAGAGGTTTGTATCTCAGCATTCCTTTAGCGACCGGCACTTTGCTGTACCTCGCCTAAGTTACCCATATCTTTGATACCTTTTTCTTGTATCGGAGTATATTGAGCAAGGAGAGGGTCTGCTCATGCTCAACTCGTAAACTGAAAGATGAACAATACTTCTGTTAAGGTTCCAGGAAGTGCACAGAAGCTGTCCCTAGTGCATCATTTTTTTCTTATCTTTGATGCAGAACTGAGCGAGGCTTTTACAGACTCGCAGCCACCACACAAGAAAGCTACTTCAGAGAGTAGGAAAATGTAATTCTCTGGCTTGATGGCTCAGACTACCGAAAAAAACTTGATAATTGAGCACATATCATTTGAAAAGCTGAAAGGCCCATGTAGGCATTGGACAGGCCTAACTTTTAGGCCTCAAACTACTCTCATGCACTTCAGTGCACTCTATATAAGCAACAGTCAAGCAAGGACCATGCTGCACCTACCTAACTATATACCTTTAATAAAAGCTGTGCCATACATGTCATTGATGCCCCCAGCTGCCTCACAATCACTTGCTCTCCCATCCCGGCTGTATTAGCAATCAGATAATAATTTACTACATTGATTATACCCCAAGTTGACACCTTTCAGTGTCCTCAATCCGATAAAGATCCAAAGAAGCTAACTTGGAAACCTTAATTGTTATACTGTTAATTTTCTTCCAGGCTGGCCTGTGAGGACCCCAGTGACTGTCTCCTCCTGTGATGAAGGAGATGATCGCTAAGTGGATGATGTGCTTTATAAGTAATAACAACTGTTTGAGCAGGGGTGCGTGACCAAGTTGGCGGCTAAGACAGATATCTTGAACAAGGCTCTGTGCTAGTTGCTGCTATCCCGAGACCCCCTGGGTCCCTGGGGCCACATCGGCACTGTTGGGGGCACCTGACTGGCCTGCCCACCCCAGCTAAATGCGTGTATGTAGCTGTTGATCAGCAGTGAGTTGTTTGGAGCCCACCGGGCTGACTCCCTCACAAAGCCACAAGGGCTTACGCCGCGTCACGCCCCTATATCTCCTTTGGCCCCTGCTAGTGAGACAGCTGATAGAGGGGCCTCTTCACCCTCAATTTCTTTTTTTTAACAGTTGAGGTCTAGATCAAATAAAATTTTTACTGAGATCACCCTCATTTACTGTGGGGACCTAAACTGGTTGCCTGTCTGTGTCCCATCAGCCGGCCAAAGAAGGACCCGTGCGAGAAACGCGCTTGGACCGCATTGAGCCGCTGCAATCGCCAAGGGGCCTACTAATAAGGAGACGGGACTCAGCATTGTGTGCTCACCCTGGCTGCCCCCGACGTCCATTGTGGAAGCATGTCCGGGTCCTGGGGCTCCGCAGTAGTGACAACGCGCTGGAGGTGCGGCCTGGGCCTGGTTAATATCTGCATCCAACCATGATGGAACTGAGGTAGGTGTCCGCAACGAGACAGCTTACACTGCGTTGGACATTCCTTTGATCACTTTTGGGCCGCAAACTTGTGAGATGTTCGGGCTTGTGTTGGGCCGGGGTTGTAGATGCCTCAGTGCCACAAGTTGAGGCCTAGGGTTCTGATCAGGCAATAACGACACACACACTCCGTTACTCATGTGAGGGCCAAGACCTCGAGCAGTCATGCGCCCGTTTATTTATCCCCTTCGGGTGAGCCCGCACTCCATGGTGATGCAGGGTGCAACATAGTATAGTGCGGGCCGGGTGGCTCCTGCACTAAATCCAACCTTTTCTTTAGCTGCTCACTGTCCTTTTGTTCTGTGATGCATCTCACAGAGTGCAGCACACAAAGTCTCGGAGCCTTTAGCTCGGGGCAGGGCTTGTCCAAAGACCATATGTCTGGCTCCGGGAGCTGGAACTTGGCCCTGCCCTGACGGGGCTGTCGGAAAGCGATGTGCCACCCTGGGTTGAGATAGTTGGATCTTCATGAGGGACAGTTCTTCCCATTCTCATTGTCAGGGGTGGATCACCACCCGTTCTTGGGGCAGGCAACGGAGTCATGGCTTCTTCCTCAGCCATGTCCTGCTTGGGGCCTTCTCCCCAGCCTAACTGGGGCCCGCCCACCTTCTTGAACCATGATATGTTCTGTACTAAGGTGCATGAGCCCCTCCTTGCCGAGACCATGGTCCCTTGCACGTCAGTGACTTCCCACACATCGGGCTCATATGGTGTCCGGAACTTCCAACTGGGGTGTCGATCCTTGGCGATCGCACGGTCACCCATGCATTTGCCCATCAGTTGGGCCTTCCATGTCAGGCTCGCCTTCTGATTGTTGGCCTTTCTCCTGGCATGAGTGGCTTTGCAGTCCAGCTTAGCCAGGCACCATGCAGGGTCCGAAGGTATGCTGTCCCGTCGCGCTCGTCAGAATAGTATGTATGATGGAGCACAGCAGGTGGTGCAGTGTGGGGTCTGTTGGTAGGTGTTCAAGAAACATTGGAGGCATTCTTCCCTGTCCTCTCCTCTTTCCATGCCAATCCTCAGAGCCTAATTGAGGGTCCTCATGAAGCGCTTCACTTCACCGTTGGCCTGTGGCCACTGGGGAGTGATCTTGCGGGGCCGGATGGCATGGACCGCCAGATAGTCTTGGAACTCTTTTCCTTGGAAGGGAAGTCCATTGTCAGACCGTATTTCATCAGGGAGGCCCACCATTGCAAAGATCCAGTCAAGAATGAGCTTGACTTGTGGGAAGGCCGTGGACGAGACCACTTCCACAATCTGGAACTTGGAATGAGAGTCTATTAAGACGACAGTGCTGCATCCGTCGGGGAAGCATCCAAAGTCAATGCTGACTTGTGATCATGGCTCATGGCTTGGTTCTTCAGGACGAATGGGATGAGGCTCAGGGTCACTGCCAGTAATTGCAAGGGAGTGGCATGCTTGAATTTTGTTGTCGACCATGGCATCTATTCTGGGGAACCACACTATCGTCTTGGCCATCCCTTGGTGCCCCACGTGTGAGGAATTGACCTCTTGCTGCTGTAGGCTCCTTGGGACTACAATGGTGAGACCTCTTAACACCACCCCATGGGGGCATTCACTGAGTTCGCTACGGGCTCTCCTCAGCTCCTGTCTTGTCGCTTGGACCCCCATGTTCAACGTCCGGGCACCATCAAGGAAATGTTGCCACCTCTGGTCGGCTAGCGCCTCCTTGCCTTTTTCCAGATTATCATCCAGTGTTGTTGCAGCTCCTATTTCCTCCAGGGTCAGTCCTTTGGGGCAGGTTTCTTGTGTTATCATTTGCACAAGTTATTCGGTGTCTTCTTCATCTGCAGACTGTACCAAGGGTTCCAATGTGACGTGACAGGATGTCGGCTGCGTTGTTGGCCCCTGGCGGGAACACCACTTCAAAACGATACGCTTGAAGCTGCACCGCCATTTCTCAATCCTTGGTGGAGCTAGCCATGTCGTTCCTGCGAACAGGGGGTTCAGTAGTTTGTGATCCATCACCAATCTGAAGTCACGCCCATAGAGACACAAATGGAAGTGTTGGCAAGCCCACTTGATGGCAAGGGCCACCCTCTCTATCTGTGTGTATCTTGTCTCCGTCTCCGACAGTGCTCTGCTGGTGTAAGCCACAGGGACCCAATTCTTTGCTGGATGTTTCTTGTAGGAGGACAGCAGCTAGCCCAATGGGGCTGGCATTGATGACCACTTCAGTGCGGCGTCCTATGTGGAAGTACACCATCACAGTCTTGTCCATTAAAGCCTCTTTGATGGCTTGAAATTACATATTGGCCGCACTGGTCCAGTTCCATGGCACTCCATTCTTTGTGAGGGCTCGTGGGGGCTCCGACAGGGATGCCAGGTTTGGGATGAACCGGCTGCAGTACGTGGCCATTCCCAGAAAACTGCGTACTTCAGTTGGCGAGGTGGGCACTGGCGATGAGCGGATGGCAATGGCTTTCTTCGAGTTGATGTGTAGCCCTACATGGGAGAAGATGTAGCCAAAGAAGTCAACTGATTCCTGATAGAAGGATCATTTTGACTTGTTGAGAGTAAGGCTGCTGCCTGCAAGGTGTTGGAGCTTGCTCCGCAGGTGCATGTGGTGTTCCTTGAGGGTTCCTGAGAAGACAGGGATGTCGTCACTGAGGTTGATAACACCTCGGAGTCCTGAGAGAGTTTCGTGGATGGCATTCTGGACGACCTCAGCAGCTAACGACACCCCGAAACTTAGCCGTTTATTTCTCCTCAGCCCTACATGCGTGGAGAAGGTGGTTATGTATCTGCTCTCCGGGGCGAGTTCAGGCTGGTGGTATCCAGCATTCAAGTCGAGCTTGGAGAACCATTTTTCACCATTGAGCACTATGTCATCCATCCTGGGCATCAGATGACGCTCTCTCTTCACCGCCTGATTGGGGAGGCACATCTCGCGTACAGCCTGATAGCCCTCAGCTGCTTTGGGGGCAACATCTAGAGGAGATACCCACGGGGTGGGGCCAGAGACCTTCTCTATGACCCCCAGTTGTTCCAGCTTCGTAGCTCCTCCTCAACCTGTGGGCGTAGGTGAAAAGGCACATGTCGATGCCTCAGTGCAGTCGGCCGGACCGGTGAGTCGATGTGTAACTTGAATTGTTTGCCTCTGAGTCATCCGAGGCACTTGAACAGCATGGGGAACTCACGCAGGATGGAGTCCGCATGGGAGTCATGGACTTGGTTGGCGTAAAAGACCAGCTCAAGGTCTTCTGCCGTGTGACAGCTGAGGAGGGTACCTCTCTTCCCTTTGGTGACATGAAACTTTGCAGGGATGCAGTGCCCTTAACTGGCTACTTCCAACTCGATCGTCCCTCTCACAGGAAGTGGCTTTGTCCCACCATACATGTAGATATTCACCTTAGAGGGCAAAAGGGAAGGCCGGGAAAAGGTGTTCATACTGCTCACTGTCCATGACATTGACAGATACTCCAGTGTCAATGAGCGCCTCTACAGTGGGGCCTGCTATGAGAATTGACCACATGGGAGGTGGTCTGCAGCGCTGGTCCACACAGCTGACAAACGATACCAGGAATACGTCTTCATCGTCTACTCCCATGCCGAAACCCAGACCTGGCGGGGTGGCGTCTTCCTGCCACAGGGTGTCGTCCATGGATAGCTGTCTGATGGCGGCTGACATCCCATTCTGGCCAGTGGCAGACGCTCTCGACCTTCCACTCGTGCACACCTTCGCAAAGTAGTTAAATTGTCTCATCAGGAGCATGTCTTCCCTTTTGCATAGCAGGGGCTTGTCGGAGGGTGCTCAATGCTGCAGTTATCACAGGGCCCCTTCGCAGGCACCTTCGGGTTTGTGTGCGGTGCCATTGGCCACCTCTGAATGGCGTCTCCCCTCTCTTCCTTGATAGGTGGTGATCGAGGCGATCCAAACGTGGCCGGATGCCTGTTTAGAACTGCTTCCATTTTGTCTGCCCGTGCATTTGAGCATTCATGCGACCTTGCCAGTACCAATATTTCGTCAAGTGACATCGGTTGCTGGATGCGGTGGAGGCACAGATAAGACCCGCCTTGTCGCCAAAGTGGTGAGCCGGGGTGGTAGATGCCCCTTTGCCACGAGGTGAGGCCTAGGGTTCTGATCAGGCAATAACGACACACACACTCCGTTACTCATGTGAGGGCCAAGATCTCGAGCGGCCATGCGCCTGTTTATTCATCCCCTTCGGGCGAGAGCGCCTTCCAGGGTGATACAGGGTGCAACATAGTATAGTGCAGGCCGGGTGGCTCTCCCACTACAGGGCCCATGCATGATTGAGGCTGTATTCAGTCAGTGGTGGTCCCCTGCGGAACCCTTGCACTCCTAATTTGAAGGCCTCCTGTAAGTGCTTTGTGAGTTGGGGGCTCCTCAGCGACAATGGATGAATCACCCGCTGTGGCTCACCTTGAGGCTCTTTGATGTTATTGATTAGTGGAGGGCCCCCCCCCCCCCATTCCCTTGCTGTGACTCCCCTACACTGCGACCTGCTGAGGCCCTGTTTACTGAATTGTGTAGCTACCTTTCCAGACCCTGGTAGGACTGCCCCGTGGACACTTGGCTTTTGCCGGATGATTAAAAGGACGGCACGCTCAGGGAGATCGTAGTCCTCCAGACTGGAGGCACCCGTGTGGATTGTGAACGGATTTTTGAGTGGGGTTTTCTTTTTGCAAGTGCTCATTTGGCCCCACATCTTGTGGGTTGGTGGTTTGGGCCTGAGGCAGAGGTCCCTCTACTCGGTCCTGTAGGGAACTTGGTGTCTCCTTCGCATGCTGGTGACACCTCTTTGTTATGGTACACTCACTGAATCTGGTGCCTTGAAGGCTCAAACACAATTTGCTGGCCCTGTGGGAGGGTGAACCGATCTCCTGCTCTACAACCGGCCCTGTCAGAACAATACCAGGGTCTTTTCAAATTGTCTGATCATGGTGAAGCCCAAGACAAGACTCCCACCCTGACAGGTGGGCAGTGTCTGGTTCCTGATGCTGAGGGGGGTTGAGCATTACGTCATCTTTAGGCCACTCTGGACCGGCATTCCACCCAATTCAAATGTATTTTATAAGCCATACTGGGTACCAAGACTGCGCTTGAATCTAAGATTGACTCAGTGTTCCGAGATGTCTGATTGTTTCTCACAGACCACTACAAGTTGGCTAAGTGAGTGGATGTCACTGAATCCGCCAAGTATACATGCCACAGTGCGAGACCTGCAGTCCCAGGTACAAGAGATGAAGGCTGACATCATATCCCTGCAGTGCTGAGAGGACCGCTCTAGGCGCAACAATGTGCAATTTGTATGCTTTCTGAAACACGCTAAGGAACACAGGGGCATATTATCAAGGTAGGCGAAAATAAATTATTGCCGCTTTTGCGGCCATTTTCGGTCGCAAAGCGGCGATAATTTAATCGCCCTATTAGCAAGCTGTCGCTAACATCAGTTACCGACAGCTTTTAGGTGATAGCGAGCGGTTTGGGGCCCGCTTTGTATGTCAGCAATATTTATTGCTAATGACATGCAAAGTGGGTGTACCCAACCAGTTAGCGACTGAAAGCAGTCGCTAACGTCGCTCTCGCCTATTAGCAAGGCAGGCGTAGTGATAAAAAAATTCACGCTAAGCACGAATATCGCTAAAAACGAACGCCTGCTCAGACCAGTTCTTAGCCATTATATCCAATGGGAGGTGGATATTCTGGCTGAGGCCCTATTGGCGATGATGCGTGAATTTCGCTGGTTTTCCAGCGATATTCACGCATTTCGCCGCTATCGCCGGTTATTTTATCGCATTGGAGATAAACGTTGCTAATAGCACGTTATCTCTGCGATGCTTGGCGATAAAAAAATGTCGCTAAACTTCTTTAGCGATAAATATCGCTAGTTGTTGATAATATGCCCCACAATGTGGAACTTTTCCTTGAGCAGTAGTTGCACGAGACAGTGCTGGCCTGATAGGTTCCGAGATCTTTCTCCATATAACGGTTAGGCCCCCCACAGCCGGGGGCATGTCCACGCCTGGTGATTTGCTGACAACTCAATTTTAGAGACAGGGATCTGTTCCTCCAGCTCCTTCGTACTAAGGGTTCCTGGCACTTTGCAACTCTGAAATCTTTGCCTAGCTGGACTATACCAATGATGTACAATGCCACTGCTCCTCCTACATAGAGGTGAAGGCTCAGCAGTGCACCTCAGGATATGCCTACGCCTTAATGTTTCAAGTCATGGATGGTGAGTAAAACCCACTTCTTCTCAACCCCAGAGGACACATGGATGAGGCTCCACGCTAAAGGCTTGGTTAATGAAAATGTCACCCGACCCAAGATCCTGGGGACTGGCTCGCACTGCCGCGGCCGAGACGCAGACGTTGCAGACTCCGCTCCACCCCAATCTCGGAACAGGCGGCCCGTGAATGGGCACAGGTGGTTTAAGGAGTTCTACACCATCTACATAACCCCTTTGAGGCCTTGAGATCCAAGAATGCCACTAAAACTGCCTCATACTCTGATGATATTATGGTCTCTACTGGCGATGATGTCTGGGGCTTATCAGTGACTCCTCGCATGGCTGATGACTTATGGTTTGCTTCTGTTGTTTCTTCCTGTATCATCATCCGGGTGGGCTCTGATTGATTACTGGAAGTGGTGAGGATGAGCCAGTGTGAATCAAAGGGACTTGGGTATATACCACCAGTTACTGGGTAATTTGCTTCTTAACATCCATGCTTCAGTTTACCATAATGGACTTGTGGACATTGTTGCTTTAAATGTTGCTTTGCTTGGATGCTTTTTTGCAGGGGAACATCCTTTACAACGCAACTTTTACCACGCAGTGCCTTTACGACGCAACTATTACAATGCATGTCATTACAACGCATTGCGCTGGGGGGGCGCTCTAGGATAGGGAATAGATTTAATTTACTATCCAACACCTTCCCTACTATCCACGGGGACTGGAGTTGGAATAGTAAATTAAACTATTCAGGTTTTTTCAGGTTTTTAATGTCTTTATTTCGATAATAAAATCATAAAAGACACATTTAAAAAAAACAAGTACGAAATATTTCGACCATAATACAGTAAGTTGAAAGTTAAAACATTAAACATGTTATTACACTTAAGTCACAGTTAAAACAAATTATTAAACCATCAAAATATGCAAAGACATAATTACATCTAAACCTAAAAAATAAACTAAGCTAACACATTTCAAAGTGCCGGATTAGTGAACTCTAGCCTAAAGCAGTTTAGTGAGAGTTCCTTCTTGCCCTTATTGCCCACGCCCAGCCCAAAAATTTAGCCAAGCATACCACAACGGTTTCCGAGGTATTAGTTTTCAAGACCCATATTGCTTCTGAAGACCTTTTACAGGATAGGCGCTGAAACAGGGGTTTTAGCCATGTAGTGCGAGGTTCTAAATACTGCGGGCAAACAAACAATAGGTGACCCTCTGTTTCCTTTTGACCCGGGCACCAGCAACAAGAACTTGAGGATGTTTTCCCCCAAGATGAAGTGAATGAATTCAGCGGTAGGGCTCCTACTCGAAACTGATGATATAGTTTCTTGTCCAGTGATCGAGTGATGATATCCCAGTAGGTCTCCCGGGAAGAGTCCTGCTTGAAGCATAGGAATCATCCTGTTAGACTACCAGCACTGGAAGCAATTACCAAGGATTGACGCCTTGAGGCCCAAAATAATTCTTTGAACTCTTTTTTAGAGGGGAAAGTGTTGATACTAGGAGATACCCACAGATCATTTAGCCCCATATCTTGTAAACTCTTTTTCACTGATTGAAGCCATGGGATTCTATCTGAACCCCCCATCGCCCTCACATCTGCTAGCTCTTTTGCAAATAGTGTAAGATCCGACGAGGTCCACAAACGCCTCCAAAGAGCCACTACTCTGAATTTTGCCATATCGTTAATGGGGAGGCTTCCCATGTCATGGCAGAGAGGTATCGAGGGAGAGGATTGTGGTAACCCTACCAGGTTCCGGAGGAATTTACACTGGATTTTGTAGAGGCTTGACAAATCCATGAATCCCCATAAATCAGCCCCATAAAGTATAGCAGCATTTATTTTAGAATCATAAATTTTCATGGCAGGGATGACCCGTTTAGTTATTGATCTCTTCTGCTCACGCAAAAGGCAACCCGTCAGTTGGGCAAATTTTAGCTGTTGGGCCGCAATTTGCTCTTTCCATGACAAACGGCGATCCAAGGTGACCCCCAGGTAAGTCATGGTTTCAACCTGTTCTAGGTTAACCCCACTCATTTTTACGTTGCTACGTAGAAGGTTATTCCTGGTTAAAACCATGAACTTGGTTTTACTCACGTTTATTTGGAGGTCATTATTTGCACAAAACTCCTCAAAACGGTTCAATGCCCGCTGTAGGCCTGACCGTGTCTTAGATAGGAGTAAGGTGTCATCCGCGAAGATGAGCATGGGGAATTTGGTCCCTGCCAGAGATGGGGCATCAGTGTGGGTATCAGAGAAAAATTTTACTACCTGATCTATAAAGAGCAGGAAAAGAGTGGGCGCGAGGACACAGCCCTGGCGAACTCCACGGCTTACCGGGAATGAATCTGTATGTTGTCCTTGTCCTCCCCACCTTACCCTTGCAAAATTCTCTTCGTGCATTCTAATGATTAACTCTAGTAGTTCGACCGGTAACCCTAAGTCCCTCAGTACCTGCCACAATTTACCTCTAGGTACCAGATCGAAGGCTGATTTTAGGTCAATGAATGCGGCAAAAATGGTGCCACCGCCGAGCATAACCACCTTCCAGAAAATCATACAAAATCGAAACACCTGGTCGATGGTGCTCGTCCCAGATCTAAAACCTGCCTGCATTGGAGACAGTATATTTTCTGAGTCCATCCACCCCTGCACTCTGGCCAGGATCATGCGGGCAAAAACTTTTTGGAGACAGTCAATTAAACTAATCGGGCGATAATTGCCCGGATTAGACCTGTCTCCTTTTTTATATATAGGGATGATCTCAGCCCCCTTCCAAGTTTTAGGGATGCATGCACCCTTTGCCAATGCGTTGGCTATGTTAGTTATGTATGGCACCCAGAGATCTGCGTTTGATTTAAACAAATCCGCTGGTATTTGATCCAACCCTGGGGCTTTCCCCCGCTGAGTCAAGCCAAGGGCAGACTCTGTCTCAGTGATAGTAAAGGTCAGAGTTTCTCCACAAGTGGGTGTTGCATGCAGCTTGTTTAGTGTGGGGAGGAGATCAGTGCCCACCATGCGAAATTGGGACGAATAGTGTGTTATCCAGGCTTCTGGTGACACATGATTGGTTGGGGTACGGGAATCAACATCCTTCCCCCATTTAACTATATCCCAAAATCTTGCTTGATTGTTGGACTTAGTGGCATCCAACAGGTCGGCCCAGTAACCATCCTCCCACGTCCTTTTAGCCTGCCACTGAACTCTTTTATACTTTTTCCTGGCCTCCTTTACATCACACATATTCCTAGATTTAACTTTATCTACTAGGTTACTGTGTGCCACCCTGCATTCCTTATTGTACCACTTTGCCCGAGTGGCGAGTGGTCGGCCAGCTCCATTCTGACAGGGTTTCGAGAGAAGTAACTTGAGCTCATCAAAACATAGTTCATGTATATCCAAAATTTTGTTTGGTTCTAAAGTACCCTTCCCAGTGTCATCTGTAAGCATTTTGTTTAGGGCAAGCATAACCACTTTCTCAATATTAGTCTGGATGGATTCATCCCTCGAAATGTTAGACCATTTCAGCCTCCTACGGTCATTTGATAGAGTTACAACCCCTTGCGCCATGGGAACTGGGACTTCTGTTCTTATCAGACCATCCATCCTTAATTTCAATGACAGCGGGTTATGATCGCTTTCTGGGCGAGGGACAACTTCCATGTCGACCATGATTGACCAAAATTCCATTTTGAGAAGAAAATAGTCTATACCACCTTTCCTTAGTCCATTGTCAAAAGTAAAATTGGCACCAAGGTCAGCGGGTGAACGTCCATTTACTGCCCTTAGCCCCCAAGTAAGACATAATGCAGTCCAATTTAGAGCAGCCTCCGTTGCTTTCACGGGTTTACTAGTCAGTAGGTCCGGTATATTCCATGTTACATCCTCCGCGGACCCCCAACTGTCCCCTGCAACGTAGAGCGGCTCTATTTAACTATTCACTATCCAGCACCCCTTAGCGCTATGCGTTGTAACAGCATGCGTTGTAAAAACTGCGATGTAAAGGCATGCGTGGTAAAAGCATGCGTTGTAATGTCATACATCCCAGAGGATGGGCTATTTTCCTTGCTGGAGAGGGGGCAGAGGGTGGTGGTGGGAGGGAATGTTTCTTATGTGTCTGTTTGTTCTGTTGCCTGGGGTGTGTGGTTCCCGCTGTCTGCTGACTTGTTGCTTCATTACGTGTCCTCTTACTGGAGGATCACGGCAGAAGCGGCAATGGAGTTCTCACTGGGAATGCTCATGTGTTGACGGCCCAGCTTGCTACAGTTTGTTTCCTTTGTTGATGTCTCCTTGGCCTCACCTAACACGCACATGGCCCCCAATACAACTTTATGACCTGAAATGTATGGGGTATGGCAGCCCTGGCCTAGCGCTAATGCATTCACACTTATCGTAGGTGCCGACACATTCAGATGGTGTACTTTCAGGAGACACGTTTGACTAAGGCAGAACTCCTTAAATTGCATGTGAAATAGAAGGGACGGGTCTATGGTACCTTGGTGTCAGCTTTTTCCGGGGAGGGGGGGACTTATTTGGATCTCCCCAAGGGTTCTCATTGTTTCTGATGCCCACAAGAACAACTGGATGGCAGGTATGTTGTTGTCAAGGAGAAATTACATGGTAGACCCTTGGCAGCTGTGTATGTCCCCAATGTATGCCATCTGGCCTTTATGGCTGGACTCACTCTGTGCTTGCTGTGCAACCCACACACTCCTACCCTGTGGGGTGGTGACCTCAATTGAGTCCTCAATGTGGGTGTGGAGCGCTCGCTTCCCCCCTCCCCCTTGCTGGAGCAGCCTGCTGCAGAGCTACTGCCCACTTAGGTGACTGGCTGACCCATTTGGAGTGTGCAATGTGTTATATCTCCAGCATCTGTATAAGTGTGACTACTTCCTGTACACAGCATACATACCACAATAGATTAGTTAATTTGCAGCCCTCCTTGTCTCCATAATCCCGCATATGGAATATTTTGCGTGTACAATTTCTGACCGCTGCCCACTTCTGCTCTCTCTGTGCTGGGCTGTACCTGCCCCAGAAATCTGACCTGGTGGTTACAGGCAGACTCCCTCCTTGATCCCCTGTCTTGGGAGGGGATTGGCTGAGTGCCTGTCAGACTTCTTTGAGGGCGACTGAGGACGTTTACAAGGCTCATATACATGGGCATTGTGTTGCTACCACTTGAGGCATTCGGCAGACGCTGCACAGAGATGTACTGACTAAAATACACTATATGTGTGGCTTGGAATTGGACAAACCGTGGTCCCCTGCTCGGCTTGCTTCATTGTTGCACCTGCGTAGGGAGCACAGGGACATAGGACCATATGTATCAACATACCCTTTTGCGATTTCTTAATAGGGAATATTAAGGAATCGCTATCTAGAAATCGCAAAATGGTATGTATGTAGAAAATTGCTTTTTTTTTTAGCGATTCCTTAAAATTCCTTAATTGCGATTAGCAAATTGCTAATCGCAAGTAAGGAATAATTTCCCATTCATTTCTATGGGCCAGGAGGCCCATAGGAATGAATGTGAAATTATTCTCAATTTGCGATTCGCAATTTGCGAATCGCAAATTGAGAATAATTTCAAGGGTGAAGGGGTGTCCCAAGAACACCCTGCTGCACCCCTGAAAATGACATGTGTGCACATACGGCGCACATACATGCCCTAAGGGCATGTATGAGCGTCACATGGCACCTTTACAAATTGCATGAAGTGCATTTGTAAAAGAAATCGCAAATTACCACCAACTACAAGTTGGTGGTAATTTGCGATTCCTTAAGGGCATTTTAGATTTTTTTTTTGCATCATACATTGCATTTAAGGAATCGCAAAATTTGCGATTCCGTAACTGCAATCGCAAAATAGGGAATGGCAAATTTTGTGATTCCTTATTTTGCACCCAAATTCTTTCATACATACCATTTTGCGAAAATGCGAATTTCGGCGTTTGCGAACCCATTTGGCCTTGATACATATGGCCCATAGAGCGGCAGCGAGGGAGGCTGGACAATAATCATTACCGTGGCAAGATGCATGGAGAAGGCGACCGCGCAGGTAGAATGCTGGAGTGGCTGTTACCCGATGCACCCTCTTGCTCCCCCTTAGGTGCGCTGTGAACAGATGATGGCGTGATCCTAATACACAAGCCGATATTAATGCAGCCTTTGTGAGTTTGCATAGCTCCCTTTACGCGACTGTGCCGGGCCCTTCTAAACGAGCCTAGCGTACCTATCTTTGGAAACTTCCACTCCCCAAGCTGAATGCAGCTCAAATGCCTCGATGCTCCACTTCAATTAGACGAGCTACGTCTGGCCATCTGGCAGATAGCGCACTTCAAAATGCCAGGTACCAATGGCCTCCTGATAGACTATTACTTCACCATTGGCACTATCTTGAAACCCAAGCTGTTGGAAGGTTTACAAGGTGGCCTATGAGGCTATGACACCGGATACCTTCCCGATACTCTTCACGAGGCTCTCATCGTGGTTTGTCTGAAGCCGGAAGTAGCAAGTTCTTGATCCATTAAGCGCTTCATCATCTGAGTAAGAACCTTATAAATTCACAATGCATAACAGTTGTGTAGTAGGTGGCCCTCAGCTAGGACTCTGCCATCTGTAAGGAAAAACAACTCCACCCTCTGCTGCGTGTGTGAGTGAGGCAGAGGGTCCTTCTTTAATGTTAAATACATTGACTGTAAACGGTGATCCAGGAAATATATAATAAACCGCCTCCCTGAGGCTTTCAACAGAAGGAGGCCTTGTGGTCCCGTATGGGCGCTGCATACCTACCAATAGGCCCGACCCCACCCCCTGTCCCAGTAAAGGTTAAGATACGATATCTCACACACGTGGACCCCCTTAAAAGGAACCCTAGCCTCGCCTAGCCGGTGTGAGTGGAAAGTGAAATGTCGCTCTTGACTTCACAGTGATACTAGGAAAAGGCAAACCTTTGCCCTTCTGCGCTTATTACGAGAGAGTAATAACGTTCATCATGTCCAACTCGAATGGACAGCCCAATCTGAGAGAAAATAAAGAAAACGCAGCTCTTTTCGGGCTGGGAGAATGAAGGCAAAAATAGAAAACCATCACCTGAACCTCGTCTGAGCTGGAGGGGAAGCAGCGAAGCGAGCAGTTCCAGACGCGCTTCTCAGCAGAGGCTGACAGGAAAATCTCGGTCACGACCAAAATAAAAGCACCCTACTCTCTAGGCTGAGAGCCGGTCCCAGCAGATACACACCTCTTCCTTCCACCTTAAAAGAGAATGTACCTCTCAACTCACTCGCAGCACACACACTTAGGGGCCCATTACGGTTGCGGGCAGTGGGTACCGCCGGCCCGGCGGTGGCGATCCGCCCGCCAAATATCCCTGGTACTCCCCCCCGCCATATTAGTATGGTGGGGGGCACAGAGGCAGGCGGAAAGACCGTCCGCCGCTTTTCTGCCGGTCGACTTGTCGATCGGGCGGAAAAGGGACACATTAGGGTGGCGGTGTCACCGCCATTCATATTATGATGCATGGGGTTATTGGCCTTTCGCCGCCATGGAAAGGCATGCGGTGTTTGATATTGGGGGCCGGTTGCGGGCCCCCAGGGTGTCGGGGTTGCTATGGTACCCCCCTCATTGCAATGCACTACGTGGCAGGCACCAGTGATGCCTGCCATGTTGTGCAGGGAAACAACCTTTACAACGCAACTTTTACAACGCACTACCATTACAACGAAACTTTTACAATCCAACATCCATTACAACGCAACAATTACAACGCATGACACTACATCGCACACCCCTACAATGCATGTCATTAC
Source organism: Lissotriton helveticus (assembly GCF_964261635.1). Taxonomy (NCBI): domain Eukaryota; kingdom Metazoa; phylum Chordata; class Amphibia; order Caudata; family Salamandridae; genus Lissotriton; species Lissotriton helveticus. The sequence continues at coordinate 649,091,607 of NC_136070.1, forward strand.
AACGCAGTCTTTACAACGCATACCATTACAACGCATAGCTTTACAACACATAGTACCCCTACACTATCCAACACTTACCCTACTGTTGCACCCCCTGGAGTTAGAATAGTAATTTTTACCCCTACACTATCCAACACTTACCCTACTGTTGCACCCCCTGGAGTTAGAATAGTAATTTTTACCCCTACACTATCCAACACTTACCCTACTGTGGCACCCCCTGGAGTTAGAATAGTAATTATTACCCCTACACTATCCAACACTTACCCTACTGTTGCACACCCCTGGAGTTAGAATAGTAATTATTACCCCTACACTATCCAATACTTACCTTACATGTAAAGTAATATTATGCGTTGTAATGGTATGCGTTGTAAAGGTATGCGTTGTAAAGGAATGCGTTGTAAAGGTAGTTTTAAAAAATTCGTTGTAAATGCATGCGTTGTAATGGAATGCGTTGTAATGGATGTTGCGTTGTAAAAAATGCGTTGTAAAGGTAGGCGTTGTAAAAGTATGCGTTGTAACGTCATACATCCGTTGTGCATGGCAATGCTATGCCCAATCCTTTTACATTGCGAGCGGGGCTGCAGCCAGCAGATCCATCCCAATGTAAAAGGGCCAGGATGCGCCCGCCAGTGTGGCGGACGCATCCTAATTTGCATGGCTGGACCGCCGCAACATCGGCGGTCGGTCCGATGCTCAGTTGCGGTGGCGGCCATCGTAATAGGCCCCTAAATGTGCACACAGATGACTGACAGACACACTAACCAATCAGACTCTGAGCGTTCTCCCAACTAACTGAAATTTAGGGGGTAGCAAAGTAATACCACTATCCAATTTTACACCTTTGCAGTCCATTCAATGTTTACATTTTCCTCACACAGTCTGCGGAAATATATATATATATCAGTAGTCATGGGCTGCTAAAGTATTCCAGGCACATTTCCTAAGATATTCAGGACCTTACATTTTAGTAATCTGTACAAAAACCTACCTCCATGGAATCATTGTTAAATTTCCTTACAGCGTAAAGCACAAAACAGCAATATGCTCAGAAATAGTCATTGTATTGCTTTGATATAGAACGTATGGTGCCTGTTCCTGAAGTCAATCTTGGTCCTGAGTCTGTTTACAAGCCTGTTCCTAGAGCCATTCCCGCAGCAAGAATTTGTTGAACTCCAAATCCAACATGTGTAAGTCTAAGAATGAAAAGTGGAAGTGGAAGCACCATTCGATTTCTCAACGCCCTTCCAAATCCCTGTAAGCGCAAGACCGCCCAGAGCCCCTAGGCCTCTCTATTACACCCCCCCCTGCGGAGCCGGATCTGTCTCCGTGCCTTCTGGACTTCCTGGGCACCAGTGCAACTCCTACTCAACTTCAGGAGTTTTACCTAGTGATGTCCCGCATCTTCGAGCAGCCAACTCCCTCTGGAGCGCCTTCAGGCCCCAAGGAGTCCATAGACAATCCGACCGGGTTAAAGATGGTGGACCCTCCCCTGATTCCAGTTGGACCTTCAGATCCACCCCAGATCAGGGCCAACCCTGGTCCCAAGCCCAATTCCAGCTCCAGGACTATTGCTGGAGTTTGATCTATCAGTGCAGCTACTGGTATAACATACGCCGCTTTAAGACCAACTTGTTCATTCCCACTCCTAGGTGGCACTGTATAGAGTCTATCCAATGTTGAGACTGGAGCCAACTGGGCCATTACAACCTTTTGGCTTTGATTCTCTGCCTCTGGTCACTGAATTTGAAGGAGGAGGAGCATGGAGTTTTTTACCCCATTGATGAGATTACCCATGGTTTCCTGGAAGGGAACTGGTATGAGGAGCTGGACAACACTAGTGGGCTAGACACCTCTCCTGACACCAGTTTAGTCAGTCCACCTGGTCCAGCCACATTTTTTTGCGATGGTGATCAGGCAGTTGGCTGACACCCTTCACCTCCAGCTTCCAGTGGTGGAAGTGAAAACCAAGTTATCGACTTAGGTACTTGAAACGAGGCAGACAAGCTCAGAGCCCATGGAACAATCAGAAAACAGTGTAGTAGTCCTTAATATATCACAGATATCAAATCCTTAACTCAGATCCCCTGAGACACATTTTCTTTTAATCTCTTCTTAATTTCACAGAAACATAGTGCTTTCCAACTTCACAGGTCCGTAACCAACATGTGTTTAGTCCAGCGCTACCACCATGACTTTCTCAAAGCTAAAACCCTTAATTAATATTCTCTGTATCGTATTAGGGGTCAAAGTTCATTCTTAAACCAGAGTAGAGATGTGGGTCCTTTTCCAAAAGGACCTAAAACGAGGAATTACCGATGGAACAAGAGAAGAAGCTAGCAGCACTGCCTAGATGACTAAGAATGAGGAATTACCACTGTGACAGGAGCCACAACTGCAGCACCGCCTAGAAGATTTAGATGGAGGAATTACTGCTGGGACAGATAAGCAGCTAGCAGCACTACCGAGCGGACTTAGAATGAGGAATTAGCGGCAGGACCAGCGAAGGAAACTGTCTAGAAGGTGCAGACTGAGGAATTACCGAAGGGACCAGAGTAGAAGCTAGCACCACTGTCTAGCGAAGATATAATGAGGAGTAACCACTGGGACCAAAGAGGCAACTAACAGCACTGCCTAGAGGACAGAGAATGAGGAATTCCCACTGTGACCAGAGACACTGCTGCAGTGCTGCCAAGAGATCATAGAATGAGGAATATCAATGGGACCAGAGTAGCAGCTAGCAGTCGTGTCTAGAGGACTTGGAATGAGTAATTACCACTGGGATCAGAGAAGCAGCTAGCCGCACTGCCTAGATTACTTAGAATGAGGAATTACCAACAGAACCTGAGGAGCAGCTAGAAGCACTGTCAATAAGACTTAGAAGAGAAATTGCTGATGGGATAAGAGAAGCAGCAAACAGCACTGCCTAGAGGACTAAACATTAGGGATTACCACTGGGACAGGAGAAGCAGCTAGTAACACTGCCTAGAGGACTCAGAATGAGGAATTATTGAGGGGACCAGAGTAGCAGCTAGCAGCACTGAGTGAAAGATTTAGAATGAGGAATTACCAACGTGACCAGGGCTGCAGCTAGCAGCACTGTCTAGAGGACTTACAATGAGGACTTACTACTGGGACCAAAGAAGGAGCTAGCAGCACAGCCTAGATGACCTAGAATGAGGAATTACTGATGGAACCAGAGTAGCAGCTAGCAGCATTGTCTAGAGGACTTAGAATGAGGACTCGCCAATAGGAACAGAGAAGCAGACGGCAGCACTGCCTAGAGGACTTACAAAGAGGAATTAGTGACAGGACCAGAGAAGCAGCTAGCTGCACGGCCTAGAAGACTGAGAATGAGGAATTAGCACTGTGACCAGAAACGGAGCTGCAGCACTGCCTAGAGGACTTAGAATGAGGAATTATCAAAGGGACAAGAGAAGAATCTAGCAGCACTGCCTAGAGATCTCAGAATGGGGAATTACCACAGGGACCAGAAAGGCAGCTAGCAGCACTGTCTAGAAGGCTTAGAATGAGGAATTACCAACGGGACCAGAGAAGCAGCTAACCGCAGTATCTAGAGGATTAAGAATGAGTAATTGCCACTGGGACCAGAGAAACAGCTTCAGCACTGTCTAGGGGACTAAAAATGAGGAAATACCACTAGTACCAGAGAAGCAGTTAGCACCACTGCCTAGCGGACTAAGAATGAGGAATTACCACTGCGACCAGAGTAGCAGCTAGCACCATTGTGTAGAGCATTTAGTATGACAAATTACTATATGAGACACGCAAAGCAGGAAGTGGCACTGCCTAGAGGCCTGAGAAGGAGGAATTACCGACAGGATCAACGTAGCAGCACTCTCTAGAGGACTTAGAAGTAGGAATAACCACTGGGGCCAGAGAACCAGCTATCTGTACTGCTTAGATTAGTTAGAATGAGGAATTGCTGATGGGACCAGAGTAGCAGCTAGCAGCCCTGTCTAAATGACTTAGAATGAGGAATTACCACTGAGACCAGAGAATCCGCTAGCAGCCTTGTCTGGAGGACTTAGGAGGAGAATTTACCGACAGGACCAGAGAAGCAGCTAGCAGCACTGCCAAAAGAACTCAGAATAAAGATTTACCACTGGAACCAGAGTAACAGCTGCAGCACTGTCTAGATGACTACAAATTAGGAATTACCACTGAGACCAGAGAAGCAGCTTCAGCACTGCCTAGAGAACTAAAAATGAGGAATTACCACTAGGATCTTAGAAGCAGCTAACAGCACTGTCTAGAGGATTTAGGTGCATATTCTCAAGGAGTTATCGCCGCATTAACGCCACTTTATCATAGCCAAAGTCGTGATAAATGTATCACCCCATTCACAAGCTGGTGCCAACAGCCCATAGAACAAAAATGAAGACACATGGCGGCTGCACTCTGGACAATCTGTAGATCACAGCCTGCAAGACAACAATCATGCTGAGAAGGTGTGTCCTGCGCACATCAAGGGACAGAGAGAGTATGAAGGAGAGAGGGAGACACAGAGAGAGAGAAAGGGAGGGAGAGAGAGAGAGATAGACAGACAGAGAGGGGGAGAGAGAGATAGACTGACAGTGAGGGGGAGAGAGATTGATGGACAGAGAGGGGGAGAGAGAGATAGATGGACAGAGAGGGAGAGAGAGAGAGACAGACGGACAGAGAGGGGAGAGAGAGAGACAGAGTAAAGAAGAGGGGGACAGGGAAAGAGAGTGCCGACACTGCGCACCCAGGCCACACTGCTCACCTGCTGCCACCGGTGTGTCTCCAACCACATGCCGGTATGTAGTGTAGTTCACCAGGTCCCACATCTGAGACAGACCCGTCATCTGAAACAGAGTCCAGATACATGAATGGCACAGTACATACAATTGCACACAACATCATCGCCTGTCCGCCCCTGCACACCCAGGCAGCTGCACCCCAGCCTCTCCCGCCGCCCAGCAGTGCATGCCCGCCCCTGCGCACCCAGGCAGATGCACCCCAGCCCCTCCCGCCACCCAGCGGTGCATGCCCGTTCCTGCGCACCCAGTCCTCACCTTCCACCACCAGCGTGTAGAAAAGAGGGCCCACCACGTGCCACTGCAAGCCACAAGCCCGGGGCCCGCAGACATGGCACCCTCCACTTCATGCAGCCCTGCTTCGCAGGCCACAAGGTCTCACTTTTGATTCTGGGTTTTGATTTTGCCATGGCAGAGTACATACCAGTGCACCCGGCATCATCGCAGGCTGCACACTCGCTCAGCCTCATAGGTGCCACTAAATCTGTGATCCAGGAGGCGACCCCACATGGCGGTAGTCCCCCGCTGTCCGCTGGCTCAGGCCTACACTGCGGTCCAGCAGGGCACACAAAAGCTGAGCAGTCCAGACAGCCGGGACGGGGCATCATCTCAGGCTGCACACCCACTCAGCACTTAAGGTGCCCCTACCTCAGTGCACCGAAAGTCACCGTCCCGTGGTGTGCGTGTGCCGGCCGCAGTGTATCCGGTGCCACCAAATCTGTACCCGAAAAGTCATGGACCCTCTATGATTGGGTATCGTGGTGCGGACGCCATCATGTCACCTCCGGGCAGGTGGAATGTGATGTTGCAGGCCCCTGGGCCCCCATGCCTACATGTACACAACACGGATACACCCTGAGAGAGGTCAGAAATGGCGTAGAACACGTGCGCCCGGCCCTTTTTATTGCCCGGGTACATGTCCTGGGATGCATGTGCTGAATGGGTGTGGTGTGGGTGTCAACCAGCCGTGAGGGAGTGGCTGTGGCATGCTGACAACTAGACCTGTGGTCAGCAGATTACAACAGGGAAGTCCTGGCACATGTAGCGTTGTCGTCGTCCCCTGTGAGCGTAGGCGTACTGGGCTGGCCTGTCGTATGCCAATCCAGCATAAGGGTTTGACAATGACCTTGGGGCTCTGGGCATGGTTCCGTACGGGGCTGGACAAGGAAGTACCAAATGCGTGTGTCGCTGTTGTTGGGTCGGCGCCACACCGACAACATTCGGCAACATGTCACCCTATGACCCAAGTCTAATTACATGAGCCACATGGACGTAAGAGGAATTCACTGACCCTACATTCATCCATACTACCACACTTGATAGACCATAGACACCACACATCTGTGCGAGTCGGAATGTTTAACCCCTTGGACGCTCATGACGAGCTCAGCTCGTCATGGAGTTTCCATTGATTTCAATGGAAATTACATTACCATCCTTGAGATGCCTCAGCAGCCAAGTGGTTAATGCACAATCAGTGGAGTGTTGCATCTCGAGCAGTACAGGGCCATGCAAACCCCACTTTACAATATAGGCCCGTGGAGTGCCAGCCAGAGTCCTTCAGGGAATGACAAGTCCAAAGGAAGAGGAAGTGTTCAGTCCGCAGTCTGATTGCTGTGTCATTGGCGATCACACAGTATATGGCAGTCCATGTCGAGGTCCAAAGTGAGTGTCGCAGGGTGCATCGGGGGACAGTGGAAGGTGATGATGCAGAGGGCAGTAGCAAGCTGAAACCGGCCATTTGGCGGAGATGAATGCTACTGCATCCTTCTTACCACAAAGGCGGTTTCATTCGCATCTTCGTCCTCTGCTGTTCCATGTGCCTCGCGTGTGGGTGGTGCTGGCCTTTCTCCAGCACTGTGTGGCAGTGACACCTCAGGGGGCGTATATGTGGATGTAGTGGTAGCAGCCGCATGCATCAGCACCAGGCCTTGTGGCAGCAATGCCATGAGGATGGTTTTGAGGTCATTGAGGAACCCAGCTACCACGCGCTGATGTGCAGCCATGGCAGCCGCTCTTTCCGCATTGGCCCGCTCCATGGTCTCCATTAACCTCCGCATGTGTCCCAACTCCTGGGTGACATCGCTAGAGCCACTCTGACTGGGCAGTTGTTCTATTCTCTGAGTCAGGGTTCTAGCATTGTCAGCCATGGTCCATTGGAGAGCATGGAGCTGACTGCGGGTGTCCGTTAGGGACTGTGAGTGGTCCCTGATGGGACTTAGACACCCACGTATGGCATCTAGTTTGTCTGCCATGCGGTCAAAGCCCACCCGCACCTGTTCAGTCAGCTGCTCCTGGCATCCCAACACATCTTCTTTTGTAGGGGTCCTGGGAGGCAGCCGTGGTGGTGGGTGCTGCATGCTGTGTGGTCTTTGCAGGGGGTGGGTGTCCTCGTTGCAGCTGGACTGCCCTGCTCCTGGAGCTGGGCAGCAGAGGCTGTCAATGAACTCATGGAGGGCATCAGAGTCGAAGCTGTGGTGGTCCTCTTCGTCATCAGAGAAGAGAGGGTTGGGCTGCTCTGCAGGAAGTGTTGATTGTCCCGCTGCAATGTGAAGGGGAGATGCAGTTTAACAATGTGTTCACATGTAAGTTGTCGCATTGTCCATGTTTACATATAGACTGCATGACTGTGTACATCGTGGCTGTTTGGAAGGAGCTGCCTATTTGATGGGGGACAGTGGACATTTCGACAACAGACGTGTGTGTGTTTGTACTTGTACTTTATCAACTCACATTTTCTTGCAATGCCAATTGTGATTGGCCAGTGTCTAAACCCAGTCGGCACCAGTTGTGTCCTGTGTTCTGTTGTTGACGTGTTGCGGTTTGTGCCACATTGATGTCAGTGTTAATGTGCCCTGCATGTTATGTGTGTGTGCTGCATTTTGGGAGAGTCGCCCCTGCAGCTCTGATTTTGCTGCCCCCTTATCCCTTTCCTGCGGTGCACCTTTGACGTCTGTGCTTATACAGTACTGAGATATTGCATACTTGGTCTCTTGGTGGGAGTTGGGGGCTGGGCCATGGTTTGTCGGCAGATGTGCTCAGCTCAATGGTGCATGTTTGCCATTGTGCCTATCTCCCCCTGTCCCCCCAGTCCCTGGTCGTTACTCACCCTGGTGCAGCTGTGTCCGGTCCTGTTCAGCAGTGTCCGGTCCCCCGACTCCAGCCACCGTCTGCCCACTGATGACTGTGGACACCATTTCCTCCATCTCGTCCAGCTCCTCCTGTGGCGCAGGACTCCCACCTCCAGTCTGCATTGCTGCCTTCCGGTTGTGTGCGAGTTTCAGCTTGCTTTTGCGCTTGACATCATTCCAGCGCTTCTTGACCTCTTCCATTGTCCTCTTCAGCACTCCGACTGCATTCACCTTGTCCACGATGGACTGCCACAGTCCATTTTTGGTTGCCAATGACACAGTGGAGGTGACGAACAGTTGTTGATGGTGTTTTACCACCTCCGTTATCAGGATCCTGTTTTCCTGCGGACTGAACCGCTTCTTCCTACTCTTCTTCTCCTTGGCCTTCCCTGACCCCGAGGTCGGTGGGCGAAGAAATAGATGGAAACATGATGCAGGCCTGCAGCGTCTCCAACAAGGAAACTGTCTGAGGGTCTTTTCCATTGTCCATTTGTATATTGAAATCTCCCATAAAAAGGCAGTTGTTTTTTAACGTCAGGGAGGTGGTGGCTGTATTAAGCGTAGTAATACAATTTCCAAATGCACCAGGAGGTCTGTAAATCAGCATTTGCGAGAGTTTAAGATATTGCCTTTTACTTATGTTTTAAAAACCAATACATAAATAAAAGGCACTGGCATTTTAGCTCAAACTCTCACAACTGCGAGACCTATTGCATTGCAAATGCTTGTTTTTACTTTTGAGTTCGTTTGCGTTTCACTTTTATAGTTATATTTTATTTTTACAAATTATTATAGAATTATTTTAATGTTCCTCTAGTCTATCTCGAACACGCAACATCGAGAGGTAAGGCGGCGGTGAGGGCAGGAAAGCGAGGGAGTGAGTGGAAGGGGACTGTTTAGGGTGGGAGAGCAATAGAGACGAGAGTGAGTAGATCAATGAGAGCGGTGTGGGAGAGAGAGGTGAAGAGACAGTGTGGGCGACAACGGAAGGGACAAAGAGTAATAGACGGAGAGGCACAGAAAGGACCCAGGAGAGGAAGCGAGGGTCACAGGAAAAAGAAAGATAATTGTGGTGTGTGTGCGAAAGAGAGTTGAGAGCGAAGATGCGGGAAGAGGAGAGGGGAACACACACACGTCGAGAGATTGAGGGGTGACAAAGAAAGAGTGCATGAGGGACAGTAAGAGGAAATGTGAGGATGAGAGAGAGTCTAGAGAAAGAGGAGGGGGGAGGAGAAACACGAGAGACGGCCTGCGGCCGTCAAAGTGAAAGTATGGCCGGCGGAGGGCATTGCTGTGGGGAGGGGGAGGAGAAATGCGACACGGCGGGCAGGGGAGGGGGCGGAGCGGGGAGAGCGGCATGAGGGTGTGAAGCAGCAGGGGCCTTTGAAGTGAAGCTAAGCTTCACTTCAAAGGTGTGGGAGGAGTGCTGCTGGTGATTGACTGGCGATTTGATGATGTGCACGCGCATTTTAGGTCAATGCGCTTGCGCATTGAACTAAAAGCGCACGGGCACAGCATCAAATCGCCAGTGGAATCGCCAGTTAGGTAAACTCTCGATAAGCCCCTATATATCTCGCTCCCGCTCAATGCGCATGCGCATTGAGATAGGTCGCTCGACCTAAACAGCTATGATATTATGGGGGAGATCAGGTACAGTGGAAGCCTAAGGACTCTGCGCCCTTGATATTTTCCATCGGGATGGAAGAGCAGTCTAGTTTTTTATTGTAAATTATGGCGACACCGCCCCCCCCACTCGGTCGGTCCCTCCTAAGGATTTCATAACCCGTAGGGATGGCCAAGCGATAGTAGGGTTGGAGGCTTCAGAAAGCCAGGTCTCAGTGAGAAAAAAAAAGATCAGGTTATTTGTCTAAAAGTAGGTCATAAACGTGTGATTCATACTTTTGCATAGAGTGATAATTTAAAAGGGTGGCCTTAATGTCCTCTGTTTTCTCATTGTTTTTACACCTATTGTTGCGTGGGAGGATCTTGAGTGCGAGTTTCCTGTGCTGGAGGAGAGACCAGTTGCACTTATTGCATCGAAAGTCTACCTCCAAGCTCAGATCAGCCCGCTGTACACTGACATAATGTAGTCGCCTAAGGCTGAGCAGTTTTTCCCTATTGTAATAAAGTGGAAGAAACTCACTGGAGGGGAACTGGGCAGCATGGCCGGCGCCGGAGGCTGAAGGGACACTGACGGACGCAGATGGGCTTGCCTTTGGCGTGCCCCCTGTGCTCGTCTGTTTGCATTGGGAATATATAGGCTCATGCCTATGATGCAAACTGGATCGCTAACGCAGCTGAGGAAGCAGAAACTGCGTGGGCAGAAGTGAGGAGCCCGATATTGGCCCCAGCACTCAGCACAATCGGTGTCTCAGCCATTGCGAAACAGGACTGGAGGGAAAGCGAGCTGCGAATCGGAGCAGCAAAGGAGGTGTAGGCAAGCAGAATCAAGTAAAGTGCAAGTGCGAGTAAGTAGGAGAAATTGTTAAAAAGCACAGAGTAATTCAGCCACACATATACAATTTAAAAAGTATTAAAACCTTTTAGCAGGGCAGGAAACAATAAATCTTACCGCCGTCCGTTTAACTGTCCGTTTACATCGAGAATTTATAGGCTAATGCCTATGATGCAAACTGGATCACTAACGCAGCTGAGGAAGCGGAAACGGAGTGGGAAACGTGGGCTAAAATTGGATCATAAATTCGAAGCTGTTCTGAACAGGGGCCCCCAAAATATGTTTGGCCAGGGCCCCCAAAATCCTTAAGATGTCCCTGCTTAGAATGGGAAATTGCCATCGGACCAGAGTAGCAGCAATCAGCACTGTCTAGAGGACTTAGAATGAGGAATTACCACGGAGACCAGGGAAGCAGGAGCCAGTACTGCCTAGAGGACATAGAATGAGGAACTACCACTGGGACAAGAGAAGCAGCAAGTACCACTGCCTAGATCACTTAGAATTAGTAATTACTGACAGCACCAAAGTAGCAGCTAGTACCACTGCCTAGAGACCCAAGAATGAGAAATTACCACTGTGACCGAGAAACAGCTGCAGTACTGCCTAGAGGACTTAGAATGAGGAATTACCACTGGGACCACGGAAGCAGCAAGTACCACTGCCTAGGGGTCTTAGAATGAGGATTTACAGACGGAACCAGTCTCACCTGGAAAATTTAGAATGAGGAATTTCCACTGAGACCAGGGAAGCAAGCACCAGTACTGCCTAGATGACTTAGAATGAGGAATTACCACTGGGACCAGAAAAGCAGCAAGCACCACTGCCTAGGGGTCTTAGAATGGGGAATTACAGACGGGACCAAAGTCTCAGCAAGCAGCACTGTCTATAGGACTTAGAATGAAGAATTACTAACAGGACCAGGGGAGCAGGTAGCAGCACTGTCTGGAAAATTTAGAATGAGGAACTACCAACAGGATCAGAGTCACGGCTTCAGCACTGCCTAGAGGGCTTAAAAAGAGGAATTGCCACTGGTACCCGAGACACAGCTAGTAGTACTGTCTAGAGGTGTTAGAATGGGCGAATTACGGATGAGACCAGAGAAACAGCAAGCAGCACTGCCTAGAGGACTAAGAATGAGGAATTACCATTATGACCAGAGAAACCGCTGCAGTACTTCCCAGAGGACTTAGAATGAGGAATTACAGACGGGACTAGAGTAGCAGCTGGCAGCATTGCCCAGAGGACTTAGAATGAGAAATTACCACTGGGACCAGAGTAGCAGCTAGAAGCACTGTCTAGAGGCCTTAGCATGAGGAATTGCCACTGGGACCAGCGAAGCAGCTCACAGCACTGCCTAGAGGTCTTAGAATGAGGAATTACCAACAGGACCAGAGAAGCAGATAACAACACTACCTAGAGCACTTAGAATGAGGAATTACCGATGGGACCACAGAAGCAGGTAGCGGCACTACCTAGCGGATTACCACTGTGACAAGAGACACAGCCGCAGTGGTGCCAAGAGGACTTAGAATGATGAGTTACCGATGGGACCAGAGTAGCAGCTAGCAGCACTACCTAGCGGACTGAGAAGGAGTAATTACCGACGGGACGAGAGAAGCAGCTAGCAGCACTGTCTAGAGGACTTAGAATGAGGAGTTACTGATGGGACCCGAGAAGCAGCACTGCCTAGAAGACTAAAAATGAGGGATTGCCACTTGGACCCGAGAAGTAGCTGCAGCACTGTCTAGAAGCCTAAAAATGAGGGATCCCCACTTGGACCAGAGAAGCTGCTACTGCTAGCACCCCTGCCTAGAGCACTTAGCATGAGGAATTACTGACCGCACCAGAGTAGCAGCTAGCAGCACTGCCTAGAGGACTAAGAATGAGGAATAACCACTGCAGAGCGCATGCAAATAGAAATTGGCAGCAAGTTCTTTTGCTGTGTATAAAGCAATTTGTTAACTGAACTGAATTGTGGACAAGCTTTCATCAGTAAGAAAAGCACAGAAATCCACAGGTTAACCAAACCCACTAAATAAAGTGAACCCAGAAACCCGACCTCCAAAGCAAACACTGTTCTAATGTGGCAAATGTGCACATTTTTACAAAATAATGTGCCAATATGCTCAGTTTAACCACACTGCAAATCATCTCCCAGCGAAGCACTTGAAAGGCATTGAAGCTCATAAACATGAGCGCTTACTACAAGAAGAACAAGAAGGAACAATTAGTGAAATACTACTGCTGTTTCGTGCATTGGCTGGCCAGGAGAAACCGTGGACGCGTTCAGATGGCCAACAAAGAAAGAACCATGAGTAGAAGCTTATTTGAGGCAACCATCACCCACAGGACAACCAACAACAAAAGATTAACTGATAGAAAGCAAAGTTTTGTAAAGTACAATGCAAGCAACCAATAAAAAGCCAATGCGAGGGATGAAAGCCCATTCAGTGATTACATCATGTCTTGCAGACAACGCACGCATGCTGCCTAGGCTCAACTTAAAAATGACAAAATGAATGAAGTTATACTATCACAAAATGTGCTGCATAATGCAGCATCATTTACCTTTTCTTTTTTTTTGTTTTCTTTTTTTATTTATAAGATTTTCCGTACATGAAACAAATCACATTTACATACAACATCAACTCTATCTTGCACTATACATCATTCAGATAATCAAGACGCGTACCATAACACTTGGGAATATTTAGCACAGCACTGATATATCCCAGCAATGTCACATAACATTAACTTATACAGCAGTTAAGTAGCAGTTGTAAGGAGGTCCGGATGTTCACGTAAATAGGCGGTAAGAGGTTCCCAGAAGTCAGAGGGGCTGGCAGTTGTGGGCAGCTCCTCGGCATATATCTGAAAATTGTCTTTACAGTAAATGGAGTCCAGTATCCAATTAGCTATGGTAGGTGTCTTCCTGCTTTCCCAATGCATGGCTACTCTACGTTTTGCTAAGAGTAACATTATGGCAGCTAGTTTTTTCTTGGCAGATTTCAAATGTGTTATGTGACCTAACAGGCATAATTGTGGCGAGCAATCTAATTTACAATTCAGGATCACACTGAGAAGTTGAATCACCTTCTCCCAGTAGAGTTGTACCTTGCTACAATACCACGCTAGGTGTACAAAATCGGCCTAGTCTGTCTTACAGCGTTTACATTTTGCATCTACACGTAAGCCATGCTTGTGCAAGTGGAGTGGGGTGTGGTAGGTTTGGTGCAAGTATTTAAAATGTATTATACGTAAATTCCCATTGGGTGTGAGAAGTTCCGTAAGCGCGCAGCAAGCTTGCCATTCCTCCACAGTCAGAGGTGCAGATAATAATATGTTCCATTTATTGTGTGCTTTTTGCAGGTTAGCGCCAATTTCCCAATGCAGGTCCCTGTAGATTCTCGCCACGATGTGTGTATTGTTTGGAGCGGTGATTAATAATTGTAGTGTCTCTAGCATGGGGGGTTCCTTTGGGAACGTGAGATATAATTTCTGAAGCGCAGCACACAATCTGTGATATGCAAATTTAAACAATAATGTCTGATTGCTGACAAATGTCAGGTCGGCTGGTGTGAGAAATGTTACGTTTGGATATATGTCACCCATCACTGTGATGCCTATCTGTTCCAGTAAGCTCATACTGCCCTTCTTCATGTTACCGATAAGGCGGGGTATAGGTTCGGTGCATACAATGGAATTTTGTTCGTAGGCTGACCCATACGTTTCCACACCATGGATGTGGTGCACACTGTGTTAATTTCGTGCTTGGTTAAATGGGGCCGCTGATGTGGTAAAATGTGTGCTAATTCAATGTGGTGGGCGTCGCCATCCTCTACTGCTAGGTGCGGTAGTAGATATCGTACTGGATGGAACCAGTAATACGCATACTGCGCTTGAGCGCTTAAATAATACAGCCAGAGATCCGGAACTGTGAAGCCACCTGAGGCATACAGCAGCTTCATTGTGTGCAGACTTATCCGTATTTGCTTGCCAGCCCATATCAGTTTGTTCAAATTGGAGCGTAAGCAGGCGAAGATGGGGGCCGGTGGAGGTATAGGAATGTTGGTGTTAGATTTGCGGGTCTCTAGTTGGCACAGGTAGGTACTTGTGACAAATAGGGGCCCTCTCCTCTAGTCAGGACAAGAGGATTACACTCCTAAAATAACCCCTGCTCACCCTCTAGGTTGCGTGGCGCAAGCAGTCAAGGCTTACTTCAGAGGCGTTGTAAGTTAAGCAGTTGTGACCACATACAGTAACCCAGTGACAACACACTACAAATGGACACCACACAGGTTTTATATAAAAAATAGGTAGACTTTATATAGAGTTACCACAAGACCATAAACGACAAAAATACACACTATGATTACTTTAAGATGGTAGATTTAAGCTTAGTTCAGTTCAGTTCTTAGATGCGTCAATGTACCTTAAGTTGCGTTGCGCTTCCATGACAAGCAATGTTGCAGCAATGGGAAATGCAGCAAAGTCAGGTGCAAAGAAATAAAGATGTGAAGATCTTCCAGATGCGGCACGCTTCTCGGGGATGCGAGAAGTTCTCGGTTCGATGCATGTACTGCGGCGGTGACACCCTTACGATGCGACGACAACAACTCCAGCGGCGATGCTCTTCTCCCACGATGCGTGAAGCTTCCGCTCGATGCGACAACTACAGCGACGGCCGTAGCCCTGGCGGTGGCGCGCTTCTCGGGGATGCGAGGTGCTCTTGGTCGATGCGGTGCAATGCGACAGTTCCAGCGGCGACACCCTCCTTCGGAGTTGCGACGGCAGGCACAGTGACGGCGACACGCTCCGACTTCATTGCAAGATTGTTCTCCTGATCCGGTGCAGTGCGACAACTGCAGTGACGACACCCGCCTTCTTCGGCGTTGCAACGGCAGCAGCAGCGATGGCGACACGCTTCCTCTTCGATGCGGCACGCTTCTCTCCGACGGGTGCAGTGGGACAGTTCAAGCGGAGACATCCTTCGGAGTTGCGACGGCAGGCACAGCGACGGCGACACGCTTCTTCTCGTTGTGTCGCGCTTCCAGCTCCTTGCGACTCACAATTCCTCAAAAGGCCCAAAACAGCAGCAGGCACTTCCAAAAGAACTCTGGGGAGCTGGGGGGTGAAGTCTGTTTTCCCTGAGACTTCAGCAGGAGGCAAGCTCTTTTCCAAGCCCTTGGAGATCCTTCACAAGTTGAAAGCAAAGTACTCAAAGTTCCTTTCTCCTTCCTTTTGCAGTAAGGCAACCACTGCAGGCCAATCCCCCAAGCAGCACTTCAGCTTGGGACTAGTCTCTCCTCAGTCTCTTCAGGTTCCTCTCCTCAATAAAGGTTTCTTCTTGTAGTCCAAAGTGATCTAATTTCATGGGACCAGGGTCCCAATATTTATTCCCCAAAATCCTTTGTTCCCTGAGGGGAGAGGGGCCTTTGCTCAGTCCAAACCAGTTCTGAAGCACTCTGTTTACCAGACTTCTCCTTTCCTTTCACAGTGCAGGGCAGAAACATCAGACACCGCACAGGAGGTGGAGCCAGCATTGTGGCAGACAAGTAGAGTCCTGGAACACTTTGTTTATAGGACTTCTTCTGTTCTTTCAGTGTGCAGGGCAGAGACATCAGCCGCTCCCCAGGGAGTGGAGCCAGCATTGTGGAAGGCAGGCACAGCCCTATTCAAGGTTCAGGTGCAATTCCTCCCTCCCATCTAGATGCAGATCTCTCTATATTTACCATTGGGTGACTCAGTCTGTCTCCTGGAATTCCCCAGCCCTGTTACTCACAAAACCAGACATAGGAATACACAAACTAGCAGAGGCAGGTTTGAATGGTTAGACAAGCAAATACCTACTTTCTAAAAGTGGTATTTGCAAACACAGAATTTTAAAATAAACTTCACTAAAAGATGTATTTTATTATTCTGAATTCAGGCATACTAAACTTGAATTTCTACCATGTTCTCTGAGACAGTTAGGATTATAAAATGTAATAACTCTACAGCCCATTCTGGCCTATGGAGAACAGGTAGCCTTGCAATAGTGAAAAACTAAAATGGCTGTAATTCACTATTAGGACATGCCACACACATCAGGGCTTGTCCTACCTTATACTTACAATGCACCCTGCCCTAGAGCCTACCATAGGGGTGACTGATATGAAGAAAAGGGAAGGTTTAAGGACTGGG
Organism: Lissotriton helveticus; assembly: GCF_964261635.1. NCBI lineage: Eukaryota > Metazoa > Chordata > Amphibia > Caudata > Salamandridae > Lissotriton > Lissotriton helveticus. The sequence continues at coordinate 649,108,181 of NC_136070.1, forward strand.
AAGTGGGTGCACTTGCCCAGTCAGCATGACAGTACCAGACTGCACGCAGGCTTAGACACATTTTACAAGGCTGCTTCTGTGGGTGGCACAACCAGTGCTGCAGGCCCACCAGCAGCATTTGGATTACACGCCCTGGGCACACTCAGTGCACTAGACTAGGGTCTGGCAAGTAAACCAAATAGCCAAACATGGAACCACTGATTAGTACATCAATTTACAGTAGGTAGCACTTGCACTGTGGCAATGAATAGCAGTGGCACAATGCCCAAAGCATACAACACCAGCAAAAATACATGAGGCAACAGCAAAAAAGGAAGGGAGACCCACGCCAATGGTGCCAGGTCTAACAGTTGGTGAATAGATATAATAGTTTAGGAACGACCACCATTTTTATCAGGGATATCCTATCCGCTAGGGACAATGGCACTGTGATCTTTCGTTCTATTTGCGTTTCTAGTTTATCAATCACCGTGCCATAGTTGCTCCATATTACTAGATCAGAGTCTCGGTGAATCCAAATGCCTAGGTATTTATGGGTTACTCCTGCCACACCAGTGGGAAATCCATCTGTGGCGACTTCGTGTTTGATGTCAATGGTATCACCGCAGACTTGGACCAATTTATCTGCAGACCAGACTGACGTCCGAATTTTATGTATTCCCTAATTATCAGTGATAGGTTTACTTTGGGGTCTCTAATATATAATACCATAACATCTGTATATAACGATATGCCAATAGGGAGTAAATGAAAGTTTAACACTGTATGTGCATATTTCGGGCGTATTTTACAAGTCAGGGGTTCCAAGGTAACCGCAAATAGCAGAGGAGACAGCGGACAGCCCTGTCCTGTTTCTCTCTGTATCTGTATGGCGCTCGATATGTGTCTATTGACTTTTATGCGGGCAGTGGGGCTTGTATAAAGGAGTTTGATCCAATTTACTAACATGGGTGGAAGACCAATTCTTTGAAGAATGGTAAATAGATAGATCCATTCAAATGAGTCAAAGGCCTTGGCCGCATCTAAAAGTACCGCCACAGCCTCCAACTCCGGGTTCAATTGATGTAGCAGGGCGAATATTGTACGCAGATTATGTGCTGTGGAGTGGGATGGTATAAATCCTGATTGGTCCGGTAGTACAATAGTCGTCATAAGCGGCTGCAGTCTAGTCTCAATTATCTTAGCTAATATCTTTGCGTCCGTGTTTATTAAAGAGAGTGGTCTATAGGACTCGGCTATCTCCGGGTTCTTGTCTGGTTTTAATAAAGCGACTATTAGCGCTTCACGCAAAGTCGGGGTAAGGATTTTGGCATGATGTGCTTCATCATACATTTCTAATAAATACGGGCTAATTAAGTCTGAGTATGCTTTGTAAAATTCCCCTGTATAGCCATCTGGCCCTGGAGTTTTGCCATTGGGTAGTGTCTCTATAGCATCTTGTACTTCTTTTACGGTTATTGGCTGTGTAAGGAATTCACGCTGGCTGTCCAATAGCCACACTAGTGCAACATCTTCTACATATTCTAGAATCTCTTGTGCTCATGCAGTATCTCGCGAAGTATATAATGCGCCATTATTGTTCATAAATGTTTGTAGTATACCTGCTGTGTTGTAGTGTTCCAAATTAGTGTCATCCACCATTTGCAGAACAGTATATTGTTTGTGTTCCATGCATATTTTTTGTGTAAGTACACTGCCTGGCCTACCTCCCTCACCCATCCTACCCGCTGTGTGGGGTCTTGTTAAATACTTTACCTCTTCTTCTGCTAAATTATTGTAGGTGCTTATTTAATCTCTGATAGCACTTAGTATGTCTGCACTGTACGTATCATCATATTCTGTTTCTAAGCTTTTAATGCATTTTTCATATTGTGCTAACTGGGTGCGGATATCCTTAAGGATTCCAACCGTTGTGCTCATGCATATACCTCGTATTGTTGCCTTAAAGGCCTCCCACAGGGTGCTCGCGCTTTCTACCGACGTCTTATTGGTGGCAAAGTAGTCTTCTATTGCTGCGTGAATTGTCTCGTTATATAGTGGGTTTAGTAGTGCCGGTGCGTTAAAGCGCCAAATGAATGGTGGCGGGGTATATTTCGGAATTTTCAGGGACAATAATACAGGCTTATGGTCCAAGAGTGTTTTTGGGAGATGTTGGACATCAAGGGTCCATGTGCACGCTCGTTCCGTAATAAGCCAATAGTCAACTCTGGACCAGCTATTATGTGCACTTGAGGAGTGAGTGCTATCGTGGGCGTGCGGATTACGCATTCGCCCTATATCTTGCAGCCGAAATTCCTGCATGCCGTGTTGAAGGGCTGCAGCAGCTCGCTGGTGATGTTCGGTAGTGTTTTGTGATCTGCCACATGTATTGTACAGCGTTACATTCATGTCCCCACCCCATATGAGCCCCATGTCTGGTAGTTCCCTTATAGTTGTATGTATCTTCATAAAGAAGTCAGGATCATCCATGTTTGGGCCGTATGTGTTAATGAGGCCCATACTAGTACACCGTAATATGCCTGTGAGTATGACGTATCGTCCGTTTGTGTCTGTTAGTAAATGTTCGGAGACAAACTGTGTACCTTTGCATATCCGGATCATCACTCCACGTGCATACGTGGAGTAAGAGGAGGAAACCACTAATTCTGCCCACCTCTTACCGAACCCGTCTGCTTTGCTTTTAAGTAAGTGTGTCTCTTGCAGTAGGGCTATGTCAATGTTATGCCTATCTAGCTAAGCAAGAACCTGTCTAATCTTTCTGGGATTATTAAGACCTCTTACATTCCAGATGGCTAGTTTTAAGGGTGAAGCAGAAGTGCAAGGGTGCATTGTTATGCTGTTGATCATGATGCAGAATGAAGAGATGTATCTTGTGCATTGTAATTCCAGGTATTGCCATCTGGTGATTGAAGAGATGTATAGTGCATGCTCGTGAGATGGTAATGGACAACAACATTTGTCTAGAGACTCGATAAAGCAATTGAGGAATATCCAGAGTCCCCCCATTACCCCCTCCCAACCCACCCACTTCGTCAACCCAATTATGATGAAGACAAACCCGACTAGAAAACAAACCCCTCTCCCACCCACCCCACCTAATGAAAGAAGAAAAAGATAAACTTTTGTCATGGTACACACAGAGGGGCAAGAGCTGCCAGCCTGATACCCTGATGACAACTGTCATCTAGGAGGTCGCTGTACTATCATATAGCGAAAGTCCTGACACCAAAAAACGCCAATTAGAGGGTGGCCAACTTATTACCCACTCTGGTTTGGAAGACTAGGTGCGTCTAAATGGATAATTATGTATTCCAATAGATCATAACATTTGTTGCGCTATAAGTGTGTAAGTATGATATCACAATCATCGCTTATCTACGACCCTATGAAATCTAGTCTTACAGTTTGTCGTTTACATTGCTTCTGAGAGGGCTGTTCAGCGCAAGTGTGGCAGTTATTCAATATCTGAAGTCCCAGTTTGGTCTTCCGATTCACCCCTGAGGGACCATCGACGCACGGCTGGAGTACCTTTCTGTTTCAGGTATTTGAGGACGTCTTTTGGTTCATCGTAAAGTACGGTTTTCCCACCGTCAGTTATTTTCAATCGGGCTGGGTAGATCATTGCATACAGGATACTCTGTTCTCTAAGTTTCTTTTTTACGGCTACAAACTTTTTCCTTGTCTCCTGGACCTGTGGGGTAAAGTCCAGATAGATGAATATGTCCATACCTTGGTGGTTTAATTTACCCAATTCACGTGCCTTGCGGAGAGTGGCATCTCTGTCCCTGTAATTCAGAATTTTTGCAATGATCTGTCGTGGTCTGGACCCAAGTGGTGGTGCTGGGCCTAGAGATCTGTGAGGTCTCTCAACACTAAAGACCTCTGAGAAGGTGTCCCTGCCCATGAGTGCTATAAGTACTTGTTGGACATACCGCTCCATGGGGCCTGTGCTGGTCGTTTCCGCTATTCCCATCAGGCAAATGTTGCTTCGGCGAGAGCGTGCTTCAAGATCTTCGATTTTCACCTTCAGCCCTGCCATGTTTTTGTCTAACTTGTCTTGTTTAGTTTCCATTTGCCGTTGAGCATCTTCCGTGTCTGATATGCGGCTCTCCGCCATGTCAATCCGTTCAGCATGCCGGTCCAGGCTTTCGGACATGCGGTCTACACGGTAAGTGAGATTGTCTACTTTGCCGTCTATGTTAGATAGGGCCACTTGTATTGAGGAGAACATGGTCCGCACATCTCTAGCAGCAGTCCCATTTGCAGCTAGTGGCGCTTGTTGCGCATCGCCATGACCCTCTGGATCATTCTCGGTCTGTTTCTTTTGCTGGTCGAAGGATAACTTGGGTTGATTCCTGTCCGGCTTACCCATGTTGCAGAGGTATATAACAGCTTAGTCGCTGTATTAGCTATGTTCCAAACTAACACTAGGGCACCACAGCGCAAACAGGTATTCAGGCGATTGAGTTGCCAACAGTGTTACCAGACAGTTAGTCAATGGGCAAGAGCACTTCCATGCAGCTTTGCAGGCGTCTTCAGTCAATGCAGTACCCAGCCGCATCGTTCATACAGGATAGTGATGAGTGGCCAGCACCGTCTTGGGAGGGGGATAATTCACCCAGTTGCTGTGAGCGTCTGACCGGGATATTCGCAACGGTCCCAGGATGGGAAGGTGCTCTCCATTGTGGATATGTACGGAGGGATGAGATCCGCCACCTCCTGCTATTGCGCAGTTTCCGTGGGTCAGTTGGGTCATGCACTGTATGCTGAGTCTTGCGGGTGAATTTCTTTACAGCTCGTGGCGCATGACGGTATGGCGGTGTGCGATCCGCAGTTCAATGCAGTCTCGGGATTGCACGTCCGATGTGTGAGAATTTTGAGAGATAAGGTATACTTTTCCACGTGCACAGCCCAGTTGGTAGTGTTTCCAGGCAGGCCTGAAGCGTCTTGCAGTAGGCCCCGTCGCCGCGCACTATCGAGCTATACAGTCCCGGGCTGGGCTGTAATCGGCGTCAGAGGCAGTTTTTATTGCGCACTGCTTGTGGGATCGTTGGGTTGTGTTCTGCCAGAGAACTGACCTACCATCATATGGCGAGGGAATGAAGGGGCGCCTCCCAGGAGCATCTCCGGTCGGGGGTTCCGGGCCTCAGGAGTGCAATCACTGCATACGCAGCATGGCCTCTCTTTCCAGCCGCCGGTCCGAAGTCACAACGGGTGCACCATCATTTACCTTTTCTTGACACATAATTTACTGCTTAATTTGGCCCTCCCCTGCCGCATTATTCCTGCCTATCTGGGTTTCAGAAAATACCATAAGCTTGATATGATAGTTCTCTGGTATTACCCACGTCCTGAGATTCCCCCGTGAACACAGAAAATGAAAAGGGCAGGGTGAGGCATGTACCGAAGTAATCTTGGAATTCTGGACAAGAACATTTAAACAGCATTGGTGTAGCCTGTATGTCAAACTAAACAGTAATTCAATCTCCACGTGCTCTGCTTTGAGGGGGATATTCACAAGGACTTATCTCCGATTTATCCCCACCTTAACGCATCAAAAGTGGAGATAGATTTAACACCCCATTAACAATCTGGTGCAAACTTCAGACATTGCCTGTATTCCCGTGATAACTGCCCCAAAATGTTTCTCCACGGTGGACACCACCAACTAACCCTAATCAGATTGTGAGTAGGCGTACCCGTACAAAAACACACAAAAAAAACACAACACCACTTTCACAACGAACTGCCAGATCTGCATGTGAAACAAAAACAGGCGATAAGCCAAGCTAGCAGCTGGGAATTAACACCTGCCTATTGCTGGTGTAAAGCAGGACGACAACCTGAGGTATAAAAGGGATCCCAGCAAGAGCCACACCTGAAGACCCACAGATGCCATGGAGACAATGACCATGCACCGCGGATACCCATGAGGGTCACAACACCCACTGCAACCACCCCAGGCCCACCACCACCCCCAGGACCCATCCCGCCCCCCCCCAGAACACCACAGAGGCAGCGTACACAAAGACAGCGGACCCACCTGAAACGCACCTGCCGCCCACAGTCATGCAACTCACAACACTACCAATGGGCACGCAGCACAACTACATCCAACATGACACACAACATGCAAACCGACCAGACACGACAACATGACTCCATTGGGAATTCGGCCATGTCATGCCCAGAACCCAGCCACGGCATGGCACCACAGACACACAATAGCAGGAGGTGAGGAGAGGCATGGAGCAGGCATGTGCGAGAGCAGCAAGTGACTAAGGAATGTGAACCTACCCAATGCCAGGTGTGGGGTGGAGGTGCCAGACAGACCACAGAGTGCAAACCATGGAAATGGCCATGTGGAGAGCAACTGCTGGTGCATGGAGTGTAGTGGCCAGTGGACGATACCATGTCCCCACAGGCTGTGGGGCTGATCGCGGGAAATGTCACACTTTACATCCGCCCCTGCATGCACATGCGTAGTGGGTTGGACCTGCGTATGCCAGGCCTGTGTAGGGGTGTGAACAAAAAGCCTGTCGCACTGGTCTTGGCTCTCATTCGGAATGGACCACGCATCAGCCAGGGCGGCACCTCTCAGCCCGCCACGAGTCCTTCGCCAAGCGTTGTTCGGCCTGCGTCCCTGAGCGCCTGCTGCAGCACGGGCCACTGGTCCCCAGACCCGCCATGCCTTCCCCACACACCAACGAGGCTCCGCTCACCTGCCTACACCGGATTGTGTGAAAGAGGGCTCACCACGTGCCGGTGCAAGCTCCAAGCACCAGTCCTGCGACCTCTGCTTCGACCCAGTAGGTCCCACATGTGGAACTGTGTCTTGAGTCCTGAATGGCAGTGACCCCAAGTCCGTGGCAGCAGCAACAGCATCAGACCCCCTTCGATAAGTGAGGCATAATTCCATATGGCAGGCCTCCGACACGAGGTGCCACTAACCCTGTTCAACGCCAGCCGGCCACACGAGGGGCCACTAACCCTGTTCAATGCCAGCAGGCCACATGAGGTGCCACTAACCCTGTTCTATGCTAGTCGACCACACGAGGTGCCACTAACCCTGTTCAATGCCAGCCGGCCGCACGAGATGCCCCTAACCCTGTTCAACGCCAGCCGTCCTCATGTGGACTAGGGCTCAGGCCTACCCTGTGGACCACAAGGTCCCACATCCAGCACCTGGTCACGAATCATGAATGGCAGAGTCCACACCAGTGAATGCACGTAGAGGAGTAAGAGGAAGATGTGGCTCAGTCCGGACGAAAGCCAGATCAGAGTCACGGAGGTGATCGAACACTATCACCGACTGACCTAGTGCCATCAACCCTGTTCACCGCAAGTCCACGTCCTGTGTTGCCACTGAACCTGAACTACGCAGGCCAGTGGGGCCATCCAGCCAAAGCCGGCGACACTCAGTGAATGGCCCGTGCTGACCGCTGCCTCAGGCCTACCCTGCGGTCCAGTAGGTCAGACATGTAGAACGGTGTCTTGGGTAAGATGTGGAGGAGTCCACACCATTGAACACGCCTCATCGAAGGCGGCATCCCCCAACAGCACTGGTGCCACTAACTCTGTGCACAATGATTAATGGGCACTATCTGGTTGAACCTTGGTGGCGTCTGAGTCCATGGCCTGGTGCTTTCCTGCATCTTCATCTGGCTGGACCGGACTTGGTGTCCGACATGTGTCTGTTCCATTCATCTCCACCATAGTAGCTGTTTCAGCGTGGTCATGCCCTGGGGGTACACCTTCCACTGTCCACCCAGAAACTCAGCGATACGCTCCTTTTACATCTACGGAAACCTGCTCTGCACTGGTGACCCTGCTCCAGTGCCCCGCAAGTCAGCATCCTGTGGCAGTAGCCCGTGCAGGCCACTGTGCATCCGGGCCACTTACTCTGTGCAGCACAAGTCATGGGGCCTTTATGGTTGAATGGTTGTGTCCTTTGCGATGTACACTGTTGTCGATTTCTGACTGCACCAGACAGCCCTTGCAGGCTGGTGTGCACACATCTCACACACATCCCACACATATCCAACACAGGTGTCACTCAAAATGTGTGCCTGCCAATAAATGTGGCCATGCGCATGTGCCCGTAGCCATACAAACCATCTGAGCAAGTGTGTCCATGTGGTCATTGTGTCAGCATGATGGGCACGTGCCCTGCAACATCACAGTGTGCTGTCTTCAGTGGACGTTACCAGGTCACCTCAGCATTGGCAGTGACCCTGGACATGTAGCTTCGCACGCACCCCCCTGCATGCATAATCGGCGTGTGCTGGTCCGGCGTATGTCAGGTCAGTGCAGGGGTGTGCTGAATCGACAGGGGTAGCAGGGTGTGGCTCGGACCTGGCCTTGGGCAGGAAGTGTGGTAAGTGTGTCTCTGTGTTGGGGTGTAGTCGCTACCAAGGCCACAGTAGTCGATGTTGCAATGCAGCATGCACCAGGAGGGCGGGTCCACACATACGGGGACATGTAGGAGCGCAAAACCGTGCGGGGTCTTGGCACATGCATACGAAGTGTTATGTGCATCAGCTCTGCGGATGCATGAGTAAATTGCCTGGTCTCATTTGCACGGCGATCACAGCCAGCCATGGGCTGTACATCTGTGTCCTCCCTGTCTGGTCCATTGGCCTACACTCATGTGGCTGCACACCTTCAAAGGCCAGCATCACGGTGTTCCCAGGGTCATAAACATCCCACCACACCCACAACAGGCCCTGAGCTTCTCCTGTATGCATGCAAATGGTGAAGCTACTGTAGGGATGAAAGGTCCTTTGTGTGCACTATCAGGCGGTCAAACATCTGCAGCTCCGAGCAGGAACTGGCATGTGGCCAGCACCCCCTGACAGATACAATAGCATTTGCTTGCGACTCCCACACTACGCACTGCCCAAAGTGAGACCAACGTGTACACATCCCACACGCAATAGTCCTTGGTCATAGTTGGCGTGCATGAAATGGCCTTCACACGTACTCCCACCCCACCGAGGCCTGCACCTGTTGCACACAGACACTGCTCATTGCACCGAGCTGTGCCATTTCATCCACAGGACTGGTGCCGGGCAAGCCAGTGCGGCTTCTAGCAGAGCCACTGATGCAATGGCAGACCATCCCAGACACATGCTCGGATCCAGTCACGTGAACCTGTACCATGCATATCTGCTGCATGTACTGGGGGCACTGCAGTTGGCCATTTTGTGGATCAGTTACCGGCTGAGCTTCCGCTTTGCAGACGTCACCTGCATTCAGCCTGTGTTGCATTGTCGCTCGTGCATATTAGAGTAGTCCATGGATGTCTGCCGCGCCAACCTAACGGTAGCTCACTTGGATTACGACGTGTGTGCGCCCCCTGTTGGCACACGACCAGGAGTGTCACTGTGATGCATGTTTATGGCATGCATGGATGTTTGGCATAGAGGCTGGACACTGGACCTGGGAGATTGCACGAGTCCTCGTGTGCAGTGAGCACATTGAGCCACTACCCGATTGGGCTTTGGTGCATATTGGGGCCAGTGGTTGGAGTCAGCACATCTGTCCGGGTCAGCTGATGGATTACGTCGACGACATGTCAGGTTTGGTGGACGACGATCGTTCATTGGAGATGTTGGCCTAAGCAACTGCACTCATGTTCATGGACGAGTGACAAGGTACCTGCAGCAACAACTGGATGTGACCAATTTCACAAGTCCTGATGCCTGGTTGCATGTTGGGTATCTGGTCCCATGTCCCAAGTCGACAGTGGACATGGCTGCATTGGCCTGGTCTCATGATCCATGCGCTGACAACCGAGGCGGGTTGGCACTGACTTGTGTTGGTGATTGACTCCCCCGAGGTGGCAATGGGCGCTTTCCTACATTCCTCATTCAGACATGCTGCTGCATTGGTCTGCATATCGTGGAACTTCTCTTGGCCGTACTGACACGCACTTGTTGATAAAGGGTCTGCTCTTTCACTTGTCTCCGACTCTGTTGTGTCTTGATTTGTATGCCAATATGTGTGCCACAAACTCTCTGGCTCCCTGCCATACGTGCATTGCTACCCCATCTGGACTGTGGGTTTGTACTTTTGAATTGTCATGCCCCTGTTTCATGCTTAGCCAGATGCGTATGGCCGTTTACCTGGACCAGGCGGGTACACTTGTTTCCTGTGTTCGGTTGTGCAAATGTTGATGCTTGTGCCAGATTGTGTTTGAAGTTGGGGTGCTCTGCTTCCTATGTGTGTGCTGCATTGTGTGTGAAATGTCCCTTCAGCTCTGATTTGGCTCACCCTTCTCCCTTTCAGACAGTGTGGTTTTCACTTCTGTGCTTGTTCAGTGGTGTGATGTTGCAGGGTTGTGTGACTTGTGCTCTTGGTTGGTGTTGTTACTCTTGGGCATGGTTTGACTGCAGTTGTGCTGTGCTTAATTGTGTATGTGTGCCATTGTGCCCATCTCCCCCGTCCCCCCGGTCCCTGCTGGTTCCTCTCCCTGTTGCTGTTGTGTCTGTTTTGGGCAGTTTCTGGTCCCCGAGTCCTGCCACCGTCTCCGGACTGATGTGGTGGACACCATTTCCACCATGTCAACCAGCTCCTGGAGTGGCGCTGGCCTCCCACCTCCGGTGTGCACTGCTGCCTTCTTGTTGTCGGCGTGTTTCTGATTGTTTGTGCATTTCGCATCATTCCAGATGTTCTGGTTTTTTTCCATTATCCTCCACCGCTCTCAGGCTGCATTCACCTTGTCCAAGATGGCCTGCCATGTACAATGTTTTGTTGCCAATGGGGCTTGTAGGGTTGTATGCTGGCTCGGGTTGCCTCCATTGTGCTTGGCTGTTGTTTTCTGTTTGGATTGTCTTTTTTTCAGGCTTTTGTGGTGCTTATTCCCGCCTGCCATGTGTGTCACGGGCCTGGCGGTGCTTATCCCTGCTTTCCTCATCACACGTTTTTTTGTGTTGTGGGTTGTGTTTTTATCTCCGTCGAGGTGGTTGTATCGCGGACATTGGCCGTAGTTTAGGCAGACTTTCGCATTCTACCGCCTTGTTGTGAATTCCACATTAACACTGGGTTATTTTACCCAGATAGGCTGCGATGTGTAAAGGTGCGGTAGCATTTTTTGGTGATGTTTAGCACACGTTCTTGTGAATATACCCCTTAGTGATCTAAACATCCGCCCAGAATCAATCTTCCCGAGTAGAGCGCTGATGTCAGTGTCCTTGTTAAGGGTAATTCAGAATGGTTTGGTAAAGAAAAGTTTATAACTTAAATCTGCCCATGCAGCTGATCGAGGAACCTTCTGACCAATGGCTTGAGTCACGTGACTAGTTACACGGACACACAAACCCATAAAACTAACGTACTGGTGCTGCCCTACCATAGCTCAGTTCACGGTTGTTGCCCTAACATAGCCCTGGTAATCGAGAACTCCTAATAACAGGATGTCAACACAGGAACCTGCAGAGAGCTTGGAAACTATATCAATCATGTAAACAATAATTAATATCTGAATTTACCCATCCAGCTACATACCACACACAGCAACAACAAGCACAGACACATTTGTCGGAAGGGAGGACGGTGGCAGAGTCTCCCCGACCCACTTTTTTTCATCGTGCTGTGAGTGCTACAGCACTCTGCGCTCCATACTACCTGACACCTGTGGGCTGTGCTTCTGCATATTTTAAATTGTGATTGCTACTTTTAAAATATTGTGTTTTAACTTCTGTCAGTACTCTGTTGGTGCACCGGGGTCTCATTGGGGCTTCCTGCATCTAGAGGGCCTGTGCTCGTTTCTTCCCCTGCCCCGCCCCGTTCCGACGCGGCAACCAGTGCCGTTTGAGCGGAGGGCGGGACAGGAAGAGGCAGTCACCCCACCCAGCCTCTCGCGCGGTTAGCGCTCTAGCTTTAGCAGCAGGCAGGGCATTTAAGCCCTCTCGTCGCCCAAGCGCGCAGCGGTTGCGCGCAGCGGTTGCGCGCAGGTGTGCGCCTTAGACGCGCCTGAGACGCGCCTGAGACGAGCCAGAGAGGAGCCCGTCTGTGCCCGTCCGTGACCGAACGGGGCCAGGGGCCATGACCCCTACTTCTGCTGCTTCCACCTGTAGTGTAGTGGACAGAATAAGGTACTCCTCTAATGAACTACGCAATCTGTGGATTCCTCCCCACAAAGGCTGTGCACAGGACTCTGGGCCATGTCCCGGAGGCCCGTTTTCATGTAAATGCTGCCATTACCAGTCATACCCCTGTAAACTCCCTTCTGACATATTGTTTCTTGAGGACCTTAGACCCAGGTCCCCTATGGGAAATAGTATACTTTGCAATATAAGATCTCTCTCGAAGCACCATTTAGAGGTTTGGGATTTGATTCACTCTGCCCTCCCTGACTACTGTTTCTGTACGGAGACCTGGCTCAAACCCCATTTGGTTCCTGCAATCACATTGGGGATCCCTTTGGGATACAAGATACTTAGGCTGGACCGCCCTGTTAAGACCGGCGGTGGGGTCGCCATTATTTACAGGGACACCTTTACCGTCACCATTCTAGACCAATGCAGTACCAGGGACATTGAAATTCTGGTCTTTAAAATTGGTTCTAACTTGGAGGCCAGCTGGAAGGGGGCATTGGTGTATCGTCCCCCGGGCCCTTGCGCAGATGCTTCTACTGTCCTTATGGAGACACTGGCCCCACATATTAGTATAGGGACTAATTTTATACTCCTCGGAGATTTTAATATTCACAGCGAATTGGTCGATAACATAGAAGCCCATACCTTGCTGGCTGACCTAGCAACTCTGGGCTTCAAACAGTGCAACCAGGGCCCGACTCATCGTGCTGGTCACACTCTTGACCTAATCTTGTCTAACTCGCACACTCTGACCTGTTACCCTCCCATACAGGTGGAGTGGACCGACCATTTTGTGATTAGCTTTTCCCTCCCTACCCTTACAGAGGAACACCCCCAACCTGCTCCCCTCCCTTTATGGCGCAGGCAGTGGCACAAAGTGTCCACAGAAACTTTTAAAGATGCTTTTATCCCCCCGGACTTCTCTCCCTCGGATACCCCCGACATGGCCCTCTCTAAATACAATGTTGCCTTGAACACTGCTGTTAATTTCATTGCCCCTCTAAGACTCTGTAACCAGCGGTCTAACCGCAGGCAGGAACTATGGTACTCTGACTCACTGCGTGCTGAAAAGAAAGCATGTAGGAAGTTGGAGAAGACCTGGAGAAGCTCTCAGAATGTAGCAGACAAATCTCGCTATCACTCGGCCTTGAGACTTTACCATAGAAATATCAGAGCTGCCCGCAAAAATCATATTGTCTCTCAATTATCTGAGGCAGGTAATGTCCCTAAAATACTGTACCAGGTTCTCTGTACCTTTACCAAGCCCGTCGCGTGTGACAGCCCAGAGACGGTGTCCCAAAAATTGTGTGATGATACTGCTGGGTTTTTTGCCAATAAGATCGACGCTATTTACCAAAATATTGCTCAATCCACCACTACGGTCGATATTAAGGATTCCTTTCCCAGCCTTCAGCTCGGAACAGTTGGACTTGGCCCTTCTGTACTGTCCTCTATCCCTGAGATCAGTCTGGATGAAGTCAACTCGCTGATCGGGACGATTAAATCGGGCAGCCCGGTGGACCTTGTCCCCGCCCGAGTAATGCATCTTATTGGGAATGCTCTTAGTCCCACTATTCAGACGGTGATTAATCGCTCTCTTTCTGAAGGATTGGTCCCTCTGGAGTGGAAAAAGGCCCTGGTCAAGCCCATAAGGAAAAACACCTCCATCCCTTGGTCGGATATGACCAACTTGAGGCCTATCTCCCTTTTGCCGTTTGTCAGCAAATTGATGGAGAAACACGTCAATCACCACCTCTCCAGCCTCATTGAGCAGACCGGCTGTCTGGACCACTCTCAGTCAGGGTTCAGACCTGGGTATAGTACCGAGACGGCTCTTCTTTCTGTCACGGATACTATACGCATGTCTCTGGACAGGGGTCTATCTGTGGTGTTGGTGCTGTTGGACTTGTCCGCAGCATTCAACACCATATCTCATACCATTCTCCTAACTAGTTTAAAGGAGATCGGCATAGAGAAATCTGCCCTGGCGTGGTTCACCAGCTTTCTTGCAGAGCGTACCCAGCAGGTTAATATGGGCTCCTTCAGTTCCATCTCCACCAAAATTACCAGAGGAGTCCCGCAGGGCTCCTGTCTCAGCCCTACGTTGTTTAACGTTTATGTCTCCTCCCTGGCCGACATCATGAGGTCTTTTGGGTTTTTACCCATTTCTTACGCTGATGATACGCAGCTGCTGTTTACCTTTAAAACCTTTACCCCTGAGATAAGGCAAGCTTTCTCGAACGGCATGACTGCGGTCGCCAGCTGGATGGCCAGGAACTTTCTCCAGTGCAATGTGGGAAAGTCGGAAGTCATGCTGTTCGGGGAGGCAAAAATCCTGTGGACCCCTGACTGGTGGCCTACAAGTCTGGGAGAGGCCCCCTCCCCTAAACAGGTGGTGAAAAATCTGGGGGTCCGTCTGGACCATGACCTCACTCTCGCATACCATGCCAACATCACGGTGGGGTCCTGCTTTCATGTCATCAGCCTCCTTCGGAAAGTGTTTCCTCTTCTCCCTGACAGCACAAGGAAGACCTTGGTCCAGGCCCTCGTATTGAGCCGCCTGGACTACTGCAATGGCCTACTTTTAGCGGCCAATGAAGGAGTGCTTAACAAACTTCAAGTTGTACAGAATACCGCGGCACGCCTGGTGACAAATGCCCCCCCCCAGAACACCATCTCGGCCCCTTCTTAAATTGCTCCACTGGCTCCCTATCCGGAAACGGGTGGAATTTAAGACCTGCTGTGTGGTGCACAAGAGTCTCCATAACCTAGGGCCGCACTATCTGGCCGAAAAATTTGTCCATCATCGCCCCTCCCGTAACTTAAGGTCCAGTAATCAGCTGTTACTACAGATTCCCCGACATAACAAGACCAGACAGGGAGGTCACGCTCTTTCTGTTATGGGTCCGCGTCTGTGGAACAACCTCCCCCTCTCCCTCAGACAGTGCTCTAGCCATCAAGCCTTCAGGAAAAGTCTTAAGACAACTTTATTTCAGTATTAGCGCCTGCCTGGACCTGTATCCTTCTACAGCACTGCGTGGATTCCGGCGCGTTACAAATCCATAAATAAATAAATACATTTATAAAATCAAAAAGGACTTTTTTTAAATCAGTAGAGAAATGTGTTCCATTCATAATTATCCTATTTTAAACTTGCATATCATCTCACTAATAATGTCATGTAAAACACTAGAAAGGGGTATCGGACCAAGGAATCTGCACTTTATCCTATGTAATTTGGTTAGTGGATTAATTGTGGGTGCTATTTAGCCTGAAGTCAAATACCCCTAGACTTCCTGACAAATTCACAACAACAAAATGCTACAGCACCCCACACAATGTAATTTGCACAATGACATTAAATACAGTGTTATAAAGAAATACTGCAGTAGGACTTAAGATTCTTTTCTTGCTTTTATTTGTGTTCTTCCAGTTTAAAAAGCGGAGAAGAAACGTAGCCAACGCTGTAGCCAACGCTGTAGTTCAATAGTGGATCACCCAGGTGGGTGCAAGTCGGTACTTGTTGGACTGATGAATCTCTAGACCCGATACATGTCCCGGGTTTTTGGGTATCGCCCGAGACATGGCTCGGGTTTCGGGATAACTTCCCTCATCAGTAGAGAAATAGTTAGGGGTGGAGGAGAAGGCCGCCAAACAACCATCAATGGCCTCGATGCCCGAACCGGCACGCAGGGCAACATCCAGGAGCCCGTCGGCTCAAAGCTCAAGGGAGCCAATTAATTGAAACCACCGCAATGGAGCGCACACCGCTAGCCCCTCCTCCGGATCGCCCCTCGGGATTCTGGTACTTGTAGTTCAATAGTGGATCACCCAGGTGGGTGCAAGTCGGTACTTGTTGGACTGATGAATCTCTAGACCCGATACATGTCCCGGGTTTTTGGGTATCGCCCGAGACATGGCTCGGGTTTCGGGATAACTTCCCTCATCAGTAGAGAAATAGTTAGGGGTGGAGGAGAAGGCCGCCAAACAACCGTCAATGGCCTCGATGCCCGAACCGGCACGCAGTGCAGCATCAGGAGCCCGTCGGCTCAAAGCTCAAGGGAGCCAATTAATTGAAACCACCGCAATGGAGCGCACACCGCTAGCCCCTCCTCCGGATCGCCCCTCGGGATTCTGGTACTTGTAGTTCAATAGTGGATCACCCAGGTGGGTGCAAGTCGGTACTTGTTGGACTGATGAATCTCTAGACCCGATACATGTCCCGGGTTTGTATAATGTATGTATTTGTATATTTGTTTGTTGTAGCCCTGAAGAAGTCCTACGGACGAAACGCGTTGGCTACGTTTCTTCTCCGCTTTTTAAACTGGAAGAACACAAATAAAAGCAAGAAAAGAATCTTAAGTCCTACTGCAGTATTTCTTTATAACACTGTATTTAATGTCATTGTGCAAATTACATTGTGTGGGGTGCTGTAGCATTTTCTTGTTGTCACTAATAATGTCACCTGACTCTTTAATAACCTATCTATCACAAGAAGTGGTGAGAAATGCCCCTAACAGTTTCCTAAGCGCTCATGTCTAACCCAATAACCAACAATATGCAATAAACAATAAATAACCATTGGCTTATTCACTAACTTTAGGTTACAGTGAAGTGTGCTAGCTGCCGTAAAGCGCTTAAACGATTTGGCAGGAGCTGCAAAAAAGGTATAAATCCAATTACAATAGAATACTTCATATACCTAGGGGAAGCCACACAGATTAGAAAATGTCCAGCGCAGTGCATTTGTTTTCCTAAAAACGTAAAATGGTCATAAAGCAATAACAGTGATTAATTTCGGGTAATAACTTTTTTAAACCTTTGGTTGCTCACACATCAAATTAGAGCTCAAAAATACATATATTGAGGAGTTATAAAGATAATATAAAACTCACTGATTTTCGTGCAGCTTTCTAATAGAAAACACCCCGAAAAGTGCCATGCTCAGAGCTCTGTCAACATTTGCTGCCCTGGCGTCGAAACCACATTCCCAGCGACTGCATTAACAGTGATATATGAATGTTCCTCAATTCGAAACTGCTACTCACCCTTGGTGAGCAGTTACGTTTTTTTTTTGCTTTGTGTTTTTATTTGCAACTAATAAATTATTCCTTTTACTGTGACTAAAGCTGACAGCCAAGTAGCCAGGACTAAAAAACGAAGGCTATTACCTGTCTGTAAGTACAATTTATACTCTCCCAAGCAGCCTACCCCTGCAACAACAGAAATATAAAAAAAATTTTGTCTTTTGTAAACATAAACCTAGTATTTTCTCAGCAAAATGCAAGAATTGTTAAACACATTGGAGAAAATTGTCTCTTTTACAGGAGAAAGTGAACTTTGTTCAGCACACAATTTCAACCAATATGATGATGATTGGTATTTATTTATAAGTGTGAACACCACGGGTGCCCCCAAACTGAGCTAAGGTAGTCAGATCACATCGGCAGAAATGCCAAGTTTTCAGGCTCTGGTGGAATTCAGATAATCAAATTCTAAGCGAAGATGGGCGGTAAGAGAGATCCGTAGCATTATATACAGCAAAATAAACGCAGTCTGATGGATACCTAGAACCAAAGATTCATAACCTTTAGACAGGGCTCGAGTCGGGGTACCACGCGGGTGGACGGCGTCCCCCCACTTATTTTACCGGGAGCTCGATAACTGGAGCAAATGGAGCTACACATTCACTCTTTGGCCTCTCTGGGGCAAGATCGGAGCTCATTCAGAACGCTGCTCACGCGCTGGCTTCTCTGATGCAATCGCATCTAAGGGGTGAGCAAGGGGAGGCAATGAGACTGATGGTGCAAGCCACCTTTCGTGACATGACTTCCTGACGTGACGTCAGCGTCCCCCCACTTCTTTTTTTAGGACTTGTGCCCTGCCTTTAGAATAATCCCAGGCACCAGACTAGATCCGGATTTTCAACAAAAATAGCTCCTGCGAGCTGGTAGATGGCACATTTGGACTCTAGGATGCTTCCCCACCAACCCCCAAATAGAAATGATGTCACAGAGCTGCATATAGACGCCACCGGAGCATGCTGACACCAGATCCTGTCTTTCGGTGCTCTTCTTTTGGGATCCAGAGCTCTGCTCCAAAGTTCCTTGTTTGTTCCTTGACATCCTGGAAGCACTCCCCCCAGGCTATATGATAGCTAGAATAGATAGAGTCACAGGGAGAGGAGGAGGGATAGCGGTTATTTCTAAACCCCCCCTTGAATGCTCACTTGAAACCATTGCGGTATGTGAAAATGAGGCGGGCCTTTTTTCGATTAAAGTTAACCCTAATTTCACCGTAAAAGGGTTCTTGGTATATAGACCCCCGGGGTCCCCTACGTGTTTTTTACCCAGTCTGGTTGAGGGTATTGCCCCTCTAGCTTTAAGACATGACAAGCTACTAGTACTAGGTGATCTTAATCTTCATTTGGAGGATCCCATGGAAATAAAGGCCTCGGAGCTATGCCTGGATCATAAGGCGTTTTAATTGAGCCTTAAATCTAATGCCCCTACTCACCAACATGGGCATTTACTCGATCCTGTGTTTGCCAGCTGGGAGAGCATAGAAGTAACTACTCCCATCCCTATCCCTTGGTCTAATCACTTTTTGGTCCCTTTTGTAGTAAGAGTACCTGAAATGGAAATGCAGGAATAAGTTACCTGCAAACACGAACACCGGAAATGGAAACAGTTTGTGCGAGAGGACTTTAACAAGGCACTGACTCTGGGAGGGCACCCAGGAGGCGCAGATAGCGAAACCGCCTGCCTTAATTTAGAAAGGCAGATAGCTAATGCTCTTGATAAGGTGGCCCCGCTACTCCCTAGTAAATCGATAGGGAGGGCGCATAAATCGGCACCCTGGTTTACCTCCGCTTTACATGATGCAAGAGCTGAATGTAAGCGCTTGGAAAGGCAGTGGAGAAAGGAACTCCTATGTCAAGATAGATCAAAGTATAAGGTGGCACAGAAAAAATACTATGGTCTGATTAGACGGGCTAAAGCCACTTATTACCAGGCAAGAATTGGGACAGCAGAGAACTCGACTAAAGAGCTCTTTCAAGTCTATAAGGATATTTCCTCCATTTCAACTAGAGCCACCCCAACAGAAGGCTCGGTGGAGTCTTGTAACCGGGTTGCGAGCTATTTTTCGGGAAAAGTGGAGAAAATGTACTCCTCTTTTTCAGGGACGGTAAGGAGAGGTCTGGAATTCGAGGAGATAGTGGATGTAGCTGTAACGGGTCAGACACTGAACAATTTTACCATCCCTCCCGCGGAGATGCTCAGTAAAATATGTCTGAGCATTAAGTCTGGCTCTCCGAGAGACCCTGCCTCACCTAAATTGTTGAGCGAGAGTATGGAGATACTTGATCCATACATTAGACATGTTTTGGAAGTCTCGCTTACATCATATACGTTCCAAGCGAGCTGGAAAAGAGCTGTTGTTTTGCCACTCCAGAAAAAGCCTAACATCAGCCAGGACATACTGGAGGATCTCAGGCCTATCTCGCTTTTGCCATATCTAGCTAAGGTAGCTGAGAAAGTGGTAAACCAACAGCTCATGACTTATATCGAAGACTCTAACCTCCTTCATCCGTCTCAATCGGGCTTTCAGGCCGGTTACTCCACAGAGACCGCACTACTGCTTGCCACGGAGTCCATCAGGAAGGAGGTTGATGCAGGACACACTATGGCCCTGATTATGCTAGATCTGAGTGACGCCTTCGACACTGTAGCTCATTACACCTTGCTACAGTGCCTGAATAAGGGCGGTGTCTCGGGCCTGGCTCTGAAATGCCTGAAGTCCTTCCTGACTGAACGCAGCTTTCAGGTTAGACAGGGAGCACACTACTCCAAGGATTTTAAACTAGAGCAGGGTGTGCCTCAGGGCTCTGCTTTGAGCCCTACCCTGTTCAACCTGTACGTAACACCGCTGGCGGAAATAGCGCAGGGTTTTGGTGTGGAGGTAGTCTATTACGCTGACGACACCCAGCTGGTGATCTCCCTGTCGCGGGCACCTGACGTGGCTGCCTCTAACTTCAGGGCATGCATGCAAGAGCTTGCCTCCTGGATGACTAAGAACTGCCTGAAGTTGAATGGCGACAAGACGGAGGTGCTTATGGTAGGGGGTGATCCGGCGGGTTGGACGTCGGCCTGGTGGCCTTGTATTCTGGGCCCGACACCTATACCATGTACCCAGGCAAAAAGCCTAGGGGTGTGGCTCGACCCCACTCTTTCCTATGAAGTGCACACCAGGCGCGTAGTAGGGAAATGTTTTGGAGTCCTCAAAAGCCTCCGCAAAACAATGGATCTCCTGCCGATAGTGGCACGAAAGACCCTGGTACATGCCCTTATTACATCTCGTATGGATTATGGCAACATACTCTATTTGGGTGCCACTGCTAAATGTTTTAGTAGACTGCAGGTCATGCAGAATGCTGCTGCACGACTTGTTCTCATGCAGCCAAGGAGGGCTGCCTCTAAAAGAGCCCTCGATATCCTGCACTGGCTCCCAATAAGGAAAAGAGTAATGTTTAAAGCACTCTGCACCTGCCACCGCATCACCAAGGGATCTGGTCCCACCTACTTGAGGGATCTCGTTACTAGCTATGTACCAGGGAGATCCCTGAGATCAAGTGGGACCGGAGTGTTAACAGTACCGAGGCTAAAGAAAGTCAGAATGGGGGGCAGATCCTTCCGGGTTCTGGCAGCCCAGAATTGGAATAAACTCCCGCTAAAACTCCGGATGGAGACCTCTGAAGCTAAGTTCAGAAAGGCACTTAAAACCCACTTATTCGCTAGCTAATCCCGCAGCCGCCGTGCAATGCAGGCTGGGTTGCCTCCTCCTCTCTCACTACAGCGCGGGGACACGCCGAGATGTCGTAACCAGGCGTTTTGCAAAATTCACTATTGGTATTGTACTGGTGCAAAATATCAATGAATAGACACTGCCAGATAAATTGCCCCTCCCACCCATGGCCATGGGTGGTAAACTGTGCCCTGATTGCAGGAAGCAGATGTCAGTCAGGGATCTCAAAATATTTGTCTGTGGTGCCTAGGTTCCAGGCACAATTTGAGTGCGACAATGCGCCCAAAAAGGATTTTGGAGAGGTAAGCAAAATTCTATGTCATGGAACATAGGAAGAGGTCGGGCTCGAGACAGCAATCCTGCTTCAAGTCCCAAGGTAATTCCCTTCCTCAAACTGTCAGGTCGTTCCCAGGCCAAGTCCCAATCTAGATGCAAGTATTCTGGTAGGTCTAACTAAAAGTTGCACCATCAGAGTAAGAAGAGGGATTGTTCACCTCTCCGCCACTCCAGAGGCGAGAAGTCATTCGGCATTGCAAAGGACTAACTCCATGGACGTCTTCCCACTCCGAGCCCAATCCAAGGCTGGTCCCTGGGTGCCTCGAGTTCCTGAGTTGTCGTTGGTGCTGGAGTGGATAAAGGCCATCAAAGAGGCCATCAGCAGTTCTTCAAGTCAATAGTCCCCTCTGGAGTACCTTCAGGTCCCAGGGCAGCTGGAGGAGTTGACAAGTCGAACTTCTGACAGGTCCTTCCCAGATGCCAACTGACCATGCTGGGCCTCCTCAGAGTTCCTTGATGGTGCCAGCCCTCATATCCACTCTAATCCATTAGGCTATGCCAGTCCAGACCACACAGCACCAACCCCAGCAGTGCCCAATCCAGATCAAGTCCTGGCACCAATCTCTGACCCGGAGCCATCATCAGACCATGCAAGACTAATGTTAAATTTTTAAATCACTATAGTGCTGTCTGGGTGTTCCACACCATATGCCTTGACACCAGTATCGTAGGAGAATAGAGGTCCTGTTTGGATCAGATTGTGATGCAGTTCAATGGCTTCAGAACTTATCATATGATGGTGACAATAAAGAGGCAAACAACTTGCTCCTCCCCCTCCCCCCAACTATAAAAATGCTGGATTTTAGTTGGATACTTTGTCTAAGAATAAATTATAATCTTCACCAAGGTCCACTCACTGATGAAAATGTCTCTTTTGTGAGGGTTGTCTGCAGGGCACCTGAACTACTTAATTTACAGCTACTTATGGCCGAATCAAAAGCAGCTTGTTTAGGGAAATCGTACAGCCTTGGCCTGCTACCTCAAAACCTTGCTGCCTTTCAATGGGAGCCTGACCGACCCGTTAGCTTGAAATCTTTTTTATTGAGTTTCAACAGTAGGATGCAGTGTGATATGTGGCCGGAGTCGTAGGCCAATAGCTATCATTTTGCTTCGCAGAGCATCAAGCTAACAAACACAAAGACAACATGTAGGAAAAATAGAAACTTCTCCCCACCCCCGTCTCCTCCCCTGACATCCGAGTAATAAGATGAGAAATAGACCCAGCCCTCCACACCATCTGGGTTATTGTCTAAGTTGCATTTTGACCTTGGTCAGGAAGGTGGAGCAGCCGCAGGTATCTAGGACAGGAGAGCTCGCGGAATTCGGTGCACAACAGGGAAACAAAGGGGTGCCACACATCAGCGAAGCAGGCTCCATCCCCCTGGAGAGACGTGGTGATACGCTCAATGCCCAGTCGTACCACAGGCGGTGCAGCAATCCTTGTATGTTTGGTATAGAATCTGTGCCCCAGTGTGATAGAATATTTTGCAATGCTGCCCCCAGGGCTAGACCTATTTGTTTGCCGTTGCGAGACTTAAGGGGATAAGTAAATCTGTCAGATACCCCCAGGACTACATGCACAGGAAAGTGGAGAAGTGTTGTGTCAAAGTGGCTGTCGATCTCGGCTAGCACCTGTGACCAATAAGTAGTAAGCATAGGGCAGTCCCACAGCAGGTGTAAGACCTCGGGTCGCATGACCTAATGTCGTATTTGCAGGTAATGGTAGCGCTCTATTCCGGCACGCGGAAGCCAGTCTTGAAAACCTCAAAGGAATGTGGGCCATCAACGTCAAAGAAATGCCCTACAGACCTGTGCCCCTCTGAATCCCAATGGCTGAACACAATTCGATTAAGGCCCAGAGAGAAATCCTGGTTTTCTGTAATGGGAGTGAAGGGTGAAGGGAAGGTCGTCAAACCATTTTGAGTGGCTGTCGCGTCCCAGGCTGTCAGTGTGGCACGGGCTACTGGAGAGCCATAGAGCCCAGGAGGTCTACTGACCGTGCAGAGAAAGGGAATCTTCCAGAGAGCCATCTTCGCAAGCGCTCGCTCCATGAAGAGCCAGTGCTTCTTAGATTCCGGCTGGGCCCACTCTAGGAGGGCCCTCAGTTGCGTTGCCTTGAAATATTGGTCAAGATCAGGGATCCCCAACCCCCCTTCTACATGGGGCTTGTAGCTAAACTCCCTGTTCGATCGTGGCCTCTTGTCAGCCCAAACAAATGAGACAAATTCAGACTGCAGTTGCTTTAAAACTCCCGGAGGGGGCTCCACCGGGAGCGTTTGGAAAAGGTATAGGATTTTGGGGGGATGCTCATTTTAAGGGCCGCTATCCTACCCAGCCATGAAAGG
The DNA here is from genome assembly GCF_964261635.1 of Lissotriton helveticus. Taxonomy (NCBI): domain Eukaryota; kingdom Metazoa; phylum Chordata; class Amphibia; order Caudata; family Salamandridae; genus Lissotriton; species Lissotriton helveticus. The sequence goes on from NC_136070.1 coordinate 649,131,768, forward strand.
TTGAATGGCCGCCATCTTGGAGCCGGGAGCTCGGCGCCTGAGGACGCCGTTTCTTAATGATTGCGGTCGAGGAACGGTATAAAAACTTGTCCCCGTGGGCCTGCTGCCTACCACTACGGCCCGAGGGGTCCGCCTCTCATGAACTGCCCCGGGAAGCACCCAGGCTGGCAGTCAGGGATCGGGAGATGAGCGGGCTGCATCCTACCCGCTCGCCATCTTAGCCACGCCCCTCTAAATTTAGATATCTCTAGTAACATCAGAGTGTGTTCCAGGTGTTTGGGAATTCATTTATATAGAAAGTATTTCAGTGCTTCCATACCACAGTCTATTTTGATACAGGTGTAGAGACTTTCTACATCCATGGTTACCAAAATCAAGTCATCACAGCCCCAGTCGAAATCCTCTAGCTTACATAGCACACCCCTACTGTCTTTCAAGTAAGATGGGAGATTCTTGACAAAGGGTTGCAGGAAACCAACAACATATTCAGCAATATGCCCAGTTGGACTACCATTACCTGATATGATGGGCCTCTCCGGTGGAGTGTGGTCCCCTTTGTGGATCTTAGGTAGGACATAAATAGAAGTAAATCTAGAATGATGTGCCTGTAGGTAATTATGCTCCAAATCAGTTATCAGGCCTAACTCATGCCAATCCATAAGTCTGGCATTAATGTATCCCTTACTTCGAGCAATGGGATGTTTTTTTAATTTTTCATAGTAAGTATCTGTGGTGATCGCCATGCAATGACCAAGACCAAAAGGTGGATGTAATTTAAGAAGTCTTTAATGAACAGATACAACTCCTGTGACCCCAGCCACAGCCTCGCTACTCGAGCCGCCTCTCACAGTCCCCGGCGCTCGCCTTGGAATGCTGATCGCGGTGACATTCTAAGTGATGTCACCGCGAGCAGCTCCATTACATGCGAGGCGCCGGGGGAGTTTATATGTGGAAGATACCACACATCCCCCTTCCCAGCGGAAAGAAAAACATAAACATAACAAGCACTGAAGAACGCACCAGGTGGCACAGAAACACCCCACTGGGTGTGGGACAGTCAAATTTTCCTAGGCCTGGTGAAAGGGTTGACAAAGTGGACAAGGCAAACCCCGTCACATCATTATATACTGATCAAAATGTCTAGGTGGTCTGGTCACCCTCTTGCTAGGCCTGATGGTAGAGTGGGGAATTATGGTTTGCCTCTTCGTGGTGGAACTGGGGTCCCGCCTAGGGTCTCCCTCCCGTCCCCTTGAATTCTCAGGTGGATGGTACTTTACAACCCTCCCAAGGTTCCATATTTTCCCCTCTTGTGTCTTGACTGCATTTTTGAATAGTTTGGTGATCTTGGTGGGGTTGGTGTACTCCGACCAACTTGCCTTCCCTGTTGGAGCTCTGATTTTGATACTGTCTCCCACCTTGAATTCTACTTCCTTTGTGGCTTTGTGCCGGTCATATCCTTCTTTTCTCTTTTCCATGGCTTCCTTTTGTTTCTTCAAGCTTTCTGCTTCTTTAGATCGGTCTGACCGCCCCTTGTGCCACTCCATCCATCCTGGGGTTAGCTTCATGTTGGGTATCCTGGCGCGGAGCAATTCAAACGGGGTGACCCCCGTCGTCTGATGTGGCGTGAACCTGTATGCTTCTAGCCGTCTCCACGCCTCCTCCTTCCAACTTATTCCGCTGGCTTTGGCCAATTGGATGCTTTCTTTGAGGGTTTTATTAAAGCGTTCGACCATGCCATTGGTTTCGGGGTGGTAAAGGGCGCAACGCTTGTGTCTGATGCCTCTTTCCTCCAGGAAACCTTCCATCTCCTTCGAACACAGTTGTACACCGTTATCGGTCAGAATGTTGCTAGGTAGTCCTTCCCGGATGAACACCTCCTCTAGAAAGCTGATGACGGTTTTGGTAGTGACTTCGCTGACAAACTTTATCTCTGGCCACCTGGAATACAGATCCACAAGCACCAAAATGTAAGGTGTCCGCTGTTCTCCTGACATGGGGCCCACAATGTCCAATGCCAACTCGACCCACGGTCCTGAAGGGGAAGGCCTGCACACCATAGGGGGCGTCTGTTGCTTCAGGACTTTGTCGCTGTTGCTGCACGGAATGCACTCTCTGATTCTCCTTTCCGTGATCAGATCCATGCTCGGCCACCAATAGCTCTCCCTGAGTCTTTGCTTGGTTTTGGTGATGCCCAAATGTCCTTCGTGGGCTAGTTCGACCAGGTTGTTTCTCACGGTTGCAGGAGGTACAAGTCTCGTGCCCCTGAATAGACATCCGTCTATTATGGACAACTCGTCTTTAATGGCTAGGTATGGCCGCAGGTTTTCATCCTGTTTGTCACCGTGCTTCCAACCGCCTCTTACTCTTTTGTAAATCTCCTCCAAAATTTTGTCTTCTTATAACGCCTTTCTCCATGTTTCTTCTCCCAGCGCCCTCTGGATGGTGCAGACATCCTCCATCTGAAGGTCCTCTTCTTCTTCATCCGCCTTCTCCAACTTCTCTCTCGCTCCTTCATCACCAACGAGCCTAGATAGACAATCAGCTGCGAGGTTCTGTGTCCCGGGGACGTATTAGACGTCAAAGGTGTATTCTTGAAGGCCGACTACCCACCGCCTTATCCTGCTGGAGATGGCATCTAAACCCTTCTTACTGAATACCTCCACCAACGGCTTGTGGTCAGTTCGGAGGGTGAACTGAGTTCCCCAGAGGAAGTCTCTGAATTTTCCTAGCGCCCAAAATATAGCCAAAGCTTCCTTCTCGATCACCGAGTAGTTGTTCTCGGACTTCTGGAGTGACCTCGAGGCAAAGGCTATGGTTTCTTCTCCTTCTTCTCCAATTTGGGTGAGGACAGCACCCAAACCCTTCGCACTTGCGTCGGTGGTGACTATGGTTGCCCGGTAGGGTATATACGACTTCAAACTGGGGGCCTCTGCGAGTGCCTTCTTTACTTCCTCGAACTCCCTCTGGCACTCCTGACTCCACCGGAATTCATTCTCCTTCTTCAACAGTAGCCTGATGGCATATGTCCTTCCCGCCAGGTTCCTTATGAACTTTCCGTAGAACTCCAACATCCCCATAAATGACTTGATCTCGTCCTTGCCCTTGGGGGGTGTCAGGTTCACGATGGTGTTTTGTAATTCAGCTTTTGGACATATGCCCTCAATAGTCACCTTGTGTCCCAGGAAGTCCAATTCGGCACAGCCAAACACACACTTGTCTCTTTTCACTGTGAGGCCTTGTGACAGAAACCTCCTCAGCACGCTTCCCAACCTACCATCGTGCTCCTCATGGTTCTTTGCAAATATTAGCACGTCATCCTGGTAGCACATGACGCCTGGGATGTCCTTCAACATGTTGCCCATGATTCTCTGAAACACGGCGGCCGCCGAGACTAGCCCGAATGGCATCCTTTTGAATTTGTATGCGCCCATGGGTGTCACAAACGCCGTGAGCTCCTGAGACTCCTCGTGTAGTTTTATTTGGAAATAGGCTGAGGTGAGGTCGAGGGTAGAAAAGACTTTGGCACCTTCTAGCATGCTCATCATCTGGGTGATGTTGGGTAAGGGGTAACGGTCGACCACGACCTCCTTGTTTAGTGCCCTCAAATCGATGCAGAGCCGGACCGACCCATCCTTCTTCTTGGCCGCCACAATGGGGGCCAACCATTCTGTTGCTTCCACCGGCTCGATTACTCCGGCCTTGCACAGTTTCTCCAGTTCAGCCTTCACCTCCTCCTGGATAGCAATGGGAAGCTTCCTGACTTTGGCCACGACTGGCCTGGCGTTCTCTTTCAGTCTTATTTTGTGGCAGTAGTTTTTCAAGCACCCTAATTCTTCCCTGAACACTTCTTGGAACTCTGTTACAATGTCTGCTTCGTGTTCAATAATTTCTTGTACCAGGATCTGGGGATCACAGTTAGGATTCAAATAGACCCCTAGCTCTTTCTGTGCCTGCCACCCCAAGATGTTGTCTCCTACCGTGGACACATATACCTTTGAGACCGTTGTTCTGTTGCTGTATTCTACTTTCCCCAGGAAATACCCCTTCATGGAGATGGGGCGACCGGCATACCCCCCTGGCCTCAGATCCATTCTTTTCAAGGTTATCGTTCCCTTTGACACTCGTGAGAACTCTTTAGCATTGATGATGGTAATTCTAGAACAAGAGTCAAATAATGCTTCCACTTCAACCTCCCCAACCTTTATGGTGTCCTTGGGACTGCTGACTTGTCCTCCCTCGATCTGCACCACTATTTCCGCACACACAAGGTTGCTGGGATTGGGGGCTAGTAACTCTTGTACCTGCACAACAATCTCGTCGCACACCACATTCGTCCTGTCTCTACTCTGTCTGCTGACTCCCTGCCCACTCTTGCAGTACTGCTTGAAATGTCCTTTCTTCCCACACTTGTTGCACGTGAACCTGAGAGCAGGGCATTCTCTGTCGTTAGCTAGGTGCCCCTGCTTGCCACACCTATAGCAAGTGCCTTTAAACGTTCCCCCTAGCCTGCCTTCTTTGTGTTCTTTACTCACTATTTTCTGGCCTTTTACTACAGACACTGCTTCGCATTCAGTCACCACCTCACTGACATTGGCCTTTTCATCAATTTTCTTCTCCCCTGCGTCCTGCTTTATTTCTTTGACGCATTGGAGCATATGCTCCACCTGTTTGGCTATAATGAGGACCTCCCGCAGGGGCGGGTCGTCCTTGAGCCATAGCTCCTCACGCACTCTTTCCATCCTACACGCCAAAACAAATTGGTCCCTGATTCTCTCCTCACTTGCACCACCAAATTTGCAAGTGGCGGCTAACTTCCTTAGATCGGATACAAAGTCTTCTATCGATTCCCTCTCTTTTTGTGCTCTCTTCCCAAAGTGGTACCTCTCCATAATCGTGCTAGTCTTAGGAAGGTAGTGTAAGTCTAACTTCCTAAGGCTCACTTCAAAATCATTCAGACCTCTAGCCTCCTGTGCCCCTAAATCTGGGAGATGATCCAGGACCTCCTCACCTTCCGCACCTAGATAATAGGCTAATAATGCAACCTTTCTTTCTAAACCCAGGTTTGGCCCACAAACAGTGGCGTAATTTAAAAACACTTTTTTCCATTTCTTCCACTGGATATTGGGATCCCCTGGGGTGGTCAAGAAAAAAGGTGGAGGGGTCACACTCTGCATGTTAGTTGCTCAGGCTTCCCCTGCTGGCACCCAGAGAAAATACACACCCACTGGACACAGTGACGCTGAAAACAAAACGGTAAGTTAGCGTACGCCTTAAGGAATACACAATTCTTTGCTTCACATTCCCCCTGCGACATCAAACAGGAGCGAGACGGAGAGAATAACCCTTGCACAGTCCTTAGAGTAGGGGAAATGAAGTGCAGAACCTTAGAGCGTATACTGGTGCTGGCTAGGTTGCTACGTTTTCTTGATGCACCGCACAGCGCTCTACCTAAACCTCAATGTAGTCTGACTAGAACCTGTGGTGACGGGACAGAAGAGTCCATAATCCCACTGCGCATCTGGATGAACACTTGCAGTACAAAATTCGTTCACATCAATGTTTTCACCCTTTTAGTGCCCTCAATTAGTGCCACAACAAACACGGCTACTCTTCCTAGTGTTCAATTCTTTACTCCTCTTGCGCTGTCAGTCGATCACGGTGAGGGTCTCTGCACAAGGGCTCAGTCTAGCTGCGCTACTATGCTTCACTCTGCTTCCTGCGTCGCGCTTCTCTGATGCCCTCTGAGGTGCTGCTCATAGACATTCCAGCGCCGAGGATGTTCCTCGCTTCCCCGCAGCGCTCTTACTCAGACGCTCCTCGCAGCCCCCACGATGCATCACACTCTGGCTCCTAACGTGGTGGGAGTCTTCACACACCAATCTTTTCTAACGCGCTGCCCCAGTGCGCTTCCATGAAATGAGGCGGAAGGCCGTCACGCGTCGCAGAGGCACTTGAGTCTGTGGCGGGTCTCACACGCCCCTGAAGTGTCAATGCAAGACGCTTCCCTAATGCGCATTGAAAGGGGCGCGCGATCAAAGTCTCTGCTTCAGGTTAGTGACTGGGGGCTCGAGCGGAGTGGTCCTTTAGAAAGATTTACTTCTCGCTAGCCAGACTGAGGCACAATTAAATTTCAAAGATACCAGCGCTTTAAGAATGCCAGCGCCTGCGTGAGGAAGTCCGTCAGGGTGCTGCAAGGGGGCGCGCTGATGGCAAGCAGAAGTCACCTTACTTTATTTGAAGATCATGGCAGTTCTCTTCTTTACACGCCTTACACAGCTCACCCCTGCCAGTTGCTCGATGACCTCGGGACTGTCTCCGTTGCTTGCCGCTGTAATCGGAAACTCACAGCAACGCCCGCTACCTTTTCTTTTGGTCAGCTGTGCTTCTTAACGTTCCCTGGGCGTGTTGAGGTCACAGGAAAGGTTTTCCCTCGTCGCCAGTGTGGTGATCGCCATGCAATGACCAAGACCAAAAGGTGGATGTAATTTAAGAAGTCTTTAATGAACAGATACAACTCATGTGACCCCAGCCACAGCCTCGCTACTCGAGCCGCCTCTCACAGTCCCCGGCGCTCGCCTTGGAATGCTGATCGCGGTGACATTCTAAGTGATGTCACCGCGAGCAGCTCCATTACATGCGAGGCGCCGGGGGAGTTTATATGTGGAAGATACCACAGTATCACTTTGCAATTGTCTGTTGATCTCCCCAAGATAGTTGTAGGAGAGTAGGATCTTCTTCTAATAGTTACCCCCACTTTTTGTGGATGTTTCACTGTTTTTCGACTTTAGTCTGGCTGAGGCCCTGCTAACCAGGACCCCATCCTAGCTGCTTCCTCTCTAAAATGATTGCATGTACTTTAAATACACCACAGATTGGTTTTCATTACAAGAACGGAGGCTACATGATGCATTATTCCTTTAATGCAGTCCAAGCAGCCGCTTACATCACAATATTAAAAGATTCCAGAATAGAACAATAGCAACACATGACAGGCATGAGCCATCAACAATCTGCCTCTTTTAAATGCGGCTCCAAGCAGATAAGTTCATTTTCCTTCATTACCATTATTCATAAATAAATAAAAAAACTTTCTATTAAGCTGGCTACTCTACTATGCCTAATCTTATGCAGAAGGGTCTCTGATGTCAATGACCTGGAGATTACAAATAGACCTTTTAACATGTTTGGAGTCAAATTTGAGATCTATAGAAGAACAAAGACTATGATTCAATCTCTTACCCACGTTTTGATTTATGTCCAAAACTTTGCGTTGTGGACTGCATGAGAGAGTATGGTCGCAGAATGTTTGCTCTTTGCCCTCAGGATGTTAACCAATTACTTATATCCTTTGTTAAACCCCACAAAGGCATAACCTCAACCTCTATTGCTAGATGGGTTAAGACTGTTATGAGTTTAGCAGGTATTGACTAAAAGAAATGTCAAGCTCACTCCCTTAGAGGGGTGCTATGGCCAGTAAATCTCTCTTGTCTGGAGGTAACTTGGACGACATTCGCAAAGCTGCTGACTGGTCAAATGCTAGCACCTTTGCACGTCATTATTTCAAGCCTATTGAACATATGTCTGAAGGTATTTTACAAAGCTACTAACATGCATAATGTAGCCTCAGTTCTTGTAATGAAATTGCGATTCTCATATTAACATGACTAGAGAATCTGGATTTCATTAAAGACACGGAGGCGACATTATCCCTCCCATCCCACCCCTTGGTGGTCTTACAATGATTTAATGCTGTTTTTGTTACCGTTTATTACTGTACTTTTTATTAACAGTACTTGTTTCATCTCTTGTCCTTTTAGCATGATAAGCTTGACACTATTTTTTACATTCAAGAGATATTTACTTCTTTCTCTTTTCAGGTAACGCTCCTTAACTGTGTGTCGTCTGGCCTTTGGTTTTACCTTCGTTCTTCCTTCTCCTTCATCCTGCTCATCAGAAGATCGTTTTGATGTTTCAAGTTTCATGAACTTATTTTCCTCCACATTTAAAAGAGGCAGATTATTGATGGCTCATGCCTTTCATGTGTTGCTATTGTTCTATTCTGGAACCTTTTAATATTGTGTTGTAAGCGGCTGCTTGGACTGCATTAAAGGAATAAGGCATAATAGCCTCCGTGTCTTTACTGAAATCCAAATTCTCTAGTCATGTTAATATGAGAATCACAATTTTGGGGTACCCTTATAAGTCCCTAGTATATGGTATCCTATATACCCAGGGCATAGGTACCACAGAGGCCTCCCAGGGGCTGTAGCATGTATTATGCCACCCCTGAGAGACCATTCAAAATGACACAACAGGTTTGCTACCGCAGCCTGTGTAAGGTGGTGTATGCACCCCGTACCCAGATATAGGTTCCCTATATCTACCTTATATCACTGCACACATACAACTATCAGTCACCCCTATGGCAGGGCTTATCAATCCTGAAGGCAGGGTGCTGGGATTTGTTTGAGAGGGTGCCCATGCATGAGCAGGGCCCCTCTGCAGCCCTCCAAATCTATTAGCCGGGGTTGTTCTGTGAGGCAGCCAACCATATACTCTTAAGTGCATTATAACCTCGCGGTAAATGCTAACTTTGAAATGGCTGCAAGGAAACATGTTGTGTATGGTGTCAAACACCTTGGAATCATACCTCCCTGCCAGTACTGGCGGGGGAGGTATGATTCCACCCTCCTAGAGGGAGAAATATAACTACACCGCTACACCCGGAGCTTCACAGAACCCTGGCATCACAAGATGGATGCTGCCAGCCACAGACACGCGTTTGCCCTCCTGCTGCTGGACGAAACTCCGGCAGGGGAGGCTGGACAATAGGTTACCTGTCACAGGGAGGTGTAACCATCTCCCATACAGGCTTTAGTGTTTTGGGGCTGGGTGGGCGCACTCCAAGCGTGATTTGATGTCTGCACTGGGGGCACATTTGGTGTCCCTGTGCATAGTCCAGCTCAAACCAGTTGCAGAGGCACTCAGCCCCTGTTCTGGTGCGAAACTGGACATAGGATATGGGTGTAGCCACTTATCTTTCCTGACCCTCCCATATGTGGGTCCCCAGAGTTTGTCCCACCTCTTCCTTGGGTATAAAATAGGAGCCCCTGACTACAGGACTTCAGATTTACATGGATGAAACTCTGCTACAGAATCCCAGAATTTCAACTATCTACACTTCTTTGGATGACTGAAGAATCTCCCTTGGTGAAAAGGAGTTACTCCCCTGCAAGGCAGGCACCAAAGATGCATCTGTCCCGCTTGCAACTACGCAGCTCCTGAAGGACTCCGAAGACTTTGCAACACAGGAGGTGGGTTTCCAAGCTTCCCCGAGACGGATCCATGCTCTCAGCAAACCTGAGATCCAAAGCCTTCGTGGGGACCATGCATCCCGAACCCCTGGACACTGTGCACATTTGCAACAGCATATGCTTCTTGGCAATCCCTGAGGCTATGCTTTGGGCTACTTGTATTCCAGATGCCAAGCAGTGATTCCACTGAAGATTACTGGCCTACACTCCACGAGTGACCCCTGGGTTATTATTTAGTGATTCCTCTTGAGGTCCCTTTGCGATCCCTTGTCCGTCAACTGGTGGGTCCCTGAGAAGGGTACTGTAACTTTCAATGTGCTTACCTGGTTGCTCCAGATATGTCCTGAATCTCCATCACTTGTAGAGTGACCAGGACCTTTCTGGTCCATCCCGAAGCCTTTTCACTCTCACCGCGTGGGTTGTAGTTGCCAAGGCTTGTTGGTCTCCAATTCGGACACCGACCCACCAGCACTCGACATACTTTGTGGGACAGCTCGCCTGCAGACTCTGGTTGTCATCAACGTCTCATGGTCCCCATGGCACCTGAAACACCCGACATTGGTGGGCATTGGTCTACCATGCCCCTGGTCACCCTGAAGTGACCCAGACTCTGTCCCCTCTGCTTTCAGGTTCTTCACAGCTCTGATCCAGGCTTGGATCACACCAGACACTTTTCCTTTCCACAGCAGCAGCACGTTGCAGCAACTCACCATTAAAAACAGCGACAATTCCTGACACCATTTGGCACCCATTCACACGGCTTTCCTGGGTGAGGTAACACGAGTACTCCGGTGCTCACATGGGTGCTGGCCTTAGAACCTTCTAAGTCTATTAGGGTTTGCTCCAAGTCCTCTCCGAAGTGTCCTTAATCTTTAAAATACCAACTGCGACTTTCCCATAGGCTTGTACGGAGCTCGCAACTGTGTTCTCACACTGCACACGTCCCCTGTGGGTCCCCTGTGTCACTACCTTGGGTGGTTTCCTTGGGTCCCAGTGATTCTATGTGCTCTAGGCACTGTGTCTAGTCAAGTCGTGGTTCTTATACCACTTTCTATATATATCGTTTGGTTTCCCCCTGGGGCCAATTGTATATTGTGCTATTTACTTACGTTCTAGTGTATCTTGCTCTCTAATCTCATAAGGAGGTTAGTAGAGAGTGCTTAGTAATAAAGACATATATTTTATATAAACCTTGTGTGGTTCTCCTTTCATTTGGTCATTCAAGAGGTTATAATCTGGTAAACCAATCTGCTTTACTCTCCTTCAAGACTTAGCCTGAAGGCTGCTCTCCATAGCTTCCTCTAGGATAGCTTTCAATAAAGGTTGTCTCAAACCTAATCATCAATAAGTGTTTTTTGGACTGGTGCAAGGTGCCAACTATAACTAGTGGACAGCATATACCAGGCCAACTTCTCACAATAGTCACATGGATCCATCAAAACAGTGTTTACTTAGATGTGATGAAGGCCGAGAATCTTAGTAGCTTATGATTCATCTGTGTCCATATTTGAAGGGTAACCGCACTATGTAAGAATGCGATCTGATGCCTCCAATTCTTTTGATGATAACTAATATCGATATGACAATGATAACTAAACGCACTATTGTTACTGTGTCTTTTGACTTCCTGACAATAAAGAGTTTTCAAAAAAAAAAATGACAAATGTTTTAAATGTTTAAGCATCATGTGCAGAATAGACAGATCTATGTTATTTGCATTCTGGGAACTGTAGTACTTTTAGTCACATTGTTAAATAGGAGTATTGTAGTCATGAATAAAACATAAGAAAATGAGCTGTGCCTGTACATAATTTAAAAAGTAGCAATACTTGTTAGGTATATATTAGTTAGTGTTTATCAAGGAGTTTTTTTACTTATATTACCAGTTTGCATATGTTTAAATGGTGAGATATGGTTTTTCTGGTTGCAGATAGTTATATGTACAGTGAGACTGTTGTGTTTACTTAAAGATGCAGTGAACTATATGTGTTTGGAAAGAAGGCCTGAGGTGTATATCTATTATGAAATCGCATATATGTTTACATGGTGATCTATGTTCTTCAAGGCAGTTGAAAATTACATGTATATAGTGAGGGTGGTGCATTTCTTTCAACATGCTTTAAAATTGTGGCGGGTAAATAGTGCAGAATGTCTTTTGAGAGTTTGTGTGCTAGCTTTACTTGGCATGTAGCTTTTCTTTGAGAAGTGCTGAATATATGTTTTAAAGACACAGTAAAGATTTGCAAAATGATATAGGTATGCTATAAAGAAAATATTTAGTACTTTAAAAAACAAAACAAAAAAAAAACAGTGCTTCCTTCCTTGTCTTCCTAACGTATAACAAGAGAAGGATCTTCTATCAATGCTCTTAGAAGTTCATTATCCTTTTTGGTCATGTTGAAATGATGCTTGCACCAATGGTTGTTAATATGTTTATCTTTACCAATAAATTCATCAATAACCATATTATATGTGCTGGGTGGCGTATTCTTAGATTGTGGTGCAAGTCACTATCAGCTGTTGTATCCTCCCACATATTAAGTTCATTGGCTAGTTGTAAAATGTCCCCACTCGCTTCTTCCTCATTTAGAGATGCAAAAAAATACTATTCTGTTATTACTACCTAGTGTTCTCTCTCATTCTTCTCTCTTGTTATTTAATGCCGACAAATGTTTTAAATGCCTGCTCTTTTTTGTATGCTTAATTTCAGTGTATACTGTCCGGCTGGCGATTATTATTTGCTGTAAAATATTTTTTCTGTATTTGCTTGCATAAAAAGGGGATAAAATCTAATAAAAAAAAGATGCAAGTAAGTGAATATCATTAAGAGCAGATATAGTATATGTGGAAAATTGGCATTATATATCTTCACACATTGGGCTGTGAGATGTTCATCAAAACGCTTCTTTAATCTTAATTTTCCAACAAATTTATACAGATCAAGATGTGTACTTACAAAATTACATTTCACAGTTGGACTAGAAATTCAGATCTTTACAGAGTACAGACATTTCATGATCAGTCAACGTTTTGGAAGATACATTGATAATTCGTACTGCATTGCAAGTCTATGAGTCATTAGCATCATCAACCTGGGTACACTGATCTAAAGCTGTTTCTTCACCTGTTTCCCAATCTGTACCTCTGTACTTCTCTTAAAATAAACGACGGTGAGTTATTTACCATGTTAAGGCTAGTGCCTTCACCTGAATCACTACCTACCCAGGATAGAGATGTGTTACTTGATGATATACTTGTATCTTTTGCAATACTACTCGGACTAGATACCGGCCTAATTGTAATATCATCATATTCCCAGGTAAAGGTGAATCGTCACCCTCGTCACGTTTGATCTTTCACTGTTTTATGTCCTTCAAATACAATTGATAGCTGGTCAGTTCTTTTTTTTTTATCTCATAGTTTTTCTGTATTGCATCACTCAAGTTAGTGTCATTGATCTCTTTTTTAAGTGTTGTTATCCCCTCTCTTATTTTTTTGACCTTTCATTCAGTTAGTAATCACAATTCTCATAATTTTGTAGGAGACATCATAGAGACCTTTCTCCCCCTCATTTAGGATATCTATTTCCAGATCTTCATAATTCGGAAACATTAATATCCGCAAACCATGTGGTAGCCTTTTGTTTTCTATATATTTCTTCAACGTGGATCCATCCCATCACTTTGCCAATTCCTGCTTCTTAAGTCTTTCTGATCTGATTAATTTGTCCTTTAGGCCCTCATCTGTAGGCAATAATGGTCAGGATTGTCCCGAACTAGGGCCCCTTTTGTTAAATAGATCACCTAACATCTTATCTGGGTTGTCATCAAAATCCATTTTTTATTTTATCTATATCAAACCCTCCATAGTACCTGTATGGTTATATATCGTAGATACATGTATTCCAGTACCTTGACGACTAGCTGTGCGGTCATTATCAGACCACCTCCAAAAGATCATAATCCTTCTTTCGTCCCTTGGATTTTCACCAGTAAATCAAAGTCCCATCAATCGCCAATGTAGATAATTTCCTTCAAAGGGGCCATTCTGGACACATCATTGTCCATAACCCTCCCACACCTGCAACAACCAGAGGACATTCATGATATGATCCTGATGTTTCAGGCTCGATCCTCTGCGTCTCGGTGGTTTTGGTTCTGAGGTGTCTTGGACTGTATTAGGTCCACACGCACACAGACTATATTTTAAGGTGAGTTTATTGCAGCATTTCTACAAGCGTCCAATAGCATCCCGGGTGCAGCAGTAACTTTTATTTATTTATTTCATCATTTGTAGAGTGCATGAATCACCCCAGTCGGGGTATCTCCGCGCTGTAACAGCCCTTGGGAACAGCCAGAGTAGGTGGATCAGAAAAGTGAAGTTTAAAAAAAAATTCAGAATTTCAGTACTGCTTACAGAAACATGGTTCACTGAAGCTTCCCTCCCTTCCCTCTTGGCCACCCTTCCCTCCACTTATTATGCCATCCGCGCCGACCGTCCTGGCGGGAAAACAGGCGGAGGCGTTGCGCTTATCGCTCGCTCAGATTTCCAGTTTCAAGTCCTCCCTTCTCCCTCCCTGGTCGGAATCGACTATTTGGTGGTCCGCTCTTCCTCCCTTTCACCCCATCTAGCCATAGTGCTTGTCTATCGTCCTCCTCAACAAACTCCCTCTTTTCTCCCGGCCTTTCAAGACCTACTTGGCACCCTGGCGGTCAACTATGCCTCGGTTTTAGTCCTCGGGGACTTCAATTATTGGCCTTCGGACCCTAAGGAGTGCGTGTCATCTAAGGATTTTTCAGAAACTCTTCTTTCTCTCAATTTCGTTTCTTTTGTCCACTCCCCTACTCATATTCACGGGCACATCCTTGACCAGGTCTGGTCCCTTAACTGTACCCTCTCCACGCTGGTGATTGCCCCTTGCACTTGGTCCGATCACTTTACTATTTCGTTTTCCCTTAGTCTTTTAGTAGCTAAGACCCCTATGTACATCAAAAATTCCTGGGCCCGTAACTGGGGTAAGGTCAACTTGCCTGATCTCTCGACCGCACTCCTGGCCTCTCTTCCCCAGCTATCCGGACTAGATTCCGCAGCCCAAGCTTCAGCCATTGATTCATGGCTCACGGAGGGAAGCGATTGTTTAGCTCCTCTCCGGCGTACCTCGATTAGGCGCCCTAAAGACGCCAATCGATGGTTCAACATCGAGCTGAAGGAATTGAAGCTCACCGTTCGTAGGGCTGAACGCAAGTGGAGACTGGATTACTCTCCGAACACCAGGACCCACTACGTTCACCTCCTGGGGACCTATAAGCGAAAAATCATTGAGGCCAAGAAAGCATATTTCTCGGCGAAAATCTTAGCGGCCGAGAATCAACCAAAGGAGATTTTTACCATCACTCATGATTTGGCGTTCTCGGACCGGACCACACTCAAGCCCCCCCCCTCCCAGAAACTCTGCGATTCATTGAACTTGTACTTTGTCGATAAAATCACGACAATCAAATCCAATATCCCTCCGCCTTCTCCCTCTTTTGTTGACCCCCTCCTTCCCCCGTCCCCTGCCACCTTTACTTCCTTTCCTCCACTTTCTGAAGAACTCCTCTTGTCCCTTCTCCCTAAAATTAAGTCCGGTTCCCCATCTGATATATGCCCGGCTCATATTCTACGGCAGATTTACAATGCCTGTCCGTCGCCCCCTCTGGGCTTCCTTAACGATTCACTAGCCCGAGGGGTTGTTACTCCTTCGTTAAAAGCCGCTTCTATCGTTCCCATCTTGAAGAAGCCGGGAGCCGACCCTTCTGTGATGGCTAACTATCGCCCCATCTCCCTTCTCCCTTTTTTGGCGAAGGTGCTCGAGCGGCATGTGACATCTGCACTCAGCGCCTTCGCCGAGGAGAACGGGAGGTTGGCCCCTTGTCAGGCGGGTTTTCGGCCAAGGCACTCAACCGAGTCAGTGGTGGTGTCAGTATCTGACTCCCTCAGAGAGGGTATGGACTCCGGTAGACCTCAGGCGCTGGTCCTTCTTGATTTGTCCGCCGCCTTTGACACGGTGGACCATTCCATCTTGCTTTCCCGCGTCAAGGCGGCGGGCGTAGGAGGATCAGCCCTCATCTGGCTCTCGTCCTTTCTGAGGGACCGGACCCAGGCGGTCCATCTTGGGGAGTTTTCAGCTACCCCCTGCCAGGTCCAGTGCGGTGTCCCCCAGGGTTCTTCTCTTTCTCCTTTACTCTTTAATCTCTACATCGCTCCGCTCATCTTTTCTCTACAGCACCTGGAGGTCTCGGTATTTAATTATGCCGATGACCTCCAGCTCATCTTCAATCTCTCTTCTAATTCTGACTCTATTTCTAATTTCCAATCTACTCTATCTTTCATCAGGGACTGGATGAATCTCAACCACCTGAAACTCAATCCCGATAAAACGGAACTTGTGGTGACGGGTGGTTGCTCCAGTCCCTGGAATTCACTCTTCTGGCCCCCCTCCTTTGGTTCCCCTCCCACTCCGGTTTCCTCTGTTAAGACTCTTGGTATCAAGCTCAACAATCAACTCACCATGCACTCCCAGATTGGTTCTGTGGTTTCTTCTTGCTTCCTTACTCTCCGCACCATTCGCTCTATTTCCCGCTTCTTTTCTTTCCCTGCACTTAAGCTAATTATGTCCGCACTGGTCCTGTCCCGCCTGGACTACGGGAACATTTTGTATAATGGTATCCCTCAGTACAGCCTTCGTAAATTGCAATTAGTACAAAACCAGGCTGCCCGTCTTGCCTTTGGTCTCCCCAAATTCCACCACTCCTCCCCTCTCCTGAAAACCCTTCACTGGCTCCCGGTGCGGGAACGTGCCCTGTTTAAACTAGGCTGCGTGGTGTTCCAGGCCAGGACTGGCCTGGCCCCCCTATTCATATCATCGGCCATCAAGGCCTATGTCCCTGGCAGAGACCTCCGATCCTCAGCCCAACTCCTCCTAGTTGTGCCCCGCTTCCGGAAAAAGAAACAGGGTGGCTCGAAATGTTCCTTTCTTGCCCCCTTGTTTTGGAACTCTCTCCCTTTTTACCTTAGGTCCCTCACTGATTATTCCGCTTTTCGCAAAGCCTTGAAGACCTTTCTATTCCCTCAGACTCTTCCCTAGGTTTTGTCCAGTTTCCAGCCGCTGCCTCAGTGACTGTCCCCGCTCAGTGGGCTGCCTTCGACTTTAGCGCCAAGAAACCGTTTAGGTGTATGTCGCGCTTAATAAATATTTTAAACTTAAACTAAACTTAATGACAGGTAGTTAGTACAGAGACGGATGTCACTGCGTAGTTGGTTCCAGAGTTGTGGGTCTAGGTAAGTAAAGGATTTGCCGCCTAATCTAGTTTGTTTTATGCGGGGTACGACAAGGTACCCCATTCTTTGCCTTCCAATCCAAATTACAATTCTAAACATTACAGGCCCTAAACTTAACATATGCCATTTCCTTATAAAACAAATTAAATACTAGCAAAGTATAAATGAACTTCACATGAGCAACACAGATGATCATTACTATCAGGTATTGAAAGAATGATACATTGTATGGTCAACAACTCAAATGTTTATCTATTTATTTGCTGTCAGATACATCCTGCACTCCTTCAGGATGACATTTAGTTCATTTCTTAGCATTTCAATCTCCTTCTCCTTGCAGTTCCATAGTGTTTCCTTTATTACTACAAATTTTGCAAGAGGGTGTCCAAATTGTTTCCACTTTACTACGAATCCCTCCTTTTTTTAGTATGAGTATTCACATAATTGCTAACATCTTCCCTGGCCATTTAGAAAAAGAGTCCATTAATACTAAGGCATTCTTTTCGGAGCATCCCTTTACAGAAAATGGTTCACATACATCGAGGGCCAATTTCTGCCCTGGTCCAGTAGGAAGCTTAATGGAAGTGATAGGTGTTTCTTGTGACTCATGTGATTTGTCACTCTTTGTAAAGTCAAACAACACTTGGTCCATAGCTGACCACCAAAAATTGTTCCAGACCCTTTCTTTTCATTCCAGACAGTTCAACACGACCTTCATGTAGGATTACAATTAACTGGTCCCTAAATGCCACACGGAAAACAAATTTGTCCACGGTACAAATGTCTAACAACAAAGCCTTAGCTTTCTCTTTTGGCTATCCTTCACCCAAACAATCCTTGAGCTCCAGCATTTCAACATCTGGACTCATTTCATTGGGATAAGCTGTCCACATTGATGGTTTTGTGTCCAGTAACATATTTACCATAAAATGAGAATTGCTGCATAGAGTCGCTTAGCTAATTTGGGTATAGCCTTGTCAGCTCCTTTGGTGGAGAACATATCTACCAATGGTTTGTCATCCGTCCATGGCTCAAAAGAGCTTCCTCATATAAAGTTCTTAAAAAGCTTAGCTGCCCACCAACAGAAACAAATACACTACTCTTTTGATTCCATTGTTTTTCTGCATAAAAACTGCACGCACGCTATACAAGCTAGTATTAGTTACCAAAATTGACTGACCAATCAGATCTAATGGTTTTAACTTCACCACACTGACAATAACAGTTTTAATAATCAGAAAAGATCTCTCACATTCCAAAATCCATTTGAATCTAACATTTTTCTTGCAAATCACTTTTGATGCCAGAGAAATGTTCCATGAACTTAGCATAGTACTCAGCCATGCCAAGGAATTGCTCTTTATTTACAGGAGGTAGTACACAGTTATTTGCCTCCACTAACTGCACTTTGGGACTAACAGCCATCCTGAAATTGTGTGGCCCAAAAACTCCACATTTTGCACTGCAAAACAACACTTCTTAGAAACCACTGTTAAACCTGTATTACTCAAAATCAATGATACCCTTCTCATCATGCTATCATGCTCATCTACAATTTTTCCTCACACAAGAATATCATGCTGGAAAATGTTTACTTTGGATTCTTTGGCAAATATTTCTCCATAAATCTTTGGAAAACCACAGAAGCAAGCACAAATGGTATTCACACAATTTATACACCCCTCTGGCTCTATAAAAGATGTAACCTGTCTTGACGAAGAATTTAATTTGTTTAGTGATACACCTGAGACAAATCTAAAGTCAAAAACACCTCATCATCCCCTACGGTGGACAACATCTCATTTAAATTAGGACGTCAGTATTGACCCAACTGAATGGATTATTTTAGGGCATGGAGGTCAACATACACACTTGAATTTTTCTATTCTGCTTCCTAGCCAAAATGACAGGGCTTACCCATTCAGCCAATTCCATTTGTTCAATAATACTCCAGTCTACAATCAATTTAATTCCTCACGTAAAGCAGATCACATGATCATCAGTACCACCCTTACTTTATGTACCATCAGGTTCGAACCATCCTTCAGTACAGTCTTATAACAGAAACCCTTCAAATATCATAGTTCTGATGAAAAAACATCCGAAAATTGTTCATTACACTTTTAGGCCACTTTCCCTTTCAAGTCAGTGGACAAAACGTTACCAGGATAATTAGGGTGCAATGCTGTACTTAATTCTTTCTGATCAGTACATCCCAATAGGTCCTCGCTATAACTGATCACAAATATAGCCGTCTCTATTTCTCATTCCTTAAAATGAACAAATTCTTGAATCGGGCCCAGAAGAGGTCATGTCTTACCACCACAATATCGTACAGTGTTTAGATTGGCAATGTTCAACTCCTCATTTCACAAACTATTGAATGTCAGTTCATCTCTTATGGTACAGGGGAACATGAATCTGCCCAAACTTCAATATCCCTTTTCAAGATTTGTAATACACATTTAGGAGGTTGATAAGATTCTGATAAACTTTGTACTTGTTGCTCAGAGATTACGAGCAATTAATCTTCATCGCTGTTATGTTCTTCACATTCATGCATCACATTCACTCTGTTTATCTTAGTTTCCTCCCATGTGCACACATGAGAAAAACGGACAACACGTTTATATTTAAAACATCTACCACTATTCACTGGACAGTTGTTGACCAATGCCAAATGGCTATTACTATCACAATAATAAAAATATATTGAACTGTATACTACACATGTTGCTCCTTTTATTAAGATCCTGTAGGTTATTACCAACATTTCCTTTCGGTAAATTCCTTTTTATACATTGTTGTACTACATATCCACATTGGAAGATGCACCAATAAGTTGATTCCACTCCTTTACGTATTTAGATGTACTTTCAATTCCTATTGCTGTATAAAGAATTGACTCCTTGACACTGAGAAATTTACCTTGTTCCTTGTTTTTCATATTTTTCGCTCTATTGACTAACTGTTCTCTAATTATGTCATCACACAGGTCTTCAAACTTGCATGTAGAAGTCAAAGTATGAAACACAGTAACATACTGCTAAAAAGTCTCCCCTGGCAAATGTTTTTGAGAGAAAAATCTGTGAACTTCTACGGCAGTATTCATTTTTGCCATGCAATTGTCTTCTAACAATCTAATAGCTTGCATAAACTAATTGTCTTCTTTATCAAGATCCATGTCCTTCTCTCCTTATTGTTCCCTTAAGGAATAGGCAACTGTTTAAGTACTTTCCTGCACTCTATGTCTAAATTGGGTTTTAATATGGCAAGAAAACGTAGACTCATTTAGCCTCCAAATAAGTTTCAAGTGCATCACCCCAGTGTTCCCATTTAATTGATGGATGACCTGGATTTGGAAGAACTGCTGGTAGAGCTGCTATGGATTTCAAAGTTGACGTTGTTACTGAAGATGATACACTAAGTGGGAGAATCAGAAATAAATAGTAATAACAGACTGCGCCATACATTGACAAAAGTATCACATCCCACTTATTCCTGCGTGGGTTGAAGTTAGTGCTATAGTAAACTAACCAGAGTTAATCTTTTACTTAAATTATATATTTTTCCTGGATCACAGTTTTGCTTGGATTAAATGTGCACTTATTTGTGTTGCACTTGAAATTATAAACAGCTCACGTAGAATCGTCACGATCGCCTTGGAAGGCCCAAATACCTCAATAGTCCGCAACTACTTCCCTATTGTTGCAGAAGTCAGATAGAGTGCATAATGATGTGTAATACACACCTTGTGACGCACATCCTGCCTGATGGTGACATGTGGAACAGGCAGAGGAGTCTCACTCGATCCAGGTCTTCACTTGGTGCCAATGTATCCTGCCAGTCACAAAACAACACATCAGGGCTTGCCTGCTCGATAATACGGTTATAGGATTCTGGATGCTTACACCCATTTAGCTCTGACTGTCTCCTCAAATAATACCTCCTATATACCGCACGGATGCTGTGACGTCGATCAGTATAACAGTCCAAAATCCACTTTGGATGCTAAAGGACTAACTCATGGACTATATATTAAGGTGACTTTATTCCAGCATTTCTTCCAACATCACTCCTCATCCAACCTCTACAGCTAAACCCACAATCCTTTCCCAATGACATTATTTCCCCACCTTTCCAAATCACAATTATAAACCCAACCATTCTTAAACATCACAGAGTGCTGACCTCATGCATCCTCCTTGTTGTGTGTGCTCTCTGTGGAACCTACATTTCCAGTGAGTGCAACACTGGGGCAGTCTACCAAACGACATGTGCATCTTGAGATCATGACCAATTTGTCTTGTGGCACGCCCCTCTCCCTACCCAATAGAGAGTTAAAAATAGTGACAGATGCATTAGTGTGGTCACCTAGGAGAGGTGGAGATCAGGGACCTGGATTCCCCTGTGGAATGATGGCTTCACACCAATTTACCTGGAGCTATGTGCCACCTGGCTAGCTCTGCAAGCCTTTCTTCTACCCATCAGAATGAAGCCGGTGTAGGTCCGGACGGACAATACAACCGTCCTATGGTACTGCAACAAGCAGGGTGGCATGGAGTCTTGTACTTGTGCTATAAGACACTGCACCCTTGGAGGTGGCTGGGCCAACAAGGAATCTTTATGGTGGCTAATTATCTGGTACTGTTGCTAAATGCCATGGCAGTCAAGCTCAGAAGACCTTGTAGCGCCTTGATGTCCCTGGGCTAAGTTCACGCTCTACAAAATGTATATTAATTCATTCAGGTGGCAGACCATGAATGACGTCTGCATCCTGGAGTGGTTTGGGACATCTTTGATCAGTGGGGTGTGCCCTGCCTGAATCTTTTCAACACTGCAGAGAACGTGCAGTGTAGAGACTACTACATGCAAACCACTTGCAATGGAGCATAGATCTTCAGTTAGTGTGTCCATCATTATTCTCCTGCATCTATTCATGACGAAGGTCAGAA
Source organism: Lissotriton helveticus (assembly GCF_964261635.1). Classification (NCBI taxonomy): domain Eukaryota; kingdom Metazoa; phylum Chordata; class Amphibia; order Caudata; family Salamandridae; genus Lissotriton; species Lissotriton helveticus. The sequence goes on from NC_136070.1 coordinate 649,153,357, forward strand.
TGGACCAAGACATCTTAGCCCCGAGCTAGGCCTAGATGGTGTGGTATTCCAGCTTTTTAAGCCAGAGTATTTGCCCTTCTATTCATCTACCTTTCCGGAAGGGTGTCTGCTCTCAACATCAGTTTCTGCACCCAAATCGCGACAGTTGTCCCCTCATGCATTGTGAGTGAACGGTAGCAACTGTGCACTTTCATCTTCTGAATGGGTGGATGTAACTTTTTTGAGTAGGTGCCCCTTGACTTACTACATCTATTTGGGCATTGGGAGAAATATGTGACCTATGGTAGTGACCATGAAAGATCCTTGGGGCATATGTAGGTAATTTCCATTTTGCGATTCCCAAATAGCGATTTTTAAGGAATTGCTATTTGAGAATAGCAAAATGGAATGTAGGTAAAAATTTGCAATTTTTTTGCGAATCTCTAGCATTCCTTAATTGCGATTAGCAAATTGCGCATCGCAATTAAGGAATGAGTGTCTCATTCATTCCTATGGGCTAAGAGGCCCATAGGAAGGAATGGGGATACATTCTCAAATTGCGATTTTCCATGAGAAAATCGCAATTTGAGAATCGCAATTCCAAGGGTGCCAGGGTGTCCAAAGGACACCTGTTGCACCCCTGGAATGTGCCTCTAAGTACATGTGGCGCACATACATGCCCTAAGCGCATGCTGTGCGCCAGATGGCACTTTGAATAAAAAAAAAAAAATGCATTTTGAAAGGAAATCGCAAAATACCTTCTACTTGGAGTAGGTGGTATTTTGTCATTCCTTAAGACAAAATCGCATTTTAAAATTCACTCCTACATAGCATTTAAGGAATCGCAAAATTGCAATTCCTTAAATGCTTGAGCAAAACAAGGAACTGCAATTTTTGCGATTCCTTATTTTGCTAATGTGCACCTACATACCAAAGCACCGTTTGCGATTCGCAAACACCGGAATTCTGCAAACTCCGGTGTTTGCGAATCGCAAACGCCTACCTACATATGCCCCCTAGTCAGCTAACCGGTTATCTATAAGCAAACCATACAACCATTACAGCCTGTAGGCTAATCTTGATCTAAGTTATGGAAGTTCAAACCAAAATAGCTTAGCGCTTTAATTATGAACATATTTCAAAATGTTGGTAACATAATGACAATTTATTGTACATAAATTTCTCTTGTGCAGAAATGTTGCTTCCCATTCGTTACATCAGCAAACAAGGGCCAGAGCTGGTGGCAGATCCTTCTCCTACCTTGTAGTCAAGACCTAGAGCAATCTTCCCCCTTGCATCCGACGAAGCCCGACACTGCACCAGTTCAGAAAGGACCTCAAGAACTGACTATTTGAATGACCAACGGAGCTGCTCGCACGTCCCTCCCCAGCGCCTTGAGACCCTCACGGGTGAGCAGTGCGCTCTAAAACCCCTGATTGATTGATTGTTTCATTCATAAATTAATTATGTAACAGCAGCTTGCTTGTTGATAACCAATGCATTTTGGGTGATGGTAGGGACTGCCAACTTGATCCCCATAGACTACATTATCCAATGTTCTGCTGATTGCGTTATCTTTGAAAAATAAAAATTGCTGTGGTCAAAGTTGAGTGTTCTATGTCAGTCTTCTCGCCCTTTGCCTGTTTACTTGATCAACTCTTTATTCAAGCCTTCTGTCATGATGTGGGTCTTAACAGGTTTGACACACATTTCAACCAAAGCCCTTCTTTATGGAGAAACAGCCTTTACCGCGCAACCTTTACCATGCAATACCTTTAACACACAGCCTTTGCCACTTCTGCCCTTACCACACAGATGCCTTTACCACGGAAGCCTTTACCACGCATGGTAAGTATATTTAAGCTAAGTTTATGTGTCTAAATCTATGTGAAGCCAGTGGAGCTTCTCCACCTTTTCTTTCTAGGGATGTACCAGAAAGCAAAAAGCAGGAAGGGTTTTGGACAGACACACATGGAAGGGCGGTACAACCTTTAGTATAATGGAAGAGCAGGTCCTCAGCACAAATTTGTCAGGAAAGAAAGTGGTGTGGTAAGGTTGCACAGCCAGGGTCTGCAGCTCACTGAGATGGTGCTCAGAAGTTTTGTGATAATAAAAAACATCATGGTGGCTAAGGATCAAAAGGGAATAAGAATGAATGAGCTCAAGCAGTATGCACATCAGAAACCTGAAGACCAAGTTAAGGCCCCACTGAGGCATAATGAAGGTTGTATGGCTTTACAACGCATACCGTTACCACACATTGTAAGTATATAAAGGTAGATACCACTGGAAAGAAAAGATGGAGAGGCTCCACCGGCTTGATCCAAGGAGAGTCTTCAGTTTTTAGATCAAGTGCAGAAAGGAATAATGTGTAGATCACCAGCTCTCCATGGGGTTTGGTGGTGCCAAGAAGGGGGAGGTAGTGCAGAAACAGACCTTGTCTGGGTAGATCAGCCTAAAGACTTGCTATACCCACTGCTCATGTTTTACATGACAAATGTTTATGCGTATATAAATATATATTTCCATAGATCAATGTCACAAATTAAAACGTGCATTTTTTATAGTACAGGCTGCAGGCATATCTTCATTATCTCTTCCAACATACATTCACCACTCAACTAAGTGCTCTTCTGTTGCAAGAAAATGTGTCTTCTTAAAGAAAACATTTTGGGGTTTTGTATTCAGACTTTACTTTCACTGTCATGCATAGTGTGTGAATGAAGCTATGTCCTATTTTTCTTCCTAAGGACTTGACATATGGAGGAAGCTAGTTGGCTGCTTTACTGCACTCCCCCTGTTGGGCAAAACTAGAAAAATACAGCAGAGCTTTGTGCACTAATACATATGAGAAAAAAAGCATCATTCAATTTTGCCTCAAATGTACAAGTGTGTGTGTGTGTGTGTGCACATGCATGCGTGCATGTGTTTGTGTGTGTACAAAACCCACACTGTGGAGACCGGCTCGGTCCTCATGGCGTGGGTTAACTCTGACAGAACCAGACAAACGGTATCTTTGTGAGGACCGATGCGTTATGAGGAGTCCCAGGAGTGTGTTTAGGTACTATTGAGGGAGTGTATCAAAAAACTAAAAGTGCAGTTAGACTTGCTTCGGTGAGCTTTATAACCTACTCTACTATCAAAGTGCACGTGGAGTTAGAACAGTAATTACACACTTCATTACGGGCAATGGCCGGTCCTCATAAGTATAGGTATGTTATGGGTATGGGTGTGTGTGTGTAAAAATAACAAGTACCCATCAGTCTCATCAGCCACAACCCTAACGAATATCTGTCGTATGGTCACCAATTAGTGTCAAATGGCACCGAAAGGCAGTATGAGACTGGCAGCACCAGCAAACCATATATAACCATATACTGTAATGTGACTGTTAACAAGAACAATGACTCTAAGATTATGTACACATTTACTCAGTAGGAGGTATATACATCTTTGATAAGATAATCTTAGATGCCAGATGATTAACCGCTTGAAGATAGCCCCTTTCTCTATAGTTTCCCAATATAGAGAACCTGTATGGCTAAATTAATAAGTGGGACCATGTGAAGGGCTTCTATCCCAAAATACCCCCCCATTAATAAATTGATGCAAGGCATAAATAGTAATGACACTCGAACCCCCAGAATGCATTGGTCTCCCATAATAGTCAGGACAGATACACAGTAACCACGTCCACAAATGCTGTGGTACGTCCGCATCATGTACAAACTGAGGGGCATATTCTCAAGGAATTATCGCTGAGTTATCGGCACTTTAGCGCAGCAAAAGAGACGAAAGAATTATCGCCCCATTCTCAAGCTGGTGCAAACTGCCGATATCGCCAGTTTTCCAGCGATAGCTTCTGCAAAAAACATTGCCACGGATGAGAGCGACAACTAACGCTAATGATATGCACAGTAGGCGTTCCCGTGAAAAAACACGAAACCACCACTTTGCGATATTCTCAACGATCACCCAGGTCGGCAATGTGATCCAAAAACAGGCAGTAAGGCAGGTTAGCGGCAGGGATTTTACACCTGCCTTTCACTCGTGTAAAGCAGGATGACAACCTGCAGTATGAAAGGGAGCCCAGCCCAGAGTCACATCTCAAGACCAACACATGTCATGGAGACACTGATCATGCAGCTCGGAGACCCAAGAGGGCACAACACCCACCGCCACCACTCCCAGGACCACCCCCAGGATCCCCCCGCCCCCGGACAACCGCAGAGGCAGCGCAGAACAAGACAGCGGACCTTCTGAAAACGCACCAGCCTCAGAGACTTAATGCCAGAGGATGTCATTGCCCACTACAGGCTCAAAAGGACAACCATCCTCCGCATCCTGACCCACATTGCCCACAGGCTGACGGTACCAACACAGCGGACAACCAACATTCCTCCGCTGACAAAGCTCCTGGCTGTGCTGCACTTGTTGGCCTCTGGTACCTTCCAAACAACAACTGCCAGAGTCGGAGGATTCTCACAGCCAGCCCTATCAAACTTATTCACACATGTCTTGGATGCATGTCCACAAAAGCAACAGGGAGCCCCTGTATCCACACCACTCGCTAGTCCCAATTCATAGTGTTCCTATGGAACCAACCCCAGCTGTTGCCTGGCGCCTCTGTTCAAGATTGTAGTTTCTGATAAGGGTGTGCGCCAGGTCATGAAGTCCAGTAGTCCACAGTAGAGGAAAAACAGTTCTTTATTACAAAAACATAAATTACCAACACAAAAACATCAGCCAACGCATTCCATTCCCAACGGGGAACTTCATCAGGGCAACTAGTGGAACCAATTAACTGCATATGGTCTGGGAACTCCCCAATACAATTCAATATTCCGAAAGTCTGTATTCAGAAACCTGATGGATAAATGGTGACAATGGGCAAGCATCCTTATAGTCACAAACGTAATCTGGTTCAGTGTATTACACTTGAACAAACAGGAATGCTTACAGGTATGATCAATCGTGCACAAAAAAAACGTAACAGAAGTTCGTGTGGTCGGAACCTTCGGAGGAAAGATAATGAAGGTTACAACCACACGAACTTCTGTTACGGTCTCATTAGGCAGGATTTATCATAACTGTAAGCATCATGGTTTGTATCAACTTGATACCCCTGCACCTTCACTTCCCCCACACTGCGCAGGAAGAGCTGGAGACCAAGCAAGGGAACTTACGCCATAGCAGGCTTCCCACACATGTTGTGGGCAATTGACTGCACACATGTACTACTTGTGCCCCCGCCGACACTGCACAAATTCATTGCAACAGAAACCACACGCATTCCAATAATGTGCAGGCAAAAGTGGACCACTGGAGCCTGTTCACCAATATTGTTGCAAACTTCCCAGGCAGTGTGCATGATTCTTATGTCTTGCACAAGCACCCCGGCCCTGGTCCCCAGACCAGTCCGCCGCCCAGAGATGACTGCCCGACCCTGTGCACCCAGGCCTCAATGCTCACCTGCCACGACCGGCATGTCTCCAAGAGGGCCCACCACATGCCAGTGCAACCTCCTCAGCCATCGCTGGATTCTGCGGCACAGGCCCCCAGCGCACACTGCTGCACCGTGCTGTGGAGTCTTGTCTGTACAGCCCGCTTCCTTCGGCGTACACGCAGTCCAGCTGAGCTCACAATTCAAATTGAACCTTGATTGGCAGGATGGCGTATCGTGGCCTACGCATCATCGCAGGCTGCACACCCACTCAGATCAGGTGCCACTAACTCAGGGCACCGCAAGTTATCGTCTCGTGGCGGTAGGCCCGTGCCGGCCAAAGTGCCTCGGCTGCCACCAACTCTGTGCACCGCAAGTCAACGTCTCGTGGTGTTAGGCCCGTGCCAGCCAAAGTGCCTCGGCTTCCACCAACTTTGTGCACCACAAGTCATGGGCCCTTTATGATTGAGTCGCGTGGTGTGGAAGCCATCATGTCACCTCTGGCAGTGGCAAATTTGATGTGGTAGGACCCTAGGCCCTTATGCATAAATAATGACCCCATGGACACTCTCCGATAGATAGTGGAAATGGCCTCGAGCACGTGCGCCCGGCCCTTTTTATTGGCAGGGTAACTTGCCCTGTGACACATGTGCTGGATGGGTGTGGTGTGGGTGTAAACCAGCCCTCAGGGAGTGGCTGTGACATGCTGACAACTAGACCTGTGATCAACGTAAGCGTAAGCGGAGTGGGCAGGCCTGACGTATGCCAGTCCAGAGTAGGGGTGTGAACAATCACCCCGAGGCTCTGGGCGTGGTTCCGTTCTGGCCTGAACAAGGAAGTAACTAATGCGCGCGTCTCTGTTGGAGTGTCAGCGCCACCCAGACCGCAATCGATAATGTTGCACCCTGTGACTCAAGTCCCGCAACATGGACGTAAGGGGGAATCACTGACTCTACATTCATGCATACTTTCAGACTTGAATGATCATAGACATGACACATCTGTGTGAATTTGAATGTTTAATGCACAGTTAGTGGAGTGTTGTAGCTGGAGCAGTACAGGGCCTTGCAAACCCCACTTTACACTGTTGGCCTGTGGAGGGCCAGCCAGAGTCCTTCAGGGAATGACAAGTACATCGGAAGAGGAAGAGTTCAGTCCGCAGTCTGATAGCTGTGTCATTGGCGATCAAACAGAATATGGCAGTCCAAGTCGAGGTCCAAGGTGAGTGTCGCAGAGTGCATCGGAGGACAGTGGAAGGTGATGATGCAGAGGGCAGAACCAAGCAGAAACAGGCAATTTGGCGGAGAGGAATGCTACTGCTTCCTTCTTACCAGTACGGCAGGATCATCCACATCTTCGTCCTCTGAGGTTTCATGTGCCTCACATGTGAGTGGTGGTGTTCGGTCTCCAGCACGGTGTGGCACTGACACATCAAGGGGCAGAGATGTGGATGTCGAAGCAGCTGCAGCATTCATCTGCGCCAGGCCTTGTGGCAGCAATGCCATGATGAGGGTCTCCAGGACATGGTATATCCCAGCTACATCACGCTGGTGTGCAGTCATGGCAGTCATTCTTTCTGCCTGCACCTGCTCCATGTTCTCCATGGTCCTCCGCATGTGTCCCAACTCCTGGAGGACACCGCTGATGCCACTCTGACTAGACAGTTGTCCTTGTCTCTGATTCAGGCCTCCATCAATGTTATCCATGGATCGTTGGAGAGCATGGAGCTGACTATGGGTGTCCGTTAGGGACTGTAAGTGGTCTCTGATGGGATTTAGACACCCACGTATGGCATCTAGTTTGGCTGCTATGCGGTCAAACCCTACCCTATCACACATCATTGGAAGGCCATGCGTTTTTCGTGTGGGTCCTGGGAGACAGCCATGGTGGCTGGTGCTTCCTGCTGTGTGGTCTGTGCATTGGGTGAGCTCTCCTCGATGTAGCTGGGATGCCCTGCTCCTGGAGGTGGGGTGCAGAGGCTGTCCATGAGCTGTTGGAGGGCATTGGTGTCGAAGGTGGGGAGGTCCTCTTCTTCATCAGTGAAGAGTTGTTGGGTCTGCTCTGCAGGAGGTGCTGATTCTCCCACTGCAATGTGAAGGGGAGATGCAGTTTAACATTGTGTTCACATGTATGTGGATGCATTGTACAAGTTTACATACAGACCGCATGTCAATGTACATTGTGACTGTTTGGGAGGAGCTGCCTTTTTGATGTGGGACAGTGGACATTTCAGCAACATCATGGATGTGTGCTTGTACTTTTACATCATCATCTCACATTTCCCTGCTATGCAGATGTGAGTGGCCAGTTTCTACACATAAGCTGCAGCAGTTGTGTCCTCTGTTCTGTTGTGAACGTGTTGCAGTTTGTACCACATTGTTGTCCTTGTTGATGTGCTCTGCTTCTTATTTGTGTGTGCTGCATTGTGGGAGAGTCACCCCTGCAGCTCTGATTTTGCTGGCCCTTATCCCTTTCAGGCGGTGTGGTGTGCCTTTCAATTCTGAGCTTATACAGTGCTGAGATGTTGCAGACTTGGGTAAATCGGGCTCTTGGTGGGAGTTGGGACTCTTGGGAATGGTTTGTCCGCAGATGTCTTGTCTTGTACACATGGATGTGTCAGAGTGTGACCTGCTCCTTTACGGATGTGGTCCACCTCAGTGTTGTGGCGTGCACCATGTCATGTTAATGGGACTGCAGCCATGCTAATCATCATGCAGTGTCACTTACATTGTCAGCGTGGGTCATGGACCCGCAGCTTTGCTGGGTTCAGCACATGTGCATGGGTTTGTTGTGAGATTAGTGATGTGTGGGGAGGACCCCCTCTGGGCACATAGTCAACGGGGGCCTTCTTGCAGTTTCTAGGTGTGCTGCAGTGTGCCAAGGGGATCAGGGACATGCTCCAGAGTCATTGTGGGTGTGCACTGTGCTATGCTTAATTGTGCATGTGTGCCATTGTGCCCATCTCCCCCGTCCCCCAAGTCTTTGGTCGTTACTCACCCTCTTGCTTTTGGGTCAGCTCCTGTCAAGCAGTGTCCGGTCCTCCAACTCCTGCCACCGTCTCCACACTGATGACTGTGGACACCATTTCTTTCATTTCGCTCCTCATGTGGCGCCTGGACTCCCACCTCCAGTCTGCATTGCTGCCTTCTGGTTGTAGCCGAGTTTCTGCTTGGTTTTGCACTTCACATCATTCCAGCGCCTCTTGACCTCTTCCATTGTCCTCCTCAGCACTCCGATTGCATTCACCTTGTCCACGATGGACTGCCATATTCCATTTTTTGTCACCAATGACACATTGGAGGTGACAAACAGCTGTTGATGGTATTTGTTATGGTATTTTGATGGTATTTTATCAACTCCGTTATCAGGATCCTGTTTTCCTGCGGTCTGACCCGAGTCTTCCTCTTCTTGTCCTTGCCCTTCCCTGACCCTGAGGTCCCAGCCTGGGCCTTCGGGGGGCTTGTGGGGTTCTGGTCGTCCTCTGTTCCTGCTCCAGCTATCTCCATTGTGCTTCGCGTTGTTATATTTTTGTTTGTGTTTTATTTTCTGATTTTATGGTGATTTTTCACGCCTGCCGTGTGTGAATTGCAGGCCAGGCGCTGCTTATTGCTGATTTATTCTATCGCTGTTGGGCCCAGTGCAACTTTTTTCATGTTCAGGTTTAGATTTTTATCGCCATCCCGGTGACTTTATCGCGGACATTTGACACATTATCGGGAAACTATCGCATGTTACCTCCGTGTTGTGAATAGGACGTTAACACAGAGTTATTTTCCCGCGATAGACAGCGATATGAAACATTGTGTTAACCTATTTTGGCGATGATTATCGCACATTCTTGAGAATATCCCCCTGAGATTTCCTCATTGTGTACCGGTATATTTAAAACGGTGATACATTGAAAAAAAGAGCACTTTGGTGTAACGAGTCTCCGAAACAAAACGTACTATGAGTGCCGATCACGTGACTTATGTCACGTACTACGCCCATAAGGCTGCCACACTCAAAGTGTCCCCAGGACCTTGGGGATACTAAGTGAAGGGGTGCTGATACAGGGAAAGCCCTCTGCTGGCTTTCTACTATTATGCTTTATCTACAGAAATAAGCATACATTGAAGAACGTTACATAAAGATACACAGTATGGGCATCTCTGTCACGTGATATGTTATCACGTGAAGAGAAACGCATGTCTCCTGCGGTTAAAAAAAAAGAAAGTTGACCGATACTAGACCAAAATGCAGGGATAGAGGGACCCACCATGAGTGAGAGCAGACATGGACCTCGAGTAAGAAGGGTGCAAAAAACGACTCAAAATATTCCTGTTTTTACTTTTCAGTGTTTGACTACAGGGGCGGTCCTCCCCTGAAATTCCCTATGATGTCTGTTAAAAAAACTAGACATGTAGATAGTGTGTATTGTGTGTTGTTATTGTTTGTTGTTGTCCATGGTGATCTATATATATGTGGCTATGATATTATAAAGCGAACGCTGATCCATTCCTATCATGCATTTGGAAGTTTGCATTTACATGGTCACATGAGGTGGGGTGCTTGTAATCACAATAGCACTTTCTGATACAGCAATTGTTCTTTTTAGCTATGACAATACAAGTAAAAGGTCCCTCAAGTATGGTCTGAATTTAATGGCACAGAAAAAGGCAAATACCTATTATATCAAAATTACGCAGAGTGCAAAGAGGTCCTGAGAAAACCAAATGACCCTTTGGGGAAATGCAACGGCTGAAACATATCGACCTAATTGATGCCTGGGAACATTATATCCTAAGAGTGTCACACTATTCTTTTAACTTAGACTTAAATCCCATATTATTAAAATTTGGAAATTAGGATTTAAAGGCTTTTTTAATTCACCTACACCTCTGCCTTGACTCACTCCTACCATTCAAAGAACTCCGCTTGCAAACGCTTTGAGTCCACCCATTCACATTCAGTGTTTGGGTGAGTTCCGATGATGAAGCAAGTCACAGGTGGTACCTGTGGGAGAGAACCCTATATATATAAGTCTATATATCTATATACACATATACATTGGTTCAACAGGTATATACTTACAACCATACAAACCAAAGATCTGAGAAATTGTGAGGTGAGCACCAATTTAACTGGGTGCCTGCCTTTCACTCACCCATTTCACATACATTTAAACACGTACTCCATGAGTACTGGGTTATCCATCTTTTTTGTACATTGGCTATATGGAAGCTTGGAAGCTGAGGATACACCCACTGCAAAGACTTCTCACTCTGCCCTATTTTTGTGAGTAGATATGAGTAGGGCAGATTGACATGGGATATGTTGGGGTAGATTGGAGTGGGGTAGATTGGGGAAGAGTGGAGTCGGGTGAATAGGGGTAAATTGGAGAGGGGGAGATTGGGTGGATTATAGTAGGATAGAATAAAATAGAGTGGCGTATATTGGGGAAGAGTGGAGAGGTGTGGGATAGAATGGGATGAGGTAGATTGGAGTGGGGTGGAGTGGAGTTGGGCAAATTGGGCTAGAGTGGGGTAGACTGGGCTAGAATGAAGTGGAGTAGGTTGGAGTGGAGCAGATTGGGATAGAGTAGAGTAGATTGAATTGGGGCAGATTGGGGTGAAGTGGAGTAGATTGGGGTGGAGTGGGGTAGACTAGAGTGAAGTTATTTGGAGTGAGGCAGATTGAGGTAGAGTTGCGTGGTATATATGATGGACATTATTTGGATGTAGTCAGGGATGCAGCTGAGACCTTTAGATTGCTCCCTGCTACTCCTGGCACTTCTTTTGCAACCCCTGTCCCCAGATGGGGCAAACCGTCTTCCTCCTCTGAGGCAAGGGGTCGCAAAAGAAGTACCAGGAGTAGCAGGAAGCAAGCTAGAGGTCTCAGCTGCAACACCTCACTACCTCCAAATTATATCTATGATATATATTGGGGTAGATTGAGGTGGAGTTGAGTGGGGTAGATTGGGGAAGAGGTGAGTGCAGTGGATTGGGGCAGACTGGAGTGGGGTGGGTAGGAGTGAAGAGGAGTAGATTGGAGTGGAGTTGGGTAGATTAGGGTGGAGAAGGGTAGAGTGGAGTAGAATACATTGAATATATTATTGTAGGGTAGATTGGAATGAAGGGGTGTAGATTGGAGTTGATTGGGGTAGATTAAGTGGAGAGGGAAAGATTGAAGTGAGATAGATAGGAGTGAGGAAGATTGGAAGGCATGCAGTGTGGTAGGTTGGGGTAGAGTGGAGTGGGGATGTTTGGGGAGAGTGGAGAGGGGGTAGATTGGAATGGAGTGTGTTGGAGTCTACGAGACTGGAGTGGGATGAAGTGGGGTAGATTAGGGTGAAGAGGAGTCGGGCAGACTGGGTGATTAGAGATGGGGAGATTTTAATGAAGTGTGGTAGATTGGAGTGGGGTGGATTGAAGAGGGCTGGTTGGAGTGGGTAGTTTGGAATGGAATTGATTGGAGTGGGGTAGATTGGACTGAACTGGGATAGACTGGAAAGTGCAAACCACACACCTGAAACATAATTGCGATAACTTCACACACTAAATTGAGCAGCGAGCCAACCCGGATACCGCACCTCCCCCTTATCCCAATCTATCCAATGGTGTAATTTTATTGCGTGCACCACACCAAAGCACCTGCCGCTCCGAAGATGCGGCCAAGGGGTAAACAGAATCCAAAATACATGGATGGTGGTGCACCACAAAATGTAAAGTCTAATCATATACAAGTCCAACTCCAAGTTGTATATAGTCCAGAAAATCTTTATTTTTCATTGATGATAGCAAAAGACAGTCAATGTGTTTCGTTTACATCACGTGAACTTTATCAGGGCAAGTAGAATTGTGCATCCGTCAAATATGGTATTCGATTTCCTAATTCCACTCATTCGGAACCTGGTCCCTCAATTGTATTAGATCCTTACATCTCCTGCTGATATAAACAATTCAGCCTGGGTCTGCTATTATGCCTCCATCGTTGACACCTTGTTATGTGTCATACACCACCCATCTCCCTTAGAGCACAGCTGCACGTCCCGCAAATACTGTTTAAACACATGTTGTGAACAATACGTGTTGGCTGTCTTTTGCTAAGGTCAATGAAAAATAAAGATGTTCTAGAGTGTATATACAACTTGGAGTTAGACTTGTATATGGATGGACTTTAACTTTTGCGGTGTACCACCATCTGTGTATTTTGGATAAGTGCTATAACTGTTCCATTCCAGTGATTCCAGTTGGTCTTCAGAAACACACAAGAACAAAGAAATGCAGAAAATCATTTCAGCTAAAATAAGGATGGAGAGCTGAAATTAAATTAAAATCGTAATTCAGAGAAATAATTATGAAAGGGGCATAAAACTGCAGGGTTACTAGTTTTCCATAAACACTATGCATTATGGTATGACACTTCTTTTTTTCAAAAGCAGAACTGCTATTCATCACTGCTGAAGGGTATGGGAGCAGGATTTGATTTATAACCTGCGGGTCCAATCAACTAAGCTTTTTTTTTATCTGCAGAGAAATGTTTCTAGCTTGTGCAAAGAGGTGACTGCCAGTGTGTTCTACTCAAATAGCATCAGGAGGTTCAGGACTGCACCATACACAAAAGATAGATTGAGATGTTCTGGATCATTCATTGATGACTTGGTCAGTGGTGTAAAGTAATATGATGGAGTCCCCCGCAGAAGGTGATGAGGGGCTCTTGAGTCTCCCATATCTAACAGATATTCATTTGGCCTGGGTTGTATAGGGACTCTCCCCCAGAAGGTTTTGGGACCCACCTACAGCACAGCAGCTCCAGGGGCTTGTGTTTCACCCTACACCCGGTTTGGTAGAAGTCCCCTTTGCAGTGATATACACAACCCTTCAAGACTGTGCCTGGCAGCCAGAAGCATCATACACAGATTCTGTATTACAGGAAGCACTGCAAACCTACAATGTATTGTGCAATAAGATATACTCCTTGATTCTTGGACCCGCCTCCTGAAACACACACATCACAGATATGCATCTGTACACATACAGCACAAACACATGAATACACACCTGGCACACATGATACAGACACTCATCTGCATAGAACATGAACACATGCACATACAACAGGACACCTACACACACAATATTGGGTAAACCAGGACTGGGCCTTCGGAAGGAAACATATGACAACATTACACTCCAAACAACGTTATCTAAAATGCATACTGGTTTAACTGTTTTCAGCATAAGTTGGAAGGTGTAAATGGCTATAAAGCAAAAACAAGAAGGCCGCTATGAAAGGGGCACACCTAGCTTAAGAGCACAACGGAAACAACATTTATCGCGTTAATTCTATGAGGAGGTGGGTTGCCCTGATATTCCACCATCAACCTTTGAGGCTAGTCAAACAGAGTACCGGAATACAAAATGTCTATTTGCCGCTTCAGTGTGGCCCAGATGGGTGGAGCGGCAGTGCTCCAAACCCAGAGGAGCGGCCAAAAACCTTGAGTTGAACCCAATACTTCCAAAGCAAATAGTTACTATGAAGCTTTGAACTGTATCAGATTTTGCATGTGTTTATGGATTTATAGAGCGCATGGCTGCCCAAAGGCTTCCCAGTGCTGAGGAGAAGGTGATGTGAAAGAAAAGGGGAGTTATCAGGGGAAAAGCCAAGTTTTTTATCTTTTCCTAAAAATGTGTTAATCTCTTAACAGTCGCATTTCTTTAGGTAAGGAGTTCTACAGACTGGGAACCAAGTGTGAAAAGGATCTTCCTCCCATCTAGATCTCTTTATTCTTGTCGTCTTAATGAGTAGATCTGAGGATGACCTCAGAGACCTAGCAGGAACACATGGAGTGACACGTGATCTCAGTAGGGCAGGATCCTTGCTGTTCATAGCTTTGTGGGCTACACATAAAGATTTCAATTCGATCCTGGCTTGGATCGGTAGCCAGTGCAGTATTTCCAGTGAAGCTTTCGCTGAATCTTGTCTGGGAATGGCACAGAGTATCCTGGCTGCCATGTTTTGAACCACATGTAGTCTGTTCACTACATATTTGTGGGAGCCCAGATAGAGGGAGTTGCCGTAGTCCAGCCGGGACACTACCAACGCCTGAACCACGGTTCTCCAGGGATAAGAGTTCAAATCTTCTGAATCATGCGGAGTATCCCAAAGCAGGGGGCTGCCAGTTTTTTGGCTTATATTTCCATAGAAAGACTGTGGTCTAGCTGCATTCCCAGGTTTATTATGGAATATTTAGGAATAGGGGGACTGCCTAGTTGTGGTGGCCAGCTAATGATATCTCTGGGCTCAGAATTGTTTCCTAGGAACATCGGTTCTGTTTTGTCCCTATTCATTTTTACAATACAAAAGGGGATGATGGACGGAGCATTTGAGCAAATCAAACACTCACCCCCAGTCAACTGATCTGGGTTTAATCCATCACCATTCTTTAGCCCACTCAGCCACCCCAGTTCAGACATGGCCATATGCAAATCAGTCTGACCCTGTGCCTCATGGGAACAGTCCAGCCCGAACTGCCAAGCCATGTCTTCCCTGGACCATCCCCTTTTGTTTCGCCCCATTCATTTTTAGGCTGCACCTGGTCATCCATTCCGCTACTTTTTTCATGCAGGGGGCCATTTGGTTGTAATTGGACTGAGTAACTCATTCAGCCCAGCAGTATACCTTGCATTCAGGGGCACGTAGGTTTCTTTATCCAATCAGGCATTCTGTGCTTCATGGACTCAGAGACGTTTTAAGGCATGGGCAAAGTGTGCTCTGGTCCAGGGTCCCACCTTTCAAAGGGGGCCCTTGGTAATTGGTCAGAACCGGGCCCCTCATTCATTAATCCAAATAGTCAAGCTGTAATAACTATAAGTCTTTAGGTCTTAGAATGTTTACAAGTACATCACAGCCTCAAAGTAGAACCGCCCTTTGGCCCACTTCCATGCCAATCTGTGTGCTGTATGTGGATCAAGGCAGTCCAAGGGCAAGTCAAGAAAAAGACTTTTGATTTTAATGATTTTAAATAAGCAATTGGCTATCATTTGTCTTTTTTCTTTTACTATTGCTTTACTTTTGAGGAATGATCAATTGATGTGCTGTAGCTGAAAATGAATCATTAATCCAAAGTTGTTGGGACAGGGCCCTAAAATAGGTTTGGCCCCCAGCCCCCAAAATTCTTAAGATATCTCATCTGCTTCAAGTACCAGAATGCTACAGTGTGGTAGATTTGAGGGGCATGTGGTAGAGTGGAATGGAGTGTGGTAGGTTGGGGTAGGGTGGAGTGGGTTAGTTTGAGGTAGAGTGGAGCTGATCCAAGCTCGGTTTTATGGCTTATTACATCCGAGCAGCTTTTGATAGGGCTCCACAAATCTGCTGATCGCTGATGGGGAGGGCTCGGAGCTCTCTCTTTAGGGAATGCCAGAACATGGCAAGATATCATATCACTTAAAAAGTCCTTGCTAGTCTTCACCACTTCCCCGTTTCTTTGCATCAGATGTGTGAATAGAGCACTGTTACAGGTGGCTGTTTTCCTTAATATTCAGATGAACATGTCTAATGCAAGGATGACTAAGTCCGTCAGTCATGCATCAAGGATCACTGGTATCAAACGAAGTAACTAATTCCCAATACAGTGCTACGAAATGTTAAGATTGCAGTTATGAAGATCACCAGTACTACTAAGTCATTGGGGCAATAGTTGTTACTAGCTATAGTCTAGGTTTACTTCTGTTGAAAACAGTGGACCTGATAGCATTTATCAAGGGGAGGGCCAGATCTGGATAATTCAGATTTTCCACAGCTGGGTGGGAAGAAAATCATGATTTTATTAAAGACATGGAGGCAAATAATATGCATTTACCGCTTTAGTGCCACACACACAGCAGCAAGTACTAGGATCAAACTCTTAAATTCAGAACTTTTTCAACTTTCTAATAACTTTAAAAGTCCTAAGCAAGAAGCCATCTTCCGTCTTTTGCTGAAAAGAAATTGAACTGTAACTGTGACCGCCAAACTAACAGTGATGAAACTTCCATGGACCTTAATATCGGGTCTCCTTGATCTGTCCATATCCTTCCTATATACTTTCTGAAAAACACAATAACAATCATTAAGGGAGGGTTTTCTTGGAGGGATAATATTAACCTCTGTGTCTTTAATAAAATCATAATTTTTTTCTTCATGAAGATGTGTACTTTGGTCCCAGGTGAACCTCCAGCCTCACACTTCTAATCAATCGCTTCACCACATCCACCTGACCTAAATGATTTCCATTCACCAACTAATCAGCCGCCAAAATATCAGACCAACTCAAATTTATAGAACTGTTTGCTTTCCCTTCTAAAAACACTTCTGCTAAATGATATACTACATTTACCACAGGTACCGATATGAGATCCAAATCCCTTTCAGTGTCCCATTGAACCCACCTTTTCCATGCCAATCTGTATGCCTTTGTGGTACCTGGAGCCCAAGACCCCTTGATGAGTTTTGAAGCTTCATGTGATAGTCCTGATACTTGCCATACTCGCTGAAATTATCCATGCCATCATCTGCATCTGACCATTCTGAACTAGCTCGTGGCAGTCTCCCGCTAAATTCACCAATAGCCTTACACAACCCATTAGAAGCACCGGATCGATCGTCCCCCAATAAACTCATCACATCTGGAAACGACACCTGTGTGGCCAAAACAGAGCTACTAGCAACAGATCTGCCTGCTCCCCTCTCACCTTCATTAATACTCTCTGAATTCATGAAAAAGGAGGAAACGCATAATTGTACATCTGACTCCAATTCTGCAGGAATGCATCCACTGCACTCGCCTCCGGATCTGCCTTCCACCTGCAAAAAACTGTCAGTTGTGCATGTAATCTGTTTGAAACGGTCCCCACTTTGTCTCTAATGCCCTGAGCACTTCCCTGTTCAACATCTAATCACTCGAATCCCAGAGATTCCTCAAATCCAATCTGCCACATAATTGCTGAGCCCTGGAATATGCTGTGCTTGAACCATAATATTCTGATCTAGGCAAAAATGCCAAAAAGTCTTCGCCAACCCTGCCAACATCTTTGACCGTGGACCCCCCCCCCCCCCAACCAATTCACATATCACAGATTGTCCTCAGCAGCACACAGAGCTTCACACTTTTCTTCACAAAACTCTTCACTGCAAATTGCCCTGCTAACAACTCCAGATAGTTGATATACATCTCCTTCTCCTGAAGTGTCCACTTCCCTCCTGTTGTCTCCGGGCCACATCTCGCTCCCCAGTCTTGAAGACTTGCGTCTGATTCTATTTCCATATCTGGAACCATATCAAAAATTGCTCTCCCATTCCATGCATCCATATTCTCTTTCACCATTCCTCTCTTGCATCCAAACTCAACTGAATCACTTGGGAATACTTCAATCCCCTCCCCAGATGATGTGCCTTTAACCTCTACAGAGCCTGATAATAAGGTGGAGATGGAAATATTGCATGAAGCGAGGTCGAAAGTAAACCTAACACACGTCGCCATTAAATTAAGTAAGTAGGGGCTTCAGATATAAGCGCTTCAAATGAGCCTAGAACAGAGAGAAGATGACTATAATACAGCTTGTCGATCTGTTCCCACAGAGCTGAGTAACATTGAGAAGAATATCGCAATAAGTGGGAAAGAGGGGGCCACACAAATAATAACAGAAAGTAAGTGTGAGTCTCTATATTGATATAAGCCTTTTTGATAGTTTCTAGAGAAGTCTGTTAACATAGCTAACGGATCCAGATGATTGTCGTAACAGTGGCATTATATTTATGTATCTTAACTCAAGGTGGGCCAGGATTAAAATAAAGGTAATGAAATGCAAAAGGATATTAGCCCTAGAAGTAGTCTATAGAGGACTCTATTAATCCAGCTTAGGAGTCCAGTTGATTAATTTCAACATTGGTATTACACCTATGTGTTTGAATTCTAGACGGACCATGACTACAGTATCAGCAATGGAATGGAAAAAGTATAGAAGTAATGAGTGGTGTGAATGAGATGAGGGAATAGAAGTAGAGGTATTGGCACAGAATGTTTTTTATAAATTCATGTAATTTAATTTATAATGAGAAATGTTGAAGAATTATTATTATTTCTAATTGAGGACAACCTTATGGGCAATATCACAGATAGGGACATGACATAATCACATGAGGAAAAAAAGTGATGTGAATTGTAATATAATTGCATCCATTTCTATTTCTAGATTATACAAAGACGGGAGTAAAAGTTACAGTCTTGAAAAAGAAGGTGTCACAAGATAAAACCTTCTAAACGGGTCGACGCAACCAATTGGGCCACAAATTTTATATCTGTACTATCACCTTAGATGGTCACAAATATGTGGTAACTAATGGGGTGTATAGGATACAAAATTGTGAAACAGCATCCAATTGTGGCATCTAATGACAAAGAGTACTGTCTGAACAAACTCTCGTAGGATATTTTGTTTATGTCTAATTTTTATTTTCTTTACCCATATGATATTGTTTATGTGTGTTTTTTTAATGCAAAAGTGACTATGATGTTTGGAACTTATAGAATGTTTTTATGAATTTTTGTCATAATACATTTTATAATGATTTTTATAAAATAAAGATTTTGTGCCAATACTTGGGTTATTTAGAGTGCAATATTAGCGGGAGGAGGTGACTAAGGAGTGTGTAACACATCTATGTGAATGAGTGTTGAGGAATTGAATTGAACCCAGAGGACATTCTTTATAAAGTTCTGGCATATAAAACAAGACAGTAATCAAACGTACACCTACTATGCAAGCCTTACTCTAAGTGTACCTAGAGTGTGCATAGGTATAGAGCCAGTAATCCCCCCCAAGGGATGATCCAATGCCATTACCTGGTGGGAAAGAATGAAGGACCACGTCTTGGTCACAAACTGGACATCCCTCACGAGATGTCAGACCGCTGCGTGTTGAAGTCTCAGCATGCAAACACCCACGGTGTCAGCTGAAGGGCCTCCTCTCTTATTCTATCAGGTTGCTCATCTTTTATAATAGAAAGCTGCCTTGCGATGTGGGTATAATGTTGTGATGCTATGGATATGTAGATAGACTTGTCACCCCATGGATGAAGATAGAGATGACATTTGTACATAGTATGTGAAGAGACTTTGTACACGATGTTAAAGGCATTGTTGTGCTGAACTGGATGCTTAAACAAGTTTAGTTTCAGGGAAACTAATCCAACATTGTTGCGCATGCACATATTTGCAAAAGTTCACTGCTGAAAAATAGGACAATGTAAGAAATAAGCTGCTTCAGTACATGGGCCTAACTCAGGAATATAACAGGTCTTTGGTGATTTTCCTGCAGAGGCTCCTCTACAACCTCTATTTTGTAACCTTGCACTGTCTATATTACCCACTGATCTGATGTTATCTCCCTCCAATTGCCAACAAACTGAGTGAGTTTGCTGCCCAGCTTTGGAGGGATATTTAAAGGGTCTATTTGCAAACATGCCTTCCATTCCTCTTTCTCTTCTTTCGCCCCTGGAGGATCTTCCTCTTTGTCTTTGGGGGTAAGCCCTATATAAAACTCCGTAAATAAAATAAATAAATACACCAACCCCAGTACCACCCTCAGAGGAACCCTCATCTACAGACCACCTGGTCCCCGGCTGCAGTTCAGAGACTCCATCAGCGACTTCGTCAGCACTCACGCCCTTGCATCCACGGACTACATCCTCCTCAGAGACCTGAACTTCCACCTCGAGAACATCAATGACAGCAACTCCGCTACCCTGCTTGACAACCTCGCCAACCTCGGACTCAAACAGCTTATCACGACTCCCACCCACACCGCCGGACACAGGCTCGACCCCATCTTCTCCGCCAGAAACCATGTCACCTTCAGCCACACCACCGAACTCCACTGGACCGACCACCGCTGTGTCCACTTCACCTTCGAGAAGCCCACCACGCACCACCACACACAACGTGCCCACCGCCGCAGCTAGAGCAAAGTCACTGAAGACCTGCTAATCACCACCCTCGCCCGAAACCCACCAACGGACACTACCGACACCGACTCCGCCGCCCTTAACCTCAGGCAATGGATCGACGGCTGGCCCAACACTCTCACCCGATCAAGAAACCCTTGCACAGATGCACCGAAAGAAAAGCCATATGGTTCACCGCGACCTCCAGGCATCCAAACAGGCCTGCCGTAGACTTGAGAAGAAGTGGCTCCACAAACTGACACCGGACAGCAACACAGCCTACAAGAACACCATCCGCAGACACCACCAAATCATCCGAACCGTCAAAAGGACCTCCTTCAAAGAGCGCATTGACAACAACGCACACAACAGCAAAGAGCTCTTCAACATCGTGAAGGAACCCTCCAACCCCAGCTCCAACTCCAATGACATCCCGCAATCACAAGACCTCTGCGACTCTGTAGGCACCTTCTTCCACTGCAAGATCGCAGACATCCACGACAGCTTCAGCAACCAGGCCCCCCTCCCGACAGACACAGACACCCTAGACCCACCGCCCCCCAGCCACATCGACCCTCTGCTCTCCTGGACCCACGTCAATGACGAAGACACCATCAAAATCATGAACATCATCCACTCTGGCTCACCATCGGACCCCTGCCCGCACCACATCTTCAACAAAGCAAGCTGCACCATCGCACCCCAGCTCCGCAAGATCATCAACAGCTCCTTTGAGACCGCCACCTTCCCGGAGACCTGGAAGCACGCTGAGATCAACGCCCTACTCAAGAAACCCAAAGCAGACCCCAAGGACCTCAAGAACTTCCGGCCCATCTCCCTCCTCCCGTTCCCGGCAAAAGTCCTCGAGAAGATTGTCAACAGACAACTGACCTCCTTCCTCGAAAAGAACAACATCCTGGACCCATCCCAATCTGGATTCCGCAGCAACCACAACACCAAAACAGCCCTCATCGCCGCCACCGCCGACATCAGGGCCATGACAGACAACAGGGAAACCGCTGCCCCCATCCTCCTGGACCTTTCGGCCGCCTTCAAAACCGTCTGTCACCACACCCTCCGCAAATGCCTCCACAATGCAGGGATGCGCGACAAAGCCCTGGACTGGACCTCCTCCTTCCTCACCGGCAGAACCCAGAGTGTCCGCCTCCCCCATTCCACTCCAAAGACACCAAGATCATCTGCGGCGTACCCCAAGGATCGTCCCTTAGCCCGACACTCTTCAACATCTACATGGCACTGCTCACCAACATCGCCTGATCGAACCACCTCAACATCATCTCATACGCCGACGACACCCAGTTGATCCACTCCCTCACCAAGGCCCCCACCACCGCCAAGTCCAACCTTCATGAAGGGATGAAGGCCATCGCCGAATGGATGATGAACAGCCGCCTGAAACTGAACTCGGACAAGACGGAGGTCCTCATCATCGGATCCACCCCCCCCGCTTGGGACGACTCATGGTGGCTGGCTGCACTAGGAGCTGCACCGACACCCACCGACCACGCACGCAACCTGGGAGTCATCCTGGACTCCGCACTGTCTATGACCTGGCAAGTAAACGCCGTCTCCTCCTCCTGTTTCAACACCCTCCGCATGTTTCGTAAGTTCTACAGATGGATCCCCACAGTAACCAGAAGGACGGTCACCCAGGCCCTCGTCAGCAGCAGACTGGACTATGGCAACGCTAACTACGTAGGAACCTCAGCCAAACTCCATAAACGACTACAATGCATACAGAACGCCTCTGCATGCCTCATCCTTGACATCCCCCACCACAGCCACATCACAGCCCACCTGAAAGACCTGCACTGGCAAGAGGATCACCTTCAAGCTCCTCACCCACGTTCACAAAGCACTCCACAACACCGGACCAGCGTACCTCAACAAACGACTCACCTTCGACACTCCGAACCGCCAGCTCAGCCCCGCTGACCTCGCCCTCGCCAGCGTCCCCCGCATCTGTCGAGTGACCGGCGGCGGCAGATCGTTCTCCCACCTCCCCGCAAAAACCTGGAACACCCTCCCCATTCACCTACCCAGGACCTGCTGGCCTTCAGGAGACTCCTCAAGATCTGGCTGTTCGAGCAGTAGCAGCACCCCCACTCCCCCCCAGAGCCTTGAGACCCTCACAAGTATGTAGTGCGCTCTACAAATGTATTGATTGATTGATTGATTGATTGATAAGGAAGACTGTCCAGTAAAGCTCTGTGGCATTGATAACACATTGAAGTAGGGGGAGCCTGTGGGCAGCATTCTCTGCTGTACGGATAATTATGCTATTGTCTGAGATGTATACTGTAATGAACTGCACTGTTTGTTTTTTCTTTACTTTTTTCTACATTCATTGTTTGTAAGTGAATGAAAAGAATGCAATAAAATGTTTTTTTAAAGTTCGAATTCTAAGGTTTTTATTCTAGTAGTTGCTGCTGTTTGTGTGGCAATAAAAGGGTAAATGCATAATATTGGCCTCCATGTCTTGCCATAAAATTGATGTCCAGATGGGATGCCAATTATACTGTAACCTTGTGGAGAGGGGTGGGAGAAATGTATGAGTAAATTAAAAATAAGGCAAAAATGTGGTAAAGAATTGTGAATGTATTTAATGGATTTCATCTGTAAAGTGATACCTGTGGGTACAGTTACACTATGGACATATTTTAATATTGTTTTAAACACCCATATTGCTCTATTTTATAGAATACAATAAAATGTGGAACATCTAGTTTAAGTCTCCCTGTGGAATATAAAAAACGAAGAGTGCAACTGAGTTATACGTTAACTTGGCTTATGGGTACATATATTAATTCTACCAAGAATGTTCACTACTGTGAGTGGGAATACACACTATTGTCGCTCAGTCTTTTCTAGCTGGGTACCTCCCATTTATTCGGTGTGAGGAAAATCTCAGTCACATTTGCAACCCCCAGAATCACTGGCTATTGGGCACCCCCTGTGTTTGTTTGTGGTTTCTAGTTTCTGTCTGGATATTCCAAAGCAGATCTTAGGGGGAGGATGTGAGGTGGCAGAGCTGGAACCGATTACTGAGTCATTAAGGAGGTAACCCATAGCAAGGGCAGTTCCCTCTATGACGAACAGCACGGTTGTATGATAGAAGCATGAATGGCTTTACCACGCATGCCTCTACCACGCAGCCTAAACCATGAATGCGTCTTAACCACACATTCCTTTACCACGCATGCCTTTGCCATGTAATTTTGTGGTAAAGGCATGAATGGTAAAGGGGTATGCGTGCCTAAGGTCGCGACCCCCCTCCCCCTGCCCTGAGCTACAAACTCCCCCCGCCCTGCCCTGAGGTCCAAATACCCTGACCCCCTCGCAACCCCAATGCTGTCCCGAACCCTTTACAAACACTACCTCGACCCCCCCACCTCCTTGCGCTGTCCCTAAAACTACCCCAACCCCTTCCACTGCCCTTAGGCCTAAAACCCAAACCCCTATTTTAAAAAAAACTACCCGACCCCTCCCTCCTCCGCGCACTAAGGACTTCCCCGCCCTCCCCTAAGCCCGACAAACTACACAACTACCCATTCCCCCCCTGCCCTGAGGCCAAAAACCCTGTCCCTTAACAAACACTATCCAGACCCCCCCCCTCCACCCCCTGCACTGTCCCTAAAACTACCCCAACCCTTCCACTAACCCCTAATTTTAAGAACTACCCGACCCTCTCCCAGCCCTGGAAACTACTCCGTTCCTCCCCCAGCCCTGAAAACTACCCAGGACCCCCCACAGCCCAAAAACTACCCTGACCCCCCTGCCCAGAAAACTACCCAGCCCCATTTACCTCACCGCGGCTCTCTTCCTGGATAGGTCCTCCTGCTTCCGTCCCTACTGCCTGCAGCAGCCAGCAGCTATATCGCGCACTGCCTTAACCATGCAACCAATCTAGGAGTGCAGGGAAAGGGTAAAGAACACTGCCTTATCCTGCACCCTGTAAAATTCTTCTAACCCAACTGCCTAGAGACAAATCTGTCAGAAGTGACCACATCACTCAAACAGCCTGGGACAAGACTTTGTACACCTTGTCTCCCTGAGCGTTAGAAAGAACCACTCACTTTTTTAATTTCAGGAAGGGGAAGGCATTTCCCCATATATGTTATTTTTTTCTGTGCAGAATAAAAAATAAAAAGATTAATGAGCAAATGAGGATTTCCCTGTCTCGCTGAAATAAACTACCATTCTGTATCTTTTTACTCCTTTTCTCACACGCCTCAGCATCTCCGGATCCATTCCATATGTTTCTATGTATATACTAGGTCTCACACAGTGTCAGTAGAAACGTTCTGCCCCTCTGCACCTGCTCTCTTGTAAGGTCTCCTAGTGCTCTACACTCACCTACTGATGCTTAGTGGCTGCACGACCCTCTCATCAGCCTTCCAACAATCATGTATTTGAGGTTCCAGCAAAATGCTGACACTAATTCCTTCCTTACGTGACCTCTGCCCTCCATTCCTCCCTACATTGATCTGTCTTCCCCTTTCATCCTCTTCTCTTCTTCTCTCACTCTCAGTTCATTTTATATTCAATATATAAATCTCCTTTCTTGTCACTGTTGCTCATTCTGTACCCAGGCCCTTCCATTTCCTGTACTCGCCTTCCTTCCTACAACTCTACTTCACCCACTCCATCGGGTTTTGCATCCTCCTCTTCCTTTGCCCTTTCTCCCCTGCACGGCTGTCTAGTTTGCTAAAGACATCTTGAGGACATTCAGAAACCTAGCCTAGTAATGTATTACGTCTGATGACCATTGCCTTTGTGGTTTGTAACCCACATGTTCTGTCTTTCTTTTTGCTGGCTTTGTTTGTTTTAGGCTGCCCAGTTTGAGTCGTCCCTCCTGTTGCCCTAACATTGTTTGCTGTATTCTTCAAGGAACTCTCTTTCTGTAAACAGGTGTTTACATTCAATGACAGAAGCCAAATGTCAAGCTGTCTTATGTAGGAGTAAATTAAAAATAAGGCAAAAATGTGGTAAGTTTGGAGTTTGGAGTTCACTTTTCTTTCTCCGACTTCAAAGTGAGAGAATGTATGTGACAATTTTGCTGAGTACCCATGTAAGAGGGGAGGGTGTAAGATTTTTTTTCCTAGCACACCACAAAAAAAACTGTGCTGAAGTTCGAGAATATTTCAGAATTAGTGCAAATGAAATTTTTTTTTGTAATTTTGAAGTGTGGTAGAAACAAATATTTGAATATGATCAAAACACATCAATACAGTAGGTGATGACATTTGCCCACATTATCGTTTGTGTGCAATAAAACCGTACTTCAGTGCAAATGTAATGGCCATTTCAATTGAAAATGTGTTGCCTGTAATGACCGTGTACTACCAGACCATGCATACGCCACACTACGCCCTTCCACTCTATGCCACGCCACTCCATTCCACAACACTCCACTCCACTCTACGGCTCTCTACTATAAGACACTGTACGACACGCCACGCCACTTGAATCCACGCCAATTCAATCTATGCCACTCACTCCATGACACAGCACGCCACTCCACTCTAGGACGTTCCACCACAACACCACTTACCCCACTCTAATCTATCCCCTCTACTCCAATCTACCCCACTTCAATCTACACCACCCCACTCCAATTTACCCACTTCAGTTGACCCAACTCTACCCCAATCTATCCCACTCCACTCCAATCTTCCCCAATCCATTCCACTATGATCCAATCTACCCCACTCCACTCTATCCCAATCTACTCTACTCCACTCTAATTTACACCCCTCTACTTAACTCCAATCTACCCCACTCAATCTAACGCAATCAACCTCACTCCACTCTAATCTACCCCACTTGACCCCAATCTACCGCACTCCATTCAAATCTACCCCAGTCTGCTCCAATCTACCCAGTCTGCCCCACTCCAATCTACCCTAATCCAACCCACTCCACTCCAATCTACCCCACTCCACACTACTCCACTCTAATCTACCCCACTCCAATCTACTTCACTCCACCACAATCTAACCCAGTCTAATATACCTCACTCCCCTCCAGCCAGTCTACCCCACTCCACTATATCACACTCCACTATACCACACTCCATTCCACTCTACCATTCTTCTCAAGTGTATCCCATTCCACTCCAATCTCACCCACCACTCAATTCTAACCGACTCCACCCCATTCTAATCTACACACCTCATTCCACCTCAATCTACCCTAATCCAATTGTCCCCTCCCCAATCTACCCCAACCAAATGTACCACACTCAAATCTACCCCATCTACTGCACTTCAATCTACCCCACTCCACCCCCACCCTCCTCCAATCTACACCCCTCTACTCCACTCCACTCCACTCTACCCCACTCAATCTAACCCAATCAACCTCACCCCACTCTAATCTACCCCACTCAACCCCAATCTACCACACTCCATTCAAATCTACTCCACTCTGCTCCAATCTACCCAGTCTACCCCACTCCAATCTACCCTAATCCAACCACTCCCCTCCAATTCCACCTGACTCCTCTCCAATCTACCCCACTCCACACTACTCCACTATGATCTACCCTACTCCAATCTACTCTACTCCACCGCAATCTACCCCACTCTAATCTTCTTCACTCCAGTCCAGCCAGTCTACCCCACTCCACTATACCACACTCCATTCCACTCTACCATTCTTCTCAGGTCTATCCCATTCCACTCCAATCTAATTCACCACTCCATTCTAACCCACTCCACCCCATTTCAATTTACACACCCCACTCCACCCCAATCTACCCTAATCCAATGTACCCCTCTGCAATCTACCCTGCCCTAATGTACCACACTCAAATCTACCCCCATCAACTCCATTTCAATCTACCCCACCCCACTGCAATCTACCCCACCCCACTCCAATCCAGCCCACTCCAAGCTACCCCACTCCAAGCTACCCCCCTTTAATCATCGGTCTTCAATCCACCCCATGCCAATCTGCCCCACTCCAATGTAGTCTAACCCACCCAATCTACCCTACTCCACTTCACCCTAATCTACTCCACTCCACCCTAATCTACCCCACTTTGATCTACCCACTCTATCCCACTCCATTCCAATCTACCCCAATCCACTAAACTATGATACATCCTACCCCACTCCACTCTTCCCCAATCTATCCCACGATATTCCAGTCTGCCCCACTTCACTCAATCTAACTCAATCAACCCAACCCCACTCGACCCGTCTACCGCACTCCACGCAAACCTACACCTCTGCTCCAATGAATCTAGTCTACCCCACTCCACTCCAATGTACCCCAATCCACTCCACTCCAGTGTACCCCAATCGACCCCACTCCACACTACTCCACTCCAATCTACACCAGTCCAATTTACCCCACTCATTCCAATTTACCTCAATCCACTATAAACTCCACTGCAATCCATCCAACTCATCTCCACTCTAAACTAGCACACTTCACTCCAATCTACCTAACTCCACCACAGTCTACCCACTCCACCACAATCTACCCCACTCCAATCTACCACAATCTACCCCACTCCACTCTACCACGCTCCACTCCAATCAACCACACTTCTCAAATCTATCACACTCCTCACATCAATCCCACTCCAAAATACCCCACTCCACTCCCCCTCACGCCAATCTACCCAACCTACTCCACCCCTATCTAACCTACTCCAATTTACCCCTATCTACTCCACTGTAATCTACCCCACTCTAAACCAATTTACTCCACCCTGCCCCACTCCAATCTACCCACTCAAATCTGCATCACTCCACTCCAATCTAACCTACTCCAAACTACCCCACTCCAATCATCCCTCTTCAATTTACCCCGCTCTAATCTACCTCACTCCATTCCAATCTACCCTACGCTAATCTACCCCACTGAACCCCACCCGAATCTACCCCACAACACTCAAATCTACCCCACTCCACTCCAACTTTGTTCAATCTATCTCACTCTACTCCTATCTGAACTCGACTTCATTCCAGTATATCCAACTCCACTGTACCCTATCCTACTCCACCCTGCTCCACCCTACCCTGCTCCAACCTACCCGCTCCAATACACCCAATCTACCCCACTCTACTATACCCCAATTTAACACACTTCATTCCACTCTATCCAATCTACCCCACTCCACTTCAGTCTGATACACGCCACTCAAAATCAACCCACTCCGGTCCAATCTAACCCACTTCATCGCAATTCACCCCACTCCACCCCCACCCCACTCCAATCTACACCCCTCTACTCCACTCTACCCCACTCAATCTAACCCAATCAACCTCACCCAACTCTAATCTACCCCACTCAACCCCAATCTACCACACTCCATTCAAATCTACCCCACTCTTCTCCAATCTACCCAGTCTACTCCACTCCAATCTACCCTAATCCAACCACTCCACTACAATCTAGCTGACTCCACTGCAATCTACCCCACTCCATACTACTCCACTCTAATCTACCCTACTCCAATATACTCTACTCCACCGTAATCTACCCCATTCCAATCTACCCTAATCCAACCACTCCACTCAAATCTACCTGACTACTCTCCAATCTACTCCACTCCTCTCCAATCTACCCCAATCCACACTACTCCACTCTAATCTACCCTACTCCAATCTGCTCTACTCCACCGCAATCTAACCCACTCTAATCTACCTCACTCCAGTCCAGCCAGTCTACCCCACTCCACTATATCACGCTCCACTATACCACACTCCATTCCACTCTACCATTCTTCTCAAATCTAACCCATTCCACTCCAATCTAACCCACCACTCCATTCTAACCCACTACACCCCATTTCAATGTACACACCCCACTCCACCCCAATCTACCCTAATCCAATGTACCCCTCCCAAATCTACCCCGCCCCAATCTACCACACTCAAATCTACCCCTATCTACTCCACTTCAATCTACCGTACCCCACCCCCACACCACTGCAATCTACCCCACCACACTCCAATCCAACCCACTCCAATCTACCCCACTCCAAGCTACCCCGCTTTAATCATCTCTCTTCAATCCACCCCATGCCAATCTACCCCACTCCAATCTAGTCTAATCCACCCAATCTACCCTACTCCACTTCACCATAATCTACCCCACTCCACCCTAATCTACCCCACTCCACTGCAATCTACCCCACTTTGATCTACCCACTCTATCCCACTCCACTCCAATCTACCCCAATCCACTCAACTATGATACAACCTACCCCACTCCACTCTTCCCCAATCTATCCCACGATATTCCAGTCTGCCCCACTTCACTCAATCTAACTCAATCAACCCAACTCCACTCGACCCAAGTCTACCGCACTCCACGCAAACCTACACCTCTGCTCCAATGAATCTAGTCTACCCCACTCCACTCCAATGTAGCCCATTCCACTCCTCTCCAATGTACCCCAATCAACTCCATTCCAATTGACTCCACTCCACACTACTCCACTCCAATCCACACCAGTCCAATTTACCCCACTCATTCCAATGTAATTCAATCCACTGCAAACTCCACTGCAATCCATCCAACTCCTCTCCACTCTAATCTAGCACACTTCACTCCAATCTACCTAATTCTACCACAGTCTACCCACTCCACCACAATCTACCCCACTCCAATCTACCACAATCTACCCCCTCTCCACTCTACTACGCTCCACTCCAGTCAACCACACTTCCCAAATCTATCACACTCCTCACATCTATCCCACTCCACTCCAAACAACCCCACTCCCCCTCACTCCAATCTACCCAACCTACTCCACCCCATCTAACCTACTCCAATTTACCCCTATCTACTCCACTCTAATCTACCCCACTCTAAACCAATCTACTCCACCCCGCCCCACTCCAATCCACCCCACTCAAATCTGCACCACTCCACTCCGATCTAACCTACTCCAAGCTACCCCACTCCAATCATGCCTCTTCAATTTACCCCACTCTAATCTACCCCACTCCATTCCAATCTACCCTACGCTAATCTACCCCACTGAACTCCACCCTAATCTACCCCACAACACTCAAATCTACCCCACTCCACTCCAACTTTGCTCAATAAATCTCACTCTACTCCTATCTGAACTCAACTTCATTCCAGTCTATCCAACTCCACTCTACCCTATCCTACTCCACCCTGCTCCACCCTACCCTGCTCCAACCTACCCGCTCCAATCCACCCAATCTACCCCACTCTACTATACCGCATTCTAACACGTCATTCCACTCTACCCAATCTACCCCACTTCGCTTCAGTCTGATACACGCCACTCAAATCAACCCACTCCGGTCCAATCTAACCCACTTCATCACAATTCACCCCACTCCAATCTACTCAACCCAATTTACCCCAAACTACCCTATTCCAATCTATTCCACTCAGGGCCGGACTGAGAACCAAAACCGGCCCTGGCAAAGTGCTCGGCCGGCCCCCTGGGGGTGCAACCGAGCTCTTTACCGGGGCCGGTTTTCTGCCGATTTTGTTACAGGGCGGCCCTGTAACAAAACGGCCCCCAGGGCCCAAAACCGGCCCCCACCCTTGCGGCGCACCGGGGGATTGCCCGGTGCCCGCAACGGCCAGTCCGGGCCTGATTCCACTCCAAACTACCCCAATCCATCCCCACTCCATTCCATTCTACCCTACTACAATCCACCTAATCTACCCTACTCCACTCTAATCTACCCCACTTCACTCCAATCTACACCAATATATCACACACCTCCCTACCCCAAAATACCCTACTACTCTAATCTACCCAAATCTATTCCACTCCAGTCTACCCCACTCCACCCCAAACTACCCCAATTCATTCTATCCCACTCCAATCTACTTCACTCCAGTCTACAAATCTACCCCACCCCACTCCACACTACGCTACTCCAATCTGTCCCACTCCAAACTATCGTAATCAATCCCACTCCATTCCACCTACTATAATTCACCCATTCTACCCTATTCCACTCCAATCTACCCCACTATATCACACTCCACTCTACCCCAATCTACCACGATCTTCCCTACCCTTATCTACCCCACTCCAATTTACCCCAATCCATCCCACTCCACTCTAATCTATCCCACTCCACTCTACCCCAATCTACCCCACCTCACTTCACACCACACCAGTAATTTAGGAGCGGATGTGGTCTGTCGGCTAGACTGCTGACTTTGGTGCTGGAAACCAAGGTTCGAGGCTCGGGGTCAAGTCCACATCCTGTGATTCTGGGCAAATCACTTAATCTCCCCGTGCCTACCAATTTTTTTTATTTTTATGAATGTGTCCTTGTGTAACGCTCCGGAAAACCTTCGGGCCAAGTTTGTGCTATAAAAATATACAACAACAAAAAAACAAAACTTTGAACCATGCTGAACAAAAGTCACAATGGTGTAACATGGTTAAAACACCAGTCCGGCCCTGCCAGTAGCTCTCCCATAGGCAGGGGCGGATTGGCAAGGCGGGCATTCGGGCATGGGCCGAAGGGCCGGTGCCTCAGTGCCCTCTGTGGGCCGTTTTTTTCTCCCCTGTCCCAGGCCAGAGAGAGTGGACTAGGAAAAGGGAAGAAAAAAACGGCCCACAGAGTGCACGGAGACAGACAGAA
Source organism: Lissotriton helveticus (assembly GCF_964261635.1). Classification (NCBI taxonomy): domain Eukaryota; kingdom Metazoa; phylum Chordata; class Amphibia; order Caudata; family Salamandridae; genus Lissotriton; species Lissotriton helveticus. The sequence continues at coordinate 649,185,373 of NC_136070.1, forward strand.
AATGAAAGCAGCCTCGCTGTGCGGCCGGACAGCGATTGTCAGCTGTGTGGCCTCTCCTTCACCCCTGCCCTGCCAAGCAATCAAGCTGAGGCTGGGCTGGGGAGGGGTGATTGTTTGCAGGAATCGGCCTCCCTGGGGGCCAGGTGTTTCTCACGCCTTTGAGCCATTTTCACCTCGGCCCCCCTGGGGCCCATGCAGCCCAGAAACGGTGTTAGTCTTAACACCTCGCCCACAGCCCTTCACATTCAGGGCATAGTGAGCGAGGAAGAATGGGTCTTGCTGTGGGGGCCAGGTGATGTTTGGAATTTTTTTATTTTATTTATTTATTTATGCGATTTTATAAAGCGCGGACTTTACCCGAAGGTGTCAGAGCGCTTCACACTAGGAACAACAATAATACATGAGGAGAAAAATTACAAGTGGACAAATTACAAAAGCAAACGTTAAGTTACATGAGGCAAAAGTGACAATAGTGAGCAACCAAAATACATGAGGTAGCAATCTGTACATTACAGGAGGAAAAAGTGATATGTGTGCAGGTTACAAAAGCATACAAAGTACAAGTAGAGGTATAATACTGCAATAAATGGCAGACACTCCAGCACAAGAACAAACGTTACGTAGGCAATGGTGGCACTTGTGCAAGTATCGAAAGCAAACAAAAGTGAGAGGTAGCAAACAGTGTGATACCAGAGAAAAGTGACGTGTGCAAGTTACAAAAGGGTACCATACACAGGTACAAGGGTAATACTACAGTAAATGGTAAACACTCAAACTGCCAGAACACACTGGGAAGGCACTTCCCATGCTCCAGCTTCACCTCAGCCTCCCCCCTGGCTACCTGACTACCTTGGACGACCCAAAAAGCTGTGTTTTGTGCTCCCCTGCCAGGACATTTTCCCCCGAGGCCTGGAGGGCTGATTAATTTACTAATTGCAGGGGCCTTACCTCTGTTCATGTGCTCCTGAGCTGAAGGTCTGGGGAGGGCTAAGTAGGTTAGTAATAGCAGGGGCTTTGCTGCTTTTCAGGTGCTCCTGTGCTGGAGGGCTGGCTGGAATAATTTTGTGACAGAAAGGGGCCTTGCTATTTGTTTTAGTTGCTCAGCATGTAGGCTATTGTCACCTTGGCCCTGTGTCCTGTGCAAGAACAGTATCCTTCCACTTTCATTCCTTGTCTGTGCAAATGGTGTTTCATGAAAGGGCACGCCCCTTGAATGTGGGCCACGCCTCTTGAATGTGGGCCACTTTTTTCGTCAGTGCCCGGGCCGAATTGTGATCCCAATCCGACCCTGCCCATAGGCGAGGCCAATTGGCTTTGCCAGTGCTTGTTTTACTCTCCTTCTCTTCCTCTCATTTCCAGCCTTGCCTTTCACACACTAGTGCGTCATCTTCCTCCTCGCTCTACTCCCTCTCCCTCCAACTTTCGATTTTGCATTCCTTTGTTATTATACATTCATCGTCCGTTCTTTTCCTCTTCCTTCTCTCGCTTGTCTACAGCCTCTTCCGGTCCGCTCTCCAGCTCCCCCTCGCTTTCCCCAGAGAGAGATTTGCATGTCTGCCCATGTAAGGCTTTGCTTTGGGGGTAGAGGTGACGGACAGCCCCCTCAAATCCCTGTGCTGTCGACTGAGCCACCGAACCTGCTCAGAATATGAAACACCCCCGGAGAGGGGCTGAGACAGGATGATTGATCAGCCGCAGAGCGGGGTTTGGCGCACTCAAATATTGACGCGGCGCTGTGCCGCAGAGAGCGGAGTATGACCCAGAAGAACGCGCCGGTGTCAATCGCCAGAGCACGTGCCGCATACTATGCTGGCTGCTCAACATTGAATTTAACGTGAGCCGCAGAAAATGCGTTTTTTTCCCCTGCAGGATGTGCCATACACTGCCACAGAGTGCACTTTATATCGCAGAACACGAACGACTACATGAAGCTTATTTTACGCTGCTTGTGCATAGATAGCACTGCTAATAGAGGCATAGGAAGTGTCTTGTGTTGAAGTAGTCACCAAATACCGCCTATTCGTTATTGTTTTCAGATTCAGGGAGTGTCAAGAGCTGGTACGTGAATAAGAAATTGTGTAAAATCTTCTATATGCTTTTTAGGGCTGCCCGTAAGCATAAGCATTCACTAGACTATAGTTTTTCCCAGAACTGTATGGGTCTCATGTATTAGGTCGAGCCTAGCAGCAGCGCGCATGCGCTTCTCGCTCTGCGAGGCATGCTCTTTTGGAGTATGTACTGGAAGCTCCGCCCATATTTTTCATTGGCTTGTGCCATAGTCTGTCAATGCTGGCTTCTGATTGTTTAATAGGCTTGTTAGTCCCTCCTTGGTTCCGCCTTGTCTTAATTTGTAACCTCCCATGGCGAATGGCCCTTTTACTTCTGTTGCGACACAGTATTTCTTATTAAATCTGCAAGCACTATTTTGTTTAATGCGTTTCCCCTACTGCAGGCACGACGTGCTTTTCTTACATTCAGCGGCCATGCGCGCCTCCACTTTCAAGCAGCCCCGGACAATGGTGGCCACTTTGAAGTTAAATTGGTCTCGCATTTACAAGAGTTTGAGCTATTGCCATTGTAAATTACAGTATCTTAAACTCTCATAAATGTGAGACCTGTACATGTGCCTATATTTTTTTAGGTAAACGCCTACATTTCGAGAGCGTGAACACCGCACATTGGCTGTACCGAGGAGTCGGACGAAGTGCAGAGTGCTGTACAGAAAGGCAGATACTTTTACGGAGATCCTGTGTCATTTCGGCCTCGTTGTTTGCTAGAATGTTTTTCTGGAGAAGTGGCGGCCTGGTGCCTAAGTTGCTGGTTGTGGAACAAAGAGCCCCGGTTGTCCGGCTTCCATTTTGAACAGATTGTGCAGTACTGCGCAGATCATTTAGTTTACCTATGGATACCTCTCTTCGCATGTCTGCCAAACTTTGGAGAAAAATAGGCAGAACACAGACAGTGCGCGCTTTATTAAAACAATTTACTTTTTTATTTAATTAGCGTGTGTGACATCCTCCCTGGGTATCTCTAAGATCAGACAGTGGCGCTCACACAGCTCTGAGCCTGTGGGATCTGTCTGGTGAGAGAGATAGCACTGCTGTCTCCAAAGTAACCAGAGAGCCATGGAATAGCATCCCGGTCGGAGAAGTGGAGAATAGTTAGGGGCATAACACAGGCCAGGGCAGCCCCTGTTGTGCAGGGGCCTGTGTTAAGCCCCTTTTAAAAGCACTCTTCACAGCTCAGCTAATAACTCTCTTCCGATTCCACTAAAAAAGAACAAATCTGTCATTAGGAATCGTCAAGTGACAATTAATTAAAGCCAGTACTGGCTTCCAAGCTCCCTTTACATTTTCAGATTGACCCGTTGTGCACATTTACATTTCTTTCACGAAAGCAGGCATCCTAGCAAGAAAGCTTGTTTAGCTGCCTGCTCCTCCCTCGGTTTCACAGCACAGGAGACTCCCAGCGTTTCACTTGATCTTTTCATAAAAAGTAGGGGAACTGTTTTCCTTAGACTTTAAAAAGTATGGGGACGTCGTGCCCCTCGATCCTGCTCTCTTCGATCACATATACTAGGGTTAGGGATTCCGCAACAACCACAGCACTGAAACCGCCCTTCTCGCTGGCACCGACAACATCCGCTCCCTCCGTGACCAGGGCCGAATGGCAGTCCTCATCCTCCTGGACCTGCCACCTGCCGTCAACACCCTCTCCCATCGCACACTAGCCACCACACTACACGACGCCGACATCCAGGGAAAGGCCCTCAACTGGATATGTTTTTTTCTCACAGACAGAACTCAGCGAGTCAGACTCCCACCTTTCCTCTCGGAACCAACAGAGACCAGATGTGGAGTGCCCCAGGGATCCTCCCTTAGCCCCACCCTCTTCAACATCTACATGGCCTCCTTCGCAGCCTTCATCAGAAACCAAGGTCTCAACATAGTCTCCTATGCCAACAACACCCAGCTCCTCCTCTCCCTCACCAAAGAAGGCAACATCACCAAGAAGAGATGAAAGCTGTCGCCACCTGGATGAAGATGAGCTGCCTGAAACTCAACTGCAAGAAAACAGAAGTCTTCATCATTGGCTTCACCCTATCTGCCTAGGCTGACACCTGGTGGCCTCCCGCCCTCAGAAACTGCGCCACCTCGACGGACCATGCACAAACCCTTAGCATCATACTAGACTCAGCGCTTATAATGAACCGCCAGATCAACGCCGTATACTCGGCTTGCTTCAACGCCCTCCACACACTCTGAAAAACTTTCAGATGGATCCCACCTGAATCCAGAAAATGGTCATGCACGCCCTCATCAGCAGCAAACTGGACAACAGCAATGCTCTCTACGCTGGAATCAACAAGAAACTATTTTGCAAGCTCCAGACCATCCAGAACACCACACCATATTAGTCCTAGACATCCCACGCCACCATCACATCACCAAACACCTCCATGATCTCCATTGTCTCCCTATAGAAAGAAGAATAACCTTCAAGCTCCTCTCCCATGCCTACAAGGCCCTCCTAAACCGTGGAGCAGCATACCTTAACATAACATAAATTCTCCTTTCACACACCCAAAAGATATCTCTGATCAGCTGACCTCTCTCTGACCACCATCCCACGCATCTACAAGACCTGAACAGGAGTGAAATCCTTCTCCTACCTGCAGTCAAGGCCTGGAACGACCTCTGCCTCTGGAAAACCCCCACACTGCCCCAGTTCAGGAAAGACCTCAAGATCTGGCTCTTCCGATGATCCCCAGGACACCATAGAGTTGTCAACTCGTGGCGCCTTGAGACCCTCGCTGGTTAGTAGCTGTGCTCTATATACCCCTGATTGATTGATTGATCTCTGCTCTCACTCGTGGCCAACCCTTCCCAAAAACAGAGCCACTGAAAAAAAGAGAGAGCATCAGCCGCAACATTTTTTACTCCTTCAATCTGTTGTGCACGGAATTCTCCTTTGTTGCGCAGGCAAGCCCTCACAAGTTCTCTCAATAGTCTAAAGTACCAGTGGGCAGCTGGCTGATGGAGAATTTTGTCTGACCAGAACAACACCCCTTTAGCAGATACTGTTTCTGGCCACAAATGAAAAGCAGCCACAATGAGAAACAGATCCAGAGAAGTTATGTTTATATTCGTCTTCCGCCAGACATTGGCCCATTTCTGTGAACACCACTCACTCCCCAGTATAGCTACCAGAAGCATCATTGAACTGGCACAGTTCGAAGCTGCCAGCCTATGGCGATCTCCATGTTAAAATCCCATTGAAATCAGTCAAGAATTCGGCCCACATCCTCTGGTCCTCCTTCAACCCCTGCATTAAGAGTGTAAGGATGTTTATGAATTTGTGCTGCCATATCCCTTCCTTGACTGCCAATGGTACTTGCCAAGCCAATGAGCAGCGTCCTGGGCCACGTGGGGGCGATTGTGATCAGGAGTACGGCACCCCTTACTGAGGATATCTCCTTACCAACCTGGTTCAGGGTGGGTGGGTTACCAGTGCTATTTGTGCCAGCCTTAACAGTGTTGTCAATGCACCACACGTCCAACCGCTGTGTACTAGGTGGAGGGGGTGCCTGCCAATGCAAATAGCTGGGTACCCAGAGAACTGGTGCTAGCACTTGTGCCACTACCTGACAAGGCGTGTGTGTCGGTTGTGACATGATAAGTGTCTGCAGTGCAGCCCCTGTGGGGGTCAGCGGTATTATTGGACTGGGTAACCGCTTGTTGCTCCCTCATTTTCCCAAACCCTTTTTTAACAGCGGCCCGCCGTTCACAGTAATAGGTGGGTCTCATTGCTGCTGCTGTGGCCGAGAGTGGCAGACCATGGATTTGAAGTTAACTATAAAACTTATCGGCTGGTCTGGTTGGAATGGATGTTGCTGCTCTCCCTGCGACTGGGCTCCTCTGGAGAGTGATCATTTCTACTACCTGGGCATACAAGTGACCCACTCTGCGGAGGCCACTTACAGTCTGAGTAAGCATGGAGTTCCCGATCGCCTTGAGGGCAGGCCTCGATCGGATTTTGGAGCCGTCTTCCCACTTTCCGGCATTGGGGTAGTGGCTTTGAGCCAGAGTAGGGTGCCTCTGCTCTTGTCTCTATGTCCTGCAAAATTCCCTCTGCCGTATACCACCTGCTACCTGTAATAGACTGAACAGCGTGCTGGTATCCCTGGTGTGGGCTGGTAAACAGAGCAGGGTGAAATTTGAGGTGCTAAAACTGGGCGTGGAGCTTGGAGGCCTAGGTCTTCCAGACCTGCGGCTGTATTATTTCGCAGAACTCCTTCAGTACGCTGCACAATAGTGTACCGATGGCTCGAATGGGGAGAAGGCACTGTTAGCAGAATGGGGCAGGGGAGCGAACCTTACGGGGTATCTGGTGATGGGATCAAGGGTGCCGGCCAACTGCCCGTTTTATCATTAGTCAGGTTGCGGAGGTTTGGGCCCAATATGCCAGGTTGCTGCCCCTTCAATCGTTACCCAGTTTTCTGCAGATCCAATGCATCGGCGTATTATACCTCAGCAGAAATTTCCTCACATTGGAGTAGGCACTGGAATTCTTTCAATCACATCCCAGCGAATTCTTACAATATGTTAGGTTTTGCACACAGCACGCAAGATCTGGGTCAGTTTCCAAGCAAAGCCAAAGAAGTTGCAGATGCTGTAACTGCTGCTTTATCTGGGCCCCTCCAGAGGCTTGATCTCCTGCATATACAAAGTCTTGAAAGCCAATCATAGGGTAGATGGGGAAGGAGTTCACGACAGGTGGTCGGCAGACCTAGTAGAGCCCCTCATGGAAGGTGAGTGGAGACAGGCGTTCACACAAACCCAAGAGTTTGCAAGGAACACCCGGTTTAAGCTCATCCATTTTTTTTATTTGCACCGCACCGAATTAACTTTTCAACGTTTGCATAGATTTAATGCTGCATGATCTCCGTTTTGCCCCAATGTGGACTGGAGCCTGCAAAGTTCCTCCATATGACCTGGATTTGCGTAAAACTGTGACACTACTGGGGTGGGATATTCCATGAGCTGAGGTAGATCAATGGGTCCAGATAGAGACCTCGATCAAACATGGCTTGCTAGGCATGTTGTTGACTCTAAAACGAGGGACACGGATGAAACACAGGTTTGCCCTATTGAAATTGGTTCTGGCTAAAGGTATGCAGACGGAATATCGAGTTGGAAATGTCGACTTGCACAAATATCGAGTTGGAAATATCGTGACACAGAAATATCGACAGCAAGAATATCATGGTCAAGAATATCGACTTTAAGGTAAGAAATATTTAAAAAAAAATATTGAAGTCATTAATATCGTTTGCAAAAATATTGATGTTTAAAATATCGATTTTTGAATTTGTGTTATGTATTATAGTATGTATTTTAAATCTATGTGATCTATTTTTTGTATCAGTATTGTTTTTTTTTAATATATGTGTTCAATTTTTAGTTAATCTCAAATTTATTTTAATAACATTTTACGTTTTTTAGTTCTGCAGTGGGTTGTGGGTTTATACGGGAATAGGGTGGGAAGTAATTTAATTATAATAAATGAGTGATTACTTTTTTAGTCATTTTTATTTAATTTAGATTTTATAGTGTAAATTGTGGGAATTAATTTATTATTGATTAATTATTAGTTTGGTTGTTAATTAATCTTAATTCATTAATTGGTAATTAATTATGGTAATCGTGTTATTGTTTTAGGAGTGGGTTGTGGGGTTTATAGGGGTAAAGGGTGGGAAGTAATTTATTTATCTTAAATTAATATTTTTTGAAAATGTATTAATATTTATTTAATTTAGATTTTATAGTGCTAATTGTAGGAAATAATGTATTATTAAGTCATTAATTGGTTAATTATTAATAATTAATTAATTGGTAATTAATTATGTTAATTGTGTAATTTGTTTTAGGTACGGGTTGTGGGATTTATAGGGGTAAAGGGTGGGAAGTCATTTATTTTAATTAATTATTAAGTAGTTGTTAATTGATATTAATTTATAGTTATAAAATTAATTATGGAAATTGTGTAATGATTTGTAGGTGTGGTTGTGGGATTTATAGGGGTAGAGGGTGGAAAGTAATTTATGTTTAATTAATTAATAATTAGTTGATCATTAATATTAATTTATAATTAATTAGGGTAATTGTTTTTGTGTGTGAGTTTTGGTTTTCTAGGGGTAACGTTTGGGGAGTAAATTAATTTTTATATGTTTTTATTTGTTTTTTAATTAATAATATTTCTTTAATTGGTAAATAATTATGTTAAGTATGGAGGTACATTTTTGAAAAATGTAGATTTGAATTGTGCGCTGGTATTGGGTAGGAAATAAAAAAAGATTACATTTATGTGATAATTAATGCTTTTGTTTATAAATAATTTCTAATCAAAAATAGTTATTTGTAAATTATTTTTAAATTCATTTAATATAATATTTCTAGGTATTTGTCATATCTATTTAACATTATAATATGTTTCTATTCTTTATATTTTTTAATATTTTTTACATATTTTTCTTTTTTTTTTAAATATTTTGTGTGGGGTATATTTTGTTTGTTTTTAATTTTGAACTGACTGGAGTGAGGATATACATTTTTACCCCTCCGCTGTCCAACACTTTCCCTATTGTTGCACTAACTGGAATGGGAATGTTAATTTTTACCACTCCTCTATCCAACACTTTCTCTATTGTTGCACTAACTGGAGTGGGAATAGAATTTTCTACCCCTCCGCTATCCTAGACTTTCCCTACTGTTGCACTCACTGGAGTGGAAATAGTAATTTTTACCCTTCCGCTATCCAACACTTTCCTTATTGTTGCATTAATTGGAGTGGGAATAGTCATTTTTATTCCTCCGCTATCCAACACTTTCCCTATTGTTGCATTCACTGTAGTGTGAATAGAATTTTTTTCCCCTACGCTATCCAACACTTTCCCTACTGCTGCACTCACTGGAGTGTGAATAGTAATTTTTATCCCTCTGTTATCCAACACTTTCCTTATTGTTGCACTCACTGGAGTGGGAATAGTACTTTTTACCTCTCCACTACCCAACACTTTCCCTACTGTTGCACTCACTGGAGTGGGAATAGTAATTCTTACCCTTCTGCTATCCAACACTTTACCTACTGTTGCACTCACTGAAGTGGAAAATGTAAGTTTAAAAACTTTTAAATAAGTAATGCTTTAATTTATAATTTTATTTTTTAGATGTTATGTTATTGGTGTATATATATATATATATATATATATATATATATATACATACATATATATATATATATATATATATATATATATATATGCACGAGTGCAGCTCTCTCACCAAACCAGCGCGCAGCAGCCGCTACAGCAATGAAGGAAAAGAAAGCCACGCCACTCCAACGTCCGTTATGGGCTGAAAACGATTTATTGAGCGCTCAAGGCCACCAGATCTTACGCGTTTCGGGCGTCCGCCCTTGTTCACAGATCGTTAGTCAGTAAGTTCACAATGGCTTAAGTACAAAAAGTTTTTCCCGGGCATTTTTTTCACAACCACGTGATAAATTAACATAAAAGACACACTACCTAGCTTAGGCTGAGGCAGTCTTTCCTCTGAATCAGTGCCATGATAGATGTATACATAGATGGGATAACAGCATGAATGCGTTATTCAAGTCACAATCAAAATACAATTCATTTTGTAATTAAAAAATTATTATACAAATATATTGTGATCTATAAAAATATATATACATTTTTATAAAAAACCTGTAATTTGAGATGCTGTGCAAATATCGCAATTTTTTTGGAGTAGTAGCAATTGGTCATTGATACATAAATGGCATGTTATATACAAAAAGAAAATAATGTCAAATCATTAAAATCTAATGCCAGTATGTGACCCCAATGCAGTCTCAAATCTATCAGACAATAGGTTTGTTCGATGAAATATCTTTGGTTTGGTGAGAGAGCTGCACTCGTGCATTCTACATCGGAAGGAGGTTGCTTCCGAAGCCGCTTCACTCCCCGCAAGATTGGCTGCAGCTGTTCAACCATATATATATATATATATATATATATATCCACAGTACCTTCCTCCAACGAAAGAAGCAGAAGCCCAGGCGAGGAACAGTTGGAAAGGCTTTATTTGACATCAGCATAGCTCCGGTGGCGGCGAATGCATTTCGGCTATCTGCCTTCCTCAGCGCCCAACACCAGAGTGTAGATTGCGGTGTGTCCTTCCCTGCTGCCTGAAGAATGACTGGCGTGGACCGCTCCTCCCCCTTACCATTGGGCTCACCTGTTGTAGTTCATTCTATATGCTCTGAACCACAACTCCCAGGATGCTTAATGCACAGCACCTCGGGCCGGTGACAATGGGGGGTGGAATTCATGTTGTTAATAGTCGGGCCCATGATGTAGCAGGGTAGGGAAACAAACGCCAAAGTCTTTCAAGTCTCTCCTCGAGTCCCCGTCATTACTGCCACCGCCCTCAATCACAGGAGTTCTTTATGCAGGGACAAATGCAATGCAAATTGCCACAAGAGGGGTTAGTGCCCCAACTGCTCGAGTCCTCCGTAGTCAGGGGCGGGGTGCCGGACAGTCTCCATACCTGGAGCAATGAGAAAAAGCCGTGAGGCGTGCCAGAAATAGTCCGGACCCAAAATTAGCAGGGGCTTCTGAACTGCGCTTCTGGTGTGCGCAGAAAATGTCTCCACAGTACCTTCCTCCAACGAAAGAAGCAGAAGCCCAGGCGAGGAACAGTTGGAAAGGCTTTATTTGACATCAGCATAGCTCCGGTGGCGGCGAATGCATTTCGGCTATCCGCCTTCCTCAGCGCCCAACACCAGAGTGTAGATTGCGGTGTGTCCTTCCCTGCTGCCTGAAGAATGACTGGCGTGGACCGCTCCTCCCCCTTACCATTGGGCTCACCTGTTGTAGTTCATTCTATATGCTCTGAACCACAACTCCCAGGATGCTTAATGCACAGCACCTCGGGCCGGTGACAATGGGGGGTGGAATTCATGTTGTTAATAGTCGGGCCCATGATGTAGCAGGGTAGGGAAACAAACGCCAAAGTCTTTCAAGTCTCTCCTCGAGTCCCCGTCATTACTGCCACCGCCCTCAATCACAGGAGTTCTTTATGCAGGGACAAATGCAATGCAAATTGCCACAAGAGGGGTTAGTGCCCCAACTGCTCGAGTCCTCCGTAGTCAGGGGCGGGGTGCCGGACAGTCTCCATACCTGGAGCAATGAGAAAAAGCCGTGAGGCGTGCCAGAAATAGTCCGGACCCAAAATTAGCAGGGGCTTCTGAACTGCGCTTCTGGTGTGCGCAGAAAATGTCTCCACAGTACCTTCCTCCAACGAAAGAAGCAGAAGCCCAGGCGAGGAACAGTTGGAAAGGCTTTATTTGACATCAGCATAGCTCCGGTGGCGGCGAATGCATTTCGGCTATCCGCCTTCCTCAGCGCGCAACACCAGAGTGTAGATTGCGGTGTGTCCTTCCCTGCTGCCTGAAGAATGACTGGCGTGGACCGCTCCTCCCCCTTACCATTGGGCTCACCTGTTGTAGTTCATTCTATATGCTCTGAACCACAACTCCCAGGATGCTTAATGCACAGCACCTCGGGCCGGTGACAATGGGGGGTGGAATTCATGTTGTTAATAGTCGGGCCCATGATGTAGCAGGGTAGGGAAACAAACGCCAAAGTCTTTCAAGTCTCTCCTCGAGTCCCCGTCAATACTGCCACCGCCCTCAATCACAGGAGTTCTTTATGCAGGGACAAATGCAATGCAAATTGCCACAAGAGGGGTTAGTGCCCCAACTGCTCGAGTCCTCCGTAGTCAGGGGCGGGGTGCCGGACAGTCTCCATACCTGGAGCAATGAGAAAAAGCCGTGCCAGAAATAGTCCGGACCCAAAATTAGCAGGGGCTTCTGAACTGCGCTTCTGGTGTGCGCAGAAAATGTCTCCACAGTACCTTCCTCCAACGAAAGAAGCAGAAGCCCAGGCGAGGAACAGTTGGAAAGGCTTTATTTGACATCAGCATAGCTCCGGTGGCGGCGAATGCATTTCGGCTATCCGCCTTCCTCAGCGCCCAACACCAGAGTGTAGATTGCGGTGTGTCCTTCCCTGCTGCCTGAAGAATGACTGGCGTGGACCGCTCCTCCCCCTTACCATTGGGCTCACCTGTTGTAGTTCATTCTATATGCTCCGAACCACAACTCCCAGGATGCTTAATGCACAGCACCTCGGGCCGGTGACAATGGGGGGTGGAATTCATGTTGTTAATAGTCGGGCCCATGATGTAGCAGGGTAGGGAAACAAACGCCAAAGTCTTTCAAGTCTCTCCTCGAGTCCCCGTCATTACTGCCACCGCCCTCAATCACAGGAGTTCTTTATGCAGGGACAAATGCAATGCAAATTGCCACAAGAGGGGTTAGTGCCCCAACTGCTCGAGTCCTCCGTAGTCAGGGGCGGGGTGCCGGACAGTCTCCATACCTGGAGCAATGAGAAAAAGCCGTGAGGCGTGCCAGAAATAGTCCGGACCCAAAATTAGCAGGGGCTTCTGAACTGCGCTTCTGGTGTGCGCAGAAAATGTCTCCACAGTACCTTCCTCCAACGAAAGAAGCAGAAGCCCAGGCGAGGAACAGTTGGAAAGGCTTTATTTGACATCAGCATAGCTCCGGTGGCGGCGAATAATTTTTATCCCTCTGCTATCCAACACTTTCCTTATTGTTGCACTCACTGGAGTGGGAATAGTACTTTTTACCTCTCCACTACCCAACACTTTCCCTACTGTTGCACTCACTGGAGTGGGAATAGTAATTCTTACCCTTCTGCTATCCAACACTTTACCTACTGTTGCACTCACTGAAGTGGAAAATGTAAGTTTAAAAACTTTTAAATAAGTAATGCTTTAATTTATAATTTTATTTTTTAGATGTTATGTTATTGGTGTATATATATATATATATATACATATATATATATATATATATATATATATATATATATATATATATATATATATATATATATATATATATATATATATATATATATATATATATATATATATATATATATATATATATATATATATATATATATATATATATATATATATATATATATATATATATATATATATATATATATATATATATATATATATATATATATACTAGCAGCCCGTCCCGACGTTGTCCGGGGATGGCCGATGTTCAGTGTTGCCTTTACTTTTTGTTTGCGTAGTAATGTGTGTTTAATTCATCCACAGGTTTTCATTGAGCCACACCTAATTTTGTTTTGCTGTCCTTGTTGAGAGTGTTCCCCCCTGTGTGCGAATGTTGTTGTTTCCCAAATGTTGTCATTGGCGCAGCAAGTGTTACAGTGGTCGCTCAGATGTTTTTGCCTGAAATTGTTTGTTTGTGAAAGGGGCTTTCCTTGTTTACGTTTTCGATCCCTTTACTAATGTCTTTTTTTTGTTTTTATCGGCACAAGTACCGGCAGTGTTCCACTGATAACACAAAGTGTTTGAAATTCTGAAGTGTTTGTGTAAGTTTTAAATTTTGTCCGCAGCATACGTAATTATTCGGAGCCTTGTGAGTAAAGTCTCGTTCATGTTTCGTCGATTGGCTTTCTTGTCTAAGAAATGGGCGCCTCTTTTGTTTACGTTCCTCCCCCTGTCGTTTGTCAAATGGTTAAACATTTGTTATATTTTTGTATCGCAACTCTTGTGTGTGTGTTCGTGTGAGTGTTAATCATTGTGTGTCGTGATTGGTGGGCTGTGCGAAGCAACGCGAATGATAGGCGGCCCTTTTTGTAAGCCTGCCCCCTGTGGCACTGTATTATTATGGAAGGCGCGCCCCTTTTTGGATGTCATCCCACGAAGGCGTTAATGTTTGAAGGGTAACGCCGACGATTGCGCAAATGTCGAGGCGAGTGATAGGCGGCCCGTTGCAAATGCGCGGGATGCACAGTTAAGTGTGTGCCTTGCACAGTGAAATCATTGAAATCGCATTTGCGCTATGCACCTTGAAGTGTGTGCCTTGCACAGTGAAATCAGTGAAATCGTTTGGCATATGTTTATTGTTTGTACTTTGGCCCATGCCCCTGTAAACGCCCACATCTTTTGTTTGACACGCCCCTCTAAACGCCCACATCTTTTCTTTCACACGCCCACGCTCACGCTAACGCCCACAAGGGACTACTTTCCCACTCTTGGCGTTTTTGCTTTTTTAATGTATATGCTATCCACATCTATAGCCTATGTCCTACTGCTACATCTCCCCTTTCAAATGGTGTATTGGGTGTAGTGATTGGTCCAGTACTTTTTGAGTTTACCTGGCTCAAAGGTTTGTGTTCTCTCTTTATAATAGTAGTATAGATATATAAATATATATATATATATATATATATATATATATATATATATATATATATATATATATATTCACTGAAAAAACCATAGGTTATAGACCATATATAGTTAGGAATTAGCATTTACAAAACCTTGAAAATTCACTGAAAAAACCATAGGTTATAGACCATATATAGTTAGGAATTAGCATTTACAAAACCTTATTTTACTCACACAAAACCATTGAAATTCCATATATAGTTAGTTGCACTAACTATATATTGCGCACCCGCAATCCACTGCTGATGATGTCACATATTACATCATTCATGACATGGTCAGTGACATCACTGATGACATCACTGATGACATCTCAAATGACATCACTGATGACATCACTGATGACAACATCCAGTGACTATGTTTCTGTACAGTTTAAATATGTCTTACATATTGAAGAATGAGTGGATGTATAAGTGTCTGGACGAAGGATTTAGTAGGTGCATGACTGAATGTATGAGTGAGTGATTAAATGTGTCTCACTGAGTGCATGGGTTAGTGACTAAACTGTCTTAATTTGTGCATCATTATGTCTGTTGTTCTGTAAACTGCTGCATGTGTTGATCAGTAGCTATATGAGTAACTATATGGGTTATTGATTGATTGCCCAAGTATTTGCATGGGAGACTGAGTGTGTGTGTGGCTGGCTGGGAGGTGTGTGACTCTGTACAGATCAATGTGTACTTGTATCAATGATTGTATAAGAGAGTAAGTATGTGTTAGTATATGGTTGAAAACGTAAGGTGCTCTATGTTTAACTGTATAGAGTAGAAAATGGAAGTGTGATTGATTCTTTACAGGACTGACTAGGTGTGTGAGTAACTCCATGGATGAGTGGCAGAGTGTGAGTGTCTGTATAGGTGTATGAGTGCATATGATTGTGTTGTAAACATGAGTGATTGTATGTATGAATGATTGTATGGGTGAATGAGTGAATGTGTGTGTAGACGTAGGAATCAGTGAGTACGTATGTAGTAACTAGTATTGGTGTGTCAATGGTTTCAAAAATTATACTCTGTTTTTAACACTGGGTGAAACAGAGGTTATATTAAAATGTGAGGAGATGCATTGTATTGTCACATGAATGATATCATCAGTGATGTGGTCATTGATGTCAAATGAGATGTCATCAGTGATGTCATCAGTGATGTCATTTGAGATGTCATCAGTGATGTCATCAGTGATGTCACTGACCATGTCATGAATGATGTAATATGTGACATCATCAGCAGTGGATTGCGGGTGCGTAATATATAGTTAGTGCAACTAACTATATATGGAATTTCAATGGTTTTGTGTGAGTAAAATAAGGTTTTTTAAATGCTAATTCCTAACTATATATGGTCTATAACCTATGGTTTTTTCAGTGAATTTTCAAGGTTTTGTAAATGCTAATTCCTAACTATATATGGTCTATAACCTATGGTTTTTTCAGTGAATTTCAATGGTTTTTTAATAGCAAATATCATAAGCTGTCGAATGTCAAGTACGTGGTAAGAATTTTTTTTTTCGTGTTTATGCACACTGATCTGCTTTGATTGCTGCCCCCCACCCCTCATTTCTATTAGGAGTACTCTCTCTTTGCAGATAGTGAAGGGTAGTTAACGCAGCCCTTTCCCCCTTTGTAATCCGTCGTGCCTGCTTCTCTCTCCATTTGATTGATTGTTCTCTTTGGTTCATTCTCTATTTACAAACAAGCACAGAGTCGCAATACTCTGTTTACTCTTTGCAGATAGCGAAAAATCGTGTAAAAAAACAAAAGGAATCGAGCAAAATCAGTAGGCCACTAATGGGATCTCTTTTGACCTCGCTAAAATAGAAACATTAGGAACAACCTGTTGAAAATAGCAATGCGTATGTATATAAGCGGCGTTCATTTGTGTTCACAGTACCCCTTGTTGATTGTTTCAATCGAGCATTGAATTGTTCGAAGTTAATTCTCTTAACGATCTTCTCTACCTGCAAACGAGGAAGAATAGGAATATTCTATCTCCCTTTGCAGATAGTGAAGGGTAGGTAACGCAAGCCTTTAACACGTCGTACCTATTTCATTCCTCATTGATTGATTGATTGTCCGAACATTGACTGTTTGGGAATTAGTTCTTTTTGGAGGTATTCCCTGTTTGCAAATAAACGTAGGAAAATCTTTGCAAGTAGTGAAAGGGTATGTAATGCGGACCTTTCTCCCCCGTTGTAATCTGTCATGCCTATCTACTCCCCACTGATTGATGCACCTTTTTCACCCGGACCATTTACTAGAGATACGTCATCTGGCCCGACCAGAGAGCACCCCTAGTGAAAAGGACATATGCAATAATAACGAAGTGATCACTGTATCCTGTTAACAGAAACTTTACCATGAAACAACCTGGAAAGAAAAAAATAGGAAAACGAAAATCAGTAGGCCACTGATGAACATGAACTTTTATTAAACAACGAACAAAGAAACGATAACATAACGTAATGATAAAACCTATTAATGTCCTAGAAACAAGAAAACGTTAAAATATGCCAGTGGTGAGAGACCAGAAAAACAGTAAGAGAAACCAAATCACCCCTCGCTGTCCCACCGCCTGCCACGCCCCAAAAATCGATAGACTAGGGAAAATGCAAGTCAGTAGAACATCCACCCCCACTCTGGAAACTTCCAAGGTGGGGCAGGGTTCCGGCTACGCCCAGCCGGGAGCAGCCCATATAAGGCAGGTCCTGCTGCCACGCCTCGGCCAGGAGATCCTAACGTAGGGTGTAGCCGGAGGAGAGGCCGAGACCAGCGGGACCCGGCCAGGGGATTGCCTTTACAACGCTGAACAGTTGCAGGGGGGGGGAATGTCTCCTCGACCCTCCCCTCTCTCTCCCAGTCCGGCCGCGGTGGCCCTTGAGAGTTGCAGGTAGTCCCGCCACATGCTCTTCCGGTCCGACCACCAACGGTCGGGGGGCCGAGGCCGACGGGATCCGGCTGCAGCCGATAAACCAAGAAACCCATTCATGGGGCCAGAGCCAGGGGCGTCCGGCCGACATCCACCGGAAGCCCGGCCCGAAGACGGACGGGACACTTCTTTCTTTTATAATGGCTGCGACAACACTGGAGGGGGATGTCTTGCACATGCCTCCGACCCCCCCCTCGTCCTCATCGCCTGGTCCGGCCATAACAAATCTCAAGCGAGACGCCGTGGGGTGCACTGGGAGGGAGAGACGGTGCGAACAGGCCTCTCCCGCCTCCCCAGGTGGAGGCTTCCCAGCTGCACCCTCAGCGCTCCAGGCGGTGGCATCCTAACAACTACAGTGCTGCACAGTTTCGGAACGACCTAGATAACGGTTCTTCCACTGTGGCCATGCTGCAACGTCTCGCCCGGCAGGGTGGAGCCCGTCCGCTCATGTGACCCCGCGATCGCCGGTAGCTGCCGAACTCTCAAAATGGCGGTCGACCTGGCAAGAGCGGGCCCAACATAAAGAAATGGCCCGGTCACTGGTTGACTCCACCACCGTAGTCCTCCACGACCTTGAAGATTCTAGAGGAGCCGCGGGAGTCTCCGACCCCCGATGGGGAATGACTGCCATGATCGCCCGTGGAGTGACGAAACTGTATCCGCGGGACGTCGGCGCTCCCATGCTGGCGCCAGCCTCACTTTGAATTACTACAATCCTGCAGACCTCACTTCCGGTGAAAGCACAGTGTGACCCGGTAGGAAAAATATTGCACCCCCTCCCCTTTTTGACTGATAGTTCAAACCACCGATCCTTTCCTTTGCCCTTTTAACGGAACTTTGGACTGCCTCCCCCTCTTTTACATTTTCTAGAGAAAACAAAACATTAACCACTACATTAGCATAGCAGTTGACACCAGAACTGTTTTCAAATTGAAAACCAACAACATCTTCAACAGAATCCTTTTTGTTTCTGCTGTGACCCTGCTACAGCACAGGCATTGTCCCCAGCAGTAATTCTGCAATGCCGGTAAGAATAGCTGTGGTGCCTACTGGACTCACTCACCCCCGCGGCGCCCCACGCCGTTATTTGCTGGGCGGCAACTTACTAGACATCACTTTCGTGCCATCTAGATTTCAGCGCGTTCTGCTGCCTTGGAACTATTCGCACAACAGACTGCTACTGACGACCCACCCCCAGGCAACATCTTCTGAATTTTCATAATTTGAAAGAACTAGTAACATGTCCTCATCAGGAATTCAAAAGAAATTGCCACGGTCTCTTCGTTGTTTAAATGTTTTTACTGTTTTTGTTTTGTTGTATATATTTATATGTTATTAAAGTTTTATATTCCTACTACTTTGTTGGAGTGCTATATATTTTTAATGTGACACATAATTGTAAAAACTTTGATGTACAAAGAGTCATTCCTAGAATCTTCCGCTTCAGGCTCGGTCCCCTCACCAATCACAATACAGGATGGTTTTCAGATAGTAGGAACACGTGTGGTGTGACGGATCTCATCGGGTGTGGGCCTTGATCTACTATAACTCCTTTGAAGAGGGGTGAATCTTTACAGCTGGAGCCATAAACTACATCTGCAGGGCTAGCTGATAGCCTGGACAATCGGACACAGAGGAAGAGGAGTGTCAGAGGGTGCGGTAGTGAATAGGGCGAAAGGGAGGTGTCGGGCGGGCACAGAGTGTGATTCTCAGGGAAGAGCAGCGCAGATGGGGGAAGGTTTATTGCCCATGCATAAGACAGAGAGCGGTGGTGACCAGTGCCTGGGGGAGATGCTTACGAGGGTGAGGAGCCATGCTACGAATCGACAGCGTGCAGAGAGTGGGTCTGGTCAAGACATCTAAAATGGCTGCCGTGCACGACAAAAGTGTGGCATTTCAAAAAAGGCAAGATGGCGCAGACAATGTTTTTCAACACTTCCTCATTTCCTTCGAATCGAACGTTAACAGACGTTGGGGCATATTACCAAAGTTAAGCGATATTTATCGCTAACGATGCTTACCAACCAATTTTTTACCACTAAGCATCGTCAGAAATTATCGAAGATAAACCTTACTATTATCAAGGTTTATCGCAAATGCGATAATAAACGGCCGCAATGCATGAATATCGCTAAAAACTCAGCGATATTCATGCATTACCGAGCTAATACTCTTAGCCATGTTATCCACCTCCCATTGGATAACTTGGCTAAGAACTGCTCAGGGCAGGTGTTACTTTTTGGAGATATTCGCGCTTAGCGCGAATATCTCCAAAAGTTGGTAATAGGAGATAGATATCTTGCATGTTGTAATGCAAGTTATTGTGGTATATGGAACTCATACCATAATCTCTCAGGAAAGCAGAAACTGATCCTTTTGGGACCGCCTAAAAAGGCCTAGGGGGTGAGGAGTACTCTACTTTGCCCCCTTTTCACGTTCCGAACTATTTTATTTTACTCTCTTCTGTAATTACACAAAATAGCAGCGATAAGATGCATCGGAGACACACAGTGAGAGAAAGGAGGCCGGAGATGAAGAAGACATGTCAAATACACATTGGAGATAATATAGTGGCAGAAGGGAAGTAAATATGAGTAAACTTACCATGTAACATAAAAATGTTGCACTCTATACTATAAGTCTCATTTTATACTACAATCACTTCGCTACAACCTCATAAATTAAAAATAAAAATGAATAATGTCTCAAACAATTTTTGATTTCTAAATATAAATTTATTCTTCAGAATTTTCTAAATTTGAAAGAACTAGTAACATGTCCTCATCAGCAATGTCCTCATTAAAAGTCACCAATGATGATTCTTGTAACTCTATGGTCTCCAAACACTCGATAAATTCGCCATCAAGAGATTGATCAAAAAAATCATTCAAGTCATCTCCTCCTTCTGACAATATTTCATTATTGGTGCTGTCAATTTCAATCAATGTAGTGGAATCATTCAAGTCATCTCCTCGTGACAATATTTCATTATTGGTGCTCTCAATTTCAATCAATGTAGTGGAATCATTCAAGTCATCTCCTCCTTGTGACAATATTTCATTATTGGTGCTGTCCATTTCAATCAATCTAATGGAATCATACAAGCCATCTCCTCCTTGTGACAATATTTCATTATTGGTGCTCTCAATTTCAATCAATGTAGTGGAATCATTCAAGTCATCTCCTTGTGACAATATTTCATTCTTGGTGCTGTCCATTTCAATCAATCTAATGGAATCATACAAGTCATGTCCTCCTTGTGACAATATTTCATTATTGGTGCTCTCAATTTCAATCAATGTGTTGGACAATTCAAAAGAAATTGCCACGGTCTCTTCATTGTGAGCCATTTTATTTTGAAATTGCTTGCTGTAAATTGCAGAAAAAAATAATCACTTTCATTTATCGTCTTTAGTAATACATAATATAAAACTAACTTTATCAAGTATTTAGTATAACAGAAGGACTGCAAATAAATAACAGAAAACATTTTTCAAATTATCTTCAAGTGTACAACATAGTTCCCCATACAAATTAACAACTCACCTTTTTAAAAGTAGCAGAAGTGTTAGTACTGTGTAAATCAAACACCAGAAATTCACCACCAAAAATTCCTCACAAATGTACCTCAGACAGTAGTATCACAAAATGGCTGTGGTTTCCTCTCATTTGACATATATACATAACCAATTAACTTTCATCACACACAAATACAAAACCAAAGTAACATTTTAATTGGTTCTAAATTTCAACACTTTCAAATGTGTTTTCCCCATGCAATTTTCCATAGGACATTTACATACGTCTACAGCCTGAATGGCTGAACGGAATTACACCAAACTTGGCAAAATGGTACATCAAACCTAAGAGGTCAGGAAGGATCTACTATGCCCCCTTATGGTCATTTCCCCCTTCGCTTTGGCCTCCTCTTGTCTCTCAATCCTACCGAGGGACAAGATGGCGGCCGCTACGGACTGTTTGGAATGTTGACAGACGCCGGAGAACCAATCAGCTTCGCAAAGCTCCGTAACGCGAAAAGTACGCGAAGCGGAGCGCTGTTACAGATATATATCTTTTTTTCAACGTTAATTTCTCAAAATCCACTGGAGCACATATATTGAGACCTAGCAAAGGCACATCGGGCTACCAGTCCCTAATATTTTGCCAAGTTTCGTGCAAATCCATTCAGCCGTTCGATTATTATTATTTTGTTTTTTTTTTGCCCCGCGGGGCCCTTTTAAAACCTCCACATCAAACCTAGGGGGTCAGCGAGGATCTACTATGCCCCCTTATAGTTATTTCCCCCTTTGTTTTGACCTCCTCTTGTCTCTCGATCCTACCGAGAGACAAGATGGCGGCCGCTACGGACTGTTTGGAATGTTGACAGACGCCGGAGAACCAATCAGCTTCGCTTCACAAAGCTCCGTTGCGCGAAAAGTCCGCGAACCAGAGCGCTAACCGGTCCGCTGTTACAGATATATATCTTTTTTTAAACGTTAATTTCTCAAAATCCACTGGAGCACATATATTGAGACCTACAAAAGGCACATCGGGCTACCAGTCCCTACAATTTTGCCAAGTTTCGTGCAAATCCATTCAGCCGTTCGGGCTAAAAGTGAGGCCAACCGCCCTATGGAAAACTCAATGTTAAAAACACGTTTTGGGACCCCCCTTTTTTCTCGGCCCCCACTGGACGAACCCCCCCCAAATTTTCAAGGGCTGCTCAGAAACAAAATGTGCCATTTTCCTGAAAATTTCAGCCGATTTCGTCCACAAACGCCAAAGTTATTAGACATAGAATTTTCAAAAAACCCATAGAGAAAAAATCCTAACTATATATACCTACTGGCGACCGCCAGTAGGTAATATATATATATATATATTTGTGAAATTTCATATATGCAATTATAAAATAAATTAAAATGAATAGTTTATTAATTGTTTTAAAGTAAATATATATATATATACATTACATTTTATATATGCATGTGTTTTTAATGTTTTTTAATTACATTTATTTGTTATATTTGTTAAAATGTATATTAGATCTAATTTATTTTTAAAGTTAATTTTAATATTTAATATATTTAATATTAGTTTTTTATACATATATTAAAATCGATATTTGGTACAACTATATTCTTACATCAATTTTCCCCCCGATATTTTTGTACTTACCATTATAAATATAGGATGTCAATATTTTTGACATCGTTATTTATAACTTGATATTTGTGTATCTGCATATTTTGGGGGGTCGATATTCCACTAGTGAACCCTGGCTAAATGGCGCCTCGCTATTCACTGGAGGTGTCCTACCCCCCACCCCCACCCTAGACAGGTGGTGGGGAAACCTGTACAAGTGGGGAGTGGTGGAGGAGTAGTGGTTAAGTCAGGTCCACATGAATGAGAATGCAGAGAGGGACTTAGAGCTTTGCGGTGGCATGTTGGATAGTTTGACAGTCAAGGGGCCATGATGGGCCTCGCCCACAATGCACTCGTCAGTAGGGAACTCAGTGACACCCTTGGTTGATGTATAGGATGGGTCCCCAAATCCCTGGATGTGGGTCTACCAATGTTTTTAACCAATGGACTGAAATGGGGCACCCCCTTTGGGACCTCCTTATGTCTTGGCTCCCTTTTCCCCTCCCTGCACATTGGGGGGCACCCCACACTCTTTCCCCCTTGGTTTTCCTCCACTCTCCTCTCACAGACAGAGGTCTGGGAGAGAGAGAACACACAACGCGTGTCTGCTGCCGGTGCTGCTGATGGGTTTTTTGATTTCTTTGTCTTTAACCTGTTTGTTACACTGGCTGTTCTGGTTGCCCCGGTAGCATAATTTTAAATTGCAATGCAGATGTGGAGACATCTATTATGTGTATGATATATGTAAACTCATGTTCAACAAGAAACGTCTGCAGAAGCAGAGCCTCGGCCCCAATTTGTGGATCATTGATTTGTCTGTTTTCTATTCAATAACACTTTCGTATGTGCTCTACTATGCTATCATGCCATATACTATTCAACTGTTAAATAAAAACAAGGTTAAAAAAGACATAAAACACAGCACTCTGTTGTAGGAAGCTGGCTCTGTATATACTATACCAAAGAAAGGTATAGTGTGCACAGAGTCCATTGGATCCCAAAGGCTTACAAAGGTGAAAGTATACCTTACTCTCTATTTGTGGTAGTGTGGGCGAGCAGTAATGCTTTATCAGAGGGTACTGTTAAGCATTTATTGTATACAATCATGCAAGAATTGATGTCACACACTCAAAGATTGACCTCCGACCAATTGTTTGTAGTAAAAATATTTATTTAGTTGCATTTTATTTTTAGAACCAAGCAGGGCTTAGTACAGGTAAAAGAATTATAGTTTTCAAGACAGATTGATCATCAAGCAAGCTGGATGATAATGAATTTTGTAATAGGTTTGTAAAATGTTCAAATACAGTTGAAAATACTTTTGGATTACTTTTAATTACTTTTTAGAGTACTTTTGTATTAATGTTTGTACTCAGTGTGATATGCCTAGATATTACACTGGGACATTTCCTAGATAAAAGGTAAGTAAAACAGTTTTCATAAAAACACAATTTATTAGTTTCCATACAAACACCCTCAACACTTAAGTTTTCAGAAAAAAAACAGTCAATGCAATCCTTTGGAGAAAATGAGGTTATTGTTTTGCAGGTAAGTAAACAGTCTTGAGGGTTGAGTTTCTGGAGTTAGAACAAGGATTCCCCCAGGGTCAAGGGTTCACTCAAAAAGCACCCTCAGCGGCACTAGGGCGGCCGAATGCAGAGTGCTGTGGCCCAGTGTTAACCTATGTGGCTATGGGGTCGTTGGTCGGTGGCTACTCTCGGGCAAGCCACGGGGTTGAGGGAGCAAAGCTCCTCGGATAAGCTCAGGGCAAAGTGGGATCCGAGTTAGCACACAAGGTGCGCCCACAGCAGCACTGGGACGGCTGGGTGCAGAGTGCTGATTTGGCATTGGGTGCCCTGTTGTTTTCAATTAAAGTTGCTGGTTTTGGATTTGGGCTGCAGGCTCGGTCCAGGAAGTCTTCCAGGAGGAACCAACTGCTGGGCAGGTGACTTGGAGGGCTTGGGGACGTAGGTGCACCTCAGGTACTCTTCTCCAGAGCACAGTGCAGCTGGATGCTTGGGTGTCTTTTGAGGTCGGATTTCACCTTATGGGGTTGAGGGGGTCTCTGTGTAGAGGCTGAAGGTGATATCAGGTGTCCTGGAGGGGTCAACCCACAGTGAGCTCAGACTCTGGCGCACTGGGGAAGCTCACTGGGCCCGGTGGGCCTTTCGTACTCAGGCCGTAGGCAACGGGTGCAGTGGTGGTTTCAGGCGTCGGGTTTATTTGTCTTCAGCAGGCTGGGAGTCTTTCTTTGGAGATTCTTTTGAACAGGGCTGCTGTTCACAGGAGATCCAGTCTTTGTTGAAGGCAATCAGTCCTCCCAGGGGTTCTGGAGTTCGCTGGCTGCAGGACAAGGCGACTTTTGGCGCAGGATCTCTGGAAACTGCAGACGGTCATTTCTTCTCTGCAGTCTCCTCTGCTGTGCGTCTTCTTTCGTGCTCCTTCGTAGGTTGCGGGAATCTCCCTTCTGGATTCAGGGATACCCCCTAAAACTGTATTTAGGGGGTGTTTTAGGGGTCTTGAGGTCAGTAGCTAAAGGGCTACTGACCTTAGGGTAACTATACCCTTGATGTGCTTAACCCATGTGGGGGAGTGGGCACAATCCCTAACACTGATTGGAGAGTGCTGCCATCTGCAAGATGGGGGGCCCTAAAGAGTGGGCTTCAATGCGCCTCCCCTACCTGAGGGCTGGGGTTGGCAGAGGTGGGCATTCATTTTGGGCTGTTCTAATTTCCCTCGCCGAAAAGGAGGTGAAACAGGAAGGGGCCCTGCTCCTGATAGCAGGCAAGGCTGGGGGTCGTGTTACAAAGGCGGCAAGGCCTTTGAAGCTCCCCTGCCACAGATGGTTCTTCCTGACCTTGCGGAGGTGTGACCACCTCTGCTTAGGAAAGGCTTTGTTTCTGGGCTCAGGGAGGCAAGGCTCCCTCCCCAGGGGTCCAGAAACATGTCCTGTGGTGGCAGGCTGGTGTTTACCAGTCAGGGAACCCACCAAAGGCTGGTCGTTTTTCAGGGGGCATCTGAGTGCATTGTGTAATAAACCCCACACTGGCATCAGTGTGGGTTTATTATGCTGAAAGGTTTGTTATCAAACTTCCTAGAATTCAATAAAGCCATTATGGTGCTGTGGAGTTCGTAATGACAAACTCCCAGACCATATACTCTTTTTTAGCTTTACTGCACTTACAATGTGTGAGAATGGACTTAGACACTGTAGGGTTCAGTGCTCCTACGACTGTACCCTCACCAGTGTTATAGTGCACCAGGCTAGAGGTGCGATTTACCTATACCAGAGGCAGTGGGTTGCAGGCAGGGCAGACAGATATTTGTGCCATGCTGGCTCTTCACTTTTCTCTGCACCAAAACATGCAGCCTGCAATGGCAGTGTGTGTGTGTTAAGGTACAGGACTTCCAAGGGTTGCACACTGTGCTGCAGCCCTAAGAAGCCTTCCCTGTCACAGTGCCACTGGTGCCCATGGTACCTTTTACAAGGGACTTACATGTGGCCAGAAAGGTGCCAATTGGGGGTACAAATGTACAGTTTCGGTAAAGTACACAGGCCCTGGGAACCTGATTGGCAGGGACCCAGGACACATCAAGTGGAAGTGCATCAAAAATCTGACAAAGAGTGGGGTGGGGGGCTACTGCAACAAAAACCCACTTACCTACATGTGTCCATCAGCTTAACCATTTCCTCCAAACCTTTTCAGGTTGCTGACGCTGACTTTTTAGAGTCTGGAGCTGGTGTCATTGTTGCCAGTGCTGTCCTACTCTCTGTTGTAGGGGGAATGGCAAGTGGGGTAGAAAGGGTGGGGTGGGAGATGGTCGGACCCAGGCGGCATGAGTTTTTGGGGGCGGCAGCCTCCCACTGATCTTACCTGTGGCGGCAAAGGCAAGATTTTATCGCCAGTACCCCCCCCCCCCCCTCCCCCGGCTCTTATGGCTGACGCAAGCGGCAAAGGCTGGGACCACCACTGGCAACAGTGGGAATGGCCGCACATTCGGGGGCCTTAGTTTGGCGCAATTGGTGTGTGGTTTCTTGGCCCTCTTTGTCCTTGTTGGCCCTAGGTCCGCTTTTTGGGGCTGCTACCCGGTCAGTCCATCTTACTCAACACAGGAATCCTCAGGCTTCTGAGCTTTCATATTGCCCATTGTCCAGTCCAGACCCTTTCCTTAGTGCTATGTCCATGAACACTGTCCAGGCCACATCCTGTAATGTCCTGGGCTGAGACTCATCCACCATTGTCATCTGGGAGAAAAGGGGGGGCGTGCACTGGCTATCCATGACCTTGGTCCTGTAGCTCCTGCAAAGGCATAGAGATGGGTGTGTAATCACACTTGCCTCTCCTATGACAATAGCAGGCACACTCATTATGCCACTGTCCCCCGTATTCCGCAGAAATATCCTCAAGTTTGGAATCAAAGGTTCTCTCATGCTTGCTTATGCCGAGCTTAGCCCGAGGTGTTGCCTGGTCGTTTCTTTATACTTACTCCTCCAATGCATGACCGCAACGCTCCCTCCCAACGTGCTACTGCGTAACGGTTTACTGCTGTGCAAAAATTGTCCCTGGAAGATTCCTTGTAGAGTGCCACATTGGTGCTGAGTGACCTTGGGGATAAGGAGAAAAAGGTGTTAACAACCTACATATGTCTGAATATCCGTCATACTAACCGAGAATAGCCTACCCAGCCGGTCATGGTCTCCCGCCTACACACTCTGATCTTGCCTTACATGGCAACGTCCTCCTGACCCAATAACTTGCACTTCAACTCTTCTTCCTCCACCTTTTGTGGGGGTTGAGGTTTCAGGGAATGAAGAAAAATAAATAGATAAACACTTACCTGTCTGCGCCGCCGCCTCCTCTCCCTCCTCGCCTGCTTCCAGGGCAGGAAGCACCCGGCTCCCAGCCTCCCGATAGCCAATCATGAAGCTGCAATGCAGCGTTATGATTGGTCTGAGCCCTGTGGATTGGCGCTCAGCCAGAGAATGGAAGAATGAGAATCCATGCAGGCTGTAATATATCCTGCATGG
Source organism: Lissotriton helveticus (assembly GCF_964261635.1). Classification (NCBI taxonomy): domain Eukaryota; kingdom Metazoa; phylum Chordata; class Amphibia; order Caudata; family Salamandridae; genus Lissotriton; species Lissotriton helveticus. The sequence continues at coordinate 649,212,900 of NC_136070.1, forward strand.
AGAACATGCAAAGTGCACATGATGGTTTGACTGCCCTGAGATGGCCGGCCAAAGCGTCCTGTGCACTTGGAGTGGGCAAACCACTCCTCCCCTGCCCTGCTCTGTGAGCAGAGCAGCCCCGCCCCAAACCCAGCTGAGCAAGGGGAAAAATAAAATGATAAAAATAATGAGCTCGGGAGGAGCCGCCACTGGTAGAGGGGGCACTACCTTCCGAGGCAGGCCTGAAAGACAAGAGCAGCCGCCAGGCCGCCCCCAGGCCGCCCACCCAGCCAACAAGGAAAACACACAAAATACTTTGTAAACATTGGCAGAGCTTGAACCCTTGCCCAGGGAGAGCTTGAGCCACAAGAGACATACGACTTTGCCACTGAACTGTAGCTCCTTGGTAATGCTCTGCCTCCTCTTTGAACCTTTGCAAACTTTTAGTACTTCAGAAAGGAACATCCTGGACTGGTTTTGGGGCATTACCCCATATTAGCCAGGCCAGCTTGAATACAGTGGTGCAGTGAGCCCGTCCCACTTAGGGTGAAACAAGCAAAAGGAACAAATGATGAACAGAATGAGGAGCAAAGCAAACATTCACCCCCAGTCACAAAGATCTGGGTTTAATCGATCATTCTTTTGCTCACCACGCCATCCCAGTTCAGACCCAGGTATATGCAAATCAGTCTTGTCTCTGGCCCCATGGGAAGAGTATGCCCAGACGTAGGCCCGGTGCTCTACATGACACTGGAGTCAAGCTAGCCTGGCTGATGAGATGTGATGCCCCGAAACCGGTCCCAGGATGTTTGTTTCCGGTCTAGGGCTGGACTTTTCTCATGGGGAACACGGTCAAGACTGATTTGCATATGGCTGGGTTTAAACTGGCATGGCATGGGGAGCAGAAAAACAATGTGTTTAGGCCCAGATCTATGTACTGGGGTGAAATGTTGACATTGATCAGCATTCTGTCATTCAATTGTTCTTTTTTCATTCATTCCCGTTAGAGGCATACAGTAAGTAGCGCTGGACTTAACCTGACCCACCTCACACCGTCACCTGGGGATCTGACGACTCACCGCTGCAACCAGAAGGGGGGGCTGAAACCTGATACCGACTCCGCAAAATCGGCTTGTCATCGCCATCGCCTGGTACCTGCAACAGCATGTCCCACAGTGGAAAAGAGGGGAGCACATGGGTGGTGGCAGGTATAAGTACCTAGTTCCCCACCCTCCCACGCCAGAAGTGATGCAGTGAGTGTGCCAGATGCGATGGCAGCCACCCCTTAGGGGTCACCTGAATGCGGCCCTATGGCGTACGCCCTTTAGGAAGGTTCCCTGCATGCACCGCAGGCAGCTGCATTAACATTTTGCCTCCACCCAGTACAGCTTACAGCGTGGGCCATTCCACTATAACATTTGGCTCATTTCACTCTGAATGATTGCATGGGTTTAATGCAGGTCATGGGTAGGAAGGGTGTCAGGGGGAAAAGAACATGTTATCCTGGCAGGGTGAGTGTTTGCATGCTCCCTACGCAGTAACTGATGAGGGTTGGGTGGTGGCTGCACTTCCCATTGTCTGCACCCCTTTGCAAGGGGTTGGGTGTAAAACTTGTCCTAATTGTAGCAAGCGAGTGAAACGAGTGAACCAGACTTCTAAGGTGAAATTAAGAGGGTCCGCTCACTGAAACAAGTTTGAAAATTGAAGTCAACCCTATTTTAATTAACAATTTTCACATAATGTGCTACAAATATCTATGCCAGCGCCAGCATTTTGCCATGGGTGCCTTAGGGCCAACTGCGCCCTCGCAAGCATGCCACCACTTTCTCCCTCACGCTCACGTTCACACATTCACACTCATTCTAATTCACTCACAATCACCTATTAGCATTCTCTGGCACTCCTTCATTATCACGCTCTCTCTTACACTGATTTTTTTAATCTCACTCCCTCATTCTCACTCATTCACACTCACTCATTTTCACTCTTAGTCAGTCTCAGTTATTCTCACCCACTCTGACTCACTCATTCTCACTCAATTACACTCACTCATTCCCCTACACTTCCGCACTCTCACTCCCTCACACTTATTCTTACTTCTTAATTATAACTCTCTTACTCCCAATCATACTTGCTCTGACTCACTCATACTCACTCACTGTGATGAGCTGGGGTGATAAACTGACTGGCATGGAGCACCAGGTACCGAATCTTAAGCCTATAACAGCCCCAACCCCCTTCCTCAGACCCAGCACAGCACATCACAGCTGCAGATGGGAAGTACCTGAGGTGTAAGGCCCTTGACGTCATGGCTGAGACTTGGCCAGCCCTGGGTAACTTGTGGCTAGTGCAGGTGCCTCTATGCACCTGCATCTGCACTAGTCATCAGACAGATGTCACTACATGCCTCAAGCTGCATGACCCTCAAACTAAAGGTCAGCATCGGTCCTAGGATGCTTGATTCCGGTCCAGGAAAGACATGGCTTGGCAGTTCGGGCTGGACTGTTCCCATGAGGCACAGGGTCAAGGCTGATTTGCATATGGCCATGTCTGAACTAGGGTGGTGTGGAGTGCAAAAAACAATGGATTTAGGCCCAGATCTCTGTACTGGGGTGAATGTATGACATTGTTCTGCATTCTGTCCATCAATTGTTGTTTCAGCATCTTTTACTACACTAATATTGATTAATAGCATTGCAATAAAAACAGATCAGAAAAAATGGCGGGTGGAGCCCTGAAACCCATAAAAGGAGAGCAGCTCCTGTCTCAGCCCCTGATCCGGAATCAAGGGTGGCTTTACTCGATGCGGTAAAACTGGGGGTGACATGGTGTGGAAACACTGGGCTCTTTAGAAAGGCCCAAAGCTACATCTGACCAAGGAAGGCTTTAGACCCAAACATTCAGTAACAGACAATATTGCAATAGTCTAAACCTTGGTTGATAAATATGTGGCATCAAAATCGCAAATTTTATATGCTGATTTTGTTGACTGTTCGACAGCAATCAACAGGGTGAATCGACCTACCCTCTGGAGGAAACTGGTCAGCCAGGGGATACCTGTAAATCTATTAAGATTGATTGTTGCGTTATATTCGTCCACCTGGTGTAAAAACCTGATGGGTAGAAACAAGGGCTTGACGCCAGAGATTCTCACAGAAAACGGTTTAAAACAGGGCTGTGTTTTAGCTCCTCTTTTATTTTCCATTTACCTTGATGATTTGCCTGCTCAATGTGTTAATGTTAAGAATTTTCCTTCCAGAATTGTCTCACAAGACTTACATGTTTTAATGTATGCAGACAATGTTATTAATTATGAACTTACTCCAATTGGACCCTAGCGTAATTTGAATGCTTCATTCTTGCATGCAGAAGAATACTTTTGGAAATAAATATTTCCAAGACTATGGTGATACCCTTTGGGGGAAGGAAGCAGTGCTGTTCATTTAATTGGATATTTGGTGGAACTTCTTTAGAAATTGTAAAAACCTACAACTATTTAGGTAGTGTCTTTACGCAGACCCTAAACAATAAGTCACACCTAATGCATATAGGGAACAAGGCACTAGCCCATATTGATGCGCTCAAAATAATTTATACTTCTACTGCAAGGCGCCACTTCAAGTTTTTGTTGGAAACCTTGCGCTTGGAATTCACACTCAATAGTGCTCACTTATCAATGGCAAATGTACTCAGATGGACATATGATTTTTTACACGCTTCTGATGGCAACCTGGGAGATTTGCTAAAGCGGGAAACTTTTATCAATGGTGCAAAAGACAATTCTTTCAAGGTCAATCTCAGGGTTGCCTCACTATTCTGCAATATACAAAAGTCCACCTACAAATGTGGAATCCTGCTCAAAGTAGGTTATATTTTTTAATTTAGCCCATAAAATAAGTTTCATGATTGACATTTCCCACTGTTTCTCTTTAAAGATATATACATCTTAAACTGATGTAGTATCTTTTAAGCAGACTGAAAAATATGTATCCCTTATTTTGGATCATAGTGCCAGATGATCAAGACTTATTCTAAGACTAGGTCCTTTGAATGTTTAAATAAGGCAATGGCCTGGCACTGCTAACACAAACGGACTATGTGAGCTCTGTGTTAGCGGGGTGCAAGACATCAGGAATGTACTTTTTTCCAAACATGGTTGTTGTTGAAGCTAGAAATCATTTTATAATGCCACTGTTTTTAAATGCAAAATAACAAAAGTTGATGAATGTATTGATATGATAAAAGCTCCACCAAATCAGTTAGTCCGTTATAATCTTTACATTTCGTAAACATTTTTTAGTGTTTCGATTGTTAATTTGTAAATTGTTTTATATTGTTGATCTCAGACGCGATTTAAACCAATTTTTTTCTTTTTACTTGAAAGCCCGAGCCACTCATTATGAGCGTATATGCGTTTCTACTGCCAGAGTAAAGTTCTCCAGTGCACTGTTGACAAGATTTTGCTCTGAGATGCCATGAGGGAAATTTGCAACACTTGTTATTTACTTTTGTATGCAACAGAAGTTATTGTCAGGGCACTGGAATTATGTTACATGAGAGGGCCAAATTATGTGACAGGGTTGAGTAAATTATGCAGCAAGGAAAGCCAAATTATACGGCACAATGCAGCACATATTGGAATACTATTATTTCATAATTCTAAACTTGGCAACACTGTCTGGGTATTGGTTGCACCTCATTAGTACCAGTTTAGTACCCAAATACAGCAATAACCAACAGAAAGGTGCCGAGTCCAGCTTTCCAAAGGGCCTTTTACTGCGCTGTATTTTTAGTAACTTTGGAAACGTTGGAGCTAGAAACATAATTTGTTTGTTTTTTCATTTGCAGATTATGCGGCAGATGATGGATTATGTGGCAAATCTGACAAATCTATAATTAACCGACATTCACAGCGGTCGCACAATCGCATAATTTTAGTGGCCCTGGTCATAGCTGTTAATTGTCACGGTCTGCCATGTTTGATTTATTACTCAAAACATACGTTTGGTTTATTTTTGCAATTTCACTTATTTTAATTTTCGAGTTCTGAAGGATTTGTATGTGCCTGCTTTTGGCATTCTGCAACTTTGAATAAAACTCTACTTGTTCACAAAATCTTTTCCTTCACTCAACCCACAAACTGTTTCATTAAACTGTGTTAAGATTGTCCTTCAGTAGGGGGGCCCATAATAATAAACCATTGTAATGGTCCTTGAGAAACATAAGGCATTGACATTTATGCAGCACAAATTTGCCCATCTTTTACACAGCACAAATACATCACACCTTCATAACAGATACATGACATGAATGTGTTGTTATGACCTAATTCTTATATGATCTAACAATATTGAAATAAGTGTTGCAGTTGACATTATTACTAAAGTGCATTTACTGTAGGATTAGTGAATTTACTCAAACTGTGTGCCTGACTGCCTTAAATGAGAAATAAATTAATGACCCATTCTTAATTCTTACTTAGTAGATAAGTACTCCCTATAAAGGGAATTCAATTTACATGATGTGGGCTTTAATATATTGATTGACATTTAGTATTTAGGTGTTTGAGTAGCAACGAAAATCATCCTCACGTTATGAAATCTCATTTATGTTAAAAAGAATTAGGTTTGTGTATTATGTGCATTAGTATTTCATATATTTCATTTAAATGTAGCTCTTAGCCATACTTACACATGATTATTCAAAGAATTTATGGTATGCTTTATGTAACCTGAACTTAATGCATTGATCATTCATATTTGTTGGTGTTTAAATGTACACACGCATATTAAATGTGCACCATTGCTAATATTTTAAGTTGATAATTGAGGCCTATAGTTCTTCACGCTGTGTAAATGTTGGTTTCATTTTCTGCTACCTTGACATTTCTTGCAGCTATTCACACGCATTGTCAGATGTAGAATAGATATGTTACTTTACTAGAGATAGCGAAAGAGCCTAAGAAATGACCTTGATGAAAGAACATGGAGAGTCAGAGAGTTAACTGAAAGGCCTATTCAGCGATATTTCAACCTAGTATGTGCATGAGAAGACAATGTCTTTCCCATGTTTGGTGTGGGACATTTTGGAATTATTGCAATCTACAACTTGAGAAGAGGAGAAAGACAATAGACACATGATGGTGCATGCAAAGGGGTATTTCCCAAGCATATTCTTGTGTGTTATAACTTAGTGTTCACACCATTGGAGAATCAGATCCTTTCAGATTAATTTCAGATCCCCTCAGATGCTTTCAGACTATTTTCAGATGCCCTCAGAAGCTTTCAGATTCCTTTCAGATGGCCTCAGATACTTTCCATATTCTTTCCGGATACCTTGCAGAACTTTTCAAAGACTTTCCTCTGAATGCTTACAGCACTTTTCCTTTAGACTATAAGAGGTTTAGACCTCAATGCTTTCTTTAATTCTCTTCTGAGAATGGCTCAAGCTAACAAGTACTTGATGACCCAAGAAGAATCTTGGTTGAGCTTCTGAAGTGCTGACATCCTCCCTACTTATTTTCTCTTTGTTTAGTTCTTATTTCCTTTATGGGAATGCCTGATTTTCAAGATTCTTTAGATTCTTAGATCCATCATTTTAGCTAGAACTCTACTCTAGATGATTTACATATATCCATGTATAGACAACAAAATGTACTACTCTTCTCTGAGCATCATATACTCCTTTCGATGTTTTGTATTGCTGTGACTGAATTGCTTCTTTGCCTAATATTGGTCTGCCACAATTTCTTCCATAGATTGGGCCTGCATGTTGCTATTGTGTACTTTTATAGCAATGTGTTAAGAGTTGCGTATCTTAACTTGTTTCTAAATTTGTAATAAAGCTTAACCTTAGCGTCCGATTTCTGGTCCTCATTTTGTAGCCATATTGGTTGCACTGTAAATTGATATTGATTGATGCAAACTAACTATCTTCACCCCTAGTGCTGATAAAAAAAGATTCATTAGATGAAGATATATTGTAAGGGAGTGGGCCCAGAAAACGCTGGATCAATCTGGTAGCAGAGAATTGTTTATCCACTGACGTCAGGGAGTTAGGGTGTCCTATTTAGAAATTGCCCAAGCCAAGTCCAAACTCCAAAAGACCATGGTTAGGTCAAAGTATTGATGGAGTTCTGGCAGTTCAGAAACAAATTGTAGCAGTGGAAGAGTGTGAGAAATAATAGGATTGTGTGTTGCAATTGCTCTGCTTAGATTGCAGGAATTTGCTGAGATTGTGTGGTGTGGAGATGACTTCAGTTTGTGAATGTGCCGCTTAATGCACAGAAGTGAAGTGGTCATCGGGTCCGTCGTGGCTAAAAATCCAGGGATATATACCTACATGGTATAATTTTCGGTGTAGAAGACACTGAGTGCAGTTATCTGCTGTGTTGTGGTGCTGATCTTGAGATTTCGTCAACAGCATTACTGATATAGGGACTCGGGGCAGATTTACAATAACTGGCGCATCTCCAGGGATGCGCCAATTATTGTGCGCCGCAGCTCCGCCACCCATGGTGCGCTGCATTTACAATGCGGCGCACCATGGGGCAAAAACGGCACAGATGTGTGACGCATCTGTGCCGTAAAGGTGGCGCATTGCTGGAGTTGCGTCGCAAGCGCGACGCAGCTCAGCACTGCTCTGGGGGGCCCTATCTGTCCAATGCTGCGTCAATCCTTACGCCTGCTTCAAGCAGGCACAGGGTTTTGACGCAGCATTGGCCTAAAAGTGCCCGCGTGAAATCTTGTAGATTTCATGCAGGCACTTTTGCGAGGCGCACCTGCCCCAGAATACCCACCCTGCGCCGGAACGGCCACATGTAACGCAGGGCTTTATAACGAGACGCATCAGCCTAGATGCATCACGTTGTAAATGGGTTGCAGGGATGCGCCACCATTGCGTGACGCAACGGCGGCGTAAACGTGGCGCAAGTCCGACATAAATCTGCCCCTTTATCTTTGAGTGATTGTAAGATGTGGTTGGTATAGCTGATCTCCGTGCACACAAAAAAAACTGTATCGATCCAAGTGAGATCCCGATGGTCAAGATTTCACTTGATGTGATTGTCTGGATATGTCGAAAAGGGTTTCTCCGAACTGTTTCTTGTGTTTTTGAAAATCTTATATTTCTGTAGAGAAGCAGACAAAGTAAGTTGTTGAAATTCCTTGCATTGTTCTGCATAAACTGCTTAGAGAGCGTGTCTGTGAAAATTGTAAATGAGGGATGAGCTACTGAAAGGAGTGAGATTGACGTCACAGTGTGCTGCACTGGTATAGGCCGGTTCTGTACAGCCACACTGGTATTATTAGAATAGTCATAGAGAACTGCACTGGTATTGTTAGTGATCGCTGAACAGAGACTTGTGAGTGAAAGCCATTTCCTGGTTTCAATTAAATGTCTTTTGTGAATACTGCATATTGTTGATTGAAAATTATATTATTTAAAGCATTACAAAGTCTAGTGAAGGGAGATGTGACTGTGCCTGTCAGAAAGGGGGAAGAGGCACCACCGAAGGGACACCAGTTCATATTATGGCAATAGTGGGTGGTCTTCACTCGTGTTTGGCATGCACAATGGCATAAGATCAATGAGAAAGATGGCGCATTGATCTTTCCTCATTATGGGACATTTAATTTGAGAATCATTGAGCATTTAAGGAGGATACTGTATGAAATGAAACCACCTCCTACATCTTCACAATACAAAGTACTTAATGCTTGGGAACATACAGCCCATCTTAGACAGAGAGAGAAATTTCAAGGGAGAGTCAAGAAAGTCACATGTACTTGTGCAGATGCTACATGGGATGCAGAGCAGAAATCCCGGAGAACAGACATGATTGAGGGAGCTAGATTATATCCTGCTCTAACAAGTGAGGAAGCAGGGATAGGTACATGCAAGGATAGGAAAAAGAAGAAAGACAGAGAAGACACAGAGAACATAGCTGAAGACAATGACAGCGATTCAAACAAGCGGTACAAAAGGGGGTGGTGATGGACGGAGCATCTGAACCAACCAAACACTCACACCCAGTCAACAGATCTGGGTTTAATACAACACCATTCTTTAGCCCACTCTGCCACCCCAGTTCAGACATGGCCATATGCAAATCAGTCTGACCCTGTGCCTCATGGGATCAGTCCAGCCCGAACTGCCAAGCAATGCCTTCCCTGGACCGGATTCAAGCTTCCTAGGACCGGTTTCTGGCATTACAGCCGTCTTCAGCCAGGCTTGCTTGAATCCAGTGGCAAAGTGAGCAAGGCACTCACGTCTGAGCATACCCTGCCAACTTATGGCGAACAAAGCGGTACAAAAGGGGGTGGTGATGGACGGAGCATCTGAACCAATCAAACACTCACACCCAGTCAACAGATCTGGGTTTAATCCATCACCGTTCTTTAGCCCAGTCTGCCACCCAGTTCAGACATGGCCATATGCAAATCAGTCTGACCCTGTGCCTCATGGGAACAGTCAAGCCCGAACTGCCAGGCCATGCCTTCCCTGGACCGGATTCAAGCTTCCTAGGATCGGTTTCTGGCATTACAGCCGTCTTCAGCCAGGCTTGCTTGAATCCAGTGGTAAAGTGAGCAAGGGACTCACGTCTGAGCATACCCTGCCAACTTATGGCGAACAAAACGGTACAAAAGGGGGTGGTGATGGACGGAGCATTTAAACCAATCAAACACTCACACCCAGTCAACAGAACTGGGTTAAATCCATCACCGTTCTTTAGCCCACTCTGCCACCCCAGTTCAGACATGGCCATATGCAAATCAGTCTGACCCTGTGCCTCATGGGATCAGTCCAGCCCGAACTGCCAAGCAATGCCTTCCCTGGACCGGATTCAAGCTTCCTAGGACCGGTTTCTGGCATTACAGCCGTCTTCAGCCAGGCTTGCTTGAATCCAGTGGCAAAGTGAGCAAGGCACTCACGTCTGAGCATACCCTGCCAACTTATGGCGAACAAAGCGGTACAAAAGGGGGTGGTGATGGACGGAGCATCTGAACTAATCAAACAATCACACCCAGTCAACAGATCTGGGTTTAATCCATCACCGTTCTTTAGCCCACTCTGCCACCCCAGTTCAGACATGGCCATATGCAAATCAGTCTGACCCTGTGCCTCATGGGAACAGTCCAGCGCAAACTGCCAAGCCATGCCTTCCCTGGACCGGATTCAAGCTTCCTAGGACCGGTTTCTGGCATTACAGCCGTCTTCAGCCAGGCTTGCTTGAATCCAGTGGCAAAGTGGGCAAGGGACTCACGTCTGAGCATACCCTGCCAACTTATGGAGAACAAAGCGGTACAAAAGGGGGTGGTGATGGACGGAGCATCTGAACCAATCAAACACTCACACCCAGTCAATAGATCTGGGTTTAATCCATCCCCGTTCTTTAGCCCACTCTGCCATTTCTGAAATTGAAAATATCTTCTAAAGCAATTGATTGGGTCAAGATTGACTGAATGACCCTGGAGTTCAAAGAGTCAGTACACACTTAGTATGAAAGACTGTTGCAGGCATTTAAACAATTCAGTGGGACAGAGACTATTGCTGCAAAGGATATGGGACATTTTGTTTACAAATTTGTGTATGGATTGAAGCCAGAGGTTAGTTACATGATTCAGCAGCATTTAATCTGTTGGGAGGGTAAGCCCATTGACGAGATACTGAGATATGCTCAGTATTGCAGCAACAAATTGGAAATGAAACACAAGAAATTGAAGGAAAAATTAATGATAGCTCATATAAAAACTACATAGCAAGGTTAGAATCAATAGTTTGTTCAGATTACTGGTCCCATGCAAGTGATGGAGCAAGGATTCGCACGCAACGCGACTTGCTTGAACTCAGTCCTCTCGACATAACGTTAATGCGCTAACCAACATGTTTGTCTTATTAATATTGCATTTCACGACATGTTAGGTATCTAAAAGAAGCTTGCTTATGTGTCTCTACTAACCACAATCCGCTTGCATTAACATGGCCGCTGCTACGCGGGATTTCCTACTGCGCATGCGTTTGTCATACTCATGGGACATGACGTCTTTCTCGGTTTGGAGGGAAACTTTCGTTTCTGCGCACTAGAACTAAGATGGCTGTTCTATGTCCACACATGAAAGAAGTTTGCACTGCTGCTTTTGCTAAGCTGTTCGTTTTGCCTAATCATTAACACAATAGTTAAATTAAAAATAATGGGAATAGAATAGATGGGATAAGTGGTATACAGTACATTCATTTATTCTGTGTTCTAAAACTGTTTCTTTTTTACTTTTCATGTATCGTAATCTTTGGGGCTGGGTGGTGCTATTACTCCATCTTGAAAAACCACACCACGCATGTCAAACTCCAGAAGGAGCTATGTCATTCGTCATTGAACCACCGCCAAGCTTACAATACAGTAGAAGATGTGCCTGGGAGAGTGAACTTTCAACCCCAGGAGAGGAAGCCGGACTGAACAATACTGAACGCTATTGTTATTGATTGATACATTCATTGCTGGGTGGAATAAAAGTGCATGGGAAAATAAAGTTATGGGCGGGCACGTTAATTTTAATATCATCAAGAAAAGTTTCATTTTGGTATGGTGTAATGACCTCTCCTCTCTTCTTGTCCAATCAAAATTGGGGATCCTTACACTTGCAACATTGGGGGGTGGTACACTGATCTGGAAAATAGTATAACTAGGGTAGGCTTAGCTAGTTTATTTGTCCGACTTGTCTGAATAGCTGACCTGTCACTGACCCAATGAACTCAATAGGTGATCGGGAGCAGAGGTGCTGGCGGAGCCCTGTGTCAGAAGGTTCGAAACCCAGATCGGGGTTTGAGAGCTGAAGTGCTGGCGAAGCACTTTGTCGGAGAAATCGATAACTCTTACCGGGTTCTGGCTGTTAGCTGCAGAGAGGGAGTAACGGAGGCATTGCAACTTTAACTGCGGGTGCTGGTCTTAGCCCTTGGTGGTCCTGTCCTGATCCAATTTGGCTTTACCTGTCCTGATTCTGATCTGCACCTGCTTGCCTTTATGGTGCCTGCACTTTCAGGGTTCTGTCCTTGAAACTGACCCGTGGCCAGGGTTAGTTCTTCACACCATTCTAGGTAAATATTCAATGTGGGTATGTCATTGTACTGTTTCCTTCTCTCTTCTCACCCTCTTGTCAAATGCGTAAAGACTGCTTTATGAAAATTCTGCGTATTTTCATTCTAATCGTTATTTTCCCAATTGAGAATTTTCTATTGTTTAATGCTTGGATTATGACATTTTAAAGATTTTAGATAAAGAGTTTAAACCTTTCCCGAGTTGTGGTTATTTTATGAGTGCAAATGTTCTTATTCTACCTACTATTCTAACACCTTTGATCCCTTAGGACTTTAGGTACCGATGACGAAGATTGGTAAGTCAATGGTATAGGTCCTAATGAAATTTATAAATCACTGATTAGAGTAAGTGCACAGGTTACCTGATTAAATCTCATCATATGTTGTTTATGAGCCCAGGTGAGTGTGGTAATCTGAGTCGGGTGACCTGCGGGCTCTAACAGTATTTCTTTTGGTAGCAGTAGTATGGTTAGGGTTTAGTTAAGATAGGTAGTTAGTTGTAGTTAGTTGGTTAATGAAAAAATATTTTTGCATATTTGAAATCGTATTATTGATTGTATTGATTTATGTAATTAACCAAAAATTGTTCGTACCTGTTATATGTTTTGTCTGGAATCCCCGGGGGCAGAATAGCAGGTGGTAAATGGAAGCCACACTGCAGTGAGGTCACTTACCTGTTGGAAATGAGTGCATGGTTAGGTACATACCGGAAACCCTATTTAGGGTTTTTCTGAATGAATGTGTGAATAAAAGATAGCAAAGAGTTCACTAGCAAAACTTTTTGTGTGATATCACCTAGAAAGGGTCACATGGAAGGAGTAGCAGGTTCTTCTGAGCTTGATTGATGGCAAAGGGGATCGCTGGTGAAACTTTGGCCTTAGTGTATCCCAGAAGGGATAAGTCTGAAGAAGTAACTGGTTCTCTAAAGCTTGCATGAAGGGTAGACGGAAGGGATCTACTCATAGTATATGAAGAGTAAGCGGAAGGGATTTACTCGTAGTGAGTGAAATTTATCTTTCCTTTGGATTAGTCACTCAAGTACAGTGGCGAATGTTTTTACGTTGTTGAATAATACAAATCTGAATTAAAAGTGAAAGAAATTAAGTTTTCGTATTACCTTGCAAAGGAGGGAGTCAGTTGCGGTGCTGCGCTGACGTCACTCAAAGCCGAGCTGGTATTGGTTGAGACAGCGGGCGTGTAGCTGAGGCAATAATTGTAAAGGAGGGGTGAGTACAGGAGCGTGAGAACCAGTCTCATGAGAAAAGCCGTGCAACTATTGGTTGAATTTATTTGAATTCTAAATTTTGAGTGGTCACTGAAAAATAAGAGACGTATTGGTATTGGAAGTAATTTTGTAAACAAATTGAGAATTATCCTAAAGATTTGCGCTTAAATTATATGTGGCATATAGGTCCACTTGTAGGAGGTAGACTCGATAGGAAATATCTAAGGTTTGCACAAGAACAGTTTAGAAGAGGAAGACCTTATATCATGTACGGAGAGAAAACAAAAATGTCATTCATTAAAAGAATTAAGAATTATTTCAAGAAAGATAAAGCAATTAAAACAGGAGAAGCGATTATTATTCCACCACCAAATACGCCCGCATCATACATGATGGTAGAAAGGGGCTATCACACTTGTGTGTTGTTAGAAAATTGGATGGAGTACACAAAGATGATGGTGTTTTAGCATTTCCAGAAAACGGTACATTTAATGGCAGAGTTTTGTACAATTTGAGAACTTGCATGAATGAATTAGATCCCAGACCTAGATTAACGCAGTATGAGGCATTGGAGGAATGGGAAACTGAGGCTTTTGAGCGAGATAGACCCAGAAGTAACAGGAATTGGAGTAAGTTTTATCCCAGATTTCCAAAAGAGACAAGAGACAAACAAATGAAACAATGGAGACAGTCCATGTTAGTGGAACGAGTATATCCTGTAATAACTTTAGAAGAACCTACAGGAATTAAAAGAACTGAGAAAATGTAACATTTAATGACTAATGGTGAATCGGATGATGATTATTTGGAGGATTTATTGATGAAAAATCCACCACCTTATAATGAGGAGCCAAGCACAGTTAATCCAAATGCTCCGTTTCTGAAACCACCTTTGATTCCGCCAGTGGTACATGAGACTTCATTAGAAAAAGTACTACAAGACAGGGAAAAAGAAGCATTAAATTAACAGAGAAGTGAGTTGATTCAGAAAATTTCCCAATTAAATACAAATCCTGAAGCCCTAACAATTCCGGTAACTATTGGCCCAGTTGTTCCTTTGTACGGAGATAAGCAGGTTAGTCCTAAAACTCCCGTTATGACTACACCTGTAGTTCAGCCAAGAAAAGAACCCTTAATAGTTGATGATCAAGCGAGTGAATGTTAGTCCGTGATTTCCCTGATGGATTTGCCAATTAGAGAACCAGTGAGTGACTCGGTCAGGAAAACCACTCCTATAAATTCTAGAGAAGTACAATTGGAGACATCCTCAGGTACATGAAGTGCCACAGTAGTAACCCCAGAAGAAATAGAGAGATGGACACGAGAAATAGAGAAACCAAAATCACAGCCAAAAGTATTGGAAATATTTAAATTAAGAGTCAAATTAGAAGACATGATGGCTTGAAATGAAGGATTGGACAGATTAAATACATTCAGTGAAGGTGAATTGTTGTTCATATGCAAAAGTATTACTAGAAATACAAGAGTGTTACATGAAAAGTTAATGGATATGGCAGCTAATATGGGAATTGACATTGGCAAATCTAAAGTATTACAGAAACCATATTAAGCTGAATTTTCTGACAAAGATTTGGAAAATATGAATATTTCATATTGAAAGGTATAGATCAAGGAGCTTATGACGTTATTGCAAAAATGGGGTGACATAGAAAAATGGAAACTAGGTGGGCAAAGAAAAAAGAAGAGCCCCGATCAAAACAAACTGCATCCGAATATGTGTTAAAAGAAGCAGACAAGGTGGAAAGGTTATGTCCCATGAGAGAGATACCAGGTGGAGGTTATGTACATGTCCCATGGTCCCGACAGGATATTTTGTCATTTACCAATTACTTCCCCAAACTTCGCGAGAAACCTGTAGAGTGGTACAGACAAGTTGACAGATTTGTGAAGGTTTCGAGGTGTCTTTTGAAAGATTTAGTTGGACTATTTGACATTGTTGTTCCTGTAGATTTGTGGGCAGAATGTAAAATTGCTATTGATTGGCCTAGTGATGAGTATCCTAGAGATCCGAAGACATGGGCACCTTCTGATGAGGTGATGAAGAAGTACAATCAAGTAATACTGTACCTCAAAGGGAAGGTGCCTGCAAAAGAGACAGATTGGACTAGGATAGATAGAACCACTCAGAATAAAGATGAATCTGTGCATGCATATTGTGAACGTCTGTTACAAGTATTCAAACAGTATAGTGGATTGGATAATATTGATATGAAAGACATGACGCATTTCATCTATCGGTTTGTGTCAGGAATAAGGCCAGAAATTTCACAATGGATCAAGGACCATAAAATTTGCTGGCAGGCCAATCCGTTTGATGAAATCCTTAAATATGCAAAATATTGTGAAGATGAACTCGACAATAAACGAAAAGAATTAAAGGAAAAAGTAATGTGGGCACAAGTGAAATTAGCATAGCAACAGGCGCTTCAATTGAGCCAAATAAACAATAACCAGACTCAAAGTAATGGTAATGGGGGTAAACCAAGGGGAAAATTCAATAGAGAAGAAGCCAAAAAGAAGTTTCCCTATCACAGGTGTGTCAAGCTGGGGCCCTGGAAGAACGAGTGTAAGGCTGTGCAAAACGGTAATATGCAAACTAATGATTTAAATCCACAGACGCAGAATGAGGTGCCACGGAAACAACAGCAGCAGGTAATACAAAACCAGTTACCTCTTGCACCTATGCCAAATTTTAGGAGCAAAGCACACCAGAGTGTGGATACTACAAGTTGGAAGGGAAGTGAGAGGAGAGACACAGCAACATCACAATTTCTTTTGAGTGATACATTTTTCAGTGAGGACACATACTGAAGGTGCCTGAGAGGGGAGGACGAGGAGTGCGTACTTGGCGTCTCCTTACCGGTAGATCAGTCAGGTCCATACACTGAGGAAAAGTTGAAGGAAATGATGTCCCCTTTCTATTGGACACTGGTGCTACCTGTTCTACTGTGACAACAGCAGACGTTCCAAACCTACCCCTCTCAGGAAAAGCGATCCAATTAGTGGGCGTTTCTAATAAACAAATTAGTACCCCAGTCACAGAATCAATGGAAATTAAAATAGGCAATTTTAAAGAAATGCATAGATTTGTTGTGTGTGATTCAAGTCCAGTTAACCTGTTAGGCAGAGACTTGTTGTGAAAAATGAATTGCACCATCTTTTGCACCCCGAGTGGTGTTGAAATTCAAACCCCAGACGAAGACGGAGTTTATAAACTAATGTTAGCAAAACAGAGAACAAAAAGTTAACTATAGACGACTTACCAGAAGAATTACGACAGACTGTAAATCCTAATGTATGGGATTTTACCGGAAAAGATGTAGGATTAATGGCAAATGTCGATCCAATAAAAGTGACAGTAAAAGAAGGTGCAGTTTACCCAAATACTCGACAGTACAAAATGAGCCCAGAAATAAAAGCAGGTGTTGCAGTAGAAATAAAGCGTTTGGTTGAAGCAGGCACTTTACAAGAAATAATGAGCAGTTCATGTAATTCGCCCATAATTGGCATAAAGAAGCCAAGTGGCAAGTATAGGGTCGTACAAGACCTCCGCAAGATTAATAGGATTGTTGTCCCGTGCTGTCCAGTTGTGCCAAATCCTGCAGGGATTCTGTATCAGATACCGTGGGAAGCTGGATGGTTCACCGTAAATGATTGGTGTCATGCATTTTTCTCGATTCCATTGCATCCAGATAGCAAATTTCTTTTTTCTTTTGAATTCAACAGTCATGTGTACGTCTGGAATCGCGTTCCTCAGGGGTATACAGAGAGTCCATTGATTTTTAATCAGATTTTGAAAAAGTGCCTTGAGTCTTTGGTGCTGCCCGGACAGTCAGTCTTGGTCCAGTATATAGACGACCTATTGATGGCGTCTAAAACTCGAAATGACTGTGTTGTCGATACCATTGCCTTGCTGAATCATTTGGGTGAAGGAGGGCATAAAGTGTCACCTGAAAAGTTGCAATTTTGCACCACATCAGTGAAATATCTGGGGCACCAGATAGAAAGAGGTGTCAGAAGGGTTACCTCAGAAAGAATCAGAATAATCAAAAACATTAATCTACCTCAAACTCAGAAATAAATCAGAATGTTTCTCGGAGTTGTAGGTTACAGCAGGCAGTGGATTGTGGGATTTGCAGTTCTAGCAAAGCCACTGATACAAATGACAAAGAAAAGAGCAAAAGACCCAGTAGAATGGGATGACAAAAGCATAACTGCTTTTTTGAAATTATGAGCATGTCTTTGTACAGCTCCAGCATTCGGGATGCCTGACTATTAAAAGGATTTTGCACTGTTCTGTGATACAGGAGATAATTGTGCACTTTCAGTCTTGACCCAAACTCACGGTCTGATGAGACGTCCTGTGGCATATTTTTCTTCCACACTAGACCCAGTGGCATCTGCATTGCCCGGATGCCTGAAAGCAGTAGCTTCAACCTGCATGAGCCTTGAGCAAAGTGAGTCCATTATTATGGGACATCCAGTGACAGTGTATGTTCCACATGTAGTTGTGATTTTGTTAACAAGGACCAAGACTCAGTACCTCACTCCTAGTCGGCTGACTAAGTATGAGCAAATCCTTGTAGGTGCAGGAAATGTAACCACTGCCAGGTGTAATATTTTGAACCCAGCAACACTTCTACCTAATTCACACTTTGCAGAAGTAAAGGGAGAAGTCGAACATGATTGTATCGACTTGACTAAATACAGTACAAAACCACGTCCTGACATAAGAGAAGAGCCATTAATTGATTATGAATATGAGCTATTGTATGAGACATGAGGACGGAGGTTTGAGTGCTGCCTATGCAGTGTGCACGTTGGGGTGTCCAATTGAAGCATCCTATTTACCTGGAGTCAAGTCTGCACAAGTAGCCGAATTGGTTGCATTAACAAAGGCTTGCAAATTTGGCAAAAATTGGAAAGTAACCATTTACACTGATAGCCGGTATGGTTACGGGTTTGTGCACGACTTTGGCCAAATATGGATGCAAAGGGAGTTTCTGACTTCATCAGGTGCTCTTTTTAAAAATTGTCATTAAGTAAAAGATTTGTTTGAAGCAATCCAATTGCCTAAAGATGTGGAAGTGGTCAAGTGTGCTGCTCACCAATCTGGAAATGACAAAGTGACAGCTAGTAATCGATATGCTGACCAGTTAGCCCAACATTGTGCCAAATTTAAAATGGCTGTAAACAAGAAAATTGAAGTGGGTGGAAACATCTGCCAACTTATGTTGCTTGAAGGCGTGAGAACGTGGGAAGAAGTGAGAGAATTGCAAAATGAAGCAGAACCAAAAAAAAAAAGGAAAAGTGGAGAAAGATAGGTTGTCAAAGAAGGGTTGAAGATGGTGTCATTGTTTACCCTGATGGTAGGCCTGTGTTACCAGACTGTTTGTTTGCTCCTATGGCTACGATGTTCCACGGAGATTCCCATTTGGGGAGAGATACCATGATACGTCTGTTCAGACAGTCGTGGTTCAATGAGAAATTCAGGAAAATAGCAGAAGCATTTTGCCATAGATATTTAATTTGTCAACAAATGAATCCTGGAGAGAAAACTGTAGTGTTACCAGGAAAGATTGGGAAAGCAGAGGGTCCCTTTATACGATTGCAGATTGATTTCATTCAATTACCCCCTTGTCGAGGACTAAAATACATTCTTGTCATTGTCTGCCTATTTTCAAAATGGGTGGAAGCTTAACCCACACGTAAAAATGATAGCACCACTGTAGCCAAACTCCTACTCAGAGAACTCATACCTAGATTCGGTTTTCCAGTAACAATTGAATCTGACCGAGGCTGCCATTTTAATAATTGGCCTAATCTGTGAAGCATTCAACATTAAGCAAAAGCTGCACTGTGCACACCGCCCAGAGGCTTCTGGAGTGGTAGAACAATTGAATGGCACAATCAAGTCGAAATTTGGAAAGGTGTATGAATCTACTCGATTAGAGTGGCCAGATGCTTTACCTCTTGTTCTGATGGGACTCAGAAGTATTCCAGACCGGAACACAGGCTTGAGTCCAAATGAAATACTAATGGGAAGAGCAATGAGGCAAGCATGGTTGCCAGGACACAAGCTGATAAATATATCTGATGATTTAGTACTGGAGTACTGCAAAGAACTGGCTGACCAAGTGCGTTCAATCTCTCACCAGGTTGGGGAAGACGCTGTCGCCAGACAAGCAACTCCAGCACATGACCTGAACCCAGGTGACTGGGTAGTGCTAAAGAAACATACTTGAAAATCTTGCCTTGCAACGAGGTGGGGAAAACCACGACAAGTAATTCGGGTTACCACCACAGCTGTAAAGTGCGAAGGAGTTCCACACTGGATCCATGCCAGTCACACAAAAAGAGTGACTGAACCTGATGAAACTGAAGCTGAAGGTTGTGCAGCTGAGGGGTCTCAAGATATCGATCCTGAAGTAGCTGAAGAGGAACAACCAAGCACCAGTCAAGATGATTGGATTCCATTAGTTGAGATACCTGCAGAATACGTGAGAACCAGAAGTCAGATTTATCTAGACAGTCAGAGTGATAGGACGAGATAGGTTTAGAAGAACGTACTCATATTACAGAAATCCAAGCCAGTAGTAATACTGAGGAGGAACAGATAAGGAAAGATCAGAATACTCAGACAAATGACACTCCACCAAGAACTCTTGAGTCTGAGGAGGGACAGATAGGTAATAGGGCGAGAGCTCAGGCAGAAGAAAATCAAGGGTTCGAAGAGCTTAATCAGATACCTGAAAAGGCCAGATTAGTGAACAGGCAGAAGAAACAGAAATGAGACCTGGACCTAGTCAGATAGAAACGGATACAGAAGACAGCATTGAACTAGATGTGCCACAAATGAATGAAAATAAGAGAGCACTGGAAGAAGGCCAGAGCACAGTGCCAGCAAAAAGACTCAGAAAAGGAGACAAGTGGCCTAGGTTTGTAAAAACGCTGACATTTTGTCTAAAGACAATAAATTAAGAACCAGAACAAATAAATGAAATAACAAGTCAAGCTGAACAATCTACAGCACAACTGAGAAGGAGAAGTCCACAACTGAAAAGACTGAATAATAAATTCAGAGGCCCTGAATGGACTTACATCGTTCTTGAAGATTTCGAACACTAAGAAATAAGTGACGAAAGTGATGACGAATTGATTGCTGATCAGACTGACGGAGAAGTGAGACCCACTTGAAAATTTCACAGGGTAAAAGACTGTGTAAAAGCTACATAGAGGGGTTAAGTCTTCTTGGTCAGAAACATGCTGTAGAATATGCACATGTAGTATAGCGATAGTACTCATAATATGGATAGGACTGACAATAGCTATTCCTTACATAATGAGTAGAGACGTGAAGAATAATACTAATGAGCTACAAATGATAGATACACCAAGAAGAATAGATACACAAGAAAAAGCACTTAGCATTAAACAACAGAAGGTAGATTTAGAAGCATCAGATAAGGAAGGACTACATTATACTGGAATAAAAAACTGAACTCACTTAAATGTATTTGCAAACCTATTAGTACACTATGTAGAAGCTATGGAAATAGAAGATTGCTATGTTTGTATGAAGTTACCTACTTCGGTAGCCGAAGGTGTGACTTACCATCATTTACCACTAACATATGGAATTTCATGTAGTATTTTAGCTAGTTTATTCTATAAGAAAGGACCTTTGCAGTATTACTATTCTAATTCAGATGTGATAATTTCTGAACTTCCTATACGTAGTAACCTGAATCCTGTACATACTAAGAGTGATGTAACATGTTATATGGGTGAATACTTTCTAACTATAGGTACAATAGATATAGCTGAAGCACACAAGAATAATTTAACATGTTTATTACGAGAAAAAGAGAAAATATTTTTGAATATGGTTGAGAAAAGGAGAGAGAATTTCCAAAGAAAGGCAAATGATAAGAATCATAAAATTCCTAAATGGGCTGAAGATATAGGGTTCACCCCAAATGGCAAGACTCGTGCTGCTATGTTGCTGGATTTCGAAAAGAAAGGGAAACTCTGTCTCCACAGGGAAAAAACTAGTTATTATAACAATATATTCATTTGTTCCAGTGAATGTGAACACAATTATAAGGTAATTGGGGGTTGGGGTTTCAAAGATGGAACTGAACCTGTGTTTCCTGGAATTTATTTTATGTGCAGAAACAAAGCTTATTACAAATTGTCAGATCATTGGTATGGGAGCTGTTATTTTGGAATAGTATTCCCAAAGATATATCATGTAAACAAAATCACTGGAAACAATGAAGAAACGAATTGATTAATACGTAGCAAAAGAGCTAGTTTTGGAGAAATAGTAGGTGATATATTTAGGGCATTGATATCTAGAGTGGGAGTGGCTCTGAATACGCAAAGAATTTACAAATTGTCAACAGTAGTGGATCGGTTATCAACTGATACTGCTGGAGGGTTCTTAATGGTCAATACTGAATTGGTTTCGATCAGATCAATGGTTTTACAAAATCGACTTGCTCTTGATACATTAATAGCAAAAGAGGGTGGAGTCTGTAGAATGTTGAAAGTGGAACATTGTTGCACTTACATACCTGACAAAAGTGTTGAAATTAAAGGGTATATAAGAAATATTACACATTTGGAAAAAGAGCTCAAACCACTGGAGGTTAATAGTGCATGGAAGAGACTCACTGATGGTCGCAGAACCTCAACAACCCCAACGGCACACTGACAAACCCCTGCACCAACAAATGCCCCCAACTCGCCCCCACCCACCCACTCCCAGAACAGGCGTCAAACAGTTGCTACCCATCCAAACTCCCACCCCCACAAGTGAGGGAAACTCTGGAAAGCACCAGAGACTCACAGGTTATGTGAGATAGAGGGGGTAGCACAGCACCTCCGGCTGGACAGCTCGAGATCCACCACACCACGGTGGGCCGACCCCGATCGGGAAGGAACCACTCCCCCCCATCACCCAGACAGCGTGTCCACCCAGCCAAGTGCACAGTGCCACGGAGCCCCCATAGTATCATCAGCACCCCAAAATGACAGGGAAAAATAGCCCCACCCGACACCCCTTCGAAAAGAACTCCTGCAGCCCCGACAAAGTCATCTCCATGTGCCCAGCACCCCTCTCAGCTGGTCCCTGTACGGCCACTCAGCGGTCACTCGTCCAACAGTCCCTCAGCTGTCTGAGGGGTGATCTGAGGCAAATCCCCAGACTCTTTCTCCGAGCCCCCATCCGAATCCCCCTGCCCCGTTTCATCAGAACCCAAGCGGGAGCCCGATTCAAGCACAAGTCCCTCTGCCGCCACTCCAGAGATGAGCGACACCGCTTGTAGAGCGGCCTTCCTCTCCAGTTCCGCCTGCGATGCCGGCGGGGATCTCTGGCTCTGTCCTCGCTTCCGGTTGCGCCTGCTCCGCCGCGGCCGCGGTCGATCCTCCGGAGCCACCGTCCAAGCACTCGCACCATCCTTCCCCGTCCGGTATCGTTCCAGCCATTGCCAAGCGTCATCCGGCGTGTCACAAAACGTCGCCACTCCGTCCACCAGCACCTTCAGCCGCACCGGGAACAGCAGGGAGTACTGAATTCCCTCGTCGCGAAGAGCTCGCTTGACAGCCACAAAGGAAAAGCGGTCACGCTGCACCTCCTGAGAGTAGTCAGGGAAGAGGGACACAGACGCATTGTCCACCCTGTACGGACCATTAGATCTGGCTTGCCGTAGAATAATGTCTCGATCCCTGAAGTGCAGCAGGCGGGCGATGACAGGCCGAGGAGGACGGCCCGGAGCCAGAGGTCGGGCCGGGACCCGGTGGGCCCTCTCCAAAGTATAGAAGTTCGTCAGGCCCTCAGGCACCACCACATCTCGCAGCCATCTTTCAAGATAAGAGACCAAGTCATCCCCCTCGACGTTTTCGGGCTGACCCACCACTCCAACGTTGTTGCGTCTGTTGCGCCCCTCCGCATCAGCCGCTCTCCTCTCTAGTTGTTGTACCCTGCGCACCAGAGCATCCAACGTAGCGTCCGTCGTTTTTTGGGCCGGTTCGAGTTTATCAAGCACCAGCTCCGTGGATTTGACGCGATCCGCAAGCTTGTCGTGATCCGCTTTCAGTAGGCCTAGGTTCGTAGAGACCTGCGCAATATCCTGACGCAGCGCCTCCCTCGTGTCCCCTATGGCCTTGAGGATCTGGTCCATCTGTTGCTGTTGAAGACCTGCGCTCTGGGTGTCCGACGAGCGATGGTCGTGCGCTTCAAGGAGGTCCTCAGCCGGGTCCGTCGAGGCCGTACCAGTACCCTTCCGTGGCTTCCCCATGACGCACCACTAGTGCCCACAGTCGCGGCGATCTCCAGTGGGCCGACCCGTAACGTAACCAAGGTCGAAGGGCTCACCAACACCCCTGTGGCCCGCGCTTGGAAGAGGGCAAGGGCCACTGGTCAAATCCAGGGGGTAGCGCGAGCCCGCTCCCAGACTCCCGAGGTGCACAGGTCGCTAGCCACGTGGGCCACACCAAAACAAGCCAGGCCTCCACCCAGTGTCCACAGGGTCCAGGCAGCCGATCCCAGTCCAGGGCGCCCTAACTTGCCTCCGTGCCCGCACAAACGCCAGACCTGAGCCAAGGCCAAAGAGTAGCACCAGGGAGTCCAGGCACCTCAAAGCAAAGCAGGCCAGCTGGGTGCCACCCACCGTACAGTGCCCAAAGCGCAGGCTCCTAGGCGCCTCCACCAGATCGCCAGCCCAGTCCTTTCTGGTCGTAAGTGTGCCCCCGGGAGTTCACAGCCCTCAGTCCTCCAGGCAAGTAGGTTTGGGCCCCCAGGGTCCGGACCCCCACACCAACGACCGGCGCCCGGCCGGCGCCACCCCAACGACCGAGGCCACTGCCCCAGAGCGTCCCGCTCGTGGCCCCAGTCCAGCGCCGTGCCCCACAGTACCTGCTCCGTCGGGTTCACTACAGGCACTCCGGACTCTGCAGCCTGAGGTGCGCCACCAGCCGGGCGCAGCGCCGCCCTCGCTCCACTCTGATCAGGCCTCCGTCCACTCACGCCCGCCAACAGCAGCCACAGGTCTCCGGAGATCCGCAGGAGAAGTCCGCGGTGTCCGCCTCTGCTGTGCCGGCCCCCCGGTCGCGCCGGGTCTCACCGCTGCGGCCCGCCAACGCCCTCGGCAGGGCCTCCAAAATTGAGGCAGGGGATCCGGGCCGGGTGCAGGCCCACAGCAAGATGGCCGTCTATCGAAGCTCCGACCTCCCGGCGGCCGCCGGAACCAAGGCGATCAAGGTGCTCTCCTGGCACCCAACAGCAGCCGAGGCGCCCCCGACCTTCAGGGGCCACAGCAGGTCAGTGTCGCCGCTGGGGAGGGGATCAGACAGGATAAATCGCCGAGGTCGGCCCGGAGCTCAGGACTCAGGCGACCATGCTCGTCGGCGCTTAAGCCACGCCCCCTCATCATACTCATGTGACATGACGTCTTTCTCGGCTTGGAGGGAAACTTTCGCTTCTGCGCACTAGAACTAAGATGGCTGCTCTATGTCCTCACATGTAAGAAGCTTGCACTGCTGCTTTTGCTAAGCTGTTCGTTTTGCCTAATCATTAACACAATAGGTAAATTAAAAATAATGGGAATAGAGTAGAGATAAGCGGTATACAGTACATTAATTTATTTTGTATTCTAAAACTGTTTCTTTTCTACTTTTCATGGATCATAATCTTTGGGCCTGGGAGGTGCTATTACTCCATCTTGAAAAACCACACCGCGCATGTCAAACTCCAGAAGGAGCTATGTCATTCGTCATTGAACCACCGCCAAGCTTACAGTACACTAGAAGATGTGCCTGGGAGCGTGAACTTTCAACCCCAGGAGAGGAAGCCGGACTGAACAATACTGAACGCTATTGTTATTGATTGATACATTCATTGCTGGGTGGAATAAAAGTGCATGGGAAAATAAAGTTATGGGCGGGCACGTTAATTTTAATATCATCAAGAAAAGTTTCATTTTGGTATGGTGTGATGACCTCTCCTCTCTTCTTGTCCAATCAAAATTGGGGATCCTTACACTTGCAACATTGGGGGGTGGTACACTGATCTGGAAAATAGTATAACTAGGGTAGGCTTAGCTAGTTAATTTGTCCGACTTGTCCGAATAGCTGACCTGTCACTGACCCAACGCACTCAATAGGTGATTGGGAGCAGAGGTGCTGGCGGAGCCCTCTGTCAGAAGGTTCGAAACCCAGATCGGGGTTTGAGAGCTGAAGTGCTGGCGAAGAAATCGATAACTCTAACCGGGTTCTGGCTGTTAGCTGCAGAGAGGGAGTAACTCAGGCGTTGCAACTTTAACTGCGGGTACTGGTGGTCCTGTCCTGATCCAATTTAGCTTTACCTGTCCTGATTCTGATCTGCTTCTGCTTGCCTTTATGGTGCCTGCACTTTCAGGGTTCTGTCCTTTAAACTGACCCGTGACCAGCGTTAGTTCTTCACACCATTCTAGGTAAATATTCAATGTGGGTATGTCATTGTACTGTTTCCTTCTCTCTTCCCAACCTCTTGTCAAATGCGTAAAGACTGCTTTATAAAAACTCTGCATATTTTCATCCTAATCGTTATTTTCCTAATTGAGAATTTTCTATTGTTTAATGCTTGGATATTGACATTTTAAAGATTTTAGATAAAGAGTTTAAACCTTTACCGAGTTGTGGTTATTTTATGAGTGCAAATGTTCTTATTCTACCTACTATTCTAACACCTTTGATCCCTTAGGACTTTAGGTACCGATGACGAAGATTGGTAAGTCAATGGTATATGTCCTAATGAAATGTATAAATGACTGATTAGAGTAAGTGCACAGGTTACCTGATTAAATCTCATCATATGTTGTTTATGGGCCCAGGTGAGTATGGTACTCTGAGTCGGGTGACCTGCACGCTCTAACACAAGGAGTGTATCAACAGGGAATCCAGATGATGCAAGGTGGCAATGGTTTCAACAGTAAGGAAGAGGACAAAGTGTTCCGGTTGATCTGAGTACAGGTGTTGATATGCCGACTTTGAAGAAGACAAATCCTTGCCATGACTGCGGTAGGCTAGGGCACTGGAAACACAAATGTCGATTTAATACTGATAACATGGCGAATAGGAATCAGGTTCAGAATGGTGGATTTGTGCAATCACAAGGAAATAATATGTTTCAGAAACAGCAAGCACAAAGACAGATAGTTTACAATCCCAATGTATCCTAAGCTCAGGTGATGCAGGTTCCTCAAGCCCCAATGCCACGACAAAACGTATATGTCCCGAGATACAATGCAAATCACATTCCCAACGTAAACACCAATCCTTTCGTGAATCAGGGTGCTTCTCAACAGTACTCTAAGAAACAAAGCGATAATGACCTGTCGCAATGACGGAGCCTGAGAGGGAAGGAGAATTGTGTCCTTGGTACAACCTTAGATGTAGGCCAGAGTGGTCCATTCGTGGATGATGAGGTGAATGGAAATCCCTTCTCATTCCTCATTGATACTGGTGCTATCCGCTCTACTGTGAGAACAGCAGAGGTTCCCAACCTACCCCTCTTGGGACAAAGAATCCAAGCTGCAGGAGTTGCAAATAAGCAAATGAATAATCCAGTTTCAGATGCAGTACTTGTCAAAATAGGGTCCTTTGAGGGGAATCACCAATTTGTGGTGTGGGATTCAAGTCCTGTCATTCTGCTTGCACTAGATCTCTTGTGCAAGCTAAATTGTTCCATTTACTATACCCCAAATGGGATCGAGTTTCAGACTCATGATGAGGACATTGCCTTTAACCTTGTTAGATAATAATCAAAAATCGGACTGTACACAATGTTGACAAAAGATGATCTGCCCCAAGAGCTGAGAGACACAGTGTTACCTAAAGTCTGGGACTTTTCAGGGAAATACTTTGGTCTCATCAAAGGGGTTGAACCATCCCGCATTGCAGTGAAGCCTAATGCTGAGTACCCGTGAATCCCACTATACAATCTAACCCCCGAAACCATTTGTGGGATTACTCCTGTAATTGACTCAATGATTGAGCAAGTCATTCTGAATGAGATTAATGGGAGTCCATGCAACTCACTAATTATGGGTTAGCAGAAATCCAATGGAAAGAACCGTATTGTACAGGATTTGAGAAAGGTAAATTCAATTGTTGTGCTTGTTGTCCTGTGTTACTGAATTCAGCTACGATTTTCCTTCAGACTCCACATAAGGCCGAGTGGTTCTCTGTTATTGATTTGTGTCTAGCCGCCATCTTTTCTATACCATTGCATGAGAAGAGGCAGTTTCTTTTCCCTTTCTGTTTCGGCAGTTGTGTTTTGACATGGTGCCAAGTCCCACACGAATATACGGAATTTCCCTCAATTTTTAACTAGATACTCAAATAGATTCTGGAGTTCCTGGTGATGCCCTAACAATCAGTTCTTGTGCACTACATTAGCGACCTACTGGGGACGTCAAATACGCAGGAGGCTTGAAAGAGAGCCACAGTTGCCTTATTGAACCACTTAGCTGAAAATGGACATAAAGTGTCCTGACCAAATTGTAATACTGTAAGTAACACGTCTTGTATCTAGGACATCAAATTGAGAAAGGAGCAACGAAATTTTTGCAAGAGAGTATCTTGGCAATTTCGAAAATAAACCCAGAAAGAAGTCAAAATGTTCTTGGGAATGGTGTGCTGCTCTCAACAGTGGATTCTCAACTTTTCCCTGATGGCCAGGCCCTTACAGAGGTTGACACATAAGTATGTACCCGATCCGGTACCATGGGATGACAGCTGCATGCATGCCTTCTCAGAGCTGAGAGAATATCTCTGCCGTGCGCTGGCACTGGGAATGCCTGATTATAATTAGAGCTCCTGGTTTTATGATATTTATTTTTTAACATTTCTGTCTGCATTTATCCATATTTCTTTTTGGGTCATTTTATCTGTATTATCCACATTTATTTTTGTTCAAGCAAAAGTAGACGCTGCAGCTAGCATTTTTACACATTTATTTAAATAGACAATGCGCACTTACAGTGGGTTGTTATTGATTGTTATAGCTGTTTCTGAAATTGGAGCCTATGGTGAGTTGCACTTCTCATATTGGGGACAAATGTCTTTCCTGTTCTCTTGGAAAAGATGTGTGAATAAGTGGTATTGATTAGGTCTCGTTTGCGCAGCTCTCTGCAAAGTCCTATTGTTATCCTTTCTTTAAAATATACATAGAACAAGCTTTTTAAGTACCTACCAGAGTGTGTTTTTTCTCATCACATGCCATAACCATTTTGTGCTTTTTGCACCCTCTAGAAAGTACTTCCATTGGAATGCATGAGGAATCTTAAAAGTGCATTACCACTGAAAAGTATACTAAATAATTAGTATCTGTCATGTTAAGTTTCTTATCTTCTGTTATGTTACATGCAGAAAGCCATCCTTTGTTATTTCCCCTAGTATTGGCAAAGACAGCATTTGCATATCCAACGCATGCGAACAGCATTTGATCCTGCCTATATTTGCTTATTAAAGCCCGGCTTTATGCTGATAGTTACCTTTGGAGGCAAGTCTGCCCCGGTGCCCTGCCCCCCTCGATCTCCTTACCCTCCCATAAACCAAAAAAACAATGGTTGCTGGCTGCAGGCGATGTCCTGGGGTGATTTCACACCTCTTAATGTACATCAGCTGCTTGCAGCCTCATAAAGAGAACCTGGAACTTCTCCAAAAATCTACATTCTACCTGCTTCCACTCTATTGACTGTCTCCTTTTTCTTTGGGCTTGATATAGTGGTTACTGTATACATTAGTCGTGCCTGCACAATAGTAAAGCTTTCTTTGAATTTTGGATAGTTTTGCATAAATACCTAGGGCCTCATTTATGAGGCCGTGCCTCATTTTTACGCCGCCGGTGCGTCACTTTTTGTGACGCACCAGCAGCGTAAATAATGTGCCTTGTTGCACCACATTTACAAAGTGACGCATCTAGGTAGATGCGTCACTTTGTAAACCCCTGCGCCACATTATACCTGCGCCAGGTATAATGTATGCAAGGGGGGGCGTATTGATGCAAGGAAGGGTCGTAGAAGTGACGCAGTGAAATCTATGAGATTTCACTGCGTCACTTTTAGGACGCCGTTGCGTCAAAATCTTGCGCCTGCCTCACAGCAGGCGTAAGACTGACGCAGGCCCTATCACATGGGACTTGCCCCATGTGAAAGGGCGCATTGCTGGAGTTGTGGCACTTTTGTGACACACTCCAGCAATGCGTCACTTTTGCGCTTACAGAAACGTCAGAAATACTGACGTATCTGTAACTCCTTGCGACATGATGCGTCATACATTAAATATGACGCATCATTGGTGTCGCAAGGAGTGCGCAGTGAAAAGTGACGCATCGCTGTTTTCACGCAGCGATGCGTCACTTTTCATAAATGAGGCCCCTAGTATGGAATGTCGATGTAGTAAATATAGATCACTTTTCTTCACTAAATGTATCACGAAACACAGGAGGGTATGTGAGATGAAAAAATGAAAATGAAAGCAGCACAGTGGCAGCTGGAACATTCTGCTGCCACTGAAGGTCATCGGGCATTTATTTTGTCAGTATTTTCCCTTTTCTATTTATGAATAAAGACAAAGGAATAAAGTTTTCTGTCTGTATTCATATGTAAAAATCCATTTAAATGGATAACCGGAAGTCTTAATTATAATAAATGTTTTACATTGTTTTACAGTGAGAGGGAGGGCTGTACTCTCACATTGCAAACCCAGATGCACGCAGACCCGCTGCTTACTTTTCTGCCACACTTGATCCTGTAGCTGCTACTTTGCCCAGTTGTCTCAAAGCTGTGGCTTCCACAGGGGTCAGCATCGAGCAGTGCAACAGCAATGTTCTGGGTCACCCCCTTACGATTTTTTCCCCCCATTCAGAGGAACTACGTTTAACTCACACTAGAACTCAGTATTTGACTAATAGCTATCTCACTGGGTATGAGCAGGTCATTCTTTGACTGAAAATGTAACATTGAGGAGGCGGGCTGTATTAAATCCTGCTACCCTGTTGCCCATCCCTGGGAATGAAAATGTTGAAGATGAAGTTGAGCATGACTGTTTTGATGTTACTGAACTATGCAGCAAGCCCAAACCTGACATATAATATGTGCCACTACCTGAATCAGAATATGTGATGTTTTTTGATGGTTCCTGCTTACGAGACCATGATGGACATCAGAGACCTGCCTATGCAGACTGTACTGTCTCAGGTGTGGTCGATAAATCCCGGCTTTCAGAAGTATTTTCAGCACAAGTGGCTGAATTGATTTCTCTTACTAGAGCATGCTGTGTTTCAGACCAGCTGAGAATAATGATTTTCGTTGATAGTCAGTATGGCCTTGGTGTTGTTTACGACTTTGGACTGTTATGGTCCTAAAGCGTATTTAGTACCTCTTCAGGGTCACCAGATCTCAACGGCGAGAGTGTTCATAACCTCTTGCAGGTTTTACATTTATCAGCTCAGATAGCATTTGTTGCCACCCATTGAAATGCCACTGACTATGTGACAGAGAGCAATAGATACGCCGATGTAACAGCAAGATATGGAGCCCTAAACACTTGCACCTTTAATGGGGTATATCAAAATGAGAGATCGGATGCCACAAATTGCAATCTGTTGTTGACCGCAGTTGATACTTAGGAGAAAGTTAAGAGATTACAGGAAGAAGTGCAGAAGCAGAATAGCGAGGCTGGATTAGAGCTGTCAGGGTTTAGCCCTTGCGCCTGCCTAAACCACAGTTCCCAGGGCAAACGGTCCTGAAACTACATTTCCCATGAGCCTTTGCCGCCGATCGGATTTAGCGCGGTCAGGCTGCATGGGCGGTGCTCGTGATTTGTTTTGTTTGGCGGGACTAGCTGCTCCCGTTTCTCCTGATGTTCCTGGAGAATACACCTTGAGGAAGTTTACAGCGTCTGGAGTTCTGCCTGGGGTATCGTTACTGTAGACTTTGACTTGCCCTCATGTTTATTAGAGGAGCGCCGCACGCTCGTGTGGTGGTGCCATTGTATACTTTCCTGGCTCCCCTTTGGAACTGTGTTTGTTCTCGGTCTTTCCTGGCTAGGGAGGAGCCGATTGTGTTGCAATTGCTCCGGGATTGAAGGGGCGTTTAAGGCAAGTGGCGGAATGCAGGGGGAGTTCCCCGCATTGCCGTCATGAAGATATGACTGTCACATAATATCTCTGTTTGGATTACAAGTGCCAAGGCGGGCGGTAGTAGTGGCCTTTAAGCTACACCTCACCGTATTTGGTTTTGTTTGAACTGTGGAGGATTGTAAAAGGCATTACTTAGGTGTAGATGACGTAATCTACACCGGGTGCTTTGAACTAGGATCCTGCCCCTTAAGTACTGTTTTTTCACGCTTTCCTTTCCTGCTGAATTATAGGAAGCAGAATATTGGCCAAGACTCATTTGGCATTTATCGTTTACATTACTATGAGTGATCTCACTCTGGGGGTATGTTGCTTCTATGAATAGCATATACATAGGGTTTTGTGTTGCCATAGCCATATATGCTAACCGTGCTTCTTGTGTTGTGTAGGGAAATAATGCAAGGGGAAGTACCAGCGTTCGAAGAATGAGTCATGGACAGCACAGGTGATAATCTATTCTAGTGAGACTTACTGAGAGTAGACTAAGGAAGTGTACTAATCTGTTTTATTTGTTTTACAACTTCTCTTTCCCTGCTGTCCCTTCCTTTCCCTCCCTGGTTTTTTCCCCTGTTGGGGTTTTTCCCTCACCGTATCGCTCGAATACCCTGTGTCTCTACGTTCAGGGTGTTTGGGAGGTCCGGATGTGGAGCTTATCACTGAGATCCTGCAGAGCGCTTAACCTGACAGAATCACGAGCCCAAGAATTACGCTCTGCCCGGTTTGTTTGTAGTGATAATGGCGACCATGGAGGATGTGTTACATGCTTTGGTCTTGGTCCAGCAAGAGCTGGCCTCATCAAAGGCAGAGACAACAGCCTTAAGAGATAAAGTGGAACTATTGCCTAGAAATCCCTTCAACGCCTCTTCTCCTGCATCGTCTGTGCAGGTGACAGTGCCCCCACCCATTCCTTTAGCTACACCTGAAAGGTACTCAGGAGATCCCCGGAAAACTCAGGTTTTTTTAACCCAGATATTACTCCACTTTTCTTGTAAACTGGCTTCGTTCCCTAATAACCCTTCCAGGGTGGCTTTCGCCATATCATATCTAGTGGGAGATGCAGCCAATTGGGCTGTGCCGTTAGTGAAAAACAACGATCCCATCTTATCAGATTGGACTGCCTACAGGGCGTAATTTGAGAAGGTTTTTGATCGCAGGGCCACTACATTAAGTGCAGACAAGGAACTTCTTGAGTTGAGGCAAGGGAAAAGCGAGCTAATCACTTATTTGACTACGTTCAATAGGTTGGTGGCTGAGGCCGAATGGCCTGAAGAAAAAAGAATGTCCCTTTTCTATCAGGGGTTAAAGGAGGATTTAAAGGATGTGGTAGCTCAAGTCGACCCTCAACCCAAAACATGCGTGGACATGATTAACCTGGCATTACGACTAGATAGTCGTATGACAGAAAGAGGGGGTAGTAGGAGAAGATGGGATAGAGGAACGTTCCATTATGACCGTCCCTCTCAAAAGACATCTGGAGGGGCAGAAAGTAGTTCGGAACCAATGGAGATAGGAGCACTCAGAGCCCCGTTATCTAAGGCAGAGAGGGAAGCTAGAAGAACACAGGGTTTGTGTATGTACTGTGGGAAGAAGGGGCATTATGTTAGAGAATGCCCCTCCAAACCCAAGTCGTCTAGTATCAGTAGATTCAAGAGAGTAGCTGTTTCAAACACAGTGCCTGAGATGGAACAGCTGGAGACCAAGAGACCAGGGGCGGAAAGGGAACCGGAATGGAAACTGACCTCTCTTTCCACAATTGGGATAGGGGAAACCGAGTCACATCTGGTCATAGGAATGACGCTAGAATGCGAGCACAAGTTCCATCAGGTGTTCGTTATGTTGAACTCTGGAGCAACAGGTAATTTCATTGATGATGGCCTGGTGTCTCGCCTGGCCTTACCGCGTGTTCCGAGGGAGAATCCTGAGGAAGTCCTTGCGGTAGATGGACAGCCTTTGAAATCAGGCCATATAACTGAAAGGACCAGTGAGGTAGGGCTCTCTGTGGTTATGTTAGGGAACATTCACACCGAGATATTAACCTTGAACATCATCGCAGCCCCTCAGTATGAGGTAATTCTAGGCATGCCATGGTTATGTCGACATAATCCTGTTGTCAACTGGAAAAACAAGACTTTTAAGTTCTTGCCTGAGTTCTGCCAGGATCATATGGTGCTTGGTCCTTCTACTCACGTGGCTGTTCTATCCACCCCTTATTTGGCGGCTACGGCTGTGGAAACTAATGTGCAACTCCCTGATGAATACCGTCTCTACAGAGATGTGTTCAGTGAAGTTAAAGCAGAAACCCTTCCCCCGCACAGGGAGTACGATTGTCCCATAGACTTGATAGAAGGGGCTACCATTCCTGCTTGCAGGGTATACGCATTGTCAGTACCATAGACTACCTACTTGAGGGAATACATTGATCACTACCTCCGCTTGGGGTTTATTCGGCCTTCCCGATCCCCTGCAGCCTCCCCTCTGTTTTTTATAGCGAAGTCCAATGGGGACCTAAGGGCTTGTGTGGATTATCGCGTCTTGAACAAAAACACCGTACGCAACCGTTATCCTCTCCCCCTCATCTCTGTTGTGCTTGACCAGGTGAGGGAAGCAAAGATCTATACCCGTTTGGACTTACGGGGGGCTTATCATCTGGTCAGGGTACGTGAGGGGGATGAATGGAAAACGGCGTTCAAGACGCGATATGGCCTCTACGAATACCTGGTGATGCCCTTTGGACTTTGTAATGCCCCAGCGGCTTTACAATTTTTTATTAACGATGTTTTAAAGGATTACCTGGACCACTTTGTGGTGGTGTATATCGACGATATACTGATTTACTCCCAGGATGAATCCTGTCATACTGATCAAGTGAAAAGAGTTCTGGAGAAACTGAGAGAACATAGCTTGTATGTGAAGTTGAGCAAATGTGATTTCGGGGTACACGAGGTGGAGTTGTTGGGGGTGAACCTCAGCCCTAAAGGACTGCAGATGTCAGATCGGAAGGTACAGGCAGTCCAGGAATGGCCGGTTCCAAAGAACGTGAGGGAAGTGCAGAGTTTTTTGGGATTTGCCAATTATTATCGCCGTTTTATAGTACAATTCTCACAGACGGCTGTCCCAATTACCAGGTTGTTGAGAAAAGGGGTACAATTCGCATGGACTAAAGAGGCTGATGAGGCATTCAAGACCCTAAAGAACGCGTTCATTACGGCTCCTGTGTTGTCACATCCTGTGTTGGAACAACCCTTTGTAGTGGAAGCCGACGCTTCGGAGGAAGCGATAGGGGCTGTTTTGTCCCAGAGAGATCCTCTTACGGGTCAACTCCATCCTGTCGCATACTTGTCTAAAAAACGAAGCCCTGCTGAGTACAATTACACCATTGCAGAAAAAGAGCTGTTGGCCATAAAGTGTGCTTTTCAGGAGTGGAGGCAATACCTGTGGGGGGCTTGTCATGCTGTGACTGTATACACTGACCACAGAAACCTTCAGTACATGGCTTCGGCTAGGCATTTGACACTAAGACAAATGCGTTGGATGCTTTTCTTTGCTGAGTACAACTTTTTAGTGACCTTTAGACCTGGCATTGATAATAAAAAAGCAGACGCTTTGTCCAGACAAGCAATGCCAGATGAGCAGCAGGAAGAGGTCCCTCATGCCATAATCCCAGCAGCCAAGGTGCTGTGTGTGGTTCGTGCGGAGAGTTTTTTGAATGAGATTAAGAACTCCAGGTCTTTGCTGGCATGGGAAAGATGGGCTAATACCAAAACTGGAAGGTCAGTGAGACAAGGGCTGCCTTTCCAAGGTGACTGTTTGTACCTGCACACAGTTGAGATACAGAAGAAGGCTTTTGTATGGTGTCATGTAGCGCCTATGGCTGGTCACCCAGGAGTTACTAAAACAGTGAGACTGCTTCGAAGATATTTCTGGTGGGACTCATTGGTTAAAGATGCTACTCTTTGGGTGAGGTGTTGTGAAGAGTGTGCTAGAGCAAAGGGGGAGAATACAAGAAAGAAAGGTCAATTGATGCCCATGCCCACACCTGCTCGCCCGTGGCAGAATATAAGCCTGGATTTTATAACGGGTTTGCCTTGTGATCAGGGGTATTCAGCCATTCTGGTAGTGGTGGATAATTTAACTAAGATGGGCCATTTTATTCCTTGTAGGAATCGCCCCACGGCAATCCAAACCGCCCAGTTACTGGCTTCTCAGGTCATACGGTTGCATGGTATTCCTCAGGTGATTGTGTCTGATAGAGGACCTCAATCCATTGCTCGTTTCTGGAGAATGTGGTGTAAGGCTTTAGGTGTTGATTCAGCTCTTTCAACGAGCTTTCACCCACAGACCGATGGGCAGACGGAAAGGCTGAATCAAACCTTGAAAACATACTTGCGATGTTATTCTAAGGAAGCACATGAATCATGGGTGGACTTGTTATGGATGGCTGAATTGGCGTATAATAACGCGTGGCATAGCTCTACTGGCATGTCTCCTTTTAAGGCCAATTATGGTTACAATGCCAGCACATTGCCCATCACCTTCCCACCAGAAGTAGGTAACCAACCCACTGTGATGGCACGTATGCGCACGTTGAGGAGAGTACACAGGGAGGTGCAGAAACATTTGTTGAAAGCCAAAGAGGTGTATAAACGTTGGGAGGATAAGCACAGGATTCCCGGCCCTCAGTTTAAGGTGGGGGACAAGGTGTGGCTGTCCACCAGGTACATCCGTTTTAAGCTAAGAAGCGTATTCCACCCACTCTTTATTGGCCCCTATCCAATAGTGAGACAAATCAACCCTGTGGCCTACAAACTTCGGTTGCCTGGCACTTTGAGGATCCATCCCGTGTTTCACGTACAGTTGTTGAAGAGGGCTCCCACGTCCCAGAGGAGGGCGCCCCTGCCCGTGGAATGCGAGGGTGGACCTGAGTATGAAGTGAGGTCCATTCGTGATTCCAAAATGCGCAGGGGTGTGCTATGGTATTTAGTCTCCTGGAAGGGCTATTCCGTAGAGGATGACTCGTGGGAGCCTTGGAGCAATGTACATGCGCCAAGAGCCATAGCTTCTTTCCATCGGAGGTTTCCGGCCAAACCTGGCCCAAGGAGGCGCTTGGGAGGAGGGTGTACTATCAGGGTTTAGCCCTTGCGCCTGCCTAAACTACAGTTCCCAGGGCAAACGGTCCTGAAACTACATTTCCCATGAGCCTTTGCCGCCGATCGGATTTAGCGCGGTCAGGCTGCATGGGCGGTGCTCATGATTTGTTTTGTTTGGCGGGAGCGGCTGCTCCCGTTTCTCCTGATGTTCCTGGAGAATACACCTTGAGGAAGTTTACAGCGTCTGTGGTTCTGCCTGGGGTATCGTTACTGTAGACTTTGACTTGCCCTCATGTTTATTAGAAGAGCGCCGCGCGCTCGTGTGGTGGTGCCATTGTATACTTTCCTGGCTCCCCTTTGGAACTGTGTTTGTTCTCGGGTCTTTCCTGGCTAGGGATTGAAGGGGCGTTTTAGGCAAGTGGCGGAATGCAGGGGGAGTTCCCCGCATTGCCGTCATGAAGATATGACTGTCACATAATATCTCTGTTTGGATTACAAGTGCCAAGGCGGGCGGTAGTGGCCTTTAAGCTACACCTCACCGTATTTGGTTTTGTTTGAACTGTGGAGGATTGTAAAAGGCATTACTTAGGTGTAGATGACGTAATCTACACCGGGTGCTTTGAACTAGGATCCTGCCCCTTAAGTACTGTTTTTTCACGCTTTCCTTTCCTGGTGAATTATAGGAAGCAGAATATTGGCCAAGACTCATTTGGCATTTATCGTTTACATTACTATCAGTGATCTCACTCTGGGGGTATGTTGCTTCTATGAATAGCATATACATAGGGTTTTGTGTTGCCATAGCCATATATGCTAACCGTGCTTCTTGTGTTGTGTAGGGAAATAATGGAAGGGGAAGTACCAGCGTTCGAAGAATGAGTCATGGACAGCACAGGTGATAATCTATTCTAGTGAGACTTACTGAGAGTAGACTAAGGAAGTGTACTAATCTGTTTTATTTGTTTTACAGCTTCCCTTTCCCTGCTGTCCCTTCCTTTCCCTCCCTGGGTTTTTCCCCTGTTGGGGTTTTTCCCTCACCGTATCGCTCGAATACCCTGTGTCTCTACGTCCAGGGTGTTTGGGAGGTTCGGAGGTGGAGCTTATCACTGCAAGCAGATCCTGCAGAGCGCTTAACCTGACAAGAGCAGGTTGTGTCAAAAGAAATGTGAGGATGACATTTGGGTTTCAGGAGAAGGGAGACTTGTGTTGTTAAAGATAGCTTGTTGTCTACAATGATGTGACATTATCATGGACCTACACGTGTAGGGAGAGACACAATGGTGCACCTGTATAGGCAAACCTGGTTTAACCCAAGATTTAGAATGATGGCTGAAGGACTATGCCATAGATGTGTTGTATATCGGCAACAGAATGTAGGCAGAACAGCAGTAACACTGAGTCCCATAGGGAGATCAGGGGGCCCCTTCAATAGGATGCAACTGGACTTTATCAAGATGCCGGTGCACCATAGGTTGAGTTATGCCCTGGTGATTTTATGCATTTCTCAAGTTGGATTCAAGCTTACCTGACTTGGAGAAATGATAGTGTCAAATTGGCTAAGTTGCTGTTGAGGGAGTTAATTCCTCTGTTCAGTTTCCTGACTTCTCTGGAGTCAGACCGAGGAACTCATTCTAGTAACGAAATCCTGAAGATGTTGTGTGCAGCATTACAAGTCGAAGAGAGGCTCAGCTGCAGTTACTGACCAGAGGCTTTTTGAATTGGCCTGATACATTGCCTCTTGTGTTGATGAGTCTTCGCAGTACTCCAGATAGGAGGACAGGTTTGTCCCCCCATGAGATCATCATGGGAATGGCCATAAGGCTGCCAGTTGTGCCTGTGAATGCCCTTGTGCACATTACAGATTAAATGATTCTTGATTACTGGACAGGACTGGCTGATGTGGTGCATTCTGTGTCTCACCAGGTTGGAGAGGCTACAAAATGCCTCAAGAGTAGAAGTGCTGTGACCTCAGTCCTGGCGACTGGGTTACGGTGAAGAAGCATGTGCACAAGTCATGCTTGGAGCCTTGGTGGCGTGGCCTCTACCAGGTGAAACTGGTCACTGAGACAGCTGTGAAATACAGAGGTCTCCCTAATTGGGTACACACTGCTTATACTCGCTGATTCTAGTGTCCCCTTGATGATATAACAGCACCTGTTCCTGATATGCCGTTGGTTACAGTGAGACAGAGGGAGGAGGTTAGTCAAGTAGATGGTGATCATAAAAATCTAGGACAGCACTTGTTCGGCCTGAGGGTGGTCTGAGAGAGTCAACAGGTGAAGTTGGTACAGAGGGTGCCATCCTGTACTGTTGACTGCCCTGATTCTGACCCTGACAAAGAGCCTAGTATATGAGCAACGCGTGTTGTACCTGGAGACCAGTGGCCAAGAAAAAAGGAGAGACAGAGCGAGAGAGAGAGGTGCTGTGTGTCTGAAGTGCATGTGCCACACAGTAAGCCCGAAGATACTGAAGGATCTGGCCTAAGTGACAGTGATGATGAAGTGCCAACAGTAAGGAGATCAACGAGAGCTAGGGTACCTTGTCAGA
Source organism: Lissotriton helveticus (assembly GCF_964261635.1). Lineage (NCBI taxonomy): Eukaryota > Metazoa > Chordata > Amphibia > Caudata > Salamandridae > Lissotriton > Lissotriton helveticus. The sequence goes on from NC_136070.1 coordinate 649,252,039, forward strand.
GGTATTTTACACCTGAAAGGACATACCTAGCTGTCAATGACCAGGAGAGAGCATTTGTACCTTTGCTATAACAAATTGCATCCACTTGAGTCTCTTTAAACTGAAAACGGTGTCTGAACTAAGTTTTGAAATTGCATTGCCACTAAATAGACTGAGTCAATTTATTCTGAAAGTGATCATAGTGAGTTTGAACTTAGCATTTATTAGAAAAAGAACTTAATAGATCTGCCCAAGCTACAAAGAAGAGTACCAAGGCCTGAGTCTGCTGAAGCTTCATATGGTTGACCTTTAGAAGAATACGGAGTAGGGATAAGGAAGTCTCATGAAGATAATTGTGCATATATTTTACTAGAAAAGACATTTGAACTTTGTTTGCTCTTTTTGCAAGTGGAAACTTGCTGCAATTTTTTAGTTAAAAAGTCTGACATTAGCAGAACTCATGGAGCCTAACCCAAGCTCTAACTAGTAGATGTAGACACTCATGTGTGGGAGTATTTGTCACTGTGACATTAGTGTTAATTGCTTTGCTTGTAAGTTTGAGTTTAACCCATTCTTCACAAGTAGAGGATCTTAGGTCTACACATGCCCCTCAAACACCACTTCCTACTGACAATAGTTTACCTGCAATTGATTAAAAAGAATTACATGTAGAGACTTTTAGAGGAAATTATTTATTGAATGTTTATTCAAAATTGCTTTATCAATCTGTTGACACTATGGATGCTAGGGATTGCTACTTTTGCACGCAATTGCCTCCATCAGTTGCTGAGGGATTACATATCATCAGTTCCCCTTGACATATGGAGTTACTTGTAGCTTATTGTTGAGCTTATTCCATGGAAAGGGTCATCTTCAGAACTATTATCCGAAACATGATTTGTTTTTTTTCCAGATGCTTTCTTTAGACTCGCCATGACATTAGATACAGCTTATGCACATAGACATCATTTAACTTGTTCCTTAAAAGGGGTAGAATAGAAATCCATAGATTCAGTTGAAGACAGGCAAAGAGACAGTAGCTAAAGCAACAAATCATTCAAAAGTGGCAGAATGGGCAAAAGATGAAAGTGAGCATTGACTAATGGGAAATATGGCTGCATTAGCCTTAGATTGGTAACATAAAGCGAGATTATGCAAATTCATTAGAAAATCCACAACTGACACAAATTTCGCAGATACTAGTGAATGTGATCATACCTTTGAAGTTCAAGAAAATTAGAGATTATACTTAGCTGGAGCAGATCCTGTTTTTCCTGGAGTCTATTACATTTGTGGAAAAAATGCATTTAATAAGTTAACCAAGAGATGGTATGGAACATGTTACATGGGGATAGTTTTCCATAGATTTATCATGTGGGCAACTTGATGACTCAGCAAGGGAACAACATGTGAGGGCAAAAAGAGGTGCTAGCACTAGTAAAATTGTAGGTTGCATTTTTGGTATTCTGATACCATCTGTATGTGTGATACTTAACTCATCAATATTAGAAAGCTTTCTACTGTGGTTAATAAGTCATCCTCTAGCATAGCTGGAGGATTTTAAGTTATACATATGGAAATGGTTGGGATCAGATCAATGGTCTTGCAGAGTCGACTTGTATTAGATGTCCTCCTCGCAAAGGAGGGCGGAATCTGCCAGATATTAAAAGTTCAACAATGTTGCACTTACCTTCCAGTCAAGAGTAAGGACTTGAAGAAATGCATACAGAACATTACTGACCTAAAGAAAGATTTGAAAGGGTTAACAGCAACAGGTGCTTAAAGGCAGATGGTTTAGAAACCTAGGTAGTGGAATTCTTGGAAGCATTTTGAAACCCTTAGTTATAATTGTTTTTTGTGGATTATTCGTGTTTATAACCTATACGGGATACAAACTTGCACAAGTGAAGAAAGGAGTCAAGAGAACAGACATAGAACTAGAAGACAGACAGAGCAAATACTATGATGCCAGGAATTTTATAGAGGATTCCAGAAGAAAAATGATGAAAACACCAAGATTGTGATTTGTCCATCAGAGGGGGATTGGTGCAGCACGAATATGCCCATCCGTTACACATCATAAATGCGTCACAACTTCATAACAGATACATGACATGAATGTACAGTTACCACTTGATTTTTATATGATCTAACAATATCAAAATAAGTGTTGCAGTTGACATTATCACTAAAGTGCATTTACAGTGGGATTAGTGAATTTACTCAGACTTTGTGTCTGACTGTATTAAACGAGAAATGAATAACCCGTCCTTACATAGTAGCTATGTTTTCCCTGTAAAGTGAATTCAACATACATGATGTGCCCGTTAATATATTGATTGACATTTAATATTTAGATGTTTGTGTAGAAACGAAAACAACCCTCACGTTATGAAATCTCATTTATGTTACAACGAATTAGGTTTGTGTAACGCGTGCATTAATATGCCATATATTTTATTTAAATGTAGTTCTTAGCCATACTTACACATGATTATTCAAAGAAAGTATGGTATGTTTTAGGTAACCTGAACTTAATGCATTGATCATTCATATTTGTTGGTGTTTAAATGTGCACTCCCACTCATATTTTAGGTTTATAATTTAGGCCTAAAATTCTCCATGCTTTGTTATTGCAGGTTTTCATTTTCTGATAACATGACATTCATTGCAGATATTCTCATGCATTTTTAGTCATAGAATAGATACATTATTGTACTAGAGATGGAGAAAGAGCCTGTGAAGAAGCCCTTGATGAAAGAATATGGAGGGCCAGAGCGTTAACTGAAAGGCCTATTCAGCAATGTTTCAACCTGATATGTCCATGAGAAAACAATGAAGTTCCCATGTTAGTTGTGTGACATTTGGGAATTGTTGCAATCTACAACATGAGAGGTGGAGAAAGACAATATACTCCTGATGATGAATGCAAAGGGGTGTTGCCCATTAAGATTCTTGTGTTTAATACCTTAGGGTCCGCCCGCCACCCTATCGGAGAATGGGACCGCCCACCATAAGGGTGGGGGTCCCGTGGGGGGAATTAGGATGTGCCCGCCACAGTGGCTGGCACATCCTGTAGTTTTAGCATTGTGGCGGGCGGTGCACTCTGCACCGCCCGCCACAAAGCTAGAAATGCTTTTTCGCATTTGCATATGCAAAGCGGCAGGCACCTCGCGGTGCCTGCCGCTTTGCATATGCAAATGTGGGGGGTACCATAGTTACCCCCCCTGTCCTCCCCCACCTCTGCCTACACAAGGGGGGCCCGCAGGGGGCCCCCGCAGCAAACACCGCCTGCCTTTCCGTGGCGGCATTGCCGCCACGGAAAGGCACCCATAGCTCTGCATCGTAATATGGCTGGCGGTGTCCATTGGACACCGCCACCATATTATTCCCATTCCGCCGCGGTCGCAAGGCGACCGGGGCTGAAAACAGGCGGGCGGTATTTTTCACCGCCGCCATCCCCCCGCCATCCTAATATGGCGAGGGCATTTGGGCTTGCGATGTCGGGCGGATTGCCTCCGCCAGGCCGGCAGTGGCCACCGCCAGCCTGGTGGAGGCAATCCGCCCGACATCGTAATGGACCCCTTAGTGTGCAAACTGTTGGAGATTCAGATGCTTTCAGATTCCTTTCACGTGCCCTCGGATGCTTTCAGACTCCTATCAGATGGTTTAAGACTCCTTTCAGAAGCCCTCAGATGCTTTCAGACTCCTTTCAGATGTCCTCAGATGCTTTCCAGAATATTTCCCAATACCTTGCAGATCATTTCAGAAACTTTCCCCTGAGTGCTTAGAGCACTATTCCTTTGGATTTGAGAGGTTTAGACCTCTACGCTTTCCTTGATTCTCTGCTGAGTGTGGCTTAGGCTAACACTTACTTCAATGACCCAAGATGTCTCTTGACCGAGCTTGTGAAATGCTGACACCCTCCCTACTTATTTTCCCTCTGTTTAGTTCTTATTTTGTTTATGGAAATTACTGATTTCTGACATAGTCCAGATTTTTAGAACCACCCTTTTAACTGGAACTCTACTTTAGGTGATTTACATTTATCCATGTATAGGCAATAAAACATATGACTCTTCTTTAAGCATCAAATACTCCTTTTGATCATTTGTATTGCTGTGACTCTTTTGCTTGTTTGCCTCATATTGGTCCACCTCAATTTCTTCTATAGGTTGGGCCTGTCTGTTGCTATTATGTACTTATATAGCATGGAGTAAAGAGTTATGTATCTTAACTTGATTCTAAATCTGTATAAACCTTCTTAACCGTAGCTGATTCCTGGTCATCATTGTGTAGCCAAATGTTTGTGTAGCCAAATGGTTTGCACTGTAAATTGATATTGATTGATGCAAACTAACTCTCCTCACCCCTCAGTGCAGATAAGGAAAGATTCATCGGGTGAAGATAAATGGTAAGGGAATGGGTCCAGAAAATGCTGGAACAATATTAATTACTGATTTCAGTCACACAGATATTGCTATATACAGTGGCTACTGAAGTTAATGCAGAACCCTAAAATGGCTTGCCTGGATGAACTTTTTTTTAATAGAGCATCATTTCATATATCAGAAGTCATTTTAGCATGGGAACAGTTAACCTCCAAATGTCAAGTTTGACATTTGCATACCTTTCTTTTATTTACCATTGCACTGTTCTACTTAGCTCACTGACATTCATCAAATGTCACAAGTGCCATCAGACCAAAACGAAAAATAGTACATTACATTTAGGACAACAAACTGTTGTGGGAGCATATTTCTAGTAAACACAAAGGGTCTTATTTATGAGCCCCTGCATCACTTTTGCGTCTCTGTTGCGTCACTTTTAGTGACACAGCGGCGGCGTAAATAATGTACCATGTTGTGCCAAAATTACAAAGAGACGCATCTAGGTAGATGTGTCACTTCGTGACCCCTCTTCTAGGACGCCAACGCCTCAAAACCTTACGCCTGCCTCACGCCAGGTGTAAGGGTGATGCAGGCCCTTTTACATGGGGCTTGCCCCATGTGAAAGGAACTTTACTGGAGTTGCGTCATGCTTATGACACAACTCCTGCAATGCACCACTTTTGCGACAACAGATACGTCAGTAACACTGACGTATCTGTAACTCCTTGCGACATGATGCGTCATACAGTAAACATGACATATCCTAGGTGTTGCAAGGAGGGCGCACTAAGAAGTGTTGCATCGCTGCTAGTCGCAGCGATGCACCACTTCTCATAAATGAGGCCCAAACATAGGAAAATATTTGTGGACACAGCTGTGATGTCCCTGGGGCTGCGACAATAAGTCTCCGCAGGATAACCTACACTTTGTTCTGCTTTGTAATTATTATAGCTGGCCAAGAAACAAGTTCTGACTTGCAATGTTGAGGTCCTGAAATTTAATAAAGTCCATCTGGCTCTAATGTACCTCCAGTTGCTCCCCAATGAATTTGTTTTATCTGCTGTGATGTGTTTTTTGGTGGCTGCTCATGCGTCTAGACGCACAAGGCCAGGCTGAAGATGTTGAGCCGCTAAACCATTGATGGGCATTAACTCTGTTTTTATTGTTTTTTTGATGTTTTATTTCATTGAAATTTGTATAATATCTATATCTGTTTTTATAATAGTTGCTGTATTTTTATGGTCACTTGATGGACCGAATAAAGATTTCATGAATGAAAATGTGTATGTGGAAAATTCTCAGTTATGTTGCGATTTGTAGACACTGTAATGCTGACTTAACTTCGAAAGCTACCATTAGCGTCCATTTTGAATAACCAGGTCTACCATACAGAGGGCCAAAGTGCTACACACTAAATGTGGCACCAACTAAATTTGTTGGTCTTACTCTGCCACAGGGCCGGCATTGTAAACTAAAATGTGCGCGTCAGGCATTACACACTTCAGCCATGGCCTCCTCTGTATGCACACAAACAATCCCATTGCTAAAAGGACACTCAGGAAATTGGGCAATCTAATTTGATTGAAACACCCTAAAAAGGGAAGTAGCCGTATTTCAAAGTTTTTGGACCCAATTCTTTCTTTAGGATTAGAAGGAATGTGGTTAGGTTGGATGTAAGACAATGTGGCATATGAATCTGTTGGAAAAAAAGGAGAAATGCGGCGGTCCCCACTCCCCAGGTGACTCTCCAAGGAGAGTGTCTGATGAGAAAGCGGCTTAGCAGGTGTCGTCGTCGATTGAAGTATTTTCCTGTAAAAATGTGTATGTCTGTAAATAATTTTCACAGTCCCTCAGAGGGTCGAGAGTGTTGTGTTCTGGGGTGCCAATTCATTTGTTGCTCTGGCAAGGTTAGGAGGGCAAGTGAGGCACTATAGCTAGTCGGAATCAGGCTCATAGGTACTGAGGTGGTAAGGTGACACAGTCCCTACATGCCGATGTTCTATGATCCCAAGCATAGACCTGTTCCTGAGCAGAATCCCTGCAGCAGGTAAAGTCACTCCAAGAAAATACCTCTCTGTGGGAACAAAGAGAGTGAGTCATTCATCCAAATGTGGTGCTCAGTTTTAAATTGCCAAAGGTGATGATAAGTAGCCATTTGGCCACATACAGTCCAGTTAGTCTCAAAGGCAAGTCTTTGGGGTCTTACCATGAGTCTTTGGGGTCTGACCATGAGTCGTTGGGGTCTTACCATAAGTGTTTTGGGTCGGACCATGAAGCTCCCAGATCCATAGAGTACCCTTTTTGCATAGGGTTGCCAAGCATGTTCATGAAAGCATACCCCAACTGAAAGCCCAGTGTCCAAACGATTTATATACCCTCTTTCAAGGGGTACCCAGGGAAACTGTCTGTGTGGTTGCAAAGCTGCAATGAATAGGCTGTGCTTTGGATGGCTGATGCTTTGGTACCTTCTGTCTGAGTAATAGTATACTGAAGAGGAAGAAACAGGTTGGAAATCTGGGTTTATTGCATCTGTATGGCAGTCATTCAAGTTGTCTTGTACCAATTCACCAAAATGGCTGGGGAAGCAGAAGATTAAACACACAAAAGATGACGGCTAGATGCTTACAAATACTCTAAGAACTGGCAGAGGCTCAGGGTAGCATTCTAACCCATCTTTTTTTACCCACTGTACTATGCAGCCATAGCCAAATCAGGTGGTTCCCATGCAAAGTAAGCATGGCCCCACGTGGTGCTTAATTTGAGCCGGTGGTTTCCGGCGCTCAGCAGCGGCATTAATTGTTAGCGCTGGCGCTTGTGACAGTATGCCACAAGGTGGCGCTGTCTGGCTAATTTAGAGATGACCACAACACCAGTCAATTATTAATTCAATATACATTATAAAATACTATTACCTGCTGCCCAAACAATTTTTATAGCTTTTTGGGCCTGGAATAGTCAGAATTGTCACACTTGTAAGTGTGTGATGGTTAGTAGTTGTGCTGTTACTATCATTGGCAGTGCTGGCAGGGGCAACGTGTGGTGCAAGTTGCAGTGGCTTCTTGACGCGAGCCCCAGCACTTTTTTTTTTTACAAAATAAGCACAGGCCCAACGTCTGGGCATACCCTTGGTCACTGAGGTTGTTACATCAAAAACACATAAGGTGATGCGCAGAATGCTTGTAGATAGTCAAATCACTGCCAATCGTTTCATATGGCATTCAAACCCATAATTCTTTTGCCCACCTTGCCACTTCAGATTCGACCCAGCCATAAGGGTATGCCCTAACCTGGAATCCCTGCACTCAGTGCCACAGGATCCAACCTCACTGATGAGACCTAACAAGATCAAAACCTGTCTATGGTTGCTTGAAAGGCCCATCTCGTAGGCCTCGTCTGGCAGTTCGGGATGGACTGTTCCCATGGGGAGCAGCGTCAGGACCGATTTGCATACGGCTGCCTTTTGTCTAGCGTGGCACCATGGGTAAAAAAACAATGCATTGGATTGCTACCTTGAGCGATACCCAGAGGTACACTATTTGCAAGCTTTCCTCTATTCCCCTTTTTGTGCATTCGGACAGTGGAAGAGAAACCATGCATCATTTAGTACCTCAAATGACATTATTTGGTTGACTGTGTGTCCCCTCTTAAGCCATCAACAGCCTTCTATATGGCACTGAGGGCCAACAAGGAGCAGAAGAATAACGACCCCTAGGGCAACAATGTGAAGATGGGTAAATGCATCGGGTACCCCTGTCCCAAGTTGCAGTCGTATGCTTTTGCCTAATAGTACACGCACTCCGGTTTTGGCCTAGACTTCGCCTGCACACAGTCTATCCCTATTATTACCAAATGTGATCATCTCTTTGGGTCTACCGAAAAAACCCAACCTTTAAACATAGAAAAACAAAGGTTTGAGGAGCACAGTGAGATTTTTACATCACTTAAAGAAATTCTTTTTAAAGGAAGATAAAAAATAATATGCTCTAGAGATTGATTTGTGTGTGTCTTCTACTGTCGATTTGGAAGTTGTAAATTATGAAAAGAATTTATTTAAGTGATGTGAAAATCTCACTGTGCTCCTCAAACCTTTGTTTTTTTGTATGCTTTTGTATGTTAGCATGTCCGAGAGTGGCCTTTGTTCTTCCTTCTATAAGATATCATTGTCATGGTGTAGAGCATAGGATAAAACACATGAATAACTCTTAACATTGATAAGCATTACTTAGAATACATTGAATACTTTCCTTCTATGTTATACCCTGGGGAGGCAAATGCCACGGCAACATACAAAGCTTATAGTTGTCAATCTGTGGGCTCTAGGGGAGTACCTCTGCTCGTTTACTTATTGGTCAGATTGTGCAAGCCCTACTGTGAACACACATATAGCCGCTTTAGCGGCACTTTTTGCAGATAAAGCAGCGATTTTTTTATCGCCCTATTACCAAGCTGTCGCTTACAGCAGTTAGCGACAGCTTCCAGGCAATAGCAACCGGTTTGGGGCCCGCTTTGCATGTCAGCGATATTTATCGCTAATGACATGCAAAGTGGGCGTACCCAAACTGGTAGCGACTGAAAGCAGTCGCTAACACAGCTATCGCCTATTAGCAATACCCGCGACGATATTAAAAAATGCACGTAAACCGCGATTAGCTACAGGATTTTACACCTGGTAAAAACCAGACTTAGCCATAATAATCAATCGGAGGTGGATTTTGTGGCTAAGTCCCCACCTGCCTATTAGCGAGATTTTACTTAGCGATAGGATTTTTATCGCTGGAAATCTCACGTTGAGGACGGTATTCGCCGCTATTGCTTGATTTTTTACCGCAATGGAGATAAACATTGGTAATACTCCGTTATCGCCACAATAAAATCCAGCGATAGGAGGCAATAAAAAAAATCACGCTAGGCGTGGTTTGCGATAATTATCGTAAGTTGTTGCTAATATGCCCCATAGTCCTAAGCTTCCAGTACTGTAGATTCTCGAAAGCACTTTTGATCCGAATGCACACCACCTCACCACTTGAATACCATTTCAAGGTGTACAACTGTGCTCTAAATAACCAGGGAACATTGGCTGTGTCGCGGCAGGTATAGGCTCACACAGGAAAAAGTTATTGAGGCTGAAACCCTGCACAGAGCCGTAGACGTCGAGCAAACGTGATAGAACAAAACAGAATTGACTGAAAGTCATTTTAAAAACAGTACTTTGGGCGCAAGTGTGACCCGTTAACCCTCAGGAGGTTTCATCCTTACACAGTTCACAGATGTCCTGCATGGTTTCCTTTCTTTCCGCTGCTTTGGGTGCAGTTGTGAAATGTGCCACCCATTGAAACGCCACTGACTTTGCGACAGTGGGCAATAGATACGTTGATGTAACAGCAGGATATTGCGCCTTAAACACTTGCACCTTTAGTATGGAATATCAAAATGAGAGATTGGATGCCACATATTGCAATCTGTTGTTGACAGCAGTTGATATTTAGGAGGAAGTTAAGAGATTACAGGAAGAAGTGCAGAAGCAGAATAGCAAGGCTGGATTAGAGGAGGTCGTGTCAAAAGAAATATGAGGATGACATTTGAGTTTCAGGAGAAGGAAGACCTGTGTTGCCCCTGTGTTGCCAGATAACTTGTTGTCTACAATGATGAGACATTATTTTGGACCTGCACATATAGGGAGAGACACAATGGTGAACCTGATTAGGCAAACGTGGTGTAACCCAAGATTTAGAATGATGGCTGAAGGATTATGTCACAGATGTGTTGTATGTCAACAACAGGATGTAGGCAGAAGAACAGCAGTAACACTGAGTCCCATAGGGAGATCAGGGGGCCCCTTTAATAAGATGCAACTGGACTTTATCAAGATGCCAGTGCACCATAGGTTGAGATATGCCCTAGTGGTTTTGTGCAATTCTTACGTCGGATTCAAGTTTACTTGACTAGGAGAAATGATAGTGTCTAATTGGCTAAGTTGTTGTTGAGGGAGTTAATTCCACTGTTCAGTTTCCTGACTTCTCTGGAGTCAGACCGAGGAACTCATTCTAATAATGAGATCCTGAAGATGTTGTGTGCAGCATTACAAGTCGAACAGAGGCTCCGCTGCAGTTACTGACCAGAGGCTTTTTGAATTGGCCTGATACATTGCCTCTTGTGTTGATGAGTCTAAGTAGTACTCCAGATAGGAGGACATGTTTGTCCCCCCATGAGATCATCATGGGAAGGGACATAAAGCTGCCAGTTGTGCCTGCAAATGCACTTGTGCACATCACAGTTTAACTGATTCTTGATTACAGTAAAGGACTGGCTGATGTGGTGCATTCTGTGTCTCACCACGTTGGAGAGGCTACAGCATGCCTCAACAGGAGCAGTGCCATAACCTCAGTCCCGGCGACTGGGTTATGGTGAAGAAGCATGTGCACAAGTCATGCTTGGGGCCTGGGTGGCGTGGCCCCTACCAGGTGATTCTGGTCACTACGACAGCTGTGAAATACACAAGGCTCCCTAATTGGGTACATGCTGCTCATACTCGCTGTTTCTCTTGTCCCCTTGATAACATAACAGCACCTGTTCCTGATAAGCCGTTGGTTACAGTGAGACAGAGGGAGCAGGTTAGTCAAGCTGTTGGTGATCAGCAAGAAGCTAGGACAGCACTTGTTCGGCCTGAGGGTGGTCTGAGAGAGTCAACAGGTGAAGTTGGTACAGAGGGTCACATCCTGTACTGTTGACTGCCCTGATTCAGACCCTGCCACGAGCCTAGTGTAGTAGTAACACTTGTTGTACCTGGATACCAGTGGCCAAGACAGGAGAGAGAGAGACGCTGTTTGTCTGAAGTTTATGTGCCACACAGTAAGCCAGTAGATACTGAAGGATCTGGCTTAAGTGAAAGTGATGAAGAAGGGCCAACAGTAAGGAGATCAAAGAGAGCTAGGGTACCTTGTCAGAGGTATTCTTCACCTGAATGGACGTACCTTGCTGTAAATGACTGCGAGAGAGCATTTTGCACCTTTTGCTATAACAATTTACATCCACTTGATTCTCTTTAAACTGAACGTGGTGGCTGAACTAAGTTTTGAAATGTCATTGCCACTAACCAGACTGAGTCAATCTAATCTGTAAGTGATCATTAGTGAGTTTGAACTTAGCATTTATTAGATAAAGAACTTCATAGATATGCCTAAACTACAAAGAATAGTACCAAGGCCTGAGTCTGCTGAAGCATCGTTTGGTTGACCCTTAGAAGAATACAGAGTAGGGATAAGGAAGTCTCATGAAGATCATTGTGCATGTATTTTACTGGAAAGGACATTTGAACTTTGTTTGCTCTTTTAGCAAGTGGAAACTTGCTGCAATTTTCTAGTTAAAAAGTCTGACATTAGCACAACTCATAGAGTCTAACCCAAACACTAGCAGATGTAGACACTTATGTGTAGGAGTATTTCTCGTTGTGGCATTAGTGTTAATTGTTTTGCTTGTAATTTTGGGTTTGACCCATTCTTCACAAGTGAAGGAGCTTAGGTCTACACATGCCCCTCAAACACCACTTTCTACTGACAAAAGTTTACCTGCAATAGATTAGAAAGAATTACATGTAGATACTTCTAGAGGAAATTATTAATTGAATGTTTATTCAAAATTGCTTTATGAATCTGTTTACACTATGGATGCTAGGGATTGCAACTTTTGCATGCGATTGCCTGCATCAGTTGCTGAGGAATTACATACTATCAGCTCCCCTTGACATATGGAGTTACTTGTCGCTTACTGTTGAGCTTATTCTATGGAAAGTGTAATTTTCAGTACTATTACTCGAAACATGATTTGTTTTTTTGCAGATGTTTCTGTGCTGAAGCACTTGAATCGACAGCCAGATGCAAAATAATTCTGAGATAGTAGGACATTTCTTTAGATCCACCATGACGTAAAGATACAGCTTATGCACATAGACATAATTTAACTAGTTCCTTGACAGGGGTAGAAAAGAAATCCCTAGATTCAGTAGAAGACAGGTGAAGAGACATAGTAGCTAAAGCAACGAATCATTCAAAAGTGGCGGAATGGGCAAAAGATGAAAGTGAGCATTGACTAGTGGGAAAAATGGCTGCATTAGCTTTAGTTTGCCAACATAAAGGGAGATTATGCAAATTCATTAGAAAATCAACAACTGGCACAACTTTCACAGATTATTGTGAATGTGATCATACATTTGAAGTTCAAGGAAATTAGGGATTAGACTTATATTGAGTAGATCCTGTTTTTCCTGGAGTCTATTACATTTACGGGAAAAATGCATTTTACAAGTTAACGAAAAAATGTTATGGAACATGTTACATGCGGATGGTTTTCCATAGATTTATTATGTGGGGCAACTTGATGACTCAACAAGGGAACAACATGTGAGGACAAAAAGAGGTGCTAGCACTAGTAAAATTGAAGGTGACATTTTTGGTGCTCTGATACCATCTGTAAGAGTGATACTCAACTCACCAGTATTAGAAAGCTTTCTACTGTAGTTGATAAGTTATCCTCTAGCATAGCTAGATATGGAAATGGTTGGGATCAAATCAGTGGTCTTGCAGAATTGACTTACATTAGAAATCCTTCTCGCAAAGGAGGGCAGAGGTTGCCGGATGTTAAAAGTTCAACAATGTTGCACTTACATTCCAGTCAAGAGTAAGGACTTGAGAAGAAATGCATACAGAACATCACTGACCTAAAGAGAGATTTGAAAGAGTTACCAGCAACAGGTGCGTAAAGGCAGATGGTTTAGAAACCTAGGAAGTGGAATTCTCGTTAGGCCTAAATTTAGCAGGCAATGGGCTCGGTTACTGAAGGGCGCTAACCTACCATATTGCTGCCTGGGACTTTTGCCTTGGGTCAGAGCGTGGAGGAGAGCTATTCCTCTCTCTGCCAGCAGGTTCTGGAGTCACTAGATAAGGTGATTCCACTGCGGAGGGTGAAAGATAAGCCGTTAAAAGCCACTCCTTGGTTTTCTAGTGATCTGCTCCAGCAGAGACTTCGCTGTAAACAGGCGGAGCGGGTCTGGAGAAGGCACTATCTGGAAGCAGATAAACTGCTCTATAAAAAATCCCTCCAGGACTATAAAGTACAGATTAGGATGGCTAAAGCCAAGTTCCTAGAGGCTACTTTGGCTAAAGCTAGTAACAAGTCCCAAGCTTTATTTAAGCTAGTCAAGAATCTTTCTAATCCAGCCTGCGTGACATCTGCCATCCCGGCCTCTCAGGAACTATGTGATTCCTTAGCCTTGGCGTTTGAGGAAAAAATGAATACCATCTTGAACGGCCTTTCTGCCTCCAATTCGTCTAGCCTCCCCGCCTCTTGCTCCTTAGATTCGGTTAGCAAAGCGACTCAAGAGGTTCTCGAGGAGGAGGCAGCACAGCCTCGGCTGACCTGTTTTCCCGCTCCTTCACTGGAGGACTTCTGCCTACAGGCTAATGGCGTGTCATCCGGCTCCCCGCTAGACCCACTGCCTCATAAGTTCTGGAAAGTGTTTCAGGGGGAACTTTTTCCACCGCTCCATTCCATCTGCTGTCAGTCCCTTGCTACATCCACGGTCCCGGATAGTTGGAAACTGGCAGTGGTTACTCCTCTGCTTAAGAAGGCCACCTTGGACCCCTTGTGCCCGGCCAATTATAGGCCCATTTTGCTGTTGCCTTTCTCTGTAAAAATCTTAGAGAAACTGGTCACTAGGGTCCTGTCTAGCTTTCTCGAATCCAACGATCTCTTGGACGTGGCCCAATTCGGATTATGGCCGGCCCACGGCACGGAGTCTGCCTTGGTGACCGTTTTAGACGACCTGCGTTCACGTGTCGACATGGGAGGAGCGGCATTTTTGGTGCTACTCGACATGTCGGCCGCGTTCGACACGGTTGACCATGCGGTTTTACTTGGCAGGCTCCGGGAGTCCGGGGTGACCGGCCTGGCCCTGGACTGGCTGGCCTCTTACCTCTGCAATAGGCAGCAATCTGTGGCCTTGCCGCCTTTTCGCTCAGTAGTAAGAGATGTAACTCAGGGTGTGCCGCAGGGATCTGCAATCAGTCCGATTCTTTTTAATTTATATCTTCGCCCTCTAATAAGTTTGATTAAGTCATTTGGCATGTCTGTCATCAACTATGCCGATGACACTCAACTTATTTTTTCTTTTGAGGGCAGGGAAGCGGTCTCTCTGGAATCCTTTCACCGCTGCATGAATGTAGTGGCCGACTGGCTACGTCAGAACTCGCTCCAGTTCAACGGAGCAAAGACCGAAGTTCTCCATTGCTCATTGGACCGAATGCCCCGTCCTTTGCCAGATGGATTTTGGCCTGTTTCTACCCTAGGCTCGGTAGCGGCGGCAGAATCTGTCCGCAACTTAGGCGTCCTGCTTGGGCCTAGTCTCCAGCTGGATGCCTTCGTCAATAAAACCACGGCGACCTGCATGTTACTGCTCTGCATGTTGCGGAAAAGTCTTCCGCTACTCCCCCCTTCGGCAAGGACGGAAGCAGTGCGTAGTATCATCCTCAGTAGATTAGACTACTGTAACGCACTGCTTCTGGGGGCTCCTAACACCTTGGTCATGAAGCTGCAGCGGGTGCAGAACATAGCAGCCAAGCTAGCCCTTTCGCGACCACGGTCTGCCTCGTCCTCTCTTGCGCTCTCAGATCTTCATTGGCTTCCGGTTCAAAAACGAATTTGCTTCAAATCCTCTTGTTTGGTTTTTAGAGCCCTGCATGGGCTGGGTCTAGTGATGTTGCAAGATCTATTCTCCTGGTACTCTACTGCTAGACCTTTGAGATCCTCTTCGGCCTTCCTGGTCACAGTTCCCAGGATAAAAAGGGTGAGGATGGGCGGCCGCTCTTTCAGCTTTACGGCCGCCAAACTTTGGAACTCCCTACCTTTGTCTCTAAGGTGCAAGCAGGACCTTCTGTCTTTTAAAAAGGATCTCAAAAGCTACCTCTTCCCGAGAGCAGTGTAGTGTTTTAACATCTGTTGGTAATGTTTATGGTCAAAGCGCCAGGATACCCTTTGGGTGACAGCTGCGCTCTATAAGTATGCTCACATTTCACATTTCAATTCTTGGAAGCATTTTGAAACCCTTAGTGATAATTGTTTTTTGTGGATTATTCTTGTATGTAATCTATAAGGGATTGAAATGTACACAAGTGAAGAAAGGAGTGAAGAGAAAGAGAACAGACATAGAACTAAAGACAGACAGATCAAATACCATGATGCCAGGAATTTTCTGGAGGATTCTAGAAGAAAAATTATGAAAACACCAAGATTGTGATTTTTCCATCAGAGGGGGATGGGTGCAAGACAGATTTGTCCATCCTTTACACATCACAAATGTGTCACAACTTCATAACAGATACTTGACATGAATGTGCAGTTAGCACTTGATTCTTATATTTTCTAACAATATTAAAATAGGTGTTGCAGTTGACATTATCACTAAAGTTCATTTACAGTAGGATTAGTGAATTTACTCAAACTGTGTGTCTGACTGTGTTAAAAGAAAAATTAATAACCCCTCCTTACTTAGTAGATATGTTCTTCCTATAAAGTTAATTGAACTTACATGATGTGCGCTTTAATATATTGATTGACATTTACTGTTTAGATGTTTGTGTAGAAACAAAAACAATCCTCACATAATGAAATCTGATTGTATGTTAAAACGAATTCGGTTTGTGTAATGTGTGCATTAATTTGTCATATATGTGATTTAAATGTTCTTAGCCAGACTTACAAATGATTATTCAAAGAATGTACTGTATGCTTAATGTAACCTGAACTTAATGCATTGCTCATTCATATTTGTTGGTGTTTAATTATGCACACGGATATTATTTTAAGTTGATAATTTGGACCTATAATTCTTCATGCTTTGTAAATGGGGGTTTTCATTTTTTGATAACATGATATTTCTTGCAGGTATTCACATGCATTTATACTCTTAGAATAGATACATTACTGTACTAGAGATAGAGAAAGAGCCTGTGAAGAAGCCCTTGACAAAAGAATATGGAGAGCCAGAGTGTTAACTGAAAGGCCTATTCAGAAATGTTTCAACCTGATATGTTCATAAGAAAACGATTTTGTTCCTTTGTTTGTTGTGGGACATTTGTGATTCATGGCAGTGTACAACATGATAAGTGAAGAAAGACAATATAGCCCCAATGATGAATGCAAAGGGGTGTTGCTCAAGAAGATTTTCGAGTGTTATAACTTAGTGTGCACACCGTTGGAGATTCATGCTTTCAGATTACTTTCATATGCCCTCAGATGTTTTAAGACTCCTTTCAGATGGTTTAAGACTCCTTTCAAAAGCCCTCAGATGCTTTCAGACTCCTTTCAGATGTACTCAGATGCTTTTCAGATTATTTCCCAATACCTTGCAGATCCTTTCGAAAACTTTCCCCTGAATGCTTACACCACTATTCCTTTGGATTGGGGAGGTTTAGACCTCTACGCTTTCCTTAATTTTCTGCTGAGTGTGGCTTAGGATAACACTTATCTGGATGACCTAAAAAGATTCTTGACTAAGCTTGTGAAATGTGGACACCCTCCCTACTTATTTTCCTAATGTTTTGTTCTTATTTCCTTTATGGAAATGCTTGATTTCTGAGATTCTTTAGATTTTTAGAACCACCCTTTTAGCTGGAACTCTACTTTAGGTGATTTACATTTATCCATAAATAGACAATAAAACATACGACTCTCCTTTAAGCATCAAATACTCCTTTTGATCTTTTGTATTGCTGTGACTGTTTTGCTTGTTTGCCCAATATTGGTCCACCTCAATTTCTTCCAGAGGATGGGCCTGCTTGTTGCTATTGTGTACTTTTATAACATGGAGTTAATAGTAATGTATCTTAACTTGATTCTAAATTTGTAATAAACCTTCTTAACCTTAGCTACTGATTCCTGGTCCTCCTTATGTAGCCAAATGGTTTGCACTGTAAATTGATATTGGTTGATACAAACTAACTCTCCTCACCCCTCAGTGCGGATAAGCAAAGATTCAACCAGTGAAGATAAATGGTAAGCGAGTGGGCCCAGAAAATGCTCGAACAACATTAATTACTAATTTCAGTCACACACGATATTGCTACATACAGCGGCTACTGAGGTTAATGCAGAACCCTAAAATGGCTTGCCTGGATGAACTTACATTTTTTTAATACAGCATCAATTCAAATATCATAAGTCATTTTAGCATGGGAACAGTCAACCTCCAAATTTCAAATTTGACATTTACATACCTTTACATACCTTTCTTTTATTTACCATTACATTGCTCTACTTAGCTCACTGAAGTTCATCAAATGTCACCAGTGCCATCAGACCAAATTGAAAAATAGAACATTGAAATTTTAGGACAACAAACTGTTTTGTGGGAACAGACCTCTATTAAACACAAACTTTGGAAAATATTTGTGGACAAAGCCATGACGAGGTACGCAAAACTTTTTCTAAATTCCTACAATACTGAGTGTGGTATTTACAATTGACAAAATTGCCCTCCTGAGTGGCCCAGTATTTTTGTGCATAAAACAGTAGTTGTAAATACTAATACCGAAGATGACGTGTTTCCTCTGTGTCGTGTCATTTGGAGTTTGTGCACTGGAATACTGAAGGATATCCCCTTTTTTACACATTTCCTATGCAAATTTCACAGGGTTTCTCCTAGTGAAATGTGTAGGTCTCTGGAAATTGTCGGCATGAAGTCATTGTTTGTATAGTCAGCAGCGCTTAACAGAGAAAATGCATAAAAAATGAAACCGTCAGCGAGAGCCCATATGCGTTTGAAGTCTGGTAATGGTATAGAGCAGTATTTGATTCAGATTCGGAGTAGTCATGCTAGATTTCATCTATCTCGGTTTCGTTTTAATCAAATTCATTATTTACTGGCCTCTCCTGTGGGCTGGGTGCATTTGGATTTGAGGGTGCCCTGCGGCTGTGGCAATTGGTCTCCACAGGACACCCTACACTTCTGCTTTGTAATTATTATAGCTGGCCAAGAAAGAGGTTCTTACTGCCATTGTGGAGGTCCCTTGATTTTAATCAAGCCCGTCCCGCCCTAATGTATCTCCAGTTGCTCCCCAATGAATTTGTTTTATCTGCTGTGATGTGTTTTTTGGTGGCTGCTCATGCGTCTAGACGCTCACGGCCAGACTGAAGATGTTGAGCTCCTAAACCATTGATTGGCATTAATTCTGTTTTTTGTTTTTATGTTTCATTCTATTGAAATTTGTATAATACTTATAGCTGTTTTCATATTAGTTGCTGTCACGTGATGGACTGAATAAAGATTTCATGAATGAAAATGTGTATGTGGAAAATTCTCTGTTATGTTGTGATTTGTAGATGCTGTAATGCTGACTTAAGTTCGAAAGCCACAATTTGCATCCATTTTGAATAACCAGGTCTATCATACAGAGGGACAAAGTACTGCACACTAAGGGGCAGATTAGGATACCGTTTTTTACGTATCCTCCGGGCTGGCGGAAGCCACCGCCGGCCCGGAGGATACGGAAAAACCGCAGCGGACCCACCAAAGACCCACCGCCACATTAGGATGGCTGGTGGGTCCAGGTTTACGTCCGCAGCTTTTCCGCCGCGGTTGGCTTACAACCGCGGCGGAAAAGCTCTAATATGGTGACGGTGTCTCTCAGACACCGCCAGCCATATTAGGATGCCCAAAAAGAAATGCTTTTCCACGGCGGGTTTTCTGCCGTGGAAAAGCATACGGAGCTTCACTGCGGGGGCCCGTTGCGGGCCCCCTGGGTGAAGGGGGGGTGGGGGGTGCACATGGGGGGTACCTATGGTACCCCCCTGCATTTGCATGCAGTAATCGGCAGGCACCGCGCGGTGCCTGCCGCTTTCTGCATACAAATGCAATGTATGCATTTTTAACATTGCGGCGGGTGCAGCTTGAAGCTGTTAAAAATAGAGGATGTGACCGCTAGGGTGGCGGTCACATCCTAATTGGACAAGAGGGAACTCCGCAGGACATGCGGAGGTTCCCTCCTCCTCGATGGTCGCGGACGGACTCAAGTCCGTCCGCGATCATAATGAGCCCCTAAATGTGGCACCAACTAAATTTGTTGGTCTTACTCTGCCGGAGAGCCGGCAATGTACACTAAAATGTGCGCGTCAGGCATTACACACATCATCCATGGCCTCCTCTGTATGCACACGAACAACCCCATTGCTAAAAGCACACTCAGGAAAGTGGGTGATCTAATTTGATTGAAACACCCTAAAAAGGGAAGTAGCCGTGTTTCAATGTTTTTTGGACCCAATTCTTTCTTTAGGATTAGAAGGAATGTGGTTAAGTTGGATGTAAGACAATGTGGCATATGAATCTGTTGGAAAAAAAGGAGAAATGCGGCGGTCCCCACTTCCCAGGTGATTCTCCAAGGAGGGTGTCTGATGAGAAAGCGGCTTAGCAGGAGTCGTCGTCGATTGAAGTATTTTGCTGTAAAAATGTGCATGTCAGTAAATAATTTTCCTGTAACTGCGTTCACTTTGTTTCACCCTCTGCTCTAGCCAGTCTAAGCGTTGGCAGTGTTTGTTTCTAATGAATTGAATATCTTATTCTTTCATCTGCATTTCTAATATTTTCACTTATTCACAATCACGAACGTTACATAATATATATATACACATAAGGGGTATATCCACAAGTATCATGGCGCTTGCACGGTTCCTATACACAACTGCAAAGACACAAGGTCATCTTTTCATGAGTGTTTAATTTGCATAACATCTTTTATATTTTTTCTTTTTATGTACAACAAGCAACATGCAGTTAAGTTCACGGCTGGGGCGCAGGGGGCAGAGGAGGGTTGAGAGTGGAGGCATTCAGATCAAACCAGTGTCACTCGTTGGCCACGCTGCGGGGGGCGAGACACCCACCCCCTGGCACGTGGAACTGGGAATCTTGACATTTCTTGACAACCTTGTCTCTAGCGGCTGATACTGCCGCCATGACACATTCCGTCAAAGGTCAGGCAGTGCCTGGAGCGCTGTCTGTACCCCGGCATTCCAGGAAATCGCATTTCTCCGTTATTCTGTCTACATCTACTATACAAGAGTGGGAGCGAGTTGAGGGTGTCCATGGCTCACCCCGGCCATGGTGCGGCAGTTATGTGGCAAACCATTTCACTTTTCGGGGGTTTGCTTGTGCTTTGGTGTCACTGTGAAAATCTGCACACTGACCTCCAGGGGAGCAAGGAATGGGCGATCAGTGGCATGAATTGTGCTTGAAGTACCTATTGGCAGGGCGCCTACACAATCTGAGAAGTCCCCTGCAGTGTGATTTTTTTTGTGCTGTGGTATTGTGCCCCCCTTCCTTTTGGTGAAGCCTTCCACAATATGCACTGCACATTGACATAACCTACTATGCTCAGCATCTCTTCTGCTTCTCACTCTGAACTATGACGAGGATGTGGGTAACAGGGCCTACAATTAAATATACTACCCTTGCGCCAACACCTGTGTGTGTTGGGATACGATTCTTAACTAAAAATACGTATAATATTCTGGTCTGACCCTCCATGTGTTTCCTAACTTGTCCACGTCACACGTACATCACACCCCACCTAAGCACTAGCTAGCTCAATTGACATAGGTGCTCATGCAGGCAAAGAAAGAAGCCCATCTCTAAATTAGGTCGCAAAATCACAGCCGTGACGTGAGGCGCAGCGGGCCCCCTTTTAGTTTTCTCTATGTTAGCCTAATTGTACACATTATAGGCCGCATTTGCATTTGCACATGTTACGATATAAACATACTTGCCACACTGGACTTTCACACGGATCCTGCAATATAGTTTCACTTTCTGTTCTTTTCCTGGGATTTATTCTGAACATCCTAGACAAGGTCAGACAACAATGCTCGTTCTTCTCTCTGGTCAGACAATAGCTCCTAGTCATAACATGAGAGTGCAGCTGCTGTTTATGAGCACACATGTCTTGTCATAAAGCTGAGTACAAGAGAGTGGGAACACACATGGAGCCAGAGTTCTGAGACAAGACCATTGTGGCAGTTGAGATTAAGAACTTACATCTGTGTATGCTAAGGTACGGGGTCCGCTACTAATCCCAGAGATCTTTTGATATATAATAATTTAGCTCCAGTAGACAAGGGGGGTTAGGCTAATCTGTCTCATACCATTATAGGGCTTTTATAGTATATTGTTCAATAGCCATGCTAACGGTGTTTTTGATATGCATTTACTTTCTGATTGTGGCACGAATACTGCATTTTTGGACAGAATAGTTTGAATAGATATTCTAAACCTCCTTCTTGTCTTTTATTAATTTTATTGTTGATGAGTACTAGTGAGAGAACAACAGGGTGTATCCTGTTTTCGCGATCCCTCAGAGGGTCGAGAGTGTTGTGTTGGGAAAGTGGAAGAGAAACCATGCGTCCTTTAGTACCTCAAATGACATCATTTGGTTGACTGTGTGTCCCTTCTTAGGCCATCAACAGCCTTCTATATGCTACCGAGGGGCCAACAAGGAGCAGAAGAATAACTACCCCTAGGGCAACAATGTGATGATGGGTAAGTGTAACAGCTACCCTTGTCTCAAGCTGCAGCCATATGATTTTGTATGTTAGCATGTCCGAGAGTGGCCTTTGTTCTTCCTTCTATAGGATAACATTATCCTGGTGCAGAGCATAGGATAAAACACATGAATAACTCTTAACATTGATAAGTCTTACTTCGAATACATTGAGTACTTTCCTTCTATGTTATACCCTGGGAGGTAAATGCCACGGCAACATACATAGCTTATATTTGTCAATCTGTGGGTTCTAGGGGAGAAGCTCTCCTCGTTTACTTAGTTATATGGTCAGATTGTGCAAGGCCTACTGTGAAAACACATAGTCCTAAACTTCCAGTACTGTAGATTCTCAAAAGCGCTTTTGATCTGAATGCACACCACCTCATCGCTTGAATACCATTTCAAGGTGTACAACTGTGCTCTAAATAACCAGGGAACATTGGCTGTGTCGCGGCAGGTATAGGCTCACACAGGAAAAGAGTTATTGAGGCTGAAACCCTGCACAGAGCCGTAGACGTCGAGCAAACGTGAAAGAACAAAACAAAATTGACTGAAAGTCATTTAAAAAAAAGTACTTTGGGCGCAAATGTGACCTGTTGAGGTGGATTCGTCCTTACACAGCTCACAGATGTCCTGCATGGCTTCCTTTCTTTCACTGCTGAGAACGATGCTGCTGCTTCTCCAAACCTGGCATTTATCAGTGAAACATGGACTCCTTCCCCCAGCCCCATCAGTGAATGCACCTCATTCCCCCACGCCCCACAATGTAAACAATGGCTCAATAACACAGGATCACAGAGATCAGGCACAGGGAAAACCACAAACACGTACATTAGCATCAAAACCTAAATTCACAGTGATTCCAAAATGGAAGAACAGAAAGGTGCCAGGCCCGAGGAAGACCGCCATGCTGGATAGGACCTGTAACCAGTGAGGATTCTGAATGGGAAGGCCTGGAGCCGCTGGGGATTCTGGGAGTCGAGGGGAGAGAGCCAGCGGGCATACTAGGAGAGGGTGGACCCAGAGAGGAATCTGGGAACCTGGAGTTGGAGGTGAAATTGTGGGCTCAGTGCCTGCGGGGATTCGTCAAGTAAGTGTGGCGTGGAGTCAAATGGGATTCTGCAAGCCTCCTGTCGTCCGCTGGGATTCTGGATTGAAGCTCAAAGCTGAAGGGACCTTTGGAACCTGCAGCATGAAAGGATCCATGGAAAGAATAGCTTAAATCCAGAGGAGATTCCTAGAAGTAGGCATTGAGCCAAAGAAAAACCTGAGAGTGGAATCTGGAGCTAGAGCTAGGGAGTCTGGAACCACTGGTCTGGTGCCTAGTGACAGATGGGATTTTCAAAAAGGAAAATGGTTAATGATATCGCGGAGAGAGGATGAAATCAGAAGGGAGCCTGGATCCAGTGAAGAATTTGGTAAGGTTGACTGGAAACAGATGTTGTTCTGGGAAGTGAGGCTTGAACAAGGGTGGATTTTGAGAGCGGGGAATGGAGAGAAATTCTTGGATGGGAGGTTGGAGTCTGAGGATTCTGCTAGGAAGGTGTGAAAATTGAGGGGAATTTGAAGGGGTTGGTGGCTTTGAGCCAGATGGGACTCTGAGAAAGTGGCCTGTAACCAGAGGGTGCTCTGAGGTCTAGGTAGTGGGATGCTCAAGATGTAATTCTGGAACGAATACATAAAGAAAGAAAACATTCTATGGGAATCCACTGGAACCATAAAGATTTACCAGAGAGAGTCTAGTACAAGAGAGGGTTGCGGAAGTGACCATATGAACATGTAGTTCCTCAGAGGTAGCTAATCCTTGTAAGGATGGTGTTGTGTTTTGTGAATGAGGGAAATAACACCAGCGAGATTCTATCAAGATGGTTCAGAGACAAACTCAACCAGAAAGAAGCACAAATGATATTACTACCCGGTACCTTGAAGAAGAGATCAAATGTTTATGCACCTGGAACCATAAGGGGTTACATAATGAGAATGGCTGTAGAGTAACGGCTAACAAGGAAACTGCGATGACACAGAGGTAGAGACCGCAAGTCTAGTATCAGGAACACCACTTGTTCCAAAACTTGAGCAAACACTAAACAGTCTAGAAAATAAAGCACTGTGTACCCCTGTGGACACTCTATAATCGTAGACAAATGATAGAACTTAAGACCGGTCTACATCATAAGCCATCTAGCGACATTTCAAGCACTCACAATACATGTATTGGCATGGCAACGCTGGCACTGACAAGTTCAAATTGTGGGTGTAGGAACGTGTTCCCAGAAAACGCATACTAACAGTAAATCTTAAAAAAGCTGAAGAACCTGCAAGACCACAAACAGTATCAGATATTATGAAGAAGGCAGAAGCTGAGGATTACATTCAAATTTATGATTTTAGTTACAGTGTGAGATTTGTGGCATCAAAAGCTACCATGACAGAGTCGAGTGTGGATATAAGGTAAATCGAAAACAACACATGGCTTAAGAATTCTTTTGGGCTAAAATAAGAATGTTAATATGGTACAATGCATAAGCATTTTGAGTCCCCAGAAGAAGTTGTGACTGATGGCATAAAGTCTATTAAAAGATATTGAAATCATTTTGGACTGGGCAAACATAATGTCAAATCTCTTTTCACACACACAGTGGAAATGTAGCCATAGAATGAGAATGGGAGGGCAATATGTCTAGAATGAGACATAGGGTTTAGTACAGGAATCTGGAACTAAGTATATTACATAATATCGGGAGACCGAGGTAGCCAACGACCATTGGGGGAGTCTAGAATCAGAAACGGAGACCAAATATAAAATAGAGAACCCAGGAGTAGAGACAGATTAATTGCGGAAGCCTCGAACCTCAACAAGGAACCAGGTTTTATTTATAGTTTAAAAAGAGAGACTGAATCAGATAAAATATATCATCTAGTATCAGAAAGAATCAGGCACCAGGAATAGTAGAAAGTCTCTAGAACCAGAGTTAGAGGCATGGCCTACTGCAGACACTCTAGCGCAGACCGAGCCACCGCGAGTAATATAAACAGTCTAGAATCAGGGTGAGGGACCTGCTGAATACAATAAATCTAGAATAAAAGTCAGTGATGCAATATAATACATATAATGCAGAACCAGACTGAAACAAGTGTGATGTAACTCTTAGACACATGGGGATAGAATGAAGTGTAATATAAACGGTGTATACACAAATTGGAGGGAATCAGAAACCATTTGTATCAGAGTTTCTAGATCCAGAAACAGTCAGAGCCATTATCTAGAATCAGGAGCAGGACAGGATGCAGCGGTAAAGACCAGGCCCATAAAGAACATGTAGAACCTGGAGTAATACATAATCTAAAGCTAGGAAACTCATGACCTTGCAATAATCCAGAATTTCTAGAAAAGAGACTAGCTTTGATATGTATGGCCTACAGTCAGGAACCATGCAAGAAATTAGGGATAACATTATCTGGATCCAGTGGATAACCAATCAGGTAAAAGGGCGTGTACGGTACAGAAAGCAAGGGCTTCAGCATGTCTGTATAAAACAGGGTGACCAAAATAGAATGCCTAGAATCAAATAAGTAACCTAAGGAAGGCTTGGGTCCTAAGCTAACCGGAATAGACCACTAATAATTATATACTTGAAAGTATCCAGTAGCTACTATTTAAAGTTTGATCAAGAAAAGAGTCAATGGAATAAATTCATAGGCTCTTGCGATTTATTTCACAATTTTTCTAGGTTATTCCGTAAATGCAACAACATTCAATACATGCCAAACATTAAGGACAACACAAACTGATGACATTTTTCAACATAGGAAATACAAAAACAATAAACAAATATGAAACAGTATCTGCAGATGTGTATAATACATTGATAAGTTTCATGTAATCAAAGGACAATTACCAAAACACAAAAAGGGTACATAAAGCACCAGTCCATATATCAAAAACAGGATGGAGGTAATGAATTAAGCCTTCTCCTGGGGTTTGCTTTTCCCAGGCGCTGTTGTCAATGCGTTTCTAACCCCGTCAGCAGTCAGGGGTGTTTGTCAGGACTTGGACGTGCTCTGTTCCTGTTAATTACAAACACACCAAGATGCCCGTAAAAAGAGAGCTTCAACTGAATTGATGCACCAACCTGCACAACTGAAAATAGCCATTTATGCAGGCACCACCGTCAACTCCAGTGCCAGAAATTTTCGAATTAGTAGGAACATCTTCATTTCCACAACATAAGAACACACCACGTTCAAGTCCTGACGAAAACCCGACTGCTGACGGGGTTAGAAACGCATTGACAACAGCGTCTGGGAAAAGAAAACCCTATTGGCTTAGGGGAAGGCTTAATTCATTCCCTCCATAAGCCACTATCTACCAAATTCATGGGATACCCAGAGCTGTGCATATAGGCAGGAGTATGAATAGTGGTAGTAAGCTGCGACTTGCTACTCCCCCTTGATTGCTGTTTGTGATTTATGGACTGATGCTTTATGTACCCTTTTTGTGTTTTTTTAATTGTCCTTTGATTACAAACAGGTTATCAATGTATTAAACACATTTGCAGATACTGTTTCATATTTGTTAATTGTTTTTGTATTTTCTATGTTGAAAATGTCATCAGTTTGTGTTGTCATTAATGTTTGACATGAATTGAATGTTGCTGCATTTACGGAATAACCTAGAAAAATTGTGAAATAAATCACAAGAGCCTATGAATTTATTCCATTGGCTC
Source organism: Lissotriton helveticus (assembly GCF_964261635.1). Taxonomy (NCBI): domain Eukaryota; kingdom Metazoa; phylum Chordata; class Amphibia; order Caudata; family Salamandridae; genus Lissotriton; species Lissotriton helveticus. The sequence continues at coordinate 649,278,715 of NC_136070.1, forward strand.
TTTTCTTGATTAAACTTTAAATAGTAGCTGCTGGATACTTTCAAGTATATAATTAGAATCAAATAAGGACATCAAAGCAGATAACCCAATGTCTGAAGGTCAAGACACAGCTAAAACCAGGAGGCAGTAAGAACAAAGTACAATGCAGAATCCAGAATGTGAGTCAACAAGCGAGTCGGAAACAGGATTATAATAGTAATTAATTGGCACAAACAAGAGAGCCAGAAAACTGCTACAAAACAACATTTCTGCAGTGGGAAGATTGCTAGTTGAAGAATGTATAACAGTGTTAGGACCACCAGGAACCAGGTCTATTGTTCTGAACCAATGAGAGGTGGGGACTGCTACGGTTGATGTAGTAGAGCTGGGTTCATAGGAGATGATTTGAAAAAGAGAAGTAGGATGAGGTGTTCTATACTATGTCTGTGCATTTGTAGACGAAACAGGAGGTATTACAAAACAGGTAACTTAGCACCTAAAAATTGAGACCCTCCCGGGTGAGCAGAGCACTTTAAAAGGCCCTGATTGATTGATTGATTGAAAATCAGGAAGAGAGTGGCATTGTTTGTGATAGAGGCTGGCAAGCCCGAGTCAGATAAGAAAGGAACTGGTGAATCTGATGTCCATAAATAAAGACTGCCCAGAAAAGTTGTCTAGAGCTTGCAAGAGAGTCATGAACTGTGCTTGGAAGAAGAGAAGGGGTTGCATATCCCGAATATCTAACCTGGCACACCACAGGGAGTCATCTGGCAGAACAACTACAGGCGTTGTGGATTGTGCCATCCTGGGAAAAGGCTCCAGAAACTGTAAGGGTTTGAGAGGACAGAACTAGGTGTTGGAGCAAGCCGGGTCTTGGGAGGAGGTAAGGGGTACTTTGTAGAGTTTCTCTATCGGGCAGGGGCCAATTGGTGGAAATAGGCTCAGAGGATATTCGGCTTATCTAAGAAACACTTAGCAAGTGATACCTGGGAGTATCCCAGTTACTGTAAGATCCTCTCACCCAGACCACTTCCATGGGCTACAATGGAGACCCCCCCAGGCCATCACCCTTCCAGATGCTCCTGCTCAGGTTTCTCCATTTGTCTGTGCAGAGATGATGTTTACCTCGAATTCTGCCCCACTGTCATGCAGAGGGGAATTCTATGGTGGCCAACAACGAACAAGCGCTGTGCCTTGGAAGGATCTTTGTCACCACTTACATGTCCACACCAGCCTTGTGAAAGAAGTGGGCTCTGGTGCCCTATCCCCACCTCAGAAAGTCTCTCCCCTTGGGATGCATTGTGCTGTGGGCACTTGACTCTTGGTAGCCCATTTAGGAAGTCCTTGTTGAGAGACAGCTGCCATATCTGAGTTCTGAAGTCAACAAGACGAACAACAACTTACGACACTGGACGACTCTGTGGTCTTTGGAACAACATCAACGATATTTCAGCACCCATTTGTTTTCTGAGTGTAGAGCTGTGAAGCTCCACTGTTTCCAACCACAGAGGCATCTCTGGAAGCACAGGTGTCAGCTCGGGGCTTGGAGTCAAGTTCATGTGTTGTTCCAACATTGTCATAGTTATTTCCCTCATTCTTTCCCTCTCCATTTCATGTTCCACTTCCATTTCATTATTATTTTTCAGTATATTTTCTCTTATTTTAAATCAGTTTGTACTTTGTGTTTACAGATTAATACATTCTTCCTCGTTTAGTTCGTTTTCCTTTTTTCTTTTTCTATTTTCATTCTTTTTTTGTCTCTTTTGTTCTTTCATTCTTTTTTTTCTTCCTTTGTCTATCTAGATGAATGTAGAATGTATCCCCTCATTCAGATGCTGCTTTTACCAATAACAGACTTAAGTCTCTTATTACAGTTCATGATAGGCACATAACCCCCTAGCCCCACATAAAAAATACCCACAAAACACAAACGGACATGACACATATGCACATACTCTTTGACCCATAAATAAAATCTTCCCCCAATCCCTCCCTGCTTTCCCCCTATATAATATGTGCTATCAGTCTCCTTCCATCAAGTTGCCTTGGGATGGGTGGTAACTGGGTAGGTGTGGCCCAATCTGAGGACACCTGGTAGCCTGACAGGTTCTAGATCACTCACCCTCGTCAAAGTCTGGAATATGCTGCATATTATAGTTTGGACTTCACCCTTTGGGTTACTTCAGGTTTGTTCCTTGACAATTCCACATGTTTCCCTTACTCCTCAGAAAGCTGGAGGAGTAGGGAGGATGACAGATATCAAGGTCCTGCTTATGGGCCTACCGCGTCTGAGTCTTTGGTCTTCATGCCCCTTCAGCTGTGGCCTTTAGAATCCCTTGACTTGGCAGTAGGCCTCCAAGGATGCTAGCAGGATGTAGGTTAACCAGACAAGGAGAAAGAAGACCATGGTGAGGGCCTTGGCAGTCCTTGGGCCCCCAAGCTCGCCCCCGATGGATGGGCGCCGACGGTACATTAGCACTCCAATGCTAACGAAGGCGAAGATGGTAAAGAGGGTCACAGAGAAGGCAAGGGTACCTGGCTTTACTAGGAAAGGCTTGCCCTTGCTGGCCCAGTACACTGCAGCGATGGTCCAGGCCACACCAATGCCCAGGAAGACATTCACTGCGTTGCTGCCGGTCACATTGCCGATGGATGCATCTGCGTATTGGTCTTGGACGGCTGCCACTTTGCTGGCAAATGTATCTAGAAGAGAAAAGTGTAGGGTTGAGTTGAGAATTTAAAAAGTTTAATACATGTTTATATTCCCATTGACAACTTTTGAAAATGTTTGCTTGCATCTACATGATTGACGAGCAAGGCCACATCTGGAGGTATTAATTTCTCCTTGGGGCATATTAGCAAGAACCTTGTTAAAATTATTGCCGTTTTAGCGGCAGGAAACAGCCGCTAAAACGGCGATAATGGGCTTGCTAATATGCGTTATAGAATTCCAATAGAAGCCCAGGTTAGATGTCCTGCACATCTAACATGAGCTTCTATTGGAATTCTATAACGCATATTAGCAAGCCCATTATCGCCGTTTTAGCGGCAGTTTCCTGTCGCTTAAACGGCCATAATGTTAACGAGGTTCTTGCTAATATGCCCCCTTGTTTTTTGGTTTTTCTGTGTGTGCTGCATTCTGCAGCACACACAGAAAGAGCAAATCACCATTATTGATTGTTTATGTGCAAGAAGGTATCCCTTACTGCACATAAACAATCGCCCCTGCAGCGCAGGCACCCTTACAACATGGGGGCACGGTGCTTGCGCTGCCATGATCTGCCACGAGCACTTTTGAAAATATACAGTGAGTCTCTCCTTTCTTTGCTACCTTGTAATGTCTCGTACATACCCGTATATCTGTCTTTTTACTAAATCCGGTTGAGACATTGGGGCATATTATCAAGGGGGTTTATCTCTGCTTTTTTGGCTTTAAAAGCCAAGAAAGCGGAGATAAAATTATCTCCCCATTACCTAGCTGTCGCTAACACCAGTTAGCGACAGCTAGTAGGAGATAGCGACCATCTTGGGCCCCGCTTTGCATGTCAGTGAAATTTATCACTAATGACATGCAAAGTGGGCGTGCCAAGATGTTAGCGACTGGAAACAGTCGCTAACATCGCTATCTCCTATTACCAACTTTTGGAGATATTCGCGCTAAGCGCAAATATCTCCAAAAGCTAACACCTGCCCCTGAGCAGTTCTTAGCCATGTTATCCAATGGTAGGTGGATAACATGGCTAAGAGCATTAGCTCGGTAATGCATGAATATCGCTGACTTTTCAGCGATATTCATGCATTACGGCCGGTTTTTATCGCTTAGGAGATAAACCTTGATAATAGCAAGGTTCCTAAGCGATAAAAATCGCCGCAGCTCGGCGATAAAAATATTGCCGCTAAGCCAACACAGCGATAGCTTTTCAAGTGCCAGCACTAGGGGAAACACAGGGGCTGCACTATATTTTTGTAAATACGGAGCATCCCTGCATTTTGAAAATGTCAGAGGGCGGCGTTGCCAAATTTTGCATAGCAGCGCGATCCGCCGTTTTTCTCGTACATGTGTCCCATTGTGTCATTTCCCCAAAACACCCCTGCTTTGATTTGATAGCGGCATTGTCATCTCAGTTTTTATCCTCAAAGCAACTCCTACCAAGGAGCTGCTTCAAAAACAAGAGGCTGGAAGGCAGGCTTTGAACTCTACTGAACTTGCTATGATAAAAATTTGACAGAGCAAGACAATTCCAGTTCACCACTTGACATGGTGAGTAAGACATGTTACGGTCGATTGACCCAATCTGGTCAGAGGTATGCCATTCTTTGGTAGAATCCTTTTCATGCCCATGGTCTTGTCCTTTTAAATGTCTAGGGCCTCATTTATGAGGCTGTGCGTCACTTTTACGCCGCCAGTGCGTCACTTTTTGTGACGCACCAGCAGCGTAAAAAATGTGCCTTGTTGCACCATATTTACAAAGTGACGCATCTAGGTAGATGCGTCACTTTGTAAACCCCTGCACTACATTATACCTACGCAAGGTATAATGTATGCAGGTGGGGTGTTCTGATGCAAGACAGGGTCATAGAAGTGACGCAGTGAAATCTATAAGATTTCACTGGCCACTTCTAGGACACAAATGCGTCAATTTCTTACGCCTGCCTCACAGCAGGCGTAAGACTGACGCAAGCCCTTTCACATGGGGCTTGCCCCATGTGAAAGGACACATTGCTGGAGTTGCGTCAGTTTTGTGACACACTCCAGCAATGCGTCACTTTTGCGCTGTACAGATACGTCAGAAATACTGACGTATCTGTAACTCCTTGCGCCATGATGCAGCATACTGTAAATATGACGCATCATTGGTCTCGCAAAGAGGGCGCAGTGAAAAGTGACGCATCACTGTTTTCACGCAGCGATGCGTCACTTTTCATAAATGAGGCCCCTAGTGTCATCAAGTCTCGCAGAAAATTATAAAGCGCTGTCAGTGTAGCCCAGCAGAGCTGCAAGCACATACCTACGGGATACAAATTCTAGTTACTTTCCGAATAATAGTCAGATTTCTATTAGATTTATCCCAGAAACGATGAGACAGAAAATAGCAAGCGCAAAAATATCTTAAAATTCTCTCCGACCAGACATATTTCTATGTTCTAAAATGTGGTGCCTGGTAACAAGCAGATGAACTTGTGAATGCATAGAAATTTTTCCCCCAACACCGAAAAAGTTGTAAAGAATTTTTGGGTCTTAAAAGTAGTAAAGGTGGATATGTCTCGACTACTCACTGAAATACATTTTGGGAAAAAGGAGAATACATCAAAAAAAAATTACAGCCCTCAAATGTTAAATGACGTGATTTCGTGCAGAGGGGCACAGGGATATTTAATGTTGTCATCTAGTTTAAAAATCCATATGTTCCAGGTTTTGATAAATGCTATTGTACTAACCAAAAATAATATCCCCGTAGTTAAGTACAATTAGTATCCTGATATCCTGAAAGCAATCTCAATGTAGAGAAGTTAGAGATAGGTCGGTACTTATTTTACATACCAAATACATCTGAAAATGCATTCCTGAAGTCCAGTATTTATGCCTTTCTGGCACTTGTGGGATAATTGGCAAATTATAAGGAGACATATGGTCATTTTAATGTGTTTGGCAACTCTCCATGTATTTGTATTGATTTCAGGGACACTTGAGGGCAAAATTAGCATCAGGGATGTTGATGAATGTGCAGAAAAAAATGCTTTGAGCTTGAAGACACTTGTGTTGGCTTTCTCAGCAGCTGTTTTACAATTTATGGCAATGTTAATCATTTGCAGTGGCGCAAAGCTGGCACAAAGCAAAGTTGCTTGATCTGCTCCTTTGCATACAATTGTCACGCAGGCCCCAATGTGCATTGTCAACCACTGTGACTGCAGTGGCTCACAAACATGCCCTGGGGCATGCTGCTAAGAATTAGTGAATATGGATGTGGCCCATGCTCGTGGCTTGTGGGAGGACTCACGCCTACCTTAAAACCAACAAACATAAATGCAGGTAAAGCCATGTGATATCATCAATTTCTTGGGTCAATTAAGCAAGTAGTGCTACTACCCCTGTGAGTCAAAGCGCTGTGAAATGTTAAAATGCCAGTAATTATGAGTAGGGCTCCCGGTTTTATGGCATTTATATTTTTGTCATCTCTGTCTGTATATATCCATATTTATTTTTTGCTAATTTTACCTGCATTTATCTATATATATATATATATATATATATATTTTTTTTTTTAAATGAAGCTGAAATGTTTATATTCCTGCATTTATTCAACTTGTTAATGTAAACTCGTGCCTGATTGGCTGACCGGTTTCCATGATATATACACACTCACATGATAAAATATGCACTTATAAGAAAACATGCACATTTTAGTATCAAGGTTGTGCAAATCTACTGCTGTTTTAAGGCTCTTAACTAAAATTCCTTAATTTTTGTAATCCCTTTGCCTGTCATTCCGCACAGATTTGGCCTGGCAGTCATGATTGACGGCATTTAGAATCCCCCCCAAAACAGCCCAATTTCCGTTTTTATACACATTTAAAAATAAATACTGACAGGACAATAAATGGTTTTCTGTCTGTATTTATTTGTAAAAATCAGTAAAAACGGAAAACAGGGAGCCTTAATTATGAGGAAGGGCCACAAGTATACTTTGAATTTAGGCTAGTGCCAGCAACAGACAGCCCTTTATCTTGAAGACACCACTACCCTCCCTCAATTTCAAACTTGAGTAGAACACCCTCCACCAGCACTATTATGTGTAGAAAGGAAGCATTTTTTATCAAATGAACAACCTATGGCCACCCTTGTGATCTGTCAATAAATGTTGTTATTCTTAATTAACAGTGACACGCCAGAGAAGCCCAGCAACTCTCGCCTTTTTTGATTTAATCACCTTAAATATTTAAAGAGAGGGAAGTTCACAAAGCAAGAGTGCAGACCCACCCTGAGAGACAAACATGAACACAGCACATAAGAGTTGACAGAATGTGGGTTGAGAACAATAACTGTTCTTCTTGTTTATAGTTTGTTAGGAAGGGTTTGGGAAGCAAAATTGCTTCTGGTACTGAAACCTATTGTGATGGGTGTAAAAACGTACATTGGTAAAGGATAGCTTTGGCACCTGCAATGTAAGTGGGCGTACCTATTTATCATAAATCGCTGTTTTTTCTTCTCTTTCTTTCTTTTATTTCATGTGATGAATGTTCATAAAATTTCTCTAGCCGACACGTGTTTCGTCTGAACTGGTGTTTATCCACAGACTTCTTCAAGGCTTTTTTTTCATCCAATTCGACCTGTAAAGTTTAGGGTGCTGAACGCCAGAGAGACTTTTTGTTGGAGACGAGAAATCGTCACAGGAGGAAAATACCCGAGTGATATAGAACGGAGAAAATAGACTGACACTACCATTTTTATTAACGGGCTGGAAGAACGCGGAAAATTGACTTATTGGATATATCAACCCCTAAAAACATTGCAGTAGGGGTGACAAGAAAGAAACTTTACAGGTCGAATTGGATGAAAAAAAAGCCTTGAAGAAGTCTGTGGATAAACACCAGTTCAGACGAAACACGTGTCGGCTAGAGAAATTTTATGAACATTCATCACATGAAATAAAAGAAAGAAAGAGAAGAAAAAACAGCGATTTGTGATCTGTTCATTTAACTGAAAATTTGTTTTCGATGTTAGCTCAGGATAAACACTGTTCTTTATAAAAGGGCATCGACTTGATCATGCCTGTTGTGTTTAGAGAGATGGCCTAAACCGTATCCATGGAGCTTTCCAGATTGTTCTAATCCTGATAGATATCACTGTGACCCAGCGCAAGTGTAACCCAGCCATCAATTCTTGTATTTGGTACCTATTTATCACACCCTGAACTGATAATAAATGAGGTCTCAGAAAGTGGAGTCTAGCACAGAGAAGTGTGCTGTAAGGTACTAATTCCAGGCAGCTTACTTTTGGAATAGGGATCTAGAGTCGTAAAACAGTGGTAATGGGAAAATTTTCAGAACAGCGGTGCCCAATGTCGCCCATCACTCATTCCCTGTGTCAGGATACAAAGGTGGTTTATGTTGCCTGGGAAATACACTGTGTTGAGAGTGTGATATGTGGTTTAGTAGTGCAGTTGTCATTTAGAATCAGAAGTTCTGTGTTTTAATCCCGTATTCCCCACTTGCCCATATTATGATCCTGGGTACCCACCTTATCTGCCAGAGTCACTGTTCCAGAGAAGATAGCACACTTATTTGTGTTGTAAATATTACTTAGCCCAACACCTATGGCTTCAGGTAGATCATCTAGGAAGGATGCTATATGAAACTAGTTTTGTAGGAGTTTCACACATACTCCCATTTAAAGCAAAAGAACCCCACCAGCACCAACCATTTTCCAAAACAATAATCCAAGAGTACACTAACCCAGCCTCTCCATTCCTTCCAACAAATTTCACACTACGGACTTAGTCAAAGCAAGCAGGCCTGCCGGCAGCCCTTCGGTCCATTACAAACCTTCAAGACAATTCTTCTAACTACCTCTGCTGCCATACCAGTAAGAAGAATCATCAGCAATTCCTTAACTACTGGAGTATTTCAAGAAGATCTCAAAAAGTCATACATATACGCCCATTATTAAAGACAATAAACCTGGACCCGCTTAACCCCGACAGCTGCAGACAGATTTCAAATAGACCTTTCCTGGGCAAACTGATAGTAAGAGTAGCATTCACCCATATGTCACAATTCATTGAAGATAATTCCATACTTTCAGACTTCCAAACAGGATTCTGTAGAGGAAGAGGCACAGAATCTGATCTCGTTGCCATCTGGAATTGCCTTAAGAATACAGTTGACTGGAACGGGGTTGCCGCACTACTTCTTTTGGACCTCTCAGCTGCCTTTGACATGGTTGACCATGACACACTAATACATAACGTGGGAACAGTGCCTAAAGTATCAAAGGAAGTAAGAAACCTCAGAATTACCATTGACTCCAAGCTATCAAGGAATGCCCAAGTGGACACACTAGCAAGATCAAGTTTCGTAACTATACAAACTCTGCAACGCATCTTCCCCCACCCGGGATTTCCACAAAAGGTCCAGGCTACTATCTCTCTTGTTCTGTCTAAACTCGATTACACTAGCAGCCTCTATCAGGGATCATCTTAAACAACTATGAAACGACTACAAAGGATTGAGAACTCTGCTGCAAGACTACTCTTACATATAAAGCCAAATGCCCACACCTCCTCTGCCTTGAAAGCCCTACATTAGTTACTGGTTCCCGGAAGATCCACATTCAAGGTGCTTTGTATCACCCACAAAGCGATACATGGAACAGGACCGCTCTTCACCAGGAATAAAATCACCAAATACATTCAACAAAGGAACCGCTGCTCTAGATTGGCACCTCGCCTCAAAATCCCACCATATAGGAAAAACACATGGGTGGCACATCCTTGTGTGTTCAAGCAGCCAAACATGGAACTCTTTACCCCCAAAAATAAGATCCACAGTCAAATACCTTATCTTCAGAGGACTACTCAAGATTTGTCTCTTCCCCACATAACCACCATACTCAAACATAAATGTACAGTATATCCCTCTGTATATAAGCATTTATTTAGACTACAGATGTGTGCCTACATATGAGTATTGCTTTGTATAAAAGTATACAGTAAATATGTTTTTAAATATATAGATATTCGTTAGTTCTGCGTAACAAATGTACATATTACTTATGGTTATATTATTCTATGTTTAATATGTATATAGGTGAGTGCATAAATAAATACATCTTTTATCATATCATAACTATTTATCAATAATTGCTTCACTATTGAATTACAAAAAAAGCAAGTAAGTTAACTTTAAATACATCAACACTTGAAAGCCTGAGTTTATTGGATACAACTTAAATCTACATATATTACCTTCCTTATACATAACTACATTCCTTGGACTTATGTATCCTTAGATTTATTACTTTGCTATAAATTCAGCATCTCCAATGCACTACCATATATCTTACCCTATACATCTCACAATATATCCTCTACCTTCACTCTCTGACTCATCTTAAACCTCATTCTACTACTAGTTCCAATGTACTACCCTATTTATCACCCTATACCTCTCTCATTATATCCTCTACCTCCACTCTCTCACTCTCTCACTCATCCCAACCACCATTCTACTACTGTGATCCCCCAAAAAAACCTTTCTAAATTCTCACCCAATACCTCTCTCACATATCCTCTACCTCCACTCTCTCAATCATCCCAAACCCTATTCTACTAATACAATCGTCAAAATAACCCTTTCTAGACTATTCCCTCCTCTACCCCTTCTTGCATCTTCTCATACATCTTATAATATTCATATCTCCCAAACAAGCCTTTCTAAACCCTTCCCTCTGAGTCTTCCCCCTCCACCTCCCCTTTACTCACCCCAAACCTCCTCCTACTGCTATGAGCTCAAAAGAAAAACAATTCTAAATTATTCCCTCTTCTATCCCTCCACTATCATTTTCAATCCATATTTAGACTAACATGTCCAGCACTCAAATACATTTCATATTTCCCTATACTAATTTCCCACTAGTCCTGCTTGGGTTCTGTTGTAGCATGCTACCCAACTAAAAATGCTTCGACACATCAGCGGTAGCAGAGCGCTATATAAATGCAAACCTTTCCCTCTGCTATACCTCAACTATCCTTTTTCAATCCAACTAACAGCCTAACATGTCCACAACTCAAATTTATTTCATATTTCGCTATACTAATTCTCCACTAATATCTTTTGGGTTCCGGTACAGATTGCTACCCGCCGAATTCGCTTCAACACCTCATCAGGGGTAGCAAGCGCTATGTAAATGCAAACCCTTCCCTCTTCTATCCCTCCACTATCCTTTTTCAATACAAATATCAAACTCCGATGTCCACAACTCAAATTAATTTTATATTCCCCAATAAAAAATTCCCCACTAATCCTGTTTGGGTTCCAGAGTAGCTTGCTACCTGCCGAAAAGTCCTTCAACACCTCTTTAGGGGTAGTAAAGGCTATATAAATGCAAACCCTTCCCTCTTCTATCCCTCCACTATCCTTTCCAATCCAAATAACAGATTGACATGTCCACCGCTCATATTAATTTCATATTTTTCTATACTAATTCACCACTAACCCTCTTTGGGTTCCGGAGTAGTGTGCTACTCACCGAAAAAAGCCCTTTGACGCCTCGTCAGGAGTAAGCGCTATATAATTGCAATTAGAATTACAATTTTATCAGTACAAAACAGTTATTTCAGTGAAGGTGGACATTCCCAGGTAGCAAATTGTCTAACGAAGTCCGTTTCCTATGCTGGGCTTTGTGCAAGCTACAGGGCTAAAGTCTGTTTTCGCTAATCCCTGGTGACCTTGGTTGGCTAAGGCAACCATACAAAAATTCGAAATAAAGGACCTGGGGAGATTTGCTACGATTTTACGCTGTGTTTGCATCACAAAAGTGATGCAAATTGGCGCAAAATCTTTTTTCAGATTTACTTTCCAGCGTTACATTTATTTAGTGCTGGAAATAACGCGAAAGTAACACAAAGCAGTGCATATCGCTGCTTTACATTACTTAGTGCCAAGGGAGCGTACCATGGGGTAGCATGAGTGTCCACATGCAACCTCCCAAGGTTTCTAATGCTAAGGTGCGTCCTTTTGAAGTAGGCGCAACAAAGGTGAAATGCTTTAATTTCTCCTTCCTTTTCTGCGTTTGTACATGTGCTACACTGTACAGCACACATACAAACAGGGAAAAGGGTTAAAGTTAGTCTAAGCATGGTATTTTGTACTGGAAGGCTATTCTCCCAGTGGAAAACCTATGCTAGACTCACGGAGACACCCTTGCACTATGGCACAAAGGTGTGTCCATGGCGGACAGCAGCTGATTTCAGTGCCGACGCTAGGGAAATGTGAGGAGAGTGTCATATTTCTGTAAATGTGGTGCTCTCCTTTTAACGCAGTGCAACATTTGCGGTTCCTGCACTGTGCTGTGGGAGTAAGTGGTCAATCTGGCCCCTGGTACCTCAGGAGGTCTTCCAGTGCCCTGCAGTAGAAAGCCTCTGCACAGGCAATGTTTATCAGTCAAACAGCTATAATGTGGTGTAGTGAGAGCATCTGTCTGGGAAACAAACTTTATAATGCAACTTTTACAACGCACTACCATTACAACAAAACTTTTACAACGCAACATCCATTACATCGCATGCCATTACAACGCAACCATTACAACGCATGACACTACAACGCATACCACTACAACGCATGTCATTACAACGCATACCATTACAACGCATAACATTACAATGCATAGTACCCTTACACTATCCAACACTTACCCCACTGTTGCACCCCCTGGAGTTAGAATAGTAACTTTTACCCCTACACTATCCAACACATACCCTACTGTTGCACCCCCTGGAGTTAGAATAGTAATTTTTACCCCTACACTATCCAACACTTACCCTACGGTTGCACCCCCCTGGAGTTAGAATAGTAATTTTTACCCCTACACTGTCCAATACTTACCATACATGCAATGTAATATTATGCGGTGTAATGGTATGCGTTGTAAAGGTAGTATGCGTTGTAATGGAATGCGTTGTAAAGGTAGTTTTAAAAAAATTCGTTGTAATGGCATGCGTTGTAATGAAATGCGTTGTAAAGGATGTTGCGGTGTAAAAAAATGCGTTGTAAAGGTATGCGTTGTAAAAGTATGCGTTGTAACGTCATACATCCCATCTGTCTAGACCTAACATTGTGCGTCATGTGGGAATCGCATTCTCAACGGATTAGTACCGTACCGACAAGTAGACATTTTCTGATTTTTCAAGTACTTTGGACTCTGTTCAGCCGAAGAGCGTTCAACGACTGCTGAAGAGCCCTGGTTATGGCATTTATCATTTGAACTTTTAGGGATGTTAATGTCATGCAAGAGGTAGGCATTATTTAGTACAACATAAGCCATAATATGGAACAATGAAGATATTCAGCAGAGAGTGAAGGAAGTTAGGACTAGTGTGGATATAGTCTTTGGACATGCATCCCTGTAATACTGATGAGGTTAAACAGAGAGCCTGGATTTAGGGAGACGTTGGGGCAGGCAGAGGGGGATCTGTACACCTAGGGTGTGAGTTGTCCATGACAGACTCATGGATCCCTTTCACTCCCAGTATTTTTTATGCTTTAGGTTTCTCAGGCGATTTACGTGACATCCGCTGAGACAACAAACTATTTCAGCCCCAGTAAAGCTCCAAGACTAACTTGTATTTGGCCTTTACTCATTACAAGTGTATGGTTGTAGTATCATGTGAATGCTGCATTCATTAAAGCAGCAACTAGCTCCGAAAATTGCATTACCTTCTTGGTCAGAGCTTGCAGAGCATTCTGGCAAAGTGGTCCATTAAATATGATATTCATGTTCAGTAGTTGGCCGTGGGTGGTTTGGTCAGTCTGCTGATGGAGTAATATAAGTGGAGGTGGAAAGTGATGTAGTGTTTTGATTCCAGGGGCCATATTACACAAAGTGCCCCGGGGGCGAAACGGGTGTCTGTGATCGCTTTGCATGCCTCTGGGCCACTCTGGTATTACAAAGGGGCAGCAGACGCTTGTGCGGCACCTTCTGTAATACCGATAGCCCTGCGCACATAAGGCACCAGCGCTATCTTCAGGGGGCGTTCCCTCATTTGCATGGGGGCATGCCCCATGCAAATGAGGGAACCCCTTTGCCTCTGCGCCTGCGCATTGGTACAGATGCGGGTGCAGAGGCAAATAAGCTCTCAGGAAGCGCAACAACGGTGACTGACTGTCAGTACGCCTCCGGAGAGCAGCCCTCTGGAGGGAGGAAAGGGGGTTCTATGCCCCCCCCCGGATGTCCCCTTGCAGGCGGGTGCAGTCACTGACAGCACCCTCCTGCACAGTCACTGACTTCACCCGCCTGCAAGGGGATCTCTAATCCCCTTTAAAAGTGCAGTTGGGTTGCCGCCTGCACTGTGAAAACACGGAGCGACTTCAAAGCATCCGCTCCGTTTTTCACAGGAATGCGCTGCCCCCAGGGCAGCGCGAGTTCACGGCTGCCATAAGGGCAGTGCATTCATGGTAATCCAGCGCATTTTCATTGTTCGCACTAAACGCACTTTTTAGAAGGTGCGCCCGGTGCAAACAATGAAAATGCGCATTTAGAGTATATTGCCCCAGGTTGTAGTAACATCTAGTGCTCTCAACATGCTTAGAGGACTTCAGTGCATGCCACAGCCAGAGGGTGTTGGCCCGGGGTTGTCTTCAGGATGGATTAGCTCTATGGAAGGTGGCTGATGAATCTCCTGGTTGGCTTTATGATCTGCTATCTAAGGGTGGAGTAACATGCTGGTGGTTGGCTTTATGATGATTTGTCTGCTATTTGTTTAGTTTATGTTGAAACATGACCAAATCAGGGTCAGTGATTCCGGGTTTAGGTGATCCTCCATTTAGGGTTTGTATAATAGAGGGATCCTATTAGGGCTACAACCCAAACTATACATTTAAGGCTATTTACAGGTGACGTTTACATTGGGTGCAAAAACACGCTGACTCTATATAGCATTTGCACTCGGCAGCGCTTGATTTTATGTTTTGGAACCATTTCTATTTTGGAATTTCATATGTATCATGGTCAGGTCTATTATAATGTATTAATAAAAAAATATATATTTATAAAGACATTAGGAGTTGATCAGGAGAGCCCTGGGTAGTATACAGTGACGTAGCTAGACCCTTTTCCGCCTGGGGTGAGCCTGAATGTAAAAGCGGAGGAGGTGGAGTCGCAGTCCGCCACCTGGGCGGACACCCACCCTTCCTAAGCCACTGTTAGTATATTTGATTGACCTAGAATAGTTTGAGAGGTACTTCTTGCTCACCTACTGAAACCACACAATAGAGACGGTTATACCCGTCAAGTATTATACATGAAAGTTACCTAACAAATAGCAATGTTAATTAATAGTAAACTTTAGCTCATACTCTCCCATGTTACCCTAAAATATTGTGATATTTTCAATATATCTGTGTTCTGCATTTAAGTACTAAATATTTGCTATTGTTGTTTTATTTGTACTTCAATAATACTTTAAAATGGGGGGCCGTGGCCTGACAGGACAAATTGTGAGATGCATTGTACTGAGCTCCCACGGTAGATGGGAGTAATTTTTCCTGTACCAAGCACAGGTCTAAAGCCCGGAAGGAGAATGGACGACCCAGAGGTGCTGATGGGGCTGAGGGGAACACCAGTTGGCCCGTGGATGCTCCCGATACTCGATTTCAGACAAAAGAGACGGAGCAGATAAACTTCCAAGATGGTGGGTGCTGAAAAAGCGCGGTGGCTACACATGGTGGAGCTGAACAGAGGGCCTGAGGTCTCGATGGTTGGTGTGGACCCGGGTATCGGTGGCACCTACAATTACAGGTGTGCTGTCTGGGGCAGCACAGGAGAGTGCCCGATTGTTGAGTGACTCAGGGGTGAAGGCCAGGCCCCTGTACAACTGCGGACACAGCAGAGGAGTGACACTTCTGGAACCTTGCAAGACGCAGACAGCGTTTTCCATGATCAGCACACTAGCGGACCGGCAGCGGGGGCATGATGTAGTGTAAGGGTGAGCAAGGGGATCAGAGCTGAATGGAGAGCCCGGGGCCAGGCTGACTGATGATGAGCCGAGGCCCGGCTGCTCCTGCAACCACAAGGGTGCCACCCGGGGCTGCGTGGGGGTACATCCAGCCGCTGCACAACTCAGGGGTGAAGACCAGGCCCGGTGTAGTTGTGTATGCAGAAGGGGTAAGGTGCTAAGCGGACCTTCCGAGACGCAGGCAGCGCCTTCTCCTGCTCGAACCAAACCAACGGATGGGCGGAGGGATTGCAGCGGTCTGCAAAACGAGGAGGGTATCCCCTCCCAGTTACGAGGGGTATCCAATACAATGGCCAGGACCACACAAGTGGATAATGGGGGCAATGGAGGAGGTACTGTGCAGAAGATAGCACCGGTCCGGTGCATTGGATAATAGACTATGTGTGGTAGGGTCCTTGGTCCTAACTATATGTAAGGTGGTGGGTTGAGCAGAGGACAAGCTGCACTACCCCTAGCTCGATCACTGTAAATACAATTGGATTGACCTCTTCCTTCCAACCCTGCCTGCTAATTTAGGACACCGGAGATAAGACCCAGTAGTGATGGGGTAGACCTGTGTGGTGAAGAGCAGGCTCCAGGGTGTGGTTGCGGAAATGGAGGATTAAGAATAAACAAAGATGGAGAGATGGGGCGCCTCCTTGGCCAAGCACACGGCGATGATACCGGATGCTATCAGGGACACTAAGGTGGCATTGGAGGTCTAGATTGCCGTGGTGGTACAGGAGATGGGTGTCTTGCTTGAGGATCACAAAACGTTTGCTGAACTAATCAAGGAGACTGAAACACAGCTGAGCACTGTCCAACCAAATGTTAAGGACCTCACGTTAAGGTGCGCCCCCATGGAGAGAGAGATAAATATGCTGGCGGGCTGCCTGGAAGATGAAGAGGGACGGTCCTGCCCTCACAATGTGAGTCTGGTGGGGGTCCCAGAAGGAGAGAAAGACCCCAATGCAGAACTGTTTGTGGAAGAATGGCTGACAGAGACTGTTCTACAGGAGCACTCGTAAAAGTTATTCTCAGTCATGAGAGTCCATGAAAAAACGTCGACCAACACATTTGCCAGTGGCTGGCCCACGGGCAAACCTAGCCCGGCTGATGAACTTTAGAGAATGGAATGTTCTGTTGGAGGCATTGCAGAAGCATGGCTCTTGTGTGTTGGGCGGCCACAAAGATAAACTATACCCAGACTATTCCACCTTGGTCCAGAAGCAGAAAGGGACCATTGTGGCAATCAAAAAAGTGCTACACATGCTGAACTTGAAATAGGTGCTAATTTTCTCAGCAAAATTGTGTATGAGGCAAGGCCCACTTCCTACTAATGGTGCAAGAGGTATGGAACTGGTTGGAACAAAAGGGCTTGTGTGTGGTCGGGCCCTTTGCCCCGCAAACTGAGCGACGTTGGACAGCAACCAGCACTCACCAGGCATGGAAAGACAAGAGAAACAAGGCCTCACAGATGAAAGAGCAAATCAGAGCTGAGCAGCTAGAGTTCAAACACTGCAACAACACTTTGGACAACAACAAATAGAGAGCACTGGTCTCTAATTCAAAGGGCGGTCGATTCGAACACACAGTGACACAGCTGTACACAGAGGAAGAGAAACTACCAAAGGTTATCCCAAGGTCTGCTGAGGGCCTCGGGTAGGGGAACCTCTGTGGGCAGTGGACCGCTCCTCACCTGAAGTGCTTATCTGGGTAGACTTGGAGAATAAAGGAGTAAGAGCTGAAGCAAGAGGCATTAAGGAAACATAGACAGTGTCTGTGGCTCTTAAACAGCCTAAAGGCAGCTTCCCAGCAAAGAATGCACAGAATGCTGTAATGCTGTTACAGTTTGGGTTTTATAGAATGAATTGGGGGAGGAAGGGGGAGGAGGGTCAGTTATAGGACCATGGTGAGGTAGGGTGCGGAGTAGTTCGTGGGATAGTTTCAAACATCGGAACACTACGACACCAGGGTGGCCACTAGACAGGTACACAATGGAGCAATGTGGGAGTGGGAGGGAGGTGATACGTGGCCACCATGACACAGAATCAGAATTTGATGTCGCTAACATGGAACGTTTAGGGCTGGGGCACAGGGTGAAGAGAGGCTTGGTCACCAAGGTGCTCAGCGTATATAAAGCTGCCATAGTGTTTCTAGAGGAAACCCACATGTTTGACGGCCAGCACCACAGCTTAGGGAAGGAAGGTATAGAACTGCATGTTATGCACACTACACCTCGGGATCTAGGGAAGTGGTGATTTTCCTTAAGAAATCACTACTGTTCTATGTGTCTCGCACATGGACAGATACCAATGGATGCTATGTTGAGCTGATGGGTGAATGAGAGGGTGGCTATATTGATGCTCAATGTGTATGCTCAACAGGACTCCAGATGGCAACCCTTCCAAAACTAGGAAATATCCTAGCAGATGCAATAATGCCACTCAGAGTACTTGGAGAGGATTTCAACCTAGCTATGGATACATATCTAGATAGGATGAGCAGCAGGAGACATGAAGTTGAGGAGACACTGGGGAAGCTAGAGGGGTTTGCACAGGTATTTAGACTAAGTGAGAACTGGAGATTTCTAAACATGCAGGAGATGGGTTACTCATACTATTTGAACGCACGCGGCATGCAGTCCAGACTCGAATACTTCTTCACTCCATGGGCTGTGCTGCACAGGTTATCAGAGGCCATATACCTGGTATGCGGGATTAGTGATCAATCCCCCCTGCTAGTCACATTCACTACTGACAGACGAAGGGCACCCCGGGGAAAAACTGCATACCTCACTAGGAAGAAGCGTATCTATGAAGCAGGGGATAAAGCAGGTAAACTGCTGACATGGATAGGAAGTAAGGAAAGGGAGGGAATGCATGTACGAGAACTCACTATGGAGTCAGGGGAGAAGGTGAAAGGAAGCGAGCAAATAACAGAGGTATTTATGGGATACATGAAAACATTCTATAGTATGAAATGATAGACCTCGGAGGAGGATGCGCTGGCTTTAGTAAATGATTGCCGGTGCAACGCCTAAGGCCAGACCAGGTAAGGGGGCTGGAGGTCGAGATATTGGTGACAAAGTAGCAATGGCAGTGGGACAAATACAAATAGGGTAGGCCCCAGGCCCGAACTGGCTTCCCATTGAGCTCTTATGCAGGCTGACCAGAAGAATAGCAGCCACCCTGCAGGCAGCATATATAGAAGCGTTTAAAATCAGGGAGTTGACAGAGGATATGAAAATGGCAACAGTCATTCTAATCCCTTAAGCTGGAAAGCCTTGATGTAGATGCAACTTGTACAGGCCATTATTTCTGCTTAATGCAGATACTAAAATCCTGGCAAAAGTGCTAGCAACGAGACTGCGCGCAGTGGGAACAGACTTAGCACACCTGGATCAAAACAGGTTTATGCCGGGCTGCTCAACCAGACTGAACCTGAGGCGGCTCCATAATAACATGTCTGAACTGGGGTGGCGGAGTGAGCTAAAGAATGGTGATGGATTAAACCCAGATCAGTTGACTGGGGGTGAGTGTTTGATTTGCTCAAACGCTCCGTCCATCATCCCTTTTGTATCGCTTTGTTCGCCCTAAGTTGGCAGGGTATGCTCAGACGTGAGTCCCTTGCTCACTTTGCCATTGGATTGAAGCTAGCCTGGCTGATGACAGCTGAAATGCCAGAAACCGGTCCCAGGATGCTTGTTTCCGGTCCAGGGAAGACATGGCTTTGGCAGTTCGGGCTGGACTGTTCCCGTGAGGCACAGGGTCAGACTGATTTGCATATGGCCATGTCTGAACTGGGGTTGCGGAGTGAGCTAAAGAATGGTGATGGATTAAACCCAGATCAGTTGACTGGGGTGAGTGTTTGATTTGCTCAAACGCTCCGTCCATCATCCCCTTTTGTATCACTCCATAATAACATAGCCATGGTAGAGATGCTGAAAGAGCCGAGAGTCATTGTATTGATGGATGCCTATAAGGTTTTTGTCTTGGTAAAATAGTTCTACCTGCTTGGGATCCTGGTTAAAATGAGGTTCAAGCCTAAATACATCAGGTGGATAAAACTACTCTACGATAGACCCAGAGTGAAATTGAATGGTTGCATATCCTGAGGTTTTGAACTAGAATGGTGTACCAGACAAGGGTGCCCATTGTCGCCAATGCTATTTGGGTTGATGATATAGGCATTGGCACAAAGGATGCGCATAGATGCCCAGATATAGGGATGACCAGGAGGTGCAGGATGGGAGGAACATATTTTGTTATAAGCAGATGACATTCTGCTATATCTGATGAACTCAGACCAGCCATCTGTCCGAATGCACAATATCTTCTGGATCTTTGGTAGGTACACTGACGTTGCCATTAATTGGGAAAAGTCCCTATTGTACCGGTGGGGCGATGAGTCATGTATGGGATTCTGCCTCTGTAACTAAGGATGAAGCCCCAAATGTTCAAGTACCTGGGGATATGGGTAACTATGGACACCGCCTCTAACTATGAGGTGAACTTGTTAATCATGGTTACGGGACTGACCACTGGCACACACTGACGCTTTCTATTATGGGCAAGGTGGCAATGTTTAAAAGGATAGCTTTTTGCCCCAACTGCTTGACATCCTCCAGAACAATCCGTACAGAATCCCTGATGCTCTTTTTGTCAAGGTGGATGCACTTGTCAGAATGCTACTGTGGGTGGGGGGGGTCAACCCCACATCACGATGAAGGTCCCCCAACATCCTAAATATGATTGGGGCATATCTCTTCTGAACATTAGCAAATACTACAAGGTGGCGCACGTCAGCGTGGTCAATGATTGGCCTTATGCAGAATGGGATGACCCAAAGTTTCACCTAGACAGGCAGGGAATGGGTGCTCAGAGCTATTTTCATGTGCTATATGGGAGGAGGCTGTACTCACAGATGGGGTTGATGACAAAGACAGTTGCAGATATTTGGAACAGACTGCACAGAGAGATGATGTGGGACAAGAGGCTGACCTCCACAACACCCATATGGGCAGGCCTGGGTGGAATGCGTGGAGTTTCACTACGCAGAATTCCGAGGAGTTGCAGAAAAACTCAGCGATTCCGCCGAGTGAGCTCCATCTGTGGGCGGAGTAAGCCAACTCTTGCCCAGTCATGTCCTGATTGATTTCTTGCGGCCAATGCATATGAGGCAGACAAGGTGATTTAGTTTTATCTTCGCTGCAGCAATGGGACCAATCATCATGCGGATTGCGGAACAAAGGTGCGAAGAAAGGAGGCCACTTGCAGCTCAGTGATACCTCCTATTACTATTAGATTATTACCTAGACAGTAGTGTAGTGATGTAAACTAAGTAACTACCATGCATTGTTATTTGCTGCTACTCTGTACCACTATATTGGGCGTTCCTCTAGTGCACTAGCTGTTTTTTGAAAAATTGCCCCCCATCTGATTTGCACATCTTACAGGAGAAATGGAGGGATGTGTTTTGTTGCCCCTGCTTCCTCCTTGCATCCACATTTTCCGGCTGTCCCGGCTCCTCTATTACCTGCAAGTGTCTGGTGTCCGTCAAAGCGCTCCTGCACCAGCAGCATCAGTATCAGTTTTTCCTTTCTTGCCCAAACTGCAGCTGACCGTCGGGTGCCAGAAGATATGTTTCCCGTGCTGGCTGCAAGCAGTTCTGTGATTTCCTTCATGGCGCACTGCACTGCTTCTTACTACAGCCCTCCCGCCGAGGATTCTGGGATTGCTAAGGCAGCCTAACTTTCACATTCATGATCACACCGCCTCCAGCAGTCTGGGAAATGTGGTCTTCCCATGTCTGCTGCCTCATTTAACCACAGTTAAAGGGATCAGGGTGTTGGCAAACTCCGCTACGCTGTGCTTAGCGGAGTTTTGCCGGGCTCCGCGTTCCAAGAGGAGCGCAGAGTAGCAAAAACTCTGTAAACTCCACCGGTGGAGTGGAGTTCACCACCCAGCCCCACCTATGGGAGGAGACCAGATTACAATCAATGGTCACACTGCTGGGCTTTTGCGGCTAAAACAACATTGGTCTCTCCACATTGGCAGAAGCCATGGGTGTAAATAGTGTTGTTCCACTCGCCTACCTCAAGAAGGAATTTCAGATGCCTGAGACACAGTGGCTACGATATGGACAGCAGAGGCATGCGCTCCAATGATGTATATATCAGGATGATGAAACTCAGGAGGTCTTCCCATTGGTAGGGAGACTACTGGACATTCGAATCAGTAGAAAATGTATCTCATTGTCCTACTGCAGACTAATGAGAAACACGCAGGGCTCCCCTATGCAACTGCAGGGTAGGTGGAAACAGGACCTAGGGGAGCTGGACGAGGAGGACTGGCAGACAGCGCTCAGTTTTCGTGCAGAGGTTGCGATCAAGGTGAGGTATCACCTGATCCATCTAAAAATTGTTCACTGGTCATACTACATAAGGGCATTGCTACATACAATAGGGAGGTCAGAGAGCACACTATGCTTGTGAGGCTGTGAGATGGAAGGTAAGTTACTGCACACACTGTGATGCTGCCCCAGACTGTACTCATTTTGTGAGGCATGGGGGAATCATTAGAAGAAGCCACGGGGTACCGCTGGATATGCAGCCCAAACTCATGCTACTTGGGATATGGGGTCCCTCAGACCTGTTGAGGTGTCCGATGATCCTGGTAGACATGGGATGTATGGTGGCTATGAGGGACATTGCCCAAAAGTGGGAAGAGGTTGTCAATGAAAGTTCAAAAACATCTGGGACAACTGGGACTCAGCAAGCATGTAATGGATCAGGCAGACTTTGGGGCAAGGGACACTCCAGCGAGGGAGCAGTTGAGAGGCTTGATACTCAGAGATGTAGATCTGTGAGCGGCACATGCCAGGAAGCAGAGGAAGGGTAAGACCGAAAGCACAGTACGGATTGCTGAATGGACTCGGTCGAGCTGCAATGGGGGTGGGAATGGTGCAGGATTTGACCCAAGTGTTGTGTAGAGATGTTACATGTTTTTACTATTCAGAGATAAAGTATTAAAAAGTAAAAAAAAAAAAAAAACTTGTGATGTAGGGTAACTATAACTTGTGCCCCTGCCCAGTTTTCTCATAAATAATTTCAATGCAAATGTTCCAGTGATATTATCAATGATTTCATAGAAGAAGTGATGAGTGGTATAGTCTGTGGGGTAATTAGAAGTGTATGGTGAAGGGTGCGAGTTATAGTTACCTTAGGGCATGAGCTATAGTTACTTGGTATAGCAATAATTATAACTGCTGAAGTTCTATGGTTTTGTGTGTGTAAAAGCTGGACCTAACTATTTAATGTGCCTGTAACCTTTGGTTTTTCACAGAATTTCTAAGACTTTTTAAATTTTATTTTCTATCTATATGTCACTGTAACTTTTGGGGTTTTCAGTGAATGTCTATGTTTTCTAATGCTATATCCTAACTATAACGTCCCTATAACATTTTTCTTTTAGTGAATGTCTAAGGTTTTTTGTTGCTATTTCCTGACTATAACATCCCTGTAATCTGGGTATGTGAGAGGGTGCGTCAGTGTGTGGTGGGTGTGTCAGTACATGTTGGCTGTGTTGGTATGTGAGTGGGTGTGTGGGTCTGTGGGTGTGTAGTGCAACTGTGGGTCTGTGAGTGGGTGTATGAGTGGCTGCATGAATGTGCGAGTGGTGGTTGGAGTCACTGAGTGGGTGTGTGAGTTGCTGTATTCACGCTTGAGTGGGTGTGTGCATGGGTGTGTAAGTGAGTCTGTGAGTTTGAGTAATTCTTTTTTTCAATGGAATCTGGATCTGTGAATCCATCGCTGATTCGCACGGGGGCTGCACTGAGCACTGCAGTGGATCAGAGGATCCTTGCACGCCCCCAAAAACATTTTTGGACAATTTCTTGCCCACGAGGGATCCATCACAGACCCCTCCATCAGTCCCATGGGTTTGAGATACATCTATCCTGGCCCATTAAATCCTATATACAATATATTCCCCCCACCCCCCCCCCCCGCGGAACTGTGTCCTGATTGACAAAATGGTGGCCGCAACTTTTCTCGCAGGTTGCCGCCAGCCAATCATGTCTCTAGATATACATAAACATTTACTCTTTAGTAACTTCAAAACAACTGCACAGATGTACACTAAATTACAAAAAGCACTCTTTCTGGACCAAGATCTAGCTTTCTGCCAAATTTGAAGTAGTTTTGTTCTGTGGTTCGGGCTGTAGTTATGTCTAAAATCCCTATGTGAAATTGGATGGGGAAAATGGTTTTGGGACCCTCTTTTTCTTGGTCCCTGTGTGGCGAATCACCCTGAAACTTTCCGGACATCGTCTGAAGTAACTGGCACAATAGTTTTGGCAATTTCATGAAGATTCATCAAACAGAGCAAAAGTTAGTAGCAGAGCAAAAAATGTGTTTCCAATGGAAACTAGGTCCTAACTATGATTACCTACTGGTGACCTGCAGGAGGATATATGCAAACAAATCTCTTGGTAGTTCTCAAGTTTAGGTGGAGAGTAGCTAAAATATAGAGCACCCTACAACACCAGCGACACTCTACATTATATTATATATGTTATAGGACATTGAAAAAGGCGTTTGGCGAAACGCGTCTATTTTCAAATTTATTTCATTAAAAGAGATGAGAATTCTCTCCCATGGGGGCTGACCTCTCTGTGTTGTGTGGAGCAGTTATATATATATATATATACATATATATAAACACTCCACCAATGCTGGTTAAGGAATAACGCTGTCACGGGCGGTCCTGTTGCAGCTACCAGCAGACTTGCAAACTCACTCCACGAACCTTCAAAATATTGAAGAAAACAGGACACCCAGAGCTCCAGTTTAAGAATTTATTAGGCAGATGAAATAATCTCCACAACGTGTTTCGCCAATAAGGCTTGGTCACGCGTGACCAAGCCTTATTGGCGAAATGAGATTATTTCATCTGCCTAATAAATACTTAAACTGGAGCTCTGGGTGTCCTGTTTTCTTCAATATTTTGAAGGTTCGTGGAGTGAATATATATATATATATATATATATATATATATATATATATATCAAAGCTCCACAACTCTCCCCAAAGTTCTTGTAGCGGGAAGAGATACAGCACTCATGGGATCTTCAGTTTCAACGGTTTTATTGATATAAAGACAGACGCGTTTCGGGAAGCGTCCCTTCCTCAGTGTCTAGAGAATCGCGCTGCGCGGCACCATTTTAAATGAACCTGCATACAGTGATATGTCTATCTATGTCTATCACTGTATGCAGGTTCATTTAAAATGGTGCCGCGCAGCGCGATTCTCTAGACACCAAGGAAGGGACGCTTCCCGAAACGCGTCTGTCTTTATATCAATAAAACCGTTGAAACTGAAGAACCCGTGAGTGCTGTATCTCTTCCCGCTACAAGAACTTTGGGGAGAGTTGTGGAGCTTTGATATTTACGCGGTACACCACCGCTTTACAGCACCCGCCATGGGAGTGACTCGCAGGATGGTGTTGCTGGAGCAGGAATATATATATATATATATATATATCACTTATATGTCACTTAACATAGGATCCAGCTTTTCTGAGTACGAGTATGCACTCCGCAACCGATAAAACTACCTCTGGAGCAGGAGCTTTGACAACAGTGAGAGCCTGGTCTCCACCCAGTCCCTCCCACACTGCTAGGGGTGCATTCAGTGTTCCCTCCAGCACAACTAAGACTTAACTGGGCATTATCCCAATACCCTGCCCATGTCCTATGAACCATATTTGGTCCCTTCTGCAGAGTTGAACCTTTTAATTTTGGGTCTGGGTTCCAGAGAGATTAATTTAAAATTTCTGGTGTGTGGTGGGATACCGGCAGGAATTGGTAATTCCAGCCGGGTATCTCCCGCTCCAAACTCCGTGCATCTCTAATGAGGCCCTTAGAGACAAAGGCTAAAAATGGTGAATAACGCAAACAATTGCAAATAGTACATATATGTGTTATGTTCATGTTTACCCCTAGCACTGTGGTTTGAGCGGAGGAAAAAGTTAGCACCTCGTGATACTTGCTTCAGCAAATACATGAGTGATCACCATTTGTGGTCAGTTCTGACAGGGGCCATTGGTGAAACTCGCACAGATTGCATTTTAGTGTATTTGTGAATGAGAGCTGATTGGTGCAGCCATTCCCACAGCCTAAAACGGGAAAGCACTATTTAGCGTCTCACACGCGAGTACCCAAGAGAATCAATTGTAACTCTGGGCATTGGTGTAAATAAACCATTTTCGATGTTTAACTTGGTTAGCGATACCTCTAAATTGGTAGACGTGTTGCTGCTTGTAGACTGCTATGCTAGAAAGACGTCTAAAGAAAAAATCTGTGTGTTCCAATGTAAGACTACACAACTATGGAGTGCCGTTAGTAACGTGACCAAAACCCCAGGTGCACATTTACAAGGGGATATCGCCACCAGAACGTCACTTTTAGCAGCATTCTTGTTAGACGGGGACCCGGAGGGTCGGCCGGGTACAGGGGGGAAAGGCCTCCGGTGAGGGTCCTCCCCGGTAATCGTACAGACAGGTAACTTCCCCCCCACAGATAGACACCACACAGGGACGCGTTCTTCACACTTTTATATTTCTTAAGAGCAAGGTAATTGACGGTACAGCAGGACCAGGATACGAGGACCCTGTCAATTCTAGTCTCTTTGGGGGGAAGGGTAGCGGGACAGTCTCAGTACCGGACCGGTACGGGGGTAGCAGGTGTGGAGCTCACAATCCTCGAGCTGATGGTTCGCAAGCAGGGGCCGCGGCAGTGCCAGCAGGCCTTCGGGATGGTTCACGAAAGGATGAGCCGCGGCAGCGCCAGCAGGCCTTCAAGATGGTTCACGAAAGGATGGGCCGCGGCAGCGCCAGCAGGCCTTCAAGATGGTTCACGAAAGGATGAGCCGCGGCAGCGCCAGCAGGCCTTCAAGATGGTTCACGAAAGGATGGGCCGCGGCAGCGCCAGCAGGCCTTCAAGATGGTTCACGAAAGGATGGGCCGCGGCAGCGCCAGCAGGCCTTCAAGATGAGTTCGTCTCGGTGTCTCTCGACTCCAGGATCCAACTGCCTTCCTGCTCTCGAGCTGCCCCAGTTATAGGCCTGGCGCCCTTTGATGTCCGGACCCTCGCACTTGGAGGTCGGGGGGTCCGGGATGAGGGAGTCCAGACACCCAGCAGGGGGGTGGAGCCAGCGCCCAGGGAGGCTGGGGCGATCGACACCTGGCGGAGGGGAGCCGTTGACACTCCTTCTCCCATTGACCTGCCAAGTGGTCTCTTTACCCCCTGGGTGGATGGTGGTGCCTCGATGTCGGGGCCTGGCTGGGCCCGAGGCCGAGGTCGACCCGAGGCCACGAGGCCTGGTCGAGTAGTGTCCAAAATGGCGGCTGGGCCGGGGACAGGGGTTCTGGAAAGGACCCGGGCCAGCCGATACGGTGGTGTTCAGGAGCCAGGGTTCCGTCGGGGAAGGGCCGGAGGTTGCCCCGGCGGGCTGCGGGGGTGGTTCTTGTCCGGGGAGCAGGAGGAGCAGGGGTCCGCGACCCGCCATGCGGGGAGGGGACAGCCTGGCCACGAGGCCTGTCCAACATGCGTCCCCCCCAGCTGAAGGCAGGGAGAGTCAGCCATCCGCTTGGGTACTCTCTTCGCCGAGGCGGAAGAAGCGGGACAGGCCGTCTGCGTTGGCGTGATCTTGGCCTGGGCGGTGCTCCACAGTGAAGTCCATTCCCTGCAGGGAGATGGACCAACGCAACAGCTTCGGGTTTTCTCCCCGCATCTGCATCAGCCATTGCAGGGGTCGGTGATCTGTTTGTACCCGGAAGTGGGTACCGAAGAGATAGGGCCGGAGCTTCTTGAGGGCCCATACTACGGCGAAGGCCTCCCGCTCGATGGTGCTCCAGCGCTGTTCTCGGGCCAGCAGGCGTCGGCTGATGAAGACCACTGGCTGATCGACCCCCTGGGTGTTGAGTTGGGAGAGGACGGCCCCTATGCCATGATCTGAGGCGTCCGTCTGCACTATGAATTCCCGGCTGTAGTCGGGGGCTTGGAGTACGGGGGCGGTGCACATGGCGGACTTCAGGTTCTCAAAGGCCGTCTGACATTCCGGCGTCCAGTTGACTTTCTGGGGGTTCTTTTTGGATGTGAGTTCTGTGAGGGGCCCTACAATGCTGCCATAGTCTTTTACGAAGCGCCGGTAGTACCCGGTGAGCCCCAGGAAGGCTCGGACCTCTGTCTGGGTGACCGGGGGCTCCCAGGCTTGGATGGCGGCAATCTTGAGCTGGAGGGGGGCCACCAGGCCACTTCCCACCTGGTGTCCCAGGTAGGTCACGGACCCTTGGCCGATCTGGCACTTGCTGGCCTTGATGGTTAGCCCGGCCTGCCGGAGGGCGTTCAGGACCTCCCGGAGGTGGTGGAGGTGTTCTGCCCAGTGGCGGCTGTACACAGCAATATCGTCCAAATAGGCGGCGCTGAATTCCTCCAGACCCGCCAAGACTTTGTTCACGAGTCTCTGGAAGGTGGCGGGTGCGTTCTTCATTCCGAATGGCATCACCTTGAAGTGGTAGTGGCCGTCCGGGGTGGAGAAGGCGGATCGCTCCTGGGCACCTGGAGTGAGGCCGATCTGCCAATAGCCCGCTGTTAAATCGAAGATGCCCAGGTAGCGGGCGGCCCCCATGCGGTCGATCAGCTCATCTGCCCGGGGAAGGGGGTGAGCGCCGGTCCTGGTGACGGCGTTCAGACCCCGATAGTCTACACAGAACCTGAGCTCGGGGGCGACGCCCGGGGCGGCGGCCTTGGGGACCAACACGACGGGGCTGGCCCAGGGGCTGTCGGACGGCTCGATCACTCCCAGAGCTAGCATCTTGGAGACTTCCGACTGGATGCAGGCGCGTACTCGATCAGGCACCCTGTACGCCCTGTGTCGGATAGGGGGGCTATCCCCGGTGTCAACGTCGTGGAGGCACCAGGGGGTGACCCCAGGGATGAGGGAGAACAGGTCGGCAAACTGTAGAAGCAGTTCTCTGCAGTCTTGGCGTTGTGCTGGGGACAGGGCCTCGGAGAGGTGGACTCCCTCCACGGAGCCGTCTTTCTCGAGCGTTTTCAGGAGGTCTGGGAGGGGCTCGGAGTCTTCTTCAGCCCCACTGTCGGTAGCCATCAGGAGGCTAAGTTCAGAGCGTACAAAGTGGGGCTTGAGTCTGTTGGCGTGGAGGACCCGCAGGGGGTTTCGGGGGGACTCCAGGTCCACCAGGTAGGTGACGGGGCCCTTGCGTTCCACCACTTTGAAGGGTCCTGTCCATTTGTCCTGGAGGGCGCAAGGTTCAACCGGGGACATCACCCAGACCTGTTGTCCCGGCTCGAACTCGATGGATGAGGCATTCTGATCATACCAGCGCTTCATGTCCTCTTGGCTGGCTTCGAGGTTGGCTTTGGCGAGTTCCCTGAACCGCCGGGTCTGGTTACGGAGAGTCAAGAGGTACTTGTATACATCAGGGGGAGTCTTCTGAGGGGCCACCTCCCATCCTTCTTTGACTAGGCTGAGGGGGCCCCGGACGGGGTGTCCATACAAGAGTTCGAACGGGCTGAAGCCCAGGGATTTCTGGGGGACCTCCCTGTAAGCGAACAGGAGGCACGGGAGCAGCACGTCCCATTGGCGACGTAAGGGTTCTTCCAGGCCCATGATCATCCCTTTGAGGGTGCGGTTGAATCGTTCTACTAGTCCGTTCCCTTGCGGGTGATAGGGGGTCGTGAATTTGTAGGTGACCCTGCACTGTTGCCATAGGGACTTCATGTACTTGGAGATAAAGTTCGTGCCCCTTTCACTGACGACTTCTCGGGGGAAGCCCACCCGCGAGAAGATCCCCATCAGGGCTCGGCCCACCACGGGCGCCGTCACGGTCTGGAGAGGTATGGCCTCGGGATAGCGGGTGGCATGGTCCACCAGGACAAGGATGAACCGGTGTCCCTGTGCTGTCCGGGGCTCCAGGGGCCCCACAATGTCTATTCCCACCCGCTCAAAGGGGGTGGTGACGATGGGAAAGGGTTGCAGGGGGACCTTCAGTTTTCGACCGCTTTTCCCGCTGGCCTGGCAGGTGGGGCAGGCCCGGCAGTGGTTCGCTACATCGTTCCGCATCTTCGGCCAGTAGAAGTGGGTCACCAGGCGGCTGTACGTCTTGTCCTGCCCCAGGTGCCCGGCAAGAGGCACATCGTGTGCCAAGTTCAATAGGACGTCTCTGAATCGGAGGGGGACCACCAGCACCCGGCTGGCTCCAAGTTCGGCGATCTTTTGCTCACTGTAGAGCAGCTCGTTGTCCCAGTAGATCCAGTGGGCCCCCAATGTATCCCCTGCGCTCTGGGCTATGGCTTGTTGTCGGAGGCCCTCGAGGGAGGGACACGCTCTTTGTTCCTGGCGGAACTGTTCCTGAGTGGGGCCACCTTCTTGGCGCCACTGGGCCAGCTCCGGGAGGTCTGGGGGCTGATCCCGTTCTTCGTTGTCGGACCCCGGAGGACCAGGCTCAGGGGTGGTTTCTTCGGTGACAATCGGTGGGGGAGGCTCGGGCCACTCTGGTTCCTCTTGGCGGGGGATGGCGCGGGCGGCCATGGATCGGGTCGTTACGCAGACCCATTCAGGGAGACCAAGCATCCCCAGGTGGTCCCTCCGTTCAACGGCTGACCAGGGGGAGCTTTCTAGGTCGTTCCCCAGAAGGCAGTCCACCGGTGCATCGTCGCGGACAGTTACTTTTAGCATGCCGGACACCCCCCCCCCACTCGAAGGGGATGCGGGCCATCTGGCACAGGCTTTCGGAGTTGTCTGCCGACCGCACTGGACAAAGTACATTTGGTAGGATCTGGTCAGGGGTCACCAGGTGGCAGCGGACTGCGGTCACACTGGCCCCTGTGTCACGGAGGGCCTCCGCCCAGCGTCCATTGATTGTGACCCACTGGCTGTAT
The DNA here is from genome assembly GCF_964261635.1 of Lissotriton helveticus. NCBI lineage: Eukaryota > Metazoa > Chordata > Amphibia > Caudata > Salamandridae > Lissotriton > Lissotriton helveticus. The sequence continues at coordinate 649,309,372 of NC_136070.1, forward strand.
TTCTGCATGTTGGCGGGGATGGGCGCCCGCGGGACCATGTCCCTCTCTCCTAGACAGACCAGGGACATGGCAGCTGGTTCCCACTCGGGCTGGTACGGCTCGTACTCTTCGGCGTCTTCCTGGCCTAGCTCTTCTCCCAGAGCGGCGGCGGTGATCTGGCGGTTCATGGGACTCTGATTTTTCGGGCAGTTGGGATCATTGGCGTAGTGGCCGGGTCGCTGGCACTTGTGGCAGGTAACGTTGGCGCGGAAACCTGGTCGCGTTGGAGGGCTACCTCTTCCGGCCGGGGGCGGGGGGTTGCTAGTGGAGGGCACGGTGACGGTGTCCCGGCCCCGACCCTGGCCTCCTCCTCCTCCCCGTGGCCGGTGGGGCCCTTGGGAGGTTCTGTTTTGCTCGCTGGGCCAGTTTCGAGGGACTCGGGTGCTTTCCCATCGGTCTGCTTCAATGGCGAGTTTCCGAGGTTCGGTCAGTTTACTATCAAGAAGGTGCTGTCTTAGTTCGACAAAGCAATTATTGGAGAGGTGCTCCCATACAATCAGGTTGAATAATTGCTCGTAGGTGGTGACCTGGCTGCCCTTGATCCATCCCTCAAAGGCTCGGCTAAAAAAGTTCACATACTCCACCCAAGTTGTACCAGGGATCCGTTTGCAGTCCCGAAATCTCTGCCGGTACATCTCGGGCGTGAGCCCATAGCGAGTGAGGAGGGCGGCCTTCATGTGGTCATAGGATGTCATCTGGTGGTCGGGGAGTTGCAGCCGGGCGTCTCTTCCTTCGTTAACGAATTTACCCCATAGCCCGGCTCCCCAGTCGCTCCGTGGAATTCGGTGGGAGGTCATTGCTACCTCGTAGGCTTTAAACCATTGCTGGATATCATCGTTCCGGTAGTATTCCCGGACGACGTCCTTGGGGATGTGGACCTTGGGGTCTGTCGGAGCAGTGGGGCTTGGGTGCCCGGAGACGCCGGGGTCTTTGTTCTGCCGTCGAATTTCTAGCTCCTTCAAGTTGCGCTCATGCTCGTATGCTAGTCTTTTTTCTTCCAGCTCCCTCTGGCTCTTTTTCTCTTCTCGTTCTTCCCTGAGCCGTAAGTGTTCGAGTGTTATTTTTTTCTCTGCCAATTTGAGTTCTCCATCTAAGCGGAGTCGAGCCAGCTCCAATTCATGGAGCCGGCTTTTCTCCCGTTCTCGGGCCTCTTCGGACGAGAGGCCCGATCTTCTTTCGTCTGCAGGGGTGGTACTTGTTTCGGTGGTCTCGAGGCTTTGATTTTAGGGTGGGGATGTTTCCGTCTCCACCCAAGCTTCTAGGGCGTGCTTGAGGTCATCTTTCGTGCTCAGTCCCGTGGTAGCAATGCCCAGCTCTATGCAAAATTGCTTTAGTTCTTTGTGGCTGTATTCTTCCAGCTTTTCCATCTGAAATGTTTCCGTTGTTCCACTCTCCTTTGTCGTCATGGTTGCTGTGTGTCGTGGGGTGAGTTACTCTCTGTACGATTATGCGTCGGCTCGGATCGCGCCGCTGGCCACCAATGTTAGACGGGGACCCGGAGGGTCGGCCGGGTACAGGGGGGAGAGGCCTCCGGTGAGGGTCCTCCTCGGTAATCGTACAGACAGGTAACTTCCCCCCCACAGATAGACACCACACAGGGACACGTTCTTCACACTTTTATATTTCTTAAGAGCAAGGTAATTGACGGTACAGCAGGACCAGGATACGAGGACCCTGTCAATTCTAGTCTCTTTGGGGGGAAGGGTAGCGGGACAGTCTCAGTACCGGACCGGTACGGGGGTAGCAGGTGTGGAGCTCACAATCCTCGAGCTGATGGTTCGCAAGCAGGGGCCGCGGCAGTGCCAGCAGGCCTTCGGGATGGTTCACGAAAGGATGAGCCGCTGCAGCGCCAGCAGGCCTTCAAGATGGTTCACGAAAGGATGGACCGAGGCAGCGCCAGCAGGCCTTCAAGATGGTTCACGAAATGATGAGCCGCGGCAGCGCCAGCAGGCCTTCAAGATGGTTCACGAAAGGATGGGCCGCGGCAGCGCCAGCAGGCCTTCAAGATGGTTCACGAAAGGATGGGCCGCGGCAGCGCCAGCAGGCCTTCAAGATGAGTTCGTCTCGGTGTCTCTCGACTCCAGGATCCAACTGCCTTCCTGCTCTCGAGCTGCCCCAGTTATAGGCCTGGCGCCCTTTGATGTCCGGACCCTCGCACTTGGAGGTCGGGGGGTCCGGGATGAGGGAGTCCAGACACCCAGCAGGGGGGTGGAGCCAGCGCCCAGGGAGGCTGGGGCGATCGACACCTGGCGGAGGGGAGCCGTTGACACTCCTTCTCCCATTGACCTGCCAAGTGGTCTCTTTACCCCCTGGGTGGATGGTGGTGCCTCAATGTCGGGGCCTGGCTGGGCCCGAGGCCGAGGTCGACCCGAGGCCACGAGGCCTGGTCGAGTAGTGTCCAAAATGGCGGCTGGGCCGGGGACAGGGGTTCTGGAAAGGACCCGGGCCAGCCGATACGGTGGTGTTCAGGAGCCAGGGTTCCGTCGGGGAAGGGCCGGAGGTTGCCCCGGCGGGCTGCGGGGGTGGTTCTTGTCCGGGGAGCAGGAGGAGCAGGGGTCTGCGACCCGCCATGCGGGGAGGGGACAGCCTGGCCACGAGGCCTGTCCAACAATTCTGGTTGTGATATCCCCTTCTCCTATTTACAAAGCGGTGTTAACCGCATCGCTGCGGCAGCTATTCCACCGCAGCGCTAAGGGGGCGGGTGGGCCGCGCGGCGCGCCCATGCTGGTGACGGAACTGCTCCGTCACCAGCCGCGGTTGAGCTGTGCTCATGACGGAGCGGTTCCGTCATGGCCCCGCCCGCTTAATAGAACGCGCCGCGCAGGCGCGAAATCAGCACCGCGCAGGCGCTTCGGGCGGGCCATGGCGGAACCGCTCCGTCATCAGCACAGCGCCACCGCGGCTGATGACGGAGCATTTCCGTCATCAGCACGGAAAGGGTTAAGCCACTTCACTTGCTTAACGCCTTTTAGTAAATAAGGCCCCTTTCACGTTTCACTTAGCGTGAAAGGGGAGTGCAATGGGGGTTGCATGGGCGTTCCGCCACATCACCCATTGCATTATGATGCGTCCATCACCACCCCCTTTTGTACCGCCCCATATTTTCAAGGCTGAGGGCAGCACCAAAAACTAAAGCCAGGTAATACCTGGTCGTAGACTGGTGATATGAGGAGAAATGATTAATTTCCCCTCGTTTTTAGCTCTTTCCATGTGTGCTGCCTTCTGCAGCACACATAGAAAGAGCACATTGCCTTTCAAGATTGTTTATGTGCAGGAAGGTGTCCCTTCCTGCACATAAACAACTGCCCCTGAAGCGCAGGCACCCTTGAAAAATGGTACAAGGGTGCCTGCACTGGCGCTAGGCAGCTTTATTAGCGCCAGCACTAGGGGAAACACAGGGGTGCACCGTATTTTTCTAAATATGACACATCCCTGCATTTTAAAAAATGTCGGAGCACGGTTTTACCAATTTTGGCGGTTACACCTCGCTCTGACATTTTATTGTAAATATCCCCTCACCCTCCAACATCTACCCCATCCAATTAATCAAGATTATAAGTGCTACAGCCTGTACCTCCAAACTTGATATACTCTTCTGGACGAGTCTTTCTGAGCTAGACACCACTCTAGGCATTCCAGAAATGAACGGAATGTCCTTGAGGTGGCCTCCAGGTTGGCTAACCGGGCCTCCAGGTTGGCTAACCGTTTGCTAGAGGTTGCCTATAAAGGTTTTAGCAATACTCCAGGTGAAATACTGAGAACAGTTGGGCTTCTAGACAGACCCGGACTGGCCATAGAGGCCGTAGGGGGCCTCAGGTGTTTCCACGGGAGGCTGGAAGGGTGGGGGTTAGATTCGGAGAGGCAGGGTGTGGTTTTGTTACTTGGAGCAGTGCTTCAATATCCGCTCCAGTAAGAAAAGCAGCAGTGCTGGGGGCCCGTTTAGTCAAGCAGCAGTGCTTCACACTTGCACCCTCGTCCCCCACTCCCACCCCTGGGACCGGCCCGATAAAATTGCCAGGGCTGATTTGTCTTCTTAGTCCGGCTCTACTTCCAGCATATAAAAGAGTAGCAGTCTGGTGCGGCAAAACAGGTGATATTGGGAACCTGGGGCCTCATTTATGAGGCCTTGCGTCAGTTTTGCGCTTCTGATGCGTCTGACGCATGGGCAGCGTAAAACATGCCTTTTGTTGCGCACTATTTACAAAGTGACGCATCTAAGCAGATGCGTCACTTTGTAAACCCCTGCGCTACATTACACCTGCGTCAGGTATAATGTATGCAGGGGGGGGCGTTCCTCTACAAAAAGCCTCGTAGAAGTGACGCAGTGAAATCTCTGAGATTTCACTGCGTCACTTCTAGGATGCTGTTGCGTCAAAATCTTGCGCCTGCCTCACAGCAGGCGTAAGACTGACGCAGGCCCTTTCACATGGGGCTTGCCCCATGTGAAAGGACACATTGCTGGAGTTGCGTCACTTTTGTGACACACTCCAGCAATGCGTCACTTGTGCGCCATACATATACGTCAGAAATACTGACGTATATGTAACTCCTTGCGCCATGATGCGTCATACAGTAAATATGACGCATCAGGTATGTTGCAAGGAGTGTGCACTGAGAAGTGACACATCGCTGCTTTCACGCAGCGATGCGTAATTGTTCATAAATGAGGCCCCTGGGGCGTAATAAAGATAACAGACCATAAAATATGGTACATTATGAGCATGGAACACAATCCCAATGGATCAGAGAGGGTTGTACTTCAAGACACGCTATCCACCTTGTTTGAAGCTGCTGGCAAATGAATTAACAGAACTAACCTGCCTTAAATACCTTAAAGTTCAGAGGCTGACCACCCTGAAGCCTGTAGGAAAGTAGGTGAAGATGTAGACATTAGCATTGGCTATTGGGTTAGTCTGTAAGATCCATGGGGTGGGAAGTGAAAGCATTCCAAGAGGGTGATCTGGAGTTGCAATCAGAGTGGTTGGGAGACGGGTGGTGGTCTGGATTATTGGGGCAATATATTTTATTTGTTTCCCTGCCGGCCAATTAGATTTTTTTTTTTTACATATTTTTATTGGCATTTTTAGTTTACCATGACAATTTGTAATACAAGACATACATTCAAGTAATACACTCCATCTGTTATAGCCAATTTGCCGGCCAATTAGATATAGGCAAGTGTATGTGTTTCTTTCAATAACCCACATAAAGAGAATTGATTCATCAAACAGTAACACTGGAAGGCCATTCTGAACTGGACTAGCTGTGTGGCTACATAGCTTTTCCTCCCTTAAGAATCCAGCTCTGAGCATAGGGACAGGCTTTACGAGCTCAAACTTATATATATTGCATAAATGACATTGTGAGTCGTATATGTCATTATGACTCACAATAAAATTGCAATTCTGTGCGAATCTGTAGAAAAGCAGTTGGCAAAGGTGAGTTTCCTCTCTATTCACCAGTCATAAGGAATTTTACCAGTAGTTTGTGACTGCTTGCAAGGAAATGTTTTCCAACCTAGTTTTTCATTCAGTAACCATCTCTTCACACAGTGAAAAGGGCCATTTCACTGCACAAGTGGCAGGGCATTCGAGGGAGCATACTGGTGCCATGATTTGCTGCATTTCTCCCCTACCGCCATGTCCCTCTCACAATGTGACAGTTTTATGGTCCAGTGGGGCGTAACGATAACTTAGGGGTCTCCCTGCAAGGTACATGGAGGGGCCCCCTCCGGCATCTATCAGGAGCTCCGCGGCCGAAGTGCAGTACTGAGGGGTCCCCCTGGAGCTTGCCCCCCCGCACTGCAGGGGATGCGGGGGCCTGTGTTATGCCCCTGTTATGGTCTGGCTTGACTGCACAGCTGTCACCAGACAATTATGTACAACTAGAGAGGGAAATTGACTCCGTCCACATGTTGGGAGTCAAGAGTACATGTTTTGTTTGGCAGAAGTTGTGTGCTTCAACAAAAAAAGTGCTTGCCCTCCACACATCTATATATCTTCCATGTACTTATGGATCTATATATTTATTACTTTTCTTCTAATTCAGCCTATCCAATGCACTACCCTATTTCTCACCCTATACCACTCTCAATATATCCGCTACCTCAACTCTCTGACTCATCTCAAACCTCATTTTACTACTCTTTCCAATGTACTACCCTATTTCTCACCCTATACCACTCTCAATATATCCGCTACCTCAACTCTCTGACTCATCTCAAACCTCATTTTACTACTCTTTCCAATGTACTACCCTATTTCTCACCCTATACCTCTAACAGTATATCCTCTACCTCCACTCTCTCATTTATCCCAAACCCCATACCACTACTATAATCCCCAAAAATAACACTTTCTAGATTCTTCCCACTCTACCCCTCCTTGCATCATTTCATAACTCTTTTACTATTCTGATCCCCCAAAACAAGCCTTTCTAAACCATTTCCTCTGACTCTAGCTCCTACACCTCCCTTTTACTCATCCCAAGCCTCCTACTGCTGAGCTCGAAAAGAAAAAAAATCGAAATCCTTCCCTCTTCTATCCCTCCACTATCCTTTTTAATCCAAATGACAGACTAATGTGTCCACCTCTCAAATTACTTTCATATTTCACTATACTAATTCACCACTAATCCTTTATGGATTGCGGAGTAGCATGCTACTAGCTGAAAAAGTGCTTCAGCTCCACATCAGGGGTAGCAAGCGCTGTATAAATGCACGGTTTTCCCTCTTTTATCCCTCCACTATCCTTCTGAATCCAAATGACTGACTAACCTATCCACCACTCAACTTGCTTCCATATTTCACTATACTAATGCATCACTAATCCTTTAAGGGTTCCAGAGTAGCGTGCAACTCACCAAACAAGCATTTGCAATGCAATAGGTCTCGCATTAGGAAAGTTTGAGCTATTGATATTGTAAATGACAATTTTTTTATTTATGTTTTGTTTTTGAAAATAGCGAAAAAAATATTTCTTCCCACGCTTACTCCATCAATTATATTACTTGATTTATATCCTACTGGTATATCACAACCTGCTCTGACAACAATCCTTATGTCTTGCGCCAAACTCACACTGGCTAGAGCCTGGATCTGCCCCAAACCCCCCAATATCTGGGAATGGTGGTCATTAGTTAACGAAATTCGCTCCATGGAATTTGGGTTAGCTAATTTGAGAGGAACTCGTTCACGAATGAAAGTTGAAAAAATATGGGGTGACTTCATTGATGGCCCTGAGCTTGGTTATGCTTAAAATGTTTAAATATCTGTATCATAGAAGTATTGATTTTTCTGAAATGTGCCTCAAACGGGAAACCGATATCTGTGTTTGTAAAGATCGTGCAATGTATACTTTGTATTTCATTTAATGTATTTCTGTTACGTTTCTCTCATTAGTTTGCAAATAAAAAAAAAATAAAAAAAAAAAGAAAATAGCGAAATTAATAGCTTTGTCATTTACAATGCCAATAGTTATAACTTTCGCAAATGTGACACCTATAGCATTTGTAATGCAATATGTGTTGTATTTACGTGACTTACATGTATTGATATTACAAATACCAATGGCTTTTAATTTTTTTTCAATAATTAATACTTAAATAAAAGTTATTGTAATTCATAATTTATTTATTTATAAAGTTTTATAGCCTAAAGTTTTGTAAATAACTTTTGTGAAGATTATGTTCAGTGTATTTTATTGTGACGAAAATCCAAGAACAGAAGTGAAATATTAACATCTTTTTGTTACATTTGTAATAAAGCTTGAAACATTAAGAGAACATATTTGAACCAGGTGTTGTTGAATGGTTGCACAGATTGATGCTGTGGTGGCGCTGAGTGATGTTGTGATGGCAAACGAGTGATGCTGTGGCATTCAGTGATGCTGTCTGTGGCGTTCAGTGATGCTGTGGTAGCGCATAGTGATGTGGTGGTGCCCCTGAGTGATGCGGCGGTGCCCCTGAGTGATGCTGTGGTGGTGCGGAGTGATGCTGTATGCTATGCTATGTTTTGTTTTGCTATCCTATGTTTTGTTTAGTTATGCTATGCTATGTATTGCTCTCCTATGCTTTGTTATGCTATGCTATGTTTTGTTATGCTATTCTATGTTTTGGTCTTTTTTTTTTTTTTTTTTTGAAAGACCTTTATTATCCAACATACAGTGTACACAGCATCATAGCTTACAACCCAGCCGGGCCAGCTGCAGATAATGAACATTGTGGTAGATAGGGTAAGCGTACACAGCTGCAAGGCCGACAACCCTGGGGTCCGGCAGCGTATATCAGTACTTCACATAACACCATATGCATGTATACATGTATTGCCTAGTAAGTGTGCGGTCAATGGGTTTTCCTGTATAAAGTCAGTGGATCAAAGTGGTTGTGCCGAACCCACCCACATCAGCAGTAGCGGTGGCAGTCGTGCCCGCCATGCCTGGCGCGCATCTTTGGTGAGTGTGTCAGTGTGGGTCGTCATTCAGACGGGCTAAAAGGTATATGGATGAGTGATGAGGGTGATCAGCGACTAAGCTCGTTTGGGGCGCATGACCGCCTTGTGCGTCCATTCCGTTGGGAAGAGCTGTTCTGCATCTTAGCGCCCAGGCGAGATGTCCAGGCTTCAGTTGTCACGCCCGAGGGCGCCTTGCGGCGCAAAGTGGTATGAAGCATAGAGTTGTATGTGTACGGACATGGTCTAAAAGGAGATGAAATCAAATCAACAACTAACTACAAAACAGGGATTTGGGTTATACAGGAAGGAGGTGGGGGCAGGCATGTGTAGTGTTTGCCATACCGTCGAGGGGGTGGAGGTCGGAATCAGCGCGTCAGTCGTGTCTCATGTGGTAGGCAGGCGGAGGACCGAGGGGGGGGGGGCACGGGAAAAAGCAAGTTGTCCGTGCGGTGGAGCCATCAGGGGGGGGGGGAGCCCACGAGTGTTCGGCGGGTGCAGTATTTCGGCATGGAGTCCGGGCTTCTGTCGCGGCGTCACATGTGGCGGTGTGTGGCCGGGAGTGGGGTAAGCGGTCATTAGTGGGAGACAGGAGAGCACACGTCAGACAGTGGGTTGAGCCCGATGGTCAGTTGGATGGTGTACGGTGTATCATGTGCGGTTTGCTGGAATTCGTATCAGGGAGTGGGGGTGGCAGCACATAATTTTATCACGTAAGTCCCTGCTCTGTACATTTCTGCGTGAAGGAGTGTAGTATGTCTTCCCATTGTTGTGCAATGGGGAATTTTCTGAGCCCTGCCGTCTCTTCCCGCTTCAGGACAGAACCCTCAGCCCGCGCCCAGTTTGTCAGCGACAGGCACCAGTGTCGGAGGTGTGGGGGTGTGGCTGCCTTCCATCTCTTGGTGAGTAGTCTTTTGGCTGTGATAAGTCCAAGATCCCAATATCTAGTCCTTACCTTATTAAGGCGCGTGCGCTTGTACAAACCCAATATACAGGCTTCCCATGTGCTCGGTACCTGTTCCTCAGTGCAATGTCGGAGTAACTTGGTCACTCCATCCCAATACTGCTGGAGGGCGGGACAGAGCCAGAGCATGTGGAGGAGATCCGCGCCTAGGAGAGAGCAGCGGCTGCAGGCAGTGTCTGTGGCTGAAAAGTACTTATTTATCTTGCCAGGGGTGAGGTACACGCGGTGTAGTATGTAAAATTGTATAGTTTTGAAGCGAGGGCTGCGGGGGATGTTCACTGGACCAGCTAGGATCATAGCCCACTCTTTGTCCGTCCAGTCCCGCCCTCTGTCCGTCGCCCATTTTTCCCTCAGGTGTGCAGTTGTCGGGAGTGTGTGTAGGAGGAGTGCTTGCGTTAGCCAATGAATAATGTGAGTGCCATTGCTCATGACATGCAGGTACTGTATGAAGTGATGTGTTGGTGGCTCTCTAGATATGTCTCCCCACGCGGTGGTCAACATGTGTACGAGGGACGCGTGTGTTAGGAACTGCCCAGCCGGGAGGGACGTATCCCTTACGAGGGCTGCAAAGGGCAGGAGGGCGCCGTCAGAGTAAAGGTCGCCCATCGTCTCCACCTCTGCGGTGATCCAGCTATCCAACCTTACAGTGGTCAGGGTCCCAGCCGTTGTCGGGGTGCCCAACAGCGGCAATATCGGCGCATATGGTGCCGTTGCTCGTGTTAGACGCAAGCAGCGGAGGAAGCATCTGCGTGCCACTGCGAGCAGTAGTTGCGGCGGGCGGGGAGTTCGAGTCAGCGGATGGAATAGTACTTGAATCTGGAACAGGGACCAAGCAGTGGTATCCGTCGCCGTGTCGCCCAGGCTCTAACCACCTAGCCATCCTGACACCCACTGCATTTGTGCTGCTAGATAATATAGCTCCATGTTTGGAACTGCTAGTCCGCCCTCTGCAGTGGGCATGTAGAGTTTCATCAATGCGACTCGAGGCCGACCCTTGTTCCAAATCAGGTTTCGTAGTAGGACCTCGAGGTCTTGGAACACCCGGGTAGGTACATAGGTTGGTATATTCGCAAAGTAGTATAACAGCCGCGGTAGGACTATCATTTTAGCCAAGGCTATGCGACTAGGGACATTGAGCGGTAATGTATTCCAGAACCCCACCTGTGCTCTGGTAGAGGCGATCGCCCTCATCAGATTACCCTCCAAGATGTCCATTGGGTCTCGGTAGATGTGTATCCCAAGGTATCGGAATGTGTTGGGGTACCACTGCAACCTCCCACCCCCGATGTGTGTATCACATTCGGGAACATCCGGGCCGAAGGAGTAGGCCCCCGATTTGGCCCAGTTGACTCGTAACCCCGACATGTCCTCAAAGGTGCCAAAGATGGCAGTGAGGGAGTCTGGGACGCTGCTTAGGTCCCTGACGTATAAGAGCAGGTCATCAGCATATAAGGACACTACATGTAGTCCGTCCGCCAACGGTATTCCCCAGTCAGCTCCCTGTGACCGGAGCATCGTAGCCAGGGGTTCCACTGCTAGGGAGAACAGTAGGGGTGACAGTGGGCAACCTTGCCTTGTGCCTCTCTGCACTCGAATGGGGTCAGAGAGTAATGTTCCAGTGCGGACTCGGACCGTGGGTTTGCGGTATAAGAGGCCGACCATAGACAGATAGTCATCCCCTAGCTCGAACTTCTCCAAGACCGCTCGCAGGTAGGGCCACTCCACCGAGTCAAACGCCTTCTCCAGGTCGAGTACAAGGCACCCTGCTCGTGGCCATTGTCTAGTGGCGTACTCCTGCAAGCGAAATAGTCTTCGGATATTGTGGGATGTGTGTCTCGTCGGTACAAACCCATTTTGGTCTTGATGTATCAACGCCGGAACCATAGGGGCCAGCCTGCGGGCAAGTGCGGAGGCTAGAATTTTGTAGTCTGTATTCAGAAGTGCGAGAGGGCGGTAAGAGCCCATCTGCGTGCCATCCCTGCCAGGTTTGAGTAAGGAGACAAGGGTCGCCTCGTTAAGGGTCGGGGGTAAGGTGAAGTCATCGACAGCTGCAGAATACATCCTCACCAGGTGTGGGATCAGGATGTCCGAGGTGGCCTTGTAGAACTCGGCCGGCAAGCCGTCCGGACCCGGAGTCTTACCGTTCGAGAGGTTAAAGATGGTGTCACGGAGTTCCTCGGGATCTAGTGGCGCTCCGAGGTCATCCTGCTGCGCCGTCGTCAGGGTAGATAAATGTATGGTAGAGAGATAGTCTGCGATGGCAGGCAGTGGGACAAGGAGCCGGGAGTGGTATAGGCCTGCGTAATGGTCCGTGAACGCCTCGTGTATTTGGCGCTGGGAATATAGTAATCTGCCATCTCCGGCCTGTATGGTCGAGATTGGGGCAGAGCGGTCTTCCCGTTCGATCAGCCAGGTCAGCAGTTTGCCTGGTCTGTCACCTTGTCTGTGGACCCGGGCAGAGTGCGCCGCAAAGTTGACGCCTCTCAGACGGTCTAGCAGACGGTCATGTTCCGCCTTAGCTGCAGTCAGTCGGGCGTTCACCCCCCCCGCAGGGCATTCGAGGTCCAGCAGTTCCGATTCCAGTCGTGTCAGGTCTCGCTCAATTTGGCGTCTCATGTGTCCTTGTGTTCCCAGGCAGATCCCCCGTGTCACCACTTTGAAAGCGTCCCATTCAATTTGGGGAGAGGACGCCGTGCCAGTATTTAGTTCGAAGTATTGGGCTGATTGTGTATGCAGGGATTCTCGGAATGTCGCGTCAAGTAAGAGGTCTGGTTGGAGGCGCTAGGTGGGAATGGGAGGATGTGGGACGTCCCATGCAATGTTCAGTGTGTGAGGGTTATGATCTGAGTGGGTACGGCCCATGTATTGGGAATCCAGGACTAATGGGAGGAGATCGGGGGAAACCATGTACCTGTCCAAACGGACATGTAATGCATGTGTGCCCGACCAGTAGGAATATGTGCGTGTCATGGGGTTGCGAGTCCTCCATGCGTCTTGTAGGCGCCATTGTTGGGCCCAGGTGAGGAGTGCTTTCGCGGTGACGTGTGCCTGAGCGTTAGGCGGGGGAGCAGTGGACCTGTCTAAGTGTATGTCCAGGACACAATTATAGTCGCCTCCCGCGTCTATCTGTGTATCCATGACTGCCCAAGGAGTGCCCAGCCTTATCCATATGAGCGCCCCACGGGCATAGGAGGAGTACTCTGTGGCATAGATTTGTCCGCGCTATCGTCTACGCAGCGCGTGGACCTCAGTCATGTTTTGGTCTTTTTTATTATGCTATGCTCTGTTTTGCTATGCTATGTTTTGTTATGCTATGCTATGTTCTGTTGTGTTTAGTATGCTATGTTTAGCTATGCTATTATATGTTTTGTTTTGCTATGCTATGTTTTGTTGTGTTTTGCTATGTTTTGTTATGCTATGTGTTGTGTTTTGTTATGCTATGTTTTGTTATGTTATGCTATGTTTTGTTATGCTATGCTATGCTATGTTTTGTTTTGCTGTCCTATGCTTTGTTTTGTTATGCTATGATATGTTTTGTTGTTTTTTGTTATGCTATGTTTTGTTATGCTATGCTAAGCCTTGTTTTGTTATGCTATGCTAAGCCTTGTTTTGTTATGCTATGCTATGGTTTGTTGTGTTTTGTTATGCTATGCTATGTTTTGCTATGCTTTGCAATGCTATGTTTTGTTATGTATGCTAGGTTGGGTTGTGTTTGTTATGCTATGCTATGTTTTGTTGTGTTTTGCTATGTTTTGTTATGCTATGTTTTGTTATGATATGCTTTGTTTTATGTTATGTTATGGTATGTTTTGTTATGTTATGCTATGTTTTGTTCTGCTATGTTTTGTTGTGTTTTGTTATGCTATGCTATGTTTTGTTATGCTATGCTATGTTTTGTTTTGCTATGCTTTGTTATGTTATGCTATGCTTTGTTTTGTTATGCTATGTTTTGTTATGCTATGTTTTGTTACACTATGCTATGTTGTGTTTTGCTATGCTATGTTTTGTTTTGTTATGCCATGTTTTGTTTTGCTATCCTATGCTTTGTTTTCTTATGCTATGCTATGTTTTGCTATCCTATGCTGGTAAGAGTGTGTGAGTGTGTGTGAGGGTGAGTGAGGGTGAGTGAGGATGAGGGGGTGTGAGGGTGAGGGGGTGTGAGGGTGATGGTGTGTGAGGGTGAGGGGGTGTGAGGGTGAGGGGGTGAGAGTGTGTGAGGGTGAGGGGGTGTGGTGGTGAGGGGGTGTGAGTGAGGGTGAGGGGGTGTGAGGGTGAGGTTGAGGGTGTGTGAGCGTGAGGGTGTGTGAGGGTGAGGGTGTGTGAGGGTGTGAGGGTAAGGGGGTGTGAGGGTGAGTGAGGGGGTGAGTGTGTGTGAGGGTGAGTGAGGGTGAGTGAGGATGAGAGGGTGTGAGGGTGAGGGGGTGTGAGGGTGATGGTGTGTGAGGGTGAGGGGGTGTGAGGGTGAGGGGGTGTGAGGGTGAGAGTGTGTGAGGGTGAGAGGGTGTAAGGGTGAGAGGGTGTAAGGGTGAGGGGGTGTGAGTGAGGGTGAGGGGGTGTGAGGGTGAGGGTGAGGGTGTGTGAGCGTGAGGGTGTGTGGGGGTGAGGGTGAGGGTGTGTGAGGGTGTGAGGGTAAGGGGGTGTGAGGGGGTGAGGGTGAGTGAGGGTGAGTGAGGGGGTGAGGGTGTGTGAGGGTGAGGGGGTGAGGGTGGGTGAGGGTGAGAGGGTGAGGGTGTGTGAGGGTGAGGGTGTGTGAGGGTGAGTGAGCGTGAGTGAGGGTGTGTGAGGGTGAGTGAGGGTGTGTGAGGGTGAGTGAGGGTGTGTGAGGGTGAGTGGGGGTGTGTGAGGGTGAGGGGGTGTGAGGGTGAGGGGGTGTGAGTGTGAGGGGGTGTGAGTGTGAGGTGGTGTGAGGGTGTGTGAGGGTGAGTGAGTGTGAGGGTGAGGGGGTGTGAGGGTGTGTGAGTGTGAGGGGGTGTGAGGGTGAGGGTGTGAGGGTGAGCGGGGGTGTGAGGGTGAGGGGGTGTGAGGGTGAGAGGGTGTGTCAGGGTGAGAGGGTGTGTCAGGGTGAGAGGGGGTGTGAGGGTGTGGGGGTGTGAGGGTGAGGGTGAGGGGGTGTGAGGGTGAGGGGTGTGAGGGTGAGAGGTTGTGTGAGGGTGAGAGGGTGTGTGAGGGTGAGAAGGGGTGAGAGGGTGTGTGAGGGTGAGATGGTGAGTGAGGGTGAGATGGTGAGTGAGGGTGAGGGTGTGTGAGGGAAAGGGTGAGGGGGTGTGAGGGTGAGGGTATGTGAGAGTGAGGGGGTGTGTGAGCGTGAGGGGGTGTGGGGGCGTGAGGGTGTGAGAGGGTGTGGGGGTGTGAGGGGGTGTGTGAGGGTGTGAGGGTGTGTGAGGGTGAGGGGTGTGAAGGGGTGTGAGGGTGAGGGGGTGTGAGGGTGAGGGGGTGTGAGGGTGAGGGGGTGTGAGGGTGTGTGAGGGTGAGGGGGTGAGGGGTTGTGAGGGTGTTAAGGTGTGAGGGTGAGGGGGTGTGAGGGTGAGAGGGGGTGTGAGGGTGAGGGTGAGAGGGTGTGTGAGGGTCAGAGGGTGTGTGAGGATGAGAGTGTGTGGGAGGGTGAGGGGGTGGGGGGTGTGAGGGTGAGGGGGTGTGAGGGTGATGGGGTGTGAGGGTGAGAGGGTGTGTGAGGGTGAGAGGGTGTGTGAGGGTGAGAGGGTGTGTGAGGGTGAGAAGGGGTGAGAGGGTGTGTGAGGGTGAGATGGTGAGAGAGGGTGAGGGTGAGTGAGGGTGAGGGTGTGTGAGGGTGAGGGTGTGAGGGTGAGGGGGTGTGAGGGTGAGGGGGTGTGTGAGGGTGTGTGAGGGTGAGGGTGTGTGAGGGTGAGGGGTTGTGAGGGTGATGGTGGGTGAGAGGGTGTGTGAGGGTGAAAGCGTGTGTGAGGGTGAGAGGGCGGGTGAGGGTGAGAGGGTGGGTGAGAGGGTGAGTGAGGGGGTGTGTGAGGGTGAGGGGGTGTAAGGGTGAGGGTGTGAGGGAGGGTGAGGGGATGTGAGGGTGAGGGGATGTGAGGGTGAGGGGATGTGAGGGTGAGGGGGTGAGAGGGTGTGTGAGGGTGTGTGAGGTGAGAGGGTGTGTGAGAGTGAGAGGGTGAGTGAGGGTGAGTGTGTGTGAGGGTGTGTGGGGTTGAGGGTGTGTGAGGGTGAGGATGAGGGTGTGTGAGGGTGAGAGGGTGTGAGAGTGAGGGGGTGTGAGGGTGAGGAGGTGTGTGAGGGGGAGGAGGTGTGAGGGTGTGGGTGAGGGTGAGGGGGTGTGAGGGTGAGGGTGTGTGGGGGTGTGAGGGGATGAGGCTGAGTGAGGGTGAGAGGGTGCGTGAGGGTGAGAGGGTTGTGAGTGTGAGGGGGTGAGTGAGTGAGAGTGTGTGAGGGTGGGTGAGGATGAGTGGGGGTGTGTGAGGGTGAGAGGGTGTGAGGGTGTGTGAGGGTGAGGAGGTATGAGGGTGAGGCTCCGAAGTAAATGGTGGCAAGGCAGACATCATAGGACAGAGAGAGGAGACTGCGTGGTGACTGCGTTGGTCAGTTTCAGAATCAGGAGGGGCAGAGTCAGCACAGTCTGCGAGGGATCAACGTGTCTAGAGGCAAAGCATAGCGGATGTAGCATTGCAGCTAGTAAGTCAAGTGTTTTCAAGCTGTGTCCCTAGAGAGATGGCAACACAGCAACAGCATTTGAGGAGCAAGGCTACTGTAAACAAGCCTGGTAGGTTTTCACTTTCGTCCAGAAAAAAAACCGAGAAAGGTGCAGAGAACGCCGAACAAAACACGGCTTCCCCGTGAAATGGATGCAAAAAAAACCAAGCTCTTGGCATTGCTGTGGCAGGTGAGCGGTAGCGCATTCCTTTGAAGTCTGATGGGGGGGGCGGGGAAGCGGCTTGGGAGCGGATTCCTTTAAAGTCTGATGCCAAGGCTCAGGCAAATGGTGGTGTGCGAGCGGCTTCCTTTGAAGTCTGAGGCCGATGGTGTTTGATGTGCACGCGCCTGCCTTACACGCCTGCCTCACATGAACTGTACACGATCCGCAGGCTAGGTAGACTTTTCGGACTGCTTACTATAATCTCGCCTATTCAATCCCTAATGGGATAGAATAGTCAAGACCTAAAATGTGTTTCGATGCCTCACCAGGGGTAGTAAGCGCGATATAAATTCAATTACTTTACGATATAATACAGCTGTTATCATTTTGGCTATGTTTGAACTTTCAGGGGTACACACATGACATTGTAATGCTATAAAAGTGTCTTAGATAACTAGATACTTTATGATGTTTTCTCTTTCTCTGGCAGCAGCACAGATGGGAGGAGGGCAGTCATTCACCTACATGGATTTTTAGGTCTGGCTTGACAGTGCAATTGACACCCAGCCTTTTAACCTGCACTAATATTATTCTACAGTTTTTGCTTCCACACAAATGCATATGCGGTTTGCTTGTAATGCTTCACATTACCATACAACATTCCTTTAGAGTCAGACCTATTGGCATTGGCCATTCTTGTTTGGTATGGAAAGGTACTTTGTCAATGTAAATGCAGAAGTAGAGATCTGCTCTCCTTGCAGGTGCCCATCTCAATGTCGTCAGCTGTTCAAAAAGTTTGCAGAATTAATCTGTCTCATGAATGCAGAGCAAAGGGAGCACAGTGGTGCATCTCAGAAAAGGTTCCCCTTTGCATTTTAATTAATTTAAGTAACTTATGTACATGTATGTGTTTGCCATTCGTTGGTGCAACCAGTGCTGGCATTTCTGTGCATTATTGGGCACGTTTCAGGGTTATTGCCCTTTGTCAGCTGATAATTCTTGGGGTGCACGTGCATGCTGAGGAGTGGTAGGGACCAGCTGAAATACAAGCTGCATGTCAAGCCCTAAAGATACCTGCTACTGCCTGCTGAAGAAGGGCATTCACCCAGAAACAGCAGAACCCCTGCACTGGCTGCACCAACTGAAGACATATTCCTCCTTCCTTGTGAGTTACTGAATTTATCATGAGCAGCATTTACCAGAAAGCAATGGGGAGCGTTCGCTGAGATATCACGAGTGGGCTCCCTTCCACCACTGCCTCATGACTATTGATGAGGTAGGATTTCTGGGAATCCCTGCAACCAACATCTTTGCTCAGTTGATTTGATAGATCCATCATAATGCACAGAACTGGAAGAGGTCGCACTGCGGATCCTGCCTCAACAGATTTGCCGTATGCGACGGGGCCAGTGAGGCAATGCTCCACAGGAGGCTTTGAGATCAGTTCAGCATCTCAGAATAGCACTCTTGAACTGGGCACAATGCACTCTATGTAGTTCTTTATGGAAGATGTGGACACTGTGCAGTTTTTAACACAACCCACCACTCTCTGGCAGTTCTATTATATCTCCCTCTGCTCCCAAACAATCACTTGCTCTTTGGCTGCCTTGGGATGTCATTGAATTACATTGAGGTCACCCATTATGAGGACTCAAAGAAGCTCAAAGCACAGTGTGTGTGTGCGCGCGCGCGTGCGTGCGGGTGTGTGTGCGCGTGCGTGCGTGTGTGTGTGTGTGTGTGTGTGTGTGTGTACTACTCCTGCCTGTGTTTCAGGGTCAGACTGGCCTATAGGACAATCAGGCAGTGCCAGAAAGGCCGGTGTGTGGGCTGTTGGGCATTTTATTTTACTGTTGATTTCCTGATATTAAAACAAACATTGCCTACAGCAAGCTCAAACAGATGCACTCTTCCATACCTTAAAAAACACGTATATAACCTGTCCTTACACGATCAAAACAGCCCCAGTTTACAAACATGGGCCACTTTTTTAGCTTTCTAATTCACAATTAGGAGCCACTTTTATTTTGATGCCTGGGCCGATTTTCTGTCCCAACCAACCCTGCTGTGGTGTGCCCATTTATGTCAGTGAATCTTGCTGTGGCGCTCTTCATGCTGTGCCTGTGCAGGTTAGCAAAGTGTGGTAAAACCTTTTCACTATATAAAACTAAGAACGGTTGTCTTTGTCAGAGTTTGTTTACCATGTCATTCATTTCCTTTCCACCTGTGAGTCTGGGTCTAACATCAGTGTTGATGGAAAGAGATACTGCTTTTATTTCCCGAATTGCAGTAAGACTATTAAGGTGGATGGAAAATGTTTGAAGACAAGTATTCTCTACAATAAATAAATAAAAAAACATGCATGGAGCAGCATTATTATACAGGCATCAAAACCAA
The DNA here is from genome assembly GCF_964261635.1 of Lissotriton helveticus. Classification (NCBI taxonomy): domain Eukaryota; kingdom Metazoa; phylum Chordata; class Amphibia; order Caudata; family Salamandridae; genus Lissotriton; species Lissotriton helveticus. The sequence goes on from NC_136070.1 coordinate 649,328,041, forward strand.
ACAAAAGCAAGGCTTGATTACAGTGCTTAATCTGTAAAATATGAAGTGCAGGTGCTCAAATGTTTGTCAGAGGCCGCACCCACTTTTACTGGCTCCACCCACTCCCTCCACTGGCACCATCCACTTACTATATTAGCTCCACCCACATCTTCAAGTGGCACAGCTAAAAGTCAAATATAATACCTGATCTGAATTTCAGAAAGGGAACATCCGTAAGGTTTTGATAGGAGGTTCCCTGTGAACCATTTTGAAAATCAATTAAAGCAAATGTGCATTTAAAGCACAAGTTTGAAATAAATAAGCTAAAACCACTGATGCATTGAAAAGGAACGATTTCAGTGCTCTGTGTGCTGATTTGGAGAAAGGATAATACTGGGGGTAGGGCATGCCATGCCCGAGAGAAATGAGTCAATCCAGTTAAAAGTATTTGCTGATGCGATGCCCTGGCCATCAAACTGTTGTTGATTCAATCGGGTGCTATGATCAATGGTACCATAGTCCAAACACATCCGAGATGTCATACAACAGTAGTGCTGCCTCCCCCTGGTCTGCGATCATACAAAAGTGCTCCCTTATACATTTTGCGGAGGGATCTAAACCGAGGCTGCAAGTCCTCTAGTAGACCAATGGCTTCCATTCCATGTGTGATGAAACTTGCTTTATTACCACATTGCCCATATTTTTTTACAAAACAGGGGATATCTAATATTGTGCTGTAGGGCTGTACTGGGCTCAATGATGGTTTCTGTAGTAGTGGTGACAGTCGTGTTTGCTTCAAGTATTCAGGAACTCTAACCTGCTTGAGGAGCAGTTCATAATTCGTATGATAACAGGAAAAGGCTCCTTTAACAAACCATGGCAGGGTGCTGGGTGGAAATCATGGTCTCTGGGATGCCTTCACTTTCCACAAATGTGATGTGATGATAAATCAAAGGATCGGTCGGACCACAGGAGAAGGAGACGGTGTTTTAATAATAGAGGAGGAGCCAGCATTTACTCCCCTTATTTTTGTGCCTTGCTTCCACCAGCCCAGCCCTGCCCCTCGTAAGGCCAGCTACACCTCACGAACCTGATGACAGTTTTTCTTATCCCAGACAGGCCAGTTACTCTCACTGTACTCTTCCCTTACTACTCCATATAATGCCAGTCTTGCACAGACCTTACCTCCTCCAGCCCAGTCTCTCCTAGACTCAGCACCTGCACTGAGCGACCCCCTAACCAGCCTCTCCTAACGCTGAGTTCTATACTCCCCCTGCTTTGTTTCTTACTACCAAAGCCTTGCCCTGTACAATGCCAGTCTTGCACCTTATTACCCACAACACCAGGGGCGGCCTTAGGCATGTGCAAGCTGTGCCCCTGCACAGGGCCACCAAACACCAGGGGCCACCACGCCAATATATATCCTTAAAATAATAATCCTCTGAGGATGGATGCATATTTGCGTGGCGGCCCTTGGCAGGGATTTGGCGGTCTCCGGCTCTGTTCCACTTCCAAACAACCTGACCCCCCCTCTTCACTGGCCTCCGCGCTATGCCCCGCCCGGACCCCCTCTTCCGGGGCCCCCTACCTATGCTCCCTGCCCAGGGCCGCCATGAGCCTAGAGCCGCCCCTGACAACACCAGCCAGGCCATTTACTCCCACTGCATTGCCCTTTATATTTCAAGTCTTGTACCTTAAGACCCAACCCATTCCCTCCTAACTCAGCCCTTGCATCTTACGACCCCCAGGCCAGCTTTCCTACCTCAGTTGTGCCTCGAGGAGGACTTGTAATTGGACACACACACACACACACACACAGATGTGCTGATTGCTGACAGGCTATGGCCATGCACAACTTGCACCTCCAACCTTAACAGTCGAAGCTTGTGGGAGTCTCTCAAGAGATTCGGGGATACCAACATCAGTCTCGGCAGCGGTACAGTTAAGATGTTTTGACTCTTCAGCTCTTGGGAGGGGTGAAAAGATAAAAAAGGGACTGATGGAAGTTACATGTGTTAATATGTAGAAATGTCACCTTGATGCAAGCAGTCTTGAATAAAGAGTTTAAAAAAAAAAATCAGTCTCGGCAGCGGAAAACACTGGGCTCAAATTAAGCACTGATTACTCCACACAATGGGCCCGATTCACAGAACTAATTTAAGACAAAATCCTAAACTTACTACTTTTGGTATTCACAGAAGTTAGGATTTTGTCTTAAGTTTGTCTTAAAACAGACTTAAGACAGACTTAAGTTAGGATATCGTCTTAAGTCTGTCTTAAGTCTGTTTTAAGACAAACTTAAGACAAAATCCTAACTTCTGTGAATACCAAAAGTAGTAAATTTAGGATTTTGTCTTAAGTTAGTTCTGTGAATCTGGCCCTATCAACCCACCTCATCTGTGCTCCCCTGAGCAACCTGTGGCAGCGTTTATGTGCAACTTGCACCGTTAACACCGATATTTTTTCAATAATTAGCGGCATGATATTGGTGCACTGCACGCGCTTTGCTACCAGAAACAACATAATGTTTACACTCCGGCACCACAGACCTACTTTGCCATACACGTCATGAAAATTGTACCACCCTTCCTGTAGGCCTGGCCTGTCCTTAGACATTTTACTAGAACTCACAGCAAAGCATACGGGCTGCAGTCACCTCAAAGTCCATACCGCATTTTTAAAGAGGACACGTACCAGGCACTGATAAAAATGGCTGCTGATTTAGAGGGCTTGAATGCAGGCTTTTCATCATTCCCCAGTTACTAAAACCCAAGCCACTTGCCACACAGTCAGCTAAATGATCCATAAACGTGTGTATTCTTCCTCATTAGGAAAATCACTCTCCGACCCCACACCTTTCTTATGCTCTCGGTGTCCGGACGGTGATGGCATTCGGCATAGCATTGGCAATTGGCATCCCTAGTTAGCTCAGCTGGCTTCACTTACATAGTTACTAAGTGTACAAATTACAATGAATTTAATTCAATTACTGCTGCAGAGCTCAACTCAAAACTGTAAGTGCTTTCCTTAACTTAATTTCTATCTTCTTACCGTTATTCGTGGTGGGCCGGTCTGCAGGGACACACACACTGCTAGCTAGCTGCACTGTCACTGCACTGACTGCTTAGTTGTACTTATGCGTGCTGCCTGCTTGCTACCAGGCCGCAGTCTGCAGTGCCAGTGCCAGACCGTCCTGAGCCTGTACTAGACAGTACTACTGGCTGCCACCAGACCAGACACAGTTGCAGCACAGCTAGGACAGACCAGCTCTGCCCTTCAGCTTCGTCGTCGTTGTTGGTCGTGTCGGGTCGGGGCCGCCGGGCTAACTTTATGTAGATGACTCGTCTCGTGGTGGGCCGTGGCGTGGGGAGCTGCCGCCTGCCGCTGTAACTCCGCAGCACGGTGGTTATACTGGAGCGTGGCAAGGCAACTGGTAGCAGCCTGAGCCACAGTGAAAAAAATCTGCGCGCTACCGCTCGCACAGCCCCTACCCCCATCAGAACCTCTAGCCTGGCCCCACCACGGCCCCGCGGCCCGCCCAAATACATCATTGTGCGCGTTCTGAACTTCCACGGCCCACCCACCCACTGGCAAACAGAAACTGTCAACAACTCTGCGTCCGCCATGATGATGAAACGAAACTTGCCACATTATTATATTATATTTATATATTTTAAATATATTCAGTATTATTCAACATATATATTCTCTCTTGGCCTGGGCCTGGGCAGGGGCAGCAGGGCTGCTAGTGCTATCTAACCTCACGTGATTAAGAAATGTGAGTCGCGGCAGACGGGCACTCCACTCACTCGCAACTTGCAAGTCGTACTTGCAACACTAAACCGTTTAAACACCCTGACACCGGTGATGACAGTATGACTCACACACTCGGCGGCCAGCGGCATACATATACATGAAAAAAGTAAACACGCTGCGGCCGGGCTTGTGGCTGCACAGAGTACAAGTTCAACAATAAAGGTATATACTGTATATTTATTTTTACAAAACAAATCATCAATGTGGGTGTGAGCGCAGCAGATGCGTAGACCCGGCCCTGATATTTAAGTGCCGGTGCTAAGCACCGGATAGCACCGGCACAAATTAAGCACTGCTTGATTACCCACACACAAAAATGCAGCAAGGATAGGGGCAGATATGGGTAGAGGGTGCAAATATGGAGACAGAGAGGTCGGTGGATGTCAAGTGGTAGAGGATGTGGCCTAACGGCTATTGCAGCTGACCTTGAAGTTGAGGAACCAGTTTGAGTCTGGCGGGAGGCACATGCATCCTGTGATTCTGGGCAAATCACTTAATCTCCCCAGCCCTAAAAAAGAATGTGTCTGCCTGTAATGCAATTGATGCTCATGCAAAGCACTCTGATACCTTTGGGTCGAGTTTGCACTATATAAAACTACAACAAAAGTGTCTTACTAAGTGATAGAGGCAGGTGGCATGACCAAACAGCAGTTAGACTGTTGCTTTTCTCAGATAATTAAGGATAATGTCGCAAATTTATGCTCACCTATTAGTGCAGGATGATCAATGATCATGGCATTTTGTTTCTTCTATATGCCCTAAATGCCTCTCCAAGATTACATTGTTCTTGCCGTATACAAATATATGGAACAAAAGAGTGAATTATTTCTCCTTTACCCAAAATCTGACACTGACATCAATCTTCTAGCTTGTAACCCCCAAAATTTGCTAACATCACCTGCAGATTGGCTTCTGATGCTAACCCCCTAGTTTTCCTTCTTGATGGTAACTTAAATCAAAAGGAACACATTGAAACCATGGCTAAATCTGCTAGATTTAATCTACATAAACGTGAGCATTAAAAACACATTTTATCCACTCAGGATCTGAAACTAGCAGTAGGGGACATGGTAATCTCTGAACTTGACTATAAATATGTCCCCCTCACCGGCTTCCTGAAAAACTGATTTGCTATACAACTGGCTGTTCTTCATACTTCTCCAGGTTTGTCATCAATACTAAAAAAAATGCATTCCTAAGGAATCTTCTAGCCCTCCTAAAAAGTTGTTCAACTTTTGTTTGCCACTCTGAATTGGGAGCCCCCCATTTAGCAGATTTGATTAAGATCCAGCCAGTCTTGCTCTGGCATAAGATATGGACTTCTGACTATATGCATCTTAACTGTTCCATTGTAGAGGATTGCCTTAGTTCTACGTCTGCATTTAAAATTCATTGGCTCAAATTTGTTGCATGACTTTCTGATCGATATCGGCCATCTTGAGTATTTTGACCACCCTGAGCTTTTGGCTATCATCCCAAGGAAAGCCCTGAAATTGAAATGCTACTCTTTACTCGAGGAATTGAGGTTATCCTCTAAAATTAATAAACCTTCTGTTTTGAAGAATCAATTGTTCTTGACCAGCTTTGATATGCAACCGTATTTAGTTAATGTATATAGTCCGTGCCATAGATTTGTACTGACACGGTTTTGGCTCGACATCTTTCATCATTTAACTAGTTTCCCTATCCCCAACAACTGGCTGCATAAACCAGTGAAATGCTGATGTGACAGAGTATCCATACAGAGTACCATACATATTCTCTTTTTCTGCAAATACTATTCCGATTTGAGGAATCGCTTACTTAAGCCCCTGTTAAAATCGCTTGGTTTTGTGCAATGCCGACCACTTTTATTTACCTGCAATCCCTCCCGAGTTTGTACATATGTGCAGTATTGTCACGGTTTTTACTGGCTGTTATTAGATGTAGGAAGCTGATGTAAAAATCTTATTGCTAATAGGAGGATGTTTCTGTCCGTGTTTATCCATGCATTTTTATGTATTTTTTAATTGCTTTTAAACGTAGACAATGTTATAATTTTGTAGCTTTTATGACTCACTAGGTGATTTCGAATAAAGCTTATTTTGACTTGACTTGAATCTATGATGCTGTTGAACCTATATTGATGCCTTTTCGCTCCACTCTCGATTGTGTCTCGCTCATTGGCAATTTGACTAATTCTGACTGTTTATGCTGTGTTTTACATACAACCTGTTTATCCAGCAAAATATACAGCCTACCTGTTACAACAATCTGAAGGTGCAGCGCCCAGAAACCTTTTCGGGTGGAGTTAGCACTGTATGCAACAGTTTATAGGCAAATAATGATGAGATGTTTATTTTTGCAGATTATGGTTGAATATGCATCTTTAACACAAAAGCTACACATATGACAGAGAAAGTAGTACATGGTAAATTTCAGATCATGGCAAAGCTACTATGGGGAGGGGTGAACATGCTGTTGCAAGTAAAACCAAACATTTCATGGGTATGCCTCAGGGTTAGTGGATGCTTTGAGGACCACTTGCCTGGGGTGGCTAGCAGTATGCAGATTTGCAGACCAGAGTGAGAAATGGCACCGGGGCAGTTTTGGATGATCAGTCAGGAGTGCTGGTGTCTAAATAACGTAAGAGATGAATAGGGCAACTTAGATAGTCCCTGGGGAAGAAACTAATGCTGATGAACAGAGGATCCATCAGGATTCAAGCAAGCCGGGCCGAAGACGGCTGAAATGCCAGAAACCGGTCCCCGGAAGCTTGTTTCCTTCCCAGTGTAAGAATTGGCTTTTGTAGTCTGGTCTGCCCTGTTCCCATGATGCACTGGGCCAGGGACAGACTAATTTGCATACAGCCAGGTTCTGAAACTGGGATGGTGCAATGAGCTAAAAAACGGTGTTGGATCTAGCCCTGATCTCTTGACTGGGTGAGAGTACTCTGCTTAATTCAGAGACTCTGTCCATCACCACCCCTTGTTGTAAATAATTTTGTCCACCCTAAGCGTGGAAGGGTATACTCAGATGTGAGTCCCTTGCTCATTGCACCATCAGGATTCAAGCAAGCCGGGCCGAAGACGGCTGAAATGCCAGAAACCGGTCCCCGGCAGCTTGTTTCCTTCCCAGTGTAAGAATTGGCTTTTGTAGTCTGGTCTGCCCTGTTCCCATGATGCACTGGGCCAGGGACAGACTAATTTGCATACAGCCAGGTTCTGAAACTGGGATGGTGCAATGAGCTAAAAAACGGTGTTGGATCTAGCCCTGATCTCTTGACTGGGTGAGAGTACTCTGCTTAATTCAGAGACTCTGTCCATCACCACCCCTTGTTGTAAATAATTTTGTCCACCCTAAGCGTGGAAGGGTATACTCAGATGTGAGTCCCTTGCTCATTGCACCATCAGGATTCAAGCAAGCCGGGCCGAAGACGGCTGAAATGCCAGAAACCGGTCCCCGGAAGCTTGTTTCCTTCCCAGTGTAAGAATTGGCTTTTGTAGTCTGGTCTGCCCTGTTCCCATGATGCACTGGGCCAGGGACAGACTAATTTGCATACAGCCAGGTTCTGAAACTGGGATGGTGCAATGAGCTAAAAAACGGTGTTGGATCTAGCCCTGATCTCTTGACTGGGTGAGAGTACTCTGCGTAATTCAGAGACTCTGTCCATCACCAACCCTTGTTGTAAATAATTTTGTCCACCTTAAGCGTGGAAGGGTATACTCAGATGTGAGTCCCTTGCTCATTGCACCATCAGGATTCAAGCAAGCCGGGCCGAAGACGGCTGAAATGCCAGAACCGGTCCCCGGAAGCTTGTTTCCTTCCCAGTGTAAGAATTGGCTTTTGTAGTCTGGTCTGCCCTGTTCCCATGATGCACTGGGCCAGGGACAGACTAATTTGCATACAGCCAGGTTCTGAAATTGGGATGGTGCAATGAGCTAAAAAACGGTGTTGGATCTAGCCCTGATCTCTTGACTGGGTGAGAATACTCTGCTTAATTCAGAGACTCTGTCCATCACCACCCCTTGTTGTAAATAATTTTGTCCACCCTAAGCGTGGAAGGGTATACTCAGATGTGAGTCCCTTGCTCATTGCACCATCAGGATTCAAGCAAGCCGGGCCGAAGACGGCTGAAATGCCAGAAACCGGTCCCCGGAAGCTTGTTTCCTTCCCAGTGTAAGAATTGGCTTTTGTAGTCTGGTCTGCCCTGTTGCCATGATGCACTGGGCCAGGGACAGACTAATTTGCATACAGCCAGGTTCTGAAACTGGGATGGTGCAATGAGCTAAAAACGGTGTTGGATCTAGCCCTGATCTCTTGACTGGGTGAGAGTACTCTGCTTAATTCAGAGACTCTGTCCATCACCACCCCTTGTTGTAAATAATTTTGTCCACCCTAAGCGTGGAAGGGTATACTCAGATATGAGTCCCTTGCTCATTGCACCATCAGGATTCAAGCAAGCCGGGCCGAAGACGGCTGAAATGCCAGAAACCGGTCCCCGGAAGCTTGTTTCCTTCCCAGTGTAAGAATTGGCTTTTGTAGTCTGGTCTGCCCTGTTCCCATGATGCACTGGGCCAGGGACAGACTAATTTGCATACAGCCAGGTTCTGAAACTGGGATGGTGCAATGAGCTAAAAAACGGTGTTGGATCTAGCCCTGATCTCTTGACTGGGTGAGAGTACTCTGCTTAATTCAGAGACTCTGTCCATCACCACCCCTTGTTGTAAATAATTTTGTCCACCCTAAGCGTGGAAGGGTATACTCAGATGTGAGTCCCTTGCTCATTGCACCATCAGGATTCAAGCAAGCCGGGCCGAAGACGGCTGAAATGCCAGAAACCGGTCCCCGGAAGCTTGTTTCCTTCCCAGTGTAAGAATTGGCTTTTGTAGTCTGGTCTGCCCTGTTCCCATGATGCACTGGGCCAGGGACAGACTAATTTGCATACAGCCAGGTTCTGAAACTGGGATGGTGCAATGAGCTAAAAAACGGTGTTGGATCTAGCCCTGATCTCTTGACTGGGTGAGAGTACTCTGCTTAATTCAGAGACTCTGTCCATCACCACCCCTTGTTGTAAATAATTTTGTCCACCCTAAGCGTGGAAGGGTATACTCAGATGTGAGTCCCTTGCTCATTGCACCATCAGGATTCAAGCAAGCCGGGCCGAAGACGGCTGAAATGCCAGAAACCGGTCCCCGGAAGCTTGTTTCCTTCCCAGTGTAAGAATTGGCTTTTGTGGTCTGGTCTGCCCTGTTCCCATGATGCACTGGGCCAGGGACAGACTAATTTGCATACAGCCAGGTTCTGAAACTGGGATGGTGCAATGAGCTAAAAAACGGTGTTGGATCTAGCCCTGATCTCTTGACTGGGTGACAGTACTCTGCTTAATTCAGAGACTCTGTCCATCACCACCCCTTGTTGTAAATAATTTTGTCCACCCTAAGCGTGGAAGGGTATACTCAGATGTGAGTCCCTTGCTCATTGCACCATCAGGATTCAAGCGAGCCGGGCCGAAGATGGCTGAAATGCCAGAGACCGGTCCCCGGAAGCTTGTTTCCTTCCCAGTGAAAGAATTGGCTTTTGTAGTCTGGTCTGCCCTGTTCCCATGATGCACTGGGCCAGGGACAGACTAATTTGCATACAGCCAGGTTCTGAAACTGGGATGGTGCAATGAGCTAAAAAACGGTGTTGGATCTAGCCCTGATCTCTTGACTGGGTGAGAGTACTCTGCTTAATTCAGAGACTCTGTCCATCACCACCCCTTGTTGTAAATAATTTTGTCCACCCTAAGCGTGGAAGGGTATACTCAGATGTGAGTCCCTTGCTCATTGCACCATCAGGATTCAAGCAAGCCGGGCCGAAGACGGCTGAAATGCCAGAAACCGGTCCCCGGAAGCTTGTTTCCTTCCCAGTGTAAGAATTGGCTTTTGTAGTCTGGTCTGCCCTGTTCCCATGATGCACTGGGCCAGGGACAGACTAATTTGCATACAGCCAGGTTCTGAAACTGGGATGGTGCAATGAGCTAAAAAACGGTGTTGGATCTAGCCCTGATCTCTTGACTGGGTGAGAGTACTCTGCTTAATTCAGAGACTCTGTCCATCACCACCCCTTGTTGTAAATAATTTTGTCCACCCTAAGCATGGAAGGGTATACTCAGATGTGAGTCCCTTGCTCATTGCACCATCAGGATTCAAGCAAGCCGGGCCGAAGACGGCTGAAATGCCAGAAACCGGTCCCCGGAAGCTTGTTTCCTTCCCAGTGTAAGAATTGGCTTTTGTAGTCTGGTCTGCCCTGTTCCCATGATGCACTGGGCCAGGGACAGACTAATTTGCATACAGCCAGGTTCTGAAACTGGGATGGTGCAATGAGCTAAAAAACGGTGTTGGATCTAGCCCTGATCTCTTGACTGGGTGAGAGTACTCTGCTTAATTCAGAGACTCTGTCCATCACCACCCCTTGTTGTAAATTATGTTGAAGGGCAGTCATGTGGGGAGCCGTGCAGGAGCTTATTACAATAATCTGGTTTGATCAGAGGATAAATCAAGGCTTTTACAAAAAGGAATGAGAGGTAAAGGTGGAGCAAGCAGATCTGGAGATGGTGTAACTTACTGTATTGATCATGGTTGGGATAAAGGCAAATAATGAAAGATTTGAGATAGACGAGGAAGGGAATATGCCATTCAACGGAAAGGATAAGAGAGTTTGGAATAGGGTGAGATATCGTTTATGCAGCGGAGTACATTGACCTAGTTTGGGATGATTTCAGCATTAGTGTGGTAATATAGTATTGACTTTCAAACATTGGCCCGCGATAGCAATCAACAGCAAGATATCCACCTGTGCAATATCATTAAGGTAAACAGATCTAGAATTAAAATGGGTAATCTACACCCCTCCTATGTATGCGTACCTTGACAATATTGTGAGAGTCGATATGTTGCTGGATATATTGTTCAAGGTCGATATTTTTCTGTTTGATATATTGACGCATGACCTCGCCGTCAGGCAGTTTTGGGCCATCCAGGGGTGCAGCTGAGGGACAGTTGGTGATATACTAATGTAAATGTAAATGTATGTGTCTTGTAAAGCGCACTGCTGCCCTGAGGCGTTGTGGCGCTGTAGACCGCTGGGGAACCCGTCCTGGCTATCCCTGTGAGATGGTCCCTACTGGGTATCTCCAAGGTGAAACCAGGCATCCCCGGCGAATGTGGGGGGCTGTTGTAGAGATGAGGCAAGCTAATGCCCAGAGTTGCCGAGTGTGATCCTTGGTTAGAGTAGGCACCGAGGCGAGAATTATCGAGTCCGCTGACCCTGGTCCACGACCCTGCCGCGTCAGGAATTGAACCCTGGTCCCAGGCCGTTCTCTGCTTCCGGGTCTGCCACCTCTAACCAGTGAGCCACACCACTCCACTACAGGATTGGAGGCAAGGAAAGAAGGAGAAGAACGCTCAGTGTCATCGGCAAATAAGTGACTGGAGAAGCCGAAGGATGTGGTGATGGTGTCAAGGAGTTTGGTGGATTGGGGTATCAAGGACAGACACTTGTGGGACCCTCATTGGCAGGGTATCAGATGTGGTTGTGTCATTATCTAATCGTAAAACGGAAACAGGCCTTACATTTTATGATTACACGCTTGACATTACTACGTGGATGAGTAATGATGAAGCAAAGCTTCGCATATTTTGCGACTTGCTGTATTCATGAACCTCGTTTATGTGTAACAAGGTAATAATTGTATGTCTTATTAACGTTTATTTTATGTTTGGGAAAAGTTATGAAGCTTGCCTATGTGTTTTACTAAAATAATTTACCCGAGTCATTTAATATGTCCGCTGCTTGTATTTAGTTACTGCGCATGCGTCAGTCACACTCACGTGTCCTGACGTGTCTGCAGAGTTGGAGGGAAAATTATGCGCATGCGTAATACATAGCTTTGCCCGTAACGTGGTACTGCTCGTGCCACTGCTCTTGTAGCTGTTTATATGTAGCTAACATTTAGACGGCATAAGTATATTTTACAGTGATAAGTTGAAAGTACAAACCTAGTGATGTGTTTCCATAATGTTATTTCTATGTATTAATTTGTTCTCGCTTACTTTTCATGTACCGCGGGGAATGGGGGTCTGTCTGTACCGAGAGCCATCTTGGAGGTCCCTTCTGCGCATGATCGCCTTTCCGGGGATCTGACAACTTTGGCTGATGGAACTTAGCCAGCTGGCAGTGATGGGCAAGATGCTCCTGAGAACTGACCTGAAAACCCAGGAAAACGGAGCCAGTTGTCCTAACTCGGCAACAATGTTAATTGTCACTCGTATTTCTGCACAGTTTCTCATGGGAACCCCAATCTTGCTAGGCGGTACCCAGATATGTAAATGAAGCATCCAAATAGTGTGTTATGATTGGTGTGTTACCCAAATCCTATCTTAGGACCAATCCAAATTGAGGGATTCTGACACTTTGCAACATTAGGGGGTGGTACACTGTCCCAAAACTGTATATCTACCCTGGGTTCACCTAGGGAATTGTCCGACTTGTCTGGTTTAGCTGACCTGTCACTGACCCATCGTACTCAATAGGTGACTGAAGATACAGAGAGCTGCGGAGCACTCTGTCCGAAATTGACCATAGACTAAGGTTTTACTGAACCTTAAAGTGCTGGCGAAGCACTTTGCTGGGAGTTCGCTGACCCAATCGTGGTCTTGATCGATAGCTGCAGAGAGGGTGGAGCGCAGGCGTTGCTTCCAAACTGCGGGTGCGGTCCTGTCCTGAGCGGTCCTGTCCTGAGGGTTTGCTGTCCTGTCCTGAGGGTCCTGTCCTGATTCCTAATCTGAGGGTATCCTGTCCTGTCCTGGGTGTCCATTCTGCACCTGCTGTCCTTTGAGGGGTATCCTTCCTTGAGGGTTTCCTGTCCTTAACTGACCCGTGGCCAGGGTTTGGTTTCCACACCAGTCTAGGTAAATACTGCTCTAAATTCTTTAAACTTGCACCTTTCTATTTTTCTGTCTTTTGCTTTAATAAAGAGACACCTTTGCACATGGTGATTTTTCCATGCTTTTGCCGCAACTATTGAAACGTAAAGTCATTTGCATATTTCCTTAAATATGTTCTCATGTTACCCTATCTTTTAGAACTCATATTTTGCATTGCAGTTTGTCATTTCCTGATATGGTCTAGAACGGCCTTACTTAAACTATCTAAAGAATCTTTGCCCTGAATGCATAGCGTTACTTGTTCCATCGCATATTAGTGTTTCTATGATTACCCTGACTTTATTTCTCTATAGTTATGTACTTTTCATTATCTTGGTTATTGATTGCCTCATTCTTGTAAACTTGATGCTTGATGAAAACGAACTTTAGATAAACATTTTAAAACTTCCAGTTGTCCGTGGTCATTTACAACAGTATTGAATGTCATTTGAATTTGCATTTGCTGCCTTTCCTTTTACAGCTAGGCCCCTGATCCATTGAGGTCATAGGTACCCGTATCGGTGGATGGTAAGTCGGGTACTCTGAGTAATAACGGTAGGGAACACACACAATTGGTAGCAGCCCGTGAAGTCGCCCTGTCAATGAGTAGTGTGAATTAAAGTATATGGGCCCTGAAGCCGGAAACGGCGGAATCATTGGCTGGGTGACCTCGCGCGCTCTATCAGTTTTCTGGTAGATCAGAGGATGGTTAGGGACTAGCTAAAGGTTAGGTAGGACTAAGTTAGACTAGTTAAGTCGGTAGCTGCTAGTACGTTAATGCTGCTAAAAAGGCGGCTGTTCAGAGAGAGCTGATCATTCTCTTGTGAATACGCTGTTTGGAATTTATGAATTGTTTCATCATTGTTATTCTTGTTCTTATATTGTTATATGTATTAATCCATGCATTTGTAAACCGTATTGTTTCATGTTGTCCGAACTCCCCGGGGATTTGAAAGGTGGTGAATAGAATCCATTGTCCTGAGGTCACAGGCTTAAGGAAAGTTAGGTGCAGGTTAGGATAACCGGGAAGCACTAACTAGGGTTTTTCTGAATACATGTGTGAATAAATGACAGTAACGAAGTTCATTGGCAAAATTCCCATAGTGGCGTAACCTAAGTAAGGGTCACATCGGAAGAGTAGCAGGTTCATCGGAGCTTGTGTGAAGGCAGAGGGGTCCGCTGGGAAACCTTAGACTCAGATATATCCCGGAGAAGTGGAGGAGTTTAGGGAAATAACAGGTTCACCGATGCTAGAGTGAAGGGTAGGCGGAAGAGATCTACCCGCAGCGCGTGAAAAGTAAATGGAAGTAGTTTACTTGCAGTAAAAGAAATCTGTCCTGTCTAGACACTTGAGCACTGTGGCGAATGTGTATTCGTTGTTAAATAACCAAGCACTGAGCACTTTAGAAAGAAAGAAAGTTTCCGTTACCTTGTGAAGGGAGGGAGTCAGCCGCGAAGCGTCTCTGACGTCACTCCGTGCCGCGCTGGGATTGGTAGAAGCAGCGGGCGGGTAGCGGGGCTGGAATTGTAAAGGAGGGGTGAAGCGCCGAGGAGTGAGAACTGTCTCACGGAGGGGCCGCGCACCCATTGGCCGAAACTAGTTGAACGCGTGCACCCCATTGGTCGCACGGAATTGCAAGGCGCATTCTGATTGGAGGTAACTTTGTAAACAGAATTAAGCGTAGAAATCGTATGTGGCACTCGTATTGTCCAGAGACTAGACCCGATCCGAGAAACCAAGGGTTTGAAAGGGATCAGTGGAAAGCCAATAGATACGATATTATGTACGGAGGAAAGAGAAAGATGTCCCTTGTAAATAGGGTGAAGAATCATTTCAAAACGGACAAACCGATTAAATCTAGAGAGGGCGTTATTGTCCCGCCACCGAATACTCCCGCCTCATTCATGATGTTTGACCGACGGTACAATACCTGTGTGTGGTTGGAGAATTGGGTGAAGTACACAAAAGATGACGGAATATTGGCTTTTCCGTTAGACGGTACTTTCAATGGCAGGATTTTATTTAATTTGAGGACCCGAATGAATGAATTACATCCCAGACCGAGACTAACGCAGTATGAGGCATTAGAGGAATGGGAGATTGAGGCTTTCGAAAGAGAGAAACCCCGAATGGACAAAGGTCTGACCAAGTGGTACCCCAGGCTAAAACAAGAAACCAGGGATAAAAGGATGAAACAGTGGAGACAGAGTATGATTGTTGAGGGTCTGTTTCCCATGATGCCAGCAGGTAACCCTTCGGCGGGAGAGAAAAGGACAGAAAAGAGTAAGCATTGGGGAGCCCTTGGGGAGTCAGACGATGAATTATTAGATGACATCTTTACGAGAAGCCCGCCCCCTTATAATGAGGGAGCTCGACCTTCCAGTGTAGGAGAGAATCCCCAGCGTCCATCTATTAAGGAGGAAGACAGGTCCCTAATTAGGGGAGGTGGCCAGGTACTGCCCTATTTTGAGAATCCCGGACCCGCGGAGGTACGAGATATGTATCCTAGAATGCCCGTGAGCCCGGAGGAAAAATATTCCCATGGAAGAACGTTTTTCCCCCGACCTCTTTATGAGAACGAAGAGAAACCATTAAGTTCAGGAATGCCCTTTTTGCAGCCTCCATATGGGGAGGAGCGCAGGTCATTTGGCACAGGAACTTTGTTCCCGAAACCAAATTATGGTGGGGGACCAAGTGAAACGCATCCTACTGCCCCGAGTTTTACCCCTCACTTGACCCCACAGATAATACCTGACCGAACATTAGGAAGAGCACTAGATGAAAGGGAGCAAGAGGCCATAGCTAGACAGAGAACGGAAATAATTCAGAAAATCTCCCAGTTAAATACCAGTCCTGAAGCTTTGACTATTCCGGTAACAATTGGACCAGTGGTTCCGTTATATGCGAATGGTCAAGGAAGCCTAAACTCTCCAGTTATGAACCCAGTAATGGCCCCGCCGAGGCAAGAGCCCCTACTGATAGACGATCAGTCCAGTGAGTGCGAGTCTGAAGTTGTGTTCTTGGACCTGCCAAATAAACAGACCGGAAAGGGAGTGCCGAAGCGGCAAAATCCTTTTAATGAAAAAGAAATTAAATTAGAATCAGCCTCAGGTACTAGGAGTGTCTCTCTGGTAACTCCGGAAGAAATTGAAAATTGGAGTCGTGATTTAGAAAAACAGGCTCCGCAAACGAAACCTTTAGACCTCTACAAGCTGAGGGTAGAAATAGAGGAATTGATGGCAGGAAATGTGGGGTTAGACAGATTAAACACCTATTCTGAAGAAGAATTGCTGTTTATGTGTAAAAGCCTTACCAGAAGTACCAGGGTGCTCCACGAAAAGCTGACAGACACCGCAGCTAGTATGGGGGTAGATATTTCAAGATCCAAGCCCCTACAAAAGCCTTACAGAGCTGAATTTTCAGACAAGGATTTAGAGAACCTGAATGTGTCAGGGAAGAAGGTACAGATTAAAGAATTGCTTGCAGTTTTGCAAAAATGGGGAGACGTGGAAAGATGGAGAAGCAGGTGGGCACGAAAGAATGATGAGGCTCGATCTAGACAAGCTACCCCTGAGTTCCCTTTGAGAGAAGTAGACAAGCCCGAAACATTATGCCCCATGCGTGAAGTACCAGGTGGGAGGTATGTGCACGTTCCATGGTCCAGGCAGGATATTGTGTCCTTTACTAGCGATTTTCGGAAACTGCGCGAGAAACCGGTTGAATGGTACCGGCAAGTGGAAAGGTTCGTAAAGGTGCAAAAGTGCCTGTGGAAAGACCTGGATGGGTTTTTCGACATTGTGGTCCCGGTCGATCTATGGACCGAGTGTAAAATAGCCATAGCTTGGCCTAGTGAGGAGTACACAAGAGATAAAGAGACAGGGGAACCTTCGAAGGAAGTCATGAGAAAATATGAGCAGGTAATTCAGCACTTGAAAGAAAAGGTGCCAGCAAAGGAAACTGATTGGACCAGGATAGATAGAACAACGCAGGAAAGGGATGAGACAGTGCACTCCTATTATGAAAGGCTGTTGCAGGTGTATAAAACCTACAGTGGTATAGATAACATCGAGATGAAGGATATGACGCACTTTATTTACAGGTTTGTAAACGGTTTAAGACCTGAAATTTGTCAGTGGATAAAAGATAACAAAATCTGTTGGCACTCCAAAAAGGTAGACGAGGTCCTGCGGTACGCAAAGTACTGCGAGGACGAGATGGCAGAAAAGAAAAAGGCTTTCAAAGAGAAAGTCATGTGGGCTCAGGTGAAGCTCGCAGAACAGCAGGAAAAGCAGTTGAGTAACATGGTCAAAAATGCTAAGAACGAAGGTCCTGGAGGAGGGGGAGGAGGTAAGCCCCGGCCCAAAATGAGCAGGGAAGAGGCTATGAAGAAATTTCCCTGCCATCAGTGCGGCGAAATTGGACATTGGCGTAACGAATGTCCTTACTTGCCTGATGATAACCCCAAAACACCTGATTTAAATCCACAGACGCAGAAAGAAAGACCAAGAAAGACTCAACCACAGGTAAAAACAGTTCAGGTGCCCCGAGCACCAAAGCAAGTATACAGGGGAAAACAGGCAGAGGGAGATGAGATAGAAGTCTGGGAAAGCAATGAGAACAGTAATGCAGCAACTTCGCAGTATCTTTTAAATGATACCTTCCTTTGTGATGACCAGTACTGACGGGGCCTGAGAGGGGAGGACGAGGAGTGCGTACTTGGCGCCTCCTTGCCGGTAGACCAGTCCGGACCATACATTGAAGGAAAGGTTGACGGAAATGATGTCACCTTCCTGTTGGACACTGGCGCTACCCGTTCTACTGTGAGAACAGTGGACGTTCCAAACCTACCCCTCTCGGGAGAAGCCATCCAAGTAGTGGGTGTATCTAATCAATTGATTAGTACTCCTGTTACCAAGCCCATGGAGATCTCAATTGGAAACTTTAAGGAAATGCATAGATTTGTCGTTTGCGACACCAGTCCAGTGAACTTGCTGGGACGTGATTTGCTGTGCAAAATGAACTGTACCATCTTTTGCACACCAAAGGGTGTTGAAATTCAGACCCCAGATGAAGACGGCATTTATAAATTAATGTTGGTCCGCCCTGACTCGGAAATTAAACGAATGACCATGCAGGATTTACCCAAAGAACTCCAAGAAGCAGTGAAGCCAGAGGTGTGGGACTTTACTGGGAAAGATGTAGGATTAATGAAAAACGTGGACCCCATACAGATAGCCATAAAGGACAATGCAGTATACCCCAATACTAAACCCTACAGAATGAATGCAGAAGTGAAAGCTGGTGTTACTGTGGAAATCCAGAAATTGCTAGAAGGGAACATCATACAGGAGGTAATGAGTAGCCCATGTAACTCCCCGATAATGGGCATTAAGAAGCCTAGTGGCAAGTACAGAGTAGTGCAGGATCTACGAAAAGTCAACAAGATAGTAGTTCCCTGTTGCCCTATTGTCCCGAACCCAGCAGTGATTCTGTATCAGATTCCCTGGGATGCTGAGTGGTTCACCGTGATAGACCTATGTCACGCATTCTTTTCCATTCCCTTGCATCCAGATAGCAAATTTCTTTTCTCATTTGCCTTCAATGGTCACGTGTATTGCTGGAACCGGGTCCCTCAAGGGTACACAGAGAGCCCCTCTATCTTTAATCAGATCTTGAAAAAATGTTTGGAAACTTTGGTCTTACCTGGGAACTCTGTCTTAGTGCAATACATAGACGACCTCTTGGTGGCGTCTAAAAGTCATAAGGATTGTGTAATTGACACTATTGCCCTATTGAATCACCTGTGTGAAAAGGGACATAAAGTGGCCCCTGACAAATTACAGTTCTGTGCAAAATCGGTGAAATATCTGGGGCACCAGATAGAGAAAGGTGTCAGAAAAGTGACATCGGAAAGAGTGACAATAATTCAAAAGATGCAGTTACCCCGTACTCAGAAAGAGATCAGGATGTTCCTGGGTGTGATAGGATACTGCAGGCAGTGGATTCTGGGATTTGCAGTCCTAGCTAGGCCCTTGATAAAAATGACCAAGAGAGGAACACCTGATATTGTAGAATGGAATGATGAAAGCTTAACAGCCTTCACCAAACTACGAGATTGTCTGTGTACAGCTCCTGCATTAGGA
This sequence comes from Lissotriton helveticus, assembly GCF_964261635.1. Classification (NCBI taxonomy): domain Eukaryota; kingdom Metazoa; phylum Chordata; class Amphibia; order Caudata; family Salamandridae; genus Lissotriton; species Lissotriton helveticus. The sequence continues at coordinate 649,346,928 of NC_136070.1, forward strand.
ATGCCAGACTATTCCAAGGAGTTTGCCCTATTTTGTGACACTCGCGATAATTGCGCATTGTCAGTCCTGACACAAAATCATGGCACAACGAGGAGGCCTGTAGCATATTTCTCTGCCACCCTGGATCCAGTGGCTGCTGGATTACCGGGTTGTCTGAAAGCAGTAGCTGCTACCTGTGCCAGTTTAGAACAGAGTGAGTCAATTGTCATGGGACATCCGGTAACTGTGTATGTTCCACATGGAGTGGTAATTTTGTTGACCAGAACAAAAACTCAGTATCTCACCCCTAGTCGGCTGACTAAATACGAGAGGATTCTTGTGGGTGCTGCAAATGTAAACATTGTTCGGTGCAGTATTCTGAACCCAGCCACCTTACTCCCCGACCCAAAGGACATGGAAGGGGGGGTAGATGATGAGCATGATTGTATTGATCTAACGGAATTCAACACCAAGCCACGTCCAGACATTAAAGAAACACCATTGCCCGAGCATGACAAGGAATTATTTGTGGATGGTTCATGCTTAAGACATGAACAAGGAGGCCTGAGTGCTGCCTATGCGGTAGTCTCCTTAGAGAAAATTGAAGAAGCAGGTTACCTGTATCACATAAAGTCTGCACAAGTAGCCGAATTGATTGCTATGATAAAAGCTTGCCAAATTGGGAAGAACTTACGCATAACAGTGTATACTGACAGTCAGTACTGTTATGGGGTTGTGCATGACTTTGGCCAATTGTGGCTACAAAGGGAGTTCCTGACTTCATCAGGTACCCCTATTCGAAATGGAAAAGTTGTTCAGGACCTTTTAGAGGCAATCCAGTTACCAAAGGAACTGGCAGTGGTAAAATGTGTTGCTCATAAGAAGAGCATGGACAAAGTATCACTGGGAAACGATTATGCTGATCGAGTGGCCCAATGGTGCGCCAGAGATCGGTATATCGTAAATCCAAAACGAGGGGGGCCAGGAACCAGCTGCCAACTTCAGGTGTTTGAAGAAGTGCCCACATGGGATGAAGTGAAAGAGTGGCAGCAGGCGGCACCTTGGCAAGAAAGAGAGAAGTGGAAGGACGATGGGTGTAGACCAAGACGTGTGGATGGTGTTATCTTAGGTCCAACTGGTATGCCTGTGTTGCCTAGACACCTACTTAGCACCATGGCGAGGTTGATACATGAAGGATCACACATTGGTAGGGATGCCATGATTCTAGTGTTCCAACAGACTTGGTACAGTAAAAAGTTCAGGAAAGTAGCAGAGTCCCTCTGCCAGAGGTGCCTTTCATGTCAAAAAATGAACCCAGGGAAGAAAACTTTGGTGGAACTGGGCAAAATTGGGAGGTCCGGGGGTCCTTTTGTGAGAATACAGGTTGATTTCATCACCATGCCCCGTTGTGAAGGGAAGCGGTATGTCCTTGTCATGGTCTGTTTATTTTCAAAGTGGGTGGAAGCTTTCCCTACTCCCCAAAATGACGCAAAAACAGTAGCTAAGTGTTTGTTGAAAGAACTGATACCTAGGTTCGGGGTTCCAGTCACTATTGAATCAGATCAAGGCTCACATTTTCAGAATGCAGTGATCGACGAACTCTGTAAAGCCTTTGGAATTTCCCAAAAGCTTCACTGTGCCTACCGTCCAGAGGCTTCTGGAGTAGTGGAACAAATAAATGGAACTATCAAAAACAGACTAGCAAAACTGTGTGATGCATCTAAATTGACCTGGGTGAAGGCCCTGCCCCTGGTCCTGATGGGACTCAGAAGTGTTCCTGATCGCAAGACAGGCCTAAGTCCTCATGAAATCATTATGGGAAGAGTGATGAGACAAGCATGGGTGCCAGGAAGCAAACTGTTGGGTATTACTGATGATTTGGTGCTTGAATACTGCAAGAGATTGGGTGACCAAGTGCGTTCTATCTCTCGCCAGATCGGAGAAGACGCCATCCTCAATCCAACGACTCCTCTCCACAAACTGGTCCCAGGAGACTGGGTGAAGATAAAGAAGCATACTCGGAAGAGCTGCCTGGAGCCAAGGTGGGGAGAAAAACGTCAGGTGATCCTGGTAACTACCACAGCAGTAAAGTGTGCAGGAGTTCCACGCTGGGTACACGCCAGCCACACCCAGAAGGTACCACCAGACGAGGTGCCTGAAGCAGAAGGACATCCAGCAGAGGACTCTGCAGGAGCCAGACCGGAAGTAGCTGACGACGTACAGCCCAGTACCAGTCGAGCTGCAGAATCAGCAGACGTTGGCCCAAGAATAGTTGATGACGAACTACCAAGAGTCCAGCCTGCTGAAAGGGTCCAAGAAGCTGAGCCAGAAGTAGCTGAAGACGAGCTGCCAAGCATATGGCCAGAAGAGTGGATTCCATTGATTGACCTCACTGAAGACCCTATTCGAACAAGTGAGAGACTTTGGGAAGGTAGAGAGTGGACTAGTCAGGAAAAGCAAGGCACAGGCGAAGAACCTCAGAATCTTGAGATTCACATCAAAACTGAGGAAGGAGAAGGTCAGACAGGGACAGAGCACGTGATTGATACAGAACAAGTGAATGATACGGAGCCAGTGCCCGATACTGAACAAGTGAAGGATACTGAACAAGTGAGGAATACAGAGCAAGAAATTGATACTCCTCCACTGACTCCTGATATCGAGAAGGGACAGACTAGACATAGTGTAATAGTTCGAGCAGAAGAAAGTCCAGAGATCGAAGTGCTTGAACAGGATCAGATAGAATTAGGAGAACGTGTTCAGGAAACAGAGTCAGAGACACTTGAAGAGCAAACACCCAATTTACCTGAACAAGGCCAGATTAGTACCCAGGCAGAAGAAATAGACGCGAGTCCTGGAATTAGTCAGATAGAAGAAGAAGAAACTGAAACAGAATTGCCAACAGCTAATGAGAACAAAAGGGCAAGGGAAGGAAACGAAGTCCAAGTACCAATCAAAAGACTTAAGAAAAGAAAGCATCTTGAGCCTAGATTCGTAAAGAAATTGAGACTAAGGATAAAGACGGTGGAAGAAAAACGTGCAGAAGAAAGGAGAAGTGCACGCATAGCTAAGCAACAAGAAGATACCTCCAACCGAAGGAGTGATCGAATAAAGAAACAAAACAAAAGGTACAAGACACCTGAATGGACACTTGTGTTGGAAGAACTTGAATATCTTGATATAACTGACGTAAGCGACGGAGAGCCCGTCCCTGAGTACTCTGACGAAGAGGAAGAAGAGCCACCGTGAATTTGCACAAAGTAAGCTACTCGTGTAAAGTCACAAAGAGGGGTCGAGAAACTTCTTCTGAAGCCGAAATGTCTGATTCAAACGTGAATGGTAGCCCTAGTTGCAGTCGTTTCAAAACATGCTGCAAGGTATGTGTCTGTAGTGTAGTTGTCCTGATATTACTTTGGATAGGACTAACAATTTTCATTCCCTTTGCTGTGAGTAAAGATACTAACATTGTCCCTACTGAAATTGTAAATACTGACAGTGAGGAGCTGACAACACAGAGTGTAGCAAGACATGAGAGAGCACTGAGACAAACAAAACAAGACTTAGAAGCATCAGATGAGGGAGGACTACATTATCATGGAGTTAAGAACAAGACACACTTAAATGTTTTCGCAAATTTGTTAATACACTATGTAGAGACTATGGAAATTGAAGATTGCTATGTCTGCATGAAGCTACCTACCTCTGTAGCTGAAGGCGTGACATACCATCACTTGCCACTGACATATGGAATATCCTGTAGCATTTTAGCTAGTTTATTTTACAAAAGAGGACCGTTACAGTACTATTACTCTAACAATGACGTGATCTTTTCTGAACTTCCTATACGTGGGAACTTGAATCCTGTACATACCAAAAGTGACACGATAAGATATATGGGAGACTACTTTCTGACTATAGGTAATATCGACATAGCTGACGCACACAGAGATAACTTGACTTGTTCTTTGCGTGAGCAGGAAAAGATGTTCCTGAACATGGCAGAGAAAAGGAGAATTAAAATACAAAAGAAGGCAAATGACGAAAGTCAGAAAAGACCAAGGTGGGCAGAGAACATGGAAGGCACCTCAACTGGTGGGGCGGGTCCTGCTCTGTTGCTGGATTTTGAAAAGAAAGGCAAGCTATGTCTTCACCGCGAGAAGACTAGCTATTATAATAACATTTCCATTGGTTCCAGTGAATGCGAACATAATTACAAGGTAATTGGAGGTTGGGGTTTCAAAAATGGGTCAGAGCCTGTGTTTCCTGGAATTTATTATATTTGTGGGGACAAGGCTTATTTCAAATTGCCGGATCACTGGTATGGAAGCTGCTATTTTGGCATTGTCTTCCCGAAAATATACCATGTGAATGGAAATGCTGGAAGCAGTGAAAATACTAATGGCTTAGTGCGTAGTAAAAGAGAAAGTATAGGTGAAATTATGGGTAGTATTTTCAGTGCACTGATACCTGGAGTGGGAGTGGTTCTGAACACTCACAGAATTTGTAAACTGTCCACTATAGTGGATGTATTGTCTACTGAGACAGCTCATGGATTTCTGCTGGTCAATACCGAAATGGTTGCGATTAGATCAATGGTTTTACAGAATCGACTTGCTCTTGATACCTTATTGGCAAAAGAGGGCGGAGTCTGCCGGATGTTGAAGGCGCAACATTGTTGCACTTATATTCCGGATAAAAGTGTACAGATCAAAAGATATGTGAAAAACATTACTAATTTGGCAAAGGAACTCAAACCACTCGAGGTTGATAGTGCCTGGAAGAGACTGGTAGATGGTCTCTCAAATGTAGGTCATTGGTTTGCTAGCTTAGGTAAAAGCTTATTGTTCAAGGTACTGATGCCAATTGGAATCATAGGTCTCATCCTATTTTTCATATTTGTCTGTTGCAAATGCCGTAAGCACACCAGAAAGCATGAAGTGAATGCAAGAGGGGTGAAACGAAGTGTGGATGAGCTCGAATTGGAGGAAGTGAATAATCAGATCTATAAAAAGGTGAAGAATTCTCACCCTACCAAAACTGAAAGAGAAAAGTTGGAGCGATTGCTGGAAGAGATAGAGCTGTATAAAGTGTGAGAAAAAGTTGGCATCTGGTTCCATTTATTTTGTGATGATAGTAAATATCATCAAAGAGGGGATTGATGAAGCAAAGCTTCGCATATTTTGCGACTTGCTGTATTCATGAACCTCGTTTATGTGTAACAAGGTAATAATTGTATGTCTTATTAACGTTTATTTTATGTTTGGGAAAAGTTATGAAGCTTGCCTATGTGTTTTACTAAAATAACTTACCCGAGTCATTTAATATGTCCGCTGCTTGTATTTAGTTACTGCGCATGCGTCAGTCACACTCACGTGTCCTGACGTGTCTGCAGAGTTGGAGGGAAAATTATGCGCATGCGTAATACATAGCTTTGCCCGTAACGTGGTACTGCTCGTGCCACTGCTCTTGTAGCTGTTTATATGTAGCTAACATTTAGACGGCATAAGTATATTTTACAGTGATAAGTTGAAAGTACAAACCTAGTGATGTGTTTCCATAATGTTATTTCTATGTATTAATTTGTTCTCGCTTACTTTTCATGTACCGCGGGGAATGGGGGTCTGTCTGTACCGAGAGCCATCTTGGAGGTCCCTTCTGCGCATGATCGCCTTTCCGGGGACCTGACAACTTTGGCTGATGGAACTTAGCCAGCTGGCAGTGATGGGCAAGATGCTCCTGAGAACTGACCTGAAAACCCAGGAAAACGGAGCCAGTTGTCCTAACTCGGCAACAATGTTAATTGTCACTCGTATTTCTGCACAGTTTCTCATGGGAACCCCAATCTTGCTAGGCGGTACCCAGATATGTAAATGAAGCATCCAAATAGTGTGTTATGATTGGTGTGTTACCCAAATCCTATCTTAGGACCAATCCAAATTGAGGGATTCTGACACTTTGCAACATTAGGGGGTGGTACACTGTCCCAAAACTGTATATCTACCCTGGGTTCACCTAGGGAATTGTCCGACTTGTCTGGTTTAGCTGACCTGTCACTGACCCATCGTACTCAATAGGTGACTGAAGATACAGAGAGCTGCGGAGCACTCTGTCCGAAATTGACCATAGACTAAGGTTTTACTGAACCTTAAAGTGCTGGCGAAGCACTTTGCTGGGAGTTCGCTGACCCAATCGGGGTCTTGATCGATAGCTGTAGAGAGGGTGGAGCGCAGGCGTTGCTTCCAAACTGCGGGTGCGGTCCTGTCCTGAGCGGTCCTGTCCTGAGGGTTTGCTGTCCTGTCCTGAGGGTCCTGTCCTGATTCCTAATCTGAGGGTATCCTGTCCTGTCCTGGGTGTCCATTCTGCACCTGCTGTCCTTTGAGGGGTATCCTTCCTTGAGGGTTTCCTGTCCTTAACTGACCCGTGGCCAGGGTTTGGTTTCCACACCAGTCTAGGTAAATACTGCTCTAAATTCTTTAAACTTGCACCTTTCTATTTTTCTGTCTTTTGCTTTAATAAAGAGACACCTTGGCACATGGTGATTTTTCCATGCTTTAGCCGCAACTATTGAAACGTAAAGTCATTTGCATATTTCCTTAAATATGTTCTCATGTTACCCTATCTTTTAGAACTCATATTTTGCATTGCAGTTTGTCATTTCCTGATATGGTCTAGAACGGCCTTACTTAAACCATCTAAAGAATCTTTGCCCTGAATGCATAGCGTTACTTGTTCCATCGCATATTAGTGTTTCTATGATTACCCTGACTTTATTTCTCTATAGTTATGTACTTTTCATTATCTTGGTTATTGATTGCCTCATTCTTGTAAACTTGATGCTTGATGAAAACAAACTTTAGATAAACATTTTAAAACTTCCAGTTGTCCGTGGTCATTTACAACAGTATTGAATGTCATTTGAATTTGCATTTGCTGCCTTTCCTTTTACAGCTAGGCCCCTGATCCATTGAGGTCATAGGTACCCGTATCGGTGGATGGTAAGTCGGGTACTCTGAGTAATAACGGTAGGGAACACACACAATTGGTAGCAGCCCGTGAAGTCGCCCTGTCAATGAGTAGTGTGAATTAAAGTATATGGACCCTGAAGCCGGAAACGGCGGAATCATTGGCTGGGTGACCTCGCGCGCTCTATCAGTAATAACTGCCAAAAATTGAATTCCCAGAAAACAGAAGTGATTATATTTGGAAACAAAACCTCTGTCTGGTCTCCAGCCTAGCAGCCATATGGAATAGGATCCTTGCCTGTTCCAGTTAAGAAAGCAAAAATCCTGGGTGTCCTTATGAGCAGTAAACCCACCTTTGATAACTAGGTAAACTCAGGGAAGGCCTCTACTTTCTTCACACTGAGAATTAATAAAAAAGATTCTACATTTAACCCCCTGGGTGTCTCAAAAACAGTTGTGGCTTCCCTTGTCCTGTCAAAGTCACACTAGTGTAACGATCTGTAGCATTATTCTAGATCTCTTTCTGTCCATACTGCTGAGCCAGCGCCAGGACACCTACGGGTAACCGTGTGCTCTATATAACCTTAACATACCATCAACATGTCACTTGCGGCCCTCCTTGTAAGAGGCAATCCGTTTACGTGTCATGCCCGTTGTTGTGGCGGACTGTGTTCAAAGCAGGAGGCAGGGCTAAAGGGAATCGATATAAAGGGAGGACCATTGAGGAGAGCCAATGAGGAGAAGGCGGAAACTTTGGAGAATTCTATCTTGGTGGACCAACTTATGGGGACATTCAGCAGAATGGTAACATAAACATGCAGATCCAAGCTTCTGAGTTCCTGACAGGTTGCTGAAGCTTGGCTAGGAACAGTGACATATCGGCCACGCGGCCTGCGACTGACACTTCCCCATCCCTACAGATCTTTAAACATCCTCAACTGTAGTAACATTTCTTTCTTTAGATGTGCCCTATCTTTGGTTCAGTTCCAGACAGGAAACAGGCTAAGCCTTTTTATTTCCAAGCAATGCACAAAAAAGGGAAAAAAATACCACCCTCCCTTCATCCCCCAGACACCCCTTGTCGAATCAAAGTGACCCAGAGTTAATACGAGAAATGCACAAACTGCAAGATGAACTGAAAAAAAAAGAACTTGATATTCTCACAGACGACAGAAGCCAAGCAAAGATACCGACCCCCTCGGGGAGATCTGGATGAACGCACAAAGCAAAATGCAAAACAGAATAAAATGCAGCGGATTATGAGTGTCAGCCCTCGGGCCAGGAAATGAACCAGTGTGCACAGTTTTTTTAATTGCAGATCTGAGATATCCTTACTTACATAAGATTTACGTTTCTCACAATAGCATTAAAATGCGGGCTGCGCAGCGCGGGTTTCAGCTTCGGTCTCTTATTAATACGCACTGTTATGCAAGGGGCCGGAGTTCCATTGCCTCGGGCCGCCCTAGCACATTGCTGAAAATATCTGCACTTCCGGAACGAGCGACTGTGGCTTCTACTTGGAATGTCAGGACAGCAGGGGGCCAATCAGCGGGAGGGACCCAGGTTCTTTCAGTGTAATATGTCCACACATAAGCTTTCTGTTCAAAATGATCGAGAGTGGGAGGGGGCAGGGCGGGAGTCGGGGTACCACGCGGGTGGATGGCGTCCCCCCACTTATTTTACCAGGAGCTCGATTACTGGAGCAAATGGAGCCACACATTCACTCTTCGGCCTCTCTGGGGCGAGATCGGAGCTCATTCAGAACGCTTCTCAGTCACACGCTGGCTTCTCTGATGCAATAGAAACTAAGGGGTGAGCGAGGGGAGGCAATGAGTCTGATGGTGCAAGCCACCTTTCGTGACATCACTTCCTGTCATGACGTCAGAGTCCCCCCACTTCTTTTTTTTAGGGCTTGTGCCTTGGGAGGGGGGGGGATCTTTCCAATGCAAATAATTATAATCATTTATAGTTTATTTTGGTCTCACCTACAGACAGTGTTAGACCTAGGGGCCTATTCCAAAGTAGGACGGACTCAGGTCCGTCCGACATCGTTCACGAGCCGTAACCGACTGACCTGCTGCCGTCTCGGTCGCATTCGTATGCTTCACAATGGAAGCATGCATTCCGAGAGGAATGCATGCTTGCATTGTGTAAAGCAAGGGTGCAGTTCATCCCTGCACCCTGTGGCCGGCACCCCACGGTGCCTGCCACCGGGTGCAGGGATCAACAGAGGCCGTCGTAAGCCATCCGAAAATCCGAGTTGGATTCCATTCCGACCGAGCCCATCAGAATGACTCGGTCAGAAAGGAATCCGGAGGGCACATACTGATGCGGTCAGAAGGGATGTATGATGGTACAACGCGTACCGTTTCAACGCGTGCTTTTTCAACGCGTCTTTAACAACGCAAGTCCTTACCACGACTTGCGTTGGAGGGGCGCGGATAGTGAATACTATAATTTACTATTCTAATACCAGTCCCCGTGGATAGTAGGGAAGGTGTTGGAATAGTAAATATACTATTCTTTATCCTTTAGCGCCCTCCAGCGCAAGTCCTGGTTACGACTTGCGTTGTAAAGGACGCGTCGTAAAAGCACTGCGGGGTAACATCCACGTTGAAAAGGATGTTCCCCGGTCAGAAGGGCTCCAAATATGGTTCGCAGTCCTTCCGATCGAAATCAGCCCCCTATTGTCTACAATACAGATATATAGGGTGGACTTTGGGTCAGCCAATTGCTCATGATTGGATGGCTTTCTTGTCTATCGCAGTTCCCTGCTCCTTATTTAATGGTTTTCTTCCATATTATTGTTTTTGTCCTGCTCACCCCAAAGCATAGGTGCACCACCATGTTTCTAATTGTATGACTTGTATCTTTTTACCTGAGTAAACACAATTTTTTTATTTGTGTTTTAGCACTCCACGGGGGGCGTCTTTCGTTTCTCTCTCCCATCCATTTGTTCCCACAGTGGCTCCAGCTTCCACTCTTTCTGGCCTTGCTCCCCCCCCCAACGCCCGCTCTTCCATTGGTGCCCATCCCATCCCCTTTCCGTTCTCCAGTTTTTTTTAATTTTCTTTTTATTTTTTATTTTGTAGAATTGTTTTGCGAGAGGGCAGCAGCTGCACACTAATGCGGGCAAGCTGACTTCTCTCTTTTTCTGTTCTTGCATGTACGTTTTTTGTGAAACTCACCTGCTGCCTGAACCTGTAATGTGCCCATAACCTATGCAAAAACGTTGCTGCTAGAGTCTGCAAATCTGCCTTCCTGAGGGAGCGAGATTTGTTTTTCTTTTTCATTCTAGGTAACATTTCAAGTATGGTATCAATCTACTTCGAAGGGTAAGGCTATAAAAATTAATGAAACAAAATATAATTGATCAATAATAGGGCACACAAATTTCTGAACTGCTGTATCATCTCTGGCTTTTAGGCAGATTTTCGTGAAAATGTAACAATTTGGCAACTATTGTCTCAAAATTCTTTTAGGCCTTGCAAATCTGTGATGTAGGTTTTTTCTGTAAGAACAGTAAATATATTAACACAATGTGATTAACATACAGTAAAATTAAGATATCCTGTTGAGATGTGTGGTTTATTTTAAGATAAGTCAATGTAGGCTTCGATTTTAAAATGGTTGCTGCTGTCTCCATGAATGTATGACGTTACAACGCATACATTCACAACACATGCCATCACAACGCAACTTTTACAACGCAAGATCCATAACAACGCATGCCGTTACAACGCATGCCATGCCAACGCAGATGCTATTACAACGCATGCCATTACAACGTAAGTATAGGTAAGTATTTAATTTTATTAATATTAATTTAATTTTAATTAAATTACACAAATTGTTTAAAAATTTATTAAAATTAATTTTTATTTTTTTTAAAATATATTTTAATTTACAATTCTATCTTCTTGGGGTGTAATAGTAGGGTAAATGTTGGATAGTGTAGGGGTTAAAATTACTATTCAAACTCCAGGGGGGTGTAATAGTAGGGTAAGTGTTGGATAGCGTAGGGGTTAAAATTACTAATCTAACTCCAGGAGGGTGTAATAGTAGGGTAAGTGTTGGATAGTGTAGGGGTTAAAAGTACTATTCTAACTCCAGAGGCTTTAATTTAAATAAATTAAATTAAAATTAAATGTAATTAAAATATTAAAAATGATTTAAGTAAATTAAATTATAATTAAAAAAAAAATTAAATGTAACTAAAATGTTAGAATTATTTTAAATAAATTAATTTAAAAAAAGTTTTAATTAAAATTTAAAATATTTTAAATAATTAAATTAATTTTATTAAATTAAAAGAAATTAAAATTAAATTAATATTAATATTAATAAAATTATATACTTACCTATACTTACATTGTAATGGCATGCGTTGCAATAGCATCTGCGTTGTAATGGCATGCGTTGTAATGGATCTTGCGTTGTGAAAGGTGCGTTGTGATGGTTGTTTCCCGTCTCCATCTACCTTTCCCTGCATGCAGTCATCTCTCTGTCCTTTCTCTACCATCCACTCAGCTGCGACATGAATATATATATACTTACCATATGTGGTATAAGCATTCGTGGTAAAGGCACAAAAACATACCTACTTGGAAAGGCTGCATACTGAAGGCTGTTTCCCCTTAACCGTCATGATTTCAATATAATACTTGTCATACTCTATAGTGAAGCCTAATGTGATTTATATTTAATTCTAAAATGTTATTTGATATTGAATTGCTTTGAACCACAAGATCCAGAGAAGAGCAACAAAATCCTAAGGGGATTAACACTGCTGCTGGTCTGTCAGAAGCGCTTTCATTTGACATTTGAGATAAGCGCTACATCACCTGCAACTGGGCAATATTTCATAATTGTCTTTGCAGAGCCTCTGGTGTATTCGCAAATTTACATACAAAATATGCTTTAAGATGACGCACTGTCAAGGGAAATATAAAAATAAAAGCACCAAAACTAGATTGGGTGGGGGTTCCTGCACTACTTTTTGCAGACAATAATCTCCTACTATTCCAGACTCTCCAACAGCTCCTGGCAAATTGTAATGTCTATTTTTCATCTAAGGGCCTTGACGTTAATAGTTCCAAAACAAAGTTCATGGCAGTTGGACTCTATAAGGCATTTAAGCAACCCTTAACCTTGGCAAATGAAAGTTTGGAGCAAGCACACAGATTTGAATATCTGAGAATAATATTTGATAGTAAAATATTATCGCTACCCTATATCGAGAAGGTTAGTGATTCATCATCAAGCTTCAGTGTTTTATAGGAGGTATCAGTGGACAATCTCAAGGGCAGTCCTCCCCGCTATAGAACTGTATAAGTTAAAGGCCCAATCTGCTGCTCTATATGGGGCTGAAATATGGGGCCACATGAAGACAGACCTTCTTACAACTAGTGAAAACAAATTTGTACATTTGCTTCTTCACCTCCATACTAGCACTCCCTAATCCCTTTGTTTTTAGATATTGCTTTAAAAAGAGTGGGGGTCCTTGCTAGACTTAGACCCCTATTTTATTGGTAAGACTTTGCACGACCGAGGAGCTGCACCCGTATCAGAGGGCAGTAGAGGAACTGTTGACCCTAGATACAAGTCTTACATTCCCATAGTTTGAACATATCCAATATTGACTTGACCGGTTGGTCCTTGGCCATTTTTGGACGGACCCTGGTTCGTTGGTGGCCGCGTCCAAACCACATTTGAAAGCCCATTGTTGGGATTTCATCCAGGCTAACCTCCACCGCTCCTCTACTCATAGTAGGGTGACACTGAAATTCCTCTCTATCAAGGATACAGCCAGCTACACGGAATTTCTAGACCTACCACTTAAGCAACTAGTGAAATCACATTACTTAAAAATTCACTATGGTACACTTGAATTAGGGCCGCCTATGGCTCTGCAGGTTGCCAGCGGGAGTGTCTGTAGCACGTCAATGTATATCCCATGCTCCAAGTTACAGATTGAAACAGTGCAGTACACAAGAGGGAAGTGGATATGGCCACTATGTAAATATCTTGGAGAATGGAGGTATTTGGAGGCGCTAAAAATTCTAAGGAGCAACACGGCCACTTACATTGTTTTTGCAGTAAGCAGTTATTTATTTTCAGTCGCCCTTATAGGGAAAGAGAATGGCCTTAAATTTTAAACTGGTGGCTTTTAGCATTATTATAAACTAGATAAAAATCGGGATTAGTCATGAAAGTGCCTGCCTTACGGGAGATCAGAAACTAAATCACGTTCTGCACTTTTTAACACGATAGCGGAATAAATTGCCATGATCTCCTATTCTTATATATCTAATGTAAAAGATGTATTTTGTTCCATGTATTTCCTATTCTTAGAATAGGGAGCCCAAACAAATGTGTTATCACAGTTTTAACGCCTTAACCGCGGCGGTTTTTCCGCCGCGGTGCGGGCGTTCTAAAGGGTGGGCGGGGCTGCGTCGGCAGTTGGTCGTGCGCAGCACTGGGGAGGGAGTGCTCGCGACGGCCAACGGCAGCAGGGAAGGTGTTAAAATGGATTGATCTTATCGATCAAACATTTTTACTATAATGTAATTGTCATAAGTGTAGTGTCCAGCTGGACACCTTCTAGTGTTCCGCCTGGTGTTAACCAACACTGCACACCCATCCATCACAGGCATCACCGGTCAGGTGACCCTGCAAATAAAAGGGGCCGGGTGCACGTGCCCTGGGCCAGTTCCAGTACCCTACCACTGTGTGATGTGTAGTTATTTGTCTAGCATGGGGGCCCAGGGCCCGAGACACTCAATAAGGTCTATTTTGTTTGTTTTGTGGGATAACCTTCCGAAATAAACATTATTGACTTGACTTGCTTTAAGATGCATTGATTACCACATTTTCCAGCATGTTCTCCAAAGGGGACCCCGACTGAAGGGTTCCCCACGGTTTGTCCCATCAGGGGTGGAAACGTCAAATCAGCAGCATGAAACCAGTCCACCGGAAAGAGCTTACAGGAAGGCGGGAAAGACATCTCACGAGGAGGCGCGAGACAGGGATGAGAAAGACGAGGAGGGAGGGCTGCGGTGTAAGACGTGGTGAAGGGGGCTGCTGACGAGGTCTCGGGGAGAGAAGAGCGGCGGTGGAGGAGTTGATGAGAGTAGAGGACGGGCTCGAGGGTCTGTAATAGAGCGGCTAATGTATTGAATTATTGTGACTGATGAGGGCTCCTCTGGTATATTAGTGCAGGCAGCTCCGGAATCAGACAACATCACACTGAGCGATGGGAGATGCGCCGAGACAGCAGCTAGACGAAGAGACATATTTACTGAAAGCGCATGAAGGAGGGAGGGAAGGTGGAAGAAATATGAGACAGAAGCGAGGGGGGTCAACAGATCCATATAGAGAGCGGGGAGGGAAGGGGGAGAGAGAGATGGAGAGAGGAAGGGAGGTTTGTGGAGAGGCGGCGAGGTAAGGGTGGAATTGGTAGTGAAAGGCCGCGGGCTCCTCAGAGACAGAGAGATGGCGCAGTAACAGAGAGAGAGAGAATTGCTGAGCAGAAGGCGGCTTGAGTGGCTGGGCGCCTGCTCACAACCCAGCTCGCACCTGCTGGCTGCCCCGACACCAAGGGGACAATTAGAGGAAGCAATTATAACAGTTAGGATGAGCCAGGCCCCCCCAGCCTCCGTGCATCCCCACTGCTCCCGGCGCAGCTGCCGAGCCCCTCCCGCGCCCACATCTCGCGTTATGAACCTGACTGAGGCAGACACTCCATCTTTCGTTCAGGCCTTCGTTCTCACTGCCCCCGCCACCCCGCAGGACCGGACGGCTTGTGTGCCCGGCTCCGAGACTGCCTGTGTCAGCTAAGTTCTGCAGATGTCAGCCGAAGGCTGGTCTGTGACTTGATGGGTGTGTGGCGACTGTACGCCTGTGTGTGATGATCAGCCGCACTGGGGCAGCCTGTTTGAGTGACAGCTCTGTGACTGCTCCGTCAGCGATCCCTCTTGGACGCGTTCATGGGTGCAGCAGGTGCAGTGGCACCGAGGCCCGGGTTTATGGGGGGAGGAGGGGGGGGCACTTCACCCAAATATAGCTGTCTCTTACTTCCCAGCTGGACAATAGAGAGGCCCGCCGCTGTCGTTATTCACATAGGGAGCAATGGCACCCCTCCCCCACCTCTCTAAGATGGACTTTTCCTCTAGGTGTTTGCTTTTGCAAGTCATTTTCGTTAAAGGCATATCAGGCATTTTATTCCATGGAAAAAGAGAAGGGCCCACATCCAATCATAACCATATATTTTAAAAAAGTTAAAAAAAATGAAATACATTAAAAAAAGAAAAACAGGTCTTCTTCATGTTTGAACACCAAGGCTGCTGTGTGTGCTCGCTCCACTGTATATTTGGTGCATGTATATGATATTGACAATGTTGCAGTTTTGCATTGTATCGATCTGCAAGTTTTCGGAGTTACTATTCGCCACTACAGCAGTATTCATTTTATCTACAATGGATAGTTGAAACGCTGAGTCTGCCCATATTTAGACATATTGGGTCTCATAAACTATATTTTGACAAACTGCAGTGCAGCAAGCCGTTCTGCTGTGCTGCCTCGCTTCAAAGAAAAACGTTGGGAATGTGCCTTATCTACAAGATACAGCGCATCCTTGTCCTTTTCCCCTGCGCTGGGGCACAAACAGCAGCCGTGCACCAATGAAGACACACTTGCGTCATGTTGCGAGGGTGCCTGCGTTGTGGGCAGGGCCGGACTGGAAACCGAAACCAGCCCTGGCAAACTGCATGGTCGGGCCTGCCGGGGGGGAGGGATGGGGGGGTACAACCAAGCTGTTTGCTAGGGCCAGTTTAGGCCAATTTTGATACAGGGGGCCGATAATGCCAACCCAGATAACAAAAACGATGCCCTCAGGGGCTCAAAACCGGCCCCCACCATGGCGGTCCACCGGGCAAATGCCCGGTGCCTGCTACGGTCAGTCCAGCCCTGTTTGTGGGGATGATTAAAGGGACACCTTCCTGCACAAAAATAATCATTGATGGCATTTTCCTCTTTCTAAGAGGGAAAAATGAGGAGAAATAAACAGGTTTCTCCTCATTGCACCACTCCTACTCCTCCCCTGGGGAGGCGTATGGTTCAGACGCATTCCCAGCTTTCCAAAAAGTTGTAAATGTTGGACTGTATCAGGTTCCATGGGTGTTGCGTGGGAACACCCACAGCAACACCCATGGAACGCCCCTTTCACACAGAGTAATGTGTTAAAGGGCTCATATTTACAAGGCCATGAAAAGTCATGCAGGGTGACTTTACGTGGCCTTGTGAATATGGGCATGCCCATTGCGCTGCCAGTGGGTAAAAAAATGACGCACCAGTGACGCAATGGGATTGTAAATTAGGTGCATAATGTGCAGCTTGTTCAGAGATCTTAAGTCCACTCACTATACCGTGTAATGTATGAAGAGCCACCAACGAGGATCGACATCCACCATGCTTTGTGCTGGCATTTAGCACATTTCTAAGCACCTTCAGTTTTGGTGGATAATGGAAATGAGGTGCCCAGTGCTAACAATTTGTTCAGGATCGAACAATGATGTCAAGTGAGGGAACCAGAATTAGAACCCCGATAGGACCATGGCCGCCGAATTAGTTGCAAGCCCAAATCTCCTCCCAAGAATAGGGTTTGCTGTAAATGGAGGTTTTCTAGCAGGATAATCCCTTTGCACGGCTAGATTTTTATTTTACTGCAAATTCATGGATGATCCACAAATCCACGGTAACATTGAAAAATTTAAAAGAAGCGTGGGTTCCTGCACTTCTTTTTTTTTACTGTCGCTAGGGTGGGCCAAGTCCTGGGGGCATTATGAGCAGTATAATCAGAGGAGGGGGTGCGCTTGGCCTCCCTTCCCATGTCGATTTTGGCCACGGACACCCCATTCCCTGGAAATCCGGCCCATATTCAGCCGGGGAGGGGTGCCTTACGGCCCCCTCCCTGGTCCAATTTCGGCCCAGGGGACCCCATCCTCTGGTCCTGGCAATTAACATAAATAGGGAGGGGGGCACGCTGCCCCCTCACCAGGCCGATTTCAGCCCCGTGGACCCCATCCCCCAGGCCTGCGCGCAATTTGAAATTGAAGTGGGGCTACACTGTACCCCTCACGGAGCCATTAATGGCCCTGAAGTCCTCATTCCCCATGGCCGGCTCCTGCTATGTCCCGGGGTGTCCACCTCCACTGACGCGGACAGGGTTAACTCTGTTTGCTCTCGTTTGGGGAAGCAATTCTAAAACTCCAGCCAATCAAGAGCAAACACAAAGTCTACTATCAGCTGGCAGGAGCTTTACAAATGCTCCAGCCAGCTGGGAGTGGACTTCAGCTCTGTCACTGCAGGCAGGGAAACTGATCTCAATTTTGATCCCGCCCTCAGGGAGCAGCATTTTTAGTTGCTCCCTCCGGGCAGATGCAATGCTGGCTTCCGCTGGAGGTGGTGAGCCAGCTGGGGCATTGGGGGGCCAGCCCCAAAAAAGGAGATTGCGGGTGCCCTGGGTGCATGCCCCTTCCAATTTTGTTATTGGCTGGGCCCTGGGCGATGGGGTTACAGGGGCTAAAATGTGCCAGGGGTATTGTGTGCCTCCCTCCCATTTACAAAAGGTGCTGGGCCCCTGGGATAGGATCCCAGGTTCAGAATTGGCCCACGGTGGGGCTGTGTGCCCACCTCCCTATATTCAATATGGCTGGGCCTTGGGAGAAAGGGTCCTTGGGGCCAGAATTGGCCCGGGGAGAGGGGTTGCGTGCCCCCCCTATAGTTACAGTGGTGAGCCCCGGCAGATGGGGTCCCTGGGGCCAGGATTGGCTGAGGGAGGGAGTTGTGTGGCAATCCCCCATAATTACAGTGGTGGGCACCGGGGGGATGGGGTGCCTGGGGCCCAATATGACTGGGGGGACACGTACCCATGTACAGCCCTGCGTAGCAGCAGTTGGGGTAAAGTATGCTAATTAAATATTACTTTACATTAAAAAAAACTTAGAAATTCACTAAAAAACAAAGGTTACAGGGATATTATAGAGTGGAAATAGCATACAAAAGCGTAGAAAATCACTGATAAAACTAAAGGTTACAGGGATGTTATAGTTAGGAAATAGAATTCCAAAAACCTTAGAAATGTACTAAAAAACCAAAGGTTACAGGGACGTTATAGGTAGGTTCTGATATACACACAAAAAACCATAGAAATTCAGCAGCTAAAGTTAGCGTTATCTCAAGTAACTATAACTCGTACCCTAAGGTAACTATAACTCACACCCGTGCCATGCACTGCTAATTGTCCCACATATTACATAACCCATAACATCTTCTATGACAGCATTGATATCACTGTAATATTCAATGTAAAATTATTTGTGAGAAAACTGTGCATGGCGGGAGCTTGGCTTAAAGTTACCTTAAGGCACAAATTGTAGTTACTTGAGATAACTCTAACTATAACTGCTGACTTTCTGTCTGGTTTGTGTGTGTACAATCTGAACCTAACTATAACATCCCTGTAACCTTTGTTTTTTAAGTAAATATATATAGAACTATAGATATAGATACATTTAGCAAATTGACTTCTCTGCTTGATTGGTGACTGTAAAAACACATTACAAGATGTAAGAATGGTCCGAGAAAGAAGAGAATCTATTCAAAATGAAATAATAGAAATTTTTTAGATTACAAACTGAACGTCACAAACAAAAAAATACATCATGTTTTCAAGGTGCAATAAATGATATTCCCCTAAAGTGCAGAACACTACTGACTGAGTGCACGCATCACTGTGCTAAACTGTTGCTCTTGCTTAACGCAGTAGAGAAGATGCATCTACTCCTCAGTGTAAAGCAAGCAGAGGCAAATCCAATATATCTGATGTTGACTGTCATCCTTTTGGTTTTGTTAACCCATGTTTTGTTATGCTTTCTGCAAAACATTTAGCACCCTGGCCCTCATCAATAAAAAAACACATCAGCTTTAAGCTAAAATATTTTTTATTCTCCAAAAGCACATATTACTGTAGTTGTCTCTGGCACTTAAGGGGTCCACATTGTGACTTTGAGAAAGAGATAAGTGGTACACAGCAGCATGGCTCTCATGAGATTCAATGCAAATTTGGCACTGCACACACTGACTGTTGAAATGCTTACTAAATTGATGCTATCTATTGCGTTGGGCAAGGGGTCGCGCTAAACTTTTGTACATAATGTCCACCTGTTACTATGTATATGTGTGTGTCAGCCAAAAGACTGCCTGTGTTTGGACTTTGTGACTGTTCTATCACTGCCTGCATGAGCTGCTGCTTTGAGGAAACCTGTCTGCCTCACAATCTTCCACCCCAACTACTCTCTTGATTTGAAACGTACCTGGTACTGACGTTCCAAGTGCTACGAACACCACTGCAGTGACCGAATCTTTGAGACCCACAGTGCATCCGAAGTGCGAGGCAAGGTCACCAGTGACTGCTGTGAGTACGCCAATGAGGGAAATGGACACGAGAAAGCAGGCCCAGCCACTCCAGTACTCCGTGGGTGGTACAAAGGCGAAGAGAACCTTCCAGAAGACGGTGAGGAAATGCATGATATAGTCAAAGCAGGAGGGGAGACGTTCCTCCCCACTTTCATCTTCATCATCATCACCTAAGATTGTGGAGATAGAAAGACAGAGAAGGTGAAAGGAAATTAGAGAGTAATAAAGAGGGGCTTTTAAGTGTGCAACAGCAAAACAATAAAGACCCACTCCATCGGCGTACAACCAAATCAGTGACTAAAGAGGGGTGTTCCAAACGTCCTGCTCCCTACACCTCTCTTACCAATATTGTAAGAGACACTATGCACTGTTCTCCGCCAACATATAAAAACCTGTTCTCTCGGGCAACACACCAGAACCCACACTTAAGGTGTACCCGAATACCGGGAATTACCACTGCGTCCACACCCAACGTTGGACCCTGCTCTTGTTAGAGCAAAAAATGTGAAAGACGCAAATGACACCTCACGGAAACACCACCGTCGGGGTAACTGGTATCAAATTTCCAGACAGGCCCCTGTCTCATCATCGGTTGTCACAAGCGTCTTAAAGAAAAATAAGATGAAAGGAAAGAAGTGTCCAAAACAAACAACATATATAGTGACAAACTAGTGAAGGCGCAGAAATATCTGCTAGTGACCAACACATATAAACCAAGTGAAAATAAAGTAACAAAGTGCATAAAAACACACACCCAATAATCCGTCCCTTACCCAACTTTATTCATAGGGCGGAGATGGTGTGCTTGTATAAAAAGGCTGGTAGTTAATCATGTCTACCACAACCTACTGCCAGTGCCGACATGTTTCACTGCTATGTTATATTAAAGCAGTTTCTTCAGGGCTGCACTCTGGGAATGTAGGGAGCAGGACGTTTGGAACACCCCTCTTTAGTCACTGATTTGGTTGTACGCCGATGGAGTGGGTCTGTATTGTTTTGCTGAATTTGAGTGGAGGGCGACCCGCTCCAGGATCCCTCTGTGCTCCTATAATTGTTTAATACAAAGGGCTTTTAAGTGTGTCAATGCTTATCATTGCATTACAACTGTCACATATGATGGACATATAGCAAAAAATAAGAGCGTGTGAACAGGACATAAACACTACCAAACTTGCTTCTCCTCTTACACCCAGTCCTTCTTGTAGAATCCCACTGCGGTCATCCTTCAAAGACCTGTCTTTCACTGACATACTTAACGCCCTCAAACCCACTTCCCTTGAAGATGATGTTACCTGCTGTCCTTCAAAGCTCTCTCTGGGAAAGGCCTCTGACTTCTACTCACCATTGTCAATGGCTCCCTCACTTTGGGCATCTTCCCAGAAGCTCTCAAGACAGGTCAGATCCTTCCACTCCTAAAGAAACCTACTCTAGGCTCTGGAAACCTCACCAACTATCTACTGTAGATGAGTGATGTACCGGTGTGCATCACTCATCTACCCTACATAGACAAGATAACTTTAAAAAGTAGTCTATGCTCAACTCCAAGATCACATCAGCACTAACCATCTCCTCTATGACTACCAATCTAGCTTATTATTTTGCAGCACAGAGACAGCTACCGTTCACATCATAGACAATGCCTTCCTAAACACTATTTCTTCAAGAAAGCCTCTTCCGCACCACCATCCGGATGCAAAAGCACAAGGGCTTGAGCAGTCTGGATGGTGGTAATACCCTGCTCCGTAGCCTACAAGACTCCACACTGAAGCTCCTTAACCCCTTCGACGCTGATGACGAGCTGGGCTCGTCATGAGGTAGCCTCCTCGCACGCTCATGACGAGCCCAGCTCGTCACGTAACATGCGATTTAAAAAATCTTAGCGTGCGAGCGGAATTCCGCCCGCACGCATGCGGTTAAGGGAATCCTACACAGTGTAGCACATCTCATCCAGGGGTGAAAGAAATATGATCACATCACACCCATCCTGATGGAACTCTATTGACGCCACTTGCCAGCCCGCACCATCTTCAAAACCAGCTGCATCATTTTCAAAGCTATCACGCCAAGCATCCCAGCTTATCTTCTGGACAAGGTCACCATCTCTGATGGCTCTCGGCACACCCACATCCAGCCCTCCATCAGACTGGAGACAAAGATGTGTTAAAAAAGATATAGTACAGGCCTTTGCCAACAATGCCCCAATGATTTAAAACAACATCATCACATTCAAAGGCATCCCCTGAACCCTGCTTCAATTTAGGAAAGAGTTGAAGACACACCTCTTTAAATAACACTACACCACAATACAGAAACAGTCTGTTAGCTCAAATGGTATTTGTTATAGTAATCAGGATACCACCTCCATCACAACTGAGGTGTCTGAAAATATTTAGGATGGATGATCCATTGCAAATTAGAACTTCTTATCACAGCCACTGAAATTATGTTATTCTATTGCTGTGGCGTTTTCTGCATCATTATGGAGTTACCTCATTTTATAAACCTTCATCCATCTCCTACATATAAATATAATTCAACAATAAACTTAATTTCTTGCCCCAGTGGTTCAAAAGGTACTATGAAAAATGGCATTGCAGGTGCAACGCAGGGGTTGACACGTTGCAAAAGATAACTAGCCACCATTAAAGCAGTTGGTTGCTCTTTTCAAGTATAAAACAGGTACTAATGTATCCTTTGCCCACAAAGTGCCATTCCTTAAGAAGCTCTGTACTGTGTCCATTGCTGGGATCCATTTTCTATCAACATGTGTTAAAAAAAACTCTTGAAAGCAAGGTAGCTCTTCCATCAAATGTGCTGCATAATCTCACGTTCTTTTCTCATAATTTGGTCCTCCATTGCTGCATAATTCCAGTAGCTTTGGGACACATGCATCAAAGTTTGCATTTGAGATTCCTAAATTTAGATTTTTAAGAAATCGCAATTTAGAAATCACAAATGATTATGCAGGTGGGAATCGCAAATTGTGATTCCAACACATTCCTTAACTGTGACTCGCAAATTGTGAATCGCAAATAAGGAATGGCTTCCCATTCATTCGTATGGGCCTAGAGGCCCATAGGAGTGAATGGGAATTGCATGCACAATTTGCGAGTACCAAATAGGTACTCGCAAATTGCGCATTAAATTTCAAGGGTGCAAGGGGACAAAAAGGACACCCTGATGCACCCTTGAAATTGCATTGTTATCATATGTTGCACACACACATGCTCCAAGAGCATGTATATGTGGGCAACATGGAACTTTGAAAAATGCACTTTTGTGCATTTTTCAAAGCTCTTGCAAATTACCATCAACTTGGAATTGATGGTAA
Source organism: Lissotriton helveticus (assembly GCF_964261635.1). Classification (NCBI taxonomy): domain Eukaryota; kingdom Metazoa; phylum Chordata; class Amphibia; order Caudata; family Salamandridae; genus Lissotriton; species Lissotriton helveticus. Next base: position 649,369,677 of record NC_136070.1, read on the forward strand.
TTTGCGTTTCTTAATTGCGAAATCGCAATATATATTTTGTTAATGCATTGCATTTAGGGAATCGCAATTTGTGATTCCCTAAATGCAATTGCAATTTAAATAATTGCAAATTAAGCGATTACTTAAATTGCGATTTTTGCTTTTGGGATGATGCACCCAAATGCAAAAATACTGGTCACAAAGGGGCAGAGTCGCAGAATCTGCCCTTTGCGACCGGTATTTTCAATGAGGCATGTGGCCCTTGGTCTATAACATTCAAGATGGTTCACAACGTCCAAAGTGGGGCTCCTAAAAAGATGAATGACTGTACAAACGCAATGGATACTGCTATTAACGTATAGTGTGTTTTCCACCTTCTTAAAAAGCACCTAATGCCATTCAGTATGGCAACCACATCCCAAGTAGATCGTCTAAAACATACAAAATAGCTGCTACCATCCCAGCAGAGGCGCCTGATTACATTCAAGATGGCTTCTCCTGTTCAGATTGGGGGATACTAATAATATTCAAGATGGCTGCCACCAACTAAAGCAGAGCATAAACCATTTGGCGTGTCTGCCACCATTAAATCTATGATACTTTGTACAGACAACAATGAATAATGATCATTCCTACCAAATAATCAATTTGTGTTATGTCACGAAAAATGTACAAAACACCACTCAATGCCTGGTCTTGACGCTCTCAACTGCTCAGATACTGTTGAGCAAAATTAATGCTATATTGTGATAGTAATTTTGCATATCAGATGCTCAACTCAGCCTGCACCAGTTCTTCTGACTTTGTGAACACATTCACAGTAGCCATGCCATATCTTATGGGAGGTAAAATGCGATTTTACAAGCAAGAGGAAGATGCAAAGAGCTATAGGAATTAGAGGAGGGCCAACGTCACAATAATTAAGAAGAGTTCTGTTAATACGCATCAGATATCTCCTCAGGCGTCGAGGATCTGATCTCTCAGTGTTTTGTATGGCTATAAAAAGCAACAGCGAGTATACACATCAGCGTAAATCTAATTATTCGCTAATGACAACGTTGGGGACAAATCAGTGCTAGTCAAGTGGCCCTGTCAATGCATTCAGCCTGAGGGTCCTGAAAACAGGCTCACTGGACCATGACCCCGAAGCCAATGAGAATTCACGGTTGATTTGTGAATTAGGAGGCACGCGCTCATAGCGCTGTTCTCCAAGTCGGAGTCTTTGATCCATACTCGAGATGATCATCTAAATGCGTGCTTCAGCGGCCAGCCCACAGGAGCCCGTAATTTATTTATGGGCAAAAATGATTTTGTTGGCGGGACTGAGCATTATCGATCCGCCGTGCTTGAGCGATTTAAGTGATCATCCAGTATTTATGGGATTAGCAAATGCAGTCCTGCTAATGATGACCCGCTGGTGGTTTTGATGAATTTTGAAAAGGGTATTCTTTTTTTAGTACTGCTTTGCATGGACTTGCTCGTTTTGTTTTATAATGGATGTTAAGGAGCAGCGAACGGTTGGCGGACTGCAAGGGCAAAAGGGACTTCGATGGATGGTGCAGAAATTGAGGCCGGATATGTCTGAAGATAGGCCTGTCGGGCTACTAGAGGGGGTGGTAACCTCACATTACTCAGTAACTTCTGGCTGACTCCCTCTTAGTGGGGTCCTCCTCAGATTCTCCTCTATAAAAGTTTCTGATTAATGGAACAGTTGTAGGGTTGCGATTGCCACCAAAGTACTCGGGTGAGACCTCTAGACACAAGAAACAGCAGTGGAATTTCAAACTATTAGAAGTCTCCAGAGCACAATGGAAGTCTGCATTCGAAACTGAATGTCACTAAGGGGCATATTATCAAGGGCAGGTGTAAAAATTATCGACGTTTTATCGGCAGGAAACTGACGATAAAACGGCGATAATGGGCTTGATAATACTCCCTTGTTAATTCCCATAGAAGCCCATGTTCTGATGTTAACATGGGCTTCTATGGGAATTAACTAGGGCGTATTATCAAGCCCATTATCGCCGTTTTATCGGCAGTTTCCTGCCGATAAAACGTCGATAATTTTAACACCGGTCCTTGATAATATGCCTCTAAGTTCCAAGTGTGTGCCTTAACATGTCTCCACCCTAGGTCCTAGCACGCCTCCGATGAATGCCTGAAGGAGCCCTGGAGATCTCTCAAGGGTGAATGAGACTGTCCAGCCAACACAAAAGTTTCAGCTCCATCTTCCCACTTTCCTCAATCCCTTCCTACTCTCCTGCCGCGTGACTTACCGGCACTGACGGTCACCGCGCTGACAAACTGCTCCCTCCAGCTACTGCTGCCCACCACAAGCGCCAGGTTGGTCTTCTTGATCAGCTTGTCCACGGTACTCTGGTGGGAGAAGCAGAAACATGGACATGAACAACTAAAGCATGCCTTGGAAAACCAAGACTACGGAAGCCTGCCTTGTGTATGTACTGCCGAAGCTCCACTGAAGAGCGTGAGGCGTGTGACGAGTTGAACGATCAAGACTTCATGAAAGTAAGCAAGGGGAGACATTTGTAAATCCTACTCAGGTGTACAAGGGTGTGTGAGGTGGCCCAACATATTGCAGTCCGCCATTTTGGAATATGTAAGAGTGTGGAGAATGCATGTCCATGGTTGTGGAGGATAACTGAGACCTTAATGAAATGCCTATTGCCCACCTTTGTTTGACAGACAAGGGATTATTCTTATCTCTGCCTGCCATTTTTAACTCAAGATATGTTTGGAAACCATCCCCATCTACCTTATATATAGATGTGAAAATCCTTCATTATGGTCCTTTGAAATATACAGCTAGTAAGTGAAGGGGTGTCTCTATTGCTTTTGGGAGATACCATCTTGGCTAAATGCTGATGGTAAGTCTCACTCATGGGAGAGCGGTAAAAGGGGTGGGTGTCTTGAGAAGTCATGCAGTGAGGCAAAATGCAGATGCAAGTGCAAATGACAGGCTCGCGGAGGCGGGTTTACCAAAATGCCAGTAGAGGATTGACATAAAAGACTCTTTAAGCCACAATGACATTACTGTATTGCCCCTTCCTTGTTCTACCATTGGTTCCCCTGACAATCTGCTGTGTGTTGCTTACTGGCTATGGGTGGGGCAACGAGTATAAACCACTGGATGTAATCAGGACTGACCTTGAGACCAGGGATGGCAAGGGCAGTGCCAGGGGTGACTGGCAGAAGCGGCTAGCCATGGCCACCATTAGCCGAGGCTCACGGACAACCCTGTCTGCGGGAATGGTCACTAAAGGGATGATCTGACAGTTCAACCAAGCAGCAAGGAGGCTGTATAAAGTCAGCAGTTTGGGGAGAAATCTTTTAACTATTTTTAGATCTCTTATATAGAATATCGGTGAGGATCCACCCCTTTATCGATAAATGTTACCCCTTGGCTGCCTGACTTGTGCTGCTGCTTTACTCTCAAAAGTTAGCATGTGGACCATTTGGCACTGTTTGTCCTGTAACCACAGTTTGCTCTCATGACCCAAAAGCACAGGACCTCCCTGCAGAATGTGGTAAGGGGCTCCTGACACTTCCAGATCTCACAGATATGTATAGGTCTCGGGCTGGAAGGTGAGCCCCCTGAAGTTTGGGAGGTGCCCTCACCGCAGGGACTCCGTTACTCCCCTGCCCTGTGGTGTTTAAGAAGTCTATTTCGCCAGAGGGTGGCACTTACCTTGAACTCATAGGACTCCTCGATCACCACCTCTAGCCTGGTGTGCTCCCCGAGACTTGGGCACCCCATGCGGGCGATGTCCTCCTCGCACCCCGGAGCTGGCTTGTTTTCGTTAGAGTCACCTGCGGCATGGGAGCGGAGAAGAGAGTGAGTACCTGGCCGAGGTTTAGGGTGGCTTGCTTGTAGTTGCACATTTTATTTTAAGTTCAGACATAGCTTGTTAAAGTCCCTCGTTCTCTGCCTCATAGGACTCTCCATGCTTCTCCAAAGGCCTACATCCGTCCTTCGTTTCTTGTCTCTCCTCACCCAATCTCCCTTACTTCATACCTCATCTACAGCGGCCTATGAAATAGCTTTTATATAGCGCAACGTTCACTCCAAGGAGTATCTTGGCGCTGATGCAGAGGGAAAGGGCACTTTCCAGGAGAAAGAGAAACTGGCATAGTCTCAGATGATTGAAGATCAGCGAAACCACCAAGCTGTATTCTCTGGAATACCAAAGATCCATGGGCCATATTACCAAGATGTGCGTTAAAAAACGCACATCACACATTTCCCTATCGCCGGCTATCACCGGATTTTATCGCTGTGTTAGCACGTCATTATCAACGCGCAACACATAGGCGATATTTAATCCGGCGATAGCTGGCGATAGGGAACATTGGCGCGTGAAAACAAGCGTTGTTGTCACGTGCTAATGTGTGCCTTGATAATATGGGGGGGGTGGATTCAGCTTTATGATCCACACCCCCATGTTATTAATGCCTAACGCCTGATCAGTATTTGTAAGTAAAGGGATGCACACCTATTTCATTTAAACCACTTCGATATTTATCTATCATTTAATCAAACTTTGTAACAGTTGCGTGCAGATCAGTTTGTGAGGCATGCCCTACTGCCACTGGTTAAGATACTAGTGAGATGAGGGACTGAATAGCCCCTATGCCGAATGCACAGCTTCGTGCCGCGTTTTAGCGTGCACATTTATTCAAAGTTTTTTATCCAAAAATCTTCATATTTTCCAACGTTAAACCTTCTTCAAACTCATATTTCTCAAATGTAAAATCACTCATTTATCCCAAAAATCCACAAACGGGTCAAGTGCTGATTTTCAAGTTTCTTGCATTCAAACAGTGCCGATCCGGGCCTTCTAGAAAGACACTTCTAATCCTAAAAAACAGAGTTTCATGCACACGATGCAGAATAATGATGTTGGCACCTAGATTACAGTAGGTTAGTGGGAGAAGGAGCGAACATAGCGGCGAGGTAGAAAGAGTCACGGGTAGGAGCACTAAGATGGCTGTTAACGTGGGTACATTTCCTGAGCACAAAGGATTCTATGTTGGGTGACTTAGTGAAAACAGTGCGAAATAAAGTGGGAGAATATTGTACAGAGGATAAGTCATAGAAATAACGAAATGTTTACTGTATTGCATGTTTATTGAAACTCTGTTTTTTAGGATTAGAAGTGTTAATGATCTGTTTTTATTATTATTGATTTATAGAGACCCCCGAAGAAGGGCATGTAGAGGCCCGAAATGCATTGGGTTGTTTTATCTGGAAAATGAATAAAACTGCTTGTGATGGACTTCTTGCATCTTTCGCATTCTTTCTAGAAGGCCCGGATCGGCACTGTTTGAATGCAAGAAACTTGAAAATCAGCACTTGACCCGTTTGTGGATTTTTGGGATAAATGAGTGATTTTACATTTGAGAAATATGAGTTTGAAGAAGGTTTAACGTTGGAAAATATGAAGATTTTTGGATAAAAAACTTTGAATAAATGTGCACGCTAAAACGCGGCACGAAGCTGTGCATTCGGCATAGGGGCTATTCAGTCCCTCATCTCACTAACGCCTGATCAGAGCAGGCGTTGGGGGACCTGCGATAAACGAGTTTATCGCAGGTCTCCTTCTCCCAACGCCTGCCTTTGTAATAGGGTGTTACCACCTCCAACCACATTTTACATGTGGTTGGACGTGGGAACGCCCACTTTGCATGTCATCAGTTATGTTTCTCGCTGACATGCAAAGTGGGCTTGAGGCAGGCGTTAGCATGCCCTTGTTAATAGGGTGCTGGAAGTATCGCCGCTTTCTCGGCACAATTCGCCGAGAAAGCGGCGATACTTCACCTTGGTAATATGGCCCCATATTTTTAAGGACTTCCTAAAATTGAGATTGGTTTGTAAATTAGCCTGGGGGTCATGGGCCCTAGTGCAAGCAATGAAACTAGGCCCCTAGCCGGTATTCAAATACTGCTGTAAATGAGGTGCAGCATGCCTAGTACACCCCTGGAAGCCGGTGTCACTGCACCTGCTACACTAATGTAATTTACGTGTCTCCAAGTTCCTCATTTGCCAGCTTTTGCTTTTTGCCTCCGTCTTTCAACTGCTCTTCTCGCATCTTCCTCATCCATTTAATGCTCTCCCCTCTGTCCCCTACCTCAGTCTTTCTCTTCCCCTGCTTCTGTCTCTCACTTATCCTCATCTCCTCCCTCCCTTCGCTCCTTATTTCTGGTTCCTTTCCTTTTCCCTTGCCCACTTTGCTTGTCCATGACCTTATCTCCTCTATCTTTCTCAACTTTATTTCCTTCTCCCATTCTGTCACATTTTCCCGCCCCCCTCCCCATTCTTTCATCCTCTACTTTGCTTTGAACTCTTTCCTCTCTCTCTTTTATTTTTCCCTTATCCTCTACACCCTCTTTACTCCTCCCCTGAAACGTTAATACTGATAAAGCCCCTGGCATGATATGTGTGTATAAAAATAAATTAATCAGAACAGGCAGCCTCTGAAATAACATTAGTTGGTGCAGGGCAGATTGGGCCCCCTCCCCCTCTGTGCCCCGGTGCATTACACCGGCTGCACCAATGGTAGCTACGCCCCTGTGCATCCATTTTTCCTGTCCCTTCATATCCTGTCTTCTTCTCCCTTCTTTTTAGTTAAATTCTACAGTAACTTCTACTTTCTCTATCCTACAGTCTGCTTTAATTTGCTCTTTCCTTCTATTTCATCTTAAAAAACAACAGTGGCGAGGGCGCCACATTTCGTTCTGCTTAGGGTGCTATCTTACCAAAGACCAGCTTTGCTTCTTACCCTTTCTCTAGCTTTCTCATTTCATCTCTTTATTGCCTTGCTCATCAGCTTCCTAAAGTTCTTCCATTAGTCTTTATCTTAATAACTGTTCTCACCAAACGCTCTTTCCCTCGTCACCACAGCCTCTCCCCCTCTCTTCTTGCTATTTCCCCCTATCTCCCTTCTTCTACTTTGACATATTTCCATTTGTTAAGGTCTTTCTCCTTTCTGCTTTTTCTCTGCCTCTTCTTTGTGATCTTTGTGTCCTTCCCTATCTCCTTGCCTTCCTCTACACCCCTTCTCTTTTCTGCTCTCTCCATGTCTCTCTCACGGGTACATGGGACCAGATGTACCGATATTAGGAATACTGATTTCCTAATTGTGAATATCTCCGAATTGCAATAGGTCACAATTCGAACTACCTCATGAATATTACTGAGATAAGATATTGCAAACCATTAGGAATCGCAGCCATCACAGGGATGGTGGTATGCTGAGGTCAGCCTACCACCATGTTTGTGATTGATTTTCAATAAAGCAACCTTTTTTTTTTTAATGTCACTGCCGGCTCTTAAAAATATTTTTTTTACATTATCGAAGGGTCCCAAGAGGACCCCTTCCCATTTGCGAATGGGTTACCACCACTTTGAGAATGGTCGTAAAGTATTACTGCTTGGCAACCGGAATTTGCTAACAAAATAGTAATACATACCATACCAATTCGTATTTTGGAAGGGACACCCAAAGCACGGCCCTTCCAAATACCGAATTGCAAATGCAAATTGCGATTTAGTAACAAGTTACCAAATCGCTTTTTGCATTTTGTACATCTGAAAAACCAATTTTCTGGTTGCAAACTCCCGATTTGTTTTGACTAGAAAAATGCTTTGTACATCTGGACCCTGGTTTCTTATCTTCTCCTTCTTTCTAGCCATCTCTGTCTCGCCCTTTCTGTCTCCAGCTTGGCAGAAAAGGACTCATAATTTACATGAAAGGGTTGGTGGATAAGTGAATGATAGGATGAAAGGATGGATGGATGGATGTGTGAGTGAAAGGATCGATCGGTGAATGAAAGGGTGGATGGAGAGATGGCCAGATGAATGAGTGAAAGGATGGATGTAAGGATGGATGAGTGAAAGAATGGATGGAAGAAAGGGTCGATAGATGTCTGAGTGAAAGGATGGATGGGTGGGTGGATGGATGGTTGAAAGGGTGAGTGCAAGGGTGAATGGATGGATGGGTGAGTGGATGGATGGATGGGTGAAAGGATGGATAGGTGAGCGAGAGGAAGGATGGATGGATGTGAAGGTGGGCAGATGGATGGATGAAAGGGTAGATGGATGGCTGAGTGAAAGGATCGATGGATTGGGTGATTGATACATTGATGGATGGGTGGATGGTTGAGTGAAAGGATGGATAGATGAGTGCATGGGTGGATTGGTGGGTGAATAGAAAGGCAGGAGGACAGATAAATACATGGAAGAGTAGGTGGAAGGGTGTATGGATCAATGGATATGTGCATGGTTGAGTGAAAGGATGGATGGATGAGTGAAAGGGAGGAAGGAGGGATGGATTAAAAGGAATGATGGCTAAATGGATGGATGAGTGAAAGGATGGATGGGGCGGGTGGATGAGTGAATGCATAGATGGATGAGTGAAAGGGTAGATGGATGGGTGGATGTATGGATGAGTGGATGAATGAATGGATGGGTGTGTGGATGGATGGAAGGATAGGTGAACAGATGGATGGCTGAGTGAAAGGATAGGTGAACGGATGGATGGCTGAGTGAAAGGATAGATGGATGGGGGATTGATGTATTGATGGGTGGGTGGATGGCTGAGTGAAAGGATAGATGGATACGTGAAGGGGTGGATGGATGGGTGAATAGGTAGGCAGGTGGGCAGATAAATGCATGGAAGAGTGGTTGGAAGGGTGGATGGATCAATGGATATGTGCATGGTTGAGTGAAAGGATGGATGAATGAATGAAAGGGTGGATGGATGAGTGAAATAGTGGATGAATGGGTGAGTGAAAGGGAGGATGGATGGAGTGAAAGGGAAGATGGCTGGATGGAAGGATGAGTGAAAGGATGGATGGGGTAGGGGTGGATGAGTGAAAGCATTCATGGATGAGTGAAAGGGTAGATGGATGGGTGGATGTATGGATGAGTGGATGAATGAATAAATGGGTGGAAGAGTGTGTGGCTTACTGAAAGGATGGATGGATGAGTGAAAGGGAGGGTGAATGTCTGAATGGGTGGGTGGATGGATAAGCAAGTAGGTCGATGGATGATTGAAAAGGAGGATGGAGGGATGGATGACAAAGGACGGCTGAAGGGATGGATGACTGAAAGGATGGGAGGATGGGAGGATGGATGGATGGCTAGATTGGATTGATAGGTTTGGAGATGGTCAGATAGATTTGGATATGGATGAGTGATGGATGGATGGACAAAATTGTGAAATACAGAATGGTAGATGAAAGAAGGAATGGATGACAGAATGTCAAGGTGAAATTGTGGTTAACAGTGAGTGGGTGGAAGGATGAAAGGATAGATGTTTGGATGGAAGAGACAAGAGAGCCCTTCTGGAGAGGGTAACAATGACACCCTTCACTTGCTTGGTGCCTTAAGAGCTTTGGTTCAAAGTGGGGGTCATTTCAATGTTCTGGCTCCTCCCTTGCCCCTCTCTGACTCTGCTGCACACTCTCTCCCTCTCATTGGCTCCCTTGCACCTCTTTCCATCTGTCTCCCCCCTCCTCTCGCTCTCCCTTCAAGCCTCCGTACCTTGCTTCTGGCCTATCTCCAGCAGCACGGGCTCGCCGATCTCGATGAAGAAGTTCTTGTTTTTCTCGTACTCCTCGTCGTCAATGATTTTGATCTCAATTAATTTCCTGCGCACAAGAGAGACAGACAGAAGAAAAAGTCTTACAGATCTGATACGTTCCTGAATGTCTCCGGTAACTAAGAGCCATTAAACGACCCCAAAGACCCACATATGTGATTACTGAAAAGGCGCAGAGGGCAGATGTCACATCTGCAGCTGAGAGAATGTTGAGGATGTGACAGTCACCTTCAGCACTTCCCTGGGGCTAGAATGCTATACAGTGTGTACACAGGATTTTGTGTAGAAGCTGATGTGAATTAAATGGCCCTGGATGGGTTATGAAGGTCTGAATTCTAGAACCTGGGGGCATGTTATCAAGGGGGGGCGATAGGAAATTATCTCCGCTTTAGCTGCCGTTTTCGGCCGCTAAGCGGCGATAAGTCTATCGCCCTATTAGCAAGCTGTCGCTAACAGCAATTAGCGACAGCTTGTAGGCGATAGCGAGCGGTTTGGGGCCCGCTTTGCATGTAAGCGATATTTATCGCTAATGACATGCAAAGTGGGCGTACCCAACCTGTTAGCGACTGAAAGCAGTCGCTAACATCGCTATCGCCTATTACCAACACAGGCGTAGCGATGGAAATATTCGCGCTAAGCGTGAATATCTCCAAAAACTAACGCCTTCTCAGACCAGTTCTTAGCCATTATAGCCAATGGGAGGTGGATATAATGGCTAAGACCCTGTTAGCGATAATGCGTGAATATCGTTGTATTCTCAGCGATATTCACGGATTTTGCCGCTATCGCCGGGAATTTTATCGCTTTTGAGATAAACGTTGCTAATAGCACGTTATCTCAGCGATAAAATCCGGTGATTCGCGGCGATAAAAAAATTGCCGCTAAGCCTACTTAGCGATACATATCGCTATTTGTTGATAATATGCCCCCTGAAGTACATTCTCTGAAACCCTGCTGAGTGAAGTTCAGGCTACATAAAACAGCAAATAAATAAGGAGGCAAACACGGTGTGCCCTGTACTCTCCTTTTACTAATTCAATACGTTGATTAGCCTTATCTGTCCCCAGCGTACTACAAGAACAAGCCTGTTCGTCCAAGTACATTATATTATAATCACTCCACCCTGTTCCTCCGAATTCATCATAACCATTCTCATATAGAGCAAATGATAATCGTAGGCCATTCTGATGAAGAGCCATGCACCTGGTTCACAGGTTGAAACACATTGACACATTGAAAGAGGACGCCCACCTCTCACCAACATTGGATCTAGAGAAAAAAACTAGGAACTCTGGGGCTTATTATTAAGGAACTGAGTTAAAATTATCTCCGCTTTAGCGGCAGAAAACTGTCGGTAAAGCGGCGATAATGGGCCCTTGAGAATTCCAATAGAAGCCCATGTTCACAGCAGAACATGGGCCTCTATTGGAATTCTCAAGGGCGTATTATCAAGCCCATTATCGCCACTTTAGCGGTAGTTTTCTGCCGCTATAGCGGCGATAAATGTAACGCCGTTCCTTGATAATATGCCCCTCTATACATTAGTCTGCTGTTTTCTCTCTCTGAGAGGCCTCCTTCTTGGATCAAAATTTACAATACCCATTAAGGCCCTTGGAAACTACTGCAGTAATCAACATAGATAGGGATTCCCCTCCTCCCCTGCATCTTAATAGGTTTTGGGTCCATACCATCTAACAATGTATATGAACTTGTCATCAATATGAAACTAACATACAGTTATAAATAACACAAGTCTATCGGGTGTGTTTATATTTATCACAGTGAAAGAGGGCGTTTTCACAGATGCCAATTATTCACATTTACTCTATACATTTTCCAACTCGCTTTTATGTTGACATCACATTAAATGGTTGAAATACTTTGTGGAAACTTTTTTTATTTAGAAACTCGATGTGATTTTTCCAGCCGAGGTCACCACTAATTCGTGTTGTTTAAAGATCAGTTTGTTTTTGACTTGATGGTTGGAAAGATTTTTTCATTTGTTTACCTATGTTTACCTGGGGCCAAAGGACCCCTTTTTAAGCCTTAATCGGGTCCAGCCCCGTGTTGGTGGGCAGGCATCTCTGATCTTCACCAGTAATTAGCATTGTTGATATTGGCAAAGAGGCTGATATGTTTTTATACTGGGGATATAGAGAGTTTTTCTCTTGGTGACAAAAAAATGCACAGGTAAACACTTCTGGGCTATTTTACAAGCCCCTTGCGCCGTCGGGGCGTCACTTTTAATATGGGGAAAAAGTGACGTACCGGCCGCGCAAGAAGCTTGTAAATAAGCCCCTTCACTTTTAAATATGTATTATTTATGTATTTTATTTTAGGAGTTTTATATAGCGCTAGCTGGACCCAAGGGTATCGGAGCGCTTTACAACAAGTAAATTATATGGATTCAGTGCCGGAAATTAGGGCGGTTCGTCTGAATCTGACAGCTATTACTGAGCTATATCCGGGATCCACCTCGACGTCAGTGAAATGTGCGCACTTTGTCCGGGAGCAATTTGCCAGCACACAATCTGCGCACACCTGGGTCCAACACAAATGGCTCATTTAATAGTCCATCAGCAATCGAGGAGATAAAGGCTCTTAGCTTGTCACTTTCCAAGTGCTTGAGTTGAAATATGATTTGAAGGCAGGTGTTTGGTTTTCCTAGTTCCCTATGTAAGAGGTAAGTGGGCATTGCATGAATGTCAGATATATTTATCTTTATGAGTAATTACGCTAATAATCATTTCTCTAGAAGTTAGAAATAAACCACACAAATTACAATCCAAAGGAACACTTTTTAGCAAAATGAGATTAACAAAAAAATAAGACAAAGACACAATTTAGGCTTGATACTTATCCCTTGCAGTTTCATCCAGCTCCTTGATGCCGGTTCAAAACTCGCTGAGCTATATTACAAAATTATAACGTGTGGCCTGTAGGTAATACAAGCCTCCCTGCTGCAAAAGCAACAACCCACTGAGCTGTCCACATAAAATACACATATGTAACCTGCATGTTATACGTTGTGTTTTGCAGCTGGCAATTTATTAAAACTCGACACTATTAATTTATGATGAGTAAAACTTGGAAACAGACTGGATTGAGATTTCTCCAGAAAGTGTATTACCCACTAGTTATCTTACTATTATTATGCCCTGGAATTTGCTGGGTACACAAAGGTATTTGCATCGTCTTAAGATATCTCAAAATGTAATGTATTTCTAACCTACCAAGTAAGATCTACTATCCATTGTGTCTTTGCTGTTAATTTCTTTGGGCAGAGTTTTCAAAAATAAATGTGTAAAGAGTCTGTCACACTCTGTGGCTCATTACTCCGCCGCCATGACTCCAGCCCCTTTCTGCTGTCACCCTTTGATCAACATTTAAATTACACCAGGATCATTTAAATCCATTTCCAGCAATGAGCATGAAGCAATTTTGAGTTGCTGACTGCTGCGTCTTTTGGTCCAAGTGGCGTAAAACCATAGTATGCTTTTCTCAATTACAGCTGACTGTAACCTCAGAGCAATCCGGCATTCTGCACGGGAAACAACCATTACAACGCGGCTGTTTCCATGCATGCCATTACAACTCATGCATTACAACGCAAGCTCCATTACAATACGCAGCCTTTACTATGCATTTTGTTTACTAAGCATATGCTTTTACCACGCATGCTATTTACAACGAATTTTGTTGTAAAGGTGTGGATGGTAAAGGCATATGTGTAGTTACTATGGGTGGAAACAGCTGTGTTGCTAGGCAATCCACATTGTTAGAGGAAACTAACAGCCTTATTCATCAATGGGCCGTTTTGCGAGCCCCTAATAGCGATTCATAGCGAATCGCTATTAAGGACTCGCAAAACGGTATTCATGTAGGAATTGCTAAATAAATAGCGATTCCTACACATTCCTTATTTGCAAGTAGCAAATTGCTAATCGCAAATAAGGAAAAACTCCCCATTCATTCCTATGGGCCAAAAGGCCCATAGGAATGAATGGGGAGTATTCCTTATTTGCGATTAGCAATTAGCTACTCGCAAATAAGATAGCGATTTAAAGGGTGCCAGGGGTGTCCAAAGGACACCCTGTAGCACCCCTTAAATGCAAATTGAAACAGGTGTTGCGCACACACATGTCCAAAGGACATGTGTGTGTGCAACATGCAACTTAGAAAAATGCTTTTAAAAGCATTTTTCTAAGTTTTTGCTATTTACCGAGAGGTCTGACCTCTCGGTAAATAGCGGCCCAAAATTGCATTTTCGCAATTTAAAAATGGTTGATGAATTGCATTTAAGGAATCTCAAATAGAGATTCCTAAAATGTAATTCCTCGCAATTTAGCGAATTAGCAATTACAGATTTTTGCATTTGGGATGATGAATCCCAAATGCAAAAATTGCGCTCGCAAAGGGCCAGATTCTCAGATTCTGGCCCTTTGCGAGCGCAATTCGGCTTGATGAATCAGGCTGAAAGACTCTTCCGCTTCCTCAGGACGACGTGCACCGCCCCTCGGATGGGCTGCTGTACTAGGAGAGAGGTAAAGGGCGTTGGGCCTGGGTGGGAGGCTACTATTTTAGGGGTTGGGTTAGGAAAGGCTGGGGAACGGAGGGGCGCAGGGGTAGTGTTTTAGGGTTTAGAGTAGGAGAAGGGCTGGTGACAGGCTGGGGGGAAAACTGGGGTAGTGATTTACAGCTAGATTCATGAAAGGTAATTGTGCTCGCAAAGGGCCAGATTCTGAGAATCTAGCCCTTTGCGAGCGCCATTTTTGCATTTGGGATTCATCATCCCAAATGCAAAAATCGCTATTAGCGAAATCGCATATTTGCGAGGAATTGCATTTAAGGAATCTCTATTTGAGATTCCTTAAATGCAATTCATTAACCAATTTTAAATTGCGAATTCGCAATTTCTGGCCGCTATTTACCACGAAGTCTGACTTCGTGGTAAATAGCGAAAAAAGTAGGAAAAAGCACTTTAGTGTATTTTTCTCTGTTGCATGTTACACACACACATGTCCTTTGGACATGTGTGTGCGTAACACCTGTGCAAATTTGCATTTCAGGGGTGCTACAGGGTGTCCTTTGGACACCCCTGGCACCCTTGAAATCTCATCCTTATTTGCGATTAGCAAATTGCTAATCGCAAATAAGGAATAACTCCCCATTCATTCCTATGGGCCTTTGGTCCATAGGAATGAATGGGGAGTTATTCCTTATTTGCGATTAGCAATTTGCTAATCGCAAATAAGGAAGATGTAGGAATCGCAATTTATTTTGCGATTCCTACATGAATCCCATTTTGCAAGTCCTTAATAGCGATTCCTTATGAATCGCTATTAAAGACTCGCAAAACGGGTCTTTCATGAATCTAGCTGATTGTGTTTAGGTTAGAGGAAGAGTTGGGGGACAGGGGTGTCACGCAGGAGTAGGGTTTTAGGGTTAAGGGCAGGGGAAGGGTATTTGTTTAGAACATTTGGGGGACCGGGGAGGGGGGGCGCCAGGTACCGGGATAAGAGTTTAGGGTAGGGGTCAGGGAAACATGGCACGCATATGCCTTTAACATACATGCTTTTACAATGAAATTCGTTGCAAAGGAATGCGCGGCATATTCGTTTAAATAACATGGGTGATAAAGGTTTTGTAATGAGATTCGTGTTGTAACGGATGTATGACATTGCAACGCATACTTTTACAACGCCTACCTTTACAACGCAGTTTTTACAACGCATTCCATTGCAACTCATAATGCTTTTAGGCGCTGGATAGTGAATAGTTTAATTTACTATTCCAACTCCAGTCCCCGTGGATAGTAGGGAAGGTTATTGGATAGTAAATTAACCTATTCCCTATCCTAGAGCGCCCCCCAGAGCAATGCGTTGTAATAGTTTGCGTTGTAAAAGTTGCGTTGTAATGATAGGTCGTTGTAAAAGTTTCGTTGTAAAGGTTGTTTACCGTTGTAACACATGCTTGGTAAAGGCATGCGTTGCAAGAGAATATAATGTAACGTCATATATCCCAAAGGGAGCAGAGCATGAAAGTCCAAGACACAGGCTGAACTTCTGGAAGTTTGGCAGCAACTACCATGTCCTCTGTAGGCTGGAGAGCTGGCCCATCTTGCTAGTGGCGGAATTTTGAACCATCGATTCTAGAGGGTCACGTCAACTAGCCACCTCACAGCTTGAGCAGCCTTGCTCGGTCAAAGCCTGCTAATGTGTCCAGTACAGTTTGAGCTCTTTGACCGCCTCACCTCACATGCATGGGAACGACCATGACCTATTTGGCAGGCGGGAGGACAATGGTATCGAGCAGATGGCCGCCTAATCTGTGGCTCTGCGTGAGGGATGTCACGACACATGCTGGAATAAACGTTCTCAGAGATGTCTAGACCAAGTGGCGTGAGTATGATACAGGCCCGGAGTTAAAGAAATTATAGCTAATATCTTTAGGGCTTTTCTCATTCTGAGGATCCCAATGATAGTTCATTATACAGAATGGTGGTGGGTTGGAAGAGACAGGCTCCAAGAGGGAAGCAGTGTGATTGTGGATAGCAGGGCTGGCGCTAAGATTCCTGGGAAATGGGAGAGAAAGGGAATGTGCGAGTCCCCTCAAATGTATATACGACGTGACACCTCAGGAAATTACATCACAGGAACAGTGGCGGCTCCTCCGCTATGGTGGAGAAGTGTCGCCCCACTGCTCTTTATAGCAGTGCAAAAAAATGAAATTATAATAAAGTGATGTTATTATCGTTTTATTTTTCACTGCCAACTAGGAGCCAGGTTAAGGTGGTGCGGGGTGGGGCTGGGCTGGCCAGAGCAGAGGGGTTGCTCTCCCTAAGTACGTATGATGGTAACTGCCATGCAAACTTTTCATGATCTCCACCAGGCTGTAATGCAGAGCCTGGGCTGAGAACATACACAGGCTTCCAGTCCCTTTATGAGTACTGAACCACGGCGCTCAGACCAATCACAATGCTACTGTAACGCAGCCTCGTGATTGGCTGGGAGAGTCTGGGAGCCTGGGTGCTTCCGTTATTTGCTTCCAGTGCTGAGAGAAGAGGACGAAGGAGAGGAGAGAAGGTGGTGGTGTTCACAGGTAAGTGTTTTTGGTTTTTTCACCACCCCTGTGCCGAGGCAGCCGCCACTAAACAGGACGTGCCATAATTTGTCTATTATTCCACTGTCATTGTTGAAGAAACTTTGCAAGAAGCAACTTTCCTGGTGCGGATATCAATAAAACAATAAAAAGATAAATAGCAACCTTACAGTTCTATTGAGTGGAAATATATTATATTAGTTACATTGGGTGGAAACGATTGTCCCAGGTCTCCCCAAAACAGATATCTTTACTCCAATGTTAATAGTTTTTACATATTAGTGCATTATTAGGTGTGTATGTAAGTGGAACTTAAATCCCTCAAATCAAGCTGAAAGGCAGCATAGAGTTGTACACAGTCAAAAGCAAAGACGCATCCAACATGTTTTAGTGGGCGTGGTTGGTTTGTTGACCATTACTGCATGAAAACAAGGAAACAGTTGAAAATCGCTAGAATTCAATTAAAGGCATCACTCACGTCACTGTACCACTAAACAGTGGGATCTAATATGATGATGAACTTCTAAAACATTTACCTTTTTATTTGAAAGATTATAAAGCACAATCCAGATGCAGGAAAAGAGTGGCAGAGTGCTGTTAAACAAAGCATTATCATTTAGGGTTTTGTCTGACAGTGATCAGCATTCTGGGATTTTTTTTAGTCCAAACCTACATTGTTAAATGTGATATGGAGGCTAAAAGGGTTCAGGGGCATGTGCCTTCAGCCTTGGCTGCAAGATCCCTATCAGCACCTCTGCAGCCATTAAAAGGTCAAATACTAATTATTAGTCTGCTCTGAGGTTTCTCCAGAATAAGTTTCCCTTTGTATATTAGCATAATGCAGATTCAGTTAATAGTTTTGAGATATAACTCATTTGACCTGCATACAGCAATTTTTCCCAGTTTTGGGGTACATCTGGAAGGCATAGGTCCAAAAGCAATTAAACGACGCTGTAAGCCTGCCTCACTAACCAGCCCTTTTTCTTGGCCTCACAGCCCTGGACTGTAGCTTCAAACCCATTAGAGGGAGGCTAGAACCCTAGGATTGGCACCTGGATTTTTTCGCCATGTCCACTATTTTCATGTCTGAATAAGAAGAAAAAATCGGATAAAGGTACAAAAGCCATAAACACATGGACTAACATTCCACCCAAGTAATGAGTAGTGTATGAGAATAATGTGTTGATTCCTACTATCATTTTTTAATTTTTCTCTGCGAACAAAAGAGCAAATATCTCAACAGTACTTCATGGAAAATAACTATATTGAACAAATAATCCTTGTTTCTCCATCGAATTAAAATCTTTCAATGTGGAAGTGTTCAGAGTATAAATACAATGGATTATAGAATATGGTGTATATATAATAGAACAGAGAGGCAGATTTACACGCCCCTTGCGACACTTTTGCACTGCTGTTGCATCACTTTTTGTGAGGAAACGGCGGCATAAACAATGCGATACGTTGCGCCCATTTACAATGTGAGGCATCTAGGGAGATGAGTCACGTTGTAAAGCCCTGCGCCACATTATAACTGCGTCAGGTATAATGTATGTAGGGTGGGCGTTCCCACGTGGGAAAGCCTCATAGAATTGATGCATAGAAATCTACAAGATTTCACTGCGCCACTTCCAGGAGGCCACTGCATCAAAACCTTACGAATGCTTGGAGCAGGCGTAAGGAGTACTGCAGTGTATTAGGAATAGGCCTCTCCATGGATTGCTGGAGTTGTGTCATGTTAGTGACACAACTCCAGCAATGCGTGAATTTTGCGCAGACAGATGCATCAACATTTCTGACGCAAATGTCAATCCTTGCGCCATGGTGTGCTGTGTTGTAAATACGCCACATCCATGGTGGCACAAGGGTTTCGCACACAGGCGAAGGGATACTGACACATGTATACAGATGCGTCAGTTTCTTGTAAATAAGCACACTTATATATAAACATAGCTACCACCTATACAAGTAAAATTTGGGAAGCCAAGACAATCTACTTCTCTGATCGTATCTCCCAAGCTCTGACCCTGTTGAATTATTCTGTATTATGTTCAGAGCTACAATATCTTTCAGCTTCCTTATCTACCTCACAACACACCTGACAACCATGTGATAATCCTGCTCCTTTCTTCTTCAAGAAGATTAAACTAATATGTGGCAACATCTAGGCAGAAACAATTTTGACACATAATAATTTTCCTATGAGAACTCACAACATTCAAACTGTGACTACTTTAATCTCTTTCATGCCAATTGAATGAGTCGATTTTCATGCCACTTTCACAAACTGTCAAACTGTCATTGTTTATGCTTACCTAAATTCGTGAATCTTCTTTTACCTGTTCTCAAATCTCAGTTGCTGGACACGTTTAGCTGTTCCCTAGGACAAGTAATTCTACCCATGGTGTGGCAAACTGCCATTGTGACAGGCCTTTGAAAAAACACACATTTGACTCACAAGATCTCAACAACTTTCAACCAATCTCCCCATTTCCATTCCTTGGCAAACATTTGGAAAGCTGTTTTTTAAACAGCTCCAGCAATTTGTCGAAGACAATAATCTGTTGGATGACTTCTAGACTGGGTTCCGGCCAGGACCCAGGAAGGAATAGGTAATCCTATTGATTTTGGAAGACCTTTGACACCTGGCCAACAATCCGGGTATTGGGCACTGGCACGTTTATCCCTGGCAATAGCCTTCAATAATAATATTAATAATACAGAGTTTTATAAAGCGCGAACAGCTACCTCACGAGGAGGTGTCCCGGCGCAATAGCAACAGTGTTGTGCCCGTTTAGGTAGAGAGCTGGAGTCTAACGTGGTGCCTAGCGTGGTTGGGCAAACAGCCAGGTTTTCAGTAATCGTTTGAAACATGCTTCGGATGGAGCCTGTTGGAGAGCAGGGGGTAGCGAGTTCCATAGTGCCGCCACATTGGCCGAGAAGGTGCGTCCACCTAACCTGGCTCTTTTTGCTCTAGGGGTTGTAATGCGTACACTGTTGTTGGATCTAAGGGACCGGGCTTGGGTGTATCTTGGTAGTCTAGCTTTCAGGTAATTTGGGCAGTTGCCGAACAGAGATCTAAAAGCCAGGGTGAGTGCTTTAAATTTTATTCTGCTTGCCAGTGGTAACCAGTGAAGGGAAAGGAGATGCGGAGAGATAGAGTGTTTGTAAGGAATACTCATTAAAAGTCTCGCAGCCGCATTTTGGACCATTTGGAGTTGTCGTATAAGATACTTTGGTAAGCCCAGATACAAGCCATTGGCGTAATCCAGCCTTGAAGTAACTGTGGCATGGATTACAGTTTTTCGGCAGCTAGTTGGTAAAAATCGGAGAATCTTACGGAGATTTCTCAATTTGCTCATGCAGCAACCTGCCACTTGCTGGATGTGTGAAGCAAATGACAGCTTGTCGTCCCACCGGACTCCAAGATTTCTTGCTGAGTGGCTGGGTGAGGGGGCGTGTCCCATCTCTGCCGGCCACCATAGTTCAGATGGTGGAGGGGGGGCTTTTTCCGAAATGCTGCATATTATTTTATGCTGAAAAAACCTTGATTGAAGTGGGGTTGAAGCTGAGCAATCAATTCATCAAATAGAATACATCATTTCTACGTGACCATGAGCAATTGATTCCACATCTAATCAATTGAACTGTGTTCTCCCGCATGGGTCAGGCGTGCTTTTAATCCACTTTCCTGCAACAGGTGGGGGTCAGTTGTCCACAAGTACGCGGATGACACTCAAATAATATTTTGCCTTTCCAATATGAGATTTTGATCAACTGTGTTACTTTAACACACTAGTAGAGGTCTTCTAACTTCCTGAAAATAAATGCTACCAAGATCAACATGCAAATAATGCCCAAAGCATTTCTCATTGCCCCCTCACCTTCATTTATGTAGCCTCCCCCATCCCAATCTTGACATCCATCTCAACACCAAACTTTCATTTGACACACCAGTAATAAAAGTGTCCATTATGTGCTTTGTCAACCTCAAGAAACATTTACCTTACATTGATAGCAACTGACACATACCAGAAGTGAAAGTCTTGATTCAATCTAGATTGGATTATAATAAAGCCACTTAATTAGCCATAACTGAAATATCTCATGACATGATGAGATATTAATATTCCTAACAATCCTGCACTGGCTATCCTATCCTTTTAGAGTTGCTTCCAAAGCCCTTATCATCGTACATACATTAAAAAATCCCCACTGTCCAACCCATCTATCCTCCAAATTATTATTTTAACCGTCAAGTAAAACTTTAAGCTCCACCAATCAGTTCTTAGTAACTGTGCTTACGAGCTAGAACAGTTACATACGGGGGCACGTCCTTCTCCACATTAGCTACCAAATTGTCTAACACTCTCCCAGCTGCTATTATCTCAAAACCTGTTTTGATCAAATACAGGATAGCCATCAACATCTAGTTCTTTAACCAATAACTTCTATTTCTTTCTTTTTAGGCTAGTTAAGTTAAACTGCATTATGAACCTTCGTGTAAGCGTCTACAAACAAGTATCGCACACCATGAAACCTGTGTTATCTCCTGACCTGGGTGCACACACAAATAAAAAGCAAGAGTAATGCAAAAGACCACGGGCATATTACCAACAACTAGCGATATTTATCGCTAAATGGGCTCAGCAAGTTTTTTTTTATCGCCAAGCATCGCCGGATAATATCGCAGAGATAACGTGCTATTAGCAACGTTTATCTCTAAAGCGATAAAATATCCGGCGATAGCGGCGAAATGCGTGAATATCGCTGAGAATACAGCGATATTCACGCATTAACGCCTATAGGGTCTTAGCCATAATATTCACCTCCCAGTGGATATAATGGCTAAGAACTGGTCTGAGCAGGCGTTAGCTTTTGGAGATATTCGCGCTTAGCGCGAATATTTCCATCGCTAAGCCTGCGTTGATAATAGGGGATAGCGATGTTAGCGACTGTTTTTAGTCGCTAACAGGTTGGGTACGCCCACTTTGCATGTCATTAACGATAAATATCGCTGACATGCAAAGCGGGCCCCAAACCGCTCGCTATCGCGTACAAGCTGTCACTAACTGCTGTTAGCGACAGCTTGCTAATAGGGCAATAGAATTATCGCCGCTTAGCGGCGATAATCTCTTATCGTCCTCCTTGATAATATGCCCCCACATACGCTTGAGTACATCAAGAAAGTGGAAAACTGAAGGACTGCATATTGAGCTGCTCGATTTACACCATCACCACAACCCAGGTCACGAGCTTTGTGGAGCAAGTTATATTGTGCACGATTTCAATCAGTCATTCTAGTAAAAATATGAATATTGTTTTAGCAAACCACAACTGGTTAGTTACTTCACACAAACCAAAATCAAGCAGATCTTCTTTGAATGGACATGGCTATGTGCGATCTGAAAAGTCACTGTGCAACAAAGTGTTGAAGGGATTTTGCTCACTGATGGATTGGAACATCATCACTAGTTAGACAGGAAAGTTAGGGAAATAAATTATCCTTTGAACGTAATCAAACGCAAACGTGAGCCCCCCTTTCCTGGACCTCGCAGCGCTTGACCAGGACCGCGTGGTCCAAGGTAGGGAGAGGTCTCCCCTGTGCCAGGTCCCCTTGGTCTAGCGATGGGTGACCAAATTAAGGGCCACCTTCCTTTGGGCCCCAGAGCAAATTGCTTGGAGCCCGTGATATGAATTAACCCTTGCCAGTGAAAAACAGACTCCGCCATCAACCACCCTATCACTTGGTTTCCCTCCCCAGTATGGCAGGCAACTTCCCATTATCACTTTCTAGGACACTTTGGGGGCTTGTGCTTTTATCAAGAAGATGTCCATATGGGTATATACTTTCTGAGTTAATTTAGAGGTCTTATCCCATAACACCCTAAAATAAATTAGGCCCCTAATCTCTTTAACAGATAAAACATGTTGTATAGTGGGAAGGCTATGAGTCTTGAACCAGGCAGCTCTGTGTTGCAATTGCAGTTCTTCTTTCTGGCCAGATTTTATGTTCTTGGGCAAATAATGCTCATGTAGGCCTGATTCAGCTTATGGGCTGGTTGAACATTATCTGCATCTTACAGTTTGATGGTGGCACCTGCTAGTTTAGGACTGTTTCATTCTCACTTTTTATACTCTTCCTTTTTTAGCACCTCTAAAGGTAAACATTTTAACCGCTTCGCTGCGGGCGTTATTCCCCCGCTGTGCTAGGGGGGAGCTCAGCTCGTCATGAGCTACGACGCCCCGGTGCTCATGACGTGCTGCGCTCGTCACTGGTGTATTGGCTCCCGTGGAACGCTCAGCACAGCGGGAAATTCTCCCCACACCTGAGCGTTCCACGGGCCATGACGAGCTGAGCTCGTCATGAGCACCAGAACGCCGTGGCTCATGACGAGCTCAGCTCGTCATGAGCGCGAAGGTGTTAATAAAGTGGCCTGTGTAGGACACCTCCTGTGCTGCACCCGCCCCCTCCCTCTCGTTGGCCGGTTAACAAATGCTGGCCCCTTGCACCTTGGCACAGCGGCTGTCCCCAGTGGCACTAATGGGACGCTGCACGGGCTACTCAAGGCTTCCAAGCTTGCCCGTTTGGCCTGTATCTTTTATATTAGCCAGGTTGCCTGCATCATTCCTTTAGCAAGCAATAACAATGTTTGACATTTGGCCTCCTGCAGGAGATTGAGATGGATTCAGGAAAAACATTTAAAATGAGGGACATTTGTGCACCCTGACAACTTACTACACTGGGCCCATAGAGCTGGACCACGGCTGAGAGGCCCGCGGGAGAAGACCTGCTCCTGGGCCTTGGTTATGAGGCCTGTGAGAGACAGGCCAGAGGGTATCAGTGGTGCCATGGGCAACTAAGGTAAAGGGGTCCCCTCCTGTCCCTGGTGACTGGCCGGGCAGTGAAATTGTTATTATTTTTGAGTTTTATATAGCGCTAGCTAGACACGAAGGTATCAGAGCTTTACTACAATCATAAGTGGGGTATGTTGGCCCTTAGTTCCCCCTGGGCCTTGGTGCACCTGC
Source organism: Lissotriton helveticus (assembly GCF_964261635.1). Classification (NCBI taxonomy): domain Eukaryota; kingdom Metazoa; phylum Chordata; class Amphibia; order Caudata; family Salamandridae; genus Lissotriton; species Lissotriton helveticus. Next base: position 649,393,406 of record NC_136070.1, read on the forward strand.
TGCACTATTGATAGCTACACTTTGGAGATGGTCTCATCACCTGGTCCTCACAGACATTGTCTAGCACTGTGAGGCCCGAGTGAGCCCCTCCTCACCTCCACTACCACTCTCAACCATCACCTAGCTCTGCGAGGCCTAGGGAAGGATGCCCTTTTTCTCTCCCCCTCAGGTGGGGCGCTGGGTCATAGTTGCAAGGCCCTGGTTAAGATTTTTGCAGCTATGATTGAGCACTGTGAGTCCAGCTGTGGGAGTGCTAAAAACAAAGATTATGGGGCTTATTTACAAGCACTTTACACCATTGGTGCGTCACTTTTAACATGGGAACTGGTGCGGGCCCCGTGGTGGTTTCTAAGCAGGGGTCGCTGGGCAGCAGCCCACACGGCTCATGGTTAGCACCAGACCCAGTGGGTAAAGAATTATAATGAAAGAGATGATAAGACAGTGCAAGAGAGAGGAGAATGTGTGTGTAATTGTGTGGTTGCCTACAGTATTTGAATGTGGTTAGAAGTAAGGCAGTTAGCGTAAGGAAAAGAGGAGTAAAAAAGATAAGAGTGTATGGATGAGACAGCAAAAGGTAGCATCAAGAAGAGAGCAGCGGCAGCCGGCATGGCTTGTCGGTGGAGGGCGGGTGCAGGGGTCGTGAGGGGTGTCACGAGAGGGTAATGGGGGGCTGCGAGGTATCGCATGGGGAATGAAAACAAACATCCCTTTAGGCCAGGTCCTGCGTCTCTCCTCCTGCTCTCCTGCCTCCAACTCCAAGATTAGGAAGAAGGCAGCCAGGCTCCTTCCCCTAAGCCAATGACAACACTGCAATACAGCGTTGTGATTGGTCTGAGCTCCTAGAAACGGCGCTCAGCCAGGAGCTTGAGGGGTGGGCATGTTCTCCATGCAGGCTGTAATGCAGCCTGCATGGAGGAAGGGGAAAGTGAGCATGACTGGTTTGGGCGGCCCGAGAGGGCTGGCCAAACAGTAATTGCGCACTTAGGAGTGGGCAAACCACTCCTCCCCTGCTATGAGAGAAAAGAAGCCCCGGCCACCTGCTCGCCCCAAAGCAGCAGGACAACAGAAGCATAAAATGATAATAACTTAAAGTTATTATCATTTTATGTTTTTTCTTCACATTGCTTAAAAGCAGTGGGGCGACGCTCCTCCGCCATAGCGGAGGAGCCGCCACTGAGAGAGAGAGTGAAACGTTGCGCAATGTGAGAACAGACTGTGTAAATAAGAAACAGTGAAATCTAAAGAAAGTGTAGCAGAAAAGAGTCCATGTAACACAGAGGAACCAGGAGGCTGTCTCTTCTCCCGTACAACGAGCAGGAAAGGGAGAAGGTGCATATTGCAGAAAGAAGGAATAATGTGGGGGAAATGGAAGGTGTGGTCACAGGGCACAAGTCCTAAAAAAAGAAGTGGGGGGGGCGCTGACGTCACAACAGGAAGTGATGTCACAAAAGGTAGCTTGCACCATCAGACTCATTACCTCCCTTCGCTCATCGATTGCATCAGAGAAGCCAGCGCATGAGCAGTGTTCTGAATGAGCGCCGCTCTCGCCCCAGAGAGGCCAAAGAGTGAATGTGTGGCTCCATTTGCTCCAGTTATCGAGCTCCCAGTAAAATAAGTGGGGGGACGCCGTCCACCCGCGTGGTACCCGACTCGAGCCCTGTGTGAGCAGGAGAGAAAGAGCGGGAGAGGCCCGCTCCCCTGGCAAGCGCTGACTTCCGCCGTGGCTCCGTGTGGCTTGCCAGTGAGCGCTTGCGCTGGCACCAGCTGAGCAGGATTGGCAGCAACACTCTTACGGCAAAGCCTGTTGGCTGGGGGCTCTGCAGTTTCATCAGTGACCCAGCCTGCAATTGCAGTAGAAGGCACACAGCCACTAATTATGCGGCAGAGGGCCGACCCACAAGTGCCGTTTAGCTATTTGCCCCAACAAATTTAAAGACGAGATGGAAATACCCCAATTATTCGAAGGTGAGGATCACTTACTATCCTAACACCAGTCCTCAAATGTTTGGGAGTGTGTTTATTAGCCTTAAACAGAAGAAATACTGCCATTTCAGTGTGTGAACTGCTTTCGTCAGAGCCCCTGAAATTCAAGGGCACTGACAGATGGGGTCCTTAATCCTAGTTTTTGATAGCAGTGTCCAGCAAGTCTGGCAAGGACCCTACTTGTCAGCTTGCCCTTACTGGGTAATCAAATATTGCATTAATTGAGTTCCCGATGGGCCTCTCACTCTTGGGCAGGCGCCACTGTGTCTGTTGCACTGTTGACAGCTACACCCGTTCCAGAGGAGGCTGGACGTTTCCTGGCCATTCCTCTGCCAGATTCCCCTCCTCAGGTCTCGCTCTTAGAGATGTAGGGGCATATTTACAAGGAGTTAACACCACCAGAATGTCACTTTTCCTGACGTTCTTGTGGCGTTAACTCCTACGCCTTATTTACAAGGGAGCCTTAAGCCTCTTAACGTGGCTTAACGCCAACTTGTAAATAGGGCCCCTATTCAGACAGCACTTAGCGTGAAAGGGGCAGGCAATAGGTGTTGCAGTGGGCGTTTTGCCGCAACATCCATTGCTTTTTGAGGCTACCCCATATTTACAAGGTATGGGGCAGTGCCAAAAATACCACCAGGGATTGCCGGCTTAAAGCAGGCGATATGAGGAGAACTGTTTTATTTCTCCTCGTATTTTCTCTTTCCACATGTGCTGCAGCATGCATAGATAGAGCAAATCGCCTGTAAAGATTGTTTATATGCAGGAAGGTGTCCCATAAACAATTGCCCCTGCAGCGCAGGCACTCTAGCAAAATGCACTAGGGTGCCTGCACTGGCACTAGGCAGCTTTTTTGCCCCAGTGCTAGGGGTAACACAGTACTAGTCACATAACCAAGAAGAACTAAAGTGTAAATCCATACATATTTATTAAAGATTTGCGTCATAATGCACATAGGCTCATTGACTCACTTCATGGGCTGCAGGCTTAGCACACACACAAAACATGCACCTCACCGGCAAAAGCCAAGCCTGCTTCCTTACCACACAACACACAGAAGAGCAGCACGGTGACTTTTTGAGTTTGTGAGGGGCATTACCTGGATTTAAAGAGGAATCGATAATGTTGATGATGATGATGGGGCACGGGAAGGTGTTGCATATATCTGTGGGTGTTAATGTTATCATAGGAAGATAGGATCAAGAGTGCATCTGTTTCATGTGCCATGGATGGAGTAATGTGTTCAGGCGCCGTAGTGCTGAGTAGACATGCGATACTTGGGACTAGAGGCGCAATTAGTGCCAAATTTCGGGGGGGGGGGGGGCTAGTAAAAATTTCGGGGGGGGGGGGGGTAATTCTTCCAGCAATAGGCAGAGTGGAGATGCAGGAGCTCTAAGAAGGGGTGAAACAACAACAAAGCCTCATTAACAAGTAAATGGTCTTTTAACCCCTTCACTGCGGTGGCTATTCCGCCGCAGTGCTAAGGGGGCGGGGCGGCCGCGTGGCGCTCCCGTGCTCGTGACGGAACCGTTCCATCACGAGCCTCGGGTGAGCTGTGCTTGTGACGGAACGGTTCCGTCATGGCCCCGCCCGCCCAATAGAACGCTCAGCGCAGGCGCGGGATTCGCGGCGAGCGGGCCGTGACGGAACCGTTCCGTCACAAGCACAGCTCACCCGAGGCTTGTGACGGAACCGTTCCGTCACAAGCATACAAGGGGTTAAAGACATGTGAAGCAGGTGTGGCTGCAACAAGATGAACGCCAGACCAGCCAGCCCACAGCAGCTCAAAAACTGCATGTGTGTGTGGCCGGGAAGCTGCCTCAGCCTGGGCTGACATACACGAGCAGGGTGGGGGGGGGGGTTGCTGAAGCCCTTTGAGCCCTATTTCTTTTAGGGTTAGTGCAGAAACATGTCAATAAGATGTTTCTAGGATGTCGAGGATGAATTGACTTAGCTTTGTAAGATGTTTGCAGATTTTGAATAGTTTGTGTGGAGGATTCTCAGAATTTGCGACGCAGTCAAAGACAAATGCTGCCTTTAGTCTTTTGCATGCAGCAGTTCAGCCTCTGGAGTGTATGTGACAGATGCTGTTGGAAGTAGATAAAGTGCTTCCCATTATCTTTTCCTTGGCCTGTCCTTTTGTTTAATGAGGTGCAGTTCAGTACTGTTTGTACATTCGATCACCACTGTTACTTCCTTGACCATAAAACCCTCTTACAAACCAAGGGGAATACCTTGACCTATGCCTTTAAATCAATATACACCAAATACGGAGTTCTTCCTTGAATCTATTATTGAAAGGAATAAAAAGCAAGTTAGAACCGACATTAACTTAGGGGTTGGCAACCACAATTGTCTTTTTGGTCCCATTTTTTAAAACAATCATAACCAAAACATATAGGAACATCGTTTGCTTACCACCAAATGCTTTGTAAAGTTAAATTAGGTTGGCCTTTGGGTTGTGTAATCAGTTGATAGTTAAGCAACTACCATATGTCAAACTAATGCTTAAAATGAAGGATTCGAACACCAACACGCTGGGTCTACGTATTTGGTATTTGGTCTGAAATATCTATCAAAAATATAGGTTCCAAAAACCCATGATATGACTTATTAACAACCTCCCTAAAATCACTGCCACTAGAAATACTTTGTGATGGCAGAATACATCATAATTTATTTATTTTTTACACCAGGAAATAAAATCGCACAAAAATAAATTTTCTTGAAGACAGGCACTCTTTTAGCACACACTTTCATGCATGCACTGTGATTAACTCATATATGATGCTCGGACACCAGTAATATCTGCTGCAGACCTATGCTGTAAGATACAAAGCAAAACTTTTGTAATATCGAGTTGGGATATAACCTTCTAAAGAAAGAACCTTTCCATGAGTGCCCAAAGATGTGGACTCATATTGAAGACTATGGGGCATATTTACAAGTGCTTAACGCCACAGGAAGTCACTTTTTGTGACGTTCATGTGGCATTAAGTCCTGTGCCCTATTTACAAGGCGGTGTTAAGCCACATTAAGTGGCTTAATGCCGCCTTTTAAATAAGACCCCCATTCACGCTACACTTAGCGTGACATGAGGTGGGCAACGGGTGCTGTGGTGGGTATTCTGCCATAACAGCCATTGATTCTGATGCTGCTCCTATTTACAAGGGTGGTGTAAACAGGAGGCAGGGAAAACCTGCTCTTAGCCTGGTGAAACGAGGTGAAATGTATAATTTCTCCCCGTTTTTGCTGTTTCTATGTGTGCTGCATTGTGCTGGCACCAGACAGCTGAGTTTAGCTCTTGGGAAAACGCAGGAAAGCGCTGTATTGTTGTAAATACGGTGTATCCCTGAGTTTTCAGAATGGCGGAGCGTGGTGTTAGCAATGTTTGGTCAACGCCGCGCTTTGGACATTCCCTTGTAAATATGCCCCTATGTTGCTACCCTTCAGAATCAATTTACACCTGTTATGTGCAAGTTCCGCCTTTAACCAGGCAAAGGGACGCCTTCCTACGCCTTTTTTCTAATGATGAACATACGTACCTGTCGCCAAACCTTAATTGCTTTCTTACACAGCTCAAACACTCAACTCAACTGCACCTATATTACATTTCTCACAGCGGTGGAAAAGAAATTAAACTAAAAGGACATTTTAACATAATTTAGTTTTATTGTGTTTTAAACAGCACATCGCCTTTATTTTACTTCGAATTTTGATTCTCCCTTTTATACTTTGAAGATAGTCATAAAATTATAATGATTGTAATTAACTGAACAATAAATTACTTACCTACTCTGTGCTGTTTTTTCTCTTGCAATACTTGATAGAACCAATCACCAGCTGATCTAGTGTTCTGGTGACTTTATTTTCCAGGTGCTCAGGGACTGAAGCCTTGGTTCTTTAATTTGTCCTTAAGTGAAGGTTGTCATTCCTGACCTTGCAGTCCACCTCATAGCATGGTAAACAAATCCATCCTGGTAGGATGTTTCCAGGTCCTCACCTTTGTAAGTGACTCATGAAGTGGTGTTTCAGCCCTCATGCTCACCCCTGAATGACATAAACACACTTTCTGGCATCAAGACCTTCTTCCTTAGGTCATGTGGTCACCACTTAGCATTAGGTGGGTTTACTCTGTGTACCCCAGAGGTAGCAAGAGTTTCCTTTTCAATATCTCTGGTAGAATCAGACCCACAATCCGTCCTGCTTACATGCACGTGGTCATCCTCTGTGGTTTATGTGGCCAACCTAAGTTACGTCTACCACTACCTGTAGAAGAACTTGCCCTTCCAGGAAAGCACAGAGGACAAAAAGGGAGATACACTAATAAGGAGGCTACCCCTTTCTTTTTGGGGCCCCATTAAATATTCCCAGCAGCCATCTGTATCAGGGTTGTCCAACGTTTCAGGATAACGATATTCGATACATTTACATACATTGAATCTAGTGAAGCTCAAATGGATGTATGACATTACAACGCATGCTTTTACCACGCATGCTTTTACATCGCAGTTTTTACAACGCATACCATTACAACGCATAGCGCTTTGGGGTGCTGGATAGTGAATAGTTTAATTTACTATTCCAACTCCAGTCCCGGTGGATAGTAGGGAAGGTGTTGGATAGTAAATTAAATCTATTCCCTATCCTAGAGCGCCCCCCAGAGCAATGCGTTGTAATGGTTTGCGTTGTAAAAGTTGCGATGTAAAAGCACTGCGTGGTAAAAGTTGCATAGTAAAGGATGTTTCCCGCTCAAATACATAGTACTTCACCTGGAAATTAGGACGTGATTCCTGGACCTACGAAATTCCTGGTAAAGGTCCCCATTGGTTTGCAAAAGCACAACCCCCTCCAAACCCCTCTCTATTTGGATTTCGATTTGTGGAAAGTCAGCCTGCAAACCTCCAGAGGAAAGCTTGAGAATAGCTATCTGCAAAAATTCAAATCTCCCCCTCAGCCAACAGTTAATTCAATTAAACGCTTTCCCGTTGAGGGATGGAAGTGCTGCTGCGGGCTACTGAAGGAACAGAGCAAGCTTATGCTTGCTTCAAGTTTCAGAAAATGTGTGCATGAATCTCCAGGATGAGTCGGGGATTGCTTGCCTATGTCGGGGTGGTCCTCCAAGGGCACGGTGGTGGCAGTCCAGCCACCGCTGCACCAGCAATCGGACTGCCCTATTTGGACATTAGCTGTCGGACCATCACTGCACCGCCGCAACTGCCAGGGAACCGCGTTCCCTGGAGGCCCCGTGATGGTCTGAGGGCCGCAATATACTCGGTGGTGCCCTGAGGCACTGACAAGCAAATTAAAACTTTCTTTACCGCCAGCGGTGTCATGGAGGTTCTTCCTCCATGTAGGTGCTGGTGGTGGTGGCGGTGGACCCTCTGCACAGGGGTGCATGCAGGGGGGCACATGTAATGCCCCTGTAGTTTTGCTGCCCCCCAGTTCCTGAACGGGAAGGAATGCTAGACATGGTACATTCCTTCCTGCACAGGAACACACACTGGTGGTCCCGCAGCTGTGCTTTTTAAGGCTCACAATGAGCCTTTAAACAACACAGCCCCGCGGGACCGCCACGTTGCCTGCCCACCAGATCACAAAATCACTTGTAATCTGGTCGGGTGGCAGCGACTCTTGGTGTTGCAGGGGTGTGTGGGTGATATGCTACATTCTCCTCAACACCAAAAGTTGTAATCAGGCCCCAAGACACTGCTGCCCGAACCACAGCCTTTGTAGGGGGTGGGGATGTAGACCGAGGCCTGACGATTTTTAATCTACAGACCTCTGCTGTACAAAAATGCATTTAAATAATAATAATTTTAAAAAAACTGTCCTGACTTGTTTGTTAGTGGTACAGCTGGCTCGACCATTTCCTAGGTGGACGACCACACTGTGGGGCATATTAGCAAGGGCCATATCAGCGCTTAAGCAGCACTTTTTGCCGCTAAAGCAGCGATATTTTTATCACCCTATTAGCAAGCTGTCGCTAACAGCAGTTAGCGATAGCTTTTAGGCGAAAGAGACCGGTTTGGGGCAGACTTTGCATGTCAGCAATATTTATCGCTAATGACATGCAAAGTGGGCGTACCCAAACTGTTAGCGACTGAAAGCAGTCGCTAACACAGCTATCGCCTATTAGCAAGGCAGGCATAGCCATAAAAAAATTGTGCACAGCGCAATTTTTGCTATAATCTAACGCCTGCTAAAAACATGACTTACCTATTTATCCAATGGGAGGTGGATCTTCAGGTTAAGTCCCCACTGGCGTTAATGCGTGAATATCGCTGGATTTCTAGTGATATTCACGCATTTTGCCACTATCGCTGGATATTTTAGCACAATGGAGAAAAACGTTGCTAATAGCAGGTTTTCTCCGCTAACATATCCAGCGATTAAAAAAAATGCGCTAAGCATATTTAGCGTTAAATATCGCTATTTCCTGCTAATATGCCCCTGTATTTTCTCTTTTCCCAGAGAATGTAATTATGGGGTGATGCTTAGATTACATACCACAGAGGGGACCCGCAAAAGTTTTTGGTCCAGGAGCCACTAATACTTTTGAGTTGTCTGGTTACAGGAGCCTTTATTTTCTATCTTTTTCTTAGACTAAACAAAAACTAAACCTCAGAGAATTAAAAGTAAAGATGAAAAGTTGAAAGAAAGGACAAGAGTGTCACTCCAGCCCAAGAATCTAAGAAAAATGTTGGAATTTTCGATAAAATCGTGACATAATGAACAAAAAATAGGATAAATAGGTGGAGTCGTGAAATAAAAGTCATTGGCATAACGATATGTATGAGGAATTGTTTGTCAGCTTTTCCTTCTCTGCATCACTTGGACAGCAAAGCAGATAGAAATGGAGGAAAAAATACCATAAACCCGTAGGTCAGCTAAGCCTTCATTAAACATTGTAATTTATGTCTTTTCATTCTTGTAACTCATGTTAAATTTTCAGTTTTACATTTCTTCTGTGATACAAGACGCGTAGTATTGGGTGGGTTGCTCTTTCTGCAGCCAACCAGGATGCATTCTCTGCCCCTTACATGCAGTGGCGGCTCCTCCACTAAGGCTGAGGAGTGTCACCGCACTGCTTTTTTGCAGAGACACAAAGTGAAAATAAAATGATAATGACTCACGTTATTATCATTTTATTTTCTCCTACTTCTGTCCGCTTTGCATTATGGGGTGGGGGCAGAGGAGGAGTGGTAGCACCCTCCTAAAGTGCGCAGTGATTGCTTGGCCGGCCCTCTTGCGCCGCCCAAAACAGTCAAGCGCACTTCACATGTTCTCCATGCATTGCAGCCTACATGGAGAACATGTCCAGGCTGCCAGTCAGCATCAGCGTCTGAGTGCCGAAACATGGCGCTCAGACCAATCACAATGCTGCTAAGGCAGCGTTGTGATTGGCTGACTGGTCGCCTGGGTGTGCTTCTGGTAAAATTGAGCGAGGGAGGACTACCGAGGTGAGGAAGTGGCGAAAAGGCAGGGCTCGAGTCGGGGTACCACGCGGGTGGACGGCGTCCCCCCACTTATTTTACTGGGTGGACGCCGTCCCCCCTGCCAAACAGCTGGACTTCACTCTTTGGCCTCTCTGGGACGAGATCGAAGCTCACAGCACGCTGCTCACGCGCTGACTTCTCAGATGTAATAGCATCTAAGGGGTGAGCGAGGGGAGGCGACGAGCCCGATGGTGCAAGCCACCTTTCGTGACTTCACTTCCTGTCGTGACATCACTTTCGGTGACAGCGTCCCCCCACTTCTTTTTTTAGGACTTGTGCCTTGCGAAAAGGTAATTTTTTTTTATTCCCGCTTCCACCGCGTCCTCCCACCTCCCGCCCCTGCATGCCTACTTCCCGCAACCTCCCCCTCCCGCCACCACCCCCTACCCCCGATCAGTGCCAGCCGCCGCTGCTTACATGATTTGAACTCTGCCCAGAGATGTCTGGCCTTCGAGCTTAGCATCTCCCACCATTCATGCATGTTTACTTTTTACCAAAACCTTCCAAGCAGGGCACAAGTTGAGGGTCCACAGAGGTAGACACTGCCCACCCGCTATTTTCACAGAGTAGATGCTGTCTACTCTAACAAGAAGTTGGGCCCCACTAAAATCTACTGAATTGTAGGTGTCAGACTCAGAGACACATTCAGCGGCGCCTGCACGTTGTCTGCTTTCGTTCCCAGCAGCAACATGCAAGAGAGGATGGGGCTTTCTTATTTTAAATTCCATCTGGCCCAAAAAATGGCCGAAGCTAAGGGGCCATCAGGCCTCCTTTTGTTGAAGTATCCTGGCTGGGATCTGTGGGGAGCCTCACACTGGGATGCAGTGGAGGGGAAACCAAGGCAGAAAGGGGCATATTATCAAGGACCAGTGATAAAATTATCGCCATTTTATCGGCAGGAAACTGCCGATAAAATGGCGATAATGGGCTTGATAATACGCCCTTGCTAATTCCCATAGAAGCCCATGTTAACACCATCACATGGGCTTCTATGGGAATTGACAAGGGCGTATTATCAAGCCCATTACGCCGTTTTATCGGCAGTTTCCTGCCGATAAAACGGCGATCATTTTATCACTGGTCCTTGATAATATGCCCCACAGATTGTTATCCCTTCACAGGTACTCAAGAGAGTCATGCTTTTGACTTTGTTCAGTCCCTGGATTCAAGAGATATGCTTGAACTGTAAGAATGTCAGATGTGTTGGTTTGTCCCGATATAGTAACAAATAACAATTTAAGTATTACTATTTTGTTTTATTTCTTTTATAGCACCACTAGTCCCAATATAGGGTGTCAGAGCACTTTACATCACACGTAAACATTATACATTAATAAATTGGGATGAGTAGCGCTATAAAAGAAATAAAACAAAATAGTGGTATTTAAATTGGTGTTTGTATAAATACTGGTACAGACCTACAAATTATTTCATTGCAATCATATGTGTCTAAATCAATTTACAGAATGTGTTACATAAGACAGTGAGGGGTCTAAGATGTAGGAGCCACATGTCCTTCATAGCACACTGTGCTATACTAGAAGGATTACGATTTATGAAAGGCAAGTAACAAAAGGAACTATCAGCCTGATTCATGTACGGGCCGTTTTGCGTGGCCCTAATAGCGAATCATAGCGACTCGCTATTGAGGACACGCAAAACGGCATTCATGTAGGAATTGCTAAATCAATAGCGATTCCTACATGTTCTCTATTTGCGAGTAGCAATTTGCTACTCTCAAAAAAAGGAATAACTCCCCATTCATTCCTATGGGCCAAAAGGCCCATAGGAATGAATGGGGAGTATCCCTTATTTGCGAGTAGCAATTTGCTACTCGCAAATCAGATAGCGATTTTAAGGGTGCCAAGGGTGTCCAAAGGACACCCTGTAGCACCCCTAAAATGCACATTTGAACAGGTGTTGCGCACACACATGTCCAAAGGACATGTGTGTGTGCAACATGCAACTTAGAAAAATGCTTTTAAAAGCATTTTTCTATGTTTTTGCTATTTACCGAGAGGTCTGACCTCTCGGTAAATAGCGGCCCAATTTTGCTAAATCGCAATTTTTGCAAGTGTCATGAATAGCATTTAAGGAATCTCTAATAGAGATTCCTTAAATGCTAATCCTCGCATATTTGCTAATTCCTCATTAGCGAATTTTGCATTTGGGATTGTGAATCCCAAATGCCAAAATTACACTCGCAAAAGGCAAGATTCTGAGAATCTTGCCCTTTGCGAGTGCAATTTTGCTTCATGAATCAGGCTGTATATGTTAAAAGCAGTAACCCACATCCATAACTAGATAAATATAAAAAAAACTGTCATTTTCAGGAGACATATTAACCCTCTAGCTGCTTTGATTTCAAATTGGAACTAGAGAAAACAGAGATTTATCAAGCAAATGCATTAGCATCCTTTATTATTATTCCCTGAGAATTACTGGGCACACGATCTCTGCAGTAGGTGCCTTAACCCGATAAGATATTCTAAAATATAGACATTGCAACCAATTAAGCAGAACACGTTTACTGCCATATTGCTCCTTGCTGGCAATTTGTTTGTGACAGAGTTTAAAAAAAAAAAATGTATATGGTGCAGCCCAGATTTTCTGTCGAGGTTGTGTCACTTTTTTGGCACAACCCTGATATAAAATCTCACTTGCTAATTCTTGTAATCATACTCAGGATAGAACTGCTAAACATATATCTGAGGTGTTGAGATCTGATGTCACTTCTTGTGATGTCACTTCCTGCAAGGCCATGCGTTGTGATGACACTTCCTGTGATGTCACGTGCGATGTCACAAGGAGTGATGTCATGCGCCATGATGTCACGTCCATACTGCCTAGCTAGGTTAGTCCCCTGCTTCTTTTTAAGGAATTGTGCCCTGCTTCCAAGGTTCCCATTTTGACATCTGCAAGACATTTGTTATTACCATTTAATATGGTCTTGAATTAAAAATGTTATTTTACTACTCTGCACATTTGGATTGTGTCTTCTCACTGTGGGTATTCTCTTTGTACCAGGGTGAAGTAAAAGATAAAATATTGGAGCGGTGGGTTTTTAGCCAATAGTTATTTCCTGGAGTTTTTGTATATGTAGGGTGCATTGGCTTGCGGGGTCAATATCCTTCTCTTTGTCAGGAGCAACTGGTCTTCTATTTAAGCCTACCAAGAGAGGTGTAGTAATGAGCTTTGAGTTCAGGAGTGATAGTGTTGCATGTTTTGAATTCTTACTGAGTTGAAGGGCTTGGACGTTTCCATGCTGATTTTTCTAGGTCGGCTGCTTCTCCTTCTCTGCCTCTCCTTATGGCCTTTTACTTCTTGTTTGTGTGCTCAATATATGTTTCCTTTCTGCTATACCTTCTTGGACTGGCTTCTGCACCTGCTTGCATCCATTGCTGTGGGCTACTGTTTTTCAAGCAGGGGAGACTGCTTTTGGTTGTTTTTATTAGGATGGATAACTGGTGGCTGTTTGTATTAGCTTTAGCATTCATGGCTAGTAATGACCACCTTCTGGAATCTCTACAGATTCTGCCTCCTGCCTTCTCCAGTCTAAAATCACCTGAATGAGTTCAGAGTCTCTATCAGAAAATGAGGGCGTTCAAAATTCTACTCTCTGTTGTACACAGATATGGGTGCATGTGGGACGGGGGCATCAAAATGCTGCAGGCCAACAGAAGTCGCAGAAGTGGTGTGCTTTGAGAAAACCAATCACACATGCACAGGCCAAACGATATTTGCTCATGTGTGCATCTGTCATTCCCCATCATTATACCACAACTCCCGAGTATTATTCTTTCAACGCATCTGACAGCTTCTTCCGTACAATGTGAGGGACCACTCTCTGGTGCTTGTGTGCAGGAGTGCCCTCCCTCTGTTGTCACACGGTGCGTGAAGCTAGCAAGCATCAAAGATGGAAATCATGCTGTCTCGCTTCATGGTATGGTTGTGTGTCTTCTAACGCCAGGATACCAACCATATTTTGTACAGAAAGAAACAGTTAAAGATGGCTGGTGCTTGTGGAACGTAGGCAATGGCGTAGCTAGGCACTTGGTTGGCTAGTTAAATAACAGTGATAGACCACAAGCTGCGTTCAGGTAGGTTCACTGACGATCTCGCGGTGAGAGCACAACACTTTAATTACCAGGTGTCTCTACCTGCCGGGAGTCGATGGTGTGCGTTACCAACCTCACTAGGGTTGGCTCACCAACTTACAGGTACACCATTTAGGGTGCTGCTTGTGGTCTATCACTGTTATTTAACTACAACCACAACTAGTGAAGATAGACTGTTTTTAGGTCCTGTGAATTGCCGTCAAATTGTATGACAGTATGGCAAGAAACATATCGACCACAATGTAGAGCGCGGTATCCTGACGCATCATATCAGGAGTGCGCCACATCTATTTTTTAATCAGGTTGGAAGCCATATTCATTCAAATTGTTTTGGTTGGACTTCAAATTCCTGTTAATCATTGCATGGTCTAGTGACCCATGCTCCACACATCTACACCTTTAGGTCCCTGACATCCACCGCACCAAACGGCATGGAGTAAAAGATCTCTGCCAAAGAGCCCCTCATATGGTGCCCGTCAGGTTCTGCAGCGACGATCTGATGAGGAGCATGCCCTATGATGAAGCATGACACCTAGCTGGCTGGGTGTGTGAGGGCCCTAATTCCGAAAGGAGTAATCCCCCTTTTCCTCCCGCCACTAAGTGAGGACTATCTCACACTGAGCCATCCCCTTTCCTCTTGCCTGTCAGGAACTGCATACCTATTCTGTTGAATAACGCAATATTATAATTTTATTTTTCTGTACTGGCTCAGTTCTAGGGGCGGGACGGGATGGGCTTCCCAGAGCAGGGGAAGAAGCGGTGGGCACTCTCTTAAGTGTACATGATTTTTTGTCCGGCTGTCTTGGGCCGACCAAACAGTCATGCACACTTAGCATATTCGCCACCTGGCTGTATTGCACATCCTCGTAGGAGAACATGTCTTAGTGCTGAACCACGGCGCTCAGACCAATCATGACCCTGCTGTCATGCTGGTGATAGCGGCATCATGATTGGCTAGAGGTTTCTGGTAGCATGTGTGCTTCCTGCGTCATCGACAGAAGAACAGAAAAAGGACGGAGGAAAGGCCTGAGCTTGCCTGCAGGTAGGGGATTTTTTTAACTGCATCACCCCTGCCTCACCACCCCTGTTAAGTAGCAGCCACCACTGTCTGTTACTGTCACTGTTTAATTGAGCTGGTGGTTGCAGGTGGAGGGGAAATGTCTCTGCACTTATTTTTTATTTTACAAACTAAGCATTATTTACTTGCTGCTCTCACCTTGGTTATTGTCCTGAGATCCTGCTCCTCTATAGGAGTTCAGGAGTATTCTACCATAATGTTGTATTTTATATATCATGCAAGAAAAGCACCAGAATATTGTGAAGGTAAATATATAGGTAATAATAGATTTACTGCTCATAACGCCACATAAATGTACCTTGTTAATATGTATATCTTCAAATTATGTAGATGTGGAGTTAACAATAGTAAACCTATACTAACCTACGCATATGTATCTTCACGATGTTGTGGTAGGAGATATTTTGCCTACAATATTTTTGTATAAGAATATTTTCTACACCATATTCTGATACACAACTGAGCTTGTGAGCTGTGGGCTCGGTAATACAATCTTGGATCTGAACCAGTTCCTCTGTCGAAGCTTTTTTCTGCCTTTCTGTGCTATTGTAAGCCAAATCTGTCTCCCGCGGCACATTTTTGCAGCTAGGAAGGCCGCATCCTCTTCCTTCTCCAGGCCAATTTGCAGCCAGATCTCCTTTATGTGAACTGCCAACATCATCCATTTATTATAATTATTGATTCCATATAAAGGAAAGTCATACTCTAGTTGTCATGAATACCTCGGCAAATACAATTTCTAATTTAATCGCGAGGGCAGGAGTCGAGAGAGCATTAAAACACTGTGCAGCTCAAACCATCAGCCAATATTTCTGATGAATACATCTGAAAGCCCGGTACTCTGGATTTATTGCGAGTTAAGGTAGCTCACTGTCTTTTTTAAATTTTTTATTAAAAGCACTCAAGATAAGGCAAATCCATAACCAGTCAAAATGACATTGTAGAGCATGTTCTATTGATTACCTTAAGTCTTATGACATCTTAATGCTTTCAATAGTTACTAGGAATTAGTAAAGTGAATCAGCGATATCAGCAGCCGGGTGCAGACTGACTGTCATGACTACAGATCCCGGTGACTAGATCATACTTGGAGTTAAGGAAATGCAGCCGCATGAAACCAAACCAGAAACAGAGTCCCCGGCTCCCGGTGGAGCCAAAGATCAAACAAAAAATAGACTAATCCATGCAAAACACAGTTTTATTGCTAGAAGCTGGTACTGGTATCCAGTTGACCTACCTGTCAGGAATTTACAGTCGCCAACGCACATGATCCACTAGGGAGATTCCACTCACCAAAAAGATGGAGGCAGATCTTGGGGGTTCTACATACCAGTCTTTTTAATACTCTAAACCCAGGTTTAAGGGCAGAACCTTCCCACTTGTGCGTCAAGAAAGTGCTGAAAATGTGACTATTGAGACTTGCCATCAGTGGAGCAGTCAACACGTAACTCATGGGAGGCAGGTTAGAGGTGTAGTCAGATACAGTACAACACAATTATTGCACACACGATAAATTAACGACTGTTCATCAAAAGAGAAATATCACTTGAATTAGCGCCTTTACATTACAGTGCAGTAAGGCTGCAGATGATTATCGATGATACCAAGTCTCTCGCCCTGACAGAGCAAAACATGCTGTATATAACAGTTTGGTAGAGATTTCATTCCCTGCTCGTGGACCAGTTTCAAGTGCTGTTCCA
Organism: Lissotriton helveticus; assembly: GCF_964261635.1. Lineage (NCBI taxonomy): Eukaryota > Metazoa > Chordata > Amphibia > Caudata > Salamandridae > Lissotriton > Lissotriton helveticus. The sequence continues at coordinate 649,409,784 of NC_136070.1, forward strand.
TTGTCCAATCTGAGAGAAGAGCAGTCAAATGAAACAAAAGACCAGTATCAGGGTGTGAGATTTTAGCACCATGGACCGCCCCGAAGATGTACAAAGAGTTGAAAGTTTACACCCTGATCTCTATGAAGGCTTCCCAGGGTTCCAGTGGAAAGTCAAAACATAACTCTGAAGGATTAAGTACAGAACTTAACTTTTTATTGGGTTTTGTGAAATAAACCATGCATCATGTCAAGTTAAAGTTAATCAAAAGTCAAAGTCTACTTGTCTCTTTTTCTGCTGGCTGTGGTCAACGGTTTATCCTTCTCAAATGGTAAGGGGGTCTTCTAGTTGTTTGTTATTGGAATGAGGGGTCATTGTATGCTATGGATCATGGTTAAAGTGTTGCAGTTGCTCCAGGCAACTGTGATAGGGATAAGCCTATCAACAGAGCTTGGCAATCTCAAATACCTAAAACTAGTAAACCTTTAAGCGTCAGGTCAGTCAAAACTTCCAAGTGAGATGTGGGTACATTGGGTGTCTCTTTTTTTAAAGAATTATTGACGTCTGCAAATTAGGTCAGCCTGAAGGTACCCGCTGGAGTCAGCCACACAGTCCAAGAGACCAGGTCCATGCACTCTGGATTGTGTCCCAGTGGCTGGTCAGTTATTATACATCTGCACAGTCCACAAGGCTCTGAAGGCAATGTGTGGATCATGGCACTCTTCAGGCATCCTGGCTCAATGATGGCATTGAGCCCATGCTCACACCATACAGGAAATTATGTTCAGGTTAGATTCAAACACTAGTGCACCAATGATGACTCAGATGGCAGTGCCAGAGAGAGTGTCGATGAGGATACCTGGATAAACATTATTGGCGTATCACACTGGACTTAATTCTGTGATATGCAATTAACAAAAATCTCTCCAGTGTAGTTGAAATCGGAGGTGAAGCATAAGAGTGTGAGTAGAAAAAGAGTTAAGGAAAAGATCATGAATAATCAGACAAAGTACAAGCCTTGATATGACAGAAAGTAAATTCTTCACTAGGAGTGCTTGGATGCTAGGGGCGTAGGTGCAAGCCTACTGCGACCGGCATGCCTTGTTTAGATATATATGTTTTGTACCATTTCAACTCAAATCTCCTTGGCATTTACTATTAAGGCTTTGCAGGCATCCAATATGGGTTTCACCACATCTCATATATAAGCAATTACATTTTAAGAGGTTTTTTGCGCCGGCCGGAAGGAAAAGAGTTTGGATAGGTCTCCCATGAACTGAAGTACCCTGTCTGTGAAACTGACGGTACGAATGCTCTATTTAGAGTTGGACAGACTATGCTGTTTTTGTTGGACGTGGCCCCTCTGTCTCCACTGGCAGAAACTTTACATTGACGTCCCGACAGCCTTGGGGCCACAGGTTTCAGTACATAAGACCAGCCACCCTATTTAGATTGGATGGTCTGTTGTACTTTTTTTGCTGTTGACTGTTGTCATCCTATAGCAGAAAAAGGGAAAAATAATTGTCACAGCCTGGAAGAAAACTCCCAGGGTGTCAGGACCATTATTACTTTGTTCACAAAGACCAACTCCTGCTTTGGGAGTTTGTTTTTGTAAAAAAAAAAAGGATTCTAAGCCGCTGAATGAAATATATTTGCCGCTCAGCAAACTTACCATTCCATCAGAGGATCCACACTGGTGGCTGCTCCACTGAAGGCATAGCGATCATCGCCTGGCCAGCAATGATCTCTAAATATGAAAGACAGTAGTCCATCAGACTCTAAATGTGAACCTAATTAACTTCTTGTTGTGGGATATTGTATGTGGAATTATCACAAAAGACTTAGGGCCTGGTTACGATTTTGAAGGATGGGATACTACGTCACAAACGTGATGGACATCCCGTCCACCGTATTACAAATTCCATTCGATTTTATGGAATTGAAATTTGGCGGATGGCATATCCGTCACGTTTGTGATGGAGTAACCTTGTCTGTCAAGATCGTAACCAGACCCTTAATGTCTTAACTGACAGTAGTGTAGGTACTCAGGACAACAAATGCATCTAGCAGACTGTAAAATCAAGGACAGTTGGGAAATTATGTACCAGTGACAGGCACATTGTTGACTGGGATGAGTTTGGTTTGGTTTGGTTTGGTTTGGCGTTTCCTAACTAGGTTGATGTTTTACAGACATCACAACGGACCTAAGTACTCCCCAATTTCACCAAGGATGGCTACAGCTAGATTGTCAGTACGAAGGACGCATTACTGCTAGACTGGCCATATGAAGTCTGACTTGCCAAAGCAACAAAATGAGGTTTTGTTGTGTTCAGTCCGAGGTTTGGATCTCTTAAAACTACAAAAGAACCTTCTTGGGGCTTCTGCCTGATCCGCCATTTTCTCCTCCAACACAAACATCTTTCCTAAATTCTAATCTATAGGAGGGCACCACAAACTATCTCACTCAGAAATCGCAATCACTCGTGGCCTGAGCCAACTGGGAAGACGAACGACGTGTATAGATAATAGCTTTAATGTAAGAGCAGACAAACCAGCTCCAAGGTAGAAAGTGACATACACAGAACACAGATCTGCCCACATTCTGCATTCTAAACATTTCTAATGATGTAGCTAACTTGATGTCTTGAAATGTAACACAGTCACCGCCCACCAACCCACACAGTTTGGAATTCTATTCCTTAAATCAGCAGAACAGTACAATTCCAACAAAACATTTAAGGTATTTCTAAGGAACTGAAAAAACAGTTACTCCATTGCCACGTCTATATATGGAGAACACAGCTTTCCAGAGCAGTGTTTCCAAGCCACCCCAGAAGTGGACTTGATAGATTTTATGACTATTCAACTTTTTGTTATTGTTATTGCACTTGTGGGAACCTTTGTATTCCCTGAAGTGAAATCTATGTACATATAATTCTCAGCATTGGAAACCCTTGTGGATAGCACTCTGTCACCTTCCTGACTTGTCAGCGCCATAAAAAAGCTACCGAATAAACAAATGCATACATTGGTCAATCTTCACAAATTAGCTCTCATGCTGGAACTCATCTCTCAGGACCCAGCTCACCCACCAGATAAAGCATCACTGAGCTCTGCATCAAGCTCCATAATTCTAGCTTTTCCTCCAGTTGCCTGGATACACAGTAAACCAGCTCTCAAAAGTTGGCCAACAACTCCAACTTCAGTACATGGTCACACATACACCGAATCATCAAAAAAAACAACTTTGGAACAATTCTGGAATGAGAACTGCACCACCATATTCAACAGATACACCTTTCTGCATCATTAGAGTCACATCAGTCTAATATTTAGTGACACAGTATTCAGGAACCACACATCAAACCTGACACAACTGAAAATACTGTTGATACAGGTGCAGGCGATGGGAACAGGCCAAATGCAGTTCCTTGGAATTCTGGGACAGCTTGCCAGAAGGAAGCCTTAACCACTTGAAAGGTGATCCCCATGTGGCACAAGCTTCTGCTAGAGCTTAAGGGGCAGTTGATGGGTGAAACAGGAGATCCCTCTTGAGGGCTCTCAACCTCAGGAAGGGCATCCATGACCCAACCCTTTTGCATGGAGGAGTCTCTCCAGCTGGAGTGAAGGCAAGATCCTGTCACTCAAGACACATCCCTTATTCTCAGTGCTTCTTAGAGACAGAAGTCTATTCTCTTGATGTGGTGAGAAAGAAATGTGACACGCAGGTACCGAGCTGCCCTATGTCCCCTGTCAGTTGCAACATACACTTTAATATGTGTGCATTGGGAGGGTGGGTAGAGTGCCCTGTACCGATGAATGCATGGTACATATAAGAGATGGACATGGAGGTGAAAGTAATAATCCATTCATCCCCTACTTGTGAGGAGAGCTTTACCGTTACCCAGTACTAGGCTGACACAGCACTTGATACTTTCTGGTGCGGCCTTCACTGCAGCTCTAGCTGCAGATTCCATGGAAACCACTACCCTATGTCATATTGGCTTCCTCTATTTTAGGAGACACCCCAGGCATTCAGTGGTGCACCCCAAGTTCCACAATGGCTCAGCCTTCATTTTAGGAAAGCGGGTACTCCATGCAGCTATTGTTCAGTGTATGACACCATATTTGGGCTAACCATCAGATATGTCGGATAGAAGAGATTCTGACAGCGCAGACATTAAAGGGTCTCGTTACAATCAGGAGCACCAGTTGCCTCAGTTGCTAATTCTAAGTTGGCAGAATGTGTGGTTCTGGCAGCTTCTCAAGACTTGACCACCTATCTTTTTATGTCTCAAGTTTTTCCACTATGTTTTCCAGTGCACTTTTTTTTTTCATTTTAAATATTGTTATTGAATGTATTCGTTCAACATATCACATGCCACATGGTACAATTAACTCATACATAAGCACAGAGCAATACATTTTCAGGTTGCAGGACGGGAGACAACAGACAGCTCATAATGGGTTTTGCCAACTTATAATCACACTTCCTGCCTAGTCAAATACATTGCTAGTTTCAAAAGAGGGAGAGTACGGTGCCTGCCTAAGAATGTGCTCAGTGTAGTTGCCGTATGCACACATGCAGTCTACTAGGGGTCGTATCATGTTCAGGGCGGACGTTCATCTGGCAGAAATTGCAACTTTTAGTCAGCAGCTGCCAGAGATCTAAGGGCCCGATTACGAGTTTGACCTGCGGCGGCGGGACCACTTAGCCTCCGCATTGCCTAACCTGCGTGTGAACCACCTGCCAAATAATTATTTTTTGTCATTGGCAGGCAATTCCTTTGCCGCTCCCACTGTGGGGGAAACATCCATTACAACGCAGTCATTGCAATGACCTACCTTTACAACGCAACTGTTACAACGCAACTGCCTTTACATCGCATGCCATTACAACGCATGCCATTACAACGCATGCCATTACAACGTATGTCACTACAACGCATGCCATTACACCGCATACCATTACACCGCATACCATTACAACACATGCATTACAATGCATTATAAGGTAAGTAATGGAGATGTTTTTAGTTTTAGGGTGGGTATTGGTTTGGGGAACATGGGAATAGTCATTTTTACCCCTACACTATCCAACACGTTCCCTACTGATACACTCACTGGAGTGTGAATAGTTATTTTTAACCCTACACTATCCAACACTTATCCTACTAGTGCACCCACTGGAGTGGGAATAGTAATTTTTACCCCTACACTATCCAATACTTACCCTTCTTTTGCCCTAAAAGTATTACGCATTATAATGGTATGTGTTGTAAGGTATGCGTTGTAATGGTAGTTTGTAAAATTGCGCTGTAATGGCATGCGTTGTAAAATCATGAGATGTAATGGTAATTGCGATGTAAAGACTGCATTGTAAAAGCATGCATTGTCATTGATTGCGTTGTAACGTTATATACTCCCACTGTGCTGCCTTTAAATAGGCACTGCAATGGGAATGTCAGAGGAAGATCCAGCATGGTATGGACTCGAAAGACCATGTCATGCTGGAACTTCTGTGCATGCACACAGGGGGGCACATGTTGTGCCTCCCTGTGTGCATCTACAAGGCGTGAGGCCACTGTATTCATGGAGGAAAGACCTCCATTAAATCAGTGGCGGAGATGAAAGTCGTAATATGCTTGGCGGGACGCAGTGGTTCCGCCAAGCATATAGATGCCTCTTGACCCCCGCACAACCGCCAGGGAATGGCAGTTCCCTGGTGGAGTTGGTGGTCCCAGGCCAACACAACCACTAGGCTCATAATCGGGCGGTCGCAAGACCGCCACAGCCGCGCCACCACGATTCTGGCGGTCCTTGGACCACCAGTCTCGTAATTAGGCCCTAAGTCTTCTTCCAGTTTTTAATCTCAGCTTACCATTCTCTTTCTGATTTCCCTGGCGCACACACATCCATATCTTTGCTCCAGCTAGCCTCTTAGCGGCCTGAGGACTCAACCAGTGAATAGCCAGATGACTCTGCACTAGTAGGAGCGTAAAGTGCATGAATTTCCGCTTCATTTTAGTTTTGGAATTGCTATCTCCCATTCCTAGTAAGCAAGTCAGTGGGATGTTGTGCAATTCCAGGTGAAGCCATGTAACAAGTCAGCTATGTGCATACAATGTGCAAGCTTGGGAAAGTTTTTTGCAAAATTCATTAGATTTATAAAGATAACAAAGGATGCAGAAATAGTCCAGGAGAGGTAGGTTTTGCTATGAGCAACCATGTTTAAAAAAACACACTCTTAATGGGACAAGTTTCCTCCTAAAAAGTTTTTTTTTTTTTATTTCAAAATATTTTTATTGAAAATAAATTTTTCATATCCATAGCAAACATTCTTAATACTTGTACTGTTCTTGCAAGATTGCGGCCTGGCGGGGCCTGAGAGAGAGAGGAAAAGGAAGAGAGAAAGAAAAGAGAGGAGGGGGGGGGCAGGGGGGGGGGTTCAACGTTCCAAGTATGCGTCGAGAGCTTCCCACATGTTCTCCTTGGCAGTATGATTTGCCGCCTTTTGCTTGGCAGTGATATTGTCTGCCCCCCGGAGGAAGGTTACCCAGTTGAACCAGCGCTTGAAGGTGGCTTTGCTGGTGTCCTTCCAGTTACCCAAAATCGTTTTCACTGCAGCCGTCAGAAGTACATCGACCAGGTCTCGTACTTCTTTGGACTGGAGTTCTGTTGCTAGGAAGGCAGTGGCTATCCCCGCTAGTCCTCTTTGTATCTTACTTCCCGTTATTGTGTCTATGACGTTATAGACCTTGCTCCAGAATGCCTAAAAAGGTTTTTAAGGAAATTATTTAGGAAAACGTTTAGCTGGAATTGCCATTGGTTGGAAGTTTGTCAATTTGTATACATTGCTGTATAAATTATAATGCTGTAGACCACTGGTTTATGCTCTGGACAGATCTGTGTTCACAAACATTGCTTACATATCTTGTCGCTTTACCAAACAATCATAAAAGACAAACCATCACATGAATAATTAATGCCTCCCAGCCCCTGTCCAAGCTGTTTCCTACTAAACAGCCCAATCTTTCCATCTATCCCAGCCCCTCTTTTGGACTTCTGTCTAAGTTTCTCAGTTTGCTAGACCTCCTCCAAACTCTAGTACCATCCTGGACCTACTGGTCCTCTTTCTACCTTTTTGCTGGACCCACCGGCCATCTTATACTGGACATACCAATCCTCCAGATGCTGCCTGCTCCATGGCCTCACAGCCCCACCTCACCTGCCCACACTGAGAATACAGGTCCATATCACTCCTCTAGTGGAAAAAAGAAAAGTAAACATCAAGGCTACTGTTATGGTTTATTAGCCCTTCTCTTTCTTTTCTTTTCTCCTGGATCTGTTCATGTCTCAATAAAACCTCATAATCTGAGAGGTTTATTCTGAGGTAATGTAAAATGCTGTTTTGGTTATCCCTGTGAAAATTCTGATGCTGGCCTTGGCCATTTGCTGCACTGTGCCTGCCTCGTATTGACATATTATGACAGTTTCTTTGTACCAGAGTTTCTTCTTAATCAAATTAGTGGCAATCGGATTCAGCCAGCTCTTGACTGCAGTGACCTTTGGAGGACTGCAGGCAGAGACAGATTATGGAAATGCCAATCCTAGAGCCCCTTTGATGCTCTGCATGGGGGGGCATGTCCCTGAAAGCTTCAGAAAGCGAGCAGGCAGGTCCTCAAGCATGTACAAGGTCAGTGGTGAAGATTTTCAGCACCAGTGCAGCCAGGATGTGAGGCTTAAAATCACAGCACACGATTGACAGCCAATTGTGTGCTGTGATTTTAAGAAACATCTATTGAATGAAAGAATAAAAAGAACATATTTTACCAGGAAAAACGACTCGCAACGTGATTTATTTGGGGGATACCACTTCACCTTGATTTGTGATGGACCATGGACATTAATATCCATTGACTAGTACTCTACTTATATAGTTGAGTGCAGAGCCATCTGTGTCTAATACTAGTAAAGGATGTTCCAAGTTTGGGAAACCTCCCAAGGTGGTGAAAGTCAATTCCCACGGTGTAGTGACTGCGATGGACGGAGGTGGAATGTAAGATGTATTCTGATGTGTAAGGAGCGGTTCCAAGAGGTAACGAGGACAAGAGTGATTTAGTGGTGATGGTTGATAAAGTCCCTGGAAGTGCTTTGGATAGATTGAATGCTGTGTTGAATGAATCCCTTGGTAGTGTTGAAGAAGGAAGGGGTTATAGATTTTAAATGGTAACAAGATCATAGGTGGAGATAAAGTTGTACCTGTTCGCAGCGAAGATGTGTGGCTGCTAGGGTTAAGCAGTTGGGTAGGGTCAGGACACCTTCTGTAAGGTTTGAAGATTAGTGTAGTCTGTATTCTTTGTTATTAAAAAGGGAAGCTGTGTTATGGTTTTTATAGTCTCTTTCTTTTCTGTCCTTTCTCTTCATGTCTGAACAAAACCTTGTGGCCTCAGTGGTGCATGCCAAGGAAATATGGAGCGTTAGTGCGGTAATAGCTTTGTGAATTCTGATGGCATGGCCAGGGCCGGAAACCCAAAGCAGCCCTGGCCATTTTCTCGCACCAGCTCCTAGGGAAGCACTGCCTGGCCCCAGGAGGCTAGAAGCGCTTGCTTGTTGCTTTTGGTACTGGGGGCCGATATTACAACTGCACTGCAAACCTGGCCCCCAGTAACAAAACCGGCCACTGCAGCTGCAAAACCAGCCCCCACCCTTCCAGCCTCCCGGGGAAATGCCCAATGCCTGTTATGGCCAGTCCGGCCCTGGATATGGCCCTTGGTCAGTGGCTGCGTAGTTCCTGCCTCGTACATATAGAATAACACAGTTTGTAAAGACCCTGTTTCCTTATTGAAACTATATATGCCAAAACCCTAAACCCGTCCCTACAAAGTCCGGTGGAGAGAGATCTCGACCGGTGGACTAAACACCATTCGCCCCAATTACTCTGGGAAGCCGGGACAGCTTTTGCCTGCCACGGTTTCCCCTCTCACTGCGTCTCCCCCACATTTACCTCAACATTTCTCGCTCTCCCACTTCATTGCTCTCTTTTCCCTTCCTCTGCCCATTTCTTTCCTCTCTCTCACACGTTTTGGCTCGTTTCTCCTCTCACAATCTTCCCGCGCCTTTTCTTCATTTTAGCTCTCTTCTCCCAAGCCTGCTCCATCTCATATATAATTGGATTTTATTGGCATAGCATGGGCAGGAGAGTTGGCAACGTTAATGCGTGATATATTACCGGGAAAATAGTAAAGTAATATATGCTCTCTCCTTCCCTCTCCGTGTCTCAGTGCCGTCGCCTCACTGGTCTTTGCTTCTCAAGCTTCTCTCTCTCTCACACACACACTCACAGAAGCTCTCTGCGTTTCCCTTCACTCGCACTCTTTTCCCCCCTCGCTACTGCTAAACCTCTTCTTATCACTCTGCCATTTCTTTTTCTTTCTCTGACTTTCCCCTCTGTTTTCGTCTCGTCCGGGCGCACTCACTCGCTGTCACAGACCCGTCTGTCGGTCTCCTCGTCCCTCTCTCCTCCTCTTCTTCCTTCCCTCCCTCTCTCGGCAGGATACGGGGCCTGTAATTATCCCTCTCACTATCTTTCCTCTTGCTGCACATTATCCTCATTGCAGAGTCTGGGAGTCCTAAAAATAGGCGCGAGGAGGAGAGAGGAAGGAAGGGGGAGACGCTGCGAGGGGCAGACACCGGGGGGACGGGCCCTGGTACGTTAGAAGCCTCGTTCCCAGCCTTGCAGCTATCCCGTGGCCTTCCTCTTCCTCACCTCCGCTGCTTCGCTCTTTTCTCGGCATTACTGCTCCCAGTTTAGCCCTTAATAGACCAGCGCAGGTCGAGGCAGCGTCAGGAGAGATGCTGTCTGCTACCGTTCCCAGTGTGGCCGTCGAGGAGATGCAGGGCCGGCCGCTCCGCACTCGGCAGACACACGTGTTGTCCCAGGAAGTCGGGGACGCCTGGGCGCACCGGCGGTGCAGGCGAGATAGCCTTTCCTCACGCAGCGTGGGCACTCTTCGCCCTCGTCGCCATTGTGGGGCCCCCCTGTGAGTGCTGGCGCAGCGCGGTGACGCTGCGCTGGACAAAGGGACTCCGGACACCTTGCTGCTTCTCCGCGTGGTCCGGACTAACCCCGAGACCACGCCTCCTTTATTTTATAGTACGCGCGGACGCCACGTACCACGTCCGCGCTGGCGCACGACTACGTGCGTGAACACTAGACTGCGCAGGGCAGTCTTGGACATTACACCCAGCAGCCTCTGCGTCTGGGGTTAAAGGCTAAACCCAGAGGAGTGAAAGCGTTCACGGGCCAGATAAGGACTGCCCAGGCTTTAGTCGTGCTTTTCATTTTAAATCTGTGCATCATCATGAGATTCGTATGTTCATTTTTAGGACTGGCTACTGACAGTGCTGCTGCCAAACACACCTGCTGCTAACAATGTAGGTGAAGTGGCCCATGGACAATCACTGGCTTTCTTTAAGGAGCCTCTTTCACCTGTTTCGCTTATATCCTACCCACAAGGAAGTATAATGACACCAGCGAAGTTGTACATCCTGCTGGGGGATGTATTCATTTTTTTTACGCCGTAATATATGCATTCTTAATGTATGTTCTTGGAACATTCAGAGGAGGTAAACATGAAGCAATGAAAATTGTGGACGGAATGCTGAATGAATCAAACATTCCCCCCTCAGTCAAAAGATCTGGGTTGAATCCGTCGTTCTTTTGCTCACTTCACCACCCCAGTTTGTACCCAGCCATATGCAAATCAGTCTCTACCCTGCGCATCATGGGAACAGTCCAGCCCGTGCTGCCAAGCCAGGTCCTTCCTCACCATATATGGTGCACTGCACTTGCTGGGCCACGTCCGGTGTGCAGCATGGGATTGGCAAGGCGGGCAACCGAGCATCGGCCGATGGGCCTCTGGCTGAGGCCAGTTGGTTGGCCGGTTTTTGGTCTTCTAAGGACTCCACCCCTGGTGCACAGTGTGAAAAGCTGTTGTTACAGCCTTAACAAACCAGACCCCATGCACATGGAGTCAGGCCAGCTGGCACGTCACCTGCAGGGCGACATTGGGGGGAGCATCTTAGTGCTGCTCCCCTGCTAGAATGGGATGGGCAGTGTGTCCCAGTACAGCCACCATGAGTACAGGGGGTTCACTCCTCTGTTTATTGCCTCACAGTGTCGGGAATAGGCCTGGTGAACGATTAGAGGTATTATAAGGGGCCAATAATTAGGGCGGGGCCTATTTTTTGGTGTGGGGGTTGGTGAGAGCCAGCAAGAGAGCTCCTCAGTTTATTTTTGTCCTCCTCCACTCCATGCAAGCAGCGGAGATAAATTACGTCTCTGCTTTTCTCTTTTATATGCCAGATATCATTTACTGCAGTCCACAGCGACCAGTTGTGGCCTTAGTTGACTTTGAAACTGGGAAACCAGGTTCAAGTCCCAGCATCAGTTCAACATCCTGTGATTCTGGGCAAATCACTCAATCTACATGAACCTAAAAAAAGATTATGACCCTCTGTAATCTTATCTGGTGCTCACATAAATCACTCCAATGCCTCTCTGGCTAGGTCATGCTATGCATGTAAGGAAAATGACACTATTTTTTGTTTATTTTTGCATTTACATACTAGCGTCTTTCCCTTTCTTAGAACGTACACATGATAACAGCCGCAAGTAAAACAAAAAATACAGATGCACTTTTCATTAGTCTCTGAACATTGGAGGGCCTCTCTTAAGTACGTTAATCAAAACATCCGCAGCAAGATATAAAACACAGTAAAAAGCGAGTTCATAGTAGGATTGATAAGTCTGTGCTTCTAAAGTACATTTAGTTCATTGGAATATTAATATCCTATTTAAGTACAGGCCGTATAAGCTTTAAAATACTTTTATTACCGCAAATGTTTGTCATCATTTAGCTCCATTATCCTAACTGAGCAGTGTATTACGAAAGGTTGCGATCTGCGAATGAGGGTCACATGTTTTTTTGGCTGCCTGGGCCAAATTGTGGCCCTAATCCAACCTTGCCGGTGTGTCTCTCCATGGAGGAATCGGTATCCTGCAGTCCACTAGCAGGAGAGGAAAGGACTTCCTTCCTGCTCGTGGAACACAAATCCAACAAAAACCTGAAGGTGCTCTAATGCTGTTTTCAGCACAAGAGCAGATCCAGGTTTGGTAGCAGCAGGCTAACCCATCACTCATTTTGAGGCTGGGGGCCTGTGCCAACAATCCCCAAGCTGTTTCACAGTCTTTGGATTGCTGGGTCTACAGTGCGCATGTCGGAGAGGACGGCTGTAGACAGTCAGCCGATCCGGCATGCACACTGTAGACCCGTGCAGTCATCGGCATTTGCAGGATTCAGCCTCACCCCCACCTGTGCGGTTTACATTAGCAGTGGCAAAATAAAATGGCACTCATATGGTATTTTATTCATTTGTGTTTGCCTGCTGCACTCGCAGCAGGCGGGGCAATGCTCCTCCATCATTTAGGGGGAACCGCCCCTGCTCATGGAGCCAGGGCTTCACACGTGCACTCTACTGGCATGTTTTGAAAAGGTTTTCCCTAGACTAGGGATGGTGTTAAATTTGCAAATGTTTTAAAAACACGCCAGAAGAGTGTGGTGTTTGGTCACAGGGCCAAAAATCTGTACTACCATGCGAAAGCGCCTTCAATTCACTGGTATAATTAGATTGCCTGCCACCTTGCTCCCAGCCCTCTCATCTTAAAAGTTCCTCCCTTATCACCACCAGGCCATGCAGTCTCTCCTCAGCCCGAGTCCATTCGTCATGCTGCAGGCAACCTTGGTCCAGGTATAACATATAACAAGAAGAAATTCCCTATCTTTCCACAATATGGAGAATTTTCTGTAATGCATCCACTGATTAATCAAGAACCCATTAATGCCACATACACATATCCAAACAAAAAGCTTCTATTAAAACGTATTGAATATACACAAATCAACAAATGATGGATGGAATGCTTAACAATGCAAAGATCCCCCCCAGTCAGAAAGATCTGGGTTTAATCCATTATTCTTTTGCTCACCATGCCACCCTAGGATGGACCTGGACATATGCAAATCAGTGTTGACCCTGCTCCTCATGGGAGCAAACCAGCCCCAACTGCCAAGCCAGGTCCTCCCTGGATGAGAAACAAGCATCCTGGGATCAGTTTCTGGGCATCACCCCTCATCAGCCAGGCTAGCTTGAATCCAGTGGTGCAGTGAGCATGGGACCTACGTCTGGGCATACCCTTCCCATTTAGGGTGACAAAAGCAAAATGAACAATTGATGGATAATAGTTGTGATTATACTGTTATGTTCATTATGTAGATAAATATTGCACAATAACCTGTAATTGTGAAATACCAGCGGTTGTTTGTGCCTCAACTGGACTTTCGGCAGCATCTCCGGCCAGCTGAGGGAGGAAGGGAGCACTACTACCAGGAGCCCTCCAGACACCATCACCGCACTCCAACCCCTGATGCCTACAGCCTACATCTTTGGGTACGCCCCCACTTCGCGGGATGTGCGCCGGGCGAATCCCGGGCCAAGGGCGGGCCCGTTTGAGCCTGTTCGAGGCTGGAGTAGGCTGGGCTGGGCCCACTCTCTAACGCCTGGCTCGGGACATTGGCGTCCAACATATCTGGTAAGACCCGCAGCCTTGGTCCAAGTCTTGCTACCTGGGGGGCTTAAACTGTACGAGCTGTTTATCTATTTGCAATGGCGAGCGGTGCCAATAAGGAAAAGATGGGCCCGAAGGGGGGGGCATGATGGGAACATTGGATTATTTTATCACGAGAGCTTCGAATGTGCTCGCACAAGAGATAGCAGCAACAGAACGACGGCTATCACTTGACCCGCTTCCAAATATTTGTCAGCCTGTGGGAGGGCTCATGTCGGTCTACTCTCCTGCTCAGGATGCGACCACTAGTAACGCCCATCCCACTAGGGCGGACAATTTATTAGCAACTATTCCGGCAGACTCTGTGACAGAAAAAAAGGCACCAGATCAGCCATCATGTGCCATAACAAGGTCAAAGACTGCTCCTGCTATGAGAAGTAAAGAACCCTTAACGGATACGCAATGAGCCAACAAAAAGAAACGGGAGGGGGGTCTCCTGAAGAAAAACTGTCCCAGTAAACCAAAGCCAAAAAGGTTGGGTGAGGACGAGCGGAAAAACTTGGGACATTATGAGGAGACGGAGCCAGAGACATCCTTAGTAGCACCGACGGCTCCTGTGCCCACTATGAGCAATGCTTTTAGGGACAAAGGGGGGCTATAATTGCTGATTATTTATTACCTCTCACCCATAAATTGGCTGCTATCGAAGACAACTTACTATCTCTTACTAATGCTTCCAACCAGATCTCTGGGGTTCTAGCTAAACTAAACTATGTTGGTGACAAGCAACCACTTTCAATTTCACCTGATTTAAATGCCGTGGGTGTAGCTAAGCCAGTCGCAGCAGACCAAAGTGTACAGAGGGATGGGAGATCGGAAGCGGGCAAAACAGGGCGAGCAGCGAATGTTGCTAATTGTCGTCTGGAACAGCATTCCCCCCAAAAAACTATATCTAGTCCTGACCTCAACACATCTATACAGCAACAGAACAATAGCAAATCACGGCCCATACAAATTGGCTTACCACCAGAATCTAGCCCATATGTAGTGGTTTTAGCTGGGGTTCCTGAGCTGAAGAACGACAATGAGGAATCACACACGTCACTTAAGAACAAAGTCACAGATTGGCTCAACAAAAATTGACCACTCCTGTCACATGTAATCAGTTAAATTTTGCTTGTCCGTAGGGTGTCTTGGGTGGGCTTCAGGGTAAAGGATCTAACGGGTGACTGTGTCTTGATACATTTTAGAGACACATGGACGGTGTCTCACATTTGTGAGTGGAGTCAGTCTAGTTTAGTGTCAGCTATTCAGTCTCTTCCTCTGTCGTATTTCTATCCCCCTGGTCCACTGCGCACTAGACCAGGCTCTGAACAACATTGGAACCTGGTAGGGCGCCCAATAGCGGGTGGTAAGAGTCAGGGTGGGCCCAGAGAATCTCTAGCTCCCGTGGCTGTCCGCCTACAAAACAGATTTAGCTGCCTGGACATGGTGGATTGACTGCGGCCCTTATTGGGGGGTCCAAATGGGGCAGTCACTGATACAGATTGGGTAGAGTGGGAAGATGGGGGAAGTAAAAATGAAAGGAAAATTGATAGCTCTATAGAGGCCAGGACTGATGAAACATCTAAGGCGGACACACCGACCACAGCCACGCTAAGTAATAGCCCACTCCCCACTGGTAGAAGCGAGGAGCTTCGAGCCACTATAACTGCGGAAAATAATTCACTGACCCCCTTATCTTGGAAAGCAGTTTTGAATGAGGTGGGAAACATGGAGTTACCCAAGAGTAGGGACATGGGCCCTAGGACAGACTCATTTAGAATATTATCCTGGAATCTGACAGGTTTGCTTAACAAATTGACCTGTCCTGAATGGGGTTCCTGGGTGGATGGAAGTGACGTGTGCCTCTTCCAAGAGACATGGGCTCGAACGGGGCAATATCGGTCAGGTTTTGCTTCATTCTATGTCCCGGCAGTATGGGGAGGGAGATGCCGCCCGTCAGGCGGTCTTACTAGCTGGGTCGGTTCCCATTTGAGCTGCACTGCCAAGTCACTAAACACCAATTCCAAAGACATCCAATGTGTGGTTCTTGCCTGGCCCAATGCTTTTAAACTCGCATTGATTAATGTCTACTCACACCCTGTTAGTATAGCTAGCGAATCTAGCACTATTGAGGACTTGTCCCTTTTTATTTTAACAATCCCGAGTGACACTCACCTATTGGTGGGGGGTGACCTGAACTGCCATTTTGAACCTCTAGAGGGCCTAAATGATGAAGTCCAATTGGCAGAGGAGGACCATTGGTCTATCCCCTTGACTCAGGCTCCACCTCCGAGGGTATGGTCCCCACTAGCCATATAGATTATGGCATTTACTTTAAATCACTCCTTACGAGCATGTAACGGCCGCACCCCCTCTGACACCCTAGCCCAATGTACTTTTAATAAACCAGGACAAATGTCCTGTCTCGACTACATCTTGGCCAAAACGTGGTTGTGGCCAAAGGTTATTGATTTCAAAGTTGTCGCAAGACTGGACAACGACAATAATGCCCTAATCTTAGAACTGGTCCTGCCATATAGCAGTAGGAGCGGCGCCCCAGTTTTTGGGGATACTGACAGCGATCTTACCCTGTCCAATGACAGGCGCAGAGTAAGTTGGCACAAACTTGCGGAACATCCGGAACAATTAGGAAAACCATATAGTTCAATAATACCTTCGCTTACAGAGGTTGCAGCGTTAATTAACCAACCACTAGCCTTTGATTATCTAACAAGGCTGGAGGCTCTACATGAGGGCTTAGTATCCAACCTGGCAGACCTACTGAACCCTTGGGTGTCTAAGAAGGTAAAAAGGGTGCCCCAATGCTCATGGTATAATTCAGCGTGCAGGAAGGCCAAAACAGAACTATTGCAGGCCATAAAAGATAATGATAGATTTGCAATCAAAGCTAGGAGGACACACTATAAGTGGCTGACCAAGTGCGCAAAAGAAGAGTGGGATCATGACAAGTGGTCTAGCTTATCTCTGGTGCTTGCCAATAAAGATCCCCGGAAATTCTGGTCCATAATTAACAATGGCTGCAGTGAGCCCAAAGCAGCCATCGAAGCCAATATAGCGGCGGAAGCCTGGGAAGGCCATTACCGGGCTTTGTATTCTACTGAGAGCTTCTCTGATGACCCCGAAGGCTTAGTCACCCAGTCTGCACTTATTCCACACTCTGAGATGATTGAGTTTACAGTGCCAGAAGTTTGCAATGTTATTTCTAAACTTGCCACAAGTAAAGCACCTGGCTTGGACAAACTTCCGGGTGATCTTTTAAAGCATGAGCCGACAATCTGGGGTCCATACTTTCAGATTCTGTTTAATGCGGTCCTGAGAGGCATGACGGTTCCCTGTACTTGGCTGGGCGCGGAGATAGTCTCTATTTTTAAAAAGGGTTCTCCTTTGCTCCCATCCAACTACAGACCCATAGGCCTCATTGATGTCCGCCAGAAGACCTTTGCGAGACTCATCTTGGACCGGTTACAGGACTGGATAGAGGAGAATGCAATTCTCAGCCCCTATCAGGCAGGGTTTATGAAGAATACCTCCACCATGGACCAAATTTTCCGTTTGCAACTCCTATATTGGAAAACGGTGAGATTAGAGGGTGGCAGCCTCTATATGGTATTTGTTGACCTTCGCTCTGCCTTTGACCTTGCTCCTCGGGGGAAACTCTGGACTGTTCTTCTCGAGCTGGGCATCCCCACCCATCTCCTGTCTGTCCTGATGAGGCTACATGAGGCCAACTTCGGCCAAGTTAGATGCGGGAAAAATGGTGCATTGTCATCTCAATTTCCCGTTGGCAGGGGGGTAAGGCAGGGCTGTGTGCTCGCACCGACCCTGTTTTGCCTCTATGTCAACGGGGTAATCGCGCACCTTAACAGAGTGCAGAACAATGATGCCCCTAAGTTGGCCGGTAACAGGGTCCCTGCAATCATGTTCGCCGACGACACCCTTTTGCTTTCTAAATCTCCAATGGGTATACAGCGAACACTGGAAGGCTTAGAAGAATTCTGTACCATTCGGGGATTGGAGATCAACTCTCTTAAAACTAAATTTATGATCTTCAACCCCCCGAGAACCACACGACCAAATCCAAGTCCAGGGACAACGAGACTTGAAAGGGTAACCACCTTTGACTATCTGGGGGTCACCATTAATGAGAACTTGACGTGGGGCCCCCAGCAAATTAAGTCACAATTAAAACTGGCTCAACTCTCGGGTGGAATTCTCAATGTATCCAATAAGTCCACTATTAAACCTGTTGGACCACCGTTGGAGGTTTATAAATCACAAGCAAGGGGTGCCATCATGTATGGGGGTTATTGCAATAGGACTGAATTCACCAGGACCGAAAACAAATTCTTAAGACAGTTGTTAGCATTACCATCTAGTACCCCACTCCTTCCTTTAAGGTTTAATCTGGGAGTCAGACCAATTGACGAAGAGTTAGCGCTAAAACCGCTTAGGTTTTGGCGCAGGCTCTGGGTAACACCGGAGCTGATAAATTACAGACAGGAACTCAAAGAAATATTGACCTTTACGAGTGCAGGGAAAATTCCCTGGCTCACTTTTATAAAGAATTAATTCATAAGGTTAGGAGTCCCTGCCTTATGGTCCAACCCAGAGAGGGGCTGTAAAATGATTTCACGCACCAAGCTTACGAATATATTTTGCGCTGACAGACTTAATGCTACACTATGTAACCACCAAATCGGCCCTATAACTGCTTCTTTCCTGCTGGTTAAAGATTGCTATCTTTTTAAACGATTTATTGACGATATATATCCTCTAACAGCAAAAAAACTGTACGTACAGTGGAGGCACGGTGTTCTACCTTTGCGAACCTACACTAGCAGGTGGCTATCCCCTGCCCCAAAAAATTGTCCCGCATGCAACTCTGACACTGAAACTGAGCTCCATGTTCTTTTCTTCTACCTGGCGTACCACAAGCCTAGGAAGTATTGGCTTGTCCCTTTATGTAAAAATTTGGGCTACCGGCAAACCATGCAGGCATTCAGAGTATTAAAATCAGACACAACTGGCCCTATTGTATTTGCCGTCTCGCAATTCCTGGCAGCTATGTGGCATAAACGTAGATCTCTAATCGCCAAAACTTAACCCTGGAATGGCAGCTTACTATTATACCTTGCCCTTTTATACATTTTTAATTGCTTTTAGGAACTTATTTATTGCTCTCGTTTTAACTGGCTTTTAAAATCTATGAATTTCGAGAAATTGTGCCCATTTGAAAAATGTCTTGGAAACTATTTTATGATACAAATAATCAATACTGTCATCTATATGTATTGTTTTTTTTATATGACTTTGTCTACTTTTATGGTATATTACCGAAATAAAGATTTCAAGAAATACCAATAGGAATGTGTATGCACATTGATTCATGGAAGCAGGGGAAGGCTCCATTTCATCATTACCTGCAGATACAAGATTCTTTGACAGGTTTATCTGACTCCTAACGCTCCTTATTTAGCAGAGCATAACTCAGTAGCAGTGGGATTAGAGACACCTGACAGCTCTACTTTTCACCTAAAAGGAATACATTTCCTTTTGGCTCTTTAAATGGACATTCCTAGGGTGACTCTCATAATTCTGGGGTTAAAACAACAGTCCATACAATACCCAAACCTGGGGCCCCTTACCTTTACCAGGTCTGAGACATATGTCAAGGATGTGTCTTAGAGAGCCTGTGGGGCGGTATGTGTTTCATGTTTCGTGAGTGATCTGGTGACTGGTGGAGTCCATTTGGACTGCGTTTCCTTGCTGCACAAGGTGGTGGTCTTCTTTGTGTAAGTTGGTTATTTTCATATCAGACACATAATCCTGCCTGTATTTACTTCTTGTCTCCTTCCCTAAAACCAGAAATACCTGCACTATTGGGAGATTGTTAGACCCGTACCCCTGAGTCTCGTTGGTAAATCGCACCTATCAAACAGTGCTGAGTTCATTCATCATCTGGACACTAGGGAGGCCTGCGTACCAGTGTAGGACAGAGATTACTGGACCGGGAAGTGGAACTTCTTCCTGGCTTCCCTCTTTAACATGGGCCTAAGTATGGAAAACCTGCAAAGTCACTTTACTGAAATGACTTAGTAGACTGTGTTAGGATCTAGTTGCACCTGGTAGCAGGAGCAGACCTGATGCACAGGAAGACCTGCACAAGACCCAGCTGACTGAGGGACCAGATTGGGTAAAGGGATCACCCAGAAAGTAAGCGGTCATCACAGCACATCTGCGCCAGTAAACCCATGGACCAAGAGCAAGGATCACTGGTATTGAAGAGCTAGCTCTTCATCTGTGCTCATTGTGAGGGTGAGCATGTACTGTGCCTTGCCCATCTTATCCCATACACGTAGAGTACCTGGATCCCAATCTCTTGAGCCCAAGAGGGAACAGCAGGCAGGTTGTCTCCACACCCCAGTTCTAGGATCTCAGTCACTGGCGATGATAGTCTTGATGCCAGAACCGCTTTAACTGTCTTCATAGCCCTTAAGATTCAAGAAATATCATAATTCCTATTAGATTCAGGACTTGACCCAGAGGAGGACGCGATTGGTTCAGGCTGAAACAATAACCTCCGCTGGTGACCCCGGTCCCACGAGTACCCTCTTCTCTGGAAAAACTCGGCTGCGACCAGTTGATTTCTAGATACTGGTCTTTAAAGCAAAAAAGTGGGTGCTGACTCACTGGCCCATCATGGGTCAGATTCCAAAAGTGCTTATGGGACACAGCGAGCGTTTGCGCCTGCTTTTTGCATCCGCAAGCACTCATGTGTTGTCTGGGAACACATGTAGAGGTCACTGAATGTCACAGGGGCATTATCCTAATTGAATGGGGCATGGCGATAAAGGAATGCTTTGCCCTGATGTTCATGATATACTACAGATGCGGAGACAGATGCACAGAGGCACACTCACTACATTAGGAACTACTGTATCACCACTCCCAAACCAGAGGGAGCCATGGGGAGGGGGCATGATTGGCCCCAGACACCCCAATGTGACCTCTTGTCAAAGTGGTGCGGCCACATACCGCAGACCTCTATGGAAGAGTTCCTACCACAGCCATTTGGCTTGGCTGTTGCGAAAGAAGCAGTGGTCGCTGGAAAACCACAGCTACGTCTTTCATTGCTGCACGCTCTCGCCTGCACAAGTGCAAACTCACAGTGTCTATGCCTCCGCCTATGCCCTTTTTATTTTGGAACTGGGTGCGGATGTATGACGTTACAACGCATACTTTTACAACGCCTACCTTTACATCGCAAGTTTTACAACGCATACCATTACAACGCATAATGCTTTTGGGCACTCGATAGTGAATAGTTTAATTTACTATTCCAACTCCAGTCCCCGTGGATAGTAGGGAAGGTGTTGGATAGTACATTAAACCTAGTCCCTATCCTAGAGCACCCCCCAGCGCTATGCGTTGTAATGGTTTGCGTTGTAAAAGTTGCGTTGTAATGGTGGTTCGTTGTAAAAGTTTCGTTGTAAAGGCTGTATACCCTGGGTGCACCGCAGCTCTCCTCCCGACCACTGAGACTGCGAATCATTGCTCCAGCATGAGGCCAGCAATGCACAATCAGGTCCTTTCAAACACTAGGTCAATCATTGGGTCACTAATTGGATACTGGTGACCGGACACCAGGGTCACAAGGTCATCACCACCTGTGCACAAAAGAGCACCAGTGACCTTACCGGCTGTTTACTTGGGTGGTTGGGTTTTGGGCTACTCGTTTTCGGTGGTATATTTTATTTTAAGCTTATTTGGTACTGGGACCTCAGATCCTGGGACTGTAGTCCACTGAGCTGGCCAGTGTGGTATCTGAGACGAGTTGGGCCCAGAGTCCCCCTATCTGTATCCTTTGCCCACCTCCTAAACCTCTTTGATTGAGAAAAGCTTCCAAGCCTGGAGCACCCCGAAGATGCCAGAGTCAAAGCCTCTTAGGATAAAACTGGCCACAGTGGTCCAATTATCAAAAGTCTCTTGTCTGGTGTTGTTTGTTATCTGGTGACAATCATGGGAGAACCACCAGGAGAGGGGCTTTGCCTCCATCCATACACTGAGAGTAAGGAGTACTTCTTTGGATTGGACAGACGTTGGTTGCTTCCACAAAAAAGTGCTGTACGCCACATAACTGTGATCATTTTGAATATTTATCCAGCTGCCTGAGCTTAAACTTTCAGGGACACACACATGACAATTAAACGCTATTAACGTGTCTTAAATAACTAGAGAATGTATGGTGTCTTTCTCTGGCAGCAGTACAGATCAGAGGAGGGCAGTGATTACCCTACATAGACTTTCAGGTCTGGCTCAGTAGTGCAACTGTCACATTTTTAAGCGGCACATCTACCTTTAATTACCACAGGCTGCTATAAAGAAAAGCATTTCACACCCCTAGAGGTGCAAATGTAGGAATGGTGGTATGCTGTCTCCATCTCAACATTTACAGCCAATCACCGAAGTTCACAAACTGCAACCTGTCTAATAACTATTCATTACGCAGGTAGTTTTGTGACCCGTGAGAATGGGAAATTTTCAATTGGACCTATTAGCATATAGAACATAGTTCACGGTGCAGATTGCTTCTGCATTCACAAGGTATGCTCTCTGAATATCGAATCAACTCTATCGATGGGTCAGAATCTAGAGGACAGAATGTCAAAAATAAAATATTGACAGGTAAGTAAGTCTAGATTTTCTATCCCTAAATCCATGTATATATCCTATGTGCTTTTACAGCTTCAAGGTATGTAGATGTGAAATTAGGAATAGTAAATCTCCCCCTCCCACATGCACTTACTATTTGATATTTTGTCCCTCGTTTTTCTGACCTCGATATTAGTTTTCCACAATATTGTTGGTGTTGGTATACAGTAGTGCAATCCATTCGCAAACCAGTCCGAATGCAGTTTGTGCACACCTAGTCAAGAGTAGAGATCGTACATCAGGCCAGCATCCCCTGTTATTACGTAGTTTTGCAAGACTGTCATCTCCAGTTTCCTTCAGCGCCATTAGTTTGCACCCTGCTAGTCTACAGCTGCCATCTTCAACCAAGATTATTACAGAGAAGGAACCCACAAAGGATTATTGGTGGATTAGTACAGTGACATTTGAGTTGATTTGAGTGGTGGACATGAGAGGCTTTTAGTTGGACGGAATAGGAGAGTTGCGGAATAGAAGAGGGAAGAGTCTAGAAAGTGTTTATTGGAAGAACATAGTAGCAAGATGAGGTTTGGGATGAGTCAAAATTGGGATGCATGAGGGAAGAATTTAGAAGGGTTGTTTGGGGGATCATAATATTAAAATGAGGTATGATGTGATCCGAGGAGGAAAGAGTCCAGAAAGGGTTATTTCGGAGATCATAGAAGTAGAATGAGGTTTGGAATGAGTCAGAGAGTGGAGGTAGAGGATATATTGAGAGACATATAGGGCGAAATATAGAGTAGTACATTGGAGTGAGTCAACGTTTTTTCTAACATATATATATAGATACCTAAATACATATTATTATACATATATATATATCAAGAAATACAGAACTAAATACATACATATAATCAAATTAAATGTTTATATACACTGGGATAAGCTGTACATTTGTGTTTGAGTATGGTAGTTATGATTTTCAAGGTTAAGAAACTGACAGATCCTTGGTATCTTTACATCATTTGTCAAGGCAGATGCCCCAAAAGCTATGCAAAACATAACATACCAGAAATACGTTGAAATACAATCAACATTTATGAGTAATCAAGCAGATGCTAAGGAAGCCTTATGAAGTGGAGGCTAACAGATACTTCTAGACTGAATGAAAAGAGGACAGAATAAAGCTGTGCAAACACGAAGAAATATACAAAACGGAGGAGCGACACAAGAGAAAGAACAAAAATGGGAAATGATGTGAGGAGGTCGACTTAGTGAAAGAAAGAAATGGCTTCCTTAGTGAAGGTTCAGGGGACGAACAAGAGAAGAAAGATAAAATGAACACGGCTGTGAACAGATTTATAAAATACAAAGAACGTGAAAGTGTATTCATGTGGAAAAAAGAAACCAGCGAAGAAAGGCAAGATGCAGAGAGATATGCGAGCAATGGGAGCGAGTTTGAAAGGAGGCGGGCAGCAGAAGAATAGCTCTTGTGAAGATGGTAAAGCACATGCAGGAAGGCCGACCTGAAGCAAGAAAAAATAATCAGAGGGGCAGCGAATGAGAGATAAAATGTGAGTTTTTTGAAAGGTAAGAAGCAACACATCTTGCATATGTTATCAAGTTGGTATTGGCGGTGTTGTAACATTGGTTACTTGGGTGGTGTAGGGAAGACACATAGGGCCTCATTACGAGTCTGGCGCTCCACGGACCGCAAGACTCGCGTGGCGCTGGCGGTCTTCTGACTGGCCTATTACTACCGGGGGAGTCGGGCCGCCCTGGGAACACCGCGACTGCCGGCATCAGAGATCCCTGGTGGTGGCGCAACGGTCTTGAGGCAGCAATATAGCCAAGCATATTACAGGTTTCCTCACTGATGCGACCGCCATGAAAGGTGTGTCAGTGAAGAAACAAAGGGGGACCTATGGGGCACCCTTGTGCCTCTGTGCCACGGGTGCATGTAGGGGAGCACATTGTGTGCCCTCCTGCGCATGCCCCCCAGTACCCGCACAGCATGAACTGCAGCAGTCCAGGCCGTGCAGGAACTGATTTTGACGTTCCCATTGCGGTGACTATTTCATAAGCAATGCCGTGGGAACACCAAAGAACCGCTTGGAAGACAGGAGAAAACTTCTAATCTGGTGGGCGGTTCAACTACAGGTTTGGCAGTGCGGGAGCTGGGTGGTATCGCTCCTGCACCGCCAAACTCATAATAAAGCTTTCAGACATCAGGTTGCTTTTCTGATTTATTTCAGACATATGCTCCAGATAGAGACCACAACCGGCAATAGATATAGCCTACTCAACCTTCATTCTCTGGATTTACAGTCACAGAGGGAACAAGGGGGGGTGGAACTTTCCATCACATTCCCCTTGTACCAGCTCACTCATGCAGATGTAATA
This sequence comes from Lissotriton helveticus, assembly GCF_964261635.1. NCBI lineage: Eukaryota > Metazoa > Chordata > Amphibia > Caudata > Salamandridae > Lissotriton > Lissotriton helveticus. The sequence continues at coordinate 649,434,511 of NC_136070.1, forward strand.
AGTCGTGTAAAAGACGGGAGCAAGGGAAGAGACTCATGGAACACCATAGTCAAGCAGCAAAGAGGAGATGTTGCCAGACATTACAAAGTAATAAGTATGAGAATAGAGAGATCATGGAATAGTTCAGAAAGTCAACTCCCCTGGCAGTAGAAGCAGAAGTTATAGCTTTGAAAGGTTCGATGAAGGATATAAATATTGGATTCACGCCTTGAGCACGAAGACCTTTCATTCTAAATTAATACTCTTTCATGCAATCCACAACACAGAGTTTTTTGCATAAGTCAAAACGAGAAAAAAAATGTAATCCAACATAGTTTTAGTTCTTCTAATTATCTCAAATTTAACACCAAACATACTGTAAGATCTATTAGAGACTTCAAGAGCTTTGACATCTGAAGCCCATCTGCAAGATATTAGGCACAACAAGGTTGCGAGTTTAATGCAAAGACCTTTCCTATTTAGCTGTCTGTTAAGAGTCTACAAACTATGACGTTTTTACCTACTGTTTTTCCATTGACTAGAGCGTGACCTGCAGAAATAGCTGATCTATAACAATTAAGCGTTCTATAACTTAGACCCCTTTCAAACTGTTCTACGAGGAAGTTTACTATGTGTACGATAGGAGCCTCCACGGAATGCAGGTTCCTCTCCAGGTACCAATGTACCCATTTTCTCCAAATGTTGTTATACCTATAGTGCTGCCAGGGGCCCATGACTCTCCGAAGAGAGTTGCAGCTGTTGACGAAAGTCCAGACACTTCCTTGGATTTCCAGACACTTTCCAGGCAAGAAGGTTCAAACTCCCTGTCTGTACTAGGGGGTGATCACTTCCATCTATGTCTCTTAGGAGCTCCCTCTCGGCTGGATTTAAAAAGGGAAAGTTGTAAGCTAATTCCAGCGTCATAGGGAACCATGGCTGAGATGGCCAAAAGGGAGTTATTAGTACTAGAGAGCATTGTTCCTGTCTCACCTTCTGTAGGATGTATGTCATTACAACGTATGCTTTCACTCCGCATGCCATTACGACGCAACTTTTACAACGCAAGTTGTTACAACGACTTGCGTTGGGGGGCGCTGGATAGTCGAATAGTTTAATTTACTATTCCAACTCCAGTCCCCGTGGATAGTAGGGAAGGTGTTGGATAGTAATTAAACTATTCCCTATCCTAGAGCGCCCTCCAGCGCAAGTCGTTGTAATGACTTGCGTTGTAATAGTTGCGTCGTAATGGTAGTGCGGAGTAAAAGTTGCGTTGTAAAGGATGTTTCCCCCTTCGGTAGGACTCTCTGAATCATAACGAAAGGTGTAAATGAGTATGCTGGGATTTCTTTCCAGCATTGGAGAAAAGCGTTTACTGCGAGAGCACCCTGGTCTGGCATCCAGCTGAAGTACTTCTCTAACTGGAAGGTTAGTCTTCTCGCGAACAGGTCTACTTCTAAGGGGCCCCATATTTGATTGAGAGTTCTGAAGGCGTTTTCGTTGAGTTTCCAAATGCTGTGATCTAAAAGGAATCTCGAGTTCCAATCTGCAGACACGTTTATCTTCCCTGGGAGTTATTCTGCTTTTAGAGCAATCTTGTGCTCTAGGCAAAACATCCAGAGTTTCTTGGCTACGTTCAATAGATCTGCTGATTCTGTCCCCCCTAGACGATTTATATAGGCCACAACTGACATATTGTCCATCTTCAGAATGACTGACCTTCCTTTAAGGGAATGTTTGAAGCTCATCAATGCATATAAACCAGCAGTCATTTCTAGGTAGTTTACGTGATGAGAATTCTCTGCTTGTGACCACACGCCACCTGTGTTCTGATCGAGAAGACAAATTCCCCAACCATAGTTTATAAGAGTGAGGGGTAAAAAGGTCCCAATCCCTTACTAGCCAGAAAATGAGCGTAGATTCTTCTCTTTCTGGTTCTTGCCCTTGACAGGGGGAGAAACCCCTAACCCCCTAAAGTGAGCAAGGTTCAACAGGTTTGTCTGGGCAAGATTTGTGTCATCTGAATTTATCTGGAAGAAATTCCAATTATGCACTGGTTTGTCATAAGGTGTTTGTAGATTTATTTGCACTCTATTCATAAGAGTGGGTGAAAAGAAAAGACAACCAACACGTGTTTGGCCCCCTTACATGGCCATCCAGCCTGGGGCTTCCTCAGGGCGGGTAAATACTTATAGGTATCGATCAACGTCGTAGGGAAAGAAAGGTACTAGGGATACTCAAATCATGGGCATAATGCCGGGTCGGGATGTGGTAATCAGCTAACGTCGGTTCCCCAACCATAAAGGCTTGCATCTGATTCCAGGATGAATTCTGGAGTTGACCCAAATATGGCTTTGCCATTCCAGGCATCTAAATTCTCTAACCACAAAGTCAGTTCTAATTTGGTATCCTGATCTAGGCTCATCCGATCTCTGTACCAAAGGCCAGACCTTAGAGCTCTCGCTTTTACCCTATGAAGAGCTCAATAATTCAGAGAACCGGGGAAGATGGCTTGAATAGAAGAGGAAACGAGGCACAGAAGCCTGGCTAGTTCCCTTAGTGTTAGGCTTTCTTGTTTTAAAACAAACTTCATTTCCTTTCGAATTTTGGTTATTTTCTTTGAGGGTGGTAATAGGAGGCATTTTGTGGTGTCTACGGTAAACCCCAAGAACTCCTGGGATCTGGAGTGAGTTAGTATTGATTTTTCTTTGTTTATAATGAATCTTAAGATTTCTATCAGATCCATAACTACCTTCAGGTCTTGAATTATTTGTGTGTGCTGTTGGGACATGATGAGGATGTTGTCCAGGTATATAATTAGTCGAATCCCTCTTTCTCTTAGGAATGAGGCGATAGTCCTCATAACCTTGGTGAAGCACCAAGGGGCAGATAATGGCCCAAAAGGTTGGGCTTGAAATTGGAACAGATAGTTGTTCCAAATAAACTAAAGAAAGGGTTGATGTTCTTTGGCCATCAGGATGGTAAAGTATGCATCCTTTAAATCTAGTTTGACTAACAAGTCTCCTTCCAATAACAAATCCCTCAGGAGGTGGATGCCCTCCATCTTGAAGTGCCTGTAAACTAGAAACTTGTTTAGTTCCCTGAGGTTTATGATGGGTCTCCACCCCTTGTCTCTATTGACACCAAGATAATTTGTGCTGTTAAGGACACCTGATGCGTTTGAAGTGCGAGGACCTCGTGAAGAGTTGAGGTGCTGAGACCTCCCTTATTGTTTGAGGTGCTAGGACCTCCCATTGTGCTCAGGGGGTTTAGAAATTTGATATTTTTCGTCTTCTTTAGTCTTTTCCCCCTAATTTCAGTGAGATCATCAATGACCTGCATGTTTGGACTTTTAGTAGCGTCAACCTCCTCTGTAGGGAGGGATCTTTTGGATGACATTACTTGCTTTAGAGTCTCCAACATACAGGTTCTCATCTCTCTGTGAATAATATTCTTGAAAGCCTCGTTATTCATATTAGGGATGGGGGCTCTGCATCATCAGAGTCAATCTCAGACATTTTTTGTGTTAATATATAATAAAAATGGCTCAGTTAGCAACATTTCTCAAAGTTGGTAAATAAATAAATGTAATTTGCTTTAAAAATTAAGTAAAAGGCCAATTCAGATTTTTGTTATATATTTAAAAGTAATAAGGGCAGTCAGACCTTTAGTTCATGTTACGCTCAGCTCTTAAATCGTTGTAGTTGAATCCTTAAATCATGTTAGGTTCTTAGTGTCATTAATAGACATAAATCAATAGAGTTGACTTTGTAATATGTTTGTTAAAGTTGAAAATTATTTTCAATAAAAGATTAGTTAGGGCAGACCCAGTACTGCTGTGTATGGCAGCAGCTGATCGATGAAGCAGAGCAACTGTCACTGTAGTTGCTCGTGCAATCAACTGCTGCCGGTAACTATGGATGCGAGGTCTTCGCCTCGTAAGGGAGCTATTGACTACTTGTTAGAGGAATGAGCCTTGGCAACGGGACGACGTTGCATCCTCATTGCCAAGGTATTTTTCTCTAAGAGGCTTCTTCTACTCCCAAATGGGAGAGGGAGCCCGATTCCTGTGTCGTGCTAGATGTCCTGTTGGATATGAGGGGAGAGAGCCACCCACACTCGGCAGGGCTCTCTCCCCAGTAGAACTTCCAAAATTGGCTGAAACTGTTGTGAGCGATACACGGAGGAGAAGGAGGAGAAGGAGGAGAAGGAGGATGCGCCCGCTCACTGCAAGAATAACGAATAATGCTTAAGAGGAAGCAAGAGCAGAAACAAATCTCCAATAAGGAGAGGGGGGTATCAGGTCGGCTAAAGGAAACTGATCTCAGTAAATTAGAGATCAGTAGAGATTAAAGTAAAAGGAGAGGGAAGTAGTCCCTAAAAAGGCCATTTGGTGATATTAGTGATTAATATTAGCAAATTAATTAAATTTAGTAAGGTTAGTAAAAAATAGAGAGTAATAGAAAATTGAACTTATTTGCTTGGAGCCGCATTTAAAAGAGGAAGACTGTTCTGTGATCATGGTTATTGTATAGACTGAAGATTCTGTTCTAGAACGTTTTCACTTTGTCATGTAATGCTTTCAAGTGGCTGCTTGGAGTTACATTAAAAGAAATATGCATAATGGAAGCCTCCGGTCTTGTAATGAAAATTGGGTATGGGACCAAAAGGCTGGTATATCAATAGTAGACAGCTCAGGTTTTTTGCTTTTGGGCAAGAGAACTGGAGGTCTCTGTGCATTGTCCACTGGAAAAGATTGCAGTTTTTCAATGCATATCAAAACACTGTTGACGCAGAACGGCAATTTGAGAGAGTGTGGAACCTGGTGGTCTCCTGCATCTAGGCCATCCCCAACAGTTGTTTCAGGTTGCACAGCATTCACTGCAGAAGTCTCAAAAGACAACGAGAGAGAGGTTCATATTCACTTTTGTTTCCCAAACTTGACAAATTGATTCTGATGATGAATGAAGGTGCCAAACACAGACAGTGACCAACTTTGATTATGTTGCTGACTGTCAAGAGGCTTCTAGTTCAAGTCAACAAGACAACAAGTCAATTTTCTGTCCATGTATTTTGAGCCACAGGTGACTAAAGATCATACCAACAAAAGCACTTAGATGTGATCAACAAGGGTACTCGATTCTTTTGACTTCATGAGTGGGAGTGGGAATTCATTTTCTACCCCAACAACAATCCTTCATATTTCTAAGGGATTGTCCCTACTCACGCTGGCCCTATCTTTTCATTTACATAAAACTGACCTTCAAATGAAAAGTCACTGTGTTATCCACAAATACCTTCCAGTTCAACAGGTGTATTTAAGACATAGCGTTTTTCAAAAAAATCAAAAAGATTTCAATCTTTAAAACAGCCTCAGGGCTGAGGCTGTTTTAAAGATTGAAATAATAAAGAATTTAATGATTGAAGATTTTGGAAGTTCTCTGAATTTTGCGTCTTGGTGCACTGTCCCTTTTTGAAAACGCTTGGTATCTGTTGAACAATGGAGCATATGTGTGGCAAGCTCTGGACGCGTTTTGCACATAACAAGGACTGATTTGATAACAGTGAAATTGAGCTGCCTAACCAGGGTCAGCCGCACGGTTTGTTTTTTGAGGACGTATTTAAGACATAACATTGTGAATACATTTATGAAGGTCAGTTTTATAACAAATGAAAAGATAGGGCGAGCTTGAGTAGGGACAATACCTTAGAAATATGAAGGATTGTTGTTGGGGTAGAAAAAAATTCCCACTCCCACTCATGAAGTCAAACAAATCGAGTGCCCTTGATGATCAGGTCTAATTGCTTTTGTTGGTTGCTTTGAGTGGAGGGCGACCTGATCTATTTTCCCTCTATAGCTCCCTTGTGTGTGTAAGACTAAAGATCATAGCCAGGAACAGAGTTGTGTCCTACTGCATCCGTCTATGATCAGAGAGAAGGCCAGAAAGTGTGTCTGTCACTAAAGATGCTGGAAGGTGCAGGCGAGGAAAGGACAGTAATAACTTCTTAGAACTCTTTGATCTGGTGAAGTACGATTGAGAGGACCGGCATTCATGTGTTCTCAGCAAAGTGTTGCCTGGATGCACAGATGCAAGGAGAGGAGCTTCATACAGGTGAATGGGGCAAGAGATATTAAAGAGGAGACAGGATGCAGTATGAAGCAGTCAAGCAGTTATACAGGAGATAAAGGAACAAAACATTTTGAATCAAAAGTTGGTGGTTTATTTAACCTTGGGGCCGATCATGTGTTTTTAACCACATGCATGCATTATGTTGTTTAGCAATAATACTGCATCCATTAAATAAACCTAATTTCTACATCACAAGACAAATATCAATAATAATAGAAAAATACAATAATTGATAGGGTTAGGTAGATGATGCAGAAGTAAAATAGTAGTATAGTCGTTTTGACACACACCATTGTACTGGGTTCCTCTTTATCCCTAATATTTGTATTCATTTATTTATAAAGTTTTATATGGCGCGAACTTGAGGATATCAGAGCGCTTTACAATTTGAGGCAAAGGTAACAAATCAGAACATAGCCAAATAAACAAAGGTAGTATTTGTTAATTTGTTTGTTTGATTTGACATTCATTATTGAAGATGGCATTAAGTATAGATCAGTATTGACATGCTATATGTTATCTACTTCCCTGTTATACTGTTGTCTCAAGGTTGCATTTGTATATTATGTTTTATACATTTTAATCTTTGTGTATATGTTTTATGAAAAAATTTCTGAATAATGATTTATTTCAACTTGCAATGACTTTGCAAATGGATGCCTATTAATGTTTAATTGTGGCATTTGGTGATTCTCATTCATTCCTTTCTTATTTAATATTCCATATTTGGTTGTGATTCTGAGACCCTTTTCAGCTGAAGGTGGGGCAATAGTAGAGTAAAGAGGGACCCGGATTTACAGTTAAGTTCTTGTAGTTGTTCGGTTATGATCCGTGTGTTTTTAAACATAGTGGGACTTATCAAGAGCACAGTGGTGGGAGAAAATAGGGCCAGTGAACTGATCTCTTTCTTTTGGATGTAAAAATGGGCAATAACACTAATCGAACCAGGCTGTCCAAATTTGGTCTTCAGATCGGATTTGAATTTGTCACTGTTTTCTCTGGTGAACGTAGCCACATGTTCTGCTTCTGTGTGCCTTGAAGATGATCCTCCTCTTTCTGATTCAGATGTTTGATGCCCACAATCATAGTTTCTGTGCACATGTTCTAACATGAAGAGGGGGCGATGCCCACACTAGAATCAAGGGGTGGAAGGGAGCTGCATCCACACAACTCTGCAGTGTGAGTCAAGGTAGAACAGCGATGAGCACTGAGGGTAGACCCAAGCTGGATGATTGACACACCCTTTTAAGGGCTCGCTGGATTACAACGTCAATATCGATTACTGCCTCAATGTCGCTGTCCAGAGAAATTAAGGGGAGGGTGAAAAGGGAGGAAGATTCCATGATTTTAAAATGTGGTAGAACAAACCTTACACAACTGTAAATGATGTCACTGGGGAACCAACTTATTTATATTCTATAGTATGCCATTTACCAGCTTGCAAAGGAGTTACGAAATATGAAACAAGAGAAGGCTGGGTAGTCACAATGGTGCCACTCGTGCAAGCACTGCCACAACCTTCACATGAGTGGAGATGGACTGAAGCTTTATCCAAGATTGCCACCCAGAGCTACAACATGCCTCAGAAAGGCTCTTAAGAACTTTGTCCTGGCCACGGATCATGTGCTCAGGAGTCTGTGAACCTTGCTGCAAGCATCACCAAGCATTCCAGATGCAGCAAAGTTAGGCAAAAGTGCAGAAAGCATGAGAATTACCATAGTGAATCACAGACACTTTGTTAATAAGAACATTGCTATGATGCAAAATGGTGTAATCTGTCCTGCTTTGTCTATTCAGTGAAGCTGGGCACATGAAGAAGGGACAATCTATGAGGCAAAAGAAAGGAGATCTCTGCCTCAATAAAGGCATATGCCCACATAAACATAGAGTGCAGAGTACTGAAGGATCACATGGAAAGGAAAAAAGAGATGGACTGTAAAATTATAAGAACTAACCATTACAATTAAGAGGAAAGGTGAATGCCATCTGGAAATATAAGGGAAATAAGAGATAAATGGCACAAGGACACTTAGGGGTCCATTAGGGTATCGGGCGGATTGCCTCCGCCAGGGTGGCAATCCGCCCGACAACCACTCTCGTTTTCCCCTCCGCCAGATTAGGATGGCGGAGGGGACAGCGGCGGACGGAAAGACCGTCTGTCGCTTTACCGCTGCGGTCGCCTTGCGACCGCGGCGGTGATAGATTAATATGGTGGCGGTGTCCAATGGATACCGCCAGCCATATTACGATGGCAAAATGTGTGGGCCTTTCCGTGGCGGCATTGCAGGCAGAGATTGTTTCGGGGGCCCCCTGCAGGGCCCCCAGGTTGCCGCCACTGTCGGGGGGCAGATGGGGGGTACCTATGGTACCCCCCACATTTACATATGCAAAGCGGCAGGCACCGCGCAGTGCCTGCCGCTTTGCATGTGTGAATGCGTCAACTTATGTTTTACATTGTGGCGGGCGGTGCAGAGAGCACCGCCCGCCACAATGTAAAACATATAGGATGTGCCCGCCACTGTGGCAGGCACATCCTAATACCCCCAACGGGACCCCTGCCCTTATGGCGGGCGGACCCGATCTACGTTAGGATGGCGGGCGGACAAAGTCCGCCCGCCATCCTAATGGACCCCTAGATGTGAACATATCTGGTAGTAGAGCAACAAGAAGAGCTTTATGTTTGTGTGATATGTTTCTAATGTCCTTTTCTCTATGACAATGTTTGTAAATGTTCCGACATGCCAGTTGAGTCGTTTTTATTAAAGCCGATCAACCACAAGTACATTGTAAAATAAACATATAATTGTCAAAACACTGGCAAAACAAATATAAACTTTACATACTTATAATTTTAAGTGCAAAAATATCAATTACCAAGAATATTGTGTTCCAAAATATTGATATTACAGCTGTAAGCATAAGCATTGAATTTTAATTAACTTCAATGTAATTTAAAGTAATAGTTATTTTTTTGTTAATATACTCAAAAAAGTAACCTTAAAATAACATATACCCATGAAGTTTTTCACATTGAAAAACTGTATTCCTTAAACTGTATATGACTTTAAAATAATTGTCTTAACTAATATAAAGAAATAGTATTAAATTATACATTCAAATAGATTTACTGTACACATGAAAATACTTTTAATTAAAAATATATCATTAATTGTTATTAAATCATATAACACTTTATAAACAAGAATGCCTTTTAATAAATGTAAAACAATAAACAAGTTATACTTATTAAACTATTACAAACCATTTTTCATAATATGAACACAATGTATTATGTTTAAAATAGTAAAACAATAGAAAATGAAGAATTATTACCAAACAATAGAAAAATAAAAAAGAAATACAATACATTAAAAATTAAATACTTTTAAATTAAATATGCTCTAAATATCTTTTGTTTTAATTCCAGTAAGGTAATAATCTAACAGCAATACAACATCATTAAATGAATTAAGTGATAAAAAACAATTCAAATACACTATTCTAATTACAATCATTCAAACCTTAGGAAAGATGCATGCATTTGGTTCAGATCGTGTACTCCCAATCTAATAAACATAGGGGAAAGTACCCCAAAAATTTTTTTACGGTCATTTGTACTATACTAACTTGAATCTAACAAACTTTGGACAAAGTGCATATTTTATAGAGTCAAAGTTTCTGTTTTAACTCCAATCTAATAAATATTGGGGGAGTGCACACATTGGGGGAGGGTGTGTCAGATTTACAATTCTATCTCCACTGTAACAAACACTGAAGAAAGTGCCTACATTGGGTAGTCAGATGTAATATTCCAACTCAGGTCAAAGATATATTTTGGACAGTAAGTAATTAATGTATTTATTTGCATGAATAATTAAAACCATTGCAATAATGTACATACAAAAATAATAAAAATGTGAAAGATAAACTGTGACTGTTACATTTCTGTTTATCAGCTGACATGGTATGAGAACAAAGTAGTTTCAGACAACAGTGTTACAAACTACTATCTGGAGTAATCTCTTGTTCGCAATCGGCTGAGGTTGGAGAGATTGTGAAAATTGTGTTGAAATGTGCAAAATAACAAGTTACATCTTATCTGTTCAAATTAAGCAAATAAAGTGTGTCCTGTTCTCATAGTATGATGGGATAAAGCATCTATAACACAAACTTACTAGATAAACTAGTCTCTTGGTCACAAACAGTTGAGGATGGAAGATTTGTGCAAATTGGGGACAGCTAAGATTTGTAAGTTACGTTTTGGCTGTTCATATTAAGCAATTAAAGTGCAAACTGAGTCATTACAGGAGTGTTTACACTATTCTAATTACTATAATTCAAACCTTAGGGAATATGCATACATTTGAGGCAGAGCATATTCACTACCAATCTAACAAACATTGGGGAAATTACATAAATTATGAAGGTCATATTTACTATTTTATCTGCAATATAACAAACGTTGGGCAAAGTGCATATTTTAAGGGTCTGGAGTTCCTATTTTAACTCCAATCCAACAAATATTGGGGGAAGTGCACACATTGGGGGAGGATGGGTCAGATTTACTATTCTATCTCCACTGTAACAAACACTGGGGAAATGGCCTACATTGGGTAGTTAGATTTAATATTCCAACTCAGGTCAAAGATATATTGTGGAGAGTGCATATGCTGGATGGGTCAAATTTACTGTTTTAACTTCAATCTAACCAGTTGGGGAAAGTGTATACTTTGAGAAGAAGGAAGTCACAATTGGTATTCTAACTTGGATCTAACAAAAATTGGGAAAGTGATGGGGGCAGATTTACTGTTCTAATTTCAGTCTAAACCCTGGACAAAGTGCCTACATTAGGGAGTCAGATGTATTATTCTAACTGGAGTCTAACATATACAGTGGACAGTACATACATTGGGGGTCAGATGCACTACTCTAACTCCAGAGAGTATTTAGGGGAAGTGTGTACAATAGGGGTGTTTTGTCAAATGTACTAATCTAACTCCAATCCTACAAACATTGAGAAAATTGCATACATTGTGGGGGAGGTCAGATTTACTAGTTTAATTCTGATTTAGCAAAGCTTAGCAAAAGTGCATGTGTGTGGTTGGAGGATCAGATTACTATTCTAATTCCAATGTAACAAACTTCGTGAAAAAGAGTACATGGGGTGGGCGTCAAATTTACTATTCTAACTCCAGTCGAACAAGCATTGGGGGAAGTGCATGCATTGGGAGCAGGGTGGGGGTCAGGTTTACTATTGTAACTCCAGTTCAACAACCATTGAGGAACTAACATACATTGGGGTTACTCTAATTGCAGTATTACTAGAATTAGGGAAAGTTCATTTTTGGGGTTCAGATTTATTATTCTGAAACCAATCTAACAAACATTGTAGCAAGTGCATTACATTAGAGGGCCCAGATGAAATACAACCAAATAGCATAAACACATGTTTTAAGTTATTTAAACATGTATCTACCAACATTTACGAGAATACCTTTCAAATGAAAGTCATAAAATGTTTAAAAATTATTAAAATACAATTAGAACTTTTAAAAATAGATCCATTTTTTTTTAACGAATGAGCTACTCCATTTAAATATAAAATCGTCACAGTATCACATAAAACACAGTCCTAAAAATAAGCAAAACATTATAATGAAAAATTACTTTCAAGTCAAAATATTAGTTTACAGTTTTGAAATTTGACATTTAAAAGTGTTTAATTAATTATAATTTAAACTTTACTTTTAGAAAACACAACCCACCCATTCCCCCAATATACACCAAAACCCATATTAACAACTTCATAAATACATTTTTTGACAATAATATAATTAGATACTTTAATTACCTAAAAATACATTTAAAAAACAAAATAAACACAATGTGTACCTAAATAAATTAATACAAATTATTGTTTATTTTAATTTAAAGACTACCCACTCATTCCACCAATAAACCTAAACTGCCCTAAATTACAATAAATAATTGTAAAATTCAAAAGTATGTCAGCAAAGCACAATGTCAAATGTTACAAATTTTAAAATATAAACAACTATAATTGACATACACTTTAAAATAATACCACCCACCCAAACCCCAAAACCACACAACTATTCAGGCTATGAAATATGTTATATAAAACAAACCATATTCCTCGAATTCTCACATAAAAATACAATCTAAACAATGTTTTTTAAAATCTCAAGTTAATGAAAAATTACTTTCAAAACCAAAAAGAAATAGTTTACAATTTAAAAATGTTCCATATGTAAATGTTTAATTATCTATAATTTAATAATGACTTTTAAAAATACACATCAATCTTTCCCATACTGTTTATTGCAAATATTCATATAACCTCACATTTTAATAAATAATTAAAAACCACATTTAATAAACAATTAACATAATTTATAGATAAATCAATACAAGTCACTGTATATTTTCATTAAGTTTTACCCACTATTTCCACCAACAACACTTTCTGTCCCCCAAAATAAAAGGAAATCAATATGAAATTTTAACACATGCAAAAAACAATGTCCAACATTAAAAATGAAAACTATTAAGCAATTAAAAATAATTCATATACACTTTCAAAAAACACTACCATCCCAAACCTAGACATCACACACAACCAATAGAAAATTAATAACATTTTTGTCTTAAACAAAAAAAACTAAACATAGTTTCATATTTTAAAATTAATTAACCAAATACAAATTACTTTAAAAAAAACAAATGCCTAATTGATACATTAACCAGTTATTATCAAGTTACAAATATATTATTTAACACAATTCACCCAATCCATTGTGAACCCCACAACTCAAAATGTATTTGTATTACATAATTGTTACTAAACATGTAAGCAATTACAAACTAATGAAACATTAACATGTTCAACAATTTAAATTAATTGACATATAACTTTAAAAAAACACTACCGTCACAATCCATATATTAAGCTAACAACCCAAAAACAATTACACATTACTGACATATTTTTAAAATAATTACAAATACATTTTACAAAAATATAAATAATGAACTTAACATATATTACATTACAACATAATAAAAACAATATAGTGAAGAATATTTAAGCTTCAATATTCTTGCAAACCAGTAAAAAACAATATTATTACTATCAATATTATTGCCCACAATATTTTGGCAGTCACAATATTTTGATCATGATGTTATAGTCGGATGATATTTTTAGATGGTGTTTAGATGGAATACCCTGTTGCACTAGGTACTATTGCAGTGTCATGAAACCAGTGTAGCTGAATGCTGTACAAAGGACAAGTGGCATTGTGGTTGACTCCAGGCACAATGCAAATGTCAAGGTTGTTTTCTCCTGGGTAGACAAACAAAATGGCCCCTTCAGATATACAGTCTTTGTTTGGTGGTATTCCAGTAACATTTATCTTTTGTCATGATGATCTGCAGTAACAATTGAATTAGAGAAAAATGTGAACAGCAAAGAACAATAGATATTGTCCAAGGAGTTCAAATGGAAAGGAAAAAAGAAAACCTAAACTGTGCTCACAAAAAAACCCTATTTCCTTAAGAACAGGCAGCAAGCTAGGTGATGCTGAGCAAAATGTGCAGTCATTGATAACGCCATAGTGCACAAGTTTATAAAATATTCAAATCTGAATTTCAAAAGTGAGAATCATTGGTTCTACGCTTGTGATATCAGGCAGCCTACCACAATACTGGAAGCGGCCAAAAATCTCTGGGTTATCTTTTTCACAGAAGAGGCATTTTTCTTGTTCACTGGCATAGCTCTCTTACCCACAGAGAAACCCCTAGGAAAACGTTTCTCTGCAAGAAAGATTCTAAGGGATCTCTCCGGAAACCTTGGTGCCATGTTTTGCTGGAAATAGAGGCAAAACAGCCTTTTTTGAAGAGTAATATTTGATTTCGGTCCTGTGAAGAGTTTAAATTGTAAAAGAAATAAACAATAATAATAATAAAAATAAGTGCAGAGCCCATCGTTTTTATTAGGATCCCTCTGACAAATGCCAGATTTGCCAAATATCAATGATGCCAACTTCTGATTTCATTTCATGGCTTTTTCACCCACCGTCCTACACTTTCTGTCTCTTTATCCAACTCATTCTTGCCGCTGTCTTTTTCATCCCTGTTTTCTCCTTTGTAACAGTGTTTCTACCTGTCTCCTCCTTCACCCCTTTTCTGTGTAGGTCCCTTCTACTCTGGGCCAAAATCTTAAAAATAAGTCTTAGTTCCCATAAAAGAAGTATTGTGCCAACCACCTGCAACCATCAGCTGGAATTCATGGCCCCATGGGTACAGAACATCATTTAAAATGCTACAGTTCAGCACACTTGGACCCACAACTCAGAATAGATATGTGCCCTTCTTTCATTCGCATCTGGCCCTACTCTGTAAATATAATAGATTGCTTTCAGTAGTTGCCCCTTTTGGCTGCAGGGAGGTGGGAAGGACTAGCAGGCTCATCATATTGTAATGTAATGTAAAAAATATTTGTAAAGCGCAACTAACACCTGGCGGTTTCTTGGCGTTCGAGCATGGGGTGACAGACAGTCCGTAGGGCGAAGAGCGTTAATTGTAAGCATTACAAAACAAATAAGTTTTAAGAAGGGACCTGAAACGGGTGTAGGGGGAAGCAAGTCTTATGCCTAAAGGGAGCGTATTCCAAAAGGAAGGAGCAAGGAATGAGAATCTCAGTCCTCCCTGTTTCCCTATTCCCCTACTCTTTCGTTTTTCAGGGAGTTCCTCCTCGAACCACATCATATGGTCCAAAGGGATTTTTTTCTCCTCTGCATAAAGTTCTCTAGGCAGACCAAAAAAGGTCTTGCAGCATTGTCCTTTTGAATAGAGTTGGTTCCAGCGACAACTCCTCCGCAATGGTGGAGGAGTGTTGCCCCACTGGCTCAGAGACAGCAGCTGTAAAATAAGATTATATTTTATTATCATATTATTTTTCAGCAACTGTCTCAGCTGGTGTGTGTAGGAAGGGGCTGGGGCAGGCCATGGGAGTAGGAGGAATGGTGTACATGTGCACTTCTAAGTGTTCGTGTCTGTTTGGCCGGCCGTCTTAGGCCAGGCAAACAGACATGCATAGTTAGGTTTTCACAGCCCGGCTTATTGCACAGCCAGGTTAGAGAAACAGCACAGACTCTTTGTGCCTGAGCGAGCGTTAACTCAGCCCGTTCAGGCCAATCTCTGTGCTGCTTTCATAGAATGAGAGCAGTGCAGTGATTGCACAGGGAGTATCTGATGTTTTCCAGTGTCTGCTGGGAACAGAAAGAAGAGGAACTCCGAGGCGCTTCAGACATGGTTTTTTTTTATTACTGACTCGGTGCCCCTCCCCAGTGCTTCCCCTCTTGCTCTCCCCTCCCGCACCCCGTCCACCCGCCTCACCACTTTTAATTTGTGTTGACTGCTACTGGTTGGTTCGTCTTCCAGCCCAGCGCAGGAAGTCAAAGGAAGATGTCTGGCAGTTTATTTATGCCCAAAGTCAGAGGTGCAATTTCTTCTGATGCCCAGGAACTTGGAATCAAATGGAGATTGAGCTCATGAGGAGTGACAAGGTGGTACAAGTCAGCCTAAACCAGAGCCCTCCAAGTTAAGGAGAGAGACATTTTCTGAGGGTGTCACCCATTATCTTTCCTGCTCTTGAATCTAAGCATAAAAAGTAAGAAGTGGGGGCTTTTTAGATGGTATATACCTTGATGTTTATAGGCTCACTGCTACTCTTTGCCAGAACAAAGGCAATCCCTGATCAGGAGCCTGGCCGAATGTAACACTCTTCCCAAAGAGATCGACTTGTTTCTGCCCAAGAATGAGACATCCCAAACTTCAAAAGTGAGTTTGAGCCAAAGCATAAGAAGATTTTTACCCGGCCTTTGTGGACTAATATTTAATACCCCTGCCCTTTTCAGTTAAGAAAAACTGATGAAATATGGAATCAATTTGATACAGCCCTCCTGTCTCCCCAACCAAACAATCTACTGTATATTAAAACTGACATACCATACTGATCATACAAAATCACAAATATAATCAGAATTGGTCCGTGATGGAAACATTTGGAAAGTCATACTGGTCGATTTAATGCAACACAACTGCTAGTTAGCATTATAAGTGATAATAAAATGATAGAAAGCTTTATAACAAATACATTAAGGCCTGACCGCCATCATCTCAAACAGTAGTAAGGGGCTGATTATGGTGGTGAGCACCCTATCGGAAATCGGGACCACACGACAGGCTGTCGACGGTTCCTTAAGAGGCATTATGATAAGACCGCCACCACGGCGGTCTCAATGCCTATCTTTTGTATTGGGGAGGGTGCTGCAGCACAAGCCGCAATACAAAAAGGGGTCACATTACATATCCCTGCACTACGTGGCAGGCACAATGCGGTGCCTGCCACCTGGTGCAGGGACATGAGTGCCCACTTCGGAGGGCCAGCGGGCAAGAGTGGCCCCCTACAGGCCCCCAAAGTCCCTTTCCGCCAGCATGTCATGGCAGGGTAACTGCTATGAAAAGGCTGGCGGAAAGGGACATTGCAATCCCTACAGCAGTGCCTGGCAACCACCGCCACAATGGTAGGGAATACAACCCCCTCTGCTGCACCGGCAGGCTCAAGGACCCTATAAGATGCGTGCCGGTCAGTCTTTCCAACTGCCACCCCTCTGCCCACCATCCTAATGTGGTGGGCAGTAAAATGGTTCAGATGACGGTGAGACCGCCACCGTCAGTGGCGGTCTCATGGCCATCATAATCAGCCCCTAAGTTTCTTTTTCTTAGGTGTTCACTGCACACAGTTTCTGCGGGCATTAGTAACTGCGCCATTAGAAGAGCCAGGTCTCTCTGGTGACTTTCAGTTAGACTAACAGGTTCTGATTAATTGGTCCCCTGTAGTAGAGAACAGAGAATGGTAGTTTCTACCTCTAATCAGGATCACTTGGCTAAGCAGAGGTCCTTATTTGTAAATCTTTGCCCACATTTGCATCTTGTGAAGACAACCTATGGTAAATGAGAACTTTCTAAGGGTTCTTTAAATAATTTTCTTCAGGAGCCATAGAGCAGTCCATCATTCCTGTATAAAAGTAAAGATTATATTACAAGTCAGGCAGAGCAGTATCCTTGAGTGGGTTATCACCGTGCCTGATTACAAATTTTACCATGTGCTGAAATGCATACAGTCAAACCATAGGGGTTTAATTTTGTTTCTGCTGGACAAAGGAAAGACCATGCAGCGATTTGAGCATGAAATAGTGGAAAACATGCAGAAATGGACACAGTAAATCCAAGTACTGCATGTTTTCCCTGATTCCAGGACCTGAAACTCATAGAAACTGGTAATTGGGATTTAGATACAATGGGAAGCAAATTCTCCCTCCCTGGAATCTCCACCTCCAGTTCCAGGCCTACTTGTGATGAGGCCCTTAGGAGGCTCAGGAATAGCCACTGGATGACTGAGAATATTAGCCTCAGATAATGTACTTTGCATTTTTTCCAAACCTCGCCGTGTCAGTCATCCAAGGGAATCGTGCACATTTTCTGTGGCACTGATTGATGCCTACAAAAACTTGGGAAGACATATTTCTGTAAAGAATGTGGTGGTTAGGCAACGCTGCGATGACATCCTCAATCAATTAATCAATCAATGCTATTTGTACAGCGCTCAGCTGTTTCAGAAGAAGCGTCATGGAGCTCGAAGCGAAGACTAAGAACAAGACCAAATGGTCAAATCTAGTTTTGACCAAAGAGACGTTTTTTGTAACCTTTCCTGAAGGACTGTTCAGACTCGGCCATGCAGAGTTTGACAGGGAGGCTGTTTCAAAGTTTCACAGTTAATACTGAGAAAGATCTACCGCCCTAATGGACTTTGGAAAACCTAGGAATGTGCATAAGTTGCACGTTGTTCGATCTCAGCGATCTCCCCTGTTGGTACCGGCTGAATCTACTTCTAAGGTAGAAAGGATCCTTGCCAGTGAGGGCTCTGAGATGAGAGCCTTAAACTTGATCCTTTTTGCCACAGGAAGTTAGTGAAGTTACCTCAGATGCGGCGAGATATGATGGCTTAAAGGAACCCTATGGATTAGCCTAGCGGTTGCATTCTGTATGGTCTGGAGCCTGTGGATCAGATAAGCAGGTAGACCCAAATAAAGGTTGTTCGTGTAATCCAAACATGATGTCACAAGAACATGGATTACTGTTTTTTGGGTCTCAGCCTGAAGCAGGTGTATCAGCTTCCTGGCTGATTAGAGCTTCAAGAAGCAGACTGAAGAGAATTGACTGATCTTTGAGGCAAAGGAGAGATCAGAATCAAACAGGACCCTCAAATGTCTGAACAATGAGGCTGGTGTCGGAGGTTGATTCAATTTGGCCCACCACCAGGGCCTAGCAGGGGTGGGGACTTCTGGTTGAAGAAAATAACCTCATTTTATCTGTATTTAGTTTTTAAAAAGCTCAAATCTTTCCATTTGACAATGCCTTTTAGGCAGTCTTTAAATTAGAGGAAGTTGGCTTCTGACTGTTCTCGTAATGTGAACCGCAGTTGTGTGTCGCCTGCACAGGAGACAACCTTCACTCCCTAGGATTCAACTAAAGTGGTCAAGGTGGCTAGCTAGAGGTTAAAGAGCAGTAGGCTAGGTGCGGAGCCCTGAGGCACCCCACAGACCAGGGGTTTGGTAGAGGAGGAGAAATGGTCGAGAAAATCCCACTGGGAGCGCTCTTCCAGGAAATAACGAATCCAGGACAGGACTGTGCCCTGAAAGCCAAACAAGCTTAAACTATTCAACAAGGTGGAATGTGCCACTGTATCAAACACTGCTGACAGGTCTAGCAGAATCACCATGGCAGAGGAACCCCTGTCCACAGTTTCTCTAACAGGCTCCGACACTTCCAGTAAGGCGGCCTCTGTGCTGTATCCAGCACAGAAGCCAG
Source organism: Lissotriton helveticus (assembly GCF_964261635.1). Taxonomy (NCBI): domain Eukaryota; kingdom Metazoa; phylum Chordata; class Amphibia; order Caudata; family Salamandridae; genus Lissotriton; species Lissotriton helveticus. The sequence goes on from NC_136070.1 coordinate 649,453,575, forward strand.
ATGAAGTATCAGGCAGCAGGCCGTTTGCTTCAAGTTGCAGATTTACCAACTTCTCCAGGCTCTTTGCAAGAGCTGGCAGTAGAGAGAAGGGCCTAAGCATGCTGAGCACGTTCAGGTCTGCATTTGATTTTTTAGGTGAGGCTGTAGGAATGTCTGTTTCTAGCTGGCGGGTAAGATGTCAGATTTCAAGGAGGCGTTCCAAATCATATTAAGATACAGATTTAACGAGCGTGCAGCAGGTCTATGAATTTGAGGGGGGAGTGCAAGGGTCCTCTGGGGAACCAGATTTATATTTTAGCAGTTCCTTAAGTGATTAGCCTTCTAGTATAATACAAAACTCTGGAAAAATGCGTAAGTGACTGGCAGGTGGTGCCAATGGGTCAATTGCGTTAGCAGTTCCTGGGAAGGTGGAGTGTAGTTTTGGATCTTTCCATCAAAAAGAATCTGACAGCCTATTGCAGAGATCATGCGAAGGGAGAATGGTGTTTTTTATAGCATATGGGGTAGTGAAGAACTTAACAATGCTAAACCTTCCCTAGAGGACTCGGTCGTAGTCGCAATCCGCACTGTAAAGTGGTCTCATAAAATTCGGCGTAAATTTACTGAAGTTTCTGAGAGCTGCCTTGTATGCCTGTTTGCCTCTGGGTCATAAGACTTGCCCCAGCTTCGCTCAAGCTTTTTGCATTGACTTTTCTCTGCTCTTAGAGCAGGAGCGAACCAAGGAGCCAAAGGATTGGCTTTTTTGCAGTGAGTGATTTCAAGGGTGCAATAGGATCCAATGCTGTGGAAATCCATTAGTTAAATAGGATCACGTCACTGTCTGGATTGCCTGTGAATGTAGAGAGAGTGGATTTAAAGACAGAGCCGGCTCTAGGGCAGTGCGACAGGTGACACCCACCCACCGGGCGCAGACTTGCAAGTATATTATCGTTTTAAAAGCACCTCGCCTCCAGCAATTTTCAGGCATCAACAAAAATGTCAAGATAACTCAGGTGATTAATGTTTTTCCTGAAGGGAGAGCGGAGTTTGGAAGTTTTGACTCATCATAAGATAGAGTAGTGGGTTAATATGCCTGCTGCAAAGAACGTGTACCATGCAGATCACAAAGTGCATATATAATGTAAATGGGATAGTGGGTTACTGCTGTTGTCAGAACGATCCTTTTGTTACTTGAGGTTTATAAATTAAAATCCTAATATGGAACAGTGAGCTATTAACTGTCATCAGAGAACTGCATGTAAACTGAAAGGTATAAATTAGAGCTATATGTTTTTTTGACCAGTCTTTCATTATCCTAATTTTTCCAAAAGGATTCATTTGGGTGGAAATCAATTCTTATAATTGAAGAGGACCCCTGATAATGGTGTCACATTTTAAACTCTTAATTTGGGCTTTTCCAGACCAAGGACTCTTAAACTATACTGCCTACCAGTATTGATGGCATGTAACTCCTCCATGTTGTAGTCCTCTGTCTTATGTAACATTTCCCATACACTGATTTACACACAGATGATAGATAGTCTCTGTGCAATGTGTATGCTAGGTAAAGTGCTCTGACATCTTACTCTGGTATGAGTGGCGCTATAAAACTAAATGAATCTAAGAGAGAGAGGTTATAGAGACTTGAGGGGTACTTTTAAATGGTGGTAGTGAGGGAATTCATGGCAGTGGTGGTCATTGGGAGGTGCCAACAAACATTGTTGCACAGTGGACAACCAGTGCTAAAGCCAGCCCTAACTAAAGAGATGGCACAAAGGACTCCTTCATGACATTCCACTAGTTTCTCTTCTTTGCCGGTGTTGACTTGCTTCCTAACTGGTTACGTGGACCATAAAAAGAAAGCAGAACAAGGAAGTGATCCTTCCACACTAAACAGGAAGGAGTGCTGGCCTTGGATGGGTGATTTTGGAAAAAATAAAGTCCAAGGTGTGGCCTGCCTTATGGGTGCAGGTGGCGACATGTTGAGTCAGGTTGAGGCATGCCAGGGTCTGGATCAGATGAGAGGCCTGGGGGCAGTTTGGGGCATCTACAAGCGTGTTAAAATCTCCCAAGGCTGTGAAGTTGGAATATTGTAAACATAATTGCGCAATGACATCACAAAGCTGTGGGAAGCAGATGTTGGGGCAGTCCAGAGTTTTATAAATTAGCCAGCCTGTGAATGAGAATGTGGGAGTTAGTTTGATGCAACACAAATGAGGCGCTTAATATAACTGATTTGGCTCAGTGTGGAGGATGAAATCTCCAAGGCAACCCTGAAAATAATGTCAATACCACCTCCTATTCCCCCCCCCCCGTTAGCACATATAATCCGATAGCCCGAGGGGGTGGCCAAGGTAAGGTCCGGGTTGGAGCCATCCTTGAGCCAGCTTTCTGTAAGAAACATGAAATCCCATGTGTTGTCAGATAGTAGGACCATTATATCAGAGCAATGTTTGGGAAGTGACCTGCAATTAATAAGGCAGACTTTCTGGGGTGTCCCATGTTCCCTTTGGTGTAATACCTCAGTACTCTCAGCACAGAGGTTGTGGAGTGAGGCGTGCGTGCATTACGCACGGTTCATGGATAAGAGTGCACATAGGGCACACAGAGCCGGGTATCGGGCAAGTGAACAGGACCTTGCTCTTTGTTTCCCTGTTCGACACTGACTCAATGCTACTAAATAGAATCGCCCTTTTTCAGTTGCTATCAGAAATAGAGGACTTGCGACTGGTAACAAGCAAAGACCTCGAGTTGGTCTATTTAGACCTGAGGAGTGACCCTCCAAACACTAGAGTCACATTCACATCAGGGGTAGTTTCAATGCTAGTACTAGCCAATGTAGATTCCTTTAGGAAAAGAGGAATAGATGTGCTCTCTTGTGTGAATCCTTGTCCTGTCCCCTCTTAATCCTCCGGGAAGATCCATCAGGTGCCAGATAGCGGGTCCCTTACTCCCATGGGCATTGTAAACTCTATAAATCCTAAAGACATTAAAATATCAGTAGGGAGAAACCTTGGAAATAGAGAAATTAACATTACATGTCCCCAAGTTCAAAGGCCCAGTAGTCCAATTTTGGAGGATGAGATGGCCCAGTGGAGCTGGGTGGCCGGTACCCTGAATGGCTCAAAACAATCTACAAAACTGCCCTTGTTGCGGAGGTAGCCAACGGGGAAGAATTCTATCCTGGAATCTAGTGGCGTAGGAAAAACTAATTGTAAGCTCAAATCGTTATTAGAATATGACCCTAAAATAATTTGCCTCCAGGAAACCTGAAATGGTGGGGATTTCCACTTTGAGAATTTCTATATATACTGTTGTGCAGCAAAATCTTCTGTAAAAGGGCATGCTAGTGGTGGTTTAGCTATTTTACTTAGCTGTACCATAAAATGGGATCCTGTGACTTACATTCAACCCTCAAAAAGTTGTATGGGAGTGAAGTTGAGGATGGGTGAAGATAAATCAGGGCAACCTGTTTTCCTTATTCTGGTAAACGTGTATATTCCCCCAGGGAGAGCAGCCAACTCACTGGTTGATTCAATCTGTACCTTTGTGCAAAGGATAAGCAGCACTGAAGAATGCTCGCGGATTATGATGGTGGGGTGATTTTAATGCTGAAATATCCAACAGTTCTGTCATGTCTTTTTCAAATCTCAAGCTGGAGGAAGTATGGGCCGATCATTTAAGATTAGATAAACGAGGCCTGTTACTTTTGCATAATTTAAGAATGTTCGAGCTAGTAATGTTAAATGGCAGATTCCCAGAGGGTTCCCCAGCCTCCTATACGTACCGGGCCCATATGGTCATTCATTAATTGATTACATATTGGTATCTTACCAACTTTTTGGTGTATGTGCACAATTTAGGGTGCTTCCAACAAGCATAAGTGATCACAGAATGTTGGCTGTTAATGTTGACATAGAAATCGAGAAGCCTGAACTCTGGAATCATAGGGACGAAAAGGTTTCATATAATTGCAGTAATGGATGCATTTGTTGGTCAAATAATTTGCTCCCAAGTTTTAAGAGAGTCTTTGAAAATATAGCCTTTATTTACATTCAAGAAACCCTTATTGACAGGTTTGTGTGAATCCTGGCTGCAATTAGATCATGCGGAAGTAAAAAGCAAGTTGCCAGTTCTGCACCACCAGTGACTAAATCATGGAAAATCAAAAAATTAAATCGGGACATTAATGCCTTAATTAGAGAACAATTTAGGCTGTCTATTGACTAAAACAGGTACGGAAAAGGAAAATGGTATCAGAACGTAGAAGGGTTAAAGACTCAAACTGGGTTAGACTTCGAGAGGTCGCTCAAACTGGTGACACTAGGAAATATCGGGCGCTGATAGCAAAATTTTGCGATGTGAGAGAGAAGTCAAAGCCCGTTTTGATTTCAGATGCAGAATGGTTTGTGTATATTTCCCAGCTGTATGCTTTAAATTCCACAGTTGGATGGAATCACGGTGTTGGCTCTGCCTCTTCCGTGGGGAGCGATTATGGAGCACCTTCGTGCATTGAAATAGAGGGTTATATTAAAGGGGTAAAATACTCTAGTGCAATGAGCCCAGATGATGTACCAATAGCCATAATCAAACAGGATGGCGAAGCATGGGCGAAATTTTTACATCCACTGTTTGTCCAGTGTTATACCGATGGCGATATCCCACAATCCTGGAAGGGAAGTATAATTGTTCCATTATATAAAAAGGGTCCCAAATATTCCCCTGCCAGTTTTAGACAGATCTCTCTCCTGGATGCGACTGGTAAATTATTTGCGAAGAGCAGTCTTACCCATCTGCAAGATTGGACCTTCGGAAACGGTCTCATCCCTGTAGAGCAAAAAGGATTTCACAAAAACAGTGGTACCCTGGATAACATAACCGCCTTGCAAACTTTAACTGAAAAATATCCAGTGAGCCGGGGAATGCCGTTATATGCAGCTTTAATAGATTTCTCTACGGATTTTGACCGTGTAGATCGGGACGTTGTGGAGAAAACTGGTCACCATGGGGATACCAGGGAATCTATTACGATTGGTTACTGCACTGCACTCCTCTACTTGGGCGCATGTTTTATTGGGGGGAACAGAGGGCCTTTCAAGAAAAATAAAAACTAAAAATGGGTTGAAGCAAGGGTGTCTTCTGGCTTCTCTTCTTTTTTCCATTTACGTTAATGATTTGCCAAGAAGAGTAGGGGTCAGCAAAGGGGATTCCCCTAAACTAAGAAACTTAAAGTTGAGCTGCCTGCTATATTCAGATGATGTCATATTAATGGATTTAACTCCAATTGGACTTCAAAGACGCCTTGCTGAGTTGATTAGCTATACAGAAGAATACTACTAAAAATAAATATTTTAAAGAGTAAAGTTATGGTTTTTAGCTATCGGGGATGTAGAGTCAGAAAGAACTTACATTGGTTCTTGAGAAATGAGAAACTGGAAGCAGTAAAGTTTTATCCACATTTAGGAAAAATCTTTATAAACAGGTGTTCCAATCACATGGATCAATGTAAAGGCAAGGCAATTTCACAGGCCTTCGCAATTAATCGATTATATACACACTGTGGACAAAGACACTTAGCACATATTTTATCAGTTTATAAAATAAAGATACCACCAGCATTGAGCTATGCCTGTGAAACAGTAGATGCACAAGAATGGGACAAATTTGAGAAAGTAGAGGGACGGATCTGGCGCCAAATATGCAATCTGAATCGCGCTCCTCCTATCGCAGCAATTCGGCTACAATTCGATTTCCTCTCCACTTACGTGCTATCTATGGCTGCGTGCTCAAGATGAAGCAGCGCACTAGTAAACAGCTCTGAGAATGCCTTACAGGTAGCACTATGTGAAGAAATCTTTGTCAGCATGAAAGATAAGAGTGCTCTTTTTAGCAATCATCAAAAAGCCATGAAACTGTTCGGCCTAGAGATGGCTAGTGTGGCGGTACTCTGTAAACGTGCTTTGAAAATCTGAATAAAAATGTTATCCACGGGGTATCTCGCGAAAGAGATATTATATTGTGTGCAGAGAATAGCAATAATGATTGTATTGCGGGGAGTAGTATCCATAAAAAAAAACATATGATGCAGCACGCGCAACAAAATTAGTTTTATTGATTTAAATGTCTACTTACCTGCATTCATCCGTATTCCGGTGTTTACTACCCCCTAACCTGCCCCTCCCCTGCCCCAAGTCACCGTCCGGCAGCACGCCCTATAAGGTCCGCTACTGCTCGGCGTAGCACTGGCTAACTATTAATCAGTCAATTATGTACTCTTCTATAATCTTCATTTGGTCACAGGAAAGCCTTCAACCTATACTTTGATGTGATAAACATTTCTTGATGACACTATGAATTTTAAATTCCTCTACTACTTCACAAAATATTATGGGGCAGATTTATCAAACTTTCATGCAGCCCAATGCAGCGCAATGCAGCAAGCCACCTTACTGCGCGACACTGTGTGAAAGGAAAAGGGAAGGAATTAGCCCTATTTAACATGATATGGTTCATTCCTGTCCTTTCCTTGTGCTGGCGCACAAACTGCTGCCTAGCGCCAATGCAGGTACCCCTCTGCTGCGGTGCCAGGGTGCCTGCGTTATAGGCAGGGTGGATTTTGTGCAGGAAGGAGCACCTTCCTGCACAAAAACAATCCTCAGAGACATTTTCCTCTTTTTATGTGTGCTGCAGAATATTATCTCCATGTTACGCCTCACCTGTGAAGGCGTAGCATCTTGACGCATTCCTAGGTCTACCAGTAATGGTAAATCTGGGAATGAGTCAAAATCCATAGGTAGATGTGAGGGAACACCTACGTATCACCCATGGAATGCCTCTCAGCGGCAAAATACACAACGCTGAAATTTGCGCTGCGTTGCGTTACTCTAGATTTATCAAGCCACGCAGGGGGGCCTTGCCTGGGTTGATAAGTCTGACTTAGTAGTTGCATGACCCTTGCACCCCATTGCGTGCAGGGGCAACTCTGAATGATAAATACGTTCCACAATGTCTTTGTAATTAAATAAAAGCAATGCTTTCTTCAAAAGTCAAAGGCTTCTCCAGAGTAAATGAATGATCCAAGTTGTTTCTCAAGTAATATGCCTTTTTCCTGAAGCATCAATAACTTCATATTTTGCTGTGCCTTCAACCAAGAAGGTAGAGTTTAGGATTTTCATTACCTGGTGATGAGCAGTTTCACACCCTTTCAAACAACATTTTACACAGTGATCTTAGGAAGACTATATTGTAGCAAAATGTGTTTGTCAGCATCCGACTATCACTTTAAAAAGGTTCAAAAATACAAATCAGAAGATTCCATCAAGCCTCTTGAAGTAATATATAATGCACAGTGTTTCCTGAAGGATAAACTTTGGAACTGAGTTACTCCTGAGCATTTGTTGCTTGTTCCTCATGTCAGTTATCTACTCATGGGACTCATTTTGAGAAAGTAGTGGTACTGTTACCAGTTACAACAGCATAAGAGAAAAGCACACTATGAGCAGTAAATTAAGACACACATTTTTATCTCTGGGATCAAAACAAGAGCAACCACATACATATCCATGTAAAAAATATTAAAAAACTGCACAAGTCTGAAAAATACACATCATCCCCTATTTAATACATAAAAAGAATTATAATCTTATAGTAGAACGAGAGGATCTCAATAGTATTTAGACAATAATTCACATATTTGATGTTCTAAGGTAATAGGGTAAAAATCCGTATATAGAGGTGTTAAAAAAAATGCTAAATGAAAAATCATCAACACGCGCAAAAAAATGTCTTTGCTTACCAAGAGCAAATTGTCAAAGCTAATAATCCTGTAGATACATCTTCACAGTGAAGATGACAATGAGTCCCTTCGAAAAAGTATATAAAAATAGGTCACTTCTACTTAAACTTTATAAAGTTAATTGAGAATGTATTCACCTAATCAGTACAAGTGTTACTAGACAATAATCTGTTATCCAAATATTAAATGAGTCACCCAAGAAAGGATAGAGCTCGAAGACATTTTAACTCGATCTCAAACCAAACAGTAATCAATCTCTCCAGATGCAACAAAAGTAGCACATTAACTAAGCAATCAGCACCAAATATCCATTGATTGAGACTCTTCAAACAGCGCGTATATGGTGCTGATTGTAAATGTACATGGCTTATGTTATAGTTTGCATTTTTTTAACAGCCCTGAAGAAGTCTCAATGTTTAAGGATGAAATGCGTTGGCTGTGTCCATGTCACACTGATCAAGAAGGAAATAAAGAATGAATAGCTTAACACACTTGTCCTTGGCACTTGGATCTACTTATTGGAACTTTTGTGCATTTCTGAAAACCAAATTGGTGTAGGATACAAGAATAATTTGTTGCTTGAACCTTGGACTCCAATTGGATTTATTTAATTTTTCTCTTTTGATATGGGGATATATGTATATACAGTTGCTCTTTTTTTATACTAGAGATAAAAATGTGTGTATTAAACTGCTGCTCATAGTGTGCGTCTGCCTTATGTCATTGTGTCTGGAAGTCTTAGAGTGATTTGGGACAGTTAGCCAATGACTGGTGACATTTGAAAGTGGTGAGGCGTGATGGTTAGGTATGAGTGTTCCGTCGCGAGCTTGTAAAGAGCGCAAGCACGACCAACAGAAAGGGTGTTTGGGTATTCTCCCTTAAAGAAAATTTTGAAGAAAACAGTGGCAAATGGTGCATTTTAAAGCAAAGTTGAGAAAAGGAAGGAGGTTTATAAAGCAATTATGAACGTGCAGTCTTGAATTATTTAAACACATTAAAAACTGCCCCATCTCTTCCTGCATTTCATATGTTCAACAGTTACTGTAGTGTGCAAATTGCACAGTACACTGAAACTATGAAAATGCCTCTCATAAGCAATCTGAACACCCACAGAAGGCAAATTCAGTTGCTTCGAATGTGAATGTCACCGTCAATCCTATTCATAACTGTCAATACACAAATAACAAGCATTAAAAATACAACAGGTCTCGCCTTTTATTAAGTTAAAGCCATTTGCTTTGCTATTTAATACCATTAGCAAAGCAAATGGCTTTAACTTAATAAAGGCGAGACCTATTGCATTTTCAATGCTTGTATTTATCTGTTTTGATAATGAACACATAAATGAAAGGCAATGTCATTTACAATGCCAATAGCTCACACTCTAGTAAATGCAGGACCTATTTTATGTCAAAGAAGCGGGTGCCAATGTCCGGGGCTGCTTGGAAAGTGAAAGCTCGCGAGGTTGTCAATTAAGCTTGAAGAAACAGAAATACAAACACTTTATTGATTGGTCAGAGGGCCTTTAACAGCAAATTAGTGCCTCTTCCCCATGTTATTGTTATCATGAGAACCTACAACATCAAACAAGTGTAATAACAAGAGCATTAATAACAAATTCATAAGATTACCGCATGTCATAGGGATAGTGAAAGTCATTTAGATGAATAGGGCTAAAGGTGGGAATCCTGTAACTCTGTGCACGCCTTGTGACGTATACAGCATAACATGTGTAGGAATTCGTAGAAACACAGGCAGGGGGTGGTTTAAAGGTCACAGATCTCCTGAGGGTCTTGAAAGATAAGGTGGGGAGAGGGTACGATGCCTGACTTCTTGTAATGCAGTATTCACAACTCAACATACAATAGACTAGCGATGTTGTTTTATTACATAAGAGTAGTGATGTCACAATTGCAATGTGATAAGAAAATTACAGGCAAGCGTTATTACAAGCTTCCCTATCTGAAAAGAATAATACATGTAAAGAGGTGGTATTATACTGCCTCTGAGTATCTGTGTGCTTTTACAAAAAAAAAACACTCATTCGTTTTATCACCATTGGCATGATGAAATCCTGAGTCAGTTTATGTGAGATTGAAACCTGCAGGTTGGTTCCAGGCTGTTGTGTACCAATGCGTGCGTTAAAGAATAAGATAACACCGCTCTTTTCTACTTTGTTACTGTTAACTAACCAGTGATGCGATCAACACTTTGACATGATACAACGCCTCGCCATCTGTTTCGTAAGAATCAGCAACGAAATGTCTTCAGCAGGATTCAAGTACCGCACGTCTGTGGCTCGGCCTGAACTGTTCCTCGAGTGAGGCAGAACTTCCTGGATTTAACGAGCTGATAAGGAAGCAGTTTAACTAATTGCCCCCGGGAGTAAGATTTCAACTACTTTGGCTGTCCTCTGTGATTTGCAAGATCCAGGATGTGTGGGAACCTTGGGGCATATTATCAAGACAGGCAGAGAGACAGAAAACTGCTGCTAAAACAGCGATAATGGGCTTGATAATATGCTCTATGGAATTCCAATTGAAGCCCATGTTAGATGTGAAGGACATCTAACATGGGCTTCAACTGGAATTCCATACAGCATATTATCAAGCCCATTATCGCCGTTTTAGCTGCAGTTTTCTGCAGCTAAAATGGCGATAATTTTATCGCCTGTCTTGATAATATGCACCCTACTTATTAAAACAGACAAAAAAGTTAACAGTGAACAGTTAACTCTGAAAGTTGCCGAGGATCACAGTCTTGCACATTCAAGGTGACCTGTGCCAACAAAATGTGCAGCAACAATGACATTGAAACACCCTTCCTGCCCTCAGTAAGTTTGAAGAAGTTGATGCTGGGAAACCCCATATGCCAGCCCCATGCCTTCGGACTTGAGTTTTTTTGTATTTGCTCAAATTCGTGGAAACAGCAATGTTTGAAATGTGATTCCTTGCGGATACGCCTCAATGTTTGGAAAGCGCTTTGACATCGATGACGGCACAGTCTGAGCTATATAAAAGTTAATAATAAATAAACATAGCTAGAGAGTTTAGGCTGTTTTAGCAGCCCGAGGTACTTAAAGTGAGGTAGAGAAATTATGCAGCAATATCCTCCCAAAAATATAGCACTGATTCTGACGAGAGATGCATGTTAAAAATATACACATGCTTATGGTTGGATTTATGCAGAATAGTTTAGCGTAGTTCACCCTGAAACATATAGAAAATATTTGCAAATATGTTTTTGGGATACAGTGAGCAATGATTTTTTTGTATTATAGATGTTATTTAATTTTTTAAGGTGTTCTGTACATTTGTGTATGCCCGCTGTAGTTGAGGTGAATGGAAAATAAGGAGAACTTGATTTTTTTTTTTTTTTTTAAAAGCAGTTTAAGGGTAAATAGGGCTTTTAAGAGAGAAGAGGTAAAGGAAAGTGGAGGATGTTAGAGAAAGTACTTCACGTTGTGTGTGGAGATATGGCCATATTGGAAGGATGCGGGTGAGAAACAAACCACGGACGGTAGCGGAGGATGGTAGAGAAAGTGTAGTAGGAGGTGTGTTGTGCCTGCCTGCTGTTGATGTGGCATCGCTGGTCTGGTTCCTGTAAAGATTTGTCACAACAACTTGTTAATGGGAGCACCCGAGGGCTTCATTACATTTGTGTAAAACTTTGGCTTAAGGTGAACCGAAGGTTATTGCAAGTGGAGGAAGTGTGCTGTGTTTGCCTGCAGAAACTGTAAACCAGCAGTGTCGCAAAAGGAAAAACTAAAGGCAGGATGCTTAGTATATTAATACACTAAACATTAATTGGCAAAAAAATGGAAAAGCAGTACTTCTCAAGCTGTAGCCAAGCCACTCTGTACAATCAAAAACAAGCGCGGCCCGTCATGGGACGTGAACGGCTCTTTACAGGGACAGATGATGTGCACGTGGAGACTGGCTTTACTGGCGGTGGAAAAAAAAGTCCCCAGAGTATCACGCCGCCAGTAAAGCATCCAGTCCCCGCGTGCACATCTTCTGTCCCACCGCGTGTACGCCTGGAATCCGTATCAATTCCAAAAGTCCCTCACCGTGGAGAGAGCGATGCTAACGCCAGGCGAGACCTAAAAAAACACAGAAGGCTAATTCAATTGCTTCAAATATGAATGTCACCGTCTACAATTCTGACCAGCTTTCCCTCTTTCAAGCATGTGTGGCATTATTTATGTTCACTATCGCCGCTCTCCACACTCCAGCAAGCAGCAGTGTACACTTACAGAGAAAAACATTTCAGCTCAAAATGTATGTCTTCAGAACAATAAAACCAGTAATTCACAGAGCTTCAGATCAGATTCCTCAGCGCTGCATACCTCAGAGGTGGAAGAGGAAGAGCCTATATATACTGCAGGGGTCCTCGACTTGAAAGAGCCTTTGACTGCTTCTATAGCCCCTACCCCACATTCACCAGCATGAAGGACCCCCAAGCACATTACCTCAACAGGATAAATAGCCCTCCTGTGCACCTACAGTAAACTCTGTGTGTGCACGTGAATCTTTATAACGGAGCCCATGGCCATTCGCATTTCGTGCCCACGATACGTAACACGGGGCACACATGTACACTTCACTAGATCACAGGATAAAGACCCCTCCCCCCCCCCCACATGAACACATCTTTATATGCTCAGTCTATATCAGAAACATGCAAAAATAAATTCTTTTTTAAAAAAACCTTGCTGACAGTGAGAGGCTTTATATTGGGGAATGTGGTCATTTGAGGCTTCTTTTTGTTTGACTACATATTCTACTTAGGACAGATTTACCATACAGTTCAACTTCTGCATCACATCCAAACCTTTTGCAGTTACATTCTTCCTCAGTGCCTTTAAGTTGCTCCTGCTCAGTGCCCGACGGGTGGTGGTCTCACTTACCACATCTGAAAGGTTGATATGGGCTCCTCGGGTTTTTCTTGCGGGGGAGCTTTGCTGCCAGTGCTGGTTTGGCGGTGGGTTTCCCCTAGGGTTTCTTGACACGCAATGCCACTCCTTTGGTTGCAAGGTGTCGGACATGAGCTGCATCACAAACTGAACTGGGGTGCACAAACAGCCACAAAGTGCACAAGAAACTGAGGGGCAGATTTACGAGGAAGTGCCGCAGCGCAGCAACACAAGCCCTTTGGCTGCGCCTCGCTGCGGCACTTCCAAAGCACAGGAATGCAACATATTTACAATAATATGTTGCATTCGTGTTCTCTCCCCTGCGCAGGTGCACAAACATCTGCCATGTGCCGGCGCAGGCACCCTTGCACCATGGTGCAAAGATCCCTGCATCATGGGGAGATTGTTTTTGTGCAGGAAGGGGCACCTTCCTGCACAAAAACATCACTACAGGCATTTTCCTCTTTCAATACATGCTGTAGAATGCAGCACGCATTGAAAGAGGAAAAAACAAGGACAAATGAAAACATTTCTCCTTGTTGCACCTCCCTATGCCTCCCCTGGGGAGGTGTAGCATTCACACGCATTTCCAGATTTACGATTCCTCGTTAATCTGGAAATGTATCTTGTTCCATGGGTGTTGTGTGGCAACACCCAAAGTGCTGCATGTAAAGGGGCCATATTTACAAGGACAGGAAAAGCCATGCAGGGTGGCTTTTCCTGTCCTTGTCAATATGGAGCAGTAAAATACGCCATCAGTACGTCACCAAAAGTGACGTACTGGTGGCACAGGGGGCTTGTAAATCTGCCGAAGGGTGCCTGAGCAGCCTTGTGATCACTGAACTGCCTCACGTCAGAGGCCCCTGGTAACTAGCACTGCCGCTTGCCCGGATACTTCTCAGTCTAAGCCAATCCTGACGCTGCTCCTGCTGTTGCTGCTGTTTCAGAATTGGCTGGGGCAGGTAACAGCACCGCTCATTACTGAGACAGGGACTGCGGCTTTGAGTCAACCCCGGCTCACTAATGTGCGGCTTTGCTGAGATTGAGAGAGACCTAGTGCTCATGTCGGGCTAGCCGGAGAAAGGCAGACGGCCAACCCGACATGCACCACTAGGTGCGCTGGCTACTGCTTCAGGTATCTGACGCAACATTGATGAAGTTTCAAGCCCCACCTCATCTGGCTTTGCTTCTCCACGACCTGCCTTCAGCCAAGAGTGCTCTGCCCTCGCTCGATCAGTTATATGCCTGCAGATTAGAAGCACTTATATTTCAGAATTTTCTGAATATTTCTTACATTTATTGGGGGGCCAGTGGGCAAAACAACGCTCCAACACCCTCACGGACACACCACTGCAGCAATTAGCCCTGGGAGTGGAGCACCTTTTTTATGGGAACGACATAGTGTGCTGTAAATTGTACCACGATCGTTCTATAGCTGTTATTGCGGTACTGTTACCGGTGTTTTGGTCTCCTTACTCAGAGAGATTTTGTTTTCTTTGGTTGAAGTTGGATACATTGAAAGTCCTGTTTGGCTTTACCGCAAGAGAGTTTTGCATTGTATTTTTGTATTCATTGGGTCTTCTATTTCTATGTAATATTCGTCGCTTTATCTTGATGATAGTTTAATGTTCTCATTAGACACTTGGGATCGAAACGTCGACGGATTGAGCACCACAACAATGAGCTCTAAGGACTTATTAACCTTCCTTCAAGGATACCAATGTGACAAGAATGACCGAAAAGTTGTGCGTTTCCCCGTACACCACAGGATCCCTTTAGGGACCATAACTATCTGCTTATGACCTTCAGTGGATAGCTGGGTAGTGCGTTGATTACACATGTTTTGAATATTTATTAAATTATAATTAGGGCTCCCGGTTTTATGGTATTTATTTTTTTGCCATTTCTGTCTGTATTTATCCATATTTATTTTTTGGGCATTTTATCTGTATTTATCCACATTTATTTTTGCCACAAGTAGAAGACAATGCTGCAGCTAGTATTTTTCCACATTTATTTAAATTGACAATGCACACATGCACTCGGTTGTTATTGGTCAACACGATACATTCACCTGAAAACTTTGCCATTCGCAGAATGTCCCATATATGTTTAAAAGTGCTATGACAAGCCATTTGTCTCAGAGCCTTGCAGATTCTGTCATCGGCACAGAGTGCCACATCCTCTCCCACACTGAACACTAAACAGCCCCACTGAGAGAAACTCACACTGCCTTCAGCTACAACCCAATTGTGCCCCGCTATAAACTCCTGGAAGCAACTCAATTCAAATTATGCACTAGACAAGAGTAATATGCTACCTGAATAAAAGTAATAACATTATTAAAAAAACAAACACTCATAGGGAATACAACTTAAAGCTTTTACACTCATTATTCAGAAATCAATGAGTGTTTTTACTTGAAAAGCTAAGAACATGAAAAGTAAAGTAGCGCTTACAGGCAAACTCTGTAAGGTGGCGCTAATGTGTTTGGGTGTGAATAAAACTAATCTGGCCACTTTGCGACTACTTCAAAACCTTTTTTCTCTCCTCCGGAGGCTGCATTTCAGAAAAAGACATTTGCAGCAAAAGTGTTTCCTCTTTTTTTGGATCCATTACACAGGGGAACGAATGACGGAAAGGAGAGGAAAGAACAGTCATGGTTTTCTGCAAGTCAGGAAGAGCGCATGACGAGGCAACTCTCTGCTGGAGCACGACAGCGCCGCAAAATGTACTAGTATTTTCCTGTTTTTAAATATAAATACATACAAAGGAAAACATGTTCTCTGTCTGTATTTATATGCAAAAATCTGTTTAAACGGAAAACCGAGAGCCCTAGTTATAATGGAGGTAGCTTTACATTGCAGCACACCCTTAACAATTAATTCTTGTATGTATAAATATACTTTCATGAAAAACATTGGTTATTATTTTGTCATGTAAGGCATTCTGTATTGCGGAGAGTCTTACCGTTTCCTCTCAAACAAGCAACTCAGTTTGAATGTTTCTCCTTCAGGAGTTTCTGTGCATTATATGTTGATACCCAGTCTCCTGTGGGACTATTGGGTTGCCCTATTGTGTTGTACCCTTGAAGTAATTGTCACACACAGTCACTTGGAATGCAAACCAGCCCTGGCAATTAACTTGGATCGGCACGGTGGGGTGTGGGGCTGGTGGAAACACTGCTCCAGTGCTGCTGCTTTTGTTACAGGGGGGGGGTGATATTGTAGCGCTGCTGCAAAACCGGCCCACAAGTAACAAAAACATCCCTGCAGGTACAAAACTGGCCGCCACCCTTCCGGCTCACCGGGAAAACGCCCGGTGCCCGCTACAGCCAGTCCAGCCTTGCACACAGCATTCAAAACATTCTATGCCCTCCAGATAAGGTCTGAACATGAAAAAAAATCCATATAAAGCTTTCAGTGTAGGTTTTATGTCACAATATTGTATACCGAAATATTGTGTCCTAACTATTTTTTAGAAAAATCTGTAGATCCGGCTGGACGTATTAATCTGGCATTTCTTCTACGCCAAAGTAGTACAAAGTTTAATAAAAGCCCTCTGCACTCACGTTCCCGGTAGAAACCTTCGCTCTGCATCAGCCAACCTCATCACAGTCCCTCGCACACACAAAGCCTCTTGGGGAGACAAAAAGTTCACCGTTGCCACGGTAAGATTATGGAACACGCTACCAGCACAAATGAAATCCTGTCCAACTCTGCTGGCGTTTAGGAAATCCCTAAAAACATGGTTATTCACTCAATGAGCAGCATACCACTCCACCGCCTTCACCGTCCTCAGCGCCGAGACACCCACGGGTATTTGCGCGCTCTACAAATTGCTTAAATAAATACAGGCCATTAAAGTTGCCCCAACTAACTGGTTGCTGTCCCCATCCTTTTGCATTATGTTGGGGTCCACATAATGCATCCTTATTGTTTTCTGTCAGAGCGCTTGGGAGGGCCGAACTGTTGGATGGAGGTACATGGAAGGCATTGTCCTATAATGGGAAGGAAGGAGCATGCATGGAGGGAAGGGGAAGAAAAGCGGACATAAAACAGAAAAGAGTCCCAGGCCTAAGTAGACTTTCCCAGGCACATGGCCTGGTCCCTCATATTAATTTCCATGTGGATAGCAGCGGGCTGATCTCCTTTTTCTGTACACTAAACTTAGTCCAGTCTTGTTTCCACATAATGATGGGCCATATAAGGCGGAGCCCCAGGCAAAATTCTGTATAGGTGAGTGGGCGCGCGCAATCCTCTGGTAGCAAATACATTTGTTCGGCCATTTTTTTTGGGGGGGGGGGGCCACCACATGGCGTTGTTAGGACGCCATCTCCGGTAGCCTTCATGTAGTTACGGCCATTTTTCCTTAATTGGAAGACAATTACTAATGGAAAGTTTGCAAAATAGGTCTACTAAACGATTTGGGCGCTTACATCAGCCTGACAATGGAATGGTGAATTTGCGGCCAGTTCTTGCTTTTATAGCCAACAACAGCCTTGCACAGCCTTGCACACCGCTTTTCACGTTACACATATATCCCAACAATTTCCCAGCATTCATAGTAGCGTTGGCTGGAAACCAGGACTGGTCAAACGTCATCCTCAAATGGTGGGAATAAACGGCGACTGTGATGTTGAATTAACTTCCAGTAAGCTGTAATGCTTTTTTCAGCTGTAAGCAGAAGCTTGAAGCTGATCCCCTGTTTCAGCTTTAAATGAGGTTTGATTTTGCGTGTGGGTGTGTGGGAAATACAAGTATTTATGCAGCTCGCCCTGTTTTTTTTTTCTTCAAAGTATACCTATGCATCGCTTCTAACACCCCTGGGGTCCTCGCCTTCATGCGTGCTTCGCATGCAGCACCCTTTGAAAGCACGCGGCCCGATTTCTGCGGCCCGATTTCTCCGTTCCCGCTGCACAATTTGCATGAGAATCACTAAAGAGGGCTGTGGCGGCTCTGCAGATGAACCGCTCATGCGCTAAGTGCCGGACGTGACTCACGAGCGCGGCAAAGCGGATTTCAGTGTCTTGTTATAATAACGGACGTAATGCGACGGCGGCTCTTCCGAGTCACCGTTCAGCTGCTAAAGCCGTTCATTACGTGATAGCCCCGCTAGAGAATGGAGGGGTGGGGGGCGGCACCTTCACCCTCCTGAGCTGTACCACCCCTGCTATTCTATTACCCAGAACACAGCTCTCCTGATGCTTCTCTACCTAGAGGTGGGCCGGCGAGCCACTGAAAACTCGAGCCAGGCTCGAGCCTGAAGCCAGGTTCTGGTAAAGCTCGAGATCTTGTTGAAACATGAGCCTATTGTAGGGACCTGCTGGTCACTGGTCTAATGTTTGCTGTGCAAGCCACTGCCCGAGGGCTGGCTTACACCCATCCAACACACCATCAAACAAAGGCGTCACAGGACATGTGACCCTGGCTTTGCTTTAAGTGAGATGAGAAAATTGGGGGGTCTCTCAGAGGGACGTGGATAATGTAATTAAGGACGTGGCTTAAAAACACGTAAGCTAAAAATCTGTGTTTAGCATAGTGTGCAACCCGACGTGTATTTTGCTGTTTCTGTCATTGCTTCCATATAAATTATACAACAAGTAACATCACGCCTACAACAAGTCAGGACTATTGGCTTTGTCAATGGTTGTTAGTTGCATAAGATAGATAAGCAGCAACTATGGCTTGTATATAATATTGAAAACGCTTCCACTTAACGCCCTGGGGACACCACAACAATGTTGCTGCTCCTGAGTTTCAATTAGAGAAGGGAAATCCAGAGAGAATATGACTCTCTTTAACGGAAAAACCGCCGCGGTTAAGGCGTTAAAGGATTTCCCTTTCCCTACAACGCTCACCTGGCATGCCTTTCCCTACAACGCTCACCTGGCATGGCATCATGCCATAACTTTTCCACTGGTGAGAAGTGAACAATGTGAGCATGTGTACATCGATGTGCCTGCTGTCACTGCAGTCCAGAAAAACCGGACACCCTGAGCCAGGGCACACAACAGAGCCCGATAGAGACCTGTTTCGAGGCCCCTTTTAAAAAACTGCCAGTGCTCAGCACCGGTGAGACCCAGCTCACTTAAAGCCCTGGACCCTGGCAATAAAAGGGGCCGGGTGCACGTGCTCTGGGCCAGTTCCACGTACTATAATCTAGTGTCTGTCTCCTGATTGTTAATGCATGGGGGCCTACGGCGCCACGACATTGCACCTATAACAAACTGAGGTTTAATGTAGCTTCTGTCTGCCTGCCTCCCTCTACCCAAAATATGGCTTTACGGTCAGATCTGCTGACAGTGGAACTGGGGAATCAGTCTCGGCATTGGTTCAAGATCCTGTGATTCTGGACAGATCCCTTAATCTCTCTACCTATAAACAATTCATGTGACCTCATGTAATGTAACAGGTGCTCATGTAAAGCACGATTTACAAACTGCAGAAAAATGCACTAAAAGGTAAAAAACAAAGCCTTAACATAAGGAAAGACAAATAGATACCCATTTATTGGCCCATTTGTATCAAGTGAAACCAGAAACCCTCGACAAATGACTACAACCCGGCTTAAATTGTGTCATCTTTGGCAAATATGTTATTGCACCAAAACTCTTTTTTTCTCATTATGGTGCATGAAGGCACTTTCAGATATGTGAGTTCAGACTACCAATAGTACAAAACAATGACTTTTAATAAAAAAGAAATACACTTTGTTTTAATTTTGAACAGACTTTATCATATTTTACATGGTGTGAGGTATGTTTTACATAGTAAATATTTTCAGGGCTTGGCTCGTGCATGGGCTTTAAGATTCTAGCCAGACCCTTGGCTCAGCTCTCCCTGTAAATTTGCTGCTTCACCAACCTCTCAGTAGCGGCTAGAAGGGAAGTGAGAAACAACGGGGGGGTTTGAAAATATATATATTTTTTAAACCGCACTTCCCTTTTCTCCGCTGACCGTATCGCTCCTCCGCTTCTCTGCTCTTCCTGACTTCAGTCTGGAAGAAGCAGCAGAAGCACCAGGCACACAGGCTCCCCTGAGCCAATCACAACGCTGCATTGCAGCGTTGTGATTGGTCTGAGCGCTGTGGATCGGCACTCAGATCAGGACAGAGAGCCTGTGCAAATTCCCTACCAGGCTGTCCATTACAGCCTGGTAGGGAATATGCAAAGTGGGCATGACTGCTTGGCTGGCCAAAACGGCCGGCCAAGCAGCCATGCGCACTTAGTGTGCATAGTCCACTCCTCCTAACCACCGTGAGCCACCAGCCCCGCCTGCCCTAACCCTGCCTGCAGAAACCAAAAATAACACAATAATCTTGTTATTATCGTTTTATTTTACCCCTTTTCACTGTTTTAAAAGGAGTGAGGCAGCGCTCCTCCGCCTAAGCGGAAGAGCTGCCACTGCAACCTCTACCTCTACTCGGACCAGTAGAGCTCCCAGTTGTTCCACTGAAACATTCCCTGTTATTCCAGCATTACTGCCATGCACAGCTCTGTCTATGAACCTCAATCTTCACCTGTAGGGGGCGGAGCTTAGCCAGGCTGCGTAATGGCCACTCTTTAGAGGGCTTCGGACACAGAGCCTGCAATCTGGCAAGAATCCAATGGTAAATTGGCTGATTACACGCCTAATGGGCTAATACAGTGGGCCTTAGCTGCAGCTCATACTGTGGTGAAGCCTTGGATGCCGCCGCGGGCCCTGGCGGCTGCGCTCTATGAGACCGATTGAGGGCCTGTTAACAGCGTGGCTGCTCTGCCGAGCTGAGTCCCCGGAGCTGCATCATAACTGAGACGGATGCAGAGCGGTCTTCACGTAGGGACCGGGTCGCTGGGTGGCGCAGCTACAGCTTGGCCTGTCGGGACTCGCTGCAGCCGGGGCGGACCCAGGTGGAGGAGGAGCCCATTGAGGAATACTGCTGTGGGTGGTCTGATGTGACGTGCGGCACGCAGCTGGCCCTCTTTTCTAGATACCTGAGGTGAGAGTGGTCCTGGGGTCAGTGTTTGGGACCGCCGAGACCTGAAGCACCGGCTTATGAGTGGAGGGACGCCGGTAGCTGCTGGAGGTGTGTGATACAGGGAAATGGAGTAACGAAACTTGAGGGGGCCCCCCCCCTGCAAGTTGCACAGAGGGGCCTCCGCTCTGGATTTAATCCGGAGCTCTGTGGCCTGAGTACTGTGCTGAGAAAGCCCCCAGCAGCTCAGGCACCCCCCGCACCACGGAGGCTGCGGGGGCTGGTGTTACGCCCCTGGCGTTGTACCTTATGCTGAACTGCATTCCCTTCCTATTGTGCTGCCTATGCTCTCTTAGCAT
The DNA here is from genome assembly GCF_964261635.1 of Lissotriton helveticus. Classification (NCBI taxonomy): domain Eukaryota; kingdom Metazoa; phylum Chordata; class Amphibia; order Caudata; family Salamandridae; genus Lissotriton; species Lissotriton helveticus. The sequence goes on from NC_136070.1 coordinate 649,474,579, forward strand.
TGCAATTTCCCTCCACCATTTTAACCCATGACATGCACCCCTCAGATCTTTGACTACTGCTTCCTCTTGAACCCTGTGCTTCAGACCTGACCCTGCACTGCTCTATCTCCCTTGGACACTGTTCACCCTTCATAACCTTAAACCGCACCACATCAGTGGAAAGTACCAATCATTTTGGATTTTCTATAGTGAAAAGATTTTCATGCAGCTTCAACTAATGTACACCAGACTCCTTCTTGACATCCCCAGAAGTTCACACATCACACCCTATGTCGCGGAACAGCACTGGCTTCCCATCCAGAAACGCTGCAAATTCAAGCTTCTCATCCATGCCTACAAAGCACTCCACAATGCAGGACCACTCTACCTCAAAGACCGAATCCAACTCTACCGGCCCTCCAGACATCTACGCTCCACTTCTCTCTTGTACAAATCCCTTGACCCCACAGAAGCAAGACAGGTGGTTGTGCCTTCTCCTCCATCGCAGCTAAAAGCTAGAACAAACTCCCTCTACATATCAGGACCGCCACTCCACTCCTCGCCTTCCGCAAAAAGCTGAAGACCTGGATGTTCAACTAGGAGCACCTCCAGATCTACACTCCTGCTCTGGCGCCTGGTTACCCTTACAGGTGATAAGCTGCGCCATATAAATCTACATAACATAACACCATGCACAGACCTATTGAGTTTGACATTCAGTGGCGGCTGGTGACATTTGAAATTGGTGAGGCGTAAAAATTGTGTTTGCGCACACCATGGCGAGCGTGCGTAACGTGCGAGCCCGAACAACCTATGGGGGGTTTGCGGGGGTTCTCCCCCAACAAAATTTTGAAAAATGAGTGGGCAAATGGTGCATTTTTAAGCTAATGTGAGAAAGCAAGAAGGTTAATAAAGCAATGTGAAATTGCAGGTATTACATTAATAAAGAGATGTCCTATAACAACTTATTCAGTATAACCACCACAGCATATACACTATGCCTCTTTTGTCAAACATGCAGACTGTCATCACTTCCAACCTACACTCTGAAATTCCACAAAGCTTGTCTATGCTCTTCTAAGCTCTCACACATTACGTGCTTTTGCTTTACACGGGGCAAACATGACAAGAATATCTCAACTACACACCTGTTCCACAAGTGACAACTGTCTTCCTTGTGATTCCCTGTTCAGCCTAGAGAGAAGGATGTAACATGGAATGTTGAGTTTGTCATTCTTTGATTGAAATGTGGGCTGATGGGATGTGGAGGGGAAGAAAGAGAAAAACGTGACACTCCGGGTGAGGCTTCACTTGTAGCTTTATATGAGTAACTATGAGTACAGAAATATTGGGGGAGTCCTGCACCGAACGACATCTTCGAGGAGATTTCAACACTATGGCTGCATACATCCCGCTCATCTCAGCTGATTTTACGCGTCCTTCCTGTGACTTGCTATCCCTGCATGGGAAGGACCTACTTCCTGTGGCAGACCGGGTTCTTAGGAGTCCAGGAAATGCAAGAAAGCTGCAGTAGCTATTGGTGGTTCAGCTGTCTTATGCCTTCTGGGGGAGTGGGCAAGACTAACCATATAAACAGGTTCAATGGGACTCCTGTCTCAGTGGTGGGACTCACAGAAAGCAGCAAGGACTGTGAATAGGATGGGCACATGGAGTCAATGTGAGAACCAGGTCTCTAACATGCCCTTTTCAAGAAACTGTTGAGTAAAGAAGCATAAATAATCTCCATTACAATGGATAAACAAACACTTAGCCAACAAAGTAATGCTTGGCTCAAGAGTATAGTTTCAAAGGAGGGTCAGAGGGGAAAACATTTCGATACTCTCACTTCGTAGCTGCTGCTCTAATGAAATTCTAACCTGCTAGCTGCTACGTCTGCCGAACCACCTTGTTAATTAGTTTTGTATTTGTTCAGCAGATCTAGAAGTGGAAAGCAATCTCACACCTAATCTGCATCTTACCTTGATATCCCTGTTGCCCAAGCTTCTCTTCTGTTTTCTGGCTGCCCTCACTCTTAAGGATGTCCTCACGCCTCATTTATGAAGTGCTTGTCCTCGCTACTCTGGTTCGGCTGCCCTCACAATGAATCTCGCATCAGGGGTCCCTAATTTGCCCAAGGTGGCCAAGCTATCAGGCTGGTGGCGCACTGGCGCCCGGAGTCATAAACAGCCACAGGACCGAGAGGACCGTCATAAAATTAATTAATGCCGGGCCTGGAAGTGGAGAGCGAGCCTGAGGTATGAGAAAGGTATGAGCCTCAGGCTCAGTCCCGCAGGCACACAGTTTTATTTGAATGCAGAAAGTAGAGACAAGAGGCCTGCTAATCTAAATCAAAATCAACAGAATCAGTATGCAACAAGGGTGTTCTATTAGCTTTCTTTAACCATCGGCACCAACAACATACATATATTCATAGTCATGCTCAAAATTGATTTCAGCAAAGTTTGTTTGAAGACAGCCCATGTAACATTGCGGTGCACTGTTGTGACTTTTTTCTCGACACCCTGACCCTAGTCTGTCTATTCCTCGCAAAACCAGCTACTCACAATCTGGACCCCTGAGGAAAAGCCACACAACACAAGGGAAGGCATGCTCTGCAGTTGCGAACAGCGCACCGATCTTCACTCTCACCCACATTATATATGATTTTAACATTCAAGATTAATATTATAGCGGGCCGCGAACGCGACCGTAAGGTATTGGGAGCGCTTTTACATGAGCACCAGTTATGTAATGTAACACAATAGTGACACTTTCATTTTGAATACGCATGGGGAAATTAGGTGACTGATTTTTTGTTCACCAGAGTTAATCACAGTCAGTCCTGATCACAGTGACAGGGTACTGAGCCAAAACCGAGGGAGTTTCAAACCCAGTCACAGGTGTGTATTGTGTAGTGCTTACTGGCTCTGCGCTGAGCGGGGCCCTGGAGCGTGGGGGCCCCCGCAACGTGGGGCCCTGTGTTACGCCCCTGATACAGGGGGTACAGAAGTCTATCAACCAGAGAAACGGCGCACTGACCTCCCGCACAGCTGTGCTACTGGTGCACACACTACATTTGCCCCCCTCTTCTCAAGGCTGCATTCTGCCTGCATGTGTGGCCTCTGCTCGTGCTGTGGGTGACTCAAACTATCTGTGGGGGGCGACCTGTGACCCCCAGTGACCTGAGTTGATCATCGTCCCTCTCGGGAACCGGATATACGTGGCCACAATGGCCTAACAGACTAAGCACAAGGTGACTGAGCACTATGGCAAAGTGACTGTGGTGTTGTGTTCCCTCATTGTGTGTGACATGGCTAGTGTTGTTGCTGCCCCCACTGGACACACAGGGCTTTTCTGGTGGAGCTTTGGATCGTGGTCTTCTCGTGCCCCGTGACTGTGGAACTGGCCCAGGGAGTGTTTGTGGCAGGCCCCTAACTCATTGCTGTGAAGGGCTGCCCTCCGGACTGTAGGACCTGCCTTGAGTCCCGCTGACTGATTGTGTGACTGTCCCTGCCCGCACAACTGTTCTTTGCAGTATTTACTGGACAGTACTGGCACCACTATATATCATGGGAAAAAACAACAGCAAACAATCGAAACTTCAGTTCGAAAGTAGGCAAATAGGGGGACTCTCCAAGTTAGGTGGTGTCACAGGAAGTGATGTTGCGGGAAGTGACATCACAACAGGAAGTGACATTGATGAAGCAAAGCTTCGCATATTTTGCGGCTTGCCGAAATCAAGAACCTCGTTTATGTATAACAAGGTAATAAATGTACGTCTTACTAACATTTATATTAAGTTTGAGTAAAGTTTAAGACGCTTGCCTATGTGTATTTCTAATGAAATTAATCCGTGTCCTTTAAATGGCCGCCGCTTGTAATTTAGTTACTGCGCATGCGTCAGCCACACTCACGTGTCCTGACGCGTCTGCAGAAGTGGAGGGAAAGTTGTGCGCATGCGTAATTCATAGCTGTGCTTATCATGTGGTACTGCTCGTGCCACTGCTCTTGTGTCCGTGTCAATGTAGCTAACATTTAATGCAATTAAGTTTATTTCTTGATGATGAGTTAAAAGTACAAACCCTGTGATGTGTTTTCATAATGACATTATTATGTATTAATTTGTTTTCGCTTACTTTTCATGTACCGCGGGAAATGGGGGTCTGAGTGAGAGGAGAGCCATATTGGAGGTCCCTTCTGCGCCTGTGCGACATTCGGCAGCACGAGGGACCTTGGCTGATGGAACATAGCCAGCTGGCAGTGATGGGCGAGATGCTCCTGAGAAAGTCACCTCTGCCCTGCGAGAACAGCGAATGTAGCTCCTTATGTGATACATTGTTATATTGCGCTACTGTTAGCTCATGGGAACCCCAAATCTGCTAGGCGGTACCCAAATATGTTAATGAAGGCTTCAATTCGCGTATTGTGATTGGTGTGTTACCCAAACCCTACCTTAGGACCAATTGAAATTGAGGGATTCTGACACTTTGCAACATTGGGGGGTGGTACACTGTCCCCAAACTGTATATCTACCCTGGGTTCACCTAGTGAACCGTCCGACTTGTCTGGTTTAGCTGACCTGTCACTGACCCAACGCACTCAATAGGTGACTGAAGATACAGAGCGCTGCGGAGCACTCTGTCCGAATTTGACCATAGGCTAAGGTTCTACTGAACCTTAAAGTGCTGGCAAAGCACTTAGCTGGGAGTTCGCTGACCCAATCGGGGTCTTGATCGATAGCTGCAGAGCGGGTGGAGCGCAGGCGTTGCTTCCGAACTGTGGGTTCCGGTCCTGTCCTGAAGAGGGTCCTGTCCTGAGGGGTTGCTGTCCTGTCCTGAGGGTCCTGTCCTGATTCCTTTTTCCGAGGGTATCCTGTCCTGTCCTGGGTGTCCATTCTGCACCTGCTGTCCTCTGAGGGGTATCCTTCCTTGAGGGTTTCCTGTCCTTAACTGACCCGTGGCCAGGGTTTGGTTTCCACACCTTTTCTAGGTAAATATTACTCTGAACCTCTTGAAATTCTTGCACCTTCTGAATTTCTAACTTTTGCTTAAATAAAGTTCAACATTGCATATGTTATATTTTCCATGCCTTTCCGCAACTATTGAAAGTCATTTATATTTTTCCATAAAGTTTATTCCTATGTCTTCTCATTTGTTAGAAATTATATTTTGCATAGCAGTGTGTCATTTTCTGATATGGTCTAGAACTTCGTTGCCTAGGTTGTTCAAAGGCCCCTTCACCTTAAGTGAAGCGTGTTATTCATTATAAGCTCTTCTATAGTCACATACATGTAGTCTATCCCTGTTTAGATAATACTGACTTGCATAGTATCTTTTTCTCGTTACATTTTATTAGTACCTTGATGATTACTCTGTCATTATTTCTTTCTGCCTATGTGATTTACATTATCTTGGTTATTGATTGCCTTATTTTACTGTACCTCATGCAAGAAAATATTGAACTTTAGATAAACATTTTAAAACTTCCAGTTGTCCGTGGTCATTTAAACAGTATTTGAATGTTATTGGTTGGGTTTGTATTTTGCTGCCTTTCCTTTACAGCTAGCTCCCTGATTCATTGTGGTCATTAGGTACCCGCATCGGTGGATGGTAAGTCGGGTGCACCGAAATTTGGTAGCAGGGAACACACACACACCAACTTGATAGAGCTCGTGAAGTCACCTGATCGACGTATATGGTGATTTGAAAAGTATATGGGCCCTGAAGCCGGAAACGGCGAGAACTGTTGGTCGGGTGGCCTCGCGCGCTCTATCAGTTTTCTGGTAGCTAGAGGATGGTTAGGGACTAGTTGAGAGTAAGGCAGGGACTAGTTGGACTAGTTAAGTCGGAAGCTGCTATTATATTAATGCTGCTATAAGAGCGGCTGTTCTAAAAGAGACCTGATCAATCTCTTGTGAATACGCACGAATAATATCTTGTAAAAGCAATTCATGAACTGCTGTATTGTTATTTTTCTTGTTCTTATATTGTTATATGTACTAATCCATGCAATTGTCAATCGTTTAGTTAAGTGTTGTCCGAACTCCCCGGGGAATTGAAAGGGCAAGTGGTGAATAGAATCCATTGTCCTGAGGTCACAGGTTCGAGGAAAGTTAGGTGCAGGTTAGGATAACCGGGAAGCACTAACTAGGGTTTTCTGAATACATGTGTGAATAAATGACAGTAACGGGGTTCATTGGCAAAATTCCCATAGTGGCGTAACCTAGTAAGGGTCACATCGGAAGAGTAGCAGGTTCCTCGGAGCTAGCGTGAAAGCAGAGGGGTCCGCTGAGAAACCTTAAACTCGGAATATATCCCGGAAAGAAGTGGATGAGTTTAGGGGAATAACAGGTTCATCGATGCTAGAGTGAAGGGTAGGCGGAAGAGATCTGCCCGCAGCGAGTGAAAAGTAAATGGAAGTAGTTTACTTGCAGCAATAGAATTCTTTCTCTGTCTAGACACTTGAGCACTGTGGCGAATGTGTATTTGTTGTAAATTAACCAAGCACTGAGCACTTTAAAAGAAAGAAAGTTTCCGTTACCTTGTGAAGGGAGGGAGTCAGTCGCGAAGCGCCTCTGACGTCACTCTGTGCCGCGCTGGGATTGGTAGAAGCAGCGGGCGGGTAGCGGAGCTGAAATTGTAAAGGAGGGGTGAGCGCCGGAGCGTGGGAACTATCTCACGAAGGGGCCGCGCACCCATTGGCGGAGCTTATTTTGTGTCGCGCACCCATTGGTTGCACGAATTTTCTGAAGAGCATTCTGATTGGAGGTAGTTTGTAAACAAAGTTAGCGCAGAAGTCGTATGTGGCACTCGCGGACTACAGAGACTCGACCTGATCCAAGGCATCTAGGGTTTGAAAGGGATCAGTGGAAGGCTAACAGATACGATATTATGTACGGAACCAAGAGAAAAATGTCCCTTGTAAATAAGGTGAAAAATTATTTTAAAACGGACAAACCGATTAAATCTAGGGAAGGTGTTCTTGTCCCAGCACCCAATACTCCCGCCTCATTCATGATGTTTGACCGAGGGTACAATACCTGTGTGTGGCTGGAGAATTGGGTGAAGTACACAAAAGATGACGGAGTATTGGCTTTTCCGTTAGATGGTACTTTCAATGGTAGAATCTTATTTAATTTAAGAACCCGAATGAATGAACTGCATCCCAGACCGAGACTAACGCAGTATGAGGCATTAGAGGAATGGGAGATTGAGGCTTTTGAAAGAGAAAGACCCCGAATGGACAAGGGTTTGACCAAGTGGTACCCCAGGCAGAAACAGGAGTCCAGGGATAAAAGGATGAAACAGTGGAGACAGAGCATGATTGTTGAAGGTCTGTTTCCCATGATGCCGGCATGTCATAACATTGGAGCGGGTGAGAAAAGTACTGAAAAATGTAAGCATTGGGGGGCCCTGGGGGACTCAGATGATGAATTAATAGATGACATCTGTACCAGAAGTCCGCCACCTTACAATGAGGGAACCCGACCTTCCAGTGTAGGAGATGTTACCCGACGCCACTTCCTAAAAGAAGAAGACAGGTCCCTGGGACTGGGAGGGGGTGGTCAAGTATTGCCCTATCCTGAAAAACCCGAACTGACGGAAACAAGGGATATATATCCCAAAGTGCCCGCAAGTCAGGAAGAAAAATATTCACGTACGAAAACCTTTTTCCCCAGACCCTTGTATGAAAGCGAAGAGAAACCCTCGAATTCAGGACTGCCTTTTGTTCAACCTCCATATGGGGAAGAGCGCAGGTCCTTTAATACTGGAACTTTATTCCCGAAACCAAATTATGGGGGAGGACCAAGTGAAACGCATCCTACTGCCCCGAGTTTTACTCCTCCATTGAACCCCCAGATATTACATGACACAACTCTAAGAAGGGTACTAGTGGAAAAGGAGCAAGAGGCTCTAGCTAGACAAAGAACAGAAATAATTCAGAAAATTTCTCAGATAAATACCAGTCCTGAGGCATTGACTATTCCAGTAACTATTGGACCGGTGGTCCCGTTATACGGAAATGGTCAGGGAAATCCGATTACTCCAGTTATGACCCCAGTCATGGCAACCCCGAGACAGGAACCGATCATCATAGATGATCAGTCCAGTGAGTGCGAGTCTGAAGTTGCATTCTTGGAATTGCCAAACAAACAGACTGGAAAGAGAATACAGCAGAGGTATAACCCTTTTAATACAAAAGAAATTAAATTGGAGACAGCAACAGGTACTAGGAATGTCTCTCTGGTAACTCCGGATGAAATTGAGAGTTGGAGTCGTGAATTAGAAAAGCAGACTCCGCAAACAAAGCCTTTAGACCTCTACAAGCTGAGAGTTGAAATAGAAGAATTAATGGCAGGAAATGTGGGGTTGGATCGATTGAATACCTACTCTGAGGAAGAATTATCGTTCATATGTAAAAGCTTTACAAGGAACACCAGAGTGCTCCATGAAAAACTGACCGGAACAGCAGTTAGTATGGGGGTAGATATCTCAAAATCCAAGCCCTTACAGAAACCGTACAGAGCAGACTTCTCAGACAAAGATATAGAACACCTGAATGTGGCAGGGAAGAAGTTGCAGATTAAAGAATTAATGGGGGTACTGCAGAAATGGGGAGATGTGGAAAAATGGAGAAGCAGGTGGGCGAAAAAGAGGGAAGAGGTTCGCTCCCGACAAGTGACTCCCGAGTTTGCTTTAAGAGAGGTAGAAAAACCTGAGCAGTTATGCCCCATGCGCGAAGTTCCAGGGGGGAAATATGTGCATGTCCCCTGGTCTAGGCAGGATATTGTGTCCTTCACGAACGATTTTCCAAAGTTACGAGAGAAACCAGTTGACTGGTACCGGCAGGTGGAGAGGTTCGTGAAGGTACAAAAATGTCTGTGGAAAGACCTGGATGGGTTTTTCGACATTGTGGTTCCAGTAGATTTATGGACCCAGTGTAAAATAAACATAGATTGGCCCAGTGAAGAGTATCCCAGAAACAAGGAAACAGGGGAGCCATCAAAGGAAGTCATGCGGAAATATGAGCAGGTAATTCAGCACTTGAAAGAAAAGGTGCCCGCTAAGGAAACTGATTGGACAAAAATAGATAGAACAACACAGGAAAGGGACGAGACAGTGCACTCTTTTTATGAGAGGTTATTGCAGGTATTTAAAACATACAGTGGTATTGATAACATCGACCTGAAGGATATGACGCACTTTATTTACAGGTTTGTAAATGGTTTAAGACCTGAAATTTGTCAGTGGATAAAAGACAATAAAATCTGTTGGCATACTAAGAAAATGGATGAGGTCCTGCGGTACGCTAAGTACTGCGAGGACGAGATGGCAGAAAAGAAAAAGGCCCTTAAGGAGAAGGTTATGTGGGCTCAGGTGAAGCTCGCAGAACAACAGGAAAAACAATTGAGTAACATGGTTAAAAATGCTGAGAACAAAAGTCCTGGGGGAGGGGGTGGAGGAAAGCCCCGGCCCAAATTTAGCAGGGAAGAGGCTATGAAAAAATTTCCCTGCCATCAGTGCGGCGAAATTGGACACTGGCGAAACGAGTGTCCCCAATTAGTCGATGTTAATGAGAAAACTCCTGATTTAATTCCACAGACGCAGAAAGAAAGACCAAGAAAGACTCAACCCCAGGTAAAAACAGTTCAGGTGCCTCGAGCACCCAAACAGGTATACAGGGGAAGACAGGCAGAAAATGAAGAGATAGAGGTTTGGGAAAGCGGGGAGAACAGAAATACAGCAACTTCGCAGTATCTGCTGAATGATACCTTCCTTTGTAATGATCAGGACTGACGGGGCCTGAGAGGGGAGGACGAGGAGTGCGTACTTGGCGCTTCCTTGCCGGTAGACCAGTCTGGACCATATATTGAAGGAAAGGTTGACGGAAATGATGTCACCTTCCTGTTGGACACTGGCGCTACCCGTTCTACTGTAAGAACAGTGGACGTTCCAAACCTACCCCTCTCGGGAGAAAATATCCAAGTAGTGGGTGTATCTAATCAATTGATTAGTACTCCTGTTACCGAACCAATGGAGATTTCAATTGGAAATTTTAAACAGATGCATAGATTTGTCGTCTGTGACACCAGTCCAGTGAATCTACTGGGACGTGATTTGCTGTGCAAAATGAACTGTACCATCTTTTGCACACCAAAGGGTGTTGAAATACAGACCCCAGATGAAGACGGCATTTATAAATTATTGTTGCTTAGACCTGACTCAGAAATTAAAAGATTGACCCTGCAGGACTTGCCCCAAGAACTCCAGGAAGCCGTAAAGCCAGAAGTGTGGGATTTCACTGGAAAAGATGTGGGTTTGATGAAAGATGTGGACCCCATACAAATAGCCATCAAGGACAATGCAGTATATCCTAACACTAGGCCCTACCGAATGAATGCTGAGGTGAAAGCAGGTGTCACTCTGGAAATACAAAAATTATTGGAAGGAAACATCATACAGGAAGTGATGAGCAGCCCATGCAACTCACCGATTATGGGCATCAAAAAGCCTAGTGGCAAGTATAGGGTAGTGCAGGACCTGAGAAAGGTTAACAAAATTGTAGTTCCTTGCTGCCCTATTGTCCCGAACCCTGCAGTAATTCTGTACCAAATTCCTTGGGATGCTGAGTGGTTCACTGTGATTGATTTGTGTCATGCATTCTTTTCGATACCCCTGCACCCCGACAGCAAATTTCTTTTCTCATTTGCTTTCGAGGGTCACGTGTATTGTTGGAACAGGGTCCCTCAAGGGTATACAGAGAGTCCCTCTATCTTTAATCAGATCTTGAAAAAATGTCTAGAGACTTTAATCTTACCTGGGAACTCTGTATTAGTGCAGTACATAGACGACCTTCTATTGGCGTCTAAAAGTCACAGGGACTGTGTAGTTGACACCATTGCCCTCCTAAATCACCTGTGTGAGAAAGGGCATAAAGTGGCCCCTGACAAACTACAGTTCTGTGCAAAATCAGTGAAATATCTAGGACACCAGATAGAAAAGGGTGTCAGAAAAGTCACTTCAGAAAGAGTGAGAATAATTCAAAAAATGCAGTTGCCCCGTACTCAAAAAGATGTCAGAATGTTCCTGGGTGTATTAGGGTACTGCAGGCAGTGGATTCTAGGATTTGCAGCCTTAGCCAGGCCCTTGATAAAAATGACCACGAGAGGAATGCCAGATGTTGTAGAGTGGGACGATGAAAGTCTAATGGCTTTCACAAGATTGAAGAACTGTCTGTGTACCGCCCCTGCGTTGGGAATGCCAGATTATTCCAAAGAGTTTGCCCTTTTCTGTGACACTCGCGATAATTGCGCATTGTCAGTCCTGACTCAAGAACATGGCACGACCAGGAGGCCTGTGGCCTATTTCTCTGCCACACTGGACCCAGTAGCCGCTGGGTTACCAGGCTGTCTGAAAGCAGTAGCTGCTACCTGTGCAAGTTTGGAGCAGAGTGAGTCCATTGTCATGGGACATCCTGTGACCGTGTATGTTTCACATGGAGTGGTAATCCTATTGACCAGAACTAAAACACAGTATCTCACCCCTAGTCGGCTGACTAAATACGAGAGGATTCTTGTGGGTGCAGCAAATGTGAGCATTGTTAGGTGCGGTATTCTGAACCCTGCCACCTTACTCCCCGACCCCTTGGAAATGGAAGGTGGGGATGATGATGAACATGATTGTATTGATCTGACAGAGTTCAGTACCAAGCCACGCCCAGACATAAAAGAAGTACCATTGCCTGAGCATGATAAAGAACTATTTGTGGATGGTTCCTGTCTAAGACATGAATTAGGAGGCTTGAGTGCTGCTTATGCAGTAGTGTCTTTCACCAAAATTGAACAAGCAGGTTACCTATATAACATCAAGTCTGCACAAGTAGCCGAATTGATAGCCATGATAATGGCTTGCAAAATTGGGAAGGACTTACGCATAACAGTGTATACTGACAGTCAGTACTGTTATGGCGTTGTGCATGACTTTGGCCAATTATGGCTGCAGAGGGAATTCATGACTTCCTCAGGTACTCCCATTCGGAATGCAAAAGTTGTTCATGACCTTTTAGAGGCCATCCAGTTACCCAAAGAACTGGCAGTGGTAAAATGTACTGCTCATCAAAGGAGCATGGACAGAGTATCTCTGGGAAATGATTATGCTGATCGAGTGGCTCAATGGTGTGCCAAGGATCGGTATATTGTAAATCCAAAACGAGGGGGGCCAGGAACCAGCTGCCAGCTTCAGGTGTTTGAGGAAGTGCCTACATGGGATGAGGTGAGAGAGTGGCAGGAGTCGGCTCCTTGGCAAGAAAGAGAGAAATGGAAGGAGGATGGATGTAGACCGAGACGTGTGGATGGTGTCATCTTGGGCCCAACTGGTATGCCTGTGTTACCCCGACACTTGCTTGGAACAATGGCTAGATTAATACATGAAGGATCACACATTGGTAGGGATGCCATGATTCTGGTATTTCAACAGACTTGGTACAGTAAAAAGTTCAGGAAGGTAGCAGAGTCCCTCTGCCAGAGGTGCCTGTCATGTCAACAGATGAACCCAGGCAAAAGGACAATGGTTGAACTGAGCAAGATTGGGAGGTCAGGGGGTCCCTTTATAAAAATACAGATTGATTTCATCACCATGCCCCATTGTGAAGGAAAGCGATATGTCCTTGTCATCGTGTGCGTATTTTCGAAATGGGTAGAAGCTTACCCTACTCCCAAAAGTGACGCACTGACAGTAGCGAAGTGTTTACTAAAAGAACTGATACCTAGGTTCGGAATACCATGCATTATTGAATCAGATAAGGGTGGACATTTCCAGAATGACATACTGGCTGAACTCTGTAAGGCCTTTGGAATAAGGCAGAAACTCTATTGTGCATACCACCCAGAGGCTTCTGGAATAGTGGAACAAGTAAATGGAACTATCAAAAACAGACTAGCAAAACTGACAGATGCTACTGGCATGACCTGGGTGAAGGCCCTGCCCCTGGTCCTGATGGGACTGAGAAGTGTTCCAGACCGCAAGACAGGCCTAAGTCCCCATGAAATCATTATGGGAAGAGTGATGAGACAGGCATGGGTGCCAGGAAGCAAACTGTTGAGTATTACTGATGATTTGGTGCTTGAATACTGCAGAAGATTGGGTGACCAAGTGCGTTCTATCTCTCGCCAGATTGGAGACGACGGCATCCTTAATCCAACGACTCCTCTCCACAACTTGGTTCCAGGAGACTGGGTCAAAATAAAGAAGCACACTCGATCAAGCTGTCTGGCACCAAGGTGGGGAAAGAAACGCCAAGTAATCCTGGTGACAACCACTGCAGTGAAAGTCGCAGGTGTTTCCCAGTGGATCCACGCCGGACACACTCAGAAGGTATTGCCAGACAAAGGATTTGAAGAACCAGGGCAACCAGCAGAGGACCCTGAAGGAGCCAGACCAGTAGCAACTGACAACGAGCAGCCCAGCACCAGTCAGGTTGCAGGAACAGCAGACGTTGGCCCAGGAGTAGTTGACTGCGAACTGCCAAGAAACCAGCCTGCTGAAGAGGTCCAGGAAACTGAGCCAGGAGTAGCTGAAGACGAGCTGCCAAGCATATGGCCAGAAGAATGGATACCGATGATTGATCTGACCGAAGATCCTATCAGAACAAGAGAACGACTTAGTGAAGGTAGAGAGTGGACTAGTCAGGAAAAGCAAGGCACAGGCGAAGATCCTCAGCCGATTGAGATTCAAATCAAAACTGAGGAAGGAGAAGGTCAGACAGGGACAGAGCACGTGATTGATACAGATCAAGTGAACAAGACTGAACAAGTACCCGATACTGAACAAGTGCAGGATACAGAGCAAGTGTTTGATACTCCTCCATTAACTCCTGATGTGGATAAGGGACAGACTAGACATAGAGTAATAGTTCGAGCAGAAGAAAATAAAGAGATCGAAGTGCTTGAACAGGATCAGATAGGGTTAGAAAAACGGGTTCAGGAAACAGAAACAGAAACAGAAACAGAGACAATTGAAAGCCAAAAACAAACTATTCCTGAACAAGGCCAGATTAGTAACCAGGCAGAAGAATTCGATGCTAGCCCTGGAACTAGTCAGATAAGGGAAGTAGGAGAAGAAAGTGGAGAAGAATTACCACAAGATAAAGAGAACAAGAAAATAAGAAAAGAAAGTGAAGTCAAAGTACCGACTAAGAGACTAAAGAAAAGAAACAACCTTGAGCCTAGGTTTGTAAAAAGACTGAGACTAAGGATAAAGACAGTAGAAGAAAAACGTGCAGAAGCAAGAAGAAGTGCTCGAATAGCAGAGCAAGAAGAAGACTCTTCCAAAAGAAGGAGTGAGCGAATAAAAAGGCAAAACAAAAAGTACAAGTCTCCTGAATGGACACTGGTTTTGGAAGAACTTGAAGATCTTGATATAACTGACGTGAGCGACGGAGAACCTGTCCCAGAGTACTCAGCTGAAGAGGAAGACGAGCCACCGTGAATTTGCACAAAGTAAGCTAGTTGTGTAAAAAGTAAAAAAGAGGGGTGAGAACACTCCTACTGAGCTAAAATGTCTGATTCAACAGTGAATGGTAGACCTAGTTGCAGCCGTTTTAAGACGTGTTGCAAGGTGTGTATATGTAGTGTAGTAGTACTGATAGTTATCTGGATAGGATTAACAATTTTCATTCCCTTTGCTGTAAGTAAAGATACTAACATTGTCCCTACTGAAGTTGTAAATACTGACAATGAGGAGCTGACAACACAGAGTGTAGAAAGACATGAGAGAGCATTGAGACAAACTAAACGAGACTTAGAAGCATCAGATGAGAAAGGACTACATTACCATGGAATGAAAAACAGGACACATTTGAATGTTTTCGCAAACTTGTTAATACACTATGTAGAAACTATGGAAATTGAAGATTGCTATGTCTGCATGAAGCTACCTACTTCGGTGGCTGAAGGCGTGACATACCATCATCTGCCATTAACATATGGAATTTCCTGTAGCATTTTAGCTAGTTTATTTTACAAAAGGGGACCGTTACAGTATTATTACTCTAACAATGACGTGATCTTTTCTGAACTGCCTATACGTGGGAACTTGAATCCTGTACATACCAAAACTGACACCATAAGATATATGGGAGACTACTTTCTGACTATAGGGAACATTGACATAGCAGATGCACACAGAGATAACTTGACTTGTTCTTTGCGTGAGCAGGAAAAGATGTTCCTGAACATGGCAGAGAAAAGGAGAATTAAAATTCAGAAGAAGGCTAATGACGAAAGTCAGAAAAAGCCAAAGTGGGCAGAAAACATGGAAGGCACCTCATCTGGTGGAGCGGGTCCTGCTCTGTTGCTGGATTTTGAAAAGAAAGGCAAGCTATGTCTTCATCGCGAGAAGACTAGCTATTATAATAATGTTTTCATTGGTTCCAGTGAATGCGAACATAATTACAAGGTAATTGGAGGTTGGGGTTTCAAAAATGGGTCAGAGCCTGTGTTTCCTGGAATTTATTATATTTGTGGGGACAAGGCTTATTTCAAATTGCCGGATCACTGGTATGGAAGCTGCTACTTTGGCATTGTTTTCCCGAAAATATACCATGTGAATGGAAAAGCTGGAAGCAATGAAGATACTAATGGCTTAGTGCGTAGTAAAAGAGAGAGTATAGGTGAAATTATGGGTAGTATTTTCAGTGCACTGATACCTGGAGTGGGAGTGGTTCTGAACACTCACAGAATTTGCAAATTGTCTACTATAGTAGATGTGCTGTCTACTGAAACAGCTCATGGATTTCTGCTGGTCAATACCGAAATGGTTGCGATCAGATCAATGGTTTTACAAAATCGACTTGCTCTTGACACCTTATTAGCGAAAGAGGGCGGAGTCTGCCGGATGTTGAAGGCGCAACATTGTTGCACTTATATTCCGGATAAAAGTGTACAGATCAAAAGATATGTGAAAAACATTACTAATTTGGCAAAGGAACTCAAACCACTCGAGGTTGATAGTGCCTGGAAGAGACTGGTAGATGGTCTCTCAAATGTAGGTCATTGGCTTGCTAGCATAGGTAAAAGCTTATTATTCAAAATTCTGATGCCAATTGGTATTATAGGTCTTATTATACTTTCCATTTTCTTATGCTGTAAATACCGCAAGCGCACCAAAAAGCACGAGGTAAATGTAAGAGGAGTGAAACGAAGTGTGGATGAGATTGAATTAGAGGAAGTGAATGATCAGATATACAAAAAGGTGAAAACTTCTCACCCTGCTAAAACTGAAAGAGAAAAGTTGGAGCGGTTGCTGGAAGAAATAGAACTTTATAAAGTGTGAAAGAAAGTTGGCATCTGGTTCCATTATAATTTGTGATGATAGTAAATATCATCAAAGAGGGGATTGATGAAGCAAAGCTTCGCATATTTTGCGGCTTGCCGAAATCAAGAACCTCGTTTATGTATAACAAGGTAATAAATGTACGTCTTACTAACATTTATATTAAGTTTGAGTAAAGTTTAAGACGCTTGCCTATGTGTATTTCTAATGAAATTAATCCGTGTCCTTTAAATGGCCGCCGCTTGTAATTTAGTTACTGCGCATGCGTCAGCCACACTCACGTGTCCTGACGCGTCTGCAGAAGTGGAGGGAAAGTTGTGCGCATGCGTAATTCATAGCTGTGCTTATCATGTGGTACTGCTCGTGCCACTGCTCTTGTGTCCGTGTCAATGTAGCTAACATTTAATGCAATTAAGTTTATTTCTTGATGATGAGTTAAAAGTACAAACCCTGTGATGTGTTTTCATAATGACATTATTATGTATTAATTTGTTTTCGCTTACTTTTCATGTACCGCGGGAAATGGGGGTCTGAGTGAGAGGAGAGCCATATTGGAGGTCCCTTCTGCGCCTGTGCGACATTCGGCAGCACGAGGGACCTTGGCTGATGGAACATAGCCAGCTGGCAGTGATGGGCGAGATGCTCCTGAGAAAGTCACCTCTGCCCTGCGAGAACAGCGAATGTAGCTCCTTATGTGATACATTGTTATATTGCGCTACTGTTAGCTCATGGGAACCCCAAATCTGCTAGGCGGTACCCAAATATGTTAATGAAGGCTTCAATTCGCGTATTGTGATTGGTGTGTTACCCAAACCCTACCTTAGGACCAATTGAAATTGAGGGATTCTGACACTTTGCAACATTGGGGGGTGGTACACTGTCCCCAAACTGTATATCTACCCTGGGTTCACCTAGTGAACCGTCCGACTTGTCTGGTTTAGCTGACCTGTCACTGACCCAACGCACTCAATAGGTGACTGAAGATACAGAGCGCTGCGGAGCACTCTGTCCGAATTTGACCATAGGCTAAGGTTCTACTGAACCTTAAAGTGCTGGCAAAGCACTTAGCTGGGAGTTCGCTGACCCAATCGGGGTCTTGATCGATAGCTGCAGAGCGGGTGGAGCGCAGGCGTTGCTTCCGAACTGTGGGTTCCGGTCCTGTCCTGAAGAGGGTCCTGTCCTGAGGGGTTGCTGTCCTGTCCTGAGGGTCCTGTCCTGATTCCTTTTTCCGAGGGTATCCTGTCCTGTCCTGGGTGTCCATTCTGCACCTGCTGTCCTCTGAGGTGTATCCTTCCTTGAGGGTTTCCTGTCCTTAACTGACCCGTGGCCAGGGTTTGGTTTCCACACCTTTTCTAGGTAAATATTACTCTGAACCTCTTGAAATTCTTGCACCTTCTGAATTTCTAACTTTTGCTTAAATAAAGTTCAACATTGCATATGTTATATTTTCCATGCCTTTCCGCAACTATTGAAAGTCATTTATATTTTTCCATAAAGTTTATTCCTATGTCTTCTCATTTGTTAGAAATTATATTTTGCATAGCAGTGTGTCATTTTCTGATATGGTCTAGAACTTCGTTGCCTAGGTTGTTCAAAGGCCCCTTCACCTTAAGTGAAGCGTGTTATTCATTATAAGCTCTTCTATAGTCACATACATGTAGTCTATCCCTGTTTAGATAATACTGACTTGCATAGTATCTTTTTCTCGTTACATTTTATTAGTACCTTGATGATTACTCTGTCATTATTTCTTTCTGCCTATGTGATTTACATTATCTTGGTTATTGATTGCCTTATTTTACTGTACCTCATGCAAGAAAATATTGAACTTTAGATAAACATTTTAAAACTTCCAGTTGTCCGTGGTCATTTAAACAGTATTTGAATGTTATTGGTTGGGTTTGTATTTTGCTGCCTTTCCTTTACAGCTAGCTCCCTGATTCATTGTGGTCATTAGGTACCCGCATCGGTGGATGGTAAGTCGGGTGCACCGAAATTTGGTAGCAGGGAACACACACACACCAACTTGATAGAGCTCGTGAAGTCACCTGATCGACGTATATGGTGATTTGAAAAGTATATGGGCCCTGAAGCCGGAAACGGCGAGAACTGTTGGTCGGGTGGCCTCGCGCGCTCTATCAACATCACAACAGGACGTGCCATCACAACAGGAAGTGACATCACATGTGCAGCAGGTCTATCATTTGCATGTATTGCAAGATTTAACAATTGAAGCTGCGCAATACTTAAGCCTGTGACTTAAGTTCCCTGTATGGCAGACAAATGAGTGTGACAATAAAGCCAACCAATGGTAAGCACTCGACAGGCTTGCAGACACTGTATGTTCTAGGTAAGCACACAATGTCTTGCAGGAGACATTGCATGGGTTGTCTGGCAGGCTCGACAGAACAGGTAACTCCCACACACAGGGGGAGGGATAGCGATGGGTAGTGTCCCTCTGTGTCCCCACCCCTTCAGGAGTAGGCATGAGGCCTGTGGGACCCCCACCCTCTCAGGAGGGGGCAGAGCCCTCTAGTATCTACCTATATCAGAATCCAGGAGGGGGGTGGAGGTAGCATGCAAGTGGAGAGATGGAGAAGGCATCTGTAGTCAGTTGAGGAACGAGAAATGCCAAGACAAAGGCAGGGTAAAGGGAGAGAATGTGTGAGGAATGGTGGCGGATTCTCTGCACCCTGCGGCTCTACCAGGAGCCTCTCAGCATGCACCGCAGGACACAGACCAACTCATGGTAGGTGAAACCCTGAGGCGGATGTATTTTGAGTTCCTCCTATATGTGATAATGAAGAAAAAGGAGGAATATTGAAATAAAACAATTGCCCAGGGTCACACAATTTGGTCAAATGGAGAAGCCAGGATTCATCCCAGGTTTTTGGGGTTCCACATTGCGTAGTTGCGTTCAGCCACTAAATATATATTCATTGCTTCTCCTACGCCGACTTCACACCGCCTGTTTGCATTAGTGCCACCCTCGGTCACACCAAAGACCAAACTTTATGGCCCCCGGAAAAATGTTTGTGAGTACCCATGCTCTAGCCTGACTGCTCTAAAACTAATGTTCTCCAATCATAACATTTGGCCTCAAGGCTGCCTTCCCCAAAACTGACAGACCTTCCTCCCCTATTCCCCCCTTATGAGTTCTCCTATCAAACATGTAGGTCTTACTATTGAATCTGGCTATCTTAATCACCCTCCTGCCTTGGGTAGCAGACTGGGTTGCAGCACCCATCCGCCTTCTAGGCAACACCTACTCTTTTGTAATGCAATGTTTGCACAGTACTATTGTTATTGGAATCTAGAACGCATGCTTGCTTTGAAACCTAAAACTAACCCCCAGATTCATCATGCTCCTCTTTTGTGAGTCCTTAATAGCGATTATTAAGGAATCGCTATTAAAGACTCGCAAAACGGGATGCATGTAGAAATCCCAAAATTTATAGCGATTTCTACATCTTCCTTATTTGGCCAAAGGCCCATAGGAATGAATGGGGAGTCAATCCTAATTTGCGATTAGCAATTAGCGAATCGCAAATAAGGAAGCGATTTCAAGGGTGCCAGGGTGTCCACAGGACACCCTGTAGCACCCCTGAAATGGTGATTTACACTGGTGTTGCGCACACACATGTCCAAAGGACATGTGTGTGTGTAACATCCAACTTAGAAAAATGCACTTTAGTGCATTTTTCTAAGTTTTCGCTATTTACCACGAAGTCAGACTTCGCGGTAAATAGCGGCCAAAAATTGCGATTTCACGATTCTAAAATGGTTCATGAATTGCATTTAAGGAATCTCAAATAGAGATTCCTTAAATGCAATTCTTCGCAATTTAGCGATTTTAGAATTTGCGAATTTTGCATTTGGGATGATGAATCCCAAATGCCAAAAAAGCGCTCGCAAAGGGCCAGATTCGCAGAATCTGGCCCTTGCGAGCTGATTTTTCCTTCATGAATCTGGCTGTAAATGATTACTTGAAAACATGAGTAGCAGGATGAATTATTTGATGTGGAATGACCATCATTTCACGAAAACGAATGTGACAGTGAGATGCCAATACTTACTTAAAATACCCGCTGAACCACTTAATGTGGTAATTTACTGAAAACCCTGTCTTATTTTAATGCATTTAAAGAAACATCTGTGTGGCAAGCACGTATTTATCTTAGGTCCTATTCAAACACTAGACTTGGGAATGTGCAATATACCGAACAATAAAAAAGTAGCAACGTCAGCTGTGCCGAGAATCACACACACCTGGTGTTAAGCCAACACATTAGCACATTAGTGAAATCTGTTGGAACAGAGAGAGTTCCCTTGAATACAGAGGGCATTTGGGAGGTGGGCAAAGTCCAAGAGGTACTAGAGGAGGGAGGTGGGGGGCGCACCTGCCACTGGGGAAGACAGTGAAGGAACTGCTGCCCTAGCTGGTAATGTCTGCCCTTATGATGAAAGCGCCAGATACAATCTCATAAAAGGCAGTAGGGTACCTGCGTAATAACAACACCTACGTGCACCTATTGCGATAGATTTAGAAAGGTGCAATTTTTGGAACCACAGTTTGGTAACAACATAATAATTATACCGGAAAACAACCCCTCAGAATGAGTTCTCAGTAGAATTTTGAAGCGTTCAATAGCATCACGTTCTTTTATTTGAACACCTACTTTGAGAGCGACTTCACAAAACCGCTGCCACGCCGAAAATTATTTTCCGTCTCTAGATGCCAGCAACAGCAAGTTTAACTCATTTACTCTCGGGCAGGTCAGGCAGCAGGCGAGGCCAGGAATGGAAGTGACGTCTTGTCGAGTGGGTGGTGTGATATAGTTGACAGTCTAGTAGCTGGGGTGGGCAGAGCTAGGTGGGCTGAGGGGAAAAGGAGGAGTCAGAACAGGATGAGGACAGTTAGAGTAGGGACAGGGTCGAGACAAGTTGTATAAAATAAAGCTCTGATATATAAGAACCTGTGTCTGTGGTTCTTTGTAGCAGGATGCTACAACTGGCGACGAAGGTGGGATGAGCAAGCCCACTGCGTGCAGAACCCCAAGAAGACACCCTGTCCCAGGTAACGTCCAGAAAAACGCTGCCGAGTACAGGGAGCTGCTGCCCGAGAAAAGAAGCCAGCAGCAGGTGACCCTGTCCCTTCAACAGTCGAGAGGGACCCAAGAGGGAGCCGAAGCACCGAGCGCTGACCCGTTCGCAGAAGAGACGCTGTTCGCGCCGAAACGCGACTCACGCGTGAAGCGTGCAAGAACTGGGAGCGCTGCACCAGCAGAAGTCGGGAGCCCACTCAGACTCTGCCAAGCCCCAAAAGTGGAAGAAGAGTGCCTCAGCGTGGAGGACATCGCCCCCACGAAGGTCTGTTGCCCCCACGAAGGTCTACTGCTAAGCGCTGCTGAGCGCGCTGAAATTTGAGCCCGGGTGAGGTCCGACGTCAGAAAACCTCACCCCCGATGCGTGAGCTTTGGCAGGGCGCCGCTGAAGGAGCGTGAGACCCTGCAAAGTAAGGCGGGAGCCCACCCCAACCTCACCTGACTGTAGCAGTGACCAGAGGGAGCCAAATCTGGAGTATGCTGACCCTGGAAGCAACTGCCGGTGAGTCCTGTGTGAAGAATCGGGTCAAGTGCAGAGAGAGAAAGTAGTGCCTGCAGACAACTACGGCGGCCATCTTTGAGTCAGGCAACTCTTGGGACATCCTCCCTGTGCAAACTGGAGGCAGCCATTTTGAGGTCAGGCGAGTTGAGTTTAGCAACAAGCATTGGCGAACATAATAGAAACAAGCATTGGCGAAGACCAAACAAGCATTGGCGAAGGCCAAACAAGCATTGGCGAAGACCAAACAAGCATTGGCGAAGACCAAACAAGCACTGGCGAAGAACAAACAAGCATTGATAAGAGCAAATAAATAAGCATTGGCTAATAGAAAGAAACAAGCACTCTCAAGAGCCAACAAACAAGCATTGGCGAGTAGAAACCAACCAGCAGTGGCGAGTAGAAACCAACAAGCAGTGGCGAGTAGAAACCAACAAGCAGTGGCGAAAAGAAACAAACAAGCATTGGAAAAGCGAATAAACAAACATTGGCGAGAAACGCAAGCGAATGCGCAGTGGATAACGGCGCGTGAACAACAATGAACAAGCCTTGGCAACCAAAACAGAATAAGCACATGCAAACACGAGAGTGAATCAACTAACAAGCACGAGCAACCACAAGAGTGACTTAACAAACATGCATTGACAAAAACAAATGTCAGCACGGGGGAAACGTGAACATTGAGAAACGCAAGCGAATGCGCAGTGGCGAATGTAATGAAGTAACACGTGTCTGTAAAATAGAAGAAGCACAAGCGAACACAAGGACCAAGCAAAGACAACAGCACAATGGAACAAGCATAAGCAAATGCAAGAGACCGATCAAGACGACGCTGAGCATAAACTGAAGAGCGCCGAAGGGAGAAGAGCTGCTGGGCAGAACTGCAGAAGACCCAGAGGAGGGCAGTCCTACAGAGGACCCCGGAGAGAGTAGAACCATCCAAGTTCATTCACCGGCGCATACTGTGATGGTTACAAAGACCTTGACCAGAATCTCCCTCTCTCATGGCGGGAGGAGACATAGCACAGCGGGTCACTCCATACATTGAAGTACCGCCCCCAGCGGTGCAGACTGATGATTGGATCTCGGATCTCAAACGACACTGGTGGCTCGAAGCATTGGAAGATTTCTTAAAAGCCAATGGTGAGCAAAGAGAGAGAAAATGTCTGATACTACTCCTCCATCTGGTGGGTCCTGAGGGCCGATGCCCAATCAG
The DNA here is from genome assembly GCF_964261635.1 of Lissotriton helveticus. NCBI lineage: Eukaryota > Metazoa > Chordata > Amphibia > Caudata > Salamandridae > Lissotriton > Lissotriton helveticus. The sequence continues at coordinate 649,497,709 of NC_136070.1, forward strand.
GACATTTTCCAAAGAGGATACAGAAATCTATAAAAGACTCCAAAGGGAGCTCTGTGCCCATCTCAACGCACAGACAGATGTGGATCATAACCGCATGGTTTTCAATACAGCATGGCAGGAACCAGGCGAACCGTTGCCAAATTTCATCACTCGGTTGCAAAGTCTGGTACGAGGCTGCCACTTCAACACTTTTACGAATGAGGATGCGGTTCGACTTCGGATAGTTGAAGGTTGCACAAACCCTGACACAAAGCGCAAGATCCTGCAAGGGCATTGGTCGTTAAAGGAAATCATCAAGAAGGCCGAAATTGGAATGCAAATCAAAGCAAGAGACGGATTGAAGGACGTGCACCTGAGAGCAAACCATCAAGATATCTGGGAAGATAGAACTCAGAAAACAAACAGATCTGAAAGGAGAGAGAGGGAAGGCAGACCAGCAAAAAGACAACGGGAAAGATACAGTGACAAAGAAAGGGACAAGGAGTACTCAGAGTCAGATTCCTCAGCGTCCGACTACTCAAAGTCAACCAAGGATTACTTGGAGTCAGATGACTCAGAGTCAACCATCCAAAAGACAATTCCAAGGAGTTATTCACCCCCCAGGAGTTCCTCAAGGAGTCATTCAAAGTATGACACACAGTACTCTGATGAGGAAAGAGCGTCAAGTGGGACAGATCGCACTCCTGGACAAGAGGGCATCCTGCACAACAAGTGGGAGAGAAAGACAAACCATAGAAGAAGGGGTCGCACTGGTCAACACCGGAAGTCGGCGCAGGAACATCAGTCACCAAGCAGTGAAGACGAGTCCAAGGAAACATCTGGCAGGAGAACACATCACCCCCAGATCAGAGGTGTTAGAGCATCAAACAAGCGAGAAGGAGAAACAGGTCGCACAAGACGGACTGATCCTCCACAGCAACGAACCAGAAAAGATCCATGCATCTATGGCTCCCGCGACAACGAAGAAACGGAGAGGAAATTGTTAACTTCAGGCGGGAAGGACAAAGAGGCAAAAGCTTGGGATCAAGCACAAGGAACAAGCACGGGATCATCAAACAACCTCCCAAATGAGACAGCATTGAAGATGTTCCAACATAGGCACACGGAGAAGCATTTCAAAGACCATTCAAAGGGGAAGAGCACTTTGTCACGGACTACGGAATTCAAAAATCCATTACCCAAGACAGTTTCAAAGAAACGTTTGAGAAGGAATGGGGAGAAGGATCTCTCTGACGAGGAGTGCACATCTATCCGATCCTGGAAGTCGACAAAAGACTTCCCTGACCCAGAAAGCACGTCTATGGCCAGGAACTCCTCTGGTTCAGAAAGCGCGTCTGTCCGATCCTTTAAAAGGGGTATGGCCAGGACCTCCTCTGATTCAGAGAGCGCGTCTGTCCGATCCTGGAAGTCGACAAAAGACTTCTCTGACCCCGAGAGCACGTCTGTTCAACCCCGTGAGTCGACCGAGTCATGGTCCCGACAGCAGCCATGGCGTCAACCATCCGAACACACCATGGAACCAGAGGATATCCTTCCCGTCAAGAGCAACATGTCACACACTAAGGTCTCTGAATACTCAGTCACTCCACAAGGCAACCTGTCATGTCAGTCACAAGTATATCCGGACATGGATCAGACACCGTCACCCCTGAAGGGGTCCGCGAGGCTGACTCAAAGGACCTACAAAAGGAAGACAGAGACAGTGGTCCCTAGTCATCGGATGGGAAGGGACCAGCCAGTCACTCCGCAAGGAAAGCTGGACGTGTCAGTAGAGAGAGATCATCAGTGGATGAGAGAAAGACATGCCCATGCACAGATAGCCCAAGAGTTCGCCAGACAACCCGAGGCCGCGAATGAGTTATTGAACCAAACCAAGAAAATCTCGTCAGATAGTACCGTACTGTCTGGTATGCATGACCCTGAATTGGAGGACAGTGTTGCCCTCGACCGGACAAGACAAAAGGCAGTAAAAGTAAATGCAGGTGCTCAGAAAAGGACCAGAACATTATCCACTCATGAAAGGGACTGAGCATCTGAACCAACAGTTACACCACAGGAAGGAAACATGATGACTGCGGAGTGTGAGAGTAAACAGTTCACACGCAACGTAGTCAAGAATGCCCTGATTAAGACAACGGAAAGATTGACCAAAGCCAAGCCCACCACTGATTCAACACTACTGAAGCTTGAAGAACAGGCTGTCCGCCGACCCGTGTGGTGGATTGAAGAATTGCGAACACTGAAGACATTAAGCTCATTTTGTTAAGAAAGGGGGAGATGTAATATAGTTGACAGTCTAGTAGCTGGGTTGGGCGGAGCTAGGTGGGCTGAGGGGAAAAGGAGGAGTCAGAACAGGATGAGGACAGTTAGAGTAGGGACAGGGTCGAGAACAGTTGTATAAAATAAATCTCTGATATATAAGAACCTGTGTCTGTGGTTCTTTGTAGCAGGATGCTACAGGTGGGCGAGACACGACAACATCCTGATCAGGTGACTCCCAAAAAAGGAAATGAGCCAGATTAGGAGAGCCCAAAAAAATAAAGGGCATACTAGCACGGGGGCGGGACTGCCGAGTTGCACACACGCCAATCCAGTGACGTCCGCTATGGCACTGATTGATCGCAGGTCACAACGTCCACTGGTAGGCGCCCGGCAAGGTACAAGGCGATGGGGGCAGGTTCAAAGGTCAAGGCAGAGCTTTGATAGGTAGCGCATTCGCGTGCTACACAAGATTGACAAGAAAGTTAGGGGCGGCAGGGCGGGCAAGTTACGCCATCTTAGAAAGCCCAGATCTTAGGAAATCCAGATTTGAGCACGGTGGACGGCGTCCACCCGGTAAAATAAGTGGGGTGACCCCATCCACCTGCGTGGACCCCCGACTCGTGCCCTGCTCACAAGACAGGGAGAACAGGGGTCGCACTCCCGGGCAACTCCCGAGCGTTCTGAGCCTGACCTACAACAGGACAATGATATATAAGAAATTCTGATGGATTCAAGACCAAGACTCAAGCCTATAGATACAAAGTCTGATATTATCACAAACCGCTTAGATCAAGTCAAACAGTGAGTAGACAAGCAAGATGATGCACAAGCCGAATCCAGAGAGCACCTACTGAAAATGGATAGAGTGCTGGGGGTTATCAAGGCTAAAAATGAAGCTTGCAAAGCGCGCTCCTGGCGCAACAATCTCCGGATTACGAGAGTCACGGAATCAACAAACATTACTAAAATGGAAGAATACGTTGAAATGATGCTTTGTAATCTATTTGGGGAAGGTTTATCCACTGTGTGGAACATGCACATCACTCACTGGGTGATAACCCTCCCCCCTCCTCCTTCCCGGCGCACCTGCTCACCCCATAGTCGCACGCCTCCTGAACTACCAGGACTGAGTCCCGGTCCTGCTTCTGCCATGGGAACATGGTTCTATTCTATTTCATGGGAACAGGTTTTATTTTACCCAGACTTCACAATAACTGTGCAGGCTGTCTTCATATCTAACATGGGCTTCGATTGGAATTCCATAGAGCATATTATCAAACCCATTATCGCCGCTTTATCTGCAGTTTCCTGCCGATAAAAGCGGCGATAATGTATCACCCTTTCTTGATAATATGCCCCTTGGTTATTGCAGGAACTTCACCTTACTGAAGGGACTATTGCTCACATGCGCTCCGGATGGGTTGGGAAAAAATATATTGCTACCTATTCCCTTTATGGTCGGGGTGTGGCAATTCTTATTAGACTGAAGTTGGTCTGGCGGGTGCGCAGAGTTCAGTGCGAGACTCTGGGCCGATATATATTTTACTTTCGGTAGTCGTTCAAGATCACACAGTCAAAATTATTTCCATCTATGGTCCTAAAACCGATGACCCCCAATTCTCTGCTGAGGTATGGAGGCTGGCTGAAGCGATGGAGCCTAGGATGACCATATAGGGAGGAGATTTTAATGTTATACTACTTAACCCTGCCATGGACAGGTCTAGTGATTCCAGATGCTCCCACCAACGGACTGTGGCCCAATTGCACCTAATCATGGATGACTTTAACTTGACCGATCTCTGGCGCTTTCACCATGCTGACTGACCAAAGAGAGGGTACCTGCATAAACACTGCCTCTGGCTCGTAGTTGAGCATAGATTATTGGCTGGTATCGCAAGACGTCCTGGCGTGGACAGTCCAAGCATCCCACTTACCACGAACGCTCTCTGACCATGCTCCTGTCCTGCTGGAGTTATTACTTCCAGATGGTCTTCCCCAAGCTTTTTTGCTTGGAAACTCCCGCCTGTCGCCCCGAGAGATCAGGTGTTCAGGGAAGATATCAGAGTAGCAATTATGGAATACTTTGAGCAGAAAGATAAAGAGGATATATCAGAACCTCCCTATGGGAGGCCTTCAAGGTGGTCATTAGGGGAGCATGCATTGCCAAACAGGCATGTGTCCTCCGTGCCATACGGGGAGAATTGACACACCTGGAGCTGTAAATTAGAGACCATGAATTACAGTTTTACACTGATCACAATGTGCTCAGACTAGCAACTATTCAAAGCAAACTCTCTGATTATGAGAAGACTACCCAACAGGAGTTGCATTATCTGGGAAGGGAAGCACACGCCAAGCGCTTTGGAGAGGGGGATAGACTGGACAAATGTATTGCTCAGTTGCTTCGTAAGCCCCGGGAAAGCGACTACAAAGCTGAATTGCAAGATGACGATTCAAAGGTCCATGTCCGCACAGAAGAGGTTCAAAAGGTCATGGGAGGATTTTCTCCTCCCTATATAGAACTAGTCAGGACTCCTCTCCTTCGGATCTATTGGACTACCTGGACTAGATCCAACTATTGGGGCTTGAAGAGGGCCATAGACAATGTTTGGATGAACCATTCACAAGTGAGGAAATTATTGGGGTAATCCGTGCTAGGCTTGCAGAGAAGGCCCCGGGCCTTGATGGTTTCACTGCTGCATTCTATAAAGAATATGCCTCTCTGCTTGCCCCGCATCTATTAGCGTACATGCGGAGTCTCTCTCTTCGGGTATTCAACCCCACTCTTTTCACGAGGTCCTCATTATCACTATACTTAAGCCTGGTAAGGACCCCTGCCATTGTGATTCATACCGTCTACTTTCCTTAATTAGTACGGACAATGAAATCCTTGCCAAACTCCTTGCCTCAGGCCTCCTCCCTCTACTTCCAACTGTGGTGAGCAAGACCAGGCGGGGTTTGTGCCGAGTAGGTTCACCTCTCATAACCTCTGCACTTTTTTGGTTTTCTTCATGCCATTGACCATGCCTTACATGCAGCAGCAGTTTTTTTAGACACCACTAAGGCGTTTGATTCCCTTGAATGGCCATACCTCTTTGCCCTGCTGATGCGTTTAGGCTTGAATACCACCTTAATTAAATCAATAGGCCTGCTCTACTCCCTACCTATGACCTGCTTGAGAATCAATGGTAGCAACTCTGAGCCATTTGCAGTCACCAGGGGTTCCAGCCTATGTCCCATACTTTTCGCGATTGCGACTGAGCCGCTGGTGGCTCGTCTCCGCCGGATTCATGCATATCCGGGGCTGGCATTCACTCTTCATAGAATATTAGTGTCATTGTACGTGGACAATGTCACCTTATATGTAAGGGACCTGCATGTTAATTTGAGCCCACTTATCAGGGAGTTCATTAGATTCGGAGGGATGTCAGCGATTGAAATTAACTGGGCATAGTCAATTATTTCCCCCTGACGGATGTAACTCCCCAAACTTACTCAGAGTTCCCCCTGGTCAGGGCTGATAGCCCTGTTAAGTATCTTGGGGTGTGGCTCAGCAGAAATATTGATGAGCTATGAAGGAATAATTGCGGCCGTCTGCTAGCTTGGCTGAATGACAAACTTGAGGGCTGGAAACAACTTCCGTTGTCCCTGATTGGCCACCTGGCCATAACGAAAATGATAATTCTCCCTAAATTTCTCTACCTTTTCATTAATATACCGCTTCCTTTGCACCTTCACTTCCTTTGACAAATCAGATCTTGTCTTATCTCCTTGGCCGGTGAAGGTGGTTAGCCGCGTATAGCGTCCATGGGAGCAAATTGACACTGTGGCGTGTACGGTGTGAGCGTGGGGCGAGCTGCAGCATAGGGCCCATGTCGAGAGTCTCTTTGCCCCATCAATGCCAATTATTGTGCACCCCTTACTACCCATTATGAGTGACCCCAGGACATCTGCTAGATTGGGTAAGTTAAGCCTCACAACTATGGGTGCAATCTACCCTGAAGGCACCTTTCTTCCACTGCAGGGGACCTTGCCAGGGGTAACGCTACCTTACTAGATACAGTCACATACTACCAATTGCGCATTGCCTTCCGAGAGCTTAATACCTCGTTTCTTGAGGCCCCACCTACATGGAGATGTTTCTAACCTCCCCATCTCCTCAGAGACTTGTTACGAAATTATATGCTGCCATGCAGAATTCAGCGCCTATATGCACTCCCACGAGCAAAAGTGCTTCGGATGCTGACAATACCCTCCCACTGACTGATGGCCAGTGGCACTACTGTTGCACCCAGTCGCATGCATTATCCCCTAACGCCTCCTTCTTATTCATCTTAAATTCATACACCCACTGTATCATACCCTCATGAGACTGTTCAAAATGGGACTGGGCACAGACACACAATGCAGCCGCTGCCACTTGCCAGCTGCAGGTTTTTTACACCTTGCTTGGGATTGCCCAGGAATCTCCAATTATTGGACTGAATTTTTACTGTGCTTGCAGAATGCTCTCCTCGTGTGGCACTGTAGGGTTATGTTCAGGGAGTGTCTGCCGCCTGAGTGGCGCAAACTGGCAGCACTCCTCTTTTTGCTTTCTAAGCGTAGGGTAGCGATGAGGTGGGGGTGAAGTACGTTACAGCTTGCAGCAGACTGGCTTAAGGATGCCACCTATTGCCAGCAGGGTCGGACTGGGAAAAGAAGCTGGCCCTGGCAAACTGCTCGGCCGGCTGCCCCTGGGAAGGGTTGCGGCCGAGCTGTTAGGGCCGGTTTTGGCCGATTTTGTTATAGGGGGCCGATATTGACGACCCCCGGTAACAAAAACAGCCCTCCCGGGTTAAAAACCGCCCCCACCCTGGGGGCCCACCGGGGAAACGCCCGGTGCCCGCTACGGCCAGTCCGGCCCTGATTGCCAGGAGCAGCTTACCGCCTTTTGTGAACTCATGCTCGTTCGTCCCGACCTAAAGACATTTGGCTCCCACTGGTGGAATCTTTACGTGCTCGTGCATTCACGACTGAGACAGCTGCTATAGTATCTGAATCATTAAACCGCTCTATTGATATTTGAACAAAACTTGTCTTGTAGCAGCCCTCCGTTATACAGGCATAGTGATATACTGATTGATGTGGTGCTTTACAGAAATCCCCACCCAAAGTGTGAACATTGATGTATGATTTATTGAGTGGTTGTCCTTTTCCCTTTGTCTTCTGTTTTTTCCCACTTTTATTTGTTTTTACTCTGCAGTGGTCTGTACCCAACCATATCCCCTCCACTGTAATGCGACATTATGCTGAAAGTACAGTAGTCGTTACTGTTGCTGACTTCTGTAACAACTGTATTATTATAAAAACTCAATGAAAATAAAATCTTCTATTGTAGGCCTTCTTCTATTTCAGCACAGGGTTTCTCACATACCACTCTCATGCACCTCAAAACCGATCAGCAGCAACCCCAACTCTAAAAGTAAGGGGTCCCACACACAGCTCTGCCAGTGAACCTCAGTCCTCCCTCGCTGAGCCTCATGCTCTGCCAGTCTTGCCTGCTCGCACTAAAATGAATTGGGACAATAAAGAAGGATTTTAAGTAAGTCGCATGAGTCAACTCTGACATTGCACTTCATACCTGCTGTTCATTTGAATGTATGACGGTACAGGCATACATTACCAACGCATGCCTTTACAGCGCAGTTTTTACATCGCAACAGCCTTTGAAACGCATTCCAATACATCGCATGGCACGACATTGCATTTTTTAGAAACGATCTTTACAACGCATTCCATTACATTGCATTATACCTTTATAACGCATACCATTACAATGCATACCATTACATTGCATTTAAGTTAAGTATTGGATAGTATAGGGGTAAAATTTACTATTCTAACTCCAGGGGGTGCAACAGTAGGGTAAGTGTTGGATAGTGTAGGGGTACTATGCGTTGTAATGGTATGCATTGTAATGGTATGCTTTGTAATGCCTGTGTTGTAGTGACATGCGATGTAGTGTCATGCATTGTAATGGTATGTGTTGTAATGCCTGCATTGTAGTGACATGCGTTGTAAAGGATGTTGCAGTGTAATGACTGCGTTGTAAGTGTAGTGCTATGTAATGGTTTCGTTGTAAAGGTTGTTTCCCGTCCATTTGGGGAGAAGAAAAGCGGACCGGAGAGACAAAGATGGACCAAAGAGGGACCACGGCTAATGCGCCACGGGGACAGTGGCGGGACAAAACTTGAGAGGGAGCCCCTGCAAAGTACACTGAGGGGGCCACCTCCCTAACCCACCAACTATCACGTTTGCTGAAGGGGCTCCCTGGAGCTCAGGCTTCCCGCACTTCGCCGGCTTATGCAACACCCCTGCACGGGGTTACAAGACAACAGGCAGCAGGCGCCTGGGAAAATAGACTTGTGGGATTGGTCCAGTCATTCGAACTAACCAATTCCAAAGTAAGGGGCGTGCCGCACCTTAAAGTCAAAAGGGGAGACCAGCAGTAGCAACGGCCATTCAGCTGACTACAACTTTGTCCCACCCACGCCTAACTAGATAGGGGTGCCACAGTGTTGTAGGATAGGGGTAAACATGTGAGATAGCACCATTGAACAGCAACAATATCACACCAGGATGGAAGGTAGGCCGCCGCAGGAAAGAGATACCAGAACGGTGTCCTAGGGATGCCTCACGGCAGCACACCAAAGGCTAAAAGGAAGAGCCAAAAAGGGGTTCACTGCAGAGCGGACATGGTACTTGCAGCCGACACGGCCTGACAGAGCCACAAATGTCACACTTTGGTAGCAAGAGAAGCCTAGAAGCAGGAGGTTTCAATGACAAAACCTACACCTCCCTCACACCAATGCTGACAAACTTACACTGGCTTCTGGTGCCCACCAGGCTCAATTCAAAGCCCTGTCTGCACCTCACAAGAAGGAGTTTGGGTATCTACTCCATTTTTGGAAGACCAGACTGAAATAATCAATCCAACTAAAGCCTTCTGCTACGACTACCTTGCGGTACATTGAGAATAGTCTGGGGAGACAACGACAAAGAATCTCCTCTTGAAAACTCAACTCAGAAGGACTCGACTTCACTTTACCTATTTTAGGATTATTAACTTACAGACATAGGAGACCGATAACTAGTACCAGAGGCCTTAGAAGTGGTTTTCAGCCTAACTTTTTAGCTCCAGAAAGAAAAGTGTCAACTGCAACACATCACGAAAAATAGAGGTTTTAAAAATTGTCAATTAGAAACCAAAGTTCTCTACTGGTTCACAAATTGCCAGTGTGAAAAATAAGTTGTATGCTGTCCATCTAAATTAAAAAACACACTTACTTCAGCAGAAGTGTGTTGAATTATATATATTGAGGCAAACCTTTCGGAGGCGTAAACTCTCATACTCCGCAGTATCTGATTCTTACTCATCAAAACCATTTTTTTTACTCTTGATATTTGCGAATATGGTGAATTGTTCACTAACACGCATGGACAGAAAGTATTACAGTGTAACACAGTGATCAGGAGCTTTATCGTGCAGCGTTGTTGGTAATTCCTTCTTGCTTCAGTTTATTGTGACATTCACCAATTGCTAGTGAATATTCAGACCTTGTATAAGACACAAGTCACACTCGATGAGTAAAGAGAAATAATCCAACCACAGTGGCCAGCTCTGGTTACCCAGCTCACAGTGAGTGTTTATTAATTGGCAACTATACTATTATGATACCTGGATTCTTTTTTAAGGTAATTTTTATTTAGTTCTTACTTTTCTTTGACTACTTGGGCTCTTTTATACGGGCACTATGGGGTGCACTATAATTTTGGTGACTTCTCTATGATCTCACAACTTTGGGACTTTATTTAATGAACCTGTAGTAGGTTGTGGATTACACTTTTTATAATCATTTGCAGTACTCTGAGGGTGACGAGACTTGTGTATAATTGTGATTTATATAATTTTAGTGAATACTTTTTTACTTCTTCTTGTGTTGCAGCCCTGATGAAGTCCAAGATGCATTATTACAATGCTTGACGAAACACGTGTTGGCTGCTGAGAATATTATTTGATATGGAGAATTACCAATAAAATTTCACATGGATCTATCACATTGATTGAATATTGAGCCCCGGTGTCTCTCTACTACAGGATACTAATCTAGTGGATCTCAACTTGATCAGGATTATTTGATGACCAGATTCTTATTACTCGGACTTGCTGTCATACTTATGTTATAATTTATGACTTATGTATCTTATTGTGGAGTGCTCAGTGAGAACCTTTTGTGTTTATTAACTGTCTTCATAGTGGGCAATGCATGAGATAAGGGGTTCTGCTTCTTTCATTCTCCATCCCTCAATTCTGCTGTCTCCACCCACCTTTGGAAAGTAAGTTCACAACAGGGCACAGTGTAGACTTCCTGCAAGGAGTTTATGGTATGAACATTTAACAACCTACAAAATGGCTGCAGAGGGCCAAGAAAGTTTGATTAATTACCATGGGGTTTAAAAGGGAGACACAACAGCCATACTTACAAAATGCGCATTTCTATCCTTCAAAAAAGGACTGGATGAGATGTAAAAAATAACAGCCTTTTCCAAACTAAATGCCACCCCTTCCCTTACTCTCCCTGTCCTCCTGCCTCTCTCCTCATCATCCTTTCTTGTCCTTACTCTCCTCTTCTATCTTTCACTTGCTCTCCTCTCTCTACCTCCTCACTGCCTTTGCTCTTCCATCTGCCTGTGTATGCCTATCCTTCTTATAATTTAAATATCACAATGTCTATGAGGTGCAGGCTAAGCTGTTCTCAGTCAGTCTTCTGCTGTGTTTTTGAACTGGGTCTTGGAAGTAAGCAATGCCTAGATATACTTCATCTTCCCTGCCCCTTTCTTCCTTTGATAAAAGCATCATAAAGTTACCAGGCCCTATTTTGTCTTTATTTGTCCAAAACTATATGGTTTGCCAGAACATGGCAGTTATCATGGAAGTGCTTGAAAAACATGCATCTGACGTAGAGCATCTATCTTCTGGGCTCTACCTTAAAGCAATTGTAGGCATAGTGTGTACTGTATAAGTAGGGCAAGAGTTCCTACAATAAATAATGTTTTCTTTTTTTATCTGAATCAAGGAAGTTTCTCATTTTGGTCAGAAAAAATAACTTTTGATAATATCGATTAGCTTGTGTGGATTTAAGATAATTGTGTACTCCTGAACAAGTGATACCTAGCATGAAATGTATTGATATGTTGTGTGTTTTAATATTGGGTATGTGGAACTTGTTTAATGGAAGATTTTCAAGTGTTGTTTAAATCTCTTGGATAATGTCTAGTTTCACACAGATCAGCAGATCTTAAAGCTTTGTGCACCAAGGAACATGAAACATGCAAGTAGTGGCTGTTTCACATTTCACATAAGAGAAGAACCACTGGACTAGCACTTGTGACACAGACTTTTGCAATGTGGTAAATTACAAACCATATAATGTGTTGACCTTTACGATGCTTTGTATTACATCATTTTACTGTTATCGCGCAAAACTGCTGGTAAGTACTGACATATTTATACATAAATTTTTTCCATCTGGTTAAATGGGGGAACCACTAACCCCTCCCCCCCATTTTTTGTTAAACTATAAATATGTGTGTATTTACTTTTTTCCTTTTAAAATGAGGTGGACCGCTTCCCCATAATTACGGTTGCAACTGTGCAGTTAGAGTTAGGAACTAGTTTCCATGGGAATTACATTTTTTGTTTTGCTAGTTGCTTTGGTACAGTTTGACAAACCTTTGCGAAATGTTCCCCAAAAATTATTCATCCTACTCATCTCTTCCATGGAAAGTTTCGAAGTGATCATTCAAGTGGGGACTGCAAAAAAAGGTTATGGGGGTTCCAAAACACATTTTCCCATGCAATTCCCATTAGTGACTTTAGACAATGCAACAGCTAAAACGACTGAACAGAATTACACCAAATTTGGCAGAAAGCTAGATCTTTAGCCAGAGAGCATGTTTTTGTGGCATAGTGAAAATACGTTCAGCTGTTTGAAAGAAATTAAACATCAAAATATATAGATATCTAATGAAGCAGTACTACCAAAGGAATATGGAGGGAATATAGAGGGACCGAGTACTGAGGGAAAATTGACAAATGAAGCATCCTCATAGGCTGTTTGCTGCAGGGGGTTGGGATAGTTAAGGGTGGTAATAAAATCTTACTTCACGTTAAAACAAATTCCTAGAAATTGACTGAAAAAAGCTAAAGTTAAAGTAACCTCATATTAAAGCATGATAATATTTTACTTTATATTTTATCATTTAATTACCTGAGGAAAACAAAAGTTAAAGTGACATTATAGTTAGGTGGAAACATCAGTTAAAAAGCACCATTTGAAGCAAACAAAAAAACACTGAAATTCACTAGCAATAGTTAACTATAACTTTTGCACTTCCCATGCACTGCATATGATCTCACATACTACATCACTAACTACATGTTCTATGATATCATTGATAACATTACTGATGACATCAGAAAATACATCATTAATTACATCACTGTGCATGACAAGTCCTCAAGTTATAGTTACTTCAGTTAATTATAACTTGTGATTGTCAGTGGTTCTCTGGGCTGCATATGGAATTATAAATATATATAATTGCTGCTGGGTTTAATTTGTTATTAAGTAATTTACAGTATAACATTTTACAGCAAAGTATGTCTATTATGTTTACACAATGCACATGTGACCACTCCACAAACAATATAATAGAATGTTTTGGAAACAAAAAACCCACGTGTTGTTTGTATGCAACAAGCGAAATTGTAGAATAATTTGAAGGGCTGTTTGTATAATTCATCAAACGTTTGAAAAAACTGAATTGCATGAATTTTGTTAGTTTTGATGTTTCCTTTCTAAGTTTCCAAATTCATTTGGGTAAAAAAAGATTACATGCATCGGCGTAAGGATGAAGCATTTCTTTTATGTTCACACCTTTTGAGCACATGAGCACTTTAAATGTTGTTTCAATATGCCAGCCTTAGTATGAGAACAAGGGTGAGTTATGACCGAAATGCGTTATGGCAGCATTTGAATAAAACAATAAGCACTGAATTGCTCTGGCGTCTGGCTTCATGGGATTATTCAGAGGATGAATACAGTCTATGCACTCCACTCTATGCCACTCTGATCTACACCACTCCACTATACACTGCTCCATTATAAGCTATTCCACTCTAGGCAACTCCACTCTTCACCATTCTACTGTACACCAATGTACTCCACACAACTCCACTGTATGCCACTCCAGTCTCTGCTATTCCACTGTACTCCACTCAACTCTACGCCAGTGTACGCCACTACACTATATGTTACTCCGCTATACGCAATTGTATTCTATGCCAATCCATTGTACCCCACTCCACGCTATGCAATTCCACTCTACGCCACTCCACTCTACAGCACTTAACTGTACGCCACTCCATTGTACAGCACTCCATTCCATGCTATTCCACTCTACGCAACTCCACTCTATGCTACTCTACAGTACGCCACTCTCCTGCATGGCAATCTACTTTATACTATTCTACTCTATGCCACATGATGCTAAGCCACTCTACACCCCTCCATTCTATACTATTCTACTCTACGCCATTCCACTGTACAGTAATTCACTCTACACCCCTTGACTGTACGGTATTACATTCTACGCCACTCAACTTTATGCCACTCTACTCTCCACTATTCCACTCTCTGCCACTCCGCTCAATGCCACTCCACTATTCACTACTCCACTGTGCAGTCCTCCACTCTACACCAGTCCATTCCACGCTAGCTCACTCAATGCCACTTGACAATATGCCACTGTACGCCACTCCACTCTATTCTATTTTACTGTACATCACTCCACTTTATACCACGCTCCTGTACGCCACTCCACTCTACGCAACCCCACTCTACGTCACTGCACTCTACTCTATCCCATTGTATGGCACTCAACTATATGCCAAGCTATGCCACTCCAGTCTTTGACACTTAACTCTTTGCCAATGTACACAACTCCAATGACACTATTTTACTCTATGTCAGTCCACTCTAGGTTATTCCCCTCTATGGGACTACACTCTTTGCCACTCCTCTCTAAGCTTTTCACTCTATGCCACTCCACTGTACGCCATTCAACTCTATGCCACTCTACTGTATTCCACTCCACTCTCCGTCAATCCAGTCTACACTATTACACTCTAGGCCACTCCATTTTTTCGCTCCACTCTACGATACTCCAGTCTAAGGTATTCAATTCTACGCAACTTCACTCTATGCCACTCCACTCTACACCACTCTACACTATCAAACTACACTCTATGCCACTCCACTCTGCGCTATTCCACTGTACCCTACTCAACTGTACGCCACTCTACTCTACACTATTCCACTGCATATCACTTCAGTTTATGCCACTCGTCTGTACGTCAGTTAACTCTATGCCACTCTACTCTACACAACTCAACTCAACTCTACGTCACTCCACTCTACGCTATTCCACTCTACACCACTCAGTTCTAGGCCACTGTACACCACTCCATTGTATGATATTCAACTCTATGCAACTCTACTCTACGCCACTCAAATTTACACCACTCCACTCTACACCACTCCATTCTACGCTATTACATTCTATGCTACTCTGCTTTATACCACTCTACTGTACGCCATTTCACTCTATACCACTCCACTCTACGCTATTTTACTCTATGCCACTTCACTCTATGCCACTCCCCTCTATGCTATTCTACTCTGTCACTCCATTTTACACCACTCTAATGTATGCCACTCCATTCTACACAACTGTACACTATGCCACCCCACGCTATGCTGTTCCATTCTATGCCATTTGACTTTATTCCACTCTGTGCCACTCCACTCTACAATATTTCATACTACGCCACTCCACTCTATGGTACTCAGCTCTATGCCACTCCACTCTACAGCATTCCATCATATGTTACTCCATTCTACGGCACTCTACTGTATGCCACTTCACGTCACTCCCCTCCACTCTACGTCAGACCATTCTACGCTATTCTATTGTACGCAACTCCACCATACGCCACTCCACTGTATGCTATTTTATTCTACCCTACTCCACTGTACGCGACTCCACTCTATGGCACTCTGTTGTACACTACTCCACTGTACGCTACTTCACTTTCTGATATTCTACTCCACCCCACTCCTTTGTATGCCACTCCACTCTATGCTATTCCACTGTATGCCACACCACTGTACACTACTCCACACCACTCCAGTGTATGCTATTCCACTCTACCCCCTCCACTGTATGCCACATCAGTTTAGGCCACTCCACTGTACACCAACTCACTGTATGCTTCTCTACTCTATGCAACTCCACTCTATGCTATTACACTATACGCTGCTCCACTCCACTCTGCGCCAATCCACTCTACACTATTCCACCATATGCAACTCCACTGTACGGTACTCAAGTAGATGTTATTCAACTCTATGCTACTCCGCTTTACGCCACTCCACTGTACGCCACTCCACACCACTACAACTCAACACCACTCCCCTCTACACTATTCCACTGTATGCCACTTCACTCACCACTGCTCTACACCACTCTAACCTAAGTAATTCTATTTTAACCCCTTCGATGCTCATGACGGAACGGTTCCGTCATGAGCGTCGGTTGAGCTGAGCTCATGACGGAACCGTTCCGTCATGAGCCGGTAGGCTCATTAGAACCTTTAGCACAGTGCAGGAATCTGCGCCGCGCTGAAGGTGATATACCACTCCTCTGTGCGTGACTTTACTTCATTCTACGACACCGCACTGTGCGACACTACCTTGTACGGCCTTTGAAATCACACGGGTTGTCAACAATGAATTGAAAATTTGGCATACCAGTGGATTACTTAATGATAATGAATATGCGTATTTGAAAATTGATAAACCTCGTTATCCATGCATATACACTTTACCAAAGGTGCATAAGGATTTGAAAAAGCCTCCGGGAAGGCCAATTGTGTCTGGTATAGGGGGCCCGATGGAGAGGGTTGCAGAGTTTGTTGATATTTATTTGCAGCCCTTTGTGGTAAATTTGGCCTCCTACATCAGGGACACCAAACACATCCTTAATATACTTTCAGATGTTCTTTGGGATTCCTCTATGACAATGGTTACGTTAGATGTAACTTCGTTATATACGAATATTAACCATGAACAGAGCCTGGATATGTTGGAGAGATTCCTATATAAAAGACCAGCTGAGTTATTGGATCATTCGAACATGTTACTTTCAATGTCGAGACTGATTCTTAAACATAATGTTTTCCTTTTTGGTAAGGATTGGTACAGACAACAATGTGGAGTGGCGATGGGGTCCAAGTTTGCTCCGTCGCTAGCGTGCCTTTTTATGGGCGGCTTTGAGGCGGAGCATATTTGGGGACCAGCAGGGGCAAGGTGGCAGGAATTTATTGTGTATTTTGGCAGGTACATTGATGATTGTTTTATTATTTGGACAGGCTCGGATGTGGAACTAAATAACTTTTTTGATCATATGAATAACAATAAGTATAACATGTCATTTACTATGTCTTCTAACAAAGAGAGAATTGTATTCCTCGATATTGAACTGTTTATTGAGGAAGGCAAAATCAACAGTGTGTTACACAGAAAAAGCACTGCATGTAATTCGACACTATTTGCTACAAGTGCTCACCCGAAGGCTCAGAGAAACGCAATACCTTATGGGGAATTATATAGAGCACGAAGAAATTGTAGTAAGGATTATGATTTTCTGCTTTGTTCAAATGATATGGAATCCAGATTTTTGGCGAGAGGGTATGATCAAGACGTTATCAGTAAAGCTAGGAAAAGATCCTCCAAACTTAAGAGGCAGGACACTTTAAAATCAAAAACAAGAATCACTGACTGTATACAACCAATACGTTTAGTGACCAATTATCATCCTTGGTCACATAGAATATATAACATACTGAAAAAGCATTGGCATCTGTTAACCTCGGACCAGAGTATCTGTAAATATATTTCTAAACATCCCAGTGTCACATACCGTAGGGGCACCACCCTAAGGGGACTTATTAGTCCCACTTATCCTATAACCAAGAGTAGGGACCGAAATGGGTTAAGTAATCTGAATTGTGGCTCATACAAATGTGGCAGATGTAGTATGTGTAGATTAGCTGATCAGGGCATCAAGGAATTTCAATATAACAACTCACTAGTCTAAAAAAAATGTATCAACACATTGACTGTGATACCAAGTATGTTGTTTATATTATCAGATGTAAGTGCTTCAAAATTTACGTGGGCAGTACTATAAGATGCCTTACGGAACGTATTGCTGAACATTTTAGAGCATTAAAAAATATGGATGGACGTTACCCATTAGCAATCCATGCACATGAATGTCCTAGCCAGGGAAACAGTAAATCGTTTTCCTTTCATGGTATAGAAAGTATACCGTATGATGTTAGAGGTGGTAACAGGGAACTACGTCTGCGCCAATGTGAGGCACGTTTGATACTCAAGTTACGTGCAGTTGAGCAGGGAATTAATATTGATTCAGAATTACAATATTTTTTGGGGAGATGAGTAAACCCAATGTAATTCTCTTCAGTGCTAACTGTTTAAACAAACTTATGTGAAGAGTTTCAATAGATCAATATTATTCCTTCTCCTGTTATGGATATACATGAATGTACACCTTGCCTTCATTTCGTGTTAATATGCCCATACCTTATCGTTGTGGGTAGGGGTGGCTTGCACATAGTAGGTTTCAAAATGTAAAAATGTATAGAAAATATGTAATATTGTAGTGTAGCTCCTATTTTCCCAATAGGCTCTGCGCATTGGAATAGTACCTACAGCAGTAAAGGCCTAGGCCAGACGTTAACTAGGTCTACTACTGTCGATACTAGACTTAATTTTTGGGTTTGCCAGCTAAGCTCAGAGTTCGCTAGAAACTTTCTCGAATGTTCAAGAAAGGAATTAACTCCCCTGATTAGACAAGAAGGGATTTAGTTTCTGACAACCATAGAACATGACAACTTTGCTCTCCCCTAATCAAGAGTCAATCTCAAGAGTCGTGTGAGCACAAGGCAATTATTTTACTCAGTCAGTACGTGCATTCTTAGTCTCATCAGAATGTAGAGAAAAGGAAGAGACGGGCGTGTTCAATAAAAAGGTGTTATTTATTGATCAGTCTCTTTTCTCATACATGAGAAATGGATCGATATTATTGCAATACTTATAGTTAAGTAAAGTGCATACATTAAAAGCAATAGTATAAAATAATACTGTAAAAACATTGATATGGTTTCTGAGCCATATAATGTTTAAAATGATTAAAATATATTTACATACACATATACATTTGACTAAACGTACTCAACTGGTGTTTCTAAATACGCCTACCCCGGGTACCTGACCTAAGTCTAATGCGTGGGCGGGAATAGAAAGTTACAGTTTAAGTTAAGTTTGTTTTTGCCAAGTGAATAACTAAAGAATTCTCTGTGAGGGGTTATTCAGTTCTGTACCTGGAAGTTAGGATGAATGAGGAATGGTATCTCTTTCTCTGCTCTCGATATTCCAGGCTGCCTGCAAGGGCTACCCGGAAGCGCCGGTGCTGGGTCTCTCGGCTTGAGATAGCAGCGCGTCTCTCAGCGCGTCAGGAAGGCGGGGCTGCTGCCAGCGGGGTCTGCTTCTGCTCTCGGCTTCGGCAAGTATGGCTGCTCCGTCTTGTCACCACGCGTGTGTTTGCATAGGGCAAGGTCGGCAATATTTATACCTTAAAGGTGCCGGGATTGACGTAAGGATGGACATAGGTACGTCAATAAAGATGTCATACGACTTGCTCGTTAGCACATTCTTTACTAAAGTTCTCTGTGAAATCAAAACAATGGCCGCACGGATTATCCAGGTTGTCATAGGTTTGATTTGTTATGAGAACGTCGTATGCCTTATCAGGGGCTGGAGGAATGTCGCTTGTCTAATTAGATCTCAAGCGTTATGACCTAATCAGATAACACGTTCCTGTGCCGTAGTGTGACTGCGTCAGATAACGGTATCTGCATCATGGGGGTTTTCTTGCCTCATGGGCTGACTGTTAGTTAACTTGATAGTTAGTTTAACCAGAATAGGGTCAGGAATAGGGGGACTGATTCAGAACCTATAGAAATACACGACAATATCATGTTAGACACATGTACATACTGTTGTTTTTTGTTCTCTTTCTTTTCCTTTGGGTCTCTCTTTTGCGTTCACCCTCTCTTATATATAATGTCTTACTAATGATGACTTCCTTTTACAACTGCTTTCTTTCTTAAAGTCTTTGGCATTTCATTACTAGACTCAATTGAGCACTTTCACTTTATGGTCAGCGTATTGATAGTCATCCAACTTTTATTGATATATATTATTTTATAGGCCTTTTAAGTAATCTTGTATACATGTGACAGATTTGTCAAACTTGTTAGTATTGGTAGTAATCTTTGACCTAAAATTTCCCTTATAAATTTATTTATTTTTGGATATTTACAACTGGTCCAGTGTCTATTAGAATTGTCGGCATAGACATAATTGAGAAGAGTTTAGTGTTTCTCTGGTGGATTTGTAGTATTATCGACTATTGCATATAATATACAACTACAATCGGATCATTGAAACATGGTGCCTGTAATACTGATTAGCCATCTCGACAAATACGTCATCGCGGGCGGCCGGTTTGATATATTTTCGTTCGTAGATTCTCAAATATTAATTGCTGTATTTTCTACCTGCCCCCATATTATATAGAAGTTGCCATGAGGACCATCTGCCCAATATGGGATTAATATAGGACTATTGTAGATGCGATATATTTTATTTTTCAACACGTCTCTATTGGTATAGTCCGTTTTCGCTGTTTATAGTCCTGGTATAAACATACTGATCCAAGATGGCGCGAGTAACACACGCCGGTTTGGATACAGGATTGATTACACGAGGTTGCTGGGAATAGCGGAGGTGAGTGTTAAAACAGGATTATCGTTTTGATAGATTGAATCATTACAGATCCTAAAAATAAGATGCGGGTCTGGTATCTTAAATTGTCTAATTATGCTAGTATTACTTGGCACAGTTGAGATAACGCATTTATGCTATAAGTATAAGGGTCAGACAATTATTATGAATGGGGGTTTTTGCATTTAAAACTTTTCTAATTATATAACGGTAACTAAGTGGGGCACAAACTAGTTTGGTTTTTTGCTCGATTTTATTATATATTTTTTAGATATTTATGATGTTTCCATAGTGTGAAGGCGGACTCTGCCTGGTGTCAATTACCGAATTATAATAAAATGACATTGTCTCTGGAACAGTTGAGAGCGTTTTAAGGGTAAGAGAATCCAACTACTTAATTTTGTGGTTAGATATGTATAGAACTATGAGTAATAGATCACTTATATTATTCCAAATCCCCTTTTTATAGAGTTCCAAAACAAAAAGTTTTTTTTATATGATTGGGACTTTACAAGGCTAGAAGTGAGAACTACCAAGGGTGAGTTCGAGCTATTTATAAATAGGTGTAGGAATTCGAGCACTTTATGGTTTTAGTAATTGTACTAGATGTTGTGCACAGTGTGGGTGTGTTTTTTGGTAACTCATCATTTGATTATATGTGGTGTTGTTATGCGCTATGTGGTGGCACCTGTTGGTCCTATGTATACTTGGTCATTTCAGGTTTCCTTTTTCCACTGGATTTTCACTTATCTGGTACTGACTTTTTCCTTTTTCCCTTTTTTCTTTTTCCTTTTCTTTAAATTATGGGTATAACTTATGCTATATTGGTATAGGTTTTATGTTAGGTTTGGCTCCCCTACTTTCTGGATATTATAATTGGGTACGCATTTATTATTACAGCCCTGAAGAAGTCATTGGGTAAATTTCCCCTGACGAAACACGTGTTGGCGTTTGGCTGTATCAAACGGATATATGACACTACAACGCATGCTTTTACAACGCATGCTGTTACAACGCAGGTTTTACATCGCATGCCATTACAACGCATAATGCTTTTGGGTGCTGGATAGTGAATAGTTTAATTTACTATTCCAACTCCAGTCCCCGTGGACACTAGGGAAGGTTATTGGATAGTAAATTAACCTATTCCCTATCCTAGAGCGCCCCCTACAGCAATGCGTTGTAATAGTTTGCGTTGTAAAAGTTGCGTTGTAATAGCACTTCATTGTAAAAGTTTCGTTGTAATGGCTGTTTCCCGTATCAAACTGTATCAAGATTGCATTGCTGTATCCACAAGTCTTCACGAACACCTATGGATTGAGAATAAAAATAAGGATTTTCTCACAATTTGGATGTGCTGATATGGACAATTATTTGTGAATTTATATTATCTGTAATACTCACAGATACATGTACTTTGTGCTCAGGGAATCTTTTTTGTGGCGGCATTACGTTGTAATTGCTGTTTTTGACAGCGTTAGGTGGTAGCTGTCTTTGGTTCCCTTGATGCCACCTTGGTAACAATAATCTTTTTTCCCTATTATTTGCCATTTGGACTATGCGCTGTTAAAACCTCACCATCTGTTGCTTTATACTGTTCACTACCTTGTACGGCACTGTCCTCCAATGTACTCTATAACACTGCAATTAACAACACTCCCCTCAACAACTGTACACTCTGCAATTTGAAAAACTTTTTTAATATAAAATTAAATTAAAATTCCAGGAAAAACCAAAAGTTAACACTTATAGTTCAGAAAACTGCATTTATTCATTCAATACAAACCAAACTTAAACTACACAAATATTAAAAATTCTAAAGTTATAGGTATACCTTAAATTTAGAATGTATGCACCACCTCCAAATTGCTATAACTCACTCACCTCTGTTCACAGTGCTATAAGCTTGCTAGCCACACTACATTAACTATAACTTTACGATGCACTGCGTATAGCTTTTCATATTACATCATTTAAAACATATCAAATCATAGCATTCATAACAACACTTATAACACCTCAAATGACATGATTTATGAAAACCCTGTGCACAGTAGAGTGGCGAGTTATAGTTAATGTAGTGTGGCTAGTAAGAAGACATCAGTAAAAAACACAAAACAAAGATATAAAGGGGCAGGGCAGAGATAACCTGCCCCTCTAATCCTTGTGAGGGGTTTCCCAGAGGGACCCCTCTTGGGACCAAAATAAAAAAAATTGAAGCTGTGGTAATATTTAAAATTCAAGTAACTTGACCCCTGGGGTGGGTCAGGGCTCGGAGTTTTCATTTTAATATATATAGGGAGGGGAGTGAGTGGGGCCTCCCTCCCCAAGCCAAATGCACATTCAAGTGGAGGGACACATGCAGCCCTCTTCCTGAACCTCTATTGGGCTCTAGGGACCCCATCCCTGGGGCTGAATAGTAAATAGAGGGTAGGGGCATGAGGCATCCTCCCATGAGCTACTACTTGGCCCGAGGAACCCATCCGCTGGGGCTTATTTGTTAAAAAAAAGGGGAGGAGCGCATGGCCTCCCTTTCCAAGACTCTGTTGGCCCTGAGAATGCAACCCTGGGGCCAAACATCTACAAAAAGGGAGGGGGCTGAGCGGCTCCCTCCCGGTGCTGTTATCTGGCCCGGGGACCCCAATCCCAGGGCATGATACTACACAGTGTCCCTGTACACTGTGGTTACCTGCCCGGGAGAGTGAGGCCCGGTAGAGTGTGGGCATACCCTGCCCCCACTCTACCGGGTTAGGAACTCCACTTTGCTCCTGCCCGGTGGGAGCAGCAAAAAAAATGCTGCTCCCAGTATAATGCTGGCTGAGGAGACAGCTGGTGACAATAATTCATTATTGTAACAATAACGTGTGAGACAATGGAATCATCATCACGTTAAAAGGTGTTGTGAGTAGCATCTCCAGGATTACCCCTTAGCTGTCTACTCATGAACATCACAAACACAAGGAGATGATGGACAGGGCGCTGAAACTTTTCAGACACTCACCCCCAGTGACAAACTGGGGTGGTGAAGTGAGCTAAAGAACGATGATGGATACAACCCAGATCTGTGACTGGGAGGGAGTGTCTGAAAAGTTTAAGCACTCTGTCCATCATCTCCTTGTGTTTGCTTTGTTCACCCTAAGTTGGCAGGTTATGCCCGGATGTGGGTCCCTTGCTCACTTTGCCACTGGATTCATGCTAGCCTGGCTGATGAGGGGTGCTACCTTCAAAACCGGGTCCCAGGATGCTTGTTTCTGTTCCAGTGAGGACCTGGCCTGTCAGTTCGGGCTGGACTCTTCCCATGAGGCACAGGGTCAAGACTGATTTGCATATGGCTGGGTCCAAACTGGGGTGGCGAAGTGAGCTAAAGAACGATGATGGATTCAACCCAGATCTGTGACTTGAGGGTGGGTGTCTGAAACATTTCAGCGCTCCGTCCATCATCTCCTTGTGTTTGCCTTACTCATGAACATCCGCAAGTATCCTTTGGCAAAACTCTTGGATCAGCATTGAGTGAACCTCCAGATGTACACACATGATACCCAAGTCTTTCAATTAGAATACAATCATGAAACTCAGTCAACATCAGAAATTGCCTGAACCACATCTCTTTCTTGGGTGAAAGTGCTCCTTCTACGCCTCAGCGGATTCAAGACCGAGGTCCTGGTGTAGCCTGGATACAACTAACTGCTCTTTGCGCAGTCTGAGAGCTTGTCACCCCCCATTATTAAAGGAAGGAATCTCTGAATCTTGGTTGACTGTGAACAATCTTTCATTTTACATTCCAGTGCATTGGCCAAGGACATTTCCTTGAAGCTTTCTCTGTGCTGGAGAAATATCCCTCTCTTTCAAACAGACTACCAAGGGGGGCGGGGGTTAAGAAGAGCACTCTTGCAGTGTTTGTACCAGGCTCCCAAACACATCTGTCAGTAAAAGATTCAAATCTAAGCAGATAATATGTGTGTACCCTTGTGAATCAGAACCACATTATATCAGGCTTAAAGCCTTCCATTGGCTCTTACTGGATGATGAAGTTCAAAGTTCTCTGCACCATACCGAGGCTTGTTGGCTTAAAATATATGCAAATACTAACACCTGCCCAACAGAGACCTGATCTGGATGGAACACAATCTCACAATGTGGCTTGAAGGGGAATAAGCATGAAGGTAGAACCCTAGGTTTCCTTGACTTCAGGCGGTGGAACTAATTGAATTTGACTCTCAATGCAAAAGTGAACCACATTTGGTCCGAGAAAGGAATGAACACTGGACATTTCACCTATCTTACACCCTAAAGTCACACTGTCGGAGCAGCTGCAAAAGAATATCTTGATGAAATCACTCCTTGCAGATTGAAATCTAAATCCACCTGTTTCCAATGCATCACCATTTTCTACGGCACTCGGAATCCACTAGAAAGCGACAAAAAGCCCTATCTCAAAACATGTAATAAATGAATAAATGGCCAGGGGCAAACCATGGGAAATAAGGCTACCAAATAACATTAAGTACCTGGAGACACCCATTTTCAGACCAGTTCAGCCTTCCAACGACCACCATTGTAGTCTAGAACCTCAATTGGTTCAATAGATGAGGGCAATGACTCAAACTCCCACAATGCACTATGTTTAAAAAAGTGAAAGGCAGGGGCAAAAAAATAGTGGCCCTCATCCGTTGGAGGTATATGGTATCTAATCTGCTCAAATAAGGTCTAATTGTTGTTGTTTATGACTTTCAGTGGAGGGCGACCTGGTATGATTTTTCCCTCTACAGCTCCTTATTGTATAGAAGGAGGTATATGGTAACCTCAGTGTGAGGGCCAAGGCATAGCTGTGGCCGAGTAGAGTCGGTGAGGCTACAGTAAGACGCGAGGCTTGAGATATCTGATGGGCATTACCAGCTACACTCATTTATGCGGCTTGTCCGCCTCAGTCATGACCTGCGGCCTGCCCATACTTCGCAAGCAAGAGCCCCCTCGCCTGACTACCACATGCGATACTTCCATATATATATATATATATATACATATATTATAATAAGGGCCTGGAGGAACTGAGCCCGGCCTACGGCATGCCATATTAAACCTCCCTCGCCCCCAAATTCCCACTGCTTATTATCCCCCCTCCACCGGCGACCCAGATATCTCCTTGTTAAATTCTTCTGCTCCGCGGTCCGGGTTGCTATTATTACGATTTATGAGGTGCCGGGGAGGATGTGCTCCCGGATCCCGGCCCCTGCGCGCGCAAATCATCAATACTCGTTTCCTCATTAATCAGGCCCGGCCCTTCCCTCTCGCGCACAGCTGACGCGCGATGGCGCAGGTCGGAAAGGCCATGGTTGTCGTCGCTCTGGCTCAGCCGCCTGAGGGCCAGCTAAGCACCTCACACATAATGTGTCTAGCACTGCGGAGGAATACTCCCGGGCTCAGCAATAAACTCACCCACAAAGCTATAAACCCCCTGCTGAGCAGTATCAGCAATGCCCTCGCATAAATGGCAACCCGCACGCTGGAGGGCAACTTGGCCCACAAATAAGCTACAGAAATGCGAAGTAACCTTATACCCTCCTTTAAACACCAAAACTAGGTTGTAACATCGCACACAGCTAAGAAACACCAACTGTAGGTGGAAATATCACGTGTTTACTTGTAAAACACTCACACTACAACGCCCCTCACACTCTCAATTACAAACCCTGCCACCCAGCAGTACATACAAGCTATCAGATACGAAGCTACACAGGATGGTAACACGAAACATTTATAAACAATGTCAAAAAATTGACTCGCGCACTCGTTAGTAAGTACTAACACTGAGCAGTAACTTTGCATAGCCAGCTATGAACCCCAAAATCTGCAAACCGGGCCTGTAACTAAACACACTCATATAAGCATAAACCTGAGTATTCATGGGGCTTACTTACAATCCCGTGCACCACCTGTACGCTACTTTTCCCCATATTAAAAGTGTCACACCAACGGCGCAAGAGGTTTGTAAATAAGCCCCTCAAAGATTAATCCAGCATCCCACACACTGAACTACATACGCCAGTACTTTTTTTTAGAGCGAACACACTTGTGTAAACGTACACAGACACACACATCAAGACATAAGATCAGCCATTGACAGTAACAGAGTGTGCATTTACTGTTCTATCTCCACACGCCTTACATAACAGCAATACCGATGCATTCTCTCATTCACAGTGGTAGCAGTTGTTGGGCCTGGCTCCAGAGGTGGTTGGGCAGAGCACGGATACCACAAGAGATTTGGGATTTAGGAGAGTGAAGATGCCATCAAAAATGCAAACAGGAAGACTGGTATTTACGAGAAGCGGATCTGTCAGAAGAATGATAGGTGTGGTGGTCGGTAAATAATGTACTTATATTTCTGATGGACTTAATTGACAAAGATTTGTCACTGGTCATTAGCTGGAAGTTAGTGGGGAGTGAATTGTATGGTAAATTGCATTGGGGATATGAGCCTACAACACCTGAAATGGAACAAATCATATTGGAGGGATCGGTTAAGGAAAGAGGGGTATATAGAGAGGACTAGGAGGGCGACAACGCCTTGGCATTGTAGGGGAACTTCACGGGTTCTTCAGCCCGGATGGAGGTGTTCGATTTTTGCATACGGAGAATGTTTATTGAAGCTTGTAGGCTGTCAAATTTGTTGGTGCCTAAAGGCAGTCCAGGTTTACAATGGGGGGTTGTACAGTGGGAAAAAACGTGCTGGCCAGTAATTTGTGAATGCAAATATAGATTTTGCTGCTCCTCATGCTGCTTGTGGGAGAGTCGTCCTTTCTTCAATAGTATCAGATCCATAGCTCTTAATTTTCTATATCTTACAGCCCTCAGTCGACCTACACCCGGCCACTTGTGTCATTTGTGTGCAGCAGTTTCATTGTCTGCCCCAAATCCTGTGAAACTCTCATTGCCCTAAACTGGCCCACCACCCAGACTTCCTGCCACAGCATGCACTCTGAATACCTTCTGATGCCCTGACAGCTGTCCCAGGCTTCAAGCCACTGTGCATGGGGACAGTTGCTCACCAGTATAGGCATCTTCGCCCATTCCGGCTCAGGTGATTGCAGGGAGCAGCCCCTGGCAGCTTCTCGCTCCTTTTTTTGAGCCATGTCCTAGGGTTCTCCTGCTTTCCCGGTCCCATTGATTGCAGATCAAATGCCTTGGGGGCATATTATCAAGAACGGTGTTAAAATTATCGCCACTTGAGCGACAGAAAACAGCTGCTAAAGTGGCGATAATGGGCTTGATAATATGCCCATGTGAATTCCCTTAGAAGCAGAATTCCAATAGAAGCCCATGTTCACACCAGAACATGGGCTTCTATTGGAATTCTCCAGGGCATATTATCAAGCCCATTATCGCCACTTTAGCGGCAGTTTTCTGCCACTAAAGCAGCGATAATTTGAACGCCGTCCTTGATAATAGGCCCCAAAGTCTTTTTGCCCTTGTCTCTCCTTGTCCCCATCTCTGATTCATCTTTCCTTAATTCAAGCACCTCCCAATCAGTGGCCCCAGGGTAAGCCACGCTTCACTTACAAGGCATCTCAATCTAAACTCTCTTGTGGCCTCTTCAGTCCTCTGCTCCCTTAGTCAACTCAGGTCTCAGTGGCTACTCCATTAAGGCGGAGGAGCGTCGCTCCGCCTGCCGCAAGCGCAGCAGGCACACACATTCATAATTAAATGTTAATAAGTACCATTTTATTATAATATGCCCCAGTCTTGTGCTGTTACATCACGTGGGCACGGGGAGGGACTGATTAGTTCAATTGCACTATTACTTCAGCCTTCTGCCAGGGCGCATATCAGATTGGCCGGCTGCCTACAGCTGGCCAATTGACCGGCACACTTCAGAGCTAGCAATCCCAGGGCTCAGAAACAGCAGAGGGATTGCAGCCGCAGGCTCCCAGCCTCAAAATGAGTGCTGGGTTATCCTGCTCCAACCAATCCTGGAGCGGCGCTGCAGCTCGAGGATTGGTTGGTTTCATTTCCCACAAGGGAGGAAGTCCTTCACTTCCCGCCGGAGCGCCCCTAGTAACCACCGAAGAGAGCAGAGGAGCAACGGGATCCTACGTGCCAGCGCAACAAATATGGTGAGGTTATTGGAAATGGCGCCTCACCATATTTTAATGTTTCCGGCCGCTACTGCCATGCAGCCAGCTTATAATGTGGGTGTACACAGGAGACGCTCCGGTAGAGCTAAAGCCAGAGAATGCATCTTCTGGCTGGATCTCATTCCCAATATTATTGCCTCTCTTCGCTCATTCATGGGCATGGTCACCCATTGCGCCAAGGATTTTCAAGACTTTCATCAATGAACGCCCCTTGGGAGAAGTCTCACAAAGAAAAGAAAGACAAATGCAAATGTCATCAGTGTCAGGTCACAGTTGAGGGTACCAAATCCAGCATTGAAGAGGCAAACTTTCTGACTCATTTTTCCCCTACTCTTCACTTTGATATCGCGACTGATGGCAGTCCAAGTGGTCGAGGCACCATAGTGACTCACACTCTTGACAACATATAACTGCTTATATCAGCAGGAGTCTGATCCAGTATGAGAAGGAGTACTCAGAGGCTGAGAAAGAGAGCTGGAGAGATGAGTGGACTCACTAACAGTCAGGAGCAGCCCGTGCAGATGAGAGCGGTGGGGCCGTGTTGGGGTGGAGGGGGGGTGGGGGGAGACTTGACAGATGACCACGAGGGAAAATGAAATAAATATTTATTTTTCCCTCGTCGTCTGTCGAAACCCCCCCCCCCCCCCCCAACCCGACCGAAGGTTTCCAAACCTAGGAATGATGATTTGTTTCCAAATTCTCTTAGCCAACTACAGAAACTTTACTTTTCATTACTCAAGAATACATGTGTTATGTTGTCAAGCATGCTTGTCCTTTGGACAAGACCAACCGTGACATCATTAAAGCTACCCAGGGGGACCCCACACTGATCACCACGACTGATCGCATCCACAATTAGACCCCAACAGAGGCAAACAACTCACAAGTGCATTGATCTTCAGGAGGTAAAAGGATTCTGGCCTTTGCTAATCAAACTAACTGTTCACTAAAATGCGGTTACAATCGACAGAAACTAACTTGGCTATTCCCAAGATACGGCGTGAGGAGGTTGCGGACTCAGCACACAAGGCGGAGAGCACTGCGTCGATAAAGTGTCATCTAAGATAGAAGGTATAATTTCCCTTTCTTGTTGAACTGGTGGAACAGATTGTTTGTTCCTGTCATGTATGAAAGACTAAGAAAGCGTGTAATCTCTGAGCCCCTGGTAATACAATTTTTAACCCCTTAATTGCTGCCGTCGGCCAACGGTCGTCACGGCCACTACCTCCCCAGTGCTGCGCACGACCGTTGGACGTCCAGTTCAGCACTGGATAATGGACAGCGCAGCACTGGGGAGGTTTGTTTACAAGCTCTAAAGGGGTTAAACCACGTCTACCCTAGGGCCTTCAAGGGTACTATGTAAATGAGCTAATCAAATATAAGCAAAAGTGCATATGCAATTAAAACAGCACTCCCTGTTTATTCCTATATAATCACACCGTGTAGAGGTGTCGGCTAATTCTAAATACCACAACCTGGCTAGTGTCCCATCTCAAAATACGATAATTTATGGGATGTATGTCAATACATTGCATACTAATACCACGCGTGCCATTACAACGCGGGTATTACTACGCGATGTCAATGACATCGCATACCATTACATCGCATACTTTTACGAGTATGCCTTTACCACGCATGCCATTACAACGCAAAGGCATGCGTGGTAAAGCCATACTCGCAGTAAAAGTATGCAAGGTAAGTAAAATCCCTACACCTACACAACACACTACTTCCACCCCTACACTACCCCTAACCCAAACACACTACCACACTTCAACACTACCCCTACCCCTACACCTACCCTAAAACCTACATCACTACACACACTACTACACTACCCTAAAACCTAAATCACTACACTACATAAACATTACTACACTACATTACCCTAAACCCTAAAACACTACACTACCCTAAACCCTAAAACACAGCTATTGGCAAAAGCTGTCTCACGGTTTTTTAATTATTTAATTGAACTAATAATATATTTGACGATGTAATCAATGTTTTTGTACCTAGTGTTTTAACATGCTTTTATGGTGTAAAGAACCAAAATAAAGTTGAAAATGAAACACATATAGCTTCCCAGATACGGTGCAGCCAGACAAGAATCCTCTGGGCAATGAAAAGAAACTAAAGGTCTCAATCCAGTTCTTAGGTTTTCACCACAGAAAGATCAGGACCTTTTGTCTGAAGCTAGTGGTACTTGGGGAGCAGTTTCTGGCCATTGATTGACAGTCATGCAAGCTGCAAGCTGACACATGAACCAATTCTCTGGTACTTTGTCAGACATTGAGACTGCTGTGATTTACCCCATGGTATCTCTAAAAGGTTACCTGGCAAACTGTTTCAGGAAGGAAAAAAACTAGACTCCTCAGGAAACAAAGTCAGCCCTCTCAATACTACAAGATCAGAATCAACTAAAAAAGAAAGAGAAGTGTATGCAAACCGGAAGCGGAGAGCTAAGTGATTGTGCCTTTTTCAAGGTGATCTTGTGCTGTCAAGGAGAAAAGCTTCACAAAAGCTGATCCATCTTTTGAGCTGTACATCACGAGAACATGCAGTGCTTCAGAATCCCATCATGGACACCATATGACCCGCTGACTTTAACTCATCATTCTTAACGATGCGGTGAGTCAAGATACCAACATGGATGAACTCCCAAGTGGGGATCTGTGTAGTAAAATCATCTCCCCTGACCTTTTTCCCAAATCCCAGACCACCCTGCCTTTCTGCAACATCAGAACCGCCCCTGCTTCCTACCCCCCTCCTCCAGAAAGCCTCATCACCATGATGGACTAGGATAATCAGCATAAATTGTGGGAGGTGTAACCCGTGACGCAATCTCTCCTACTGGCAGCCAGTCTCTTAGGCCCCACATTGCCATCCACCAGTAGTCACCCATCCTCCAGGCAACTCCTGTGACCATCAGCTTCCCAGCCCAGCTGACTCCAGAACCTGCACAGAACATCCCATTGCATAATATGATTCCCTAAAAAGTATAATTGCAAAGTGTGCAGTACATAGATAGTTGCCCAATGCATGCAGTTACATGACCACCAGGCTACTGCTTTCAATTCGTGGACACATTTCTGGATGTAGCTTTGCAACTGCAAACATTACAGCAAAGACTCCCACTGTTCTGCAACATCAGCACATGGTAAAATAAACCTTTTACCGACCTAATATTAAACAATACTACACTGGGATTTAATTAAATTGCCAGTGCTTATACGCACAAAGCAGATCACCTATTCAACCTGTATTCGCACATAAAGGTCAGTAGCGGCTGCTATGGGCAGTAGTGGTGAGGCGAAGAGAAAAGAGGTTACAAAAAAAGAAAACGGAAAAAAATAAAATTTCACCTACTTCCTCTCTTCTTTCGGTCGACACAGGAAGCGCACTAGCTCCCAGACTCCCCTAAGCCAATCGCTATGCTGCTGCCATCAACATGACAGCAGGGGGAGTTGGGCCCAATGGGACAGAGGGTAGGTAGGGCCACGTTATGCTGTGAAACTGGGGGAGTGTACCTAAGCCTCTGATAACAATTTGCACACTGAATGTGAGAAAATGGGGGAAAAACACAACTTTATTGGTTTACCCTGACATTTAATTGTCACTTTTTTCAAAATGAATTATCAATAGTTTTAAGATCTGGGCAGTGAAAAGCACGTAATCAACTTCATGTATAACCATATCGGGATGCATTTCTACATGAAGGGAATATTTACACTCGTGAAAACAAAACAATAATTGTGAGACATTACTGTGCATACAATTTACAAAAACATGGATGAAATTTACAAAAGCATGGATATAAATAGAAGCCAGTCTGTCAAATGCAAATTTTTGAGAAGATGAAGACTAGTGGAAATCATTTCAAGCATTGAATGACATAAGAATACAAGGATGTTACTGTATCATCAAACATGTCGATAGCATTGGATGTCACTATTTAAATGAACAATGCCGACGGGTTTCGAGTCCCACTGTATAGATCACAGGACTCTCATCAGGGCAGTATTATTCGTATCCATGGGGGACTGTTAAAAAAAGGGGGGGAAAACAATGGAGATAGTTTTACTATACAATCCTCAATCCATTATGTCTAACAAAAGGTTGCATCAAAATGACGTGATGTACCTTGTTTTCTTATTGCCAGTATTGTGTAATTACTGGTTTGCTGGATAGATTGGTTTACAGGGATGTGGCGGTCACACTGCAAGAGAGATGTACAAAGGATGAGCTAATGTTCCCAGGTTGAGAATCCTGGTGTTCAGATGCACCAAGCGGGAAAAAAAGGGAGGGTTTTACCTTTCAGTTTGATGCGGCGTGTCTGCCGCCATTCAAAGGTCGTGCCGTTTTCAATCGGTCAGCGTTTCTAAGAAAATGAAACTTTGATGAAGAAGATACCGGGTGGAACTGTCTGTAAGTAGGGGCCCACAAAGGAATGGTGATCACTTACTCGTGGGGGGGCAAGAGCAATCACGGAAATAAATGCCGCTATTGTTTCAAAGAGCTTCAGTTCTGGAGAGGGGGAAAAAAATGAGAAATACGGGCGGGTGTCACTGAGCTGATTCAAACCAAAAATGAGTGCGCTTAGGAGGCGAAGTATTAATTTCGTACTAACCGATCTCAGGTAGCTAAGACGCAGAGACCGGGTCCCTTCCCATTCGAATTGAAGTGGCTGGAGGGATGAGGAAGTAGTCAGTGAAAAGATCCGATCACGTGGTGTCTAGTGTAGCCAATCAGAGCACGGGGTGGAGTCCATGCCGTTGCTGTGTCTTATGGGCTATGTAGTTGAAACCAATCGTGATTGTGGGGGCTTGCTAGTTAAGCCCTGTTTACTTCACTAAGACAATTAAGGCCCCTGTTAACACTATCAAATTTCATAATCAGATAAGCCTCTTTGCGCAGTAGTGTAGTTTCAACACTGGGCTGATGTTTAGAATCAATCCAGGCCAGAATGGTCCATTTGAAATCACGTTCACTGTGATTGTTGTTTACAAAATGTTCCACCATCGGTGCTGACATAACTTTTTTCTTAATGCGGGAACGGTGTTGTGTAATCCTCACATTAATCGGTTGACTGGTCTTTCCAATGTATACTCTCTGGCAGGGACACACCACAGCATAAACCACATTCTTGGTCTTACAATTTGTGAATGCATCATGCTTCCATTTGACCCCATCTGTGCTATTAAATCGCTTCTCTGCTTTGGGATATAACTGTCAGCCTTAACTAGCTGTTGGCCAATACTCGTGTTTTTCCTCATGGCGAAGATGGGTTTCTGTAGGGGATGTTCCAATGTTTCCAACAGATGCCAAAAAAAAATGGCATCAAATGGAAGCATGATGCATTCACAAATTGGAAAGACTTCATCTTCTCAAAAATTTGCATTTGACAGACTGGCTTCTATTTATATCCATGCTTTTGTAAATTGTATGCACAGTAATGTCTCACAATTATTGTTTTGTTTTCACGAGTGTAAATATTCCCTTCATGTAGAAATGCATCCCGATATGGTTATACATGAAGTTGATTACGTGCTTTTCACTGCCCAGATCTTAAAACTATTGATAATTCATTTTGAAAAAAGTGACAATTAAATGTCAGGGTAAACCAATAAAGTTGTGTTTTTCCCCCATTTTCTCACATTCAGTGTGCAAATTGTTATCAGAGGCTTAGGTACACTCCCCCAGTTTCACAGATCAACATGACAGCAGCATCGTGATCGGTCTGAGCTGCCTAGTTTGGCGCTCAAACAGGTAGTGGGAGCTTGTGCATGTTCTCCACCCGGCTGTGAAAAACGGGCCGGCCAAACTGTCATGCGCACTTAGAAAGTTCCCACCACTCCTCCCCCTGCTCTGTGGGCAGCCTAGCCCCACCACACACTTAAAACAAACACAATAGAGCCAGTACTGAAAAATAAAATGTAATAACATGGTATTTTTATCATTTTATTTTTCCTGTGGGGTGCCGCTCCTCCACCTTAGTGGAGGAGCCTCCTCTGATAAAGGTGTAACATTGCATTTCGATATCTAGTCTTAGCCCCTGTCAGACAACTGATTCATTACACCTTTAAACGTATTGTACTTCCTCCGCCCTTGTACCCGGAGCGAGGAAAAGTCCACCTTAATCAGACATCCCATCAGTCTCAGGAAGACACAATGTTAAGATCAGTATAAAGCATCAGACACAATTCAGAAACCACAAGTGCTTAATTTAAGCCGGTGGTTGCTGGTGGGGACCACAGGCACTCAGTTTTGGGGACCAACACTTTTATTTTCCTCATCAGACATTTCTTGAGAGTGAGAGAGTCAAAAACACTAACCGGAAAGAAAGAGGAAGAGAAAGATAGAAAGCCCGTCACAAATGGCGAAATCAGGAACCTGCAGGAGTGAGCTACAAGAACAGGGAGTGTCTGGTAGCGGAATAAAGATGCTTGAGGTGAATTCAACACTACACAGCGTTGGAATTCGGTGCACTGGCAGAGGGCTATTGAACACTCACTCCTTTACAAATTAAGCACTGGCAGCCACTCACAACCAGAAGACCATACTAAGTAGAACTTATACGAATATCACTTCTGAGATATACAAACTGGCACCTCACAAAATGAGGAGCCCTAAGCAAGGTATTTCCGCAAAGAACAGCAGGCCGATCTGAAATAATGAGATTGAAATAAGGAGCGTCATTGCCTCTGCGTGAGATAACACTTTGAGCAAGTGCTATAGGACTTCTTTTCACAAAACTCTCAATAGAGCAAAAAACATGAAACTAGTTTGCCAAGTGAATCAACGAGGCCAAAAGACAAAAAAAAAATTAATATCTAATTGCAATGACAAACCCTGAAGCATTACAAAAACATAAGTTCCCATGTCGGCAAACGAAAAACAACACGAAGGCTATTCCCTAAGAAAACGTGGCTGAAATATAGGCCTCTATTGTATATATTGTGTTTATATATTGTAGTAAATAATTTGAGATTTTCACGGTAAATAGCGCTTACCACGAATCCTTATCAACGCATATAATTACAAAGCAGTCGTTACAAGAACCGCGTTGTAACAATGCATACCATTACCCCGCAAGTCGTTACAGCGACTTATGGAGGGGGCACCTTCCCTACTGTTGCACAGACTGGAGTTGGAATAGTAAATTATACTATTCCAACATCCAGCACCCCCCTTAGAGCAAGTCATTGTTACAACTTGCAGGGTAATGGTATGAGTTGTTACAACGCGGTCATAGTAACGACCGCGTTGTAATTGCATACGGAGAAAAGGCATGCGATGTAAGGAGGCATATCCGATTTTCACATACCACCATGTAAATCTCTCCACCTGCCCAGTAGATTGACTGCCTGCCTTCCTGATTTGCTGGATGCCTCCATGCTGCTTTACAGTTCTACAGTCAAAGGTGGCAGTTTGATTGGCAAGAGACAAGAAATGTGTGTTTCATTTCATGGACAACTTGCCGGCACAGTTAACTGGTGGCTGACAGTTAACCAGACCTGCAGACCAGTTAGACTATAAAAGAAAGCAATCTTCCTGAAGTAACAGTATTTACGTGATTCAGAATTTGTGTTTGGCTTCTCAACATTCGTATTATACTGAAAAAATGTAGAAGAAAAAAACAAATATGGTGGCTGGGAGTATAGGCGCACGCAACCTTTGTAAGTGGGAGAAAAACACAGTTAAATAGTCTATTTGATTTGAATGTTCATATGTAGCTTGGTGCTCTGGAGGAGAAAGAGCCACCTGATCTTCCTCTGCTGGAAAGAGTTTCAAATTCCAGAACTCTGTGTGCTCTGCGGTGCTTGTGGAGTTTACTCCGCAGAGCACGCAGAGTTCCAAAAAACTTCTGGGTTTTTTACCTCGCTCGTGCTCCTCAATGTCAAATTGGCGAGCGGGAGTGAGGGAAATCCACCTACCGGCGTGATTTTTCCTCGCTTACAGTCTCCAACGTCAAGTTGGCAAGAGCGAGCGAGAAGAATCCACCTCCCGGCGAGGTTTCCAACGTGGGCCATTGGATTTCTCATTGCGGGCAGTCGAGAGTGATTGCAGCCGCTTGCATTGAGAAACCTTCTGTTCGGATTGAAAAAGATGCAGCTCAAGTAGAAAATCTAATAGAGCGGCAGAAAAGAAGCAGCACCCCTCTACGCTGCACAAGGTGCCATTTATGTTCATTTTCAAGTGGAGGACCAACACCGGGCACTGAAAATCAATGTGAACAGGCATGACCACGTTTAGGGCAGCTGAGTTTTTTGGTCACTGTTTATTCGTCCGCCTCCCACCCTTCCGCTCGAAATCCACCGAGATCATCTGCGGCGTCCCACAGGGATCCTCCCTCAGCCCGACGCTGTTCAATATCTACATGGTACCGCTCGCCACGTCGCACGACAACATAGCCTCAACATCATCTCCTACGCCGAAGACACCCAGCTGATCATATCCCTCACCGAAGACTCCCACACCGCCAAAGCCAACCTCCACAGAGGAATGAAGGCCGTAGCCGACTGGATGAAGGACAGCAGACTGAAGCTGAGCTCAGACAAGACGGAGGTCCTCATTCTCGGACCCACCCCATCAGCCTGGGGGGACTCTTGGTGGCCCACATCGTTAGGCACAGCCCCGGAACCCACAGACCACGCACGCAACCTGGGGGTCATCCTCGACTCCACCCTCTCCATGACCAGGCAAGTCAATGCCGTCTCCGCGTCCTGCTTCAACACCCTCCACATGCTCCGCAGGATCTTCAAATGGATCCCTCCTGACACGAGAAAAACCGTCACCCATGCCCTCATCACCAGCAGACTCGACTACGGGAACGCCCTCTACTCAGGAACAACAACCAAGCTCCTGAGACGACTATAACGAATCCAGAATGCCTCAGCACAACTGATCCTCAACGTCCCCCCATGCAGCCACATCACACCCCACCTGAGAGGCCTGCACTGGCTCCCCGTCAACAAGAGGATCACCTCAAACTCCTCATCCACACACACAAAGCCCTACACAACACCGGACCTACATACCTAGAACGAGCCCTGATAAAGTCTGCTGTTATGGTTACAGCAACAGACGAAACACGTGGTGGCAAGTTCAAGTACTAGGGCGAAATTGAAGATTTGAAACCTAATAAAGAACTGTTGATACCACGACCTTAACGTTAGAATGCTCGGAAACTTTTTATATTGAGAAAATGTATTATTTTGAAGAAACAGCCCAAAAAAGTCTGACTTAAACATGTTTCGGTAGAGTGTCTCCAGTTTGCTGCAATATTCTATTGGGAATCTATCTCTAAACTGTGGGGTAACCCATAGGATTATGCATGTCTATGCCCAGGCAGTTTTGCAATCCCAAATTTAAAAAAAACATACACCCATGTTTAACATGCAAATTGAGGGAGCTCTGATCTGTTTTAGAACTGTCTTTGAGCAGTTGCAGAGGAAACTTTGAATGATGTAAGTGCTCAATATAAGACAACTATATTAGCTTAAGTGTATCACAGGAGGAAATGGAACCTTTGAAGTTACATTTTGCAAACCTCAACCCAGTGAATCCTACGGAAGCTATGTTGACACATTTCGTTATGGATTGAGAGGCAAATTAAAATACAGTTTTGCAACTACTGTCCCCTTTTCTGATCAAATTGAGGAAAATATTGAACAAGCACTAGAATTAAGCAAATACTCTTTACTGTAAAACGATTAAGAGCCTCATTTGAAAGAAGGAAATGAGGTGGAAAGAATGCAGTTGAGACTAACAATGAAATATATGTTAAAAGGAAAATGCAGTATGAGCGAGATGCTGATATCACTTAGCGACCAGTCGCAAGAATTTGAAAAGATTGATAGAAGGAGATACAGCTGGCAACGATACAGCCTTTAATCGTCATTCAGATGCTTTCTTGATTGATCAAAATCCGATAATGTTTCGGAATGACTTGATGTTGCGGAATTGTTATATCAATCTTTTGGGAAGGATGAAGGTTGTATAGTTCACGCCATACCAAGAAATGTATTGATGGCAGTGAAGGGTACCTGCATAAGAGACGCGACTATCACATCAATATGTTGAAGTTGTAGATTTATTTAGCAGCGTGGAAGCGGAGCAGTTACCAGTTCATAGAACATATTAACTGAAAAAAATATTTGATTTCCAGGAATTCCATTTCCCATGATAAAATCCATGCACCGACTGATAAACATCCATTTTTTAAAAACAATATATTGTTAAAATAGTAAGAAGAGGTTCGAATAACTATAAATATCACCAGTATGGAAATAATAGTTTTTTGTTAATATATATCAATATTTACAAAGATGCACTGACTATTGCAGCATAAAAAGAAATATTGTGCATTAATGAATGAATGGTAAGTTGTTTTATTGCGGGAGGAGGTAATATTTTCTAAGTGGTATCATTGTGCGGCATCTGATTTTGGGTGAATAAGAAAATGCATGAGTAGAAAAATACATGTAAAACTAGATTAAGAATTTAAAACTACAAGGTGATTAATATATTTTGAACTACATAATTCTGAAGTAGTGTTCCACTCTTTTGAAACAATGTAAACTGGGACATTCTGGATGTTAATCTAGATTCGATTTCAATATAATGTAAGAACATGGAATAGAGTAAACTATGTCCTAAAGAAGTCATGATGCGTGTCTGTAAGCTTCCATTATATCTGGTTGTGAGTTTTAGCTTTAAGTTTAATAAATGCTTCCTGCTGAGCCACCCCACCTGCTTTCTGAATGTCTGTTTCACTTTTCTCTCTGTTCCCATGAGGCACAGGGTCAGACTGATTTGCATATAGCCATGTCTGAACTGGGGTGGCAGAGTGGGCTAAAGAACGGTGATGGATTAAACCAAGATCTTTTGACTGGGTGTGAGTGTTTGATTGATTCAGATGCTCCGTCCATCACCACCCCCTTTTGTACCGCTTTTGGCCGTTATAAGTGTGGCAGGGTATGCTCAGACGTGAGTCCCTTGCTCACTTCGCCACTGGATTCAAGCAAGCCGGGCTGAAGACGGCTGTAATGCCAGAAACTGGTCCTCGGAAGCTTGTTTCCGGTCCAGGGAAGGCATGGCTTGGCAGTTCGGGCTGGACTGTTCCCATGAGGCACAGGGTCAGACTGATTTGCATATAGCCATGTCTGAACTGGGGTGGCAGAGTGGGCTAAAGAACGGTGTTGGATTAAACCCAGATCCTTTGACTGGGTGTGAGTGTTTGATTGGTTCAGATGCTCCATCCATCACCACCCCCTTTTGTACCGCCTCAAATACATACAGCAACGGAATTTAAAATCTCCACCTAACACTGATATTATCAAAGGTCTATTTCTTAGCTGAACCGGAAATCGTAAAAGGATTTTGAATGAGGTACCCTGTTCTGTATTTCTGGAGACACATAATATTGCTTATGTCGCTATCGTCAGGAATAGGAATCATGCACAGTAAAACTGTATTGTATGACGAGACAAAGTCCTTTGGAGAAAGACCCAAAGACATCATGATAATGGCAATAATTCAAGGATAAAGCTGAGGTACAGATGTAAAATGGAATTGATTTGGGACTGTATAACAACCTTTATGATTTCAAACAGAGGTATCACAGAGACAAAAAATGTAAATTAAATGAAATTAAATGAAAAAGAACATTATGTATAAATTCCAAATAAGGGTGCATTACTATCTGCCACTCCAGCAGCATAGCTGGCAAGGGGGGTATTTGCCATCTGGTCCATCAACACACAGAGGAAACTCCACCCAAGTGTCAACAGTTCAACCAGATGGGCTATAGTGAGCCATCGACTGCCATTTCTAGTAGGTTCTTATGTGAAAGTCCACCAAGAAAAAACTGTCACACCTTGATAAAAAAAAAAGGTAAGAATATTAATGGTTACCTGCAGAAGAAATCAAAGAAACATATTACATGTGGGTGCTGTTAAAATATGAAACCTTGTGGGTACATGTACGGGGCCCATATTTGATACCTTAAATCCCAATATCCAAAAAGAGCGCAGCAAGAGTGCGGGCAAGGCAAGGTTATCACAACATGGCGGAGGTGGCCAGTTTGTTAGAGAAATATCTGTCTCCTTGACGAAGAAATCTGATGACGATAGATTCCCATCTGTGCCTTAGTGGGGGGAGGAGGGGGGATCTCCCTTAATGATGGGTAAAAAATCTGCACCCACACTCTAAATCAGGACATATGTTTCTCTGTAATAACCTGATCCTAATAAAAGACAATCCCTGTGTAGGATCCAAGCACGCGAGTGCTTAAATGACTACAGCTCTCATTAAAAGCCACAAGCAAAACTTGATGAGGCTGGTAACAGGAAAAATGGGGAATAGCCAAGGGAATTGGAAGAGGTATTTTGTGTGTCCCCTAACCCCCCCCCCCCCTCCCCCCAGTAATTTCCCATTTCTTATGGAACCCTCAGGACACAACATGTAATGAGGGTGATTCCGCCACATTGCCCGAAATTACAGATGTCCGCTACAGTATTGTTAACTGTGTGGGGGAATGGGGATGATGATATAGGGCCTTTTCTAGCCCACCCTTAATGGAACCTAAGATACATCTTAAGGGATGGAGGAGATGCAATGCGACGTAGCAGCAGGGTAGCGGGTAAGGAGCATCAATACAGCGCTGTGCAGGAAGAACAAGCTATTTTCACCACTGACGCCAGATACCTACTGGTAGGCAATTCCAACCGCACTAGGGGTAAAATTCTAATTTATAGCACTTCACTTAGAATTAGACACAATACAGTAAAGCACAAAGTTACAGACATAAAGCAGTGTATACAAACTTAATATGACACTAAGTAGCTACAACTTTTACCAGAAGTGGTGTACATCCTCTACCCGTACTTAGGCACCACTATTTCCCCTTGCTGTCTCTAAGCATACCCAACATGCTGGGCATTGAGATTGGTATACACGGGGAAGCAACTTGGCGGGTGAGATGACTTCTCGAGTGTTGTGTTTGAGTGTGTGATAACATAAGTCTGGTTATCAAGCCTGAAAGGGTTGTATGATGGAACAACAAATGCCTGAACCACGCAGTCTTAACCTCAACCGCGTCTTTAGCAGGGGTGGCTCCACCGCTATGGTGGAGGAGCGTTGCCCCACTGCTTTTAAGCAGTGTAAAGAAAAGAAACATAACATGATAATAACTTTAAGTTATTATCATTTTATACTTCATGACGTTCCCTGCTGCTTTGCAGTGGGCGGGTGGGCAGGGCTACTCTGCTCTCCGCGGAGGGCAGGGGAGGAGTGGTTTGCCCACTCCAAAGTGCTCAATGACTGTTTGGTCGGCCCTGTCGGGACACCCAAACCAGTTATGCGCACTTCCCTCTTCTCCCTGCAGGCTGCATTACGGCATGCATGGAGAACATTCCCACCTCTCCAGCCCCCGGTTGAGCTCTGTGTTACAGCGCTCAGACCAATCACAATGCTGCCATTGCAGGGTTGTGATTGACTTAGGGGAGGGAGCCTGGCTGCCTGCTTCCTGTTCCTGTTGGAAGCAGGAGAGAAAGAGCAGAGAAGACGCGGGACATGTCAAGGTAAGTTTAGCTTTTATTTATTTTTTATTATTTTGGCCCCCCTCCTGCGCGGTACAACCTGCAACCCACCCCGTGGCCCCCTTCACAAACCCCGCGCCCGGCCCCACCATCGCGAGCCATGCCGGCTGCCGCTGGTCTTTACCACACGTGCCGTTACCACGCATGCCTTTACCGTGCAATTTCACGGTAAAGACATGATTGGTGGAGTGACATATGTGCTAAAGATCATACCCTGCCCCCAGCTCTATAAACTGTCCCTATTCCCCTGCCCAGCCCTGAGCCCTAAAAATTAACCACCATGCCCTAAAACTATTCTGACCCCTGTCCCCCACCCTGAGGCCTAAAAACTGTCCCCATGCCAGACCCCTGCCGCCCTGAGCCCTAAAAACTGACCCCTACCCCTGTAAACTACCACAATGCAGACCCCGCCTTGAGGCATAAAACTGCCCCCAGCCCTTAAAACTGCCCTATCTCCCACCCTGCCCTGAGCCCTACAAACAGACCCCATGTCCTAATAACTACCCTGACCACATACCCCCGCCCTGAGCCCTAAAAACGGTCCCCATCACCTGTAAAGTACCCTGGCCCAGCCTCCCCGCCCTGAGCCCTAAAACTGCTCTACAACACCTAAAAACTACTCTCACCCCGAAAAACCAGTCCCATTTACTAGGGCAGGTCCTTCGGAATGGCGGAGTAGCATCTACCCACTGTCTCAGAGCCAGCAGGTGAAAAATAAAATAATATTCTATCATCGTTTTATTTTTCACCTGCTGGTTGAGCCAGCATGCATAGCGAGGGGCGGGTCCGAGGCATGGGAGGGGGAGGAGGACTGGTTTGTGCTCTTCGAAGTGCGCATGTGTGTTTGGCCGGCCATCTTGCGCCACCAAACACACATGCGCACTTAGGTTTCTCCAACCTGGCTGTATTGAACAGCCGGGTTGGAGAAACAGCAAAGACTCCCTTTCCTGAGCGGAGCATCAGTCCAGCCCGCTCAGGCCAATCCCCGCGCTGCTCTCATAGCATGAGAGCAGTGCGTAGATTGCTCAGGGAGTCTGTGATGCTGTTCCAGTTTCTGCTGGGACCAGGAAGAACACAAAGGAGCAACGCGACACAGGAGGTGGCCGGCAGCTTCAGGTAAGTTCATTAAAAAAAAATGTATTATTAGCCCTCCAAGGTCCCTCTCCCGCTCTCCCCCGGGCTCCACCACTTCATTTGTGGCAGCCTCCACTGCCCACTTACCTCACCACGTCCTCTCCCGATCCTTTCTCTGCCTGTCTTCCTGTGCCCACCTATTCACTCTGCATATAGACCGGGCATTGCCTTAACCACGCATTTGTGTTGTTAAGGCATATGCGTGGTTAAGGCAAGCGTGGTTCGGCTTGTGGGGAAACGTCACATGTGGCTGAGCCCGCTGTTTCCACCTGAAAGTAATGAGGTTATCAAGCCTGGAAGGCTTACAATGAGATTTAGTTTGAGAAGATGCTTCATAAATATCCTTATTCAGGCACTGATGGTGCCAGGAGGACTGACTTCCCTTCTGAGATCATACGCGCACTCCACCTGACGGTCTTGGACAAGGATTCATTCATGTGCTGTCCCCTTACCGTGTGAGATTGCAAATAGTAATCCCATAATGCGTGGACTGGCCTATCCATCTAGAAGCTTCTGAGATATTTTGAAGGCCTATGCTCCTGGCACCCGTTGTCTTGAGGGATTCCTCGTATACGAGAAGAATCTGAGGCCAATTTCAAAACTAGTTACTGTCCTAGGCTAGCAGCACTGGCTCAGATTTAAGCCCAAGGCTTGAAAGTAATGAGCTATATACGCCGGTAGTTGGACAGTTGCCTCAGACTCAGATATAAGCCAAGCACTCGGCAGTGATGTCAAACATTGACCAATAAATGCT
This sequence comes from Lissotriton helveticus, assembly GCF_964261635.1. Lineage (NCBI taxonomy): Eukaryota > Metazoa > Chordata > Amphibia > Caudata > Salamandridae > Lissotriton > Lissotriton helveticus. Next base: position 649,541,636 of record NC_136070.1, read on the forward strand.
TGTGGTCGGCTAATATGTCACACAATTAGCCATAAATCTAGGCACTATAGGATGATCTCTCATACTCAGCTATAAAAAAAACACTGCTTGACTCAGCCTGTTTCACACACCTATAAACTCTACTGTTCAGTAACCTAAAACAGCTCTTTAGGAAAAGGCTACCGACTCCATACACCTAACTCGAATACCAAGGACTGAGCAGTAACCTCACACATTCAGCTACAAGACCCTGTCTGGAGGAGAAACCTCACACAATCAGCCCTAAACTGTAGGCCATTACCTTACATAGTAATTTGTAACCTACTACATTCAGCGTAGAGTCAAATGTCCCTGTTGCCGTAGCCCTGGAAGGGGCGGCTCCTCTGTTGGAGGAGCGTCACCCCAATTAAATGCCCCCCAAACAAAGCCCCAGAGATGAAAAATAAAATGGTAATTTATTGCCATTTTATTTTTCACCCATCTGTCCCGAACAGAGCGTCAGGATGGGGCAAGCCTGCTAATTGACAGCAGCTGGGTTGGATGATGGGCTGCCTGGTGTGCATGTCTCTTTGGCCGTCCGTCTTGAGACGGCGAGCCAGACATGCGCACTTCAAACCTCTCAACCCAGCTGCCGTAAAACAGCAGAGTTGAAAACAAGTACAGGCCTCCAGTGCACCTAGTCAGGCCGCTTCCTCCAATCAGGGCGCTGCTGTCATGCTGTGAGCAGTGCCAGGTTTGATCAAGGAAGTTGCAGCATCAAGTTTCTGCTCCGTGGGCAAAGAAGAGGTCTGTCACAGAGGACATTGTGTTGAAGGTAAGTGTGTAATATTCTAATTGTATTTGCCAGCACACCCGCCCCCCTCCCCGTAGTTGCCAGCCACCACTGTGTGTGGGGATTCTTATAGACTCTCACTCTGAAATCTGTGTTGTCTGCCAGACTGAATTCCCTCACCTCCTCCAGAGAGATATGCGTGTAGCATGGCGGTGTGTGTGTGCGGGGCTGCATTCTTAATGCTGAGGTTGCCCAGTGTATGTGTTGCATCAAGTAGGTAGGTTGACATGTTTAAGCTTACATTTGAGATAATGGCCTCCCCTCTCCACCTACCTGTCCTAGTGCCACTCACTCCTCAGATAAACTTTGATCATAATCTACTCAAAACCGATTAGATACTCCCAGAAATGTAAGTGCTGCACCAGTTCCTTGTGGCCAGGTTGGTCCCTTGCTAACATATATAACCTACTACTGTGAGCCAGCAAAGTTTGTTCTTCATTGACTTCACCAACAGAAGCTTTGTGCCTTGCTACAGGAAGGATTTCACCAGGGGCGGCTCCTCCATGTGGGCGGAGGAGTGTTGCCCCACTACTTTCTCGCAGTGTGAGAAGCAGAAACATAAAATGGTATTATAAATACCATTTTATTTTTCTGCCTCTCACACTGTGAGAAAGCAGAAGGGTTTGGTTGGGGGCAGGCGGGTGGGCAGTCCTGCTACAGGCTGGGGAGGAGAGGCTTGCCCACTGTTGTGGGCGTTGACTGTTTGCTCGGCCCCAAACCAGTCATGCACACTCTCTCCGTTTTCTCTATGTACGCTACATGCAGCTTGCATGGAGAAAACAGCCTCCCCATACACGCATGTGCGGTCTGCGTCCCAGACAATCACAACGCTGCCATTGCAGTGTTGTGATTGTCGGGGGAGGGGATTGAGGCTGCCTGCCTGGCTGCTTCCTGTGTGGAGGAGAGGACGTGGGACGACGCAGGACCAGACCAGAGTGGGCTCCGAAGGTAAGTTACATTTTTTTAAATTTAATTCAAATTAACCTCCCTACTCCACCGGACTTCCTCCCTGAGCGACCCCCCCACCAGCGAGTCATGCCAGCCGCCACAGGATTTCACCAGAGATGGGAACATGAGTAGTCCTCTCATAAGTCAGAACCAGACCGAAATGACTGAGAAACAAGGGAGTTGCCAGTCAGGCTTTTGGCTTTATCAATGCTTGTTTGGTTTGGCATGATTCTCGCAAACTTTATTGTTGGGGAAGCTGTGAGGCCCTTGTCACTCTAAAAAATAAAATGGCTGAAAGCAATGGGCTTTTTTTGCTCCTAAAAGTTGCACATTGCCATAGTAGTCCCTGACACTGGTGGGGACTACTTTATGTGTGGACGTGCTACTTGTGATAGGGCATAATGCCATCACAGTGACGTTAGCCAATGGCTGAAGTGCTCTAGCCAACTGCCCCATGTCGTAGTGGGCTGTAGAAAATGTGGATGGCAGAAAAACAGACCAATGGATGACGAGGTCTTGCTGAAAGACCCAATAAGTAAGTATGTTATACCTATCATTTTTAGTAAAACCAAACGATTTACATATATAATTTTAAGCAAAATCAAAAGGTCTTGGCTAATACCATACCTGAAAAGGCTTTTGTGCTGTGACCTGTTGGAATTTTTTCTTTATCAGTGGGCTAAACAGTAGAAGCACTGGGGATGTTGGGAGGAGGAAACAATACAGAATGTGCATGAAGAGTGTGGGGTATTTGAAGGTGGGAGCAGCACACAGTGGCGTAGTGTGGGGGGTGTCCACAGGGGCAGTTGCCCCAGGCGCAAAATTCTTAGGGACGCAAAATTTTAAAAGAAAGTATTGCACCCCCTAACCCATCTGTTAGCACTTCCTGAGCTAATGGTACACGGGTTAGGGGACACAATACTTTATTTTAAAATTTTGCCCCGGGCGCTGGCAACCTGTCCTACGCAACTGGCAGCACGAGGTAAAGTGCAAGAAAGCACAGGCCCTTTCATGCAGTGCTGCAGGAAAAATAAGAAAAAAGAGTAGTTCCCTGAAAGTGAACAGTGGAAGGATACAAATCATGCAAATTAAAAGGATAATAAAGAAGCTATGCACCAGAGGAGGGGACCGACACAAGAAGGAAATGGAAAGCCGTTGAATAAGAAGCAGACAAATGAGAGTGACAAGAAAGCCAACCAATTGTAAGCAAAAGGCTGGGTCTAAGCCCACAGTTTCTGGTATGGTCTACAAGATACCTTTCAACATAGACAAGGCCTAAAAATGAAGTTATTTTCACTTAGTGAGCCTGCAGTATAATCAGGTTCCTGAAGGTCCACACACAAAATGTAATACTTTGTTTCAAGGATTGATCAGTTGCCAGAGTTCGCAACAGTCCCTGATAACTGGCCTTCGACTCATCTATAAACCAGAGTGCTGAGCTGGAACCCCCTCAGCACTGGGCAATGATCACTCACGCGCACACACATATATCATCATCATCCTCACCTGCACCACCAATGAGGAGTCATTACCCAGAATCCCCTTCTCTAGACTGCACACTCACCCACTCAGCAGCATATCCCAGCCCTGGTGCATAACCTCATGCACTCCCCGTAAGGTCCAATGTCCTCTCAGAGTAGGCTCAGTCAGGGCCAGACTGGCCGTAGTGGGCATCGGGCATTTCCCCAGAGAGGTTGGAAGGGTGGGGCCGGTGTTTTAGTGGTGGAGGCGGTTTGGTTACTGGTGGCGGGTTTTGCAGTGGTGCTGCAATATCACCCCACAGTAACAAAAGCGGAAGTGCTTCACACTTGTAACCCAGGGGGCTCATCTGAGAAAAAAGCCAGGTCTGGTTTGGGTTCCTAGTCCGACCCTGGCCTCAGTCACATGCCACCTCCTGTTTTTGCAATTCGGGCCAGGAACCAACTGTTTTTCCCACGGTGTATGCCAGCGGCTGGGTGGTGCGCCAGGCCCCCACATTGGCACTGGGAAATCCCAGCGGAGGCGTCAGGCCCTGTAAGTGCCCATTCATCAATCCACAGCGGATCCAAATGAAAGCGTTTAGTGGCACTGGGCCCGGAGCATGCAACTCTCTTCCAGCCCTGGGCACGCTGTGCTTACACCATCTATCAGCCACGTGCCGCGCCACCTAAAAACAGGGAATAAAGAGCCTCTCTAGTGTGGCATTGACAGTCACCACCACAGAAGCAGATTGATGGTGACAGGGCTGCAGTTTATTTATTTATATAGGAGTTTTATAGACCCTTCAGGTAGCAGAGCGCTATAGATCAGAATAAGTATCTTACAAGGAGCAGAACAAGTATAATATGATATAATATAATATAAAATATAGCATAGCATAATATAATAATAACATAGCATAACATAACATGATATAATATAACATAACAGCATAATATAATATAATATAATATAATATAATATAATATGATATAATATGATATAATATAATATAATATAATATAAGATAATATAATATAATATAATATAATATAATACGTAACATAGGGTGTGTTGACTATGCAGCATGGGTGCCAGAAATTCGATCTAACACACATGCTGTGTCTGTTTCCAAAATTAATAAGAGATAAAAGCCTTCCGGAAATTGCATCAATTCCCAGATTTTTAATCTCTTCTGTGAAGGCATCTTAAAACATTATGTGATTGAGTTCCACACACTAAATGCACTTCAGAAGGGGAATTGTTTAAAAGTTTTTTTCATCTTAAATCCTGGTGTTGGCCTTGTTAAAGTAAGGGTACGGGTCAAAAACAATAACAGCGGCGGGAAAGCCAGAAAATTCATAGGGACAGATGAATCAGAGTCAAGATTGCCCCTGCAAAGTAGGCCAAAGCAAACAAAAGAATGAACACATAATGACACAACTGAGGCCATTTTGGATTAGGATAATTATTTGCAATAATTTTTTATTTTTGAAACAGCTACTCTTTTAATATTATATTTTACATTTCTATACTGTGCCAAGTAATTATTAAAATAAGTCATTTTCAACACCAATACAGAAAGATTCAATAACTCCCTCCCCTAGAATTCCACCAGTTTCTTGTGTGATATATATTACCTACTAGCGGTCGCCAGTAGGTAGTTATAGTTAGGACCTTGTTTCTATTCATAAAGCGTTTTTTCTTTTGCCAATATCTTTGGCGCCGTTTGACGAATATTCACGAAACCTTCACAACTAATGGCCTGCTCCGTTTCAGGGTCATTCGTTAAGCGGGGGCCGAGAAAAAAGGATGGTCCCAAACGCATTTTCCCCATTGTGTCCTGAGGGCCTCAGGACACAAGTGAACTTCATCCCCCGAGCAGCAGTGCGCCAGTAGCCACGTTTGCAGAGTGGTGTAAAGGAGGCATGGCCTCGGACCACTCTCAGCAATCCAGGTGTGTGTGACTTACTGGAGGTACCTGGTGGGCTACTCAGTATTCAAGGGGACTTAATCCCCCAACTTAGAACACACCAGGAGGGGCTTTTGCAGAGTGGTGGAGAAATGGGCCATGGCCAGTGTCCAGCTTTCAGCAATCCCACTATCTGGGACATATTGGAGGTATCAGGCATGATAGTTGGCCCCTAAGGACCCCCAGCAGCGAAAGGGACTTTAATCCCCATCCAAGAGTGCGCCAGGAAGTGCGTTTGCAGAGTGGTGGTGAAAGGGGGAGTAGCCTGCTATGAAAACTTAGCAATCCTGCTGTGTGGGACTTACTGGAGGTAATAGGAGGAGTAGTTGGCCTCCAAGGATGTCCTTGGGGGCCAATTGCCCCTCTTGTTACCTCCAGTAAGTCCCACACAGTGGGATTGCTAAAACGTCTTCGGAGGCCATGCCCCCTTTCTCCACCACTCTGCAAACGTGCCCCCAGGCAGACTACGGGATGGGGATGAAGTCCAATTTACTCCTGAGAGACTTTGGGGGCCAAGAAGTCCTCCTGGTACCTCCTCTACGTCCTACGCAGCAGAATTCCTAGGCGCTGGTCAGAGGCCCAGCACCCTTTCTCCACCACTCTGCAAACGCGACTACTAGTTAAGGAAGTGTTTGCAATGTAATAGGTTTTGCATTTGCGAGAGTTAGAGCTATTGGCGATGTATATGTAAAAGTTTTTTTATAATGTTTTTCAGAGTAGAGTGGACGTACGTTATGTGTAGTGGAATTATGTGGTAAATTGTGCAGTGAAATTATATGGATAGAAAGTATGTGGTATTTATTTTATAGGAATTATGTAGAGTGGGATTATGTGTTATGAGCGTAATTATCTGGTATGATAGTCTGTGTTGTGGAGAGGTAACCTCGGGTTTAGTCATCCTCGTTTCCATAGATGCTAAACTATGAACTCAATGAGACAATAAAAGAAGGAATCACTGATGAGCACTTCTGGACCTAGTCAGAGGTATGAGCAGGGCCACTGGAATTATGCATTTTTGGCTGCACCGTCTTTTGCACAATTATACATTTTCCGCATTAGCCACGTAATCCATTATCTGCTCCCCAATGTGCAAATTCTAACAAAGAAAGCTTTGTTTCCAGCTCAAACGGCTCAAACGTTACCAAAAATGCAGTGACAAGTGTTACAGCGTGGTGGAATGCACTTTGCAAACCTAGAATGGTCACCTGTTACTTATTGCTAAATGTGGGTGTTAAATTGGTACTAATGGTGTGCAAGCCACTCGTGCTTCCTTCTGCGTCTCTCTTGCCTCTTTCTATAATTCTGTTGCCTCTTTCTGCGTATTTCTTTCTTTTTTGGCAGTTCTCTTGTCTCTTTCAGCAAATTTCTTCTACTTTCTGCACCTCTGTTGCCTCTTTCTGCACCTCATTTGCTTCTTTCTGTGCCCCTCTTGCCTCTTTCTGCACCCTTCTTCCCTCTTTCTGTACCTCTTTTGCCTTTTGTGTCCCCTCTTACATATTTCTGCATCTCTTTTGTCTCTTTCTGCACCTCTGTTCCTTCGTTCTGCAATTCTTTTGTTTCTTTCCGCACCCTTCTTGCCACTCTCTCCACCCCTCTTCCCTCTTTCTACACTTCTGTTGTTGCTCCTTTATGCACTTATTTTGCTTCTTTCTGCACCTCTCTTGCCTCTTTCTGCAGTTCTCTTGCCTCCTCCTGCACTTCACTTGCCTCTTTCTGTAGCTCTCTTGCCTCTTTCTGCAGTTCTCTTGCCTCCTTCTGCACTTCACTTGACTCTTTCTGTAACTCTCTTGCCTCTTTCTGCAACTCTCTTGCCTCTTTCTGTACCTCACTTGCTTCGTTCTACACCTATATTCCCTCTTTCCGCACCACTCTAGGCTCTTTCTGTACCAGCTACTTCTTTCTTCGCCTGCCTTGTCTCTTTCTGCATCCTTCATGCCTCTTTCAGTACCTCTGTTGCTTCTTTCTGCAGTTCTCTTTGTCTTTCTGCACCCCTCTTGCTTATTTCTGTACGTCTCCTACCCCTGTCTGCACCCCTCTTGCCTTTTTCCAGCTTTGTTGGTTCTTTCTGCACCTTTTGGTTCGTTCTGTACTTCACATGCCTCTTTCTGTACCCCTCTTGCCTCTTTCTGCACCTCTGTTTGTTCTTTCTGCACTGCTCTGGCTTCTTCCTGCACTTCTTTTCCAAATCTCTGCATCCCTCTTGCCTTTTTCTGCATCCCTCTTCCTTCTTTCTGCACACCTCTTGCCTCAGTCTGCCCACCTGTTCCCTCTTTCTGTACCCTTTTTGCCTGCTTCTGCAACTCTCTTGCCTCTGTCTGTACCTCTGTTCCCTCTTTCTGTACCTCTTTTGCCTATTTCTGCAACTCTCCTGCCTCTTTCTGCAGTTCTCTTGCCTTCTTCTGCACCTCAGTTGCTTCTTTCTGCACTTCTCTTACCTCTTTCGGCACTCGTATTCCCTCTTTCTGTACCTTTCTTGCCTGTTTCTGCATCTCACTTGCCTCTTTCTGCACTTCTCTTGCTTCTTTCTACACCTCTGTTGCTTATTTCAGCAAGTCTCTTGACTCTTTCTGCACTTCTCTTGCCTGTTTCTGCACCTCTCTTGCCTCTTTCTGCACCTCTCTTGTGTCTTTCTGCACCCCACTTACTTTTTTCTGCCCCCCTGTTGCCTCTTTCTGCACCACTCATCCCTCTTTGTGCAGCTCTCTTGCCTCTTTCAACACCTCTGTGCCTCTTTCTGCACCACTCTTGCCTCTTTCAGCACCTATGTTGCTTCTTTCTGCACCCCTTCTGCCTCCTTCTGCACCTCTGTTGCTTCTTTCTATATTTCTCTTGCCTCTTTCTGCACCCTTCGTGCCTCTTTCAGCACCTATGTTGCTTCTTTCTGCACCCCTTCTGCCTCCTTCTGCACCTCTGTTGCTTCTTTCTGTACTTCTCCTGGTTTTTTCTCCCCTGCTCTTGCCTCTTTCTTCATCCCTCATGCCTCTTTGAGCACCTCCTTTGCTTTTTTCTGCACTTTTATCTCCGCTTTCTGCACCCCTCTTGCCTCTTTCTGCACCTCTGTTGCTTCTTTCTGCACTTTTATTGCCCCTTTCTGCGCTGCACCTCTCTTGGTTCTTTCTGCACCTCACTTGCCTCTTTCACCACCTCTGTTGCTTTTTTCTGCACCTCACTTGCCTCTTTCTGCACCTCTGTTGCTTTTTTCTGCAGATCTCTTGCCCCTTTCTGCACCTCACTTGCCTCTTTCACCACCTCTGTTGCTTTTTTCTGTACCTCACTTGCCTCTGTCTGCACTTCTCTTGCTTCTTTCTACACCTTGTTGCTTCTTTCTGCACTTCTCTTGCCTCATTCTGCACTTCTCTTCCTTCTTACTGCACACCTCTTGCCTCTTTCTGTACCTCTCTTGCCTCTTTGCGCACCTCTCCTACCTCTTTCTGTACCCCTCTTGCCTCTTTTTGCACCTCTGTTGGTTCTTTCTGTACTGCTCTTACTTCTTTCTACACCTCACTTGCCTCTTTCTGCACTTTTCTTGCTTCTTTCTACACCTCTCTTGCTTCTTTCAGCAACTCTCTTGCATCTTTCGGTACTACTCTTGCTTGTTTCTGTACCTCTCTTGCGTCTTTCTGCACCTCTGTTGCCTCTTTCAGCACCTCTGTTGCTTTTTTCTGCTTTTTTCTTGCCCCTTTCTGCACCTCACTTGCCTCTTTCAGCACCTCTGTTGCTTTTTTCTGCAGATCTCCTACCTCTTTCTGCACCCCTCTTTTCTCTTTCTGCACCTCTCTTGCCTCTTTCTGCACCCCTGTTCCTTCTTACTGCACCTTTCTTGCCTCTTTCTGTACCTCTGTTGCCTCTTTCTGCACTTCTCTTGATCTTTCTGCACTCTTTGCACCTCTTTCAGCACCTTTGTTACTTCTTTTTACACTTCTCTTCCTTCTTTCTGCACCCCTCCTGCCTCTTTCTGTACCTCTCTTGCCTCTTTGTGTACCCCTCCTACCCTTTTCTTCACCCCTATTGACTCTTTTTGCACCTCTGTTGGTTCTTTCTGTACAACTCTAGCTTCTTTCTGCACCCCTCTTGCCTCTTTCTGCAGCTCTGTTGCTTGTTTCTGCACTTCTATTGCCGCTTTCAGTAATTCTGTTTCTTCTTTCTGCACTTCTCTTGCAAATTTATGTATCCCTCTTACCTCTTTCTACACCCCTCGTGCATTTTTCTTCACCCCTCTTCCCTCTTTTTGCACCCCTCGTGCCTCTTTCTGCATACCTGTTGCTTCTTTCTGCACTTCTTTTGCCTCTTTCTGCACCTTTGACTTAGAGGTAGTTTTAATCCCCCTGCCCTATTATGTACTAGGGTCTTATACGGGGAAGTCATGGCAATCACAGGGGTACCCTAACCCATAGTGTACCCTAGTGTATGTAGGTGTTTTCACTGTATTTTATGTGTCTTCCAGCATAGCACTGGCTCCGGGCTTGGTTAGTCAGAGTCAGTTACCACCAGTGCCAGTCAGCAAAACATTGGATGCACAGGATGACTTTGCAACAAGGCCTCTTTCTGCCCCTCTGTTGATTCTTTCTGTATATCTCTTGCTTCTTTCTACATCTTTCTAAGTCTTTCTGGACTTCTGTTGCCTCTTTCTGCATTTCTCTTTCTTGCTTCTTTCTGTGCTTTTCTGCACATGTCCCACCTCTGTAGGCATAGTTAGAAATTAGCATTTAAAAAAAGTTTGAAATTCACTGAAAAAACATAGGTTTCAGGGACGTTATAGTTAGGAATTAGCATTTAAAAAACCTTAGAAATTCACTGAAAAAACCACAGGTTGCAGGGACGTTATAGTTAGTTGGATATTTCACTCGTACAAAACCAGAGAAATTCGTCCGTTATAGTTAGTTGAGCTAACTATAACTCACCCCCCAGCAATGCACTGCTGATGACGCATATTACATCATTCATGACATGGTCAGTGACATCACTGATGACATCACTGATTACATCATCCGGGTGACTGTGTGTTTCAGTAAAGTTTAAATATGTTTTATATATATGCCAAGGTGTATTGAAGCATGAGTGGGTGTATGAGTGTCTGAATAGATGATTTATTAGGTGCGTGACTAACTTTATAAGTGAGTGATTAAACGTGTCTTACTGAATGCATGGGTTAGTGAGTAAACTGTTTAAATGTCTGTATCAGTCTGTCAGTTGATGTGTGAGTTACTGCCTGGGTTGGTGAGTAACTACATGAGTGTATATATGGGTTATTGATTGGTTGTCTGAGTGCCTGAGTGTCTTTGTGGGTGGGTTGGTAACTCTGTGCATAGATGTGTGAGTGGGTAATTCACTGGGTGTATGGGTCCAAGAGTGCATCTGTGAAGGGCTGTATGGGTAGGTGAGTGTGTGTATGGGTGTGTTGGTGAGTGAATGGATTTCTCAGTGGTACATGTGTGAGTAACTGCATATGTGAAAGGCAGTGTATGTGAGTGTTGGAGTATATAAATCACTATATGTGAGAGTGAGTGTTTGTGAGAGTGGCTGTATGGATGAGTGTGTGCTTGTATCTGTCATTGTATAAGAGAGTAAGTATGTGTTAGTATCTGCATGAATACGTGAGGTGGTGTGTGTATAACTGTATAGGTAGGTAAATGGGAGTGTGATTGATTCTTTGCATGATTGACTAGGTGTATGAGTAACTCTATGGATGGGTGGTGGTGTGTGAGTGTCTGTATAGGTGTATGAGTGCATATGATAGTTCTGTATTGATGAGTGACTGCATGTATGAGTGACTGTATGGGTGAATGAGTGGATGTGTGTTTAGACCTAGCAATCAGTGAGTAGGTATGTAGTAACTGGTATTGGTGTGTCTATGGTATCGAAAATGGTAGTCTGTATTTTAGAGTGGGTATATCAGAGGTTATATTAGGTTGTGAGGAGGAGCATCAGATTATTACATGGATGATATCATCAGTGATGTCACTGACCATGTCATGAATGATGTAATATGTGACGTCATCAGCAGTGCATTGCGGGGGCACAAGTTATAGTAAGCTCAACTAACTATAACGGCCAAATTTCTCTTGTTTTGTACGAGTGAAATGTCCAAATAAATATAACGTCCCTGAAACCTGTGTTTTTTTCAGTGAATTTCTAAGGTTTTTTAAATGCTAGTTTCTAACTATAATGTCCCTGCCTGAAATCTATGTTTTTTCAGTGAATATATATATATATATATAAACATTTTACAGCAAAAAACACGTTTCTGCAAGTGCACTCCGCTCCGATTAAAAATATCACATCCACGTAGAGTTGCAAGTAAGAATTAATTTATTCCAGCATATTCAAATTGAGAGATGGAACAAACCCAACGCGTTTCAGCGATCACCTCGCCTTGATCACGGGTGATTAATGCATGGAACTCAGTACCTTAAATAAAGTTGCTACAAAAGCAAAGTGCATGACATCACAATGTGAACAAAATAAACAAAGGACTATAAGTCAACACACCAATATCGCGGCCATTTGTAAACATATCATATGTACAGCTACTAGCTCAATGGAAATATCTAGTATTTAAATCAGCTTAAAATAAAGGCAGATAATTCAATGTCCCTGGTCAAAAAAATATAACAGCGCCCGAAAGAACATAATTTATCTATGGAGAATGGATCAATTTAGTAAATTCAGTAAATTCATTGAGTGTGTAATTAAAGACCAGTGATATATCAGGCCAGACCTCGACAATCCAAAATGGAATGATGCAAACAATGGCAAATAAATTACATATATGCCTAATTGGGCAACAAAATAATATCCCAAGTGGGAAAATATAATAAACACGGCCAATGAAACAATACATACGAGCTCTTAGATGAAACCCTTATGGTACATGACTTAAAAAGTTTGGCAAAAAAGAAAAGCTGGGCCAATGACAATCTCAGTAAACCTGAACGCTTGGCAATACGTGCTTTGGAATGTGATCCCTCAATTGTCATCCGCCAGTCGGATAAAGGGGGGAATGTTGTTATTTTAGATACAAAAGACTATGTACTAGAGGGTATGCGCCAATTAAACTGTGCAGAGTGTTACGAGACAACCACTCTCAATGTGATTGAAGAATCTAACAACAGGTACTTTGAAATGTTAAAAATTGGCATACAACAGGTCCATTAGAATGGGATGAATATTCTTTCCTATTAAATTGGTGAACTTTTGCCGATCCACGACCTGGCGGACTTGTTCTCTGTGGGTTTAAAACGGTATTGCGGGGACTTGAGGGGTTCCTCGGTTTTAATAGACTGTTGTAAGTTCGTCCAGCATGACACACGCCAGAAAACACAAAAATGTCGTTTGGTTTTCCCCACGTATTATCACTGGACTGATGTATGCTGGGAGTTGCAGTGCCAGCAGATCGACACTGCAGCTAACGACCACATGGTTGGGGTAGGCGTGCACCGATGAATCAAGGAGTGCTGCAGAGATAATTACATAGCTGGGCGCACTTTCTAACAGTCGGGCAGTGGCGTCTGAGGAAGGCTAAGTGCCGAAATGCATCACGCTGTATCTGCTCATACCAATAAAGAACCTCTTCTCATAATCCCCGCATGTGGCTCCTTCCTTCGGTTTCCCTGGAGGTGGAGTGTATATTCCGTGTCATCCAGAGGCGCATCAAGGAGCTCCCGTTTTCTTCAAGTTGGCTGCCCTTTTTCTGGAATCTGCGTATCTGCCAAGGTTTTGGCCCGAGACAGCCCACCTACAGCCGAACAGGAAAGCACGGGACGCTGCATCAAACAGCAGTCTGTGACTTCACAGATGGAAATGGTGAACTTTTGCCGATCCACGACCTGGCGGACTTGTTCTCTGTGGGTTTAAAACGGTATTGCGGGGACTTGAGGGGTTCCTCGGTTTTAATAGACTGTTGTAAGTTCGTCCAGCATGACACACGCCAGAAAACACAAAAATGTCGTTTGGTTTTCCCCACGTATTATCACCGGACTGATGTATGCTGGGAGTTGCAGTGCCAGCATATCAACACTGCAGCTAACGACCACATGGTTGGGGTAGGCGTGCACCGATCAATCAAGGAGTGCTGCAGAGATAATTACATAGCTGGGCGCACTTTCTAACAGCCGGGCAGTGGCGTCTGAGGAAGGCTAAGTGCCGAAATGCATCACGCTGTATCTGCTCATACCAATAAAGAACCTCTTCTCATAATCCCCGCGTGTGGCTCCTTCCTTCGGTTTCCCTGGAGGTGGAGTGTATATTCCGTGTCATCCAGAGGCGCATCAAGGAGCTCCCGTTTTCTTCAAGTTGGCTGCCCTTTTTCTGGAATCTGCGTATCTGCCAAGGTATTGGCCCGAGACAGCCCACCTACAGCCGAACAGGAAAGCACGGGACGCTGCATCAAACAGCAGTCTGTGACTTCACAGATGGAAATGGTGAACTTTTGCCGATCCACGACCTGGCGGACTTGTTCTCTGTGGGTTTAAAACGGTATTGCGGGGACTTGAGGGGTTCCTCGGTTTTAATAGACTGTTGTAAGTTTGTCCAGCATGACACACGCCAGAAAACATAAAAATGTCGTTTGGTTTTCCCCACGTATTATCACCGGACTGATGTATGCTGGGAGTTGCAGTGCCAGCAGATCGACACTGCAGCTAACGACCACATGGTTGGGGTAGGCGTGCACCGATCAATCAAGGAGTGCTGCAGAGATAATTACATAGCTGGGCGCACTTTCTAACAGTCGGGCAGTGGCGTCTGAGGAAGGCTAAGTGCCGAAATGCATCACGCTGTATCTGCTCATACCAATAAAGAACCTCTTCTCATAATCCCCGCGTGTGGCTCCTTCCTTCGGTTTCCCTGGAGGTGGAGTGTATATTCCGTGTCATCCAGAGGCGCATCAAGGAGCTCCCGTTTTCTTCAAGTTGGCTGCCCTTTTTCTGGAATCTGCGTATCTGCCAAGATATTGGCCCGAGACAGCCCACCTACAGCCGAACAGGAAAGCACGGAACGCTGCATCAAACAGCAGTCTGTGACTTCACAGATGGAAATGGTGAACTTTTGCCGATCCACGACCTGGCGGACTTGTTCTCTGTGGGTTTAAAACGGTATTGCGGGGACTTGAGGGGTTCCTCGGTTTTAATAGACTGTTGTAAGTTCGTCCAGCATGACACACGCCAGAAAACACAAAAATGTCGTTTGGTTTTCCCCACGTATTATCACCGGACTGATGTATGCTGGGAGTTGCAGTGCCAGCAGATCGACACTGCAGCTAACGACCACATGGTTGGGGTAGGCGTGCACCGATCGATCAAGGAGTGCTGCAGAGATAATTACATAGCTGGGCGCACTTTCTAACAGTCGGGCAGTGGCGTCTGAGGAAGGCTAAGTGCCGAAATGCATCACGCTGTATCTGCTCATACCAATAAAGAACCTCTTCTCATAATCCCCGCGTGTGGCTCCTTCCTTCGGTTTCCCTGGAGGTGGAGTGTATATTCCGTGTCATCCAGAGGCGCATCAAGGAGCTCCCGTTTTCTTCAAGTTGGCTGCCCTTTTTCTGGAATCTGCGTATCTGCCAAGGTATTGGCCCGAGACAGCCCACCTACAGCCGAACAGGAAAGCACGGGACGCTGCATCAAACAGCAGTCTGTGACTTCACAGATGGAAATGGTGAACTTTTGCCGATCCACGACCTGGCGGACTTGTTCTCTGTGGGTTTAAAACGGTATTGCGGGGACTTGAGGGGTTCCTCGGTTTTAATAGACTGTTGTAAGTTCGTCCAGCATGACACACGCCAGAAAACACAAAAATGTTGTTTGGTTTTCCCCACGTATTATCACCGGACTGATGTATGCTGGGAGTTGCAGTGCCAGCAGATCGACACTGCAGCTAACGACCACATGGTTGGGGTAGGCGTGCACCGATCAATCAAGGAGTGCTGCAGAGATAATTACATAGCTGGGCGCACTTTCTAACAGTCGGGCAGTGGCGTCTGAGGAAGGCTAAGTGCCGAAATGCATCACGCTGTATCTGCTCATACCAATAAAGAACCTCTTCTCATAATCCCCGCATGTGGCTCCTTCCTTCGGTTTCCCTGGAGGTGGAGTGTATATTCCGTGTCATCCAGAGGCGCATCAAGGAGCTCCCGTTTTCTTCAAGTTGGCTGCCCTTTTTCTGGAATCTGCGTATCTGCCAAGGTTTTGGCCCGAGACAGCCCACCTACAGCCGAACAGGAAAGCACGGGACGCTGCATCAAACAGCAGTCTGTGACTTCACAGATGGAAATGGTGAACTTTTGCCGATCCACGACCTGGCGGACTTGTTCTCTGTGGGTTTAAAACGGTATTGCGGGGACTTGAGGGGTTCCTCGGTTTTAATAGACTGTTGTAAGTTCGTCCAGCATGACACACGCCAGAAAACACAAAAATGTCGTTTGGTTTTCCCCACGTATTATCACCGGACTGATGTATGCTGGGAGTTGCAGTGCCAGCATATCAACACTGCAGCTAACGACCACATGGTTGGGGTAGGCGTGCACCGATCAATCAAGGAGTGCTGCAGAGATAATTACATAGCTGGGCGCACTTTCTAACAGCCGGGCAGTGGCGTCTGAGGAAGGCTAAGTGCCGAAATGCATCACGCTGTATCTGCTCATACCAATAAAGAACCTCTTCTCATAATCCCCGCGTGTGGCTCCTTCCTTCGGTTTCCCTGGAGGTGGAGTGTATATTCCGTGTCATCCAGAGGCGCATCAAGGAGCTCCCGTTTTCTTCAAGTTGGCTGCCCTTTTTCTGGAATCTGCGTATCTGCCAAGGTATTGGCCCGAGACAGCCCACCTACAGCCGAACAGGAAAGCACGGGACGCTGCATCAAACAGCAGTCTGTGACTTCACAGATGGAAATGGTGAACTTTTGCCGATCCACGACCTGGCGGACTTGTTCTCTGTGGGTTTAAAACGGTATTGCGGGGACTTGAGGGGTTCCTCGGTTTTAATAGACTGTTGTAAGTTTGTCCAGCATGACACACGCCAGAAAACACAAAAATGTCGTTTGGTTTTCCCCACGTATTATCACCGGACTGATGTATGCTGGGAGTTGCAGTGCCAGCAGATCGACACTGCAGCTAACGACCACATGGTTGGGGTAGGCGTGCACCGATCAATCAAGGAGTGCTGCAGAGATAATTACATAGCTGGGCGCACTTTCTAACAGTCGGGCAGTGGCGTCTGAGGAAGGCTAAGTGCCGAAATGCATCACGCTGTATCTGCTCATACCAATAAAGAACCTCTTCTCATAATCCCCGCGTGTGGCTCCTTCCTTCGGTTTCCCTGGAGGTGGAGTGTATATTCCGTGTCATCCAGAGGCGCATCAAGGAGCTCCCGTTTTCTTCAAGTTGGCTGCCCTTTTTCTGGAATCTGCGTATCTGCCAAGATATTGGCCCGAGACAGCCCACCTACAGCCGAACAGGAAAGCACGGGACGCTGCATCAAACAGCAGTCTGTGACTTCACAGATGGAAATGGTGAACTTTTGCCGATCCACGACCTGGCGGACTTGTTCTCTGTGGGTTTAAAACGGTATTGCGGGGACTTGAGGGGTTCCTCGGTTTTAATAGACTGTTGTAAGTTCGTCCAGCATGACACACGCCAGAAAACACAAAAATGTCGTTTGGTTTTCCCCACGTATTATCACCGGACTGATGTATGCTGGGAGTTGCAGTGCCAGCAGATCGACACTGCAGCTAACGACCACATGGTTGGGGTAGGCGTGCACCGATCAATCAAGGAGTGCTGCAGAGATAATTACATAGCTGGGCGCACTTTCTAACAGTCGGGCAGTGGCGTCTGAGGAAGGCTAAGTGCCGAAATGCATCACGCTGTATCTGCTCATACCAATAAAGAACCTCTTCTCATAATCCCCGCGTGTGGCTCCTTCCTTCGGTTTCCCTGGAGGTGGAGTGTATATTCCGTGTCATCCAGAGGCGCATCAAGGAGCTCCCGTTTTCTTCAAGTTGGCTGCCCTTTTTCTGGAATCTGCGTATCTGCCAAGGTATTGGCCCGAGACAGCCCACCTACAGCCGAACAGGAAAGCACGGGACGCTGCATCAAACAGCAGTCTGTGACTTCACAGATGGAAATGGTGAACTTTTGCCGATCCACGACCTGGCGGACTTGTTCTCTGTGGGTTTAAAACGGTATTGCGGGGACTTGAGGGGTTCCTCGGTTTTAATAGACTGTTGTAAGTTCGTCCAGCATGACACACGCCAGAAAACACAAAAATGTTGTTTGGTTTTCCCCACGTATTATCACCGGACTGATGTATGCTGGGAGTTGCAGTGCCAGCAGATCGACACTGCAGCTAACGACCACATGGTTGGGGTAGGCGTGCACCGATCAATCAAGGAGTGCTGCAGAGATAATTACATAGCTGGGCGCACTTTCTAACAGTCAGGCAGTGGCGTCTGAGGAAGGCTAAGTGCCGAAATGCATCACGCTGTATCTGCTCATACCAATAAAGAACCTCTTCTCATAATCCCCGCGTGTGGCTCCTTCCTTCGGTTTCCCTGGAGGTGGAGTGTATATAGTCTATCAAACTATGTAGGAGAGAATAGATTCTGTAAAGTGCATTCTGATCACACATTCCCTTTAAATGGGCAGCCAGTATTGTTTTAGTGTCAGAATCGGAAACAACTTTGAATTTCCAGTGTTTTTCTTTCACCACTGGCCTCTAAATTGGGCTTTGAGTAGCTACTATGGTGCCGGTGCTTAGTGGTACAGCATGGAGGCAGTGGGTGAAGCTCCTTCATGGACTGCTGTATAAAACACGTCTGTTTTTCACAGCCTTGGCGTCAAGCCTCCATTTGGACCATAGCTATAGACTCAGAGTAGACACAGTGGACATGTACAAATATGGAACAATACACAGAAAAGGGTAAACGTAAGAAAACGGCATTATCAACTCTTTTCTAGAGTTTTACGCCAAGGAATAATGCCTCATCAATAGTGGTTTTTCAAATGCTGACTTGCAACGTACACAAATTAATGAACAAATCAATCACACACTACTTTAGATTGCCTTCGCCAGAAAATATACTAAACCAAGTACATACTTCAGTTTAAAAAGATGGATTAGCACCTAGTTTCCGGAATACCTTAATGAAAACAATAAAATAAGTTAATAAGAGCAAAGAGGCCACTTAGGTTCAACAGGGTGTGTTCTCACTGAGCCTATAGATAAACTTATATTTGTCTGCATTTAAACTGCTTTCACAGTGCATGAATTTCACATAGAAACTCACCCTTTTTAGCTCTATGTTTTGAAAGCACAGCTGTTGCATAGACTTAAAAACTACTTAGAGTGAGCTTTCCCATTGCCCCTTTCCCCCATTGGCTTTTTTTAGGCTTTCCTTGTGCAGCCAGTGGCTTGAGACTTTGTCAATCACTTCTTGGCTCAGCATAGGGGAGTATATCTCTCTAACGCTGTGCTATTGGCTGGTTGGATGTATCCTGGTTGGATGTATCCATCTACCTCCGCTAAGGCACTTGCATCAAACTGCTGAGGGACTACTTAACAACTATGCCTCTCTCTGTCCACTCCTGCTGGCTTTAACAAGCTTTCACTGAATTGATTAGCACATTAAACCCACACATATTGGCTTTATAAGCGATTGTCCCTATTGCATTCATCCTTACGTATATCGCCAGCTTCACGGTCCTTAGCAAATGCTGAAATGCCTTTGTTTTCAAGTTTGCGCTAGAGGTGAGGAATAACAAGGACACTGAAGTCAAATCAGACCAAGGACAGATTCAGAGCTTTGACCCAAGCCTTTGTTGGCTCACCCACCTACTTATAATAGTAGCCTGGCAGGTAATGCGTCTGGCCCAACACTAAGAGTAGCCTTCAGATCAAATATTCGCGGCACAGAGCCCTTTGAGGTTCATAAAACAAGTACCCTTCTGTAGTAATTATAAACACCCTACTTCATTTTAACAAAAAGTGGTCAAATTCTTATTATGCTTGAAATACAACTTACATCCTTCAGATATATGTAGGAATGAGAAACATGTAGAAATTGGAATGTTTCTCAACGTAATGATCATACAGAGTCGCCTAAGGGACAGTTTTTACCCTTCATTGTATCAGAAACACACCTACAACACAACATTGGACAACTAACTTTCCTTAAGTATACACTCTAAAATTCCCTTGTTTCCCGTTTTTACCCTTTACCGTGTATAGTTAATATTTGTATCTGCCTATTGTATCCCCTCTGAATGTATAGCTGTGGGAAAAATGAAGGCCCCCATACCAGCCAGTTAACAACAGACTAATTTTATACAACAGTCCATCTGGGAGAGTCCCCTGCCACATCCAGTCCTCACCATTCAGCACCAGCCCCATTGTCACCGGAGCTAATAGGTACCTAAGGCTGGATTTAGAGGGGAGTGGTGACAGAAAATTACTGACGAATCACTGACTGTTCCTTTCTGGCACTAAAACAAAGCTATTCAGAGTTCAGTTGCTACCAGAAATCGTGCTGGTGGAGACTTCTGTGTTTCCACCATTGTGTCCGCCCACATGCATGTCTAGATGTGATGTCTAGATGAGTTACCTCCATGTAAGTCGGTTTGGTGGAAATCATAAGAAGGTGGGTAAAGTGCCCTTAACGATCTGATAAGCACCGATCAGCATGACTAGATATGTTGGCGAGGCAATTATGCTACCAGTATTGTGGATACATTTCCAGATCCTACCTGTAGGTGATGAAATTCCACCATTTGTGATGAGGAATGGTGGAAGTTTCTGCCAGAAGTTTCCAATGGGAGGTACGGACGGATGTACGTCGTTACAACGCATGCTGTTACAACGCATGCCATTACGACGCAACTTTTACAACGCAAGTCGTTACAATGACTTGCGTTGGGGGGCGCTGGATAGTGAATAATTTACTATTCCAACTCCAGTCCCCGTGGATAGTAGGGAAGGTGTTGGATAGTAAATTAACCTATTCCCTATCCTGGAGCGCCCCCCAGCGCAAGTCGTTGTAATGACTTGCATTGTAAAAGTTGTGTCGTAATGGTAGTGCGGAGTAACAGTTGCGTTATAAAGGATGTTTCTCGGTACGGACACTTTGGTGGAAGGTCCTCCACTGCTAATCCATCGCTTATACTGAGAACTTCATAGGTTTTACAGGTTGAACATTCCCCTACGAAGAAGGATAGAACTTTCACCATTCAGCCTCTTGTGCTTCCTACCAAGTTCATTGGAGGGATGCCACACTTGATGACCTGGTTACCAACTGGCAAACGCCCATGTCACTGAAATGGCCCATAGAAATTCCCGGCAAGTGTGGTGGCAAACAAAATACCCAACTTCATTCTTGTAAAACGTCATTTTACTTGCATGTTTGGCATTTGTACTCATTTTCTGTACGTTGTTATTGCTTCTTTTGTGGACTTTACATTGTTAGACCGGAGCAACAATTTTCTGGGACTTAAATCCGAATTTTGAATTTGGTAGGCAGGTTTTCAGCCTGTCTAGTTGGTAGACTTTCAGCAACCCACTAGGTGGGGGTTGAAAATCCGTCAAAATTGGGGTTATCTACCTGGATGGCAGGTTTTTATCCTCTAAATGGGGATACATTGACACGGAAGGAGCCCCAGGGATGTAGTGGAAAATCCACCAATGTTCGCCAATTCTGGCAGAAATTATGCCATGTAATGTGGCCCTTAGGAATTTGTTCCAGAGTGAGGATGTGCAGTCGGCACACGAACAGTAGCTTCCATAACATTAGAGGGGAATTAACCCAGCAGTTAGGAATGCTCTACTTATCTTTTCTTGAGAGTTCCCTACCATTTTCTTAGTAGTATTTTATGGAGTTAAATACTCCAGCTCTGGTAGGAGACCATCCACCAGAGATTGAGTGCTGTGCCACTTTGTCTAGCAGAGACTTGTCTCTGCCGGGGACATCTACAACATCTAGGATGCACTACATTGAGCAGGTAGGTGCTTCATGACCTCCATCTTCTAAAACAGGTCTTATCTAGCGAATTCAGCCAATGGAAAAACATAACAGGTTTAATCACTTTATTTACTGAGATACACATGGGAGTTCTAAATGAAGACAGGAGTACCCTGCACCTGATGCCACTGGGCGGAGAGATCTGTGAGCTCTGTTGTGATCTGCCATTCAAATACAACCTTCAACTTGTATGAGTGTTCAGTCTCATTAGGTACTCTCCCCATGGCCTATATCTAAGGTTCACAGTTTTCGGTTTTAACTGATTTTTACAGATAAATACAGACAGAAACAATGCGTTTCCTGTCTGTATTTATTTTTTGAAAGCAAAAAATACTGAAAATGGTTCTTCCTGAGAGAGACTCTCCAAGCTGTCTTTCCAGACTTCCAGATAACTGAGCAGCTAGACAGCATGAGGAGTTGAAAAACAGGATGAGCTGTGCTCAACTACAGGCATATGTCAACATATATTTGTAAGTATAATGCTAATATGTACCTGTAACTGCAGTGTGTTGTCAAGTGTGGCTGTTGAATTTGTTAAAATGCGACAGGCATCCACGTATGAGTGCACGTCGAAGAGTTAAATAAATATGGAAATATATCATTTTAAGCCTCCATGTATACTCAAAAATGGCCTAAATATTAATATGTAAAAATAAAGACGGATATGTTAAAAAAATAAATACCATAAAACTAGGAGCCCTATCTATATCTCATGGTTAAGTCCGCATACATGTCAACATTTTAGAACAGGAAAGTGGGAGATTTTGAAAAAAGAACTAGAGGAATATATTTTTCCCATTGGTTTATATTGAAGCAGAGGCGATTTCAGGCAGGACACAGCTAAAAGAAGCCATTTTTGCTTCAAAAATTGGGAGTCCTGCTTGAATACAATCCATTGGCATGAGTGTATCTGTTTCTCTTGGTCATATTTTGTTTTTGGACCTCCACCTTCCCCAAATTTAGGGCTTTGCTGATGTTTCCCTCTGAAGGCTGAACCAGCCTGTACATCTCTTCTAAACCACACAATTTACCCATTGCTGCTAAGTGGCCCAAACCATGTTTGACCACTCACCCAGTCCAGGATATTTAGCTGGCAGCATACGGCATTCTAGGACTTAGGGATTCGCTTTTAGCATTGTGGATATGAGCTTCGAATCCCAACATAAAATCTGCTGTTGTCCACCAACATCAAGCCATTACTGGCAGAGATGTCACACATAATATCTATCGACAGATACTGGACCCGTCTCTTGCAAAGCGCTTAGAGGAGGCGCATGATGTGTTACAAATGCCAATGAACAACACAACAGAATGGAACGACCTCATCAACCAAGGAAGAAACATGAGTCCAGGGGAAAGATCAGCAAGTGTTGTGTAGAAATTGGCAGCAATGCATTGCCTGAACTTGGAAAGATTATGCTGCTGATCTTTTAAAAAGAGTCTCAGGCTGATGATGTCATCGTCCGCACTTGCATGAAAGATTTAACGGCATTTTTATCAGTAAGTGGTGCAGCACAGCAAGTCACCTTGCTGCCGCGTGTGACCGAGAAAAGGCAGGAATGCGCCACATTTAACATAATACGGTGCATTACTGTCTTTTCCCTGGGCTGGCGCACAATGTGCTGACTAGCGCCAACGCAGGCACCTTACACCGCAAGGTGCCAGCATTGTAAACAGGATTGTTTTTGAGCAGAAAGAGACACCTTCCTGCACAAAAGAAATCCCCTGAGGCCTACTCCTCTTTCTGTGTGTGCTGCAGAATACAGCACACAAAGAAAGAGGAAACAACAAGGAGAAACAAACATTTGCGTGGGGATGCGTCGCAGTTTTGACGCATTCCCAAGTCTATCACTTATGGTAAATCTGTGAATGTACAAATATCAATGAGAGTTGTGTGGGAACACCCACGCACCACCAATGGTGCGCCTCCCTGGGATATTCGCTGTGTTGTGTTTCTCTGGATTTATCAAGCCACACTCAGGGCCACGCAAGGTGGCCTTGGTTGGCTTGATAAATCGCACTTAGGGTTGCTTCGCTTTTGCACCCTGTAGTGTGGTGCAAAAGCAACGCAACCCTAAGATAAATATTACACACAGCTTAGCATTGCACCACTGCACAAACATGAGAAAGCGGACTCTTGTTTTACACTTGTACTCAAGGTACTTCATCCAGTACCAGCTTCTACATGATCACAACTGCTCAAGACATGTTTTAAATGTGTTATATTTGTGGAAATTACAAATGATGCTATTGAATATCATGTGATATTCCTTAGGCTTTCACTTTGCTTGCACCTGGTTTCATAGGGCACTAGGATTTCATACAAAGCCAGGGTTTGTGCTTTAGGTGGATCCACTGCACTGTTCTAGCAGATGTATGACGGTACGACGCGTACCGTTTCAACGCGTGCCTTTACAACACGTCTTTAACAACGCAAGTCGTTACAATGACTTGCATTGTTGGGCGCGGATAGTGAATAGTATAATGTACTATCCTAACACCAGTCCCCGTGGACAGTAGGGAAGGTGTTGGAATAGTAAATATACTATTCTTTATCCTTTAGCGCCCTCCAGCGCAAGTCGTGGTTACGACTTGAGTTGTAAAGGACGCATCGTAAAAGCACTGCGGGGTAACATCCGCATTGAAAAGGATGTTCCCCTGTTCTAGCTCCATTAAGGTCTCTGTTTTCATTATCACTGGTTAGGTGCAGTTTTGTGTTGCGTTCACAGCAATTTGCTACATGGTATTCCCAAATAGCTAGCCATTCTGGGCCAAAATTCATTACACAAAAGAGAAGTTTTGCACTCTTTCTTATACTGCGATTTGCTGGGTTGATGTCTGCATCATCCTTGACAGGCCTGGAGAGAAGGGTGAGGCATACACTAGGGACAGAGCTTTGTAGATGCTCTAGTTATACCCGAGGATAGTCAAGTGTAGTGTATGTGCGACAGGGGAACGTGGTTTCCAAGGATCAGCAAGAAGGCCCGCAGACCTGCCAACTCACACGGTGCCACACGATTTCAGCTCCCTTCACATGGTCACACAGTGAGGAGCCAGAATCACAACGAGCAAGGGAACAAAAACTGAAACCTCTGTAAACAATGGATTTCCAGCACGTTTTTGGAGGCAGTAAGCAGCCGATGTCCACTAAAAGGTGTGAAGGGGTGGGGTCTTGGTGAGGGGCAGAGGGCTTCTTAGATAGGTCTCAGCACCACAACTCTGCCCTTCCAATGCCACGCCTCCTCCTCACACTGTGACTAACCCTGGGCGAAGGACTTCGCTACGCCCACGAAATGGGCGTAGTGTTGCCTACTTCGCCATTTGCAAAGTAGGCGAAGCAGGCAACACTACGCCCACTCCTTGGGCGTAGCGAAGTTGCCCGCCACCCGCCTCCCTCCCGCCCTCCCGAACATACCTACTTTTGGTAAATGGGCACATAAAAATAAATAAACAGCACTTACCTTGTCCGCGGCATCCCGGGGCTCCCTCTGCTCATTCACGCCGCCATCTGCTAACCAATGCACATGCGCGGTCGCCCGCGCATGCGCATTTCTCGAGAGAAATGCGCATGCGTGGGCGGACGCGCAAGCGCATTGGTTAGCAGACGGCGGCGTGAATGAGCAGAGGGAGCCCCGGGACGCCGTGGACAAGGTAAGTGCCTTTAATTTATTTTTATGTGCCCATTTACCAAAAGTAGGTATGTAGGGGAGGGGGGCATGCGGCGCGTAGTGGGGCTACGCAAAGTGCGCAGGTGGGCGTAGTTTCTCGCCCACTTTGCGTAGCTTCGCGTAGCCCCACTACGCACACTACGCCCAGGGTTAACTGTGACGTTATTTTGAAAGTTGGCAAGTATGCAAGGGCACCAGGACCAGCAGGGCCTGCGTGCAGATGATGCCATCAAACTGTCACAATACTGCATGGGCAGCAGCAACTGGTAGTGGTTGATTGGAGGAGTGCATGAGCCGCAGGTACAAATAGAGGTGGGCAAGCCGAAAAGTTAACAAGAAGAGCCGAGCCATGGGTCTGGCTAAAATCTTAGAGCCTGTGCGGCACCAGGCCCTGAAAATGTTTGCTATGTAAATTATACAACAAACATGCGAGAACAGTTGTCAGGTAAATCTAGTAGTTGCCCCCGGTTACTATAGAGGTACATTGTAGTCCATTAAATCAAACAAAATGGGTTTTTGCGCAACTGGTATTCTGAACTCACATATGTGAAAGTGCTTCCAGATCGATAAAGAATAAAAAGTAGTTTTGGAGAAATATAACATTTGCTTCAGATCACGTAATTTAAAAAAGGAAGCTGTCATTTATCCAGGTTTTCTAGTTCCACATTGAAAAAACCAGCCAATAAATATGTATCTATTTGTCACTTCTTATACTAAGGCTTTGTTTTTACCTAATACTAGTTTTTCTACAGTTTTTATATAGCGCAACTCAACCCAAAGGTAGTGGAGGACTTGAGGTAAGCACCCCGTTACATAAGGTCATATTCATAATTTATAGACACAGGGAGATTACGTGATTTGCCTAGAATCACAAGATGTTAAGCTGACGCTGAGACTTGATCTTCGTTCCTAAGTCAGCAGCTTTGTCATTAAGGCCCCATCCCGGGTAGAGTGAGGGAGGCAGGCAGAAACAACATGAAAGCTTGGCTAGTTATGGGCTCTAGGTTCCAACAGTACCTCGAGACGAGCCAGAGCTAGGCTTCAGGCTCCGAGGCTCCCCACATCTGGGTACCGCTATTTATTTGCAGTGCATAGAATCTGCATTGTTGCCTTGATATAGCTGCATTCAGGGTCCAATTGGCCTGTAGGGTGAGAAAACTCTGAGCCTGTTGATTTCTCTTCTCTAAGGTTGGTGGACCTTTTATTCGTTGCCTGAGAGGTAAGCAGGAGTTAGCATGGCTTCCAATTATCATAACACATAAACAGATGTAGTCATGCAAAAAATCCAGGACTGCTAGATGACGTTAAAGGGTTTTACAGTAAGCTACAAACTGATATAGATGAGTCTCCAAAGCATATAATAAAAGTATAAAATCACAAGAACAAATCCAAATCTTCTAATGAAATTCAGTCTAAAAAATAAGAACATACCAAAAACTCGGTGGCTGCTATACAAAAGATGAGGAAGAGGATCTGAAGATAAAACTCCAAGGTTTGATCCTCCTGCCTAGTCATTAGCAGAACTAAATAAATCTAATGTATACTACTCTATCGTAAAATAGGAAAAATCCTGATTCATCCAGGGTAAGCAAGCAACAGGTGTCAGCATTATGGAGTCTTGTGAGAAGTACTCCAAAATCTACAGAATGTATAGCATGAAGATACACAGTTCGAGGAGGGGAATAGTAAAATAGGTCTGCACCTTGTGCAACCCTAAGGGTCTCTGCTCTATAGCTAACAATACAACACCTAATAACACACAAAGTATTCAAGGTAGCCAGTGTCATCATCTCCAGTACATTTACATCTTCCTTGGTAGAAATTGGCAACATTCAGCTCTTCTCCCACACCTTCAATTGGGCACATTCAATCGACCCTGAGCATCCTTCTCCGCCACGAGAACTTGTCTCCAGCATCGTTAACACGTCTTTATCTTGCCCTAAGGTTCCTCCTGCACCTTACTATCACTACAAGTAAACAATGCCTTTTCACTAACTAACAAAACTCAGCATCTGCACCTGCAGAGAAGAGAACATGCAAGCAAAACAATTCTCACATGAAAGTTTAAACATTGAAACTCAGGAACTGAAGGACTCCAATTATGCTAAATTAGCGCAATAGTTAAAGGGGACTTAACATTTGAATATAGGTGCACGCACATTCATAATTAGTACATACAATGACTATTAGGTTAAATAAAATCATGGTTACATATAACTGTGTGTTACATCTTAAAACAATCGTATAATTATTTACGAGAACTATATGTTAACTAAAAATCTTCAACATTAGTATGCACACATTAAATGATTCTATTATGGTTCTATTGTGAAACATTTCAGAAATACATTTGAAACTCCATTATTTATTAGAATGTTAGACCATGCGGAATATAATAAGTGCTAATCTGCAAAAATCAAAATAAATATGAGACGTGTGAGGGTGGAGCCAAAATTAAGCTGCTCCAAGGGCAACCTCGCAGTCCCAGATGGTTCGGTCTGCTAGCTGAGTGGGTGGGCTAGTTTTGTGGCTGTGTGTGGGCTGGTTACGTTTTGTGATAGGCCTGTTTTGCACCTGTATGTGGCCTGATGTCTTTAATAAAAGCTGCAGTAGCAAACATCAGTGGGCAAGCATTGGATGGTGCTATCTCATCGTATGCTGCGTGGATGGACTAATCATACTTTGAGGACAGATAGCAGGGTTGTGTTAATGTTTCATCTTTTTGATAGGAAAGTACATCATGAATTTCACTGCCACATTTCTTTATTACCACCCACATCGCTTGTAGCAAGCACAAATACCTATGGTTCCCCCACCCCTCAGAAACTACCCAGACAACATAATTTAAAAAGTCCAGAGTTGCTCAATTTCCAAAAATCTGCCACTTTTGTTTTACCTCCAAGTTCATAAATGTGTGCCATTTTTATCCTGGACACAAAAAGGTGATGAGAAGATGCTTGCAATAAGTCTAACCATTGGCAATCCCATCCCTCTTTTGCCCACCATGCCATCTCAGATTAGACCCAGCCATATGCAAATCAGTTTTAATCCTGCTCCAATAGAAACAGTCCAGCCCGAACTGCCAAGCCGGGTCCTTTCTGAACTGGAACACAAGCAACCCAAGAGCGTTTTTTTCCTGATTGGGGCTCTTCATTCGGGTGTAGCTTGGTTTCAGTGGCATAGTGAGCAAAGACCCACGTCTGGGTATACTCATGGCCACCTGGGGCATTACATCAAACACCCAAAATGTGATAGGAGTATGCTTGCATTAAGTCTAACCCCTGGTAATTCCAACCAACCATTCTTTTGTCCAACACCCCACTTCAGATTAGACCCAGTCATATGCAAATCAGCCTTGATCCTGCTCCCATAGAAACAGTCCAACCAGAACTGCCAAGCCAGGTCCTTTCTGGCTTGGCACAAGCAACTCAAGACTGGTTTAGCCCAGATTGGGGCTCTTTAGCCAGTTGAAGCTTCGTTCCAGTGGAACAGTGAGCAAAGAACCAGTGTCTGGGTGTGCCCTTGGCCACGTAGGACATTACATTGGACACACAAATGGTGATGGGAGGATGCCTGCATTAAGTCTAACCACTGGCAATCACTTGGGGTAGCATTCCAACCAACCGTTCTTTTGCCCACCATGCCACCTCAGATTAGTCTTGACCCTGCTCCAATAGAAACAGTCCAGCCATACCTGCCAAGCCAGTTCCGCTTTGAACCAGAACAGAAGCAGCCCAAGACCAGTTACACCATGACTGGGGGGTCATCATTAAGATGTAGACTGATTTGAATATGGCTGGGTCTAAACTGAGGTGACATGGTGGGCTACAAATGATGGATTGAGATGGGGCCCTGAGCGATTGCCTGTGTGATGCCCTAAGTGTGATGGGTATGTCCAGACATGGGTTCTGTGCTCACCGTGCCACTGAAACCAAGCTGTACTTAGCTTATGAGCCCTAATAAGGGTGAAACCGGTCCTGGGTTGCTTTTGTTCTGCTTCATAGAGGGTATGCCAGGCAGTATGGGTAGGGTTGTTGCCACTGGAGCAGGGTAAAGACAAATTTGCATATGGCTATGTCCAAACTGAGGCATGGTGGGTGAAAAACAACGTATTTGGATGTGGCCCGAGTGATTGCCTATGGCTGAAATTCAATTCAAGCATTTCATCCACCACCTTGTTTTTAATACCCTTTTAAATTGGTGCCTGATCATTTTTTTCTACCCCCATTCCAACCTTGGCACATCACAGTCCCTTGGACCATGGAAATCATAAACAATAGGTTAGTCTATGACCAAGATAAATGTTCAGAAGAAGTTTTAATTGTAGGTTGCAGGGAAGTGTAGATGCTAAGAATGGCAGAACACAGAATATATAGCAATTGCTCAAGTCAGTCTGATTCTGGCTAAAAACTAGAAACACAGTGCTCCCTCCGACTGCATGACACACACTGATTCCAGTGGCTAGGCATGCCAGAGGGGCATCTAGTGTCTAACAAGAGTCTAGCATGTACCACAGCAACACCTTGTGGTCAGTTAAAGTATGGCACATAACATGTACGTATGACAAGTTTTACAGTAACCAGTCATGCGAGGCAGCAAACCACCAATCTCGGCCCTTTTTCTTTTCTTTCTCACATCGATGGGAATAATGCCATTTTGTTTGGTTTGCCTGCTGTTGTACTTTTTTCTATGAAACCTCTTTTGCGCACTACTGCTTATTCGATTTATGGCAATTTTAGTCATACTATTCTACCACTCTGATTTGCACTTGTTGCCCTTGCACTTTAGGACTGGGTTCAGACTTTGCTACTCTGCCTTGAAGGCTGTTAGTCTTTATCACCGTTCAGACAGGTGAAAGATCTCATGAGGCTAAGGCTGTCGTCCGGAGGCCACAGCAGCTTGCACCACACATTGCCCCTGCCAACGCCGCCAATGATAGTAACAACACAACTACTAACCATCACACTCCTACAAGTGTGACAATTCGGACAATTCCAGGCCCCCATAGCTATAAGAATGGCTTGGGAAGCTGGGAATAGTCAGTTTAATGTATATTGAATTAACAATTAACTGTTGTTCTGGTCATCTGTAAATTAGCCAGACAGTGCCACCTTGTGGGAGACTGTCACAAGCTCTGGTGTTGACTATTAAGTGCTGGTGCTGAGCGCCAGAAACCACCGGCTTAAATTAAGCATTGTTCATGGCGTAGGAGATAAACGATTTTCTGTCTAGAAGTTTCTGTCTTCTGATTTTTTATTTTCTCCAACTAGGTATTCCCTTCAGCTGCTCCACACTTGTGGAATTTCCAACTGTGGACTTTTGCCTTATGAAGGACTTTATGGCCTTTCCCTGTGTTTTGAAACTTCTTTTCCCAGAGTGCAAATCTGCTGAATTATCTTATTTTTTTTAAAGATTTCTTCGGTGCTTGTATTTTATTTTAGGTAGTATATTTCTTGTTCCTTTACTTATATTTATGTACTAAGTCACTTTACTTTTGTGCAGTGCCTTGCCATCCTTTGGTGCGCTTCATGAACCATAATAAAATAGCGGGCTATAGAAATTAAAAAAAAATTAACTATTCTGATTTATCAGGAACACTGACACTAGATGCTGGCAGATTATGAAAACTTCGGTTCGTGTGAGGGATCCTGCAGGTAATCTCATGTGCCCACATCATACAGTCCTTTGGCTACTTAGCACAAGGGAGAGTCATAAATTTAGCATTAGCACTGAGTTACATTCTTTAAGGTTCCTGAAAGAGCAGAGTATTCAGTAGTTGCAAGACTGACTCAAAATGACTGTAGATGCACACATCGTAAATCAATAGAAGTGCAAAACGAGAATACAGAAGAGTAAAGGCACAATGCATTAAGGCAGTATATGTATCACAAATCTTATAAGAGCGGTGGTCTCAAGAGAGACTTGTCTGATCATAATGCCTTTTTATCTCTCAGTTTCTCTCTTGGGAGATTCAGCAGGGCTCCCGGTTGAGCTTGATTTATGCTTACAAATGTGTCTGGCCATATTGAAGATGTGCCTTCCTTCTGCATTTTTCTTGACAACCATTCAGAGCCCTCGGCCTGGACTGACCAGTTATTTCACTATTAAATGTGCCCCATGTCTATTGCTATGATCAGCCAATCGAAGGGGAAAGGTATAGATTTTAGGGGCATATTATCAAGCAGGGCGTTAAAAATTATCGCCGTTTTAGCGACAGAAAACTGCCGCTAAAGCGGCGATAATGGGCTTCATAATATGGCCTTGTGAATTCCAATAGAAACCCATGTTCTGGTGTGAACATGGGCTTCTATTGGAATTCTCCAGGGCATATTATCAAGCCCATTATCGCCGCTTTAGCGGCAGCTTTCTGCCGCTAAAACGGCGATAATTTTAACGCCCTGCTTGATAATATGCCCCTAAGTCTTTTCCCTGCATACTCAGAACGTTCTTTTTGTTAAAGGTACGGGAAATACAATGGAAGAATTCCAAATTCAATCCTTAAGAAGTCAAACCTTCTAATCAGCTTTCCAGGACTTTTTTCTCACATGATTGTGACACCTTTCAGGGAGCCCTTGGTCAGTCATTGGTTACGGGGCACTCTGCGCGGTGGGTACCAATTTAGCGCTTAATTTTTAAATACATATGCGCAGGGGCCCAACGTCTTTCTTAGGAGCGCCGCTGAATGAATGATGGGCCTGCTGATCTCCAAGCCTGCCAAACCTTGATTCAGCCTCCTGCCTCTTTCTGGCACCATACACTTCCGGTTGATTTCTTACTCTTGCGGGTTCTTCTTAATCTCTGCTTTCTACCTTTGTCGCTGTTTTCCTCTACCTATCTATTTTTATATATACCTAGGGTACCACCTAATAAACACAGGTGTACCTATCCAACCGACTTCGGCGTCACGCGTATATTTGTATATATAGAACTCTAACCACTAGTATATGTAGTAGACCTTTGTACTTACTACCATTTCTATGTGATTTTAGAGTTTTTCCGTTTGTATCTCTTCCTTGAGTGACTTTACAACTTATACATTTGCATTTTTTTTCTGTTTATATCTCTTCCTTGAGTGACTTTACAACTTGCACATTTGCAATTTTTTCTGTTTGTATCTCTTATGTAACTCATGTAATCCAAAGTTCTTATGTAATGCAACTGGTTCTTTTGTAAAGGGCTCTGACACCTTCGGGTAATGTTTGCGCTATATAAAATCGCATTAAATAAATAAACTGTGAAGTGATGAAATAAAATTCAAAGTTTGGATGGCACTGTAAATATCTCACATAAAACTGAATGTTAGTCAGAGCAATAGTTTCATAAAGGGGCAGACTTGGGCTTAAAGGTAATGAAAATAGGGTTGTTGAAATAGGGCAAAAGTGGAAACCAATAAAAGGTTTGGACCCCTAGGAAAAAGATGCAAGTCCAAGTGTTATCACAGTGGTTAAGTGCTACGTTGAACATATATAACATGGAGCCTGATGGTCAATGTTATCAAACAGATGAGCAATCATACAGGTTAGGTTCTCTAAAAGGCAGCGGCTTGAGGCTCAGAGGTTTTTTCATGGGTTATTTACAAAGGTTCAGTCAATGGGGCAGAGGTGCCACACTGGGGTCTCCAGCATGATATATGTTTGCATTTTGTTATGCTGTGTGAGGTTTTAGGGTTCCAAGTCCAGTTCTTTAAAGTTGTATGTCAGATGTGGTAGGCCACTGAGCGTCTCTGAGTCTGTGACTGAGGGATATAGCGCAGTGATGAGACCAGTAAAAGGACAAGCTGATCTTTCTGGACAAGGTGCAGGAGAGGTGGTACCGCCAACACAGAGACTGCCTGTGGGTATTAATCTTCAGAGGCCAGTCTATCAAAATGGGCCAGCTGCCACAGCGATTTCCGGTTGGTGCGGACACCCAGCTGACTATAGCATCCACTGGTTCTACTGACTGTAGTGTCCTAGTCTGGGAATTGGACTTTAGGGTTAGGAGACTAACAAAATTTTGAATGCCAATATTTCTGGATCTGCAAGGTTTAGCCTTGAATCCAGTTGTTTCTGTAATGAGAATGACTGTAAAACCTAACGTGAAGAAGAAAACACTCTAAATTGCTAAAGGTCAGGATAGGGATAGATACAGGTTTCCTGGATGGACCAGATGATTTGGGACTGTGCGCCTCACCGCTGATGGGGGGGATAGAGAGCATGTTTGCGGATCCCCTACCTCTGTTGTGGGGTGGTTCAGGCTAGCAGATTTGCAAGGCCCTCGTGACACCTGGGTGCTTTCTACGTGATGACCTTCATGAGACTTACAGCTGGGTCTTGTGATGGTCTTCCTCTGGGTCAAAGGTTTACTCCTTTACTCATTCTATGTTCTAGTTTAGGTGGGATATCAAAGCGTAGGGTCCTATAACATGTATCTCTGTGTCTGTGATGGCAGAAAATCCTTTTCAAGTCCAGAGGTACCTAGAGTCCTAGGTTCAGGTGGCCAGGACTTAACCTATGTGTGGGCACTAACAGGTATCCCAGCCAAAGTAGAATCTTTCTTTAAAATCTCCAATTTTTCTCCCAGCAGCAAGAAATGTTCCTTCGCGCTTCTTTCCTTTTCTTCCCAGCATGCGGACATCAGACTGGTCAAATCTAATCAAGTTGTTTTGTAGATGTCAGCCAGGCTGTTTCCCTAGTTAATAGGCAATGACTATACCAACAGAGAAAAGGAAGAAATGTGGCTTCCTTCTAGTGGAGGGAAAGCTGAGCAGGGATGATGATTGTCAAAAATTCCACCAGATATCTACAGTTGTGAGAGACCCAAAGGATAAAAAATATGTAGGTTGTCAAATCCATAGCAGATTAACCTGGCCTGCCAGGAAACAACCACCTTGCACTGATCCAGATAGAGTATCCCCTGTGAGCTTCAGTCATCCCACACACAGTCTCCTGGTCCTACACACATCACGCACATACAACACCGCACACTACACACTGGACGCTCTAAAGAAAGGCAATGATCCTGTTATGGCGCGGGCAGCTCTGGCTTTCTTACATGTGGGAGGATGATAGATCCGCCTACCTCCAGTGGCTGAGGTTCAAGGTCTGTGCGTCAGACTCAAATAATCCAGCCCACTCAGCAGCGTCACAAACTACCACTTCAGAGACCGCATAAATGCATACACAAGTCCACAAACACACACCTCCACTCACTGAGAGCAGCAAGACTGCATTCACATTCATAAAGGAAAGAACACAGGGCTCACAGAGCCAGACCACAAATGAAAAGCCCTCTTGGATTCCAGAGCAAATTATATCTCAACCAAAATGGATGAATACATTTTTGTGACACTTATCTTTAATCTAAACCTCACTGCATAGATAAAAAGCTGTAACTTCTGTGGTCCAGATTACTGCCAAGACTCTCTTTCTGTTGCCAGGTAGGTCTAGTCTCAAGCAGGAGATTTGTGCATTAGCCAGCGGATTGGGTTTAAGGCTGGCGTAGATTTCCCAGAACAATGCCTCCATGTCCAAAATTAAGAAGTCACTCAATGAGTTTTATGTTTGAATGTTGTGTACAGAAATAATGTCTGACATACATATGGTGTCCTAAGTATCGTTAAAAGTATCGGCCCATTGGGTGTAGATTGTTTTATTATCAACTCCAATGGGTGATATTTGTGGAAATGATATTTATGACACAATATTTAAGTCAGGCGGTATTCTACTAGCACACCACTAGAGGTTGTTGCCAAAAGTCAAGTCAAAAATCACTTTAATCGATTAATTAAAATCATAAAAGTTCATCAAACATGTTACATTTCAATACAAATGGGAGACCGGAAATGATTAAAAATGACAAGTATCATAAAAAAGAAAAACATCTATAAAATGTAAATGTTGTTAAAAACAGGTATAAAAACATTATCATGAGAAAATCTGTACAGGGCTTCTTATTTTCTTTAGAGGTTGTTGCAATAACGGGATTTGCCTGATTCGGTGCTGCACACAGCATTTCTTCCCCTCTTGAAAATATCAAATTTAGGTCTCTAACCAAACTATCAAAAGTTTCTGGCCACTCTTGAGCTTCCTGGCCAAAGGCACCTTTTTCTAACTGTAGAATAGAACGAAATGACCATGGTGGCCACGTACAAATTCCTTCTCACAGGCACGAGACCACTTCTCGAGGGTGAACTGGCAAACTCAGACTACGCAGTAAGGGCTGTGCAGCTCATTTTCTCCAGAAACTCTACTGTACTGATTCAGCTAGCACAGACAAAAAAAGCTCTTTCATCTGGGTCTGTGGTGTCCATTGTTGGCTCCGGAAAGCAGGATCTATGCCAAACCTCCAGGAAAACCTAGGACTATGTAAACTGGTTCCATCCAGAAGCATCCATGTCAATGTATTTAATTTCAACATCCTCAAAAATTGGCTTGGACCTGGACCTCACAGGTCCTTAATCTAGGTAAAGCATATGTATGTTTGCTACTATGTGGACCCTTAAGTAAAGCTCTCTGATACCTTCGGGTCTAGCCAGCTCGGGTTTGCCGGCGCTGTATAAAACTTTTCTCTCCGCACTACTCTTCTCCACTTTCCTGCTACTGACCTTTGCCCTCACCTGTCCTGGTTCTTAGCCCCCACTCTGCGAATTTTTCCTTGTCATTTGAGATCTAGCTATTTTGTCTGATGCCCGATGGAGCTTCCTGGTTTAGCTATAGGGGGGACAGGTCGGGGATTCCCTCTTTGGACGTCACCTACCCAGTCGGTCTTTAGACAGACTTCCTTTCATCTCTCCTGTCGTCTCTTCCCGCATCCTCCCTCTATTTATGTCTCTCCTTCTCTCCTCTCTCAATGTATTGAGACTGAACTATTTTGTCCGATGCCCGATGGAGCTACCTGGTTTAGCTATATGGGAGATGCGCCGTGGATTCCCTCCTTGGTCGTCGCCTACCCAGTAGGTCTTTAGACAGACTTCCTTTCGTCTCTCCTGCCATCTCTTCCCGCATGCTCCCTCTATTTATGTCTCTCCTTCTCTCCTCTCTCAATGTATTGAGAATGAACTATTTTGTCTGATGCCCGATGGAGCTACCTGGTTTAGCTATAGGGGAGATGGGCCATGGATTCCCTCCTTGGTCGCCACCTACCCAGTCGGTCTTTAGACAGAATTCCTTTCGTCTCTCCTTGTTGTCTCTTCCCTTATCCTCCCGTTCTCACCTCCCCTGCCCCCTCCACTACTTTTCTCTCTCCTTTCTCTCCTCTCCTAATTGTATTGCCTATTTTTTGATGTATTTTGTAATTGTTGATCTTTTTTCTATTACAATGTTGTTTCTCATGTAAAGTGCTCTGATACCTTCGGGTCTAGCCAGCGCTATATAAAACTCTTTAAATAAATAAATAAAGGTATAGGCAGAGTATCTCTAGTGGCAACAATGTCCAGAAGGCATCAAGTTTAGAAGAACCTCGCATCCTATCTCTTTCCAAGGCAGTTGGCTCAAGATTGACTAGCATACTTTAAAAGATTTGTTATCACCTGGGCTGCCGTGTCACCTTACACTGTCCTCAAAAATGGCCTCCAACATACTGTGATGACGTTTTAAATATGGGATACGGTATTGGTTAAGGTTTATGAGGCGCTTTACTGGATGACAGCGTAAGTTATGAGATGTGGTACAGGTTAGGTAAGGGAATGTCGTAACAGGAACAAAATCAGATGTGCTTTAGGACAAATTCTGCACTAAACAAGTTTCAAGTTTTCAATAACGTCAATGTCTGACTCCTTGTACTGGAAGTGGTTTGGAATGCAGCATTGGTTAAGTTATGAGATGGTCTACTTGATACATATTTTATGGGATACTAATATAGGATGTTGCATTAGATAACTCATGGAAGGTGCTGTTGCAAATATGGTAAGAGCTAGGTAATTGGAAATGGTATTGGGCTAATTTTGTGCTAGTCAAGTCCTAATTAACATTAGAACATTGGAATGTTGAGCGCTCCATCTAAAACAATGAAGTGCCCAGAGCTTCTAATGGCCAGTAGAAACCCAGAGCATCAACATTCCAATGCTTGTTCACAGCTGTTGCAGTGAACAACGGCCTCATGGAGCCCGAGGGGATTTCAACCCCGTCCGGCCCCGTGAGTCCTTTGTTTTACAAATTAGAACTTTCTGCCCTATAGGGGCGGAATGTTCTAATAGCCTTAGAGCCCTCCGTAGCGGGCTCTACCGGCCATTAAGGGCCTTTAATGGCCAGTAGAGCCCGCTACGGCGGGTTCTAAGGCTACATTACCAAGGTGTGAGATGACGTACTGAATGTGATATTATGGGATATGGATTGGGATGCAAAGTAGGATGATGTATGGGATGTGAACTCTGATGCCTGGATATGGTATAGGATACAAATTGCAATGCTGAGTGGGATGAGATACAGTATGGGTCGAGGAGTGGAATGTGATTGGATAAATAAAATGAAGAAGTATTGGCAAGGCCACTGAAATTATGTAATCTGCAGCTACCGCTTTTTCACTTAGTTAGGGATTTGCCACATTTGCCACATTTTTCCACATCACCCTCATAATATGCAGGTTGTAACCAACAAAATATTCTAGCGCAAGAAAATCAAAAGTTACTAAAAATGTGGCAACACCTGTTTGCACGGGGTAGAAGGTCTTTCGCAAAGGTTAAGTGGTCAGCTTTCAGTTGATTATTTCTGTATTTGGTTGTTAAATTGGTACTGATGAGGTGAAATATTTGCCCAGGCCAGGCAGTGTTACCATGTGAAAAAATACAAATGAATGAATATTGTCAAAAAATGTGCCACATTATGTAAATTAGTTTGCCTTTTCTTTCCGCATAATTTAGTAAACCCTGCTGCATAATGTAGTGCTTCCTGTCACAAAATTCCAGTGGCCTTGCGTATTGGCTTAATTGTGTGCTCTGTAAATCCTTATAAACAAGAACACGATTTGAGAGGCTCTACTGGATATTAAATGGGGTAGGATGAGATGGTGTATGAGATGCTCGCCTGGATCCGGTATGGGGTACGGAGTGGGATGTGCGGTATCGAATGATATATGAAAAAATACAAATGAATGAATGAATGTTATCAACAATGTGCTACATTAAGCGAATTAGTGTGCCTTTTCTTTCCGTATAATTTAGTAAACCCTGCTGCATATCCGGCATGGGATACTGAGTGGGATGTGAGGCAGTGCTAAATTTGTAATAGAATAAGTGCTGGGGTCCACAGTTTTGCTGAGAGCATGCTGAATACAAGGCTGCTGAGTCATGATGCAGCCTCATGCCTCTTACGTCCACCACCAGTCACTCACTGACTTTTATTCCACTCATGCAGGATCCCACTACCTCCCTTTGTCACCCTTGTCAGTCTTTCTCATACTTCTTATTTTTCCAAGTTTATTTTTCTCTCTCTCATGCCCAGGATCAAAGTCTGATGAAGAAAATAAGTGTGGGCTCCCCAAAATAAGTGCAGGTGGGCCCCACCTGCAACCACCGGCTCAAATTAAGCACTGAGTATCGAATTAGATATGAGGCTAAATACTTCAGTGGGAATGTGTGAGATACAATATGAGCTCTGTCAATGAAGGTGGGACAGGGCATAAAAACTGGATGCGTACTGGACTAATTATGCGCTATGAAAATCATAATTAACCGTTGACAGCAAGGTGCGAGAGACTGCTGGATGACATGATGTGTGAGTAGCGGGATGCATGCGACGTAGTTTAATGGATGCGGCGTAGTTTATGGTTGGTGATGCGCATAAAATGGTCTACTGAATGCGGTATGAGGTGCAGAGCGGGATGTGGTGCGGGGTGCGTGCGGACAGCGCGGATGTGGTGTGAGATGCAATGCGCATGCAAATAGGTTCCACTCTGCCCAGCAGGTTGCTCGCACTCTCTTAGCATCCTGCTTCCGCAGCACATTCCCGGGTTGATTTATAACCGAGATCGCACTCCGCTCGCAGGCTGTCTGTCTATCCGTGAGGAACGGATGAGGGGCGGGTGATGTGGAGGAATCCTGGGCCTGTGGAGGGAACACAGGTCGCTGGACTCCCCCTGCCGGTCGCTGAAGGACAGACAGGAGACCCAGGTGCCGGGCCTGCAGCTCCTGTGGATTAGGAAGGCACGTGCCGAGGGTTCGTTTGATGACCCTGGGAGAGGCGCGCGCGCTCCCTGCAGGCGCCGCGCGACAGCTGATTACAGAGCCCCTCTGAAGCGCTTATAGACAGCGCCGCGAGGGGGGTGGAAGCCTCGATGGAGGCAGCTGCTAGACTTCGCAGCGGGAGACCCGCCGCACCGCGGGCTCCGACGGGGAGGGGGGGGGTTGGGGGCGCGGACCCCGCATCGGTGCTGACGTCTGGGGGAGGGCAGGAGGGTGGGGAGCGGAGCGCAGGGCGGCACGAGCCACACCCGCTGCGGCGCAGCCGCGCGCACATATTAGGCCTCCAAACGTGCAGACAGGACTGGAACGGCGCACAGTACTACAACATTTAGACCGTAGTACTAGCATTTACTCTGCTGCTGCCCCCAAACGTAGACACTACTAGCGCGTGCACAGTACTACAACATTTAGACACTACTGACATGCGTCGCGCACTAGTAGTACTAGCATTTACTCTGCTGCTCCCAAACGTAGACACTACTAACATGCGTGCACGGTACTAATTCAATTTCGCACGCACATACTGCTGCCCACAAGGACGAAGACACACCTGACACGTGCCCAACGCGAGTACACGTCACGCACGCACCCTGCTGCCCCATTCAAGCAGTTACTGCTGACACCAGTGCACGCACACACACGCACACACAGCTGCCCCAAGTACGCAGACACCTCTGAGACCCGTGCACAGTTCTATAACTTATACTGCTGTCCCCAAACGTGTAGACACTACTGACTTGCGTGCACAGACCTAGCACACATTGCTGCCCCAGCATACTGACACTACTAACACGCGTGCACTGAAATGGTATATTGCTGCCTCACACACATTATTGCACAGTTACAGATGCTAATGAATTGTATTTAAGTAGCACTTACGATCTCTGACGAGGCGTTGAGGAATGTCACGCACTCTCCCTACGCACACATTGACGCACGCGCACACAATAATCACACGGCACATATACTACGGACCCAACTACAGACGGTAAGGAAATCTATTTGCAGCACTGTCGCACACAAATCTGACACGCGCAAAGCGATCGAACACAAATGCACAGTGGGTGTAGTGTTCACCAATGACGTAACTGATGAACACTCAAGACTGAGCTGAGGGAGCAACAGCATGGAAATGTACACACAGACTATTTTTATTTTTTATTTAATGCGATTTTCTATAGCGCAAACTTTACCCGAAGGTGTCAGAGCGCTTTACATAAGAACCAGTTGCAAAACATAAGGACTTAGAATTACATGCGTTACATAAAAGATACAAACAGAAAAAAATTGCAAATGTTCAAGATGTAAAGTCACACAAGGAGGAGATACGAACAGAAAGGAAAATTGCAAATGTACAAGTAGTAAAGTCAATCAAGGAAGAGATACGAATGGATATACTCTAAGAGTCACATAGGAATGGTAGATAGTACAAAGGTCTACTGCATATACTAGTGATTAGAGTTATCTCTATATACATAAGGAAGGGATACAAATGGATATACTCTAAGAGTCACATAGGAATGCTAGAGAGTACACAGGTCTACTGCATATACTAGTGATTAGAGTTATCTCAAATACAAATATCACAAATACAGCAGCACTAACTCACACTATGGCAAGAGCAGTGACGTAGGCACACATAAAGTACTGGCATTGAATGCACGTGCACAACTACACAACACATAAGCAGGTAGCAGAGTGCAGACACACCCACTCATATGCGCGCCTACCCCAGCCGGTGTGTCATAGTAGGCCCTACTACAAGGAATGCCCCCACACATACACTCCCACTGCCGCTGCTGTCTGAATGATAAATACAGCGCTGCCCGCCCGGTGCAGCGGGTCCCGGCATCGTTTGACGTTGCCCCCGGCCTGCCGCCCCGCTGCCCCGGGGGGGCGCTCTGCAGTGGAGTCTCGGTGGCGCGAGCTCGTCTCTCGTGTTCTGTAAGAGATGGCCCCACTCCTCCAAGAAAACATAAATAATGTATGGGAGCAAAACACGAGCGGTGGGGGCGGAAGAGAGGGAGGGAGGAGAGGCGGAGGGCCGAGAGCACGAGAATCAAAGCAGGCCGGCAGAAAGGGGCGAGCAAGAGAAGGAAGTGTGAGGACAGACGAGGGGAGATGGTGGAGAGACAGAGGAGAGCAAAGTGAGAGCGAAGGGGAAGAGAAGGGGGTGTGCGATGCATGGGCATAGGAGTACAGAGAGAAGAGGGTGAAGATGAAAGGAAGTGAAAGGAAGAAGGGTAGGAAAGTGCAAGACAAGGGAAGCACGGGGGTGGTGGGAGAAAGATGGAAGAGAAGCCGAGTTTGGGGAAGAAAGGGATGTTCTTGTGGTTGGAGTGTTTAACATTCACTGCTGTATTATCCTTGTACTTGTGTTTGGTACCTTTTTGTAACTTGCACACACCACTTTTCCCTTGTAACACACAGTATGCTACCTCTCACATTTTGTTTACCTTTGATACTTGCACAAGTGCCACCCTTGCCTACGTTACGTTTATTCTTGTGCCTGACTGTCTAGCTTATTTTGCAGTATTATACCTCTATTTGTAGTTTGTTTTCTCTTATAACCTCCACACTTGTCACTTTTTCCTCATGCACCTTTGCTACCTCATGTATTTTGTTTGCTCACAATTGTCACTTTTACCTCATGTAACTTAACGTCTGCTTTTGTAATTTGTTCACGTGTAATGTTCTCCTCATGTAACAGTTCTGTTCCTTGTGTGAAGCGCTCTGACGCCTTCGGGTAAAGTCTGCGCTATATAAAAACGCATAAATAAAACGGGAGTTAAGCTGCATTGACGGAGCTGCCCCCCCCCCCCCCCTACGCTACTGGTTTTGCTATAACCACATCTGGGGCTGTGGGTCGTCCTGATAGAGGTGCATCGGCCGAGCATTGTGTGGCCTCCAGTGCAGGGCCGTGAGAGCGGGTCTGTCAGTCACGATAGAGGTCCATTAGTGTAGGCGCGGGTGGGCTCCACGCGGGTCCCTGCTGGTCCCACTTCCGGCGCGCAGAGCTGCTCGGATGTCTAAGTAACGGAACGGCAGTGGTGCCGCAGGGGGGGATTGAGGTGCCTCGACAGAGCTCAGCCTTAAACCGGCCCATTGTGCAGAGCCTTATCACAGCTGCGCACATGGCCCGGATGCCACAGTATAATTGGGTTTGGTGATAAGCTGTAGAAGCAACACATGATAATTGGATCTTTGCTGGAACGAGGGGAAGAAACCTTCCTGCAGGGGACGAGGGAGGGATGTGGGGGGCGCGGAGGACCCCCCCCCCCCCACCCCACCATCCTGTGTCCATCTCTCCACAACACTTAATACTGCCCTCTCCCCCTCGAGACAGTTCCTGCTCTATATGCTTTCCTCACACCCCATCCCTCCCTCATCCATGACTGTTCTGCTGCCCCCCTTAGCACTTCCTGCCTCTCCAGCCATTCTTGGCTGCCTGTCCCCCCACCCTGTCTGCCTGCCCTTGAAAGCCGGCCTCCCTGACCTTCCCTGCAAGTCTCGCCTCAGCCTCTCTGCCGAGTCTTCTCCACCGGCAGGAATCACCGCCCCCCTCCATCCATGTTTTCTCACCGCTGGGCTGCCTGATCACGTGACCTAGCGCCTCCTCGGCGCGTTAATTGCCTTTTTTACACTAAAAGGGGCGGCAGGTGCTGGACCCCTCCCAAGACTGTCACTTGGGCTGATTAAAAACCTGACGGTATTTCCATTAGCTAGAGATGCATGAGGAGGCCTGCCAATGAGGGAGGGAGAGACGGATGAGGGCTTTGGCGATGCACTGTTCGTCGCTCTGGACTGGAGTGATGGAGCGAGTGGGGAGGAGGAGTACGAGAGGATAGCGAGGGCCTGGGAAGAAAACGATCTCATGTTTTATTTTTTCTCTGTCAGCTCTCTCCGTTCGCAGAGCGGATCTTAGGTGGAGGCACACTTTGGGCCACAGACAAAACATGTGGGACTACATTTATATATATGTGTGTATATATATATATATTCAATTCTTGTGTATATAACTTATGAAGGAGAGACACATTGCTCCTTCGGGGAACAGAGGAGAAGGGACTTGCTCCATTTAATATCCTGTCTACGTCTGTGCTGACTGTTCTACTCCTTCATAAGTTATAGACACCAGATGTACCTATAACCCACACAGGAAACTGAGCGACTGAGCTCACTGTTGAAAAAGGGAAAGTGAGTCACTTACTCCATACTAACTACTTCACAAGTAGTTAACCTTTTCTTTTGATCTTGAGGAAGGCCCGCAGAACTGTAGGGGCTACAAAGGGCCGAAACATGTCGCCTATCATGACCACACATCAGGTGCAGTGGAACAGTAACTCTTCCACATTACCACTGCTTACCCCTTTTTAACTTTGCCCCTTCCTTGGTAAATAAAAGACCGGACTAAGGAATGGAGACAATTTTAATCTCACTCACATTTTTTAGATACCTTTTCACTCTCTAATAACAACTGTCAAAAAACCAGACAGTCTCCCTCCTGGTGGAGAATTATAGCTCACTTGGGGAACTGAGCACTCAAGTGCTAAGACCCAATGATGATATTATTCACTTATACAACAAATCGGAGAATCAACATATACCGCACTGTATGTTTAATGTGAATGAGGGTCTCCAAAGCATGAGATCATAGTAAAACACCGGACATGTGATTCATTCTTCTTTGATTTTGATTATACCTAACGGAAGCTGAATAAATCTCTGCTTCTCCCTCTCTTCTCCTGATTTAACGGGTGCCCTGGGTGGCCACCAGAGCACCCACCTTTACGTGTGAGGGCCCCAGGGGATGGTTTCCCTGGGGCCGCAATTGGTCTAAGGAAGGGGGCCGCATGCCCCCTCCCAATGAAAATCACGCTGGGCCCTGGTGGATGGCCCCCTGGGGCTGAAATTGGCCTGGGGAGGGGAGTCCCATATCCCCTCCCTCTGAAAATCACGCTGGGTCTCAGGATGGGGTCCTCAGGGCCGAAATCAGCCTGGGGAGGGCATGCGCCACCTCCCCTTTATTTACAAGAATTGCCCTGGGGGATCAGGTCTTCAGGGCACATGAAGGCTTGGGGAGGAGGCCCATGCAGGTCCCCTCCTCTTTAATAGAAAACAATGGCCCTGGGGGATGGGGTCCCTAGGGCCTAATAAGGCTCAGGGAGGAGGCCATGTGGCCCTCCTTCCTTTTATTTTAAGTTGTGCCCTAACTAGGCTCAGGGAGGGGGCCCACACTGCCAAGTTAATAAAAAAATAGCCACAGGGGATGGGGTCTCCAGGGCCTAATAAGGCACAAGGAGAGGGGCCCGTAGCCCCTCTCCCCCTTAATAAGAAAAAGGCCCTGGGGATTGGGTCCCCAGGGCCTAATAAGGCTCAGGGAGGTGGACACACAACCCACCTCACCTTTAAATTAAATAAGTGGGGGACGGGGTCCCCAATACATAATGAGGCTCAGGAGAGGGGTCGCATTGGATTTAGGTATCATAATTAAAAATTACTTTACAGTCAAAACCAAAGGTTAAAGTAATGTTATAGTTAGGGGAATGTGTCAGTGACAAAATTAACATTTTGAATTAAAAAACACAGAAATTCACCAGTTATAGCTAGCAGAGCTAACTATACCATGCGCCCTGCCATGCACTGCTTATGACCTCACAATTGACATCACTCATGACATGTTCTATGGCATCATTTATGACATCACTGATGACATCTCAAATGACATAAGTAACTACCATATTACTTTCCTAACTAATTTTGTACAGCCTGTGTCCAGATAATCGGTATAAGTGTTTACAAAACGCATGTGCTCTTAATGCACCATAGGTGTTTAAAGGTATTGTACACTTTATAAATCTTTATATTGAAGAGTAACTCTGGGTACAGGTTGCAGTTGACTTGTGCTCTTTATGTTCCACACAAGTTTTTGGGTAC
The DNA here is from genome assembly GCF_964261635.1 of Lissotriton helveticus. Classification (NCBI taxonomy): domain Eukaryota; kingdom Metazoa; phylum Chordata; class Amphibia; order Caudata; family Salamandridae; genus Lissotriton; species Lissotriton helveticus. The sequence goes on from NC_136070.1 coordinate 649,586,593, forward strand.
TGTGGAAAACGTTTCCAGCAGGGCAAAGATCCTACCTACTTCAGACTAAGTATTATAAGCAGCCTTGAGTTATTGGACAGAATTGCCTCAGCATGACAATTTCTACTTAACGTAGAAGACTGTGTGCACCAGGTACGAACCTATGTGCTTGTTTTGCTTCAGAAGATGGGCTATCTATAAAATACTTCAAAAACATACAATTATGGGGGACCCTAGGACTAATTTAATGACCATGCTCTAGATACGCGTCCTTCCAAACCTTTACAACAACAAAAGTATCAGAGGGTCAAGGAAATAACAAGGATAATTTGGATAACGACTGAGAATTAATACCACAGGGCAAATTTCAAAACTTCCTAAAATGATGAGAATAAGCCAAACACGTGTATGGTCTTGAACGCCCATCAGTCACCACTCGGAACCGCCCTTCATCATTTGGGGTTCCAGGGACCCACACAGCAAACAACTGCCTGATGACACACAGAAAAGGGCCTAATAGATGATAAAGGGTCCCTCCTGTGGGCAGTGTGGGGTCACTTTTTTGTCAGAAGTGATTGGTTGTATATAGATGAGTGGAATGGCTCATGGGGTAACTAACTAAGGTGCAGTGCAATAAAGCTGTGATAGCAAAAAAAGCGGGGTGTAGTTAAAATTGGTTTAGGAAGCAGAAAACTATTTTAATCAGATATAGCTTCCAATGCCAATATTAAAAATAGCACAGACAGAGGAAATTTATGAACTGTCTAGTAGTGGAACGTGGTCAACATGTTTCAGCAAATAACGGCCATGTAGCCTTGCTTTCTTCAGGACCTTGTCAAGAACGACTACTGCTACTGCACAAAAAACCAGAAAGTGAATTAAATAAAAAGAAACAGTGTTCTAAGAAAGTGAAACAGATCAGATACTGGTATAAAAGTCACCTGGACCTCCTAGGTGTACTCTTCCGTATCTTCTTACAAATTCGGTTGTTTACTAAAAGAGTTAAAAAATATAGCATGAGTATATCATACACAACCTATCTCCAAACATCTTTGTCTATATTGTAATGAATAAACTTCATCATCAATTAGGCCTATGAACTCCTAAAGCCAGTTGCACTGTATGTACTAGTGTCTCCTTATTTACACAGAACTTGAACATTTTCAAATTACATATAGTCCATCTTACCCGATGTGTAAGATGTGCAGACCTCACCCCACCTGGCTGCGGCTCAGGAAAAAAGTGAAGCACCGCTCTGTTAAGGTGAATAAATACAGAAAGAATCACTCACCACAAAGGTATTATAGCACAGCATGGATAAAGCTCAATCTCATAAACTCTGATTAGAAGATGGTGAATGTCACTACCCTCTATTCATTAAGTATAAAACGTAAAACTTCCCGAGGGTTCTCTCACTATGTTGTATAGAAAATAAACTGCCAAGATGAAAACAGCAGTTTCTCTATGGCTGTGGTCTGTTCCTTATAATCACGTGACCCTCAGCGTTTGTAAGGGCTCAAAACCGTTAGGCAGCGCAGTGATGTGCTGCCATCTGCAGTACTTGGCGGCCATCCAACCTCTCCAATAGTGAGGCTGAACAAGCGACATCAAAGCACCCTTCAAAGAGCGATGCCACGATGCCCCAAACGGTCCCACATCGACACAGCAAAAAGCACTTGCATCGATGTCACAAAAAGCATAGGTCCCTCGTTCACTCACTCGGATCATCTAGTAATGTGCCTAAGGCACTCTCCCGCTTAGAAATGGTGTGCACTAATAGCCAGAGATAACCAAGAAGCAGCCCTACCTCTCCGTCGGTACTTCAGACCGGCATCTATGCCGTCTGGGGAGGTGGCGCTAGCTCGTCGAGAAAGTGTTTAAATTAGACCACCTACGATAGGCCACCTAACCCACGTGATAGACTGTCAAGCTAGGCGATAGGTCGAAACTGCGCTGGCCGAGTACCGGGTGCTGTAATAGGTTCAGCACTCGATACAGCGACCAATCACAAACGTGGTGCCTGGTAGTCATAGTGAAGTAGGTAAACAAACATCGGTAAAGTACCGGCCGTGTATCAGGACGAATCCTAATGCACTCAGTAGTATTACACACCACTTTCATACCATCACTGTCTGATGTTGTGCAGCCAAAGTTTATGAGGCAGAAACAAATAAATATAGCCCCACGGCCACTGACCCTACAGTAATTATAATGATATTAATGACAAAACGTCGGGCATATAGACAGAACAGTAAATAAAGGAAAAACATGGCGTCCAATGGCAGAGTGTTAAACTCATAGGGAGGACCAAGGTATATCGTCATTGAGCCCTGTACTCTGGGTGCCAAGTCTCAGCACCCATTTTTGTTCCTTCACTAACAAAAAATTACTCAGATTGGTCACATGTGTGGGAATAAATGGTTTCTCTAGAACCGTCCACTTAAAAGAAGTGGGTGAGTGATTTGAGTTAATGATTTTACGGGTTGTCATTCCCGCGGACTTAGATACGTGGGAATAACAACCCGTAAAATCAAGGTGAGGCTGTCTGAACACAGGAGTACCATAAATTGCAAACGTCAGGCGACCAAACTCACTACCCACTTCATTAACTCAAATCACTCACCCACTTCTTTTAAGTGGACGGTTCTAGAGAAACCATTTATTCCCACACATGTGACCAATCTGAGTGATTTTTTGTTAGTGAAGGAACAAAAATGGGTGCTGAGACTTGGCACCCAGAGTACAGGGCTCAATGACGATATACCTTGGTCCTCCCTATGAGTTTAACACTCTGCCATTGGACGCCATGTTTTTCCTTTATTTACTGTTCTGTCTATATGCCCGACGTTTTGTCATTAATATCATTATAATTACTGTAGGGTCAGTGACCGTGGGGCTATATTTATTTGTTTCTGCCTCATAAACTTTGGCTGCACAACATCAGACAGTGATGGTATGAAAGTGGTGTGTAATACTACTGAGTGCATTAGGATTCGTCCTGATACACGGCCGGTACTTTACCGATGTTTGTTTACCTACTTCACTATGACTACCAGGCACCACGTTTGTGATTGGTCGCTGTATCGAGTGCTGAACCTATTACAGCACCCGGTACTCGGCCAGCGCAGTTTCGACCTATCGCCTAGCTTGACAGTCTATCACGTGGGTTAGGTGGCCTATCGTAGGTGGTCTAATTTAAACACTTTCTCGACGAGCTAGCGCCACCTCCCCAGACGGCATAGATGCCGGTCTGAAGTACCGACGGAGAGGTAGGGCTGCTTCTTGGTTATCTCTGGCTATTAGTGCACACCATTTCTAAGCGGGAGAGTGCCTTAGGCACATTACTAGATGATCCGAGTGAGTGAACGAGGGACCTATGCTTTTTGTGACATCGATGCAAGTGCTTTTTGCTGTGTCGATGTGGGACCGTTTGGGGCATCGTGGCATCGCTCTTTGAAGGGTGCTTTGATGTCGCTTGTTCAGCCTCGCTATTGGAGAGGTTGGATGGCCGCCAAGTACTGCAGATGGCAGCACATCACTGCGCTGCCTAACGGTTTTGAGCCCTTACAAACGCTGAGGGTCACGTGATTATAAGGAACAGACCACAGCCATAGAGAAACTGCTGTTTTCATCTTGGCAGTTTATTTTCTATACAACATAGTGAGAGAACCCTCGGGAAGTTTTACGTTTTATACTTAATGAATAGAGGGTAGTGACATTCACCATCTTCTAATCAGAGTTTATGAGATTGAGCTTTATCCATGCTGTGCTATAATACCTTTGTGGTGAGTGATTCTTTCTGTATTTATTCACCTTAACAGAGCGGTGCTTCACTTTTTTCCTGAGCCGCAGCCAGGTGGGGTGAGGTCTGCACATCTTACACATCGGGTAAGATGGACTATATGTAATTTGAAAATTTTTAAGTTCTGTGTAAATAAGGAGACACTAGTACATACAGTGCAACTGGCTTTAGGAGTTCATAGGCCTAATTGATGATGAAGTTTATTCATTACAATATAGACAAAGATGTTTGGAGATAGGTTGTGTATGATATACTCATGCTATATTTTTTAACTCTTTTAGTAAACAACCGAATTTGTAAGAAGATACGGAAGAGTACACCTAGGAGGTCCAGGTGACTTTTATACCAGTATCTGATCTGTTTCACTTTCTTAGAACACTGTTTCTTTTTATTTAATTCACTTTCTGGTTTTTTGTGCAGTAGCAGTAGTCGTTCTTGACAAGGTCCTGAAGAAAGCAAGGCTACATGGCCGTTATTTGCTGAAACATGTTGACCACGTTCCACTACTAGACAGTTCATAAATTTCCTCTGTCTGTGCTATTTTTAATATTGGCATTGGAAGCTATATCTGATTAAAATAGTTTTCTGCTTCCTAAACCAATTTTAACTACACCCCGCTTTTTTTGCTATCACAGCTTTATTGCACTGCACCTTAGTTAGTTACCCCATGAGCCATTCCACTCATCTATATACAACCAATCACTTCTGACGAAAAAGTGACCCCACACTGCCCACAGGAGGGACCCTTTATCATCTATTAGGCCCTTTTCTGTGTGTCATCAGGCAGTTGTTTGCTGTGTGGGTCCCTGGAACCCCAAATGATGAAGGGCGGTTCCGAGTGGTGACTGATGGGCGTTCAAGACCATACACGTGTTTGGCTTATTCTCATCATTTTAGGAAGTTTTGAAATTTGCCCTGTGGTATTAATTCTCAGTCGTTATCCAAATTATCCTTGTTATTTCCTTGACCCTCTGATACTATCTATAAAATATTCACCACAATATGAAGGCTGCAGGTAGTATGATCTTTACCACCTTCAGACCAGTGTTTTTTTAAAGTGAATATTCACTCTTTGGACAAGTTTTGAATAGAGAGTACGCAGTTCTGAGTCAATTGTCGAAGTAGGCGGGATCTGAGGGGCACGATGTGCCCACACTTTTCTAATTTAAGTAAAACAGCTCCCTTACTTTTAGAGAAAAGAGTACTGTCCTGGGACGCTTAATTCAGAGAGCTGAAATGCATTAGCAGAAGTGTCAGGCAGGGAGTCTCCCTTGCTGTGAAACCGAGGGAGGGACTGACAGCTAAACAAGCCACCACGCCAGAGTGCTTGCTTGCCTAAAAGAAATGTAAATGTGTGCAACTGGTTCATCTGCAAAATGTAAAGAGTGCTTAGAAGCTGATATTGGCTTTAATAGATGTACTCACTGGAAGCTTCCTGCTGACAGTTTTATTGCAAGGGAGTTACCAGCTGAACTGTGAAATGTGTGCTTTTAATGGGCAGTTACAAAAACAATTGCACTATGTACAGTCTGGGTATTACTAAAATCTATATTTTGGACGCACTTTATCTTAAACAATTTTACGCATTTCTATCAGCCTTTCTTATTCTGTGTGTAATGCAAGTTTAAAATAATGCCTTACATATTCCCAGTGCTTTCTGTTACAGACTGGGACCTTGTAGCACTAAACATACGCAAGTCCCAATTCTCCATTGCACCAACCGTGATTCAATTCTGTGCCTCTCTGGTTACAGACACAGACTTCTGCAATGCACTACCTAATTGAGGTTTCATATTGTACTTTAGTGCATATCCCACTGTTTAACTTAACTTGCATTTATCTTTCAGTTAATCTGTGCCTTATTTTATATGTTACCTAAAGGTTAAAGAAATATTTTGTTTTGTTAGTTCAGTCTTTGACTCCGCCCCGTCACTCACTCACCCTGCTGACCCTTGCTCACAGCATCACAGTTCCCATACTTTTTTAATGCACTTCAACCACGGTTCTCAGACATTTTAATACTCTATGGTGTATTTCTCATGAGTTTCACTATCGACAAACAGTGTAGGATGGAGTAAACTCTCTCCATAGAGTAAACACTGCTAGCAGTACCCACTTTTCGACTCGTATCCACTTCATTTTTTAGTGTAGGTTCAGTGACTGTCAGGGATTTGATACAGGTAAAAACTCTTCATAGTAGGACATTAGTTATGTAACAGGGCTTCAGTATTTGGAGGAACTTGGTTTTCCCTGAACATTTGTATACAGATTAAACACCATGTCAAGGATAGGTTACACTTTCATCTGTGGTTTATAGTCAACATAAACTCTGCTACTCATGAAGTGTGTGGTATAGGGTCAATGTTGCAAATAACACTAGCTTGCTTCACCTGTGGAGGTTGTATGTATGATAGCAGTAAAAATGCTTCAAATTACTCTGACCTATTTTACACTTAGTTTCATAGCTCTAATGATGTACGAGCCATTATAGGCCCTGGGGATTTTGCATTTTGGGGTTCCCATTTTGTCTCTTCACACATTTGATGGATCACCCCAAAACGTTCAATGCACAAGCTAGTCACAAAGTAGCACTTTTTTGGAACATTTCTTGGCGATTTGTGAAACGGAGCCAAAGTTATTAGCAACACAAGAAACCGTGGAACAGCTGACCTGACTATAACTAACAAGTGGTGATGGCCACTGGGTAATATATATAAAGCCACTGAAAAAACACTACAATCTACACCATTCCACTCTATACCACTCCACAGTACGCCACTCAAATGTACAGCTTTCAAATGTACAATATTCTGCTGTACGCCACTCCACTCTATGCCACTTCACGCGACAACAATCCAATATCTGCTATTACACTGTACACCACTACACTTTATGCCACTTCACTCTACACCACTCCACTCTATGCTTTTCCATTGTATCACACTTCACTCTACACCACTCCAATCTATGCTACTCGAGAGCATGTCACTCCACTCTGAGCCACTCCACTGTATGCTATTCCACTGTACACCACTCCACTGTAAGCCACTCCCCGGTATGCCACTGCACTGTGCACCACCCCACTCTACGATATTACACTGTACACCACCCTTCTCTACGCCACTCCACTCTTTGTTATTCCAGTGTATACACTCCATTCTACACAACACTACTTAACATCACTCCACTATATGCCATTACACTCTAAGCACTTCCACTCTAGGCCATTCTACTGTACCTAGCTCCACTCTGTGCCACTCCACTGTATGCCATTCTAATCTATCCACTCCACTTTACCCCACTCCAGTCTACACCACTCCAGTGAATTCCACTCTACTGTACGCTACCCCACTCTATGCTATTCCACTGTACGCAACCCCACCGTACCCAACTCCACTGTATGCAATTCCACTCTACCCTACTCCTCTGTACGCCACTGCACTCTGCATCACTCCACTGTACACCACTGCACTGTACGCTACTCCAGTCTCCATTATTCCACTGTACACCATTCCTCTGTATGCCACTCCACTCTATGCTATTCCACGGTATCCCACTCCACTGTCCTCTACCCCACGTACACTTCACTCTATGCCAATCCAATCTAGGCCACTCCACTGTACTCTTCATCACTCTAGGCCATTACACTCTATGCCTCTCCACTCTACGCTAATCCACTATATGCCACTCCATTCTATACTATCCTACTATACGAAACTTCATTGTATGGTACTCCACTCTCCAGTGTTCGCCACACCACGATACACATCTCCACTCTAGACTATTCCACTATATGCCACTCCACTCTATACCGCTATACGCTATCTATTCTAGTGTTGGCTACTCCATTATTTGCCACTCCACACTATTCCACTATACGCCACTCCACTTTACACCACTCCATTGTACACCATGATGCTCTGTGCAACAACTCTCAATGCCATTAGAGTTAGACTTTATGCCATGATATTCTACAATAAAAAAGGTCTACAACATGACTCTCTGAATGACAATACGCTACTCCAGTCTATGCCAGTTGAATTTACTCCACTCTGTGATTCTCTACTCCACAACATTGTACCCCCCTCCAGTTCACCACACTCTACTCCACTCTACAACACTGTACTACAGTCTACAGTCACTATACAACAATGTAGTAAACTCTATGCCACTCTAATACACTCTTCTCCAAGCTACACAACTTCCCCTATGACACCCTACCACAATTTCCTCCTCTATACTCTTTAACACACTGCTCCACTCTACTCCACTCTACTCCACTACTCCACTACTCCACTCTACGCCACTCCACCCAACAGCAGTGTATGTCACTTGACTCTGCAACATTCTACGCCACTCCACTGTGCCACACTCCACCACACTCTAATGTTCTCTAACAAACTCCACAATACAACACTGTACTCCACTCTAAGCCACTGCACTCTACTCTACTCCACAACAGTGTCCCACCCTCTACAACAGGGCATATAACTCCACTGTATGACATGCCATGCCAGTCTAAGACTCTTTACTCCAGTGTATGCTATGCCACTCCATTCTAATCCACGGCACTGTACTGTATGACACGTCATTCCAATCTATGATACTTTTCTCCACACTTCTATGCCACTCAACTCAACTCCACTGTACAACATTTGACCATACTTTAAACCACTGTACTACACTTCACTTTACGGTGTTCCACTTTACAACATTCTACTCTACTCTATAAAAGTCAACCCTACAGCAGTCTACTATACTGTATGTCACTATTAGACACTTTACTATAGTCTATGTCCCTTCAATCCACAGTACAACACTCTACTCTAATCTAAGCCACTGTACAACACTCTACACAGCTTTATGCCACTCTACTCCAAGACTCTCTACACAACTCCCTCTACGCCACTCCACCCCACTTTACTCCATTCTACTCTCTGATATACTAGTTCACTCTACTCCAGTGTACTCCACTGTATGCTATTCCAGTCTAGCCACTCTATGTCACTCGACTCTACAACTCTCTATACCATTACACTATACCGCACTCTACGACAGTATACTGTACACTACTCCACTCTACAACACTCTACTTCACTCTATGCCCCACTCAACTGTACTCTACTCTTTGACACTTTCAAACACTCTCCAACACACCACTCCACTTTACACCACACCACTATACGTTGTTCTATTGTATGCCACTTCACTCTTCACCACGCAATTCTATGACACTCCACTCTACGCCACTCCACTCCATGCTACTTCACTGTATGCCAATCAACTCTACCCAACTCCACACCACTCCACTTTCCTCAGCTCTACAACACTCTTCTCCTCTTAATGACACTCTATGCCCTCCAATCTACCATACAGTGCTTCACTACATAGATCTCCACAACACAACAGTGTACTCCAGTCTATCCGATTGTGCGCCACTAGTTTGCTCTATGCCACTGTACGTACTCTAAGAGACACTACTCCACTCTACTCTACTCTACTCCAGCACTCCACTCTACACCACTGCACTCTACGCTACTCAACTGCACGAGACTGTATGCCACTCCACTCTACCACAGTGTACCGTAATCTACTCTTCTGTAAGCCACTCCACTGTAGAACACTCTAGTCCAGTGGTTCCCAAACTGTGGTCTGTGGACCCCCAGGGGTCTGTGACACTTTCCCTGGGGTCTGCAGGCAGCAGTTTTAAAAGCACCTCAAAGTTCCTTGTATAATCAGCAGTTCTCTGGCAACAACAAAAAGTGTCAAGATAACTCAGGTGATAATTGTACTGCTGGAGAGAGATGGGTGTTGTGTCCAGTGGCAGCTTTGAGTCAACTAAGGTAGCTCAAATGGTTAATATGCCTGCTGCAGAGAACGTATACCATGCATTTAGCTCAGTTGGTTACTGCTTTTGTCACAGAGATTCTTTTGTTATTGGGCAGTTCACAAATTACAATCATAATCTAGCACAGTGAGCTATGAACTGCCTTCAAAGCTGCCTGGTACAAGTTAGTAAGTTATGTTTTACCCAGTCTTCCATTACCCCGATGCTGCTAAAAAAGGTTTGTTTGGGTAGAAATAAATTCATATTAAAAAAGCCAACGCTAACCACTGTGTTATGTTCTGAATCCTGAGTTAGTGCTTCTCTAGACCAAGCACTCTTAAAACATGCCTACCAGTATGGATGACATGTGAATCCTACATGGCCCCTTTCCTTATGTAAAATATTCTATACACTGAGTTACACACATGTGATTCATTGTCTCTGTTGCACTGTTGTCGGTGTGCATGTCAATTTTGCCAGCCGCCTCAGGCCAGCCAAATCGGCATGCGCACTGAGCGGTCTCCAACCCAGCTGCGTTGCTGGGTTGGAGGCAGCAAAGCACAGGCTCCTAATCTCTCTGGGAGCGCAAATTCCCAGCGCTCAGCCCAAATTCCCAGCGCTCAGCCCAATCCTGCTTTTAAACATGAGAGGAGCATCACAATTGACCGCAGGGGAGGCTGGGAGCCTGTGCTGCAGCAAGGACACGGAAAAGAACGTCGGGCGGCATGTGGAAGGTAAGTTCTTTTAAAAATGTTTATGTCCATTTCTACACCCTCCCCCCACCTCCCCGTCATCTGTCCCACCAAACCCCCGCTCACCCCTTCGTCCGCACACCAGCCGCTACTGCAAGTGACATTAAGCAGGACACCCCAAGTAATGTAAGGTGCCTTTTGGCATATCTGCCTGGTCCATGCATGGCTAGCTGTTCCATTCCATGTTATTCTTTCTGTTCTGGGATTTGAAGTCCTGGTTTTATCTCTGAATGGTCAAGTCTACAAGTCCCAGGATCCAAAGTAAAACCTGGATGGGAGCTGCTATTCACACATGGCCGTTTGACACGTGGCAGGGCTGTTATCGTCCCCTCAAACTTCTACAATCCGCCCATTCTCTTTCCACAGTGCATCTCCTCTATGTAACCTTTCCCTGGGAAACAGAGCTAACGAAGCGGGTGCCGCGAAAGGTAATGATCGCGGCAGGCGAGGGGGCGTGGCCTTTTGTCTCTTAAACACGCCCAGCTTGGGGGCGCCATATTAAAGGAGCACTCAAATTCTCTAACTAAACACTTGGCACCCCTGGCCAAATTATATGGTTCAAAAATAATTCCCTCTATTTTATATGGAGCGGAATTGTGGGGTTACAGTGACCTTTCAAGACTGAAGGTAGCTCAGAATAAGTTCCTTAGAACGGTTATTGGCCTTCCTCAATCCACGCCTAGCCTCCCCCTACAGTACGATCTGGGAATTAATCCTATAGAGGATGTAGTTCGGTATAGACCACTGGCGTTTTGGCGGCGCCTGTGGACTACACCTGAACTATCTATGTATAATTATTTGCATTATTAATGGCATATAAAGTATAACACTGGTCTGAAATCATTAACTAAGCTCTTTAGCTTCTGAGTTTCAGCTAATATGTGTTGTTAACATCTCAAGTAACATTCACTAACCGGATAAACAATAGAAATAACTTGGAATAACATCTGCTGCTGAGGAGTACTGGCATTTGCCATTCTGGAATTAACCTGTGATTTACAGAAGTCCAATAGTAAAAACAGATCGTTACAAAAAAACAGTAAATCCATATTTTCCAGATTATTACTCTGTGAATTTCCAATTGTTTCCACCTGGGCCACAGAATTTTAAAGGCTCTTGGTTGGAATTAGTGATTCTTTGAGAGGTTTACCGGACTTAATTGGGACGAGAAATCGTTTAGAATCCACTTTAACAAATTGTGTGATAATTTGTACAACACTGTACATTTATATGACTCATTTCTCACGTATGCTAATATTTGTGATTGCTAAGATGCGATCCAGGTTTCACTGTGTGCCACACAAGAAACATTTTAACTCATATTAATCCATTGCAAAGTTTCTGACTCCTCCAAGAAAAAAAACTTTTCTATGTCTTAAATTGATCACAAGACCATTTCTTTAAATATTTGACATGTAATGGTGCTTGGACCTTTCATGTGGAACATACTGCATGCCATACGTATTCTAAAGGGGCTTTCAGTCGGCCCCTTCAGTCATTAACTTCTTTGGATCAGAAACCTTCAGCTATTGGCTAGAGACGCTGTCAGTCACATTTTGGATCTGCCCATAGGAGTATTTCAGTCTCATTGTATTTGTAATGCCTGTTTAGGTGTATCCGTCCCCCTCCACTTCAAGAGTGAGTTTACATCTGAGACATAGTCTATCACATGTTTTATTCTTTAGCTCATCCACCCTCAAAGATATCCTTTTTAGGTCTCGACTACCGAAAGATTTTAGCTGTGTTATTTGAAGACCTATTGTGGACATTACCAACACAAGCACTGGGATTTGGGTTCAGCCGATTGCTTATCATTGGTTATTTTTCTTGTCAATCTCATTTACTTGCTTCTTATTCAGGACTTGTTATATGTGTCCCCCGTGAAACAGCATTTTTACCATCCCTTTGATTAGAAGACCTTTATCCTTTAACTGCTCACATTCAGAGCTTTTTTCTTTTTCTTTCAGCACTCCATGGAAGTGTATGTGTTTTGTTGCTCTTTTCCACATGTGCAACTTCAGATACACATTCTCGATATTGCCTTCCCCAAGCTCATCCATTGCTTCTCCACCTATCAACAACTGACTTTTTTTCTACTAACCCCACAAGCTCCTCTGAGGCTCCCCCCGCACCCTCACCCAGGCTTTGACTTCTCCCACACCTGCTCAGTTCCTCGTCTGCCCCTTCTACCGTAGTATTTGCATACTTTTTTAAACTGCTTTTTAAAACAATTTCATAGGGCATTAGCTCTCAGGTGCAGTCTCTCTTTTTAAAAATGTTTTATTAACCACTCCAGAATTTGTGCCTGACATCTTGGGGCAGTAAATTAAAAGAATGAAAAAAATGGCCACTGCATCGTGCACATGCGTGTGCACGTCAAGGTCTGGTCCTTCTGAATGACGCTTGGATCCGCTTCTGTGTCCGGAGATATGGACGCTTATCTTCAGAGGGAGTACAAGAAGCCACAATGGAAAAAAGCCATCCAGCAATGCTTCAGAAATAACAAAGCAAAAAGGGAAAAAACTAGAGACTAACAAAAGCTTCAAGCTCAGCAAGCACAAACTGTAGGAGGAACGAGAGCTGGAGAATGAAAGATAATCCACGAAGTTTAGTGAGTGAGCAAGAGCATGAAACAACTGCGACTCAACTAGACCTCACAATGGAGTTACCTTATAGTTGTAGGATAGGATAAGAGCTTATAGTAAATAGGTTCGGCCATCTTGGATTGGGAAAGAAATTGCAACAAAACTTATGTTCATACAAAAAGATAACTAATAAATGATAACATTGACTCTGTTATTACTAAATGTGCCCCAATATGTTTTTCTTATTTCTTTAAAACAATAAATTTAACACATACAGCATATACCAAGAGCCTGTATGTAGAACTTTACTGTTCAAAGATGGTGCTGACCGGGTATGCCAATGTGTGAATGAATGGGAGAGCCCTCATGGAGCTACATAGTGCCACTGCAGCGGGAACCGTGGTGGTAAGAAGAATTTATGCCACAAGTCCTGCAGCGGCAGAATGCCAGAACACCACCACAGCAGGGCCTGCAGTGGCAGAATTGTGGAACAACACAGCAGCAGAGCCTGTGACGGCAAACAGTAGAGAAGTTTCCTTACACTCTGTCCCCCCTTAGGAGCTCCTGGTTTAAGGGAATGTCTGACAAAACAGGGAGCATGTACCTGATCTGCTGGATCCCAGGAAAGGTCACAAGGACTGTAACCTTTCCAATCAATGAGATACTTTTCCTATAAGCTAAACGTTGAAGAAGTCATAAAGAAACTGGACAGTTTATTTTAAAAATTGAGTCCATTATTTTTGTCTTGGTGGGGAAGACTCAGTTATATTAATCTCCACGACTTCTGTGCAAATTCCAGCCTTTTTTAAATGTATAGATTCTGTTTTGCCTTACTTTCTATGGCTCAGCCCTAAACTCATTCAAGAGGTAGAATTCCATGGATCCTAGCATCCATAAGGTCAATGGTTAGTCAATTGACCTTACCTGAAAAACACAAGCATATTCTCCATGGTTAGCTACTGATTTTCACTTGTGCGCAGCTGGTAGACTTTATGAAAAGAGAACTGTCACCGACTTATGTTGACTGCACTCCTAAAATGTAATGCTGCCTCCTTCCAGGCCACTTGGTACGAATTACCCTGGGAAAGCACCAGGATGAACATATTGTTTAACAAGAATGCCCTGGTGGTGCAGGACGTACTGTTATTGGTCCCACCAATGCTGAAAAACAAGCAGGCAGTGTGGTACTTGTGGAGACATGATGCTGATTAACACCTTCCGTGCTCATGATGAGCTCAGCTCGTCATGAGGCATGGTGGCGCTGTGCTCATGACGAGCTGAGCTCGTCATGATCTGCGTGGCGCTCACACGCGGGGATTATTCCCCTGCTGTGCTGAGCGTTCCACGAAAACGGGCGTGGTCATGACGAGCTCAGCTCGTCATGAGTACAGTGCCACCGTGCAGCGTGACGAGCCGAGGTCGTCACAAGCACCGTGGCGCTGGGCGCGCCCCCTCCCCCCAGCGCCGTGGGGGAATTAGCCCCGCGGCGATGGGGTTAACATTTTGTGGACTGCACCAAAAATTAACGCAGCAGATGCAGTTGGCACAATGCCACAGCAGAGTGGTGAGGTGGTATGGAGTGGCACCCCCTCCTAAATATAAAAAAAGAAACTCCGGGAAAGGGGTGGGTGTCAAAATTGCTGCTGGTCGAACGTCCATGCCTGGGGTTTGTTGATATTTGTCCCAGGGTGAAATATGTGCAAATTGTGTGGTCTGCCCCTCACAATGTAGAGGCATGCCCACATTTATAAGTGCTAGTGCAGACAACATGGGATCACACCAAACCCACAGTTAAGTAAGTATCATGAAGGCCTACAACCTGATAGCGTGCAGTTGCTACAAATACTGTTTTTATAGTTGTATTTGTCAGAAACATGGTAAAAGGGCATCAGCATGTTTTACATGAGCACCAGATGACATTGCATAAGGTCAGATTCACTTTCTTTTCCAGGCATAGGGAGATAAAGTCATTTGCCCAGAATCACAGGCTATGGAGCGGATGCTGGGACTCGAACCTGGTTCCCCAGTTCCAAAGTTGGCAACACCACTGCTGTTTTACTGAAAGAGTGAAGCAAGAAATCCACAACAGGGAAAATGAATGTTGTGATGAAACCAACAGCCCAACGTTAGGACAAGATGGGATTGACACTGTCTCAAAGTATTGACTGAATGGAGCTCACCCAAATTAGTCAATGACCGTAGGGGCTGGGCCCAAAACCCTTTCTCTGTGTATTGTACACAAGTGGTCTTTAGCTTCAGCAGACCTAAAAGCATACTGAATACTATAACTTTCTACAGCATGTTTACAGAGGTCCTTTCATAACTGAGTTGTGAAACATGAGATGCACACAGGGAATGCTGATACCTGACATGTCCTCCCTTCTCTAGGCACAGTTAGGACATTCAGCACAAGACTGAGGCCTTCTAGCTCCTGCGAGCGAATTCATCCCTCTTTAGTGAACTGATCTGTCTGGCGGCTTTCCTTCCAAATCGTACTCACAGGGTAGTGTACAGCTTTTCATGATCTGGCTTGACAGCACAGCTGTCGTCAGACAATTATGTAAGCATCACTAGAAAGGGACTTTGGCTCTGCCCACATGTCGGGGGCCAGGAGTGCATGTTACGATTGGGCAGAAGTTGTGTACTTCCGCAAAAAGAGTCCTTGCCCTCCACACAGCTCTGGTGATTTTGTTTTTATCTTGCTGCCTGAGCTTGAACTTTCAGTGGCCCACACAAGACACTGGAATGCTATTACAGTGTCTTAGATAACTAAATAATTGATAGTGTTTTTTCTGGCAGCAGCCCAGATGTGAGGAGGGCAGTCATTAACCTAGAGGAATTTTTAGGTCTAGCTTGACAGTGCAATTGTCATCTGACCTTTTAAACTACACCAATACTATTCGACAGTGCTTTGCTTCCACACAAATACATATCCACTCGTATGCTATATTATTTGTAATTCTTCACATTACCATAAAACATTCCTTTAAAGCCAGCCCTATTGGCATTGCCATCACTTGTTTCTTGTAGGACCAGACCGCCGCAGAATATACCTGCACAGTGCTTATAACTTGACAAAATATTTGGCTGTCTCTCCTTGCTGTAAATCTGAGCAACATTTGAAATACATCTGTTTGTATGAAATGATAATACAGATTTTTGAGCCAATGACACTGCAACCTGGAATCTCCCATGGTTGAAGTGTGATTAAAGTGCTAGACAAATCAGTTTATGTGGAGTCCTGAATGTTACAGAGACTTACAGCCTGATTCATCAAGCCGAAATCGGCTCGCAAAGGGCCAGATTCTGAGAATCTGGCCCTTTGCGAGCGCTATTTTTGCATTTGGGATTCATCATCCCAAATGCAAAAATCGGTAATAGCGATTTCGCTATTTTGCGAGGAATTACATTTAAGGAATCTCTATTTGAGATTCCTTAAATGCAATTCATCATCCATTTAAAAATTGCGAATTCGCAATTTCTGCCCGCTATTTACCGCAAGGTCAAACCTCGTGGTAAATAGCGAAAACTTAGAAAAATGCTTTTAAAAGCATTTTTCTAAGTTGCATGTTGCACACACACATGTCCTTTGGACATGTGTGTGCGCAACACCTGTTTCAATTTGCATTTAAGGGGTGCTACAGGGTGTCCTTTGGACACCCCTGGCACCCTTTAAATCGCTATCTTATTTGCGATTAGCTAATTGCTAATCGCAAATAAGGAATACTCCCCATTCATTCCTATGGGCCTTTTGGCCCATAGGAATGAATGGGGAGTTATTCCTTATTTGCGATTAGCAATTTGCTAATCGCAAATAAGGAATGTGTAGGAATCGCATTTCTTCATGCAATTTCTACATGAATCCCGTTTTGCAAGTCCTTAATAGCGATTCCTTATGAATCGCTATTAGGGGCTCGCAAAACGGGAGAATGATGAATCAGGCTGTTAGATCCAGAAAGGCCTTGCCTTCACCGCTTTGTTATGGAATGGTAGTAGTAAAGATTTAGGTAAATGCAACTAACGTGGGACTGCCAGCAGTGTAGAAAATGTCTGTTGAAAATGAGTGTTTCTCTGTTATTTGAGCTCTCAAGAAAATCAAACAGTTCCTGTATAACATGTAACCCGTAGGTAGGTCGAACTTACCAAAGGCCTTAACATTTTAGAAGTTAATCGAGACATCCTGGACGCTCTGCAGATGTTCCACATGTTGCAGCGTAAGCTATGGCTCAGGATAGTCTTTTCGTTGATATACGACCCTCACTTAAAGAAAGGCCACTTAGCGTATCTAAGTCCTTGCAAAGAAGAAAAGTATAGAGAATCTTTTACAACAACCCCAGCACAATTTTGTAATTAATATTATATTGTTTGCTGCAACAAACGTCTTAAAATAAATACATCTCCAATGAAATTGTTTTACTTTTGAGTCCCAAATACTCTGTGATATTATCTAAACCCTAATCGCAATCCTAACACTAATCCAAATCCCTAAATCTAACCCTGACCTGAATGATAGCCTTACGCATCACTCTTTACTTATCTTAATTGTAACCCACATTGTCAACAAAGTAGCCATAAAAATGAAATACCCTCTACTTAGTAGTATGTCCCATGAAGCTCTGAGCGAGTGGATAAAGTAAGTGAACCCAGTAGCCGTTCGGGAGATTGCTCCCCAGAGGAAATTTTGAAATTTTGAAATGTACTTCCCTATTTCTCTCTATCCTTTTTCAGTCTTTTGACATTCTTACTCTCCATCCTTCTGTCTTTTGCCATAGTACTTTCTTTCCATCCTTTCTTTCCATTTTCTGTCAATCCATGCATTCATCCATCTATCCATCCATCCTTTTTTCAGTCTTTTCTATCCATTTTCTGTTTTCTGTCTTTCCTTTTCTCCATCCTTTGGCTTGTCTTTCCTTTCTTTTCCATCCATCATCCGTACGCCCTTCCTTCCCTCTTTCTTTCCTGCCTGCAATCCATCCAATCAGCCTTCTTTCTTTCCATTCCTCTCTCCTTCTATTCACCCTTCTCTCCATTATCCATCCATGTCTTCATCTTCTTCTCCATTCATCTATCTCTGCACCAATCTCTAGTTCCATCCCTCCACTCTCCTTCCTTCCATCCATCAATCACCCCATCCAGGGCCGTTTCTAGGATTTTTTGGTCCCTGGGCTGAAAGAGAATATGCGAGGCCCTACTAATTTGCGTATGGGACATATTCAGGGCTCCAGAAGTTGCTTTGTTCAGACTTCTCCTGGGCCACAGCTCCTCCTCTCAACCACCTACAAGCACCTCTTTTACAGCCCATTTCGGGCTGAAGGTGTGAGAATTGATTGGGGGCTGAGAGTTAAACCTGTGTTGGCTAAAGTGCTGCCAATTGGCGTAGTGTCTCTGAATGGGCAGCCAGGCAGGAGGCATAATTGCAGGACAAACCTGCAAAATGTGCTTCCTTGCAACTGGGACACCATCCCTAAGAGGCCCAGGAAGGGCTCCTTCTCCTCCCTCTCTTGGGCCAAATTGCAAAGAGATGCCTTTCTTTCAATTGAATCGGCAGGAGTACAAGAGGGCTGGTGGTGTGTTAAACTGGTATGGGGCCCCATGCTGGTGGGAGGCCCTGGGCAGCTTACCACACTGCCCATGCCTAGCGCTGGCCCTGACCCCATCCCCTCCACCCTCCTTTCTTTACACTGCAAGAGCGCATAGCTATGAGCACCTTGGAAAGCAGAATCCCTGATAAAAGAAACAAGAGCCATGAATAACAACTCAAATGTTTCACATTACAAAGAAGTGACCCATGACAGCTTCCTCGAGATGCTAAAGAGGGGTTTAAAGACGCCCCTGCTCACAGGAATCTTAAACCTAACTCTGAACCTTACATTAATGCCAAAACCATCCCTAATCTGCCCTACCCTATTCAAACTCTATTACTACAAACATGACCGAGTATCCGGAATGCCTATGCACACATTTGTTGCACCGTAATGGTTTTCTCGGTTTTAGATTAGTTGCCAATGTAGATGCCTCTTTACGCCGCATCTCATTATCACGCATGCAGTCACAACGCGGTCGTAACAACGACCGCGTTGTGACAACACATACCATTACTCCGCAAGTCGTTACAACGACTTGCGGAGGGGGGGCGCTGGATGTTGGAATGGTAAAATTTACTATTCCAACTCCAGTCTGCGCCTACTTTAGGGAAGGTGGTTGGATTTTAAATTCAACACCATCTCCCCCCCTCCGCAAGTCGTTACAACGGTAATGGTATGCGTTGTCACAACGCGGTCGTTATAACGATGGATGCGGGGTGAAGGTGCTTTACCGTTGCAAATATCATAATCCAATCTATTCAAGTTTTTGTTAATGTGTCTCTGGTAATAGCCATGCCAGGTCCTAAATGACATTCTCTATTCCTGAAATACTGAAACGGCCCTTGTACCATGAGCACTTTGCAGAGCATTGTTGATGAACGACCTTGGTATGTCCTTCATAGCCAATTCCCATCCCAATGACACATTTCTTCTGGACTACCACAACAGAAGATACAGGGAGCCCTTGTGTTTTGAGCATCATAAAGATGCAGTTAAAAATAGAGGGTAATCAAAGTCTATTCGCATTTAGAATATTTAGTTAGTGGGGAGGGTGGGGCGGAGGAGGCATGTTGCTGCTTTTTGGGGGCGGCAGACAACGAGGAGTTTTGCCGTTCTAATGTCGTGGTAGGTTCCATCAATTGAACATGATGTATCCAGAAGCACAGATGGAATGAGACATTTTTTTGTTGAAAAAAATGTCCTTTTGTGGAAACAATTAACATTTTGTAGATACGTAGGTACTTTTTATTTTTATAGTAGGTGTTTTTCGCTTTTCAATGCTATGTAGCTGTTTTTGTAGTTGAAGTACTTCACTCTGTATTTTTATATCTCAAAATGATTTGACTTATTTTACAATAATCCGTGGCCACCAGCTCCTTTAGCAATACAAACATTTCCAGTCGCCATTTCACAGACCCTGACGCCTGACCTAAGATTTGTAGACCTGACATGGGGCTTTAGAAGGGGCTATGAGGATTCTTTTTTTTTTCTTTTTTTCAAGGCTTGGGGACAGAGTCTGAGACTTGTAATGGCAACCTAAACTGATTTTTTCCCCTGTTGCCAGTCAGTCAGAGAGTTTCGGGTCCACGGACATAGCTTTGAATTAATGGAAGCGAAATGGACTATGGGAGAAAAAGTCCTCTCATTTAAGCAGATTCTAATGATGGCCATGGAAGTGGTCCTTCACGTGTGGATGCTGGAGAGTATGGGTAACAGTTCACCAGGGAAAAACCAGATGTTTCCTGGATTTCTGTGCTTTGGGGAATTGCTATGAATGACCATGCATGAGAATGTGTTATTTTCAGGCCACCTTTATCCTAATTTCCCAGAATCATCTTGTCTACTCTCCTGGGGTTTTCGAGTGTGTGGTGAAAGGTCCTGGCGGGTTAAATGCTCAGGACCACGCTGGGTTGCGGTAAGCCTGAATTTGTGTGTGTGTGTCTGTGCATGAATATAGGGATCCCAGGATGTACTGCATGTTATGTGTGTTTCAGTATTTTGTTTGCACGGGGATGGGCAATTGTCTTTGTCCCATGCGTGCATGTGGACGCATGTACCGCAAAAATGAATCGCTAGAGAATGCCCTTAAACATGTCTGATGCGTCCAATTTCAGTGCCTTGGTATGAAGTTTCTGGACAAGATAGTTCTATGCAATTTAATAGACTATGCAACAGTAAGATACAGGCTCCTATCAGCTCGGTAGGTGGTACAATACATAATCCTTCTTTTCAAGCTGCAGCACACCCTTGGACATGTATGGTTTTGTTTGGTTGATGAAATGCAAGAAAGGGGGTTCAATAAATGCATTATTTATCAATGAAATTGCCTTAACACTCGCTGGAGTACAATTTTCTCCATGTCTTTCACTGATATTAAAATATGGTTATCCAGTTTCTTTCATTGTGAGGGTTTCTTTGTGGGCGGCTATCCCTCATACATTTTTCATTGGTACTTTGATAATTAAATGAACCTTGCCCGAACAACAGTAGTTGCCGCATTCTATTATGTTAGAGTTGGATAATGCTTTAAATTAGTTAACTATTTATTTGATCTTTGTGTACGGTTGTATTTTTTTTTCGCAGTTCTGATAGGCTAAAGCTTATTTCTTCTGTGGATAAAAATGATTCTTCTTCAGTGATAAAGAGTGCAGTTAGATGGGCCATAGGGGCTCTGCCTAAATCCGAGCTCGGGCCTGTGTAAATTAACTCATCAAATATATTTATGAGCGGCTGATATCAAATATGAATATCCAGATTCACCACGACTTTTAAGGAATTGATGTCGTCCATGAAATTTACTATCACACTTTGAAAAGTGTTAGGAACTTGGAGATACTGCAAACAGTAATCCTAAATCTAACGCGGAACCTTCATTAATGCCCAAATTATCCCTAATCTGCCCTACCCTATTCAAACTCTATTATTACAAACATGACTGAGTATCCTGAATGCCTATAAACACATTTGTTGCAGTGACTTTTGTGCAGTTTTCTCTATAATGATTTTTCGGTGTGTTGGATTCGCCGTAATTATTTTCTCCGTTTTAGATTTGTTGCCATATCATAATCCAATCTATTTAGGTTTGTGTGCCTCTGGTACTAGTCATACCAGTTTATAAATGACAATCTCTATTTCTGAAATACTGAAATGGCCCCTGTACCATAGGCACTGTGCAGAGAATTGACTATGAAGGACCTTGGTTTGTCCCTCATGGCCAAATCCCATCCCAAGGACACATTTCTTTAGCACTACCACAGCAGAAGAAACGATGAGGCCTCCTGTTTTTAGCTGCATAAAGACTTAGCTAAAAAACAAAGAACAAGCACAGTCTTAGTTTACATTTAGAATATTAAGTTAGTGGGCAGGAGCGGAAGGTTGCAAGTTTTGATGGTGACAGTAGGCAGTAAGGAGTTTCCAAATTGTAAAGCCATGGCAGGTTCCACCAGGTGAACATGATGAATTCAGAAGCATAGATGGTGTAGGACATTTTTGGTGGGAAAGAAAATGCAATTTTCTGGAAAAAAAATACATTTAGTAGATACTTAGGTAATTTTTTATTTTGGAGTAAGTGTTTTTGGCTTTTCAAAGTTATGTAGCTGTTTTTGCAGCTGAAGTATTTCACTCTGTCTTTTTGTATCTCAGTATTTTTTTTGTTATTTTACCATATATCCATGGCCATTAGCTCCTTTAGCAAAACATACATTTTCAGTCTCCAGTTCACAGGCCCTGACCTAAGGTTAGTAGACCTGACAGGGGGCCTACCAAGGTATCAGGGGATGTTTCCTTTTTATTTTTCAGGACTCAGGGACTCAGACTTTGAGCCTTGTAATGGCGGCTACAACAGATTTTTCTCTGTTGTTGCCAGTGAGTAAGAGAGTTTTGGGTCCATGGGCAATGCTTTGAATTAATGGAACCGAAATGATCAATGGGAGAAAAAGCTCCTTTATCTAATCCGATTCTAATAAAGGCTATGGAAAGGGTCCTTCATGTGTGGATGATGGAGAGTATGGGTAGGCAGTGAACAGTGAAAGGCCAGATCTTTTTTGTTGTTTTGTGCTAGGGGAAATTGTTATGAATGACTATGGCATGAGAGTGTGTTTCTCTCCGGCCACATTTATCCTAATTTCCTAGAGTCATCTTGTCTACTCTCCTAGGGTTCTCAAGTGAGTGGTGAAAGGTTGGTGTGGGTTCAATGCTCAATACCATACTGTCTTGGGTTAAGACTGAATTTGTGTGTGTCAGTGCATGAATTAAGGGATCCAGGCTTGTACATCATATCTGATAGAGACATCTAGCTGCAGATTCCTTGCCTTTGAATTTCTCAGGCGTCAGGCTGTATACAGAAGACATTTCCTCGAGTAGCACCCTTGCTCAGGGGTAGGTGGCATCAGTGAGCTCCGCGTGACATCGGTGGCATCGTACATACCGGAAGTGACATCAGGGCTGGACTGGGAACAGAAACCGGCCCTGGCAAACTGCTCAGCCGCCCCACCCGTGGGGTGAGGGGGAGTGCAGCCGAGCAGTTTGCGAGGGCCCGTTTTGGCCGATTTTGTTACAGGGGGCGATATTGCCAAACACCGGTCACAAAAACGCCCCCCCACCCCCTGGGGCCAAAACTGGCCCCCACCCTAGCGACCCCCCGGGAGAATGCCCGGTGCCGGCTCTGGCCAGTCTGGCCCTGAGTGACATCCATGTCACCAATATAGGCGCCACCTAGGCGCACTGATGTCAGTTCTCTTCTTTCTGCACCAGCTAGTGCAGATCCGTGAAGATGGCTGGCCTCTGTTACTTTTTGACAGGCTTTTTTCACTGTTTTGTTAACGATTTTTGGTGCACAGGTTTTTCCAAACATGTCGAAGAAGACTTCTGGATTCAAACCGTGCGACGCCTGCCATCACACCATGTTGGTGACGGATCCATACTTGATTTGTATCTGTTGGATGGAGCACGACTTAAAGTCGTGCTCTGACTGCTGGGCCATGGTGCGACTGCTGGGACCGGTCCCTAAAGCTGCTTGCGGTCCAGCGCTTGGCACCACACCGTTCGCCCTGGAGGTCTAGTCCTCGGTCCTGGTCGAGAGGAAGGTCTGGGCAATGCTCCAGGAGTCCTAAGTCCTCGTCCTCCCACTCAAAGTTGTCGAGTTGGTCAGGTAAGATGCATAAGAAACACAAGAAGTCGAACTCTCCCTGTCCGTCAGCCGACATGATGGAGTAATATTGACGCTCTAGGCCTCGTGCTGCAGAACCTGCACCAGGTTCGGCTCAGCCCTTCCCTGCCTTTCCAGGAGCCAGAGCGATCCCCACCCAGCTTAAAGAATTTTATGATTCCATGTGCCTCATATTTGGGTGACATAACCCTCCTGGCACGTTTTCGAGCCCCGGAGGCTCAGAGGGGGCTCCATCGAGATGTGCGCCAGAGGCTCTGGCCCTGGCAGTGATGCCCCCCATTGGATCCGGGGTGGATCTGAACTGGCGCCGGTTGTGTTACTGCAAACTTCCCTGGCCCTGTACGCCACACCGAGACTCCGAACAACAATGGCACCCCATGGCGATGGCAGGCCCTTTTTCATCCCTGATGACTCTGAGCCGGATCGGCACTTTCTGATGCTGATTCCTGCGCTGACAGGCACTTGAGCCCTAGGATGGTTCATCAGCCTTATTTTGAAGGGCTAGGAATGGAAGAAGACTGGGAGGGGTCGCAGTATGATTTACAAGACCAGCCTGAGCACAAAACGGACTAGTATGAGGAACTGGGTGTAGCCAGTGGGCTGAATGCCCTTCCACATTTGGACCTGCTTTCTCCTCCTACACCAGCGTAGGAAGTTTCATATGGTATGGTGGTGAGAAGGGCAGCAGAGGCTTCAGCTCACTTCGGCGATGTCCTCCTAATAACCTGGTCCAAGCCCAATACAGGGGCTCTTCTGAATAGAACAATCGCCACCTCCATCGCCCTGCAGGGCGATCCAAAATAACTCACCCTACCCCCAAGAGCTTGGTAGCCCAAGCCTCTACCTCACAAGGTGTGTTCCCTATGCACCCCTGGACAGTTAATCCAAGGGCTCGATAGTTGGGGTAAGAAAAATATTTCTTCTGCTAGCCTTGCATTGTGACCAATGAACACTGCATGCCTATGGGGCTGTTACTTCCACTCCTGGTGGGAAATGGTTATGCAAGTGCTACCACAGGTCTCGAAGGAGGCCCTGCCATTCTCTCCCAAGCAGTATCAGACGGGTGAGATGCATCACAGTTCACCATTCAGTGTGGGCTTGACACAACTGATTTACCGGGAAGAGCCATGCTATCGACAGTGGCTGTTCGATGCCATGACTGGCTGAGATCTACAGGCTTTTCTGGGATGTCCAGGCTTCCCTTATGGACAAGCCGTTGTTGGCACCCGTCTCTTCGGAGACAAGGCAGACATGGCCTTGGAGCACTTTAAAAACTCACAGGCTATGGCCAAGTTCTTGGGCCTCTCAGTGGCCGCCTGTCTGCCTTTTGCCCTTTTTGTGGCCAAAGAAGGGGCTTTCAGTTATGCCAGCCATATCCCAGCCACCAGACCGCGCAAGTTCAGCAACCTCTGCGTGGCCGAGACTTGGCTCTTTTTGACCATGTGGGTCAGGTGGCCTGAGGTCAGGTCACTCCACTCCTCCCCCTGCAACCTCCAAACCTTCCTAGTCCGAACTTCAAGATCATGGGTGGCCAGTTGGTGGCAGGATCAGTCATCACCTCCACCAATGGCAGAACATCATGTCGGACAGGTAGGTTCTTCAGATAGTTCAAAGGGGTTAATCCCTCCCCTTCGAGACTACCCCTACCTCCTTGCCTCCAACTTGTGACTGGCTGATGGAGGATCACTTGGACTTGGTTCAGGAGGAATTCAGGACTCTCTTGACCAAGGAAGCCATAGAGAGGGTTCTGGTGCCAGAAGTAGGCTGTGGTTCCTATTCCGTGACTTTTTGGTCCAGAAAAAGGACAAGGGCCTTTGACCTCTTCTAGATCTGCGAGCCCTCAACTACTTCCTCACAAAGGAAAAGTTCAAGATGGTCACTCTGGCTCAGGCCTTTTCTGCCATAGACTTCGGAGACTAGATGGTAACATTGGACTTGCAGGATGCCTGTTTTCACATTCCCGTCCTGCCTGCTCATCAGCGTTTCCTGTGGTTCATTGTAGGCCATGAGCACTTTCAGTTCAAGGTGCTCCACTTTGGCCTTACCTGCACCCCTCCGGTGTTCACCAAGGTGATGGCAGTGGTTGCAGCTCATCTGCACAGATCAGGGGTGCCAGTCTTCCCCTATCTCGAAAACTGGCTTTTAAAGGCGACCTCGCCCCAGGCTTTCGTCCCCCACCTCCAGATAACGATCAACCTCCTGCTTTCGCTGGGGTTCACCATCAACGTGCTGAAGTCACACCTGACTCCCTCTAAGGCACTCCCTTTCATCAGAGCTGTTCTGGACACAGTGCAGTTTTGTGCCTATCCTCCCCAGCAGCGAGTACAGGATATTCAGGCTATGATACCGATGTTTCAGACTCTATCCCGAATTTCGCGGCGACTGACTCTCAAGCTGCTGGGCCTCGTGACCTCCTGAATCCTGCTAGAGACACATGCCAGACTGCATATGCAGGCACTGCACTGGGACCTGAAGTTCCAGTGGGCGTAGCATCAGGGGAATCTCTCCGACATGGTCCAGATCTCGGAGTGAACTGCATAGGGCTTGCAGTGGTGGCTGACCAACCGTGAGTGGGTCAGAGGCAGAGCCCTCTTCCTTCCCCAACTAGATCACAAAGCAGTGACAGATGTGTAATTCCTGGGATGGGGCGGCCATTTGGGAGAGGTGGAGGTCTGGTCTCTGGCAGAATCAGCTTCCCCATCAACTTTCTGGAGCTCCGGGCGATTTGCTTGGCATTGAAAGCATTTCTTCATTCCATCAAGGGAAAGCTGGTTCAGGTTTTTACGGACAACTCCACCAACATGTGGTACTGCAACAAACAGGGCTGGGTGGGGTTGTGGACCCTTTATCAAGAGGCCCTGCATCTCTGGACATGGCTGGAACAGCAGGGCATATCCCTGGTGGTTCAACACTTGGCAGGTTTTCTGAACCCCAGGGCAGACGAACTGAGCTGTCGATACCTAGTGGATCACAAGTGGTGTCTCCTTCAAGAGGTGGTGCAAGGTCTCTTTCAGTGATGGGGAGAGCCTTGTTTTGATTTATTTGGCTCCGCTGAGAATGTACAATGTCAGCAGTTTTGTGCATTGGGGTTTCCAAGGCCACTGTCGCTCGGAGATGCATTTCATCTCTAGTGGTGCTCAGCCCTGCAACTCCTTTCTGCTCATACCACTCCTGCCCAGATAGCACAAAAAGATCAGGAGTGACCAAGGCCAAGTCATTCTTGTGGCTCTCGACTGGGCACCGAGCTTCCCCAACTAAGCATCGATCCTCCTAACAGGCTGCCCCTTCAGGAGGCTCTCCTGTCACAGCAGCAGGGGTGGGTCTTCCACCCGAATCTGTCAACTCTACTCCTTCTTGCATGGAGATTGAGTGGCAGCAGTTGATAGCGTTTGAGATCTTCCTCCCGAAGTCTGCAATGTTACTTTGGCAGCCAGGCATCCCTACACCAAGACTGTATATGCCTGTCGGTGGAACACATTTGTAAAATATTGTGCAGAAAGATCAACTGATCCTCTTTCTGTTCCCCTCTCTCTAGTCTTGTTGTTTCTTGCCCAGGAGGGATATGCTCTGAGCACTCTAAAAAGGGTAGCTTTGGACATTGTCTGCTTTATTGAGGCTGCCAGACTAACCTTCTTTACTTAAATCCCCTATTGTAAATAGATGTCTTTAGGGGCTTGTACATATGTTCCCACCTGCCCCATTCATCATACCTCAGTGGGACCTTAATTTGGTTCTCATCGTCCTGTTGTGTGCTCAGTTCGAACCTCTGCACAACTGCCTCCTCCGGCTGCTTGCCATCAAAACAGACTTTGTAGTGGCAATCACTTCTGCCAGGAGGGTGAGCGAATTGCAGGCTCTGTCATCCAAGCCTCCTTACCTGATCATCTTTCCTGTTAAGTTAGTGCTTCGCACTACTGCCTCTTTCTTACGACGTGGGGCAATCAGTCACCTTGCCCCCTTTCCATGCTCCTCTGCACCCCTCTAAAGAGGAGGAGTAACTCCACTGTCTGGACCAAAAAAAAGCATTGTTGTTCTATCTTGACCGCACTAAAGAGTAAAGGGTGTAAGTCCAACTCTTCTTGGGGTATTCTGGATCAAAAACAGGTTATGCGGTACAGAAGAGGACTATCTCGTGATGGGTTGTCCTCTGCATCAAAATTTGCTAAGCTCTGGCCAAAAAACAACCTCCTGAAGACTTAAGGCTTGTCATTCCATCAGCGCCAAGGCTACTACCACTTCTTGGCCGAAGAGGCTGAAATGCCAGAAACCGGTCCCCGGTAGCTTGTCTCCTTTCTGGTGAAGAATTGGCTTGGTAGTTTGGTCTGCCCTGTTCCCATGATGCACTGGGCCAGGGACAGACTAATTTGCATATAGCCAGGTTCTGAGCTGGGATGGGGCAGTGAGATAAATAACGGTGATGGATCAAGCCGTGATCTTTGGACTGGGTAAGAGTGGTCTGCTTAATTCAGACACTCTGTTCATCACCACCCCCTTTTCGGAAGGCTACTACCACAGCATTGCAATGTGGAGTACCAGTCCCTCACCATTTGCCAGGCAGCAACGTGGGCATTCCTGCACATTCCTCCCTGGACAGTCAAGGCAGAAAGGATGGTTGTTTTGGCTACTCTGTCCTGTAGGACTACCTGGTCTAACCTTGTAAGCAGTCCCTCCTCTCCGGGGTTGGTATTGCTCGGGTATCTATTCAAAGGTAAGGAATCTACGGCTAGCTGTCTCTATCAAATGGACAAGTTACTTACCTTCAGTAACGCCTTATCTGGTAGAGACATGATCTAGCAACAGATTCCTTACTGACCCACGCATCCTCCCGACACTATGTACATATTTTTAGGGCCAGGGTTTAACCCTTTCAGGGCCCCACATGCTCTCAACACATCACTGTCCGTACACTTCATGGCTCTGCGCTCCTGGCATAGAAAGTTGTGAAATGTAACTGACGTCTGCAAGCTGATGATGTCACGTGGAGCCAACCGACACCACCTACAGGCTCACAAGGGTATTGTTTGAGGAAAAATCTTCTGGATCCAGCCTGATGCCTAGGAAATTCAAAGGTAAGGAATCTGCATCTAGATCATATCTCTACCAGATAAGGCTGGGGGTAAGCAGCTTGTCCATAATGTGTGTTCAGCATCTTGTAGGTATGTGGATGAACAACTGTTTTTCTCCCATGCATCCACTCGTTGGCATGTACAGTGAAAATGTCACATGACAAAATGCCTTGAAACATGTCTGCTACATCCCATGTCACTGCCAGCGTCTAAGGTTTATGGACAAGATAGTTCCCTTGCAATATAATAGTCACCGCCTCTGTATAATACAAGTTTCTATCAGCTAGGTAGGTGGTACAATGTATATTGGATAAATTACCCCCCTAACATACATTATAAGGATATTTCAAGTCACATAAGAGTTTCACGAAAATATAGAGGAACAGGGTTGAAGTCCTAGTTTCTTCATAAGGTTATGGAACTCCGCTGTGATTTGCAATATCCTTATCATCCTTTCAGCAGGGGGAACTTTATTCCTTATAATATAGGTTCACGCCATTACCTTTCCCACAAACCACCTAAATCCTTAGTGCATAGCTCTTTCATATGAAAGAGTGAGAACATGTTTGCAAACATAAAGAAAAAAATAATTCTAGAGCAAAATTAAATGTCCCAAAACCTGATCATTCTTTGTTGCAAAAATATATTAGAAGCAGTTTAATACGAGTTATTTTTTTTAATGGTACAATAGAAACATACAGCATGATTGTAACTTTTCTGAAATTATCCAAGGAGTGCAAAAAAAAAAGTTGTTATAAATATCATGTTTCTTCTTGTCAATGTACAGCTAGTAAAAAAAGAGCAGAAGATAGAAAAGTATTACTTAGTTTTTTGTTCTATCAACAGATGCTTTAATGATGCTCTGTGACCTGACCTGCTGTTCCACTGACTTCTGGCAGCAGGCAATGTAACATCAGAACTCAACTGGTATAATTTATTACAGTTGAGTTCTGACGTCATAAGTCGCCGATTATAAAGACATTGGTGACAGGTTTTTATACGGGGATTGCAGACTCACATGTATTATATATTCCTTTTCTTTCCTACTGCAACATACCTTTGATCATGTGTGGGTTTGTTTGGTTGATGAAATACAAGAAAGGGGCTTCAGTGAATGTATTATTTATCAGTTGAATTGCCTTTAAACTCGCTGCAGTACAATTTTCTTTACGTCTTTCACTGACGTAAAGAAAAGTACGGTTATCCAGTTTCTTTAATTTTGGAGGTTTCTTGGTGGGCGGCTAGACCTTATCCATTTTTCATTGGTATTGTGATAATTAAATACAATTTGCCCGAACAGCAATCTATTATGTTACATACGGAACAAGCTGGAAAATATTTAATTATTTATTTATTTATTATTTTTGTGTTGTATTTTTTACTTCACAGTACTGAGGCTAAAGTTCCATTCTTATGTGGATAAGAAGACATAATCAGTTATATAGTGTGAACCACAAGATTAAAGTTAGAATGACCATACTGGTTCTGGTTGAATACTAACATTAACTGATCAAAGATCTGCATAAGGTCTTGTCTTGCTTTTTTAGAGGTCTGCTATCAATGATGAGATTATCCAGATTCATCAGTACTTCTAAGGCATTTATGTCATCCATCAAATTTACTAACACATTTTGGAAGGTGTTAGGAACCCAGTAATAATATATGACATCAGACAAAACCCACAAAATCCAAAAGAGCATAGAAAGGCACCTTTGCAGATCTACATATTGCAGAGACGAACATTATAGAGAGTCTCTCGCTCAACAACCACTCACAACAAATGTTTAATTAATATTATTTTGTCTACAGCTAAAAACTCAATTCAACAAATACCTCTCCAATTAAAATGGTTTTTACTCTTGATTCCTAAATTCTCTCTGAACGTAAGTAAAACTTTAATTGTAGGCCTAACACTGATGAGCACCCCTCTGAATCTAACACTGGCCTTAACAGGAACCCTATGCTTCACTCCTTCACTTACCTTAATTGAATCTCACATTGCACACTTTGTAGAAATGAAATACCTCCAACTTTGTACTGTGTCTCATTTAGATCTGACTGTGCAAAGGATAAGGAAATTGAATCCAGCAGTCATTCAGAATATTGCACCACCTTTGGGAATTCTGAAATCTTTACATTTCCTTCTTTCTTTCTCTCCATTCTTCTTTCAGTATTTTGTCATTCTTTCTCTTCGTCTTGTCTTTTTCCATCATTATATTTTCAAATCCTTTCTACACATTTTCCATCCATTCATGCATTCATATATTTATCCTTCTTTCTCTCTTTTCCAAGCATCCATCTTTCTTACCATCTTTCTATTTGTCTATTCTTGCTTCTCTCGATTCCTCTTTGTCATTTTCCTCCCTTCCTTTTCCATCCATCTTCCCTTCTTCCTTCCCGCTTTCTTCCTACCTGCCTTCCATCCAGTCATCCTTCCAGTCGCGGCTGCTACTGAGGTGGGGGGATGAAAAAAGAAAATAGCACATACCTGGTACTGCCGCTGCCTTTC
Organism: Lissotriton helveticus; assembly: GCF_964261635.1. Taxonomy (NCBI): domain Eukaryota; kingdom Metazoa; phylum Chordata; class Amphibia; order Caudata; family Salamandridae; genus Lissotriton; species Lissotriton helveticus. Next base: position 649,617,865 of record NC_136070.1, read on the forward strand.
CTCCGTCCTCTTGTCTTCCGACTCCTGGAAGCAGAAAGCACCCTGGCTCCCCAAAGCCAATCATGACGCCGCTGTCACCAGCATGACAGCAGCATCATGATTGGTCTGAGTGCCATGGTTTGGCACTCAGACAGGGACTGGGAGCCTGTGTATGTTCTTCGCCCACACTGTGAAATACAGCCGAGTGGAGAACATGCTAAGTGCGCATGACTGTTTGTCCGGCCCACGACAGCCGGCCAAACCGTCAAGTGCACTTACGGAGTGCCCACCACTCCTCCCCCTGATCTGGCTAGCTCAGCCCCACCCCGCCCGCACCTAAGCCGGTACGGAAAAATTAAATGATAATAACATTGTGTCAGTTATCATTTTGTTTTTCCTTGTTGAACTGCTTTAAGATCAGTGAGGTGATGCTTCTCCGCCTTAGCGGAGGAGCAGCCGCTGCTTCCTTCTGTCTTTCCATCCATTAGTCTTTCTTTTCTCTCCTTCCATTCACCTTTCTCACCATTCATGCTTCTCTTCATCCACCCTTTGCTCCATCAAAGCTTTCATCTTCCTCTCCATCTATCTCTGCATCCATCTCCAGATCCATCCAACCTCTCCACTTCCTTTTCTTCAACCCCCTCCCCTTCATCCTTCCCACTACAAGAGATCATATTTATGAGCTTCTTGGAAACCAGAGTCTCTGATAAAAAGTCAAAGGAGCCACAAACAACATTTCTCTTCGTGCTGCGGCCAGCCAGTCAGAGCACAAGCTCCCATGGGACTCGCAGGAGCTTCTTGTTTCCAAGGTGTCAGATGGGAAAAAAGGCCCCTTGGCCAGTCAGATCACACCATTATTTGAAGTTGCATGTCTGCAGGACTCCCATGAGAGTCTCGCAAACCCAACCGTCAGATATCTGAAAATTTTGAAACTACATTTCTGAAAAACTACTGAATGGATTTGGACCAAGTCACATAAAGCATGCTTTCTAGTTCAAGATCTAGCATTCTTACAAATTTGGTGTAGGTCAGTTCAGCCATTTTGTCTGTTCCCGCATCTAAAGTTTCCTATGGAAATTGTATTGGGAATTTGCGTTTTTGGACCTGCCCCGTGTCTCTTTTTCTTTGCACCTGCTTGATGGATCACCCTGAAACTTTCTAGGAAAAAGATAGCTGGATAAACTTTTTGGGAAGGTTTTATGAAGATTCCTCAATTGGGACCAAAGTTATTAGCAACCGCAAAAATGTATTTCCTCTGGTAACTAGTTCCTAACTTCACAGTGATGACAGCCACTATCCTGAAAATAAAAATAAAAAAAGATATAAGGAGCTAGGATGGGTGTAGCCTGATCACCTTACCTTTTGGGACCCACCTATGGCACCACATTTAGAGATAATTTTTTGGGGTTGCTGTGATCCTGTAGGACTCTTACAAGACTCTCACAGGAGCCAGCGCTACCCCCTTGCTCCAGCAAAAGTTCAGTTTGAGCACAGAGCGCCTCACTGGCTCCCTCTAGAGTGCCGCAGGATTGGAAAAACATTTTAAAAAATGGGGCATGGGTATTTTTGGTGGTTTAGTCGCATACTTGCAATTGGACCTGCCACCAACCCACGCCACAGATTGGCAAAAGAGGGGTGCACCCTATGGGGAGTTCGACGCTGGGCCAGGCGGCCAACTCACGCTGCGCATGGCAAAAGGCAGTGCACTGCAAGGGATGGCCACATGCGGGGAGGGGGGGGGGGCATTGGGCGCATGGCCGCGCATTTTAACAGAAACAAAGTAATAATTGTGAAATATTTCCCGTAATTCAAAGTGCTGAATTAATTTGTAGCTTATTTAGCTTCCTTAAACAAGTAACACGTTAAATGGATGGTTAACACAAATGTTGTCTTTCTTTCAGTGCTGGCAAACAAAAGAACACTAGTGCTTCTTTCAAAGCAATAATAAGAGCTCATGAAAAAGCTCACCAGACAGTATTTGATGCAAGCTTCTAATTATGCCTCCCTAATGTGTGAAAATAACCAATGTAAACACAGATTCCTGGTATCCAAAAATTACACTATTCCACATTGCAATTTACCTTCTTTCTTTATATAAATCTTCTACTTTGTAGTGCCAATGTACTACATAAGTAAAGCACAAAGTAGAAATAATGCTTTTAATTTGCTTACAATGCAATTTGAGTTTAAAATCTGAGTTATAATAATGGCACTGATTCATAAAATAAATTTTTAAATATCAGCATATTATCCACAGGAAAAACACATACTCCTCAAAGCATTGTCAGACACATTGATAAATCAGCAGTTGTTGCAGAATCTTTGATGTTTCTCCCATTAAAAGCAGTTCTCTGGTAGAATCTTCACATGGTACTGACCCCAAGAAAAAGGCATCCCCCCTTTGGCGGTATAACTGCAAATGACCCTGGTGGCATGTTTGTGAATGTGGGACACAGAGGGGTGATAGTGGGTGTATCTGTGAACTTATGGGATCAAATTAGCCAGCCCAGTACCACAGGCAGTGATTCATTTGTACCAGTGGGTGCCGCTGATGGGCGTCGACAACCATTTTGAAGGGCCAGGGCTTACATTTCATCATCATTTTTTGAGAGCCGGAGTTATTTTTTGTTATTAGACATTGACCTAAATCAAAAGGAGGAAAAGCAGAAAGGCAGAAAAAGGAGTAAAAAAGAGGTACTGTGACAAGGATAAAAAGCCAGGTAGAAAAAATTACCCGCAAGAGTAAAATAAAAAGGCAGGAAGTGTAGGGTGGTGGAAGAAAGAGGTATGAGGTGGAATCATGACCAGGGCCGGACTGGGAACCACAACCAACCCTGGCAAAGTGCTCGGCCGGCCCCCCTCCCCACTCAGGGGGTGGAGGGCATGGGGGGGGGGGTTGGAGGTGCCGCAGAGCTCTTTGCCGGGGCTGGTTTTCGGACGATTTTGGTACAGGGGCGATATTGCGGACCTGTAACAAATACGGACCCCAGGGGCCCAAAACCGGCCCCCACCCGTGCGGCGCAACGGGGAATTGCCCGGTGCCCTCTATGGCCAGTCCGGCCCTGATCATGACTATCCCCACCCTCAACTACACAAACAAATCCCCGCTCCTAGGTCCTCAATATTTTTATCAGGTCATTCTTAATGTGGTTCAATGCGGGCAAGGTGGACGAGTGAGCTAAGTGTAGGAAGCTAACGTGTGCAGACAACTATAGGTCACAATTGCAAATTCCAGCAATTCCATCATTCTGAGGCTGATAATCTGATTACCAAAAAATTGGATAGTATAAGTAGTATCACCTCTTATTTTGAGTGCTTAGAAAAGGTAGAAATGTGGCTTGGTGTGCTTTTCTAAAAAATAAATGTATTCTTAGATAACTGGGATGGGGAGGAGGATAGCAGTGATGCAGACTTGAGACGCACAGCCTCAAATCTAGCCTGTGGCACAGAAATTGTAATGTGCCTTGGTTTCTTTACACTCAGACTGTGTTTGTGCGCAACCATGGAAACGAGAGAGTGGGGACCTGTGATAACGCCTTTGTAGGGTGTTATGAAAAATTTGCATCTCGCTACTGCAAGGATTTGGGAGCCATTCTGCTGCCGAGCAGCACAGAGCATTGGAAGCTCTGCTCTAGAGCGGAAGCCCCGCCCTCCATGAGTGCAAGCTCCTAGAATCCCTAGCCATACTGCTAGAATCTGGAATAACCATGTATGGGCAAAAGGAAAGCTAGCAACCCTCCCTTACTGGAGGCTGCTGGGAGGCTATGAAAGCTTCAGACAAACATGATGGCTCGTCTATATGGATCATATTTACAAGCCCCTATCGACACAGGAACGTCACTTTTAACGGCGTTAAGTCACTTAATATAGCCTAACGCCGCCTTGTAAATAAGGCACCCTTTCACACTATACTTAGCTTGAAAGGGGTGGGCAATGGGTGTTGCGGTGGGAGTTTTGGCGCAACACCCATTGATTTTGACACTGTCCCATATTTACAAGGGTGGCGTAACTATGGGGCAGCACCAAAATTAAGATCAAGGAAAACCTGGTCTTAACATTTGCTGTTTCTATGTGTACTGCTTTCTGCAGCACACATAGAAATAGCAAAATGCCATGAATGATTTATGTGCAAGAAGGGGCACCTTTCTGCACTTAAACGATCAATAAAAAAATGACGATTTGCAACTTCTATGTGTGATGCACAATGCAGCACACATAGAAGTTCTAAATCACCATTTCATATTGTTTATCTGCAGGAAGGGATACCTTCCTGCACATAAACAATATTTCCCCCCAATGCAGGCACCCTTGCACTATGGTGCAAGGGTGTCTGCGTTGACGCTAGGCAGCTTAACATAGCGCCGGAGCTAGGGGAAATGCAGTGGTACACCGTATCTTTGTAAATAAGGCGCATCCCTGCACTTTCAGAATGGCGGAGCATGGCGTTAGCAAGTTTTGCTTAACGCCACGCTCTGTCATTCTGTTGTACATTTGCCCCTCCATCCCTGTTGTGCTCTTCTTAGTAGGCCATTGATTCATTGGTGATTGACTTTTCTGTCAGTGTTGAATTCTTTCTTTTTGTCAGGGTTGGAGAGATTTCTCCTGTAGGGGGTTGTGAGGACAAGAGAAAAAGAGGAAAGGACACACACATAAACACACATATATTTATGCAGCTATGTACTAAAAAAGCAATAAAGAAACATGCACTGATAAAGTGGAGTTTGTGCCTTTTTCATATTAAAGCGGGAAACCGACTGGAGAAAGGAGGGAGAAATATATATATATATCGACAAGCAATGTGGTTGAAAGCCAGCGCGCTCAGCAGCGGGTGTAGGCGTGAGCCCGAACCAGTGGGCTGGATGAATTTTTTTGACAAGGATACGCCGCACTCAGGAGTCTTTTACTTCAGCTATTTTATTCAGCAAACGGAGCTTGTCTATCACACCTTAATATATATATTTATATATATATATATATATATATATATATATATATATATATATATATATATATATATATATATATATATATATATATATATATATATATATGTATGTATGCATATATATATATGTATGTATATATATATATATATATATATATATATATATATAGAGAGAGAGAGAGAGAGAGAGAGAGAGAGAGAGAGAGAGAGAGGGAGAGAGACACTGAGACTTCAAAGAGAGCAAGAGAAAGGGGCAGCAAGATATGGCGAGCAAGAAGGAAAATATGGCAGTGAGATAGGAAGACTGAGGGAATGTGATCAAAAGCGAGGGGGCAGAGAGCGAGAGGAAGGACAGAGAGAATTGAAATGAAAATAGGATTTCTATAGCGCTCTAATACCCAAGGGTGTCTAGGCGCTGATGCTCCATGAGGAAGAAAAACAGGGAAGCAAACCCCCGACAGCAGCGAGGCTGACGAGTAATGGAGGAACGTGTTTGGCCTAATTATTAACAAGCCAGGTGTTTAGCGCTTTATGAAAGGTGAGCAGATTGTTTGAGGTTTTGAGGGTAAGTGGCATAGTGTTCCAGAGTTTAGCATTCGTGACTGCAAAACTCTTTTCTCCCCAGGTAGCCCTCCTAAACTTGGGGACTACCGGATTGGCCTGGGAGGCCGATCTTAGATTTCTGGCCGGGATATAGCGATGGAAGAGTTGCCTAATGGAGACTGGTCCCTTGGAGTGGAGGCCTTTGAAGGCTAAGCACAAGGATTTGAACACAATCCTTTTCTTAACTGGGAGGCAGTGAAGTGATGGAAGAGACTTGGATACCGACTGATATTTTGGGATCCCTAATAGCAGCCTGGCTGTCGCATTCTGGACCAGTTGTAGTTTGTCTAAGGCTTTCTTGTGGGCCGTCAGGTAGAGCCTGTTGCAATTGTCTATTTTAGCAAAAGACCAGAGTGGTCCGCAGGTTCAAAGGGATGCGCATAGGCTGTGAGACAGACATAAAGACAAAGGCTGTGAGAGGCAGAGAGATCAAGAGAGGCAGAGAAAGGGGGATAGTGAGAGAGTGAGGTAGAGGGAGGCTGCAAGACAAAGGCAGAGAGACAGGGAGAGATAGAGAGCAGCAGGAAGAGAAAGGGATAGGTGTTTGTTCTCCCTGGCCAGACCCAAGAAGGATTACTAACTGCAAAGTCCCAGCCCGAAGTGAGACATAGGCAACTGCGGCCGCTGCAGGTAAGAGCAGTGCGGCCAAGTGAGGGGGGATTTCGAGAGACGACCACAAGGGAAAATTAAATAATAATTCATTTTCCCTCGTGGTCGTCTCTCGAAATCCCCCCTCACTTGGTCCCACCGCTCTTACTTGCAGCGGCTGCGGCGGGAGACAGGGGAGATAGAAAAGAACCCTTCAGGGGTGTTTGTGTGTTTCATATCTAACCAGAAATCAGAAAAATGACATGAAGATGAAGCAGAATTCAGTGAGGAGTGGGGAACCCAATGCCCAGGAGAATATGGCTGATCATGCAGCGTGTAAGGGATTTTGTGTTGCCAACTAGAGGGCACCTACTTTTATCCAGGGCGGACTGGGAACCAAAAGCAGCCCTGGCAAAGTGCTCGGCCGGCCCCCCGCCACCCCCCCCCCCTGGGGTGGTTGTGGGTGCCGCCGAGCTCTTTGCCGGGCCGGTTTTTGGCCTATTTTGTTACAGGGCCGATTTTGCAGCTATGCTGCATAAACGGCCTTGTAACAAAAACGGCTCCCGGGTGCCCCAAACTGGCACCCCACCCATGCGGCGCACCGGGGGATTGCCCGGTGCCCGCTATGGCCAGTCCGGCCCTGCTATTATCTGTGTCACTCTACGTCCTGTATCACTGCAAGCACAGACAAAACTGATGGGAGCACCTCACTCTTAATTACTCACGCAGGCACCTTTGCTGGGGACTACAAATTTACACTGAGTACTCACAGGAGATTCGACGCATAAGCTAACACCAGATCAATAAGGCACTCAGACTGGGACCGAAACCAAAGACATTAACAATGATGTAACTAACCACACACTTGTGTGATTCGCGAATATTAGGACCAACCATTTTCCTTTGGTATGCCGCAAGGATCTAGCCTAGCCTCCCTGTTATTCCATTTGTATGTAGATGCTCTGAGCAAGATATTTTTTCCAGTGCAGGTTCTAAGTGCTCCAGCATGTGAATGATACTCAACTGTGCCTAATGACTGAAAGCACATATGGCACTGTCACTCTAGCTCAATGCCTAGGTATGATATTCCCTTGAGTGTTCCAGATGAAACTTAAAGTTAGCCCTCAAAATATTCCTGTGTCTCAGATAACATAATTCGAGGCAACATGCTGTCCTCCTACACCTTTACTTCAATAACTGCATGTTTGTTGTGCATTATATACAAATTACATTTCCCTGAATGAATTGCCCCCTCTAACGCCCCTCAACTGTCCCCAACAAATAAGGTACAGCATTAAAATCCACAGCCACAAAAATTAGCAAGTGCTGTCTTCAGGCCCTTCCAAAGGGGGGGGGGATTATCCACCAAGCCATGAACTCTTTTGAGGGGCCCACACTTGTGCTGCAATATTTATTATAGATTTTAATGTAAAGCTAGCACATTTATTAATGATGAAGCGGCTAATGCCACTAAATTGTGCCAGATGTTGGATTTGTTGCGTTCTTTTCCCTGCAGGAGATCTTTAAAAACTTTGAAACAGGTCCTCATCCTATGAATGGCCCCACTTTAGTGTGTTAATCCCATTCCTGTAAAAATGTCTGACAAGTGTAGTTCTATTTCATTAAGTTTTTCAGCAACCACAATGCCTCAGCTTAGGCAAACAAACGGCGAAGGAACGAGACATGTCCTCTTTATACCCGCGTCGCCTTTTACGGATAACCCCCCACCCCCAGCGTAAATCCTGTGATCTAAAAATTCAAGATGGCTTGCAAAATGTAGAGGCTAATGTAATGGCGAAGGTCTTTGCCCCCAGAGACTCTTACACTTGCAGGCAGCCATTTCACCTTACTGTGCAAGTCACGTGTACATCTCATAAATAGCCAGGAACCGAGACTTATTATTCAACATCATACTTTGATCCAGAGCAAAGGAAAGGAAGAAAAGGGAGAAAAATGAGGAAGAGAGATACGAAAACAGTGACAAAGGGAGAATCAATTATGAGAAACAGCTTTCAAGAGTGAGATAAAGAAGCAGGAAGTGTATTTGTTGGATAAGGTTGGTGGAGATATTTTGTGGTGGTGATGGGGTCTCCTAGAGACAAAGCAAATACATGTCTGGGCTGTGGAAAAGTATGCGGTGCGCCATGCAGGAGTATGTAGGGGCTACGAAAGGGTGATGATGAGAGAATCTGGCCTTGCCCATATAGGGATCTGTATGGGGCTAAGCGAGGGCCTGTTGGGCCTATATGAGAGTCTGTGTTGATAATTTATTGGGTTTCGGAACGATTGAATAGTTGATTGTGAACCATGAGAATGCATTTTTGGCTTTTGTACGAGCATTAGGGCCATGCATGTACACCTTGGGGTGATGGAACTACCTTTGGGTCTATATGAAGGTATTTCAAGGGCAATTTGATATGATGCTGGGAGCTCTGAGAATGCAGGTTTGGTCTTTGTTAAGGTCTGTTGTGTGCTGCGTACCTGAATGTTGGCGCTTTTGGGGTGGTGGAAGGGTACCTTAGGGGCTATGCAGGGGGAGGTGGGAACAGAGATGGTATGCTGTGGGCTAACTGAATAATAGAAACTTTGTGCAAGCATGTTAGTGAAACACTCACTTGATATTCATGGACTAAAGAGTAAACATTTCTAATTATCAACTGCCCAAAAAGATAGCAACATATACTATATGTATTAATGAAACTCATTCCTATTTCATTCATGATATACCTCTGAAAATAACAATAGTACATGTAACAACCAATTGCTAACAGAGTACTAATACCCAGAAACTCAAAGGAATACCACAACAATGTAAAGGTCAGTTGGCACATTATAACCAGGGCCACAGGAATTATGCGGCAGGAGAGGGCTCAATTATGCGGCAGGGTTGCGTAAATTATGTGGCAAGAAAAGGCATATTATGCGGTATAATGTGCCACATTTTGTAATAGTGTTCCGTCATTATTTCATTGGTTTTAAATTTGGTAACGCCTTCTGGGCCTTGGTTGCATTACATTAGTACCAATTTAACACTCAAATATAGCAATAAGCATGCAGAAAGGTAACCAGTCCAGCTTTGCAAAGGTCCTTCCACTGTGCAGCAACACAAGTTGTCGCATTCCTGGTAACTTGTGAACCGTTTCAGCTAGAAACAACCTATTTTTTTGTTAAAATCTGCAGATTAGGCCACAGATGATGGATTATGTGTCAAAATCGGCAAATCTACAATTATGCACATAATAGCATAATTCCAGTGGCCTTGGATATAACCATAGCATCGCATAACACCACACAACTCAAGTACATTCACACAACCTTGGCTACTTCCCTCATACAGCACCAACCACCAAGTGACCGACCTGTCAGTCAAAATGATTTACAGCGCAGTCGATCAATGAAAACGTTCAATACCAGAGAAACATTTCTGAATGTCTGCCACTTTCTACTGTCACTGACTACAGCCCACAGTGGAAACAAAAACATTTCAAACGTTCAACACAAAAACGCTCCATTGGGTATACGTAAAATGGAAATAAACACGGATTAGTTTGTTACTAAACAACTCCTAAAACTCAACGATATCTGAGAACTGAAATGTACATTTCTAACGAAGGATTGTGTGAAGAAAAAGACATTTTCTAATCCAAGTCTTATCTTTTTTTTTTTTTTTTAGTTCTGCACAACTCAGCTTTAACTGTTTCCTTGATGTTATACCATTAATGGGAAAATACTCTGAGAGAAGGGCAGCTCGTTAGACCCCCTCTGCCAAAGGTTGTTTTCTGAAAGGGAGCGCTGCCCTTAGGAAGAGGGACGGAATTTAATTTCACAGCTCAGGTTTTTATCCTTTTACTCCCCCGAGAGGTACCACATCGAGCAGCAGCTCCCATGTTTTGTCATTTCATCTTGTGGAAAGACTACCTCTTAACATAACAGTATGTATAGACATACGTCAGGTGTAATACGCCACTTGTATTCCTTGCTGACGGAGCGGTGGATAAACAGGCCCCCCTGAGGGCCAGCTCTTGGTAGCCGCTGCCCAGGTTAGATGTGCATTACATTTCTATTGGAATTCTTTAACGCATATTAGCAAGCCCATTATTGCCGTTTTTGCGGCAGTTTCCTGCAGCTAAAACTGCGATAATTTTAACGAGGCTCTTGCTAATATGCCCCATTATTTTTTTAAGCGTGGGGAGAGTAAGTGATTGATTTGCCCAGAATCACAGGATGCTTGAGCCTCCCGCCAGACTCGAACCCGGTTCCCTAGCCTTCAAAGTTGGCCGCTCAAGCCCTTAGTTGATAATCTTAAACTCTGCATTTTGTGGAGTGATACAACCAGATACAAATCTATCACCAGACTTTCCTCCGCTACAGGGTTGCGAGGTTCTAGCTCGATTCTCATCAAGATATATCACAACCTTCACAAATCAGAGGGGTGATTTACTAAGGTTTTGCGTCGTGTTTGCATCGCAAAAGTGACGCAAACCAGCGCACAATCTTTTTTTCCTGATTAACATTCCAGAGCTAAATTTGTTTACCGCTGAAAATAACGTAAAAGTAATGCGAAGCAGTTCACTGCGCTGCTTCGCATTCCTTTGCTCTGTGGGGGCGTGCCAAGGGTGGTGCATGGGCGTTCTCATGCAACTATCCAAGGTTTCTCACGCTAAACCAAATTTACTAAAAACAGTAGATTGAGTTTAGCATGAGAAAAATACGCCCTTTTCAACTAGGCGCAAGGACTTTGCATGTGTGCTGCACTGTGCAGCACGTATGCACAGTGGAAAAAGCTTTGCATTGTTCCTAGCATACTATTTTGTACAGGAATGGTACTCTTCCTGTACAAAACCTATGCTACACTCATGCACACAATAGCGCTGCGGCGATAAGGTGTGTGCATGGTGAACTGCAGCTGAAATCAGCACCTGTGCAAGAGAAAGGGGAGGAGAGAGCCATATCTTAAAAAATATATCGCAGCGCAGCCTCGTGGGGGGCTGAGCTGCGTTCCGCGACTCTTTTGTAAATCTACCCCCGTGACTTCAATAAAAGGCCGTAAGTCCCTAATTCCGCGCTTCCTACAGGGCATGCAATCAGACATATAAAAAAGTTCCCAGTTATTCAGCTTCACAATTTTATGCCATACACTTGCATCTTCAGCTCTGCTCAGCCATCAGCCGAGAGCCATTGTGGTTTTCCTCACGTTGTCCACCCCCAGTGCGCTCTGGGACGCTTCTCTCCAGACAGTGGCTCCAGGCTGTTCTGCCCGGCAGACTATGAGGGCCAGGACTCTCCTACCGAATACAGATGAGACAGCCATCTCCGCGCGCGACCCATGGGCACCGATCGCAGGAGCGCCGGCCTGCCACAAACGGACCGTGTTTGGGATTTGAAAGCAGATAAGCGACTGCTCTGGGATTATATTGCATTGTAATTGCATTTATATAATGCTTGATACCCCTAACGAAGCGATGAAGCGCTTTTTCGGCTAGTAATAGTCTACCCCGGAACCCAAAAAGGATTCGTTTTGAATTAGTATCGGGAAATATGAAATTAATTTGAGCGGTGGACATGTTAGTCTGTTATTTGGATTGAAAAGGATAGTGGAAGGATAGAGGAGGGAAGGGTTTGCATTTATATAGCCCTTAGTACCCCTGTCGAGGCCTTGAAGTGCTTTTTCGGCGAGTAGCAGGCTACTCTGTAACCCTAAAAGGATTAGTGGGGACATTTGTATAGGGGAAAGTGAAAGTAATTTGAGAGGTTTTTGGGTGGCAAGGGATTTTTTTGTGTTTAGGGTGGGCATGGATTTTGGGGGTGGTAAGGGAATTTTTGAGGGTTTAGGGTTGGTATGGGTTTTTGAGTGGCATGAGAATTTTAGGGTTTAGGGTGGATATAGGATTGTGGACGGTAGGAGAATTTTTAGGGTTTATGTTGGGCATGGGGTTTTAGATAGCAAGGGGATTTTAGGGTTGAGGGTGGGTATGGGTTTTTGGTTGGCAAGGACATTTTTAGGGTTTTGGGTGGGTATGGGTTTTTGGGTGTCAAGGGAATTTTTAGGGTGGGTATGGATGTTTGGGTGGGAAGAGAACCTTTAGCGTTTTGGGTGTGTATGGGTTTTTGAGAGGCAAGGGAATTTAAAGGTTTAGGGTGGGCATAGGTTTTTGGGTGGTAAAAGAATTTTAGGGTTTAGATTGGGTGTAGATTTTTGGATGGCAGTGGAATTTTTAGGGTTTAAGTTCGGTATAGGTTTTTGGGTGGCAAGGGAATTTTTAGGGTGTAGGGTGGGAATGGATTTTGGGGCGGTAAGGGAATTTCTAGGGTTTTGGATGACTGTGGATTTTTGGTTGGTAAGGGACTTTTTAGGGTTCAGGGTGGGTATGGGTTTTTGAGTAGCAAGGGAATTTTTAGGGTTTAGGGTGGGTATGGATGTTTGGGTGGCAAGACAATCTTTAGGGTTTAGGGTGTGTATGGGTTTTTGAGAGGAAGGGATTTTTAAGGTTTATGGTGGGTATAGGGTTTTGAGTGGTAAAGGAATTTTAAGGTTTAGATGAGGTATAGGTTTTTGGGTGGCAAAGTAATTTTTTTGGTTAAGGGTGAGTATGTATTTTTCGGTGGTAAGGGAATTTTTGGGGTTTAGGGTGGGTATGGCTTTCTGGGTGGCAAGGGAATTTTCAGGGTTTAGGGCAGAGGTCTTCAAACTTTTTGATGCCGAGACCCCCTTGTAAAACATTTTTAGGCATAAGGACACCCTTCTGACAAAAGTTTCTAAAAACTGGTACTCCTCATCATCAACAACTATCGACAACCATAAATGAACATGTTAGACCTCATCACATCCATCCATCCATCATTCATCCACCAACACTTTCACACATTCATCCATCCATCCTTCATCCATCCACCCTTTCATCCTTCCATCTATACATCCATCCACCCTTTCATCCTTCCATCCATACATCCATCCTTTACCCATCCACCCTTCCATCCATCCATCCACCCATCATTCATCCACCCACCTTTTCACACATCCATCCATCATTCATCCATGCAACCTTTTATCCATCCATACATCCATCCTTCATCCATCCACCCTTTCATCCTTCCTGTCAGGTTTCACCGCCTTGCGCCTGCCTTGCCCGTTTTCGAACTACATGTCCCATGATCCTCCGGGGTTTTTCCAGGAAGTATTTCTGTGCTGGAAAGACGCTTCCGGGTGCTTGTTATTCTGAGCTCAGATCCCGGCGTGAGAGCGGCTGCTCTGCGCGCCAGTTCCTGTTTGCTGTTTTCCTCTCTCGTTTGAGTGGTGAGTCGGGTGTCTGCCAGGAGAGATCGAGAGATCATGTGGGGCATCGCTCAAGGTAAAGCCTCGTCTGTTTCTGTGTCCCCGTTGTACTGCGTTAACTATTGATACACGGAGGAGACGTGTATGAGCAGTATCTGTTTGCAACCTTGTTCGCTATTGTGGTGGGAGCCTACCAGGGGGTCCTGGTGCTTCTCACGTTGTTACATTGCTCATTCCATACCGTTCTGAGTTTAAGAACGGAGCTGATAGCACTTTGGAGGCGCTGTAAAGCGGAACACGGTGGCGGTCGAAACCACGTGTTACCGCTATCATTTATATACGAACTGTGTTATGAACTAGGAGTGGAGCGCGGTAGTGAGGATAACTACGCGTTACCGCTTGTATTTACTTACATCTCTGGTATTAGAACACTGTGGTGGTCGCAACTACGTGTTCCTAGATACAGTGTTTGTTTGCTTCTTTAGTTTCTTTTCTCAAGACTGTAAAGGAGCGGAGTGTTGTGGTTCTTGCCTCCCACACACTTCCGTATCCTGTTACAGTGGATTGTACCATTATTTATGCAACACCTCATGGCTCTGAATGTACAAGGCGTCCTTTAACCTGTCTGGGGGTATGTAGTGTTTGTTGGTTGTTGCCATCCCATTCTCATGAGGAAGGTTTACAGAGCGCATACTTCATTCACTTGTTTGCTTACTGTTTCCCATAGGATTTCCCCCTGATTGTGTTGGAGGTCTTATTTTGAGTTCATGAATCAGGTCCCAGGTTTTCCTTTCATTCAAATGCAGGTATATACATATGTGCTTTACAGAGAGACTTTATGAGTGTAGCACTGTGGAAAGTACTGCCATTACTGAATACGTCTTGTTTCTTGTTACAGGTATCCTTTCCCTGCAGACCCTTTCCTTTTCCCTTCCCTTGCTTTGTTATTTTAGTTTGTTATTTTTCTCCCTCGCCTAATGGCTCGAACACCCTGTGTTTGTACTTCAGGGTGTTGGTGACATTTGGAGGTGGAACCATTAGTGCAACAACTGGATCCCGTGGAGATAAACCTGACACTTCCATCCATACATCCATCCACCCTTTCATCCATCCATACATCCATCCTTCATCCACCCACCCTTTCATTAATCCATCCACCTATCATTCATCCCCCCACCTTTTCACACATCCATCCATGCATCATTCATCCATGCAACCTTTATCCATCCATAAATCCATCCTTCATCCGTCCACCCTTTCATCCTTCCATTCATACATGCATCCTTCATCCATCCACCCTTTCATCCTTCCATCCAAACATCCATCCTTCATCCATCCACCCTTTCATCCATCCATTCACCCATCATTCATCCACCCACCTTTTCACACATCCATCCATCCATCATTCATCCATGCAACCTTTTATCCATCCATACATCCATCCTTCATCCATCTAACCTTTCATCCTTCCATCCAGACATACATCCTTCATCCATCCACCCTTTCATCCTTACATCCATCCTTCATCCATCCACCCTTTCATCCATACATCCATCATTCATCCACCCACCCTTTCATCCATCCATCCATCCACCCATCATTCATCCCCGCACCTTTTCACACATCCATCCGTGCATCATTCATCCATGCAACCTTTTATCCATCCATACATCCATCCGTAATCCTTCCTTCCATCCATCATCCTTCCACCCTTTCATCCTTCCATCCATACATCCATCCGTAATCCATCCACCCTTTCAGCCTTCCATCCATACATCCATCCGTAATCCTTCCTTCCATCCATCACCCTTCCACCCTTTCATCCTTCCATCCATACATCCATCCGTAATCCATCCACCCTTTCAGCCTTCCATCCATACATCCATCCTTCATCCATCCACCCTTTCATCCATCCATTCACCCATCATTCACCCACCCACCTTTTCACACATCCATCCATCCATCATTCATCCATGCAACCTTTTATCCATCCATACATCCATCCTTCATCCATCTACCCTTTCATCCTTCCATCCATCCATGCTTTATCCATCCACCCTTTCATCCATCCATCCACTCATCATTCATCCACCCACCTTTTCACACATCCATCCACCCTTCATCCATCCACCCTTTCATCCTTACATCCATCCATCCTTCATCCATCCACCCTTTCATCCTTACATCCATACATCCACCCTTACAACCTTCCATCCATACATTCATCCTTCATCATCCACCCTTTCATCCATCCATCCACCCACCTTTTCTGTGGTTCTCTCATGGGGGTGAGGGGGGTCAGTATCTCTCTGCCTCTTCATTCTTCTTCCTCTCTCATGGGAGGGCATCCCTGTGCCTACCTGCTGGGGGGGGGGGGAGGGTAGATAGGCTGTAACAACATCTCACCCTGAAGAACAGACTCTCAGGCACATTTCTCCCGCACAGGCGCCTGGTATGAGGGCTCGTGGGACTTGAACCAATGGGGTGGGAGGACCTTTCATCGTGCTTTACTGGCGGGACCCACAGGCGCGCAATGTCCATTGAACTCAAAGGGCTACAGCTTCCTCCCCCAGCCCGCCCCCCGCCCCTCGGCTGAGACAGCTTCAGGGACACACACACACACAGCCACACACACAGCCGCACCCGCACTGACTACTTCACAGGTCTTTAAAAGACCTTTTACTTATTAATGAGGCTTTAATGTTTTTCACCCCTCGGTGTGAATTAGGCCTCCACCGTGAGCACCCTCAATCAGCCTGACGCCACTAAGGCAACCCATGCGTTTCAAGGAACTGCAGGCTCTGACAGAATCTGTGACCCCCTTCCCAGGACTCCATGACCCCCCCTGGGGGTCACGCCCTACAGATTGAAGACCTCTGGTTTAGGGTGAGCATTGATTTGGGGTGGTTAGGGAATTTTTAGGGGTTAGGAGGAGTATGGATTTTTGGTGGTAAGGGCATTTTTAGGTTTTAGGGTGGGTATGGGTTTTTGAGTAGATGGGGAATTTTTAGGGTTTAGGGTGGGTATGGAATTTTGGGAAGTTAGGGAATTTTTAGGGTTTAGGGTGGGTATGGGTTTTTGGGTGGTAAGGGAGTTTTTAGGGTTTGTGGTGCTTTGGGGTTTTGGGTGGCAAAGGCATTTTAGGGTTTCAGGTGGGTATGGTTTTTTGGGTGGCAAGGGAATTTTGAGGTTTAATGTGGGTATAGGTTTTTGCGTGGTAGGGGAATTTTAAGAGGTTAGGTTGGGTATATGTTTTAGGTGGCAAGGGAATGTTTAGGGTGGATATGGGCTTTTGCGTGGCAAGGGAATTCTTAGCATTTATGTTGGGTATGGGGTTTAGAGTGGCAAGGGCATTTTTAGGATTCAGGGTGTGTATGGATGTTAGGGTGGTAAGGGAATTTTTATGGTTTAGGGTAACTATTAACCCTGGGCGAAGAACTACGCTCCGTTCGCGGAGCTTGCGGAGTTTTGGCAACTCCGCGTTCTACGGAGAACGCGAAGCTGTCGATTACTCCGCGATCCGGTGCGTAGCGTAGTTCTCGCGCGCTGAATAACATTATCGCGTGCGCCGGGGTAAGTTTGCGCGATATTTGACGCGATCACGCACTTTGGCAGTGCGAACGAGAAGATGAGTTCCCGAACATGTCTAACACACAGCTATCTCGAGCATGCAGGCAGCGCCCCGAACACGCGCACCGCACTCCCGAAGACGAAAAACGGCGCGCGAACGGGTCTAGCAAGCTACTACGCATGTCCGCGGAGCTACGCGAAGGTCGCGGAGTGCAACTGCGTCTTCGCGTAGCTCCGCGGAGTGCGGCTCCGCGAACTACGCCCAGGGTTAGTATCTATGGATTGACTGGTAAGGGAATTTTTAGGGTTTAGGGTGGGTATGGGTTTTTGAGTGGCAATGGACTTTTTAGGGTTCAGGGTGCGTATGGATGTTTGGGTGGGAAGAAAATTGTTAGGGTTTAGGGTCTATGGGTTTTTGAGAGGCAAGGGAATTTTAAGGTTTACGGTCAGTATAGGTTTTGGTAAAGGAATTTTTGGGTTTAGATTGGGCATAGGTTTTTGGGTGGTACGGGACTTTTTAGGATTTATGTTGTGTATGGTACCCATTATGACACACACACACACACACACACACACACACACACATATATATGTGTGTGTGTGTGTGTGTATATTTATATATATGCAAATCACAATTGTACCTCCGTCCGCTTTCCAGCGTCGTACATGCTGCTTCGTCGAACAAAGGAACCACGAACCACAATCTTCAGGCAAATGATTTATTTACTGCTGTTTTATATATGTGTGTGTGTGTGTGTAAAAGACTTACATTTTCGTGGGGAAGGCATCCGTGGTAAAGGCATATCCATTGCAAAAAAAATTGACTTTCGTTGTAATGCCATTTTTGTTGTAAAAACAGCGCTGTAAGCTGTTCGTTATAAAAAGGTTTTTGTTCTTTCGCCATGCATCTGCTTTTATGGGATCACTAACACATGATAGTCAATAACACATGATCGGGGATAAACTCGATGAATGTATAAATAAAATACCTTACTGGTAGAAAGTTTTTGTCTAATTCAGGGCCGTTCCCATATTTTGTATTCATATAAAGATAGCTACTGCACTTTGCATCAATTTCACGGAGGTTCTTAAACTCTAGAAATTTGTTGGCCAACCTGGGTGCTGCTGTGTGTTTGGGGAGACATTCACTGACATAGCAGAGGGGTATTTTAAGCTTAGAACTCGGTACTAGGTCAGAAAGCATGGACTGTTTGACAGCACTGTGATCATGTGTGACACCTTTCGCCAGTCTAGACTTTTTAGCCAACAGCTCATTGCACTCTGCGGCGACACAACATTCTGTCCTTGATAGACAGCAGAAAGAGGACCAAATAAGTAATCCAGCAGCACTCTTCTCTTGGAGAAGTAGGTTGGGTGTGAAATCCTTTAACTATTAAAACCACTTAAGCTGAAAGTGTACTTGGGTGGAATGACTGCAGG
This sequence comes from Lissotriton helveticus, assembly GCF_964261635.1. NCBI lineage: Eukaryota > Metazoa > Chordata > Amphibia > Caudata > Salamandridae > Lissotriton > Lissotriton helveticus. The sequence goes on from NC_136070.1 coordinate 649,636,263, forward strand.
TGTTTGTTTGTTTGTTTAATGAATAAGGGATAATGACCACCATTACTTTCACAGCTCGGTAATGCATAAAGTTGCATTATCAACATTACCATGATGGTATGATTGAGCCATAAAGACTTGCCTTACCGTAGACTGCTAAAAAATCCTTGCGAGTCAATATATGTGTTGCCTCTGTTTTATAAATGGTCACATCTGCCTACTCTCTCCCTGTTTTAAAGGTTACAAAATCAGAGACAAACACAAATGATATAAACAAGGAAACTAAAGATATAAAACAGATAAAACTAAATGACACTGGAACAATAACGACTCCTCAACGCCATTGATGTAATGGTATATGATGATAAGTTCATGTGAGATAATACTGGCAGTTTGTCTTCTTTTTGTCCGTTGAGTGTCTACGACAAACCACATATAGACCATAAAAGCCACTTCAAGTCTATGTATACACCAATGTATCTACATGACTATTAAAAACCGTATGCCGTTTTAGAGAGTGTGACCATAGTGAAGTGTCCCCTCTTTACGACTAAGAAGATATTTAAAACCAATGTTAGGGTAAGTTAACATGATTGGAAAGGGTTTACACATGTTCCATTACATTTACTCTGTCTGTTACAGTTTGCTTTCCATACAGAACATAACGTGTATTTGTAAAGCGCACGTTCACCCATAGGCATCTTGGCTCTGAATAACAGATGTTTATTGTTACTCACGGTACTCATTTTATCGACCTCATATGGATGAAAGGCTGAGTGGACCTGCTGGGGTTTGAACCTGTAATCATGAGGTCAAACACAGGTACCTGCAGTGGACACATATATCCAGTGAGCCGTCAGACCCAGACCTCATACCACACTCTAGAATTTCACTGTGTACGTTGGCTGTGAACATTTAGTGGAGTCGAATGATTTGAAAATGTTAATAGTTTAACAACCCTTTTGCATTTATATCGTAGGTTTAGGTATATACCCCAAAATCAGGTAGAAAAGCCTTATGTCGCTGCACTATATGTATGCATGACTTTGAAAGACTTGTAGAAATGGATTTGCACAGCCCTGACAAAGGCCACTGGTTCAAAGGAGCACCTAGAATGGCTGAAACATGTAGGTAAAATCATAGTTATTATACAATACATTGGTTTTAATAGGCATCCTATAATCATTTTTAATCATACCTGGGGTACCCACTAAATAAGAGATTACTTTCAGGTTTACGTTGGGGTATTATTGACATATCTTGATCCCTGCAATTATTCCACCAAACTATATTTTGAACACCCACAAAAAGGTGAGTCCATCTAAGTGGCTTTTATCTACCTGGATGGGAAGAGGACACCAATAATGAAGCATTCCACATACATTTGTGAAAGAGGTGTCTTTTTTCCTATACTGTTAAATATTTCTGATGTTTTAGAGGACTAACAACCAATATCTTTTGCACTCTGTGAGATAATGAAACAAAACATAAGATTGAGATAAAGGGGAAAGGAGTGTATGGTGGTGGATGAAAGAGGCACGAAGTGGAGTCAAGACTAGGTTGTTTTTGTATTCATCATCCCCTGCAGCGGGCTTGCGAGAAAACTTTGGACCCCTGCACTTATTCTTTTAAGTAGCACGGCAAATGACATTGCCACTTCCACTTGCCACTGGTGTGGAAATATTTTTGCTTAGGGACATCAGAATTGGGTGCGTTTATCAGTCCTCTTTTTTTGACCACTTGCTCCCAAACCAGAATTTCCTAGTTAATCAGAAATTCTACCTGAGCCAGAATGTATCTGCAGCAGAACACAGCTTACACACCATAAAACTACCTCCCCATCTCCCTATGCACAGATAAAGATGCGTCTGCTTGTTCTTCTCTGTCAACTAACCCACTGTAATATTTTAGAGGTTGTTAAAGGAGAATGGCTCAAAAAAGATAAATTTGATACAGTCTCGTATTCTTTTCAATATAAACGCTTGGCATTTACAATGGCCAATCGTATACGCTGGGAAGCCTTCAATATATCGTCATTTTGTTTTGCATTTGATCATTTCATTGCATGCAATGTACATATGACTATCAGAAGGGGATTAAGCATGGAATTTTTTTTAGAGTGTTGTAAAGATACATTAACGAGAAGACTTGCCTGGGAAGATCTCGAAAGAGCTAGTATTCCTAAGGACTCCAAGAGCTTTTGGGAAGTCATATATCGCTCCCTTTTTTCAAATGATGTAAGGCGTATGGATTCGATAATACCGGGGGAAGTTTGGGAATCCTATTTCTTAAACATATTCAACCCAATTGGTGTCTCACTACAAGAGCAGAGAGATGAAACAGTAATTAACTTAACTTACAAACTGCACACCAACTTTAAGTGAGGTTGAGAATGCTTTGGCAAATGGTATTTTCACGAAAGCCCCAGGCCCTAATGGGGTGCCCTTGGACTTGTTTAAAAGCAATTCTCAAGTATGGGTACCCTTGATGGTTAATGTTTTTGAAGCAGTAATAGTTAATTGTATTCCATCATCATGGAAAAAGGCAGTAGTAGTACCCTTATACAAAAAAGGCAATAGGAATGACCCTGTATGCTACAGGTCTATTTCTTTAATCGACGCCACATGCAAAGTCCTAGGGAGGGTAATTCTTGTACGCCTGGAGTCATGGGCTAATGCCGCTAGACTCATATCTAATACACAATATGGCTTCAGGAGGGGGATGGGAACAAATGTACAGTGCTTCAACTTGTCCCTGATTATGGGTAAGTACATGAAGGCCGGGGGGGGGGGCTCAATTCACCTGGCCTTCATGGACTTATCCAGTGTTTTCAATACAGTAAATCGGGGAAAGTTGTGGACACTAATGGAAAAAATGGGCTTTGAGGAAGCTCTTATTACATTGCTGCACAGGTTGCATGCGTCCACCACTGTTGCCATCCACTATGGTCCTGAGGGAGAGAAGACTAGGCCCATTGTTTCTACAGAGAGGTACGCCAGGGCTGTATCCTGGCCCCTTTTTTATTCCTCTTTTATACAAATGGTTTGGGGTCATTCTTTTTAGAGCAGTATTTAGATTTTCCAAGCATAGGAGGAAAACCAGTTCCCTTGTTGTCATATGCTCATGACACGGTCTTGATAGCTTTAACGGCCAATAGCTTCCAAAAAGCCCTGAATTTTTTTTCTGACTTTATGATGACATTAGACCTAAAAGTAAATTTTAGTAAATCTTTTATCATGGTATGTGGTCCAAACCAAACAAAAACAAGAACATTTGTTGTGAAGAAAAAGATCATTGATAAGGTGCCCAATTTTACTTATTTAGGGAATGTTTTTAATAATAAACTGAATTGGGACCATCTGATTGTGGCCAGGGTCCAATACACTAGTAGAATAGTAGAGAACTGTGCCGCTTCGCTTGCAAGCTGGGACATAAGCCGGTAGCAGAAATGTTAACCCTATATAAATCAAAATGCCTGTCAGTAGCCACCTACGCGGTGGGAGTACGGGGACATTATAAAAGCAGCCAGATACAAACTTTGGAAAATACATTTTAAAAAAGATTTTTATTTATTATTATTTTTTTTTAATCCTCATTTGTGTGCATAGCTCCAATCTATCAAAAACAAGAAGTAAACCAACACAGAGCAATGAGCCAACTGATCGTATACTGTGCCAACTCAGCTTATAACTGGTAGGGGAAATTATCTAACGGAAGGAGAAGCCAGTTCCCTTTAGCACTGTATACATTGACCAACCTTGAACTCGCTTAGGATGGTACCTCAGTTGATAGTGCCTGAACCATCGAGACCCCATTGGAATCAAGACTGTTAGTCTTGATAGCCAGGATAGGCAATGCTCACATTAATCATAGGACCTGGGAAAAAAAAAAAAAAAAAAAAAAAAAAAACCCAGGTAAGATCTCTACAGAAGCATTGCCCAGAATGCTCTAGTATTCGGATTTCCTGCCCTGGCAAGGTCAAGTTTAGAAATTTGAAGGAGTGATGTTCGCCATTCATGCGCTGTAGGTGGTTGAGCATCTTTCCAGTGTCTGCATATCTCCCTGCGTGCCGCAAGGATGGAATAAAATATCAATCTTGTTGCAGCGTTGCGGGTTTTATTTCTCAAACCAAATATAACTAGAGCGAGGTCTATAGTGATATGTTCACCCACAGAATGTGACAGCTTATTTTTAATAGCTTCCCAGTATTCTAATAGACTTGGACAATCAAAAAACATATGTGTATCCGTGGCAGCGGCTAATCCACATCTAGGACATAAAACTGGACCAGTTAATGAAAATTTTGTTAATCTGTGAGGAGAATAGTATGCCCTATGCAATGTAAAAAGGTGGTTCCTACGGAGCCAAGATGGTTTAACTAGCTCCCAAAGCAATGAGCAGGAAGAAATCCAGAGCTCATCCACATCTAGGCCTGGCATTAGTTCTGCCCACAAATTTGTTGGTAATTGAAAGCTGACATCTATTTCATCAATTATTTTGTAATACCACCGCGAGATTTCTTTTTTTGCCACTGGGCTGTCTAATAAAGAGGTTACCAAGTCACTAAGGCCTCCTATAGGCTGCGTGTTACGTCGCATTGGCTGACCGTTGTATGACTGGGCCCAACTGGAAATCTGAATGTATTTAAATTTTGACAACTCAGGGCCGACTTTGGTAATAAGATAATCCCAAGGGAGTAAAGCCCCGTCCATAAACAGATCATCCCAACAATAGATACCAGCTTCTATCAGGGGGTTATTAAGGGCGTCTATTGTCCATAAGGGAGGGGCGGGTAAATTCCATATCGGAGCCCTCGCTGAGTAGTAGCCAATCTTTATCGCTTGCGTAACTTTGTACCAAGTAGATACACAACCCTTTAGAACTTTCAGTTTTATCTTTTTGAAAAATTTGGGGTCACTGAACTTAAACAAAAAACCGGCATGATTAATTCCTTCGCATTCCAATAAAATAGAAAAAAGAGGGCCCATCCCAGTAGACATTGGGGTTTTAAGCAACATACGCATGTGCGTTAACTGGAACGCCCATGCGTATATTTGAAGGTCTGGTCCAGCCAGACCTCCCTTCTCCCTCCGTCGTCTAATTTTTTTCCACGAGATTCTGGCACTTTTGTTGTTCCAAATAAAACTGGTAATAGCGCTCTGTAGTTTAGAAATTAATTTTGGATCAAAATAAAGTGGAATTGAGTTAAATAAGAAAGAAACTTTCGGTAAAATGCTCATCTTAACCAGATTAAGCTTACCCAGAACAGAGAGCGGGAGATGGGACCAATCTCTCATGAGTTTCCGGCACTCTGCAGCTACTTTATTAAAGTTAAGAGAAGCAATTACGTTGATATCCTTAACTATATTCACCCCCAAATACCGGATTTGGCTTTTGAATGTACCGTTATTATTAGTTCTATTACAATTCCAAGACATTGACTCAGTCTTGAGGGCGTTAATTTCATACCCGGACACTTTCCCAAATGTAAGGGCCTGTTCAATTATTTCTGGGTATGCCTCTTCATAGTCTGTGGAAAAAATCATAATATCGTCTGCATAAAGTGCCACCTTCTTATCCCAGCCACCATAAACAAAAGGTTTGATGAGTGTGTTATCCCTAAGAGTCTGAGCAAATGGCTCTATATATATGTCGAAAAGAAGGGGGGACAGGGGGCAACCCTGTCTAGTTCCTCTCATGATCTTAAAGGGCTCTGTCAAACCTCCATTAATTAGCAGTGAAGCAGAAGGATTACGATATAAAAGCTCTACTGTCCTCCGAAATCTATCCCCAATGCCGAACCTCTTCAAGGCCTCCGATAGGTACAGCCAATTCACCCTATCGAAGGCCTTGGTGGCGTCCAGAGTAAGAATAATCAGTGGAATTTCCTCCTTTATAGCAATGTCCATTGAGCCAATCAATTCGTATGTGAGCTCGCAAAGCTGTCTCCCTTTTATGAAACCCTTTTGGTTCGGAGCTATAATATCCGAAGCTACCACACCTAGCCGATTAGCCAGAATAGATGTAAAAAATTTATAATCGGCATTTAGTATAGAAATGGGCCTGTATGAGCTACAGTCAGAGACAGGTTTACCGGGTTTCAGAATTAGAGTTATAGTGGCATTATTCCATGACTCCGGTGGTGTTTCGCCCTCTTTAAGAATTTGGTTAAACAGAGTGGCCAACACTGGTGAAACCTCCGAGATAAGTTTTTTATAAATCTCGCTAGGCATCCCATCTGTGCCAACCGCCTTCCCACTCTTTAACTTCTTTATGGCCTCCTCCACCTCCACTATAGTAATTTCACTGTCCAAGTAGCGAGACTGTTCTGTTGTTAAGGACGGAAGAGATATGCCCTCCAGCCACTTAATTATGTCACAGTGATTGGGCCTGAGATCGTCTTGGTATATGGTTTCAAAGAAATTCCTGAAAACTGTTCTGATTTCCTCATCCCTAGAGAAGGTCCCTTCCGCTGATGTGACCGAGCAGATGTTATTGCGCGCCCGATCAGATTTTATTTTCCAGGCAAGTAGCTTACCTGCCCCCTCCCCATATTGGAAATGTGAGAGTTTACTTGCCTCCCATCTCTGCATAACCCGCCTCTCCAGAATTGCTGATAATGAAAGTTTCAACCTGTTTAATTCTGCTTGTTTAACAGCAAGGGTTATATTTTCTATGGGATCGATGTTATCTATGTCGTTTTGTACTATCAAAATATTTCTTTCGATGGAGGTGACTTCGTCTGTGTATTGTCTACTACGGTAGGCTACTTTATTTTTAATAAGACCTCTAAGAGTACACTTGAACGCGTCCCAAATTATCCCTATGGGGGCTGTATCCTTATTGGAATTAAAAAAGTGGCTTGTTTCAGATTGTAAAAATACAATATCCTCTGTTGAGGAGAGAAGGGATCTGTCGAAGGACCATATTCTAGTAGGAGGGTTCGTAGCGAGTTTTAGTACTAATTCAACTGCGGAGTGGTCGGAGAGATGTATTGGAGTGTATTGTGTTAAGATAATATTTTCAGCTAAAGCTCTACTTGTGAGAATGAAATCGATTCTAGACCTGTGTCTATATTTCCAATTTCTAAATGAAAATGCTTGCCTTTGACCCTCTTTAAACCGCCAAATATCTATATAGTCATATTGATGCATCAAGCCTAGCAGACAGTTTCTAGATTTGGAAGTGCTTTTCTGCCTACTGTTAGGGGATTTATCTAAGAGTGGATTCAAGGTTATGTTAAAATCCCCCGCAATAATCACTGGATCTGGGAAACTAAGCAAGTGACTAAATAGAGTTTCCAGTGTTGAAGGGTCATCAATGTTAGGGCCATAATATCCCACAAGTGTTAACTTGGTGTCTCCTAATTCTATTGCAGCGATAGCCCATCTCCCTCCGGTATCTACTTTCTGCTGTTTAATTTTAAATATGACAGATTTTTTGAAAAAGATCGAGACCCCCCGTGTGTTAGAACCTTGTGTTGTTGAGATGGATGACTCTATCCATCTATTCCTACGGACCAAGTCGCGTATCTCACTCTCGATTAAGTGAGTCTCCTGGAGGATAATGATTCCCGCATCAGTATCTCGAAGATATTGCATAATTTTATTGGCTCGTGGTTTGGTGCGGAGACCATTAACGTTCCAGGACAACATTTTTAAATTACTCATTAGATTGTACAATTAAGGTGTTTGTCAGGGCTGGCTGTGATAAGAAGAAAATAAACAATTCAAACAAATTATTACAATATATCTTAAGATGAGAAGAGACCATTGTGTTGAAGAAACTATATACATAAAAGGATTGGAGCTCTTTACTAAAGATGTGATTTTGCTCCCCTACCCCCCCATGCCCACCCTGGGAAAACCCCGTACTCACCAACCGGAAAAACTTCCGGAAGTAAGTGCCCCTAGCTCTTCCCCGTCTCGTCACCTCGTGCCTTTAATATCTACAAAGTGTCTCGCCGTTACATGGCTATATTAATTGAGTGTTTGTGTTTTATTTAGTTTGTGATTTTTTTTTTCCCCTCTTTTCTCCTTTATCTTTCCCTTTATCCCTTCTTTCCCACTTCTTTCCCACTTTTTTTTTCCTTTTTACCCTTTTATTCACTTTAAGTTTTTTTTTTTTCTCTCTTCGAGGTTGTATTTTGTAACCATATTAACCATATTAATATTAATATTAATATTCACTGACACCTCCACCTCCACAAAACATCCACAGAGCTACATGGCGTTCTAAAATTAAAGGGCCAATAACGTTCTTTGATTCATCTAGTTATGATAGTGGTAGTTTTCAACAAATCTTGGTATCACTCCCTTTGCTTCTTATTGCCAAAGGCTAACAGGAGGTCATCTGCAGCTTGTACTGATCTGATGTTGTGCATTTTGTTGTCTAACATGATTTTAAGAGATGCCGGAAACCCCATTTGTACTGTAGCTCCAAGCTTACGAAAAGCGTCCATCCTTTGTCCGAGCTCCCATTGTTTGTCCAAGGTGAAGCGGGACAAATCTGAGCGGATCTGAAAATTATAGTCTTTATATGTTTGCGACTTAAACTTAAGAGCCTGGTTCAAGATATGTTCTTTTAGTGAGTAGGTAAGGAAGTTTACAAGGATTTTCCTCGGCTTGGTCCGCTGGATATTGCGTCTAAAAGGATCCCGGTGTATGCGCTGAATATCCGCTGCTAGCTCCTCAAGAGATTGCGAGAGATTTAGAGTTTCTTTCAAAAGAGTAATTATGTAGCTCTTAATATCCGCACCTTCACTCCCCTCAGGAATATTCAATATGCGTATGTTATTCCGTCTTGCATTGTTCTCTAAAATCTCCATTCTTTCTGAGAGGGCTTGATCTTCTTTCCTTAGTTTTACAATATCATCAGTGGTGCCTTCAGCTCTCATTGATATTTGGCCCACCGTCTCTTCTAAGGCTTGAGTTCTTAATGTCAAGTTACCTAGTCTCTCATCAAGAGACTCGCAAAAACTCCTTATCTCTTTCTGATTAGAGGCTGACTCAGTGAAGCCTTGTTTAATTTCTGATGACAAAGCCGCAAACATTATTTGTACTGAGGCAACTGATATTGTATCTGCACTAGAAACAGCCGCATCACTTGATTCTTGAGGAGTTCTTAGAGGGGTTTCAGATAATATACCGGCTTCAAAATTATCTTCGATGTTGGTATTAGGGTTCTCGATCTCGAGAGCATTCCTTCCATCTGCTGAAGAGATGGGTGGTGACAATACGTCCCCTGTCTTCAAAGTTCCATCGTCTACTGTGGCTTGGAGTGCTAAGATTGAAAGGGCTGAGCTCTCTGCCTCGGACTCTCTCAGTGTGCTTGGTGTACTCTCCTCTAGCAGTGTTATGTGGGACAGATCAATATTAGCAGTTTGATTTTCATCTATCTCTATGGTTTCCATGATCTCAGTTCCGAGTTTGGAAATGCTGTCGCTAGATTGGACTTGTTCTTTTCCAAGGTTCAGAATTTGAGGGATCGCCTTGAAATATGAGCGCAAAGAAGGGGTAACTCTAGGGCCAAGAGCTGTAGAGGGATTCGCTTTTGAACGTTTCCTTCCCCTTTTAGCTTTCACTTCAATCGAGAGGTATGAGGATGTTTCCTGATCTGGTTGCGGACTTTTTCCTGATTGAGAAAGTTTTTTCCAAGTCTCTTCCTTAATGTCTTGAAATGTGCCTTTCGCTCTCTTTTTCCGAGATACACTAACCCCCGCTAAATCTTTTACTACGCTCTTTCCCCTTAATTTCCTAACGGATTCTGAAGCACTCATGTGTGCCTGAGTTTGGCTAAGGGACACGCTATATGCTCTGTAGTTAATCACCACATTCACACTTTTTATTGTACTTACAGTAGGAGTTACAGAAGACTCAGAGGAAACAGAAGACTCAAAGGTCCTGCCCTTTGGTGTAATGCTTGCGTGCAGGGAAGAAAAATCTCGTATTTTTTTTGCTGAACTACTGGGTCCAATTTCAGGTCACAAGTAGCAAAGGCTCCGTTGGCATGTATGGTGCAACCAACGCCGAGAAGGCTCTGTGCCCGTTTCACCTTGCGGAGCCCCAAAGCAGCTTGCCTCCACGGTTGCAGCAATGCCGATGTGAACACTCCATCCGAAGGGTGTTTACTTCCGCGTTCTTCTACCTGGCCGCTGGGGTTGGGGCTGGAGCTGCCGAGGCTGCTTAGGCTGCCACACCCTCCCTCCTGATCGCGGCAGGAAACGCTGCAGGAAACGCCAAGAACTCGGCACATCGATCTCAGGTAATTTCAACGCCAATAGGCGTTTTAAGTTTTGCAAAAGCCTGAAAATAGCCGGGTAATAATCCCACAAGCTACTAGTGACGGCGAGTTTTCCTTCAGCTAACCGCTAACAGCTAGGCATCTAAAGGCGAGACGGAGCGGAGCACTGCCGCAGTCAGCCGACTGCCGCCATGTTTTCCCTGAAAATGGAACTGTCAAAAAAAAAAAAAAAAAAAAAAAGATTATTGATGATTGATTGCTGATGGGGCTGGATTTTGTGGAAGATAGAATAATATTGCACCATTGATCCTATGGGGAAAAATTTGGACCTCAGAGGACTTATTATTCTCTAGGAGTATTCTTAGAGACTGTATGCACCTTGACAAGGCTCTGGCTATCCCTTGGCTTCATTACGTTAAAGATACTATTAACAAGTTTGGCTTGGGGCACTATTATGATAAGCTCGATTGTATTCAACCGAACATGAAATTGATTATAAAAAACGCATATTATGCTGAATTAAGTACGTCTAATCGGGATCGTGGAACATTAAATAGTGTAGATGGATCCCCAAGCCATCGGCAATTTTATTTGTCTTTTACTATGCATGTACAATCGCGTTTCCTCATGACCAGATTTTGTCTTCGCACATTGCACTTTTTTGTGGCTTTTCCCAAACAGGCAAGTTGGTGTGAGAGACTGACTCCTTGTCCTTGTAATAATTCAGCCCAACAGAGCTCTATGCACTTTATGTTTTTCTGTATACTTTACGAAGATCCGAGGGCACATTTTATTAAGCCAGTTTTGAAGGAAATCCGTCCGTGTTTTTATCAGGAGGGATTTAGTTACTTACGATTCTTACCTACTGCTGCTATTTGTAGTGATGTGCTTACCTTCTTTAGAGTTGCTTTATCAATTAGGAAACGGTATGAATTGTAAAAGAAAATAAAGTTTTACGTGATTTTGCAATATATTTGATATTAAGAATGATAGGATGTTCTGATTTTTTTAACATAGAACTTGTGCTGGGGGAGCAAGAGCCATGGAGGAGGAGGTGTTTTTTAAGTTAGACAAATTGTACATTGTTTTAGATTTTTAAACCTTGAGTCAATATATGTATTCTGTGTTTAATCTTTGTATAAGTCCTCTTATGAATGCTTAATTTTTATATGTATGTATGTTTAACTTTTATGATTCAAATGAATCGAATAAAGTTATTTGACTTGATACATTAACGTTTTTTAATTATTCACACGTACACCAAATATATGCCGATGTGCAGAGTGTAATATGCAATTTATTACCATTGATGAGAGTACAGAGAAGCCATGCCTTCATGGGAAGTGGCCCTCATGTCAATCATAATGCCCCTCACCCAAAATTGGTAATAAATAGCATATATCTCTCAGCACATCAACACAAATTGCTTATGCCATGCGGTTTGATTCATGTTTATAGAAAAATTCCCAAGACCAAACCTCAGTCTCCCCAAATAACGGAACCTGGATATACTGAAACATATAACAAGTGGTTCCATGGGTCTCAATCAAGATTACCCATGAGATTGAAATTCTTTCCAAACGTAGTCATCTACAAAAATCACAATTTAATATTCTTCCAAAAAGGTGGTAGAAAATTAATCGATAAAGTACAGAAGGCGCAGTGCTCATAAGTGTAATGCTGAGACAATTAAAATATGATACATAGATCCATTTTGGGAATACACAATTTAACATTTTCAGTACAGCATAAATACTGTTCAGGAATAGAAACTATTTCATATTAGATGATCCCCACTCCAGTGTCAACGTTTCTACCCACAAACTAATTTCAGTGGGTCTCCTTATTACAAACATCCTTCTGACAAACCACCTCTCTGCTGTGTATATTTTGCCCTTGTAGAGATCTTAGTCAGGCTCAACAACGTTTCCTGCTTATGGGGTAAGACCTCGCCATAGGCACTAAATCAATTGGACGCAGTAACAGAACAGTCTCACATCCGCTCATTTGAGTCCTTCTGTATGTGTTGTTTACCCTGCATTTACTTCAACAACTTGGTTGGGTTTTGGAGGCATTCACTTTACATTGCTCCCTAGGCCATGCATCAAAGTCTAAGGAAACATGCAACATTGTTTGCCCTGAACTCATTCAAATAAGAAAATTGATCTCCAATTACTCACATTGTCTCATCATTCTGGAATTCAATCTTCCCCATCAACTCTTGGTAGTCCTCTCCTGCCTTCGCGGTACCTTCAATGGTCTTGAAGGGTATGGCCACTCTCCCTCGAGCACCTGATGTCCTCAGCACCTTGACCCTCATGACTCCGATACTCTCACTGACATGTGTTGACTCCTTCTCAAATGTAAAGATGCCAGCATGGTCATCGTCAAAGATCGTGACAGTTGCAGTCTTGGCAGTTCCCAAGCAAGCCTTAGGTGGAGCCTCACTAGGGTCCAGGCCATGGTCAACCCATAGGACCCTTACATTGCTCAAATGGACATAGAAGTACTCATCCTCTTCAAAGATATCATCATCAATGATGCCAATTGTGATATCCTTCTGGGTTTCACCTGCCTTAAAGACCAGGGTGCCCTCTGCAAACTCGTAATCTGAGCCAGCATTAGCCGTACCATCCTCTGTTTTGTAGTTTACTTTGACCGTGTTGTTGAGATCACCACCTTTGCGGACGATGGAAATCACCAGTGAACCACAGTTCTCAAAGCACTGATATTGAGATGGCTCAAAGAAGACTTTGGTGACCCGGTCATCCTCATCTGGGCGGACCTCTTGCATACTGATGGCTTTACGAGCTTGGTCAGCAGCATGCTTCTTTAGGATATTCCCTGCTCCAATCATCATGCGGGTGGCTTGAATGCGGTAGAAAGCACGGCTCTTCTGCTGCTGAACTAAAACTTGATAGTTAGCCATTTCTATAAGTTGCTCCATGTCTTTCTCAGGATACTTCTGTTTCATGTCCTTGAAGTTCCGAGCCATATCTCTCCTGGCCTCATCTTCTTGATCTTTGCTTTCTTCTGGGATAGTAAGCATTCCATCAAGGGCCTCCTTGTGGGAGTTATCCATTTCAATGTCCATCTTGGGATACTGGCCCTCAACCTGTGTCTCGATTATAAGACCTCTGTGCTTGTCTGCCCGATATTTCTTGTGGACATATTTGTAGATGAGGAGTCGTCGGTCAGCGATCCAGGACTGCACCACACAGATGGGAAAGAAAAGGAATGTCAGGAGGCCCTCCCATACCTCAACTTCTCCAGGAGAAAAAAACGCCAAGATCAGATAAAGCCAGATATAAGCGAAGATGCTCCAGGATGCAGTCACAAAAAAGACTCTTAGATGCTTGATTTTTCGGGTCTCACCTTCAGGGACCACATATACACAAATGGCGATGATAACAAACATGTTGAAAGCAGCACTTCCCACGATGGTACTAGGACCCATATCCCCTGCTTCAAAATTGTGCCCCACTATTTCGATGATAGATAAGAGAATCTCTGGCGCAGAGGAGCCTAGTGCCATCAGTGTTAGGTTGGATACTGTCTCATTCCATATTCGAATGGTGGTCGTGCTGGTTTCACCATTGGGTTTCTTGATGGTGATCTCCTTCTCCTGAGAAGTGATGACCTCAATGGAGGCCATAAATCGGTCAGCAATGATGGACATTCCCAGGAACATGTAGATCAAGGCCACAAAGTACACAATGGCCCGAGCCACTTTATCCCCCACAGATGGGTTCTGAGGTAGCCACATGGGAAGGATCACCCCCTCTTGGCACTCGGTCGCCTCTTCACAGGAGGATGCTGTTGAGTTTATCCCATCCACACCCTCCACAGCCTCCATCTTAGCCACATGAACATGAAAGAAGACTAGGAAAAGCAGAGCAGCAGGATGCCAGAATGCGGAGCGGTAGGAGAGCCACGCCATTGTTGCCTGAAAGAAAAGAGCAAAAACATTCTAGTGAAAAGACTGATTAGATGTTTGCATGACATAACTACACCATGTAAATATATTCCTCAAGCTAACTCCAGTTAGGTAACACTAGTCGACACTTGACTTGACCAATGTCAGATTATAATGGTGATGTTAGGTTCAGAAAACAGTGATGAGATTTTCATTGCCTCGCTTTTACATTTAAGTCTTGTCTGGCAGACAATGGTCAAGTCAAATCCAGGAAAGAATTTCATTAAAGCTCTGATGTAAAATATGAAAATTATTTCTAAGTCTTTTCAAGGGGGAAATATTGGTTATATCGCGGTGTTCACACCGCAATACCTTCACAAAGCGGCCATTACAACGCAAGTCATTACAGTGACTTGCGCTGGATGGCTCTCTAAGCTAAGGAATAGTATGATTTACTATTTCAACACCTTTTCTACTGTAACGTAGGCTGGAGTTGGAATAGTAAATCATACTAATCCTAAATCCAGCGCCCTCCAGTGCAAGTGATTGTAACGACTTGCGTTGTAATGCCTGCGTTGTAAAGGTATCGCGGTGTTCACACCGCAATGTAACATTGTATATTCGACTCAAGGTGTTGTTTTACTTGCTCACTTGTCATTAGATACCTCTCAGTTTCAAGATAGGGATTCTCAGAGAGGTGAGGCACAGCGGCCAGAGTGGCTGATTCTGGAGAAGGGGGCTCACGGTTCGATCGCCGGCGGCAGCTCAGCCTCATGTGACTCTGGGCAATTGCTCACTTTATCTCCCCAACGGCCCGCAGCGCCTTGAAACCTTAAGGGGTAATATGTTCACACTTAACAAATATGGATTACTCTAAACTTGGACCAAAAAACGTAATCCAAAAGAATTATGCAATTCTGCAGCCAAGCCGTTTGCCACATAATTATAGATTTGCCACATGTGACATGATCCAAGATCTACTGCACAATTTGCAGATTTCATCAAAAATGCGTATTTGCAGGCCTTTTGCAAATGTTAACTGGTAACCATTAGGCAGTTGATTGCTGCATTCATGTGTTAAACACCAATGACTGGAAATTTTTCCCAGTTAGTATTAATTTATTGTGTTTTAAAATTACAAAATAGCAAAATATCACTGCCGCAGCAAACTAATTCGAATCGCAGTAAGCACTGGGCTACGAGGACCTGACCAGGGCCGGACTGGGAACCGAAACCGGCCCTGGCAAATTGCTCAGCCGGCCCCCACGGGGGGTGCAGAAGAGCTGTTTGCTAGGGCCTGTTTCGGACGATTTTGTTATAGGTAGCCGAAATTGCCGGCCCGGGTAACAAAAACGGGCCGCCAAAACCAGCCCCCACCCTGGTGGCCCAGTGCCAGCTATTGCCAGTCTGGCCTGGACCCGACCTGTTGTTACAGGACAACTACTGTCTCGGCAAATGGTTCCTTTTAAGATTAATTCAAATATGAAAGAAGTCATCATGGACTTGTGTTGGATATGCTTGCCCTAAACTCCGAATTTGGAACTCATTCTAAAACCACTAGTTAAAGGTAAGTAACGTTTCAGACATAAGGACAACTGTCACCCTGTAAGATTAGAGATGCTGAAGTCCAAAATTAGTAAAAATCCCAATGAAGTTTTGCAGTGTTTTGGAGTATATGAAATTATATTAATTCCCTGGAACCTGCATGCTGTCACCAGCTTTCCAGACTTATGTTTACCTGTATTCATGATGGCCGTGCTCACAAGCCGTAGCGGTTGTAGCTACAGACAGACCTACGAATTATGTGTCAGGACGGTCTTATGTGGTATCTCAGTGTGGTAATGAGTATATCACTGTTCTCCTCTGGTTTTACTGTCAGTGTGTGACATCTGTTAGATGGGACCCTGCTGAACTTCAGCGAAGAGGGCCAGAAACAATGATTTGAGGTCTTTGAGGTGCAAGCAAACACACTGAGATCAAGACCTTGGTTCTTGTATAGGTGAAAAGTTTTGTTTGAAATGGAGCCACTTAAAACCTCAGGTCTCTGCCGCACAACATAAGCAACACCATTTAAATAAGATTAGAGCATTGGAATGTTGAGAGCTCCATTGAAGACAATGGAGTGCTCTTCTAATGGCCAGTAGAAGGGTGGAGCATCAATATTCCAATGTTTGTTCACAACAACAGCTGTGAACAAAGGCCTCACTGAGCCCGATGGGATTTCAATCCCCTGTGAGGCCTTTGTTTTACAAATTAGAACATTCTGCCTTCTAGGGTCAGAATGTTTTAGCAGCCTTAGGGCCCTCCGTAGCGGGCTTTACTGATCATTAAAGGCCCACTCCCTTGTTAATGGTCCTCACCTTCGGCTCGGGCCTTTAACGCTGGAGCGGCCTTTAATAGTCTATAGATCTCGCTATGTCGGGCTCTAAGGCTGTATTAAATCACATACTAGTTTGAGTCTAAGCCTTCACCTCCCTTGGAAACTGAATACTTCCATTTTGTTCTATTTACTGCAGGGAGTTGACATTATGTATATGCTGATCTTCTTCCAAGAGCCACGGCACCACCAAACCGTCAACAATGGTTTATTTCCTAGATTATTTTGAAATTTGCATCTCAACAGAGAAATAACTAATAACAATCCTACACTGTAAAATACATGAGGTAATTTATTGTTCTCTTTATCCTTCGCCAGTGAACCGTTTCCCCACGTATCTGCCTTAATAATGCACACAGTCCTTTAAGGTTTCACAATGACAGGAACATACAAATAGCTGAAATACATCAACTCCTGGGGCTTAAAATATGATGGAACTTGCAACAAGATATTGGCTGAATATTGCTTTGACTAATGCATTGTTGTATGATGTATGTAATGTGCTGGGCTTGTCCTGAAGAAGCCTAGCTTATAAAAAAATAATGAAGCGGAAACACTGTCGACGTGTAATGATTATGAATCTTGTGGACATGTTGTGAATAATTAACACGTAGGCTGTCTACTAATGTATTAGAACCCGGAATCTGTGATGTAATGCAAGTTGTGCGTTAAAGATCATTTGTGGTTAAAGTGATCTATGTTACACAGTTATAATGGTTTAATCTTACTACCTTGTGCTACTGTCTTGCTTTTGAATAAAATACAATTAAATACAGGGCCAATGAGGACATAAGGATGTGATTTCAAAATTTATAATGGGGTCACCTACAAGGATTTGTTTTTTGGGACCACTGCCTCAGTGCAAATCGGCTGGGCTACCGTACTGTCAAACTCATGGTTTTCCTACCACATTTAGAGGGATGTCGGTCAATGTATATCAATTTAGGTCTGAAACAGTCCAGATGATCCCCAGACAGGGAGCATAACCTCCCCTTAAGTCATGGGTATTTGTGTTTTGCTATTCAGCAAGGTATGTTTCTGAAAAACAAATTAGTTCGCGAGTTGGGCCAAAAGAATGTCTGCCATGGGAGCAGAGATCATGGCCGCCACTGATCTTGCAAGCTGATGGGTTGAATGCAGAGTCTAAATTACCTTTTTTATTTCAAATCTTCACAGAACTCTCAAGATACAGGCAGTGGAAGTTTCTATGGGGGTGATCCAGGCCACAATAGATTCGTAAACACCCAAATTAAGAGATGGAATCGTAGGGGGAGGAAACAGGAATAATTTGTTCCTCTTTGAGGCGGCGAGGGAGCGTCTACATACATAGGTACTTGAAATAGTAAATTGTTCTTTCTCAAATTTTAGGCCTCACTCATTCTCTACAAAAGACAATTTTCCCAGTGGGATGACGGGTTCTGATTGATGGTTAACATAATTTGTTAACTGCTAGTGCCCACGATTAATGTCATTTGCTTTATTTACCACCTCAGTGTTGGTACTCTGACTCCATAATGACCTGCAACCAGTGGCTTCATGAAGTTCCAGTTTGTCTACAAACTGTTTGCTTCCCTTGGAGAATTTTGCAGAATTTCTCACAGACTACCCTCCAGGTAGTCGTGGGGCAAACACCAAAATGTTCTTTGCATGTTGGCCTTCCACTTGCATTTGAGAAGCATGACTTTCCTGTGACCTTCAGCGTGGTTCAGTTCCCTAGTAAAATGGTCTACTGGAGACATTGTGTGGTCACTTGGAGTGGTCCCTGCCACTGCTCCTTAATGACACTCAGTCTAGCCTCTGTGATAAAATAAATGACCACATCCTTGATGAAGCTGGTCTGCCCAGCTCCTAATGACGACCCAAGGCTGAAAGTCGTAGGAGGGGGCAAAAGTGTTTCTTGGTGAAACGTGTACGTTTTGATGGTTTCTGTACCAGAACTCAAAAACTCTAGGAGCAGAGCCCCCAAGTCTACAACCAACCAATGGGTAGTGAATGAATTATAGAAACATCTTTAGGTACAGACTCTTTACTCCTGTGGCTGACTTTTCACTATTTGCTACAGTTGATCTCGTTCATGACCACTAAAATAAAACATTTCAGCAGGAGAAGCTGCCAGTCTCTGGTGTCCATGGTCCATTGACCAACAGCACAGACTAGTCCTCTAGATGAATGACTGTCCCAGGGACTGGGGGCCATTTAAAGCTGGGAAGAAACAGGGCATCCCACAAAAATGGTCGATCTCCCCGTCACCAGTTTCAGGCATGCTCTACCCCTTTTCGAGGGTTTTATAATATTGTTAAAAAAAATATTGAATACTATTGTAGCAAACATATTGCCAAAATATCATATGGTGAGTATATGTTATAAGTGAGGATTTACTATTAGTAATCTTGGATCTACATACCATATATATATATATATATATATTACCTACTGGCGGTCGCCAGTAGGTATATATAGTTAGGATTTTTTCTCTATGGGATTTTTGAAAATTCTATGTCTAATAACTTTGGCGTTTGTGGACGGAATTGGCTGAAATTTTCAGGAAAATGGCACATTTTGTTTCTGAGCAGCCCTTGAAAATTTGGGGGGGTTCATCAAGGGGGGGGCTGAGAAAAAAGGGGGGTCCCAAAACGTGTTTTTAACATTGAGTTTTCCATAGGGCGGTTGGCCTCACTTTTAGCCCGAACGGCTGAATGGATTTGCACGAAACTTGGCAAAATTGTAGGGACTGGTAGCCCGATGTGCCTTTTGTAGGTCTCAATATATGTGCTACAGTGGATTTTGAGAAATTAACGTTTAAAAAAAGATATATATCTGTAACAGCGGACCGGGCAGCGCTCCAGGACGCGTACTTTTCGCGCAACGGAGCTTTGTGAAGCGAAGCTGATTGGTTCTCCGGCGTCTGTCAACATTCCAAACAGTCCGTAGCGGCCGCCATCTTGTCTCTCGATAGGATCGAGAGACAAGAGGAGGCCAAAGCGAAGGGGCAAATGACCATAAGGGGGAATAGTAGATCCTCGCTGACCCCCTACGTTTGATGTGGAGGTTTTAAAAGGGCCCCGCGGGGCAAAAAAAATAATAATAATAATAATCGAACGGCTGAATGGATTTGCACGAAACTTGGCAAAATATTAGGGACTGGTAGCCCGATGTGCCTTTGCTAGGTCTCAATATATGTGCTCCAGTGGATTTTGAGAAATTAACGTTCAAAAAAAGATATATATCTGTAACAGCGCTCCGCTTCGCGTACTTTTCGCGTTACGGAGCTTTGCGAAGCTGATTGGTTCTCCGGCGTCTGTCAACATTCCAAACAGTCCGTAGCGGCCGCCATCTTGTCTCTCGGTAGGATTGAGAGACAAGAGGAGGCCAAAGCGAAGGGGGAAATGACCATAAGGGGGCATAGTAGGTCCTTCCTGACCTCTTAGGTTTGATGTACCATTTTGCCAAGTTTGGTGTAATTCCGTTGAGCCATTCAGGCTGTAGACGTATGTAAATGTCCTATGGAAAATTGCATGGGGAAAACACATTTGAAAGTGTTGAAATTTAGAACCAATTAAAATGTTAGTTTGGTTTTGTATTTGTGTGTGATGAAAGTTAATTGGTTATGTATATATTTCAAATGAGAGGAAACCACAGCCATTTTGTGATACTACTGTCTGAGGTACATTTGTGAGGAATTTTTGGTGGTGAATTTCTGGTGTTTGATTTACACAGTACTAACACTTCTCCTACTTTTAAAAAGGTGAGTTGTTAATTTGTAAGGGGAACTATGTTGTACACTTGAAGATAATTTGAAAAATGTTTTCTGTTATTTATTTGCAGTCCTTCTGTTATACTAAATACTTGATAAAGTTAGTTTTATATTATGTATTACTAAAAACGATAAATGAAAGTGATTATTTTTTTCTGCAATTTACAGCAAGCAATTTCAAAATAAAATGGCTCAGAATGAAGAGACCGTGGCAATTTCTTTTGAATTGTCCACTACATTGATTGAAATTGAGAGCACCAATAATGAAATATTGTCACAAGGAGGAGATGACTTGTATGATTCCATTAGATTGATTGAAATGGACAGCACCAATAATGAAATATTGGCACAAGGAGATGACTTGAATGATTCCACTACATTGATTGAAATTGAGAGCACCAATAATGAAATATTGTCACAAGGAGGAGATGACTTGTATGATTCCATTAGATTGATTGAAATGGACAGCACCAATAATGAAATATTGTCACAAGGAGGAGATGACTTGAATGATTCCACTACATTGATTGAAATTGAGAGCACCAATAATGAAATATTGTCACGAGGAGATGACTTGAATGATTCCACTACATTGATTGAAATTGACAGCACCAATAATGAAATATTGTCACAAGGAGGAGATGACTTGAATGATTTTTTTGATCAATCTCTTGATGGCGAATTTATCGAATGTTTGGAGACCATAGAGTTACAAGAATCATCATTGCAGACTTTTCATGAGGACATTGCTGATGAGGACATGTTACTAGTTCTTTCAAATTTAGAAAATTCTGAAGAATAAATTTATATTTAGAAATCAAAAATTGTTTGAGACATTATTCATTTTTATTTTTAATTTATGAGGTTGTAGCGAAGTGATTGTAGTATAAAATGAGACTTATAGTATAGAGTGCAACATTTTTATGTTACATGGTAAGTTTACTCATATTTACTTCCCTTCTGCCACTATATTATCTCCAATGTGTATTTGACATCTCTTCTTCATCTCCGGCCTCCTTTCTCTCACTGTGGGGCATATTATCAAGGGGGTTTATCTCCGCTTTTTTGGCTTTAAAAGCCAAGAAAGCGGAGATAAAATTATCTCCCTATTACCAAGCTGTCGCTAACACCAGTTAGTGACAGCTAATAGGAGATAGCGACCATCTTGGGCCCCGCTTTGCATGTCAGTGATATTTATCACTAATGACATGCAAAGTGGGCGTGCCAAGATGTTAGCGACTGGAAACAGTCGCTAACATCGCTATCTCCTATTACCAACTTTTGGAGATATTCGCGCTAAGCGCGAATATCTCCAAAAGCTAACACCTGCCCTGAGCAGTTCTTCACCATGTTATCCAATGGGAGGTGGATAACATGGCTAAGAGCATTTGCTCGATAATGCATGAATATCGCTGACTTTTCAGCGATATTCATGCATTGCGGCCGTTTTTTATCGCATTTGCGATAAACCTTGCTAATAGCAAGGTTTATCTGCGATAAAAATCACCGATGTGCGGCGATAATTTTTGTCTCTAAACAAGTTAGAGACAAAAATTTTCGCTAGTTGTTGGTAATATGCCCCTGTGTGTCTCCGATGCATCTTATCGCTGCTATTTTGTGTAATTACAGAAGAGAGTAAAATAAAATAGTTCGGAACGTGAAAAGGGGGCAAAGTAGAGTACTCCTCACCCCCTAGGCCTTTTTAGGCGGTCCCAAAAGGATCAGTTTCTGCTTTCCTGAGAGATTATGGTATGAGTTCCATATACCACAATAACTTGCATTACAACATGCAAGATATCTATCTCCTTTTGGAGATATTCGCGCTAAGCGCGAATATCTCCAAAAAGTAACACCTGCCCTGAGCAGTTCTTAGCCATGTTATCCAATGGGAGGTGGATAACATGGCTAAGAGCATTAGCTCGGTAATGCATGAATATCGCTGAGTTTTTAGCGATATTCATGCATTGCGGCCGTTTATTAACGCATTTGCGATAAACCTTGATAATAGCAAGTTTTATCTTCGATAATTTCTGACGATGCTTAGCGGTAAAAAATTCGTTGGTAAGCATCGTTAGCGATAAATATCGCTTAACTTTGGTAATATGCCCCAACGTCTGTTAACGTTCGATTCGAAGGAAATGAGGAAGTGTTGAAAAACATTGTTTGCGCCATCTTGCCTTTTTTGAAATGCCACACTTTTGTGGTGCACGGCAGCCATTTTAGATGTCTTGACCAGACCCACTCTCTGCACGCTGTCGATTCGTAGCATGGCTCCTCACCCTCGCAAGCATCTTCCCCAGGCACTGGTCACCCCCGCTCTCTGTCTTATGCATGGGCAATAAACCTCCCCCCATCTGCGCTGCTCTTCCCTGAGAATCACACTCTGTGCCCGCCCGACACCTCCCTTTCGCCCTATTCACTACCGCACCCTCTGACACTCCTCTTCCTCTGTGTCCGATTGTCCAGGCTATCAGCTAGCCCTGCAGATGTAGTTTATGGCCCCAGCTGTAAAGAATCACCCCTCTTCAAAGGAGTTATAGTAGATCAAGGCCCACACCCGATGAGATCCGTCACACCACACGTGTTCCTACTATCTGAAAACCATCCTGTATTGTGATTGGGGAGGGGACCGAGCCTGAAGCGGAAGATTCCAGGAATGACTCTTGGTACATGAAAGTTTTTACAATTATGTGTCACATTAAAAATATGTAGCACTCCAACAAAGTAGTAGGAATATAAAACTTTAATAACATATAAATATATACAACAAAACAAAAACAGTAAAAACATTTAAACAACGAAGAGACCGTGGCAATTTCTTTTGAATTATCCAATAGATTTATTGAAATTGACAGCACCAATAATGAAATATTCTTGTCAGTAGCGGTCTGTTGTGCGAATAGTTCCAAGGCAGCAGAACGCGCTGAAATCTAGACGGCACGAAAGTGATGTCTAGTAAGTTGCCGCCCAGCAAATAACGGCGTGGGGCGCCGCGGGGGTGAGTGAGTCCAGTAGGCACCACAGCTATTCTTACCGGCATCGCAGAATTACTGCTGGGGACAATGCCTGTGCTGTAGCAGGGTCACAGCAGAAACAAAAAGGATTTTGTTGAAGATGTTGTTGGTTTTAAATTTGAAAACAGTTCTGGTGTCAACTGCTATGCTAATGTAGTGGTTAATGTTTTGTTTTCTCTAGAAAATGTAAAAGAGGGGGAGGCAGTCCAAAGTTCCGTTAAAAGGGCAAAGGAAAGGATCGGTGGTTTGAACTATCAGTGAAAAAGGGGAGGGGGTGCAACAATTTTTCCTACCGGGTCACACTGTGCTTTCACCGGAACTGAGGTCTGCAGGATTCTAGTAATTCAAAGTGAGGCTGGCGCCAGCATGGGAGCGCCGACGTCCCGCGGATACAGTTTCGTCACTCCACGGGCGATCATGGCAGTCATTCCCCATCGGGGGTCGGAGACTCCCGCGGCTCCTCTAGAATCTTCAAGGTCGTGGAGGACTACGGTGGTGGAGTCAAGCAGTGACCGGGCCATTTCTTTATGCTGGGCCCGCTCTTGCCAGGTCGACCGCCATTTTGAGAGTTCGGTAGCTACTGGCGATCGCGGGGTCAAATGAGCGGACGGGCTCCACCCTGCCGGGCGAGACATTGCAGCATGGCCACAGTGGAAGAACCCTTTTCCGGGCGCCTGGAGCGCTGAGGGTGCAGCTGGGAAGCCTCCACCTGGGGAGGCGGGAGAGGCCTGTTCGCACCGTCTCTCCCTCCCAGTGCACCCCACGGCGTCTCGCTTGAGATTTGTTATGGCCGGACCAGGCGATGAGGACGAGGGGGGGGTCGGAGGCATGTGCAAGACATCCCCCCCCAGTGTTGTCGCAGCCATTATTCATGAAAGAAGAAGTGTCCCGTCCGTCTTCGGGCCGGGCTTCCGGTAGATGTCGGCCGGACGCCCCTGGCTCTGGCCCCATGAACGGGTTTCTTGGTTTATCGGCTGCAGCCGGATCCCGTCGTCCTCGGCCCCCCGACCGTTGGTGGCCGGACCGGAAGAGCATGTGGCGGGAGTACCTGCAACTCTCAAGGGCCACCGCGGCCGGACTGGGAGAGAGAGGGGAGGGTCGAGGAGACATTCCCCCCCCCTGCATCTGTTCAGCGTTGTAAAGGCAATCCCCTGGCCGGGTCCCGCTGGCCTCGGCCTCTCCTCCGGCTACACCCTACGTTAGGATCTCCTGGCCGAGGCGTGGCAGCAGGACCTGCCTTATATGGGCTGCTCCCGGCTGGGCGTAGCCGCAACCCTGCCCCACCTTGGAAGTTTCCAGAGTGGGGGCGGATGTTCTACTGACTTGCATTTTCCCTAGTCTATCGATTTTTTTGGCGTGGCAGGCGGTGGGACAGCGAGGGGTGATTTGGTTTCTCTTACTGTTTTTCTGGTCTCTCACCACTGGCATATTTTAACGTTTTCTTGTTTCTAGGACATTAATAGGTTTTATCATTACGTTATGTTATCGTTTCTTTGTTCGTTGTTTAATAAAAGTTCATGTTCATCAGTGGCCTACTGATTTTCGTTTTCCTATTCTTTTCTTTCCAGGTTGTTTCATGCTAAAGTTTCTGTTAACAGGATACAGTGATCACTTCGTTATTATTGCATATGTCCTTTTCACTAGGGGTGCTCTCTGGTCGGGCCAGATGACGTATCTCTAGTAAATGGTCCGGGTGAAACAGGTGCATCAATCAGTGGGGAGTAGATAGGCATGACAGATTACAACGGGGGAGAAAGGTCCGCATTACGTACCCTTTCACTACTTGCAAAGATTTTCCTACGTTTATTTGCAAACAGGGAATACCTCCAAAAAGAACTAATTCCCAAACAGTCAATGTTCGGACAATCAATCAATCAATGAGGAATGAAATAGGTACGACGTGTTAAAGGCTTGCGTTACCTACCCTTCACTATCTGCAAAGGGAGAGAGAATATTCCTATTCTTCGTCGTTTGCAGGCAGAGAAGATCCTTAAGAGAACCAACTTCGAACAATTCAATGCTCGATTGAAACAATCAACAAGGGGTACTGTGAACACAAATGAACGCCGCTTATGTACATACGCATTGCTATTTTCAACAGGTTGTTCCTAATGTTTCTATTTTAGCGAGGTCAAAAAGAGATCCCATTAGTGGCCTACTGATTTTGTTCGATTCCTTTTGTTTTTTTACACGATTTTTCGCTATCTGCAAAGACTAAACAGAGTATTGCGACTCTGTGCTTGTTTGTAAATAGAGAATGAACCAAAGAGAACAATCAATCAAATGGAGAGAGAAGCAGGCACGACGGATTACAAAGGGGGCAAAGGGCTGCGTTAACTACCCTTCACTATCTGCAAAGAGAGAGTACTCCTAATAGAAATGAGGGGTGGGGGGCAGCATTCAAAGCAGATCAGTGTGCATAAACACGAAAATGTTTTTACTTACCACGTACTTGACATTCGACAGCTTATGATATTTGCTATTAAAAAACCATTGAAATTCACTGAAAAAACCATAGGTTATACACCATATATAGTTAGGAATTAGCATTTACAAAACCTTGAAAATTCACTGCAAAAACCATAGGTTAGAGACCATATATAGTTAGCTGGACATTTTATTGACATAAAACCAATGAAATTCCATATATAGTTAGTTGCACTAACTATATATCGCGCACCCGCAATCCACTGCTGATGATGTCACATATTACATCATTCATGACATGGTCAGTGACATCACTGATGACATCACTGATGACATCTCAAATGAGCCGCACCGAGTGCCCCCGGTGCTGCAAGCACCCCAGCGACGACGCCACATGACGCCGCCGTGATGGAAGCGAGTCCCCACTTGTTGCAGGACAAGAAAAGCTATGGGGGCATCAGCAAGCATTTCGCAGCCCACCAGGGTTTTATTTCATTTTTGAACATTGCCAGGTACAGTGACGGCTCTCACACGAGTAGGACGCAGCACTACAAACACCATCAGGCCTTGCTGAGGCCACACCCACTGGGGAGGTGGTCTGGGAACACTTAAGTTATGCTGCATAATTCACCGTGACTGCACCCAGCATCCAGCGTCTTTGAGGAAGTGTTCACCGAACACGAAACGCGTCAGACTATGCTGGACTTAATTTGGTGAAAACCTGCCTTTGTTTCCCACGTGCTACCTGCAACAAACAATAAATGTGGTTATCCTTGGACCCGTTTGGTGGCTCTCTTTCCTGCAGGCAACCAGTTTTGGATATTTTGGCGGCTTGCCTGAGCCGCACCGAGTGCCCTGGTGCTGCAAGAACCCCAGCGACGACGCCACATGACGCCGCCGTGATGGAAGCGAGTCCCCACTTGTTGCAGGACAAGAAAAGCTATGGGGGCATCAGCAAGCATTTCGCAGCCCACCAGGGTTTTATTTCATTTTTGAACATCGCCAGGTACAGTGACGGCTCTCACACGAGTAGGACGCAGCACTACAAAGACCATCAGGCCTTGCTGAGGCCACACCCACTGGGGAGGTGGTCTGGGAACACTTAAGTAATGCTGCATAATTCACCGTGACTGCACCCAGCATCCAGCGTCTTTGAGGAAGTGTTCACCGAACACGAAACGCGTCAGACTATGCTGGACTTAATTTGGTAAAAACCTGCCTTTGTTTCCCACGTGCTACCTGCAACAAACAATAGATGTGGTTATCCTTGGACCCGTTTGGTGGCTCTCTTTCCTGCAGGCAACCAGTTTTGGATATTTTGGCGGCATGCCTGAGCCGCACCGAGTGCCCCGGTGCTGCAAGCACCCCAGCGACGACGCCACATGACGCCGCCGTGATGGAAGCGAGTCCCCACTTGTTGCAGGACAAGAAAAGCTATGGGGGCATCAGCAAGCATTTCGCAGCCCACCAGGGTTTTATTTCATTTTTGAACATTGCCAGGTACAGTGACGGCTCTCACACGAGTAGGACGCAGCACTACAAAGACCATCAGGCCTTGCTGAGGCCACACCCACTGGGGAGGTGGTCTGGGAACACTTAAGTAATGCTGCATAATTCACCGTGACTGCACCCAGCATCCAGCGTCTTTGAGGAAGTGTTCACCGAACACGAAACGCGTCAGACTATGTTGGACTTAATTTGGTGAAAACCTGCCTTTGTTTCCCACGTGCTACCTGCAGCAAACAATAAATGTGGTTATCCTTGGACCCGTTTGGTGGCTCTCTTTCCTGCAGGCAACCAGTTTTGGATATTTTGGCGGCTTGCCTGAGCCGCACCGAGTGCCCCCGGTGCTGCAAGCACCCCAGCGACGACGCCACATGACGCCGCCGTGATGGAAGCGAGTCCCCACTTGTTGCAGGACAAGAAAAGCTATGGGGGCATCAGCAAGCATTTCGCAGCCCACCAGGGTTTTATTTCATTTTTGAACATTGCCAGGTACAGTGACGGCTCTCACACGAGTAGGACGCAGCACTACAAAGACCATCAGGCCTTGCTGAGGCCACACCCACTGGGGAGGTGGTCTGGGAACACTTAAGTTATGCTGCATAATTCACCGTGACTGCACCCAGCATCCAGCGTCTTTGAGGAAGTGTTCACCGAACACGAAACGCGTCAGACTATGCTGGACTTAATTTGGTGAAAACCTGCCTTTGTTTCCCACGTGCTACCTGCAACAAACAATAAATGTGGTTATCCTTGGACCCGTTTGGTGGCTCTCTTTCCTGCAGGCAACCAGTTTTGGATATTTTGGCGGCTTGCCTGAGCCGCACCGAGTGCCCTGGTGCTGCAAGAACCCCAGCGACGACGCCACATGACGCCGCCGTGATGGAAGCGAGTCCCCACTTGTTGCAGGACAAGAAAAGCTATGGGGGCATCAGCAAGCATTTCGCAGCCCACCAGGGTTTTATTTCATTTTTGAACATTGCCAGGTACAGTGACGGCTCTCACACGAGTAGGACGCAGCACTACAAAGACCATCAGGCCTTGCTGAAGCCACACCCACTGGGGAGGTGGTCTGGGAACACTTAAGTAATGCTGCATAATTCACCGTGACTGCACCCAGCATCCAGCGTCTTTGAGGAAGTGTTCACCGAACACGAAACGCGTCAGACTATGCTGGACTTAATTTGGTAAAAACCTGCCTTTGTTTCCCACGTGCTACCTGCAACAAACAGTAGATGTGGTTATCCTTGGACCCGTTTGGTGGCTCTCTTTCCTGCAGGCAACCAGTTTTGGATATTTTGGCGGCATGCCTGAGCCGCACCGAGTGCCCCGGTGCTGCAAGCACCCCAGCGACGACGCCACATGACGCCGCCGTGATGGAAGCGAGTCCCCACTTGTTGCAGGACAAGAAAAGCTATGGGGGCATCAGCAAGCATTTCGCAGCCCACCAGGGTTTTATTTCATTTTTGAACATTGCCAGGTACAGTGACGGCTCTCACACGAGTAGGACGCAGCACTACAAAGACCATCAGGCCTTGCTGAGGCCACACCCACTGGGGAGGTGGTCTGGGAACACTTAAGTAATGCTGCATAATTCACCGTGACTGCACCCAGCATCCAGCGTCTTTGAGGAAGTGTTCACCGAACACGAAACGCGTCAGACTATGCTGGACTTAATTTGGTGAAAACCTGCCTTTGTTTCCCACGTGCTACCTGCAACAAACAATAAATGTGGTTATCCTTGGACCCGTTTGGTGGCTCTCTTTCCTGCAGGCAACCAGTTTTGGATATTTTGGCGGCTTGCCTGAGCCGCACCGAGTGCCCCGGTGCTGCAAGCACCCCAGCGACGACGCCACATGACGCCGCCGTGATGGAAGCAAGTCCCCACTTGTTGCAGGACAAGAAAAGCTATGGGGGCATCAGCAAGCATTTCGCAGCCCACCAGGGTTTTATTTCATTTTTGAACATTGCCAGGTACAGTGACGGCTCTCACACGAGTAGGACGCAGCACTACAAAGACCATCAGGCCTTGCTGATGCCACACCCACTGGGGAGGTGGTCTGGGAACACTTAAGTAATGCTGCATAATTCACCGTGACTGCACCCAGCATCCAGCGTCTTTGAGGAAGTGTTCACCGAACACGAAACGCGTCAGACTATGCTGGACTTAATTTGGTGAAAACCTGCCTTTGTTTCCCACGTGCTACCTGCAACAAACAATAAGGGGCCGATTAGGATGGCGGTTTTTCCGCATCCTCCGGGCCGGCGGAAGTGTCCGCCGGCCTGGAGGATGCGGAAAAACCGCGGCGGAGACTCCAAAGACCCACCGCCAAATTAGGATGGCTGGTGGGTCTGGAATTCCGTCCGCCGCTTTTCCGCCGTGGTCGGCTTCCGACCGCGGCGGAAAAGCTATAACATGGCAGGCGGTGTCTATGAGACACCGTCCGCCATATTATGATGTTGGTGTAAATATGCTTTTCCACGGCGGCTTTTCCGCCATGGAAAAGCATACGGACATTCACTTTGGGGGCCCGTTGCGGGCCCCCTGGGTGAATGGGGGGTGGGGGGTGCACATGGGGGGTACCTATGGTACCCCCCTGCATTTGCGTACACAAAGCAGCAGGCACCGTGCGGTGCCTGCCGCTTTGTGCATGTAAATGCAACACATGCATTTTTAACATTGCGGCGGGTGCAGCTTGAAGCTGCACCCGCCGCAATGTAAAAAATAGAGGATGTGACCGCCACCCTGGCGGTCACATCCTAATTGCCATGGAGGGACCGCCGCTGCCCATGCGGACGGTCCCTCCTACTCAGGGGTGGCGGACGGACGCAAGTCCGTCCGCCATCCTAATCGGCCCCTAAATGTGGTTATCCTTGGACCCGTTTGGTGGCTCTCTTTCCTGCAGGCAACCAGTTTTGGATATATATATATATATATATATATGTATATATATATATATATATATTTATATATATATACATATATACATGTGACCAAGAGCCTGTGTGCTCGAAACGCGTCTTCTTTGTGCCCAATAAAGAAAACTTTGAAATCGTACCCGGCTGGTGTGGCTTGTCATCCCTTCTCATCTGTGGGAGGTTCGAGTGAATATATATATATATACACACACACACACACACATATGGTCCTGTGAAACGCAAAAGCCGAAACGCGTAGACTGTCCATTGTATGCACTGGTGATAAAATAAATATATTAAAAAAAGATGCCCCATAGTGCCGCTTGCTTCTTTTTCATACTATGCTGCAGAAACCGTTACTGTAGATTAGGTACGATGGAGCACTTCTGAAAAAAAAAATATATATGCCTGCACCTCCTGAAATATTCTTGGCGGTGGAGAAGGCATATTAAATGCCTAAATGCATTCGCCACACTGCTCATTTTGCTGAATAAAGAAGCCTCCTTGCATACCCCTGCTGTGGCCTCTGCTCTTTCTTCGGAGGAGTCTTGGTGATTATATATATATATATATATATATATATATATATATATATATATATATATATATATATATATATTATATATATATATATATCGAACAACCTCCATCTCCTCCCGCAATCGCTCTCACTTCGATCACGCTGTGGACACAGACACGGACCAGAATTTCAGATGCTGGTTAGATTTTATTCAGCTGTCGCCATAACGTTTCGGCACAAAGCCTTCATATATATATATATATATATATATATATATATATGTACATTTACATTGATTTTGGAGATAATCTGGACCTAAAAAGTCTAATATATGTATTAGCAGCCCCATTACCTTTGAGAGTATTTCTTGATGTTAGGATTAATAAAACTTTCATTTATTTTTTAACTAGGAAAACCTGTACGCTGTTTATTTACTTTTTGCAAGCTTTTTTTATTTAGTCGTGCCACCACATTTTCCTGGTATTAGTGCCTTGCCCTGGAAAGAGAATAATGGCTTCTTTGAAAGCTGCAGTTTCTCTTTGCGCAGGATTAAAGAAAACGGATTTTGAAGAAGATTGGACTGGGTGCTTGCTAAACCCAGGTCACTGTTCCTGCTCCTCGAAAGCTGACTTTAATGCTCACGAACACATCATCCCAGCCCTCAGGGACAGCGCCACGCGCCAGGGAGATTTAAAGATCAAGCGGCAAAACTCTTCCATTCACGCAATGTTTACATGTCATCCATCAGCCCTAGAAATAAGCAGAAAACAATGAGACCTTTGAGGCTAGCTCACCAGAAATAACCTCGGATTTCATTTCCACTTGGGCACTCACGCAAGTGACCTAAGGCCATTTCCATTGTTTAGTTTATATAGTAAATCTCCTACTAAAATCACCACAAATACATAACTTCAGGCTATACCAACCAACCAACAAGTGAGTTCTTCCACACCATCAGAAGAAAAGGCAAAAAAGAGTGAGAAATAAGAAAGGGGTCAAGACTCATCTGTTGAATGCTTGAGGCACATAAACGCCAATACATAAGGGAGGACTGTGTTGCCAATAACTATTACTAAGGGGGCACTCTGGAAATAGGAATATGAGAGAATCATCCATCTTAAGCTTCTCCTGGAACTTGGGACCCTAAAAGAAATGATACCTCATACCAAACTTTCTTTTGACAGAAGAAGCCAAGCAAGGCAACCCATTTCCCATTATTCAGCTGCACAGGAAGGGGCAACATTGGATTTTCCATTATTCATCTGCACAGGAAGTGATGTCACTGGAGTTCCTGTGATCTGTCTGCACAGGAAAGTGACATCACTGTTCCCACGCTCAAACTGTCTTCACTGAAGCATGGAAGTGCATCGGATGCGCACAGCAGGTCTGCCACTGGTGTGCCAAAGGCAAGCCCGTCTGTGCCTTGCCAGTGCACAGCGTCAAGACCCTTGGTCCTCCTCAACCACCGCCCCCTTATTGCTTCTATGTCGTGAACCTCCAAGGTCTAAAAGCCAGTTGCATCTCCAAGCACTGCTGCTGCGCTTCGCCACCATCCATTTTAATTGCACTCTCCCTCTCCCACACCCACCTCACTCCCCCCACGCACCTCACACACCCAACACACTCAGTACACACAACCTCACACACCTGAGCCCCAACACAACACACCTCTCTCTGTCCTGCATACTCCTCAACACTTGCTCTTTCAATGAACATACCACCAAAATGTGGGATCTGCTACATGACAGCTCACCTGACCTGCTCTTCCTGACCGAAACCAAGCTGACTCCATCGGCCCCTGTCATTGCCATGGCAGTTCTCTCCAGATACAAGATCACAAGACAGGACAAATAGACCAGAAGGCAGAATCGCTATCATTTTCAAAGAATGTGTCCAGTGCTCGACATCCTCGGAAAGCACCACAAGCAATATGGAACACTTGACCTTCAAACTCCTCAGCACCGCCCACTACACCCTGAGCTGTAACCTGTCTACCACCCTCCCTGGCCACGTGCCAACTTCGGCAGCACCATTGTGGACTTGTGGACTTTGTTACTCTGCTGATCCTCAACTCCAGTGCCTTCTTCCTCCTCAGCGATGTTAAATATCACCTGGAGGGCCTCACCGATCCCAAGATGACCAACCTCCTTGAGTACCTGTCCAACCTCAGACTCACCAAGCAAATGGAAGGCCCCACTCACACCCCGGACACTTTCTTAACCAGCTTAAGCAACATTACAGCAGACAATCCCACGCTGATTGCCTGGTCCGACCACACCCTCATCAATTTCAGTATGCCTAACTTACAACACCGCAGAAACACAATCACCAAATCTTCATAACGGGCTGGAACAAGATCTCAAAAGCATCCTGGTCTTCGCAACTCCTATACCGCCAGCCTTGACACTACAGCAAACTTCCCAAATCCATCTCCAACTTCAACGGCTGGATCACCACCTGTGCAAATACCTTGGCTCCTCTCAAAGCCAACAAAGCTGTGAGAACTAGATAATAGGTTGTGCAGGACTAACCTATTGTGGCAGATTCAGGTACCTCTGCACAATAGGTTGGTCCTGCACATCACGTTCCTTTTTTTTTTTTTTTTGGATATAAACTTTTATTGTTAAGTGAGGTTACATACACAGCAGTGTGCCTACAACCATATCAGGCCGGCAGCGATACACATACACTTCGAAGGCGGTACCTATGGCAACAAAGAGTAAAGTGAGAGCATTATGGTCTCGGTCAACAATACAGCAGTAGCTCAGGAGTCAGCCCGTGACAGGGTTATCGCAAGTTCGTAACTAGTTAGATAACAATATACGGGGACACACCATCTGGGGCGGTGGATTTGTAATTAGAGCCGTTATAACAGTTATTATAAACATACAGCACAGGACCGCTACAATACAAGGCCACACCTGCCAATAGGGGTGGCAATACAGCTCTGATCCAAGGCAGCTTAGGTAAGAGTCAGAGTAAATCAGTGACACATTTACACAACATCAAGCAGTCACAATAGCGCAAATCCGTCCACCCTACAGTATTCACCAGAGTCACTGCAACGGTGATTGAGCGGATACCCATACATCCGATTGGATGCCAGTGGTAGGGTTAACAGGCTCCTCACCATTCCCTGCTCTATTCCTACTTACAGCCCCATGATCTATTCCGAATCCATTAACGGGATCTCATCAACCACCTCAGCACCCTCTGTCCCTTGTGATGCAGTTAGGAGAAGGTACGTCTGCAGTGGACCCCAAATGTCAGCCGG
Organism: Lissotriton helveticus; assembly: GCF_964261635.1. Classification (NCBI taxonomy): domain Eukaryota; kingdom Metazoa; phylum Chordata; class Amphibia; order Caudata; family Salamandridae; genus Lissotriton; species Lissotriton helveticus. The sequence continues at coordinate 649,670,188 of NC_136070.1, forward strand.
CCTAGATGTCGGAGGCAGCAACTCAGAGAAAATTCCATACTGTTCCTGGCAGTATAACATATCTCGCAACCAGTCTTTGAATTTAGGGGCCCGCCCCCGCCCCCACCTGCAGGCCAGATGTCGTCTCGCCAGCAACTGTGAAACATTAGTGTATTTTCTGACATTCCTCGCTATGTGCGCCGTATAGCCCAGTAGAAACAGTAGAGGATCCAATTCCAATGTAGTGCCTAGCATAAGGGAGAGGCCCTCGCACACTCGCGACCAATATTCCTGCACCTGCATGCAAGTCCATGCCAAATGGAGGAAGTCCGCCCCTCCCTGTCCACATCTTTCACAGTTATCTGAGTCAGCCAAGCCGAATCTGACTTTCCTAGCGGGCGTGTAATACAGCCGATGGAGGAACTTATAGTGTATAATTTTAAAGCGACAGCTAGACATCACCTCCCCAGATAGGTTACAGCAGTATTCCCATTGGTCATCTGTGACGTCTCTACCAAGGTCATGGGACCAGTGTGCTCTAGCCGTGCTCTCCACGACCGGCAGTTCCGTCCGAAGGGTTTTATATATATTGGAGACTAGATGTGCACCATCCGCGCTACTCAGCACAACTGTAAGCGGGGCTACACTAGGGGGTTCCTGAGGGTATTGCGGTAGGATGGTCTTCAGGCCCTCTCGCAACCGTAGGAAATAAAACAACTCCAGGGGCGTAGGCACTGTGTCCCCAAAGAAGTGTTCCCGAGAGCGAAAGATCCCATCCTGGAATAGATCGCCCCATGTCTGGATTCTCAACCGATGACACATGTTCCGAAAACCCAGTTCCTGATAAAGCGCCATATGTGGGTGATAAGTCAAAGGCAATCGTGCTGTATAAAGCAACGGGGCCTGTAAACGCTTCCCTATCCTATGCCATGCGTCCATTGTACAAGTGACCGTATTCGCCTGCATTTCCAGTACAGAGCTGGGGGCGTGAATCACCCCAGAGAGTGGCAGAGGGTGGGCAATCCAGTCTTCCGCCGCAATTTGTGGCATGAAGGCAGCAGGTTTCACCCAATAGTACAGGAAGTGTGCCTGCGCACTCAGATAATAAAGTTCAAAATCAGGGATATCGAACCCTCCCATATGATAAGGTTGTGTCATAACAGCCCACCGAAGTCGCGCTTGTTTGCCCCCCCATACCAGTCTTATAAGTTCGGAGCGCAGTGTTTTGAAGAAAAAAGCACCAGGGTGGTATGGTATATTGAGGAACATATATAAAAAACGAGGCAGAACCACCATCTTAATGAGGGAAACTCTAGACGCCAAGGATAAAGGTAGTTTGATCCATCGGGTCACCGAGTCTGCCAGTTTAGTTATAGCCACGCCATAGTTCATCCGCAATGTGTCTCCCTTGTCTCTCGAGAGTTGTATCCCCAAGTAGCGCAACTCCGAGGAACACCATTCAAGAGTGTAATCGAGTGGGAATTCCGAAACCGCAGGTGTCAGTGGAAAAAACTGGGACTTACTCCAGTTGATAGATACGCCAGACAGGCCTCCGAAGGCGACAAATTCCCGCAGCAAAGTATTCAGGGTAACTTGGGGCTCTTTGACATATAACGTGACATCGTCAGCGTATAACGAAATAGAGAGTTGTTGTTGGAAGCAGTTAAAGGCGCTGGCTTTATGCAGTTGCCGAATGCGACAGGCCAGTGGCTCAATCGCAATGGCGAAGAGCAGAGGGGAGAGGGGGCATCCCTGTCGGGTACCCCTCGTTATTGCAAAAGTGTCAGTTAGGAGACCATTCGCCAGTACTCTCGCCCTCGGAGCCGTGTATAGTAGGCGCACACAATCCACAAAGATTGGGGGAAAGCCCATCTTCTGCAACACCGCAAATAAGAACCCCCATTCTACAGAATCGAAGGCTTTCGATGCGTCTAAAAAGACAGCAGCGAGCGGTATCTCCGGGCTAACCGTTTGGATCAGGGAGAAAACTGTGCGGAGGTTGTGTGAGGTAGATCTCGTAGGGACAAATCCTGATTGATCAGGCAATATGATTGTGGTCATGAGTAGCGAGAGCCTCGTAGCGAGCACTTTGGCTAAAATTTTGGCATCACAATTTAACAGTGATAAAGGGCGATACGAGTCACACTGTGTGGCGTCTTTACCCGGCTTAAGCAATGATGTGATTACAACCTCTCTCATGGATCTCGGCAGGACACCCACTTCCAAGGCGTCCTCGAACACCTCCCGCAATACAGGTGCCATGATGTCAACATAACATTTGTAAAATTCCGCGGGAAGCCCATCGTGACCAGGTGCCTTCCCAGTGCCCAAGGACATTATGGCGTCTCTCACTTCGTCTACCTCAAGTGGGGCTCCCAGGAACTGTCGATGGGTATCGCTCAGCCAACAGAGTGCAACATCTCCCAAAAAATCATCCATGCAAAAGGGCCCCAGACGTCCGAGACGTATAAAGTCGCTCATAGTGTGCTTGAAGTGTGTTCAGTATGCCAGCTGAATCCCTACATACCCCCCCCCGTCAGCTGTGTGTAATGCCAAGATGGTGTTCGAACCACGCGCCACTCGAACTGCCGTGGCCAGTGCTCTACCAGGTCTACCTCCCTCATTGTAGGCGCGGGCCTTCCAGTATTTACCCTTAAACTGCACTTCTCTGTGCGCCTCCGCTTCATATTCCGATAATTTGGCCCTAAATTCAGTCTGCGCTGCTCCTGGACCCCCCCTCACCATATCTCTCTCCAGTGTCCGCAAGCTATCCTCCAACCTCCGGAGTGTACGCTGTATGTCTCTCAGTACCCCAGAGCTTTTGGCGATGCACCACCCCCTAAACGTAACTTTGAAGGCCTCCCAGACCGTTTCTACACTATCCACCGTATCCTTATTGCGAGGAAAGAAGTCTGCTATATCCTCCCTGAGCTCTTCCCGGAATACCGTGTCTACTAGAATGTTAGGGTACAACCGCCAAGGTGGACGAGGCTTATTAAATCCGGGCATATCAATAGTCAGTAGTACTGGGCAGTGGTCTGAGTGTGTCCTAGGTAGGTGTTGCGCAGTCAGGACATGTGGTGCTAAATCCCTTGACACAAGAATATAATCTATTCTAGCCCAGGTACCAGTGTATGAGGTGAAGTGTGTGCCATCAAGCAGTTCCGGATGTAAGTGTCTCCATGCATCAACCAGCCCCTCCTCGTCTAAGATCCCTCGAAGGACCCCCCTCGCCCCAGGGTGATACGTTGAACATCCATCTGCCCTGTCTAGCCTCGGAAGTAAAGCCACATTAAAGTCACCACCCCATATTAGATGAGTGGAACCCACATCCATCACTATCCCCCAGAGCTCGGTGAAAAAATGAGGGTCATCAACATTAGGAGCATAACAGTTGGCAATAGTAAGGGTCTCCCCCCCCCAATCTCCCCCACAAAACCACATACCTCCCCTCCTTATCTATACGTTGACCCTGGAGCGCGAACGGAAGGGCGCGATGAATAAGGATTGCAGTACCTCTGGCATATGAGGAATAGTTTGAGAAAACCCTTACGCCCGCCCACCTCCTACCGAAAGCGGATATGACAGAGAGGGGGTTGTGAGTTTACTGTAGCATAACAACCTGTACATCATGTCTATCCCAATATGCCACCAATTGTCTGCATTTACATGTGTCCTTCAGCCCCCGCACATTCCATGACAAAAAAGTACATTTGGTAACTTCCCCTGGTCCCATAAGCGTATGCTGTGCACAGTTTTACGAAGGTACCCCGCAAAAGACCAATTATCCACAAAGTGTAAACGCTTCTGCCTGTACCAATCAATCTGCAGACCATTTCAGCTGTGAGTTTGTGTAACCAGCACCCAATCAACACATACGACCCTCTAACATTCCCCCTCGCCCTCCCAACCTCCCACTGAAGCATCCCCAACATGCCAGGTTCGTCTCCCCTCCCAACCCACCCCTCCCCTTTCAACAGCAACGGGTGAGAACATTCCCCATACCAACAAAAACTGAGTGGGTCATACCCTCTAGGTAGCATTCCAGGTGGCAACACAGTTCCCCCAGTGCTCCACTAGCTCCCCCAGACCGGATCCAACCAGCCAGTGGGAGAGAGGAGGGGGTACCCGGCGAGCGGTATTCCAATTCAGCTTCCCCCGGACCTAAAACCAGTCCCAGCATAACTGAAGGAGGAAAATACAGAATAAGGCAGCAGGCAATGGCATTGCTATATATGGCCCAGTGGCCAGTACTCACGCACAGGAGTCCGTTCAATACAAGACAGTCTCAAAAGAGGAGGTTGTGAGGTCATTGTTCATCCTCCTCCACATGGTCGCGTCTCCGGTCAGGCTCATCCTCTCCGTCTCCATGCTGATGCGCCGTACGTTTGTAGTGTTTGATGAAGTCCTCCACTTGTTGTGGTTTCGTGAAGAACCTCTGGCGCCCCTGAAAAGTAATCCGTAGTCGAGCCGGGTAGAGTAAAGCATAATCCACCTGGAGATTGCGTAGCTTCGCCTTGACATCCAAGAACTTACGGCGTTCCTCCTGCACCATAGGCGTGAAGTCGGGATAGATCGTGAAATTGTTGCCTTCAAAGGAGAGTGTTTTGGAGGTACGAGCTGCCCGCAAGGCAGCATCCCTATCCCTATAATTCAGCAAGCGGGCGATGATAGGTCTCGGTTTCATGCCCGGTTTGGGTACAGGACCAAGGGATCTATGCGCTCTCTCCACTATGAAATGAGGTGAGAAGGCCTCCGGACCTACTGCCGCTAGCAGGAGTTTTTCCACATAGTCTTCCATTTTTCCCACATTGGTGGATGCCGGAATTCCCACCAAGCATATATTATTGCGCCGACTTCTCGCTTCTAAATCCTCGTTCTTGGCTGCTATAGTACGTAGGAGATCATCCATCCGAGTAAGCCGCGTTGTGTGTTGTGTGGAGGTATCCTCGACGTCCGAGACCCGCTGTTCCGCCTCTTTGAGCCTCCCCTCATGTACATCCAATTTATGGACAACAGCATCCATACGTGAAGACATCCTGTCTACCTTGTCCGCTATGGTCGCAAATCCTTGGCGCATTTCTCGGAGGAGTTCCTGGACATCCGTGGAGGTGGTCGGCTGGCCATCACCAGAGCCACTGGCCTCGGGTTGTTTCTGCTGTTCCGGGCTGGTGCGAGTTGGTTTTTGAAGGTGAGTTTCGGTTGGCGTGCGTCCGGTCTCCCCATCTCCGCCGCTATTCAGAACGGTGTTACCCTGTAAGCAATGGGCTTTGTTGCGCGGATCTTTCCGTATGTGCAGGGGGCAAGAGCGAGTTCAATTGCCGTATTCTGTGGAAATCACACGCCGGCCAGGATAGGGACCTTGAGAAGTTGCGCGCGTGCGGCCAGCACGAGTATCTGTTTATATGGCTTGTTCTGGGGCCGAAGGCAAGTCCACCAATCTAGGCCCAACAGCACCCCAGGGGTCGTATGGTCTATTAGGCTCACCGTGCACTCTCCCGTAGTTGTTTCTTTGAAGCTGGGGTCGAGCGTGGGCTGTACAGAAGCGTGTACACTTAGGAATGCAAAGAGACCGCAAGCAGGTAGGCCATAAACGGGTGTGCGCACATATTCTAGCGGCCAAACTGCATCCAGGTGTCAGCACAACACCCCGGCCACGGAGAGCGCAGCCGAGGTGTACACGTCCAGGCCAATGCCGTGATATTAGCCCAACAGAGCAGTGCTGATGAGGCCCCTCCAAGCGCACCCGCGCCCGATGCAGGATAGCGTTGTCCACACTATTGGGCGTCCCCGCTCCAGACAGCGGAGACTGATGCCAACAGCAAGAATAGGGGGGAATGCCGCTCCGCAGGTAAGATGATTACTCGTCAGGGATTTGAGCGCCTCGTAGCATATAGTGTGCAGGCGATCCCTCCAGCCAACACCAGCCCCCACCAGTGGTCAGTCCCAGTGCGCAGCCCAGCGGATCTCCGTCGCTCCCCGTACCTCAAAAGGCGAGTCCGGTAGGCAAGTTCAAAGTTACACCGGTCACAGCGCTATCTTCGCGCAGGGGGAGGCCGCCATGTTGCCTGTGTAGCGGCCGGGCAGCGGCTACGGTTTGCGAGCAGTGCAATGCAGCAGGGGCCTCAGGGGCTGCAGGGCAGCGAAGCGCTAGCGAGGAAGGGCTCAGCAGTGCCGGACAGCGAGCCACTCACTGTGCAGGTGTCAGGTTCCAGCCAGGGGGACAGCGTCCGTCTTGCTCCGCCGCCGCCGCTGTAACCGCCAGTGGTTTCGCGCCAAAAGGGGCCTAGCCTCCTCCACTGCGTCCCCAGGCTCGCGCTGTCAGGCTAGCCGCTCGGCCGCGCAGTCACCTCCGCCAGTCAGGATCGGTGGGGACGAGATCGCCTCTCCCAGTTGAAGTCGGCCAGTCCTCGGACCCAACTTTGAACCGGAGCCACCAGGGGGGTCCCCGCACAGATGGGACAAGTTTCAGCCCGGTAGGTCGCCGAAATTAGGAGAATTTAAGGATTAATATCGCCAGGATGTGGGAGCCTCACAGAAAGGCGTCCATACACTAGTGCGCCACCTAGCGCCCCTCCACATCACGTTCCTTTATCAAAAATTATCAAGGTACTGAGACCAGGCAGCTGGAGCCTGACTTGTGTTTTTATATTGGGGCGGGGGCAGGGGGGTCTACCTTGCTCTTTTCCGAAAATTCAGCAAAGCCAAATATACAGTGCTTCTTGTTCATCCCACCAGACAATGCAATGGGATTTCTAATTATGCTCTGTTCATACCAATGGTGTTACCTCTTCAAGGCAGGTAGTGTTGAGGTTAAATCTGCTGTATTGCTAGGTTGAGCCCTGTATGCCATGCTTAACTTGTACAGGATTGACTACTCAACTTTCCCAATCTAGTCTAGCTGCAACCAGGGCCCACAGAAGGAGACCTGGGCCTTTGAGAAACATGGTGCAACAAGGCTATAAGGACATACAGGCATTTGGATATAGGAACAGTTACAATACAGTTGAATACCCAAAAAGGACTGGAGTTCCCTAACCCCATATGTAAAGAAAAGGAGAGGGAAATCTATTAGTACAACAGCTCGAAGTTCTGCCAAAGAATGTCTGCACATGGGCTCACTGGCAACTTACAGCACCAACAAAATCATTCACCAGTGCACACAAAATGAAGTACCCATTTTATGCAGTCCTGTGAGGCTCCAAGCAGTAGACTACACGTCCATAGCCCACTGTAGGTAGGTCGAGGGTAGGAAGCCCCACACCCCACTATGACACATCCTGCAGAGGAAACCTAAACACACATCAGCACAAATAATTTGATTGCTCAGCGAGTTTACTAATGTGGCCAGGGAATGGACACGGGCACCGTTCTATCCCCCTCTCATGCAGAGCCCTTTCCTTGGATAAACCTATAACCACAGACAACCTCTGCACTAAAGCGCTATGGGATCAGGTAACTGTTGAGTGTGCGGCAAACAAAATCTAGGTTACATTACATTACAAATGTATATCTGTTTAAGTACATGCAGGCAGAAAGAGTTATTGGGTGCCTTAACAGCCAACTAATTGCTTGTTTGAGCTGAGTTGTGTGTCCTTCATATGTGCTATAGTAAGATGCTGGTTATGTGGCGGGCAGTATCGTAAGCATATTGACAACCAATTATATAGGATATGTCTGCAGTGTTTTTGCTATACAGAGTGCTGCCATTGTGGTCTGTTGGAGGCTGTATTGTCTTGAGTGGACCGTGAAAGCTTTTCAAGGCATATCTAAGTCGCGGGGCTGCAAAGGCACGGGCGGCAAAGTGCCAAGCTACGCCACTGGTGTTGGGGTCTTCTGGGATCCAGTAGTGGCCGGTGTGTTGATAGAGTGGCGGGGCGGGGGGGGGGGGAGGACAGACAAGACAAATTAAAAAAACACTTAAAAAAATAAAATACCTGCCACATCACGCCCCTCTTTTCTGCAGGCACAGGCTCCAGAGTGTACTGCAGGCTGATAGCCGCATCAGTATTGGCTTGAGTGTCGATAATTTGCACTCCAAGTTAGACCTGGAGCCTGTGCCTGCTCTCTCCAACCCAGCAACGCAGCTCAGGTTCAAGAGAGCTTCAGTGGGCATGATGGTTTGATGAGCACTGAATAGCAGTGCAACCACTCCTGCACCAGCCAGTCATCACCCTGGCCCCACCCCCAAGCCTCGGCTTCGAGAGAAAAAATAAAACGATAATAAACAAGGGCTTATTATTGTTTTAGTTTTCATTTTTTTGTCTGCTGGCAGGTGAGGCGATGCTCCTCCACCACGGAGGAGGAGCCGCCACTGCTGTGATCTGTTTTAAATGTCTGGTGTGATATTCTATTCCATGGTTCTGCTGGACTAACCTATTGAACATCAAAACACAAAAATGGCTGATAACTTTAACAAAGGTAAAGAGTTGAAATCACCGTCAGTATATTAACAGTTTTGAATGCCAGAGAAGGCACGGAACCACAGCATGTAGGACTACCTGGGAGCTATACAGGTTGACACTTGATGTCCCTGAAAAGTCTTGCAGTGAAGGAGATGCCAGGTTTAAGGATTTGAGAGTAAGTGGGTGTGTGGAACACTAAAATTCTCCTGTCACTCGTTTTCACCTGACTACACGCTGATGTAGCAACACAGAGCACGATGACAGCAGACATGCGACTCTTAAACAAATTCCACATAAACCACACTGATACATGCCAACATTTTAGAATAGGAAAGCGGGAGATTTTAGAAAATAATCAGGAGGAAAGTATCTTCCTCAATGGCTTTTATTGAAGGAGGGGAAATTTTAGACAGGAAAAGCCATTATTGGGATCAAACATCTGGAGTCTCCCGCCTAAATTAGGTCTGTTGGAAGGCATGCACACTGCAAACTCAACATTGGCAACCAAGTACAAACTATAGTAGTGTGTTACATTTGCTCTCTTGTCAGGGATATGAAGCACTATATAAGCGCAACTGCAATACAATGGAGCTCACACAGCACGTGGAGCCAGGGCCGTCTTTAGGGCTGGTGTGTGACAATTATTTTTGGCACCCCCCACACACACACCATGACTGCCTCCACAGATTCTATCACTACCACCAACCAAAAGTGTCCCTCATCTTTCAAATCATAAGTTATTGGTAAACACAGCACTCCCCCCACCCCTTTTTAGGTCTCGACTATTATATCCCGCAAGGGATAAATAGACGAGAGTATAGTGGGCAAACCAAGGTCTTGAACCATTGCGGATTTCGGACAGTTCATGTGGTGCACTAGTGTGGAAAGTGCGTCCACTCCACATCAAAGCCATCAGCCGCCCTCCCACAGGCATCGGTTGCTTCCCCAGAGGGCGCAGTGCGTGCTTGGCCTCACTTCTCCTCCCACCTAATTACATCCCTGCTTTCACTTTCACGGCCGCGAGGCCCTGAGCTTCACTTCAAAGGGATCCGCTCCCCCGCCCCCTGCTTCACAGTACGAAGGAATGCGCATTTCCCAGCCGCTTTTCATTATTTCTTTCGGCGATGTTCTTGTTTTTATTGTTCGTGTCTTTAGGGGCCCTTCTATGACGATACCTGCTGCTCGACTCCCAACAACTGACATCATCAATTATGTAGGGACCAACATTTCCACAGCTTTCCGTAACATGAAATGATATTGTTTGCAATGATATCATTCTTTGTTCTAGTCTGGTATGGGGTGTCATTCTCTACAGCATTCATCTTCACCACAGGATTTCTACAACAGTTCCTAATATCGGTGTCATTTTAGTGTTGCACGAAAACCTTTTTTTCACTCTTGATGTAATGCCCTAAATTGCTGCCGCAGCTTTTTCCCCGTCAGTTCCTTTCTTCCCCATTTGTTTCTGGCAGGTTGCTCATCTTACTTCAACCCTCTGAAACACTTGTCTAAATGTGAACATGATGTGACCAGGAAATACACTATCTACCATTAAGCCTTTTTATGACCTCAAGCAGAACCACATTAGACATGAATGGGTTCAAAATCCCTCTAAATCCCACCCTACGATATGGAGTCTTGTCTTTAGTTATTTTCGTGGTAGACTGGAGTGCATGGAGCACTTTTCTCGATTTATATCCAAAAGATTCAAGTCATTTTAGTCCAAGCACAAACTCACATAAAACCTGCAGCACAGTGCGGAAACTCCACATTAATACATTGAGGTTGCACTGTGTGCAGTTAGTAAGATTTACACTCAATTCAGCACTTTGTAGCCGTAGTCTGTAAATTACTTGCTGCATTTCTCGTACTGTTTACTTCATAGCCTCATTAGTTTTATCCCTGCCGTTTACATATCCCTTCGCGTACTAGTTTTATGACGAATGCTTCCACCGGGTTGATGCTCTTCCAAAGTGTTTTACCTCTCCAATGACCGAGGTTGGCTTTGTTAGCTTGCATACAGCAAACTCCACGACTGTCGTATTGACAACATTTTCACAGATGCTTATGTTCCTACACATGCTTTCTTACGAAAGCTATATGGAGGTGACTCATTTACATAGCAAAAGGAAATATATTCTGTAGCCCTTTTTCGGCTTCCTCTGAGCTTCTAGATTGTAAGTTATATAGAGTACAAGTAGACCACTCCCAGTGAACTCTATGGGTGCAGTGCAATTCCTAAAAGAACGGGTCAAAACATGGCTCCTGCATGAATATTCCAGACGTCAAACGCGAGAGCTTTTGTAAAAGGGGCTTGCTTAAAGCTTGAAGGCAATCTGCTTCCCCGCCCCCCTGGTGTTTCTGGCTTTTCTCGCTCGCTAATCAGTTTTTTTTCCCCACCCACCCTTCCTTTGATGTCTGCCGCGCGTGGCCTCTGCCTGTCGCCTCTCCGTCCTTCACAGCCCCTCTCTGTCGAGGAATCTAACAAATACTCATACAGAACTAGAAGATTAAGTTACTTTTTGACAGTTTAGAAGATCCACTCACACTTTGTGCTGACATCATCAATTATGTAGGGACCAACATTTCCACAGCTTTCCGTAACATGAAATGATATTGTTTGCAATGATATCATTCTTTGTTCTAGTCTGGTACGGGGTGTCATTCTCTGCAGCATTCATCTTCACCACAGGATTTCTAGAACAGTTCCTAATATCGGTGTCATTTTAGTGTAGCACAATATCCTTTTTTCACTCTTGATGTAATGCCCTAAATTGCTGCCGCAGCTTTTTCCCCGTCAGTTCCTTTCTTCCCCATTTGTTTCTGGCAGGTTGCTCATCTTACTTCAACCCTCTGAAACACTTGTCTGAATGTGAACATGATGTGACCAGGAAATACACTATCTACCATTAAGCCTTTTTATGAGCTCAAGCAGAACCACATTAGACTTGAATGGGCTCAAAATTCCTCTAAATCTCACCCTACGATATGGAGTCTTGCCTTTAGTTATTTTCGTGGTAGACTGGAGTGCATGAAGCACTTTTCTCGATTCATATCCAAAAGATTCGAGTCATTTTAGTCCAAGCACAAACTCACATAAAACCTGCAGCACAGCGCGGAAATTCCACATTAATACATTAAGTTGCACTCACTTAGCACCACCACAGCACCACTCAGCATCACCACATCATCACTCAGCGCTACCCCAGCATCACTCAGCACCACCACATTATTACTCAGCACCACCACATTATCACTGAGCACCACCACAGCACCACTCAGCACCACCACAGCATCACTCAGCATCACTCAGCACCACCACAGCACCACTCAGCACCAGCACAGTACAACTCAGCACCACCACATTCACTCAGCACCACCACATTATCACTCAGCACCACCACAGCACCACTCAGCACCACCACAGCATCACTCAGCACCACCACAGCATCACTCAGCACCACCACAGCATCACTCAGCACCACCACAGCACCACTCAGCACCACCACAGCATCACTCAGCACCACCACAGCATCACTCAGCACCACCACAGCATCACTCAGCGCCACCACCGCACCACTCAGCACCACCACAGCACCACTCAGCATCACCACATCATCACTCAGCGCTACCCCAGCCTCACTCAGCACCACCACATTATCACTCAGCACCACTACATTATCACTCAGCACCACCAGAGCACCACTCAGCACCACCACAGCATCACTCAGCACCACCACAGCACCACTCAGCACCACCACAGCACCACTCAGCACCACCACAGCACCACTCAGCACCACCACATTATCACTCAGCACCACCACATTATCACTCAGCACCACCACAGCACCACTCAGCACAATCACAGCATCACTCAGCACCACCACAGCACCACCACAGCACCACTCAGCACCACTCAGCACCACCACAGCACCACTGAGCACCACCACAGTATCACTCAGCACCACCACAGCACCACCACAGCATCACTCAGCACCACCACAACATCACACAGCACCACCACAGCACCACTCAGCACCACCACAGCATCACACTCAGCACTACCACAGCATCACTCAGCGCCACCACAGCACCACTCAGCACCACTCAGCATCACCACATCATCACTTAGCGCTACCCCAGCATCACTCAGCACCACCACATTATCACTCAGCACCACCACATTATCACACAGCACCACTCAGCACCACCAGAGCATCACTCAGCACCACCACAGCACCACTCAGTACCACCACAGCACCACTCAGCACCACCACATTATCACTCAGCACCACCACATTATCACTCAGCACCACCACGGCACCACTCAGCACCACCACAGCATCACTCAGCACCACCACAGCACCACTCAGCACCACCACAGCATCACTCAGCACCACCACAGCACCACTCAGCACCACCACAGCATCACTCAGCACCACCAGGGCATCACTCAGCACCACCAGAGCACCACTCAGCACCACCACAGCATCACTCAGCGCCACCCCAGCATCACTGAGCACCACCACAGCACCACTCAGCACCACCCCAGAACCACTCAACACAACCACAGCATCACTCAACACCACCACAGCACCACTCAGCATCACCACATCATCACTCAGCGCTACCCCAGCATCACTCAGCACCACCACATTATCACTCAGCAACACCACATTATCACTCAGCACCACCACAGCACCACTCAGCACCACCACAGCATCACTCAGCACCACCACAGCATCACTCAGCACCACCACAACATCACCCTGGAACTCTACAGCATCACTCTGGAACACCACAGCATCACTCAGCGCCACCCCTGCATCACTCAACACCACCACAGCACCACTCAGCATCACCACATCATCACTCAGTGCTACCCCAGCATCACTCAGCACCACCACATTATCACTTAGCACCACCACATTATCACTCAGCACTACCACAGCAACACCACAGCATCACTCAGCACCACCACAGCATCACTCAACACCACCACAGCATCACTCTGGTACACTACAGCATCACTCTGGAACACCACAGTATCACTATGCGCAACCACAGCATTATTATGCGCCACCACAGCATCACTCAGGGCCTCCACAGCATCACTCAGGGCCTCCACAGCATCACTCAGGGCCTCCACAGCATCACTCAGGGCCTCCACAGCCTCACTCAGAGCCTCCACAGCATCACTCACGGCCTCCACAGCATCACTCAGGGCCACCACGGCATCACTCAGGGGCACCATAACATCACTATGCGCTACCACAGCATTACTGAACGCCACACATCACTCGTCGCCACCACAACATCACTCCGCGCCATTACAGCATCAATCTGTGCAACCATTCAACAACAACTGGTTCAAATATGTTCTCTCAATGTTTCAAGCTTCATTACAAATGTCACAAAAAGATGTTAATATTTCACTTCTGTTCTTGGATTTTCGTCACAATAAAATACACTGAACATAATCTTCACAAAAGTTATTTACAAAAGTTTAAGCTATTGCCATTATAAATTACAATCACTTTTATTTAAGTATTAATTATTTAAAAAAATTAAAAGTCATTGTTATTTGTTATATCAATACATCTAAGTCACGTAAATACAAAACATGTTGCATTACAAATGCTATAGGTGTCACATTTGCGAAAGTTATAACTATTGGCATTGTAAATGACAAAGCTATTAATTCAGCTATTTTCAAAAACACATAAAAAAAAAATTGTCATTTACAAGACCAATAGCTCAAACGTTCCTTATGCGAGACCTATTGCATTGCAAATGCTTGTTTAGGTCAGCTCACCCTCCACAAGTCAGCGCCCAGTGCAGTCGCACTGCCCTAAAGCGGGCCCTGCCTGCAGCATTACCACCTCCCGCCAACCAGCGTCCTGCGACCCTCCCTTCGCCTGTTTTCTCTGATAGTTTTAATAGCGGAGGAAGCCTTGAACTGTGATTCTTGGCCGAAAATCACTCTTCCCTCCCTCCCTCCCTCCCGTGCGGCCTTGTGCCCTCGCGACGTGGCAGGTGAAGGAGGCCCGGTGATCGATTGGCCAGGCCTCACCGGGGCCTGCAAAGATCATGGCCGCGGTGCGCTCGATAGGCCGCGCCGCGCTGAGGCCTACACCGACCTGCGCATTTATAAAATGACAAATGCATCTGCCGCCGGAGCCTAGGGGGCTGTTTAGCGATCCTAATGTTGTCCCTGTGGTGTCGAGGAACCGCATCGATCACCCTCAAAGGCGAGAAATGGGCCGGGTGGGGGAGGGGGTGCTGGTGTCTGCAATCAAGGTACAGGCGCCAGGAACACCAGGGAAGTGGGCGCAGGAATTAATGAAGCTCGGTCATAAATATATGCTCAGAGTTTGGTAATACAGGCTGCTCCTCCATCTGTCGGTGTTACGGAGGCACCTGCCGCAGCTTGGGTGAGAGGAGCGTGCGAGAGGGAGAGGGAGCGTGAAAGGGGAAGGAAAGCGAGGGTAGAAGAGGGCGTGGCAGGAAAAGAAGGAAACAGTAGGGGAGAGGGGGGGAAGGTGAGAAGAGGAAGGTGGCAGAAAAAGGAAACAGAGAAGGGGAGCGGGAAAGTGGAGGGAAACCGAGGGGAAGGGAAGAAGAGGAAGGTGGCGAGAAAAGAAGGAAACAGAAGAGGATGACTATTACAAGTAATGAAGAAAAGTGCTAAAAAACGAAGAAAAGTGAGTGGGAAGGAGAGTATGGATGGGTTGAGAGATGCGGGGGAAGGGGGAGGAAAAGGAAGCAAAGCAACAAAAATCATCGAGGGGAGGAGGAGTGAATAAAAGGAAAATAAGAGGGAGCTTGAAGAGAGAAGAAATGCAATAAGAGATCGTTGGAGAGAAGTGAGAAGTGGTCATAGGCGGGAAGGAAAAGGGGAGTTGGAAAGATAGAGCTGCAGAAGAGGATGAATATGGTGAGAACAGAAAGAAAGTTAACATATGTAAAGACAGTGTTGAGAAAGGGCATTAGGGAAGTCTGAAGGAGAGATGGAAAGTGGTAACGAAGAGGAAAATTAGATAAAGCACAGAACATATCATGGAGAGGAGAAAAGTGAGCATTGTTTAGCTATGGTCAGATTAATGAAGATACAGCTTCAATGGTCAAGAGTAACGCAACGAAGATTTTTCCAGAGTGAAGCTCCCCCAAGTAACTGACTGGTTTGCATTCTAACTTTAAAGTAATGACATTCTTATTACCATGTCACATTCTAAGTTCAGCTGTCCCAGGCATATCGCACCCCATTGCCCCCCATACAATGAAATAGGACGATATAAATTAGCCCAAAAAACGTTCAGCAGCAACACAAAATCATAACATTGTCAAAACAGTGCATTACTACATTAAATCATATCTGAATTAAGACGCTTCGCCAATAATAACTTAAAGGTATAGTCAACATTTAAAACCAGAACATTGACTGTACAAATCTAGAGCAGAAAAAGAAAGGTGTAGAATGCAAAATAAATCTTAATTGTAGGATGTAAGAGATCGTATACGAATTTAGGGCTTTTTCTAGATAGGTAATTATTAAGCCAAAAACAGAGACAATGGGCTGGAATCTGGAAAATAACATTGATAACACACAATCGAGGGTTAGATATTTGGGTATTGTAGCTAAGAAAAAACTAGAGGAGCTACCAAAATCTAAGTTGAGCAAGGTAACAAAATAGATCAGTGAACTATTTGATAAATGGAAGAATCACTCATTGACAATCTATGGACAAACCTATCTAATCAAAATGGTAATTCTACCGGAATTAAAGTACTTGTTTACATAAATACCTCTGTCAGTCCCTAAAGACTGTATTGGAAAGATACAGGGAATATTGTGCAGTTTCTTTATGGTCGGCTAAGGGAATTAGACTCAGCTGGAAGAACTGAGGAGGAGGCTTGAGAAAGTTAGTCTGGGACTTCCAGATGTACTGATGTATTGGTATGCTTTCAGATTTTAGAACTGTAGAATACTTCTGTCTCGGCCTGACAATTAATGAACACGAAGGGTATTTTCCTCCTTGTTGGCCCTGTGATCCAGAATGGTTTTATGCACAAATTTTGTGATCCCAGATTTTTAAAAAAAGGTATGCTTGAAGGATCAGCAATACCCGTTAGATGTCTGGCATGATATGAGGAAGATCTTAGGGATTGATTATTATGCAACTTTTGCCCCTGTTTGAGATTCCCCTGGCACACCAGTGTTGTTGATGGATAAACTCAGGCTCTCATTAAGAGTAGCAGGCCTAGAACACTGGGGACAACTGAGAAATTAATCGCAATTAAAGTAATGGGAGGTTTTAGTTGAGGTGGCCAGAAACTCTATCTCTAAATTCAAATATCTTCAATTAACATGTTGGTGGTCTGTACAAAAAGGGTTGGCAGACTAAGGGGCCCATTAGGATGTCGGGCGGATTGCCCCCGCCAGGCTGGCGGTAGCCACCGCCAGCCTGGCAGGGGCAATCCGCCCGACATCCTCACTCGTTTTCTCCCCCGCCATATTAGTATGGCGGGGGGACCTCGGTGGACGGAAAGACCGTCCGCCGCTTTTCCGCCCCGGTCGCCTTGCGGCCGGGGCGGAAAAGGAATATTATGGTGGCGGTGTCTATCAGACACCGCCAGCCATATTACAATGGGCATTTTACAATGCCTTTCCGTGGCGGCAATGCCGCCACTGAAAGGCATGCGGTCTTCACTCTGGGGGCCCCCTGCGGGCCCCCAGAGTAAAGGAGGGGTGGGGGCTGCACACTGGGGGTACCTGTGGTACCCCCCCCCCACATTTGCCTAAACAAAGCGGCAGGCACCGCGCGGTGCCTGCCGCTTTGTTTATGCAAATGCTGAAATGCATTTCGAGCATTGTGGCGGGCAGGCCTGAGAGCACCGCCCGCCATAATGCTCGAAATGCAGGATGTGACCGCCACTGTGACGGGCACATCCTAATGCCCCCCACGGGACCCCTGCCCTTATGGCGGGCGGTCCCAATCCCCGTCAGGATGGCGGACGGGCAAAGTCCGCCCGCCATCCTAATGACCCCCTAAGAGTGGGAATATTAAGAGACAATACAGGACCCAACACAGCTAAAAAGGAGATGTCTATATGAGACAGGAAGTTGAAGTCTCCGCTACAAACGTGGGAAGGCTACCTACCTTGGTCAGAGCTTCCAAATTTAGGTCAAGCATCTCTAAATCTAATTTACTCCACTATCTGATCTGCGACCTTAAAGAAGAATAATTTTTATACGCTCGACAGAATTTACTAGACAGCGAGTACGATGGCAACATTTATCGAGGTTCCTGTGCCTCGCTGCAAAAGGTGTGAGGAGATTAGTGCTAATGGTCTGCATCTGTCCATGGCCTGGCCAGTGCTCGTACATTTTTGGGAAGAAGTAAGTGGTATATTATTGGAGATCTTTGGCTTCACTATTAGGATAAGTCTTTACTTGATCTTTTTTGGTACTGATATTCAACTATCTCATCAACTAAGGTAAAATTCCTTTTTTATGTTACATATGGCGAGGATGGAGATATACTTAAAGTAGATACAGACCAGTCCCCCAACGGTACATGGATGATTCAAATCATTGAATAAAGTGTGCAGGATAGATTTAGACATTTGCCACGTAACAAAAACTAAAGATCTATGGGCCGACATTTTATTATGGTGGGCAAAAAATTTGCACCCGTATATGCCCCATGATCAATCCAATACTGGTTGAAAAAAATTGTCTCTAAATGTTTTCTTAGGCTAAACAATCAACAGTGCTTTCAGAAGGTTAGGGGCTCCCAGTCAGCGCATAAGTACCATCTGTTGGTGAATGAGGACAAAACAAAAATTCAAATTCTAATAATATATGCAAGTCAGTGCACCATGGGTGCATTGTACAAAAATGCACAACACAAATATCATAAAAATATACATATCTGAATGGAGTACCCATTTGCATTATTAGCAAGAAAAGGTTAAATAAAAATAAAGAGCAACCTACAGGAGCCGAATAAACCAGTCACCAGAGTAAAAGCCACTGGAGTACAACAATATTTTTAATTCATCCTGGCTTCCTTCTCTCTCTCTCTCACCATTGATATTTTTGTTGAACGTGCTGACGCCTGATACTTTCTTATACAAATCTACACACATTTACCTTAACCAACTGCAACATGCTCCAAATCCCATCCAAAACCCAACACAACCACATTTGTTTCTATACCCTTAATTTTGAAAGTTCCTAAATATTCCGATCTTCCTTTTTTTCCAACTCTGGTTTCTTCACATAAGCCAACTCACAAGTCTTCTACATCCTGGCCCTACCAGTTTATGTATGTCTTCTGATGCCTCTTAAACTATCAGCTGTTTCTATATTTCCATCAACCCACCCTCTGCACTTCAACCAAATTCACAGAATTAGGGGATGCCCGATGTACCCAGTCTCATAGAAGACCTCCCTACAGACATACCTTCACCTACCTATTGGCCTATTCTGTTAATCTCATTGGCTTGAAGAGAATATTATGTTGTCCTGTGTTTCTCCACCCTCTAGTTCTTGTGGAAAAGTCTAATTTCTTCCCAAAAAGTCAAATTTCTTCCAAAACAAATGGGACTCCTTTGTCTGTGACAATGGCCCTCCGCACCCCTTCACACGCAAACTCATCTCTGAAATGCTCTAGTACAATCATGGTATTTACCACTCCCACACATCTGAAAGTAATTCACGTCGAGGTATAATCTACCAAGATCAAAACGTATGTCTGCACTGGCTGGAATGGCGCCAGTGGCCCAACCACTTTGGAACCCAACTTACACCCGCTAACTCTGGACCTTCTCAAGGAGAATGTGATATCTTTGACATCTTGTTTAGTTTGTCATTCCTGCACACTGTATCCAACCGCTCACCCGGTCTTCCCCCACTTTTTAACCCCTGGCCACCAATACAAATCTCAACACAGGCTCTACCAAGTGACCTATGTTGCCACAGACTAGCAACATGTTTTCTCAGTCTTCCTGGGAAAAAGCTCTTTTCCTTTGCAATTCTCCCTCCGCAATACATCGGGCTCTCAAGATCCAACAATCCTTCTAACTGCGGACATCCATTTACCACTTACTCTTTAACTGTGGCAGTAACCATACTTTCTCTTAAACTCTCTCCCTTCTTCTTAATTCGAGCTAGTTCCGTCACTCTCCTTATGGACTTTTGCTTTTCTTTCTTTGCATCCTCCTCCACAACACCCTGTAATAGTAACCTTGACGAGCAGTGGATAACATTTTCCCCTAACCAGGGCTGATGTGGAACAGAGACATTAAACACAAACTTTATACATTTTCAGGTGGCACGTTTTTCCCTCAATTGAAAATGCTTAAGATAAGCATTAAAGATCTGGGTTGACAGTTAAAGGCATGCCCCACAAGATGCCCCACAAGAAAAAATTGAAGTGCCTTATTGCACATGAACAGGTTAACACTTCCATTTTAAGTGCAGACTAATTACATTTTGCACCCTTCGGGCAGTGGGAAGCAAACACAGTCACTTTCACTTCTCTCGCTTCAATCTGAGAAGGCACTGTGCCTAAGCGTCTCAAACTGGCATCCAAGGTCAGTATTGCCTTCTTGTGAACACTAGTGCACCTAACTTGTGAGCAATTGCACACAGCAAATTGACAAAATATTGGCGCTGGAGGGCAGCATTTTCATGCAAGATTCAGGAGCCATTAAGGTAGCAAGTAAGGGCCAGATGTACTAAGCATTTTAGCGGCTCCAAAGGCTCTGATTCTTCCGGTAAAACTATGCAAAGAAGCAACTCTCCTCGCCTTTAGGAAGAATCTGAAGACAGTCCTTTTCTCAGAAGCTTGGGGCATCATTTAATCAGCCGCCACTCCCCTACTAACATGGATAGGTACTCCCTTTGGTAGCGCTTAGAGACCTGCTGGTGATAACCCGCTCTATAAATATAAATTACATTTACAATAAATATAAATTACAATTACAATTTGCGTCTGTTAAAATATGTTGTCACATTCACTAATCCCCTTTTAAGAGTTGGAAAAGTTTTTCTTACTCCTAAAATTGGATTCTGAATACATATCAATTCGGAATCTGTATTGGGCATGTTGTTGCTTGAAATCCACTTGCAAAACTTTGATTGTTTTTTACTGATACCTTAAAGGAGGTGGGATCCTATTTGAAAAAGGGAAATGACCCCTTGGGATCCTTACCATTTGTGAATGTAAAGAGAAAGTTTTGTAAGAGCGGGCTGTGGGCCTGGGCACCACTGCCTCCTAATAAACAATTAAAAAAAAGATAAACTTTTCTTTTTAAACATAATTCCCTTACCTTTAAGGAAAACAGGATTTCTTTTTTTTAAAGTCAGCTTTATTCAAAAGCAATCGCAGGTATGATGGTCTGCTGACACCAATCAGAGTGAGTTGGAATTTGCGATGTACCTCATTAATGTGCATGAAGAAGGTCAGATTCCGACCCACTACGATACGAAATTTAAGAACCGACCTATTAGTACATTTACAAGTCCTTGAAATTCTTTACTGGTTGCAAAATACTAGTCACAATTTGCGAACAAATAGTACATGTGGCCCTACATTTTTTATTTGATGTTAGGCCCTTACATCATAGTCACAATTAATATATCATTTAAAATGGAAGGAACAAGAAGCCTTCTTCAAGATCAGTCAAGGAAAATTAAAAAGTTTGAGCTTCACTCTTCCACCAGAGGAAATAGAAGAGCCTAAATCTAACTTCCCTTTTAAGCATGCTACATGTTAGGTTAAATATTTGGGGATGCACATAATTCCAAAGATTTCTGATCTATGTGAAGACAACTACCCATTGATCCATAGAACATTACAAGAGGACATTTGCATGTGTGCACACTTCTTCTTATGGATAGGAAGAATAAACGTCATTGAAATGAATGTCCTGCTAAGGGTACTGCATCAGGGCCGGCCTTAGGCATGTGCAAGCTGTGCACCTGCACCGGGCCACCAAACCCCAGGGGCCACCACACCAATATATATCCTTAATATAATAATCCTCTGAGGATGGATACATATTTGCGTGGTGGCCCCTGGCAGGGATTTGGCGGCCTCCGGCTCTGTTCCACTTCTAAACACCCTGACCCCCCCTCTTTACTGGCCTCCGCGCTCCGCCTCGCCCGGACCCCCTCTTCCGGGGCCCCCTACCTACACTCCTCGCCCAGGGCCACCATGACCCTAGAACCGCCCCTGACTGCATCTCCAGCGGACAATTCCCATGCTGATTCACAGAGAATTCTTTGAGTTGCTCAAAGCAGTACTCCTCAAATGTATGTGTTGCGGAGCAGGGACACAACTCACTTACAAATCTCTATGTAAGTTCAAAACAAATGAAGGTCTAGCTCTCTCATGTTGTTTAGATTCTACCAAGTGGCACTACAGTTGTATCTGAATGCTGCCTGAGAGAAACCAATAAAATATCGACTCACATGGATAGAAGTGTAGAACTTGGGTAGAACTATACGGGACTTAGGGCCTACTGGTTACTCTGTCACAAATGTGTCGGATATCACGTCAGCCGTATTACAAGCCCATTACATCCTATAGCACTTGTAGTACGGGAGGGGGGATATCCATCATGTTTGCAATAGAGTAACCCATCTGTCAAACTCCAAATCAGGCCCTTAGTTTGCAGCCGCGGCCCGTGGAGGGAGTTACGGTGGGCCAGGGGGGCAGGGAGGCGGGGAGGGGGAGGGGCGGGGTGGAGGGTGCTAAAAACCGGCATATGGATAATTGCAGGTAACTAAACAATTTAATTAATTAAAAAAACGAATTTCGTAGCGCGCACTGCATCGCATTTTGTGATGCAAGGCGCGCTACCAAATTCATTTTATTAATTAAATTGTTTACTTACCTGCAATTATCCATATGCCGGTTTATAGCACCCTCCACCCTGCCCCTCCCCCTCCCCGCCTCCCTGCCCCACCGTAACTCCCTCCACGGGCCGTGGCTGTTAGTTTGGAAACCTACACCTAATGGTCCACTGAACGCCTACCCCAGCATCTCACAAACACTACACTCACAGTAGTGGATGGACTGACACATGTTTGACTGAATTCCCAGAATCACACAACTTCTTTATTAGGTTTGATTAGGGCAATGTAAGAGTCATTTGAAGGAGGTAAGCAAGTCTTTCAGTTAGAAGAAACAAAAAGACTCCAAATTAGTCAACCCAGTGATTAAAAAAGCAACCACACAGGAGCTGACCCCGATAGAGAAATTCATTAAATTAGTGAGAGGAACAACAGGAGGGATGTCAACCCTATATAGCATCCTGATGACAATTAAGTCTAGCCCCAGGAATGTCATAAACACTAATTTGAAATGTATACAGCATACCTAGCAGAGAGAGAGGTACACTGTAAGGTGATATTCAATTAGTATTTAAGTCTCTTGAGATGAAATAAAAGATGTTCACAAACTAGCTCATGCTAGCGAGAATGCAAGAGCTAAAGGTGACTTCCCAAATATTTGTTCGGCTGCCCCATTATTAGGCAATACTGGGCTGGTATTTTAGCGCCCATTTGGTCAATTCTAGAATATGCCTTACCTCTAGATTTCCTTTTTGTAATGCTAGGCGCGCAGAAAACAAAGACAAAAGTGGACCATTTAATAATCTGGACTTTTTTTTAGAGGTGGCAAAAATGACATTATTCTCATATTGGAAAAAAGAATCCTCACCCATCATACATGGGTGCTAGGTTCTTCAAAATGTGTGTCATTTGCTTATGAGCAATTATGTAAAATCCAAATATGGTATTTAGGGCACATTTTATCTTGCTATATGTCCTCTAGCCCAAAATGGAAAATGTAGAGCATGCAAAAAAAATAGTGCCAAAAATACAAGTACTGCAAATGACAGCAACTCTGTTCAGGCCAATCAAGTTTTTCCCATGATAATTATACAACAAGGCATGCCAGCATTATTTTGTGATTTTTGCATAACAGGCGCTACATAAAATTCATGAAATTACGCAAATTACGCTGGCATGATTAAAATTTTGCCCAGCCCTAATTGGCACCTGAAACTTTGGTGTATGATGGCAATAGAAAGACTCACAGTGGAGGTGAATGCATCGAACAATGAACTGGAGTTCAAAGTCCGCCCGCCATCGTAATAGGCCCCTTAGTGTTTTGTACTTACGCTGCTCCAGGATTGAAGCCAAGGATACCAACTTAATTTCTAGGCATCAATTTAAAATCCCTTGACATTAACGGGTCACTTGAACATTTTCTCTTGTACAATTTACTTTCGTTATGTATATATACTTTACTAATCTGCCCTTCTGATCTATTTTTACGAAACAATTGCAGATCCACTGAGTAGGCTACACAGACCCTCTAGGTGTCTGCAAACCACAAGGTTAAAAATTGTAAGTCTAAACTCTTTGCATAAAATGACGGTAAGGTTAAATCCATAACACTCAACTATTGCACATTTTCCAGAATTGCCAGGAACTCTAAAATGTTGGGTAGCGGTTCTTATCAATGCTTATGTTTCTGTTGAGGTCTATAAGATCAACACACATCCTCAGACCTTTACTGCCATACATATTTGTTAAGAATACCATTGTAAGCCAACTCTCCCCTAAAACTCCCATCAGCTTAAATTTCTTAAACTCACTTTTCATAGGCTCGAGCATAAGTTCAGGCACCCTGTTCATCTTAAGTACAACAGACTTGATCCCTTTCTTCAGTGCAATTTTGTGTTCAGAATCCTCTGATAAGACTATCTTTCACAAAACAGGAAAGCTTATGATTAAAACTTTGTGCTCCCAAAAATGCAATATTTTATCACTTGCTCTGTAGAATAACGCTTAAGAGTCATCCCTACAACTTTTTGATGCTGTCATCCTAACTCATCTATTTACTCCACATGCTTTCCATGAAGTTTCTCTTCCTTTGAACACAATTTTCATGTGGATGAATCCTATTAAGTCAATCTTGGACTTCCCATACCTTTATGGATTGAAGTCTGTCTCCTCTAGGATTAGTTCCTCTCCACTAAATATCTTCTCCAGTGTTCCCTCACCTGTAAAGGCATATAGCAAAGCTGAATTTCCCAATGGTATGATACTTGTATCTAGAAAATGTTACATCACTATTCATTACAACTCAGGTAAGTATATCAGAAGTCTTTACATCACATACATTTTCAGTACTGTGCTACACAGGTCTTTACTTCACAGGTAAATTATTTTTCAAAAGCTTCAAGTCATCTATTTGAAGATTATATATGTGTATTTATATATTTGTTTGTGTGTACATACAAAAACACATATTTAATGTTAAGGTAAGGTTAATTTAAACTTTTTTTAAAGGTAAATAATTTATTGGCAAATGATTCAAGTTGTGTATATATATATATATGTATATATATATATATATATATATATATATATATATATATATATATATATATATATATATATATATGATTCATACGGGTTGCTTCTACTGCCCTTCTCTCGCCCGTGGCAGTTGGAGCGTCATGTCGGCGAAGCCCACCGAACTTCAAATGTCCATTTTTAACCAAATAGGCGCTAACTCAGGGTAAAGTTTTACCAGTAAAGGTTTTATTCCATCAGGTTATGTGACGAGGGTCTCCGAAACATGTAACCTGGTGGAATAAAATCTTAACTGGTGAAACTTCACCCTGATGGAGCGCCTATTTGGTTAAAAATGTACATATATATATACACACAAACACACACACACATACATACATATGTTTAAGTTACCATAAGTAATTTCAATTATTTGATATATAAAATTATAATGTAATGAAAAGTGTTAAATAATTAATTGAAAATATAAATTAATATAATGTTCAAATATGTAACTCGAAATACAGGTATATGGTTTTATAATTCCCAAATTTAAAGTTTAGATTTTAAAGGTATTAAGGTTTTTTTGAAATTCACAGTGGTAGTATTTAGCATTGTTTGGAGATTATAGGGGTAGTAAGGGATTTTTTAGGGTCCAGGGATGGGTAGTGTTTAGGCTGGTAATGCATTTGTAAGATTCAGGGATAGCATTTATGGGTTTTAAGGAATTTTTATGTAAGGGATTTTTAGATTTCAGGGGTGGTTATTTTTTGGGGTGGTAGGGAGTTTTTAGGGTTCAGGGATGGGTAGTGTTTAGGATTAGTAAGGAGTTTTTAGGGTTTAAAGATGGATTATCTTCGCAGATTGTAAGGATCGTATAGTGTTTAGGGATGAATAGCTTTAAGGAGTCGTAAGGAGTTTTAGGAGTTCATGGATGGGTAGTTTAAAAAAAATGTATAAGTAAAAATACATTTAATTACATTAAGATTAATATTTGTTTACATTTAAAATGCTATTAGATTCATTTTTATGAATTATTATTAAATAGAAATTAATGTTTGGAGTTACAAAATACACATCTCTAGACACTTCTGTGTAAATACATATTGAAATGTATTTATAGATATTTATGTGCATGTGTGTTTATACGTGTGTGTTTGTGTATGTGTGTACAGGAGGTTAGAATTAATGCTTACCATTTAACCTGCAAAGTAAAGGCACTCCTGATGTAAGTAACCATGATGTTAAGGTCCTCCAGGGTGCACTTACTTTGAAGTAATGACTCACGGTGTAATGTCTTATCCCTTTCACTTTCCCCCCACTATGTCAATCTCCCACTGAAGCATGATCACTCTCCCGTCCTCATCTTTTTCTCCTACCTGCAAAATAATCATCTTCACACCTGTCTTAACCTCTTTCATCTGGTAAATCTTTTCATCTTTAGAAACCTGGGCAGGGAAACATTTCTTGCTTACCCCACTTCCAATATGATGCATACTTGGCATGACATAATGCACTACTTAATATGTGACTTATGTTGCCATACTGGAATCTTTACACTTGATATATGTGACACCACCTTGGTGCATACATTCATATGCATCATTCTTTTGTTCTTTCTTTCTTTCATGATGCACTTTCTCCTCATTTTTATCACTATATTCTTGACCTCATTCACACTCTCTTCATCAGTGTTCCTTATCTCCTTAAACCAATCTGAAGTATGTTCTGTCCCTTCAACTATGTCTATAGCCTCCTTTTCTTGGACTGTAACTATGATTATTTGTAAATCCCACTTATCAAACCCATATCAGTGATTATATCACATCTAACAAACCTAAGGTGCTAGCCATGCTACCCAAACATGGCAACACATACATTGTATGCAAAGAGACAAGGGAAAACAGAGACAGTAGCTAACTCTCTCCTCTTTCCCTTGTTTTGTTGCATAAAATGTGTGTTTTTCTAGGACCATATCAGTATGTGGGCTACAATGTTTTTCTAACATTTTCATAGGCATTCGGTACATGTCCTGTGGTTCTCCGTCTCCATTACCAATCGATATCCCCTCAATGCTTTTATAACTGTTGCATCCATTGATGCCTAAATTATTTAACAACGCACCTTGTGTTTCTAGCCTGTGAGAATTTCCTATTGCAACTAAACATGAGTCGAACACCTTCCCAATTGCATATAAGGTACTAAGGTTTTCCACCTTCTGATAGAAACTGTAGTGGCTCTCACATGCTGGCTGACACAATGTCTCCAACAGACAATAGTAAGCAAAACAAGAATGAAAAATAACAATTTAACACAACGAATTAACAAAATAGGCTAACAAAATAAATCACCATAATAATTCGAAAACGTCCTGAATCATAACAACAGGTGATAAATACTCCTCAAATCAAGTTGTTCCAATGTTAAGGGTACCCAAATTCTGCTGACAATGTAGCTTCTGTGCTATTTAATGTTTACAAGCACTTATTTATCCTTTTGCCGTGGATCAGAATTTGACTTCTAATTTCTTACTTTGAATTTGTCTCTGCCTTTTAGGTACACCACCTTGCTTTCTATCCCTTTCACAAAGTGAGTCATCATCAGTTTGATACAAAATGCACTCCTTGCAAAGTATACCTTGGTCCAGTACCCCAAAGATGACCGTCACATATGAGATGTAGTATATTGTGGAGGAAGAGCTGAGTTATAATGTGAGAGAGCAAAGGGGGGGATGATATTCCTGGATGGTAGTGGCGCTACACCAAATATCGGCAATTACAAGATTTTTTCTTATTGTTAGTCTAAGTTGTTGGGTGCCTAGGTATGGGTCATCATCCAAACCCACCAATGATCCGTAGATCTAATAATAATTCATGAAAATCCTATCACACCAACTTTGATCCTTCATTAACAATGTCATAGATTACATCCACAAAAGCAAAATCAGGTTGAGTGAGTATATGGTTCTTTTAATCCACAAGGCTTTCTTCAAGTCCAGCCAACACGTGTTTCGTCGTATGGGCAGATACCCACGACTTCATCAGGGCTGGGAAAAAACAATACGAAAATATACTGTAGTCCCGCCGTACATCGGGCAATGTTTATACTAAACATATCATAATGATCTATGGTATCATGCAAGTGGGTTTATTATTACATCAATTATGCATAGATATCCGAGTAAAATTCTTATGTGAGATAAGAGTGAGTGATAGGGAGGATGGGAGAAAGTCTTCCCCCATTTAGGCAAAGAGATACCTCAAAAAGGGCAGGTAGATGCCGGGATTTTCAATGCGATGGGTGAATGGATTGACTCACACGAAAGGTGGGGCATCTACCTGCCCTTTTTGAGGTATCTCTTTGCCTAAATGGGGGAAGACTTTCTCCCATCCTCCCTATCACTCACTCTTATCTCACATAAGAATTTTACTCGGATATCTATGCATAATTGATTTAATAATAAACCCACTTGTATGATACCATAGATCATTATGATATGTTTAGTATAAACATTGCCCGATGTATGGCGGGACTAAAGTATATTTTTGTATTGGTTTTTCCCAGCCCTGATGAAGTCGTGGGTATCTGCCCATACGACGAAACACGTGTTGGCTGGACTTGAAGAAAGCCTTGTGGATTAAAAGAACCATATACTCACTCAACCTAATTTTGCTTTTGTGGATGTAATCTATGAGATTGTTAATGAATGATCAAAGTTGGTGTGATAGGATTTTCATGAACTGAGTTATAATGTTTCATGGTTTGTGATGACCTCTGTACTATCTTAGGTCTTTTAGCTTGGACATTTACTACATGGTCACAAACAGATAACAATGTCATGCTGTGTGGTGGCAAAACCTTCGTTGACGACTTCTTCCTGAGTAACATTGGTTGCGGTGTCCTTTATCTCTTTCCATGCTCATGATGGGTCCACGCCGCTATGAGCCACGGGCGGTGTGTGCTCATGGCGGTGTGGAGCCGTCATCAACTGCCGCTTCGCCCACGCTCCACCTGTGCTGGCGAATTAGTGAGTGAGCGGGGTCATGACGGCTCCACGCCATCATGAGCACAGGCTACCCGTGACTCATGATGGCGTGGAGCCGGCATGAGTAAGGGAGCACCACGCCCACCTCTAGCCCCACCGCAGCCGAATTCACGCCACGGCGAAGGGGTTATATGCGCTTTCGGCATCGGGATCCAGTTGCAACCTCTCTTGTACACTCCGCTTTCGACTCAATGTTAGTAGTTTCCTCGTGGTTATGTATAAGAGGCTTGAGCTCACTGGTAAGTGAAAGGCCATTTTCGCACACTCAACATAGTAACATATTTGTCTTTACTTGGGGCGCAGTCTAGCTTATCAGGGCAAATATGACTCTGGCTGCTCCCTCAGATATAGCCTAAATAGATGTGACACTTTTTCAGCTGCTGTGGACTAAACGAAATCCAGTAACCATTTTGAATGTTAAAGAATCAGCTTGGTTTCATGAAGTCAGTTAGGGAATCTGGTGTAAATAATATAATTTGCTCAGCTTATTTGTCTTTACAGAGGTTGTCATGGATACAGTGGCCAACGTGACAACTGTCGAACTAACTGATGCAAGAATGCAATGGAAACTAAGCACTGAAGTCCTTTACGATGGAATAGTAATAGACCGCATTTTCCATGGAAAGAGGTTCTCAGTCTGAACAGGGTTCTGTAAGTAAAAAAAAACAGGGTCTCTTTGAAAACACTTCATTTAAAGAATAAGGAATGTGTTGCACCTAAATTTGTATACTGCAAAGCATGGAAAATGTAGAGTTTTATGTTAAGGTGTAGGAATTCGGCTACATTTAGGGTTGAGGATAGGGTTACGTTTAGGATTAAGGTGTAGGAATAGCTACGTTTGGGATTAGGGATAGGTTTAGGGGTTGGAGTGTAGGTAGAGAGGTAATATTTTAGGGTAAAGATAAAGAGTTTATGGTTGAAGTGTAGGAACACGGTTAGATTTGGAAATAAAGATCATTTTAGCGTTACAGGTCTAGGGTTAGGGATAGTGTTAAGGTAAGGATGAGAGCTGAGGTTTGGATATATAGTTTTTTATTTAGTTGGATTATTTTTCAGTGCTTTATCTCTAGATGTATATTTCTATGCTGTAATTATGGGGATGATCTAGAACGGAAATGAATGCCTCAGGTATTGACTAACAAATTTGAGGCTATGGTGTACATTGGTCCTTTGGATAGTTCACGAACAGTAGAATACTATGGTGGATTCAAGCAACTTCGCAATTGTGTGTAAGGGAGTGCTCTTTTAATCCACAAACAGCAGGATGGTATGGAACCATTATGTAACGTTCTGCAAAACAAGCCCAAATAAGTGCTCTTAAATAATCCCCATGTAAGGCAACTGCTAAAGATGTACCATAGAAGCAGAGGTTTTGGGAGCAGAATTGTACTCCAAGTGGTGTCTGCAAATTTTACAAGCAAGAGTTATCACCTCCATGTTTTTTTTCACCACTGCTACCGAGCCGCTAATGAAATGGGAACTTTGCAGAGAAATGTGCAAAAGGTACCTAAAAAAAGCCTTCAGAGCAGGAAGGAACTTGAAGTTTCTGAAATGCTGTGGGGTACTGAGAGTTTAGGAACAGGGAAACACCAACCACCTACTGGAAGAGAATAATGGTCTATAGTATAGGCATGAATAAGATATTTTGCAGATAAAGATGTTTTGCATTGTACTTTATTGCAGCATTTACATAGTGCTTCATACACCATTGTGGGTTGCCGACGTGCAACAGTGGACAGGTAGCCCGCTACATCATGGAGGAGCGCGTAGTTGGAAGACTATTGCATCTATTGTGGACCTATGTGGTGTCAAGTGTGGGGGACCAGAGAGATGCTCTTAGCTTGTCATTGTGTGCAGCACCTAGCAGTTTAAGGAAGAAGGAAGAGGGAGAAACAGCCACACAAAACGAAAATTTGCTGGTCCCCTGCTTTGTTTATAGTTTTCATTATATTTTCCGTTTATTTCCATGCTGACTGCACACTGTTTTATGAGGCAAAACTGGATGTCACTGCTAGGCTCCAAATGATTGTTTAAGTAAATATATTGTTCAATTATGAATACTGTCAGCATTATCCAAACAACTTACAAATAGTGTTTAACAATTGGATTTTGGTGCAATCAAATGATAGGAAAGGGAAAGGGCGCTTATGAATGAGGACAACTAGTGTCAGCACCAATCAATCATAGGCATGTATCAAAGAATTGCATACTAGGAATGAGAGCCATGCACGCATGATAGCAAAACAGTTTATAAAGACAAGCAAAAGATAAAATAAGATATTTGTGAAAATGAGGATGGAAAGAGAGAAAAATAAGTAGAGAAATGTAGTAATTAAAGGACTGAGGGCCAGATGTAAGTTAACTAGGAATTGCGATTTCCAAATTGAGGGTCTTACAGGCACATGCATCAATATTGCTTTTTGCGATTCCTTAATTGCGAAAAATAAGGAATCGCAATTAAGGAATTGCAAAATGCAATGCATCAAGAAATTGCTAAATAAATTGCGAGTTCTTAATATTCCTTAATTGCGAGTCGCAATTAAGGAATACCTCCCCATTCATTCCTATGGGCCTAGAGGCCCATAGGAATGAATGGGAAGACATTCTCAATTTGCGATTAGCAAATAGTGAATCGCAAATTGAGAATGCGATTTCAAGGGTGCAGGGTTGTCCAAAGGACACCCTGTTGCACCCCTGAAATCAATCTGTGCACATATGTTGTGCACACACATGCCCTAAGGGCATGTGTGTGCACAACATGAAACTTTGAAAAATGCACAAAAGTGCATTTTTCAAAGTTTTCGCAAATTACCATGAGGTTCAACCTCATGGTAATTTGCTCCCCCTAATTGCGAAATCGCAATTTTTTAAAGTTTCATGCATTGGATTTAAGGAATCGCAATATGCGATTACTTGAATGCAATCGCAATTTGAGAATTCTAAAATTGCGAGGGCCTTCACCCTTCATGCATTCCAAAAGCAGATTTTGCGATCGCAAACGGACGATTTTTGCGATTCGCATCGTTTGCGATCGCAAAATCCTTTGATGCATGTGCCTGTTACTGAATCGCAATTAGGAAATCACAATTCCTTTTGTAAGAACACTTACAACTTAAAATTAGTGATTCCAGGTCGATCACAAATTGACCGACCTCATGAATATCAATGAGGTAGATTGCAATTTGTGACCCATTAGGAATTGCAGCCATCGCAGGGATGATGGCCTGTTGAGGTGAGCAGACCACCATGTTTTTAATTGTTTTTTAATAAAGCAATTTTTTTTTTTAAATGCAGACGGCAAGCACATCTTTATGGCAGGGAGCAGGGGACTGTGGTGTAGGAAGAGGGGGAAATTGCTAACTTACAAAGTTAGGAGAACACGTTGGCTGAGGTGAGGTGCAGAGTTAAGCAAACGAGACTAAATTGTACATCTAACAAAGCAGATGTGAGCTAGTGTGACACATTTGGGGGTGATTGATTATGTGAGAGTAGAAAGGCTACATGTGAAGAACTTATACTCCATGAGGTGCGTAATAGAAGAAAGAACACCATAATCTATGAATGTTAGAAGATAGTGGAACGTATTATATACCATTGCACATAGAATCTGCATGCATCAGTTCCAATGTGTGTAAATTTAAAGGGCACTGATAGGTTCAAAGTGTGGATCAGGGGAAAAAATGGCATGTAGGTGTAATGGGATGGTGCGGTTGACATAAAGGGTGTGACGAAAGGAGTTGCGATTAGACACAGATAGGGGTAATACCATATGGTTACAGTGAACAGATGGAGATGACTAGGAGTGGTACCATGGCAATGACCAAGGGAGAATGAGGTCCATTTAACAATTTCGTATTTGTATTAGAAGTCAAATTGAAAAGTAAGGGACGATGACCCATTTGCTCTTTGCTTATGCCTTGGGTTGTTTTACTGTTCTTTGGCTCTTACATTTATTCTATTCCTTATCATAATCCTTTTATCAGATTTGTAAGAGCATACGTCATGAAGGTACAGTACAAAACACAGCACATCAGCAATAAGAACATCAAAAACACAATGCAATCAAAGTGTACACTGTCTAATATGGTCCATTAGAAACTTGGGGTGGGGTACCATTCGGATGTCCTCACTCTTCTGCCCCTTCTTAGATGGCTAGTGGTGTGATTATTGAGTGGCCCATTTCTCAATAATGCCATTATTATGGATTGCCTGAAGTTAAATAGGGCTCATCGATTAAAATGGTTGATAGAAAGATGTTTTGTGCCCTTGGACCAGAGCAGACCTCAAGTGGATGAAAACTAGTTTCTATAACCATAAGAGGGCTTTGAAAGAATCTAAGCAACTTCTTAAACCCTCCCTCTGAGGACATGCCTTCGTGAAATCTGCTACGCTCTGAGAAGCTTACCTGGTTATGGTACGTACTATCAATACTCGTTTCCTATTAACTAGATTTAGACTAAGCAAGTTGCACTTTTTGCTTGTGTTTCCGAGAGGTTGGCATAAATCTAGGAGTTTGGCTCCCTGCTTGTGTGACTCAACAAGTCAG
The DNA here is from genome assembly GCF_964261635.1 of Lissotriton helveticus. Taxonomy (NCBI): domain Eukaryota; kingdom Metazoa; phylum Chordata; class Amphibia; order Caudata; family Salamandridae; genus Lissotriton; species Lissotriton helveticus. Next base: position 649,703,544 of record NC_136070.1, read on the forward strand.
ACTAGCCCATATATTCTAACAACTACTTCCGTCTATGTTTTTCTGCAGTGGGTTTTTTGAGAGAAGAAATCAAATTGAGGCTCATTATGAATTTTTAGTAGCCCAATTTTAAATGCCGCATTACCTGTCCTTGAAAGGTTTCCTAAGTTAATATATATTTTGGCTTATTTACAAGTCCCTTGCGCCGCTGTGTTTTTGTGTGTCTTTTCCCTCCATTTGTTGTATTCATAGGAATGTGCAATTCATGTGCAAAGCAGGGAGTTGGCTTTACGTGTTATGCTGAGCCGCGTATATGGCTACAACGGAAGTAATTTAAAATTCAGGGGGATGTGGTGGGTGCAGTCAGGAAGTCAGTTGGTGGTTCTGGTATTGGTAATACATACTGACTGAATGTGAGTCAGGTGAATATTCAATACAGAAACAAAGACTATCCTGACAGTCTTCCATATCTTTCAGAGTTGGTATGATCCTGTCTGATCCATAAGAAACCAAGAACAGAATCACCGCCATCTTGGATTTTCCAGATATGATTAATCAGGTCCCGGCACAAGGCATTTTGGGAGTATTAAAAATAGCTTTGGCATTTCCTGGCCCAAAGTCATAGATGGCCATGACATCTATTTAATATAAATCAGAAATAGATGAGGTGCAGCCTGCATCAATAGATTCTGAACCACCAAGGCAGTTATCCTATTTTTCCGTACTCAAAAACAATAGACTAGGAGCCTCACGTACAATGTGTTTTAACAGTCGCAAACCTTCATATTGGGTTCATTTGATGGCTTGAGATCGCTAAAACACTTTTTGAAATGTAGTAAAACCAATTAACATTTCGGTTTTCTGCATCATTAAATGGGTTTATGAAATAATAAGGAATCAGAATTTGGAAGGGGCATATTTGGGGTGTCCTTTCCAAATACAAATTCTTTAAGGTATGTATTAAAGTATGGCAGCCTAAATCCGGTTGCGATAGGTTAATATTTTACCATCAGCTCAAAGGAGGTGGTAACCCATTCACAAACGGGAAGGTGTCCTCATGTGACCCCTTTGTGAATGTTGACAAGCGTTTTTTAGGAGTAGACAGACTGCCTGGTCCTAAACAAGGTTTGACTTGCTCTTTTTTGAACAGTTTCGCCTTTCCTTTAGAGAAATCAAGCTGTAATATAAAGAAACAATGGCTTCATTAAAATGCAATCAGAGACATTGTGGTCTGCTGACCCCAGCAAGCCTCCCTCACTGTGATTCGGGCCAATTATAGTAGGCCGCAATTTGCGACCTACCTCATCAATATTGATGAAGTAGGTTGAATAGATACCCACTGTTATACTTTATTTTATTAACCAACCTACTAGTAAATAGGTCAGTTAAGAAAATTAAAAACGATTTTGTAAATGATGGTGCCCAATATGTGACCACTTCTACCAAAATGATTATTGTATACAAGGCCTTAGTTTCTTTCTGTCCCATGCATTTTAACAATGATGGCCGATGCCGGTAAGAGCGGTGAGGCAGGTAGGGGGCAGAGGGGCTGAGGGGCTGAGGGCGGAGTCAACAGACAACGGGTAAATAATTTTTCTTTTAAATCTACCTTACGATCGTGGCTTTGCCAAATTTTTGTTTTATTTTATTTTTACTTGTCTGTCGACATGGCAAAGTTGCCTTGGTATCTAGCACAATGCTGTCCACAGACTATTAAGAAAACCTCTCAATCACTATGTTTAAAAAATGAAATAAAAAATGAAGCCCTGCCTGGGGCCTTGAATATTAAAACTCAGGTATAAGACCTAGACTAGGGTTGTACTGAGTAACTTGCCCTAAGCAGGGGCGTAACGCAGCTCCCGGCAGCCCATTCATCACAGAGGGCTCCACCCCTTTAGAGGGACCACATTCAGTGTAAGGCTAATGAGTGTCTGTGTGATATGTGAGACTCAGGGGACCCTCATCACATTCTGCAAGTCACCCGATCATTTTGTGTTACGTCACTAGCACTAAGTGACCACCACAGCGAGGACAGCAAGGCGGCCGCTCCAGCACCCGCACCACTAGGCAGCAGCCGATACTGCTGAAGAGACGTTCTCTCATTCCCTGCTGTGGCGCTATTGTCTGGGCATGTGCTGCCTAATGTTGGCTGTCCTTGGGAGCTTGGCCTTCTGGGCGCATCCTACTGTGGCAGCCAGACGCCGGCCATTGGATCTGCAGAGGGGGCAGTAGTAGTGAGGAGCTCTGGCCTGTCTGTCTGTTCAACATTTATTGTAAACACTCAAACCTCCGAGGGCTTCTGGACATGCCTTGCTTCCTAATGTTTCCCAAGCTCATCTCCCCCAAGCTGTCAACATCCATTATCATTCTCTTCACCTGTCTTTCTCCCTCCCCCTTCATTGCCACCCGTCTCCTTCTCTGCGTTTCTCAATTTATCGGACCCCCCTGCTCTTACAACTGTCCATCTACCTCTTGTCCTCGCAGTCACCCCTCTCTGCCTACTTCTCTTCATCTCTTTGATCAATACCCCCAGCTCCAGGACAAGGAGGGTTACAAGGTGTTGGTGTCACATGTCAGCCGTACTGCTAGGAATTATACCTTAGGAATGTTTTATCTGGAAAAACAAGGGCAAAATTAAGTTTTTACACAATGAAGTGCAGTGCCCAAAACTGCTGCGCTGCTTTGCGTGAAAAGAGAGGAGCACAAGAGCTCTTTATCAATTGTGATACGGCACCTTTGCTCTTTCCCCTAGTGCTGGCGTACCGTAGGCTGCCTTGTCAATGCACACACCCTGAAACCACGGTGAAAGTGTGTGTACCTGTTGTTAACCAAGGTTGCATGACATTACAAAGCATACTTTTACAACGCATGCCTTTACAACGCAGTTTTCACATCTCAACATCCTTTACATCGCATGATTTTACATCGCATGTCACTACAACGCATTTTTAGAAACGACCCTTACAACGCATTCCATTACATCGCATTTAAGGTAAGTGTTGGATAGTGTAGGAGTATTAATTACTATTCTAACTCCAGTGAGTGCAACAGTAGGGTAAGTGTTGGATAATGTAAGGGTACTATGGGTTGTAATGGTATGCGTTGTAATGCCTTGCTCTGTAATGCCTGCATTGAAGTAGTAGTGGAGTAGTGTGGCTCACTGGTTAGAGGCGGCAGGCCTGAGAGCAGAAGTCAGCCCGGGACCAGGGTTCAATTCCCGACGCGGCAGGGTCGTGGACCTTGGTCAGCGGACTCGATAATTCTCGCTTCGGTGCTTACTCTAATCAGGGGTTCCACTCGGCAACTCTGGGCATTAGCTTGCCTAATCTCCACAACGGCCCCACCAATTCCGGGGATGCCTGGCTCCACCTTGGGGACTCCCAGCAAGGGACCATCCCACAGGGAAAGCCAGGACGGGTTCCCCAGAGTTATACAGCGCCGGGACGCCCCGTTGCTGGGGCAGCTGTGCGCTTTACAAGTATACTACATTTACAAGTGACATGCGTTGTACTGGAATGCGTTGTAGTGACATGCGATGTAATGCCTGCGTTATAATGACATGCGATGTAAAGGATGTTGTGATGTAATAACTGCTTAGTAATGGTAGTGCGTTGTAAAAGTTGTGTTGTAAAGATTGTTTCCAGTCAAACAAAGATTTTGTACTGTAAAGGTACCCTTTGCTTTTTTTTTACTGGAAGGGTGACCTTCCAGCACAAAATTCTATGTTTTGACAACGTTTACCTCCTTACCACTTTGCATGAGTGCTGTACAGTTACTCCTTCCATAATAAGGTGCAATTTTTGTTTTTGCATATCTTTTTCTACCAATGTAAGTAGATAGGGATTAGCGTCAAAATCCATGGGTGGGTTCCTATGAACATCTATGTCTCTCCCCTATACGTCCTTTTGATACAAAGTAGCAAATAGTGCTATTTGCCTTCCTTTGGGATTACTTCCCAATGTAATTTAGGATTTCCACTGGAAGTAAACCACAAAAGAACACTTTGGATCAGATTCTGTCACTTTTGTGATGCAAACTCAGTGCAAAGTGTAATCAAAATTGTTCCACAAACTCAGGATTTAAAACTTTGCATAGTGATTGTGGTTGCGTATACTAATAAAAATGTATTACTACCCAAAGGAACCCTTGTTTATCAAACTTAGAATAACCAAAGTGTGAGGAAAAAATGCAACCATGTTCTAAACTTATGCCTTGCAACTTGTGTGTATCACTTTGATGGAAGGTCATAGTTCAATGTGCTACAATAAAAGGATGGTGTGAAAGCTATCTTATTTCAGGTTCCATTTTGTAACAATATGGAGCTTGCAGAATGCCTGAAGGCCTGATGACTTGCACTGAGCTGGCAGTGACCACAAGGGCTGGAAAAGCAAAGGAAATCATGAGCCTATGGGGTAGATTCTCAAACATTTTACGCTGGGTTAGCATCACAAAAGTGACACTAACCACGAGAAAATGTTTTTTTCCCCAATTTACTTTCCACTGTAAAGCTTGTTTTGTGCTGGAAAGTTCTGTAAAAGTAACGCAAAACAGTGTTTTCGTTACTTATCGCCAAGGGGGCTTTACGTGGGTTTTACATGGGCATTTCTATGCAACCACCCATGCCTTTTGACTCAAAACCTTATCTACAAACAATATTAGACAGGGTTTAGTGCCAGAAGGTAACACCATTTGAAAGGAGGCGTTAAAAGGAGAAATGATTTTATGTCTCCTTTCTTTTCCGACTTTGCACGCGTGCTGCACTAAGCAGCACACATACAAAGTAGGAAAAGTTTTAAAGTGTGTCTCTGAACTAGGGAGAGGGTAGAGAGACATTTCTGTAGATATGGCGCTCTCCTGCTCCCTCCCTGTAACGCAATGCAGCACAGCATTTTTTGTTTGCTGCGCAGTGTTCCGTGACTGTTCTGAAAATCTGAGCCTATGAGTGTGCTGCTGCTTTGCTTCGGTTGCAGAACATTTCATTAGTCAATATGCAAATATAGCTAAATGTCTGTTTATGATTAATGATTGGACAAATGTTTAGAACGTCCCAACGCTGGCTGCTATTTAACCAAGATGTATCAAAGGTGTAAAAACCCTTGAGAAATTTGAATCATAATACTTCAGGTCAGCCACCTATGGAGGCTGTCCTCAATGCAAAAGTATACTGTAACAGTCCTACTTTGAACTTTACTGCATTCTTCATAGGTAATAGAATGATCTCTGTGACAAAAGCGGCAATCCACTGAGCTCCCTGCACAAAATACAAACCTGCGATCCGTGTCTTACACGTTGTGCTTTGCAGCAGAACATTAACCCTCTATGCTGCTTTAGCATGAGTCAAAACCGTCACTGGACAAATCATAGATCTCTTCATCAAGTGCATTAAACACCCGAGTTGTCATGTGTTTATTATTCAATGAAAAATGCTGGGCAAATATCTCTGCGGGATGTTCCTATTTTATCTCAGCCTCTCATGCACACAGGGTCTGACTGGGAATGAGAAGCAGCCCTAGCAAATTTTGTCAGAGGAGCTACCATTCTGCACGTAGGTGAATGGGGGGTTTGTGGAAGTTCTCCCAAGAGCCTTTTTTGAAATGGTGCCTTTTACAACACATTTTGGAGAAATGTATGCAAAATATGCCAAGTCTTTTACCTTCCCTCCCGCTTTCTTTTGCTCCTCCTTACTATTACCATCTTCCTCTTCATCCTCGATTTTACTTTATGTCATCTGTCCCTCTCATGTTTCTCTTCATCTCATTTTCCTTGCAGCCCTCATTCTTTTCTTTTATTTCCTACCCCAAACAGTCCTCTCTCCACCTTCCTCTCTCTCATCTGTGCTACTCTTGCTTCCTTCCCTACCCTTTTTCCCCACTGTTATTCTCTTTAGCCTTCTTCATCACATCTTCTCTCTCCAAGTCCACTTTTCTCACCTTACCTAATACTTGTCTCCCTTTACCCCTCACTGGTTTATTTCAAGCCTCCTTTCGTTGAAAGGAACCAGCAAATAATGACAGGTGTACTGCCTGTGGGACCTGGAAATGGAGATGTGGTGTAGGGGCTTGAGGTGCCGCCATTGGGACCCGGGTTTGAAACTCAATGTGGTATGATTCTGGGCAAGTCACATACAGCCTGATTCATGTACGGGCCGTTTTGCGTGGCCCTAATAGCGAATCATAGCGACTCGCTATTGAGGACACGCAAAACGGCATTCATGTAGGAATTGCTAAATAAATAGCGATTCCTACATGTTCTCTATTTGCGAGTAGCAATTTGCTACTCGCAAAAAAAGGAATAACTCCCCATTCATTCCTATGGGCCAAAAGGCCCATAGGAATGAATGGGGAGTATCCCTTATTTGCGAGTAGCAATTTGCTACTCGCAAATCAGATAGCGATTTTAAGGGTGCCAGGGGTGTCCAAAGGACACCCTGTAGCACCCCTAAAATGCACATTTGAACAGGTGTTGCGCACACACATGTCCAAAGGACATGTGTGTGTGTAACATGCAAAAGAAAAAAATGCACTAAAGTGCTTTTTACACATTTAACGCAATTTACCACCAAGTCAGACCTGGTGGTAAATTGAGACCAAATATAGCGATTTCGCTATTTCTATTTGGTTGTTGAATTGCATTTAAGGAATCTCTATTAGAGATTCCTTAAATCCAATTCCTCGCAAATATGCGAATTCCTGAATAGCGATTTTTGCATTTGGGATGATGAATACCAAATGCAAAAATCGCACTCGCAAAGGGCCAGATTCTCAGAATCTGGCCCTTTGCGAGTGCAATTTAGCTACATGAATCAGGCTGTTAATCTCCCTGTGCCTAAATGTGTGTACAATGTATTTGTGTAATCTCCACTTGATGTGCACCATCTTGTAGATTGTCCCAGATACATCACGTACAGTTATCCGATGTTTCACAGACTGGTTTGCCCTATGTAAATACCAATGCATACATGCATAAATGAATGAGAGAGGGAGGGATGTTTCCTGAGACAATATAAGGCCTGGCAGTAATAAACAGACTGAAAATGGCATATGAACAGTAAGTCCAGAATGGGTGTCAAAGGCTGGAAGGGGTCGACAGACCTCATCAGCTACCATGCTTCTATGCAACCCAGTGGCGTAGCTAGCCCTTGTGCCACCTGTGGCGGTCACTGCTTTTTCAACGCGTAAAAGAGTGGGGCGGGATGCTGGAGGTTTCTGTGTTGTCGCCTGCTGCTACCGGGGCGGATCACCCCCCCCCCCCTCCCCGACCCCCCCGACCTTGCTATGCCACTGATGTAACCACTTTAGTGTTTCCACCCAAGTAGCAAATTTGTCTTTTTTTAGCATCCTGGTGTACCTCATATATCATGTGACGTAATTTCCTGTTTTTCTGCGGTCAGGTTAAAGTTCCTGTGATGGGTTAGGATATAATACCAACAGCTAGCAAAACAAGTGCGATTGGTCATCGTAACAGGCTATGAGAAAATGTTGAAAAAGTTTATCAAATTCTGCATTATAAAGAACAATTTCCACAGTTTTATTAATAAGACATAGGTTCTGAAATGGCACTGATAAAACAGTCCAATAGTTTCATGCGTATTCAACTAAGTGGATGCCCTAAGACTATTTTGAGAAAATGGTGCATTTTTCAGCACACTTTTTATTAAATGTCTTTTCAGAAAAGATGATACAGGTGGTGAAAAAAATCTAATTCAGTTGCTCTATTTAGCTACACTTCTGCCTTTCTATTCCCTTATTTTTTTCATCCTGTCCCCTCCAAGCAGGTTCTCAATCATATTATATGACATATTTAGAGTCTCCTTGGGAGGGGCATGGAAAAAAGAACATTATAAAAAATCTTGCAATTGCAGCAGTACAGCAAGGTTACGCAGCTTTTACAGGGGGTGCACAGCAGTGCTGTCGCTTGTCATGGAAAACCTAAAGAAAAGGTTACCAGCATTCTATGACCAAAAAGAGACAGGATTTATTGATTTCAAATATGTCAACATTCATTATGACATCTCCGTAAATGGTATCTCTTGACCTGTAACCTGACCACGACATTACATAAATCACCTGACATGTCCTAGTTAAGATCACAGACCACAGAAAAAACTGTGGACTTTTATTCTGGTGAGTTCCCTATGGGGTTGGAGGTCTATTCTAAACTCATAGAGACATCTTATTGTTCTGAATGTCTCCAGTTGCCCCTTCTTCTCTAAAGTATAGTAGGTATTATTGTTATTTGCTTGTTCACTCAAAAATAAAGAGGGAAAATAGGTTATTAGAGAAAGGAGACAGAGATAGAAAGTAGATGGGATAGAAAAGTGTAGGATGAGATGGGCAATAGGAGAAGGATAAAAGAAGGACACGGGAAGGTTGTGAGAAAATGGAAGAAAGTGGGAGGAATAAGGATGAGGGAGAGAGAGAGAGAGAGAGAGAGAAAGGAGAGATAAAAGTAGATTACCAAGGGTATCAAATGAGAAAAAAGTGAAAGAAGCAAGAAAAAAGAGACGGGGATGTAAGAGTGAGGGGAAACAAAGACAAAAGCAGGAAAGACGAGAACGTGTTAGTAAAAAGAAAGCCGATGAAAAGTGAGAAAAGCTGAAGTATAAAATTGCTTCAGAAAGGAGAGTGATTGAAAGAAACGGCGAGAGAGCATATAGTGAGGAGCAAGTGGGGATTGAAGATGAGGATAAAAAGGCTTAAGAAGGGATGTCAGCAAAGTGAGTAAAAATGGTTGGAAGGGAGAGGAAACAGAGAAAAAAGGGATAAAACATTGATGGGGAGAATGGCAGAATGAGGGAATAGAGGAGGGTGGGGGATAAAGGAAAAGGGAAGTTAGATGATAGAGGAAGAGAGATAAAGAAGAGAAAACAGGACAAACTATAAAGAGTGAAGATTAAAAATGGTGAGGATTGACGAAAAGAGTAAGAGGCAATGAAGTGGATGAAGGGGGAGAGAAAAAGAAGGGAGTGAGAATGAGTAAGAGGTGGAGGTTAAGGTATGGGCACAAAAGAAGAGGGAGAAGCAGGGGCAATCCATCATAATGAGTATCTGTCAGGCTGAGCTAAGGTTAGCCTGACAGACACCCACCATGTTAGAGTCAGGCAGCCAGGCCCTTTACATGCACTAATGCACAGACCCTGGCAACCTGAGCCAAGCTTTGCTGTGCTGAAGATTTCATAGCCCTCAGGGCTGTGACCTCATCAGCATGGCAGAGTCCTGTGAGCCCCCTTCCCCAATGACGAGTGGGAGCATCACCTTAGAGTCAGCCCTTGGTGCTTCAGGATTAAATAAATAAATAAATAAATCACAGAGTGGGTGGTGTCCGCAAGTCTCACTGACTCCATGTCACTCTAAAGAGTTAGGAAAAGCCCTCCTCTCACTGCCTGGCCAAGGACAAGGTCAGCCAATGAGAGGAGGCAGAGGGATCTTCTGTGATTTTCTTTACTCCCCAAGGCCTCCAGCAACCCAAGGCAATGGCACTTCTCCTTCCCGCCGCCTAGTAAGTGCTTGTTGAATGTTGGGTACAGGCGTGCATGTATGAATGAATGTGTATTTGCGTGTGTGTGCTGTGAATACGTACGTGATTGTGCATGCTCTTGTGAATGGATGGCTGTGAGTATGTGTGTGCTCTTGTGAGTGGACTGGTGGAAGAGAATGTGCACATGTGCCCACCCCACTTACCATCCACCAGTGTGGAGAAGGGAGAAACAATAAAAAGAAAGAAGGGCATTTATTCCATGGCAAGAGGGGAGCTGTGCACTGAAATGCTGAATTTACAGTTAATGAATTTAAATAATCAGTCATTAGCCCCCTGTGCAAATTGCAGGGATGGACACCTCTCCAGCCCTAATGTGCAGCTTAAATGTCGAGCATTGTATATGCTTCATATTGCATTCTTAAGTTTCCAGGGATGTAAGGAAAGCAATGATGTGAGCAGGACCACTCAGTTCGGCCAGGAATTAAGCTAAGATTCCTGAATTGGCTTCTAAGAAACAATGAGTATGGTGGCAGATTTTCAGAGTATTCATTATGTAAATTGGTGTGATTTAGATACATTGTATGTATCGTTATGTGGAATGGAAAACAAAGAAAATCTGGCATGGAGGCAACTCTCCTGGATCTAAAATGTGCACCCTTGACTTAGCTGTAAGGGAATTGAGCCCCTTATTTATGAAGGACTTGCGCCACCATTGCGTCACTTTTTTGTGACGTTGTGGCGGCGTAATCAATGCGCCACACTGTGCCCTATTTACAAAGTGACGTATCTGGGCAGATGCGTCACTTTGTAGAGACCTGTACTACATCAAGCATAATGTATGCAAGGTGGGTGATCTCCGCAAAGAAGCCTTGTAGAAGTGGCGCAGTGGAATTTATGAGTTTTCACTACGCCACTTCTACGACTTGACTGTATTAAAATCCTTACACCTGCTTCTAACACGTGCAAAGATTGACACAGGTCTTTTCACATGTGACTCGCCCATGGGTTATGACACATTGTTGGAATTGCATCAATTTTCTAACACCCTCGAACAATGGCTCATTTTTCCACCACCAGATATGTCAGAATTCCTGTCGTATCTGTAAATCCTTGTGCCATGGAGCGCTGTATTGTAAATACGGCACATCCAAGGTGTCATAGGGATGGTGCTACAAAAAGTGATGCATCGCTGTTTTTGCCCAGTGATGCATCACTTTTCATAAAAGAGGCCCTGACTGTCGATGTCCCATTGAATGTGCCCTTCCTAGTGCATACAACTCCAGTAGGAAATGTAGCAAAAGGCAGTTTTTTTGGTGCTTGGAAATAATATTGGAGGTTCATTTACTCTGCTTAATTATATTATAATTGGAGCCTTCATACCAGTGGTTATTAACCTGTGGTCCGTGGACCCCTGGGAGTCTACGGCACCTACTCAGAGGGTCTGCGATGGCTTAATCAATGAAATAATATCAACAGATTACTAACTGAAAATGTTAAAATGTTCTGTAAATGTGAAGGAATTTGAAATTAGAGGATACAAATGAAGTTGATATCCTTGGAGAAGAGAACTTAAGAGCAGAGCTGAGAGGCTGGTTTGCAGACCTGTTTATTCAGATTTCTACCCTCCAGTGCTGTGAATACGCAACCGTCCCACCTGGTAGTTTGCACGTCCAGCCCTCCCCCACTGCATACCTTGGCAGGTCTGAATTCTCCCTGCTGGAGCTGCCGCACCGGCCAGTATGCCCAGCAGCCCCATAGGTGATAAGAGGTGAGGAGAAGACCCGGGCCTGGAGAGTGGAGGTGGCCTCGTCAGAAGTAAAACCAGACCACAACTGACCAGTTAACCTGGCAAAAGCCTGGTGCCGACAGGTCAGCTCAGCACTGTGTGAAAATGGCAACCCCATGAGCTTCGCGCTCAGAGCGACGGCACCGGCCAAACCACCCTAAAGCTCTGTCCGCTTTTCGCAGTAATTGGTAATAGACAAAGAAAGGTTTTCTTTCACTCAATGACAGCGCAGCCTGAGGCCTGCCTGTCACTCAAGGGTCCAGGGACTGCTCTAGACTCCCCGACAGTGTGCACTGAGCTACAATAAATAACACCACTTACCTTGCGCTTGCCGCCGGCGATGCAGCAAGCGCAAGGTGAGTGGTTTTATTTATTTTTTATTTAATTTGACCTATTCCATCATCTGTCGACAAACCCCCACCCTGCCCTTCCTCACCGCTCTTACCTTTGCTGGCCGCCACTGAGGGATCCACTAAACAGCAGGACGGACTGACAGCATCACCCAAGCTTAAGCTCCACTGAGGGAGCCTCATTCTAAAACACAGTGCAAACTGAGGATAGAAAAGAGGGGTTGCCAGCACCTGTGCCGACTGACTAATCACCCTCTACTCCTAGCACCAGCACTGACTGAAGGAACCCATCCAAAGCACGGGGGCTCTAAGAACTGAAATTAATGTTGGCCAAAAAAGTATATGAACTATTAGGTGGGATGTACAGTGCCTCTGATCTTTGATGTAGAGTTGGACAAGGAAATGGTGCACGGCTTCGCAGCTGATCACCCAAGGCCGGCCTCCACACGTCCCACCATCCTGCAAACAAAGAACTCACTCCTCGGCCCATGGCTTGGACAAAAAAATGGAACATTGTCTTAAACCCTTTATAATAGCCCTCTCTGAGACACTTTTCTTGGCAATTGTGCACCCATGCCCTGGGGATGAGGTGCCATGTTGGCTTGCTCTCTCTGGCAGCTCAGGCACCCGCAGTCTCTCACCACCTAGGTCAAGGTGAGACATTGGCGTGCACTCCCACGATCAGGCTTGCTCTCCCTTGCCTTGACCATTCCAAAGGCTCAAGATGACATGTTCGCCAGCACTACCAAAACAGTTCTGCATGGGCATTGCTCCTGGCCCAAGATTACACCATGGCCTGCTGTGTACAACAGATCATGTTCTCCTTTGCCCTTGCCATCGGGCAGGGCTAGATTGGGAACCAAAAGCAACCTGGCCAATAATTTTCAAACCAACCCCCACTCTTTGTCTCCTTGCACAATTTCTCTTTCCATCAGTCCATCCTCTCGCTCCTTCTCTCCTCTCTATTCTCCCTCTCTGATTATTTTCTCTCTGCCTTCCCACTCCCTCCCTCCTTGTTCTGTCTCTCTGTAAGCCTCTCTGTGCCTGCTGCAATTAATCTCAGGGGCTGGGAAAAGTGAAACCGGCCTCCAAGGGCTCCAGCCCACTTGGGAAATGCCCAGTGGAATAAAAGGCGTCCAGCTCTGCCATCGGCCCAAGATGACAACTTGGCCACACTCGCAACAGACCTTGTACTCCTTGGCCTTCCTCTCTAGCTACAAGATGATACTTTGGCCTGCAAAGTGACATGCTATGGTGGACAACCACTGTTTTAAAAAGGTACTTTCCCAAGTACTCCCTCAACAATATTCTGTCTTCTTTCTGGCTCACAGAACACGAGTGCTTAAAATCTGAGGGGCATATTTACAAGCCCCTACCACCACAAGAGCGTCTCTTTGTTTGACACTCTGGTGGTGTAGAGCCATTTCCCATATTAACAAGGTGGCGCTAAGCCACTTAACGTGGCTTAACGCCACATTGTAAATATGCCTCTTTCCCCCCGCAATCCTCTGTGGCAAAGGGGGCGTGCAGTGGGTGTTGCTGTGTGCAATCCACCACAACACCCATTTCTTTTTTACACTGCCCCAGATTTACAAGGACGTGTAAATCTGTGGCAGCGCCAAAGCCTAACGCCATGAAAGATCAGGTGTTACAATGGCTCATGAGCAGAAATGCATTAATTTCACTTTATTTTTGCTTTTTCTATGTGTGCTGCATTATGCCATTAATGATTGCTTATGTGCAGCAAGGTGTCCCCTCCTGCAGATAAACATTAATTAAATATTGACTATTTGCTACTTCTATGTGTGCTGCGGAATGCCATTACGGATTGTTTATGTACCGGAACCTTCCTGCACATAAACAATCATTCCCTGCAATGCAGTGCAAGGATGCTGGCATTGGCGCTAGTCAGCTAATTTTAGCACCAGCTCTAGGGAAAACACAGGATTGCGCCGTATTTTAGTAAATACGGCGCATCCTTGCGTTTCGAAAATGTCAGATCGCGGCGCTGCTAAATTTGGCCAAGTTCTGTGCTCTGACATTTTCTAGTAAATATGTCCTTTGCGTGCTTTGTGACCCACAGCTGGTTTAGAAGATGCCAAAAACATTGGGGGTTAACCCGTTCCGTGCTCATGACGAGCTCAGCCGTGCCGACGAGCTCAGCTCGTCATGAGGCACGGCTGAGCTGCACTCATGACGAGCTCGTCATGACCGTTGGAACGTTCACACGCGGGGATAATTTCCCCCGCTGTGCTGAACGTTCCAAAACGGGTGTGGTCGTGACGAGGTGCAGCTCCACTGTGCCTCATGACGAGCCGAGCTCGTCACAAGCACAGCGGCGCCGCGCGCGGCCCCCCTCATCCCCGCACAGCAGGTGAAAACGCCCCGCAGAGAAGGGATTAAAGGGTCATGGTTTCATAGGCACACACTTGTCTATTTTTTTTTCCAGCTAAGGGCTGATGTTTCAGTGGCAAGGAGAGGATAGATGTGCGTTCAGAAAGATAGAAATTGAGAAACTGCACCACATGTCATTAGCCTGGATTGTTTTAATTTCCTCTCCGACCTGATGTCTATTGAAAACAGCGTCTACAAGAGAGTTGTTTTTTAAACCATTTCATATGTGGGGCCAGAAAGTGTCCCTCAAACTCGACAGGCTAAAGATATAAACTGTATTTCCTCTCTCCGGAGAGTCGCCTGTCAAGGATTCCTACAATTAATTTTGTTAATCATGGCTGTATAATTAATATGTATATTTTTTGGCGTTTGTAGAATTGTAGCTCTCGTAGCTGGCACCAGACATTCCAATCTAATATGAAATTTGAATGTATGCTCTAATTACCACCCGTGCCTTCCTTTGTAAAAATATGCCAGAGGAATGCCTTAAGGAGTGCGAGTTATAGTTTATTTGCCATTTGCACAAAATGACTACAATTACCATGGAATTGTCGCATATTTTCAGCATGGCCGCCTTTTCTCACGCATCTGGGTGTGCCATTAGTAGGTTGTGTCTGTGGTTTGTTGGTGTTATTTTAGTGGCAGTTTGGCAATGTTTTGCTGCGAAGTGGTTTGTGTAGGTTGGTGGGGAAGTCAAATCTGTTCGATCTCAGGTGATCTTTGTAGTTTTTATGTGAATGGATAGGTGTCGTAAAGGACTTTTCTATTTTTTGTTGGATTGGGTGGTTGGTTGACCACCCCCCCCCGACTGGAGTAATGTTCGCAATGTGCCGTTTACGTATGCATTAAACTGAAGGAGGGTAATTATGATGCAGTGTGAGCATGAGTAAGTAAGTAAGTAAATACACTTTATTACATGATTAATTAAAACCTTTGCAAAAGGATAAAACATGTGTTTGAAAAAGCAAAACGACCTCATTAAAACTACTAAAATTCTTAAGTGCTTGTTTAAAAATTACAATAATTCCATAAAATTGCAAGCGAGTAAAAGCTGGTGTACGAGGCAGCCAGTAAGGAGGGTCAGATGGCTCAGAATACAACATTTGTCGGACTGCTAATTGCTGGAAACTCCTGCGTAGACCCAGGACCATTAAAATTAGTATTAGGGATTTAGATCTTAAAAGTGTTTTAGATTGTAGCGGGCGACAGAGAGTTTGTTATTGAAGGTGGCAGTCTATAGTTCATCATATCGTTTGCTCTCCTGGATCGTTGCGCCCCTAAGAAAAAATGTATAACATTTGTGTCGCTGAGCTGGCTACCGGCCCAAGGTGGCTGTAGAGAGTGTGTGGAGACCGTAATAATAAACAGAGTTGTTGGAAGCAATCCTTATGGACAATGTTGTTGTACTTCTCTCAGAGGCCAGTGGGCCTGAACTGATGGCCAGTTTGTTGGAGTACTTCCAGGCTTAACTTTGCATTTGCTGCACTCATAAACCGGGCAAGGCTACAGGCCAGCCGGATGTTGCTGCCCGCGAAACAAGCCTTTACCGCCTCCATGCATGATCGTACCTGGCTTGTAATCAGGTGCGGCTTTAATAGCTGTCTTCGTTCCGTGGAAACGCACAGATGCTTCAGTGTGAGCACGAGTGTTTTTATATGTTTATACTGGTTTTAACTGATGGCTTCCAAGGTGTATGTTTGGTGTGGAATGTGACAGTACTGTTGGCTTGTTAGAGCTTTGCCAACTACATGGTTTGCTGTGTGTTTGAGGGTGTAAGAGTACTAGGGGGAATATACTATCTGAGGTTGACTATTGCAGGTGCTCCTGGAACAATGGTGTTTGATTTTGAGTGAACAGATTTGTTGGTTATCTGATGGAGGTCAGATTATGGGATATGAAGTTTGGCAACGGAGATGATGATTGGCACTGAGGAGGGACAGGACTGGATGTAGACGTAGACCGTTTCAGGAGGTGGCGCCTGCTGTTCCTCAGAAACGGATTCATGGTAGAAGGTCTGCAGCGTATCTGTCCTCTCCATTCAGCCATTTTTGCATTTAATATTATTTGGAATGTTTGGATTCAGCTGTAAGTGCCCAAAATGGGGAGTTTTGTTGGTACCTTTAATTAAGGCAAATTGTGCTAAGAATCAACCTGTGTAGTCTATAGTTGCCTAGTGCTGGTGTGAATGGGCGCATACACTTTCCAGCTTTTCCAGGCATGATCTTTAATACTGCTTAGGACGACCCCAACTTGGCTGTAAATCAGGTTCTAAGTGGGGTTTCCTGGGGTCTTCTAGCTAGAGTCACTGAGACTGGCTATTTCAAGGGGACCAAAAAGGCCGTCTTTGAAGATGGGGAACCAGGTACGAGTCTGGCGGGATTCTCAAACATCCTGTGATTTTGGGTAAATCACTTAATCACCCCGTGCCGTGCCTAAGAATGAATGTGTCCATATGTAATGCAACTGGTGCTCATGTAAAGTGCTCTGATACCTTCGGGTCACGTTTGCACTATATAAAAATGCACAAAAAAACACCATGACTTTCCTGGTGTTAGCAAATTCAAGAAACACTGTTACTCATCAACTGGTGTGTATTATATCTTTTTTTAGCGAATTTGGCAGTTATTACTCCTAAGCGAAGCTTTGCGGTAAGGAAATCGAGATCCTATATGGAATTCTCTATCTGGAGTCGACAACAAGATCAGACTTCTATTAATAATAAGTGTTTATTTGTTTTTTGTTTAAGACAGACTCTCTGGTTGTATTGGAGGTTTATAATTAGTTGCTTGAATTCTCTGACAGGAACTTTCTTTATAAGAACATTCAATGGAGGATATATTTTAATCCAGTTTGGCGACTAAGATGCTTTGTGGAAGAAATGAAAGCTCATGAAGGGCATGGCTTATGCACAATGTTTTGTAAATTGTCATTGTTACATTTGTTATTTGATTGACCACTTTTCCTGCATGCCAGAAGATTTGAGCCCTGTATTTATGAAATATTGTATATGCAAGACAAGATGTGGTTATTCTCCTACAGGAAATTGCATTTTATATGTAGCAATTGGTGAAGGAACATATTTTGCATTACTCAAATAGTTTTGTCTGTTTTGGTTTGATTTTTCAAATTGATTTTTAGTGAATTGTATGTTACTACATGTATCTCTTATAAACAATAAAGAATTGTATACTATAGTCTGAACATAAGATGCACCTTTGTCTGATTGAGGCTATTCAGTGATTAAAGAATTACTGTGCAGATGACTGCACTTTTACATGATGGAGAACCCAATGGCTGCGCCTGGCTGTGGCGGAGGAGTGTCGACACACTGCTTTCAAGCAGTGCAGAAAACAAAAACATAAAATGATAATAACTTTCAGTTATTATCATTTTATGTTTCCTGTTGCTTTGCAAGCAGGTGGGTGGGCGGGGCTGCTCTGCTCACATAGCATGGCAGGAGTGGTTTGCCCACTCCTAAGTGCAAAGTCACTGTTTGGTCGCCCTCTCGAGCCGCCCAAACCAGTCATGCTCACTTTTCCCCTTTTCCATGCAGGCTGCATGGATAACAAGGCCACCCCTACAGTCCTTGGCCGAGCGCTGTGTCACGGCGCTCAGACCAATTACAATGCTGCACTGCAGTGTTGTGATTGGCTAAGGGGAGGGAACCTGGCTGCCTGCTTCCTCTTCCTTATGTCAGAAGCAGGAGAGCAGGAGCAGAGAAGATGCGGGACCGGTGGAAAGGTAAGTTATTTTTTAAATGTTTTTTTTGTTCAGCTCCGCAATCGCGACCCTCGCCCCAGTGCGACCCACCGCACCCAACCCCCCCGCCTGCGAGCCATGCCGGCCGCGAGTGGGAGAACCTGATTTTTTAAATGCTTTAAATTGGGCTGATATGTCATTCACTACAGCCAGCATTCGGTTCCATTATGGGAGCTCCAGGGCCTCGTGCCCAGTCCGGATGTTGTGAGAATTCCCGAACTGAGACCGTCCGTTGCACTGACAAGGAAAGCATGGGAAGCCTGAACACAACAAGCATTGGTAAATCCAATAGTTCTTGCCTATGCGAGATCCATTGGCTTTGTCAATGTTTTTTAGCCGTGTTTTACAGCAGCATGGCTGATGTGCAGCAATGCTGAAAGTAAAAACATAAAAAGCGTTGGTCACATTATAGCACTTTACTTTCAACCATACTGCACAGCAGCCACCCTGCTGTACAACATGACAAAAAAATATTGACACAGTCCTACTGGCTTTGCAAATTGTTATGAAAAAATGTGCTATGTCGTGATCAGCACTAGCCCCATCAGAGCTCTTTTTTCTTTGGCAGAAGTGGGAGGTAGAGGAATAGGCAAGCACAACTGGGACAGTGGAGATGGGCAAGCAACAACAGAGAAGGCGGCAGGGGGCATGGCTAGCAAGGACAGGGAGGGTTGGTGAGACGGGACAAGTAACAATGGGGGAGAGTTGGGCGAGACAGAAAAGCAATGAAGTGGGAGGGTGACGTGTGGAAATGACTCAAGCAACAATGCGGGAGGGTGGAAGTGGATCGAGTAAGCAACGACGTGGGAGTAGAGGGGAGGGGGATGGAGCACACAAAGATTATAAGGTAACAACACAGAATGGTAACGGTCAAGCAACAATGTGGAGTTGGATCGGAGAAGAGTGGAGACAGCCGGCAAACACATGCCCTCTTAATGAGTGCTACAACCTTAATTTAAAAATAATTACCTCTGAAATCACAGGACCAGTGGAAGGACACTGGCCACCAAAAGGAAGCTGTTCTTTGTCCTTGCTCCATGGAAAGGACAAACACATGAAAGGAAAGTGGAACTACACCACGCTGACCAATGAGAAACATGGTAATGAGAGAGATGATTAAGCCAACCATTGGTAATTAATGGGCTGGCTCTAAGCCCTTTGCATGTCAGCAAAATGTCTTGCAAGCGATAGTGTATGCCATGTCTCAGGCAGGACCTATAAAGGGTATTGATATTACAGCAAGATTTCATTACAAGACCTACCAAGAGGCTACCATTATGCCATAAGCTTTAATTGCTACCCAAACATGGAGTCCTTTAAAGAATAGTAATACATCATAAGACATTAAAGTGTTCATATGGGTCTATAAATATCCAGTGCACGAAGTCATCCTCCTCTTTTATTAGCTTCTCCTCAACAAGATAAGTACATGCATTTCTGTTATACTTTACTAATTTGACAAAGATACTTTATTATGCTACTGTTTATTTTATAATTTATATTGAATGTTTTTTTAGTATTATACGAGTGGAAATATCGTTTTTTAGTGCCTTGTGTATATATGCCCATGCAATTTACAGTCAGGCTAGGTAAGTGTTAATTGCTTGTGATTCATTGGTTTATTGACTTAGGCTTAGTGAAAAAGTAAAATATTCATTACCGTATAAGTCGCTGATGTTGTAGTGACAAAAGTCTGCAACCCGAAATATGTCGTAGATATAAAGGAGAATAACGGGGGGCATAACCGCTTTGGTAAACTCGGTGTTGCGCCCTCTGTTTAGCCCATAAACCCCTAAAGGGGATTGGCAATTTTTTTTTTAAAACGGAACGGAAAAACTGAATTTGTTTCGGTGAGTTTCCAGGCAACGTTTGAGTTGCCTGGAAACAATCACCAAGCTTGCGTAGCTGCGCTTGCAGTATTGTGCCTTTTAACTAGTTGCCAGGATGCATTCCTCACTACGAGCAGACGCTGGTAAAGGAAACGGTTGTATGTTCTTACAACGCATTCCGTTGCAACGCATGCCTTTACCACGCATGCGTTACAACGGAATGTTTTTTTTACGCATAACCTTTTCCTCGATTTCTTCCGTGGTGACGTCGGACGTCGTTAAGAGGAAGCGGAAGTTCCTTTCCGTTTCCTCTTAAACGACGCCGTTTTCCTGCACATCTCGACGTTTCTTCTGGTGAGTTTTTTTGTGGGGGGGAGACCCCCCCAAGTCCCCCTTTTTTTTTTAACCCTTTTCCACACATGCCTTTACTACGTACCTCATAGTAAAGGTATGCGTGGTATATGCTTTCGTAGTAACCACGCATGCGTTGTAATGCATGCGTGGTTAAGGTATTCGTGGAAACGGCCGCGTTGTAGTGGCCGTTTCCCAAAGGAAACCGACGTTTACTCCATCAGAGCGTGTAAACAGGGTAACTGCTATCTGCCCGAGAGCTGCAATGGCTACCGCATCTAATAGAGGACATTAACGGCCTGAGCGGTTCCTCTGTTCTCTCATTTTTGTTTCTACTGGAGCTTTACTTCTTCCTAGTGGCAAAAGGGGCAAATTAACTGAAGATGTTGTCTGTTCTTTTGCTGGAGAAGTGCTATTAAAATACTACGCCTGAAAAAAGCACTTGTTGTTCCTAACAAACCATTAGTAGATTTTTCTGGGCACCCTTGGGACCCAAGAATTAAACATTCTAATTACTTACCATAACAATAACGGAGGCCATTAATCCCCAAACCCCGAACCCATGCATTATCTGAGCTCATGGGAGAATCCATACAAAGGTTTTTAGAGGAGAAGCTTTCACCACAATAACTAGGGGGAAGATGGGGGCCCCTGTAGAGGAGAATTATTTTTCCCTCTCAAATTAAGATTCCCCTTCTACCTCTGAACCCCAGAGAGGGGGCAAGGTTTCCCATAAGAAGAAACATATAGAGAAGGCTCTCAACCATGCTTACCGCACTGGAAGCCCCGGCGCTACAATAGAGAGTGGTGCTCTTAGCAGCACAAAAGAAAGGTGCCATCTTGACGGGCACACAGAAAAGTTGTCCATAGTGGCAAGACGAGAAGGAGTGACCTTCATGGAACAAAAGATTCAAGGGGCTGTCTTAACTCCTCGCTGAGAGCATTAACTATGATGATATGAAAATGGATGAATTTAGATTTTATCCCCAGGACAGCTATGATATCTTAGGAGGTCTAGATGAGGATTTTGACGAAACCTCTACATCCCATGGGTTAGGGACCCCTTTGGGGGTGAGATGTTTAACCCCACTACAATTAAACATTCACACAGCACGGAATGGTGGCCAATAGACCACGTGATAAAGTAAATTACTCATTCGGTAAGGAACCCACTGGACAAGGAAACTCACAGTTTATTATGGAGTGAGTGTTCTACACCTTCCAAAGAGAATAAAGTGTACAATGCACCCAATCTGGACACAGAAAGTATAACCTTTCTGTTTAAATTCGGAAAGGACCCTAGAAAGGGTAGTGAAAAATGTTTTAAACAATCTCAGGATAAAGTCCTTGATATATTGGCCCGCTTACACATATCCTAGATATGGCAGAAGATGCCAGGGGCAAGAATGGTTCAGTAAATGTTGACCTTCACTGGAGTTTGGTACAGCGTGCCATATGTATACTGGGTAATGTTAATGCCGACCTGATTACGGAGAGACAGAAGGTGGTATTAATGAGGATGAATCCTAAATTGGCAGATCTGTCCTCTTGAGAGGACCTGGTAGATAGTACAGGCCTCCTTTTTGGAGAAATCCTTGTGAAATGACCAGGAAAACATGATTCCACCTTCACAGCTTTCAGTAAGGCTCAATCCAGCCCGGCTTTGCAATTTAGAAACAGGTGGAAAATAGTCAAAAGAAGAAAAGTCACTCCACATAAATAGTGTATGGATGTTGTCTGGTCTGAATGCCTTAATGAGTTTCAGGGATTTGTTTCAGGGATTTGTTGATAAATTCAAACACTCTAATTTGATTAGACAATATCACAGCAGTTCCATACATAAACCGATTGGGAGGTGCAAGGTCAAATGCCTTGGCAGAGTTGGCGAAACAAATTTGGTATTTTTGTTGGGGAAGCAAAATTGTGTTAAGAGTGGAATGTATTCCAGGTCTTCTGAATGTAAGGGCGGAGTGGAATTACAGATTTCTCCGGGATTCCACTGATGGGGTGATACAGCCATAGGTTTTCACACTGATACAAGACTTATGAGGACAAATTCAGGTAGGCTTATTTGCAAGTAGACTAACCTTCCAAGTACCGTCGTATTTCAGTTGCAAAAGCAGCGGCTGTAGACTCTTGTCTCCAGCACTGGGGCAAGAACACGGGATATGCCTTTCCCCCATTCTCCATGTTTCAAAGAGTGTTGTGGAAAGTAAGATTAGAGTTTTGCAGTATTATTCTAGTGCCTCCTTTTTGGAGGTCTCCGGTAGGGTTCCTGGGAGTGATGGAACTTGCAGTAGATATTCCACACATGTTCCCGGTATCCTTGGGTCTACTACCGGGTACATACGGAGAAGAGCACCCTGTGGTCTTAGAGGGGAACATTGACCTTCTTGTTTGGAGGATATCAGGGGATCAAGTAGATATTAAGGCATTTCAGGAGAAGCTAAAGGTTTACCGGATGAATTATGGGAACTAGAAATAAGAAAAAGATACAGGGGTATTTGTGGTTATGTTTAATTTCCTTTAGAAGAGTCTCAGACATCAAAGCACTGGAGTTGTCCAATAGATTCTATGCATCAGAGGGTGTACACTTTGATGTTTGGTAGAGAACAAAGACTATGCCAGATTCAGTCTTCTACCCTTTTTTCCATGATTGATTGTGAGAAATTGTGTGGTAAAATGTATGAAGAAGTAAGAAAGTTAAGTCTCAGATTTCAGGACACATAGTGTTGATCAACCTATTTTATCCAATGTAAAACCATATAAACTTGTATCGACAGGCACAGTGGCCCGATGGGTACTCATGATTATGAGTGAGGCTGGCGTAGACCTTTCAAGGATTGTAGCCCATTCTTCAAGAGAGGCCATGGCTAGTAAAGTGTATTAGGCAGGTGGTTCCCATCCTGAAATACTTAAAACAGCCGACTGGTTGGCTGTACATACTTTTGCAAAGTTGTATTTGAGACCAGTGGAGCATGTTAGTAATGTAGTTTTAGATTGCTTTAAACATGCATAATGGTAGCCTCTGGTCTTGTAATGAAATGGCGATTCTCCAATTAGTATGCTGAGAAAATCTTGATTTCATTAAAGACAGCTGAGGCTAACATTATCCCACCCTCCTCACCCTTGAGGAGAGTGATTTAAAAGGTGAGCATTCTAAAAGTGTGGATTTCAATATATTTTGGTGCAAATGTTTGAAGAAAATGTATTTCCTTAATAAAGTTGGACTTCTACAACTGTGAAGTTTGTGGTTTGGATTACATTTACTGTGAGTTTTCTTCTCCATTGTCTTTAATGTTTCATAGAATGCAACAGAAATCACTAAGGTGGTCTGTTTCTTGTTTCGACGCAGGAAAAAGAGGAGGGTGACTTTGTGCACTGGATATTTATAGACCATTATGAACATTCTAATGTTTTATGATGTATTACTTTTCTTTAAAGGGCTGCATGTTGGGGCAGCAATAAAAGCTTATTGCATAATGTTAGCCTCCGGTGTCTTTAATGAAATCAAGATTCTCTCAGCATACTAATTGGAAATTCGCCATTCTTGCCCTAGCCTTCTGCAAGAGAATCCTGTGGCTCAATCTGATTGTTCTGGGTTTTGCATTGCTGTGCGAGACTGCAACTGAGTTGCCTGCCTGGTTCCATCCAACCCAGTCCACTTCTTAGTGCCTCGTATTGCTCAGAGTCTGTCAATATGTTACTGCTGTTTGAGGAACTTTAACATGGGGAAACTGAATCTTCACAATTGGGCCTTCAGGCATGAGTGCTGAAAATTCCCTTAACACCATCAATGCTACAGAGATTCATCCTCCATGCTGATGATCGATGAATCCCATTGTTCATGACGAGCTCAGCGCGTCATGAGCACACAAGCAGTGTACTGCATGACGAGCTCAGCTCGTCATGAGCATGGAAGGGGTTAAAGTCCAGGATCTTCATTTTAAGCACTGTCTGACAAGTCTGTCTGAGTCAGGTCAATCAGAGAGGACACATGGGGTAGGATACTTAACTGCAGTGCTAAATTTGTAAAAAAACAAAATATATACGTGCTGGGTCCAATATATAACCCAGTGGGACGCTGCAGATTGCAGCATAAACTGTCCCTGGCAGCACTGCCAAATTGCCAGTTCCAACTTTACCTGATAATCATCACACTCCAACAAATGTGACAATTTGGAACATACAGGTCATCTAAAGCAGTAAGAATGGAATGAGTGTGCAGGCATTATCATATATTAAAATATATATTGAATTGTTGAACGTGCTGCTAATGTTTTCTGTATAAAACTAGACAGACAGTGAACCTTGTGAGGAATGTCATAAAACATTTCTGATTTGTTAAGACACAAGTGCCAGCAATGAGCTGTGGCAAATACCGGCACAAATTCAGCACTGCTTCAGTGACCCCTTGCCCCATTTCTAGGTGTTTTCTACGTTTTGGACCATCAATCCAAGACCCACGCTGTGAGAGTTGTGAGACACTATTGAACAATGCAGGTCCAGGGCAAAGGGGAGGGATCCAATCTCTCTTTCCAGAAAAGTTGGGGATGTGGAAGGCGACACCTTAGTGCATGATGCAAGCTTACATATGGCAGCCATGTTGGCGTATAACGTAACGGACATACTAAGAGGGAAATTCCTATTTCACATGTGTAGTAAATGCCCATCTCCCATCCTGGAACAGATGGAGAAGGGCCCTTTTGGGAAGCAGGCTGGCACAGGAGGCAAGCAAAAAAAAAGGGCTCAGATTAGGTAGAAGGGTAATGGAAGGTTTTCAGATCAGAGGTGCAAGGGAAGGAAGATGGAAAACAGAGGGATGCCAGGCAGTCCTGGTCCTTGTGCGGGCAAGATGGATGCAAATATTGGAAACGTTTATAGCCGTTCTTAATTTGTAAAAAAATAAGTGCCAGGGTTCTCAGCAGGAGGCCCCTGCCACCTGGCAGTGCTGCAAAAGATAGTAACAACATAACTACTATACATCACACTCCTATGAGTCTGAAAATTCAGACTAATCCAGGCCCTTAAGCTACAGGAATGGCTTGGGTGGCAGGTTATGATAATTTTTTATGAATATTGAATTAATTATTAACTGTAGTTGTGGTCATCTCTAAATTAGCCAGACAGCGCCACCTTGTGGCAGACTGTTACGGGTGCCGGTGTTGACAATCAATTGCCAGTGCTGAGTACAGGAAACCACTGGCTCAAATTAAGCAGTGTTTTTTACTATTTGAATTTCAAGAGGTAAGTTGTAGGAACCGGGAGAGGATGGAAGTATAATGACGGAGATAAGTGAAGTTAAGAAAGAAAGAGAGGCTTTGAAAGTTTAGGGGTGTCAATGTATTAGGGGAGGGAGAAGGCTTATTTGAAAAAGTCTGAGAAGGCTAATTTAGAGTGCTACTAGGTTCATTTTAGATTGTGTGAATGCTTTTTATAATTGTAAGCTCTTGCTTCCATTAAACACGGGCTTTTACACATTATTTATGTGTGGTTGTGCTTCACTCTTCCACAACATGCTAACCTAGCACCTTGAACAGAACCACGAGCTGATTCTGGTGTTAACTACATATAACTTTTCAGCCCTGCAGAAGAATCCTGCTTCCCATTGTTAGGGCTGGTGTTAGCCGAGAGCTTATGATTTTGCCGACATTTCACATTTATATGTGATATGCTTATATATTCAGGCTTTCAACAAGCCATCTTCACCCATTGGCCTGTTCTTGTGTCATTCTCTATAGCATGGAGCAGTGGGTCTTCCTACTTCAGGCATTGCGTAATGCACCTCGCACGACAACACCAAGTCGGGAGCAGTAATACAAAGGCAGCAGTCGTGCCACCGAGGTGCACCACCCTCTGAAGCAGGGGGCCACAGGGGCAAGTATCCCACGAGCCTCTGACATGGAGCAGAGATGCTGGATCTGAAGACACACGCAGACTGGGGCTCAATCCATGAGCTTGAAATACCCACAGTAAAGAAAGAAGCAACGAGAATGAAATGGATGCAAATAATAATCTTTTCCGACCACAACTCCCACAAAGCAGTGCACAGCCTCATCATGAGCAGCCCATCAGAGGGCGTGTTATCAAGTTAGAAAAGGGACTGTGGTTGGATACTGCACATTGCTTTCCTTCACCATCAGCCTCTGAGGAAGAAAGTATTCGAAACGCGTAAGGCTACGATGGTAGCAGTACTGTGAAAAGGGAACAGCCGGTTGGTGCCTTTTTACCTGTTTATTGGAGCTGAGGCTTGGAGCTCTTCACCTCTCTTCGAGTGCACCTCGCACGACGACACCAAGCTGGGAGCAGTAATACAAAGGCGGCGGTTGTGCCGCCGAGGTGCACCACCCTCTGAATCAGGGGGCCACAGGGGCAAGTATCCCACGAGCCTCTGACATGGAGCAGAGATGCTGGATCTGAAGACACACGCAGACTGGGGCTCAATCCATGAGCTTGAAATACCCACAGTAAAGAAAGAAGCAACGAGAATGAAATGGATGCAAATAATATTCTTTTCCGACCACAACTCCCACAAAGTAGTGCACAGCCTCATCATGAGCAGCCCATCAGAGGGCGTGTTATCAAGCTAGAAAAGGGACTGTGGTTGGGTACTGCACGTTGCTTTCCTTCACCATCAGCCTCTGAGAAAGAAAGTATTCGAAACGTGTAAGGCTACGATGGTAGCAGGACTGTGAAAAGGGAACAGCCGGTTGGTGCCTTTTTACCTGTTTATTGGAGCTGAGGCTTGGAGCTCTTCACCTCTTCTTGAGTGCACCTCGCACGACGACACCAAGCTGGGAGCAGTAATACAAAGGCGGCGGTTGTGCCGCCGAGGTGCACCACCCTCTGAATCAGGGGGCCACAGGGGCAAGTATCCCACGAGCCTCTGACATGGAGCAGAGATGCTGGATCTGAAGACACACGCAGACTGGGGCTCAATCCATGAGCTTGGAATACCCACAGTAAAGAAAGAAGCAACGAGAATGAAATGGATGCAAATAATAAACTTTTCAGACCACAACTCCCACAAAGCAGTGCACAGCCTCATCATGAGCAGCCCATCAGAGGGCGTGTTATCAAGCTAGAAAAGGGACTGTGGTTGGGTACTGCACGTTGCTTTCCTTCACCATCAGCCTCTGAGGAAGAAAGTATTCGAAAGGCGTAAGGCTACGATGGTAGCAGGACTGTGAAAAGGGAACCGCCGGCTGGTGCCTTTTTACCTGTTTATTGGAGCTGAGGCTTGGAGCTCTTCACCTCTCCTTGAGTGCACCTCGCACGACGACACCAAGCTGGGAGCAGTAATATATATATATATATATATATATATATATATATATATATATATATATATATATATATATAAATATATATATGTGTATATATACATCCCTAAATGGCTATGGTTTTAGTAATTATGGATGTCTCTTAAAAGATGTGAACTACATTCCTGTGCTTATCACAACATGCAGCCTGACCAGTAATTAGGTGCCCCTTTGTGAGGTTTCTGCTACTGCATCCAGACATATCACGCAACAATAAACATATGATTAAAACAAGCCAGATCAACTGGCTTTGTCAGTGCTTGTTAGCAGCTTGATGCTAATTATTGTGTTGTAAATAATTAGAATTGAGAAATACAAATGGTAGATATGTGACCATTACTATGTACAAACTGGAGATAGGCCAAGGATTGGTTGCGCATATAATCTGAACGCTGTTACGGCCCACAGATTCACACTGCCTTCTTCTTCAGCTCTGGAGCTCTAAATAGTGCCTTGTTGTGAACACTCTTCCACAACCAGAACTCACAGGGCGACCTAAATGCGACTCAACTCACATGTACCATACAAGCATTGGAAAACCTCAGCCTTTTAGATCCAAGCATTCTTGGCTTTGTTAATACTTAGTAAAGTAATTTTCACTTACTGAAGAAAATTGTACTACAGCAAAGAGCTTATAAATGTTAACAAATTAAAAATCTGTATTTACATAAAATATGCAATGTAAATAAAGTAATTGGTAACATCATTGGCAAAGCCAATAAGTGCCAAAGGCGAGACAGATTGGTTTTGCTAATGCTTGTTATTCTTTGCACACTGGGACTTTACTTCTTGATTATCCAACTATAAAACCAGGAAAAAAGTCTCAGAATGCAAAGTTCAAAGCTAGACTGGAGCAGCTAGTCACAAATTGACCTGAAAAAATATGGCAGCTAGGACATTCTAACCAGATTCACACAACACAAAAAGGGAGTGCGGGTCTAAAAACACTCACAATGAGGGTGCCGCTGCTCCTCAGTAGATGCAAATGATTAAATTCCACTCCAAAAATTCACTTCACAGGCTTCACCCCCAGGCAACATGTAAAAAGACGCTCTTCAAATCCCCTGACAGAGAGGCAGATGTGTTTGTTTTGCGAGAGCGGAAACCGGAAGTCTCCGCAAGGCTCTCTAGGCATATCATGGGATGAGCAGCGCAGTCTTACACCCACACACTGACACTAACGTGCAAGTGCAGTGACACCCTGCATTAATGTATGCAGCACCATACCCTCCAAACAGAACATACACGGCACACTACCTACGCTGACACATCTAGCGCGTAGCATATCGCATATATCACACATTACTCAGAGGACAGCATTTTTGATACATGTGTTATAATAATTTAGGATCAACCCCTGCAAACCTGTAATTGCATTACACACTGATCTCAGGAGGAGCACATCCTGCCCCGGCAGCTGCAGATGTGAGAATGTGCACCGGTCACATCAGGATGAGGGAACGTGGTTCCTGTGGATCCGGCATCCCCACACATCTGAATATACAGTGATCTTCACAGGAGGAAAACCTCTCACACCCCTAACCCAACAACTGCACACCTGAGAGTACACACTGATCTCCATAAAAGGAACACTCCTCACCCCTGATCCAACACCTGTACATCTGAGAGTGTGCACTGATCACATCAGGATGAGGGAACGTGGTTCCTGTGGATCCGGCATCCCCACACATCTGAATATACAGTGATCTTCACAGGAGGAACACCTCTCATACCCCTAACCCAACAACTGCACACCTGAGAGTACACACTGATCTCCATAAAAGGAACACTCCTCACCCCTGATCCAACACCTGTACATCTGAGAGTGTGCACTGATCACATCAGGATGAGGGAACGTGGTTCCTGTGGATCCGGCATCCCCACACATCTGAATATACAGTGATCTTCACAGGAGGAACACCTCTCATACCCCTAACCCAACAACTGCACACCTGAGAGTACACACTGATCTCCATAAAAGGAACACTCCTCACCCCTGATCCAACACCTGTACATCTGAGAGTGTGCACTGATCACATCAGGATGAGGGAACGTGGTTCCTGTGGATCCGGCATCCCCACACATCTGAATATACAGTGATCTTCACAGGAGGAACACCTCTCATACCCCTAACCCAACAACTGCACACCTGAGAGTACACACTGATCTTCGTAAGAGTAACACTCATCATCCCTAATCCAACACCTGGGAGTGTGCACTGATCTTCATAGAAGTAACACCCCTCATGCCCTGAAGCACCATCGAACACCCCAGAAGTGGCACTAATCTTGCACTGGACCCCCCTCGCCCCCTGGTCCTGCACCTTAACACCTCAGAGAGTCCAAAGATCTCCTTACCAGGAACAGCTCCTAATCCACCACCTCCACACTTTCAAGTGCACAGAGAGGTCCTTATGAGGAAAGACCACCCTACTCCCCCAGTGGCATAACGAAACTTGAGGGGGCCCCCCTGCAAATACATGGAGGGGCTCCCCACGCTCTGGACCCATTCAGAAGCGCTCAGGCCAGGGGCCAGCCACTCATGCACAATGCTGGAGTGGGCCCTCTAGAGCTTGCCCCCCCCACACCACTGGGTGTGCGGGGGCTATTGTTATGTTAGTGGTGAGAGGACAGGTGAATTAGTGGGTCTGGTAGCTCAGTGGACTAATGCGTCAACTGTAGGGGCTTGTGTTTGACCTCACAGTCACATATTCAACTCCGGGCGGGCCCAGTCAGACTTTCATCCTTCTGGGGTCGATAAAATGAAGACCATTGAGTTGGGTCACAATAAACATCTGTTATTCAAAGCCAAGATACCCTTCTGCATGAACGTGTGCTATACAAATCCATATGTTATGTGAGAGGACAAGTAAGTGAGAGGATAGATACATGGGCGGATGAAAGGATAACAGAGTAAAGGGACATTTTAGAGTATGGATGGATGGCTTAGTAAATGGATATCTGAGGAAAGGTGAAAAGATGGTAAAGTAAATAAAAATCTTAGAGGATGAGTCAAATGGCCAATGGATGGAATGGTGAATGATTGAAAGTTGGATGAAA
The DNA here is from genome assembly GCF_964261635.1 of Lissotriton helveticus. Taxonomy (NCBI): domain Eukaryota; kingdom Metazoa; phylum Chordata; class Amphibia; order Caudata; family Salamandridae; genus Lissotriton; species Lissotriton helveticus. Next base: position 649,733,850 of record NC_136070.1, read on the forward strand.
TAATGAATGGATGACAGAATGTAAAGGTGAAATGATTGATAGCAGAAGGCGGATGAGAGGGTGAAAGGATGAATGAATAGATGCTTGGATGAAAGAGATAGAGGAGCACTTCTAGGGTGTTTTGGACTCGCTTGCTGCGCTTGCTTGGTGCCATCAGCGCTTTGGTTCGAAGTGGTAGGATATTTTAATGTTCTGGCTACTCCGTTACACACAGGCATGTTTCTCACTCTGCATTCACCCAGCCCCTCCACTTTCCATGCATTCAGACAGACGTGCCTCTCACCCTGCATTCGCACAGTCACACACTCCCCCTGAACTCACATGACTCACCCTCTACTTAAGCGAGCACGCCTCCCACTTTGCACTCATGTGGGCACACCACCCACCCAGTTCTCACACAGGCACACCACTCACCCTGCACACACACTGACATCACTCACTCTCTGCTCACATAGGCACCCCTCTTGCCTTGCACTCACATGGGTAGACCGCTACTCACTCACAGAGGCACACCCCTCCTCGTGCACTCACATGGGAACATCCTCCTCCATGCACTCACCAAGGTTTATCTCTCATCGTGCATTTACATGGGCTCAAATATCCCCCTGTATTCTCCTTGGCGCCCATGCATTTACAGGAGCTCAGATCTCACCATGCACTCACATAGGCTCACCTCTCACCATGCACTGTCGCACACTTACCTTTCACCATGCACTAACATAGGTACGCCTTTCACCCTTCATGCACACAGAATCCTCTCTCACATAGGCATACCACTCACCCTGCATGAACATCAGCTCACGTCTCAACCGGCACTCACAGAGGCACACCATGCATTTACAAGGTCTGAAGTGCATTCACAGAGGCCCCCCCTTTCACACTGCATTCACATGGCTCAGCCGTCACTCTGCACTCAAGTGGGCTCAAACTTCACTCGGCACTCGGACAGGTACGTCATTCACCCTCCGTTCAGTCACACCTCTCACACTGCATTCCCAGCCGCATCTCTCACAGCCTCCACTCACATATCACTGACACAACATTTGTAATCACCAGAATCCACACAGGTTCCATCAACAGGACATATCACTAACCCAACATTTGTAATCACCAGAATCCACACAGATCCCTTCAGAAAGGTCATATCTCTTGCCAAACATTTGTAATCACCAGAATCCACACAGATCCCATCAGCAGGACATATCACTAACCCAACATTTGTAATCACCAGAATCCACACAAATCCCATCAGTGAGGACATATCACTGATCCAACATTTGTAATCACCAGAATCCACACAGATCCCATCAAGAAGGACATATCACTTGCCAAACATTTGTAATCACCAGAATCCACACAGATCCCAAAAGGAGGACATATAACTGACCCAACATTTGTAATCACCAGAATCCACACAGGTTCCATCAACAGGACATATCACTAACCCAACATTTGTAATCACCAGAATCCACACAGATCCCCTCAGTGAGGACATATCCCTGATCCAACATTTGTAATCACCAGAATCCACACAGATCCCTTCAGAAAGGTCATATCTCTTGCCAAACATTTGTAATCACCAGAATCCACACAGATCCCATCAGCAGGACATATCACTAACCCAACATTTGTAATCACCAGAATCCACACAAATCCCATCAGTGAGGACATATCACTGATCCAACATTTGTAATCACCAGAATCCACACAGATCCCATCAAGAAGGACATATCACTTGCCAAACATTTGTAATCACCAGAATCCACACAGATCCCAAAAGGAGGACATATAACTGACCCAACATTTGTAATCACTAGAATCCACACAAATCCTATCAGTGAGCACATGTCACTGATCCAATATTTGTAATCACCAGAATCCACACAGATCCCATCAAGAGGGACATATCACTTGCCAAACATTTGTAATCAACAGAATCCACACAGATGCCATCAACCACACATATCACTGACCCAACATTTGTAATCACCAGGATCCACACAGATCCCATCAGTGAGGACATCACTGATCCAACATTTATAATCACCAGAATCCACACAGATCCCCTCAGTGAGGACATATCCCTGATCCAACATTTGTAATCACCAGAATCCACACAGATCCCTTCAGAGAGGACATATCACTTGCCAAACATTTGTAATCACCAGCATCCACACAGATCCCATCAGCAGGACATGTCACTGACCCAACATTAGTAATCCCAGAATCCACACAAATCCCTTCAGTGAGGACATATCCCTGATCCAACATTTGTAATCACCAGAATCCACACAGATCCCATCAGTGAGGACATATCCCTGATCCAACATTTGTAATCACAAGAATCCACACAGATCCCCTCAGTGAGGACATATCCCTGATCCAACATTTGTAATCACCAGAATCCACACAGATCCATTCAGAAAGGACATATCAACTGCCAAACATTTGTAATCACCAACATCCACACAGATCCCATCGGCAGGACATATCATTGATCCAACATTTGTAATCACCAGAATCCACACAAATCCAATCAGTGAGGACATATCCCTGATCCAACATTTGTAATCACCAGAATCCACACAGATCCCATCAGTGAGGACATATCAGTGATCCAACATTTGTAATCACCAGAATCCACACAAACCCCATCAGTGAGGACATATCACTAATCCAACATTTGTAATCAAAGAATCCACACAGATCCCATCAAGAAGGACATATCACTTGCCAAACATTTGTAATCACCAGAATCCACACAGATCCTAAAAGGAGGACATATCACTGACCCAACATTTGTAATCACCAGAATCCACACAAATCCCATCAAGAAGGACATATCCTTGATCCAACACCTGCAATCCTCTGAAAATGCACACTGATCTTATTGAAAGTGTGAAATGCAAACTTTTCTCTGTCATTATGTGACACTCCCAACTAACATTTGTAACGTTAGTCATATAGCACCAGATTATAATAACCAAAATATCATATGGTCGAAATATTTTGTCCTATATATCATAGAAAACATAAACCCAATTGGACATTTTTTTTTTGTAAACAATGTACAGAACACAGTATTTTTTTCAAACAATAATTTTGCTAACAGTATTCTAACATACAATTTTGTGAGTTTTTGGAGGTACAAAGGCAGTCAAGTGTTTAGTGCTGGGCTTCACCATTTGTGTCTGCAAATGTTTTCAAGTTTCTTAAACTTAGTTTGAAGTTGATGATGTGAATATACACAGCTAAATAGTTTGTTGCTTTAATCTAACTAGTCCAAAACATCAGTCACCATTCCTACATTATTTATTGTTGCTCATAGTATTTGCGGGTAGTAAATCATTCTATGGGGTGTATGTCCCCCAACATGGCTTAACTAGTAACAGTAGGAATTTGGTAATGCGGGTTGCGTTCACCGTAATATTAAGGGAGAAACTGTTTTTGTACTACGTATGTGGGGCAATGGAGTTATAGCGCAGGGAGGACCAAATTGTGCATCAGGGTTGACTAAATTATCTGGCAAGAAAATGTAAATTATGTGGCATAATGGGGCACATTTTGAAGCAGTATCACTTCACTATTTTTACATTTTTGCATGCCAACACTGCATGGGGCAAGCTTTCACCTCATTAGTATCAGTTAAACACCTAAGTACAGCAATCAGCAACTGAAAGATGACCTGCTTCAAAGCAACAAAAGCCTGCCACTGCACGGCAACATACATTGTAGCGGTTTTAGCAATATTTGACCCATTTCAGCTAGAAACATTTTTGTTGTTAAAATCTGCAAATTATACAGAAGCTGATTTTTTTGGGGCAAATACGGCAAATCCATAATTATGTAGAAAACGCTGAAACAGTAGAATCACACAATTCCAGTGGTCCTGTATGCGCGTGGGTAAAAACGTGCAACCTTTTTCAGCAAATGACAACAGGCTGTTGTTTTACTCATTGGCTTCACACCTTTACCATATACTTCACACAGCAACAGGGCCGTCTTAACAGCATTAAAGGCCCCCGGGCACAGTAATGCACTGGGCCCTGCCTACACAACCACTCACAGGAATAAAAATGTTCAACAGAAAATGTATGTTAAGTTCTGGTCTGCATGCTCGTGGGGCCCCAGGGCAACTGCCCAGCGTGCCCCTGCATTAAGATGGCGCTGCACAGCAATCAACATGCCCCCTAGGTTGGCTCGTAGTGTTAAACCGCACATTGCTCGCACAGACATTACAATTCCCCACACAACACCACCTCCTACACATCACTGCCTCACTTACGTACACTCTGCATGCAAATGTGAAGACGCCTTGCCCACTACCAGTCCTCTCCACCACTGAGGGGGCGGAGCATGGTGAGGATGGAGTCTATGGAATGGAGTAAGTGTTGGCAGCATCAAGGAGAGTAAGTGCTACCTACGGGGAGGAGGGTGTGGGGGAGCCCAGGGAGAGACAGAAGGGCTGCAGAGAAACGAGCAGGGGGAAGAGTGGAAAAAAGAGTGAGAGAAGGCGCTGCACGGGAGAGGTGTGGAAAAGAAGAAGAAGGAGTGCTGCAGGAAGAGGTGGACTAGCTGGAGGAAAGAGTGAAAGAATCCAGGAGAAGATGTACTACCAGGGATTAGAAAACAGCTGGGAGAGCACAAGGGCTGGGAGGGAGAGAAGCATGGAGCGCCGGGCCAGGAGTACAGAGACTAAGAACTGCTGGCAGCAAAGTGAAAAAAATAAACTGGTCTGGGGAGAGGCGAGGCAGCAGAATCTGGTGAAAGAGAAAGAAATAATGCAGATGTTGTGGAGGTACAGAGCATGGTGAAGACTAAAAGCAAGGTGAAGGGGGCTCAAACCTTTAACTTACAGCTCAATAACCGAAAGCTCAAAGAAATAACATTACTTCTTCAAGGCCACCAAATGGTCAATCTGCTGAGCTAGCATCTGAAGTTATATCTTCTACCTCCAGCGCCCCGAAGCCCACAAAAACACATCGATTTGTGTGCAGAAGTACGAAGAGATGAGCAAGCGCAGTCCGGAATATCCTGGAAACACATACCTTGCGCAGGTGTGGTCGGTGGAGATGTCTCTGTGTTGACACCCCTGGAGCAGCAGGGGGGTTGTTTATGATAGGACACTGCTTGTAGGACTCAGGCCCCTTCAGGAAGAGGACACCAGCAGCGACCCGTCCGTGTGCGAAGGCCTGTGGTTTGCAGGTGGTGATATGCCATTGGCAGGACAGAGATAGTGCCTAGAGAGTGCCTCAGCAATCAGGAGAATCTACCAGAGAGGCTCAGTCTCTCAGGCACGGATCTGTGCTGAAGAGGTCAGCCCGGGTCGCTTGTGCAACCGCGTGCCCTCCAGGACTGGGGTGGGTGGCCATGTTGCCTGTTGTCGACTGGTGAGAATAGCGCATCTGGCTAGATAGGTGGGGCGCACTGAGGTTTCTCCCCGTCCGTCTAGTTGAGCGATCCCTGTTCTCCTCTCTGAGGCCTCTCCGAGGAGTGGGCAGTCTCCCTCGCGACCCTGAGAGGGGATCAATACACCGCTGTCTCTTCCTGGTCATCGGCTCCTCTGGCCAAGCCAGCAGCTCTGACCCTCAGGCATGCCCCTCTGCACCCGTCTAGGTATCTTTTCTCCTGATCTCGTGAAAGGACCCACCATCGTTTCCGTGACCACCTTTTCCCTGCTCCCTGGTCAGTTTCGTCCCCCGGCTGATCAGTTTCCACTTCCGCTCCAGATCCTTTCCCCCTGCTGCCCTGGTCAGGGCCCCCTTCTGCACCTGACTACTTCCGCCCTCAATACCTTCCTGCCACTGGTCAGTTTCTCCTCCCGACCCCGGTCAGTTTCTCCCTTCTCTCAGTTCACGCGCCCTTTGGCACCTCTCCGTCATTCCTCCCTTTGACCCCTTTCACATTATTTGGTGGCACTCCCCATCTCTCATCACAATCATCTCAGCTGCCGCCCTTCTCTCTTTCAACACCCCCTCAGCATGGACCCTGTGACCCCCTCTGTCCTGCTTCTACCGAAGCCTTCACCCCTCCTAGTCTCAGCTCTGCCTCCTCAGCTCCCCCCTCGCGTGCCCTTACCTCTGCCCTAACGTGGACACAACCCCATGTCCCTGTCGCGCGGGCCGGGGCGAGCAGAGCACCAGTGGGAGCCCCCCCTGCAGAGCTGAGTTACTGCTGGACCGGGTCTGGCGTTCGCGGATCCTCAGAGACTGAGGAGGGCTGAGGGGGGACGGGTGAGTGTGGCAAAGGGGGGAAGGCAGAGGTGCTGTGGGTGGGAGGCAACCAGGGCGCTGTATTTCAGAAACTCTGGAAGAGGTGCAGGCGGGGAGGCTTAGGAGCGATGCAAGCAGAGAGGTTCAAACTGAGGAGCGGATAGTGACGGTCCAAGGGTTGCTGCTAGGCGGATGCAGGCTGGTACACCCTGACGCGGATGCATGCAGGAAGACATGCACTAAGAGTGATGGCGAGGGTCCATGTAGGCGCAGATTGTCTGCCAGAGGTGCTGAGGAGGGATGCAGGCAGAGATACGCTGGAGACGATGCTGAGGAGGGATGCAGGAAGAGATACGCTAAAAGGGATGCTGAGGAGAGATGCAGGAAGAGATACGCTAAAAGGGATGCAGAGGAGAGATGCAGGAAAACATACGCTGGAAGGGGTGCAGAGGAGGGATGCAGGCAGAGAAACGCTGGGAGGGATGCTGAGGAGGGATGCAGGCAGAGTTGCTCTGGCAGGGATGCTCAGAATGGATGCAGGCAAAGAGGCTCATTTAAGTGATGGTGAGAATGGATGTAGGGCGAGATGCTCTGCAAGGGATGGTGAGTGGGGGTGCTTGTGGAGATGGTCTACCAGTGATGCTGAGGAGGGATGCAGGTAGAGATACGCTAGAAGGGATGCTGAGGTGGTAAGCAGGCAGAGATACGCTGGGAGGGATGCTGAGGTGGTATGCAGGCAGAGATACGCTGGGAGGGATGCTGAGGAGGGATGCAAGTAAAGATATGCTGGTAGGGATGCAGGCAGAGTTGCTCTGGGAGGGATGCTCAGAATGGACACAGGCAAAGAGGCTCATTTAAGTGATGGTGAGAAGGGGTGTAGGGCGAGATGCTCTCGCGGGGATGGCGAGGGGGAAGCTTGTGGAGAAGCTCTACCAGTGATGCTGAGGAGAGATGCAGGTAGAGATGCTCTGGCAGAGAGGCTTTGGTAGAGATGCGCGAAGGAGCGCAACGGGAGAAGTAGCTTGAGATGCTTTGGCTGGGCTGCTCTGGCAGGGATGCTCCGGCGGGAACGCAGGCGGGGATACTGGCCGGGATGCAGGCGGAGATGCTCTGGCAGGGACGCACTCAGGGATGCTGCTGCTGTCTGCAACAAGCTAGCCCCCTCCTCCCTGGGAGCCGCGTGCGAGGCTGCTGATGGAGGGAGGGCGGGGGAGAGAGATACGACCTGCATCAGGAAACCGCTGCAGCCCAGAGAGAGGGAGGAACAGCGGAGAGGCCCCTCCGAGACAGCGCCGTAAAGAACCCATCAATAAGTAACGCTATAAATTAGTAAACACACAAATGAAATAAATGGCAGCGCCACAGATACCAGGAGGGGTGAGGGGCAGGTGGTGATCCGAAGGGTATTAATGCAAGGCTGGGCACGGGATTAATGCCATGCGATGGCGGGGGAGGGAGCAGCTAAGACACAAGCCTGGATGTTAAACGTATGGTACTCGCATCGTTTAGGTTTCTGACATCCCAGACTAGGCGAGAAGAGGGAGAGGGGCGCGGAGAGTGTGCCTTGAATGTAAGAGCGAGGCGAGGGAAGAGGGGGCAAGCGACAGAGAGATGCGAAAGGGAGCGTGAGATATATTTTGTCAGCCTTGAGTGAACTGGAAGGCTGATACAAGTTCACTGAGCACGCACCTCCTGCCTCCTGCCAGATCCGGCGGAACAGTCTCGCATTTTAGAGTTAAGATGTTGATCCCATACTCGTCGCCAATTCGTGTAGCGAGTAACTTCTTAGACTCAAAGTAGGTTTCGATAGTACGTTTATTCAGGAGACGACAGCTTGCTCATCCACCTCCAATAGACACATCAACGCTTCCACCCAACTGCCAGCATAGAATCCCCCAACATAAAATACAAGCAACATTCTGGTGCTATGTTCCGATACTGGAACACCACACCTTACTCGAAGTGTTATAGTGGACGAGAGGGAAGGAACGCACGGCTGACAAAATCAAATAAAGGACCAAGGGCCATATGCATCAAGATACCCATTTGCGATTCTCAAATAGCGATTTTTAAGAAATCGCTATTTGAGAATCGCAAATGGGTATGTATGTACAAAATCGCATTTCTTTTGCGATTCCTTAAAATTACTTAATTGCGATTAGCAAATTGCAAATCGCAATTAAGGAATACTTTCCCATTCATTTCTATGGGCCAGGAGGCCCATAGGAATGAATGGGAAGTTATTCTCAATTTGCGATTCGCAATTTGCTTATCCCAAATTGAGAATAATTTCAAGGGTGCAGGGGTGTCCAAAGGACACCCTGTTGCACCCCTGAAATATGCATGGGTGCACATGTGGCGCACATACATGCCCTAAGGGCCTGTATGTGCGTCGCATGGCACTTTGAAAAATGCAAAAATTTGCATTTTTCAAGGAATTCGCAAATTACCACCAACTAGAAGTTGGTGGTAATTTGCGATTCCTTAAGGGCATTTTGCTAATTCTTTTTGCTACATACATTGCATTTAAGGAATCACAAAATTTGCGATTCCTTAAATGCAATTGCAAAATAAGGAATCACAAATTTTGCGATTCCTTATTTTGCATCAAATTTTTCTTAATACATTCCATTTAGCAAATTCGCATTCGCAAAGGCCGAATTTCGGCCTTTGCGAATGCGATTTGCTTGATACATATGGCCCCACATGATGAAGAAAAAACACAGGAAGCATTATCCAGACGTTGAAACGTAAAAAAAAAAAAAAAGTTGTAACACATGAAAACTCTAGAAGTGCAAAAAACCTACCTGAAATATTCAGACCACATGATGCGCTTTTTCTTTTAAAAGAAACATAACTAACATGACTAAAAGTTCAAATATTAGGAAAATCCTAATTTATGATTTCAATTTCAATTTCAATTTATTTATTTATGATTTTGGAACTCAAATGAGATCCACATAAAAAATGACAAAAGATAAAATATACATTTTCATACAACCGCAATAGAAAATACAGAGAAAACATTTTATAAACATCTAATATATTTCTAAAAAGCTTTTAAAAAAGTTAAAAATTCTATGGCAAAACATTTCATTTGGTGGGTTATATATGGCATCTATGAATGCGGTGGCAGACAGAATAGTTAAATGTTGGCAAATTGGTCTCATCCACTTACGCCGATATAGAAGTAGAGCCGGGCAGGCACAAAGCACATGAGTGACATACCATCTGGACAATACAATATTCAGAGGAAGAAGATCCTGCCTCAATAAGAACCAAAAACAGCGTACTCCGTGAGGGAGATTCCAAGTAACATAAGGTTGTACTTTTCTTATCAGGCAAGAGTCAATAGTCAGAACAACACCTTTCTTTGAGATACGGGCTTCCCTATCCATATTAAAGCTTAATTTCCAGGAGACCAGTTTCAGAGTGGCCTTTAACGGATAAGAAGATAATGTAAAGAGTACAGATTCATCTAATTGCAAAAGATCAGCTGCAATTCGAAAATTTTTTACAATTAGAGAATGCTCTTTTAGAGTTCCTAATATTTCCTTCTGAATAAGATATCTTAAAGTACCGGGTTCTCCCTTTGCGAGGCTTGAAACCCATCGCACTATCCCTGCAAGGCCCATGAACCCAACTACTACGCAGACCAAATTCCAACCTAAGAGCGGCCACAGAACAGGCTGCATTAACTGTGGTTAAATACCGCAAAATTTTGCCTTCCGTTGTATTTAGAAAACCCCATTTTCCTAGATCAAGTAATTCAATGCCACACAGTAAGGTAGCTGGAATTCTAGCACGGAAAACCTCTAGCAAAAAAGCAAAGTGTCTTCTGCCTGTAGATCTATAGAGGGAGATTAAACTTTTGCCTTGTGCCATTGCTTTCCGAGTATTATTTGCTATGTGAGCCTTATCACTTAAATTGCCAACTATTGTTTTTCCTAAGAAGACATAAGATTTTACCACTTCCAATTTTTGTCCGCCTACAAACCAGACAAAACTCCCATAATTCGGCTTTTTCCTTCCCGTCATACACATTACTTTACTTTTTGACACATTTATCTTCAAGTAATGGGCCTAAGCGTATTCATGTAATGCCTGCAGACGATTATTTAGTCCCCTTGGTGTTAAGTCCAGAATTAATATATCGTCTGCATAAAGCAGACAGACAATCGATTTACCCCCCAATACAGGGGCAATACCTTCACATGTAGACAGGGCTTAGGGGAGGTCGGATATGTACAGGGAAAATAATAAAGGGGCAAATAAACAACCTTGTTTTAAACCATTAGCTTGGGATAGACCTCTTTCCCCTCCCATCAAGACTCTACACCAAGTATCAGAGTGGAGAGCCCGGTGTAGCTCCAGAAGGGTGGTCGGCATGCCAAGGTCCGATAATTTCCTCCACAGCAAAGGACGATCTACTTTATCAAATGCTGTGGAGAAGTCTATGAAGGCTGCATAGACTCTCCCTCCTCGGACCTTAATGTATTTTTCGGTTATAACTTGCAATGCCGTTAGGTTATCCATGGTTCCATGCCTTTGCCTAAACCCAGTCTGTTCGAAGGGTAGAATTTCGCCTTTGACCACCCAATCATTGATCATCTTCAGACGGCATTTTGCAAAGACTTTGCCTATGGCATCCAAAAGGGCAATTTGTCGATAATTATGTGGAGCATCACGGTCTCCCTTCTTGAAAAGGGGGACTAATATGCTCCCCTTCCAAGATGGGAGAACGGTTTTGCGTGAAAAACAGAGACTAAACACCGGGAAAATAATTTTGCTCCACATTTCGCTATTTTGTTTTAGGACCGAGATAGGAAGCTCATCCGGGCCCATAGCCCCAGAGGAACGCAGACCCTTAATGGCCAGTTCGATGTCCTTTTCAGACGGCGGATCATATGGAGAGCAATCCTCATTTGCTCCACTACAGCCAACCACCGTTCTGTTACTTGCATACAGGTTCTGGATGTAACCAACCCATATTTGCTCTTCAATGGGTACTGGAAGTGGTCTGGATCTTACTCCACAACCCTCCCCAATGAGAAACCAAAAAGTTCTTGCTTGACCATTAAATGCAGCTTCCCGCAATTTGATCCATAAAGTATCTTCCCTCTCTTTTTTCATCTTAACCTTCACCCTACTCCTCCTTCTTTTTAATAATACTATTCTATGGTATCTTTCGGGCGAATAAATCAAATACTGCTCCCTTACTAATTTGTTTATTTCTGTATTAAGTAAACAAAGAGATCTAGGAATTACTTTAGTATTTCCTTTTTGATTCGTTTTTTTGGCAATGGAAATCACCGTATTCATAAAATCAGCAAAACATGCTATTTCAGATCCTTTCCAGTTAACCAAATTTTTCACTGCTGCCTCTAGAATACTCTCCAAACCCCTAATTGCCCTAATATCCCAATGGCATATCCCTGATTTCCTTCCAAAGCTGACCAGTTCACTGTTTAATGACCAAGGTGGATTTAAATTTACAGTGATAGTTAATACTTTATGATCACTATATGATGTATAAGAGACCAAGAGATCTTTCAGGAGGGAGAAGGAGGTGCTTCCCACAATCACATAGTCTGAAATGGATTCACTATTATTTGATTTGTGGGTGAAGTTCGCCGGTGTATCTGAGGGTAACCTTCCATTTACTATGATACCTTCAACTTCTGTCAGTTCCTCAAGAAGCAATTCCCCTCTCTTGTTTGTCCTAATATTGCAGGGAGAAGGGCTAGAGGTATCTGCAAGGATTCCTCTTTGTCCTTATTTCTGAACATCTCTAGGCTGAGGTTAGAGATTTTACAATTAAAGTCCCCTAACAGAATTATATGAGGGGGAGGGTCTATATCAGTGATTTTCTTTATATAGGAAAAGACCTTCTTTAGAAGTACATTATGGCAAGCATCTGGGGGAATAAAAACATTTATCAAAATAATTGGTTTACAATGATCAGCTTTGTCGAAATTAAACAATGTTATTGCCTGGAAAAGATTACTAGAATCTATATAGTGGGCAAAATTCCATTTTATCTTATTGGACAGCAAACAGGCCACCCCGCCCTTTGCGTGGCCTCTCCTTGAGGGTGTAGCTCTGCCCTCTAGCGAAAAATAATCCTTTCCTACAAATAATTTCTCTGCACACCAAGTCTCTTGGAGACAAATCACGTTAGCATCTAGATTATGTAAGAATTGTAGTTTTTCGGAGCTATTTTTTATTCCGGCCGCATTCCACGATATTATTTTTAGATCGTTGCTAAAAGTGGGAATACAGTTTGGGATTATTATTAGATTTGCCTGACAAGACACCAGGCAACCAGTTCCATTGGAGACTCTCTTCTGCGGCATTCCGTTGGGCAGAGAAGGAGAAGGGATTAATATATGTCACATGTCGTAAATTTTTTGAAATACAGATTTTTAAGTCTTCAATTTTAGGAGGACAATCTGTGCTGCCCGAGACTGCCTGGGATAGCAGGGGCTTATTGACAAAACTTCCATTTCGTGGTTTCTCTAAAAAGGGAGTGACGTCAATCCCCCTACTTTGTAACCCTTCTGACCATTGAAGGATATGGTTTACAATAATTTTTGAGTAAAACCGTACCCTCGTTAGATTCCCAACCTCTGTTTTCAAAAGGGAAACTAAGTCTATGTCAGTAGTTTGGATAAGTTTCAGACTTTCAATCTCCCCGAAGCATTTAAGAAGCGCGGATCTATCTAATATAAGATCCGTATCAAACAGAGGGAAAAAATCTAAATGGAGAGTATCTATACTTTCCCTTTCAGGGACGTCATTTGGCATTTTAGAAGCCTCTTTTCTTCCAATTGTATCTGGGAACGACTTAGCTAGGGGATTGAGGGCTACTAATACTTGACTAGCAGATTTCATCTGCTCCACAGATGGTATAGTGTTTGAAGACCCCCCTGTTACGATATTATAGGCAGCTGATATGGGGGGTATAATGTTAGGGGGTAAGTCGTTATGAGTCAATAGTAGACCAGTCGCCTGATCTATAGGTTTCAGGATCTCTTGGTCTAATTTAACTTGCTGAATCACCTCATGGGATGCATTAAGCATAGATCCCTGAGAGAGGTCTTTTCCAATAGAAGTATCTAAATGTTCTTCAAAATTAATTTTTCTCTGCCTCTTTTTTGCAAATCTTCGAGTTTGTTTCCTCTTTTTCCCTCTGTTCTTTTTAAATTTCCCAATTTTTTCCTTTTTCCCCACATATGATGAATCCAGAACACCCTCTTTCCCTTCATTTGTCAGGGGTTTAAAAATGGGAAATAGCTCCTTATCTGTCCTTTTTTCAGAGGCCATCACGATTATTGCTTCTTGTTCAAGCTCAATAACACAATTAGCTACTGGAGCTTTTGATGGGGTTTCAGGGATATTCCCCAACATCACTACTGTTTCCTTTCGTTCAGTGGGTTGACAATTCTCATCATGTTCAATTAGGACTGAATCTTGGAGAACATTCTCAAACTTATTCTCTGCTACCTTATCTTTCGTCACTATCAGCCCTACTGGAATAGACTCGTATTTTAAAATAGATTCCTGGGAGAAGTTGGCCTGATGTATGATGTCCACAGTTCTGTGGGCACCCTGTATCAGTCCAAACAATCCCTTATGGTGGTGGTTGTATGTCAACCTTATAGACAAGCTATCCTAGGGGTAGCATGGACTAAGCAGCCTTAAAGGCTTAACTCAAGAGGACATGTGAAGCCAGCTGTTTTACCATATGCAATCCTGTAATAACAAATGAAAGGACACCACACAAGTTATATATTATCAAAATATATGTATTTATTCTTAGAATAATCCCCACTACTCTTTATGAGCAATGAAGCACAAGCGTTTAAATAAAAGCACAGTTAAACATAGACAAGTTGCACGTTTTGGATGAGGCCCGTGGCCACTCAAACCATATATAAAAAAAGTGGTATAACAATCACTAATCGATCTGGAGTAAGGCCTAGGGCCTTGTGAATCGCTGGGACTACACTGGACTAACAGCAGTTAGGACGGGAGTAGCCCGCGGGATTCGGGAGCAGTGCGGGAAGCACGGCTTGTACCAATGTGAAGTCAATGGTGCGTAAAAGTTACAATGTTATTGCAAAAGAAGTCTTCCGACTGGACTAGGATTACCAAAATTTAGACTTAGGCACTAGAGGTGTGTACCAGTGTGGGAACACCGGCGCTAGTAAGTTACCTCACCCACAGGAAGCGGGTGCACAGTTGCCAACCTGTGTCGGGTTTCAACACGCAGTTCGATGGTGCCTGAGGATGAAGATGCTGCAGGCGTCCAGAAGAGAAGTGTCCGGTGCGATCCAAGGGTGGATCGAAGTTGATGGGTACCTGAAAGCAGAGGGGACAGAGTCTGGGTCACTAGCCAGTGACCAGGAAGGAACCAGGCGATGTCGGGCGCAATCAGGTTGATGACGGGTGCCTTGTCTCCGCTGCTACGTGGACTCTGGGGCATCGAGGATGTCCTGGAGTGAAGCAAGAGCTGTCCCACAAAGGCTCTCACTGTCGGCAGTGTTGGCTTCCGGATCTGAGTCAACAAGCCTTGACAAAGGCAACCCATGCAGGATTCAAAGATGGCGTTTCACTCGGACCAGCAAGGTCTGAGCGGGTGCTCCTCTTCAGGGGAGCGAGGGCCAATCTGGAGCAACCAGACCAGTGGTGTAAATTCAAGGTTTCATCGGTACAGGGGCCACTAGCCAACGGGCAAGTGACCGGACCAATGCGTCGAGCAGGAAAATGCAGAAGGGCCCCACGCAGCACTCGTCGAGTGTAGAGGGGTGAGCTTTGGTGCAAAAGCTGCTCAGGGCTGGAGCTTCTTACGCTCCAATGCACAGTTTCGAGGGAGCCTCGGGTGCTGCACGGTCAGCGCTTCGTAGTTACTTCAAGATGGACGCTCCCACCCTTCAGGTCGCCTCCACGGGTCCCAGCTCTGCATGGACTGTGGATCAGGCTGTTGGAAGTCAGGAAAGCTGGCTCTTGTTGATCTCTGTTGCTCGAGTTCCAGCGGGAACTGCAACAAAGCAAACGTTGAGGTGCTGGATGGTGCCTGTTTGCACAGGGTGGTCACTCCTTGACCACAAGGGAGATTCTTCAGTCTTCCACGTCGAGTGGGATGTCGAAGGGTCCAGAGTTTTGTTTCATATGTTTTAGTCAGGATAATCTGATGTGCATTGGCACTGCTCCCACCTATATTCCAAATCTGGGGGCTGGATTACCTGCTAGGTCCCTCCTATGGGTGGGACCCAGGAAGGGGGTGGTTACACCCCTTTCCTTTGTCCAGTTTGCCGCCAGGACTGGGGCTGGATGGCCCCAGAACCGGTTTGACTGGAATCTGCCCAGTGACACCTTGTGTGCCCCAGGTAGTGTCTAGTTTCATTCAACCCTCACTGCTACAATCCACTATCTCCTGTCTGGGGTGGTGTAACACCTCCCTGTGACAGGAGATCCTTTGATCAAGCCTCCTCTGTCGTGTTTCGGTCAGCAGCAGGAGGGCAGACCAGTGTCTGTGGCAGCAGCATCCATTTTGTGATGCTGGGGCTCTGGTTAGGATTAACCGCATTTGCAGTAAGTAACATGTCTTCTCCCTCTAGCAGGGTGGAATGCTACCCCCGTCGCCAGAATTGGCGAGGGGGTAGTATTCCAAAATGTATGACACCAAACACAACATGTTTTGATAAAGCCAAACTAACGTTAGCATTAACCGCGAGGATTATAATGCACTTAAGAGTATATGGTATGGCAGTATCACTGGAACAGCAGTAAGGAAACGGTTCCGAACACTGCAGACAGGCTCAGCTCATGCTAGAGCACCATTTCAAATAAAACCAAGCACTCTGCCTCCAGGATTGTTAAGGCCTGCCATAGGAGTGACTGATAGGTATATATGTGTCCAGATATAGGTTTAGATATAGGTATACTATATCTATGCATGGGGTGATTACACCACCTTGCCCCAGCTGCATGAACAGCCAGTTGTGTCAATTTAAGAACCAGCCAGGGGTGGCAAAAGCTATGCTTCAGCCCCTGGTAGGCCTTGGATGCCCCTATGCCCTGGGCACCTATAGTGCACTGTACAGGGGCTGACAAGGAGTCCAGTACCAATTTGGTTATGCACCTAGGGTGCATGGAGTCCATTTTAAGAGAGAGCAGATAGCCTGGGACCCGGATTAGCAGGATCCCAGGCCAACTAAATCGAAAACCAGCTAAACACAAGGCAAAAAAAAATCTAGGGTAACCATAGTCAGGTATCTACCTTCCTACATAGCCCCCCCCCCAAACGAAAGGAGATGAGGCTATCCTTGACCAGGTAAGCCTATATTGCCTAAGTGGCCATATAAGGAAGTACCTGCACTAGCATGGTTACCCCCTGTCTCATGGTCCACTAAGCAATCCCTCACCCTAGGGGTATCAGAGGGTCTCCAACATAGGGAATCACTACCTTTGGTGTGTTTTGGCAAAGTAAAAGGCTGGTGTTGAGATGGAGTACTGAAGTGAGGCTCCACTAAATTAGGGCTCAGCTTCCTCCAATCCTCTTCCACCATGTGTGCCTTTCTTTCCTTGACTGAGTTGCACTGTGCTCTCAGGGTCAACCTCTGGCTGCCTACAGCTGGAGGCTGGGTCCCTTTGGTTGGCTTACTGGAGGGACAGGTCAGGTTTGGGGCCCTTAGGTCCCAGGTTTGGCTGTGCCCAACAGTTTCCATCTGTGGGAGGTCCCTAACTAGTGGTAAGGTGGATCCCTCGGGAGTTTTTAACTTTTTCACCTTGCTAGGGCTACTAGCTTTGGTGCCCCTAATCTGCTGATGGGGGTGTTTTATTTGACAGGGGGCCCTTTGGGGCTCACTGACTTCCTTGACCTCTGCAGCCCTGGGCTGACTGAGGCAGGGTAGAGAGGGGCAGGTTACCTGCTCCAGACTGGGTCCCACCTTGGAAGGGTCCACTGACATCATGGGCTCTGCCAGGCTAGGCCTGACTACCTCTGGGGCAGTTCCTTCACAAGGGGTAAGATCAGTTCCCTGAGGAGGCTGATCCTTTCCTAATGTCTGGTAGGAGGGAGATTTCTCTTCCTCCTCAATGCTCTCTGTTTGTGTGGAGTGATCCATAGTTTCAGGCTTCACAACACACGGATCAGTTTGAGTTTGGGCTGTGGCCATCACAGCCCCACCAACCTTTTCAGGAAGGGACTCAGTTTGGGTATGGGCTGTTACCATAACAGCTTTGCTAACCTTTTCAGAAAGGGATTTAGCTGAAGATGGGGCTGAGTCTTGCACAGCCCTACCAACCTTTTCAGGAAGGACATCTTGGATTGGGGCTGTAGCCATCACAGCCCCACTAACCTTTCCATGGAGATTTACCATTTTAGAATGGGTTTCTTGTTCCACCTCAGCCCAGGCTGAGATTTTTAAATCATTCCCCAGTAGACAATCTACAGGCAAGTTTGATGACACTGCCACTCTCTTTGGGCCAGTGACACCTCCCCAGCTGAGATGTACTACTGCCATGGGGTGATTTCTCTGCACTCCCTCAATGTTTGTCACCTGGTATGTGGCACCAGGTAAAAGTTGCCTTGAGGGGACTAGATTCTCAGTCACCATGGTGATACTAGCCCCTGTGTCTCTGTAGGCCTCAACTTTTTGACCATTGATGATGGGCTCCTGTCTATACTTGCTCAAAGTGTTTAGGCAATCAGTGAAGTTGCAAACCCCATGCCATTTTCATAGACAAGAGTATCTAGACTAGGGGACCTGGTTAGGCCAGAATCCACCTGAGCTCCAAAAGTAAACCCACCCAAATTCCTGGGGGTGCTCCCACCACCTGGGGGATTACTGCTGACAGTAACAGGAGGTGTTGGAGCTTTACTTGGAGGTATATTTTCTTTATTGCTATTCCTTGGACAACAGCTGTCTGTTTTCCAGTGGCCAGGCTGTTTACAGTCATGGCAGCAAGGTTTCTTCTGGTAGAGGAGTTGTTTTGGGACCCACCCCCATCCTTGGAGTTTTGGGGCCCTGTGGGAGACTTGTCTTTAGATTTATCCCCACCCTTCTCTTGAGCCTTGGAAGTATCCTTCTTTTGGTCATTACCCTGATTCTTAGGCCTAATCCTGATTCTGACCCATTTGTCTGCCCTCTTACCCAATTCTTGTGGAGAGGTCAGATCTGAGTCTACCAGGTGCTGGTATAAAAGCTGGTTCTGACAATTACTTAGGATCTGCTCCCTCATAATCAAATTATACAATCCTGTATAGTCATGTACTTTGCTGCCATGTAGCCAACCTTCCAGAGCCTTAGTAGCACAATCTACAAAATCAGTCCAGTCCTGAGTCTGAGCTTTTTGGGTGTCTCTGAACAACAACCTGTATTGTTCAGTGGTTAATCCAAACCCATCAATAAGAGCACTCTTTAGGACATTGTAATTTTTAGCATCCTCAGCTCTAACAGCGAGGAGCTTATCTCTCCCTTTCTCAGAAAAGGAGAGCCACAAGATTGCTGCCCACTGATCCTCAGGGACCTGCTGTACCATGCAGGCCCTCCCAAGAGCAGTTATCCATTTGTGGATATCATCCCCATCTTTGTAGGGGGGCACAATCTTACTCAGGTTTCTATGATCATAGGACCTGTCTTTATCCTTTGGGATAATGCTGCCACCAGTGGGAGTCTCCCCACTCAATCTCTGCTCTCTTGCAAGAGCAAGTCTAGCTTTGGCCAGGGCTAATTCCTCTCTCTCTATCTGGAGATTAACTGCTCTCATCCTGGCCTTATGCTCTCTTCTTTGAGGGGAAGTCATTCCTCTCTGTGATTCCCTTGAGGCACTAGAAATGTGAGAATCCCTGGAAGGGCTTCTCTCTCTCCTATTGCCTGGGAGAATCCTGTTATGTACTCTGGGGAGGTGCTGGCCCTCTCCATTTCCATGTAGGTCCACGTTGGCTTGGCTAAGCCTTCCAACTGGTACCTGGCTAACCCTTTGATCCACATCTGAATCTTCACCATTTGAATCTGGGTTCACCTCCTCATCTTCTACATCTGGGGGGTGTTCTCAGTATCTGGGGGGTTCACTCCTTCTCCTGATCCTGAGGGAACTACTACAGCTTTCTCAAGGTCATCCTTTTCTAGGATGGCTATCATGATAGTAATGGTAGGGTTGTGACCCTTTCTCAGCTTCCTTGCAGTGCACAAGGCACTCAAGTCTTTGTAGCTGAATTTGTCATAGCTGGAGGTTGCCTGTGGAGGGTCAACCCTCACAGGTAGAGACCCTGTAGGTTCTCCTGTGCCAGACACGAATCTAGTGTGGTGTAAGTGATGCACCAACCTACACTAAGTGTTTTCCTACTGTCCCTTACTAGTGAGTTGTAGTCAGGGTGTGCTAAGCCCTTCTACCTACAATCACTAAGTTCAGTAGAACTCAAATATGCTAAGCTTTTATTTATATGTACCTAAGGTACTTAATGTGATCTTTCAATTTGATAAAAAGATTGCAAAGGTAAAACAACAGCAAGCTCAAATCCGTACCGCTGCTCACAAATGTGAGAAGTTGGCCTGATGTATGATGTCCACAGTTCTGTGGGCACCCTGTATCAGTCCAAACAATCCCTTATGGTGGTGGTTGTAAGTCAACCTTATAGACAAGCTATCCTAGGGGTAGCATGGACTAAGCAGCCTTAAAGGCTTAACTCAAGAGGACATGTGAAGCCAGCTGTTTTACCATATGCAATCCTGTGATATCAAATGAAAGGACACCACACAAGTTATATATTATCAAAATATATCTATTTATTCTTAGAATAATCCCCACTACTCTTTATGAGCAATGAAGCACAAGCGTTTAAATAAAAGCACAGTTAAACATAGACAAGTTGCACGTTTTGGATGAGGCCGGTGGCCACTCAAACCATATATCAAAAAAGTGGTATAACAATCACTAATCGATCTGGGGTAAGGCCTAGGGCCTTGTGAATCGCTGGGACTACACTGGACTAACAGCAGTTATGACGGGAGTAGCCCGCGGGATTCAGGAGCAGTGCGGGAAGCACGGCTTGTACCAATGTAAAGTCAATGGTGCGTAAAAGTTACAATGTTATTGCAAAAGGAGTCTTCCGACTGGACTAGGATTACCAAACTTTAGACTTAGGCACTAGAGGTGTGTACCAGTGTGGGAACACCGGCGCTAGTAAGTTACCTCACCCACAGGAAGCGGGTGCACAGGTGCCAACCTGTGTCGGGTTTCGTCACGCAGTTCGATGGTGCCTGAGGATGAAGATGCTGCAGGCGTCCAGAAGAGAAGTGTCCAGTGCGATCCAAGGGTGGATCGAAGTTGATGGGTACCTGAAAGCAGAGGGGACAGAGTCTGGGTCACTAGCCAGTGACCAGGAAGGAACCAGGAAGGAACCAGGCGATGTTGGGCGCAATCAGGTTGATGATGGGTGCCTTGTCTCCGCTGCCACGTGGACTCTGGGGCACCGAGGATGTCCTGGAGTGAATCACGAGCTGTCCCACAAAGGTTCTCGCTGTCGGCGGTGTCGGCTTCCGGATCTGAGTCAACAAGCCTTGGCAAAGGCAACCCACGCAGGATTCAAAGATGGCGTTTCACTTGGACCAGCAAGGTCTGAGCGGGTGCTCCTTTTCAGGGGAGCGAGGGCCAGTCTGAAGCAACCAGACCAGTGGTGTAAATTCAAGGTTTCGTTGGTACAGGGGCCACTAGCCAACGAGCAAGTGACCGGACCAACACGTCAAGCAGGAAAATGCAGAAGGGCCCCACGCAGCACTCGTCAAGTGTAGAGGGGTGAGCTTTGGTGCAAAAGCTGCTCAGCGCTGGAGCTTCTTACGCTCCAATGCACAGCTTCGAGGAATCCTTGGGTGCTGCACGGTCAGCGCTTCATAGTTACTTCAAGATGGCCGCTCCCACGCTTCAGGTCGCCTCCACAGGTCCCAGCTCTGCATGGACTGTGGATCGGGCTGTTGAAAGTCAGGAAAGCTGGCTCTTGTTGATCTCTGTTGCTCGAGTTCCGGCGGGAACTGCAACAAAGCAAACGTTGAGGTGCTGGATGGTGCCTGTTTGCACAGGGTGTTATAGGAAGTACAGGAGGTAACCCATAAACCACGTTGGGGAGGGTGCGTTATGTAAACAAGAACAGGTCCCAACAGGTATTATTTAAAAGACTGTTTCAATAGGGGTATGCCACAGGCATTACTAAGAACAGAACACAAGGAGTCAGAGGAATTGAAAAAAGGGTGGTATTATTCACCAAGGACAAGGGGTAATGCATTTACAGTTTAAGACAGCACTGTAAAGATTAGATCTTGTGACAACCCAGTGGCACTTGGTGCAAGGTGCTATATACAGTTTGAAGTGAAATGAGAAGTGCAAGTGCTTTTAAAAACAGCATAAGTGGCGCATACATCGTCATCAGGACGGGGTTGTCGATAGGTACAGTGAAGGTGCCTGTAATGGAGGCGAGGCTGGCGGCACACACGGTTGTTGATAGCGTCAATTTACTGATCGCGTTCCGTCCTAGTGCTGCTCGCAAGGTAGGGCAGCGTCAGAAATCATGTACAGCACAGAAGGCAGGCGCTCATCTGGCGTGGCTGATCGGCAGTGAATGCGGGAACAGCTATTCACTGCCGTGTGTGCCGCCAGCCTCGCCTCCATTACAGGCACCTTCACTGTACCTATCGACAACCCCGTCCTGATGACGATCCTAAATCAAGGGGATCGAAACGCCGTCGACCACACAGCTTGAACCATACGACGCATATCACACTTAAAGCTTTTATGCGAAAAACTATTGTCCAAGTGATTGTAACTTGTTCTGTAATTGAAGCTTTAAATGATGTATATAATTTCATGTATGCGCCACTTATGCTGTTTTTAAAAGCACTTGCACTTCTCATTTCACTTCAAACTGTATATAGCACCTTGCACCAAGTGCCACTGGGTTGTCACAAGATCTAATCTTTACAGTGCTGTCTTAAACTGTAAATGCATTACCCCTTGTCCTTGGTGAATAATACCACCCTTTTTTCAATTCCTCTGACTCCTTGTGTTCTGTTCTTAGTAATGCCTGTGGCATACCCCTAATGAAACAGTCTTTTAAATAATACCTGTTGGGACCTGTTCTTGTTTACATGTTTGCACAGGGTGGTCACTCCTTGACCACAAGGGAGATTCTTCAGTCTTCCACGTCGAGTGGGATGTCGAAGGGTCCAGAGTTTCGTTTCATAAGTTTCAGTCAGGATAATCTGATGTGCATTGGCACTGCTCCCACCTATATTCCAAATCTGGGGGCTGGATTACCTGCTAGGTCCCTCCTATGGGTGGGACCCAGGAAGGGGGTGGTTACACCCCTTTCCTTTGTCCAGTTTGCCACCAGGACTGGGGCTGGATGGCCCCAGAACCGGTTTGACTGGAATCTGCCCAGTGACACCTTGTGTGCCCCAGGTAGTGTCTAGTTTCATTCAACCCTCCCTGCTACAATCCACGATCTCCTGTCTGGTGTGGTGTAACACCTCCCTGTGACAGGAGATCCTTTGATCAAGCCTCCTCTGTCGAGTTTCGGTCAGCAGCAGGAGGGCAGACCAGTGTCTGTGGCAGCAGCATCCATTTTGTTATGCTGGGGCTCTGGTTAGGATTAACCGCATTTGCAGTAAGTAACATGTCTTCTCCCTCTAGAAGGGTGGAATGCTACCCCCGTCACCAGAATTGGCGAGGGGGTAGTATTCCAAAATGTATGACACCAAACACGACATGTTTTGATAAAGCCAAACCAAAGTTAGCATTGACCGCGAGGATTATAATGCACTTAAGAGTATATGGTATGGCAGTATCACTGGAACAGCAGTAAGGAAATGGTTCCGAACACTGCAGACAGTCTCAGCTCATGCTAGAGCACCATCTCACATAAAAGCAAGCACTCTGCCTCCAGGATTGTTAAGGCCTGCCATAGGAGTGACTGATAGGTATATATGTGTCCAGATATAGGTTTAGATATAGGTATACTATATCTAAGCAAGGGGTGATTACACCACCTTGCCCCAGCTGTGTGAACAGCCAGTTGTGTCAATTTAAGAACCAGCCAGGGGTGGCAAAAGCTATGCTTCAGCCCCTGGTAGGCCTTGGATGCCCCTATGCCCTGGGCACCTATAGTGCACTGTACAGGGGCTGACAAGGAGTCCAGTACCAATTTGGTTATGCACCTAGGGTGCATGGAGTCCATTTTAAGAGAGAGCAGATAGCCTGGGACCCTGATTAGCAGGATCCCAGGCCAACTAAGTCGAAAACCAGCTAAACACAAGGCAAAAAAAATCTAGGGTAACCATAGTCAGGTATCTACCTTCCTACAATTCCTGTCCCTGTTTACTGTTTAATAGTTGCTTGAGTATTTGGGTTACAGTTTCCAGCACACAATCTGACCCACCAACAAATTTTTCCAGTAACAAAATGGAAGAAAGCAAATGTTCTAAAGAAGATAAAGAGTCGGAAACTGGTTCATCATGCCTATTGGGTTGGTTAAGATGGATGTCAGTAATGTTAAGATCAGGACTCGTGGAAATATTTGACTGTGATATGAAAAATTGGGATTTGTTAGAGGGGGTACTACTATATAATTGAAGTCCTGTAGGGGCTATTGCTGCTGGAGTATTTGCTATGTCTGTGGTCTTACTAGAATCATAGGTGATATATCTCTTGCAGAGCTCTATATCAAGATCTGGAAGAGTTAAATAATTACGTTGAGCCTCTGCAGACTGAAAAGGACCGAGGGGTTATTTTTGTATTTCACCAGATGAAAATAAGGGTCTATGCACTGTCACCTCCACTGTTTTAGACTTAGAACCTGAGGGTCCAATGAGGGTCAAAGTACTATTTTTATTTTTATTTATATTTTTATCCCCAGGAACTTGTATTGAAAGCACCGAGGATTTCAAAGGATCTAAGGATCCACCCTCCCCAGCAGTAAGAGGATCAGCAACCTCTACCATATTTGCCGAATCAATTGGAACAACATGATTGCTGTACCGACTCACAGTTGTTTGTCCTTCTTCATCTTCTTTTTCTATATGGTCTTCTGACTTTAACCCCTCTACGGGGACTCTGTCCTTTCCCCTTTCCCATAAACTGTATAGTTGACATTTTCCTTTTAACATCGTAACAGAAACATCCTATTTCGCAGGGGATTTGATTTGGTCTTAGAGCAAGTCCTGCCCACCAATAATCGCCCAGACCTTAATTTTTTAGCAGTCATGATGAGTATCGAATTAACAATGAAAATCAACAGCGACCAATATAGTTCAAAAGAAAGAGAGGCAGCTGTGCTCCTATTGGCCCCTCCCTAACTTAGGCACACGGAAGAGGAATTTTGGTGGCCACGAACGAACAGAGCTGGCCCCAAGATAAACAACTTTTACCTTAAATGAGCCGGAAGCACAGAATGATTGTGGTCAAGCTACAATTGGAATACTTTAAATAACACTAAGAGAATTGGCCCCAGCCCAGCCTTCTCCAGCCGGCTTGAGAACGTGAGTTAAGTACACAGAGGAAGGCGGGGCTCGCCCGGGAAGAGGCACCAGCTGTGGAAAGTGCAAAGTATGCTGGTCCTCGCAGTCCCGGGCTCCCGCTGTGAGTCCTAGCAATCAGGGTCCTTCACAAAGCCTCCAGGCAGCCAAAAAACGGGAGAGAGCACAAGGAAAGTCCAACGTGGTCCAGAAAACAAGTAATCACTTCAAGTCCTGCTGCGAGCGGCACCCGCGAGGCGTGGTCCGTGAGCAGTAATCAGCTGGTGGAGGAAGGCTGGGCTCGCCCGGGAAGAGGCACAAGCTGTGGAAAATGCAAAGTATGCTGGTCCTCGCAGTACCTGGCTCCCGCTGTGAGTCCTAGCAATCAGGGTCCTACACAAAGCCAAAGCCTCCAGGCAGCCATAAACGGGAGAGAGCACAAGGAAAGTCCGACGTGGTCCAGGGAACAAGTAATCACTTCAAATCCTGCTGCGAGCGGCACCCCAGCACCTCCCCAGTACTAGTGTGGCCGAATTCCTGAACATCCACACTGGGCCCTGCTTTTCCTGCCTTTAGTCACTAGCGCTCCAGGTATCTGTGCCACATGTACCACCTCAGCTCTACTCCACTTCCCACTCCACTCCACCTCCACCTCCCAAGCCTGTCTGCACCCACTGAGTAGGACAGCTGCCGTCAGGGAGGGTAGCGAGGTATAGGTGCGGTGTAGGTGCGGTATGTAAGGTGTGTGGCGTATGTGGCTACTCTCTCTGGCGTTGGAAAAGCGCTAGGAAGTCAGTCAGTTTTCCCAAATATATAATGGAGCTCGGAGCTCTGCTGCGGTTCTCTGCTGCTGCTCCTCTTCACACCGGCTCAGGCTCAAGGCTCTAAGCTCTAGGAGCAGCTTGCCCGCTCCGCGTCGTTCTCTTCGCAGGTCTTCACATACGCTCCTCACTATGACATCACAGAGCCTCCCCCGCAGCCTCCCCCGCAGGGTCTCTCACCGCGTCTCTCGCCGCATCTCTCTACTAGCGGCTCGCGGCTCTCAGCTCCTCGCCGGTTTTCACCGGGCTTCGCAGCTCGCACCCAGGCTCACACCCGAGCTCGGGCTCAGATTCGATTTCAGGCGACCAGTCTATGGGTCTACAGCACAGGCTCGGAGCTTTGCGGGACCGTTGAACACGCCGCTGCCGCTGCCGCTACTGCGAGACGCGTCTTCACCTCACTCCTCTCTCTCTCTCTCGCGTTTCCAACCGGAACCGTAAATCACTCTCTATTGCAGCCTGCTAGCTTGGCATAGCTGCTCCTAACTTATGAGTTTTCATAACCTTCCAAACCCTTGATTAAGGGAAATGGGTAAAGGCGCTCACAAAAGTCAAGGTAAGGGCCAAACCTAAAAAATAAGTTTAAAGATGGTTGTTCGGAGGGACCCACCTCAAGGCACCAGTCGATTTTGGTTGCACCCAGTTCGACAGGAAAGCGTAGGGGGTTACTATGACCAGTTTTACTCCGGCGAAAAGGAGGGCCTCATTTATGGCTGGTACATCAGTCAAAATTAGATGTTGTCTTTACTTCTCCTCTTGGATTTCCACTTCCTTGTTTCTGAGGGAGGTGATGGCCGTGTTCTGATGGAGGAGCTGCCTGGTCTCAACTGTCTCTGTGCTCCGTCTGCAAGCAGCAGTGCCCCTGGAAGTTCTTTCTGGAACCATCATTTCAACCATGGTGGACCAGGCAGCAAAATTATTGAAACATCTCTTGCACATTGTGAGGAAACTCCCAGGCTGTGGGGAACATTGTTCATGTCATTTCTGAAGATGGGGGTTTGTTTTCAGGAATCATACAGGGATGGCATGCTATATGCAAAGGGATCTATGCAAAGAAATCGGCCGGCATTCAATATTCTTTCCCCTAGGTGGCTCCAGCCACGTACCCACCCCAGGGGTAGATAGAAGACGGGATCCAGGGTATTAAATTACCCTAAGGTAAACCAAAATACTTTTTTTATTGATGCAGGTTCCCCAGGTAAGGTTAAAAAGAAGAGAGGAGTGTCTTGTGAGTTTTATGACTCATACAGCCTCATCACTTTCCAACATGTTTCAGCCTGTAGTGTTGCCATTATGAGTCAGAGACCTTCTTCAGGACTGACATAGATTTCTACCTAGGTACTACCTGTGCACATGCATACAGGGCCGAAATAGGGAAATATTTTCATACCTCACTGGGATGAAAGTTTGCGAATGATATGTTATTATGGCCATTTACAGGGCTGTCACCTCTGCAGTCACACATTCCTCGAGGTCATGCCCATTTGTTTTCCTAGTACTTGCCCTTGGTAATAGTGCCTTGCTCTAGCCATGTACACAGGAGCTGTCTCGGGGAGGAAATGTCCACCATGATGGCAGACATGCTTAATTCAGTTGCATGGCTTCTGCTATTGAGTCAGAGATGCTGCCTTCGCCAAAATATCGTTACAACAGCCAGACTAGCTTTAAAGGATGCCCATAGCTTCTCAGAGGTCCTGCTGGATGGCGGTAGGGTATTTTTAGCACCATGTGGGTGGCCTCCGATAACATCTTTCTCAATCCCCTTCCTCTACTGATCCATTAGTCAGCATCTCAAGGGTATTTAGTTTAGGCCTTTGACAGTACCCATATGAGCTCATTCCACAAAGAAATGTCCTATCAGCAGTATCCCACATTCTCAACCTGATCTCCCTGTGAACGCTCTAAAGCTAGCAGGATTTAAATGTGGAAGAGAACCTAGTTATCGACTAAATGGGAATTGAGTCACAGGGTTTGTGAAAGGATTTTAATTCCACTCTTTTTTGCTAAAATTTTAGGTTCTACCACTAGCATCCCAAGGATTAAAACAGTATTGTCAGGAAATAAATCCCACAGAAAGTCTTCTTCTCACTTCTCAAACCAGCTCTTCTTAAATAGACCTTTACCCAACACAGATGATCTCCCAGCTTTATACAGGATATGAGACATGTGGTCTGTCTTTGCATTTCCAGAAAGCACAGACTACATTAGACAGAGAGTTTCCTGTCTGCGCTCTTTGGCAGTGGACCACTTTTTCCTTCATGGAATGCCGTCCACAATGCAACACTCCAAGCCCACTACAATGGATAAATGATTATACCCAAATCAAAACTAACGATACATATGCCTAGATCAAGGCTGTTACTAACCAAAACACTATCTAAAGGTCTGACACACTCCTGTCCGACCGGCTAATATCCGTGTTTAGATACAATTTTGGAGTAAAACTTGCCACTCATTTGAAGGTAGGGCCAACAAGACCTCCTATTAATTCATGTGTCAACCAAAATGAGTGTATCCTCTAGAATCAAAAGACCTTTTGAATGAAAGACTTGCAATACAAATGTAAGTTTCCCCAAAGTCTAATTAGAAATACACGTATTCCATCAGAACTGTTTTACAGTAAATTGCTTTCTTTTTGTTTTTTTGTTTGTAGAAAGAAGGATGCCTTAATACATGTATGATTTCAATTTGAGAGATTGATCTTGAGGTATCGTCACGAATCGCAATTCGTAATAAAAGATTGACTTCAAAGTTGCCTCAGAGTTGCTAACGTGTTTCACCCTGTGGGGGCATGCAAGCTAAGGCGCCCTTTCAAGGCCTCTACTCTCTTATAATTTGTTCAGTTGGACTAGTTGAGGTTTTAAATTGAGGACCTCTGGTCACTTTTAATATTAATCCTGCAAATAGAAATCCAAGTTTAAATAAAGCCGCCCTTTAGGGATTAACGGCCAGATTCATCAATGTCCCGTTTTGCGAGTCCTTAATAGCGATTATTAAGGAATCGCTATTAAAGACTCGCAAAATGGGATTCATGTAGAAATCGCAAAAATAATTGCGATTTCTACAGCTTCCTTATTTGCGATTAGCAAATTGCTAATCGCAAATAAGGAATGACTACCCATTCATTCCTATGGGCCTTTATTTGCGATTAGCAATTTGCTAATCGCAAATAAGGATGCGATTTCAAGGGTGCCAGGGGTGTCCAAAGGACACCCTGTAGCACCCCTGAAATGGTGATTTACACTGGTGTTGCGCACACACATGTCCAAAGGACATGTGTGTGTGTAACATACAACTTAGAAAAATGCACTAAAGTGCATTTTTCTAAGTTTTCGCTATTTACCACAAAGTCAGACTTCGCGGTAAATAGAGGCCAAAAATTGCGATTTCGCAATTCTGAAATGGTTCATGAATTCCATTTAAGGAATCTCAAATAGAGATTCCTTAAATGCAATTCCTCGCAATTTAGCGATTTCGCATTTTGCGATTGTTGCATTTGGGATGATGAATCCCAAATGCAAAACTTGCGCTCACAAATGGCCAGATTCTCAGAATCTGGCCCTTTGCGAGCCGAATTTCCGTTGATGAATCTGGCTGTAAATGTCTGCATTCTGCGATGTCAGACATATTAAAAGTAACCAGAGGTGTGCCTAGACTCACACCTGCTCAGCTCCTGGATACCCTCTTGGGTATTAGTGCACTCTACAGATCAACATAAAATAACATTACATAAAATAACATAACATTACATAACATAAAATTACATGTAGAAAGCTGGTTCTTCATACAGTGGACGATAAAGAGGTACCCTGTGTAAAGAGTCCAGATAAACCCCAGAGTAAGTATGGAGGCATAAATGACACCCCAAATGCTATTTTTTGTGGTAGTGTGGGCGAGCATTTAGGCATATCAGAGGGTACTGCTAAGAATGTATTGCATACACAAAAGCAGGAAATGAGATACTTACTCAATAAAGAAATCCAGCACCAATTCATAAAAATAACACGTACATTTCTATCAGTGTCGGTTGTCACATTCACTTTAATGGAAAAAGGTTCGCTTGCAAAGAGGCTGCAAGCAGGGACTGGGGGAAACCACAGCGGGGGCTCTACCCTTAAGATGCTTATACACATGGGGACACCTTTTGTCCTCTTCTCCCCGGGCTGTGGGGCTAGGGTGCAGTGGTGTCATCTGGCATCGGTTCAAGTGCTGGAGTCTCTCGCTGTTGGAGGGGCCTGCAGAAAGAGGCTGCAGGCTGCTACTGGAAGTCTAGTCTGGTCAAACCCAAGGATGGGCTCAGCTCTTGTGGTTCCAGGGACCCCATTGAGACTGTTACCGACTTTGGACTTGGACTCTGGAGCGCGGGTGCATAGGTACTCTGAGGAATCGGGTGGCGGTGGTCACAGACTCTCTCTTTGTCTTTGGTTGTGCTGCAGAGGGGCAAATAGGAAAGCTGAGCCACTTTGGATGTGGGTCTCATTGTTCTTGAAGTTCCTCAATGTGCAAGATTGTCTTCGTGGGCATTGGTATCTGGACTGGACACAAGTATTGGCTTCTGCAAAGGGTCTGGTACCCAAGGTATTGGTGTTGTGCAGCTCTGGTCGGTCCTAGCGTCCAGACACTAGGAGAGAGGACGGGTATGACCTGTAGGAGGACAGCTACCTCTTCCTGTGTGGCTAATGCATTGTTAGTTCCCATAGGTGGCAGGCCGGTGTACTAGGTCTTGCTTCTTTTATGCCTGCAGCTGAAGAGGAGTAGCTCCTCTAATACAAGGGAGTTCTGTTAGCAATTGGTGAAGCACTGGCAGCACTCAGGGATTGTTGAGGTCTGCACAGTGGCAGGACGAGTCAGTTGCTCCATGACGGCCAGGTTCAGCAGGCAGGCTGGCAGGGTTGGCGCCAACTCAGTCATGCTCCTCGGTTCTCGAGTAAGCAGTCTTCTTTTTTGTCCACTTCTTCTTTTGGTCTGAATAAATCATAAGTCCTGGTATCAGGGGGTTCCCTGAGTGCTCAATTTATGTGCATTAAGGTGAGTGAGGGGTAGTAGCCAAAAGGCTACTTACCCCTGGGGTCACTACACTCCCTAGATGACCATTTTTCATTGGGGAGTGGGCATCACCCTGTCCCAAAATTCCTAATTCCACCACACACAAGATGGTGGAAATCCTAATTTCATGTTCACTTCAAACTGGTCACCTAAGAGGTGTGTCCAGCTTGGCAGTGTAACACGCCTCCTGAAGAGCTAATTTTCCTGCCTGTCCTGGTGCCAGATGGGCCCAGGGAAGGGGGTAGCATTACCCGGTTTCGGGGTGCCTTGGCTCACATATCAAAGGCAGCAGAGGCCTTTGAAGCCTCTTGCCTTAATATGCTAATTTACCAGCTAGATTTCCTGGAGGAGGAGTTGGTACCACCTCTCTCCATAGCAGGCATTGCTCCCGACCTCCTGAAAGAGAGTCTCTCATCCCTGAGCGTCATAAAAATGCCTGTAGGGAGAGCAAGAACAATAGAGGGCTGATAGGTTTCAGGAGGTACTTCGAAGGTGCATTCAGTGTGCATGTAATAATAATATCAACACTGTAATTAGAGTGGGTTTATTAATACAAGGTGTTTTATACCAGACACCACAGGTTTCAGTGAAAATTATGTAGCTGGAAAACTCGTTTTGACCAGTGCACAGTACATACCTTAAGATGGCTTCTCTGTTCAGTTGTACTGTCAGTAATTTAACTGGCCAGCACAGGGGCATATCTGCTCAGATAGATATGTCCTCACATGTAATATATGTGCACCCTACCATAGGGCTTTACAGCCTGCTGTAGGGGTGACTTACAAATATTACATGCAGTGTTAGGAGACATGGCTCACCAGTGTGTGCTATATCATGTTTTCACTTTTTGGAGCAACTTGTCACACTGCTGCAGTGGCAGTCTGTATGAGTTTGGTGCTGGGTCCCTTAGAGTGCAAAACCAACAGTTGATGGACAGATTGCAGAACAATGTCATACATTCACCCCAGTACAGAGATCTGGGCCTAAATCCATCGTTTTTTTGCACTCCACACCACCCCAGTTCAGACATGGCCATATGCTAATCAGCCTTGACCCTGTGCCTCATGGGAACAGTCCAGCCCGAACTGCCAAGCCATGTCTTTCCTTGACCGGAATCAAGCATCCTAGGACCGGTTTCTGGCTATCAGCCGTCTTCAGCCAGGATAGCTTGACTTCAGTGGTGTGGAGAGAATGGGACTCACGTCTGAGCATACCCATCCCACTCGTGATGACAAATGCAAAACCAACAGTTGATGGAGAGAATGCAGAACAATGTCATACATTCACCCCAGTACAGAGATCTGGGCCTAAATCCATCGTTTTTTTGCACTCCACACCACCCCAGTTCAGACATGGCCATATGCAAATCACCCTTGACCCTGTGCCTCATGGGAACAGTCCAGCCCGAACTGCCAAGCCATGTCTTTCCTGGACCGGAGTCAAGCATCCTAGGACCGGTTTCTGGCTATCAGCCGTCTTCAGCCAGGATAGCTTGACTCCAGTGGTGTGAAGAGCATGGGACTCACGTCTGAGCATACCCATCCCACTCGGGGTGCCAAATGCAAAACCAACAGTTGATGGACAGAATGCAGAACAATGTCATACATTCACCCCAGTACAGAGATCTGGGCCTAAACCCATCATTTTTTTGCACTCCACACCACCCCAATTCAGACATGGCCATATGCAAATCAGCCTTGACCCTGTGCCTCATGTGAACAGTCCAGCCCGAACTGCCAAGCCATGTCTTTCCTGGACCGGAATCAAGCAACCTAGGACCGTTTTCTGGCTATCAGCCGTCTTCAGCCAGGATAGCTTAACTCCAGTGGTGTGGAGAGCATGGGACTCATGTCTGAGCATACCCATCCCACTCGGGGTGACAAATGCAAAACCAACAGTTGATGGACAGAATGCAGAACAACGTCATACATTCACCCCAGTACAGAGATCTGGGCCTAAACCCATCGTTTTTTTGCACTCCACACCACCCCAGTTCAGACATGGACATATGCAAATCAGCCTTGACCCTGTGCCTCATGTGAACAGTCCAGCCCGAACTGCCAAGCCATGTCTTTCCTGGACCGGAATCAAGCATCCTAGGACCGGTTTCTGGCTATCAGCCGTCTTCAGCCAGGATAGCTTGACTCCAGTGGTGTGGAGAGCATGGGACTCACGTCTGAGCATACCCATCCCACTCGGGGTGACAAATGCAAAACCAACAGTTGATGGACAGAATGCAGAACAATGTCATACATTCACCCCAGTACAGAGATCTGGGCCTAAATCCATCGTTTTTTGCACTCCACACCACCCCAGTTCAGACATGGCCTTATGCAAATCAGCCTTGACCCTGTGCCTCATGGGAACAGTCCAGCCCGAACTGCCAAGCCATGTCTTTCCTGGACCGGAATCAAGCATCCTAGGACCGGTTTCTGGCTCTCAGCCGTCTTCAACCAGGATAGCTTGACTCCAGTGGTGTGGAGAGCATGGGACTCACGTCTGAGCATACCCATCCCACCCGGGGTGACAAATGCAAAACCAACAGTTGATGGACAGAATGCAGAACAATGTCAAACATTCACCCCAGTACAGAGATCTGGGCCTAAATCCCATATTGCATATCGCCATGTCTGAACTGGGATGGTGTGGAGTGCAAAAAAACGATGGATTTAGGCCCAGATCTCTGTACTGGGGTGAATGTATGACACTGTTCTGCATTCTGTCCATCAACTGTTGTTTTGCATTTGTCACCCCGAGTGGGATAGTTATGCTCAGACGTGAGTCCCCTGCTCTCCACACCACTGGAGTCAAGCTATCCTGGCTGAAGATGGCTGATAGCCAGAAACCGGTCCTAAGATGCTTGATTCCGGTCCAGAAAAGACATGGCTTGGCAGTTCGGGCTGGACTGTTCCCATGAGGCACAGGGTCAAGGCTGATTTACATATGGTCATGTCTGAACTGGGGGGTGTGGAGTGCAAAAAAACGATGGATTTAGGCCCAGATCTCTGTACTGGGGTGAATGTATGACATTGTTCTGCATTCTGTCCATCAACTGTTGTTTTGCATCTGTCCCTTAGAGTGGCACACGATATGGTGCAGCTCTTAGGGACCCTCTTTAGTACCTATGCCCTAGGTACCAGAGGTACCCCTCAAGGGAAACATCGTTTACAACGCACGCGTTACAATGTGTGTCATTACAATGCATTTTTTACATCGCAACATCCATTACAAAGCGTAATCCATTACAACACATTCCCCAAAGTAACGCCCCAGCAGAGTTAGAATAGTAATTGCATTGTAATGGATTTTGCATTGCAACAACATGCGTTGTAACGACATTCGTTGCAATGGATGTTGCAATGTAAAAAATGCATTGTAATGACACACATTGTAACGTGTGCATTGTAAAGTGTCATATTCACACCTTACTAGGAACATACAGAGGTGCTAAAGGCCTGGTCACTCTGGGTCCAAGTGACCAGCTGCCTTGGTTTTGGGAAAGGGCACTGGGGACATGGTTAGCAGGAACACAGTGCACTTCAGCCAAAGTTGTATCAAATACCATACAAAAAGTGGGAGGTCTACTGTAACAAAACCCAGCCTCATACAATAACATAACATAGCATAACATAACATAACATAACATAACATAACATAACAACATAACATACCTCCAGAGGGGTCAAAAGAAAAGTACATCAAATCTTTCTGGTATCTTGCCCAGACCTATTTGCTCTATCAAACTTTCTGTAGGACAGGAAAACCTACTCTTAGGTGAAGGTCATGCCATTGTCAACAGGCTTTGCACACAAACCAAGTCAAATAGTAGTGTTTTCAGCAATTATGAAAGGGCGAGGGGTTCTGATAAGCAATGTATGGTGCTGATCACTAATGTTCCAAAATGAAACCTTATTCTAAGGAAGATGCAGAGTCGCTTAGGAACAAAGTAACACACTGGGTCAGATCTACATGTCATGTAATTCCATCATATAATCTGATATTGTCAGTGTGTTCAACAGCATCCTTCCCCAACTGAGCCCCATAACTATGTTAACTTGATATTCACGAACAAGAGAATAGTTGAAGGTCTTATCTCCCTATGTCAGTGAACCCTACATAGCATATCTAGTACAAACAAGTCTTGTATTCATTTCAAGTTTAACCCCCAGTTTGGACAAGGTGAATATGGGAAGACCTGACTGTCTGACTTTACCCTGTCTGACTTATCTTTTTCCCTAACAGCATCACAAGGTTCCTCAAGTAAGGGGGGGGGGATTTTTGTCTCCACCAGGTTGCCTTCCAGTGATGGCAGTGGGTCATTGGCATGCCTGTTTCCCCTTGGAGGTGGTGCATGGAGAAAAATAGTGGTACAAAAGGGGGTGGTGATGGACTGGGGTGGCAGAGTGGGCTAAAGACCGGTGATGGATCAAACCCAGATCTTTTGACTGGGTGTGAGTGTTTAATTGGTTCAGATGCTCCGTCCATCACCACCCCCTTTTGTACCGCTTTGGCCGCCATAAGTGTGGCAGGGTATGCTCAGACGTGAGTCCCTTGCTCACTTTGCCACTGGATTCAAGCAAGCCGGGCTGAAGACGGCTGGAATGCCAGAAAGCGGTCCTCGGAAGCTTGTTTCCGGTCCAGGGAAGGCATGGCTTGGCAGTTCGGGCTGGACTGTTCCCATGAGGCACAGGGTCAGACTGATTTGCATATAGCCATGTCTGAACTGGGGTGGCAGAGTGGGCTAAAGAACGGTGATGGATCAAACCCAGATCTTTTGACTGGGTGTGAGTGTTTGATTGGTTCAGATGCTCCGTCCATCACCACCCCCTTTTGTACCGCTTTGGCCGCCATAAGTGTGGCAGGGTATGCTCAGACGTGAGTCCCTTGCTCACTTTGCCACTGGATTCAAGCAAGCCGGGCTGAAGACGGCTGGAATGCCAGAAACCGGTCCTCGGAAGCTTGTTTCCGGTCCAGGGAAGGCATGGCTTGGCAGTTCGGGCTGGACTGTTCCCATGAGGCACAGGGTCAGACTGATTCGCATATAGCCATGTCTGAACTGGAGTGGCAGAGTGGGCTAAAGAACGGTGATGGATCAAACCCAGATCTTTTGACTGGGTGTGAGTGTTTGATTGGTTCAGATGCTCCGTCCATCACCACCCCCTTTTGTACCGCTTTGGCCGCCATAAGTGTGGCAGGGTATGCTCAGACGTGAGTCCCTTGCTCACTTTGCCACTGGATTCAAGCAAGCAGGGCTGAAGACGGCTGGAATGCCAGAAACCGGTCCTCGGAAGCTTGTTTCCGGTCCAGGGAAGGCATGGCTTGGCAGTTCGGGCTGGACTGTTCCCATGAGGCACAGGGTCAGACTGATTTGCATATAGCCATGTCTGAACTGGGGTGGCAGAGTGGGCTAAAGAACGGTGAGGATCAAACCCAGATCTTTTGACTGGGTGTGAGTTTTTGATTGGTTCAGATGCTCCGTCCATCACCACCCCCTTTTGTACCGCTTTGGCCGCCATAAGTGTGGCAGGGTATGCTCAGATGGAGTCCCTTGCTCACTTTGCCACTGGATTCAAGCAAGCCGGGCTGAAGACGGCTGGAATGCCAGAAACCGGTCCTCGGAAGCTTGTTTCCGGTCCAGGGAAGACATGGCTTGGCAGTTCGGGCTGGACTGTTCCCATGAGGCACAGGGTCAGACTGATTTGCATATAGCCATGTCTGAACTGGGGTGGCAGAGTGGGCTAAAGAACGGTGATGGATCAAACTCAGATCTTTTGACTGGGTGTGAGTGTTTGATTGGTTCAGATGCTCCGTCCATCACCACCCCCTTTTGTACCGCTTTGGCCGCCATAAGTGTGGCAGGGTATGCTCAGACGTGAGTCCCTTGCTCACTTTGCCACTGGATTCAAGCAAGCCGGGCTGAAGACGGCTGGAATGCCAGAAACCGGTCCTCGGAAGCTTGTTTCCGGTCCAGGGAAGGCATGGCTTGGCAGTTCTGGCTGGACTGTTCCCATGAAGCACAGGGTCAGACTGATTTGCATATAGCCATGTCTGAACTGGGGTGGCAGAGTGGGCTAAAGAACGGTGATGGATCAAACCCAGATCTTCTGACTGGGTGTGAGTGTTTGATTGGTTCAGATGCTCTGTCCATCACCACCCCCTTTTGTACCAGGAGAAAAATAGTGGCATAGAAGACAAACCTGAATATCCCCCCCCCCCCTTGAAAATACTATCCTTGAAAATGGGAGGGAATGCATCCAAACTTACAGATCAGGAGGGGGCTCTTTCACTGAATGTCAAGGCATTTGTTTATTCTAGGAAACATGGGCTAGTACCCCAGTTTTTAGACGTTTCCTCCTGTTATATTGAAGCTATAACCTCTAAAGTGGACAGACTATCAGGGGGTTGTTAATATTGATTAGAAATACCATTGGTTGTAAAATTAGAAGATTGTCTTTAGATTCCTTTGACATTTTAGCAACATCTATTGATTTCTTAGCCGGTTTTGCATTTAAAGTATATCACGTTTATAACCATTCTGTACCAAGGTGCAAAGACTTTAACACATTAATGCTGTTGGAGAAACATATTGACTCCTGTTCTGCTAATCAGCCGGTGATAGCAGTTGGTGATTTTAATGTGATCTTCAAACTCTTTGAATGTGTATACTCCCTAATGGAGGCAGATGATGAGTACTGGGGAATTCCAAGCTTGGAAACCAAGTTGTTCAAGAGAACCTCAAGTATGCCCTTCAGATGGCCTCAATGACTGAGAACAGAAACGCTAACAGAAACGCTACCGGAGACGAAACGAGACTCTCCTGGAACTTTGCTTTTGGCCACCTGCCCTGGGAGAGACACTTCTGTCCGGGTCGTTGGTCCCCCCGCCGCTGCTTTCTACACCATCAGCGGCCGCTGAGCGGGGTGACTACAGCCCCCAGAATTCTTGGCAGCCCCGCCCACCTACCTGCACTTCCGCGCCTGGAGGCGAATAAAGCAACGGTGCTCCCACGGAGGAGTGGGAGAACAGAAACGCTAACAGAAACGCTACCGGAGACGAAACGAGACTCGCCTGGAACTTTGCTTTTGGCCACCTGCCCTGGGAGAGACACTTGTTCGGGGATCCTGCGCTGCAGAGCGCGCTGCTGTCCTGGTCGTTGGTTCCCCCCGCCGCCGCTTTCTACACCATCAGCGGCCGCCGAGCGGGGGGACTACAGCCCCCAGAATTCTTGGCAGCCCCGCCCACCTACCTGCACTTCCGCGCCTGGAGGCGAATAAAGCAACGGTGGTCCCACGGAGGAGTGGGAGAGCAGAAACGCTAACAGAAACGCTACCGGAGACGAAACAAGACTCGCCTGGAACTTTGCTTTTGGCCACCTGCCCTGGGAGAGACACTTGTTCGGGGGTCCTGCGCTGCAGAGCGCGCTGCTGTCTTGGTTGTTGGTCCCCCCCGCCGCCGCTTTCTACACCATCAGCGGCCGCCAAGCGGGGGGACTACAGCCCCCAGAATTCTTGGCAGCCCCGCCCACCTACCTGCACTTCCGCGCCTGGAGGCAAATAAAGCAATGGTGCTTCCTCCGCGTCGCGGGACGCGCGCAGGCGGCGCCGGGCGAAGCCCGGGCCAAGGGCGGGCCCGTCTGAGCCCGTCAGAGACAGTAAGAGACTGGGCTGGGCCTACCCCCTTTGAATTTTCGTTGGCATATTGGTCACTATATTATACGTTTTATGGCAAATTGTTTTGTTTTTATATTAATTTCGTTGGTGTCAATTTGTTTTTAGACATTATAACTTAGGTACAACTATAGACATGTAATGTCACTCACAAACCCTAAAGGTGATAAAATGGGAAAAAGGGGTGGCGGAGGTTTAGCAGGCACATTGGATGCCTTTATCACCAGGGCTGCTTCGAAACTGAAGAAGGAGATTGAACTAACTGTACGTCGTATATCTCTTGACCCTGTGTTCCAGAGAAGGTCATCACTAGGGAACATAGCATTGGCTCGGTCTCCTGAACAAATTCGTACTCAGAGTGTCCTAATATCTCAGGCCAACAGGGATTTATCTACCATTCTAGACTTAAGTGGCCTTGACGCAAGTATAGATTCTTTTATGACCTACCCTAGGGCAGATGCAAAAACAACAAGTGATGGACTGAATGTGGATCAATGTCACACACTCCCCCAGTCAAAAGATCTGGGCCCAAATCCATCGTTTTTTTGCACTCCACACCACCCTGGGTTAGACAATGGCGATATGCAAATCAGCTCTGACCCTGTTGCCCCATGGGAACAGTCCAGTCCGAACTACAAAAGCCATGTCCTTCCCAGAACGGAATCAAGCATCCGAGGACCGGACCGGTTTCGAGGTAACACCTCTCTTCAGCCCGGCTAGCTTGACTCCAAGTGGTGTGGAGTGCCTGGGACCCACGTCTGGGCATCCCCAGCGCACTTAGGGCGGCAATTGCAAAAACAACAAGTGATGGACTGAATGTGGATCAATGTCACACACTCCCCCAGTCAAAAGATCTGGGCCCAAATCCATCGTTTTTTTGCACTCCACACCACCCTGGGTTAGACAATGGCGATATGCAAATCAGCTCTGACCCTGTTGCCCCATGGGAACAGTCCAGTCCGAACTACAAAAGCCATGTCCTTCCCAGAACGGAATCAAGCATCCGAGGACCGGACCGGTTTCGAGGTAACACCTCTCTTCAGCCCGGCTAGCTTGACTCCAAGTGGTGTGGAGTGCCTGGGACCCACGTCTGGGCATCCCCAGCGCACTTAGGGCGGCAATTGCAAAAACAACAAGTGATGGACTGAATGTGGATCAATGTCACACACTCCCCCAGTCAAAAGATCTGGGCCCAAATCCATCGTTTTTTTGCACTCCACACCACCCTGGGTTAGACAATGGCGATATGCAAATCAGCTCTGACCCTGTTGCCCCATGGGAACAGTCCAGTCCGAACTACAAAAGCCATGTCCTTCCCAGAACGGAATCAAGCATCCGAGGACCGGACCGGTTTCGAGGTAACACCTCTCTTCAGCCCGGCTAGCTTGACTCCAAGTGGTGTGGAGTGCCTGGGACCCACGTCTGGGCATCCCCAGCGCACTTAGGGCGGCAATTGCAAAAACAACAAGTGATGGACTGAATGTGGATCAATGTCACACACTCCCCCAGTCAAAAGATCTGGGCCCAAATCCATCGTTTTTTTGCACTCCACACCACCCTGGGTTAGACAATGGCGATATGCAAATCAGCTCTGACCCTGTTGCCCCATGGGAACAGTCCAGTCCGAACTACAAAAGCCATGTCCTTCCCAGAACGGAATCAAGCATCCGAGGACCGGACCGGTTTCGAGGTAACACCTCTCTTCAGCCCGGCTAGCTTGACTCCAAGTGGTGTGGAGTGCCTGGGACCCACGTCTGGGCATCCCCAGCGCACTTAGGGCGGCAATTGCAAAAACAACAAGTGATGGACTGAATGTGGATCAATGTCACACACTCCCCCAGTCAAAAGATCTGGGCCCAAATCCATCGTTTTTTTGCACTCCACACCACCCTGGGTTAGACAATGGCGATATGCAAATCAGCTCTGACCCTGTTGCCCCATGGGAACAGTCCAGTCCGAACTACAAAAGCCATGTCCTTCCCAGAACGGAATCAAGCATCCGAGGACCGGACCGGTTTCGAGGTAACACCTCTCTTCAGCCCGGCTAGCTTGACTCCAAGTGGTGTGGAGTGCCTGGGACCCACGTCTGGGCATCCCCAGCGCACTTAGGGCGGCAATTGCAAAAACAACAAGTGATGGACTGAATGTGGATCAATGTCACACACTCCCCCAGTCAAAAGATCTGGGCCCAAATCCATCGTTTTTTTGCACTCCACACCACCCTGGGTTAGACAATGGCGATATGCAAATCAGCTCTGACCCTGTTGCCCCATGGGAACAGTCCAGTCCGAACTACAAAAGCCATGTCCTTCCCAGAACGGAATCAAGCATCCGAGGACCGGACCGGTTTCGAGGTAACACCTCTCTTCAGCCCGGCTAGCTTGACTCCAAGTGGTGTGGAGTGCCTGGGACCCACGTCTGGGCATCCCCAGCGCACTTAGGGCGGCAATTGCAAAAACAACAAGTGATGGACTGAATGTGGATCAATGTCACACACTCCCCCAGTCAAAAGATCTGGGCCCAAATCCATCGTTTTTTTGCACTCCACACCACCCTGGGTTAGACAATGGCGATATGCAAATCAGCTCTGACCCTGTTGCCCCATGGGAACAGTCCAGTCCGAACTACAAAAGCCATGTCCTTCCCAGAACGGAATCAAGCATCCGAGGACCGGACCGGTTTCGAGGTAACACCTCTCTTCAGCCCGGCTAGCTTGACTCCAAGTGGTGTGGAGTGCCTGGGACCCACGTCTGGGCATCCCCAGCGCACTTAGGGCGGCAATTGCAAAAACAACAAGTGATGGACTGAATGTGGATCAATGTCACACACTCCCCCAGTCAAAAGATCTGGGCCCAAATCCATCGTTTTTTTGCACTCCACACCACCCTGGGTTAGACAATGGCGATATGCAAATCAGCTCTGACCCTGTTGCCCCATGGGAACAGTCCAGTCCGAACTACAAAAGCCATGTCCTTCCCAGAACGGAATCAAGCATCCGAGGACCGGACCGGTTTCGAGGTAACACCTCTCTTCAGCCCGGCTAGCTTGACTCCAAGTGGTGTGGAGTGCCTGGGACCCACGTCTGGGCATCCCCAGCGCACTTAGGGCGGCAATTGCAAAAACAACAAGTGATGGACTGAATGTGGATCAATGTCACACACTCCCCCAGTCAAAAGATCTGGGCCCAAATCCATCGTTTTTTTGCACTCCACACCACCCTGGGTTAGACAATGGCAATATGCAAATCAGCTCTGACCCTGTTGCCCCATGGGAACAGTCCAGTCCGAACTACAAAAGCCATGTCCTTCCCAGAACGGAATCAAGCATCCGAGGACCGGACCGGTTTCGAGGTAACACCTCTCTTCAGCCCGGCTAGCTTGACTCCAAGTGGTGTGGAGTGCCTGGGACCCACGTCTGGGCATCCCCAGCGCACTTAGGGCGGCAATTGCAAAAACAACAAGTGATGGACTGAATGTGGATCAATGTCACACACTCCCCCAGTCAAAAGATCTGGGCCCAAATCCATCGTTTTTTTGCACTCCACACCACCCTGGGTTAGACAATGGCGATATGCAAATCAGCTCTGACCCTGTTGCCCCATGGGAACAGTCCAGTCCGAACTACAAAAGCCATGTCCTTCCCAGAACGGAATCAAGCATCCGAGGACCGGACCGGTTTCGAGGTAACACCTCTCTTCAGCCCGGCTAGCTTGACTCCAAGTGGTGTGGAGTGCCTGGGACCCACGTCTGGGCATCCCCAGCGCACTTAGGGCGGCAATTGCAAAAACAACCCTAGGGCAGAGCCGGATCTCAGTGTAAGTGCCCACCAAATACACGATCCGGAAATAGAACTGATTTCTTCCGAACGCACGCCAGCCCCTGTCCACAAGCATAAACGCTGCGGAAATCAACAGAAGGGTGGGTGCACTAAGAAGATCAAAATTGCATCCCCTAAATGTAGGGTTATGGGTAACGTTGCAATGAATAGAACATCTACACGGGAGAAGTCAGCTTCTCAAAATCTAAACAGTCCAGCGGTAATAGTAACTGACACTACATCCGAGGAAGCCAAGGACACAGCTTGCTCGATAGAAAAAAATCGAACAGCTAGTCAAATCCCTAATCCTTCCCTTATTGGAACGGACTAGAAGGATATGCAGCCAGTTAGAAACCCTTCAGAAGGCCATTGAAACAAACTCAGAAATGATAAAGCAGTTGGGGGAAGCAAATCCGGCACAAAAGTTTGTACCCCCCCTACCTAACTTACCCAAAATTACACAGAAGCCAGCTCCTAAAGAGAAGTCGTGCAAAGGGGATGGTGAGCTATTAAAACATGGTGAGGTAACAAATATTGGTAAGGCCCCTGGGATGGTCAGACAGGCGCCAAATAGTACCCAAGTAGATAACAACAAAAATAGAACCACCAAGGGGTTAAATGGAACAGCTACTGCGGACAAACATACCAGAACAGAAGCAACAAATAATATGGGAAATAAAAAGAGAGTTGACCTCCTTCCTGATTCCTATCCCTATGTTATCGTGTTGGCTGGTGTCCCAGAATGGAAGCAAGAAAGGGTTGAAACTTATTATGAATTAAAAAATAAAGTGATGTTTTGGTTAGGGAAATATAGGCCCCTTAGGCGAGACCTACACGGGGAAATCATAAATGTTCGGAGAGTAAGCTGGGTGGGTCACAAAGTAAAGGATGTTCAGGGAGACTGCATTATAGTGAACTTTAGAGATGTACAAATTGCACAGTTCATTAGTGGTTTCCCGAACGATGGCATCCCAGGGGGAATTTTTTCTTTTGACTTAAGTTACTTTTATCCCCCGGCTCCCGTAGTGGTTGTTAACCCCTTCGACGCTCATGACGAGCCCAGCTCGTCATGGAGTTTCCATTGGTTTCAATGGAAATTGCATTGAAGCTCAGAAATGAGCTTAGCATCCAAGTGGTTAATGGGAGAACATCTAACCGACCATACGGAAATAATTATTCTCAAACAGGG
This sequence comes from Lissotriton helveticus, assembly GCF_964261635.1. Taxonomy (NCBI): domain Eukaryota; kingdom Metazoa; phylum Chordata; class Amphibia; order Caudata; family Salamandridae; genus Lissotriton; species Lissotriton helveticus. The sequence continues at coordinate 649,777,113 of NC_136070.1, forward strand.
AGTTGCTTCAGTGTCCCATTGGCTCCTAACACGTATAGAGGTTTACTCCTTAACAACTTGCATTGTGATCGCCTAGCAGGGAACCTATTTAATGTCCCAATCACTAATCACTTTGAACCGCTGTCTGATCTGGGGTGGGTGGATTGACAAACAAGAGATAAAGTCATAGTGAACAGCAATCAAAACCCTCTGTCTACCCATGCAATGCCTCTACAAGCAAACTTGGGGCCTTTGATGACCAAAAAGGATTATTTACCTGTAATCCCATATAGCCCTTGGATGTGATATGCCAGCAACTATAACTTGTCTCTCAGGCGGGTTGGCTCAATCACCTGGGAGCACATGCCTAAAGTTTGTAACTTGGAACATTGCTGGCTTAAGAAGCAAAGTCGATGATCTGATATGGAGAGAATTCATAGGTGCAGCCGACATTATCGGGCTACAAGAAACATGGGACACAGGAAACATCCTTACTGTAGATGATTATTCTACCCACTTCATCCCTGCAGTAGCATCTAACATGGGGAGGGCAAAGGGCGGGCTGGTTATATTAATTTCTGCTTCTATTCCTGGTACTCATATCCAACTGGCTACAGGGGGGAAACATCCTTTACAACGAAACTTTTACAACGCAGTGCTATTACAACGCAGGTTTTACACCGAAAACCATTACAACGCATTGCACTGGGGGCACTCTAGGATAGGGAATAGATTTAATTTACTATCCAACACCTTCCCTACTATCCACAGGGACTGGAGTTGGAATAGTAAATTAAACTATTCACTATCCAGCACCCCAAAGCTCTATGCGTTGTAAAAACTGCGTTGTAACAGCATGCGTGGTAAAAGCATGCGTTGTAGTGTCATACATCCCTACAGGGTCACCATATTGTATGGCAGTACAAATTGTTCGTAAAGGGGCGGGCAATATCTTAATTGTAAACTTTTATAACTCGTATGATAGAGCTACCGCGACTGATCATCTGGTCTTGCTAAATCGATTTTTGGCAGATTATAGGGAGATTAATAATAATCTTTGTTCCATCATAGTTCTGGGCGACTTTAATATCCATAGTTGCCCGGATAAATGTCTGTCATTAGACCAATTAGGTCCCTTAAAGCAAGGTAATACTCATTTTGAGCACTCCACACAAGGAGATATGCTTGAAAAAATTCTGGCAGAAAATGGTCTGATGCTCCCATTTAGGGAGGACGAGGAGATACCCAGCTTTAAAGGGAAGGGAAGCCAGTCGGTTATTGATTATATTTGTATTAGTTTAACGCTGGCGGACAAGATTCGTGGTTACTCGGTGGTTTGGTCACATTACAGTGACCATCATCCTGTGGTTCTTAGTATCACTGATTTAATTAAAAAGCCCGAGATAAGCCACAATAGGACTAATAAGTTTGACATACGACCAACAGATCAAGCTTGCAGAATTAGATGGAATAGAGTTGTACCGGAAGAGTTTTTAAATAACCTCTTTTTTAAAGTAGGAACTGAGCTCCATACTTGTATGAATTTTCAAGCAGGGAATGAGGAGGTTCTTGAGGCTTATTCAAAAATTTGTACCCAGGTCGGAGTCGATCTTAGACGGCGAGGCAAAATAAAAGATCCCGATGGAAAGGGCTGGTTTGATCAAAATTGTTCACTAGCTAATCAGAGGCTAAGGGCCGCTCTGAAATGTAAACCAGTTGATAAGCCCACCGTGACTCTATTAAGGAAAACTTACAAAAAAGCCCTGGAATCCAGGAGGCGAGAAATTAGGGAAGCAGCCTGGGAAGAATTAACCTCCATAGATGTGCTCAAGAATAGTTCTAAATTCTGGGCCGTCGTAAACAAGCGTTTTTTCAAGATCCCTGTAATAACCAATTGGACTATGGCATACAGGAACAAGTGTGGTGCTCTTATTTTAAGTCAGTTTATGAAGGGGAAAACTCTGGGGAGGTGGCCACATATACTCCTATTAAGGACTCTTATACCTTGGTGGTCACCGAGACAGAGGTGGCGGACGCCATCAGGAAGATGACAAGCAAGAAGGCCCCAGGCCCTGATGGCGTTCCTGCTGACCTCTTCAAATCAGATGTTAAGACCTGGTCTAGAGTTTTAACTAATGTTTTTAATAGGGTATGTAAATCAGGGATCCCTGTTACCTGGTCTAAATCAGTTATCGTACCAATTTTTAAAAAAGGCAATAGAGGGGAACCAAGTAACTATCGCCCGATCTCACTTATTGATTCTGCCGTTAAAGTTTTAGGTCGAGTGGTCTTATGCAAACTTACCGATTGGTTGGCCGAAACTAACACCATGTCAGTGCTACAATTTGGGTTTAGGAAGGGACGAGTCACTATAGATCAAAGCCTCAACCTTCAATTATTGATTGGAAAGTACACAATTGCCAAAAAGGGCATGTTATACTTAGCCTTCATGGACCTTTCCTCGGCCTTTGACCGAGTGAATAGGTCCAAATTATGGGGGTTGCTCCTGAAGTTTGGCATTGGTGAAAACATTGTGCACTTCCTTGCAGATTTGCATAGGGGCCTCTCGGGCGTAGTCAGATATGACCGTCTGGGTAACTGTACGGGCAAGATCAGGATTACAAATGGTGTTAGGCAGGGTTGTATTTTAGCCCCCCCTATTATTTACCCTTTATATTAATGATCTGGGCGCTGTTTTAAGTGAGGCATGCAAAGATATTCCGAGGGCAGGCAAGTTTCTCATACCGGCATTATTATATGCCGTTGATGCCGCTCTTTTAGCACGCACAGCAGTAGGGTTGCAACGCCTTTTAAACTCTTTTGCTGATTTTATGAAAGCGCTGGATCTGAGTGTTAATTTTTCTAAATCACATGTAATGATTGTGGGGAAACGAGGCAAAAAAATCAAGACCTTGCACTGTGAAGGGAATGTTCTGTCTAGGGTGTCCAGATTTCCATATTTAGGGGTCATTTTTGATGACAACTGTACATGGTTACCCCAGCTGGTTGCAAAACGAAAAGCCTTTGCTAGGTCTATCTTGGCCGTTTTGGGATTCTCCCGAAAATTGGGTGTGAAGCCGTTGCAGGCCGTGTTGAAAATATATGATGCTAAATGTGTTTCTTTAGCCATGTACGGAGCTGATTTGTGGGGGATCAAAAATGTAAAGTTGTTACAGGTGGCTGAGGATAATTTCTTGAAGTCTATCCTGTCTGTTCCCCAGTCAACTTCCGGGTACATTGTTCATCAAGAGTGTGGGGTAAAATACTTAGAAGATCGGATAGCTATAGCTCCATTACTAAAATGGATTTCAGTCTGGTTGAACCCCGAATTGGAGCTGAACCATGAGGTCCTTAGGGATTGCTTGGCATTAGAGCATAGTAATTGCATCCCTTGGCTGAATTATGTGAAAAAATTAGCAGCCAAATTAGGTCGTCCAGAACTATTAGACCTGCCACTTAAATTAGTGAAGGGGATATGAAATGGGCGAAAGACACACATAACCTGATGACATTATCGACCAGAGAAGATAAGGAATTGATAAAACCTACAGTAAGGGCTCACCAGCTATTAATAACCACAAGTGATATAGAACCCTATCTAAGAATCGTTAACAACACTAACCATCGATTCTTATTAACAAAATTTAGAATAAATAAATTCCATCTCCTCCTTACAGAACGTCCTGGTTGGACCAAGGAGATGGATCTAGTGATCTGTTCTTGCGACGGATTTTCTATTACGGACACCGCAAATTTTATCTTTTTTTGTGAACATTTCCGTCCTATTCGCAAAAGGTTTATTATCCCTCTTATTAAAGACAAGGGGTTCAAACAAGTAAAACCGGCCCTCATGTACTTACAGATGTTGTCTAATATTTGGGAAATCTTTAACGTAGCAAATTTTTTGACCATAGCTATGAGATTAAAGAAAAAGATTAAATGGACCCACTGTACATAGCGATGAATAGATTAATTGTACTGGATGATCTCGTTTCTAAAAAAAACAATTTTTATACGATATCTCTAGACCTATAGTTTTTAATGAATATTTTTAATGAATGTTTTTAATCATGTTAAAGCACTGTATGGATTGCTAATTTGCACAAGTCCTTTGTATTTAGCTATGGCACTGACTTTTGATGTTCAATATACTTTTATGGTTTTTCTTTTATGAACCGAATAAAGTACTTTTTTTGACAGACTGTTAATCTGGACCTGCGGGCATGCAATGGACATACTAAGTCAGACAAGAATGGTGAATATAACATCAAGAGGGGAGTTTGCAAGAGCAAGATTGATTATATTCTTCTGGATGTAAAATTGTGGCCCCATTTAGTTCACACGGCGGTCCCACCCCAATAGGACAGCAATCACAACCCATTGCTCTTATTACTGAATGACATTAATTTCACATATATATGTAGGTGGGTGGTCTAGTACTACTGTACCTATGTCAGTTTTCGCAAACAAATATAGATCAGATAGATGAAATCTGTGTTAGTGGCAAGAGTGTAAAATGCATTTGCAGCTGCTTTAGATGTATATACTAATAGCCTTGCGGGAAACATACCTATCATTGAAGATCATAACTCCCTGTTTAAATCTTTGAGAATTTTTTTCCCTCAAGGCTACTAACCACGAACATCAAACTCTGCCCAAGATTACTTATTCGTACAATCAGGACTGTAGAATGTTGCATCCTCTCCAGCCTGGGAGCATGCACAAGAATACGCCGCATACAGAGCACATAACCAAAGTCTTTATTCATCCGCAGACAACATTCAAACGGAACTTATCATCATCCCATAACAATTAATATTCACACCTTAACACCTCCCAATGATTTAATAATCCTTTCATTGAATCGCCTAGGGCTGCGAGTCCTGGTGCCTTAGGACTGTGAGCATTAGGACTCGCAGCCCTAGGCGATTCCCCTTGTTAAATAAAATGTTATAACCAACAGCAGCATCATATTTCTTTGATAGGTTATCGAGGTACTCACACAGTTCTGTCAGACCGTGTGGTATGAGGTTGTTAAACTGCACCTGGAGTGGACACCGAAGGTACAGGATCTAATGTCTGTTCTTGGCCTTCAGGTGGGGCAGTCTCATCTGTGAATACATGGACTGATTATTGTCAAGACAGATGTCTGAAATGTGACAAGTCCCTTTTTATGGATGTGCCAGGACGTTGCGCCTTTATCATGTGTCCCTTGAGCGTCACAAATTTCAGAGGTTCAATATCAAATGGAAGTTCTGTTTTTCGGTTCCTTTTTTGCTTGAAAATAACCCAGTCACCTTCATCTCCTGAGTTCCCAGACAATGATCAGCATACGTCTTCATCTGACGTTTTTGAGCAGCATCAGTGACACAAACCTCTTCATCATTCTGAGTTTCTTTAGTTGTCCACTGTGGTAGTTTGGTTCTTATAGCTCTCCCAAACATCAGGAAGGCAGGACTCTCACCGGTGGTGGAGTGAGGAGTAAAATGATAAGCATGGAGGGCTCGACATAAGGCCTGACTCAGCTCAATTCCCTTCATCTATGCAAGTTGGATCACTCGTTTGAGGGTTTCAATAAAACGTTCCTCAACACTGGTAGCCTGAGACCACAAGGGTGTACTTTTTTGATGCTTGACATTGAGTCTGGTCAGAAACAATTTAAACTCTTTGTTTTTGAATGGTGGACCAATGTCAGACTTGAGAATGTCTGGTATGCCCCACACTGCAAATATGTCATCCTGTCATTCAGTTGCTTAGCCATGGGTTGTTATTGACATTTCCGCAACCAAAGGCCAAAGACAACACTCATCAGTGATGGCCATTAGATAGGGATCAAAGAAGACTACGGCCACTCTTTCCCGCGCACGTACAGAAAGGTCAGACGTGGTTAGTGGATGTTGAAAGAGAAAGGTAATTGCACAAGTGACACTCCTGTAATTCCCTTCCAACACTCTCATCCAAACGAGTGAACCACACTCGATCTCTTAGGGCTCTGTTGGTGGTGACAATGCCACAATCTCCTTCATGGGCGAGTTCAATGACTTGCTGTCTGAGACTCTCAGGTATGACAATCCTAGAGCTTCTTAGCACAATGCTTTATTTAGTGACAGACAGTTCATCTTGCAAATTTCAATACTTTTGAAATTCAACATCGTCACTCAGAGGTCGAACACTTTGTCTCCATGAATGCCCTGAAAAAATGTCTTTAAGGGTAATCGTCTTTTACTGTATTCATTACAGCAACAATCTGTTCAATGGATAAAGCCGCTAGCATGCTGGTCTTTACAATGAAGTTGATGTATTCCTCAGCAGTTTTAAATGTTGAGCTGTGCCACTATAGTGGTACTCGTTAGAAATGATCTGCATGGTCTTGGTTCTTGCCTAGCTTATGCACAGTTGTATAGTCGGACCCTTGTAAACGCAATCCCCACCTCTCAATGCGAGGTAGCATCTTGGGTTTTGGGTTTCCTAATATGGTGAGCAGTGCTCGGTGGTCTGTGGCAATCGTGAAATGCTTGCCATAAAGAAACACATGAAAATGTTCACGGGCCCACATAACAGCCAGACTTTCATCTTGGAATAGGCACATTTTGTGTCAGACAGACTTTGGCTGGCATGCACCACAATGTGTCTCTGAACATTGGATGTCCATTATGCTGAGCGAAGATTGCTCCCAACACCACTTGGCGGCATCAACAGTAATCTCAATGTATAGTTTAAGATCAAAGGAGGCCATATCAGTCGTATTGTCAATGACATACTGTATTATTTTTAAGCTTTGGTCACATTCAGAGTGCCATCAGAAATGAACATTTCGTTTGGTCAGGTCTCATAATGGGGCACTCACTAAAGCAAAGTTATGAATGTACTATGAACAATAGCTGGTCATGCCCAAGAAGGACCATAACATGGTGACATCTTGTGCGGGACTGGTGGCTGACAGTGCTTGTACTTTATCTGGATCAGGAGTCATCCGCCCATCAGAAAATATGTGCCATAAGAACTTGAGTTTGGTTTTGTGAAATTCACTCTTTTCTGCATTTAACGTGAGACCTGCATTTGTAAGTAACTGACACACTTGTTTGAGAGCCTTATCTTGCTCCTTCCGTGTTGTTCCAAATACCAGTAAATCATCACTGTAATTGAAAGCATGCGTAACAGGTTGAATTATTCTATGCATAGCATCTTGGAATATTTCTGCAGGAGATGACACTCCACAACACAACCTCAACCTTTTATTATTGAACAAACCAATATGAGTCAAAAAAGTAGTAATGTACCTACAGTTTTCTTCCAATTTGAGTTGATGATATCCCTTGTTCAAGTCAAGACGGGAGAAGCCTTTGGCTCTGCTCAGCTGCAAGATGATGTTTGCAATATGCAGACCAGGATGTCTTTCCCTCTTGATGGCTTTGTTGGCCTGGCGCATATCCACGCAAATGCGCACTGCCCCACAACTGTTCTTTTTTGGCACAACTACTAGGGGCTACACCCATGGTGTGGGACCAGTGGAGCGCTCGATTATGTTGTGTTTCAGCAGCGATTCTAGTTCTTTTTCAACTGCTTCTTGTAGGTGAAATGCTATCAAGTAGTGACACTGTGCAACATGCTGGATGTCTTCGTTGATGTAAAGTTGTACCTTCATTGTTTTGGGTTTTTCTAGGCCATGAAATAGCGATGGGAACTGACTAGCAATTTTAGATTGCTCATTTAGGTTGTAATTGATAGATATTAATCCAATGTCAGCAGCAGTTGCAAACATGCATTGGACAAAGTACTTTGAAGAACGTGGATTGGGGCTTGCAGAGAAGTCTTCTCATCCTGCAAAGTTGCTGCAAATGATCCTGGCTCTGCAACGGTTTAAAAGCAGCTCATGTGTGCACTTTTGTATTTGACACTTTGAGTCGCCGCACAGGTGACAAACTCTTAAATTGTTCTACTGGCATGATGTTGATTGATGCATAACTGTCAATTATAAAGGTTATGGGGCAACCATTAACTTTTAGTGTAATCTTGGGCAATGGCCATATGAATTATTTTCCTTCATCGACTCAGTTGTTTTTGTTGTTCATTTGTCGTCTTTGCAAGCAGCAAGGCCCACGTGCGCTTGTCGCTTTTTTTTTTTAGATATAATCATTGCACATTCCCCCTCTTCACTTTTGCTCGATGGTGATATCAAGGAAATCCTGCAGGATGAATTTGATGATGATGGACTTCGTTTAGTTTACACCTGTCGCCGGTGACGTTACTTTTTAAGTCTCGCCTAAGCAGCGCGCATGCGTTGTATAGGAGGGCCTTTAGACGTCGCTCTGATAATTTTCAAGCACACACTCGTGCTTGTGGCAGCATCCACCTTGCGGGAGCGAGCAGCGGCGCGTATGCTAATTAGCTATTGCTCGCTCCCACAAGGCGGATGGCGCCACAAGCACAAGTGTGTGCTTGAAAACAGCTGCTGCTTGTTATGTTTTGCTACCAGGCTGGTATCGATCTCCGTATCCAGGCTTAGAGCAACCAAGTACGAACGTGTCTAACAAGCCTGTGCTTAGCCTCATTTGCTTTTCTTGCATTTTGTGAATTTCCTTTTTGCTCACCCTCTTTCCCGCTTGGCTTTCACTGTGTGCATAGGTGGCATGAGACATTGTGTTGCTTACTATTCATATTTCTCAGCTGATAGCCCATTAAGGCTTAAAAAACAGGGGACTGCAACAAAAGGGAAATATACATGTATGAGACTCTTTAATGGATTAATTGACAAATTTTATTTTCACGTGCAGAGTGAGTCATGCCAGCAAAGAGGCTCGTATGTTAGTGAAAGTTCAAAGAATGGGGATGCGCATACGATTTGAACCAACCCTGATGTGTGTATACCGAGGCACCTCAAGCTAAAAAGAAAAAGATTATAATTATAATTGTCCAAAGAGTCTTGTAAGATTGGGCTCCCGCGTTAAGACAAGAGTCTCTATGATGTCTTATTCTACATTTGTGATTCGTCATAGTGTGGGATGTTCATTCACTTTTTTTTGGGCAATAAGTGAGCACGTGCCTTACTACAGAACAAACCGAGGCGAGAGGGTATGCTTCATCAAACTTGTTGCCTATGCCCATTTTATTAACATAACCATCGAATGCATATTAATGCTGTAAGGGATCAAATGCACTTTTTAAGGTTGCTGTAGAGCCAATTTCTCTTTGGGACAATTCTCAAAGGACCAGTGTGCTTGAGTCTTGCACAGCAAGGTTGGGGGGGGAGGTGCATACATGCGCTGCTTGAGCTTCAGATTGTGCAGTGTTCAGCCTTTCTTTATGTTTACTAAGGTCTCTGCACTCCTTCTATGAGGTTCCCTTTGCATTCTGTTCCCCTCCCTTTTTCTCCACCTCTTTCCAACCTTTGAAAGCTCATTGAGTGAGCAGAGTGCTGCTGAATCTAGTTAACTTTCTACCTGCTCATAGTTCTGACTCACAAATGCTCTAAAGAGGGCCTCCCTGCACTCTCCATCCAGTGGTATTCTTAAAAGGCTTGTGTGTGAAATGAAACTGCTACTACAAATCTCTCATACTTGATACCATTGTATGATGAGTCGGGTACACTTGGGGTAACCATACAGAAATACAGGTACTCCTAGCTGCTGCTTCTTTCTGAGCTTGCAGGTACTGAGTGTTGGGGGTAGAGTTATTAGGAGGAGAAGCTGCTTTGGGAGGCAGCCAGATGAGAGATTGAGAAAGGGTAACTTGAGGGGGATATGTAGAGAGACGAATGGAAAGTCGAACAGAATCAATCTCTCCCTCTTTCTGTTTTTTAATGCGCCCAGAACAAGGGACTGATTATTTGAAAAAGCTGCTGTTTGGACAAGAGAAAAGTACATCACCTTATACTTTAAGATAAAGAGCAAGAATTTACACTTAGCTGCACAATCGGTGGCAGCAGGCGTAAAACTAATATTGCACTTGCTTCAAGTGTACTATCCCTCCAAACACACACAGTCTCGCAAAACACATCTGCATGCTGAAAATTCTAATAAACCCCGTATGGAAAAAGCAAGACCATGAGTCAATGCAGAGTGTGTTCATTTTCACAGGTTTCATGGCAGCACCTCTTAGACTCCCAATCTTTTAGTGGATTTTGAACAATTTTATCGAGCCTGGGAAGTTATTCACATGCTCAAATGAAAATCTTCAGAGCAATTCTTGTTTATGTATTCCATGTTGTTCCACACATGGCATTCATGGGCCCATGTGCTCGTTCATTCAACCAAACATCACACCAAATCCACACAGCTTCCTTCCTATTTATAATTTAACACACAATGGCTTTCTACCACTCAATATCTGTTATCGCAATCGCTAAATTAAAAAGCTTGTGATTGCCCACAAAGAATGTCTCCACCTTATATGACCACCTTCTAACCTTGACAGTGCTCCAAGTGCAGCCATCTTTTCTGAATCCAACTCCTGATTGGAAGTAAGCTGTAAGATCCATCTTGAATAAGTTACACTGAAGATTTTAGAAGAATCTTGCTTTGGATAAAGTTCCTTTAAAATCGTGTTGAGGTCTCTGATAGTAAAAGTAAAGATCCTTTGATTTGCCATCATCGGCAAATGGAAGATCTGTCTTGAATAAGTTACAGGAGACAGAGGTGAAGATGATTAGATCTTTAATGAGATCAAGGTATCAGAGACCCCAGGACTGGCAACTGTCTACTGACCAGATGCTCAGCCTACCATTGCAACATGAAGGTTCCACATTCTACACAAAGTTAAAGAACCACAAATGCTTACATATCTTTAAAGTAAGACATTACATAAGCCTCTTAACCATGTCTTAACTATAGAGCAGAACTTTGCAAGCTCTGGACCTTACTTCTTAGCTCCTCATGGGGAAATGTCTAGTTGTGGATCCAGCATCACTACAAATCTGAATCCTGCACTGTGCCTTTCATGGCAGACCCGCCACAGTATGGAGCGACCGTGGTAACTAGAGTAGCCCCTTACAAATTAATGCTCACCTAGAGTTTAAAATTTAGCAAACTTGTGAGCTTACTTCCAAGTATCTTCTTTTTAACCATCTAATGTCACTTTGTCTGATGATCTGTATGCTGACTTTGAACAGCTTCACCAGACTGGTGTGATATTTTGCATATTCAATATATACGCTTAAGTCCATTGTGTAAGTTCAGGTCTCCTTGTGCCAATATTAACACAGTCCTTTGAAGGTCAACAGCTCCTTTGACAGAATACCCTGGACATTCTCATATGTCTAAGAAGTCAACCTCATTCTCAAAAAACACACGTTTGTATGCCAAATTAAAAAAGTGAATTGTGGGTAGCTCACATTTTAGGTGGGGAGAATTCTACCTAACCCAATCATGACACACTGAATGTACCTGCCTCAAATGTCTACTACTTTGCCAGTAATGGTAAACCCTTGCCATTTTTTGGTCTGACCTAGAGACAACTTTAGTTGGTTTAATAGCCTCATGTAATGTAATGTAATGTAATTTGTATCTTATAGAGTGCGACTGTCACTCCGCTAGGAGTATCCTGGCGCTGTCCAAGGAGGAAGTGAGAAAAACCAACAGAATACTTAAATAAGTGAGAGGCATAATTCATCTGGGGCAGTAAAGATCCACGGCTTCAGGGCCTTCCTAAATTGGGGTTCTGTGTTGAATAGCCTTAACTGTGATGGCAGTGAGTTCCAGGCTTTGGCCCCAAGATCTGCAACAGTTTTTCCTCCTTTTCGTTTCAATCTGAAGGTGGGGGGTTTAAGCAAGTTGGCAGAGGATGATCTGAGGGACCTGGCTTTGGTATAAGGAATAAAACGTCCTACCAGATACTTGGGTCCCGAACTAAGCCTGGCTCTGAAGGTGATCAAGAGTACCTTAAAGAGTACTCTCTTGTGCACCGGGAGCCAGTGCAAGGTTTTCAGTGCTGCAGATGCTGACGACCTTTGTGGAAGTTTAAGCACCACTCTAACGGCTGCATGGTGTACCACTGCAGTTTCTTGAAGATCGCTTTGTTCGCTCCCGCAAGCAAACTATTGCAGTAATCTAAGCGCGAAATAACCAAGGCCACTGCTACTGATTTCCTTGCTGCCATTGGAAAAAAATGGAAGAATTTTATTGCGATCATAAAATAAACATAAACAAATAGTTATATGTGCAAAGAAGGACTTTGAGTCAGCACTGTTCATCACCCCGTGATATGTTCATACATTTTGCTTCCACCCACCACTGCGTCCAGCATGGAGCATTAAATCGGCCCACTTCAGTCATATGCTCTCTTTATTTCGGGTGGTGGTATTTTTCTTGATCACCTAAAGAAAGTGTATTTCCTTTCCAGGAATGGTGGACAAATACTTTACTTTCTGAAGTAATTTTTCTTCCATTCTGTATCCTTGTTTTACTTTTTTGTTCACCCTTGTGTGATTAAGCTATGTTTTCAGCTTCCAGCAATTCATAGCCAGTAGCACCTTTTATAAGCAAGAACTATTTTATAGTTATGTGTGTCGAAAGTAAAAAGAAATGGTTATTTTTTATATAATTTTTAATTTTTATTGCAAGCATAGGGCCACCAACTTTAGATAGCTGCATGTTTTGTTTTTACCTTCTTTTTTATTTTAGTTTCATATGATTGCAATAAAATATAACTGAACCATCTTGGGAAGGTCAGGCCTATTGGATTTCCCAGTGCTGGTTTCTTTTTAGGCATGGAGCTATTTTTCTTTAAGCCTAAAAAACTACTGTAATGCAAAGTTTATGCTGGCAAATCTAGAGAATCTGCATCTAAATTTGAATCACTCGCCAATGCTCTGCCTAGGCTTTGAAGAGGTAATTTTTTTAAATGTATGCTTTTAGAGTACAAACCTATTTTTGGAGGGCACGATTTCAAAATCTCTTTCTTGCTCAGTTTTGTATAATTTGTCATTTTAAGCTTCTAAGTGTATTGTTTATATGTTCGGCTGCTGTTGCCTATTATATTTTACCAACTTCTTGTAGAGGCTTCAAAACGAGCTAAACTGTAATTGTAGGTTTCCCCACATGCATCAACCTATTTAGGAAGTGCAAACGGTGCGAATCGGTAAATTCGGCCGTTTGCACTTCCTAAATACGTTTTTGGGATGCATGAAACAATTCGCTATTTTTTGCATTTCTTAAAAATGCAAATGCAATTAAGGAATCGCATTTGTGCGATTCCTTAAATGCAATGCATCAATTTGTAAAAAATAGCGAATTTTGAAATTGGAAGTGCAAATTAACACGAGGTTGACCCTCGTGTTAATTTGCGAAAATGTTTAAAAAAGCAAAAAAATGCATTTTTTAAACTTGCATGTTACAGACACACATGTCCTTAGGACATGTGTGTGTGAAACATGCACTTGAAAATACATTTCAGGGGTGCAGGGGGGGTTCCTTTGGACCCCCCTCTGCACCCTTGCAATGCATCAAAAAATTGCGAGTGCAAAAAAAAAAACATGCAAAACGGCATTGATTCCTATGGGCCTCTAGGCCCATAGGAATCAATGTAATGCCATTCCTTAATTGCGATTTGCAATTAAGGAATCGCAATTTCCGAAAATTAAGAAATCCTAAAAACTTTTAGGATTTCTTGATGCATAGGATTTTGCATTTCCTAAATAGCGATTCCTTAATTTTCGCTACTTAAGAAATGCAAAATCCTAGATTGATGCATGTGGGGGTTAGTATTTTTTACAAAAATAAAACTGTCGTCCTGGAAATACTTCACTTATTTCTAAACTGCTTTGATAAACAGCTGAAGCCAGTTCGGCTGGCATTTGGCTGATCTGATATGCATTCATAAGAGTGATAAATGTGGTTTGGAGAGGCGAAAGTCCCTTGACACGTTCACCCTTGCATTGTAATATATGGGCACAGTATCATCAATATTTAGTATGGGATGGCTAGCTACCCATATATTTATGTTGTGATCGAAGAGGCAAATATGCACTTAAAACACTTCTTCCATGTCTCCTTGATTGCAAAAAAAATTCATCGTGCCACCTGTTTGGTTGGCACAGCATCGAGACTTAAACGGTGATAAAGTGGCATGAAGGTGACAGTGTACCATGACACACAGACACACCGTGTACACACATATGCACCCTGCCAGACTATTTCTAAACACAAAAGTATTATTGCTCTTGCTGCCTTCATTACTTATGACCACAGGTTTTCTGTCACATTACCTTTTTGTCTACAAATAGAATGACAGATGCAATAGCAAGATGCATCAAAGCCATGAAAATATTCTGGCTAGTGCGAAATATAAAAGCTCCAAGCAATTTTGACTACAACAAAGCTTAACCTGAGTATTCGCAATTGTTTTATACAATTCCTTTCTGAGCCCATCAAGTCCTGTGCCTTATATGCTTTTGTGTCATTAACTGCTGCACATGTTTCTTCTACCTACATTGGAACTCCCAGTTCCTCCAGTTGTGCTAGTCAATTTAGAGATTCTCAGTCTATCTAGAAAGGCCCCCCTCCAATAAACTGTCTTAAGCTATTTGTGCCCTTCATGTTTTTTTCTAATGATGCAGCGCTACTCTGGAAATGTTTTCTAAAACCATATCACGTTTCCCTGAAGTACCAAATCCTACATTACTCATCAGTGGGGCCCATAACACTGCGAGTTATTCACAAACACTTTCATCCTACGTCATGGATCGGTGTGTTTCAAAGGAGAGCTGCTGGATCATAGCGGAGTGTCTAAATCAAAACTAAATATTTATACTATATACACTTGCAGTTTAAAGGAATTTTACCATGGTTTTTATTAACCCCTTCGCTGCTAGGCCTTTTCCCCTCCTGTGCTGAGGCTTTTTTTGGCGTTTTGGAGTAGAGCGCGCTTAGGCCCTTGTAACTTTTTGACCACATAAGGTATCCACGCCAAATTTGCGTCATTTTCTTCCAACATCATGTGGATTCTAAAGGCGCCCAGGGTTTGTGGATTCCCTTGGAGGGGTCCCAGAAATTACCCAAAATATAGTGATTTTTTTGTTTTTTTCAGAAAATGGGAAAAACGGGCTGCAAATGAAAGCCTCTGGGTTTTTCCCTGAAAATGGTATCACAAAAGGGTTTGTGGGGCTGAAATCTCCATTTTCTCAGCTGTCAGGGAATGACAGACTTTTGTCAGAGAAACGAAATTTTTCACTCAGTTTTGGCATTTTTCTGGGACATAGCCTATTTTTGCTATTTTTAGAGCTTTCCACCTCCTTCCAGTTAATGGTAGAAATGAGTTTGAAAGCAATAATGGATCCTGGAAATCTTTACATTTTCGAACAGTAGACAAGATTCTGAATTCAGAAAGGGGTCATTTGTCTAAATCCATGAAGGTTTCGTTATAGAAACTAACAGTTAGATATTGGAATATTTGAAATTTTGTTGAAAAAAACAGCCTTTTGTCTCAACGTTTTCACCTATAACTTTTCCTAATTTTGACAGCTCTTGGAAAGCAATATACCATTACATTTGTTAGACCTTCCTGGTTGTGGGGATATATACGACTTGTAGTTTCACCAAGAACCCGACGAACCCAGATCCAAAAACTGAGCAGCAACTTGCAATGGTATTTTTTCATTTACTGGGTATAGTGCACTTTGTCTTGGAAAATGTATACATGGAATAATCTGTATGAAAGACACCTATGTATTTCTGAATTGGGTACAAATTATAGACTTCAGAAACAGTATATAATTGCACATTTTCAAAGTTGGGAATACTCATACTAGCATGAGAATTATTGGTCATTTTTCATAAAGATTTTTTTTTTACACAATGTCTTTCATTCAAAGGGAGAAATGCATGAAAGCTCAATTGGTAATAACAGTTGATTTACAAATCTGAATTACCCCAAGTGTCCCGATAAAAACGGTACCTCACTTGTGTGGGTCGGCCTTGTGCCTGCGACAGGAAACGGCGCAAAATGCAACGTGGTCACACCTAAATTTAGCAGTTACAAATTGACCCTTTTTTGGCAAAGTGCCTACCTGTAGTTTTTGCACCCTAGCTCTGCCGGCACCTAGGGAAACCTAGCAAACCTATACATTTTTGGAAAGTAGACACCCAGGGAAATTCAGGATGGGGTGACTCGACTGCCTACCACCAGGTGTTGTTACCCAGAATCCCTTGCAAAGCTAGGATTTTGACAAAATAAACACATTTTCCTCACATTTCTGTGGTGGAAAGTTCTGTAATCTGCCTGGATCAACAAATTTCCACCCACCCAGCGTTCCCCCAGGTCTCCCGATAAAAACAGTACCTCACTTGTGTGGGTCGGCCTTGTGCCTATGACAGGAAACGGCACAAAATGCAACGTGGTCGCACCTCAATTTCCCAGTGAAATTTTACGTTCTTTGGACAAAGAGACTACCTTTTGTTTTTGAGCCATAGCTCTGCCAGCACCTAGGGAAACCTAGCAAACCTATACATTTTTTAAAACTAGACACCCAGGGGAATTCAGGATGGGGTGACTCGTCTGCCTACCCCCAGGTTTTGTTACCCAGAATCCCTTGCAAACATAAACATTTGACCAAAAAAACACATTTTCCTCACATTTCTGTGGTGGAAAGTTCTGGAATCTGCGTGGATCAACAAATGTCCACCCACCCAGCGTGCCCCCAGGTCTCCCGAAAAAAATGGTACCTCACTTGCGTGGGTAGGCATAGTGGCTGCGACATGAAACAGCGAAAAACGCAGCAGGGTCGCACCTCAATTTCCCAGTGAAATTTAGCACGATTTGGACAAAAAGACTACCTTTTGTTTTTGCGCCGTAGCTCTGCCAGCACCTAGGGAAACCTAGCAAACCTATACATTTTTGAAAACTAGACACCCAGGGCAATTCAGGATGGGGTGACTCGTCTGCCTACGCCCAGGTTTTGTTACCCAGAATCCCTTGCAAACATAACAATTTGACCAAAAAAACACATTTTCCTCACATTTCTGTGGTTGAAAGTTCTGGAATCTGCGTGGATCAACAAATTTCCACCCACCCAGCGTGCCCCCAGGTCTCCCAAAAAAAATGGTACCTCACTTGCGTGGGTAGGCATAGTGGCTGCGACATGAAACAGCGCAAAACGCAGCATGGTCGCACCTCAATTTCCCAGTGAAATTTAGCACGATTTGGACAAAAAGACTACCTTTTGTTTTTGCGCCGTAGCTCTGCCAGCACCTAGGGAAACCTAGCAAACCTATACATTTTTGAAAACTAGACACCCAGGGCAATTCAGGATGGGGTGACTCGTCTGCCTACCCCCAGGTTTTGTTACCCAGAATCCCTTGCAAACATAAACATTTGACCAAAAAAACACATTTTCCTCACATTTCTGTGGTGGAAAGTTCTGGAATCTGCGTGGATCAAAAAATTTCCACCCACCCAGCGTGCCCCCAGGTCTCCCGAAAAAAATGGTACCTCACTTGCGTGGGTAGGCATAGTGGCTGCGACATGAAACAGCGCAAAACGCAGCATGGTCGCACCTCAATTTCCCAGTGAAATTTAGCACGATTCGGACAAAAAGACTACCTTTTGTTTGTGCGCCGTAGCTCTGCCAGCACCTAGGGAAACCTAGCAAACCTATACATTTTTGAAAACTAGACACCCAGGGCAATTCAGGATGGGGTGACTCGTCTGCCTACCCCCAGGTTTTGTTACCCAGAATCCCTTGCAAACATAAAAATTTGACCAAAAAAACACATTTTCCTCACATTTCTGTGGTGGAAAGTTCTGGAATCTGCGTGGATCAAAAAATTTCCACCCACCCAGCGTGCCCCCAGGTCTCCCGAAAAAACCGGTACCTCACTTGCGTGGGTAGGCATAGTAGCTGCGACATGAAACAGCAAAAAACGCAGCATGGTCGCACCTCAATTTCCCAGTGAAATTTAGCACGATTCGGACAAAAAGACTACCTTTTGTTTTTGCGCCGTAGCTCTGCCAGCACCTAGGGAAACCTAGCAAACCTATACATTTTTGAAAACTAGACACCCAGGGCAATTCAGGATGGGGTGACTCGTCTGCCTACCCCCAGGTTTTGTTACCCAGAATCCCTTGCAAACATAAAAATTTGACCAAAAAAACACATTTTCCTCACATTTCTGTGGTGGAAAGTTCTGGAATCTGCGTGGATCAAAAAATTTCCACCCACCCAGCGTGCCCCCAGGTCTCCCGAAAAAAATGGTACCTCACTTGCGTGGGTAGGCATAGTGGCTGCGACATGAAACAGCGAAAAACGCAGCATGGTCGCACCTCAATTTCCCAGTGAAATTTAGCACGATTCGGACAAAAAGACTACCTTTTGTTTTTGCGCCGTAGCTCTGCCAGCACCTAGGGAAACCTAGCAAACCTATACATTTTTGAAAACTAGACACCCAGGGCAATTCAGGATGGGGTGACTCGTCTGCCTACCCCCAGGTTTTGTCACCCAGAATCCCTTGCAAACATAAAAATGTGTCCAAAAAAACACATTTTCCTCACATTTCTGTGGTGGAAAGTTCTGGAATCTGCGTGGATCAACAAATTTCCACTCACCCAGCGTTCCCCCAGGTCTCCCGAAAAAAATGGTACCTCACTTGCGTGGGTAGGCATAGTGGCTGCGACAGGAAACAGCGCAAAACGCAGCATGGTCGCACCTCAATTTCCCAGTGAAATTTAGCACGATTTGGACAAAAAGACTACCTTTTGTTTTTGCGCCGTAGCTCTGCCAGCACCTAGGGAAACCTAGCAAACCTATACATTTTTGAAAACTAGACACCCAGGGCAATTCAGGATGGGGTGACTCGTCTGCCTACCCCCAGGTTTTGTTACCCAGAATCCCTTGCAAACATAAAAATTTGACCAAAAAAACACATTTTCCTCACATTTCTGTGGTGGAAAGTTCTGGAATCTGCGTGGATCAACAAATTTCCACCCACCCAGCGTGCCCCCAGGTCTCCCGAAAAAAATGGTACCTCACTTGCGTGGGTAGGCATAGTGGCTGCGACATGAAACAGCGAAAAACGCAGCATGGTCGCACCTCAATTTCCCAGTGAAATTTAGCACGATTCGGACAAAAAGACTACCTTTTGTTTTTGCGCCGTAGCTCTGCCAGCACCTAGGGAAACCTAGCAAACCTATACATTTTTGAAAACTAGTCACCCAGGGCAATTTAGGATGGGGTGACTCGTCTGCCTACCCCCAGGTTTTGTTACCCAGAATCCCTTGCAAACATAAAAATGTAACCAAAAAAAAACATTTTCCTCACATTTCTGTGGTGGAAAGTTCTGGAATCTGCGTGGATCAAACAATTTCCACCCACCCAGCGTGCCCCCAGGTCTCCCGAAAAAAATGGTACCTCACTTGCGTGGGTAGGCATAGTGGCTGCGACATGAAACAGCGAAAAACGCAGCATGGTCGCACCTCAATTTCCCAGTGAAATTTAGCACGATTCGGACAAAAAGACTACCTTTTGTTTTTGCGCCGTAGCTCTGCCAGCACCTAAGGAAACCTAGCAAACCTATACATTTTTGAAAACTAGACACCCAGGGCAATTCAGGATGGGGTGACTCGTCTGCCTACCCCCAGGTTTTGTTACCCAGAATCCCTTGCAAACATAACAATTTGACCAAAAAAACACATTTTCCTCACATTTCTGTGGTGGAAAGTTCTGGAATCTGCGTGGATCAAAAAATTTCCAACCACCCAGGGTGCCCCCAGGTCTCCCGAAAAAAATGGTACCTCACTTGCGTGGGTAGGCATAGTGGCTGCGACATGAAACAGCGAAAAACGCAGCATGGTCGCACCTCAATTTCCCAGTGAAATTTAGCACGATTCGGACAAAAAGACTACCTTTTGTTTTTGCGCCGTAGCTCTGCCAGCACCTAGGGAAACCTAGCAAACCTATACATTTTTGAAAACTAGACACCCAGGGCAATTCAGGATGGGGTGACTCGTCTGCCTACCCCCAGGTTTTGTCACCCAGAATCCCTTGCAAACATATAAATGTGACCAAAAAAACACATTTTCCTCACATTTCTGTGGTGGAAAGTTCTGTAATCTGCGTGGATCAACAAATTTCCACTCACCCAGCGTGCCCCCAGGTCTCCCGAAAAAAATGGTACCTCACTTGCGTGGATAGACATAGTGGCTGCAACAGGAAACGGTTCAAATCGTACGGTGGTGAATTTACATTACCTCATTGCAAAACTACCTTGATTTTGGGGGGGGGATCTGAGTTTGTGGCCCGGGGCTCGTGGTATTCTTTGCAAAGTAGCAAACCCAAACAGTTCTGAAAACTAGACACCCGGGGGAGTCCAGGGAGGTATGGCATGCGTGGATCCCCCAATGTTTTCCTACCCAGAACTCTTTGCAAACCTTAAAAATAGGTAAAAATAGCACTTTTCCAAACATTTTGGCGTGGGATCGCCATGCCGGCAAAAAAGTCCTACCACCCTGCGTTCCCCTTGTTCTCCCGAGTAAAAGGATACCTCACTTGTGTGGGTGCCCCAAAGCAGAACACGCCAAAAATGAATTTTGAAAAAAGTAGTTTTTAGTCATATTTAAGTTTTACAAATTAAGCACCCCAGCCTGAGTCACATGCCTTTGGCCCACCCACACAAGTGAGGTATCATTTTACTCGGGAGAACAAGGGAAACGCTGGGTGGTAGGACATTTGTTCCGGCAGCTAGATCCCACCCAAAAAAGTATGGAAAAGTGGGTTTTGGACCAAAATGTCAGGTTTGCAGGGGTTTCTGGGTAGGAAAACATTGGGGGACCCACGCATGCCATACCTCCCTGGACTTCCCCGGGTGTCTAGTTTTCAGAACTGTTTGGGTTTGGTAGTTTCCAAAGATGCCCGCCAAGCCCCGGGCCAAAAGCTCAGGTGACCCCCTCAAAAAATAAGATTATTTGGCTAAAGGTAATATTTTGGTCGCCACAGTATGAATTGGGCCTTTTCCTAAAGCAGCCACTATGCCTACCCAGGCAAGTGAGGTACCATTTTTATCGGGAGACCTTGGGAAACGCTGGGTGGGTGGTAATTTGTGTGAGCCTAGTGATGCCACGCTTTCCCACACTAAAACGTGTGAAAAAACTGATTTTTCCAAGCACAAAATGAGGTTTGCAAGGGATTCTGGGTAAAGGAACGTTGGAGGATCCACGCAAGCCATACCTCCTTGGAAGCCCCCGGGTGTCTCCTTTTTAGAAATGTGTGGGTTTGGTAGGTTTCCCTAGATGGCTGTCTCGCACGGGGCCAAAAACCCAAGTAACCCCTCTAGCAAAAGCTGGTGAACTTAACATTTTCACCATTTTTCCTCAAAGACACACACATACAGGTTGGATTTGGCATGAGGGCGAGTGATGGTTCAGTACATAAAATTTTATTAACAAGATATTTCAAAAAAATGAAATGGTCTGTCCATAAATAAATGCATAAAAACCGAACCAGTGACTCGCAACTCGTGAGCTGTAAAGCCACGACAAGGCACCAACCATTTTACAGGCCATTCACGCACCTTTCATACCTGATACAAACCAGACCATTGACACCATCCGAATGGAAAAGCAACACATAACAACAATCACAATAAGGGGCAAGGTACACCCTACTGCAGAAAGAGAAAAAAAACAATTATTACTGCACACCCATCTAATCCGCAAGCACACACACATACTGGTTGGATTTGGCACGAGGGTGAGTGATGATTCAGTACATACAATTGGATACGCAAGTAATTTCATCAAAAATGAAATATACTGCGTATAATTGAAAGTATGATAAACTGAACCACTGACTCACAGCTCGTGAGCTGTAAAGCCACGTCAAGGCACCAACCTCTTTACAGGCCATTCATACACCTTTCGTACGCGTGACACATACAAAACATTCACACCGCCAGCCGCGGACCCATCACATTTCAACACTCACACCAGCAAACAGCGCCATTCAAGGGCCCATCACTTTCACTTGCCCACATTTCTGACACTGCAACTACACAAAATGATGGACTGTGTGGAGTGTCACTCAACTAGCAGTGTGTGTATTGACCAACAGAAAGTAACTACTCACACACCGCCTGCCGAGCGCCAGTCCACCCACACCACCATCCAAGCACCACTCCACACACGCCGCCAGCCAAGCTCCACTCCACATACACCGCCAGCCAAGCACCACTCCACTCACACCGCCAGCCAAGCACCTAACCATACACTCCGCCAGCCAAGCAAAAATCCACGCACCCTCCCAGCACAACTCCAATCCATGCACTATGCCAGCCAAGCACCAGACCACGCACACCACCAGCCAAGCGCCATCCACTCACACCACCAGCCAAGCACCTAACCATGCACTCCGCCAGCCAAGCAAAAATCCACTCACCCCCCCAGCACAACTCCAATCCATGCACTATGCCAGCCAAGCACCAGACCACGCACACCACCAGCCAAGCGCCATCCACTCACACCACCAGCCAAGCACCTAACCATGCACTCCGCCAGCCAAGCAAAAATCCACTCACCCCCCCAGCACAACTCCAATCCATGCACTATGCCAGCCAAGCACCAGACCACGCACACCACCAGCCAAGCGCCATCCACTCACACCACCAGCCAAGCACCTAACCATGCACTCCGCCAGCCAAGCAAAAATCCACTCACCCCCCCAGCACAACTCCAATCCATGCACTATGCCAGCCAAGCACCAGACCACGCACACCACCAGCCAAGCGCCAGTCCACGCACACCAACAATCCAAGCACAATCCTGCACACACCACCATCGAAATTAGAATTTTTTAAAGAAATACCACAAATCAAATGTAGAAACCTACAAATCTGCTAACACAAATTCAAAAACTAAATGCTTTGCACTAATGCAAACCTAAAAGCAAACTAAAAAATATTACAGAAAACAGACCAGACAGTACACTTACAAGCTCAATGAAACTCCCAAAACTTCTTCTGTGTGTGGTACGATTTAAAACAAGCTGGCACACACAATCCAGGATTTGAAGGACAGTCAGGACAGTGCATACGAGACTCCCTCCGCACTTCTCTTCGCCAACAGACTCTACATCTTTTAGTGGGATTGTCTTTTGCAGTTGTGGGAGGAATGTATTCTGGAAAGTGGCGATCTTTCAGTCTAGCCACTTCCTCCACCACTCCAAATCTTGGCACACTTGCCTGTTCCACTAGTACAAGGCTGCCTATTATAGTCTCCTGAAACTTAACAAAAGGCATCTTTGACTCAGGACAAGATTTCTGGAAAACAACAAAAGCATTAAAGGATGCCAAGTGGAAAAGATGGATAGCCAACTTCTTGTACCAAACGTAAGCCTTTCGAAGAGCAGCATAAGGTTCCAACCTCTGATCTACTCTGTCAACACCACCCATGTGCCTATTATAGTCTAAAATGCACACAGGTTTACGCACTTCAGCAGTCTCACCCCGAACTGGCAGAGCTTCAGTGCTTTCGTCATGGATAGTAGTCAGCATGTAAACATCTCTCCTGTCTGAAAACTTCACAGCTAGAAGCTTCCCACATCGCAATGCAGTAGACTGTCCCCGCACAAGCCTTTTGCAAACAAGTTCTATTGGGAAACCTTTCCGGTTACTGCGCATCGTGCCACATGCAACAGTGCCCACTTTGGCCAACTCCTTGAACAAACGCACACTAGTGTAGAAGTTATCTACATATAAATGGTGGCCTTTGTTAAATAATCGTCTACCTAGTTCCCACACAATTTTCTCAGTCACTCCAAAAGTGGACGGACAAGCAGAAGTGTTAATGCTGGAATCCTTACCGGTGTACACCCTGAAATTATAAACATATCCAGTCTCACTGTCACACAGCATATACAGTTTGATGCCATAGCGTGCCCTCTTACTAGGAATGTATTGCCTAAAAACCAAGCGGCCCTTGAACAATACCAAAGACTCGTCCACAGCTATTTCTCTTCCAGGTGCAAACATCTCAGGAAAACGATCAACAAAGTGATCAAGGACAGGCCGAATCTTAAAAAGACGGTCACAATCAGGGTGATCGCGTGGCAACGCTAAATCATTATCAACAAAATGCATCATGCGAAGAAGAAGCATATATCGATCACGAGTCATAACTGCTGGAAATATAGATGTTGCCATCAAGGGACTAGTGGACCAATAAGAAGACATTGATGGCTTCCTTAGCAAGCCCATCAAAAAAGTTAATCCCAAAAACTTCTTCATCTCTTCAACATATGTGGGAGACCAATGGGTAGCTCTGGAATGGGGCTTAAGGCTGGCACTGTGGTCCCTCAAATACTGCTCTGCATACAAATTAGTTTGCTCCACAATCTCCTGCAAAAACTCATCGTCAAAAAACAACTGAAAAAATTGAATTGGCAAAAAATTGTCAGTATTCACTCTACACCCTGGAACACCAGTGAAGTCTGGCAATTCCGGCTGCACCATGCCAGGGGCAACCCAGACGTCATCACTAACATGAGGAGAAGAAGCCACCCTAGCCTGCAGGCCAGATGCCTCTTGCTGCACTACATCAACGGGAACACTAGCATCCCCAGATGCCTCTTGCATCACTACACCAACAGGAATACTAGCATCCCCAGATACATTTTGCATCTCTTCACCAACAGGAGAACTCACATCCCCAGCTGCCTCTTGCATCTCAACATCAACAGAAGAACTCGCATCCCCAGATGGCACTTGCTGCTCAACAACAACAGAAAGACTAGCAGCACCAGATGCCTCATGCTGCTCTACAACAGGAAGACTAGCAGCACCAGATAACCTTTGGCGCACCACAGCAATGTGAAACCTTTTGGGCGCAGCCTTTACCACACTTGCCTGTTCCCGACGAGAAAAAAAGGGAAACCTTGAGGACCTAGGCTGCCGCTCACATGGCTCTTGCCTCTCTACCGGCACATCAATGTCCCTCTCTACCACAGGCACTTCATCAGCACTAGAAGAAGAATCATCATCCGATGATACCATGCGAAGAGAAAACTCACTGCCTGAATCTTCTGCACCTACCTCATGCTCCGAATCGGAGTCAGTGTCTGGACCATGGTCAGAGGAAGACTCAAAAAGCAAACTAACAACCTGCTTAGCAGTAATCCTGCGAGCAGCCATTATCCTTACAAATCAAGAAGACTACACACACAAGTGAACAACAACCTACACTGTGCAAAGGAAGAAGTAAACAAGGTAGAGTCTTCACACAAAAATCAATACACTCAAAAACAATTCAAATCTAACCAAATATAAGAAGACTCACCAGCACCTACTCTGCTGAAACACAGCAAAAAGAAAGGAAATCCCACTGGAAAGAAAAAAAAAGTATAGATTAGACAAAGTACACATCAAGCAGCAATACAAAAAAAAAAGTTAACAATCAAGAAACACAAAGCCACACAAACAGCAATAACTTCACTTTTCATAACAACACATTTATCTAGGAAAAATAGTACAAAAAACATTTACTTACCAAGCACATGCAACTACACAAGCTGCAAAACCAGCATTAACCGAACCACAACCTACACCAATACAAACAGCAAAAGCCTGGATCAAAAACAAAGAAGAAAAAAAAAATTTAATACTACATTTCACAAACAACATAACAAATGAATAAACAATACACAAATTTACCCCCAAAATCACATCCACACAGATGGGCCATCAAAAAGGGCAAAACGGACAAAAGTATGGGTTGATTTGCCCACCGGGGGGGAGGCCAGAAAATCTAAATTTAAAATCCGACCCACCTGAAAGCGACCCTTGCCCAATGGGTCACTTCCTACAATCTAAAATAAAATCCCTGGTGCTAGTGGGGGCATTTCCACCACACCATCGCAATGCTGTGCGCGACCGTGAGCCAGAAATGCCCTGCAAAGAGACATCAGAAGAGAGGAAAATCACTTACCTCTCCCCTGATGCCTCTTTGCAACCCCCCCCAAAAATCTCAAAACCAACCTAACACCTCCAGGCGCAGGAAGCAAATGGCTTCCCGACCGCCTGGGAATCCCTGAAGATGTTGGCGCGTGCTGTGCGCGCTGACGTCATCAGGGATTCTCATGGGGAGGGGGACAACAGAATTACTGTGGTTAACTGCGATGCTGGACAGAGGCACTTGCATCCTTGATTTTCACAAGCGCAATCCTAAAACAGTTCCTATGACCAGGAGCTTCTTTCTCCCCATCTGCTGCTCTCAACAGTCTCTGACCATTTATACACATAAGAGGCATGTGAACTCACACAGAAGATCCCCGTTTGGCAACGCCCACCAACTAGCGGAGTGCACCATCTTTCCTAAATTTACCCACTATGATGGACAGCTCACTCAAGGGACCTGTGCACACATTGGTGCGATGGCATAGTAACACACACGGACACTGGAGACAAAGCAAGCGCTCGAGTTGCAGCACAAATTCAGGAAAACATTCATCAGCCCAAAAACATTTGTGACCTTCCCACTATGATGCACAGCTCACACAAGGGACCCCTGCGCACATCTGTGCAATTGCATAGTAACGCACACATGGACACTGGAGACAAAGATGGGGCTCGAGTTGCAGCACAAACTCAGGAAAGCAATCATCAGCCCAAAAACATTTGTGAACTTCCCACTATGATGGACAGCTCACTCAAGGGACCCCTGCGCACATCGGTGCAATGGCATAATAACACACACAAAGGTCACTAGAGACAAAGCAGGTGATCGAGTTGCAGCACCAATTCAGTAAAACATTCATCAGCCCAAAAACATTTGTGACCTTTCCACTATGATGGACAGCTCACTCAAGGGACCCCTGCGCACATCTGTGCGATTGCATAGTAACGCACACATGGACACTGGAGACAAAGATGGCGCTCGAGTTGCAGCACAAACTCAGGAAAGCAATCATCAGCCCAAAATCATTTGTGACCTTCCCACTATGATGGACAGCTCACACAAGGGACCCCTGCGCACATCTGTGCAATTGCATAGTAACGCACACATGGACACTGGAGACAAAGATGGCGCTCGAGTTGCGGCACAAACTCAGGAAAACAATCATCAACACAAAAACATTTGTGAGCTTCCCACTATGATGGACAGCTCACTCAAGGGACCCCTGCGCACATCGGTGCAATGGCGTAATAACACACACAAAGGTCACTGGAGACAAAGCAGGTGATCGAGTTACAGCACAAATTCAGGAAATCATTCATCAGCCCAAAAACATTTGTGACCTTTCCACTATGAAGGACAGCTCACACAAGGGACCCCTGCGCACATTTGTGCAGTTGCATAGTAACGCACACATGGTCAATGGAGACAAAGATGGCGCTCGAGTTGCAGCACAAATTCAGGAAACAATCAACAGCCCAAAAACATTTGTGAGCTTCCCACTATGATGGACAGCTCACTCAAGGGACCCCTTCGCACATGGCATAGTAACACACACATGGTCACTGGAGACAAAGCATGTGTTTGAAAAGCAGCACACAAAAAAAAACATTCATCAGCCCAAAAACACTAGTGAGCTTTGCCTAGGCAGCACAGGTGTGTTTTTCAGCCACTTCAGGTACACAAAAAATAAAAGAGATGAAGGACAGAGGCACTTGCATCCTTCAATAAAATCAGCACTACATTCACATTTTAGAAATGACCCCATCTGTTTTTTTTTTCCAACAAATCAACATTTTGTCATACCAGAGGCATGAAAACAAGTACAAAGTAATGTTACCCCACAAAGGGGAGCGACCCTTCCCCAAGGGGCCGCTCCCCGAACAACGAAATTGTCCACAAATGAAAAAAAAAAAAAAACCCTACCATTCCAGCTGCACGATCGCACGATCGTGCAGCAGAATGCTCCAAACTTGCAACGAGTGAAAGGAAAAGCCTTTCCTTTCACTCGATCTCCTTTTGAAAACTTTCCCCCCTGCCCCAGCCGCAAAACTGACCTCTGAACCATCCGACGCGCAGGAAGCAAATGGCTTCACTGCGCGTCAGTAAACAACAGGAACCCCCAGTGACGTCAGCGCGCCTCGCGCGCTGACGTCATTGATGACGCGGGCGGGGAGGGCGGGGGGAGGCAGGGGAAGGTCTTCCCCTGCCATCCCCGCAGAAACAAACGAAATCGGGCTGACTCGGGGAGAGCGCTGGCGCTTCCCCCGAGGGTGGGGCTCATGACGAGCTGGGCTCGTCATGAGCGTGCGAGCGCCCTACTCCATGACGAGCCCAGGTCGTCATCAGCCCCGAAGGGGTTAATGAGACATTTTATTCAGACACACCACCATTTTGGTCAATGGATTGTAGCAGGGTTTCTGTTCTCCCACAGAACTGTGCACAGAGGATTGGAACCTCAGCGAATTAGGGTGACCCAAAACTCACCTTAGTACCCAACAAACCCCTTACCGAGCTAGCTACAGTGTCTCATTGGTCATAATAAACTCCCAATGTTTAGACAAACCAGAACATGAGCTTACAATACCTCAGGTTACGTGGAACACATGAGTACTCTTTAGTTATACAATCATTTCAAACCAGAACTTGGAGTAAATGAGGACACGTGCACATTTGAAATATTTATTTACTAATGCCGTCTTCTCAGGCGCAGTATCTTAGATAATACAAGAAGACATATTATCAGAAGCAAAGTTATCAGCATAGTTACTAGTCCATAGAAAGCAAATGGTGACAGCATGCTAACATGCTGTAATGAATAAGAGTTAACGACACTTATTTCTCACCCTCCCTAACACACATATTATATTAATAGCTAAGAAGGTCTCTTTGGGTTGAATTAGGGCGGGCCCATACCTCAGGATCCTAGAATGAAGAGATCACATCAGCATACACCAGCTCTCTCTGCATACGAACAGCATCAAGTGTGTTTTGTGTGCTTCAAGCAAAGCCATATAAAACCCGCCTAAAACCCAAAGTTGGCAGAAGCTGCACTTATGTTATGTCTATGAAGGCGCGAAGATCAGACCTCATAACAATTCTGTATCTTGTTATTCCTGAGGCTTCAGCACTCTCTGTACAGACATAGTTTATTAAGCAAAGCTGATATCAGAGTAATAACATATTATTCTCATGTAAACCACAACGAACTACTAGGTTGAAAGCTAAATCAACAATTAAGTGTCGTGTGCAGAAGCAGTAAAAGGAAAAGTGGCGTTTAAACATGTAATGAGCCTATGCTAACTTAATGCATAATAAAGATATACAGTAGCTATATGACACCCCCCCATGATCCGAGGACGGATAAGCTAAGATAAGATAAGGGCAACTTCATGAAAGCAGAGTTCAAGAACTATGAACAACCTTATAATGATAAAAACTACAGTAATCAAAGCAAAATATAAAAAATATCAATTTCAGAATTCAACAGCACTCAAGCCAATAGGACTGGGAGGTGAAAAAATGCAAAAAAAGTGAGGCATCATCATAAACCAACAAGGTTCATCAAGGTAAGACCGAATATGCAAAATATGCAGCAACAGCCTCCAACAGGAAATCACCGCCTTCATCCGAAAACAGTTCAGCCATCCAATTCAAAAGAGGAAAAGAACAAACGTGTTCTCCCAGTACAGGAGCCTCTATTACCATCAGAGGACAACTCGGTGGGTTTTCAAGAAAGCTCAGTGCCAAGAAATCTTGCGCTGCTGTAAGAATGTTCCAAGGACCCATTAGTCCTTGCATCGCTGCTAAGGCCATAATCCTGTCGCCAGTACAAACCAACTCGTGAGTAACGATGGGACTCATCAGCTGATTAAAGTCGACTTCAGGAGAAACCGGTCCGCAGAGACACAAATCAATGGCCCAGTCAAAATCACAGCTTAGGCAATGAAACACAGGCTGGGCACAGGTGAAGTAGGAAAATCGAAACGATAATCCATAAGCCGTGCTTAAAATCGCAAGCGGCAGCGTGCCATAATATTCAAGCATCCGGTCGCGAAACAACGCCAGGAGGGGCTGGGCGGCTCCTTCCACATGTGGGGCATCCATATTTAAGGAAGCAAACAACCACTAAAACGGCTGCCGCTAGTGCCAGTATAACCGGGAATCCACCAAACAAACTCGAAAAAATGGAATGGAAGAAAGCAGGGATGACTCCAAAGATTTTTTCAAATGAAGTTACAAGACCACTGCTAACAGATTTAAAAAATTGCGCCAGCCCAGTTGTGGAGGACGCGTTAAAGATAGAATGTATCATCTCGCTGAAATGCAACGGTAAATCAGTATTTAAAAGGGCCTGAACCTCAGTCCGGGTATTAGCTATGTGAAGAACGAAAGTCTCCCTAGCCGAACTCAAGGCCACTTCTTTCTGGGACAATAAAGCCCTTATTCTGTTCATGCCTCTGAATTCTGCTTTCAAGGTTGGGATGCGTGGCCAAATGGAAACCTCCCTATTTTCATGTGTGGGTGGGTACAGGACATTTCTGCAGCAAACGACACGCTCAGTTACAGTTACCACATAAGCTACACCTTTAATTAACCCGCAACAATCTTCATTATTTAAAAGTAAATAACTTCCGTTCCCCAGTAAGGTAAAAGTCGGGGTGATTGCCGGTACAGGAGTCCCTTTCAAAACACAGGCTAAGTTAGGTCGGTCCTGGTTGCAAGAGCCGTGTAATTGTATGTGCCTACACATTAACGAGTGATCTGGAGTTTCTGTACATTCATCCCCATTCAGATAAACTTCCTGGCCGTCTTTCAAACATCTATAAGTGAAAGGAAGGGACCATACTTCATGGAGAAATGCACTACCTAAAGGCTCATACCGACCTATGGCAACATATTTCATACAATTTGTAAATTTATACAAAGCAAAAGGTAAAGTTATCAAACCGTGGATAAGCCACATTGCAGCGGAGGCTTCTGCCACAGAAAAAGGTAAGGACTCTAATCTTTCAATATGTAACATAGAAAAAGAAGCATCTCGCATAGAAAGCAAGCGCTGCTTGTCAGTTAAATTAAAGGGTGCAAAGAGAGAAGAAACATTCATGTAGGTCCATGGCACCTTGCCAGATTTAAGCGTTTGAAGGGTCCATGCAAATTGCATGATAGAACGTAATTGATTCTGACCATGGTACAACACAGAAACTTCATCATGCACAATATCTACTACAGAAGACACAATGTTATCTAAAGTGTAAATGCGGGAAGAAAGCGTGTTAATACTATTGTCAACTACAGCAAGCACTTTCTCTAGATTTGCTTGATCTATAGCTCTAAGTCGTGTCGCTGCCTCAATCTGTGAGGTCTTCCAGATTTCATTGTAAATAGCATATATCCATCTTTTTGATCTACCACTAGCCGGGCCTTTTATGAAATCATTTAAATCAACATCATCATTCAGCTTCGCAAGATGTAATTTAACTGCAGACAATTTAGAATGTTTCAACCAACTCTGACACAATTTACCCACAGAGTAAGTTGTGACAGAATGTTCAGTTTCAAAACGTGGATCAGGTCTGACCTGTGTAAAGCCATCAGACAAACCCAGAAAACGGTGCTGGCATGAATCAGCACTTCTGTGCCACACCAGCCAACCTTTAGGGTCTATACTGGAAATGTTAAAGGATGAATTCAGCAATAGGGTCTGTAAGTCCCTAATCGAAAACTGAGTATAATTACTCCAGCCAGAATATTCTTCTAACTCCGGGATAATAGGAAAATTTAGTTTTTTAGAAGTAGCCAATCCAAAGCACGTTGTCTGTGAAATAGTGGAATTCAAAAACAACATTTGATTCGGGATGAGACATGCACGGTGCAAAGCCTCAGTGCTTTGTACCTGCCAGATTTTCGAACCCCAAACAGATTTTAGGTCAATAGTTTCCTTCCATAATTCATAGCCGCCAACAGCCAGTTGATCAAGAAAGGACTTCGAGTACAATAATTTAGTATCGGTAAGTCTAACCTTGGACATAGGCTTCTGTGTCATTTTGAAATAAAAGGACTCGGGATTAGACTGATTGAAGTCAGTAAAATAAGTGTACTTTTTCAAAAAAGTACTAGAACTGCCTTGTATAGGAGCTGGGCAATGTTCCCATTGCGTATAATTTACAGTATTCCTTCTGGATGTTGTTTTATGCAAGAAGTGATTGCCAAAATGTTGAAAGCAAAACAAATCACCATAATTAGCAGATTCTAAGTATAAATCCTCAGCATCAAAGGCAGCATAGTATTTCAAATCAGAAAACAAAGACTCTACGGTCTGAACATCCCAATCATCAGAACATATGTTTTGTTTCACCACATCCCCCATATTAACTCTAAGTACATTAGGGACATTAACAACCTCAGTAGGCCCATGAATTTGAAATCTAACGGCATCCCACACTATCCCATCAACGATAGGCCAAGCAGTGATGTTAACAAAAGTCAAGTCTCTTCTCAGTCGGTGTGCAGAATGCGATGAGGACAGGGGGGTCAAAGTTCCATTGAGATGTTGAATGCATGTTCTTTCCTCGACATAGTGTCCATTTACCAAGCGGAAGAAATAAAACACAAACCCAATTGACATAAAAAGGTAAATCGAAAAAAGCACCAGCCAAATGTATGTCCAAGGGGGAATTAAAAAATGTTTTTTAAATAAGCTGGCATAAACTGCAAAACGTGAGGGTTTCTTTGAGCCATTGGAAACAGTGTCAAATGAAAATCTGGATTCTGTGGCCAAACGTGCTTGCAGGTCAGGCATGGACAAGTCAGTGGGGTAAGTATAGTCTAATTCATCATGGTCTGTACCGGGCAAAGTACTTAATAAAGGACTGGAAATTGCAGGTAATTCGATGGCCACTTCAGTTTCATGATTAGAAGCAGTGGGCAAAACTGAATTTCTCACAATGGAAGGACAGGAAACAGCCGGTGTCATGCTAAGAAGAATCGGCCACTCTGTGTATCTTGACATTGTCAATTGAGATAAACCTGTTTTCCTTACGACCTGGAAGTGGTGGTAAAATAACTGTTCTTGTGCCCTTCACTCCAAGCACTGGAACCGGAGCTCGATAGGAAGGACCAAATTCTTTCTTGTTATCGATCTTCTCGCGAACCAGTTCACCAACTTGGGGTAGCCAGCCGACTACCGGGATCTGCAACGCAACATCCGATGTGGAGGGCAAATGTTCCTTTGCAAGACTGTCTCTGGTCTTTTGTAGATCCTGTAAAACATTACAATGTTCATCTACGTCAAAGGTTGTGGCGCGAGCCACGCAGTCTAGACCGTCAAGGTCAGGGACGAACATCTTGATGCCAAAGAGCATTTCGTATGGGGTCTGCCCACCCAGAGACCTTCTAGGGAGATTATTAAGTGCACGCTGCACACCATAGAGGTGGGCTAGCCAGTTTCTGCCAGTGCCTATAACTCGAGCTGTCAAAGATTGCTTTAAATCACGGTTCATTCGCTCCACTACACTGTTACCCTCAGGTCTGTAGGGAGACGAAAACTTGACTTGGACCCCCATCAAAGTCATGGCATCCTTATACGCCTTAGAGGCGAAAGCCGGACCCTGATCCGAATGGAAGGTACCACAGGCAAAAATCCCTACAAAGACACGCAAATCTCTAATGACAGTCCGTGAATCAGCGCTGCGATGGGGCCATACCCACGCAAAGCGTGTGCATGAATCAACTGCTACTAAGATGTACTTATACGCAGTATCAGAGAAAAAAGGACCGCAGTGATCTAAATAAACACAACCTAGGGGTTTATTAGAAATGTACAACTGTGTCTGTGGCGGACGCGCAGCAGTCGAAGGTTTAATCTGCTGGCAAATGTCACAAAGAAGGACATAATCACGCGTCTGTTTGTACAGTCCCCGCCACCAGAAACGTTGTTGTAATTGAGTTACAGTGGCTGAGACGCCCGCATGCGCAGACGCCACACCTTCATGAGCTGCTGTAATCAAGTCTGCCCTGCGATCCGAGTTGGGAATCAAACGTTCACCAACTTCAGGAATTTTCACAAAAGGAAACTTTTCGGGACTTAAGTGGTATGTGTACTTCGAAGGGAACCCCGAAGGATGTTTACCTCCCTTCTCAGTGGCAGCAATTGCCGCCAAGATATCACTATCAATCTTACTTTTGGACCGTGTAACTGCTGCAACTAAGTATGTAGACACCGCTAATTTCGCTGCTTCATCAGCAAGCGAGTTACCGACAGCGTGAACTCCTAGACGCTGGTGGCCGAGAGTATGAATTACAAAAACAAGCGGCAATCGAGCTTTAAGCTCTGCCACTCGAACCCAGATCATCTTGTGTTTTATTGTGCTACCCTTGGAATCACGAAAATCATTCTGAATCCAAAAGAACAAATTTTCATTGTAAGACTGGACACAGTAGAAAGAATCACTCACAATCAGAGTAGTAACACTAGGATCTGCGAACTCCAACGCTAGTAAGAGAGCACGAAGCTCTGCTAATTGTGCGGTACAATCACCCAGTGGCAACGTGTGCACTTCCCTGGAGATGAACTCATCGTTCAACATAGCACCGACCACAATGGCGCATGCGGAAACGTAGGCATGTTTAGAGCCATGCGCAACCTGCGCCGAACCATCAGTGTAAATGATACAATGGAAGTCCTCCAAAGGTCGCATAGCTAGAGGAGCAGGATGAACAAACTCATACTGCAAGTACTCTTGCGACCGCAACGAGGCGTCAAAAATAAACGTGACATCTGTAGACGTCAAGGACGCAGCCCACTGAATCCACCGAGGGTGCAAAGCTTTTGAATTTGGTACACTGGCTTTCGTGACTGCCTCCAAATGAGGACAGGGTGTAACAACCAACATGCGTTTCCCCTGTGACAGAGCTCGTTCTTTAAGAATAGCCATCTGCACAGCTGTTAAAACCTTTTCCACAGTGGGAAATCGCATCTCTGCCGAAGTGTACAAGTGTGACTTGTAAGCAATAGGTACTGTGTCTCCTTCATTAAAAGTCAAGTACGTGAAACCCACCGTCCCAGGAATAATTCTTATCACCAGGTTGGTGTGGTTATCACGAGTCAATAAAAATTTAGAAGCGAGCAGATCAGCCTGCAAAGATTGCAAGACGGCTGAGTGCTCAGGCAGCCAGCATGATTTAGAAAAAGTAGGTTGTATCAAAGCATACAATGGCTTGATACGCTGGGCATATTCCGGAATGTATGTCCTCCCGAAATTCAAAAAACCCAGTAATGACTGTAATTTTTTCAGAGTTGTTGGAGCGCGCAACTGGGCGCATTTCTCCAAGAAGTGAGGAGCCAAACCTCTACCTTCATTGTTGAGCTCATAGCCCAGGAACAACACTGTGTACTCAGCAATGTGCGATTTTGCAAAGTTAAACTTGTAACCCATATCTGCAAAGGTACAAATAATCGTATTTACATGACACAGATGCTCCCAAATTTCGTCGTCCGTGAGATATATGTCATCCACGTACGAGCAAGCATCTGGGTCGATTCTCTCCAAAAGAGAGACAATACGTGCGGTAAAAATACCAGGACTATTCTTATAGCCCATTGGGAGACGCCGGAATTGTTTTTGGACCCCAGCGCACGTAAAACTGGTCCATTGGGAGCTTAAGCCATCCAATCTATGGGCATAGAAACCGTTGGAAATGTCAAGCGTAGTTTTAAAACGCTTACGCACTAGACTATCCACTAGGGCAGAGCCGTGAGTATTCTGTACTGCACAGTTATGGCAATGCGAGTTTAAATGCCGGTAATCCAATACCAAACGATATGATCCGTCAGGCTTGGTCACAGTAAAAAGAGGATTATTCATCGGTGACACACACGTTTCAATAACTCCTTGATATTCCAATTGTTCAAGGATTTCCCCGACGGAAGCCTTTGCTTCACGCCGAATGGGATATTGAGGTTGAGGCTGCGGCTGAGACCGTAACGGGATTTCGTGGCTCGGGGACAATTTATCCCAACCACATTGATTACGGTACAGAGCCGGTGTGAGGGCCCGAGCCCACTCTTCTGCAAACTGCTGCGCATGCTCTTTCGAGACAGTGTTCGCGAAACTGGGGAGGATCACCTCCTCCCCTCGCGGCGCCGCGAGCACAAAAGGTGGGGGCCAGTCAGCCTCCGAAAGCAAAATGTCATACGTAGAAGAAAGATTTTCCCAAAATACCCCTTTAACGGTACGTTGTATGTTACCTTCAATTAACAGGACAATTTCATAAAGTCTTTCAGGGGG
This sequence comes from Lissotriton helveticus, assembly GCF_964261635.1. Lineage (NCBI taxonomy): Eukaryota > Metazoa > Chordata > Amphibia > Caudata > Salamandridae > Lissotriton > Lissotriton helveticus. The sequence continues at coordinate 649,813,247 of NC_136070.1, forward strand.
AGCAAGTCTCGTATTGGCTGTTTCTATTACAACGTAGACATCAGTCGCTGTCACCCTCAGTAGTGGACGCAGCGCCTCTCTCACTATTGTAATCTCCGCCGCGCTGTCCAGCAAGGTCAGAGCCCACGTCAGATTCCGAAGCCGCGTTCTCACTATCTGTGGCATATCGATGCGCTGTTAAGGCTGCGACTTTCTTTTTGGCAAACTGCGGTCTCTTTGGAGTAGAATCCGCCTGCTTCCCTGCACCTTCTGTCAGGCGGGGCTGGCCACGTCCCTGTTGGCCACCACGTCCCCGTCCGCCTCCTCCTCCACCGGTCTTCGGGGCCGATGAGTCCTGAAAGGAACGAGGAGAGCGTTGATCAGAAACCTGAAAACGATCAGGTGATTTAATCATCGCGCGGTCGCGCAAATCATAAACTTTCTCAGCCGGCGCAGGAACTTGTGGCGCAGGATAAGAATCCTGAGTCTGCTGTTGTTGCTTCCCCTGTTTCTGTTTCTGAGGCCAATTCTGTTTTTTGGACTTGGGTTGTACATCTGCCGCAGCAGATTGCACTTGTGTTTGTTTCTTCTCCTTAACAGCGAAGTACTTCAAACCCTTACTTGTGCGACCGATTGTTTTATAAGCGGCCACCACAATCTTCGCCAACTGTCGGGGTCTGTCGGCCTCTGGTATAACTGCCAAAGCGTTAGACACCTGAAAGTTCACTGCGTCTCCTTTAACATTGGAGAGAATGAGATTGCTTACAATCTCAAAAGAACCACACAGGCGCATACCCAATTCAACTGCCGCCTCCGGTCCGTGATCATCCTGAACACGTTTTATGATCGTAGGCAGCTGTGTCATTGTAGGGGTGCCGAAGCACCTTGTATAAACTGCCGCAAAAGTTTTTCCCCAGCTCTCACAGTCGACGAGTTCAGGAGCTAAATCCTTAGGTAAAGTAATCGTTAACATTCTATGTTTATCTGCAGGAGTAGAATTCGGAAACACAGCTTCCAGTTGTTCAAATTTCTCGGCAAGCCAAAAAGGAAAATCATCTTTATCATCGGGGCGTTTACCAAAAACTGAATTGACCATAACTGGATTAAGCCTCAAACCGCCATGTTCCGTTTGAACGGCCGCAGCCCCCGGGGGACCTCCCGGGAGATGACGACCTATGTATTGCACTAATGCTCGAATCACAGCAATCGAGACAACGTGTAGTCTACGAATATCCACCAGTGGACAAGCGCCGTGATTCGGGTGCGGGGTGAATCCACCCAAAGCAGGCCAATTTGTACCTGGAATGGAAAGTGGACCTAACCTCGCAGCTGACAAAGAGTGGGGTAGGGCGCCATCAAACCAAACGCGATGCTGCCAATGATCAATAGGTATTTCCAGTGCCCTGTACGGTGTGTACTCAGCCGGTACAGGGGATGGAGTGTAGTGGAGGAAAACTTGAGAATTCGCGTCCACCTCCGGAAATGTGACCCACGAGTAAAACAGCTCGAATGGGTACGCCGGATCTGCACACACCACCAAAATCACAGCCATGCCTTCCAAAGGGACTTGGTAAGTTTGTAAATGGTTGCGCACCGCAATGCGACTATGTTGAGCAATGGCCACCGCCATGATATCACCGGAAACACGAATAAACAAAGAACACTTTGTAGCACAACTGGGTAGTAATTCAAAGAAACCGTTTTAGATAGATTCAAGCTTGAAAAGACCTATTTCAAAAAATAGGTAGGTTTCACCGACACCACCGTTTTCCGGAAACGACAGTGAAGGGGTTAAGGTTTGAATGATATACTACTCGAGTGTCATGATATAAGACCACCAACGTATGGGCGCCATGTAGCAGGGTTTCTGTTCTCCCACAGAACTGTGCACAGAGGATTGGAACCTCAGCGAATTAGGGTGCCCCAAAACTCACCTTAGTACCCAACAAACCCCTTACCGAGCTAGCTACAGTGTCTCATTGGGCATAATAAACTCCCAATGTTTAGACAAACCAGAACATGAGCTTACAATACCTCAGGTTACGTGGAACACATGAGCACTCTTTAGTTATACAATCATTTCAAACCAGAACTTGGAGTAAATGAGGACACGTGCACATTTGAAATATTTATTTACTAATGCCGTCTTCTCAGGCGCAGTATCTTAGATAATACAAGAAGACATATTATCAGAAGCAAAGTTATCAGCATAGTTACTAGTCCATAGAAAGCAAATGGTGACAGCATGCTAACATGCTGTAATGAATAAGAGTTAACGACACTTATTTCTCACCCTCCCTAACACACATATTATGTTAATAGCTAAGAAGGTCTCTTTGGGTTGAATTAGGGCGGGCCCATACCTCAGGATCCTAGAATGAAGAGATCACATCAGCATACACCAGCTCTCTCTGCATGCGAACAGCATCAAGTGTGTTTTGTGTGCTTCAAGCAAAGCCATATAAAACCCGCCTAAAACCCAAAGTTGGCAGAAGCTGCACTTATGTTATGTCTATGAAGGCGCGAAGATCAGACCTCATAACAATTCTGTATCTTGTTATTCCTGAGGCTTCAGCACTCTCTGTACAGACATAGTTTATTAAGCAAAGCTGATATCAGATTAATAAAATATTATTCTCATGTAAACCACAACGAACTACTAGGTTGAAAGCTAAATCAACAATTAAGTGTCGTGTGCAGAAGCAGTAAAAGGAAAAAATGGCGTTTAAACATGTAATGAGCCTATGCTAACTTAACGCATAATAAAGATATACAGTAGCTATATGACAGGATCTGCTAGTAAAAATACAAGACCAGCTTAGTTCTCCATTCATCTAATTATTATTAAAAGCAAAGTGTAGCATGTCTAACAGTTAATTCGCTTAATTTATTTCTTTATTGAAAATAAATTTAAAAGAGTAAAAGTTTTATCTCAAACAGTTATATTCATTTTTTTTAAAGAATTCAGAAATAGATTTTATTATTTAGGTTTCAGGACATAAGTATTAGCAAAAGACAAATAGTTTCCAACGTTCATTCTCTCTTAGCTCCCTAATTAACATCCTCATCTAAAACTAATTTCTCATTCAAAGAAAATAGAAAATGTATTCAAAGTTTTACATCTCAGGAAAAATCAGCATTCAGGAGGAAATCGAAAAGAGAGTTTTTTCTTAAGAAAAGTCACATCTTTTTATACCCTATTTCACTAACTATCTATCTACAAAAGTAACTATCAGTACAAACTCAAGTTCTGATTGGACAATTTGAGGGTGGATGAGCATCACCTCATCATTGTAATATTCAATTTCTGTAGCATCAGCTGAAATTAAAGAGTTCATTGTTTAAAGAATGTCCAGCCTAGTCACATCCTCAACTTGCTATATGAGGTTCCTTTCCCACGTTTTGAAATTCAGATGTTCACGTTTTGTTGGCAGTCATCTGGACTTTCAGGGCAAGCCGTCCTTGAACTGCTCTCGCTCAGGCACAGACAGCTTACATTCAATCTCGGTCTAACCGCGCGTGTGCAGTATCTTTCACTGTCACAGTAATCGAAAACCTCCATTTTTAAGTAGGCATCACTAGCCAGAATGGGAACTATAATAGAAAAAAACACAAATAAATGTTAATTATTGAAATATAGCCCTTCTGTTTACCTCCCCCCATACTAAGGTTTTCCCTGTTAGTTGTTACCTAGCAAATAAGCAAAACAATAACCATGGTATACTCACCTGTCTCCATGTTCTTGCCACGAAATACATAAACAGAAAGCACATTTATACCGCTTTTGATTAATTTAAAGCTTTGCATTAATAAACACCATGACAACATTACTAAATTAGTAAGTTATAGTTTTCCATGCCAGCAGGTTAACATTCCCACGTGTATTTGTGTGTGCATGCTCTCTTCAACCATATCTAAAAATGCTTTTTCTTCATTTCTCATTTTACAAGTTTAATTATTTTTGAATGCATATTCATGACTCAATTCATCAATTTCTAGGAAAAATTCTCCCATTACTTTAGCAGGCTTTACTTTGTTCATTGCATTAATGACTTTCAATTTTGCAAATATATAATCAGAATTTGAATAGTAATTCTCTAATTTCCCTGTTTGATAAAACAAACTTGCAATTACACTACATGTGACACCATATGTAAGTAGAAGGTGATGATAGGTCACCCCTTCTGAGACTGATGCTGGCAACTTCACACACACATAACAATCACTGGCATCCATGGTCCTAACATACTCAGATAACTGTCTTGAAAATGTGTTTCTGGTGTAATCACTTATGGATCTATCTTGGTGAATTTCTGGCTTATATACAGGCGGTTTATCAGATTATGATTCAACATTCTGTCCATTCAAAATTACATTTGGTTTAAGCTTTACTAGATTGTCATGGAAAGGAATGATAATAGCTAAAATTATCCATATCAAAATTATTAATCCAGTACATATTAAACATATTCTACACCATTTTCTAAAAATAGAACATTTCGTTTTATGGTCATTGTTAGCCATTTTTTTTTTATACAGCGATCTGCCTTACAATTCTCTTAGACCTTTGTCATCTATAGGCTTTCACCTTTCACTTACAATGTTCTTTTTATGTCAGGATTTCAAGTTTCGTCTTTACCTTGTACCTTTCATCAATTATCACTTTTCTCTGTGATTCAGTCCTTTACTCACTTTTCCCAATTGACTTTGGGCAGTATAAGTTCTCTTGGCTACGGTTTACTTCTTCAATAGGAGGTAAAACAATGTACGACTATTCAGGTGATTTGTATTTGGTATTTGTATTTTTGGTTTGGTCTTCTCACTCTTTTCGGCCTTTGAACAACTTCTATTCTTTTTCCCAACAACTCCTTTTGACTGGTTATTTCATTTACTTGATCTTCTAGTTTTCAGTCCATCACTTCCTTTAGGCAATTATCTCCTTTACAAACTCTTTTTGTGTTAGGCTCCGTGGTGTTATGTTCCACTCTCCAAGCCCTTTTTCTTGAACTCTTTCTCAATGAAGTTTCATCTGCACTGTCGTCAGTTTCACTTTCAGTCTCTTCGACAGTTTCATTTATGACAAATGTTATAATGTCTTTCTCCTTTGACAGTTCTTTCACTCTGTTAGGAACATCTCCATAGCTGGTACTTGGAATCTCATCCTTATCGTGAGTTATTTCCTCTTAGTCAGTGTCAGGATTTTGGTTCCTGCTTTCAGAGCTTTCAGACTGTTCTTCAGTATTCTCTTGATCACCAGTTTTATCTCCACATTACTCAGTGTCCTTACTGGTGTCAGTCTCTACCAAATCTTAATTTTCAGATTGATCTTCAGAATTTGGTATTTCAACGATTTCTTTTTCACCTTCAGACGCAGAACTAGCATCTGAAACTTCCAGATGTTGACGTTCTTGTCGAGCTTCGGTATCTGGATTTTTCTCTGGTTTACCTTCAGAGTCAGAATCAGTTGTGCTTTCACCTTTCTCAATTGGATTCTCAGGTTCAGGCACACGGATGGTGTGACTTGCATGCACCCATCTCTTTACTCCAGCACATTTAACTACAGTGGTGCTGACCAATATATCCTGTCTCGGTCTTTGCCAGCGAGGTACTAAACAGTTTCTTCTGCGATCCACCTTTATCTGAACCCAATCTCCAGGGACTAGATCATGAGCTGGATGTTTTTCTTTCGTGTTTGACTCAGTTCCCACCTGATGGAAAACAGAAGTTACAACGTCAGACAGATTTTTGCAGTAATCTAGTATGATGTCATCATTAATAGTTAACAGTTTATCAACTGGCAGAAATGCTTGTCTCATCACTCTTCCCATTAAAATCTCATGTGGACTCAATCTAGTCTTTCTGTCGGGTATACTCCTTAGGGTCATCAACACAAGTGGTAAGGCATCCGGCCACTTTAGTCTTGTTGCCAAACATATTTTTGCAATTCTGTTTTTTTTTGTCCCATTCACTTGTTCAACTACCCCTAAAGCCTCAGGTCTGTAAGCACAATGCAATTTCTGACGAATGTCCAGTGCTTCACATATCATCTGCAGTAGTTCATTTTGAAAGTGCATTCCACGATCAGTTTCGATCGTTACTAGAAATCCGTACCTTGGTATGATTTCACGCAAAAGCAATTTTGCAACAGTTAGTCCATCATTTCTCCTAGTGGGGAAAGCCTCTACCCACCGAGAGAACAGACAAATGATCACCAAAACATATCTGAGTCTATTACAAGGTGGAAGCTCTATGAAATCCAACTGCATTCTTGTGAATGGACCTCCCTCCGGTCCTATGGTTCCCAGACTCACAATTGTTTTTCTGTTTGGATTAAACTGCTGACACACAAGGCATCTTTGACACAGACTTTCAGCAATCATCCTGAACTTAGGGTTGTACCACGTCTGTCTAAATACGCGAAGCATGGCATCCCTTCCAACATGAGCTTGACCATGATACATTGAGGCCATATTTGAGATCATGCTATCAGGCATTACTGGTCTTTCATCTTTGTAAACCCAAATGTCATCTTCTTCTCTTTGCCTACATCCTGCCTTTTATCAGACGTTGTTCTCTTCCTCATCAGCTTCTTCCTGCATTTGTCTCACTTCCTGCCAAGTCTCAACTACTGTTGTTAGCATTAGAGGACTTGAAACATGTTCTTATTTTCTGTCCCGATTTATGGATGCATGATTTTCGCACAATATTTTGCAATTGAATCTACATACCTGTTACCTCGGGTGAGATAATCATCCCCCTTCTTGTGGGCAGCGCATTTAACAACTGCGATTTTATCAGGCAATTGTATGGCATCGATCAGCATTTTCACAAATTCAGCATTACGGATGGGGGATTCTGCAGAAGTTAAATAACCTCTTTGGGACCACACTTGTCCGTAATCATGGACAACCCCAAATCCATATTGACTGTCAGTCACTATGGTAACCTTGATTTCCTTTTCCAGTCACATGCTCGAATCAAAGCAGTCAATTCTGCTATTTGAGCAGAGCGAATTCCTTCCAGACAAGATGCTTCCAGTACATCTGCCACTGTGCAAACTGCATAAGCTGCACTCAAAACACCTTCATTTGTTCTCAGACATGAACCATAAACAAACATTACATAATCTGATTCAGGCAATGGCTCACCTCTGATGTCTGGTCTTGGTTTGGTACAGTATTCAAGAATATCTAGGCATTTATGATCAACCTCATTTCTTACTTCAGTTTCCATGGTATCAGGCAACAACGTAGAAGGATTTATGTTGACACATCTAGAGATTGTCACATTTTCTGCTCCCAGAATTACCTTCTCGTATTTTGTCATCCTACTGTTGGTGAGATACTGGGTCTTTGCCCTAGTGAGGAGAATTTCCACAGAATGAGGTACATACACCCTCACAGGAAATCCCATCACGATTCCTTCACTTTTTTCTAGACTTACGCTTGTACCTGCTACTGCTTTCAGACAACCTGGCAACGCCTTTGCAACTGTGTCCAAAACAGCTGAGAAATATGCAATTGGCTTTCTCAGTTTTGCATGTCTTTGAATTAGCACTGACAATGCACATCCTTCTCGTTCACTGCAATACAGTTCAAACTCTTTTTCATAGTCAGGCATCCCTAAAGCTGGTTCTTCACATAAGCTCGTTTTTAGCTGTTCAAATGCTTCCATCTCACTTTTGGTCAATACTATAGGGTCTCTGATATCTGTTCTTGTTAATCTCTATAATGGTTTTGCTATTAGTGAAAATCCACTAATTCATTGCCTACAGTAACCTACCATTCCCAGAAACATTCTTACTTGTCTTTGGGTTTTTGGTGGCTGCATTCCTTGTATCATTTTGATTCTTTCTGCAGTGACTTGTCTGATTCCTTTGGGAATCTTATGACCTAAGTATTGCACTTCTTTCTGACAAAATTGTAATTTTGATGGAGACACTTTATGTCCCTCCTCTGCCAAATGATTCAATAATGCAACGGTATCTATACTACTATTATAAAGAGAGAACTTTGAACCTTTGAGGCGGGTAAACTCAGGAACCACAGCACCAATCCAAACACCCGATACATCGTTATAATTGTCAGGGTCTGCAGATGGACATAGGCTATATAAAAAAATAAAATATACGTTCTTTAAAATATTTGCGATTAAAAAAAAAGTAGTCCCTTGGAAGTAGCGCCGGCCGCAGATTGCTCTGAAAGCTGTCAAGGAGCGAGCAGTGAAATGGATGCAAATAAACGTTCTGATCTGACCTTCGTGTGGCTTTGCTTTAATTTGGGGCTTCCTGTTTAGTCTATATGGATATCGGCTGTTTGCCCAGTCGAGAAGCGAGGCCCACCTTACGAAGGGTTCGTGAAGGCTCTGAGAAGGGGCTTACAAAGACGGAACGAAGACAAGAGCCGCTCCAATGCAGGCGGTGCTGCCTTGAGCACGAATTCACTGCTGCAAAACGCAATCTGAGGGCTTACAGCGCTTTACTTTACTCCACTTGGTGAATACTTGGTTCAAATTGCAAGGACTGTTGAGTGGCCCCACTGTGGGAAGAGGGCCAGCGTACTACAAGGCACAGAAGGCTTTGCGATTTAGCCACTCCCACTGTGGCAGGTGCCAGTGATTATATGAGCAGACGCGGCCAAAAACCGCTCTTCCAGCCCTTCGTGAACAATGCCTCTGAAGAAAGGATTATTTCCTGAAACGCGACAGGCTTTATATGTTCAAAGATTGCTCTGAAAGCTGTCAAGGAGCGAGCAGTGAAATGGATGAAAATAAACGTGCTGATCTGAACTTCGTGTGGCTTTGCTTTAATTTGGGGCTTCCTGTTTAGACTATATATATATATATATTACCTACTGGCGGTCGCCAGTAGGTATATATAGTTAGGATTTTTTCCCTATGGGATTTTTGAAAATTCTATGTTTAATCACTTTGGCGTTTGTGGACGGAATTGGCTGAAATTTTCTGGAAAATGGAACATTTTGTTTCTGAGCAGCCACTGGAAATTTGGGGGGGGGTTCGTCAAGGGGGAGCCGAGAAAAAAGGGGGGTCCCAAAACGTGTTTTTAACACTGAGTTTTCCATAGGGCGGTTGGCCTCACTTTTAGCCCGAACGGCTGAATGGATTTCCACGAAACTTGGCAAAATTGTAGGGACTGGTAGCCCGATGTGCCTTTGCTAGGTCTCAATATATGTGCTTCAGTGGATTTTGAGAAATTAACGTTCAAAAAAAGATATATATCTGTAACAGCGGACCGGGCAGCGCTCCGGTTCGCGGACTTTACGCGTAACGGAACTTCGCGTAGCAAAGCTGATTGGCTCTCCGGTGTCTGTCAACATTCTAAACAGTCCGGAGCGGCCGCCATCTTGTCTCTCGGTAGGATTGAGAGACAAGAGGAGGCCAAAACAAAGGGGGAAATGACCATATGGGGGCATAGTAGATCCTCCCTGACCCCCTAGGTTTAATGTGGAGGCTTTAAAAGGGCCCCGCGGGGCAAAAAAAGAAAAAAAAATGTTTTTGTTTTTTTGCGTGGGTAGCGCCCGGTTCGCGAACCGGGAAGCGTTCTGGGCAGCGTACTATAAGGAAAAAAGAATGATAGACTTTTCAAATACTGTATGTTAATTGATTGTTGGTTTTGTTGATTATTTTTTAATTTTTTTATTTAAAAAAAAATTATTTATTAATGTAATTGTGTTTCAAAATTTAATAACATTTCTAACATTTCACTAGTTTATGAATTACATATAAAAATGATTAAAGACTCAAATAATTTTTTAATATTACATATAATTTTATTTTTCGGATTGTTTTTCAAAATTTAATAGAATGTCTAACATTTGACTGTCAGATATGTCCTCTTGTTGAGTGAACATAACTTCCCACATTTGACCGTCATCATAATGAAGTAAATGATCCACAGATTCTACACATTGAACTAATTCATGGTCCCGTGATTCATCCATGAAATCTGAGTCATCATTATCCTCAATATCTTTTTCTGTGTTGTTCTCCAGAACAATTTCGAAGGAAATATTCTGCTCACCTTCCATTTTATTGCTGTAATTTGCATAAATAAATAATTATATCAGTAGAGATAGGGCACTGTTGGGTTTAAGTTCAGACAGGTACTTGTGAGTTTATAACAGAGAAGTAATCTATGGGCACTGTATGGTTTCAGGCGTGAAGTAGTACTATTAAAAAGTGCCTGTGAAGAAGCCTAAGTAAATTCATAATTATACCACAGAAACCTAAATCAATCCATAATTATAATAAAGAAGCCTTTCTCAATGTCTAACTCTTACAGAGGGATAGTATATAACTATCTGAAAATGTTTTCAAATTTATAAAATAATATCTCACCTTCTAAAAACAAGTTTAAGTTGTGAGTGAAAATGATCTTGCAATGTAGTTCAGGAAGTAGTAGTCAAAATGGCCGTGTTTCTCTCTCTTCCTTTATATATATTCAGGTACATAACCAATCAAATGTCAGGTAAAAAAAGTAGAAAATGAAAGTAACATTTTAATTGGTTGTCAATTCCAACACTTCAGATGTGTTTTGTGAAGTAATTTACCTCAGGGTATTTAGAGAGGTGTACAGGCTAAATGGTTAAATGGAATTTCAATCAAATTTGTGAAAATGGTAGGGATTGGTATGTACTATGAGCTAATCTATATTTGGTGAAAGTGTCTCCAGTCGCTTTTCTGTAAACTACTTTCCCACCTTTTTTGATGGTGCGCTTCCCAGGGAGCGACCCGGTACGCGAACTGGCGAGCGCCCCGGTACGCGAACCTTAAGCGTTACGGGAGTCCACCATTTTGTGTTTCGGTCGACTGAAGATACAAGATGGAGGGCAAATAATGTTCAGAATGGGTAGAAGGGGGCACGGTAGACTTATCTTGACCCCCTAGGTTTTCTGAGGGTGGCTGAGGAGGCTTATATGTGCGAAAAAAAACATTTTTTTTAAAAATTTCGCGAGGTTAGCTTCTGGTTCGCGTACCGGGTAGCGCCCCGGGGAGCGTACTTTGTTGAAAATTTGTGAAAAAAGTTAGAGTAAAATAATAATTGTGAGTGATCAGATGTAGGGTAGCTCTGAGAAGAGCTTTTGGGTTTATGGTACATTTAGGTACTTATAAGTAGGTACCAATGCACAGTCTTAAATTCAGAATGAAAATTCTGTTGCCCTCATCTGAGAAGTGAACTCCATCTCCTCTGTAGATATCTTGCATGTAGTAACGCAAGTTATTGTTGTACACGGAGCCCATTCCATGGTCTCTCATGTAAGCTGAAACAGATTTGTTTACATGCTTCCTCGACTTCTCAATTTGTGGACAAAATTGGTTTGACCACCTCCATTTCTGTCTTTGGCATATATTTGAATATACCAAGGCAGTCTGAGGAAAAAGTGCCATTAATTGCTCAAAGGTGTCCTTTAAAAGCATTTCCAGACCTACCCCAGTCAAAGTGCCCAAATCATTACCTCCACAGTGCACAATTAACAGGTCAGGTTTTGGCAAATGCATAAAGGTTTTCACCAATGGTATCAATTGGTGACATTTTAATCCTCTGTGGCCAAACCACTTAATTTCCACATCTTGTAAATTGAGGTTAGGTAAATTCCTGTTCTCAGCATACCTCTGAGCCCAATAGATGTAACTATGTCCAACAATCCAGACAGAAAACATGGTGAGAGAAGGTTCTCCTGCAGTCAGATGAAGTGTGGCAATGAAATGGCAGTTGAAAAAATAAGAGTTTAAAATGAAAAAAACTGTGGAGTTTCTGTGTTAATGAAGCAGTAACAGTGATTGGTTGATTTTGATTGCTGAAAACAGAAAGTTAGGGTGCATGGATGAGTTCTTTGAAAGATGTATTTTGAGTGGTCAAGAAAAAATCATTAAATGAAAGAATGCACTGGATATGAGGTGCACTGAGAGTTCAGAGTTCAATTGCAACATTGTTGTGTGAACTTGCAAACACCAGAGGTCTTCCAAGAGGTGGTTGCTATGCAAAAAAGGCAGAAAGGGCAGAGGGGGGAAGGGTTTTGATTTGAAAAAAAGTGAGGGAAGAGTTTTGATTGGGTGACATGAGAGATATGTGTGAAGAATTACAGCATTTCTGTGCTTTTGATAGCTGCAGACTCTGGAGTGCATACCTTTTGCTCTGCTGAAGACAAATTGGTGTGTTTCTGAGACTGTTTTGAAACTCAAAGTATTTGCTAAGGTGAGAAAAGATTTCTTTAATTTAGATAGAGAATAGTGTGCTTTAAGGAGAAAATTATGAAGAAAGTTGTGTTTTTCAAATGTTGCTTTGTCTCAAGTGTTTTACAAATAGATTTTGTTTATTTGAGAAATTGTAATTGGAGAAAATGTGAAGTATTAGTACTGACAGGGTTTTTTTGTGCATAGGAGCTGTGGAGTGTTTTCAAATTATGACTTGAAAATCGTTTTTGAGGAAAAGGAATTGTTATAATATTTATGACAAGGACATAATGGTGTATGCTTCTTTATAAGGCAATTGAGTGTCTCTGATGTTATTTTTCCCATTTTAATGTAAGACCTTTCCCTGTGGAGCAAATTGCTTGTAAATATGCTCCCACCTGTGCATGGCAAATTTAGATTTTGAATGTTTGTGTTACATAGCCATGTTAAAAGTGACCCAACCATGCTGGAAAGGCAATCAAAAAATGCTTTCATGTGTCTTAAGGACATTTTAAGTCATTTCCCCATGTGCAGTGTTTTCAAATTATGATTTGAAAATCGTTTTTGGGGAAAAGGAATGGTTTTTAAATTTATGACAAGGACATAATGGTGTATGCTTCTTTATAAGGCATTTCAGTGTCTCTGATGTTATTTTTCCCATATTACATTAAAAGACCTTTCCCCGTGGAGCACATTCCTTGTAAATATGGTCCCACCTGTGCATGGTAAATTTAGATTTTGACTGTTTGAGTTACATAGCCATGTTAAAAGTGACCCAAAAAAGTTGCAAAGGCTTTAAAAAAAACACTTTCATGTGTCTTAAGGACATTTTAAGTCATTTCCCCGTGGGCAGTGTTTTCGAATTATGACTTGAAAATCGTTTTTGAGGTAAAGGAATGTTGTTAAAATTTATGTGCGCCATATGCCCCCAAATTTCTTTTTCAGGGGTGCAGCAGGGTGTTCTTGAGACACCCCTGCACCTTTGGAAAAATTCCTAATTTGCGATGAGCTAATTGCTAATCGCAAATTGCACCTTCATTCCTATGGGCCTCCTGGCCCATGGAAATGAATGGGTAATTTGCAATTAGCAATTTGCTCATCGTAAATTCGGAATGGTAAAGAATCGCTATTTATTCCTTAAAATTCGCTATTTAGGAAATGCAAAATAGTATGATGATACATATGGCGGTTCATCTCTAACAAGATAAGAAGCTTAGGGATACATTTATGATGACTGGCGCAATGAAGTGGACATCACTTACTTCATTGGTAGACCTTTACATGTATTATCTCCTCTGTATTCTTCATGAAGCGTAACTTTCATCTGCAATCCTGAGTAGGCCTCACCTTAAACAAACCTCTGGATAGGCCACACCTTATCGTCATCCTGAATTAATCATTTAAAATGCTAGGGACAGATTTATGATAGGTGTATGCCTCTTTTGCGCCACTGTGCGTCACTTTTGTGATGCAGCGGCGGTGCAAAAGATTTGCTATGAGGCGCCAAAATTACAAATTGATGCATTTAGGCAGATGTGTCATGGTGTAAAAAACACCGTGCCACATGAAACTGATGCAGCAGTGATGCAAAAGATGCACCATGTTGCAAGACAGGCCTCACTTGGGGCCATATGTATCAAGCTAATTAGCATTTGCAAAGGCCGAAATTCTGTGAATTTCGGCTTTTGCGAATGCTAATTAGACAAATGGTATGTATCAAACAAGTTTGATGCAAAATAAGGAATAGCAAAATTTGCTATTCCTTATTTTGCGATTGCACTGAAGGATTTGCAAATTTTGTGATTTCTTAAATGCAATGTATCAAACAAAAAATATGCAAAAAATGCCATTAAGGATTTGCAAATTACCACCAACTTCTAGTTGCTGGTAATTTGCGAATTCTTTTCAAAAAGCTTTTTTTCCAAAAAACAAAAGGTGCCATATGACGCCCATACATGCCCTTAGGGCATGTATGTGCGCCATATGCCCCCAAATTTCTTTTTCAGGGGGTGCAGCAGGGTGTTCTTGAGACACCCCTGCACCCTTGGAAAAATTCCTAATTTGCGATGAGCTAATTGCTAATGGCAAATTGCACCTTCATTGCTATGGGCCTCCTGGCCCATGGAAATGAATGAGTAATTTGCAATTAGCAAGTTGCTCATTGCAAATTAGGAATGGTAAAGAATCGCTATTTATTCCTTAAAATTCGCTATTTAAGAAATGCAAAATAGTTTGATGATACATATGGCAGTTCATCTCTAACAAGATAAGAAGCATAGGGATAGATTTATGATGACTGACACAATGAAGTGGACATAACTTACTTCATTGGTAGGCCTTTACATGTATTATCTCCTCTGTATTCTTCATCAAGCGTAACTTTGATCTGCAATCCTGAGTAGGCCTCACCTTAAACAAACCTCTGGATAGGCCACACCTTATCGTCATCCTGAATTAATCATTTAAAATGCTAGGGACAGATTTATGATAGGTGTATGCCTCTTTTGCGCCACTGTGCGTCACTTTTCTGATGCAGCGGCGGAGCAAAAGATTTGCTATGAGGCGACAAAATTACAAATTGATGCATTTAGGCAGATGTGTCATGGTGTAAAAAAAACGTGCCACATGAAACCGATGCAGCAGTGATGCAAAAGATGCACCATGTTGCAAGACAGGCCTCACTTGGGGCCATATGTATCAAGCTAATTAGCATTCGCAAAGGACGAAATTCTGCGAATTTCGGCCTTTGCGAATGCTAATTAGACAAATGGTATGTATCAAACAAGTTTGATGCAAAATAAGGAATAGCAAAATTTGCTATTCCTTATTTTGCGATTGCACTGAAGGATTTGCAAATTTTGTGATTCCTTAAATGCAATGTATCAAACAAAAAATATGCAAAAAATGCCATTAAGGATTTGCAAATTACCACCAACTTCTAGTTGGTGGTAATTTGCGAATTCTTTTCAAAAAGCTTTTTTTCCAAAAAACAAAAGGTGCCATATGATGCCTTATGTGCGCCATATGCCCCCAAATTTCTTTTTCAGGGGTGCAGCAGGGTGTTCTTGAGACACCCCTGCACCTTTGGAAAAATTCCTAATTTGTGATGAGCTAATTGCTAATCGCAAATTGCACCTTCATTCCTATGGGCCTCCTGGCCCATGGAAATGAATGGGTAATTTGCAATTAGCAATTTGCTCATCGCAAATTAGGAATGGTAAAGAATCGCTATTTATTCCTTAAAATTCGCTATTTAGGAAATGCAAAATAGTTTGATGATACATATGGCGGTTTATCTCTAACAAGATAAGAAGCTTAGGGATAGATTTATGATGACTGGCGCATCACCAGGGATGTGCCAGTCATCCTGTGCCGCTGTTCCGCCACCCATGGTGTGCTGCATTTACAATGCGGCGCAGCATGGGGCAAAAATGGCACAGATGCGTGACGCATCTGTGCCGTTAAGGTGGCGCATTGCTGGAGTTGTATCGCAAGTGCGATGCAGCTCCAGCAACGCTCAGGGGTGCCCCATCTCCACAATGTTGCGTCAAGACCTATGCCTGCTTCAAGCAGGCGCAGGGTTTTGACGCAGCTTTCTCCTATCTGATTGTAAATGCGGCACACCATGGGTGGCAGAGCAGCGGTGCACGTTAACTGGTGCATGCCTGGGGATGTGCCAGTTAACATAAATCTGCCCCTTTACATTTAAGTATGTGCAGGGGACACAGAGTCGGTGAGGCTTATCCAAGTTTAAGAAGAGATGAGTCCTGTTCAGTGAAAAATTAGACATAGGCTTCACCTGCTCAGCATCGCTGGACATGGCTAAATAATAGCTGCAAAATGTTACTCTTGTTAAACAATTTTACTATTATAATCTCTGAGATTTGTCTCTTACTCTGCAACATCTCATTGTTGTTATCTTTCTTTAAAGATAAAGACAACATCAACATGAGCGACAATCAGCAATCAGTTGATTTCGACCTCATCATTGAACTCGTAATTGAAACATCAGTGGATGTTGATCCCTTGGATGATTTAAATCCTGAGGATGAAGAAGAACGTGATGAGGATGCAGATTTGTCAGAATTATATGACATAGGATGGGAAGCTGACGTGCTTGAGCCTATGGAACTATAAACATTTATTTTAAAAATGTATAATAAATAAAAAGTAAAAATGTAAACCGTTTAATTTAAAAATAAAGACACCTTCAAAAACAGGTTATGTGTAGTGTCTTCAATAAAATATTAAAATATGCTCATAAAATTAGATCAGATTCACATATAAAATAGCACAGGTAAAATGAATATAAATTCCATTTCTTTTCTGCTATTTCTGTATTCTAAATTTGCCAAGGACTAAAAAATCTTCTATGTAAAAAAGTCAAGTAGTGTTTTAAGTTTTTGATTACTGTTATTGATTTACTGTTGGGTAATAGTGGTTAATAACATTTTTTAATATATTTTACCACAGATTCAACTGCAGATCATTTCAAGATTTCACCATGCCAACCAAAGAAAGACTGAGAAAGGCTGCAAAACGTCAAAGACAGCAGGTCAATGAAAAAAAGCAGCAGTCCTCTAACAAAAAGATTTGTCAAGTCACCAAGAAAGCACCGGGTAAGAGTACAAAAACATTCATAAGAAATATCCGTAGTAAAAAAAATATTACTACAGAAAATGTTTCAGTCCAGAAAAAGAGAAGCAATTCAAACGGAAAGGAAAGGCCAATGAAAAATTTTACTGCTAGAGCAAGAGATAACTCTGTGCATGATAGTAGAAGGAAACAACAGTTTAGGGACATTCGTAAACGAATGTTGCGCAACAGGATAATTGGCAATTTGTTAAAAAATATTAAGAAAGGTCAACAGAAAGTGGTTTTTTATAAGAGAAAAAAAAAGTTGAGAAAGTTATTGATCAGGCATTTGAAATTAAACGTAAGTTATTTATTTTGATAATCAATAGAATTAGGAAGCTAAACAAGGCAATTTATGATTTCAAAAGAAATAGTAGATGGAAGAGAATAGTTAATCGTAGTAATTTTTGTGAAGTTTTTTCTGGAGAATGGATGCATAGTTCAAGCTGTGAGGCATTTTTTAATGAGGAGAGTTATTTCCAGGATAATGATTTGGTGCATGCAGTTGACACCAGTGGTCGAGCTTATGAAGTGAAACATGGTTGTCCAGTTGAAAAAGAAAAACTTGTGACAACAGAGGCAGAAGAGGTGTTAGGTAATGAGGTTTTAGGAAGACATCCTAAGGGTCCTGTGTACACCTGGAAGTGTAGTAGTATTTGCAGTGTGCGACAGGATTCCATCAATTTGCTTTGTGATTTTGTACGGTCATTTAATAAGAAAAGTTTGAAGCAGAAAATGAAGTTGTTGCACGAATTAGATCCTTGCAGAGTGAGAGAAGTGACAGGTTTGCATGGTCATTCACTGGCTTGTCTTTCCAGGAGAGTATGCCAGAGTGTTTTTCATCATTTCAGGATGCTAGCAGTGCATCATAATAAAGTGAGGAAATTAGTTAGAATGTTGTATTATGCTAAGAGTCCAGCAATTATGCTTAAACAATTATGCGCTGCTCTTTTGCATGGTTCTGAAATAGATGTGAAGAATATATGTGAAGAAATTGAGTTTTGTTACTTTGGAAGTAAAGAGGAGAATGTTGAAATTGACCAAGAAGAAGCGGGTAATGTGGAAGATAGTGTACAGGTTTCCAGTACAGATAATTTCCAGAGGGAAATTGCGACGTTTCAGGTCAAATCAAGTGAGAGGCCAAATTTCACTTGTGTGTGTTGTCGACACACTTATTATAAGAATCAGACTAAGTTAGTGGATTTATATGCAAAAAGTGAAAGGGAAAATAATAGTGAATGGAAGGATTTCACAACATACTTGATGGTAGAAAATTGTTTTGATTTGGGATTGGATCAACGTGTGTGTACTTATTGTTGTAATAAATTAAATCAAAACCAGATGCCTGCTAGAGCAGTTCATAATAATCTGGAATTGGTTGAGATTCCTTCTGAATTGAAGGATTTAAATACTTATGAATCTATTTTGATTCAAAGTATCCATCCCTTTCAGGCTATTGTAAGAATGGAGCCAAAGACAGGGAAATTGCCTCCATCAGATTTACAGAGAGGATTAAAGGGAAGAGTTGTTTATTTGCCTCTAGATTTGAAGAAAAACATTAACACAATTGGAGTAGAAAAAGTGGAAGAGGAACCTCTGGTTATCTTAGTTAATGGGGTTCCGACAAAGAATAAGAAAATATGGCAAGATTTAGTGGATGTTAGGAAAGTTAAAAAGGCAACATTGTATTTGAAAAAAAATAATAAATACTATAAGAATGTATATGTTGCAGAAGAGGAAGTAAGTGAGGAAGAGGATAGTGATTTGTGTGCTGGTCAAATTGAGAAAGTAGAACCCTCTACTAGTGAAGAAATATATGAACATTATAGTGTTCATCCTTTGCATTCCAAGGAAGTCATGGGGAATGCTATTGAGTTGTTTCAAATGAAACAAGCCAAAGGGAGTCCCATTAGTGTTTGGGAGGAAAGTTTGGAAGCTCGGTGTTTCCCACAGCTTTTTCCAACAGGTCAGGGAGGAAGATATGATGAGCGACCTCATCAAATTCCTGCTTCTAAATACCGGACTTTGCGATTGTATGCAGGAGATGCTAGGTTTCGACAATGCATTCCTTATTTGTTTTATCTCCTGTTTGAAAGCGATCTGTCTGGACTGTCATATGCAGTGAACCACATCTTGAAAAGTGGTATACACATGCAAAACATCTCGGCAAGTGACTTTATGGATAAAGTCAATGTCCAAGACAGTATTTTGGATTCTCACCTGATTAATCTCATGGCGTGTCAGCGTGGTACTAATGAGTACTGGTACCGTCGTCATGGTGATTTAAAATGTATGCTGAGGAACTTAGGAACTCCCACATGGTTCCTCACTCTGAGCTGTGCCGAGTATGGCTGGGAAGACTTACTTGAATTTCTACGAGAGGCAAATGCTAACGTAGAAAACATCGAATTCAAGACACCCGGAGAACTGTGCTCTTTGGATCCAGTCAATGTATGTAGGTACTTCAATCATAGATTTGAAGCTATGATGTCTTTCATCATGAATAAGAAGAATCCACCTCTTGGAGAGGTGTTGGATTTCTTCTGGAGAAAGGAGTACCAAGCAAGAGGTGCTCCTCATATACATATGTTGCTGTGGATCAAGGATGCACCTAAATTTGGAACGGATCCAGAAGACTCAGTGATGAGTTTCATCCAACAGTATTCTACGTGTGCTGTTCCAAACGCAAAGGAGAAGAAAAGCCTAAGAGAAAAAGTTCTACGTTTCCAAAGCCATCGATGTGGAAAGTACTGTCGTCGTAAATTCCGAAACAAAGACAAGTTATACACCAAATGTCGTTTCGGCTTTCCACGACCGGTGATTTCTAAAGGAAGAGTGAACAGTTTGATGTCTTCGCTGCGACATAATGTGATGAAGAAATCACCTAAAAACACATACAATTTGAAGAGGAACGAAGAGTCTAAGTACATCAACGACTACAACCCGGTGATTTTGTCCATGTGGAATGCTAACGTGGATATACAGTTTGTGGCTGATAACTGTATGGCTGTGGCTCGGTATGTGACATCTTACATCACCAAAAAAGAGAAGACAGAATTGAAGGATATGTGGGAGGACATTTCCCATGAAAAGAGCCTCAGCAAGAAGTTGTACAGTTTCAGTCTGAAGATGTTGTCGCATCGAGAAATCGGAGCTTACGAATGTTCTGACCGGTTGTCTTCAGCAAGTCTCTATGCCAAGTCCAGGAGTATCGTTTGGGCGAGTCTTGGTCTTGCTTCAACGCGTAATCGAGTTCTCAAACCTGTGCAGGAAATTGAGTATTTGGCGGAAAAGGAGCCAAACAGTACCGACATTTTGAAGACAAACATGTTGGATACATATTATCCAAATCGAAGCAGTCACCTCGAGAATGTTTGTCTGTATGAGGTTCTTCAAAATTACATATTCAAGAGGAACCTCAAAGAAGATACTGAGAAAGGAGTGTATGCTGTAATAGGAAGTGAGGGATGTCTGGTCAAGCAAAGAAAATGCCACTTGATAAACCATCGAAAATTGAGTGGCGAATCTCCTGAAAAAAAGGAGTTTTTCTATTTAGCACTTTTGCAACTTTTCAAGCCTTGGCGTGCAGAAGAGGAACTGCTTGGAGATTTCCTCTGTTACGAAGACTCTTTCAATGCCGCCAAGGAGACCATAGAATGTCCTGCTTTTCCCACATATGTAGAAATGTTGAATGTGGAAATCGAGCAGGAAGCAACGATTGCAGCCGAGATTGCCAGAGACAGTTCTCAGGACAGTCAGAGTTCTGCTTCATTGAGTCAGGATCCACTAGGAGGACCTGTTATCGAAAATGAAGCTGCCACTGCTATGAATGAAGTGGAAAGAGCCATGGCACATGCTCAGGAGGATGCGGTTAACTTAGAAGAGTTGGAAAGACAACTCAACGTTGAGCAAAGGAAAATATATGACGAAGTTACCATGCAAATTGATCATGGATTAAGTCATGACAAGAAAGAGTGCTCATGTACGTCGTTGAAGCCTGTCCGACTGTACGTGAGTGGAGAAGCGGGAACTGGAAAAAGTTTCCTTATTAAAGCAATTTCATGTTATTTGCAGGAAAGGACAGAGTCATCGCTGTCTTGTGTTGTCACCGCTCCAACTGGACTGGCAGCACATAACATTAAAGGGATTACTTTACATCGTTTACTGATGCTGCCAGTGGAGCATGACAACAAATTACAATATCACAAGCTATCTGGAGATGCTTGTTGTGAAGTTTCAAGAGTCTTGAGGAAAATGAAACTTCTTATCATTGACGAAGTAAGCATGGTTTCCAATGTCATGCTTGCTTTTGTGCATTTGAGAATGCAAGAAGTTCTCAAAACAGAGTATGATGTGTTATTTGGTGGCAAACACATCATTGTTTTCGGAGATCTTCTGCAGCTGACACCAGTGAAAGGGCAACCTGTGTTCAAAATGCTCACGCATGAAGATACCAGGAAGTGCCTAGGGAGCATTGGCAACGTCAATATTTGGTTAAACTTCAATTATGCTGAACTGCATGAAAATATGCGTCAGGCGAAGGATGAAGTTTACAAGACTATTCTACAAGATGTTAGAATTGGAAAAGTGACCGAGCATGGGAAAGAAGCTTTACATGCACGATTACTGTCAAATTTATATCCAGAACAAGATGTTGTGCCTGAGAATATTTTTCAGAAAATTACTGAGAACAAATCTGGAATATGTTTGATGCCAACTCTTGCAGAATGTGCCAAATTCAACAACAAAATGTTGCATTTAGAAAAGCAAGAGATTGTGAAACTGGAAGCTATTGACAGAGTAGAGCATATGGGATCAACAATTATTTTGTCTGAGAATTTGAAAACAAAATTGGATTCATTAGAGAAGAGTATATCTAAAACTGCAGGTTTTGAAAAGACTCTGAATGTGTGCTTGAACTGCCGTATAATTTTAAGAAGGAATTTACATGTTGAAAGAGGTCTGGTAAATGGATCAATGGGTAATGTTGTTGATTTTGTAAAATACAGAAATAGAGATGGAATTTAATTTTTAAAAATTAAATTTGATGGCATTGAGGAAGTACAGCTAATTGGTCGTTGTTCTGCTAGATTTTTGCTTGTAAAAGACTTATATGTTCGCTGTAAGCAGTTTCCTGTTTGCTTGGCATATGCGGTGACAATCCATAAATCGCAAGGTTTAAGTGTAGACAGTGCATTGGTGAATATTGGCAGTTCTGTGTTCAAGGAGGGTATGGCATATGTGGCATTGTCACGAGTTAGAACTTTATCGGGATTGTACTTGATTGAGTGTGATGTCACAAACATTTGTGCGGATCTAGATTGTGTTAAGGAATACAATAGGTTAAGAAGAGAGTATGCGCCACATTTGCCTCAATATCCTTTGTTTGAGAAACGTGTGGTAGGCCGGAAACGAAGAAATGTGACCAATACTGGGGAGGTTGTAGCAAAATGACGAAAAGTCGATGAACCTGAAATTATAAGCAGAAACAAAAAGGATTCTGTTGAAGATGTTGTTGGTTTTCAATTTGAAAACAGTTCTGGTGTCAACTGCTATGCTAATGTAGTGGTTAATGTTTTGTTTTCTCTAGAAAATGTAAAAGAAGAGATTGTGGTCAATTCTGATCAAAGATTTTGCAGTTTGTTAAATTCTGTCTTAGAAAAATGTAGCACTGATAGAACAAACATAGAAAGTGTGTCTGAAATTCGAAATCTGTTAGACAGATGTTCAGGCCAAACACAATTCTCTCAAAATATTCAGCAAGATTGTCAGGAGTTTTTAATGTATATGCTTGATGTATTGCATGCTGAAGGTGTAGATGTAGATCAGCTGTTTGGGCTTTCTTATCAATGGCAGCATGACTGCGAGAACTGTAGGGTATCAAGTACTACTAGTGTAGACTCAGAAAGATTTATATATTTAACTTTGCCAGACAGTAAATCAGTCTCCTTTAATAAGCTAGTAAAAGCAGCTGATCACAACATGGAGTGTAGCCAATGTAAATCTGAAATGATGTCCACATTATTTATACGAACATATGGCCAGTATGTCATTTTAATGTTCCAACGATGTAGGCCTGATGGAACAAAATTGACAACTTTAATTAAAAATGTTGTGGCTTCACAGTTGTCAATATCAGGAAGGACTTTTGTAACTGCAGCAATTATATATCATGATGGTCCTTCAATAACATCAGGACATTACACAGCTTATTTAAAGTCTAGAAATGGCTGGTCATTCTGCAATGATTCTGTTTTAATTTTCAAAAAAAATTGCCGTATGACCTTAAAAACTCTTACCTGGTGTTTTTAAAACCAAAATTTTAGGGAAAGAATCTCGGGATGTGCTCTGAGGAATTTCAAGAAGTTCTAATGGCTCCTACACGATTTGGCCTTGAGGATAAGTGTAGTTCAGAGACATAACTTCTAACCATAAGACTGGACGTCATGGAGAAATAAGTGCACTTTGAATGAGTTCAGAAAAACTGTTTCTTTTTATAAGCTAATTGAAGCAGCCAATCAAAACATAGAGTAGAGGGAATGTAAGTCTGCAATGCTGTCTACTGTTTTACATTGCTTTGTGATTAAAAGTGATGTAGAGAATTAAATAATTGTAGTAGTCATAGAGGTAGTGTAAGTCTGCTTCATAGTAAGCAGTATCAGTGTCATAGGAAATGTAGAACATGACTGAGCAAGAAGGGGAAGATATTACTAGTCCAGGATTGTGAAAATGATCTTCAACATTTTAATTGTGAAAGTTGCGGAAATACAACATGACGGGATTGGCTTACAAGAATTCCAAGAGTTATAAATGGCTCTGACACGATTTGGCCTTGTGGAAACGTGTGGTAGAGAGCGAGAAGTCATTTATTGTATGTAACATGTTTTTCAAAACGATGGAGGTTTTCTTTCAGAAAGTGGCGGTCTGAAAGTAATAACAGCACAACAGAGTGTAAGCTGTTCATAGGACATCCTTCGACGTCATGGAAAGTAAGTTAACTTTAAGGAGTTCTGATTTCTGATTTGTTATGTTGTATGGGTTTTTTAAACACAATCATTTTGATTGTGTTTTTTTTCCCCGCTGTTATATGATGAATACCTTCAAGTCACTGTTTTTAGTGAAATTTGATACATTCTGAGAACAGCAAAAATAAACCATTTAACATGTATAATTAATTCTGTACTGTTTGCATTTATGATGTACATGTAGAACTGTGTAGGAGGCATGGAGAAGGTGAGGCTTCTGTAAGTGTCAAAGTTGTTGCATACAGTGCTCATATTCTACTTAGTCTTTCATATGATAGACTACATTTCCACAATGAGATACCTAAGCAAAGGAAACACAGGTGATATGATTGTGGAATGAGCAAAATAAATTGCACGTTTTTCAATTATATTACCTGTGTTTCCTAACATTACACATCACATTGTGTAGGTGAGGTTTAGGCCTGTTCCTGGAGACAGAGGAGGTCTGACATTTGTTCAAGAGTGCAGTGGACATGACTCACTTCGTTGGTAGGCCTCCACATGTATTATCTCCTCTGTATTCTTCAACAAACCTAAATTCCATCTGCAACCCTGAGTAGGACTTACCTGAAACAAATCTGTGCATAGGTTACACCTTATTGGCATCTTGAAACAATCATTTAAAATGTTAGGGTCAGATTTATGGTGGCCGTGCGCCTCTTTTGCTCCATTGTGGGTCACTTTTGTGTAAAAGATGCACCATGTTGCAAGATAGGTTTCAGTTCATCTCCAGCAAGATACCATCAGTTTAAAATGTATATAATTAGCAGTGTGTAGGGGGCATGCAGAAGCTGAAGCTTTTGTAAGTGTCAAAGTTGTTGCATGCAGTGGTGCACTTCTGGGTACTGTTTAATATGCTGCACTACATCTGCACTATGAGATACCTAAGCAAAGGCAACACAGGTGATGTGATTGTGAAATGAGGAAAAGAAACTCCACATTTTTCAATTACATCACCTGTGTTTCCTAAGTTTACGAATGACATTGTGCAGATGAAGTTTAGGTCTGTCCACGGACACAGAAGAGGTCTGGCCTTTGTTCAAGAGTGAAGTGGACATGACTTACTTCATTGGTAGGCCTTCACATGTATTATCTCTTCTGTATTCTTCAACAACTCGAAATTTAATTTGGAACCCTGAGTAGGCCTCACCTCAAACAAACCTCTGGATAGGACACATCTTATTGGCATCCTGAAACAAACATTTAAAATGTTAGTGTCTTGCGACACTTTTGTGAAACAACAGCAGTGCAAAAGATGCACCATTTTTTAAGATAGGCCTCACTTCATCTGCATCAAGATACTGTTAGTTTAAAATGTATATCTTTAGGACTGTGTACGGGGCCTGGAGAAGCAGAAGCTTCTGTAAGTGTCAAAGTTGTTGAAAAACTGTTTGTCCTTCAATCTTTTCCCTTGTCTTTTCTAATTTTTAAATACATGTTTTAATATTTTTCAAATGTTTGTTCTCTCTTTCACAGATTGAAAGTATAAAAACAAAAAGTGAGTAAGTTAATGACAATTATAAGGTAAATGTTTTGTACTCTTTTCGTTACATTTCTATCACATTCACCTACAAGTAGTTTGACAGCTTCATTTCTTTAACCCTCAGTTTCCTGCCTTTGCTACTTCCCTCATTCCTTTCTCTATTACCTATTTACTCTACTCCTTCCACTCCTTTTCTCAGTCCCTCTCTTCTCATAGTTCCTCACTCTTGTTCACTCACTCCGTCTCTATTACTCTTAGTGTCTTTGACTGATCACTCTTTCACTACTTGTTCATTATGCTTCTTCTGTGTAGTTGAAGCACACTAAGGGGCATATTATCAACACAGCCAATAAAATTATTGCTGTTTTTATCGGCAAAAAAGTGTTGCAAAAGTTGTTTTAGCAGCAGTTTTCCGCCGCAAAAGCGGCTTTAGCGACACATTTCTGCCGATAAAAGCTGCAAAACTTTTATTGCCTATGTTGATGATATGGCTCTATGTTATTTACATTTCTTTGCGGTTTCAATTAATCTTTTTCTGTTATTTTTTCTTTTTTGTTTTCTGTTTTTTCTCTCTGTTATTCCACATGTTTTACTCTGAGTTTGAACATTCACTCACATTGTCCAAGAAACTCTTCTTTGTTATTGTTCTACTCTCTTTTTTTTCTTTCACTTCCTTATCTATTTTGTTTTTCACAATTATAACCTCTTAAATCTTTTCTTCGGTAAATAGATCTATTAAACAGTATCTCTGGTTTACTCCCTATAGCTGTCTTTCTTTTAACATCACTCTCTGTTTACTTTCCTTATACTTACTCTTCTTTTTTTTTTTTTTTTTTTTTTTTTGGTTCGCGAACCGGTTCGCGAACCGGGAAGCGAACTGGGAAGCGAACTAAAAGAAATAGAGCTTGCCAGAGTGCTAAACATTCTAGCAATTTTTTTTGAAAGGGGAGGTAGTTCTGAAAAGAACTTTTTTTTTATGTTTTTGTTGTTTTATATATTTTTTTTTTTTGAACATTTTTTTTGTATTTTTTGAACAATTTTATATTTTTTTTGTTTTTTTTGGGGGGGAAACAACAAAAAACAGGCATTGAAAAGGGCTCAACAGGAGCATTTTTTTTTTATTTTTTGGGGCGTTTAGGGCAATTATGATTTTCATAAGCTACATTTATTAATGTTATGCTCATGTTTCCACAGGAAATCAATGCTCCACAATACAAACAGGTGAACTTGAAGTGTGCAAAGTTCTCTTGAATGTTTGGCACGTTTTCCCGTGCCTCTGCTCCTGACAACGATATTTGAGAAGTTGACCTGGCCACAGGAGTTGTTGTTGGGTTCTCCTGCTGGTCACGTATCTCTGCCCGGCTGTAATTCAATGGATGCCACCTGTTCATGTGCCGATGCATGGTATAGTTCCCATAGCTATACTTTTTATCAGTCCCTCTTGATAATTTCTCTTTGCAAATGAGGCAGGTGACATACCTCGCATTTACTTTCTTCTGCCCTGGAGGGATTGAAAAAAACTGCCAAATGAAACTGTCTTTCCTATGGGAAACCCGGGGCACCTCTTCCAAGAACTGTGGTCCTTCTCTCTCCTCTTCCTCTAGTTCTTCCTCTTTCTCCTCTGTGTTGGTGATGACCTGGGGAGGTGGTCCTCTCTTCCCATGAGGAGGTGGAGGTGGTGGTGGGGGTGCACCAGCTGAAGCAACTACTGAAGCCATTGCTCAAGTATGAAATAAGGTCTTCCTCTCACAAAGATGAAAGTCAGAGTGAGGAAAGAAGGAGGGGTTTTCATCATTTGGGAAAAACAATAGTTCTAAACCAATGAAAAGTGTTATTTTTAGGTCACCTGACCTAGCCTTACATCATTATGAAACCAAAAGTGAAATGAACCAATGAAAAGTTTTATTAACAAGTCACAGGACCTGTTACGCTTATGTTACGCGCTGCGGAACGCGCCCCGGATCGCTTCCGGGTCGCTGCGCTTCGCGCCTCGGTTCGCGCTCCGGAGCACTTCCGGGTGCGCTAACGCGGCGCGTCATAAGATGCATTACGCGGCAACGCGATACGTCGCGCTTTCGCGACGCGCCCCGGATCGCTTCCGGGGAGCTGCGCTTCGCGTCTCAGTTCGCGTACCGGAGCACTTCCGGGTGCGCTAACGCGGCGCGTCATAAGACGCATTACGCGACAACGTGATATGTCGCGCTTCCGCGATGCGTCACGATGTTCGTTTCTAAAGCGGCAGTTCCGCAAACGGAACGTTTACCGGTTCGCGGACTGGGTCGCGGCATCAAGGTGAGCTAACGGGAAGCTTCCCGGTTCGCGAACCGGGAGCGAAGAAAAAAAAATATTAAAAAAAAAAATTATTAATAAACATATAAAATATATTTTTGGATTTAAAGAAGAATACATTTTACAGCTACAGATATTAGCTTTTAAAAAACCAATGAAATTCACTGAAAAAACCATAGGTTATAGACCATATATAGTTAGGAATTTGCATTTACAAAACCTTGAAAATTCAATGAAAAAACCATAGGTTATAGACCATATATAGTTAGGAATTAGCATTTAAAAAACCTTATTTTACTCACACAAAACCATTGAAATTCCATATATAGTTAGTTGTACTAACTATATATCGCGCACCCGCAATCCACTGCTGATCATGTCACATATTACATCATTCATGACATGGTCAGTGACATCACTGATGACATCACTGATGACATCTCAAATGACATCACTGATGACATCACTGATGACATCTCAAATGACATCACTGATGACATCACTGATAACATCTCAAATGACATCACTGATAACATCTCAAATGACATCACTGATGACATCTCATTTGACATTACTGATCACATCACTGATGACATCATTCATGTGATAATACAATTAACCTCTTCAGACTCTAATATAACCTTAGATACACTCAGTGTAAACAGACACTCACAGACTGTCACTCATCCATGGAGTTACTCACACACCTAGTCAGTCATGCAAAAATCAATCATACCTCCATTTTCTCAACTATAAAGTTATACACACCTTACTTATTCAAACATATACTAAAACATATTTACTCTCTTATACAATCCCTGATACAAGGTCACAATGATCCATACAGCCACTCACACATTCACTGGCTCTTATGCACAGTTATTGATATATGTCAACTCTCACATGTACTGTGTTTTACATATGTACTTACTTTGACATGTAACACTGAGATATCCATTCACTCACCAATACACTCATGCACACAGTCAACCGCCCATACAGCTGTTTCCACATGCACTTTTGAACCCATACATCTAGTGAATCAACTGCTCACACATCTATGCACAGAGTCATACACCTCCCAGCCACCCACACACACACTCAGTCGCCCATACAAATACTTGGGCAACCAATCAATAACCCATATAGTTACTCATATAGCTATTGATCAACACATGCAGCAGTTTACAGAACAACAGACATAATGATGCACAAATTAAGACAGTTTAGTCACTAACCCATGCACTCAGTGAGACACATTTAATCACTCACTCATACAGTCAGTCATGCACCTACTAAATCCTTCATCCAGACACTTATACATCCACTCAAGACATATTTTAACTTTACAGAAAAATACAGTCACTGGATGTTGTCATCAGTGATGTCATCAGTGATGTCATTTGAGATGTCATCAGTGATGTCATCAGTGATGTCATTTGAGATGTCATCAGTGATGTCATCAGTGATGTCACTGACCATGTCATGAATGATGTAATATGTGACATGATCAGCAGTGGATTGTGGGTGCGCGATATATAGTTAGTACAACTAACTATATATGGAATTTCAATGGTTTTGTGTGAGTAAAATAAGGTTTTTTAAATGCTAATTCCTAACTATATATGGTCTATAACCTATGTTTTTTTCATTGAATATATATATATATATATATATATATATATATATATATCTATACTACTATTATAAAGAGAGAACTTTGAACCTTTGAGGCCGGTAAACTCAGGAACCACAGCACCAATCCAAACAACCGATACATCGTTGTAATTGTCAGGGTCTGCAGATGGACATAGGCTATATTATACTACTATTATAAAGAGAGAACTTTGAACCTTTGAGGCGGGTAAACTCAGGAACCACAGCACCAATCCAAACACCCGATACATCGTTGTAATTGTCAGGGTCTGCAGATGGACATAGGCTATATAAAAAAATAAAATATACGTTCTTTAAAATATTTACGATTTAAAAAAAAAGTAGTGCCTTGGAAGTAGCGCCGGCCGCGACGTGCGTGCTGACATCAGGAGCGCGGGGAGGAGCGGCGTACAGGAGCGCGAGGAGGAGCGGTGGACATGAGAGCGGGGAGGAGCGGCGGACAGGCGGGGAGGAGCGGTGAGGAGCGGCGGACAGGCGGTGAGGAGCGGCGGACAGGCGGGGAGGAGCAGCGGCTGAGGTAGGTGAAGCGGCCCTTGTGCGGCTCATTGTGGGCCTTGAAAGTGGCGGGTGCGCTCCGGGGGACCCACGGACAACGTCGGGGGGTGGGCGGGGGCCCTGAAGCCTGAGACAACGTCGGGGCGGGTGGGGGCCCAGAAGCCTGATTTCTCCCGGACAACGTCGGGACGGGCTGCTAGTCTGTTATACATGGGTCTTTTGTCCTCGATGCCACTAGGAGATCATCAATGTACTGAACCAATACAGACTCTCCAGGCATGCTCAAACTTTCTAGTGATTTCTTTAGCAACTGATTAAAGATAGATGGACTCCCAGAATGCCCCTGAGGAATTCAGCAACATGCCAAAATACGATCTCCGAACTGGGTGCAATGGAACAGTAAAGAACGCATTGCACAGATCAATCACAGATCAATCACAGTGTACCATTCTGCATCATAGGGAATATGATATAAAATCACGGCTGGATTGGTACTATCGGACAACATGGGACAACTATTTTATTAACCTTTCTAAGGTCTTGTACAATCCTAAATGTTCAGTTTGGCTTTTTCAATCCCATTATCGGTGAATTTCAAGGACTACTTTCTATTTCTTTCAGAATGCCTTGATCAATCATTTTGTTTATTACTGGAGTTATTCCTTCGATTATTTCTGCTGTCATTTTATATTGGGGAATGTTCGGGTAACTCACACCTCCTTTTATAGAAACTTACACAGGATCTACGTCTTTCATTAATCCAAATCTTCTCCTGTGAAATCCCACACCTTCTCTTTCACTACCTTTTTCAATTCATTGGGTATCTTTTCTCGATCAAACACAGGAAACAACTTATTTTGCTCTGCCTCAATCATTAGCATGGTCATTTTATACAAACCATCTTCATCTGGGGTTTGCAGTTCTATGCCATCCGGTGAAGAATATATGGCACAGTTCATTTTGCACAAAATATCTCGGCCTAACAAATTTACGGGGCTACTATCACACACAACAAATCGATGCATGTCTTTGAAATTTCCAATTTCTACTTCAACTGGTTGTGTTAAGGAGGTTTTAATCTGTCTATTAGCTACACCTACAACTTGGATCTGCTCTTCCGAGAGAGGAAGATTTTGGACTTCCACTGATCTAACAGTAGAACGAGTAGCACCAGTGTCCACTAGGAAAGTTATTTCTACATCATTCACCTTTCCGTTCACAAATGGACCAGACTGATCTACCTTAAGAGTGGCTCCAAGCACACACTCTTCTCCCTCTCTCAGTTATCGTCAGAAACTTTCATCCGACTCACTCCCGCCTTCCTCTTGTAACCAATACTGGGGACTCACATTCACTCTGGGTGATCGGTTTACCTGCTCGCCTCCGCTGAATCCTGTCTCTGCACTGTATCTCTGCAGATTTACACTGTGTGGAAGTGGCGGTTGTGGCACCTGACTTTGCTGTGTACTATCTGCTGCTGTTGCGGTGGCTGTTGAATTACCTCATGCTACACCTGTGGATTCACTCTTGGTGGACACTTACACTCTTTTCTCGAATGCCTTTTCTGCCGCAATTATGACAAGGGAACATTTTCTTAAGCTCTTCTATATTTCCTACCAATTTTGTTTTGTTGAAATTTCCATTAAATTTTCCTTGATTTGCATCAGTATTTTTATTCTCCAATTGTGCTACTTGGTGTTCTGCTACCTTCACTTGTGCCCACATGGCTTTTTCCTTTAGTTTCTTTTGTTTAGCTTCAATTTCATCACTACAATATTTAGCCTGTCTCAACACTTCATCTACTGTACTCGATTGCCATCCTATTAAACTATGCCTAATCATGTCTCCAATTTCTGGTCTTAAACCATATACAAATCGATACACAAAATGACTCATGTCTTTTTCGCTCAGTTTTTCATATCCACTGTATTGTTTAAATGCCAATAACAGTCTTTCATAAAAGGCATGCACAGATTCTTTTGATTCCTGTTTAGTTCTGTCTATTTTGACCCAATCTGTTTCTTTTGGTGGAATTTTATTCTTCAAGAACACTATTACTTGTTCATATTTACACATTGTGGAAGAGGTGTGGCGCCGCGGCCAGGGCGACTGACACTGGAATCTGGGGACCACGGTTCGATCCCCGGCTCCGGCGGCAGGTTAGCCCAGCACCATGTGACTCTGGGCAATAGCTCGCTTAATCTTCCCGACGGCCCCCAGCGCCTAGAGACCCTTTCGGGTGATTGTGCGCTTTACAAATGTGGACTTTACTTTACTTTACATCACTTCAGGTGACGGTGCACCTGTTACTTTGTCTTGAGGATATTCCTCTTTCGGCCAATTTACGGTTATCTTGCACTCAGTCCATAAATCTGCTGGTACAACTATGTCAAACAATCCATGCAGATCAACCCATAGTACTTTTGAAACTTTCACAAATCGATCTACTTATCTATACCATTCTACTGGTTTTTCTCTCAATCTGGGGAAATCATTTGTAAATGATAATATATCCTGTGTACTCCAAGGAACATGTACATATCCTCCTCCAGGTATTTCTCTCATAGGGAATTCATTTGCTACCGTCTCTTTTTCTCTCACAGGGAACGCTAATGTAGATTTATCACTGGCCTCTTCTTTCTTCTTTGCCCATTTTATTCTCCACTTATTCACATCTCCCCATCTCCTTAGTAGTACAATTAATTATTTTATTTGAGTCAACCTTCCTGCAGTATTCATATTTTCAATGTCTTTTTCTGAAATGTCTACTCTGTAGGATTTCTGCAATTTTTATACTTTGCGAATTCTATTTCAAATTCACTCGCTAATCCTTCTAATTGATCATGTATAGACTTTGCTGTCCATGTTATACTTTTACACATGAACATAGGTTCATCACCTTGGTATGTTTTTAATCTGTCCGTTCCAATATTTAATTCTTCCATGTCGATTTTTAATCTTGCCACATCTAATACTTTAGGTTCATGTTCTTTCAATTTCAGAGTTTTAAGCCAATCACTTAATTCTTGTTCCAATTGTCCTACAGGAGTCTGTGTTAAATGTATTTTCTCTATGCTCTTTTCAGGCGTAGAAGAATCAGATTCTGCTCCAGTTGCATACTTATAGGGTAAACTCTGATTAAAAGTGAAATCAGGGAGATTTACATTACTTGTTCGCCTAATTTCTGACAAATCTGGATAAATATTTTCTTTTACCTTTTGCATACTTTGTTGTAAAGGGATTGTCAAACTTGGCTCTTTTATTCTTTGGTTTTCAATCACTGGGATTACAGGTCCTATCGTTACTGGAACTGTTACTGCTTCTAAGTTTTTGGTAAGCTCTTGTATCTTTTCTGTCAATTCATTTGTAGATCGTATATATTTGTAAGTATTTGGTTGTTCTTCAACTCGTTTTTCTACTCTATTTACACTTCTTCCTTCGCTATTTTGCTTAGGAGTACCGGAAAATCTTGTTTCTGTCATTGGGGCATTTGGATTATATCTTATTTCTACTCTTTCTGGTATATCTCTAAAATTTGAAAATTGTCTTGGGGTTTCATTAATTCTCTCTTCTACTGGTGGAGCATTAGGTGTAGCCCATAAAGAACCCGGTTGGTATGGTGGTAGTCTCCTATTTAATATTTATTCCAGCACGGTATCCTCTGATTCACTATCACCATAACCTTCTTTCCCTGTTTCCACATTATTCCTCTTCTCTGTACATTTCCACCCTTCATATTCATCCACTAATCTGACTGGATACATTCCATCACACATGTCAGCATTTCTCCATCTGCGCATTCTACTCTCATGTGTCTCTCCCCATAATCCGCGCAATCTCCCTCTTGGTCTGAGATGTCTTTCTGACCTCTCTCTCTCTATTTTATGCATCTCATCCTCCCATTCAACTAGAGCTTCAAATTGAGTCGGTCTAGGTCTTGGTTCAAGTTTCATCATCCTGTCTCTCAAATTTCGCAAAACTGCCACATTAAAAGATCCGACTTCTGGAAAAGCTAACGCATCATCATTCCTGGTATACCTAGCCCAATTCTCTAGCCAAACACATGTATGGTAACCATATTTTGACAACATATAGGAAGCAGGCGTTTTCGGCGGAGGAAGCAATTTTCCCTCTCTTGTTACTAACGCCTTGTCCTTTTTAAACACATTTTTCAATTTCTTAAACCATGAAGGTTTCTCCTTTTCTTCTCAGTAATAATAATCAATTTTCTTGATAATTCCCTGTCTTTCAAAAGATCGCGTACTCCTCTGTTGCTGTTCCGTAACACCAACCTATCACAGCGCGGTTTACACTAGCGTACCAATTAGAACAAGATACGTTTCCTTAGTGCTTAACCAATATTTTCGCTGCTTTTCGTGATGCACCAATCAGCCCTTACTCTGTCTTGGTCACGAGGACCAATCCCTGCGTGACACTTTTGACGTCAGCTCCTGCTCCGGCTTCTGCAGCTTCGACTGACCCCTCCTTTACAAGGTTTATTGAGAAGCTGTATTTACAAGATATACAACTGAATCAGTTAGTAACTTACACAAAACAACTCCATTTGTCTGTTTCGCTAAACAAAGTGATAGAATTTTCAATCGTACAAGTATTCTGTATTTCCAGTAGACAGCGCTTACCTCTTCTCTACCACAGAATTTTAGACTCGCCGATAAAGTAGCACCACTTCCTCTACTTTACCCTTCTGTCAAGCTCGGGTTAAGCTCTATTACTCTCCCAGCAGTAAGTTTTAAATCAGGATACACAATGATCCCGGTACTTGAAGGCTAAGATTTTATAGACTGTTCTCGCTATGCATTTATCCTTTCACACGTAAAGGTCTCTAAACTTGTGATATGCGCAAATACCACTGTAGAATACGACGATACTACTTTTGAAACAGACTATGTGATGTGTGACTTTACTTGCCACACTTCCTCTGCCTGCAGACAGAGTGACTAGCTTCACGCAATCCCCGGAAGCCTTTTCAGGACTACATATAACGTAATACAAACTCAACAGATGTTAGTCAGAATTCTGTACATCAAAACCCTTATACATCACTTTATACATATTCCTAGCTAATTCTATAGCAACCAATGCTCTGCTGCCAAGCTAATTACTGATGCAGCGCTACTCCGGAATTTTTTTCTAAAACTATATCACCTTTCCCTGAAGTACCAAATCATACATTACTCATCAGTGGGGCCCATAACACTGCGAGTTATTCACAAACACGTTCATCCTACTTCATGGATCGGTGTGGTTGAAAGGAGAGCTGCTGGATCATAGCGGAGTGTCTAAATCAAAACTAAATATTTATACTATGTACACCTGCAGTTTAAAGGAATTTTACCATGGTTTTTATTAATGAGACATTTTATTCAGACTCACCACCATTTTGGTCAATGAATCTGCTAGTAAAAATTAGGCTAAGGAAAATACAAGACCAGCTTAATTCTCCATTTATCTAATTTTTATTAAAAGCAAAGTGTAGCATGTCTAACAGTTAATTCGCTTTATTTATTTCTTTATTGAAAATAAATTTAAAAGAGTAAAAGTTTTATCTCAAACAGTTATATTCATTTATTTCAAAGAATTCAGAAATAGACATTATTATTTAGGTTTCAGGACATAAGTATTAGCAAAAGACAAATAGTTCCCAAAGTTCATTCTCTCCTAGCTCCCTAACTCACATTCTCATCTAAAACTCATTTCTCATTCAAAGAAAATAGAAAATTTTTTCAAAGTCTTACATCTCAGGAAAAATCAGCATTCCGACAGCATCTCAGGAGGAAATCGAAAAGAGAGTTTTTTCTTAAGAAAAGTCGTCTTTTTATACCCTATTTCACTAACTTTATCTATCTACAAAAATAACTGTCAGTACAAACTCAAGTTCTGATTGGACAATTTGAGGGTGGATGAGCATCACCTCATCATTCTAATATTCAATTTCTGTAGCATCAGCTGAAATTAAAGAGTTCATTGTTTAAAGAATGTCCAGCCTAGTCACATCCTCAACTTGTTATATGAGGTTCCTTTCCCACGTTTTGAAATTCAGATGTTCACATTTTGTTGGCAGTCATCTGGACTTTCAGGGCAAGCCGTCCTTAAACCGCTCTCGCTCAGGCACCTCACATTCAATCTCGGCTCTAGCCGCGCATACGCAGTATCTTTCACTGTCACAGTAATCGAAAACCTCCATTTTTAAGTAGGCCTCACGAGCCAGAATGGGAACTATCATAGAAACAAACACAAATAAATGTTAATTATTGAAATATAGCCCTTCTGTTTACCTCTCCCCTTGCTAAGGTTTTCCCTGTTAGTTGTTACCTAGCAAATAAGCAACACATATGCATGGTATACTCGCCTGTCTCCATGTTTTTGCCACGAAATACATAAACAGAAAGCACATTTATACCGCTTTTGATTAATTTAAAGCTTTGCATTAATAAATACCATGACAACATTACTAAATTAGTCAGTTACAGTTTTCCAGGCAAGCAGGTTATTATTCCCACGTGTATTTGTGTGTGCATGCTATACTACATTGATTAGTATTTGAAACTACACAATTAATAGAGGTTACAGTTATGAGGAAATGACTTTACATTCAAAGAGCAGAGAACATATTCCTGCGATCTGTTCTGGGCTTACCAAAATCCACACCTGCTTTCTCAATCCATATGGAACTAGGGATGGGTTATATTGAAGATATGTTGTCCCTGGCACCATTAAGGGCATGGATTAAAACTTGGCTTAATCCCAATTTAACACTTAATCACAAGATTATTAAAGACTGCATGGGGCGGGATCGAGTGGCAGAGATTGAGTGGCTTGCATACATCAAAAAAATAGCAGGATATCTGGGCCGCCCTGATCTATATACTAATCCTGAAGGACTAAAAAAAGATGACATCAGTTGGGTAAAATTGGAATATGTAAAGAAAAGAGAAGCTGAAAGAGAATCTTGCGAAATCTCGAAGCCAACCGTGAGATCACATTTCCTGACAATTACATCTTTAGCTATCGAACCATACTTGGCGATAGTAAATAAACCTTTCCACCGGTGGCTTCTCACTAAATTTCGATTCAATCAGGCTCACCTTTTGCTGGGTGAATATAGTAAATGGTGTAAGCCCCGTGAGAACGCCCCCTGCAAGTGTGACGATTTCTCAGACCTGGATTCTGTGCATTTTTTCTTTTTTTGTCCATTATTTAGAAATGCTAGAGAGAAATATATTAAGCCTATTTTAAAAGAACAAATGTTTATCCAAGTTAAACCGGCTTTTTTGTTCCTACAGCTGATGGAAACACCTTTAATTATGTATGGGGTAGCAAATTTTCTTACAATGTCTATTAGGTCCAGACGAAAAAGACTTCAATCACCAACTACCTGATTTAGTCTCTGTAAAAAACCGTACGCCTTGTCAGGGTAGCACTATAAAATGATTGTATTACAGGCTTGTAAATATTATTATAAATAGATCATTCATCAAACCCTTTAGTACAACCTGTGTAAATGAACTGAAATTCTGTAGGTAACTATAGACAGTGTAAATATGATGTAAATTCTTTGTAAAATCCTTGTAAATATATCTTTGTATTATTGGAAATTTGCACATAATGGGCCAGATGTAGGTAGCCAAATACTGGTCGGTAACGGCCGAATTCGGCCGTTACCGACCGGTATTTGGCTACCGAGATGTAGGGGCAGGTAAACTGGGCAAATCGGTAATTTTACCGAGTCTGTAAATATACCGGTCGGTAAATTTACCGACCGGTATTTTTACAGATTCGGTAAAATTGATATGTAGGTGGGACTCTTCTGAGTCCCACAAGGCCTAAGAAATCGGTATTTTACCATCAAATTCAATTTGATGGTGAAATACCGATTCAGGTGTGCATGCACATGTGTGCATGCACACCTGTGCCATATGACAGGCAGACCTGCCCTTAGGGCAGGTATGCCTGCCATATGGCCCCCGAACCTTTTTTGGGGGTGCTAGAGGGTGTCAAAGTGACACCCCCTGCACCCTTGCCAAAAATCGGTATTTACCGATCGGTAAATACCGACCAGTAATGCCCCATTCATTCCTATGGGCTTCAAAGCCCATAGGAATGAATGGAGCATTACCGGTCGGTATTTACCGAATCGGTAAATACCGATTCTTAACGATTCGGTAAATGGAACATCTGGATGTTCCTACATACCCCCACTTCTTATTTACCGATTCTTAATTACCGAATCGGTAAAATTCGGTAATTAAGAATCGGTAAATAAGTTTTACCTACATCTGGCCCATAGTCTCTTGTTTTAATATTGTTATATAAAAAATTCTTTTGTATATCCCTGTGATCAACTTTGAATGTATAGCATACTTTTATGATTTTTATTTAATCGAATAAAGTGTTTTTGACTCTGACACTCTGACTTTACGAGGGGTATACAAAATTTTGTTTCTTCACCTCGCCCTATCACTAACTTTCAGAGTATTTCTAGCATTCTGTTTGATGTACTCGTTGCTTACATGCTGGCTATGCTATGCTTGGCTTGTTGATCTGGAGGACTCGTAGTTGCCCTTGTAAGCTGTTTATTTCTCTAAATCTGCTCTAGAGATTGAGGATGTATGCTGTAAGTAGTGCCAAATAAGAGAAGACATCCCTGTCTATTAAGCTTTTATCTAACAGATCTTTGACATCTGTAATGTTTTCAAGCACTCCTTTTTAGGTCTCGCCTATGCAGCGTGCATGCGTTGCATAGGAGGGGACCTCTTGGAATCGATTTACTTTTTCGGCCAAAAACGTGCACGCTTTGCATTGCTTTCAATGGCAGCGCGTGCACGTTCGGCGATTCCCTTGTGGGAGCAAGCTTTGGCAACATCTGTTTGTAATTAACTTGCAAACAGATGGTGCCCCTGCTTGCTCCCACAAGGGTGTCCCTGCTCTCGACCGCACTCCCCACCCCACACACTTGTTATTTCTAGTCTTTTCCCCACCTTGGTTTTCAACTGATTCCCTTGCTTTAGCCGCTTGATTCATCGCCAGAGTGGAAGGCTTGCTTCCCTCTGCCGAAACTTCTACATAAAAGTTGAAATTAAATATTTGACCTGTTCTTCCTCATTTCTGCTTCTTGCAACGCATATGTATTTTGCAGGTCTGCGCATTCCCTCGACAACAATGGAAACAAAAGTACTGCAGATCACGTGACCACAGAGCAACAGCCAGCACTGGGGCCTATTGTATTATAGGCAGACTAGAATCACGCTAGTTCTTCACCAACCACTCTGCTGCATTTAGCTGTCGAACCATGACTGACAGGCCGCAATCGTGGGCTCACCTTCCTTCAGCGACTGCCTCGCGCGTTCACGGGATGCGCATGCGCACTCTATATTTATATGAGTGGCAGGTCCAGAGCGCTGTTGGCGGCGCGTTTTCCTCTTTCATTATTTTGTTGCAGTTTTATATAGCTTGAGATCTACCATAACGGAGGTTTTGCAGCTCTTTCCATGAGCACCAGTTATAATCACAATAATATATTTAGCCGCCAAGGAGACTCGAACCTGGCTTTCCAATTCCAACGTTTCCAGTTCTGACCTTTACTTTGCATATTTATGTAGCACGACCTCCACCTGAATGTACCGGAGCACACATATGCAGCAGTCACATTACACAGGGACACTTTCATTTTTGGTAGGCACGGGAGATTAGGCGATTTGGCAGAAGCACAGATGCTGAGCCGACTCCAAGGTTAGAACCTGGTTCTCCCGCTCCAAAGATGGCAGCTCTGGCCGTGAGACCACTTCTTCTATGCCGTGATCTTGAAACCAAACGAATGGTGCGACCATGTTAGAACCGATACGAGTGGTGTGGCCTGAAGCAGATATCACTTATGGTGTACGAACGTTTATTTTCCAGTATAAAAACAATTATATAAACAGCCCTCTATGAATAACTGTGCTCAAGCCATCAAACCACAGTCCTAGAGAGGATGTGGCGTGTGGCCAAAGCTGCAGACTTTGGAAGTAAAAAACAGTTTCGATTCGCTGCAGCCCTTCATCATCCTGTGTTTCTGAACAAACACTTAACCTCTCTGGCCTGCTGTCGCTGTTTTGCCTCTGCCTCTGCACCCAGGCACCGTCCCTGCCTCGCGCCTCCTTCTTCCAGCCGTGTTGCTGCTGCTAATGCTTGTTGCTGCTCGCCATGATTTAACCCAAAGCAAAGAGTCAGCAGCATCACTCCCAGCAACATCGTAAACAAGCATTGGCATAGCCAATAGGTCTCACATTTGGGACCTTATAAGTGTTTAGCCATGCAACAGGTGATGTTTTTGCACCAAGGATATTGTGCTGGATAACTAAACACTTATAAGGTCCCAAAGGTACGACCAATTGGCTATGCCAATGCTTGTTGTCTTTGTGGGCATGGTGAGAATACTTCTGGAAGCTTCTGGCGTCCATTTTCTCATCTCGCCGTGACACAGTTTCTTTCTCTTTTCCTTTGCAAACTTTTATGAAGGTTGGAGCGCAAAGATTGTGTGTGACTAACTCGCCGCATCACTCACCGCTCCTCCCATGATTCGGCTTCACTGAACTAGATTACCTGGACTGAGATGTGCTGCAAGGTTTCTGTGGATTGAGCATTTTAAGCTTCTTTGTCAGGTTGCTGCTATCACCTTTGTCAGGTGACTGTATCACCTTGGCGCTTACTACAGACCTCAGCTGCCATGAAGCAGGAGACTCCGCTCCACCGTGGTTATAACAGGCTGGGGGGTGAAGAAAGGGAAAACACAGGCTATAAGCCTGCCGGTCACTGGTGCTACCCTCGAGGTGGCAGCTGCCAGAAATCTGGTAATAAAATTATCTGAGCCGCCCAAGAAAACAAAGAACGTGAGGGTCTCTATAAAAGTAAACAAGGCTGGAAAGAAAACATCTTTAAGGACAACGCACAGTACGGTGCAGATGGAATGTGGGTTTTACAACCTTCTATTGCAAATTTATTTGTGCCCCCCCTGTAATGGACTCTCAAAATGATATTCAGTAGGCTAGAGGTGAGAACAGCACAAAGGTCCCCCCGAGTGGGACTTGTGATGAAGTAGGGGATAATTGGTGTAGTAATATCCCAGAAACAAATCTTAAATCTGTACTGCCTCTGCTAGCCTCCCGAAGCATGGGTTACTGGGTAGAAAATAGGAAAATGTTAAAGGCACTATTTCAGGGAACAGAGGGGGTGAAGGAGGAAGAAAAAAGGACACTGGTACAATTAATTTGATTACCTCCATCAGCTCTAGGACTCTATCTGATGCCCGGGAAAGAGGAGGTAGTCTCTTGCCCGACATGCATAGTGAGAATTTGTTTTCATTAACTGATGGATTGGACTCTTCTAGTCAAGGCAACACCTTCTTCAACAATGATGATCTTTCAGATCCAAACAGGAGTAGCTCAATGGATGATCTATGATTAACACAACTACAGAAATCTTTGTGTAGAAAGAAAAAGGGGAATAAGAAGAGGAACAGTCAACAACTGAAATGGGATTATTCGACCACCCAGCTAACTTTTCATGATTTAAATGATGCCGATACTCATAGTATCGGAACATCTTGTGAGACAAAGGAACCCTCTCTTACCACCATCTTTTTGTCTATGACACAAAAATGCAGGATGAAACCCGAAAGGAAAGACGCCAGGTAAGAATCTCCTCTAAGAAGGGGTAATTCAGAAACTGAATAAAACCTGAGCGGATATAACCGACCAACTAACAACAGTCAAAGGGCGAACTGAGATCCTTGAGCCAGAGGTTGACTCTCTGAAAACGCAAAACACCATTCAAGGTGCTTTCATGTTGGTTGTTATGTGTAAGCTGAAACACCAAGAGAATCGACAGTGAAGGAACAATCTACACTTTCTTGAGATCTTGTAGCCGGTGGAGGGGGGCAATCCCAAAACTTTCATGGTGAATCTGCTAAAAGGTGCAGTCCCTGAAGGAATATAAAATCGATATCATATAATATTGGCCTAATGTATCCCATATATTAGCATACTATTTTAGGTTAACCCCTCCATTGTGAATATACTCGAATTATGTATACATTAAGAATCGGGCCTTTTCTGAAGAAACCCCATGTTGGTTTCATTTCCCCGTACCTCTTGCTCTTGCTAGGAAAACAAGTGACCTGCCACTGTGTAAAGAGAGAATCTGGAAGGTCAGACTGGGCTATGAATGGACCATTGATTCTAACTTGGGAAACTCAAGGTTACATCTGCCTTTCGTGTGGGATGAACACATTCTTGCAGACCTTCGTGCCTGAGAACGAAAAGGGAGTCACCCTTCCTGACCTCCCCAGTAATGAATAGCTAAGCTTTGAACTAATCATGTGTGCCATATATGGTCCTTCCTTCACTCTGAACCAACTTGTAACTTTCCATGTGTGGTGATTTAATGTGTTCACTGCAAGTATATCTGTCTGGTTTTGACTGTAAGCCAGCAGTCTTCTCCGCGCACCTCGAGGGGTGAGGATGGGAGAGGCTCCTCTGCGCAGAGTACTTTGTATAATAAATGATTGACCCTTCTTCACTGCCAACTGACTGATTATTGGTAATTGGTAATGGGGGGTTATTGGTAAGTATAGCTCCATGGCTCTATTATTTTTTGCAGTACAACAGTCCCAGACCAGATTAAATGGGACTGAGACATGGAAATTCAAAGGGCTCACCAGTTTCCCCTAATGCTGAAGAAACATCCAAGGAATGAAACAGAAAGACCTAGAGCAATGCTGGTGTACCTTGGTAACTTTTTTTTAAGGCAATTTGTTTATGAGCAGGCTTGCCCTAAAGGTCTATAAAATCGCATGACAGAGGGTCCTTTTTCGTCAAACCCAATTTGGCTTCTCTAGCAACTATTTGTTCCTTTTGAAAAAGTTGGGGCAGAGGTCTATCTTCAATATCCCGCCAGATTAAAAATGATTGTTAACGGGCAAACTCGGAGCTTCACTTCCGAGATCCAAGCTCAAGAATATTCAAAAGAACTTGGTTAGGGATGTGGAAGTAGCAGTCTACCTAAGTGAAATATATAATTGTGATTTTTTGTGGTAATCGGAGGTTATTTAGATAATTGTTTTCTCTTTTGGTATGGGGGCGGGGCGGTGGGGTAGAGGGTCAAATGCTCATTATTCAGGCATTGTTGTGGAGTAGGGGGAGTGGGTTGATCACACACAAGGATTGGTTTATGATTGAAGGATCACTTGTTACTTTATTGTTGTTTTCTTTGCTAACTGATAGAATAGCGCTTAACAAAACTAGGAGTGGTATAAAGACGAAGGGACTATGGTGGTTCAGATGACAGGAATGGGGAAATTGCTGATTGCCACACTGAATATGACTCTCGCTATCCATTTTGGAGTATTATGCTCATTAAATTTGTTACAGCAGCCAGTTACAGCTATTTGTAGAAAGACTCCTCATGCCACATCAATAGGAGATTTGTGTATTAAGTCGTCCGCACATTAAATTTTCAATTTAATGCGCAATAGTTCAGGTCATTTTCTTCTTTTGGGACGACATCCCTAAACAGCGGTTTCGTGTATTTATTTTACTTTTTTCAGAACATTTGGAGTTATTTATCATCCCATGTTCATAGCCCCTTGAATATGTGATGTATTTGCTTAAAATAGAAGTATTGCACTTTGTGGCCAACACAATTGCTTGGTGTTAATTCACTAAGGACCAGATGTATGATCTGCAAATTATCGCATCTCAATTTGCGAGTCATTTGCGAATCGCAATTTGTGATGCGCTATTTTGCTTTTACAACAGTGTGCTTTACACTGTTTGCCATTCCCAATGGGGTCGCAAATTGTGAGGCTCATGAATATTAGTGAGCCTCTTGCAATTTGCGAGCCCATTGGGAATGACAGGCTCTCCCAGGGATGATGGCCTGCTGGGCTCAGCAGACCACCATGTCGGGGACTGCTTTTTTAATAAAGCAGTTTTAAAAAAAAATACAGCCCGTTTTCCTTAAAGAATAATAAAGAAAAATGAAACTTTTCAGTTTCCTTTTTTTAAGTGCAAGCAGTGCTCTCTGGCTCCACTGGCTGCTCTTACAAAATATTTTTCAGCATACTCAGAAAGGGGAAGGAGTCCCCTGGGGAACAGGATTGAGGCAATTCTGGGTCGCTCCATGAAGGATATTCCCTATGTAGAATCATCCCCTTTACCCATACTTATACATACGGATGATTCAGTGTTACTTGCCAGAGCCCGGATGGTGTACAGAAACTCATATAGGATTATTTGAGTTATATGGCTAGCCTAGACCTAAGTATGAATGTTTTGAAATATTTTGTTTTAATTGCTGGTGCTCATCCTAAGAAATCTTTTAATTTTCATATAGAGGACCAGAAGCTGGAGGTGGTTGATTCATTCGCCTATCTGGGAGTAACATTTGATAGTAAGTTATCTTGGAAAGCGATGCTTCTAAGTAGAAAGGCT
This sequence comes from Lissotriton helveticus, assembly GCF_964261635.1. Taxonomy (NCBI): domain Eukaryota; kingdom Metazoa; phylum Chordata; class Amphibia; order Caudata; family Salamandridae; genus Lissotriton; species Lissotriton helveticus. The sequence goes on from NC_136070.1 coordinate 649,857,511, forward strand.
CTTTCGGAAAACGGGATTAGGGCTTTGGCCGATCGTTCTACAAAACTGAGGGGCATATTAGCAAGAACCTCGTTAAAATTATCGCTGTTTTAGCGGCAGGAAACTGCAGCTAAAACGGTGATAATGGGCTTGCTAATATGCGTTATGGAATTACAATGGAAGCCCAGGTTAGATGTGCAGGACATCTAACCTGGGCTTCTATTGGAATTTTATAACGCATATTAGCAAGCCTGTTATCGCCGTTTTAGTGGCAGTTTCCTGCCGCTAAAACGTCGATAATTTTAACGAGGTTCTTGCTAATACACCCCTGAGTTCCTGCCAGAAACAATACATATTTATTCACGAAAAATGCTGGCAAGTGCTACATATGTGGCAGCGATCTGGGGTACGGTAGACCCAGCGCTGCATCAACTTGTTGAGGACACATCTTGTAAGAAATTGCTTTTGCTTCCCCACACTTATGCAAATTATTTATCGCATGCAGAACTGGTTTTACCCTATCTCGAGGATGTAATTAAACTGTCATCCTCCTGCTATGGTTCTCTATTTGGTAAAGTCAATGCTTACAACTTGACCAGGCGATCCTCAGGGTTCGTTTAAAACTGGATTACACCAAAAGGTTCCCGTGGTTAAACTATGTTAAGAACACTACTTAGGTCTCCAAAATCTATATGAATTTCCACAGTGGTGCACCTCATTTCCAAAGGCAAAATTAAAAAGAGCATCTTGGATCAAGCTGAAATTGATAGGTGGGAAAGAAACAAACACAAATCAACTATAATTGCATATAGTCTTCTTTCCATGGCCAAAGTTATATCACATTCATATCTCTCATATGTGCGGAACCCACAGCATAGATATATCTTGATCAGATTTAGGATGAACTATATTCCGTTAATGCTCGGTTTCCCAGCTAACACTTACTTGGTGAACGATTTACCTCCATACCCATGTAATGGGAGAGCACCTCAAACAACGCTACATATTCTCTTTTTTTGCACACTATATGGTCGCCAAAGGAAAGCTGTTAGCCCCCATGTTACAGAAATACAATTTCACTCAATATAAGCCTGCACTGCACTTTATACACCAGCTCCCAGATCCCTAGATGTGTTACTCTCTTGCTTCCTATTTGTGGGCTGTGACTAGCAGAAGATGTTTAACTTTATAATTGCCCTTTTAATGGATTATTTTATCTGATACTGATGCAGATATGAATTTATGGACTTATTTTATATGGTGCAAGTTTTATTTGGATTTTATTGAGGTAATGGCTTTTTAACTTGTTTTATCTCTGTACTTTTTATGCGTTGAAATAATGTGAAATAAAGTATGTTTGACTGACTGACTGATACTGTTTATTAGGTTTTTCTTATTCCAGTTTACATTTCAAATTAAAGTGCAGAAAATAAGCAAAACAACACATAGTACTTATCTGCATGCCACACAGTTGGTAGTACGTACCAACAAAGGGTAGAGGGCCTAGGTTACAGAATAAGTAAAATAGGTCTACGTATCAATCCACAGTATACACCAACAGATCAATCATGCACCTCTAAAAAATAGAAGAAGTCTGATTGGTAACCAGCACCGTAGGGTGGTACGACTGTCAACAGTGAAAACAGGAACAGATACATTTTTAGAAAAAAATACATAATAGCGCAGAAAGCAAAATCAACAATCAGAATACTACGGGCCCGATTCACAGAACCAACTTAAGACAAAATCCTAAACTTACTACCATTTGGGTATTGACAGAAGACACTTACTCATTTTGGTATTCACAGAAGGCACTTACTCATCAATGAGTAAGTGCCTTCTGTTAATACCAAAATGAGTAAGTTACTCAAAATGAGTGAGTTACTCATTTTGGTATTCACAGAAGGCACTTACTCATCAATGAGTAAGTGCCTTCTGGGAAAACCAAAATGAGTAAGTGCCTTCTGTGAATACCAAAATGGTAGCAAGTTTAGGATTTTGTCTTAAGTTAGTTCTGTGAATCGGGCCCTACACGTATGGAGACACAGCCCATTCCCACAACTAGCTTATCAATAACTCAGTGTACAGGACCCCCATCACTGTTTACACATATATATTAGCCCCCCATAGCCCGTCTGCAAGGAAAGTCTGACACACAGTAGCAACTGATGGAGAATAAGTGATCTGTTCCCTCCTAAGGTGGTGCTGTATGATCAGCAGAATCAGTGTTAATATTTGTGTGGAGTGCAATCAGAATGGAGTCCTAATAGGTGGCAATGGGATATTTACATAAACCACGGTTATCTTCTCTTCTCTGTGCAGGGCAACACTTTCAGCTTGCACCCATGTGAGCAGTGAGCACGAACCAGATATAAATAGCGGGGGTTCGGGCGATTTCCAACATTGAGTGATAAGGCTTTTAGTCACTATGAAACCCATGTCCAGGACACCTGAGGTAGCTTTGTGTTTCTTATTTCTACAGTAGAGACCCAAAATACATATTTCCCATAAGTGTAGGTCCAGGCGCCCGGAGCATGTGGACAAAAGAGATGTGACACCTGACCAATAACTGCTTAAGCGTGGACAAGCCCATAAAATATTAAGTTTGCCATCATCGGTCTAATGACATCTAGAACAAGCAGTATCAGTTCTGTTATAATAGCGGCTGATTCTGTCTGGGGTGAGGTAAGCTCTATTCATGATATAAGATTGACTGAGCTTAAAACGGGACTTTCGTGGTACATGTACAGGGTATTCCAATAAGAATGCCCATTACTTATCCATGTAGAAACTTTGTAATTCGGCCTCCCTACGCCATTGCAAGGCGATGAGCGGTGGAGCAGTATGCGTCCCCAGAAAATCAGCGGCCTACGGACTAAGTGCCTGCCAGAACCCATTACGTAGAGATACTATATCACAAGATGGGCCTGGTGTTCAGAGGTCATGTCACCCCACCTACGACCTAAGGATGTTATCACAGAATTATATAAAAGAAATTGACTAGTAGGTAGACCATACTCCTCTACCAGTGTCTCGTATGAGACTAGGGCTCCAACGCAATGTAGATTCCCTAGGGTGTGTATACTAGCGACATGCCATGTGATTAAGTCTTTCATCACAGTAAATGGGCCGCCCCTGGGTAACATTGATACGACACCCCTAACAACAAGGAGTCAGATGTTGTCCCCTTTGTACATGGGTGAAACAGATGGAGGACGGCGGATAAGCCCATGTTGGTCGGGTGGGAAGATTCACATGTTAATGGGAGATACCACAATAGGTCCAGCATTTTTGGAGAAAAGGAGACCTGGCAGATGTCTCTCCACTGATTTAGGCTTGAGTGGAAGAGAGCATTATAAGTCAAGGAAACCTGTCAGAGAATCTCTCAATAACAGGCAGTATACATAGAGCTCGCCCCACACCACTGAACTCAGTAGGCACACACCATAATCGTATTTGACTAAACCATTACTTATTGTGTACTATTTGTCTACAAAGCATACACTAGAAATATTGTAAGTATTATAAACAGCTCAGTCAAAATTCTTCAAATTAGGGAAAAGATAACACACGCCGCCCCAATCATATTACATCACAAACCCCTATCTTAATAGTTTTATTTATGTTGGTTTTGACCAAACTTCTAACTGCATGGGTGGCTATGTACTAGCAACATGCTAATATGCCAAGTCATGCAATGCCCTAATACCTTATGATGCCTGCAGGCTCAACATATGAGCTCCTTGGTTCAGCATTCGCTCCAGCAACTGGCCCTGTTGCCAAAACCCATCTTTGTCCAGTACCTTATATACTTTTTCCAGGTATGGCCTTCAATGGAGTGAAGAATGGTCACTTCATGCTCAGCTGCTGTTTCATTATGGAGGATCCTTAAACAATGTAGTATTTGAACAATGCTTCTTGTTCAAAAGAGTGTATACCGAAACCTGCTGCTACTTGACTTCATGTGGAACACTCAAGGTCACCTGCTTCATAGCAATTTCTTCAGCCAATACATTTACGACCACTGTGTGAAAAAGAGAATCGATTTTCTTCTTCTAGGTCTTGTTAGAATGAGTTAGAAAAATATGGCACTCTAAGTGTGCATTTATTAGCTTAAAAGATAACACACACATTTGACCCTGTAGTGTAGCTCCTATTTTCCCAATAGGCTCTGCGCATTGGAATAGTACCTACAGCAGTAAAGGCCTAGGCCAGACGTTAACTAGGTCTACTACTGTCGATACTAGACTTAATTTTTGGGTTTGCCAGCTAAGCTCAGAGTTCGCTAGAAACTTTCTCGAATGTTCAAGGAAGGATTAACTTCCCTGATTAGACAAGAAGGGATTTAGTTTCTGACAACCATAGAACATGACAACTTTGCTCTCCCCTAATCAAGAGTCAATCTCAAGAGTCGTGTGAGCACAAGGCAATTATTTTACTCAGTCAGTACGTGCATTCTTAGTCTCATCAGAATGTAGAGAAAAGGAAGAGACGGGCGTGTTCAATAAAAGGTGTTATTTATTGATCAGTCTCTTTTCTCGTACAAGAGAAATGGATCGATATTATTGCAATACTTATAGTTAAGTAAAGTGCATACATTAAAAGCAATAGTATAAAATAATACTGTAAAAACATTGATATGGTTTCTGAGCCATATGATGTTTAAAATGATTAAAATATATTTACATACACATATACATTTGACTAAACGTACTCAACTGGTGTTTCTAAATACGCCTACCCCGTGTACCTGACCTAAGTCTAATACGTGGGCGGGAATAGAAAGTTACAGTTTAAGTTAAGTTTGTTTTTGCCAAGTGAATAACTAAAGAATTCTCTAGGAGGGGTTATTCAGTTCTGTACCTGGAATTTAGGATGAATGAGGAATGGTATCTCTTTCTCTGCTCTCGATATTCCAGGCTGCCTGCGAGGGCTACCCGGAAGCGCCGGTGCTGGGTCTCTCGGCTTGAGATAGCAGCGCGTCTCTCAGCGCGTCAGGAAGGCGGGGCTGCTGCCTGCGGGGTCTGCTTCTGCTCTCGGCTTCGGCAAGTGTGGCTGCTCCGTCTTGTCACCACGCGTGTGTTTGCATAGGGCAAGGTCGGCAATATTTATACCTTAAAGGTGCCGGGATTGACGTAAGGATGGACATAGGTACGTCAATAAAGATGTCATACGACTTGCTCGTTAGCACATTCTTTACTAAAGTTCTCTGTGAAATCAAAACAATGGCCGCACGGATTATCCAGGTTGTCATAGGTTTGATTTGTTATGAGAACGTCGTATGCCTTATCAGGGGCTGGAGGAATGTCGCTTGTCTAATTAGATCTCAAGCGTTATGACCTAATCAGATAACACGTTCCTGTGCCGTAGTGTGACTGCGTCAGATAACGGTATCTGCATCATGGGGGATTTCTTGCCTCATGGGCTGACTGTTAGTTAACTAGCTAGGTAGTTTAACCAGAATAGGGTCAGGAATAGGGGGATCGATTCAGAACCTATAGAAATACACGACACCCACTCCACGCTAACTATGGTCATATCTACTAATCTATGCATAGTATAACATAGTACAACATACTATAGAGTATAGTGTATACCTTACCACCCCAAAATACATAAATGCATTTTGAAATTTTCAAATATACTGAAAAATTGCAGTCATATATATTGTATGCACTTAAGCTATGAATTAAATGCAAAAGTAAACACGCATTGTTATGCATTATTGCTTGTTGGTATATGAGAAATACACATGAAATGGCTCTTAATATGGCTATACAGAAAAAAAGTCGAAACCATTTCATCACATAAAATATATTGTGAACATACCAGCGGGCAGCTAAAGTCTATATAAAGTCTATAAAGTATCTAAAAAAATAGAAATCTTAGTTCTCTAGGAATAGTTTCTTACTTTAAGCAGAAGGTCAGTGTCCCGGGGAAAAATATATAGAAAAATATTTTAAGGGCTTGCTGAAAAAAGTTGCTGTCCGTGAACTGGATTGTAATTGTTCATGTGACTTTATTTTTTAAGTTGAAGGCCGGATTCAGGGAACGCCGTGTGCGAGTTTACTCAAAAGTCTCTATTTCTGTTCCGGAGAGAACATCATATCATTCAGGCTTTCGAAAAAACTGTCAACAGCTTCATGGGAAAGTTCCACTAAGTCGGAAATAGGGGTAACCATGCATTCATGCGCATGATTGTCTGTATTGACATTCTGATTTGCATTGCTGACAGAAGGTCGTACCTGTTCGATGCTGCTTTCATCTTGAACTTCACTACTCTTCAATCGCAGTGGTGAAGATTCCAGGAATGCCGTCATCAGAATTGGCAGCCTTTGAGGGCAGCACAAAGCGTGAACCTTGGTAGGAACCAGCAGTGTATCTGCATCCACCGGCGCATCCGATTGTAGCGTCAGACAGGTGTCTAACACGCATTCTTCTCCGCATAGCAGACACCTTAGTACAGGAAAAACACACCTTTGCCACATTGGTCGAAATGATAGAAACCAAGTCATGTTCAGGTCTCTAAGCCGGGAGAGTCCCAGGATTTTTGATATCCGGTCCCGGTATCCAATGGCTAGGATCGTATCTTCCATTGTCGCGAGAGTTTGATCTGTGACATGGGTTGCCATAACGAAAAATAAGGACTAGGAATAGGATTCCTGCAATTAGTCCTAGGATCAGGGGAAGTCCGCCAAAAATCGAATGGACGAAATCTGGAAAAATACCCAGTATGGCTTTGAATGGTGTTAATGCCATCGAAAATACTGTCTTAAATACCTTTGAGACCCCTGTGGTATCAGAAATATTTAAGATTTCGCTCAGGATTTCCGCGAAATGTACGGGGGAATTGGTTGATAATAATGTATGTATCTCTGCAGTCGTCCTTGCGACTTGTAGATCATACGTTTCTTTAGATGACGTGAGCCTTGTAGGCGTCTGAAGAAGCACTGTTTTCATTCTGCTTAAAGTGTCTATTCGAATAGAAGTAATTTTCAAACCGGGCCATGCCCTTGCCTCCCTGTCTGGAAAGGAGCTGGGGAACAAAGAACGTCCACAGCACTTGACCTTCGCCGTCGTAGTGACGAGATAAGGAGTCCCGGGCATAAGACTACAACATCTGCGGTCTACAATAAGAATGTAACTCCCATTATAGAGTCTTTGAAAGAATGGTTCTATTTCAGTTGCAGGTGCACCTTGCTGGTGACATGAAAGGTTGTATGAATTCCCTCCACAGGCTCCGTGCAAACTAATACCGTTACACAGAAGCGTGCCGCTTAGTGACATAGCACAATTGTTGCCACTAAGAAACACTTTCTGTCCTTTGTTACTGACACATGCATGTGAATAGGGCAGGTTCCAAGATGTTTTAAGGTACCCCTTTCCCAATTTCTCGTACATGCCAGCCTGTATATATTTTTGGCAGTATTGAAACCTGAAGGTTGAGATTGGAATATTTATGATTCCGTGGATTATCCATTCACTGACAGGTCGTTCTGACATTGTCATTGGTAATCTTTCTAGTTTTTCAATGCTCAAGATTGTATAATCAGCACCCTTCTGCGCCATACCGATTTGTCTATCAGTAAGGTTAAAGATTTGGAATAGTGACGTTGTGTTGATTAAACGCCAAGGCACATAGCCTGAACGCAGATTTTGTAACGTCCAGCCAAGCTGTACGATAGAACGCAATTGTGACTGACCATGTTGTAATAACAGTAAGTCTTGCGATAATATATCAAGTCAGCACCATCAGTAAGTAAAGTTAGGTGTTGCTTAATTTCAGGCAGTGTGGAAGTTTGTAGCCATTGAAGGCATAATTTGCCCACACTGTAGGTTGTTATTATCCCTGGGTGATGTCTTTGGGGATATCTAGGGTCTGGCCTGGTCATTTTGAAACCCTGTGTTTTATTCAGGAATCTATCTTGACAGTTATTTGTATCTGTGGGCCAGATCAACCATTGTTTCCAATCAGGATGTGTTCTGTTTTGGTTAAGTATATGGTTTATGTCTATTTCTTCATCTGTTTCAGAGCTATTGCTAAACATTGTTGGCTTTGGAATAGACAGGTTATTTAAATCTTTGATTTTGGCTAAGCCAAGACAGGTGGTTTGTTGAACAGTGTCATTTAAAAATATCATTTGTTCTGGGATCATGCAGGCTCTAAACAAAGCTTCTAAACCCTGTACTTGCCATTCTTTTGCACCCCAAACACTTTTTAAATCAACATTTTTGTCCCAATAATCGAATCCAAAAGTATTCATTTTTTCAAAGAATGAATCAGAATAAATCAATTTTGTGTTGGTTATCATGGTTTTGGTCCCTGTCTTGTTTGACTATTTATAATAAAATGTTTCAGCATTACTAGTGTTAAAACCTTGAAAGTATGAATATTTGTCATAAACGGTTCTAGAGCTCCCTTTTGGAGGTGTAGCACAATGTTCCCATTGATTAAAATTTAAAACATTTCTAGGTTGTGCAGATTTATGCAAGAAATGGTTACCATAGTGGTTATAGCAATACATACTATCATAATTTGTAGAACCTTGCAAATAATCATGTTTTGTAGATTTAGCAGACATTACTAAGTCAGACATCATATTGTTTATACTTTCAAAGTCCCAATCATCAGCAAATGAGTTTGGTTTTGCAAAGTCACTCAAAGAGATCTTAATTTGGTGTGGATATTTCAGGATCTCGACCGGACCATAAATTTCATAGTCAGTGTTGTCCCAGGCTACCCCACCAGGTATTGGAATTGCTGTGAAGTTGGCTGAAGAAAGTTCTGAAGAAAGTTCTCGTTTCTCGACGTGTGAAGATGTGTGTGGTTTGAGGACCAAGTTGATGTTCTGACTTGCTGTGTCCATTTTAGCATATTTTCCCTCAATGAAGCGTCCCAAAGTAAATACCATGATGAGCCAAAGTATGAGGATAAATGCACCAAAACCCACCCAAAATTCAATCCATGGAGAAATCAGATATGTTTCTTTTAGTTGTTTCAAAAGTTCCTTCGCTTTGTCTTTAAAGGATTTTGATGATGGCTGTGTCTTTTGTTCGCTGAAGCCTTCAGAGGAATCATCGAAGTTGATGAAGTAACCGGATGCAGTTCTGTCAATTGTTCCAATTGGTTCAGGATTTTTGTTTTTTGCATTTTCACTTGGTACTTCAGTATAGATTGGTGTGTCTCTGCTAAATGTCTTTATTTGGGTTTTCAGAGGTCTAAGTTCTATTGCATTGTTGCATAGTCCTTGTTGTTCTTCTGTAGGCGTTTCGAATGTGATGAGCCTCTTTGTTAGGACCTCTGTACTGGTAGCAAACCTTGGTGTTCTGCTACTTATTGGGAGTCCACTTGGCCTACTGTTTGTTATCGGCCACATGTTGTGGTTTTACCAGGTCGATGGATACAACTCGGTTCTCCTTTTTTCCAGCAAGTGGCGGTAGTACAACTGATCTTGTCCCGTTGACAGACAAGACAGGAACTGCTTTTCTGTAAGAAGGCCCAAATTCCTTCTTTACCGCGATCTTCTCCCTGACTAGATCCCCGACTTTTGGAATCCAGACAGGTCTTGCTGGGACAGGTGGTGATTCTTCAGTGGTTGTTGGCTGTTGTTTCAACTGTATGTTGCTCAGGTCTTTTCTTGTTTTGTTTAAGTCCTGCAAAATAGCCAAACGGTCTTTGACATCAAAGCTTTTTTCTGTTACCACTGAAGTCTGACTATCAAGGTCAGAGATCAACATCCTAGTTCCGAATAATAATTTGTACGGACTGAATCCCTTCAGAGAATTTCTTGGCAAGTTATTTAGACTACGTTGGACACTTATTAGATGTTTGACCCACCCAGCTCCCGAACCTAATATCCTTTCTATTATAGATTGCTTTCTGTCTTGGTTTTTTCTTTACACCATCCCATACCCTCAGGAAGGAAGTGAGAAGATTCCCGCTGGGCTGTGCTCATTTGGCCATTCTTTCCCCCCCCAGGCTGGATTGCCTGAGAAAAAGAAAAAAATGGTCGAACGTAGCATGCTCTTAGCGTATATGCCATTTAGACTCGCAAATCTTGTATAACAGTCCGGACGTCAGCTGAGTGCTGTGGATCTACATTATAAGTGGGAACTAGCCTGTATATGTTAATCGCAAGCCATTCTTTTTGCTGGTAATATTATCTGCCTTGATACGACGAGGTATTAAACTGCTTCTCTCCCCACTGCGATCTCTGTTGCAGTTTGGGCAGTTTTTTACAAAGATGGTAAGATGGAGGCTCATGCCTGGCCACCAGTACCGTGATTGTAAATCTTCCAGAGAATCTTTTAATTTAAGGTGTCTGTGACCCTCGCCCATGTGTGCGTCTGCGATTAACAAGTTTCTCCTGTCCATGTTTGGAATCACTCTATCCCCCACTCCAGGGATTCGAGCAAAAGGGACGGAGTTTGCATCGATTATGTATGTATAATTGAGTGGATAGTTGATCGGTAACGCTGAGCAGTCGCCTTTTGATGACGTTTTCACCGCCAGCAATGTTTCACCGTCAATGTATTTTAATGTATGCTTTTTTCGATCTACGGGAGCCGATTTAGTGGCTGCCGCTGCGGCTGTCTCGGCCAATGAATTCCCCACAACGTGAACGCCATCACGTTGATGACTCAGTGAGTGAGTCACGTGAGTCTTTGGTAGTTCTTTCTTCAAAAGAGCTACTTGTTCCCAGAGAAGTCTCTGCTTTATTGGTGCATCTGTGTCATCTTTGTAACCGTTCTGAATCCATGTCTGCAAATCCTTGTTATATGCTTTGACGCAGAAATATGAATCTGACACTATAAGTGTCGGGAATTCGCGATCCGCATTATCTAGCGCCATTTTCAAAGCTATTATTTCAGTTTGCAGTTCTGAATTTGTTTCTACTGAGTGTGATTTTGTTAATAGAGGTCTTAGTTTACCTCCGCGCCACACTTCTTTTGTGATCTCACATGTGGGATTGTATGCATGTTCTCCCCAAACGGAGGGTTGAGCATGTCCGTCTGTATAGATTACACAGGCGTAATGTCGTAGAGGCAGAATGTCGATTGGCAGAGGATACGTCTTTTCATATTTTAGATTTTCCAATTCTTCTAGTTCTGGATCAAAGTAGTAGTATACTTTGTCCGTTGTGATTGAATTCACCCATTGTATCCATTCCGGATTCAATGTTGTTGTTGGTAAATTACACGGTGTTGTTAGTGCCTCGAAGGCTGATTCAGCTGTTCTGACTGTGATATGTCTACCGTCAGCTATGTCTTTTTCTCTAGCTATTGCGGTTTGAACTGCTTGAACAATTTTTCCTTTGTTGCTGAATCTCTGTTCAGCTTTTGTGTACAAGTGTGATTTGAATGCAATTGGTACCTTTTCTCCCTCATTAGAGGTCAGGTATGTGAATCCGCATCTCCCTGGGATGACTCGGATCACAAGGTTGCGTGTATTATCACGTGTTTCTAATTTTGTCTTAATTAGCATGTCTGTTTGTAAGGATCTCAAAATGTCTGTGTGTGTTTGAGTCCAACTTGATCTTTTAAAATCTGGTTTAATTAGATCGTAAAGGGGTTTGACCCTTTCTGCGTAATTTGCAATGTAAGTTCTTCCGAAATTTAGGAAGCCTAGAATTGACTGTAGGTTTTTTAGTGTTTTAGGAGCTTGGATTACGGCACATTTCTCTAGGAAATTGTCTGCCAGGCTTTTACCTTCACTTGATAACTCATATCCTAAGAATAGGACTGTCAGATGGGCAATTCTGGATTTTTTGAAGTTGAATTTGTAACCCTCTGCAGCGAAACCAAGTATTATGGTGTTCACTCTTTTCAAGTGAGTTTCCAAGTCATCATCTGTTAAGTAAATGTCATCGACATAAGATAATGCTTCATCATCATATTGTTGTAGTAATTCTGTTACTCTCGCTGAGAATACCCCCGGGCTGTTCTTGTACCCCTGGGCTAACCGACAGAATTGTTTTTGAGTGCCATTTACTGAGAAAGCTGTTAAATATCTGCTCTCTGGTGCTATGTTTTGACAAAAGAATCCGTTGGAGATGTCCAAGGTAGTTTTGTATTTTTTGCGCACTATGTTATTCATTAGTGCAGCACTGTGTGAGTTTTGCACTGCAAAAGTTTTGCAACATGTGTTAAGGTGTCGGTAATCCAAAACTAGACGATATGAGTTGTCTGGTTTGGCGACCGGAAACAAAGGATTGTTCATTTGTGAGGTGCAAGTTTCAATCACCCCCTGGTATTCTAGCTGATCTAGTATTTCATTTACTTGTTTTTTAGCTTCTTGCTTAATTGGGTACTGCCTTTGTGCAGTTGGTTGTGATTTTAACTGGACTTTGTGAGGAGGAGAATCCTCATCCCATCCTACATGATTTTTATATAAAGCAGGTGCTAAGGCCACTGCCCACTTTCTAGCAAGTGTGTATTTTTTATGAATCGGGATTTGATTCGAGAAGGCAGGCATAATTACTTCTTCGCCATGAGGGCACTCCCTGACAAACTCTGGTGGCCAGTCTTTTTCAGCTAAAAGTATGTCATAACCCTTTGAGAGGTTATCCCAAAATAGTCCCCTTATTTTCCTAGTCTTATCTCCCTCTATACGTAATGTTATCTCGTATATTTTGGGGGGCTTGCTAACTCTGGTATCTGCAGTTTCCACTTGAAGGTATTCATTCGTGTCCACTGTCTCCAGATGATTCATAAGGACTTTGCGAGCTATGCTCACCTCTGCTGCGCTGTCTAGCATTGTCTGAGCCCACTCTCCGTTTTTCAGTTGTGTCCTCAGTATTCTCGGCATTGTTAACTACCTTGATACTGGCTACCTTCTTTTTTGGAAATTGTGATTTCTTTTTCAGTTGAGCAGGTTCCTTGTCTTTGGACTTGGCGTGCTCTTTTGATCGTCCTCTTCTTTCCGATTTCTGCGAGGAATTCTGAAAAGATTGAGAGGGACGTGTATCAATGTCTTGATATCTATCAGGTTTTTTAATATTATCCCTATTTCTAAGGTTATATCTATTCCCAGAGGGTTCACTCTGGGGTGACCTTTGTCTCGGGTTTGGAGATTTCTCTCTTCGCCTAGGAGACCTTCCTCTGGACTGGAATTTCTTTTCTTTGGGATTGGATTGTTTGTTCCCATCCCAGTTCTTTTTTGGTGAATTATTATTATTATTAAAAAACATTTTTTCTGGACTTGTAGTCAGTTGCGGTTTTACTGGTATTCCACCTAGACTATCTCTGCCTAGTTCTTCATAGGATTTTTCTATGATTCTGGCAATTTCAGCTGGTTGGTCTGCTATATCTGTCTCTTTTAACCTCTGGCGGATCGCCACGTTTGCTGCTTCACCCTTTATGTTGGCTAGTAATATAGCCGAGACCTGCTTGAAGTCTTTTAGTAATTTCATACCAAGAGTTAAAGCAGGTTCTGGACCGTATTCATCTTGAATTTGTTTTAGCACATCTGGTATTACCGAAATGGATGGAACACCGTGTGTTTTTGTGTAGATGGAAGCAAAGACTGTACCCCAAGTGTCACAGTCCTCAATGTGTGGTGCGATTCCCATCGGGAGACATATAGTCAGAATCCTGTGTTTTTCTAATGGGGTGGTGTCAGGAAACACCGCCTCTATTTGGGTAATTTTCTGTGCCAACCAGAATGGTATTTGTTCCCGTTTAGCTGGAACTTTACCTAGGCAGGATTGGATGTTCTGTGGTGTAATTTTATTTGTGTTCCCCTGGTGAGGGGTCAGCTGTGGTAGTTTAATCGCTGGCTGAATTGTTGAAGTCCGCATTACATACTGAACTAATTGTCTGTGAATTTTTAGTAGTTGTTTTAGCTGTATTAACAGCTCTGCTGCAGGCATTCTTTCGATGTCTGGATATGGTGTGTATCCGGCTAGGACCGGCCACGTTGCTCCTGGTCTTCCTAAAGGACCGAGCCTTGTAATGTGATTATTATGTTTTAGGGCGCCATCAAATAAGAGCAAATGCTCTTGGAATTTGAGTGGTACTTCCACCTCCTCGAAAGGAGTGTACTCATTAGGAGGTTCCTCTACTTTGTAATAGTGGAAGTACTTTGTTATAGTATTAGCTGCTGGAAAATGTATCCATGTATAGTATACCTCTGTCTGCCGATATTCGTGTGCCTCGATTACGAATATGACTGTGCCACCTCTAGGTGTCAGTCCATTTTCTATAAGTTTTAAGGTTATAGATCTCCTTTTGGCGACCGGAATGAGTATTATATCCGCGTCTGCTGCTTGCATGGTAGCATCAGCATCTGCTATTTCAGTAGCTAATCTAGTAACCTCTCGTTCTTCATCGCTGTCCATTTTGCTGACAGGATGGTATTATGTTTATTTGCAGATCAGGTTTCTTTATGGAAACAGAGATTAGATGCACAATATTTTGGAACACTGTTTATCCTTCAACGTTGACTAGACCAAGAACCATACATAGGAGTTCCCTCCTGCGAGGTTTTGGAGGATATTATAACCTTTCACCCACTCCAGACGTCTTTGGAGTATTTGGGAAAAGGGGTCTGAGTGAGAAAGCACGACTGAGTTACTCTAAATGTCTTACGTTAGTTTTATCGCCCTTTCCAAACGCGTTGGGCGCCATGTAGTGTAGCTCCTATTTTCCCAATAGGCTCTGCGCATTGGAATAGTACCTACAGCAGTAAAGGCCTAGGCCAGACGTTAACTAGGTCTACTACTGTCGATACTAGACTTAATTTTTGGGTTTGCCAGCTAAGCTCAGAGTTCGCTAGAAACTTTCTCGAATGTTCAAGGAAGGATTAACTTCCCTGATTAGACAAGAAGGGATTTAGTTTCTGACAACCATAGAACATGACAACTTTGCTCTCCCCTAATCAAGAGTCAATCTCAAGAGTCGTGTGAGCACAAGGCAATTATTTTACTCAGTCAGTACGTGCATTCTTAGTCTCATCAGAATGTAGAGAAAAGGAAGAGACGGGCGTGTTCAATAAAAGGTGTTATTTATTGATCAGTCTCTTTTCTCGTACAAGAGAAATGGATCGATATTATTGCAATACTTATAGTTAAGTAAAGTGCATACATTAAAAGCAATAGTATAAAATAATACTGTAAAAACATTGATATGGTTTCTGAGCCATATGATGTTTAAAATGATTAAAATATATTTACATACACATATACATTTGACTAAACGTACTCAACTGGTGTTTCTAAATACGCCTACCCCGTGTACCTGACCTAAGTCTAATACGTGGGCGGGAATAGAAAGTTACAGTTTAAGTTAAGTTTGTTTTTGCCAAGTGAATAACTAAAGAATTCTCTAGGAGGGGTTATTCAGTTCTGTACCTGGAATTTAGGATGAATGAGGAATGGTATCTCTTTCTCTGCTCTCGATATTCCAGGCTGCCTGCGAGGGCTACCCGGAAGCGCCGGTGCTGGGTCTCTCGGCTTGAGATAGCAGCGCGTCTCTCAGCGCGTCAGGAAGGCGGGGCTGCTGCCTGCGGGGTCTGCTTCTGCTCTCGGCTTCGGCAAGTATGGCTGCTCCGTCTTGTCACCACGCGTGTGTTTGCATAGGGCAAGGTCGGCAATATTTATACCTTAAAGGTGCCGGGATTGACGTAAGGATGGACATAGGTACGTCAATAAAGATGTCATACGACTTGCTCGTTAGCACATTCTTTACTAAAGTTCTCTGTGAAATCAAAACAATGGCCGCACGGATTATCCAGGTTGTCATAGGTTTGATTTGTTATGAGAACGTCGTATGCCTTATCAGGGGCTGGAGGAATGTCGCTTGTCTAATTAGATCTCAAGCGTTATGACCTAATCAGATAACACGTTCCTGTGCCGTAGTGTGACTGCGTCAGATAACGGTATCTGCATCATGGGGGATTTCTTGCCTCATGGGCTGACTGTTAGTTAACTAGCTAGGTAGTTTAACCAGAATAGGGTCAGGAATAGGGGGATCGATTCAGAACCTATAGAAATACACGACAACCCGCTTTCTGCTTCCTAGTCCTTTTCCCTGCAACTCACACACACCATTTGAATGCAAAAGCAATGTTATGCATGCAACCAGGCCCACACTGCATGTAAAATGAAAAGCACATAAGAAGTCCTAGCCACACGTGACTTCCCCATCTTGTACCAGGGGCATCATGGTCGACAATCCTTGTCTTGTATGCGCAGTAGTACTGTATATATTAATTAAATTTTTTTCATAACCTTTTGTTTGTATTTGTAAGTATCTTTATGCTTTGTGTAAGGTTATGGCTATTGGGGCATATAAAAACTTGCTCAGCTGGGCCCTCAGTTTTGCTTACTCACTGCTTCAGACCAATATTTCTTCCTTGTATTTATTCTTCAATTAATCATTTGAGCGCCAAATTGGTTCTTATATTCCTATGAAAAAAGTCACTCACCTCAATGTTTCTTCATAGTACCGTCCTTTTAAGCGCTGCCTTTAATCCCAATCTTCCTCTCCTGATTCACACTTTAAATGCCTCTTTGGTCTACTGAGTGCATTCTTTTCTTCATTATGAGTATGACAACAATTACTACTCCTCTCACCAGTAGTGTTGGAGACAATCCAGAAAAAAACTAGGAGTAAAGTACCCAGGTGATTGTGAAGCTTATCGTTGTGTTTAAAATGTATATTTAAATGCAGTAAATATCCCCTTACAAGCATATTGTTTATTTGAGAGCAATCCTTTTGTTTTGAAATGTAGGGCACTTTTAAACATCCCAATAAATGGTGGGGCTATGCTGTTTGTATCAACTGTGTAGTCTGGTTGCAGTATGCACTACTTGTAAAGTATAATAATTCTATGCAGATTTTAATGGTATTATTCTTGTTTTAGTAATAGTGAAACTATACTAGCTAGTCTGTCAAGGTTTACACATGAGCATTTTTGTAGTATTTGCAACAGACTTGCTTGTTATGAAGAGAACAATTCATACCCACACCACTCAAGCCTCTCTATCACAGCTAGCATATAAGCATGTGAGCTAGTTTTTGCAGGTAAACATTGTTTACAACGCGGTGTTTACACCGCACGACCTTTACCACGCTGCCATTACAACGCAAGTCGTTACTACGACTTGTGCTGGATGACGCTGTTGGTTAAGGAATATTGTAATTTTATATTCCAACACCTTCCCTACTGTTACGTGGACTGGTGTTGAAATATAAAATTATAAGATTCCTCAATCCGCGCCCCCAACGCAAGTCGTTGTAACAACTTGCGTTGTAATAACCGCGTTGTAAAGTATCGCGATCTAAAAGATCGCGTTGTACTGACATACATCCGTTTTTGCAAATCTAACCGAATATGAGCCATTCTTCATCACTGTAAATTCTACAGTAACTGTTTGCTTTGGGGATATTATCAGGGGATATTGGTCGAAATGTCTGAACTGCATTCACTGTGTAGCGAAATTTTCTTACATGCAAGGGAGGTGCCCAATAGGCAACCACAGTCCGAAGAACCTATAGATACAGGTTTTTCTAGTAAACATTGTAAAGAATAGTATACTATAGCATTCCCCGTTCACTGCACCACATCATTCCTTTCTTAAACAAACAACTCTCAAAACGTAATACAGAGATCTGTATTGTAATAAACCAAAGGATTAACCATGTAATACTTAATTTATCATATGGTGTAAATCGCAATAGCTCAAAGCTTTGTACAGAAACAAAACTGTAAGACAACCCTCGTTCATTGACATTTTTTGATGATTATTGGCATTGAAACAGTCGTTGGTTCCTTTGCACGCTGTGAGATTTTGGAAACTGCAAAGAGGTATACAATGTAAATATAAATTTGCATAGGTCTTGTACATTTTTATAGTTTTCCAATGTCACTTACATAATTTTAAGAGCAGTTGATGTTAAGACTGAAACAGAATGAATTCTTTATTTTAGTATTTAAAGGTCTTTATCAATCAACCAATGTGTATTTTTAGTAACCTAGTAGCTAGCTCCTTATCTTCTGGCTGCTTCCTGCCCGAAATTGTATGATTTATGCATTAATGTTTTTGTTATGAACAATATTACATTTCTTTTCATCCTACTTTTCTGCTGAAGTCCCTCAAGAAAGATACTTACATTCATTTGTTCATCAAACCACTAAAATCACTAAAGACTTGTGCTTAGTAATAATGAGTGGAGTGTGTATCTTTCACTCAGATCAAGGGCTTGCTTTTACCTCTGAGGTATCAGCAGAGGTGTTCACTGAGATTGGAGTACCTCTTTAATCTCACATCCCTTTAGGCCTGATCCAAACAGGGTAGTCAAGAGAGACAATAGCATGCTTAAACAAGCCCAGACTGTGAGGGTATTATAAAATTGCTATCCGGGCCAAACAACCTGTGTAGCTCACAGAGCGCTTTACATAATATGCCAAGCCATGTATTGATGAACCACACGCCTTAAGAGATGCTATTTAGCATTAAAATGTAAACATAGGAACTTCTGGGATAGGAGAATCCGTGTGATCAATCACACCTTGAGCTGTTACAAGATTTTCAGCTCTCTTTGAAAAGTTTGGGTGATACAGTAGAAGTTGCAGCCCCTCAAAGTTGTTTGCTGTAATTGGCTGGCTACCCAATGTCGAACTACTTGCAAATGAGAAGTTAGGAGAAAGAATGGAATTTGGTCCTGACTCCAGATAGCCAATGTCAATCACATCAATGAAAGGAACAAGAATCGCAGGTGTTGTGCTCTACTCCGCATGCAGGTGTCCATCAACTCGAGGAAGCCGCAATGCATAGCCCATCCACTACAGATACTAGAGTTATCACAAAATATGCAACTATGTGTTTCAATATACTGAACAGTGGTTTCTGATACGCAATAAAGCGATTTCTTTGCAGGGACGCTGGGTAATGAGGGCTGGCAGATTTACAAACCAGGTTCTCTGTTTGTTACTATCTTAAAGTTTTTACATTTCTGAATGTCACTTTTCAACAAACAAAATACTTTGATTTTGCAGATATTCGATAGTTAATAAGTCAGATTGTTTCTAGACAAAACAACTTGCTTTTTCCAAACTGTCAGGTGAGAAATGTGTTCTTCAGAGACGAAATGTATGCTTTAACTGCTACTGATACTTTAAAGGGGAACATCGTTTACAACAAAACCTTTACCCCGCACTACCATTACAACGCAGGAATTACAACGAAAGTCGTTACAACGACTTTCGCTGGAGGGCGCTGTTGGATAGGAAATAGTTTAATTTTCTATCCAACACCTTCCCTACTATCCACGGGGACTGGAGTTGGAATAGAAAATTAAACTATTCCACTATCCAGCGCCCTCCAACGCAAGTCGTTGTAACGACTTGCGTTGTAATCCCCGCGTTGTAAAGGCATGCGTGGTAAAAGCATGCGTTGAAACGACATACATCCCTTTAAAGGAATTAACAGATGAATCTAAGAAACATGCATTTGAAACCAGCACAGAAATGAATGTCATCAGAGATTTACTAAAGGGGTGGTGGCACCACTGGTGAACAGAGTGAACCCTGGATAGGGTATGTCAGCGCTTATGGTATTGGTAAACTGTGCAAATGGCTGTAGTAAAAGAATGCATTTAATCATTCAATGAACAAATAAATGTGAGTGTCTTTCTTGAGGTACAACAGCAGAAAAGTAGGTTGAAAAGTGATTTGTTATTGTGGATAACAATTGCATTAATGCAAAAATAAATCAAATTCCATGAGGTAAGTTACACCAGAGGAGTAGGGAGATATATACTGAAATCATTAAAGGTACACTCAAAATAAGATATGGAGACCTTAGTATATTGAATGAAAGGATTTATTTAATTTCAGAATTCAGATCATCCGCTCTTAAAATTGGAAAGCTATAAGCACGAGGAAGTGCAGTACAAACCAATATTTGCATTGCAATATTTTTTACGGGAGCTGACATCTCACAGAGTGCCAAGGAACCTTATCAATGACTCTATAATATTTAAACCTTATGGTACAAATGCCCATAACAAAAATAATGAGTAAATAGTGCTCAACCTACAGCTTAGTCAGGGTGCAAGTAGTTGAGCTCTCTCCTTTTATTTCATATGATAAACCAAGTATTACATGGTTAATCCATGTGTTTACTACGATAGCGAAAAATGTTTACATGTTAAGGGTTTTTCGTTTAAGAAAGACATGGAGTGGTAGAGCATGCTTAGGATTTCTGTTGTATTTTATTCTTATTTAAACAACAGGAGAGAAAGGGCAAAATAAAACACTTGCACACCCCTAAGGATAATCAGTTCAAAACAACAGAAGAGTATCCAAAATTATAATATATACAAAGCTCAGTGAGGAGGAAACGGTAACGCAACCCGTCCACCAACACCTTTAAGTGCCTTATGTCAGAAAAGGAACCGTGTCAAAGGGATAGTGGCTTCCCAGAGTTAGAAAAAAGGAACCCTCAGGCACCCACGTGCAGTAGGTAGCCCTGTTTCTTCATCGGGTTCCTGTGGTTAGTAGTGTAGAAGTAAAATTGACCAAAAAGGTGCAGGTTAAAATGGGTATAGACCACTCCCTCATCTAACACTTTTAATAAAGGGGTGATTCGAACCCAATTAAAAACAATGTGAATGTAAGGACAGCATGGGGTTAAGTAAATTTGAACCCCCTGTCCTAAAAATAGGTCGACATGTTTAAGCTTGAGGGTCCTGTTCGACCCAGCATTCCTCAGGACCAATAGTGAATTCTCTCCCAAATGGGCAAGGCCAACCCTACGTGGCCTACTCACAATGGAAGGATGATAATCAGCTTTACATATATGTTTTTACCAACTTGTAATCGCTGTTTGGATAAAAGCTCAGGTGCTCAACCTCCGTTTTGTGAGGGGTAAGAAATCTGTAATGAGACCAAAAACACCCAAATACAAAACAAATCAATAATTTGTGATAAAATTATTGTATCTTCAATTACAACTATACTTATAAACTACCCATCACACACCCAGTGACACAGAAAAGTGCATATTTATTTATTTGTATACAAAACAATACCCTATCCGTTATGATCTTGGTAAATTCGAAATTATGCTAATAACCACCATTCATGTACTAGCATTCTCATTTTTTTATTATATATAGTCTTGCGCAAAAAACCGGGGAACTGCTATATGCCCCGTATATTGAGATTGAGGTTTTTGTTTCCTTAACCAAAATCTGTTTAAAAACAACAGTATTCCTTCGAAAACATTGTTTAAGGACAAAATATTAAAAAAAATTGTCCAATCACGCTTTTCAATGCAGAAGGACTCCGGTTCATACATTCAATGATGTAAATAGACTTACTCAGTATATATTCCGAATATTTCCACAATCTGAGTAAAGGACAATCTTTTGCCCCAGGATCTATTTGGAAGAAAGACCAAAAATCAGGGTTTTTACTGGTATTTCTCACAATGTGAATGATGTTATCGCAGCCTGAACTTTGCTAGTATGTTGTATTTATAAGTAGCCACTGACTCGTTGGAAAGGTCAGGTCAGAATTCACTTACTCGGTTAATCCTAAATGTAAGGCTTCATGAGTCACTATCCCATTGACACAGTTCATTTTCTGACATAAGGCACTTAAAGGTGTTGGTGGACGGGTTGCGTTACCGTTTCCTCCTCACAGAGTATTTTATTCTTAGACAATCCCATACCCCTTGCATTCTTTACTGGAAGATTAAACTGTATTTTAATTTGAACAGATTGAGTGAGCACATTAGGCACTTTCATTATATGTAGGAAAATTGTACTGCACAATGCATACTCCTTAACCAATTTGAATGACTAATGTGCCCTGACAGACTCCCTAAAGCAAACAATTACTGAAGAATTCACAGTGATGATGAATGGTTGCTCCACTGGGCAAATATTTTAAAATTATTTTGTACAAGCCTTGGCAGACTATCTAGCATTGTTTCAATATTACTAAAACAAGATATAACACTGAAATTATCAAATGAATATTATGTTTTAAATGTGGTGCATACTGCAACATAGTTTACACAGTTGTTACAAACAACATACCCGCCACGATTTATTGCAACAGTAGAAGCTATCTTACATGCATCAAACACAACAGGATTGGTCACACATATAGAATCTGTTTTAAAGAAATATTACATTTGTTCAAATATATGCAAGGGTGTGCTTGTCAGTCAGTAGAATACTTAATGTCTACTTTTTTTAAATCTATATTGGCTCCAGTAATACTGGTGGGTGGAGAAGTAGTAATCTTGATATTAGTAATGAAGAAATGATTGAGCTCATTAGACCTAAGGGTTGTTTGAAGTGTGAATGTGAATCAGAAAATGAAGATTATGCCTTAGAAACAACTCATATAAGTAAAGCGCTACAATGAAAATGTCAAGTATCTGTGTTTCTGGTCTGAGAAATACTGTTCCCACAAAAACACCGAATCACAAATCAGTGCTTCGATAAACACAGACTGTATTTTGAGGTCTTTCAGCTTAAAGATTAATACTCTGTAGTTGAATGATGAATGCAGAATGAGATTTTATTATTCTTAGTTCACCAATTTTCATCGGACAACACATGTTTCACACCAACACGTTGCTTCATCAGGGCAAAAAAATATATACTTCACTGTTGTTGTTATTAAACAAAGCAGTGTAGGAACAAATTACATATCTATAGAGAACACAGAGATCACAGACAGGAAAAAGTACAAACAAATGCAAGAAAAACAACAAAATGTTAATTAGTTGATTAGAATCATCATGATTTATTAAAACATGTCCTAGTAATTAGTTACTAAACATGCTGCTAAAAGAAGGGGGGAGCGATAAGGTCGAGAGACACTATTCAAGGAATGATACCAGAGGGACAAGAGTGATACCCAACAGCACAACATAATTAAATAAGACCAAAATACACCAAAGGTTGAAGAAAAATAGAGAGCGAGGGAAAACAAGCGACTGAAATAGATAAGCCTGTTAACACTACCAAATCGCAATTCGCAATATACGCGAGTAGTCTCAAAACGAAGGTGTAACTTAAGAGAAAAATGAATGAAGATTAAAAAAATGGAGGAGAGTGTGTTGGATGTATTGCACAAAGTTGTGCTTGAAAATCTAGACTGAACACCGAGATACATTGTGAACACAAAGGGGTGTTTGTGAAGGAAAATACAAGAATAATTGTATTTTAAATCATAGCAATGCAGCAATCTTTGACACTTATCAGAGTAAGGAATTGAACAATAATCTTCTTGATCATAATATACATCTGTAAAACAGAGGGAAACAAAACGTAAAACAAGATGAGTCCAGCAAATAACAGGAACAAAAAATTACAATAAATGCTTCCTCATAAATATATGCCAAAGACCATTGTCAACAGCATTTCGACCTATAGCATTAATAAGGTCAACATTAGGACGGGAAAGTATTTTTAATAGAGCAACCAATCGATGTAGTATGAAAAATAAAATTCACTTTTTAAAGGGTACCTCAAACAAAAAACCTAATCCAAAAATTAACAACCTAGCACGAAACAAAACAGGGTGTTTTACATTTAGTGCTAATGAAAACTGTGATAGACAACAGGATAGATCAAAAAATCAAGCGGTATTTAAGAGTTAGCCTACATGAGACACATAATGAATTCCAAGTGTCATGCAAGTTCTGGAGACTTTAAATAGTCAAAATCAATCAATCACAAGAAAGCCATCACCAGCCCTGAATAGACAAGCCAGAATGCACCATCACCAAACTCATCAAATGTCAAAAATGCCTACTTGTGTAGTCTGAGTCACAAGTACTCAGATGAAATCACCGTAGGACCTCAAAAGGGCCAAGGATCCGCTTAGCTCCCGGCCAAATCTGTGTTTACACACACTGATGTACTTGACAAACAATGGAAAATCCTTTAACTCTTAATCCTCTCCCGCTAATCCACTCGACTCACCTACAATTGAACTGGCCTGCAAGGCCCCCCATGACTTGCCAAAAACTCTGGTCTATAAACGGTCGCTCTCCCTGTCGGAACATATACCCCCAAATTGATTAACCACTCCTCGACCATATCCCTTCCTCATGTCATAGGCCCTCCCATGCTTCACTTATCCAGGCCATCACCCATACTCGGATGGAACCCCCCAATCCGACCTGATACACAAACCCAATTGGAACCTAATATTGCCATCCGCACTCAATCAGATCTAACATGCGGACTCCCCCCAAGAGAACGCACACCTCAACACATAACTAGCTGTCCTAATTCTGACCTGATTACACACTTCAACAAGATATCCCTTGGCCTATCCCACCTCAAGGTCGAAATACAGAATCTACCAACCATTCAACAAAGAGCACCTATACTAGCACAGAGCCACTAGTGCCACTGTGAACCGAATCAATTATCAAATGAGCAGATATATCACCCTAAAACACACTCCAAGTATACTATTCAAAATACTATTCCTTACCCTAACGACCCTTCTCGTCCCAAGAGACTAATTGCTGAGTTACCTGACAATGACATACGCAACCTCCTCCTATCTTATACCAGTCCTTTGGACAACAGTAAGCCTCTACAGGGTAGTATACAAACCATTATAACTAACCCTTACAGCGAACCCACTCACAACCACAGATCTATAAATAGCGAAAACCTCAACAATTTCAACATAGCGCAAACTGCCCTCACCCATTACACTAGCAAACTGAAGTGCATACTCCTCAATTGCAGATCAGCTAGCAAACATGTGTCCAACATCTACGATCTGAACCTCTGAAATGAGCTTGACATTGTTGATGGAGCAAGGTTGCGTATGTAAAGCGACTTGCTTGAAATCAACCCTCTCTAATAACTCGTAATATACTAATCAACATGTATTGTTGAATTAATATTGCATTCCACAACGTATTATTCATCTGGGAGAAGCTTGCGTATGTGCTTTTACTAACGATAATCCGCTTGCATTAACATGGCCGCTGCTACACGGGATTTCTTACTGCGCATGTGTCTGTCACACTCACGTGACATGATGTATCTTTCCCTTGGAGGGAATCTTTTGCTTCTGTGCACTAGAACTAAGATGGCTGCACTGTGTTCTAACACGCGAGAAGCTTGCACCGCTGCTTTTGCCAAGCTGTTTGTTCTGCCTAATCTCTAACGCAATAGTTAAAAAAAGTAATGGGAAAAGAGTAGAAATAAGTGGTATACAGTGCATTCATTTACTTCTCTGTTCTAAAACTGTTTCTTTCTATTTTTCCATGTAACAATATTCGCGCCTGAGATGTGCTGTGCCCCCATATTGAAAACCCACATTGCGCATGTACCGAATTCATCCGAGTCTACCAGCTATGGCATTGAAATAGTGCCAACATCAGACTGGACTGTGAAAACCATGAGAACATGACCCTTAACCCTGCCAGAAGAAGCTGAAGTGTACAAAATATATTAAAATGTATTTGCTATTGAATCATCCATTGCTGGGTGGAATAAAAGTGCATGGGAAAATAAAATTGATGGGCGGGAATGCAAATATTAATATTCAACTTAAAAGTTTCATTTTGGTGGTGTGATGACCTCTCCTCATCCTTTTGTCCAATTGAAATTGGGGATCCTTACATTTGCAACATTGGGGGGTGGTACACTGTCCTGGAAAATAGTATAACTAGAGTAGGCTTAGCTAGAAATGTTGTCCGACTTGTCCGAATAGCTGACCTGTCACTGACCCAACGCACTCAATAGGTGATCGAGAGCAGACGAAGCACTCTGTCAGAAGATTCGATAACCCAATCGGGGTTCGGAAGCAAGGGTGCTGGCGGAGCACTCTGTCGGAGAATTCAATAACCCAATCGGGGTTTTGGCTGTTAGCTGCAGAGAGGGTTGTAGCGCTGGCGAAGCAACTTTAACTGTGGGTGCCGGTCTTAGCCTGTGGAGGTCCTGTCCTGATCCAAATCTGGTTGCACCTGTCCTGATTTTCTGGTGGCACCTGTCTTCTATGCTGGCACTTGAACTTTGGGCTCTATCCTTTGACTGATCCGTGGCCAGGGTTGGTCTTCACACCATTCTAGGTAAATATACTGAGTGGGTAATGTCATTATATTGCTTCCCTTTTCTTTACCCTCCCTCATGACAACTGCTTAATGACTGCCTTATAAAATCTTTGCATATCTTCATTCTAATCGTTATCTCTCTAATTGAAAAATATTTGATGTTTAATATTTGGATTATGACATTTAAGAAATTTAGATAAAGAGTTTAAACCTTTCCTGAGTTTGTGGTTATTATATGAGTGCAAATGTTATTATTCCACCTATTATTCTAACTCCTTTGATCCCTTAGGACTTTAGCTACCGATGACGAGGATTGGTAAGTCAATGGTATAGGTCCTAAATGAAATTTATAAATCACTGATTATAGTAAGTGCACAGGTTACCTGATTAAAACTCATTGTATGTTGTTTATGGGCCCAGGTGAGTATGGTAAGACTAGTCGGGTGACCTGCGCGCTCTATCATTGTTATCCTTACAGAAACTTGGCTAAATAGCTCCTCCTCAACTATCCTAGACCTACTGGTCCCTCCTAGTCATGACATACTCCGCTAAGATAGAGCCGTGAAACCTGGTGGTGGGTTAGCCTGCATGTACCAAAACACAATCTCAGTTAATCACACATACACCGTCTCTTTACCCACCTGTGAATATTTCTGTATCAACATCACAAACAACAACTGCCTCATTAGCAAACTTCACATAATATATCACCCCCCCGGTGAACAGATAATGGAGGTCATCACATCCAACGACAAAAGTGTCGTAGATTTTCCTAGATTTCAATCTCCACTGGAATAATACGAATGATCATGCTGTAAACTGTCTTAAATCCTTCCTGTAAGATCAGGATCTGACCCAATTTTGTGACAGTCCAACCCACAACAAGGGAGAGACATTGGACCTCATCATAGCAAAAATGAACAATGTCACATTAGATTCAATTATCCCCAGCGATTGGTCTGACCATTATAGCATCTTCTTCTCTATCAATATTGAGGTGACTCTGAAAAGATGGCAACATATGAAAACAAAATAATGGAAAAGGAATACCCAGAATATTAACCCTATAGGCCTAGCAAACTGATGCAACACCAACCTGAACCCCCAAGCAGGCGTGGTAGACGTCCATGACCTCACAGACTTCTAGAACTCCACTATTCTTGAAATACTTGACTCAACAGCCCCCCTTCAACAAAAAAGTGTTTGCACCAAAATCTTCAAACCATGGTTCAACGAGAATCTCAACTCTGATCGACCAAAGCTAAGATCAGCAGAAAGTATATGGTGATCGGCACCCTCTACTGAACTCCTAAATCACCTTAGAGCGCTGAGGAATATATACAACACGAAAATCTTAAAGGCAAAGGCAGACTTCTTTAGAACTCAGCTGAACCAAGCCATTAATCATCCCAAAAAATTATTTGAAATAGTTGAACAACAATCGCTCAACACATCAAACTCTATGGGACAAAGAGAGACTGCTACCCCTAACTGCAAGGAGCTGGCCAATTTCTTCCTAGAAAAAACAAAAACCATTGAACACGACCCACAATCTAAGAATGCTCTTCTACCAGCTACGGGTCATGAGTCTACATTTTACTCCCATGTCAAGGACAAGTTTAGTACACCGGTAGGAGTTCCAAAAAGCAATGCCTCTTGGCACACCTTCCTGCCCTACACTGAAAATGATGTTTGTAACATTCTTCTAGCGATTAATTCCTCAAATTGCTTCATTGGTCCACTACCTCCTGCCATATTCAAAATGATAAAAACTTCTATTCTTCCCTTATGTTCAAAGATTGTAAACGCCTCTCTTAGGCAAGGCACTATACCTGACTGCCTTAAAGTAGGGCAGGTTACACGCATACTAAAGAAAGCCAACTCCCTCCCCTCAGATATCAACAACTACTGCCCTATATCCAACATCCCCACTCTGGCGAACCTACTAGAAAAATGTGTGCAAATTAAACTATGCAACCACATTGAGAACGTCAACTTCCTTGACCAACACCAATCAAGGACATTTCACTGAATCAGCACTCATCCACATTATGGATGACATATTAAAAATGCTAGACCATAATGAATTGTGTCTTTTGATAGTTCTTGACTTATCCTCCGCTTTCAACACGGGTAAATATGACAACCTATTTTACCTACTGGAACGAAGGATGTGTTTATCTGGTCCTGTGCTACAATGGTTCACCTCTTTCTTAAACAAGAGAACCGAAAGAATCAAGATGAAGCAATCCATCTCTTAACCCAACATGGTCTCCCAGGGGTTCCACAGGGCTCTGCACTATCACCCATTCTTTTCAATCTACTCATGGAACCCCTGGCAAACACGCTGAACTCTGCGAACATTCTATATCACATGTATGCAGACGACACACAATTGTATATGAAAATCTTCTCCCCAGAGGGCTTCATCCCCCTCAACACTAATCTGCATAACACTCAAAGTTGGCTCACTGGCAACCACCTCATGCTCAACACCAACAAAACGGAATTCCTCCTCATCTCACCCCCAACCACACACCCAAGATAGACCTCTGACTGAAGCATGCAACAATCTATAACTGCTCTCCCCACATCAATGACTCCGCTAAATCCTTAGGTATCACCCTAGACCAGAGGTCTTCAAACTTTTTGATGCCGAGACCCCCTCCTCAAATGTTTTTAGGTGTAAGGACCCCCTCCTGACAAAATATTCTAGAACCTGTTACTCTCCATCATTAACCATAAACGCCCTTAATTCCTGTGGCAAATCATTTTTACGATGGGTAAATATTATTAAACAGTGTATTCTGTAAAAGAAAATAGTTTTTTCACTGCCAGGTAGCTACGTATAAAATAACTGGTAGTTTAAGTGAAAAATACATTTAAAAAGCTGTTACTCAGTGGGAAATGCACAATAGTACATTATGACATCTTTATTGGTTTAATGCACTTCAGAGGTCTATGTGTAACCAGGGACCCACATAATTAATTCTTTGATGGTGCAGTGGAGAATAGTGACATGTGCATTTTTTGTGCTAGAAGGTTACAGATTGTTACAGAAAACACTGTGAATATGTAAGTCATTATTTAAAACTTGCATCTTAGTAATACCCAGATTGTAATTTTTTTTATACAAAACTGTCCCTTCAACACCTCCTGGGGTAGTAGGCTTTATACAAATTCAACTACAATTGAAAGCACACACTTCAAATCTCAATTGTTCTCTTTGCACTACCACTCAAAAAGAATGCATCTGTGTCATCACAAAGCTTTGAATGATTCAATGAATTAAAACCAGTACCTGCTTTCAAGCACCCTTTATTTACATTTTCACCTAGCACATGTTTGTATTTCTTTCAGTCAAGCTGCTGCACCCTGAGAGTTAACTGTCTGTGGCCTTAGGTTTCGCAGCACATGACACTCCTTGAATGACACGCCAGTTAAAGCATATTAACTATTAGAATTAACCGTCCCAGGAGGGTTGTGTTTTTTCATAAAGTAGGGGAACGGCTATTTAAATATGTTTGCGAGTGCTTTCACTGCAGAAACCATCTTCTTTACACGAAAGGACGCACGATTGCACTGTATAAATATAACATTTGGCTGAATTATCCCTCAATGAGAGCAAAGAATAAAGAATTAAAAGTTAATAGAAATAAATCTTACAAGTAATCTGCAAACATTTATTTAAAAGGAAATATAAATATTCTAGCACCAGGTGTCAAATGCCTTTCCAGTACATGTTTTTTATGCAACACATTAAAAAAATCGAAAATCGAAAGTATTTGTGTAGACTAGGTGAAAAAAACAGGAAAAATGACAAATTTCGACACAGCAGAAGGTAAGGAAAGTTCGAAGTTGGGTGGTTCTGGCCTCTGATTTCCATCCCATTTTCCCCTTACTGAGAACGGCCTGCACCAACTCCCCCTCCAAGCCCAGATCGCACCTTCCCTTGTCGATGCAGTGCATAAACAGGCCCAGCACGAGGTCAGTTAAGCTAGTACTTGCCTCCTTCAGAGCCTGACTGCCTCTTAATGTCGTTGTCACCAAGACCCATCCTCCTTCATCAGCTGGTGTGAAGTGTGCACAATAGGATTGCTCTTTGGAGCAGCTCCCAGTGCGAGGCTCTCTCTGGCACATCGCTCGGCTGGGAAATGCGTGCCCCCCTTCCTGTGACTCCACAGCCCCCCTGGGGGTCGCGCCCCACAGATTGAAGACGTCTGCCCTAGACAAACACTTGAATATGCCGGTGGATATAAGTATTGCCACCAAAGTAGCGAATCATCAGATGAGTATCCTAAGGAAACTTAAACCCTTCCTCCCACAGGTCAACTTAAAAATGGCGGTACAAGCCCTAGTGTTACCAAATAATAATAATAATAATAAAAACATTTATTAAGCGCCTGGTTACACAGAAGGAACAGTGCATCCCCGCGCTATGGATGCATACCGACAGAACTCCAGAACAAGACCCACAGCTCAGGGGAGGGGACAGCCGAGGGTGACTAGATCTTTGGGAATAATAACGTTTTCAATTTCAGCCTGAAAGGCGATTCTGAGGGTTCCATCCGGAATTCCAGCAGAAGTTCGTTCCAGTATTTGCTGGCAAGAAACCTAAAGGATCTCCCTCCCATCCGAGCACGACGAATGCGGGGGACAACCAACTGCATGCTCCCCATAGATCTCAGCAATCGTTTAGGACGATATATGGTCATCATCTTTTGTAAGTAAATGGGGCCAAGGCCATAGGCAATGCGATGGGTGATACACAAGATTTTAAACCGAATGCGTTCTTGTATGGGAAGCCAGTGCAAGATCTGAAGCGCCCGCTTACCTGATGACCTCCTAGGCATTTTCAGAATTAGCCTGGCCGCAGCATTCTGGACACATTGCAGTTGGCTCAAGTCCTTTCTGCTGAGACCACAGAGCAGGGAATTCCCATAATCGAGATGTGGGGTGACCAGGACATGCACTAGGGATTGCCTAGCTTTAAATGGAAGAAGATCCAAGATCTTACGAATCACCTTAAGTGTACCATAACATTTCCCGACTACATTCCGCACATGTTGGGAGTAGGAGAGATTAGAGTCAAGGGTAACCCCCAGATTTTTCACTGTGGCGGACGGAGAGGGCACAGCCCCCAAGTCCGCTGGCCACCAGGCTGAGGTCCAGACGGAGGGAGAAGGGCCAATGATGAGAAGCTCCGTCTTATTGCCATTAAGGCGCAAACAATTACCCTTCATCCAGCTAGTGAGTGCTACAAGACAGGAGGAGAAGTTCTCTGCAGCCCCAACTGGTTTATGAGATAACGTAATCACCAGTTGGGTGTCATCTGCATACGAGACAATATCCACCCCATAAGACTCCACTAGTCTTGCCAGGGGCTCCATATATAAATTGAACAGCGTAGGGCTCAATAAAGAGCCCTGTGGAACCCCCTGTCTAAGTGATCTTGGTCTAGATTTGTAAGGGGGGCAGTGAACTTGAAATTTCCTGTCCGCCAGAAAGGAGCTCATCCACTCGAGGGCTTGGCCCGCTACTCCCATCTCACTGAGGCGTGCGAGAAGACCCAAGTGCGACACGGTGTCAAAAGCCGCACTCAGGTCTAATAAGATCAGCGCTGCAGTGTGGCCATCGTCAGCTTTATGGCGTAGCAATTCGGTGGAAAAGAGAAGAGCAGTTTCCGTGGAGTACTTCGCCCTAAAGCCTGATTGAGAGGGATGGAGAAGAAAATTATCCTCCACAAAGCTGACCAGTTGGTTATTCACCAATTTCTCGACTACCTTAGCACAAAAGGCTGAAGGGATATAGGGCGCAGGTTATCTAAGTGAGTCATATTCAGACAGGATTTCTTTTTAATCGGAACAACCTGGGCCAACTTCCATTCCTCCAGCACCCGGCTTTCTTGAAATGATAAAGTGGCCAGATGACCAATATGGCCACACAGGAGCTGAAGATGATTTCTAAGAATTTTGGCAGGGGCCACATCTATAGGAGATCCAGATGGAATGTCTGAGATAATCTTCAATAATGCCTCCTGCGGTGGAACCCTGAGTTCCTCAAGGGCGCAGCTCACCCTGGGTCCTTCCCGGACGGGCATGGCTGGGAGAGGTGTGGCGCCGCGGCCAGGGCGACTGACGCTGGAATCTGGGGATCAGGGTTCGATCCCCGGCTCCGGCGGCAGGTTAGCCCAGCACCATGTGACTCTGGGCAATAGCTTGCTTAATCTTCCCGACGGCCCCCAGCGCCTAGAGACCCTTACGGGTGATTGTGCGCTTTACAAATGTGGATTATTATTATTATTATTATATCGGCTGGTATATTCTGCTGAAAGGATTCGTAGATCTTTTCCACCTTGCATACAAAATAATCCGCTATGTTTTCACATATCTCTGCGGAGGGGGGTCTTCAGCCATGGTCGCCGAGAGGGAAGTAAGGGCTAGATGTAGGTAATTCTATTTTACCACTTCTTAAATACCGAATTTTACCGATTCGGTATTTAATAAGTGGTAAAATAGAGGAGGGGGGATGTAGGTATTTCAGAATCGGTAAATACCGAATCGTTAAGATTCGGTATTTACCGATTCTGTAAATACCGATTCGGTAATGCCCATTGATTCCTATGGGCCTTGAAGCCCATAGGTATCAATGGGCAATACCGAATCAGTATTTACCGATTTGGTAAATACCGATTCCAGCAAGGGTGCAGGGGGTGTAACTTTGACACCCTCTAGCACCCCCAATACAGGCATGTGTGCCATGTGGCACACGGACATGCCCTAAGGGCATGTCTGTCTGTCACATGGCATAGGTGTGCATGCACACCTGTGCATGCACACCTGGATTCGGTATTTTACCACCCAATTGGATTGGGTGGTAAAATACCGAATCTGTAAAGCCTTTGGGACTCAGATGAGTCCCACCTACATCTGGCCGTTACCGAATCGGTAAAAATACCGATTCTGTATTTTACCGATTCGGTAAATTTACCGATTCGGTAAATTTACCGAATCGGTAAAATATGCCCCCTACATCACAAATACCCATTTACCGGTCGGTAACGGCCGAAATCGGCCGTTACCGGTCGGTAAATGACCTCCTACATCTGGCCCTAAGCTCCTTGTATATAAGAGAGAGATCTCTGGAGGGATTACCCGAGTTCTCAATCCGCTCTTTAATATGATTCCTCTTCGCCTTTCTGATCAGTTTATGGTATGCCATGAGGCCACTTCTGTACGATTCTTTATCGGCCAAGGCGTAATTTTTCCGCCATTGGCGCTCAAGAGCCTTACATCTGGCCTTAGTAGCACATAACTCCTCATTATACCATGGGGCCGATCTGGACCCACGTGCAGGAGCATTTTGGGTCCAGGGTGCAACCATGTCTAGAGCCCTAGTTATCCAATCCTCAAACTCTTTCCAGGCTTCCCTGAGAGTATGTTTCGGAGGAGGTATATCCTGATTAAGGGCATCACCAAATATCTCCTGATTAAATTTCCTCCAATTCCTACGTATGGGAAAAGGGAAACGTTTGGGTTTGTCCCCTCTGTAAAGGCCCTGCACACTGAACGGGACGAGATAATGGTCTGACCATGTTATCTCAACTGGGGTGGATACTTTCATATCATCCCAGTTAGCAAAAATGGGATCAAGCAAATGCCCCGCTTGGTGGGTAGGCCTTATGTCCAATAGCCTAAACTTCAAAGCTTTTAAGGAGCTAATGACAAATTGTGCCTCAGTGCTACCAGGATCCTCCAGGTGTAAGTTAAGATCCCCTACTATGAGGAATCTATTATACCTGAGGGAAGGCTGCATCACCGTTTCAAGGAGACTCTCCACAAATTGTGAGGACCCCCCTGGAGGGCGGTGAATAAGATAGCCCATAATGGTACACTCTGAGGACACTTTAATAGAGAAGAGGCCCGCCTCGCAAGAGCTAATCGATACATGCTGTAAGGAGCAATCGAGGTCGATTTTATACACGATCGCTATGCCCCCACCTTTTTGGAGACCTCTATCAATTCTGATGAAACCATATGATGGTGGAAGGGCCTCCCGGATATCAGGGGCGGAGGCCGCATCAAGCCACGTTTCAGTCAGAAATAATACATCAGGATGGCAATCAGTTAAGAGATCATAGATGTTCAGACAGTGTTTTTTGTAAAAGAGCTGCAGTTCAGTAAATACATGGAAAGTTGACCAACCCCCTTCCTCCCTACTAGATCACTAATGGGGAGAGTATGGCAGCTTCCACACATAAGGGGCATACAGTCAGGTGGCATACCTGATGTACAATTTGCTTTAAGTGGAGGGCGAAGCAGAACTAGCTCTTCCCTCGAATATTGTAAAGCACTTACCCGTTCCAAGGGAACAGAGACAGGGGGTATGGCCCCTGGCCGCGGCAGGGCGCGGACGGGCGCAGACGGGCTTGCCTTGTGCGCGCCTTTGGCGCGCACTCTGCGTGCCCGCTGCGCTGACGCTGTCCCATCTTCTTAAGATAGGGCGAGTACGTAGGAACTAGAGCGCTAACCCCTAGCGCTGGAGATGCCGGAAGTAGTAGAATTCCTCGCCCTCCGCTCAAACTCCCACAATGGATGCGGCGGACCGGGCGGGATCAAGCAGCAGGTAGGGTGAATGTTAAAGTTGAATGTTGCAAAGTGCAGATCAATGCAAACAAATTACAAAAATAATTTAAAATACACAGTTTAATCACACATCGAGATTAAGAAACAGTTTAAAAAAGGACACGGGCTGAGCACACCGCGCTTTCCCCCTGATGTCCCTCGTGCTATGGCTTTCCACTAGGGTTCGTACACGGAGGTAGCTGTCTCTGCCACAGACAGCCAAACAACCAAGATTGTGTTACGGAAGCACCGCTCTATGCGGACTTCCCAAATACAAGCTGGCCCCGCTGAGGGCTTCACTTCATGCTGCGGCTAGGCTGGTCTCTAGAATCAAAAGAAATAACCATATTTCTCTGACCTTAAAAGCATCGAACCTGCTACCATACTAGGCAAGAATACAACTAAAGATCGCCTGCATGACCCATAAAGCTTTTCATACGAAAATCCCCAGTTACTTAGCACAAAAGCTAGAGCTGTCGGGAGGTTGCAGACATTTGCGAAGCTTATTTGAAGTGAAAAGTGCACAGTTGTGGCATCTGCCTGCCACCCCCGTACCAACCTCATGTGCCAAAAAAGACAAAGCAGTAACCTTTGATGTACAACAGGATAAATATGAGAAATAAAGAGATGTCCATCTAGTGGCTAAAATGAACAGTGTGAAAGCAGAAAATCTGAGATCAATCCCAACTTCCCAGCTTGACCAAATTCTATGATCCTAGGCAAATCTTTCACTTGTGTTTGATTGAATAGGCTGGAATATTGCACGATGCATAATAAGAATCTAGGATGCAGGGAAAGGAGGAACCAAATAGGTTGCATGGCCAAGAACAGACCTTCGATGAAAGTTTGACTGTAACGTCCACCTGCCTCCATATCTTCATGGAGCTTTTAATTGGATGCTACTAAAGAAATGCGAACAAAAGGACAAAATGGGTCAGTGTGTTTGGCATGTATGAGTATGATGAATGAAAGTTTCACAATTAAATACAGACAATTAGGATACTAACGGGATCCTTGTGCGGTCCTGACAAAAGCCAACTCGCTCGGTGAGGCATTGGCGTGATGACTGAAACATGTTGAACGAGGGATACAGAGAATACTAATTTCCTTAGTGCAACCCCACCTATTTTTAAATCTGTCAGGGTGCCCCTTTGAAAATAACAAACTAACCCTCAAGACACCGTAGACGGTTTTAACTCTAGGATCCCACCCAATAACCAGAGAGCTTTCTTGGCTACTGAGGTTGAGCCTGCCCTGATACACTAGGTATCAGGACAAGGACTCTATGATGAAGCATGTCACTTGGAATTCTAGTGGGTACAAGTCCTTTAATACTATTGGGTAATGCACTTTTGCTGGTATGGAGAGATATTCTTAAACAACAAGGGGACCCAAGAACAGTAGACCAGGGACCTTGGGAATCAATTATTTTAAACAACAGTGGTCCATAGAAAGGTACAAAATAGGCCTTATTAGCCAGCAAGTTCAAGTAGGGGCAACTTGGGCGAGGGAATGGGGGCTGCCTAAGCCCCCTGTTGTTCGTTTCTCCCTTGTTGTGTACTCTACTGGCTAAGTAGGACCCAGGCTTGTGCCCCATTTAATGTATTACTGTGTAACTATTTTCTAAACTGCTTATAAGAAAATATCAGACCTTTGTCCGGCTGGACATGTCCACTTAATATAGCAACAATTGAGTCTATATTCATTGCTTGGTTTCCTATTTTGTACCTTTCTAGGGACCACTGTTAGGTATGTAGATATAGGCTAAGCATGGTAGGAGTTCCTGCCTTCTGTTTTTGTATGGTGGGTGGTTGTGAAGGTGATCGAATCCTCGATCACTCCTCACTCCATCCTTCTTGGAATATAGTCATTAGAATCTAAGCCGCATATAGAGTGCGTTTGACTTTCAAGTGGCTTCTGCCTGCCAGCCCCACTCTAAACTAATGTACCAAGAATTAAAGACAAAACATTGACCTTTGATGTTGATGTGAAATAGAAGAAATAAAGTGATGTCCATTTAGTGGCTGTATTGCACAAAGTGAATGCAGAAAATATGTGTGTTGCCCATGGCCTTCGTATGCCAGGTGGGGACCTGGCATAAGTGATGAATGAGGGGTCACCCTGGTGCATTGCTGTGACCTGAAGTGTCTGTTTTCTTGTGTGCGCTGTCACAAACCCCACATGCCAGGTGGGTGGCCATGCTGTTAGAGGGCTGTCACCCTGGGGCAGCGTGCAGCTGTGAAGGAGAGGCAAGCCATTACCCACAGAGGAAGAGCAATGATTAAACTACCCAATAAGCCAGGAGGACCCAAGACCTGCCGTCAGATTCAAGGAGGCTTACCGCATAGGTGGAGGAGCATGTGGAAGCCTGCTACCTTTACGGAAGCATCTAGCCTTCTGCTCACCGCCGGGCCGCAGAAGTGTGCCAGAGCACTCGGAACCACCACTACAGCGAGAGTGGGTAAGACTGAATACTGGGCAGCTAATACTGGGTTTGCTCTGATTAACACGCTACAGTGTGGAGTCGCTTTCATCTTCTCAAAGTCATCCACGTGTAACTTTTAAGACTTGAACTCACTAGCAGGGCTTAGCTGAAATGGCGCCTCACACAAATAAAGAATAACCTTGATCCTTTTACATGAGAGCTGATCCAAGGATAGCTGGTGTGCCTGCCTTAAGAAGACTGTATATTATTTGTAAAACATCATTTTTACAAAGCCATTGTGTATATTATTTGTACAGGAAATATATGGGTGGATTTAGGGGACCGCCAATGCTCCACCCATGTAATACCTACCTGACGCACAGTTACGCAAGGCACTGAGGCGGCCTTGCGTTCGTTTTATTCGTAATTTTTTTTTCCAAAACCGCACAAATAATACCCGATCTCCTTGCATGTGTGCTGTAGAATGCAGCATACATTCAAAGAGGAAATAACGGGGAGAAATAAAGATATCTCTCCTTGTTACGCAAGCCTCAGGTAGAATCATCATTTTGATGCAAACCTATGTTTACAGGTCTTTGTAAATATAGGTTGCGTCAAAATACAGGATGCATGAGAACGCCCAAGCACCACCCATGAAATGCCTAACTGATGTAAGGAAATGCAAGACAGGGTAATGTGCTGCTTTCATTAGCTTTATTGTTTTTTTTTTACAAAGCCACACAAATGGGATTTGTGTGGCACAGTAAATTGCAAAACAGATTTTGCATCAGGGTTGTGCCACAAAAGTGACCCGACCCCAGTGCAAAATATGTGCCTGAACTTATACATTTATTTGTTTTAACTCTGCTGCAAAGGTTTTGGCAAGAAGAAGAAAACCAACAATAAATCTGTTCTGCTTAATTGGTTGCAAAGCCTGCATTTTAATATATCTTGTCGGGTTAAGGATCTTGCCGCAGAGATCTGTGTGTTCCCAGTAAATCTGAGTGAATAATAATGGAGGTTAAAGCATTCACTGGAAAGATTTGTGCTTTGCCTAGCCCTTTTCTGTCTCAAAGTAGCATAGAGAGTTAGTGTTTGTCCTGCAAAACACATCATGTAACATGTAGATTGTAGCTTTTATTTTTTATTTTATGTAGAATAGTGTGTACTTCTTTGATAACAGAGATCATTTTGGTACTTGCAGTTGCATTGTAATCCTTCTAGTACAGAACCGTGAGCTATGAAGTGTGATATGGGACTTCTACACCTTATAACCCCCACTGCCTTATGCAACATACCCTGTAAACTGATTTACAAATGTATATGACTTATTGTATATGAAATGTGTTTGTGTGATGGAATGCGCTCTGACACACTGCATTGGGATGAATAGCACAGTTGATATTTCAACGGCTCGTCAGGGGTAGTAAGCGCTATATAAAGGCAATTTATTTTATGTGAATTCTGGGAAAGACCAACACATCTTACATTCTTACAGTGCATGCATATCTCCTATACAAAGTCAAAAGTATGCCTCTCTTAGGTACATGTTAAGTGCTAACAAGGTGTCTACCTTTGTTTCCCCTTTGCTACATTTGAATCTAGGTGTGAGGCTCCAGACCCTCCCACCCAGGAGACTCGAACAAAAGGAGGCCTGATGACCCCTCATATTTAGCCTTTTTTATGGACCCAGCAGGAGCCTGAAATAAGCCTGAAGTTGTTGTGTTGAAAGCAGACAAAATTCTAGCGCTGCTGAATGTGTACCAGTGTTTGAAAATTACACCAGGACGAGTTGAGCATATTTTACAGTGAGGCCCAACTTAATGGCATGGTGGAGGGTGCCCACCCTGTGAAAATAGTGGGTGGATGCTGGCCACCCGCGTGTACCCCTGAATTGTGCACTGGTATTACAATGTATTACTGCC
Source organism: Lissotriton helveticus (assembly GCF_964261635.1). NCBI lineage: Eukaryota > Metazoa > Chordata > Amphibia > Caudata > Salamandridae > Lissotriton > Lissotriton helveticus. Next base: position 649,896,515 of record NC_136070.1, read on the forward strand.
ACTTTATGTTTTGTACTGCGTTTTGGGTAACAGGGTGCAAACTAATGGCCGTGAAGAAGACTGGAGGTGACAGTCTTGCAAAACTGTCCCATAAAAAGGAATGCTGGCTTGGAGTACGATCGCTCTAGGGGCATATTACCAAGGGCCATTATCGCCGCTTTAGCGGGACTTTTTCCCGCTAATGTGGCGATAATTTTATCGCCCTATTACCAAGCTGTCGCTAACACCAGTTAGCGACAGCTTGTAGGCGATAGTGGGCATTTAGGGGCCCACTTTGCATGTCAGCGATAATTATCGCTAATGACATGCAAAGTGGGCGTGCCAAAATGTCAGTGACTGAAAACAATCGCTGCAATCGCTATCGCCTATGATCAACACAGGCGTAGTTTTTGAAATATTCGCGCTAAGACCGAATATCTCCAAAAGCTAACGCCTGCCCTCACCAGTTCTTAGCCATGTTATCCAATGAGAGGTGGATAACATGGCAACATGGCTAAGAGCATTGTCATGGTAATGCCTGAATATCGCTGTATTGACAGCGATATTCACGCATTTCGCCTGTTTTTTATCGCTCCTGAGATAAACCTTGCTAATAGCAAGGTATCTCAGCGATAAAAACAGGTGAAGGGCGGCAATAGAAATATTCCCGCTAAGCCAACACAGTGATAATTATCGCTAGTTGTTGGTAATATGCCCCTAGGTTTCTACAAACTGATCACGGACTGGTTTGCGAACGGATTGTACTACTGTATACCAACACCAACAATATTGTGGCATACTTATATTGAGGGATAAAATAACAAACAGTAAGTGCATGTAGGGGAGTATAGATTTACTATTCCTAAATTCCACATCAACATACCTTGAAGATTTCAGTAGCGCATAGGTACATGTGCATGGAGCAAGGTATACACAATCTAGACTTACTTACCTGTCAATATTTTATTTTTGATATTCTGTCCTCTACATTCTGTCCCATTCATAGAGTTGATTCGATATTCAGAGAGCAACCTTGCGAATGCAGATGCAATATGCACCGTGAACTATGTTCTATATGCTAATAGGTCCCTTTGCAAATTTCCCATTCTCACGTGTCACAAAACTCCCTGGGTGATGAATAGTTATTAGACAGATTGCAAATCGTGAACTTCGGTGATTGGCTGTAAATGTTGAGATGGAGATGAGCATGGACAGCATACCTCCATTCCTGCATTTGCACTTCTTGGTGTGAAATGTTTTTTAGAGCAGCCTGTGTCAATTAAAGATAGAGGTGCTGTTCAAAAACAAATTCCTATTTGGAAGACATCTGGGACAGCAACAAGTGCTTCTCCCCCCCCCCCTCACAACGAGGCCACCCAACACAATATGCAATGGAGAGCCTCCCAGGGTCAGTTTTCTCTTTGCTAACCAGTTCCTACCCAACCAAGAGATCAGTAACTAATCAGTGTTAGCAGTCACTAACCACTGATGCATATTTTTCTGAATCGAAAATAAGAGGGGTCTTTCTATCTCCTTCCTGTTTGCAATTCAAAAAGATTTGTGAAAACATATTTTCAAACACATAAAAAGACATTAGTACATTGTAAGAAGCCCTTTAACAGTTGTAAATAGTGTGACTATGCACATTTCAGGATTTACTGGAACAAAAAAGTTTTGTACATCAGGCCTTTTTTTTAATCTACCAATTTTCCCATTAGTACCTAGTCTCGGGAACCCGTGGTTCACGGGCACATAAGTGAACAAGCATTGGCTATGCCAATAGGTCTGGCTCTAAAGGAATGTTGTACAGTAATGTCAAGCATGACAATTAACATGGGTATGGATATGTGTTTTGTGGAAGCAAAGAAATGTAGAATAATATTTATGTAAGTTAAAAGGTTAGGTGACAGTTGCACTGTCAAGTCAGGCCTAAAAGTCCATGTAGGTTAATGACTTTCCTCCTCCCATCTGTGCTGCTACCAGAGAAAAACACCATAAATACTCTAGTTATCTATGACACTTTATTAGCAATTGATTGTCATGTGTGCACCTGAAAGTTCAAGCTCAGGCAGCTGGATAAATGAAAAAAACAATTCACGGCTGTGTGGAGGACAAGGCCTTTTCTGTAGAAGCACACAACTTCTGTCCAATTGAAACAAGTACTCCTGACTCTCAATGTGAGGGTGGAACCAAAGTCCCTCTCCTGGTGGTTCTCACATGATTGTCTGGAGGCAGATGCGCCAGACCATGACAAAAGGTAAATTAAGAGCGTGTGCTATAAGCCAGTAGGGCACAAGGGGTCAAGGAAAGGCTGCTCAGCAGTTGCTGAATAGCCAAGTGAGCCATTATATGCGCATGCTATGCTCACAGCAAGAATATCATCTCAATTTTTTTGATTCTGACCACTCTTCCTCAGGAGGGATTGGATGTGGTGGGGTCGATGACAGCAGGATCTGATGAGAATATGGGCATGAACGGTGAGGAGATGCTGTTTTCCAGTGACAGGCATCTCTCCATTAAAATGATTGTAGCCTATTCCACAGAGAGAAAGGGGCATAGAGCAAGGTTCTAGGACAACCTGGCCATGAATGCGAGGAACCTGATCTCCTAGGTTTATATAGTGGATGGGAGTGACTAGTCCAGGACTCAAGACACTAAGGGCCTCGGTACGATGTCGTTTGGAAAGGCTCTGAACGGTATTCGGATTTTCCCAATCCGAGTCGGAACCCATGTTTCCAACCGACTCAGAAACATTTCTGACCGACTGATTGCGATGGTAGGTAACCGTTTGGTGTGTCCGACTCGGATCTGACCGTCATTTGGAGACTCTGAGTCGTTCAGAGCCAAATCGTACAGCTCTATGGACCGCTTTTCCAACCGACGTATTACAATGTCGGATTTGCACAGCTTGTCCGACTCGGTTTGTCCGACATGGAACGGCTGTCAAAACTGAATTTGGGGTCTCATAGCAAGCTCTCCGTCACCCGGAGCCCTGAGGTTGGAACACGTGGGTGTACCCATGGGACCCCTCTTTGCAACCATGCACATTGTGACAGGCCCCATGGGGTGCCCACCACAGAGTGCCCGGTTTTCCGCAACCATCCCTTTCTTCAATGACCGAACAGTGTTCGAAAACATCGTAATCAGTAGGTGGATCTTCCCGAACCTGAGTTGGTCGGAAAGGATTCCGACAAGGAGTCAGTCAAAATGCTTTCCGACGGACATTGTAATGAGGCCCTTAGTCACTGATCTATTCCTGGGGAGAAAGCCCTGATGACCCAGTCCTATTTAAGCTGCACACGCAGTACTGCGTTCTCAGATTGTGGTGTCCAATGGTGCTCATGCTGCCCTCTTAGAGAGATCCAGGGCGGCATACCTCCTTCAATGGACCATTACCAGAGTAAATAGAAGATTTCAGTGCTGGCAATACATCAGGCAATAACCTAGTATTAGACCACACTGTGTGGAGTGTGTTAGTCTACTAGGACAGATCAAAGGAGACTCTAGTAAAAGGTTGTATCAGGGCTTTAGGGTCCCCTCATCTATGGTGGACACCCTCACAAGCATCACTCCAAATGCAACAGACTCCAGTCAAGACAGTATGCCTGGAAGGCACTCCACAGGGGACAATGATGCTGTCCAAGATTTGGGGCATATTTACAAGTCCCTAACGCCACTAGAGCGTCACTTTTTCTGACGCTCCAGTAGCGTTGCTCTCTACCCCATATTTAAAATGCGGCGTTAAGCCACTTAACGTACATTAATGACACCTTGTAAATATGCCCCTTACCGCAGCAGGCCGCTGCTGCAAAGGCCCGAATAATTGTTGTTGCTGTGAGCGTTCCACCGCAACACCCATTGCTTTTTGACGCTGCCCCATATTTATAAGGATAGGGCAGAGCCATAAATTAAGGCCAGGTAAAAACTGTCCTAGGATGGTGATACGAGGAGAAATTATTAATTTCTCCTTGTATTTTGCTCACATTGAAACAGCAAATCGCCTTTCAAGATTGTGTCTGTATAGGAAGGTGTCCCTTCCTGCACATGCGGCCATGTTGCAAGGGTGTCTGCACTGCCGGGGCGATTGTTTATGTGCAGGAAGGGACACCTTCCTATACAGACACAATCTTGAAAGGCGATTTGCTGTTTCAATGTGAGCAAAATACAAGGAGAAATGTCATTATCACACCTCTCGGAGGTGAAAAGAGAAGTAAAATTTCTGAAGCAAGACGTGCACTGGCACTACATACATGTCACAATCCTTTTCTGGAGGTTCAGAGATGAATGGTGGCTGTCGCCGCTTACTTCTGGTGCCCAAAATCACACAACTGGTGCACTTCAAATTGATGGGCAAGTAACAACGTTTGGGTATTTGACTCTCTGAGGACAGCGAGGGAAAGCAGCCAAGGCTTACTCCTTGAGACCAAGGGTCATATGTATGAAAGTTACATTTTGCGATTCTCAAATAGCGATTTTTAGAGAATCGCTATTTGAGAATGGCAAAATGCTATGTATGTAGGATTTGCAAATAATTTTGTGAATCCTACATATTCCTTAATTGCGAATCGCAAATTGCAATTCGCAATTAAGGAATACCTCCCCAATCATTCCTATGGGCCTCTATGGGAAGACATTCTCAATTTGCGATTCTCAATTACAGAATCGCAAATTGAGAATGCAATTTCAAGGGTGCCAAGGTGTCAAAAGGACACCCTGTTGAACCCCTGAAATGTGCATAAGTGCCCTAAGGGCATGTATGTGTTCCCTAAGGGCACACATACATGCCCTTAGGGCATGTATGTGTGCCACATGACACTTTGAAAAATGCAAAAAAACGTGCATTTTTCAAAGAACTTGAAGTTGGTGGTAATTTACTATTCTTTATGACCAAATGCACTTTTTCTGGGCCTCATACATTGCATTTAAGGAATCGCAATTTGCGATTCCTTAAATGCAATCGCAAAATAGGGAATCGCAAATTTGCGATTTCTTATTTTGTGAGGCTGTTTTGCTTACATACATCAAAAGAACAAAATGGAGGAGTACTAACCGATGAGGGTATGTGAAGGCTCTTGTCTGAACTCAGGAAGAATTGTTCCTTTGTTAGGAAACCCCTCACTCACCACCTAGTGGTGACTTGCTTCATCATCGGGGCCCACTCAAGTGGCCTAGCGTCACTTGGGTGTGCTTCAACACCTGCAACTGCAGTGGAGCTGGTAGTGAAGTGTGGGGTGCAAACAAAAAAGAATGTGAGTGTTAAAAAATTGTCCTGGTATTCTTTTGTATAGAGTTTTAATAAAAAAGATACTGGACAAAATTAAAAGATAAGGTTGAGATAGTAGTGGGGAAGTTACGGCCCACTTATCTCTGTTTTATGTGTTGGTCGACATGTTTCTACCATAAGGGGAAAATCCCCGGTATTCCTCAGGACCAAAACAAGGAAGTGGGTGGTATGTGCCCCCTAAAAGACACACCCAGACCTAAATCCTTGGACAGCCAGAAGAAAAATCAGCTTCTGGGACGCACACCTAAAATAGAGGGTGCTTTAAAACCTGTGGGGAAGGAAAAGAAAAGAATAAAATAATTACTATCCTGTTACGTAGTGCAGTGCTAGAGTGCAGGATTCGTGCAATTATTCTGGCTTCCCACAGTGGTGTTTGACATAGTGCCTTCATCGAAGCAGAGCGTGTCTACATGTGTTGTGCAAACGTGCTCTTAGCTATGGAGATAAAATATCTATGGGATAAGGTCTGATTGTAGCCTTAGTGCGTGCTATATAGGGAAGAGACATGCTGGCATCAAAGTCAGGGGTGCACTATGTAGGAGTGCTCATATTGTGTACCGCCGTGGATTGAATAATGTGCCAGCTAGGTAACATTTAATTACTTTTGTATGACCTGATCATGGTTTGTGGTCAACAGAAAAAGACAAACTGGACTGACAAACATACACAACATAGAGTAATTCACAACTAAAGATATGGCAGACTGATGGAAACAGGGCTTACAATGCTGTAGCTCAACTCGAGCTGCATCAGGCAGGAGGGGGGCGCTATGCCGGTAACAACATAGTCTAAGGAGAAAAAGATATGTTGATAGTAAGGGGGGGGGGTTCCCTGTTAGGCACTGGCGATGACCTCCGTTGTTGGTCCTGTCTGTAAGGAAAGAAAACAATAACTTACAGTTGTCAGGGCGAGATCAGGCGGTTCACCTACTTCCCCGTGCTCGCTGCTCGGTAGGAATGAGTCAGCGTGGGCGTGGTGTTTAAAAGGCGTATGGTCGCTTCCGGTGGAGCCAGGGAGAGTATGGGAGCCTGTGAGGGACAAGGGTGGGCATGGTTACTCGCAGAAGCCGCGCATGCGTGGTAGCGCGAGGCTTACTGCTGGTGGTGGGCGAGGGAATCGCTCGGCACCGTAATAAGAGTGTTCACGGGGTTGGCAAGGCAACGGCAAAGCGCTGCGCCTGCGCAGAAGAAATGTAAACACTGGTGGCCCGGGGGTAGCGGAGTATGCCGCCCGGCGCCGAGTGTTTGGGCAATGAGAGAGTTCTAGGGGTAGGCATGGCAACAGCAATGCGCTGCGCCTGCGCAGAGGAAATGTAAACACTGGTGGCCTGGGAGTAGCGGAGTATGCCGCCCGGCGCCGAGTGTAGGGTAATCTCAGCGAAGGAAAAGGAAATGCTGGGATTTGGTCTACGGGACGGGGAATCTCCTTGGGACCTCATCGGAGATGACAAAAGGCGCATGATAAACAGACAGAAGGAGTGTCTTCAGTCTGTAGGGAGTGTAACTGAAGGGCATACGAGGAGATCAAAACACACAGGGGGGTACTGTATGTGGTTTATATGCCACTAGAGCCATTCCTAGAAAACACTGGAAAAATATGGGGAACAGGGCAGGGAATCTCCTTGGTAACTTGCCGGAGATGTCACGGGGGATTTATAAACGGACTGAAGAGGTGTCTTCAGTCTGTAGGGTCTATTGCTCAAGGGCATGGTGGGTGAAAAGACGGTGCTTAGGCCATGGGGAACTAGTTGGGTTTTGCATGGTACTTCAAACGTTGGTTGATAGTTAAGAGAGAAAAGGAAAAGTGTCCTACAGCCATGGGTGTGATCGTATCTGTGGGAGATAATGTCCAGACAGAGAAGATGGTTCATCTCAGCACAGAATTCCATGGGATATTATCATTAAGCCCATGGATATGAGTGGAAAGTCTATATATCCATCTCTGTTCCTTTTCAAATAGGCGGGCCTGGATATTGGGGCCCGCTTGCATACATACCACTTAGCTATTTTGTGATCGCAAAATTGCCTTCATACATATGGCCCCAAAGAAGTTAGAAATTCACATACAGTTTGACCCAGCTATTAACACTCGACAAAATTAATATCCTGTCATTTATATACTTAAGAAAAGGAAAGGACAAGGAAGTGAGAACAGTTAAAACAAAGATATGCACTTAAAATCAGAAGCTGTTAGCACCTTCTGGGACGAGATCCAACCCCAAACGTTATTGTAGCGATTTAGCACTAGACGACAGATTTTTGATAATTGGACCACTGTGGCCAGTGTTATCCTAAGAGGCTTTGACTCTGGCATCTTCGGGGTGCTCCAGGCTTGAAAGCTTTTCTCAATCAAAGAGGTTTAGGAGGTGGGCAAAGGATACAGATAGGGGGACTCTGGGCCCAACTCCAGTCTCGGGTACCACACCGCCCCACTCTGGCCAACCCAGTGGACTACAGCCCCAGGATCTGATTTCTCAGTACCAAATAAGCTTAAAATAAAATATACCACCGAAAAAGAGTAGCCCAAAACCCAACCACCCAAGTAAACAGGCCCCACCCAGTAAGGTCACTGGTGCTCTTTTGTGCACAGGTGGTGATGACCTTGTGACCCTGGTGTCCGGTCACCAGTATCCAGTTAGTGACCCATTGATTGATCTAGTATTTGAAAGGACTGGATTGTGCATTAGGAGCAGGGCTCATGGTGGAGCAATGGTTGGCAGTCTCAGTGGGCGAGCAGAGAGCTGCTGTGCACCCAGTTCCAAAATAAACAAGCATTTGCAATGCAATAGGTCTCACATTTCGAGAATTTAAGTTATTGCCATTGTAAATGACAATGTATTTTATTTATGTATTTTGTTAACCTACAAGCGGTGCCTTAAGACGCACTTTGTGTTTATAATCCTTGCTTATTAGCAGCAAGGCTGGCAGTAAAAGAGGCGCAGTTACTGCTAGCCTTGCTCGCAATTACTATAAGTACAAAGTTTAAATACAATTAGTCGCTTTGAAATATGACAAAATAATTATTATATTACTTCCAGATTAGGCTGTACTCTATGTGGAGCTGATGAAGAGAAAATTGTAGACGGTCTAATATAAATGAGATGTGGTAAGTGCAGTAGAGCAAGCTGTGCCTAGATGTCCCTAGTGAGCAAGGCACCAGCACTGATTGCCTAGGTGCAGTTCCACAAGGTGTGCCTAGACCCTAGTGAGCATCATAAACTTTGAAGATATAGTAAATCCACCCTACCCATAATGCATTGCACGCAAGACAGTACCACAAGTACATTCAAATAGCTATGTCCATGTATACAATTCGTAGCTTTGAAATGTGACAACATTATTATTATATTAACTCCAGATTAGGTTGTACTCTCTGTGGAGCTGATGAAGGGAAATTTGTAGAAGGTCTAATATAAATGAGATGTGGTAGGTGCAGTTCAGCAAGCTGGGCCTAGAGGTCCCTAGTGAGCATCATAAACGTTGAAGATATAGTAAATCCACCCTACCCATAATGCATTGCACGCAAGACAGTACCATGAGTACATTCAAATAGCTATGTCCATGTATACAATTAGTAGCTTTGAAATGTGACAAAATAATTATTACCTTAATTCCAGATTAGGTTGTACTCTATGTGGAGCTGATGAAGGGAAAAGGAAATTTATAGAAGGTCTAATATAAATGAGATGTGGTAGGCGCAGTACAGAAAGCTGCACCTAAATGTCCCTAGTGAGCAAGGCACCAGCACTGCTTGTCTAGTGCCTAGAGATCCCTAGTGAGCATCATAAACTTAGAAGATATGGTAAATCATCCTACCCATGATACATTGCAATGCAAGACAGTACCACGGGTATGTTCAAATAGCTATGTCCAGGTATATTCAAATAGTAGCTTTGAAATGTGACAAAATAATTAATATATGAATTCCAGATTAGGTTGTACTCTGTGTGGAGCTGATTAAGGGAAATTTATAGAAGGTCTAATATAAATGATATGTGGTAGGTGCAGTACAACAAACAGCTCCTAGAGGTCCCTGGTGAGCAAGGCACCAGCACTGCTTGTCTAGGTGCAGTACCACAAGCTGCGCCTAGAGGTTCCTAGTGAGTATCATAAACTTTGAAGATATGGTAAATCCACCGCTCCCATAATGCATTGCATACAAGACAGCACCACAATTACATTCAAATAGTTATGCCCATGTATACAATTAGTAGCTTTGAAATGTGACAAAATAATTATTATATTAATTCCAGATTAGGTTGTACTCTATATGGAGCTGATGAAGAAAAATGTGTAGAAAGATCTAATATAATGAGATGTGATAGGTGCAGTACAGCAAGCTGCGCCTAGGTGTCCCTAGTGAGCAAGGCACCAGCACTGCTTGTCTTGTGCCTAGAGATCCCTAGTGCACATCAAAAACTTTGAAGATATGGTAAATCCACTCTACCCATAATGCATTGCATGGAAGACAATACAACAAGTACATTCAAATAGATATGCCCATGTATGCAATTAATAGCTTTATAATGTGACAAGATAATTATTATATTAATTCCAGATTAGGTTGTACTCTATTCGGAGCTGATGAAGGGAAATTTATAGAAGGTCTAATATAAATGAGAGGTGTGGGGGACCCACCACAATTTTACAAGCTCTGAGCATTAAAGAATTTTCCCTCCAAAGCTATAGCCAAATAAAAATTCCTTTTACAGGCATGGTCACCCTTCCACACTCCCAAGCTCTAAAATTAAGCACTCTGAATAGTGTATTAGTGACACCTGTTATTTACAGAGTATTGAGGCTGCCAATTACTATTATGAATTATATTATTAGTTATATGTTACTCAATTGCTATTTTTTATTAACCAACACCAGCCACCACAATTGCGAGAGGGTATGGTTGAACCAGTTGTAGTAGAAGAAATGGGCAGGTGTACAATTTTCATTGCGTCATTTTTACCTCCTCCAGATGTTCCAAGGACATACATTAAGAATGCTTACATTGAGCACAGTCGCTCCTGGCATGGCTCGCGGGGGCGGGGGGCGGGGAGGGAGGGGCGGATGTCGCTCAGGGGGAGGGAGGATAATTTTTTTTAAACGTACCTTGAGGCCGGTCACCTCCCCTAAGCCAATCACAATACTGAAATGCAGCGTTGTGATTGGTCTGAGGGCCTTGACACGGCGCTCAGCCAGGGGCTGGAGGGGTGGGCCTTTTCTTCATAGAAGCTGTAATGCAGCCTGCATGGAAAATAGGGAAGTGCCCATCACTGTTTTGGGCGGCCTGAGATGGATGACCAAACAGTCATTGCACACTTTAGGAGAGGGAAAACCACTCCTCACCTGCCCTGCTCGGAGAGCAAAGCAGCCCCGCCCGCCCACCCACCACAAAGCAGTAGGACACGAAACATAAAATGAGAATAACTCTAAGTTATTGTCATTTTCTGGTTCTTACTGCTTAAAAGCAGTGGAACGATGCTCCTCTGCCATAGTGGACGAGCCGCCCCTGCTTGTGGTCAAAATGTAAGCGGTATAGCCCTGTGCCCTGCTGATGATAAGGGTGAGTCTGGGAATGTTCTGGTCATATAGGGATCAGAGAGATGGCTAGGGCAGTGATGCCAGCCCGGCTTTAAACTGGCTCGGGAGCCCTGTGGCACCAGTGGCCATGCAAGAGCCAGGCATCAGCTGCAGCCTCCAAGTCCCCTTCCTCCCACATACATTAAAGCTGTGCCGCACATCCAGGGAGCATGTGAGAATGAACAAGGAAAGGCCCTTGGGGCTGGGGACACCAGGAAGTGAAGAAATTAGAGGTGTGTTTCTGATTCTAGGGTTCAAAGGGAAAACCGTTTCAAACATTAGAGTGAAACGAAGACAGGTCAAACCAGAGCCCCTGAGAGAGGGTAGTAGAGTCAGAGGAGAGAAGGGTTAGGCAGGGTCAGGCTAAGGTGCAGAGGTGACATGGAAAGGTGACCCTGTGAAAGCAAGCAGTTTCTGTGGAAAGTGTAGAGCAGTGACAGTCCATATTTTACATCATTTGTTTTGTTTTTCCTTTAAGAATGTCTGTGGGTATGACTGGGTACCCTAATGCCTACAAGGCCATCATTTACTAGGCTTTAAAAGTTAATACATTTGAATATATAATGACATTTTCTTTCAGTCTGCTCTTGCCGTTTTTGCATTCCTGTGGTCAACTGCTGAATTCTACTCCACGCCTCGCGGTACCCGCTGCGCGGGTCCCGCTTCGCAGAGAAGCACTTTCCGTCACCTGGGAGCTGCTGCTGGGGCGTACCAGGGGCTGAGGGCTGCGAGCACAAGGGCTGGGACTCCATCTCCCAGGAGTCTCAGGACATCACGAGCCCGTTCCACCTGGGCCGCTCTCCCTCATCGCCCCGCCCCCAACAGACTTGAACTCGGAATAAAAACCAGGACTGCTCATACCTTCGTGGGACCTCATTTCAGTCTGCTCTTGCCGTTTCTGCATTCCTGTGGTCAACTGCTGAATCCTACTCCACGCCTCGCGGTACCCGCTGCGCGGGTCCCGCTTCGCAGAGAAGCACTTTCTGTCACCTGGGAGCTGCTGCTGGGGCGTACCAGGGGCTGAGGGCTGCGAGCACAAGGGCTGGGACTCCATCTCCCAGGAGTCTCAGGACATCACGAGCCCGTTCCACCTGGGCCGCTCTCCCTCATCGCCCCGCCCCCAACAGACTTGAACTCGGAATAAAAACCAGGACTGCTCATACCTTCGTGGGACCTCATTTCAGTCTGCTCTTGCCGTTTCTGCATTCCTGTGGTCAACTGCTGAATTCTACTCCACGCCTCGCGGTACCCGCTGCGCGGGTCCCGCTTCGCAGAGAAGCACTTTCCGTCACCTGGGAGCTGCTGCTGGGGCGTACCAGAGGCTGAGGGCTGCGAGCACAAGGGCTGGGACTCCATCTCCCAGGAGTCTCAGGACATCACGAGCCCGTTCCACCTGGGCCGCTCTCCCTCATCGCCCCGCCCCCAACAGACTTGAACTCGGAATAAAAACCAAGACTGCTCATACCTTCGTGGGACCTCATTTCAGTCTGCTCTTGCCATTTCTGCATTCCTGTGGTCAACTGCTGAATTCTACTCCACGCCTCGCGGTACCCGCTGCGCGGGTCCCGCTTCGCAGAGAAGCACTTTCCGTCACCTGGGAGCTGCTGCTGGGGCGTACCAGGGGCTGAGGGCTGTGAGCACAAGGGCTGGGACTCCATCTCCCAGGAGTCTCAGGACATCACGAGCCCGTTCCACCTGGGCCGCTCTCCCTCATCGCCCCGCCCCCAACAATCCTCCCACCTTCGCTACAGCCATAAAGGATATTGCGACTTCCGCTGCGCGGGAGCTCGCCGGGAGAAGCCCGGGACAAGGGCGGGACCGTCTGTGGCCGTCCGGGGCCGAAGGAGGCCGGGCTGGGCCTACCCCCTCTGTTCGCGTATTCGATTCCTGGTCGCACTTCTTGCTACAATCCCCGGCTGAATATAACTTTGTACTATTATAATGCCGTCCCCGGCAAAGGAGAGCACTCCATTGAAGCCGGGAGGTGTCAAAAGCAGGACTCTAGAGAATTATTTCTCGCGGGCGGGGGGGGAGGGGGACAAAGAGTGTAATCTGTCTCGGTTAAGGGCAGAAAGGAGACGCTCAATAGATAATTTGAAAAATACCCCCCTTGGTGACCAATCCATCACGCCTAGGGAGGAGTTGTCCCTAATAGACGATGTCCCACTCCTGCTGAGGGATTGTATGAACACCTCACCAGTTGAAGCCATGAGTATAGCCCCAGTTACTAGTCCAAGCCCCACTAGGGTGACCATTGATTTAGTCTCCCAACCCCCCCTAGCCCCGAAGGCTAGGAAAGATCAACCTAGACCAGCCACCGCGCAAGGAGTACTTGGGCCTCCTCCTAACAAACGTAGGAGGAAATCGAAGGGAGCCCAGGGAAGGAGCAAACCAAAAATCTCTCATTTGGATTTTGGGAAGTCTTCCACTAAACCTCCCGTACTAGCACCGAAATTACCGGCTGATTCACACCCCAAACCTATTGCCCAGGATGATCTAGCTCCCGCCTCGATAACAAATATGGGAACCAATATCGCTAATGTCCCCCTTTCTGTTGTCCCGCTTGGGAACTTGGAATTCTTGCTAAGGTCTCTATTATTACCGATTAGCGAGAGTATAAAAAAGATTGAGATCAGACTAACCATTCTGGAGACCACACTAGGTAGTCTGAAAATCCCGGCTGATCATCAGGGAAGGCATCCAGAACCCACTCCCATTACTTTAGCCCTCCAACAGCCTGTAAATAGTGCTGCAAACATAGTCCCTCCACAAGCCGCAAATGCGGCGGTCTCGCAACATCCCTCAAGGAACAAGCCTGCACCAACTAAGCCCCTTAACTTTAACATTCCCATTCCCCCTTCAGGCCCGGTTTATCCGGCACAGCCGGTAGACAGTACCACACTGATCCCCCTAATGAAGCTTCCCTCGAGACCACGTAGGCCCAACCTACCTCCTGAGACTAATGATTTTACTGTAGTCATGGCAGGTGTTCCCCCACTCGAAGTAGGTGAAACCGAGGATTTTTGTGCCCTGAAAAGCAGGGTCATTAAGTGGCTAAACATAAATAGACCCCTCCCGATACACCTTAATAATGAAATCATAATGGTAAGAAGGGTGCCATGGGTGGGGAGAACACATAAATCCATTATAGGGGACTGTATACTGGTGAGTTTTAGGGACACAGAAACAGTGACCTATATATGCCAAGGGAAAAATAGATCTAGGGAATCCACCATTCAAACCCTTCGGGTGTCTTTATTCTTTCCCATCACTCTAATCCCACTGCAGCCGCCACAAATGCAAAACAACTGGGAGAGGGTTGGCAGGAGGGGGAGACACCAGGATTTTAACCCTAGACCTTTATTTGGCCGACCAGAACCACCCTTTCACACCTATAATCGGTTTAATTGCCTGAACGATCTAGAGGGGGTAGATTGACAAATGGATAATGCCCCCCAGGGTTATATGGAAAAGGGCGTCCTGGCAGAGGTGTTGGTAGAGCGAAGCTCTCATGTTCAGCAAACTCTAATGACTGGTGTTGGGAAACCCGGGTGTGTTGAACCCAAGGCTACAGCCATAGAATGTATAGGAGGGGGACATGGGCTGGCCATGCAAGGGTCAACACAGGAGATACCACCAAATCCACAGGAGGGTTCAGAAGGGAGGGGGGAGGGAGTGAGACTGATTTCCTGGAATGTAGCGGGAATAGCGGGTAAATTTAACAACAAGGAATGGGTCGATTTCATTAGGAAATTTCATGTTATATGTGTTCAGGAGACATGGGCTTTGGTGAACAATTACCATCTACAGGGCTACAAGTGTTTTTTTGTTCCCGCCCGAAAATCTAGATCAGGTAGAGCAATGGGCGGGTTGTCCATTTACGTAGATTTAGACCTCCCAGGCACCTGGTCCTCCCCAGATTGGAATTCACATGGGATCCAGGTAGTTCGGTTCCTTGGAAAGGGGCTAAGATTTTCTGTTTTTAACATCTATAACACTGAGACAACAAACAACCATATCCCGCTACTAGCTGAATTAGACCAGAGGCTGGGACAAGAAACAACATTCCAAAATAAGGTGCAGTCTTATGGGCTGCTTTTAATGGGAGACTTTAACTGCCATCTTTGTCCGGCATTGGTCAAGGCAAATTCAGATTGGTCACAATGCCCAATGGAGAAGGGGCCGCATTTCTCTCATACACCCACGGGGTTGGCTCTTGGTCTACTTCGGCTTAAGTATGACTTAGAACATACCATTAATATGATAGACCCACAGTCGGATGGCACACTTCCACCAACTTTTAAGGGTAGGGGTTGCTCATCTATTATAGATTATATTTTGGCTTCGAGATCCCTGATAAATAAAATAATCAGTGCAGGGATAGAATGGAGCAGCTTCAGCGACCACAACCCTCTCGTTTTGGTGCTCTCGTATAGGGTGGGTGCTGGAACCAGAGCCCATCGCACAATTGAGGAGAGGGTCATAGACCAAGGCAGGAGACTGAAATGGTCCAAAATAGATGGGGTAAAGTTTTTTAAAACCTTGGGTGACAAGGGCCTATTGGCCATTAACGATTGTCTAGACTTAGAAGTCCAGGGATCAAGGTTACTGGAAGCATTTGACCAGATCGCTAACCTGATCGATGGCCTACTTAAGTCCAGTGCTCCCACACGTAACCTGGCTAATCCCCGGTGGTTTGACAAAGACTGCTCTAAGGCACTAAGGGAGTTGAAATGCTGCCTTAAGCTAAAACCAAGGGACCCTCAAAATATTAGGGTGTGCAGAGAAAAATATAAAAAAGAGACCAAAAGGAGGAAACTCGCCCTGCAGGCAGAAGCATGGGCAGATTTAAGAGAGGCAGGGGAAAAAAAGGATCTTGCGGGCTTTTGGAGAATCATTAATAGACCGACTTTTCAAGAAAATGATTCCCCGGATATAGGGGCTAACATCCTCCCGGAGCAGTGGGTCACACACTTTAGGGGTTTATATAACCATGAGCCCGGTACCCCTGTAGAGCCACCGGTAACCCTAAGCCAGGTTTCCCTGGTAGTATTCACTCTTAAGGAGATTACTGCAGGGATGGAGGGTCTGACCAAAAATAAAGCTCCGGGTCCGGACGGGATTCCCCCTGACCTGTTTCTTAGCAATACAGATTTATGGGCCCCTCTGATGACCAGGGTCATAAATACTGCTATCTCTTGTGACCTGCCACCATCTTGGTCAAAAGCGATTATTGTGCCAATTTTTAAAAAGGGCAACAGGGACGACCCCAAGTGTTATCGGCCGATTTCCCTGATTGACGTATCGGCCAAACTTTTGGGTAGGGCAATCCTTAACAGACTGTCCGAGTGGACCGATGAGAATAACATCTTCTCGGACACTCAATACGGGTTTAGGACAGGGAGGTCCACTAGTGACCAATGCCTGAACCTTTACATGCTGACTGCCAAATATACTCTGGCCAGTGATGAACCTATTTATATGGGATTCATGGATTTGGCAGCAGCATTTGACCACGTCAATAGAGGAAAGCTGTGGGACTTGATGTCAAGCATGGGGATTGAGAGTGGTTTAATCACAATATTAAGGGAATTGCACAGCGACACCACGGCCAAGGTTCGATTTAACAGGGAGGGAGTATTGTCTGACTCTTTTCCTTGTAAGAGCGGAGTCAGACAAGGTTGCATCCTTGCCCCTTTTCTGTTTTCCCTTTATATTAACAACTTGGAGCAGTTTCTTTTGGGTTTAAAGGCAGATTCCCCTAGGGTCGGGCCGAGGCATATCCCTGTCCTGCTTTACGCGGACGACGCGGTCTTGCTCGCGCGCACACCGCGAAGCCTACAAATCCTGATAGATGGGTTCGTTAAGTTCATGAGCACCCTGGATCTATCTGTTAACCTGGGTAAATCTTATGTGCTCCTGGCCGGCAAAAAACCTTCCTCTAAATTTACTTATACAATAGGCACCCATATTTTAGAGGAGGTTAAAACGTTCACTTATCTTGGAGTAACCTTCGATGGCGCTTTGCAGTTTAACTCCTTGGTGGCGGAACGTTGTAGCAAAATGATTGCCTCTAATGGGGCAATAGCAGGATACGGCAGGAGGTTAGGTAGATGGAGCCTGGAACAGGTGGTGAACTTGTATTGCTCCGTATCGTGCTCCAAAGTAATCTATGGGGCAGAAGTATGGGGCTTTGTGAACACTACTAGAATCCAACAGGAAGAAAATAAATATCTGAAATCTATCTTGAGGGTGCCACCCAGCACCGCTGGAATCATAGCTCATAGGGAGCTAGGGAGGCCATACTTGGATGACCTGTTAAAACTTAGGCCAATTGTGGCCTGGCTAAAAATATGGGTTAATCCAGATGCGCATCTGAGCAGAGAAATTTTATTGGACTGCTTAGATAGGACTAATTGTATGCGCATCCCCTGGCTTAAATATGTGAAAAACACTCTTGAGGATTTAGGTTTTGGAAACCTTTTCACGAACCCTACAACAATTTCAGCCCAGCACAAGAAACAAGTAGGGGAAATTTTCCTAGAGCGGAAAATCCAATGCAGAGCTGAGGCTGAAAGAGTTAAAAAGACTGTGAGGGCTCATAATCTGGTGAAGAGTGTGGAGGGTATGGAGCCTTATCTGTACCTCATGCATAATGCACAGGATAGATTTCTTATGTGCCGTTTCAGACTGAATTTACTTCCTTTTATGTTGGCTTCACCAGCAGGTTTTTCCACGTCAATTGAGCAGAAGGGACCCTGCGGCTGCGACAATAGGTCTCCGCAGGACTTCCTCCATTTTGTTTTGCTTTGTCCCTATTTTTCTATGCCCAGGCGCAGTTTTCTTGTAAATATTTTAAAAAATGCCCAACAGGAACATGCTAGGGATGCATTAGTCTTCTTGCAAAAAGCCTCCGATCCCCTAACCTTGTGTTGTATTATGAATTTTATTAAGGTTGCGGTCCGATTAAGGATGACTAGGGGTTAGGAATGAAAGATTTTGGATTTTCTATTCTAAGTTTATGGATCTGTACATCGGCATTTTTACTTGTATTAACTCTGTATAAGGATCTTGATTAATGTTTAATAACTTTTTATCAATGTATATATATATGTGCTTTTATGGTGTTTTCTAATCACCGAATAAAGATTCTTAATTGAATTGAATACTGAAAACTCCCACCCCTCCTTGCAGGTGTCAGGCTCCCCTGCTGCACTCACCCACTATGCACAGTATAGAGGCTGATCTGACAAAATTTGCCATGGCTGCTTTGGGGTCGCGTCCCGGCCCTGGACACAATGGTATCTGGAGATGTGAAGGTCCAGTCAGGCTTTTAAGCAGATCCATATAAACAAAACAGGGAGCGACTCCACTAGCCAAGAGACAGGGTACCATTGGTAAGTATTAAGAGAAAACTCTCTTGGATAAGCGTAAAAATCTACCTATGATCAAATATACAATCAGCCAAACTCCCAACCAAGTATACACTGTTATGTCACACATACGAATGCATCAACATGAATAGAGACACAAATCTGAACCCAAAAAACAACCATGTAACACACAAAGATAAAAAACTCAAATATATAAAACAATCAGGGTTTATTAAAAATATTTTGAAAAAACAATAGAGAAGTGAAACTGATAAAATACATAAATTCACAATTAAAAAACATTTAAAAACAACATGAGAGACAAAGAAATATTTGTGAAACACTTAAATTCATCCAAAAAAGGTTATTCCCAACAGGAATCACATTTATAGACACCATCAGTCTATTTGCTCGTAGTTGCATTAGACACGAAGCTGTTCCTGGATATAACCCAATACAGAAGTTCAGGGGTCGACGTGTTTCGGTGGTAGAAAATTATAAAAGTACCACCTTCTTCAGGACATATACAATGCTTGTCTCTCTCTCAACAGATTAAAATTTGATACACCTAATAAAACAAAAACATACAATGAACACAATCCTACAGTGAACATTATCCTATAAGTCATTTTGCATAATCATTAGGTACACTTATTTTTTCATTAAATGACAACCCCTCCCCATTCAAATCCATTTATAAATACAAAGTACAGTCCAAATATACAAATAACACAAGTATAGAGGAAAACCAACAACCTTCATTACCATTGTCTAAAAGTCTGTTATCAACGTGTCCACACAGTTGTAAAATGGGTTCAAGCATTACCACACAGTCCTACATAGCCCTTTTCGTCACATAGGGGTTCATGCATCATTTGGTGAGCTAGTACATCATGCTCAATCCATACGTCACTAAAGTCATAACCCATACACCAAACACATGTCTTCACTTAGTCAAGCATTCATACGATTAATCAATTGTTCACAAAGAATACATACTGCTAGTTGTGTAACAGGATGGGGTGACGGTTACACAACCAGTCCTTATTTTAAAATGTACCTGTGGTGTATTTAGATCCACTGTTAATTCACCTTGTCGTTGATTGAGATCCTAATGAGAAAAGTAATGAAATTACATTAAAAAATTGCCCATATCTGACCTATGATTTAATGTGGCTACGTTCAGGCACTAAGGTCGACCACTCACCTCAGTTGGTTCATGTATAATTTATCATATCACTGAGGCACAGGTTCTCAAAGAAAATTCATAAAGGAGTTTAATGTCTAGAGTCCGTTATTCTATTCCAAAGGTGGCAGACAGGTTTCACACCTGAAATAATTACATATCATCTTTATTATTGTTTTCCTCTTCGGTACTACTACCAGTCTTTTAGTAGATCCTACAGTTTGAAGGATAGGTGTAAATCCATGTGATTCTTATTTATCGTGATTCTCTGTATTTTGGTCTGAAACTCAAATTTCACTGGCTCTGCGGTTTTAACTTTGGAGGGTGCAGTGTAAAGGTTGGGACCAGATACAGTGAAGCGCAATTGAATAGTACACAGTATAAAGACTGGTGTTCATTCCTGAGCTATCACTTACATTGTAGTCAGTCATATCCACTTTATTTGGTTAATAAAAACCATAAAAGTACACTCCCAACATCTTATACAACAATAAAACCCATACAATAGTCATCATGAGGTAATCTTTGGCACCATAAAAAAATCAACAAATAAACAGTCCTCCGCCTTTTAGTTGTTTTGAAATAAATATATACAAAAATTCATTGATAAAAAATGTTTTAAGGTACAGAGGACAATCAATCTAAAAAACATTCATCAGAAAATTCGTAAAGAGGGTACTATTGAATAAAAAGAACATCCAATTTAAAACACAAATCATCGCAGTTGTGAAAGTGCTACAACATTTCATGACAAAGTAGCCCTTCTTTTCCTTTTCCTTTCTCTAATGGCTGCAACTAAAAAACTGGCAATAATAAACCTTTCCCATGTATTATTCAGCATATGTAAGTAAACTTGTGCAGGCCTTACTTGAATAAAACCTTTTTGCTTTAAAATAGACACTAAAAAACGTATACGAATATCATGAAAGTAGTCACAAAACATAATAAAGTGCAAGGTGTCTTGGGTAGAAAAATTATCACACGAAGAGGGGCCCAGATCTTTCACCTTTCTCTAACCCTGTGGTTCAGCCAATATACAGTGCAAAAGATTAAATCTAAATCTGGTTAAAAGAAAGCGGAAGTAAGACTTTGTTACTACACTTAGATAAGGTGCTGTCGTTGGGGCTGTTTTCAACAAAAGATAGGCTCGTACCTTGGGTTTAAATAGCTCTTGTGCCTCTCTCTCAATATGCATCATATTTAAAAAAAATGTTTTAGGTAAGGCATCTTTCCTAAGGTTATCTAGGGACTCAAAGAGTTTGGGCCACCTAGTTTCTTTGTTAACTTATTTACATACCCTAACCACAGGATAATGCTAGCTCTGTCCAGGGTTAGGCAATCTCGGGCAGTCTCACGGTTCACTGTTGTGTCTCGAGTTGTATCTCGTGGTCTGTCATAGCTCGAGATCTGCTCGAGCACAACTCGTGTAACGTGGGTGGCTGGGTTGGTTGTGTTATGAATCAAACCGCATAGGTGATTCTGTTCTGGAATTGAGGGGTTGGTGGTTACTGTTGGGGTATTGAGCTGTCCAGCGGCTGTGTCCGTAATGTCTCTGTAACCAGGTTATGCTCATTAAAGAAGATACAATCTATACCACGGATTTGTGTGCATCTTTACAACATTCACCACCAGTTTTGGGTTGATCCAGGTCATTATCCAGCTCATAAATGGCGCCAAACCTATCAAGTCGGAAACAAAGCCAATACCTACTTCTTTGATAAGCAATATAAGAGGGAGTTGATTGCGGAACCGAGAGCAGATTTCTAAGAAACTTGTTTTCCACTATTTGTAGTTCCTCAGCCTCCTTGTAGCCCCAGATTTCAGACCCATATGTGGAGCTTGCAACACATTTAGCTCTGCAAATATTGAGCATGGCTTCAATTGGCTTAGCCCAGAGCCTGCGTGCAAAGCTCAGGACTGCTACTGTTGATCTTGCCATGGCATGTCTTTTTGCTTTCTTTTGCAGTACCCATGAGCCCCTCTCGTCAAACAATACCCCTAGGTATGTAAACATTGTCGCCCTTTTTATTTTGATTCCTTCACAGAAATACATTTTTATCTTTATCAGTCTCTGACCCTTGGTCATTGCATGTGATTTAGAAAAGTTAACGCTTAAATCCAGGGATCTCATAAAGACCGCAAAGGAATCCAGGAGCCTCTGGAGCCCCACTGCTGTGCGAGCTAGTAAAACCGCAATATCTGCTTATAAAAGAGCGGGGATTAACCGATCCCCAGCACGAGGGATATCTTTGCAGGCTGTACACAGGGAGGAGTCAAGATTATTTATATATAAAGTAAAAACTCAGTACACACCTTAGAAAAGAAAAGAAGAACAACAAGCACGTTGCTCCTCATATTTAGTAGCGGTGGACCTAAACTTAGGGAGTTTCAGTCTGTGGAATTCAGCAGAGTTACATAAAAACTCAGCAAGAGTCCGCAGGGTTCAATCAACGGGCAGATAATATGGACATTGCGCTGCAATTTAGCACCAGTAGCAAAAGCAGCACTGAAAAATCAGCACGAAATGTACCATGCGGTGCACAAGAGCACGTAGCCACTCAAAATAATTTTGTTGCCACTCAAGTAGAAAATCTGCTCAAGTGGCAGCAAATCTACTTGAGAATCAGCCCTTTGACCGCGGCTGCTCGTGAACTGTGGGAAAAAATTCCACCAGTCAGTGATCAGCAGAATTTGGCCAGAACTCCACGCTTCAAGAGTAACAACGAGTCACCAAATTCTGCCAATATACCAGGCATAATGAAGCATTCCGACCTCCTCCCCCAATATTTAGCTCCATTAGGCTAGAACGAGCCTGTGTTCGTCTATGAGGGCTCAGCATCATGCATAGCTTCTGAACTGCTTACCACAGGGCTTTAAGTGGGCCGGGTCTCACCGGGTCTGAGCACCGGCAGTTTTTTGAAGGGGGCCTCGAAACGGGTGTCTTTCGGGCTCTGTTTTGTGCCTGCTGTCACTGCAGTCTGTTTTTTTCCGGCCGGCAGTGACAGCAGGCACATCGATTTGCCGTGCTCACACGGGTCACTTCTCACTTGTGAAGAAGTTAGGGCATGAGGTCATGCCAGGTGAACGTTCTAGGGGAAGGGAAATCCTTTAAACAGAGTAATTTTCTCTCTGGATTTCCCTTCTCTTTTTGAAACTCAGGGCAGCAACACTGTCGTGGTGTTACCAAGTCTCTTAGTGGAAGCTTTTTCAATATTATGTATAACAAGCCAGAGTTGCTGCTTATTTATCTGATGCAACTAACAACCACTGACAAAGCCAATAGTCCTGACTTGTTGTATGTATGATGTTACTTGTTGTATCATATATCTAGATGCAATGACAGAAACAGCAAAGCACAAGTCGGGCAGCACACTATGCTGAGCATAGATTTTTTAGTTTGAAGTTCTTTTAATCCATGCCCTTAATTACATTGGCCACGCCCCTTTGAGAGACCCTTCAGTTTTTCCATCCCACTTAAAGCCCTGGCTTACCATACGTATCACAGGAGTCTACCTCAGCATCAACTGTGTACTTCCGGGTTGGCGTATTCCCCTACACAATTTTTCACAGTTTGTCTGTGGTTTTACCTTTTTTATCCATTTTTTTTTTTTTAAATACCAAAAAGTCCCAAAACTAAACTTCAGAGCAGTTATCCTGGTTGTGTTTAGGCATCTTGAGTAACGCCTCCTTCTGTGAACATGGTCTTGAATGCGGTTCTGATGTAGAACTACTGTGGTCAAAACAATCCAGATGTTCACGAGGAGATGTTTCGATGCCCTTCACTTTGATGGTTCTTTATAAATGGGGCTCCAAGCCCTAATGCAGGAAGTTAGCTCCCCTTGTACCATTGGTGCTCAGTTTGTCGCATCTTCCCCGGAAGACCCTCAGCCCTGCCTCTAAATTGGGGGCTCGAGAGCAGCAGTTCAGTGTCTCTGGAGGGGTCCCATCATGGCTCCTTGCCCAGTAGAGGATTACTAGTGGAACTCTCTCAATTCACTGCACAGGACCAAGTGGCTGCGGGGCATTGCAGGGGCCAGCGTTGCAGTTGTAGGGATCCCAGAGCATGGCTTGGTAAAAAAGATGGTACCAAGACCAAGATGGTATTCAATGCAAGCTCAAGGTCATGCTGAAAGCAGGATAATGTACGGGATGATGGCCAAGTATGAGAAAGAGGACACCTTCCGCTTTAACTCCTCCGGCTTTCGCCTTTAACCTCAGACGCAGAGGCTGCTGGGAGCGGTAACAGACAGACAGCATCTCTCCTGCCGCTGCCTCGGCCTGCGCTGGTCTATGTAGGGTTAAGCTGGGGGAGCAGGTATATAGAGAATAGAGCGAAGCAGCGGATGTGAGGAAGAGGAAGGCCACGGGATGGCTGCAAGGCTGGGAACGAGGCTTCTAACGTACCAGGGCCCGTCCCCCACGTGTCTGCCCCTCGCAGCGTCTCCCCCTTCCTTCCTCTCTCCTCCTCGCGCCTATTTTTAGGACTCCCAGACTCTGCAATGAGGATAATGTGCAGCAAGAGGAAAGATAGTGAGAGGGATAATTACAGGCCCCGTATCCTGCCGAGAGAGGGAGGGAAGGAGGAAGAGGAGGAGAGAGGGACAAGGAGACAGACAGACGCGTCTGTGACAGCGAGTGAGTGCGCCTGGACGAGACGCAAAACAGAGAGGAAAGTCAGAGAAAGAAAAAGAACGGCAGAGTGATAAGAAGAGGGTCAGCCGTAGGGAGGGAGAAAAAGAGTGCGAATAAAGGGAAACGCAGAGAGCTTCTGTGAGTGTGTGTAAGAGAGAAGATTTAAAAGCAAAGACCAGTGAGGCGACGGCATTGAGATACGGAGAGGGAGGGAGAGAGCATATATTACTTTACAATTCTCCCGGTAATATATCACGCATTAACGTTGCCAACTCTCCTGCCCATGCTATGCCAATAAAATCCAATTATATATGAGATGGAGCAGGCTTGGGAAAGAGAGCTAAAATGAAGAAAAGGCGCGGGAAGATTGGGGTTTTGGGGGGGGGAAAGGGCGACCATCGGGAGGCCTGCCACCCCAGGGGGGCTTTGGGGCCTGGAGGGTAGGGGGGGAGGGGATTAGGAGAACACGGGTGTTTCTGGGACTGTTGGGCTGGTTGGGCTGTTCTCAGGGGGTTTGGGCTCTTAATGGGCTATCTTTGGTCTGGTTGGGCTAGGGGTGTTTATGTACAGCCATCTTGGGTCTCTAACCACCATTTTAGTGGCAGTCGGAGGGGAGCCCTGGTCTCGAGTTGTTTGAACCCTGGTCTCGAGTTGTTTAGGGTGTTAGGCGAGTATGTGGTTGTGCGTCGCGTGGTTTTTGGCAGGCTTTGTAGCTTACCAGTGTATTGGTGCGCGGTATGGCGCGATTGCAGGACCCCCGCATGTTGGAGGCCGTGAGGCTGCTCGGCGATGCGGGGTTGCAGGACCTCCTGCGCCAGGAAGTTCAGGTAAGGGCGCCGCGACGCGCTGCCAGCGGCAGCTGTGGTGGAGTGTGAGCCCCCGCGGTCTCGGCCGCGGAGGGCTCGCGGGGCCGGTGGGAGGGGCGGGAGCGTCATGGAGAGCGGGCGGCGGGGTCGGGAGCAGCAAGGATGGTTTGGAGTGGCTGGAGCGCGACGGGTTGGGGGTGGGGGGCATGTGGTGGTGGGCCGAGTTGGGTGGGTCCGGGATGGGGGCCAGTGGGGGATCCGTGGCAGGCATCATGGTGGGAGTGGGGAGGGTGGGGGATGGCAGGGCCCGGGGGGTGTGGCAGGACCGTCCGGCGACGCGAGGAGGACATTCGGCAGGTTGGGGGAGGGGGCCGCGGAGGGGATGGGGCGAAGGGGGAGACGCTGGGGGGCAGGGGGGGGCGTTGTTTACCCGGCATGCTGGACTCCACGTTTTTTTCTTGGCAGGAGCAGTGGGAGATGCGCTCGGGTGAGCAGCTTGCGGCTCCGGTCCACCGAGAGGATGGGCCGGCTCTGCCTTTTACGGGCGGTCGCGCTCCAACGTGGGACCCGGCAGGAGAACGCAGCAGGAAGCAGGGCGAGAGGTCCCCGCCCGCCCACCCCCGAAGGGTCACAACGGCCGCCGGGGAGCAGGGTGCACGTGGCGAGATGGTGAACGCTGAGCGCGGGTCATGTTTGGCTGACAGAAGGAGAGTGAGCGGAGATCTGGGTGCATTGATGAGCGTGTGCAGGGAGAAGGCGGGGTTGAGCCGAGTGGAGATTCCGGTGAGCGAGCACGAATGGTGTGGTGACGGGGAGGGGAGTCAGAGGAAGAGGGGGCGATTAGGGTCGGGGGGTAGTAATGATGTTGACAGTGTGTTGCAGGTTCGACCGCGGCTGGACGTGCCCAGGGTGACGGCCCCCTCAGCTCCACTGGTTAGGCGGCGGGATCCGGTGAGGACGCCGACCTTGACGCCAGGTAAGATGGGAGATGGAGCGGGGAGTGGTTTGGGCAGGAAGCGCAGCGCGCAGGTCTCAGTGGGGACGGAGGCACGGGGGGAGGACCCTGTACGGTTGGTAAAAGGGTGCTATGTGATGGACACAGGGGAAGGCACGGACGGGGCGCCACCGTTGGTGGAGGAGGAGTCGGCGGATGCCGGGGAGAGTGGAAAAGGAAGCGCAACGGCGGGGAGCGCGGGGGGGGAAGGAGAGTTGCGTGGTGCCGGTGCGTAAGCTCCCATACATGGGGGTCACAAAGCCGTTGAGGGCACATCTCTCCATAGCGACGAAGGAGAAGATATGGAAGGGAGAGTATGTGGAGATGTTGAAGCTCCTGCACAGGGAGCTCACGGCCAAGGAGGGGTCTAAGGAGGAGGAACAGGAGTTGGCCAGGCGCCCTAAGGTGCCGCTGACGATTGACAGTTGGTCGGCGGCGTTCCTTATATACGCTAGCGTATACTGCGAAAAGTTTCCGGACAGGTCCGTGGCTCTGTTCAAGTATATGGACGTGGTCCGGAGGGCGCAGGTGACATATGGCGGTTACGCTTGGTCACACTATGACGAGGAGTTCCGAGCGCGAATGGCGGCGGACCCGGAGGCGAAGTGGGGAGAGCTAGACTCCGACTTGTATCAGCAGACGATGGGGGGGCGAAGTTCGGTCGCACTGTACATACGGCGAGCGGGCTGCCTCTTGTGCCGACCCCCCTTTTCGGCTCGCCCCACCCGGGGAGGGGTGGGGCAGGGGGAGAGTTCCGGGCAGAGCTCAATCGGAGCTTGTTGGGATTTCAACATGGGGGCATGTGGTCGGCAAGTGTGCCGTTTTCGGCACGAGTGCTCTAAGTGCGGACGCCGGCACCCAGTGTTGTGCTGCTGGGGATTTGGAGGCGCATCGGGACAGCAGTATGTGCCGGCGGGACAGCAACACGCAGCGGCGGGCAAATAAGCAGGGGGACGGGGGGAGCCAGGGGGGGCAGGAGCTGTGGGAAAAGGCTCATACGCCGGTTAGACTGGACAGGCTGGAGCCGTTGCTGGCGGCATACCCGCCGGTGGCTGACGCGGCCGTGCTGCGACGGGGCTTCGTGGAGGGTTTCCGGTTGGGGTACGAGGGACCACGGATTGCGCGCTGGGTGGAGAATTTGAAGTCGGTGCACGCGCGAAAAGTCGTGGTGCGGGAGAAGCTGTTCAAGGAGGTGAGGGAAGGCCGGATGGCTGGCCCCTTCGCTGAGCCGCCGATGCCGAACCTGATCATCTCCCCAATTGGGGTGGTCCCCAAGAAGGAGCCGGCGCAGTTTCAGCTGATACAGCACTTGTTGTGGCCGGAGGGGGCGTCGGTGAACGACTTCATATCAGCGGAACTCGCGTCGGTCACGTAATCGTCGGTGGATGTGGCGCGGAAGATTGTGGCGGCGGTAGGCCCGGTGGCGTTGATGGCGAAGTGTGACATCAAATCGGCTTTCAGGTTGCTCCCGGTGAACCCCGAGGATTACCAGTTGTTGGGAATCCAATTTGACGGCAGCATATTTGTAGACAAGGTGCTGCCGATGGGGTGCTCGATTTCATGCGCGTTATTTGAACGGTTTAGCTCTTTCCTGCAGTGGGCTTTTTCCTGGCGCACAGGCTCTGATACAGTGACGCACTATTTGGATGATTTCTTTTTGGTGGGACGGCCCAGGTCGACGGATTGTCAGCGACTGCTGCACAATTTTCAGGACTTCATGGGTTACCTGGTGGTTCCCCTGGCGCCAGAGAAGACGCACGGTCCGAGTATGGTGCTGTCATTTCTAGGCATAGAGCTTGACTCCGCAGCCATGGAAGCACGCCTACCAGATGACAAGAGGGCGGCAATGCTGGCGTTGGTGAGCGGCATGTTGGACAGGCGGAAGGTGATGGTACGGGAGGTGCAGGTGCTGTTGGGTCACCTGAATTTTGCGTGTCGGGTGGTGCGCGTGGGGCGGACGTTTTGTCGGCGGTTGGGCTTGGCGTTGTCTGGCCTAGCGTTGCCGCATCATCACGTCAGGCTGTCGGCGGGGACAAAGGAGGACTTGCGGATGTGGCTGGCCTTTCTGGGGTGGTTCAATGGGGTGCCCATGGCGCCTCCGGAGGACTGGGAGTGGGACGTCACAATGTATTCCGATGCGGCGGGGGTCAGTGGTTTCGGTCTGCACTGTGCGGGCCGCTGGTGTGCAGAACAGTGGCCGCCCCAGTGGCAGGCGGGAGGCCGGAGCATCGCCTTTCTGGAATTGTTCCCGTTGGTGGTGACGGTTTCGGTGTGGGCCCGGGAACTGGCCCATAAGCGGGTCCTGTTCTTGGTGAACAACATGTCAGTGGTGCAGGTGGTCAACAGGCAGTCGGTGCGGGATGCTCAGGTGCTGAAGCTGTTGAGGGTGTTTGTTCTGCGCTGTCTTGAGCATGACATATTGTTTCAGGCCCGACACGTGGCGGGGGTGGACAATGACATTGCGGATGCTTTGTCTCGTTCACAGTGGCAGAGGTTCCATGGGCTAGCCACGGAGGCGGAGGAGACCAAGACGCCGGTGCCGGGGGAGCTGTGGTCGGTGGGAGATGCAGAGTCGTTCAACTGGTGAGGGCGTCGGTGGCGGCACCCACGTGGAAGGCGTATGTTCAGGCATGGGAGGAATTTCAGCAGTCAGGAGCAATGTTCCCTCTAATATTTTTCTTCTGTGTGCGGCAGGATAAGGTCTCTGTGCGCTGCAGCCAAGGCTATGTGCGCCAAGAACCCAACCGCATGTGTGGGTGCAGCGACAAATATCAGTGCAAATATCACTCAAACATTTGCTTAATAAAGTGAAAAGACAGTGTATTTCTACACATACAGCACCACATGAAGGGTCTTAAGACAGGTTTGCAACTTACAACAAATATAAAAAGGATACAGTATTCAAAAGCATATTCTCCATTAAAAAGTCTTAATGTAATAATGTATCCCTTGCTACCACTTTTGTTAAATACCCATAACGAAGCACCATACAATCTGAGGCCAGTCCTGAAAGGCCAGGCCCGGCCTCTCTCCTGCAAAAATCAGCAAAGCAACACCATCTCAACCTGGCCTGAATCTTGCTTGGCACAGGTGAACTGAACACTGCAGATGTGAATGTGGTTAAGATAGACTGCGAAGGAGCAGGTTGGTTCTGGTGGATATGAATGGAGTTAGCTCTAATGGCTGTGTGGTGTTTGAATGCACTGTGTGGGGAATGTTTGTTCATATTGGGAATGGGGTTCTAGTTTACTTGGTTGAATAAGGCTGAATTTGCTCTCAAGAAAGTGCCACTCAAAGCTGTTGAAATGTCACTCATAATTGCACTCTGGGCACGAGTCAGGGGTACATGTGGGTGGATGGTGTCCACCCACTTTTTTCACAGGGTGAATGCTGTCCACCCTGCCAAGAATTTGGACCCTACTAAATAATGTTCTGAACTTGTCCTGGTGTAATTTCAAACACTGGGACACTTTCAGCAGCACCTGCATATTATCTGCTTTCCATCTCCAACAAGCAACAATGTTCAGGCGGGACGGGGCTTTCTTATTTAAGACTCCTGCTGGACCCAAAACAATGGCGGAATTTGAGGGGTCATCAGGCCTCCTTTTATTCGAGTCTCTTGGCTGTGAGCAGTCAGGAGCCTCACACGTGATGTAAATTAAGCGGAGGGGAAACAAAGGCTCAAACCTTGTTAGCTCTTTACACTTACTTAAGAGGGGCAGCTTTTCACTTCCTGCAGTCCCCGGTTAGGAGATATGCATGCACTGGAAGAATAGAAATAGACTAAACATGGGCCTCTGCACCTAACCCACTATCCCTAATCAATATATAAGTGGTGTGGAATTACCCAGAAAACAAGTGTGCACACTGAAAAACACCCACTGTCACACTGTAATTCCCATACAGGAGTTTAGCAATTTTTGCTCATCATCACAGGTGCGCCACATAACAAATTGGACAACGGATTAAATAAAATACATGTCCGCAAAATATTCTTCAAAAATGACTTCCTTTATTCAATGGAGTCTTTAAAACATTTTCAGGATGATTGAGAGACAGCCGACGTGTTTCGTCCTAATCAGAAGGACTTCTTCAGGGCAAACGGATCTTCACTATAATGTCTATCTAGAATAGTTAAGCCACAGCTTTCCAAACTTCTTATGGTGGGGACACACTTTTTGGAGATGCATCATTTTGGGACACAGTAAGGCAGTGTAGCGAGCGAACGTAGCATTGTGAGCCCAAACTACCTAAGGGTGGTTCTGGGGGGGGAGGGGGGTTCTCACTCACTCTGTCTCCCTCCCTCTCTCTCTCCCTCTCTCTGTAACTGTCTTCCTCCTTCTCTCTCCCTCTGTCTCCTTCCCTCTCTCTCCCTATGTCCCCCTCCCTCTCTCTTCCTCTGTCTCCCTCCCCTTCTCACTCCCTCTGTCTCCCTCCCTCTCTCTCCCTCTGTCTGTCTTTCTCTGTCTGTCTGTCTCCCTCTGTCTGTCTCTGTCTGTCTGCCTCTGTCTGTCTCTGTCTGTCGGTCTCCCTCTGCCTGTCTCTGTCTGTCGGTCTCCCTCGGTCTGTCGACCTCCCTCTGTCTCTGTCTGTCTCGCTTCCTCTGTCTCCCTCCCTCTGTCTGTCTCGCTTCCTCTGTCTCCCTCCCTCTGTCTGTTGCCCTCTGTCACCCTCCCTCTGTCTCCCTTCCTCTGTCTCCCACCCTCTGTCTCCCACCCTCTGTCTCCCACCCTCTGTCTCCCTCCCTCTGTCTCCCTCCCTCTCTCTCCCTCCCTCTCTCTTCTTCTGTCTCTCTCCCTCTCTCTTCCTCTGTCTTGCTACCTCTCTCTCCCTATGTCTCCCTCCCTCTCTCTCCCTCTGTCTCCCTCCCTCTCTCTCCCTGTCTCTCTCCCTCTCTCTTCCTCTGTCTCTCTCCCTCTCTCTCCCTCTGTCTGTCTCCCTCTGTCTCCCTCTGTCTCCCTCTCTCTGTCTCTCTCCCTCTGTCTGTCTCTGTCTGTCTGTCTCCCTCGGTCGGTCTCTGTCTGTCTGTCTCCCTCTGTCTGTCTCTGTCTGTCTGTCTCCCTCTGTATGTCTACCCCCTCCCTCTGTCTGTCTCGCTTCCTCGGTCTCCCTCCCTCTGTCTGTATGTCGCTCTCTGTCTCCCACCCTCTGTCTGCCACCCTCTGTTTGCCACCCTCTGTCTGCCACCCTCTGTCTCCCACCCTCTGTCTCCCACCCTCTGTCTCCCCCTGTCTGTCTCCCCCTCTCTGTCTCCCTCTCTCTGTCTCCCCCTCTCTGTCTCCCTCACTCTCCGTCTCCCTCTCTCTGTCCCCCTCTCTGTCTCCCTCTGTCTGTCTCCCTCCCTCTGTCTCCCTCCCTCTGTCTGTCTCCCTCTCTGTCTCCCTCTGTATCCTTCTCTCTGTATCCTTCCCTCTGTCTCAATCCCTCTGTATCCGTCCCTCTGTCTCCCTCCCTGTCTCTGTCTCCTTCTCTCTGTTTCCCTCTCTCTTCCTCCCTCTATCTCACTGTCTCCCTCCGTGAACAAACCTGAGAACTGCGGAATGTTACACAATCTCAGCCCGAGCAGGTGCTTTATCCTGCGGAACTATATTACCAGCATCTGGGGGTACAGCGGGAAGAGCCGGCGGACTCGGGGAGAGTTGGGATGTGAAGGGCAGGCCTCTGTGCAAGTCCTTCACACCTGTACCAGAGGGCAGTGCCCGCACAGCCCGGATGAGCGCAGAGGGGAACAGAAATAACACTACTTCTGGCCTCGGCCGGATAAAAGGCCTGCTGGGATTCGAACCCGTGACTCACCAGTCACACACAGACTCTCCTCAGTAGGTGCTGAGCACAGTTTTCAACCCAACCGTGATTCAAACACGTGCCCTGCAGTTTTACGGACATCTCTGCCACATCCGCATGACCCACTGAGATATCTTCCTGGGGCTGGAATCTGCAACATGCAGGCTAATCTCCGAAGCAACTTTCTTGCCCACTGCACGATGTATTCTTAATTTGAGATCCGGGATTACTTTCAAAGCCATATATAATAATAATATATATTAATAAGCCCAGAGTTGGAAATTGTGATCGGGTGGTCTCCATCGATGACACACGCGGTCTCCACTGCAGGGGCATTAGTCAACCGAGCTATATCTTTAAGTAGATGGCCTCCCTGTTCCGATATTTGACAACAGGTGCAGTGATCTGCTGAGTTATCTGCTTGTGTTAACCCAGCTGATGGCAAGCATACCACGCCAGCAGAGATTCACCAACGGCGGTGTGTCACAGGCTGCGCTGCCAGTGGCTGTAGGTGCCGCAGTAGGGACTGTTAACAGTCATTTGCCGGCCTGACAGGCATGCAATATTGAGACATATGAGGGCAGACGTTTTTTTTTTAGCTTGTCAGTTACACACATTGCGGCAGGAAGGCTGTTAGAACAATATCCTATTTTGCACAGATTGTTTTTTTTTTTTCTTTAATGCGATTTTCTATAGCGCAAACATTACCCGAAGGTGTCTGAGCGCTTTACAAAAGAACCAGTTGCGATACATAAGAATTTAGCATTACATGAGTTACATAAAAGATACAAACAGGAAAAAAAATTGCAAATGTACAAGTTGTAAAGTCACTCAAGGAAGAGATACAAATGGATAAACTCTAGGCACACAAACTGCAGAGTTCTGTTAAGAAAAGGCAGGCAGCACGCACAACTTCACCACGTGTGCTTTCACAATCACGAATGAATGTTAATGATTGTGAAAGCACATGTTGCGCTTTTAAGCTTGCTGTCTGCCTTTTCCTGATGGAGCGCAGAGGGGGGCAGATGGCCTGCATTTCTTCACGTATTCGTGTTAATCGCAGCGCCCATCATGCTTCTACAGGGCGCTGCGATTAACATGAAAAATTGCCTCTAGCGGTGTGCACGCTTCAAAGAGGTGACTGCGCGCTCAGATTAAACACATGCGCAGCCGCACAGGCTAGTGGGAACAGTGGTCAGGAGCGGTAAGGCAGGGGGACCGATGGCGGCGGGAGGAGCAGGTGGTGCGTTTCATTTTGGCCTTGATGGATAAGGGCTTATCGAGGGTGACAATTGCCAGGAAGTTGTCGGCGGTGGCGTTCATGGGGAAGTTGTGGTGGGGGTGTCCCCCGTCCGCTGGAGAATTGGGGGCACGATTGTTGGAGGGGTGGGCACGAGAGAGAGGTGCGCGGGTGAGTCAGATATGGCCAATTAAAGAGGAGATGCTGGGGGGACTACTGCAGGCGTTGCCGTCGGTGTGTCGCAATGGGGGGAGACGGTGTTGTTTGCTACGCTCATGTCTTGGCTGTTCTTTGGGGTTTTTCGAATTTTGGAATTGGTGGGCCCGAAGGGAGGAAAGGGGGTGCTATGGGGGGATGTGTAAGTGCGAGCGAGGGAGGTCTCGGTGCGTTTGCGGCGCTCCAAGAGAGATCAGCGAGGGGTGGGGACCTGGGTAGTGATGGGGCCGGGGAGGCTGGACGGAGTGTGCCCGGCGGAGTGGGGTGAGCATCTGGCGGCTGGGCGGAGGACGTCGGGGGGGAGGTATTTGGTTGCGGGTCGGACGGAAGGGTGACGGTGGCCCAGGCGTTGTCGACTCTGGGGCACGCCCTACGGTTCATGGGTGAGGACCCCAAGGCGTTAGGAACGCATTCCTTTAGAATAGGGGCGGCGACGGACGCGGCGCGTCAGGGGTCGGGGGCGGAGGACATCAAACGGCTGGGGAGATGGAAGTCGGATTGATACAAGACGTATGTCCGGTTACGGGGGGTAGGCGGGACGCTGTAACAGGGACGTTTTTTCTGCCCTCTTACATGTGTGTCTTTGCAGGTGCTGTGGCGGGACCGGCGGCGGAGATGATGCAGATATACATTGTGGGGCATTCATTTGTTAAGAGAGCGGAAAGGGTTGAATGGGACAGGCATCAGAACCTGAATTTGGAGCTGGACGACAGAATGTTTAGATGTCATTGGCGGGGCAAAGGAGGGATGCGTTGGCACAAATTGATGCCGGTTTTGAACGATGTGGTGCGGGGGGGGGGGGTGCCTGGATGTGGTGATGGTACATGTGGGGGAAAACAACTTGGTGGTGAGCAAAGGTCTGGCCTTAGTGAAACAAATGAAAAGGGACCTCCTGGAGATTAAGAAGAAGTGGGAGGGGTGTCACGTGATATGGTCGTAGTTCATCCCCAGGAGGGTCTGGAGAGGGGCGGAGCGCCCAGGGGCTTTAGATAGGGCACAGAAAAAAATCAACAGGGACATTAAAGACTTTTGTACGAAGGAAGGGATTGAGCGTATGGAGCACCCAGAGCTGAAGTTCGGGGTGGTGTATTTTTTCAGAGAGGACGGGGTTCACTTATCTCGTTACGGGATGGAGCTGTATATCATTCAGATGACGCAGGCCCTGGATTTGGCTTTGGGGGTGCGTAGGTATCCAAAGGGGGGTTTCCTATGGGGGGGTCGAAAGTCACTAAGTGGCTTTTGAGTGGCGCTTTTCCTAGAGTTAAAAGGGGGTTAAGGGTAGGAGGCCTGGGCTTGTTTTGATAAGGGGTGGGGATCACTGAGGTCAAGGAATTTCCAATTTGGTAACGAGGCATGTTTCAGGTGGTATGCGGTGGATATGTTGTGGGTGTTTGTGTTATGTTGAAATGGGGAAAATCATTTAGGGGAGGGGGTGGGGGGTTGGTCAGGTAGTTCTTATTTAGTGAGGGGTAGTTTTGTTCGGCACAGGCCAGGTTGTTTATTTAGGATGCACCTGCTTCCAATAAAGTGGCCTTTGTCACACTTTATCACTTGTCTGTGGTCGTTGCCTCCCCCCCTGCCCTCCTGGGTGGGCCGCAATGGGGTTTTGGGGGGGCGGCCGACCATCGGGAGGCCTGCCGCCCCCGGGGGGCTTTGGGGCCTGGAGGGTAGGGGGGGATTAGGAGACCACGGGGGTTTCTGGGACTGTTGGGCTGATTGGGCTGTCTTCAGGGGGTTTGGGCTCGTAATGGGCTATCTTTGGGCTGGTTGGGCTAGGGGTGTTTATGTACAGCCATCTTGGGTCTCTAACCACCATTTTAGTGGCAGTGACCCAGCAGTCGGAGGGGAGCCCTGGTCTCGAGTTGTTTCCCTCCCACCCGCCCTGATTTCCGCTCCGGGGCCTGGTTTGTTGCTCAGTGTTATCCGGTTTGTTAGGGTCAGTATCCACCTTTTTCTGCCTAAGGGGGGGGGGGACTCTGTTTCTTAAGAGGTTTTTTCTTGGGGGTATGGTGCATCAGTTTTCAGATGTTGGTGTTATCGTGTCGCTGGAACAGGTGCTGCTGTGCAATTCAGGATGTTGGCGCTTTTCCTAGAGTTAAAAGGGGGTTGTTTTGATAAGGGGTGGGGATCACTGAGGTCTAGGAATGTCCAATTTGGTAACGAGGCATGTTTCAGGTGGTATGCGGCGGATATGTTGTGGGTGTTTGTGTTATGTTGAAATGGGGAAAATCATTTAGGGAAGGTGGTGGGGGGTTGGTCAGGTAGTTCTTATTTAGTGAGGGGTAGTTTTGTTCGGCACAGGCCAGGTTGTTTATTTAGGATGCACCTGCTTTCAATAAAGCGGCCTTTGTCACACTTTATCACTTGTCTGTGGTCGTTGCCTCCCCCCCCCTGCCCTCCTGGGTAGGCCCCAATATGTGAGAGGAGAAATTAGCCAAAACGTGTGAGAGGAAAGAAACGGGCAGAGGAAGGGAAAAGAGAGTAATGCACCGAGAGAGTGAGAAATGTTGAGGTAAATGTGGGGAGACGCAGTGAAAGGGGAAACCGTGGCAAATAAAAGCTGTCCCGTCTTCCCAGAGGAATTGGGGCGAATGGTGTAGTTCACAGTCGAGATCTCTCTCCACCAGACTTTGTAGGGACGGGTTTAGGGTTTTGGCATATATAGTTTCAATTAGGAAACAGGGTCTTCTTGATACATTGTATTATTCTATATGCATGAGGCAGGAACTACGCAGTCACTGACTAAGGGCCATACCATCAAAATTCCCAAAGCCATACCCCACAATAATGCTGCATATTTTCTTGGCATGCACCACTGAGGCCACGAGGTTCTGTTAAGACTTGAAGAGAAAACACAGAAAAGAAAGAGACTTTAGAAACCAAAACCCAGCTTTCCTTTTTTAATTCCAAACAATAAAGACTGCACTAATCTTCAAACCTTACAGAAGGTGTTCTGACCCTAGCCAACAACTGCTTGACCCTAGCAGCCACATATCTTCGCTGCGATCAGGTACAACTTTATCTCCACCTATGATCTCGTAACCATTCAAAATCTATAATCCATTCTGCAGCGCTACCAAAGGGATTCATTCAAAGCATTCAATCTACCCAAGGCACTTCCAGGGACTTTATCAACCATCACCACTGAATCACTCTCATCCTCATTACCTCTTGGAACCACTCCTTACAAATCAGAATACACCTTACATTGCACTTACGTCCATCACGGTCACTACACTATGGGAATTGACTTTCACCACCTTGAGAGGTTTCCTAAGCTTGGAACATCCTTTACTAGTATGTATTAAAACTCCTCACCCACCTTAAAATCAAGCAAGCGCATATTACTTTTGTGATAATGTCTAGCTTTAAACCCTTCCTGTTTCTCCGAAACATGCTCTGCTACTGACCGTTTGAAAACACCATCTGCATTGTCACACTCCATTGTACTCTTAAACCTCCATGCACACAACTTAGAAGCAGGATTCCTACCCATAAGAAGGGATGTATGATGTTACAACGCATACTTTTACAACGCCTACCTTTACAATGCGGTTTTTACAACGCATACCATTACAACGCATAATGCTTTTAGGCGCTGTATAGTGAATAGTTTAATTTACTATTCCAACTCCAGTCCCCGTGGATAGTAGGGAAGGTTATTGGATAGTAAATTAACCTATTCCCTATCCTAGAGCGCCCCCCAGAGCAATGCGTTGTAATAGTTTGCGTTGTAAAAGTTGCGTTGTAATGGTAGGTCGTTGTAAAAGTTTCGTTGTAAAGGTTGTTTACCCATAAGAAGCTTTAAAGGACTTTCTTCAGGGGCCTGTGGGGCATGATCCAGTCCATCTAGAGCCTTTCATGTAAAAGTCCCTCTCATCCAACCCTTTGGTCAGAACCCACACAATATTGTCCTTGATGACGCTACAGAAACGTTCTACAAGTTCTTTGATTTGCGGACCAATAAAGGCGTAGTAATATGTGTAATACAGGAGAGGTAAGCCGGACTCCACGATCCATGACCAACGTTTAGGGATATCCTTGGCAAAAACTTCCATGAAAAAAAATCAGTCACCACTTTGGTTGTTGCCTGACTTACAAATTTTACATCAGGCCATTTAGAATGAAATCCACAACCATTAAAGCAAGCATTGAATCACTCATTACATCATAAAGTTGTCCAGAAATATGAAATGCTATCTTTTGTAAAGAATGGCAAGGCTTTTCTACAGAGGTGAGCAGGTGCTGTTATAGTCTCACTTATCATTGGAACTACATATAGGACACTCGTCGAACTATCGGCTACAGAATCAAGATTAGGCCTGCAAAAACATTCTCAACAATTTTTACGTAGACTACATACCTGTATCTCCTTCAAGAACAATTTCCAACGGGGGGCGTGGCCTGGAGCCGTCGATGGTGGACGTGTAGTTCCCCAGCTCCGTCCTAAGCCCTGAAACACTAGCTATTTATCCTGCATTTCCCTGACTGCAGCCCACCTGATCCCTGACCGGATTGTCTCCGGGGGCGTGCGGCGTGGAGCGGTGCGGCTCTCCACCTGGCAGTCGGCTCCTTGAGCGAGTTCCGGCGACGGAGCCTGCTGCGGCCTGTAGACCGACGTGAAGCCCCGGCCTCGAGTGACTGGCCTGGCCGGCCTACCCCCTGCCCTCTTCGCGGTCCAGTCGGGACCCGGGCTTGGACTCCTCCTTTGATCCTGGCCGGGACTGCGGTAAGCGGTGTGGTTCCCTGCATGGTCCTGGGACCCTACTGCCCCCCGGCCCGGCTGCTGCACCACGGACTGACTGCCTGCTGCGGGGGCCTGAGGGACGCGGGACACTCCTGTCCTCCCCCCGCCCGCGGAGATAACGGGACCCCGGCATACCGCCACAGGGTCGGAAACTGCAGAGCGGACAACGCATACGATCTACTGCTGCCACCACGAGTCCGGCTTCGCCCGTAGCGGGCTTCCGGCATTCCTTACCAGGCCGAACCGACAACATTGAGATCCGGCGCCATCTTGTCCACGGCGAGTCCCCCTGGCACTTGGCGCTCATGCCTTGCCTACCCCGGAGCCGCCAGCCAGAGAACCTGGGTGCCCAACTCTACGACACGCAGTCCTCAGGTACGGAGGTCAGAAGAGGGGAGGTGCGCAAAGCGCTTTGACGCCTTTCCAAGGCGCTGCAGCCCTGACCCTTCCCGCGCTACCGGTGGATGCGGCTTGCTCTGCAGTGACCAGGTCCCCACCATTTCTCCCACACCGCCGGCTCTGCGGGCCTGGGGTAATACCTAATCGAGGGAGTGCCGGAGGCGCACCTGCCCACCCCTGCGTTGTGTCATCGATTTGATAGCCTACACTGCGACTACCGGCCTTGGGGTCCTTGCTACTTCCATCTCTATCCAGCACGTGGTGGTCCTTCCATAACCGCTGCCAGACACTCGAAGGGACTGCAGCGGACTGCTGCACCCACTACAGCGCCACCCTGCTCACGAGATCCATGGGCAAGCACAGGGACAAACCTCGGGCCCAGGGCGCGCAGATGGACGCGCAATCCACGGGCTCTGACGACCCACTGGCCTCCTCCAACATGGAAGTCATCCCGCCAACCGGTAAAGGGTCGCAGGACGCCAAGCTGGATCTGATCCTGAATGAAATACGCGCGACGCGAGAAGCGCTAGAAACGCGCATGGACCCCATGGCGACTGGGCTGTCTCTACTGAAGGCCGATCATAACAAGTTGGCGGACAGGGTGGCAGAGCAAAAAATAGCGCTCGACGACCTAATCCCGCAGCAGACGGAACATTCCACGAAATTGGAAAACGTGGAGAAGCAGCTGAAGAGACTCTGGGATAGGGTGGACGATGCAGAAGGACATGCCCGCCGCAACAACGTCCGCATCCTGGGTATTCCGGAGAGAAGCGAGGGGAGGGACCCCACGCGATTCGTGGAAGATTGGCTACGGAAGCTGGTGGGCCAGAGGGACCTCACCACCCTCTACAGTGTGGAACGGGCTCACAGAGTGCCATCGAAGCCCCCACAGCCAGGGGCACCTCCTCGCCCCCTGATCGCTCGTCTCCTCCACTTCAGAGACCGGGACACTGTCCTCCGAGCGGCCAGGGAGGAAGCACCGATACGCTTCGAGGACACGAATATATCGGTCTACCCTGATTTCACTCCCACTGTGCAGCGGGCCAGGTCCAACTTCCTAGGGGTGAAACGCAATTTGCGCGACAGGAACATGAAATATGCCCTTTTGTTCCCTGCTCGGCTCAAAATCCTACATAACAACAGGTCCCATTTCTTCGACTCGCCAGAGGAGGCAGCGGAGTGGATGGAAGTCACCCTGTCCCCGCCGACATCGCAGGACCCACTCGCAGACCGCCGCGGGGACACCCGCGGGAGCTCGCCGGGACGACGGAACACCACTCACAGTCCCGACCACCATTCCTCCCACGGAACATCGGCGGTGGTACCTCCCCTTGGACACAAAGCCGTGGTCCACCCTTCGACTTCACCGCAACAACGTCTAACTGAGGAGGCGCTGGCCGCCCACGACGCGGGAGCACCCGGAGACAGACTCACCGACACCACCGACACCCGCACTGAGGTATCTGGCTCAGTTGACAGCTTGCAGCTCTTCCCAAAGATCACTGCCCAGATGGCGGCGGAGTTCTGAGCCACGCCGCGATTGATCCTCTCCGGGTGGTAATGTATAACTATTCCCCCCTCCTTCACATATGGTGGGTTGCATGTGTGGGGGCCCATAGTATTGTGGGCTATCACACTCACGCAGTCCGTTCAGTGACGTTCGACGGAGGCCTACCACCCCCGGTATGCACACGAACTTGACTGACTTGTGCTCACGTTGGGCATCATGGTTTGGCTCCTGGGTACGTTGGCTCAGGGACCCTTTTGTTCAGGGGTTACAAGGTTGCGAGACACTCTCATTTTTTAGTACAAAAAGACATGTGGGGTCACCCAGAAGATTCGCATTGCTGCACCAAACGAATGGTAATGGGGCCTCTTAACAATTACCAATTGTGCACCTGGAACGTGCGGGGCATGGGATCAGTGCACAAGCGTCACCGGATCCTAGCACAACTTAACCGCAGGGGGACGCAGATTGCTTGTTTGCAAGAGACACATTTGAACGCTGCTGAAGCAGTGAAACTGCGAAAGAAATGGAGGGGGCAACTCTTTTCTACCTCATATTCTGCATTCTCAAGGGGGGCGGCGATTTGGCTGCGTGGCTCACTTCCATTCCAGATGCTGGAGCAACGGATTGATCGGGAGGGTCGCTATGTCTTCGTGCGGGGACTGTTGGATGGGGAGGCGGTTGTCATTGGATGTGTGTACTCACCTAACATAAACCAGTCGGAATTCTTGCAAACTGTCAACGAGGTGATTGCGGGTTGGGCTGATCTTCGCTGGTTCATCGGGGGCGATTTCAATGCTGTTCTTGATGTTGGACTAGATAGATCACATCCCCCATTACAGGCTACCGAGAGCAGGAAACAGGCAGACGCGCTTGCGAGTTGGGCTGAGGGCTGGGATTTGGCGGATGTGTGGCGCAGCGTACACCCTCTGGAAAGGGAATACATTTTTTACTCCCCCCCCAATCAGCTTCATACCAGAATAGACCATGTTTTCTGCTCCCGTTCCCTTATGACACTAATTGTCCAGACCCAACACATGGGGAAAACTCTATCGGACCACAACCCAGTGGAGGTTATATGGCAGTGGGGTAGGCAGCTGGCTCCCATCCCGACTTGGCGACTGTCTCCTGATCTCCTCGAGGATTCGGTCTTCCGGTCCTCCCTGTCCGATACTATTGACACCTACTTCTCCACGAATGCGCACACAGCCAGCTCCCGGCAGATAGAATGGGACACTTTCAAAGTCTGTCTTAGGGGGGCTGCCATGGCCACTAGAGTGGGGAGGAAAAGGGAGGTGATCAGCCAACTGAAAGAGGTGGAGGGCTCCCTCGCGGCCCTGGAGAATGAGGCAGCGGGCACCAATGTTCCCTTTACACCACTGCAAGAAGCACATATTAGACACGCGGAGCTATTGGAAGACCTGCGGCTTATAGACTATAGGGAATACACGAATAGGCAACATACACAGGCAGACCGAGCCGGTCCCCTATTAGCCCGCCTATTGCGGGACTCCCCGATCAGCCAACCCATTTTGAGGGTCCTGGACCAATCTGGCCGCCCGACTACCACCCAAATAGGGATTAATACGGCGTTCAAGGAGTATTACACTTCACTGTACGGTCCCCCGCAGCCCTTGTCGGTACCCGCCTTTGCGGCCTTCATGGAGGGCCTGGCTCTACCACAACTTACTGCCAACCAGAAAAAAGATTTGCAGCGTACTATTTCAGTGGCGGAAATTAGACAGGCGATACGTGCCCTTCCGAGGGGTAAAACCCCCGGCACGGATGGCCTACCAGCTGAATTTTACGTGACATTTATAGAAGTCCTGGCGCCCCGATTACACACTGTTTATACGGAGGCCCTGCGTACATCCTCTCTACCGCAATCATCCATGCAAGCATTGATCACGTCCCTCCTGAAACCGGCCAAAGATGGTCTCCAGCTAGCCGATTACAGGCCCCTGTCCCTTCTCAATACTGATTCTAAAATATTGAGCAAGGTGCTGGCGTCAAGGCTCGTTCAGTATGTGCCTCAACTGGTCCACCCGGATCAGTGTGGTTTTGTAACAGGCCGCAATACGGCCATGAACCTTAGGCGCTTGGCCCAGCTAATGCTCGGAGAGAATGTGAACTCGGACTCCGAGGGCTGCATATCACTGGACTTAAAACAGGCGTTTGACTCATTGAGGTGGGACTATATGTTCTCCACCCTGTCAAACTTCGGAATACCACCAGAATTTCTTGCTTGGGTCAGATTGCTGTATACCATCCCCACGGCCAGAGTACGCGCCTCCCATCAAATTTCAGGCCCCATAGCTATAGCGAGAGGCACCAGGCAGGGATGCCCGCTCTCTCCTCTCCTCTTCGTCCTGGCCCTAGAACCGGTGCTTTGTAGACTTCGGTCGATGGCCCCCCACTATGGTATACGACGGCATGGTACGGAACACATGGTATCTGCGTATGCGGATGACCTTATATTATATCTTAGGGACCTGAGAGGCGACTTGAGTCCGGTTTCCCAGGTTTTTGAGGATTTCAGAGAGATCTCTGGCCTCACCATCAGTGAATCTAAGTCTTATGGGTTCACCTTTACAGCAGTGGACGGATTAGCCCCCCTGTCTTTTGCCCCCCATACCTTCCAGATGGCGGAAACCACCTTCCGATATCTTGGGATACAAATATATAGAGAGGCGGGCATGATGATAGATGGCAACCTGGGGAAGGCTATTAGGATGCTGAAGTCACAGATTCAGTTCTGGGTAACATTGCCGCTCTCAATACCCGGCAGGGTGGCTATATCCAAGATGGTGATGCTACCCCGCCTCATCTATTACTTCACCAATCTGCCATTCCAGATCCCGGCGGTGACGTTTAGGACCCTCGACTCCCTCCTCACCGAACTTGTGTGGGGCCATGGCCGTAGACGCATAGGTCTGGCCAAGTTACAGCTTCCCTCCGACTCCGGCGGCATGAGCTTGCCGGACTTCAGGGCGTACAATTATGCGTGTCAGCTACAATGGCTCGCTTACTGGGTGGCGGGCCGTAATCTTCATGAGATTAATGTTTCGAAGGATGACCACGCTAAGGGGAGAGTGCACATCTTGCTGCTACCTGGCTCGGATCTACCTAGAAACGCCCCGCCGCTTCTCAAACTAGCGGTTACGTACTGGCGGAAAGCAATAAAGTATACGTCCCCCGGGACACCTTATGCCCCCACAGTCCCTCTGTTGGGAATACCTCTGGGCCCGGGCACGCTTACGGCGACCCTACTGGGGCCCTGGCATGACGCAGGTGTCACACATGTGGGAGACCTGTATGCGGAGGGGCACCTGTTATCTTTTGAGGACTTCCGGACCAGGCAGGGCATCCCCGACGGCGCCTTTCTTCTACACGCCGGTCTCCGCCATTATATTGCACGCAAATGGTCGCCTGACGGGCGGGAACCGGGTACGAACCCTCTCGTCGCAATGCTTTACCTCATGGGAGCGGGTGGCCACCTGACCAGGTGGCTCACGGCTAGCATAAAAACAGGGAGGGCACTTACACTATCGCCACTGAGGGCGGCATGGGAAACAGACATAGGGAGGCCGTTGCGGGACACTGAGTGGAGGCGCATACTTCAGTTCCCCAAAAAAGTAGCAAGGAACCCCAAATACAAATTCATCCAACTGATGTTACTACACAGAGCTTACCTGACACCGCACCGCCTCCATGTGATGTTCCCTGCCTCCAAGAGCAACTGCCCCAGATGTGACGCGGACGATGCAAATCTGGTACATATGTTATGGCAATGCCCTAAACTAGGGTATTTCTGGTCCACTGTACATGCCTCCCTTGAGCAGACTGGTACTCTGTCCAGATCCCCTACACTAGAACACACGATACTGGGGCTGGGGCCATCAACACGCACCAGGTCCGTGGCGACGCGCTTCTCAGATCTGGCTCTGTTACTAGCGAAGCGCGCTATCACGATCAGATGGAAATCGTCTAAACCACCTGACCCTGACCTGTGGCGGGTGGAAGTAGTGCGCTGGGGTAGAGCGGAGGGTGAGG
The DNA here is from genome assembly GCF_964261635.1 of Lissotriton helveticus. Classification (NCBI taxonomy): domain Eukaryota; kingdom Metazoa; phylum Chordata; class Amphibia; order Caudata; family Salamandridae; genus Lissotriton; species Lissotriton helveticus. Next base: position 649,940,288 of record NC_136070.1, read on the forward strand.
CCCTACAGAGAGAGGAACGCAGGGGGCTCAGGAAGAATCCGATCTCACTGGATTGGTTCGCCACGGTGGGGGCGTTTGAGGCTGACGATGCCGAAGACGAGGAAGACACGAGTGAGTAACCACTTGAGGTATTGCTAGGTCCTGCTTCACTCTTTCATGCAAGGATACGGCCCACGGTGCACTGCAGTGGGGTGCGAGGGGCCCTGACCCATAGTACACGCCACCACACCTTAGCTATGTGTTCAGCTTATAATGTGTTCATACATTGGGTGTCACCCATTTGTCGATATTTCAATGATGTACCTGTTGAGAGAGTGTCGGGTGGGTTTTCATGTGGGTGGAGGGTGGGATCGGATATAGTTGGGACTGTTCGTTTGGTACAAAATGACAATGAAAATGTAAAATCAAATACACTATGTTTCTTTCTATGATCTGAGCAAAGCACACATGTGCCAACGAGATTGTTAATGTGCTCATATAATATACGGAGATGTATGCATGTTGCTGCTCGAAATACTATGCTAATAAACAGATTTAAAAAAAAAAAAAAGAACAATTTCCAACATTTTCCCAAGAATTCCTTCGGGAGGTGGGCACCTCCCTTAACACATTTCCTTCAACATGCAGTTCATGAGCCACTGATTACTTGATTCTGTAAAGACTTTGGGGCATATTTACAAGGTAATGGCAGAGTATGGAGCTGTAGCAAAATTTGCAGTGCCATGCTCCGCCTTTTCCAAAACGCAGGGATACAACAATACTGCGCACCCCTGTGTTTTCTCTAGCGATTGCTCTAAAAATAGCTGACTCGTGCCAACACAGACACCCTTGTGCAATAGTGCTAGGGTGCCTGCATTGCAGGGAGTGATTGTTTATGTGCAAGAAGGTGTGCCTTCCTGCACATAAACAATCAATAATGGCGATTTCCTTTTTCTGCTTCCTGCAGCACACACAGAAGTAGCAAATTGTCATTATTTAAGGATTGTTTATGTGCAGGAAAGGACACCTTCCTGCACATAAACAATCTTTAATGGCGTTTTGCTCTTTCTATGTGTGCTGTAGAATGCAGCACACATAGAAAAAGCAAAAGCGTGGATAATTGAAAGTATTTCTCCTCATTGCACCATTCTTATCCCTGCTATTGCATGGTATTGGTCTTTGTCGCTGCCTCAGATTTACACATCCGGGGCAGCGTAAAAAAGCAATGGGTGTAACGGCGGACCGCCCGTAGCAACACCCATTGCAATACCCCCTTCACGCAGAAAACGGCGTGAAAAGGTACCCTATTTACAAAGCGGCGTTAAGCCACAAATAGTGGCTTAACGCCACTTCGTAAATATGGATATACAAAACAGAAAATAATGCCTCGGGATAAATACACCAAACATAGGTCGGAGAGATACTCAAATTCCCTCTCCCTAATATTTAATCTTAACATCTAATCTGATGATTTAATTAGAATCACTAACCACAAGTTGACTCAAAACAAATATCTAATGATTTAGATTATAAAGCGGATATTTATTATCAGTTTTCTTTTCCTCTTTTGTATATTCGTTAGAATCACAAACACATCAGTATGACATTTATATACACATATACACATTTACCACAATAGACGTATATATACAAAGTGTTTATACAATGAACATAAATAGAAACAAAAAGTTATACAATTCACTTGTTGTTTCTCGTAGCCCTTATCATTCAATAATGGATGCTCTACCGAAAGTTTCACTGAGCATTCCTTATACATGAGATCACCCTATAGAGCATTAAAGGTTATCAACTTTAATCCTTATTTTTTCACAAATGCTCATGGATACATTTTCTATATTTTTTTTTTTTATTGGGTGTCTTCCATTGTATGTGTCGACGCGTTTCAGCCCATCAACTTGTGGGCCTCATCAGGACTAGGGCTCCAGAACTAGGGCTCCCAGGGCTTCAAAAGGACCTCTGGTGGTCAATGAGTCTTCCCACCAATATCCCACATTTGTAAAGCGCACAATCACCCACAAGGATCTCTAGGCGCTGGGGGCCATGGGAAGATTAAGCAAGCTATTGCCCAGAGTCACATGGTGCTGGGCTAATCTGCCACCGGTGCTGGGGATCGAACCGTGATCCCCAGTTTCCGGAGTCAGTCGCCCTAGCCGCGGCACCACACCTCTTCCTCAGGCGTAGCAGCTCACAAATTCACTTGTTTATATCGAAAAATAATAGATAAAGAGAGCACACCAGCTCACTTGTAATCCGCTGCCTCCTAGAGTCACACTCTCCCTCTCGATAATCTATCTTGCCGTATTAGTAAACGCCTCGGAGCCATCAAACTTTCACCTTTGCCGAAAGCATCCCGTGCACCTGGTCACGGTCTTCGTAAATATGGAGCAGGGCATTGCACCACCAGAACATCAGTAAAAGTGATGTTCTGGTGGCGCAATCCCCTTGTAAATATGCCCCTTCATTTTTAGCATCTATGAACTACGATTGGGACACCCCTCCAAAACACTTTTTTACCTGACATCAGTGCTTTATAAATTTTATCAGCTTCACCCCAATCATTTTCAGAAATGCCACTAAACTTTTACAACACAACCTCTCTGATGGTGGTTACAATGTCGTTATCCTTATTATCATAAGCTAAATTGGTCTTTTTAGAATCACTTAGAAGTTTTGATGGACTGATCACATACTGTTCTTTCTTCCCAGGACATCAGGACATTCAGAGTCCTGAAATTATAATTTTCCTTCCTGGAACACAACCTGTCTGTGCAAGATGTCAAGTTTCATTCTTAGCTTGTGGCAAAATTCCAATCATCTGTTTGTGGTGTGATCTGAATTTAAATAGGCTGGCCCAGATATAATTTCCAAACACACACCAGCATCTTATTTTCTATTGCAGCCGTCAGCAGCGGCCAGCACAGGTAGGCGTGGTGAGACAGGGCCAGGGCAGGAAGTTGATAGACGACGGAATAGGTATAATTAAATAAATAAATAATACCTATTCCGTCGTCTGTCGACTCCCCCCTGCAGCGCCCGCCTCACCGCGCTTACCTGTGGCAGCCACAGCTAGCAGGAGTGAGGAAAGGGGTTTCTGGTTGGCTAGGATAAGCACCTAAGCCAGGCAGACCTAATACTCTAGTCAGGGCAAGTAAGTTACACATCAAAAATAACCTGTGCACTGCCTGGTAGTTTGGCTGAGAGCAGTAAGGCTTATCTTCCGAGGCAATGTGTAAAGCATTTTCGCAACACACAATGAACACACCACAAGAGACTTCACACAAGATTATATTAAATAAATATAGTATATATTGTGCATATAACATAGACCAAAACGACAACAATCATAAACACTGTGCATACTGTGCAAATCCTGAGTCAGTACTCATTATCCTGACAATGGAAGAATCATACATTTTAACATCAGGGCATGAAAAGCAACAGATTGTAAAATAAAGACAAATGAATCACCAATAGTATGCATCAAAGTGACATAGATTATAAATACTGCACGTACAATGCAAAGCCTGAGACAGTACTCGTGAGACTGACTAACGTGAGGCAAAACAACATACATTACAAAATTAGGGCATAAAAAATGCAACAGGTAATGAACGATACATGAATCATCACATTAGGGCAAGTAAAGTGGCTTTATTGGGGGACCACACATAAATCACCATGTTTCTTCATAAACACATAGGTCACCAAATATACCCATAATAGGATAGGGTGCAGCACACCTGCACTCCTATTATGTGCTCTGCAGTATTGGTGGAACCATGAGCCCCTTGGAGATAAATGTCACTATAAACGTAGGTCACAGGAATACCTGCGTGCCTACAACACAGAATATGGTAATTTTACCATGGCATTCATTAACCAAAAAAGCGGGGATCTCTGTCGAGGTTCTGCCCTGTGCCCAAGATTGGTCCCAAAGAAATGAGGGGGGCAGGAACACACCATAAACCCCAGCGGTGCAACCTCACTTGGTCCCCGCATGCAAAATATTGAACAGCAACTGCCGCGAGCGTGCGGTGCAACCGCCAAAATTGGCCCCACAAAGTAAAGAGCTGCCGCAAGGAGCGCGGGATGGCTTCTCTGGTACTGGAAGTGCCTCAATGTTCAGTACTTTCTTCCAGCCTTTGGGCGCATCCTGGCCGTTGCCCTAGTAACCCACTGACTACAGCGCATGCTGAGGGGCGCTGTGATGGCTCCTCAGTTGGTGGTCAGCTACATGATTGCCCCCTGCACTCCTAGGGAAACACACAAGAAAGGCAGCCCCTCTCACCGCCGGGCAGCGCAGAGTCAGCGAGTGGAAGCACACAGTTGCCCTTGAGCGTGCGATACAGCTGTCGTCGTGCCAGCTTTCCTTTCACCACTCAGCTCCTCTCATTGCTCTGGTTACACAAGGGCAGGCGGGGAATCTGCAATAATAGGGGATTCTGTCGGAGGCTGAGCACCTTGTCTGCAGCCCCCAGCAGGGCACTGAGGACCCGGGTCATCCAGGCAGGGAATAATCCCTAATTCTAAGCACGGGTTCAGGGATGAGAAGGGAATGTTCTCACGCATTGTTGCAGACTAGAGATGTTCCAAAAGAAAAATATCACTAAACCTGCGCTAGATAAGTAAAGCATAAATTGCTTACCATGTGCTAGAAGATAAAAGATGAAGCACTCCCCATGCACTAGTTTTGACCAAGATGCAAACAAGAAGGAAGGAATCTCTCTGGATCACATAAATCCCAGACTTGCAAATGAACAGGGGTGGGGGAAGCAGACAACCAGCCGCTTGAGAACACTGAGAAGCACTCGGGCAGTAGGCAGGCAGGTCAGCACATAGAGTCCCTTGGCAGAGTGACAATTCCTTCAGCAAACTAGCAGGCAGCAGGTTAGCTCAAAAAAGTAAGTAGCCCTAATGGTGGTTCCTCCTGGCAGCACCACAATCCTCTGGTACAGTATGTAGAGCCAGCAGCATCTGGTTACAAGTCCCATGCAGTGTCTCTAATTATGGGGTCAGAGCACCTGTACTTTTACTCCAAATGTCTTTGATGTAGAGGTGACTTCAAAAGAAACCGTTTTTGTGCACACCACTCCCTTTCAACCCCAGCCCTGGTTCCAAGCATCAGTAGGGGGTAAATCATTGTGAGGGCAGGACACAGGGTACAATAATATAAGTGTGCTTGCCTTCCTCTCTCCCAGCCCAGGAAGTCTATCAGTATGCAGATGGAACCCAGTCACACGCAACCCTTCCTGTGTGATGGCTGTCTGGAAAGTGTACACATAGTGCAGCTCTCAACCAAGCCCGACATGGATTGGAATCAAGCTGCAAAGTGTTGTGTCTCGAGCTGTGCTTGGCTAAGCGCAGCTCGAGCATTCAATACTGGGTGAGTAATTTCATTTAATTGTTGTGTAGGGTTCTATTTAGGCATTCTGTGGAAGGGTTGAGACGAGAGTTGAGGTAGAAGCTGTCCGACGGCTGCGTCCTTACTTCCCTGGCTGTATGAGGGTTAAAGCCAAATAAAAGCTATTTGTTTACTTCAACGTGGAAGCATCATCTTTACAACAATGGCAACGATGGTGCTTAAACCCTGAAGAGAACCTACGCGTGATTTGGTTTCACAAGGATTTCCTACATTATTGTGCATTCGGAAGGAGTTAAAGAAATCAATGATCACAGCGCTTAAGGGAAAAAGGACTCTCTCGGATGCCGATGTAAGTCACAATATTCTATTTTAAATACTTTCGCTACTTGGATATGCAAAATTTGTGGGAGGATATTGTGAAGACTCAGCTCGTGTCTGAATGATTGTGCTAGGCCACACTGTTCGAGTGGCGGTGAAATTTGGAGTTGATTGCCGATAAGGATGTGCACTACTGAATTTTAACCTGATTGAATGTTTTCTCTTCAACTGCTCTCGACCGCGTCATTCGAGCGGTAGCAGTGTTCAGTGGAAGTTGGTTGCGCGGAGGTCTGCCACATACGTCACTGTGTGCCTCACGTCATTGGTCAATAGCGCAACGCGTTGAATTAGGATTGCGCACACCAACGCGAGGTCACGCAACGTGACTCCATTTTGTAGAAAAACGTGTGTATTCACAACCGGGCATAGGGGAAACATTAATTACCGGAAAGTCATAACTTCAAACGTCTTCATTCTTAAGGATTATTATTAACTGATTTCTTCTGTGACACGCACACAGCGTGTCTACCAAGGTACTGTAAAATTCATTTAACAAATGTTACCGATACCACCTGAAGGAAGAGTGTATACCTGAAGTTTTAAATAGACAAATTGCTCTTCTTATAAGAAACACTGGTTTCTTCTGTGACACACACACACAGTGTGTCTACAAAGTACTGGAAATGTTCTCTTTTCTTTAGTCCTCCTATAAAGAGACTACCTGATAAAGATTTTGGTTGGTTACTACCGTTTATTACATATATTACTGCAATAACAATTAACCACTGTTTATTCTCAAATGGCAACCACTACCATGATACACACACAAAAGGGGAGAGGGCCAAAATAATTTAAACTCCAATACCCCAGACCCCCTACAGTACTGTAATCACACACAAGGGGTATATAGAGTACATAAACACAATGAAGGGAAATTCCCAAATTTGGAAAAACTGCCCTCACTCACATACCGAAGTATGTGACATGCTTCATCATAGGGCCTGCTACAAACGCCCTGGTGTAGCCACATCCAGGGCGGAGCATTAGGGAGGGGAAGAAAATAATAAATTCCACGTTACAAGACGTACAACATAATCAGTAAATACGTACAACGAACAACAAGCATGAGTGATATGACGTGCAAAAGAACACTTCGTGGATCTGATTAGAGTGCGACAAAAAATATAGTGCAGTAAGGATAAATGTTAAAACTGATTAGGGGTGCCAAATAGAAAGAATTACTTTATTAAACCCAATTATGGTACCCTTATCAGGATTAAAAATTAGAGAGGATGGGGAAATGTCTTATTGAGAAAATGAAGTTCCTCAAGACTGCCCTCCTACCACTGCTCGAGTCAACATGTTTCGACCGTTTTCCTTATGCCCATAAGGTCACTTCGGTCTTCCTCAGGACTGGCGCAGTCAAATCCACTAGTTTCCCATGCCATAATATGGCCGATGGGTTTTCCCGAATGGAGTAGGTCTCATGGATCCATACTCTTCTGGGTCTTTTAATTATTCAGTGGAGAAGGTGTCCCCACAGACAGGGGAGAACATTCACGAGTTTATGGACTACATAAACTAGAACTGGTGTCCGTCCGGGAGGTCTGCCCGTGAACACAATCGTTCAGTACGGCTCGACCTGCCCCCAATAAGTCTGGACCAAGTGACACCGCGTAACCACTACCATGAACCTACCAGCACCACAGGCATTTATGGTTAAAGATTGCGAAGTATCCAGCCAAAGGTGGGAGGAGTGGAGGGATTATTTAATAAATTAATTAGAAACCTTTGAAAGTCAAGAATTACCTCCTGAAAGGAAAATAAAATACTCTTATATTGCATAGGTCCTGGTGGGCTAAGAGTATATAATAGAATTGAAAAAAAAGTCCTAGGTGGTAGCGATGTAAATGTATTTTCACAAGCCATTGCTGACCTTAATGCATATTTTGCTCCTCAGTTTGCAAAGCAGTACACAGATTTAATTTCTATCACAGGAAACAGGAAGCGAATGAAAAGGTAGAAGACTACATCGCGTCACTTAGAAGATTAGTCTTGTCTTGCAAATTTGGCATTATTGAAGAAGAACTAATCCGTGACCAACTAGTAATGCACTGCAATAATCAAAATTTACAAGACAAGCTTTGGATAAATGGAGATTCTTCTCTTCGCGAAATTACTGCTATTGTCAGTAAAGCTGAGTTAACTTCTAGGTGTGCTAAGACAGTCATGAACAATTCTAAGACAGATAATGGTGAAGAAATTATTAGAATAGTGAGAATACCAAACCAAGCAAATTCTGACAAGTTAAAAAACAAACCAACAGTTAGAGGAAAAATTAAAACTAAGGAGCGTTTTTCTATTAAACCTAGCAAATCAAAAGGTATTTGTTATCGCTGTGGTAGTTCATCACATTTAGCTAATGATAAGAAGTGTCCGGCTCTTGGACAAAAATGTGCATACTGTAAGATGCCCGGTCATTTTGTTCGAGCATGTAGAAATTCAAAAACTGTTAAATGCATTGTTGATGAATGTGAAGAGGAGGATGTTGATGAAGAACCATATAGTTATGAGCACAGAGTGTGCTGTGTGGATGATGATGAAATAGTAATTCATGGCAAATTAAGGAAAAAACCTGTGTGTGATCTAATTGCAGGCGGTATTGTAGTAACCTTAACACCAGATTCCGGTTCGCCTTACACAATCATTAACAAAAACAAATGGGATGAATTATTCAGTTTTAAAATGGGTCAAAGTCTTGAGAAACCTGACGTGCATCCAGTAAGTTACACAGGGGAAACTATTGACTTGTTAGTAGTTAAGAAACTTAAATTTGAGTTGAAAAACAGGTCAGCCTTCTGTAAATTATATGTCTCCAAAGCGGGACCTTGCGTTTTAGGATGGTGAGACCAAGGTGAATTAGGAATACGTTTGGACCCTAATAGTCCAGACCCCGTTTTGTGTGTTGATACCCTTGATGAAGATGCTTGTGATGAAGTGGCATCACGTTTTCCAAAGGTTTTCTCCGGATATTGAGGTGAACTTAAAGGTTTTTGCCATAAGATAATTCTTAAAAATGATGCCAAACCATGCATTCATAAAGTTAGGAACATTCCTGTAGAAGTTAGAGATGAAGTCCAAAAAGAAATTCAGAAACTTGTTAATAAAGCCATAGTACAATGCATTAAATCTTCTGATTAGATCGCACCCTTGGTGGTCGCACGCAAAGCTAACAGCAAAATCCGTTTGTGTGTGGACCTCAGAGAACTCAATAAAAACATCTTCATTGATGTTTTCCCTCTATTTAACATTACAGAACTTCTGTCTGCCACAAAAGACATGGATTGGTTTTCCACCGTCGACCTGACCTCCGCTTACCACCAGGTACCACTTCATGCAGAAAGTAAACACTTAACAGCTTTTGTCACCCCATTTGGATTATTTCAGTTCAAACGGGTACCATTCGGGTTAGCATCTGCTGCTGCAATGTTTCAGCGCATCATGTACAAAATGTTCAAGGATATGAGGAACGTACTGTTCTTCCAAGACGATATACTGATTATGGGTAAAGGCAAGGAAGGTCATGACACACAGTTAGTTAAAGTGCTACAGTTGTTAGAAAATAAAGGTTTAACAGTTGAAAAATCTAAATACAAAATTGGTAGAAAAAGTGTAACTTATTTGTTAGACCTGGCATCATTGGCGTGGGTCTCCCTTCCATTTTTGTTACTGTTGCCTCATGTGTTTTTGGTGGTGTTACCTGCTCAGAGCACTGTGCCACTGCCAACCAGTGCTACAGTGCAAGTGCTCCCTGTGTAAATTGCTATATTGATTGGATTGCATGATTGGCTTATTTGGTTTACTGTCAGACCCTAGTACAGTGCACCAGGAGTGCCCAGGGCTTGTAATTCCAAATGCTGCTAGTGGGCTTGCAGCACTGGTTGTGCCACCCACAGAAGCAGCCTTTTAAAATGTGTCTAAGGTCTGCCATTGCAGAGCCTGCGTGCAGTCTGGTACTGTCATGCTGACTGGGCAAGGGCACCCACTTGCCAGTCCCTAAACCTTCCCTTTTCTTCATATTAGTCACCCCTATGGTAGGCCCAAGGGCAGGGTGCATTGTAAGTATAAGGCAGGGCAAGCCCTGATGTGTGTGGCATGTCCTAATAGTGAATTACAGCCATTTTCGTTTTTCACTATTGCAAGGCTACCTGTTCTCCATAGGCCAGAATGGGCTGTTAGGATTATTACACTTTATAATCCTAGCAAACTCAGAGAACATGGTAGAAATTAGAGTTTAATATGCCTGGACTCAGAATAATAAAATACATCTTTTAGTGAAGTTTATTTTAATATTCTGTGTTTGAAAACACCACCTTTAGAAAGTAGGTATTTGCTTGCCTAACCATTTCAGCCCGCCTCTGCTAGGATATGTATCTGCTGTCTGGTTTCTGTGAGTGACAGGGCTGGGGAATTCCAGGAGAAACGCTGGGGCAGCCCGGTGGTGAAAAGAGAGATATACATCAAGATGGGTGGGAGGAGTACACCTGGGTTCTGAATAGGACTGTGCCTTTCCACCACAATGCTGGCTCCACCCCCTGGGGAGTGCCTGATGTCTCTGCCCTGCACACTGAATAGAAAAGTCAGAGTCATGCCAACAAAGTGCTCAGAACTGGTTTTGGCTGGGCACAGGCCCCTCTACCCCAGAGGAAAAAAGGATTTAGGGGTATAAGTATTGGGACACTGCTCCCAAGAAATTAGATCCTGCTTTAACAAGAAGAAACCTCTGCCTGAGGAGAAGGAACCGGGAAAGCTGTAAGGAGGAATACTGTCCTTGACCTGGGGGATTGGCCTGCAGTGGTTGCCTTGCTGCTGAAGGAGAGGCGCAAGACTTCAAAGACTTTACTTTTAACTTGTGCTTAAAGATCTTCAAGGGCCTGTGAGTGAGCTTGCCCCCTGAACGAAGTCCCAGGACCAGTGGACTTCATCCGCCTCGCACTCCGCTGTTGGAAACGCTGTTTTCAGTATTTGACCGAGGCCGGGAGGTGTGTACGCCTCGTACAACCAAATCGTGTCCAGCAACGCACCGTACCCCTCCTGTCCGCCTCAATCAACGCAACCAACGAATCGTAGATCGCACCATGACTGGCCGACCCCGCCGCATACAAACGCTTTGCCTCATCGAGTCATCCTGGTTGGTACGACCCGCACACTGCCGCTGAGTTCAAGGCTGCCGCTTGCATCTGAAAGGGGAGTACGCGCCGTACGTCCGCCTTGCATCGCAGCCAAGAATGAATTCTGCGGCTCCCGCAGTACGGCTGGTACGCGGCATCGTAAGCTGAACGTCTCGCATCCAGCACCGTCCGCCTCACTCTACGCGGCTCTACGCTCTATGCCTCGCACCGACGGCTGCAACGAGCCGGGGCTCGCACCGTGAGTGGCCGACAACGCTTCTGCATCACCTTCTTTTTACAGCGCCTCGTCCATGCCGGTCTCATCACCTCAAGCTCCTGTGTACGCCTCGAACCCCCATCCTAATACGCATCGGACGGAAGCGTCCGCTGCACTCATTAGACTATTTGAGTTCATTTTTTATTGCCGTGAGAGCCGAACCCAGAGAACGAGTCGCACAGAACTTAAAAACTACATATTTAACAAGAATTCTTCACGGCTAACAAGTATTGTGGTCATTTTTGTCGTTATGTTGGTCTTGTGCTAAGCCTTATATAAAAGAAACCTATTTTTGATATATTCCCAGTGTGGTGTCCATTTGTGGTGGTGTCACTTATTTACTGTATGTGGTCATAAATGCTTAACCTGCAAACGTCTCTGAAATAAGCCTTGACTGCTCGCGCCAAGCTACCTAGAGGGTGAGCAGGGGTTATTTTGGGAGACTACCTACTTATCCTGACTAGAGGAGAGGGTCCCTGCTTGTCACAAGTACCTACCTGTGCCAACCAGAGACCCCCAAATCTAACAGCCATATTAAAAGCCCCTGTTCGACAGAACAAAGACGACGTTAGATCCTTTTTAGGACTTGCAGAGTATTACTGACCATTTGTGAACAGCTTTGTTGATAAGATGTATTGCATAAGACAATTGTTAAAAAAAGGTAGTAAGAAGATGGCGGCTTAGACGGTCGCGATTCCCGTGAGCTCCCCGACCCGAATTTCCAGAGGCCGGTTACAAGCGCTGTGTCCCCCCCAGGTAGTGACACCGGGACGGGGGAAAGCAGCGGGGGCAACGGGGACCCGGCGGCAACCGTGAGAGAGGTGCGCAACACCTTCAACAAGCGGAGCGGCCCGCCACTCCCGGACACGCTGCGGGCGCCCGAGTTACCGACCCCGAGGAAGCGGCGAAAAGGACCAGTCTGAGGTGCCTGAGGGCTGGCCAGGCACGACGCTGGTGGCGGAGGGACGTGGCCAGCTCCGGTGACCCCATGCGGAGATTGGGAAGGCTCCGAGACACACACCGGGAGCCACCCGTCAACCTCGCGGCCCATAGGCAGAGGGCGGGCCGCAGTGCCAAAATTTAACGCGGGGTCGAGACGCCTACACCCAGGGCGCTCTCCCCTGCCAGCAAACCTGAGAAGAGATGCACCCCCTCCCGGCAGCAAGCAGAAACCGACGACGAGGTAAGCAGCTGAGGGGGGTACGTGGAGGGGAGGAGGCCCCGGACATGGTGAACGGCACCATTTTGTGTGGAGGAAGCGGAGCAGACCTCAGGGGGAGTCCTGTGGGGCCCTGAGATCGAGGCTGACTCCAGCGGCCGCAAGATACATCTGGCGGGCCCCGCAGGCACCTAGCAGGCCCGAGCAGTGCAGGGACACGGGGGGCCACAGTCACAACGCCCCGGGAGGAGGCAGGAGCAGTGGTGGCAGGGGCGCGGGAGCCCAGTAAAGGCAGGAGTACAGCAGAATCGGAGTAGCCCTTCACACGTGTAGTCTATCGACAAGGCCTCACTAGGGGGGTGAGAGTCAGGCTGCCCACGGTGCCCATGGACCCACACTCGCTGCGGCTGGCGTAGGCGCCATTGGATCACAGACAGGGGAGGCGGTCGAGGGATCGGTGCCGTGGTGGCCCCTGGGCCGGAAAAGAGACACGGCCTTCCCTGACTGCAAAAGGGGACCAGGATCGACGGCAGTGGAAGATAACTGGGGCACCCCCAGACTGGGTGGTGACGGAAGCACGGGACGCGCCCACGACTCAGTGGGGCACAGAATGGCCGGCCTGAGGAAGAAAGGGGATCGCACACTCCCCGAGATGCTCAATAAAGGCCTTCCGAAAAATGACAAGGGGCCGACCTCCCCCGGGGCATCGAAACCACACACAGACTCCACCAGAGACGAGATGTCCATTACCAAATCCTTCCTGGAGACCTTGTTTAACTCCCTCCGGGAAGACTTCCAGACGCTGAAACAAGAAGTAGCTGGGGAGGTCAGAGAGATTAGAAGGGAAGTGGATGGCCTGGGAGAGCGGGTTGTCGCTACCGAAGAAGCAGATCAGGCCAGGAGCGACGAGATCGAACAGCTCCAACAGGAGGTCATACGCCTGGAAATACGCTTGGAAAACAGATCCTGACGGAACAATGTTAGGGTCTTAAGGAAGAAGGTGCGGACATCACAGGATACCTGCAGGCCCTGTTCGGGGAGGTCCTGGGGGAGGCGGCGGACTTTGAGATCAGAATTGACCGGGCCAACAGGCTCACCTGCCCCCCCAGACATCCTAGCCTTTCTGCCTGACTTTCCGGTAAAAGAACAGATCCTCAGAGAAGCTCGACGGAAGCAGCCCCTTCAATTCCGAGGCCAACCCATAGCCTTATACCAAGACCTCTCAGCTATTACACTCCAAAAAAGGAAAACATTTAAGGTGGCTATGGACTTCCTACGCAAGAAAGAGAATCCCTACTCCTGGGGCAACCCATTCCACCTGATCTTTAAGTGGAATGGGGCCTTGCACCAACTGCGGTCCCTCCAAGACACTTGTGCGCTGCTGGTCATAGAAAAGATGGAGGAGTGCACACCAACGAGACCGTCCCAAGGTTCGTCCTGGGGAGGCTGGCAGTGGGTCAACCGGCGGCGCTCCCCAACTGTGCGGGCCAAACCGGATGCCCACACCATCACGCATGAAAGGGCCAACGCCATACAGAAGGTCGCCAGGGACACTACATCTTCCGAATGAGTCATGAATGCGGGGGGGGGACAACATAGCACTCACGCATTCCAAGCCCGGGGGTGAGGGCGGGGGGCCACGGAGGTTGCCATGGAAGATCGCTCCATCAGGTACCACTACCACAGACCTGCGCATGGGTTGGCAGGACTGGGACAATGCTTGTTGGTTGGGGCCTGGGAGTTGGGGTTAGGGAGGGGGTGGAGGGCTGTCTGATGTTGGGGTTCTGGGGGGGAGTTGGCTGGTGGGGGGAGTTCAGAGGGCACGGGGTGAGGAGGGAGGGCTCCGGTGTGTTCGATCCGAAAGTGGCATGGGTAGGGCACTGAGAGACAGCGATTATTCAAGGCGCGACGCGACACAAGTTGAACCCTACCATGGCTGATGAGGAGCTACAGGTTCTTACACTAAACGTGAAAGGGCTTAACAACCCTATCAAGCGGAGGGCTGTCCTGTCCTACCTGGAGAACACTGGGGCCACCATATGCTTGTTGCAGGAGATGCATTTACTATCCAAAGATTGGCATCGCATGCGCTCCAGGGCTTTTCCACAACAATACTTCTCTTCCACCACAGAGAAAAAGGCCGGAATCGCTATTCTTTTTGCAAAACACTTTAGGGGCTGCGTGGGGGACAAGATCGCGGAAACCAAGGGCAGACTTCTAGCGTATGATGTCCAAATAGGGGAGATGTTAATTGCTATAGGGTCAATATCCGTTCCTAACACCAAACTGGAAGCCTTTCTCACAGGGGCTTTGGCAGATGTTATAGCGTCCCCCACGAGGTACACACTGGTAGGAGGTGATATCAACTTAGTGATGGACTCCGAGAAGGACAGGTCGGGTCAGCGGTTTGGCTTCACAGGGTCAATTTCCAAGGAGGGTGGACAGTGGCTGGCCAGCAGGGGATTCCTGGATTTATGGAGGGGGGGCTCATCCCAACACCCCGGGGTACACATTTTATTTGCATGTACAGCACACATACGCACAGATAGATCACTTTTTTGGGTCTACTGACCTGGTCCCCATGGTCAAGGACATTGAGGTTACCCCAGTGGCACTTTCTGACCACGACGCAGTTAAGATTCAGTTGGAGGTCCCCCGCACGACGGTACGTAAAGGCAGGTGGCGCCTGCGAGAAACCCTACTCCAACGCAAAGGGGTCACACAGCAGCTCACCGCACGCATCACAGACTACCTGCGCACCAACGATAACGCAGATGTTCCGATGACGGCGGTCTGGGGGGCGCCTAAAGCGGTGGAACGCGGGGAATTGATCGCGATAACGATGGCGGAAACCCGGGAACGCAAGGACAGACTACAGGCACTATCAGACCAGGTGCTAGAACTGGAACAAGTTCACAGCAGGACAGGGGCCCCCAGAATTTGGCGCAAGCTCAAAGCGGCCAGGGCCCAACTTGCGAGCCTCGACATAGACCGCACAGAATATGCGGAATATGCGGCATTACGCCTTCGCCACATATATTAAGTGGGCAGTGACAGGACCGGGCGACTGCTGGCTAGCAGGTTCAAGGTCACAGTTCTTCGCTCCAGAATCTCTGCTATTCAGGGCGACGAGGGTCAGGTGCTTCGGGAGGACGAGCAAATAGCGGAGGCATTCCGAGCATTTTATGCCTCACTTTACGCGGCTGATCCGACCCTGGATCCGGGGGCTGGGGAGGCATACCTTGAGGAGGCATCGGTCACAGCCCTCAACGTGGCCAACGCAAGATCTCTAGACGTCCCGATACGTATAGAGGAAGTAATCTCGGCAATAGCACGCCTTAAACCATTGAAAGCACCAGGACCAGACGGCTTCTCTGCGGGGTACTACAAAACATTTTGCCCTCTACTAGCACCAATACTTGCCAGACTGTTCAACTCCTTCCAGGAACCAGGCTCCATTCCCCAGGACATGCTAGAGGCGGATATCATTGTCCTGCCCAAACCGGGCAAAGACGTGACACAGTGCGCGGCCTACCGCCCTATTTCACTGCTCAACCTGGACCTCAAATTATTTACCGGGATCTTGGCGACGAGGCTGGGACCATGCCTACCTGGCATCATAGAGCCTGACCAAGCAGGTTTTATCCCTAACAGGCAATGTGCTGACAACACCAAGCGCTTGCTGCATGTCATCGACAAAGCCCACTTTAACGACTCGAACGCGGCCCTCCTGTCAGTCGATGCCGAAAAAGCGTTTGACAGAGTAGACTGGAGGTATTTGGATAGGACCCTGGCGAGGTTCGGTATAGGGGGGCGATTCCGTACGTGGGTCGCTAGTTGCTATGCGGCCCCACAGGCGACAATTCGGGTTAACGGAGTGGGGTCGTGGCCCTTCGACATCCAACGGGGCACCAGACAAGGGTGCCCACTTTCGCCTGTATTATTCGCCCTTTATATAGAGCCCTTTCCGCAACGAATAAGGGATAACCCGATTATCACCGGAATCAGTTTCGGAGGGGAACAACAGACCATAAGTCTGTATGCAGACGACATTCTGGCAGCCGTGGAAGACCCTCCGAGGTCGATACCAGCGTTCTTGGGGGAAATGGAGACATTCGGAAACGTATCTGGCTTTAAGATGAATTTCGGGAAGTCCTTGATTCTGCCCCTGGGATGTAACGCTCATACAACTAACAGAGGCCAGCAGCAATTTGGGGGGGCTCTCTTCCCTCGTATCTTTGCCATACTTGGGAATTGCCCTGACGCCCAGTACTGCCCAAACGGTTGAGCACAATCACACATCGCTTCTTGCTCAACTACAGGGGGACTTAAGAAGGTGGAGACAACAGCCGCTCTCCTGGCTAGGGAGTGTAGCAACGATAAAAATGACCCTGTTACCAAAAGTGCTATACCTATTCCTAACTATCCCGGTCACACCCCCCAAAGGGATGATTAAGAAATTACAGGACGCTATCAGACAGTTTGTCTGGGCCGGAAAACGCCCACGACTATGCAGAGACCTGGCTAGACGGGCCCCCGCAAAGGGCGGCTTGGGCATTCCTGACCTTCAAAGATACTTTTAGGTGTCACAGCTCCGGTATCTCTTGGAATGGAATCGTCCGGAATCCGAAAAACTGTGGTTGCTCCAAGACCGGGCAATGACCCAAATGTCGTTGTGGAAAGTCCCATTCCTGAAACACCCCGACAGACCGGCTTACATCAAAAGATCGCCCATCACACGCACAGTACTTCAAGTGTGGGAAGCGGTGGCGGTCTCCAGAGGCCTCACTACATTACCGTCACCGATGACACCTCTGTTTGATAATCCAGCTTTTCCACCAGGGATGGTCCCCGGATCATTCCCTCAATGGCGGCCTTCGGAGTGCAGGTCAGCCGGTCACCTCTTTGACACAGAGGGATTCTTGCAATGAAATACCCTACAGGAGAATTACGCCGTGGAACAACCACAGCGGTTTCAATATTTCCAGTTACGACACTGGCTCACGGACAGGGATACGCTCCCACACGTAAGTCGGTACCTCACAGAATACGAGAAATGGCTAGTCATGAAACAAACAGACAAATGAGCGATAACGGAGCTTTATAAAATGCTGAGCCCTGCGGGTCAGAGTCGCTGGGAGCGGGAGTTAGGACGAGCCCTCACAGATAAGGAATGGCAGGACATTTACTACAGAGCCCACCATACGGCCAGGAACATGGCAAGCAAGGAATCGGCCGTTAAGATAGCATACTATTGGCACTTGACTCCGGCAAGGCTCCATCAGAGTAACCCACGTCGCAGTTCCTTGTGCTGGAGAGGGTGCGGTCAACTAGGGACCATGACACATTTGTTGTGGGAATGTGCAGAGGTACGGGAGTATTGGGAGAGAGTGCTTCAGGACATAGATAGGCACTTTGAAACAGAGATCCACCGCTTCCCCGCCCACACGATACTGGGCCTCCCCAACAGAATCAAGATCCGACTCAAGTCGCTCAGAGGGAGGCAAATGGGGTTAGCACTAGGGGCGGCGACACAACACATCCTCTCACTATGGGGTACCATGAGGAAACCCACGCACACGGGATGGCTCCACAGACTTTGGTACATTATGGGCATGGAACGGATACAGGCCTCCCTCACACAGTCAATGGACTCCTTTGTCGACATATGGCAGCCCCTGGTCTCTCTTCTAGCCGAGGAGTTCAATGAGCTCACATGCCCGAAATATCTCAGGGTACTCCGCCTCGCTTATGAATTCAACAAGACACCAGGTGCCTCAGGCTAAGGCCCATAAACTCACGCTTACGCACCAACATTTAGAGGAGCAGAGGAACACACCGGAGGGGGGGGATCCGGGAGGGATGGGAAGCGGAGCGAGGAAGGGGAGGTTGGGGAACAGTTGGGTTTTGGGGTTGTTGACTGCATTGTGAGAAATTGAACCACCCTTACCAGCCCACATGGACACATTGAACCCCTCCAGAGTGGAGTCGAAAGGGGGGAGGATGATGCAGGAGGTGGGGGTGTACTATGGATTTTGGAATCGCCCACATGTATTGTGTACAATGCAAAAGAAAACAATAAAAGAAATGTAATAAAAAAAAGAAAGGTAGTAATTTTCATTGGTCTAATGATTGTCAGACTAGCATGGACAATATAAAAAGGGATATTTGCACAGCACCCACCCTGAAAGGATTTGATCTCAAACTTAAAAGTTTCATCACTACTGATGCCAGTGGTAGAGGACACGGGGCTGTACTCTCTCAATTACAATGTGATAGTTCATAATGTGTTGTAGCTTTCGCATTTAGAGCTTTAACAGTTATAGAAGAAAGTTACTCCATTATTGAGAGAGAAGCTCTAGGATGCCTTTGGGGTCTTAAACACTTTAGGCAGTTCATTTGGGGTACAACTGTAACACTTCGTACGGATCACAAACCACTCACCAAAGCCCTGACTTCTCATGGACTTAGTAATGTTTCACCTAGGATTTCAATTTTTTCAGCACAATTATTAGACTTCGTATATGAAGTGGTATATGTGCCAGGAGTTCGTAATAGAATTGCTGATTACTTAAGCAGAAGTCCTTTATCTGCAAAGGACAACGCAAATGATGACTGGGACAAATGGTTTGTTGCCAGTATTTTCAGCAGCAAAATGCCTAGTGTTTCTCACGATGTAAAAAATAATCTTGGTATGTCTTTTACCCCATTTGGGAAGTCAGGAATGAGTTGTCTCTAGAAAATGACTTATTACTCAGAGGTGGGAAATTTATTCCACCTAACACCTATCTTGACAAAGTTATCAGCCTGTGCCACGAAGGTCATTTGGGCATTGTCAAAACCAAAAGCAGAATACAACAATCCTATTGGTGGCCAGGCATCGATAAAGATATTGAAAGGGTTGTGCGTGAATGTGCTGAATGTATAAATTCTGACAAATGTTTAACCACTTGTAATACCAAGATACACCCAATTATTGTTCCCAACGTGCCATGGGAAAGAATTGGCATTGACATTTTTGGTCCTGTTAAAAACATTGATGGCATACATAAATATATTTTGGTTATTATGGATTATTTCTCAAAATGGCCTGAATACAAAGTTGTTGAAAAAGCTGACAGTGATGCTGTTTTACAATTCTTAGGAGATGTTTTCTGTCGTGAAGGTCTTCCCAAAGATATAATTTGAGATAATGGAGGACAGTTTGTTGGCGAATGCTTCAAAAAAATGTATAAATGAATCTGGTATCATTCATAGAACAACCTCAGTGTACCACCCAGAAGGAAATGGTAGCGTAGAATGCTTCAACAGAGTCATAAAAGGAATAATTGAACTTTCTAGTAGTAATGACAAGGAATAGGAAGATGAGTTAAGGAAACCCATTTGTGCATATAGAATTACTAAAAAAGATTCTTCAGGGTTTTCACCATTTGAATTAATGAGAGGTCGCTCACCCCGCACTAATGACAACATGGGTTTGCTTGAGTGTACAAAGAAAGTTGATTGGTCTATTAAGAATGTAAGACAAACTCTTGTGGATAACCAAAAGAGCTGGATGATCAAACACAACAAGAAGGGAAGAGGTGTCAATCTTGAGGTTGATGACATTGTAAAAGTAAAGAAAGGAAGAATTGTACGCAAAGGTGAAAGTAAATATTCTGATCCACTCAAAGTTATTAAAGTTCTGTGTAACTGCTCTTTTGAGTGACAGAAAAGTATGGAATGCAAACAGGATCGCTTTATTTAGAGGCAAAATTAAGTAACAACCCCAAACTAAAAGTTATGATTGGATTGAAGATAGTGATGGAGTTAATGTAAGTTCCTGTAACATCAATGGGTCAGATGAATCACTGGACACCAATGAAGAACCATCGTGCAGTAATGAGTTATCAGGTCATGTTAATTCCAGCACAATACAATGTTTTTCCTCCAATGATTTTAGTCCTAAGAATTGTGGTGTAGCTGTCCTACGTTCAAAACGTGTTTGTAACAAACCTAAAAAATGTGAAGACTATGTTACATTCATTCGTTAATCCTTGTTTTTCCTACTTCTGTTACATTCATTCATTAATCCTTGTTTTTCTTACCTCAAAAATGTATATTGGTTAAGTTTTTTTTTTTTAAGTATTGAAGAGAGGGGGAAGTGTTGTGTCTTGAGCTGTGCTTGGCTAAGCGCAGTTCGAACATTTAATACTGGGTGAGTAATTTTATTTGATTGTTGTTTAGGACTCTAATTAGGCATTCTGTAGAAGGGTTGAGATGAGAGTTGAGGGAGAAGCTGTCCAACGGCTGCGTCCGTACTTCCCTGTCTGTATGAGGGTTTGAGCCAAATAGAAGCTATTTGTTTACTTCAACATGGAAGCATCATCTTTACAACACAAAGCACATAGAGCTATAAGCTTACAGAAATTCCCACTTTCTAAAAGTGGCATTTCTAAAATAGTAATGAAAAAATCCAACTACACCACTAAGGAGGATTTATCTTCACTATTTGAAACATATCAACCATGGCAACGCCACTCCTTTCAGATCAGGAACTACCACTTAAACACATACAAGGGAATTCCCAATGCTAGCCTAGGAGAGAAATACGTCTCACAGTAGTGAGAAACAAAATAGGCTGTTTGGCACTACAAGGACATGCCACACAATAAAGGCCCATGTCTCACCTTTTACTTACACAGCACCCTGCCCACAATCATACCATGCTTTAGGAGAGAGACCACATGCACGTTAGCACTGATTAGCAGGGATAATGTGCACAGAGTCTAAAGCCAACAAAAAAACAGTCAGAAAAATAGGAAGAATACGGCAAAAAGTTTGGGGAAAACCCTGCATAAAGGGCCAGGTCTAACAGCAGAGTATTTCCTCTAGGTGGTATTCAGGATACATGAGGCACACAGTATATTCCATTCTTCTTTTCCTTCTCTCAGACACAACAAAGCACCCAAACCAAACATATCACATTGCTAGCACTGTAAACCTGTCAATATCGCCTCTCCTTGGTTGGTGAATCTTTTAGTAGCTGCCTGAGAGGTAAGAGGGAGTAAACATACATTGCATATCACAGTAACAGTGTAACATACTAGTCGCACAATAATGCTAGGACCACTGAAGAAAGGTAAAGGGTTTTAATACAGACTCGAAACAAACTGATATAGATGAGTCTCAGAAACGTATTGTAGAAATATAGTATCACAAGAATTAATACAAATCTCCTGATGAAATTCAGTCTAAATATTAGAAAGCACACTAAAAACTCTGTGGCTGCGATACAGAAGATGAGAAAAATAATCTAAAGATTTGCAGAATTCGATCCTCCTGCCTAGTCATTGGTATCTCTAATAAAATCTACATTATCTTACTTAATACAAGCTTCAGGGAAACCCTGGTAATGGTAAACTATGAGAAGTAAGGAACAGGTTTCAGCATAATAGAGTCTTTTGTAAAAGTACTCCAAGTCCAGAGAGTATGGCATACAGCAACACAGTGGGAGGAATCGTATAAGAGGTCTGTACCTCATGAAATCCTAAAGGTCTCTGCTCTCTAACTAACAATACTACATCTATTAGAACACAAAGTATTCTAGGTAACTAACGTCATCAATGTCCAGTACATTTCCATTGTCCTAGGTAGAATTTAGAAACATCTAGCTCTTCTCCCACACTCTCAATGGAGCCCATTCAATGGTCCTTGAGCATCCCTTTTCCACCATGAGAACTTGTCTCCCATCTAATTAACATGTCTTCACTTTGTCAAGAAATTCCTCTGGTACCTTGCTATCGCTAGAAATAAACAGTGCCTCCCTCTAGCTACTGAAGTCTTGAATTTGCACCTGCAGAAGAGAGAACTTTCAAGCAAAACAATTCTCACGTGAAAGTTATAAATTTAAATTCAGAAGATTCAGGCCTTGGTTACGCTCATTTAGCACAGCAGTTAGAGTGCACTTAAAGATTGAATATAGGTGCACCCACATTACAATTAATACACTTATGAACCAGCATGTAGAATAAACCATTACTGCATATAATTGTGAATTATAATTTTTAAACATTTGTATAGTTATAAAAAAGAACTACATTTCTACTCAACATTAGTATGCACACAGTAAAGGATTCTACGAGGTTTATCATGGAGTATTTCCGTAAGACATTAGAAATCCCTCGTGTTTATTAGCAAATTAGAACATATGAAATCCAGAAATGTTAATCTACATAAATCAAAGTAAATAAGTTACGTGTAAGGGCAGAGCCGAGTTACGCTGCGAACCAATCACAATAATCTCTAGATCTTATCAGATAACTGATTAAAACCTCGTGTCTTAATTGCCTTCTTACAGAAGTTTGATATCATCATAATAATTGCTCTGCTTTTCTTCTAGTTCCTCATCGGATCTCTTTCTCTTCACTCGCCTTACTTCCTTCTTTGCCTTCACTATTTGGTAAACCTTAAAGGGCACCATGACCACTACTGCACAAAGGGAAATAATCACAAGTGATCTCAAGATAGAACCCACTAATCCACTTCCCAAATTTCCAAACCAGTTTCCTACTGCAGTAAATCCATTTTCAATCATTCCCATGCACCTGACACTGTAAATTCCCTCTAATCTTTATATACATCAGTAATATTATTGATATATTTATGTAAATACTTGCTGTTATCAGGAATATATATGTAAAACACTGCTGAACTTTCAACATTCGGCAGACTCTGCCTTCATTTGCAAGCAGGATGTCTAACGCAAGTCTATTCTGCAAAACCATGTACCTAAGAGCAGGCATTTCAGTATCTGCAAGCAACAAATCTCCTGCCATACTAATAGACAGCTTATCAACTCCCGTAGACAACTTTCTAATCTTAATATCATTCAGTATCACCCCTACATTTGGAATAAATGCACCAAATATATCTCAAACAATTTCTCCAACACTAATTTATCTTGTGGGTCTATTTTACTGTTCCCATACAGGATGATCAGAATTCTCTACATGATATATCTTGGGGAAAGCTACACCTAAATAACATGTGCCATTCCATTTCTTGGGCAATTTAAAATATGCATTTTCCCACAAAGAAAGTAAACTCTAGGAATTGCAAGATCATCTCTGTCTAGGTATAATTCCCATTGTGCTCTGGCTTCAAAAGTATGATCACATTCACTCTTCGCTACAAAGCGTCCAACTCATTCTTCTCAATCTGGATATATAATTTCCCTGTATGCTGCTAATCTGGAGATATTGCACTTGTATTCCCTGCCGTTTTATGATCCACCTCTTCTCGTGGCCAACAAGGTATCTTCGATAATCCTTTGATATTTGCCAACACTGCTATGAACCTATCTCCACATCCTTTAACAAACAAGTCAAATTCAAATTTTGTCTTTATTCGGATTTCCGTAATTGTTGAAATTCCATAAAAGTACATAAAATACATTGCAGCATTTACATAAATAATTAAAATGGTAAAAGGCAACTTTAGTTTCTACCCAATTTTTAAAATCTAGTTATACACGGATATACGAAAGAAAAATTTAAGATATTATACATTATTTAAAACTTCTTCATCCTAAACTGAAATTAATCAGGAAGCACTCAACTCATACTAGTGTCATCACAAAGTACTATAGGCGAACAAACGTCATAGGTTACAACGATGTCTAACACAGAATTTAAAAAAGTAAACTAGCGATTTAGCAATCAATTTGTGTTCCAGATGCTGGAGAACCAAATATGCTGGGCGGCACTGCCGCAGCCCCATTACCCTCAGAATAGGAACAACCCACCTCTTA
This sequence comes from Lissotriton helveticus, assembly GCF_964261635.1. NCBI lineage: Eukaryota > Metazoa > Chordata > Amphibia > Caudata > Salamandridae > Lissotriton > Lissotriton helveticus. The sequence goes on from NC_136070.1 coordinate 649,964,366, forward strand.
CGCGGAACCGTATAAAACTTACAAAAAAAGGCCACATGTATGGTAGATTGTGGGGAGGTGGAATCACAAGGACAAGGGCATAGGTTTGGGGACCAATCATTTTGAAGAGGGAAGGAAAGCAAACGGTGTAGCAAATTGAAACTAAAGCGGGTCAACAAAAATTTCCCATATTGGCTTATACTGTAATTTAGATATGGTTGAATAGTGGGCACAGTTTGGATTAATAGACAATGTTGGACTGATGTTTTCCCAGCCTCCTTTGAAAGGCGCAGTTCGCTCAAGTGCGAGAGGCAAGCTGTTCTTAGTTCTGTTTTTGTTATGTCCACTATTGCGGGGGGATCGTCAAAGTATTCCATGTCCATAAGGAATGTCTTAACATAGGCCAGCCATTTGATCCTCCTCATATTATCAAGCTTCAGGCAATTTTGCACAATTGCCCTTGTCAGGTGGCATTGCTCCGTAACCCAAATCCGCTGCCACAACATGACTGGTTGGATTTTTATTATATCCGAGAGATAATCTAATCCCAGTTCGTTATGGCATCCATATGTAGTCGTGCTTCTCGGCATCGATAGCAAGTACCGTAGGAAAGAATTCTCAATTAATTGAAGCTGGTCCGTGTTAGCTTCTCCCCAGACCCCTGCCCCATAGGTTGCTGCGCTTATACACTTTGCCTTATATATTTTAATCATTTCTGTCGGTGTTTTTTTCCCTAGCTTTTGCGCAAAGGATTTGAGCGCTGTTACAGCCCTAAGAAATACTAGCTTGTGAGAATTAATGGCTTCCCTCCACTTGAACTTATTATCAATTAGAATTCCTAAGTAAGGATATGTCAGTGTTTGTTCAAGGGGCTCTTTGTTGACGCAGATTGTCTTCAGATTTCTATATTTTGGGCCAGCATGCATCACATAAGTTTTTTTTATATTTATTTTTAAGTTCAAGCCAGCCATAAATGAACAATACTTGTCCAGGACCCGTTGGAGCTGTACTGGGGTTCGGGCAAGGAGAACCGCGTCGTCGGCATATAATAAAGCTGGAATATGCCGACGACCAATGGCTGGGAGATCATCCGTGCCTTCTAGCAAAGCGGCCTCAAGCCCATTAGTATACAGGGTAAAAAGAAAGGGGGCCAGAACACACCCTTGTCTGACCCCCTTCTCTACCCGAAAGCTATCCGTTAACTGGCCGTTGATTCCATATCTTACTCTCCCTGTAGCCCCCGTATACAGCTCTCGCAGGAAGTCAACAATCGATGGATCAATGCCCATCTGCAGTATGATTGTCCACAGCCTTGAGTGCACGACGCAATCAAAGGCTGCGGACAGATCTACATACACCATATGGAGGGAAGCACCTTTAGCATGTATATATTTCTCAGCCAGAAGCGTCAGGTTCAGTGCCTGGTCCACCGTATCCAGTCCCTCCCTGAATCCGTATTGCAAGTCCGAGATCAGATTTTGTTGATTTGTCCACTCCTGGAGTCGCTCGAGAAGGATGCTTCCAGCCATCTTCCCGAGCGAGTCCAGGAGTGAGATGGGTCTATAACAGGATGGACTGTTCCTATCGCCTTTTTTATAAATGGGGACTAGTATCGAGGTTGACCAGGATTTTATCAGGCCAACCTCCTTAGATGCATTTAATACGTTTGTGAGGATCGGTGTCCAGAGGTCTGGGTTTTGTTTGAACAGATCTACTGGGACCGTGTCTGGACCTGGTGCCTTCCCCCCTTTAGATGATTTTATTGCATTAAATACCTCTTTGTGGTCAAAACAGAGAGTTAGGGGGTACTTGACATGAGGGAGAGCTTCAACTGAGGCAATCTCATGAGGATTGTCCCTGCGGAAGACCTCCGAGAAATACTCAACCCATTCTCTGGCGTCAATAGCAGCGTCCAAAATTGGTGTATCTGCCTGAGCAAGCAGAAAAGGAGATCTCACTACCTGCCAAAAGGCAGAACTATCCTTTAAGGCGCTACTCTTCTGTAATTGGTCCCACAGGTCGGCTTTAATCTCCTTTTTTCTATTTTTTATAGCCAGAGAGTAAGCCTTCCTAAGGCTAATAATCTCGTCTCTATCTCTCATGTCCTTAGCTAGAGCCTTTCTTAGTTGTGTGCATGCTTTAGTGCATGCAGGACTAAACCATCCCTTTCTAGGCTTCTTCTTGTGTTTACCGACTTTGGTCAGTTCTTTCCTTATGACTTCAACAATCGAGGCATAGCTAACCAAAATTTGGGCCGGGGTAGCAAAAGGATCAGCACTTCATTATATGAGAATTACTTGCCTCCACTATTTTTGCCACTACAGCCATCTGATCTAATTTATCCCATTTTAAAGTGTAACCGTTCAGACGGTCCAATACTAATTCTTGCTGGTCCAGCACGTTTAACTGCAGTGAACCTTCACTGGTTTGACTATGCCCAAGCTGAAGGGCCACACTTATGGGAAAGTGATCGCTAAGTACGTTGTTAATTATTCGAAAGATCTTAATGTGAGGGGCTTTATTAGCGGAAACTAGGATGTAATCAATCACGGTTTGTGCGCCTCTTCCATTAAATGTTGGCGCAAATACAACTGCTGGAGTTTTTAATTCATTGGCGAAGCCCATCTCTAGTTCCACCATTATGTCATACATTTTTATTCCCTCAGGCGTGTGTGTAAAATGTGTAAGCCCATTCTCTTGTTCGTCGATAATCCCGCAATTAGGGGTATTACTTTTTGTGCATAAGTGCAAGTTGAAGTCCCCTCCCCAGACTAAAGCGTGTGTCTTACTTGCGTATCTCAGACGCAGGGTTTTGAGGAGGTCAGAGATCTCGGTTACCAATATTATGAAATCAGATGCATTCAGATTATTATAAAAATTAATTAAGAAGTACACTTCCTGAGTAGATCTTTGGAGGATAAGTAGTTGGTAATTAGGCTCTACCTTCACAGGGATAATATCATGGCAGGGCAAAAGATTTGAGATATAAGTGATTAGCCCTCCCTTGCTCCTACCAGCAGTGGACTTTTTGGCTGTAGAGAAATAAGTCTTGTAGCCTAAGAGATGTATCGGTTCATTAAGCCACGTTTCTTGTAAGCAGATAATATTGCTTAAATTGGCAATCTGCAGGTAGTTAATTTCCGTGTGCTTAGAAGCTAAGCCCGCTATGTTCCAGAAGAGAAAGGTGGCTTGCTTATCGGAGGTTACCGGAGTAGGTAAACTAGGTGGCGTCTGCAGCGCCTCGCTAGTCAGCGTCACAGAAGAGTTTACCCTCCGTGTCTCATTAGTTACTTTCAAGGTACTCTCTGTGATGGTGGAACTACCCTTTACAGGTACTGCAGTAGTGGAGCAGTTCTCTGTGACATCTATGGTATGATAGTTTTTAATGAAGCCTGTGGTTACCTTCACTGTATGTGGGGTTAGCTTGGTTAAGTGCATAGGACCTGTACTATCATGATTATTATGTAACAGTGGTCAATCAACCATCTCCAGACCACTGTATCTGTTAAATGTTGGTATACCTCCCCAAGTATCCCTATATGGTGGATTTCTCCTGTCCCTACCTGTCCATACTGCCCAATCGTTCCTCCCCTGCCTGGTATATTCTGAGTCCCCACCCCATTGATGATTTACTGATTCGTGCCAGGGCCAATATAGTCCTTCATTATAGCGGGATGCTGGTGGGTAGAAATAGGACAGTCGTTTAGTTGATATCCCGTCAGGTTTACTTATCGAGCCCCAAGAGCAGATATGATCTGCTGTATGTGGGTCGTCGAAATTAACTATAATGCAGTCACCTGAGATTTTTTGGGGTTGATAGCCAATCCAAGGGACTCTACGGACTGCAATAATCCTACTAGTACAGTTTTGTGGGAGTGGTCTATTATTGCTCAACCAATACTGGACCTTATTTTTTAGGGACCAGTTTGGTTCCTCGCTATTGTGGGTCAATTCAGGGACCCCTGTCATAATGACTACAAAGGGGGTTGCTTCAGGGGGGAGATTTGTCAGTTTGCGCCCCCCTCCCTTAGGTCTTTCTCCCAGGTGACTCTGTCTTGGTGGGGGGTCATGTTGGACAGTGTTAATCTGAGCTGGTTTAGAAATAGAAAGAGTTGGAGCAGGATTTGGAATTACAGGGGTGGCAGCTACAGGGGGTATCTTTTTCTGTTGTAGAGGGACCTTGTTAGCGATTTCTTTTCGGGCATTAGTTTTTGGGTAGCAGATCCTGAGGCAGGTTTGTTAGTGCCTACCGGTTTTTTAAGATTAGTGTCTGTGGTTTTCAGTTCTCCTACATTTTTCATCCCCAAGTTCTTCTGATGGGCAGATGTCTTCAGAGTTAACGTTAGGACTGCTAGTTGTTTTTCAATAATTGCTAGACTCAGTTGGAACGGCTGTAGTTGCGTTGTTATTAGTTCTCTAATTTGAGCTAGCAAGAATTGATCAGCACCACATGTATGGTTGCCACCCCCCATTTGATTACCTGCTATATCGGGGTTAGAACAATTGTCTGTTGTTCTATCTGTTATGCTAGGATCCACAGCCGTGGAGAGGTGGTTTATACTATCATTATCTGTATTAGATGAATTAAAATTGTGCGTTATTGGTCCTAATGTAGTATTACCCTTCCCCTGAATGTTAGGTTGCAGTTTGTGTCGGGTATTACCTGAGCTTGAATCTTTTGTTCTCTTTCTCTTATTAGATAGCTTTTTCTGTTTTGGAATAGCGCCTTCCTTAATTCCCCTATCTGCAACTTGTGCCTGGTCAGTTAACAATTGTGTCGCAAAAATATTGGGTTTTTTTTCAAGGGCCTCGGCGGTTTGTGAGTCCGACATTAATGATGTAACAGAAAGATCGACTGAACTGGGGATACCATGAACATCAGCGTCTACTTCTACGATTAAAGCCTTCTCACGTTGAATGGCGGGAGTCTGTGCCATCGCCAGAGACCCAAGTGAAGATCGTCTTGCCTGTGCTAAATCCTGTGAGACTCTTCTATCCAACAATATTATCTCTTGATCTATGGCTTCATTAGCTTTAGTAATAAACTGGTCGATAGGACCTACAAAATCTGCCATACGTTGCTTTGTTTTGCTACGGCTACCTCTAGGTGACATGTTAAAGTTTACGGCACAACTAAAATTAAAGATAGTCGTTTTAGAGTAGTTTACACCTTATAAGTCTATGTTCAGACCAGCTAGTTGACAGTCCCGTGTCTGTAGGCAATCTCCTTATCTCTTTCAAGCAATCCATAAAATCCTCTTACCACTAACGGTCAGTCCCAAAGTGTTCTTGTGACAAACAGTCTGTTGAAATTATTTCCAGAAGAGAATTACACAGATTCAATTCAATTTCAAAGGAAATTTGCTTGGATCTAACATTAGGAAATCATTCAGATCCAGGAAAACATGTCTCACAAAAGGGTAACCGTTGTTGGTATAGGAAGGTGTAGCAGTAGATATAATTGACATGGGAAGCCAGGTAACAGCAAATTATGTCCAATATTTTCTGAGAATTCTCTGAATTCTGTCCTCGGTCATTTGCAGCAAGGTATGTCCACTCAGTAGAAGAATACCTCTGACAAAGCTCCCTTGATCTCTTTGACCTCCTCAAAGCAGGCCCTTCGTCTCATGGTTCTACAACACTAGGTCCTTAGCTAGGGTCGTCCGACTCTATCTCCTTTATCACCACAGGAACAGGCTTCTACATCCCCAACTCAACTTGTCTATTCGTCAAGATCAACTGCTGTTTCAGGCTCTGGCTGGCCCCCAACTGCTTGACTAGCCTGCTCCCATGGCCTCTTGAGCACCACTAGTGCTTCTGGAAGAGGTGCTCTAATTTTAATAAGGGGACACTGAACCCTGTGAGTATGGGCAGCATGCACCCAGTAGGGGAGACATCTGCACTTTACAGCAAGGATGATGACAAGGATCACCTGGTAAGGGCCATGACAATGAGGTTCCAGGCAACTCTTCCAGACATGTTTTTTCATCAAGACCCAGTCACCGGGACTGCTCCTGATGAGGAGGAACTGTGGCAGCTTCAACCTGATGAGACACAGAACACACCACATCAGACAATCCATTGCATTAGTCTAAGATCATATCATTGGTGATATTCACAAGGGCTTTGGCAGGCACAGCTGGCAACTGCATAGCCCTGTCCATGATAATTTCATGGGGCAACAATCATGTCCTCTGATAAGGAATACTGCGAAGATTCATCAACACAAGAGGCAAAGCACCATGCCATTTCAGAGCTGTTGAAGCACACATGTTAGCCAATCTGAATTTCACCATTCCATTAGCCTGCTCCACAATGCCAGAAGCCTCAGGCGATAACTGCAATGTAGCCTTTACTCCACTTGTAATGCTTCACGCAACATTCTCAGGACCTCATTATTAAAATGAGTTCCTCGTCTGAATCGAACGAAGTTGGAACTCCAAGCCTGGGGATCAGTTCCCTCAACAACAGCTTAGCAACAGTGAGACTATCACACCTTCTACTCAGGTAGGCTTCAATCCAATGTGAAAAAATGCACACCATCAACAAGGCATATCTCAGCCCATTGCATACTGGCATCTCAAATAAGTCTAACTGCATCCGGGTGAAAGGACCTCCTGAGCTCCCTATGTGACTCAGTGTAACTGCAGCCTTTTTCTCCACATTCATCTATTGGAAAACAACACACCTGAGACACAAAGCTTCTGCCATCAATCTGAACTTTGGATTGAAGCACATCTGCCGGAACAACCTAATCATGACATCTCTTCCTACATGCATCAGTCCATGATAATGCCTAACCAGAGGTGACAACAAACTGTTAGGCAACACAGGTCTTCCATCTCCTAAAATTCAAATGTCGCCAACTCTCTTTACACAACCTGCCTATATCCAACTCTGCTGTTCAGTCTCTGTCACTTCTTCTTGCAACCTTTTAACTTTCTCCCAAGCATTGGCATCTGTTAGCAAAAGGTTGTAATAGGTTTTGTCTGCCCCCTCCTTAGTATACTCTCAATTAAAAGTTCAAGCATTAAGAGCACTGTACTGTGCAACTTCAATTGCATATCTGTTGCCATAGTCACATAATTTTCTCCTTTGCAATGTGCGGAAAATTTCACGCCCGCAACTGGTGCGGGCAACTGCAAAGCCTCCAACAGCTTATGTACATTGCAAATGCAGGAACCTGATAATGTTATGAACCCCCCTCTGAGACCATAACTGACAGAAGTCAAGCACCACACCGAACCCACACTGACTATCGGTAAAAATCATCACCTTCAGCTGATCCAAAACACAAAATGGTCTATTACGGCAATTAGTTCAGCTACCTGAGCTGAAAATTCTCAATGTAACCAGGCAGCTTCCTTTACCCCTGAGACAGTACAAAATGCACAAGCAGCTCTCAGAGTTCCCTCTGGGTCCCGTAAATATGAGGCATCCACAAACAGTGCATAGTCAGGTTCAGGTAGTGGTTCATCTTGTAAATCTGGTCTTGGTTTGGTGTATAGTGCAGTAACATCAAGACTGTCATGCTCTACTTCATCAGAGCCAACATCACAATCAGAAAGAGGCAACAAAGTAGCAGACTTCAGAACAGCACAATGTTTAAAATGATGTTCTCAGCAACCAGAATTACTTACTCATACCTAGTAAGGCAGCTGTTTGTCAGGTGATGTGTACACACAACAAAATTTCAACAGAGTGTTGAACATAAACAGTGAAAGGGTGACCCATCACAATGTATTCGCACCTCTTGATACTGACACCTGTGGCTGCCATGGATTTCACATATACAGGCAGCGCTACGGCTACAGATCTAAGGTAGCCAAAAAATCTGCAACAGGCCTTCTGACACCTCTGTCATGAGTTCCCTATAGGGCCCACTGTATTTTCTCCCCTATGTTAGCCTAACTGCACATGCAGCAGGCTGCGTTTACTTTGCATATGTTATGAAGTAATAAGCTTCTTTTTGTCCCACATTTATTTTTGAAATAGGCTGCACATGTTTTGTTATTCAGCTGTTTTGCTGGGATTCAGTCTGAACATTTCACACAAGATAAAACCACATGGTGCCCTGTTTTTCTCTGTGATTGGACACCAACACCTAAACATCATAGAGAAATACAGCTGCTGTTTTCAGACAAGGCAATTCTTATCATATAAGTTGAGACTATTCGTTTTGAAAATAGAGAGGAGAGATGCTTGTAGAGATGAGAGAGCTGCATGCCTGAGATGTACACCAGCTGATTATGACCATTGGGTGCGTGGTCCGGCACTAATCCCAGAGATCTCTAATATATCACTATCCTTCCATAGTGAGGGTAGGCTTAGGCAGATTTGTCATTCTCTATGACAGAGCTTTTAATTGTGTACAGTCTATTAATCACATTGCTAGCTTGCATATGTTTTCTAATTGCAGCACAGTTGCTTCATGATAGAGCACGATAGTTTCAATGAATATTGTAAGCTTTCTTCATGTCTCTTTTCTGTTTATTTTGGACACTTATGAGTAAGAGAACGAAAGGTAATGACCTGTTACCACGACCCCTGAGAAGGTCCAGAGTGTTGTGGTCTGGGGTGCTAACTTACCTGTCACTCTGGAAGGTCAGGAGGGCAGGTAAAGCACTACGAGTTAGTCTGGATTTTGGCCCATAGGTACTGAGGTGGTATAGTGACTAAGTCCCTACATTCGGTTGTTCTGTGAACCCAGGCAAAGCTTTGTTTCTAAACAGTATCCCTGCAACACCTCCATGATTCTGTGTTAGCATTGAAAGAGCGCAGTCCTCCCTCTCACTGCAGAAAAGCAAAAACGCTTTGTTGGAATCAGGCATTCTTAGCGCCAAGTTGCGAAAAAGGCTTTCTCTCAATTCTAGGGACGCAACCAAACAGTCAGTGCCCCATGGCACCGGATCTGACACATCTTTGTGTGTCAGTCTCTGTAATGGCTTAACCACTTGGTAAAATTTGGGTATTCACTGGCGACAGTAGCCAGCCATTCCCCGAAACATCCTGACTTCCTTCTCAGTCATTGATGGATTCATCTGCATGATCGCCGATATCCTGTGACACCTTCCTTGCACCTCTCACAATGTGATGTCCTAAATACAGGACCGCTGTCAAACAATACTGTCATTTGTTTGGGGGTACTTTATGTCCATTCTCGGCCAAATGGTTCAGCAAGGCGATAGCATCAATCTTCCAAGCTTCTCTGGTATTTGATGCAATCAGTAGGTCATCAATGTACTGGACTAACACTGAGTTGCAGAACATGATCAAAGACTCCAGATTCTTTTTCAAGATCTGGTTGAATATGAAAGGACTCTTCATGTACCCTTGAGGAACTCAGCACCATGCCAAAACATGGCACCGTGATCAGCAAGCAAAGAGGAACTAACTGTCCTCATGCAAAGGTACGGAGAAAAATGTCTGACAATGGTAAATGACAGTGAACCATTCTGCTTCACTTAGAATTTGAAATAATAGCACAGCTGGATTTGGAACCACAGGATACCAAGGAACTACAATGCTATTTATCTTTCTCAAATCCTTCATGAGGCGGTACTTACTGCTTGGCTTCTGCAGGCCCATAATGGTAAGTTACAGGGACTCCCCATTATTTCTTTCACAATCCCCTGCTGGATCATGTTCTCAATCACTGGAGTGATACCAGCAACCATTCCTGGGATCAAATTGTACTCTGGTGTTTTGGGTACTCAGCATTAGGCTTTACGTGTATGGAGACAGGCTCAACTCCTTTAAGGAGACCAATGTCCTTCAAAGAGAAATCCCAGACTTCCATTCTTACAGCATCTCTAAGATCTAAGGGCAACTCATAAACTGTCATCATTGGGAACATAGTAACAGCTAACTTCCTATTTAAGATCTTAAATGCAATATCCTCATAATTAGTTTGGAGTTCTATACCCTTTGGTGTGCAGTAAATTATGCATTTTAACTTGCACAACAAATCACGTCCCAACAAACACACAGGGCTGGAATCCCATTCCACAAATTGATGATTTTAAGCAAAATAACCTATTTTTACAGGGACCTCTTTGATCAAGGGACAATACATTTACTTATTTGCTACTCCAACAACTTGGATTCTTCTTCCAGAGAGGGGTAGGCTTGGAACCTCCACTATTCTCACTGTAGAGCTGATAGCACCAGTGTCAATCAAAAATGTGACGTGGTGACCATCTACTTCAGCATCTACAAATGGACCACTCTTGTCTACCTCTAAGACTGCAGCAAGCGTACAATCTTCCTCATCTCTCAGGCACCGTCAGGAGGACTGGCCAGAACCATGGCACTGGCTCAAACACAGGAAACTGCTGAGCTACATTTTGGTTCTGGAAAGAATTTTGATTCATGTTCGGTCTCTAAATTCAATTGAACCTAGGGTTATTGTCATTCTGCTGTAGCATCAGAAGTTGTGGGACTTGCATCATCGGAACTTTGGGCGCATTGAAATTTTGGGATCTCAGTCTCAGTTTATTTTGCGATTCCATGGGTTTACTATTCTGAGGCTGAACAAACCCTACATTTTGTTCTTGATTAGCTGAATTAAGACAACATTCTCACTTTCAATGCCCCAACCTATTACAATAATGAAATGAATTAGACCTTTTCAAATTGGCTACATCAATACCAGTACTTGAATCAATAGGAATACCTCAACCTGTACCCTGATACTGGAAACCTCCTCCACCTTGCATTATAGGCGCTCTCTGCTGGAAAACACCCTGTGTAGGAGCTACATTACCCGTAAATGGCTGATTCTGGTTACCCCTCTGACAGCCTTCGTCTGCACAAACATCAGATTCTCCTTAATCATCTTCTGTTTCACATCAATCTCGTCATGGCAGTACTTGGCATAACGTAAAAACTCATTACTTATTCTGCCAACATATCAAATGCTACTGAATTTTTACTCTAATTTCAGACCTCAATTCTATCATAAATTGTCTCATTGTCCTTAGTTTCCATCATTTCCACCTCGCTATACTGTTTAAAGGTCTGTGAGAACCTCTCATAGAATGCATTAACCATTTCTTTAGATTCTTGAGTCATCCTATCTATCTCAACCCAATCAATATCCTGTGGCGGCACATTAGCTTTTAATCAAGTCATCACTTGATCATACTTTCTCATTACAGTAGCTGATGAGCCATGTATCACTGCATCCTTTCCGGCTTCCTTTCAGGCCAATCTGAAGCTATTTTGCATACAGAACATCAATCACTTGGAACAACAATGTCAAACAAGGTATTGAAATCAGTCCACAACACCTTTTAAATGTTCGCAAATTGATCAACTTGTTTGTACTACACCACAGGCTTCTCTCTCAATCATGGAAAATCATTTGTGAATGACACAAGGTCACTTCTTCTTCAAGGCATATGAACATAACCTCCTTAGGTACTTCCTGCAAGGGGAAACTGGTGGCATTCGCTTCCCCTTCTACTAAAGGAGACAATTCCTCCATAGGCGTTTTGGGGACCTTCTTCCTTGACCATTTGCCCTCCCACTTATCCAATGTACCCCAGGTTCGAATACTCTGAATCAACTCCTGAATTTGCATTTTAATCCCTGGTACTCTCATATTCTCTATATGCTGATCTGAGACAGAGAGACGTAGCTCTTTCGTAAGGCCTTGGTCCGCTCCAGGTCTAACTCATACTTTATTGCTCAGTCAATGAGTTTATCATAAGCTTGTCTTGCTCATCTAGTAACATTCTTGCTCATAAATAAAAGTACATTTAGCTGTAAGATATCCATTAGAGCCAATTCAAGACTTCCACTTATTTCACCCAGCTCCAGATTCAATATAGGTGCATCCACCAAATTCACCTTGAGGGTTGACCTGATTGTTCCTTGACTCAGTTCTGTACTTCCTCTTCCATTTGATGCTTCATTAAATGTTTTTAGCCACTCATCCAAATCTTTGTAACTCATATTAGACTGCCCCCAGGACCGTTAGATATTCCTCCCTCTTTAGGCATACTACTATTTACATTTAGAGGTGGCTCCCTTGAAATCGTATCAATCTCTGGTAATCTCTGGAATGTCCTTAAGGGTACCAAATCCAGTTAGACTCATCAATGGGTCTGCACTCGCCCATCATTCACTGGAACTAAGGGAATGAATCCTTCTACATTTGTAGGCATATTCCCTGAAGCCTGTGGTTTAGCCTGAAGAGCCAAATTATGTTTCACTTCCCCTACTGAATTAGGATTGTATATAGCAACTACCGGGCAGATAGTAACAGGAACAGTAAGAGCATCTGGAACATTGAGAGCTATGGAGGTGCTACGCACAGACATCCTGAACTTCCTCCTATCATAGTTTGACTTGTATTCACAGGAATAGCCCCATTGCATTGAAATTCCTGGGGCAGTAGCCACTCATGTCTAACAACTTAAATTAGTGCCTTCCCCACTCATTTTTTGTGAGGCTAATTGTACAGAAGTGGGCTTTCTGACAATACCACATCCAAAAGACTATCACTCATGTCACTATCACTATCCTCCCTCCTCTCTCCGGATCCCTCTGACTTGTCCCTCTTCTCCTTCCTTCTCCCTATCCCACTTTCTTCACCAGCAAACACAGGGTAAAACTTAACTCCCTCTATCTTGTCTCTACCTTTTTTGTTCTGCCTCCCATCTAGCATCAACATATGTTTGCACTGCCTTTCTAGCTCTGCTCTGATATTTCTCCTTTTCTCTGGCATATGCCGGTCACTCCCACGGGCTGAGCGTTTCAAACTGTGCACGTCTAGGTAAGAGTTTTATTATATATTAAGTTCTTCGCAGGTTTCCGATGATTCTCACATTAAATGTATCATAGCATGGAAATGCCAGTGCATCTTCCTTCTATGTGATCTTGTGCCATTGACTGAGCCCTTCGCTTATTGCCATATAAAGACCTGCCATATCCTCAGGTGGTGCCTCTTCTCCCTCTCTGGTGGGTATTATCACATCTCCTCTCACCAAATTGCGCACTATTCTAAAACATTTCATTTTCCAAACAAATTTGCCAGCAATAAATATCAAAATATTTTCAATCCAAAACAATTCCTTCCACAATTCCCATACCAAACCACTGACCAATAACAGCGCAGCTTTACACCAGTCCACCAATATCAGCGCAGCACACTATGACACCAGTGTTGGTCTTCGCAGCCGCTCACTCTCCTTTAGAATTTTCACGAATACTCTCTCTTTACCAAACACACACAAACACCTGTTTACAAATAGCTAACAACAATTGTCTGCTTTACTAAAGAAATCAATTGAATGCAATCACCAAATAAATATTTCTATTCCAGCACACATTCAAAATGAAACCCTAACCTGCTGGGAGTCACCCTGATCAGCACAATTTCCCTCTGAGTAAAAGGTTCACAGCACTGATCATCTCTCACTTTCACACACAGAAATAAAATCCCTATCTCAATCGGGCTGTCGACGACGTCTCACGACAAACCCCACAAAACCATAGCAGACAAATTACAATTCAGTGTCCTCTACACTTTTAATATGATCTTAGGTCACGTTGGACCCGATGACAACTTAAACTTAATACCACACTTGCACAACAGTAAAACAACTCTGCTACTTCTCACATTATTTTCATACAGCCCTGAAGCTACGTATAAGCCACTGCAACACACAACCCACTTAATACTCACACCTCCACTGATACCATCACTCTCTTCCGAACCGCTGGAACTTCGCCGATCCTCCAATCCAAGGCATGGACTCTAGGGATAGGGTTTGGGTTTAAACTAGTCTAAGGTAACTTTTCTACCTCTACTTCAAAAACGAACCATTCTGGCTATGCTACCATTTGAGAAAGCTCTAAAGCTGTCAATATTTCCTCTCCTTGGTCGGTGGATCTTTTATTAGTTGCCTGAGCGGTAAGAGGGAGTAAACATACATTGCATATCACAATACCAGTATAACAAACTAGTCACACAATGAAGCTAGGACCACTGAAGAAGTTAAAAGGTTTTATTACAGACTCAAAATCAAAATGCTATAGATGAGTCTCAGAAGCATATTGTGGAAATTAAGTATCACAAGAATAAATCCACATCTCCTGATGAATTTCAGTCTAAATAAAAGAAAGCACATAAAAAACTCGGTGGCTGCGATACAGAAATGAGAAAGAGAATCTGACATTTTAGTTGCAGAATAAGATCTTCCTGCCTAGTCATTAGTATCTTTAAATAAAATCTAACAAGCCTACTCTATACTACCTTCATGGAAACCCTGGTAAACTACGGGAAGTAGCAAGGAACAGGTGTCAGCATGATTGAGTCTTTTGTTAGCACACAAATTATTCAAGGTATCCAACATCATCAATTTCCAGTACAGTTCCATCGTCCTAGGTAGAATATAGCAACATACAGCTCTTCTTCCACACTCTCGATGGAGCACATTCGATTGTCCTTGAGCGTCTCTTCCCCGACATGAGAACTTGTCTCCCACCTCATTACCACGTCTTCTTCTTGCCAAGAAATTCCTCCCGTACCTTACTATCGCTATAATGCCTTACTCTAGCAAGCAAAGCCTTGTATCTGCACTAGCAAAGGAGAGAGCATTCAAGCAAACAATACTCATGTGAAAGCTAAACATTTAAATTCAGAAGCTTCAGGCCCTTGGTTACGTTAATATAGCACAGCAGTTAAAGTGCACTTGACGTTTGAATATATGCGAACGCACATTATAAATAATACACATGTGAAACATCACGTAGAATAAATCATGACTACATATAATTGTAAATTATAATTTTTAAACATTCATGTTATTATAAACGAGAACTACATTTCTATGAAACATTAGTATGCACACGCTAAAGGATTCTACTAAGTTTATCATGGAGTAGTTCAGTAATACATTCAAAATCCCGCTTGTTTATTAGAAAATAAGAACACAAGAAATAAAGAAATGCTAATCTACACAAATCAATGCAAATAAGTGACGTGTAAGGGCGGAGCCAAGTGAAGCTCCTCCAACATCAACTGTGACCATACAAGTTTTCCACTCAGGAAAGTGTTAAGAGTTGATGCATTCGTAATATTTAAATTGATCTTTCTCTGGGCATCCCTTTGATCATCACGTCCATATAAACTCTGCATCCGTTTTTTTTTAGCAATTTTCTGAAAAGTTCCACCTGCTCTTTAAAATTGTACACACATTTTAAATCATATTCACATAACCCTCCAATTGATAACATCTTCTTGGTGATATCCACAAAGGGACATCACTTCTACTAACGACCTCTTAGGTACAACTCCCTTCATGGAAATGCTGTCGCCCAAATAATTCACTTCACTTTAAAATAGCTTGCCAATGTCAAGCCACTCCACTGCAGTCTTTCATACACCTTCCAGTTATGCCTTTTATGATTATTTTTATCCTTTGACAATCCAAAAAGTGTTCGATATAGCTCTTTGAAACTTGAATGGCACAAACACTAAGCCAAATCGTATCTTCTTGAACTAGAATAATAAATGAAGTGAGTGACTTACGGATAAAAAAACAAATCTATCTGGTGAAAAGTGAACCTAGCAAATTAGTAATTAACTTGGTAATATTAGGTAAAGGATGGCTTCAGATTACAATTGTACCATTTAGTGCTCTCAAATCCACCCACAATCTCAAACTAATGCTGCTTTCTTAGGCAGACAAAAGGAAACACCCTCGTAGAATACTCCATTTCTTCAAAGATATTATCTTCTGTCTGTCTAATATTACTGTCAATTTAGTGATCATGTTTATTGGTACTCTGCATAAATCCAAATTCATTGGCTCTACCACCTGTTTTATTACATGGGAATTTGTTAAATCTTGCACTAACAAGTCTGGCTCCTTCGCGCATGGTTTTAAAATGATGCCCAGTACTAGCCAATGTCTCAACCCCAAAACATTCTCACCTTTCACAGCAATATATATAAATGTATATTGGCATTCCTGTCCTCAAAAAACAAACTTATCCTGCAAAATGCAACAATGTCTAAACTAAAACCTTTAAAAGCCTCCGGCTCAATATCAGACTTCTCTAAATATCCCAGTCCGTTTAAGCCTCCTCAATTCACAATCTTTTCCTTGGTAGTAATGGTCCATGAATATGCAGAATCTGCCATTAAGGGAAGCTCCATCCCTTGCACCCTAACTTGACACATATATGGACCCCTCTTCTGATTTTCATAATCTTCCCTTCATTTCTCACAACCAGAAAAAAAACATCCTCCTCATCAGACAACTATCCACTACTTCTGAACATGCGATTCTCTCTGCACTCTGACCAACATAAAACAATTTCCTCAGGTTTTTTTTACATTTTGTTTTATATGTTTAAATACCGTGGCAAAGTGTTGAGTTTCCCCATAATTATTGTAGTCCCAATAGTAAGACAAATCTTAGAAGATTCCACGTGACTGTAACTACCAGACTTAAAATATGTAAACACTTTCTTATTCCTATTTGTTATGGTTTCCCCTTAGCATTACAATGATTCATTCTACAAACTTCAACATTCTTCTTTTCAATCTAATTTTCATTCACTGACTTCACTTAGATTGTTCAAATGCCTTAGCTTTCGTCTGTCACACAGTTCAAGTTTCAAGACATTAACATTGACTTAAGACTGGTTAAATGACTCTGCTTCCTATTGCGCCCTTGTGTGAAAATTGTACCTTTCCTACTGGCATGTAGTTTATGTTGCGTTTCCAAACTCAAGAGTGCCTCATAAAGATAATAAATATTCCCCTGCTCTGAGGGACAATCTGTGGCAAAGGCCTGACACTTACCACCCCTCTGATTCCAGATAATGTAACAAAAAGTATGTCCACCCAACTATTGTCATTTAATCACCTTCAAAAGTATACAAACATGTCTTAAATTTCTCTATCCATCTCTTCCACAGTAACAGGGAGTTAGGGATTTCCACTGTCACCAAACCTCTTAAAAGGTGCATTAATAGAGCCATACTTTTTCTCCCCAAAATGGCCATTCTTTCATGTATGGAGGTTACTGTAACATTTTCATATTTATGGTACAGGCAACTTGTAGAAGAACAGTTATACATTCCTCGGTGTACTTAAATGTGCAGAAGCATTCGCAGAGTTCACAGTTCTGTTGAGTGCAATGTCTAGAGGCTCTGTATCTGCTCATAATGCATTTGGCTGCTGAAGAAAAGACACAGCTGACAACTGTGTAGCTTTCCCTCATGGGCAATGATGCTGTTTGATAAGTAGAGATCGGCTTCTTTTTTGTAATATACATTCTGGTTGAACTGGTGCTGAAAATCTTCACCACTGACCTTGTGCATGCTTGAGGATATGCCTGCTCACTTCCTGAAGCTTTCATGGACATGGCCCCTCATGCAGAGCATCAAATGGCTTCTGGTAAGTGGCTTGACAGTTCCATCCAACTCTGCAAATTACTCACATATTTTCCCAACTTTCCTTGATTTTAAAGTCTGCTAGATCAGGAGCTGCTTCTGTCAGGGAAAGGAGGCGAGGCTGGGGTATGGGGGTGGATGGGGACATGGGAGAGAAATACAAAAAATACAAAATGAGTTATCAGCAGCTGCTGCCCTTCAGCATCACGTCTCGTTCTTCTGCTTCTCTCCTCTCCACTGCAAGCAGGTACAGGCTCCCAGACTGCACTGCGCCCAATCCTAAAGCAGCTCTCATGAATGAGAGCTGCTTCAGTATTAGCCTGAGCGCCGATGATTTGCGCTCCAGGACAAACTGGGAGCCTGGATTGCTCTCTACATCCCAGCAATGCAGCTGGGATTGGAGGGGAAACATCATTAACAACGCGGACAATACACCGCGATGCTGTTACATCGGGGTCGTTACAACGACCACGATGTTACCACGATATGCCATTACAACGCAAGTCTTTACATCGACTTGCGCTAGATGGCGTGCTAACATTAAAAATAGTGTAGTTTACTATCCCAACACCTTCCCTACTGATAAGTGGACTGGAGTTGGAATAGTAAATTACACTTTTCTAATGTTAGCACGCCACCTAGCGCAAGTCGATGTAAAGACTTGCTTTGTAAAGGCATAGCGTGGTAACATGCAGTCGTTGTAACAACGATGTAACAGCACGCGTTGTAATAACACGCGTTGTAACATC
The DNA here is from genome assembly GCF_964261635.1 of Lissotriton helveticus. Classification (NCBI taxonomy): domain Eukaryota; kingdom Metazoa; phylum Chordata; class Amphibia; order Caudata; family Salamandridae; genus Lissotriton; species Lissotriton helveticus. The sequence continues at coordinate 649,982,509 of NC_136070.1, forward strand.
ATACAACCGGATTGGAGAGAGCTTCACTGTGCATGTGGGTTTGGCCGGCCTGAGATGGCTGGCCAAACCCACAAGCACAGGGAATGCAGTGCACCAACACTCCCCCTCAGTGCCTTTCATCAGCACAATAAAAATAAAATGATAAAACGGGTAAAGACATTAAGGGCCTGATTACGATCTTGGTAGACATGGTTACTCTGTCACAAACATGACGGATATCCCATCCACCAAATTACAATGCCATAATATCCTATGGAACCTGTAATATGGTGGACGGGATATCCATCACGTTTGTTATGTAGTATCCCATCCCACAAGATTGTAATCAGGCCCTAAGTCTATTGGAGTAATTCCACATACAATATCCCTCAAGAAGTTACTTAGGTTCTTATTTATTTAGTGTCTGATGGACTACTGACGTTCATATTTAGAGATCAAAGCTGGCCAGGCGGTGATCTCTATGCCTTTGAAAGAGCGTGAATATTTCCCACAGAATTATGCACTGCAAATGACAAATCTGCCTTGGGCTTCCAAAATAAACATGCATTTTACAACGTGACACAAAGACATTTGGTGCTGGCAAATGAAAACATGAGGCCTTTAAACAGACGCTTTCAATCTAATAAATCATGTAAAACATGTACAAATAATTCATTGTTTGATTTTAATGTGACTAGTGTAGATAGCTTTTCACTGTAGAATGTGGTTATAGCTTCATATGGTTGTACTGAATTAACACAACATTTCAAAATGTAGAAAACAGACACAGCTCATGATTTAGCTTGCTCTGAGAGCTCCAGCTTGACCTTCAAGATAACAAGAGGAGTGTTTCCTCTCATGTGAAAGGACACCTCGTATAATTTACAGCATGTTATCATATTTAGTTGCTGGAAAATGTTTCAAAGTCTCCTTTATTCTTTGCTTTAGAGAGAATCGAAAATCATACGCATTTTGAATGTACTACCATGTTATGCTTTAATTATTCTTGCTTAAATAATAAGTTCTTTTTGCAGCTAATATTATGTGTTTAGTTAAGATAAAATGTTTCTTTAAAAGAAGGTTAGGTGATGAAGCTATATTAAATAAGATTCAGAACATGTCATGGGAAGGATTTTGCCTGCTTGATGGATGACGTGTGCAGACAGCAGAGGGGTGGAGATGTACTTTTGGAGAATGCTGCATTTCAATGCTATCAAGAACGAAGACCATGCCACATGCTTTGCAACATTTATCTTTTATATAAATGCGTTCCTAGTTTAGGAGTTTCAGACGCAGACTTAAACAGATTCAGGAACGGATACCTTTGCAGACTTTTTCAGAGACGGATTTAGAGACCTGCAGAGGAGTAGAGGGCCGACTTTGATGGAGAGCAGGACACATGCAGACGAAGGCGCATGTTTTGTTCCATTCTGATTTGTATTCAAAACCCCCAAGCTTTATGCTTTGACTAACTTGCTTTACCAATGCCTATTTGTTCTTTGCTTTATTTCTCTTTATGGGAGATTCTGCAATTATTAATTATTGATTTAGCTTCATGCTAATCTCACTCTTGTTTTATTTCAAATTCCTCGTGAGCGCTGATTGACATTTTTTGCGCCACATTTTCTAAGAATAGGGATTCTTTCCTTTATGGAACACGCTGCATGCAAATTATAACATGCTCTGCACTAACTTTATTTTTCTATTATCAATTCTGTAACCTTATTGATACCTGACTAATGAAAGGAGAGTCAGAGAATATTAAACTTTAATTCGAAAATAAATCCCTTTAAAAATACTTACAACTCTGGTTATTGACTAAAAAATGTATTTGCATTTGATTACCTGCCTGTGTTAATGAAGGAGCTCTTTTGGTCAAAATACGGTGGCCAAGATTCATCACCTTTAAAATAGAGAATGGCATGGAGAAAGGATATTGGCAATTGAAGGTTATTTGTGTAAAATGTATTACATTTTCCAAAGAGAGATTACAGCAAGATTTCTGCACTATCAGCTTCAATGGAGCAGCTACCACTGCGGATCCTCTGATGGAATTGAAAGTTTGCTGAGTGGCAAACATATTTCATTCAGAGGCTAAGAAATCTTTTTGTTTTACAAAAACATACTCCCAAAGCAGGCGTTGGTTTTTGTAAACAATGTACTAATGGCCCTGATACCCTGCGTGTTTTCTTCCAGGCTGTGAGGATCACTTTCCCTTTTTCTGTTAGAGATGACAACAGTCAACAGCAAAACAAAAGTACCATTCAATCCAATCCAATCTACATAGGGTGGCTGGTCTGACGTACTGAAACTGATGACTTCAAGTCTGTCGGGAGGTCAATGTAAAGTTTCTGCCAGTGGAGCCAGCGGGGCCACGTCCAGCAAAAACAGCATTGTTTGTCCGACTCTAAATAATTTAGAGGGTTCAGACCATTAGTCAAGTCAAAATTTACTTTTATTTGATTCATAAAAAATCATAAAAGGATGGACAACCATCCTAAAATGCAATGTTTTAAAGTATACATTTTAATAACACAAAAGGACTTAAGGTCAATATCACGATAGGGGGTCACTTATTACTTTAAATAATGATTAATATGACAATACATTTGGGAAATATGTGCTAATTAAGTGGCTGCTTGGCAGAGTCGCATTTTGTCAGTTCTTTTGCTGCGATTTTCCTTAGTATTATGGCTCTGCAGGACAGGGGAATTGACGACCCTCCGAGACATTTAATGACCGCTACTCTACATGTTCTTATTTGTTCCTTCCTTAGAGCCTCCCGGCGGATAGATTTTCGAGTTTCCAATAAAGAAGAGCTAGTACATAGTAAATGTAGTAATGACTCTTCCCCTTGACCACACAGGCGACATTCCTTGGATGGCCATATTTGTTTCCATTTTGGGGTCAAATCCTTTGAGGGGAAAGACCCCATGCGTAGCAAAGTCAGATCATGTTTTTTCTGATGGGAGAATTGTTCCAACAGGTATTGTTGCGGCTTCAGCCTCTGGTAGTCCTTTATCACAGCCCAGGCATGGTGTTTTTTGGCAAAGGACGTTATATCAGTTAATAAAGAAATCCGTTAAATAGCGTTATTGACTACACTTTTAAAACGGGAGTACGTTGCGGGGGTGAGCCAAGCATCCTCTAACTGTAACGCCGACAGGGATTCCTTCAGGGCTGCTGTGGTTGAATTGGCTAGGCTCATTTGATTTTCAATCTCGACCCAACAACGATGGGCAAGGGTGTTGTCTTCTGCCTCCCTCATCCTCCAGTACTATTTTACTAGGGCGCCTTGTCTGGCCATAATCTGATTTTTTAATCCATATTCTAGGTGGATTTGTGCCTGTGAGGTATGTAGCGGTATTGAAAACAGTCTCTTAAATAGCGTGGATTGTGCTGTATTTAGGACTGCGGCATCTTTAGTATTCAGAATTTCCGAGCCGTATGAAATGGAAGGTAAAAATTTTGCAGCAATCACTTTAAGCAGATGGGCGGTAGAGCATCCTATAAGTTTTTTCCTTAGGGTTTTAAAAGCGAACAACAGTTGTTTGGCTTGCATGTGGCCTTGATCCAAGTGTGATTTGAAGTTAAGCTTACAATCTAGCTGAAAGCCTGGATATTTATAGCACATAACCCTAGACAATGGATGCTCACCCAATTTCCAGGAAAAAGTTTGCCTTTTCAATGTTTTAATAGATTTCGAGAAACACATAACTTTTGTTTTCTGATGGTTAATCGTAAGTTGGTTCAAGGTAGCATAGTCTCCTAATTCTGTAATCAGTTTCTGCAGGCCTATAGGAGTTTGTGCTAGCAGGACAATGTTGTCGGCATATTGGACGCACAGTATAATTTTTTTTCCCAATTTAGGAGGGTCGGCTTGGATTAACCGAAAGCGCTTATCAAGGTCGGAGGTGTAAATGTTAAATTTACAGGGTGCTAACATGCAACCCTATTTTAGCCTATTGAATGTTGGAATTTTTCCAGTTAAACTGGACCCATCTCCTTTCTTGATTTGGAACCACGTGTATGAATACAGATTGATGATGGTCGTCAGGAGTCGAGGATGGGACCCCCCAGTCTTGCATTTTTGCCCATAAGTTAGCTCTTGAAACTTTACCGAAAGTGGCTTTTAGGTCGATAAAGCAGGCGTACAAAGGCCTAGATTTTGCAAATGCTTGATTGGCTATGAGAGTGACTGCTGAAATATTGGTGAGGGTACCCATCCCTGCCCGGAATCCAGTTTGCGCGTAGGGTATTAAGTTTGATCGGCTGACCCAAGCTTCTAACTCAACCAAAAGATTAGATGCATATAATTTCGCCTCCACATCTATCAATGCGATTAGACTGTAATTGGAGGGATCTGAGCGGGAACCCAACTTGTGGATTGGGTTAAGGATACTTCCTCTCCAAAACTCAGGGATCAAACCGCATGTTATGGCTTTGGTAAAAAGGGGAGTCGGGAGACAAGCCCAAAATGGAGTGTCATGCTGAAACCGGGCGTTTGGTAGTCCATTGGGACCTGGAGCTCCATCAGGTTTTACATTTTTTATTATTTTAGTACTTTTTCAGCAGAAAACGACTCTAAAACTGCAGACGATTCATGGGTCAGGGTATTGTTGGCTTGTCCTCCGCCGCCGGCCCCATTTGCTGTTATAGTTCCGTTATTTGGGGCAATTGAAGGTCGAGTTTCATTATATAGGTGTTCGATGTGGGCTCTCCAAGTTTCTTCCATTACATCCTAGATTTGATGTTGATTCCTGCCATTAGTTAACTGATTGATTTGATTCCCGAAACGCTTGGAGTCCCTTAGTTTACTTGCATAGAGAAGTTTTGCCCAGATATGTTCATTGTACTCTTTTTTGGCCAATCTTATGCCCCTTTTGTGCTCCTTTCTTGCTTTTGCAATTAAAAGCAGGATTCCCTGGTGGTGTTCTGGTCCCGGTGATTGTAATTGTCTAAGGTACTTATTTAGTTGTCGTTTTTGTTTCCTCAGGCGTTTGGTGTACCAGGCTGCCCCCTTTGAATTTCCTGCCTGGCCATGGACATGCTTAGAAAATGTGTTGTTTATGACCTGGATGAAGGACTCCCAGGCCTTTATACTCAGTGTTTCTAGATTAGAACTTTCCAAGAGGCTGGAATATATACATGTGATGTCCTCAATGTTTTCCTTTTACCAGCAAAGGCGTTTTAAGTTATAACATTGGGTTAGAGAAGCCATCGCCTTTGGTTTCTCTGGAAGTGCGAAACTTCCTAATAAAGTGAAAGATTGTGGTTGATGATCGCTTTCCGCCCTATCTTTTATTTGAAAGTTCTCAATGTACGGAAAAAGGTCGTAGTCCGTAAACATATAGTCGATGGTTGAACATGAATTTTGGGTGACCCTTGTGTATGCTGGGGGCCGATCTGTCGGGCTTTGACCATTGAGTACACGCATTGAGAGATCGTTCAGGTGGGCAGCACATCTCTTACCGGGGGTGACCTGTCGATTGGAGGCTAATATAGCCTCTGTTGTATCCTTATTCCTGTCAGGTTGTAAATTCATGTTGAAGTCGCCCGACAGTATGATGTTGGTATCTGGGTAAGCTAGTTTTAGTGTTGTTAATTATGTAATTAGTTGTACGATTCTTAGGCTCTTTTGTTTGGATGCCGGGTGAATGTAGATGTTGAGTATAAGGAGACTGTGGGACAACGAAATAATCTAATTTGACACATAACATCCAAGAGCAATCTAGGTCTATTATTGAAGTGTGCCATGAGATTTTTGTTGAAATAAAGATGGAGAGGCCTCCTTTTGCTCTTCCGTATTTAGTGGCTCTTTTGGCCGGATTCTGAAATTCTTTGTAACCGGTTATTGGAGAGGGGCTTATCTGCCAGGATTCTTGAAAAAGAAGAATGTTGTACTGTGTTATGAAATCCATGAAGTCGGGATTTTCAAGTTTTGTGTGCAGTCCGTGCACATTCCAAGAACATATATTGCAACCTTGGTATATGTATGAAGCTGTTGGGGGGTTATTCATGCCCTTCCTGTGGGGGTAACTGCCATACTCAGATGCTGGGAACCCGAGGGCTTGCTGGCTTCAGGATGGTCAAAGGTGATGGTGATTTTCCTGACCAGAGACTCTTTCTCCTTTGTTAGGCTGCGTAGAGCTGGGCCTATTGCCCCTTTTAACAGACACGTTGTGTGAGGTGGTAGTTGTAAAGGACTGGGATAACAGAGAGGGACTATCTTTTTTAGCTCGATACCCCATTTGGCAAACGTGTCCTTCTGCTGCCAGATCTGTTCGATCAGAGTATTATTGGCGAATGTGGCAATTGTAAATTCTTGACCCGTAGGGCTCGAGTTTTGTTTGAACTCGATGCTTTCAATGTAATTGGAATTGATATGGCTCAAGGGGAGGAGAGCTTTAAATAATTTGAGCAGTGCAGTTCTGTTGAGGTTATCATGCACTCCCCTTAAGACATATTGGGGGTTAAAAACCAATTTATTATTGTTTGGCATGTTGTGCTGCCACTCTTTTGCTAAGCTCCTTCCGATTTCATTCTTCGCCACCTTGGGTTCTGAGAAAATCGAAAATAGATCTCGGAATTCCGGAGTGTTTCTTTGTGTATGAATTTCACCTCCCCTATTTGTTTCTGAATTACTGCTTACACCTAGGCCTATTTCCTGGGTCAAGGTAGCCTCCCCTGGTCTTGTTTCCCTTATAGCCATTGTAGTGCTCTCTACTATTGGTTGTGTGGCCTGAGTTTTTAGATTGTTTTTCCACCTTACTTGCCGCAGGTTTGAATAAGCTATATATTTTTTCTGGCGGAGGTGGCTCCCTTGTGTTGAGAATTGAAGTACTTTGGGTAGCTCTTTGGGACTAGCTGCTTCAGTGCTATTTTGTGGTACTTTGTCTCTTTCGCGAATTCCCTTTTGAGCGGATCTTACCCAGATTTGGTCTAATGCCTGGCTTTTGTATTTCCTCTTTCTGGACTTTCTCAGTCGTTTTCTCTCGCGTTTAGTTAGTGGCTTGGATACTTTTAGTTGTCTTGATGGAGACTACTTACATTGAGCTTGAAATGATAAGTCAGAGGCACCGGAATTATCAAGTGTGCTTAGTGGATTAGGTGAGGGTGTAATTGTCTTGATTCGTTCGGTTGGTCCGGGGGTTTAACCTATTTTGCTGTTTTTTGCCCCACGGAGGAGTTAAGACCATCCAGGACCTTTTTCTTTGGAGCTTCTTTTTCGTTCTCTATTGGTATTGGAGGCTTGGTCCACACTTCTCTTGTTGTAACCAGTAGTTCTGTTAATAGAGTTGGCACTGAGGCTAATTTATCGATAATTTGGGTGCAGTTGCATTGACACATTTGGTAGGCTGTTTCCCGATCTCGCTGCACCCTCAGGATCATCTCATTGCAGCTTTGCAATCTCCGTCGCACTCTCCGTCGGTACCTCAAGCTTCCATCTGAGTCCCCAAGACGGGGCCTCGTAGAACCTGAGCAAGGTCCAGGTGAGGTGAGGTCTTGTCCCCTACCATGAAGGAAATCTTATTACCTAATTGACATGGAGGGCTAATGTTTCCGGTGGATACAGGTTGTATCGTATTTAACCGTTTTGTTTCAACATATTTTTTCTTTATATATTTTCTCACTTTGGTGTTGGTGGTGTTTCTTTAATGTACAATCACCAAGTGCAACTATTGTAAGAACAGAGGCCCTGATGAAAGCCATGGGACGATAAGCCCGGTAGGCAGAAACATGTTGGTCTATTATTAGACAGATATTGATTGACTGTCTCTTTTGCACTGTTCGAGGTTATTAACTAGGAGGTGGTGTTCGTCCGCAGAATAAAATTTGTAATAGGAGTACACACCATTCTATTTTAAATTCACTATTCTGTTTTGGTTGCACTATCATTCACTTTACCATCAAAGATCAGCCATCATTGACGATCTGTTTGTGTTGGTGGACCAAATCCTTAACCAGCAACAAATGGTGTGGCTCATAAGGTCCCAATGATCAGGGGACTAGCCTTACTCACACCTGGGTTTGGCCAAATGATAGGACTGATCATCAAGTCAATTTGATGGAAACCCATTGCTATATTGTTTTGGATTTCGAAAACCATTTCTGAATGATTCTCTAAGTAACTGTGTCTTCCACTAACATAGTTTCCATCTTCGTTCACAATAGGCTGTTTTTCATGTGATTCAAACACTCCGAGATTCTGGTAAGTCGGATTGACAGCTCAGCTAATGAAATAGGCTGTTAGACCCCCTGTGTTTTTGTGTTATATATGACACTGGTGGATGTGAGAAGTTGGCCTGATATATGATGTTCACTAATTCTAGTGATCACCTTGTGTCAGTCCAAACAACCCTTATGGTGATTGGTTGTAAAGTCAACCGTATAGACCAGCTATCCTAGTAGCGTGGACAAAAGCAGTCTTTAGGCTAAACTCTTTTGGCATGTGAAGCCAGCTGTTTTACCATAGTATAACCCCTTGAATACCAAATGAAAGGACACCACACAGGTTGTTATGAAAATAAACAATCTATTTATTAATAACAACACCTCTGAACTCTTTATGAGATCAGAGGGCTAAGCACATGACAATACTAAAAAGGAAATACGAGTTCGCACAATATTTACACAAGTGCCTTAGGGGCACGACAAACCATATACTCAAAACAATGGAATGCGAGGAGGAAAAATACTGTTAGGAGATCCAGAGGCTGGAGGATCGGTGGGACTACGCTACAAACTAGGTAAGTAAGGAGCAGGAGGCCCACGGGACTCACGTGCAGAGTGGGAACTCTCACGCGGGATGCGTACCAACGTCTATGGATGCAACAGTTTACAAAGTTACGGATTCCGGACGAACCCGGCTGGATGGAGGGAAAACAACAGTGGACCTGGACACTAGGATAGTGGACTCAGACTTCAGCACCTAGAAGCTTTAGTTACCTAACCCACAGGCTGCGGGTGCATAGGGCTGAAGTTGCGTCGGGTTTGCTGTGTGGATCCCGGTGATGCCTGAAACAAGAAGTTGCTGGCAGGCAGCCAGATGGAGGAGTCCGGTGGTTCCAAGGATGGAACTAGGAAGAAGGAAGTCCTGAAAAGGAAGGGGACAGAGTCTTGGTCACTAGCCAGTGACGGTGCTGGAACCAGGAGGGAACCAGGAGCTGTCGCCGCGTTCAGGTGAAGGAAGGGTCGCTTCTCTCTGTAGCTGCGCGGACCAGTAGCTGTTCTTCACGACCAGGCTGGAGACACGAGGTGTCCCACGTAGTCTGCTGCTGTTGGCGGTGTCGGATCGTCGATCTGGACAACAGGCCTTGGCTAATGCAAGCCACGCGGTGAAACAAAGATGGCGTCTTGAGTGGACCAGGAGGGTCCGGGGTGCTTCTCTTTCACAAGGAAGCAAGGGCCAGTCTGGGGGACCAGACTAGCAGTGTTAATTTCTTCGGATCGTCGTCTCAGAGGGCACAAGCCAGCCGGCAAGTGACCAGACAACAGGAAGTGCAGCAACCAGGCAAAAGGGCCCCACGCAGATCACGGGGATGCTGGGGGGCTGGTCTTTGGTGCAGGTGCTGCGTCGGTGTGGGGCTTCTCAGTCCCCAATGCACTCACTTGAGGAACTCTCAGGAGTCGTGCTGGAAGCGCTGTGCTGGTTTCTTCAAGATGGCCATCTCCACGTTGCTCTTCGCACCCACGGGTCCCAGCTGTGCTGTGGATGTGGGTAGAGGTCGGAGGGGTCTGGAGGTCTGGGTCTTGTCGAGCTGGGTCATCGGATTCCGGGATGGAAGGACTCTGCCGCAAACCGCACAGGAGCTTGATGGTGCCTGCGAAGCAGGATGGTCACTCCCTGACCATAGGGGAGATTCTTCAGTCTTCTGATGGATCAGGAGGTCGAAGGTCAAGAGTTTCTTCGTGGAAGGTTGTCAAGATTAATCTAATCTGGAATGGGACCAGCTCCTACCTTTATCCAGCTAAAGGGGGCTGCACTACGACTAGGTCCCTCCCCTGGGTGGGACCAGGAAGGGGGGTGGTTACACCCCCTATCCTTTGTCCAGTTTCCCGCCAGAGCTGGGGCTGGAGTGCCCAGGCAACTGGTTGGAACCGGTGTATGCACAGGGCACCTTGTGTGCCCCAGGCATGTCTCATTCCTTTCAGCCTGAGCCTACCTAATACACAAAATCCTGTCTGGGGTGGTGCTAGCACCTCCCAAGGCAGGAAGCCCTTTGTCAGAGCCTCCCTCGCTGGAAGGACTCCCAGCAGCAGGAGGTCAGACTTGTGTCTGTGGTGGAAGCATCCATTTTGTGATGCTGAGGCTTGTTTTAACTTAACCGGGGTTTACAGTTACATACATGTCGTGTCCCTCTAGAAGGGTGGAATACTACCCCCGTCACCAGAATTGGCGAGGGGGTAGTATTCCAATTCGTATGACACCTTACTCGACATGTTTTGATAATGTTATACCAAAGTTAGCATTTAACTGCGAGGATTATAATGCACTTAAGAGTATATGGTATAGCGTTATCATGGAACAGCTATTAGGACTTGGTTCCGCAAGCTGCAAACGGGCTCAGCTCATGCCAGAGCACCATCTCACATAATTCCAAGCACTCTGCCTTCAGGATTGATAAGGCCTGCCATAGGAGTGACTGATAGGAATATATGTGTCCATTTTAGGGTTAGATATAGGTATACTATATCTAATGCAAAGGGTGATTACACCACCTTGCCCCAGCTGTCAAGCAGCCAGTTGTGTCTGTTTTGGATGGCCATCAAGGGGTGGCATAATATATGCTGCAGCCCCTGGTAGGCCTTGGGTACACCTATGCCCGGGATACCTAAGGTACACTGTACAGGGGCTGATAAGGTGACTCAGTATCCAATTAGGTATGTACCTAGGGTACAAGGAATCCATTTTATAGAGAGAGCAGTGAGCCTGGGGTCCTGAATAGCAGGGCCCCAGGTCAACTAAGTCGAAATACCAGCAAAACACCAGGCAAAAAGTTGGGGGCAACCATAGTCAGATATCCACCTTCCTACATACCCCCCTCCCCCAAACTAAAGGAGATAAGGCTATCCTTGACCAGGTAAGCCTATATTGCCTGAGTGGCCATATGAGGTGGTATATGCATAGGCATGGTTACCCCCTATCTCATGGTCCACTAAGCAATCCCTCACCCTAAGGGTATCTGAGGGTCTCCACCATAGGGAATCTCTACCTGTGGTGTGTTTTGGCAAAGTAAAAGGCTGGTGTTGGGATGGGGTACTGAAGTGAGACTCCACTAATGTTGGGCTCAACTTCCTCCAATCACTATCCACCATATAGGCCTTTCTTTCCAGGACTGAGATGCTGTTAGCTCTCAGGGTCAACCTCTGGCTACCTAAAGCTGGAGGCTGAGTCCCTCTGTTTGGCTTACTAGAGGGACCGGTCATGTTTGGGGTTTTTAGGTCCCAGGTTTGGCTGTGCCCAACAGTGTCCAGCTGTGGGAGGTCCCTAACTAATTTTAAGGGGGATCCCTCAGGAGTTTGTTTTATTTTCACTTGGCTAGGACTACTAGCTTCAGTGCCCTTAATCTGCTGATTGGGGAGTTATTTTGGACAGGGGGGCCTTTGGGGTTCACCACTGGCCTCCCTGACCTCTACAGCCCTGGGCTGACTGAGTCAGGGTAGAGAGGGGCAGGTTACCTGCTCCAGACTGGGTCCCACCTTGGAAGGATCCACTGACATCAGGGGCTCTGCCAGGCTAGGCCTGACTACCTCTGGGGCAGTTTCTTCACAAGGGGTCAGATCAGTTCCCTGGGGAGGCTGATCCTTTCCTAAAGTCTGGTGGGAGGGAGATTTCTCTTCCTCCTCAATGCTCTCTGTCTGAGTGGAGTGATCCATAGTTCAGGCTTTACAACACTATTATCAGTCTGAGTTTGGGCTGTGGCCATCACAACCCCACCAACCTTTTCAGGAAGGGACTCAGTTTGGGTTTGGGTTGTTACCATCACAGCCCTGCTAACCTTTTCAGGGAGGGAATCTACTTGAGATTGGGCTGAGACTGGCACAGCCCTCCTAACCTGTTCAGGAAGATTTACCATTTTAGAATGGGTTTCTTGTTCTACCTCAGCCCAGGCTGAGATCTCTAAATCATTCCCCAGTAGGCAATCTACAGGCAAGTTTGATGACACTGCCACTCTCTTGGGGCCAGTGACACCTCCCCAGCTGAGATTTACCACTGCTATGGGATGACTCTTCTGCACTCCATCAATGTTTGTCACCTGGTATGTGGCACCAGGTATAAGTTGCCTTGAGGGGACTAGGCTGTCAGTCACCATGGTGATGCTAGCCCCTGTATCTCTATAGGCCTCAACTTTAAGACCATTGATGAGGGGCTCCTGTCTGTACTTGTCCAAAGTGTTGGGACAATCAGTGAAGTTGGCAACCCCCATGCCAGTCTCACAGACAAGAGTATCTGAGTTAGGGGACCTGGTTAGGCCAGAGTCCCCAGGAACTCCCAAAGTAAATGCACCCACATTCTTGGGGGCACTCCCACCACCTGGGGGATTACTACTAGTAGTAACAGAAGGCTTGGGAGTGTTACTTGGGGGCATGTTTTCCTTATTGTTGTTGGCCCTTGGACAACTGCTGTCAGTTTTCAAATGGCCTACCTGTTTGCAGGTATAGCAATAAGGTTTCTTCTGGGTGTTGAAAGGATTCTGGGACCCACCCCCCTCGGAGGATTTTTGGGGCCCTGATGTGGTTTGATCTGTAGATTTATTCCCACCCTTCTCTTGAGGCTTGGTTGATTCCTTCTTCTGGTCACCACCTTGGTTCTTAGGCCTGATCCTGGTTCTGACCCATTTGTCTGCCCTCTTACCCAATTCTTGTGGAGAGGTCAGATCAGAGTCTACCAGGTGCTGGTGTAATAACTGGTTCTGACAATTTTTTAAGACTTGCTCTCTCATAATTAGATTATACAATCCTTTGTAATCAGTAACTTTACTACCCAGTAACCAGCCTTCCAAAGCCTTAGTGGCACAATCAACAAAGTCAGCCCAATCCTGAGACTGAGTTTTCTGGGTGTCTCTGAACAGCAACCTGTACTGCTCAGTTGTTAAGCCAAACCCATCAATCAGTGTATTCTTCAGGACTTGGTAATTGTTAGCATCCTCAGCTCTAGTAGTGAGGAGCTTATCTCTACCTTTACCTTCAAAGGAGAGCCACAATATAGCTGCCCACTGACTCTGGGGGATGCACTGGACAGTGCAGGCCCTCTCCAAAGCAGTCATCCATTTGTGGATGTCATCCCCTTGTTTAAAGGGGGGCACTATCTTACTCAGGTGTCTAGTATCAAAACTCCTGTCTTTATCCTTAGGGATATTGCTGCCACCAGTGGGGACTACCCCACTTAACTGTGGCTCTCTAGCAAAGGCAAGCTTCTCTTTGGCAAGGGCAAGTTCTTCCCTCTGAATCCTCAGATTAGCCTGTTTCATCCTTGCTTCATGTTCTCTCCTCTGAGGGGAGGTCATTCTCCTCGGGGGAGAAATCACTCTCCTCTGAGAAGAGGCATGAGAGTGCACAGATCTATTGGAGTCCCTAGAATGAGACCTATCTCCTCTAACTCCAAAGTTAGGCCTGCTCAGGGTCAGTACTGGGGGTCCCCCAGATCCTTCCCTATGTAGGTCTACGTTGGCCCTAGTAAGTCTGCTGACTAGCTCAGGACCATTGTCTGCCTCATCCCCAGAGACTTCCTCTTCTTCCTCCTCCTCTTCTACATCTACTGTGTCATGGAGGTCTGGATCACCAAGGGCACCTTCTAAGGGGGGCATGCTCCCATCTGTATGAGAAGCCTTTCTAGTATCATAAGTCTCTAACAGACCTAACAGAAAAGGAGTGATAGGGTTAGAACCCTGTTTTAGTTTCCTGGAGGTACACAATTGTCTCATCTCCTGGAATCTAAGGGCTGCATATCTGGAAGTGACCTGCGGAGGGTCAACAACCACAAGGGGAGTCTCTGAAGACTCTCCATGGGTAGACATGCTTCTAGTGTGGTGTAAGTGATGCACCTACCTACATTATGGGTTTTCCTACTGATCCCTTGCTAAGAGTTGTAGTCAGGGTGTGCTAGGCCCTTTCTACTACAACAGCTGGTTCAGTAGAACTCAGAGTATTTCTAAGCTTGTTATATGTACCTAGGTACCTTATGTGATCTTTCAAATGATATTTTCAAGATTATACGTGGTAAAACAACAGCAAGCTCAAATCCCACCGCTGCCACCAATGTGAGAAGTTGGCCTGATATATGATGTTCACTAAATCTAGTGATCACCTTGTATCAGTCCAAACAACCCTTATGGTGATTGGTTGTAAAGTCAACCGTATAGACCAGCTATCCTAGTAGTGTGGACAAAAGCAGTCTTTAGGCTAAACTCTTTTGGCATGTGAAGCCAGCTGTTTTACCATAGTATAACCCCTTGAATACCAAATGAAAGGACACCACACAGGTTGTTATGAAAATAAACAATCTATTTATTAATAACAACACCTCTGAACTCTTTATGAGATCAGAGGGCTAAGCACATGACAATACTAAAAAGGAAATACGAGTTCGCACAATATTTACACAAGTGCCTTAGGGGCACGACAAACCATATACTCAAAACAATGGAATGCGAGGAGGAAAAATACTGTTAGGAGATCCAGAGGCTGGAGGATCGGTGGGACTACGCTACAAACTAGGTAAGTAAGGAGCAGGAGGCCCACGGGACTCACGTGCAGAGTGGGAACTCTCACGCGGGATGCGTACCAACGTCTATGGATGCAACAGTTTACAAAGTTACGGATTCCGGACGAACCCGGCTGGACGGAGGGAAAACAACAGTGGACCTGGACACAAGGATAGTGGACTCAGACTTCAGCACCTAGAAGCTTTAGTTACCTAACCCACAGGCTACGGGTGCATAGGGCTGAAGTTGCGTCGGGTTTGCTGTGTGGATCCCGGTGATGCCTGAAACAAGAAGTTGCTGGCAGGCAGCCAGATGGAGGAGTCCGGTGGTTCCAAGGATGGAACTAGGAAGAAGGAAGTCCTGAAAAGGAAGGGGACAGAGTCTTGGTCACTAGCCAGTGACGGTGCTGGAACCAGGAGGGAACCAGGAGCTGTCGCCGCGTTCAGGTGAAGGAAGGGTCGCTTCTCTCTGTAGCTGCGCGGACCAGGAGCTGTTCTTCATGACCAGGCTGGAGGCACGATGTGTCCCACGTAGTCTGCTGCTGATGGCGGTGTCGGATCGTCGATCTGGACAACAGGCCTTGGCTAATGCAAGCCACGCGGTGAAACAAAGATGGCGTCTTGAGTGGACCAGGAGGGTCCGGGGTGCTTCTCTTTCACAAGGAAGCAAGGGCCAGTCTGGGGGACCAGACTAGCAGTGTCGATTTCTTCGGGTCGTCGTCTCAGAGGGCACAAGCCAGCCGGCAAGTGACCAGACAACAGGAAGTGCAGCAACCAGGCAAAAGGGCCCCACGCAAATCACGGGGATGCTGGGGGGCTGGTCTTTGGTGCAGGTGCTGCGTCGGTGTGGGGCTTCTCAGTCCCCAATGCACTCACTTGAGGAACTCTCAGGAGTCGTGCTGGAAGCGCTGTGCTGGTTTCTTCAAGATGGCCGTCTCCACATTGCTCGTCGCACCCACGGGTCCCAGCTGTGCTGTGGATGTGGGTTGAGGTCGGAGGGGTCTGGAGGTCCGGGTCTTGTCGAGCTGGGTCGTCGGATTCCGGGATGGAAGGACTCTGCAGCAAACCGCACAGGAGCTTGATGGTGCCTGCGAAGCAGGATGGTCACTCCCTGACCATAGGGGAGATTCTTCAGTCTTCTGATGGATCAGGAGGTCGAAGGTCAAGAGTTTCTTCGTGGAAGGTTGTCAAGATTAATCTAATCTGGAATGGGACCAGCTCCTACCTTTATCCAGCTAAAGGGGGCTGCACTACGACTAGGTCCCTCCCCTGGGTGGTGAGGAAAATTGAATTTTGCCTTGTCATGTGTGCCTACGTGTTCCCCATCCTATGTTATATGTGCATGATTAATATGCATATGTTCCCCCTATGATCGAATAATGACGCAATTATAGTTGTGTCCAACGTTTAGTATGCCAGTTATCTGGTCCCCGTGAAAGCAACGTGAGTCAGGCTTTTAGGCCTATGTTGACACCCTTTTACATTGTGCACGTTAATTCATCGAATTGTCCCCGTTTCTAGGCCTCATGAGGGCCCGGACACCAGATTCAAGCTCTAGTCTCCTGAACCACTCCGAGGAGCGATGCAGCCCCCACCTGCATCCCTGACCCTTCACTTACTTCCTGCCGCGCAGCGCGGTGCCCGGCCTGGCTCTGCCTGCCTGCCAAGAATATGTTATGCCTACAGTTATCAGTCCAGCTCTCCATCTACTCATTCCTAAGCTAACAAACCGCATAAACATCTTCAGCTATAGTCTAGTCTTCCTGTCTCCATGCAAGTGAATTACTGTATTAATATCCATAGAAGATTCCTAGCACACGCAATACATGAAGAATATATGCATGCACCAGTCTTAGTGTCAAGTAGCCTCTGCCCTGATGACATTTAGATTCTATCAACATGTTCTCCAAACACGAGATACCAGATATGCTATAGGTACATGTCGTCCTGACATCCCAGACTTTAGTCTCCTCTTCTAGTGTAGAAGTCAGAGCCCCCAGTTCTCCCTAGTTACACGTCATGGCCCGTTTGCGCGCACCAGTAGGTTAAAGGTTCCAGCTGCCCAGGTAGCCCCCTCCATGTATCCACCCATTTATGACACTTCTGTGACGTTCTCATCACATGTCTTCGTGCACGCCCTGTGCACGCCTTCTTTGTACGCCCATGTGTTCTTATCTTACGCTTGTCACTTGTTCCGCCTACTGTATTCAATGCAACTGTAATGTTTTACTATATATACCATGTACTGTTAATAGGACGTTGCAGCTGCCATTCCATTTCATGCCAGGCTATTCTGATCCTGTCCCTTCCCTTATGCCTGATTAAAGCCTGTTCAACTCAGATACCCCGGATCCTGCCTCTTATTTATTGAGCTATCTGTTTTATTTAATGCATAGAAAAATAGTACCGGTAATTAATTATTTATTTACCAAATAATGGCGCCCGAACAGGGACGAGCCCCTTCCCCACGCGCCGGAGATGTAACGCAGGCCCCCTGACCCTTCTACAGCCGTGACGGAACTCTACCGTGCACGTGCAGATATTTCTGCTTCATCAAGTCTCCCTCAGGCCCACGGAGGAGACGGAGACTGCGGTCCGGCATCCAGACGAGGCGGTGAGGAATGCGGTTCGTCCCGATCAGAGCCCAAGCCGAGAGAGCAAGGTCCGAGGTATCCGGAGGCCCACCTGTAACCGAAGCCCGAAGCTCGAAGCGCATGCGTAGCAGTAACCAGACGTCGTAGCAGTCCAGTCCAGTCCGAGGCCTTCAGTTTCTGCTTCCCGGTGAGTACCGTTGTGGGGGAAGTATCTAGACAGGTTCATTAGTTTGTCCCTGGTCCGATGGGTTTGGGTACACAGATCCAGTCCGAAGTATTCACCTAGGTGGATACGGTATGACGTGTCTCTTTATGAGACCGGTATGTTCTGTACTGTTTTAGCAGTGCATCTAGTTTCTGTACTGTTTTTAGCAGTGCATCCAGTATTTCTACTAAGTCTGTTCTCGAGACATTCAAGTATTATGTTTTCAGTGTATCAGGTAGAATTCTGTTCGAACCGTTATTAATGTATATTTATGTCGTGGTATGAGTGATTTGTTTGCCATTTCATTACTGTGTTTATTGTGTATTGTGTTTAAGTCCAAGTACAAGTCTAAGATGCCTCTGTTTTCGAAGTTACGTCAGATAAAAACCAGAAAAGGGTTACTCGAAGAAGCAGTTCCTGTCCCTCCTAGGGACAGTCCTGGTCACTTTATGTATCACAAGCATGGCTTAGATGCCATATTGTATCTAGATTTATGGGTGGATTATACAAAGAATCTTGAGGAGAAATATAGATGGCCTGTTTCAGGTACATGGGATGCCGAGTGCATCATGCGAGTAGAAGAAGCATTATGGAAAAAGAAAGCCAGACAGTCCCAGAAAGATGCCATAGAATTATGGCGTAAAGAATCGCATAGGAGATCCGAAAAAGAATTCAGAAAAGCAGAATTAAGTAGGGAATCCTCAGAAAAAGCCCAAGAAAAGGAACTTCTAGAAGAAGGTGAACGAGTTAGAGCAGAACAGTCAGACAGACAGAGAAATGCCCTTATTAAAGGTATGTATCCTCTTCTTGCCGAGGGCTTGCCGAAGGCAACCCCGGAAGCACCCTGTAATTTACCGCCACCCTTGGTCCCGACTAAGCTACGTCATAAACCGACTGCAGCTGAAATTTTCCTTTCGTCCTATTTGGACGATACAGTCCCAGAATATGCAAATCCTATTCCGCCTGCTCAACCTCAGCATCCTGTTCATAATGTAATTCCTGTTCCTCCAGTCACTGGTCCCGGGAACCCTGTCCATGTGCCAGTACCCCCGGACCAGTCCACGCCACGTGTTTTACCAGTCACTTTACCAGCACATTCAGTATTAATTGACGATTCTGGTTCAGGAGGAGCGGGGGGAGGTGCTCCTACCACCCCGCCTCAAGTAAAACGACTGACGCTGAGAGACGCAGCGTTACAACACACGCCAAAACTGACTACATACGCAGACCTCAAGCGACACCTTACTGACTGCATATATGATTCAGTACCAGGTGAAGATCACATGATATTGTATTCAGTACGTTTAAGACGGGTTGCCAACTTTTTGGCCACCCTGCCTGATATGAGGGAACATCTAGACAGAATATATCATTTTATCCGTACAGGGGAGAATTCAGAAAGTATTCACGAAGCTATGGCACATAGAAAAGTCGAGAATCAAAGTATGATATTACAGTTCTTGATTAACTGTTTAATAAGAGAACAGGATTATCCTGATAAAGATAAAGACGAGATGAAAGCCCTGAAAAGATGGAGTGACAATATAGCCGAGGGAAAACATAAGACACAAGGTAGTATAGAAAGTATGTACAGGAAAATTCGTAAAGAAATTCTACGTATACACGAGAAGGAGAAAGCAAAAAGAGCAACAGAGAAAGAGAATGACTCTTCCAGTGAAGAGGTAGACAGCGAGAATCCCGACAGAACAGCGTATGTAGGTAGAACTAGATCTTCCGACCGACATTCACGCCTAGATTACAAGAAAGTTTTTCCTCCTCCCGTACCAGAACAGTGTTCTCTGGAACAAGTATTCCAGGCTACAGATAAAATTCTGAAACTACGAATAGGTTATAGTGAGCTTAGTACCATGCATGAACAAGAACTAGCCCGATCAGCAGTTCGATGGACTAGTGATTCTACCACGTTTTCAGATGAAATAGTGGCCCAAATGTTCCTGAAGCTGCCCCCAGCCGAGCAGCGTCTGGTGGGTATGTATATGATCCAACACCTCATTACACTGTATGAGAATCAGCATTCTGATCCAGGTCCTTTACATGATGTATTAAACGAGTTACTCCTGAACAGATGGAAAGGTCTAGGTACCGATTTAATTAGTGTCGTTTTAGAACAGCGCCACAAATACAGAACGTTCCTGAATCCGCATTTTGTTCCTGTTCCACCCCCAGTAAGAAAATCATTCTACATAGACAGACAGAATCCGTTGCGAGAAGTACATCCAGTTAAGGGAGCGGGGGGTGATCTAGAACGAGTATTTGTTTACACCCCTATCACGAAAATAGAACTCTTAGAAATGAAAAAGTTAATACCCTGTCACGATAAAGATCCAGCAGGGTTCCACCGTGAATTAAAGGACATGCTCCGTATGGGAGAATACACGTATCCTGATATCATTAAAATGTTAAAGGTCCTGTTGCCTGCGGGCATATATGAAAAACTCAAGGAAAAAGAATGGGAGGTGGGAGAGAAAAAGATAGATTGGACCGCATTAGAGACTGAAGATAACACACGAGTTCCAGGTACTGGTCTTGGGGAAAAAGCTAAAGCATTGCCTGAGTTGCTAATACAAGTCTTGCCAAGATTACTAGCCACGAAAAAGGAAGACTGGGATGCTATCTCAGCCTGTAAACAGAAACAAGATGAAGACACTAGTGATTTTTATTCTAGATTTGAGAAATGTTTCATTATTAATAGCGGCCTGAAAACAAGTAGTGAATAAGCATGGGCGTAAAATCCGTTACGCTCGCGGATTTTTCGTATTTTCGGAGAATCCGCAATCCGCGAACTCTCGCGGATGCGGCGAGAATACGCAAAATCCGCGCGAAGCGGATTTTTTGTTTGTGTTCGCACTGCTCGCGCTGCTCGCGGTCCGCGGCGCGGGCAGGAACAATCTCGCACTAGCGAAAGTACAAAAATTAGTAAAGGAAGTGGCCCAGTCTCCAACTTCCTGTTCCTGTCCAGCAAGCTCCTCCCATAGGGGTGGGGTGAAGGAAGTGCCCCAGTCTCCAACTTCCTGTTCCTGTCCAGTAAGCTCCTCCATTTCCTGGCCACTTTGATTTCGATCTTGACTGGGAAGGATTACTTTTTGTGGTTGCTGCTGGATATTTGGATTTGAGGCCTTTTGGATTACTTTTGGATTCGAAATTTGATTTCACAAAGAAGTAAGTTGATGTTGTTTGTTTGTGGTGATTTTTGTGTGTGTTGCTTTTTTTCGACTTTTTGGGGGGAAAATCTGCAAGTTCGCGAGCTGAGGATGTTTTTGCTTGTGTTCGCACTGCTCGTGTCCCGCGCAGCAACAATCTCGCACTCGCGAAATTGTAAAAATTACAATTCTGCTGCACATGAATAGAAAACCACCAGGCTTATTTATGGGTGCATGCATGATACAACTGTTTTGTTGATTTTTTTTTAACATGATTCTGGCCAGGGCATGGATGGCATTGGATTGTGCTGATTTTTGAGTGTTTTAGGACTTTTTGGGGTGGTGTTGGGGGCTTGCTATGTGGGTGGGGGCCATTTTATTGTCTGGTCCCGTGTGGGTGGGGGTCTAGGGGCCATTTGTAAGCCAGTTTGTGTGCTTTGTGCCATAGGCCTGCACCCACTGTGCTCTGATGTCATCCATTATGCCCAGGGGGGCCCAGAATCGGTCTGTTCGCGGTTTTTGCGGGTTTTTGCCACGTTCGCACCGTGAAGCAACAATCTCGCACTCGCGAAATTGTAAAAATTGCAATTTTGCACCGGAAAACCACCAGCAGGCAGCATAAGTCTTCTGAAAATGGATGGATGGCATTGGATTGTGGTGATTTGATTTGTGTTGTGTTTTTTGACTTTTTGGAGTAGGGGTTGGGTGCTGGCTATGTTGGTGGTGGCCATTTTGAGGCATGGTCCTGGCCATGTGGATGGGGGGGTCAAGCGGCCATTTTGAAGGCAGGCAGTGAGCTTTGAGACATAGGCCTGCACCCATTGTGCCTTGCTTTCACCCATTGTGCCCAGGCGGAGTCAGGGGTACATGAAAGTACAACCCTCTGTGTGTTTGCTCTCTTGGATCAATGTTAAATTCCTGTTTCCCAAAAATTTAGCAAATCCTAATTTTGAAATTTCCATATTGTGTGGTGGTGTGCAGTGTGCACGTGTGTATTCATAAATGCCTACTTGCAAACTGTTTATTCAAGCGCTACATATGCAACATTTATATTTACTGATGTTCCTCTGTCTTCGTTTGCGTTTAGGTGCACAAAACTCCGCATCATCGTTGAGCATCAGTGCCAGGAAGAAGTGCTGCTGCGGCCTGTTGTTCCGACATCTGAAGAAGATGGCTCCAAAAAGAGGTGCCCGTAGGTCCTCTTGCAATAAAGATGTCTCTACTAAGGAGAAGAAGAAGCAAGTGGCACCACTTACCAAGGAGACTGGTGGCTCAACCAATACATTTTTTGGGCAACAACAACAAAAAAAACAAAGGCCCACCATGAGTGCTGCACAGGTAGCCTGTTTAGTTGTTGAATCACCAACGACCAGTGATGTTGGTTCCTCGCAAGAAAGTAGCAGCACACCATCAACACAGGTTGTAACTCATCTCACAAGTACTATTCAACAACCAAAGCCGCAACAACAACTGCATGGGCTACTAGTACAAGCAGAAGTACATGCGCAAGGAGCTGTCCAAGAAGGAGCTGTCCGAGAAGGAGCTGTCCGAGAAGGAGCTGTCCGAGAAGGAGCTGTCCGAGAAGGAGCTGTCCGAGAAGGAGAAGGCCGAGAAGGAGAAGGCCGAGAAGGAGCTGGCCGAGAAGGAGTAGGCCGAGAAGGAGAAGGCTGAGAAGGAGAAGGCCGAGAAGGAGAAGGCCGAGAAGGAGAAGGCCGAGAAGGAGAGGTCCATGGAGACTTGCAAGTAGAGGTCAGAGAAGATGCCCATGTAGCGGCGCATGGAGCGGTGCAAGTGCCCACAATGGTTGTTCTTCCAGAAGTAGGGGCACAGGAGGAAATTGACTTTGGAGCCGGGGTATCATGTCAGGAAGACGAAGCCACTCCTCCTGATGATTCATTTTCTCCCAGCTCCCCAGCAAGGAAAAGATCAAGGAGGGTGTGTAGAAGTTCCTCTTCAAGCCCCGCTCCATCAGATGATGATCTGGATCTAGATTGGCAACCATCTCTGACGTCTGAGAGGGAGGCACACCATGAGCTGCGAAAGGTATCACATGTTAAAAGGAAGGGCCCCGGAAAGCTCATACTTATGGATCCGAACGTCCGACTTGATGAAGTGGTGCATTCTGATGTTGTTGAAGAGGATGACAGCAATGATCTATTCATCACACATGTCAGTCCAGCCACACCGGCCATGCAGCAGACAGACATTTACACCCTATCCCGACGTCATGCTGAGCGTGACCCTGGCGACGTGCCACTGGTAGCACCACCAACGCAGTCAAGTAGTACCACAAGTTCAACAAAACCTACAGCTCCCATATTTTCTCCCCAGAGGGGGACTCCATCCAGCTCGACTCCCTCAAGTAAGGTTGCTGCAATAATTGCACAACCCAGTAGATGTCTGCAAGGCTCATCCACCACTGCTTCATCTGGCATTGGCAGCAGTATCACCTCGTGCGGCAAAACCAGAAGTTTCCAGTCCCCAGTTTGGAACTTTTTTAGTGTCCATGAAAAATATGATAACATAGCCGTTTGTTGCATTTGTAAGACTAGCGTTAGCCGTGGTAAGACTGGTACCAACTATGGAACCGGAGGCCAGATAGGTCATCTTGAAAGAAAGCACGCTGTCGAATGGTTTCCGCACCTAGCAAACGTCAAGGGAATGCGATCCCAAAGGGCAAGTGGCCAAAATATACCCATAGTAGGTGTTTCATCTGAAGATGATGGGGAGGTAGAAGAAGCGTCAGACATGTGTCCGGTTGCACCCAGTACCCCTGGCAGCACCACACCCTCCGTAACACATAGCAGGCACACTGAGAGTCTGGGAGACACACCAATGCGGAAAATGTCAACACTGATCAGAAGTGGGTCGAAGAAGGCATCAGCATCATCCCGTAAATTTGTCCAGCTCACCATTTCAGCCATGTTCTCCTCAGATGCGCAATTTCAACGCAACCACCCAACTGTACGCCTCTATAACACTAAGCTGGCAAAAATGCTAGCGGTGGACCTTCTCCCTTTTTCGTTTGTCGAAGGTGTGGGTTTCCTTAAACTCGTGGCAACATTGGCCCCTAAATGGAAGGTTCCTAGCCGGTACTATTTTGCCAGGGTTGCTGTTCCAGCACTACACAAAGAGGTGCTTGAGTTGGTGGGGGCAGCTTTGCAGAAGAGTGCTGTTCACACTATACACCTGACAACAGACATGTGGACCAGTTGCCAAGCCCTTGATTACATGTGCATCACTGCACACTGGGTCTCTTTTTCAGGGGTTACAAAACAGATAAATGCAGGTGGTGACTTGGTCGAGATTTTTAAGGGTGCTCGTAAACATGCAACATTAGCCATGTTTGGCATGGAGAAAAGTCATACTGCAGTCAACATTTTGGCTGACTTTAACAAAAAGGTCTTGCAATGGCTGCGCCCAAGACATTGCAAGGTTGGTTATGTTTCTACAGATAATGGCAGTAATGTAGTTAGGGCCATGGCGGACGGTTTCTATTTCAGAGTGCCGTGTTTGGCGCACTGTATCAACCTTGTTGTGCAAAATTTTTTGAAAAAAGAACTTGCAGTCGACAAAACACTGACAATCTGCAGAAGAATATGCACACATTTCAACCATTCTTTTAAGGCCCGGAAGGAGCTGAGGCGCAAGCAAAATGAACGTAGAATGCCAGTGAAAGCACTTATCCAGGAGGTGGCAACACGTTGGAACTCAACCTTCTACATGCTTGAGCGTCTGCATGAGCTGTTTCCAGTAGTCAATGAGTATTTCTACAACCTGGGTGGTGATACGACAGAAATGATGCTAGCGGTGGAGCAATGGCAGCTAGTTAAAAGCCTGACAGACATGCTTCGTCCTTTTGAGGTCTTCACGCGTGACGTCAGCAGGGAGGACTGTTCTTTGAGCAAAGCTATCCCACTGTTGCTGAAGCTCGAGCACCAAGTCAAGGTGGTGTCTTCACAATTAAAAGATGCTGGAAAGAACGAAGCACATGAGTTGGCGCAGAGATTATTACAACACCTAGTTAGCAATGAACGGCTTGTAAATATCAAGAAACAACAGCACTACATTTGTGCTACTATTCTGGATCCACGTTACAAAAAGCCATTGTTTGGCAAAGTAATAATTCCTTTTGAAACATCGGATGTTACAGAGTACAAAGGTTGGCTAGCTCAGTCAGCCATTCGTTTTGAAAGAGAGCGGAAGGAAACTGTAGGAGAAGACAGTACTACTAGTGAATCAGCAGGCCATCAGGCGTCCCAAAAAAGCCCTTCTGCATCTGTGCCTGTGGCAGAAGTGAGTGACTTTCCCTCTGAGCCGTTAACCACACCAGCAACAGTATCATCTGCACCAGGCGCATGTGATATGTCAGAAGCGAGTTGGCTAACTCAGCTAGGGTTTCCTGGTCCTAGAAAAGACACAGAAGTGCAAAGTACAGGAATCCGGGAGGACATTCTTTCAATGGTGCAGGCCTATCTGGATGACTCAACAGAGGTCAATATTACTGAGGACCCATTGGCGTATTGGCATGGGAAAAGAAAAATATGGCGAGAGCTCACCAACCTGGCTATCAATTACTTGTCTTGCCCACTCGCAAGCGTGTCCTCAGAACGTGTTTTTAGTTCTGCTGGTGGCATTGTGACTTCCAAAAGGTCCCGCCTCTTGCCCGCAAATGTGGAGCGGCTCACCTTGATAAAGATGAACCAGCACTTCATACCACCAGATTACAGAGTACGAGAATGCACGCAGGAAGAAGAGGACACCGCCCTACCTGAGGAAAGTTCTCCTCAGTTACCAGAAGTAACCTCGACTGATGATTTAGCAGAGTATGAGGACGAGTTCTGCTTCCCTGACAGCGAGTTCTGAAAATGACTCAATCATTCATTAATTGTAAATAGTCCTCCTTATTCACTTTTATTCCTGTGTGTCTGTCTTTCTTTAGCAAGTGCTTCATCACATTTCCAACAAAACTGTAATCAACCAATAAAACAACAAGCCCAGCAACAGAACTGTCTTGATTTTGATGCCGCGGCATTCCTCAGGTTCACAACAGTTAGTTGACAAGAACTCAGTCCTGGTCGTCTATCCTGAGTCCTCCTCCTCCTCCAGACTCACCCTATCCATTACCCATAATGCTGATGCCTGGATTCTGCACAATGAAGAAACTTACTTAACGTTGATGAGTCCCCCACTGTGAATTCCAGGTGGAGCCAGCCCTCAAACACAAATTACAGGTAAGATAAGCGTTTGGATGGGAGGTAGTATAATGGAGTATTCGGAGAGGCGAGAGAGTGACAGTGGTACTAGCAGCAAAGTCCTAGGCCTCAAGAATTATCAAACTCTGTGACAGTCATTTACTTTGGAAAACATTTGGCCTATTGCACGTGAACGTGTAGGCGTTATTATTGCTCGCTTGCCTGTCTCAGGGGTGCTGTCTGTGGGGCTTCTAGGTTTTAGGGTTGTGTGAGCACCGCTGCCACATTTCTAATGTTGATTGCTTTTGATTTGCAGAAAATCCACGCCGGGAAACTCCAGTTGTGGCCCTGCTGCAGAACACTTTAGGAGTGGGACTCTGTGAATTCCAGGTGGAGCCAGCCCTCAAACACAAATTACAGGTAAGATAAGCGTTTGGATGGGAGGTAGTATAATGGAGTATTCGGAGAGGCGAGGGAGTGACAGTGGTACTAGCAGCAAAGTCCTAGGCCTCAAGAATTATCAAACTCTGTGACAGTCATTTACTTTGGAAAACATTTGGCCTATTGCACGTGAACGTGTAGGCGTTATTATTGCTCGCTTGCCTGTCTCAGGGGTGCTGTCTGTGGGGCTTCTAGGTTTTAGGGTTGTGTGAGCACCGCTGCCACATTTCTAATGTTGATTGCTTTTGATTTGCAGAAAATCCACGCCGGGAAACTCCAGTTGTGGCCCTGCTGCAGAACACTTTAGGAGTGGGACTCTGTGAATTCCAGGTGGAGCCAGCCCTCAAACACAAATTACAGGTAAGATAAGCGTTTGGATGGGAGGTAGTATAATGGAGTATTCGGAGAGGCGAGAGAGTGACAGTGGTACTAGCAGCAAAGTCCTAGGCCTCAAGAATTATCAAACTCTGCGACAGTCATTTACTTTGGAAAACATTTGGCCTATTGCACGTGAACCAACACGATGACAGTGTTCAGTTAAATGAAATTACTGCAAAACCACCACCCACCCAGCTCAAAAGTAGTAAAAAAACAGGTATGCTCAGATAAAGTTTGAAAAAGTATATTTATATCCCTAACAAAATAATCTCCCGCAAGACCCTCCCTAACCCCAACAAATAAATAGTCCTCAAAAGTCCCCAAAAAACCCAACTCCCAATTCCCACCCCCCAAAAGTCTCAAAAAAAGGGACAAGGGACACTCTAGGGATGCAAGCTGTTAAGTTTGGCCTCCAGGGCATCATGCTTTAGGGCCAGGGCATCATATTTTTCTTGGAGGATGGCTTGATCTAGGCGGAGGCCCTCCACCACATTCTGATATTTGTGCCATTTCTGGACCTCCGCCTCTAGGTCGGACACTCTGCGGAGTGCACGGCGCAAGCGACCTTTAACAGTGCTGCGAGGTGCAGCTTTTGCTGCTCGGCGGTGGCGTCTTCCGGCACGGCTCCGGTTCGCTGGAGCACTGTGCTTACCGGCAGAACGTGGGGTAACAGAGGAGGATGTAGATGTTGTTAGGTTTGATGCACTGGAGTGCGTGTCGTCCCCCTCCAGTTCCACCAGTCGCCGATATTCCGCAACAGTTGCTTCCAGCCTCCGTTGCCGGGCCAGTACAGCCAGCATACTCCTCGTTGGTTTGGAGGTTTTAGTATTGCCAACTATATGAAGAAAGAAAGACATAATCTGTAACCAATGCTCTTTAAGAATATGATTAACACAAAATGATTCAGCAGGAAGTTGTGTCACAGTACAACTAGCAACTAGCCAGGGCAGTACAAAACTATTCAGGCCAGTATCATGGGCGTCCGCAGGGAGGGGCGCTTGAATCACCATTTCCCTTCCCACAACTCACTTGTATCCTTGGTTTGGTGCTCTTTCATATGAAAGAGATCTGGCAGAAGTGAGTGATTTTTCCTCTGAGCCGTTAACCACACCAGCAACCGTATCATCTGCACCAGGCCCAGGCGATATGTCTGTTTCCCTCCCTCTCTCTCTCTCTCTCTCTCTCTCTCTGTCTCCCTCTTTCTGTCTCCCTTTGTCTCCCTCTACCTCGCTGTCTCTCTCTCTCTGTCTCCCTCCCTCACCCTCCCTCTGGCTCCCTCCCTCTCTCTCTCTCCTTCTGTCTTCCTCTCTCTCTGTCTCTGCCTCTATCTGTCTGTCGGTCCCAGCCTGCTGTAATTACCATATTGTAATTTGTCACTGGGCCACCACTGAATACACATCATATCCTATCTAAGAGTCAGATAGTACCTCCATGATCCAGCTTACCTGTACTCGCCACCGCCACCGTCTCCTTCCTCACAGTCTGTACTTCTTGCTCTTGGTCCGACTCCTCTAGCGCCGCCTCCTCCCCAGATTGACCCTCGGACTCCGAGTCACTGATGACCACCACATCCGAGCTGGCCCCGCCACCAGATGTTCCACCTACAAAGTAGATTTAAGAATGTTAGATTACACCACTCCACTAGTATTTGGTCTATGAATGAAAAAATGTGAAAACAACAGAAAAATTAATTGACTGTCTACTCTAGTCTAAAGTAAAAATGTCCCTCCTTCCAGGGAAAGCTGTTGTCTTGCTTCATTTTTTTGTCACAATTGTTGAATGCTTGCTTAATTTTAACACACACTATTTTTCTCTGAACAGACAGAAACTGGACTTCTAAGGACAAGAGGAACATCAACTTCAAACCAGGTGAAAGCTCGGCTCGACCACAAGAAATGTGTACCAATCCAGTACTCATCAACTCAGCACCAAGCACTTTTCCATTTCCAACTAACTTTATTTTAATATATGTGTTTGCTTAAACTTTTAATAAAGCTTTTAAACTTGAATTGACTCTGTGGTTTTTAGTCCTCCAGAGAGTCCAGACTAGAGTGACTGAGCGAAAAGTTTTGCAATTTTTGCAAGGAGGAGTCTGTGTTGCTGACACTACCAGGTTTATTTATACAGTGTGCCAAACACGCCACTCTGAAATATTATTACTCTGGTCTTTGGTGTCCATAGTTCGGTTTGTGGATATTTGTCCCTGCAACAGTAGGATTATTGATTTTGCTCCTATCTAAACACTATTTCGAAACAATTAAATTAGGAATGCTTGGACAACAATAGGTCCTCTATATTTAAATGAAAACTTACTGGGGCCAGCAAAGGAGCACTCGCCGCCCTGGCCTGCATCCTCCTCCTTTGGAGCCACTGCTGCATCAGATTTTTCGGTCCGCTTGCCCCTGGGCGGACCTGACGTACAACATGAAAGAAATAACAGAAAACATTGATGATTGCTGCTTGCCGATGTCCTTGTCAACCAAATCAAACATTTAGAAAGAACAAGAACCTACTATTTCATCCAAAAAGAGGGCTACAAAGAAAGGACTGCACCTGAGCCTCTACTCTAGGGGCAGATTTACAAGCCCCTTGCAGCTCTTTTGCTCCATTCTTGCGTCAATTTTGTGACGCAGCGCCACAACAAGAGAGGCGCCATGGTGTGGCGTATATTAACAACATGACGCATATGGGAGATGCATCCCATTCTAAAACCCTGCGCCATTAGGGAGCATTCCATCGCAAGGGAGGGCGTTCCTGCGCAGGAACGCATGCTAAAAGTGGTTATGGGGAATATATCAAATTTCAATCAGTCATTTAGGACAATGATGCGTCACTGAAACCCTGCGCCTGCATGAAGCAGACTTACGGCTTGACGCAGCATTGCTGGAGCTGCGCCATCGTTGCAACGCAACTCCATCAATGAACCGCCTTTACGGCACCGATGCGTAACGCTTCGGTGACGTTTTGGGACCATGGTGTGCCGCATTGTAAATACGGCGCATCATGGGTGGTGCTGGCGTGCCGCACACTTTGCAGGGATGCGCAGGTAATTGCTAATCTGACACTTAGGGGCATACTTACGAGTTCTGAGCTGGACACCTCCAGATGTGCACCAGAACAAATGTGTAACGCAAAACTAACCTTGCGTCACGGCAGATGCGCCGCTATTACAATGCGGCAAACCCTGGCGCAAGGGTAGGCAGATGCGTGACGCATCTCGTGACGAAATAGGGGCGCATCTCTAGAGTCGCGTCGCGGGCGCGATGCAACTATAGCAGTGCTCAGGGCTGCCCAATAATACTCAACATACCGCATCAGTCCTTACGCCTGCTTCAAGCAAGCAGGCATAAAGAATTGACATAGCAGCGTCGCGGAAGTGCCTGCGTTAAATCTTGTAGATTTCACGCAGGCACTTTTGCGAGGCACACATCTGCCTGACCGGCACCCCCCACCCCCCCCCCCCTGCGTGGGAACGCACCCATTGTGGCGCAGGCCCAGGCCTTCACTTGGCGCATCTCCTTAGATGCATCACGTTGTACATGATTCGCAGGGATGCGCCACGTTTACGTCGCTGTGCGTCAGGTAAGGCACTGTAAACGTGGAACAAGGGGCTTGTAAATCTGCCCCTTTGTGTCTAGCATTACGCAGTTCTGTAAAATACACTCATACATTACTCAGCCCAATTAAATGAACACAAAATAGAAAACAAATAAGCAGTGGCACCGGCACAGAGAAGGAGAACAGTGCACCTGAAATGCACAGAAGATTTTGAAATAGTAATTTACCTCTCCTATCAATGTAATCACCAGCAGCATATTGCTCTTTGTAAAAAAGTTAAAGCAAACATTTGCAATATAACACAGCCACATAGAGCAGGAGAAAAAACAGAGTAGTGAGTAATGAAAAAATTGCTACTACTACTCACCAAGCCCGGGGACCTCCACTCCCAGCACGTCTAGCAGGTCACGCTCTCGGTCCAGGATGTCGGTCCAGCGGTGGGTGACTTGATTGTAGGTGCGCTGGACCCCCGTGATCTTAAAAAGGGCCCGGCACACCTGCCCCCACCGCTTCCGTCGCTCCTGGCTGTTGGTGTAACCAGCAGCGATCCTGCCGCCTGCCGCGATGGTCCTGGGGAGACGGCGCTGCACATAAAAAACAAGTGCGCCCACCTCCTCAGGGCTGAAGATCTCCCGGGGCACCACCATTTCCGCCCTCAAGCGACCACACGGGAGCCGGGCACGGGCTGCGGTGCCCGTCTTGGGCAGCTTGACAGCTGTCTTCACCATGTTCTGGGCAGGTGTTAGCAGTAAAGAGAAGAGAAAAAATGAAAAAGAATAAGAGTAGGGAAGAAGGAAATAAAAGTTTAAAAAAGTAGTTCAAAAGTAAACAAAAGTAGCCTAAAACACAAAAATATAGATCTAGAAAAATAGAGGGATAGAAAATAAGTTAAATAGATCAACAAAATATTAAAACAAGCAAAGGATGGCAGAGATATACAGAGGATAGAAACACCATACCCAGACACATAGAATGAATGAAAAACAAGATGGCGGCCCGACCACGTGCGCGTAAGTAAGTTCGCACGCGATTTCTCTTGCGAACTCGTGCGAACTTGTATTCGCAAGGCGCGAGTCGCGCGAGATTACACATAGCGGGCGGAAACGGAAATACGTCACGCAAACAAAATGGCGGCGCCCATACTCAACCTTGAGGTAACTCGCACGAGTTCGCGGCCTCCACGGGCCAGTTCGCACTACGACGCGCCCCGCGAATAGGGCGAAATTACCGAAAAACGAGTTTTGCAAAAGCAAAACGAACGAGCAGGTGCAAAAGTTCGAGCTCATCATTTGTAACCATTTACCTGTAGTGCTTCCTGAAGGGGCCCTCCAGAATCCGGTTGCCTACTTGCAACTATTGTGTGACCCTGCTCTGACAGTCACAGAATAGTTACAAGTATGCCATTGCATCCTGTTAAAAAAAATTATTTACATTGCATTTGCAACAAAAAGGAAAGGGAGCAGACAAGCAGGTGCCAGCCTTCATTAATGTCAGTTGGGGCAGGGCAGGTATTGTTGTTTGCAAAACTTAAAGCACTTAGCAGGTGTTTGTTCACTCAGTGGTCAATCAGAGGGTGTTGTGATGACACTGAGGGTGGCATGGGTGTGCCAGCCAGAGGGTGGCATGGGTGAACCAGAGTGCCAGTGTTGACAGAGGATGGCAGTGCTTTGCTTTGCCCCAATAATGTACACTGGTGAACTAGAGGGTGATGTGATGACACAGAGGGTGACATGGGTGAGCCAGAGGGTGGCATGGGTGACCAAAGACAGTGCCAGTGGTGACAGAGGGTGGCAGTGATGAAGAAATCTTAGCAAACAGGCTGGGCACGTAGAAATAACAAGTTCGCAAAACTGGCGACCCGACAAGTAAGTTCGCAATTTGCGAAATTGTACAAAACCCTCGCGAACTTGCAGAAACCCGTGCGAACACACACACCCTCAAAAAATACGCAAATCCGCGAGAATTTGCGGATTTCGCGGATTTTCGCAATCCGCGAATACGCAAATCCGCAAATTCGCGGATTGCGAATCCGCAAAATCCGCCCATGCTTAGTAGTGAATCGTATCCACATCTTTTTGTTACCAAACTAGTTGAGAATTCTTCACCACAAGTTAAAAATCGAGTATTGAAAGTCGAGAGTACTTGGCAAGCTAATACTCCGTCACAAATGCTCCAGATGCTCCAGTACCACCAGAACAGAATTAGGGAAGAGCAGGAACACGAAAGGAGACGTATGAAAGACACGAAAATGAAAGTACTAGTTGCACAGTCTGTTCCACAAGACAGTCAGAAGAGGGGTCCGAGTCAAACTAGTCATTCTGCAGCTCCCGTTAAAGGGACATGCAATTACTGTAAACAGCCAGGTCATTATATAAACGAATGTGCAGTTCTGAAACACAACATAGCTACTGGTAAGACGAAAGAGAGACCACGTCCTCCTAGACAAGAACCTGTTCCGCAGAATTCTCAGACACCGCAGAACGCACAACAGACAGTTACAGTACCGCAGCCTATAGCTGCCACACAACACGTTACACAGCAGATGTACCAGTATGCACAGTCAGATTATCCAGAATATCAGCAGTATTCATGAAACAGCCTAGAGGGGGAGGTTGGCTTGCCTCTCATCGAGATTCCTGTAGATCAAGAGGGTCCCTATGTACACAGTCAAGTATTAGGGAAAGACAGAAAGTTTCTGATTGATACAGGGGCAAGTAGGACTACCATCAGTCATGACGAGGTTCCAGGGGCTCCACTCTCAGGCTCTAGAAATGTTTCCCTTGGATTTTCAGGAAAGCCTATTGTTAATGAAATATCGAAACCAGTTTCCCTAGAAGTTGGTCCATTGTCCCGAACTACTGACTTGTTACTTACGAAATCATGTCCAGAAAATTTACTAGGCATCAAGACCCTGAAAGAATTAGGAGCAGTCATCTGCTGCTCCCCAGAAGGAGTGAGATTGTTTTTACGAGATTTTAAAGGTCATTATGTATTACGTGATTTTGATCCAAGATTAGGGAATGTACCTCAGCATTTATGGGCGCAAGGTCCAACTGATGTAGGTTGTATGCACATTACACCCTATCGTGTCACTCTGAAACAAGGTGTTGTATTACCACGAATCCGACAGTACAAATTGCCACCTGAGGCTGTAGCAGCCTTATCCAAAATTATTGACGAGCTCATTGCTCAAGGAGTAGTTGTAGAAACTGACTCCAATGTATGTAATTCTCCTATCATTCCGATTCTTAAACGTACTGATCCAAATGCACCTCCAGTTTATCGATTAGTGATTGACCTTCGAGAACTTAATAAATGTATCATACCCCAGTACCCGGTGGTTCCAGATATTTCTTCCCTATTGACTGCCATTGATTCCGAAGCTACGTTCTTTACTGTTATTGATCTCAAGAACGCATTCTTTAGTGTCCCCATTCATCCAGACAGCCAGTTTCTTTTCGGATTCTGTTTAAATGGAAGAAGCTATAAATTCACACGAGCTCCTCAAGGTTTCACAGAAAGTCCTAGTATTTACAGTCAAGCACTTAAAAGACAACTAGATAATATTCACATGCCAACTGACACTGCCCTGCTCCAGTATGTCGATGATCTATTGATCACAGCCCGTTCTGAACGTGACTGCGAACGTGCGTCACTGACAGTCTTGTATTTCCTGGCCGAGATGGGGCACAAGGTGTCCCCTTCGAAACTGCAATTCTGTGTCCAGCAAGTGGTCTACCTTGGACACTTACTGTCCAGGAGGGGTAGGCAGTTGACACCAGACCGTATCCAGTTAATAGCACATCTTCCACAGCCCAAGACTCAGAAGGAGGTGCGAGCTTTTATCGGCCTCACTTCTTACTGCAGACAATGGATTCCTCAGTACGCATATCTAGCCAAGCCACTGATACAGTTAACGACACAGGAGGCAGCCACATTGACTGTCCTCCCTTGGACCCAAGAACATACACTTGTTTTCAATGAGTTAAAGAAAGCCTTATGCCAAGCACCTGTTCTAGCAACACCAAACTACAGTAAGCCTTTTACACTTTTTGTCACTGAACGTGATGGTACTGCGTTATCTGTTCTCACACAAGATCAAGCAGGACAATACAAACCCTGTGCTTATTTCTCTAGCACATTAGATCCTGTGGCCCAGGCTTTGCCTGCGTGCCTCAAGTCAGTTGCAGCCACAGCACTAGCTATCAGACAAAGTGATTCCATAGTGTTAGGACACTCCCTGACAGTACAAGTTCCACACTCCGTGGAAGTTCTTTTAAACCGAACACAGACTCAGCACTTGACAATTGCACGTTTAACAGGTTATGAACTGACACTGTTTCAGCCACACATAGAAATCAGACGCTGCAACGTTTTAAATCCTGCTACACTGTTACCTTCAGTTACTTCAAATCCTGCCACACATGACTGCGTGGAAGTTGTTAACACCATGACAAAGCCAAGACAAGACTTGACAGACATTGCATTACCTGATCCCGACCTGACACTTTATGTGGATGGTTCATGTATGAGAACAAGTACAGGAGAACTAGTAGCCGCGTATGCAGTGACTACTGAAACTGAAGTTATAGAAACACATCGTATTGACACCCTGTCTGCTCAAGCAGCAGAGCTCATTGCTCTGACCCAAGCCTGCATACGAGCCAAGAACCTGAAAGTAAACATATACACAGATTCACGTTATGCATTCGGAGTCGTACACGACTTTGGAGTACTCTGGCAAGAGAGAGGTTTCATGACTTCTCATGGAACCAAGATTCAGCATGGCCCCCTCATTCAAGCTCTGTTAGATGCAATACATTTACCGACAGCTATCGCTATCATGAAGTGCAAGGCACATACGAAAGTCACTGACATCATTTCCCAGGGTAACGACCTGGCAGATCGAACAGCCAAGCTTACAGCTCAGACTCCAGACATTCCAGTTAACACGACACAGACAGACGTTCCAGATCAGACTACTTGTATGACAGTTAAGGACCCTACACAAGACGTACTACATATACAGTCACATGCTACTCCCGATGAAATCAAGAAATGGTCTGAACAAGGAGGGGTCCAGACAGATCAAGGATGGTTGACGAAGGGAAAAGCCACATGGTTTCTCCCCGACTCTATGGTCCAAGTCATTATTAACACCGCACATAGCCCAGCACACTTAGGAGAAAAGGCCATGTTAGACAGTATTCAGAACCTCTGGTTTAACAAGCATTTACGAGCAGCAGCCAAGCAGAAAGTGCGTACCTGCATGATCTGTTGTCAGTTCAATCCAGGTAAAGGTGTCCCGGTGGAACGAGGTGGATTCCATCCTCCTGACCACCCTTTTGAAGTCCTCCAGATGGATTATATCCAGATGGAGCGATGTCGAGGTTTCAAGTATGTCCTCGTAGTTGTATGCGCTTTGTCCAGATGGACAGAAGCATATCCAGTTCCAGATTACACTGCCGCGACCACTGCCAGGCAGTTGGTTCGTGAGTACTTCCCCCGCTATGGATTACCGAGGGTCGTGTATTCAGATAATGGCCAGCCATTCTCATCCGAGCTCATGAAACAAGTATCTCTTCTGTTAGGGTACCAGTGGAAGTTCCACTGTGTACGACATCCCGAAGCAGCAGGTCTCGTTGAGAGGCATAATCAGACTTTAAAGATCCGCATTGCAAAGGTATGCGCAGAGAAAGGCGTAGATTGGTTGGTAGCACTGCCAGTCGCCCTTTTTTACATGAGAATGGTCGCTCACTCCCGTTCAGGTCTTTCCCCTTTCGAAGTCATTTTCGGTCGTCCCCCAAACATGTGGGGTACACCTAGGCCCCGTAAAATAACTGATGTTGACAGTAATATGCTGACAGATTACCTGGCTTCCTTGATGTCTGCACTACTCTCTTGTCGTTCACAGGTCGCTGATGCCTTTCCAGACAACACTCAAGTGAAACCGCACGAGGTCGTTCCCGGCGATCTGGTGTTGATAAGAAATTTTGATCGTTCAAGTCCGCTGGAGCCCCGCTGGAAGGAGCCAAAACTCGTCCTGATGACCACAAAGACCGCTGTGAAGATCGAGGGCCGCAAAGGCTGGTTGCATTCCAGTCACGTGAAGCGATTCCATGGACTCCATCCAAAAACTTTTTTCAAGGACTGCCCAGATACTGACTCTAAACTTCCCCTGTTAGAGAAAACTCCGCAGCAGGAGTATAAAGAAAAATTAAGGTCTAGTAAGTCAGCCAGTTTAATTGTCTAAGTCCCTCTCGGGTGAAACGGTTAGACAGGTTCCTGACATGTATGAGATAGACCGACATAGTGAGAGAGTTAGTCGAAACTCTAAGAGAATACGTTATCACAAAGCTCTTCGAAGCCGATGCATTGTTACTCTTTTAATTTCATTATTTCTGAGTTTTATGATTACAGGCATAAGTTATGTTTTATATATATATTTTCCTCCTACTGTTTCACATGTACATCTTTCCTCTAATGTTACAGTAGAGCACACTTTTAGTGAACTGCCTCCTCACGAGTTATCCTATCGTCTTGCCATGCGCAATAATACTTTTATCCGAATGTTACACTATTCACACCAGACAAGCAATGTCACTAATTGTTGGGTGTGTGGTCAACTCCCCCCTTTTCAGACACCGAAGGGAGTTCTGCCACTCTTTCCCTATCCGTTTTCACACAATGGTTCGTGTGGAGCATGGTCCACGTTAACGTCATCCTCAAATGATATGTCCCTTCTGAATAGAACATGCTTCCCAGACAAGGAAGGTCTTTCCCATAGAACAGGGTTAGATCTAGAAAATGAAGTATATGATCTAGGTAATTATTCCTCGAATTTTATGATTTTGAATGTTCAGTCCGAGACTACTCCAGATTTGCCTGCTATTACAGTTCTACCAGTAAAAGGCGAATTATGTGTCAGAAAGAATGGTTCAGTACATCTAGGACACAGTGATTGTACTACTGTGGTCGAGTATAGTGACAGTGGGAAATCCATTTTCAAAGCCTCACGTCATTCATATTTTGTGTGTGGTCAGACCGCATATGTACGTCTGCCCCTAGATTGGGATGGAACATGTTACATTGCCTTCCTACTGCCACCAGTTTTCCTAGCCCCATCCGATTAGCACAGAAACACACATCTAGTACACGTCAGATATAGAAGGGAGATCGAGTCCCCAATTGTCGATCAAACTGAAACGGCTTTAGAACAGTATCAAGACTTCAATAAAGGTTTCTTTTTCTTCATAGGTCCTGTCCAGAATAGTAAGCTAATACGTAGACTAACCAGAACCCTTGAAGCAGTAGTGAATGAGACTACTTCTGCTCTAGGTAACTTAACAGAGGAACAATCTGCTATGAGATTTGTCGTGCTTCAAAATCGTCTCGTCCTTGACGTCATACTGGCCGATAGGGGCGGAGCTTGTTGAGTCATCGGATCTAGTTGCTGCATTTTCATTCCTAATAACGCACCATCTGTTTATTCAGCTATAACCAGACTTCATAAAATTGCCCATCAGTTACACCAGAATCCAGGCACCTGGACATGGTCCGGTTGGCTCTGGAGTATAATATCTGCCTGGGGATGGAAAGTATTGTCATTCCTGGGTATAGCAGTAATGATCATATTCAGTTGCTGCCTATGTTTACAATGTGGCCCTGCGATTTGCGGCTTGTGCGCTACATCCTGTATTCCTAGTCCAAAGTCCGGTTCCAAGAAGATTCGAGACGAACAAATGATGCTATATGAAATGATAGATGGTATCATGAATATTGATGTTTCCTGATGGAAACGTAGGGCACAAGGAGGGAATGAGGAAAATTGAATTTTGCCTTGTCATGTGTGCCTACGTGTTCCCCATCCTATGTTATATGTGCATGATTAATATGCATATGTTCCCCCTATGATCGAATAATGACGCAATTATAGTTGTGTCCAACGTTTAGTATGCCAGTTATCTGGTCCCCGTGAAAGCAACGTGAGTCAGGCTTTTAGGCCTATGTTGACACCCTTTTACATTGTGCACGTTAATTCATCGAATTGTCCCCGTTTCTAGGCCTCATGAGGGCCCGGACACCAGATTCAAGCTCTAGTCTCCTGAACCACTCCGAGGAGCGATGCAGCCCCCACCTGCATCCCTGACCCTTCACTTACTTCCTGCCGCGCAGCGCGGTGCCCGGCCTGGCTCTGCCTGCCAAGAATATGTTATGCCTACAGTTATCAGTCCAGCTCTCCGTCTTCTCATTCCTAAGCTAACGAACCGCATAAACATCTTCAGCTATAGTCTAGTCTTCCTGTCTCCATGCAAGTGAATTACTGTATTAATATCCATAGAAGATTCCTAGCACACGCAATACATGAAGAATATATGCATGCACCAGTCTTAGTGTCAAGTAGCCTCTGCCCTGATGACATTTAGATTCTATCAACATGTTCTCCAAACACGAGATACCAGATATGCTATAGGTACATGTCGTCCTGACATCCCAGACTTTAGTCTCCTCTTCTAGTGTAGAAGTCAGAGCCCCCAGTTCTCCCTAGTTACACGTCATGGCCCGTTTGCGCGCACCAGTAGGTTAAAGGTTCCAGCTGCCCAGG
Source organism: Lissotriton helveticus (assembly GCF_964261635.1). Lineage (NCBI taxonomy): Eukaryota > Metazoa > Chordata > Amphibia > Caudata > Salamandridae > Lissotriton > Lissotriton helveticus. The sequence goes on from NC_136070.1 coordinate 650,021,332, forward strand.
TAGCCCCCTCCATGTATCCACCCATTTATGACACTTCTGTGACGTTCTCATCACATGTCTTCGTGCACGTCCTGTGCACGCCTTCTTTGTACGCCCATGTGTTCTTATCTTACGCTTGTCACTTGTTCCGCCTACTGTATTCAATGCAACTGTAATGTTTTACTATATATACCATGTACTGTTAATAGGACGTTGCAGCTGCCATTCCATTTCATGCCAGGCTATTCCGATCCTGTCCCTTCCCTTATGCCTGATTAAAGCCTGTTCAACTCAGATACCCCGGATCCTGCCTCTTATTTATTGAGCTATCTGTTTTATTTAATGCATAGAAAAATAGTACCGGTAATTAATTATTTATTTACCACAGTGGGACCAGGAAGGGGGGTGGTTACACCCCCTATCCTTTGTCCAGATTCTCGCCAGAGCTAGGGCTGGAGTGCCCCAGCAACTGGTTGGAACCGGTGTATGCACAGGGCACCTTGTGTGCCCCAGGCATGTCTCATTCCTTTCAGCCTGAGCCTACCTAATACACAAAATCCTGTCTGGGGTGGTGCTAGCACCTCCCAAGGCAGGAAACCCTTTGTCAGAGCCTCCCTCGCTGGAAGGACTCCCAGCAGCAGGGGGTCAGACCTGTGTCTGTGGTGGCAGCATCCATTTTGTGATGCTGAGGCTTGTTTTAACTTTAACCGGGGTTTACAGTTACATACATGTCGTGTCCCTCTAGAAGGGTGGAATGCTACCCCCGTCGCCAGAATTGGCGAGGGGGTAGTATTCCAATTCGTATGGCACCTTACTCGACATGTTTTGATAATGTTATACCAAAGTTAGCATTTAACCGCGAGGATTATAATGCACTTAAGAGTATATGGTATAGCGTTATCATGGAACAGCTATTAGGACTTGGTTCCGCAAGCTGCAAACGGGCTCAGCTCATGCCAGAGCACCATCTCACATAATTCCAAGCACTCTGCCTTCAGGATTGATAAGGCCTGCCATAGGAGTGACTGATAGGAATATATGTGTCCATTTTAGGGTTAGATATAGGTATACTATATCTAAAGCAAAGGGTGATTACACCACCTTGCCCCAGCTGTCAAGCAGCCAGTTGTGTCTGTTTTGGATGGCCATCCAGGGGTGGCATAATATATGCTGCAGCCCCTGGTAGGCCCTGGGTACACCTATGCCCTGGATACCTAAGGTACACTGTACAGGGGCTGATAAGGTGACTCAGTATCCAATTAGGTATGTACCAAGGGTACAAGGAATCCATTTTATAGAGAGAGCAGTGGGCCTGGGGTCCTGAATAGCAGGGCCCCAGGTCAACTAAGTCGAAAAAACAGCAAAGCACCAGGCAAAAAGTTGGGGGCAACCATAGTCAGATATCCACCTTCCTACAGTGGGTACCTTTGGGCTGATCCGATTTTCAGATTTTAATAATTCTTTAAAAAAAGAGACACCCAAGTACCACATCTCGGTTGAAATTTTTGACTGTGACCTGAAGGCATAAAGGTTTACTTATTTTAGGTTTTTGAGATTGCCAAGCTCTGTTGATAGGCTTATCCCTATCACAGTTGCCCAGGGCAACTGCAACACTTTGACCATGATCCTTAGCATACAATGACTCCTCATTTTAATAACAAAGAACTAGAAGACCCCCTTACCCTCTGAGAATTATAAACCGTTGACCACAGACAGCAGAAAAAGAGACAACAAGACTGATTAACTTTAACTTGACATGTTGTATTGTTTATTTCACAAAGTCCAATAAAAAGTTAGGTTTTGAAATGAGTCCTTTAGGGTTATGTTTTGACTTTCCACAGGAACCCTGGGAAGCCTACATAGAGATCAGGGTGTAAACTTTCAACTCTTTGTACATCTTCGGGCGGTCCATGGTGCTAAAATAGCACATCCTGATACGGGACTTTTGTTTAATTTGACTGCTGTTCTCTCATTCTGGATAATGGAACAGCACCTCAAACTGGCCCACAAGCAGGGAATAAGGTCCCTACCAAAATGTTATACTTTACAGCATATTTCGCTCTGTCAGGACGAGAGACTTGATACCATTGATAACCATGTGCAGTCTTACTGCATTGTAATGTGAAGGCGCTAATTCAAGTGATATTTCTCTTTTGACGCTAACTCCGACTGAACAGTCTTAATTTATCGTGTCTGCAATAATTGTGTTGTACTCTGTCTGACTCAACCTCTAACCAGCCTTCCATGATTTACGTGTTGACTGCTCGGCTGATGGCGAGTCTCAATAGTTACATTTTCAGCACTTTCTTGATGCACAAGTGGGAATGTAAACATCCTTTACAACGAAACTTTTTCCACGCAGTACCTTTACAACGCAGGAATTACAACGCAAGTCGTTACAACGACTTGCAATGGAGGGCGTTGTAGGATAGGGAATAGTTTAATTTACTATCCATAACCTTCCCTACTATCCACGGGGACTGGAGTTGGACTAGTAAATTAAACTATGCACTATCCAGCGCCCCCCAACGGAAGTCGTTGTAACGACTTGCGTTGTAAAACCTGCGTTGTAAAGGCATGCGTGGAAAAAGCATGCGTTGTAACATCATACATCCAAGTGGGAAGGTTCTGCCCTACACTTGGGTTTAGAGTATTCAAAAGACTGGTATGTAGAACCCCCAAGGTCTGCCTCCATCTTTGTGGTGAGTGGAATCTCCCCTAGTGGGTCAAGTGCGTTAGCGACTGTAAGTTCCTGGCAGGTAGGTCTCAACTGGATACCAATTACCAGCGCCTCACAATAAGGCTGTGTTTTGCATGCATTAGAACAATTATATTTTAATCCCTGGCTCCACAGGGAGTCGGTGAAGCAGATTCTGGTTTAGTTTCATCCGGCTGCATTTCCTTACATTCAAGCATGATCTAGCCACCGGGTTCTGTTGTCTTCAGAGTCGGTCTGCACCCAGCTGCTGATGTCTCTGTTTCACTTTGCTGCTTCCTAGTAACCATTGAAAGCACGAAAATGTCATATGAATTAAGGCAGTCAATAGATCATGCTCTACAATGTAATTGTGACTGCTTATGGATTATCTTGAGTCATTTTATTTAAAGAAAAAAAAGAAAAAAGACAAAAAGACAGTGGACTACATTAACTCGCAATAAATCCGAAGTACAAGACATTCAGTTTGCATTGATTAGGAATATTGGCTGATGGTTTGAGCTGCAGAGTGTTTTAATGTTCTCTCAACTCTTGCCGGCATTACATGACCTCGCAATTGAATTACTTTTAACAAATGTTAGAAGTTGTATTTTGCCGAGGTATTCATGACAACCAGAGTATGATATCCCTTAATATAGAATCAATAAATATAATAAATGGATGATGTTGGCAGATCACATAAAGGAGATCTGGCTGCAAATTGGTGTGGAGAAGGAAGAGGATGCGGCCTTCCTAGCTGGAATATTTGACACCGAAGACAGATTTGCTTAGAAAGGCAGAAGAGAGCTTTGAGAGAGGAACTGGTTCAGATACAAGATGGTATTACCGAGCCCACAGCTCACAAGCGCAGTTGTGTATCAGAATATGGTGTGGAAAATATTCTTTTACAAAAATATTGTATGCAAAATATCGCCTACCACAACATTGTGAAGATACATATTCGTAGGTTAGTATAGGTTTATTATTGTTAACTCCACATCTATATACTTTAAAGAAACATCTATTAACAAGGTGAATTTGTGAGGAGTTATGAACAATAAATCTATAAGTGCTTATATACTTACCTTCACCATATTGTGGTGCTTTTCTAGCATGATAATTAAAAATACAATACTTGGTAGAATGCTCCCAAGTTTCTTTAGTGCAAACCCATATGAAGTAGGATCTCAGAACAATTACCAAGGGGAACAGCAGCAAGTAACTAATGCTTAGTCTGTAAAATAAAAAATATGTGCAGAGCATGCATTTTTTCTTAGAAGACCCTAGCCAGGTTTCTTGAATACCAGGGCTTCCCAGCCCTTATTCGACTGTTGCCCCCTTAATTACAGTAGCTGGCGCGTTGTATCTCTTAATCTCGCTCTTCCAGGTTCTTTATGCTTGTATGACTTAACAAAGCAGGGAAATAATCCGTATGCTTTTACCACGCATTTTTACCCTGCATTCTTGTAGAACGCATATGTTTTAACAAAGTATGCCTTTACCCACCATTGTTTAAAAAAAAAATATATATATACGCGTCTGCCAACGTGTTTCATGGACTGCCAGCACCGTGCAAATTACCATCCTTAAAGTCTCTCTGAAGATCCCAGAGGTGTGTCGTGCCTTTTCGTTAGTTGGGAGCAGGCGTTGGTTCTATGTTTTGTCAACAAGCAGGGCGCTGACTAACGACACCCCCTCTCGGTCAGGAGCACCGTGTAAGAGACCAGTACTCTTTTGTGACATTTTGCATTTCCTGCAATACACGGAGCCCCCCCCCACCCCACCCCCCCAGCAGTTTCTTTCACCACCAGGTCTAATTTGCTGCATGGGGAGAGAGGAGGCAATACGTATTGACTGGTAAAAGGGATCTACGAGAGACATTTAAGACTCTTTGGGGCACTTGAGCTGGCGTGTGGCCCGTGTCCATACAGTTTGGAGCATCACTGGATGTTTGGTGTGTCTATCACTGAATAGACCCCTAACCGGACTGCATTTACCAGCGTGCATCTGCACTGGAGAGAGAGTGCGTGAGGACAGTATACCTTTAATTGGAGGAGTTGTGTAACAGCACTTAACCAGGGACGAACTTTACATCACCTGTACCCTGTCAGACACCCAGGAGGAGCGTGGAGCCCGTGAAATTCGGCACTGATGAAAGCCAAAGAGGCTGAAACGCGTCTGCCAACGTGTTTCATGGCCTGCCAGCACCGCGCAAATTACCATCCTAAAGTCCGCTCCTTCACTGGAAATGCCCCCAAAATATGGAACTCTATCCCTCCACATATCAGAACTCTACCGTCCTTTGCGGAATTCAAGAACCAACTCAAATCCTTGTTCCTCATCCGCTCCCTAGGTCCCAGATAACCAGGATCTCCCACTGAACTATGTGTTAGCTATGTATCCTTACACCAAAAGTCCCACTGTTACGCACTTTCCCTCCCCCAATATTGGACTGCCTCTACTTGTTACATGTCTTGTTGTTCACCCTGTCACGCCTGTTACTGTAAAGCGCTCTGCTACCTTCGGGTCTTGTTAGCGCTATAGAAAACTTCTAAATAAATAAATAAATAAATAAATAAGATCCCAGAGGTATGTTGTGCCTTTTCTTTAGTTGGGAGCAGGCGTTGGTTCTCTCTCTCTCTCTCTCTCTCTCTCTCTCTCTCTCTCTCTCTCTCTCTCTCTCTCTCTCTCTCTCTCTCTCTCTCTCTCTCTATATATATATATATATATATATATATATATCCAACCATAGCAGAGACCAACTTCGGAAGGAACCACACGGAAGAGAATTCCAGCTCAAACATGATTTATTGACAGCATGCCAGCAGAGAATATTTCACGAAGGCAATCCTTCTTTCCATCTTGCCAGACGCGTTTCAGGAGATTCCTCCTTTCTTCAGTGGCTTTTCGGAATTGACGAGGGGAAAGCGTTTTTTGGCGCAGACTGCTGATAAATAATCACTCCCGCCCCATTGGGCGTGGCCTCACGGCATTCTGGGTGATGTAGTGTGCACCATTTGAAACCCCAGTGGGTGCATGTTCCCAGTCAAAGATGTCCTTAATTAAATTTTGCAAACATTCATGAAAGTCTCTGCCCCGCTTTGTTTGCTGCCAATAGAGCTGTAAACAGACTCCCATCTGCAAAGGAGCCAGTTTGAATCCGTCCTATGAAAGGCAGCACTTGCCTCTCACAGCAGGTCCGTGGTGGTATTTACAAGTGCTGCCTTTCATAGGACGGATTCAAACTGGCTCCTTTGCAGATGGGAGTCTGTTTACAGCTCTATTGGCAGCAAACAAAGCGGGGCAGAGACTTTCATGAATGTTTGCAAAATTTAATTAAGGACATCTTTGACTGGGAACATGCACCCACTGGGGTTTCAAATGGTGCACACTACATCACCCAGAATGCCGTGAGGCCACGCCCAATGGGGCGGGAGTGATTATTTATCAGCAGTCTGCGCCAAAAAACGCTTTCCCCTCGTCAATTCCGAAAAGCCACTGAAGAAAGGAGGAATCTCCTGAAACGCGTCTGGCAAGATGGAAAGAAGGATTGCCTTCGTGAAATATTCTCTGCTGGCATGCTGTCAATAAATCATGTTTGAGCTGGAATTCTCTTCCGTGTGGTTCCTTCCGAAGTTGGTCTCTGCTATGGTTGGATATATATATATATATAGATATATATATATATATATATATATATATATACACAATGTGATTGTGGGGGAAGACCCCCACACCCCCGAACTTGCCTTAAATGTGTGGTAGAGGTAGACGTTGTAAAAGCATATGCATTCTAAAAACATGCGTGGTAAAGGTACCAAGTGGTAAAAATGCATTGTAAATGCGTTTTCCCCTTCTCTATCATGTTTTCTTTCTCACTATATCATGGTATTCCTGTCTTTCTATTTGTCTCTCTCTTACTCTGTGCCAAAGGTTGACAATGAAAAAGTTGCCCTAATACCAAAAATGCGCGCCAGTGCCCACCACCTGCAACCACCAGCACAATTAACATTTAACATGTTTTTAATTTGTTTTATAGCACCTCTCATACCAGTGTAGGGTGTCGGAGCACTTCACATCACACACACGCACAGATGATGAATCATTCATATGTAAATCAGTGTATAGAAAATGGTACATAATGCAAAGGAGCATGCAAGCTGTGGGATACACATGCCATCCATACTGGCATGTACTTTTTAAAAGTGCTTTGTCTGGAGAAGAATAAACTCAGGATTCCGAAGATAACACTGTGTTTAGGGTAGACTTTAATAAGAAGAATCTATTTATACCCAACCAAACCTTTTTTTAGCAACATCAGGATCAATCAATCAATCAATCAAGACATTTATAAAGCGCACTACATACCCGTTAGGGTCTCAAGGTACTGGGTGGGGGGGGGGGGATGCTGCTGCTGATTGAAGAGCCAGTTCTTGAGGAGTCTTCTGAAGGCCAGTAGGTCTTGGGTCTACCGTAGGTTGGTGGGGAGGGTGTTCTAGGTCTTGGCGGCGAGGTGGAAGAAGAATCTGCCACCGGCGGTTGTTCTTCGGATGCTAGGGACTGTGGCGAGGGCGAGGGTGGCGGGTGGGGGTGCAGAAGCTAAGTCCTCTGTTGAGGTATGCTAGGCCGGTGTTGTGGAAAGATTTGTGTGCGTGGAGGAGGAGCTTGAAGATGACCCTCTTGTTGACAGGGAGCCAGTACAGGTGTCTCAGGTGGGGTGTGATGTGGCTGCGGCGGGGGATATTGAGGATCAGACGTGCCGAGGCGTTCTGGATGTGTTGCAGCCGTCTCAGGAGCTTGGCCGACGTTCCTGCGTAGAGGGTGTTTCCGTAGTCCAGCCTGCTGGTGATGAGGGCCTGGGTGACTGTTTTTCTCGTTTCAGTGGGGATCCACTTGAAGATCCTGCGGAGCATTCGGAGGGTGTTGAGGCAGAATAAGGAGACGGCGTTGACCTGCTTAGTCATGGAGAGGGTGGCGTCGAGGATGACCCCTAGGTGGCGTGCATGGTCGGTGGGTGTTGGTGCTGTTCCCAGTGTTGTCGGGCACCAGGAGTCTTCCCAGGCTGAGGGGGTGAGGCCGAGGATGAGGACCTCCGTCTTGTCTGAGTTCAGCTTCAGTCGGCTGTTTTTCATCCCATTAAAGACTGGGAAAAAATATAACTTTTTAACCTGTACCATGCAGCTTTCAAGCAGTCCTTTGATGGCAGTTTATAGCTCACTGTGCTAGATTACAATTGTAACGTATGAACAGCACAATAACAAAAAGATCTCTTTGACAAAAGCAGTAACCCACTGAGCTATGCACATAAAATATTGTTCTTTGATATGCATGGTACACGTTCTCTGAGGTAGGCGTATTAACCCTTTGCACTACTTTAGATGCCACTAGACAAAACTCATCTCTATCAAGCAGGAGCATTAATCACCAGAGTTAAATTGGCACTTTTATTGCTGCCCCATAACTGCTGAACATGCAAGGAACTTTGCAGTGCTTTTCAAATTGCCGCATTGCTACAAAACTGGCCCACACTACCAGAGCCTGCTCCTCGCCCATCGAGCCTCCAAGGGAAACGCCTGATGCCAGTCTGACCTTGTGGCTGGGCCCTGTGCTCTGAAGATTGCACGGTCTACATGTACAAGGTGGGCTTGATGGAAGTCAGAGGTCACTTGAGTACCTAGTGAGTCAGTGATGGAACGGTGCCACAGTGCAGTGTTCCCTTCCAAGCTCAAGTTAAGGAGGATCAGGCTGCTGGGTTCCTGAGGGCGGCTTCTAATAATGCCCTAGTTTCATTGGCCTAACACCAAATTATGCCCCTGCGTAGAATGTGATGAGGGGCCCTCAAGTCTCCCATATCTCACAGATATTCATTGACCTTTACCTGAAGTGGCTCCCTTGAAGCATTGGGGGCCCCCTGGAGGGTTTGAAGCCCCTTGCGCCGCAGGAACCTGCGTTATGCTCCTGCCAGAGTTGCAAGTTTCCCTAGCAAGCTGCTGTTATGTGCTACAGATGGCATGGCCTCATTCTAAGCTTTAGTTAAAACAATCTCAAATTGTGCGATTTGGTAAATAGCTTGAGTTAAATCAAACTATTGGCTAATGGCCATTTGAAGTGAACTGAATATTGGGTTCTAACCACTTGGTTCAAAAGTATGTTCAAATGCTTTCTCTAAAAGGGCGGTTATACCTCCTTACCCAAGGTTCATAACAGCTTTATTCGGTGTAAAATATACATCCATAAAAGCATACTTATACAACCCATAATTAAATTAATCCAAGGTTCAATATGCACATTTAAAAATTCAAACATTTACAATTAATATTTTAGAGAGAAGCCATATGATCGATAATCAAGATAAGTTTAAAAGGAAGCGGGGGCAGGTTACATACAATGAGTTCATGTCGATATTCTTTACTATAAAAGACATTCCTTAAAACCTAATTTAATGCAATTGTAATCATTATATAATGGACAACTCTATGTACAATGTATTGGTCGAGGGAATTATAAAAATCTATATTTCATAGTTACATTCAATCTAATTTTACATCATTCATTTTCACAAGAATATAATAATTATATAGTATAGTAAACCTTGTGCAACACGAATACATAATATCCAAAGACTACATATAAAAAGGATCACTATAAAATATAATTTCTACCCATATGTTGTAACGCCTCTAATTATCCTCATCAGGTGTCTCGTATAATAATACGTCTTAATGTGCTAATTCCTTTCGTTTCCTGATTGCACATACAATAAAGTGTACAACAGTGCACATAGTCTTCATATTATCCAAACTACATAAATAAATATAAGCATTTTTTTATAATTATACAATCTATTAGCAAGAAAAAGGGGTTTTAAAACTAATTTCCTTATATCGCTATAAAGAGTGCAAAATAATATGAAATGTAGCGTGGACTGGGAGGTTTTCCCATTTCATGGACAGTTTGGTAGCTTATATAGTCCTTTTTCCCTGTCACAAAATGCTATAATATAGTGTACTGTACCGAATCTTAGCCTGGTCAAATCGAATCTGTGCTGGGCATTTACTATAATTGTAAGGTATCTTTGTATACCCAGCACAGAAGGAATTTGACAATAGGAAGTAACGCTATATTTATGTTTAACTTCAGCGGTTCTAACACCGTCCACAACCGAGATATATCTCAGCTTCAGCTCATTTTTACTAATATCTTGTATAGATATCAGATTCCCTTTGTTAAAATCTATCCTACATCCCATCAGTAAATTTTGAATGTACTCAAGCCATGGAATTTTTTTTCCAATTTTCAAGGGCAAGGCAATCCTTTATTATATCTGTCATAAATTTTGTCTCGTCCTTTACCTACAGCCTTTGCCAAAAAGTACGTCCAGCTATTCTGATAGTGCCACTTTTGTATGGTACAGCCAATTCTCTGTGTACAATATAATTGGCTATAGAGCTGGGTACTGCCAAAACTCCTTTCAAAAATGTGTTTTCTTGTATTTGTACAGTGGCAGTGCTTGCTCTTCCCCATATGTCAGCTCCATAGCAGGCACCAGTCACACACTTTGTTCTATACAAAGTGAGTATGTCCCTCACAGGCTTGTTTCCCATTTTGGCCGAAAATCTGAAAATTTCCTCGACTACTCTTAAAAATGTCAAGTTACTTGCATCAATGTGTGGTCTCCAACTGCCCATTCTATTAAAAAGGAGGCCAAATAAACAAAATTTGGCACTCTACCTATAACTACTCCCCCCACATTATGTTGTATATTCTTTGTTTTGGTCTTACCACATTTCATGACAAAAGTTTTAGTAAGATTTAACTGCAAATCCTTTTCTGTCAATTCTCAATTAGACATTGTAATCCGTTCGCTGTCCTTGATAAAAGGACAGCGTCATCCACATAAAGTAGTACTAGAGTTGTACGACTACCTTCTTTTGGGCAATCAGCTTTTTGCTTTTGCAAAAAAGGGTCCACAATGTTGATATATAAAGAGAACAGCAGTGGTGCCCATACACATCCTTGGCGTACGCCTCTTGTAACCATAAAATCCTGTGTACATTCTCCCTTGCTCCTAAAACGAACTCCTTACTCATTTCTTCCTCCTTTCACATCATCGTATTCCCCTTCAGCCATGGAATCTCTCATTCTTGCCCTTTTCCCTCCATTCTCTACTTTCTCTTGCTTAGTTAACAGGACGCCACCCCACAATTGGCTTTTTCTATTACTAAGTCTCTTCCACTCAGGCGCCCCCTTTTTGCTTTCTTTTCTAATATGCTTTCTTATTTTCGCACCTAATTGCCATCATCTGTGTTCACTATTTTGTTCGGACGACTAGTAATTCAAACCAGTTAATTCAAAGAAGTAAATGATCTGGTGCTTAGAAGACCTAGGATTCGTGCTTTGCCTTTGAGGTGGAGTGAAGGATGCTTGCTCCATGTTACAATGTCTTGCTGAGAGGTGGAAATAAAGAGGCACTTGGTTGCAATCACAACCCCAAACTCTGAGGACATTCCCCAATAGACATTTTTCTGTGATTTATGCTTGCTGATTCTCCTTGACCATCTTTACTCATTCTCCAGCCTGAAGATCTACCAGAGCCATTGAAAAGTAAACAGTCTTGTAAACCATGCCTGCTGGCCCAATATATGAGCTTCTGCCCCTTGTAACTCTCAGAGGACACACATTTGGGTCCCAGGATTCTCATGAGAGGCCTCATTTCTGTCCAGTTTCTAAAAACTGGTGAGAGTTGCGAGCAACTATTCCTTGCCCCAAGCTAAACTTACAGTCACACCATCGTCACACCATCGCTACAGCCACAGGAATCCCTGTTGGCTCCACATCTGCATCTAAGCAAATATTGTCTATCTGAACTGGATTCTGTACTTATAGGTCTGGCTACCATAGGCCGAATAGCTGCTTAGAAAAGGTGCTTGGGCCTTTGGCCTTGCTGGCACACCTGGTCCATTGTCCTTGAAATTTGGACACATGTTCCAATTATATTTTTGATTATCATGAGTAATGGTTAGGGCTAGCAAGGAAACTCAAAAATGTGTTTCCTCAGCTACTGCGGCTTGTAGTTAACACGCATTGGCATAGCCAATAGGTCTCGCCTTGCGGACCTTATAAGTGTTTAGTTATCCAGCACAACCTCTTTGGTGCAATAATATCAACTGCTGCATGGCTAAACACTTATAAGGTCCCAAAGGCGAGACCTGTTGGCTGTGCCAATGCTTGTTCTTTTTCCTTGTGTGTTTTTCATGGCTTGCTTCAGCAGCCACACTGTTTTTCCTCCACTCTTTGCATATACACCCTGCTCAGCATGCGTTTGCTGTTGGGGGCGGGTGGCGGCGCTGATCGTCCTGGTGTCCGTTCTTGTCTCCCGCTGCCTGTGCTGTGGCTCAGAGGTAGCGTTGGGGACAGGCCTGGCTCCAGGAATTTTTATTTGGGTGGGCCAAGGGTGCATTTGGGTGGGCCATTGCGGGCTCAATTTGTGACATATGTGTCTGGGCAGGCCTGCTTCAGGGCCCTCCTTTATCTCTTCTTAGACTTACAAGGCCCAGTAAAACACACTCTTTTCCAAATCTTTCTAAATATTATCACTCTCAAAAAGTGTTTTTTCCATGTAATGTTCCTTTGATGGGAAGAGGAGGTTTCTGAGGTGGGAGCATCAGGCAACTGACACTTCTCGGGCTCCCTCTGTGCGAGCCCTTCATTCCAGCCCTCTTCATTACTACCTCCACCTGACCCTGGACTCTGCAACACACTCACTCTCTTACAGGCTTGATTATCCACTACTCCTCTCCACAGTGCACCTTATCTCACAGCTGACCTATGGCCCCAGCCCCATATCAGGCACCATCAGGCTCCACTTTCATTTTTCCCAGTAAAAGCGTTAGTAAAGTCACCTTCAAACTTAAAACATTGAATATAGCAGTAAATATAATAAGCACACACTTTAAAGTATGTTCCATAGTAGCCCTTATGACCCGACTACTAATTAAATAAACAAAAACAGAAAGGCCATTACAGGGCCGGCTTTAGCGCTGATGCGAAAGTCTTTTTTGGCGCCACACCAATAACCTCTTTCTCCGTAAATACCTTTACTACCACCTTCCAACAGTGCCCCTCATCCCCCCATGGCCCCCTCTATTGACCTCCCCCTCAGATTCCCTCACTGCCTCTCGCCACAAGTGCCCCTCATCTCCCCTTAGCCCCCCCCTTCATGACCTCCTCCTCGAATTCAGCGGCGTCACTAGGGTTGGGGTCACCCGGTGCGGTAACTCATGGTGTCACCCGTGCAGTCCGCACCCCCTGCACCCCCCTAGTGACGCCACTGCCACTTAGGACAACTGGCACTAAGGCTCTTCATGACCACGGGTAACACTACCACAGGGAGGTTCGAAATAAACAAATACCATAGTGTGCAGTACCTGTAACAGCCTCTCGAGTCCTCTGGCTGGGCTTCTCAAGGGTTAAACGCCCGGGCCTGGTCGGTGTAGCGTGATAACTCTCCACAATCACTGGTAGTGGTGATGTAACGCTGCCACGGGAGCTCAGAATGGAATGACAAATTACGCAGTACGCATGCGCACAATGACACACATGCGCACTAAAAAGGCCGAAGACTGGGGAGCTTAAAAATATATGCAACGACGAGAAAGAGCCTAGTGCGGTTGCGTGGGATGATGCGCATGTGCAGAAATGCGGGGGAGCGCATACCGATGAGGAGCTAGGAATGATGGTACACCTGGCATTTACGTCTGTTTCAAAAAGAGGATTTAGAATCAACGCCATACCTCCACCTACCTCCGCACTCCTCCGTGCCCCGTACCTCCGTACTCCCCTCTACCCGGTACCTCTGCACTTCGCTCTGCCCCTACCGCCACAGTCCCCTGTACCCCTACCTTCGTCTCCCCTGTGCCCCTACCTTTGCACTCCCTTGTGCCCTGACCTCCGTTCCCCCCTGTACCCTGCCTCCGCACTCCCTACCTGCGTCCCTGCCTTGGCTCCGGGTGCGGTCCGCGGGCGGGGCAGGGGTCCCATTATTTTGCATTTTGGTGTCACCCCATGTGATGGTGTCACCCGGTGCGGTCTGCACCCCGAACCTCCCTAGTGACGCCACTGCTCGGATTCCCACACTGCCATCATCCACCAGTGCCCCTCATCTCTTCCTTGCTCCCCCTCCACCCCAGGACCTCTTCCTCAAATTCCCTCACTGTCACCCTCTACCAGTGCCCCTCATCGATCCATAGCCCCTCCCACTACCTCCTCCTCGGATTCCCTCACTGCCACCCTTCACCAACACCCATCATCGCTCCGTAGCCACCCTCTCATATGCATTTCATTTGTTGTATAGCCCTACTCATATCAGTGTAGTGTGTGTCAGTACTTTACACCAAGCACACATTATACAGAGACAATGAATCATACAAGTATGTAAATCAGTCTACAGGGGATGTCACATAAGCCAATGAGGATTACAAGGGGTAGGAATCACATGTCATCCACACTGGTGGGCAGTATATTTTAAAAGGGTTTGGTCTGGGGAAACGCAACCTTAGGATTTAAAGAGTATTCCATGGGGTCAGCTTTACTGATAAAAATGTATATCTGCCCAAACATACTCATTTTTAGCAACATTCGAATAATGAAAGACTGAGGAAGTTCTAACTATATCACAAAACAAAAAAGCAAAATTCTAACTATACATTCATGTTTGTATGCAGCTCTTTGGTGACAGTTCATTGGTCACTGTCCTATGTTAGGATTGTAACTTCTGAACTGCAAGTAACACAAGGATCTCTGTGAGAAAGGCAGTAACCCACTGAGCTTCCACATAAAATGCAGTTCATGTGCATTTAAAAACTACTAACAGACAAATGATTGCTCTCCAGCAGGATCATTAATCACCAGCATTATCTGGGCATTTTATATTGTCTTATTGTTGTCCTGCATCAGCCATGATAATGTTAAAAACTGTTTAAATGAAGTGCACACGAAGTATGTGTCCTGCTGGGATGTATGACATTACAACGCATGCTTTTACCATGCATGCTGTTACGACGCAGTTTTTACAACGCATGCTGTTACAACGCATATCGCTTTGGGGTGCTGGATAGTGAATAGTTTAATTTACTATTCCAACTCCAGTCCCCGTGGATAGTAGGGAAGGTGCTGGATAGTAAATTAAAACTATTCCCTATCCTAGAGCGCCCCCCAGTGCAATGCGTTGTAATGGTTTTCGTTGTAAAACCTGCGTTGTAAAAGCACTGCGTGGTAAAAGTTGCGTGGTAAAGGATGTTTCCCGTCCTGCTGGGCCTGTGCAGATTTTTAAAAGAAAAATAAAGAGTAACACATTCTCCTACCTGCTACTCCATTAGTCAAACTTTGTGTCACAGCCTGATGTGATAAGCAGCTGCAGGGGTCAGGAGAGGTGAATAGGAATAAACAAACTTCTTTACTCCTGCTGCATGCATAAAAAAAGAAATATCCACACAGCAGAACAGTAGGCAAAGGTTACCCTTGTCAAAGAAAGGATTTGTCACCTTTCGCCATGTGGAGATGAAGGGGTGAAAAAAAAAACAAAGCCTCGTTAACATGTAAATGGTCTTTTAAAGACCTGTGAGGTACTCGGGTGTGGCTGAGATAATCTCAAAAACTGTCTGTGTGTGTGCGCCCGGGGAAGCTGTCTCAGCCCTGGCGCACACACACACACACACAGACAGCCCTTTGAGCCAATGCCGTTGCGCGCCTGCCTTCAAGCCCTTGCTGCGAGGGCCAAGGCTCCTGTTTAGGCCCACCCGCTAGAACCGGGCCTGGTTGGGGACAGTGTTTCCCTCTTTTGCGAGGGTTTGGTTGCGGTATCCTAGTGATGCACTTGTAATCAGTCCTTTTGCGGTACTGAGCGTCCTGGTGCCCGTCCTTTTCCCTGTAGCCGGGAGCTGTAGCTCAAGGGCTGCATTGGGGACGGCATCTTTTTTGGTCCATGCCCCTCCTTTACGGGGGTTCAAGTCCCGCCGCAGGCAGCAGGGTGGCCTACAGTAATACCAACCAGATTGCTTCTGTGAACTGGTTGGGGGACTGCCTGGGAGTACCAGGTGCTCTAGGTTATCCTTTGTTGCGGTTTTGTTGGCTCCTTCAGGACGAGGGTTCCATAGTGCCCACACCGTCATCCGCTCCCACCCAACATCATGCACATTTTGCCCATATAATGATTACACTGGACACATTGTTTATGGGTAAAGAACTGCTGCAGGTTTATTTTCATACAACCACGTTAGTGGGTTATCTTACGGGTGATCCAGGGCAGGCAGCCCCTCGCTGCCCCGCCTGCCTAATGAGCCAGCCAGCACGGTGGGTCGACGCCCGGACAGTGCAGCACCTTGTAGATCCTTTTCTTATACTCCCGCCCCTTTCAGGGCGGAGCGGTATGGCACACCCCCGGTTGGTTCAGGCCCCCCAACCGCCCGAAGGACTAACGGGGCGCCGTCCCGGTTTCCCGGAACCTCCTGCGGCTCCAGGTCTTTGGCTCAGGCACCCTTACTGTGACAGGCATAGGTACCCTTACTGTACCAGTCTGCCGCAGAGGTACCCTTACTGTACCCCTCTGCCTCCAGATCGCCCTGTAACTCCGCCACAGCTCTGGAGGAGGCTACCATCAATGACAGAGCCCCCCATCTCAGAGAAGTTTACTGACATCCTACAGCTGAAAGTGCATCTTGCACATCCAACAGGAACATATCCATCCCAACCTTGGACAAGTGCACCCCATCTTTTTCATAATAACCTTCAATTTTCTCATGTATTAATGCATGCCTGATGAATCCCAAGCCTCTTCGTTCCAGGAACTTCTGCATAGACCTATTGACCCTACTGCGTGAATGTTCTACTGCTGCAGTGGATCTCGCCCCCCTCCATTCCCTGCGAGGGACAATCTCTGACCACCATAGTTCGCACGCTCCAAGCCTGTTGCTCATTACCACAATGTCCGTTTGCATGGCCTGTATCAGTGCCCTTCTCCCCTTGGTGACCAAGTCATTACCCCCCAAGTGGATGATAAGGACATTGGGTGGAGACCCCCCTAATGAAAGGCGCTGCTCTAGACTAATCCTCAGGCTGCTCCATTTCATCCCCGGGGAGCCCAACCATACAAACTGCGTCTGCGCGAAACCCCGGGTCCAATTCTTGTGTGCTGCCCATTGTTCCAACCTGGCAACGTATGAATGTCCCATCAACCACACTTGGCAGCCTGCTGAAAAAAGGTGGAGGACGCCATTTTACCACAAGTAGTTTTAATCCTTGACACTGCACACAATGGTAACGCAAAATATAGTTGTTGGTTTGTTTGAACACTGCACACAGTAAGTAGAAAGTAATACGTAAACAAAGTCATAATGCTCAAAACACATATTTACACTCATTGCCTGAGCCTCTAGGGGCGGATGTATCGTTGAAAACAGTTTGAATTCCAACGCCCTACACCTTTGACACCTTATGGCCCCATACCTGCCTTGAATGCAGCCGTGGCTGCTCCAATCCTGAAGGAGTGGCTCGAAAATCTGTTCCCTTTCCCTGCTAGACCGGATTTGGACAAAGCTGCCCCCATGATGCGATCCAGCTGGAACCTGGTCAGGATCGCCCCATCTGCATGAATTAGGAAGTGCCCTGAGATAGATGGTCTGATCTGCAAGTATTCCCTAACTGTGGTAACAGGGCAGTATCTGGGGTCCCCCAACACTTGTAGCACTATGGTTGTGCCCCGCCCTGCTTGGTCTATCTTTGATCTCCGGATGCGAAGTGCCAAGGCGTCTGACGCACAGACATCCCACATGTCCAATGCCGCACCTGTCCTGTCTGTTTTTGATTTGGCCACGAGCTCGCTTACCCTGAAAGCCCTGAAAAAAGCCAGGCAGAAAGCAGTGGTGAAAAGCCTAGCCTCGTATGGGGAATTAGTGACTAGAGGTAGGGCTTCTATCATGCGCTGCAGGGATGGAAAATCTATTGGCGCCCTGCTGTCAGGGGTCTTCACCTCGTCCCGGGCCCACCCTTTTAGTGCTGCCCTCACCTTGAATGAGCTGGTGGGGTCATAACCCCAGTTGACCCTAGTGTCATGCCTCAGGGCCGCCAGGTGGCCACACACCCATGAATGTGTCTTGCCGGTTTCCTTAGCCCAAACCACAAAGGCCTCAACTTGTTCTTCCAGTACCTGTGCATCTGCTTCTACGGCCTCTATCACTGCCCTAAAAGTAACCAACTGGGACAGGTATTTCTTCCGAGTTGCAGGAGCCAGGGATCGCTCGCCCATCCTCTTCAATCGCTCCCCCACCGTAGCAGTCGTCATAGGGATGCCAGGAATGGTGTCATCGCCGCCCTCGCCCGCGGCCAGCCCTCTCGGAATGAGGTTCCGTGAGAATCATTACGATGTTTCGAACATAAACGAAAATGGGCAAGTAAGGTATCTATGAACCGTAAATGACGAGTTCAGTAAGTGTACGCGTTTTCGCTACACTACTTGGCGGGGTTCGCCTTATTTACGTGTTTCTGCTTCTGAAGCCTCGGGTTCCATTTCAGATACGGCATCCATTTTGTTTCTTGCCCTCACGTAGTCAGCAAGCAGGAAACTGTCCGCCTCGTGACCTTTTAGGTCCCAAGCCTTGCGGAAGATGCATATTCCTTTTATGCATCTTCTATGACCGGGGGAATGACACTGCGAAGGCAGATGGCTCCGCTTGAGGGTAATCCTCCCACGGAGGCCTATTGTTTCAGCCTTGCATGTGCTCGGCTTGAATCCTTTGATCCTGTGATTATGCCTTCCGATATTACCCTCACACTCTCTCTCCTACTGTTGTCTGGCTTCCTTGCAGCTGTTCTTGTCTCTACCCTCATCCTTTTACAGCTAGAGTGGAATGTGCCTAATGGTGAGAAGATGTGCATTTACGGTTGGGAACCGGCAAACGTTATTATCAGTGTGTTCCGGGTTTCCGATGGCATGAATGAAGCCTTTGAAGTTTACTGTGGGAACTGTGTTGCAACCTTTTGTTCGTAATGTTAGTCTATGTCGAAAACTAGTATAAAAGGAGCGACCCACATATGCAATTTGAAGCAGACTCTCAGAACTTACAATTCGTTGTACTTCTGGTGACTTTTGCCTCCCTGCAGTAATAAACTCTGATCTTTGACGCCGAAGGAAGTGTCCCGTGTCTCTGTCACTTGTGCGCCGAACAGGTATCCCATGAAGGTTACAGGTGTTGTTCCCTGGCACCGCTGGTTCTGTTAAAAGTCCAGTCCTTCAGTTGGCGCCCAACGTGGGGCGACATCAGCGGTACCGGTCCAAAGCCTGACGATCGTGAGGAACTCCGTGTGAAATTTCCGCGGAAAAGGTGCACCCCGCTTCATCGATCCTGTTGTCGAAATAAGTGGTCCGAAGATTTTTCCCGCGAAGATTCCCGCCTCCTGACGGCTGCGACGGACCGATGCCCTGACTGTCGACCTGTTTCGGTGCCCGGCGTAGACCTTTCGCACAAGCGAGACGATAGACGGGCCTTCCTGGTGACGCCATTGTGCTCTCAGTTAAGTATTTTGGTGGGTCGCTCCCAGTGTCCTTAGTTGTTGTTGAGCTTCTTGAAGCTTTGTTGTATGCATGGTTCCATTGCATTTGTGGTTCTTAGTTGTGGTTCTTAGTGGTTATTTGACAGTTGCAATTGCCAAAAACCGAGGGTTTTGTGTTTCACGAAGATTTAGCGCTTCGGTAACCCTTGAAGTTTGATACTAGGTTAGTGTGCACGATGCCTAGCCATAGTGGTTTTCTTGGTTTCTTCAAATGTTGCGCAATGGATTCCCGGTTGGAGGACTCGTGTCCGATACCTCCAGTTGGAACTCCGATATATGAGCTCTATAGTCGACACGGTGTGGGCCCTATTATATATAATAAATACTGGGTCCGTTACACGAAAAACGATGGTGTCCTTAGTTGGCCACCACATGGAAGTTTTGATCTCACGATCTTAGATAATCTTGAAGCTAAATTGTTTAAAAGGAAAGCTAGGCCAGCTATGTTTGATTCCTTCCGGTTGTGGTGTAAAGAGGCCAAGCAGAAAGAAATCAAGCAGTCTAAAAAGAATAAAAAAGATGGTATGACCCCGATAATGCAACTTGTACGACAATGTCAGCAAGATAGAGAAGAGTCAGAAATTGAAGTTTCTACTAGATTACACCACATGAGAATAGACAAATGTTATCCGGCTTTACCAGCCAGTCCTGATAAGAAAGAGGAGGACCCTAAGGAGGATCCCCTGTTAACGTATTTCATGAACTCGCCACCTCCATATGCACAGGGTGCTACGGCTCCTGTTGTTCCTCCTGTTGTTCCTCCTGTTGTTCCGGTGGCTGCGGGTCAGCCCGTTGTTGGTCCTACGCTTGTCGCACCACCTGTCTCTATTTCTACAGCTCCCGTGCCTATACCTCCTCAGCCTCCTATCACTGCTACCCCGACTACCTTGCCTGCTCCTACTATGCCTATCTTCACTTCTAATGTTGTTTCTCCTGTTCTTCTTTCTTCTTCTCCTTCTGTTCGTAATCGAATCCCTAACGCTGTTGCTACCCTTTATTCACCGCTTACTGGACAGTTATTTCCGTCCGATCTTTCCGAAACTCCCCAGAGACGGAGTCAGATCCCTAGTGGAAGGGAAAAAGAGACGTTAGTAACTATGGCACATAGATGGATAAGACACCCTGCAAACTACACTCCACGCATGGTTTTCGACACGTTTTCTCAGTTTAATGAGCCTACGCAGAGATTCGTGTTTGAAGAAATGTGTAACTTTTTGAGAGAAGAATGGTATAATAATGATGTAGACATTGTACCGCCCGATATAACTGAGCTTCAGAGTCAATTTTCAAATGGTATGATTGTAGGTGGAGATGTACGACGTGCCTTAGAGCGATTGTTAGCCCATAGGTCGACAATGCCTTCTCAAGTATCGTTTGATGATGACTCTGAGAATTGGAAAGCGGCTCCTGGTCAGTATCCTATGAGAGAGGTTCCGCCACTTTGGGTGCCTGGTGATCCACAAGCTCACCCTCCGGTCTTACCGCACTTTCGAAGAGTGTGGATACACCTCCCATGGAAACGATCAGAAGTATTGCAAGTAAAACAATCTTTGCCTGATCCACGTAAGAATCCGGCTGGTTATTATAAGGAACTATCCCAATTGGTGGAAGCTTCTGTTATGAACCTTGCCGATATCGACATGTTGTTTGGTAATGTTGTACCACAACCAGTTTGGACGAAAATTCGCCAAGCAAATCACGCAAATGAGTTAGGTGGTGATTGGGCTGCACTAATAGCGGCTGATGCATTACAAGTTGGTGGGGCTAAACCTGATCAGTTGATTTTAGATTTACCTCAGAAAATCATTACACTTATGAAAACTCTCATGCCGGCGATGAGGGTGAACTGGGATAAATTATCAGCATGTAAGCAAAAGAAAGACGAGAGTGTCTCGGATTTCTTTACAAGGTTTGAGGAAGCGTTTGTCGACCACAGTGGTCAGGATATGGGCACTGAGGGAGGTCAGCGGTTATTTGTCGACAAGTTCGTGTCGAATTTGTTGCCTGAGCTATGCAACAAATTGAAGAATTCAGAAAGTGTATTGGCTGTTTCAACTACCGCACAGATATTAGCGACGGCTCAATACTATGAGAATAGGGAAAAGGAAGACA
The DNA here is from genome assembly GCF_964261635.1 of Lissotriton helveticus. Taxonomy (NCBI): domain Eukaryota; kingdom Metazoa; phylum Chordata; class Amphibia; order Caudata; family Salamandridae; genus Lissotriton; species Lissotriton helveticus. Next base: position 650,042,723 of record NC_136070.1, read on the forward strand.
GTGATCGTACAGATAAGAAAACGAAGGAGCTCAAAACAAAGGTTTTGTTGCAGCAAGCGTATCCTCCGCGATCAAATCAAAATGATTCGCAACAGCAGTATCGACCACGAACACAGCCCAATAGAATGCAGCCACGTTCTGACAACTCTGACTATAGATCTTCACTTGGGTATAACCAGTGCGCATATTGTAGGCGGGAGGGCCATATCAAGTATGATTGTCCTGCTCTACGTGATCGCCTTAATGGTGTGTCGACTAGAGGGGGTCGTGGTGGCCCCCAACAGCCATCTAGAGGTAGAGGTCGTGGTAGCGCTCAAAGTCAGAACGAGCGCCCGCTTCATTCATCGGACGCAAATAATTGTTTTGATCAGCGCAATGTGAAGTCCGATAGATCGGCACAGTACCATGTGGACGATTATTACACGGAACATGAGATTGTGTCAGACGACCGTTACTAGGACAGCCACCAACAAAGAGAGGGAGTAGTGTCAGTTCCGGTTGATCAGAGAGGGCCTTACGTTGCAGTTGCCACATCTGGCGTCGTTGAGCCTTTTCTGTTAGACACTGGTGCAATGAAAAGTTCCATCATGCATTCAAAACTCCCTGGCGCACCTTTGTACCGGCTTAACAAATGTTTCCATTGGATTCTCTGGCGCCCCGGTTAGCAATCCAGTCTCCAGCCCTTTGCCCCTTACTATTGGTCCTCGTGAGCTGGAGGCTCGCTTGATTCTATCTACTGGTTGTGGTGAGAATCTCTTAGGTCTGGATTTGTTAAAACGGTTATATGCGACTTTGTATTGCTCTCCTGAGGGAGTGGAGCTTACATTAGGTCGGAGAGTAATTTCTCCTATGTACTTATCGATCGATAAATTTCCACCGGAATTGAGCTCCCTTCCTGCGTCTCTATGGGCCACGGGTCCCAATGATGTGGGCCTATTGGACATCCCTCCTTATGTGATCCAATTAAAACCGAATGTACGATTGCCACGTATACCTCAATATCGTATTTCTCTTGATGGTGAGCGAGCGCTATTGGCGATTATTCACGACTTGATCCAAAAGGATGTCATTGAAGAAACTCGGGGAAATGTGTGTAACAGTCCTGTGCTACCTATTTTAAAACGAACTGATCCATCTAAACCTCCTGTGTATCGCTTCATAATCGATCTAAGAGAAGTGAATAAAATTGTGGTTCCACAGTTTCCCGTGGTACCTGATATCACGGCTTTGTTGACTCTGATTCCAGCCTCTGCCTCCTGGTTCACGGTGATCGATCTAAAGAATGCTTTCTTTAGCATCCCAATCGCTGAGGAAAGCAGAGACCTATTCGGATTCACATTAGGTGGTCGCAGTTTTAGGCTGAAACGCGCTCCACAGGGCTACTGTGAGAATCCGTCAATCTACAGTCAAGCACTTAAAAGTCAGCTTGATGCCTTTGTGTTACCGGCAGGTGCGGCTTTGATTCAGTATGTTGATGACCTATTAGTAGCTGCAGATACTGAGATTATTTGCAGAACTGCTACCGTGTCGTTGTTACACCATTTGTGTGACTTACATCATAAGGTGTCACCTTCCAAGCTGCAATATTGTTGTCAAGAAGTAACCTACTTAGGTCACTTATTGTCAAAAGAAGGGAGAAGGTTGACCCCAGAGAGAATTGCAGCGATTGCTCGAATGACTGTGCCAAGAACTCAGAGAGATGTACGTGCCTTTTTAGGTATTACGTCATACTGCAGACAATGGATTCCAAATTTTTCATTATTGGCGAAACCATTGTTAGCTCTCACGTGCAAGGATGTCCCGACTCCTCTGCCTTGGACTGAAGAGTGTCAGAAAGGGTTTTCTGAGTTACGTGATGCGTTGTGTTCGGCTCCTGTGTTAGGGACTCCTGACTACAGTAAGCCGTTTACACTATACGTTCACGAAAGGGATGGTTGTGCGTTGAGTGTTTTGACGCAACACTTTGGCGATAAGCAACGACCATGTGCATATTTTTCCTTGACCTTAGATCCAGTGGCTAGAGCATTGCCGAGTTGTTTAAGAGCGACAGCGGCAGCTGCGGTATCCATTCGACAGTCTGCTGGTTTGGTCATGAATAACATGCTTACGGTAATGGTTCCACACGCAGTCAATACTCTCTTAAACCGGACAAAAACTCAGCACTTGACGAGTGCAAGGTTGTCTGGCTACGAGCTGACGCTCTTGGCAAGTCATATACGGATAAAACGTTGTAATGTGTTAAATCCAGCAACGTTGTTACCGATTGGCATAGAATCAGATGATGTAGCACCGCATGACTGTTATTTAAGAACCGAGGAGGAGACAAAAGGTCGTGTCGACCTGAAAAACACTCCGTTGGTAGATCCCAATGGTACTTTGTATGTGGATGGTTCGTGTTTTAAGTTGCCAAATGGTGATGTAACGACTGCGTATGCTGTAGTGACGTTGAGTACGGTTGTGGAAACTGCGAGATTGAGTCAGAATTCGGCCCAAGCGGCCGAGTTAATTGCATTGACGAGAGCGTGTGTGCTGTCTAGGGGAAAACGGGTGAATGTGTTTACTGACAGCCAGTATGCATTTGGTGTGGCGCATAGTTTTGGGCGTTTGTGGAGAGAACGTGGATTCTTTACGTCACATGGCACGAAGATTCAGCATGGACAACTTGTGAATGTATAGGCATTTACATGAATGATCTTTTGGAAGCACTTACGTTGCCAACAGAAGTGGCAATAGTTAAATGTAGTGCGCATCGGAAAGTGACGGATGATGTTGGCCACGGTAATGCGTTTGCGGACGAGACTGCCAAGAAGACTGCTAGAGATTTGACAAACCAAATGTATGTTGCAAGTCCAGTGAGATGGCCGGCAGAATCTAGTGTTCGTGAGGACACAATTGAGAGTGTGAAGGAGATACAGAATGAGGCTACTGAAATGGAAAAGATTCGATGGAAAGAAAGCACTGGGAAGTTAGACGAGACTGGATGTTGGGTTGATTTGTCAGAAAAACAGAGATGGATGTTACCGGATGCGTATGTACTTGCTGTTGTTACGATGGCTCATGGCATAGCACATATTAGCTCGAAAGGCATATGTAAGTTGTTGTCTCCTGTATGGAAGAATGATGGGATTAGTAAGTGTGCGGAGAGAGTGGTCAAGAATTGTATGGTGTGTCTGATGTATAACCCTGGTAAGGGCACTCCCACTCCACCTGGTCATTTTGCTCCCCCTACGTATCCATTTGAGGTTATTCAGTTAGATTTCATCCACATGGAGAGATGCAATAATTTGAAATATGTCTTAGTTGTGGTTTGTGCATTCTCCAGATGGATTGAAGCTTACCCTCTTAAGGATAACACTGCCCTGTCCACAGCAAAAGTCCTGCTCAAAGAGTATTTTACTAGGTATGGAATGCCTCGGGTTGTATGGTCGGACAACGGAAGTGAGTTTGTGGGAAGTGTGATGAAGAGTGTGTGTCGTGGCCTTGGTATCAATCAAAAATTTCACAGTGCTAATCATCCACAATCAGCGGGTTTGGTAGAAGGATACAATGGTACCCTGAAACTGAAACTTGCAAAAATTCAAGCAACTACTGGTTTATCATGGCCTGACGCTCTGCCCCTAGCTCTGTTATCGACAAGGGCGACCGTGCACTCTCGAGTAGGGCTTAGCCCATATGAAATTGTGTTTGGCCGTCCTGCTAATGTTTGGGGGGTTCCGAGGCCTAAAGAGTTTGATAGGATCGAATACCCAATGTTGATTGACTATCTTTATGATCTGACTGCTAAATTGAGTTTGATTCATCAACAGGTCTTTGAGGCACTACCGGCACAGACAGAGGGTCCTGGTCACCGGCTCCAACCCGGTGACTGGGTACTTACCAGGAATTTCGGCCGAAAACGGAATCTAGAGCCGAGATTCGTGGGTCCCCATCAAGTGCTACTTGCAACGAGGACAGCAGTCCGGCTGGAGGGGAGAAAGAACTGGGTTCATGCAACCCACACCAAGAAGATACCGCTTCCTTTACCAGCCGATACATGGGTGAAGAAGGGCATTTCATCGTCTCAGACTGACGTTCCACTGCAATATATGCCATTTGGTGATGCTCAGTTAATAAAGAACAACTCAGTGCAATCAGACAATCACGCTGAATCATCAGAAACTTTGACTTCGTCATCAGCATTGGAGAATTCAAGCTCTGATCCGTTACCTGAACATTTGAATACTGTTTCATCATCAGAACAATTGTTTGAAGAGCAGACTCAACCTGGGAAAAGTCGATATTTTCTTCGACCGCGCGATAAAGACTAATAAAAGAGTTCTATTTTTACTCCCCTTCGTGAGTTTACAGTACCACTTACTGTTGCTATGAACATTGTGGACATTTTATATTGTGTTTACCTTTTTTCTTCATGCAGCTAAGAGACTATTATTAAATTAAAATAATTCATTTTGACCTATCATCTGGGTTGGCCGTAGGGCCGTGCGGGTACTTCCTTCTGTTTAGCAGCTATCGACACTAGGTCGGTTTCTTTTGTCGATTTCTGGGAACTCCTGGGAATTGGCAATCGCTACTCAAAACGAAGTGCGTCAAGAACGTCACGGACGGTTTTTAGAGGATGGATTTCTCGAAGCTGTCGGAAAGAGAGAAAATGTCGGCGCAAAGATCAAAAGTGTTTTGCACAAAATGTTTTCTATTTCAGATCTGTATGTTGTTCCTAATTGTATCAATGCTTCTGGTGGGTGGAGTATATTTTGGGATTCAATTATTATTGCCTTCCATTTCACCTACTCCGCCTTCCTATAATCTGAATTTCGCTTCCACTGTTTCTCCACATTCCTTTCACCTTCTGCCCCAACATGAACAAGTCAGACGTGCTGAATTTAGGAACAATTCCTTTGTTCAACTCCTGCACCAGCATCAGTTGGTGGTTAATACTACTAATTGTTGGGTGTGTGGGTTAATGCCACATACCATGGATAGGGGTATTCCGTATTTGATTCTTCCATATAGTTCCCAAGGGTCAGCACGAGCATTTCAAATTATGTTCCGTAGTGCATTAGATTCCTACCCCCATCGAGAGCCACGCTCAGCAAGTTTTGGTCCTGGTCCGTACCACAAGCCTCTGGCGACAGCGATCGCTGATCTAGAGAGAGACATCTTTGACGTATCACTCATCCCAGAGGAGGAAGTACAGGCCTATAAATTCCTTAGCGAAGCTGAGTACAGCATATCAGTGGGTGATAGACAGCTCAAAAGCTCATCCCCGATCTGGATTGTGCCTCACCTAGGCCGATTCTGTCTGCAGGGTCAGGGCCGAAATCCGAGAGCTCAGCTTGGGAAGAGTGCTTGTGTAGATACTTATGTTTTACCAATGCTCTCTTCCCCTGTCTTCCTGACTGCTAAGGGCACCTATTTTGTATGTTATGATCGCGCATATACATGGTTGCCCCATGACTTTTCGGGTACGTGTTATATCGCGAATCTTTTGCCACCGACTTTTACTGTTGCCTCAGATTACCACAAGAGAATTGTGAGAGGTGTCATTAGTAAAGAAGATACTTCCGGTCAAGAAGCAGGAGACTTCTTTAAGGGTTTCCTTCCGTTTTGGGGCCCTATGGTTAATAGCAGGAATCTGAGACAGTTAACTCGCGTGGTAGAATCGACCGCCAACATAACTGCAAGTGCCCTTGGTAACCTGACAGCAGAGCTACAAGCGGATAGGCTTATGACGTTGCAGAACCGTATGGTTCTAGACGTAGTACTAGCAGATAGGGGAGGAGTCTGTAAGGTCATCCATTCTAGTTGTTGCATATTCATACCAGATAATGCTCCAACTGTCTATCAAGCCATCACGAAGTTGCATAAGATCTCAGAGTCCATACACGTGGACGAGGGAGATTGGACGCTACTAGGATGGTTTTGGGGTCTAATGTCGACGTGGGGTTGGAAAATTCTGATGGTCATAGGGGTTGTTGTGGCGTTCCTATTCACATGTTGTCTTTGTGTGCAGTGTGGTCCTGCCTTATGTGGCCTCTGTGCTACTACGTGTATAAGAAGGCCATCTGTTACCAAAGAGGCATTGATGGATAAAATAATGTTCCAACAACATCTGAATGACCTGATGAATATCGAGATCGACTCTGACTTCGATTAGTTCTTGCCTACATGAGGGCAAAAGGAGCGTCTGAGGTTCCGTGAGAATCATTACGATGTTTCGAACATAAATGAAAATGGGCAAGTAAGGTATCTATGAACCGTAAATGACGAGTTCAGTAAGTGTACGCGTTTTCGCTACACTACTTGGCGGGGTTCGCCTTATTTACGTGTTTCTGCTTCTGAAGCCTCGGGTTCCATTTCAGATACGGCATCCATTTTGTTTCTTGCCCTCACGTAGTCAGCAAGCAGGAAACTGTCCGCCTCGTGACCTTTTAGGTCCCAAGCCTTGCGGAAGATGCATATTCCTTTTATGCATCTTCTATGACCGGGGGAATGACACTGCGAAGGCAGATGGCTCCGCTTGAGGGTAATCCTCCCACGGAGGCCTATTGTTTCAGCCTTGCATGTGCTCGGCTTGAATCCTTTGATCCTGTGATTATGCCTTCCGATATTACCCTCACACTCTCTCTCCTACTGTTGTCTGGCTTCCTTGCAGCTGTTCTTGTCTCTACCCTCATCCTTTTACAGCTAGAGTGGAATGTGCCTAATGGTGAGAAGATGTGCATTTACGGTTGGGAACCGGCAAACGTTATTATCAGTGTGTTCCGGGTTTCCGATGGCATGAATGAAGCCTTTGAAATTTACTGTGGGAACTGTGTTGCAACCTTTTGTTCGTAATGTTAGTCTATGTCGAAAACTAGTATAAAAGGAGCGACCCACATATGCAATTTGAAGCAGACTCTCAGAACTTACAATTCGTTGTACTTCTGGTGACTTTTGCCTCCCTGCAGTAATAAACTCTGATCTTTGACGCCGAAGGAAGTGTCCCGTGTCTCTGTCACTTGTGCGCCGAACAGGTATCCCATGAAGGTTACAGGTGTTGTTCCCTGGCACCGCTGGTTCTGTTAAAAGTCCAGTCCTTCAGGAAACGGAGCCACTGAAAGCGAGAGAGAGCGTCAGCTGCCACATTCCTCACACCCTCAATGTGTCGCGCCCTAAACTCAATGTTTTTATGCAAACCCACTTTCACCAATTCTCGGAGTAAACTCAAAACAAGGGGGCATGTGGCTGATAGCCCATTTATTGCCTGGACCACGGCCATGTTGTCCGACCAGAACACCACCTTCCTGTTGCCCAACCTCTCCCGCCATAAGTGTAATGCAACTACAATGGGAAAGAGCTCTAGGAGAGTAATGTTTGCAGTAATCCCCTTCTTCCGCCAAGCATTGGGCCACCGCATTGCACACCACTCTTCTCCCAAGATCACACAAAAGCCCTCTCTACCTGATGCATCTGAAAAAAAGCAGAGTTCCTGGCTACCCACCCAAGGGGCCCTCCAAATGACCGAATCATTGAAGTGCTCTAGGAATTGAGCCCACATCTCTAGGTCTGCTTTCAGCCCGGGGCCCAGGCGGACCAGGTGGTGTTTCTTACTTATGTTGGCTGTGGCCTTTGCCAACCTGCGTGAAAACACTCTGCCTGCTGGTATGACGCGGGATGCAAAGTTCAGCTTGCCCAAGAGGCTCTGGATGGCCCCCAAGGTTGCCTTATCCCTGCCCAATAGTGCCTGAATGTCCTGTTTCAGATCAACGACCTTATCAGGAGGGTGCCTGGATTCGCCCTTGATGGTGTCCAGCTCGATGCCCAAAAAAGTCAGGACCTGCGCAGGACCTTCGGTCTTACCCGGTACAAGGGGCACCCCGAGTTGTCCCACCATCGTCTCAAAGGCCCGCAAACCCTCTGCACACTCCTGTGTCCCTACCCGGACAAAAAACAGAAAGTCATCCAGGTAATGCGTCACTTGTGTTATGCCATGGGTGGTAGAAAGGGCCCATTGTAGGAAGGAGCTGAAAGCCTCAAAATAGGCATAAGAGACGGCACAACCCATTGGCATGCAGCTGTCGAAGAAGAAATCGCCTCCCCACTTAAAACCCAGCAGGTGTTGACTGGATGGATGCACAGGCAGGAGGCGGAAGGCAGATTCGATGTCCGCCTTGGCCAGCCATGCCCCTTTACCAGTCCTCTTGACCATATCTATAGCCATGTCCAGTGAACAATTAGACACCGAACAGGCCCCTTCCTCCAGCCAATGGTTCACAGAGTTACCCTCGGGGTAGGACAAGTGATGAATCAGTCGATATGCTCCTGGCTGCTTTTTTGGCACAACTCCCAGTAGTGAAACCAAAAAGTGCTCAAAGGGGGGGGGAATGGGCCAGCCACACTCCCTAGGGCCAACTCCTTCCTGATCTTCTCGCTGACCACCCCAGGGAGTTCCCTGGCTGATTTAAGGTTCAAGGCGTCCCTACAACCCAGGGGACCTTTGTATGGTATCCTGAACCCGTCTATAAAACCCTCTGCTAGTAGTACCCTGTCCTTGTCGAGAGGATACAACCTGATTAATGGAAGGATGTTCTGCAGGATGATGGGAGAGGGGCCCTTGCTATTCGCAGATGGCTGATCCCACCTAGCTCTTGTAAAGGGGGCACTGTTGTCTGTTAACGTTGTGGTCTGACCCACATTGCTACACTCACTAACGTGGAGCATCTGACCTGTTAGCCTGGGTGGCGGGGGCAAACCTTGGCTGGCTGTGCAGGAAGGGGCTGGATGGTGGGCGCCGCAATTGCTACAGCTGTGTGTGAACTTGCAAGCCCTCCCCCAGGTACACACCCCTCCATTGAACAGGCTGCATGTCCCAGAGTTAAAACGTTTGGGCCCAGCCCTCTGGCCCCTCCCACGGCCCCCTCGAAAGGACTGCTTGAAAGGCCGTCTAGGAAACTGCTCCCCCTTCTTGCTCTCTACCTCGCCCTGTGCTTTGTATGTTGTCTCCTTCTTTTCGCTGTTGGTCCTGCACATGTGTTGGATCCAGAGTTGGATCTCCTTCTGGTCCCACCCTAACTCCGGGCATATGGCCATTCTTTTTCGAAAATCTTGATCATAGTAGAACCAACCCATCCCCCCATCTGTTTTGCTTCCTGTTGGATGGTGCTTGCGTATTGTATCAGGGCCTCGCTTTGGTCAGGGTCCCTTTGTACTATTACTGCAGCTAAAATGTTGAATGCCGCTGTCCATTTTCCAACGACTTTTCAGGCCAACGCTGATACCTGGTCTTTTTCTCATCATCCTTCCCCCCCATATTTCTAGTGTCTGCGCCTGCCGTTCCATGCATCAACAATGTCAAGATATCAATGTATTCTCGCCTCCATATACCCTCTTTTGCTGCAAGCGGTACCTGCCATGCTAATGAACAACGGCCCGAAGCCAGAGGTGCTTGCGTGACTAACGGTCGCGGTACCCCTCCTGTGACCACCTTGACTAATTCCCCTTGGACAGGGGTGTCCCCAATCGGGCCGGGCTGTACCACTTCAGTTGCCACACTTGTGCTTACTACGCCGACGCTGGGCAACGCCGTGCCACTGGGTTGAGCGGGCGGCCCTACTGGGAGGGTTGCGGCAGGTGTTGTGGATACTGCGGCTGGCATGACAATTGCTGAGGACCCTGCCCCAAGCGTTCCAGCGGCTGACGCCCCTTGACTAACTTGCACGCTCGGACCCGCCTCTGACAGACCAGCCCACACCTGCAGCACCGACGCCGGTGTCGCCGCCGTGGGGGCGGATGGGAATACCTGTGGTACCACCGTCATAGCATCTGAACGCTTTTTAAAAAGTGAAATTAGCCCCAACATTTGGTCCATAGCCTTACCCATTTGGGCCAAGTCAGTTAGGCCTGTGGCCGAGTCCTGCACCACCACTGGTGCCCTCGATGTCTTAGGGGCGGGGACGGTTTTGTTTTTGCCGGCGGTGCCTCGGCCGGGAAGTCTTTGCGGGTCTGTTTGCGGTTACGTGTGGACCTCCACAGCTCTTGGGTCGAGGGTCTCGCCACGTCGTCCGATGTGGAGGCAACTACGACGCCCGAGTCCTCCTGTCTGCGCGCCTCTATAAATCCTTGCGCCCACACTGGTCCCTTCGCCTTGGCCATGGCCATGAATTCAGCCCACAGCCCTTCTTGCGGCATGCCCGGTTGCGAGTCGTCCACACAAGACCCCTGGGTGAACAACGGAAAGGGGGTCCTGAGTCCGTCCATCCTGAAGTTGGCTTCTGCCCTTGCGGGTCCCTACGGGTGAAAAAGTACATGAATGCGTGCGCAACCCCAGTCTGGGCTGCCACATAGCTGTACCACCCACTCTCACACCAGGGCCGTCAACCAGACCAGCACCCCCACGCCCTTCTGTCACCCTAAAACGCCTTATACCTGGTTTCCTACTATGCTTGCGGAACTGTCGGGCCGGCCGTACGTTTTCAACCCTCTGTGTAGCTGTCAAGAATTCCCCACGCTCTGTCCCCGCACCCCTGTCGCGTACCGGGAGCAGCGCGAGGAAACCACGAGCGGCTGACAAGCAAAGAACCACATGTACCAGCATGCTTAGCGCCTGGAAGATACGCCCATAAAACAGGTAGCCGGTTGAGGGAAGGCTTCGGATATTTTGATCCACGCCAGCCGTCTTGTTTCCTGTTCCTTAGACCCTCGTTCCGGACGGCGGTTAGAGAAGCGGCTGCTCTCTTCTCAGGAAACCCCCGTATTACTTGTTATCGCGTCTGTGATTACACTCCAGGTAGAGACGCACACCACGGAGGTGTTTGCCGCGTCTCTGCCTTTCCTTTGTACCGCGGGATATCCAAGGGAGACGCACACCACGGAGGTGTTTGCCGCGTCCTTGCCTTTTCTTTGGGTCCCGTTGTTCTGGCGGTGGAGACGCACACCACGGAGGTGTTTGCCGCGTCTCCGCCTGAAAGCACAAGTGCCTGAGAATGTTTAACAACGCATGGGGGCACATTTACTTGGCTTGAATATTAGTGGCTGTAGGTTACAAAGGTAGAGCGGCTGCTCCCTTGTTAACCTGCCTTAACACACGGTAGAGTGCCCGGCTGGGCATTCCTGTGCTCGCTCCCACCGCAGGCGTATCCTAATACGCATTACTTGGGGAAATCTTGCCCAGGACACCTTAGCAGAGGCACTTGAACGGTATTTTCGGCCGTTAATTAGCACGGTGCCCTCCGTTGGCGAATACCGGGACCGGTATTCATGCGGAGGTCGGTTGGACCGCACAAGACTTGCGGAGCTGGCTGCTAATGGGTATCGTTATAGCCTATCGTAAACTATCAATAGATCCCACTGAGAGACTGACCAGAGAAATACAACATATCGTGGAGGAAGCCCTAAGTGAGGGCTGGATAACAGCCAAAGAAGGACAATATCTATGTACAGAGAATCCCAGAGTTCCTTATTTCTACCATTTACCCAAGATACACAAGGCACAACGAACGCCTCCAGGCCGCCCTATTATCTCAGGGATCGGCTCGTTATTAGAACCACTATCAACATTTGTGGATGTATTTTTGAAACCAATGGTGAGCGAAATGCCGACTTACCTCAAGGACACCAATGATGTACTGAGGCTCCTACCCGACATCGATTTCAATGAGGACACAGACATCTTGGTGTCATTTGATGTAGAGAGTCTTTACACCTCGATTCCCCAGCTAGAAACATTAGAGGTGGTGGAAGCACTTCTTACAGAGAGACAATTAGATTCTATCACTCCAGTAAGATTGATAATGTCATTGGCAAACTTAGCGATGACTGAAAACTTTTTTCGATATGAGGACTCACTTTATTTGCAAACCAGTGGAACCAGCATGGGCAGTATTTTTGCCCCGTCCCTGGCAAATCTATACGTCCATAGGTTTGAATCAGATCACATCTTCTCTGAGACCAACCCTTTCACAGACAAATTACGTCTGTGGAAACGGTATATAGATGATGTGCTGGTGATATGGAGAGGGAGCGAGGCAGAACTTGCTGCTTTTCATGAATGGTTGAACAGCAGGAATCAGTTCCTAAAGTTCACCATTGAATATAATAGGACACACTTGCCCTTCTTGGACCTACTTATCACCTCTACACCCACAGGGTTGGCGTCCGAACTCTACCGCAAACCGATGGCTCGAAACTCATTATTGAATTATAACAGTTGTCACCCTAAATCCTTGAGGGATAATTTGCCCTTTGGGCAATTTTTGCGGATTCAGAGGAACTGTTCCACAAGAGATAGCTTTGAACACCATGCAGGAAGTCTGGAACAAGATCTTCTGCATAAAGAATACCCTAGGCATCTGGTTCGGAGATCTAAGAAACGAGCCTCAAATAATAACCGTGAGGGGTTATTAGAGATCTCACCACCTAAATCCAAACAAGAACGCATGACATTTGTGAGTACTTTTACGACTCAGTCTAATAGTATTCAACAAATAGTGAAAAAACATTGGAGTATTCTAAATACGGGAACAGACGGCATCAAGATCCCTCTGTTTGCGTTCAAGAGGGGGCAAAGCCTAAAGGACAAACTGGTGCATACCCGGCCTAAAGATGATTTACCAAGAGCTCTGGGTACCCTGTGGGACATGCCAGCAGCTACCGGGCATCATCCCTGTGGCAATTGCTCAGTATGTCCCAACACTACCAGATCACAGACCATAGACATTGGTACAGACCGCCCATGGGAGCAACGTAGATTTACTACGTGTAATATCTCTAATCTGATCTATCTGATCACATGCCCCTGCCAGAAAAGGTATGTGGGCATGACGACCCGCAAAATAAAGACACGTATCACCGAGCACAAGAGTTCAATTCGGTGTTCCAGACAGTCAACGAGACTCACCAATCATTTCTTGCAAGTTAAGCACACTCCGAATGATCTACACTGGACAGTGCTAGAACAACCCTTGATATCTACACACATTACTGACACGAAGGTGTTTCTGATCAGACGTGAACAAAAATGGGTACATAAGCTTCGGACGGATAAAGAAGGACTGAATGAAGACATTCCGTGGATGTCTCTATAACAGTTTGTAAGAGCTCTTATGTACTGACCGTCTAGATAAAATAAAAGAAAAAATCTTACGATCATAAATAATCTCATGATCATGAACAATGCATCCTCATTCTATATCTAAGGCATGTACACATATAGACCAAGAGACTATCTATTCGCCCACATGGTAGAGTTATGTTGCTGAATATAATGATACAGCGTTATGACAAGTTATGCGTAAATCATGTCTTTTCTTAAAAAACTTAAGTATAATGGTCTTTTTGGAGCTTCCAATATAGAATGTGGTGCTCAGACGATTGAATCTGTTTTCAGGTTCAGAGAGGTTAACACTGAAAATCTCGTTTGTAGGTATTCCATTTGCGCTAGGCGCTGGTTTTTAACCAATTACATCGTTCCGAACTACAATCCCCATGATTATTGGGCGGACCGTGATGAAGTCACGGCGCCACATGGAGAAATCAGTGAACACAACATTGGTAAATACCGGCACTTCCTGCCCGTTCGGCACCTCCCACAGACAGCCCAGAAGGACGTCTGGAGTACCGACGGGCAGGTAAGCGCCCGGTGTGCGGTGATTGATTAGTAAGTTTGGCGGTTCTATTCAGATGCCGCGCACGCAGTAAACCAACTGACGGCGAACGCGGATAGAAATACCAGATTCGTTAGAAGTACTTAGAGACAATTGCCAAATCGAGCGCAATGACCCTAAAGGCCGCGCAGTGCTTCTAAGAGTTTAACCATTCAAAGCACACAACTTTAAACTTTCTTAGCTGCGATGAGGATTTTCCTCGAGAGTGTCTGTCAAAGCTTAATAATTATACAACGGTTGCCCTCGCGTGTAGGTGCTTCCTCTGACCTTTCTGCCAGTGTGTGTTTATCCATGCATTATCTCCCACAGAGCGGGGCTCCTTGCTACCTGCGCTGATGCCGGGTGAGGTGGGGCGTTACTCTCCTAAACAATAGGTGAGTGTATTGGACCATAAGTCATTCTGCTCTTGCATGAATCGCTAATGCGAGATTGTGATATGTGGCTTTTGACATTACTAGTAGGATGTGAGCCACAGCTACTAGACAAAGCTGTGAATTTTTGTAGCAAGATGCGACAAAATAGCTTAATGTGTTTTCTCTTTATTTTCTTGCATATTGGTGTGTGTGTTACTCTATGAAATCCGGGAATTCTACAATCCAGGAGAACTTAAGGTGATATTGTTTACACTTTTTTTTGTTATTCTCACTACAAGCAGTAGAATTAATAGGTCCTGATGAAGCAGTAGGTGACCTCTGGGCCCAAGGTAAACACTGCAGAAACATGTCGACCAGAACAACTGTTAAGGTAGTTATTTGTTAATGCTACCTTTCTTCCACTGTTTTTAAAGTTGGGAAGGGAAGGTCCCTATTAAACAGTTTTCCTTCCTTTACCCTATTTTAATGGCACCACCACCGTTTATATTTAATTAATTTGTTTAATTTAATACTTTTGCACTGCTTGTGAGCAACCCTTGATACCTACTCTTTGACAAAGCCAATCGTTTGGATATAAAGAACCATTATAGCACTATTGTGCGTGCTCGCACACTGGGCGATTTCCAGTGAGCCTTAAGATGTTTGTCCCAAATGATGAAGGGCGGTACAGGTCGGTTGCCTGATGGGAACACTATCAGTGGTCTGAAAGTGCCCAGTGAATGACTGCTGTAAGTAACCCATTCACACCTTTATTGACTACGGTAATGTGTTACTTTTGGGGACAACAGAAAAGAACATTAGAAGGCTGCAGGTTCTTCAAAACACGGCAGCGCGGCTAGTCCTCAGACTACCCAAAAGAGCAGCCTCTAAGCCCACCTTAGCTGCTCTTCATTGGCTTCCCATAAAAAAGAGGATCCTATTTAAAGCGCTCCTAATATGCTATAGGATAACCTCTCAGAAAGCCCCTGAATACCTGAAGCATCTAGCCATCCCCTACGAGCCCAATAGGGCACTTCGCTCTATGGGAATTGGTCTTCTTAAAGTCCCCCGGATAAAAAAGGCCAGAATGGGAGGCCGCTCCTTTCGCGTGATGGCAGCCAACAACTGGAACTCCCTCCCAATGAACATCAGACTAGCAGAGACTGAAACAATATTTAGGAAACTTTTAAAAACCCACCTGTATACCCTATAGGTCCTTCACTCTCTCCTGCTGCTCTCTCCACAGCGCGGGGACACGCCGGGATGGCGTCACCAGGCGCTTTATAAACCCCTTTATTATTATTATTTATTTAATTCATTCTCTTCGGAGATAGTGACCAAATGCTACCTTGTTGTTGGTAGAAGTAAAGATAGAGGGCTGTGGCATTCTGGTCGTTAATATTCCCTCAGACCCCCTTTTTGTATGTATTGTATCGTTATAACCACCTTTTCATTAACACATTATTGTACATAAGACAGCGGAACTACCGCGAAGTAGCGGATTTATATTTTATTTTTTTCTCTTCCTTTCTATACAACAAGCTGAATAAATCTGTCTTAAAGGTGTTCACAGGTCTAGCTCTCATTTCGTGTTCTGGTTTGTCTTTAACCGACCCTGAGACTCTAGGTAGATTACACAATATCCGACCTACCATACAATCATTCTCCTGGTCGGTTGGAAGGCATCATGGCTACCTTGGATGATGATAGAAACCACCACAATGGAGCGCACACCGCTAGCCCCTCCTCCGGATCGCCCCTCGGGATTCTGGTACTAGTAGTTCAATAGTGGATCACCCAGGTGGGTGCAAGTCGGTACTTGTTGGACTGATGAATCTCTAGACCCGATACATGTCCCGGGTTTTTGGGTATCGCCCGAGACATGGCTCGGGTTTCGGGATAACTTCCCTCATCAGTAGAGAAATGGTTAGGGGTGGAGGAGAAGGCCGCCAAACAACCGTCAATGGCCTCGATGCCCGAACCGGCACGCAGGGCAGCATCCAGGAGCCCGTCGGCTCAAAGCTCAAGGGAGCCAATTAATAGAAACCACCGCAATGGAGCGCACACCGCTAGCCCCTCCTCCGGATCGCCCCTCGGGATTCTGGTACTAGTAGTTCAATAGTGGATCACCCAGGTGGGTGCAAGTCGGTACTTGTTGGACTGATGAATCTCTAGACCCGATACATGTCCCGGGTTTTTGGGTATCGCCCGAGACATGGCTCGGGTTTCGGGATAACTTCCCTCATCAGTAGAGAAATGGTTAGGGGTGGAGGAGAAGGCCGCCAAACAACCGTCAATGGCCTCGATGCCCGAACTGGCACGCAGGGCAGCATCCAGGAGCCCGTCGGCTCAAAGCTCAAGGGAGCCAATTAATAGAAACCACCGCAATGGAGCGCACACCGCTAGCCCCTCCTCCGGATCGCCCCTCGGGATTCTGGTACTAGTAGTTCAATAGTGGATCACCCAGGTGGGTGCAAGTCGGTACTTGTTGGACTGTTGAATCTCTAGACCCGATACATGTCCCGGGTTTTTGGGTATCGCCCGAGACATGGCTCGGGATTCGGGATAACTTCCCTCATCAGTAGAGAAATGGTTAGGGGTGGAGGAGAAGGCCGCCAAACAACCGTCAATGGCCTCGATGCCCGAACCGGCACGCAGGGCAGCATCCAGGAGCCCGTCGGCTCAAAGCTCAAGGGAGCCAATTAATAGAAACCACCGCAATGGAGCGCACACCGCTAGCCCCTCCTCCGGATCGCCCCTCGGGATTCTGGTACTAGTAGTTCAATAGTGGATCACCCAGGTGGGTGCAAGTCGTACTTGTTGGACTGATGAATCTCTAGACCCGATACATGTCCCGGGTTTTTGGGTATCGCCCGAGACATGGCTCGGGTTTCGGGATAACTTCCCTCATCAGTAGAGAAATGGTTAGGGGTGGAGGAGAAGGCCGCCAAACAACCGTCAATGGCCTCGATGCCCGAACCGGCACGCAGGGCAGCATCCAGGAGCCCGTCGGCTCAAAGCTCAAGGGAGCCAATTAATAGAAACCACCGCAATGGAGCGCACACCACTAGCCCCTCCTCCGGATCGCCCCTCGGGATTCTGGTACTAGTAGTTCAATAGTGGATCACCCAGGTGGGTGCAAGTCGGTACTTGTTGGACTGATGAATCTCTAGACCCGATACATGTCCCGGGTTTTTGGGTATCGCCCGAGACATGGCTCGGGTTTCGGGATAACTTCCCTCATCAGTAGAGAAATGGTTAGGGGTGGAGGAGAAGGCCGCCAAACAACCGTCAATGGCCTCGATGCCCGAACCGGCACGCAGGGCAGCATCCAAGAGCCCGTCGGCTCAAAGCTCAAGGGAGCCAATTAATAGAAACCACCGCAATGGAGCGCACACCGCTAGCCCCTCCTCCGGATCGCCCCTCGGGATTCTGGTACTAGTAGTTCAACCCGGGACATGTATCGGGTCTAGAGATTCATCAGTCCAACAAGTACCGACTTGCACCCACCTGGGTGATCCACTATTGAACTACAAGTACCAGAGTCCCGAGGGGCGATCCGGAGGAGGGGCTAGCGGTGTGCGCTCCATTGCGGTGGTTTCTACTAATTGGCTCCATTGAGCTTTGAGCCGACGGGCTCCTGGATGCTGCCCTGCGTGCCGGTTCGGGCATCGAGGCCATTGACGGTTGTTTGGCGGCCTTCTCCTCCACCCCTAACCATTTCTCTACTGATGAGGGAAGTTATCCCGAAACCCGAGCCATGTCTCGGGCGATACCCAAAAACCCGGGACATGTATCGGGTCTAGAGATTCATCAGTCCAACAAGTACCGACTTGCACCCACCTGGGTGATCCACTATTGAACTACAAGTACCAGAGTCCCGAGGGGCGATCCGGAGGAGGGGCTAGCGGTGTGCGCTCCATTGCGGTGGTTTCTACTAATTGGCTCCATTGAGCTTTGAGCCGACGGGCTCCTGGATGCTGCCCTGCGTGCCGGTTCGGGCATCGAGGCCATTGACGGTTGTTTGGCGGCCTTCTCCTCCACCCCTAACCATTTCTCTACTGATGAGGGAAGTTATCCCGAAACCCGAGCCATGTCTCGGGCGATACCCAAAAACCCGGGACATGTATCGGGTCTAGAGATTCATCAGTCCAACAAGTACCGACTTGCACCCACCTGGGTGATCCACTATTGAACTACAAGTAACAGAGTCCCGAGGGGCGATCCGGAGGAGGGGCTAGCGGTGTGCGCTCCATTGCGGTGGTTTCTACTAATTGGCTCCATTGAGCTTTGAGCCGACGGGCTCCTGGATGCTGCCCTGCGTGCCGGTTCGGGCATCGAGGCCATTGACGGTTGTTTGGCGGCCTTCTCCTCCACCCCTAACCATTTCTCTACTGATGAGGGAAGTTATCCCGAAACCCGAGCCATGTCTCGGGCGATACCCAAAAACCCGGGACATGTATCGGGTCTAGAGATTCATCAGTCCAACAAGTACCGACTTGCACCCACCTGGGTGATCCACTATTGAACTACAAGTACCAGAGTCCCGAGGGGCGATCCGGAGGAGGGGCTAGCGGTGTGCGCTCCATTGCGGTGGTTTCTACTAATTGGCTCCATTGAGCTTTGAGCCGACGGGCTCCTGGATGCTGCCCTGCGTGCCGGTTCGGGCATCGAGGCCATTGACGGTTGTTTGGCGGCCTTCTCCTCCACCCCTAACCATTTCTCTACTGATGAGGGAAGTTATCCCGAAACCCGAGCCATGTCTCGGGCGATACCCAAAAACCCGGGACATGTATCGGGTCTAGAGATTCATCAGTCCAACAAGTACCGACTTGCACCCACCTGGGTGATCCACTATTGAACTACACGTACCAGAGTCCCGAGGGACGATCCGGAGGGGGGGCTAGCGGTGTGCGCTCCATTGCGGTGGTTTCTACTAATTGGCTCCATTGAGCTTTGAGCCGACGGGCTCCTGGATGCTGCCCTGCGTGCCGGTTCGGGCATCGAGGCCATTGACGGTTGTTTGGCGGCCTTCTCCTCCACCCCTAACCATTTCTCTACTGATGAGGGAAGTTATCCCGAAACCCGAGCCATGTCTCGGAAAAACCCGGGACATGTATCGGGTCTAGAGATTCATCAGTCCAACAAGTACCGACTTGCACCCACCTGGGTGATCCACTATTGAACTACAAGTACCAGAGTCCCGAGGGGCGATCCGGAGGAGGGGCTAGCGGTGTGCGCTCCATTGCGGTGGTTTCTACCTTGGATGATGATGTTCTGGCTGCCCTAGCTTTGGTGCAGAACGACCTTGCCGCTTCCAGACAGGAAACCGCGGATTTGAAGGTCAGGCTTGACACCATGCAAAGGAACCCCTTTGATACCACTCCCACGACGGGGACTCCCTCTCCTACGGTAATGGTGGAGATGCCTGTGGCCATCCCTTTGGCCTTTCCCGAGAGATACAGCGGTGACCCCAACACAATCCAAGTCTTCCTGACTCAGGTGGCCTTACACCTTTCCTGTAAACCCAAAGCTTTCCCCACCAGTCAGGCAAGGGTGGCTTTTCTTAAATCGTACCTGGCAGGGAACGCCGCCCAATGGGCTGTTCCGTTGGTGAGCCGAGACGACCCGCTCCTATGCGACTGGGGAGCTTTCCGTGAGGAATTCTTAAAGGTGTTTGACAGACGGGCTGATTCTTACACCGCTGACAGGGAAATGTTAGAACTCCGACAGGGAAATAATGACCTCTTGCAGTACTTGAACGCCTTCATACGTCTGGTGGCGGAAACTAAGTGGCCCATCTCAAAACAAACCGCGCTCTTCCACCAGGGATTGAGCGAACATCTCAAAGATGTGGTAGCGCAAATAGACCCACAGCCCAAGACATGCGAGGGGCTCATCAATCTGGTTCTGCGTTTGGATCATAGGTTGGGTGAACGTAAAGGCGAACACAAGCGGAAAGGAAAGCCCATGCCTTCATATGTGTCGATGGGAACTCCTGAAACCAACCCTTCTGCGAAAGCGGAGCCAATGGACATCGGAGCCATCCGAGCCAGCTTGACCACAGCTGAAAAAGAGTCCCGCCGCAAACTAGGCCTTTGTTTGTATTGCGGAAAAAAGGGACATTACGTCCGTGAGTGCCCGGCCAAGCCGAAGACCAGTAGCTTTCGAGCCAACAGAACTGTGACGGCAGCTGTGGAAGTGCAGGCGGAAAACTAATGGCCTCCAAGATTAGCGAAGGGGCCTCTCGGAGTCACACATGCATCCCTTCCTTGTCGCGCCTAGACCAGGTGCGGCAACAACATTTGTTTATCACGATATATGTAGGGATCCTCACGCAGTGGATTCCTGTGGTGGCCATGGTCGACTCAGGGGCCACCGGTCTCTTCGTGGATCAAAATGAGGCGCAGAGACTGGGCAAAACCCTCATTCCCAAGGAGTTCCCGGAGGATGTATACGCGGTGGATGGGAGAAGGCTGATTACAGGCCCTATAGGACATCACACAGGGGAAGTCCCCGTGAAGTACGGGGAACGACACGAAGAGACGATTAACTTCAGTGTCATACGAGCTCCACAGTATGGGATCATTCTTGGTCTACCGTGGCTCCAAAAGCACAATCCCTCAGTCAATTGGGTGACACATAAGATACGGATGTCATCTTCTCACTGTCTTCAGCATTGCAGGGTGAAACAGGTCACCAACACTCAAGACGTGGGTCACATGGTTGCCACGGCAGCTGAGAAAGCTGTTTCCCTTCCCGGATTATACCATGAATATAAGGACGTTTTCGACGATGTACGTGCCGAGGTGCTCCCTCCGCACAGGATGTATGATTGTCAAATCGATCTGGTTCCTGGTGCTTGCGTACCCAGTGGTAGGTTGTACGCGTTAACGGAGCCTGAGAACATTCACCTGCGCTCCTACCTCGATAAACTTCTAGGTCTGGGCTTCATTAGACCTTCCAAGTCCCCAGCGGCATCGCCACTCTTCTTCATCCCTAAGGCCAATGGAGAGTTAAGGGCTTGTGTGGACTTCAGGGCTCTAAACGCGATCACCGTCAAAAATCGGTACCCCTTGCCACTCATTAGCGTTCTACTGGAGCAGGTGAAGAAAGCCCGTGTTTATACGAAGCTGGATCTAAAGGGGGCATACCATCTTGTACGCATGAGGAGTAGCGACGAATGGAAGACGGCCTTCAAAACCAGGTTCGGTCTATTCGAATACCTCGTCATGCCGTTCGGGCTCTGCAACGCCCCTGCGGCCTTCCAGTACTTCTTAAACGAGGTCTTCCGTGATATCCTGGACCTATACGTGGTTGTATACATATATGATATCCTCATCTACTCCAACACGGAGGAGGAACACGTGCAACACGTATCCACGGTACTCAGGAAACTCAGAGAAAATATGCTGTTCTGCAAGCTCAGCAAGTGTGACTTTCATGTCACGTCCGTTGAGTTTCTCGGGGTGATGCTCAGCCCGGATGGACAGGAAATGGCTGAACGCAAGGGTAGGGCTGTAGAGGAGTGGCCTACACCGCAAGGTGTGAAGGACGTGCAGTGCTTCATTGGGTTCGCCAATTTTTACAGGCGATTCATAGATGGCTTCTCTGGACTCGTGGCCCTCATCACCCAGCTGTTGCGGAAATCCCAGACGTTTGCGTGGACTCCAGAAGCACAGGCAGCTTATGTGGCATTGAAGAAGGCGTTCGTTACGGCCCCTGTTCTGGCGCATCCCAACCCGGAACTACCTTCTGCGGTGGAGGTGGACGCCTCGGAAGTAGCCATAGGGGCCATTCTGTCACAGCGACACCGCCAAACAGGCGTCTTACATCCAGTGGCCTTCATGTCCAGGAAACTAAACGACGCAGAGAGCAACTACCATATTGCAGAGAAAGAACTGCTGGCCATCAAGGACGCGTTCGCGGAGTGGCGTCACTTGTTAATGGGAGCCAGACATGTGGTTACGGTGTTCACGGACCACCGCAACTTGCAATTTATGACGGCGGCTAGACACCTCTCGCCTCAGCAGTTGCGGTGGATGCTCTTCTTCTCCGGCTTCCACTTCCACATCACGTATCCGCCAGGCACGGAAAACAGGAAGGCGGTGTGAGAAGTTGGCCTGATATATGATGTTCACTAATTCTAGTGATCACCTTGTATCAGTCCAAACAACCCTTATGGTGATTGGTTGTAAAGTCAACCGTATAGACCAGCTATCCTAGTAGCGTGGACAAAAGCAGTCTTTAGGCTAAACTCTTTTGGCATGTGAAGCCAGCTGTTTTACCACAATATAACCCCTTGAATACCAGATGAAAGGACACCACACAGGTTGTTATGAAAATAAACGATATATTTATTAATAACAACACCTCTGAACTCTTTATGAGGTCAGAGGGCTAAGCACATGACAATACTACAAAAGAAATACGAGTTCGCACAATATCTACACGTGTGCCTGAGGGGCACGGCAAACCATATACGCAGAACAATGGAATGCGAGGAAGGAAAATACTGTAAGGAGATCCAGAGGCTGGAGGATCGCTGGGACTACGCTACAAACTAGGTAAGTAAGGAGCAGGAGGCCCACGGGACTCACGTGCAGAGTGGGAACTCTCACGCGGGATGCGTACCAACGTCTATGGATCTTACAGTTTGGAAAGTTACGGATTCCGGACGAACCCGGCTGGATGGAGGGAAAACAACAGTGGACCTGGACACTAGGATAGTGGACACAGACTTCAGCACCTAAAAGCTTTAGTTACCTAACCGACAGGCTGCGGGTGCATAGGGCTGAAGTTGCGTCGGGTTTGCTGCGTTGATCCCGGTGATGCCTGAAACAAGGAGTTGCTGGCAGGCAGCCAAATGGAGGAGTCCGGTGGTTCCAAGGATGGAACTAGGAAGAAGGAAGTCCTGGAAAGGAAGGGGACAGAGTCTTGGTCACTAGCCAGTGATGGTGCTGGAACCAGGAGGGAACCAGGAGCTGTCACCGCGTTCAGGTGAAGGAGGGGTCGCTTCTCTCTGTAGCTGCGCGGACCAGGAGCTGCTCTTCACAACCAGGCTGGAGGCACGAGCTGTCCCACGTAGTCTGCTGCTGTTGGCGGTGTCGGATCGTTGATCTGGACAACAGGCCTTGGCTAATGCAAGCCACGCGGTGGAACAAAGATGGCGTCTAGAGTGGACAAGGAGGGTCCAGGGTGCTTCTCTTTCACAAGGAAGCAGGGGCCAGTCTGGGGGACCAGACTAGCAGTGTTGATTTCTTCGGGTCGTTGTCTCAGAGGTCACTAGCCAGCCGGCAAGTGACCAGACAACAGGAAGGGCAGCAACCAGGCAAAAGGGCCCCACGCAGATCACGGGGACGCTGGGGGGTTGGTCTTTGGTGCAGGAGCTGCGTCGGTGTGGGGCTTCTCAGTCCCCAATGCACTCACTCGAGGAACCCTCAGGAGTCGTGCTGGAAGCGCTGTGCAGGTTTCTTCAAGATGGCCGTCTCCACGTTGCTCGTCGCACCCATGGGTCCCAGCTGTGCTGGGGATGTGGGTAGAGGTCAGAGAGGTCTGGAGGTCCGGGTCTTGTCGAGCTGGGTCGTCGGATTCCGGGATGGAAGGACTCTGCAGCAAACCGCACAGGAGCTTGATGGTGCCTGCGAAGCAGGATGGTCACTCCCTGACCATAGGGGAGATTCTTCAGTCTTCTGGTTATCAGGAGGTCGAAGGTCAAGAGTTCTTTGTGGAAGTTGTCAAGAGTAATCTAATCTGGAATGGGACCAGCTCCTACCTTTATTCAGCTAAAGGGGGCTGCACTACGACTAGGTCCCTCCCCTGGGTGGGACCAGGAAGGGGGGTGGTTACACCCCCTATCCTTTGTCCAGTTTCCCGCCAGAGCTGGGGCTGGAGTGCCCCAGCAACTGGTTGGAACCGGTGTATGCACAGGGCACCTTGTGTGCCCCAGGCATGTCTCATTCCTTTCAGCCTGAGCCTACCTAATACACAAAATCCTGTCTGGGGTGGTGCTAGCACCTCCCAAGGCAGGAAACCCTTTGTCTGAGCCTCCCTCGCTGGAAGGACTCCCAGCAGCAGGAGGTCAGACTTGTGTCTGTGGTGGCAGCATCCATTTTGTGATGCTGAGGCTTGAGTTAACTTTAACCGGGGTTTACAGTTACATACATGTCGTGTCCTTCTAGAAGGGTGGAATGCTAACCCCGTCGCCAGAATTGGCGAGGGGTTAGTATTCCAATTCGTATGACACCTTACTCGACATGTTTTGATAATGCTATGCCAAAGTTAGCATTTAACCGCGAGGATTATAATGCACTTAAGAGTATATGGTATAGCGTTATCATGGAACAGCTATAAGGACTTGGTTCCGCAAGCTGCAAACGGGCTCAGCTCATGACAGAGCACCATCTCACATAATTCCAAGCACTCTGCCTTCAGGATTGATAAGGCCTGCCATCGGAGAGACTGATAGGAATATATGTGTCCATTTTAGGGTTAGATATAGGAATACTATATCTAAAGCAAAGGGTGATTACACCACCTTGCCCCAGCTGTCATGCAGCCAGTTGTGTCAGATTTGGGTGGCCAGCCAGGGGTGGCATAATACATGCTGCAGCCCCTGGAAGGCCCTGGGCACACCTATGCCCTGGATACCTAAGGTATACTGTACAGGGACTGATAAGGTGGCCCAGTACCAATTGGTAAATGCACCTAAGGTACATGCTTGTCAATTTAGAGAGAGAACAGCTAGGCTGTGGGTCTGATTAGCAGGCCCACAGCCAGGGAAAGTCGTAAATCAGTGAAGCAAAAAGCAAAAATCTGGGTTGGCCATGGGATTGCAGACCCCACTCTCCTACATAACCCCCCCCAAACTTTGGGACATTAAACTAACCTTGACCAGGTGAGTCTTCTGTTTCTAAGTGGAAGTACCTGGAGAGACCATCTGCATTACCATGGTCAGTCCCTGGGCGGTGCTCCACTGTAAAGTCCATCCCCTGTAGGGAAATGGACCACCTAAGAAGTTTGGGGTTTTCACCCTTCATTTGATTTAGCCATAAGAGGGGCTTATGGTCGGTCTGAATCTTGAAGTGAGTACCAAACAAGTATGGCCTCAACTTCTTCAGGGCCCAAACCACAGCAAAGGCCTCCCTCTCAATAGCTGACCAACGTTTCTCTCTAGGGGTCAGCCTTCTACTTATAAAAGCAATGGGCTGGTCATGACCATCAATATTCAGCTGAGATAGAACAGCTCCCCACCCAACTCAGAAGCATCTGTTTGGACAAGGAAAAGTTTGGAGTAGTCTGGACTCTTGAGAATAGGTGCAGTGCACATGGCCTGCTTTAGGTCATCGAATGTCTTCTGACAGCTAACTGTCCACTTAACTTTCTTTGGCATTTTCTTACTTGTCAGGTCATTAAGTGGAGTCACAATGGTTCCATAATTTCTGACAAATTTCCTGTAATAACCAGACAGGCCCAAGAAAGCTCTGACCTGTGTCTGGGTGGTTGGAGGAGCCCAGTCCTTTATGGCCTGTATCTTGCTCTCCAGAGGTTGAACTTGGCCTCCACCTACAAGGTGGCCCAAGTATACAACTTGACTCTGCCCTATCTGGCACTTAGTAGCCTTGATAGTGAGGCCTGCCTTTTGCAGGGCCTCTAAAACTTTTCTTAGGTGAATCAGGTGATCCTCCCAGGTGGAGTTAAAGACAGCAATATCATCTAGATATGCTGCACAAAAATCATCCAACCCAGTGAGAACTTGGTTCACCAACCTTTGAAAAGTGGCAGGTGCATTTTTCAAACCAAAGGGCATCACCACAAATTGGTAATGACCTCCTGGGGTAGAAAATGCTGTCTTGGCCTTGGCATCCTCAGCTAACCTGATTTGCCAATAACCAGCTGTCAGGTCAAATGTACTTAAGAAAGTTGCAGAAGCCAACTTATCTATCAGTTCATCTGCTCTTGGTATTGGATGGGCATCTGTCTTAGTGACAGCATTGAGACCCCTGTAGTCTACGCAAAACCTCATCTCTCTCTTACCATCCTGGGTGTGAGGTTTAGGCACTAGAACTATAAGACTAGCCCAAGGGCTCTCTGAGGGTTCAATGACTCCCAATTCCAACATCTTTTGTACTTCAGTTTTTATGCAGTCCCTGACGTGGTCAGGTTGCCTGTAGATTTTACTCTTTATAGGCAGACTGTCTCCAGTGTCCACCTCATGTGTGCACCAGTTTGTCTGACTGGGGGTCAGAGAAAACATGTGTCTGAAGGATTGAAGGACTTGCCTACAATCCTGTTGCTGATGCTCAGAGAGGCTGTCAGAAAAGACTATACCATCTACTGACCCATCATCAGGGTTCTGAGTGAGCAGGTCTGGGAGAGGGTCACTCTCTTCCTCCTGTCCCTCATCTGTGGCCATGAGCAAGCCCATGTCCTCCCTGTCAACAAATGCTTTGAGCCTATTCACATGAAGTACTCTGTGAGGGCTCCTGGGAGTTCCCATGTCCACCAAGTAGGTGACTTCTCCCTTTTGCTCAATGATGATGTGGGGTCCAGACCATTTGTCTTGGAGAGCTGCTGGGGCCACTGGCTCCAACACCCACACCTTCTGTCCTGCATGGTAAACAGTTAGGACAGCCTTTTGGTCATGCCAAGCTTTTTGAAGTTCTTGGCTGGCCTCCAGGTTTTTAGATGCCTTCTCCATGTACTCTGCCATCCTGGAGCGGAGACCAAGTACATAGTCCACTATGACAAGTTTAGGCTTTCTGAGAGGTAACTCCCATCCTTCCTTCACAAGACATAGGGGTCCTCTTACAGGATGTCCAAACAAAAGCTCAAAAGGGCTGTAACCAACCCCCTTCTGTGGGACCTCTCTGTAAGCAAACAGAAGGCAGGGTAAAAGGATGTCCCATCTTTGCCTAAGCTTTTCAGGTAACCCTTTTATCATCCCTTTGAGGGTCCTGTTGAATCTTTCAACAAGCCCATTGCATTGTGGGTGATAGGGTGTGGTAAATTTGTAATTTACACCACATTCCTTCCACATAGCAGTCAAGTATCCTGACATGAAGTTTGCACCTCTGTCAGAGACAACCTCCTAAGGGAACCCCACTCTGGAGAAAACTCCAACCAGGGCCCTAGCCACAACAGGAGCTGTAGTGGTCCTAAGGGGAATAGCTTCTGGATACCTGGTGGCATGATCCACTACCACCAGTATGAATCTGTGTCCAGATGCTGTTGGGGGGTCCATTGTTCCAACAATGTCAATCCCCACTCTTTCAAAGGGAACCCCCACCACAGGTAGTGGTATAAGGGGGGCCTTTGTTGTGCCACCTGATTTGGCACTGGCTTGGCAGGTGATACATGAGCGACAAAACTCTTTAGTGTCCTCAGACATATGGGGCCAGTGAAAGTGTGGTGCAAGCCTGTCCCAAGTCTTGTTCTGGCCTAAGTGACCTGCAAGGGTAATTTCATGGGCAAAGGTGAGAAGGAAACCTCTCAGAGACAAGGGGATGACCAGCCTCCTGGTAGCACCAGGCTTGGGGTCTCTTGCCTCAGAGTATAGGAGTCCATCGTCCCAATATACCTTATGGGCACCTGTAGCATTCCCTGCAGCCTCAGCAGCAGCCTGCTGTCTGAGGGGTTCAAGAGAGGAACAGTCTAACTGTGCCTGCCTCAAGTCTGCCCTGGAAGGTCCCCCTGTCCCAAGAAACTCAACCTGTTCAGGCTCAAGTTCTTCTAGGACAGTTCCTTCTGGGGTCTTGGGGTCAGTCTCCTGAGAGAGCTGATCCTCTACCCGAGGCAGGGGGAAGGGTCAACCTTACCCCTACTGCTCTTTCTCTTGGGTAGTGTCTGGTCCATTCTTCCAGGATCCAGCACTAGTTCAGCTGGGCATTTCTTGGCCTGTGACCTAGTCACAGCAAGGACATGTGCTGACAAACCTAACATCTCCACATGAGTCCTATACTCCACATCTGACCCTAAGGAGGATTCCAAATCATTGCCCAAAAGACAGTCCACTGGGAGGTCTGAACTAACAACAACCCTTTTGAGGCCATTTACCCCTCCCCAGGAGAAGTTAACAAGTGCCATACTATGGGAGGTAGTGGCATTGCTAGCATTGGTCACCAGGTAGTCTGATCCCAGTATTACCTGGTCAGGGTCCACAAAGTTTGGTGTCACCATGGTGACACTGGCACAAGTGTCCCTGTAGGCCTGGGCCATTTTTCCATTAATCAAAGGCGTCTGCCTGTACTTGCCCAGAGTACTGGGACTTATTGTAGGGGTCATATCCATGTCCCCAGTACAAACAAGAACAGCCTGAGTAGGTGTTCTGACTAAGTCAGAGCCCGCCTCAGTTCCCAGGGTTAACCCCACTATAGCCTTAGGAGGATTACTACCACTACTAACTGTACTAGGGGGTGCAGGTGCCTTAGGGGCAGTAGTGGTAGGAGTTGGGCCTTTCTAGGTGCACTCACTAAACCAGTGAGTATTACTTTTGCAGTATTGGCACCATGGTTTCTTCTGACCATTATTCTTCTTCTTTTGGGAATTCTGGGAATTCTGGGACCCACCCTCTTTAGATTGTTGGGGCCCTGTTGAAGACTTCTGGTCATTTTGCTTATTCTCATTACCTTTGGGATCTGTTTTCTTCTGGCCACCACCCTGGTTTTGGTTCTGCTGCTTGACCCTTGTCCTGACCCATCTGTCCGCCTTCTTTCCCAATTCTTGGGGAGAGGTCAGATCTGAGTCAATAAGGTGCTGATGCAACAACTGATTCTGACAATTACTTAAGATTTGTTCTCTCATAATTAGATTATACAATCCTGTGTAATCAGTAACTTTACTTCCCAGTAACCAGCCTTCAAAAGCCTTAGTGGCACAATCAAAAAAGTCAGCCCAATCCTGAGACTGAATTTTCTGGGTGTCCCTGAACAGCAACCTGTACTGCTCAGTTGTTAAGCCAAACCCATCAATCAGTGTATTCTTCAGGACTTGGTAATTGTTAGCATCCTCAGCTCTAGTAGTGAGGAGCTTATCTCTACCTTTACCTTCAAAGGAGAGCCACAATATAGCTGCCCACTGACTCTGGGGGATGTACTGGACAGTGCAGGCCCTCTCCAGAGCAGTCATCCATTTGTGGATGTCATCCCCTTGTTTAAAGGGGGGCACTATCTTACTCAGGTGTCTAGTATCAAAACTCCTGTCTTTATCCTTAGGGATATTGCTGCCACCAGTGGGGACTACCCCACTCAACTGTTGCTCTCTAGCAAAGGCAAGCTTCTCCTTGGCAAGGGCAAGTTCTTCCCTCTGGATCCTCAGATTAGCTTGTTTCATCCTTGCTTCATGTTCTCTCCTCTGAGGGGAAGTCATTCTCCTCTGGGGAGAAATCATTCTCCTCTGAGAAGAGGCATGAGAGTGCACAGATCTATTGGAGTCCCTAGAATGAGACCTATCTCTTCTAACTCCAAAGTTAGGCCTGCTTAGGGTCAGTACTGGGGGTCCCCCAGATCCTTCCCTATGTAGGTCTAAGTTGGCCCTAGTAAGTCTGCTGACTAGCTCAGGACCATTGTCTGCCTCATCCCCAGAGATAGCCTCTTCATCCTCCTCCTCCACATCTACTGTGTCATGGAGATCTGGATCACCAAGGGCACCTTCTAAGGCTGGCATGCTCCCATCTGTCTGAGAAGCTTTTCTAGCATCATAAGTCTGTAAGAGACCTAACAGAAAAGGAGTGGTAGGGTTAGAACCTTGTTTCAATTTCCTGGAGGTACACAATTGTCTCATCTCCTGGAAACTGAGAGCTGCATATCTTGAAAGGACCTGTGGAGGGTCACTAGCCACTAGGGGAGTCTCTGCAGACTCTTCATGGGTAGACATGCTTCTAGTGTGGTGTAAGTGATGCACCTACCTACACTATGGGTTTTCCTACTGATCCCTTGCTAAGAGTTGTAGTCAGGGTGTGCTAGGCCCTTTCTACTACAACAGCTGGTTCAGTAGAACTCAGAGTATTTCTAAGCTTGTTATATGTACCTATGGTACCTATGTGATCTTTCAAACGATATCTCAAGATTATACGTGGTAAAAACAACAGCAAGCTCAAATCCCAACCGCTGCACACCAATGTGAGAAGTTGGCCTGATATATGATGTTCACTAATTCTAGTGATCACCTTGTATCAGTCCAAACAACCCTTATGGTGATTGGTTGTAAAGTCAACCGTATAGACCAGCTATCCTAGTAGCGTGGACAAAAGCAGTCTTTAGGCTAAACTCTTTTGGCATGTGAAGCCAGCTGTTTTACCACAATATAACCCCTTGAATACCAGATGAAAGGACACCACACAGGTTGTTATGAAAATAAACGATATATTTATTAATAACAACACCTCTGAACTCTTTATGAGGTCAGAGGGCTAAGCACATGACAATACTACAAAAGAAATACGAGTTCGCACAATATCTTTAGCATCCGGCGTGGTCCCAGTGAAGTGGAAACAGGCGGTAGTTGTGCCCATCCTTAAGAAACCAACTTTGGATGCTGATAAACCTGGGAATTACAGCCCAATCTCCCTCCTCCCGTGGCCTGCCAAAGTTGCGGAGGCGCATGTCAACTCTGTCCTCTCCGATCACCTTTTACAAGTTAACATCCTGGACAAGTCGCAGAACGGTTTTCGTGCAGGGCACGGCACGGAGGCGGCTCTACTTTATATGGTGGAGCATTTGTGCTCCGTGCTTGATGCGGGTCAAACGGCGGCGCTGGTGCTATTAGATCTGAGCGCCGCCTTTGACACCGTGGCCCATCCGATCCTTCTGCGGCGCTTGGAGGAAGCGGGTGTCGCCGGTCTTGCGCTCCAGTGGTACCGATCTTTTCTTGCCAACCGTTCTTTTTGCGTGGCCGTTCTGCCCTATCAGTCCAAATTCCATCCTCTGGTACTGGGGGTCCCCCAGGGCTCCTCGCTGAGTCCCACACTATTCAACCTATATGTGATACCGCTGGCTGAGGTTGTCAGACAGTGGGGTATGACCATGGTGTCTTATGCCGATGACACCCAGCTAGCGGTTACAATCAGCGGGGATGCAGATGTGGATGCCCCCAGATTCCAGAATGGACTTCGGGCGGTCGCCAGCTGGATGACTTCCAACTGTCTCCAGCTGAACGCAAGTAAGACGGAGGTTATGATCTTTGGCCAGCATACGGAACTCTGGGGTGACACTTGGTGGCCATCGGACCTGGGCCCTACACCTACCCCGGTCGCTGAGCTAAAAAATCTTGGGGTGTGGCTTGATCCATCTCTTTCTTTTGAATGCCATACTAAGCGCACGGCGGCCTACTGTTTTGGCATCTTGCGGGGACTACGACCCGTATTAAAATTTTTTGATGCGAGCACCAGGCAACTCGTTATCCAGGCAACTGTGATGTCGCGGCTCGACTATGCCAACGCCCTATTACTAGGCCTAAACCGAGCTGAACTCACCCGCCTGCAGCGTGTACAGAATGCGGCGGCGAGAGCTGTCGTGGGCTTGCCCAGATTTTGCTCTACAACTAATACTCTGCGCTCGTTGCACTGGCTTCCGATCGATCGGAGGATCCAGTTTAAGGTCCTTTGTGTTGCCTATAAGATCGTCAAGGTATCACCTGCCTTGATTCTTTCCCACCTTCTGTCCCGTTACATTCCGGGCCGTGCTCTAAGATCCTCTGACCTGGAACTTGCTGTTGTCCCCCGGTTTAAGCGCTGCCGGGCCGGCGGCCGTTCCTTTCAAGTGTGTGCCGCCGTGTTATGGAATTCCTTTCCCTTTGAGATTCGTGCCCTTGGGGATCTGCTCTCCTTCCGACGGGCTGTAAAAACTTTTTTGTTTCCTTAGTTTTCATGTATCTTTCTTTTTCTGTTGTGTTGTGTTGCTACCTGGCGGGCGCCAGGACGCTCCTTCGCTGGAGCATCTGTGCGCCTAATAAATAAACTTAACATAACATAACATAACATCTACACGTGTGCCTGAGGGGCACGGCAAACCATATACTCAGAACAATGGAATGCGAGGAAGGAAAATACTGTAAGGAGATCCAGAGGCTGGAAGATCGCTGGGACTACGCTACAAACTAGGTAAGTAAGGAGCAGGAGGCCCACGGGACTCACGTGCAGAGTGGGAACTCTCATGCGGGATGCGTACCAACGTCTATGGATCTTACAGTTTGGAAAGTTACGGATTCCGGACGAACCCGGCTGGATGGAGGGAAAACAACAGTGGACCTGGACACTAGGATAGTGGACACAGACTTCAGCACCTAAAAGCTTTAGTTACCTAACCCACAGGCTGCGGGTGCATAGGGCTGAAGTTGCGTCGGGTTTGCTGCGTTGATCCCGGTGATGCCTGAAACAAGGAGTTGCTGGCAGGCAGCCAGATGGAGGAGTCCGGTGGTTCCAAGGATGGAACTAGGAAGAAGGAAGTCCTGGAAAGGAAGGGGACAGAGTCTTGGTCACTAGCCAGTGACGGTGCTGGAACCAGGAGGGAACCAGGAGCTGTCGCCGCGTTCAGGTGAAGGAGGGGTCGCTTCTCTCTGTAGCTGCGCGGACCAGGAGCTGCTCTTCACGACCAGGCTGGAGGCACGAGCTGTCCCGCGTAGTCTGCTGCTGTTGGCGGTGTCGGATCGTCGATCTGGACAACAGGCCTTGGCTAATGCAAGCCACGCGGTGGATCAAAGATGGCGTCTAGAGTAGACCAGGAGGGTCCGGGGTGCTTCTCTTTCACAAGGAAGCAGGGGCCAATCTGGGGGACCAGACTAGCAGTGTCGATTTCTTCGGGTCGTCGTCTCAGAGGTCACTAGCCAGCCGGCAAGTGACCAGACAACAGGAAGGGCAGCAACCAGGCAAAAGGGCCCCACGCAGATCACGGGGACGCTGGGGGGCTGGTCTTTGGTGCAGGAGCTGCGTCGGTGTGGGGCTTCTCAGTCCCCAATGCACTCACTCGAGGAACCCTCAGGAGTCGTGCTGGAAGCGCTGTGCAGGTTTCTTCAAGATGGCCGTCTCCACGTTCCTCGTCGCACCCACGGGTCCCAGCTGTGCTGTGGATGTGGGTAGAGGTCAGAGAGGTCTGGAGGTCTGGGTCTTGTCGAGCTGGGTTGTCGGATTCCAGGATGGAAGGACTCTGCAGCAAACCGCACAGGAGCTTGATGGTGCCTGCGAAGCAGGATGGTAACTCCCTGACCATAGGGGAGATTCTTCAGTCTTCTGGTTATCAGGAGGTCGAAGGTCAAGAGTTCTTCGTGGAAGTTGTCAAGAGTAATCTAATCTGGAATGGGACCAGCTCCTACCTTTATTCAGCTAAAGGGGGCTGCACTACGACTAGGTCCCTCCCCTGGGTGGGACCAGGAAGGGGGGTGGTTACACCCCCTATCCTTTGTCCAGTTTCCCGCCAGAGCTGGGGCTGGAGTGCCCCAGCAACTGGTTGGAACCGGTGTATGCACAGGGCACCTTGTGTGCCCCAGGCATGTCTCATTCCTTTCAGCCTGAGCCTACCTAATACACAAAATCCTGTCTGGGGTGGTGCTAGCACCTCCCAAGGCAGGAAACCCTTTGTCTGAGCCTCCCTCGCTGGGAGGACTCCCAGCAGCAGGAGGTCATACTTGTGTCTGTGGTGGCAGCATCCATTTTGTGATGCTGAGGCTTGAGTTAACTTTAACCGGGGTTTACAGTTACATACATGTCGTGTCCTTCTAGAAGGGTGGAATGCTAACCCCGTCGCCAGAATTGGCGAGGGGTTAGTATTCCAATTTGTATGACACCTTACTCAACATGTTTTGATAATGCTATGCCAAAGTTAGCATTTAACCGCGAGGATTATAAGCACTTAAGAGTATATGGTATAGCGTTATCATGGAACAGCTATAAGGACTTGGTTCCGCAAGCTGCAAACGGGCTCAGCTCATGCCAGAGCACCATCTCACATAATTCCAAGCACTCTGCCTTCAGGATTGATAAGGCCTGCCATAGGAGTGACTGATAGGAATATATGTGTCCATTTTAGGGTTAGATATAGGAATACTATATCTAAAGCAAAGGGTGATTACACCACCTTGCCCCAGCTGTCGTGCAGTCAGTTGTGTCAGATTTGGGTGGCCAGCCAGGGGTGGCATAATACATGCTGCAGCCCCTGGTAGGCCCTGGGCACACCTATGCCCTGGATACCTAAGGTATACTGTACAGGGACTGATAAGGTGGCCCAGTACCAATTGGTAAATGCACCTAAGGTACATGCTTGTCAATTTAGAGAGAGAACAGCTAGGCTGTGGGTCTGATTAGCAGGCCCACAGCCAGGGAAAGTCGTAAATCAGTGAAGCAAAAAGCAAAAATCTGGGGTGGCCATGGGATTGCAGACCCCACTCTCCTACAGGCGGATGCTCTGTCCCGTCAGTCCTCTGTTTCGGCGCAGGCTCCCCCACCGGTACATTCTATCATCCATCCGGACGCGGTGTTGGGAGTGATACAGCCGAATGCGTTCCTCAAGGGTGTCCAGACCGGAATCCGCTCCTTTCCTTGGAGGAGCTGGCTCCAACGTCACCAGGAGTGGCAGGTGAAGGACGGGATTCCTGTCAAGGGTCGTCGCTTGCTGTTACCTACGTCCCTTCTTCAGAAGCAGGCCTTTACGTGGTGTCATGTTTCGGCCTGTGCCGGCCATCTCGGGGTTGAAAAAACGGTGTCCTGTTTGGGTAGGCAGTTTTGGTGGCCTTCCATGAGAGCGGATGTTCGTAATTGGGTGGCGGCCTGCACGACCTGTGCCGCCATGAAGACAGACCATGGGCGTCCTCAGGGTCTGCTTCGGCCCCTTCCTACCCCCTGCCGGCCGTGGGAGAACATATCCCTGGATTTCATTGTGGGACTACCGGTGGATCAAGGATGTACCGTAATCCTGGTAGTGATTGACTACCTCACAAAGATGGGACACTTCGTAGCATGTAAGCAGGCGCCTTCCGCTGGTCAACTGGCAGTGCTGTTACTGAGAAATGTGGTGAGGCTCCACGGATTGCCCAGCGTGATTGTGTCGGACAGGGGTTCGCAGTTCACGGCTCAGTTCTGGAGGAAGTGGTGTTCAGCGTTGCACGTCTCATCGGCCATGTCAACGAGCTACCATCCCCAGACGGACGGCCAGACGGAGCGCCTGAACCAGTCCCTCAAACAATACTTACGATGTTTTGTTGTTCAAGGAAAGGAAGAATGGGTGGATCACTTATGGATTGCGGAGATAGCCTATAACAATGCCACGCATAGCTCCACCAAAGCATCTCCTTTCTATTGCAACTATGGTCATCACCCCTGATTCCTGCCGTTTTTACACCCCATCAAGGACCATAGAGTGCCTGAGACTGCTAGGAGAGTCGCCCACATCAAGGAAACGCTCATGGCTTCTCGGAAGAGTTTGGAAGTTGCCAAGGCAACGTATAAGGACTCGGCTGACAAAAGAAGGAGGCCTGGACCCTTATATGGGGTAGGCGACTACGTTTGGGTGTCAACCAAGAACATGCGGTTTCGTAAGCATAGCGTGTTTCACCCGAAATACATGGGCCCTTACCGCATTTCCAAATGCATTAGTCCTGTGAACATGAAATTGAACCTGCCTAAACAGTTGGGAATCCATCCGGTGTTCCACGTTTCCCTGCTTAAACCCTCGTCAGCGCGGGTGCGTGAGAGGCCGGCACCAGTTGCTGTGAATTCTGATATGGAATACGAAGTAGCTGGCATATGGAACTCCAAGTGGAGAAACGGCAAGCTGTGGTACCTGGTGGCTTGGAAGGGGTACGGAACAATCATGGGAACCCGCATCTGGGGTGCATGCGCCACGATTGGTGTCATCGTTCCACAGGAAGCATCCGTCGTGTGCTGGCCCTGTGGGAATGGGTTGATGGAAGGAGGATGTACTGTCAAGAATTCCCCCCGCTAAGTCCCCGCACCCCTGTCGCGTGCCGGGAGCAGCGCGAGGAAACCATGAGCGGCTGACAAGCAAAGAATCACATGTACCAGCATGCTTAGCGCCTGGAAGATACGCCCATAAAACAGGTAGCCGATTGAGGGAAGGCGTTCGATATTTTGATCCACGCCGGCCGTCTTGTTTCCTGTTCCTTAGACCCTCGTTCCGGACGGCGGTTAGAGAAGTGGCTGCTCTCTTCTCAGGAAACCCCCGTATTACTACTTATCGCGTCTGCGATTACACTCCAGGTAGAGACGCACACCACGGAGGTGTTTGCCGCGTCTCTGCCTTTCCTTTGTACCGCGGGATATCCAAGGGAGACGCACACCACGGAGGTGTTTGCCGCATCCTTGCCTTTTCTTTGGGTCCCGTTGTTCTGGCGGTGGAGACGCACACCACGGAGGTGTTTGCCGCGTCTCCGCCTGAAAGCACAAGTGCCTGAGAATGTTTAACAACGCATGGGGGCACATTTACTTGGCTTGAATATTAGTGGCTGTAGGTTACAAAGGTAGAGCGGCTGCTCCCTTGTTAACCTGCCTTAACACAGGGTAGAGTGCCCGGCTGGGCATTCCTGTGCTCGCTCCCACCGCAGGCGTATCCTAATATGCATTACTTGGGGAAATCTTGCCCAGGACACCTTAGCAGAAGCACTCGAACTGCATTTTCGACCGTTACTTAGCATGGTGCCCTCCGTTGGCGAATACCGGGACCGGTATTCATGCGGAGGTCGGTTGGACCGCACAAGACTTGCGGAGCTGGCTGCTAATGGGTATCGTTATAACCACCTTTTCATTCACACATTATTGTACATAAGACAGCGGAACTACCAAGAAGTAGCGGATTTATATTTTATTCTTTCCTCTTCCTTTCTATACAACAAGCTGAATAAATCTGTCTTAAAGGTGTTCACAGGTGTAGCTCTCATTTCGTGTTCTGGTTTGTCTTTAACCGACCCTGAGACTCTAGGTAGATTACAGTAGCGACAGACCTGAAATGAAAAGGAGGAAATTAACAATGTCTTGATCCCTTCCATCTGGGCCCAAACATGGTGCTTGCTCACACCCTTGGAGGCACGCACTGGTCTCAACCTGCAGAAAACAGGGTCAGGGATCATTCTTACATCTTATTCCTGGAGGGTTAGCCCCATCTACCATTATGGAGTGTTCATTCTGATTTGGCACAGTGGTGACCGAGCGTCCCCACCGCTGGGTGGGGGGGGGGTTTGCCCTGTGACATCAAACTTGGGGGGATGGGAGCCCTGCGACCGAGCTCTGCAGGTGCTCCACTACTGAACGGGAGCCCCGGCGCATCCCCGCGTTGTTCCCCTGTGCTGTACGCCAGGCCGGGCCTGGACACCGCGCACAATGCCCCGGGAAGGGGAGTGGAAAGCCCCCAAGACACCGATGGACACAACCCCATTGACCCCACAACTCTCGATACAAAAGGGGATGATGCACTCTCTACACGACTATCGCTCCTCGCTGTGACCCCACCCCAACCCTCCACTTCAGGGGGTGGTGGGCCTTCACGGGCTGCTCTTAGAAGAGTCCTCAAACCTCAAACATGCAGGTCGATGTTGGCCTGACGCCCGAGGTGTGCAGCACACCTGTAAGGTGCATGCGTCGGGCCAAGCAGGAATCCCAAAGCAACTGACACGATACACGTCTTGCACTGTCTAGCATCACCACGCGGGTGATCTCTGGCAATTCAAGAGGCTTATTTGAAACACGCATACATTACAGAGGGGATAGAGGGCACCCTATTCTATGTTGTAAGAATAGTGCATGTCACTGAGGAGTACGGCGATAATACCGGACCGAGGCCTAAGGCAGAGTTTCTATGTAAGGTCAAGGGGCAACAGGAGGATGTGCAATATGCTTCTTGTATAAGGCCGTGGGTATTTTATTCTTTATAACCCTTAATCACACTATCACCCTTTAGATAACTCTCAAGAAATCCTTGGTCTCTTCCTCATTCTCATGAAAGAGATATCCTGGTATACAATAAATGTGCAGTCTGTGGTATCCAAATAATGACATAAAACACAATTGTGTCCCAGGGGGCCTTTGATACGCGCCTGTGCACGCACCATGTGCCCTGCCGATCCTACCAAAGATTGTGCCGCCCTGTGCCGTGGGAGTCAGCCCGGCTGATGCACGCCATTGCTGTCCATGCTGCCCCCCTTTTCGCCCCTCCAACGCAGCGGAAGGGGTAGGCAAGCGCTGCACCCCACCTAAGTAAAGCGCAAGATACGCTCTCAGCGTTGCTGCCTCGCTACTACCGATGACAAGATGGCGGCGGTGGGGGATGGGCTTGCGAGGGTTGCCGGTGTTATGCACTCGGCCTGGGGGACGAACGTGGGCCGCTGCAATCCTCCTCATACAATGCCCCAGCTGCTGATAAAACTGCTCTAAACAAATCTGTCGGGGGATTGTGGCCAAACGCAAGAACCCGGAGTCCTGCCACACGTGAAAGCACCCTTGCGGGTAAGCATCCCACGTGCGTGCACTTCACCCGTGCGAGCAACCACTCACTTACAGCGCGCTGACACAGGTACAGTACGGCCACGTGGGCCGCCCTATACCAGCCATATCACCACAAGTGGGAGAGCGGGCAAACGGAGCTTAGTGCCCACACCGTCATCCGCTCCCCCCCCCCAACATCATACACATTGTGCCCATATAATGATTACACTGGACACATTGTTTCTGGGTGAGAACTGCTGCAGGTTTTTTTTCATACAACAAGAGTATGACGTTTGATGGGTTATCTTACGGGCGATCCAAGGCAGGCAGCCCCTCGCTGTCCCGCCTGCCTAAAGAGCCAGCCAACACGGTGAGTCGACGCTCGGACAGTGCAGCACCTTGTAGATCCTTATCTTATACTCCCGCCCCCCCTTTCAGGGCGGAGCGGTATGGCACACCCCTGGTCGGTTCAGGCCCCCCGACCACTCGAAGGACTAACGGGGCGCCGTCGCGTTTTCCCGGAACCTCCTGCTGCTCCAGGTCCTTGGCTCAGGCACTCTTACTGTGCCAGGCAGAGGTACCGTTACTGTACCAGTCTGCCGCAGAGGTACCCTTACTGTACCCGTCTGCCTCCAGATCGCCCTGTAACTCCGCCTGCAACACAAGAAAAACATTAAAAACTTCCAACATGTCCGCACCGCCTGTCCAGCCGCTGGGTACGAGGATAGGGTGGGTGCAGCGCTCAGGCGGGCGAACAGGAACAGATGCCGGACAGAGGCAGAGCTAGGGGTGGCCGGAGCTTAAGTACCTGGCCAGCCCCCACTGGCAAGCCCTCCCCTGGCTGCGCGTCATGGAGGAGCCCGGGGAGGGGCAGACGGAGCTCGCCGCGCCTCCTTCGAAGCCCTGGACAGGTGGGGGGGCTACGACTAGTGGCCACTAAGGTGGCTGCCCTGCCAATATCCCCCTGCGTGGGACGCGGGCAGCGGCATAGTGCCCACACCATCATCCGCTCCCCCCCAACATCATACACATTGTGCCCATATAATGATTACACTGGACACATTGTTTCTGGGTGAGAACTGCTGCAGGTTTATTTTCATACAACAAGAGTATGACGTTTGATGGGTTATCTTACGGGCGATCCAAGGCAGGCAGCCCCTCGCTGTCCTGCCTGCCTAATGAGCCAGCCAGCACGGTGAGTCGACGTTCGGACAGTGCAGCACCTTGTAGATCCTTATCTTATACTCACGCCCCCCCTTTCAGGGCGGAGCGGTATGGCACACCCCCTGTCTGTTCAGGCCCCCCGACCGCCCGAAGGACTAACGGGGCGCCGTCGCGGTTTCCCGGAACCTCCTGCGGCTCCAGGTCCTTGGCTCAGGCACTCTTACTGTGCCAGGCAGAGGTACCCTTACTGTACCAGTCTGCCGCAGAGGTACCCTTACTGTACCCGTCTGCCTCCAGATCGCCCTGTAACTCCGCCACAGCTCTAGAGGAGGCTACCGTCGATGACAGAGCCCCCCACCTCCGAGCCCCTACTTCCATCTCCCAGCTTCCCGTGCATCCGTATATCAAGGGAAACATATCCATCCCAAAAACAGATTTTTATTGTTACCCAACTCAATGGTACTTATTTTATCGACCTCAGAAGGATGAAATACCGAGTGGGCCCACCAGGATTTGAATCTGTGACCATAAGGTCAAACACAGGCTCTTAAGCTAGGCACAATAGTCCACTGAGCCACCAGACCCAGCTACTTGGACAAGTGCACGCCATTCTTGGACATGTGCACGCCATTCTTCTAATAATAGCCTTCCACTCTTGCCTGCAATATTGCCAATGCTCTACCGTAGCTATGGACCTGGCACCCCGCTTTTCGCTACATGGAACAATCCCTGACTACACTAGCTCGCATGACACCAATTATTGCTGATAGTCCTCTATATCACTTTTGCATGGCCTTGTAGAAGTGCCCCCCTCCCCATGGTTACTAAGTCCTTGCAACCTGCCTGGGTAACCAGGACATTGGGGGGGGGGGTCCCGTCATGAGAGCTGTAGAAGAGTAGTCCCGCAGCCGCACCTGACAACCTGATTCGTAAAAGGCCATCTTGTTACCATGTGTAATCTTTTGCGACACTGCGCACCTTACACCATTACAATACTCAATGGATTGCCGCTCGTTGCCCCTAAGAGGACCACGTTACTTACAGCGGTGCCTGCTGCGAATCCCAACCACACTATCTCAGTGGTGGGTGGCGGCTTCCCCTGAGCTGAGTTCGCGCGGGCCTCCCTTTCTAGCTCAGACCTAGCTGCTGGCATCCTAACGGGCACTGCACCCCACCTTAAAACAGCTAGAAATCTCACACCTCCTCACATGACCGTTGGTCCTGGAAACTATGAAGTGCTAAGTTGCTAAACACTCAATCTCACACCTCCTGACATGACCGTTGGTCCTGGAAACTTTGAAGTGCTAAGTTGCTCAACTCCCTTTTGCGCTACCTTTGTCATGACAAAGTACATT
Source organism: Lissotriton helveticus (assembly GCF_964261635.1). Classification (NCBI taxonomy): domain Eukaryota; kingdom Metazoa; phylum Chordata; class Amphibia; order Caudata; family Salamandridae; genus Lissotriton; species Lissotriton helveticus. Next base: position 650,083,656 of record NC_136070.1, read on the forward strand.
TGGCTGGTGTGACACTCCGAAATTTAAGACGCACAACTAGCCTCAGCCTTGTTGTCCTGGCATGGTGGTCCCTTGCCATCTGGCAGCGGTAGTCTGCTGGGTCACCTTGTTCCTGACCGAACCCCGGAGTGCGACGCCCTGCGCCACACCACTGCTCGTGTATGCCAGGAAGAAGGGAAGTGGGAGGAGGCAGTCCTATACACCCTTCCTCTTCTTGCCGCCTAGCAGCCTACACTGGTGGCGGTGTCTTATTGCAACCTCTACCCGCCCCTCGGCCTGGTCATGGTTGGCCGTGCTGAAGGTGTGTGGTTACCTCTCTAGTTCAGGCGGCCCCCCATGAGAGAGGGCGGTTCTCAAGTATGGTCCCTGCATTTGCGACAGAAAACAACCGTTAGAAGCCCCGCCCCCCCTTATCTAACAATATGAATTCTTTACCATGAGATCGGGGCTATGCTGCCCCCTTGCTACCAGGGCCAAGCCTGACTGTCATGTACGAGAACCAGTTAGTGCATATTACCTGCTGTAGGAGTTGGGCGGCGTTAACATTTGCGTACCTCCAGCGCCAGGGGCAGCGGTGTAGTGATGTGTCTCACTACTAATGTGAAGCTGATAATGGCAATGGCACCAAGGTGTGAGTGCTTAGGATCACATCACACCTCGACCCCTTTACCATTCTCCCAGACACCTCGTCACCCCGGCCTACAAACTGTCCTCACCGTTCTCCTCCTTGAAAGGCATTTCCAAATATCAATCTATGCCCTCTCTGTTCTGAAGGAAGATCTTCCGTTCTAGCAAGTTCCAATCACCTTGGCTATGGGAATGTCCTCCTAGTGTGTCCTTGTGTTTGAGTGTGTGCCATAGACTGCAGGATTATCCTTCTACCTGTGTTAGGCACTCTCTGATTGACATGCGCCCGTCACTTTACTCTTGTAACACACTGTATGCTACCTTCTAACCTTGGTTTTTTTCGGGTGCATGCACCAGTGCCACCATTGCCGTCGCAATCATCAGTACTACACAAGTACACCAACTTTCAACCAAGGGTCTAATAAGTAAACACTGGAGGCCTGAAAGTGCAGAGTATTGCGTATCTCGCAACTCATAAGCCAGAAGAGATTTCTTTTGGGTATACCAGCGATGCGTCATGCCATAGAATTACCAGATGCTGAGGCGGGTCTCACGTGGGCTCAGATGGAAGATCCGGCCTAAAACATCCATCCCTTCTCTTTAACGGTGAAGCCAGAAAATGCTAAAGCAGCGATGTAATAACGGAGTGGTTTCTGACCCAAAGATGTGCCGGGTGTGTGGATCAATCTAAGACTAGTGATTCCCCCGCTCAAATTTACCAGGTGAGACCGACAGGGTGAAAGTACCAAAATGTTATTAATATTCATCCCAATCCATATTATTCTTCGACTAGGAGACACCCCTTCTGAAATAAACCCCTCCTGTTTCAATCTCCCCGTCGCCCCTAACCCAACACACACCCACAACATAAGCTATAAAAGCGAGCAATAGTGGTGGAATGATCGTGAAGTACCGAAAACAATTCATACTAATGAGAATGATTAACATAAGAGTGTCTGTGTGTGCACGCATGCACGCCTAAGTGTGTGTATGTACAACTCCAGGGTGAAATCAAACAGATACCTCATCATACCCAACAGAAAGCGTCAAAGCACATTTTCTGCCTACATTTCCATATGCCCGTTCAGCAGGTTTCTGCTGTATGCTTCCTGCTGAGCGTCGCGCGCGTAGCGGCAAACATGGCGCGCTGGAAGAATATTGATCTCTGCTCTACATCCTTGGCGCCCGAGGTTGGATTCGACAGGCGAGTCCGTTTCGTGTCCAGATGGCAAGCAACGCATTGCGCGCAGAACAAAACAGATATTTCGGTATGGAACTTTAAGGCTGATGTGCATCGCTGCCAAAGTTTCAGATTCCTATGTGTAACACATACCTAATTTCATTAACATTCAACGACTATGCGCGACATTTCCTTGCAAGCAACACCAAAAAATGAAGACAAAGGAAATATATAATTATCAGAAACCACGCCCATTTAAGCAACGAGAAACGTTGCGGGATCTTAAAACTGCTTTAAAGCACCAAACATGGTTGGGCACTACCCTCGCAAAGCAGTAACTGTCACTAAACAAAACGCTGATCTAGTTCCAACACTCCATTATTCAAATGAGTGGGCTTGACCTCTGTATTGTTGCATGAAAACTCTTAGACACACAAATAATTATGCCCCAGTATTTGTCACACTCTTAAGAGTGTGATGGTCCGAGGTTGCGTTGCTACAATCATTGGCATCCTGGTAGGGGCAGTCCCCGTCTTTCCTTCAGGAGCCGGTGCAAACTCTGGGCTCTATTAGAATAAATACCTTTACTTATACCCCACCCCGTCTTTCACATTATGTCGTTCGCTTTCTTTTTAAATGAAACGTGGAAAGTTTGATTATTTGGTTCAAAGGGGGGGGGGGGGGGGGGTGTAGCTGCTAAAGGGTATGACATCCATAATTCTTCAATTGAAAGATTCGGAAGCCCCCATTTTGATACTGTGAAACTAAAGGGGGCATTCCTGAGCAGTGCCAGAGACTATCACTCAATCCTTCAGAATGCCATGGCAGATAGGGTGGTTGCTGCCGAGAGGCCAAGGAGTGTCAGTGTGGCCTGATAGCCTTCATTTACAATAGTGTGTCTTGGCTGCTGTATGTTCGCTACTGTATTGTTGGTACTTCTCCTGGATATGAATACATAACAGCAATCGACTAGTAGAATGTGTTTGCAGTTCTATTCCTGTTCTACAGTTTCGCTGCGATAAGACATATTTGATATTGGCCTGGAGCGTCCTAAATTTTCTGGACTCTCCTGAATAAACTGATGGAGCGGAGACATTTTTGCTAATTTCATGTATATTGTGATGCGCTTCAGTCTCGGAGCTACTTTATTATTGCTTAATATTTCCGGGTCCGATTTGGTACGAATTTCATGTATATTGTGATGCACTTCAGTCTCGGAGCTCCTTTAATATTGCTTATTATTTCCGGGTCCGGTTTGGTACGAGCTTGTGAGGTAGGACACAAAGCATAGGTCAGCGGGAAGATCAGACACTTCTTTCTTCTTCTTGTTGATCTCTTCCACCGTCATCAGCTCGAAGGCAGACATGACTGAGGGAAAAGTGAGGGCATCCGTAAAGTGTCTCGTAACATTACGGAATTCAGGATCAACGCAGTGCGGAATTTGCTGAGCTGTAACGTCTCGTTAAAACAGCACAGCAACTACATCGTGGGATCATGCTTCCACGTAATTAGTATGCTACGGAAAATATTCCCTATTCTCCCAGATTCCGTCAGGAAAACGCTGGTGCAGGCTTTGGTTCTTAGCCGCATTGATTACTGTAACGGCCTGTTACTATCCGTAAATGAGGGAGTGTTGGAGAAACTCCAAGTGGTGCAAAATACAGCTGCCCGCTTGGTCTTAAACGCCTCCCCCCCCCCCGGTCTGCATCTAAGCCACTTTTAGACAGACTGCACTGGCTATCAGTCCGGCAGAGGACGAAGTTTAAGACCTGTTGTCTAATCCACAAAAGCTTAAACGGACTAGGTCCTGCATACCTGAAAAACAAATTTATAGCCTACACCCCTTCACGTTCCCTTAGGTCGAGCAACCAATCCCTATTAGTTGTGCCCCGCGCAAGGAAGACAAGACACGGAGGTAGAGCTCTTTCCATGGCCGGCCCATCGCTATGGAATAAGCTCCCTCTAGATCTCAGACAGTGTTCAGAACACCTGATGTTCAGGAAGAAACTCAAAACCTTCCTATTCCAAAACTAGTTCCATCCGGTCCCCTCTCTAACAGTGTTTGCTATGTTTCTTGGGCGCAGAGATACTCCCTTGGGAGTTGATTCAAGCGCGGTATAAACTTGCAAATAAATAAATAAATAAATAAACGTATGTGATTTAGCGTAGGCTTTTGTTAGGGCCTTCATGTTGTGGCAGGCAGTGAGGGCTCCGTGGGATGTACAGTAGTTGGAATGGGATCAGTGAGTTATCTGATCATAGAGGGGCTTGTTGGCTCACTGGTGACTCCAACATTGTTTCAGAACCGGGTTCAGCATGTTGCTTGAGTTGCGCACTGCACGGTAGGTGGACAACCGCCACTGATCGCATGTTCACCATAAATAAACAGAACACAACGCAATAACATAATAAATCTGTTCCCAAAATGCAAGTATTTTTTCTGAATTAAAGATACTTACATTTTATGCTTACTACGTACTGCTGTATTTACAAGTGGGTGTGGTTTAACAGCCAGAGTGGCCAACCTTGAAGCTGGGGAACCAGGTTCGAGTCTGGTGGGAGGCTCAAACATCCTGTGATTCTGGGCAAATTACTTAATCTCCCTGTGCCCAAAATGAACGTGTCCGCCTGTAATGCAACTGTTGCTCATCTAAAGCGCTCCGATACTTCGGGTCGAGTTTGCGCTATATAAAACAGCCCACACAAATAAAGTTGGTATCTTCCTGAAATTAAACTTTGCACGGGCCAAGTGATAATACAGTACATTGGTGGAATACTCCAGGTGAACAAATGCACTAACATGTCTAAATTGACTTGTTTGTGAATACCAAACATGGGTTGCATTTGCAAGTTCAATTTGGGTATAAATACCTTTGAAAATTATGCTCATAATTTTCAGCCCTAGTGTAACTGGCCGCTAAGAACAATATTTGTTTTTAAACTCAAGCCAAGTTTCTTTTATCCTTGGGCACGTTGTAGTACTATCGTGTAAAAGGGATGGGAAGCACGAAGTTCTGACCTTCGGCACCGCATGGTCACAGCCAGTTGTTATGGCTTTTACAGTTATCAAGTCAGGCGGCAAACTCAATTGACCGCTACCCGCGGCCCATCACTGAGCTGACCATGTGATACAACCTCAACTGTGACAAAGAGTCACACATCAATAAGACAACCTAAACAGCGACTAAAAAATTCAAAATGAATGTGGAGTAATGAGGCTACTGCCTCGGTATCCGTGCTTGGGCGAGTATTCCGCACAGGGAGCGGCTGTTGCCTGGGAGCGAGCAGAATGCCGGTGCCCGCGTCCCACGCAGGGGGACATTGGCAGGGCAGCCACCTTAGTGGCCACTAGTCGTAGCCCCCCCACCTGTCCAGGGCTTTGAAGGAGGCACGGCGAGCTCCGTCTGCCCCTCCCCGGGCTCCTCCATGACGCGCAGCCAGGGGAGGGCTTACCAGTGGGGGCTAGCCAGGTACTTAAGCTCCGGCCACCCCTAGCTCTGCCTCTGTCCTGCTTCTGTTCCTGTTCGCCCGCCTGAGCGCTGCACCCACCCTATCCTCGTACCCAGCGGCTGGACAGGCGGTGCGGACATGTTGGAAGTTTTTAATGTTTGGGGGCAGGGTTTGGGGGTCTCCTTGTGCTGTTTGCCCTGATGTCCTGGTCGTGTTGGCTGTTGCCTCTCGCCGGGGCTTGCACAGGGGTCTTGTGGCGTGGGCTGGGTTTTGCTGTGGCCTGTTTCTTTTCTTACATTTCATGTGGGGGTTACTTTGGCAGTCCCTGTTATGCTCTCTGGTTGCCTTCAAGTGGTATGGCGGGGTGGTCGCTTTTGCTGCTTCCTGCTTTGGCACGCTGCTTTGGCTCTCGGCATGCCCTCTTGGTGTTTCCTCCTTTTTTAGGGTTGATGGCCCAGTTCCTTTGTGCTGTGTCACTTTGTGTTCAGGGTTATGCTTGGACAGGCCTGCTGTGGGGTCTTAATGTCTCTCCCCTCCTCTTGGTCTTCGGCCCCTTGCGTTTCTGGCTGACTGTTGGTCTTTCTTTCTTTCACTTGTGAAGGAGGTGCGTGGGGTCTGTCGTGATTTGGATTTTCTCTCCCCTGTTGCCCCTCTCAGTCTGCTGACTCTTATTTTGATCCTATCCCCTCAGCCTTTCATCCTTCTGAGGGCTTTGTTTTGGTCTGCTTGGGTTGGGTTGCGATGCCCTTCTGTTTTTCGCACCATCTTTCCCTTCTGGTTCCATGTGCACGTTCACTTTCCACATGACACGTTTTGGGCATGTGGTGTCCAGGTCCCTTTTCCCTTGTTTTTCTGCCACAGCGTTCTCCTGTGGATGTGTTTGCTGTGGCCTTGGAATCAGGGGCATCTCTGACGTTGGGCTGGCCGGGTCTGGTTGTTTGGTGGCCTCCTACTTCCACATTTGGGTCCGGTGTGTGGCCTCATGGTCACTGGTTCAGTTCCCGGCAGGCCCTCTCGACCTTTCCCCTTCTGTGGTCCTTTTGATGTTTCCCTTTCTGTTGGGTGACTGTGTATTTTGTTCTTCATTGCCATGATACCCTTCTGGGTGTATATGCGATTTGCATTTCCTTCCGTTGCACTCTTTGGGGATTGCCCATGGTTCCAGTTTTTGGTTTCCTCCCGTCGGTTGGGGGTTGCAGGGGGTGTGCTCCACTGGCTGCTCGCTGGTTTCTTTTTTTTTGTTATGGTGGGGGAATGGTTGTCCTCTCCCTTTTTGTGTGTTCACGGTTGTAGAGCAGGGGCCTGCGGTTCTGCCCTGTATCAGTCCTCGCATCCCTCGTCCTGCTGGATGCTTGCCTGTGTATTTTCATTCCATTTGGATAGAGATTGTGGTTTTTTTCTGACCCTCTTGGTCCTGTTGGCTCTGTGTTTCTTTGGGGCCCATTTCCCTCTGTTCAGGCATGCTTCCTGGGTTCTTCTCCATCCTTGGGGGTCTTTCCGTCTCTGCCTGCTGGGTCTGCGGGTGATAGCCCCCGACCTGCCTGTGTTCTTCGAGCTCCATCTGCTTTCGAACCCTGTTTTCTGGCTTCGCCTTGATCAGTGTTTTTTTCCTGGACCCCAGCGGTTGTGGGTTTCTCTGATGGTGGCTGTCACCTCTCTCTCCCTCTGGGGTTTGTTTCTTCTCCCTCGTGGGGTTCGGGTCCACTGTGTGCGCCTGTGGGTGTGTCACTGCTGCGGGGTTTCTGGCCTGATGTTTGCATTTCTGAGCTCTGGTTGTCTGCATTCTTTGGTTTCTGGACACCCTTCTCTGCTCCTCCTTGCTCCTCTTTTTGGCCCATCCTCTCTCCTGCGCCTCCGGCTGGGCGTTTGTGGCTGGGATGCTTGTACCTCTTGGCTCTGGGTTGTTCCCTTGTAGTGCATCACTTCCTCCGGTTCTCTCATTGGCCTTCGACCCTGGCACCTTCCGCTCCTCATTGAGGGTGCTTTGGCTCTTGGTGTGGGGGATGGGATTGTCTCCTGTTTCCGTGGTGGCTATCTTTTTACAGGGTCTTTTTGCTTATGGTTCCTGTCCCCTGCGGTTCCCGCCTGGGGTCTTCAATTGGTGCTTCTGGCACTAACTGCTACTCCTTTGCGTCCCTGTTTTCAGGAGGTCTTGGTGGTTTTTGTCCTGCATCGTCTTCTCCAGAGTTGGGGGTTTGCCGTTTTCTGGATGTGTTGTGGGCTTTGGGCATCTCCCTGGGCGGTTCCTGTGCATTTGGCTGGTGACTTCCTTATGTCACCTGTAGTCGCTCTATACGAGGTATTGTGCCTTCCTTTTTTAGGTCTCGCCTATCCCATTCCGCAAGGAATGGATAGGGGAGAATTATAGGGTTAGATCAGGAAAGCTAAACCAGGCGGCGGATTTCGACGAGTGCATGTGTCCGTGCACGCGCTTCCATCCGCCTGCCTCGCATCATTGCCACCAGCAGCTTCACTTCGATCCGCTCCGCCCCCTGCTGTACGCGCTTTCCATCCACCTGCCTCGCGCGTCCCTGCTGTTCACACTTCTTTCACGGCCGCGAGGCCGTGCTTCAAAGGGATCCGCTCACTTCCATTTGCTTCCCGAGCCGCCTGCCTGCTTCACACTTCAAAGGAATGCGCCCTGCCTACGCAATGCCGAGAGCCAGCGCTTCCCTCCCACTCGCTCACTCCCCTTCTCCCCCGCCCCCCACCCCATCCGACTTGTTTTTTTTATTGCCGCGCGGCGTCATATTTTCAGCCGCGCGGCGCCAATGCTTGTTTTTTTCGCAGTCACCGGCCCTTCTAAAAGTATTCTTTCTTTCTGTGCCCTCACTGGCCCCCTTTCCCTCGGCTGTTGCCGGCGCGTATACTCCCTTTGTCTGTCTGCGGGTCCTGCTGCCTCTCAGAGGAGGAATGCGCTGCCCCATGTGTGCTGCAGTCACTGAAGGGTGCTCATTGCTGCTTCTCGATCTTGGTAAGTCAGTGGCGCCATTGTTTAGCGCTGCAGAACAGCATTTTATTCCACTTGTACTATCCTTAGAGAGTGTGATTTTTGAAGTCGAATGCCTGTTCTTTCTGTATGTTTACAGTCCTAGAAAGCATACATAAGACCCCGGTTGCATAAGTGACCGTGCTTATGCTATGGTTTCCTGTCAGTTTTTCTTGCACTGTTGGTAGAAAATTTCAGATCTCTGTCTTTCACCTATCCGAATGACTTCTTAAAACTTTTATGCCCCTGCGTCTATGGCCTGCCTCACCGGCATGCCACCTTGTCGGCAGCTCAGCCTTAAAATCACCAGGATGCTTGATTGTTCTGCTGCCACCTTGGAGCGCAACAACCACTGCATTTATAATTTTACAAGATGGAGCAGGGTAGATGGAGTTGTTTTGCTGCAACAATCTGTTCAAAAGTTGGGATTTTATCTCGGATCTAAGGCCCACCAGAGCAGCACTTTGACCCTGCTCCTAACGTGTGTCCACGGCTCTCTGGGGCTACATAGAAGCTTCACTGTGTAGTCCTTTGCTTTTCATTTATTTGTCAAGAGTCAACTTCTCAGATTTGTGACAAAAAAAGGATCCCACTCGTATGCTGCCATGCTGGTGGACCGGCTCTAACAGCCCTTGTTGCCTTTGTTTTTAATGTTCATTTCATAGGTGTTTACAGCAATTATGTGTGTTGTCTATCCTGGGCGCTCCAATGCTATGCTTTTTTTGTCGTACAATACCAGATGACCTCCATTTAAAATATTAACCTGTGGAATCCTGGTAGTACTTATTTCAGATAATTGCAATTTGTTATGTAGGGGGGTGAAGTAATTTCACCAGAATCAGAGTAATTTCTTCATGTGTTGCAAGTGTTGTCTTCCATCCTGTCACATTTCATCGGCAGTACTGCTGTTTTTTGCTTACTGGCAGTTGTGTGGAGTGAAATGAAATGATTTGCCTAGTGTTGAGTATTGTTGTATTGCTGAAGTCTAGATTCTAATTCAGGTTTTCGGTGGCTAGGTCAGGGATTCACCCTCTAAAGATGTAGCCCATTCCTCACTGCATTAGATATATTTACTCATCTTAATGATGGCCGTGAAGATTTACTCCACGTGCTATTTATTCACTGTTATATTCAGCAGTCCAGCATGGCTGCCTCTGATTTGTAATCTATGATTATTTAAAATCTATATAACCTCTTCTTTTTTATGCCCATTGACTGGCTCACTTGTGAACCGTCCCACCAGCTTCATAGACTGACAACACTTATTGCACTCTGTTGTTCCAATGAACTTAAGTATGGCTTATGAGAGAGCGCAAACTGACCTAAATGTATGAGTACATCACACTTACCTGTAGTAAGCACAAATCATGAGGAGAAATGCCATGAGTGCTAGTAGTATCTGCAATTATATTCTGAATGTATAGCTAATGTAGAGATTTAAGTAGAAGTGGAACTAATACAGAAATGTGTGACACTATATGATTTTATTAGATGTGATTATTCCTGAATCCATGTCGTGTAGCTGCTAAAATGTAAGATGGCATGTGGTTAAACGCAGAATGTGGTAGGCCTCAGGGCCAGAGCTAGAAGGGAAGGGGAAGGTGTTTCTTTTCACGACATAGATTGAACTAATGTTTTGGCTATTGCATTAATGGGCCATGATTTATAGATGTGTTTACTGAATAATAGTATAAGAGTATTAACATGCTTTAATTAATGAAGAAGTAGAATGCTATAATCATTATGAGAAATATTGTAGGCCTGAATTGTTTTAACATTGATTTACACGTACATGTCTGGGCCGAGAAATGTTGCAAACCTTTTTGGAAGTCTATGAGAGTTGGGTTCTTGGCTGCAGATGTCTGTCTACAAGAGAAAGGGAGGATCCGATTATAAATAATATGAATAGAGGTCTGTTCAGTAGACGGCCCAGACATGGAGGAGGGTTCTGGAATGTTTAAGGGGTATCAGCGGGCCGGAGAAGAGTCTGAGAAGCAAGGTCAACTCCAACGTATGAGGCCCAATACAAAGCAGCATGGAAAAAGCCAGAAGCTACACCACGTGAGAGGCGTCTCATGAGGGGCGTCTCAAATGTTGTTGACTGTTTTGTATTAGGGACAGCACCCCTGGGTGGAGTTAGAGCAGATACCTGAGGACCCTTTAGAGAGCGGATGGGTAGGCAGAGAGGGGTCATGACTGGAGAACTATAGGTTTTCACCAAGAGACTTAGAGTGAGTGACTTCCCTTGGGGGTCATTCACTGCTGACACCTTTGTTAGGTTGGGATTTGGTTAAGTAGGGATACCATCTAGAGCAGGGTAGGGACAGCCTAACCTGTGTGTTTTCCTCCAACTTAAATGAAGGAGAGATATGCGTCAATGCTGATAGCTTTATTATTCTTAGAACTTGTGTTAGTAATTTCCGTTGCTCGTCTGAGGGCTTTCAGAGAGCACATGTATGTAGTTGGACCTGTGTATCTCGTGAATCTCATTCTGAGATGCCTGTATTTGCAGCTTATCATATCTTTACAATAAACTTTTGAAAGCTAGAAGTTGTTTGTGATCTTTTGGAGCGGGGTCCTTTATTGGGTGAACTAACTTGGGGAGAGAGGCACTTTCTTCCTCAAAGACAGGCAACAAAGGTTCAGTCGACCAGATCGGGGTTTAGATCAATAGTGATAAGGTATCGATCAAAATCCCGCCCTTCCAGTTGGTAGCTATAGAGGATGGTTGCCTTCTTGAGGACGGTGACCTAGGCCAGGTTAGCTTACCCCAAGGCCCCTAGAAATCGATGATCGGAAGAACCGCCCGCCGAAGAAGATCCGGATGACGTGAGACAGAAAAAGCAGCAGTATCGGTCGAGAGTGAGTATAAAGGGTCATGCGTGTTAGATTGCGGTGTTTTTGTATTGTATCTATGTTGTAATGTCTGGCGGAGTTGAATGTCTGTAGAGTGACTGTGGAACAGGTTGTGAGCGCGCGCAACCGGTGGAAATCTTAAGTTCAAGGAGAGCTTAAGTGGTTCGGGTGTATCGGACACCCAGAGTAATTGTCAAATAGTGTGAAGGGGGTCATGAGGTACCATTGATCACCCGAAAGACCGAGATAGGGGGAACGTAAGAGTGAGTGCGTGAGTAACGGACGCTGGTCGGAGGTTACTGTGTGTGTAAGCAACCTATCAGAGAGACGATAGACATTTCGTCAGTTGTGTTGACAATTACATATAGACTGTGGACGTACAGTCGAGGGAAGTGACCGCTTGGTCGGAAGTAGTCATTTTTCGGTGTATGAATGGGACGCATGCATGACCGGGAGACGAGTTGAGAAAGGAGGGGTGCTGCTGCGAAGCGGAGAAAAGTGACGTCAGGAAGTGTCGCGACGTGATTGGCTGACCGGAGAAAGACCGCGCTGTGATAGGCCAGCTAGCAAAGACGTCAGAAAGTGTCGCTCTGTGATTGGCCGACCGGAGAAAGACCGCGCTGCGATAGGCCAAGTTAGCAAAGCCGCGACAGGATTGGTGGATTGTCATCAGGAAGTAAACAGAGTAGCGAGGCTGGATATTGTGCGCATAATTATGAAGTGTTTTAAATGGTTGAGAGCGGTGTTTAAAAAAGAGAAGCGGGGATCGTATGAGGGGGAAGAAGCCCCGCCGGAGGGTACGCCAGCTCGTTACATGGCAGTGAATGTTGGGTTGCATACGATCCTTTGGATATCAGAGTGGAGTAAGATTACGGAAGGAAATGAGGAACTGACGTTCCCGAAGTACGGGACGTTCAGATTAGAGGTGTTACATCGATTAAAATCAGTCATGACCTCAATGAGACCCTTGCCTAGACCGACCCAGTTCGAAGCCCTTGATGCATGGATTAGGGCAGCGCATGAAAAGAATATGAACAGACGACAAGAAAGGGTGAAACGATCGGTAAGGGCAGTGCAGGATGCCAGGTGGGATGCGGATGCTAAAAGATGGAGAGTGCATAACATGGAAGTAAATAAACTGTACCCAGTGTTAGAGGTGCCCGGTAATAAAAGCCCCCTAGAAGAAGATGATGAGAGCGAAACAGAGGACAGCCTGATAAACAGATTATTGACAGACAGGCCACCCCCGTATAATAGAGCAGGGGGGGAGGTCGAGCATAGTGAAGGAGAAAAGGGGGGCAATGCAGGAGAGCATAGACCGCTTCCCAGTTCAGAGTGGGATCCGGAGGCAAAGAAAGAGCTGTCCCAGCCTAGTCAGGTGCAACAGGTAGTCGGGAGGTTTGTGGTACAAAGAGCGCCGGAAACGGAGTGCGCCACATCCTACGGATTACCAGATGCACTACAGGTACCTGTTACCATAGGTCCTATAATATCGATATATGACCAAGAGAGAGCAAGAGGGGAAGAACGGGTACGGAAGGACAGAGAAAGAGCAGGGACGGCAAGGAGGAACGATACGACTAATTCCCCAAGTCAGATGCCGATACCCAGAGAGTGGAGCACCCCGATGCACACAGCAGGGGATCCAGGAGGGGATCCTGGGGGCCCTAGATGGCCAGCGGATCTGAGGGGAACCGGACGAAAATCCTTTCAAGAGCTAAATGAGTACATGAAGAAGTGGGATGAGGCAGTGGAGGCTCACAAGAGCATCATAGCTGCAGAAGCTGAAAGGGAAAGTCAGGACAGCAGAGCTCGGACTCACTGCGGGGCTGGGGAGAGCAGCCCGGAGTGGGACTGTAGAGAGAGAGATAGTAGGGGAGTCACCCATTGGGCCCGGAGTGGGGATAGAACAGACCTGGAAAACGGGGGCCCCGGGAGTGGAGGGGTGGCGTGCCCAATACTCAGTGAAGGGGAGAGGAGAGCGCAAGAGTACAGAAACAGCTTTAAGTGTCCACACTGTGTGCCCGGCACCAGAGAACAGAATGGGAGTTGTGAGAGGTCGCACCATAGTCCCTGTGATGACGGAAATGAGCGCAGCCCAGGGAATATGGGGAACCAGGAAGGATCGTATCGGATACTGAGCGATACTAGGCAAAGGGAGAGTAGCGACCAGAGGGAAAATAACAGAGAGGCGTACGGTGAAAGGAGAGAAGAAGGAGAGAGTGGGCAGAGCAAGAGTGGGGGTAACAGGCCCGTGTTCCATCACCTTCCAAGATCGGATGGCCGAGCATGGGACCTGGAGAGATGGGAGCAAGGGAGAGCACTCATTAACTCTCCCGAGCCCAAACGTAGAGCTCGGAGTTGGGATGGTAGGGAGACCAGTGAGCCCCCTTCGAAAGACATATTGCGAGCTGAGATAAAAGCTAAGAGACTCGATGTCGCCAGCTTAAGGTCAGACCTGGATGACATGATAGATGGTACCCTGCCTTTAGAAAGAATGGAAATGTATGAGCAGGATGAAATACTGTATATGGCAAAGGACATCACTCGAAAAGCGAGAGCAATCCATGAGAAGTTAGTCGAACTAGCAGGCAAATATATGGTGGACCTGTCAAGAACCAAAGCATTACAGGGTAACCACAGGCTACATTACACAGATCGAGACCTAGATGAGAGGAGAACGATTGGGCTGAAAACGCACATAAGGGAACTGATCACTGGAATAAGGACATGGAGGGCATTAGATAAGTGGGAGGAGAGGTGGTCCAAGAAAGGGACCGCCAGGAGAAGCACGCTTGGGACGACACCAGGAAGGCTGCAGGGAATAGAAGCATACCCTTTGCGTGAAGTCGCCAATGGGAACTATGTGCATGTCCCTTGGAGTAGGGGAGATTTAGCTGCTTTTACCACCTCCTTCCCCAAATTGCGGGAAAACCCAGTGGAGTGGTACAAGCAAGTCGAGAGATTTGTAAAAATCTCAAAGGTCCTATGGATAGATCTGAACACGCTGTTTGACATTGTAGTACCAGGAGATCTGTGGACAGCATGCAAGGTTAGCGCTGAGTGGCCCACAACGGAGCCAGAGAGAGATGCTAAGACTAATGGGCCGTCCGAGATTGTGATGGCAAAATTCGAGAGAGTGATGACTTGGCTGAAAGAGAAAGTGCCAATGCAAGACATAGATTGGGTCAGAATAGACCGAACCAGACAGGAACCCAAAGAGACCGTCCACGAATATTACGAGAGATTGCTGAAGGCGTTTAAACAGTATAGCGGCCTGGATGTAATGGATCCAAAAGACATAGGGCAATTCGTGTCCAAGTTCGTCCTGGGACTGAGACCGGATATTAGTTTAATGATTCAGCAACACTCGATTTGTTGGCAAAGTAAACCCCTAGACGAAATACTGAGGTATGCCAGGTACTGCTGTGATGAGATAGACTCCAAGGCTAAGAAACTAAAAGAAAAGTTGATGGTGGTACAGATGCAGGCAGCAGGAAAGGGGGGACAGCAGCCACAGCAGCAAGGAACAGGTACAGGAGGAAAGAAGCAGTACAGTCAGAACAAGGGCAATGAGGAGAGTTCCACCTTTAGACCCAGAATAGACATAGCTGCCTTGAAGAAAACGACTAGGTGCCACCAGTGTAACGAGGTGGGGCATTGGAAACGCGAGTGTCCCTACAATGTAGAGATAGGAGAACAAGAGGAAGAGGAGGAAGAGGTCCAGAGAGCGCCTACGAGAGGGGTGACGCCATACCAGGGAAAGGTGCTCAAAGGGGGGGGGGCTCCTCCCCGAGCCCAGTTCCCGCAACCTCCTCGAGTAGGGACTATGGGTAAGACCTATAGACAGATGCCCCTGTTTGTAGAAGGAGAAGAGTGATATTATGTGGACCCATTAACCGGACAGAGAGTGGAAAGAGAAGACTGCACCCTTGGGGCAGCCTTGGAGGTGGACCAGAGGGGACCCTATGTCGAAGCAGAAGTAGCAGGGTGCCCCACGACATTTCTGGTGGACACGGGAGCCACTAGATCCACGATCAGATCAGCTGCAGTTCCAGACCTGCCCATGTCTGGAGAGACCATACAAGTGGTGGGGGTCGCAAACAGGAGAATAACCAGCCAATTGACAGAACCAGTACAGGTGAAAATAGGGAAGTACAGCGATGAGCACCAGTTTGTGGTTTGCGATTCAAGTCCTGTGTGTCTGCTAGGTAGAGACCTGTTGTGTAAATTGAATTGTACAATATACTGTACACCTCAGGGAGTGGAGGTATTGACCAATGATGATGACGCAGACTTCAAAGTTGCAAACTCAAGAATATGCGTGGAGCTGTACCCTACTTTGACAGTAGATGAGCTCCCCTGGGACTTGAGAGAGACAGTGGCACCAGAAGTATGGGACTTCACTGGGGAAGAGATTGGATTGGTCAAAGGGGTGGACCCAGTGAAAATTGTAGTGAAACCGCATGCTGAGTTCCCAAGAACACCCCAATATAAATTGACTCCAGAAACGATTGCAGGCATAAAACCCGTGATCGAGTCTATGATTAAACAGGGAATACTGAAAGAAATCGTGGGTAGTCCATGCAACTCCCCGATTATGGGTCTGCAGAAACCAAATGGGAAATTTCGGATAGTGCAGGACCTTCGAAAGATTAATAACATAGTCGTTTCGTGTTGTCCAGTGGTACCGAATCCGTCAGTGATACTGTTTCAGATTCCATTCCAAGCTGAGTGGTTCACTGTGATTGATCTTTGTCAGGCTTTCTTTTCGATCCCTCTGGACGAAGAAAGCCATTTTCTTTTCGCATTTAAGCTGGAAAATCGCGTCCTAACATGGTGTCGCATTCCTCAGGGGTATACAGAGAGCCCATCGATCTTTAACCAGCTTTTGAAGAAAAATCTTGAAAGTCTAGTGCTGCCCCAGAAGTCAGTTCTGGTCCAGTACATAGACGACCTCCTCGTGGCGTCAGAAACAGAAGAAGCTTGCAGGGAGGACTCCATTGCTTTGTTAAATCACCTAGCTGCCAATGGGCACAAGGTGTCCCCGGGAAAGTTGCAGTACTGCCTGACAGAAGTGCAGTACTTGGGACACAGAATAGAGAAAGGCAAGCGAAAGGTGTCACCAGACAGGATAGAGGCGATCATGAAAATGAATGCGCCTAAGACACAGAGAGAGGTCAGGATGTTCCTAGGGATGGTGGGTTATTGCCGACAGTGGATCGCGAACTTTTCACTGAAAGCAAAGCCCTTGCAAAAACTGACGCATAAGGAGGTGAGCGATCCGGTACCATGGGACAAAGACTGTTTGATGGCATTCCTACAGCTGCGAGAGGACCTGTGTCGTGCTCCGGCATTGGGAATGCCTGATTACAATAAACCATTTTTGCTTTACTGTTGTGAGAGAGAAGGTTGCGCGTTGTCTGTGTTAGTCCAAATCCATGGGAATGCCCGTAGACCAGTTGCTTATTTCTCGGCTACTTTAGACCCAGTAGCCGCAGCGTTGCCCGGATGTCTCAAATCCGTTGCTGCAACGGGTGTCAGCATTGAAAGATGTGAAAATATCGTCATGGGGCACCCGTTAGAGGTGTGCGTGCCCCATTCTGTTGAACTGTTGATGACCAGGACCAAAACACAGCATCTGACCAACAGCAGGCTCACGCGCTATGAGCAAGTTATTCTTGCTGCAGAGAATGTGACCCTCAAGAGATGCTCTGTTTTGAACCCTGCCACCTTGATGCCACTCCCAAATGATATTGAGGATGATGATGAATGTACAGACCATGACTGCCTCGATGTGACTGAACTATGCACCAAACCCAGACCCGACATCGTAGATGAGCCACTGACCGACCCAGACGAAATTTTCTTTGTCGATGGCTCATGTGTAAGAGACGAAGTTGGGCAGTTGAGAGCAGCTTATGCTGTTTGTACAATTACTGGAGTTGTGGAAGCTGGGTGCCTGGAAGGAGTACACTCCGCTCAGGTAGCCGAGATTATTGCCTTGACACGTGCTTGCTTGGCAAGCAATCAAATTCGAGTCACCATATACACCGACAGCCAATATGGTTATGGGGTGGTTCATGATTACGGGCAGTTATGGTCTCAAAGAGGGTTCATGACCTCTTCAGGCTCTCCCATTCGCAATGGAGAGTTTGTGCGCCTGTTGTTAGAGGCGTTGCAATGCCCAGCAGGTATCGCAGTTGTAAAGTGCACCGCACATACCAGAAATGAGGACTTCGTTTCGAAAGGCAATAGATATGCTGATGAAGTTGCGCGGTATTGCGCGGAGCAAGGGTACTCTTTCACAGAGGTGGAAGTGGGTGGAATAAATGTAAGGACTGAATTAGCCATGATATTGGAAACTGTTGATACTTGGGATGAACTGGCAAACATGCAAGAAAATGCTCCTGATTTTGAAAAAGAAACATGGGAAAAGGCAGGATGTGTAGTGGGTGAGTCCCATTTTTGGGTCTCAGCAGATGGCAGAGCAGTGTTGCCCAATGAGATGGTGAGCCCAATGGCCAGACACATACATGGTCCCGTACACCTAGGGAGAGACGCTATGCTGAGAGTGTTTAGACAGACTTGGTACAATCCTAAGTTTAGAATAGCAGCAGAAGCAGTGTGCCAGCGTTGTGTGACCTGTCAGCAGCTGAACGTAGGGAAAAGAACACCAGTTGCACTGAGTCACATAGGAAGGTCTGGAGGTCCATTCAATCGAATGCAGATAGATTTCATTGAAATGCCGAGATGCAACCGCCTCCGCTATGTCCTGGTGGTTGTTTGTGTGTTCTCCAGATGGGTTGAGGCATACCCTACACGTAGGTGCGACACCCTCACAGTGGCCAAGTTACTGCTTAGGGAACTCATTCCGCGCTTCGGGGTGCCGGCCTCTTTGGAATCAGATAGGGGAACGCATTTCAACAGCGAGCTTGTGAAGATGATTTGTGCAGCTCTGAATATCGATCAGAAGTTGCATTGTAGTTACCGACCAGAAGCCTCAGGAATTGTGGAGCAGATCAATGGCACGATCAAAGCCCGAATTGCAAAGGTGTGCTCCTCAACGACCCTGAGTTGGCCTGACGCCCTGCCATTGGTCCTCATGAGCCTTCGTAGTACCCCAGACAGAAGAACAGGGTTGTCACCACATGAGGTGTTAATGGGGAGAGCAATGAGGCTGCCATCTGTCCCAACTACTGCACTGTTAAATATCACAGATGATATGATCCTGGACTATTGTAAGGGGCTGTCTGACGCCATTCGTTCTGTGTCCCTTCAGGTGCAGGCTGCCGAGGTTCCATCGTGCCAGGGCCCGTGCCATGACCTGTATCCTGGGGACTGGGTCCTGGTGAAAAAACATGTGAGAAGAAGCTGCTTGGATGTTCGTTGGCGTGGGCCCTTCCAGATCATCTTGATTGCGAATACGGCTGTAAAGGTGGGAGGCCTGCCCAATTGGATCCACGCATCACATACGCGAAGGGTTCCAGCACCTCGGGAAGAAACAGCTCCTCTCTCGGATAGACGTCCAGCAGAGGACCGAGAAGCCATAGAGGGGGCTAGCCAAGCTGAAGAGGTGCCAGCGGAAGCAGGGAACGAGTCTGACCAAGCTGAGGACGGTCAGTACAACAGCGAAACAGACGACGCTACAGAAGGAGAAAGTAGCTGGGAGTACGAGTCAGACACTGACAGGTCTGACAGAGAGCGAGAACAGACAAGGAGGAGAAGGAGTAGAAGGGCACGTGGAGAAGCTAATTGGCCGCAAAGAAGGAGCTCTAGCCTGAGGTCAACTCCAGAGGTAACCCTTCCTCCGATATCAGAAGACTCAGACCCGGAAGAAGGTGCTCAGGGCGCTGAAGCACCAGACCGAAGAAGGTCAAGAAGAGTGCGTGTGCCTAACAGAAGATACTCCACACCTGAGTGGACATATCTGGCGACAAATGTCTTTGAAACAGGAGACAGGGAGGATTCGAGCGGTGGTGGTGTCCAGTTCTGAGCCCATCGTCACCGTGGAAATACGACTGTTGGTACCCGGAGTCGAACAAGAAGGGTCACTAACATTCATGCTCCCCAGACCTCCCCGCCTCAGCAAGTTAAAACATATGTTTCTCTCAGAATTGCAATTCCCCGACTTTGGTACAACGATAACAGCCCATGAAGAGCACAATCTTCGTTTGGAAATACTGAACTTTGCTATCGAAGCTGCAGGCACAAACTTGATAGTAGATGCTTAAAGGACTTTGTAAATAAAGCAAGCAGAAAAAGAAGATTACCTAGCGCCCAGGAAGCAGAGAATATTAGGGAACTTCCCTTGAGTTGATGGAGAAGGGCTAGGGTTGTCTTTATTGAACTGTTAAAGGACTTTTGCGAAAAAGGTTGTCAGCTTCCAGTTGTGTGATTCTAAAGACAAAAGGAGTAAAAAGAGACTGTAAAGGAACGAGAAGAAAAGAACTTTGTGCCAAGATAAGAGAGAGCTATATTGTCTGACGAAATGGAAGCCGGCACCCAGAACCGCAGAGCTAAATGTATAATAGGTACACTAATAGTAGGAGTGATAATATTAATAGCTTTAGTGGTAACAATTTCTTATGTACAGGGACATGAGGAAGAGGCGAAGGTAACTGATGTGAAATCTGTAGAAACGCTTACACCCACTGTTGCTGGTGAGAAAAGGGAAAACACTCAAGAGAAAGCGTTATTAGCTGCAGAAGCCCGCAGGTTACACGTAGATGAGTCCCAAGGAGACTTTAGGTCAAATGCTTATGCTAAACTCTTATATGAATACGTGGATGCCATGGAGGTTAAGGACTGTTACGTCTGCATGCAGTTGCCGGCGTCTGTAGATGAAGGCATTAGATATCATCACCTCCCGCTGACATATGGCATTACATGTAGCTTATTGCTTAGTATATTTTATGAGAGAGATAGTTTTGAATACTATTTCTCCAATTATGATTCAGTGTTGCCAGAAGTCCCAAATTATAAGCAGATGAACAAATGGGACTACTGGAAGAGTGAAGACAGACTGGCTAAGTTCTTCATTCCTTGGATTACCTTAGATACTTCACATGCCCGTAGAAATAACCTGACATGCAAAGTGTCAGAAGTCGAGAAGAAGTTCATAGGGCAGGTGGATGATCGTTACAGGAGACAAAAGATTTTGAAAAAATCAGGACAATGGAAAACAGATTGGACCGAGGAAGAGAAGGCACACAAGAGAAAGGGTAGTAGTGGTCCAATAGCTTTAGATAAGACGCAGAGAGGAAAGCTATGTCTTCACCGAGCCAAAACGTATTATGAAAATGTATACGTGGGAGAAGTCGACTGTGAACATGCTTTCAATATAGAGTACTATACTAAGGATTTCCTGAAGGGAATGCAAGTGATTCCAAATGTGTATTTTGTATGTGGAAGAAATGCCTACGTGAGACTACCTGACAACTGGTATGGATCATGTTACCTAGCAATTGTCTTCCCCAAAATATATCATGCACAAGACTTAGTGATCATCGAGGGCAAGACATCATCGAGGGGAAGGAGAGATATAGGAGATGCAGAAATGGTTGGAGATGTCTTTGGAGCTATGTTCCCTCTTTTGGGAGTAATCCTTAATGATGTTAAAATTAGACGACTGGCAACAGTCGTCGACAGGTTGTCTGCCAGCACTGCTCAGTCCTTAATGCTGGTAGAAGGAGAGATGCAATCGATAAGGGCTATGGTTCTTCAGAACCGTCTTGCGTTAGATGTCCTACTAGCAAAAGAGGGCGGAGTCTGTAAGGCTTTGAAGGTCCAGGAATGTTGTACTTACATTCCAGACAATTCAAAGCCCCTTGAGAAAGTTATTAGGAACATAACTGATATTCACAAGGAGATCGAAGACTTGAGTAGAGAAAATGTCTGGGAAAAGGTGGGCCACGGAATGAGTGAAGTTGGAGGGTGGATTTCCGCCTTAGGCAAAAGCTTTGTGTGGTATATACTAAAACCTATCATCATAATATTGATCTGTGGGATTATATTGTGGGGATTGGTGAGGGTATTCAAATGGTACAGAGCAAGAAGGTCAGAAAGAGCCCAAAGAGAGCAGCTGCAGAGATTGGCTGCCATACAAGATAATCAGTACAGGAGTCTGAGGGCTCTGGAAGCGCAGAGACAAGTTATGCTACCAATAACTGCAGTTTAAATGTTAGTGATGACCCTGAGAGGTCATCAAAGGGGGGAACTGAGAGAGCGCAAACTGACCTAAATGTATGAGTACATCACACTTACCTGTAGTAAGCACAAATCATGAGGAGAAATGCCATGAGTGCTAGTAGTATCTGCAATTATATTCTGA
This sequence comes from Lissotriton helveticus, assembly GCF_964261635.1. Taxonomy (NCBI): domain Eukaryota; kingdom Metazoa; phylum Chordata; class Amphibia; order Caudata; family Salamandridae; genus Lissotriton; species Lissotriton helveticus. The sequence continues at coordinate 650,105,091 of NC_136070.1, forward strand.
ATGTATAGCTAATGTAGAGATTTAAGTAGAAGTGGAACTAATACAGAAATGTGTGACACTATATGATTTTATTAGATGTGATTATTCCTGAATCCATGTCGTGTAGCTGCTAAAATGTAAGATGGCATGTGGTTAAACGCAGAATGTGGTAGGCCTCAGGGCCAGAGCTAGAAGGGAAGGGGAAGGTGTTTCTTTTCACGACATAGATTGAACTAATGTTTTGGCTATTGCATTAATGGGCCATGATTTATAGATGTGTTTACTGAATAATAGTATAAGAGTATTAACATGCTTTAATTAATGAAGAAGTAGAATGCTATAATCATTATGAGAAATATTGTAGGCCTGAATTGTTTTAACATTGATTTACACGTACATGTCTGGGCCGAGAAATGTTGCAAACCTTTTTGGAAGTCTATGAGAGTTGGGTTCTTGGCTGCAGATGTCTGTCTACAAGAGAAAGGGAGGATCCGATTATAAATAATATGAATAGAGGTCTGTTCAGTAGACGGCCCAGACATGGAGGAGGGTTCTGGAATGTTTAAGGGGTATCAGCGGGCCGGAGAAGAGTCTGAGAAGCAAGGTCAACTCCAACGTATGAGGCCCAATACAAAGCAGCATGGAAAAAGCCAGAAGCTACACCACGTGAGAGGCGTCTCATGAGGGGCGTCTCAAATGTTGTTGACTGTTTTGTATTAGGGACAGCACCCCTGGGTGGAGTTAGAGCAGATACCTGAGGACCCTTTAGAGAGCGGATGGGTAGGCAGAGAGGGGTCATGACTGGAGAACTATAGGTTTTCACCAAGAGACTTAGAGTGAGTGACTTCCCTTGGGGGTCATTCACTGCTGACACCTTTGTTAGGTTGGGATTTGGTTAAGTAGGGATACCATCTAGAGCAGGGTAGGGACAGCCTAACCTGTGTGTTTTCCTCCAACTTAAATGAAGGAGAGATATGCGTCAATGCTGATAGCTTTATTATTCTTAGAACTTGTGTTAGTAATTTCCGTTGCTCGTCTGAGGGCTTTCAGAGAGCACATGTATGTAGTTGGACCTGTGTATCTCGTGAATCTCATTCTGAGATGCCTGTATTTGCAGCTTATCATATCTTTACAATAAACTTTTGAAAGCTAGAAGTTGTTTGTGATCTTTTGGAGCGGGGTCCTTTATTGGGTGAACTAACTTGGGGAGAGAGGCACTTTCTTCCTCAAAGACAGGCAACAAAGGTTCAGTCGACCAGATCGGGGTTTAGATCAATAGTGATAAGGTATCGATCAAAATCCCGCCCTTCCACTTACAAAACCAATTTCTCTCTGCATTGTCCGCTGCTGCCACCCCATGTTCTGTGCTGTATGCAATGCCACCTACACTGCAGCTTTATGTACTATGATGACTGAATGGAGCTTCTGCTGAACTGTTTCTGTGTAAATAATTCTAGTTCTGCTGCTTAGAATGAGATATTGTAGTGTTTGGCAGTTATGTTTATTGAGTACCTTGTTCACGCAAGTCAGACTTGTCTCCAGCTGACACATGGTTTCGTTCTTAGTCAAACATTACCGGCTTGTTGTTTCAAAATATAGAGAGCTCGTGCATTTTAGATTGCATCTTATAAAGTGAATTCTGTGGCATGACGTACTTTTTCACGAAAGGCAGCTTTGTTTGTCTCCAGCTGACACATGGTTTCGTTGTTAAACAAACATTACCGTCTTTTTATTGATAAATAAATTGAGCGCATGGATTTGGCAAATGAGAATAGTGTGATATTTTCCCAAAGCCATCCTCCACAAGGAATACCATTTGTATCTTTGTAGATTATTAGGTAATATCCCTCTCTGCCAGTTGTTATCAGATTAAGTATTTAGGTAAGGTCAAAGCAGGTGTGAGTATGTTTTTTTGGTCAACAAAATACTATTCTACATTTTCTTAATGCACATCTCTGTGTCGGTCTTTGCTTTCCACAGCTACAACGCTCAATTAGGAAGTGTTCGCAGGAAACCAACAACAGGCGCCACTGGGGCACAAGGCACACAGAGTCATCCTCCTTCAGTACCCCCTCCCTTATCCCATGGCAGCGCGTGAATTCTGCTTCACCAGCTCCTTCCTCTCTGCTCTAAACAGACAACAGGCGCCACTCGGTCTGACTCACTAACTCTAACACTCTCTATCACAAACTAACTAAATCAACCACTCTCAATAAATAACTAACTAACTAACTATTCCGATCTCTCTCAATAACTAACTAGCTCTCACGCTCAGTTGGGATAAATTAATACCTCTCCCACTCACTATCACTAAATAACTCTGCCATTCTCTATCACATACTGACTCACCCACTCTCTCTCACTAACTAAATAACGTACTAACTCTCACTAATAAACTCTTCGTAACAAACTCTCTCAATAACAATAACAAAATATGTCTCTAAAACACTGTCTCAATAAATAACTCTCACACTCTATCACAATAGCTAACTCTAATACTCTCTCTCACTAACTGAATCAGTCACTCATTCTCACTAACAAACTATCAAAAACAGTCACATTCTCACAATATCACTAACCCACTCACAAAAACAACTTCGCAAAAAAAATTACGCTGGCACTCTGTCACTATCTATATCTCACACGCTCAAACACTAACTCGCTCACACTCACTAACTAACAATATCTCACAGTCACTAACTCACTCAATCACAGTCACTAACAAACTATATTTAAAACAGTCTATCTCAGTCGATCTAACTCAATGTCTCAAAATCACTCTTGCACACTTACTCTCTCTTACTCACTCTCTTATACTCACTATTACTAACTCACACTCACTTACTAACTGCCACAAACAAACTATCACTTACAACTGATAACACCACCACACCCACCACCAACACCACACCCTCCACCACCACCACGTCCACCACCACCACGTCCACCACCACCACGTCCACTACCACCACCACGTCTACCACCACCACGTCCACCACCACCACGTCCACCACCACCATGTCCACCACCACCACGTCCACCACCACCACATCCACCACCACTACGACGTCCACCACGTCCACCACCATATCCACCACATCCACCACATCCACCACCACCATATCCACCACATCCACCACCATCATGTCCACCACATCCACCACCACCATGTCCACCACCACCACCACACCCACCACCACCACATCCACCACCATATCCATCACATCCACCACCACCATATCCACCACATCCACCACCACCATGTCCACCACATCCACCACCACCATGTCCACCACCACCACCACGTCCACAACCACCACCTCCACCTCCACCACGTCCACAACCACCACCTCCACCATGTCCACCACCACCACATCCAGCACCACGTCCACCACCACCACGAGGCCACTACCATGGCCACCAACACCACGTCCACTACCACGTCCACCTCCACCAACACCACATCCACTACTACCACCACCACCACATCCAAATCCACCACCATATCCACCACCACCACCGCATCCACAACCACCACGTCCACCACCACCCTGTCCAACACCACCATATCCACCACCACGTCCACAGCCACCACCTCCAGAGCCACCACCACCACTTCATCACCACCTCCATTACCACATCCTCCACCATTACCACATCCTCCACCACCACCACATCCTCCACCACCACCACATCCTCCTCCTCCACCACCACGTCCTCCTCCACCACCACGTCCACCACGTCCACCACCACCACGTCCACCACCCCCATTTCCACCACCACCACGTCCACGTCCACCACCACGTCCACCACCACACCCACGTCCACCACCACGTCCACCAGCACACCCACGTCCACCACCACACCCACGTCCACCACGAGGCCACCTCACTCTATCTATCGCCCTCACTCTATCTATCGCCCTCACTCTATCTATCTATCGCCCTCACTCTATCTATCTATCGCCCTCACTCTATCTATCTATCGCCCTCCCTCTCTCCATCTATCGCCCTCCCTCTCTCCATATATCGCCCTCCCTCTCTCCATCTATCGCCCTCCCTCTCTCCATCTATTGCCCTCCCTCTCTCCATCTATAGCCCTCCCTCTCTCCATCTATCGCAGCACTACCACAGCATCCCTCAGGGGCACCACAACATTACTATGCTCTACCACAGTATCACTGAACTCCACAGCATCACTCGTCGCCGCCACAACATTACTATGCGCTACCACAGCATCACTGAACTACACAGCATCACTTGTCGCCTCCACAACATTACTATGCGCTACCACAGCATCACTGAACTCCACAGCATCACTCGTCGCCACCACAACATTACTATGCGCTACCACAGCATCACTGAACTCCACTGCATCACTTGTCGCCACCACAACATTACTATGCGCTACCACAGCATCACTGAACTCCACAGCATCACTCTTCGCCACCACAAGATTACTATGCGCTTCCACAGAATCACTGAACTCCACAGCATCACTCGTCGCCACCACAACATCACTTCGCGCCACCACAGCATCAATCTGTGCAACCATTCAGCAACAACTGGTTCAAGTATGTTCTCTCAATGTTTCAAGCTTTATTACAAATGTCACAAAAAGATGTTAATATTTGACTTCTGTTCTTGGATTTTTGTCACAATAAAATACACTGAACATAATCTTCACAAAAGTTATTTACAAATGTTTAAGGTATTGCCATTATAAATTACAATAGCTTTTATTTAAGTATTAATTATTAAAAAAAATAAAAGCCATTGTTATTTGTAATATCAATACATCTAAGTCACGTAAATACTACACAAATTTTGCGTTACAAATGCTATAGGTGTCACATTTGCTAAAGTTAAAACTATTGGCATTGTAAATGACAAAGCTATTAATTTAGCTATTTTCAAAACCAACACATAAATAATAAATGTGTTATTCACAATACCAATAGCTCAAACTTTCCTAATGCGAGACCTATTGCATTGCAAATGCTTGTCCTTCTGGCTCGTGGGGTGGTGTTTTCCTCCTCTTGTGCCATTTTTCCAGGTGCTCCTTCCATGATGTTTGTTATGGGGCTACATGGGCTACATGGGCCTCTTCCAGCGCTTTTATTTCCCCTTTCCATCTTTTGTCGGGGTAGGCAGCTTCTGCAGCTTTTGGTGCTCATGTTCTGTCTGTTGTACATCCTTTGTGGTTTGTACTCTTTTCTTTTGTCATTGTACTGATCTGTTGGTTTTTGCTACCTCCTTCTGGTCTGTGTTTCAATTACTATGAGCTTGGGTATGGGCTCATTGTTAAGGAAAGGTACGGGAAGACGGACGAGGAGGTAATGCCCGGTTACTCGCCAGTAATCTTCATTACTCTGAGTCCTGGTCATCGTGTTCCGTTCCTGAGCCCGTCCCTCCCTCCCTGTTTCTCTTGCTAGTGATTGATTTGTGTTTTTCTTCTTGAGTTTCTTTGGTATTCTCAGGATGTGTGGATGACGCACTTCCCCCTTAATGCATGCGAGGCCAGGTAGGTGGCACCATATTCTGGGAAGTATTTGACTTTGCTTGGTAATAGGTTTCTGTAGAGCAGACAAGCTGTTCAGGGTTAAGGAATGCAACAGGAAGACCAGGACTCAGAGTAATGAAAATGACTGGTGAGTAACCGAGCATTCTCGCTTGCATGTTGCTGCTGGGAACGAAAGCAGACAACGTGCGGTCACTGCTGAATGTAACCCTGTGTATGACACCTACACTGGGATGAATTCAGGACATTTTAGTGGGGCCTATCTTCTAAGGTAAACGGCGTCAACCCTGTGAAAATAATAGGTGGGCGCCATCTACCCTTATGTACCCTCAACTTGTGCCCTGGATGCTATGCATTTAACAGAGAGCCCTCCACCCAAATGCCCACACCCTGCCCCTACACACACACAATTGGCAGCTTACAGAATATGAGTGAATGAAGAGCAATGAGATCGAGGGGCGGGGTTCAGGGGCAGATGACCAATAATAACTTATTTATTTGCATAGTGCTAGCTGCTAGAGCCGTGCTTTTTCTAGGCACACTAGTTCAAGTTCAAAGACCTTTATTCGAATTTTTAAAAATTCATAAAAGTACCGATCACAATAACAAACACAAAATAATTATATATATACATACAACTGATAAAATACCATGTGGCGTTGAATTTCATTGCAGTAACAATACAATGTACATCAGATCATTATACTACGTTCCCATTGTGACAAGAATTAATTGCTATATTCATGGATTTTCCATCATTTTCCGTGCTTGTATAGCCAGTCTTAAAAAAGAACTGGTGCGAAAAATTAATTCATCGCTATCCAAAACAATTAGCATATTATATGAATCTTTGAGTGACAATGGTCTGAATTTCTTAAAATACGGAGTTAAAAACCATTTAATAAATTTGAGATAAAATTTGCAGAAAAATAAAAAGTGCAAGTCATCCTGTGGGCTCACACCATCACATGGACATGGGATAGAATCTGCACTATGGCGATATCCCAATGGAAAAGACAGCATAAATTTTACAGAGCCTGCCCTTAGGCGAAACAATAGTGATCGCTCCCATCCAGTCATAGGCAGGGAGAGATAGGGCGGCAGAGTTTGGGTACACAATCCGTTTCCTAAATATTTTCTTACACTTGATTTTTGTGATTCACTTTGTACCCTTTCACTATTATAAAGTGCATATAGTGCATGTTTAACCACACATTTGTCCTTTATTTCTATTGTCATAGGATCGGTAAACAAAGTGCCTCTGTCGACTTCATTAAGTGATTTATAAACTTCCTGAAGCCATGGAATCTTCATTCCATGTGCACAACTTAAACAGTCTTTTATAATATCTTGAGTAAGAGCAGCCGCATCGTTCCTCCAGATTCTAATCCAGAACAATGCTGGTCTTGCTCTGATAAAGTCACTTATGTGTGAAAGATTTAATTCGTTGTGACAAATAAAATTTGATGAGGAAATTGGTGCACCCAGGACTTTCCTGCAAAAACGATTTTCCTCCCTTTGGATGCAGAGGCTATTTCCTGATCCCCACACCTCTGCTCCATACGTGGCAACAGGTGAGCACTGTAATTTAAAAATCTTTAAAATAGCCCTAGTGGCACCTATTCTCTTTGGGCGAGGGAGACTCAAAACAGAATTATTGGCTTTCGAGAACTTGCTCGTGGCGTGGGCCAAATGCCCACTCCACGAGCCGTTCGCAGCGAAAACCAACCCTAAGTAAGGAAATTTGGGAACAGATTCCAATTTGTCTGTGCCCAACTGAATAGTATTGAGTTTCCTTTTGCCTGGGCCACAGGACATGATAAAAGATTTTTTTAAATTTACCCTCAGGTCCAAGTCCCTCATAAAATTTACAAAACTATTTACAAGCAGACGAAGGGCAATAGGAGTGCGGGCCATAAGCACCGCATCGTCTGCGTATAAAAGCACAGGAAGTGGTTTCCCTAAAATAGTTGGAACATCTGTGGTGACTTTTTTCAGGCAGGTGGATAAGCCATTAATGTAAATAATAAACAACAGGGGTGCTAAAACGCACCCCTGTCTCACCCCCCTACCTATATCAATGGCTCCTGAAACCTCACCACCCATACCAATACGTACCCGAGCTTTCAGGTCGGTATGGAGATAGGCTAGAAAACTTACGAGGGTAATATCAAGACCATTGATTGAAAGAATAGACCAACGCTTCGATCTATTCACAAGATCGAAAGCGGATGAGAGATCCATAAACGCAAGATACGTGGGGCAGGAGCGGGCAACACTATATTTGTCAATTATCAATTTTAAATTTAAGCATTGCTCCACTGTTCCTACCCCACTACGGAACCCCATCTGACATGGATCTAGAAAGTCAGTATAGTTTGCCCATTCTAATACTCTGTGGTATATTATGCGACCCAACACTTTTAACGTATTGTCCAAAAGGGAGATAGGGCGGTAGTTTGCGGGGTCAGACCTGTCTCCCTTTTTATAGATTGGGACAATAATACTAGTTGCCCATGTGGTTGGCATACCTGTTTTTGGAAGGCTATTAAAGATATTAAGAAATATGGGTGTCCATAGGTCAACATCATATTTAATAATATCAATAGGCAAGCCGTCGGGTCCGGGTGCCTTATTACCCAGGCTTTCTTTGATAGCTAATTTAACTTCGTGTTCCAAAATATGTAAACCATCTGATTGACTAAAGATGAGAGGAGAGTGCTCCTCTGAGGGGGTGGCATAAATTCTAGAGAAATGAGTCTCCCATGCTGAGCTTGTTATATTACAACTAATTTGGGTTAGCTTTTTTCCCATTTCCCTCGTTTTCCTAACAGCTGACCAAAACGGGCCGCTGCCACCCAATTTTGCGCTAATAACCAGAGAGTCCCATTGTTCGGTAAGCAAATTAGATTTCCGTTCGAGTATTTTAGCTTTATAATTTTTCCTAGCTAATTGAACGGTGGCTTTGCACCGAGGTTTTGTAGAGAGAGCCTTTCTTAATTCTCTGTTGGCCAAGGAGCAGGATGAATCAAACCACCTTGGCTCTTTACCTTCCTTAGGTAATGGGACTGACAAAAGGGTTTTAATGGTTGAGCATAAAGTTTCAAAATCAGCAATCAGTTGGTCATAATTATCGCTTGGGAACAAACAAGAATCAATCAGTTGAGGGTGTAGCGTTTGTAAGCTATCTAAAATAGCCCCACAATCCACTCCCCTCCATTTTAGGCGAAGGCCATCAATTGATGGAGTTATATCCCTAGCACCGTTTATATTCGCGAAGATCGGACTTGGGGCGAGATCCATAATTACAACCAGTGGGTTGTGGTCACTAAAAGATGTTTGTACCACAGAGGATTTGACTATGCAATCTATCAACAGTGGTGACGCAAATATATAATCAATGGTGGAACTACTGTCCCTTCCAGTGTACGTTGGGACATAAGGGGAGTCGGGGTTATGTCCTATTCTCAGGGCATCGGCCAGGTCAAATTCAATGAGTAATTTGGACAGTTCCGAACCTCTGCGCTCCGCAGGGTCAGAAAAGGTCTCATTATCAGAACCAGCACCCACTGCTAGTTTTGCATTGAAATCGCCCCCTAATAAAATACCTGATTTGTTGTCTACTGAAAGGGAGCATTCCAATGTGCTTAAAACCTTAGATAATGCCATAAAGTTCTTATTCGGTACATTATAAAAATCATTGTTGTAAAAATTGATTAAATAGATTGTGGTCTTTGACTTCAATTTATATTCAAGAAACTGGATATTGGGATTAACAGGACCATCATTCTGCAGGTTTCTGATTGTACCGCCTGCAAGAATCTTGATTCCAACAAATAGGCCACCCATTGCTCGACCAAAACTCGGTTTGGGTGAGGTTAGGCTGAAACAGTGATAGCCCTCAATGTACAAATTACCAACAGCCCATGTTTCTTGAAACATAAGAATATCCGCATCATTAATTATCTCAGTCCATGCAGGATCCAATAACTTAGATTCTAGTCCTGCAACATTCCAACTCATAATCGATAATTCATGGATATTACATCGTTTAGCTGGCCTTACCCCAGCAGTCCTTACTTCCCCATGAGTCGTATTAGCATCAACAGGGAAATTACAATTAATGGACACTGATTCCATAATTTCATATGTGCCACCCAGAACCTGAAGGTCCGTAACTGTTACTAAGCGTCCCTCTTGTGTACTGACTATGGCTTGGGTGGGAACATCCGTGTTGGGCATTTTAGCCAGTCAGTCCTGTTCATCTAAATTAGAGAAGTAATCAAATCGATTATGTGTGGGAATGTTGAATATTGGCCTTACTTCAGTTGGTGGCTGAAACTGTTGAAGGTCAGGGGCAGGATAAGACATGTCTCTATGGTTATATTGGTGCATGTTTGAGAATTGATAATGATGCGGGGGATGGGAAAAGGGTACAGACAGAGGGATCTGATTCCGCCAATTATGGCCATTAATATGGCCAGAATCCTGATTTTGTAAGAAGAGCGGAGATTTTATCCTTGCACCAAAATTTAAATCTTGGTGAGTGGTGATGGGGTAATTCATCGTAACTTGTTTTGGGGGTATCAGGTGTCTATAAAAATAGCCAAGTGGAAGGAGTGTGGTGTTAAATTCATGTGTTGAGGGTAAAGGGGCGTTCGCTAAAGTTTTCTCTGCCCATTGCGGGTTCTTAAAATTAATTGTGACACAGTCACCCTCAAACTTTTTTCTAAGAGGGCCTATCCAACCTACTCTCTGCGTATTTAAAATCTCCCTTGCGCCTTCTATAGGAAAATTGCAATTTGCAATTAACCAATGTAAGGTCTTGTTTTTAAGGGATATCAGAGTTTCCTCTTGGTCCTTTCTTAATTTGGAAACATTAACCAGGACAAGGACATAGGCCCCGCATTCTGGTGGAAGATTAATGCGGGAGGGAGCCTGACTAGTTATTTTCCGTGCTGGTTGGACCAAGATGGAAGCATTTACAGGATTTAAGGGGTTGCCCACCATAGGCCCACTAGTCTGTTTGGTGTTCTGATCCTTCCTTATAACTGGAGCTGCATTATTACAGTTAGCTGTTGGTTGACTGACACTTATCCCCTTCGGGGGAACTGGGGGGGGTTTGGTTGTAATAGCGATATTTGTAATTGGTGCTTGTGGAGTGTTATGTGCGGGACCCACTGTGTTAGTGGAAGTAATTTTGGTTATATCATTTACAGTATTTGTTGTGGATAGGCTCTTGATGGGAATAATTAGTTCAGCTATTTGCTTTTCTATCCTAGTAAGTCTACTTTCAATAGGGGATAGATAAATGCTGAGAAGTTCACCCAATTTCGCCAACATAAAGTCGGTTACGACAACAGTGTTGTCATTTGTTTCACCCACCTTTCCTTCTAACCCACCCTGCTGCTCCTCCTCCCTTTCTTCATCCTCGACACCCTTAGTGGTCTCCTTAACCCTACTTGTGTTGGATTTTGAGTTGACACCATTCCCGGGCAGATTTTGTTTGCTAACCTTAGAGGGTTGGGGCTTAAATGCGTGTTGTTTTTGGATGGCGCCCTCACGTCTGCCCCTAAATTCCCTCGTATTTTCTACTGATATAATTTCGGGGGTAGGGGTCATATGTAAATCCGGGGTTTTCTCCAAATCCATACTAATATCTGTGTCGGTGTCAGAATCTATCAGGGGGATAGAGGCAGATAGATTTACTTCATTAGGGATGGTATGAATATCAACACTCGTGTGTAATAACGGTCTGATGTTAGCAGGCAGAACCTGAATGGGTGTAGTAGCAGAGGCAATAAGACCCAGGGATGAACGTTTGGCATGGGCAAGATCTTGTGATACCCTACGTTCGAGGAGAGATATACCCTGGTTTATGGCATCATTGGCCTTGATAATAAAGTTGTCAATAGGGACAGTTTTAATGCTACCCGCAGCAGCTGCTGTCCTACTGCGGCTCCCCCTTGGAGACATGGTGACAGTGGGTGATAGCCTATCACACTCAGGGACCTGTTGGACACTTCAATATATGTTTATACAAGTAACCAGATGCCTGGGACAAGTAATAAATGGCCACACGGTCTCTGTATGAAATCACTGCGAATGGCTAGTAGTCAATATATTCGTACTCCCAGTGCAAAAGGGACCTTGATCCTTAGTCCTTAGTGCACATAGCCGGATTTATAGTCAGAGTAATCAAATACCTAGGGGTTGGGATGTTAGAGGGCTGCACCCATCCCGTCCTCTTCCGGCCTCTGAGGGCAACAGAGGGCCCGCCCTTGTCCCGGGCTTCTCCCGCGCGCGACTCGCGTGGCGAGAGGGGTGTCAGCGTTTTTGTAGCGCCTCCGAGCGCTCCTGGCGCGTCACAGGCGCGCTACCCCACAGGCTGCTGGGAAGTGTGGTCCGGGTGTCCTGCCGGCAACCGCCGTTCCCCTCACGGCTCCGCCCGATGGCGTCCCGGTAAGTTTTGCAAAAAAGTTACTGGTGTCCCCCCTGGCCTCGTGGGGGTCAGCGTTTTTGTAGCGCCTCCGGGCGCTCCTGGCGCGTCACAGGCGCGCTACCCCACAGGCTGCTGGGAAGTGCGGTCCGGGTGTCCTGCCGGCAACCGCCGTTCCCCTCACGGCTCCGCCCGATGAGGTCCCGGTAAGTTTTGCAAAAAAGTTACTGGTGTCTAGGCACACTATTTAACAAAGTGGTCGAAGTGCATTAAAAAAAGTAAGGGAACTGTGATGTTGCGCTGATTGGGGGTGGGGTGAGTGAGCATGGAGGTGGGGGTCAAACGTCAAAACTAAATATTCTGTAACTTTTTTGGGTCTTTCATCTTCAAGTAACTAAACTGCATACAAAATAGCACAGCTTAAATGAAAAATAATTGCAAGTTAAGTTAACCAGTGGGAAATGTACTATCATACATTATGAAACCTTTATTAATTAATACACTGCAGAGGTCAGTGGCGTAACATTAGCCCCCATAGTGAAGGGTGCCCCCGATCTCCAGAGGTTCCACTCTGGCACTGTGCACAGGCAGCGGGCCCCTGGCCTGAGAGCTCCAGACTGGGTCTGGTGTGTGGGGGGCCTGTCCATGAACTTTGCAGGAGGACCCCCTCTAGTGTAGTTACACCACTGGCAGGGATCTGTGTCTAAAATCAGAGAGCCACAAAATTGAACCCTCAGAGAATTGTGACTTGTGTATGCTTAGTGCGACGAGGTCCCAGTCTGTGACAGAAAGCACTGTGAATATTTAAGTCATTATTTTAAACTTGAATTACTCCCAATATAAAATACGCTGCTACGAAATGCGCAAAAAAAAGATTAAGATGCAGTGCTTCCAAAATGTAGATTTTATTAATACCCAGACTGTATGTAGTGCAATTTATTTGTATAACTGTCCTTTAAAAGCACCCACTTCACAGCTCAGCTGGTAACTATGTTACAGTACCATTCAAAAATAATAAATCTGTCTTATTAGAAAGCATGAAGTGATTCCATTAATAAAAGCAAATACTGGCTTTCAAGCACCCTTTACATGTGCAGGTTAATCAGTTGCACACATTTACATTTCTTTCACGCAGCAAACACTCTGGCAAGAAGGCTTGTTTAGCTGTCTGCCTCTCCCTAGGTTTCTCAGCACAGGAGACTTCCTGCCTTCAGAGTCGAATTGAGACCAAAAATTGGCCCGGGCACCCAAGAAATAAAGTGGCCCACATTTGTGGATTACGACCTTTCATGAAGTATTGCATGTTTAGTATCATGGGGCTAGCTGTTGAATATCTTTATGGTAGATAATGTTTTCATAGTTTCTAGGGACAGTAAAATTGGTCAGGACGAAAAACATAATTATTCCACTGCATCTCACGCACTGGTCTCCAAGCACTTATCTTTAGGTCCATGGATTTCTCTTCACCAGTGTGTCTCCCTTCTTCCCCCCTCAGATCCATGATTCCTTTCTGGCAATAGGTTCTAAATCTCCTACTTGTTTGTATGGATCCTCACTTTCCACCAACCAACAGTTCACCAGATGGTCATGCCCATGCTTAGGTCTGGCTTCTATTCACCCTCAAGGACCTGATGCCCTGCTCACTCGAAGACAGTGGGGCTCTTGTTCATCATCAGTTGGTCCAAAGACTTTCCATTTACCATCAGGAACCTTAAGCTCATTTCAACAGTCTGGTCCCCTGCTATTCGGCCTCACATCCCTCAGACTCCTCCTCAGACTAAGATGCCAAATGTATTCTTCACACTTTCATATGCCCTTGCAATCCTGTCCACCTTCAGATCCGCTTATAGCCCCATTCACCCTTAGGCCCTCTATCTCTTGCTCACTCTTACCAGAACCTCCTGCTGACCCTCATGTCAGTGAAGTCCTTGCTCACCATGAAATTCTCTTAGGCCTCTGTTTTCTCTCTGCTCATCTGATGCTCTGTGCAAACTATGGCCCTGAGGTACCCACTTGCCGCTATGTCTTCAAAACTCCTGCGCAAACCTAATCCCCAAAGCCTCTAAGTGGTCTCCAGGTTTACCAAATTATTTTGCAGGCCTTGACTAAAATGTCACCCCTCTGAATGAGACATGTGTGCTCATCCCCAAATGCTAGCTTCAGTAATCCACGTCTTCTGCTTGGCGGCCTGTAGTGGCTGCTTACCAAGACTCCTATTCAAGTCAATGGAGCCATTGAGAGTGGCCATCTGCCATGTGAAGATCAGAAGTAGATATCCTAAAGTTGCACTAAAACCCTCTACACACAATCAGAAATACTAGACTACAAGACTCTCGTCTGTGAGTAAAACAGGTGACCAGGACAGGTGGATTACAGTATTTCAAAAGCCTGTAAAATGACTGAGTTATTTAAATGCCTGTTGCAGGAGCTCATGTGCACACTTCTGGGCACAATTTGGACTCTGGCAGGGCCAACTCAGCCTTTTATCCATTCAAGACTGTCAAAACGAGTACAATTGTGGTAAAAAACATTCCAACAGCTGGGCTAAAATAAAAGTAAGAAAAGTGTAGTGCTGTGGCAGAACCAGTCTGGGTGGTGATATGGCTCAGGTAATGCACATCTCTGATGAATATGAAAGAATGCATTAATAAAGAAAAGGACAAGTATTAAAATGATTTGAGTCAATTTAAAGCACTTGGTAAATGCAACCAGGGAGTGAAGAGAGATGATCTTGTTCTGTCACCGTGAACTGAAATCACTTTCCTGAAGGCTGGCATCACCTCGACCCTCTCCCCCTCATAAACCAGTGAGAACTTGGCTGGACTCCCGTGGTGATACCTCCCACTTGCACCCTTAGGTGGGTCGGGAGGAGGCGCCCCAAATGTTGTGACTGCTTGATGGGTCCATTGTCATTCTTCACAATGGGCCAGCTACATTCTCCAACATCCTCAAACGTAGGTGGGTAAAAAAAGACCCACAGATGGCTCAACCAATGGGCCTCTGTACTGGCTGAATGCCCTCTTTCCCAATCCAACCTGGCGGTGCCTTACACTTCAGCAGTAGCATTTCCAGTGTAGGAATTAACCGTCCAAGTTATCTTTTCTCAAAAAGTTGGGGAATGGTTTTCCTTAAATTAAAAAAGTATGGGCATGTTGTGTCCCTCGGATACCACCCACTACGACCACTGGTATCGCAGCTTTATTATTCCACAACTTAGAGAAGGTAAAAAACTATGTACCAAAATAAAATGTTGGCAGTAAGCATACTCCATCACAGTGGCAACAGAGTGTGCTTACCGCCTACAATGTGGTCTGCCTTTACAATTTAAAAGTGGGCGGACCATAGTTTGTTCATGACGGAGACTACTCTGTCTGCTTGGCCAAACTACTCCGACAGCCAGAAGGGGGCTGTCTGAGAATTGGCTATATACCCATCCACACAATTAGGTGTTTTCCTGTCCACCACAGCCAGACAAACCTTGTAAGATGGGGATTTTACTTTTTATTTTCAAAAAGAAAATCCTGCTTCAGGACTTCAAAAACACATTGACAGAAACACTGTGATGGTGATTCATGGCAATGCTTTAAGAAATGACCACCAGCCAGATCCACCATCCTTTCATTGTTTAGCTGGTGAATTTACACTCAAGGCTGGAGATGCTTAATTTAGCTCCTCTCCTAAATGTTACTTATTTATGTTATTTCATACAAGTTACTACTGCTTTAGGTCGTATGTTCTAAATTTTTAGTAGATTAGGGGAGTATTTCCATGTACTACTGAAATGGTCCATGATAACTTTTAACCAAATAATTTAATAAGCGCAAATTAATGTTGAAGATTTTAAAAGAAATGTAACTCTTAGTCAAGGTTATTCGAATGATTTAGATCTGACACACCATTAATGATTTATTTCACCTAATATTTTACACATTTATTAATTTGAAAGTACGTGCACAAATATTTAAATGTCAGACTGCACTGTAGCTGCTGTGTTAACTTAGCATAAGCAAAGGACTTAGGCTTTTGAATTTCAATGTTTAACTTTCACATGAGAGTTGCGTTGTTTGAATGTTCTCTCCTCTGCAAGTGCAGATACAAGGCTTCTTTTAGTTAGTATTAGGCATGGTTTAGTTGTAGAGATAGTAAGGTACTGGAAGAAAATGAGTTCTCATGGCAGAGAGAGACGCTCAAGGACAATAGAATGTGCCTCATCGAGAGCGTGGGAGAAAACCTGAATGTTGCGAAGTTCTACCTAAGACGATGGAAATGTACTGGAAAGTGACAATGCTGGTTACCTTGAATTCTTGTGGGCTAATAGGTGTTGTATTGTTAGCTAGAGCAGCAGAACCCTTTAGGATTTCATGAGGTACAGACCTCTGATGAGATTCCTCTCATCTTGTAGCTTCATGCTATGATTTGTAGGCTTAGAGTACTTTTGTGAAAGACTCCCTGATGTTGACACGAGTTTCCTAGCTTCCCATATCTTACTAGAATTTCTCTGAAGTTAGTATAGAATAGGATAACTAGATTTATTAGGAATAATGACTAGGCGGGAAGTTTGAATTCTGCAAATGCACCAGATAGAGCGTGCAGGGACCTACTAGCTCAGTTTTACCATACTCACCAGGGGCCCATATAACATTCACACTTTGAACTATCAGTCCCGCCTAACCAATTACTAATGTAGTCACCCTATCAGTTGCCCAGAGGTCCGACTTAGGACTTATACCTGTAAACCATGACTTACCAATCCTCGTCACCTTATTATAAGTCCTGTGAATCAGAGTGAGTTAGAAATTAGCAGGCAATATTTAAACACATTTTATTTTCTTATAATAACCACAGACTCTGGGAAAGTTTTCAAACCTTTATTTATGAGAGATTTTCTGAGTCAAGATGAAAAAGGCCACAATCTCGTGACCATAGATTTTACAAGCAAGAATATAACCAGTAGGACATAAAGTTTGTAAGAAATCACAGTAACACCTTTAGACATTGGTACCTGGGAAGGGTGAGAAAGGGAAATAGCACAAGGACATACCAGAAGGATTATATTTACCTAGAATGGTGCAATGACCAATCCTGGCCATGGGCTGGGGCAAAGAGACCAGGCTCCTGACTAATCAGGTGCCCACGGGACAAGACAGGTGCAGATCAGGACAGGTGACCTCAGCTAAGTGCAACGCCAGCGTCACACCCCTCTCTCTGGGAAAGCCAATTAGTACCACGATTTGGGTAAGCGATTCTTCTGACAGAGTGCTCCGCCAGCACCTCTGTTCTCGATTGCCTATTGAATGCGTTGGGTCAGTGACAGGTCAGCTATTCGGACAAGTCAGTCAATTTCTCTATCTAAACCTACCTTAGTTATACCATTTTGAGGGCAATGTACCACCCCTAAATGTTGCAAATCTAGGTGTTCCCCTTCAGTGATTGGTTGGAAAGACAAGGAGAGGTCATCACACCACACTAAGATGATGTAATTTCAGTTCGATTCATATTGATTGAATCCCCACCCACAATTTACTTTCCCATGACTTCATTCAGCCCAACAATATTGGCATACAAATCATACACACTGTATTTGTTTGAGTCTTCTTACTTCCTTTTTAGAGGTCAATAGAGCAGGTTGCCAGGAACATCGTGGGTAAGAAGGGTGTTGGTAACCATTCAATGCCAATGCTTCATCAATTTCAGAGTCAGAGTGCACGTGCGCGGCATCGACCAAGATGGAAATTTGACAGTATTCAGACCCAAAGTACGAGCTAGTAGCAAAGTCAAAAAGAAACATATTAGAATACAAAAATAAAGGAGTGCACTGTATACCACTTATCTCTACTCTAACCCCATCACTTTATTTTAACTTGTGCATTAATAGTTAAGCAGAACGAACAAGCTTAATATAAGCTGCAGCACAAGCATTAGCATGTGAGATTTAAAGCGGCAATTTCTGGCACTAGTGCGCAGAAGCAAAGATTTCCCACCAAGCATAGAGGACGTCACACCACGTGAGTGTGGCAGATGCATGCGCAATACAGTTCCCGCGTTTTTGGCGGCCATATTAGTTCACTCGAGTTTATATTAGTAAAAGCACATAGAAAAGCTTCCCTTAGATACTAGAAATGTTGTGTAGTGCAAAAGTTAGTGAACAAAACATGTTGGTTAATATATTGCAGGTTATTTAGAGAGGGCTGAGTACAAGCAAGTTTCTGTATATGTGAAACCTTACTCCATAACACATCCCAATTCTTTTCCTCATCTTCTGTGTTGCAGCCACCAAGTTTTAGGTGTGTTTCTTACTGTTTAGACTGAACTTTATTATGAGGTTCTGATAGAGCAAGATTTCGCATCGCGACTTGCTCGAGTCAAGAACCTCGAAAAATCTATTATAATCTCGTAACTTCAAATTGTTCGTTTTACTAATATTATGTATTTTGAATATGCGTGGGTATCATAGAGATGCTTGCCTATGTGTTCTACTAATACGATTAATTCTTGTTCCTAACATGGCTGCTGCTTGACTTTCCTCTTCTGCGCATGCGTCAGTCACACTCACGTGACTTCGCGTAGAGATAGTTTTGGAGAGAAAGGGTGCGCATGCGTAATCGCCATAAAATGGCAGCTTAATGTGATAATGAATTGAAGCTCGTGCTATTGCTCATCGTGTCATTATGTGTAGCACTTACCCGTAATTGCATAGTATATTTTTATAATGATGAAACTAAAGTACGAAATCATGACATGAAGTACATTCATTTATTTCTATGTGCTAATTTGTTTCCGCTTACTTTTCATGTATCACGGGAAATGGGGGTCCGAGTGGGTTTGCGAGCCATTTTGAAGGTCCCTTCCGCGCATGCTCATGATGCGAGGCAAGAAACAACCTTGGACAGTGGAACTCAGCCAGCTGGCAGTCACCAACGAGAGGCTCATGCGAACGCCACCTCTGACCCAGCAAGATGGAGATTGACTGTCCTCAAAATGATACAAAGACATTTTCTCTATTGTATGCTATGCGACTTTCTCATGGGAACCCCAATCTTACTAGGCGGCACCTTAGGATGCAAAATAAGTCTTACAATAGTCTGTTCTGATTGGTGTGTTAACCAAATCCTACCTTAGGACCAATCGAAATTGGGGATTCTGACACTTTGCAACATTTGGGGGGTGGTACACTGACCCAAAAGAGTATATCTAGCCTAGGTTTAGCTAGAGAATTTGTCCGACTTGTCTGAATAGCTGACCTGTCACTGACCCAACGCACTCAATAGGTGACTGAATATACAGAGCGCTGCAGAGTACTCTGTCCGAATTTGACCATAGACTAAGGTTTTACTAAACCTTAAGTGCTGGCGGAGCACTTTTGCTGGGAGTTCGCTGACCCAATCGGGGTTCCGACTGATAGCTGCAGAGAGGGTGGAGCGCAGGCGTTGCTTCCGAACTGCGGGTGCTGGTCGTGTCCTGGTGGTCCTGTCCTGATCCTAATCTGGGTTTCCTGTCCTGTCCTGAGGTGTCCATACTGCACCTGCTGTCCCATTGATGACTGCTATTCCTTGGGGTATTTCCTGTCCTTAACTGACCCGTGGCCAGGGTTGATTTTCACACCAGTCTAGGTAAATATCTTGCTGAAATCTCTGAAACTGCACTTCCTATTTTCTGTCTTTGCTTCAATAAAAACATACCCTTTGCATATGTTAATTTTCCATGTTTTTCTCCGCAAATCATTGCATCTCATTAAAAGTCATTTTTCCCCATATGCATTTCATAGCACGTACCTATGTTACCCTACCTTTTTAGAAATTATTTTTCTCATTACAGTTTACAATTTGCTTAAAGTGGTCTATAATTTTTCCGTATAATTCCCTTAATGCATAGCGTGTTTTGACTCTCCTATAGATATATAGGATCTCTGAATTTACCATAGTATAAAACTTTTCCAATAGGGACTCTCTAGTACGTGCATAAGATTGTTCCTTAGATCAATGTCCATTCTTAAACTTTCTTCTGAATCTGCATAGCATATTCCCGTTGCATCTCATATCAGAAATTTAATGGTTACCCTGACATTATTTCTCTATAGCTATGTACTTTTCGTTTTCTTGATCATTGATTGTCTTCTTCTTGTAAATCTACTTATTTCTGAGAATGAACTTTAGATAAAATCCTTTAAAACTTCTAGTTGTCCGTGGTCATTTCATGAAATAAAGTACAATAAGTTGGGTTTTGTATTTTGCTGCCTTTCCTTTTACAGCTAGCTCCCTGACCCATCGTGGTCATAGGTACCCATAACAGTGGATGGTAAGTTGGGTACACTGGAAATAATCGAAAGGGAACTCACAATTATTGGTAGTAGATTGTGTGGTCATCTGATCAATGTATATGATAAAGTAAAGTATATGGGCCCGAAGCCAGAAGTGGCGAAATTATTGGTCGGGTGGCCCGCGATCTCTAGCAGTAATTTTCTGGTAGCATCGAGGATGGTTAGGGAATAGTTAAAGGATAGGTAGGACTAGTTAGTCTAGCTAAGTCGGATGCTGCTATATGAGTTGGCGCTTCAAGGGAATTGATCACTCACTTGAAAATCGTTTACTTTGAAAAATTATGAAATGTTTTAAAATTGTTATTCTTGTTATTATACTGTTATATGTATTAATCCATTCGTACGTAAAACGTCTTTTATGTTGTTAGGAATCCCCGGGGAATTGAAAAGCGAGTGGTGAATAGATTCCACTTCCTTTGAGGTCACTGGCTTTTAAGGAAAGTTGGTGCAGGTTAGGCAGAACTGGAAGCACTAACTAGGGTTTTTTTTCTGAATGTATGATTTAATATATGTTAGTAACGAGGTTCATTGGCAAAATTCCTATTGTGGCATAACCTAGTGAGGGTCACACCGGAAGAGTAGCAGGTTCATCGGAGCTTGAGTGAAAGCAAAAGGGCTCGCTGGTGAAACTTTAGACTTGGATATATCCCGGAAAGGTGGATGAGTCTAGGGAAGTGGCAGGTGCCCCAATGCTAGTGTGAAGGGTAGGCAGAAGAGATCTACCCGTAGAGTGTGAAAAGTAAATGGAAGTAATTTACTTGCAGTGAAAATTTCTTTCCTGTCTAGACACTTGAGCACAGTGGCGAATGTGTATTCGTTGTGAAATAACCAAGCACTAAGCACTTTAGAAAGTAATAAAGTTTCCGTTACCTTGTAAAGGAGGGAGTCAGTCGCGAAGCTGCTCTGACGTCACTCCGTGCCGTGCTGGGATTGGTAGGCGTAGCAAGCTGGTAGCAGAGCTGAAATTGTAAAGGAGGGGTGAGTGCCAAAGCGTGAGAACTGTCTCGCGAAAGGCCGCGCACCCATTGGTCGAGATTATTTGAACTTGTGCATTTCATTGGTCGCACGAAAATAATAGGCGCACTCGGATTGGAAGTGATTTTTGTAAACAAGTCACTCGTAAAAATCGTATGTGGCATTCGTATAGACCGCATACCAGACCTGATCCACGGCATATGGGATTTGAGAACGATCAGTGGAAAGGCGTTAAAAACGACATTATGTACGGAAATAAGAGAAAAGTGTCTCTTGTAAACAAAGTGAAAAATTATTTCAAAAAAGACAAGCCGATTAAAACTAGAGAAGGTGTTGTCATACCGCCACCCAACACTCCCGCATCTTTCATGATGTTCGATAAAGGGTACAGCACATGTGTATGGTTGGAGAATTGGGCGGAATACACGAAAGATGACGGAGTATTGGCGTTTCCGTTGGACGGAACATTTAACAGCAGAATTCTATTTAATCTAAGAACCCGAATGAATGATTTACATCCCAGACCTAGATTAACGCAGTATGAAGCACTAGAGGAATGGGAAATCGAGGCTTTCGAACGGGATAAGCCACGGATGGATAAAGGGTTAACTAAATTTTATCCAAAATTGAAGCAGGAAGCTCGAGCAAAAAAGATGAAACAGTGGCGACAGAATATGATGGTAGAAGGACTGTTTCCCATGATGCCAGCATGTGGCCCTCCTACAGGGGAGAAAAGGACAGAAAAATGCAAACATTGGGTACCTATTGGAGAGTCGGATGATGAATTATTAGATGACCTGTTTATGAGAAGTCCGCCTCCATATAATGAAAGAAATAGACCTTCCAGTGAGGGGGACAATTCCCGAAGACTTCATCCCCAGGATGAAGCCCGATCAGCCAGTGCAGGAGGGGGTTGCCCTATACCTCCTTATATCGAGAGCTTAGGTCCCGTAGATACAAGAGATATCTATCCAAGAATACCAGCTAGTGGGGATGCCAGATACTCCCGTGAAAGCGATTTTTCCCCGAGACCTCCCTATGAGGGTGAGCCAAGACCCTCAGGTTCAGGAATGCCATTTTTACAGCCTCTATATGAAAGAGAACCAAGGTCCCTAGGTACAGGAAGTTTGTTCCCAAGACCAAATTATGGTGAAGGACCTAGTGAGACTCATCCCACTGCCCCGAGTTATGCTCCCACGCTGACCCCGCAGGTGTTACATGACAAATCCTTAGAGAGATTACTGGAAGAAAAGGAGCGAGAAATTCTAGCAAAACAGAGAGCTGAGATAATTCAGAAAATGTCCCAGTTAAATACTAGTCCTGAGGCATTGACAATCCCAGTAACAATCGGACCCGTGGTTCCATTGTACGGGGATCGGCATGAAAGTCCAAAACCTCCAGTCATTTCCCCAGTCATAGCTCAGCCAAGACCAGAACCCTTAATTGTAGATGAACAGACAAGCGAGGGCGAGTCTGAAGTCTCGTTGATGGATCTGCCCAAAAGAAATATAGGGAAAAGAATGCAGAAAAGACATAATCCTTTCAATGCGAGGGAGATTCAAATGGAATCGACTTCGGGTACTAGAAGTGTCACTTTGGTTACACCTGAGGAAATCGAAAGATGGAGCCAAGAATTAGAGAAACAAACTTCGCAGACGAAACCTTTAGACCTCTACAAACTGAGAGTTGAAATAGAAGAAATAATGTCAGGAAATGTAGGATTAGACAGATTAAATACCTACTCTGAAGAAGAGCTGTTGTTTATTTGCAAAAGCCTTACCCGCAATGCCCGACTACTTCATGAAAAATTGACAGATACTGCTGCTAGTATGGGAATAGATATTTCAAAATCGAAACCCTTACAGAAACCATACTGAGCAGAATTTTCAGACAAAGATTTGGAAAACCTGAATATATCAGGGAAAAAGGCACAGGTCAAGGAACTATTGACAGTGTTACAGAAATGGGGAGACGTAGAAAGATGGAAAGCCCGATGGGCTAGGAAAAAAGATGAGGCCAGGTCTAAGCAGGTAACTCCCGAATTTGTCCTAAAGGAAGCAGACAAACCAGAACAATTATGCCCTATGCGCGAAGTGCCAGGAGGAAAATATGTACATGTTCCATGGTCCCAACAGGATATTGTGTCCTTTACCAATGACTTCCCGAAATTACGAGAAAAGCCAGTCGATTGGTACCGGCAGGTAGAAAGATTTGTAAAAGTACAAAAGTGCTTGTGGAAGGACCTGGATGGATTCTTCGACATAGTGGTCCCTGTAGATCTGTGGACTGAGTGTAAAATAGCCATAGCTTGGCCTAGTGAGGAATACCAGAGGGACTCCAAAACAGGTGAACCGTCTATTGAGGTGATGAGGAAATATGAACAAGTAATTCAACATCTGAAGCTAAAAGTGCCCGCAAAGGAAACTGATTGGACCAAGATAGATAGAACCACGCAGGAAAGGGATGAGACTGTGCATTCCTTTTATGAAAGGCTGTTGCAGGTGTTCAAAACGTACAGTGGTATAGATAACATCGAGATGAAGGACATGACCCATTTCATTTACAGGTTTGTAAACGGTTTAAGACCCGAAATTTGTCAGTGGATAAAAGATAACAAAATCTGTTGGCAGTCCAAGAAAATGGACGAGGTCCTACGGTACGCAAAGTACTGTGAGGACGAAATGGCAGAAAAGAAAAAGGCCCTGAAGGAGAAGGTGATGTGGGCCCAAGTAAAGCTCGCAGAACAGCAGGAAAAGCAATTGAGTAACTTAAACAAAACTACTCAGAACCAAGGCCCTGGGGGTGGGGGTGGAGGAAAACCCCGAGCTAAAATGAGCAGAGAGGAAGCGAAAAAGAAATTTCCCTGCCACCAGTGCGGAGAAATTGGACATTGGAGAGACGAGTGTCCCTATTTACAGTCTGATAATGCCCAAACACCTGATTTAATTCCACAGACGCAGAATGAAAAACAAAGAAAGACCCAGCAGCAGGTAAAAACGATTCAAGTGCCCCGAGCGCCAAAACCTATTTTTAAAGGGAAGTCACCACAGGGTGATGATGTAGAAATCTGGGGAAGCAATGAAAATAGAAATACAGCAACTTCGCAGTATTTGTTGAACGACACCTTTTTCTGTGATGACCAGTACTGACGGGGCCTGAGAGGGGAGGACGAGGAGTGCGTACTTGGCCCCTCTTTGCCGGTAGACCAGTCAGGGCCATACATTGAAGGAAAGGTTGATGGAAATGATGTCACCTTTCTATTGGACACTGGTGCTACCCGTTCTACTGTGAGAACAGTGGACGTTCCAAACCTACCCCTCTCGGGAGAAGCAATCCAAGTAGTAGGAGTATCTAATCAATTGATTAGTACACCTGTTACCGAGCCCATGGAGATCTCAATTGGAAATTTTAAACAAATGCACAGATTTGTTGTCTGTGATACCAGTCCGGTAAATTTACTGGGACGTGATTTGCTGTGCAAAATGAATTGTACCATCTTTTGCACACCAAAGGGCGTCGAAATTCAAACCCCAGATGAAGACGGTATCTACAAGCTAATGTTAATTAGACCTGACTCAGAAATAAAACGAATGACTATACAGGACTTACCTGAAGAACTCCAGCAGACAGTAAAGCCAGAAGTGTGGGACTTTACAGGAAAGGATGTGGGATTAATGAAAAACATAGACCCCATACAAATAGCCATGAGGGAAAATGCAGTATACCCAAATACCAAGCCTTACAGAATGAGTGCAGAAGTGAGAGCAGGTGTTGCCATTGAAATACAGAAATTCCTAGAAGCAAATATCATACAGGAAGTAATGAGTAGCCCGTGCAACTCACCCATTATGGGCATCAAAAAGCCTAATGGCAAGTACAGAGTAGTGCAGGACCTGAGAAAGCTAAACAAGATAGTGGTCCCTTGCTGCCCTATTGTCCCGAACCCAGCAGTGATTCTGTATCAGATCCCCTGGGATGCTGAATGGTTCACTGTGATAGACCTATGTCATGCTTTCTTTTCGATCCCATTGTATCCAGACAGCAAATTTCTTTTCTCATTTGCTTTCAACAGTGACGTGTATGTCTGGAATAGGGTCCCCCAGGGGTACACAGAAAGCCCCTCTATCTTTAATCAGATCTTGAAAAAAATGCCTTGAAACTTTAGTCTTACCTGGAAAATCTGTGTTGGTACAGTACATTGACGACCTATTGGTGGCGTCTAAAAGCCATAGGGATTGCGTGGTTGACACCATTGCCCTACTGAATCACCTGAGTGAAAAGGGACATAAAGTGGCCCCTGAGAAATTACAGTTCTGTTCGAAATCAGTGAAATATCTGGGACACCAGATAGAAAAAGGTATCAGAAAAGTCACTTCAGAGAGAGTCAGAATAATTCAAAATATGCAGTTACCCCGTACTCAGAAAGAAATCAGAATGTTCCTCGGAGTGGTAGGTTACTGCAGGCAATGGATTGTGGGATTCGCAGTCCTTGCAAAGCCTTTGATACAAATGACAAAGAAAGGAGCAAAGGACCCAGTTGAATGGAATGACGAGAGCTTAACAGCTTTCACACAGTTGCAAAATTGCCTGTGTACAGCCCCTGCTCTGGGAATGCCTGACTACTCCAAGGAGTTTGGCCTATTCTGTGACACTCGTGACAATTGTGCATTGTCAGTCCTGACTCAGGAGCATGGTTTGACCAGAAGGCCTGTGGCATATTTTTCTGCCACTTTGGATCCAGTGGCTGCTGGACTACCTGGATGTCTAAAAGCAGTAGCTGCAACTTGCACCAGTTTAGAACAAAGTGAGTCTATTATTATGGGACATCCTGTAACTGTGTATGTTCCACATGCAGTTGTGATCCTATTGACTCGTACAAAAACTCAGTATCTCACCCCTAGTTGGCTGACTAAATATGAGAGGATTCTCATGGGTGCTGCAAATATAGTCATTACCCGATGTAACATTTTACACCCTGCCACTCTACTCCCTGACTCAATGGTAATGGAAGATAAGGGAGATAATGAGCATGACTGCATTGACCTGACAGAGTTCAGTACTAAACCTCGCCCAGACATTAAAGAAACTCCTTTGCCTGTGCTTGATGAGGAATGGTTCGTGGATGGTTCATGCCTGAGGCATGAACTCGGAGGCCTAAGTGCTGCCTATGCTGTGGTCACGTTAAACAAAATTGAAGAAGCATCTTATCTATTTGGAGTAAAGTCGGCACAAGTAGCCGAATTGATCGCCCTGATAAGAGCTTGCAAATTGGGAAAAGACAAAAGAATAACAGTGTATACTGATAGTCAGTACTGTTATGGGGTTGTGCATGACTTCGGCCAATTATGGCTACAAAGAGAATTCCTGACTTCCTCAGGTACCCCCATTCGGAATGGAAAAGTTGTTCAAGACCTTTTAGAGGCAATCCAATTACCAAAAGAATTGGCAGTGGTCAAATGTATTGCTCATAAGAAGGGCATTGACCCTGTATCCTTGGGAAATGATTTTGCTGATCGGGTGGCAAAACAATGTGCTATGGATCAGATGAGAATAAATCCCAAGCGGGGTGGGGTTGGAAACAGCTGCCAACTTAGAATGTTTGAAGAAGTGCCTACATGGGATGAAGTGAGAGAATGGCAGCATGTGACGCCCTGGGAGGAGAAAGAGAAGTGGAAAGAACAAGGTTGTAAACCAAGACGTGAGGATGGTGTCATTGTGGGCCCAAATGGTATGCCTGTGTTACCCAGACACCTGCTTGCCCCAATGGCCAGACTGATACATGAGGGATCTCACATAGGTAGAGATGCCAGGGTTCTGGTGTTTCAACAGACTTGGTACAACAAGAAGTTCAGGAAAGTAGCAGAATCTCTCTGCCAGAGGTGCTTGTCATGTCAGCAGTTCAACGCTGGCAAGAAGACAGTAGTTGAACTGGGGAAAATTGGGAGATCAGGAGGTCCCTTTGTGAGAATACAAATTGATTTCATTACCATGCCTCGATGTGAGGGAAAAAGATATGTCCTTGTCATTGTCTGCCTATTTTCAAAATGGGTGGACGCTTACCCTGCCACACAGAATGATGCCATCACAGTAGCTAAGCTCCTACTAAAGGAATTGATACCTAGATTCGGGGTTCCAGTCTTTATTGACTCAGATAGAGGCGGACATTTTCAGAATGAGATTTTGGCCCAGCTTTGCAAAGCATTCGGGATCACACAAAAGCTGCACTGTGCATATCATCCAGAGGCTTCTGGAGTGGTGGAACAAATAAATGGCACTATAAAGAATAGATTGGCAAAAATGTGTGATTCTACTTGCATGAACTGGATAAATGCCTTGCCTCTTGTTCTGATAGGACTCAGAAGCATTCCAGATCGGAGAACAGGCCTGAGCCCACATGAGATATTGATGGGAAGAGTGATGAGACAAGCGTGGGTACCAGGATACAAACTGTTAAGCATTTCTGATGATTTGGTACTTGAATACTGCAAGCAACTGGGTGACCAAGTGCGTTCTATCTCTCGCCAGATTGGGGCAGACGCCGTCGCCAACCCGACAACACCAGTTCACAAATTGGTTCCTGGTGACTGGGTTAAGATAAAGAAGCATACTCGTTCAAGTTGCCTTGAGCCAAGGTGGGGAAAAAAGCGCCAAGTAATCCTGGTAACAACGACCGCTGTGAAGTGCGCAGGCGTTCCCAAGTGGATCCATGCCAGCCATACCCAGAAGGTGATACCCGACGAGGAACCTGGAGCCGAAGGTTGTCCAGCTGAGGGGTCTACAGACGTTGGTCCTGAAGTAGCTGATATCAGACGGCCGAGCACCAGTCCCGTTGAGGGTCCTGTAGGCGTTGGTCCAGAGGTAGCTGATGACGTATGGCCAAGCACCAGTACTGCTGAGGATCCCACGGATGTTGTCCTGGAAGTAGCTGATGACGAGCTGCCGAGGATCTGGCCAGAGGATTGGATACCCATAATCAACCTTCCTTGAGACCCTTTCAGAACAAGAGAGCGAATAAGAGAAGACAGAGAGTGGAATAGAGAGGTCGAGCAAGGCACAGGCGAAGACCCTCAGATCATTGAGATTCACATCAAATCTGAGGACGAAGAAGAAGGTCAGACAGGGACAGAACAAGTGATCGATACTCCTCCACTGACTCCTGAAATCGAAAAGGGACAGACTAGACATAGTGTAATAGTTCGAGCAGAAGAAAATCAAGGGATCGAAGTGCTCGAGCAGGATCAGGCAGAACTAGAAGAACATGTTCAGGACATAGAAACAGAGACATTTGAAAGCCAAACGCAAAATATACCTGAACAAGGCCAGCTTAGTAACCAGGCAGAAGAAATAGATACAAGACCTGGGACTAGTCAGACAGAAAGGGAAAAGGCAGAAATTGAAGTACCACAAACAAGTGAAAATAAAAGGACATTAGAAGAAAGCCAAATCACAGTGCCAGCTAAAAGACTCAAGAAAAAGAAGCACATTGATCCAAGGTATATTAAGAGACTAAAATTAAGAATAAAAACAGTCCAAGAGAAACTTGCAGATATAAGGAGAAGTCCCCGAATTGCAGAAATACCTGAAGATAGCTCCAAGAGAAGGAGTGAGCGAATAAAAAGACAAAACAAAAAATACCAGGATCCGGAGTGGACCTACTTAATCTTGGAAAACTTTGAGGATCTTGATATTACTGACGAAAGCGACGGGGAACCAATTACTGATTACTCTGCAGAGGAAGAGTAAGAACCGCCGTGAAATTGCTCAGCATAAAGATACCTGGGCAAAGCCACAAAGAGGGGTTGAAAACTTCTTCTGAGCCAAAATGTCTGATTCAAACGTGAGTGGTAGACCTAGCCGCAGTTGTTGCAAAACATGCTGCAAGGTGTGTATATGTAGTATAGTTATAGTAATATTAATTTGGATAGGATTAACAGTTTTCATTCCTTTTATGGTAAGCAAAAATACTAATATTGACCCTACCCAGACTACTGACACTGAAGAACTAACAACACGAAGTGTAGAAAGACGTGAAAAAGCACTCAGACAGACAAAACGAGACTTAGAAGCATCAGATGAGGAAGGACTACATTACCACGGAGTTAGAAACCAGACTCATTTAAATGTTTTCGCAAACCTGTTAGTGCATTATGTAGAAACCATGGAAATAGAAGATTGCTATGTCTGCATGAAGCTACCTACTTCTGTGGCTGAAGGCGTGACATATCATCACCTACCTCTGACCTATGGAATCTCCTGTAGTATTTTAGCAAGCTTATTTTACAAAAGAGGACCGTTACAGTACTATTACTCTAACAATGACGTGATCTTTTCTGAACTTCCTATACGTGGAAATCTGAATCCTGTACATACTAGAAGTGACGTTACACGTTATATGGGAGAATACTTTCTGACTATAGGTACTATAGACTTAAATGAAGCACACAGAGACAATTTGACCTGTTCATTACATGAACAATAAAAAGTATTTTTAAACATGGCAGATAAAAGAAGGGAGAGTTTCCAAAGAAAGGCAAATGACAAAAGGCAGAAAACACCTAAATGGGCTGAGAACATGGAAAGCACCTCAAATGGCGGGGCAGGGCCTGCTCTGTTGCTGGATTTCGAAAAGAAAGGGAAACTCTGTCTTCACCGTGAGAAGACTTATTATTATAATAACATTTTCATTGGTTCCAGTCAATGTGAGCACAATTACAAGGTAATTGGAGGTTGGGGTTTCAAAAATGGGTCAGAGCCTGTGTTTCCTGGAATTTATTATATATGTGGAGACAAGGCTTATTTCAAATTGCCGGATCACTGGTATGGAAGCTGCTACTTTGGCATTGTTTTCCCGAGAATATACCATGTGAATGAAATTTCTGGAAGCAGTGAAAACACTAATGGCTTAGTGCGTAGCAAAAGAGAAAGCGTAGGTGAAATAATGGGTAGTATTTTTAGTGCACTGATACCTGGAGTGGGAGTGGTTCTGAACACTCACAGAATTTGCAAATTGTCCACAATAGTGGATGTGTTGTCTACTGACACAGCTCATGGATTTCTGCTGGTCACTACCGAAATGGTTGCGATCAGATCAATGGTTTTGCAGAACAGACTTTCTCTTGACACCTTATTAGCAAAAGAGGGCGGAGTCTGCCGGATGCTGAAGGCGCAACATTGTTGCACTTACATTCCGGACAAAAGCGTACAGCTCAAGAGATATGTGAAAAACATTACTAATTTGGAAAAGGAACTCAAACCACTCGAGGTTGACAGTGCTTGGAAGAGACTGGTTGATGGTCTCTCCAATGTAGGACATTGGTTTGCTAGTTTAGGTAAAAGCTTATTACTTAAGGTACTGATGCCAATTGGAGTGATAGGTCTTATCTTATTACTCATATTCGTCTGTTGCAAATGTCGCAAACACACAAAGAAATACCAAGTGAATGCGAGAGGAGTGAAACGGAGTGCGGATGAGCTTGAATTGGAAGAAATGAATAATCAGATTTATAAAAAGGTGAAAAATTCTCACCCTACCAAAAATGAGAAAGAGAAACTGAATTGCCTGTTGGAAGAGATAGAAATGTACAAGGTGTGAAAGAAAGTTGGCATCTGGTTCCATTACTTTGTGATGATAGTAAATATCATCAAAGAGGGGATTGATAGAGCAAGATTTCGCATCGCGACTTGCTCGAGTCAAGAACCTCGAAAAATCTATTATAATCTCGTAACTTCAAATTGTTCGTTTTACTAATATTATGTATTTTGAATATGCGTGGGTATCATAGAGATGCTTGCCTATGTGTTCTACTAATACGATTAATTCTTGTTCCTAACATGGCCGCTGCTTGACTTTCCTCTTCTGCGCATGCGTCAGTCACACTCACGTGACTTCGCGTAGAGATAGTTTTGGAGGGAAAGGGTGCGCATGCGTAATCGCCATAAAATGGCAGCTTAATGTGATAATGAATTGAAGCTCCTGCTATTGCTCATCGTGTCGTTATGTGTAGCACTTACCCGTAATTGCATAGTATATTTTTATAATGATGAAACTAAAGTACGAAATCATGACATGAAGTACATTCATTTATTTCCATGTGCTAATTTGTTTTCGCTTACTTTTCATGTATCACGGGAAATGGGGGTCCGAGTGGGTTTGCGAGCCATTTTGAAGGTCCCTTCCGCGCATGCTCATGATGCGAGGCAAGAAACAACCTTGGACAGTGGAACTCAGCCAGCTGGCAGTCACCAACGAGAGGCTCATGCGAACGCCACCTCTGACCCAGCAAGATGGAGATTGACTGTCCTCAAAATGATACAAAGACATTTTCTCTATTGTATGCTATGCGACTTTCTCATGGGAACCCCAATCTTACTAGGCGGCACATTAGGATGCAAAATAAGTCTTACAATAGTCTGTTCTGATTGGTGTGTTAACCAAATCCTACCTTAGGACCAATCGAAATTGGGGATTCTGACACTTTGCAACATTTGGGGGGTGGTACACTGACCCAAAAGAGTATATCTAGCCTAGGTTTAGCTAGAAAATTTGTCCGACTTGTCTGAATAGCTGACCTGTCACTGACCCAACGCACTCAATAGGTGACTGAATATACAGAGCGCTGCAGAGTACTCTGTCCGAATTTGACCATAGACTAAGGTTTTACTAAACCTTAAGTGCTGGCGGAGCACTTTTGCTGGGAGTTCGCTGACCCAATCGGGGTTCCGACTGATAGCTGCAGAGAGGGTGGAGCGCAGGCATTGCTTCCGAACTGCGGGTGCTGGTCGTGTCCTGGTGGTTCTGTCCTGATCCTAATCTGGGTTTCCTGTCCTGTCCTGAGGTGTCCATACTGCACCTGCTGTCCCATTGATGACTGATATTCCTTGGGGTATTTCCTGTCCTTAACTGACCCGTGGCCAGGGTTGATTTTCACACCAGTCTAGGTAAATATCTTGCTGAAATCTCTGAAACTGCACTTCCTATTTTCTGTCTTTGCTTCAATAAAAACATACCCTTTGCATATGTTAATTTTCCATGTTTTTCTCCGTAAATCATTGCATCTCATTAAAAGTCATTTTTCCCCATATGCATTTCATAGCATGTTCCTATGTTACCCTACCTTTTTAGAAATTATTTTTCTCATTACAGTTTACAATTTGCTTAAAGTGGTCTATAATTTTTCCGTATAATTCCCTTAATGCATAGCGTGTTTTGACTCTCCTATAGATATATAGGATCTCTGAATTTACCATAGTATAAAACTTTTCCAATAGGGACTCTCTAGTACGTGCATAAGATTGTTCCTTAGATCAATGTCCATTCTTAAACTTTCTTCTGAATCTGCATAGCATATTCCCGTTGCATCTCATATCAGAAATTTAATGGTTACCCTGACATTATTTCTCTATAGCTATGTACTTTTCGTTTTCTTGATCATTGATTGTCTTCTTCTTGTAAATCTACTTATTTCTGAGAATGAACTTTAGATAAAATCCTTTAAAACTTCTAGTTGTCCGTGGTCATTTCATGAAATAAAGTACAATAAGTTGGGTTTTGTATTTTGCTGCCTTTCCTTTTACAGCTAGCTCCCTGACCCATCGTGGTCATAGGTACCCATAACAGTGGATGGTAAGTTGGGTACACTGGAAATAATCGAAAGGGAACTCACAATTATTGGTAGTAGATTGTGTGGTCATCTGATCAATGTATATGATAAAGTAAAGTATATGGGCCCGAAGCCAGAAGTGGCGAAATTATTGGTCGGGTGACCCGCGATCTCTAGCAGTTCAACTTCTGTCTTTGACACAATAGTTCTATAATATGCCTTTGAGGCTCATTCATATTAATTTGTTTTTGAGTTTGTAATAAAACCCTTTAACCTTCTTTGCAGTCTAGGGCCAGACGTACAAGAAGTAATCAAAGAAAACACTCTGCCTAAGGAATTCTTTATATAGTGCAATACGTCACTGATACATGCAAAACAGTCCTAATTAGGGTACCTTTCACATTAATTGTACAAAAAACTTGTGAGTTAGGGATATTATATTTATTCAAGTTATTTGATCACCATATTAGAAAAAAACATAAAAGACAAAAAATATCCACAAACTATTACAAACATCCTAAGCGGCACGCACACAACCTTCCAGACAGACAGGCAGACACAGACTCAAACACTCTCAGACAATACAATCAAGTAACAATATATTAAATAGTGCCAAACACAGTCATGTAGACCAGAACAAGATTAACATCACATAGAGGTATCAGACAATGTCGGATAATTGTGGAAGATCCAGGCTTGGTTGATTAACAATATATAGCACTGATACCGTCCAATTTCTGTTTTTTTCTTCAAAGAGTAGATACGAGCAAAAGAAGCACAAGGGTTCCAGCGCCGAAGCCCGTTTCGTTGTCAGACCCAGGTTTGGGTCACACCTTCTTCAGGACGAAAATTTGTGTGCAAGCAAAGGAAGTAAGGAGTGCCTGGATTAAGATGCCAGGACAGTGGCCCAAGTCATAAACAGATAGGCAATCTGTTAAAATAAAAGGTGCGAAATGGCTCCAAAAGTAGGGCCAGCAGGCTAGATTTATCTTCAAAGGATAACAGGCACAGCCGATTCTTCGAGAAGAGAGGAACACCGCACTGAGCAGGTTTAGATAAGAAGCGGAATAGGGGGGATCCAATATGGTAAAGCTAAATGCTTACAGAGTAGATCATCAGGTCGAATGAGCCATCCGGACAGAATAACAGCGGACTCGCAGCCGGGACGCCGAGCACTCTAAGACGTATGACCATTCCATTTTGCAAGCCGCAAATTGCTACGCTTTGCGACTTGCAAAATGGAATGTACAATAGTGTCTCAGATACTGTTGTGATTCCAAATGGGGTCACTAAAGACCTACCTCAATAATATTAATGTGGTAGGTCGCAATTCAGAACCCCTTAGGAATCTCACATATCACTGTGATGGTGGACTGCTGGGGACAGCAGACCACCATGTCTGTGTTTGCTTTTAAAATAAGGCTAATTTTTTTTTCAAATGCAGTCCTTATTCCTTAAAGGAAAACGGGATGCGTTTAAAAGAAAGAAATGAACATTTTTCTTCTTATTTTTTAAGGGCAGGTAGTGGTCCATGGGACCCTGCCTGTTCTGAAAATTTTTTAGCCACCCCTGTACTGAGATTGTTTTGCGACCGCATTTGCAGTTGCAAAACAATCATACATTTCCCTGTGACTCACTAGTAGAAGGGACACCCATGGCACGCCCCTTCCTCATAGCGACTCGCAAATCCTATTTTGCGAGTGGGTAACCTATTATTGACTCGCAAAATAGGGTTTATTCATCATACAACCATTTGTAGCTGTTGCAAACTGCCCGATTTCCCATTTGCGGCCGCTAAAAACAGTCAAACATCTGGCTCTATGTTTTAGTGAGTGAAGTGAAGGTCTCTGTAAACTTACCGGCGAACACTTGGACTCACTGCCTGCCGCCTTACCTGCTAGGGAAGCCCTTGCCCTTGCCGACTCTGCTACTCAGCCGCTACTACACCGCTGCCTGCCACCTGCCCTGCCGCAGCCTTCCTCCATCAGTGCTGCCGAGTGCGGGGGAGAGTGGGAGCAAAACCACAACTTCCAGCGGCCTCCGCGACCGGAAGTCGCGTAGAGGCGGAGCGCGCCAGGAGGCACTTTAAAACCGCATACATCTGCTGGGGAGCGGGTGTCTCTGTAAACTTACCGGCGAACACTTGGACTCACTGCCTGCCGCCTTACCTGCTAAGGAAGCCCTTGCCCTTGCCGACTCTGCTACTCAGCCGCTACTACACCGCTGCCTGCCACCTCCCCTGCCGCAGCCTTCCTCCATCAGTGCTGCCGAGTGCGGGGGAGAGTGGGAGCAAAACCACAACTTCCAGCGGCCTCCGCGACCGGAAGTCGCGTAGAGGCGGAGCGCGCCAGGAGGCGCTTTAAAACCGCATACATCTGCTGGGGAGCGGGTGTCTCTGTAAACTTACCGGCGAACACTTGGACTCACTGCCTGCCGCCTTACCTGCTAGGGAAGCCCTTGCCCTTGCCGACTCTGCTACTCAGCCGCTACTACACCGCTGCCTGCCACCTCCCCTGCCGCAGCCTTCCTCCATCAGTGCTGCCGAGTGCGGGGGAGAGTGGGAGCAAAACCACAACTTCCAGCGGCCTCCGCGACCGGTAGTCGCGTAGAGGCGGAGCGCGCCAGGAGGCGCTTTAAAACCGCATACATCTGCTGGGGAGCGGGTGTCTCTGTAAACTTACCGGCGAACACTTGGACTCCCTGCCTGCCGCCTTACCTGCTAGGGAAGCCCTTGCCCTTGCCGACTCTGCTACTCAGCCGCTACTACACCGCTGCCTGCCACCTCCCCTGCCGCAGCCTTCCTCCATCAGTGCTGCCGAGTGCGGGGGAGAGTGGGAGCAAAACCACAACTTCCAGCGGCCTCCGCGACCGGAAGTCGCGTAGAGGCGGAGCGCGCCAGGAGGCGCTTTAAAACCGCATACACCTGCTGGGGAGCGGGTGTCTCTGTAAACTTACCGGCGAACACTTGGACTCACTGCCTGCCGCCTTACCTGCTAGGGAAGCCCTTGCCCTTGCCGACTCTGCTACTCAGCCGCTACTACACCGCTGCCTGCCACCTCCCCTGCCGCAGCCTTCCTCCATCAGTGCTGCAGAGTGCGGGGGAGAGTGGGAGCAAAACCACAACTTCCAGCGGCCTCCGCGAGCGGAAGTCGCGTAGAGGCGGAGCGCGCCAGGAGGCGCTTTAAAACCGCATACATCTCCCGCGTCGCGGGAGCACCCGGGCTAAGCCCGGGACAAGGGCGGGACAGTCTTAGACAGTCCGAGACAGGCCGTGACTGGACTGGGCCACTCCCCTTGTTTCACAAGTAAGACCATTATATTTATTTATTAATATCTTTTCTCCTGTGTGAATGCAACGCGGAGTTCTTTATCCTCGGAGTTAGACTTCTATGTTTTAGTCCCAGTGTCTTGGTTTATTCATTTTTGCTCCAACCAACCCGTAATTCGATACTGACCACGATTCCTCTGGGCCACTTACATACCGATGAAGTAAGAGTCCTTGCCTGCCAACTCTTCTTGCCAATCGGGATAAGTAACAACGCTGCCCAACATGCCAAAAAATATGTCAAAAAAACTGCCTCCAGTTAATACAAAAACCATAGATAACTATATGGTCCAGGTGGTTGCTCAAATTAATAACGAAAGGAGACAGTCACTGGGACTAAGCCAGTCTCCCAACTTACAGCTATTAAGTCCAACTCAAAGTCCACAACAGCCAGTCTCCATAGTATTTGGTGACCCTACGGACCTGATAGACATTTCGGCCCATTTGAGCCAAAATCATGTGGACCAAAGCAGCCTAGTGTTGGACGATGTAGTAAATATAGTGCTATCAGATTTAGAAAATAATAAAGACTCTGATCACGAGATTACGGCCCAAAAGTCTGACGGACATTCATCTCCCGAACAGGAAATTCGACCTGTGAGAATACATAGAAAGACCCAACAAAAACGGACAGGTCTACGCTCGGGAAATAGGAAAAAAAGAGCAATACCCACAGGGGAAAATAAGGTCACAACTACTGATCATGGAGATGACCACGACCACGATAAAAGCTACAGGGATGATGATCTGCTCCAGAAGATAGCTGACATTCTAGACTTTAAAATTAAAACCATAATCAAACCTCTAGTTGCAAAGATTGACAAATTAAATGCCGAGGTAAAAAGAATGAGTAGTCTTCAGTCTAAGGCTGTGGATGGGGTCGACAAGTTAACAACTTTGGTAACAAAACCGGGACATTCAAATGAGAACAATGTGAGAAGTTCCACGGAAAAGGGGAGTGATTTAACGCCCCCTGCCCGTGTAGCCCAAAACTCAACTAACTCTACCAATCAGTCGCTGGCTACTGATGGTGCATCAGCAATAACAAGAATACCGCCAATAATATGCCAGGAAACAGACCCCCTCCAATTTATTGAAGAAGCCTCTCCAGTGGTTTTAGTGCTGGCCAATGTTCCTCCACCAATGGATGACCAACCAGAATCGCCAGCATCTCTGTCTAGTAAGGCATTGCACTGGCTAACGGGAAACATGCAGATGGCACCAGGAGGCAAACAACAGCTTGCATGTGAAATAAAGTCAGTAAAGAGGGTCGCTTGGATTGGGAACCGACCAAAGAACTTTAAAGGAGACTGTGTTATAGTGACCTTTACTCATCCAGCTGTTTTACCCAATGTCTTAAACTACATTTCCCCTCCACAAAGAAGATCTGGGTCTGTTGTCCCCCTTACCCTTAAATTTTTCTATGGGGAACAACGAAACGTAACATTTCCTAAGACTCCGGGACCTGTGTGGGACACTGTGAGGGAAAACAGAGGACTAAAGGTTCGCCTTAATGATTGGGGTATGGCCCTAGGAAACAGATATGAAGCTCTATCAGGGCTAAATGATTGTGATTGACTGGGTAGATGTAATTTTGCTTCTCTCACTCCCTCTAGTGCTCAAGCAGGGGGAGATTTGATAGATTTGATAGCCCAGACAACCTATGAGACAGCTGATACACTAATAAATGTCAGCAATGCTAGCAACATTCAGGCGGATCTGGGCAACACAAAAGATGATTACCATCCCATTGGCCATATTGATCACATTGTTAAAAGTGATCAAAATGTAAATCTATCTCAAAACTTGATTATAACCGGGAATAATACAAGTGAATTTGATTATCCCCAACAATATAGGGAGAGCCAATCTAGCAGCATGAAACCTGAAAACGACATTGTGCATGATCAATTTATTTTAATGTCATGGAATGTTGCTGGACTAAAAAGTAAAATTCCATCACAGGACTGGTTAACTTTTCTGGATTCAAAGGATATCATTCTTTTCCAGGAAACCTGGCAGCTAGATCTAGAACCCATACAAGGTTATTTACATTTTAATGTCTCAGCTTTACCGAGTACAAGGGGGAGGCCTAAGGGTGGCCTAGTGACATGGGTCAAACAGAACAGTGAATATTCAGCTCTCCAACTGGTCACTAATAGCCCTGATATACTGTTGGTTAAATTACAGCGACCCCACTATAAGGATCTTTATATCTTTAATATTTATTCAAGGGGCTTACCAGGTGGCAAACCTACTGAGGCGGTTGATCACCTGGATTTTCTTTTAAAACAATATTGTTTAAACGCCAATGTTATTGTTGGCGGTGATTTTAATTGTTGTTTTGAACCACTTGATAACCAAGATGTAGATCTTACGACAGAAGAGGACCATATTTGGGATATCCCTCAGCTCTCCTTAACACCTATTAAAAAATGGTCTGAGGCTGCACTCCAATTAAAAGTTCTATGTGTAGAGTATGGGTTAAGGGCCGCTAACGGAAGAACGGGCTCGGATAGGCAGGGTGCCCCTACTTTTACCAATGGCAGTTCACATAGTCGCATCGACTATATCTTGATTAATAAAGAGAACTGGCCTAGCGTTGATGATATGTGGATTGAGCCAAGGGTTGAAAGCGACCACGACCCATTAATCCTGACACTTAAATTGTTTGACCTATTGAAAGGTGACCTAGCGAAAGGAAACGAATCGAGAGCAAATGTCCCAGTTACTCTCTCAAATGATAATAGACGTATCAGATGGTCAAACTGTGCAACCAACGAGGAAAGCATAATAGCCATGAGGGACCTAACAATGCAGGCCATTAGAGAAATGAGGAGAATATCCCCTATGGATACTCAGATACTTGAAATAACTATGATCCATGATGAGTTTTTTAACAAACTGAAACCGTTTTTTGTTTAAAAAGTTACCAAAAAGCAGCGTAGGCCAATAAGGAAGGAAGATCAGTGGTACGATAAATCCTGTAGGGCTGCCTATAGGGCTCTATCTGATGCAGTAAAAACAAAAGATAAAAACTTAATAAGGGATGCACGAGTTACATATAAAAAAATGCAAAATAGAGCAAAGGGGGACTGGGAGGAAGGCTATTGGAGGGATCTCCTAAAAGCCAGCAAAGATAGGTCTATGACCTCCTTCTGGAACATTGTCAAATGGGGAAGGGGGGCTAAAAGAGGTGAACCCATGAACCACGTGTCACCAGAAGCATGGGTTTCCCACTACTCGACCCAGTTTGCTGCTGAGGACAGGGATGAAGATGAGTGTGTGGCTCTTGTAAACACCACTAAGAGCCACTTACACTTCACTAAAGCTGACGTCCTAAAAACACTAAATAACATTCCCAAAGCTAGAGCTCCAGGATTGGACTTTGTTCCTGCAGACCTGTTTATTCATGATAAAGACCTATGGGCTACCTATATCCAGTTGCTAGCCAATGGTATCGCGAAAGGCTCGCCCATCCCTGAGACTTGGAAGGGAGCCGAGATTATCCCCATCTTTAAAAAGGGGACATGCTCGGATCCAGGTAATTATAGGCCTATCAGCCTGATCGCATGTATACAAAAAGTATTGGCTAGGCTTGTACTACAGCGCATTCATGGCTGGATTGACGAACACGACATATTGTCACCCTTGCAAGCAGGCTTTCGCAGCCACACTAGTACTATTGATCAAGTTTTTAGATTTGTTTTAATATATTGGCGCGTTGTATTTCTTGGGGGGGGGATGCTTTTTGCAGCTTTTGTTGATTTAAAATCTGCATTTGATTTAGTTCCTCGCTCCAAGCTGTGGAATTCTCTGCAAGAACAGGGTATTCCAAATGAAATTTTGTCCTTACTAATGAGAATGCATGAGAATAATTTTGCGCAAGTTCGCTGGAACCAGCAGGGCAGTGTTACTGATA
Organism: Lissotriton helveticus; assembly: GCF_964261635.1. Lineage (NCBI taxonomy): Eukaryota > Metazoa > Chordata > Amphibia > Caudata > Salamandridae > Lissotriton > Lissotriton helveticus. The sequence continues at coordinate 650,145,168 of NC_136070.1, forward strand.
AATTTTCTATTGAAAAGGGAGTACGCCAAGGATGCGTTTTAGCTCCAACGCTTTTCTCGCTTTACATCGACAGGGTGATCAGGTACTTCGAACAACAACCTACAGATTCCCCAAAGTTGGCAGGTAGACTGATCCCCCTGTTGATGTTTGCGGACGATACCCTGTTGATATCTAAGACCCAACAGGGACTCCAGAAGGCCATTGGAGTTTTTGAATCGTTCTGCCAAGACCATGGCCTCGTTATTAACACAAGTAAAACAAAATTTATGGTCTTGCACAAACGAAGACACATTAGAGGGAAGGCTGTTATGGACGGGGTTCAGCTTGAACAGACCCAGGTTTTTAAGTACCTCGGCATAACCCTGTCGCACAACTTAGACTGGAAACAGCACATTAACGAGCTAGCGACAAGGCATGCTCAACTGACAGGAGTCCTTACTAAGGAATTATTCTCCTCACAATCCAAACCTATTAGTCCGGTTTTAAAAATTTATAATGCTAAGGTTGGAGCGGCGGTTTTATATGGGGCTGAACTTTGGGGGCCTAGTAACCTCACAAAGTAGACGGTAGCACAAAATAAATTTCTCCGCAACATTACTGGCTTACCAATGTCAACCCCCCTGCTACCCTTAAATTATGATTTGGGATTTCATAGCTTCGAGGATATGGCCAGGTACAGATCAGTTTCTTACTGGAGGAGGTTATGGGTAACCCCAGAACTCTCTCAGTACGCCCAAGGCTTTCTCGAGGTTAGATCCCAGGACACAAGACACAAAATAGTATGGATGAGAGAGGTAAAAACTATTTATAGGGCTATGGGTTTATCTCAACTGTGGGATGACCCTGTAAATAATGTTTTCCCACCCAAAAAAATACTTCGAGACTTGTACTGGAACATGATTGAGACTAAGTCCTTTGGAAACCGTATTGAACAATCTTTTACTAGTGACTTCCTAGTACTCAAGCATGCACCGGCCCTGGAACCCTATTGGGACTGGATTACTATCCCAGGTGACCGGAAGAGGTACCACCAACTGAGGGTGGGGACACTTCCATTAAATGCCCTAACTGTTAAATGGTATAAGAACCAAACCTCTAAGTGCCCCTTTTGCCCTGATTACAAGGAAAATGCTGGACATGTGCTGTTTGCTTGCCCTGAATATAGTGCCCCCAGACGATCATGGCTAAAACCGATTTGTGCCCAGTTGGGCCTTAAATCAGTAAACGAGGCTGCTAGGATCTTAAGAACTGATACCTCCCAGCCTGTTGTTATAGCCATGTCGAAATTCCTACGCTGGATGTGGATAATTCGGGCTCGTAAAATGAGTGTGGTACAACTATAGGGATAGCCATTATACTCTGCTATTTAAATCTGTGCACTGTATTTAGTAAGTGACATATTACGAACACTGCATAAGTAATTGACACATTTTGTAGTGATGAATTTTGTTCTTATAATTGTTTTTTTTTTACTGTTTTAATAGCATATATTTATAGCATGTAAATATGTAAATAGGATGATTCAGATATATATCTTTCTTTTTAGATTAGATTGATATGACTCATTGTGGACATTGTATTGTTGGGGGGGTGGGTGGCAATAGAAAACAACTTTTAAATGTAAATGTCTTTTATGATTGAAAAATATCGAATAAAGACTAATTTGATTTGATTTGAGTGAAGAAATTCGTTACGCTAATTTGTAATTTGTGTTTATTTCCTCTCACCTCTCATGCAACAAATAAAGATTCATGGGCTAAAGAGAGAAAAGACGAAATAGAGCGTTCTCAAGGAGATGAAGTAAATGATTCCGTCACCCTGACTGCAACACCTCTCTCTTCCAAAATATAAATCGGCCCCTAAAATTCCAATCCATACCCTACTGGTCAAGCACAGATTTCCGACACAGGAGCATTACCACAAGGAGCGAAACTGTTGTGATTGAAAGCAGCAACCTGGAAATGAGGTAAAATCTTCACTGCTAGTGTATTAACCCACTGAAGTAGATTACCTAAGAGTGGCAGAAGCAAAACATGACGAGAAAGAGAAAACACCGCTAGGTAGGAGGGGCAGTTAGTAAGGGCAAACACTGCAATTTTAAGTGCATATTTCACATTTCTTTATCGGACACGACTGTATTCCGCGTTCCCAGGACCACAGTTCTAGAGTATGCTGTCATTCCTCTGACCTACAATTCATAAAGATTGAAAGCCATAGAGATGTGAAAATAGGACGCAAATTTAGACATCATGTAATTATAAACTGTCTAAAACGGGTAACGCGTGTTTCACTTTCCTGTAAGATTTCTTGTCAGTTGCGTGCGAGCTTTACAAAACAATTTAAATTAGATATACGTTTCAATTTAGTAATGTATTCAGAAATGATATTCCCCTCTACCCCCTTTAGCCTCAATCCTCCCCGCCGTCGATTTTTTTCTTGTATGAAAAAAATCCTGCAGGTTTTCTCTTCCTATTCACATTTACATCTATTTCCCATTTCAGGAACATAATATAGAATTCTGAGACAAGGTTATTGGGGGAGGGGAGAGAGTTCGGCGTTTTTCACGGATAAAAACGCATTGATTTCGTTCCTTAAACACATTTTTCATAATTTCCCCTGACAGGTTGGTAGATTAGCGGGGAGGTTTTGCGGTTGGGCCCCCTGGGGAGGGCGGATTTCCTTGTAGCGCTCGTGCACCGCTGCACTGGGCTGATTGTTTGTGGAAGCCTCGCGCCGCCTCAGGAAGCCTCGCGCCGCCTCAGGAAGCCTCGCGCCGCCTGAGGACGCCTCGCGCCGCCTCTGATCCTGCTGTACCTGTTCTGTGCTTGAGGCAACTTAATCTGAAAGAAGCTTGCACCACCGGTGCCTGAGCTGATTAATGTGTGGGGAGTTTGTACTGTTGCAGCATCCCCTGCTGTGCAGTATTAGAGGAGCGCTGGTGCTGCTGCTTCACCTGGTCTCTGTGTCAGGGAAGCTTGCACTGCTGCTTCACATGGATCTCCACGTCAAGGAAGCTTGCACAGCTGCTGCACTATTTTTCCAAGTCAGCGAAGCATGTATGGCTGCTGATAGTTGTGTGTGATTGGTGACTGCTATAGTCTTTATGTTTGTTAGGGACGTCACGCTCTCCCTGCTTCTTATGATGGTGTTATTGCTTTTCAAATCCCGAAAGAAGATTGCACTCCTGGTACTTGTGCAGATGAGTCTGGGGACTTCTTACACTGATGCTGCCTGTGCTGCACATTTGAGAGAGGCCTGCATGCCTGCTCCAGCAGTACCGATTCTGTGTGCTAGGGAAGAAAAGTTGCTCTGCTATTGCCCATTGCCGTTTGAGTTTGAGTTTGAGTTTAAAAATATTTCTAGAGCGCACGTCCACCAAGCGGTTCCATGGCGCTATGCAGTACTACAAAACCCGAAGGACAGAAAAGACTAGGAAGCCAGGGGGTCATTTAAGAAGGAAAGGCCTGAGTAAAAAGAAAAGTTTTAAGTGCCTTGCGGAAGAGGGAATACTGGGGGCAGGATCTCAAGTGGATCGGGAGAGAGTTCCAGAAGGCAGGGGCAAGAGTAGAAAATTTGGAGCCTCCCCATTTTTTTCGTTTGAAGCGGGGGACTACGAGGAATTGTTGGGTGGATGAGCGCAACTCCCTAGACGGGGTGTAAGAGTGAATTGCAGAAGTGATGAAGGCTGGGGCAGAGCCAGCCCGGACATTGAAAATGATGCAGCCCAGCTTGAACTGGGCACGTTGCTGTATGGGAAGCCAGTGTAGGGATTTAAGGAGGGGGGTGACGTGATGCGATTTAGATAAGTTAAAAACCAGGCCGCCTGGTTCTGGACCAGCTGGAGACGCCTCACGAGGTACGCCGGCATGCCACAATAAAGGGCATTGCGATAGTCCAAGCGGGATGTCACCATCGCCAGGAGTATACGTTTGAGAGCAGAAGGGGAAAAGAACCTAGAGACTTTGCGAATTGTCCGGAGGGAAAGAAAAGCTGAAGACACAGCCGCACTGACTTGGGAGTGAAGGGAGAGACGGTCATTGAGTTTGAAACCGAGAGTTTTAACAGAGGAGGAGGGAGTAGGTGGGGGACCTAAGGAAGGGGGCCAAAAGAGAGAGGACCATGGACTGGAGCAACCACCCGTCAACACCAACTCCGTTTTATCGGGGTTGAGTTTCAGGTTGTTGTGATTCAACCAGTCCAGAATGAAGGTCTTAACAGAGTGAAAATTGGATATTGATGCAGGGGAGGAGGATAAAGAAAAAATGAGCTGGAGATCATCCGCATAATTATAAACGGAGACCTCCAGCTGTTGAAGAGCAAAAATAAGAGGGGCAATGTACAGATTAAATAGCAAAGGGGAAAGGGAGGATCCTTGGGGAACCCCGCACTGTACTGGCCGGAAGTCCGCCGAATAGTCACCCAAGCGGACTGCTTGAGTGCGGCCACTCAGGAAGGAGGACAGCCAGACCAAGGCCGAGCCCTTGATTCCCGCCGCTCCGACACGGGAAAGTAAGATGGCATGGTCCACCGTGTCGAAAGCGGCAGAGAGATCGAGGAGGACCAAGGCCTGGGGATGACTAGTGTCCATACCCTCCCTGAGGTTGTCCAGGACCGATATAACCACGGTCTCCGTGGAGTGTGCGGGGCGGAAACCAGCCTGCCTGGGGGCCAAGGCGCTGTTCCTTTCCACAAAGGTGCTCAAAGTTCTTGCTACATGGCGTTCCAGTACCTTGGCCAGGAAAGGCAGGAGTGAGATGGGGCGGTAGTTGGCTGAAACTGAAGGGTCAGCGCCGTTTTTTTTAAAGATGGGTAGGATTACGGCCGATTTGAGTGAAGGAGTGACAATGCCCTGAGAAAGTGAACTGTTGAGAAAAGTGAGGGGTGGTGAGACGCAGGCAGAATAGATCTGTTTCAGAATGTGGGCTGGGCAGGGATCCAGAGGGGACCCAGACTTAACCAGGGGGAGAAGAGAAAGGAAGGAGTCGGCTGTGAGAAGAGGGATAGAATCCAGACGCGCAGCGACTGGAGGACAGTGAGGACTAATGAAGGAGGGGGACGGGAAGGGAATATTGGCTTTAATCGCACTGATTTTATTAAGGAAGAAATCGTTAAGGGAATCGCAGAGAAGCTGTGAAGGAGAGGGTTTCAGTGTGGCCCTATCAGAATATGCTAGATCTTGAACAATGGCAAAGATTTCTCTGGGCCGATTTTCGGCGGTCTGAATTTTGGACGAGAAATAGGCCTTCTTTGTTGCCAAAATGGATTTCTTGTATAGGATTTCTTAGGCTGGGGCAGTAGGCCGTGCCTGTTCTAAGTCTGAAAGAAGCTGATGTTGCCCATGTTGTGATACTCGTTCATGTGTGATGGACTCTTCAATTGCTGGTGAATATTGTGACTTTTTAAAGTGGAAAGCTTACATTCTTGCTGCCTGTGCTGTACTCATATTATGTTTTGGGGAAGCTTGCACTGTTGCTACATGTGCTGTATTTATTTTACGTCCAAGGGAAACTTGAAGGGGAGTGGCCTGTTCTCTACTTATATCATGTTTTGGGGGAAGCTTGCACTGTTGCTGCCTGTGCTGTACTTATATTATGTTTTGGGGGAAGCTTACACTGTTGCTGCCTGTGCTGAATTATATTATGTTTTGGGGGAAGCTTGCACTGTTGCTGCCTGTGCTGTACTTATATTATGTTTTGGGGGAAGCTTGAACTGTTGCTGCCTGTGCTGTACTTATGTTTTGGGGAAAGCTTGCACTGTTGCTGCCCGTGCTGTACTTATATTATGTTTTGGGGGAAGCTTGCACTGTTGCTGCCTGTGCTGTACTTATATTATGTTTTGGGGGAAGCTTGCACTGTTGCTGCCCGTGCTGTACTTATATTATGTTTTAGGGGAAGCTTGCACTGTTGCTGTCTGTGCTGTACTTATATTATGTTTTGGGGGAAGCTTGCACTGTTGCTGTTTGTGCTGTACTTATATTATGTTTTGGGGGAAGCTTGCACTGTTGCTGCCCGTGCTATACTTATATTATGTTTTGGGGGAAGCTTGCACTGTTGCTGCCTGTGCTGTACTTATATTATGTTTTGGGGGAAGCTTGCACTGTTGCTGCCAGCGCTCTACTTATATTATGTTTTGGGGGAAGCTTGAACAGCTGATTCATGTACTATACTTATTTTACGTCCAGTGCTTAATTTAAGCTGGTGGTTTCCGGTGCTCGGCCCCAGCACTCAATTGTCAGCATCGGGGCTTACGACAGTCTGGCGCTGTCTGGCTATTTTAGAGACAAGGAGAGCAACAGTTAATTATTAACTCAATATGCATTTCAAATGAATATTACAAGCCACCCAAGCCATTCTAATAGCTTTGAGGGCCTAAAATAGTCTGAATTGTCACACTTGTAGGAGTGTGAATATTAGTACTTGTGTTGTTACCATCAATGGCATGACTGGCAGGGGCAATGTGTGGCACAAGGTGCAGTGGCCTCCTGACGAGAGCCCTGGCACTTATTTTTTTGCAAATTAAGCACTGTTTACGTCCAAGGGAAGATTGCACTGTTGCTGCATGTGCTGTACTTGTTTTATGCCGGGGGAAGCTTGCAGTGGATTTGCCTGTGTTAGATGTTTTCAGTTTATGACGGAAACTTGAACAGGTGCTTTCCTCTCTGTATCAGTCATTTTTATGAGCCAAGCATATAGCACTTTTGCCTGTGTCCCCTTTTGTTTGAGTGATGGTGTTGCTACTGCTGTTGTGTTAGCCTTTCTGTACATACTGATTCTAATCACGTGTCACAGAGGGAAATAATGCACGGCTATCAATCATAATGTCATAACGGATGGATGACCGCATACCTTTCGATTAAGGTTTTGTCGATGTGCATTTTAAGAACATTTCTGCACCCAATCATGCTGCCTCAGTGATTTGTATACCTGAAACCACTCCGACCCATTCCTGGGTCCAAGCTGCATGCCAACCACAACATTTCAGGGGTCTCAGTATTCCCTTTACCCACACCTTTCTGGGCGTCACAAGACAAACCTGGCAGACTCTCTCATATTGTGTATAAGATACTGTTTTAATGAGAGTAGGCCACTCCTTGAACTTTCATTTGGCATAATGCCGTACAGCTAAATGACCCTTTCTGACTAATAAACAGCGGAGGCTCCTCCGCTGTGGCAGAAGAGCGTCGCCCACTCCCCACCAGACTCAAAATTTGAAAAATGAAACGATAATAAAACGTGTTTATCATTGTTTTCGTTTACTTGCATTGAATGAGTCTTGCGGTGGGGCAAGTCAAGAGGGGGAGTGGTGGGCACTGCCTTCAGTGCGCATGTGGGTTTGGCTTTTAAAAACTTTTAATTTTTGTATTTTCTTCATCTGTCCCCCCCACTTCCCTCTCCCTGCTGGTGCACCAGCCGCTACTACTGATAAAGTAGCCATCACTAGCTGCCCCAGACGTAAACCTCCCTCTATCCTCATGTTATGCCACTGTCCAAACCTATGAGACCCCTATTATTTCTGTCTGTTCCCATCATTTCATAGAACCTTAACTCTTCTCACAACTTTCAGAGCCTCACAGCTCAATACTGCCTCACTCCCCATCTGCCAAGTGGAATTTCTTGTCCAGGAACCTAGCTAACCCTACTCCCTATTCCCTACTTGCTTCTAAAGAAGCAACTTTTCTCCCCCTTTCTTCCTTAGTTAACAGTAGACATGCTCTAACCAACACCAATAATAGTACCACTTATCCCTACCAAAGCTGGCCAAACTTCAACAAAGCACCCCCATCCCAAAAATACACCCTTTAGGGTGTGTGGGAGGGAAGGCAGGGAAACACTCAGGTTGCACAGGGGAAGGCAAGAAAGAGGAACCCCACCCTTTTCCACCCACCCAAAAACTGGATTAACCCCTCCCTTTCACTGCCCACAGAAAATCCGCTCCTTGATCACCTGTCAGACTAAACCAATCCGTCTGAAGCACCTGGCTGGGAAATGGGATGATTTCATGTCCCTCCATTGGATAAAATGGTGGCAAGACGACTGACTCTTATTGCGTGTAAAAGGCTGCTTTAATGAGAACAAGTCACTCTTCAAACTCTCACCAGGTGCAATGCCTTACATCTAAATGAAATAGAAACAATTGCCTATGCCTCCGAGCTTAATTAGAGTACACACTGATTCATGTACAAGTAAACCACAATTTATTAGTTTACCCAAAAACAGTTTATGTTTTCAATTTTTGCTCAATTTACAAAAAGGATATTCAGAAAAGACAGAACTAAGGCCACTATCAACCTCATGTCTTAGCCATATACAATTTCAAACAAACAGTTTATACATATATACAGTGAAACAAACATGTATTGGACATTATAACCAAAAAGAGACTTTTTACCAACATGTATTAGACATTATAACAAAAAGAATTTTTTTTACCATAAGTAAATATCACCACAAATACATTTAAAGAACATGGACCACATGACCTTGCACATTTGAAAATGATGAGGAGCTTTAACCAACCATTATAAATGAGAAGGAAAAAGAAAAGCGTGTTTTCAAAACCAATTCAACTACCATGACCTGAACAAGAAACTATCAATTAAATATCAGGAACATTGCCCATTTCTGCATCAATAACATTGGCCAACTGGCCAGTGAACGTGAAAAAAAGGGGGGGTGCCGACGCGTTTCGAATCCTGATTAAAGGCTTGCAGGATTCTCGTCAGGGCAGTGTGAATCTAGTCCATGGGAACTTGTATATATCCTGCCCACAGTTACTCCTGTTTGTATGGGAATGTCGTCTAGGCTGTAAGGTTTACGCTGTGTTCTACGTGGAATCTTTGCCAACCTGCGCGGTGTCTTAGAACACTTGGGATTCTGCTCATTTAGTTTTTGGACACCGATCCGCGGTGGCCGCAGAAGGGGGTTCTGACTCTAAAACCGAGTGTTGCCAGTCTGTGCGGTATCTTTAAACACTTGGCATTCTGCTCATTTACTTTCTTGGGCACCGGTCCGCGGTGGCCGCAAAAGGGGTTCCTGGAGGCATTTTGAGCGGAGGTTTATGAAAATTTGCGACTAACTAAACGACTTACTGATCGGCAAAACTCGGTCTAAGAAACAGTGGTTGAGAAGGAGAAGCGAGTGGCCCCTACAAGGATCCACTGTGCACTTGGAATCTTTGGGTTGCTAGTTTTGGTCCTATATATTCTTTAGGACTCTGATATTACACCATCCCGGCTTGGGAATTCGGATGTAATATTCCGATTGGTCGGGGTTTAGAGTCTACTGAATATTTGCATTTTAATTGTTACTTTGGCACCTACTTTGCGGTCAACTGTTCCAGGCACGTCTTTTCTTGCCTCTGCACATGACTAGCGTGCCCTGAAGAAGGTGAGACACACACGGGGATCTAACACCGAAACGCGCGTTGGCGCTGGAGTTCTTTCTGGGCAATGATATGTTCTTTGCTGCATTCCCCCTTGAAAACGAATTTTGAGTCTAAACATGAATTGTAACACCAACTGATTTATCCTCTCTTGTGTTCAATTTGTTCATTGATCTAATCCATTGTGCTTATCGCTTATATTACAAAGTTATATAATTTTTGTCACATCCATGTGGGGGTATGTGTTTTTGTGTCTATATCAATCACCTGTTAAATACTGAACCCTGAGTCTGTAGGACGTATGAGTATGTGTGGGTATGTTCCAGTTTGTTTGAACGAATGTGTGTGTGTGTGATGTTAGGATGTGCTTGGACCTTTTTTGATATAATTCTTATTATGTTTTTATTCAAATTGCAAACATAAAATGAATACATACATTTTGATTTGTTTGGTACATAAGACTTTGTGCGTCATATTTTGGAAGGCCTGGTTGTTCAGAGGTGTGGAATTGTATCAGTGGCTATTAGCTCTATATGACTTTGCACACAGGTAGAGAATCTTTGTTATGATAATATTTCTGTTTTCCCCTATTATCTCTGCCTGTTATCTGCTTCAGGGGCCCCCTTCCGTGGGAGTTGTTGCTTCTGTCATTGTATTCAGATATATGATACAACAAGTAACATTGCATCTACGACAAGCCAGGACTATTTACTTTATCAATGGTTGTTAGTTGCATAAGATAAATCAGCAACAACTATGGCTTCATTCGTACATAATATTGAAAATGCTTCAGTTCTGAAATGAGACTGTGAAAGAAGTATAACTGTTCTCTTTGAAGTTACATTGAAGGCAGTGAAGGGTGGTACTGCTGCAGAGTAAAAAAAAAAAACAACAACATTTCACCATGAGGGAAAATGGAGAGCCCTATAGGGACCTGTCTCAGCACCTGCTTTTTAGAACTGTCGGTGCTGAGCACCAGCAGGACCCGGCCCACTTAAAGCACTGTCCCAAGATATAAAAAAACATCTTGAAAGACATCTTCTTGGATAAGTGCATCACATGGTGCATGACAACACAAATTCCGGGTTCAGCCCTCATCTCTGTCTGTATTTGGGGGGGGGGGGGGTCCCTTAGCGCGGAATAGCAACAGACCATTACCTGAATCGCGTCGGTCTTTCCAACCTCAAGATCAGCCACTCCTGGAATTTCTTTAGAGGTGTGGGTCAGCGGGATTCTGAAGGGCACTCAGCTAGAATTTAAATGAGTTAATAGAGGTGACGTCACCCGGTTCCTTAGTTCCCCCTTAACGTTCTAGCTTCTGCAGAAACCGCCAGTAGTGCACGTCACCGACATTGCTCCCCGTAGTCTTGCACAGTCTTGCATACTAATAAGAAAACCTTGCATTTGTTGTGCTCCGCTTCAGGCTGCTTTTCGAAGCCTTCTTATTTGTAGGATTCAGATTTTATGGTGCATTTGGCCCACTGGCCTTTGCCAGCAGAAACAAGGTTAACTAATTTTGCGATTAGCAAAAAAAAGTATAGAGCTAAATTCAAGGTCATACAAGGACAATTGAAAGAAATAAAGACAGGAGAGGGAGTAGATGGGAACGAGGTTTTATCTGGTATGTCGGAGAAAAGGTTTGAGTAAAAGCCCTTCTTTGAGGTTCTAAATGGAGCTCCCAGCGGACGTCTTGGTCAGAATGTTTTGAGTTGCATGGGCAGTGCCTTCTCAGGCCTTCACAGCATGGCAGATAAATAGGTTGTGGGCCAGGGGGGGGGGGGGGGCAGCACAGACCACAAAATGCTCTCTATGTGTGGAAAAGGGCGCTTTATTGTAGACAGGTGCACTTCACACACATTTTTCTTGGCCTTTGAAATACAAAAATAATCCTCGCTATACATGTGTTTAGTTACCTTGCCTCCTGCCCCCACCCCTAAGGTTTCCCCTTTTTCCTTTCCTTGCAACAATTTATAAACCCCCACTCAGTCCTCAACAGTTGAACTTTAACCCTGTGACCTCTTACTTACCTCCCAAAACATCTAGCTAACTAAGCATTTCCTGTGTCAACCTCCCCCTGTTGCCTGCTCCCAGAGTAACATTCCCAACCATAAACTTAACCTGTAAACATATAAAAACTATTTACCACACGCCACGCACCTGCTTTAAGCGACAACGAAAGTACAACATCCTCCCTAGCGCACCTGTGCCCAGCAAAGCTGCCACCCCCACCATGTCTTGGTTACCCCGAACTCCTCCTCCACCCGCGCCTCCTGCAGAAAGGGAGGGCGGATGGGAAACATTTTCTAAACTCCCTGCCTACCTCAACCTACAACCGGCTGCTGTGTCAGCCTACAAAAATGTTGCCACGGCAAGCAAAATGCCCGGTTATAAACCCCCCCCCCCTTCCTCCAGGCCAAAAATGTAGCCCAAAGAGCCCAATTGGGCTCTGGGCTGCATCACTGGCCCAAGCCAGGGGGGGGGGGGGAGGGGGGGGTGCAGCACAGACCACAAAACGTTCTACATGTGTGAAAAAGGCAGCTTTATTGAAGACAGGTGCAGTTCACAAACATGTTCCTTGGCCTTTGCCATACAAAACTAAACCTCCCTATACATTTGTTCAGCTACCTTGCCTCCTGCCCCCACCCCTAAGATTTCCCCTTTTTCCTTTCTTTGCAACAATTTATAAACTCCCACTCAGTCCTTAACTGTTGAACTTTCCCCCTGTGACCTCTTACTGCCCTCCCAAAACATCTACCTAACTGAGCATTTTCTTTTTCAACTTCCCCCTGTTGCCTGCTCCTGGGGTAACTTGTTCCCAACCATAAACTTAACCTGTAAACACATAAAAACTATTTACTACCCGCCACTTAGAAAAGTCCTTACCGGCCTCTGACTTTTCTGACACCCCCCCGCCCCCCAACCTAGGGCTTCATAGGATACCTTATAATGTTCAAACCCACCTTTATAATCTCCACACTCCGTACCAGGCAAATATCCATCCCGAAGCGAGACAATCGCACAGGGCCGGACTGGGAAGCAAAACCGGCCCCTGCAAAGTGCCCAGCTGGCCCCCCCCCTCCCCACTCGGGGGGGTTGGAGATGCCGCCGAGCTCTTTGACGGTGCCGGTTTTCGGCCAATTTTGTTACAGTGCCGATTTTGCAGCTATGCTGCAAAAACGGCCCTGTAACAAAAATGGCCCCCAGGGGCCCAGAACCGCCCCCCCCCCCCCCCTGGCGCACCGGGGGATTGCCCGGTGCCTGCTATGGCCAGTCGGGCCCTGCAATCGCACCCCATCATCCCTGCAAAAGCCTACTGCACCATACCTTAACTCCTTTTGTTCTACTCCTCCAGTACCCTTTTTATCGCAAACGCCTCTTGTCTCTGATAATTTTTTCTCCTGATTTGCCTATTGCTGCAGACCTCTCGCCTGGGATAGAAACAACCCCCGAACAGATGATACACCACCCCCATCCCAGGTGTTTACCTGCCAAAGGACCCCTACCATTTCCTAACCAAACAGAGAAAAGCCCCTTACTCACCTCAAAGTCCTATACTCCCAGGGAAATATCAGCAAAAGCACTTTTCATTTATTACTTATTAATATTGTAAACCATCCGTGCGAACGCATGCCACCTTTCCTCTGCCAACAAACTTTATTCGACTCGGTGTACCGACCCAGGCCAAACCTTTTCTTTTTCAACTTCATAACGCAGTGCCATTTACAACGGAAAGCCCACTATCTATGTGGACATTTCAACCATCGCCGGCCTCGCCACTGTACCTGAAAAGACACAAGCATAAATATATGCACACCAAACTGTCCCCCACCTTGCTTTCCCCAGTTAATGTAGATGACAGCAGTCAGCTCTCCCTCGCCCCAGACCCATAAACCTGCCCTTCTTCCAGCCCTCATTGGTGCATTAATTGATCCACTGATCCGCAGAGAATGAATACCCAAATCGCCCAGACCTCCCTAAAATACTGATGCTCTACGCATAGCCCACCATAACTGCACTGCAGACATCCTGTTATCCAGAAACCTGCCGAAAAGACTCCCTCCCCTTTGTCCGGACCCTTCTTACGCTGATCAGCCCCATATCAACGGGCATGCTTCACCAGCTGCTGCTTGCTCCCCCTCACCCCCTTATTCACCTGGCTGTCCCTTCCTATCCTGCATAGCACCAAAGGGGAGGACCAGATATTGTCCCCATGAAACCTGAGACTCATCCAAATGCGTGAAACAGGCTCACCTAACACCTTAGCCACTTGTTTCCTCACTCGTGTCCCAGTCTCCTTCTCTCTGCCCCCACCCTCGAACCTGCGCCTGTCCCGTTCACCCCCGAGGGGGTATACCCCCACTACGACTTTCCCCATGAAAGCATTCCTTGCCACTTTGCCTGCAGTAGTGCCCTCCAACCACCTCTGTCAATCATCGACAATTACACTGTACAGCAACTACTTCCCTTCACCCCATGTAATCTCTCCTGAGCCCCCCTCTAACAATGTTCCCTATGCTTAGCCCTGCGCTCTCCGGGTACTACCACCCTAGACTCTACCTGGCTCGACACCAAATATTGTGTTTCAGACAACCTACTACTGGCCCTCCCAATGGCTTGAGTGCCTGCGCAAACCTCCAGGTGTCGTATTTCGTCGACTTGCATCACTGCCATGTTGCTCTCGGGTTTACCCCCTTGTGCGCTCCCTCCCTCTCCTCGCAACCTTTTTGCCACCTGTGTAACGGCTGACCGGCGCATGTCATGTTGTGTCAACGTAAAGCCAGTTTAATGACCTTCCCCATCACCTAATAGTGTAAATTCCTGTCCGTACCACCCTACCTGCGCATTTAAACTATCCCATAGGCACCTGTACCTTTCTAGCCCTCACTTCCCGTCGAGCCAGGATGTCGCCTACCATCATCACCATATGCAGCTTCTTCTCTATCAATCGGCGTGCCTCCCTCAACTCCGAGACAAAATCACTACCCATAAATGATAACACCAAACTCGGACCTTGTGTCTCCTCTGGTGCCAATTGGGCCCCCAATGATCTCCTGTAAACTTGTCAGCTGCTGCTGACAGTCCGCCGAAACGGGTTGCCCCCCCCCCCAGAAATACAATGTCCAGGTAGTGTGTCACCTCTTTTCCCGTCTGTATGAAAAGCTCCTTGCAAAAAAGAAGCTGATACGCTCAAAACATGCACATGATGCAGCGCAGCCCCTTGCTAGCGCTTTGCCCACCCTTATTTAAGACCTTTACCGTAGGCAACTTCTTCATCTGTAGGTGTGCCTCACCTCACCTCCGAGTCCAAATTAATCCTCCGAAATGACAACACAGTACTTGGACCTTGTGTCTTCTCTGGTGCCCAGGGGACCCCGATTGCTCTACGAGCTCTCGTAACCTGGTCAGCTGTTGCTACCTGTCTGTTGACCCGGCTTGGCCCGCCAGGAAGAAGTCGTCAAGGTAGTGTGTCACCGCCTCTTTTCCCATTTGCTACGGAAAGTCCATTGCCCAAAAGAAGCTGAAACGCTCAACAACCATGTACCGTATACTGCGCAGAGCATTGTTAGCCCTGTTTCCACACTTGTGTACCCTTCACCATATGCCGCTTCTTCTCCATCGGTAGGTGGCCTCCATCACCTCTGAGTCCAAATCAATACCCAGAAATGACAACCCTGTACTCAGACCTTGTGTCTCTCTCTGGTGCCAAGGGGACTCCCAACTGCCCTGTGAGTTCTTTAAACTTGTCAGCTGTTTCTGACAGTCCACAGAACCGGGTTGGCCCTGCAGGAGGAAGTTGTCATGGTAGTATGTCACTGTCTCTTTTCTCGTCTGCTCAGAAAGGCTAACTGCAAACAGAAGTTGAAACGCTCACACCTGCACAGGATAAGTCACATCCCCTTGGTAGCACTTTGTCCGCACTTATTTGCCCTCCACTGAATACTGTGCCACTGAAATTCTTCGGGGTGTACCAGTAGTAAAAGTTAAGCAGACTTTATGTCCTTTTGCCCTCCGGTCCCTGAATCTTTCCTCTCCCCGAGTCCTCTGGTTATGCCTACCGACCAATATGATCCTGACGTCCTTTTTTCCGCTATCAACCTTTATTATTGACCCCTTCGGCCGTGACTATTGTTGCCTCCATCGAGCTTGCCCCGGTTTCTTTTTGGAGCTTAACTCCTAGTGGCGAGATTATTCCAAACTTTTATGCTCCTCCACGTCTGGACCTTCCCTACGCCCCTCTTCACTTCTTTATGCCCTTCGTCCTGCACTACCGTCTTGCTGGTACTCTCTGACTTTAAGTCGTCCACCCCCTGTCGTACCCAGGCCCCTTGTACCCAGCCAGATCCCTTCTTTAACCCCATGCCTAATGAGGCAGCATCTTCCCGTTAGGGATAGTATGCCTGCCATTGCTCTATGCATGGCTGTTTGATGGTTGTACTAGCCTTTTCCCTATAGTGCCCTGTTCCCTGTGCTCCTCTTTTCCCGCTGTCCTCTGTTTTATGCCCCGTTTTATGCTGAGTCTTTTGTACCCCGTTATGCATGATCCCTTTATTAAAATCGCCAAAGGACCCTTGTACTCACCTCTGGGGTTTGTTTGCATAACCTCCCCATACCCCTCTGGTGAGTGCTTCTGAAAACAAACAAAGTCACTCCCCCATATATCTCCCTGTAGCACTGTACCTCGTGTCTCTTTTTGTGTCTTCGCCTCGACCTTACCAGCTGCTGTCGCCCTTCCCTCGTCCTGTCGACGTTCTACCCCCCTTTGTTCCCTCCTGTCCCCATTTGCATTCCAGTACCTACCCCTCATAATTTTACAGCAGCACCACAACTCTTGAAACACCAGGATTTGAACACATAGCCTTTGGAGTAAGAGTCAGAGACCTTAACCACTAGGTCACCGTGACTCCTTCCGTCCCCGCTAACCTCTGCTGTTGCAAAGCCTTACAATAAAATTCCCTTTTTTACCCTTACCTGGTGTCAAGGTCGGCGTCCACCCTGGATTGCGCCGCCTAACCAGTCCCTGGATTCCATCACAATGTCCTGGGCCGGCCGCTTTCTTTCTTTTCAACCTGAAATGGATTATGCACATTGCTACTATGCCCCCAACTCCCTCTTTCCTTTCCCCTTCCTCCTGCTGCTAAATCTCTCCTCCAATTTTTTACTTTTATATCTCTGGGCAAACCGCCCTTCTGATCCTGGGCTCTTGCCCAGCATCCACTGCCGCTGTACCTGTGACCGCATTGACCCCTTGGAGGTTGTTGTACCACCGCAAACTCCTCTGCTCGACGTTTCATTACATCCTGCCCATCCCTTGATGTTCCGGCTGTCCGCTTCTGACATTGCCATCTCTTCCTCTCGGTGATGTGGAGCCGGATGCGACTCACCCACGACCGTTACCTCACGCGCCTGCTCCCTGCAACTTAAATGTAAGGTCTGGCAAACCGGGGTTAATGGTTCTACCCCTTTCCATGCCAACTCCCCCTGTGCCTTCTCCCCGTTGCCTACTCTCATGGGCTATGGTCGATCCCCTCGCGCCCCTCCTCCCTCACTGCGGCTGATCCCACCCCTGACTACACCCCTGCCTCTCTCCCATGGGTTCCACCCCGTGTGGGCCTCAGATGCCCCAACCCCCCATATCATGTTGCCCCTCGCCCCCCCTACCCAATCTGCTACTTATCCCTCCCTATCTCCCAGAAACTTGCATTACCCCCCCCACCCCATGTTATCCCACCCCCCCCAGCTGACGCTTTGGCGCCCGGGACGGGGTCTTCCACCAGCCTACTTCCACATAACCCCCCCACCCGCTGCCAATGCGAACTTGAGCGCAGGAAGTCCCACCCCCATTTCGCGGGCATTAGAGTGCCTCATTAATTGCGCATTACATTGCCTCATTAATCATGCCTGCAGGGGCTGTACAACACACTTGTGCGGCTGCTTTGTAGAGCAGCCGCACACACTCACCGGTTTGCTTACACCTCCTTCCCCTGGAAAATGGAGTGCACGGGATCCACCCTCGTAATAAGGGAGCTCCCAGTATCTGTACCGTTGAGCCAAGCTGGTATATTTTAACATTTATAAAGGCCAGTAAAAACATTTTCTAAACTCCATCCCTGCCTACCCCAACCTACAACCAGCTGCTGTGTCACCTTACAAAAATGGCGACACGACAAACAAAATGTCCAGCTATAAAACCCTGCTCCCCCAGCCCAAAAATGTACCCCAAAGAGCCCAATTGGGCTCTGGGCTGCACCACTGGCCCAAAAGCCCTTAGGGGGTGGCAAGCCTCCCTGCAGTTTGCCGCCCCCCCTAAAGCCCCATTCGCTGTCTTTCTCTTTATGAGTTTAGAATATCAGAAGTGTTTGGCTAATCTTTGCAATAGGTACTCAAAAGACATTAATTGAGGGCACCCAGACAATCTGTTGTATGTGACTCCCAGTATGTAGGTAGGTAGAAAGCAATAGAACATTGAAGGTGCGAGCAAGGCTGCAGATAGGTTTTTGGTGACAGAGCACTGCCAAGGTAGAGTGGACAGATGCCTTAAGAGAAGAGACTTCAGTTCCTTGCAATAATGGAGAAGTGTGGATTCTAGGCAGGTCTGTACCTGTGTTGTCCAGATTCTTGGGATCTAACCAGAGAGCCAGAGAGCCCCTGTTAGAAAACGAGTTCCCTGTCCTCAGAGAACACCCAGTAGCAGCAATTATTTTTTGGGGTTCCAAAGGATCTAGAGAGGCCCTTGGGGGGGATCCCCCGGGAATAGGAGGATGTGGAGCACCCATACGTAGGGCCCCCGTAGTTCTAATGTCCAGCAGTCCCACTCCAATTGGGAGGGTACCAGCATCTGGAAGGGGGTGCAGGGGGAGGGAGGCCTCGCCTCTGCCCCTAGTTGCACATGGGGGTTTGGACCCCAGGTTAATGGTTTCATTGCAAGAAGAAGATACAGGACTAATGAGTGAATTAGGTTCGAGGGGCATCTCTCCCGGTGGGAGGGTGCAGAACCCCCTAGAGAAGGGAACCAGAGTGTGGGACCGCCCACCTCCGCCTCCTAAAGGGCAGCTGGATGAGGGCCCAGGGCTGGTCGGTTGGTGCCCGGCGGTCATACCTAACCAAACAGGAATGGGAGTGGAAAGAAGATGCCCAGCACCTGGGGCTACTGCCCCCCACTCTCCGAACCCCCCAGCAGTAGAGAAGTCTAGCAGGTGGGAGGACTGTCTCTCACCCCTGATAGCGGCCATTGGCCCCCATAGTTGGTTGTCTTGGTTGACCGGGAGTGGAATAGGCCACGCCCTGGTGTTAGCTGTGTGCGCACTATGGATGTTGGGGGACACCCCTCTATGCAAGCAAGGATTAGGTT
This sequence comes from Lissotriton helveticus, assembly GCF_964261635.1. Classification (NCBI taxonomy): domain Eukaryota; kingdom Metazoa; phylum Chordata; class Amphibia; order Caudata; family Salamandridae; genus Lissotriton; species Lissotriton helveticus. Next base: position 650,163,898 of record NC_136070.1, read on the forward strand.
TTACCCAGATGATGTCCCCCAGGGAGAATACTGTTTACATGGGGCCTAGGACTGGAGTAGACTGTTGTGGGCCAGGTCCCATGTTCTATCGCCCACCACAGGAAAGCCCATCCTGGTAGTGATTGGTCCCCCCTGTGTTTGGCTGGAAGGGGGTTGTGTTGGACCTGGCCCTTCTTCCCAGGCTAACCCCTGAACTTTACGACACATTTACCCTTTTCGCAAGCCTATTTGGGTTCCCTTTTCGACCTGCCCGGCACCCCTATGGTTGACCCTTGGGCAGGGCGCATTGTTAGTAGAAGGTAGGTTCTGCCCGGGTGTGGGTGGCATGACCTCGTAATATTTTGCAGCCATCTTCGTTTTAGTAGCTTGTGATTCATACCCCATATTATTTATCTGACTCAGGGAACATGGGAAAAATACGAGACAAACATCCCTGAAATCCGAATTACTTAATACACTCTTTAGGAAGAGTGCTCTCCACCTCCTAGGTCTAGAAATAGGACTTCTGGGCCAGGACTGTTCTCCATGCAATCTTGCTGGACGATACTGCCAGGATGTGTATTCCCCGCCTAGAGATAGTAACAGGACAGGGGGAAACTCCGCCATCTGGTGTCAGCTGTCTACCCTTTAGATTAGAGGGGAGGAGTAGTTTCGGGGCTGCGTCCTGTCCTCCACAATACCGCCGCCGCTTCCTGCTGGGCGGCTGACGACCCTGCCTTCCTGCTTCAAAGGATGAGGGGCCCATGACGGGAGCCACCCCCAACCGGGCCCAGGGGAGGGAAACTCCCGGCCTACATGAAAGTAGATCAAAGACATTGTCAGGAATAAAGGAAGGACGCTGGGACTAGAGAATGAGATCTGTTGGCGGAACCTCCGAAGGTGCACCCCGGGAGCCCTCCGAAGGCACTGCGAGTGTGCCTCTAAAAAGACCTGAGCCCTGCTGACGCGGTCGCGGCTCCGAGTCTTCGCCATCACCTCAGCCCTGCTGACGTTGTCGCGGCTCCAAGTCTTCGCCATCCTCTGAGCCCTGCTGACGCTGTCGCGGCGCCAAGTCTTTGCCATCATCTGAGCCCTGCTGACGCTGTCGCGGCTCCAAGTCTTCGCTATCACCGCAAACTCCTCTGCTCGACGTTTCATTACATCCTGCCCATCCCTTGATGTTCCGGGTGTCCGCTTCTGACAATGCCATCTCTTCCTCTCGGTCATGTGGAGCCGGATGCGACTCACCCAAGACCGTTACCTCCCGCGCCTGCTGCCCTGCAATTTAAATGTAAGGTCTGGCAAACTGGGGTTAATGGTTCTACCCCTTTCCATACCAACTCCCCATGCGCCTTCTCCCCATTGCCTACTCTCATGGGCTATGGTCGATCCCCTCACGCCCCTCCTCCCTCACTGCGGCTGATCCCACCCCTGACTACACCCCTGCCTCTCTCCCATGGGTTCCACCCCGTGTGGGCCTCAGACGCTCCAACCCCCCATATCATGTTGCCCCCCGCCCTCCCCCTACCCAATCTGCAACTTATCCCTCCCTGTCTCCCAGAAACTTGCATTACCCCCCCACCCCATCAGCAAACCCACCTGTCACCCTCCCTCTGAGGCTTCCTGCTCTAATGATGGCTGCAACCCCTCCCCTTTGCTGATGCCCCCCCCCCCCTAGCCCAGCTAATGCTGTGGAGCCTTCCCCTCCTACCCACCAGGGATTTTGCCCATGTCATCCCATCCCCCCCAGCTGATGCTTTGGCACCCGGGACGGGGTCTTCCACCAGCCTACTTCCACATAACCCCCCACCCGCTGCCAATGCGAACTTGAGCGCAGGACGTCCCACCCCCATTTCGCGGGCATTAGAGTGCCTCATTAATTGCGCATTACATTGCCTCATTAATCATGCCTGCATGGGCTGTACAACACACTCTTGCGGCTGCTTTGTAGAGCAGCCGCACACACTCACCGGTTTGCTTACACCTTCTTCCCCTGGAAAATGGAGTGCACGGGATCTACCCTCGTAATAAGGGAGCTCCCGGTATCTGTACCGTTGAGCCAAGCTGGTATATTTTAACATTTATAAAGGCCAGTAAAAACATTTTCTAAACTCCATCCCTGCCTACCCCAACCTACAACCAGCTGCTTTTTCACCTTACAAAAATGGTGACACGACAAACAAAATGTCCAGCTATATAACCCTGCTACCCCCGTCCAAAAATGTACCCCAAAGAGCCCAATTGGGCTCTGGGCTGTACCACTGGCCCAAAAGCCCATTCAGTCGACCGCCCCCCCTAAAGCCCCATTCGCTGTCTTTCTCTTTATGAGTTTAGAATTTCAGAAGCGTTTGGCTAATCTTTGCAATAGGTACTCAAAAGACATTAATTGAGGGCACCCAGAAAATCTGTTGTATGTGACTCCCAGTATGTAGGTAGAAAGCAATAGAACATTGCAGGTGTGAGCAAGGCTGCAGATAGGTTTTCAGTGACAGAGCACTGCCAAGGTAGAGTGGACAGATGCCTTAAGAGAAGAGACTTCAGTTCCTTGCAATGATGGAGTAGTTTGGATTCTAGGCAGGTCTGTACCTGTGTTGTCCAGATTCTTGGGATATAGCCAGAGAAGGCTAGCTGTCTGGTTTTCTCTTTCTCGCATTTGCTGGCCTCCAGTCTTGTGATTAGGGATGTGCAAAATCTCTGGTTCTAATTTGCAAAACTTCATAAAATTGTGGAAAAGGAATGCAAAATGATATGAAATTACACCAAAAGTGGTCGACTCATGTATTTACACATGTTTGAGTAGAAAATGGTTGTTGAGGAAGACGTTTTCTGTGTGAACTAGTCTCAAGAGGATAACAATTACATAAAATCCAATAAATTGCGATTTCAGGAAATTTTGGGAATGTCAAGTCATGCAAAATACACGTTTCTCCAGGGTAATTCAAATTTCGCTGAGACCTACATGCGCTGTTAGTGGAGGGGAGTTTTGGGTGCTGATTGGGATCTTGGTCTTGGAAGCTAGTTGTAATATGGACTGCCTTGTAGATTCAGCAAGTCTTGAATCTAATGTGAACCAACGAGGAATCAGTGGATTTCTTTGAGAGATGGTTTGATCCTGTAAATATGCAGATCCGTTGGAATACTCAAGATGCACGTGGGTGCGCTGCAATCTGGATAGTAATATGCATATTGAGACAATGCAGTTTTTCTGTGACATCCCAGAATTAGGAAGCAGGAATCACACCATCTCCTACTAGGTTATATTAATAAACCCCATCGTTGTTAGAGGACTGCACATGCTGCAAAGAAGCATGACTTGGTGACTTGTAGGACCATCTCACAAACAGGGGAGATCTCTGGCTAGCTTCCAGCTGTGCTTTTAAAGGCAAGTTATCCAAGATATTGACTCTTGCTAACATGAAGACTTCTCTGTCTCCAGGATCCTTCAGGAAGGGTAAATAGACCCCTACATTCTAAAACACAATGGGCCTGATTACAAGTGGATAGTTAACAAGGTGTTATTTACTGCACCTCATAACTAACGATAGCCCCCCCTCCCCTGCGGTATGTTAATGATCAGGTGTGATAAATAGGTCCTGTTATGAGTTTTCGGGGCACAACATGCAGATTTTGGAATTACCCCACCAGAATGCTCATGGCACGGCAAATAAGGTACATATTTCCCTTGTTAAATTTCGGCAAGTTTGGCCTGAGGAAATTTAGAAGGTTGAGGGATTTAACACATGATAGTTATCGGATGCAATAAATACTTCCCAACTCGTAATCCCCTACGTAAATGGGTTTCTATATGGGTTTGAACACACTGACTCACTCGTAATCATGTCCATTATCTTCTTGCTGTACCAAAACTGACAAACATCTCTTGTCTCTTCTGTGATTGTTCTTTCGCTGTAGCAGCAAAAAAGACTTGGAATACATTACCACAGTGGCTTAGCAAGGGGTGGGCGGAGGGGAGGGCAGTCCGTCCCTGTCAGTAAGAGTTTTGGGGGCAGCGGCCTGCTCCCCCTCTTACCTGCCGCCTCGGGGCGGCAATCGCCCCACTTTAAATTGCGGCCGTCGCGGGGTGGCAATCGGCGTCAAATCTCGCCAGCACGCCCCCCCCCGCTCTACAATGGGAAATGCAGGGACCACCACAGGCGGCCATAGGGCGAGCTATGCCACTGCATCACCACTATCTTTGCAATTCGAATCGTTCCGAATTTGTTTATGGAAGTTTAAAAAAAAAAATCTTATGTATGAGGTTGTTACATTGTGATATTTTAGGAACTGATCCTTGATTTAGTTGCTTTTCGGATGCAGTATGTTGGTTCTTTTAGTTCCATAAAACTTTGGTAGACGTGCTTTTTGCAAATAGCATACAACATAAAATAATGAGAATGTAGAACAGGAAGCCAGAAAGAAATCCCTAGAAACATTTATCCCCCTACCTTTTCTTTGATTTGAAACTTTAAAGTAAATTTGCATTGAGGTCAACCTAGTTGTTGACAGCAGTCATCTGTAAGATTATTGGTAAAAGAGGCACTCAGTCAGTCAGTCAAGTAAGCTTTATTCGACAATTATCATAAAAGCATAAACATATTAAAAAATCATCTTTGTAGTTAAAAAGCATGGGATTCATAATAAAGAGAATACCATTACAATTAATCTCTGCTATAAATAAGGACTAAAATTCATGACCAAAATTATTCTAATACACTACATACAACATATTGTCACAAATACACATACCGACAAATCACCCCTTCATCAATTTGCTCCTAATAGTCCAGGACCATCCTAGGAACTTAGCAACTGCGATGTACACAGGAGGGTTAGTACTTGTACAAATAATTCTAGTAGCTACCACTCTACTCCTAGTGCCCAATAATTTACACATTGGGCGCAACCAGGCTCTGCGCGGGGCAGAGTACGCAGGGCACCCAAATAGCACATGACTGAATGTTTCCAAGAGGGCCGGACAACAGGGACATGTGGCGTTTCCACCATTTGACCACCTAGATGTGAATGCTCTAATAGGTAAACTACCAATTCTTAATTGAAAATAGAGCTTTCTATCTAGTGGCTTTGTTATATCGTCCCAGAATGTCTCAAAGAAGATCTCATCCTTGAATTCCAAGAAGACCCCCGTGAGTGAGAGTGGAGCAGTAGTTCTAAAAGCTCTTGAGGCTACCATCCCCCAGTATAAACCATTTAGTGCCTCCTTTGATGGAAACGTAGCGTTAAGTGGGTCCTCCCATAGTTATAGCAATCCCAGCTCTGTGAGTATCCCACCAATGCCAGAACGCCATTTAATTCTGTGGAAGGTATCACTTTTAATTATGTCCAAGAGTCCTGAAGCAAATATTTTTAATTCGGGTGTTGACCTTAAGCGCCTCCAATACAATACAGGTCGCAAATTAGCAATGAGATCAATTGGTCTCATACCCAAATCATAAAAAACAGGACCCATAGCGGTGCTCTGGTATAGGTTAACAAGACTACGTAGGAACCTATTTTCGGATCCTGCCATCTTATTTAGGCTCCCAAACCCCCAGATCTCTACACCGTAAAGGGCGGCGCTCACCGCCTTCGCGTTATAAACGCAAAGGGCCGGGGCCACTGGTTTTGTCAATGACTTGGCATGCTCTTTGCTCAATGCTCCAGCCAATTGCTGATGCTTGAGCGTTGCCAGATCTATCTGTTCATTCCAACGCAAGTCATGTTGAATGGTAACAAAAGAGGCATTCATTTTTGCAGAACATTATAAAGCAAGGGTGGAACCAGAAAATTAAAATACCCCCACTTTGAACCATAGCTCTTATGGCACCAATCCAGCAAAGCTAGTCATTGTGACCCTCTCCAGAAGAGCTTGCCTGTCTCTTCCATCCAAGCATCAATCCATTCACCTTTTCATCCTTCCATCCACCAGCTAATATCCACCATTTCACCTTTACACTTTGTCATCCATTCAGTATTTCATCCAACATTCAGTCTGTCGCCATTCGATTTGTCTGCCCATCTATATCCAAACCTATTCATCTATCTTTAAACCTATCCAACAAACATATACTTCCTTTCACTTACCCAGCCGCCTTTTATGTATTCACCTATCCATCCATCCTTCCTTTGTCATCCATTCTTTTACTCATCCATCCACCTTAACATTCATCCATCCATCCTTTCACTCACTCATCCATCTACCTTTTCACTCATTCGTCCATCTATTTACTCTTTCACTCATCCATCTGTCCACCTTTTTATTCAGCCGTCCTTCTACCCTCCTCTCCTTTCCAAACATTCATCCATCCATCCCTTCTATGACTCATTGACCATTACATTCATCCTTTTACTCATCCACCTATCCATCCAGTTCACTCATCTATCCTTTTACCCTTTCACTCAGTCCATCCATTCACTCATTGATCCATCCATTTACACTTTCACTCTTTGATCCGTCCTTTCACTCACTCATCAATCCATCTGTTCTCTCATACATTCATCAATTTGTCTATCTTTTCATTCACCCATTTAATCATCCATCCTTAAATCCATCCTTTCACTCATTCATCCATACATCTATTGATTCACCATTTCACTCACACATCCATCCATCCATACATCCACCTATCCATACATCCATCCATGTACCCTTTCACTCATCCATCCTTTCCCTCACTCATCCATCAGTCCACCCTTTCATCGAGCCACCTATATATCCTCCCTCCCACTTACTCATCCATTCTTTCACCCATCCATCTATTCATCCATCCATGTATCCACCCTTTCAACCTGCCAGCCTTTCAATTCATCCACCCACCCTTTTGCTTGTTGTCCATCCTTTCACTCATCCATCCCATCATCCTTTCTCTCATCATCCATTCACCCTTTCCCACATCCATCATCCATTCATCCATTGTGCATCCCTTTCACAAATTGATCCTTTCACTCATTCATCCATGCAGCTATCCATCCACCCATTCACTCACCCATCCATCCATCTTTTCACTCACTCACTTTCCTAACCTTTCACGTAAATTATTAGCCTTTGACTGCGGAGTTGCAGACAGGGAAGGCCCATCATCAAAAACCTGACCCCAGCTGTAGCTGCTAAAGCGGGGGTGGGGGGCGGTGTTGGGGGGGGGGGGGGGTTGATGATGATTTTTGAATAAAGTATTTTTACAGGAGGTAAACTCACTGGAATCAGGCCAGAATGTTTGGCCATGGGAAATGTGTAAGTTTTTTCCATGGTTGTCCACGCTGTAAAGCAGGGGTGTTACAAGTCCAGAGGTTTCTAAGCCTTGATGAAGTTACAGTTATACCACCATAATCTTGTGCGATTTAATCAATTCTGTATTATACATATTGCATTCAATTCCTGAAATTACGCCATGACCGAAAACTGTAGCACGAGAACAACCAGATTGGCTAGAATGTAAGTGCTGTTGTATTTTTTCAGTGAAATGCGTCCTTGCATCCAAGATAGACGCATGGACTCATTTCATGCTATAGTATAGTGCTAAATTCAGTTTTTCATATTCGTGTAATTTTGAATAATATTAGTAACATTTCGGGTAATTAGCCAAAAGCAAAATACACTAATTTCTCACCCCTGTAGAAAAAAGTTGAATTGAGTCAAGCTTGCTTTTGAAAATTCAGGTATGAGCTGAGTTCATGCTCTAAAGTTGATTGCAAACCTTACTATCCCTCTTGCGATAATGTCAACTTTTTAGGGTAGAGCATGTATAGGCCATGCACTAGCGCATGCGCTCTTGCTTCAGAGACACTATTGTTTATAAAAATGGCTTGGCACCTACGCATTGCTTACCATTCTTTGCTGCCGGATAATGGACAGGGCAAGCCAAGCGCCACTTCTTGTTTCTTCTCTGGCACATTGATTCTACCTAATTGGTGTCTCACTGCTGCTCTCACTGATTGAGGTACTTTTTTAGGTCAGCATTTGAGGCCTCCTGTATATACTTTAGTATATATTTATATGTGTATGTACTTTGTGGGCTCTGGAGATCAGATCTAAGACTTGTCTGCTTCTGCTAGGAACTTTTTTTCTGTTCAACTGCCTCTATTTAACTGTCTTGATAGAAAACTACCAGTAGAGGTCAGTAAAATACCAGAATTGCTTTCTTTTTTAAATTTTTCTGGCAACTGACTTCTATTTAACATTCTTGACAGAAAACGACCAGCAGAGGTCAGTAAAATACCAGAATCACTTTAGAAATCTCGAGATTCCAGTCCATAGAAAATGTCTTTCACGAACACCCCGACAGTAATAGTTTTTTCAAATCTGGTATTTTTCAGTGATATGACCACCGAAAGCTCTGATTTTATATTAAAAACAGAGCTTTGGACTATACCATTTCCTGCTGAAAGGCAATTTTCCTCTGCATATGTGCCCATACCTGACGTGTCACGCAGTTTGGTGCTTACTTTCCTTCCATGTTAAAGAACATAGCTACATGCATATAAGTTCCCAAAGGTGAGACCAATTGCATTGTAAATGCTTGTTGTTACTTTTTTTGCCCTTGTTTGCTTCTTCCCCACCCCCACCTCTCTGTCCCCGTAGCCCCTTCTTCCAGCCATCCTTGCTTGCACATACACCCACCCCCCTCCTCCGTCTTATTAGGTCTCCGACAACCAGACAGCGCAGTTGTCTGGTATGCCAAAGACATCTTGGCAACTTTCAGAAAGTTGACCTTGGAACAGTGGTGGCTGTTCGGGATCCGAAGCAGTGGAGTAGCAGTGTACAAAAATAAGTCCAGACAAAATAAAAAAATATAGACACGTACCTGCTCCTGCGGTCGTCGCATTGGTCCTCTCCCAATCCTGATCCTGGTCCGGTCCAGGCTGGTCACACTGCGCAGGCTCCCAGATGCCAATTCCAGATGCTTCTCTCAAGCATTGTTTGGGCGCCCTGATTTGGTGCTCAGACAGGGACTTTGAGCCTGTGGCTTTTCTCCTCCTGGCTGTACAACACAGCAGAGTGGAGAAATGCTAAGAGCGCATGATGCTTTGGCTGGCCTAAGACAGCCGGCCAAACTGTCATGCGCACTTAGTAGTGCCCATCACCCCTCCTCCCTACTATTGTTGCACATAGAGTGCATTGCCCGGCCCTGGCGCGCCCTATTACACGCTCACCACCAGCTGCAGGTATGAAGAAAAATATAATGATAATACAAATGGTTTATTCTCATTTTTCGGAACACATACATTACTGCATATAATTTCCTCATTTGTCCTTGCAGGCACGAGAGTCATGATTTTAATGCAGCAGGTGCAGTGGGCAAGGGCCAAAAGGTTTAGGAAACCCACTCAGCACTGATTATTGCAATATTTTACTATTAAACATGCAGTCACAAGTGCAATTGCCTTGCAGGCACTAGGGTCATAATTTAAATGGTGCAGCAGTGGCACAGGAGCCACAAGGTCTGGGTAACCCACTGAACACAATTATTGCTACATTTTACTACTAAACAAGCAGCCACAAGTGTTTTTTTTGTTCTTTTGTAACCATGGCACCCAAAGTAGCACATATCGTAAAGCATCACTGTTAAAAAAGCTGTAAGCTATTGCACTTTTTTGTCCACCCACAATTTATGTTACATTCAGCACATTTATATGGCACATTTTCACAGCTTTTGTATGGTCCTAAACGCTTCTGAATCCGGGCACAATAACACCTTGGCGAGGGCATTCTCCAGTCTAAAACACTTTAGCTGTTGTAAACACTACATAAATACCATATGGCATTCCATACCAAGCATTGGTAAAGCCAATAGGTCTCGCCTATGCCAGATATAGGCTTTGTCAATTATTTTAGCCATATGATTCAGTATCGCTAGTTTCAGTGTAGCATAACTGAATTTTTTTAAAGCGCTATAATGAGACAATGCTGGCTGAGTCATGCAACTTTGTTTTTTACATTACTTTCAGCCAATTGCTACATAGCTAAAACACATTAACAAAGACAAGAAATCTCACAAAGGAAAGACCTATTGGCATTGCCAATGCTGGTTTATTGTTGCTTCCACCGTCTCTGGCTCTCTCCCCCACACAAACCCATCGTTGCTTGTTGCCTGTTTGCATCTTTCTCCTGATGCCAGAGGGTGTCCACTTTCCAGTCACTTTCATTATCGGTTGCAGTTAAATTCTACTTCCGTCTTATTGTCTGCAATACACGTGATCCATAATTTTGCAGCAACACTGCAAATTAAAGCTATGAAAAGTGCATCCTGCTACACCAGTGCTTAGGTGGCCATATTTCTCCCAATAAAAGTGCACTGCATTTTCACAGCCATATGCATTGAGCATTGTTCTCTGTACATGCCGATATCACTCTGTTCATGCACTAGATTGGGGAGTTAAGCTCCTTCCCACGGTCCCCACTCTGCACACCGATTCTTAGTTTCTCGTCCTTTGTACTCACATGCTTGAAAATGGGAACAAAGGTTTTATTAGCTGGTCCCTAAGCTAAAGGGTGTTCTAACCATCAGTCCAAGTGAAATGGCTTATCATTCAGTCCATCGGAAGCCGAAGGCCTGGATTTATCAGCAGGTGCAGCGATACAGCTATTTTCCACCTCAGCCTTTTTGCCAATTGTTCAGCCTCAGGGGCGGCTGGTGACATTTGAAATTGGTGAGGCGTAAAAGTTGAAAACCCATGATGTATAAAAGTCCTGTACATCAGTCGCGGGGGGAGGGGGGGGGAGGGTGGGGTTTGATGTCGAGCAGGGGGTGGGGGATTAAATACATAATAAAACTTACATCACCGCAGGTCCGGGTCCGCACCTCCTCTGCTCCTCAACCCCTTGGCGCCTTCACGTCGTCGAATGCCACTGGCAGCCCCTTGCAGCCAATCCTGGCACTGCAGGGGCACAGGTTACACTGCGCCCGCAGCACGCCCATTAGGAGACCGAAGGGCTCCTAATGGGCATGCGCAAAAAAGCAGAAACACAAGTGCGCATGCGTGGGCACGGGTAAAAAATTCACCCTCCGACCCCACTCATGCGCACTTGTGTTGCTGCCTCCCTTTTGCCCTGGTGTCTGGTGACAATCATGTCAATCAACATGACGCCAGACCGCCCACCCCCTTCAGTCTCTGAAGGGGGTGGGCGGTCCGACGTCATGCTGACTGGCATGCATTGTCAGTTCTCCCTCGGCGTCTCCTGCGGGCGGCTGCGGGCGGGGCGGCTACGCCCCCACACCCCTATGGACGCACCGCGCCTGTTTAGCCTTAAGAAACCTGATAAGCAGTACTTAATTTGAGCCGGTGGTTCCCGGTGCTACGCACCGGCACTTAATTGTCAACACCGGGCTTGTAGCAGTCTGCCACGTGGTGGCGCTCTCTGTCTAAGATAAAGATGAGCAGAACAGCAGATGTTTATTAATTCAATGTACATTAAAAATGACTATTGACTGCCACCCAAGCCATTCTTCTAGCTTTGGGAGCCTGGAATAGACTGAATTGTCACACTTGTAGGAGTGTGACGATTAGCAATGGTACTGCCATTGGCAGCACTTTGTGGGGCAATTTGTGGTGCAAGCTGCAGAGACCACCTGACGAGTGCCCTGGCACTTACTTTTTTTTTTACAAATTAAGCACTGCTGATTAGTGTATCCTGTTGTTTACAAGATTTTTTTTTAAACCACTATTACACACATGAAAACACTATGTGTAAAACATGATCACGTATGTTTTTTGCAATTGTCTTACAGTTCATTTTCTTCCTATTTTGTCCTAGGACAGACACATTTCCGCAATTAAGCTTGGAACAAAATCAGTTTGCACCATTAATGGACAAAGGCAGTAATATCGGATTGGCTCTGTTTTGTGCACTAGAGCAGGAATTCATGAAATAATGTGGTATATGTCGCAGTTGTCTCTATACTCACAGCCTTTCTCGAGTGCTATATTGAATCTTTTCAGGGGTGCAACTAGTACCCCAATTTTTTTTTAGGGGGGGGGGGGTTACATCCAGCAGTGTGGCGCCAAATTTCGTGGTGGGGCTAAAACATCCAGCAATGTGTCCTTGTATAATGTAACCGGTGCTCATGCAAAGTGCCTCAATACCGTCGGGTGCAGTTCGTTATATATAAAACTGCACAACAACAAATCCTAAGGTTACTTTTCATGAAATGCATCTCACACTGTGGCAGCAAAAGTAATTTGCAACTTTAAGGAATAGGCAGAGTGGAGAGGCAGGGGCTCTAGGAACAAAACAACAAAACCTTGTTATCAAGTAAATGGTATTTTTAAGAACTGTGATATACTCTGGTGTTGCTGCAATAAGACGCCCGCCCAGCCAGCCCACAGCAGCCTAAGAACTGCCAGTGTATGTGAGAGGAAACTGTCTCAGCCCGGGCTGACACACGATGGGGGGCGGGGGGGGGGGGGTGATCTGAAGCCCTTTGAGTCCTCAATCTGATTCCCACCAATGTCTCCTGAAAGGATGTATGACGTTACAACGTGAAAGAGCACAAATCTGAAAAAAATGTATAAGTGCACCATATTTACAAGCACGTAGTTAGTTAACATATGCCTTGCACCAGAGTGTCTTATATTTAGTAGTGAAATGTATAGAATGTTTAAGTAGGGTAACAATAATCATAACAGTGTGAGATTAATGTAGAAATGTTGGAATGAATATGAAAACCTCACGTTCTCATGTTAAAAGAATCATGTAAGAGTTAAGTGGAACCTTGCAAACCAGTTATATTGTGTAGGCCTCATGGCAATTCACAGAAAATCTAAACGTGCTGCTAAAATAATGTGAGGTGGGGTTAACGTGGTTCTTCCAAAATGTATTATCGAATTTAGTATTGAAATATATGCTTTATAGATGTGTTGCTTTTAGAAACGTATGTTAGTTAAGAATGCTGTTTAAATCAAGTTAAATGTTTTCAGAGTGCAGGGACCCGCTTCATGTAAGTCAAGTAGGCCCGAACTGATAGTGATGTTCCTTTGATCTGAAATGTGCTCGTTAGAGGAGAAGTCGAGAGGTGCCAAGTACAGAGCTTTGCATATGCTTTACGACCTATAGATATGGTGGAGCCTGGAATTTGAGGCCCACTGTAGGACGGCCTGTATGCAGGTGCGAGGGGTCCTAATCAGTCGAAATGAATAGAGCCTTGTTCAGTGGCGCTTGGCGCAGGCCTGTAGGAGTCTTCAGGAATTTCAGGGGGTACCGGCGCACTGGAGAAGAAGCCTGGGAACCAAGGTCAACTTTAACGAGGGTCTTGAAGAGTACCATCATGGAGTTTACCGCGCAAAGATGTACCACGTGAGGGGCGTCCCAAGGGGCGTTCCTATCGGAAATGTGATTTGGTATTAGGGAAAGCGACCCGGGAGGAGAGCAGAGCAGATGATTTTGGGAGCCTAAGGAAGCGGATGGGTAGGCAGATAGACTGATCAGGAGAGACCCATTATCAGAGAAGAGACAAAGAGAAGTGTGTGATCTTCTTAGGAAGTCACCACGGCTGACACCTAGAGGGGTAAAGATCTTGTTAAGTAGGGATGTCACTTAGTGTAGTGTAGGGACAGACTAACCTGAATTTTCTTTTCTGTAATGACTCTGAGGTTGCAACTTGTATCCATTTTGGCAACTCTCATGATTTTCGAACTTGTACTCATTATTCTGTTTTGTAGACTCAGACTATTCAAAGAGTTTATGTTCATAGTGATACCAGTTTACCTTTTGAATCTCATCTTAAGAAGTTTGTATCTTCAGTTATCTTTGACTTTATATTAAATCTTTGAAACTTAATCCTGGTCAGTGGTCATTTAGAGTGGTGTAAGTTCTTAATTGATTGACCTATTGTTAGATTGCCTTTTACTCAATGACAGGTACCAACGATCCAGTCGACTTGGTTTGGGATATGGTAAGGTAACTAGTAACCAGTAATCCCGCGTTAACAGTTGGTAGCAGATTAGGATGGTTATCTTCTTGAGGAAGGTAATCTAGAGAGGTTAGTTTACCCCAAGGCCCCTAGACATCGAGAGACGAGCAGCGGAAGAATCGTGAGCCGAAGGTGCAGACGGTGCGAGAAAAGCAGCAGTATCGGAGGAGAGTGAGTATAACAAGGGTCATGCGTGAACAGATTGCGGTGTTTTGTGTTGGATTTGTATTGTAATGTCTTGCGGAGTGGAATGCCTGTAGTGTGAATGAGAGAAGGTTGTGAGCGCGCGCAACCTGGTAAACTGGTTACCTGGTAAACGGGTGAACTGGTAAAATCTTAAGTTCAGGCCAGAGCTTAAGTGGTTTGGGTGTATCAAACATCCCGAGTAGTTGTCGACCACAGTACGGAGGTCACGAGGTACCATTGACCGCCGTGGGACCGAGATAGGGGGAGTGTAAGAGTGAATGTATGAGTAACGGACGCTGGTCGAAAGTTACTGTGTGTGAGTAACCTATCAGTGAAGGCGATTGTCTGGAAACGGAAAGACATTTCGTCAAGTTAAGGTGACAACTACGGAAAAGACTGTGGGCGTACAGTCAAGAAAGGTGATCGCTTGGACTGAAGTAATCATTTTTCAGAGTATGAATGGGACGCGTGCATGACCGAGGAGACGAGCTGAGAAAGGAAGGGAACTGCTGCGAAGGGGGACGGGTGACGTCGGCTAGAGCCGCGCTGTGATTGAGCGGTTGGTGTGACGTTAGCTGGAGCCGCGCTCTGGTTGGGCGGCTAGAGTGACGTAGGAGGAAAGCCGCGTTCGGATAGGCCGGTTAGCGAAAACAGCACGGTGATTGGTGGATTGTCATCAGGAAGTAAACAAATGCGGAGGAAAGAGAAATCATGAAGTGTTTTAAGTGTTTGAAAGGGATTTTTAAAAGAAAAAGAAGTGAACATTATTACGGGGAAGAGGCTCCGCCAGAGGGTACACCAGCTCATTATATGGCAACGAATGTGGGGCTGCATACCATATTATGGATCGGGGCTTGGAATAAGCTTACGGAAGGGGTGAGGAAATGCAGTTCCCGAAGTACGGGACGTTTAAGTTAGAGGTGTTGCATCGGCTAAAAGCAACCATGTCCTCATTGAAACCCTCGCCTAGACCAACACAGTTTGAGGCCCTTAATGCATGGATTAGGGCTGCACACGACAGGAATTTGAACAGGCGTCAACAAAGGCTGACGCGATCGGTAAGAGCAGTGCGAGATTCCAAATGGGACGAGGAGGCAAAGAGATGGAGGGTACAGGCTATTGAAGTAGAGAAATTGTATCCCATGAGGGAGGTGGGAGGAGGAGGAAACCTCATGGAAGAGGACGAAGAAAGTGAATCGGAAGACAACCTGATAAACAGGTTGCTGTTAGATAGACCACCTCCGAGAGTTGGGGAGATTGAAGATAGGGGACTCGCAAGGGAAGGTGGGACTGTAGTAGAGGGGTATACACCACTCCCAGTATCAGAATGGACACCTATCAAAGGCGAGGAGACACCTCATAACAACACTGTACAGAGTGTAGTGGGAAGGTTTGTGGTGCAGAAAACGCCAACCACCGAAAGGGTTGAGTCTGTTGGATTGCCAGATGCTCTTCAAGTGCCTGTTACCATAGGACCTATAGTATCGATCTATAACTCTGAGAGAGATAGAGAGGAAGAACAGAGGCAACTGGATAGAGAAAGGATTGAGATGGAAAGGAGGAATAATGTGACAAATGCATGGAAACAATTGCCAGGATCGGTAACGTGGAATACCCCATTAGACACAACTGTAGGTCCCAATTCAGGACAGGGAGGTCCGAGAGGACCAATGGATCTAAGGGGACCGCGGCCAAAGTCCTATACAGAATTAAGAGCTGATTTGAGGGAATGGGATGGGTCCGCGGTAACCCCGAGTAACAGGTCAAGAACAGAACCAGAGTGGGAAAACAGAGGTAGCAGGACTGTATCTCATTGTGGGGCCAGCGAAAGCAGTCAGGGCCGAGAAGGTCAAAGTCAGGAGAACAGAGGAGTTACATGTCCGATGAATGGGAGGGAACAGCAGGAGCAGAATGGTAGGAGTATGGAGTGTGTGGAGATGTCTCGCCTCATGCAAACCGAGGGAGACCAAAGAACGCAAGAGTACAGGGATAGGTTTAGGTGCACTCATCATGCACCTGGGGAAAGTGTACAGCATTGGCAAAGAGGGAACAGTGAAAGGTCACGTCATACATCGAGTGATCGGAGGTCACAGATGCATGAGGAAGAAAGAGGGAGTAACGGAATATCTTACCATGCATCCCGTGAAACCAGACAGGATGGGGAACGCGGGGCTATGAGGCGCGAAGGAGTGTTTCACCATCCGCCCCGAGAAGATGGAAAGGCATGGGACCTAGAGAGATGGGAGCAGGGGAGGACTCCCTTTAACTCACCAGTGCCTAGGCGCAGGACTAGGAGCTGGGACGGGAGGGATGTGGAAGGAGCATCTGGAGCCGAGGTACTAAAGGCTGCGATAAAGGTTAAAAGGCTTGATGTCTCCAGTTTAAAATCCGATCTAGACGAGATTATAGAAGGGACGGTGCCTTTAGAAAGGATCGATTTATATGAACAAGATGAGCTGCTGTTCATAGCGAAGGATACTACTAGGAAAGCTAGAGTGATTCATGAGAAACTGACTAATTTGGCAGACAGGTATGCTATAGATTTATCTAGGACAAGGGCATTGCAGAGTAACCACAGATTGCAGTACTCAGACCAAGACCTAGATGAGAAGAGAACTACCGGATTAAAAACACACATAAGAGAGTTGGTAACAGGAATAAGAGTGTGGAGAGAACTGGACAAATGGGAGGAAAGGTGGTCGAAAAAGGGCACAGTTAGACGAAGTACAAATGTGATGACCCCCGAGGGAAGGGTAATGTAGATGGAGGCATTCCCTTTGCGAGAAATATCGAACGGAAATTATGTACATGTGCCCTGGAGTAGAGGAGATTTAGCTGCATTTACCAACTCATTTCCGAAGTTGAGGGAAAATCCAGTAGAGTGGTATAAGCAGGTAGAAAGGTTTGTAAAGATCTCCAAAGTATTGTGGATTGATTTGAACACCTTGTTCGACATTGTGGTTCCAGGGGATTTGTGGGTAACGTGCAAGATTAGTGTCCAGTGGCCAATTGAAGAGCCTGAGAGGAATGCTAGAACTAATGGACCATCGGACAGTGTCATGGAGAAGTACGAAAGAGTAATAGCCTGGTTAAAGGATAAAGTGCCTCCACAAGATATAGATTGGGTGAAAATAGACAGAACAAGGCAGGAACCCAAGGAGACAGTCCACGAGTTTTATGAGAGGTTACTGAAAATATTCAAACAGTATAGTGGACTAGATGTAATGGATCCCAAAGACATAGGGCAGTTTGTGTCAAAGTTCGTTTTGGGGCTGAGACCAGATATTTGTTTGATGATCCAACAACATTTAATTTGTTGGCAAAACAAACCACTAGATGAGATCCTGCGTTATGCGAGATACTGTAGTGACGAAATAGATTCTAAAGCCAAGAATCTAAAGGAGAAATTGATGGTGGTGCAGATGCAGTCAGCAGGGAAGGGTGGACAGCAGAAGCAGGGGATGGGACGAAAGCCAAACGGTCAGAACAAAGATAATGAAGAAGGGCAGAGACCTAGGGTAGACTTTGCCACTTTAAAGAAAACGACAAAGTGCCATTTGTGTCACCAGGTGGGACATTGGCGACGCGAGTGTCCCTTTAACCCTGAAAATGGAGAGCTAGAAGTCGAAGAGCAGGTTCAAGAGGTTCCGGCTCCAAAGGGGACAGTTACGGGAAGCAAGGGGGCAAAAGGGGGGACTTCGGCTCCACGAGCCCAGTTCCCACAGCCACCGAAAATATCGACAGGGGGAAAGGTCTTCAAACAAATGCCTCTCTTTATCGAGGAAGAAAAGTGTTATTACATTGATCCATTGACAGGACAACGTGTGAGTAGTGAGGAGGACTGCACTCTCGGGGCAGTCTTAGAGGTGGATCAGAGAGGGCCGTTTGTTGAGGCAGAAGTGGCAGGGTGTCCTACAACGTTCTTAGTGGATACTGGAGCTACTCGATCAACTCTGAGATCAGCGGTGGTTCCAGACTTGCCGATGTCAGGGGAAACAATTCAGGTGGTAGGAGTCGCAAATAAAAGGCTGACTAGTCCCTTGACAGAACCAGTGTCTGTGAAGATAGGAAACCATGTGAACGAACATCAATTTGTGGTTTGTGACTCGAGTCCTGTATATCTGTTAGGAAGGGATTTGTTGTGCAAATTGAACTGCACAATATACTGCACCCCGCAAGGAGTGGAGGTACAGACTACAGACGATGATGCTACTTTCAAGGTGGCCAATTCAAAATCTTGTGTAGAACTATATCCTACTCTGACAGTAGAAGATCTTCCCCAAGACTTACGAGATGCAGTGGCGTCAGAGGTATGGGATTTCACAGGAGAAGAAATAGGATTGATTAAAGGGGTAGAACCAGTAAAAATACTGGTAAAACCAAATGCCGAGTTTCCAAGAACGCCTCAATACAAATTGTCCCAGGAAACGATTGCAGGAATAAAACCTGTGATCGAGTCAATGATTCAACAGGGAATACTGAAAGAAATCGTGGGTAGTCCTTGTAACTCCCCGATTATGGGTTTGCAGAAACCTAGCGGGAAGTTCAGGATAGTTCAGGATTTACGAAAAATTAACAACATAGTCGTTTCATGTTGTCCCGTGGTACCGAATCCATCAGTGATACTGTTTCAAATACCATGTCAAGCAGAATGGTTCACAGTGATAGATCTTTGCCAGGCCTTCTTTTCAATCCCATTGGATGAAGAGAGCAGGTATCTTTTCGCTTTTAAAATGGAAGATCGCGTTTTAACATGGTGTCGAATCCCACAAGGATTCACAGACAGCCCATCCATCTTCAACCAGTTGTTGAAGAAGAATCTTGAAAATCTAGTACTGCCGCAGAATTCGGTTCTGGTCCAGTACATAGATGACCTACTTGTTGCGTCAGAGACTGAGGAAGCTTGTAAAACAGATTCCATTGCCTTATTGAACCATTTAGCTGAAAATGGACATAAGGTATCTCCGAGCAAGTTACAGTACTGTCTGACTGAAGTACAGTATTTGGGACACCGGTTAGAAAAAGGAAAACGCAAGGTGTCTCCAGAGAGGATTGAGGCGATAATGAAGATGAATGCGCCCACAACACAGAGAGAAGTTAGAATGTTTCTAGGGATGGTAGGTTACTGCCGACAGTGGATAGTTAACTTTTCACTGAAAGCAAAACCCTTACAGAAACTGACGCACAAGGAGGTGAGTGATCCGGTACCATGGGACGACGAATGCCTGGTGGCGTTCTTGCAGCTGAGAGACGACTTGTGTCGTGCTCCGGCTCTGGGGATGCCCGATTACGAGAAATCATTTTCACTTTATTGCTGTGAAAGGGAGGGATGTGCTTTGTCAGTCTTGGCACAGACCCACGGAAATGCCCGTAGACCAGTTGCATATTTTTCGGCTACACTAGATCCAGTAGCCGCAGCGTTGCCCGGATGTCTCAAATCCGTTGCTGCAACGGGTGTCAGCATTGAAAGAAGTGAGAGTATTGTGATGGGACATCCGTTAGTGGTGTATGTACCGCATTCTGTAGAATTGTTAATGACCAGGACGAAGACTCAGCATCTGACCAATAGTAGGCTCACGCGCTACGAGCAAGTTATCCTTGCCGCGGAGAACGTGACCCTCAGGAGATGCTCTGTCTTGAATCCTGCTACTTTGATGCCATTACCTACTGTAATAGAAGGCGAAGGATGTGAAGACCACGATTGCCTTGATGTGACTGAACTATGCACGAAACCCAGACCAGATATTGTGGATGAGCCGTTGTCTGACCCTGATGAGATTTATTTTGTTGATGGCTCATGTTTAAGAGACGATACTGGTCGGTTGAGAGCAGCTTATGCTGTTTGCACCATTACTGGAGTTGTGGAAGCCGCTTGCCTGGAAGGAGTACTTTCCGCACAGGTAGCAGAAATTATTGCCCTAACTCGTGCCTGCATAGCGGGAAACGGAAAGAGAGTCACCATATACACGGACAGCCAATATGGGTTCGGTGTGGTTCACGATTTCGGGCAGTTGTGGTCTCAGAGAGGTTACATGACCTCCTCTGGTTCGCCCATTCGAAATGGAGAATTTGTGCGATTGTTGCTAGAAGCATTACAAGGTCCGGTTGCCATAGCAATAGTGAAATGTGTAGCTCACACTAAGAATACAGACTTTGTATCACAAGGCAACAGGTACGCTGATGAGGTCGCACGCTATTGTGCGGAACAAAACTATTCTTTTTCAAAACTGGAAATCGATGGTGCTGAAGAAAAGACAGAATTAAGCATGATGTTTGAGACCGTGGATACCTGGGAAGATTTAAGGGTAATGCAGGAGAATGCACCGGAAACTGAGAAAAAGGCATGGGAAATAGCAGGTTGTGTGCAAAGTGAAATGGATTTTTGGGTTTCAGCAGATGGGAGGGCTGTGTTACCTGAAGAATTAGCTAATCCCATGGCAAGAGAAATACATGGTCCAGTACATCTAGGAAGAGACGCTATGATGAGAGTGTTTAGGCAGACTTGGTATTGCCCTAAATTTAGAATAGCGGCAGAATCAGTATGCAAGCGATGTGTTACCTGCCAACAACTGAACGTAGGCAAACGGACACCAGTCACACTGAGTCACATTGGGAGGTCGGGGGGGCCTTTCAATAGAATGCAATTAGACTTTATTGAAATGCCAAGAGTCAACCGCCTTAGGTATGTGTTGGTGGTTGTATGTGTATTTTCCAGATGGGTTGAAGCGTACCCGACACGTAGGTGCGATACACTCACAGTAGCTAAATTGTTGCTCGGGGAGCTGATACCGCGCTTCGGGGTGCCTGCCTCTCTGGAATCGGACAGAGGAAAACATTTTAACAGCGAAATAGTGAAGATGTTGTGCTCCACACTAAAGATTGATCAGAAACTGCATTGTAGTTATCGACCAGAAGCTTCAGGAATTGTGGAACAAGTGAACGGCACTCTGAAGAATAGGTTGGCTAAAGTAGTGGCATCCACATCTTTGAGTTGGCCAGATGCTCTTCCTTTAGTGCTCATGAGCATGCGCAGCACACCTGACAGGAGGACAGGTCTCTCCCCACACAAGATTCTGATGGGGAGGGCCATGAGACTTCCCACGGTTCCAACTGCTGCCCTATTGAATATTACAGATGATCTGATCTTGGACTATTGTAAAGGACTGTCTGACGCCATCCATTCTGTGTCTCTTCAGGTGCATGCGGCTGAAGTTCCAGCATCAAGGAATCTGTGTCATGATCTGAACCCAGGGGATTGGGTGTTGGTCAAGAAGCACGTCCGGAAGAACTGCCTAGATGTACGCTGGCGTGGGCCCTTTCAGGTAATCCTGATCACGAACACCGCGGTGAAGTGCGGGGGGCTGCCAAATTGGATCCATGCATCCCATACTCGAAGAGTTCCAGCACCTCTAGAAGAGACAGCTCCTATCCCAGACGAAAGTCCAGAAGTGGAAGAAGTTGGGAACGCATCGGATCCAGACGAAGAGAGAAGACAGGACGGCAGTGAGACTGAGGACGCAACTGAAGGAGAGAGCAGCAGTGAATACGATTCAGACACAGATCAGTACCAGAGCGATCAAGAACCGAGTGTGAGGACAAGAAATAGGAGAATAAGGCTTGGAGCTGCCACTTGGCCGGAAAGAAGAAGGAGGCTAAGCTTAAGGTCGACTCAGGAAGAAACTCTTGCTCCTATATCCGAAGACTCGGATCCAGAAGAAGATACCCAAGATCAAGCCCAGGAAGGTCCTAGAAGGTCAAGGAGGGTGCGAGTACCTAGTAGAAGATACTCTACTCCTGATTGGACCTACCTCGTTGCAGATGTCCATAGGGCACAGAACCGGGAGGGTCAAGGAAGTGAACCTGATCAGAACTGACCCGATCATCACAGTGCAAATACGGTTCCTGCTACCAGGAGTGGAGGCCGAAAGGTTGCTGACACTCAACATAGTCTACCCTCCTCTCCTGAGCGGGATAAGAAAATTGATTCTAGAGACAGTTGATTTTCCAGTTTGCTGTTCACGATATCCAATATTGGAGGGAACTCTTCTTCGGTTGGAAATGCTTGAGCGAGTAGTGGAAGTTCTTGGAGCACTCATTGTTTTGGACTAACACTTTGTTGCAAATGTCTTCAAAGGGGCGTAGAACTGGGAAAGTGAAGAAGGTGATCCTAGTCAGAACGGACCCCTTTGTCGCTCCTCGCAACATTCATGGATTCTGATTGGTAAAAGACTTTGAAAAAGACTTTGTAAAATTACTGCAAGATAACCTAGCGCCGAGTGGAAGAAGAAAAAATGGTAGGGGTTTCCTTTTAGAGGATGGAGAAGGGCTAGGGTTGTCTATTTTCTACAGGACTTTAAACTGTTTTGTGGAGAAAATTGTCAGCTTCTAAGCGTTCAAGAGAGAGACATTGTTTTAAAGAAAGACTTTGTTCAGAGAGAAGGAGAAGTGGATGCTGGAGGAACGTCCAGAGCTACACTGTTTGAGAACATGGAGGCTGGCAACCCGAACCGCAGGGCAAAATGTATAGTTGGCACACTTTTAGGAGTGGTGATTTCTCTGATAGTTTTAGTGGTTACTGTCTCATACATAGTGGGACACGAGAGGGATGCAACTGCAGTCAAAGAAGTCAAGGGAGTGTCAACACCGAGAACTACTACTGTAAATTATAAGGGAAACATCAATGATAAAGACAAAGCGTTGTTAGATGCGGAAATAAAAAGGTTACACACAGACGAGTCACAGGTAAATTTCAGGTCAAATGCTTATGCCAAATTACTTTATGAGTACATTGATGTCATGGAGGCGAAGAATTGCTACGTTTGTATGCAGTTACCAGCTTCTGTAGATGAGGGTATCAGATACCATCATCTTCCATTGACATATGGAATAACATGCAGTTTGTTGTTGAGCATATTCTATGGACGAGAAGGATTCGAGTATTATTTCTCGAACTTCGACTCGACTTTGCCAGAGGTCCCAAATTACAAGCATCTGAACAAGTGGGACTATTACAAGAGCGAAGACAGATTACACAAATGGTTCATTCCATGGAGAACGTTAGATACTTCACATGCCCGAAGAAATAATCTGACTTGTCAAGTGTCAGAAATTGAGAAAAAGTTTATAGGGCAGGTGGATACTCGATACAGAAGGCAGAATATTCAAAAAGCTTCAGGACAATGGGAGACAGATTGGACCAAAGAAGAAAGGGAACACCAAAGGAAGGGTAGCAAGGGTCCAATTGCTTTAGATAAAGAGAAAAGGGGGAAACTATGTATACACAGAAGTTATTCTTAGTATGAGAATTTGTTTGTAGGGGAAGTTAGTTGTGAACATGCTTTCCAGTTGGAGTATTACTCCAAGGACTTTTTGAAGGAAATGCAAGCCATACCAAATGTATATTTTGTGTGTGGAAGAAATGCCTATGTGAGGTTACCAGATAATTGGTACGGATCATGCTATTTAGCGATTGTCTTTCCCAAAATATACCATGCCGAGAATTTAGAGACAACAAAGAGAGGAAAACAAGCTAGGGGGAGAAGAGATCTTGCCACTGAAGAAGTGGTTGGAGATGTATTTGGGGTGGTATTCCCCTTTTTGGGATTGATACTGAATGACATCAAGCTTAGGAGATTAGCTACAGTCGTAGATAGGCTATCTGCCAGTACTGCTAGATCATTAATGCTGGTGGAAGGTGAGATGCAATCGATCAGGGCAATGGTTCTTCAGAACCGACTTGCTATAGACGTTCTGTTAGCCAAAGAGGGAGGAGTCTGTAAGGCTTTGAAGGTCCAGGAGTGCTGCACTTACATTCCGGACAATTCAAAACCTCTAGAGAAATACATACGAAACATCACTGCAATTCACCATGAAATTGAGGATCTGGCAAAAGTCAACGTGTGGGAAAAAGTAGGTCATGGAATGGGTAAAGTTGGAGGTTGGTTTGCCAACCTAGGAAAGGGTATCGTTTGGTACATACTGAAACCCATCATCATAATTGTGATTTGTGTAATCACTTTGTGGGGATTGGTGCGCCTGTATCAGTGGTATAGAGCAAATAGGTTGCAGAGATCTATGAGAGAACAGGAGAGAAGGTTGACAGCGATGCAGGATACTCAATATAAGAGTCTGAAGGCATTGGAGACAATGAAAAGAAGTGGTACTGCCACAACTTCACTTTGAAGGGTCCTACATTTTTGTGATGGTGTTTTGATGGTGATGACCCCTGAAGGTCATCAAAGGGGGGATTGAAAGAGCACAAATCTGAAAAAAATGTATAAGTGCACCATATTTACAAGCACGTAGTTAGTTAACATATGCCTTGCACCAGAGTGTCTTATATTTAGTAGTGAAATGTATAGAATGTTTAAGTAGGGTAACAATAATCATAACAGTGTGAGATTAATGTAGAAATGTTGGAATGAATATGAAAACCTCACGTTCTCATGTTAAAAGAATCATGTAAGAGTTAAGTGGAACCTTGCAAACCAGTTATATTGTGTAGGCCTCATGGCAATTCACAGAAAATCTAAACGTGCTGCTAAAATAATGTGAGGTGGGGTTAACGTGGTTCTTCCAAAATGTATTATCGAATTTAGTATTGAAATATATGCTTTATAGATATGTTGCTTTTAGAAACGTATGTTAGTTAAGAATGCTGTTTAAATCAAGTTAAATGTTTTCAGAGTGCAGGGACCCGCTTCATGTAAATCAAGTAGGCCCGAACTGATAGTGATGTTCCTTTGATCTGAAATGTGCTCGTTAGAGGAGAAGTCGAGAGGTGCCAAGTACAGAGCTTTGCATATGCTTTACGACCTATAGATATGGTGGAGCCTGGAATTTGAGGCCCACTGTAGGACGGCCTGTATGCAGGTGCGAGGGGTCCTAATCAGTCGAAATGAATAGAGCCTTGTTCAGTGGCGCTTGGCGCAGGCCTGTAGGAGTCTTCAGGAATTTCAGGGGGTACCGGCGCACTGGAGAAGAAGCCTGGGAACCAAGGTCAACTTTAACGAGGGTCTTGAAGAGTACCATCATGGAGTTTACCGCGCAAAGATGTACCACGTGAGGGGCGTCCCAAGGGGCGTTCCTATCGGAAATGTGATTTGGTATTAGGGAAAGCGACCCGGGAGGAGAGCAGAGCAGATGATTTTGGGAGCCTAAGGAAGCGGATGGGTAGGCAGATAGACTGATCAGGAGAGACCCATTATCAGAGAAGAGACAAAGAGAAGTGTGTGATCTTCTTAGGAAGTCACCACGGCTGACACCTAGAGGGGTAACGATCTTGTTAAGTAGGGATGTCACTTAGTGTAGTGTAGGGACAGACTAACCTGAATTTTCTTTTCTGTAATGACTCTGAGGTTGCAACTTGTATCCATTTTGGCAACTCTCATGATTTTCGAACTTGTACTCATTATTCTGTTTTGTAGACTCAGACTATTCAAAGAGTTTATGTTCATAGTGATACCAGTTTACCTTTTGAATCTCATCTTAAGAAGTTTGTATCTTCAGTTATCTTTGACTTTATATTAAATCTTTGAAACTTAATCCTGGTCAGTGGTCATTTAGAGTGGTGTAAGTTCTTAATTGATTGACCTATTGTTAGATTGCCTTTTACTCAATGACAGGTACCAACGATCCAGTCGACTTGGTTTGGGATATGGTAAGGTAACTAGTAACCAGTAATCCCGCGTTAACAAACGCATGCTTTTACCACGCATGCTGTTACAACGCAGGTTTTACAACACATAGCGCTTTGGGGTGCTGGATAGTGAATAGTTTAATTTACTATTCCAACTCCAGTCCCCGTGGACACTAGGGAAGGTGTTGGATAGTAAATTAAATCTATTCCCTATCCTAGAGCGCCCCCCAGCGCAATGCGTTGTAATGGTTTTCGTTGTAAAACCTGTGTTGTAAAAGCACTGCGTTGTAAAAGTTTTGTTGTAAAGGATGTTTCCCCTCCTGAAACAATAGACTTCCCATCTCTGTCATGGCTTTGTCATTTTTTTTGCCATGTTGTACAGCAGAACAACTGCTGTGAAGCATAACAGAGAGTTAATAAAAACACAATTTCTTTTAAACTTTCAGCCATGGTGCACAGCAGTCAGTCTGCTGTACAACAACATTACAAAAAAAAACATTGACACAGCCAAGAGATTTTGCATAGCGGATATCTATTGGCTTTGCCAATGTTTGTTTCAGAAACTGCTGCAAAATGCGTGTTCCAGTTGGAATCGGAAGTAAATAGTATCCTCAAACACGTCACTTTTCCAAGATATTTTTTTTCTTTTATGCTCCCTTGTTTGTGGTGCCCCACGTCATCATCTTTTTTTTTCAGTGGATGTCTGCATCTGAGTTAAGGTTCTCTGGTCGAACAAGCAGTGGCAAAGCCAATAGGTCTCGCCTTTGGGGACTATTGGCTTTGCCAATGGTTTTTAGCCACGCTGAACAGCATCCTGGATTCTGTGCAGCCTGGGTAAAGATTTTTAAAAAATTAAAATGTAAAGTAATGTATTCTCTCCTTGCTCAAGACAACAGCCTTAAACCTATTCTATCAAATAGGGCTCGAACTTTAGCTTTGCACCACTGTCGCCTCTTTAACTGTTAAGTAAATCAATCAAAACCGGAAGGTCACCAGTTAACTTTCACAAAGTGTCTCAATTTTGCAGCATTGCACACAGTTTGCAGTAATTTTATTAGCTTTTCATCCTTTTGAGACAAATTAGTTTTTTTAAAATCTGCACATACGGCAGAGGATAGGTTATGAAGATTGCAGCAAAATAATACTTATACAGAAAATTCTGCAACCCCTAAATTGCATTTTTTAAATCTTGCCTTGCACTTACCTGAGAGTAAATAATACCAACTTATTACATCTTTAAGATGTTCAAGCATCACTTTTTATTCAATCCGCGTCCATGGCATATGTGTCAAGCATAATAATTCCCTATTTGTTTCTCAGTATTTTCACTTTGAATCGATTCTAAACATAATCATTTTACATTTGAAAGACATACAATGATTTACAATAGGCACGCGTTCTTTTTGCAGGTAATATTATGTAGTGTTGGATTGCGGAGGGTAAATCCAACACTTTCCCTACTGTTGCATTTATTGGAGTGGGGATTGTAAATTGTACCCCTGTGCTATCCAAAAGTTCCACTACTGTTGTATTGACTGGAGTAGTAAAGTTCATCCCTCCAATATCCAACACTTTCCCTACTGTTGTACTGACTAGAGTGGGAATAGTAAATTTTACTCCTCCGCAATCCAACACTTTCGCTACTGTCAAATTTACTGGAGGGACATTTGTAAAATGTACCCAGTTTTATTATTTTTATGTGTGTGAAGTGGGAATAGAACCTTTTTATATATATATACTAGAATAGTTTGTGTAGTTTCATATCAATTGTAGTGGGTATAGTATATTTATTACATTTTATATTTTACAATTTATTTTGTAATGTTAAAATGTATATTATGATGTTTTTATTTATTTAGAATTATTATAATATTAATCTTTTTAATGTGTAAAATATTTTTTACAAAATTTTAAGTTGGTTACTTTTTTAAGTTATTCATGTATATATATATGTTTTTTTATTAAGTTTATTTGTTATATTTTCTAAAATATATATTACATCTATTTTACTTTTTTAAAATTAATGTTATTATTTATTATATTTATTAATGATTTTAATTGATATAGATATAAAAACAATATTTAATACTATAATATTTATTACTGTAATACTTTTTCCTGATATTTTTATACCTACCATGATAAGTATAGGATGACCCTCCTGTTCACTCCACTGAGGTATCAGAAGTTGTCGCAAGTGGTGTGAATTTTGAAAGTGTTTCTGATTTTAAGAATGAATTAAAGCATGAATTCACAGAATTTTTCACCAATAAACTGGGGGAGTACCAGGTTTTAAGCATCACATTAGACTGCAGGACAATGTTATTCCATCTCGCCTCAGAGTAAGAAATGTTCCTCTGTCAGATAGGAAAATACTGAAAGACATGTTACAGGACATGTGTGTGTAAAGAGCCTGTGGAATCATCTCCTTGGGTTTTTCCAGTTGTGATTTCGGTCAAATCTTCAGGGGAACTACGGCTCTGCATTAATTTACTTGGTCTCAATAAAGCTATATGGGTTGATGCCCACCAACTCTCAAACTTGCATGAGATGGTTTCTACCATAGCAGGGGCACAAGTATTCTCGTGCCTTGATTTAGCCAGCACATACCATCAAGTTGCTCTACATGATAGATCTAAAAACTTGACTGCATACATCACTCCAGAGGGTTTGTTTGGATTTTGCAGGATGCCTTTTGGTTTAGCGATTGCTGCTTCAGTGTTTCACAGATTGGTGAAAACAACATTAGAAGGGTTGAATGGAGCAGTCGCTATCCAAGAAGATATAGTGGTATTTGGAAAGGATGCGAAGGAGCATGATTGTAATCTTTAAAAAGTTTTGGCTGCATTGTTTGGAAGGGTCTCACTTTGCGTTCAGATAAATGTAGGTTTAGGAAACGTGAGGTTGAGTATTTAGGTCACTACATTAGTGGAACTGGAATTAAACCGAAGAGGAACTACTTTGAAAACATCAACAAAGCACCTATTCCTAACTGCAAATATCAATTGGTAGCTATTCTGGGGTTAGTCGAGTTCTATGCAATGTGTACTCCTAACTAAGCTTCCTTGGTGGATCCTTATAAATGGCTATTAAAGAAGAATGCAAAATTTGAAGTGACGGATGACATGTCCAAAGCTTTTGCTACTGTGATGGATCTTATCATTAATGCTCCTTCTCCTAAACCTTTTGTGATTGGGAAGCATTAGATTGTCATGGTGGATGCCAGTAATTGTGGGTTGAGTGGAGTTTTAATTCAGGAAGAATTTGGTAGGGAATGGATTGTGGCGTATGCGTCAAATTTACCGAGAAGAACTACGCTGCTATTGAGAGAGAGTTTTTAGCTTGTGTATGGGGAGCTGAACATTTCAGACCCTTCTTATGGGGTACCAAGTTCACCCACAAAACTGATCACAAGCCTCTGGTGCTTATGTTGGTTGGCCAGGCTAGCTTCTAAATTGCAGAGTTTCCAGTATACATTGGAATACGCTCCTGGTAAAGCCAATGTGCATGCTGATTGTATGTCTAGACTACCATTACCAGCATGTGATCATGACGATGTCGAAATGGATGAGTGTTAAGTGGCTTTTACTGTACAAAAATTTCCCATTGTGTACAGGGAAAAACGGCATGAGGAGATGGAAAAGGACAGGGAACTTAACTATGTGAAACAATTCATTTAAAAAAAGTGACTAGAGGAGAGGAATGTTCCTGGTGAATTGATGGGTTACTTCAAGGAGTGTTAAGAATTGGCTTTCGAAAATGATTCTGTGGTATGTGGTGATAAGTTTGTTCCTCCTTTTAATTCAAGGAAGTCTATTGTGGAACATTTCCCATGAGGGTCATTTTGGTATTTCGTCCACTAGGAGAACACATCGAAGCAAATTTTTGGTGGCCTGGTATTGACGTTTTTGCGGAACATCAAGTGAGATTATGTCAGTTGTGTGCAAATAGTGACAAATCAGCTGTTGCGTTGACCAGTGATCCACCACCCGTGGATTTACCTGCTGCTGTAAATTAGGTCTTGACATCATTGGTCCATTTGCTGTTTTGCCGAACAAGAGGCTTTTGGAATTGTTTTGATAGACTATTACTCCAAGTGTCCTGAAATCAAGATGGTTATTAATGTTACTTCTGAAGTGGTTATACAGTTCATGGATGAAATGTTCTGTGGAGAAGGCATTCCCCAGGAACTCATAACCGATAATGGGCCTACATTTGTTAGTTAGCAAATGGAGAATTATTTGGAGATGTGTGGTGTTGTTCATAAGAGAATTGCTGTAGTCCATCCTGATGGATAGATTGAGTGATTTAACCGTGTGGTTAAAGAAGCCATTCAATTTGCTTAGAGGAAAGGTTTGAGTTCGTGAAATGCATTGCAGTCTCTGGGCCTAATTACGATGTCAGTGGATCCGACACCGACGTGCCGTCCGTGTCCATGCAGTCCATCTGCCTCTTTATGATGAGGCGGACAGCGGCATCGGGCGTCGAAGACCACGCAGCACTTCGGACGGGCTCAAGGAGCCCATCGGTACGTCGGAAAAAACCATAATCCTCCAATGACGAGGGATTATGATAGCCGTTCCATGTTGGCATTTCTGACATGGAAAGGCTGTGGGAAAGTGTCTTTGGGTGCTAGTAGGGCTCCCCCCCCCTTGCCCCTCCACTATAGGCCCTGGGAGACACCTATGGTGCCCCCCCAAACATCCCTGCACCGTGTGGGGGGGAGTCGACAGACGACGGAATGGGTATAATTAACTAAATAAATAATACCTATTCGGTCGTCTGTTGGCTTCACCCCTGGCGTGCCCTGCCCCGCCCCACTACCCACTGCGCTTACCTGTACCAGCCACCGCTGAAAGTGTGGCTTTGACTGAGCAGACACAATTGAGCATGTGAGGCAAGATGGAGGCCGCTGTAGCGGCTGAGTGAGGTGCTAGCTCTCTGCTCCCGGTTGGAAAGGGGAAGAGAAATCTTGTGGCGTTCGCGCTGACTGTCTTGGATATTACTGGCGCAGATGGGAGTTCTTTTTCAACATCGATATTTTGAAACGCGGATTACACACAGGGCTTCTGCAACAACGAGATTCTGCTGACAGGCGACAGCTGACGGCTTCGGAGTGGGACATGCACCGCCCATGGTTGCATTGCTCTTGCTTTTTGGTTTTTCTCGAGTGCCTGTTTGGCGTCTCCCTCCCCCCTCCCTAGGGCTGCATCTGTATCTGCGTTCGGGTACCAGCTTAGACCCGAAGATGCCGCCAAAACTCCTTTCAAAACCTCTGGTTACTAGAAGCGGCAGAGCGAAACCCACAGGACAGCCCGGAGCAGAAGGCGTGACTACAGGGGAGACAGGATTGTCGGGTGGTATTGAAAAGCCACCTTCGCAGTTAGAGCCGGTGTCTAACACGAAGAAGGGAGCGGAGCAAAAGAATACACCAAGTTAGAACCCTGGCACACAAACACTCCCTGAGATGTTTGAAAAACACGCAATGCGAGCTAATCTGCAAGAGCGCTCCGATACTGCACCAATGAGTCAGTCATTGCACGATGGGGATTTCTTGGAGGCTTTAGAAGCACCTTTGCCAGATGCTGTAAACATTGCCAATAATGTGGAAAAGACCCGGGGGAGGGGTGCATTATGGGAGATGGAGTTCATAGGGAAGTTAACTTAGGCAATGTTGATGCTGCTGATTTAAATGTGTCAACTGAGGTAACAACGCCGCCCCAGGTGGCCCCTGTTCTACGCCCTGATTCTCTTGTTATCCAAGAGACGGCTGACAATTTTTATTCAATGTCAGATTTTTCCTCGAATGAGAGTCTCGACAAGGATTGGGCAGATTACCTGGAAGAAAGCAGTATAGACGAGGACTCTAAAATAAGCAAAACTTCTCCAGGATCTATAGTAACTGTAAAACAACATAGAGCTAGAAAATCTATAGGCTCCGAGAATAAGGCGTCTGATCCTAGTGTCACGACTGTGGAAGTTATGCCTCAAGATGGATGTCCTGGAACTGAGCAGTTTACTGACCCACATGATGATTCTGAGGTGACTTTAGCCATGATTTATAAAACAATGGTGGCTCACAGAGTCTAAAATAGAAATTGCGCGTACACAAACTACGTGCAGAAAGGTGCAAAATGCTGTTAGGCGAGTTACCAAGATTTGCTCAGATATTTCTTCTAGAGTCACTGAAACAGAGTCCAGAATATCCATGCTGGAGGACGAAGTTGCGGCACAAAAAGCTGAGCTCTGTGCTATAAAAGCCCAACGGGATGACATAAGCTTCAAACTTACAGAGTTGAAAAACCAATCACGCAGGAGTAATCTGCGAGTTCTGGGGGTTCCCGAAGAATTAGGGGGCTCTGATGTACGGAAATTGATTTGTGATCTTTTTCAGGACGCTTTCCCTGAGCTGACCTCTTGGGACTGGCCCACAGTTATTGAACAGGCGCTTCGTTTTCCTTTTGTAATCCGAAAAGCAAAGCATTCAGAGGTGGAACGACCCAGAGCAATTTTGGTTCGCTTTAATAATTTTCTGGCAAGAGAGGCAGTTTTTGGTCTTGCTAGACCGGATAAGCAGAGGTCCGCAAAGGGCTGTAGTTTTTTTGTTCGGCCAGACTTTTGTCCAGCTACTGTCTCTAAACGCTGGCATCTGCGTCAATTGATTGCAGGATTTCAGGAGAAAGGAGCAACTGTGTATCTACAATATCCAGCTAAACTAAATGTCATTGTTAAAGGCCAAACTAAAGTATTTTTTTCAGAGATTCTGGCAAAGGACTATCTGATGACATTGTAAACTTGCATGCAAATATATATCATATCTTTTTGCCCTGTTTGATAGAAAGAAGAAAAAGGGGAAAAAAAATTTCGTGTTGTTTTCGTGTTGATAACTACGATAAATATTTCATCTCTATTGCAGAAAGTCTAATTCTGGATATTAGGACATAGCTCCTTTTTTTCTGTTTTTCCTTTTTTTTTTTTTCCTGTCTGTGCGAACATCGCTAAGTCAATGAAAATGTTAAATGGTGAAAATTATATTGTTATTCTTCTCCTTTCCGACCAAGAAAGGGAGCAGGGGGGTACTTTGAGTTCCCAGGGACCAATGGTCCTTGTGCCTCATGTGGTGGGATGGGTGGGTGGGGTGGAGGGATGGTCTCTGGTATGGGGTTGGTGGTGGTGGTGGAAGGGGGTGAGGTGTAAGTCAGCGGTAGTTTTTTAGGTCTCGCGCCTGCGATGCATATGGCAAAGCCATATGCATCGCGCAGGCGCGATACTATAGTTGCCGGGTCTGCTTCCCAGGAGACAGGAGACTGGCACGCGCACGCTCAGGCAAGCGATCGAGCCGGCCGCGCGCGTGCGTTCCCAATCTCCTGTCTCTCTGGTTATGTCTAGTTTTATTTCTCATCGCAGCTGAGATTTCAGCCTGCTGTAACAGTCACACCGCTATAGACGATTCTAATTTTGAAGCTAAAATACATTTTACTTGCACTTCGACAAGAAAATGTTCAATTCCGCCCGTGCGTGCGCCTGTAGCATCAAGACACAGCAGGAGAGGGTAGAGGGAGGCGTTGTGCCGCTCGTAGTTAATTTATTGGTTTTCCCGTTGAACCTGTTTATGTAATCGGACACACTCCAGTGTGGAATGTGGCAGGAGGCTGCTTCGCTGGCGAAACCGCAGCTCACTTGTTGCTGCAGACGGGTCCTGCTTTGAGCTGCGGTGAGTAGGCAGATACTAGCGAGAGCGCAGGAGCGCCACCGACTGCAAGCTTCAAACTCGCTTTATCCTGGTGTGAAACCGAACCGCTCTGTGCAGTGACAGTTTGACCTTAGCTGTGTGAATCCGAATTGTACCATGCTCTTCACGATATGTACAGGTAGTGATTGAACGGATCATATGTGTTCAAGACTCAATTGAGTGCCTTGTGTTTTCATCATTGATGTCAGTTGATAAGCAAACGCTAGTTTTGATTGTGGGCAATGTTGAAAGCAGAGTGTGTGTGTACAT
Source organism: Lissotriton helveticus (assembly GCF_964261635.1). Classification (NCBI taxonomy): domain Eukaryota; kingdom Metazoa; phylum Chordata; class Amphibia; order Caudata; family Salamandridae; genus Lissotriton; species Lissotriton helveticus. The sequence continues at coordinate 650,197,607 of NC_136070.1, forward strand.
GCACTTTCCGCGACCTTTATATTCCGAGTTATAAATCCACCATGAAAACACTGTCCCCGAAACATTAATATCCTTTCAAGTTTCTGCTTTCCTTTTGGATCTTGTAGGCTGGCAAACTATGCTTTCCTGTACGTTTACTACTGTGACACACCAAACAAAGCTCCTGACACTTATAATGTGGTGTAAATGTTTTTCCTTTTGACAGTGTTCGGTGCTCTTACAAAAGCGGCTTTTAAAAAATATCTTCTAACACTGATTTTGTCCGCCTTCCCTGAGACTGCCTTCTCGGGATCGCTAACCTACATTCTTTCCCACGTGACATGGGGCTGGCTGCTTCTGCTCTCGTGCACTGTGGTCAATCTAGTCTCACAGAAGCGCTTTTTGATGGGGGACGGGGGTCAGGAAGTACATTAATAACTATAATAATAATGGTGGTGGTGTTTGTGTGTTGTGTGTGTGTTGCACGTGTGTGTGTCTGTGTGTATGTTTCTGTCTGTGTGTGTGTGTGTGTGTGTGTCTGCAGAGGGGTCAACTAAGTAAAAGCACCTGTGGACTTTAATAAGGGCGTGTAATATCTACCACCACCCTCCAGGACATATTGCTTGTTGTTAATATTATTAAAGTGATGTAAAATTGAGCAACAGCCCATTTAGCTGACTACCACAGCTTCGACTCACTGGTGCAAATATAAACACAAGTGTGTGAAACCACATTAATGTACTCTTTTACCTGCTCAAGTGTTGCAGTATGTTCAATACTCCAAGGTGTACAAATTACACTGTCTGCAATTATTAGCTCGCATCTCACACTTAACAGCCCTTTCAGGTGACCAAAGTAAAACAAGTTATGATGAAAGCCACAAGTTGAGGAAGACTAGACTACAGACCACAATGTTGGTTTAAATGTTCTTGTCATGTGCAAAAGCATGAAGAAACATCAATGTATTTATTTCCTCACACCTAACATCTATAACCGGTTCCACTGCTGCTCGTTGCAAAAAGAAGTCAGTGTTGCTTTTTCTGCACAAACCTAGACATATCAAACAAGGTCAAGCCACCCAAATACATGAAATAACATTTGATGGAGAGTGAATGAAACATGTTCGAATTGTACAGTACTCATGACAATCATGAACTATTTATTTTCCCTTCCAGTCTTTTATCCCACCAATGCTTATGTATTGAGGGCAACATTAAACTTAATTATTTCCCTTTCACAATATGTTTCAAGTATCAACTGTATGTGCTAGATTCACAAATGTCTGTCTACACTTCAAAGAATTGCTTCTGCCTCTGTAGAGTGTATGTAAACATATAGTTCTCACCTTTTTGAAGTCATTGTCTCTATGTGGAATACTAGTTTTAGTTGCCAACATTTGAAAAAAAAATTCAGGGACACTTTGCAGCACCGCAAACAATTACCTACTTGAAAATTTACCACACCAACTGCCCCACAGATCTGCCTACTCCTCACAATCCACATAATTAGCATAATTTAAGGTTCACTTTTGGCTCTTGTAATAACAAGATTAAGAGAATTACAGGAAGATGTTGATAACAATTCAGAACAAATACTGTGAGCCTGGCTAAATATCTGGGATGGGCCTGGCTTATAAGGCAAAAAATATGTTAAAGCAGCAGGAGCGTATCTACAGTGTTTCATAAAGTGCAGTATCGTGCCTATTGCCTATACAATCGTTCTTCTACATCAGTATGATTGGTACCTCAATCTTGTAATGGTTTCCTATCTATTATGACTTAATGTGCATCACCAATTCTTATGTTTATCCAGGTTTCTTATCCTAGATATTTAATATTTTTTTAATTGTTCTTAAAATTAATTCCATGTAGGCTTTTGGTTGTTTCGTTCATCTTGTTTGGCTTATTTGCTCGATTTACATATATTTTTTGTATATGAATGTCTCGTATTCCTTTTTTGTTTAAAGCCTTTTAATTTATCGCTTTTTTAAATGTATTAAAATGTGTCTTTTATGATTTTCCAAAAATCGAAATAAAGACTTGAAACCTGAACCTGAAGTCATTGTCTCTATGTGGAATACTAGTTTTAGTTGCCAACATTTGAAAAAAAAATTCAGGGACACTTTGCAGCACCGCAAACAATTACCTACTTGAAAATTTACCACACCAACTGCCCCACAGATCTGCCTACTCCTCACAATCCACATAATTAGCATCATTTAAGGTTCACTTTTGGCTCTTGTAATAACAAGATTAAGAAAATTACAGGAAGATGTTGATAACAATTCAGAACAAATACAGGAGTGCCATCTGCTGGATTCCTGACGAAAATACTCCACCAGAGGTTTTGGATACACACAGGACAGATACCACGTTTTATTTTAACGTATTAAAGTCAGCAGCCTGCAGATCGTGCACCTCCTTTCCCCCTCCCTCTGCTTCCACTCCCACCTCCACTCCCTCCTCCTCCCACCTCCAACTCCACTCTCCCACCTTCACTCCACTCTCACTCCCTACACCTCCCTCACTCACCCCCTCCCTCGACCTCCACTCATCCCTCCCCCACCCACTCCCTCCCTACACCTCCACTCCCACCTCATTCCATCCCCTCCCTACCCACACCTACACTCCAGCCATCCCCACCCCCACCCCCTCCCTCCACCTCTACTCCCCCTACCCCCACTGCCCCCTTCCTTGCATAAACAACAAAACGAGTAATTTATAAGTAAGTTTGACAGCAACCTAGTTTCCCAAACATCATAGATTCATTTATTTTATGCGTGTGTGGGCGAAATAACATTGCCTGCCCTGGGATGTTAGTGCACCATGACACACTACATCTAACACATCTACAATTAAAACAAGCACTGCTGCACTCCACACACTGCTGCACGCCACACACTGCTGCACGCCTCACACTGCTGCACGCCTCACACTGCTGCACGCCTCACACTGCTGCACACCTCACACTGCTGCATGCCTCACACTGCTGCACCCTGCACGCCTCACACTGCTGCACGCCTCACACTGCTGCACGCCTCACTGCTGCACGCCACACACTGCTGCACGCCTCACACTGCTATATGCCACACACTGCTGCACGCCACACACTGCTGCACGCCTCACACTGCTGCACGCCTCACACGGCTGCACGCCTCACACTGCTGCATGCTTCACACTGCTGCACGCCTCACACTGCTGCATGACGCTGCACGACTCACACCACACACTGCTGCACGCCTCACACTGCTGCACGCCACACACTGCTGCACGCCTCACTGCTGCACGCCACACACTGCTGCACGCCTCACACTGCTATATGCCACACACTGCTGCACGCCACACACTGCTGCACGCCTCACACTGCTGCACGCCTCACACGGCTGCACGCCTCACACTGCTGCATGCTTCACACTGCTGCATGCCTCACACTGCTGCATGACGCTGCACGACTCACACCACACACTGCTGCACGCCTCACACTGCTGCACGCCACACACTGCTGTACGTCTCACACTGCTGCACGCCTCACACTGCTGCACGCCTCACACTGCTGCATGCCTCACACTGCTGCACGCCGCACACTGCTGCACGCCGCACACTGCTGCACGCCGCACACTGCTGCATTACTCATACTGCCGAATGCCTCACACTGCTGCATGCCGCACACTGCTGCACGCCACACACTGCTGCACGCCTCACACTGCTGCACGCCTCACAACACCACCATATCACTCTAGGGCACCACCACATCACTCTGGGACACCACCACATCACTCTGGATCACCACCACATCACTCTGGATCACCACCACATCACTCTGGATCACCACCACATCACTCTGGGACACCACCACATCACTCTGGGACACCACCACATCACTTCAGGGGCACCACCACATCACTTCAGGGGCACCACCACATCACTCGGGGGCATCACTCAGGGGCACCACCACATCACTCAGGGGCACCAACACATCACTCAGGGGCACCACCACATCACTCGGGGCATCAATCAAGGGCACCACCACATCACTTAGGGACACCACCACATCACTTAGGGACACCACCACATCACTCAGGGACACTGCCACATCACTCAGGGACACCGCCACATCACTCAGGGACACCACCACATCACTCAGGGACACCACCACATCACTGTGGGACGTGATACCACCACATCACTTAGCCCAACCACATCATCACTCAGCACCACAACAGCACTGTCCTTGCTTGCTACCAACACGCATTGCAATAGCCAATAGCACTCGCATTAGGAAAGTGTAAGCTATTGGCTTTGTGAATAACAATGCTATTAATTTATATATTTTCAAAGCTAACACATATTTAAAAAAATTGTCATTTACAATACCAATAGCTCACACTTTCCTAATGCGAGACCTATTGCATTGCAAATGCTTGTTTTTAATGGTCAGCAGAGCAGACAACTTTTATATGCTTGTGCGATATGAATCCAAATAAGGAAGTATTATCTTTGTTATATATGATATGTAATAATGGATAGAAAAGTAAAAATGTGTACGTTGAATATTAATGCCTCAATGATTTTTAAAAAAAAGAGATTCTTCGTAAAATAATCCAACTATCACAAATAGATATTTTGTGTTTACAAGAAACACATATTTCTTGGGATAAGAGAAATTTGTTGAACAATTTAGGTATTGAGTTATTAGTATGCACCAAGCAGACTGGGATAAAAAAGGGGTTGCTATTTTTATGAAACAAGGTTTGGGGAAATGTCTAAAAAAACTAGCAGATAAATGGGGGAGATGGGGACTAGCAGAAATTAATATTGATGGAAATAGGTTTACCATCTGCTCCTTGTATGGCCCAAATCTAGATGATAGTGAGGTAATGAATTCGATTAATGCAGAACTTGCTGCTTGGTGTCAACCAATAATTCTCTGCGGTGACCTAAATGTCCATATTGAAGCTAATATTAATATTAGGACAAGTTGGAACTATAAAGGCCGTAAGACCAGGACTTATAGAGCCCTCCGGGAATTGGTGTTAGGGAACGGGCTTATTGATGTCTGAAATAGACTGCGGTCCTCTGAGCCTGGGTATACTTTTTTTTCGGCTCCACACCAAAGGTTTGTGCGTTTAGACTATTTTTTTATTTCTCAAGATTTTATAGAGAAAGCGATTATTGATATAATGCCACAATTAGTCTCAGACCATAATCCCGTATTTTTGGACATACAACTACTCTCCCAAAATAAAGGCCCTAATAGAAAGTGGTCGTTTCAAAGGAATTTGCTGATGGATGATGATTATCTTTTACATATGGCTAAAATTATTAAGGAGTTTTTTTATGTAATAATGATACGGCCTCTGTTCAACTGTTTGGGACACCTTCAAATGAATAATTAGAGGAGAAACTCTTAGTTACTCCATCTTTCAGCAGAAAAAGAAACAGAATACATTTAAGAGAGAATTAGAAAGGGTGATGGTGGCAGAAATGAAACTAAGTCCAACGTGCTCTATCCACTGAACGGGCCGTAGCTTACTCTTATTTAGCTGACCAGGTAGCGTCCAAATACAAGCAATACAAGATAGAATGCTACGAACTAAATGAGCAAACGGGCAGAGTGTTAGCACAAAGGCTTAGGCCGAAGGCAGCTTTTAATGATATCATAAAAATCACTGACTTAAATGGGGTAACCCATGAATCTAATGTGGGGGTTTTAAAGTCATTTCGTGAAGTTTATCAGTTGCTATATAATAAGCCGAACGATGGTACTGGTGTAGTAGATAATGCCTTAGAATATCTGACAAACCTTGATAATTCGAAACTACTGGAAACACAAAAAGATGTATTAGCCGCCCCCATTATGTGGGAGGAGATTGAACTGGCTATCCTGGGTCTCGCCCCAGGAAAAGCAATGGGACCAGATAATATACCGCTGGAATTTTATCGCACTTTTCGCAACATGTTCAAGTCGGAGCTACTTAAAGTTTATCGGCAGGCTTCTCTGGGTCATCCAACTGACTCTTGGTCCCTGGCCACTATAGTTGTTTTTAAGAAAAAAGGAAAGCAGAGTACAGAGCTAGAGTCATATAGACCAATCTCTCTTATTACCTCGGATAGCAAGATCTTTTCTAAGATTCTTGCTAATAGACTAATTGATCTTATGCCCAGGTTGGTCTCTAAGATTCAACATGGATTTATTAAAAAAAGAGATACAACTGACCATGTCAAACGAATTATCGCTTTATTAGATTGGGTGCAGGCCACAGGATCCCCGGTAGGTGTTGCCCTATTGGATGCAGAAAAAGCAATCGATAGGGTCGACTGGGGATTTCTGTGGTCTGTGATGGCATGGAAGGGGTTTCCCACTGAATATATAAATGCAGTACGGGCGTTATATGCTAATCCTAACGCAGTAATTCGGATCGCCTCCGAGGTCTCTGATTCTTTGTCGATTACAAGGGGGACAAGACAAGGTTGTCCTTGTTCCCCCTTGTTATTCGCGTTATATATTGAGCCTTACTTGAATAGAATAGTAAAAGAAGCTGACATTGTTCCTGTTAAGATTCATCGAATAGAATATAAAGTTTTTGCATATGCCGACAACGTCGCTATCGTCACTTCTGATATTAAACAGGCGTTACCTAAAATAATAGAATTGGCTTCGGAATTTGGCGCGTCCTCGGGATACAAATTGAATATCTCGAAAACACAGCTAATTCACTCGATGGAGGGCAGGCCGGAGGACTTGGTGTTCTCTGATGAAGCTTCTTACCTGGGTATAACGATATCTGCTAAAGTAGATGATATTATACAGCTTAATACTGACCCTATGTTAGATTCAGCTAACAGGACTTTGGAGAGATTAAATAATTTACATCTATCTTTGTATGGTCGTACTAATGTACTGAAAATGTTAATATTCCCTAAATTTCTTTATTTGTTTTGCACGATACCTCTTTTGTTCCCTTCTGATTTTTTTTGTAAAGTAGATAGAATGGCTTCTAGGTTTCTTTGAGGCTATCGGAGGTCCAGAAGAGCTCTCAAATGGTGTACATTACCCAGGTCCAGGGGAGGCTGGGGGGTACCGAATTTTCGGTTATATTATTGGGCGGTCTTATTAAAATATATGGGAATCTTAATCTGTCAAGATGTTTATATAGACGAATCAATTAGGCCGTCAATCTATGAAATGGTTTTGGGTAAGGAAGCACGACAATGTCTGGTGAGAATATTAGAGCCCAGTTATTATAAAAAAACAAGATTTAAAATTATGCAACGGTTTTCCAAATTTGGAAACAGCTCAAAAAAAGATTCAATTACTGTCTGGATCTAAATTACTATACGCCTATATTGAACAATTCGACTTTACCTGAATTTTTAGAGGCCCTGTAATACAGAGATGGCACTCCGCTGGAGTGTGTATATTAGGAGACTTATACCAGGATAGGCAATTCGTTTCTTATTCTATCTGCAGCAAAAATGTAATTTTTTAAGAATTGATTTTTTCAAGTATCTCCAAATTCGTAGCTTCCTGGAAGCTAAAAGCCTTACAAATTCAATAACGATGGAAAAAATTGACATGATAGAAGGTAGTAGAAAGTGCAGTAGAATCGGTGTAATATATCAGATGATGATAAATAAATTACAGGATGATTTAAATGTATATATAGATAAATGGGAAAGAAAATTAGAAATGGAAAATGTGGATTTATCCAGAGCAATAGAGTTGTCGAGTAGTGTCTTATTTAATGGATCATTTAAAAGTCAACACTTTATGTCCATTTTTTATTTATATTACACCCCTGCTAAACTAGCAAAATGGAAAGCAAAAAGTGGAGATAAGTGTAATCGATGTAGCCATATTGCTGTGGATTCTATTCACATGTTTTTTACTTGTTCGAATCTACTTAAATTTATTACGGAAGTACAATTTTTTCTTAAAAATAGTTTGGGGATACAGACTGAATTATCCGCTGAATTAGTAATTCTTGGAATTCAGTCAGATCAAATTGGTAAAAGAACGCCTGAAGAAGAAGGTTTATTATTTATTTGTATGTCTGTATATCGATATTGTATAACATCTCATTGGCTAGATGCTGATCCTCCAGTTTTTCATCAATGGCAGTCAAAGTTATTGTCTATTTACCAACTTGAGAATGCGGTTTATAAACTAAAAGGGCTGAAAAAAAAGACATTTGGACAAAAACTGTGGGATCCAGTCTCTAACTGGATATGACAGGTGTTTCTGTTTTAGCCTTCTTCAATTCTTTTCTTTTTCTATTCTTTTTTCTTTAATATAAGTGGATGCTCTTCTGGATCAGTACTGTTTTATTTAGGATGAATTATTTTATGATATAAGTTGATGCTTCCTTGAAATCGTTTTATTCTGTTTATGATTACCTATATTATGATATGAGATGATGCTTTGCTGGATTTGTATTGTTTTGTTTTTGATGAATTATATTATGTATAACTACCTGCTGACGCAAAATAAAAATATATATATATGAAAAAAAGCAAATGGAGAATTATTTGGAAATGTGTGGTGTTGTTCATAAGAGAATTGCTGTAGTCCATCCTGATGGATAGATTGAGAGATTTAACCATGTGGTTAAAGAAGCCATTCAATTTGCTGTGAGGAGAGGTTTGAGTTCGAGAAATGCATTGCAGTCTGTGGGCCTAATTACGATATCAGTGGGTTCGACACTGATGTGCCGTCCATGTCCGTGCAGTCCGTCCGCCTCATTATGATGAGGCGGACGGAGGCATCAGGGGGGGAGACCGCCGCAGCGCTTCGGACAGGCTCAAGGAGCCCGTCAGTATGTTGGAAAAAACCATAATCCTCAAATGACGATGGATTATGATAGCACTTTCTGACAGCCTTTCCATGTTGGCATTTCTGACATGGAAAGGCTGTCGGAAAGTGTCTTTGGGGGCTGGTAAAGCCCCCCCCCTTTGCCCCTCCCCTATAGGCCCTGGGGGACACCTATGATGCCCCCCAAACATCCCTGCACCGTGTGGGGGGTTTCGACAGATGACAGAATATGTATAATTAAATAAATAAATAATACCTATTCCGTCGTCTGTCGGCTTCACCCCTGCCGCGCCTTCTCCCGCCCCACTACCCATCGCGCTTACCTGTACCGGCCACCGCTGAAAGTGTGGCTTTGACTGAGCAGACACAATTGATCAGTCCATGTCATGCTGTGTCAACATGCTTGGCTGCATTCTGATGGATTTCAAGACATTTTCAGACTATGCTCATTGATATCCCTTTTGATGTAGAACAGTTCGTTGAAGAGAAAGCTGACTTTACCTTGGAACATTTCAAGAACAGCAGAGCTTCAGGTGAAAACCAATTAGTGATACAAAGAGTTCATATAATGTCGTCACCTCATAAAACTCTTTACACGGACATTAGTATTCATAGAGAACTATAAAATGCATCACTGTTACAAATGTATGCAATTAAAATTAATGCACCCCCACCAGTTGTTCCATTATGCTAAATTAGTTGTGTCCAAGGCAAGAATAGTACACAGTACCCGGTAATCAGGACTTTCACATTTTATAGTCAGGAATAAAACAAGGTAAAGAATCAGACCTCAGACAACCAAGTCATCTTTGGCATCACAGCTCAGGTAAGATCGCCTACACTTCAAAGAAGCCCAGACAAATGTCGCAAGAGCATAGCACGCCAGCGGGCTGTCAAGCTGGTGGATAAAAAATAAGGCTGGTCAGCACTGTTGAAAATTAAACAGGCGCTAGAGATCTTTTCCTTTGGGCGGCATAAAAAGGGAAGAAAGACAGAATTTGCCAGTCTGACAGCGCTGACCCGCCGTCACAAGGGCACGGAGAAAGCTTGCTCACGGAATAGGCGTCAGCCGGGAATCCGAGCATGAGTGGAATGTAATTTAAATGAAATCTACTCGAAATAAACCGATGCTGAGGGTTCTCGACAAAAGCCAGATAGGACTGCAGGCTGTAATTAGCAGGAGGGGGCATTTGATAAGCTGTAACAGTGGGTTTATTTCTGTTTAACTCCCATCTATCTGCTGCGGTCTTAGCCAAATAAATCTCTCTGAGCCTCGTCTTTAAATGCCAGTGCACACAGAGGGGGATTCAAGTAACTCTTGTGAGCCCAACTCATCCAGGGTATGCTTTACATAGTGCAACCATGGGATCCTAAGTGCATAATCCAATTTTAAACTGTCTCTTGGTACAGCTAAGTTCAGTGGTGCTGCCGCCCTTCTCCATCTGCCAGGGTGGTGTTGTAGTGTTGGGGTGAGCCGGATAGTATCTACAATGTGTGGTAAGGCCAGTTCGTTGGGGCAAATATTTGCACAACTACGTGGCAAATATGACAGTCTTTTGACAAAGGCGTCTTCGACTGAAGGTGATCAACATCTACCACCCTCCATACCGCTGCCCCATATGTAGCGATAGCGTTGGCTTTAGATGCGTATATAGTTACAAATTCAGGGATGGGTTTGGAGCCCAATCTCTTTGCAAAATTGAAAATTGCCCCTATGCTTTTTTCCAGTTGGAGAGCTCTGTTAAGAACTACATTTTTCCCCTCAAATAGGATCCCCAAATACAAGAATGTGTCCAGCACCTCCACCCTACGCTGGCCTATATAAAAAACTGGAAGTTTCTTTGGTCGTATACCAGTGATAAGTGCGCAAGACTTGGATTCATTCAATCGAAGATCCAAGCTTTCCATAAAAATAGTGTACTCCTCTATGAGTCTCTGCAGTGCTTGGTCAGATCTGGCTTTAAGCACTGCATCGTCTGCATAAAGGAGTATCTGGAAGGGAGCCGATTCAATAAACGGTACATCCCTACTGCACCCCGTCATACTGATTCCACCCTGTTGATACAGAGAAAGAAGAGGAATGGTGCAAAGACGCACCCCTGCCTAACGCCCTGTTCAAGATCAAAGACTTTTGTACACTCCCCCTCTCTATCATAACAAACACGGGTGGTCATCCGTGACTAGCTTTCTTATAAATTCAATAATGGGTGCATCAACTCCCTATTCCTCCATAACAGCCCACAATTTGGAGTGGGAAACATAATTGAATGTGACCGAAAGGTTCACAAAGGCCATAAAAATGTGGCCTTTCTTTGCCACTGTATATTTCGCAATTACCACGCTCAAATTGAGGCACTGGTCGTTGGTCCCTTTGTCCTTTCTAAAGCCATACTGTGTTTGCATTAGAATTTTCCTTTCCGCTACCCATTCCTCCAACATTTTAAGTAGCTGATGCTCCATAAGCTTGGCCGTACTATCAATTAGAGAGATTGGCCTTTAATGTTTTGGGTTTGCCTTGTCTCCTTTTTTTATATATGGTACAATTATTGATTGCTTCCAGTACCTTGGGGGGCCTGCCTTAGCTATTGAGTTGAAGACATTCACCAACAGGGGGGCCCAGAGGTTCTGGTGCTCCAGAAAGATGTCTGCCAGTAATGGCATGGGGACTTCAAGGGGCTACATTGGGCCAACACTCGCTTTACCTCACCCACATCAAACACTAAATTTGTCCTTCACTCCTCATCATCGTAACTCTGGGTGTGTCTTGGTGTCCCCATAGCAATTTGGAAACTTTTCTCAAAGTGAACCACCCAGCCCGACTTCTCAATATGCACCTCAAGCGTAGGATGCTTTCTTTATCCATTTTATCCCACATAAGTACGTAACCATTTTTCCTGGCCAGAATTGGCTTTGGGATCTCACTGGGTGTACTCTATTTTTACCTGAAGCATGGTTGCAGAAGCCAGTGAAGCTGACCCTTATCTTAGTCACCCAGCTACTGATGGGGGTCTGAGGCTATGATGTAATCTTTCATAGACCCTTTGTCAGCACTCCTTTAAGTCATAGCCATGGATCCTGCATGGGGGTCTACCCTATTGATTACCTCTAAATTCATGGTGATCAATAGCCTATTTAATGCATTCCCATAATCACTGTGCTCGTAATGGAGTCGCCCTCGCTGTCCGTTATCCCACACATGGGATTTTGTAGCATTAGCCAGTAACGTGCATTAAAATCACCCATCCAAAGTAAATCCAGGGGCTTGGGATGGCGGGAACTAACGTCATTGATAGCCTTCTTCAGTAACCCTACCACCTGTGCCATATTACCGTCAAATAAATTAATTGTTGTAATAGTTGATAATAATGAGGTCCCAATCTCTGCCTCTCACATATCAAATAATGAAAAAAGGGGGATTCGTTAAAAAATGTAACAACCTTAATCTTGGTGGGATGGTATTAGCTATCAGAGTGAGAATGCCACTTTTTGATCTGACAGCCGTAGAGGATACAACAGGGATTGGTAAGAACGGAATCCTTCCATGAAGACGGGCCCTACTTCCCAGGTTTCTTGAAGACATGGAATATCAAACTTGGCCATTTCTCTTTCCCGCGCTGGGTTGCCCAGCTTCCATCTGAGACCTGCTGTGTTCCAGCTAACTAGCTTAATAGATTCCCTCTCCGCTTTATTCCCTAAGTTCGGAACTAGAACCCTTGACCCCCCTGTCTCAGCTATATCCCTGCCACTATTATCCAGTCCATCACAGGCCTCCAGCCCCTCATGCGGTGAATACCTATTTCTTACCTTAACCTCAGGCCTCTCAGTCATGGAGTTGCGAAGAGTGCGTAGGGATTGGAGGCTCTGCCTGGCCCTAATTCCATCATCAACAAGGCTGATATAAAAGAAGCCTAAAGGGATTGTAAATAGCAAAGAGCCTAATGAGAGAGCATTGGGTAGTTGTCATAGCAAGTCCCCCACTAACCTATGGTTATCAAAGTTTACCACAATACAGTCCTAATCTATTGTTTTAGGTGCTGATCCAACCCACACATTCATCTTGCCATGATGATGTGGCTATGTAGAAAACTGTCTGCTTTACAAACTTGGACAACCAGTGGAGAACTCTTTCCCCAAAAGTTGAGCTGTGGACTCACTCTGTGACCGCTTTATCTCAGGGACATTTACCAAAATGAGTATGCACGGGCACACAGCAGGGGGAAGATCCAGGTGCTGTACCCTTTTCCCCCCACAACCCATGTATTTACCTCGCTCTTCCCCGCCCCACTGCAATCTGCCCTCCTTCCCATGCCAACTTTCAAGGGGGACTTTGCAGTTAGCTGACCATCTGTTGTTACGCTTGCCAGGCTGGAGGTCATAGGTAAGCTAGGGGATGGACAGTTTGAATTTACAGATACTCTGTTGTCCAGATGCAAATACAGTGCCCCCTCCTCCCTACTACCTCCAGGCAATTGTGTTTCCTTGGGACATGGAAGTTAAGTTGGTTGCTGAGTCTCCGCAACCCCTCCCTCCACCCTAGCCGTACTAATTACTGGCATAGATGCTGGCACAGGTGGAGCATGAGTTACTGGGTGCGGGTACCAATCCTCAGATTGCGGGGCAGCCCAGTGTGAGGTGCTGTCATGTTGGTGTTTATCAATTGAGTTAGGCTTTTTTCTATAGAATCTTGCCGACTTAACACAGGTTGCAGAAGAAGGGAAACTAGCCTTCCAGTCTGTGACAAACTTTGTCTATGTTTATAGTAGTTGGTACCAGAGTCTGGGACTCAAGGCCAGTCATCTTCTTTACATTTGGGGCTCTTTGTTGTTCTTGCCCGCTTCTTTTTACTGGGGGTTCCAGTGGTGGGGATGAGTCGCTTCCAATTGGCCCTAAATGACTGCCATTCATTTTTGGGGGGGAATCACAACCCCCCCTCCCCCCGTCGGAGTCTGCTGGTGTAACTTCCGTTGTGGGGGTGCTTTCATTAATAACCAGTCTGTACCCTTCCTCTTCCAGAGAGAGACGTCTTTGCATAAGTTCCATCTCTTTGTTGAGCACATTCGCTGCCCAAACATAGAACGAACCAAGAGCGGCTATTATTTCCCAACCTGGCTCAGATTGCTTTGCTTTCTTTTTCCCCATAACTCCAGTGTAACTAGCCAAAAACCAAGAACTTAAAAGGGGGCCCGGTCTGGCCTCTTCCGGTTGCTGACAGGAGTGGACGGGCCCACCCTGAGCCCAGTCTTGTCCTGGGCATGGCCCGCACGCGTCATTCGCAGCAGGAATATAGAAAGCGATATGCGCTATATGGTGCGTGGCAGCCCAGGTGGAGTCGATATAACAGGGGGCCGCCTCCTAGCCCAAGGTGCGTTGGGACTCAAAGCCTGAGCTGGTGCCACCTACTTCACCCGCGCAGCGGGAGGCAAGAAAGCTCTATATAGCACAAGGGCAGCCCAGGTGCTGCCGATGTAACGGGGGGGGGGGGGGGGGTTCTGGCTCAAGGAACACTTGAAATCGAAGTCCTAAGCTGCTGTCGCCAACTTCTCCTCGGTTATGGGATATCAGAAATTCCTTGGTTATTCTAAGGTTGATGTTTATGTTTTGGTTGGAGAAGGTATCACATTTTGTCACTCAGTTGGAGGTGATCATGACGGACCACTGGAAGATCCAGCTACTCAATCAAGGCTATGCTTTCCCTTCCTATCCAGTGGCGTACCGACACTTGAGCCCCCCCCCCCCTTGCAAAGTGCTTGGAGGGGGCCTCACACTGGACCCAGTCAAGAGCTCTCAGGCCAGGGGCCCGCTGTCCGGGAACACTTCTGGAGGGGCCCCTTGAGTTCATCACCCCCCAACCCCCCCAGCACCGCAAGTGCTGCAAGGGCTAATGTTATGCCACTCTTCCCTTCCTCTGATAATCTCCCATCCTTCAGTTCCTACTTGTCAGCTCATTCTTCATTCTGGAGGCAGAGTTCCTTGCCTTGCTGCAAAAAGGAGCCCTGTAAGTTTGTCTCTGGAAGCGTGTGGGACAGAGCATAGCAGATCTTGATTCAAAGGATGAGCCAGCATAGATGAGGGCATGTTGTCATTTCTGTGTCATTTTTAATTTTAGTGAAGCCCACACATTTCTGGTCATTCACCATAGATGGCTATGAAGGAGGTAAGAATGACAGAAGAGTAATAGACTGGCCCATGCTGAATGTAGGAACCCCTTTGGATAAGAAGAATAGGTAGGTGTAAAGTAACAAATCATCAGGCAGAAAACTATAAAGGGTAGGTAAATTGAGAAGGCCTGAAATTCTCTGACCCTGCAAGCAGCTGTAATCGCCACCAGCAGAGCTTTTTTTTCAGTAAAAAGTCAAATGGTACAACTAGGCAAGCAAAGAAGCCATCATGAAAGTCAAAACAAAGTTCAAATTGAACTGAAGAAAAACAGAGTGGGCTGGGATCATGCAAAGCAAACCTTTCAGAAGACGTGCCATTGGTGACGATCGAAACTGGATGGTTGACAAGGGAGACACATGAAAACCGACAAGGCATGAGATAGGCCTTAATTGTAGCCATCACCAGGCTGTGCTAAGTGAATGACAACAGAAATTGCAAGACGTTAGAAAGGTGACATCTAGAGTGGGTCTTGCCTGCCAAACTCACACCTCTGAATGCAGCAGCATTGGGAGATTGGGAAGAAGAAAATGGCTGTAGGAAAGTGGGCTAGATGTTGAGGGGGTGGCAGTACTACTTAAGCAACAACACAATCCTTGTCAAGGTGAACCACAAAAGTCACTAAATTTACCTGTACTTTTGGTAGCGTGGCACAAAGCAGTCAGGCTTAACTTAGAGGCAATGTGTAAAGTATTTATGCAGCACACCAACAGTAATAAAGTAAAAAAACAACATTAAAAAAGTCTCAAACCAAATAAGAAAAATAGAGTACATTTTAATAAATAAAATGATAACAGAACAACAAATATCAGTAGAACTGGAGATATTGACTTTTAATGAGCCAACTCTGGGTCTTTAGTTGTGCTGGAGCAGATAAAGTCACAAGTTCGGCTAACAGCGATGGAGCGCAGACTGGGCACAGGACCGAGCCCACTGGGAAATGTAACAGCATTGCTTTGTGAGTCTGTGCATCGCTCTGCATTGGTTCTATCGAAGCTTTCAGCAATGCAACAAGGATTTTGGGGCTTTGCATCACCATTAAATAGGATTTTAAATTACAATTCGATTGAGTGTAAACAGCATATTTCTATCTGCTTCCAATCCAATGTTAGCACTTATTAAATGTAATAAGATAACTTAGTGTTAGTAAGTAAAAAAAGATAGGCCTTGCAACAGAGAAAAACAACTTTAGGAGTTTTTCACTGGCAGGACTTGTAAAACTTAAATACACATATCCTTTGTTTTAAATACAATGCGCCCGGTCCCATGAGCCTTTAGGGCCTATCTTAGGGGTGACTCATAAGTATTAACCTGGTAAAAGGTTTATTTTGCCTGGTCGAAATGGTAGTTTAGAATTGCACTACAGACTACAGTGGCAGGCTTGAGACATATTTTAAAAGGCTACATTAGTGGGTGGCACAATGAGTGCTGCAGGCCCACTAGTACCATATAATTTACAGGATGTGGTCACATGTAGTGAACTAAATGTGCTAACTAGATGGAGTCCAATTTTACCATATTTAAAGTAGGAAGCACAAGCACTTTAGCACTTGTTAGCAGTGGTAAAGTGTACGGACAAATTGAGCAAACAGCATGGGTGAAAGTAAAGGGTTTGGGGAGTACCACGCCTAGGATGTCAGGGCTAACAATGGTCATCCCGATGTGGGAGGATGGTTATTTCTACATGGAAGAGGACGGGGAAGATGAATGGTGAGTACCAACAAATAGGAGTAACAGTTCATTTTCAGATAATCTGGGGTGATCAGAATTGGCTATGCTTAATCCTCCTCTATTTTCCTCTGTACTTTTGAGAGAAGTGAGATCAGCAGAAATGTCAATAGCAGGACCTGTGGGCAAAGGAACCTCTAAGCATCCCAAAGGGAACAATTCAGAGTGAAGTGCATGGCACAAAACTGAGGACACTTCATGTTTTGGAGCATGGTGAAGAGATCCAAGAGTGGAAAACTGATCCCAAGAAGACCACATCAGTCACTTCAGGTAGTATCTCCCAATCATAGTCTTCCAAGTAGAGCAGACTGAGAGTACATGTCCACATGTTAAGGGAGCCCTCAAGGTAAGCACTACTGGGAAGATTCCCATCACTGCACTCATTTGCCCACGTGAACTGCTTTCCACAATATGCTCCACAACCCCACATCAACTTGTCTGTTAATATAACAGATGGTGGTGGTGTTGTCCGACAATATTGGAGTTGCCCCGGAGATGGAAGGGAAAAATACCCTCAGAACAAGACTAGCTATATGCAGCTCAAGCATATATTTATGCAGATGCTGCTTCAACACAGCCCAAAGGCTCCACACTGTCATGTCACACAGAAGAGCACTCCAGCCCAGAGATGAGGTGTCCTTGACCACAGTACCGTGAACATGTTGGGGGATTACTAGGTAGTTCCTCATTAGGTTGGAAGGGTTTAAGAAGCTTGCTCTTTATGTGATATACAAATAATTAGTTATATTGTGTAAAGAGTCCAGAGATTCCCCCAGAAGTGCAGAGCTCAATGTAAACCCAGAGTGCTTTATTTGTGGTAGTGTCGTTGAGCAGCCATTGACCTAACACAGAGGAGTGTTAGACATTTGTTATACACACGGTGACCAATGAATGACATACAACTCAAAAAGGAGATCCACACCAATTTTATCAAAATAAGCTTCTTTTTAGATTTATTTTAAGACCAAGATGTACATTCAAAGGTAAGTATGTTTTTCTATAAAAATACTTTTCACTTTAAAAAGTAGACAGGGCAGTTTTTCAGTTCAGCAGTGTTAACCTACGGATGAAAAACAAAAATGTAGTTTTAAAGGTAAGTACATGACTTACAACTCCAGTCTTGGGGGTCGGGGTCAACACCAGGTAAGGTTCAAGTTAGTACCAAGACTGCACCACCAGCAGCACAGGGCCTACCAGGTGCAGAGATCAAATTCGAAGTTGGGCGCCCAATGTTAACCAATAGAGACTGGGCGTGATCTAGGATGCACTGCACACGGGTAATTGAAATGGTGTCAGGGGACAGTTTCAGGCGTTTATGGTAAGGATGAGGGCCAATAAAGCAGCACCAAACTTACACCCTCAGCGGCACAGGGTCAGCCGGATGCAGAGTTCCAGCACAGCTACGGGTGCCCAATACAATTCAATGGGGGAGATCCATTTTGGAGAAAGACTGCAGACCCTTGCCAGGAGGTTGGACGAAGAAAACCAACAGCTGCCTAGGTATGTTCTGATGCTAGGGGACGTAGGGACACCATTGGTTAAGTTTACCAAGGCCCAGGGGCTTCGGGTTCCGGAGTGTCCTTTTGCACCGAGAACGGCTTACTGTGCAGGTCGCAAATGTAGGGGGTCGTTGCACAGAAGCTGCAGGCATCAGCATGGAGTCTGGCAGGGGTCGACCCATGATGGACTTTTGCTCAGAATCGCTGGGGTGTCCTTTGCAGCTCCAGTGGGCTACTTGGATTCGGGCTGTGGCCAGTGGGTGCTGAGATGGTTCAGGTGGCGGTTTTGTGGTTTCTCAGGGCAGAGTTCTGGTTCTTTAAAGTTGGATCTGCTGTCCACGGGGATCAGGATCTTTATTGAAGGCAGGCAGTCCCCCATGGTTTTGGAGGTCGCTGGGTCTGCAGGATGAGTCAACTTTTGTAGCAAGGATGAAAGGCAGCAGACAGGCCAGCAGGGCTGATGCCAAGTCAGTGACTGGTCCTTCATCTTTCTTACTGGTACGGCTCTTTGGTGTCTGGACTTCGTAGGTCGTCAGGAGTCTGATTTCAGGGTCTGGGAAATCTACCTGAATGTTCCTAGGCCGGTATCAACGACTTCACCTTTACCAGCTAGTCATTTAGGTATCAAAATACACCACACTGAAGCTGCCACAACTGACACAACCTTTGTAAAGACAGGTAGGGCTGTGTTCAGTTCAAATGGAAGGACCGCAAACTGATAGGGTTGGGACCACACCATGACCTTCAAATAGAACTTGTGAGTGGGTAGAATTGGAATATAAAAGTAATGGTCCTGAAGATCCAAGGAAACCAATCTCCTGAGCTCAGAGTCAACAGGATCTGGCTCAGGGATGTGTCATGAGCTTTTTCTACTGAAGGAAGAAGCTCAGAAGTAGAAGATCTAGAACAGGCCTCCAATCTCCATCCTTTCTGGGTCCAAGAAGTAAATGGGCCAAGAAAAAACCCCAGAAGCCATCTGTGCTGATTCCACCGGACTGTCACTAAGTCCACATGTCTTTTCAAAGAAACCTAATTTTTGTCACCCCCTGGGCTGCTTTGTAGTCACCTTTACATACGTTTGCTAAACACTACTGCCTCACGTCTCAGGCACATGGATACTTTACCAGAGCTATGTGGCATTATTTCCTCAGTTAACATCTTCTCAATCCCACTTCCCAGAGTGGTGCTGCTCTGAAGCTCACTGATGAGGTGATGAATATTTGGGATGATATATCCATGTCAATTTTTTTATATACCTTCTGTAACTAAATTCCTGGTGGGATAATAATACATCTTCAGATTCCTCGTGATGAGCAAGTGCTGTGATGTGTAAGATTTCAATGTATTCAAACACGTTTTGTGTGGCATTTATCGCTAATGTGGCTCTTTGAGTTCCTCTCCATGCAACTCAATGGGGCACAGAATAAATATTGGGAGCTGGTGCCAGTGTGTCTTTTAGTGCCTAATATTCAATTAAATCAAAATTAAATATTAATATAATATCATAATTACATTACATTTGGTCCAGATATCTCTCAAGTCTAGATCATCAAAAAATCCAAAGTTTTTAACACATCATAGAGAAGATCAAAGACTGACCTGTTCCTCTTGAGAAAATGCTCAATTTACTTACTATGGCCAATAACAAAGTGTTTACACTGAGAGAAAGTTATATATTATAGACCAATAGTAATCTTGCATCCAATACATTGTCTCAGTCACATCATTGTAGTAAGTATATATTTAGTGTACTAAACTCCACAATTACTTAACTATCCTTACCATGCGATCTAGTGCTTTTGATGTAGAGGACAGCGGTTCCCAGCTCAGGTAAGCGCGGTGTGGTGGGGCAGGGTGTGGCGGGGGGGGGGGGAAGCCGACGGACGATGGACTAGGCATAATTAAATAAATAAATAATACCTATTCCGTTGTCAGGCAGCTCCCCCCTGCAGCGCCCTGCCCCGCTTCACCCCGCTTACCTAAGCCGGCCGCCGCTGAAGGATGCATTATCATTGCTTTGCGTTATAATGCATGCAGTAGGGTGAAGGTATCCGCAGTCGATTTCTCTGTCCTTTCTTCAAGGCAATTGCAGTGTGCACCGAGTTTTAACCTTCCCTGGAGCCCATCAGCATGTATACCCAAGATCGCTTAAGAGAAGTCCAGGGCGTATTTAACTCATTAGTTAATAGACAAGTGTTCTTTTATAATATAGCAACTGAAGTAATAAGTTGTTAGGACGATATATGGGTGTAGTGCAAGTCAGCATTGCATTTGGGATGCCTATGGCTTTTCCTGTTTTTATCAATGCTCATACATTACAATAGACTTTCTTCTGCCGTCCTTCGTTTATTTCTCCACATTTCATTTAACAATCAAAGTTGGCCTACCATATTGGAACATGGGAGAGGAACTATTCGTTAAGATCAAGATCACAGAGCTGCATAATGTGTTTTGTGGCGTCGATCACGATTTCTATAAGAAGTGCTAGAAAAGTCACCACATAGCCACAGAAGACACATTAGTTCATGCAATTTGGAGGTCAGATCTATACAGATACCCAGATATAGATATGTGTCTCACATTAATGCTGAGGGAACCCTAGAAGCAACCAGAGACACCTGGGGACATGCAAGAACCAGAAGAAGTGTCCAACAGAACAATATATAGACATTTTTAGTGCTTTCACTTATACGACTTGTCTCAAAGTAAAAACGAAACCCATTGGAATAGGAATACCTACTAGGACAATTCAATGCTCCGACAAGTGGTATTAGGTATAGGTATATGGCGCCACTGGGAATAATCACACAATTCATCTCGGATCTATCTATTTGCTTAGACGGTGCTGCAGGGTGTGGAGAACCACCAACCTCCACAGACGAAAGCCTCAGCTAGCGTGAAGTAGAATTCACTCCCCAGCACACGTCAATGCTGAGTAAGGTTTCCCAATTCTAACAAGAACAACAATTAGTAGTGTATCACACAATAGGACACCAGTGTAAACATAAATGTTCTTCTTTTTGGTATTTATTCATGTAGGCTCACACCACATCATGTGGAAGCCTACATGAATAAATACCGAAAAGAAGAACATTAATGTTTACACTGGTGTGTGTCTTACTGTGTGATACACTCCTAATTGTTTTTCTTGTTAAAATTGGGAAACCTTACTCAGAATTGACGTGTGCTGGGGAGTGAATTCTACCTACTAGGACAATACAATCGGTATTATGTGCTGAATAAAATAAATAAGCAGTACTGTTTATACTGAAATATGTGGTTTTAATAAAGTTGGCCAAGAGAAAAGTACATCACCGGAATGGTTTAATAGGTAAAGAAAAATATAGAGAAGCACTATGAGGCAGATTTATATTAACTGGCGCATCCCCAGGGATGCGCCAGTTAATGTGCGCCACAGTGCGCCACAGCTCCGCCACCCATGGTGCAAGGCAGGGAAGATGCGTGACGCATCTTCCGGCGTACGGGCGGCGCATTGCTGGAGTCATGTCGCAAGTGCGACATGACTCCTGCAATGCATAGGGGCCACCCCTACAATGCATGGTGCGTCACCCTTACGCCTGCTTCAAGCAGGCGTAAGGAATTGACGTAGAAAGTGACTGAGTGAAATCTTATAGATTTCACTCAGCCACTTTTAGGAGGCGTTCCTGCGCAGGAAGGCCCCCCCCTGCGCAGGAACGCCTCCTTATGGCGCAGGGCTTTCCAATGTGACGCATCTCCTAGATGCGTCACGTTGTAAATAGGGTGCATTGTTTGCGCCGCCGTTGCGTCAAATAAAGTGACGCAATTGCGGCGCTAATAGGCGCAAGGGCCTCATAAATCTGCCCCTATGTTTTTATACAACCACATTCACAACTGAAGATGTGCGAATTCTGAACAAAATATATTTGCACTTACTGGAACATACACTTCATACACCTTGATACTTTACATGTTGCTTCTCATTGCACTTACCAACCTATACACTTTAAAAAAAAATGTAACAGTTTGGAAATGGCCCAAGCCTGGACGGAGTTTGCGGAGTTCTGCTACGTTGATATTCAGTTTCGGGTGTTTGTGCTGCGCTGGAAAATCAACTTGAATGGCACCATGCGCAGCACAAGAGGGCGCTGCCTTTTTTCTGCTGCTCGAGTAGATTTTCTACTGGAGCAGCAACTGAGCAGCAACTTTCTCAATGTGAACAGAGGGTTTCTCAACCCGAGCGGTCGCGACAAACCTTAACCACCTGCATTGAAAAATCTGAACGCCCACATTGTGAAATCTTGCCGGGAGGTAGCTTTTTCTCGCTCACGCTCACCAACTTGATGTTAAATGTAAAACATTTAAATGTAGTGCTTATATAGGGCATGTATCACCCACGAAGGCGCCGCAAGGTGCTGTACACATACCACTGTAGAACCCTTCCTGGCCTTTCCCTGTGTAGTGCCCACTCCTGGGCACCCCCAAGGTGAGGCCAGGCATCCTAGCGTTGTTGGGGCCGTTGTGGAGATTAAGCAAGCTATTGCCCAGAGTTGCAGAGTGGGACCCATGATTAGAATAGGCACCGAGGCGAGAATTATCAGGTCCGGGGAAATTGAGCTCAAGACCCGCCGTGGCGGGAATTAAACCCTGGTCCTGGCCAGACCTCTGCATCAGGGTCTGCCGCTCTAACCATTGAGCCACACTTCTCCACTATGTTGGGGAGCACGAGCGAGGAAAAAATGTCCACTCCACATATTTCGGAACTCATATGCTCCGCGGAGTGGGGAAAACTACGCAAACTCCACAAACGGAGCGGAGTTCACTGCCTGGGCTTAGAAATTAGTCCCACCCCCTCCCACTGGGGATACGTAAGCAGTATTTAACCTAGCATTCCTCCTGTTCTTTTTTCTGTCTGCCGACACAGAATGAAGGGACGAGGATTTGGAGTGGCTTCTGCAGAGCTGGAGCAGCTATGGTCAAGGTACTCGCCGGCCAACATGGCAGTTGGGCCGGTGTGTCAGCTGGCAGGATTGCGCGTTTCCCTGTCTGCTGGGCTTGTGGGTAGAAGCGAGGGAAGGCGGCAGGTATTTGTGGGGTGAGTTACAGCTCTGCAGCATGGTTTTTCTTAACAGTGGTGCAATGGGATGTTCTTTAGCTGACGGGTTCCTGACTTCCTGCCTGCCAGAGGTGTTACAGCGCATGCGCACAGCATGGAGAGTGAGCGAATGTGCAAGTCAGTGCCAGCTTTTCTATTCTGTTTCCGCCATGAAAAGCCTTTATATGAAGGCTTCGGGGGGAGTACCGTATAGCGTTTTAAAAAATATTTTGGATGGTGATTGCCTTTTTTCTTGCTAATCTGTGTTTAAGGCATTTTCCTGGTGCTTGATCTGTCAGTAGACTTATGGCTAAGATGGGTAGCATGCAAAGAATAGAGGCATATGTAGACATCCTCCTCATCCTCAGACTCTTCCTCCTCTACCCCTCTCCCTGAGAAACACAGGGAGAGGGGCGATGCAAGGCTTAAGAGGCTTATCAAAGAGATTTTGTTGGAGATGGGTTCTGATAAAGTTAAGCCTAGGCATACTTTGCCTTTGGGGTCATCTCAGTCCTCAGGGTGAGATACATGATTCAAAGGATCATGAGGGCAAGTACATTGCTAGGGACATGCTGTCTCAATTGATCAGATATGTTAAATCTAACATGGGCTTGCCAGGTGATGATGTGCCGGAGACTTCGGGAGTCTCTCCTATGTCAGTTTCATAGTATAGCTCCCCATGGTGGACTTTTGCATCCGTACATAAATGAGGTTCTTAATAGGGAATGGAGGGACCCAGACAAGATTAGGATCTCTAGGTTCATGGCCAAATTGTATCCATTGCATCCATTGCAAGATATGCAGTAGAATTTTCCAGATTCCATCCCTATTGATTCCTTTTTGGCCCCGGCGCCCTTGGTTCCACAAGGCTCAAATATCAGGCAGTTCAGGGTCCATGGATGATTCCGTGCTCCCCCTCTCCTCTCTGGTCGTCTCCCTTCCTGTTCCTACTCTCGGTTTGGAAGTTGAGAGGAGGGGATTGCTGTCCCGCAAGTTGTCTGCCTTGGAGTCATACAAGAGGCATTGAGGTCATTTTCAGCGTTGTGTAGGCTCTCCAGCTGTTCATCCTTGATTGCAATCCCTGTGAGGTTCTGCAGATTATATGGGAAGGGTTTGAGAAGCGTTTGGCTGTTCTGCTCTGTGGCTATATGTCTTTTGTTTATTGTAGGGGATTACTGTATTAAATACAATTTTATGTTTTAAAAATATTAGATTCATTTTATTTATATTCATTGTTTAATATTTATGTGTGTTGTTTATATGCGCTGGGATGCTCTAGGGTTACTACGCGCTGTACAAAACCTTTAAATAAATAAATAAATAAATTATTCAGATTTAAGATATTTTGGAGGTTGGATGGGTAGTTTAGTTGGTTAATTAAATTACATTTGATTTTTTTTTGTATAGAAAATATAAGGTTGCTATTTATTGGTTCGATTTTTGGCTTTTGCAGGGGTTTCGAGTGGGTGCTGTATTAAATAGTTTTTAATATATTTATGAGAAATATATATTTTAGAACATTGAATCAATTGTTTTTAATTATTACCTGTGTTTCGGTTGGGAAATATATGACTTCTTTATTTATACAGGTTTGGATGATGGTGTATTAATTACATTTTTAATTTTATTAAAATGTTTTTTAATTTTAATTTTGATTATGTTTCACTTACCTATGCTATTCTTTAGTTTGATCTTTGGGTTTTATAGGTAGTTTATTGAAGTGATTGCTTAACATTTTTATTTGTGTTTATAATTTTTAAATTATAAATATGTATTTTTTATGTTTTATTAGTGGTTTATTGATGGGTGTTGTATTGTTTTTAAACATTAATTTTTAGTATGCATGGCTTTTAGTTTGCACCAGTTTCCTGCTTTTTTTTATTAGGGTGTCATTTTGGGTGTTGAACAGGGATACTAGTGTGTTTTTAGAGTGTAGGGGTGGAATACCATATAGCATGTATCATATAAAATATATCATACCATATCATTAAGTAGCCTTTCAAACCTGTCTACGGCCTGCCACTGCAGGGCCAGTGTGCAGTTTACTGCAACTTCGACTTGGCATTTAAAACCCTTTATCCTTTTGGGACTTGATAGAAATTGCATCAGTGCTCCTGAAGTTGAATCTTTTACATGTTATTCCCATCGGTTTCGAACTGCCTCCAGAATAGATTTCTTTTTAATATCCAGATCCTCTCAGATCCCAAGAATTGTGATTGGATGCAATCCGTTTTCGGATCACGCCAGAATTGAATTAGAACTAGTACTTGGAGGAGTGGAAGAGGTGCGTCCCAGGTGGCAGCTGGATCGCACCCTGCTATAAAATCAGGAATGGGTTTCAGAATTCAGAGAATGGATTATACAATTCTTTGAAACAAACAATAAAACAGCTGAACCCTTCTCTGTCTGGGGCGGATTTAAAGCAACAGCACGCGCCCAGATCATTGCATACACTAGTGCTAAGGCAAAAGAAAGAAAGTTAAAAATAGCCGAGCTTCGGTCAGACATAGAGAGGGAATATACCTTGCAGCTCCAACATCATTCGAGCAAACTAGAGCAGGCTAAAACTCTTCTTCTGGATTTTTTTATTACGGAAGAGATTAATAGCTCAAAAGCCTTCCAACAAAAGGTCTACGAAGACAGCCAGTTGGTGGGAAAATTACTAGCTGACTCTACAAGGAAAAGGCAGGAGTCATCACTGATAGTGAAAGTTTGTGATCCTCAGAGTGGGTTGGAGGAGGAGGGTAGAGACAAGATCTCTAGGATTTTCCTGAATCATTTTGAAAAAATGTACACTACGGAATATCAGGTAGAGGAAGTAATGATCCAGGACTATTTTGCAAATATAGAAATCCCCCAAATCTCCGAAAACCGGGTCAACCAAATCACTCTTGAAATAAATACCCCAGAAATACAAGATTGCATAAAGGCAACCTCAGGGGGAAAGGCTTCCGGCCAGGACGGATTCCCAATTGAGTTTTATACGTTTTTTTTTTTAAGAATTAGCAAATCCCTTGAAAAATGTATATAATTATGTTAGGTTAGGTGAGCACGTCCCTGCGGAGTTTAAGGAATCTACAATTATATGTTTTGTCAAAAAAGATAAAAATCAATATGATGTTAATTCATACTGGCCAATTAGCCTTTTAAATTCGGATTATAAAATCTTCATGAAAATATGGGCCGAAGGATTTGTCCTTGCTGCCCAGGAGGTCATCCACCAAGACCAGTCCGGTTTTATTGCTGGACGTTATATGGCAGCTAACACGGAATTCTTGATTCAGGCATTGGACTATTTTAATACAAATTTGACCCCAGCCTGCATATTAATGACGGACGCAGAAAAAGCGTTCGACCTGGTGAATTGGGCAGCACTATTCTACTCTCTCGGTCAATTTGGTTTTGCAGCCTCAATTATCAAGATGCTTCATAACATCTATGAGGGAGCATCGGCCCAAGTAATAATCAACGCCAAACAAGCTGGTAAAATCAAGGTAAATAGGGGTACAAGGCAGGGCTGCCCGTTGTCCCCGTTGCTCTTTACTTTTTTTATCGAGCCTCTAGTAATAAAGATCAGGGACAACGTGGCTATCCTGCCCCCTATCATCGGTATGTCTAAATTAAAGTTGTTTGCCGATGATATTATTTTATATTTAATGCCTAAAAAAGAAAATATTGAAAACCTAATGAGAGAGTCTAATAAGTATGAAAAATAGGGGTTTATAAAGTAAATACTAAAAAAACGGAGGTCCTTGCATTAAACACTGATCTTCATTTTCTCCCTATTGATCTACAGGCCCAAGCTGCAAGGAGCGACCCAATTAGGTACCTGGGCATATTCGTGACTACCGAATACGACATGCTTTATTCTATGTATTACATTAGAATGAAGAACAAAATTCGGACTCTTTTAGATCAATGGCTCCTTCTCCCATTATCAGTTATAGGCAGGGTATCATTGATTAAGATGTCGGTGCTACCATTGCTCATATTTTTGTTCAGTAAAGTTCCCATTAAAATTAATTTAGCTTTTTTTAAAGAGCTTGAAACAATGCTGAGAGGTTTTATTTGGGGTAATAAAGCTTCGATAGTCAAACTCCCAGTATTACAACTTCCAGTTGAACAAGGAGGTTTAGCCCTACCCCATTTAAGGACCTACTATGAAGCTGCATTTTTTGATATATTGGCAGGATTATTGAGGAGTAATCAGACAAGAGATAATTTCTTTCTTACAAGAATGTTACAAGAGGCAGGTTCCCAAACATCCAGTTTTTTTAAAAATTGCAAAGCTCCCAAAGAGGTCAAGATACAAGACTTTAAGAGAATATGCCTCAAGAATGTCACTCCTTTTTAAAAAAAATGGTACTGATGGCTCTCATTATTTAAGTTTATTTGAATGTACTCAAATAGGCCTCCCACTAAGTTTGATTCATATTAAAACCTGGGAACTTTGTGGGTTTCATGAGTTGAGGCATATGATAGTCCAAAACAGGGTAATTAGCTGGCAGGAGGTAGTTGTTAGAATTAATGGTCCATTGCACCCGACCTTTTTTGAATATTTGCAGATTTTGCATTTTATTAGAAATGTGACAAGTGGCCTGCTAAATGCTCCTAATGCTATACTAACAGCCCTTTATGCTGGAAAGAGCAAAGGTATCGGATACTGGTACAAGATGATTCATTGCTCAAATCAAAATGTGTTAGTAGATAGACATCTTGAGAAAATAAATATCTCTACACAATGTAATTTTTCCACAAGGGATTGGGAGGTCATTTGTCAGTTGGGGAATGGATCCTTACGTGCCGCCAACTATAAAAGGATGTATTTTCTATCTCGCTGGTTAGCGTATTATACACCGGAGACTTTGGAAAAAATGTATCCTGAAGTTGAGAATAAATACTTCAGATGTATGGCTAGTAGCCAGGGCGGATGGAATCATATCTTTTTTACTTGCCGGCAGTTAGAAACCTTCTGGAAGGGAATATTTGCCGATATCGAACGGGCTATTGGGAAATCTTTTTTACCAGCAGCAGAAGTAGCCCTGTTCGGCATATGCAAAGATAGGAGTGGGCTTAATAAAGCAGAAGAAGTATTTATATTTATATCTTGTGCAGTTGCTCACTCCTTAATACTTCAAAATTGGAAGTCCAGCGAGATCCCATCACATATAAACTGGTTTAATAAAATGAGGAGAACCTGTTTTTTTGATAAGGCTTATGCTGGCAGAGTGGGAGCCATTGGGAGATTTGAGAAGAACTGGAAATATTTTGAGAATCTAGAAGAAATGAAGGGAGGATGATTTGTGAAGAAAATCGAGAGTAGATGGTCTTTTATTCCAGGACATCAGCACTTATTAGCACTTTCTATTAACATTAGCTTGCATTACGCACTTTTTAAGATGGTACTTTTTGTACTCTTCGCACTTTACTCTTTGCACTTTTGCACTAGCACTTTATTGCAGTTTTGCACGCTCTTGCAGATGCACTTTATAAAATTGCATATTTTGCACATGTCTTGGAAATCTTAATGATGTAGTAGACTGTTCTTTTTTTCGCATCTCGAGGAACCTCCCTTTTTATCCTTGTACATCGTTTTATCTTTTTATCTCTTGTCTGTCATCTAAGAAATTTATTGGAAATGTGTTGTAATTGAAATCTAGAGTGTAATATGTTTTGTACCTTTGGTTTACCTATTGCTCTATTCAATAAAAAAAAAAAAAAAGAAATTGCATCAATGCCAATCAGACCAAACAATCATCCACCACCGTTAGCAATATTCCACATTCAGTTGTCCCCCAAGTTTAACTTAAAATCAGTGCCAAACAAAAATAATGTATCAAGCATTTAAATCCCATATACAAATCTCATATTTTGAATTAAAGTCACATATCTGTAAAATAATCACAATTTGATTCCCTACCCAATGTGTTGTCTCATAATGTATAACCCACCAATGCACAATACATTTAAAACTAGCACAATGTACAAAGAAAAACACATCAGGGTCAATTTACTTTGACAAATTGAAATAAGACAAAACACTGCAGAAAAAGACAAAAAAACGTCAGTCTTTTCACACAACTAATCAGTTAAAATCAATATCAAGGATGCCTAGTACTTGACATAATCATCATTTGGTGCATCCAGACGTGTATCTGATTTAGTCTCAATATTACGTCGACACGTTTCGGTGGTAAACATGGAATAGGACCACCTTCCTCAGGACTCGTTAATATCTCCCACACTTATTACTTATAAACAGGTATTACCTAAGTTGTGAGGCTCATGTATCGGGTTCATTTCCTCGCTTGTCAAACAGATCCCAGATCCATGTTATTGGCCTAAAATACGAAAGTACACCACAGTGTGTAGAAAAAGAGCTCTCCAATAATATCAGGCCTTGATCAGCATCATCAATAGCCTCAATCTTTTTATTCAACTGGTGCTGCAGTCATTCACAGGTTTCATTATCTGTTGCAGTCTCAGGGAAATATTAATAGTCACACATCCACGTGTTGGTGGGAGTCTATCATTAATATACTCCCACTGACGCGTGGATGTGTGCAAAGCTGAATTATAGGTCCAGGTGGCTATTAATGTTTCACTGGAGGATATTCATATGCAAGCAGCAAACTGATGATTTGCAGATTCTCATAGCAAAAGAGAACAGCAAATACATAATGCAGTAGGGTTAAACTGATGAGTGCTCCACTACTTTTGTCTACAAAAAGCATTTGAACTACTGATGACGTGACTGACTTGAAGCCGAAGCAAACAGAAACTGACATCTTGGAAGTTTCCACACAATAGGAAATAAGTTTCAAAGCTTGGAAGTTGCCAGCTGGTAGATCGTGCTTTCCAGTGTTAGTCGCATTGTTTTGGTAAAAGGTTTCAACACCTTGAACAGAACCCTGAGACATTCCGGGCTTACACAGCACTGGCTGCACCAACAAGGGTGAAAAACTAAAGCCTGACACCGAAGAAAGTGTTATCATGCACTGCATTTATTATGATGCATGGGGCAAACTGAGTGCTGGAGTGTGAGGTAGTGTGCGCCCACCCCCCTCCTATTTGAAATAAGATTATAGCTAGAGCTCAATTCAGACCAAATTGAAGCGCTGGTTTAGATATGCACGGAAATAAAAGGTCACACATTTGTTTGATTGAGGAAGCTTTAACAAACAAAAAAATAAGCACAGCTTATGATAAAAATTCTTGTTCAAACAACTAGTTTTGCAAAAAAATGTGGAATGTCAAAGGAGCCAGCATAATGAGGAAAGGTCATTCTGTCAAGGGTTCTGATTTAAAACAAGTGCTTCATGGATATAGAGAGCGCAGAGCTTCAAGCAGAGGGAAGCAGTGAGACAAATAAGCGGACAAGCCAGAGTTTCAATAAATCAGACTCGTTTTACTAATATTCATCAACATCCTAAAGATGAAAAATAATATAACGGGATACAACTTGGCAGAATCTAAAAGGATATAATTGGGCAGCTTCGCAAAAGACCAGGAAAACACCCACTTGTAAAGAAAAAAAAATGAGGTTATCTACTGCACCGAGGCTGCGTGAGTTAAAACAGAAACAATTAAGACCAAAGGGGCATACCAGTTAATTCGTTTTATTCTTTTCATTATTTCACAGAATGTCACCAGTCACGGTCCTGAAGAGAACCCCAAAATAATTAAAGGTTTGAAATGAGTAATTTTTTTATTCAATTGGTCTAGTAGGCAATTAGAACGAACTGAAAATCCTACTTTAATTAAACAGCTTTGATCCCTCAAAAGACGTGTGAGTGAGAGGTCCAGAGATTTTTTGTGATTACCGACCTCTGCATTATGTTTAAAAATAGACTGGTCACAAGAGATGTCTTGAGTTGATTTATGTTATGTATAACGGCAGTAAAGTGTTATCACTATTTGTATTTTTTGATATTTTTTGCTGTGTAATAGAGCATGCTAATGTGTTTCACAACTGTCTGAAGGTGGTCCTCAGGACATGCACAACTGCATATTACAATTGTTTGAATTATTATGATATATGTGTGAATAAATACACTGGTCAAGACAATTAGTTTACTTGACCCACAATTTAAAGTGTTGTTGATTTAAACATTTAAGCTAAGGCGACTAGGTATATGTACTTTTAGGAAGTGGGCATTTCCCTGCTCTTAATCCTCTGAGTGCCTGCAGCCAATCTCAAATACACGTCTGGGGTAGGTGAAAGGTTCACTTTGTGCATTTCCTCTAGACATCCACAAACACAGGAAGGTTAGGTGTATCTGAGCACTCACTTGCATTCTGATGGCTCCTCCTGGGCAGGAAGGGAGTGAGGAGGTGATACTTGCACCTGATTATGTAGTGCCCTGTCCCCACACAAAGGACTGATCACCCCCTACTGATAGTCTGAAGCCAGGGCTGGGAAGAAAGAACCTCTGTGCACTTCAAAGACCCTTCTTTGAAGAAACCCCCACTTCAAAGGCACAACTGGGTAAAAAGTACTGGGTCTTTGGTCCTTCTGAGAGAGTACACTACTGGACCTGTGAAGAACTCTGTCACAAAGAAGTACGGCTGTGCTGCTGCAAGGACTGCCACTCTGTTGGACTGCTGCTCTGGAAGAACTGCTTTTCTGCTCTGCTGCCTGTTGCTTCCTTCTTGCTGCCCTCTGCCCTGCCGAGGAAAGCACTGGACCCATCTCACTCGAACCCAGAATGACTCCAAGGGCTAGCTGGATTGCCCTCTGTTCTGAAGTCTCAGGGCCATCAAAGACTTCCTTCAACCCTGCAACAGCACTTGGACTCTGCCATCTGTGAGTCTTGCCCTGCCAGGTGGTGCCAACCCAGTCCTGGGCTCTTGGAAGTTACTCTTCTGTGCGAATCCATGAGAATCCACGCATTGATGACTTTGCGTCGTTCGGAACTGACGCGTCTCTCTTCGACACCAACTCAGCTGCTGCTCAATGACATCGTTTCAACAGACTGAGTGGCTTGACGATGACATGCTGCGCGGCTCAACGATGACGTATCACTGTCATCGCAAAGGGGTTCGGTGACAAAGTCCCGCTGACTGCGCGGATTGGAAACAACACATCGCCTCCATCCATGGGATCAACGACGACTCATCGCCTCCTCTGCACCCCAGGTCAGGTCTTCGGCATGGATGCTTCCTCCATTAAAGGTACTCTTTCAGTCGGACCTGCATGAGTCCTGTAGTCGGCCTGTGCTCCATCACGGTAAACCTGGACTCTGGATTGACCCTGGACTAGCATGGTAAGATGTCCCTAGTTGGCGCTTTTAGACTCTAGGCACTATATTTTGATTTAATCTTTAAGAAATCATGACTCCGGTTCTTCTTATTGGATTTCATTATGTCACTGTGTGTGTGTGTGTTGCACAAATACTTTACACATTACCTTTTTATATAAGCCTAACTGTCCTGCGCCAAGCTACCAGAGGGTGAGCGCAGGTTATCTTTTAGTGTGACTTTGCAATTTCCATAAATGGCAAAGCCAGCCTTTCCCTTAACAATATATGTAAGCCACCCTTAGGGAAGGCCTATCAATCAATCAATCAATCAATCAGGTCATTTGTATAGCGCACTACTCACCCGTAGGGTCTCAAGGCGCTGGGAGGGGGGGGGTGCCGCTACTGCTCGAACAGCCAGGTCTTGAGCTTCTTCCTGAAGGAGAGGTGGTCTTGGGTCAGGCGTAGATTGGTCGGCAGTGAGTTCCAGGTCTTGGCGGCCAGGTGGGAGAAGGATCTTCCTCCTGTTGTCGCTCTTCGGATGCGGGGGACGGTGGCGAGGGCGTGGTTGGTTGATCTGAGGAGGCGCTTGGGAGTGTAGAAGTTGATCCGGTTGTTGAGGTAGCTCGGGCCTTGGTCGTGTAGGGCTTTGTGCGCGTGGGTGAGGAGCCGGAAGGTGATTCTCTTGTTGACCGGGAGCCAGTGCAGATCTCTCAGGTGTCCGGAGATGTGGCTGCGTCGGGGGATGTCGAGGATGAGTCTCGCCGAGGCGTTCTGGATCCGCTGGAGTCTCTTCTGGAGTTTGGCAGTGGTTCCGGCGTAGAGGGCGTTGCCGTAGTCCAGTCGGCTGGTGACGAGGGCTTGGGTGACCGTCTTCCTCGTCTCGGTGGGGATCCACCGGAAGATCTTGCGTAGCATGCGCAGGATGTTGAAGCATGACGAGGAGACGGCGTTGACTTGTCTGGTCATGGAGAGGGAAGAGTCCAGGATGAAGCCCAGGTTGCGTGCGTGGTCCGTCGGTTTGGGTGCGGTGCCCAGGGCGGGGGGCCACCAGGAGTCGTCCCAGGCGGAGGGCGTGGAGCCCAGGATGAGGACCTCCGTCTTGTCTGAGTTCAGTTTCAGGCGGCTGGTCGTCATCCATTCGGCTACGTCTCTCATCCCTTCGTGCAGGTTGGCTCTGGCGGTGGCGGGGTCGTTGGTCAGGGAGAGGATCAGCTGGGTGTCGTCGGCGTAGGAGATGATGTTCAGGTTGTGTTGGCGTGCGATGGCCGCGAGGGGGCTCATGTATACGTTGAAGAGGGTTGGGCTCAGCGAGGATCCTTGGGGTACGCCGCAGATGACTTTGGTGGCCTCTGACTTGTACGGTGGTAGGCGGACTCTTTGTGTTCTTCCGTCGAGGAAGGAGGTGATCCATTCCAGCGCCTTCTCCTGGATTCCGATGTTGCTGAGGCGCTGTACTAGGGTGCGGTGGCAGACAGTGTCGAAAGCCGCGGAGAGGTCCAGGAGGATGAGGGCCGCTGTTTCTCCGTTGTCCATCAGAGTTCGAAGGTCGTCGGTGGCGGCGATGAGGGCGGTCTCGGTGCTGTGGTTCGCTCGGAAGCCGGACTGTGAGGGGTCGAGGGATCCATTCGTCTCGAGGAAGGCGGCCAGCTGTTTGTTGACGGTCTTCTCGATGACTTTGGCCGGGAACGGGAGGAGCGAGATGGGACGGTAGTTCTTGAGGTCGGTGGGGTCAGCTGTGGGTTTCTTGAGGAGAGCGCTGAGTTCGGCGTGCTTCCAGCTCTCAGGGAAGGTGGCGGAGTCGAAGGAGGTGTTGATGATGTCCCGCAGGTGGGGTGCGAGGACAGCGTCGGCCTTGTTGAAGACGTGGTGAGGGCAGGGGTCAGTCGGAGATCCAGAGTGGATGGAGTTCATGGTGCGGATGGTGTCTTCGGTGCTGATCGGGGTCCAGGTGCGGAGGGTGGTGGATGGTGGCGTCGTTGCGGTTGTGGCTTGCGTTGGTTGGTTGTTGAAGCTGTTGTGTATGTCCGCGATCTTGTTGTGGAAGTAGGACGCGAGGGAGTTGCAGAGGTCTTGCGACGGGGTGATGTCGTTGTTTCCGGCGTTGGGGTTGGAGAGCTCTTTCACGATGTTGAAGAGTTCCTTGCAGTTGTGTGCGTTGTTGTCCAGCCGGTCCTTGTATGCATTTTTCTTGGTGGCGCGGATCAGTTGGTGGTGTTTCCGGGTGGCGAGCTTGAGGGTGGTCATGTTGTCCGTCGTTGGTTCCCTTCTCCAGGCTTTCTCGAGGGCTCGACAGTTCTTCTTGGAGCACTTGAGTTCGTCGGTGAACCATGGTGTTTTTCTGCTGCAGGATCTGCTGGGCGGGGTCCTCAGAGGGGCGAGTTCGTCCGCGCAGTTGCTGATCCACTTCGTGAGGTTGTCGGCGGCCTGGCTGGGGTTCGCTGAGCTGGCGGGGGGGTGCTGGCTCAGGGAGGCGGTGAGCTGGTCGGCTGTGATCTTGTTCCAGCTTCTTCGAGCAACCTGTTGCTGGAGGTGGTGGATCGTCGTTCTTCTGAAGGTGAAGTGGACGCAGCTGTGGTCCGTCCAGTGGAGTCCTGTTGCGTGGCTGAAGGTGACGTCTTTGCTGGATGAGAAGACGGCGTCGAGTGTGTGTCCGGCGAGGTGGGTGGGGGTGGTCACTAGCTGCTTGAGTCCGAGGTTGTCGAGGTTGTCGAGCAGGGTGATGGTGTTGCGGTCGTTGTTGTTCTCCAGGTGGAAGTTGAGGTCCCCCAGGAGGATGTAGTCGGCGGAGGGGAGAGCGTGCGGGCTGACGAAGTCGGCGATGTCCTCGCTGAATCGTGTGCGCGGTCCCGGGGGTCGGTAGATCAGGGTGCCCCTGAGGGTGGTCTTCGGGTTGGTGTGTATCTGGAAGTGCAGGTGTTCAGCGGTGGTGAGGGTGTCGTCGGTGTTGGTCGTGATGCGGATGGTGTCTCTGTGGATGATGGCGATGCCTCCTCCGGTCTGGTTGTCGCGGTCCCTCCGGGTGATCTTGTAGCCCTCTGGGATGGCGATGGCGATGTCTGGGGCTGAGGAGGCGTTCATCCAGGTCTCGGTGATGAAGGCAACGTCGGGGGCGGTGGTGTCGAGCAGGTCCCAGAGTTCTACGGCGTGTCTGTGGACGGAGCGGGCGTTGAGCAGGATGCACTTGAGGTGGGTGCTGCTGGAGGTCGGCTTGGCGGGTGCAGGGAAGGTCCGGATGCAGGTGAACTTGCAGGCGAGGCAGCTGAAGGGTCCGTGGGTGTGCTTCGGGGCGGCTCGGTGACATCCTGGGATGTGGCCGGTGTTGAGTGCGATGAGGTCGGCGGCGCTGTAGGTTCGTCGGGTCGGCTTCCGTCGGTGGGGGCCAGGGGTCCTGGCGCTGGTCGCGATCCGGTCGCGGACGGGCGCAGACGGGCTTACCTTTGGCGCGCCTTCGGCGCACAATCGGCGCGCCCGCTGCGCGTCAACGCTGCGCGTTCGCACGGTCGCCATTTAAGGCGAAGTGCGCGGGTGGGCGGAGCAGCTGGGAGGCGGGAGCGGGGAGGGAAACAGAAGAAAAAAGGGGCGGGGCTAAGGCGGTGGCGGGAAGCGGGAGCGGGGGGCGGCGAGATGGGCAGATGCAAAGACAAGCACAAATTCAGGCAAAAAACGGGAACAAAGGCAGTGAAACACGAAGAAAACAAGCAAGCACAAATTCGGGCAAAAACGGGGAAAAAGGCAGTGAAAACACGAAGAAAACAAGCACAAATTCGGGCAAAAACGGGGAAAAAGGCAGTGAAAACACGAAGAAAACAAGCACAAATTCGGGCAAAAACGGGGAAAAAGGCAGTGAAAACACGAAGAAAACAAGCACAAATTCGGGCAAAAACGGGGAAAAAGGCAGTGAAAACACGAAGAAAACAAGCACAAATGCAGGCAAAAAACGGGGGGAAAACCAAGGAGAGCGCTCAGGGCGGCAGCGAGGCCGGCGCTGAGACAGAGGCAGGCACTGGGGGCACACGCAGCAGCTGGTGGCCGTGCGGCGCGGGGGTGTCCCACAAGTGGGTCACACTCACCTGCGTCGCACGGTCGCCATTTAAGGCCAAGTGCGCGGGTGGGCGGAGCAGCTGGGAGGCGGGAGCGGGGAGGGAAACAGAAGAAAAAAGGGGCGGGGCTAAGGCGGTGGCGGGAAGCGGGAGCGGGGGGCGGCGAGATGGGCAGATGCAAAGACAAGCACAAATTCAGGCAAAAAACGGGAACAAAGGCAGTGAAACACGAAGAAAACAAGCAAGCACAAATTCGGGCAAAAACGGGGAAAAAGGCAGTGAAAACACGAAGAAAACAAGCACAAATTCGGGCAAAAACGGGGAAAAAGGCAGTGAAAACACGAAGAAAACAAGCACAAATTCGGGCAAAAACGGGGAAAAAGGCAGTGAAAACACGAAGAAAACAAGCACAAATTCGGGCAAAAACGGGGAAAAAGGCAGTGAAAACACGAAGAAAACAAGCACAAATGCAGGCAAAAAACGGGGGGAAAACCAAGGAGAGCGCTCAGGGCGGCAGCGAGGCCGGCGCTGAGACAGAGGCAGGCACTGGGGGCACACGCAGCAGCTGGTGGCCGTGCGGCGCGGGGGTGTCCCACAAGTGGGCTATAGAGCCCTAAGGCAGAGAGTGGTATATTGTTAAGTGGGACATGTATGTTTACCCTTCACATTGTCGTTTCGCTGTGGCTAAGTTAGTAGTCTCATTAGCTAATACGGGGTTACAGGCTGGCAACCCAGCCTGGCCAACATCTGAATAGGGAATACCTAACTGGGTACTGTAAGGTATCACATTAATTGTGTCATTAAACCCAACCTAATGCCCAGGTCGAATTTAATGTCATTATTGAGGTCCAGTAGCCTCCCACGGGCATTGGCCTACAGACAGCATTCTGCCTAGCTGGGAAGTAGTGTGAATAGCTCCCAGGCTCGTAAAAAATAGAAGCCCCCTGAAGGGAGAGGTGTGACCTCCCCCTTGCAGGAAGGCACTCAGGGTGTTAAACCATAAGATGAGCTTCAAACGCAAAGCCGCCTTTGCTGGACAAATGACGATAACATTCCAGAGGGGCTACCATTTGTTTAGGTAGACAGGCTGGAGACAAGGCCAGAAAATGAAGACCAGGGCCTGTATAATTTTTTCTGTGGGTTTGTAGCCCCCAGGGAGCCACACCTCTAGGGTGGGCTACCCAGCTCCTCACAGTTGAGGAGAGGTTCAGACATCTTGAGAGTGGCCAGAATACACGGTGGGATTGCCAGATGCCACACAGTGCCGGAAAATCATCATCAAGAATGAGGGGATCTGGTAGCCCATTGGCTAGTGACCGCGTTGTCCCCTTGGGGCTCTTTCCTGGGTTAAATATGGCATCCCTGGCATCCTCAACCTCAGTACACATCAGGATTGGAACATGGACCAACGAAGGACTGCCCTGCTCACCTGGACTGCACAAAGAGAGGCTGCACCATCTGCTGGACTGAACCTGCTGCACTTTAGGGCTAGCAAAGTTAGGACTGTGCCTGTGACTCCTGGCTCTGGGAAAAATGGTTTCCCAGACTGAAGCAATGACTCCATGGGTCAGTTGGTTGCCCCCCTGGAACAGCACCAGGGACATTAAAGCTGAAGAAGCCCAAACTGGCGAGTTGGTAACCACTTCAAGGAAATCATTGCTGACTGTCTCTAGGTGCCCCAAGAGACTGATTCTCGATGGCCAAAAGTTGAACGTGAGTCTGCAGAACCTGGGAGTGCCTTCAGTGTCCAGATTATTTGCCCAAGAGGGACACTACCATTCATCAAAGAGTTTTTCCCCCAACTACTGTGTTCGGAGACTGGTGGCCCAGCTGCAGCTGGGCTTCTACTGTCTCAAAAAGGACGTTATTGGACCCTACTTCTATGGCCAAAGTCGAGCAATATACCTATGGTCTGAGAAATTACCACAAAGGCACCCCCGTTAACTGCACAACAACCGGAGCATCCTTTGAACATCTTTTCATCCTGCATCCCCAGGATCAGGACCACTCTGTTATCATCTATTGCAGTTGTGCTGTAAAGCCTGGAACTTGACTGAAAAATGCTCTAGTAGCCAGCTAACTGTCCAAATCTTTGCCATTGGTCTCCCAAACCACAATCCTGTCGGATTTGGTCACCCAAGCCAGACCAGAGGCGCCAAACTAACTTTCACAAACTTTTGAAAAGTTTCCAGACTTTTTGTTGACCAGTGCTTGTTTGCGGTTGATTTCAAACCTTTGAATATCTGTATCTCTCGAACCTTCAGGTAGATTTTGCTCATCAAGGATTCTAAAAATGTATAAAAATATAATCAATTTGTATAAATTGATATTGAGTTTCTTTCGTGTTGTGTGGCTGTCTTGTTTTGTTGTTTGGTACTGTTCATGCTTTACACTAAGTTCCTTTGTGCAAGCCTTGCTGCTTGAAAGCCATAGCTACCCAGGGCTGAGCTTTAAGATTTTCAAATGAGCCTGAGTGGACCGAAGAAAGTTTTGCAAGTGTGTTCCACAGGTAGGCCCCACAGTTATACCATATAATACAACCAAATCCTCACAGTATGGTTCCTAAACCACAGAACGTTCATGAAATGGGGAGAACCACATTATCAATTGGCATTAAATTCCAAAAAGACTAGAGTCATGAACGAGCTGAGGTGAACATAATAATCCGCAATGCACAAAAATATATATTAGCACTAGTATGATTCTTCTAAAAGTGATAGATAACATCGATGGATACAAAGGCAATAATTCTGAGTTTTAATTATTCTCAAGGATGTACAATTTCCAGTTTATCAGAATAAGTTAAGAATTTCCTCTTATTTAGCGCCACAGCAGATCAAGTCCAGATCTTTCATCTTATCTCTCTCCTGTGATCATATTCATAGATACATCACTAGATCAAAAGGGGTTCAGCTGTGATCGGTTCCAAGGAAGTACCGATTTTAGTATTGAAAAATAATGCGCTTTTTTCATGCACAAAAATTCTGAGGGCTCTCTTTGCTCATTTCTTCGATACAGATTAAATCCTCAAATCAGGGAACATGAGTATTATTATACTTATTCACAAAAAGGGAAATAAAATAATATCTGGGAACTATCAACAAATTGCCCTTTTGGATGCCATTGGAAAGAATCTTGCCAGGAGTGGAAAAATCAGGGTTTAGACCCAATTATTCCGTTATAGACAATATAGAAGTATTACAGGCTAATTTAGGTAAATATCTACTAAAAAAATAAACAAATTGTCTATACTTCTTAAATTGATTTCTAAACCGCGTTTGATCAGGTGTACTGGCCTACACCATGGTGTAAATTAGTATCGCTTAGTTTTTCAAATAACTTATTACATCTCGTTATTGCTCTTTGTTCAACAATGTGGTGAGAAAGGTTTACTGGAGGAAAAAAGGTCTTTCTCCACGCATTGATACACATTACACCGTACAACAGTGATGTTAGTTTGTTCCACTTTGATTTTTGCTCTTTATGTATGATTTTCCACAATAGTTTCCACATGTGAAGAATTTTGCACCATAATTGGGTTCTAAATCTTTTTATTTTCTAATGGATGCTGATTATATGATTTTATTTGACTTAACTCCTCTAGGTCTCCAGAGAAATCTGAGAGAGTTGATGAATTGTGTTGAAAAACATTCTTTGAAGATAAACATCTCAAAAATGAAGATTTTACCTTTTGGTGGAAGGAGAAGAGGGACTTCATATATGTGGTACTTGTAACCCAAAACATTAAAGATTGTAAAAAACTATGTTGTAGACTTTATTGACTAGTAATCTAGGTCATATGTTGCATTTTACTAGCTTGGGGGACAAAGCAGTTGCAAACGCAGGTGCTCTGCCACAATTTTATAAAACCATGGAGAGAAGGCAATTTAATCATTTATTACCAGTTTACAAAACAAAAATGTAATACTGCCCACTTGAAGTAATTCCCTAGAATATACAGCCACTTTCAGCAGGACTTTCTTGTGAAAGTGGTGTTGATGGTGCGTTGCAGTTCGGGTGCAATGGTGTCCGTGGCTCTGTGGTAGATGTGCAGGGGGGCAGGGGTCGGTGGGGGCTCCCGAGTGGATGCCTTTCATGGTTGTGGCAGTGTCTTCGGTTATGACTGGTGTCCAGTTGGAGATAGTGGGCTGTCTGGTGTCTCTGGGGGGCGGGGGGACGCTGTGGCGTCTTGTGGGGGGGTTGACGAAGTTGTCGTAGAGTGTTCTGATCTTGAGGTGGAAGTAGGTTCCAAGCTTGTCGCAGAGGTCTTGGGACAGGGTGACGTCTGTGGCTTCGCTGCTTGGGTTGGTGAATTCCTGAATGACTGTGAAGAGTTCTTTGGAGTTGGTGGAGTTGGCGAGGATTTTATTGTGGATGAAGTTCCTTTTGGTTGTTCTGATTTGGTTGTGGTAGTCCCTGTAGGTGGAGAAGTTGTCGGGCGTTTTGGTGTTCCTTCAGTTCTTCTCTAGGCATCTGAAGGTGCGCCTGGCTTCTTGGAGGTCGGTGGTGAACCAGGCGGCTTTCCTGGGGCACTGTTTGCCGGGGTTGCGGAGTGGGGCAAGTTTGTCTGCGCTTTTGGAGATCCAAATGTGGAGTCCTCTGGCTGCGATGTTTGCTTCGGATGCCCAGCTGTTGTTTTGTCGGGTGAGGGTGGAGTTCAGTTGCTCGTCGGTAACCTTGCTCCAGTTTCTTCGTGGTGGGCGGGGGGCTGGTTTTGGTGCCTTGGGTTAGTTGACAGTGAAGTGGACGGAGTGGTAGTCGGTCCATGGTAGTTGCATTGTGTGGCTGAAGTGGACGCTATTACCTGCAGCGTAGATGGGGTTGAGGGTGTGTCGTGCTCTGTGTGTTGGTGTGGTGAGGAGTTGGCTGAGTCCGATGTTGGCAAGGTTGTCGCAGAGGATGGTGGAGTTGGGGTCGTTGGGGTTGTCTAGGTGGGAGTCAAGGTCTCCAATGAGTATGTAGTTCATCAATGCAATGGCGTGGTGAGGCGGAGGCTGCTCTTGTAGGCGATGTCGAGGCCTCCACCCGGGCGGTTGGGGTGGTCCTTCCTTTGGATCCTGTATCCGTCCGGGATGGCAGTGTTGATGTTGGGGGTGGAGGCGGCATTGGTCCAGGTTTACATGAGGAAGGCGATGTCGGGCGAGAAAGAGTCGAGATGGTTCCAGAGTTCAATGGCATTTGTGTGCGGACCGCACGTTGATGAGGTTGCATCTGAGGGTGTCGTTGGTGATGGTGTCGGTGATGTTGGTGGCTGGGGTGGTAGTGAAGGTTCGGCGGCAGTGGAGGCAGGAGATCTGGCCGTGGGTGGTGTTCGGTGAGGCTTGTTGGCAGTCTCTGTTGGGTGTAGGATTGAGTGCGTGGAGAGTGGTAGAGTCGTAGCAGAGGAAGGTCACAGATTCAGGGTTCCTGGCGCTGGCCACGGTTGGGTCATGGACGGGCGCAGACGGGCTTGTCTTTGGCGCGCCTTTGGCGAGCCATCTGGGCAACCGCGAAGCGGTCACCATTAAGTAGGGTAGGTGGGAGGGAGGAGAGGCTGGGAGGTTGGAGCGGGGTTTTCCAGGGGGAGGGTCCGCAGGGGCAGCAGCGGCGAAGGGCGAAGGAAAATAAGAATAAAAATAACAGTGGTGGGGTTAGAATAAGACGGGCACAATCACAGTACAATTACAATTCCAGTGGCACAACAGGAAAAAAGAAAAGAATGGCTGACGAGTTTACGGTGGTTGCAAGCCGTCCCAGATGGAGCAGGCGCAGGAGCGGACAGGAGCCTCAAACCTCCCAGGGAGGAGGATGGGGCCTGCAGGCAGGAGTTGGCACAGCAGAGCTGCGAGGAGAGAGTGGACCTGGACCGAGGGTCTGTGGGATGTAATAGAATTCTACAATACAAAGAGATAGCTTACCTAAATTGTCATTTAGAGTATCAAGCGTAGCTGTAATTGTGAATGCTATGAGCATTATCTCTGTGTAACCAACGTTTTGTACTTTGATGTGAGACTGCTCATTTAGAGTACGTAATAGTTTGTTGCCTGCTGGGAACCATTGTTCATTCTGAGCTTAATGATGCACTGTTTATCCACATTGCACTCCCAGACTCTGTCCAGACACCGCTGGCACACTCTGTGATGACTACTAGAATTTCCTTCACTGAAAGGAACTTAGGGGCATATTATTTGAAGACATCTAACATGGGCTTCGATTGGAATTCCATAGAGCATATTATCAAGTCCATTATCGCCGCTTCATCAGCAGTTTTCTGCCGATAAAGCGGCGATAATTTTATCGCCTGGCTTGATAATATGCCCCTCTGTGTGTGTGTGTGTGGTTTTGCAGTATCACCTCCACAAACATTAGCCGAAGCAATAAGCAGTACTTCCAGCCGCGTTTACTGACAGTGGCCCTGCAAAGGCGGCCGTCTCAGCGGTGGGGCTCCAGGTTTGTCAGGATGGTTTGCATGAATATCTCGCAACAAACATAGTAGCAGATTCCCATGAACGTTCCGCGGGACCAAACTCCCCCCAATACACCATGTATTTCATCCTTATTCTTACATGTCTTGCTTCTAAAACAAGATTTTCCTAACTGTGGGTCACTACCCACTGGTGGGTTACCAACTGGTTTCCAGTGGGTCGTGAAAGAGTGATTAAATGACGATGCTTTTACATTATCTATTTATCCTGTCACATTGGATGTGTTTTAAAAGACAGAGGTCAAATATTAGGATAAGTCTTTTGACAAACTACTGCTTATTGTTTTCACATGGGAACTGGTGTTTTCTTTCTCTGACTGCAAAATGAGAACAGTGTTTCAAGTGGATTATGTGACAATCTTCATGGGGTACATGGAGTGTGAAAAGAAAGGCTGTAAGATGTCATTTTTTTGTAACACATAACAAAAGGTACATACCTGTAAATGAACTGTGCACATATTTTAGAATATATGAGCAGTTAGGAAGGCAGAAATGCAACACCTTTTTTGTAATTCTTAAGTGTGATGGAAAGAAAGATTTTAATCGGATCAAAACAAATCACAACACTTTTACTTGTTGATGTGCAAATGAATATTTGCTGAAACCCATATTTAGTGGCCATTTTAATGGACAATATGCTGCCTGTAAGTGACAATGCACTACCACTACATGAAGATCTAGTGATATATTTGTGACAGTGTGCTTTCCACTTAACACTCTTCTGATGAATACATTTGCTAGACTTTGTGTAAAGATAGGATTGCTCACAATCCCTATTACTTCAGTGATGTAACATAGAGTTCATATAACAACACATATACCGGAGGGTCTAACAAGTACGCACAATGTGTCCAGAAAGGGTAACCTAAGACAACCTAAACATTTATGTACCTAACTAGGGTCATCCCTACAGTGGTCAGGAAGGATGCCCATCAGTCACCACACGGAACCGCCCTTCATCATTTGGGATTCCATCAAGACCACCACTGGAATAGCCAGTCAACTTCCACGGTCGGGGGTCCAGATGTAAGGAAGGAACTCCACCGCCGATCAGTTAGGTCTAACTGTGGTCTTGCTACTCAAGTTGTGAGGATCTTAACACACGTATCATAACGGGGGACTGATG
This sequence comes from Lissotriton helveticus, assembly GCF_964261635.1. Classification (NCBI taxonomy): domain Eukaryota; kingdom Metazoa; phylum Chordata; class Amphibia; order Caudata; family Salamandridae; genus Lissotriton; species Lissotriton helveticus. The sequence continues at coordinate 650,241,725 of NC_136070.1, forward strand.
TTGCAGTGCTCAAAAAGAGTGAAAAAATGAAAAAATAAGTGATTATAAAATAGGATGGGGGGTACTAATAAGTTTTATTCAGGTGTTACCCACTCTTCCAATGTTAAAAAGTAGTCAGTGACAGTCGCTATAATATGGACTGCCCGAATGTTTTATGTGGTCGACATGTTTCAGCAATTAGTGACAGGTTCGTCATTGCTTTCTTCAGGACCATATATACTGATGGCTACTGCAAAAATAGTGATTATGAAAACAGAAATGTGCTCAAAATCAGAATAGATACAGAGATCACCTGAAATCACTAGGTGTTCATCTCATTCTTCTTCCCTCTTTCCAAGTTGTACTGAAAAAGAGGAAAGAGAGATGTAGAAGGTCAAACCCAAAGTACCCTTCAAGACAACATGGCGTATCGCATTATAACCATAGTTATGATTAATAATAGGTATCATCAATGTATACCAATGGCACTGATCACTGAGTGCACGTGTATTACCATTGGGTCTTATCTAATAAATACCAATGTAGGAAAGCATAAACCATCTTACCATACTTGTAAGAGGTATGGACCTCACCCCACCTGGCCACGGCTCAGGAAAAAAGGGGAAGCACCGCTCTATAATAGAAAGAGATAAGTACACAGCGATCTGTTAACTATACTCAGTCTATCAAATGCTTGAAAAAAATCGAGTCAGCACAAGTAAAACCAAAAAATCACCCACTCTCAACTCATATACATAAACCAATTGCTAGTAGTGAAAGTCACATGTTCTCATGCATGGTGGAGTAAAAAAGCGGCTTAATAGAATGATGGCTGCTCGTTCCGCATATGTTTCAAACGACCAGCGCGTCGTCCGAACTCTACAGACTATCGTTCACGCACAGATAGTTACAAGCACGCTTCAACGATCAGTTACCGAATAACCCTTTTCCTACCTGTCTGTCGGTACTCCTAGAATCGGCGTCCGAGCCGATCGGGGAGGTGCCGAGGGGTGGAAAAGCCTCGGATTATATCGTATCATGGGATTGTTCAAAAAATGATCACGTGGTGCGTTGCAGATACTGAAATTTTCATTTTATTTAGTGGATTTTTAGAGCGCATGGCTGCCCGGGAGCGTCCCAGCGCTGACAGAAAATCTGAAAGGGTCTGCGGGAGCAAAGAGGATTAAGGGAACAGCCAGGTCTTCAAAGACTTACGAAAGGGCAGCAGGTTGGGTTGGGCACGAAGGTCCAATGGAAGAGCATTCCACATCTTGGATGCATGAAGGGAAAACCGCCGACCTCCAGAACGTGTTTTCTTGATCCTGGGAATTTGGGCAAGGTGCGTGTGAGAGGATCGGAGTGTTCTAGTCGTGGTGTAGGGAACAACCAGGTCCTTAAGGATAGGTGGGGCTTTTCCATGGAGGATTTTGTGAGTTAGGCACAGAGTTTTAAATTGTACCCTTTGCTCCACGGGCAACCAATGAAGTGCTCTAATCGCAGGTCTAGCTGAGCAACGATTTTTGGTGCCCGTAAGGATCCGAGCGGCGGCATTTTGCACAACCTGCAGCCTGGCTGTGACTTTCTTTGGTGCACCAACATATAGGGCATTTCCATAATCCAGTCTAGAAAGGATGAGGGCTTGTAAGAGGAGTTTTCTTGACTGGAAAGGAAGCAGAGGGAGAATCTTCTGAATAGTACGTAGTAGGCCAAAGCAGATTCCCACCGTTTTCTTTGTTTCGGGCTTCTGATTGGCTAAGAGAGACTAGTTACCAGCCAATCAAGATGCTGTATTTGCTCAATTCCTGCTTTATCTATTCGTGATTTTTTGTAAGACTTCATCTTTATTTAGAACTTTGTTAACAATGCTGCATAAATTACGTGTGCATAACTTTATGGACAAAGTTAAGAGAACATGTCTATTTTGGTATTTACAAACATGTCTGCATTTATGAACAAAGAACCCCGATATTAGACAGTGATATGATCGATGTTCAAACCATTGTACATGACATCAGGCTACTGATCAGACGGGAAAAACTTGTTACCCGCCGACCCAATGTCATATTTATTTAATGCCTGCTCCAGCTATCCAGGATTTTTAGGGGATTTTTTAAATATATATATATACACAAAAAGGGGAGATCTTCGTCCATCACTAGATTATACGTAACAGTGATCGGTTACTTCTGAATAATCATTGAAATTGTTGATAATGGCCAAGTCCACATCGAAGCATAGGGGTGATGGTTTGGGAATAGTTCCCGATAGGACTGATGTAATACGATTCAACCCCTTGCCGAGTGGCAATTTACCTTTTTCCATAAACATCTTTCACACCATTTGTTTAACATCATTGATGGCCATTTCTACTTACTATGCAAGTGACAGCCTATGTTCTCAACACTGACAAGGTAGCTCCAGTGCATTGATAAAGTTTCATACATGTTTCATGCAGCAGTATTTACAAGTTTTTCCCGTCTGATCAGTAGCCTGATGTCATGTACAATAGTTTGAACATCGATCATATCACTGTCTAATATCGGGGTTCTTTGTTCATAAATGCAGACATGTTTGTAAATACCAAAATAGACATGTTCTCTTAACTTTGTCAATAAAGTTATGGACACGCAATTTATGCAGCATTGTTAACAAAGTTCTAAATAAAGTTGAAGTCTTACAAAAAATCACGAATAGATAAAGCAGGTATTGAGCAAATACAGCATCTTGATTGGCTGGTAACTAGTCTCTCTTAGCCAATCAGAAGCCCGATTACATTTCAGTATCTGCAAAGCACCACGTGATCATTTTTTGACCAATCACGCGATACGATATAATCCGAGGCTTTCCCACCCCTCGGCACCTCCCCGATCGGCTCGGACGCCGATTCTAGGAGTACCGAAGGACAGGTAGGAAAAGGGTTGTTCGGTAACTGATCGTTGAAGCGTGCCTGTAACTATCTGTGCGTGAAAGATAGTCTGTAGAGTTCGGACGACGCGCTGGTCGTTTGAAACATATGCGGAACGAGCAGCTATCATTCTATTAAGCCGCTTTTTTACTCCACAATGCATGAGAACATGTGACTTTCACTACTAGCAATTGGTTTATGTATACGAGTTGAGAGTGGGTGATTATTTGGTTTTACTTGTGCTGACTCGATTTTTTTCAAGCATTTGATAGACTGAGTATAGTTAACAGATCGCAGTGTACTTATCTCTTTCTACTATAGAGCGGTGCTTCCCCTTTTTTCCTGAGCCGTGGCCAGGTGGGGTGAGGTCCATACCTCTTACAAGTATGGTAAGATGGTTTATGCTTTCCTACATTGGTATTTATTAGATAAGACCCAATGGTAATATACGTGCACTCAGTGATCAGTGCCATTGGTATACATTGATGATACCTATTATTAATCATAACTAAGGTTATAATGTGATACACCATGTTGTCTTGAAGGGTACTTTGGGTTTGACCTTCTACATCTCTCTTTCCTCTTTTTCAGTACAACTTGGAAAGAAGGAAGAAGAATGAGATGAACACCTAGTGATTTCAGGTGATCTCTGTATCTATTCTGATTTTGAGCACATTTCTGTTTTCATAATCACTATTTTTGCAGTAGCCATCAGTATATATGGTCCTGAAGAAAGCAATGACGAACCTGTCACTAATTGCTGAAACATGTCGACCACATAAAACATTCGGGCAGTCCATATTATAGCGACTGTCACTGACTACTTTTTAACATTGGAAGAGTGGGTAACACCTGAATAAAACTTATTAGTACCCCCCATCCTATTTTATAATCACTTATTTTTCCATTTTTTCACACTTTTTGAGCACTGCAACATCAGTCCCCCGTTATGATACGTGTGTTAAGATCCTCACAACTTGAGTAGCAAGACCACAGTTAGACCTAACTGATCGGCGGTGGAGTTCCTTCCTTACATCTGGACCCCGACCGTGGAAGTTGACTGGCTATTCCAGTGGTGGTCTTGATGGAATCCCAAATGATGAAGGGCCGTTCCGTGTGGTGACTGATGGGCATCTTTCCTGACCACTGTAGGGATGACCCTAGTTAGGTACATAAATGTTTAGGTTGTCTTAGGTTACCCTTTCTGGACACATTGTGCGTACTTGTTAGACCCTCCAGTATATGTGTTGTTATAAGTTTGTAGGGAACATATTGGAGTTGGGTCTTTAAAATTCCCCCTGGTCCTAACTACCTGTTTTTGCTTGTAACATAGAGTTCACCACACCCACTCTGGAAATTGTTCCACCACCACTAGTGCAAAGGTGCTGAACTATGGACCTCATTACGATGGCGGTGGGACCGTCGCGATCAGGGCGTCGTTGGTGGTCCCAACGCTATTGGTCCCTGCAGAACCGCCTTCCGCGTTATCATGGCGGGTGAATGGAGAGCATGTGGAGAAGCTAATCACCACGCAAGGAGACCATCAGTGCGTAGGAGGGACTGCAATCCCTACAACAGTGCCAGTGCCTGCTCAAGCCGTAGGGATTACTATGTCCCTTTCTGCTGGCCATTTCATGGCGGTTAACCCGCCATGAAAAAGCAGGAGGAAAGGGACTTGGGGTCCAGGAGCGGTCCCCCTCCTCCCTCCCCCCCCTGACCCTCCAATATGGGCCCTGGGGCCCACCTAAGGTGCTCTCCTACATATCCCTGCACCATGTGGCAGGCACCTTGTGGTGCCTGCCTCATAGTGCAGGGATATGTCAGATGTGTTTATTTTGTACTGCAGCATGTGCTGCAGCCCCCAGCACAAGCCTCATTACAAAATATACACATTGCGACCACCTTCAAGGCATCCTAATTAGCCCTATGTCTCTAAGTTCATTTTTAAAACAAACCCTTGCATGTATTTCCAATCTTCTGGTATTTTTTGCTGCTGCTTTTTTACCCACAAAGTAATTTCAACAGGGAATGTCTTAGCTATAAGTAATCATGCACAATAATTCCATTGTGTATGACTTTCACAAATAAATCGAAAAATATAGATGTGGCCTAATAGCCAGAGCACCTGACTTTGTATTTAGGGAACCAGGGGCCTCATTATAATGGCGGTCGAACTTTCGTTTGATCGCCATCCTTTTGGAAATGGGATCTACCGACTGGCTGTCGGCAGTCCCACAATAGGGATTATGATGCGACCGCCTTCAAGGCGGTCGCTATCTGTATATTTTGTATTGTGGCCTGTTCTGCGGGCAGCAGCACACACCAGCAGTGCGAAATAAACACATTGCACATATCCCTGCACTATGTGGCAGGCACCATGCGATGCCTGCCTCATGGTGCAGGGATATGTAGGGGGCACCATAGGAGCTCCCAGGGCCCATATCAGAGGGCCAGGGGTGAAGGGGGGCTCACTAGGGGCCCCAAGTCACTTTCCACCAGCCTTTTCATGGTGGGTTAACCGCCATGAAACGGCTGGCCGAAACTGGCAGTGTAATCCCTACGGCGGTGCCTGAGCAGGCACCTCCACCATTGTAGGGATTACAGACCATCCTACGGGAGCCCGTCAGATCTGTGATGAATGAACTCTCTGCCTGCCGACCATCTACCCCATATCCTAATGTGGCGGGCGGTCTAGCATGATCCGATGGCAGTGGAACGCCACCGATGGTCTGACGGTGGAGGTCCCACTGCCATCGTAATGAGGCCCTAGGTTCGAGTCGGAGTTGGCTCTGGGCAAAATAATGAATCCACTGTGTTTAAAATCAAATGAATCTGACCATATGTAATGTAATCTGGTTCTCATGTACAATGCTTGGGTAGAGATTAGTAAGGAAATACATCTGTTCGAGGCATGTGGGCTGCTGAATTTATATCTATGCATAGATCGCCGCCTAGTGTTGGGTCCGGATGATTGCACATTGTTGTCCTGGAAGAGTCTTCGAAGTATCACGAGATAGGTGGCTCCTCCCTGGACTACAGTGCGCATGGGCATCCCCTCCATGCTCAGATAGTTTTTTTCTGCCATTGGGTTCAGATGTACTTCTTAACTCACGTTCGGAATCTGTAATAGTTACTCTTTTATCGAGGCCAAAAGGCCTTAGGGGCGTCGGTATTGTCTTTCGTTCGGTGCTTTTCAGCTTTCCCGTACATTTCACTCGACTTCGGAAGACTTTTTAGTCTTCGACGCCAAAGGCCCGTCGACGATCGTCGATGGAACGGAGCCCGTTCAAGCGATGCCCCGTCTGTAACTCTAAATATCCCTACATCGACGTGCACCCGGTGTGCAACAAATGTCTCTCACCGGACCACGACAAGGCCAGCTGTATGGCCTGTTCGAAGTTCAGGTCGAAGAAAACTCTCCGCCTTCGACGTGCTGCACGACAGTCGGCGCGTGAATCGGCGCCAGACCCTGAAAACATCTTCGGGGGTGACGACAGCGAAAATGTACAGGAAGAAGACCCGGAACATTCGGACCCCGCATCGGAGCAAGACTCCACCTATCACGAGGACGAGGAACAACTCTACGTCCAAGATGAAGACATCATCGAGGTAGGAGACGATGCACTACCCCTTGGAGCCGTCGACGACGACTCAAGCGAGGAGCTAGGCCCAACCGCAGTAGCGGGGCCTCATACAGACTCTTCCACGGCTCAGGTCGAGGCATCGCCGGAAGGCCTTAGCCAAGATCTACAACCCCGTTCTCTAGTCCCGCTTCAAGGCCCGACTAAGAACATTTCAGGAGAGCCATCGGTCCAAAGACCACTCTTGGTGGAGAAAACGAAACAAAAAGCAGACCCAAAATCGAAACCGAAACTGTTGGAAACAGTCTTCGGCTCGAAGACTTCGGAGCCGTCCAAGTCAATAAGGGTGCTCCACCCTCGGAGTCGACAGGGGGTGTCGACCCGAAGATCGGAGAGACAAAAACTGTGTCTGCCGTTAAACACGTCACACTCACGTCGACGTGGAAGCCCACATCCAAAGATGGCGACCCTTCGAAAGCACTCAAGGCCAAAAAGGCCGTTGATCCGAAGGTCCAGAAGCCGCAGCTGGTCAAATCCTTCGAGCCGAGAACAACCGGCAGCTCAAAGGACCAGGCCTCCGACACCAGCGCCAGCGTCCCCGCTCCGCGGCAACACGTCGAGTCGACGAAGTTGCACAAGCACGCGGACCAAGTCTTCGACGCAAATCGGTCCGTCAACGATGCCTTAGACGCCTATCAAGTTCGGACTCCTCCCAACGGCAAGACCTAAGGCTGTGCACCTCAAATCAACTACCGACTCATCCAAGTCTGCGTCAGTAGCTGCACCCGACCACCCTCGGACCGATGATGTTCAGTTTCGGCCTCCAAGCTACGACGAACAGTCAAAGTTGTACATTGACTCAGAATCAGGCAGGCTCACCGTTTACAAACGGAAAATCAGACCTGAAACACCTATGGAGCCATAAAAAATACCACTCAAGAAAAAAAGAGAGTCCACTACCTCTCCAATTCTTTTTGAGCCTATACACACTTATAGGCAAAGATATTCCTACCCACCCACTGCAGTCACTGAGGATGTCGAGGAAGGAGACAATGAGGAGCAGTTTAACTACCCTATGGACACAGATCAAGATGAGTCCCAGCCATGGGCTGACACCGTTGACCCTGATGAACCTCACACCACCCCTGACACTCAGTCATATGCGGTCAAAACTTCCCCTGCTGAGGACACTGCTGCGTTCAACGCACTCATTGAAAGGGCGGCGCATAACCATGCCGTAGATATGCACGCTGACCCTGTGGAGGAGGACTTCCTTTTTGATACATTCTCCACATCTGAGCGATCAGTAAAAACTCTACCTATGCTCAAGGGTGTGCTCAAACATGCAAGTGACATTTTTAAGGAGCCCACTAAAGCACGGGTGGTGAACCCAAGAATTGAACGGAAGTATCGGCCTGCGCCTGTGGACCCTACTTACATCAAGGGCCAACTCCCACTGGACTCCTTAGTGGTGGCTAATGCTCGCAAGAGAGCGAACTCGCAAACAACGGGTGATGCTCCTCCTCCGGACAAAGAATCGAAAATCTTTGAAGCCTCTGGGAAACGTGTGGCTGCTCAAGCAGCCAATATTTGGAGGATCTCCAATACACAGGCCCTGTTAGCAAGATATGACAGGGCACATTACGACACTTTAGAGCAACTCCTTCAACACCTTCCAGATACTTATAAGGAGGGAGCAGAGATGCTTATACAAGAGGGCAAGTAAATCTCCAATGCGTCCATTAAGTGCGCGTTGGATGCAGCCGACACAGCAGCTAGGGCCATTAACACTAGCGTTATGCTAACGAGGCATGCCTGGCTCCGCATCTCTGGATTTAAGTCAGAAATCCAAACTAACCTGCTCAATCAGCCAGTAAACCCTGACTTCCTTTTTGGTCCAGAAGTAGACACCACTCTTGAGAAGATTAAAAAAGACACTGAAACTGCGAAATCCATGGGGGCTCTGCAGTCTCAGCAGTTCAGGGGCGGTTCCTTTAGTCGCTCCGGTAACAGGGGAGCCTCAAGAGGACAAGCATCGCAATAAGCCCAATACAACAAGGGGGGCACGCAATCCACATATACCAAGACCAATAGAGGTGGATACCGTGGAAACAGCACCAAAGGCAGGGGTCGTGGAAATAATAATGCCAGATCCTCCGCCACTAACAAGCAGTGACGTCTTGTCACTGCCCCCCGCCCATACACCACCGGTCGGGGGGAGACTCCAGCAGTTCCAGCCAGTCTGGGAAAGCATAACAACAGACAGGTGGGTGAGACAAATTATACAACACGGCTATTGTCTAGAGCTCACTTCCACTCCACCCAACATACCCCCAAGGCACGTCCTATGTCCGCAGAGCACATGCACTTACAGCAGGAGGTCATCTCCATGCTGCAAAAAGGGGCCATAGAGATCGTGCCCGTAGAACAGCAAGGAACAGGGGTGTACTCTCTGTACTTTTTAATCCCAAAAAAAGATGGATCCCTCAGGCCCATCCTAGACCTCAGGCCCCTAAACGACTATATCCTATCAGAACACTTTCACATGCTCACGTTACAGCAAGTTCTGCCGTTGCTCAGGCAAGGAGATTTCCTAGCAACCTTAGATCTGAAGGATGCCTACTTCCACATTCCCATTCACCCCAGTCACAGTAAATATCTCAGGTTCACCATCAACAACCAGCATTACCAGTTCAAGGTCCTGCCTTTCGGGGTCACGACTGCCCCCAGAGTGTTTACAAAGTGTTTGGCGACAGTGGCCGTGCATCTTCGGAGGCAGCACATCCACGTCTATCCGTATCTGGACGACTGGCTGGTGCAAGCAAAGTCGGCCCAGCAGTGTGCCAACCACATATCCCGTACAATACACCTCCTACACAGTCTGGGTTTTTCTCTCAATTACCCAAAGTCTCATCTGCAGCCTGTACACGTACAGCAGTACCTAGGCGCAGAGATAAACACGCTCGCTGCCACAGCGCACCCCAACTTAGCGAGAGTCAACAGCATGCAGGTGCTGATTCAGAGATTCAGGCCACAACAATCACTCCCAGCACAGGTGTTCATGCAGCTAATCGGCATGATGGCCTCCTGCATCTTTATAGTCCCTCACGCGGGGCTACACATGCGTCCACTTCAGGAATGCTTAGCACGCCAGTGGAACCAGGCTCAAGGACAGCTAAAAGACCTAGTGTTGGTGACCGGTCGTGCATACAACTCTCTGCATTGGTGGAACACACAAAACCTTTGCAGGGGACGACCGTTCCAAGAGCATGTACCACAAATAGTACTGACAACGGACGTATCTCTCCATGGCTGGGGGGCACATGTCCTCCATTATACAGTGCAGGGACTATGGACACCGCAACAGCGGAAAATGCACATCAATCACTCCCAGCACAGGTGTTCATGCAGCTAATCGGCATGATGGCCTCCTGCATCTTTATAGTCCCTCACGCGGGGCTACACATGCGTCCGCTTCAGGAATGCTTAGCACGCCAGTGGAACCAGGCTCAAGGACAGCTAAAAGACCTAGTGTTGGTGACCGGTCGTGCATACAAGTCTCTGCATTGGTGGAACACACAAAACCTTTGCAGGGGACGACCGTTCCAAGAGCCTGTACCACAAATAGTACTGACAACGGACGCATCTCTCCAGGGCTGGGGGGCGCATGTCCTCCATTATACAGTGCAGGGACTATGGACACCGCAACAGCGGAAAATGCACATCAACCTACTGGAACTGATGGCAATCTTCATGGCGATGAAGGCATTCAAGTTGCATCTCTGCAACAAAGTCATGCTGATCCGGACGGACAACATGACTGCGATGTATTACATCCAGAAGCAGGGGGGACACACTCTCCACAATTGTCACACCTAGCACAGTGCATGTGGAAGTGGGCCATTCAGAGGAACATGTTCCTCATGGCGGAACACCTCTCAGGCAGGGACAACCAGATGGCGGACCTGCTCAGCAGACACAGCCATCAAATGCACGGGTGGGAGGTTTACCCCTCGGTGCTCCAACCATACTTCCGGTGGTGGGGTCATCCAGAGATAGACCTATTCGCCACACAAGAAAATGCAAAATGCCGCACCTTTGCCGCCAGGTTCCCACACCCGCAGTCTCAGGGCAATGCGATATGGATGAACTGGTCAAACAGATTTGTGTACGCCTTTCCTCCGGCTCCACTCATACCGCTAGTGGCGCGCAAACTGAGACAACACTCCATGACGCTCATCCTGGTTGCTCCAACGTGGGCGAGGCAAGCGTGGTACACCACATTCCTAGAGCTTTCCGTGGTTCCCCACGAGCGCCTCAGACTCACACCCAGTCTCCTCACTCAGAGCCATGGCGACATTCAGCACCCGGAACCGCAGCAGTTGAGCCTTGCAATATGGCTCCTGAAGTCATAGAGTTTGGCTACTTAAACCTGCCCCCTGACTGCATGGACATCATAAAGGAGGCTAGGCGTCCTACCACAAGGGCCTGCTACGCGGCCAAATGGAAGCGTTTTGTTATCTATTGCTCCAATAATAACATAAATCCGCTTGATGCTTCCACGCAAAACATCATAAGTTACTTGCTGCACCTATACAAGTGTAATCTAGTGCATAGTTCCATCAGGATACATTTAGCGGCAATGGCAGCTTATCTTCAAAATAGACAGCACCTATCCCTTTTCAGAGTGCCAGCCATTAAAGCTTTTATGGAGGGCCTGAAAAGGGTCATTCCTCCAAGACACCCGCCTTCGCCTGTATGGAACCTCAACATAGTCCTCACCAGGCTCATGGGCCCACCATTTGAGCCTCTTCACACTTGTGAGATACAATTTCTCACGTGGAAAGTGGCTTTTCTGGTGGCAATTACATCACTAAGACGAGTTAGCGAACTGCAAGCGCTCACTATTCAGGAGCCTTTCATACAAATACATGCTAATAGGGTTGTGCTGCGCACCAACCCTAAATTCATGCCCAAGGTAGTGTCACAGTTCCACATCAACCAAACTATTGAACTACCTGTTTTCTTCCCAAATCCTGATTCAGTGGCAGACAGAGCACTGCACACACTAGATGTCAAGAGGGCTCTCTTTTATTACATAGACAGGACTAAGGATTTCAGGAAAACTAAACAACTGTTCCTTGCCTTCTCTCCACAGCACAAGGGCAACCCGATTTCAAAATCAGGTATAGCCAGGTGGATTGTTAAATGCATCCAAATCTGTTATCAAAAGGCTAAACGCCCGTTAACAGTTCCCCCAAAAGCGCATTCCACACGCAAGTTGGGGGCATCCATGGCTTTCCTAGGTAACATCCCTCTAGAAGACATATGTAGAGCAGCCACATGGACCACCATACACACATTCACCAAACACTACTGCGTGGATGTACACTCAAAACAGCAAGCTGCTGTAGGTCAGGCTGTTCTCAGAACTCTTTTTCAGACTGCTGCAGCTGGCACGGGCAACCGCCGCTAAGGAGGGTACTACTATTTATTCTATGCATAGATATAAATTCAGCAGCCCACATGCCTCGAACGGAATATGCTACTTACCAGTATGCATCTGTTCTTGGCATGTAGGGCTGCTGACATTTATATCGCCCGCCCTCCTCCCCGGTGCCTGTCGCAGCTGTAGCATTCAGAATTAACATAATTAATCTCACGCATGGTCATCACTTACTATATCAACATATAGAAAGGGGAGTTAGAGGATAGTCAGCTAGGTTCGTCCTCCAAACAGTAAGTCAAACAAAAAAGGTTTCTGTTTCCAGATACCCAAGAGCCTAGCTCAAAGAAGTAGTACAGTCAGCACACACTGGGGTTGACCGTGAGACATATGTTAATGTGTGTAAAAAGGGAGAAATGCTCCTTTTTTAGGTGTCCCCTCACTCACCGGGGTTGCCCCACGGTGACATGCTTCATCATTGGGGCCATCCCAGTCCTCTGCGGGCTGGGGCGTGCTACGACTTGCGGAGTTACGTAGGAGCACTTTTAAGGACTATGTGTGGTGCATGTGTTATTGTGGGGAGTGGACTATGTGTTGTAAGATAAAAATACCTGCCCAGTAGGTTTTCAATAAACTTTATTCTGGCCTCTAGGTGGTAATATTAAAAACGGGGTGGGGGGATAGGCTACCCTAAACTCAATGTGTTCAGATGTTCCTATCAACTCCTAGTCGACATGTTTCGTGCATACCCCAAGCACTTCTTCGGGACTACACAGGGACCAGCCCTGTGTTCGCCACTCCTTAACTCTCCAATTAGAATTTATCAGAATTACTTTTTAAATGCCGCAAACTATATTAAGTTCATGCAAACAATACCTACGTATTTTGTTTCCAGAAAAACACGTGGTTCTTTTCAAGAGACCTAACTGGGCCCCATGGAGTCGGAGGGGTATCGATATCCTAGCAACTTTGTGCACCGGATACCGCCCGCATTCAGGCACCTACTTGTGTCCCTCCGGTCCCTTTTTACACACATTAACATATGTCTCACGGTCAACCCCAGTGTGTGCTGACTGTACTACTTCTTTGAGCTAGGCTCTTGGGCATCACTTACTATATCACACTCCATCACTGCCACAATGGCGAAAAACAATCTGAGCATGGAGGGGATGCCCATGCGCACTGTAGTCCAGGGAGGAGCCACCTATCTCGTGATACTTCGAAGACTCTTCCAGGACAACAATGTGCAATCATCCGGACCCAACACTAGGCGGCGATCTATGCATAGATATAAATGTCAGCAGCCCTACATGCCAGGAACAGATGCATACTGGTAAGTAGCATATTCCTTTTTCATGTTCACCCCCACATTTTTGGACTGAAGCTGCTGGTTTTTCAACTCTGAGAGTGCACTGAGGCCTGCTAACCAGACCTCAGTGCCAGTGTTTAATCCTATACAAAAGTTTCTTAATTTGGCTACACTAAATTGGCATGGACTTACTTACTTATACATCCCTAGTATATGGTACCCAGAGTACCAAAGGCATGTAAGGCTGAGTGTTCAAACTGTGCTGCAACACTGGTTGTGCCACTCTGCGTGTGAAGGAGACAAATTGGAGCCCAGCCTGCCACTGCAGTTCAACAGGGTTTTACATTGCTAGTTCGACTTTGATATTACACCCAATGGCCAAGCCACCACTTCCCTTAAGGATATATGTAAGTCTCCCATAAGGAAGGCCTAGAGAGCCCTATGGGAGAGAGCTATATATACTTAAGTAAGACATATGATTTTCTTATATGTCTTAGCACCAACACTTCTAACTTGTTGTTTTGCTGTGGAAAGGTTAGAAGCCCCATTTGCTAACACAGGGATACCGGCTGGCATCCCAGCCCGGTTATCTTTTGATTGCGACCACCTAACAGGGTGAAGTAAGGTATCAAATGAATTGTGGTATTAAATCTGGCATGAGGCTCAGGCCAGATTTAAAGTCACTATTAAATTTAAGCAACTTTAGAAAGTTGGCACTTTGAGCTCCAGCTAGTACAGTGGCCTCATAAAGGCCCTGACACATAGTGCAAATGACTCCCAGACCCAGGAACTAACGGAGTTACCGCAGAGCAAGGTGTTACCTCCTCTCCCTGGATAGCTACTCAGGGTATTAGCCCAAAAGGTGAAGGTGCCTTTGAAGGGCCACTTGTGATAACATCCCTGAGCAGGATGTTTTTTGTTCCTGCAATTAGGAGACAGAGCCAAGGATGGGTAACCTGTGTTCAAACTGGTTTTCCCTTGAACATGTATCCCTCTGGTAGCTAGACCTCTAGGGTGGGCTAGCCTGCTCCCGACTACAGAAGAAGAGTTGTGCCATCTTGAGGGGGCAAGAATGGGGCACTCTAGGATAGCCAGATGTTACACATCACAGTATCTTCATCACTAGAGAGGAGGGGGCCCAGTAGCCCATTGGCTAGTGATCGCGTGGTGCCTTCAGGGCACCTTCTTGGGATAAGTAGGGCACCCCTTGCACCATGCCTCTCAGTTCTCACTAGAGAAGAAATGAGGAGTGAAGGAGGACTGCCATGCTACCTTTTACCTGCACAAAGAGAGGCTGCACTGTCATGGAGCCTGCACCTGCTGTACTTTTAGGCAAACAAGACTGGAAATGTGCCAGTGGCTCCTGAAATGGGGAAACGTCAATTTCCCATCTTCACCAATGCAGTGACTCTCAGGACCAGTTTGCCTATCACCTAGAACCAGCTCCAGGACAGGAGCTGAAAGAGTCCAAACAGACAAATTGGTAGCCACTGCAGAAGTTTTGTCGCTATCAGTCACCGGGCACAACAAAGAGACAATCTGAGAAAGACAAATTTTGCAACCAAGTTTTCCGAACCCAGGAGTGGTATCAGAGTCCAGATCGTGGCACCTAAGGAACACCAGGCCCCACCAAAGAGTCTGCATCCAACCACAGTGCTACGGGACAAGTAGTGCAACATCAGCTGTTCAACTACAGCAACGTAGAGGACTTCAAGGGACCCCGATCTCTGTGGCAAAAGTCACCCCACGACACCCATGGTCAAATGAACCATCACTGAGACACCTCCGCCTACCGCACCACAACTGGAGCATCCTTTTAAGCATCTTTGCCTGCATCCTTCAGCATCAGGACCAATGCATTGGCTTCTATGGTAGTCGTACTGTAGAGCTTGAAACTTGCTCTAAAAATACTCTGGTGGCCGGGTAACTGTCCAAAACATCCATACTGGCCCCCTACACCTCGTCCCTGTCAGATTTGGTCACCCAACTTGGGCCGGAGTACCCACACTAACTTTTCCAAACTGTTGAAAAGTTGGATACATTTAGTTGGACAATGCTTGTTTCTGGTTGCATTTAAAAGTGACAAAAGCTCTTAAAATCTGGATCTCCAGAATCCTCCAGTTAATTTTAATGAATAAGATCTCTGAAAAATCATAAAATATGCACTATTTTTATAAATTGTTGTTGTGTCTTTTTATTGATGTGTGATTTTCTTATCTCTTTGTTTGGCGCTGTTAAATGCTTCACACTAAGGGGCATATGTACAAGAAACTGGTGGACGTGGTGTTACACCAAAATTGGTAATGCAGCGCTACGACAGTTTCAAAACGCAGGGATGCGTCATATTGGCAATAATGCAGCACACCCTTGCCTTACCCCAAATGCTGGCACTAAAAAAGCTGCCTAGCATCAGCACAGGCACCCTAGCGCCATTTTGCTAGGGTGTTTGTGCTGCAGAGGCAATTGATTACGAGTAACCCTGGGCAGAGTGCTTCGCTCCGCCCACGGAGTGCACGTAGTGTTGCCTACTTTGCGATTCGCAAAGTAGGCGTAGTAGGCAACACTACGCACACCCGTGGACGGAGCGAAGTTGCCCGCCACCCGCCTCCCTCCCGCCGTGTTCTACATCCCTAATTTAGTTTTTAAATAGTATAAAAATAAAATACAAGCACGTACCTGATAAGCGGCGTCCCGGGGCTCCATCTTCTATTTCACGCCAAATTCTTCCAACCAAATACGCATGCGCAGGCGCCCGCGTAGTTTCCTGCCCACTTCACAAAGCTTCGAGAAGCCCCACTATGCCCACCCTTAATTACGAGCACTAAGGGATGCCTTCCAGCACATAAACAATATTTACAGGCAATTTGCTCTCTCTATGTGTGCTGCAGAATGCAGCACATGTGGAAAGAGCAAAATACGAGGATAAATAAAACTTGTATCGCCTGCTTAAGACCAGGTATTCCCTGGCAGTATGTTTGGCACTGCTGCATACCTTGTAACCCACTCCAACACCCATTGCATGCCCCTTTCACGCTAAGTGTTGCGTGAATAGGGGCCTTCTTTACAAGGAATAAGACAAAGGAGTTAATGCCACCAGAATGTCTGAAAAAGTGACATTCTGGTGACGTTAACTTCTTATAAATATGCCCCTCAGTTCCTTCACCAAGCCGTACTGCTCACAGCCACAGCTACACAGGGTTGAGATATGGTTGAGTAAATGATAATGACTGAACTCAAGACGGTATCTGCAAGTGAACTTCACAATAAGGCCCTACAACTATATCATATAGTGCACCCAGATCCTCACAAGGTTCTAAAAAGATTGGGAAGCACTTACCTAAAATCTTATGTACCTCATAATCATTTTCGGAATTCAACTGAACTGGCAAAGGATCTAAACTTCTAAAGGTAGGCAACTCTTTGCAGGGCAAGGTTTTAACCAAGATACTTAAAAGACTGGGTGGGTTTCCATAGACTAGGGTAATAGGGTCTTACAGTAACTGGATTCACAATTTGTTCTATCACAAATGAATCCATAAACTTAAGTTACAATTTAGAATGTTCTTTTGAATGCAATCATTTTGTATATAACCACATCTTTTCACATACAACAAATTGAGGTGCAGAACAGCTTTTATAATCAGTATAGAACTTCTAAACCTCTTTATCTTTTCCATAGGCCTCTTGTGCAGGTTTCTGTATAGCAGTTAGCTTGTGTAAGTGTTCTTGCACAGAAGGATCTGAAGTAGAGAAAGGCTGATCCAAAGAATATATTCCAATACGATGGCTGTGCATACAAAGGAACATTCCAATAGATCAGTCCTCTGTTTTATCATATGTTAACTAGATGACAAACACAACATCTTGATGGAATCCTCTTATTGTGCCAAGGCTTGAAATCTCAAATATTGTTCAACACAGTGATTAATCTTACAGTCTGTCCATCTGTTTAAGGATGATTGCTAGTCAGCAAGTGGACTTTAATGTCTAGTTCCTTACTCAAAGCAGCCCAGGATTTTGAGACAAACTGAGACACTTTGGCCTAGTTTTATCATGCCTTTGCTTTGTCCTTGCGTTACTCAGGGTGATGCAAGGACAACGCAAAGGCTTCAGTAATATTTACCATGCCATGCATGGGGCGATTTGCTCCACCTTGCATTGCTTCATAAAGAAACGTGATGCAACACAGTGGCTTGTTCTGCATTATGTTACATTTCAAGCTGAGCGGCCTTCCATGGTTGGAGCGTAGTTGTTACCATGCCTCTACCCATGGAATTTGGCACATTCCCTGCTTTACTAAAGCTACCAAGGGCCATATGTATCAAGCCAAATTGACTTCGCAAACGCCGAAATTCGTTTGCGAATGCAATTTGGACTAATGGTATGTATCAAGGAAATCTGCTTGAAAAATAAGGAATCTCAAAATTTGGGATTCCTTATCTTGCGATTGCATTTAAGGAATCGCAAATTTTGCGATTCCTTACATGCAATGTAAGAAGCCAAAAAAAACGCAAATTGGCCTTAAGGAATTGCAATTTACCACCAACTTCTAGTTGGTGGTAAGTTGCGATTTCCTTTCAAAATGCATATTTTTTCATTTTTCAAAGTGCCATGTGACGCACATACATGCCCTTAGGGTATGTATGTGCGCCACATGTGCACCCATGCAGATTTCAGGGGTGCAACAGGGTGTCCTTTGGACACCCCTGCACCCTTGAAAATATTCTCAATTTGCGATTAGCAAATTGCAAATCGCAAATTTCCCCTTCATTCCTATGGGCCTCCTGGCCCATAGAAATGAATGGGAAATTATTCCTTAATTGCGATTAGCAATTTGCTAATCGCAATTAAGGAATTTTAAGAAATCGCTAAAAAAAAGTGAATTTCTACATACATACCATTTTGCGATTTCTAAATAGCGATTCCTTAAAAATCGCTATTTAGAAATCGCAAAAGGGAATGTTGATACATATGGCCCCAAACCTCTGAATGTGTCAAAATGCTATGTCTTCCTCAGTGAAGCATAATGAAGAGAATATCATTATTTTTCCTCGCTATTTACTCTTCCTCATATGATGCATTCTGCAGCACATGTGGAAAGAGGAAAATGTCTTTATGAAGCGAAGGAATGCTTCATATCTTTGTAAATATGGAAACTTTTTGCTCTCTCCCTTTCACACAGCGTAGCGCAGCATCTTTGCTTGCTGCCCAGTGTCAATCTGAAAGATTAATAAAGATGCTCCTTTATCAGTAATCAGAACTCTTGACTCAATATGCAAGCAAATAACGTTGTGAAAAATGTGTGCTAACTCTTAGCATATGGGCTAATTAGGAAAAGATATAATGTGATCTATTTTAGTTCACCGGTCGACAATCAATAGAAATACGGTGCAAACTTGACTTTTGGACAACTTGACAATAAAATCTATTGATACCGTATGCCAAGGTCTAGTGGAACTGGCAAATTTCTTGACAAATGGTTTACTATGTGATCTCATGATTTGAAATGGTTTACCATGTGAACTCATTATTTGAAATGGTTTACTGTGTGAACTCATGATTGTGCACAGATTGAGTATGTTTGTAAACAACTTTTAGCATCAGTAACCAGATTTGCCCCCCAAATATATATTCTTACTCTCTTCGGAGTCTTAGCAAGTGCAAGAAGCCAAGCCACCTTAGAATCAATCATAAGGCTAATTCACAGCCTGTTATCTTAACTGATTTGATGGTATATATATATATATATATATATATATATATATATATATATATATATATATATATATATATATATATATATATATATATATATATATATATATATATTCACTGAAAAAACCATAGGTTTCAGGCCTTATATAGTTAGGAATTAGCATTTAAAAAACCTTTGAAATTCACTCAAAAAACTATACGTTTTAGGGGTGTTATAGTTAGCTGGACATTTCACTCATAAAAAACCATTGAAATTGCTCCTATATAGTAAGTTGTACTAACTATATTTCGCGCACCCGCAATCCACTGCTGATGATGTCACATATTAGATCATTCATGAGATGGTCAGTGACATCACTGATGACATCTCAAATGACATCACTGATGACTTTTTGAGTTCAACACGTTTGTTTTTCTTCTTTCCTGTGCCTCAGTCTACCGAGGCACAAGATGGCTGCCAACAATTTCTGTTTTGGAATGTTGACAGACAGTGGCAGCCAATCAGCATGCAGCTCGTACTCGGGAAGGTACAGAGAACAGTAAGCTTACAGTGCACGCACGGTGCAATGCCTATAGATATATAAATTTTTTCAAATACAATTCTCTCAAAAACTACTGGAGGGATTTACACCATTTAAACAAAAGACCGTACTGCGTACCAGTCCCTACCATTTTGCCAAGTTTGGTGTAATTCCGTTCAGCCGTTCGGGCTGTAGCCGTGTCTAATCGTCCTATGGAAAATTGCATGGGGGAAACACGTTTTGGAACCCCTTTTTTCTCGGCCCCCACTTCACGAATCCTCCCAAAACTTTCAGGGAAGGAGCGGAGCGTAACAGGCCATCTTCTTTGAGAAAATCGCGTACATTCATTAACCGGCGCCAAAGTTATTCCCAATTGAATGTTGCGGATTTCCTATGGAAACTAGGTCCTAACTATATATACCTACTGGCGACCGCCAGTAGGTAATATATATATATATATATATATATATATATATATATATATATATATATATATATATAACTCCAACCGGTCACTGTGCATTTAAGATCATGCACGCTCACCAGAACGCAGACAACAAAATATGCGTCACCAAGCCAGTCTTCGATGTATGATTTTATTATTCAAATCATAAGGTGCAGGGGTGAAAAGCAATCGTCGGACAGACGCGTTTCGGGCGTGAACGCCCTTGCTCACTGTTAACAGGACAATGGGCTAGAACATATTTAAATACCATACAATTAAGAAAAAGCGCGCCCATTTCAATATTGAAAAACAACAACATAAAAGAGGGACTGAAATCAGTTTCAAAATGTGTTGAGCACAGGTTCTATGGGGGCCATTTTGTAGTGGAGTTACCTAACATAGAAACTAACAGTTCAAATACCGAAAAGTGGATATATATACAAAACTGATATGTGATAGATAACCAGTTTTAAATCAATATATCATGGAATATGGATATTCCAAAAAACACAATCAAGATTATTGACAAATATTGCCTAATAGAAAAAAATATCTGTACAAATACAGTATAGGAATCCTAATGATCATATAGTTATTATATCCACAATTCATAAATGGTAACATATATCCAAAAAATAAACCCTTAGGAGGTCGCCCCATAGTGGAACATGCATGATAATTAAATCATTGTAAGTTTAGAAATGATGAACGCTGCATACAAATATGTTATACAATAGCCCAGTATATACATGATATGAAATAAATGAAATACATTAATTAATGAATTAATGGTGAGGAAGTGATCAAAAAGTGAATGCCTAATAATGAAAAAAACTAAATGTGCCTTAGAAAGCAAACAATGCTTTAAAAACATGAACTTAAGATGTTACTTCACATCCTAATTTGCTACAGTATCAGACAAAGTGAAATGGAAAACATCTGAAAGGTGAAAGGCTAATATTATTATTTCAGTAGATAGCATGATGATCAGAAGTCCACTTGGTAAAATTACTATTCTTAAAATAAAATGATTAGATAACTCTATAAGACAAAAGCAATATATTGCTACAATGTTGTACAGCTGTATCAATGCCGTGTATAAACTAAAATGAAAATGAACTAACTTACTAAGGAGCACAGAATATATAAGCGGTTGAAGATAGTGCAGAATATTACCCCATTACAAAAAGTTTCTCAAATCTTCTCCCATATTCAAACCTCCCGGGGTCTTCCTGTTTAAACGTACAATGTATAAAGATTCTAGTTGTCTAAGTCTTTTTTCATAATCACCCCCTTTCTTACTGGTTTTCACGGCATCAATCACAAAATAGTTAAGATGAGACAAATTCCTTTTGTGAATTAGGTCAAAATGTCGTGCCACCGGGTAGCTTTGGTCACAGTTTACTATGGCCCTAAGATGCTGGAGAATACGTTGGTACACAGGGAGTTTCGTGCTACCCACGTAACGCAAATTACACGTACATGTGAGAACGTAAACTGCCAGCTCAGTTTTACATGTGTAATGGGCTTTAATAGTAACTGGCTTGGAATCAAAAGGAGTGAGATATGTTTTGGTGTTCACGCCAAATTTACAAGCACGGCATGAAATGCAACGAAAAAAACCTTTTCTAGGTGATAACCAATCAACATACTTGGGTAATTCAGGCGAACTTGAAACAAGTTCATTACGCATACTGTACGCCCTTCGATAGGTCACAGTGGGTTTACTGGGCAAGATATCTTTGAGAACTGGATCTGTAAGGATAATAGGCCATTGGTTTCTGACTAGATTGGAGATTTGGCGTGCTTGACGGCTGTAGTTGGTAATCAATCTTATGGCATTATCATTATCATTGGATTTTTCTGATGAGGAGACAGGCATGGGTGCCATTAGTAGACTATCATGATCTACTTTATTTGCTCTCAATCTTGCTTTGTGGAGTGCACTAAGATTGTACCCCCTGGCCTGTAATCGTAGTGTTGCTTCCATTTGATGGTGATCTCTAAGTTCCACTGAGCTACATGTTCTATGAATTCTAAGAAATTCCCCATAAGGGATTGCTCTGATAGTGTGCTCAGGGTGAAAGCTACGTGAATGCAGGATAGAATTGCCTGCCGATTTTTTCCTGAACAGGCTTGTGGTAAGTGTGTTGTTAATCACTTCTATTTGCACATCCAAAAAACTGATCTTTTTGTCACTCATTTCAGCACTAAATGTAAGATTAAATTCATTAGTGTTGATAGCATCCACAAAGTGTCGTGCATCGGTCAGATTGCCTCTCCAGATGATAAAAATATCATCTATGTACCTCACATATTTTACAATATTGGTCTTCCAAGCTTCCGCGTGTTGTACCCATATATACCAATATATATAGCAACTGGAATACCCCTGCACACTCCAAGGGGTGGTGTTAGGGAGGAGCAACAAGGAGAAATAGCCTTTCTATCCCCGTTCTTCCTCTTTCTATGTGTGCTGCATTCTGCAGCACATATAGAAAGAAAAATAAACACTCTCATGATTGTTTTTGTGCAGGAAGTTGTCCCTTCCGCCACAAAAACAATCACTCTACAACGCCATGGTGCAAGGTTGCCTGCATTGGCACATGGCAGCCCACTGTGCGCCATCGCAAAGAAAAATTATAGGAATGCTCCATATCTAATAGATATGGTGCATCCCTGCCCTTTTCTTTTGACGCAAGGCAGAGTAGCAAGATTCCTTCCGCCACTGCCCTGTGCCAAAACCTCGTAAATGAGGCCCTCCGTTTTTTCATACAGCTAAAAGCCATCATTTTCATGTCTATCTTTTCATGACTATTTATTAGTTCATATAATAAAGCTTTATTGTTTATGGATTGACCTTCTGCATGTACTGTGGTAAAAAATGAGTATACCTTCATCATAGTAATGGAATCATCACACCAACCCAATGGAGATAAAAATTAATGGTGGCTCATAAATCTCTTCATTTTTATTCTCCAACAGATCTGTCATGATAAGGCATCATCCTTACCATTCTTAAGATGTGATCTATGATTTATCTCAAAATCGAAGTCATTAAATAAGAAAGCCCATCTGTGTTGCACAGGGTAAGTGTTCAGGCCACTTTTAAAACTAAAAAATGTGACAACATGTGTACACTTCTCTAGTCTGTATTCTCCCTAACAAAAAATATCTCAATTCTCCAAACATCTTTTCAATCACAAAATGTAACTCTGCTAGAGAATATGTAGTCTATAATAAGGTGCTGGGTGGAAATGGCCTGCATTTGAATTTCTGTGAGACAAAATACCCCCTATCACAAAATAAGAAGCATTTGCCTACAAACTGAAATGACATTTAGGGGCCTGATTATGATATGGCTCGGAAGCCACATTGTAATTGGTCCCTCGGTTCACTTTCCGTCCGCACTTTAGAATGCTGGTGGTCGAAAACTAAATAAGCTGGTCATTCCAGCTGGCTTCCGACAGCCTCAAGGAGCTCGTCGGCCAGTCAGAACCGGCTTGTAATCCCAAATGGTGGGCCTTTCCGGCTTTGGAATTATACAATGCACGGTTTCCGGTATGGTTTCCATTCCGACCTGTCTGACTTGGAAATATGTCAGAAAGCATGTTTGGGGACCCCCAGCAGGGCCCCCTTGTGTGTGCAGCCTCCGGTTGGGGGCCGTGGGAGCACCTATGGTGCCCCTCTGTTGATCTCTGCACCCCGTGGCAGGCACCTTGAGGTGCCTGCCACGGGGTGCAGGGATTAACAGCACCTCCCATTTCCCTATGGGAGCATGTATTACGGCTGGTTTGCGGCCATAATGCATGCTCCCATGGGGAAATGTAGGAATTCAACTGAACATAAACTAGACCACAAGATATGTGTGTACCTAGTTCCAAATCAATCTTGCAATCATAACTTGTGTGCAGATGTAAAACCTTTACCTTTTTCTTACTAAAAACATCACTAAACATTTCATAACAAGAGGGTAAAGAGAGAGTACACCCAACGTTGTAATTTTGGGCTCTTTGGCCCACACCCGAGGTTTTTGGAACATGTGTACCCGTTGATCTGTATTGTGGTTTTTCCTGCCTTTTCATTTAAGTCTCCTCTGTTTCCCGACCAGCTTCCCCTTCTCCCCATCATCTGGTTTTTGATTCTTGTTCCTGGACTCGGGTTCAAGGTGCCCTGCCACATGATGGAGTATTCGAAATGCTGATTTGTAACTCTTCCCATTTATATGAATAATAGAGAGTTGCATTTCAGTAAAGCAGATATGTATTGTATTTTTAGTTGTGAATGCTGAAGACACTGCCCTTACGCTACCTATAACCCGGATTTCCTTTGTGGTCCTTTGAGGTTTCTCCTGAAGTCACACTAGACAAAAAATAGAGTGAGAAATTGATTCCTTGGATCTGGTTGCTATGTCATTTTCTCTCTCTCTTTCCCCCTCTCTCTCTCTCTCTCTCTCTCTCTCTCTCTCGTCGCAAGCCTCGTCATCAGTGAGGAGTTCAAGGGGGCTTATTATCTATCTACAGGCAATCACTCAGAGCAGGAGAGAGAAAGGCTGGCTGATAGAAAGAAACAGGAAGACAGGAAATCAGAGTCAAAGGGAGAAAGCAGGGATGTAATGTGAAAGGATATGTAGAGTGCGGACTAATTCCCCGTGAGGGTCTCTAGGCGCTGAGTAAGTAAAGAAGGTCAGGGGCATCAGTCGAAGAGCCAGGTGTTCAGTTCCTTGTGGATTGTTGTTACAGTGGTGGTTGTTCTGATGTCCTGGGGAAGGGCCTTCCAGGTCTTTGCTGCTGTATAGGGATGAGTCTAGTGACCACTTCTTGCTCCTGCTGTTTGAAGCTTTGCATCTGTTTGTTTCCTCCCGCACTCTACCTTATTCTGTCCCCTGTTCCCCTGACTGCTAACATCTACCTTTAAATTATTATTACTGAAACTTCAGTGTACTTATTGTTGAAGAGCCTTTTACTGTGCACATAGCTGTAATTAGTGGCTGATCTATTGCTGAGTCACATTTGCTATCATCATTTGTAAGCTCTGGGACTCACCTTGCAGCTTACTACCAAGCTTTAAAACTATTTTTGGTCCTATTGTGCACAGCCTTTCACCTTGGTGAGGGATTGGAGCACAATTTGTGGTTTACCATATATGTTGTGTTGGTGGTTTTTGAGGTAGGCCTCATTAGAAAGATGGCTTCTGTCATGCTCAAGGCAAGGCATAGTTGCAAAGAAGGCAAGAGCTCATAAAAGAATGGTGCAACCAGAAGGGGCAGGAAGGTTTGGTCATGGAATTAATCAATTTTAGGCTTTGTAGGATAAGTGAGCTGAACTACACTCTCTTCAAGCTAAACAAAATCAATAATGCAATTTATTCAATTGGCTCTGGTGCTCCCAAAACCTCCATAGTGTTCCGCATCAGTCAGTTGATGACTTACCACAGTCATGTGGACAAGGCAGTACTTTGTAAAACCAGCAGAATAGAAAAGGGAGAAACCCTGCCAGGGTCAATTTTAAGGTCCCACTAGGGGATCCTCATATTCAAATAAAAGGTGACAACAATTTACGTATCAGAGCAGACATAGAGTAACACAGGGTCCATACAACTCTCTAGGAAAAATAAATATATTTTATTTATGGTTGATCAAAATAAATTCTGAATATACAGTATGTCATGAGGGTTTATAAATCACATACATTTCTTCAAATCCCACTTACTCCCACAGTCATCCAAAGCATATATTCTCACTCACAACCTCAAACAACACAATATTTACACATTCATACCAAAGACCATTAGGGGGGTACATAGCAGTCCGGGAAAAAGATTTTACAATGGCCACTAGGACTGAAACTATAACATGGAGGCAAGGTACAATAAATAAGATGGAGAAGCTTGCACTACGTAAATGCCATCCAAGTGGGGCACATCAAACGCGCCTTTCGATGCTATGCCTATTTAGGCTGCACCTTCATCAGGGCGAGGAGGGCCATGGGAGGGGGCAGGACAAGAGCAGGTACACTGTGAATGAGAAAGGATTTGATTTAAGAACACAAATTCATATAAATTAATCATATAACATTCTTCAACATAGTTATTTTAAGGCATCAATAAACATTTCTAATAATTGGTCATACTTAGTCGAGTTTCTGAATAAACAATTTAAGTACTTTGAAGATAAAAATTAAAGAAAGTTCATTTCTTATGTTGGACAAATAGCTCTATGTATAAGTCACCACTCTGAGAGGCAGGCGTCACTCATTGTATTTAGCAGTTCCTCTAGGGAAGTGTGCTCACGAGCTTAGTCAGATATTCAAACAGCCATTCAGACATACAAGGGCATCTATCTATATAGGGGAGGGGCCCAGGGTTTTGGATCCCTCACGGGCAGGGGGTAGGAGATTCATTAAAAATTGGACAAGTCGCGGATTTACCGGGGGGAGAGTGCGTCTAATTTCATAATGATTAGCTTGGGAACTTACCTCTTTTCACACTGGAGGGGGCAGGAAGTTAGATCAGAGTTCAAAGGCAATCTGATTCTACGTCAGGGAGGTCACTGGGGAACTATACGACAGGTCCTCCATGTGAGGTATGATCCTATATTGGGCCGAAAAGGGGTACAGTTCAGGTAAGGTATGAAAGGGTGCATGGAGTAGAATAGTTAGTCACCGTCTTGGGGGGGGGATGATATGGTGACAAACCGGGCCGATATGTGGTCAAGGGGTGACTTACCTTAGCGTGGGTGGGGCAGACGGCCTCTCATCCAATGGGTTCAATTCCAGCAGATA
Source organism: Lissotriton helveticus (assembly GCF_964261635.1). Classification (NCBI taxonomy): domain Eukaryota; kingdom Metazoa; phylum Chordata; class Amphibia; order Caudata; family Salamandridae; genus Lissotriton; species Lissotriton helveticus. The sequence goes on from NC_136070.1 coordinate 650,268,408, forward strand.
CAGGAAAACTGTTGATAGATACCCCGAGCGGTCCTGTCAAATGGACAAAATCCTCATGTTAGCGTAATCTACAGGTGTAATTTAAAGCCATCCACGTCAGGGTCACTGCGGAGCACGAGCGTTCTAAATACCTGGTTTGGGGATGGGGGGCACGAACCGCAAGGCGGCGTCCTCTGTTCTAACAGATACAGGTAAGCGCAGGCAGATACCCCGGGCGGTCCTGCAGCGTAAGAAATGATCTCCTATTGGTGCTGATCAAACAAGTGGTTTAAAATAAGCTACATTAGGGTCATAACTAAGTCCAGGTTCTCTGATTACCTTATTTAGGAATGGTGGACACGGACCGCGGGGCGGCGTCCTCAGTTCTAGCACTTACACACAAGGGCAGGCAGAGATCCTGAACGGTCCTGTAAAACATAAGGGGACCTCCGGTTGGCGCCGACCAAACATATGATTCATCAGGGTTACAACTAGGTACGGGAAATCTGATTACCTTATTTAAAAGTGGTTGGCGCAGACCGCGAGGCGGCGTACTCTGTTATGGCCGATCCACTCCAGGGCAGGCAGATATCTCGGACGGACCTGTAAGTCATAGGCGGACCTCCGGTTAGCGCGGATAGAACATGTGATTTATAAAGGACCATATAATGGTCACAGCCTAGCGCAGGTACACTGATTACCTAATGTTGAGAAGGTAGACACGGACCGCTGCGCGGCGTCCTCTGTTCTAGCAAGTGCAGTCAGAGGCAGGCGGGTATCCTGGATGGTCCTGCAAGGCATGAAAATGACCTCCGGTTAGCGCGAGTCAAACAAATGGTTTAAATAGGGCCACGTCAGGGTTACAGATTAGGCGCGAGTGCTGGTTACCTGGTTCCAGGATGGTAAGAACGGACCGCGACGCGGCGTCTTCTTAGGGTGCTGTGATAGCAGACGGGCACTGAGGCTGGGCTGTTATTTATATGTGGCGCGTGTTTTTAAAAAAAGGATCTCAGGTGGGCCGGCGCATATTGACAGTGCAAACGGACTAACGCAGTCCGCGAAATAGAATGGTGGCCATTTTAGGATGGGAAAACAACTATAACCAAATGGCGCGGACTCGTGATCCTGAGAGGAAAATACAGTGGCCATCTGTAAAGGGAGGGGATTTCGGAGATGTGGTCTATAATCAGAATGGAACAGCCGTTCCACTTTAGGAGATTAGGTGACAACATAATGAGTTAGGTCAGAAACGAGCTCATAATATTCGGGGATCAGTGCGAAAAAGCAATTTAGATGGAGATGACAGAATAATTGCTAGTGAGGAATATGAACAACACCAGTTTCTACACGGGTGATTCTCTAGAGGTCATGAGGATCCAAAAGTAGACTCTCATGGGTACCTCATAAGAGAGCATTTTGCCATAGGCATTCCTCATTGTGACCCCTGGTGACAGAGTTAAACATAAACATCCAGAATACCTCTCTTTTTTTACGGAGATTGACAGGATCAACTCCTGGCTGAGCCACAATTTTCTCCAGAATGAACCATCAGAGGTCTTTTTCTGTATGGTCTTTTTCAAGCCAGTGGGGAACCAAGGGGGCAGATGTTTTCTTGTTTCGGATATTGGACTTATGTTCCCCAATTCTCAGGCGGCATTCCCGTCCAGTTTCTCCAACATATGGGAGATTGCATGGGCAGAGGATGATATAAACAACGTTAGCCGTCCTGCAGTTAGTCATTCTTTTGTTTCGGGCTATCGAGATAGTTCGCTCAGTGGTACTGATAGATTCTCCTACTATGGCATGCGGGCATGCTTGGCATGTGCCGCATCTAAGATTGCCAAAAATAGGTTCAGAGTTGGTGATGGCTTTTTGAATGCTGGTGGGGTTTTCCGATATCTTTCCCCTGACAAGATGGTTTTCCAGGTTTTTATTTCTTTTAAAGGCAAATATCGGTCGACTGAGAGAGATGTGGTCCTTTTCCAGATTAAGTAAATGCCAACTCGAATTTACGATCTGTCGTATTTTGTGGTTCATATTGGTGTGACGAGTGACATATACCAGTTGTTCCAGCGGGTCCGATTCCTTTGGTTTGAACATCACATCTCGGTTGGCATATCTAGCTCTTTTAAATGACTCCTTTATGAGTTTTTTGGGGTAGCCGCGGTGTATTAATTTTTCTTTCAAGATGTCAGCCTGGGATAGATAATCACTTATGTCCGTGCAGTTCCTTCTGATGCGAAGAAATTGGCTGTACGGAATGCTGTCTCTTTGATTCTTGGGGTGGAAACTAGAATATTGCAGCAGGGTGTTCCTGGCTGTGGGCTTGGTGTATAGCGATACCTTTAAAAGGTTGTCATGATGTTCGACCCATGGGTCCAGAAACTCAATCCGCTCGGCACTATAGTGGCTAGTAAAACGTAACTCTCGATGTCGAATCGCTTTATTCAAATATCCCCCAGAGAGGAGCGTTTGATACCATAGAAAACATCCTGAGTACCAAATCCGACATAACCAACTCTGAATTCATTCTACAATGCCTTGAATTAGTCTTACATGAGAACTACTTTGAATTCGACAATTCTCTGTTCAAACAGACTACTGGGGTCAGCATGGGGGCTAGTTGTGCCCCGAGCATAGCTTGCCTATACATGGGAGAATTTGAACGTATTAACATATTCAACGAAGTGGCCCCCTTTCACGAGAATGTCCGGGGATGGCGTTGATTTATCGACGACATCTTCGTAATCTGGAAGGGGGACCATCTGTCCCTGGAGGAATTCATCGCGTGGCTTAATGCCGCTGACCCCAACCTACGTTTTACTAGCCACTATAGTGCAGAGCGGATTGAGTTTCTGGACCTAAGGGTCGAACATCATGACAACCTTTTAAAGGTATCGCTATACACCAAGCCCACAGCCAGGAACACCCTGCTGCAATATTCTAGTTTCCACCCCAAGAATCAAAGAGACAGCATTCCGTACAGCCAATTTCTTCGCATCAGAAGGAACTGCACGGACATAAGTGATTATCTATCCCAGGCTGACATCTTGAAAGAAAAATTAATACACCGCGGCTACCCCAAAAAACTCATAAAGGAGTCATTTAAAAGAGCTAGATATGCCAACCGAGATGTGATGTTCAAACCAAAGGAATTGGACCCGCTGGAACAACTGGTATATGTCACTCGTCACACCAATATGAACCACAAAATACGACAGATCGTAAATTCGAGTTGGCATTTACTTAATCTGGAAAAGGACCACATCTCTCTCAGTCGACCGATATTTGCCTTTAAAAGAAATAAAAACCTGAAAACCCATCTTGTCAGGGGAAAGATATCGGAAAACCCCACCAGCATTCAAAAAGCCATCACCAACTCTGAACCTATTTTTGGCAATCATAGATGCGGCACATGCCAAGCATGCCCGCATGCCATAGTAGGAGAATCTATCAGTACCACTGAGCGAACTATCTCGATAGCCCGAAACAAAAGAATGACTAACTGCAGGACGGCTAACGTTGTTTATATCATCCTCTGCCCATGCAATCTCCCATATGTTGGAGAAACTGGACGGGAATGCCGCCTGAGAATTGGGGAACATAAGTCCAATATCCGAAACAAGAAAACATCTGCCCCCTTGGTTCCCCACTGGCTTGAAAAAGACCATACAGAAAAAGACCTCCGATGTTTCATTCTGGAGAAAATTGTGGCTCAGCCAGGAGTTGATCCTGTCAATCTCCGTAAAAAAAGAGAGGTATTCTGGATGTTTATGTTTAACTCTGTCACCAGGGGCCACAATGAGGAATGCCTATGGCAAAATGCTCTCTTATGAGATACCCATGAGAGTCTACTTTTGGATCCTCATGACCTCTAGAGAATCACCCGTGTAGAAACTGGTGTTGTTCATATTCCTCACTAGCAATTATTCTGTCATCTCCATCTAAACTGCTTTTTCGCACTGATCCCTGAATATTATGAGCTCGTTTCTGACCTAACTCATTATGTTGTCACCTAATCTCCTAAAGTGGAACGGCTGTTCCATTCTGATTATAGATTTTGGAAAAAGGGGGTGGTGATGGACAGAGTTTCTGAATGATGCAGAATACTCTTACCAAGTCAAGAGATCATGGTTTTAATCCATCACCTGTTTTTTAGCTCATTGCACCATCCCAGCTCAGTACCCGGCTATATGCAAATTAGTCTGTTCCTGTCCCAGTGCATGATGGGAACAGGGCAAACCAAACTACCAAGCAAATTCTTATACTGGGAAGGAGACAAGCTTCCGGGGACCTGTTTCTGGCATCACAGCCTTCGTCGGCCCGGCTTGCTTGAATCCTGATGGTGCAATGAGCAAGGGACTCACGTCTGAGTATACCCTCCCACACATAGTGTGGATAAAATCGATTTTGGAAAAAGGGGGTGGTGATGGACAGAGTTTCTGAATGATGCAGAATACTCTTACCAAGTCAAGAGATCATGGTTTTAATCCATCACCTGTTTTTTAGCTCATTGCACCATCCCAGCTCAGAACCCGGCTATATGCAAATTAGTCTGTTCCTGTCCCAGTGCATGATGGGAACAGGGCAAACCAAATCACCAAGCCAATTCTTATACTGGGAAGGAGACAAGCTTCCGGGGACCGGTTTCTGGCATCACAGCCTTCGTCGGCCCGGCTTGCTTGAATCCTGATGGTGCAATGAGCAAGGGACTCACGTCTGAGTATACCCTCCCACACATAGTGTGGATAAAATCGATTTTGGAAAAAGGGGGTGGTGATGGACAGAGTTTCTGAATGATGCAGAATACTCTTACCAAGTCAAGAGATCATGGTTTTAATCCATCACCTGTTTTTTAGCTCATTGCACCATCCCAGCTCAGAACCCGGCTATATGCAAATTAGTCTGTTCCTGTCCCAGTGCATGATGGGAACAGGGCAAACCAAACTACCAAGCCAATTCTTATACTGGGAAGGAGACAAGCTTCCGGGGACCGGTTTCTGGCATCACAGCCTTCGTCGGCCCGGCTTGCTTGAATCCTGATGGTGCAATGAGCAAGGGACTCACGTCTGGGTATACCCTCCCACACATAGTGTGGATAAAATCGATTTTGGAAAAAGGGGGTGGTGATGGACAGAGTTTCTGAATGATGCAGAATACTCTTACCAAGTCAAGAGATCATGGTTTTAATCCATCACCGTTTTTTTAGCTCATTGCACCATCCCAGCTCAGAACCCGGCTATATGCAAATTAGTCTGTTCCTGTCCCAGTGCATGATGGGAACAGGGCAAACCAAACTACCAAGCCAATTCTTATACTGGGAAGGAGACAAGCTTCCGGGGACCGGTTTCTGGCATCACAGCCTTCGTCGGCCCGGCTTGCTTGAATCCTGATGGTGCAATGAGCAAGGGACTCACGTCGGAAGCTTGTTTCCTTCCCAGTATAAGAATTGGCTTGGTAGTGTGGTTTGCCCTGTTCCCATCTCTGTTGGGATCGTCTTCAGGACAGGGCTGTTCAATTTGGTGTGTGCTGTGTTATATGTTGGTAGTAAGCACAGACAGATGGTGCATTTGTTTCCGTGTGTAGACAGGAGTAGACCAAGCGTATTTAATCTCGGGAATCTAATTTAAATAGTCTGCGTAGAGGCAAAAAAGCAAGGCGGCGACCCCGACGACGCCTGCAGCCTCAGGACAAAGGACCCCTTCGACCACGACCAGCAGGGTGTAAGATTTCCCGACCTCAAAAGACACCCCTGCACCCGGCGCCCCAAGGCCCCCTGTGCCCAACTCCTGGGTGCCTACCTATCCTCCAAGATCCCAACTTACCCCTCGAAGTGTTGGTCGCTCCTGAAGATCCACCGTCCCTGAATCCTGCAGCCTTTGTTCCCTTTTCAAGACCTCATTAGATAACATTGAGCGCCCGAAGGCTCAAAAGCACCCTGCACCCAGCCGCCCCTGGCAGTGCAACCTGTACCCTATTCTACTTCCCCATTTGCCCTGAGCAAGTGACCAGGAGCCCAGCTCCCACAGCCACGTGGCCTGCTAGCCAGCCGCCACCAACCGAAGGACCCCTGCCTCTCATTGGATAACATTGGCCTAACTACCTCTGCACCCAGCTGCCCCTGTGCAGCTGAGGGTGTATCAACTGTACCTGACCCTAAGGGACCCCTGAGTCTATGCCCAGAACCTTAACTTCACCAGTCGAGTACCCACCTGAAAACCGATGACTCACTTTCCTGCCATCGGATAACATTGACTGGTTTGACTCGAAAAATCTACTAAGTGTGAATTACTCACCTGTGATCAGAAGAGAAGCCAGTACTGTACCTTGTAGATTCACCTAAAATCAGCCGAACATCGAAATCCGCAGTACTCACCTGTAATCAGGAGAGAAGCCAATACTGTACCTTGTAGCCCAGTACTGAACCACAAAAGTAATCACAACCGTGTTTGCTAGTAATCTAAATTTCTGCCATAGGAAACCATTGACTGTTTTTCTGTGAAATTTCTTCTAAGTGTCTACCTTTGAAAATTACAAATATTCCTTAAAATTCGTACCTACTACTGAAACATAATTGCTCACCTGTTTTAAGTAGAGACCCCAGGGCTGGCCTTAGGAGCCCAGTCCTGGATTACCAAAGTAACGAGAACCTACTTTAACTGCAACTTGATTTTCCTCCCGTTGGATAACATTGCCAGATTTTCATTGAAAAGTTTCTAAGTGTGAACTTTTGAAATAGCTTTATATTTCTTAAAAATCATAGCAATAGCCAAATCGTTTTTGCTAAGCTGTTTCCAGCTTAGATCCCAAGACTGACTCTATGACCCAGTCCTGGGACTGCAAAAGTAATCGATAAAGTAACTAGCTGCATTTATGTAGAAAACCCAGTGAACTCAATGTTAAATTGTGTTTAGAATTGTGTTGCCTACTGCAACCATTGTACCTATTGTGTTTACAAAGTTTATTGCTTCTTTGCAAAGTAATTATATGAGAGTACTCATATCGAGAAAAGTACATTTTTGTACCTGTTGGTTCTAAAAATAAAACAACTATATCTTTTGATATAAAAACAATTGGCCTAGAGTTTAGTCCTTGAGTGTGTGAAACCTTTTGCTGACTGAGTGTGTACAACAAATGCTTTACACTGTCCTCTGGTACTGCCTTACTGCTCGACCAAGCTACCACTTTAGAGAGTAAGGTCACACCTGGCTTTAACCTCTATTATACCTCTGGGGTTTGTGGACTCTATACACACTGTACCTTATTCTGGTCCAGTATATATAGAGCCACTTTCTCACACTGCCCAAGAATGCATGATGAGGGGGCACAGAAGAGCTGGATGCATCGGACTGGGCTGCTCTAGAGTGCATGACAACAGAGCATGGAATAGCTTGATGCAGCAGACTTGGCTGCCCTAGCGGCATGGTGAGGAAGCATAGAAGAGCTTGAAGCATCGAACTTGGCTGCGCTAGAGTGCATGACGAAGGAGCATAGAAGAGCGTGATGCATCGGACTTGGCTGCCCTAGAGTGCCTGATGAGGGAACATTAAGTGCATGATGAGGGAGCATAGAATAGCTTGAAGCATCAGACTGGGTTGCCCTAGAGTGCATGATGAGGGGGCATAGAAATGCTTGATGCATAAGACTTACCTGCCCTAGAGTGCATGAATAGGGGGCATAGAAGAACTTGATGCATCAGACTTGGCTGCCCTAGAGTGCATGATGAGGGAGCATAGGCTTGGCTGCCCCTGTAGGATGGCCTGCAAGATGGATTTTGGGAATTTCCGATTACACAATGGGTCACTGATTTCCGGGAGTTCAGTTTGGTAAATGGGAAGTTCCCAGCATGGAGAATGTTCAGCCAGGTCATTTGCCATACTTGTTGAGCAAGCAGAGGAGGAAAATGGAAATAATGCATCAGGTGTATGTGGGATGCTCCTATTAATACAGAAATTTACCACAACACTAAGTATAGAACGAGGGTTCATAGGACTGACAAGGATGAACAGATGAGTTTGCTAAAGAATGAAATCGCGAGTGTGGGGACGCTAAATATATTGTGGTGAAGGCATACAGGCAGTGTATGCTTGATTAATGGTGGGTCCCATGACATGGAAGATGATGAATAAAACTGGTGCCACTGAATGATTTGTGTCAGTACATAGTTGCCTTAGTCTGTGAGAACCGGAGAAAGTTTGGGGGGCATGGAGGCAATATAGAGGGTACGGGCGATTAGTTGCTGAAGGAGGAATTCCGGGCTGGGTTGGGCTGTGAAGTTGGCATGTGTTTTACTGGGCCGTAAAAGCAACACATTTGCAAGATTGGGAAATACAGACCAACCCTACGATATACCAATGTTAGCTGAGTGTAAGGATTGTCAACCCTCTCTTCATCATATGATGTGCGAAGCCTATGGTTTTTCAATAAAAAGAATTGTAAAAAGAAGCCTGTGAGAACCAATTGGAGCAGAGTTTGACCAAATATAGAGCGAGCAAGGGATTTTGGCAGCTGGACATCAAGTGAATGGTGAGGTGATTGCAAAGAGCATGGGTTGTGTGCCAAATGTAAAAAAGTGCACATTCCAACCATGCAGAATCTGGAGCTAAAGATATAACGGGTTGTTTTACAACGTGGAAGTGGAGTTAGAGATATGTGGTGGTGAGAATATACTACTGCTGTCACTGCCTGTGGGTGTCGTTCTGAAGTGGGCAGAGCAGGGGCCCTGACAGAAATATCCCCACTGCATTTAGTGTTGAGCTAAATGACAGCTGCTAGGTGGTGAAGTTTCAACTGGCCTGACTATCGAGAATCTTCTTTGGCTGGGGACCTATCCACTACAGGACCGCTAGTCGATGTACATCTGAACCTCCAGCCTATTTAGGGTGGGACTTCCAGTGTTCATTTTCCCAGTTTAGGACCACCAGGAAAACCTTGAATGGTTGTTATCAATGCTTAGGGGCTATTTGTGTTTTTGTATTTTGCTGCTTCTGCCTGCTTCTTGAATGTAGCAGATGGATTTAGGCCCAGATACATCAAGCTAAAAACCGCTCGCAAAGGGGCAGATTCTCAGAATCTGCCCCTTTGCGACCAGTATTTTTGCATTTGGGATGCATCATCCCAAATGCAAACATCGCAATTTAAGAAATCGCAAAATTGCTATTGCATTAAGGAATCTCAAATTGAGATTCCTTAAATGCAATGCATTAAAGTTAAAAAATTAGCGATTTCGCTAATAGGGGGCGCAAATTACCATGAAGTTGAACTTCATGGTAATTTGCAAAAACTTTGAAAAATGCACGAAAGTGCATTTTTCAAAGTTCCATTTTACACACAGACATGCCCTTAGGGCATGTGTGTGTGAAAGATGTACCCATACGCAGATTTCAGAGGTGCAACAGGCTGTCCTTTTGACACCCTGGCACCCTTGAAATTGCAATCTCAATTTGCGATTCTCTAATTGAGATTCGCAAATTGAGATTGTCTTCCTATTCATTCCTATGGGCCTCTAGGCCCATAGGAATGAATGGGGAGGCATTCCTTAATTGCGATTCGCAATTTGCGAGTCGCAATTAAGGAATTTTAAGAAATCGCTATTTTTTAAGCAAGTTCTTCATGCATGGCATTTTGCTATTCCTTATTAGCGAATCCTTATTTTTCGCTAATAAGGAATCGCAAAATGGATGCTTGATGCATCTGGGGGTTAGTTCCATCACGTTTCCCTTAAACCACTAATGGGCTCCGTTCTTACCACAGCACTCATCATCAGCGCGAGGAAGCCTTATGGTAGCCATGCGCTATAAAAATCCCAAAATAAAATAAAATAAAATCTCTTAGAGAGAGATAGAGAGAGAGAGAGATTGAGAGAGAGAAAGAGAAGTGTGTGTATGCATGTCTGTGTCTCTCTCTCTCTGTGTTAGAGTGGTTGGAGGCTGCACGCATATGAGCACAAGAGTGGTGTGGTTGGATGTCGAGCGCATGAGTACGAGGTTGGAATGGTTTAGGGTTTGTATGTGATTGGAGGTTGAATGAATGTGAGCCTGAGAGTGATGTGGGCTAGGTTTCTGTGTGTGTGGCTAACGCTGAATGCTTCTTAGTGCAAGATAGGTGTGTGTTTAATGTCTGTGTATGTCAACGTATGTGTATGTGTTTACAGAGGGAAATATGTAGATGTGAGAGGCAGATCTTAGAGGGATGTGGTCACCGTTCTGGAATATTTAATATTATAGCTATTGCCAGTTAGTATTTGTCTTCCATCAGACACATTGTGCTGTAATGATCTAAGAATAAACTAGCTGGATGCTAACCTCTGGAAAAATCTGCATCAATGGATCCTACATGCTGCCAAAAGAGTATGCACGTGTATGGGCAAGATGCCGCTTGTCCATCCATCACAGCCGTATGAGCAAGGATGTATGTATGAGCGACTACAGTTTACCCTTAAGTAGGGATCTCTCGACAACATCTGGGATCCTCTTGGCCCTTGTACGGCTGACCTGCTTGGTGTGATTCCTTCTGGGATTAGAGCCTTCTGCACCTGTGCCACGTTTGCAAACTTGTTATCTTAGTCCCATCCCGAAGAAATTACTCTTAGTTCAAGGAGTCTCAACCCGTTCCCTAAAACCTTCTTCCTGTAAGGGAAATTTAAGTAGTGCCTGGCTAGTGGCCTGAATACAAAACATTACCAGAGCCAACCAGTGCTCTCAGCCTGCTTCTTCCCTGAGTGACTGGTTTCTGGGTCATATATGCACTTAGTAAAGCCACTCTAGCAGAACTAAAGGGACATGGTGCCAAATATGGTCAACAGGGAAATGCAAAGTCAGCACCATGCCAATTATAACACAGACATACAAGAAGCTAAATATCCACTTCCATGCGAGGGACGCCCCCCGGCCGTCTGACGTCACGGTGGGCGTGTGCGTCTGACGTCTGGGGCCCGTCCGATCTGCGCATGCGTCAAATCTGCCCGCACCGCGGCGGAATGTGCGCTGCAGCAAAGCGGTTAAGGGCAGCAGAGAAATGCAAGTTTGGCACTGTGCCAATTATAATACAGACACAGTGTAAGCTAAATGATGAGCAAGCTGACATGGATGTCAGGCAAAGCAAAGTGACCTCTAGGTTGGTTCTGAACAGCTAATGAATCCTGTCCAGACAAGGTCAGATGTGTATTAAGTGCATGAATTTGGAGATAAATATATATTTTTCATCCACAACTTAACTCAGGAGAAATCCCACCAAACTGATCTTGACCCTGAATGGTTCCCTTTGAGAATGCTGAAACAGCAACAGAGAAAGATGTTCAAGTTGCGTTTCACTGAACATCTTTTAAAGTAGATATATAGTTGTGTCACACTGTTATGAGCCACCATTTTCATGTCTATTTATTAGTTCTTATAATCAAGGTTTTTTGTTTATAGATTGAACTACTGCATGTACTTTTGTGGAAAATGAATCTACCTTAATCAAAGTAATGGAATCATCACACCAACCCCATGGAAACTATTTGGGGCTCATCAATCTCTTCCTTTTCATTCTCCAACTGATCTTGTCATGATAAGGCATCATCCTTACCATTCTCAAAACGTAATCTATAATTTATCTGAAAATCAAAGTCATAAAATAAGAAAGCCCATCTGAGTTGCTTACGGATAGGTTCTCAGGCCACTTTTAAAACTAAAAAAAAATTATCTGTATCCTCCCTAACAAGTAATATCTAAATTCTTCAAACATCCTGTCAATGATGACATAATTTAACTCTGCTAGAGAAAATGCATTATATAATAAGCTGCTGGGTGAAAATGGCTAGCATTTAGATTTCTGTGGGACGAAATACCTCCTGCTATCACATGATAAGAAGTGTTTGCCTACACAGTGAAAGGACATTTACGGCCCTATTATGATGTCGGTCGGAAAGCCTCCAACCGACATCCCTGGTTTGGTTTCCAACTGTCTAATTACAATGGTCGGAAGCCAAGCCCTTCGATCATTCTGTCTTGCTTCCAACGGGCTCAAGAAGCCAGTCGGTAAGTCGGAACCGCAACGTAATCCCTTTAGGATGGCATTTCCACCGTCGGGATTTCGATGTCGGTTTTACACAGCCTTTCCATGTCGGCCTTCCCGACATGGAAAGGCTGTCGGAAAGTGACTTTGATGGCCCCTGGCAGAGCCTCATTGCCTTCGTGGCCTACAGTTGTGGGCCTGGGGTTCACCTATGGTGCCCCCTGCAAATCCCTGCACCGTGTGCCTGCCACAGGGTGCAAGGATTTACACAAACTCCTATTTCTCTATGGGGCTCATTATGATGGTGGAGGGACCGCCACCGCCGTCCCGGCAGTGGCGGTCCCTCCGCCATCTGCATGCCATCCTGATGTGGCGGGAGGAATCGTTCCGAAAGCGTGGCGGGCGCAAAGGCCGCCCGCCACGCTTCCGCCACAGGCAATAGTAATGATTGCTTAGTGGAGCGGATAAGGCCAGGGATATGGGGGCGGTGCCCCGAAGGCACCGCCAGATCACAATGCTGGCGTCAACCGTCATGGAAAGGCTGGTGGAGGCTGGATTCTGGGGCCCGTTGTGGGCCCCCTCAGTGTTGGGGGGCAGTTGTGCACGGGGGGGTACCCATGCACAAGGTGGCAGGCACTGTGCGGTGCCTGCCACGTTGTGCATGGACATGCACAACATGGCCATTTAATACTGTGGCGGGTGCTGCAGCCAGCAGCACCCGCCACAATGTTAAATTGCTGGATGCGACCACCGCTGTAGCCGACGCATCGTGATCAGGGGTGCGGGACCTCCGCATTACAGGCGGCCGGTCCCGATCCCGCTACGATGGCGGGCGGACTCAAGTCCGCTCGCCATCGTAATCGGGCCCTTGGACTTTTCTGAAAGACATTCAGATACTTGAAAATCAGACTGCACCACTAACTACTTAAGTTAATCACACTTAGGGGTCAAATATGCCACATTACAATGCATGCATTTAGAATGCATGCCATTACAATGCGGTCATTAAAACGAATGCGATGTTACATCGCAGACCATTATAACGCAAGTCATTACAATGACCTGCTGTAGGGGGGGCGATGGATGTTAGAACAGTATAATTTACTATTCCAACTCCAGTCTGTAAAACAGTAGGGAAGATTTTGGATTTAAAATCCAACTCTTTCTGCCCCCTACAGCAATGGCTTGCTTTGTAATGGCATGTAACGCATGCGATATGTAAACATTTTTGTAAACTGATGATTATCTTTAGGTGTCGATTACGATGCCGTCCGGAAGGGCATCCAAGAGCCTTTCGGATTCCGATCTTCCGACCAAACTCGGATTCTGTTTACCCGACTGATATATTACGATGCCCAAAACCCATTACTTACCGACCGACTCGGTTTCTCCAAACCTGACTGGATATTCCTAATGAGAAGCCTTCGAAAACGCCAAATGGAGCCATGGGGGGCTAATACTCCCAGCAATGTCGACCCAAATGGGGGGTTGGGGGCTAACACTCCCAGCAATGTAGAGCCATTTGGGGGGGAGGTTGGTGGCTAATACTCCCAGCAATATAAAGCCAATTGGGGGGGGTGTTTGATGGGGTTGGGGGCTAACACTCCCAGCAATGTTGAGCCAAATTTGGGAGCGGTCTAACACTCCTAGCAATCTAGAGCCTTTTTCGGGGGTGGGGGGATAATACTACCAACAATGTAGAGTTGCATTTCACTGAAGATCTTGTAAACCAGGCTTCTCCAACGAATAGCTCCTGAGCTTCTGGTAGCTCTCCAGCTACCTATAAGTAGCTCTCCTGAGTGTAGATCAGTTTACTAAATTTGAGTCTTTTGTTGGGTGAGTTAATATATGTACACCAAAATTAAAAGTGTGCATCTGAGAACAAAATGTGTGTATTTTCAAACCTCATATGCTTGTTTGCAGAAAATGGTTGAATTTCCAAAATCTATTTAACGCTTATATTTATGTGATAAATCATGTGGACAGTGGGAATCATTTTACTGATATTATTACCTTGGTACCAGGGGTTACAGCCACAGCTGCTGAGTATTATCCATGTAGAGGCATTCCAAAATTGACAGTCTTTTTTACATTTCTTCTGGCAACCCTTCCTGATCCACAGAAGTTATCATTGCTGGCAACCCTGCACTGAGGTGACCACTGCCAAAAAATCTTGCATTAGGGTGGCCACCAAGGTAATTTTGTTTGATGCAGTCATTATTACAACACTAATAATATTAGTAGCACAAGATGATTTTCATTAAGCATAAATAGCTCTTATTACACAAAAGGCTGGAGAACTCTGTTGTAAACAAAATCCAACTCCCACACTATTTTGACCTTTCCTAGTTGAGATGTTTTTCTCAGCAGGGAATGGTGACTGCCTAAAGTCACTGGGCTGTGCTTCTTAAAAGAGATACTGACTGGTTCATTCCTATGGTAAACATAAAGTCAAGATTCAAAGGGGCATAGTTACAAGGAAGTGGTGAGGCACGGCGTTAACCTCCTTGGCTTAACTCTGTGCTCCGCCACTTCTGAAACAAAGGGCTGCACCCTATTTACAAGAATACCGTGTAGCCTTGCGTTTCCCCTTGGCTGGCGATAATTTAGCTGGCTAGCGCCAACGCCAGCACCCTTGCACCATAGTGCAAGGGTGCCTGTGTTGAGGGGAATGATTGTGTATGTAAAGGAAGGTGTCCCTTCCTGCACATAAACAATCTGAAAGGGCGTTTTGAAACTTCTTTGTGTGCTGCTTAATGCAGCACACACAGAAGTCGCAATATGTCATTTTTATGGCGTTTTGCTGTTTCTAGATGTGCTGCACAACACAGCACACATGGAAACAGCAAAAATGAGGAGAAATTAAACATTTATTCTCGTTACACCAAGGTAAGACCAGGTTTTCACTGGTCTTAATTTTGGCACTGCCCCATATTTACGCCACCCTTGTAAATCCAAGGCAGTGTTAAAATCAATGGGTGTTGCGGTGGAACTCCCACCACAAGACCCATTGCCTGCCCCTCTCATGCTAAGTATCGCGTGAAAGGGTGCCTTATTCACAAGGCGGCGTTAAGCCACATTAAGTGGCTTCACGCCGCCTAGGGAATAAGGCGAAGCCCCTACTGCCGCCAAAACGTCGAGAGAAGTGATGTTGTGGTGGCAATAGGGGCTTGTAAATATGCCCCAAAGTTCAAGGCAAATTGAGTTTAGCCCACTACTACAGGTAAGCTAAAGGAATGCATGTGAACAAAACATGTTGAAAAACGGAAAACATGTTGTTGCACTGATCGTTAAACGTGTAAGCGATCTACTATTCCAACATGTATGCATTGTAAATAATCACCCAATAATATGGCCTGGGAGTAAAACTGCAACATTGGGTGAGGGTATTACATCAGGAAGATTTACCTGGGCAATTAATACACTACAAATGACGCTGAAAACGGGCCTGAGGCTGTTATCCAGGGCTGGAAATTCCGAGTACACTGCAGCAATTTATACCAAGGACATGCTTACTACCAGGTGGAGTCTCCCTGTCTGGAGACTTCCCGGAACCCAAGGAGAGCCTGGATTTCCAGTTAACCTCCCTGTTGCCCCACAGGAAGTCTTTGTAGTTCTGCTTTTATTTTCTCATTGCTAGACTCCCTCAGCCGGTCCCATTTTGGATTCCCTCTTCTTATTGTCATTATTGTCCTTTTTTGAAACTGGGCTACATTTCGTACGCTGTAATAAAAGTGACATTTTTAGGTCTCGCACCTGTGATACAGGGCGAAGCCCTGTCGCAGCGAGAGACCTATTGCTGCTGGCTCTGCTTACAAAGAGACAGGAGATGGGCACGCGCAGGCTCAGGAATCAGATCAGGTCGCGCGCGCGTTCACCATCTCCTGTCTCCCTTGAAAGCCTCCAACACACACAGCCACACCCCCCACGCTTTCGCTTCGCATATGCACACATGCGCGCATACACAGAGAGACACACGCACACACACACACGAGTGCACACACAGAGACACACGCACACACACGAGCGCACATACACGCACACAAACACACAAGCGCCCACATACAGAGACCCCCCCGCCACCGCCTTAGCCGCCGCCTTAGCCACCAACCCCACCCCCAGTACTACTAAGCCCCGCTCACCGTATTGGCGCCAAACCGGACTTCTGCAGCCTCCGCGGGGCTCTCCCTCGGGCATGGGAGCCCCGCGTCACCACTGCTCCTCTGGCAGAAAATGGAAGTCCCGCTCCACGACAGGTTCCGGTTTTACAGTGAACTCCAGGTTTGAGCAGGAACAGAAAGCCCCCCGGAGGGTGTTTGTGGCACTTCCCTGCAGGCCCATCTTCTAGGTGCAATTTGCTGGTTGCCACATCCATCCTGAGTCATTTGCATTAATTCCATCTTCACTATCTACGCCCACACCTTTACTTAAATCATGTTTAAGTGAAGAGTCAGCAAGGAGCGCGTCGGCTGAAAACATCTCCGCGTGCACGTGTGAGCATTGCCCAAAAATATGTCGTGAAAACCTGGAAACACACTGCTGCTCCCTTCGGACCGCTTAGCATGTTTTCCTGGAGGCTGATGTTGTTGCGGCTTCACTCCGTTTATTGCAGTGTCAGAGAGCCTTAGTGTTGGACCCGGCCTCGTGGCGTGGTCCTACCCCTCCCGCATGGCGGGCCCCGGACGACATCGGCCCTCCATCCAGCCCGGGTCGGCCTCGGGCACACCTCTGCACGACCTACAAACCACCAGATCCGCCACCCGGCGGCCCACAACCACTGACACGGCACACTCGGGCCTCCCCAGCATTACCGGTCCGGTGCCCACCCCGGACCCTCATTCCAGGCCCGACGCTATCTTGGGCCCATCACGTCACAGACACGTGGTCCCGGCCCAGCCGCGGCCACGGTCCCAGCGAGCCCGCCATCGAGGCACCAAGAGCCCTCCGGGTGGTAGAGTGGCCACTCAACCAGAGACAAGGAGAGGGGAGTTTCGATGGCTCTCCAACCGTCCCCGGATGCCTGGTTTCGATCGGCCCCCGGCCTCCCTGAGCGATGGCTCCACCCCCCTGCTGGGTGTCTGGACACCATCATCCCGGCCCCTCTGACCCCCAGGCGAGAGGGTCCGGACATCAAAGGACTCCAGACCTATATCTGGGCCAGCCCCGGAGTAGGACGGCAGTTGTATCCCGGAGTCGAGAAGCCCTGCTGACGCTGTCGCGGCTGACCCTGAGACAAACTCACCTTGCTGTTCTACCTGGAGCCTGCTGGCGCTGCCGCGGTCCATCTTCGCTGTAACCATCTGGGAGCCTGCTGGCGCTGCCGCGGCCCACATTCGCTGAACCATCTTGGAACCTGCTGGTGCTGCCGCGGTCCACACTCGCTGAACCATCTTGGAACCTGCTGGCGCTGCCGCGGTCCACACTCGCTGAACCATCTTGGAACCTGCTGGCGCTGCCGCGGTCTACACTCGCTGAACCCTCTTGGAGCCTGCTGGCGCTGCCGCGGCCCAACCTTCCGGAACTCCCCAGCTCGAGGATTGAGAGCTGTGCGTAGAGTCTCCTTGCAACCGACCATCTATAAGACTGTCCCGCTACCTTGCCCTTTGTCACGAGACTTTCCAGATCTCGGGATCTGCTGTATATACTGAAACGATACTTATTGCCAGATAAAGATTGAAAACTCTATCTACGTGTGGTGTACATTTGTAGGGGTGGGGTTACTCTGCTCTAGGATTCTAGGAGAGGGCCCTCACGTCGGAGGCCCCTCGACATCGCTCGGTCCCTTCTCTGAAGGAGGGGTAGACCTAGGGGTGGTCAGTCAGACACCTTCTGCCTCCCCCGGGTTCGCCTTTCTAACATTGGTGGCAGGCGCTGCGATCCGAGCCAACGCAAAATCGTACAGAGAGTGATATACCCACTACGACGGAAAAACACACAGAGACCATGACGACCCAAGGAACCAACCTACCTGCCGAATTCCAGAAAGAGAAGATAGAAGAATACAGCCACAAAGAACTAAAACAATTCTGTAAAGACATGGGTATCGCTACCACTGGCCTGAGCACAAAAGAGGACTTCAAATCGGCCCTACAAGCCTGGGTGGAAACCCGAGACAGACCACCCCAAGAGGAGAATAGCCCGAACGGGCAACAGGAAACCAGCGCACCCCCGACGGGGGAAAGAACCGCAACACTAAACGCGGACCTCATCTATGAAGACGCTCGAGAACGAGAGCGCAACCGGCTACACGAATTGGAGCTTGCACGACTCCGGCTAGACGGAGAACTCCAGCTAGCGGAGAAAAAGATAGCCCTCGAGCAACTACGGCTGGAGGGGGATCTAGAAGAGAAACGGAGACAACGTGACCTCGAAGAAAAACGACTAGCATATGAACACGAACGAGGCCTGAGAGAACTAGAAATCAAGGCCCAGATCAACGAAGATAGCGCGGCCGGGGCCAAGACCTCGGCCCCTCCCGTGGACACCAAGGTTCGCCTACCGAAAGATGTAGTCAAAGAATACTACAAGAACGATGATATCCAGCAATGGTTCAAAGCCTACGAGGTGGCCATGACCGCCCATCGGGTGCCCCTGAAGGATTGGGGCGCCGGCCTGTGGGGAAAGTTCGTCAACGAAGGGAGGGACGCCCTGCTGGAACTCCCTGACACCGAAATGACCTCCTATGAACACATGAAGACGGCCCTACTCACGCGCTACGGACTCACCCCCGAAATGTACCGGCAGAGGTTCCGAGACTGTAAAAAAATCCCCGGTACCACTTGGGTGGAATATGTGAACTTTTTTAGCAGAGCCTTCGAGGGGTGGGTCAAAGGCAGTCAGGTCACTACCTACCAGCAGTTGGTCGACCTAATGTTATGGGAGCACCTCTCCAACAACTGCTTCATTGAAATACGACAGCACCTCCTCGACAGCAAGTTGACCGAGCCGCGAAAGCTAGCGGTCGAAGCAGATCGGTGGGCGAGCAACCGCGTCCACCGGAACACCACAGGAGAATACGGACGAGGGTCCCCGGGGAACCACCGGCCGCGAAGCGGCGTGTCTGGCATCAGCCGAGGCCGAGACCTCCCGCCGGGGTCTTCGCCCGCCTCCTCTACACCAGCCTCCAGCCCGAGGGGGGCCCATCCAGCCCGACCAGGGCCACGCCCCAACGTTACGTGCCACAGATGCCAGCGGCCAGGGCACTATGCCAATGATCCTCTCTGCCCCATGAACCAGCGGCCCGGCACCACCGGGCCCCCCGGTCAACAAATCGCTGCAGCCGCTCTGAGCGAAGAAAAGGATGAAGAAGAAGAGGTCCCTATGGAACCAGAAGAATGGGAGTCCGCGGCCATGTGCCTCGCCTCCCTGGGCGACAAAGACATGATCCCCCGAGACCAGATTCCGATCAACACCCAGAAGTACTGCCAGTGGGTCACCATCAACGGACGCCGGGCCGAGGCTCTCCGCGACATGGGGGCCAGCATAACCGCCGTCTGCTGCCATCTGGTGACCCCAGAACAAATCTTGCCCCACGTTCTGTGCCCTGTCCGGTCAGCGGACAATTCCGAGAGCCTGTGCCAGATGGCTCGCATCCCCTTCGAGTGGGGAGGAGTGTCCGGCATGCTGAAAGTCACCGTCCGAGACGATGCCCCGGTGGACTGCCTCCTAGGGAACGACCTGGAAAGTTCCCCCTGGGCACAGATCGAGCGAAGAGAGCATCTGGGGATGCTAGGCCTTCCTGAATGGGTTTGCGTAACGACCCGCTCCATGTCCACCCGGGACGCCGTCCCAACCGAAGACAATCTGCCCGAAGAACCTGAATGGCCGGCACCTCCGCCGCCCGCCACTGCCACAGCCGAACCCGAACTGGGGCCGCAGGGCCCCAGCCATGAAGAACTTCCCGAGCTCGGGCCCCTTCCCAAACTAGCCCAGTGGCGCCAAGAAGGGGGCCCCACCCGCGAGCAGTTCCGTCGGGAACAAAAGACATGTCCTTCCCTCGAGGGACTCTGACAACAAGCCGCCACGCAAGCCACAGGAAACTCCTCGGGGTCCCACTGGATCTATTGGGACCAGGACCTCCTGTACAGTGAACAAAAGATCGCCGAGCTGGGGGCCGGCCGAGTGCTAGTCGTCCCCCTCCACTTCAGAGACTTTCTCTTAAACCTGGCACATGATGTGCCCCTCGCCGGGCACCTGGGGCAGGACAAAACCTACAGCCGCCTGGTGACCCACTTTTATTGGCCGAAGATGCGCAGCGATGTGTACAACCACTGCCGAACCTGTCCGACCTGCCAAGCCAGCGGAAAGAGTGGGGGGAAAATCAAGGCCCCACTCCAACCATTTCCCGTGGTGACCACTCCCTTTGAGCGAGTAGGGATCGACATCGTGGGGCCCCTGGATCCTCCAACCTCTCAGGGGCACCGCTTCATCCTCGTCCTGGTGGACCATGCCACCCGCTACCCAGAAGCTATCCCCCTCCGGACTATCACAGCCCCCGTAGTGGGTCGGGCGCTAATGGGGATCTTCTCTAGAGTCGGCTTCCCCCGAGAGGTCGTAAGTGATCAGGGCACAAACTTTATATCGAAATATATGCGGTCCCTGTGGCAACAGTGCGGGGTCGCGTATAAGTTCACCACCCCGTATCACCCTCAAGGGAATGGACTAGTGGAGCGATTTAATAGGACCCTGAAAGGAATGATCAAGGGCCTAGAAGAGCCCCTCCGGCGCAAATGGGACGTTCTGCTGCCATGCCTCCTGTTCGCCTACCGGGAGGTACCCCAGAAGTCCCTGGGGTTCAGCCCCTTTGAACTATTATATGGACACCCTGTGCGAGGCCCCCTCAGCCTGGTCAAGGAAGGCTGGGAGCGGGCCGCCTCCGATACTCCGCCCGATGTTTTCTGATACCTCTTGACTCTCCGCAACCAGACTCGGAAGTTCTGGGAACTGGCCGAAACCAACCTGAAGGCCAGTCAAGAGGAGATGAAGCGCTGGTATGATGAAAATGCCTCGTCCATTGAATTCGAGCCGGGCCAGCAGGTCTGGGTCATGTCCCCGGTCGACCCCGGCGCCCTCCAGGACAAATGGACGGGGCCCTTCAAAGTGGTGGAGCGCAAGAGCCCCGTCACCTACCTAGTGGACATGGAGTCCCCCCGGAACCCCCTCCGGGTCCTACACGCCAACCGGCTCAAGCCCCACTTTGTCCGCACCGAACTGAGCCTGTTTTTGGCTACCGATGACGGAGCAGAGGACGACTCCGAGCCTCTACCAGACCTCCTGAGCACCTCCGAGAAAGATGGCTCCGTCGAGGGTGTCTCCCTCTCTCCTGCGCTGACACCCAAACAGCGCCGGGACTGCCAGAAACTGCTGGGTCAATTTGCGAACTTATTTTCCCTCACCCCCTGGGTCACCCAGTGGTGTGTTCACGACGTCGACACCGGGGACAGTCCGCCCGTGCGACACCGAGCCTACCGCGTCCCCGACCGAGTTCGGGCCTGCATCCAAGCCGAAGTTTCCAAGATGCTAGCCCTAGGGGTAGTTGAACCCTCAGACAGTCCATGGGCCAGTCCCGTCGTCCTGGTCCCTAAGGCCGCCGCCCCCGGGGTGCCCCCGGAGCTGCGGTTCTGTGTCGACTACCGGGGACTGAATGCCGTCACCAGGACCGACGCCCATCCCATTCCCCGAGCGGATGAACTGATCGATCGCCTGGGAGCCGCCAGGTACCTCAGCACCTTCGACCTCACGGCCGGATACTGGCAAATCGGCCTCACGCCAGGGGCACAAGAACAATCTGCTTTCTCGACCCCCGATGGCCACTTCCACTTCAACGTGATGCCCTTCGGCATGAAGAATGCTCCGGCCACCTTCCAGAGACTAGTGAATCGGGTGCTGGCAGGGCTGGAGGAGTTCAGTGCCGCCTATCTGGACGATATTGCGGTGTACAGCCTCTGTTGGGACGAGCCCCTGACCCACCTCTGGAAAGTCCTGACGGCCCTCCAACGGGCCGGACCAACAATAAAAGCCAGCAAGTGCCAGATCGGTCAAGGGTCCATGACCTATCTGGGACACCAAGTGGGGAGCGGCCAAGTGGCTCCCCTTCAACCCAAGATCGACGCCATCCAGGCCTGGGAGCCCCCCGTCACCCAGACCGCCGTCCGAGCCTTCCTGGGGCTCACTGGATACTATCGGCCGTTCATAAAGGACTATGGGAGCATTGTGGGGCCCCTCACAGAACTAACCTCCAAGAGACTACCCCCGAAGGTGCACTGGACCCCCGAGTGCCAAGTAGCCTTTGAGACACTAAAGACTGCCATGTGCACCGCCCCGGTGCTCCAGGCCCCCGACTACAGCCGAGAGTTCATCGTCCAAACTGACGCCTCGGAACACGGCATTGGGGCCGTACTCTCCCAAATGAACTCTGACGGAGTCGACCTTCCTGTGGCCTTCATCAGCCGGCGCCTGCTGGCCCGAGAACAACGATGGAGCACCATCAAGAGGGAAGCATTCGCCGTCGTATGGGCCCTAAAGAAGCTCCGGCCCTACCTCTTCGGCACCCACTTCCGAGTACAGACCGACCACCGGCCCCTGCGGTGGTTGATGCAGATGCGGGGCGAGAACCCGAAGTTGCTACGTTGGTCCATCTCCCTCCAAGGGATGAACTTCACCGTGGAGCATTGCCCTGGCAACGACCACGCCAACGCTGACGGCCTCTCCAGATTCTTCCGCCTTGGCGAGGAGAATCCCCAAGAAGATGGGTGACTCTCCCCTGCCTTCAGCTGGAGGGGACGTGTGTTGGACCCGGCCTCGTGGCGTGGTCCTACCCCTCCCGCATGGCGGGCCCCGGACGACATCGGCCCTCCATCCAGCCCGGGTCGGCCTCGGGCACACCTCTGCACAACCCTACAAACCACCAGATCCGCCACCCGGCGGCCCACAACCACTGACACGGCACACTCGGGCTGCCCCAGCATTACCGGTCCGGTGCCCACCCCGGACCCTCATTCCAGGCCCGACGCCATCTTGGGCCCATCACGTCACAGACACGTGGTCCCGGCCCAGCCGCGGCCACGGTCCCAGCGAGCCCGCCATCGAGGCACCAAGAGCCCTCCGGGTGGTAGAGTGGCCACTCAACCAGAGACAAGGAGAGGGGAGTTTCGATGGCTCTCCAACCGTCCCCGGATGCCTGGTTTCGATCGGCCCCCGGCCTCCCTGAGTGATGGCTCCACCCCCCTGCTGGGTGTCTGGACACCATCATCCCGGCCCCTCTGACCCCCAGGCGAGAGGGTCCGGACATCAAAGGACTCCAGACCTATATCTGGGCCAGCCCCGGAGTAGGACGGCAGTTGTATCCCGGAGTCGAGAAGCCCTGCTGACGCTGTCGCGGCTGACCCTGAGACAAACTCACCTTGCTGTTCTACCTGGAGCCTGCTGGCGCTGCCGCGGTCCATCTTCGCTGTAACCATGTGGGAGCCTGCTGGCGCTGCCGCGGCCCACATTCGCGGAACCATCTTGGAACCTGCTGGCGCTGCCGCGGTCCACACTCGCTGAACCATCTTGGAACCTGCTGGCGCTGCCGCGGTCCACACTCGCTGAACCATCTTGGAACCTGCTGGCGCTGCCGCGGTCCACACTCGCTGAACCATCTTGGAACCTGCTGGCGCTGCCGCGGTCCACACTCGCTGAACCCTCTTGGAGCCTGCTGGCGCTGCCGCGGCCCAACTTTCCGGAACTCCCCAGCTCGAGGATTGAGAGCTGTGCGTAGAGTCTCCTTGCAACCGACCATCTATAAGACTGTCCCGCTACCTTGCCCTTTGTCACGAGACTTTCCAGATCTCGGGATCTGCTGTATATACTGAAACAATACTTATTGCCAGATAAAGATTGAAAACTCTATCTACGTGTGGTGTACATTTGTAGGGGTGGGGTTACTCTGCTGTATGATTCTAGGAGAGGGCCCTCACGTCGGAGGCCCCTCGACATCGCTCGGTCCCTTCTCTGAAGGAAGGGTAGACCTAGGGGTAGTCAGTCAGACACCTTCTGCCTCCCCCGGGTTCGCCTTTCTAACACTTAGCCGTGGCGTTTGCTCACGCACCGCCTTTGCAAGTGTATAACAGGACTGCAGTGACGATGGAGAACCAGGTCCCCCAAAGGGGGCGCTACCTGACATCCCTGGAATCCCATTGTCAAGGCAAATCGGTACTCGTAAGTGTCAGTGGCTCATGTTTCAGCGCTCCGCCTGTCAACAGTGTCCAAGACTCTGAAGTCTTTCACTGGTTACCCTTTGGCTTGGTCTAGGGTACTGGAATAAAGGTCTGTTCTTCAAAGGTGGTGCAGGGCTAAAATGGTTGCTTTTTCATAGGACTCGCTTGTTTCCCAGTTTGGGGGCGCTATGGCTTTCAGTGCTTCTCAAACTCCCGGACACAACACTATAGTTTCTCAGAAGGGCGTGAGTGCTTCCGGATGCACAGTGACCTCAGGATGCTGCAGGCCCGAGGCCCTGGGAGACAGAAGCTTCATATTCTAAGATGGGTTTCCTGATCCTGCCTGCACAGTCGTGCAACAAGCTGTCTTCTGGGGAGCTGGATTAAACTCTCTTGATTTTGAGATGCCCTTGCCAGCTAATTACCCGAAGAGATTGTGCAGTTTGTCTGACTTGAAGAATTGCACAAGAATGGGTTGAACTCTCTATGTTGATGGATTCTTGAGAAACTTGTCTCCTGGATTAGCGCTTAATGCTGCTTTGAACTTTCTGCCTTGTGAGTTATGTTATGTGTATTTGTAAATGTCAGTTTGTATAGCAGTACGGGCCGACCTCTTGCCTCCGCGGCGGTGAGCATTGGCAAAATGACTGTAACTGGGCTGTTTCTAGATCGTCTCGAAATTCCTAAAGGACTAAAATCTGTCAAGCACTCCATACAATGGAGGCTTGAACGGAGATGTGTTTGGCTCAAGTCTGTGGTATTGGTTAAATGGATCGCGAGGATAAAAATAGAATGAAACTGATAGTTGAATGAAATCGCAGTAGCACTGGAGAGGTGTTTCCGGGCAGGAGTTGAATTTCTTACAGAACACTATCATGGAAGTATAAACGGATTTGCAATTTTTATCATTTTAACTACTATTTTGCATGTAATCATACATGCTTAGTGAACTGACATGATAATGGAAGAGGCGTTATGCGCATGCGTTCTTATTCACACTCATTAATTTGATTGCATTATGAGCACAGTTTGTTTGGGAACGGAGAAGCCACGAACACCCTGCGGGCAGTCAGTGCAGGCATTCTGGGGGATGTAGTGCGAATGGTGGGGGGGTCATTTGTAAATAGCGTGGCATGCATAGTGCCAATATCGGCCCAGACCCCATCCCGCTCACAACAACTTCCCAAATAACAGACACAGCACAATGTTTTTGTTGGAGAAAGTTGTTGCAGTTTAAATTGCATAAACATTATGCCAACATGTTGGGTTATCTTACGGGCGAACCAGGGTCAGGCCGCCCCTCGCGACCTGCCCACCTGATGAGCCATCAACCCCCCTGTGGTGTTAGCCGCGGGGGCGTTTGTCAATATTGGGGGGAAGGTCTAACCCCCTCCCCCCGGCGGACCTCCAGTCCACCCCTTACTCACACCCCTACGGGGGGGCTGAGCGTTGCAGGCAACCCCCGGTTGCTCAGGTCCACAACCGCCCAAAGGACTAACCGGGCGCCGTCACTCCTCCAGGATCCCACCGAGGATCTCCCTGGGGATAATTTGCTCTCGCACCCTTACTGTGCTCCTGTAGAGTGTACCCTTCTGTACCTTCCTGCGTTGGATCGCCCTGTAACTCCGCCTGCAACACAAAGAAAATTGGTATTAGGTAACTACCACCCCCCACGGCTGCCCGATAGCCAGGTTAGCGGTAGGGAGGGAAAACAGCGACCGGGCAGCAACACTCACCCTGAGGACCAGGGGGGGAGAGGACCGTCCATGCGCCGATCCGGGGTCAAAGAGGGCGCCAGGCCCGCGACCCCGGGTCATATAGCCTCGGCCCCTGACCCCTCCCTGGCCGGACATGACATCACTGGGGGGGGGACCCTCCTGGTCCCCGACACTAGACCGCTCTTTGGGTCTGTGCCATCCTGTGGCACTAAGGGTGGCCGCCCTCTTAGGTGGCCCCCTTTGGTGGCCCAGGGCAGCCTGGCACAAAGCTTGGTGTTTGTTTTTGTTGCACATGAGGGTGGTGCACATTGGTGTTAATTAGTCGGAGGGAAGATAAAAAACAATAGTTTTCAATGGTGCGATTGAAATTTCTCCAGGAACGGGCTGCTTCCCTTGAAGTTGAATGAAGGAGGCCAGGCTAGATGGGAATTCTAACATGGCGCTACTTCCAAAAAGATTATATTGGTCACTTTCAGTCACGAACGTAGTCAAACATAAGGTGTGGTAAGCAAAGGAATGGATATTGTGATAAAAGGGTGTTCTCTCCGAGGGAAGGGGTGTGACTGGCAAACATGCATTTGTAGCTGGTTTGTAAGCACAGATTAAATGTGGATTTCTGAGGTTTCCTTTTGGGACATAAATATAGGGTTCAAGATCACTGTTGCATTTGTTTTTAAGGAGGATTCTTTTTGCATTGGGGGGGAGGTTAGTAGGTCACAGATTTTTTCTGTTTCCTATTTGTTGGGGCAAAGCATGACACGGTTTGCATGTAGTATATATTAATTACAATGCATTAAGCGGAATGTTCACAGAGTGTGTATGTGTACTAGGTTTGTTAGTATAGTCGAGGTTATATTCATTGTGCTGATGTGTTCTTGTCTGAAATGTTGTTTTGTAGATACCCCTGATGAAGTGAATTATCCCGAAATGCTCTGATACTTGACTGTCTCATGCTACCGTGAAATGCTCAGAAGGGCGATTTGGAAAGTGTAAAAAGTGAATTTTTAATGCAATAGGTCTCGCATTTGTGCAAGTTTGAGCTATTGGCATTGAAAATGACAATGCCTTTTATGTATCTGTTTTAAAAAACTTGCACGCGGTCGTAAACACGCACTTTTCTACTTCTAGTCCTTGCTTACGAGAACCAAGGCTGGCAGTAACTGCGCCTCGTTTACTGCCAGACTTGCTTGTCGTAAGCAAGGACTACAAGTACAAAGTGCTTATTTACGCACCGATTTCAGGTTTTCAAAACACATAAATAAAAGGTATTGTCATTTACAATGCCAATAGCTCAAACTCTTCAAATGCGAGACCTATTGCATTGCAAATGCTTGTTTAAGTAATACCACTAGCTGGACACATTGAATTTAATTGTGTGTGATGAACTGGCTCTTACTGAACCCGAACTCCTAACCTCTCCTAGAGTGAGTGATTTAGACTCAGCTGGTGGAAGGCCACTCGCCATATATGGAGAGGAAAGATGCGAGCCTGCTTGGCGGGGATCTCTCTGCATTACGTGCATCCACTGGTGTGGCGGATCAGTGAGGGATCCATGTTTCTCTGGCCCGCTCGATGTTCATTTTTTGTTTTTCAGAAACAAACTCTCAAAATTAATTTTAGAAAAACAAACTATAGGCCAGACAGGCAGGATTGTATTCCTTCTTCTACACTGCACCTCTTGTTTGTTTCCCATACCTGGGCCTGCCACGCCATAGATGGCAGACCAGCGCAAGGACAACAAATAAGCATTCTAGGAGAGCTGACTGATGATGAGCGGCTGGAATCAAGACTAGCTCCAGGGGAATCAATAATACAGACACAATTTAGAATACTCCAATTAAATTATGTACATTGGATATACTGAAGCTTCCAAAGACTATGGGCATATGGTCATATACACTACTTAAATTGCAAAAAAATTATAAGTGCCAGGGTCATCGTCATGAGGCCACTGCAGCTTGCACCACCATTGTCCCTGCCAGCACTACCAAAGACAGTACCAACAGTAGCGGCTCCTCCGCCACGGCGGAGGAACTTCGTCCCACTGACTCAGAGCATGCAAAAATAAAGCAATATTTCATTATCGTTCTATTTTTAAGCAGCTGGCTCAATCCAGCGTGTGCAGGGGGTGGCTGGGCCATGGGAGAGGGGGGCTATGTTTACTCTCTAAGTGCGCGTGTGTGTTTGGCCGGCCGTCTAAGGCCAGCCAAACACACATGCACACTTAAGTTTCTCTAACCTGGCTGTATTGAACAGCTGGGTTAGAGAAACAGCAGACTCCCTTTGTCTGAGCGAGCATCTTCTCAGCCCACTCAGGCCAATCCCTGTAATGCTCTCATAGCATGAGAGCAGCGCGTGGATTGGGCAGGGAGTCTGATTCAGCCCCAGTGCCTTCTGGGACAAGGAAGAGGAAAGACCAGGCCCGACGGACGAGCAAGCGGGACACGGCCGGCAACTTAAGGTAAGTTTTCCTTTTTCTGTTTTTGTTAATAAACTACCCCACCACCCCCACGCTCCCCCTCCTGTGCCTCCCCACACCACCACCATTTGTATGTGGTGGCTGCCACTGAGTACCAGCACAACTACTGACCATCAACAGCTACAAGTGTGACAATTCAGAGTACTCCAGGCTCCCAAAGCTATAACAATGGCCCGGACACAGGTATTAGCCATTTTTAATGTATATTGAATTATTAAACAACTGCTGTTTTGCTCATCTCTAAATGAATTATACAGCGTCATCATGTGGCAGACTGTCATAAGGGCCGGCGTTGACAATTAAATGCCGGTGCAGAGCACCGGAAACCACCGGCTCAAATTAAGCACTGGTCATAATACCGCCTTGCAGCGCATCAAATGTAAGTGAGAAACGGGAAATCTTATGCACACAATATGGCACTGTGACAAGCAAAAGCCCTTTTGGTAGGGAGTCCATTCAACACTTTAGGTGGTGGGGTGGAAAATCCAAGCAATCCGTATCTAGCATTATAGCATATGACTATTAATATTGATTCAAATCGCTAGTAACTGGCACTGCAGTAGATATTCCTACTAGGTGGAAAAAGAAATACTGCTAAGAACGGGTGTAAAAAATTGCATCCATTATTGGAAGTGTAGTGTAAGGATGTAGATTACTGAAGGCAGTGGAGGTCCCTATGTACCCGGCCCAGGGTGGCCCATATAAACATTTGAAAATATTGGGGAAGTGGTGTCAGTACCAGAGATTCATTTTAGATGCAATTTGACTGTTTCTGGTTCATATGGCTTGAATGTCTTATAGTGAAAGTAATATGTGATGGATCTGGCTTAAGTATGCTCTCCTCTTCCTCGTTATGGATTAAATCATTTGTTGCACTATATTTGATATGCTGAATATATTGCCATGATATTTGCCAATTGTTTCATATCAGTAAAACGACCCTGCCTGTAGAGGCACAAAACATGGTCAGATGAGGGGAGTTGTCAGGGGTCTAGATCCAATGAGCAAAGAGTTATGTTTGAAATTCCAACCTTCCAGTGACTCAGTAAAAGGGAATTTTTAATGGAGTCCCTTCTTTGGCAATTCGTCAGCTACAGGTACTGGTAGGACATGAATATGAGCACCAAAACCGTTATTCAAAAACGTCTCCTTATATGGTCAAAAAGAGTGCTGTCAGTTGCTCGAGGGAACATGGACTTATGTCTAAGTCAAGATCCCTAATATGTAGAAACGGTGCCCTAATATGCTCTGCTTGTAGGAGAATGCTCCAAATGCAATAATGAATTCTTGCTAGACATTGTTGGGGGAGCAATCTGGTTATGGCGGCGCTTACCTTTTACTTGAGTGGGGATACTCACTCACTCCAGGAATTACAGTAGGAAGGGTGCACCCCAACTCTGATAGGCTGCCACCAACCAGATAGTCTTGTTTAATTATTTTATAAACTGTAGAGAATTAGGAAATATCAAAATCATAGTTGATATTTTGGCTACATTTGATTCTTTCACTGATAGGCAAAATGGCTGGTTTCATAAAAATCGTTCCCAATATGTACTATCACATTTACTCACAGAAAATGGGTAAGACCTCTTGAGACATTGGTCCCCTTTTCTAGCGAGTCAGTATTGATAGTAGGTGAATAGCCAAACACCCTAGGCTTTAAACATTCAATACAAGGTGTAGTGACAGCTATATGTGAAAAGAGTGCTGTCACCAAGCTTCTGGGATAGTGGTGAAAACATAGAATTACTTACACAACTTGTGCAGTATTCATAAGTGTCTTTTTTCTGCCCCTGGATCGTCCAGGGGCAAAGTCAGCACAAGTCCGGCAACCTTCGCTACACGCGGCTCTGTTTCTAAGAAGAAACCTTGCTCCCTGTTGAAGCGACGACTTTCTCAAACACAGGAATTGAGAGAGAGCTAGAAATAAAGTGTTTTCAGAAAAAAGACACTTATGAATACTGCACAAGTTGTGTAAGTAATTCTATGTTTGTTTGTCCTGACGAATCCTCTACAGACCCGGCTGGGCGTTAAGGAGCAGAAACATGTTGACAGAAGTTATTAAGTGGTATAATTGGACCCAGTAACTTGATCCATATATTATACCCACCATCAACTTTTTAACAACAGAGCCCCACCTTTTTATATTAAAGTTGAGCTTGGAGAGACTCTGTTTATTAAGTTTTCATATTTTCTCTTCACCTCTTTCTCTGGGGGTGCCCCTCATTCTCTGGACACTGCTACTAAAACCAGAGGTTGCCTCTGGATGAGGCTGGCATATAGCACAACTGGACACCCAATGATAATGCCAACAACGCTAATGTGGGGCGGAAAATAGATATACACCGCAGTTTTAAAAACATAGCGTTTATGAGGGTGATCCATTCTAACCAATGGTTATGAAGCTACAAGTGTCCATTCATCTATATGATTATTCAAATGTAAACTGCCTCACATGTGTCAGACAAGTCCACAGTAAGGGAATTAGTACATTGAAGAATGTTCAGGAAACCAAATAACATTCTGGCGCTTTGAGAGCACAAAGCTTGTCCAGCTGCAAAAGTGAAATAGAAGGACATTTTCAAGGGGGAGTAAGCAGGAAACTGCAGATTTTAAAGTTAGTGCGACTATATGATGGATACTGTGGAATAAAATTACTGATTTTGGTGTACTTTCCATCAAAACTGTGTTTTAAATAAAGGTGTGCGTTGGGTCGGATTTACGTAGTTGATATAGAGCGTCAAGTAAAAAGTGTTTCAACGGTTGCAAACTCTCAGATTTGATCAATCCAAAGGTGTTGGACAGCGAAAACACTTTTTGGAATGTACTAAACCGAACTAACGACTTGGAAAATGTTTTCTGAATCATTAAACGGGTAAAACAAATATTTGGTAATCACTATTTGGAAGGGGCGTGTTAGGCTAGAGCGGTCGACCTTAAAACTTGGGAACCGGGTTCGAGTCTTGGTAACGACACTCAACATCCTGTGATTCTGGGCAAATCACTTAGGGCCAGATGTAGGTAATCCCAGTTTACAGATTCTTAAATACCGAATCATACCGATTCGGTATTTCAGAATCGGAAAACGGGATGTAGGTAAAGAGTCAGTAAAAATTACCGATTCTGTAACATTCGGAATTCCCAATCGGTATTTGCTGAATCGAAAATACCAATTCGGTATTTTCTGATTCGGTAAATACCGAATCGGAAAATATGAAAAGAAGCCATGTGAGCCAGTCAACCAATTAGGAACACCCACCACACCCCACAACAAAGCAACAGAGGAACCATCCAATCAGATGCAACTACCCCTCCCCAGTACCTGGAGTTGGCCACACCCATGCAGGTGAAGAGCAACTGAACTGCTTGGAGAGCTGGAGGAAACACTGAGGAGCAGGCTGCCCTGAGCATAGCAGAGTATCATAATGGAGTCCCAGGGTGGCCAGAAGGATGGAGCTGAGCGTAAGAGGAAGATCAAATTCAGCCCAGCAGAACTCCAGGTGCTGGTGGAGGAGGTGGTCAGACACCACACCCAGCTCTTTGGCAAACAGTCTCTGCATGGTGCAGAGTCTGTAAAACGGAACACCTGGCTGGAGACCCAGACCAAAGTCAATGCCATTGGGGTCACCCACAGAGACATAGATGACCTAAAAAAAAGGTGGTATGATCTGCGGATCATCACCAAAAAGAAAATTACAACACAGAGGAAAGAAGCCGGAGCCACAGGTGGAGGGAGGAGCCATGCACCAAGACTGACAGACCTTGAGCAGCTGGTGGAATCCACCCTGGAGCCTGAAAGTATACATGGGATCGGGGATGCTGACAGCTCAGCCACAGCTGCAAGAAAACAAGGTAAGAAGCATGGCCATGAATCCGCACCCTATTCCCTGACCCCTTCCCCAATTTGGGTGTCTGCATCACACTCCACAACTGGTTTTAGTTCTTATCACCAATGTATCATGGGAGACGTAGTCATAGGAACATACATCAATGCAGTCAACAAAGAATCTTGCATGGCGTGCCACACACTACATCCACAAGCAGTTGAGGACTAAGCAATTGTGTGATAGGAATGTGATTTAATAATGTCACACAGGTAAACAACACCACTGACGCATTGTCCATATCTGCCCACAGGAGAGTCATCGCGCAGTACAGCGCAGGAGAGGGAGGAGAGGGCACCGGCAACGGAGATGAGGGAGAAAACACCCGACAGATCAGGACCAAGCACTGTACCTGAAACAACATCCACAGCGCAGGCAGCCACTACACCAGAGCAACCCACCACACCACAGCCACTGTCACCTCTGCTGCTTGGGTCACAAAATTTGGAGGCACCTTCACTTTCCCCAACACCAATATCAGAGTCATCTGTGCTGGGAAGGCCAAGAAGGCATGATGTGCCCCCTCTCAGGATATTCGAAACATCAGATGAGGAAGATGTGGAGGCTCTCACACAAAGTAATCCACCTCTGGCTGACAACGCTGGGCAACAGAGTTCATCTGGAGCTGTGCGTGCTGGTGTCCGAGGCCGTAGGGTACGAGAGAGAGGCGAAGGCCAGGATGGAGGGGGGGTCTTCTGTGGTCTTGAGGCTACCATGGTGAAGGTCCAGCACCTGCAGGCAAAGAGCATTTTAGCGGTGCATAGACAGGTGCGCATATTAAACAGCAGGATGTCCAACATTGACAGGGGGATCTGCTCCATGTCTGAAAGCATGCACTCCATGGCAGAGGGCATGAGGGAAATGACACAGTGCATGAGTGCCCTCTGTGAAAAAACTAGAGAGTGACCACTCCAAGAGGCGCAGGGATCGTCAATGCATGCGGCAGCAAACCAAAGCCATGAACCGGCTTGCCACTGCAACCTCCCTGCTATGCCGGCGCTCTGTCACCATGCAGGATGACATTTTGCACTGCTGCACCGATTTGTCGAGGGGGATGGGGAGAGTCACCTCTGCCATGGAGGTTCTGCTGACACACCAGGCAGCCACTGCTGGAGACACAGGTGTCAGGGACACAGAAGACTCCACCAGCGAGTGGCTCTAGCACTCCTGTTCCAGACATTCGTAGGAGCAGCAGGCGCCAACCTGCTGACCCAGGCACCTCTGCGCACGTTGACACCCAGCCCTGTACATCCCGCACTGTAGTGCGTGTGCGCAAACATTGACAATGCCCTCAACCCACAGAACAGATCACGGTGAGGTCAACTGTGGCCACCCAGTGTGGAATACTGATATTGTAGTGCCATGGTGTGGTATCAGTGAAGTGCTGTAGTGACAATTAAACTACGTACTTCAAATGCTAAACATGTCTGTGTCTCCTTACTTAGAAATTTCTGCGTGTGATTTCTGCCCATCTCAGTCTACCATCTGTTGCTGGCGCTGCTCGTGCTGCATAGGGCTCTGGCTGTTCTGTTCCATCATCAATGTCCTCATGATGTGTGATCTCCATCTCTGTGCCTTCCTTGGTGGCAAGATTGTGCAGCATGGCACAGGTTGCTATTATTTTGCAGCAGATGATTGGAGTGTACTGCCGTGCACCTCCACTCTTATGGAGGCAGCGGAACCTGCTTTTTAGTAGTCCGAATGTGCGTTCTACAATGCTGCATGTTGCTCTGTGTGCTACATTGTAACGCCTCTCACTCCTGGTAGATGGATTCATGTAAGGGGTGAGAACAAAGGACCGCAGAGCATATGCAATATCACCTAGGTGTAAAAGAGAATGCCATTATATACATACTCATGATTGATCCATCTGCATTCACTATCAGGGTGTGTCACAGTTATTTACCTAGCAGGTATCCATCCCCAAATTTACCGGCAACAAGGCGTGTGTATATCCCACTATTCTGGAAGATGTACGAGTCGTAGGTACTCCCTGGGAATTTGGCCACAATGTCTGTTATGATGTTGCCAGCGTTGCATATCACCTGCACATTGATTGAGTGCGTTGACTTCCGGTCCTGTAAATGTGTTCTGTTGCTGCAGGTGGGCATAGTGGAATGTGGGTGCCATCTATACAGTGTGAGGGAAATGTGACAGTTGATATAAATCTGTTTTGGTCTTCGCGGGTGTGTCAGGGAACCGAATGTAATGATGCATTCTCTGCATCATGGCCTCAAGGAACTTCCTGAAGAAACGTGACAGGCAGCTCTGAGACACACCACCTACTGCAGCAATCACACTCTGGTAACTCCCAGAGGCAAGCAGGTGTAGGCTACACAGCACCTGCATATGGGGTGGAATGGCGTGCGCCCTTGGTGTTGGGTGATCCAGGAGTGGGTGCAGGTCCCTGATCAAGTCCTGGATGGTGTGGGGCTGTAGCCTGTACCTTTGCAGTATCTCTGGCTCAGTCAGTTGGAAGAGTGTTATCCTCTGCCTGTAGACTTGCTCCTCCCTTCTCAATACCCTCTCTCCTGCTGCCTGTAGCCGTAGCCGCCTTGCTATGACGTAGAATGCCGCCATTCTGGTTGCACTGTTGCATTTGGGACCTTATTTTATACCCTGCACCTGGTTACCACCTGCTTTCAATCCATGGTATTTACCGACTCATAAATACTGCATTTCATGAAATTCTGTATTTTTTTGGGTTTCCTACATCTCGAAAGTCTTTTTTTACCATTTCTTAATTACTGATTCGGTAATTATGAATTCTGTAACTAAGAATTCTGAATTTTCCGATTCGGTAGATTACCGACTCGTATTTACCGATTCGGTAATATTTTGACTCCTACATCTCATTTTACAAATACTGGTGGTAGCGGCCGAAATTACGAATTTTTGGCCGTTACTGACCGGTATTTGGCTACCTACATCTGGCCCTAAATCTCCCCGTGCCTAACAAAACTGAATGTGTCCATTTGTAACTAAACTGGTGCTCATGTAACGCGCTCTGATACCCGATGTCTCGGGTCTAGTTTGCGCTATATTAAACTCTGGAAAAAAACCAAAGATGCTGATTCTTAAGGTATCTGTTTATTAATGTTGTGGAAATGTTTTTTTTAAGGTTATATTTTTGTGCAAAAAAATAATAATGAATAGAAGAAATTGTTATAACGTATCCAATACACAAATAATGAGTTAACATAATTGCAGTTGAAACAAGTTTAAGACCTTGTATGGAAGTGCACTTATTAATACGACTTAAGTATGCTACTTTTGTGTGAAAATGCCATCTTATAGATGCTGTTTCTTTAATTCACTCTTGTAGTCACCCCTCCCATGCTATCCACCTGCACATCTTCTCTGCTCACTAGCTTTAAAGAGCAAAGACAGCTGATGTAATTGTTTATTCCTACAATAATGAATAGAACACTTTCAATTAATTTTCTAGTGTTCCTGATGTGCTGCACCATCCAAGGTCTTTCCGCTGTGTAGGCAGGGCCTTTTTTTTAATATGAAATTATATTGTTGAAATGTGTCATATTTTGTTCGAACGTCAATGGATAGCAGAAACACAGAAGATCCTGGAAGCTTTCTTAAAATGGGATAGTGTTCATGTGTTATAGAAATGATGTTTACATTTCTGATTTGCTAAAGAATTGTTACTTGCAAGTAATACCAGGATGAATTTGAGGTTTTAACTAATTTGTTATACACGAATTGCAATTGCGTATAAGAATTCCGCGATTTAAGGGGTGAGCCAGAAGATCGTTGAAAACTTTCCTGTTCTAATAGGGTTGCTGCTGAACCATTTTTCTGATTTTGCTGCTCATTTGGGACTAGAATGAGTTCAGATTTGTGACTATTATGTGTAATTCTGAATTTGAGCCTTGATGGCACGATCCAGTTTTACTTGTTTTCGAGATTTTTGTTAAAAAATCTGTTAACTTTTCCCTGATCTAGAATTCAATTATTGAGAGATCCCAGTTACTTGGATTTGTTACTCTGCTAAATTGATGTTGGGGAAGGGGCCATTTTGCATAATTATTTCAAGTGAGCGAACAGTATGAGGTGAAATTTTGAGTTTCCTGAAATTTGGATTGTCCTAAATATTGGAGTACGGTTTTGCTCCTACAATGTTTTGAAACCGAGTGCCGGTCACAAAACATTAATATTTTACTACCAATTCAAAATTGATGGTAAGCCATTTGCAAATGGGACGGGGTACCCTTCCCTTTGAGAATGTTGACAAAAAGATTTTTAAGAAGTAGGCAGTGGTCCATGGAACCACTGACTCCTACTTAAAAGGTTTGCTTAACCTTTCATCAAAAAAGATTGCTCTATTTAAAAGCAATAACAGACATGGTGGACTGCTGACCCCTGCAGGCCACCATGCCTGTGACTCTAGCCAATCACAGTGGGCCACAAATTGTGACCTGCCTTGTGCATATTAATGAGGTAGGTATGATTTGGAATTCAGTGGACCAACCTATTAGTACATAGGGCGATTCGCAAAACTCCTTTCTATTCTCATAAAGTCAGTGCGCAATCTGCAACCACTTCTTTATGTCTAAGGACCTGGTGTACAAAGATTCTTAATGAGCAATCGAACATTGCATCAAGTAATGGTTTGCAGATTTCTATTAGGAATCTACTAGAATAGATTTGGTAGAAGTGAGGGCAATGTGCACACTGACTTCTACTGAATGCATTGGTATTTTGTCACACAACCTATGTACTAATAGGTTGATTCCCAAAATACAGATTCGTAATAAGTCGCAATTCAACCTACCTCATTAATATGCATGTGGTAGGTCACATATTAAGACCCACTATGAATGGTTAATGTCACAACAGGATCAGCAGAGCACTGTGTCTATAAATGCTTTTAAATATAGCCATCTTTTTTTTATGCAGCTCGTTTTCCTACAAGGAAAACGAAATGCGTCTAAAAAACATTTTTATTATCACGCCATGGTCCCATGGACAATGGCTGCTCCTCAAAATGTTTTTGTCGACATTCACAAAGTAGAAGGGGTCACTGGGACACCCCTTCTGTTTGCAAATGTTTACCACCAATTTTGATTTGGAGGTAAAATATTAATGTTATGTGGCAGGATATTAATACATAAGTTAAGGAATCTATATGTGGAAGGGATCTACTTTATACACCCCTTCCAAATATAGAATCTGCATTTTGTCTGACTCAAAATTGTGATTTAGTAACTTGGTAGCAATCTCAATTTAGGTTTTGTACATTTAAAAATGCCATTTTGGGGCCATAAAGCGTCAACTTTGACCTTTGCAACCATACAATTGCTTTGTTAATCAGGCCCTATATTCCATGTCACTATTAGGAGTGATTGTTGGCTATAGTTTCAAGCAACATCCCACTAAACAGCTTGATATCTTCATTTTCTTATTCAATCACTGGTAACAATGACAGATTTAAGAGCGAGATTCCTTTATTTTAATCAAAAACTGTTCATTTAAAATTCTCCAGGTTGAAACTTTCATCACCTGATACAAACTAACATCGAAATTCATTTTCCTTGTTTGTTTTCTCTAAATCTTTCTCCTGGTTGTTCCCAAATGTTGACAATCATTGATTAACGGTGCAATGAGTTGCCTTCGAGTACCCTAGTTTAGGTTCAGTATCTTTCAAATGTTAAAAGTCCAAAAGACAGTTTCAAATCTTTATTTATTTACATGTTAAAGATAAGTGCATTTTCAATCCTAAAGTCCAGTATGCTTTCCTGTTATTCATACATGTATGATGTTGCTAGGATTTTCATCATAGAATGAAGAGATTTGCGTAACTCAGCAGACACTCCAAACTTTTACGAGGTATCCTAAAACAGATTAGTCCAGCTCACACCTTGTACCATGCTGCCATCTAGTGGACATATAAAATCAGTGCATTTTTATTTCATACTGTATTCTGTCCTCAGGCGATTTATGATTACATTTTATGCTGATACGGCTTTACTGTGAAAGAATCGCTAGTTGTAGCCACAACGTTGATAGGCGTTAGTAGTACTATTGTAGTACAACTACATCTAATACAAAATGCAATTTGTGAATAGGCCCCGTTGTGCTTCCTGGGAAGGGACTCCCAATGGGTTGAAAAGAAATCAAGTGAAGTCTGTTCGTCTTTAAGCAGCTACCTGTTTATTTGTGTAGGTTTTTCATTCTGTACTGATTTCCATATTATGAAAACTTAATAGGGGCAGATTTACAAGCCCCTTGCGCTTCTTTTACGCCGCCGTTGCGTCACTTTTGTGACGCAGCGGCGGCGCAAAGCCAGCGCCATGCTGCGGTGTATTTACAATGTGACGCATCTGGGAGATGCGTCACGCTGTAAAGCCCTGTGACAAATGTATGCGTTCCGGCATGGGGGGGAGGGGGGGAGCGTTCCAGCATAGGAACGCCTCCTAAAAGAGGCTGAGTGAAATCTACAAGATTTCACTCAGTCACTTTTAAGGCCATGCTGCGTCAAAACCCTGTGCCTTCTTGAAGGATTGACGCAGCATGTTAGGGATAGGGCACCCCCAAGCCTTGCTGGAGCTGCGTTGTGCTTGTGACGCAACTCCAGCAATGCGCCACCTTTCTGACGGGGGATGCGACACGCATCTGCCCATCCGTGGTCCAAGGTGCGTGCGGCGCATCAGTGGTGGCGCAGGAGTGGGCAGATGCATCGCAACTCTTCTGGCGCATCCTTGCTGATTAGCAGAGATGCGCCAGAAGTAGTAAATCAGCCCCATAGTGTTTTTGCAAAGGGAAATAGTGAAGCAAACCGATACAGTGCGCCATTAGAGTCTAATGGAATGAGAGGAGCTTGAAACATTCAACATGCATTCTTTGATGGCAAAACCCAAAAGAGTTGATTCAGGCAAATGCGATGTTGATAAGCTCAGATTTAAGAAATTCCATGACTCAGTGATTGCTTTTGCTAAGATGTGGGGGTCCGATGTACAGTTTGGGTCTTTACTCCCAGTGATCAGCTGCCATTTCTGTGCCGCTTTTATGAGCTTTTTTGAGATCAGGTGCTGCAAAGAACAGTGACCTTATGTTGAATTAATGTGATTTTTGTATCCTCCTGGAGTACTTAAAGTCATTCAAGTGCTCGCTTGGCATGGATATATGACATTACAACGCATGCTTTTACCACGCATGCTTTTACATCGCGGTTTTTACAACGCATACCATTACAACGCATAGAGCTTTGGGGTGCTGGATAGAGAATAGTTTAATTTACTATTCCAACTCCAGTCCCCGTGGACACTAGGGAAGGTGTTGGATAGTAAATTAAATCTATTCCCTATCCTAGAGCGCCCCCCAGCGCAATGCGTTGTAATGGTTTGCGTTGTAAAAGTTGCGATGTAAAAGCACTGCGTGGTAAAAGTTGCGTTGTAAAGGATGTTTCCCGCTTGGCATGGTCATACTTCAAGCAGAGTTTGGCGACTTGGTTTGGAGCCTTTGAAAACAGATTGCCGCTGGCAAGCTGATATATCCCAATCGGTTCAGTCTAATAGGATAAGATACAAAATAACAAATTTAACAATGGGGGGAGGGTAGAGGTGTATTAACCACATCGCTGCTTGATAGTTTCCCCTGCTGTGCTGGATATCAACGAAAACGGGTGTGGTCATGACGAGCTCAGCTCGTCATGAGCACCTGCGAGGTATATGCCATGACGAGCTGAGCTCTTCATGAGCATGGAAGGGGTTAATAGAATCAACCTCCAGTACAAATTCTTACAATCAATAAGATTCTATCCATTTATTGTTTGTTGTTTTTTTTATATTAATATTGTGAGTTGGAAATACAGTGTATATTGCTGATTCTTGTGGTTGACAAGAAGGCACTATGTGTTTTTGAAATACCCCTCACACACTATGAATCCCATATTGTCATGCTTCATCATAGGGGTCTTCCCGTCCCTCTACGGGGCGGGGCGTGCTACGACCTACAAATTATGCGGGAGCACTTGTTGTTAAAGAGTCAGGCTCTGTGTGATGTGTAGAAAGAGTGAGTGGTAGGGGGTGAGACAATTATGTGAAAGAAATTAAAGTATTTAAAAATTCCCTGGCTAGTAGAAAAAAACAGATTTATTCACTTCTCTGGCTGGGAATATTAAAATGGGGTTGTGGTAGGGATATTTACTATACCCTACTTGATATACATGTTTTGTAAGCAGACCCCACTGCTGTACTCATCAGGACCTCTGTTGATCCCTACTACACTCAAGAAGCTAAATGGCTAGTGTTATAAGCCTACTCTCCTAAAATAGACTAGCAAAAAATAGGCTTTTTATTTATGAAAAGGCTACAATGAGCCTTTAGAAAAAATGACCCAGTTTGGTCTCTGAAATGGAAAAAAGAAGAACAAGCATTTGCAATGCAATGGGTCTCGCATTAGGAAAGTTTGAGCTATTGGTATTGTAAATGGCAAAGTTTTTATTTATGTTTTTTTTTTTAAATAGCTAAATTAATAGCTTTGTCATTTACAATGCCAATAGTTATAACTTTCGCAAATGTGATACCTATAGCATTAGTAATGCAATATGTTTTGTATTTACATGACTTAGATGGCATCCCAGAAGCGCAACGGAAGCAATCTAAAAAAGGAAACATTTGAAAAATAAAGGAACAAGCTTCTTGGTAAAGCACAGAGAGTAAGCTTTATAAGTAGCATTAGTGGATGTAGTGGAATAGAAAAAGTGAAGATTGGTGAGAATTCCCCAAGTGAAGGCCCCACATGGAGTTACAGATTACATTGCTTCTCATTTGGAGAGAAACAACAAAAAACCCATGCTTTACTCATCAGGCGTACAATGGAGATTGAGGACAGTTTGCCTGTTGAGAAGATGGAGGCAGATGCTTCTATTATTGCAAATATCCTGGAAAAAGACCAATCTTGTACTAGAGTGAGGGAGAAAAAGTTAGCAGGAATCAAAGTAGCTATGAAACACAAAAACAATGAATAGAAGGAACGAAGCAACAACAAAGGTGCATGTTTAATTTTCAGTAAACTCGACTCCAAGTCCACGCAACGCCGCCAGCCTGCGACCAGGAAGTCAGGCAGGCCGGGCGGGACAACCGGAAACAGGAAGTAGGAGGGCGGGAGCCTGCCCCGCCTCCCACGGAAGAGCCGCGATTGTTTGGAGCACCGGAGCAGGCAGGAGCCTACCCTGCGCCCCGGTGCCGAAGAAGGGAGGAAGAGTCCTGCTGCCGGTGAGTGGGGCTTCGCTTTGTTGCTGGCCTGCGAGGGCGGGGGGGCATGTGTGTGCGCGCGCGCGCGGCGGCGGGCTGTGTATGTGTGTGAGCGTGCGTGTGTGTATGTGTCTTGGAGTCTGTGTGTATGCGTGTGTGACTGTGGGGGAGGAGGAGGGGGTTGCCTGTCTGGGTGCCTGCGTGTCTGTGTAAGGGTAAGTGCGTGTGCGCTCATGTGTGTGTCTGTGTGCATGCATGCGCGTTAGGCTGGGAGTATGGGAGGGAAGTGCACGGCGCGGCGCAGGACGGAACGTGCGCGTTCGGGCACACGAATTCAGGAAAAAAAGCTTGTACACCCTCTTGTCCTCCTTCCCCCCAGACTGATCACTATACGTCTCCAGCTGGACACATGCATCCTTGCGGATGCATTACCAGCGAGACCCAAAAAGGAACATAGAATCAAATGACTGCACTGGTCAGTTGAATAAACACATCACCAATACGTGGATTATATGAGATCCTGTAAAAGAAGTGATACATTTTTCTTTTTCAAAGATTACTGACTAAGTAATCCTTATGTTTTAATGGCGATCTTCGTCATATTTTGAGGTCAATTCGCCGTTTTTTTGCTAAAAAAACACACACATGCACTCACATTTCACTCATACGCACTAGAACATCACTTACCATTCTTTGTTGCCCAGTTTATATCCAAATAGTTATTTTAGAACTCATTGTTTTAAAAGGGTTCATGCAGTATACTGCCGTACTTCCGTAGTGTTTGGAAACTGCTTTGGAAACTGACATTGATATTTCCTCCATCGCGGCCCGTATTTACAAATTAAAGTTTAAAATAACCCAAAGAATTGCTGGTCTCGCGAAGTATAAAAAGCAGCATATTGTTGGCTCTGCATATCGGCATAGAACAGTAGTTTATAACAAAACAGCAAATTGTTTAAGGTATACATACATTTCCTACTTGTCAATCGAGCCTCATGAGCTTGGCATCTGAGGTGAGGTCTATTCGACTGGTTACTGTGAAATATAAGCATTGTCGATAAAGTTTCATGTTAAAAAAGAAAGCCGCGGTTTTAATGACTTTCGGCCGCAGTCTTACTCACGTAACCATTGATGTCACCTCATCATTTCGCCCCAGTGCTGCTCCGTCGGTTAACCCTGTGCAAATGACCCTGCTGTTATTATCCGTG
Organism: Lissotriton helveticus; assembly: GCF_964261635.1. Taxonomy (NCBI): domain Eukaryota; kingdom Metazoa; phylum Chordata; class Amphibia; order Caudata; family Salamandridae; genus Lissotriton; species Lissotriton helveticus. Next base: position 650,311,082 of record NC_136070.1, read on the forward strand.
AAACTGATTTAGGAAAAACCGCGAAACCGGGGGTGGGTCTGCCGTACCTCCTTCCGTGTTTCTCTTGCATCGGTAAACACTAGAGCGATAACCCAAAATGGTGGGCGTATTACGGCCCTTCGTATTAGCGCTCCAATTTAGTCTATTTCCTGATTTTTAATAAATGCAGTGTTTTGATTTGTGATCATTAATTAGAATTTCTCAATTTCTCCTCATGATGGTCTTTTGCCGATCGTCATCGCAAGTAAGAAATACGCCTTAGTATCCCAAGATGATGGCTTTGCTATGGTAGCATCAAAAAACGAGGTTTATAAGTGCTAACTGATTTCCCTGCCGATTTCTTGTTTGTAATGGTGCATTTTCCTGAAACAGTTCAGTGGTAGTTTTTATGAATGGTGCTCTTTTCTGGAACAGATCAGTAGTTGGTAAGGGACCTTAGCTGTATCGTCCCATGTTATGTTGACATTAATGGGACTGGTAGGTAACCGTGTTTCCTTATTAATGCCATCTATGCTAGTTTGGGAAAAGAAGGGTTAGTTGAAAATAATTCCCTAGATCAGGGAAGACAGTTTTTTGCATCGTTGGTTGCCATTATTCCTGAAATCAATAAAGTCACCTTCTTCTTATATGGTGGTATGGTTAGTTTCCCACAAGTTTTTTTCGGTTATTCTTGAATTATAATTGCCCCCAAGGTATTTCGTCGTTCAGGCCATTTTGGTTCGTGTTGAGGCGAAACACCCATCTTTGTTCTTTTTCAAAGAGGTATTTATCATTGCTGACTTGTTCAATCACACTCCAGGAGATGTCTTCCGCCGTGTGGTTTTTCTCCAGGAAGTGAGAAGCCATTTTTGTACTGCTTTTTTTACATTTAATGTTACTCTTGCGCTCCCCTATTCTTATTTTTATTATATGGGACGGATACGAAACAACAGCGCAACAGTTCATCTCTTGGCTGAACTACCAGGACGATTTCCTGAGGTTCACTAGCACAATCTCAAATGAAGTACTAGTTTTCTTAGATCTGAACATCTTTCCAAAAGATGGCAGGTTGATGACAACCACACACGTCAAGACCACCTCAAAGAATTGCCTCCTCATGTACCAAAGTTTCCATCCTAAACATTTGAGAGACAATCTCCCTTATGGGCAGTTTTTACGACTAAGAGGAAACTGCACTGAGATAGCCAATTTCAAATCACAGTCAAAAGACCTAAAGAGGAAACTAGAGATGCGACAATACCCTGAAAAAATAATAACTCAGGCTTACAAACGAGCCCGCAACAACTGTAGAGAAAGCCTCTTAGAAACACACCAGCCTAAAGACAAACGACCCTTCTGCATCACCACTTACAACACTAACTCCAATCAGGTAACCAAAATAGTCAACAAACATTGGAAAATCTTAAACAGTGGAGGTTTAGAAATCCCAAAACCAATGTTCTCTCACAGACGAGGCAAAAGCATTCGGGACATGCTAGTCCACACCAGACCGAGAAAAAAGGAAGAATCTAGTCTATCCACAAATATGGCAAACATGCAAGGCCATCATCCGTGTGGCAGATGCAAGGTTTGCCACCTGACCAAGAAAAGTAAGGATCTAAAATTCCGAAACGGCACGGTATGGGAGCAAAGAAAATTCACTTCATGCTACAGCGACAATGTTGTATACCTGATAAGGTGCCCATGCCGATTGGAATACGTGGGAATGACCACAAGACCAGTCAAAATAAGAATAGGGGGCACAAGAGTAACATTAAATGTAAAAAAAGCAGTACAAAAATGGCTTCTCACTTCCTGGAGAAAAACCACACGGCAGAAGAAATCTCGTGAAGTGTGATTGAACAAGTCAGCAATGATAAATACCTCTTTGAAAAAGAACAAAGATGGGTGTTTCGCCTCAACACGAACCGGAATGGCCTGAATGACGAAATACCTTGGGGGCAAATATAATTCCAGAATAACCAAAAAAACCTTGTGGAAAACTAACCATACCACCATATAAGAAGAAGGTGACTTTATTGATTTCAGGAATAATGGCAACCAACGATGCAAAAAACTATCTTCCCTGATCTAGGAAATTATTTTCAAATAACCCTTCTTTTCCCAAACTGGCATATATGGCATTAATAAGGAAACATGGTTTCCTACCAGTCCCATTAATGTCAACATAACATGGGACGATACAGCTAAGGTCCCTTACCAACTACTGATCCGTTCCAGAAATGTGCACCATTCATAAAAACTACCACTGAACTGTTTCAGGAAAATGCACCATTACTAACAAGAAGTCGGCAGGGAAATCAGTTAGCACCTATAAACCTCGTTTTTTGATGCTACCATAGCAAAGTCATCATCTTGGGATACCAAAGCGTTTTCTTACTTGCGATGACGATCGGAAAAAGACCATCATGAGAAGAAATTGATAAATTCTAATTAACCCCTTGGGCGCGGCCGCGATTCTGCGCCTGTGAGGCACATTCCGATCGCGGGTACGGGCATGACGGCCGGGAGCCGTTATCAGCACACGAGCACTGTGTGCCATGACGCCTCCCGGCTGTCATCAGCATGGAAGGGGTTAATGATCACGAATCAAAACACTGCATTTATTAAAAACCAGGAAATAGACTAAGTTGGAGCGCTAATACGAATGGCCATAATAAGCCCGCCATTTTGGGTTATCGCTCTAGTGTTTACCGATGCAAGAGAAACATGGAAGGAGGTGCGGCAGACCCGCCCCCGGTTTCGCGGTTTTTCCTAAATCAGTTTCACGGATAAAAACAGCAGGGTCATTTGCACAGGGTTAACCGACGGAGCGGCACTGGGGCGAAATGATGAGGTGACATCAATGGTTACGTGAATAAAACTGCGGCCGAAAGTCATTAAAACCGCAGCTTTCTTTTTTTACATGTAACTTTATCGACAATGCTTATATTTCACAGTAACCAGTCGAATAGACCCCACCTCAGATGCCAAGCTCATGAGGCTCGATTGACAAGTAGGAAATGTATGTATACCTTAAACAATTTGCTGTTTTGTTATAAACTACCGTACTATGCCGATATGCAGAGCCAACAATATGCCGCTTTTTATACTTCGCGAGACCAGCAATTATTTGGGTTATTTTAAACTTTAATTTGTAAATACGGGCCGCGATCGAGGAAATATCAATGTCAGTTTCCAAAGCAGTTTCCAAACACTATGGAACTACGCCAGTATACTGCATAAACCCTTTTAAAACAATGAGGTCTAAAATAATGATTTGGATATAAACTGGGCAACAAAGAATGTTAGGTGATGTTCTAGTGCGTATGAGTGAAATGTGCGTGTATGTGAGTGTTTTTTTAGCAAAAAAACGGCGAATTGACCTCAAAATATGACGAAGATCACAGTTTAAACATAAGGATTACTTAGTCAGTAATCTTTGCAAAGAAAAATATATCACTTCTTTTACAGGATCTAATATAATCCATGTATTGGTGATGTGTTTCAGAGACCAAACTGGGTAATTTTTTCTAAAGGCTCATTGTAGCCTTTTCATAAATAAACTAGCCTATTTTTGCTAGTCTATTTTAGGAGAGTAGGCTTATAACACTAGCCATTTAGCTTTTGAGTGTAGTAGGGATCAACAGAGGTCCTGATGAGTACAGCAGTGGGGTCTGCTTACGAAACATGTCGGCCAAGTAGGGTATAGTAAATATCCCTACTACAACCCCATTTTAATATTCCCAGCCAGAGAATTGAATAAATCTGTTTTTTTCTACTAGCCAGGGAATTTTTAATTACTTTAATTTCTTTCACATCATTTTCTCACCCCCTACCACTCCTCTACATATCACACATAGCCTGACTCATTAACAACAAGTGCTCCCGCGTAATTCGTAGGTCGTAGCACGCCCCGCCCCGTAGAGGGACGGGAAGACCGCTATGATGAAGCATGACACTATGGGATTCGTAGTGTGTGAGGGGTATTTCAAAAACACATAGTGCCTTCTTGTCAACCACAAGAATCAGCAATATACACTGTATTTCCAACTCACAATATTAATATATAAGATACAAAATAGCCTTGGCAATTCAAAAACAAAGAATTAGAAATAGGTGTTCCTTAAAGAAACTCCAATTCTCTCTCCTAAACATGAATACGTTCTAAAATCATCTGATCAAGGGTTTAAGCTTAGAATAACAATGGTTTATACAGTGAGGTATCAAGGAAATTTGGAAATGTGAGATTGTGTCAACATAGAGAGGACTCCATTAGAAGTCTTCTGGGTCTGGAATAAGTGTTTAGCATGAAGATTCCTACTTGCAAGAATAAAGGAAGGGGAGAAGGCTGTACCCCTCAAAATCTAAGGAAAGCTGTTCTGGCTCTTAACAGTGTAAACATTAATTAAAACAAACAGAAACTTCAGAAACTTTTGTATCTCTTCCAAACCCACCGGAAATAAATCACGCTGACCCAGCAGGCTTTTAGTCAGGCTAACTTTAACTAAACATTTAGGGCCAGATGTAGGAAGCGTAATTCCGGTCGGTAACGGCCGAAATTACCGAATTTCAGCCGTTACCGACCGGAATTAGGCTACTGAGATGTAGGTGTCCCCAAATTGCTAATTCGGTAATTTACCGATTTGGTATTTTAAGGAATCGGTAAATTACCGATTCCTTAAAATACCGAATCGGTAAATTACCGAATTAGCAATGTAGGGAGCACTCAAATGAGTGCTTTCCCCTTTTTGGGATTCGTTATTTACCACCAACTACAAGTTGGTGGTAAATAAAGAAAAAAAAACAAAAAGCAATTTTATGCAAATTGCTTCAGTGCCATGTTGTAGACATACATGCCCTTAGGGCATGTATGTCTGCAACATGTGCACCCATGCACAATTGAGGGGTGCAACAGGGTGTCAAAGTGACATCCTGCCACCCTTCAATGTTTCCCCCAATTACCGAATCGGTATTTACTGATTCGGTAATTGACATTCATTCCTATTGGCCTCCAGGCCCATAGGAATGAATGGCAATTACCGAATCGGTAAATACCGATTCGGTAATTACCGAAACTTACCGATTCGGTAATTTTTTCGGTAAAATTACCTACATCCCATTTGCCTGTTCTAAAATACCGAATCGGTATGATTCGGTATTTAAGAATCGGTAATCTGGGATTACCTACATCTGGCCCTTAGTGTTCATTTCAAATATATGATTATACATGCACACATATAACTTTCAGAATAAATGCAAACATGAATTAAAGGCTGCAAGTTTACTTATGCAAATATAAGTTGACAAAAAAATGAGAATAATGAATACATATAAACATTTAAAATGAACATTAGTGCACACTTTTATAAAGCTTCTGTTTCTCAATAGTTGCATTTTATTAATGAGTGTAGATCTTTACAGACATTCATACTATTAAGGCATACAGTACATAGAGTGTCAAAATACAAATGCAAAATTGTGCAATGATAACATGTAAAGGATGGAGTCTAAATTGCGATACCCTACTAGCATCTTGTTGGTTCAATTTGATTGGTAGTTTAGAGGATAGGAAATATTTCTTGAAATATGGAAAATAATGAGGCAAAAGAAAGTATAATCCACATGAAATAATAAGGAAGATCTGAGGGGTGTTTGTTAAGGTTGGTTATTGATGAATGAGCTTATCCATTTTTAAGCAATTGCACAAATATCAGTACAATATTGGGGTCTACAGTGTTGTAATGTAAAGAGAAGTCACAGAGGAGGGGAGCAGCTTGCTGGCCCAAACATTATGAGGAATTCCTTTCTGAAGTCAGCCAAGGCTGACTCTGGTACTCTGGTGGAATGGAACTGCAATTGGAGGTTATGTGCAAAGTGTCATCGTAGATGAACTATAACGGTTTGTTCCAAATTTGAGCTAGAATATGGCAAGTTGGAGATTAGATGATAGTTTTCCAGAACTATGGGGTCTTTTGTGGGTTTCTTTGGAAGAGTGGTGGTAATTGTGTCTTTCAATTGGTTAGGTGCCATACTTGTACACAGAAAGGAATTAACTGATGTTCTCATTCCATTGGCCAGTTGATGAGACAACTTAATTTATGCAAGATTCATAGAAATGGTTCTGTAGCCAGATTAGATGCTTATCAGAAAAATGGTACAGTGTACATTCTAACCACATACACGACAAACATGTCCATAGTTGATCAACAGTTATCTTCTTACAAACTCCTCTTTGCCTAACAGTCCTTCATGTACCCTTTGAACCACACAAACATCTCATTTCCAAACCAGTTTTAGTTTGAATATCAAGAAGGTAAGTAGTACACATAGCTAAGTACAGATTGACTAATCTTAACTCCACATCTACTTAACATATATATATGTTGGCAATATTTTGGCCTCAACATTGTTATGTTATGGTAACTCAAGATTTCCCGCTCGATATTCTGCACCTATACCATCCAAACCACTATCTAGAGCCAACCCTTCAGCTACCAACTAAATACGAGAATATCAGAGCACAAAATCATTGTTCACAATAAACTTATATCCTTGTCTCGGGACACCATGCTTTACAGCTCTCACTCTACTGGTCTTCCATCACACAAGTCTTAATATTCCACATGACATTCACAATTGCAGCCTTGCATTTCTCCATTCCAACTTCTTTGCATGCAGGTCGAGTAGGGAGGCAAAACAGATAGCCACCAGATGTTTCACACTTAACATGATTAGCACCAAAATCAAATTAATACAAGTTAGACACCAAAGGGATTTTACTGTATATTGGTAATGGTTGTGGTGTGGTACAACCACCAGGAACATCTGTGTGGCAACTTGCATGGGAAGAGAATCTTTTGATGTATATTATGTTATGTCAGAATAGGAATCTTGAGACCCATCCAAGAGATCCACAAAATAAGGAAATCTCCAGGATTGGGGGAATTACCCACTGATATTTCTCCACCTTAATATAGTGGACATGTGTATCTGGTGAACTTTTTGAGACAAAAGATAAGCCTGAAGCCAAGAAACCAATCCATGACAGGACCATACAGCATCGCGCATCTGCGTCTCTGGAAGACGCAAAGTAAGCTTCTCAATCATATAGAGTAATAGGAGATGGTTAGGGCTAGGAACAGTGCAAATCTGAGGCAACGATATTTCTTTGAAAACACAGACTTCATAGATTTTGTGCATTTTTTAGGTTTACTGTGGACTGCCTGAATTTCCAGGCAGGGAGGCAGTGTCAAGAAATGTCTTAAATTAGAGGAGGATTGACTTGAGTCACATAGGCAGAGAAGCAGTGGAAACAGAGCAAACATTGACTGTGGTGTTCTTTAATTTCCATAGCGGCTCAACTGAGATGATGGCTAGTTTAAGCAGTGGGTACATGCCCAGGGAATCTTCACGGAAAAGTCACCCAGCCCAAGAGTCAGTCACCTAGTGACTCCAGTACACCATAGCTGAATACAGCAACTGTTTGTGCAATGATAAATGAACAAAAGACATATTGGGGGACTGGGGAAAGGTCTGTGATACTCCTGACAGAGGACGCAGTGTCAGCACTCAAACCTGTCTTAAATATTCTTGCAAAAAGCACGCCAGCGGCTAGAACGGGGAGTGGTATAGTCCAGATAAGGACTTTGGTGCTCCCCGATGGACCCGTCAATAATGCTTTTGTGATCAAGTTCAATAACCAATAATGAAAAATTCAAATAAGAATGACTGACATCGGACCTAGTTTGAGGATTTATATAAGGAATTAACAGGCAAAATACATAAAAAATGCCATCAGATAGTTTGGCAGCAGAGTGTACAGTTCATAAGTACCAAGAACTCAGTAAAGTTCTGTATGAAATCCAGCATAGATTTGCCTTCTAAAGGTCAGAAGTAGTGTTTCTGTGGTACAGATACATACACGTCCTTTTATAGGACTTTAGATAATGACTTTCATCAATTTCTGCACAAGCACATGGTTCTCCGGATATGCATCAATTAGGAACAAGCACGAGGAAACATTTTACTACAGAATAAATTCAGGGATTCTCTCACAGTAGTATTACATGGGATTTAGTTATTCTCACAGTTTATTCAAGCATACTAGTTGATACATTGTATACCAATAGCCTGGGACAGTTAGAGTTTCCTTGATTATGCACAGTGCTGTAAAAAATCTCAATGAACGTTCTTTGTTTGTTAGAGTAAACTTTCACTTCTTTATTTAGAATTAGAAATGGTAATACTAGTCATCATGTGACATACTATGACAGTGATTCAAGATGGAGGACATTATAAACCTACATTATATTAGCATGAGCCCAGTTTCTCATACAGTTAAAGTGAGAAAAAGGAAAGCAGCTGTTCCAACAGTAAGTGTGCATAGTAAAGATGAGTCAGGGCAGTGGCATAGCAAGGTGGGGTGTAGGGGGAGTTTTGGGGATGGCGGCCTCGTTCCAACCCCTCGCTCGTACCTGCGGCCATCGCGGGGCAGCAGATGCGCAGGAATCGCCAGATCCCCCCTTCCCTGAGGCCGTCACGGGAATCGCCCCCCCCCCCACCCCCCCTTACATGCAGGCCACTGCACAGGGTGGCAAACGCAGGGGCCGCTACGGACAGCCAAAGGTCTAGCTATGCCACTGGGTCAGGTAGATGCAAGCCTTAAAATCAGGACATACAAATTGTGCATGACAGGAACAGAAGACCATGCATATTTCAATTAGCATATTTTCAAAACACTCAAGAGCATTGATAGTAAATACAGTGAGTGCAGTGTGATATATCTTCCTCATTACTCTTGGCATAGTTCCAAAAAACATTAATATCAGTTTTTATTACCGCTTGGCAGATTTTACATCCTTCTGTCATTGATGTTATATGCACTGGTTTTCACATATTTTTCCACATATTTGGGCTACCTCTAGCGATATGTGGACTGAGCTGTGATTAGGAATCATTAGTAGTACAGAGCAACATTGTCTTGCCCCGCTAGTGCGCTCTGCCTTCTAAGTAAGGACAGGGAGGAGGATGTGGAAAAGTAAATTTTGCCATGTTATATGTGCCTACGTGTTCCCCATCCTATGTTATATGTGCATGATTGATATGCATGTATCCCCCTATGATCGATTAAAGACGCAATTATAGTTGTGTCCAGCTCTAGTATGCCAGTTTCCAGTTCTCGTGAAAGCAACGAGTAGTAGGCCTATGTTGCCACGTTTTACAGTGTGCACGTTAATTCATTGAAATGTCCCCGTTTCTAGGCCTCAAAAGGGGCCCGGACACCAGATTCAAGCTCCTGTCTCCTGAACCCTCTCCGAGGAGCGATACAGCCCCCACCTGCATCCCTGACCCTTCGCTTACTTCCTGCCGCACAGTGCCCGGCCCGGCCTGGCTCTGCCTGCCTGTCTGCCAAGAGTATGTTATGCTTCTAGTTATCAGTCCAGCCCTCCTTTTCTGCATTCCTAAGCTACTGAACCGCATCAATAGTTTCAGCTATGGTCTAGCCTTTCTGTCTCCACGCAAGAGAAATACTGTATTAATATTCATAGAATATTCCTAGCACACGCAATACATGTAGAATAATGCATGCACCAGCCTTAGTGTCAAGTAGCCTTTGCCCTGATAACTTTTGGATTCTATCAACATGTACTCCAAACACCAGATACCAGATATGATATAAGTACATGTCGTCCTGACACCGCAGACTTTAGTCTCCTCTTCTAGCGCAGAAGTCATAGCCCCCAGTTCTCCCTGGTAATACGTCATTGCCCGTTTGCGCGCACCACTAGGTTAAAGGTCCCAGCTGCTCGAGTAGCCCCCTCCATGTTTCCGCCCCATTCATGACACTTCTGTGACGTTCATACCACATGTCTATGTATACGCCCTGTACACGCCTTCTTGTTACACCCATTTCATTCTTATCTTTCGCGACTGCTACGAGTTACGCCTACTGCTACGCCTACTGTATTGAATGTAATGTAATTGTTTTAGTATATATACTGTATACTGTTAATGTGATGTATCCTTAACCCCACTACGGCTCCCATATATTCCATACCCTTAACCTTATCCTTATCCTCCCATTCCATCCCTGCCCCAGGCAGCTGCCTTCTTGCCTTCTTGTCTTCCTTCCTATTTTATTTCAGGCTGTCCCGTTCCAGTCCCTTCCTTTTTGCCTGAATAAAATCCTTCTGACTCGGATACATCGGATCCTGCCTCTTATTTATTGAGCTATCTGTTCTAGTTATATCTTGTCAAAAATAGTACCGGTAATTAATTATTTATTTACCACATAATGGTGCCCGAATAGGGACTTGCCCTTTCCCCACGCGCCGGCGAAGCCACGCAGGCCCCCTGACCCTCTGCAGCCGTGACGGAACCATACCGTGCACGTGCAGATATTTCTGCTTCAAGTATCCCTCAGGCCCACGGAGGAGACGGAGGTTGCGGTCCAGCATCCAGACGAGGCGGTGTGGAACGCGGCGAGTCCCGACCAGAGCCCAAGCCGAGAGTGCAAGGTCCGAAGTATCTGGAGGCCCACCTGTAACCGAAGTTTCCGAAGTTTCCGAAGTTCGTAGTCCGACGTCGTAGCAGTCCAGTCCAGTCCAGTCCGAGGCCTTCCAGTTTCTGCTTTCCCGGTGAGTACCGTCACAGGGGGGTATCTAGACAGGAGCATTAATTTGTTCCTGGTCCGATGGGTTTGGGTACACAGATCCAGCACGAAGTATCCACCTAGGTGGGTACGGGTCCAGACGTGTCTCTTTATGGGACCGGTATGTTCTGTACTGTTTTAGCAGTGCATCCAGTATTTCTAGTAAGTTCAGTTCTCGAGAAATTCAAGTGTTCTGTTTTCAGTGTATCAGGTAGTATTCTGTTCGAACTGTTATTCATGTATTTTTATGTCGTGGTATGAAAGTTTGTCTGCTATGTTATTACTGTGATTATTGTATATTGTATTCCAAGTGTATTCCCGTAATGCCTCTGTTTTCCAAGTTACGTCAGTTAAAGACCAGAAAAGGCCTGCTTGAAGAAGCAGTCCCTGTCCCTCCCAGGGACAGTCCAGGACATTTTATGTATCACAAGCATGGCTTAGATGCCATAATATATCTAGATTTATGGTCTGATTACACCAAAGATCTTGAAGAGAAATATAGATGGCCTGTATCAGGTACATGGGATGCCGAGTGCATCATGCGAGTAGAAGAAGCATTATGGAAAAAGAAAGCCAGACAGTCCCAGAAAGATGCCATCGTGTTATGGCGCAAAGAATCTCATAAAAGAACCGAAAAAGAATTCAGAAAAACAGAATTAAGTAGAGAATCCTCAGAGAAAGCCCAAGAAAGGGAATTAATCGAAGAAGGTGAACGAGTTAGAGCAGAACAGTCAGACAGACAGAGAAATGCCCTTATTAAGGGTATGTATCCTCTTCTTGCCGAGGGCTTGCCAAAAGCAACCCCGGAAGCACCCTGTAATTTTCCGCCGCCATTGGTCCCGATCAAGCTACGTCATAAACCGACCGCAGCTGATATTTTTCTTTCGTCCTATTTGGACGACACAGTCCCAGAATATGCAAATCCTATCCCGCCTGCTCCCGTAAATAATGTAATTCCTGCTCCTCCAGCCGCTGGTCCCGTGGGTCCAGTTAATGTTACAGTACCCCCGGCCCAGTCCATAGTACATGTACCCGCTTTGCCAGTCACTCTACCAGCCCGTACAGTATTCCCCGACGATTCTAGTTTAGGAGCCGCGGGGGGAGGTTCTCCTCGTACCCCGCCTCAACCAAGACGTATGACGCTACATGAACTAGCGTTACAGCGTACGCCAAAGGTGACTACATACGCAGATCTCAAGCGAAACCTTACTGAATGTCGATATGATCCAGTTCCAGGCGATGATCACATGGTCATATATTCATTACGTTTAAGACGGGTTGCCAGCTATTTGGACACCCTGCCCGATATGAAAGAACATCTAGACAGAATATATCGTTTTATCCGTACAGGAGTGAATCCAGAAAGCATTCACGAAGCCATGGTTCAAAGAAAAGTCGAGACTCAGCTCATGATTTTAAAGTTTCTGATTAACTGTTTAATAAGAGAACAAGATTATCCTGATAAAGACAAGGAAGAAATTAAAGTCCTGACCAGGTGGAGTGAAAATATAGCCGAGGGAAAACACAAGACACAAGGTTGTATAGAAAGTATGTACAGGAAAATACGTAAGGAAATTGTAAGTATACATAAGAAAGAGAGAGTAAGTAGAGCAACCGAGAAAGAGAATGACTCTTCCAGTGAAGAGGTAGACAGCGAGAATCCCGACAGAATAGCGTATGTAGGTAGAACTAGACTTTCCGACCGATATTCACGCCTAGACTCCAAGAAAGTTTTTCCCTCTCCAGCACCAGAACAGTGTTCTCTGGAACAAGTATTCCAGGCTACCGATCATATTCTGAAATCGCGAATAGGTTATAGCGAGCTCAGCACCATGCATGAACAAGAACTAGTCCGATCAGCAGTCCGGTGGACTACTGATTCTACCACTTTTCCTGACGAAATAGTGGCCCAAACGTTTCTGAAACTGCCCCCAGCCGAGCAGCGACTGGTGGGTATGTATATGATCCAGCACCTCATCACACTGTATGAGGATCAGCATTCCGATCCAGGTCCTCTACATGATGTATTAAACGAGTTACTCCAGTACAGATGGAAAGGTCTAGGTACCGATTTGATTAGTGTCATTCTAGAACAGCGCCACAAATACCGAACGTTCCTGAATCCGCATTTTGTTCACGTCTCACCCCCAGAAAGTAAATCATTCTACATAGACAGACAGAATCCGTTACGAGAAGTACATCCAGTCAAGAAAGAGGGTGGTGGTCTAGAACGAGTATTTGTTTACACCCCTATTACAAAGATGGAACTCTTAGAAATGAAGAAGTTAATTCCCTGTCATGACAAAGATCCAGCAGGGTTCCACCGTGAATTAAAAGACATGCTCCGTATGGGAGAATACACGTATCCGGATATCATTAAAATGTTAAAGGTCCTGTTGCCTGCGGGCATATATGAAAAACTCAAAGAAAAAGAATGGGAGGTGGGAGAGAAAAAGATAGATTGGACAGCTCTAGAAGCTGAAGATAATACACGAGTACCAGGTACCGGTCTTGGGGATAAAGCTAAAGAATTGCCCGAGTTATTGATACAAGTTTTGCCAAGATTACTAGCCACGAAAAAGGAAGATTAGGATGCCATCTCAGCCTGTAAACAGAAACAAGACGAAGATACTAGTGATTTTTATTCTAGATTTGAGAAATGTTTTATTATTAATAGTGGTCTGAAAACGAGTAGTGAATCATACCCTCATCTTTTTGTCACTAAACTAGTTGAGAATTCAAGTCCGCAAGTTAAAAATCGAGTACTGAAAGTCGAAAGTACCTGGCAAGCTCATACTCCGTCACAGATGTTACAAATGCTCCAGTACCACCAGAACAGAATCAGGGAAGAACAAGAACACGAAAGGAGACGTATGAAAGACACGAAAATGAAAGTATTAGTTGCACAATCTGTTCCCCAAGACAGTCAGAAGAGGGGTACGAATCAAGCCAGTCATCCTGCATTTCCCGTTAAAGGGACCTGCAATTATTGTAAACAGCCCGGTCATTTTATAAGTGAATGTGCAGTTCTGAAACACAACATAGCTACTGGTAAGACTAAAGTAAGACCACGTCCGCCTAGACAAGAACAAGTTTCACAGACTTCTCAGACACCACAGAATGCACAACAGACAGTTACAGTACCGCAGCCTATAGCTGCAACACAACACGTTACACAACAGATGTATCAGTATGCACAGTCCGAGTATCCAGATTATCAGCCGTATTCATGAAACAGCCTAGAGAGGGAGGTAGGCTTGCCTCTCATCGAGATACCTGTAGATCAAGAGGGTCCCTATATACACAGTCAAGTATTAGGGAAAGACAGAAAGTTTCTGATTGATACAGGGGCAAGTAGGACTACCATCAGTCATGACGAGGTTCCAGGGGCTCCGCTCTCAGGCTCTAGAAATGTATCCCTTGGATTTTCAGGAAAGCCTATCGTTAATGAAATATCGAAACCAGTTACTCTAGAAGTTGGTCCATTGTCCCGAACTACAGATCTGTTACTAACGAAGTCTTGCCCAGAAAATTTGTTAGGCATTAAAACATTAAAGGAATTAGGAGCAGTTATATGCTGTTCCCCAGAAGGAGTACGTCTGTTCCTCAGAGATTTTAAAGGTCATTATGTATTACGTGATTTTGATCCAAGATTATTGAATGTACCACAGCATTTATGGGCGCAAGGTCCAACTGATGTAGGTTGTATGCATATCACACCCCATCGTGTCACTCTGAAACAAGGTGTTGTATTACCACGAATCCGACAGTACAAATTGCCACCTGAGGCTGTAGCAGCCTTATCCAAAATTATTGACGAGCTCATTGCTCAAGGAGTGGTTGTAGAAACTGACTCCAATGTATGTAATTCTCCTATCATTCCAATTCTGAAACGTACTGATCCAAATGCACCTCCAGTTTATCGATTAGTGATTGATCTTCGAGAACTTAATAAATGTATCATACCCCAGTACCCAGTGGTTCCCGATATTTCTTCCCTATTGACAGCTATTGATTCTGAAGCCACATTCTTTACAGTTATCGATCTCAAGAACGCATTTTTCAGTGTCCCCATTCATCCAGACAGCCAGTTCCTTTTCGGATTCTGTTTAAATGGAAGGAGCTATAAATTCACACGAGCTCCTCAAGGTTTCACAGAAAGTCCTAGCATTTACAGTCAAGCACTTAAAAGACAACTAGACAATATTCACATGCCAGCTGACACTGCCCTGCTCCAGTATGTCGATGATCTACTGATCACAGCCCGTTCTGAACGTGACTGCGAGCGTGCGTCACTTACAGTCCTGTATTTTCTGGCCGAGATGGGGCACAAGGTGTCCCCTTCCAAATTACAATTCTGTGTCCAGCAAGTGGTCTACCTAGGACACTTACTGTCCAAGAGGGGTAGGCAGTTGACACCTGACCGTATCCAGTTAATAGCATGTCTTCCACAGCCCAAGACTCAGAAGGAGGTACGAGCTTTTATCGGCCTCACTTCTTACTGCAGACAATGGATTCCTCAGTATGCATTTCTAGCCAAGCCACTGATACAGTTAACGACACAGGAGGCAGCCGTATCGACTGTCCTCCCCTGGACCCAGGAACATACACTTGTCTTTAATGAATTAAAGAAAGTTTTATGTCAAGCACCTGTTCTAGCAACACCGAACTACAGTAAGTCTTTTACACTTTTTGTTACTGAACGCGAAGGTACTGCATTATCTGTCCTCACTCAAGATCATGCAGGACAATACAAGCCCTGTGCTTATTTTTCTAGCACATTAGATCCAGTGGCCCAGGCTCTGCCTGCGTGCCTCAAGTCAGTTGCAGCCACAGCACTAGCTATCAGACAAAGTGATTCCATAGTGTTAGGACATTCCCTGACAGTACAAGTTCCACACTCCGTGGAAGTTCTTTTAAACCGAACCCAGACTCAGCACTTGACAATTGCACGTTTAACAGGTTATGAACTGACACTGTTCCAGCCACACATAGAAATCAGACGCTGCAACATTTTAAATCCAGCTACACTGTTACCGTCAGTTACTTCAAATCCTGCCACACATGACTGTGTGGAAGTTGTTAACACCATGACAAAGCCAAGACAAGACTTGACAGATATTGCATTACCTGATCCCGACCTGACACTTTATGTGGATGGTTCATGTATGAGAACAAGTACAGGAGAACTAGTAGCCGCGTATGCAGTGACTACCGAAACTGAAGTTATAGAAACATATCGTATTGCCACCCTGTCCGCTCAAGCAGCAGAGCTTGTCGCTCTGACCCAAGCCTGCATACGTGCCAAGAACCTGAAAGTAAACATATACACAGATTCACGTTACGCATTCGGAGTCGTACACGACTTCGGAGTGCTCTGGCAAGAGAGAGGTTTCATGACTTCTCATGGAACCAAGATCCAGCATGGTCTCCTTATTCAAGCTCTGTTAGATGCAATACATTTACCGACAGCTATCGCTATCATGAAGTGCAAGGCACATACGAAAGTCACTGACATCATTTCCCAAGGTAACGATCTAGCAGATCGAACAGCCAAGCTCACAGCTCAGACTCCAGACATTCCAGTTAGCACGACACAAACACTCACTCCAGATCAGACTACTTGTATGGCAGTTAAGGACCCTACACAAGATGTCATAGATATACAGTCACATGCTACTCCTGATGAAATCAAGAAATGGTCCGAACAAGGAGGGGTCCAGACAGATCAAGGATGGTTGACGAAGGGAAAAGCCACATGGTTTCTCCCCGACTCTATGGTTCAAGTCATTATTAATACCGCACATAGTCCAGCACATCTAGGTGAAAAAGCCATGTTAGACAGCATCCAGAACCTCTGGTTCAACAAGCATTTACGAGCAGCAGCCAAGCAGAAAGTCCGTACCTGCATGATATGTTGTCAGTTCAATCCAGGTAAAAGTGTCCCGGTGGAACAAGGTGGATTCCAACCTCCTGACCACCCTTTTGAAGTCCTCCAGATGGATTATATTCAGATGGAGCGATGTCGAGGTTTCAAGTATGTCCTTGTAGTTGTATGTGCTTTGTCCAGGTGGACAGAAGCATATCCAGTCCCAGATTACACAGCTGCGACCACTGCCAGGCAGTTGGTTCGTGAGTATTTTCCCCGCTATGGTTTGCCTAGGGTCGTGTATTCAGATAACGGCCAGCCATTCTCATCTGAGCTCATGAAACAAGTATCCCTTCTGTTAGGGTACCAGTGGAAGTTCCATTGTGTACGCCATCCTGAAGCAGCCGGTCTCGTAGAGAGACATAACCAGACTTTAAAAATCCGCCTTGCTAAAGTGTGTGCAGAGAAAGGTGTGGATTGGATAGTAGCCCTGCCAGTTGCCCTTTTCTTCATGAGAATGGTCGCTCATTCCAGATCAGGTCTGTCCCCGTACGAGGTCGTATTCGGCCGCCCTCCAAATATGTGGGGTACACCTATGCCCCGTAAGATTACAGATGTTTCCAGTAATATGCTGACAGATTACCTAGCTTCCTTGATGTCTGCACTACAATCTTGTCGTTCACAGGTTGCCGCTACATTTCCAGACAACACTGAGGTGAAACCGCATGAAGTCGTTCCGGGAGAGCTTGTCCTGGTGCGAAATTTTGATCGTTCAAGTCCGGTGGAAAGAGCCTCGAATGGTGTTGTTGACAACAAGGACTGCGGTCAAGCTAGAGGGCCGGAAGGGGTGGGTCCACACCAGCCATATTAAGAAGTTTCATGGACTTAAGCCAAGGACATTTTTCAAAGACTGCCTCATTCCTAAAGACTGCCTAAAAACAGACTCTGAATTCAAACTCTCCCTGTTAGAGAAAACTCCGCAGCAGGAATATAAAGCCAAGTTAAGGTCTAGTAAAATAAGTCAGCCAGTTTAATTGTCTAAGTGCCTCTCGGGTGAAACGGTTAGACAGGTTCCTGACATGTATGAGATAGACCCACACAGTGAGAGAGTTAGTCAAAACTCTAAGAGATGTATTATTGTTCTATTCTTTTTATTGTTTCTAAGCCTTATGGTTACATGCATAAGTTATGCTTTACATTTATGTTTTCCGATGTCACATGTACATATGTTTTCTAATGCTACAGTAGAGCACACATTTAGTGATCTGCCTCCTCACGAGTTATCCTATCGTCTTGCTATGCGCAATAACAGTTTTATCCGAATGTTGCATTATTCACACCAGACCAGCAATGCCACTAATTGTTGGGTGTGTGGTCGACTCCCCCCTTTCCAGACACCGAAGGGAGTTCTGCCACTCTTTCCTTATCCGTTTTCACACAATGGTTCGTGTGGAGCATGGTCCATGTTAACGTCATCTTCAACTGATATGTCCTTCCTGAATAGAACATGTTTCCCAGACAAGCAAGGTCTTTCCCATAGAACAGGGTTAGATCTAGAAAATGAAGTATATGATTTAGGTAATTATTCCTCGAATTTTATGGTTCTGAATGTTCAGTCCGAGACTACTCCAGACTCGCCTGCTATTTCAGTTCTACCAGTCAAAGGCGAATTATGTGTCAGAAAGAATGGTTCCGCACATGTAGGTCATAGTGATTGTACTACTGTGGTCGAGTATAGTGACAGTGGGAAATCTATTTTCAAAGCCTCACGTCATTCTTATTTTGTTTGTGGTCAGACCGCATATGTTCGTCTGCCCCTCGATTGGGATGGAACATATTACATTGCCTTCCTACTGCCACCAGTTTTCCTAGCCCCATCCGATTATTACAGAAACACACATCTAGTACACGTTAGACATAGAAGGGAGATCGAGTCCCCAATTGTTGATCAAACTGAAACTGCTTTAGAACAGTATACAGACTTCAATAGAGGTTTCTTTTTCTTCATTGGCCCTGTCCAGAATAGTAAGCTAATACGTAGGTTAACCAGAACCCTTGAAGCAGTAGTGAATGAGACTACTTCTGCTCTAGGTAACTTAACTGAAGAGCAATCTGCTATGAGATTTGTTGTGCTCCAAAATCGTCTTGTTCTTGACGTCATACTGGCCGATAGAGGAGGAGCTTGTAGAGTCATCGGATCTAGTTGCTGCATTTTCATTCCTAATAACGCGCCGTCTGTTTATTCAGCTATAACCAGACTTCATAAAATTGCCCATCAGTTACACCAGAATCCAGGCACCTGGACATGGTCCGGTTGGCTCTGGAGTATTATATCTGCCTGGGGATGGAAAGTATTGTCATTCCTGGGTATAGCAGTAATGATCATATTCAGTTGCTGCCTCTGTTTACAATGTGGCCCTGCGATTTGCGGCATGTGTGCTACCTCTTGTATTCCTAGTCCTAGTCCTAAGTCCCGTTCCAAGAAAATTCGAGACGAGCAAATGATGCTATATGAACAGATAGATGGTATCATGAATATAGATGTTTCCTGATGGAAACGTAGGGCACAAGGAGGGAATGTGGAAAAGTAAATTTTGCCATGTTATATGTGCCTACGTGTTCCCCATCCTATGTTATATGTGCATGATTGATATGCATGTATCCCCCTATGATCGATTAAAGACGCAATTATAGTTGTGTCCAGCTCTAGTATGCCAGTTTCCAGTTCTCGTGAAAGCAACGAGTAGTAGGCCTATGTTGCCATGTTTTACAGTGTGCACGTTAATTCATTGAAATGTCCCCGTTTCTAGGCCTCAAAAGGGGCCCGGACACCAGATTCAAGCTCCTGTCTCCTGAACCCTCTCCGAGGAGCGATACAGCCCCCACCTGCATCCCTGACCCTTCGCTTACTTCCTGCCGCACAGTGCCCGGCCCGGCCTGGCTCTGCCTGCCTGTCTGCCAAGAGTATGTTATGCTTCTAGTTATCAGTCCAGCCCTCCTTTTCTGCATTCCTAAGCTACTGAACCGCATCAATAGTTTCAGCTATGGTCTAGCCTTTCTGTCTCCACGCAAGAGAAATACTGTATTAATATTCATAGAATATTCCTAGCACACGCAATACATGTAGAATAATGCATGCACCAGCCTTAGTGTCAAGTAGCCTTTGCCCTGATAACTTTTGGATTCTATCAACATGTACTCCAAACACCAGATACCAGATATGATATAAGTACATGTCGTCCTGACACCGCAGACTTTAGTCTCCTCTTCTAGCGCAGAAGTCATAGCCCCCAGTTCTCCCTGGTAATACGTCATTGCCCGTTTGCGCGCACCACTAGGTTAAAGGTCCCAGCTGCTCGAGTAGCCCCCTCCATGTTTCCGCCCCATTCATGACACTTCTGTGACGTTCATACCACATGTCTATGTATACGCCCCGTACACGCCTTCTTGTTACACCCATTTCATTCTTATCTTTCGCGACTGCTACGAGTTACGCCTACTGCTACGCCTACTGTATTGAATGTAATGTAATTGTTTTAGTATATATACTGTATACTGTTAATGTGATGTATCCTTAACCCCACTACGGCTCCCATATATTCCATACCCTTAACCTTATCCTTATCCTCCCATTCCATCCCTGCCCCAGGCAGCTGCCTTCTTGCCTTCTTGTCTTCCTTCCTATTTTATTTCAGGCTGTCCCGTTCCAGTCCCTTCCTTTTTGCCTGAATAAAATCCTTCTGACTCGGATACATCGGATCCTGCCTCTTATTTATTGAGCTATCTGTTCTAGTTATATCTTGTCAAAAATAGTACCGGTAATTAATTATTTATTTACCACAAGGAAGAAAGATGTGGCCGTAAATTATATTATTGATAAAGATTGTGGTGACTGGGTGCATGGACAGCTTAAGGCCTGTGCAAAGTGCATACACGCTAAGGATCCACAGGCTTTTGGAGACCCACAATTTCCCCGTTAGGTCCTGAGTCATAAAGATAACTTGCACGTTTATGTAATTTACACATTGGAGTGAATTTACCAATTTTTGGCATCCAGAAACTCTGAATGTAAGTTTACTACAAAAGTGTAAATAACTTGTCTCCCCCTCCTGTGTTAAGCAATTTCCTTACTCATGTGTGGGTGAGTAATGTCCCGCCCTAAACCTCTCTCTGGCCCTCCCTAAACCCCAACTCTTACTTCTCCCTAATCCTATTACCCTTTTGTACTAAGTCTGACCCTTTTCCCAGCCACTCCCTCCAGTTCCTCCCACATTTATTACTAAAACATGTATTTACATGTGTGGAAACTTTGCAGTCGGGCGGAGACCTCTGCACACATAGGTATAGGGTAATGAGGAGGCATAACCTCCACACATAGGGGTCGATTATGATTGTGGTAAATCCGCATCCTCCGGGCCGGTGGAAGCCACCGCCGGCCCGGAGGATGCGGATTCACCGCTGCGGACCCTGAAAACACCCCCGCCAGATCATGATGGCGGTGGGATCAGCGGCGGACGGCAGGTCCGTCCTCCGCTGATCTGCGGGGTGTTGACCGCAATTTGGTGGCGGTGTCTGCAAGACACCGCCAGCCAAATTACGATGTGAGTGCAAACATGCTTTTCCACTGCGGATTTTCCGCAGTGGAAAAGCATGTGGAGATTTGCTTCTGGGGGCCCTTGCGGGCCCCCAGGGTGTCGGGGGGATGTGGGGCTGCACATGGGGGGTACCTATGGTACCCCCCTGCATTTGCATGCAAATGCAAAGCATGCATATTTAACATTGCGGCGGGTGCTGCTTTAAGCAGCACCCGCCGCAATGTTAACTATATGGGATGTGACCGCCAGGGTGGCGGTCACATCCTAATTCTGATGGAGGGAACACCTCTGCGGACGGTCCCTCCACCTCGGGGGTGGCGGACGGACGCAAGTCCGTCCGCCATCCTAATCGACGTCATAGTTTGTGAGCAGTGCTTTGTAGTACGTTTTGTAGTACTATAAAACGTACTATAAAGTGCAGTTTGTGAATCAGACCCTAAGTGCTGTGTGTCTGATCCAAGGTCTCTACAGTGACTGCTGCCCACCGCTTTGTTGTTACAGTGTCCAATGCATAAATAGATGAAATTCGCAATTTATTTATGAACATTTTCTGAAAACGATGCAAAATGAAGTAAAGTGTCCTGAAATATATTTGCTGATATCTTGAATAGAACTTAAAAGTGAGCCATACCTATTTATTGTTCAATCAAAAGTCAGACAAGCCACAAGGAGGAGACCCGATTTAGGGATAAAACGTTTCCTGAGAGATACAAATTTCACCGGCATGAGAATGAATTTTCTCGGTCTACTTTTAGGTCTGTTTGTTAAAAATCTATTTTTTATTAACTTCACACTGCTAGCATAGGCCTCTCTCTCTCTTGCTACTTACCCCCCTGAATCGCGCAGACGCCATTAAAAAGATAATTTCATTAAAGAGCTGTTTTATTACACCGTTTATTGCTTTGATGCATATATGCTAATGGAGCGTCACATCCTAGCTACAGATGTCAAGCTCCGTAAGCAGAAACAATTATTTGAGATGTTAGTAATGGGAAAACCTACACCGCGCGCATCTATTTATATGCACAAATTACATTTTTGACATCAGCTGTGAAATAAGTGTGTGCATCTATTCTGGGGACCGTGAGGGAAAGTTAACACTTTCCTGTCTTTTTTTTTAAGACAGAAGGCTTCACTTAGGGATTGGTGGGTGGGATACTAACATACAAAAGGTGATGGAAGCAGCGGCAGCTGGTACAGGTAAGCACAGCGTGGCAGTAGGGCGGGGCAGGGCGCGGCAGGGGTGGAAGCCGGGAGACGACGGAAAAGCTATTATTTATTTATTTAATTATACCTATTCCGTTTTCAGTCAACTTCAATGTCCGCCCAACCGCGGTTACCTGTGCGGCCGCCCCTGGATGGGAGGATGCTTGCAATTCGTCTAGCCAGTGACAATCTCTGGGGTTAGTATCCCCACCCATCGTTCATTTGCTCACCATGCAACCTCAGTTTAGACCCAGCCATAAAAAAATCAGTCTTGACCCTGCTCCTCACGGGAACAGTCCAGCCTGAACTGGCAGCCAGGTCCTCACCAAACCGGAACACAAGAACCTAGGCCCGGTTTTTACCTGATAAGAAATGATGGATTGGAATGTTACCCCGACCGACTGCCAGTGGTTAGACAAATTGCAAATTTCTTCCTCTCACTTTTTGTGTGTTGGATGGGATAATTTGTCACAACGTAACAGATGTTCTGCCTGCTGTTTTATTAGTGCATTGTAGCCCATGGCCCTTATAATGCAGCAAACGGCATATCTGCCACATTTTGTCAGAGTATCCTGACCGCCAAACTCTGAATGAGGCTCAAAATTCTTGCATACATGGTTCAACATGCAATAAGATGCCAGTGCCCAAACATGGAGCTGGAAGATTGTGTTAGAGCATTTATCTGGTATGTTTTCACGTTTTGCAGGAGGGTTGAAAGCAGCGGCAGCACAAGTCGTGCCTTTCGGCCGTAAGGTCAGAGTATTCACACTCTGACCAATACCCTTCTGAATTGGACAACACCCAATTCTCATACTGTTTTTTAGGTCCTGAAGAAAGCCCTACGACCCCTTAGGGGCACTTATAGGGGCTGAAACATGTCGACCATTGAATTGGACTACGATAGTGCGGTGGACTCATAAACAGTCCTTCCCTGCACAAACTTCACTTTTTATATAGTCTTCTCATACACCAAAAGGAATAAAAAAATTATTTTTAGGTAGTATGATGATCACTTTTTAAACAACACACTTCACTTTCACTCACCACTGATTACTGTGCACTACTATATAAACCAGTGGTTCCCTCCAGGTGGAGGAAGCATACAAAAAGAGACCCAAAGATGATGTCACGTATCTGATACAGGCGGAGAATCAAGATAAACTGCCACACGACCTGCCTACGTGAATGAGGGTTTTTTAAGTACTGACGGATAGAATACAGTGGACCCTAGTTGCAGGTACAAGTGATTCATTCCCTTTTGATTTTGACCAACATATTCTATAGCCATTCTGACATAGAACTATTGAAGCGCAACATGTGTTGAGTGTACACAGTAAAACTGCATTCCGTACAGACATATGTGGCAAACTTCCCTTATTCCCAACCATAGGCACGCTAACATTCCAAACAATAAGAGAAAAGAAAGTCAAATTGTTATTCTACGCTTTTTTTAACAACTGTTATTCCCCCAGCATGCATATGTAAGTCATCAACTACTCCTAAAATGTATTACTATCTCTTTCATGCGGTGATCATGGCTATGGTCTACAAGCCATGGGTAATAACCCAGTTTACAACAACCGTGAATGACGGAAAGAAGAAATGCAGCACTGCTTTAACCCCCAGTGTAGTGGTGCGAAATATTAGCGTCTTATAATCTTGTTTCAAATGTTTGGACTAGTCAGGTGGGAAGCAACTCTACACACCTCTAATGGTGTTTAAGATAATAGTAGTATGTGCAATTCTGCACACTATATGTGTGTTAGAAATGGGATTTCTGGTTGGCTAGGATTTGCAAGGGCAAGGGAGTTACACACCAAAGATAACCCCTGCTCACCCCCTTGGTAGCCTGGCACGAGCAGTCAGGCTTATCCCAGAGGCAATGTGTAAAGCGTTTGTGCAACACACACACGACAACAACATACTAGGCACACCACAAAATGAACTCCACACAAGGTTATATATAAAAATAGCCTTTGTATCACCATAAACACATTAGAATAGTAATCACACAATATACACTGTGCCAACTGGCACTGGGCAATATTTACAGGGGATTATATACACAAGACAGGTCCAATTGGACCACTGTCAGAACCCTTACAAGCAGAAATCGTAAATGTAGAACTAAATAAATATAGAACACAACCAGTAACTACTGGCACAATACTGTACTCTGCATCATCTCCTGCAACATAAGTCATAGTATGCAAGCAGCATCACATTAGGCGTGAAATACATTCTGCGCCAACCTCAGGAGCATAAACACATTATGCGATAACCTCACAAGCATAAACACACTATGCAATAACCTTATAAGCCTAAATGCGTTAGACAATAACCTCACACATAAAACACATTATGCAATAACCTCATAAGTCTAAACGCATTAGACAATAACCTCACACATAAAACACATTATGAAGTAACCTCATAAGTATAAACACATTCGACAATAACCTCACACATAAACAAATTATTCATAAATCACGGTGCATAAATGACAGGACATGAATCACATTTCCTGCGCACCACATAAATCAGATTAGGGCCTGGCGCCCTATCCACCTCAGCTTCCCCCCCTGGCCAACTGGCCTTCTCTGAGGGCTCAAATACCCTCTGTCCAGAATGTCAGAGCGGCTGACAATGCAGCAGAATCCAAGAGCGTGCAGTTGCGCTGGGGCAGAGGAGTGTATCTCATTCCTACCTCATACAAAAATGCCCCCAAAGAACTGTTGGCCTAAACGTTGCAGCTGACGCTACTTGCCGTAAAGCTGTGAAGTAAAGAAGGCCTGGCACCACTGTGCCCTCTCTTGCCCCACTCAAGGACTTCTAAAACGTATGCCCATCTTGTTGCAGCTGCCCACTGTCTGGGGGAGCAGCTGTGGCATCACCCTGGGCACCACAGCGCCCCTTGAGCCCCACTCCGGGACTCCTGATACCAAATCACCCCCATCGTCTCTGCTGCCCTCTAGCAAGCGGTCAGCTGCAGGGAATGGCCAAACTGGGGAGAGCACGGGCCCCTCTGGGCCCTCAAAATACAAATATGGCCCAGTTGGAGCGGGCACCGACAATGTGCCCCGACACGCCCCCCCCATCAGGGTTACGACCATGCCCCCACTCACCGGGCTCTGCTTCTCCGGGCTCAGGTGATCTCCGCGGGCATGCCTCCCCTCTGCAGCCAGACTTCCTCCCTACGCGGGGCTCTCTCCGTCTCTAGGGAGCCCCGTCTTGAGTCCAGTCGCACTAGTGGAATCCATGCAGACGGGGTGGGCTCCCGTCTGCCTGCATCTTTGTTTCCTGCACCGGGGCTCCCAACAGCTCATGGGACACCTGCTTGGGCCGCAATACTCCCTCCTCCACAGGTGGCTTCCGGGCTGTACGTGACTGGCCCCGCCTCCAGTCAGGCAATTTTCCTGGCTTCCGGGCCAGCCGTCCTGCTTTCCCCGGGTCGCGGCATTGATTTTCCAATAAAGGAAATTAATGCGGGGTGGGCACCCGCAATTCACTAAAATCAAACATTGGGGTGGGCACCCGCTCGGAGTGCAACAATGCGGGGTGGGCACCCGCTGCTCCTGGCCCAACGCGGCCAAAACGTACATAAAGCGGGGTGGGCACCTGCTCTCAAGGCATCACATGGGGAATCCCTACGTCGGGATTCCCTCCAAAAGGGGCTGCAGCTCAGCGCTGCGCAGCCCACGCTCTCCTCCTTCCGGGGATAATTAAAATATAGCGCTCACAAGGCGCTAGGAGCCACAGCTCTTCAGCAAATGGTCCATGAGAGATTCAGGGGAGCAAGGCAAGGCCTATGGAGGCAAGCCCTCATGGAGATTCCTCCTGGGCAAATACAAACGTAGGGGGCGCACAGCTATTTACAATGGTTTTTGAAAAATTATACTTCGAATGGTTATTAGTTCGGGTGCTTCCAACAGGTAACGTGTCCGTCCTAGGCACGTCTTATTAGAACAATGATCAAGTGTCACCATGTGTCCATAGTGACATCCCTGTGTATCGGGCACACCTTTAGTTCTCAAATGAGACTCCAAATGTAGTTCAAAAGAATTTTAATCATTCATCTTGAATTTTATCTTGAATTTCAGGTCATTCAGATTTTCATATTCTCATATATGTATAAAGCATCCAAATGCTCCAATGCATTTCGGGCATTACCAGCCCTTCATCCGGGAGCTTCTGCAATTTAACCAGACATAGCTAGATTATAAACTATATGCTAATAGTTAACGTATATGTCATGCGAGTCATTGGTGGAGTACAGACATGCTGCCAAAACCAGTGATTTAGTGCTGCTATGCGAGTGTGATGGCCAAATATATACAACTATATACAAAAATTATATGGTGAGTGAAAAGATGGGGTGCGTGGGAAAACCGGGTGTGTGAAAAGATGAAAACCCAACTTGGACTAACAACATTAAAATGTACGCAAGGTACATTGACGATGTTTTCATCGTTTGGAAAGACACACAAGAATCCTTGTCACAAGCCCTAACCGTCTTAAACCAAGCTAATGAGCGTATTCAACTCACTTGGGAGATTGATAATAAGACCATCACCTTCCTTGATGTCAGGATCACCATTAATAATACTGGTTTCGAAACTGATTTGTTTCGTAAAAAAACTGATCGCAACAACACGTTGCATTTTTCAAGCCACCATCAAGGACCACTGAAATCACATCTGCCCACGTCACAAATGTTGAGGATCAGAAGAATCACCTCCGATCCTGAGCAAACACAGATCAGATTGCATGAGATGGGTAAAAGATTCTGAGACAGAGGATATCCTTTGACTCTCATAGAAAGTGCCAAGAAAAAAGCTATGGATACCCCGAGAGAGTTGCTGTTTGAGAAAACGCCTCCAAAAACTACAAACAGGATGGTACTAGTTTCTAAATTTTCAAACATGAGTTCCACATATAAACGGATAATCTTGAGACATTGGCCGATTATGAGCGTTGAACCAGATTTTGGTACCACTTTTAAAGAACCACCTCTGTTTGCATATACCCGGAGTGCCAACCTAAAAGAAATTTTGACTATCAAACATGAGGAGAAACCACCCTCAAGGGGAACTCGACCGTGTAAGAACTGTGGAAACTGTAATAACATCATCACAGGAACAGTAGTAAACCACCCCATGAGAGGCAACCCCATCAAATTGTTTGTAAACGCGACATGCGACTCTACCAACGTCGTATATATGATCAAATGTCCTTGTGGAAAAAGCTATATTGGTAAGACTGAAAGGAAGATAAAAACTCGCATAAACGAACATAAATCCAATATCAGACTCCAGAATACCAAATCCAACGTGGCAACGCACTTCAATGAAAACAGACATAACATTTCCCAACTCAAATTCTTGGTTTTGGAACAAGTGCGTAAAATTGATGGAATAGACAACAATAAGCACCTACTTCAGAGGGAAATGGCTTGGATTTTTCGTATGCAGACCATGAAGCCAGTCGGACTTAATGATCGCCTGGAATTTTCTTGTTTTATCTAATACATGATCATTGTTCCCCTAGTTGCGATTTATGATTGAAACTTTTGTAATCTTTCATGCCTTTTTGTAATCTTTCATGCAACTAATGCTGGTTCAGACCATTGTTCTCGTAATTTTCACCTTTCTAAGATGGCCGCCATCTATTGCACCTTCCTAATAGTCCGTTTTTCATTTTGATTTTTCACTTTTGCGTCCCAACAAAACTAACCACACTTCCTGTTCCACACTAACATCGGCGTTTGAAGCCGGCAACCGCATCACCTCGAGTAAGTAACTCTTCTGCGCTTTTTTGAACTACTAACGAGCACTCATCTACTGTTGTGAAGACGCCGTAGACGTTATGGCTGTAGTCGGCTAAAATATCACCCGTATGTTCCCGGTTAGACACCTTGGCATTTTTAAAGCGCTACACTGCTGAACTCTTTTGTTATATATTTCCCGCATGGACCAACGCGACACTTCTTTTCACACACCCGGTTTTCCCACGCACCCCATCTTTTCACTCACCATATAATTTTTGTATATAGTTGTATATATTTGGCCATCACACTCGCATAGCAGCACTAAATCACTGATTTTGGCAGCATGTCTGTACTCCACCAATGACTCGCATGACATATACGTTAACTATTAGCATATAGTTTATAATCTAGCTATGTCTGGTTAAATTGCAGAAGCTCCCGGATGAAGGGCT
This sequence comes from Lissotriton helveticus, assembly GCF_964261635.1. Lineage (NCBI taxonomy): Eukaryota > Metazoa > Chordata > Amphibia > Caudata > Salamandridae > Lissotriton > Lissotriton helveticus. The sequence continues at coordinate 650,339,604 of NC_136070.1, forward strand.
GGTAATGCCCGAAATGCATTGGAGCATTTGGATGCTTTATACATATATGAGAATATGAAAATCTGAATGACCTGAAATTCAAGATAAAATTCAAGATGAATGATTAAAATTCTTTTGAACTACATTTGGAGTCTCATTTGAGAACTAAAGGTGTGCCCGATACACAGGGATGTCACTATGGACACATGGTGACACTTGATCATTGATTCCTCCTGGGCCCCAGCAGCATGCCCCAGCAAGGTCAGGAACAGCACCCAAGCACAGAACAACACACACGGGGTCACAGCCCCTATATTTATATCCCATAATCTCTTTGTCTGCAGCGCAGGGCTTGGGGAACCAGATGCAACTGGTTTAGGGGGGATTTGGAGCACTTTTTTTTCCAACTCCTCTTCCCCTTTGTCAGGTGGGGGCTAGGTGATCAGACACACCACAGGGGCAGAGACAGCATTGTATAGGGCAGGCACACACCTATTCAGGGTCAGGGGATTACTCCTCCCACTATTCCCAGCACAGATGTTGCATTCGGCATAGTGCTGACTCACCCTTCCCCTCCTGGAGCCACACACACCTCCCAGCCCGTCACTCACAAGCCAGACATGCAATTCACATCAGGCAGGCAGACACCTAGCACACAGAAATGCCAACTTCTAAAAGTGGCATTTCCTAAATAGTCACAATAAATCTGCGCACACCATTGTGCAGCATTTATTATTCCAATTTCATACATACCAGACTTGACCATAATGCTCCTTTCATACTAGGAATTACCACTGACGCACACTGATCAGGGAAACCCCAATGCATTCCTATGGGAGAGCAGCCAATCTCAGCAATGTAACACAGAGAGCGCACGCACTTTACACTGGACCACAGTGCTAAAGTGCCCAGAGGCCTAAAACCACTAACACCATGTCATAAATAAGGTGGTGAGAAAGGCAAAACGTTTAGGGATGACCCTGCAAAAAGGGCCAAGTCCAACAATGTGTAAAAACACATTACCAATTGGGGTCTAAATGTCAAATACCATCTGAGGAGGTAGACAATTAAGTTTCAAATGGAGAAAGTATGCACTCACAGGAAGGACAACCAACAACTGATGATTTGGTCGAAAAAAGATTTGCTGAAATCAATAAAATTGTTAATAATTATTCTCATAACTGTGTATGTGTCCAGTCAATAAACAAGTCTGGTTATCTAAAGAAATTCGAAGTAATTTTGTGTTTACGGACAACAACCCTTACAGATTTCCGAATATCACTTAATTAAAAATATAGATGTGTAATCTGGGGCTGTATGATGTTTGCAGAATAGAGTCATGTAAGACAGGCAGTTGCAGTTGCCTTAATCACTTCCAGATTGCACTGTTGTAACAGTCTCTATGCAAGAGCCAATAAGTCGGTCTTACACAAGCTACAGATGGTACAACAAGCTGCAGCCAGACTAGTCCTAAAATTACCCATGAACTCATCAGCATCTGCCGCACTAAAGGCTTTGCATTGGCTACCTATCCATAAAAGAATCTTGTTGTAGATCCTCATAATTACCTGTCGAATATTTCATTCCTCAGGCCCACACTATCTACGGCCTAGGTTTATACGCTATCTGCCATGTCATACCCTCAGATCTTCTAACGCTAATCTACGAAAACCTCCTGTTTACAGATACGTCTCAAAAGGAGGGAAATCAATTGCAGTTCTAGGGACTAAAGTCAGGGACCAACTGCCTAACCACCTACGTTTTATCCAATCAGAAACTCTCGTCAGGAAAGCTCTGAAAACATGGATTTTTACGGCCCCTGATACGCTATGTAAAGCACTTATCTAAATTCTCTTTCTTAGTCTCAGCCATCCTGTCTGTTAGCGACTTGCTCAGTGCCATGATGCTCCTCGGGGTGAAAGTTGCGCTTTACAAATACCATATAACATAACATATCAATAAAGCCACCTTCTAAAGCCTTCAGGGTAGTATTAAAGATATTGTCTCACAGTGTCATGATACAAATAGGCATTCAGTCATACTGGTTCTGCCTCCACCAGTCATGCTGAATGTGTAGAACACTAACAATGCGGAAGTGGTGATGTGTGTTTGTGTATGTGTGGAGTAGCAATAACACCTTTCAACACACCTCTGGTGTTTCACAGAATGTGATAGGCATAAAGAATCTGCTTACTCTCCTCAACAAAATAATATATGTAATGTACGTAGTATCAGCCATGGACTCATAGGGGCATGTAATCATATAGTCATTACCAGAGTTGTTGAGTTACGCATGTGAATGAATTATAAAGCGACATAAATGTTATATGCATTAAGCTATGCTAACCCACTTTGTTTGGCTATGTGTGTGTTGTTAAGTCAAAAATAATGTGGCCCAATGAAAGTTACTTATATGGGCTACCTTGCATTGTGAAGGGCTTCCATAGTAGGATTATGGATGCACCTATGCATACACCCATGTAAGTGTGCACGTTGTTGTCAGTGAGATAGCACCAGCTGTAATTGCTTTCACTATTATAAAGCAGGCCTGCAGTGAGGGAGGAAATGGTAATATGTTCAACAAGAGTTTCAAAGAAGGGTCTTTAACAACTCAGTATATCATTATATCAGGTCAAGAGGTCTGCAGATAGTAAAACATGGTAGTGCTACAGGACCTCTATGTACTCAAAGTATACAAAATCTACAGCCAATATAACATGTCCCACAACATATGTGACTAGTTGTATGTTTCACATAATGTTATTTTCTGCCCACTATACGGATATCTCAATTGATGTACACTCTGCTACAGTACGTTGATCTAGATTTCAAAGAAAGTGATGGTATACAACATTGCAATTCAGCTTGCTGTGCTGTGTTGCGTCAAAGGGAGAGTGCCAGGAATGCACCATATCTGAAAATATATGGGGCATTCCTGCCCTCTCCTTGCACTGCTTCAAATAATGCAGCCTAGTGCCAACCCAGGCACCCTTGCACCCTTGCACTACAGTGCAAGGGTGCCTGCGTTACAGTCAGGATAGATTCTGTTCAGGAAGGGACACCTTCCTGCACAAAAAGAAGACCTCTCCTCTTTTAATGGGTGCTGCAGAATGCAGCACACATAGAGTGAGGAAGTAACGAAGAGAAATAAACATAGTTGTCAATGTCATGGCTCACCAGGAAAGGGATTGGATTTGGACGCATTCCCAGAATTACTTGTCTAAGTAAATCTGTGAATGTGCCAACGTGGGTGGATGTGTTGGAACCCACGTAAAGCCTTCCCAGCGCAGAGTAAATCAAGCCGGTGACTTGAGCAGCCTTGCGTGAATCCAGATGTCAACGCTATTCAAAGCAACAAAGATGGCTCTGTGGGGCTTATTACATCTGACTTAAGGGCCTGCGTTGCCTTGCATCGCACTGTAGTAAATACATGTAACAAAAGCCACCTTCTTTTGCTGCAATACATTGCATTACAAACGTTTAGTTGTTTAATGGGTGAAGCACGGATGTTGCCGCATCTATGCTGTGTCTTTGTCACATGATGCAGTCCTGCAAGGCGCATTGCTGTGCTGTGTTGCATCATTTCTAATTAAATGTTGTCCAAAGTGTGCGTGCTGCCCTGCGTTGTGTTAAAGGTAGCTTAACACAATGATTGTTGAGCAGAAACATACCCTGGGCCTCATTTATGAGGCCGTGCGTCACTTTTACACCGCTGGTGCGTCACTTTTTGTGACGCACCAGTGGTGTAAAAAATGCACCTTGTTGCGCCAAATTTACAAAGTGACGCATCTAGGTAGATGTGTCACTTTGTAAACTCCTGAGCCACATTATACCTGCGCCAGGTATAATGTATGCAGGGGGGGGGGAATTGACGCAAGAAAGGGTCGTAGAAGTGACGCAGTGAAATCTATAAGATTTCACTGCGCCACTTCTAGGACACAAATGCGTCAATTTCTTACGCCTGCCTCACAGCAGGTGTAAGACTGACGCAGGCCCTTTCACATGGGGCTTGCCCCATGTGAAAGGAAGCATTGCTGGAGTGCGTCACTTTTGTGACACACTCCAGCAATGCGCAGTTTTGCGCCAATCAGAAATACTGACGTATCTGTAACTCCTTGCGCCATGATGCGTCATACTGTAAATATGACGCATCATTGGTGTCGCAAGGAGGGCGCAATGAAAAGTGACGCACCGCTGCTTTCACGCAGCGATGCGTCACTTTTCATAAATGAGGCCCCCTGTGTGGTCCTTGCATAGTAAATTAGGACGCTGCATAGCGCAACCATGTCTTTTGTGGCCCTTGAGTCGTCAAATAGGAAACAAAGCTAAGCATATTGGGTGGAAACTAACAGGAAATGGTGCAACGGGTGAGGCTGCATACCAGGAAGACTGTACAATTCAGTTTCACTTTCTGGTTGTACTTGGTGGATATGTGGCAAGTTGATGCTGCATATGTGAGAGTATTTTGGAATGTGTGCCTTGACTGATTTGTTGAGCTTGTGATAAGTATGCTCTGTTAGTTTTAGCTGTGTGTAATTTGTGTGTCTGTAAGTGTATTGTCTATTAAAAAAGTTGTTTGTCTGTTTGGGGTAGTTTAGGGGTTTGGTTGTTTAGGGGTATGAAAGGGTGTTTGGGGTATGTGGAGATGTATATTTAGATCTAGTGTGTGATTGCAGTATGTTCAGTAAGGGAGAGAGAGTTTTTACTAGAGTGAGGCAGGAGCATTAATATGGGCCATTGTCCACTACCTCCCTCGGATGCTTCAGGCTGGACGGGGAGTTCAGTGGTGTAGCTAGACCATAGGCCCCCGGGGGCAGCCCCTGTGTTTGCCCCCTGTGGGGGTTGAATCTAAGAGCAGCGGGGGTGCTGGCGATTCCAACGGCCGGCCGCCACCCATCGACGGGGGCTAGTGAGAGTCGGGGGAAGTGGCGCTGAACGCGGCCCCCAAAATTTGTGCCGCCTGGGGCGGACCACCCCCTCCGCCCCTCCTTGCTACGACATTGGGAGAGTCAGTCAGGGGTATGCAGCCAGTGGAGAAGTGTGGCTCAATGGTTAGAGCGGCAGACCCTGATGCAGAGGTCTAGCCCGGGACCAGGGTTCAATTCCCCGCCTCGGTGGGTCTTGGGCTCAAAATTCCACGGACCTTATAATTCTCGCCTTGGTGCCTATTCCAATCATGGGTCCCACTCTGCAACTCGGGGCAATAGCTTGCTTAATCTCCACAACGGCCCCCACAACGCTAAGGATGCCTAGCCTCCACCTTGGGGGTGCCCAGGAGTGGACACCTCACAGGGAAAGCCAGGATGGGTTCCACAGCGGTATTCGTACAAGCGCCTTGAGACCCTTGCGGGTGAGTAGTGCGCTATACAAGTATCAATTTACAATTTACAATTTTTTGCAGCCACAGAGCTGTTCCCAGTCACAAGTGTGGACCACACCATCGACCAACTTCAACACCAGTGGGCGAATTGACCGCATGTGAGAGTGACCTGCTGGACCTACTGGAAAGGGAGACAGCTGAGCCTGTTAGTATGTAATCTCTTTCTGACAATAGCACTTTATGAAGTATGTACAATGGTGATTGTCTTTAGATTTTGATGTGTATATCCATTTAACACGAAAATATATATAATTATTGCTCTTCAATGATGTATATAGGCACAGCACGATGTTGGTACTTCAAATCCATGTAAACATGGACATTTGTAAAGTGTACTTTAAAAATCCAATGAGTTTGCCACTTGATGTGTACCAAGGAGTGGGAATAGTATTGTCACTAAAAATGTTACCTGATACATCACTAAATATGTTGAAGTAAACCAACCTCTCTATTTCCTGAATATTTGCTGTCCCATCTGAATAGATGGAAGGATGTTATCACTACAAGTGGAGCAAATATAAACCATCACCCTCCCCAGCATGGTAAAGTTAGGGTCCCCATTACCCATTCTTCAACTGTCTTGCCCGTGTAATTTTCTCCTACCCCAATGTACACTCTTTAGAAAACCTATCAACATAACTTATCATTTTACTAAAAAACTGGTTTTCATAACTGCTTCTAAAAAATAAACCCTTTTCATCTAGATTAGTTTTTTTTAACATGATCCCACATTGCTTCAGAGATATGGCTGTCCAGAGAAGAAGAACACTAAAATCATTACAACCTTCAGCGCTGTAAGGACATAACACTGTGATGTCTGGAAATAGCCATGTATCTTATCAGAGATGGGGCGGTGTGTAAATAAATGAGGCATTTACCATCCCGAGAGCTGTGTGGTTATATCATTGTACATTATTTCATGACATGCAAATATCAAAAAGATTTGTCATCTCTGTTTTTCCCATATATTGCCAGCACAGGTATTTTTTATATATATATATTTTTTTTTAGGACAGGTGTCTAAATTCGCAGCAGTATGGTGTTGAAGGCACTAAAAGGAGGCAGATGGAGCCGGGTAAGGAATGCGATATAAATATGCTACCTAGCCTCCATCTCCCCCAGAAGCCACACCCTATATGGTCGTCCTAGAAAATGTGCCCCCACTGTCTTCAGGTACCCAAGAACATTGGTCCACTCTTAAAAACAAAGCTCTCCATCTAGTAAGTAAGAAGACAGGTATAAGACACCAATTATTTGATGAATTCAAAATGGTGAGGAGAGTCAATTGGGTAGGTCATTCATACAAATCTATGGCTGGTGACTGTGTGGTTTTGAATTTCAGGTCTCCTTTCTTGGTACAACGCATCCTTGAACTGGCTCATCACCATCCGCCGGCACCAGATGAAATTAAATTACTGCCCCTTGGTTTTTTTATAACTGTCGGAAAATGCATAGATATCAGGAAGCGTGGTACCCTAATAGGGCTCATAATCCCGTTGATTATCCTGTACAAACTAGGAATCGCTTTGAGTTACTGTCCACTCTCGAAGACTTTGATTGACTAAGAGGGACTGATCTCCTACTGCAGTGTGAAGGACGCAGTGATGCAAAGGAGGTCGATAGGAACCGGGAAGCTTGTTTTAGTAACATGTTGGGCAGTGAGGATACTTCTCCATACATCACTTTGGTAGATGATATCAGGCGTGTTCGCCTGGGTAGGGAATCACGTGCTAATTCCTTTATAATTGGGTCTGGGGCAATACAGGCTAACCTAGAGGGAATGATTGGCTGTGCTCCACCCCTTGTAAGATCTCTCAGTGAAGGCCATGTTTCATTAGTAGATCGTAATACAAAGGTGACCTTGACCAGCAATATGAATGTAGATAGTAGTCCTCCTAAATCGTGCATGATTTTATCCTCCTGGAATATTGCGGGATTAGCAACAAAAATTAAGTCGTCAGATTGGTCATCTTATATTGAGCGATCCGATGTGTGGTTATTTCAGGAGACATGGTCTGTTGAAGGAATCTACCACCCAGGCTATTTAAACTTCTTTAAGGCAGCGACCAGGGGGTCTAGGGGAAGACCAGTAGGTGGGCTGACTTACTGGGTGGGACAATTTGAGGGAATAAGGGTGGTCAAGCTAACTATTGAAAGCCTTGACATTTTAGCTATACGAGTCAGCTTATCAACAGGCCTAGACATAACAATATATAAGGTCTATTCACGGGGACAGCCTGATGGGAGGTGTTCAAATGTCATCACAACCCTGGAAAGTTGCGTGGTACAAGACAAAGGGCCTAGTAATTTGATAATTGCAGGGGACTTCAACTCCAGCTTTGAGCCCCTGGATTTTGAAGATGGTAGGCTTAGCGAAGCTGTGGATGAAATATGGGGCATTCCTCATCTAGACCTTCAACCCATAAGGAGATGGTCTGAGGCCGCCCTTCAGCTGAAGGGGTTTTGCTTAGAAAGGGGTTTGAGGGCAACCAATGGGAGGACGCAGTCCGATAGGCAGGGAGTAATGACATTTGATAATGGAAGAGCTAGCAGTCGCATAGACTATATTCTTGTCAACGTGGAATTATGGCCTCTAGTTCTACATATGGAGGTTCAGTCGAGGCTGGAAAGTGACCATAATCCCTTGGTGCTGGAAATTAAGGACAGAAGCTTTTCTTGTACACCCCAGAGGGAAGGAGATTTAACCCCAGAAATGGTCACTGTAACCAACGACCTAAGTAGGGTACGCTGGGCCCAGATATCAACTAATGATACTGATGTTGCACAGATTAAGGCCATGGTTCTGGGTTCTATGGCAATCCTCTCTGATTGCGAGTCCCAGGAGGTATTGACCGCTACCCTACCAGGTGTTCATGACGAACTTTTCAAGGGACTGAAAAAGTTCTTTATTAAAGGAAGTACTCGTAAAAAGATTAGACCCTTGAAACCAAGTTCTTGGTATAACTGCACCTGTAGAAAGGCCTACAAAACCCTTGTGGAAGCCATTAGATCTAGAGTACAGGGTAACATCAAACAGTCTAGAGCTAATTATAAAGCTGTACAGAGACAAGCAAAGAGAGAATGGGACGAAGAAAGATGGAAGGATTTGTTACAGGCATGCAATGGGCGAAACATGATTCAGTTTTGGCACTTAGTTAAATGGGCCAATAGCCCGCAGTCACAGACCCCGAGCAACCATGTAGAACCAGAACACTGGGTGACATATTTTGAAGCACAGTTTAAGGCAGCACTTAGTAGCGAGGAGTTCATTTTACCCATCTCTTCTAATGAACCATTAAACTTTACGACTAAAGAGGTAGAGGCTGTGTTAGAAATGGTCCCTAGTGGCAGGGCTCCGGGGCCTGACTGCATTCCTGCAGATCTCTTTAGGCAACATCAAGATCTGTGGGTCACGTATATATTGCTTCTAGAAAACGCCATAGCAAGCGGGGCCTCAATTTCGGAATCTTGGTCTGGTGCGGCGATCATCCCCATCTACAAGAAGGGGGTGCGCTCAGCACCGGCGAAATATAGACCCATCAGTCTCATTGATGCTGTACAAAAAATTGTGGTACAAAAGGGGGTGGTGATGGACTGAGCATCTGAACCAATCATACACCCACACCCAGTCAACAGATCTGGGTTTAATCCATCACCGTTCTTTAGCCCACTCTGCCACCCCAGTTCAGACATGGCCATATGCAAATCAATCTGACCCTGTGCCTCATGGGAACAGTCCAGCCCGAACTGCCAAGCCATGCCTTCCCTGGACCGGAAACAAGCTTCCGAGGACCGGTTTCTGGCATTTCAGCCGTCTTCAGCCCGGCTTGCTTGAATCCAGTGGCAAAGTGAGCAAGGGACTCACGTCTGAGCATACCCCGCCAACTTATGGCAAACAAAGTGGTACAAAAGGGGGTAGTGATGGACGGAGCATCTGAACCAATCAAACACTCACACCCTGTCAACAGATCTGGGTTTAATCCATCAGCGTTCTTTAGCTCACTTTGCCACCCCAGTTCAGACATGGCCATTGCAAATCAGTCTGACCCTGTGCCTCATGGGAACAGTCCAGCCCGAACTGCCAAGCCATGCCTTCCCTGGACCGGAAACAAGCTTCCGAGGACCGGTTTCTGGCATTTCAGCCGTCTTCAGCCCGGCTTGCTTGAATCCAGTGGCAAAGTGAGCAAGGGACTCACGTCTGAGCATACCCCGCCAACTTATGGCAAACAAAGTGGTACAAAAGGGGGTGGGGATGGACGGAGCATCTGAACCAATCAAACACTCACACCCATTCAACAGATCTGAGTTTAATCCATCACCGTTCTTTAGCCCACTCTGCCACCCCAGTTCAGACATGGCCATATGCAAATCAGTCTGACCCTGTGCCTCATGGGAACAGTCCAGCCCGAACTGCCAAGCCATGCCTTACCTGGACTGGAAACAAGCTTCCGAGGACTGGTTTCTGGCATTTCAGCCGTCTTCAGCCCGGCCTGCTTGAATCCAGTGGCAAAGTGAGCAAGGGACTCACGTCTGAGCATACCCCGCCAACTTATGGCAAACAAAGTGGTGCAAAAGGGGGTGGTGATGGACGGACTAGTACTCGGACGTATTCAGGAATGGAAGGCTTAAACCATGATTTTAACTCCCTTACAGGCAGGGTTCCGGTCTCACACCGGTACTCTTGATCAGGCCTTTAGGTTTGTACTAATATACTGGAAAGAGGTGGTCTTAGGTGGGGTTTGCTTTTTGCGGCATTTGTGGATCTAAAATCCGCATTTGACTTAGTACCCCGGGTGAAATTGTGGAAGGCACTATTGAAAATGGGCATGCCTTACAGCCTGGTTGGTTTTTTAGTAAAACTTCATGAACATACCTACGCGCAGGTTCGCTTGGGCAAACCAGGTGAGACTACCGACAGGTTTGAGGTTTGTAAAGGGGTTCGTCAGGGGTGCGTGCTGGCTCCCACCCTGTTTTCTTTATTTATAAATGGGGTGGTCCAGTTCTTCGCAACTCACCCAACTGACGCGCCAATGTTAGCTAGCATGAAAGTAACACTGCTCATGTTCGCGGACGACACCCTACTCATATCCAAGCCAAGACAGGGGCTGCAGCTGGAACTGTCTCGTTTTGAGGTGTTTTACCGCGAACATGAGCTAGTGGTCAATGTAGGGAAGACTAAATTTATAGTGCTCCACAAAACTAGGCCAGTTAAAGCAAGTGTTTATATGGATGGTGCTTTACTGGAGCAATCAGACGTCTTCACCTACCTGGGTGTCACATTTAACAATAAATTAAGTTGGAAGCCCCAAGTCGATATGTTAGCGTTAAAACACGGCCAGTTGGCCGGAGCCCTGAGTAAGGAGCATAGGCTGTCTCAAACCAAACCCATCGCCCCCATTTTAAAGATTTATACTTCAAAAATAAGTCCAGCTATTCTTTACGGTGCAGAAATTTGGGGCTTCTGCAATCTATCCCAACTTTCTCTTGCCCAAAACAAATTTATGAGAAGTATAGTAGGCCTACCGCAATCGTCCCCCCTCCTACCATTGTTGCTTGACCTGGGCTGCCACGCTATGGAAGACGTAGCTTGTTAAAGACCTTTGGCATTTTGGAGGCGTCTCTGGACTACCCCGGGGGATCACTGACATAACCTCGACAGACCGAATATCGAGTGGACAAAATATCGATGACAAATTATCGACAACAAAATTATCGATTGCCTATACTTAAACAACAAACCACAAAAATATCGAAACCACAATATCGACTAAAAAAAACAACGACTACAACAATATCGACTAACAACAATATCGACTTCTAAAACATCGATAATCACATATTTAAATGAAAAACAGTCAAAATATCGAATACAAAAATATAGATAGCAAAGTGATCGATTTTTTAAAATATCGACATTACTATTTCCTTGAATAAATCACTTTATTTATTAAAATTGAGTCTTACTAATCATAATTATTCAAATATTGTTTATATAAATTTATAAAATATATTATATATTTTCCTAACATTTATAACACACAATAAATACAAACATACATTTTATAATACATAAAAAATGTTTTGAACGACTAAACATTTATTACTGCACATTATATATATTTCTCCACTTTACAAAAATAAAAATACCATTACCTATACTAAATAAGGCCTTACACATTACAAAAACGTTAATTGGCGTCACCCATATAAGGAAAGCAATTAGCATAACAGATAAAAAAATTCAAATCCACAAATAAAAAAAATTCAAATCCACAAATAAAAACAGACTATCAATTTAAACAACCAATCCTATTTCTGAAACAATTAGACTAATACTATATAAACAAGATTACAACTAACTAAAAATGCTGGCTACATCTCCTAACTAAAGGAAGACGAAACTCTGCAGGATTTCTGAAAGAAAACTGATTGACTGCAACATAAAGACACCTACACCTATCTAAAGTAAGTACTACTACATTATCAGCCATCCAAAATGTAACTCTCAAACCTCACACCTATGTTTAAAAGCCAAATACCTAACATATGTTTTTTTTTTACTACTTATCCTACAGACAAAAAGAAAATACAGAAGACCTACACAACACCTGGACATCAAAAGTTTAATATAAATAAGTAAGTATATAATTGAAATGTAAATTAGACATTTAATAGATAGGTAACTAAATAGAAAGTAGCTAAAACACCTCTATCACAATATCATAAATAGTAATAAAATATTTGTACACATTTTCTCTACTTCCACAGGTACAAAAAGATATACACAGAAAATAACAGTTTAAAGAACATCAACACCTGAAAAGAACTACTTGAATTCATCAAAAGAATTACAGGTAAATTAAAAATGTATTAAACTGTATTATTAGAATACAACATTATTATTTCTAAAATTGTAATGACATTCTCTTTTAATTACCTCCTAGAAATACAATACTATCATGACTGAAGGAGCTAAATTCATTTATTCACAAAAAGGGAAAATGCTTCTTTGTTACATGGGATATGTCTACACTCAAGAGAAACAAAAAGATTTGAAAGTGTTTTGGAAGTGTACGAAATATTATGCCAACAAATGTTACGGTAGAGCTATAACTCAGGAAACTACTGTTACTTATACTAAAGAACATAATCACCCACCCAATGTAACAGAAATAGAGATTAGACAAATGCTAGATTCCCTTAAAGAAGCTAGTACTAGAACAGATCAACCAACAACTGCTATTCTGAAACACCATTTAAGTGTACTTCCCCAACATGCTTCTAGCCAATTACCATCTATCGAATCCCTTAAAAGAACTGTAGCTAGACAAAAAAGAGCAACATGCACTACTCCTCCCACACCAAAAACTTTTGAAGAAGTGCAAATTCCCCCTGAACTCTCTGTAACTCACAATAAAGATAATTTTATACTCTATGACAACAAATCTAAAGATAAAAGAATTATAGTGTTTGCCACAGCAAACAACATGACTAAACTTACCCAATGCCAAACTTGGATGATGGACGGTACTTTTTCTGTATGCCCCAAACCTTTTTATCAATTATACACCATCCATGGTCATTTCCAAAATGCAAATATTCCATTCCTTTATGCTCTTCTACCAAACAAACAGCAAGCTACCTATCAAGAAATACTTACTGAAGTCATTTAACATACTAACAACTATTTTCCACAAAAAATTATCATTGACTTTGAAAAAGCAATGATAAACAGCATCCTTAAAACATACCCACACACAGCAATACAAGGTTGTTATTACCATTTTAATCAATGTATCTGGCGACATCTACAAAAATCAACCTTGAGTATCCAATACGCCACTGATAGCACATTTGCTTATCAAATAAAAAAACTCATCGCCCTAGCCTATGTTCCACTAACAGATGTAACTGAGCACTATAACTTATTAATAGACAGCCCCTACTATAAAAGAAACGAAGAAAGACTAAGCCCTATGCTTGACTACTTCGAAGACACATGGGTAGGAAGGCTACACAGATCAGGCCATAGAAGACAACCCAAATACCAAATAGCTTGGTGGAATGTCTACCTTAGCACACTAAATAAGGAAGCTAAAACAAACAATGCAGTTGAAGGATGGCACAATGCCTTCCAAGCAACTACAGGCCGAGGAACGCCTACCCTTCACAAATTAATACAATCCTTACAAAAAGAATAGAGTTACCAGGAGCTCCGAATGGAGCAATCAGTAACTTTGATCGGGCCTAAACTCACCAAAGAAAGTAAAAAAATGTATAACAGACTCCAAAGTCAAGTTACCCTCTATCCAACTAGCAAAGGACTAGAATATCTATCAATGATTGCCAAAACTATTCTTTAAAACATTACATAACTATACACATTAAATTAAGCATTTTTTTCTAAAATCCTTGATTTTAACATGTAACAATTTGCAATAAATTATCAAATACATAATATTAACATATATAAAATGTATTTAGATAATGTATTTACAAAATGTTACATACAACGTAATTAAAGCAAAATTTAAAACAGTTTACCCACCCATAAAATTATTAGAAAATACTTACATTTCTGTTGCAGCTTCAAAAGTAATCCAATTCCAAACAATCCATACGACACCATTGCAAAAACCCATACAATCCATGGAAGCCAAAACAAAAATGCTAAAATACAAGCAAATCCATAGCGACTCCTTTCCAATGTAATAGACACGAGATACGATAGAAAACCCGAAAAAAATAATGTTGAGAAAAAAACGCTCCAGGATAACTTGAAATCCCTAAAAATTGTGTTAAAAAATACGAGTATATAATACTCGTCACACAACTCTGATCGAAAAAGAAGGACCTCCTCAAAAACAGTAAAACGTGACGATAACCTGGAAAAAATAAAATACATACCCACCCACACAAAAACACCCATACATATATAAATACACATATTTGTACACCAAACATATTATCTTAGTAACATTTAAACATATTACCTCACCTCACACACCTACAACAAAAACGCAGTAAAAATCAAATATCGTACACTCTACCTACCACGGAACACACAATCTTCTCTTAATAACCCTATCTACATAAACCTAAACACACCACACATACACTAACAATAACTTCATTAACTTGTAAAATACAATTAAAACAAACTTACCCTCTCTAACGCGAAGCAGCATCCAACCGCGATCTGTTGAAGCACCAAATAAGCCTTTGTAACATTACGCGGTTAAAAAGTAGTCCCTGTATACAGCAAAATCCTCTTTAATTTCTATATTCCAACACTTAAAAAAATACACTGAGTATTATATTAAGTGTAAATAATTATTTAATTAGTAGAAAATTATTTCTTAAATATACATTCCTTTCAAAAAATTATTCAACTGTTATATGATACTTGAAATAATATTTGATGATTTATATATACTTTTTGAAAATAATCTATATGTAAAAAAAATTGCATCTATAACTTTGTTACAAATAATTTGTTTATAAAAATAGCAAATATTAGTTGAAACATTATGTATGTATATAAAAATGTATTTTTGTGTTTATGTATGTAAAAATTAATATTATAAATATTTTCAATATTCATAATATTAATTAGAAAAATATATGATTTCTTTGTAAAAAAACAAAAATGTAACTGTTATAAAAGAAATGTACATATTTATCTATGACAATATATTCAATTTGTATGTGAATAAAATAATTGTTATTAAATGAAAAGTACATATTACCAATTTGTTTCTTTACCTATTTAAATTACAATATATGTTAATAAACATAAAATAATGTTAATATCATTCATGTGTGAAAAACATATATATGCACTTCATATATATTTTTGGATAATAAAAACTGTTTAGTTAAAAATTTCAATTGAAATAAAAAATAAATCTCTACTTACAATTTATTTATTAAATGTAAATAAACTGTTTTTCATTTATTGCATTTAACCCAGTGTATGTTTCCTTCTTTATTATTGTATATAAATATAAATTACATATGAAATATTCTATATAAAAATGCATTTAAAAATTTAATATTAGTAAAAGTGTATTAATCTTTTAAGTAGTACAATAACAATATTTATAATTAAAACACAATTTTTGTATGTACTGTAAAAACTTTATTATAGTATCCTACCAATAATAATTTTTTATATAAAAAAAGTTTTCTTATTTCCACTGCACCAATTATAAACTTACAAAAGAATACTACACATTAAAACCATACAAATTACAATTCCCATTTCACCAATTGTAAAGTCATGGAAGGTGCTGGACACTGAACCCATACTAATTACTAATTCCACTCCAATGGGTGCAACAGTAGGGAAAGTCAATACTTCATATATTAATAAATAAATAACAAAATATTATCAATATAATTTTGTTAACAAATGATTAACTATTTAATTTAACATAATAATTAATATAACCAAATTACTAAATAACTATCGTTATTTCTATTACTTACCTATTAATACTAATTTACAACTAATTACCAATAATTATTTTGATAATAAAAAATTAAATGTAACATTTTTTCTATTAAATACAATAAAATAAAAGATGTATGACGTTTGAACACATACTTTTACAACGCATACCTTTACAACAAATTATTTACAACGCAAATAGCATTACAGCGCATTTATTTACAACAAATGTTTTTACAAAGCAAATACCTTTACAACGCATAGCATTACAACATAAGTTTTTATAATTATATAATATATTATTTAATGTAAATTAATAGAAAATAATTTAATAAAATGAAATAAAATTTAATTAATTTAATGAAAATTTAAATTGACCTTATTTTTACCCTTTACCCCTCTACCCTAAAACCCCAAACTGACCCTGAACCCTAAAAACACCCCTTTACCCACAAACTGAAAACTGACCCTGAACCCAAAAAATACCCCTTTACCCACAAACTGAAAACTGACCCTGAACCCTAAAAATACCCCTTTCCCACAAAATGAAAACTGACCCTGAACTCTAAAAATACCCCTTTACCCAAAAACTAAAAACTTATCCATAACCCTAAAAATACCCCTTTACCCACAAACTGAAAACTGACCCAGAACCCTAAAAATACCCCTTTAGCAAGAAACTGAAAACTGACCCTCAACCCTAAAAATACCCCTTTACCCACAAAGTGAAAACTGACCCTGAACCCTAAAAATACCCCTTTAGCAAGAAACTGAAAACTGACCCTCAACCCAAAAAATACCCCTTTACCCACAAACTGAAAACTGACCTTGAACCCTAAAAATACCCCTTTACCCAAAAACTGAAAACTGACCCTGAACCCTAAAAATACCCCTTTAGCAAGAAACTGAAAACTGACCCTCAACCCTAAAAATACCCCTTTACCCACAAACTGAAAATTGACCCTGAACCCTAAAAATACCCCTTTAGCAAGAAACTGAAAACTGACCCTCAACCCAAAAAATACCCCTTTACCCACAAACTGAAAACTGACCTTGAACCCTAAAAATACCCATTTACCCAAAAACTGAAAACTGACCCTGAACCCTAAAAATACCCCTTTACCCACAAACTGAAAACTGACCCTGAACCCTATAAATACCCCTTTACCCACAAACTAAAAACTGACCATGAACCCTAAAAATACCCCTTTAGCAAAAAACTTAAAACTGACCCTCACCCCTTAAAATACCCCTTTACCCACAAACTGAAAACTGACCCTGAACCATAAAAATACCCCTTTACCCACAAACTGAAAACTGACCCTGAACCCTAAAAATACCCCTTTACCCCAAAACAGAAAACTGACCCTGAACCCTAAAAATGCCCCTTTACCCACTAACTGAAAACTGACCCTGAACCCTAAAAATACCCCTTTACCCACAAACTGAAAACTGACCCTGAACCCAAAAAATACCCCTTTAGCCAACAATTCAAAGCTATAAGATTTTAAATATAATTATATACCTACCAACACTTACGTTGTAATGGTATGCGTAGTAAAAATACCTGCAAACTAAAAACATTTGATCTAAATACATGCGTTGCTATGGTTTTAGCGTTGTAAAAGTTTAATTGTAAAGGTATTGAATTTTAAACGTGTGTGCTAAACTTTGTATACCTTAAGTAAATATTATTTTTTCCTTATGTATTATTATATTACTTCCCACTCTATTCCCATATAAACAGACAACCCACTACAGAAAAGTAAATAATTAATGTAACATAATTAGCTAATAATCAATTAGATAAAATAATTTACCAATTATATTTTAATTAATGAACAATAATTTTTAAATTAACATTAAATTAAATATTACTACCAATTAATAATGTTACAAATTTAATTGATTATATTTAAATTACTTCCCACCCTATTCCCCTATAAACTCACAACCCCCTACATCACATACATTATTTAAAATAACATAATTAGCAATTACTCAATACAATTATATTAATTACCAATGTAAATTTATATAATTTCAATACATTATTTGATTGACAATAATTAAATTATTACTACCAATTAATAATTTAAGCTTTTGTAAATAATTATAATTAAAATACTTCCCACCCTATTCCCCTTTAAACCCACAACCCACTACATGACATAAAATTTATAAATGCACATAATTAGCTATTAATAAAATAAATTATTTACCAATTAAATTTTATATGATTAAAATATATGATTTAAGTAACAATTATTTTAATTTAACTACCAATTAAGGAAATTACATATTTAATTATTTAAAATTTAATTACTTCCCACCCTATTCCCCTATAAACCCACAACCCGCTACATGACATTCAATATTTACTTTTTCATTATTAGCAATTATTCTATTAAATTAAATTAATTACCAATTAAATTATATATAATTAACATATTTTAATTAATTTACAATTAATTTAATATTAATACCAATTAATTAATTTACATATTTAATTAATTATAATTAATTTACTTCCCACCCTATTCCCCTATAAACCCACAACCCGCTACATAACATACATTTTTTGAATGAGCATAATTAGCAATTAATGTATTTAATTTAATTAATTACCAATTAAATATTATATATTACAAAAAAATGTTTTATTAACAATTAATTAAATATTAATACCAATTAATAAATTTACATATTTAATTAATTATATTTAAAATACTTCCCACCCTATTCCCCTAAAAACCCACTACCCGCTCCTAGAAATTATTATAGTATTTGAATTATTTATTAAAATTATTAATTATTTTTTTAATTATTTCTATATAAATAAATAAATAAATAACATATATTTTAACAATAAATGTATTTATAAAACATACAAACAGTGTACATTTAACTATTAGATATTATTTATATCCATATTATTTGTCGATATCATGACAGTCGATATCATGACTGTCGATAACACAACTTTCGATATTTTTTAACTACTTAAAATGTCGATATTTTTTACTAACGATATTACATACTCGATATTTTATCTATCGATATTTTTTTAACATACATAACAATCGATAAAAATTTTTTTGATATTACTTACCTCGATATTAATGCCATTTCGATATTCTGGAGTCGATATTATGTCCATTCGAAATAAAATACTCGATATTTAGACTGCACACCTACCCCGGGACTCTCTTTATAGGCCAAGGCCCTATTGGAAGTGAGGGGTTTGAGCCGATCACATAAGATCCCATGGTTGTCTGGAATAAGGTCCTTGCTGACTGAAATGGGGATGAGTAATCTATGGGAACACTCAGAGGCTGCGGAATTCCCAGTGAAAAAGTCTTTTAGAGCAGCATATTGGGAGATGGTTAAAAATAAGAGATTCTCCTCCCATATCAATCAGCCATTGTCGAGGGATTTCCTCGACATTATGGACGAACCAGTCGTGGAAGAGTATTGGGATCTTATTACCAAGCCTCATGATCGGAAGCTCTACCATCAGTTCAGAATAGGCACTTTACCCTTAAGATGTTTCACTAGCAAATGGAATTCTGCCAGTAGTGACAAGTGTGCATTCTGTTTAGTACATACTGAGAGCAT
The DNA here is from genome assembly GCF_964261635.1 of Lissotriton helveticus. NCBI lineage: Eukaryota > Metazoa > Chordata > Amphibia > Caudata > Salamandridae > Lissotriton > Lissotriton helveticus. The sequence continues at coordinate 650,359,034 of NC_136070.1, forward strand.
AGATCATTTCCTATTTGTACGTCCCGCATACCAACAGCCTAGGAGGATTCGGCTTAAAACGGTATGCTTACGTATCTTTCAAGCACGAGAACTCCTTCGCAATGCAGGCACGCCTTTGGAAAGTTTTTGTGGAACAACCAACTCAGTTTGGAATTTAGTACGTATAGGAGCAATCCTATTTAAGTTCCAGATTCAATCATCATTCAATTTCACTGCATTTTGAAAGAGTTTTTTAACAAAAGGCGAGGAGAACTTTGAAACCCTACCCGACCTCTAGGGAAGGCGTACCCTCACTCTATCACCCTCTCGCCAGCGAGTGTGAGTGACAATGTGCCTGGCATCAACATACTCCTATTTTTTGGCAATCTTCAAGTTTTTACCTTCTTGCCAGGACACCACACCGGAGTCTCCACTAGGGGGCGTTACACCAGAATCAGCATTCAAACCCACACTCGCACTTTTGTCCCTCATCCATGCTTGGAACATGTGGGTGTTGGGACTCCATCCCCGCAACAGGTCAAAGGGAACCATATTCGTAGTGGAGTAAGGCGGTAAACCGTCACCCACTCCACTAACTCTGACTTCCAGGCCTTGTTCTGGGCCTTGGCCAGTTGGATGGATTCTTTCAAGACACGGTTAAACCTCTCCACCATTCCATTGGTTTTGGGATGGTAGAGGGCGCAATGCTTGTGTCTGATCCCTCTTTTTGTCAAATATTCCTCCATCTCTTTCGAGACTAGTTGGACCCCATTGTCAGTCAGGAGACAGTCCGGGAGTCCTTCTCGCAGTAAAACTTAATCGAGAAACTTGATGATGCCTCTAGTTTCAGTGTTGTGTGTGAGCTTAATCTCCGGCCACCTAGAGAACATGTCTATTAGCACCAGGACATAGGCCTGGCCGGAACTGTTTGTAATGGGACCCAGGAGATCTAATGCCACCTCTTGCCAACATCGATCCGGTGTCTCGCGCACAACCATAGGTTAAACCCTAGTATTGTAGACCTTGTCACATGCATAACATTCTGTGCAATCCCTCACCAAGCAATCGACAAGTAGATCGATGCCAGGCACCAGAAGTGCATTCAAATTCTTTCTTTGGTCTTGGAGAGGCCCTGAAGTCCCTGATGAGCTTGGTGGGTGACAATTTGCCTGATGGAGAGGGGAGAAACGAGTTTTTTACCCCTCAAAAGTAAGCCAGAGAAGACAGACAACTTGTGACGCACATTCCAAAACTTTCGTGTCTCCTCATTATGCCTCCCCACCCTTCTGTCACCAACTTGCAGACTTCAAGAAGTTTGGGATCACTATCCATGGATGACTTCCCCTCTCTCTCATTCAAAACGTCTGTCATAACCTCACACACTTTATAATTGTCATCCTCCAGAGGTGTCAGGGGCGGGATTAGAATTAAACAGGACAAGGCAAGAAAGGCAATCTGAAACCTTGTTCTGAGCGCCAGGTATGTAGTTTAACACAAAATCATAATCTTGCAGTGCGACTATCCATCTATCGTTCCTTGAGGATACAGCATCTAAACTCTTTTTTGTGAATAAGTCTTTCAACGGTTTATGGTCGGATTGTACTACGAATGAACTTCCCCAAAGGAACTTTTTTAGTTTCTTAATTGCCATAAGATGCTCAGAGTTTCCTTCTCTATGACAGAGTATTGCATTTCCCGTCCCACCAGTGCACTCGAGAGGAACATAACGGTTGTTTCCCTTCCATTCTTCACCTGCTTAAGAACAGCGCCGAGACCTTTGGAGCTAGCATCGGTGATGAGGATGGAATGAGCAGTAGTGTCAAAACTCTGGAGAGAGGGTACCCCACTCAAAGCATTTTTGATATCGTCAAATTCTACTTGCCACTGTGGTGGCCAGGTAAATCTCACACCTTTCTTCAGAAGTGACCTTAGAGTGAAGGTGCGAGAAGCATATTGTGGAACAAATGTATTGTAATATTCGGCCAGTCCGAGAAAGGTAACCAAATCATCTCTGGGTTGAGGCACGGGAAGATTATCAATGGTCTTTACTGGATGGTCCCTTGGTCTTACGCCCTCCTTACACAATGATGCCCCAAATAGTCAATTTCGGAGCGGTTAAATTTACACTTATTTTCGCGCTGGGTTAAACCATGTGACCTAAAGCGTTCTAGGATGGCCCTAAGCCTTTCATCATGCAGCTTCTGAGAAGAGCCATGTACCAGAACGTCGTCCTGATATATTTTAACACCAGGAAATCCACATAGGACGTCCTCCATAGCTCAGTGGAAGACGGAGGCTGCAGAATTCAAGTCAGCCTAGTAAACTTATATGTCCTGAAAGGCGTTATGAAAGCAGTAAGGTTCATGGAATCTGCGTCAATTCTGATTTGGTGGTATGCGGCCCTAAGGTCTTCTGTGGAGAAGACCTCCGCCCGTCTAGTTGTGTCAGCATTTCTGCAATATTGGGGAGAGGGTACTTGTCAGCTATAACAGCACGGTTAAGGGCACGTAAATCCACACACAATCTCACCTTACCAGAGGCTTTGCGGGAGAGTACCACGGGAGCCAGCCAATCACTCGCTTCAGTTTCAACTATAATCCCTTCTTTCTGCAACTTTTGTAGTTCTTTGTGCACGGAGTCCCTCAGAGCTAAGGGAACACTGTGCAGCTTGCATGTGACAGGGGTGGCACCAGTCCTAAGGGTGATTCAATGTGTATAGTTAGATAGGCAATCCAACTTCTCACTGAAGACCTGCTCGAACTCAGTGCACAAGTCATTCACTTGATCAACGTTGGCAGCTTCAGGTGCACTAGTAGTGTTAGGAAGTGATGGTGGAAGATCTCCCTTTAGGACGATACATGGATCCCCACCCAGAATCAGCATCACGTCGAGATCGGCCTGGTAAATCCATCTTACAATGCTGTCACCTCAGGAGGAGATGTAGATCTTTCCAGCGGTGAGTTTACCTCTGTATTCTATGTCACCCTCAGAGTAACCGATAAGCTTTATAGGTTGACCACCATAAGCAAGAGGTCTGATGTCTGGTTTGAAAACCTTCACTTTGCCCAATAAAGATGTGTCGTAAAAGCACTTTGGGACCAACGTGATTTTTGCCCCGGAATCAAAGAGCATTTTAACAGGATGACCATTAACTTGAAAACTTTTTTAGGGGACTTTTGAGCTAAAACCTCACCACAATGCAATTCATCTGGGTCAGAATCGGACTTGTTTTGAACCCAAACTTCCTTCACTCACTTGTTCTTTTTTAATTTCGATACCCTGCAAGCTTTTGCCACATGACCAACTTTTCCACAATTAAGGCATTTGGTGTTCAAAGCAGGACAAGACTTATCGTTGGCCAGGTGACCAACCATGTCACAGCAGTACATTTTGCAGAAAAGACCTTCTTAGACTTCAAAGGTTGGGGCTCAATTTGCTTAAATGTTTTTGTCTTAGTTACACTTTGTACCTTATTACTAGTAGTGATAGCAGTGTCATTTCCCCTTCTTTATTACTTCAAGACAAGCAAGGGAGTGCTCGATGCGCTTGACAATCGAAATGACCTCATCCAATTTGGGGTTGTCTTTTTACCATAACTCATCCATAACCTTCTCTATGGTGCAACCCAAGATAAACTGGTTGGTGGTAACCCATTTGCAAATGGGAAGGGGTCCTCAAGGAATATATGCAAAAACTTTTTTCAAGAGCAGGCAGTGGTCCCATGGACCACTACCTACTTTTAAAAAATGAAAAGAAAGCTTTTCTTTTTTTTTTTCTAAACGCAACCTGTTTTCCTTTAAGGAAAACGGCCTGCATTTTAAAAAAAACAAAAGATTGCTTTTTTTTAAAAGTAATGACGGGCATGGTGGTCTGCTGACCCAAGCAGGTCACCATCCGCGTGATTTTATCGGTTCCTAGGGGATTGCAAATTGCACCCTACCTCATTAACATTAATGAGGTAGGTCGATTTTCGGCCCCTACGAATTGCTATAAGAAGCTCTTGGAGTTTCATATATCTGTAATAACAATTACATAATTGCAATTGTCTGAAAATCGCAATTAGGTAATTGCTATTACAAATGTTGATACATATCGCCCATGCTCTGATAGGCAATAAAATACACATACAGTTCTTTAGTCCTTTGCCATTTCATAGTCAGTGGTTTCTGGGCCTTGATATTCAAGAACACCACCACCACCACTTAAGATATCATAACTCAATTGTATGTAGCTGGAAAATACATATCAATGCACATAAAGTGTGTAATATAGTTCAACATAAGTAAATAGACAAATATATATTCCTTTTTAGCATATCAATGGTGCATAAAGGATTTTGGGGCTATATATAACAAATCTCTCCTAACATTACTTTTATATGGCATTAAACCAAACGATAAGGTTGAGAAATGCGTCTTTCTCCAATCCTATTGCCAAAGATAAATCTCAGTAATCGAGTACCAATTAATGCTTACTATATGAGTGTGGGGCAGGTACTTTATCAATAATAGAAACTTACTAGGAATGTGTTTAGCATACAATGTAAAAATACTTACATGTAGTTTGCAGCCTGATTATAATGTACTTATGTCTATGGTGTAACTAAACATCAAGACAAGACCTAGACCACATGCAATAGGTGGACAGTATGTTTTATCTGTGAAGGATGACCATGAGTGTGCCTAACCACAACCCAGTTAGTCCCTCACCATCACTCACAAGGTAAAGTGTAAAGCCCTTACTAACATCTCCCAGCACAGTGCTCTGCTCCCGTCAGCAATGTGCTAAACCTCCAAGTACGACTTGTGTATGTCTTCAATATTTCCCTGTACAATGTCACATGCATCATGTGATGAGAATGCTCATACTCCTTGGACCACATTTACTAAACTTTGTGCAACAAGGCCAGTTGCTGCACTGTAATGCATGAAAGGGAGAGAGTACAAATGCCCCATATATACAAAAATATGGCACACTACTGCTCTCTCATAGCCCTGGTGTGCTTCAGGCACCCGCGAATGATGGTGCAAGGGTGCCTGCATTGCAGGGATAAATGTTTTAGTGCAGGAAGGGATACCCTCCGGCCCAAAAACAATCCCTCTTGGCATGTTCCTCTTTCTATGTGGGCTGCTTAATCAAGCATACATAGAGGAATGAAATGAGTATAACAAAATATTGTTTCTTCTATTTACGCCGTCCTCTGGGAGGCTTAGCAATTTGTCACAATCTCATGGTTACAAACTTTAGTAAATATGAGATTGTGTGAAATCCTTCAGTGCATGCATGGGAAACTCCCATTATCCACCCATGAAGCGTCCCCCAGAACAAAATGCAATGCAGCACAAGCAGCAGCATTGTGCACATGGATCCTTTCCCGGCTTAATATGTACTACCTTTTTGCGTTATTACTGCACCACAAAAGTGGAGCAACCATGATGCAAAATGGTAGTAATTTTGAGCCCAAATGTATTTTTATAGTAAAATATGGGTGTTGTATAAAGCTCCCTTGTTTCACTCATCCGAACACTCATTAGCCACATATGGGGTTCCATATGGATGGCTGAATGTAAAATTTCAGGCTTCTAAAACAATGAAATATCTTTAGCCTAAATGATATGTAAACATTTCACACTACTAATTAAACAAGTGGAGTGATACCAGCCCCAGTGAAACTGCTAGTACATGTCTGTATATATTAAAGACAACACTTGGGGGTCGATTCCGATTCGGGATTAAAATCCGTGTTACGATTCGTATTCGTAGCCGTTTACGTACGAATTTAAAAAACCCGTCCGAATTGCATAGTACGATTCGAAAACCGCAAATACGTACGAATATCTGCGACCCGTACGAACCACATTCGAAAACCCGTACGAAAAGTCGTCGTAATGTCAACCTTACGATTTGTAAACATGCCGTACGAACTAACAAGTACGATCCGGACCCGGAACCAAGTACGCGATTTGTACGGGCAAACGTTGTCCCGCATGAAGCACGATTCGTACGGAAAACATCGCGTATGAGCGAGCCGCACAAACAAATACGAGGCGCACACCCCACGATCAAGTGTACCCCCGACACACGAGCCTAACTGCCAGACGCACTCACAAATACGAGGCGCAAACCCAACGATCAAGCGTACACGTACCCCCGACCCTGATACACAAGCCTAACTGACAGACGCACTCATAAATATGAGGTGCACACCCCACGATCAAGCGTACACGTACCCCCGAACCCGATACACGAGCCTAACTGACAGACGCACTCACAAATACGAGGCGCACACCCCACAATCAAGCGTACACGTACCCCTGAACCCGATACACGAGCCTAACTGACAGACGCACTAACAAATGCGAGGCGCACATCGCACGATTAAGCGTACACGTACCCCCAAACCCGATACACGATCCTAACTGACAAATGCATTAACAAATACAAGGCGCACACCCCACGATCAAGCATACACGTACCCAGGGGACAATACACGAGCATAACTGACGGATGCACTGACAAATACGAGGCGCACAGCACAATAAAGAAGGCTACAGTCTACGGAAATACCCCCGAACCCGATACACGAGCCTAACTGACAGACGTACTCACAAATACGAGGCGCACACCCCACGATCAAGCGTACACGTACCCCCGACCCCGATACACGAGCCTAACTGCCAGACTCACTCACAAATACGAGGCGCACACCCCACGATCAAGCGTACACGTACCCCCGACCCCGAAACACGAGCCTAACTGCCAGACGCACTCACAAATACGAGGCGCACACCCCACGATCAAGCGTACACGTACCCTCGACCCCGATACACGAGCCTAACTGCCAGACGCACTCACAAATACGAGGCGCACACCCCACGATCAAGCGTAAACGTAACCCCAACCCCGATACACGAGCCTAACTGCCAGACACACTCACTAATACGAGGCACACACCCCACGATCAAGCGTACACGTACCCCCGACCCCGATACACGAGCCTAACTGCCAGACGCACTCACAAATATGAGGCGCACACCCCACGATCAAGCGTACACGTACCCCCGACACACGAGCCTAACTGACAGACGCACTCACAAATACGAGTCGCACACCCCACGATCAAGCGTACACGTACCCCCGACCCCGATACACGAGCCTAACTGCCAGACGCACTCACAAATACGAGGCGCACACCCCACGATCAAGCGTACACGTACCCCCGACCCCGATACACAAGCCTAACTGCCAGACGCACTCACAAATACGAGGCGCACACCCCACGATCAAGCGTACACGTACCCCCGACCCCGATAAACGAGCCTAACTGCCAGACGCACTCACAAATACGAAGCGCACACCCCACGATCAAGCGTACACGTACCCCCGAACCCGATACACGAGCCTAACTGACAGACGCACTAACAAATACGAGGCGCACACCCCACGATCAAGCGTACACGTACCCCCGAACCCGATACACGAGCCTAACTGACAGACGCACTAACAAATACGAGGCGCACACCCCACGATCAAGCGTACACGTACCCCGGCGAAAATACACGAGCATAACTGACGGATGCACTAAAAATACGAGGCCACAGCACAATAAAGAAGGCTACCGTCTACACAGCATATGAAAACAATGTCCTTGGAACATACAAACAAACAAACAGAGGGCCCAAGTCACAAACACCCTTTATGACACACCCACAAAAAATTCAAAAAAAGCCACACCCACAAATGGACCAATAAAAGGGCCCACAAATACAACCCATCATCCTTTGCAACATACCTATGCTTGCCAAGACACAACCATCACACCAACAACTGCAGCCACACACCTTCACACATATACCCTATCTCATTCACACACACCACCCCCTTCACAATCTGACCCACACACACCTCATCCATACACACCATCACCTCCCCAATCACATACACCCCACACCATGACCACACCAAAGGGTCCAAAGTTCACTTACCCCTGTAGATGGAGATCCTTACAGATGAGGTCATCCGAGTCTATCCACAGCTCTTTGGTGCATTGGTCAGACAGACCAGCTTAGCTGAGAAGACACGCTTGTTGGAGAGGATAGTCGAGAAGGTGAATGCTGTTGCGCCTATCAGGCGCACCAGGTCGGTTTGCCAGAACAGGTGGTACGATCTGGGGAGGATGGTCAAGCGCAAGATGGATGACGACTACGCCAACGCTCATCACACTGGAGGTGGACCTCCCCACAGACCTGCACAATACCATCCCTGGGAGGAGAAAGTCATGGCCATGCGGGGAGTTCACGGCATTGAAGGAGCGGTTAAGCCTGGTGAGTATACAAACAACTCATGGAACATGGGTGGACTCCCAGCAGTGCGGGGGTAGGGTTTTGGGGTGTGTGGCCATGACTCCCAGCAGTGCCCAACAGTAGGGAGGTGTGGGGGTGTGTGTTGGGGGGTGTGGGGGGGCTGTGGCCATGACTCCCAGCAGTGCCCAACAGTAGGGGGGGTGTGGGGGGGTATTTTGTGTGGGGGTGGGGTGTGGCCATGACTCCCAGCTGTGCCCAACAGTAGGGGGGTGTGGGGGGGTTGTTGGGGGGTGTGGGGGGGCTGTAGCCATGACTCCCAGCAGTGCCCAACAGTAGGGGGGTGTGGGGGGTGTTGGGGGGTGTGGGGGGGCTGTGGCCATGACTCCCAGCAGTGCCCAACAGTAGGGGGGTGTGGGGGGGTGTGGGGGGGGGCTGTGGCCATGACTCCCAGCAGTGCCCAACAGTAGGGGGTTGTGGAGGGGTGTTGGGGGGTGTGGGGGGGGGTGTCGCCATGACTCCCAGCAGTGCCCAACAGTAGGGGGGTGTGGGGGGGGGTTTGGGGGGTGTGGGTGGGGGTGTCGCCATGACTCCCAGCAGTGCCCAACAGTATGGGGGGTTTTGGGGGGTGTGGGGGGTAGCCATGACTCCCAGCAGTGCCCAACAGTAGGGGGGGGTGGGGGGGGGTGTTGGGGGTGTGGGTGGGGGCTGTGGCCATGGCTCCCAGCAGTGCCCACCAGTAGGGGGGTGTGGGGGGGTCGCCATGACTCACAGCAGTGCCCAACAGTAGGGGGTGTGGGGGGTGTTGGGAGGTGTTGGGGGGTGTGGGTGGGGGTGTCGCCATGACTCCCAGCTGTGCCCAACAGTATGGGGGGTGTTACGGGGTGTGGGGGGGTGGCCATGACTCCCAGCAGTGCCCAACAGTAGGAGGTGTGGGGGGGCTCTGGCCATGACTCCCAGAAGTGCCCAACAGTAGGGGTGGGGGGGTGTGTGTTGGGGGGGTGGGGGTGTGTGTACATGACTCCCAGCAGTGCCCAACAGTAGGGGGTGTGTTTTGGGTGGGGGTGGGGGTGGGGGGTGGCCATGACTCCCAGCAGTGCCCAACAGTAGAGGGTGTGGGGGGTGTTGGGGGCTGTGGGGGGACTGTGGCCATGACTCCCAGCAGTGCCCAACAGTAGGGAGGTGTGGGGGGGTGTTGGGCTGTATGGGGGGTGTCGCCATGACTCCCAGCAGTGCCCAACAGTAGGGGGGTGTGGGGGGGTTTGGGGGGTGTGGGTGGGGGTGTCGCCTTTACTCCCAGAAGTGCCCAACAGTATGGAGGGTGTTGGGGGGTATGGGGGGGGTGGCCATGACTCCCAGCAGTGCCCAACAGTAGGGGGTGTGGGGGGGGGGGTGTTGGAGGGTGTGGGGGGGCTGTGGCCATGACTCCTAGCAGTGCCCAACAGTAGGGGGGCGTGGGGGGGGGCTGTGGCCATGACTCCCAGCAGTGCCCAAAAGTAGGGGGGTGTGGAGGGGTGTTGGGGGTGTGGGGGGGTGTGGCCATGACTCCCAGCAGTGCCCAACAGTAGGGGGGTGTTTTGTGTGGGGGTGGGCTGTGGCCATGACTCCCAGCAGTGCCCAACAGTAGGGGGTGTGGGGGGGGTGTTGGGAGATGTGGGGGGGCTGTGGCCATGACTCCTAGCAGTGCCCAACAGTATGGGGGTGTGGGGGTGTGTGTTTTGTGTTGGGGTGGGGTGTGGCCATGACTCCCAGCTGTGCCCAACAGTAGGGGGGTGTGGGGGGGTTGTTGGGGGGGTGTGGGGGGGGGGGGCTGTAGCCATGACTCCCAGCAGTGCCCAACAGTAGGGGGGTGTGGGGGGTGTTGGGGGGGTGGGGGGGCTGTGGCAATGACTCCCAGCAGTGCCCAACAGTAGGGGGGTGTGGGGGGTGTTGGGGGGTGTGGGGGGGCTGTGGCCATGACTCCCAGCAGTGCCCAACAGTAGGGGGTTGTGGAGGGGTGTTGGGGGGTGGGGGGGTGTCGCCATGACTCCCAGCAGTGCCCAACAGTAGGGGGGTGTGGGGGGGTTTTGGGGGGTGTGGGTGGCGGTGTCACCATGACTCCCAGCAGTGCCCAACAGTATGGGGGGTTTTGGGGGGTGTGGGGGGGTAGCCATGACTCCCAGCAGTGCCCAACAGTAGGGGGGTGTGGGGGGGGGGGCGTTGGGGGGTGTGGGTGGGGGCTGTGGCCATGGCTCCCAGCAGTGCCCACCAGTAGGGGGGTGTGGGGGGGTGTTGGGGGGTGTGGGGGGGGGGGGTGTCGCCATGACTCACAGCAGTGCCCAACAGTAGGGGGTGTGGGGGGTGTTGGGAGGTGTTGGGGGGTGTGGGTGGGGGTGTCGCCATGACTCCCAGCTGTGCCCAACAGTATGGGGGGGTGTGGGGGGGGCTGTGGCCATGACTCCCAGCAGTGCCCAAAAATAGGGGGGTGTGGAGGGGTGTTGGGGGGTGTGGGGGGGTGTGGCCATGACTCCCAGCAGTGCCCAACAGTAGGGGGGTGTGGGGGGGGCTGTGGCCATGACTCCCAGCAGTGCCCAAAAATAGGGGGGTGTGGAGGGGTGTTGGGGGTGTGGGGGGGTGTGGCCATGCCTCCCAGCAGTGCCCAACAGTAGGGGGGTGTGTGTTTTGTGTGGGGGTGGGCTGTGGCCATGACTCCCAGCAGTGCCCAACAGTAGAGGGTGTGGGGGGGTGTTGGGAGATGTGGGGGGGCTGTGGCCATGACTCCCAGCAGTGCCCAACAGTATGGGGGTGTGGGGGTGTGTGTTTTGTGTGGGGGTGGGGTGTGGCCATGACTCCCAGCAGTGCCCAACAGTAGGGGGGTGTGGAGGGTGTGGGGGGGCTGTGGCCATGACTCCCAGCAGTACCCAACAGTAGGGGGGTGTGGAGGTGTGTGTTGGGGGGTGTGGGGGGGTGTGGCCGTGACTCCCAGCAGTGCCCAACAGTAGGGGTGTGTGGGGGTGTGTGTTTTGTGTGGGGGTGGGGTGTGGCCGTGACTCCCAGCAGTGCCCAACAGTAAGGGGGTGTGGGGTGTGTGTTTTGTGTGGGGGTGGGGTGTGGCCATGACTCCCAGCAGTGCCCAACAGTAGGGGGGTGTGGGGTGGGGTGGGGGGGGCTGTGGCCATGACTCCCAGCAGTGCCCAACAATAGGGGGGGCTGTTTTGTGTGGGTGTGGGGTGTGGCCATGACTCCCAGCATTGCCCAACAGTAGGGGGTGTGGGGGGGTGTTGGGGGGTATGGAGGGGCAGTGGCCATGACTCCCAGCAGTGCCCAACAGTAGGGGGGTGTGGGGGGGTTTTGGGGGCTGTGGGGGGGACTGTGGCCATGACTCCCAGCAGTGCCCAACATTAGGGGGGTGTAGGGGGGTGTTGGGGCATATGGGGGGTGTCACCATGACTCCCAGCAGTGCCCAACAGTAGGGGGGTGTGGGGGGGTGTTGGGGGTGTGGGTGGGTGTTGGACCCGGCCTCGTGGCGTGGTTCATCTCTGTCCCTCCACACCCTGTGAGCGTAAGCCTGTACCCCGAGTCCCCTGCGCAGCCTCCCCGTTAGTGTAGCCTGCACCCCGAGCCTGGTCGTCCTACTCCAGTTAAGCCTAGATCCCCCTAGGACCTCGACCAGGCCTGCCTTTCCCGCTCCACGTCCGGCTCCGAGCCCCTAAAACCTTACATGCCCCACAAGGCCCGGACGCCATCTTCCCTCCCCGACATCCCTGTCTCCCTGGGCCTAGCGTGACCCCGGCCCCTGCGAAACCAAGACTCCAAAGGCGCGCCAGTCCCGGATGGGGGGTAAAGGGCTCCCCGAGTGAGATAAGCCAGGGAGTTTCGATGGCACCTCCGGCCTCCCCTGAGAGTCTGGTATCTGTCACACCTTTGGCTCACCCCTGTGAGCCAGTTTCGATCACCCCTCTGGCCTCCCCGAGGGCTGGCTCCAGACCCGCTGGGCATCTGGGAATTCCCGGACCCATCTTTCCAAGGGATCAAAGAGCCAACCGTCGGACCTCGCCAACGACCAGCCCCCCGGGCAGGAGACCTCTGCCTGCGAGGGTCCGGAGATCAAAGAGCAAAAGGACTATAACTGGGCCCGCCCGACAACTAGCGGGCAGTTGTATCTTGGACCTGAAGCCCTGCTGATCTGATCGCGGCTGACCCTAAGAAGACTCATCCTGAACCTCTGAGCCCTGCTGACGCTGTCGCGGCTCAGGCTGAACTTGTAACCATCAGAGCCCTGCTGACGCTGTCGCGGCTCAAGCTGAACGTGTAACCATCGGAGCCCTGCTGACGCTGTCGCGGCTCGAGCTGAACTTGTAACCATTGGAGCCCTGCTGACGCTGTCGCGGCTCGAGCTGAACTCGTATCCATCAGAGCCCTGCTGACGCTGTCGCGACTCGACCCCTAAGACCACCCGAGCCCTGCTGACGCTGTCGCGGCTCAAGCTTGAACCTGCAACCCTCCGAGCCCTGCTGACGCTGTCGCGGCTCCTCACGAACTTCTCCAGATCGAGCCCTGCTGACCTCGTCGCGGCTCGAGGAGTACTCTGGTCCGGCTGGACCATCGAGACCACCATCACGACCAAGCCGACTCGACGGAGGTGAGGCAGCCAGTACGACCATCATCATCTCGTATCCCCCAGCTCCAGGATTGAGAGCTGTGCGTAGGGTACGCCTCGTACTGACCCAGAGACTAAAAGACTGTCCCGCTTCCCCCTTCCTGAATCCTCCAGGACGTTATGGTCCCTCGACCACCATGTATATAAGAGTGCTTCCTTCGTCTATTACTTATATAAAGAACTTGTTATTAGAATCCAACGGTGTGATGTCTGTTCATAGTGTGGTGTGAGCTCCGTGTGTACGATCCTAGACCCTTAGTCCTCCCAGTGAGGACCTCACAATCAAGACTCGGCAAGTTCTGGGGAAGAGGTGGGTCTTGGGGGTGTCGGGGTGAGCACAACTGGGCCCTCTGAGATCGCCCCTTCTAACATTGGTGGCAGCGGCGCGATAAGAACCTACGTCTAGGGATCGTACAGCACTGACACACTACCCGAACGAAGAGCAACCATGAGCATCACCAACGACGAAACCACCTTCCAGATGGAACTTCTGGGAGATTATACACACCGGCAGCTGAAGCAGTTTTGCATAAATCGCCAAATCCCGACAACGGGGCTAAACACCAAAGAGGACTTTCAACAAGCTCTAACAGCCTGGATGGAGACCGGAGCCCAACCTCCAGCACCGACAGAAGCCGATGGAGGGGGAGCCCCCCGGATCGAAACCCACACCCCAGAGCAAGAAAGAGCAGAGTCCCCGACGCGGACTCACAGCACAGAGAGAGGTCTGTCTCAAGAGGAGATGACCGACCGAGAACGCAACCGAAGCCACGAGCTAGAACTAGCCCGGTTGAAGATGGAGGTAGAACTCAAGCTGGCCGAGAAAAAGCTAGCCATCGAGCAGCTGCGGCTGCAAGGAGAACTGGAGGACAAAAAACTCCAAAGAGAACTGGAGGAGAAGAAACTCCAGCGAGAACATGACGGAAAGAAGCTCCAGCTGGAGCACGAGCGCAGCGTATTGGAAATAGAACTAAAAGCCCGGAACGAAGACAACCGAACAGCAGCAACCTGAGAGTCCGTTCCCCCGGTGGAACTCAAGGTCCACATCTCCAATGATGTGGTCAAAGAATATTACAAAAACGATGACATCCAGCAATGGTTCAAGGCCTACGAGGTCGCCATGACCTCCCACCGAGTTCCGCAGAAAGATTGGGGAGCCGGGCTGTGGGGTCGATTCCTGAGTGAGGGGAGAGACACCCTACTCGACCTACCGTCTGCCGAACAGACCTCCTATAGCCACATGAAAGAGGCCCTCCTCACAAGGTACGGGCTCACCCCAGAAATGTACCGCCAACGCTTCCGACAATGCAAGAAGATCCCTGGCACCACATGGGTAGAATATGTCAATTTCTACAGCCGGGCCCTGGAAGGGTGGATCAAGGGCAGCAAAGTATCCACCTTTAAAGGACTCATCGACCTCATTGCGTATGAACATTTGTCCCTGAATTGCTTTGTGGAACTCCGACAGCACCTCCTGGCCAGCAAGTTGGCTGACCCACGGAAACTGGCCTTCGAGGCCGATCGCTGGGTGAGCACCAGAGTACCCCGGGGGCCCGGGGGAGACTCTGGCCGAAATGAACAGGGATCTTCCCGCCAGAGGTGAGGGGGAAGTCAGAATAGACAGAGGGGATCTCAGGTAGGGTCCCCGCGCAGCCCCCCCAGAAACCAGCCTGGCACCTAGCCTCCCACAGCGCGCACAGGGTTCCCCCCAGCAAAGCCAGGGCCCCGGGTCAGCCAAACCTGCTTCCATTGCCAGCAACCAGGGCACTATGCCAATGACCCCCGATGCCCTTTGTTCAAGAAGCCCGCCGCTACAGGGCCCCCAGTGCGCCACATCACCTCAGTAGCCCTAGAAGAGGAGGGGGAGGAAGTGTTCGAGGGAGCGGACCCCGCAGCGATGATGTTAGTCTCCCTGGGTGATAGGGAGATGGTCCCAGGAGCCCCCCTACCCGACAACACAGAGAAATACCGACAGCAGGTGACTGTCAATGGCCACCACATAGGGGCGCTCCGAGACACTGGGGCCAGTATCACCGCCGTCAAATGGCACCTCGTCACCGAAGCCCAAATTGTTACCCACATCTCCTGCAGGGTGATCGCAGCCGATAACTCCGTCCGCACCTGCCGGATAGCTCAAGTCCCGTTCGAATGGGGGGGCGTCTCCGGAGAGTTACGAGTGGCGGTCCGCTCAGACATGCCCGTGGACTGCCTGCTCGGCAATGATCTAGAGAGCTCCCCATGGCAGCGGGTTGAGAAAAGGACCCACTTGGAGATGGTGGGCCTGCCCGAGTGGGCCTGTGTGAGCACCCGGTCGATGACCGCCCGAAGGACCACCCCCGAAGGGGCGACCGTAGAGGCGGCACCGGCTACCCCCGAGGACCCCGAGGTCCCTGAATCCCCTGAGACCCCTGAGCTATTCCCCGGGGAGAGCTTCCCCCCCGACGCAGGGCCCCTCGGCCCCGACGTCGAACCGACCCCGAGCTTGGACGATCTTCCTGAGCTGGCCCAGTGGCGCCAGGAAGGAGGACCGTCCCGAGAAGAATTCTGCCTAGAACAGACCTCCTGCCCATCCTTGGTTGGGCCGCAGCAGCAGGCCGCCGCCCAGGCCGCCGGTGACCAGTCCGGCTCCCACTTTGTCTATTGGGAAAACGGCCTCTTGTATAGCGAACAAAAGTCCGCCGAGCTAGGGTCAGCCCGAGTGCTGGTGGTACCCCTACGCTTCCACGGCTTCCTCCTGAACTTGGCCCAGGATGTGCCCCTGGCGGGACACTTGGGTCAAGACAAAACATATCACCGCCTAGTCACCCACTTTTACTGGCCAGGCATGCGCTCCGATGTGGAGGCCCACTGTAAGTCCTGCCCCACGTGTCAGTCCAGCGGAAAGAGCGGGGGGAAGCGCAAGGCTCCCCTCCAACCCTTCCCCGTGGTCAGTACCCCCTTTTAAAAGGTGGGAATCGACATCGTGGGCCCCCTCGACCCCCGGACCTCCTTGGGGCACCGCTTTATCCTTGTCTTGGTGGACCATGCCACCCGATACCCCGAAGCCATTCCCCTCCGAATGGTGACCGCCCCCGTAGTGGGGCGGGCCCTTATGGCCATCTTCTCCCGGGTGGGATTCCCCCGAGAAGTCGTCAGCGACCGAGGGACCAACTTCATCTCCAAATGCATGAAGTCCCTGTGGCAACAATTTGGGGTGACGTACAAATTTACAACCCCATATCACCCCCAGGGTAACGGTCTGGTGGAGCGATTCAACCGGACCCTCAAGGGAATGATCATGGGTCTCGAAGAGCCCCTGAGGCGTAAGTGGGACGTCCTCCTTCCCTGTCCCCTTTTCGCATACCGCGAAGTCCCCCAGAAGTCCCTGGGGTTCAGCCCCTTCGAGCTCCTCTACGGGCACCCCGTCAGGGGACCCCTCACCCTGGTCAAGGAAGGGTGGGAGACGGCGGCCCCAGAGCCCCCTCCCGATGTGTTTCGATACATTCTGGCCCTCCGGAACCAGACAAGGAAGTTCGAGAACTGGCCGAGGCCAACCTCGAGGCCAGTCAAGAAGAAATGAAACGGTGGTATGACCAGAATGCCACTCTGGTCGAGTTTCAACCCGGACAGCAGGTCTGGGTGATGGCCCCCGTGGAGCCCTGTGCCCTGCAAGACAAGTGGACAGGGCCCTTCAAGGTGGTAGAGCGCAAGAGTCAGGTGACCTACCTCATCGATGTAGAGTCCCCAGGAACCCCTTGCGGGTCCTTCACGTGAACCGCCTCAAGCCCCACTTCGCCCGGTCCGAGTTGAGCTTGCTCCTCGCCACGGACGACGGGGAAGAGGAAGAAACGGAGCCTCTCCCCGATCTCCTGTGTACCAGAGAGAAAGACGGTTCCATAGAGGGAGTGAGTCTCTCCTCCTCCCTCTCTCCCGAGCAGCGCGAGGACTGTCGCCAGTTGTTGGGACAGTTCTCGGACCTCTTCTCCCTCACCCCCGGCGTCACCAACTGGTGCGTCCACGACGTGGACACCGGGGACAGCCCACCGGTACGGCACAGAGCCTACCGCGTCCCTGACCGAGTCCGGGCCTGTATCAAGGCCGAGGTATCAAAGATGCTAGCTCTCGGGGTGGTCGAGGACTCTGACAGCCCATGGGCTAGCCCTGTGGTCCTGGTTCCGAAGGCAGCCGCCCCCGGTGCTGTTCCCGAGCTGAGGTTCTGCGTTGACTACCGCGGGCTCAACGCAGTCACCAGAACCGATGCCCATCCCATCCCTCGAGCAGACGAGCTTATCGATCGCCTCGGGGCTGCTCGCTTCCTTAGCACGTTCGACCTGACCAGTGGATACTGGCAAATCGCCCTCACCGAGGGAGCCAAGGAAAGATCCGCGTTTTCGACCCCGGATGTTCACTACCATTTCCGAGTGATGCCCTTCGGGATGAAGAACGCCCCCGCCACCTTCCAGAGACTGGTGAACCAGGTACTGGCGGGGTTGGAGGAGTTCAGCGCTGCGTATCTGGACGATATAGCAGTGTACAGTTCCCACTGGCCCGAGCACCTCCAGCACCTCTGGGCGGTGCTGACGGCCCTGAAAAGGGCCGGTCTCACCATTAAGGCGAGCAAGTGCCAGATCGGACAAGGGTCCGTAGTCTACCTCGGGCACAAGGTCGGAAGCGGCCTCGTAGCCCCCCTCCAGCCCAAGATCGATGCCATCGTGGCCTGGGAGGCCCCCACGACTCAGACGGAAGTGCAGGCGTTTCTAGGGCTCACGGGGTACTACCGACGGTTCATCAAGAGGTACGGCAGCATCGTAGCCCCCCTCACGGAGTTAACCTCCAAAAACCAGCCTAAGAAAGTCAACTGGACCTCTGCCTGCCAAGAGGCGTTCGAAACTTTAAAAGACGCCATGTGCACTGCCCCCATCCTACAGGCCCCCGACTACTCACGAGAATTTGTAGTCCAGACGGACGCATCCGAGCATGGCATCGGAGCAGTCCTGTCCCAGGTGAACGAGAGCGGCCTAGACCAACCAGTGGCATTCATTAACCGAAGGCTACTCCCTCGAGAACAAAGGTGGAGCACCATCGAGCGGGAGGCCTTCGCAGTGGTTTGGGCCCTGAAGAAGCTGAGGCCCTACCTGTTCGGTACTCACTTCCGGGTCCAGACCAACCACCGACCTCTCCGGTGGCTCATGCAGATGAGAGGGGAGAATCCCAAATTGCTGCGCTGGTCCATCTCCCTCCAGGGGATGGACTTCACTGTTGAGCACCGGCCTGGCTCTGACCACTCCAACGCAGACGGCCTGTCCCGATTCTTCCGCCTCAGCGAAGAGAACCCCCAAGAGGATGGGTAGTTCTCCCTGCCTTCAGCTGGGGGGGACGCGTGTTGGACCCGGCCTCGTGGCGTGGTTCATCTCTGTCCCTCCACACCCTGTGAGCGTAAGCCTGTACCCCGAGTCCCCTGCGCAGCCTCCCCGTTAGTGTAGCCTGCACCCCGAGCCTGGTCGTCCTACTCCAGTTAAGCCTAGATCCCCCTAGGACCTCGACCAGGCCTGCCTTTCCCGCTCCACGTCCGGCTCCGAGCCCCTAAAACCTTACATGCCCCACAAGGCCCGGACGCCATCTTCCCTTCCCGACATCCCTGTCTCCCTGGGCCTAGCGTGACCCCGGCCCCTGCGAAACCCAGACTCCAAAGGCGCGCCAGTCCCGGATGGGGGGTAAAGGGCTCCCCGAGTGAGATAAGCCAGGGAGTTTCGATGGCACCTCCGGCCTCCCCTGAGAGTCTGGTATCTGTCACACCTTTGGCCCTCCCCTGTGAGCCAGTTTCGATCACCCCTCTGGCCTCCCCGAGGGCTGGCTCCAGACCCGCAGGGCATCTGGGAATTCCCGGACCCATCTTTCCAAGGGATCAAAGAGCCAACCGTCGGACCTCACCAACGACCAGCCCCCCGGGCAGGAGACCTCTGCCTGCGAGGTTCCGGAGATCAAAGAGCAAAAGGACTATAACTGGGCCCGCCCGACAACTAGCGGGCAGTTGTATCTTGGACCTGAAGCCCTGCTGATCTGATCGCGGCTGACCCTAAGAAGACTCATCCTGAACCTCTGAGCCCTGCTGACGCTGTCGCGGCTCAGGCTGAACTTGTAACCATCAGAGCCCTGCTGACGCTGTCGCGGCTCAAGCTGAACGTGTAACCATTGGAGCCCTGCTGACGCTGTCGCGGCTCGAGCTGAACTTGTAACCATTGGAGCCCTGCTGACGCTGTCGCGGCTCGAGCTGAACTCGTATCCATCAGAGCCCTGCTGACGCTGTCGCGGCTCGACCCCTAAGACCACCCGAGCCCTGCTGACGCTGTCGCGGCTCAAGCTTGAACCTGCAACCCTCCGAGCCCTGCTGACGCTGTCGCGGCTCCTCACGAACTTCTCCAGATCGAGCCCTGCTGACCTCGTCGCGGCTCGAGGAGTACTCTGGTCCGGCTGGACCATCGAGACCACCATCACGACCAAGCCGACTCGACGGAGGTGAGGCAGCCAGTACGACCATCATCCCGTGTCCCCAAGCTCGAGGATTGAGAGCTTTGCGTAGGGTACGCCTCGTACTGACCTAGAGACTAAAAGACTGTCCCGCTTCCCCCTTCCTGAATCCTCCAGGACTTTATGGTCCCTCGACCACCGTGTATATAAGAGTGCTTCCTTCGTCTATTACTTATATAAAGAACTTGTTATTAGAATCCAACGGTGTGGTGTCTGTTCATAGTGTGGTGTGAGCTCCGTGTGTACGATCCTAGACCCGAAGTCCTCCCCGGTGAGGACCTCACAATCAAGACTCGGCAAGTTCTGGGGAAGAGGTGGGTCTTGGGGTTGTCGGGGTGAGCACAACCTGGCCCTCTGAGATCGCCCCTTCTAACAGTGGGGGTGTCGCCATTACTCCCAGCAGTGCCCAACAGTATGGAGGGGGTTGGGGGGTATGGGGGGGCTATGGCCATGACTCCCAGCAGTGTCCAACAGTAGGGGGGTGTGGGGGGTGTTGGGGGCTGTGGGGGGGACTGTGGCCATGACTCCCAGCAGTGCCCAACAGTAGGGGGGTGTGGGGGGGGGTGTTGGGGTGTATGGGGGGTGTCGCCATGACTCCCAGCAGTGCCCAACAGTAGGGGGGTGTGGGGGGGTGTTGGGGGGTGTGGGTGGGGGTGTCGCCATTACTCCCAGCAGTGCCCAACAGTATGGAGGGTGTTGGGGGGTATGGGGGGTGGCCATGACTCCCAGCAGTGCCCAACAGTATTGGGGTGTGGGGGGGGGTGTTGGGGGGGGCTGTGGCCATGACTCCCAGCAGTGCCCACCAGTAGGGGGTGTGGGGGGGGGGTGGGGGTGTGTCGCCATGACTCTCAGCAGTGCCTGCAGTAGGAGGGTGTGGGGGGGCTGTGGCCATGACTCCCAGCAGTGCCCAACAGTAGGGGGGTGTGGGGGGGTGTTGGGGGGTGTGGGGGGGTGTCGCCATGACTCCCAGCAGTGCCCAACAGTAGGGGGGTGTGGGGGGGTGTTGGGGGGTGTGGGTGGGGGTGTCGCCCTGACTCCTAGCAGTGCCCAACAGTATGGGGGGTTTTGGGGGGTGTGGGGGGGGCGGCCATGACTCACAGCAGTGCCCAACAGTAGGGGGGTGTGGGTGGGTGTTGGGGGGTGTGGGGGGGCTGTGGCAATGACTCCCAGCAGTGCCCAACAGTGTGGGGGGGTGTGTTGGGGGGTGTGGGGGGTGTGTGTGGCCATGACTCCCAGCAGTGTCCACCAGTAGGGGTGTGTGGGGGGGTGTTTTGCGTGGGGGTGGGGTGTGGCCATGACTCCCAGCAGTGCCCAACAGTAGGGGGTGTGGGGGGGTGTTGGGGGGTGTGGGTGGGCGCTGTGGTGATGACCCCCAGCAGGGGCCACCAGTCGGGGTGTGTGAGAGGGTGTGGGGGGGCGTCGCCATGACTCACAGCAGTTCTCAACAGTAGGGGGGGTGGGGGGTGTTGGGGTGTGTGGGTGGGGGTGTCGCCATGACTCCCAGCTGTGCCCAACAGTATGGGGGGTGTTGGGGGTGTGGGGGGGTGGCCATGACTCCCAGCAGTGCCCAACAGTAGGGGAGTGTGGGTGGGTGTTAGGGGGTGTGGAGGGGCTGTGGCAATGACTCCCAGCAGTGCCCAACAGTGTGGGGTGTGTGGGGGGGTGTTTTGGGTGGGGGTGGGGTGTGGCCATGACTCCCAGTAGTGCCCAACATTAGGGGGGTGTGGGGGGGGCTGTGACCATGACTCCCAGTAGTGCCCAACAGTAGGGGGGTGTGGGGGGGAGGTGTTGGGGGGTGTGGGGGGGTTGTGGCCATGACTCCCAGTAGTGCCCAACAGTAGGGAGGTGTGGGGGGGGCTGTGGCCATGACTCCCAGCAGTGCCCAACAGTAGGGGGGTGTGGGGTGGGAGGTGTTGGGGGTGTGGGGGGTGTGGCAATGACTCCCAGCAGTGCCCAACAGTAGGGGGTGTGGGGTGTGTGTTTTGTGTGGGTGTGGGGTGTGGCCATGACTCCCAGCAGTGCCCAACAGTAAGGGGGTGTGGGGGGGGGGGGTGTTGGGAGGTGTGGGGGGGGCTGTGGCCATGACTCCCAGCAGTACCCAACAGTAGGGGCGGTGGGGGGGGTGTTTTGTGTGGGGGTGGGTGTGGCCATGACTCCCAGCAGTGCCCAACAGTAGGGGGTTGTGGGGGGGGGGGGTTTGGGGGTGTGGGAGGGCTGTAGCCATGACTCCCAGCAGTGCCCAACAGAAGGGGGTGTGGGGGGGGCTGTGGCCATGACTCCCAGCAGTGCCCAACAGTAGGGGGGTGTGGGGGGCGAGGTGTTGGGGGGTGTGTGGCCATGACTCCCAGCAGTGCCCAACAGTAGGGGGGTGTGGGGGTGTGTGTTTTGTGTGGGTGTGGGGTGTGGCCATGACTCCCAGCAGTGCCCAACAGTAAGGGGGTGTAGGGGGGGGTGTTGGGAGGTGTGGGGGGGCTGTGGCCATGACTCCCAGCAGTACCCAACAGTAGGGGGGTGTGGGGGTGTGTGTTTTGTGTGGGGGTGGGGTGTGGCCATGACTCACAGCAGTGCCCAACAGTAGGGGGGGTGGGGGGGTGTTGGGGGGTGTGGGTGGGGGTGTCGCCATGACTCCCAGCTGTGCCCAACAGTATGGGGGGTGTGGGGGGGTGGCCATGACTCCCAGCAGTGCCCAACAGTAGGGGGTGTGGGTGGGTGTTAGGGGGTGTGGGGGGGCTGTGGCAATGACTCCCAGCAGTGCCCAACAGTGTGGGGGTGTGTGTTGGGGTGTGTGGGGGGGGGGGGTGTGGCCATGACTCCCAGCAGTGCCCACCAGTAGGGGTGTGTGGGTTTTTTTTTGGGTGGGGGTGGGGTGTGGCCATGACTCCCAGTAGTGCCCAACAGTAGGGGGTTTGGGGTGGGGCTGTGGCCATGACTCCCAGTAGTGCCCAACAGTAGGGGGTGTGGGGGGGAGGTGTTGGGGGGTGTGGGGGGTCATGGCCATGACTCCCAGTAGTGCCCAACAGTAGGGAGGTGTGGGGGGGGCTGTGGCCATGACTCCCAGCAGTGCACAACAGTAGGGGGGTGTGGGGTGGGAGGTGTTGGGGGGTGTGGGGGGTGTGGCCATGACTCCCAGCAGTGCCCAACAGTAGGGGGTGTGGGGGTGTGTGTTTTGTGTGGGTGTGGGGTGTGGCCATGACTCCCAGCAGTGCCCAACAGTAGGGGGTTGTGGGAGGGGTTTGGGGGTGTGGGAGGGCTGTAGCCATGACTCCCAGCAGTGCCCAACAGAAGGGGGTGTGGGGGGGGCTGTGGCCATGACTCCCAGCAGTGCCCAACAGTAGGGGTGTGTGGGGGGCGAGGTGTTGGGGGGTGTGTGGCCATGACTCCCAGCAGTGCCCAACAGTAGGGGGGTGTGTGGGTGTGTGTTTTGTGTGGGTGTGGGGTGTGGCCATGACTCCCAGCAGTGCCCAACAGTAAGGGGGTGTAGGGGGGGTGTTGGGAGGTGTGGGGGTGGGGTGTGGCCATGACTCCCAGCAGTGCCCAACAGTAGGGGGTTGTGGGGGGGGGGGTGTTGGGGGTGTGGGGGGGCTGTGGCCATGACTCCCACCAGTGCCCAACAGAAGGGGGGTGTGGAGGGGTGTTGGGGGGTTTGGGGGGGGGCTGTGGCCATGACTCCCAGCAGTGCCCAACAGTAGGGGGTTGTGGGGGGGGTGGGGGGGCTGTGGCCATGACTCCCAGCAGTGCCCAACAGTAGGGGGGTGTGGGGGTGTGTGTTGGGGGGTGTGGGGGTGTGGCCGTGACTTCCAGCAGTGCCCAACAGTAGGGGGTGTGGGGGGTGTGTGTTTTGTGTGGGGGTGGGGTGTGGCCATGACTCCCAGCAGTGCCCAACAGTAGGGGGTGTGGGGGGGGGGTGTTGGGGGGTGTGGGGGGGCTGTGGCCATGACTCCCAGCAGTGCCCAACAGTAGGGGGGTGTTTTTGTGTGGGGGTGGGGTGTGGCCATGACTCCCAGCATTGCCCAACAGTAGGGGGTGTGGGGGGGTGTTGGGGGGCTGTGGCCATGACTCCCAGCAGTGCCCAACAGTAGTGGGGTGTGGGGGGTGTGGGGGGGGACTGTGGCCATAACTCCCAGCAGTGCCCAACAGTGGGGGGGTGTTGGGGGGTGTGGGGGGGTGTCGCCATGACTCCCAGCAGTGCCCAACAGTAGGGGGGTGTGGGGGGGTGTTGGGGGGGGTGTCGCCATGACTCCTAGCAGTGCCCAACAGTATGGGGGGTTTTGGGGAGTGTGGGGGGGGGCGGCCATGACTCACAGCAGTGCCCAACAGTAGGGGGGTGTGGGTGGGTGTTGGGGGGTGTGGGGGGGCTGTGGCAATGACTCCCAGCAGTGCCCAACAGTGTGGGGGGGGGTGTTGGGGGGTGTGGGGGGTGTGTGTGGCCATGACTCCCAGCAGTGTCCACCAGTAGGGGTGTGTGGGGGGGTGTTTTGGGTGGGGGTGGGGTGTGGCCATGACTCCCAGCAGTGCCCAACAGTAGGGGGTGTGGGGGGGTGTGGGGGGGTGTTGGGGGGTGTGGGTGGGCGCTGTGGTGATGACCCCCAGCAGGGGCCACCAGTCGGGGTGTGTGAGGGGGTGTGGGGGGGTGTCGCCATGACTCACAGCAGTGCTCAACAGTAGGGGGGGTGGGAGGGTGTTGGGGTGTGTGGGTGGGGGTGTCGCCATGACTCCCAGCTGTGCCCAACAGTATGGGGGGTGTTGGGGGTGTGGGGGGGTGGCCATGACTCCCAGCAGTGCCCAACAGTAGGGGGGTGTGGGTGGGTGTTAGGGGGTGTGGGGGGCTGTGGCAATGACTCCCAGCAGTGCCCAACAGTGTGGGGTGTGTGGGGGGGTGTTTTGGGTGGGGGTGGGGTGTGGCCATGACTCCCAGTAGTGCCCAACATTAGGGGGGTGTGGGGGGGGCTGTGACCATGACTCCCAGTAGTGCCCAACAGTAGGGGGGTGTGGGGGGGGAGGTGTTGGGGGGTGTGGGGGGGTTGTGGCCATGACTCCCAGTAGTGCCCAACAGTAGGGAGGTGTGGGGGGGGCTGTGGCCATGACTCCCAGCAGTGCCCAACAGTAGGGGGGTGTGGGGTGGGAGGTGTTGGGGGGTGTGGGGGGTGTGGCAATGACTCCCAGCAGTGCCCAACAGTAGGGGGTGTGGGGTGTGTGTTTTGTGTGGGTGTGGGGTGTGGCCATGACTCCCAGCAGTGCCCAACAGTAAGGGGGTGTGGGGGGGGTGTTGGGAGGTGTGGGGGGGGGCTGTGGCCATGACTCCCAGCAGTACCCAACAGTAGGGGGGGTGGGGGGGGTGTTTTGTGTGGGGGTGGGGTGTGGCCATGACTCCCAGCAGTGCCCAACAGTAGGGGGTTGTGGGGGGGGGGGGTTTGGGGGTGTGGGAGGGCTGTAGCCATGACTCCCAGCAGTGCCCAACAGAAGGGGGTGTGGGGGGGGCTGGGGCCATGACTCCCAGCAGTGCCCAACAGTAGGGGGGTGTGGGGGCGAGGTGTTGGGGGGGGTGTGGCCATGACTCCCAGCAGTGCCCAACAGTAGGGGGGTGTGGGGGTGTGTGTTTTGTGTGGGTGTGGGGTGTGGCCATGACTCCCAGCAGTGCCCAACAGTAAGGGGGTGTGGGGGGGGTGTTGGGAGGTGTGGGGGGGCTGTGGCCATGACTCCCAGCAGTACCCAACAGTAGGGGGGTGTGGGGGTGTGTGTTTTGTGTGGGGGTGGGGTGTGGCCATGACTCACAGCAGTGCCCAACAGTAGGGGGGGTGGGGGGGTGTTGGGGGCTGTGGGTGGGGGTGTCGCCATGACTCCCAGCTGTGCCCAACAGTATGGGGGGTGTGGGGGGGTGGCCATGACTCCCAGCAGTGCCCAACAGTAGGGGGTGTGGGTGGGTGTTAGGGGGTGTGGGGGGGCTGTGGCAATGACTCCCAGCAGTGCCCAACAGTGTGGGGGTGTGTGTTGTGGGGTGTGGGGGGTGTGTGTGGCCATGACTCCCAGCAGTGCCCACCAGTAGGGGTGTGTGGGGTTTTTTTTGGGTGGGGGTGGGGTGTGGCCATGACTCCCAGTAGTGCCCAACAGTAGGGGGGTGTGGGGGGGGCTGTGGCCATGACTCCCAGTAGTGCCCAACAGTAGGGGGGTGTGGGGGGGAGGTGTTGGGGGGTGTGGGGGGTCATGGCCATGACTCCCAGTAGTGCCCAACAGTAGGGAGGTGTGGGGGGGGCTGTGGCCATGACTCCCAGCAGTGCACAACAGTAGGGGGGTGTGGGGTGGGAGGTGTTGGGGGGTGTGGGGGGTGTGGCCATGACTCCCAGCAGTGCCCAACAGTAGGGGGTGTGGGGGTGTGTGTTTTGTGTGGGTGTGGGGTGTGGCCATGACTCCCAGCAGTGCCCAACAGTAGGGGGTTGTGGGAGGGGTTTGGGGGTGTGGGAGGGCTGTAGCCATGACTCCCAGCAGTGCCCAACAGAAGGGGGTGTGGGGGGGGGCTGTGGCCATGACTCCCAGCAGTGCCCAACAGTAGGGGGGTGTGGGGGGCGAGGTGTTGGGGGGTGTGTGGCCATGACTCCCAGCAGTGCCCAACAGTAGGGGGGTGTGGGGGGGTGTTTTGTGTGGGTGTGGGGTGTGGCCATGACTCCCAGCAGTGCCCAACAGTAAGGGGGTGTAGGGGGGGTGTTGGGAGGTGTGGGGTGGGGTGTGGCCATGACTCCCAGCAGTGCCCAACAGTAGGGGGTTGTGGGGGGGGTGTTGGGGGTGTGGGGGGGGCTGTGGCCATGACTCCCACCAGTGCCCAACAGAAGGGGGGTGTGGAGGGGTGTTGGGGGGTTTGGGGGGGGGCTGTGGCCATGACTCCCAGCAGTGCCCAACAGTAGGGGGTTGTGGGGGGGTGTGGGGGGGCTGTGGCCATGACTCCCAGCAGTGCCCAACAGTAGGGGGGTGTGGGGGGGTGTGTTGGGGGGTGTGGGGGTGTGGCCGTGACTCCCAGCAGTGCCCAACAGTAGGGGGTGTGGGGGGTGTGTGTTTTGTGTGGGGGTGGGGTGTGGCCATGACTCCCAGCAGTGCCCAACAGTAGGGGGTGTGGGGGGGGGGGTGTTGGGGGGTGTGGGGGGGCTGTGGCCATGACTCCCAGCAGTGCCCAACAGTAGGGGGGTGTTTTTGTGTGGGGGTGGGGTGTGGCCATGACTCCCAGCATTGCCCAACAGTAGGGGGTGTGGGGGGGTGTTGGGGGGCTGTGGCCATGACTCCCAGCAGTGCCCAACAGTAGTGGGGTGTGGGGGGTGTGGGGGGGGGCTGTGGCCATAACTCCCAGCAGTGCCCAACAGTGGGGGGGTGTTGGGGGGTGTGGGGGGGTGTCGCCATGACTCCCAGCAGTGCCCAACAGTAGGGGGGTGAGGGGGGGTGTTGGGGGGTGTGTGTGGGTTTTGGTGTCGCCATTACTCCCAGCAGTGCCCAACTGAATGGAGGGTGTTTGGGGGGTGTGGGGGGGCGGCCATGATTTCCAGCAGTGCCCAACAGTAGGGGGGTGCGGGTGGGTGTTGGAGGGTGTGGGGGGGCTGTGGCAATGACTCCCAGCAGTGCCCAACAGTGTGGGGGTGTGTGTTGGGGGGTGTCGGGTGTGTGTGTGGCCATGACTCCCAGCAGTGCCCACCAGTAGGGGTGTGTGTGTGTTGTTTTTTTTTGTGGGGGGGGGGGGTGTGGCCATGACTCCCAGCAGTGTTGGGGGGTGTGAGTGGGCGCTGTGGCCATGACCCCCAGCAGGGGCCACCAGTCGGGGTGTGTGAGGGGGTGTGGGGGGGTGTCGCCATGACTCACAGCAGTGCCCAACAGTAGGGGGGTGTGGGGGGGTGTTAGGGGGTGTGGGGGGGCTGTGGCAATGACTCCCAGCAGTGCCCAACAGTGTGGGGGTGTGTGTTGGGGGGTGTGGGGTGTGTGTGTGGCCATGACTCCCAGCAGTGCCCACCAGTAGGGGTGTGTGGGGGGGTGTTTTGGGTGGGGTGTGGCCATGACTCCCAGTAGTGCCCAACAGTAGGGGGGGGTGGGGGGGGGCTGTGGCCATGACTCCCAGCAGTGCCCAACAGTAGTGGGGTGTGGGGGGGTGGGGGGACTGTGGCCATAACTCCCAGCAGTGCCCAACAGTAGGGGGGTGTGGGGGGGGGGGTGATGGGGGTGTGGGGGGGTGTCACCATGACTCCCAGCAGTGCCCAACAGTAGGGGGGTGTGGGGGGTGTTGGGGGGTGTGGGTGGGGGTGTCACCATTACTCCCAGCAGTGCCCAACTGTATGGAGGGTGTTTGGGGGGTGTGGGGGGGCGGCCATGACTCCCAGCAGTGCCCAACAGTAGGGGGGTGTGGGTGGGTGTTGGGGGGTGTGGGGGGCTGTGGCAATGACTCCCAGCAGTGCCCAACAGTGTGGGGGTGTGTGTTGGGGGGTGTGGGGGTGTGTGTGGCCATGACTCCCAGCAGTGCCCACCAGTAGGGGTGTGTGGGGGGGTGTTTTGGGTGGGGGTGGGGTGTGGCCATGACTCCCAGCAGTGCCCAACAGTAGGGGGTGTGGGGGGGGGTGTTGGGGGGTGTGGGTGGGCACTGTGGCCATGACCCCCAGCAGGGGCCACCAGTCGGGGTGTGTGAGGGGGTGTGGGGGGGTGTCACCATGACTCACAGCAGTGCCCAACAGTAGGGGGCTGTGGGGGGTGTTGGGGGGTGTGGGTGGGGGTGTCGCCATGACTCCCAGCTGTGCCCAATAGTATGGGGGGTGTTGGGGGTGTGGGGGGGTGGCCATGACTCCCAGCAGTGCCCAACAGTAGGGGGGTGTGGGTGGGTGTTAGGGGGGGTGGGGGGGCTGTGGCAATGACTCCCAGCAGTGCCCAACAGTGTGGGGGTGTGTGTTGGGGGGTGTGGGGGGTGTGTGTGGCCATGACTCCCAGCAGTGCCCACCAGTAGGGGTGTGTGGGGGGGTGTTTTGGGTGGGGTGTGGCCATGACTCCCAGTAGTGCCCAACAGTAGGGGTGTGTGGGGGGGCTGTGGCCATGACTCCCAGTAGTGCCCAACAGTAGGGGGGTGTGGGGGGGTGTTGGGGGGTGTGGGGGGGGTTGTGGCCATGACTCCCAGTAATGCCCAACAGTAGGGGGGTGTGGGGGGGGCTGTGGCCATGACTCCCAGCAGTGCCCAACAGTAGGGGGTGTGGGGGGGAGGTGTTGGGGGGTGTGGCCATGACTCCCAGCAGCGCCCAACAGTAGGGGGTGTGGGGGTGTGTGTTTTGTGTGGGTGTGGGGTGTGGCCATGACTCCCAGCAGTGCCCAACAGTAAGGGGGTGTGAGGGGGGGATGTTGGGAGGTGTGGGGGGGGGGCTGTGGCCATGACTCCCAGCAGTACCCAACAGTAGGGGGGTGTGGGGTGTGTGTTTTGTGTGGGGGTAGGGTGTGGCCATGACTCCCAGCAGTGCCCAACAGTAGGGGGTTGTGGGGGGGGGTTGGGGTGTGGGAGGGCTGTAGCCATGACTCCCAGCAGTGCCCAACAGAAGGGGGTGTGGGGGGGCTGTGGCCATGACTCCCAGCAGTGCCCAACAGTAGGGGGGTGTGGGGGGCGAGGTGTTGGGGGGGTGTGGCCATGACTCCCAGCAGTGCCCAACAGTAGGGGGGTGTGGGGGTGTGTGTTTTGTGTGGGTGTGGGGTGTGGCCATGACTCCCAGCAGTGCCCAACAGTAAGGGGGTGTGGGGGGGTGTTGGGAGGTGTGGGGGGGGCTGTGGCTATGACTCCCAGCAGTACCCAACAGTAGGGGGGTGTGGGGGGGTGTTTTGTGTGGGGGTGGGGTGTGGCCATGACTCCCAGCAGTGCCCAACAGTTGGGGGTTGTGGGGGGGGGGGTGTTGGGGGTGTGGGGGGCTGTGGCCATGACTCCCAGCAGTGCCCAACAGAAGGGGGTGTGGAGGTGTGTTGGGGGGTGTGGGGGGGCTGTGGCCATGACTCCCAGCAGTGCCCAACAGTAGGGGGTTGTGGGGGGGTGTGGGGGGGCTGTGGCCATGACTCCCAGCAGTGCCCAACAGTAGGGGGGTGTGGGGGTGTGTGTTGGGGGGTGTGGGGGGTGTGGCCGTGACTCCCAGCAGTGCCCAACAGTAGCGGGTGTGGGGGGGTGTGTTTTGTGTGGGGGTGGGGTGTGGCCATGACTCCCAGCAGTGTCCAACAGTAGGGGGTGTGGGGGGGTGTTGGGGGGGTTGGGGGGCTGTGGCCATGACTCCCATCAGTGCCCAACAGTAGTGGGGTGGGGGGGTGGGGGGGACTGTGGCCATAACTCTCAGCAGTGCCCAACAGTAGGGGGTGTGGGGGGGGGTGTTGGGGGGTGTGGGGGGCTGTGGCCATGACTCCCAGCAGTACCCAACAGTAGGGGGGTATTTTTGTGTGGGGGTGGGGTGTGGCCATGACTCCCAGCATTGCCCAACAGTAGGGGGTGTGGGGGGGTGTTGGGGGGTTGGGGGGCTGTGGCCATGACTCCCATCAGTGCCCAACAGTAGTGGGGTGGGGGGGTGGGGGGGACTGTGGCCATAACTCTCAGCAGTGCCCAACAGTAGGGGGTGTGGGGGGGGGGGTGTTGGGGGGTGTGGGGGGGTGTCGCCATGACTCCCAGCAGTGCCCAACAGTAGGGGGTGTGGGGGGGTGTTGGGGGATGTGGGTGGGGGTGTCGCCATTACTCCCAGCAGTGCCCAACTGTATGGAGGGTGTTTGGGGGGGGGTGGCCATGACTCCCAGCAGTGCCCAACAGTAGTGGGGTGTGGGGGTGTTCGACCCGGCCTCGTGGCGTGGTTCATCTCTGTCCCTCCACACCCTGTGAGCGTAAGCCTGTACCCCGAGTCCCCTGCGCAGCCTCCCCGTTAGTGTAGCCTGCACCCCGAGCCTGGTCGTCCTACTCCAGTTAAGCCTAGATCCCCCTAGAACCTCGACCAGGCCTGCCTTTCCCGCTCCGCGTCCGGCTCCGAGCCCCTAAAACCTTACATGCCCCACAAGGCCCGGACGCCATCTTCCCTTCCCGACATCCCTGTCTCCCTGGGCCTAGTGTGACCCCGGCCCCTGCGAAACCCAGACTCAAAAAGCGCGCCAGTCCCGGATGGGGGGTAAAGGGCTCCCCGAGTGAGATAAGCCAGGGAGTTTCGATGGCACCTCCGGCCTCCCCTGAGAGTCTGGTATCTGTCACACCTTTGGCCCTCCCCTGTGAGCCAGTTTCGATCACCCCTCTGGCCTCCCCGAGGGCTGGCTCCAGACCCGCTGGGCGTGTGTGAATTCCCGGACCCATCTTTCCAAGGGACAACTAGCGGGCAGTTGTATCTTGGACCTGAAGCCCTGCTGATCTGATCGCGGCTGACCCTAAGAAGACTCATCCTGAACCCCTGAGCCCTGCTGACGCTGTCGCGGCTCAGGCTGAACTTGTAACCATCAGAGCCCTGCTGACGCTGTCGCGGCTCAATCTGAACGTGTAACCATCGGAGCCCTGCTGACGCTGTCGCGGCTCGAGCTGAACTTGTAACCATTGGAGCCCTGCTGACGCTGTCGCGGATTGAGCTGAACTCGTATCCATCAGAGCCCTGCTGACGCTGTCGCGGCTCGACCCCTAAGACCACCCGAGCCCTGCTGACGCTGTCGCGGCTCAAGCTTGAACCTGCAACCATCCGAGCCCTGCTGACGCTGTCGCGGCTCCTCACGAACTTCTCCAGATCGAGCCCTGCTGACCTCGTCGCGGCTCGAGGAGTACTCTGGTCCAGCTGGACCATCGAGACCACCATCACGACCAAGCCGACTCGACGGAGGTGAGGCAGCCAGTACGACCATCATCCCGTATCCCCCAGCTCGAGGATTGAGAGCTGTGCGTAGGGTACGCCTCGTACTGACCCAGAGACTAAAAGACTGTCCCGCTTCCCCCTTCCTGAATCCTCCAGGACTTTATGGTCCCTCGACCACCGTGTATATAAGAGTGCTTCCTTCGTCTATTACTTATATAAAGAACTTGTTATTAGAATCCAACGGTGTGGTGTCTGTTCATAGTGTGGTGTGAGCTCCGTGTGCACGATCCTAGACCCGAAGTCCTCCCCGGTGAGGACCTCACAATCAAGACTCTGCAAGTTCTGGGGAAGAGGTGGGTCTAGGGGGTGTCGGGGTGTCGGGGTGAGCACAACTGGGCCCTCTGAGATCGCCCCTTCTAACATTGGTGGCAGCGTCGCGATAAGAACCTACGTCTAGGGATCGTACAGCACTGACACACTACCCGAACGAAGAGCAACCATGAGCATCACCAACGATGAAACCACCTTCCAGATGGAACTTCTGGGAGATTATACACACCGGCAGCTGAAGCCGTTTTGCATAAATCGCCAAATCCCGACAACGGGACTAAACACCAAAGAGGACTTTCAACAAGCTCTAACAGCCTGGATGGAGAACGGAGCCCAACCTCCAGCACCGACAGAAGCCGATGGAGGGGGAGCCCCCCGGATCGAAACCCACGCCCCAGAGCAAGAAAGAGCCGAGTCCCCGACGCGGACTCACAGCACAGAGAGAGGTCTATCTCGAGAAGAGATGACCGACCGAGAACGCAACCGAAGCCACGAGCTAGAACTAGCCCGGTTGAAGATGGAGGTAGAACTCAAGCTGGCCGAGAAAAAGCTAGCCATCGAGCAGCTGCGGCTGCAAGGAGAACTGGAGGAGAAGAAACTCCAGCGAGAACATGACGGAAAGAAGCTCCAGCTGGAGCACGAGCGCAGCGTATTGGAAATAGAACTAAAGGCCCGGAACGAAGACAACCGAACAGCAGCAACCCGAGAGTCCGTTCCCCCGGTGGAACCCAAGGTCCACATCCCCAAGGATGTGGTCAAAGAATATTACAAAAACGATGACATCCAGCAATGGTTCAAGGCCTACGAGGTCGCCATGACCTCCCACCGAGTTCCGCAGAAAGATTGGGGAGCCGGGCTGTGGGGTCGATTCCTGAGTGAGGGGAGAGACACCCTACTCGACCTACCGTCTGCCGAACAGACCTCCTACAGCCACATGAAAGAGGCCCTCCTCACAAGGTACGGGCTCACCCCAGAAATGTACCGCCAACGCTTCCAAGAATGCAAGACGATCCCCGGCACCACATGGGTAGAATATGTCAATTTCTACAGCCGGGCCCTGGAAGGGTGGATCAAGGGCAGCAAAGTATCCACCTTTGAGGGACTCATCGACCTCATTGCGTATGAACATTTGTCCCTGAATTGCTTTGTGGAACTCCGACAGCACCTCCTGGACAGCAAGTTGGCTGACCCACGGAAACTGGCCGTCGAGGCCGATCGCTGGGTGAGCACCAGAGTACCCCGGGGGCCCGGGGGAGACTCTGGCCGAAATGAAGAGGGATCTTCCCGCCAGAGGGGAGGGGGAAGTCAGAATAGACAGAGGGGATCTCAGGTAGGGTCCCCGCGCAGCCCCCCCAGAAACCAGCCTGGCACCTCGCCTCCCACAGCGCGCGCAGGGTTCCCCCCAGCTAAGCCAGGGCCCCGGGTCAGCCAAACCTGCTTCCATTGCCAGCAACCAGGGCACTATGCCAATGACCCCCGATGCCCTTTGTTCAAGAAGCCCGCCGCTACAGGGCCCCCAGTGCGCCACATCATCTCAGTAGCCCTAGAAGAGGAGGGGGAGGAAGAGTTCGAGGGAGCGGACCCCGCAGCGATGATGTTAGTCTCCCTGGGTGATAGGGAGATGGTCCCAGGAGCCCCCCTACCCGACAACACAGAGAAATACCGACAGCAGGTGACTGTCAATGGCCACCACATAGGGGCGCTCCGAGACACTGGGGCCAGTATCACCGCCGTCAAACGGCACCTCGTCACCGAAGCCCAAATTGTTACCCACATCTCCTGCAGGGTGATCGCAGCCGATAACTCCGTCCGCACCTGCCGGATAGCTCAAGTCCCGTTCGAATGGGGGGGCGTCTCCGGAGAGTTACGAGTGGCGGTCCGCTCAGACATGCCCGTGGACTGCCTGCTCGGCAACTATCTAGAGAGCTCCCCATGGCAGCGGGTTGAGAAAAGGACCCACTTGGAGATGGTGGGCCTGCCCGAGTGGGCCTGTGTGAGCACCCGGTCGATGACCGCCCGAAGGACCACCCCCGAAGGGGCGACCGTAGAGGCGGCACCGGCTACCCCCGAGGACCCCGAGGTCCCTGAATCCCCTGAGACCCCTGAGCTATTCCCCGGGGAGAGCTTCCCCCCCGACGCAGGGCCTCTCGGCCCCGACGTCGAACCGACCCCGAGCTTGGACGATCTTCCTGAGCTGGCCCAGTGGCGCCAGGAAGGAGGACCGTCCCGAGAAGAATTCTGCCTAGAACAGACCTCCTGTCCATCCTTGGTTGGGCCGCGGCAGCAGGCCGCCGCCCAGGCCGCGGGTGACCAGTCCGGCTCCCACTTTGTCTATTGGGAAAACGGCCTCTTGTTTAGCGAACAAAAGTCCGCCGAGCTAGGGTCAGCCCGAGTGCTGGTGGTACCCCTACGCTTCCGCGGCTTCCTCCTGAACTTGGCCCACGATGTGCCCCTGGCGGGACACTTGGGTCAAGACAAAACATATAACCGCCTAGTCACCCACTTTTACTGGCCGGGCATGTGCTCCGATGTGGAGGCCCACTGTAAGTCCTGCCCCACGTGTCAGTCCAGCGGAAAGAGCGGGGGGAAGCGCAAGGCTCCCCTCCAACCCTTCCCCGTGGTCAGTACCCCCTTTGAAAGGGTGGGAATCGACATCGTGGGCCCCCTCGACCCCCGGACCTCCTTGGGGCACCGCTTTATCCTTGTCTTGGTGGACCATGCCACCCAATACCCCGAAGCCATTCCCCTCCGAACGGTGACCGCCCCCGTAGTGGGGCGAGCCCTTATGGCCATCTTCTCCCGGGTGGGATTCCCCCGAGAAGTCGTCAGCGACCGAGGGACCAACTTCATCTCCAAATACATGAAGTCCCTGTGGCAACAATACGGGTTACGTACAAATTTACCACCCCATATCACCCCCAGGGTAACGGTCTGGTGGAGCGATTCAACCGGACCCTCAAGGGAATGATCATGGGTCTCGAAGAGCTCCTGAGGCGTAAGTGGGACGTCCTCCTTCCCTGTCTCCTCTTCGCATACCGCGAAGTCCCCCAGAAGTCCCTGGGGTTCAGCCCCTTCGAGCTCCTCTACGGGCACCCCGTCAGGGGACCCCTCACCCTGGTCAAGGAAGGGTGGGAGACGGCGGCCCCAGAGCCCACTCCCGATGTGTTTCGATACATTCTGGCCCTCCGGAACCAGACGAGGAAGTTCAGAGAACTGGCCGAGGCCAACCTCGAGGCCAGTCAAGAAGAAATGAAACGGTGGTATGACCAGAATGCCACTCTGGTCGAGTTTCAACCCGGACAGCAGGTCTGGGTGATGGCCCCCGTGGAGCCCTGTGCCCAGCAAGACAAGTGGACAGGGCCCTTCAAGGTGGTAGAGCGCAAGAGTCAGGTGACCTACCTCATCGATGTAGAGTCCCCCAGGAACCCCTTGCGGGTCCTTCACGTGAACCGCCTCAAGCCCCACTTCGCCCGGTCCGAGTTGAGCTTGCTCCTTGCCACGGACGACGGGGAAGAGGAAGAAACGGAGCCTCTCCCCGATCTCCTGTGTACCAGAGAGAAAGACGGTTCCGTAGAGGGAGTGAGTCTCTCCTCCTCCCTCTCTCCCGAGCAGCGCGAGGACTGTCGCCAGTTGTTGGGACAGTTCTCGGACCTCTTCTCCCTCACCCCCGGCGTCACCAACTGGTGCGTCCACGACGTGGACACCGGGGACAGCCCACCGGTACGGCACAGAGCCTACCGCGTCCCTGACCGAGTCCGGGCCTGTATCAAAGCCGAGGTATCAAAGATGCTAGCTCTCGGGGTGGTCGAGGACTCTGACAGCCCATGGGCTAGCCCTGTGGTCCTGGTCCCGAAGGCAGCCGCCCCCGGTGCTGTTCCCGAGCTGAGGTTCTGCGTTGACTACCGCGGGCTCAACGCAGTCACCAGAACCAATGCGCATCCCATCCCCCGAGCAGACGAGCTTATCGATCGCCTCGGGGCTGCTCGCTTCCTTAGCACATTCGACCTGACCAGTGGATACTGGCAGATCGCCCTCACCGAGGGAGCCAAGGAAAGATCCGCGTTTTCCACCCCGGATGGTCACTACCATTTCCGAGTGATGCCCTTCGGGATGAAGAACGCCCCCGCCACCTTCCAGAGACTGGTGAACCAGGTACTGGCGGGGTTGGAGGAGTTCAGCGCTGCGTATCTGGACGATATAGCAGTGTACAGTTCCCACTGGCCCGAGCACCTCCAGCACCTCTGGGCGGTGCTGACGGCCCTGAAAAGGGCCGGTCTCACCATTAAGGCGAGCAAGTGCCAGATCGGACAAGGGTCCGTAGTCTACCTCGGGCACCAGGTCGGAAGCGGCCTCGTAGCCCCCCTCCAGCCCAA
Source organism: Lissotriton helveticus (assembly GCF_964261635.1). Taxonomy (NCBI): domain Eukaryota; kingdom Metazoa; phylum Chordata; class Amphibia; order Caudata; family Salamandridae; genus Lissotriton; species Lissotriton helveticus. The sequence goes on from NC_136070.1 coordinate 650,394,951, forward strand.
GATCGATGCCATCGTGGCCTGGGAGGCCCCACGACCCAGACGGAAGTGCGGGCGTTTCTAGGGCTCACGGGGTACTACCGACGGTTCATCAAGAGGTACGGCAGCATCGTAGCCCCCCTCACGGAGTTAACCTCCAAAAACCAGCCGAAGAAAGTCAACTGGACCTCTGCCTGCCAAGAGGCGTTCGAAACTTTAAAAGACGCCATGTGCACTGCCCCCATCCTACAGGCCCCCGACTACTCACGAGAATTTGTAGTCCAGACGGACGCATCCGAGCATGGCATCGGAGCAGTCCTGTCCCAGGTGAACGAGAGCGGCCTAGACCAACCAGTGGCATTCATTAGCCGAAGGCTACTCCCTCGAGAACAAAGGTGGAGCACCATCGAGTGGGAGGCCTTCGCGGTGGTTTGGGCCCTGAAGAAGCTGAGGCCCTACCTGTTCGGTACTCACTTCCGGGTCCAGACCGACCACCGACCTCTCCGGTGGCTCATGCAGATGAGAGGGGAGAATCCCAAATTGCTGCGCTGGTCCATCTCCCGCCAGGGGATGGACTTCACTGTTGAGCACCGGCCTGGCTCTGACCACGCCAACGCAGACGGCCTGTCCCGATTCATCCACCTCAGCGAAGAGAACCCCCAAGAGGATGGGTAGTTCTCCCCGCCTTCAGCTGGGGGGGACGCGTGTTGGACCCGGCCTCGTGGCGTGGTTCATCTCTGTCCCTCCACACCCTGTGAGCATAAGCCTGTACCCCGAGTCCCCTGCGCAGCCTCCCCGTTAGTGTAGCCTGCACCCGAGCCTGGTCGTCCTACTCCAGTTAAGCCTAGATCCCCCTAGAACCTCGACCAGGCCTGCCTTTCCCGCTCCACGTCCGGCTCCGAGCCCCTAAAACCTTACATGCCCCACAAGGCCCGGACGCCATCTTCCCTTCCCGACATCCCTGTCTCCCTGGGCCTAGCGTGACCCCGGCCCCTGCGAAACCCAGACTCCAAAGGCGCGCCAGTCCCGGATGGGGGGTAAAGGGCTCCCCGAGTGAGATAAGCCAGGGAGTTTCGATGGCACCTCCGGCCTCCCCTGAGAGTCTGGTATCTGTCACACCTTTGGCCCTCCCCTGTGAGCCAGTTTCGATCACCCCTCTGGCCTCCCCGAGGGCTGGCTCCAGACCCGCTGTGCGTCTGGGAATTCCCGGACCCATCTTTCCAAGGGATCAAAGAGCCAACCGTCGGACCTCGCCAACGACCAGCCCCCCGGGCAGGAGACCTCTGCCTCCGAGGGTCCGGAGATCAAAGAGCAAAAGGACGATAACTGGGCCCGCCCGACAACTAGCGGGCAGTTGTATCTTGGACCTGAAGCCCTGCTGATCTGATCGCGGCTGACCCTAAGAAGACTCATCCTGAACCCCTGAGCCCTGCTGACGCTGTCGCAGCTCAGGCTGAACTTGTAACCATCAGAGCCCTGCTGACGCTGTCGCGGCTCAAGCTGAACGTGTAACCATCGGAGCCCTGCTGACGCTGTTGCGGCTCGAGCTGAACTTGTAACCATTGGAGCCCGCTGACGCTGTTGCGGCTTGAGCTGAACTCGTATCCATCAGAGCCCTGCTGACGCTGTCGCGGCTCGACCCCTAAGACCACCCGAGCCCTGCTGACGCTGTCGCGGCTCAAGCTTGAACCTGCAACCATCCGAGCCCTGCTGACGCTGTCGCGGCTCCTCACGAACTTCTCCAGATCGAGCCCTGCTGACCTTGTCGCGGCACGAGGAGTACTCTGGTCCGGCTGGACCATCGAGACCACCATCACGACCAAGCCGACTCGACGGAGGTGAGGCAGCCAGTACGACCATCATCCCGTATCCCCCAGCTCGAGGATTGAGAGCTGTGCGTAGGGTACGCCTCGTACTGACCCAGAGACTAAAAGACTGTCCCGCTTCCCCCTTCCTGAATCCTCCAGGACTTTATGGTCCCTCGACCACCGTGTATATAAGAGTGCTTCCTTCGTCTATTACTTATATAAAGAACTTGTTATTAGAATCCAACGGTGTGGTGTCTGTTCATAGTGTGGTGTGAGCTCCGTGTGTACGATCCTAGACCCGAAGTCCTCCCCGGTGAGGACCTCACAATCAAGACTCGGCAAGTTCTGGGGAAGAGGTGGGTCTTGGGGGTGTCGGGGTGAGCACAACTGGGCCCTCTGAGATCGCCCCTTCTAACAGGGGGGGTGGTGTTGGGGGGGGTGTGGGTGGGGGCTGTGGCCACGACTCCCAGCAGTGCCCAACAGTAGTGGGGTGTGGGGGGTGTTTTGGGTGGGGGTGTGGTGTGGCCATGACTCCCAGCAGTGCCCAACAGTAGGGGGGTGTGGGGGGGGGGCTGTGGCAATGACTCCCAGCAGTGCCCAACAGTAGGGGGGTGTGGGGGGTGTTGGGGGGTGGGGGGGGCTGTGGCCATGACTCCCAGCAGTGCCCAACAGTAGGGGGGTGTGGGGGGTGTGTTGGGGGTGTGGGGGGTGTGGCCTTGACTCCCAGCAGTGCCCACCAGTATGGGGGTGTGGGGGGGTGTGTTGAGGGGTGTGGGGGGGGTGTCGCCATGACTCCCAGCAGTGCCCACCAGTAGGGGGATGTGGGGGGGGCGTTGGGGGTGTGGGGGGGGTGTCGCCATGACTCCCAGCAGTGCCCAACAGTAGGGGGGTGTGGGGGGGTATTGGAGGGTGTGGGTGGGGGTGTCACCATGACTCCCAACAGTATGGGGGTGTTGGGGGGTGGCCATAACTCCCAGCAGTGCCCAACAGTAGGGGGGTGTGGGGGTGGTGTCGCCATGACTCCCAGCAGTGCCCAACAGTAGGGGGGTGTGGGGGGGTATTGGAGGGTGTGGGTGGGGGTGTCACCATGACTCCCAACAGTATGGGGGTGTTGGGGGGTGTGGGGGTGTGGCCATGACTCCCAGCAGTGCCCAACAGTAGGGGGTGTGGGGGGTGGGTGGGGGTAGGTGGTCATGACTCCCAGCAGTGGCCAACAGTAGGGGGGGTGCAAGGGGAGTTGCAGAAGGCAGCAAGGGGGAGGGTGAGAGAGTGCAAGATGTATGGTAGGAGGCAGCACTCAAGCCATATGGGCCAGGTACACACCCATGCACCATGTTCAATGCACAGGGATGTGTGATAGTACTGACAAGATAGCTGACCCTGGGCCCTGGTGTAGCCAGAACATGGGCCTCCTGTGACCAGTGCAAACAATAACACCAGGACAAGTGAAGATATCTTGCACAGGAACTCAAAACCCAAAACAAGCACAACCAACTGGTAAAAACAAGACCTAGACCCGAATTAACATAAAAAGGAGGACGGTGGGGAAAACAACCCTACACCAGCAGCATATGAGCAAATCTCCCCACTTAAAAGACAGCAACACCAAAAAGCGGATCACCAAACTACAAAAATGGCTGAAAATAACTTAGAAGCGGCAGGCATAAATGCTCATATCATAAAATATCCATCCTTTCTTTCCAAAACATCAGCCAAAAAATTTAAACACAATCTATAGAGGAAAAACCCTGACACATTGATCTCGGACCCGTGCTGTAATCGAGACCTAAACGTGATCACAAACGACATGATATTCTTTACCAGGAAAACGGCTAAATGGCGCACAGTCATTACAGAGAAGCTCAACAAAAAATCTGTCAGCAATATACCACATGGCACTAAACTAGTGATCACACCGTCACCTAGAATCAAGGCAGACCTGTGCATAACGCTATATAAGAATGGAATAGTGCTTATACAAGCAGCCAATGCCGACTTAGAAAAATTTGACCACACCTTCCCTACTTTAAAAGAATGTGTAGAGAACACAAGGAAACAACAACGTCTTCGGAATGGGCAAGTAGATAGTCCAGACTCCATCGAATCTACCAACACAGGCATCATTCTACTGAGAGACACACAGGACTCGCTACACGGAACGCCTCCAAGTGACACAGGCGCTAATCTACCTAATGAATATCAACACCCCCAACAAGCAATATCACCAAAGGACACATCTGAGACAAAAGACAATCGGAACAGCGATGGTATAGAGAGCTCAGAAAATCGGATACCTCGGACTACTACAGCTCTAGCTCCGGCACAAGCACAGAGGGAAGAAGCATTGCTGCCCCACCAAGACGTTGAGCCGCAATGCCTATCAACGCCAGAAGACTCAATGGAGAGGGAAGCCAGGCAGGATGAAGTGACTGTAAATGGAGAAGAATTACCCATAAGCACTAATAATAATGCCCCGCAGCAAACACTGAGGGAAGAATCAAGGCTGCGCTCACAGGATATGACTTCGCCTTCAAAGAGGCCACTCAGTAGGAATCTAAACACAAGTGACCTGGAAAACGCTACCACCCCAGCAAGCGCCCCATGTACAAGTCAAAGGTCAGGTAGGAACGCACAAAATAGTCATCACCCAATACCGAAAGTGAGCTCACACAAAAAAGCGTTTACCTCACGCATCCCACACAATAGCGACATGGCTAGTAGAACCGGAGGCACCAAAGAAAGGAACCTGAGAGAAGGAACGGAACCTACACATGAGGAAACAAAAGATGAGCACCGAACAGAGAGGAGGAACACTACGAATTAAGGACCGCAGTCTCAGAGAGAAATTAAAAGAATACAGACACAAATTGAAAACATGTCAAAAGACTTACAAAACACACTGAAAAGAGTGGAAAATATCCTGGAACTCACGGTAGATACACACTCCAAAGTTGAGCACATGCAAGAACTATTGCAGAAGTCGAGCAGGCATAATAGACCAAAGAGAACCCTCAGGTACTTAACAGAAGAAGAAACTCTGTCATTACTGAATAGTTACGAACCTGAAGAACACAGTAGAGGGGAGATAATTAAAACAGTTCTGATTAATGCTAACAGAATATCCAAACAAAATGGAAGGAAACTAGACTTCAACAACTTGCAACAAGTCCATATATCCACAAACCTGAGTGAACAGGAATCTAATAATGCAAGAAAACCAGTGAAATGTCTATTGCTCAACTGCAGGTCAGCAGTAAAGCATGCGTCAGAAGTCGCTGCCCTGATCATTAACCAGGGAATTGATCTAGCTATCCTAACCGAAACTTGGCTTTCGGAATCATCATCTCCATGCATGGACCTGTTAGTGCCCCCTCAGTATAACATAGTAAGACTGGACAGACCAAAAAAGATAGGGGGGGGATAGCCTGCATCCACCGAGCTGATATAGAAATCAACCAAATTCAATCCGACCCTATGGAATCCTTTGAATACCTAGGCCTTAATGTTCGATCTACAGGCATTCAAAGTTGCATCCTGCATGTCATTTATCATCCCCCAGGAAATAATGCTACCTTTATAGACCAGTTAATGGAGATTATCACGGAAAATTCTAACATTCACTCTAACAACATATTCCTGGGTGATTTTAACTTACACTGGGACGACAATAAGGACAAACTGATCAACACTCTGAAAGACTTCCTGATTGAGTTAAACCTTTCCCAAGCATGCACACAACCAACACACTCGAAAGGAGGAATTCTTGATTGGATACTTTCAAGAAGCAATAACATACAGATCCAATCAGTTATGCCATGCGACTGGTCGGATCACCACATCATAACATTCCTAATGCCAACGCTGAAAAGGGGAAAGACTAAGCAGCCTACTAAACTGAAAAAGTGGACCCGGGAGACTAAAGAGTCGAATATCGAACGATTAGTAGAAGAATGTGAGAAAGATCTCAAGGTACCGAATAACATGCAGATTGTGAATGACCTAATAGACCACTTCAACACAACAGTCACAAACTTAGTTAACACCACTATGCCACTAAAGTTAAAAAGAGTGTCGGAAAAGGACAAAAATCCATGGTTTAATGATGCACTGAACGAGGATAGACGGAAACTAAGAATGGCCGAAAGGAAATGGAGACAAAACCCGGCAACTCCAGAGCTGAAATCATTAAGAAAAATAAGAAATGAATACAACAAAAAGATCCTGAAGTCTAAAAAGGAATATATTAGATCAGAATTGGATAACGCCAAAAACAGACCAAGGAAACTATTCGAGGTCCTAAAACAACAATCCAACAAATCGGCAAAATCGGCCCAAGAAAACACTAAAACCACTCTGAGCTGTGAAGTATTCGCTAATTTTTTCACCGACAAGGCCATCACATTGGATACAGAGCTCAAATCTGAAGCGGACAATCTACTCATCCAACCACACACTCTGCACAATAACAATCAGACAAACGACCTTGAGGAAACTAAAAACAAAGCGCATTGGGACACCTTCAAAACTTATGATCAGAATACCATCGCCAAAACACTAGCGGACATCAAACCAAATAACCACTTCAATGATCCACTCCCCACCAAATGTTTACAAAATATCAACCACGTCATCATCCCAATATGGACAAAAATAATAAATGCATCGCTATCGCAAGGGGTCCTTCCAGAATGCCTGAAAGCAGGCCAAGTTACACCGATCATCAAGAAACTAACAGCGGACCCAGCAGATCCTAATAACTTTCGCCCAGTTACCAATATTCCATTACTGGCCAAACTAATCGAGAAATGCGTGCAAAATCAACTAAGCCAACACATCACAAACTTCAGGCTATTGGACAACTGCCAATCAGGATTCAGAACAGGACACAGTACGGAAACAGCGATCCTACATATCGCGGATGACGCCTTACAGGCCCTAGATCTTAATAGAACATGCCTACTGGTCCTTCTAGACCTATCATCAGCTTTTGACACGGTAAATCATGATAAACTACTGGACAGGCTACACAAGAGGATGGGAATGTCAGCACTGGTACTGAAATGGTTTGAATCCTTCCTTCAGAACAGATCGCAAAGATTCTTGGTCAACCAATCTTTATCCCCCTCTTGTCCAAACTCGATCGGGGTCCCTCAAGGATCTACCTTATCTCCTTCACTCTTTAACCTAAATGTTGAACCTCTGACAGAAATCCTCCAAGACGCAAACATATCCTATCACATGTACGCGGACGACACACAGATTTACATCAAAGTAGCATCTCTAGAGGACATCAAGTTAATCAATGAGGCTTTAAGAAAGACAATGTATTGGTTAACCAGTAATCACCTGAAGCTGAATGCTCAAAAAACTGAATTCCTATTAATTTCACCACCAAAGATCAAGTCAGAGACGATAGAGTGGACCAAAATGATCACAGCACTAAACTGCACCCCTACGCTGGTGGACTCAGCCAAATCGTTAGGAGTCACCTTGGATAAGAATCTAGACATGAAAGCACACATCAAAATAATGGCAAAAAGTGCGCGCTTTCACTTGGACTACTTAAGGAAAGTGAAACCGTTCATCTCATCGGCAGACCTCAAACTAGCAATTCAATCCTTAGTTATCTCAAGGATTGAATACGGATGTACAACCTTAGCAGGCCTACCAAAAATGTCCACGGCACCACTAAAAGCATGCCTCAATGCAGCTGCAAGGCTCATCACCGGTTCGAGGAAGTTCAACCATATTTCACCTCACCTAAAAGCGTTAAACTGGCTTCCATATGAAGCCAGAATCCAATTTAAAATGGCATGTATCACCCACAAAGCACTCCACTACAAAACACCGAGTTACCTGGCCCAGAAGATTGAGATATCGGGAGGTTGCAGGCCTGCCAGAAGTGCCAAGGAGCTGCTGCTGAGGCCACCCATATTCAGGAAGAAGAAAACGTATGACAGAGTGTTCTCTGGGGCAGCCCCCAGAGTCTGGAACTCACTCCCTCCGAATATCAGGAAAATTACTAACATTATTACATTCAAAAAGGAAGCTAAGAGCTTCCTAATGAATAAGTTCCTTACATAGTCAAGTACGGACTTCAACGCCACCGCATCGGAAAGGGCCCACACGGAGCATCAAATGGAAACTAGAAACAATGTCCAGTAAGCAGTAACGACCTAGAGGCTAGAGCACAGAGAGAACTAGAAGAAGATCGCACAATCAAAGCCAAGACAGTATGGTCTATACAGGAACTTATCATTCAATTTAATAGGATATTGAAGAAAAGTTATAACATTTATGTCAACTTGGGGACAGACGCAGGTTGAAAATTTAGCATTATGTTATCCCGGTGTTAGTACTAACCGAATCTACCTCATATCAGTACGATACGCCTATTACTTAAAGTATAACTAACCTACCTTAGTCCAGTAGGGCAATGCTATGTGAATTGTAGCAATAGGTTACACCTAATATATGGAACTATAACTACCTACCCCATTCCCTTTAGGGTAACGCTATGTGAATAATATGTTTAATCTACCTCATGTATATGTACTCTGTATTTCTAATCTACCTCTTGTTTATATATTCTGTGAAGCGCTCTGATACCCAAGGGTCACGTTCGCGCTATATAAAACTTTCTAAATAAAATAAAATAAAAAACTCACAAACACTATAATGGCAGCATTCTACATGGGGGGACAGACACACTATGAGGGACGGCTACTTGCAAATCACACTCAACCTATTACCATGGCCTGTCACACACACCCCTTACAGAAACTGAGCCCCTGGTGACGGACAATGGAGTGCACCACTGTCACAATTGTCATGTAACTAAACCCCAAAAATACTGATCTGATAAAGTATGCAAGCAAAAAAAGCACAGTGCAGAATCACAAGTCCATTGTGCCTCTCACACAGTGCTGTTGCCACAGCTTGGTGGAGCTGTGGATGCACTTAAGTAGCACCATGGACATGGGTATTGACACGGTAATGCATCATAGAGAAGTGGCGCGTCCTAAAGCCCTGTGCCTGAAGAGGGTGTACTGCTCCAGGGGGGTTGGCAGTGGGTGTCTGTCTTGGCCCTGCAAACCCTCACTAAAGTAGCATGATGAAATCAGCTAAATTCAAATCAGTCGCCATCATAAACATGCAGCATAAAAACCCTGTGCATGCTTGCACCAGCACTAATTATTCAGACTGCATTGTGCAGATTGGGCCACACAGAGCACATCTTGAACTGTGTGGTGCTGGCCACACAAGTCACAGCAATGGCTGTGACTTGCATCAAAAGACAGTACCCAACATGTCAAGCAGTCCTGATCACATGTCAATCTCAGCCCACAACATACAAATACACAAGTGAACACTTTCTAAAATACGAAGCAGGGTGAGCATTGATAACGACTATGTATATTACATTTGGATGTTGCATGATAGTGCATTAACACTGTTTCTCTCTCACACCCACAGGGGAACGTGTAGAAACTACCCCTAACCAGGGGAGAGAAGGATCCCAGTCCCAGGCTCAGCACGGCAGTGACCCCACCCTAACTGAAGCCTCTCAACACACTGTGGATGGCCCCAACCAACCAGGCCCCTCTGGATCCCAAACCCCTGCAGCAGCTGGAACAGATACATGTGTGCCAACCACCGCACCCATTCCCGCCACATCCCAGCAGACAGCTCGGAGCCCTGCCCATGATACACAACAGAGCCTGTCTGACAATGAGGGACATCGTTCGACGGGCACCCATGAGGTGGCAGACGACACCTCCACTGCCAGCACTCATGGGTTCCGTCGACATGATGCGCCCACAAGCGTCGGACCGGCTCGTGTGGGCAGGGGTGGTGGGAGTGGCGCTAGGCGGAGGCAAGAACCTGACCAGCCAGCTGCAGGGCCCGGTATGTCCGAACTCCGAGACATCATGGATGAATACCGGCGGGACACCAGGGAGTTCAGCCTGGTAGTGGAGGCCCTCAACAAAATGACAGAGCAGCAGGCCCAGCTACATGCCAGTCAAGAACAACACCAGGGACGGATGGAGGCAAGGCTGGATGAGCTTGTGACGGTGCATCGGGAAATCAACCAATCGCTCCGTCTGATCGCTGGCAACATGCAGCACCCTCCCTGTGTCACGAGGCCAGAAACATCTAGGCAAAGACCAACAACAGGCACAGGGAGGGAGGAGGAGGCGGAAATGTCAGACGGAGATTCCCATGCATCGCCAAGGCCTGCATGTGAGGGTCCCCCAAGGAAGGTTGGTCGTCCATGTGGCACAACAACCAAGCCTCAATATCATCTACTATGCCAATTACACACATTTGATCATATTCCTCACCAAGGCCCCACAAACTGGCAACATCTACCTCCACAGAGGAATCACGGCTGTAGCGGAATGGAGTAAGTACAGCAGGTTGATGCAGAATCCTGAAATTCCTGAGGAACACATCCTCGGCCCACCCAGTTCAGCCTGTGACGACTCCTGGTGGGCAACTTCGCTAGGAACAGCACCATAAGCCACCAAACACGCACACTCCCTGTGGGCCATCCTGGACCACTCACTCCACATGACCAAGCAGGACTACCCCACCTCTGCTTTCTGCTCCAACATCCTCTGAATGGGCCTCAGGATCTTATAATGGATCAGCTGTAATATACAAAATACTGTCACCCTGCCCCTCTCCAACAGCTGACTTGAGTAAGTGAACGTCATCTACGCAGCTACAACAACCACACCCCGAGAGTGCTGCAACACATCTGTAACACATCGGCATGTCTGATCCTCATTTACCACAACCCTGCCACATCACACAACACCCCAGAGGCCTGCACTGACTCCCTGTCAACAACAGATTAAGCTTCCAAATCCACATCCAGGCACAAAAATCTCAACACCACGCAGGACCAGCATACCACAACCACAAACTCAACTTCTACACACCCACCCGCAGCCTCTGCTCTAACAACCATGCTCTCACCACTGTCCCTCACATCCCAAATGACACGGACAGTGACAGATCCATCTCCTACCTCGACTCCAAGACATGGTACACCCTCCCTAAAAGTCAACTACAGAACCAGGACCTGCAGCCCTTCACAATAATTCTCAAGGCCAGTGTGTTTAGATCAGTACCAGCACCCCCCAGCGCATTGAGACCGTCACGGGTAGGTAGTGCGTCAAAATAACGAATCAACTGATTGGCGATGGCTTTGGCAAAATCTGTGTGTAGTGTAGGAGAGCTGTAGATGATAGTTACAATTATGCTGCTCAGGATGCTGGTGTGAAACAGGCTGTGCAGATTTTTGACAATGCAGAGTGTGTCCATGGTGTTGGATGTGACTCAGAGGGTGTAGGCCGTCAAGTCTGACCAATCATAATCCTGGATTGGGTGTGTGATCCCTTTGGTTTTTGGAAATCCGTCTGTGATCTCCTGGCATGAGTGGCGTTCTCAGGTTGCGTACTACCACGTTACAGCATTTGAGGCGATGTGTGGTGGTGTTGTGTCAACGAGGTAATACACCACAATGTGGTGCTGCTGGAAGTAGTGTGTGTGCAGTACGAGGCACATGACCTGTTTGTGCGTACATGCACTGTTAAGAGTGTCTGCGTTGAGTTGTCAGTATGAGTTGCACACACAGCCTGAGAGCCTGTCATGTGTGTGTACGTGGTAGCGTGTTACCAGGTGGATTACTGTCAGCTGTTCACTGTGTGGAGGTTTCTGGGGCATGAGTCTGTTGTATCACATCTGCAATTTAATACTAAGGAGTCTAAGTGGATTCCATTGGCAAAAGACGCACCCCATTCAGACACTGTTCAAGCACAAAAAGGCCAAACCCAACTCTCAAGAAAATCATAACAACCAATGTCAGAGTTACATGGCCAATCTAAAATACTGCCTCAGAGGTGTACCGTTAAAATAATCCATAGGGTCATGTCGTGTTTTACGTTTACACAACATTGACACCAAGGTCTGATACCACTCACTAAAGTAAAAAATTAAGAGAGCTAAGAGAAAGTGCCTCACGGTAGCAACACCCGAGGGGGTTCCTGACAGACAATTGCCAGTTTACCCACTTCTCATCATCGGCTACTCTGTCTTCATCTGAGTAAGGAACAAAGAGGCAAATACAAACACTGAATCACTAACTAATAATAATACGGTGATAAAATATTCTACCACTATGTCCCCTCATGTTAATTATGGTGAAATTCATGTGTGTCTGCCCCTGGTACCCCTATGAGAGCCAAGGACAATCGACCACCACTATTGAAAAGGGGAGGGACTTGCTAGCTAAACAACTTCCTACTGATGTGGTCACATGTGTCATCAAATGAGCTGAGTGGTTAGCAGTGTGCATGTTAAAGGTGCTGACGGACCGGCCTTTGTCATGGCGGTTGTGCAACAGTGGCACAGACAAGATGCGGCATGCTCCAATGATGGTTTGATGGAGGTATGGATGAGTATCTCATAGGTGTGTGTGGCTTGATTGGGGCATGCGGTGCAACGTTGTGGCTGTGGAGGCTGCAGCCAGGAGGAGTGAACACATGAGGGCAGAGGGGGCAATTGAACATGCTAAACAGCCACACAACCCAAGGAGTCTTGCTAGGTAAAAATTGACATGTGTATGTGAGCCTGGAGTGGCTGGTTACCCATGGGTCAGTCACAGAAAATGTGTGAACATTGAATACACAGGACCAGTCAGCATAATGCCAATCAGGGCACACGACACACTGCGTCAGCAGCAGTAGCCTGCACGTTGCGTGTATCAAGCAGAACACATACGCAACCATGTACATCATGCACAATATGGTCCATGAGCCATTAGGAACTGCATGCTTGTTGTGAGTGTACACATAACCACATATGATCACTCACTGTAAAGAATGACATATAGAATGCATGCAGACTGGCAAAATACTGGCGGTGACAGCAATGAGGCACAATGTACAGTGTGAAACACAGTTCCTACACAATAGTATGAACTTACTTGCAAGGACATGCTGCATCAGCCAATTTACATGTCCAGTGGCATTGCTCAGACGACTATAATACTCATGCAATGATGTTACCTGTTATGCTGGTGATACACTCTCCACACAACTTCCAGGGACTGTCTGTACCTGTGACCATCAGAGTAGTGTGATGCTGGAAGGTTTCCATCTCCCAATATCCCCTTGGTCTCACTACTAATGACAGACACATTAGGGTGATCAGGCGAGGGAAGGTGAGGATGGGAACTGCAGGGAGGGAGATCTGGAAAAGAGAAAAACATGCATGAGGATTCCATACTTTCAGTTACAGATTCTCAGAGTATCTTTGCATCTACAATGTACCACTCACACCTGTGTAGTGCAACCACTGCCACTGTCTCTTATTAGTGATCACAGATCTTGCAATGAGCCAAGATCATATCCTTCTACAGGGACACATGAAAGCTGTTCGGGGTTCTCACCAAAATGGAGCATGTATGACGCTCACTAGGCTGCTACAATGGAATTAGTTCCAAGCAGTCACGAACGACGTCACAGTGTAAGATTGATGCTCACGATCTCAGGAATTGTAACGGATAGCAGTGCAAATGACACAAAGCCAACTATACGTACTCAGCCCTGTGAATAAGTGAGGGTCATGACGGGTAAGTTGACGTCACCCGCAAGAGCGGTAAGCAGCTCCTCAAATGAGAAAGGAAATAACCAAAACAACATCAAGCCCCATAGGGCCCACTCATTACCTCTTGCAACTGTGCCTTACTATGCTAGACAGGAAAAGCATGTGTAAACAAAATCAACTGTGAGTACATAGGCACAATGCTAAAAGATACAACCCTACCGTGACCATGATATGCTGCATGGCAGAAGAGATTCAGAAATGTACATCAACGGACTGTTGCCACGTAAGTGTGAACATTAGCTCCAGGCCAACGTGGTGATGTAATCAGCGCAACATACCTGGCATCATGGGAAAGTAAAGTTAACATCAACTTACTGAGAAGGGTAGCGTAGCAGTGTTGTCCACCGGCACTGAGGTAACGATGTGACAGTGACATGACATACTGCCACAAGGGGCAATGCATCCATGCAAACAGACTCACAGGCCAATTGACAGAAAATTTGTGACATACACTGGCCCACACCGCCACAACATGGTTCACAGAAAAACAAACTGTACTGGCCAACAAGGTTGAGTGGATGATTTGTACACATCCTGCTGCACACAGTGAGGCAGCAATTCTCCACAGTGCCTGTGTTTGTGATGTCACACACAATGGCAAGCCGTGGCATCCGCAATGTGTCAGGGTCAATGTTAACACACATTGATGCATTCACCAAATTCTAAACTCAACTACAGATGACTGTCAGGTTAGGTGACTGTCTTGTCATGGGAGTGGCGCTACATGCAATTTGATACATGGCAATGGGACATCTATGTCTGGCCCTACAACATGCGCAGGAACAGTTTCTACCCAAAAGCCACCCATTACACCAATGAACTGCCCGTTTGGAATCCTTACCCAAAAAGAGATTTCGACATGTCTGTGCAGGCTACGCAGATTCACCCAACGTTGCTATCATCAAGAGGAATTGCAGGAGGACCAATATGACACAAACGGACAACAGCCCGGGCAACCTGGAAAGGACAGGCACACAAGGGGTCACGTACTGTATAGATTCATGTAGACATGGTCACGTACAATACACTGACAACGTAGTACACTTGTACATTCGAACTGCAATCATTGTGCTCATGTGTGGGGCATGACATCTTTACTTGTGTGACACAGCAACACCAACATCAAAGTGATATTGTGTACAGTCTGCTGGACACACATTATGCTACACATGTCACTCTACGGTGGAAGATTGCACACTATCATACAGGTACTCACTGTTATGAGAAGAAGTTGCGTATGAGTTGACTCCGGATATCACCGTCCGCCTCCTCATCGCTAGCATCGTGGCCAAGGCCTTCGTCCTCAACGGGCGGATGGTCCTCTTCATCAGGATCCAGGATGAGTGGCACCTCCCCCTCCACTGCCATGTTGTGCAGCATGCAGCACACGGTGAAGATGTCACACACCTTGAGCGGGGAGTATGGTAGTGATTCGCCTGTCTTGTCGAGACACCTGAACCGGCTCTTCAGGAGTCCAAACGTCTGCTCGATCACACGCCGTGTCTGGCCATGTGCATTATTGTAACGCTGGTCTGCGGCAATTCGGGGGTTGCGTAGTGGAGTCATGAGCCACGGCATGTTTGGATATCCGGCATCTCCTACAACAATACATCATGTCAATGAGTGTGCAATGAGTAGCCATGAGAGAGATGATTGACATTGAGACATACATGAGTAACAGTGTATACCCACCAACTAGACATGCCCGATGGTTGCGCAGCTGCAGCATCATCTGTGGTACCCTGCTCCGCCTCATGATGAATGCATCGTGGCATGATCCTGGAAAACGTGCACAAACATGGGAAATCATCATGTTAGCAAGACACACCACCAGGGCATTTATGGAGTGGTAATGTTTCCGGTTGCGGAAGGCCTGCTCCTGAGCCTGTGGTGGCACCAGTCCAACATGTATCCCATCAATGGACCCAATTACATGTGGCATGCGTCCCAGGGCATAGAATGCCCCCTTGACATTGTTCAACTCTTGTGGAGTTGGGAACTTAATGAAATCATCTATGTGCTGCGACATAGCAGCTAAGACATCACGGAGGACACGGCTAAACATGGTTTGGGACATTCCCCCCACATCACCTATGGTGAATTGGAACGTACCTGTGGCAAAGAAATGTAGGGCAGCCATCACCTTTACCTTGGGTGTCAGCGCAGTTGGATACCTGTGTCGCGGTTGTAGGTGTGGTTCCAGCCTGTCAGTCAAATCCTCTATCATTTTCTGGGGGAATCTGTACCGCCGGATGCAATCCCGTTCCCTCATGGCATCCAAGTCAGGCAACGGCCTTGGCAGAGGGGGTGCCCTGCACGACATGTGTGGGGAAAAAAGTGTACCACAATCAGCCAATACTTTTAACAATGTACATATCACAATCACCACTGATTACACACATTAAATCACTTATGAACCTGCCATGGGCTATACATCCTGGACAGTTAAGCAAGCTACTTGGCTCTCTTGACACATAACTGATTGCCCTGTTGTCTCCACAGCCCATCACTCATCAACAATGCCACTAGTTCACATGCCCTCTGCTATTTGACTGTGTGCCACACCGGGGGCCTGATAATGTAGGTCAGCCATGTGAATACATACATGGACATCCTCATGATGAGGTATTGAAATTCTGAACCTCGTTGTGAAGGTCGTCGTATCATGACGAATTTGGTATCAGCAGACCGAATATGGCGAGTGCTAGATGTGTGAGTATTTTCGTCTTATTCGAGTGACGAGATCACCATGAAATCAGGGAGTCCGTTCTGAACCCTCGGGTTCTATCTTGCGTATGGCAGCCATTTTGTGGTTGCCCTCACATAGGCCGGTGACAGTGGCCGAACAAGTCTCCAAACACACGTACACTTTAGCTGCCTTCTGAATGACCTCAACGAGCGACCCTCTTGCCTGAAGCCAAACTGGTTTAACCAGTCCTTTCCCCGGTAGCTGATCGAGATTACGGATCGAGACACAAAACCCATCAAACCCTTTTTATTGCGCTTAACTATGTCTTATCTTGCTCACACCTGTCTCTACTCTTTGCTTTATGGTTCGTTTACGATGGGGATGTGCCCGGTTTTATGGTGGGTTCAATCGACCTGTCTGATCTAGAATGTTGGGTTGACCTATAGTTGATTATGGGCTGGACAAACTGAAAAATGGACTTGTCATTATGACCCTGCCTTTTCTTTCTGTGAAAACATGTGAGTGGCCAACTGTAAATTAGGGATATTTGCCTGAAGCATAATATTTGGTATAAAAAGGGATGACTGGTTCTTGTGAGCGAGCAGTCTCCTGAGAACATACACCGTGTTGTACTTCTAGGATCTCTGTTACAGGCTGCAGCTAATAAAATTGATCTTTGACGTCACCAAGAATCACCCGTGTCTCTGTACTCTAAGACAGGTGGACCCGGAGACTAGGGCGTTTCCCCTGGCGCAGCTGGGTCTTAAATAAACTGGTTCTTCATTTGGCGCCCAACATGGGGCGACTTCAGCAGTACCGGTCCAAGCCTGAGGTTCGTGAGGAGCTTCGTGTGAAAATTCTGGAGGAAGGCCAACCACTTCATCGACCCCTGTATGCCGTCGTGGTCCGAAAGTCTTTGCTGCGAGGTTCCCCGCTTTCCGACGGCTACGAAGGACTGCTGCCCTGACTGTCGCCCTATCTTGGAGCCTTCGATGATTTCGAAAGTGAGACGATAGACGGGTCTTCTGGTGCCGACATCGATACTTCAGTTAAGTATGAGTGGAGCGTCTCCCAGTCCTTAATTTTGTTTTGGGTATCCCCTTGGGATCTTTGATTTGGGACTTGCAAGTACCAAAGCCGAGGGACTTGTGTATTCACGAGACTATCGTATTCGATACTCCCTTGAAGTTTGAAGCTAGACTAGTGAGCGAAGATGCCTGGTCTTAGCAGACTTGGAAGAATATTTTGTTGTGGTCGAAATAGGGATTCCCGATTGGAGGACTCGTGTCCGGTTCCTCCGATTGGAACTCCAACCTATGAGCTCTATGTGAAACATGGCGGGGGCCCCATCACGTATAATGAAGTGTGGATTCGTTACACAAGAAAGGACGGTGTCCATAAATGGCCCCAATATGGTAGTTTTGACACGGAAGTTTTAGATAATCTAGAAGTTAAACTTTTTAAGAAAAAAGCCCGGCCGGCAATGTTTGACTATTTCCGCCTATGGCGAAAGGAAGCCAAACAGAAAGAAATTAAATTAGCAAAGAAACATAAAAGAGAAAAGGGTATCTCGATAATGCAAGCTGCTATACAGTTTAAAGATAATGAAGAAGAACAAGCTAGTGAACAGTTGCATAGGCAACGTAAAATGGCGATCGATAAATGCTATCCAGTTTTGCCGCCTCTTCAGCAAGATGCGATGAAGGATCTTGCGAAAGATCCTTTGATGTCGCATTTGTTGAATTCGCCACCCCCTTATGCTCAGAATGCTACAGCACCTCCGCAACCTTTAGTTGCACAACCTCCGGGGGTTTTGCCTCTTGCTGTTGCACAACCGCCAGCTCCTCTTCAGTTGGCTCCTACTCCTATGGTGCAGCCTTCTCAAGGGCTGCCGACTTTGCTACCTGCCCCACCTTTAATTCCTGTCACTTTTCCGCCTGTTCTCGCTGCCTCCTCTGCTTCTGCTCCTACGTTGACCTTTTCTCAGTCCGCTTTATCTCCTGTCCTGTCAACTTCCCCTTCTGTTCGACAGAGGATGACTGATACTGTCACTACTCTTTTGTCCCCTTTCTTTGGGTCATTTAGTACGACCCCTTTTTCAGAGCGTAAACAGTTGCGTAGTCAACTGCCTGATTCCCGAGAGAGGGAAGTGTTAGATCATTTAGCGCATAGATGGTTTACTCTTCCTTTAAGATACGATGTCGAGTCTGTTATGAATGTTTTCCGTCAATGGGAAGCGCCGAAGCAGAGATATGTCTTTGATAAGATGTGCACGTTCCTTCGTGAGGAATGGGAAGATGGTGATCCGGAACTAACTCCACCTGAGTTGTCCAATGTGCAATCAGAGTTTGCGAAAGGCACGATTGTGGGTCTGGATGTTGAAAGGGCGGTAGCGACACTGCTTTCGTTCAGGAGCGAGTCTCCTTCTCGGTCATTGTTTGAGCCTGACCTTTCGGTTAGGAGGAAAGTGCGACAATATCCAATGAGAGAGGTTCCTCCGGTATGAAAGGAAGAAGTACCTGCTGGTGCGAATAATAACCCCCCAGCTGTACCGGCTCATTTTCAACGTGTTTGGGTCCATGTTCCGTGGAAGCGAGCGGAAGTTCTGGCTCTTAAACAGACTTTGCCTGATCCTCGTAAAAATCCCGCAGGGTACTATAAAGAATTATCACAGACTGCAGACTCATGTGTCATGAATTTAGCTGATATAGACATGTTGTTTGGGAATGTTGTCCCACAGCCTTTATGGGGTTTGATTCGTCATACTGACCATGCGCCGGAGTTAGGTGATACCTGGGTCAATATTAGTGCTGCGGATGCGCGACAAGTGGGTGGTGCTAAACCGGAGCCTGTAGTTGCAGAACTTCCTGGTAAGATCATTACTTACATGAAAACGTTAATGCCTGCTATGAGAGTAAATTGGGATAAATTGTCTGCATGTAAGCAAAAGTAAGATGAAACTGTGTCCGATTTCTTCACTAGGTTCGAAGAAACATTTATTAACCACATTGGTCAAGACATGAGTACTGAAGGTGGTCAACGATTGTTTGTTGATAAGTTTGTGCACAAGTTGCTTCCCGAGTTATGTACCAAGTTGAAGGATTCCGAGAGTTTGTGGGCTGTTTCCTCATCGGCACAGATATTGGCTGCTGCACAATACTACGAAAGTAGAGAAAAAGATGAGAAGGATAGGGCAGACAAAAAGACTAAAGAGCTAATGACGAAGGTTCTTTTACAGCAAGCATATCCGCCCCGTAGTAACCAGCGTGAATATCAGCCACCTCAGCAGTTTCAGCGAAACTCACAAAGGTTCGAGCCTCTCCAACAACGTTTTCCTGTAGGCCCTAAACAGTGTGCATATTGCAAAGAAGAGGGTCATTTTAAGAGTAGTTGCCCTGTTTTGTCGCAGCGTATGAGTGGTGTTACTAGCGTAAGAGGTCGGAATGCTCCACAAGCTCCTAGAGGTAGAGGACGTGGAGGGTTCCCCCAGAACACACGCCCCTTTCCTCAACAAAATTCGATGAATAGTTTCGATCAGCAGAATCACACGTCTGGTAGGACGACTCAGTACTATGCTGATGACTACTATGTCGAAGGTGAGGATATGGAAGGTAATGATTGCTAGGACAGCCATAGACAAAGAGAGGGAGTTGTTTCAGTTCCAGTAGATCAGAGTGGACCTTATGTTGAGGTGATTACATCAGGTGTGTCAGAGCCTTTTCTGCTGGATACTGGTGCTACAAAGAGTTCTATTATGCACTCTAAACTCCCTGGCGCACCTTTGTCTGACGAGATGAATGTTTCAGTAGGTTTTTCTGGGGCCCCAGTTAGGAACCCGATTTCTAGTCCTATATCTCTTTCTGTTGGACCTTGTGAATTCGAAGCACCCCTTATTCTGACAACAGGTTGTGGTGAGAACTTGTTGGGACTGGATCTGTTGAAAAGATTGTACGCGACATTGTATTGCTCCCCTTCGGGAGTACAACTTACATTAGGTAAGAAAGTGGTCTCCCCGATGTATTTGTCAAAGGATAAACTTCCGACAGAATTGTCCTCTCTCCCTGATATTCTTTGGGCTACTGGTCCTAATGACGTGGGTCTATTGGAGATACCGCCATATGTTGTGACGTTGAAAGCAAATGTTAAAATGCCACGTATTCCCCAATACAAGATCTCGTGAAGGTGAAAGAGCGTTGCTAGCGATCGTTCATGACCTGATTGAGAAAGATGTAATGGAAGGAACTAGAGGTAATGTGTGCAATAGTCCGGTTTTGCCTGTTCTAAAAAGGACTGATTCATCACAACCACCTGTATATAGGTTCGTGATCGATCTTCGCGAGGTGAATAAGATTGTAGTTCCGCAATTTCCTGTTGTTCCAGACATTACTGCCTTACTGACCATGATTCCAGCTTCAGCCACTTGGTTTTCGGTAATTGATTTGAAGAATGCTTGCTTCAGCATCCCGATTGCCGAGGAGAGTAGAGATATTTTTGGCTTCTCTTTAGGAGGCCGAAGCTTCCGGTTTAAGAGAGCTCCACAAGGCTATTGCGAGAGTCCTTCTATATATATTCAGGCTTTAAAAACACAGCTTGATACGATTGCTTTACCTAATGGTGCTGCTCTTCTCCGGTACGTTGACGATTTATTAGTCGCTGCCGATACTGAGGAGATTTGTAAGGAAGCTACCTTGCTGTTGTTACGTTATTTGTCTGATTTCCATCACAAAGTGTCTCTTTCGAAGTTGCAGTATTGTCGACAAGAAGTGACCTACTTAGGTCACCTCTTATCGAAGGAGGGAAGAAGATTGACCCCAGAACGAATTCAAGCAATTGCGAAAAGGAGTGTGCCTACTACACAAAGAGAAGTGCGTGCTTTCTTGGGTATCACGTCATATTGCAGACAATGGATACCGAATTTTTCTTTGCTGGCCAAACCTTTGGTGGCATTGACTTGTAAAGGTACACTGAATCCCCTCCCGTGGTCTGACTATTGTCAGAAAAGTTTTTCTGAATTACGCGATGCATTGTGTTCAGCTCCTGTGTTGGGTACTCCCGACTACAGTAAGCCTTTTACGCTTTATGTCCACGAGAGAGAGGGATGCGCGTTGTCAGTGTTGACACAGTCTTTTGGGGACAAGCAACGTCCATGCGCGTATTTCTCGTCGACCTTGGATCCGGTAGCTAGAGCGTTGCCGAGTTGTTTGAGAGCCACAGCGGCAGCAGCTGTTTCTATTCGACAGTCTGCTGGTTTGGTGATGAATAATATGTTGATTGTAATGGTTCCACATGCAGTGGATACCTTGTTAAACAGGACTAAGACACAGCACTTAACTAGTGCTCGATTGTCAGGTTATGAGTTGACACTCTTAGCGAGTCATGTGCACATAAAGAGATGCAATACGTTGAATCCAGCTACGTTGTTGCCGATTGTAGCAGAGACAGATGTTTCTGAACAGCATGATTGCTTTCTCAGGACAGAGGAGGAAATGAAAGGAAGAGTGGATCTTAGGGACACTCCTCTTGAGAAGTGTGATGGTACCTTATGGGTGGATGGTTCATGCTTCAAGCTTCCAAATGGTGATGCGACTGCGGCATATGCTGTCACGACTTTACAGACGATTGTTGAAGCTGCACGTATCCCACATAATTCAGCTCAAGCAGCCGAGTTGATTGCACTTACGAGAGCATGTGTGCTATCGAAAGGAAAGGAAGTGACCATATATACTGACAGCCAGTATGCGTTTGGTGTGGCTCATAGCTTTGGACGCTTGTGGAAGGAACGTGGGTTCCTCACGTCTCATGGAACGAAGATTCAGAATGGTCAGTTGGTGAATGAGCTTCTTGAATCACTTACCTTGCTGTTGCAAGTTGCAATTGTGAAATGCAGTGCACAAAAGAAGGTTACTGACGACGTTGGTCGCGGTAATGCGTTTGCTGACGAAGTTGCAAAAGAAACAGCGAGGGATTTGATGAGTCGAATGTATGTTGCAGGCCCTGCAAGATGGATTGGTGATGTTGGAATGTGTGAGGATACGATAGAAAGTGTGAAGTCTATCCAAGCTGAAGCTACAGAGTTGAGCGTATGGAGAGAGAGTACGGGTAAATTGGATGCGAATGGTTGCTGGGTTGAGTTGTCAGAGCATCAGCGATGGTTGTTACCCGATGCGTACGTGCTTGCAGTGGTTACAATGGCGCATGGAATGGCTCATATCAGTGTGAAAGGGATCTTTAAGTTGTTGGCTCCAGTATGGCAAAATACTGGGATTCCTAAGTGTGCAGAGAATATGGTCAAGAATTGTATGGTTTGCCTGAAATACAATCCCGGTAAGGGAACTCCAACTCCAGCTGGTCATTTTGCGCCTCCGACGTATCCGTTCGAGGTTTTGCGGCTAGATTTCATCCACATGGAGAGGTGCAACAATCTGAAATACGTACTCGTGGTTGTTTGTGCCTTCTCGAGATGGGTAGAAGCATATCCCCTAAAAGATAATACTGCCCTCTCCACAGCTAAAGCTCTTATTAAGGAGTTTTTCCCCAGATTTGGTTTGCCGAGAATGGTCTGGAGTGATAATGGGAGTGAATTTGTGGGTCAAGTGATGAAGAGAGTGTGTGAAGGGTTCGGAATCCGCCAAAAATTCCACGCTGCGAATCACCCCCAATCAGCTGGTCTAGTGGAGTGCTATAATGGCACCCTCAAATTGAAGCTGGCCAAGATACAAGCGAGCTCTGGTCTTAAATGGCCTGATGCTTTGCCATTAGCACTCCTGTCGACTAGGATGACTGTGCATTCACGAGTGGGACTTAGTCCATATGAAATAATTTATGGGGATTACCGAGGCCGACGGAATTCAGCGAGATTGAACACCCTGTATTGCTTGACTATCTGTATGATTTGACGGCTAAATTGCGTGTCTTTCACCAACAGGTTCATGATACACTGCCTCAGGCTTCTGAAGATCCAGGGCATGCAATCAATCCCGGATCGTGGGTGCTGATCATGAACTTTCAATGGACAAAGAACGATCAGCCCCGCTGGACCGGCCCATACTTGGTGCTTTTATCTACGAGAACTGCAATACGAGTGCAAGGGAAGAAAAACTGGATCCACGACATACATTGTAAGAGGGTTCCTCTGCCTCTACCGTACGACCGGTGGGTCCAGGAGGGCATTCCTGATTCTGAGACCGAAACTGTGCCTCGTTTTCTGCCTTTTAGCGATGCACGTTTAATTGGGACAAGTTCGGAGGGAGAAAGCGACGATCTTCTGCAAGAAGCTGTGCCACCGTCAGTTCGATTGGACACTACTGAGCCTGACCTTTTGTTTCGTAATGAGACATTACCTGAGAAAAGCCGTTATAATTTGAGGTCGAGAACTATGGACAAATAAAAGATTCTTTTCTTTGCTATTTTTGAAAGCTCAGCTCTCCCATCTGAGAAACTGTTTTGACCGATTTTTGTTTTTCGAACCGCCATCCGGGTTCAGCTGTAGGGTCGCGGCGCCAAGTCTTTGGAGTGCAAGCCGAAGACACAAGGTCGACGGTTCTGGTTGGTCCTAGGGCGTTCCCTGGACTGACAGACGCATTCCTTAGCATGGAACACCCTACCTCCGCGAGCAGCAAGGTTAGAGGATGGAGTTTTTCGAGATGGAGAGACCTGTTGAAGAAACAAACTTTAGAGCCAAAATATGTGAAATAATGAGTAGAAAATGTTTTTTAATATTGTGCGTTTTCATGTTGCTTAGCTTAATGATGTTCTTAGTGGGATATGTTATATTCTCTTTTCAAGTGACGCTTGCACCCACTACACAACCCATACCTCCTTCTACTGTACCTTCGCATTCTTTCCATCCTCTGCCTGAACATGAGACTGTTAGAAGGTTGGAGTTCGTTAATAACTCTTTCGTTCAGCTTCTGCACCAACACCAATTAGTAGTGAACACAACTAACTGTTGGGTGTGTGGTCTTATGCCTCATACTACTGATGAAGGTATTCCTTATCTAGTCCTGCCATTTAGCTACAATGGTTCCGTATGGGCGTACCGAACGATGTTCATCTACGCTCGCGAAGTCCACCCTCTACGTTCTGTGAAGGATAATCCAAAGAATAGTGCTCTAGTTAAGGGAATAGTCGATATGATTAAAGGAGCTAGTTCCTATGAGACTATCCCGAGAGATGAGACACTAGCGTATATTGGATGGAACATGACCGGATATGGAGCTAGTCTGAGTAAGAACCAGCAAACGAAAAGATCCTCTCCGATTTGGATTGTACCCCATCAGGGCCATCTTTGTCTGCAAGGTAATGGCAAGAATCCGAGAGCTCAGTTAGGGAGTAGTATCTGCACTGAGACGTATGTTTTTTCGTCCCAGACTTCCCCATCGTTCCTAGCAGCTAAGGGTACCTATTTCATCTGCTATGATAGAGCATACACATGGTTGCCCCCTGATTTCTCGGGCACATGTTTTGTCTCGTTCCTGTTGCCTCCCACCTACACAGCCGCGGCAGATTACCACAAGACAAGAGTAGTCAGAGGTGTCTTCAGTCAGGAAGATACTGCAGGACAAGAATTGGGAGATTTCTTGAAGGGTTTTCTGCCATTTTGGGGACCTATGGTGAACAGCAGGAACATACGACAACTGACGAGGGTGGTTGAGTCCACCGTAGTTGAAACTGCCGGTGCCCTTAGTAACTTGACTGCTGAGCTCCAGTCGGATCGTCTATGACTCTCCAGAACAGAGTTGCGCTAGATGTCATACTCGCAGATCGAGGTGGAGTATGTAAAGTGATCCAATCAAGTTGCTGTGTTTTCATTCCAGACAATGCTCCGACAGTGTACCAGGCCATTTCCAAACTGCATAAAATCTCCGAATGCTATACACATGGATAAAGAAGATTGGTCGTTGATGGGATGGTTCTGGGAACTGTTATCCACGTGGGGATGGAAGACTCTGATGGTAATTGGGGTGATCTTAGCCATCCTTTTCTTGCTCTGTCTTTGTGTACAGTGTACCCCTGCTATATGTGGTTTCTGTGCTACATCGTGTGTAAGGAAACCCCTATCAAGAGACATGCTAAGTAATAGGATGATGCTACAGCAACATCTGGATGATCTGATGAGTATAGACCTGGACTCAGACTACCATGGGTTTAGGTTATTGCCTATGTAAGGGCAAAAGGAGGGTCTGAGGTATTGAAATTTTGAACCTCGTTTTGAAGGTCGTCGTATCATGACGAATTTGGTATCAGCAGACCGAATATGGCGAGTGCTAGATGTGTGAGTATTTTCGTCCTATTCGAGTGACGAGATCACCATGAAATCAGGGAGTCGTTCTGAACCCTCGGGTTTCATCTTGCGTATGGCAGCCATTTTGTGGTTGCCCTCACATAGGCCGGTGACAGTGGCCAAACGAGTCTCCAAACACACGTACACTTTAGCTGCCTTCTGAATGACCTGAACGAGCGACCCTCTTGCCTGAAGCCAAACTGGTTTAACCAGTCCTTTCCCCGGTAGCTGATCGAGATTACGGATCGAGACACAAAACATCATCAAACCCTTTTTATTGCGCATAACTATGTCTTATCTTGCTCACACCTGCCTCTACTCTTTGCTTTATGGTCCGTTTACGATGGGGATGTGCCCGGTTTTATGGTGGGTTCGATCGACCTGTCTGATCAAGAATGTTGGGTTGACCTATAGTTGATTAT
This sequence comes from Lissotriton helveticus, assembly GCF_964261635.1. Classification (NCBI taxonomy): domain Eukaryota; kingdom Metazoa; phylum Chordata; class Amphibia; order Caudata; family Salamandridae; genus Lissotriton; species Lissotriton helveticus. The sequence continues at coordinate 650,420,808 of NC_136070.1, forward strand.
GGGCTGGACAAACTGAAAAATGGACTTGTCATCATGACCCTGCCTTTTCTTTCTGTGAAAACATGTGAGTGGCCAACTGTAAATTAGGGATATTTGCCGGAAGCATAATATTTGGTATAAAAAGGGATGACTAGTTCTTGTGAGCAAGCAGTCTCCTGAGAACATACACCGTGTTGTACTTCTAGGATCTCTGTTACAGGCTGCAGCTAATAAAATTGATCTTTGACGTCACCAAGAATCACCCGTGTCTCTGTACTCTAAGACAGGTGGACCCGGAGACTAGGGCGTTTCTCCTGGCGCCGCTGGGTCTTAAATCACCGGGTTCTTCAATGATGAACTCACACCCACATCCCTGCCATGTGTTTTCCTGTTGTCACTATAGTAATGGTGCCATGCGTGAGCCTGTGGAAGGCACTGTACACATGCATTGACTGGAGCATGTGATACACACACTACCCCACTGGTGCGTGCAGGTGTACGGGTCGTCTCACCAATGCATTGTGCCTATATGCGATACAAGTGAGGAGCGTACCCCACTGGTGCGTGCGGGTGTACGGATCATCTCACCAATGCATTGTGCCTATACGCGATACAAGTGAGGAGCGTACCCCACTGGTGCGTGCGGGTGTACGGGTCGTCTCACCAATGCATTGTGCCTATACGCGTGTGTAGCGTACCCCAATTGTGCGTGCGGGTGTACGGGTCGTCTCACCAAAGCATTGTGCCTATACGCGTGTGTAGCGTACCCCGCTGGTGCGTGCGGGTGTACGGGTCGTCTCACCAATGCATTGTGCCTATACGCGTGTGTAGCGTACCCCACTGATGCGTGCGGGTGTACGGGTCGTCTCACCAATGCATTGTGCCTATACGCGTGTGTAGCGAACCCCACTGGTGCGTGCGGGTGTACGGGTCGTCTCACCAATGCATTGTCCCTATACGCGATACAAGTGAGGAGTGTACCCCACTGGTGCATGCGGATGTACGGGTCGTCTCACCAATGCATTGTGCCTATACGCGTGTGTAGCGTACACCACTGGTGCGTACGGGTATATGGGTCGTCTCACCAATCGTTGTGCCTATATGCGATACAAGTGAGGAGCGTACCTCACTGGTGCGTACGGGTGTACGGGTCATCTCACCAATGCATTGTGCCTATACGCATGTGTAGCGTACCCCACTTGTGCGTGCGGGTGTACGGGTCGTCTCACCAATGCATTGTGCCTATACGCGTGTGTAGCGTACCCCACTGGTGCGTGCGGGTGTACGGGTCGTCTCACCAATGCATTGTGCCTATACGCGTGTGTAGCATACCCCACTGGTGCGTGCGGGTGTACGGGTCGTCTCACCAATGCATTGTGCCTATAAACGTGTGTTAGCGTACCCCACTGGTGCGTGCGGGTGCACGGGTCGTCTCACCAATGCATTGTGCCTATACGCGATACAAGTGAGGAGCGTACCCCACTGGTGCGTGCGGGTGTACGGGTCGTCTCACCAATGCATTGTGCCTATACGCGTGTGTAGCGTACCCCACTTGTGCGTGCGGGTGTACGGGTCGTCTCACCCATGCATTGTGCCTATACGCGTGTGTAGCGTATCCCACTGGTGCGTGCGGGTGTACGGGTGTACGGGTCGTCTCACCAATGCATTGTGCCTATACGCATGTGTTGCGTACCCCACTGGTGCGTGCGGGTGTACGGGTCGTCTCACCAATGCATTGTGCCTATACGCGTGTGTAGCGTACCCCACTGGTGCGTGCGGGTGTACGGGTCGTCTCACCAATGCATTGTGCCTATACGCGATACAAGTGAGGAGCGAACCCCACTGGTGCGTGCGGGTGTACGGGTCGTATCACTATCGAAACATGGCGTTAGCAACGATTCACGCACCGTACTTGTGCGTGGATGCCTGAAAATACATAGAGAACACCTAGGGGACGAGTTGGATGCACTGAATGCAGGCTGGTTGTCATGGAAACTGATATTTGAATGTGCTACAGGTGTCCTGCAAAATTCAGTTGGCCAAAAGTATACAATGTTGCTATGTTTATTGTGTAGCTGGAGCTAAAATTTCAAACCATGCAAATGTGTGTCAGGGCCTTATGTGTAATGGGATTGGATGAAACATAGGATGCAAAGTGATGTGCCCTATCACACTGTCTTCCTGAGAATGACAGGCCCTCAACAGCAGAGATTTAAGGCTGCATGTGGCTGTGAGAGGGCACTTGCCTGCACAATATTTGAGTGGACAACACTGCTGCTGTCTCTGCATTCCTTGGACCCTGATTTTACTGGACATGGAGAGGGCACCTGCATTCAGTGAGGGGGAGAACCAGGCACTGCTGGATGCCCTCTTACCCAACTACAGCAAGCTGTATGGGAAACCAGGGGATCAGGTGAGTGCCTAATGTGTGAGTGTGACTACAGCCATTGTGTATTTATGGGACAGAGAGAGATGCAATGGACTTCAGAGTGAGTGCCTGGTGTGTACATTAAAATATCTACCATGCAGTGAATGATGTATCTAAATCTTGTGTACTGCTTACTGCCATTGTGCTAAGTACATTCACTTGAGAGTGTGTGGTCTGCATAGAGTTCTTAGGTGTCGTGGGATATGTGCCAGCATGTCACGTGCTGGACACCACCATGAAAAAGAATAGCTTGTTCAGTGTTAGCCATGCTCAGTGAGTGTTTAGAAAGCCCTAGGGCATCATTTGGCTTTCACAGGCATGTAGTGCACTGGTGTTTGCTCACAGGCCACATTCACATGAACAATGATACTAGTCCTGTCTGCATTCTCTGCGCTGTTGTTATTATCAATGTGGGGCAAGTGTGGGTCATTGGGACATGGAGCATGTATACTGATGTACTTTCACTTTTTATTCGTGACAGGTATCTGCCTATGAGAAGGGTGAAATCTGGCTGGACATCGCCAGGGCTGTCAGGAGTGAGGGGGGGCCTCGCAGGAAGCTCAGTAACATCAGGAAGAGGTGGCAGGACATACGGTGCTGGAGCCGCCGCATCGCCAGGGTACAGCTCAAGCTGGAAGCTCCACGCTGGCATGGCGGCAGCCGCCACCTCACCCCCCACATGCTCCGGGTCCTGGAAGTGGTGTTCCCACACCTCCATAGGCAGTTGCAGGAGGGACAGCAGCAAGAAGGGGGTAGGTACATGTCTGTTTGTTGTCATGTGTGTCACATGCTACCTACAGTGCTCCGAGGCATGCTAACACTCCCACAGTAGGAGTGGTGTGGTCAGACAGGCACTTTATGCATTGGCATTAGAATGGCCCAGTTTCAGCAGATGCTTGTTTACATGCCTTGCCCTACTCCACATTTGAGCAGGGAATTGCCTATTGATAGTTTTTGACATGTACTCCTTTGGTGCAATGTCTTAGTATGCATATTCCTTTGCACATCATCATGTTGGAGGGGGGTCTGGGGCACCTGTTGTTACCTTACATGTAGCACCACATGTGCACTGTGTCTGGCCTTCTTCATATTTTTGCACTGATCTTGAGTCTCAACATGTGTTCATTGCACAATTCTGCCTCAGTGGCCTTTGTCCATGGTACACTTTCTAACTGTCATGTGTTAGCTACAGGTGCACACTGTACATGTGCACTAATTTGTGCTTGTGCATACTCACACTGGGCAGTGCGTGTGTGCATATTTTCAAAGTATGTGGCATGTTCTTTGTAAATGATATTGATGGTCAGCCACACAATGAGGCTTTGGGTGTCAACAGCTGTGATGCCAGTGTGAGGTGATGTTACACTTGGTTCAGGTCCCAGGATGGCATCACATTTCAGTTCAGGCAGGACTTTTCCCATGTGGCACAAGGTCTAAGCAAATCAAACATGTCCAGGTCTGGGTTTGGGTGTCAGGGTGGGTAAATGAGCTGTGATGCATCATCAGCTATCCTGTTGTCAGGCAGTGGATCATCATTGTGTCTCTCATACAAGTTTTTGCCTTGCCTGTTGCTTGTATCCTAGTATACATTGAGCGTTGTGTCTCTCACAATTGGCCACAACTAGACTTATCATTGTGTAGAGTTCAGTGTCATGTGACTCATGATGCATGCCATGTTTAGAAATGAGCCCAAATGATTTGTAGCTGATATGTCTGATGTGTACAGGTGAATGATATGTTTTTATTCTTCTCCTTGCCCACAGCATCATCATCTGAATCTGGAGGAGACACAGGCGCGGACCAGGCAGAGGGACCCAGCGACAGTGCCACCTGCTTTGAGGAGTCAGAGGGAGGCAGTGGCACGGAGAGTGAGGAGAGTCTGCAGGCCGGACGACATGTGACTGACACATCTTACCATGCCGACAACTCCGAGTCAGACTCTCAGGAGGAGGGGGAATATGCAGCAATGGTCACTTCTTCATCTTTGGCTGGCCGCCACTCCTCCAGTACCATCTCCACCCTCCCAGTCGTTAGTGTCCCTAGGGTCCGTGCTAGCCCCCGTGTCTCCTTTGTTCCCGGCACCGCAGCCCCTGCCCCTGTGTCCCCTGCTGCCCTCAGTGCCGAGACTGTGGACCTACTCCGGCAGATTGCAGTAGGTCAGACATCCATGCTGACTGTCCTCCATGGACATACACAACTGATTACACAGTTGGTGTCGTTCATAGAGGGCATGTCATCGGCCATGTCTGATCTACGTCGGAGTGTGGCTGCCATAGAGCCAACACTGACGGCAGCTCTGTACACCCAGCAGCATATGTCCCCCCCATCCTTCAGATCCATCCACCTCTGCCTCTCACATACCTACACAGCATACACGCATACGCCACAGGTCAGACACACCCAGCACACACACACAGCATAAGAAGATCAAAGCTCCACGCACCCAATCTCAAGGGGATGTAGGCACACCCACAGGGAGAGGGGACACACGTCACACACGCATCCACAAACCCACGAGAACAGACTCACAGCCCTCTACCTCCACCCCCAATGTGTCCCCGGGTTCAGGTGGTAGTTTATGTGAACTGGCTGCAGTGTGCAGCCAAGTCTATGTAGACACATTCGGCGAGGCACCGGCCAGTGTGGAGGGATCCACACCACCTGCACCCACTACACCTGTCCTTCCCTCTCCTGTCCCTGCGGTGCCAGAGGATTCCACAGATGATGCCCCCACTGTTTCCACAGACATTGGAACTGTATGTGCAGGCAAGTGTGGGTGTGACGACATCCAGGATGCCACAGCCTTGTTAGAACTTTATTTGGAGTGGCCATTGGCCTTCTATGAGCATGGACTCATTTTGACTTTTTCAGTTTGGATGCAGCTGAAAAAAAGCTATTTCTTTTTTTTGGTTCAGTACTTTTGGCTTTCTGATAATGGCTTTGACTGCTGTGTGCCTGGGAGCTGGTGTGATGTTCACATTTGGGTATTGTTACATGTGTCTATTTCCTGATGGTAATGAGGTCAAGCATGGTATGTTTCTGCTTTCACTGGTGGGCACTGCTGGGGGTCTTACCCACACACACCCTATGCTGGTGGTCACTGCTGGCCATTGCTGGGGGTCTTAGGCACACACACTGTAATGCTGGTGGGCACTGCTGGGGGTCTTAGCCATACACACTGTAATGCTGGACACTGCTGGGCACTGCTGGGGGTCTTAGCCACACACACTGTAATGCTGGTGGGCACTGCTGGGGGTCTTAGCCACACACACTGTAATGCTGGGCACTGCTGGGGGTCTTAGCCACACACACTGTAATGCTGGTGGTCACTGCTGGGGTCTTAGCCACACACACTGTAATGCTGGGCACTGCTGGGGGTCTTAGCCACACACACTGTAATGCTGGTGGGCACTCCTGGGGGTCTTAGCCACACACACTGTAATGCTGGGCACTGGTGGGCACTGCTGGGGGTCTTAGCCACACACGCCCTATGCTGGTGGTCACTGCTGGGCACTGCTGGGGGTCTTAGCCACACACACCCTATGCTGGTGGTCACTGCTGGGCACTGCTGGGGGTCTTTGCCACACACACTGTAATGCTGGGCACTGCTGGGCACTGCTGGGGGTCTTAGCCACACACACTGTAATGCTGGTGGGCACTGCTGGGGGTCTTAGCCACACACACCCTATGCTGGTGGTCACTGCTGGGCACTGCTGGGGGTCTTAGCCACACACACTGTAATGCTGGTGGGCACTGCTGGGGGTCTTAGCCACACACACTGTAATGCTAGGCACTGCTGGGGGTCTTAGCCACACACACTGTAATGCTGGTGGGCACTGCTGGGGTCTTAGCCACACACACTGTAATGCTGGGCACTGCTGGGGGTCTTAGCCACACACACTGTAATGCTGGTGGGCACTCCTGGGGGTCTTAGCCACACACACTGTAATGCTGGGCACTGGTGGGCACTGCTGGGGGTCTTAGCCACACACGCCCTATGCTGGTGGTCACTGCTGGGCACTGCTGGGGGTCTTAGCCACACACACCCTATGCTGGTGGTCACTGCTGGGCACTGCTGGGGGTCTTTGCCACACACACTGTAATGCTGGGCACTGCTGGGCACTGCTGGGGGTCTTAGCCACACACACTGTAATGCTGGTGGGCACTGCTGGGGGTCTTAGCCACACACACCCTATGCTGGTGGTCACTGCTGGGCACTGCTGGGGGTCTTAGCCACACAAACTGTAATGCTGGTGGGCACTGCTGGGGGTCTTAGCCACACACACTGTAATGCTGGGCACTGCTGGGGGTCTTAGCCACACACACTGTGATGCTGGTGGGCACTGCTGGGGGTCTTAGCCACACACACCCTATGCTGGTGGTCACTGCTGGGCACTGCTGGGGGTCTTAGCCACACACACCCTATGCTGGTGGTCACTGCTGGGCACTGCTGGGGGTCTTTGCCACACACACCCTATGCTGGTGGTCACTGCTGGGCACTGCTGGGGGTCTTAGGCACACACACCCTATGCTGCTGGGCACTGCTGGGGGTCTTTGCCACACACACCATATGCTGGTGGTCACTGCTGGGCACTGCTGGGGGTCTTAGGCACACAAACTGTAATGCTGGTGGGCACTGCTGGGGGTCTTAGCCACACACACTGTAATGCTGGTCACTGCTGGGCACTGCTGGGGGTCTTAGCCACACACACTGTAATGCTGGTGGGCACTGCTGGGGGCCTTAGCCACACACACTGTAATGTTGGGCACTGCTGGGGGTCTTAGCCACACACACTGTAATGCTGGTGGGCACTGATGGGGGTCTTAGCCACACACACTGTAATGCTGGGCACTGGTGGGCACTGCTGGGGGTCTTAGCCACACACACCCAATGCTGGTGGTCACTGCTGGGCACTGCAGGGGGTCTTAGCCACACACACCCTATGCTGGTGGTCACTGCTGGGCACTGCTGGGGGTCTTAGTCACACACACTGTGATGCTGGTGGGCACTGCTGGGGGTCTTAGCCACACACAACCTATGCTGGTGGGCACTGCTGGGGGTCTTGGCCACACACACCCTATGCTGGTGGTCACTGCTGGACACTGCTGGGGGTCTTAGCCACACACACTGTAATGCTGGTGGGCACTGCTGGGGGTCTTAGCCACACACACCCTATGCTGGTGGTCACTGCTGGATACTGCTGGGGGTCTTAGCCACACACACCCTATGCTGGTGGGCACTGCTGGGCACTGCTGGGGGTCTTAGCCACACACACTGTGATGCTGGTGGGCACTGCTGGGGGTCTTAGCCACACACACCCTATGCTGGTGGGCACTGCTGGGGGTCTTTGCCACACACACCCTATGCTGGTGGTCACTGCTGGGCACTGCTGGGGGTCTTAGGCACACACACTGTAATGCTGATGGGCACTGCTGGGGGTCTTAGCCACACACACTGTAACGCTGGTCACTGTTGGGCACTGCTGGGGGTCTTAGCCACACACACTGTAATGCTGGTGGGCACTGCTGGGGGTCTTAGCCACACACACTGTAATGCTGGGCACTGCTGGGGGTCGTAGCCACACACACTGGGTATACAACCTTTACCACGCAGTTTTTTACCACGCACTACCATTACAACGCGGTTTTTACCACGCATACCATTACAACGCATTGCGCTGGGGGGCGCTCTAGGATAGGGAATAGGTTAATTTACTATCCAATAACCTTCCCTAGTGTCCACGGGGACTGGAGTTGGAATAGTAAATTAAACTATTCACTATCCAGCACCCCAAAGCGCTATGCGTTGTAATGGTATGCGTGGTAAAAACCGCGTTGTAATGGTATGCGTGGTAAAAGTATGCGTTGTAACGTCATACATCCCACACACTGTAATGCTGGTGGGCACTGCTGGGGGTCTTAGCCACACACACTGTAATGCTGGGCACTGGTGGGCACTGCTGGGGGTCTTAGCCACACACACCCTATGCTGGTGGTCACTGCTGGGCACTGCTGGGGGTCTTAGCCACACACACCCTATGCTGGTTGTCACTGCTGGGCACTGCTGGGGGTCCTAGCCACACACACTGTGATGCTGGTGGGCACTGCTTGGGGTCTTAGCCACACACACCCTATGCTGGTGGTCACTGCTGGGGGTCTTTGCCACACACACTGTAATGCTCGGCACTGCGGGGCACTGCTGGGGGTCTTTGCCACACACACACTGTAATGCTGGGCACTGCTGGGGGTCTTAGCCACACACACTGTAATGCTGGTGGGCACTGCTGGGGGTCTTAGCCACACACACCCTATGCTGGTGGTCCCTGCTGGGCACTGCTGGGGGTCTTAGCCACACACACCCTATGCTGGTGGTCACTGCTGGGCACTGCTGGGGATCTTAGCCACACACACTGTGATGCTAGTGGGCACTGATGGGGGTCTTAGCCACACCCACCCTATGCTGGTGGGCACTGCTGGGGGTCTTAGCCACGCACACTGTAATGCTGGGCACTGCTGGGGGTAGTCTGCACCCACCCCCTCTACTGTTGGGCACTGCTGGGGTTCTTTTCCAACCACACCTCAGATGTGACGCACCGTACCCCGGGCTTTCTGTGCGGCGCGTATCACTATTGCAATGGTGATATGCGCTAGAGTGTAACGCACCGTACCCCGTGATTTGTGACGTGTGTGCGGCACGTATCACTATTGCAATGGTGATATGCGCTAGCGTGTAACGCACCGTACCCCGTGATTTGTGACGTGTGTGCGGCACGTATCACTATTGCAATGGTGATATGCGCTAGCGTGTAACGCACTGTACCCCGTGATTTGTGACGTGTGTGCCTCACGTATCACAATTGCAATGGTGATATGCGCTAGCGTTTGACGCACCGTACCCCGAGATTTGTGACGTGTGTGCGGCACGTATCACTATTGCAATGGTGATGTGCGCTAGCGTGTGGCCTACCGTACCACGAGATTTGTGACGTGTGTGTGGCGCGTATTCCTATTGGGATGGTGATAAGCGCTGGCGTGTGGCGCACCGTACCCCGAAATTTGTGACGTGTGTGCGGCGCGTATTCCTATTGGGATGGTGATAAGCGCTGGCGTGTGGCGCGCCGTACAGGTATACTTCTGTTGTTGCGGTGGGTTGTACTCACCGTCTGCGCCGTCGTTCGTTTCTATGTACGAGGTCGTAGGCGTACAGGGCTCGGATGACACGGTCGATGGGGTTCATGTCGTGTATGTCACGTACCGGGGTGCAGTTCGTGGCGGACTCTGGATTTACCGCAGTTTACAGCTCTCGTAGGAAAAGGGCCGTACGTAGTGTCGTCAACACGGATCGTAGTTCCTGATTCGGAAATGGCTGACGATTTACGTACGGACGTGGCGTACAGCGTCGGACGGAGTGAATCCGTAAGTAGTTTGTATTTGTACGGTATTTTGTACGAGTCGTACGGAGTGGCGCTTTGGGTTAGGATCGTACTTGCTAGTTCGTACGGGGCGTTGTTTGTGTACGATTCGTACGGGGAAAACGCTCCGTACAGCAAATCGGAGCGCTTTTTACCGGATCGGAATCGACCCCATATTGTTTTCCTTCATTCTGTTTGTCAACTACAACAGATGTTTATTATTGTGTACTGTTATCAGATATTCGCCAGTCGTGGCTTCATTATACACATTCATTATACAAAACAGTTACAGACAACTATATGTCAACTGTATGCACCCTCCTTTGAGATTTCTTAACATGTGTACACAAGGCCTGTAGCACAATTGCTTTTTGCATATGTCCACATCATGAAATAAAGCCCACAAATCCAGAATGTATGAAACCTCTATACATTCTGCTTTGTACTAGGCTCATATACTTGCTTGATTACTTCTGATGATGTAATGTGAACATGTTAGCATGGTGAGTGTGTTATATGTCCTAGAGATGTTGTACTGTACGCTGGAGAGCCTCTACACAGGAAGTCTACATCCATAGTGTAAGTGTGACAGCATTATCAGCTGCATGGTTTATGTGAATGAAGGAATGCATCCTTGACCTTTCCTAGAAATGATGAACAATACACTTAGGTGTTTTATACAAATCTGATAATGTAAGATGTTTACTAAATGTGTAACAAAGCAACATATATAGGTTCATATGTGTGATTTTGTCACAGCGTCATCATATATTTGGCAATTAAAATATTGATAATGTCTGTTAGCAAGGAAACAAAAAAAAACTCAAGTCATTGTATGAGGTCTGTGATATTGCAGTCTAGCTTTACTCAGAGTGTAAGCAGGAATCAAAGAGGGAAAGTGATTGAGTTGGTTTGTATATATGCAGCATCAAGTTTTAGAAAAAAGTATTGTTTCATGCTCAGTCCCTTGACCAAATGGGCAAACTCATTTTGAGTTGTTGTCTTATGTCTTTCCCATGTCATTTAGGTCCCTATTATTGTATATCCTATCTAGAGACACCACCACCTGATGGGTGTTCAAGCACTTACACTTCAATTGATGCATATATGTGTATGAGGGAGCATATACATGAGTTTGCCAGCGGTCACAGTCAAAGTAGGATTTTCTTACGCTAATGTTGTGTGTCTATGATGCAAATGAACCTGGCAACATCATACAGTGTGCCATATCTATGTTATGAAATAGTTTTAGATGACTCACATTACTGGTTCGGCCATGTAAGTAGCACGAATACAGCAAGCAAACGTCATATGTTGTACTACTTGCAAGTTGAAATGGCTAGACCTTTTCATACTTGTTGATTTGAGTGTTTATTACATAATTGAAATGATACCGAATGTATGTATTTGGCATGTTGACATTGTTTTGTTTTGGAAATCATTTTTTAGGAAATATTGCAAGTTTATATGTAATTTTTCTCTTACATTTGTGTTGCAAATATGACTGCTGAGGAGCGGAAGAAATCTGGGGATAGAAAGACACTGGCATGAAAGGCTTCAGAAAGCCACACATGGAAGTCAATGAATGGGAAGGCTGGACAAGGAAAAAGAAGGCGGCCAGAATACAGACTTCTTATGGTGAGACACACAAGCCATCAACATCAACAGAAGGAGCACCCCTCATGGTAGCAGAAAGACAACCTACAAGACTGCACACACTAGAAGCAGTAAGAGGAGGCTTCCAGCACGGAGCCAACAAAAGAGGAAGATGGAGCTTAGAAAGAACAAACTGATGACAAAGCAACAAAAAAACATTCAAAATGCTTGGGGAAAAAAATTGGACAAACAATATTAGTTGCTACTACAAAACAATAGGCTGCCAGGAAGTTCTCTACCTCTTAGTGCAACAAATTTAGCACTACGGGATCTCCTTCTGCCTTTTTCCCTTACCGTTTTATATATTGTATGTATATATTAGGATTAGTTAGACAGGGTGTCTCTGTTGATGTATATTAAGGCCGTTGGTGTAGGAGAGTAGGGTCTGCTATCCTATGGTCACCCCAAATTTTTGCTTTTTGCTTCACTGGTTTCTGACTTATTGTGGCTGTGGGCCTGCTAATCAGACCCACAGCCTGCTGTTCTCTCTCTAAATTAATGCCAATGCACTCTAGGTGCATTACCAATTGGAACTGGTTAGCCTTATAGGCCTCTGTAACAGTGTACCCTAGGTACCCAGGGCATAGGTGCAACCAAGGCCTACCAGGGGCTGCAGCATGTATTGTGCCACCCCTGGCCTGGCCTAGCTATTTGACACAACTGGCTGATCACTCAGCTGGGGTAAGTTGGTGTAATCACCCCTTACTTAGGTATAGTATATCTATATCTAACCTATATGGACACATGTTAACCTATAAGCCACTCCTATGGAAGGCCTCATCAATCCTGGAGGCAGAGTGCTTGGAAATATGTGAGATGGTGCTCTGGCATGAGCTGAGCCTGTCTGCAGCTTTCGGAACAACGTCCTTCAGCTGTTTCATGATATTGCCATACCATATACTCTTAAGTGCATTATGAACCTCGCGGTTAAATGCTATCTTTGGTTTGGCGTTATCAAAACATGTCAAGTAAGGTGTCATACTAATTGGATTACTACCCCCTCGCCACTTCTGGTGACGGGGGTAGTATTCCACCCTTCTAGAGGGACACAACATGTACCTAACCTGAAACCTGGGTAAAGTTAAACACGAGCCTCAGCATCACAAAATGGATGCTGCCACCACAGACACAAGTCTGACCTCCTGCTGCTGGGAGTCCTTCCAGCTTGGGAGGCTTGGACAAAGGGTTTCCTGTCAGGGGAGGTGCTTGCACCACCCCAGGCAGGATTTTGTGTAATGGGTTAGGGAGGGCTGAAAAGAATGAGACATGCCTGGGGCACACAAGGTGTCACTGTGCATATGCCAGTTCAAACCGGTGCTGGGGCTCTCCAGCCCCAGTCCTGGCGCGGAACTGGACAAAGGAAAGGGGGTGTAACCACCCCCCTTCCTGGTCCCACCCAGAGGAGGGACCTAGTAGATGATCCGGCCCCTAGATTTGGTTTAAGAGTAGGAGCTGTGTCCTAAGACTTCAGATCAACCTGAACTCGACTTGCAACTAAGAAGAAAACTGGACATCGACATTCTGCTGCACAGAAGACTGAACAGCATCTCCCTTGTGGCCAAGGAGTGACCACCCTGTGAATACAGGCACCATCCAGCAACTCGACGTCTGCTTTGCCGCCGCCTCCCGCCAGAGCCCGAGCCCAGAGCCCGACAAGACCTAGATTCCCAGACATCTCCGAGCCCGATCCACAGTCCCTCAAAAGAAGAGACCCGTGGAGGCATCGAGAGACGTGGGACCGGCCATCTTGAAAGACCCCCGAGAAGCTGACTCAATGCTGTGCTTTGGGGTTTAAGAAGCCCCACCACCGAGCAGCATCTGCACCGAAGATCAGCCCCCCAGCATCTCCACGATCTGCGTGGGGCCCTTTTGCATTTTGCCACTCGATGCGTCGTCCCGGTTACTGGCCCGTTAGCTAGTGGCCATCCTGGCGACGAAATCTACAATCAACACCACTGGTCTGGTTGCTCCAGACTGGCCCTCGCTCCTGTAAAAAGGAGCAGCCCCTCTGACCTTGCTGGTCAGAGTAACAAGCTTTCTTCACTTCCTACGTGGCTTGCTTTTGCCAAGGCCTGTTTGCTTCAATCAAGTTGCCCACACCGCCATCAGCGAGAGCCTGCGTGGGACAGCTCGTGATCGACTCCTGGACGTCGCTGACCTCTTCGTGTCCACGTGGCTGCAGAGATAAGCTTCCCTTCTTCACCTGTTGGCACCCGACATCGCCTGGTTCCCTCCTGGTTCCCCGGTAGTCACTGGCTAGTGACTCTGAACATTGTCCCCTCTGCTTTCAGGTCTTCACATCTTTAGATCCATCCTTGGATCCACCGGAACTCTTCTCGACTGGCCGCCTGCAGCATCTTCATCTTCAGGCTCCATTGAACTGCACGACGAAACCAGACGCACTTTGAACCCTATGCACCCGCTTCCTGTGGGTGAGGTAACGCTGGCACTCCGGTGCTCCTGTTGAGAGAAACATCTCTAGTGTCTAGGTTTTAAGTTGTTAGGTTCTGGTCTATCCGGAAGGTTCCCTTTGCAGTAACTTTGTACTTTTTACGCACCCATTGAAACCCTATGGGCCCCTGCGTGTAACTTCAAGCACTGCACCCGCATCCCGTGGGCCTCCTCGTCACTAACTATTGTTAGCTCCTCGAAGTCCCAGCGATTCCCAAGGCCCTAGGCCTTCTTCCTTTTAGATACATGGTTCTTATACCACTATTTTAGTATATGGTTTTAGGGGCCACCTGGGCATATCCATATTGTGCAACTTTTGTGTATTTAAACCCTGTTTTGTTTTAACGCATTTGCTTCTGTGCTCATAAAGAGTATAGGGGGTACTTGTAGTAAATAAATATATATATATCTGTGTGGTGTCCTTTCATTTGGTATTCAAGGAGAGTGTATATGGTAAAACAGCTTGCTTCACATGCCTCTACAGAGTTTAGCCTAAGACTGCTTTGTCCATGCTACCATTAGGATAGCTGGTCTATAAGGTTGACTCACAACCAATCATCATAAGGGTTGCTTGGCATGGTACAAGGTGATCACTAGAACTAGTGAGCATCATATACCAGGCCAACCTCTCACATTGGTGGCAGTGGTGGGATTTGAGCTTGCTGTTCTTTTACCATTGCAATCTTTGAAAATATCATTTGAAAGATCATACAGGTACCTGTTAGGTACATATAAAACAAGACTAGTATACTTAAGTTCTACTGAACTTAGTTGTTGTAGAGGATAGGGAGTAGCACACCCTGACTACACCTACTAGATAGGTTTAGTAGGTAAACACCAGTGTAGGTAGATTGCAACACATCCACCCACACTAGAGCAATGTCTGGAGCAGAGGGGTCCACTGGACCTATCCCTGTTGAGAGTGACCCTCCAAAGGCACCTGTAGCGATTGCTAGTTACAGAGGTCGAAAAGGACTATACCGCTGCAGCCGATGCCCTCTCCAGGAATCAAGACATCCAAGATTCTCAGTCAGAGGAAACAGAGGAACCATCTTTTATCCTGCCAGAAAGCTCCTTTCCCAAAAGTACTATAGCCTTACTCACCTCCATGGATTTCATTGAGGACCTCCGAGTAGCATTAACAGAGGTCGATGCCCCGTCATGGCTTCAAGAAGAACCCCAATGGCGGTCACAAATAGACGAACTCCTGTACTACATGCATGCCTTGTACGTTCCTGACCCGGGGTTGCAAATACAGTTGCTCCATTGGGCCCACGATTCTGTGTTAGGAGGACATTGGGGGGTGGACAAAACTATCGCTACCATCGAACGATCATTCTGGTGGCCTGACTTACGAAAGGATGTCCGTAAATACGTAAGGAACTGTGCAGTGTGCACCCAGGGTAAAACCATACATACTAAACCTACGGGTCTACTTCGCCCTATCCCTGTTCCCCCGGCACCGTGGCATACGGTCTCCATGGACTTTATAGTGGAGATGCCAATATGTCAAGAAAAGACTACAATACTCGTACTTATCGACCACTTGACCAAAATGGGTCATTTTGTGCCTTTGGAGGGTCTACCCACATCCGCTGAATTGGCCCTGGTTATCTTGCAACATCTTATCCGAGCCCATGGCATTCCGAGGGTCTTCATAACGGACAGAGGAGCACAATTCACATCCCGTTTCTGGAAGGCCCTTTGTAAATCTATGGATATCGATGTCAGGCTATCGACAAGCTACCACCCGCAGACAGATGGCAAGACGGAGAGGCTTAACCAGACCATCGAGCAATACCAACGTTGCTTCACCTTGCAGAATTCGACGGATTGGGTCACCCTCTTGTGGTTAGCAGAATTCACGTATAATAACACTGATCACTCCACCTTGGGTTGTTCCCCTTTCTTCTGCCTTCTAGCGTATCACCCGAACATCCTCCCCTTCGATTGGCCAGTGTCATCCAAACTGCCCAGCATCCAAGAACATCATGCGCATCTGCAGGCTGTGCAGATAGACGCAAAACGTCACTTGGCGGACGCTCAGGCCTCGCAGAAACGCCAAGCCGATAAGAAACGCACGCCTGAACCAGTCTACCAGGTGGGGGACAAGGTATGGCTATCCACAAAACACATTCATCTCCGGGGTATAAACAAACTGAAACCGAGATATATAGGTCCCTATAGTGTTGAGGAGGTCATCAACCCTGTAGCGCTGAGGCTGTCTATTCCCCGTAATTGGCGAATCCATCCAGTCTTTCACGTCTCCCTACTCCTGCCTTGTCCTGTGGACACTAGACTGCCCGTTCATCCTTCCCCAGTGCTGGTGGAGGGATTGGAGGAGTATGAAGTGGAAGAGCTGTTAGATTCTAGGATCCACTGGGGTAGAGTGCAGTACCTGGTGAGTTGGAAGGGTTTTGGAGCGGAGGAGAGAACGTGGGAACCCGAGCAGAACCTCCACTGCCCTGATTTGGTGACGCAATTTCATCTGAGGCACCCGGGTAAGCCTGGACGACCGCCGGGACGGCGATCCTCGAGAGGGGGTTCTGTAGCGATTGCTAGTTACAGAGGTCGAAAAGGACTATACCGCTGCAGCACTACAACTCCCAGAAAGCTTTGGGGCCAGGCGAAAAGGACCGCGCCCTCTGGGCGGCGTCCATAAAGACCCTCCTTTCCCTTTCTCTGGTGCTTGTCAATCCTTCCCGACTTCATTGAGTTGGAGCAGAGCCGAGTTGTATTCCGAGGACGTCAGAGAAAACCATTTGGTGAAAGGCGTCAGTGAGACCGTGGGCGGACGCTTTCCTTCCCGCAGGAGGACGCCGCCAGTGAGACCGTGGGCGGACGCTTTCCTTCCCGCAGGAGGACGCCGCCAATGAGACCGTGGGCGGACGCTTTCCTTCCCGCAGGAGGACGCCGCCAGAGAAACCGTGAGCGGACGCTTTCCTTCCTGCAGGAGGACGTCGCGGTGTCTGGAACATTTTTGTTTTCGTTTGGGTTCAGATTCAAGGTAGGGCCCTTAACTTTGTGCACGGCCGTGCTATCTTTTACTTTTTGTGACATTGTTTTCACCGCTAGAGTCGGTAACTCTGAGACAAAAGGAACTACCTACTTTGATGCTTGAGAGCAGCCAGTAGTGACTTTAACTACTATAGGCGGTTCAACACAGGGAATCAGGAGGAGGAGCTATTATTCCCCAGAGTCCTACGTATTTGCTTCTGACTATAATACTGATCTCAAGCTGCCAGAGAGCAGGTTTTCAGTACGTATCTGCTAGCTTAATTTGTTCTGGAAGTAAGCCCTTATTATACTGATTCTCATACAACTATTGTTCTTGTGATTCTAGAGAAGTGGCACGACTGGAAGACGTCCTATTCCTCCGACCAGACCTAGAGGGTGTCTTCGCTGCTACCTCCCAGATCAACCTCCTTCCCCCTGCCCCGAGGGCTACCTGTCCCTGGTGTGTGAGTTCGCACAGGGAGGGTCAGTGCTATAGGGTATAGGGAAGATAAGCTTCAAGCTGTGGTCCCCGCTGGTTAGAGATTACAGGTTAGTGGCATGGTAATGGTATGTCTTACTGGGTGCGTTATCTGCTGTTAACCTTGACAGATTGACAAGCCCACGGAAGACGACTAGCCTGGACCATGGATACGAGCGCTACTTTGGCCTCGTTACTAGAAGGAATTAGCTTACTGCAGCAGGAAGTGCATGCGTCCAGAGTAGAGAATCACGAACTTAGAAAGGACCTGAACACAATGCGTAGAGAAGTTGCTGGCTTGTCCCGGAAGAATCCCGGGGCAGGATCGTATATTAGAGAAGCCACACTCCCACCTCCTGCACAAACCATAGCGCAGCCTCCATCCCCTGGGGCATCAGGGGGTGGGTTCTTTTCTCCGACCACCATACCTTCGTCCTCCACCGACCATTCCCCTACGGTGCACGTCATTCAAAGTACAGGCCTACCTCTGGCTCCCCCTGAGAGGTTCTATGGGGATCCCAAGAAGTTCGAGACATTCCTTAACCAGTGTCGCCTCCACTTTTTGTGTAAGCCTTCTGTGTTCCAGGACGACGCAGCCAAGACTGCGTTCATGATGTCGTACATGGGCGGAAATGCAGCAAGCTGGACCATCCCTTTAATGGAAAGGAACGATCCCATTCTGCACCAATTCCCGGATTTTTGTTCTGCCTTGCGAAAACTGTTTGACAGAAAAACCCATATGTTATCCTTGGATAGGGAGCTCTTGACGCTACGTCAGGGGTCACAGGATCTCTTATCGTACATCACGACCTTTAACCGGCTAATTGCTGAGACTGATTGGCCCCCAGAAAAGAGGATCTCTCTGTTCTATCAAGGCCTAAGAAGTGAACTAAAGGACGTATTATCCCAGGTGGTCCAATTGCCAGCAACATGTGAGGAACTCATAGACCTAACAGTCCAATTAGATCATCGGCTGCTGGAGAGACGGGGAGATAGGAGCAGGGGTGATGGTCGTGTATGGTTTCCCAAAACAAAACCCCCTCCTCCTGAAGACGGAGCCAAAAGTACGGACGGTACTGAGCCTATGCAGATCGGTGGGGTCCGAGGTCCTCTGTCCTCTGAGGAACGAGAGCGACGGCGTAAAATGAAGCTATGTTTATACTGTGGTAAAGGAGGGCACTTCATCAGAGAGTGCAGAGCTCGAGCCCAACTGTCCGACAGGAATCCCCAGCCGCGAAAGCCGTCCATCATGGGAACAAAAGAGACGTCGGAAAACTAGAATGTCCAGACCAGGTTGAGATCTCTGGGATGGGCATGCGACAAACTACGATCTCCTCATTCCTTGCTAATACGATGATGCCCGCTGTGGCTCATATGAACATCCCCGTGTCCCTGTGGACCACCGAGGACCAGGTCACGCCTACGGATGCTCTGTTGGATTCGGGAGCCACAGGCAATTACATGGACATCGATTACGCTACCTCCCTTGGGATTGCTTGGGAGATGAAGGAACAGCCGGAACATGTGAAGGCGGTGGATGGGTCCCTCTTATCCTCTGGGCCCGTTTCAAAACACACTGTCCCTCTGAGAATGCAGCACGGTGAACATACTGAATATATCCAGTTTGATTTAATCGCCGCACCCCAGTTTCGCCTTATATTAGGCATGCCTTGGCTAACCCTACATGATCCTGTGGTGAGTTGGTCTGCACGCACCGTGGAATTAATCTCCTCCTATTGTATGGAACATTGTTACACCTCTTCGTCCTTGTCACCTGAGGATGAAACATATCGCAGGAGTAGCCACATGGCTGTGGCCTGTACCGATAAAAACGTTTGCTGTGTATCCAGCCTACCAGAACCCTACAAGGAATACCGTTCCCTGTTTGATAAACAGAAGGCTACCTGTCTACCCCCACATAGGGTGTACGATTGCTGCATTGAACTACTCCCAGGGGCGGCTATCCCGTGTAGTCGTGTGTACGCTCTGACAGAACACGAGAATGCATATCTCCAGAAATACATCGAGGATAATCTAGCGTCGGGATTCATCAGTCATTCCACGTCCCCTGCCTCGTCACCCCTGTTTTTTATCCCGAAGAAGGACTGTGCAGAATTGAGACCATGTATAGACTATAGGGCGTTGAATAACATCACTGTAAAAAATAGGTATCCCCTTCCATTGATTCCTGTGTTGATGGACCAAATAAAGGGAGCCCGTTACTTCACCAAGTTGGATCTTCGAGGGGCCTATCATCTGGTTCGTGTAAAAAAGGGGGACGAGTGGAAGACGGCGTTCCGAACTAAGTTCGGATTATTCGAGTACAACGTTATGCCCTTTGGACTTTGTAACGCCCCTGCGGCGTTCCAATTCTTTATGGACGAAGTGCTCCGCAGCCTATTGGATACCATATGTATGGTGTACATTGACGACATCCTTGTTTACTCCAGCACTCTCCTAGAACACGAACAATATATCAAGGAAGTGTTGAGTCGTCTACAACGGCACCATCTGTTCGCCAAATTGGAACATTTCTTTTCCATGCAACGGAGGTCTCCTTCTTGGGGTACGTGATAAACGCCGACGGTTTTCAGATGGAAAGTGGGAAGGTAGAGGCCATCACGAATTGGACAACCCCACAAAACGTGAAGGCGGTGCAGAGCTTCCTCGGCTTCGCAAACTATTATAGACGCTTTATCAAGGACTTCTCTAAGATCATCCACCCCATATCTGCTCTGTTACGAAAAAACGTTCCGTTTAAGTGGGGTGAGGAAGCAGAACAGTCATTCCGGATCCTTAAAGAACGATTCACCCAAGCCCCCATCTTGCGGCATCCGATGCCCAACTACCATTCATATTGGAAACCGATGCCTCACAATACGCCCTTGGAGGGGTGCTCTCACAACGCCACCCTACAACAGGGCAAATCCACCCAGTGGCCTACTACTCAAAGAAACTTAGTCCTAGTGAAGTCAATTATTCCATCACTGACAAAGAGCTGCTGGCCATCAAACGGGGATGTGAAGAATGGAGACACTACCTGCTTGGAGCCCGTCACACCATCGAAATATACACAGACCACAGAAATTTGCTATTCCTCAAAACAGCAAAGGCACTCACACCCCGACAACTGAGATGGACACTCTTTTTCTCGGATTACGACTTCGTCATTAAATACCGCCCGGCCCTCAAAACGGAAAGGCCGATGCCCTCTCCAGGAATCAAGACATCCAAGATTCTCAGTCAGAGGAAACAGAGGAACCATCTTTTATCCTGCCAGAAAGCTCCTTTCCCAAAAGTACTATAGCCTTACTCACCTCCATGGATTTCATTGAGGACCTCCGAGTAGCATTAACAGAGGTCGATGCCCCGTCATGGCTTCAAGAAGAACCCCAATGGCGGTCACAAACAGACGAACTCCTGTACTACATGCATGCCTTGTACGTTCCTGACCCGGGGTTGCAAATACAGTTGCTCCATTGGGCCCACGATTCTGTGTTAGGAGGACATTGGGGGGTGGACAAAACTATCGCTACCATCGAACGATCATTCTGGTGGCCTGACTTACGAAAGGATGTCCGTAAATACGTAAGGAACTGTGCAGTGTGCACCCAGGGTAAAACCATACATACTAAACCTACGGGTCTACTTCGCCCTATCCCTGTTCCCCCGGCACCGTGGCATACGGTCTCCATGGACTTTATAGTGGAGATGCCAATATGTCAAGAAAAGACTACAATACTCGTACTTATCGACCACTTGACCAAAATGGGTCATTTTGTGCCTTTGGAGGGTCTACCCACATCCGCTGAATTGGCCCTGGTTATCTTGCAACATCTTATCCGAGCCCATGGCATTCCGAGGGTCTTCATAACGGACAGAGGAGCACAATTCACATCCCGTTTCTGGAAGGCCCTTTGTAAATCTATGGATATCGATGTCAGGCTATCGACAAGCTACCACCCGCAGACAGATGGCAAGACGGAGAGGCTCAACCAGACCATCGAGCAATACCAACGTTGCTTCACCTTGCAGAATTCGACGGATTGGGTCACCCTCTTGTGGTTAGCAGAATTCACGTATAATAACACTGATCACTCCACCTTGGGTTGTTCCCCTTTCTTCTGCCTTCTAGGGTATCACCCGAACATCCTCCCCTTCGATTGGCCAGTGTCATCCAAACTGCCCAGCATCCAAGAACATCATGCGCATCTGCAGGCTGTGCAGATAGACGCAAAACGTCACTTGGCGGACGCTCAGGCCTCGCAGAAACGCCAAGCCGATAAGAAACGCACGCCTGAACCAGTCTACCAGGTGGGGGACAAGGTATGGCTATCCACAAAACACATTCATCTCCGGGGTATAAACAAACTGAAACCGAGATATATAGGTCCCTATAGTGTTGAGGAGGTCATCAACCCTGTAGCGCTGAGGCTGTCTATTCCCCGTAATTGGCGAATCCATCCAGTCTTTCACGTCTCCCTACTCCTGCCTTGTCCTGTGGACACTAGACTGCCCGTTCATCCTTCCCCAGTGCTGGTGGAGGGATTGGAGGAGTATGAAGTGGAAGAGCTGTTAGATTCTAGGATCCACTGGGGTAGAGTGCAGTACCTGGTGAGTTGGAAGGGTTTTGGAGCGGAGGAGAGAACGTGGGAACCCGAGCAGAACCTCCACTGCCCTGATTTGGTGACGCAATTTCATCTGAGGCACCCGGGTAAGCCTGGACGACCGCCGGGACGGCGATCCTCGAGAGGGGGTTCTGTAGCGATTGCTAGTTACAGAGGTCGAAAAGGACTATACCGCTGCAGCACTACAACTCCCAGAAAGCTTTGGGGCCAGGCGAAAAGGACCGCGCCCTCTGGGCGGCGTCCATAAAGACCCTCCTTTCCCTTTCTCTGGTGCTTGTCAATCCTTCCCGACTTCATTGAGTTGGAGCAGAGCCGAGTTGTATTCCGAGGACGTCAGAGAAAACCATTTGGTGAAAGGCGTCAGTGAGACCGTGGGCGGACGCTTTCCTTCCCGCAGGAGGACGCCGCCAGTGAGACCGTGGGCGGACGCTTTCCTTCCCGCAGGAGGACGCCGCCAGTGAAACCGTGAGCGGACGCTTTCCTTCCCGCAGGAGGACGTCGCGGTGTCTGGAACATTTTTGTTTTCGTTTGGGTTCAGATTCAAGGTAGGGCCCTTAACTTTGTGCACGGCCGTGCTATCTTTTACTTTTTGTGACATTGTTTTCACCGCTAGAGTCGGTAACTCTTGAGACAAAAGGAACTACCTACTTTGATGCTTGAGAGCAGCCAGTAGTGACTTTAACTACTATAGGCGGTTCAACACAGGGAATCAGGAGGAGGAGCTATTATTCCCCAGAGTCCTACGTATTTGCTTCTGACTATAATACTGATCTCAAGCTGCCAGAGAGCAGGTTTTCAGTACGTATCTGCTAGCTTAATTTGTTCTGGAAGTAAGCCCTTATTATACTGATTCTCATACAACTATTGTTCTTGTGATTCTAGAGAAGTGGCACGACTGGAAGACGTCCTATTCCTCCGACCAGACCTAGAGGGTGTCTTCGCTGCTACCTCCCGATCAACCTCCTTCCCCCTGCCCCGAGGGCTACCTGTCCCTGGTGTGTGAGTTCGCACAGAGAGGGTCAGTGCTATAGGGTATAGGGAAGATAAGCTTCAAGCTGTGGTCCCCGCTGGTTAGAGATTACAGGTTAGTGGCATGGTAATGGTATGTCTTACTGGGTGCGTTATCTGCTGTTAACCTTTACAGCACCATCCAAATTTGCTATGTTAAACTTTAAAGAGATGAGGCAGCTGTGTACCTTAAGAGGTCTCAAGACGGGTCAGAACCCTACCACGGCACACCTCAGGGAGCTTTTAGACCAGTCTGAAGCTCTAAAGACCTCCAATCCTGACCCCAAAGGGTCTAGAGAAGGAGACTCTCCCTCTGAAGATGATAACACTGATGCCCCTGTCCCTGTTGTCCAGATAGATGAGGAAAACCAGAACACTGGAGATACTCAGCTTGAGGATGAGGAGGAAGAAGAGGAGGAAGAAGAAAGTGATTCTGATTATGAGAAACTTAGTCAGGTGCCAGTCAGGAGACTTAGCCAGGCTAACTTAAGCCTATGTGGGACTGAAACAGGGTCAAACCCACTCCGACCCCCATCTGGACTTAACCAGGAGCCTAGGAGGAGAAGGAATCACTCAGGTGAATCTTACACTTCCCATGCTTCTAGAGGTTCTCATGGTCACTCCAGAAGGAGAATGACAACCCCTCAGAGGAAAGAACATGAGGCCAACATGAGAGAGGCTGAGCTTAGGATCCAGAAGAGAGAGCTAGAAGTAGCCCGGATCCAAAAGAAGCTTGCTAAAGCAAGACAGCCTAGAGAGAGTGGATTAGGATCCACTGGTGGCAGCACTATCCCTAAGGATAAAGACAGGTCCTATGACAATAGAAACCTGAGTAAGATTGTGCCCCCCTACAAAGCTGGGGATGACATCCACAAATGGATAACTGCACTTGAGAGAGCCTGCAGAGTACAGCAGATCCCTCAGGAGCAGTGGGCAGCAATCTTGTGGCTCTCCTTTGAAGGTAGAGGCAGAGACAGACTCGTCACAGTTAGTGATGAGGATTCTAGAAACTACCTGGTCCTGAAGAATGCTCTGGTTGATGGGTTAGGCTTAACCACTGAACAGTACAGGTAGATGTTCAGAGAGACCCAGAAGACACAGACTCAGGACTGGTCTGAATTTGTTGAATGTGCCACTAAGGCTCTGGAGGGCTGGTTGCTGGGAAGTAAGGTTACAGACTATGAAGGATTGTACAATTTACTTATGAGAGAACAAATTTTAAATAATTGTCAGAACCAGCAGTTGCATCAACACCTGATTGACTCAGATCTGACCTCTCCCCAAGAATTGGGAAAGAGGGCAGACAAATGGGTTAGAACCAGGGTTAAGCAAAAGAACCAGAACCAGAACCAGGGTGGTGACCAAAAGAAGGCAGACCAGAAGGGTGGGGAGCAGAAAGCTAAAGACCAGAAGTCTTCAACAGGGCCCCAAACTAATACTGAGGGTGGGTCCCAAACTTCCAAGAAGAAGAAGAAAGAAGGTCAAAGGAAACCCTGGTGTAGTACCTGTAAAAACACCTCTCACTGGACCAGTGAGTGTGAAAAGGGTGGGGCCCCCAACACTGCAGCCCCTAAGGCACCTGCATCCACTAGTACAGCCAGTAGTGTTGGTCCACAAACCAAGGGGGTAGTGGGTATCACCTTGGGAACTGAGGGAGAGTCTGGCCTAGTCAGAACCCCTACACAGGCTGTTCTGATTTGTGATGTGGACATAGATTTGTCCACTACTGTGAGCCCCAGTAATCTGGGCAAGTACAGACAGACACCTTTTATTAATGAAAAAGTGGCTCAAGCATACAGGGACACATGTGCCAGTGTCACCATGGTGACACCTAGCTTTGTGGACCCTGGACAATACATACCAGGTGATAATTACCTGGTGACCAATGCCAGCAATGTCGCTACTACACATAGTGTGGCAATTGTTAATTTCTCCTGGGGAGGGGTAGCTGGCCTAAACAGAGTTGTGGTTAGTGCAGATCTCCCAGTTGAATGTTTGTTGGGCAATGACCTGGAGAGCTCTCTATGGTCAGAAGTATAGTACAGGACTCATGCAGAGATGTTAGGGATATCATCACATGTCCTTGCTGTGACCAGGTCACAGGCCAGAAAGTGCCTCTCTGAACCTCAGGTCTTGGATCTGATTCCTGAAACAATGGGCCAAGCACCTACCAAGAAAAAGAACAGGAGGGTTAAGGCAGTGCCTTCCCACCTGCTTACAAGTGAGGATCATCCTTCCCAGGAAGATGATCTTGAGACCCCTGAAGGAACTGTCCCTGAAGAACTCAAACCTGACCAGGTTGAGTTTCTGGGGACAGGGGGACCTTCTAGGGCAGACTTGGGGCAGGCTCATTTAACCTGTCCTTCTCTTGAACCCCTCAGACAGCAGGCTGCGGCTGAGGCTGCTGGGAATGCTCAAGGTACCTATAAAGTGTATTGGGATTATGGGCTCCTTTATTCAGAGGGTAGAGACCCCAAGCCTGGTACAACCAGGAGGTTGGTTATACCTCTGCAATTTAGGGGCTTCCTTCTAACCTTGGCCCATGATATTCCTTTAGCAGGACACCTAGGCCAGAACAAGACTTGGGACAGGCTTGTCCCTCACTTTCACTGGCCTCACATGTCTGAAGATACAAAGGAGTTTTGTCGCTCCTGTGTAACCTGCCAAGCCAGTGACAAAGCAGGTGGCGCAACAAAGGCCCCCCTGATACCACTACCTGTGGTGGGGGTTCCCTTTGAAAGAGTGGGGATTGATATTGTAGGTCCAATGGATCCCCCTACAGCATCTGGGCAGAGATTCATACTGGTGGTGGTGGACCATGCCACCAGGTACCCAGAGGCAATTCCCCTTAGGACCACAACAGCTCCTGTTGTGGCCAGGGCCTTACTTGGAGTTTTCTCCAGAGTGGGGTTTCCTAAGGAGGTAGTATCTGATAGAGGTGCAAACTTCATGTCAGGATACTTGACAGCTATGTGGAAGGAATGTGGTGTCAACTACAAGTTCACCACTCCTTATCATCCACAATGTAATGGGCTTGTTGAAAGGTTTAACAAGACCCTAAAGGATATGATCAAAGGATTACCTGAAAAGCTCAGGCGGAGATGGGATATCCTTCACCCTGCCTTCTGTTTGCTTACAGAGAGGTCCCACAAAAGGGGGTTGGCTTCAGCCCCTTTGAATTGTTGTTTGTGCACCCTGTAAGAGGACCCCTATGTCTAGTGAGGGAAGGATGGGAGTTACCTCTCAGAAAGCCCAAGCAAGACATAGTGGACTATGTACTTGGTCTCCGCTCCAGGATGGCTGAGTATATGGAGAAGGCATCGAAAAACCTTGAGGCCAGCCAAGAATTACAAAAAGCTTGGCATGACCAAAAGGCTGTCTTGACTGAGTACCAGCCTGGACAGTAAGTATGGGTGTTGGAGCCAGTGGCCCCAGCAGCACTCCAGGACAAATGGTCTGGACCCTATACCATTGTTGAAAAGAAGGGAGAGGTTACCTACTTGGTAGACCTAGGAACTCCCAGGAGCCCCCACAGGGTGCTCCATGTCAACAGATTGAAGGCATATGTTGACAGGGCAGACATGGGCTTGCTCATGGCTACAGATGAGGGGCAGGAGGAAGAGAGTGACCCTCTCCCAGACCTGTTGACTCAGAACCCTGAATATGGCTCAGTTGATGGTGTGGCCTTGGATGGCAGCCTCACTGAACATCAGCAAAAGAACTGCAGACAAGTTTTACAGTCATATAGACATGTGTTCTCCTTGACACCCAGTCAGACTAATTGGTGTACCCATGTGGTGGACACTGGTGACAGTCTCCCTGTGAAAAACAAGATTTACAGGCAACCTGACCATGTCAGGGACTGTATAAAGACTGAGGTGCAAAAGATGCTGGAACTCGGTGTTATTGAGCCTTCAGAGAGCCCCTGGGCTAGCCCAGTGGTTCTGGTTCCCAAACCTCACACCAACGATGGAAAGAGAGAAATGAGGTTCTGTGTGGATTACAGAGGACTCAATGCTGTCACCCAGACAGATGCACATCCTATTCTAAGGGCAGATGAGCTCATAGACAAATTGGCTTCTGCCAAATATTTGAGCACATTTGATTTGACAGCTGGCTATTGGCAAATCAGGTTAGCTGAGGAATCCAAAGCCAAAACTGCTTTTTCTATCCCAGGAGGTCATTACCAGTTTGTGGTGATGCCCTTTGGTTTGAAAAATACACCTGCCACCTTCCAAAGGTTGGTGAATCAAGTCCTTACTGGGTTGGATAACTTTTGTGAAGCTTATCTTGACGATATTGCTGTCTTCAGCTCCACCTGGGAGGATCACCTGGTCCACCTGAAGGAAGTGCTAGAGGCTCTGCAAAAGGCAGTCCTCACTATCAAGGCCACAAAGTGCCAGATAGGGCAGAGTAAGGTTGTGTACTTGGGCCACCTTGTAGGTGGAGGCCAAGTTCAACCACTGGAGAGTAAGATCTAGACCATCAAGGACTGGTGCCCTCCAACTACCCAGACTCAGGTCAGAGCTTTCTTGGGCCTGACTGGGTACTACAGGAAGTTTGTTAAGAACTATGGGTCCATTGTGACTCCTCTTAATGACCTGACATCCAAGAAGATGCCTAAAAAGGTTCAGTGGACAGTAAGCTGTCAGAAGGCATTTGACGACCTGAAGAAGGCCATGTGCTCTGCACCTATTCTGAAGAGTCCTGACTACTCAAGAGAGTTTATTGTCCAAACAGATGCTTCTGAGTTGAGAGTGGGAGCTGTGCTTTCACAACTTAATGTGGATGGTCAAGACCAGCCCATTGCTTTTATTAGCAGAAAGCTGACCCCTAGAGAGAAACGTTGGTCAGCCATTGAGAGGGAGGCCTTTGCTGTGGTATGGGCCCTGAAGAAGTTGAGACCATACTTATTTGGGGCTCACTTCAAGATTCAGACCGACCATAAGCCCCTCTTATGGCTTAATCAGATGAAGGGTGAAAACCCCAAACTACTCAGGTGGTCCATTTCCCTACAGGCGATGGACTTTACAGTGGAGCACCGCCCAGGGACTGACCATGGTAATGCAGATGGTCTCTCCAGGTACTTCCACTTAGAACATGAAGACACAACTGGTCAAGGTTAGTCTAATGTCCCTGCGTTTGGGGGGGGGGGTTGTGTAGGAGAGTAGGGTCTGCTATCCTATGGTCACCCCAAATTTTTGCTTTTTGCTTCACTGGTTTCTGACTTAATGTGGCTGTGGGCCTGCTAATCAGACCCACAGCCTGCTGTTCTCTCTCTAAATTAATGCCAATGCACTCTAGGTGCATTACCAATTGGAACTGGTTCACCGTATAGGCCCCTGTAACAGTGTACCCTAGGTACCCAGGGCATAGGTGTATCCAAGGCCTACCAGGGGCTGCAGCATGTATTGTGCCATCCCTGGCCTGGCCTAGCTATTTGACACAACTGGCTGATCACTCAGCTGGGGTAAGTTGGTGTAATCACCCCTTACTTAGGTATAGTATATCTATGTCTAACCTATATGGACACACGTTAACCTATAAGCCACTCCTATGGAAGGCCTCATCAATCCTGGAGGCAGAGTGCTTGAAAATATGTGAGATGGTGCTCTGGCATGAGCTGAGCCTGTCTGCAGCTTTCGGAACAACGTCCTTCAGCTGTTTTATTTATTTATTTATTTTTAGAATTTATAAAGCGCAGCTGTCACCATCGCAGGCATCCTGGCGCTAGCAGAAAACAGAGGAGAGCGAGAAGTGGGGACAGATGGAGTAGACTAACCAGGGAAGGGCCAAGTTTTCACCTGTCTTCGAAATTGCAGGAGTTCATTAATATGCCTAATCTCGCTGGGGAGAGTGTTCCATAGTCTGGCGGCAGCCACCTCGAAGGATCTACCTCCGGCTCTGACCTTCCTAAATCTGGGGACAACTACCAGTTTAGCGTCAGATGAACGAAGTAGTCTGGTAGGAGCATACCATACAAACTTAGATTTTAGAGGGGCTGGGCCGCAACCATGGAGGGCCCTAAAAACTATACAGAGGGCCTTAAATTGAATCCTCTGTCTAAGAGGAAGCCAGTGTAGTTTTGCCAAAGCAGAAGGACCGTGAGATCTTCTCGGCAACCCCAAGGCCAATTTCGCAGCCGCCGATTGGACCCTTTGGAGCCTGTCCAGCAGAACTCAGGGGACCCAAGCAGGAGGGCATTGCAATAGTCCAACCTGCTCAGGATGGTGCATCTAACCACTTGGGCACGCGCATGGGTGGGTAAGAGGGGCAGGACCTTCCTTAGTGAACGAAGGATGGCAAGGCAGCAGGCCGATGTTTTTTGCACATGGGTCTCCATGCTGAGCCTATGACCCCAAGATTGCGGACAGAGTCCGCAGGCCGTACGTTGGAGCCTGTTTCCGGGGGCCAGAAGTTGTTAGGGAATGGTCGAGGAATCCTCGTACCAGCACTAAAGAGCACCTCGGTTTTCCCGACATTAAACTGAAGTGAATTGTCCTTCAACCACCTTGACGTGTTCCGTAAACAATTATGTAAGACCTCCACAGAGATAGAATCCTCACCTTCTAAGGAGAGGATCATCTGCGTGTCATCGGCATAATTGACAATTCTAATGCCGAAGCCTTTAATAAGTGAAATTAGCGGCCTGAGGTAAATATTAAAAAGTATTGGGCTGATAGCGGAGCCCTGAGGAACTCCGTGCAGTACCGGGGAAAAAGATGATTGAAAAGGAGGCATAGATACTGCCTGCTGCCTGTCCTGCAGAAAAGAGTGAAACCATAGCAATGCCGTGTCTCTCACTCCTGCCTCAAACAGCCGCTTCAATAAGATCTTATGATTCACCGTATCAAAGGTGGCAGACATATCGAGCAGGATCAGAAACGATGCCTGTCTTCTGTCTGCACGCCTTTGAAGTTCGTCCATGGCGGTGATGAGGGCTGTTTCAGTTCCATGGGCAGGCCAAAAACCGAATTGGTCCTCGTCTAGTAGTAGATGATGTTCCAAGTGGGTGGAAAGAGTGTTGCTGACCACCCTTTCAACTATCTTGGCAGGGAACAGCAGCAGTGAGATGGGCCGATAGTTTTTGGAGCAGTCAGGGTCCAAGGAGGGTTTTTTTAGCAAGGGGGAGACTAACGCACGTTTCCAGTGAGCTGGGACGGTGCCAGTTACCAGGGATTGATTACAGATTAGAAAGAGTGGGGGGAAAGTTCGTCTTCAAATTCCTTCCAAATTTTGGGAGGCACCGGGTCCAGAGGCGACCCGGAAGCAATCCCTCTAGCTACCTTGGAAAAGTTGTCAAATGTGAGCGGCAGAAACCTGCATAATGAATTTTCTGGAGACGAAACCGAATCAGGTAAACGGTCCACCGGCGGGACAGGACTTAGGACAGAGGGGGTGTCAATGTCAAGAGGGGTGTCCAAGTTTTTAAGGATCAATTCTATTTTCTCTTTGAAAAACGTGGCCAGATTGTCACAGAGATCTTGAGACGGGACAATCGCGTTCTTGCAAGACTCCGGATTGGTGAGGCTATTTAGGATGTTAAAAATACTCCTAGAGTTATTGGTGGTGTTACAGATTAAAGAAGAGTAGTAGTCAGCTTTAGATTTTTTAATGAGATTTTTATAAGCAAGGATCTTAGTTTTCCACATGTCTTTAGAGATTTCATTGTAGTCGCGTCTCCACCTTCTCTCTGCTTGTTTACATCCCAGTTTTAAAATGTTTAGATCATCGTTAAACCATGGGGCAGAGGCTTTACCCCTACAGGTCTGAGTTTTTAGAGGAGCCAGGGCGTCAGTGACCGAGGAGATGCTGGTGAAAAGAGAGTTATAATTGTCATCAGTACTTTTGTTCACCTCAAAGAGCGAATCCAGGTGGAACAATTCACCAGAAGGGTGTAAGCGTGAGAGAGCCTTCCAGTCCCTGCACGTAATTTCCCTAGTCCGGACAGGGGCTTTATAGGAGCCCGACTTTATAAGAAGGAAGAATTTGACTAGTGAGTGATCTGTCCAGTCCATCGGCAGGGTATCCCCCATTACCACCAGATATGGTGCCGCAAAGACCAGATCCAAGAGGTGGCCAGCTTTGTGGGTGGCCTTAGAGACCAGTTGGGAGAGACCAAAGCTATCAAAGGCTAGAAGAAGGTTCTCAAAAGCGTAATTAAGTGTGCCATTACGCCAAAGATTAAAATCACCGAGTATAAGTAGCTTCTGGTGAGATAGAGCGATATTGGTCAGAGTAGTGATTAACGCTTGTTGCTGTTGAAGGCTAAACGATCCAGGTGGGCGATAGCAAACTAGCCCTGTGACAGTAGTCCCAGAGTGGGTCTGGATTGAAAGTCCCAGCATCTCAGTGCCCAATGTAGGGTCTAATGTGAGGACCTTAATGCTACAAGAGGCTCTGAAGATCACTCCCACACCCCCGCCTTTCCCAGCAGGCCTAGGGGAATGGAGAAATTTAAATCCGGATGGGCAGGCAAAACCAGGGTCGACCAGGCAGTCAGGACGAGTCCAAGTTTCTGTCATGAACAGAATATCTAATTCGTGAGAATCCATTAACAATTGGATCTCCGAACAGTGTTTAGGCAGGGACCTAACGTTTAGCAGCCCGCAATTCAGAAAAGCGTCACATAATACATCAGCTAGAGGATGTGACGTAGGTGCTAAGGAAAGAATTCCTTTATCTGCATGCTGCTTACCTATTTGGATGAGCACCTCTCTAGAATAAGGTGGCCCGACAGGGAGTTGCTCCTGATGTGAAAGATCGAAACCGGCAGCGTAGGTGGCCCATGGCACTACCTCGGCGCGGACGAGCGCAGACAAGCTTGCCTTATGCGTGCCTTCGGCGCGCAATCGTCACGCCCGCTGCGCTCGTCCGCTGCGCTTCCGGCATTGACACATACTTTATGGAAAAGGGATAGGTTGAAAAAAAAGGGGGGCGTGGCTTGTGTTAGTGGGTGTGCCTTGGAACCGGCCAATGAACGTCCGGGCTTCAGGAAGCACCCGCCCGCGTCAGCGTTCTACCGCTGTGCGGGAAAATCAGTCTTAAAGTGTGTTTCATGATATTGCCATACCATATACTCTTAAGTGCATTATGAACTTTGCGGTTAAATGCTATCTTTGGTTTGGCTTTATCAAAACATGTTGAGTAAGGTGTCATACGAATTGGAATACTACCCCTTCGCCAATTCTGGCGACGGGGGTAGCATTCCACCCTTCTAGAGGGACACGACATGTACCTAACCTGAAACCCGGGTAAAGTTAAACACGAGCCTCAGCATCACAAAATGGATGCTGCCACCACAGACACAAGTGTGACCTTCTGCTGCTGGGAGTCCTTCCAGCTTGGGAGGCTTGGACAAAGGGTTTCCTGTCAGGGGAGGTGCTTGCACCACCCCAGACAGGATTTTGTTTAGTGGGTTAGGGGAGCTGAAAAGAATGAGACATGCCTGGGGCACACAAGGTAATTAACAACAAGGGGTGGTGATGGACAGAGTCTCTGAATTAAGCAGAAAACTCTCACCCAGTCAAGAGATCAGGGCTAGATCCAACACCGTTTTTTAGCTCACTGCATCATCCCAGTTTCAGAACCTGGCTGTATGCAAATTAGTCTGTTCCTGTCCCAGTGCATGATGGGAACAGGGCAAACCAAACTACAAAGCCAATTCTTACACTGGAAAGGAAACAAGCTACCGGGGACCGGTTTCTGGCATTTCAGCCTCTTCGGCCCGGCTTGCTTGAATCCTGATGGTGCAGTGAGCAAGGGACTCATGTCTGAGCATACCCTTCCACGCTTAGGGTGGACAAAATAATTAACACAAGGTGTCACTGTGCATATGCCAGTTCAAACCGGTGCTGGGGCTCTCCAGCCCCAGTCCTGGCGCGAAACTGGACAAAGGAAAGGGGGTGTAACCACCCCCCTTCCTGGTCCCACCCAGAGGAGGGACCTAGTAGATAATCCGGCCCCTAGATTTGGTTTAAGAGTAGGAGCTGTGTCCTAAGACTTCAGATCATCCTGAACTCGACTTGCAACTTAGAAGAAACCTGGACTTCGACATTCTGCTACATAGAAGACTGAAGAGCATCTCCCTTGTGGCCAAGGAGTGACCACCCTGTGAATACAGGCACCATCCAGCAACTCAACGTCTGCTTTGCCGCCGCCTTCCGCCGGAGCCCGATCCCAGAGCCCGATCCCAGAGCCCGACAAGACCTAGATTCCCAGACATCTCCAAGCCCGATCCACAGTCCCTGAAAAGAAGAGACCCGTGGAGGCATCGAGAGATGTGGGACCGGCCATCTTGAAAGACCCCCGAGAAGCTGACTGCGCAGCACCGAGGCATCCTCAACGCTGTGCTTTGGGGTTTGAGAAGCCCCACCACCGAGCAGCATCTGCACCGAAGATCAGACCCCCAGCATCTCCATGATCTGCATGGGGCCTTTTTGCATTTTGCCATTCGACGCGTCGTCCCGGTTACTGGCCCGTTGGCTAGTGGCCATCTTGGCGACGAAATCTACAATCAACACTGCTGGTCTGGTTGCTCCAGACTGGCCCTCGCTCCTGTAGAAAGGAGCAGCCCCTCTGACCTTGCTGGTCAGAGTAACAAGCTTTCTTCACTTCCTACGTGGCTTGCTTTTGCTAAGGCCTGTTTGCTTCAATCAAGTTGCCGACACCGCCATCAGCGAGAACCTGCGTGGGACAGGTTGTGATCGACTACTGGACTTCGCTGACCTCTTCGTGTCCATGTGGCTGCAGAGACAAGCTTCCCTTCTTGACCTGTTGGCACCCGACATCGCCTGGTTCCCTCCTGGTTCCCCGGTAGTCACTGGCTAGTGCCTTTGAACATTGTCCCCTCTGCTTTCAGGTCTTCACATCTTCAGATCCATCCTTGGATCCACTGGAACTCTTCTCGACTGGCCGCCTGCATCATCTTCATCTTCAGGCTCCATTGTACCGCACGACGAAACCCGACGCACTTTGAACCCTATGCACCCGCTTCCTGTGGGTGAGGTAACGCTGGCACTCCGGTGCTCCTGTTGAGAGAAACATCTCTAGTGTCTAGGTTTTAAGTTGTTAGGTTCTGGTCCATCCGGAAGGTTCCCTTTGCAGTAACTTTGTACTTTTTACGCACCCATTGAAAGCCTATGGGCGCCCGCGTGTAACTTCAAGCACTGCACACGCATCCCGTGGGCCTCCTGGTCACTAACTATTGTTAGCTCCTCGAATTCCCAGCGATTCCCAAGGCCCTAGGCCTTCTTCCTTTTAGATACGTGGTTCTTATACCACTATTTTAGTATATGGTTTTAGGGGGTGCACAGACATAATATCGACTCCACAATATCGAATGGACAAAATATCGAGTTTTAAATATCGTTTGGAGAAAATATCGACAGGACAGAATATCGACAGCCAAAATATCATTTTTAAGGTAAGTGAAGTAATATTGACTGTAAATAATATCGAAAGTAAAAAATATCTTTTTTTATATAATATGTAATTATTTATAGTGTTTTTATGTTATAATATGGGTGAAAAGTGTCATTTTATGTTTTAATTATTTTTAATTAATGATATTTTTAAAATTATTGTGTAATTTTATTCTGTAGCGGGTTGTGGGTTTATAGGGGAATAGGGTGGGAAGTAATTTAATTATAATTAATTAAATATGTAAATTTATTAATTGGTAGTAATAATTAATTAATTGGTAATTAAATATTATATGTTAATTATTTAAAATTTAATTGGTAATTAATTTAATTTAATTGATTAATTGCTAATTATGTAAATTAAAATAATGTATTTCCTGTAGCGGGTTGTGGGTTTATAGGGGAATAGGGTGGGAAGTAATTTAATTTTTATTTATTAAATATGTAAATGTATTAATTGGTAGTAATATTTAATTAATTGGTAATTAAATAATATTTGTTAATTAATTAAAATGTAATTGGTAATTAATTTAATTGAATTGATTAATTGCTAATTATGTTAAATTAAAGGGGTATTTTTAGGGTTCAGGGTCAGTTTTTAGTTTTTGGGTAAAGGGGTATTTTTAGGGTTCAGGGTCAGTTTTTAGTTTTTGGGTAAAGGGGTATTTTTAGGGTTCAGGGTCAGTTTTTAGTTTTTGGGTAAAGGGGTATTTTTAGGGTTCAGGGTCAGTTTTTAGTTTTTGGGTAAAGGGGTATTTTTAGGGTTCTGGGTCAGTTTTTAGGTTTTTGGGTAAAGGGGTATTTTAAGGGTTCAGGGTCAGTTTTTAGTTTTTGGGTAAAGGGGTATTTTTAGGGTTCAGGGTCAGTTTTTAGTTTTTGGGTAAAGGGGTATTTTTAGGGTTTAGGGTCAGTTTTGGGTTTTTGGGTAAAGGGGTATTTTTAGGGTTCAGGGTCAGTTTTTAGTTTTTGGGTAAAGGGGTATTTTTAGGGTTCAGGGTCAGTTTTTAGTTTTTGGGTAAAGGGGTAAATTTAGGGTTCAGGGTCAGTTTTGGATTTTTGGGTAAAGGGTTTTTTTAGGGTTCAGGGCCAGTTTTGGGGTACAGGGGTACAGTGTAAAAATAAAGTAAAATTAAATTTACATTAATTTAATTTAATGAAATTAAATTAAATTAAAATATATTTAAATAATTTTAAATAATTTAAATTACAAAAAAATATTATATACTTACCAATACTTACGTTGTAATGGTAGTGCGTTGTAAAAGTTGCGTTGTAACGTCATATATCCACTGTTGCACTCTTTGCAGTGGGAATAGTAATTTTTACTCTTTTGTATTTGTACGTTAATAATATTGGCTATTATTTAATTAAATTTTGTTACTATATATATATATGTTTTAAGAAATATGATTAAAAAAATATTATTTTTTTACTTTCATTAATTATTTAATTATTAAAAGTTATTTTAAGTATTGTTAATTATATTTTAGTAATTAATGTTTTATATTAATGTAATTAAACATTGTTTTTATTAAAGTCGATATTTTTTACAACTATATTTTTGTTAACGATATTTTGTACTCGATATTTTTGTACTTACCTGTTTGTACATACAAACTCGATATTTTGGTTGTAGATATTTTCTCGTCGATATTT
Source organism: Lissotriton helveticus (assembly GCF_964261635.1). Lineage (NCBI taxonomy): Eukaryota > Metazoa > Chordata > Amphibia > Caudata > Salamandridae > Lissotriton > Lissotriton helveticus. The sequence continues at coordinate 650,456,924 of NC_136070.1, forward strand.
TGGGTAGTCGATATTTTGGTAGTCGATATTATTTCAGTGATCCGTTTTAGGGGCCACCAGGGCCTATCCATATTGTGCAACTTTTGTGTATTTAAACCCTGTTTTGTTTTAACGCATTTGATTCTGTGCTCATAAAGAGTATAGGGGGTACTTGTAGTAAATAAATATATATATATTTTCAATATATATCTGTGTGGTGTCCTTTCATTTGGTATTCAAGGAGAGTGTATATGGTAAAACAGCTTTCTTCACATGCCTTTACAGAGTTTAGCCTAAGACTGCTTTGTCCATGCTACCATTAGGATAGCTGGTCTATAAGGTTGACTTACAACCAATCATCATAAGGGTTGCTTGGCATGGTACAAGGTGATCACTAGAACTAGTGAGCCTCATATACCAGGCCAACTTCTCACATTTGGTATTTACGTTGTGTTGTGTTAGGAATAGATATGTTGTTATAAGATTTATATTAGGTAGCGTAGGTTATATATTAGAGTAGAGTACTTTTATACAGTGTAAGGTATTTTAGAGCGTGTTCTGTTTTTTTAAATAAATATTTTACTGCATTAATTTAGTATTTCATATCTTTATGTTTGAAATGACACAATAAGCATATATTTTGATGGCGAAGTGAATTATTTGCTAAAATTAAACATTGCATTGCAAGCAGTTATGTTCCTACTCAACATGATGTGTACTTATATGTAATTGAACACAGACCCTGACATTGGACACTTGCAAATATTATGTCGAATGTTAGCGAACATCATGTGTGAACTGTAGAGTAGATAGCTGTGCATTACGATGTTAGCGAGGTACCATATTTTTATTTTCATGGCAGTGGTACACTGTGAGTTGTACTCTGGAAAATCCAACATTCATTGTTGGTATTTGTCGGTTGTGTGAATAATCTGAGACACATTTGATATATCTATGTCAATGTTCTAAAGTCTGTTGGCCAAAATTACACACAGAGCAAAACAGATAGAAATAAATTCTGGAATTATGGCTCCTTAGTTGCCTACATTGTGACTTAAAATGTAGTACACTATGACAATATTTTCTTATTACATTTGGAAATATATTGTAAATGACCATGCAGAATCACAAGTAGCAATGTATATATTTCCCGTCATTTAACTTGTGTGGACGAAACAAGGTCACACTCAGAGATCATATAATTAAAGGCCTCTATGTTTTGAGTTGGTCTTCTTTGAGATAGACTAGATATGTTCTTGATAGTACAAAATGTTTACATTATTGGGGCCATATTATACATAAGGGGCATTTTCCTTTATTGCGCAGGGCGCACCTTTCAAAAGGAAGTGCGCTGTATTAGGATGAATACACTGCCCCCAGGGTAGCCGCAAACTCGCACTGCCCCCAAGGCAGCGCATTCATGTGAAAAACAGAATGGCTACATTGAAGCAGCTCTGTGTTTCACAGTGCCGGCGGCAAACTACTTTATGTGCTCCAGCACTATCAGTATTACAGAAGGGAACGCAAAAGCTTCTGATATGCCACGGTGCCCCGGAGGTTCGCAAAGCGGCCGTAAACGCCTGTTGCAGCCCCGGTAAACTTCGGTAATACAGCCCATAGTGTAGTAGCTGGAAATAGTGCCTTCCTTGTATGTAATCAGTATGTAGGCTTTTGAATGTTGACTGTGTAGTCTACAGTAACAACTGACTCGCTAATATTTTCATTTAGTACCTTACGTAAGTTGTCATCTGTATGATCATTCATAATGTTGGACCTTATGTAGAAGTAACACTTACACCTCACATATGTATTCAATCTTAGTTAATGTGGGTGAATCATGGGTACCATGGTAGTATGCTGAGTTTCCATTCTGTTGATGCATCGCAGTATCAAATCAGAATAGTTAGAAATAACACATTAGATAAATATGAAAAAACGAAAAAACTCTTGTAATGTTACGATATTGTCGCTTTTTTTATAAATGGTGCTGTCACCCACATTACTTTATGTGAAATGTAAATTTAAGTTTGTTGTAGAGGAAGAAAGTAAAACAAAAGAAAATTGTTTAAATGGTGCAAAAGATCAACAAAAACTAATAGAGGAAGATAACTCAAGAATTAACCACTAGATACAAATGATGATTTATGACAAGAACAGATGTACATGATCCACTACATGTCACCAATCGAAGACTGCAGTAACATGAAAGTAAGGTGGCATTACGTCAAACACATTATAAATTAAAGAAAAGCCAGTACGCACTCACTAAATTTCACTGGGAAATTCTAGTTCTCAAACTTAGGAACTGTACATCTGCAACCTTTGCCTAATGTCCTACCTCCTGTTCTTGTTGTAGGGGTGCAATAGGAGGATGACAAATTATGTTAGATGGCTTCACTGGACAAACATCAGAGGATGAAGATGTATGGCACATTTTCCCAAGAATGTTAGAGAATGGCACTAAGGCTGCCTGGTATTCCCTGGCAAGGGCTTGCTGGTTCTGTAACACACCAATGACATTCCTGTTCGGGGCACCAGTTGCTACCAGTAAGGAGTCCATCTTGGCCTCTAATTGATTGCCTATGGCGTGCAGTCCTTGTTCCAAGGAATGGATGGAGGAATTGACAGCTGTGAGCTGGCTGCCAACGTCATTGGTGTTTGATGCTGTAGGTTGTTTTTGTTTGCCTCTGAGCATCATGATAACTAGCAATGTCAGCTAAGGCGGCATCAATTCCATGGAGCCATGAATGAGTGTCTCTTACTGACTCTGTCAACCCCTTATTGGGGATGAGACACATTTGGACTCCTTCAAGAGTGCCCACTAAAGTCTCAATTCGCAGCTTGACTTCTTCTGCCATACACTGCTCGACCCCTACCACTCTCGTTTGGAACTTGACTTGAGGTCATCAGAGTCCTTGCTGGCAATATGGTGAATGGATGTTTGGCAAAATGACTGTGTTGATTCAATTGGAGACCCAACAATGTCTTCTTCCCTTGCCATAATTGAGGAGAAGTGTCAATAGTGTCCAGGAGGCGACTGAAGGTGTCTGTATCCATGGAGGGCAGAGGGAGTCAAGAACAGGGTGGTCATTATGGACAGGCTGTAGACACAATCGCAATGGACCGCACACTGCTAGCTTTTGACGGTTGCTTGGCGGCCTTCTCTTCCACCCCAAACTATTTTCTCTACTGATGAGGGAAGTTATCCCGAAACCCGAGCCATGTCTCGGGCGATATCCAAAAACCTGGGACATGTATCGGGTCTAGAGATCATCAGTTCAACAAGTACCTACTTGCACCCACTGGGGTGAACCACTCAAGAACTCCATGTACCAGAGTCCCTAAGGGCCATCCGGAGGAGGGGCTAGCGGTGTGCGGTCCATTGCGATTGTGTCTACAAATTGGCTCCATTGAGCTTTGAGCTGACGAGCTCCTGGACGACGCACCTGCGTGCCGGTTCGGGCATCGAGGACTTTGACGGTTGCTTGGCGGCCTTTTCTTCCATCCCAAACTATTTTCTCTACTGATGAGGGAAGTTATCCCGAAACCCGAGCCATGTCTCGGGCGATATCCAAAAACCTGGGACATGTATCGGGTCTAGAGATCATCAGTTCAACAAGTACCTACTTGCACCCACTGGGGTGAACCACTCAAGAACTCCATGTACCAGAGTCCCTAGGGGCCATCCGGAGGAGGGGCTAGCTGTGTGCGGTCCATTGCGAATGAGTCTACAAATTGGCTCCCTTGAGCTTTGAGCTGACGAGCTCCTGTACGACGCACCTGCGTGCCGGTTCGGGCATCGGGGCCTTTGACGGTTGCTTGGCGGCCTTCTCTTCCACCCCAAACTATTTTCTCTACTGATGAGGGAAGTTATCCCGAAACCCGAGCCATGTCTCGGGCGATATCCAAAAACCCGGGACATGTATCGGGTCTAGAGATCATCAGTTCAACAAGTACCTACTTGCACCCACTGGGGTGAACCACTCAAGAACTCCATGTACCAGAGTCCCTAGGGGCGATCGGGAGGAGGGGCTAGCGGTGTGCGGTCCATTGCGATTGTGTCTACAAATTGGCTCCCTTGAGCTTTGAGCTGACGAGCTCCTGGACGACACACCTGCATGCCGGTTCGGGCATCGAGGCCTTTGACGGTTGCTTGGCGGCCTTCTCTTCCACCCCAAACTATTTTCTCTACTGATGAGGGAAGTTATCCCGAAACCCGAGCCATGTCTCGGGCGATATCCAAAAACCCGGGACATGTATCGGGTCTAGAGATCATCAATTCAACAAGTACCTACTTGCACCCACTGGGGTGAACCACTCAAGAACTCCATGTACCAGAGTCCCTAGGGGCGATCCGGAGGAGGGGCTAGCGGTGTGTGGTCCATTGCGATTGTGTCTACATCATGGACAGGCTGTTTGACAGGAAATGTATCCCTTTCCCCAGAAAAAGAAGAGGGATATGTTAGCATTATTCAGAGGCTGTATTTGGTGGAGATAATCTTACACTGATTATGACAGCCATTTATTACACTTCCTCCTACACAGATATATTACAACCAAATATTCCAAGAAGTCAATAGGCCAGTATGCGCACGTGTTAAGGTTTCACTCTCCCATTTTGTTTTGTAGCATTGTTGATATATAAGTGCAACGACATACCATGTTGATACACATATATTAGGTATGCATATGCCTCAGTACATAGGTCAAAGTTCAGACATGATAAAATTTCATAAATAACAAGACTTGTAAAGCTAAATTTGAGAAAAAAATGATTTCACTTCACAGTTGTCTTCCTTGACTGTGAACATCGATAGACAACCCTGTGTATTCCTTGCAGCTGCTAGACTGAGAAAGAGTCAATTGATAGTACATCTCTATTCTAACCATGTTCACCAGATGTTGGCAAAACATGGCATTAGTAGAGCATCTTCATTATTTTGTGCTTACCTTTGGTATAACATTGAGTAGCACTCGCATATCAACACATATTTGTTTCCAACATCATTACTGAGAAATATATTTGGATTATTGCCACCGACACACAATTATGACAGTAACACTCACAGATTGTCAGATTCTCCAACATACCCTACATTTATAAATCTTTAAACCCCGGTTATGCATCATGATTGATTATAGTCATTACATAATTGTGGGGTACATAGTCTAACTGAAGCTCCACACACGTAGCCTGCACTACAGACTGATTTCCAAAAGAAATTGTAAGATTTGATCAGATGTAACATTTTACACAACATTGGGACTAATTTTACATTTTGCATAGGGATTCTCCTGAAAGTTTATGTTGTTGGGGTAAATAGAGAGGCAATGTTCACTCACTTACTATCTACGAAACTTGCATAAATTGTGATCATAAACATGTCAACCAATATGTTCTTAAAACACACCCATACTTGTTCCATTGAAGATGTGTGACACATATTATGGTTCTGAAGTATTCCATGTTATGACTGAGGATAAGCCAAGCCGTGTCTTGGATCTTAGTATCATAACCTCTGTGTCTGTTTTATACATGTGACATTGTGAAGGTATAACGCAATCTTGCACATACATACAAGTCTGCAGTGCAGGCCCCTTTCCAATTTGGTAGAGGTATGTCATTTATGTACCTAGGCAGTACACAAAGCTTCACAGGTAACTGGTATATGGATTGTGGACCTGTATCGTAGTATTTTATATGGTACTCCCTTTCTATGTGGTCACCAGTCCAGGATGGCTTGTTGGCCTACTTTACTGAGCAATTTAGTACCTAGGTCCTATGTTTGTGTTAAGTCAGAATTGTGTGTGTCACAGATTACCTGGTGGTATGTAGGTATGTTACACAATAACATACACATCTGTCCATTGTGTTACAGTACACCTCTACACATACACACAACTAGATTCATTGTGGTCATTCTACAGTTGATTACAGGAAATTCTGCATGACATGCACTATATGTTTATGTGGCAACAATTCTCTCACACAGTTGCCCTATGTGTGCTTACATGTAAGGGTAATTTGAGTATGGCCATATTTATGAAGCCTTTTCTGCTGTCCTTGCGTAACGCAAGGCGACGCGAGGACAACACAAAGGCTTCAGTAATATTTACAAAGTCACGTAAGGCCTGATGTGCATGGCCTTGAGGGGCTTTATAAAGAAATGTAATGCTAAGCAGCTGCTTGCACTGTGTTACAGTACATTTCAACTTGCGATGTGTCCCACGGGTGGATCATGGGAGTTCCCATGCATCTATCCATAGATTGTGGTGCATTCCCAGATTTACAAAGACTTGGAAACCTGGGAAAGCATCAAAATGCTATGTTTTTCCTAGTGAGGCATAACAAGGAAAAATATTATATTTTTCTCCCTGTTATTTCCTCTATCCACAATGTACAGGGAACAAGACGTAAACCAGGTCCAAGCCATCCACAGACAATGACACAGTCCTCCTCCATTTTGCTGCTCTCTTTAGTCTTCAAATTCCTCAAATGGCTGAGGATTGAGTAGAGAGAACCCGCAGTTTTTCCTAGAAGGAATAGAAGATTTTTTTTGGGGGGGGGGCATAAAATGAATTTTCAGCTTTATAGGCACTTGACACCCAGCTAAGAAATCCAGCACAAAATTGGATCTGACAGAACATCATCACATACTGCAGCACAATGGGTGTTTACACTGGAACAGCATGGGAGCATCACAAGCCCTGGGAGGACATCAGCACTGGGAAGGCAGAAGGCTCAGGATGTGTGGGGGTATCCTCCAGGACCCATATGCAACACTCCAGGCTCTCCCAATCCTTTGAACAACTTGTCAGACCCTCAATGCTAGGCAAAAGGCCTAGCTCCAGAATGATGCTATAAGTTTAACATTATAAAAAGTAAATTACTTTATTTGTGGATTATAATTTTGATAGTGTCATATCCAATATTTTTATTTTAGTCAGTGTTGTGAATATTACATGTTGCCCTATAAAATGTGTAGATGAAGGAATTGTATTATTGTATATAATTGTAGTGTATAGTAGTCTTTTTAAAATAAAGTATAATTCTTTATTTTATAATATGAAGGCACACAGGAAAGTGTGGTTCATCTTTGTCAGATAGCCCTTTTTATTGTCAGATGTTATTTACATATGTTAAATGCATATAACACATACAATGTAGGTTGTGTTCCTCATGTCCGGCTCACAACAGAGGTAGTATGAACGCACAAATTTGACATTTTGGCAATGTTGTACAAATAAATTGATCATAGTCTTTTGATGTACTTAAAATGTACACTTATTGGTATCAGCTATCATGTGCTCAGATAATACCCATGAGAGATTAATCCATTCTTGACTTTCAAATCATATACATATTCTAGTTTGCCAATATAAGGGAATGTAGTGACTGCATTGTCTTAATAGATCAACAAATTGCATACACCAATGTGATACCTCTGTTGATATATCATGCAAGAAGCTACAACATTGAAAATGCTTCATCTGCACATTTGATAACCAATGACATATTGTTAAAAGTGTAATATGGCAATTATAACTTTGCATGACACAGAGTTATCAGTTATGTAACATTGTAATTTTTTGAAATCACATTCCGTACTCTAATTTTGAAGGATGAATTTATATTTACAAAAAAGCAGTGGACAAGTGCATGCATGATTTTTTTTCTTTTCGAGTTTTTCCTTTTCAGCGTGCAGCCAAGGACAAAGCGAGGAACAGCATGACCAGACGTAATGAAAAGAAAGATCTTGTCGCTAGGCATGTACGGGAACAGAAGACCACCAACAGAAATGAGGAAGGACCATCCACAAGAAAAGTGGCACTCACTCACAATTTAAGAGACTCTGGGTGGATGCTTTGAAGCCCACCAATGGGGTGAGAGATCTGGACTCCAAATATCATGAGAATCTGAAAATTCAACTTCTCGTGGTGAGCAAGAAGGTTCATCTGGTGTTTGCCCAAAATAGTGAGTCAAAAATATTTTAGGTCACAAATATTGTGACAAGAATATTGTGATGTCAAAAATATTGTGGGACTTCATATTGGAGGTAAGAATATCGATTATTCGGTATTTAACATATTCTTTTCAAATATCGTTTGGTATAATATGATTTTATTTAATAAAGTTGTACAAAGTATCACTTTTAATTCGTTTTTTATAAATATTAGTTACTTTAGTATTATATGTATAAGTATTATAATATTACTTTGATTGATTTGTTTTAGTATAGCATGTAAGTTTTTATTTGAAATGTTATTTTTAAAATCTAATTAGATGGTTGCGGATAATTTAGCTCCTTTATTTTGTCAAATGCAGAGGGATTTTGATAAGTGGAAAGCTCTAGGATTATCTTTATGGGGTAGAGTTCAAGCTATTATGATGGTTACTTTACCAAGATTCATTTATGTTTTGGGTATGCTCCCCCTCCAAATTCCTTTAGTTACTCTTAGATCAATCAACTCAAAGATAAAGCTCTTTATTTGGGGCACAGCTAAAACGCGCCTTGCTGCTGCTAAATTAAAGGCCCATCAGTTATATGGAGGTATGGGTCTTCCATCCATTGAATATTATTCACTTGCCCTACACATTTCTCAACTCTCATATTTTCTACCCAAATCTAAAGACATTCCACAATGGGCATCAATTGAACGGCATCTTCTATCTCAGGATTCAGGACTGTCCCTTTTATACGGTACTGGTACTAGTTCTTTGGATCTTAAAAATCCTATCTAATCCTATGTTTAGGATTTAAAGTATATATTTTCTTTTTATTATATTTTTTTATTTAATTAGAATGTACTTTTATTTATAATATTGATTTACATTTTTGTTACAAAATGTAATTAAATAGTATGCTATATATAGTACATTGAATGCACTTACTTTTTTCATGATATTCTGGTTCATAATTTTATAGTTTACATATAAAGTACGTAAACACAATATTTTGGGTCCCAATATTTGTTTTGCAATATTTGCCTGTTGCAATATTTTTGTTCCTGATATTATGTTTTACAATGGTCCCAGAAGCAGGCCTCTCCATAATCAGGGAATGAAACCGCCTACTACACAAAAAAGTCCCCAACAACAATGTGACATCCAGTTGTGCCCCTGTCACACATCCACCTCCTATAAGGAACCACCCTTGAGAAATGCAGCTGAGGGTAACATTCACCCATAATACTCCTGAACCCTCAAGTAGTGTTCCACTTCTGGACTCTGAGTTTGTGACCATGGCTACTTTACAGGAGGCCATTAGGTAGCTCATTGCTGGTCAGCAGACAACTTTCTTGATCCCTTGCAGAGGTGGTGGTAGAAGTGAGGGCACACCAAGAGGTACAGGCTGATAAGCACAGAGAGTTCTACTGCTTGCTTTCCTCCTGAACTACAGCTTTCTGGTATCCTGCTTCCCACTCCTTCCCCTACTGGTGTTCTCCTGTCTTATAGTGTATCCTACCCTCTGTCTGTAAGCCAGGGATCTTCAAACTTGGGGGCGTGCCCCCCTAGGTGGGCCTCAAGTGATCCCGGGGGAGTAGGGGGGGCATGCTCTGACCAAAAGAGGCAATATGCTGATATCAGTGCTTTGTTTTCAGCAGAAACAAAAGAGTGTCAGTAATGGGCCATCATTAGCATCGTTCTCATGTACATCCTGGCTGGGAGAAGGTGTCAAAATGGAAGGAACTCCAAGTATTCTTCAAAACTCCCACCTCCATTTCTAAAAATTACACTGTGGATACTTTTACAGTTAGTAAGGCCTGCCTGGCCAGAGTTGTATGTTTGGCAACCATGTATATGATTGCATTTTTATAACGGTAACAGAACTTAACTGCATTGTTTAAATAAGTATAGGCATATTTAAACAGTGCCAGCTTAATAGAATAATTGTGAAAAATTGGCAAAGAGGACAGCTAGTCTATGGGAACATGCACAGATATTACTAGCCATGACAAAATTAATACTACAAACAACTTTTTCTATTCAAAGAAGTCTGGTTTAGACAGATACAGGGTGTAGCCATGGGCTCCAGGTTTTCGCCTACTTATGCTTATCTCTCAATGGGTCGGCTTGCGGAGGTGATGATCTGAGGCCCAAGTGGCTGCCATTGGAATGAGCACATCCTCTACTAGGGGCGATTCATTGACGACTGTTTTATGACCTGGACAGGCTCAAAACATAAACTACAAGAGTTTTATAATTACCTCAATGACGTGAATATCAGGTTTACCACATACTCTAGCACAACCAAAGTGATATTGTTGGATGTGGAACTATATATCAAAGACAATCAGATACATAGTAAGATGTTCCGCTAACCTACATCCTGCATCTCCCTTCTGCATGCAACAAGTGCTCACCGTCGACAGCAAATAAAAGCAATCCCCCATGGGGAGATGGTTAGAGCCAAACGTAATTGCAGTGAGGAGTCTCACTTTTTGACTGTATACATGACATGGGGAGGCGATTTGCACAGAAGGGCTACCCTAAATATGATGTATTGAGCGCCAAGGGAAGGGCCCTGAAGACCAAACGTGTAACCACACAGAAACAACAATCCCCTAGGCTGACAACTGATCCCCTAGACAAGCAACGATCCCCTACACTGATCAGAATGGTAACGGACTACACACATTTGTGCACTGCCTTGTGTAAGAGCCTTAATAAAAATTGGCATATTCTTCAAGCAGACAATCATTAGAGGGATTTATCACAACCAAACTGCAGGTTACCTACAGCAGAGGCAAAACATTAGGATCTATTCTAATCTCCAGTTATCCAGTAGAAGAACAACAAGATTAATGATTAACACAATTGTCTATGGGGTTTTATAAATGTGGCCACTGCGGGATGTGCAGGTGAGCACAGGACAAGACGAAACAATTTGGTACTGTTCCGAATAAGATATATACGATCCTTACTAATATCAACTGTAACACTAAATTTGTTATCTATGTTATTTCATGTAAATGTGGGAAGATTTACGTGAGTAGCACGATAAGGCCACTAAGAGTTTGGGTTAGTGAGCACATGAGAGTCATTAAACAAAATGATGTAAGATACCCGATTGCAGAGCATGTACACAATTGTGTGAAACAAAGACCCAACAAAACCCTTGTGTTCTTTGGTATAGAACATGTCTCAAGAAACCCACGCAGGGGTAACAGAGAGCTTAAATTGCGAAGACATGAAGCAAAATGGACAATGTGTCTTAAGGCAGTAGAAGACGGTCTTAATTTGGATCATGAGTTGCAATATTTTTTGGGTGACTAATTACGAGATAGTCATGTATTGTCTGGACAATACTGTCTCTCCGTTGGAAAATTATAGCAAGGTTTTAACTTTTAATTTGATTAATTGTGTCATTTCCACTTTCGTTTGAGTAGTATTGTTTTATTAGGATCTTGACTTTTGACCCTTTACTCTAAGTAGGGTATTTTGGAACAGAGCACATCGCCCTTCAGAGCAGGTACGTGTCCACTGTGACAGTACCTGTGGGATGCAACAGATACTAGTTGCTTTCCTTCTTGCGCCCCTGTTATCCTGTAGCCAAAATGTATTCAGGGGCTAATACCACTGTGTGGTATTGATACCCCTTTTGTATTGCATAAGCTTTGTTAGTCCATATCTGCCATATGTTCTACTTATACAGCATTACACCCATCATTGGGTATTGTAAAATCATCACGCGATTTATTGCACAACATGGAAAATTTCATTTCCAAATGCCTCTGTTTTAATCATGGGAGGCATTCAGATTAACATTACACTGCAAGTGGTATCAATATGAAAGTAACTCACCCTTCCAAGATGGCTCTCATGAACAGTCAGTATTTGGCGAGTCTAACTTCGATTTCAGGCATTCACCGTTATATACGGATGAGAGCCGGCGTGCACATTACCTGTATTCGGGGAACAAGAAACATGGCAACAGGTAAGACTCTCCAATTTTATTATAAGCACAATTTTTCTTTTCATTAACCACATATGCACTGCGTTCAGTTAACAACAAAGAATAGCCACCAATCATCTTTGAAATAAATACCTGGAGAGCTATCCATCTCTATCCAACATCCTGTGAGATGGTTGAAATACTGACTACTTACCATGTGAAGTAGTCCAGATGATGAGTTGGGCGGTACAGAAAAAGTAACTGATGGACACTATTCACATAAGGTATATGTCCAGTGTTTGACTCCACACAAGAAACACACATAGTCTTCTGTACACACACATAGTCCGTTTTTCAATTGAGACCCACAATTACTATTTGTCTTTTCGTCAGTTTACTTGGGGGAGTGTAATTGTTGAGGTCTTTAAATATTCCCTCGGACCCTTCACCCATCCTTTTGATTGATATAATAACAGCTAAGACTGCTGTAGCGCTATATTGATCGTAGGTGTATAAGACGTGTTCAAGCAATCCTGGTATACTTATTTTGGTATACTTTCCCTCCTTCGCAGGTATCCCCTATTTGGGACCTGATTCGGAAACGAAAGCGACACGGCTTTCATGGAAATATTTTCTTTTTACTATTAGACAAGTATAATAATTTATTGGGTAAGTCCCCAAGTGTCTTTTCTTTGCAGTATTTATTATTGCATTGGCTTTATTTAGAGCAGTTATTAATTGAAACTATATACTTAGATTCAAATAGTGGAGAGCATTTTGATATTCGGAGTCCAAGTCCGAATGGCGACACAGTAGCTGAAAAGGAAGTTTGAAAGCTGACCTCCTAAATCAGACTTGATTTTAGGAGGCAAGCCCAACTGAGGAACTTATTTTATTTCCAATATTGCAATTCTTGACCAAAACTCCGCTTTGATAATTTATGTTTCTTATTGTATTTTATGCATACTCTCCTGTCTCTCACAGGTACAAATAGCTGAACCTCATTGAAACCTATAGGTACAGCATGCCTCCTTGTTCTATTTCTTTTTTGGAGGTGTACATTAATTAATTTTGAACTAGACACTGTATTGATCACAGGATATGGTTAGACTTAATCATCACATTTTCAATAGGGGCGTCACGAATTTATTCGTTTATCTGGAAGTTCCAGGTCTGTCACGAGAATAGTCCCTAAATGCTTTAATAGAACATGGTTTGTTTATACCTGATTACTTTGACAAATGCATTAAATGGATGATTAGAATGCAATCAAATGTCATTAAGCTTGCAATGGTGTTTTCCACTTCTCTGGTTACTCAACAACACGCCAGTTTTGGAATTTGGCATATGGCATGTTTACTTTATGTTTTCTTACTGTATACCATGTGTGTGTATTACAACATTGGTATTTGTATTACTTTTAGCCCTGAGGAAGTCGTAGGGGTGACACTCCATTGCGACGAAACACGTTGGCTAAGGCTAAAAGAAGTGATGGAATAAGGAATAAAAAACACACAAGCCGAAACAGAAGCTTTGTGTTGTGTTGTGGTACTTTTTAAAGTGTAATTCACTGTAATTTGATTTGAGCAAGGTGTGCTTTGAATCTTGTGAATTGTTTATTTCAATCTTAGATTGATGATTTGGGGAAGTAGGGTTTATCTTCCCATTCCGAAAGCACCGCTAAAAACACATTTTATATTGATAGCTGTTTGTGATCTTCATACGTGTGCCTGAAACGTATACACCCATTTCAGTAGTGATTTCAGAAAGACGTGGTGTTTTAAAGGGCCGTAAAAGCCAGTCCTCCCCTTATCCAGATGGGCTTGCAGAACTGGTCATGACCCAGTATCTTCTTCAGACGCGTAGTTCTGCTTTCATATGTAATTGGCATATATATGACCATTGATCTATGTGCTCACAGAGAGACTACGGATTGCATGTGCAATTATTCAGAATTCCTTAATGACCTACAGGCACTGTGGGAACCTCGTACTTCTTTCAGCCCTAGGGCTCTCAGTCATACCCATCATGAATACCCACCCACAATTCTAAACTCAACCAGACACCGGGAGGTGACTCTGTTTGTAGTATTTACTATACAATAGTCATAGGTTGCATGAAAATAAATATACAGAAACATCTGGAAAAAGCAAATATTCTTAAGGATGTCAAAGTATATGAAATATAAACAGGTACTGCTTTGCTGACATGGATTATCTTTGGGTTTTTACAGTCATTGTTGAGAAATCAATCAGTGCTCTTGCCTTTAAAGTTAGAAACATGAATACAGGTAGCCATTTTTTAGCATAGTTTTAGGACCTGCTTCACGTAAAGTCCATTGTGGGTTATCGGTATAAAGCAGATGCACAGGCTCATGAGATGGCCGCGGTCGGCAGTGGTACGATATCGGGACAGCCCGAATGATGAAGTGGAATTGATTGGGATGGAAAAAGAGGAGTGATGACAGCGTCAGCAGGGTTGAGAGAGTATTCAGATGTTGAGGGGAGGATGTTGCTGAAAGTTCTAGGAAATGAGGTATTTTAGATTCCAAGCAAAAGCATCTGCTTCATACCAAGACTGGGAGCATTACTCTAGTTTTTGCTGCAACACAAAGGCAACAACGCTGGTACTGTATTACTTTCAGTGCTCAATTATTTGGTCACGGTGAAGGACTTTGGTGGAGGGCAGAGATGACCATTGGCCAGGAGAAGTGACTGGGCAAGATGCATCAAGCAGTTTTTGCCTTTGCAAACAGCTCATTAGCAGAATCGTCCGTTTGCGAACGCAAAAAAAAGCCCTTCTGATGCAGGAGCCCCTATTTTGCAATTCGGTAACCTGTTACCGAATTACAAAATGGGTTTGCAATTTGCTATTTGGAAGGGGCGTGTGCAGGGCGTGCCTTCCTAATATCGAATCACATTGGTATGCATGAATGTTTTGTGACCGAAATGCTGTCGCAAAACATTTGCATTTTACCACCTACTTCAAGTATGTGGTAACCAATTCGCAAATGGGAAGAGGTCCCCAAGGGACCCCTTCCCCTTTGTGAATGTCTGTAAATGCATTTTCTAAGAGCAGGTGGTGGTTCCACGGAAAATGAAAGAAAACGTTTTCATTTTCTCTTTTGTAAAGCATCCCATTTTCCTTTAAGGAAAACGGGTAGCTTTACAAACAAAAAGATTGCGTTATTAAAAAGCAATCACGGACATGGTGGTCTGCTGACCCCAGCAGGCCACCATCCCCGTGATTTTTGCGATTCCTAGTGGGTCGCAAATTGCGACCTACCTTATTAATATTCATGAGGTAGGTCATTTGCGATCCCCTAGGAATTGCAGAAAGTGTTAAACACACTTTCATGCATTCTGTTTTGCGATTTTCTAATTGCGAATCATAAGGATTGGCAATTAGGAAATCACAAAATGGTTTGTTGATGCATCTGGCCCTGTCTCTTTTCTGGCTTCTTCCTGACATTTTAACTGAAAGGTGTGAGCCCGTCATCTTACTGTGATCATCTTCACAACTGATAAACAGAACTTTTCTCCTTCCTAGTCTTTTAAGTTTTCACACTATCCCTTCATAATTCAGCACGCTTGTTAATTGTCAGATACAATGTTTATTTTTATTTTTGTCCCACACTTTCATGAATGCCTTGCAAAAGAGGCTTTTGCATTCAAATATCTTAAGGCAAATCTATATAATACAAACCTTGCCAGACAAGTACTACTGGAATTAAACATTCAAGGGTTGTAAAATATCCACATTTTAAACCATGTGAACATTTTAGAAGCGTAAAATGGGGAATTAAAAAAATAAATAAACGAGAGAATGTATTTCCCCCATTGACTTTTACTAAAAGTGAGGCAATTTCAGGTGGAAGGCAACCAAAATAAACCCATTCTTGGCTTTAAAAAATCTGGAGTCTACCCCCTGAATTGGTCTGTTGGCATGTATGCATTGTGTGGTATTGTGCAAGCTCCATTCAATCTTCTTTTTTGGAGGCACACTGCTGACATAGCTTTTAAATTTCAGTTCCCAGATTTCATTCAGGCAAATCATAATCTGCCCTTGTAGAGTTAATTCATGAATTCCAGGCTTGAGTGTGGAGTTGTGGTTACCGAAGTGCCAATTAGAAGGTCACAGTGGGGACTTGCCTTCAAAATGAATGTTTTAATTGAATTTGTGCATGATTGCAGAAGTCAATTGGTGCCCATTGTTCCCCCCACAACTATATGTATATTGAATAGACTTTAGAATTACCATCAAAATGTTTTCTGAAGGCTACATTAGCATCATTTGAGAGTTGCAACTCTGGGCTGTTTCTTGATGTGATATTGCTCTGTGTTGGGCTGAATTTGGGCTTGTACTTGGGCAGCTTTGAGCTTCAGATGGGTCTCAAAATCTGGCAACACTGTGAAGCTCCTTAATTTCCTCAGTCTATGTCAGGACCGGAGGCGAGGATTATGCATTCCTTTCTTCATTCTTCATTACAGCAGTTTCAAAGATTAAAACAAAACACAGCAAACACTACATATCCCATGACCCAAAGGTAGAAGGTGTCCATGACAACCAATAACCAATCCCAACATATTCTGAAAATCTACGGTAGTCCTTTCTCTTTCTTCATTGTTGTCAGTTAAGTCCCTTGCTTTATTTCGACTTGTGTTCTGTTGTTAGTGGAGTTATTGGGACGTGATTTGATATTAATTGTGATTGCCTTATTTTGTTGAAGTGATAAAACCCTCATGCGCAGTAAGCTTTTGCCTGAGCACGTTATTTTCTGTATCACTAGAAGATCTGCTAGGTGGCACATTTTGGCGCAGTTGGAGGACTCGGAGCTCGTCCCATCCTGTCAGAGCAACACCCTACGCCCTTCAGGCACCAATACGTGTGCAGAGCAGTGTTGCGCAACCAGCGACCCGTGGGGTCTGATTTGAGGGATAACACTCCCTCCAACTCCAGCTGACACCACTGCTGCAGTGGGGTCCCTCCAGCTCGGCATCCAAGTTGTCATCAGTGGAGTGCCACCTAAATGCATAACTGCACATATCGCTTTATTGAGCACCTGCGTGGGGGCTTCCCGTACAAGTCAACAGGGTGAATTATAGATCCTGGTGGGACAACGAATATTCCCCTAATCTGGACTCTATGGGGGAATGCTCCCCTTCCCCCAAATGTCACCTTCCTGCAGAGGTTGACAAGTTTCTCTCTCAGGCCATTGCTAGAGCAATTGCGCCCCTGCAGGGAAGCGTAGACAAATTAATGACCCTGGTCTTGGGAGGCTCCGAGATCCTTGGTGACAGAAGGGCAGGGCCCAGTGGCCTGTCTGCGGCAAGTTCTCACAGGTCCCAGAAACATGACGCGGGGCACCTGAAAGGCTGAGAGAGGTATTCCGATAGAAACACGTTAATAAATGCACCCTTCTGGGAGGAGGCTTGACCCAGGGAGAACGGCGACGTTATAGCACAGGACTTTGACCCAGAGGAGGGGTCCCCCAGAAAAGGGGAGGGTGACACGGATGAGGACAGATCCTCTTGATCCAGCGGCTTACCAGCAACAGGTACTCTAATACCATATACTCACGTGGGCCCATGATTACACATTCACATAACCTGGTAATAAACCGCTGGGGTCAATTGTTTAGGATTCTCTTACTATTTTAAGATTAGTCACTTCTTATTTTCAACTAATCTTTCACTAATCAAAAAGTTCTTTCCTCTGGTCAATGGACCATTATTTGAACTAGTTGATGGTGAAACGACATAAAATTATCTTCTTACCACTTCCAAAGTACAGTACAGTCTCCGTCACTCATAGGAAAGAAGTTTCAATTAATCAATCATCAAACTCATACTTTATCATTTGCAATGACTTATGCTCAGAAAGGAGAGGATAAAGAGGAATACAATGGGCACATACACAGAAATATAATTACCTAGGGTGATGTGAAAACCAACCCACTGGCCAAGGAGCTGGGCAGGGTCCCGGGGAAAGATCAGGCAACAAAGACTTCAAGGCAGGAATCAGGACAGGATAGATGACATCTCTACCACCGACGCATACGTAGCACCCCTCTCTGACACTCTCTTCCTCCTCGAGATTCTTCTGTGATCTTCTTCTAAGTAATTTTATTTAAGATAAAGTGGCTTTGCATTCGATTCTTCATCAGCATTTCTCGTCACTCCGACAGCATACCGAGCTCTGCAGCATTCCACAAATCTCCGTCCAACTAAATAGCTAAGACTACCTCACTTATACCCTACAATATTCCTGTACCTCCCAATAATGTTTCAATATCATGAAACTACAAACTTTGATTGGACAGGCAAACGGGAATGATCATCACACCATGCTTATTTTCCAATTTAGTCTTTCAGTCCATTGTTAAAAATCCCACCTCTTAATTTGTATTCATAAATCTTTATTTCCCACCCGTATTCACATCATATTTGAAACAAGTGTAAACATTCTCATGTATTTCTATTGATTCAGAGTACTTGGGCACTGGTTCCCAGGGTATGACTCTCTTTTGTCCTTGGACTGTGTTCAAGTGTCCCATCACGTCTTTCAGCTCGTTCACACCACGCATGTGCAGAGATCAGGTGGCCAACAGACTTTAGACTCATACGAAAGTCCTCAAAAAACATATGTTAATTTAAAAAATAAATGGTTTCACTGTATACCACCTATCTCTACTCTAATCCTATTAATTTATTAATGTTTTCCCCGCATTAGCAGTACTAAAATAGCTTGTGTTCGTTTTAGCAAAGCAGATGCTAAGCATGTGAGCTATCAAGCAGCCATTTTAATATAGTCTGTGCAGGCGCAAGAAATTCCCTCCAAGCGACAGTTTGTCATACTGCGTACATGCAGTTGACGCGTGCGCAATACAGTTTGCCCCGTTAGCGGCCATTTTAGAATTTCACTCGATTTACTTGTTAGTAAGACACGGAGGCAAGCTTCTCTTTCTTGTATGTTCAATGTTGTGCATATTAATTTACAAAATACATAGTTAATACAAGGTTATGAGTTAAATGAGAGGATTGCTTTCAAGCAAGTCTCTTTTCTACAAGTCCTTGCTCCATCAGTCTGATGAGGGACAAGATTCGTACAGACCCTGGCACCCTGGCTCAGTCGCCTCCAACTTCTTCGAAAGGGATCCCACCACAACAAACATGTTTGAGCCGGATGGTATACAACATCTGAGATCCCAGGAATGGATTCTGGACCAAAAAGTAGCTGATTATGTGGGCCGTTAAATACACCAACCCTTGGACAAAGTGAGCGCTCGCTTGCATGCAAGTGCCCTAAGCTAGCATTAGGAGGCAAATCTGCGACCACCTGTGACATAGACCCAAAGATGTGTACCTTCTTCGTAAAATATATGAAGGACCGCAAGAAGGGGATTGACCACTCCTGGAGGGCATGTCAGGATAGACGGATGTTGTGGGGCTGCTGACAATAATTACTGAATTGGCAGAGCACGCGAAGCAGACGGGGACTCTGTTACCTACTGAGATCGTGTGGTGGGCTAGGTGCGGAGGGCGGTTTGCCTTTTGGGAAACACCAACTATGCCCTATCCCCAGAGATCCCTCAAGATAAAGCCCAAACTGGGGGATGGTCTACTTCAGAGGCTGGGGTGGTAGCATGGATGCTATGAAATATCATTGTTCTGTGTGTGTGACGTTCAGTGCGGCGCCAACTATGCCTGCTCTTCTGTCCTTTATTCATTTTGGTCCTTGAAGATCCCATCCTCATCGCTAATTTACAGATGTGGAATAGCTTTGGGTATAACTTTATTCCTTTGAAACAGGCAGGTACAAGTATGCGGCATCTGGTAGCTTGATCTGCTCCCTGTAACTGTTGTTCTTCAACCTCTTAACCTAACGTTCCATATTTCATGGAACAAAATGCTGACACAGTATTCTAGTTCCACCTAAACACATTGCTAATAGACATAACAATGAAGCAGTCTGTTAGATGAGTCATTTGTTAAAGAGCTTGGGAAGTTTATGGTCACCTTTTAGGTCCTGGACAAAGCGCAGACATCCATAAAGAAGGTTTTCCCAGAGAAGGTTTTTGCTGTGGTTGGAAGAGACACAGGACACTGCTCCGGTCGGTCTTTCCAACAACGCCCCAACAGAGGTCTGGCCCGCTGGAACAATGGATAGATCGATGGCTGGCAGGGAACCTTCTTCCCCAACAGGGGAGATAGAAAGGGCAGAGCAAACCACGCCACCCGAGGAGGGGCTAAAGTACCCGAAGATTTAACGGCAAGCAATACCCTTTTTTCCCTTAAAGACTAGGGGGGATGCTTAGGTTATTCACACAAATGTGGGCAGAAAGCAGGTTGGTCCCTTGGGTCCTGGAGACGGTACATGGCTACCACACAGAGTTCTACGGATCTCTGGTTCAGGTGGTAACGTGACATCCCTTATTTTTTCAGAGCAGGACTTGCAATAATTAATAGCACAACTGGTCCTTATGGGAGAAGTGTAGTCGTTGACTTCCATAACAATAGTGAATTAAGGAACCCTGCCTAGAAGTAAGGTTTCTTTAAGAATTTAATGTATCTATTTTCTTTTCAACTTGATCATTGTTTAAAAAGGGATAAACTTTTGGTAACCTCAAATACAATGCTTAGGTGCTTCCATTAAAGTGATGGCGCAGTGAAAAGTGATACGGTGAATAAATAGTGTGCTCGTATTATATACAATATTATGTACATGCGAATGACACGGATAATGTGATGTTATTTACGACATTTGTTTTACGAGTGTCACGATCCACAAACTAAAAAACAATTCACATTTGTAAATTGTCGACGTTTCGACCTGCTATGCCAAATTAATCTAAAAACGGTCACCATCAGGGCAGAAGTTTGAAAGAGACACCAGAGGAGTTGTGGCAATAGTCCTACACTCCTCTGGGGTATCTAACTCAATAGGTATCTCATCCGGCTGTTCTAAAAGATTACAAGAAAAAGGGTAACCCTTTAGGAGACAAGAGTACGATCAATCATCCAGGTTCCAATGAAAATCTTCCTCCTTTTGTTCTTTCAAGGCGTAGATTTTTAGATGTAACATAGAATCAGTACTCCTGACTATGTTGGATTGAAGGAGATGGCCCGTTATCAAGGTTTGGTGGTAGGATAAGGCAATTTTCCTCAGAATGGCAGAGATAACCATGGACAATAGGGTTCTCAACATAGTGAAGAAAGGATATCAGATATAATGGGTGTCATTCCAACACTTTTCCCTGCAACCCTCTCAGGATGAAGGCCCTTATAGAAGGTAAAGCAACCTTGATTCTGAAAGGTGCAATTTGTCCAGTTCTGTTGAAGCAAAGGGGAATGGAAGTTTGCTCCATTGTTTTCCTAGTCAAGAAGGCAACAACGGATTTCTTCCTGGTGATGGTTTTGAAGAAACTGAACTGTTTCTTACAGGATATCAACGTTAAATTAGAAACTTGGCAGAGAATGATTCCTTTTATCCCGTTGGACCATTTCATAACTACACAAGACCTCTTAGATTCATATCTGCATATCCAGAACGCAAAAGATCATTGGAAGTATCAAAGGTTTCCATGGGGAGACAACATTGGCAGTTCATGGCCCTGCCTTTGGTCTGAAATGGGCAACAAGACTTTTTATAAAGACACTGGCTCCAGTGATCAGTCGTCTCTATCTCCAGAGTGGCCTAGTTTATCCATACCCGGACAACTGGTCCGGGTCCCTCCAAAGAGGAGACTCTTCTGAGCCTAAATAGGGCCTGTATGATCACAGTTCAAATGGTGAGACTTCTTCTCCTTCCATTACTGAGGCACCTACACAAGTTCTACTTTCCACCTATTCAGTCATTGGAAACTCAGGCTCCTCCCTCAAGTGCATTCAAATGACAACTGGTGTGGTGGCTGTGCTTGAAGATTTTGTCCAAAGCGATAGCGATGTATCCTTCACAAACCCTTAATTATGACAACAGACACCAGTCAAATATGTTGGGAAGCCACTACCAATCATCATTCATGCCAATACAAAGGGCCATTGATGGAGAGATGGAAATTGACAAACTGGAGAGAGTTGTCTATGTTTTACAGAGCTCTGAAGAATTTCAAGTTGCATGTTCATCAGAAGAACATTTTGGTAAGATGATATAGTTTCAGTAGACTATATCAATCACAATAGCAGCATTTGATTCAGATCCCTCAATCAGATGGCCAATCTACGGGGTTTTTGGGCAGGGGGAAATCTTTTGAGCCTGTCAGCAATTGATATCAGGGACAAAGACAACAAGCAAGTGAACCTTTTGAGCAGGAGCTTCTCTTCATCCATGAATCTACTGCAGAGGTTTTCGACTCCTCACCTGGACTTTTTTGCTTCAATGAACAATGCTCTGGTAACCAGATTTTGTACTAGATTCAAGGAAAAAGGAGCTTGAAGTGGATGCCCTCCTGATAAAGTGGCCTAAGAAGTTACTTAATGCCTTCCCTAATTTCTTCTCATCCCGAAAGTCCAGGCTAGAATTCAGCAGGAGAAGTTGGAAGTAATCTTAGTGGTTCACTTTTGGCCATGCCAATCTTGACTACCTATTCTGAAAGCTCTAGTTTCACACTCTCCTTGGGTCCTTCCTTTCCCTTCTTGGCTCTTCTTCTTTCACTAAATCTAAATCTGTCAGTTGGAGATTGGAAGGTTGAGTTTCTTAAATGTGGATCTCCCAGCTAATTTGGTCAATGCTATTTAAAACTCCAGGAGATCTTTCATCTTAAAGGCTTATTCTAAGCACTGGGTATCATTTGATAAGTGGTGATTTGATAGCTCCATGTTGTTATTTTTCTTACGTTTTACAGCTTCTGGTGGCTGTTTTCTTTCTCTTTCCACAATGAGATCCCAATGGTTCAATATTAAAGCATTTTGAGAGTTTGCGTAACCAGGAAATGAAACAGATAATCTAGAGGGTATTATTTTTAGGAGGTTCTCTTTTACTAGATCTATTCTATATTTCTCTTTTTCACCTTGAAATCTTCCTTCAGTGCTAAGATCCTTGTACTCTGTTCAAACCATTGGATTAGGTGGACCTTAATCTTTTTTTCTTATAAGGTTTCTTTTCTATTGACTTTAACTTCTGCTTCCGGGATAGGAGAGCTTTTGGCTTTGATATATTGCCCTCCTTCCTTAAAGTTTTATGATGATGTGCTTTTGAGGCGGAAGCCGAGAGCGTTTTTACTCGCTTAAACAATTGCTTTTTAAAAAATTATTGTCACTTTAACTTGTGTGCACTTGCCTCTCTGGCACCTCTGCTTTCCTGCGCAGCCGAGTTAGCGCTGCTGCAGCCCTCACGATCCACAAACTTTCGCCGCCGCCATCTCGGCGAGGACCGAGGCCACGCCCCCCACGCCACGCTTAAAAGCGCTGATCTAAAGCGCCAACAGCCCAGACAGATTGTGCTCTTGAGGCGGAAGCCGAGAGCGTTTTTACTCGCTTAAACAATTGCTTTTTAAAAAATTATTGTCACTTTAACTTGTGTGCGCTTGCCTCTCTGGCACCTCTGCTTTCCTGCGCAGCCGAGTTAGGGCTGCTGCAGCCCTCACGATCCACAAACTTTCCCCGCCGCCATCTCGGCGAGGACCGAGGCCACACCCCTTTGCGAGGCCACGCCCCCCACGCCACGCTTAAAAGCGCTGATCACAAGCGCCAACAGCCCAGACAGATTGTGCTCTTGAGGCGGAAGACGAGAGCGTTTTTACTCGCTTAAACAATTGCTTTTTAAAAAATTATTGTCACTTTAACTTGTGTGCACTTGCCTCTCTGGCACCTCTGCTTTCCTGCGCAGCCGAGTTAGCGCTGCTGCAGCCCTCACGATCCACAAACTTTCCCCGCCGCCATCTCGGCGAGGACCTAGGCCACGCCCCTTTGCGAGGCCACGCCCCCCACGCCACGCTTAAAAGCGCTGATCACAAGCGCCAACAGCCCAGACAGATTGTGCTCTTGAGGCGGAAGCCGAGAGCGTTTTTACTCGCTTAAACAATTGCTTTTTAAAAAATTATTGTCACTTTAACTTGTGTGCACTTGCCTCTCTGGCACCTCTGCTTTCCTGCTCAGCCGAGTTAGCGCTGCTGCAGCCCTCACGATCCACAAACTTTCCCCGCCGCCATCTCGGCTAGGACCAAGGCCACGCCCCTTTGCGAGGCCACGCCCCCCACGCCACGCTTAAAAGCGCTGATCTAAAGCGCCAACAGCCCAGACAGATTGTGCTCTTGAGGCGGAAGCCGAGAGCGTTTTTACTCGCTTAAACAATTGCTTTTTAAAAAATTATTGTCACTTTAACTTGTGTGCACTTGCCTCTCTGGCACCTCTGCTTTCCTGCGCAGCCGAGTTAGCGCTGCTGCAGCCCTCACGATCCACAAACGTTCCCCGCCGCCATCTCGGCGAGGACCGAGGCCATGCCCCTTTGCGAGGCCACGCCCCCCACGCCCTATAAAGAATGTGCATCTCTCGGACGCGCAGCGGACGAGCCGCCAGCACCCCAAAGGCAAGCCCGTCTGCGCCCGTCCGCGCCAGGTCGGGCCCTAGGGCACGCCACGCGGACCATCATATCTCGTACTCCCCTCAAACCCTCAGAGACTTGCAACATCTCTCCACCTCCCCACCTCCAACGGCTATCCGCCGTATACGCACTGCAGGCATCATGCACCCTGACCGACACCATCTAAGTGATAACATCCCATCAGCCATGTTGACCAGGAATGTCATGACCATCAGGGTGTTATATTTAAACACTCGCTCTTTGGTTAAACACTCTGAGGACATTTTCATCTTGCTATCTAACACCAATCCGGACATGCTCCTGCTGACGGAAACCTGGCTAACTTCAGAGTCTCTCCCAGATATCTTGGCCGCCCTCCCCCCTGACTATTACATCCTTCATGCCGACCGCCTCGGTGACCGGCCCGGGGGTGGAGTGGCAGCCATCATATCCAAACGTCTGAACTCCGTCTCTTCTTATTCCCTCCCCCTCCCTATGGTGGACAATCTACTTATCAGTGTGCAAACCGATACCGGCACCCTTACCCTCCTACTCTTATACCGGCCTCCCCATCCTATGCCATCCTTTTCCACCACCTTGAGTGAACAGCTGTCTAACCTTTTAACGTTGCATTCCAGTTTCGCCCTCTTTGGCGACCTAAACTATTGGTTTAACGACGCCAATGCCGGCCCCCATGCCACAGAGCTCTTCGAGACTCTCAATTGCCTGAATCTCACTCAACAGGTTACCCAACCCACCCATAATAAGGGCCATATCCTGGACCAGATCTGGACCTGCAATCTGGCCTCATCTCCACCAGACGTCTCCCCCTGCGTCTGGTCCGACCATAACCTAGTCGACACCACCATCACTGTCGCCGGTCAGATCCCTGCTCCTTTGATGGCTGGCGGTTTCTCACGGAAATGGAATACATACGACTCTCAGGGCTTTCTCACTGCCCTGGCCGACACCCGCCCAGCCTTCCTCCCCTCTAATGACATCGACGGCATGGAACATGATCTCAGTTCCTGGCTTGAATCGGCCAGCGACCTCTTTGCTCCCCTGGTCAAATTCCCTAGCACCAGGCACCGCAATGCCCATAGGTGGTTTTCTGGGGACCTCAAGCTTCTGAAATTAAAAACACGGCAGTCAGAACGCACCTGGAGACGCGACTACTCCGACCTAGCCCGACAGTCCTACCTGGCTGCGTGTAAAGAATACAAAGCTGCCATAAGCCTAGCCAAAATGGAACACTTCTCTAACAGGATCTCGTCGGCAGCCGACAAATCCAAGGAGGTGTTCAGAGTCATGGATGAACTCACTACAGATAACAGGACCCTCCCAGCCCAGACCCCCACTCAAGAGGCTTGTGATACCCTCAACTCGTTCTTCTTAGACAAAATTACAAAAATTAAAAACTCTATCCCCCCCTCTCCCCACCGGTCTCTTGTTCTAACAATCCCTCGACTTTCTTTTCCTTCCAGCTCCTAGACCCCACTTCTTTAGCAGAACTGGCAATCCGGGTAAAATCTGGTTCCCCGAACGATTGCTGCCCGCCATCTGTCCTGCGGAGTATATGTCTGTTCCTACCAGACTGTATCCTACCTTTACGCAACGGGGCACTCAGCAGCGGCATCGTTCCGACTTCCTTCAAGTAGGCTATTTTAGTACCCCTCCTCAAAAAACCCGGCGCCGACCCCGCGGAGCCTTCGAATTACCGTCCCATTTCCCTCCTCCCGTACTTCTCAAAATTGATGGATGCCCACGTCACCCGGTGCCTGTCAAATTTCATTGAATCATCCCATCATCTTGAGCCTAATCAAGCCGGCTTTAGACCTGCCCACTCTACTGAGCACGTCATCCTGGCAGTTCTGGACACACTCAGGAACAACGCGGATGCGGGGTCCCCCCAAGCCCTCGTCCTCCTGGATCTGTCAGCCGCGTTTGACACGGTGGACCATAACATCCTTCTCCATCGTGTCGAGCAGGCTGGCATCCAGGGCACCGCTCTTGACTGGGTCAAGTCCTTCCTTACTGGAAGAGCACAGGCGGTCCGCCTGGGGTCCTACACTGCCACTAAAACACCCACGCACTGTGGAGTCCCCCAGGGCTCCTCTCTATCGCCGCTCTTATTTAACCTATACCTCCGGCCTCTGATCCAATCTCTCCAGAAATGGGACATTGTCGTCTACAATTACGCTGACGATTTACAGATTATCCTCCCGCTCAACTCACCTCATGCCATCAATACCTTTCACGCAGTCATGACCCACATCCAATGTTGGATGAACCAGAACCAATTCAAACTTAACCCCGGGAAAACTGAGCTCCTCCTCCCGGTACTCAGTCACGCTCACTGGGGCCCGCAGTTCTGGCCTCCGGAGCTAGGCTCCCCCCCAATCCCGGTGAAAGCTGTAAAGAGTCTGGGAGTGATCATTGATGCTGAACTTTCTCTCAGAACGCAGGTGGGAGCGGTAATATCCTCCTGCATGTACCAGCTCCTGAAGATCCACAAAGTCCGCCATTTACTTCCCCCCGCTGCACTCACCCAAGTTGTAATCTCACTCGTGCTCTCCCGCCTGGATTTTTCTAACTCGATCTACCATGGCCTCCCATCAACCCTGACTCACCGCCTCCAAGTTGTCCAGAACCAAGCGGCCCGCCTAATTCATAATACCCCCAGATGGCAATCAGCCAAACCCCTACTCCACAGTCTTCGTTGGCTCCCAATGGACCAAAGGGCAGCCTTCAAGGTGGCATGTCTCACTTTCAAAACCCTTCACTGCTCCGGCCCTGCGTTTGTAAAATCTCTTATCCGCCCCTACTGTCCACAGTGTGACCTCCGTTCTGCCCACCGGCACCTGCTAGCCACCCCCAAAATCAAAACTAAGAAACTCGGCGGTCGCCGCTTCTCCTATCTAGCCCCTGCACTCTGGAACCCCCTCCCTCTCTCCATCAAATCCTCATCCTCTCTTCTGAACTTCAGAAAATTACTTAAAACTCACCTCTTCCCTCCCCTCTGCTAGAACCCCGCTACTCTGTTTCCCCATCACTCACTCACTCTGTCTCTCAGCGCCAGGAAGCTTCGGCGTCAGTGCGCTTTATAAATTGCACCTAAGATAAGATAAGATAAGATGGTGTGATATTGAGACCTGATCCTTCCTTCATTCTTAAAGTCACCTCTTCCCTTCTTTCTTCACAAGAGGTGATTCTTCCTTCCATCTTCCCTTCCCTGTCTTTGGAGGAGTGGTTTTTATATATTCTAGATTTTGATAGAACACTATGTATTTATTTTGACTTGTAAAATGATTTCAGGAAATCTAATAATTTATTTGGGATTTTTGGTCGAGCAGGAAATGGAAGGAGAGAGGCAAAGATAACATTAAGCAGATATATAAAGGCTCCCATCATTCAAGCTAATCATATTGTCTCTGATCAACATCAGGTCCATGGCAGATCCACAAAGGGGATGGCAACATCTTCGGCTGAGTTGCAAGGTATTTCAGTTAGGGAGATCAGTAGTGCAGCAACTTGGTCTTCAGGGAATACGTTTGTGATACATTATAAACTAAATAATGTTGTTGATAATAATACTAACTTTATTGTTGGGGTTCTTGAGTCAGTTATGTATTAAGAGACAGAGCTTTGTTCACAAATTCATTTTGCTATTTCATTTATTATGTGTGCATTAAAATCTCACTGGTGTGTATACTTAAAGTTCATGTGTTGTATTTTGGAGTCAACTGTTTTTTTTCTTTGGTGTACATCAAAAGTAATGACTAGGAGGAGAACGAGGGAGGTAGAGTTAATGCTTCAATTACCTACCAGTATTCTTCACTATTCTTAAGCCAACTCATCCTCATCATAGTCATTACAGGCCACCCCACACAGTGGCGGACCATGAATTTTGAAAATGATGGCCCTAAATACAATTGTCATGTTCAAGTAAGCGAACAAGCAAACTGAGCTCCACTTCTTCCCAGAGTATTTGGGGTTGCATGGTCAGCGACTAGCTGCCGCCTCCCCCCCAAACCGGCACCCAACACCCAGAAACGTGGACACGAGACTTCTTTACTTTTTGGAAGGCGGGCGCTAGTCGCCCGGCCGTATTTATTAAAATATGAAATTAAAAAAGGTTTTAATTGCATGATCAACAATTTATACAAAAATCAGCAGGACATTAGATACAAGTTTTCCAACAAGTTTGAGAGCCTGACCTTAACAAAAACTCTAATACATGTTGTTTCCTAACCGAGTCTAACATCCTCATCTTGATTTTTGTACATTTCTGGCCATATGGCAAGGTCACTACCGGTGTCAGGTCCTACAAGCTGCGCCTCCCCTAGAGACGTGCGCATGCGCAGTGTTACCCCGGGAATTGCCCGGTCTACGCCCTGAACTCCATTTACCCACTAA
This sequence comes from Lissotriton helveticus, assembly GCF_964261635.1. Taxonomy (NCBI): domain Eukaryota; kingdom Metazoa; phylum Chordata; class Amphibia; order Caudata; family Salamandridae; genus Lissotriton; species Lissotriton helveticus. Next base: position 650,485,735 of record NC_136070.1, read on the forward strand.
AGGAGGGCCCTTACTCTGCGCCATCCGGTGACGTCATGAGTATACGCGCGCGGGGTGGCTACCAGCCTAAGGAAAGCGTGAACCACTCCTACCCGCGCTCCTTTGCAGCATGAATTACCTTGCCCCTGGAGTTCTAGGAGTGGCCCGCAGGCCCCTCCCCCTGGGCGGGAACCTCCATAGGATGATGCCCGCCCCCTCAGACCTCAAATATGTGCTCACCGATAATGACCTTACCGCATGCCCCATACCTAATAAATACGACGACCTATGGGAAAAAACTCTAAAGGACAGCTACACTGGCTAATAATTAACAGTATCACAGTACAGCTACAAAGGGAAAAAAGGCCTAAAGACACTTGGCATCAAAGAAAAGTTACTTCACACACAGTTTGCTAAAAAGGAAAAAATTCCTAAACAAAAGCATCATCAAAATATACCGACAGATCCATTTCTACTACCATGTAAGACATGTGGACAGTACCTTCAAAAACTTACCATTAAACCAGACATAATGAATGCCACAAGACTTTTGTTCCAAGGGATGGTGGGTGGGAAAACAAAGAAGCCCCGAGCGTGGGGCACACCGTACTGTGAGGGAGGGTCCAGGGACAAGGGGGTCTCCTGGGCGCTCCCCACCTCTTTATTCCCGAGGGGCCAGGCGGGGGGGGCACGCCCTCCCGGCCCGCCCCTCTTGTAGCCCGCCCCCCCTGACCCGGACCTTTTACCTTGTATCCGGGTCAGGGAGGCCTCCAGCCAATCGGTGGTGGGTCGCGCCCCCCAGGGCCCGCCCCCACCACCGAGAGACACAACAGGGGAAAGGGGGGGAGACGGTCGCCGCGCCGCCATGCGTGCGGGGGGGCCGAGGGCCCCCCCTTTTCACATGGTCAGCGACTAGCTGCCGCCTGCCCCCCAAACCGGCACCCAACACCCAGAAACGTGGACACGAGACTTCTTTACTTTTTGGAAGGCGGGCGCTAGTCGCCCGGCCGTATTTATTAAAATATGAAATTAATAAAGGTTTTAATTGCATGATCAACAATTTATACAAAAATCAGCAGGACATTAGATACAAGTTTTCCAACAAGTTTGAGAGCCTGACCTTAACAAAAACTCTAATACATGTTGTTTCCTAACCGAGTCTAACATCCTCATCTTGATTTTTGTACATTTCTGGCCATATGGCAAGGTCACTACCGGTGTCAGGTCCTACAAGCTGCGCCTCCCCTAGAGACGTGCGCATGCGCAGTGTTACCCCGGGAATTGCCCGGTCTACGCCCTGAACTCCATTTACCCACTAAAGGAGGGCCCTTACTCTGCGCCATCCGGTGACGTCATGAGTATACGCGCGCGGGGTGGCTACCAGCCTAAGGAAAGCGTGAACTACTCCTACCCGCGCTCCTTTGCAGCATGAATTACCTTGCCCCTGGAGTTCTAGGAGTGGCCCGCAGGCCCCTCCCCCTGGGCGGGAACCTCCATAGGATGATGCCCGCCCCCTCAGACCTCAAATATGTGCTCACCGATAATGACCTTACCGCCACAGGCCAGCATTGTTAACCGACGATCTGGCCTCCCCCCTCTAGCCCCTACCTAAGGAACCCTCCTACTTGCAAATCCGTCTAACCAGGCCCAGATATTGTCAGACCACAAGACATTCCCTTCCTCATTTAAGTGAACTCCGTCCCTCAAGTAATACCTGTCGCCCCAGATACACCCATGAGGTATTGACTGTAACAGGGGGGCTCGAAACAACCTATCCAACCTTGTGTTGATCCTCTTTACCGAGTGATTCAACGCCCTGACCGAATCCCCCCCCGCCACTGTAATCGGGGTATGAGTTGCGACCATACTAGTGTGCAACCCGGGCAGGTCCTGGCCATCCACCCCGCCGTTGAGATAATCTCCTCGATCAGAATGCGCCTTCCCAGTGTGGCCAAATCATTCTCCCCCAGGTGAAGTATCACCACTGACGGGGGAGATTGCCGGCGCGCTAAAAGCCCCTGGAAGAAGCCCCTAAACTGGTTGAGACACAACCCCCCTCTCCCGAAGAACGTGATGTCCAACCCCAGTTGTGCCGCCCTTTTCCCCCTGTCACCTGACATAAAGACACATTCTGCTCGTCTTACATAGGAGTGACCCACAATCCAAACACTTTTCTTCATTGTTTCCTGGCTGCAGCTCCGTGCTGATGTATGTTGTTGGTGCCCGACGACAAATTTCTCCCCTGCGTAACAGGTCTGAGAAACTGTAAGAGAGCGGAAACAAACCAAGCGTGAGCGCCATGTAATCACAACATGTCAATTCGTACATAACGTTTGTAGCATTCTGAGGACCATCTCCCAATTGTCTTCACTCTCTCCACTGGGAGGCCCCCCGCCACCGCCTCAGTTGCTGCCCCAATCCTAAAGGAATGAGAGCCAAACTCTTTAGGGTCAAGACCTGCTTTCCTGACCACCATCTCCAATACCCTCCTGAATTGATACCTGGTCAAGGGGTTACCGTCGGCATGACAGAGCAGTGCCCTGCCCGCTGTGCCCACCAGCAGCCCGTGCAATAATTCCACGTGCCTCACTGGGCAGCAAGGGTTGGCGGGGGCCCGTTGGAGGACTATGGTGTGGCCCCTAGACTCCTGGTCGGTCTTTGACTTCTGAATAGTCACCCACATGGTGTCATCCCTTATCCTCACACTAGCCCTTTGCAAGCCGCCCAGTAGGTCTGACTTGGAACCCGCCACAAGTTCGCTAATTCTCAGCGCCCCATAGAATGCCAAGGAGAATGCTGCCTTAAAAAGAAGCACCTCCCACTCCGAGCTACAAACAGTGTCCAGCGCGCCCAGTAAAGCTGTCAGCCGCGCTAATCCTATGGGCTTTCTCTTATCTTTATGATGGCCCTGAATACGGCGCCAACCCCTCAAAGCCTTACGCACCATAAAGGTATTAGTGGGATCACGCAAGCCCCTAGCTTGAGCGTAGAATGACACCGCTGCCCTATGTCTGTTTGCCGCTGCCACCGAGCGCCCCTCCTTATGCATCCATTCTAAATAGGCCGCAAAGCCATCCTCTTGCGCCCATAGCACCTCCCATTGTTGCCCCAAAAAAGAACAGTAAGACAAAAACGCCCCTTCGTAAGCCGTCTTGGTCCTGGGGGCTAGGCTAGCGACCACGAGGTCCTGTAATCTGGGGCACCAATCTGCCAAAGTACTGCTGGGAAGTGCGCTGGCGAGGGGTCTGCTGTAGGAAGATGCTCCCTGAAAACCTGCATTTTGAAGCGAGAGAGGGAGTCAGCTGCATTGTTCAGAACACCAGGGACATGTTTGGCCTTAAAAACGACATTCCATTTAAGGCACTGCAAAACAATTTCTTTGATCAGACGAAGTATGAAAGGACACCGTGCTCCCTGCTGGTTTATACATTCCACTACTGTCATGTTGTCTGACCAAAACACCACTGATTGATTACATAGGTGTTCGGGCCAGACCATCAATGCCACCCATATTGGGAAGAGTTCCAGGAAGCCAATATTGGTGGTCAGACCCCATGTTCTCCATACCTTCGGCCACTGTTGAGCAACCCACCTGTTCCCTAGGATGGCGCCAAAGCCCACACTACCGGCGGCATGCGTCCACAGGCCCAAATCCGCTGATGTTGTGAGCGGGCCGGGCCAGACCACCCTGCCGTTAAAATCCTCCAGGAATGCCATCCATATAAGCATATCCTGGCGAATTTCAGACGATAGCCGAGTGCGGTGGTGTTTCTCCCTCAGCCCCTTCATTGCTTGAGCAATGGAGCGAGAGAAAGGGCGAGCCATGGGGATGATCCTCAGTGCGAAGTTCAACTGCCCTACCACCTCCTGTAATTGCTGCAGAGTGACCTTGTCTTTCCGTAGGCATAAACGTAGCGCTGTTTTGAATTTGTCCACCTTGTCCCTAGGCAATCTAAAACATCCCTCCACTGAATCAATCTCAATGCCGAGGAATTCTAAGCAGGTGGTCGGGCCAACAGTCTTCCCGGGCGCAAGCGGGACCCCAAAAGCCCGCATGAGCACGCAAAATTCCTGCAATGCTAGTGCACACTCCTGAGATCCCGCCGTACCCAGGAAGAGGAAATCATCCAAATAATGCATGACCTGCTGGTGGCCCGTCGCTTGTCTCATGGCCCATTCAAGAAAAGAGCTAAACATCTCAAAGTAAGCACAAGATATAGAACAACCCATGGGCATGCATTTATCCATGTAGAACATATCCCCAAAGGTGAAGCCTAAGAGATGTTGATCCGCTGGGTGTACCGGGAGGAGGCGAAAGGCTGATTCTATGTCTGATTTCGCCATCAGCGCCCCGGGTCCCGTGGCCTGTAATAAGTTAACAGCCTGATCAAAAGAGGCGTACTTAACACTACAGATACCCTCGTCAATGGCATCATTCAGTGACGTCCCCCTAGGTGCTGACAGGTTGTGGATCAATCTGAATTGCCCTTTCTCTTTCTTGGGGACAACTCCTAATGGGGAACACACAAAATTGGGTACCGGCACCTCAGTGAAAGGGCCAGCTATCCTGCCTAAAGATAGCTCCTTGTCAATCTTGGCGGCCACTACAGCCGGATTGTGCTTTACTGACAATTGGTTTCTACAGTGCACGCTGCCTGTGTATCCTGCTGCAGGGATCCTAAAGCCTTTAGAAAAACCTTCTTGAAGTAGGGTGGCCGATGTGTGGTCCGGGTATCTGTTCAACCATGGAATCATTGCCACCACATCCACTGGCGTGGGGGGGCCTAACCGGTTCGTCCTACAGTGGCTTTCCCCTACCCCTCTGTCCCGTGTTCCCATGCTTGGACCTACAGGCAGTTTCTGGATGAGAGGGGTGACCACAGGAGGAACATGCATGTCTAAACTTACACGCGCCCCTTGTGCAGGTGCGCCTATTAAAATCCCAGCACACCCCTTTTTTCTCTGCCCCACTGGCCCTAAACTTCCCAGGCACCTCACTCGTTTGGGGGGGCCGAAAGGGCTGTTGGGGTCTAGCGGAGAACACCTTGACTGAACCGGAGAACTGAGGGGGGGGTGCGTTATCTGAGAACTGTTTATGCCATGACATGGAATCCACCGTGTCCCATGCCAATGATCTATTAAATTCCAATGCCTTCCTGAAATTCAAATCATACCCTTTCCATGCATCCCCGGAATATTGTTCACTCCACCCCACAATCCTGCTCGAGTAGCATGCCAGTGGCGCCTGTAAATCTGGAGGTCGTTCAGCCTTAATAGCAGTGAACACAGCCCAAGCCTTAATCCAGTTGATCAATGTTTCCTCAACCCTAAATCTAGCACACTGCACCCTCCATTCACTTGGGTGCATCCACTCTTTCAGTGTTTTCGCATGCTCCATTTCCCTATTATCTAATAACAAAGAATAAATATATACATATTTATCTGCCCAAACCATCTCCTTCACAGCTAACGACACATGTTGAGCCAAATTCTCACTCCTGGAGGGTAAAACACCGTCCCCCAAGAGCGGTAATGCCACTTCCTTACCAAGTGCGGGCACCGGGGCCGGCTGCCCATTTGCTCCATCCGGCTGGGGAAGACTTGGACCTGCAAGGGGAGAGGATACTGGCAATGCAACACTGTCGGCGACCGCTGCCGATTTGATCTTTTCTACAAACCTCGCCGCCTCTGCTGCATGATCTGCAGAATTTGGGAAAGCTCCCCCTTTTTGGAGCCAGGGCATCAAGGCCGTGATCTGAGACAACAATTCTGGGGGCATTGAATCTAAATTCCCGCCTGGGACAACAGGTACCACTGGGGTTATGCCCAATGGTACTGGCGCAGTAGGCAAGGCGGGTGCCGGTTGTGGCAAGCCTGTAGCTGGGATTGCGGCCACCGGTGGGGGAGCAGGCCCCGCGTCTCCTGGTGGCATGACAGGCACCGGCACCACAGGGGCTGGGGGTATAGGCATAGGTATAAGTGGGGGTGGGATGACCGCCAGCGGCACGGCAGGTACCGGCTCTACTGGCCCTGGGGCGGGTGCAGCATACCTGGGTCTCTTGGGCTTAGACTTCCTCGGTGGGGTAACAAAATCCCCCCTTGGCAATGGCGCCGCCCTCTGGCGGACAGGCCTACCCGATGGGCCAGGGGCATCACCATGCCTCTCATTCAACCGTGCTTCCAGCTCATCTACCTTCCCTAGCCGCTGTTTAATTTCACCCATCTCACGCATCATGGCACGCATCATAGCCTCCATGTTGGACCCACCTTTACCACCCCGCGGACCTGGCATGATAAATCCCCAACAACCAGCTGCCTACTCTCCTAATATCACGACAGGCCAACTTTGTGTACCTTTCAGATGGAGGGTCACCAGGGGGCTTTCAGCACCATGCAACGGCGACCGCAACACTAGCGGCTTGTCCGCTTATGTAAGGGGTGAGTAAACCCAATGTAGACCCACCCGGCGGCCACCAGGAGCGATGAATGCCAGCCCCCCGTACCCCTCTTACCGACCAGTCCTGCGCACCAGGTTGGGTGTTGACCGTCCGTACGTCCTTACGCCAAGTCAAATGAGTGAATCTGCACGAAATAACGTCGTTAGGTGCCTGAAATGGAGAGATGTATTAACACCGTGCGATAACACAGGAGCAGGCTTATACAAGCCCAATTTACATACATACAATGGAGGCTTGAACCCCCCCCCCGTTAACTTTCTGGTGATGTGCACCACTAAACTTTTGATGTAGACAATAACACAACACTCTCTCTAAGCAGGCAAAAAGGGGCTTAAAGGCCGATTGAAGTAACTTCTTACCAACAATTGCCCCCCTTTGTTCAAAGTCACCTATCTAAAACAGAATTTATCAGGCAATTATCGGGAAAGGCAATGCACAACACTCTTTAAACAGTTATTGAATATTACTCCGCCTGTTTTATTCACTACCTCCCTACAAAACAATTATCCCATGCCACCTAGCTTTATCCTTGCAATTGTAAATTAACCTAGGGGTCTCCCATCCAGGTGCTGCCCTGGTCGACCCTGCTTCACTTCCCTGCACGTTCGCTCTCAAAAAACTGCTCTGTGAACACCAGCGCGTGAGTAAGGCAATGCACACAAAAAACGAGCTAAATTATCTTCACCCAAATTAGGCTTATGTAATTCGCCCCCGCCGGCCTTATTTTGCCGTTCAGTGAGTGCGCTCACGACCGCTATCTCCCCACCTTAAAGGACGCTTCCACTATTAGGATGTTTGAGCAATTCTTCGCGCGGGTCTTTAACAGCCCACAGCAGCCTTCAGACGGTGAGCTTCTCGAACACCCGGTTGTATTCCCCAGCCGCTCCCGGCGTCTCAGTACCCGCTACCGCAGCCCGCTACTGCAGTCCCCTGCCCCACACGCTACCTTACCGGGCCTCAGGCGATCGTTAACTCCGCACTCCCTGACGCCTCCGCGCCCTTGTGCTCCCGACGGCTCTCCGCAACAGGCGAGGCGATGCTCCCGGGCAAAAGGCGGTGTCCCACGTGGCCGCGGCTCCCTCAGCCTGCGAAAACAAAACAGAGATCACGACGTTCCAGGCAATGTTCCTCGATCCAGCGAGGTCCTGCTGCTCCGCAACGCCGACCGAATCGATATCTGAAAAATAAAGCGAGATAATTATAAAAACAAAGAAGCCCCGAGCGCGGGGCACACCGTACTGTGAGGGAGCGTCCAGGGACAAGGGGGTCTCCTGGGCGCTCCCCACCTCTTTATTCCCGAGGGGCCAGGCGGGGGGGGCACGCCCCCCCGGCCCGCCCCTCTTGTAGCCCGCCCCCCCTGACCCGGACCTTTTACCTTGTATCCGGGTCAGGGAGGCCTCCAGCCAATCGGTGGTGGGTCGCGCCCCCCAGGGCCCGCCCCCACCACCGAGAGACACAACAGGGGAAAGGGGGGGAGACGGTCGCCGCGCCGCCATGCGTGCGGGGGGGCCGAGGGCCCCCCCTTTTCATTCTTTCCCCAGGGAACATTATTGAGCAAAATCGAGGCTAATAAGTACATTTTACGGCTCATGTTGCACATGGGGTTAAAAATATAGAGATTCTGAAAGGGCATCAATAAACTATTTGCAGGGTATTGCAACAACTGCTCCACTTATCTTACCCTGGCCACTGCTCTACAGTTCAAAGTGTAACCTTTGTAAGGACAGCACACTATTCACTTCAGTGCTTCGGTACCCAAAAAGGGATGACAGGAATGCTTGAATTAATCTCAGTTACTGGTAATTACTTGGGACTACATCCCACTCTATTAATATTTTGCATACCATGCCACCTTAGTTTGGACTCAGACACATGATAATCAGTCTGGACCCTGCCCCAGTGGGAACAATCAAGCCCAAATAGCCAGGCCAGGTCCTCCCCGAACCAGAACACAAGCAACCCAGGGCCACTCTCGCCCTTGTTAGGGTTCATCAGATGAATATAGCTTAGTTGCAGTGGCACAGTGAGCACGGGATCCACGTCTGCACATGCCCATCCCACTTAGGGAGTCACACTGAAGTATACAAAAAGAGAAGTATACAAAAAAAATGATGGATAGAATGTTATTTTTCACACCATGCATCCTGAGTTTGGACCCAGCCTGAACTGCCAAGCTAGGTCCTCCCTGAACCGGAACACAGGCAACCCAGGACCCCGGTTTGTCCTTAATGCAGCTCATGAGCTTGGCAATTTGGGCAGGACCGTCCCAACTGGAGCAGGGCCAAGACTGATTTGCCATCGGCGTAACACAAGCCCACGCAGCCCCCGCAGTGCGGGGGGGGGGGGGGCTAAGCTCCAGGGGCCCCCCTCAGCACAGTGCTCGGGCGGGCCAGAGAGCTCCTAACCGGCGGCGGTTTCCAGGGGGTGGATGGAGGGGCTATGCCCTTCCATTGAATTAATGCGCTATATTGGATGTGGATGGTAATTATAAAAGCAATAACCATCCTATTTTAAATCATTTAAAAAGCGTTAATGGACGTCAGGCTAAGTCGTCACAGCGTGACGTTTTGGAAAGGGAGGGGTTGCAGCATTTGGAAAATGGCCTGACGTCAGAACGGTCATGTGCTTTAAACAGTTACACGGCGCATGCTTCAGTGCCTCGTGAACTGACTGGAATATTTGACCTGCGCAAGGTTGGATGCTGCAAAATTTTATGGCAAGACCGGAGGCTCCTATTATGCTTTCTTATCTTGCATTTATTTTTACAGCAGCCAAGATAAGTAAAAAAACTACAGTTCCCAGAGGGCCAGAGAACAAACTGGGCCATGGGAACGAGAAAGAACGAGAATACAGTAACCAATCACAGTAGACCTAATAGATAAAGACCCTAACTGACTGCGCAGCTTCCTCTTTTCTTGCTGCTCGCAGTCAGATAAGTGTCTATGCTCACAGTAATGTTTTATGGTTTCTTTATGCATTTTGTGCTAGTCTTAACGTTATATTTATTGCAATTGCGAAGCGCGACCTCGCGCTTTTACTTTCACGCTCCTCGCGTGTGCTGCCTTTCATCTCCGGTGCTTCGTTCCCGGCCCCCCCCCCCCCACCCGGCTTCCCTTGGTTCCGTCCTTGCGCGCGCTGCTTCGCGCGTCTTCTTCGACCTTCTCTCACCTCTGAAAGGCTTTTCAAGTCACCGGCCCCTCGCGAGCCTGCATTTTTCTGTTCCTGTCTCTTCCTTCTGCAGCGTGTGAAGCCGCCTGACGCTCTCTGCCCGGCCCAGCCCTCAAACACGCCCCTGACAAAAAATTAACCCTCGCCTACCTCCTGTTTTCTGTGTTTGCCTTTTCACACAGCCTGGCTATGGAACTCGATAGTTCCTCTGAGGAAGTCCCCACACAGGACTCTCAGTCCTTCAAAAAGGACCTTAATAAATTCATTAATAATTCTGTAGAAACAGCTGTGGAGGTATCCATGAAAAGAATGTCTAAAAATATGGAGAACTCCATGTTAAGCATCATGTCCAAAGTTTTGGCCCAATCTGCGGGGGAAAGCAGAAAAAGAAAGGTGGAACACTCTGCTCAATCTCGTGTCTCTAAAAAAGCGTCATTGGTTGGCGAGTCTTCCTCGCTTTTGACTGAGGACTCCGCTCCTCCCAGGCCTCCTTCTAAGGAGGGGTTTGTTGGTTCCGAGGGCAAACGTAAGCATAAAGACAAACATGCAGAGTCTCCTAGAAAAAAATTAGTAATTTCCACCATATTGGACACAGATGATGATGATGATGCTAACTTTGATGACGCAGATCAATTGATTGACCTTTTTGACACGACCGACCCTTCCCCCCCCCTCCTAAATCTTCTAAATTGGATTCTTTTGCTTTTGACCCAGTTTTTGATTCCGAAGGTTTTCCCATGTTTGATCCTTCTACTATTCGACACCCAAATTCTACTGAGTGGCTTCCTTCTCACCATGTCGGTGAATACATCTCAGCCAGGTTACGTCTACCTTTAGAGGCCCCAGTGAGAGCCAGGCTCAAATCTGAATGCCCCAAGCCTGCTCTTCCTGACAAAATCACTTTGGTTCCTTCCATTGACCAACCACTCCTCACCTTCTTTTCCAAGTTTGGCAAGGACCCCCGCAGAGGGGTGGACAAGGCCTGGTCCACTTGCCAGGACAAGTTGCTGGATGTAGTGGGCCCTCTAGCCCGTATTTTTGATTTGGCTGAATCCTCCCGATTGGATGGTACTGAACTTTCTGCTGAGGAGGTCTCCATGTGGGCTCAACGCGCCTTCTGTCTTTTGGGTAATGCAAATTCTGCAATTACGCATGAACGACGCAAGGGTCTCTTGATCAAATTGGATCCCAAACTCTCCAACCTAGCTCCTATGGATCCTGGCCCCAAGGCGAACGGTCTCCTTTTTGGAGAAAATTTGGATCGTGACCTTAGTAGATTCGTTTCTACTTTTGCTTCTTTGGACAAAGCCCAGCAAACAGTGAAAAAGGTTTTCGCCCCTCGGGTTTTTGGACGGGCCGGCAGAGGCAGGGGCCGCTCTTCCGGCCGTCCCTATCACCAAGGCTCCAGAGGTTCGTCCAACAACAACCAGGAGTACAAACCCCAATTTTATCCCCAACGTGGACGTGGCTTCCGAGGGAAAGGTCAACGTACCTACCGTCACAACTCCAACCAGCAAGGTAAGCCTTTCTTCTTCCCCTCCTGTCGGGGGCCGCTTAAAACTGTTCCTTCAAAAATGGTGCACTCTCAGTGCAGACCCTTGGGTCTTACACACGGTACAAAGCTTCCTAATAGAGTTCATTTCTCCTCCCGTTCAGTCTTCTCTCCCCCCCCCCTCCCGTCTTTTCACTTCTCGTAGCATCTCAGATCTCCACCGAGATCGAGGCTCTACTCCAAAAAAGAGCGATTCAAATTTTTCCCTTCGACTCCTCAGGCTTTCTAAGCTCCATTTTTCTGGTTCAAAAGAAAAACAAGAAGCTCCGCACAGTCATCAACTTGAAGTGGTTCAACCAATTTGTGGTTTATCGCCATTTCAAAATGGAAACCATTTTACATCTGAGGGACACCCTTCGCCCCAACGATTGGATGGTCCGTTTGGATCTTCAGGATGCTTACCTCACGGTCCCTATTCATCCCTCTCAATGGAAATATCTCCAGTTTCAGTGGGCAGGTGTCAACTATTGTTTCACCTCTCTTCCCTTTGGCTTATCATCCGCGCCCTGGTGCTTCACAAAACTCTTGAAACCAGTGGTCGCCTATCTTCGCTCTCTTGGCATCAGACTAATTATTTACTTGGACGATATCCTCCTCATGAATGCCGACCAACGGTCTCTCCTCACCGACCTGCTGGTGACTCGGTCGCTTCTTTTGGACCTGGGTTTTCTCATCAATACCGACAAGTCATCTCTGATTCCATCTCAGAACATGGAATTCTTGGGTTTTCTGGTGGACTCTGCTGCAGCGTCCCTACGCCTGCCCCTCTCCAAAGTTTCCAAGATCAAAGCGGAGATTGTTTCCGTCCTTCAGTCCTCTCTTTTGTCTCTCCGATCCTTAGCGAGGATCGTCGGCCTCCTATCCTCCTCCATTCAGGCCATCTTCCCTGGCCCTCTCCATTATCGCGCTCTTCAGCGCCTCAAGATTCAACACCTTCGACAAGGCCTCGCTTATTCAGATCTCGTGACTCTCGATCCCGAGTCTCGTACCGAGCTTCAGTGGTGGATAGACCATTTAGATGCGTGGAACGGACGCACTATCTTCGCCACTGCCCCAGATCTTGTCTTAGAATCCGACGCAAGCCTGTCGGGCTGGGGCGCCCGATGTGGACCAATCTCGACTGGAGGTTCATGGTCCGCCGAGGAGTCCAAGTTGCACATCAACTGTTTAGAGATGCTTGCAGGTTCCTTTGCGATCAAAAGCCTTACAAAAAACAGGATTCACTGTTCTATCCTTCTTCGTATGGACAATGTTTCTGCGGTCCGCTACATCAACCATCTAGGCGGAACAAGGTCCAAACCCCTGGCGGACTTAGCCAAGAGTCTGTGGGAGTTTTGTCTCGCACATCATCTTTCTTTGACCGCAGAGTATCTCCCCGGAGATCTCAACAGTGTAGCGGATTGGCACTCGAGATTTCTTCGAGATTCCAGCGATTGGAAGCTCTGTCCATCCGTCTTCCTGTCTCTTTCCCATCTTTGGGGCCCTTTCTCTATCGATCTTTTTGCATCCCGGCTCAATTCAAAATTACCCCGGTTCTTCAGTTGGCGCCCGGACCCCTTGGCTTTGGCGACAGACGCTTTCCTACAGGACTGGTCTCGTCACCTTCATTATGCCTTCCCTCCTTTCCTGATGATCAACAGGGTCCTTTCTCAGGTTCGCCGTCAGTCTGCGTCTCTAGTTCTTGTGGCCCCCTTCTGGCAAGCTCAAGTGTGGTTTCCGACTCTTCTCGAGATGGCAGTGGATTTCCCTGTCCTTCTTCCCTCCTTCGAGGATCTTCTGCTCAATCCCCAAGGCGTTCAGCACAGTCTCATTCTAGACTCCTCCCTGCAACTCTCGGCCTGGAAAGTTTCCGGCCTTCCTCTTCTGACGTCCTCATTTCACAGGAGGCTTCAATCTTTATCAGCCAAGCCTGGGCTCCTGGAACATCCAAAGCTTACAAATCCGCCTGGTCTCTTTGGACAAGCTGGTGTTTGGAAAGGGACCTCGATCCCATTTCAGCCTCTCTGAATTTCATCATTAATTTCCTTGGTTCTCAAGCCAGTGCCGGTAAGGCTTACCGCACTATTAATCTCTATCGTTCAGCCATCTCCCTCTACCATTCCCAAATCGATGGCAAACCGGTTGGTGCTCACCCTCTGATTTGTCGCCTACTCAAAGGTGTTCGTTGCGCAAAACCACCGTTGGCTAAGTATACCTCTTTATGGGATGTTACAGTGGTTCTTAAATTGTTTTCTAATTGGCCAGACAATTCTGTTCTTTCTCTCAAGATGCTATCTGCCAAACTTACCATGTTACTGTGTCTAATATCTATTAAGAGAGTTTCTGATGTTAAAGCTCTAGATGTTTCTGCTCGCCAATTCTCTCCTACAGGTGTTCTATTTCAGATACGCAGACGTACTAAGACTCATTTGGATTCAGTGTTTTATCCTTACTTTCCAGATCATCCCAAATTGTGTGTGGGACAATGTTTAAAAGTGTACGAACAACGTACTGCTGATCTCAGAACGCCCTCTCATTCTCAACTCCTCATTTCCTTTCGTAAACCCCATCTTCCTGTCTCCTCTCCTACCCTTGCCCGTTGGGTTCGTTGGGTCATGTCTCTTGCCGGAATTGATGTCTCCATTTTCGGGGCTCATTCGGCCAGGGGAGCCATGGCTTCTACAGCCTTTTGGTCTGGCTCTCGTTTGGAGGACATTTTGAGATCAGCAGACTGGTCAAATGACAGTATTTTTTGCATGTTCTATTGTAAACCTGTACATACTGTGGCTTCTGATGTTGTTAATATGCTTTAAACAAGCATAATAGGAGCCTCCGGTCTTGCCATAAAATGTAGATTTTTCTAGTGTTCATGACGGAAAATCTTAATTTTATTAAAGACACGGAGGCGAGTATTATCCCGCCGCAACATTTCTAACATTGTTCTCCCTCCCTACAGCGAATCCAGCCCTGCCACCGGCTTCATCTTAGAAGATCTTCACTTCGTCTCCTTCGATCTTCACCTCCATCTTCTCCTTCTCCAGCGCTCCTGCATCATCCTCCTGGACTCCTATTTGGTCTTCTTCCTTGGATTCCCCTGCTACAAGACTTATGTTCCTGGACTTTGGCTATATCCTTAATTTTATCTATTTTCCCTTTGTTTAATGACTATGCTTGACCTGCTCGCCAGCGAAAAGAGGAAGCTGCGCAGTCAGTTAGGGTCTTTATCTATTAGGTCTACTGTGATTGGTTACTGTATTCTCGTTCTTTCTCGTTCCCATGGCCCAGTTTGTTCTCTGGCCCTCTGGGAACTGTAGTTTTTTACTTATCTTGGCTGCTGTAAAAATAAATACAAGATAAGAAAGCATAATACTCGCCTCCGTGTCTTTAATAAAATTAAGATTTTCCGTCATGAACACTAGAAAAATCTACATTATCTGTGTAAATCCAGGAGTGAGTGGCAATCCAGGAAAGAATACTCCAGGGAGGCCTTCCTCGGGTGAGTTTGCCAAAGTTCAGTGTGGTGCAGTGGCGAAAGAGGGAGGACGCGCCCAGTTAAGTTTGATTGAAATTGTACACAGTATTTGTGACATTTGTGAATCTGTAGACATTATCGGAAAATGTTCAACCCTTATACCGAGCAGTTTCAGGTGTAATACTAGCATGGCTGCCAAAAACTTAAAGACAAGGGTATTACAAATCATTCTGGAAGGAGCTGCACACTATTTTAACTCCGAAAGATCCGTTGCCTTTCCCAGCGGCAAACACTGTCAGTATGTAAAATAACGACACAGGGTCGCATGTGATCACGTGAATACAGTTTCTTCAAATTAGAACTGGAACCTTTGTGCGCTACCTCCCCTTTTTACACAAAATACACCGTCGCTGTGCTTATGTTTCTGTATGTCTGCCTTTTGGATTTCTTTTGTTAAGGCGTCTTGAGAGCAGGGTGCCAAGGAAGTTATATGAATCGGCATCCAGGTGTAGTCCGGGGATTTCCATACAGATATTGAATAAAAAAATGATTGAGGTCTGGGCTGATATATTAGTATCATTGTACTGTAATACTCCTAAATTGGTAAAGTAGTCTACCCACAAAATGTAGTAAAATGTTCATAGATTTTATCACCTTGAAACGCTCTCGGCTAGGTTTACAAAGTTGGAACAATGAACTGCTTGAAGGAACGTTTCCATTGTATATTCAGACTAAATCAATAAAGTTGATTTGAGCTAATAAATATTGGTGCCCTGAGCGCGCGGTGTGTGTGTGTGTGTGTGTGTGTGTGTGTGCGCCCAGACGCGTTTTCCTGGCGCACTTTAGAGCTTTGTCTTGTTTTATGCGCGCATTGATATAAATTAGCATTGGTATGGATTCACTCTCATTGGTAGTACAGTGATATGATTTAATCTCATTGATGACAACTGCATGATTGTGTAATCCGTGTTTGAGGATTGAGTATTATTGGTGGAATAATGTGAGTTTAATTTTCCTTGGTGGTCCAGTGTGAATATGTACTCCAATGGCGGAGAAGTATGAGGATACCTCAATATGTTTTGCAGTGAGAAAATTGCTGCATATTGTTTCAAAAGTGTGAAGACTGCTGGATAATTTCAGGACAATACCAGGATTTCTGCATGCACGTAATACATTATGAGGCCCATGCATACAGTGAGCTCAGAGTGAGAGAAAAAAGCAGGCACTTAGGCTAGTTTGAGGATTCCTGAATAGCATTACTGCTGTGTACAGACCAATATATTATTTTGGGCATGCATGCCTATTCTGTTTTGTGAAATGCAATAAACATCAATAAGGGGAGTTCAGTGTGACCACACAGCTTGCAGCACCAGCGATATTACACATGAAGTACCCTTGATAGTTCTGCTACTGGCTACTCCTACATAATGTCACTGCATGGGGTCTCTTGCAGGGTCAGATTGGGAGAGAAAACAGGCCCGGCTCCAAATTAAAAGTGGTCCCTTTAATCGAGTAAGATAGCTAAAAAGTGTTCCACATTCACAAATCTGGGCAGTTTTGAAATGGTAAAGACAAGCTGTATAGGTGTTAAGTATGGGAGACAACATGCATTGGTGATAGGTGCAGGCAATGTTTGTGGTATTAGAGAAATTAATATTAAAAACAGGTCCACCAGACCATAAAACAAGCTTGCAAACAGCATAAAAGTCGGCGAAAATACACTGACCTTTCGGACCAGCCCTTCGGGCACTACCAGATTGCCCAACAGGCCAGTCCAACTCTGGCCTCCTGCATTACTTTAGTGCTGGGTGAGAACTTGCGCACCACTTTGGCACTGGGGGCCTCATTTATGAGCTTTTGACTTAGGGCAGCGCCGCAGGCCTTTCTGCTGCGCTTCCCTACGGCAAATGAAAAAGGCCAGGAAAGATACGGCGAATTCCTGTCCTTTTCCCCGGCGCACAATGAGCTGCAATGCGACAACGCAGGTACCTTTGCACCATGGTTCAAGGGTGCTTGCATTGCGGGGATGATTATTTTTGTACAGGTAGGGAAACCCTTCTGTACAAAAATAATCACAAGAGGCTTTTTCCTCTTTCTATGTGTGCTGCACGCATGCTGCAGAATGCAGCACATGTAGAAAAAGGAAAAATGAGGAGAAATAAAGATATTTCTACTCATTGTGCTCCCCATAAGCCTCCCCTGGGGAGGTGTAAGCTTTTGGTGCAGCCTCAGATTTACGATTTCTCGTAAATCTGGGGCAGTGTCAAAAAGCCATGGATGTTTCTGGGAACGCCCCCAGCAACACCCACTGCACGCCAGGAGCGTAACACAGACCCCCGCATCCCCCGTTGTGCGGGTGGCCCCCTCCGCACAGTACTGAGGCCCAAGAGCTCCACTACTGAATTTTCACCCAACGCTGACCTCGTGCCACAGCATTTCAAGTGACGTCAGGAGTCCGTGACTGCCTGGCCAATGAATGAGGGTGAGTTTCAGTTATCAGAGCGTGCGCACTGCAGCAGGGGCAAGTAACAAATGGCCGACATTTTTCCCACTTGTACAGGGAAATACCCCAAATTATGAGCAGCTACTTTTCGGGCCTTTCCTGGCCTGTTCTGCACATTTTTACAAGCTGGTGCGGCGCCTCAGCAGTATCGGAATCAACACGACACTAAATCTTCATTGGCAGCCAGCCCTGAGGAGTGATGGACACAAAGCGCACTGCGCAGCATAACTAAGTCTTGATTGGCCAGTGTGTGTAAGTGCTACTGCACTGCACGCATCACCTGAGATTATTTTAAAAGTGTACATTCATGTATGGGTCCCAGGGCCGTCAATCGGGTAGCGCGCGAATGCGCTATCAATGACGGCCCTGCAAACATGTATAATGCAGAGCCCGCCCATGGCAGACTTGTAAAACTGTCCTGTTATTTAGCGTGTTGTGCGCACCGACGCACGTGATGATGTGCATGAATGCATCTAGTGAGTAACTACCTCAACAGGCCAACACAAGTTGTTGACTCGAACCGACTCCCAGTTGAACCTCGGGCGCCTGGCTGGGGGAAGGTCGTGTGAGAGTAATACTTTTACTTTCGACTCTCCTTGTGGTTCATGCAGATCGTTGGGAGATTCAAGCAATAGCAAGTACGTTTTTCCAATAGTTTATACACAGTTTTCTGGAGGTGGCACTTCTGAAAAGATAAAATGCGCGTCATTGTGGGGGTGAGGTTAGGGAAAGGAGGACACAGCACCGAATAGAAGTGCTTTCTGTGTCATATGTTCGAGAGTGTTTGTTGCAGGCTCTGGCCTAGCCCTTGGACACCGGGACAAACCTTGACAGTGGCAGGTGAAGTGTTATAAATGGGCCTGCACATGTAAATATTCTTGTCTTCAGTAATGGAACTTTATTTTGCAGTTTTGTAGCAGTGTAGTTGTATTTAAAGCACTAGAAAGTTCCTTGTATATTGAGCAGTTTTGGCAACAAATAAAGTGTCAAGTTAATTCTGGAGATTTATTTACCTGCAGGAGAGATGGGAGTTTCGTCTAGTGGCAGCTTTCATTTGTGTGAGGGAGCCCAGAGGGTTAATATCGTAGCTGCCAAGTATTCGCATTGCTGATGTGACATTCCATGTATGCAGTGACTTATGAGTGACATTCCACAGCAAAACGTAACACTTCAAAAACATTTTATACTGTGTTAAAATAATGAGTTGCATTTTCATTGTGCTTTAAGTCATAGCCTTGGACATCATAGCACTATAAATACAGAAGTCGTTAACCACCACTCCTTACCTCCCTGCCTGCCAAAAATCTGTTCCTTTACCGTCTGGTTACACTCATCTACAGTGATGGAATTAATCAATAAGATTTCATAATGCAAACAAATGCATTTCCTACTGATTACTTTAACTTGGATTTATCTTTAAACATACAGGGGTCGATTACGATGGCGGACGGGAGGCCGACCGCCGTCCTGGAGTAGGCGGAAAATGCCTTTTTACAGTCTGCCAGCCGCGGCCAGCCCGTCCGCCATATTAGGATGGGAAGCACTGTCAAATGTCCGTACGCCGCGGAAGAGCACGCACCGCTGCGGAACTACACCCGACCCCGGCGGACGTAACCAATCCAGAGACACCGCCGTACGGAATGACGTCTCCGACCGTCCTCTAAATCACGATGGCGGAAAACACACATCAAATCGCTGCGGAAAAACAACCTGCTTGAACACGGCGGATTCACCAGAGAGGAGAGGCAAAACATTGCAGCGATACCCACCACAAGCAGATCGCCGTCATGGACCCAGCGCTACACGCATTCCCTATACTCTTCGTGCTTCACCACCAGCAAGTCATGGACCGTCGCCGACTATGACGCAGGTACGCCAACACACCAATTGCTGTCGGAAGGGGAGTACCTTCCGGGGCCGTGACGTGGGGAGGGTCATGTTGGGGAAACAGCATTTACGATAGCACCAATATATCTACAATGCAAGGAGACAACCAGGAATGACAAAGACAAACCACTACACACAATTGACTTTCTTTATTGCACTTAATAGGGGTATAATCCTAGAGTAGCCAAGAGCATGGGCACTGGGTAGAACAGAGCAGGTACATTTGAGGCAGCACATGAGAGGGCACAATGCAGTATCAGAACAGCAACAGGGCAGTGTTCGTAACAGAGCAGGCACATCTGAGGCAGCACATGAGAGGGGCTAAGTGCATCAACAGTCCATGGCACAGAGCAGGTACATCTGAGGCAGCACATGAGAGGGCACAATGCAGTATCAGAACAGCAACAGGGCAGTGTTCGTAACAGAGCAGGCACATCTGAGGCAGCACATGAGAGGGGCTTAGTGCATCAACAGTCCATGGCAAGGCACAGGTACATCTGAGGCAGCACATGAAAGGGGCTAAGTGCATCAACAGTCCATGGCAAGGTACAGGTACATCTGAGGCAGCACATGAGAGGGGCTAAGTGCATCAACAGTCCATGGCAAGGTACAGGTACATCAGAGGCAGCACATGAGAGGAGCTAAGTGCATCAACAGTCCATGGCAAGGCGCAGGTACATTTGAGGCAGCACATGAGAGGGCACAATGCAGTATCAGAACAGCAACAGGGCAGTGGTCGTAACAGAGCAGGTACATCTGAGGCAGCACATGAGAGGGGCTTAGTGCAACAACAGTCCATGGCACAGAGCAGGTACATCTGAGGCAACACAAGTACGTGGGTCAAGCGCCCCGTCACATGGACATTATTAATGCAAGAGTGGTCACAATGGACAATCTAGACACCAAGTCAAATGCCATGTGAGTGATGGGAGCTACACCTCACAGCACAGAATCTGGTGGACTGCTTGACCTAGTCACCTCGGACACACTGCCAGCACTAGAAACAGGAGTGTGAGACACAGCCACAGCTCTAGTGACTGACACATGAGCCATAGACCCAGACACACTGCCAGCACCAGACACAGGAATGTGAGACACAGCCACAGCTCTAGTGACTGACACATGAGCCATAGACCCAGACACACTGCCAGCACCAGAAAGAGGAGTGTGAGACACACCCACAGCTCTAGTGACTGACACATGAGCCATAGACCCAGACACACTGCCAGCACCAGACACAGGAGTGTGAGACACAGCCACAGCTCTAGTGACTGACACATGAGCCATAGACCCAGACACACTGCCAGCACCAGACACAGGAGTGTGAGACACAGCCACAGCTATAGTGACTGACACATGAGCCATAGAACCAGACACACTGCCAGCATCAGAAACAGGAGTGTGAGACACAGCCACAGATGTAGTGACTGACACATGAGCCATAGACCCAGACACAGTGCCAGCACCAGAAACAGGAGTGTGAGACACAGCCATAGCTCTAGTGACTGACACATGAGCCATAGACCCTGACACACTGCCAGCACCAGAAACAGGAGTGTGGGACACAGCCACAGATGTAGTGACTGACACATGAGCCATAGACCCAGACACACTGCCAGCACCAGAAAGAGGAGTGTGAGACACACCCACAGCTCTAGTGACTGACACATGAGCCATAGACCCAGACACACTGCCAGCACCAGACACAGGAGTGTGAGACACAGCCACAGCTCTAGTGACTGACACATGAGCCATAGACCCAGACACACTGCCAGCACCAGACACAGGAGTGTGAGACACAGCCACAGCTATAGTGACTGACACATGAGCCATAGAACCAGACACACTGCCAGCATCAGAAACAGGAGTGTGAGACACAGCCACAGATGTAGTGACTGACACATGAGCCATAGACCCAGACACAGTGCCAGCACCAGAAACAGGAGTGTGAGACACAGCCACAGCTCTAGTGACTGACACATGAGCCATAGACCCAGACACACTGCCAGCACCAGAAACAGGAGTGTGAGACACAGCCACAGCTCTAGTGACTGACAGACGAGCCCTAGACCCAGACACACTGTCAGGACATGTCCCTGTATAGTGCCCAACAAATACCATGCCAGCATCTGAGACATGAGAGTGGTGGACCCACACAGTGCCAGTACCTGAAACAGGAGTGGGCACAACTGACACAGTGCTACTACATGAGGCAGGACAGTGAACAACAGACACAGTGCCACTATCTGACACATGAGAGTGAACTGCAGCTGACCCACTAGGACCACTGAAATGATGAGCCACAGGGCTGTATGGGCCAGGAGGCAGGGTGGCTCTGGGAGCTGGTGACAGCTGTAATGGAGCGACATTGGGGTGGTCAGGTGTCACTGGTGTGTGTCGCCGTTTCTTTTGGATATGTGGGGGCACACAGGACATGACTGGACTGGTAAGTGGTTTGGCCTCATCAGACACATCACCCATCAAAGGGGGATCATGTGCTGGTGTGGGTCTGCTCTCTGGGGACGTGCTGGACCCTGCTTGACGTTTGCTGTGGCCCTGCCTTCTGCCCTCTGCATCATGTGTAATGGGGGATGCAACAACAGTGTACTCCTTCCTCTGCTTCGGTGGGGTGTGGATGGGAGTAGAGGTATGGGGGGACTCCACCGCTGACATGTGTTTTACGTTCCTTCACCAACATCAGCCTCAGGGCAGGCAGGGGTGATGTATGCCTGTCCTTGATGGAGCTCGTGTCCATGGGAGAACCCTTGGCCATGGGATGTGCCTTGGACGTAGGAGGTGTCCTGTCTCTGGAATGTCCCTGATCCGTGGGCGGTGCCCTGTCCCTGGGAGTTGGCTTGTCCTTTGTAGTGTCCCTGTCCCTTGTAGTGTACCTGTCCTTTGAAGTGTCCTTGTCCCTGGGAGTGTCCCTGGCCTTGGGAGGTGCCCTTTCCTTTGTAGTGTCCTTGTCCTTGGGAGTGTCCTTGGCCTTGGAAGGTGCCCTTTCCTTTGTAGTGTCCTTGTCCTTGGGAGTGTCCCTGGCCTTGGGAGGTGCCCTTTCCTTTGTAGTGTTCTTTTCCTTGGGAGTGTCCCTGGCCTTGGGAGTTGCCCTTTCCTTTGTAGTGTCCTTGTCCTTGGGAGTGTCCCTGGCTTTGGGAGTTGCCCTTTCCTTTGTAGTGTCCTTGGGAGTGTCCCTGGCCTTGGGAGTTGCCCTTTCCTTTGTAGTGTCCTTGTCCTTGGGAGTGTCCCTGGCCTTGGGAGTTGCCCTTTACTTTGTAGTTTCCTTGTCCTTGGGAGTGTCCCTGGCCTTGGGAGGTGCCCTTTCCTTAGTAGTGTCCTTGTCCTTGGGAGTGTCCCTGGCCTTGGGAGTACCTTGTGAGGGGGATGCTTGTGTTACATGTGAATCCCTGGTGGGAGTTGACACACAGGAGACAAGAGGGGAATGTCAGTGGACAGTTGGACATTCACAAACACAATAGCAACACGTATCTTTCAGCAGCCATGCACAGTACAACACATGTGAAGGTCCCACAGCACACCGCCAAGCTTGCAGAGGCCAGGAGTCAGTGACCACCTCATGCACACCAACATGTCCCCCACTGCACTTACCGCCTGTCCGGGTGTACCGTAGAGCCGTTCATAGTGGCGGAGCACACCGTCCACAAGGACATCCAGCTCCACTGCGGTGAAGGGACGAGACTGGATCTCTCGCAATCTCAACATGGCAAGGTCCTGGACTGTGGCACTACAGCAGCAGTTGTTGGATAGCTCAGCAGCAGCAGGTCGAGGTGATGGGTGCAGGCAGCAGTTGTTGGATAGCTCAGCAGCAGCAGGTCGAGGTGATGGGTGCAGGCAGCAGTTGTTGGATAGCTCAGCAGCAGCAGGTCGAGGTGATGGGTGCAGGCAGCAGTGGCTGGAAGCAGTGAATGTGTGCTGCTGAAATTCACACATTTATAGGGCCCTGAGCTCACATCAGTGGCACACGTCTGCAGCAATTGGTTTTCCCGGGATGCCTCATTCAAAAAGAACCAATGACTGGCCCTGGTGTGGCGGTGCACGGCTTCCGCTATTTTTGAATGCACTTACGCGGCCCGCGTTACCTGTTTCCATTGGCTACATGTGCACGGACCGTCACGGTCACACACCGGCAACCGCATGTGCGCGCTACCGCGATGGTGTATCATTTGAAATTAATCACACATTCCGCCGGGGCAGGGCAGGCTAACACATACATTTGAATATGCAATTGGAAATGGCAGTTGGTACCCCCCTTACAGTCACATTCCAGCACCCACCGCAGACCGCCGGGCCTAGCCGGTCACCCACCGCCGGCCCTGGCCAGTCACCCACCGCTAGGTGCTGGCGGTGGGTGAGCGCCCTGTGCATTGAGGTCACCCTGTCATGGATGGCCCTGGCCGGTCACCCACCGCTCAGTCTATGCGCGATAGCCGGACGGGGTAGAGATCTACTGGCTCTCTTTGGCGAGGATGAGACACAACCGGGGACCGTGACGGATGACGCACCCCGAGTTACCACAATTGAATACGACACAAAAGACTGGAAAGCTCCCTCGACCCAAACTACACTTCGATATATGAACCTTTGATGGTCCCAATCTAAGAGCCATTGGATGGCCCTATGTAAAGCGCTCCTGATCTTTTTTGTCCTGATGAAGACCCCAGCATGAGGTTGCCATTAACCCTTACACCAGGGGTCGAAACGTAGACAACCAGACCACGCCATTTCTCTGAACATAGGAGTAAATTATGGAATAATACGGATCCTATGTTGAAGAGCTCTATGGAACTTATGATCTAATTTAGACTGTAAAGGTTGCACTTGATTTTACTGTGATTGTAACAGGATCACAACACCTTTACCCAGTCCTCACCTCTCTCCATCACACCCATCCCTTCTAAACTACCTCCTTTCTTGTTCACTTTGAGCGCACACATTTTTTTTCTTTTTTGAATTATAATGTGAATAATATGTTATGTTGCTTTATGAATCTCAAGCTATCTCCATGATGGACCTTCAATGCAATTTAACTTTCATTTATGTATATAAGATTGTGTGATTCAATGAATTAATCCACATGCTTGAGTATTGACTTTGTAACTCAATGTCCCTGGGTACTCATTAAATGATACCAAATATGCGGTGATTTATGTATGAAAATAAAATACTTACTGGATCTATGAACTATGATGATTTAAGTTATGTTGAGTTTTTGCTTTACATTTGATGTTTAGTTAACTAACGAACTCTGACCACTTTACACGTACAGGATCATACAGGGAGTCAGAGGAGAAAGAAGGATCCAAAGGGGAAGCCTGTACAAGTGAACAAGATAGGTAAGACTTAGAAAGGAAGGGCACTCACAAAGCAATTTAGCATTCAGTAAAACTACACCCAGGACGAATGTGCAAGACATATATATGAAACAACATTAACAGTAAAGGAGGGGGTGGGGTAAAGTACTCAGGAGCTCCACACGGGAAGACTGAAGCTCAGTAAGTTTCTTACCCACAATTGCTGTTACAGATACTGACTGCAAATACCCACATATAGGATATGCATGCAAAGGCAGGGTCTGTGGAGCTTATACCTATGGTCATGTTATAAATGCAACTCAAAGAATATACTCACAGTGAACAAGAAACACCACCTAGGTAGTCAGCTGTGCCGACGGATCCTGGATATCAAACAGGAACACGCAAGGCAGTAACAGCAAAGGGGTAGAACTAAACACAAGCACAATAGACAAGGAGCTAGCAAGGAGGAGTGCTTAACAGGAAAGGAAGGAAATGAAAGGGCTCATGTGGCAGAAAGCAGGTAACACACATACAAGGCAACAGAAGCAAGACAGCAGAAGAGAAAGACAGCAAACCAGGAACTGGAACCAAGGAATTGGGAAGAAAGGCAGGGACTGGAAAGGGATATACAGAAGGGGAGGCTACAGGGGTATACAAGAATAGTGCAGGTTAAGGAATCAAGAAAACAAAGTAGCATAGAAGGCAGAGCTGGGGCAGGAACAAGAACTGAGCTTGAGGAGTCAAGGTAGCACTGCAGACAGTGCTAGTTCAAGAAACAGGGAAATTACTATAGCTCAGGAGTCAAGGTAGCACTGCAGGCAGTGCTAGTTCAGGAACAGGGAATAGCTACAGCTCAGGAAACAAGGACTCAAGAGAGCACTGCAAGCAGTGCTAATCAGGAACAAGAAATAGCTGAAGCCCAGGAACAGGAACAAAGAATATCTATAGCTCAGGAAACAAGAGCACTGCAGGCAGTGCTAATTCGGGTACAAGGAATAGCTATAGCTCAGGAACTCAGGAAACAAGGTAGCACTGTAGGCAGTGCTAATTCAGGTACAAGGAATAGCTATAGCTCAGGAACTCAGGAAACAAGGTAACACTGTAAGCAGTGCTAATTGAGCCACAAGGATTAGCTATAGCTCAGGAATCAAGGAACAAGGATTAACTATAGCTCAGGAATCAGGAAACAAGGTAGAACTGCAAGCAGTGCTAATTCAGGAGAAGGGAAACTGCAGTAGTTCAGGAACAAGGAATACTAAGGCTATGGGGTCAGGGTAGCACTGCAGGCAGTGCTAATTCAGGAACAGGGAAAACAGAAGCAGGTCAGGAACAAGGCATAATTAAAGCTCAGGAAACACTGGAAACAAGAATAGCAAAAGCTCAGGGAACTCTGGAACCAAGGATTGGTCTCACCGGTAAACAGCTACAATGACCAACCTTTGCCTGAAGGGAGCTGGGGCTTAAAAGAGCTCACAGTAATCATATGCATCAGGTGTGAGCAGGCTAGCAGCAGCCAGCCACAGGTGAGCTGAATCCATCCACCCATCCTTGGCCTGCAGGGGTGGAGACAAAGCAGTGAGCAGGGAATTCTGGGTAATGAAGTTTCAGGCATGAGTAGGCTGGCTTTAAATCTAAGCAGGCTGGCTTTCACAAAACCCGGCTTGGATTGGGAATGGATGTCAATTCCCAAATAGTGTCCAAATGGCTGGAAGTCAAGATATGCATCCAAGGGAGTGTCAGGAAGCATATTAGAACACTGGAGCGCCCCACAATTCGGCCCCCTGGTGGTGGGCACAAGAGCACAGAAAGCAAATCGTGACACTGTGTCCACGTGTGTCATACATGTCCATTTGTTGCATTTGTGGTCATACTATTGACCATGCCAGTGGTTAACAAAGGCCAGTGATGTGCACCCAAGTTGTGTCAGATGTGCCTGGCGATGTGTTGCATCTTGGTTTTGCGGACACACGTTTCTATTTGTACACATCTACACAGTACATTAAGGCTGTGTACCCACATTTAGGATCTGTTGTGAGTGTGTTGTTTGTGTGTGCAAGTAGCAATGATGGGGGTATACATGCATTCTGTGTATGCGTATGTGTGTCACCTGTTGTGTGCCCATGCATGTCATGTGAGGATGCCCAGCATTGTAGGTGGGGTCATGGGTGCATAAAGACAAGGAGGGTGTGTTCCATGTTCGTGTTGTGTGTGCACGTCCATGTGTGTCTGTGGGGACGCTTGTCCACACTTGTGCCCTCAGTCATGTGATGTTGGCTGTCCTCTCAACATGTGTGCACGTTACATTGGACATGTTTGCACACAGGATGTTGTTTGTGGCTGAACATTGTGTGTGGAGTTAGCTGTAGTGCCTCATATTTCGGTAACGTCACACATACAATCAGTGTCTGCAACATGTATTATTTATATTTTGTTGGTCAAGATGTGATAGTGTGGCACAGCTATGCGGTGTTGGTCAATTGACATCTGCCCCCCATCTACTCCCACATAGGAGGGCTCCAAATGTGCATCGACCCTACACTGTGCTGGAGGACATGGTTAACGAGGAGGTGATCCGAAAATTCCAGCTTGACCGACGTAGATTGCAGGAGCTTGTAGCCCAATTGGCACCTCATCTGCAGCCACGGAGAACATATCAAAGGTGATGGCGGCACTTCACTTCTTCGCAACAGGTACTTTCCAGTACACAGTTGGTCATGCCGGGGGGATGTCACAATCCATGTTCAGCATGGTACTGCGGGATGTGCTGGATGCCATGATGCATTACAAGGATGATTACATCCATTTCCCACGGCCGGCAGAGTTGGCAGCAATCAAAGGGGACTTCTATGCCCTGGGCCAGATTCCACACATAGTGGGTGCCATTGATGGCACACATATTGGTCTAATTCCACCCCAGGCA
Organism: Lissotriton helveticus; assembly: GCF_964261635.1. Taxonomy (NCBI): domain Eukaryota; kingdom Metazoa; phylum Chordata; class Amphibia; order Caudata; family Salamandridae; genus Lissotriton; species Lissotriton helveticus. The sequence goes on from NC_136070.1 coordinate 650,512,965, forward strand.
CGTGAACCCGTATATCGCAATCGGAAGCACTACGATTCGATCAACGTGCAAGTGGTGTGCCTGGCTGACAACATCATCTCCCATGTGTGTGCCAGATTTCCTGGGTCCGCACATGACTCCCACATCCTGGGGAGCAGCATTGTCCCCCAACTGATGGCCAATCTGCGTCAAGAACGTGCGTGGCTTGTAGGTGAGCGTGCTGTGATGACTATTGTGTTGTATGTGTGCCATGCTGTTCCCAACAATCCTGCTAATGATGTATGTGTCTGTCATCCCTCCACCTAGGCGACTTTGCGTACCCAAACCGGCCGTGGCTGCTAAGCCCCCTACGGAATCCTACTATCCCAGGTGAAATACGCTGTAATGAGGCCCATGGGAAGACACGTCGAGTGGTGGAACGTACATTTGGACTGCTGAAGTCTAGGTTTCGCTGCCTGGATAAAACCGGAGGGGCCCTGCCATACTCACCCGGCAAAGCATGCAGAATAGTGATTGCCTGCTGCATGCTCCACAACCTGGCCTTACGCAACAATATTAAACTGATCATGGACCCTGCAGACCAACAGGTTGCTCCGCCTCCCATCGCACCCATGTCCAGTGATGAGGATAGTGGGGAGGAGGAAGGTGTGGACCAGAGGCGTCAGCTCATTGATCGCTACTTTCCTTGAATGTGAGTAACTACCTCTTGTGCTGCTGTTCAATGCATGACGTATGTCTGCTGTAGATGGTTGGATGTGGTGTGTGAATGCTGCCTGTTATGTTATGTTTGCACATGGGTGTGGGTCCGGTGTACGAGCAATGCTCCGTGATGTGTGTCCTGTGATCCGCTGATTTTGTGATGATTGTGGTTTGTGGGATGTTGCAGTATGTTCTTTTGTGATGGTTGTGATTCAGTTTCCTGACCTGTGCCTGTTGTTCTCTGTTTGTTCCTAGGTCACTCACACCGAGCCAGGATTCTAAATAACATTGATCCCTGCACCTGCTGATGACAACAACTGAGACATACCTGTATATAAACATGGAGATCACATAGCATTGAGCGTTACAGTGATTTTTATTTGCAGGGTGTGGAAAAGTGTTTGTGCATATTTACAAAAAGGTGGTGGTGGGGAAGAGTGAGTTGAAAGTCATGTCAGATGAAAACACCGATGGGGACACCACATTGTGTGATGTACACCTAGTCCAACAGACGTGTGACAATGCTTGGCAATGTGGGACAAGATAGTTCGCTGGGTCAATGCCAGGCTCAAGGAAGGGTGAAGTCATTTTCGGCCCCTCTTCGGGCGGGTGGATGGGGCACTGCCACTGCTCTGTGCTGGGTCCAACCTCGGACGGCCCCTCCGTCTTGGAGCCGGAGCTGGAGGCAGGTTGTTCTGGGTCCACCTCCCTGTCAGTGGCCTCAGGTGATGGTGGCGGTGGTGTTGGTGACCTGTCCCGCTGGGTACTTGGGGGAGGGGGAGGTGGTGTGGCGCGGGATAACCACTCCCTCCAAAGTGCCGTTTGCTTCCCCATGAGGTCCACAATTTTGCCCATACGTGTCCATGGACCTCAACAGCTGGCAGGTCTGTTGCGAATCTTGATGGGCCCGATCAGCCTGTGCCTGCGACCGCTGGTAGAAGGCATTCACTCTGGCAATGGCTCCCAGGGTCTCGTTCCCATGATGGTCTGGGTCTTGCCCCCGACCTCCCCTTACACCTCCACTCCTGTTGGTGAGCTGTGGCCTCACCTGTGTCCTCCCACGTCCACTCTTCCTGCTTGCCTGAGACATTGATGGCCCATCATCGTCCGATGGGTCAGGCAGGGTGGCACTGGCAGGGGTGGTGGTGGTGGTGGAGGTGGTGGTGGTAGCTGCACAGCTCACAGTGGCAGTTGTCTGTGTAGTACCACGGGCCAAGGGGGTGGAGGCAGGGATGTCCTGGGAGCCTGATGGCCCTGGAAGTGTGCTTGGCACAGCATCGTCCTCTGCACCCGAGGTGTCCTGGGAATCCTCTCCAGAGAGACCTGGCTGTGAGGGGGGCGACTGCTGCTGGCGGTTGGTGTTTTGGCGTGTCAAGTCGTGATCACCTGAGGGACAAGAATGTAAGAATCAATGTTGTGGACATGACAGGTTTCTTGTAGTTACATTTCAAATCTCTATGGAATCAGGACATGGTTGTTGGTGTCATCATATTGGTGTTGCACACATGAGTGGGCATTTTGGTGGTGTGGATGTGGGGAGACAATACCTGGCTATGTGTGTTCCTGTCCTGCTATTGGATGGTGCCCCTGTGCAGATGGCTACCTACCTGTAAGTTTGAAGGGTGAGATGCACTGATCACCAAATGGTGGGCGGACTACATCTTGCTCTGGGATGGGACATGAGGGCCTGTTGGGAGTTGTAGTGCAGGACCCCCATCCCCACCCCCATCCTCCCAGGAGACATGTGGGCCTGTTGGGAGTTGTAGTGCAGGACCACCACCACCACCCCCACCCTCCCAGGAGACATGTGGGCCTGTTGGGAGTTGTAGTGCAGGAACCCCCCACACACCCCACCCTCCCAGGAGACATGTGGGCCTGTTGGGAGTTGTAGTGCAGGACCCCCCCACACACCCCCACCCTCCCAGGAGACATGTGAGCCTGTTGGGAGTTGTGTTGCAGGACCTCCCCCCACACACCCCCATCCTCCCAGGAGACATGTGGGCATGTTGGGAGTTGTAGTGCAGGACCCCCACCCTCCCAGGAGACATGTGGGCCTGTTGGGAGTTGTAGTGCAGGACCCCCCCACACCCCCCCCTCCCAGGAGACATGTGGACCTGTTGGGAGTTGTAGTGCAGGACCCCCCCACACACCCCCACCCTCCCAGGAGACATGTGAGCCTGTTGGGAGTTGTAGTGCAGGACCCCCCCACACACCCCCACCCTCCCAGGAGACATGTGAGCCTGTTGGGAGTTGTAGTGCAGGACCCCCACCCTCCCAGGAGACATGTGGGCCAGTTGGGAGTTGTAGTGCAGGACCCCCCCCCCACACACACACACCCACCCTCCCAGGAGACATGTGAGCCTGTTGGGAGTTATAGTGCAGACCCCCCCCCACACACCCCCACCCTCCCAGGAGACATGTGGGCCTGTTGGGAGTTGTAGTGCAGGACCCCCCCCCCCACACACCCCCACCCTCCCAGGAGACATGTGGGCCTGTTGGGAGTTGTAGTGCAGGGCCTCCCACACACCCCCACCCTCCCAGGAGACATGTGGGCCTGTTGGGAGTTGTAGTGCTGGACTCTCACCACCCCCACCCCCACCCTCCCAGGAGACATGTGGGCCTGTTGGGAGTTGTAGTGCAGGACCCCCACCCCCGCCCTCCCAGGAGACATATGGGCCTGTTGGGAGTTGTAGTGCAGGACCCCCCCACACACCCCCACCCTCCCAGGAAACATGTGAGCCTGTTGGGAGTTGTAGTGCAGAACCCCCGCCCCCACCCCCACCCTCCCAGGAGACATGTGGGCCTGTTGGGAGTTGTAGTACAGGACCCCCCCACACACCCCCACCCTCCCAGGAGACATGTGGGCCTGTTGTGAGTTGTAGTGCTCACTGCTTGACCACATGCGAGCTTGGGAAGGTAGGAGGCAACATTTGTGGTTGATCATGGCGGGTGCATTTGAGCCCTGGCATTCACATTTGGGTGACTGTGTGATTCACATGCATGGATTGGAGCCTGGGAGATGTGTCTTAGCAGTTGTGCAAGGCAGAACATGACAGTGTGATAGTGGTCATTGGTTTGTACTTACCAGCCTCAAGTCCCTCTTCTATTCCTTCCAGGCTCTCAGGGTGCAGTATGCCAAGCACCTTCTCCTCCCATTCGGTAAATGGTATGGGATCCGGGGGAGTGCCGCCGCCAGTGTGGTGTGCCCGCAGGTGGTTCTTGGTCCGGATTCCTTTCACCCTTGTCTTGAGGTCGTGCCACCGCCTCTGGATGTCGTGTTTGGTGCGTGGCACGGTCCCTGAAGCATTGACTCTGGTCACTATCCTGTCCCACATGGCGGTTTTAGTTGCCAAGGTGGTCTGCTGGACTAGGGTACCAAACAAATGTGGTTCCACACGGATGATTTCATCCACCATGACCTTCAACTCACTCTCTGTGAACTTGGGGTTTTTCTTGGGTGCCATGGTGTGTGATGTGCAAGGTGTTGGTGGTGTGGGGTGTGCAGATGTGTGTTATGTAGGGATGGTGCTGTGAGGGTTGGTGTGGTGGGTGTGTTGGTGTGCAGGTTGTATGTGTGTTTGTGTGTCTCTGTTGTTTCTGATGTTCTGCCTCTTTGTTCCAGCTGTGCTGTGATGCAAAGGATTGTGGTAATGGGAGGGATTCCTTTTATACTCTGTGTGGTGGTTGTGTCCCAATGGTTTATGGCGGTCAGGTATTTTGTGGGTGTGTTGACTTGGGTGCTCTTGTTTTTGCTGGGGGGGGTGTCATTGGAGCGTGTAGTTGTTGGAGGTGGGTGTGTCTTATGTTATTTTTTGTTGACTATTTACTACCGTCCGCCATTTTTGCTTCGGTTTGACTGCAGGGGTGATGTTCGTTGGGTCCTTCGGCAGCCAAGCTCCGTTTGTCAATGCTTTTTTTCCGCCGCGGTCGTGGAAGTTGGTGAGTTCCGTTGGGATGGCGGGGTTATCCTAATCGTGCGTCCGGAACCTCCGAAGATATGGCGGCGGTTGAGCCTGTTTCCTCGGCCATTGCTTCTGCGGCGGACGGTGTTTCTGTGGTTCCATCCGCTTGCGGCAGACTTTGGTGTGATCCGTCCGCCGCGGTTGGTGAGTGTTGACATAAATATCCTAATCGCACCGGCGGTTTATTCACGGAGCGGTCGGGAGTATTTTTGGCACGACCATTGCGGACGGAACCCGTTTCCGTCCGCCATCCTAATAGGCCCCACAGTGTGCCTTATTTTGAATTCTGTTACCTGAAGTTGAATACAATCAAAACTAGTGACTGAATAAACATATTTTGTCCTACAACCCTCTTCCCTCTCATCCAGCCTGGTACTGCTCCAACTGCAGCACTCAAGTTAGTCTAGTGATGAAGTGGGCTGGACTTACCTGTAGTATCCTGAAGGTGCTGCCAGGCAAAGCCTGCAGAGCGCGTGGTCAGACCCAGTGTGGTGGACCGGTTTGCAGACATTGCTGAGATTACCTACAGGCCCAAGGCCTGCCAGACAAGGCTACTCTTTGACCTTCTTAGTCACTGTCACTTGCTGTTACACTAGGTGCTCCTAAGTGCTAGTTAGCAGTACCCCCTTTAAACTGCGCCTGCCGCCACCCACTCGACGGTCTACAGGGACCCCTTCGTGATCGTAGGCCAGGCGCTGGTGAGGGATAAGTTGCTTGCTATCTTTAGGCAAACTGTCCATAGGGCAGAATCGGGGCTGTGCACAGCAGAAACATCCCCCCACACTGTTCCCGTGCCTGCTGCCTGCCAGCTGCACAATCATAGAGAGCACCCTGTGAGAGTCTCACAATGCTGTTTGCGTCGTGAGCATGGTAACAGGAAAACAAACCAAAATTCAGCCACTGGCTGGGATTATCATTGCAGGCTTTCTGTCGATGGTACAGAAGTGCCGGATCCTGGCTGTGTTTATGTTCTAAAGTGACACCAGACGACCAGGTGGAGGGCAGTGCCTGGTGCAAATGTATTTAAGCTGCAAGGCAGAAGTATATGTGTTTTTTAGAGAAGTTTTAACACTATAGGTCACAAAGCTGCTCCCTAACAGCCAAAGCGTAGTCGGTTATAAGCTCCTAATTGCGCCACTGGACAACCAGTAGCGCAGCAGGTGCTGGCAGTGGTTGCTTTTATCATAATATGAAGCGAAGTGTTGTGATTCTTTCAGGAGCTATAGTATGCGTGACTAACACATTTTGGTGCAGTGATACGGAAATCAGTACTAAAATGCCTTAGTCCAACAACTGATGCGTTATACTTGGTAGGACTGTAATACACCTGCTGCAAAGGACCTGTGCCATGCATATAAAAGAATAATATTTTATGGGCACAGCTCAGTGGGTTACTGCTTTTGTCACAGAGATTCTGTTGTTACTGTGTAGTTTACAAGTTACATTCGTGATCTAGAACAGTGAGCTATGAACTACTATCCAAGAGCTGCATGGTACATGTTAGAAAGAGATGTTTTTTCCCAGTCTTTCTATTTTGATGTTGCTATGAAAGGTTTGTTTGTGTAGAAATACATTTTTTTAATTTCAACCGTAAACACTGTCTTATGTTCTGAGTCCTGAGTTTGTCCTTCCTCAGACCAAGCACTCAAAAAGTGCCGACCAGCATTATGAATCGTACACCTTTTGTTCTTCTTTGCCTTCGGTAACATTTTCTATGCACTAATTCACAAACGTTTGATTCATTGTGTCTGGATGTTTGATTTTGAAAATGTGGAAAGTTTTGCTTTAAGAGAAGGGATTAATGGAGTCCTTTTTAAATGCAGACTGTAACATCTGCAGTTGTAAAGCAAACATTCAAGCCTTTGGGCATTCTGACTGTTAGATACGATGTTTATTACTGATGAGGTATGTTTCACACAAGATGCCCTATTAGGCACACTATGTCATACCGCCTTCAATTCTGATCCATACTGTCATACCGCCTTCAATTCTGATCTGCTTTCGAGACACCATGTTTGTTGAGACTAAGGGGCCGATTAGGATGGCGGTTTTTCCGCATCCTCCGGGTTGGCGGAAGTGTCCGCCGGCCTGGAGGATGCGGAAAAACCGCGGCGGAGACTCCAAAGACCCACCGCCAAATTAGGATGGCTGGTGGGTCTGGAATTCCGTCCGCCGCTTTTCCGCCGCGGTCGGCTTCCGACCGCGGCGGAAAAGCTATAACATGGCAGGCGGTGTCTATGAGACACCGTCCGCCATATTATGATGTTGGTGTAAATATGCTTTTCCACGGCGGCTTTTCCGCCATGGAAAAGCATACGGACATTCACTTTGGGGGCCCGTTGCGGGCCCCCTGGGTGAATGGGGGGTGGGGGGTGCACATGGGGGGTACCTATGGTACCCCCCTGCATTTGCGTACACAAAGCAGCAGGCACCGTGCGGTGCCTGCTGCTTTGTGCATGTAAATGCAACACATGCATTTTTAACATTGCGGCGGGTGCAGCTTGAAGCTGCACCCGCCGCAATGTAAAAAATAGAGGATGTGACCGCCACCCTGGCGGTCACATCCTAATTGCCATGGAGGGACCGCCGCTGCCCATGCGGACGGTCCCTCCTACTCAGGGGTGGCGGACGGACGCAAGTCCGTCCGCCATCCTAATCGGCCCCTAAGTGTGGTGGGACAGCACATGTAAAGAAGGTGGGACTGTGTCTGACAAAGGGTAGGTTGTTGAAAATGTACTGGCGAAAGTTAATTATTATCATGCAATGTTAGGGTCAGTAAATAGTCATGGTGAAAGACTATGAAGTGTAGGGGATGCAGTAATAAGAATAAGTGACTCTCCCATTTGGCCCATGTATATTTTACCTGGAGGGAGTGGGCATCTAATCTCAGCTTGCCAAATGAGTTGTTTGGAAGTTTCTTTAATGCCAAGGTGGTTTCTTTATATGTGCAGCATTGCATGGTGTTAATCCTGTGAGATCCGTGAAATGCATTAAATGCCCTGTTTGAGGAGCTACATGACAGTTTCAACTTTTCAGCATTTCGACTTCACTAAAATAGGTAACAGTCCGTTTTTGCAAAGTTTGTTCATCAATGCCAGGTTCAGATTTGGATTTGTGGTGAACAAAGTAACAGGTCCTAATGGGGACCGATCTTCAAAATCAGTAGTTACTAAACAAATTGATAAATGATTGCAGAAGTGCCTAGGTGCCCATTGCACCTCCTCCCACTATAAGCATATTGAATAAAAATTAGGATTTCTTTCCTGAAGGCTGATTTTACATGAATTGACGGTGGCAACTTTGGACTGGTTTTTAGGCTTAAACTGGTCTGTAATGGGCTGAATTTGGGCTTGAACTTGGACAGCATTGGGCTTGGGACGTACTTCAAAATCTGTCAACACTGCTTTTGGCTCCTGACGGGCACGGCGCCGGGTATTCTGAATCACACCAGTGCACGGTGCAGCTGGAGCCCAGAGCTTATCACACATGACCAGCCGTCCAGAACCATGATTGCCCAGGAGTTTCCTAATGATTTCAGAAGGTGCAGTGTCAGAGCTATAGAAGTGAAATGAAAAAAGAACACGGCACTAGGAGCCAATGGAGTTCCAGATCTATCGGGAACGTCCATTTGTACTCCCTTCGTCCATTAATGGATTGTGTTGCTGTATTCGGGGTGTTTTTAAAGGCGCCAGATTGTTGTCTGGAATACTGAAGAGCAGGACGTAGACTCCATGCAGGCGTGACAAGTGCATGAAAAGCCATTCTCAAGTCGGGCTTGGGGCCAGTGGCGTAACAATAGCCCCCGAGCTCCAGGGGGGTCCTCTCCGGCACTGTGCAAGGGGGCAGTGAGCTTCTGACTGCATCAGAAGCGTGGGGGCCCCCTCCCTGAACTTTGCAGCGGGGCCCCCTCATGTTTTGTTACTCCACTGTGATTTGCATATGGCCTGGGTCCAAACTAAGGTGGCATGGTGTGCAAAACAACAGTGGACTGTAATGCGGAAGTAATTACCAACAGCTAGTGGTGTGGAGTGGTGTGGCTCACTGGTTAGAGGCGGCAGACCTGTAAGCAGAGAACGGTCCGGGACCAGGGTTCAATTCCCGACGCGGCAGGGTCTGGGACCAGGGTCAACGGACTCGATAATTCTTGCCTCAGTGCCTACTCTAACCAGGGAACACACTCGGCAACTCTGGGCATTAAGCTTGCCTCATCTCTACAACGGCCCCCCACAGACGCCGGGGATGCCTGGTTTCACCCTGGAGATACCCAGAAAGGGACCATCTCACAGGGAAAACCAGGACGAGTTCCCCAGCGGTCTACAGCGCCAGGACACTCAGGTAGAGTAACAGTGCGCTTTACAAGAATCCCACATTTACATTTACATTTACTTCAGTGTGACACACCAAGTGGGACGGGCATCCCAGATGTGTGTCCCGTGCTCACTGTACACTAGAACCAAACTACATGCAACTGAAAAGTCCCAACCAGAACGAAACCATTTTTGTGTTGCTTGTGTTCCAGTTCAGGGAGGACATGGCCTGGCAGTTCAGGCTGCACTGTTCCGATTGGAGCAGGGTCAAGACTGAATTACATGTGTCTGGGTCCAAACTGAGGTAGCATTGTGTGTAAAATAACAATAGACTGGGAAGTGGCCATGTAATTACCGTGGCTCAGATTATTTCAAGCCTTCCATCTATCACTTTTTTATATACCTCCGTGCTTCAACTGCAAACTCTAGTAGTGCATACCTGGAACACTCTCATGGTATAGCCAGTTTAAACAAAGTGAAGAGTGCAGGATCAGCACATTATCGATCTGGGCCATTTCTAGTTTAATAGAGGTTTAAGTTAAAGTAATCCTACTGCCAGTTCAAGACCGTGTGTTCTGAGAATTAAATGCTGCCGCAGAGGCCATTAATGAGAGTTCTGTTGGATCAAAGTACAAGTCAGTCCAGTAAATGTAATCGACCAGTCCCTGCCAGGTTTGAATATGCCATGTGTGATATTATAAACGTTGCATTCACACAAAGCATTTGTATCTTTATTTACAGGGACAGTTTCACAAAACATTACCATGAACAGAAACATTTTAAACATTGGATCAAGGTGCAATAAATAGAGATAGTTAAGGCACTTATTAAGATAAGACCAAAAAATGTGATCTAATTATTTGTCGAGGCGCTCGATAAAACCCTCCAACTGACTCCAAATGCGCTTCTGCCGAAGAAATTGCCGTGTAAACTCAAAACTATACAATGACGTTTTTGCTGATTTATTAATTAAATGTGTGCTGCTTCTCTCCTCTGTCTTGTTTTGGCCTTGCTCTCTTAGATAACACAACCATTGGTGCCCTCTCCTGGTACCGAACGGTAGTCGTCCCTTCACATTATGTCACAACCCTGCTGTTTCAACTGGTAAACGGCTGACAACATCACGCCTAGCTTTTCCAGCAACAGCGAGTTCCAATAAAAGCCCTCTGAGTCTGAGAATGTTTGCAAAGCGGCCACTTCTGCGAGCCTTTTCTCTCATCATGGACCTTAACTTGTTGATAGCAATTAACACTCCTCTAAGTTAATGACTTAGAAAGAAAAGAGGGTTTTTCATTATGTAACCTGCAGTTTTGTTTTTTGATAAAGACTCACTTAATGCCTAATGGTGCAAGTAAGTGCTCCATGTAGTGTGATATATGACAAGTTGGTATTTTTTTACATTTAAACATGAATGGATTTTGGTAACTTTCTTCTCCCAATATGTCCGCTATGGTGGACTAAGACTTCCAGCTTTCATTAGTTATGCGGTCTAGTGATTTACATCAATTTCTAGTGTTTCCTACGTGACATGGCGGCCACCGGTACACAGTAGCAGGCTATGTCTGTACTGGGGTGGGGAGGCTTCAAATGTGACAGCCGATCTAAGTGATACAACCATACCCCCTCAACAATGCACAACATAAGTAATTTAGAAATCTATACGAGGTCGCTAGCCTACATGGCCGTCACCCTGTGATTAGAAGCGCAGTCCTACGTCAGTTGTGGTGGCTGTGGTGTAGTCCCTTTTCAGTTCTGTTGAAAAACGGAAATAAGTACACTAAATAAAGAAGAGACGTGGAACTGAAGTTCTGCCGCAGTGGTGAGATTACTGTACAGGTGAGAGTGTGCCAGGGCTATTATATGTAATCAATGTACAGTTGAGAGGAAGCAAGACAGTCATAAGGCTCCCAACCACACTCTGCACCGATACGACTGTCACTGCACGTGATTTGGCAGAGGGCAATCATCCTATTGGTGCGATGCCACAGGGCAGCCACAGTATAGGAAGGGTCAGAGGGTAATGCCTGTTTAGATTAAAAAGTCATCAGAAAGTTGCTGTACTTATAAGTTGCTGAACAGCAGGGCTTTAAGTGCGATAAAGAAATGGGAGGGGCATCTAAAAGAGGCGCGGCCTGTGTAACTAAGGGCGTGATGTAAGCAAATTTGCTGTTGTGGTTAAGGACATGAATACATGGCAATGCCCCATATCAATGTCTGTTCTGAATTTTATGTTAAGACTAGAGGCTCGTATTATGATTTCTAATCTTTCTTTAATTTCTATAGCAAGAACATTGAAACTACAAATCCCAAGAGGCTTAGCAACAGGCTAGGCTATGGGAACAAAAAACAGAATCATCACCGTAACCAAAAGTTTCGCAGTACTATGTATAATGCCAGACTTGACTACAAACAGTCCTCTTTTCTTGCTGTTCACAGACAAGAAAAGTAAATTATTTATTCCCTTTATGGTATATTAACATTGTTTTTTGTTCGAGCCTGGGCAGCGGATGCGCTACTCTGCGAGGCATTGAGGTGTGGCATAGAAGCTCCGCCCTTCTTTTCAATTGGCTCCTGTCACTGTCCTTTCAAAATCGTTGCTTTTTATTCGTGAATACGCTTAGTAATCCCTTCTTGGTACCGCCTTTTCTGCATTTGTAACCTCCCATAACAACTGGACTTTTTACTTGTGTTACACGGTCCACTTTAGCTAGTTGGTGAGCACTATTTTCTTTAATGTTCTTCCCTATACTATCCACGACCTCGCAGCACGCCGCCACCTTTTATATTGCTATTAGTCATGTATTTTTTTAATTTCCAGCACAGTTCGCTTTACCTATAGCGGCCACACTTATTTATTTAATTTACAGCGCAGCTCCTTTCACTTTAGCGGGCGTGCTTATTTATTTATTTAATTTACAGCGTGACCGCTTTCACTTTGGCGGCTGCTCTGCCAAAGCTTTCTTTATTTATTTTTACACTTTGTGAAAAGCACCCAATCCGCGCTTTCACATGAATGTTGGCTGCGCCCTTTTCCCTAGACGCTGTTCACTGTAACCTGAATACTACGAGCAGCGTGTAAAGAAAGGGCCATGGCCACTATTAAAATGGCCTCGCATTTGCGAGAGTTTGAGCTATTAGCATTAGAAAGGACAGTGCCTTTTATAAATGTGTTGCTTTGAAAAACACATAAATAAAAGGCATTATCATTTACAATGCCTATCGCTTAACAACTTCACTGCGGCGGCTATTCCGCCGCAGTGCTAAGGGGGCGGGGCGGCCGCATGCTGGTGACGGAACCGCTCCGTCACCAGCCGCGGTTGTGCTGTGCTCATGACGGAGCGGTTCCGTCAAGGCCCCGCCCGCTCAATGGAACGCTCAGCGCAGGCGCGGAATCCGAGCCGCGCAGGCGCTCCGAGCGGGCCGTGACGGAACCGCTCCGCCATCAGCACAGCGCGACCGCAGCTGATGATGGAGTGGTTCCGTCACCAGCAGTGGAGGGGTTAAATTCTCGCAATTGCGTGACCTATTGCATGGAAAATGCTTTTTCTGTAGTTGTCATTAGCACAGATTGTTTATTGGTAGGCTTTGGTACCTTGTTCTAGGTCATGTGCTTGACGCGACTGTTGCTCTCTGCATGCGCTGTGCTGCATCTCAGCGGTTCCCTCGTCTTCCATTTTCTATTGCCTTTCTACCGCTCTCTGTGCTGAGTGCTGTGCCAGTCGCAGCTTTATTTGCAGTTTTAATTTGGGCAGAAGAACTTTCCTTCGGCTTCTCTACTCAGCAGAGCTGGTTTCCTTCGCCGCTTCATCACGCAACTTTACAACAAAGGGAGAGGCTTTTTGGCCCGCCTTCCCTCGTCGCTATTGCTCCTTTTCTTGGCGCTTTCACGCCCTGAGGTAGTGTTTTGGTGCTTCACTTCCCCCTTTGGTTTCTCTGGCAATTTTACCCCTTTTTGTGCCTGAAGTTAGTGAAAATTGAGTATTCACTATGGGGTTAGACAGCTTTCCATTAATGAATGAGGAAAATTATGAAGGGTATGCTTTTGAAAACAAATTACATTATTTTATTAATTCCTCAGTTTAACAAGCCGTTGTGGCCTTTATGGACCAGATGGTAAAAAATATTGAAACTTTGTAATGACTATTATGTCAAAGACACTAGTGGCCCATTCTGCGGGGTAAAGCCGAAAACGCAAAATGCTGTCTTTAACTATAAAAAAGAAACGCACGTCATTCCTCCTAGGCTTCCTACGAAGGAGGGGAATTCCGAAACCTATTCTAAGTGCAAAAGATAAGGTCTCCTATTAAAAATGGACCCAAAGCTAGTGAATCTGGCGTCTCTTGATCCAGGCATCAAGGCAGATGGTCTTCTTTTTGGGGACTCCTTTATCAAGGACCTTATTTATTTATTTATTTTTGCCATTTATAGAGAGCACTGTAACCCTGCGGGCATCCTGGCGCTGAGACAGCAAGAGGACTGGAGTACTAGACTGCTGAGCTAAATGCAAACGGCTGATATAGAGTTAGAATCAGGGACCGTAGCCGTTATGTTACTAAGTTTTCGTCTATTGATAAGGGCCAACAATCTCTGAAAAAAGTATTTTCCCAGCATGTTTTTGCACCGGCCGGTACAGTCAGGAGCCGCTTTACCGGCCGTTCATACCGCAACTAGGGAACCAGAGGCTCCTTCAACTCATCTTATGGCTACCAAGACTTCAAACCACAGGTCTACCCCCAAAGAGGGATAGGTAATCGGGGTTGCGGACAAAGAAACTTCAGAGCCACCAATCAGCAAGTTGACTCTGTCTTCTGGCCCTCCTCCTGTAGGAGGCCGTCTTCAGTATTTTCTCTTAAAATGGCAAACAGTAGATACTTTCGGTGCTAATTTCAATAAATGTTGTCTTATAGAGTTTTACTCAACACCTTTTTTCAAAACTTTTTTCCTCCTCTTACCAAAGTTCTCCCAACCTAATTAATCTCCCTAGAAATTCAGGCGCTAATACATAACTAGGCAATATAGATTTCCAACCCAGATAATTCAGGGTTTTTCAGTTCGGGGTTTTTAGTCCGAAAGAAAAACAAAACGATGAGACCGGTCCTCAATCACAAATTGTTCAACCAGTTTGTAGTTTACAGCCACTTCAAGTTGGAAACTATCATTCACCTCAGAGAGACTCTGTTTCAACACAATTAGATGGTAAGGTTAGATTTACAAGACGCTTATCTTACAATCCCCATTTATCTTTCTCACAGTATATTTCTTCAATTTCGGTGGCAGGGACAAACTTACCATTTTTCTTCACATCTCTTTGGTCTTTCTCCAGCACCATGCTGCTTTATAAAAGCAATAGAACAGTGATTGCGTCCCTCAGGTTTCTAGGGATCAAACTGATAATTTACCTGGACGATATACTGCTCATGAGTCAAAATATTCAGATTCTTCATTCCTATCTTCAGCTCACTTGTTCTCTGCTAAGTTGGGCTTTTGGGTAAACACAGAAAAATCTATAATTATTCCCACTCAGCAGATAGAGTTTCTAGGTTTTCTCGTGAACTCTTCAAGTGCTACTCTTCACCTACCTCAACAAAAAGTAAAAGCTATCAGGAGCGACCTTCTTCACATACTTTGCAGTTCCCAAATGTCACTCAGATCATTAGCGAGGGAGGTAGGCTTCCTGTCCTCTTCCGTCCAGGCCATCTTTACGGGTCCACTTTTTTACCCAATCCTTCTATGTCTCAAGATTCATCACCTGATAAACACCCTTGCTTATTCTGATTCTATCAGCATCGATGCAGAGTCCCGTCTAGAACTTCAATGGTAGACTGATCATTTAGACTTCTGGAAGGGCAGGAGTATCTTTGCGTCAGCCCTGATCTTGTGTTAGAAACACATGCAGGTCGGACGAGCTGGTGCGCCCACTGTGGTTCAATATCGACTGGAGGTATATTGCAGCTTGAGGAGTCCAAATTGCACATCAACAGTTTAGAGATGCTGGCAGGCTCCTTTGCAGTCCAAAGTATGGCAAAAGACAGGGTACAGTGCTCCATTCTTCTACGCATGGACAATTCTCCGCAGTACGTTATATCAATTATTTTGGAGGAACCAAATCCAAACCATTAGCGGAACTGGCAAAATATTTTCAGGAAATCTGCCTACTCAACAAGATCTCGTTTCAAGCAGAATACTTACCAGGCGCTCTAAATTCAATTTCAGACTTGCACACCAGTCATCTATGGGATTCCAGCAATTGGAGACTTTATTCTTCAGAGTTCCCGTCTCACAAATGGGGTCCTTTCAATATCAATCTTTCTGCTTCCCGACTTAACTCCAAATTACCTTGTTTCTTCTGTTGGCGTCTGGATCCGCTAGCCTTAGCTACATATGCCTTTTTACAAGACCCGTCCATTTCAGTCAATTATGCATTTCCTCCTTTCCTTATGATTAACAGAGTTAGAGTTCTGGCTCAGGCTAGACAGCAGCAAGATACTCTGGTCACAGTGGTCCTGTTCTGGTAATCTCAGAAATTGTTTCCTCCTCTTCTCAAACTAGCAGTAGACTTTCCTGTCCTTCTCCCGTCCTTCCCAGTCTTCCTCTGGATCCTTTGGGCAACCCTTACAACCCAGTGCTCGACAACTCCCTCACTCTCTCTGAATAGAAAATTGCAGGCCCAAATCTATCAATCTCATTTTTCCAGAAGCTGTAGTATTCATTAACAAAGCCTGGCCCCAGGCACCACTAAAGCTTACAAGTCCGCTTGGGCTCTATGGTCAAGCTGGGAAAACGTATCAATCCCTATTTTAGCCTATATAATTTACATTGTCAAATTCTTAGCAGCTGAAGCCAGTGGAGGTAAATCATGCAGAACCATCAACTTGTACAGATCAGCAATCTCCATGAACCATCCCCTTATTAATGGCAAACCAGTGGTAACGCATCTACTCATTTGTCGCCTTTTGAAGGAGTACATTTTTCTATTAGTCCTCCACCAAAGTATAACAAATTGTGGGATGTTAATGTTGCTTTGAATTTGTTTATTTCCTGGCCTGACAATACAAACCTTTCTCTAAAAGTGCTTTCTGCAAAGCTTACTATGTGTTTATGCCTTGTCTCTATCAAACGGTTGTCAGATGTGAAGGTTTTGGAAGTTTTTTTCTCACCAATACACTGCTACTGGGGTGATGATCACTGTTAACAAATGTACTAAGGCTAATTTAAACATGTTTTTTTACCCTTATTTTCCATATCAATCCACACTTTGTGTTGGCCTGTGCTTTAAGTATACAAACAGCAGACGTTTGATCTCAGAACGTCCTCTTTTTCCCAACTCCTCATTTCCTTTCAGAAACCCAACAGTCCAGTTTCTGCTGCCACCCTGGCTTGTTGAGTCACATGGATTATGTCTTTGGCAAGCATTGATACCTCGGTGTTCCGAGCTGATTCCTCCTAGGGTGCATTGGCTTCTAAAGCTTTTTGGGCATTTTCCAGATTATGGGGGGTCATTAGGACGGCGGGCGGACAAATGGGACCGCCCGCCATAAGTGCGGGGGTCCCGTGGGGGCCATTAAGATGCGCTCGCCACAGTGGCGGGCGCATCCTGCATTCCTGTCATTGTGGTGGGCGGTGCACTCAGCACCGCCCGCCACAATGCCAGGAAGGCATGTTGTGCACTTCCATGCACAACATGGCAGGCACCGTGCGGTGCCTGCCATGTTGTGCATGGAACTGCAGGGGGTACCACAGGTACCCCCCATGTGCACCCCCACCCATCAGAATCACTGGGGGCCCGCAACGGGCCCCCGCAAGCAATTACCGCATGCCTTTCCTTAAAGGCATGATTCCGCACCCATGATAATATGGCTGGCGGTGTCTGACAGACACCGCCACCATATTAAACTCTTTTCCGCCCAGTCAACTTGTTGACCGGGAGGAAAAGCGGCGGACGGTCTTTCCGTCCGCCGCGATCCCACCCATTTCCCCCCCGCCATATTACGATGGCGGGGCGGAAATGGGTGGCTGGCGGGGACGGATCTTGGGTGGATCGCCAGCGCCTTGCGGGCTGTGGCGATCCGCCCGAGATCCTAATGGGCCCCTAGAAGTCATAGTGAGATCGGCCGACTGGAGGAACGATAATGACTTCTGGACATTTTATTGTAAACCTCTTCATACTGCAACTTCAATGGTAGTTAACATGTTTTAAACAATCATAATAGAAGCCTCCAGTTTTGACATAAAATGTAGATTTTCCTAGTAATTTATTACAGAAAGTCTTAATTTTATGAAAGACACAGAGGCGAGTATCATCCCACGTCAACACTTGGTCATTTGTATTTGTTTCCCTCCCTGACAACGACATCAACTTTGCCACCTACTTCCTCTTAAGGATGTCATGGTTCAAGATGATCTTCAGCTTTGTCTTCTGCTTCAGTGCATCCACATGGACATTTTCCTGTTTCGTTGCATCCTTCCTGGAACTTAACTTTCATGAACATTTACCAGGAACTTTATACATTTACTTAGCCATTTTCTATTGTGTTGTTCATTTTTTCTTCATTTTCTAGTTCTATTTAACTTCTCACACAAGAAAAGGGGACTGTTCACAGTCAAGTGTGACATTATACATAGTACAATAATACTATAGATTATGGTGAGGATTACGTTTTTTCTTTCCATTGGCTAGCCTGTTGCTAAGCCTTTTGGGATTTGTAGTTTTAACATTCTTGACTGCTGATATAGAAATAAAAGCAAGATTAGAAAGAATAATACTCGCCTCCATATTTTTAATAAAATTAAGTCTTTCCTTCATAAATTACTAGGAAAATCTACATTACTACAAGGTATGAGACACAGTCCATGTAAAACACTGCTGAAGAGCAATCACTATCAATGTGTAGGGTGACCACCTGGCTTTGAGGCAAATTCTGGACCGGGCTCTAAAAGAAATTCTGGTCAAGGTATCAAAATTCAGGACAAAAGGTCAAAAATCAGGACAAAAATTCAGGACAGAGTCAGTTTTACGGACTCATCAACGGAAAGGTTACTCCACTACTTTATCAGGGCATTTATGTACTATTGTCTACATAGCATTATTTATTCACTATGGTCTTTTGGTGATTGCATCTAGGTATGCTACATTCAGGTGGTACATTACGTCCTTATTCAATGGTTGGTAAACTAATGCCCCTGAGCATGTTATCAAGGCCATCACCTCTACCCAAATGTTATGTTATGTTATGTTATGTTAGACAAAGTTTATATAGCGCACGGCTACTCTAAAAGAGTGTCCCGGCGCTTTCCACAGGCAGCTCAATACCGAATAACATAACAAGAAAAGCAAATACAGAAGCAGACAGAACAAAACCCACCCAAAAGAAACTAGAGATTAAAAAGCCAAGTTTTCAGGCTCTTCCTAAACTGAAGCAGATTGGGGGTACTGCGTAGCGCCAGTGGAAGAGTATTCCACAGCTGGGGAGCCTTACAGCTGAAAGACCGGCCCCCAGTGCGGGCCTTCCTCACACGCGGAACCACAGCTGTAAAAAGAGATTCAGACCGCAGCGAGCGGGTTGGGCGATAGAAGGCCAGCCTACGCCTTAGGTACCCCCCCCTGAGCCAAAAAGTGCTTTGTGCATCAGCGTCAGGGATTTAAACATAATCCGCTTCCGGATGGGCAGCCAGTGGAGCATTTGCAGCAGCCCAGAAGCTCGTGCTCGCCTATGCAAACCAAAGATGGCACGGGCAGCAGAATTTTGAGCCACCTGCAGGCGCTGGACTAGATAGTCAGGGAGGCCAAGAAAAAGGGCGTTGGCATAATCCAACCCAATTTTTCTTAAAAAGAAAGCAACAGCAAACTTTTGATTCTGTTTCTAAACATTTTAAATCCCATGGTAAACAGTTTGGGAAACATTAAGGTAAGTGACCTTCTGCTAGTTTAAACATGTTGAACAAAAACATTTGGCTCACCTCAACCTCAAGTGGACTTTAAACCTAAAACAAATTAATGGAGCAGAGCAGATGGTGTGGGTGACACTCACTCCTAATGTCAGGATATAAGGTATCCACAACTTGTCTTTAGTCTCACAGCACCAGAGTGTGCATTCAGGACTCTACATTTATCTCAGAACTGTGGAGCCTGGACTAACAATCAAAGAGAATTAAACCGGAGGATGAGATTAAGATCAGATGGGAGCTCCACAGCAACCAAATCAAAGGGTTGTTGCTCATAACTGGATACATAAGGAAGAGAAGAACAACGTGTGACAATTCCTAAAATCAGTCAAGATCAGTCCGCTATGAGTATTAGAAAGTATTGCGTATCGAGTTGTCTCAGCAGAGAGGAGAGAAACAGAAGGGGCATTGTGAAACGTTTGGACAAGCAGCACCTACCCACCCTGGCAAACTCTTCTGGTGCAATGGTCCTCCAGTCATGCTTGTGAAGGGTGAGCAGAGGTCAGACCCCTTGGAAGGTTGTATTGGGTAATGGTCCACTCTGTCCATTTCTTAAAATTGTTTTGCAGTCGAGCCAAGGCAAAACCAGTAATCTGACTGTTCCCTAAGTGCCAAAGTACACAAAGAATCTTCAAACTATTTGGAATGTATTTAAAAAACAAATGTAAGAATATGATAAAGAGTTTAAAATGTAAGAAGTGTTTTTTAATATATGGTAGTGTATAAACAATTAGACCCCAGATTGAACTGGGAATCATTTACCTTTCTCTACCTAGGGATTAATATCTACTGTTCCCCCACTGATTTCTAGGATCAGTCCCTCCAAGCCAAATGTTGGTTTTCTCTTCCGATTTGAGTAATGCGCCACGTGGCAGTAGTGAAGATGAAAGTGCTACTCTTGTTTTGTATTATTTTTCAAACCTTCCCCTGCTCATCCCTCGTTTCTGTTTCAGATACGTCCCACGTCTGATTTTGGGGTCTAAGGTGCTGCCGGGTAGCTCTTTCTCCTCTCTAAAGTTACCTGTGATTGTGGGTGGGTTAGCCCTTCTGGACATAGAACGCTATTCTTTAGCTGGACAGCTCCAATGGGTGGCTTTCTGGATGCCCCCTGCATGAAATGGGGGTTACTTGTAAAGACTGTAAGGAGAGTTCACATCACTACTCATTGTTTCCTACTGACCATTCTACCGAACCCCACCCGGGGTTATTCCATTCAGCTTTCTTTTGCCTTACTGGAACCCATAAATTCACTAACATGAAGAAACCCTATGCTCTTGCACTACCTTTGCTATGTCTTCCCACGTGCACAGGACAGCTTAGCCCAGGGTAACTCCGTCAGAGGCATGCTGCAGGCCTCTCAAAATTGGGGAATTTGTTAACAGTGACATACTAGATTTCCAAACTCTTATGACAGACTACAATCTTCACCTGAGTCAACTCCTTACTTACGAACACCTTAAACAATCATTAAATGCCCTATTTTATGTCCTCCACCTAGCACAAGCCTCATGTGAGGTGAGCCAAATGCTCCACACCGTAGGGACTGGTGGAAAACTGATAAGATGGGTGTACAGTGCTTTCCTGTAACATGGAGACCACTTTGGGGCATTCTTCTTACTGGAAAACTCAACTAATCGGGCTGCTGTTCCTAAGAAGGAAGAAAGACAATTTCTTTACAGGTATAGTCAGACCAAGACAGTAGAAACAGTCAGTGTGAATTGTCTCATGTTGCCCTCACACACCCCCAGGGGGATGTCATGCTTCATCATAGGGTGGTGCTCCTCGTCGGGCCGGCGCTGCAATGCCCTACGGGTCCCCCGAAGGGTCTCTTTGGCAGAGATTTTTTTTAATACAAATGCCGTATGATGAGTGAAAATGAGGTGTGAATGGAGTAGTGAATGTGGTTGGGGATTACAACTGATCAGGGAGGTCGTGGACTATCCTTTAATAAATAGGCCGCCCTGTCAGGGTTAAATGGGCCTACAACATGCAGGTGCTACTCTCAAGGTTATTTGATGGAACCAGGGTAGTCAGTATGTGAAGACTAGGAAGGGAAAGGCCCCTCTAGTTGAGAGTAAAAGACCTAATTTTGGTCACGTGCTCAGTAATGTGTCAACATGTTTTTGCGCCTTTCATGTGGTCATAAGGATTCATGGTGCTTCGTCAGAAAAAGCAAAACATATAGTGATAAACTCCCCACACAGGTATGGTGCCCCTAACAGTGCTACCTACTTAGTGTATGGATCGAGGTCCAACCTGTAGAAATATAACAAAGAGAGATAGGTATTTAAACTAAACATTTTAAAAAACAGTATGTAATACAAGGAATGGGAAGAAGGGATACTAAGTCCCTGGTTTGATAGGATATCTGCCGCCCCGGTAGGAATTAAGGAGCTGGCTGTCAGCAGGTCACCAGGAAACAAGATAGACACAAACAAAACACATAAACGTAACATACATATTGTGCTGTGGCAGTGATGTCCGCAGAGAACGTTGTCACTATGACACAAACCCATAATGCATGGTAGTGATGTATCTAAGGCAGTACCCATAAATATACAGCATCTGATCCAATGTACGGGTGTCTCTGCAACAAAATGTGAAAAACATGAAGAATGTTGTTCAACATTTAGGCTTAGAACATCGGTGCCAGTCTCAGTACTGAGTGCAGGAGCCTGACATCCATGTCTGAGCCTTGTTCCGGTGGTAAAACAAAAGGTCAGTTGACCAGTGTCTAAGGAATTTGGTGATGTGGACATTCAACATTACAGCGGTGTACATGCTCACAAATATTAGTGCCTTCTATGCTGTATGCTGTAGTAGGAAACCAGCAGTGAGTATTGTACTGATGGTTATATGTGACTATTGTAAGTACGCAGTAGAGTGTACTTTTTTCATATCACTATCAATATGCGACCAAAGATCCTCAAAGTTCTTGCCTCTGGCATCATCTTAAGCAAAACTTCTCTAAACGATTGCCACATGGATTAATATAGCATTCACGGCCTCTAGGTTTGAGAACCACCAGCTAAATTACACATCTTTCATTGATGCCACACAAAGGACAAAATGAGAATATTAGCATTTTTCACCTTTTATCAATACTGACCTGCTAGAAAAGTGGGCAAATGTATCAAAGGGTTCCACAAATTCTCTGTCTGTGGGTAAATGTGATGGTACGTATTGGGAAAGATTCTTATGACACCAGCCATTTTACCTATCAGTAAAAGAACCAAATGTAGCAAAAATATCAAATATGATTTTGATATTTCCTTATTCTGTTCAGTTTTTAGAATAATTAAATAAGACCTAACACCCTGCATCTTTTAGACCAAAGACCACAAAACTGAAAAAAGCAAAAGGTAGAAGAAACAATATTTTAATGACCTTTCTAAACCTCAAAACGCATGCAGAAACAATCAATCTGGGTAGTGGGATTTAATAAAATAGCTACTTGTCCATGGGGAAAGTTGCTTCATTAATCTACTTGTCCTTTAACAAAACCCACTTGTCCGTTTTGTGCCATGTAATGCAACAACAAATTATGACAGCAATCTCAGTATATGAGAGTTCTGATATAGCCTGTTTGAGTATGCCAGTGCTCATACCATAGTAGAGTTTGAATGCTAGCAATTCCCTTATTTTCCATGTTTCCGCAGATCTACATACTGGAGCTGAAGGTAGCGGTAAGCAATAGTGCCAGAGTTTAAATGCCCTGTTCAATCTATGCAATCCTATGAACTTGCATGTTTTAAGGGTTCTCACCAATTCTTCTTTAATCTTTTCCTTTACTTAGCATTGATAAGCTACAGTGAGATATAAACTCATTTGTTTGGGCACACACATCACCAAGAATAGCCTGGAAAAAGTTGAGGCAGAGGAGAGAGAAGGGTGGCCTTGCCTTGACAGATTTTCAGTTCTGTGCTTGGGCTTTCCAACTCACCCATTCGCGTATGCTGTTGAAAATGCCGGTTAATACTGGTGCAGGGGCTACGTTTCTAGCTATGCTTAGAGGTGCCAGCTTAGTTGAGTAGGGTTTCTTGTTTAAATTCGGGGACCTAAACTTTTTCAAAAAGATTAAGTTGAAGGTCCTACAAGGATTTGCTAAAACCTGGGCAAAACTAAGGGGAGCAACTACACTTAGTTATTTTCCAGCCTGTCGTCCCTGTGGGATTCTCCTGGTACTCCGGAGTAACGATAGCGTTTTGGTGCTGTCTTGTGACCCGCTGCTTCACCTGTTGCGGCCATACAGGGACTCCGTCGGAGACAGCACCAAAATGCTATTGTTACTCGGACCCCCTCCAGGGACCCATGAAGTTTACTTTCGAGAATCTGAAAGTACAACTCGAGAGGAAATCCTCCTCTTACAGTTAGAGCACCTTAGCGAGTGCTACACATTGGAACACATATACATCATATGTAGCTCCTTTTTAAATCACATTTGCACTTAGGTCCTGAAGAAAACCAGATTGAACACGAGGCCTGGCTGAAACTAGTTGACCACACAGGATGTGGGAGACCATAAGTCCCTCCAACCACATCCACTAGCCTTATTTGTAATTCTGCCAAGGGCCTACGAATAAAGTAATCCTTGAGATACGGGGACCCTTAGGACAGCTTTTAAACCCCACTCTGCACACCATCACTGCACACTCACTTAACAAAAAAACGCTCCGCTGTAAACAGTCTAGTTTGGTGGGTGAGGGCCTTCATAAAAACCAATATGTTTTTCTGACACACACTACATGAGCAGCATCAGTTTAGGTAGTTCCTTTTGATTATCAATAACCTACGGGGAAGTGAACTAACCACTCTAGTTCTTCGCTCACCCTCTTGATATTGATCACTGATCCATGAATATCAGTGTGGCTTTATTCCACAAAGAAGCACCATGAATAACCTCTGCAGATTGTTCCATATCATGCATGCAACACATTTAAGGGAGGGTCTCAATGCATTGTCTTTTCTCGATATTGAAATAGTGTTCAATTCTGTTGCATGAGAGTAACTCTGGCGCATGCTGGAAAAGATAGGACCTAGCCCCAAGTATATAGCATAGATTAAATTATTGTACACTGACTCGGGTGCCAGGGTTCAGACGGGCAGTGTGGTGTCCACTCGCTTAAAGCTGTATCGAGGTACCAGACAGGGATGCCCCTTGCCACCCCTGTTATTTGCTCTGGCTTTGGAGCCTGTGTCGGCTCTACTACGTCAGACGCTAAGGCCTGGGGGATTCCAGTGGGCGACACAACACATGTTGTTTCCTTGTATGCTGAAGATGCCCTAGTGTACATGCATTAACCATAAGAATCTGTGCCTGTCCTGCTGCGAGTTTTGAGAACCTTTGGGAAGTGTTGTGTCTTTTTGTGAATACCCCAAAATCTCAGTTATTGTCGATAGGTGGCCTGACTGTGGTGCACCCTGAGATGTATCCAATGGTGGGCCTGCCATGGAATATAGAAGGGATACGTTATTTGGGTATCAAGATCGCCTATACCAAACAGAAATTTCTAGACCTAAATATAGGCAGAGTACTGAGAACGTCGGTGTGGTTTTGGACAGACCTCCCACTGTCGCTGATGGGCAGAGCTTCCTTAGTTAAGATGGTGGTGCTTCCTAGGTTTCTATACACCATGCAGGGTACATTGTATGAGATCCCCAGGAAGTATTTTAACAAATTGGATAGTTTGCTCGTAGTCCTGCCTTGTGCTACAAAAAGAAAACGGAAAGGGCTATCTATGTTGAAACAGATCTGAGAACAAAGAGGGATTGAACTACCTAATATGCAGCTGTATTATACGGCAGCTCACGTTCAATATGCGGTACACTGGCTGGATGAGGGGGAAAATTGGGAGAAGAAACTTCTGAGGGACTCACATGAACACCAAACACTTCTAGACTGCTTATGTGTGGTGTCCGGATACCTGTGGCGTCACCACCCCTGATACAGCAAATGGGTAGAGTGTGGGAGCAGACAGTCACAAGGGTTCTGCGTCATATCAATCCGTCTGCATTTGTAAAGCGCAACTCTGCAATGTAGGAGAAGAAGCGGCTGCTGCTGCGGGTGTGGCAAATGTGGGTGTGTGTAAGGACGAGTGAAGAGGAGCGTAGGTGTCTATCGGGTTGGTGGAAGTTCAGTCGATGGTTGAGGTAGGCAGGTCCTAAGTTGTGGAGGGTTTGTAGGCGTGCGCGAGTATCTTGAACTGGCATCTTTTCTGGATGGGAAGCCAGTGGATGTCTCTCAGGTGGGTAGTGAAGTGGGTTTGTTTGGGGAGTTCCAGGATGAGTCTGGCTGTGGCGTTCTGGATAGTCTGGCTTCTTCTGAGGAGTTAGATGGAGATGCCAGCATAGAGGGTGTTGCCGAAGTCGAGGCGGCTGGTGACGAGGGCCTGGCTGACAGCCTTTCTGGTGTTGGTTGGGAAGCATCTGAAGATTCTGTGGAGCATGTGAAGTGCGTGGAAGCAGGAGGAGGCGACTGCACTAACTTGTTGTTCCATGGTCAGTTGACTTTAGAGGATGATGCCAAAGTTGCGTACGTGGTCGGTCGGTGTGGGTCCCAAGTTCTGCAGGCCACCAGCTGTGGTTCCATGCAGAAGTGTTCTTCCCAAAGATCAGTACTTCAGTTTTGTCGGAGCTGAGTTGAAGGCAGTTGTCTCTTATCCATTTGGCTACGTTGGTCATGGTATTGCAGAAGTTGATTTTGGCTCTGGTGGGGTCGTTGGTGAGCGAGAGGAACAGGTGAGTGTTGTCTGCGTAGGAGATTATGTTGAGTCCGTTAAATCTGAGGAAGTCTGCAAAGGCGATCATGTAGATGTTCGACAGGGTGGGGCTGAGGGGTGGTCCTTATGGAATGCCGCATATGATGTCTTTTGGTGTGATGACGGGAAGCAGTCGGATGCTTTGTGTGCATCCTGTGAGGAAGGAGGCGACCCACTGGGAGGCGTCTTGGGGTATGCTTATGTTGTGCCGTCTTTTGACAAGGGTGTTGGGGGAGACTGTATCAAACACTGCGGAGAGGTTGAGGAGGATCAGGGCCACAGTTTCCCCACTGTTGAGGAGTGTTCTGATGTCTTTGGCGGCAATCAACGTGGTCTCAGTGCTGTGGTTGGCACAAACTCCTGATAGAGAGTCGCCCAGTAGGTGGTTTTGTTCTAGGAGTTTAGTGAGTTGCTGGTTGATGGCTTTCTTGAGAACTTTATCCGGGTAGGGGAGCAGGGAGATCAGATGATCATTTTTTAGATCGTTGGGGGTCAGTGGAGGCTTTCTTTATGAGGGGAGTGACATCAGTGTGTTTCCATCTGTCCGGGAAGGTTGCTGTGGAGTGAGGTGTTGAGGATGCTGGTGAGTTGCTTGCTGATTGGGTTCATTGCAAGGTTGTAGAGGTGGTGGGGGCAGGGCTCGGTGGGCGCCCCTGAGTGGATGGAAGCCATGATGGCTGAGGTGGTCAGAGCGGTGACCAGAAAGTGATGGTTTGGCTGGTGTTTACTGGTTGGTTGAGCTCGTCGGGGTTGATGGTGGTGGGTTAGATGTTGAAATCTTTGTAGATGTTGATGATCTTTCTGTGGAAGTGGTCTGAGAGGGAGCTGCAGAGTTTTTAGGAATGGTGGATGGTGTTCTCTATGGCTGTCTGGTTGGAGAATTCTTTGAATATTTTGAAGAGTTTGTTTGTGTGTCTGGTGGCTAAGTCAATGCAGGTGGTGATGGCAGGTTCCTTGGCTTCTTTCATGTGCACATGGTAGTTGGTGGGGGCTGTTTTGTGAGCGGCATGTAGGTGGGGTTCTTGGTGGTGTACCATTGTTTCTCCAGTTGGTCCACGTTGCACTTGGTGCTCCTGATCTGGGGTGTACCAGCAGGCATGTTTGGGGCTCTTGTTGGTTTTTGTAGGTTTCAGCGGGGTGACTCTTTCGGTGATCCAGGTGGCGAAGTTCTGGATGACCTGGTTGAGGTCTGTTGAGGCCTCAATACATGAGGCGGTGAGGGTCTGTGGCCACTGAGTTTCGGTGACCTTGCTCCAACTGCGGTGAGAGATCTGCTGCCTGGTAATGGTCTGTTGGGCGTCTGTGATGGTGAAGTGTACGAGGGTGTGGTCAGTCCAGGTGAGTTCTATGGTGTGGCTGAATTTGATTCTGCCACTAGAGGTGAAGATGGGGTCGAGTGTGTGTCCGGCTTTGGGCATGGGTTCGGTGACCAGTTGGGTGAGGCAGATGTTGTTCAATTTTTCTAGGTGGATGATGGAGTTGGTGATGTAGGGTTTGTCGATGTGGAAGTTGAGGTCGCAGAAGAGGTAGTGGTGCAAGCTGATTACTAGGGTTGGGATGAGGTTGGGCATGGTGTCGAAGAATGTTGCTTGGTGTCTCTGTGGTCTGTAGGCAAGGATGCCTCTTTTTGTGGACTTTGAATCAGTCTGTAGTAGGAAGTTGAGGTGTTCCATGAGAGGTGTGGGATCGTCATTGGTGATGGTGCATCTGATGGTTTACTTGAAGATGATGGCGATGCCTCCGCCTTGTTTGTTGGTTGGGTTTTCAGTGTATCATCTTGTAGCCTTCAGGTGTGGCAGTGGTGATGTCGGGGTTCGAGGATGGGTTGAGCCATGTTTCGGGGACGAAGGCATTGTCCGTGGAGAGGGTGGTGATGGTGTCCTGTGCTTCTGTGGCATGTTTGCAGAGTGGGCGTAGTGGTCTTGATTTTGTGGACTGGAGTGGGATCTTTCGTAAGTTGTGTCACGGGGAAGTGGCAGTGTTTGCAGGTGAATGGTCCTTAGGTAGATCATGGGGAGGAGGAAATACAGCTGTTTCGACATTCGTAGTTCCTTGGCAGTGTACCGTCGGGTGACCTAGGGGTCCTAGCGCTGGAAATTGTACAACCAGCGGTGCGTTGGCAGTGCGCCCGCTTTGAGTGTCCGCTGCGTGGTCGTGCTGCAGCCTCCATTTGTGGTCCTGGTGGTGGTTCTGGTGCAGGCAGCGCAGGGGCAGGAGGCAGCGCAGGGACAGCAGGCAGCGCTGGGGCAGGGTTGCCTTTCCACTGGAGCTAGAGAATTTGCATTTATAGCAAGAAAATGGCCCTTCCAGGCAAAGAAAAGGCTGAGGGGAGCAGTGCAAACAACTAGTCCTAAATTTCCTTATAGTATTACTATCATAATGTTTCCTTAATAAGAGGCCTAACTCTGGGGGCATGGATGCAGGATTCCTGGCGTCTGGGAAGAGATGCTGGGTGAGACCCTCTCTGCACGCTACTAGGAGAGGATTCTTATGGGTGAGCTCCAACGCGTGCTTTAAACTAATGCAATATAATTATACACATCAGGTGTATCTCACACCCAAGACTTTACATAGAATATATGCCACGCGGTCAGACTGCTGTGCCCTGCCATGGACTTTGGGCACGTGGTGTGGAGTTGCCCTTTGATAGAGTCTTCCTGGGCAGTTGTGTTGCAAAGATTAAATGGGGTTGGGAGGCCAAACGCACCCCACGGGCGATACTATTAGGACTGATTTTGTACCTGTCGAAAAAGAAATGTAGCAGTAAGTACTTGATGCTGGGTTTACTGCTTGTAAAGCGGCAAATTGCTATGAAGTGGAAGAGACCGTAAGTTCCCGATTGCACTGATTGGCTGTGGGACATGTCTGAATGAGCGGTGGCAGAAGAAGTCAGATTGCAGCATGTGAGGAGGGATGAACATCTGGGGGATGGCTTGGCAGCCTAGGCACAGATGTTGTCTAATCTACAGGACACAGCAGTTGTTGAAAGTGACTCAGGAGTATAGGACATAGATAAATGCTGTGAGTAAGGAAGGATGATTGAAGACTTTTTAGACTGGAAGAAAGTGTATTTTTACAATAGGCGGAGAATTAGATGGTCTCATTTCCAGGGCTCGCCGACTAAGCTTGCTGGAATATACTAGCTGGCATTACCGCAGCTGATAGAAATGGGGGAATTGGGAGAATAGGATTCTGACCGAGACTCTCAGGCTAGGACCTTGGGAATTCACAAGCAGTTGGTTGCCAAACTCTCTGATGTGTTTTACCCCCATGGTAGTAAGATGGTTAGCCCAGTCCTAACCCATCCCTGGTATGACGCATCCTGTCGGAAAGCAAAAAAAATCTGCTAATCTCAATAAAAGAAAAGGATAGAACCAGCATAAAGCAGTGTCGGTTTAGGTATAAACAGGTTATTATTAGGGGAAAGAAAGACTGGGAGGCTAACAGATGGGAAGAACTTAGATCAGCACTCTCACGCAAGGATTCAAAGGCATTTTGGGCTACTGTTAGGTCTGGGACGAGTGGTGGCGGATTAGCACCTTTATCGAACATAGCACCTGTAGTCTGGGAAGCCCATTTTGGAGCACTAAATGCCAATCCTGCTGAAGAGACCTCCTTGCTCCCTATCCTCGGACCCCTCCATGAGCATAGATTGGAGGGGCCAATGGATTATGTGTTGGGAGAAGCTGAAGAGACCCCCCTGCTATTTACCCCAGGACCCCTCCATGAGCATGGATTGGCGGGGCCCTTGGATATTGAGCTGGGCCAGGATGTAGTGGCCCCCATGTGTGAGTACCGATCAGGTGGGCTCTTGGATATCACACTTACAGAGGTTGAGACCGCAATAGTTAAACTTCTACCTAACAAGGCTCCTGGCTTAGATAAGTTGCCTGGGGGTCTATTTCGGTCCCAACCAGAAATTTGGGCACCTTATTTGGTTGTTTTATTTAATGCATTACTTAAGGGGAATGGCCCGCCAGATACTTGGCTTGGAGCAGAGATTGTCCCTGTCCACAAAAAAGGTTGTCCGCTAACCCCGTCTAATTACAGGCCCATCAGTTTGATAGATACTACACAAAAACTGATGGGCAGGATTCTTTTAGACAGAATTCAGGGGTGGATAGAGGAAAATGAGATTTTGACTATATTCCAGGCCGGGTGTAGGGCGGGTATTTCCACCCTAGATCAAATATTTAGGCTCCAGGTACTATTTTGGAAAACGGTGAGAGTGGAGGGTGGCAGCCTCTACCTCATCTTTGTTGACCTGCGGGCCGCATTTGATTTTGTGCCGAGGGAAAAGCTGTGGAGAGTATTAACAGATTTGGGTCTACCCACTTATCTATTGAATATTTTGAACAAACTCCACATGAACAACTATGCTCAAGTTAGGTGTGGGAGGTATGGTGAATTGTCGGCCCGTTTTCCTTTGAAGAAGGGGGTACGCCAGGGGTGCGTCCTGGCCCCAACCTTATTTTGTCTTTACATAAATGGCCTAGTAGATCACCTACTTGGAGTAAAAAATAACGATGCCCCAAGGCTGGCGACCGGGCGGGTGCCCGCCTTGATGTTTGCAGACGACACTCTGTTGTTGTCCAAGACATCAACGGGCATTCAGCGCACTCTGGATGGCTTCGCAGCGTTCTGTGCTTTGCGTGGGCTAGAGATAAACTTGGATAAGACTAATTTTATGATTTTTAATCCCCCTAAACAGACCCGTCCTTACCCTTTTCTGAATGGTATTCCTTTTAGAAAGAGTTAAGACGTTTGAATATCTTGGTATCACCTTAACGGAAAACTATGACTGGGGCTCTCAGACAGCAAAGGCGGCCCTTAGGTTATCCCAAGTGGTGGGGGGAATTAGTAAAGTCCATAGAATTTCGTATTTTAAGCCAGCGGCCCCGGTCGTTGAAATCTATAGACTTCAAGCCAGAGCGACTTCTATGTACGGAGCTGAATTATGGGGACACCAACGAACAACTAGCCTCATGAGGGTAGAACATGCCTTCATGAGGAATCTTTTGGACCTACCAGCAAGTACACCGCTTATTCCCTTGCGTATGGATTTGGGGTTAGAATCTATAGAGGAGGCAGTAGCAGCACGGCCTATGCTATATTGGAAGAGACTCTGGTCAGTGCCTGAATTGGCTTCCTATGAAGAGGAATTTATAGAGGTGTGGGCCTCTTTAAAAACCAAGAACATTCCGTGGCTTCTGCACATTAGGGCACTCAGCAATCGGATTGGTTTACCTGAGTTGTGGTAGAATCCCGAAGAAATATGCCATGGGGTAACTAAATCAGAGCTGCTGCGTCATCTTAGGAATCAGAACCTATTATCTCTACAGAGATGCACTACTGTGGGAAGACTGATGGTAGAGTTCCTTCAAGTAAAAGTCGAATCCAGAATGGAGGAATTTCTAGACGTAATCTATCCTCCACTTGCGAGGAAACTCTACATTCAGCTTGGGCTCAGTAGCCTCCCACTCAGGGTATTTACCTGTAAATGGGCTAATACAGATAATATTGCGTGCCCGGCATGTAATTACAAGCAAGAAGATGTATGCCACGTTCTGTTTTTTTGCCCCGCCTACCAGGCAATAAGGAAATGCTGGTTGATTCCACCTTGTAGGAACCTAGGCTTCAGCCAATGTGCCCAAGCTTGTCGGTCCTACGGTATGATACCCACCCCCCTATTGTTTTCGCTGTATCACGGTTTCTATTTGGTATGTGGCGTAGACGGAAAAGCTTTTTATAACAATTGTGTCCATTTATTTATTTTATCATGTCTATTTTTGATAACCATATAGTTTAGTCAACTTTTAGGTCTAAAATTTGACTGGATATGTTATTTATTGTTTTATTATTCTGTGATACTATGTATGTATTTTATCTGCAGTTTTATGGTCTTTGCTGACCGAAATAAAGTTACCAATGTAATGTAATGTATTTTTGAAGGACCTCAGAAGAATGGGCAAAAAGCCGAACAGATAGATGCGTGAACTCTAGGGATTGACATTAGTGACAACTGATGTCTTTGTCATAAAATATGAGCAGCTATGAGGGGTAGGGAGAGTTGGGGATATCGTTTATAAGGAATCTATTATTGGTATTATAACATTGTATGAATGCTGCTACACTTGAGTCATGATACAGTGTTCAAATCCTGTGAAAATCAATAAAGAATATATATTTTTAAAGATGTCAGAGGGCATTGTTCTTTACAGATGAGGTCATGTAAGCCACTTTGAGTGATGTCACAGGTTTTCAATATATAAGTGGGAAGTCAGATGAAGGTAGTTTTTTTTATTTATAAACCTTTATTGGATAGTTCATTAAAACCATTCAAATGGGTTAATACTGTTGGTAGGATTATCCATCCATTGATTTAACAATATAAAAGCATATATGTGTTAAATTGTGACCGTTACCAACTGATGGCAGTGCTCGTCCGTAGACTTCAAAAGCGTCAAAGAGGCCATGAGTGTAGCTAGTGCCGTCCGTGCAGGGCTGAAAAATGACCAAAACCTTTTACCATGGAGTATTTTACCAATCCAAAGCTGTAATATGCCCGGAGTGGTAAAAGGCTTTTGTCATTTTTCAGCGCAGCATGGATGGCACTAGCTAATCCAATTCTTAAAAATATTGCTGTACAATTGGCAAAAGACTTTGGGCCCGATGTAGGTAATCCCAGATTACCGATTCTTAAATACGGAATCATACCGATTCGGTATTTAAGAACTGGCAATCGGGATTTAGGTAATTTTACCGATTCCATTACAGAATCGGTAAAATTCGGTAATACCGAATCGGTATTTACCGATTCGGTAATTGCCATTCATTCCTATGGGCCTGTAGGCCCATAGGAATGAATGTCAATTACCGAATCGGTAAATTCCGATTCAGTAATTGGGGGAAACATTGAAGGGTGGCAGGGTGTCACTTTGACACCCTGTTGCACCCCTCAATTGTGCATGGGTGCACATATTGCAGACATACATGCTCTTAGGGCATGTATGTCTGCAACATGCCACTGTTTAATAAGCAAAAAAAATGCTTTTGAAAGGGTTTTCATTATTTACCACCAACTTCTAGTTGGTGGTAAATAACGAATTCTGAAACCCTTGTAGCACTGAAAACAGTGCTACCTACATCTAAAATGACAGAATCGGTAATTTTACCAATTCGGTATTTTACCGAATTGGTAAAATTACCGAATCAGTAAAAATTACCGATTCTGTAATTTTACATGCCCCTACATCTTAGGCCCAGATGTAGGTAAATCTCATTTACAGATTCATAAATACCGAATTTTACCGATTCGGTATTTATGAATCTGTAAATGAGATGTAGGTAAAAATTTGGTATTCTTTACCGAATCGGTAAGATTCGGTATTTACCGATTCGGTAAATACCGAATCGGTATTTGCTATTGAATCCTATGGGCCTTGAAGCCATAGGATTCAATAGCAAATACCGAATCGGTATTTACCGAATCGGTAAAAATACCGAATTGCTAAAGGGGACAGGGTGTCACTTTGACACCCTGTTGCACCCCTGTAACTGGCGTTTGCGCCATGTGTTACACATACATGCCCTTACGGCATGTCTGTGTGCCACATGGCACAGGTGTACATGCACAGATGTGCATGTACACAAGAATTCGTAATTTACCATGCAATTGTATTGCATGGTAAATACCGAATTCTAAAGGCCCAATAGCACTGTTAGGAGTGCTTCCTACATCCCAAAATACATTTTCGGTATTTTTACCGAATGGTAAAATTACCGATTCGGTAAAATTTACAAAATCGGTATTTTTACCGATTCTGTAATTTTACCGAATCGGTAAAATTACCGATTCGGTAAAATTACCGAAAATGTACGTTTTTCTAGCCCCTACATCTCCATAGCCCTTTACCGGTCGGAAACGGCCGAAAATCGGTATTTTCGGCCGTTTCCGACCGGTAAAGGGCTACCTACATCTGGCCCTAAATATCCAAATACCGGTCGGAAACGGCCGAAAATCGGTATTTTCGGCCGTTTCCGACTGGTATTTGCCTACCTACATCGGGCCCTTTGCCCCTTACTAGCTCGGCGTGGCTGGCACTGCACTAATCCTATGCCTAAAACGTTGCTACAAAAACAGACATTTGAGGTGAGCAGATTCAAAGCATCGCCTGTGTTGTAGGATGCTCTATATAGCAGCTACACACCACCTAAACTTGGGAACTACCCATAGTTTCTTCATTCCTTACTTGCTTAAGTTATGTGGCGGTCTAGGCCTGAAAGGATATTGTTTTGAAAAAAGTGTGTGTGAGGATTTGAAAAAGATTTTATTAATTTTCAAAAAAATATAAATAGTACATGGGTGTGTGTGAGTGCACAACCAAACACACATTATTAAACATTGAAAAAATGATTACACTTACCTATGAAAATACTATGTAATGATACTCCTTATGCAATTACTCCCGATTTGTCAGTCAATGAAGTAGTGACATCCATCCATCACTGAGTAGTCACTCTAAATGAAAAGTGGCAAAGTAGCAACCATGTAAATGAATGGTCTCGTTGCAATCACCAAAGGTGAGAATTCTCAAGGTAGTTAGTCTGCATACGGAGTAGTCCTCACGGGACAGCCACTGCAGGTGAGTAGTTAGTGTATAGGTAAGGTCTCACAGGGCTGTGAATATTGGTGAAAAGTCTGTTTAGTCATAAATAGGTGAACTGTTATATGGCAGTTGTTGTGCTGGTGGTATGACTAGTGGTTATGTGTTTTTATTTTCCAGGGCTTGCTGAAAACCTCAGAAATATAAGGTTGGTGGCTTAATCATGAGCAGCCTGTAATTCTGCTATCACTGTTATTTGTTTCTTTCCATGTGATCAGTGATTGAAATATGCTTCAGTACATAGTGAGAGGAAAACAGTGCAGATATTGCTGTGTTAGAGGAGTCAGTCGTCTTTAGAGCTCTTAGTTTCCATTTTTATTGTTTTGTAGAGGTATACCAGTAATCTTGATTGTTTGATTGCTGTTCTCCATTTTAACAACTCTACACTGCTGGAAGCATTTGACTCAAAACTTCCCTCACAGGGCCACTGGAATTATGCGGCAGTGAAGGGCCAAAATATGTGGCAGTGTTGAGTAAATTATGCGGCAGGAAAAGCCAAATTATGCTGCATAATGTGGCACATTTTATGATAGTATTACTTCATTAATTGTCATTTTTACACTGTCTGGGTATTGGTTGCACCTCCTTAGTACCAATTTAACACCCATTAGTAACAGAAAGGTGACCAGTCAATATTTGTAATGGGCCTTCCACTCTGCAACAACGCGTGTCACTGCATTTTAATACTTTAGAACCATTTCAGCTAGAAACACATTTTTTCGTTAAAACATGCAGAATATGCAGCAGACGATGGTTAATGTATCAAATGCAACAAATCTATAATTAAGCAAAAAACTCCGCAGTCGCACAATTGCATAAATCCAGTGGCCCTGTTCATGGTGAAATAGACCTTCTCTGGTGGTGCAACCATCTTCGGAAACTCCCTCCTTCCAGTTCTAAGGATCCAGCCAAATTGCCTTTATTTTTGGGAAAATGCTGTAAACACACCTAAACCGCGTTCACATGATGTAATTCCAGTCTCATTTTGTATATCTATTTCATGTCCCTTCATTTCCTTCTCCAGCTATTTCATGCTCACTATTTTGGAATGTTTAAGGTGTAAGGTTACATTTTTTTCATATGTAAAAAAAACAAAAAAGTTTTGCTTATGATCCTACTTCTGTTTTACGTAAATCGGCACGTTAGTGCCTGATAGTAACATTGAGCTATGGAACAAACTTTGGTAGGCCTACTGTGTTTTATTTATTTATTATGTTTTTGTAGAAATGTGCGGTTGTAAACCGGCCTTAGTACAAGCTCTCATAGAGAAATGTGAAAATCTGTTCATCCCTGCACCGTGTGGCAGGCACCTCAAGGTGCTTGCCACACGGTGCTGGATTAACAGAGGGCACCGTAGGTGCCCCCTCTGCCCCCAACCAGAGGCTGCAGAGAGTAGAGAGCCCTGCTAGAGGCCCCTAAAGTCGCTTTCTGACAGACCTTCCATGTCGGAAAGCCCGACATAGAAAGCCTGTATGAAACCAACATCGTAATCCCGACGCAGAAACGCCGTCCATTGGAATTATGCTCAGGCCTCCGACTGGCCCTTTGAGCCTGTCAGAATCCAGCTAGAATGACCGTCCGGTTTCACTTTCCTCTGCCTGCATTGGAATGCGCCGGTCTGAAGTGAAACCCACGCTCTGACTCAGAAGGGCATTCTGAGTCTCATCGTAATGAGGCCCTTTATGTGTAAAATAAATAAATTGTAAAAAAAAAAAAATGCCAATGGTAGTTTGAATCTGTTTTGCACTAAAAGAAAAGGTAAGTTAAAATGACCCAGAGCAGAAATACATAAAAAAATTAAATGACAGTAGAAAATAAAGCTGAGATTGACATATGTGCAAGATCATAATGCTGTCACTCACAGTGAAGTTTTGTAAGGTTTACAAGAGTGTAACCCATAGACCGGTTCAGGACTGGGTAGGTAAGGTACATTTAGAAACAGTGTCCTGATTGGTTATAATGTATAGACAGTTACTTGTGCATGCATACAGCATTACTCAGATGGGAAAGAAGGAGAATCCACATTCATTTGGAGCAAGATAGTTAATCGTCTTTATGTCACATAAGTAATGGTCGAAGAGTTATACAGTTAAGTACAGCACTGCATAAATAAATTGAAGACAACCACAAAAAACTTGGTGCTTAAGAGTGATAGTGATGAAGGTGGCGACGCAAGTGGAAAAAGTGAACAGCAAAAACGGCGCACTGTGATGAAGTGCAAATTATTTACAGTGAATGGCTCGAGGGTAAGTGACAGCGTGATATCACAGTACATAAGATTTTTCAATTGTTTGTTGAGCCACAGGAAAGGAGTACGCCTATGAATGCGCTGTTAGGTCGACGGCGTTTCGATCCGTGTAAGTGTGGATCGTCATCAGGACTGGGTTGTCTAAGTTGGGGCGTGCTTGTTCTAAATCCGTGCATATGGCGAGCCCATATTTAATTGGGGTATCCCATGCGTCCGGTAGGGCCGCCTATGAAGTCATCCGGTACATTCGTGAGAACAAACGCCGATTCACTCTTGTGACCACACGCCAGGTCTAACAGACGACCTGGCTTTCCCTGACAGCCGATTAAAGCACAGCTACAGTCATTGCACTCAAGCTGATCCTGAATCACCTGACCCTGGTGAACCGGATGACTTCATAGGCGGCCCTACCTGACGCATGGGATACCCCAATTAAATATGGGCTCGCCATATGCACGGATTTATAACAAGCACGCCCCAACTTAGACAACCCAGTCCTGATGACGATCCACACTTACACGGATCGAAACGCCATCGACCTAACAGCGCACTCATAGGCGTACTCCTTTCCTGTGGCTCAACAAACAATTCAAAAATCTTATGTACTGTGATATCACGCTGTCACTTACCCTCGAGCCATTCACTGTAAATAATTTGCACTTCATCACAGTGCGCCGTTTTTGCTGTTCACTTTTTCCACTTGCGTCGCCACCTTCATCACTATCACTGTTAAGCACCAAGTTTTTTGTGGTTGTCTTCAATTTATTTATGCAGTGCTGTACTTAACTGTATAACTCTTCGACCATTACTTATGTGACATAAAGATGTTTAACTATCTTGCTCCAAATGAATGTGGATTCTCCTTCTTCCCTTCTGAGTAATGCTGTATGCATGCACAAGTAACTGTCTATACATTATAACTCACAGTGAAGAGCATCCCATTGGCTGAGGTTTGTCTCTTGTTTATGTAGTGCTTCTAGTGTAGTACTTAGTAGCAGTGGATCAAATATGGCGAACTCATCTACGTTCAGGCAACCCAATAAATCTAGATCATCCTCTTTTTTAAGGGAACTCCGAAGGTTAAGGATGCTTCAAATCCAAACGGAAGGGAGGTATCTAGAAAGAGAACCTTAAAGAACTAGAGGACAGAAGGGGGAAGATCAGGAAACCAACATAGAAAACAAGGAAAAAGGAGGAGTCAGGACCAGGGCCCAGAAAATAAGAGAAACCAAAAAAACAACAAAAATCTGCTCTAAATTGGGGATTAAGTTATGCTCCTTCGAACAGATATAATGATCTCTTGGCCAAGGTGAATCTGGTGAAATTTGTCAACTCAACTTAACAAAAACTGTCTTGAAAAACCTAAAAAAAAGAGGATGTACCTATTGAAAAAGATGTTAGTCATATTTCAATCGATCATCTGTTCAACATTGCAGTAATTATGAGTTTGGAAGATAAACAGGAATGTAATATTAAGGATTTGGCGTTACAATCGTAAATTGACACTGACGTTATAAATCTAGTGCCTTGAAGCCCAAATCTAATTTTATTCCTTCAACTAAGGTTTATAATCTGATTCATGTTTTTCAGAACCTTGTTATCAATAACATTAATAGGCATAACATTACTGTTAACAATTCCAATTTAAATTAATATGAGTTGAAAGCACTGTATGATCTAAGAAGTGACAAGTCTATTATTATCAAAGAAGCCGGTAAAAGAAGAAATGTTGTGATAATGAATTGCAAAGGTTATGACCTTGAGCCACACCGCCAGGTCCAACTTTGCCAGGGTAGAAGTAGTAGAGCTGGAAAAATCTAAAGTTCTGATCAAAAATGAATTGAGAAGCGATGTTGATCAGCAACCAATTGATACTGAAGAATATAACTATTGATTGAGAATGCTAATACGCCCGGAAGATATTTTTTGCTAGACATCCACAAAGGTGGCACCATACCTCCAGGGTGCCCAATTATTGCAGGCATTGGTGGACTGTTGGAGCATATCTCTGAATACATTGACATGTTCCTAGCTTCCTTTGTTAGAACATTGCCATTATACATTAAAGACACCAATGATTTTCTAAAACGAATAAATGACATTGCATGGGATCCTGATTTCTATATGGTGACCATGCATGCAAACAGCTTATACACTAGTATAAAACACCAATTTGGACTGGAAGCTATCAGATACTTTCTATTACCAAGTCAGGCAGGGTTCTTCTACATCAGAGGTCTTCAAACTTTTGTAGGCTGAGCCCCCCCAGCGGAATTTTTTTAGATGTCGGGCCCCCCCACCACCTGACAGAAATTTCTGGACCTTGGTACGCTACACATTCAACTGCCACCCGCATATCCCAGCCCATATCCGGCAAATAAGGTTCAACACAATACGAGCGTTTAGTAAACTGCAGGTTTGTGAGTGGGTGTGGTTAAATGACAGAGGCTTTTTACACAGCCCAAAAACTATTTTCCCAGATAAAATGTGTGTAAATTGTTTTTACTAGGAAGCTTTATTTTATACAAGACATATATTGATATTAACACCCCCTACATTAATGTGAAAGGTGTGCCTATTTTTCGCCACAGAGACGGTCAATCTGTGGATGGATTTATGCTACTGCCATCCTCAGGCTGTTCTCCACATACACTAAATTTACAGCAAATACTATCTGTGAAATCCTCCAATTTCTCATTTGGGAGGCCCCGTTTTGATTTAAAAAAATTTTTTTTATGGTTGTTGCATGAAACAAACACATTTCTCTGCAAATAGTAATAGACTCTCCCACATCAATCACATTCAAAAGAAATGATAAAACGGTATTCACAAGAATCTGTTTGGGAATTATTCCAGGCCATCAGGGTAAAAACAACAGAGCTGTCTCTATGAAGGAGCCACCTGAAAGGTTGGATTGCAGTACATGTAAATGTGTACTTTTGTACTTTGGGACGAAAACTTGATGGGGCACGACATGCCCTTACTTGTGTACAGGGGCGCAACTAGACCCAAACTTCAGGGGGTGTCTAACACTCTCAGCCAGGGATGGCCATAGGACTGGTCGCTTACAGTGCAGTAGTATTTTTGGCACGCCCTCTCCCATTTCCTCCTCCATGATTTCCCTCACCGCCACTCACCAACAGTGCACCTCATTCTCTATAGCACCTTTCTGACAAACATTTCATTTTTTTATAGCACCACTAATAGTTTACTCAGACTTTGTAGCAGGCACCTTATCCCTCTGTGCTGTGTGGGTGGCAGGAGTGAACATGTGAATGCACATTTAGCGAAGCATCAGTGTGAGAGTGAGGTGAGAGGAGTTACTGCACGGTGAGTGAGGTGATCATATGAATTTGGGTGCGGATTTAAGTGCAGAGTGGGATGAATGAATGTATGGTTAGTGATGGGCTTGCTTGAGTGAAATTGCAGATTGAGCAGTGTTGTAGACAGGTGAGTGAAGTGTCACATGAGTGCAGGTTGAGTAGTGTGCTCTTGTGACTGCGGGGTGAGGAACAAGGCGAACAGCGCAAGTGCATTGTGAGTGCAGAGTGATCACTGTGAGTGCAGGTTGAGCTGGTGAATGCTGTGAGTGCATGGGAATCAATGTGAGGGCATTGTGATCGCTGTGAGTGCAGGGTTAGCATGAAAGTGAAGGGCAAGAATGCGGAGCGAGTTGTCTGAATGCTGGGTGCATTCCCAGACACTTGAGGTAACTCAGCATGTTATTGATAGCGGTGAAGGGTTTCAGATACAAGTTAAATTATTGCTATTATGGCATTAACCAGGGATTGAGGGTGGAGGAAATAAATAATGTGCTGATCTTGCAACAAACTTTCAGTTTTACGATTAGGCTTGCCAGCTCATTTTTTTTATGTCCCAGGCGGTACACAAATAAGCAGTCCAGTAAAGCTATATTTTCAGTACTTATCTGTGCATACTCTGAAAAGCAAATATAAATAGAAAGCACTTTTCATTTTGTTCTAGGGCTGCCTGAATGATCCTTGACTGATAATTAAAGGGAACAAAGACAGAAAAGTAACATTACAAATGAATACAAACGTCTTTATCTCTAACACTGTATTTAGTGTCAAGACAAGTAATTTGCTGGTACTTTAAACCACACATGGCGTTTTCTTTTCTGGTGTTTGAAATTATTATGGTTGTACATTCAGTGCCTTAATTGCTCTGGTTGTGCCCACATGTTCTGACGATTTACTACGTAACTTTGCCAGTCTAAGATCTGGAAGATGATTACACTGCTTTAGGACGATTAGAATTAGAAAA
Source organism: Lissotriton helveticus (assembly GCF_964261635.1). Lineage (NCBI taxonomy): Eukaryota > Metazoa > Chordata > Amphibia > Caudata > Salamandridae > Lissotriton > Lissotriton helveticus. The sequence continues at coordinate 650,553,810 of NC_136070.1, forward strand.
GGAGCACGTCATGCCCCATCGATTAACCCTCCCCCCCTCCCTCCAACCCTTCATTACTGCCGAACCCCTGGCCATCACGCCCCCACCCCTCTTCCAAAAAGCCCTCTTATCTCTATGTAGATTTTATTCCAGAAAAGTCCTTCATAGCCAGGCGACGTCAGGAATCGAAGAAGAAAAGGCAGCAAGCAGCGGAATGCAGGAACTTTGGGCACGCATATTTCACGGCACTTCCTGCAATCTGCAACCTGCTGATTAGCTGCTGCTGCTCCATAGTATTCCTATCAACAACCCCCATTTTAAACGGGTGACAACTTGCGATCATAGGACATTACAAGTTAAACAAAGGAAGCATTTTAGACAGTGATGCGCGCCCCCCCTGGGACGGTATGGCGCCCCCCCAGTGGGGCGCGCCCCACAGATTGAAGAACTCTGTTCTACATCCACAGATGCCACTTGACATGGTGGAGACTCTACTAACTAACAATGTGTTCCTATACCAAAATGATTTGTATCACCAGCAAAGGGTTACAGTGATGGGGTGCAGGTTTGTTCCCTCTTATACCAACCTTTTTATGGGTTGGTATGAGAGGGAGCATCCCTGGACTGAGTACTGGAGAGATTAGTGTATTTGGCTACTTTGTATTGCTAGACGCTGGGAAGGATTCATATCCCAAAAGCATAGCCCTGAAGAAGGGTCTTTGTCTTGAAACACATGCTGGCTATTGATGTGATATCAGACTTCGATGCACAAAAATAAGTATTTGGAACAAGACCTTGTGAATTAATTCTTGAACTATATAAATATCTTTTATTATTAATTTTTCAGAAAACATAAGGCAAGCAAGTCAGTACAGCTATCTCTAGATCAGACCTACTTGTGTTAAAAAAACAATATATTGTATTTCTCAATGCTTTACCCACTTGTCTAAAATGTTTATTTTCTTTATAGCTGGCCTGTTCACTGCCTGTCATGGAGAGTGTCACTCTTAACAATGGCATCCGGATGCCCCTCGTTGGACTGGGCACTTTCCGCATCCAGGGTTACAGCACCATCTACAGTACATTGGATGCAGCCCTAGGATGTGGCTACCGTTCCATTGATACAGCAGCCGTCTATGGTAATGAGGCAGACATCGGGCGGGCTTTAAAGGAGCTCCTTCCCCTGCATGGCTTAACCCGCCAGGACATCTTCCTGACCAGTAAGCTGGCACCACGAGACCATGGTGAAGAGGCAGAAGATGCAGCCCGGCGTAGCTTGCAAGCCCTGGGCCTAGACTACTTAGACCTTTACCTGATTCACTGGCCAGGCAAACAGGGATGGAAAAGTGATGACCAGCGTAACCCAGAATCCCGGCGCCAATCCTGGGAAGCTTTGGAGAAGCTGAACTCAGCTGGTTTTCTCCGTAGCATTGGCGTGTCCAACTACACTGAGGAACACCTGAAGGAATTACTCGCTGTGTGCCAGGTGCGACCAGCCGTGCTTCAAGTGGAGTACCACCCTGAGCTGGCCCAGTGGGACCTATTGCGCTTCTGCCAGTCAGCCGGCATACACCTACAGGCCTACACTTCTCTGGGGAGTGGGCATCTGATACAGCGACAAGAAGTGCAGGCAGTGGCAGCAAGGTGCAACCGGACAGCCTCACAGGTCCTCTTGCGCTGGGCCCTGCAGCGGGAGGTTGGTGTGATACCAAAGTCCACCAACCCTGAACGCATCATTGAGAACTTCCAACTTTTTGACTTTGAACTGTCCTTACAAGATCTGGAGGTGTTGGATGCATTGCACTGCGACAAGCATTACTGTTGGGATCCCAAAGGCGTGGTCTGATAGAGAGGTATTCTAGACAATTCCAGGCATCTTCCAAGGCTTAACTAAGGTCTCCATGGCACAGCAGGAGGTATTTACACTTCAGTGCTGCAGGCGTCTACAGCTCTAAAACCGAATAGTCCAATGATCTTTTCTTCATTAATTCAACATGGAAGACACATTTCCAAAGGTGTCAATAAATAAACAGGGGCATATATTTTTTTCAATAGTGGCATGACTCAGTCCATGTTATCAATATGTTTGCTATGTGGGATATTCTGTACGAAAGCTCATCTTGTTTGGAAATACCCCCCTCACAGCCTATATATCAGATATCTGTTAAAATGTTGTTTTTCTGTCCGTGCTTTCAATTGCTGGAATCCACTCCTTTGGGCTGAATTTTCAGTGCTTGGTAATCTTCCTTTGGGCTAAATTAGTAGTTTGCCTCCAACTTGCACAGTACGGGGAATATGAATATACTAGAATTTTTGATGTGGAAAAAAAGCCTGACCATTCTAACTTTTGTAACTCAGAATGCAGGAGAGCATATGGTATAACGGAATCATCCCCTGTTCCGAGTGGCAAAACTAAGAATGGGAGAAGCAACTCTCGGTAAACGGAACCCTGCAATGTCAGTATTTATTGGGTGCCTTACTAATACTCCTAATGCCTGGCCCTTTTAAAGAATAGTTGTAGTGAACTGTAATTATATATTTTCCTATGAATAGTACTTGTAGTGTAGGAATATTTAATCCTTAAGCTTATTTTAATTTCAAAAAGGGTTTATTTGCTGTTAATTTAACCATACAATCGTCCTGCCTTCCCTATAATTGTTGGCATCACCCCAAGTGTATTAAGTGCACTAGGCTCTCGTCTATTTTACTTAAAAACATCTAAAAGGACAAACTCCAACAATATATCCCTTGGAATCTAAAAGGATCTCTGTAGGCTCCTTCAGCATAAATAAAATGCTGCAAGATTGAATGTACATAATGATTTGTCTACAGCACCTCGCTGCAGACATGGTTTCTTTGCCACCTATTCTGAAAAACTACAGTTCCCACGGGCAAAGGTAAACAAACTGGCCAATGGGAATACAAGAAAAACGAAACCTCATAACCAATCATAACATAGCAACCTAAACGTCATATCTTACTGCGTAGCTTCCTCTTTTCTTGCTGCTCGCAGTCAGATAAGTGTTTTATCTTTGTGCTCCCATAGTTTTTCTTTAATGGTTAACTTAATAATTCTTTTTACTGTGTGATTTATACTGTTTCAATTGCTTACTGCGAGTTGTTTCTGCCGCCTTCATGCGGTTGTTTACCGCGTTTGCGCTGACCCGCTCTGCTTTCCCCCCGCGGGTGCGGTGTCGTTGGTTCACCCCTGTGGCGCAGTTCCCGGTCTGCTCTCTTTGAGCGTCCTAGGTGCCGGTACTTGGTTATCCCTTGTTGCGCGAAGGCTCCTTCTCTGTTTCAGCGCGCTGCACAGGCTTTTACCCTTCGTAGCTGCAGCGCTCCCTGCCCGGTCCTCACGCTCGTCACACTGAGCGTTCGCACGTCTTCAGGCTGAGGCACGCCCCTTCAGGGAGTATCTGTCTGGTGTTCCCTCCCTCCGGTGAATTTGTTAACCCCTTCTTTCCTCCCACACTCGCTTTCTGGGCTTCTGTCATGGAAATAGATAGCTCTCCAGAGTGCATTCAAATGAATGAAGAAGGCGAAGCCTTCAGATACGATTTAAGTAAATTTATCAATTCTTCTGTTGAGAATGCTGTGGAGGTGTCAATGAAGCGCATGTCAAAGGGCATGGAAAACTCCATGTTGAGTCTCTTGTCCAAAGCACTGGTCCAGTCTGCGGGGGATAGCAGAAAAAGAAAGGTGGTTTCCTCTGCTCCTTTTCATGCTTAAAAAACTGCGTCTTTTGTGACAAGCGAGGTTCCCTCACGTTTGATTGAGGACCAAGTGCCTCCCAGGCCTCCTGCTAAGGAGGGGTTGTTAGGTTCCGAGGGCAAACGCAAATGTAAATCTAAACATGCAGAGTTACCAAAGAAATAGGTCATTTCTACCATAATGGACACTGATGACGACATGGATGACGCAGATGACCTTTTTGATCTTTTTGATATTTCAGACACTCCTTCCCCCCCGTAAAAAAAACCCAGGTCAGATTATTTTACTTTTGTCCCTGTTATGGATTCGAGGGCATGCCGATGTTTGACCCCTCCTCCATACGTCACCCTAATTTCACTCAGTGGTTTCCTGCCCCTCATGTGGGCGAATACATATCAGCCAGACTACATCTTCCCTTGGAGTCCACGGTCAGGTCACGGTTAAAGTCAAAATGTTCTAAACCCTCCTTGGCGGAGAAGATTTCCATGGTTCCTTCTATAGACCAACCTCTCCTCACTTTTTTCTCCAAATTTGGAAAGGACCCGCGTAAGGGTGTAGACAAGGCTTAGTCCACTTGTCAAGATAAGGTACTTGATGTGGTAGGCCCATTTGGGCGTATTTTTGATATGGCAGAATCTGCCTGGCTGTATGGTTCTGACCTTTCGGCGGAAGATGTTTCAATGTGGGTCCAGCGAGCCCTTTGCCTTCTGGGCAACGCCAATGCGGCCATCACGCATGAATGCTGTAAAGGACTTCTTATTAAATGAGACTCGAAGTTAGCCAACTTGGCTCCTCAAGATCCGGGAAATAAGGCTAATGGTCTTCTCTTTGGAGATTCTCTGGTCAAAGACCTTAGCAGGTTTGTGTCCACCTTCGTCTCTCTAGACAAAGCACAACAATCCATAAAGAAGGTTTCTCGCCACAGGTTTTTGGCCAGGCCGGCAGAGGCAGGGGTCGCTCTTCCGGCCGTCCCTACATCAATCAAGGCTCCAGAGGTTCATTCCATTCCAATTCCCAGGACTACAAACCCCAATTTTCTTCCGCAGCGGGGCAGAGGATACAGAGGTCGGGATCAAAAGAACTACCGCTCCAACAACAACAACCAGCAAGGTACGTCTTTCTACTCCCCCTCCAGTGGGAGGGCGTTTAAAGTTATTTCTTCCAACGTGGCAGACTATCAGTTCAGACCCATGGGTACTAAATACCGTTCAAGGTTATCTTATAGAGCTTTATGCTCTGCCTTCCCTGACTGTGTTCCCTCCCCCTCTGTTTTTTTTAAACGAGATGTCCCAATTAATCTCTTCGGAGGTCCTAGCCCCCCTCCAGAAGCAAGCTATTCTAGTTGCTCCCTTCGATCCGTCAGGTTTCCTAAGTTGCATTTTTCTAGTTCAGAAAAAGAACAAAAAACTGCGTCCAGTCATAAATCTAAAATGGTTCAACCAGTTTGTGGTGTATCGCTACTTCAAGATGGAGACGATCACATAAGAGATACCCTTCGTCCAAACGATTGGATGATCAGACTGGATCTGCAGGACGTATATCTCACCATTCATCCTTCTCATTCCAAATTTCTTCAGTTCCAATGGTTGGGAGTGACTTAAAGCTTCACCTCCCTCCCTTTCGGTCTTTCCTCAGCACCTTGGTGCTTTACAAAACTCAAGAAACCGGTGGTGGCTTTCCTTCAATCGCTCGGTATCCGGCTCATTATATACTTGGACGACATTCTAATCATGAACTCGAAAAAACAACTGCTTCTGTCCGATCTCAATACCACGCAGTCTCTGCTCCTGGATCCGGGTTTCCTTTTCAATCAAGCGAAGTCGATGCTTATTCCATCTCAGACCATCAAGTGCCTGGGATTTCTCGTGGACGCTTCCACGTCTTCCCTCCTTCTTCCTCAATCAAAGGTTTCAACCATCAAGTCGGAGATTTCCCTCTTTCTTCGGTCTGCTCCGATCTCTTGCAGATCGCTGGCACGGATTGTCGGCCTGCTCTCTGCTTCTATCCAAGCCACCTTTCCGGGCCCCCTTCATTATCGGGCCCTTCCACATCTAAAGATCAGACACTTGCGTCAGGGCTTGGCCTACGCCGATCTTATCACCTTGGATCAAGAATCTCGCATCGAACTTCAATGGTGGATCGACCATTTAGAAGCGTGAAACGGCTGTACCATCTTCGCTTCTGCCCCAGATCTTGAATCAGATGCGAGCCTGTCGGGTTGGGGCGCCCGCTGTGGACCAATATCGACTGGCGGTACATGGTCTCTCGAGGAGTCCAAATTGCACATCGACTGTTTAGAGATGCTTGCAGGTTCCTTTGCAATCCAAAGCCTGTCAAAGAACAGAGTGCGATGTTCCATTCCCCTTCATATGGACAATGTTTCTGCTGTCCGTTATATCAATCATCTAGGCGGTACCAAGTCCAAACCTCTGGCAGAGTTGGCAAAGAGTCTTTGGTAGTATTGCCTGTCAAACCAACTTTCCCTGACAGCTGAATATCTCCCGGGAGATCTCAATGCGGTGGCAGGTTGGCACTCTCGTTATCTCCGAGACTCCAGCGATTGGAAGCTGTTGCCATCCGTCTTCCAATCCTTCTCTCTAAAATGGAGTCCCTTTTATATCGATCTTTTTGCTTCCCGCCTCAAAACCCAGTTACCCCGTTTCTACAGTTGGCGTCCAGATCCTTAAGCTTTAGCAACGGATGCTTTCCTTCAGGACTGGTCCCTCCATTTCAACTACGCGTTCCCTCCTTTTCTCATGATCAGCAGGGTACTTTCCCAAGTTTGTCGGCAGGCGACTTCCCTGGTCATTGTGGCCCCCTTTTGGCAGTCCCAGGTTTGGTTTCCATCCCTGTTGGAACTGACTGTGGATTTCCCAGTACTTCTGCCATCGCGTGAGGACTTACTTCTGAATCCGTTGGGATGTCCTCACAGCCTGATTCTGAACGACTCTCTGGTGCTGTTGGCTTGGAAAGTTTCCAGCCTCTCCCTACTGACTTCCTCCTTTCACAAGAGACTTCTCTCTTTATCAGCAAGGCCTGGGCTCCCGGGACCTCTAAAGCTTACAAGTCCGCCTGGTCTCTTTGGGCAAGCTGGTGTGTGGAAAGGCATATCGATCCCCTTTCAGCCCTTCTAAATTTTGTGGTCAACTTCTTGGCCTCTGAGGCTAATGCAGGTAAGTCCTATAGGACAGTCAATTTGTACAGGTCTGCCATTTCCCTTAATCACTCCCCGATCGAATGGCAAGCCAGTGGGTGTCCACCCTTTAATCTGTTGTCTCCTAAAAGGAGTTCATTTTTCCAAACCTCCATTGGCTAAGTATTCTAGCTTATGGGATGTTTCTGTTTTTCTCAAACTGTTTACTGATTGGCCAGATAATTCTGCACTTTCTTTAAAGATGTTGTCTGCCAAGCTTACCATGCTTTTATGTTTGGTTTCCATTAAACGTGTGTCTGTTGTTAAAGCTTTGGCTATTTCCTCCCATCAATTTTCTCCTACAGGGGTTGTGTTCCAGGTTCATAGACGAACTAAGACTAATTTGAATACTGTGTTTTACCCTTATTTTCCCTCTCATCCCAAGTTATACATAGGTCAATGTCTAAAAGTGTATGAACAACGGACTTCTGATCTCAGAGCGCCCTCACATTCCCAACTCCGAATTTCTTTTGGTAAACCCCATCTTCCTGTCTCTTCTGCAACCCTGGCCCGGTGGGTGCGTTGGATTATGTCTCTTGCGGGAATTGATGTCTCCGTTTTTGGAGCTCACTCCACCAGAGGGCCATGGCTTCTAAAGCCTTTTGGGCTGGCTCCCGGCTTGAGGACATTCTGAGATCAGCAGACTGGACTAATGACAGTGTTTTTCGAATGTTTTACTGCAAACCTGTTGATACTGTGGCTTCTTTGGTGGTTGATATGCTTTGAATAAGCATAATAGGAGCCTCCGGTCTTGCCATAAAATGTAGATTTTCCTAGTTATGACGGAAAGTCTTAATTTTATTAAAGACACGGAGGCGAATATTATCCCACCTCTACACTACTAATCTGTGTTCTCCCTCCCTTCAGCGAATCCGGCCCTGCCGCCTGCATCTTCGTAAGGGTCCTATTCCTCAAAGGATTTGGGGCCAGATGTAGGTAGGCATTTACCGGTCAGTATCGGCCGAATTCGGCCGTTACCGACCAGTAAATGCAATTTGAGATGTAGGGCCCTGTATTTTACAGAATCGGTAAATTTACCGATCGGTAAATTTACCGATTCTGTAAAATACCGAATCGGTATTTTTACCGATTCGGTAAAATTGATATGTAGGTGGGACTCTTCTGAGTCCCACAAGCATTACAAAATCGGTATTTTACCATCAAATTCTATTTGATGGTAAAATACCGATTCCGGTGTGCATGCACACCTGTGCCATATGACAGGCAGACCTGCCCTTAGGGCAGGTATGCCTGCCACATGGCACCCGAACCTGTTTTGGGGGTGCTAGAGGGTGTCAAAGTGACACCCCCTGCACCCTTGTGAAAATCGGTATTTACCGATTCGGTAAATACCGAATCGGTAATGCCCATTCATTCCTATGGGCTTCAAAGCCCATAGGAATGAATGGGCATTACCGGTCGGTATTTTACCGAATCGGTAAATACCGACTTTTACCGATTCGGTAAATCAACATCTGGATTTACCTAAATCTCAGAACTTCTATTTTACCGATTCATAAATACCGAATCGGTAAAATTCTGTATTTATGAGTCGGTAAAATAGAATTACCTACATCTGGCCCTTGGTCTCCTCCTCGGCAGTATATTTCTCCGTCTAGATTGGAGTCTCCTACGACGAATCCTGCTCGTTTCTCCTGGATAAATGTGGCTCAAGAACTTTCTCCTGGACTTTGGCTCTTTCGGTTATATTGGCAATTGTTCCACTGTTTTCTGACTTTATCTGAACTGCTCGCATGCAAAAAGAGGACGCTACGCAGTCAGATATGACGTTTTATAGGTTGCTATGTTGTGATTGGTTATGAGGTTTCATTTTTCTTGTATTCCCATTGGCCAGTTTGTTTACCTGGGCCCCTTGGAACTGTAGTTTTTCACTTATCTTGGCTGCTGTGATAATAAATGCAAGATAAGAAAGCATAATACTCGCCTCCGTGTCTTTAACCCTTTGCGTGCGTCGGACGGCCCCCGGCCGTCTGAGGTCACAGTGGGCATGTGCGGAGGACGGCCGGGGGCCCTCCTGATTATGCCCAGTCATAAATCACCTGCACCGCGGCGGAATTCGCGCCGCGGTCAACGGGTTGATAACATTAAAACTTTCCGTCATAATACCTAGGAAAATCTACATTATCCACCAGTGTGGAAGAGTTTCGCTACATGCTGGCCGCTATTATGGAATTTGCTACTTATGGTTCTCCAGACATTTGATATATTTTGTTTTCCTGTAGGTGAGATTTGCAACTTTTCTATGTTCACTTTATTTTCAATTTAAAAAGACATATGTGAGTATACATACATATATATTTCATGAATGTTGCTGTGCCCAAACATATTGCACACCAAAAGTAACACGTTTCTGTTTTTGCTTTATTATACAACAGTGTTAGGTGGTCAAATCCTTCCCAAAGGCCCCCTCTCCTGACAGCTTATCACTCCCAATTGGCTGATTCATCCCTGGGCTCATGTGTTTTTTAAAGGCTCGATTACTGTAAGCTAACATAAAATTAAATAAATCGGTTTTGTTTAATCACTGTTCTTTACTCAGCGTAAGTCCATTACTATTTCTAAAATTCTCTGGTATGGTTTACAGTACTTGACTTTTGTTTCTGAGGCTTTTTTCAGAATCAAAAATATGTTCAACTATATTCAGTTTTTTTAACTTTGGATTCAATATCATTTTAAAAAACGTATTGGTGATGAATTCAAATCTTACCATATAATGCAATAGTAGTTCAAATGATTAGTCATATAACATTTTAAAATAATTTTACATATTCCAGAGCATGTGGGTACCTCGAATGATCATTTTTAGGTTGAAGCCTACCAGATAGCATAGCTGTCTGGTTTACCAAGACATCCTGGGGACATTCAGAAAGCTGAACCTAGGAATGCATTCCGCTGTTTGCTTCCATTGGCTTTATAGTTTGTAACTCACATTTTCTGGCTTTTATTTGCTGGCTTAACTTGCTTTAGGCTGTCCAGCTTGAGTTTGTCCCTTCTGTTGCCCAAACCTTTTTTACTATAATCTTCCACTAACTCACTTTCTGTAAAAAAGCCTTTAAATCTTGTTCACATTGTGTCACATTTGCTGTGCATTCAAAGACAGAGGTCAAATGTCAAGCTGTCTCTTATGCGGGGGCTTGGTGTTTACTTTTCTTTCTCTGGCTTCAAAGTGAGAACATTTATGTGACAATCCTGCTGAGTATCCATGTAAGAGGAGAGGGTGTAGTGTATTTTTTCTAGCACACAACAAAAAAAAAACTGCTGATGTTTCAGAATATATCAGAACTAGTAGAAATGAGGCACTTTGTGTTGTAATTCTGAAATTTGGTTGAAATAAATATTTGAATACAATCAAAAGACATCAATACACTAGGTGATGACATTTGCACACATAATTTGTGTGCTGTAAAACCATATTTCGGTGCAAATGTAATGGTCATTTCAGTTGAAAATGTGTTGTCTGTAATGGCAGTGTGCCACATACCATGCATATGCCACACTACGCCACTAGACTCCACGCCATGCCATTCCATTCTATGACACTCCACTGTACAACATGACACTCTGCTCTACGTCTCTCCTATCGATGCCCCTCTACACTACTTACCCCACTCACTGCAATCTACCCCAATCCATGAGTGTACCTCAATCTACCCCACCCCACTCCATTTCTCAACAATTTACCCCAATCTACTCCCTTCCAAGCTACCCCACTATTGCCAAAGTTAATAGTTCTCGAACAAGCGAGACCTGTTGGCCATGCCAATGCTTTTTTTGTCTGTGCAATTAGGAATGTGTTGTACATCTCTCTTGGGGATGCTGTGTACTGTGTTTGCTGCCTAAAGGGGACTTCATACCCCAGGCTACAGTAGCCCAAGGAGGAGGAGCTAGATTCAGCAGCTTTCCCGCTGCCTCCTCCTCATGCGCTATAAAGCGCATAGTCTTCCAGCGGTGGGGGGACGCTCTGCTGTGTTTGCTGCCTAAGGGACCCCAGACTGCACTAGCCCAAAGAGGAGGGGCCAGATCCAGCTGCTTTCCCGCTGCTGCCATTTCACGTGTTATAAAGCTCTTAGAGACTTCCTGTGCCAAAGGACGCCCGCAGGCAGCACCCGGGCCAAGGGCAGGCCCGTCGGAGTCCTGAGGAGGCTGGGCCACAGCCCTTAGCCCCAATATTGATCTGCTAACATCTTCATTGGTAAACACTTCGATTTGTATCTCGAAGTGTGCTTCCTTGTTTTAGTTTTGGTCCGTTGAATTTAAACCGGAAGCTGACTCCCTATTTTATGTGATTTGCTGGAATAATGGGGAAATCGTGAAATGCTTTATTCTAAATGTACCCCCTTACACAGACTTAATACAAGCTCTTCCTTTATTGTCAAACTGCCAGAATTATGGGGAAAAGAAAAGCGTGGTGTAGCCCACAAGGAGTTGCAAAAAGGAAATTAGTGACACAACAAGCTGCAGGAAATTGTGTTATTGATGAGATTGATAGTTTCAACCTCTTCTATGAAGTTATTCTGAATAGGGTGAAGAAACCAGAGTGTGTAGCTACTTGTCCAAAAATCGCTAAAATATTTTTGAAAAGGCAGAATCTCAGACAAACATAAAGCCCAATATCCGGGAAAAAACTGAGTCCACCAAAGGGAAGGAAGTCCCCAACGTCCTAGGTTAGTCCATGACTCTAGATAACACGGAGAGTCGGGTGCCAGCCAGCGTAGAAGGTCAAAATGTCAGTGACACTGGAGTGGAGCTAATTTTATTATCGAAATTCCTTGTACTAACTCCTATAGCCCTCTGGCTTGCGTGTGTGCTGTCGGCAGTAAACTGACCAATCAGGATGGAGTAATCCACGTGGATAGCAAAAAGTGTTCAGCGGAAGGTGAGACTCAGTATTTGAACTAAGGAAACGTATTGAGCAAATGATGGGTGAAATTGGTTGTTTGCTAATACAAATTGGACAATTGCGTTCTGTGATTGAGAAGGTGGGCATAGCTCCTCCGCAAAGTAATGAGGACGTAAATTGTACAACACTGGTCCAACAAGAGAGGGCAGGGTTGCAGAGGCTCTTAAACTACGAAAGATAAAAAACACCTTGCACAAAAAAGTATCAGAATGGAACGTAAAAAGGGAAAGGAAATGGGGGAGATAGGAGTACCTGGTCCTCCCACAATCCTTCCCACTGACACACCAGTCATAACCCAGAGAGTACATATATACAAAGAAATTATCATAGCTGGCATAGGAAAATATTGCAACCTATGGGTCCCCAAGATCAAGGGTGGATGACGAGAAACGGGTTAACCGGAAGGAGGGAAAACCTCTCTAAACCAAATGAGAGTTCCCCGAAACGTATATGCATGGTCAAAGTTCTCAAATTAGAAAAGTGATTTAAAGAGAATTGCGAATCCCCAAAAATCAGTCATTCACTGGTTGAGGAGTTTCCGACACAGTCACTCCTTCATTAGACATGCTCTGCTGGAGTGAAACGCAGTTTGACTACATAATTGTAGATTTGAGCAGAGCAGTATATACAGCAGGGTTAGTGAATTTAGATCTAGGCACCTGCCCCCAGAGGGTTCCCGAATTCAGCTTAAATATACTTTACCATTACTCAAGTGTCTTGTCATTAATGTGAATGATTCACTGTGTCGGGAGCAAGTTAGCAGCCCATCAAGTCTTACTGGTATTAGCAAGATGGGGATGACCGCAATGAAAATGATTGACTCAGGAACAATAGTGCCACGCTAATAAGGGAGACTCCACCACAGCTTCAGTACACGTACCCAACATTATCCAAAAATCAGGCTAATACCAACCCAGCTGTTCATAGGAAAAAGGGGGACCAACTTAAAGGAGTTAACAAACACCGTTACTGCTAGGCACCACAGGAAAAAAGACAATATACATTTTAGAATGGTATCAAGGAATATAGCGGGAATTAGTTCCAAAATAATAGACCCAGAATGGGGATCTTATAAAGACAAGTTACATATATGTGTTCCAGGAGTCCTGGGCCCTAAACCCATTATTTATGGTAAGATACACAAACTTTATTGGTGAAGCGAGACCGTCAGCTGTTGGGCGACCAGAGGGTGGCCTATTAATATGGGCAAGACTTCTGCTGCCTGTAATATAAAAAGATTGAATGTAACTTGTCCTGACGGTCTGGATTTGCGCATAAACTCAATAAATGAGCAATTAGGAATAAGATTGATAAACCTGTATAAGCGCCCCGTGAACTCGAACTATGAATCAGAAACAATGATAAAATTAGCATATTTCTTAAGGAGGGCTAACACAAAGAATCATCTTGTTATAGCTGCTGATATGAATACATTTGGACCTATAGAGTATAAACAGGATCTGATGTTAGAAGATGAAGAAAGGGGTGTTGCTAAATTGCTGATGACACCACTGAAAGGAAATTGTAGGGCAGCTCTGCAATGATCATTGTTCTCCCTCACTAATGGATTGCGAGCATGTAACATGCGCACCAAATCGGACAAAGGGGCTAAGTATACTTATTAAAGTAAAAATGATGAAAATAGAATTGATTATATACTAATTGATTTAGATCTGTGGCCTAACTTCAGGATCTGATGGTCCTTGAAAGAAGTGATAATGCTTGGGTTCTTTAATTAAAAAATACCCCTCATCAACCTAAAAATCAAAACCAGCATTTGCTGGATTTGCCAATTATAATATCAAATGATGGAAGACGGGTAAATGGCCCCAAGTCCAAATGAACAATGAACTTCTATTGTGTTTGTATTCCCTAGTCATTCATGCCCTCAATTTGATTTGGAATTCAGTGCAAAATGAGCAAGCTCTAAGGTAAACACTTAGGGCCAGATGTAGGTAGCCATTTACCGGTCGGTAACGGCCGAATTTGGCCGTTACCGACCGGTAAATGGAATTTGAGATATAGGGGGCAGGAAACAGGGCATTTCGGTAATTTTACCGATTCGGTAAATATACCGGTCGGTAAATTTACCGACCGGTATTTTTACAGAATCGGTAAAATTGAGATGTAGGTGGGACTCTTCTTAGTCCCACAAGCCCTACAAATTCGGTATTTTACCATCAAATTCAATTTGATGGTAAAATACCGATTCAGGTGTGCATGCACATGTGTGCATGCACACCTGTGCCATATGACAGGCAGACCTGCCCTTAGGGCAGGTATGCCTGCCACATGGCCCCCGCACCTTTTTTGGGGGTGCTAGAGGGTGTCAAAGTGACACCCCCTGCACCCTTGTCAAATTCGGTATTTACCGAATCGGTAAATACCGACCGGTAATGCCCCATTCATTCCTATGGGCTTCAAAGCCCCTAGGAATGAATGGGGCATTACCGGTCGGTATTTACCGAATCGGTAAATACCGACTTTTAAAGATTCGATAAATCCACATCTGGATTTACCTACATCTCGGTACTTCATATTTACCGACTCTTAAATACCGAATCGGTAAAATTCGGTATTTAAGAGTCTGTAAATATGATTTACCTACATCTGGCCCTATCTGACTTGATCATTTCAGTCAGGAACATTTTTCACCAAACATTCAGGCTCAAAGTAGCGAAAGGTAAAGAAAGAGAATGGTTCAATGAGGACTTTGAGCTTGCCAAAAGGAAATTAGTGCTGGTTGTAAAAACTAGGGATAGAGTAGTGGCTATAGCTGAAGGGAGAAGATTATATAATAAAGCTCAATTAAATGCAAAAAATAGATGGGAGGAGGAAACATGGCATGAGTTAGCTAGGGCGGCCATTCTAAAAGATAGTTGGTCCTTCTGGCATTTACTTGCTGAAGGAATACCACATACCATAAGTGAGGACGACTTCCACATGCAACCTTATGTCTGGGAGCAACATTTTTCCAAATTGTACTCTGTACAAGTAGGGACTATAAGACAAGATAATATAAGTGATAATAAGACTCTAGCCCAACTTCAGGATAGGATCCCCTCTGTTTCATTCACTGTGAAAGAAACCCTGGCAACAATTGCCAGTGTAAACAAGCATTTGCAATGCAATAGGTCTCGCATTACTGATAGTTTGAGGAATTGGCGTTGCAAATAATAATGCAACGTTAATAGCTCATACTTTCAGTAGTGCACTGCAAATTATTGCATAGTGAGCCAGGAACAAGCATTGTATGTCTCAGTGCAGTACCACAAGCTGCTCCTAGAGCTCCTAGTGAGCAAGGCACCAGTACTGCTAGTCTATTTGCAGCACCGCTAGTCTAGTTGCAGCACCGCAAGCGACTTCTAGAGGTCTCTAGTGAGCATCATAAACTTTGATGATATGGTAAACACGCCCTACCCATAATGCATTGCATGCAAGACAGTACCACAAATACATTCACATAGCTATGTCCATATATACAATTAGTAGCTTTGAAATGTGACAAAAGAATTATATTAATTCCAGATTAGGTTAGGTTGTACTCTATGTGGAGCTGATGAAGGGAAATTTATAGAAGGTCGAATATAAATGTGAGATGTGGTAGGTGCAGTACCGCATGGTGCTCCTAGAGGTCTCTAGTGAGCAAGGCACCAGCACAGCCTGTACTGCAAGCTGCTCCGAGAGGTCCCTAGTAAGCAAGGCACCAGCACTGCCGGAACCGCAAGCTGCTCCTAGAGGTTCCTAGTGAGCATCCTAATCCTTTAGTCACGTATGGAACTCCCATAATGCATTGCATGCAAAACAGAACCAAGAGTAAATTCAAATAGCTATGTCCATATATACAATTAGTAGCTTTGAAATGTGACAAAAGAATTATTATATTAATTCTGGATTAGGTTGTACTCTATGGAGCTGATGAAGGGAAATTTATAGAAAGTCTAATATAAATGTGAGATGTGGTGGGTGCAGTACCACAAGCTGCTCCTAGAGGTCCCTAGTGAGCACATCATAAACTTTGAAGATATGGTAAATCCACCTCACCCATAATGCATTGCATGCAAGATAGTACCACGAGTACATTCAAATAGCTATGTCCATATATACAATTAGTTGCTTTGAAGTGTAAGAAAGGAATTATATGAATTCCGGTTTAGGTTAAGTTGTACTCTATTTGGAGTTGATGAAGGGAAATTTAAAGAAGGTCTAATATAAATGTGAGATGTGGTAGGTGCGGTACCACAAGCTGCTCCTAGAGGTCCCTAGTGAGCAAGGCACCAGAACTGCCAGTATCACAAGCTGCTCTTAGAGGTTCCAAGTGAGCAAGGCACCAGCACTGCTTGTCTTGTTGCAGTACCGCAAGCTGCTCCTAGTGGTCCCTAGTGAGCAAAGCACCAGCACTGCATGTCCAGATGCAGTACCGCAAGCTGCTCCTAGAGGCCCCTAGTGAGCATCAAACCTTTGGTCACATATGGTACTCCTATAATGCATTACATGCAAGACAGTAGCACGATGCATTCAAATAATGATGTCCATACATACAATCAGTAGCTTTGAAATGTGACAAAATAATTGTTATATTAATTCCGGAATAGGTTGCACTTTATGTGGAGCTGATGAAGGGAAATTTATAGAAAGTCTAATATAAATGTGAGACGTGGTAGGTGCGGTGCCGCAAGCTGCGCTTAGAGGTCCCTATTAAGCATCATAAACTTTGAAGATATAGTAAATCAACCCCAGGATGCAAGCAGAGCTGCTGCATGGGAAAAGAAGAGGGTGCTCAGGAAACTGCAGAGCAAACTGCAGCAACTACGAACTCGAGCTAAGGGGATGGGATGTGGATGATGACTTGGAGGAAACCCGAAAAGGGCTCGCAGAGCACTTTAGGGAGAAATCCAAGAAAATCATCTTCCGAACCAGAACCGAGAACCTCGAGAAGGACGAGAAATGCAACTCGTTCTTCTTTAAGAAACTTCACTCAGCCCACACACTGCTGGTAGAGCTTTGGGACTCGTAGGGCAGCCTCCAAAGTGAGAAGGAGGAAGTCATGAGAGTCATAGCTGACTTTTATGGCAAACTCTACTCACTGAAGTTGTCGGAGAGAGCCCAGGTTGATAGTTTCCTGGAGGGCATCTCAGAGACACTGGGTCTGGAAGAGAGAGAGGGCCTGAACGTGCCCTTCACCCTGGAAGTGCTGCACTTGGCCGCCACTACCTCCAAGAGAGGCAAGACACCTGGGAATGACGGTCTCCCAGTGGAACTTTATGTCAAACTGTGGGACCTGATCGGGCCGGACTTGCTGGACCTCTACGAAGAAATGGTGGGCAAGGGCTGTATGCCACAATCCCTTCGAGACGGTATGATAATACTCTTGAACAAACAGAAGGAAGAGAGAGAAGACCTCAAGAACTGGAGGCCCATCTCTCTCCTCAATGTGGACTACATGATGCTCGCGAATTTGATGGAAAACTGCTTAAAGAAAGTGATAGCGAAGTTAGTTCACCCTGGCCAGTCCTGTTGGATACCAGGTCAGCAAATCGCGAACAGTCTGGCCCTGGTACGGGACACGATCGAGTACGTCAAGGGCTGAAAGGTCCAGACAGCCTTGGTAAGACTGCATCAGGAAAAGGAGTTCAACCGTGTTTCCCATGAGTTAATGGACCAGACACTCAGAGCACTGGGACTGGGGGGACTTCTTCCGTGACTTGGTGACCACATTACATAGAGACATCTCCAGCACAGTTTTGGCAAATGGCTGGATAACCGACCCCTTCCCAGTCCTGTCCAGGTGAGGCAGGGCTGTCCGCTTTCCCCCCTCCTGTTTATCTGCGTGATTGATCTCCTTGCCGAACGCATACGGCAGAACAAGAACATCAGAGGAGTGAGGGCACCAGGAAGCAGGGGACAAGGTGAAGTAAAGTGCTCCCGCTACATGGATGAAGGCTCATTCTTCTGCGCGGACAGGCCATCTGTGAAAGAGCTGAATAGGACCTGTATCGAGTTTGGGAAAGTGTCAAGAGCAAAGATCAACAGCGTCAAGTTGGAAACCCTACTATTTGGACAGTGGACCCCAACCTGAGACCCTCTGCCATTCCCCATCAAGCCGGCTCTTCCTTAGGATCCTTGGAGTCTGGTTCGCAAAGAAGGTGCAGCGGAGAAGACATGGGAAGAGAGACTGGCGAAGACGAGGCAGAAGCTGGAACTCTGGAGCCTCCGGAAGCTGACGATCGAAGGGACGTCCTTGGTCCTATAGAACGAGACCCTGCCAGTGCTCTAGTACATCGCTCAAGTGTGGCCTGTGCAGAACCGAACGGCCAAGACCATCACAAGAATGTTCTTCTACTTCATCTGGAGCTTGAAGATGGACATAGTGAAGAGGGCAGTGATGTTCAAGACCCACAACAAGGGAGGCAAGGTAATGCCAGACATCGCCACCATCCTGAGGGGAATCTTCATGTGCCACTGCTTGAGGAACACCCCCTAGGACCAAAAATGAGAGCCATGTTGACTTTCTGATGGCACGCTTCTTCCTGTTGCCACTGTGGAAGCACCTCGGATGGGGAGAGTGGGTGAGTGCTGTCCTGTACAACTAGGAGACCCTGTGGTTCTACAAAGAAGGGGAGAAGTTCGTGAAGGAGTTCGGGTTGGAGGCTGCCGCCCTGCCACATGGACCCTGAATCTTGTCCAATGCTCGATATGAGCAAAGGACATCAGCGAACCGATCGGCTCCCTACCCTCTGCCACAGCAGACCAGGTGTGGGGAAACTTCGCTTCCAAGCGCCTGACGAACCAGCACAAAGACATTGCCTGGATGGCCATCCAAGGAGGACTTCCTGTGAGAGCCTTCATGCACGCAAGGGGACTCAACAGATACAGGTCCTGCCCGAGAGGGTGCACCATGGATGAGACGACATACCATCTCTTCTGGAACTGCACATATGCACAGGACCTGCTGAAGGCCCTAGGCACGGAGCTTAGGGCCTGGATACCTACTTCATGCATCGCCACGGACTCTGTGATGTATGGTTTGTTCCTAGGGACACATGCACTAGGTGACCTCCAGGGCTACTAGAAGCGCCCGCGCCGTTTTAAAAATTTGCTTCTCTTTTCAAGAAACCGCCTGGTAGTAGGGAAGAAGGAGACATCGATCTTGGTGTTCCATAAGGTGATCCACAGCCTCCTGCGTGACTACGATGCACTGGACGGATCAGATGAAGATGACGACTGAGTACCCAAAGGAGTACCCTTGGACGGGGGGGACATTGGAGGGGCCACTAATCTGTTTTTGTCCTTTTTTCTTTAACCCAGGAACCGGTTGGTGACGGGAGAGGAGAAGGCGGATGAAGAAAGGTGGAGTAAATGTAGTTATTTACTATATATATCTGACTAACATGACCTTTTTCCTTCACAGGAAAAAAGGTCAATGTTATAGCTTGTGCACTTGTTGCCAAGTTTGCTACCAATGACTGACAAATAAATAGGGTGTTGTGGAAGGTGATGATTGATGTATGTGAACCAGAAACGACGCCCTGACAAGGGAAAAATAATCCAACCTACCCATAATGCATTGCATGCAAGACAGTACCACAGTACGTTCAATATATTCAATTAGTAGCTTTGAAATGTGACAAAAGAATTATTATATTAGTTCTGGATTAGGTTGTACATACACTATGTGGAGCTGATGAAGGGAAATTCACAGAAGGTCTAATATAAATGTGAGATGTGTAGGTGTAGTACCGCAAGCTGCGCCTAGAGCTCCCTAGTGAGCATCAAACTTTTGGTCACATATGATACTCCCATAATGTAATGCATGCAAGACAGTACCCAGAGTACATTCAATTAGCTATGTCCATATATACAATTAATAGCTTTGAAATGTGACAAAACAATTATTATATTATTTCCTGATGAGGTTGTACACTATGTGGAGCTGATGAAGGGAAATTCACAGAAGGTCTAATATAAATGTGAGATGTGTAGGTGCAGTACCCCAACCTGCGCCTAGAGGTCCCTAGTGAGCATCATAAACTTTGAAGATGTGGTAAATCCACCCTACCCATAAGGCATTGCATGCAAGACAGTTCCATAGTACACTCATTATATACAGTTAGTAGCTTTGAAATGTGACAAATAATTATTATATTAATTCCGGATTAGGCTTTACTCTATGTGGAGCTGATGAAGGGAAATTTATAGAAGGTCTAATATAAATGTGAGATGTGCTAGTGAGTAAAGTAACCACTGCCAACCTTGCTTAGGACCAAGTGAGTGTCCTGTCTGAAGGCCTTTAATAAAAATAAAATAGTGCCTTGAGCCTGTGATTAAAACCTAGGGTGTAACAACACATGTAATAGAGGTGTCCTCATGGGAGGTTACAAAAATAGACAGGGAGGTACCAAGGAGGGACTACAAAGCCTAATGACCAATGAAAAGCCACCATTTACAAAGGACAGGGACAAGAACCAATTAAATAATGGCCAGGAAGTAGGCAGAGCTTTATGCACATATCCTGTATACAGCATGTCTCAAAGAGACCGCGCAAGTGCTGCCTAGGCGAGACCAAAAAAAGGGAAGGCGCCAGGCATAGCTAAAATCCCGGGAATATCCCGGGAGATATCAATGGCTCAGAGCCAACCATTAGGGGCTATATATTAAACAGAATCTCAAACACAATAGCAAGGGGGGCAGAAATTCCGGATACGTGGACAGGGGCAGAAATGATACCCATATACAAGAAGGAAGATAAAGGGGACCCAGCCTACTACAGACCAACAAGCTTAATAGATTCAGCACAACACATTTTCTACAAATAGGTGTTAACAAAAATACAAGCATAGATGGAGGAGTTACAGATTTTCCCCCACCTGCAAGCAGGTTTTAGGACCCATGCGAGTACCATAGGCCAAGTGTTCTGATTTTTATTGATTTTATGGAAATGGGTTTTAATTGGCAACGGTCACATATATGTGGTATTCGTGAATCTCAGATCTGCATTTGATTTGATACCACATGCAAAACTGTGGACTGTATTGAAGGAAATGGGAATGCCGATATAGATGTTAAGCCTAGTAATTTGTTTGCATGAGAGGAACTTTGCACAAGTAAGGTGATGCAGTGAAGGGAAATTATCCGAACGCATTGATCTATCTCGTGGGGTTCGCCAAGGATGTGTCTTAGCCCCTACACTGTTCACGCTTTATATGAACGGGATAATAAAAATGCTTTACAAGTGTGATGGCGACCCCCCTGAAATTGGCAGGACAACAAATACCGGCACTTTTATTTGCTGGTAATACGCTGCTAATTTCAAAAATCACCATGGGCTTACAAAATGCTATGAATCGGTTTACAAAGATGTGGTGAATTATGTGGATTGGAAATAAATTGGCCCAAACACAAACTAATGACCTTCTGCCCCAGAAGTCCTTTTAAGGGAAAATAAAGGTTGGCCCAGGGATTCTTGAATAGCTCAAGGGATTTGACTACTTGGAATAAGGCTGTCAAGTAATTTTTCTTGGACAGCTGACATTATGAAGAGTCAAATGGCTCTCCAGCATGTTGAGTCAGCAGTTATGAAGAAAATAAATAGATAAAATTATTATCCAACAGCCCCTATGCAAGACATATATATTGCTAAGAGGGCTTGGCGCTGCCATCTACAGAGCAAAATTTGGGGGGATTGACAAAATAAAAGGATTGGAAATAACAGAAAACGCATTTATGAGGGCTATATTAGCAATGCCTAAGAGTGCTCCACTTGTAACAATGCACCCTGATTTGGGTAGTAAGAATATAACCCATATTGCCGCACTAAAGCCGTTGGTGTATTGGGTAAGGATCTGGACAGGGAAACCACAGAACGCCATCAAACAAGCTGTATCAGAGGTTGACTCAATGGAAACAAGGACATTTAGCCCATGGCTCAGACACATTAAGACTTGGCTGCTTAAGTTGGGCCTTGAAGAGTCTTGGGTCTACCCAGAAGACCAGACAAATGCATGTAGGCTGAACTGAAGTAAAGATGTTGGCCCCATACCTTGCACAACTGGTTGTTTACAATATCACTTGACACTTTAACTATTTACTTTATTGATATTAAATGTATTTATCATTCCTGGATCGTATAGAACCTTCTGTAGCTAGGACACTATTTTTAAAAGTCAGATGTAGGGTTTTACCAGTTAACTCAGTAAAAGCTAAACATAGTTCCACTTCACCAGGATGTCTGGTATGTAATTACACCCTGGAGTCTGTTGAGCACTTTGCTTTTTTTTGTCCTGCCTACGCAAAAACCAGGAGAAGGTGGATAATACTATCTGTCAGCATTTATGCACGAACCGTTTTACAGATCAAATACATATTTTTAGATCAGAAACCACTGAATATCTTGTGTTCTCAGTATCCAGTTATTTAATGTATCCTTGGCGCATTGGTTACAAAGCCCTGTCATCTACTGACGTTAGATTAAAAACAAGCATTGGCATAGCCAATAGGTCTCACCTTTGGGACCTTTTAAGTGTTTAGCCATGCAACAGTTCATGTTGTTGCACCAAGGATATTGTGCTGCATAACTAAATACTTATAGGGTCCCAAAAACGAGACCTATTGGCTATGCCAATCCTTGTTGTATATAGTTTACTTCTAAGTATTTTATAAAGTGTATGTGTACACTGATAAAAGTGTTGTTATTTCATTTCTGGGGTTGTTGTTAGAGCCCTTGGAAAGCAAACCCCCTGGCCACCTCCCTCTTCTTTTTACAGGAGGTCAGAGACATCCCTGCCCCCTTCCTTTTCCCCAGTCGGGTTTGAGTTCTCCGGCAGCTGCGTATAATGGGAGTGAGCCAGCAGCAGAGACAGATGTTAGAGTGATACAATTATACAATTTAATTCCTGCCACTCGCTCTTTAATAATATCAAAAACAGGGAGAGGGGTCACGGGCGGGGGAGTGAGTTAGTTAACTGCATTTGTATTCTGCTAAATAGTTCATTCAGCTCCCCTGTTGCGTGGAAGCAGTGTGACTAACATATGTCAGTGTTAAGTAATATAAGATGGTTACTCCAGTATTGGAACTTTCATAGATTCACATGCCTGAATCATTGCCCGTCGTCGAGACGGGAGTCTCCGGTATATAAAAAAGCAATGCTTAGCAGTATAGCAAACTGAAAAGAGGCCTAGGCCCCTTTCCCTTTTGCAACCCATAGCCTTTGTTATGTAAAAAAGGCCCAAACTTCTCCCTGAACCAATCATAGCTCCTCACCCTCTAGAACACTCCTGAGAGAACCTTCTTCCCCTCAGATTTTCTACCGCACGTTGTGCTAGGGAGTCTCCTTTGAGCTCTGCTCAAACTCTTCAATTCAACTCATTTTGACTGGGATTTGAGGTTCTCTCATTTTCTAGTTTCTTCTTATTTGAAATTCCTTATTCCTCTACCATGTCTGAGAAGGAGAAGAAAGGATTATTTAGAGCTTGTGCTACCTAAAGAAAGGCTTTATACAGATGACCCTCATAAAGACTGCATATACTGCCTCTATCCAGACCATCAAGCAGAGAATTGTAAGGTATGTCGAACCTTTTCAAGTAAAACCTTGAGGGATCGTGAGGGAAGACTTCTACTTTGGCTCCAGAAGGTTTAAGCCAGAAAGGAGATCCTCTCAAGTGAGAGTGGGGAGGAGTCATCTTCGTCTAAGAGATCTTAAAAAAGAAGCAGATCTCCTCAGGCGCGAGACCTGAGCAGGCCCCAAAAAAGACCACCCCAGGGTCTTCAGGGCGCAGTCCCTCAAAATCTCCTTCAGGTAAACCTAAGGGGAAGAAGGGTTCTGCTTCTGAGGTGAAACAGGTTGAGAAAACTGCCTCAGAACCTTCAAAATCTCCTCCAAGGGTCAAGATTACCATCAAAAAGACTTCCTCTACACCTTCTGAGGAGAAAGTGAAAGGATCTACACTGTCGACAGGATCGTCGACGAGGAAGATGTCATCGTCGAAAACAAAAGCATCATCATCGTCGACGAAACAGGAGGTAAAGACTATTGAAAAGACGCCGTAGACACTTTCATCGTCGACTGCGGTATCGACGACGGCGTCGACGACCATGGCTAGATCTACATCGACGACGGGAGCGACGACAACGGGAGCGTCGGCGGTAACTACACCGACGACGATAGCGTCGATGACGATAATATGGTCGACGGCGACGGAGATCTCATCGACGGGCTCGTCGACGAGAGAAAAAAACCCAGAAAAAAGGTTGTCATCCTGGAAGAGGACAATAACGCCAGAGGTTACATCTCCAAGCAAGGTGTCTCCATTAGTCCCTTCTCCCCTTCTGGAAGAGGAAGATTCAGAGGACGAGGATGAAGGTGGTCCTTTTGGATATGCGAGTAGTCCTTCGCAATTAAAAGTAAAATACCAGGAGGAGGATGAGGAGGAGGAATATGGGGAGTTTCAAGATCATCCCCAAGAACAGCAACAATATCGCCAACAGCATCGTGAAGAGATGACAAGTGTGCCATCTTCCTTACTGAAAGACCTCCAGAGCATGTTGGAGGATTATAGAAGAATGAAATTCCAGAGGCTACAACTCGACCTCGATCTGTACCGGGTACACCAGTACGAAGAAGGCAGATCTTGCCGGAACCCACTACTAGGTCTCCGCCACCAGCATCTCAACATGACCCAAACACCTCGGACCACGAGGATGGAGAGATTGCATAACCTACTAGAGAATGGGATGACTATCTCATTCCTTCACCTTTAACTCCTACGCCAAAGCCAGTAGATTCTCCACCAGAGAACATTGGTGGTTTTCATAACCTGATGGAAAGAGCCACTAAAAGATTTGCACTTACCATGTCGGAGTATAAAGCGGAATGCTTTCTATATGACTTTAAGGAACCCTATCGAAGATCTGTTCGGTCCTTACCTATTGTAAGTCATATTTGGGAAGAAGGCCTGAAGGTTATGGAAACACCAGCTACAGTGACTCCGGTTCTTGCCAGACTGGACAAAAAATATAAGGTGCCTGCAGATGCTCCAGCGTGTCTTTTGGGTCATCCCAAACCGGATTCAGTGATTACGCAGGCAGCGCAGCAGAAATCAAGGAAACCGTCTGCTCCAATTAGGACACCTCCAGACAGAGAGGGTAGGAGGCTGGACATCGCAGGAAAGAGGTTTTCCTTAATGTCTGCTCTGCTGGTAAAAGCTGCTAATGCCCTCGCTATTCTAGGAAGATACGACAGGCAAATGTGGTGCGACCTGTCGCCGTACATTAACAATGTGCCAGAACCAGAGAAACAAGAAGCCAGGAAAATTATTCTGGAGGGTGAAAGGACTTCGGCGGAAGTCATGGACTGCGCTATGGATATATTGACCACAGCGTTTAGGTCTCTAGGAGAAGCAGCCGTTCTTCACAGACAAGGATGGCTAAGGGTAACGGCTTTTAGGCCTGAAGTTCAGAATAAGATCTTAGACCTCCCCTTCAATGGAGAAGATTTATTTGGTAAACATATCGATGACACTCTACAAAGTATCAAGAAAGATACGGATGGGAGGAGCTACGCGGGCATCCAAGATGGTCGCGTGAGCACAGAGCTTCCCGGACCTGTGCCACCTCTCACGATTATCCTGGCAACATCCTGATTTCGTCGACGGGCTTTTGTTCGCATATCCTCGCTGATCATCAGACACTTTGAAATATCGAAATTGGACTTCGGGGTCCATTTTTACGCTGTTTCTACATTCTGAGGCCCACCCCGAGGCGGACCGGGGGTTCGGTTTTGGAGCGAGCCGAGGAGCAGTTGATCAACAACGGCTGCGAGGGTCCCCACCGGGTCGACCCCTCCTGACTTTCGGTTTCGATTCCCCCACTCCACTGGTAGGGGTGCAGCCTTTCACTGGCTTCAATCGTCCCGTTGCCCTCTCTCCTGCGTGGGGTTCCCTGGCTGCCTGCCCACGGCTCGATTTACTTTGGTCCGCAAAGTCTGACTTGGTCTTATTGATTGTTTGGACGCTTGCTCCCGGCCATTTTCACCAGGTCGCAGGGACCCCTCCGGGGTCCCTTTTCCAAGATGGCTACTGGACAGCCCCTCGAGAGGCGGAAGACCAAGGCGCCTCTACGTGGCGGCCAACAACAGACCAACACCATGGACCACTATGCACATGCCAAGGGTTCGCCCGGCGCTGTGAGCCGTGTGACGGACGCCTCTAAGACCCTCTTTCCGGAGACTTCGGACCCGTCCTTGAAGGACGTTATGGGAGCCATTGCTGCCATGTAGGCCTCTATGGGGCAACAATATGAGGCCTTGGCGACTAAGATCGACACGGTGGCCATCGATATCACGCTGATTAGAGCGGATCTTTCGAAAACCAACGAGAGAGTGGAATCGTTGGGCTTGAAGACCTCCAGCTTGGTCACTGATGTCTCGGACGCCCAAGCGGAACTTGGTAATCTTCGATCCTCCCATGACCAACTGGCCCGCCGTCTTGAGGATTACGAAAATAGGGCCCGCCGCAACAACGTACGCCTTATTGGCGTTCTGGAGGATTCCGAGACCGAAGGGGCAGATCTCCTGGTTGAAGACTTGATTTCCAACCATCTGGCTCCTGCGGGACTTAGTAGATTCTTTGCTGTGGAACGGGCTCATCGTGTCCCCGGCGGGAAGGCTAAGCTGGGTGCTCCTCCGAGACCCGTCATCGCCAGGCTGTTCCATTTTCGAGACCGGAACGCTGTGCTGCAGGCTTCGTGGGACAAAGGACCGGTGAAATTTGAGAATGCCTCTATTTCCTTTTATCCTGATTATTCGCCGCTTGTTCAGAAGCAGAGACTTGGATTTCAGGGGGTCAAGAGGCGCCTGCGAGACTTGGGTTTGAAATACTCCTTATTGTTCCCCACCAGGCTGAGGATTGAGTATCGGGAACGTACATTCTTTTTTGACCGCCCTGATAATGTCCGTGACTGGCTTGATACACTCCCTGAGGGACAGGATCGTTCCGGACACCCTGGCGGCGCCGACGGGGGTGTGGCCGAGTGAGGACTTCGCCGGTGGATCCCGACATCTGGACTTTTGTCAGCTGAGTTTGTCCTTGGGACTTCTTAGACCCTGTTCAGCCCGGGGGTGACGGGGGGTAAACGGGGACTCTTCCTCCTCCTGGGTTCTTAGCGTAGTTTAGTTTAGATATGGGGCGACAGGCACACTGCAAGTTGGGGTGGCTTTTTAGTCTTACGCAGGGGTGCAGGGTGGGGGGAGTACCATGGGTAAGTTTGTGTGTGTTTGTTTCTTCACGAGGCATCGTATTGATTGTGGTGTTCTATGTGGGTTCTGCTCCTCTCATGCATTGGGGATGGGGGGCGATGAGTTGAGACTTTTATCCTGGACGTCAATGGTTTGGGAGACAGGATTAAGAGGGGTATCGTCTTGAGATACCTTAAGCAGCATTCCCCCGATATTGTCCTCTTGCAAGAGACCCATTTAATAGGAAACGCTTGTCAGGCTCTTAATCGACGTGGTTACCGCCTAGTGGCCCATGCGGGGTTTACTTCTGGGTCTAGGGGAGCTGGCATTCTTCTTCGGTCCTCCCTTCCCTTTGCAGTTGATGACGTCAAACTTGATGACAGGGGGCGCTATGCTGTGCTCACTGGTAGATGGGAGGGGAAGACCTTGTCCATTCTTTCGGTTTATGTTCCCCCGGGCCTGCAGACCTTAACCTTCGCTGACTTGTGTGGCGTCCTTTTGGGTTTACCGGAAGGGCTTCTGATCCTGGGTGGGGACTTTAACTCTGTTGTCTTTGGCGCTTTTGACCGACATCCACCCAGAGACCTGCCCAGGGCGCATAGGTGGCTTAACGACTTGCTGGAGACTTTTGGGCTTGTCGATGCTTGGAGGCTGCTACACCCTACACAGTTGCAGTACACTTTCCACTCTGGGGCCCATGGCAGTTTTTCCAGACTGGACTACTTTTTATTGCCCGCTGTTCAGTCTACTTCTATCAGGGAAATTCGTCAGCTCCCCAGGGGTATCTCGGACCATTCCCCATTATGGCTCCGTTACGAGGTTGGTGTGGGAGTCGAGGGTAGAGTGGCTCTGATTAACCCGTGGTACTTTCATGATCCCCGGACCCGTTCCAGCCTTGTTAAAGCCATCGAGAACTATTTTGATGAAAATGTGGGGTCGGTCTCTTCGTCTGTTTCGTTGTGGGAAGCGTTTAAAACTGTGATACGTGGTCAGTCCTTGTCCATGATTACCGCAGCGAAAAAGGCTGCTACTGTTGAGGTTGTGCGGATGGAATCTGAGATTGCTGCTTTGGAGGAGGATCTTAGTCTTGATGTATCTAGCGTAAAGCTTCACACACTTGCTTTGAAACAGGCGGACTATAAGGCTCTGGTTACGGATGCAGCGAAAGTGATGTACAGGGAGCAGCAGGGACGATTGTATGACGTGGGTAACAAAGCGGGCAAGTTGTTGGCGTGGTTGGATAAGAAGGAGAGAGTGAATCGTGTGGTCCCGGTGGTTGAGAGGCTTGACGGTGAGTGTGTCACAGACCCCGGTGGGATCGTTCAGTGCTTCGCGGATCACTTTGAGACAGTGTACACCTCAGTCTGTGCTCGTGACGAGGGAGACTCTCGTGTACTGCTGCGGGACATAGCTCTGCCTTGCCTTTCTGACTCAGATAGGGATCTCTTGGATGCCCCGCTAACGGTGGATGAAATTGCGGTGGCGATCCGATCGCTCCGCTCGGGTAAGGCATTGGGCCCCAATGGTTTACCTATTGAGCTCTATAAGCTGCGGCCCGACAAAATGGCGCCCTATTTACGAGACATGTTTCTCGAGGCCCTGGAGTCGGGCTCCCTCCCCGTGGACCTGCGACTAGCCACCATTGTTGTTATTCCTAAAGAGGGTAAGCCTCGAGACCGTTGTACCTCCTACAGGCCTATCTCTTTGCTCAACGCCGAACCCAAGATATTGGCGAAAGCTCTGGCTAATCGATTGGTCACTGTGATCGGGGACCTGATCCATCCGGATCAGTCCGGTTTTATCCCGCACCGCAACACTGCCTTGAACCTGCGTAGACTCCACGGGGTTCTCGCGAGAGCTGGGACGCTTACGGAACCGGCCATTTTGGTCTCTCTCGACGCTACCATGGCCTTCGACACGATCGAATGGCGCTACCTATGGGCGGCCCTCCTGAAATTCGGGTTTGGGGCAGGCTTCATAGCCTGGGTGAAACTTCTTTACAATAATCCCCTGGCCCAGGTAGTTGTTAACGGACGAGTTTCTGGCGTCTTTGAGCTTGGACGGGGTACCCGGCAGGGCTGTCCGTTGTCTCCACTGCTCTTTGCTCTCGCTCTTGAACCGCTGGCGGAATGGCTCCGTTGGGAACCGTCCATGCGGGGCATTCGATGGTCCCCTGATTTCGAGGATCGAGTCTCTCTATATGCAGATGATATCCTCCTATATCTTACC
Source organism: Lissotriton helveticus (assembly GCF_964261635.1). Taxonomy (NCBI): domain Eukaryota; kingdom Metazoa; phylum Chordata; class Amphibia; order Caudata; family Salamandridae; genus Lissotriton; species Lissotriton helveticus. The sequence continues at coordinate 650,583,073 of NC_136070.1, forward strand.
TCGCCGCGGAAATCCCTCAATGTACTTTTCGATGTGCTTGCTTCCTTTGGCAAGGACTCCGGTCTCGTTATCAATTGGGCTAAATCCTGCATCTACGTTTTGGCAGGAGATCTCCCTCCTTTGCCGCGTAGATTTCCAAATCAGGTGGCGAAGACCGGTTTTAAGTACTTAGGGATCTATATTTCCCTGGATCCCGTTCTGCGCTATGACCTTAATCTGTTGCCCCCCCTTCAGCGGCTTAAACTTGATGTAGCTCGCTGGCGTAAGTTGCCATTGTCGCCCCTCGGCAGAGCGGCGCTCTTTAAAATGATGTCTTTGCCCCGTTTCTTGTACGCGCTACAGAACTCCTTTGACCCGATTGCCTCCAGCTACTTTCGTGAAGTGGAAAATCTGCAGAGGCAACTTATATGGGACAGGCGTGCCCGTATCCCCTATCCAAGCTCACACTTCCGTGGTACGATGGCGGTATAGCCCTCCCGGACATCAGACGTTATTACTGGGCGTCCCAACTCAGCCCAATTAACCACACAACTTACGCTCCGGGCCCATCTCCGGCTTTTTCAATGGATAGGCTTATCCTTCCGGGAGGGTCTTTTAGTAGAACACTGTACTCCGGTGGTCGCCGTGGAGTGCTGACCGGCCCAACTAAGATTGCTGTGAGAGTGTGGCGTGATGCGACTGCGGCCCTGGGCTGGAATGGTAGATTCACTCGGGCCACCCCCCTGTATGACTCTGAATGTTTGGGTTCTTTGTGGCGGACGAAAGGCTTTGACAAATGGGACATGATTGGCATCTGTAGAGTGGGTGACTTGTGGTCGAAGGGGACGGTCAAGTCCTTTAATGCACTGCGTCTGGAGTATGACCTGGTCGGCACTGAATTCTTTCGATACGCTCAGGTCCGTCACGCTTTGTTGTCTGTGTTCCCCGTGGGTACTGATATCCCTGAGTCCTCCCCTTTGGAGGACCGCATTCTGGACGGACATGTGCCGGATAGTACGATCTCCTTAATTTACAAAAAGCTCATTAATAACAGAGCGGATTTACTGATTCGCCTTAGAGAAGCATGGTGCTCTGACGGCCTGGAGTTAGACGACGAGGACTGGCATTTGGCTCTGTCCTCGCCTAAGGAGGTCGCTATCCCCGCCCGTTTGCGGTTTGTCCAATTGAAGATACTACACAGGGTGTATGTCACTGGACCTTGTTTGGTTCGGATGGGGTTTTCCGTGGATGGGTCATGCAAGCGTGGCTGTGGTATGACTGGTACCTTTCTTCACATATTGTGGGAGTGCCCGGAGATGGTACGATTTTGGGCCCGAGTGCACGATGTTATGAGGATTGTTACGGGTGTGTCTCTTCTGCCCAAAGCCAGGCGTTGCCTGCTTAATGTTTGGGAGCCTAATGATTACAATTCTGTACAAATTATCAGGGCGACCCTTGGTAACATGGTTGCTAAAAGGGGCATTGCCCAGCGTTGGGGTTCTCATAGGCCACCTACCCTGTCCGCCTGGAAAGACAACATGGATTGGTGCATGTTTCGAGAGAAGACTGTGTACCTTTCCCGGGGACGTCCCAAGAAATGGGGTCATGTCTGGTCCCAATGGAACGCATATCGGGGTAATATATGCACTCCCCCCCACGATTTGTCTACTGATGTGTCCTTATCCCCCTAACTGGCGTTCATTTGTTATCACTGAGGCATTTGTTGCTTGTCTCCTCGCTTGCCCCTACCCCTATTTTAACTGATTGTCATGTGTTGATTTTTTCATGAGCTCCGCCCACATGGATCCATGATATTGCTCTGTATATATTTTCTGCCTTGTAAAGTTTGTTTGTTGTTTGTTACTTTTCAATAAAAGTTTATAAAAAAAAAAGAAAGATACGGATACTGCGAAAGCATTGGGAACTCTGCAGTACAGAAAAGTTCCTTTTCGTGGCTCTAGAGGTAGAGGGCAATCATCTTATAGAGGAGGATATCAGCAAGGGAGATATTCCTCTTATTCTGCCTCATCTCAGCCCTAGCGCCAGCAGTACACTCAGCGACAATCGGGAGGTTATACAAAGTCAACTCTGAGAGGAAGAGGAGGTCGTCAGGGAAAGGACAACAACCGACGACAATGACAACCTTCATCTTCCGGCTGCATCAACATTCCTAACACCAAGTGCTCCCCTGGGTGGAAAGATTGCTCATTATTTTCAAAACTGGCAAAAAATAACAACGGACCAATGGGTCCTCAACATTATTCGATTCGGCCACACCCTAGAATTTCTACAGACGCCCCCTTGTACACCACCAATGCATCAAAAAGCCAACCATCTGCATCAACTCCAGAAGGAGATTCGGTCAATGCTCCGAAAGGGAGCAATAGAACCGGTACCGAATGCCCAAATAAACAAGGGGTTTTACTCTAGATTTTTTCTGGTCAGGAAAAACATACTCCAATGACGTCCTATTCTGGATCTAAGGTCCCTAACCACCTATCTCAAAAAGCAATCTTTTAGGATGGTGTCTCTTCAGGACATCCTTTTGTTATTGAACCCAGGAGATCATATGACCACTTCGGACTTACAGGATGCGTATTTTCATGTACCTATCCATCCCGCACACAGACAGTACCTTCGGTTCTTGGTAGCCGGAAGACATTATCAATTCAAGGTACTGCCAATCGGCCTAAAGTCAGCACCCGAGTGTTCACAAAATGCCTGGCTCCAGTGGGGGCTGTGTTAAGGAAGCAAAAACATCAAATATTTCCTTACCTCGACGACTGGTTAGTCAAAGCACCATCGGAAGCACAAGCCAGGGCGTCAACAAAGGCCTGCATAGAATTGTTTGCCAAACTGGGTTTGACTCTACACGAAGGAAAATCAAACCTTCAACCGACAAAACTGATCACATTTCTGGGAGCAATACTGGACACGGACAGCAACAAGGCGTTTCCCTCCGAAGAAAGGCAACTGAGGATCCTATCACTCTTTCAAAACTTTGTAAAAAGAAAGTATCTTTCAGCGCGCAAGTACAAATTCTTGCTGGGCATGATGTCATCTTGCATTCCCCTCGTGCCTCACTGCAGATTAAAAATGCGCCCGCTGCAAGTACAGATTGATCTTCAGTGGCGTCAAGCGGAGGGATCCTTCGACGACACAGTCCAAGTGACACCCGTTATGGTTCAAGCAGCGACATGGTGGACACAAAAAGAAAATGTCTCTCAGGGTCTGTCATTTCTTTCAAGACCAGCTCCATTAGTGGTGACAACCGATGCGTCCCTGGAAAGATGTGGAGCGTTCCTTCAGGACCTTCAAGTCAGTGGTCGTTGGAAGGTGCACGAGCAGCAATTACACATAAATCTGCTAGAACTCAGGGCGATCCACCTCGCATTGCAAGCTTTCCTGCCACAAATACGGGGCTCACCGGTGTTAGTAAGAACGGACAACACTACGGCGATGCGCTACTTAAACAAACAGGGAGGAACAAGATCACTCTCCCTGTCTCAGGAGGCCCAGAGAATATGGGAATGGCAACTATGGCAAGGGATATCATTGACAGCAGAACATTTCCCGGGAGGATCAGAACATCAAGGCGGATACTCTCAGCAGACTCAAATCGTCCTGCCACGAATGGGAGCTGGACCAGGGGATCCTGGACAACATTTTTCAAAGGTTGGGGACACCAACAGTAGACCTTTTTGCCACAAGAGAGAACAGGAAATGCCGGTGCTTCGCAAGCTGGCTTCCCCAGAGGGAATCTTGGGGGAATGCGTTTTTCCGATGGCATGGTCTGGCGTCTTTGCTTACGTTTTTCCTACAATTCCTCTTCTGCCCCGCGTGCTTGTGAAGATCAAGTAAGAACCGTGCAGACTGATCCTGATAGCCTCGTGGTGGCCCAGACAACACTGGTTCACGGAACTGTTGTCGGAGGACCGTCCAGTTTGTCTCCGACCAATTCCATCACTTCTGACAATGTCCCAGGGACAAGTGCTCCATCCGGACCCAAAATCCTTGCGATTAGCGGCCTTTCTCCTGAACATTGTGAATTTAGTCATCTGAATATCTCAGACGAATGTAGAAGAATCCTGTCCAAGGCTAGAGCGGATAGTACCAACAAAACCTACAGGATGAAATGGAAGAGGTTTTGTCTATGGTGTCAGAGGCATAACATTCACCCTCTTACTGCAGCACCTCATCAAATTATCCCATACATCTTACTTTTAGCCAAGTCAGGATTGGCTCACGCTTCGATTAAGGTGCATTTAGCTGCATTATCCCGCTACAGGAGGTCTTCCTCAGGCCCTTCCTTATGGTCATTAAGGATCATCAAACAATTTATGAACGGATTATTCAGGGTCTTTCCTCCAGTAAAGCCTCCACCACCACTCTGGAATCTCAACATAGTGCTGTCACAGTTGATGAAACGACCTTTTGAGCCTATACTCAGAGCGGACCTTAAGTTCCTGTCTTGGAAGGTGGCTCTTCTCATTGCACTAACTTCAGCGAGAAGAGTAGGAGAACTGCAAGCTCTCACAATGCGAGAGACTTTCCTACAGTTTCAGGAAGACAGAATGATTCTTAGGACTAATTCAAAGTTTATTCCTAAGGTGCCAACTGACTTTCATCTGAATGAGCCATTGGTGTTAAAGCGTTTCTTTCCTCAACCAACAACAGCGGCGGAAAGAGTGTTACACTCACTGGACGTTCAAAGATGTCTCAAGTTCTATTTAAAAGAAACAAGGAACTTTCGCAAATCTTCACAGCTCTTCGTCGCTTTCAGCGCACCCAGCAAAGGTTTCCCTTTATCAAAAAGAGGGATTGCCAGGTGGATTTCCAGTGTGATTGTTTACTGTCATCAAGCTGCTGGAAAGCCTCTAAATGGGCGAGTTCGTGCCCATTCCACGAGAGCAGTGGCCACATCTACTGCATTGTTCGGAGGAGTGCCAATCCAGGATATCTGCAGGGCAGCGACCTGGGCATCTACGCACACCTTCACCAGGCACTACTGCCTTGGAAGCAGCCACAGAGTCGGATGCGACGGTGGGAGAGGCGGTACTACGAAATATCATCCAGTAACGGTGAGCCTTCTTCTCATCCCTCCATCCTTCTTTCTCTTATTTTACAAAGTCACATTTCTTGTATTGTACTATGCTTGATTTTCATGCTGTATTACATGATGATGAAATGTACAAGATTAAGGTGTTTTGTAATATCACTGCTCGCTATTCTGATTCAGGCATGTGAATATATGAAAGTTCCAAAACTGGAGTAAGAAAACAAGTTACTTACCTGTAACTGTAGTTCTCCAGTATTGGAAGCTTTCATAGATTCACATGCACCGACCCTCCTCCCCTGAGAGGTTCACCTCGGATTTAGCACGAAAAGTGTTTTATATGCACAAGTCCACGAAAATCTGAGGGACAGAAAGTTCTCTCAGGAGTGTTCTAGAGGGTGAGGAGCTCTGATTGGTTCAGGGAGAAGTTTGGGCCTTTTTTACATAACAAAGGTTATGGGTTGCAAAAGGGAAAGGGGCCTAGGCCTCTTTTCAGTTTGCTATACTGCTAAGCATTGCTTTTTTATATACCAGAGACTCCCGTCTCGACGACGGGGAATGATTCAGGCATGTGAATCTATGAAAGCTTCCAATACTGGAGAACTACAGTTACAGGTAAGTAACTTGTTTTCTTAAATAACCGGCCATGGACCTAAATTGAAGGCAGTGTGCTTTGCTGAAATTTGAACTTACCTTCTTGCATTATCGCATATTTCAGCAATAAGTGATTACCTCACTGAACCATCCTGCATATTTTCGAGTCAACATCCCGTCATTCTGAGCAAATCACTTACCCCCAGATGCATCAACAACCCATGTTGCGATTCCTTAATAGCGAAAAATACCGATTCGCTATTAAGGAATAGCAAAATGGAATGCATCAAGAAATCACTAAAAAAACAGCGATTTCTTAGAATTCCTTAATTGCGACTCGCAAATTGCGAGTCGCAGTTAAGGAATACCCCCCCATTCATTCCTATGGGCCTAGAGGCCCATAGGAATGAATGGGAAGACAATCTCAATTTGCGAATCACAATTAGCGAATCGCAAATTGAGAATGCGATTTCAAGGGTGCAGGGGTGTCCAAAGGACACCCTGTTGCACCCATGAAATTGATCTGTGCACATATGTTGCGCATGCCCTAAGGGCATGTGTGTGCGCAACATGAAACTTTGAAAATTGCACTTTAGTGCATTTTTCAAAGTTTTTGCAAATTACCATGAAGTTGTGCGAATTCACTATTTTTTAAACTTTCATGCATTGCATTTAAGGAATCTCAATTTGAGGTTCCTTAAATGCAAATAATCGCAATTTAGCGAATTCTCAATTTGCGATTTTTGCATTTGGGATGATGCATCCCAAATGCAAAAATACCGGTTGCAAAGGGGCAGATTCTGAGAATCTGCCCCTTTGCGAACGGATTTTTGTTTGATGCATCTGGGCCTTAATCTTCCCGTGCCTACACCGATGTGTGAGGGTGGGGGCAGTTCCCTTGCTTGCATTAGGGCCCCTGGCAGCCTTCATATATGCTGCACTGCCTTCCTGTCTACTTGAGTTCTGCAAGAAGCAACTAGCAAGCTTTTCGAATTCACCCCGAGCCACCCGGCTAGTCTCGGCATGCACGCCTGCGCGTCCAGGACACCCAGGACATCCTTTACAAATATATGGCCCAGGTCATCGGTTTCCAGCGCCTTAACATTGGGGCGGAGTACACTCAGGAAGGTAAAGAATACAATGTTGCAATCTCTGGACCAGGAAAATGGACAAACGCGATGCTTTAATAATTCAGCAGATTATTATTAACAGCATTTTGTAACCTTACAGAGCTTCCACATGTCTTTGTGTGCTTGCGGCTGGAAACCCGTTTGTAATCCACATCTACCTGCCTTGCCCCTGACCCGTGGACCACGGTAAACAGCCATGTTTACTGGTTGCTTTATAGCTGCCTCCTGAAATTTTCATCCGCCTTTTATTCTACATGTGAATACAGTGTAAGCCGCAAAGTCTGTGGCAGACGCAGGCCCAGGCCATTGATGGCTACCCGCAGAGGGGGACACGAGTATTGATCGGCAGATGAATAGTTAATCCAGAGAGGCTCGTGTTCCACCGCTTCCCAGGGAAGATTGTATGCATAGATCTGAGACATGGAGCCGTGGACATATAGGGCCAACAAAGCACGCCCTCCAGTCCTTCCTTCCCCTCCATGGATGGTAAAGATCAGAAAGAGAGCAGCGCCCAAGAGGGGTGATTCCGCGGCGTGCGAGGAAGCCCCCCCCCCGGCCTCCTTTGAATGCAAACTTTAAAAAACTCAGGAAAGGAGCAGCGTGAAAGAAGGGTGAATCCGCAGCATGTGAGGAAGCCCCCCTGCCTCCTTTGAATGCAATGTTTAAAAAACTCAGGAAATGAGCAGGGCGCAAGTAGGGTGAATCCGCAGCGTGCAAGGAAGCCCCCGGTGGCCTCCATTGAATGCAACGTTTAAACAAGTGGGAGGGGTGGGGGGAGTGTGGCCGAGAGCACACACAGCGTTTCCCTTGCGGGAGCGAGCAGGGGCACCATCTGTTTGAAAGTTAATTACAAACAGATGTCGCCAAAGCTCGCTCCCGCAAGGGAATCGCCAAATGTGCACGCGTTGCCATTGAAAGCAATGCAAAGCATGCACGTTTTTAGGCAAAACTAATCAATTCCTAAAGGTCTCCTCCTGTGCAGCGCATGCGCGCTGCGTAGGCGAGACCTAGAAAAGAATGGGTCCAAGCATATGCTAATACATGATCTTAATACAAACCAATAAGATTGCTGCCTAATGTATGTTGTGTTATAATGGTAAACGTTGAGTTATTTTAACTTATGGTCTTGTTTTACATTGGCTTAGGTATGAGCTTACTTTGGCCATATGCCATATCAGATATAATTTTAGGATGGGAAAGTTTTATTAACGTAGATGATTTTTTTAATTTACTCCTCTGTAATATGGACTACAAATTATAGCATAAAGATGCCCCTACCACATGAGATGTTTATTAATTGGGATTCAATTACTCAACAAAATTAGTCCCTGCACTATGATTTATTCTGTATTATAATAATGTCTCGAGCAGTATGTTGAGGTTTTATTCAGATTGCATGTATTTAATGTTTTATTTTTATTTTATTTATTTGTATTTAAATGATCATACACATCAAATAAAATACTACTACTATATCTCTCTCTACGGTAACCCAAAGACAGGTGGTTGGTAAGTAATGGAGCATGTCTGTTTCTGTGAAACATTGTGCATTGTAAGAGGATACATGGCAATTGAAGACCTCCCAAGTCAGTATCGTCCTGTACTTCATAAGTTTTCAGTCCTCCTTTGTTTATTTTTTTCAGTCTCCCTATACAAATGGCAGAAGGACTGAATGTCTTTGGAGGAGCTGTTTCTTTGGGATATTAGTTGCAATTTTCTGAGGAGATAGTTAAATAGTGGACCCACTGCAATTTTCACCTCCTGTATTTTACTCCATAGCAACAGTTGTAGCCATGTCCATCGGACATATTATCGCTTTACTTTGGACGTCAGAGTTGTGATGTTGTCAACATGCATTCGAGGCTCCTGTTTATAAGAATGCCTAGGAATTTGAATCTACCTTGTCCCTGTTAGAAACTGAAGCCTCCAGTGCATGTTTTGCCAGTGGCGTTGGATACGAGCTGGACCACACTTTTACTCCAGTTCACATTACAGCCAGTGAAAAGGGAGAATTTGGTGAGTAGGGGCATCAGGAAAGGCTGGTATGTGTCTATATTTATGAATAAGTAGCATGTTGTTTGCCTTTAATAGTACTTTGGATTCACCAACCTGAGTTTGAATGTGTCTAATTTCATTTGATTGCCTTATGGGGACTGCCAGGGGTCCAGTGCCAGCAGGAACAGAATGGGAAGCAGGATAATCCCTTTCTTTTGTGTACCTCTGTGGATGGTAAATGTGGGGGGAGAGGAATGCCCTCTCGCTTAATCTGTATGTTGTCATAGCCACCTCCACTTAGAAATGTTTCTTCGCCCAATTCTACCTTCTCAAGTTGTTGAGGAGCTATCCCCACTCAACCCGAAGGAAGGCCTTTTCATATACAGGGGGAGGAATATGGTTTTATGTGGAGAACTTTGGTAAGGCTTAGCAAATAGAGTAATATCCGGAGATGGTTTTGCAATGGTCTTTTATGGACAAACTCCACCTGGGACAGATGGACTGAATCATCTTTTTGAGGATTTTCACTAGTATTTTCATATCTACATTGCTGAGATCAGGTGATAGCTCGCACAGTAGAAGGAATGTTTTCTCTGTTTGAAAAGTACTGATCTCAATACCTCATTAGACGTAAAGGTGGGAGAGCCAGAGATCTTAGCCTTCCTGCTTCAGTGGTTACTGGCTCTTCAGCTCCATATAGCCTTTTATAAAATGCAGGGGATGTTTCTGCAATGTGCTGAGGAGGTGTTTGTAGAGTGCCCTGTTCATGGTAAATAGCTGGTATCATGGATTGGGCCTCTCTTTGACCTGCAGTACTAACAATCTCCATGTGTTCTCGCTATGTTCATACTGGTGCCACCACAAGCAATGCCAGGGTTAATTACCCCAGGAGCTCATTAAAGGGCTTATGCAGAAATTGTTCTTGTTCTAGTATGCTGCTGTACCATTCATTGAGTTACTTAATGTATGTGCTTGCTAGATCTTTATGATAGATTTTAGTCTGGTTTGCTCCATTTATCTGTTTTTTTGTATATGGCTGTATCTCATCAGCATCATGCAACTCACAATGGCTAACAAACATTTATTTACCACAGTTTTTTAGCGGTAACAGTAAGGCCACAGGTGATGGCCACTGTGGTCAATGAGTGGCCCGAGAGAGCATTTTCCAGGGCATAACACATTGCTAAATGGGAAGGCAACTGTATGTACCAAGACAGTATTCTTCTCAAGAGGGTATCACGGTTACAGGAAAGGAAGGAGTAGTTCTTCTCAGTCAAGTCTATTAACCTCCACACATCTATTAGGCCATTATCTTCAATGATGTTCAATTAAATTAAATTCCACAGGAAAGCCACGCCATTTGCATTATTGGAGGCAATTGGGGCTTTTCTATCCAGGGTAGGGTCAATGGCCATATATATCAGTCCCCACTTATCAGCACAAGGGTGGACCCAAGTTCCATAATGACTTTGGATAGGCAGGAGAGTAATCCATATTTGGACCACCTTTTTAGGTCTTGTAGCGTAACAGCGCGTAAGCGCTGTCTCGCCAGAGATCTTTTGTTACTGGGTCTGCTTCCCAGGAGACAGTACCTGGCCGCGCGCATCTCGCAAAAGGCGTTCGGCGCAGGCCACGCGCGCGCGAAAGCGCTCAGCTGCTGTCTCCTGGGAAGCTCCAACACCCCACACGCATGCGCATACACAGAGACACACACACACACGAGCGCCCATGCACGCACGCACCCACACATACAGAGAACCCACCCCCGCTGTCGCATACACACACGCCACACACACACACGTGCACCAAGCGCCCGCCCACTTACCGCCACTCCGGTCTTCAGCCGCCACCGCGGGGCTCTCTCTAGGGCATGGGAGCCCCGCGTCACCAGCACTGCTTCTCTCCGTAGGCGCGGCTTCTCTCCGTGGGCGCGTGCACGGGCTTCCGAAGCCGGAAGTCCCGCCCTCTCGGAGACGAGAGGCAGCAGAGGGGCTTGTGAGAGTCTGCTCCGCTGCTGGTATTGCGTATGCCAAAAAAATGACTTGACACCTTCGGGTAATGTTAGCGCTATATCAAATCGCATTAAATAAAATAAAATAAACACAGCGGCTCCTTCCGCTTTTATCCCATTCCCTATTGACCGGGGCCCGTGGCTCCTTCCCGCCTCGGCCACCCAAATCGCATTAAATAAAATAAAATAAAATAAACACCGCGGCTCCTTCCGCTTTTATCCCATTCGCGATTGACCGGGGCCCGTGGCTCCTTCCCGCCTCGGCCACCATGACAGAAATGGTCAGTTACGTAAATCCACCGCTGCCACCTGTGGCGGGGCCTCCGTCGGTGAATTCGCGGAGGGATCAAAGATAAACCAGCAGGACGAGGGGTAAGCGGGGTAAAGGGAGAGGGGCGCGTGCCGCTGCTTGACTTTTTTAGGCTGTATTGTAATTTGATTTATATAGCGCAAACAGTACTATCCCTTGTTATTTATTTAAGTATCGTGGCAAGCCTCAGTTGGATTACTGACAGCCGTGCCTTTTGTTTGTTAGTTGTAGACAGAGGCATTCCGAGGGCGTCTGCTCCGTGCACTTCCACTCCCTCTCCTACTTGTTTTATTTTGGTTCTCCATGGTTTGACGTCACACATCATGTAAAATATTGACGTTGTATGCCGGTTTTGAGTTTATATTTTCTTTGAAACAATTAGGTGTAATCAGAAGCATTCTGAGGGCGTCTCTTCCGTTCTGTGCACTCCCCCTACCCCTCCCGCTCGTTTTTGTTTGCTGCCTGCTGAAGGACACAGCTGTGCGGCCCTAAATAGTGTAATAGGACAGTCATGTTGGTGAAGACGCTAAAAGGCTCCAGATGAGGAAGGCCAAGTGCCGATTGACTGCGCTATTTTTACATTGAGTGGGTGAAAGAGGCAGAAAATGACACAACTACTTTTTGGATGAGCTATAAAAGCTAATAGTGCAATGCGCCCCAGAGCTGTGTGCATTTTATACTAAGCATTTGATACCGAATAGAATTACATTATGATATGATGCTTTGAGTATCAATAATTTCATGCAGACGTACAGTTTGTTACTAGCTCATCTGAAAACCAGGGCGTGTGAAAGAAAGGCCGGAGGACTGGGGCACTTTTTTTCTTTTCTTTGTTCACGTGTAGTCATGTCATCTATGCTTAATAAATGGAAACTTGATGTCTCTACGTCACTGGGATGGCATGTGTACAGTACTGAGGTTTCAGGTGTAACACTAGTGCATTCTGGTAACTGTAGTCTTGATTTTGTTTCTAAACCCTTTTGATAAACAAACCTCATGCAGTGATTTGCGAAAGGAAAGCTAAGTAAAATCATCTGATAGAGGCCATGGAAGGCGATACTTACTAACGAATGCACAGGGAAGCAATGGTAAAATGCAAACAAAACTATCTGAAGGACAGCATATATTTCTGGCAAAAATCCTGCACTAGTTGTTCCAAGGGAACATTTTTTCAAGCATGCCCCGAATTCTGATGGTGGGAGAATTCATGCTATTGTGGGACATGCCGCCAATACGCCCACGAGCAAACCCTCCCCGCCCCCCCCAACCCCACCTGCCACAGAAAACATCTGGGAGGTTGTCTGTCTGAGGAATGCCAATGAATGAATTACTTGTGTTTTTTTACCTGCCGCCTGCCTTCCTGCCCCTACACTTTTACCCCGCGGTGCAGCCACAGGACAGTGGCTACATTGCCCATGTCTGCCCCGCAACACGTTATTCCTGCCATGGAGGTTTCCCACAGCCGGGTGCAGTTAATAAGTACAGGGACCCAAAGATATGTTGCATCGCTGAATAAGAACGGACGTGGTACAGGTAGGCTTTTTTAAATTTATTTACTGGTTTTTACTTTTATGTAGCGCAAACTTTACCCGCACGTATCAGAGCGCTTTCAATCAGCATGCTTAGAACAAGCAAGACTAGCACTCTATATTACTGGCAACTTTGCTTAGCATAAGCAACAACTAACTATTCACAAAAAATGTTTATATACCAATTGCAAATAAAAAAAAAGAATTAATGCGAAGCATTGTCATTTACAATGCCAGTAACTCAAACTTTAATGCTGCGAGACCTATTGCATTGTAAATGCTTGTTAATATCTGGTATGGCAGTGATTTTCTTTTGTAGACTTACAAATCCACTCTTCTTGGAGGTGATGGGGGCTATCTCAGTGCATCCTTGATTAGATGCCACTGAGCTATTGTGTACCACTATGCCTACACAGTCTCTCTTCAGTTTGTCTGCTTACGCACCCACTCACAGACCCGCTTAGAGACTCGAGCACCCACTCACAGAGCCACTCAGACACACACCCACTCACAGCCCACTTAGGCACTTACGCACCCACTCACAGACCCGCTTAGAGACTCAAGCACCCACTCACAGACTGACTCACACACAGAGGTACTTGCAAACCCACTCAGGCACTCTCACACCCACTCACAGACACTCATGCACCGACCCAGACTAAATATTGTGTTAGTACCTCGGTCTGTCCTTCACAAGTACAAGACTAACTAAAAGATGTAAACCCATATAGAGAAACATAGTGATGTGAGAACAGCGTCTTGACTAATGGCTAATACAGTATCAACCCTAGAGGTAAATCTGCACAAGTATGCAGGTGAACGGTGAATGCTCCCTTTCCTGGGCTGATCAAACTAACCATAGAGGTTCCCTAAATTTCACTTCCCTCAATAAGTGGGCTTCAATTTATCTCCCCATTCTCCTGTGTCCAAACACAAACTCCCTGCTAGGAGACCACCCTACTTAACAGCTCCCTGTTTGGAGATAGAAACAGGACTTGCCTCATCCGTCTGACGTATCAAAAAGTGTCGGCCATATTGGAATGGAGTGTCAGGGGGAGAAATACGTTTCTCAGCTTTAGAGTATCCATTATACTTTGCTAAAATAAATTAAAAAAGACTACCTACTGACCATGTTGATAACACTAGGTAAATGAGTTCAAGACATCCTGATATGAATGTGCCTGTTCTAAAAGGAAACTATTGCATAGTACGAAAAAAACAAATGTGCAGAGGGTCAAAGGGGAAATAATTTAACGACCTGTCAACTCATGCCCCTGGGAACAAGGTAAAAAACACACGAAGAGAAGACCAGGTCTGAGGTGGTGTTGTGTCTAGAGTGGTGAACGTGAATCACACGGAAAAGTGTGTGAAAGAGAAGATTGAGTCTAGCTGGGCCAAAAGAACCATCAGACCACCCATTTGGCGGTATATCATCGTATGGGGTTTATTATGGTGGTCGCTCCATGTGCCGCCAACACCATCAAATGACGGTGCAGGAATGTAAAGCGCCACATTTTAGCCCAGTCGTACTCAAAATGTAATCTGGAAATAGTGCAGTGCTATAGAGAAAGTGCTCGCTAAAATTGACTACCTAGACTGAGGGAAATGTGTAGGTGTCAAGATTAAAAGAAACGCCTAGTAGTAAGTGAGTGAAACTACATGGTGGCGCTGTGCAAGGTGGTCGACTAGTTTCAGCTAGAAGGAGTGTTGACTCCAGCTTTCATCAGGACCTTAAAGAAAAAATATGCTACTGCAACATAGAAAAACCATAAACAAGGGGGTGTACACACACGGAAAGAAATGAAATACATCCATATCATACAGTGTACTTTTAAAACTCATGTATCGCCCCATAATTTGGAACCTCAGTTTCCAATGACGACAGGAAAAGGATCTTCTCCCTGTCAATAAAACAGAACAGAAAATACAATGTATTTGTATTCACACAAGAAACCATATAACCCATCAGACACCATCTAAACAGAGAACACCTGCAAGAACAATTTGCGTTCTGCACACCAATTAAGCATACTAGCTACATCACCAAGAGGCATTTCCTCCTCGTGATACTCACCCAGCATTGTGTGGGTTATGTGGTTTCTTGTGTGAATACAAATACATTGTATTTTCTGTTCTGTTTTATTGACAGGGAGAAGATCCTTTTCCTGTCGTCATTGGAAACTGAGGTTCCAAATTATGGGGTGATACATGAGTTTTAAAAGTACACTGTATGATATGGATGTATTTCATTTTTTTCCGTGTGTGTACACCCCCTTGTTTATGGTTTTTCTATGTTGCAGTAGCATATTTTTTCTTTAAGGTCCTGATGAAAGCTGGAGTCAACACTCCTTCTAGCTGAAACTAGTCGACCACCTTGCACAGCGCCACCATGTAGTTTCACTCACTTACTACTAGGCGTTTCTTTTAATCTTGACACCTACACATTTCCCTCAGTCTAGGTAGTCAATTTTAGCGAGCACTTTCTCTATAGCACTGCACTATTTCCAGATTACATTTTGAGTACGACTGGGCTAAAATGTGGCGCTTTACATTCCTGCACCGTCATTTGATGGTGTTGGCGGCACATGGAGCGACCACCATAATAAACCCCATATGATGATATACCGCCAAATGGGTGGTCTGATGGTTCTTTTGGCCCAGCTAGACTCAATCTTCTCTTTCACACACTTTTCCGTGTGATTCACGTTCACCACTCTAGACACAACACCACCTCAGACCTGGTCTTCTCTTCGTGTGTTTTTAACTATTGCATAGTGCCAAACAGAAAGCAAATAATTCCAGGATTAAACCGGGCACATAATAACAAGTCATAGAAAACAACGGTATTCAATGTGGTCATTTAGACTTTTCAGTATCTCAGTTTGCAGTTTCCTGATCCAATACAGTTCTCTTCGTAGCAGTAATTTTCTATTGTCAGTTTCAGATTTCAATGACATGACCTCCAGTACTGTATATTTCAATTGGCTGATGTTATGTCGTGCTGTATTAAAATGTGCTGCTACAGTTGATAAAGGATTCTTAGTTCTGATACCACGCTGGTGTTCAATTAGCCTGGTTTTAATTCTACTTTCTATTTTTCCTACGTAGGCTAGCCCTCACGGACATTTCAACAAGTACACAACATTCTTGGCAGCACAAGTGGCTGAAGTATGTAACTTGATCTGTCTACCAGTCAATGGTTGTGAGATATTGGTGCCTCTTAATATGCTGTTACAATTACCACAGGATTTGGTGCCATAATGTATTGTACACTGTATTGTCAACTTTGTTTTCAAAATTTCATGAATGTTTTGTGAACATTCATAGGCAAATATTAGTGGGTTGCTGAAAATGTAGTTCAACTCTGGTTCATTGCTCAAACGCAGACCACTTTTCAGTATGATCCATTTAATTTTGTAGCTGGTGGTTGAGTGTTTCGAAGCAAACATACTTCTTTTGGATGTATTGGTACGTGTGTTTTTACTTTCTAGTAAAGCTTTGAGGTCCTCAGACAATGTTCTATCTTCTGCTTCTCTTAGTGTATGACTGGGATAACCCCTTTTAACAAACTTCTCAATCATCTGTTGTTCTTTGTGTCGATTAAAGGCATCATTGTCTGAACATATTCTTTTCAACCTCAATAATTGAGAATATGGTAGATGATATAGCAAGGAGGATTGATGAAAACTTTGATAATGTAACAACTTATTCCAATCAGTTTCCTTGACATACATCTCAGTCTGAATTTTTCCATTATTCATTACAACTAATACCAAATATGATATTTTATTTTAATCTATCTCATATGTGAACTGCAATCCTGTGTTTACCTAGTTCAAGGACTGTATAGCTTCCTCAAGTGTATCTCTGAATCCTCGCCATTTCAAAAATATGTCATCAGTGTATCTAAAAAATAAAGATAATAAAGATAAAGTTACTGAGATAAAATGTGATCTTGCTCAAACTTGATCATGAAGGTATTTGCATAGCCCGGGGCAGCACAATTTCCTATGCTGGTCTCAGTCAGTAGTTGATAAAAATCGTTGCCCCATTTTAAATAGCTGTGGTATGAGGTAAATCGCATCCACTCCGACAAAAACACTTTTAGGTCTCCATCATAATCCATCTGTAGTAAAGCCCATTCAATTGCCTATAAACCCAAATTGTGGGGAATGGATGTATATAGGGTCTTCACATCAATTGTACGAAACAGCTGACCCTGAAGAGTTTCTACATTTAATTTCTCCAAATAGTTCAAAAAGTCAGTGATATCTCGTATGTATGTGGAACCTCTTTACACAGACTTTTGTAGATAATGATCTATGAATTTTCCAGTATTCTCACGAATAGACCCCTATGTGGATACAATCGGCCTGAACAGTGGTCTCAAGGGATGTTTATGTATCATAGGTAACATGTAAATGGTAGGAACAGTGGGATTAACTGGAAGCAGGTAGCTCTTTTCAGTCTTTGTGATACTGCCATTGCCAGTGGCTTGAGTGCTTATGATTTTTCAGTGAATGATATTATCATAAAGCCTTATAAGGAATCATTCTTTATTCATGATTTTTCTTTTGCACTAAACCCAAAAGGAAAACCCTCAAATCAGTTAGGATAACATATGAATAGGTCATGAAACCTTCGTGAGGCTGCACCCCACATCTTGGAATTGGTGGCCTGCTCAGAGGAATGGACTCCATTTGATAGTGATAGGAATGGTACTGGGAGAATGTAAAAAGACTTGCTTATGGCGATAGCATGCATTATATCAGCCTTCAGTCTGCTTCCAGTACATCTGTGAAGCTGAGTAGTACTTGACCACAGTGGAGAGGCTTTGTGGGAAATGCTCCACACAAGGGGTAAAGCATATTCAGGAAGATGTTGAGATGTCTCATAGAGCTTGTTGGTAGTGAGCGCAGACTTATAAGAGGCATTAATGATCAGATGCAACATGGACAGTAGTCTGCATACCAAGGAATCAAACACTGCAGGCACACCATCACCAGTACACAATACCAGCTGAAAGCTCTCACATAGGTTAGTGGTGCGTCATCAAGTGGAGTATATGGTGGAATGTATCTCCCCCCAGTACCTGTTATGTAGCTTGGGATCTGCCGCCTGTATGAGATGCGTTTCTTGAAGGAAACAAATATCTATTTTGTGCCGATTTAGATAATTGTGAGTGAGTCATGCCTTTCTGGGGTTGTTTAGAACGCATATGTTCCAAGTTAGGACCAATACTTCAGTCATTCAATGCGACATGTAGCACAGCGATGTGACCCCCCGAATGTAGTGCGTGGTATATGAAGAGAGCTAAATATAATGCTGCTTACCAATCTCATGTATCCCCTAAGATGGTAGTAGTTGTGTCTCGTGGTGTGCGTGAAAGCGTATAGAATGAGCAACCTATTAGTGCCTATAAACTGTCTACTGTACGTGCCTGTAATCAACCACCTCCCCCTCCCCCTCTAACCCCCCAACTCAGTTGAGAACCCACATCCTCCCCCCACCCAAACATAGCCAATGCAAGAAAAGACAAAGTAAGCCCTGGGAGATCTCCCTATGGGGGCATGGGTTGCCGGTGAACTGCCCTGCACTTAAGGCAGGGTGGCCAGGCGTACTTATCAACACAGGAGGTCAATTAGAGAGCACCAAACAAGAACAATCATCATATTGAAGGTGAGGCCAAAGTAACAAGAAGGCAGAAAAATCCAATAACGGTATAAGTAGAAGAGAATATATTGCAGAGTGAGACCAGAGACTATGAGCTTACTCGTTGTCACTGAATCTATCTGTCGTAAAGAACTAGACATCTGTAGTAGTGAATATGTTTATTTCACCAAACGCTGAACATCCAAGCAGAGACACAGGTGCATCGTTGGTCAGATCCCCGTCAACTGTCCTTCATAGAACATCAGTAGAGAACAGTCAATGGCTAAGAACACAAAGGGAACAGAGTTCCAAGGGACACCAAACAATAAGCATAGATAAATGTAACAGTGAACTACTACACTATCCCTTGTCTCCACACTTAAGAGTGTCTTGGGGGAGGAACGTTCCAGACAGATATGTTTGGCAAACTTGAGTGCAGATTTGGCATCTGTGAAGAAATGTGCCTGGCCATCGTGGGATATCTTCAGCTTCGCAGGGTAAAGCATCGCATAGGGGATTTCGGCAAGTTGAAGAAGGCATTTAGTCCACAAGAACTCATTGCGTACAGCTTGGACCGCGGGAGTAAAGTCCAGAAAGATAGATATGTGGTTGCCCTGGTGCATTATAGGGCTATGTTCTCTAGCCGCTTTCAGAATTGAGTCGCTGTTGCAGTAATTTAGAACTCGCGCAATGATAGGTCTGCGTGTACTGCCAACTGGCGGTTTGGGGCCAAGCGAGCGATGTGCACGTTCGATGACAAAAACTGCAGACAGTGCCATTGGAAAAAGATCACAGAACAAGATTTCGACAAAGGGTTCAATTTTAGGAATGGTAGAGGTCTATTGAATTCCAGCTATGCGCAGGTTATTGCACCAGGAGCGCACTTTCAAATCCTCATTTTTTGCTTTTATTAATGTGAGAACCCGTTCCATGTTTAGTCGGTGTTCCTTGGAGTCTACTTGATACTCGTGTGCTTCTTCCGCGTGGTTCTCGAAAGCATCTAAGCGAGATTCGCGAGTATTCACTTGATGCTCTACCATGTGGAGTTCTGCTGTTAAAACGTCGAGTTTGGAGTCCATGGATTTGAGGTTGGAGTGCACCTCAAGCATGATGGCGCGCAGGTCATTTTCATGTTTATCGCCAGCCTGGGAAGGTTCGCCTTCAGGTTCAGAGCCAGCTTCCCCGGTGTGGGTTGTGCGCTTATTTTCACAAAGCAATTTCGACTGTTTGGGGTCGTTCTTTCCCATGACTAAGTGAGTATGTGGCCAGTGGCCGGCAGATGTGACGCACGCTGGGGCCTCGCTGGATCACTGGCGCAGAAGTCGTAGTCCGCAATGTGAGGCGGCCAGGCGCTTCTCCCACCCGTCGATCGTTCAGCCTACTGTCCGGTACGACAGCACCCCAGGGGCCAGCATGGGCCGTCAGAGTGGTGCCAGCGGAGGGGGACGTGGAGCGCGTCAACCACAGGGGCAGCGAGATCTTAGCTCCACCTATGGTACCACACCCCGCCCCAGACCGGCACCTCCAGCGTACCCGCACCGGGCTCCGCAGCGCCGTATCCCAGAGGCCTCACACGCGTCCGGTCATAGGTATACGCGCAGCCCGTGGTGGAGACCGCCTCAGAAATCATGGCTCCCGCCACCCAGCAACAGGAATCAGGGGTCAGTGCCTATCGGCCTATTCACGTGTCTTCAGGCCAGGTCTCTGGGTGTTGCCACTTTGCCTCATTGGACCGGTTTCCAGGTTCGGCTCCCGTGGCACAGCCAGCTTCTGATACACGATATGGAGCTCAGCAGTGGCCGGGGCAAGCACTCCCACAGCCCAACCGTAGCACCTCCGTGATAAGGTAAAGTGTCTCTTACGCTGCTCCACGTTGCGGCCAGCTACAGCCCAGGCTGTGCGTCCCCCTGCAGCTCGATGGAGCCAGCAGGGCAGACGTGGTGAGCACAGGTCAGCTCGGTATTTCCCAGTGTTCTCCGCTCTTAGAGTTTCAGAAGGCCTCCACTTTCCACAGTCGTCGCTGAGTTGCAAATTGAAGCAACGGCTCGACCGCGCAGCGCAGGGAGCCGTGACAATCCTTTCAGCAAGCCCTCCCCCTCCCTGCGAGTGGGATCAGAAAGGGCTGTGCCCCAGGGCCAGCCAAGACGAGCTAGGCAGCAGGTGAGCAGGTATCACCAGGCCAGAAGGCCGCCCCCTCTATGCCTCCACACAGGCCCGCCTTGGCCTCGAAGACACTCTGCAACACAGGGAGTGTAGCTGCTTCTCTTCCTCACCGTATAGCGGAATAGTGGCATGTACATGTCCCGTGTCTTGCACACAGTTCGATTTAGCCAGTTAGGAGACACTGGAACCTCTCTGTATAAAGGATTGTGCAGGATAATATGCCTGGCCAGGAGAGCCCCTTCAGAAGGCGGCCATCTTCCTGCTCGGGCCAAGCCACACCGCAAATACCACACGTTAATGAAAGGTTGCAGACACCCTACGATCAGCAGATTATTAGTCATACTTAGTGCAGCAAGGCACCGGCACACACACTCACATTAACAGAAAGTCAATGGCTTGTTAAAGGACTCGAAATATGCCACAAACTGAGCCACACCTTAGAGAAGACCCTCAACAGGGAGACAACAAATAGCATATCAAGGACAGGGAGCCACTAACCCAACCCGCACAGCACAGTTTAAATACGCAATCCACTGATCATACTTGCAGAGGGTGGAATTGTGCTGTTAGAGGAGTGTCATCTCCTTTCAGAGACCATGGCAGAAGAAGGTGAGTAAAATTAAGGAATACATGGTGACCATAAAGCTCAGTGAGGAAAGGCACAAAACCTGTTTTCTGTCAAAGAGGGGTTAGCGGGCTTCGAGAACAAATGTTCATCTAATCATTTCCCCTGCATTTTGGGTTGTTTGGATGAAATGAATTAGACAGCAGAGAGTCAGTCAACGTGTTTCATCTAGGAGAGTTATGACCTGTGTATTTGTGTATAGGTGCACAGTGGAAGCGATTAACGCCTAACAAAGACTTTACTTAGTAGTTGGTGGGGCTGTTGCCCATCCTGGGGAAGCAGAGTAGCTATTGTGTCATTTGGTTGCACCAACTTTGCTGGTATTTGAGGAGGTCCAGCTATGGCCAACCAGTGTTCCACATTTCATGATTAAGCACTCACAAATGCTCATCATTCTCGGAGACTTCAACTCCATCCTCCAGATACAACAGCTGCCTATGCCTGGCTCCTGTCTCGCACTTTAAAGCTGGGAGCTCATCATTAGTAAATGTTCAGTCAGAGAAGAAGTAGAGAAGACCACAGATGCAAAAAGACCTGACAATCCGAAAAGGTCTCTATGCCGCATGCAGGTAGCTTTTCACATAACTAAAAAAGAATCTGAAAGAAGAAGGAGTCTCTTTGAGGTATTCAATTAAGCCCTACACTGGATCTGCCACTTATGTACTCACAATGTACAGCAATCAACAACAACACACAGTCAACATAACCATACCGTGAATCACCATAACAGCGTTTCACAACAAATGCAATACACACTACTACTGACAATCTGGCTAAACTCCTCTAATTGCCAAAACATAGGAAGTCAGCCCCATGCCATCAAAAAATGTAGTGGTTCTAAGATAGACACCTGTTGCCTCCACTCAACATTGTCAGTCTATCACGTCTCCACATTTTTCCTAGTAGTTAGTAATGCTGGACAGAGCTGCCTCTTCTGAGGGCACCTGACCTGGACTCTGATGACCTCCCAAATGGCCAAGAATTACTACTCCTGGGGGGCGTGGCTTGCGCGCCGGCAAGATGGCGGCGTGATTCTGGAGCTCCGATCCGGACCTTCACACTTTGGGATTTTCGGCAGCTTCCACTGAACTTTGGGGCGCTCAAATGACTGTTATGCGGACCGGAGCATGAGGTGAGTTTACTGTCCTCATTGCTTCCCGGCTCATGGATCCCTTTCTCGACCGCCATTCTAAATCCAGATTTGTACCCTCCAAGATGCACTCCCAATTTGTCAAAACTTCTCAGAATAATGCTCTGGTAGACATCTGGAGATTATGCAACCCTGACCTTCGAGAATATAGTTTTTTCTCCCCCCCCCTCACCAATCCCACTCTCGCATTGACCATATTTTCCTTAGAAAATTCCTCTCCCAGCATGCCATTCGTTCCGAAATAGGTTCCATTCTACTCTCTGACCATGCCCCTGTCTTTGTAGATTTAGATCTCCTTCCGTTCTCTCCTCCCTCGGGCAGATGGAGGTTTAATAACACTCTGCTCCAAGATCCCACTTTTTGCTCTGAATTTTCTACTTTTGCCACTGAATTTTTCCTTCTTAATCACACTCCTGATTCCTCTTTTGTCATGGTTTGGGACTCATTCAAAGCAGCATCTAGAGGTTTTATTATCAATTTTGTGGCAAGACGGAAAAAACTTAGGGAAGCCAAGTCAGCTCAAATCTTGGCTGAGATTAAGCGTCTAGAACACGACTATTTCTCCTCTAATTCGGACACCTCTCTTAAAAACCTTATTGAAGCGAAAATCTCCTTCAACAAATTTACAACTGAAGCAGCCTCTAATCTTTTATTAAAATGCAATTCCCGATACTACGGTGGCAAAAATACAATGGGTAAACTCCTTGCCAACTATTTAAAGATAAGACGAGAACGTACGAAAATTGAAACTATACGGACCTCCTCAGGTGAATCCTGTTTTAAAGACAAAGATATTCTCTCCGAATTTGTCAAATTCTGATACTCTGTACACCCCTGAACGGATTCCCACACCTTCGGATCTTATTTCCTACTTTCATTCCCTTCCCTCTCCTCAAACGTCCCATGTTAATTTAGAATCTTTGGATCTTGATATATCACTTTCCGAGATCTCTCTTGCGGTATCTAAACTAAGGCATGGGAAAGCTCCTGGTCCCGACGGCTTCACCATTGAATTTTATAGTCATTTTGCCCCTCTCCTTCTTCCAAAACTTCTACTTCTATTCCAATCCTTTACTGCAGCAGGATCTTCGAGCGGTTCCTTTCAGCAGGCTTTAATCTGCTTAATTCCCAAAGAGGATAAAGATCACTCTCTTTGCAAGAATTATCGCCCGATCTCTCTGGTCAACACGGACTACAAGATATTAGCTAAAATCCTGGCTCTGCGAATGGACCCCCTCTTGCCAGGTCTAATTGGTCCTGAACAATCCGGGTTTGTTAAGGGCCGTCTTTCCTCAGACAACTCGCGAGTCTTTCTTAATATTATTAGCAGAGCTTCGCACTTAGATCTCCCCTTCGCAGCTATCTCCTTAGATGCGGAAAAAGCTTTTGACAGGATTGGGCGGGATTTTATGTTTCAAGTTCTTCGTTGGTTTGGCATTTCTTCTAAATTTATTTCTCTTATCTCTTTACTCTACTCTAACCCCCGAGCTTCCATTTTTGTTAATGGGATGACTTCAGAATCTTTCTCCCTACACAGAGGTGTGCGTCAAGGTTGTCCACTTTCCCCTCTTTTATTTGTTTTGGCTTTAGAACCCTTTCTTACTAAGATCCGTCAGGATGATAAAATATCTGGGTTTCATTTTGGTTCCAATCAAGTTAAACTTTCGGTTTATGCAGATGATATCCTCTTTTATTGCTCCGATCCCCTTTCATCTTTATCTCCCTTTCTGCAGCAAGTCTCCTCCTTTTCCGCTGTCTCTGGTTATCGCCTAAATGTTGATAAATGTGAAGTCCTTCCTTTGAATCCTCTCTGTCAACAACATCATTTCTCTCAATCTGGCTTCTCTTGGCAGTCATCCAAAATTAAATATCTGGGTGTTTTGTTCGCGCCTAGTCTATCTGACACTCTCAAGTTGAATTTCGCTTATATCACTAAAAAGATGGAAACGGCCATTACACGTTGGCACCCACTCTTTTTATCCTGGTGGGGTCGACTTAATTCTATAAAGATGATGCTCTCTCCCCTCCTTCTCTATACCCTTTCTATGCTCCCACTGCGTATTCCGGTTTCTTCTTTCAAAAAAATCGACTCTTTGCTTTTAAAATTCCTTTGGCATGGCAAGTGTCCTAGGATAGCCATTGCTACTCTTCGAAAAGATAAGGCTCAAGCTGGTGTACGCTTTCCTGATTTTAGAGAATATCATTGTGCTTTTTCTATGAAACAAACAACCCGATGGCTTTTGAATGAACCTCCCTTTTATCCTCCCTTATGGTTGACTATGGAATCTTCCTTTATTTCTCCCTTCACTTTCCATGAACTTATGTCCTTCACGTCTTACCCCGCTCGGCTTCACACCCCTATTATATCTCATTGTCGTGCTCTTCTTCATCCCTTTTTATCTTCATCCTACCCTTCCCTTCTTTCTTTCCTTGAACAACCTATCTGGTTTAACTCTCATCTTAAAATTCGCAATCGTACTATTTATTGGAAGGTCTGGCACTCTCGAGGAATTCGCTGGATCTCTCAATTGCTTTCTCACAATGTACCTCTGTCCTTCTTGGAACTTCAGTCCTCTTTTCAGTTACCCCCCAGTGCCTGTTCACAATATAACTTGCTTTTACCTGTTCTCAACTCTTATCTCCACTCATTGCCGATATCCAATGATATACCTCTCGATCGTCATGCCACTTCCTCCTTACTAGAAACTACCCCCTCCGCTGCTTCTCTTTATAATTCCTTCCGTCAAACAGTTGATCAAGCGAAATCTAAACTTGAGATTGCTTGGAAGTCTGATCTTTCTCAAGACTGGTCTGTTCTTCTTTGGGATAAGATCTGGACCAAACTCCATAAGGCCTATAGAGCTGCTAATACTACCCAAACTTTATACTTTATTTATAACAGAGTTTTGTTTACCCCACTTTCCCTGTCCCGTTTTTCATCGGAGACACCCCCTACCTGTTGGTCTTGCTCCTTTTCCCCAGCAGACCTAAAACACATGCTTTTTGATTGTCCACATATATCCAAGTTCTGGTCTTCAGTATGGGCCCAAATCCAAAAGATTTTCCATTTTCAGGTCCCCTTCTCCCCTGCTCTTGTTTTTCTAGGTTCCATTTCACCTGACCTTCCTCAATCTCCTAGCCATTACCAACTCCTTGACCTCTTAATAACTGTTGCTTTACACACTATTACGTCTCACTGGAAACAGGCTGCGAAAGTGTCTTATCATTCTTGGTGGAATGCAGTTTGTTTTCATCACCGGCTAGACACCAATTTTGTATCTCCCGTTTCCCTGGCCATTAAACGGGACCTCATATGGCTTCCTTTGGTAACATATCTTTCCTCCACTGCTCCAGCGTGCTCCTTCATGGATCCTGATGTTGTTGAGGTCCGCAAGCCACCATGAATTTTGTTTACCTTTTGCTTACATTTTATTCCCATTATTATCATAAAGTGCATTTGTATTTCTTATATACTTTTTGCTCATGTCATTTCATGCTCATTTTTCGTACCTTTTATGAGATTTTATTGTAGTAGCTATTGTGATTTTCCCCCTTTATGAGATTTTATTGTAATAGCAAATGTGTTTTTCCTTAAGTTGTAAATTATTGTCATATCCTTCTTCCTGTTTCTTCTTTTTACCCTTTTCCCTCCCCCCTCCCCCTTTCCCTTTTTATCTTCAATAAAATCAAACTTAAAAAAAAAAAGAATTACTACTCCTGGGAAAATCGTTCAAAAGCTGTCACTGATCATCTTTATGAGAAGATCAAGAGCAGAGCCCTCCTGCAAGCCTGCCACCCAGATTTCAGCCGCAGTAGAATATGTAGATGAGAACCATCAGATGGGAGTTCTTCAAATACCTGACAATAGTGACCCTTTTTTCATTTTCCTGCTCAATCCCTTGGCAACCTTCAGCTCTGAGGACAATTGCGTCCAAATCTACATCAATGCACACTGTAAGGGTTTTGACTGAGTTTAGTTTGCATATACATGAAGTACAGAGGCAAGCAGGTTCAAATGAGTTCCTCTATTTTAAATATAATTTCTGTAACCTACGGCTTCCATCAAGGCTCGAGTCTCACGTGGCGACAAGGACATCGATATGCGCTGGTATGCGGACCACACCCAGTTCGAACTGAAGGTCTTCAAATGGACCAGGCATCTGAAGGATTGCATTAGTACCATTAAAGCACGGATGTCCATGGGTACACACAAATACAATCCAGCAAGATTACATATGTATTTCTCTGCTCTAATTGTCCCAAACAATAACCAGTATACCAATGGCTAACAGTCAGAAATGAATTCGTGTGGCTTCACTCCAAGACACACCATTAGTGCCAAGTCCACAGAGCTAAGCCAGAATGAACGTCTAGGTGCAGGTACTGTCTCATCTTGATAGATATAATACTATGCTGATCAGCATCCCCAGCTGCATGTAGAACATTACTGAATAGTTTCCTAAATGCAGTAGCCAATTGCATGAAAGGTCTTCGAAAGTATGACAGAATTGCTTCAATGGTCGGGGGAAACCACTGGCTGCTGCTCCCTTTTTTACCCCTCGAAAGATCGGACTATAGCGTAGACATTATGGTTTCTCTTTTGGTATCATTTGGTGATAAGTATGGTTTGCTGCATATTTTACTGTTTGGTCAGGTAAGAGGCCTAGTGGCTGATCTGGGCTTTCTGATGTTTATTCTGCTATTTCTTCTGGTATCTGGTCTTGGGCCTAGGCCTGGGTCTGATGTCTAGTGTCTGTTCAGGAGTGTTTCTTCACATGGCGATCTGGTACCTGGTCTGTTTTTTTAATGGTGTGTCATCTGATATCTGGTGGGTAGTAGTTTTCTGAGAGCCCTCAGTACATGATCTGTCTGGTCCCAGTACTTGTGCCCTGTCATTATACCTGCCATTGACACTTTGACAGCTTAAGTTGGTTGATTCCCTTTACTGAGACCTCTACAAGAGAAGGAAATGAAGGTAACAGAGAAAATACTGAGCGGGTCACCTAAGGGACCACTGTGTTGTGATCTTCTGTTTCACTATACCCATAAAGTCATACTCTGTAGAGGAAGTAACAACTTACAGACGTAAGGATAGGTATGCTACACTTTTCTGTTTTTCTTTATTTTTAAAACAGAGGCACAAAAAATATTGTTGGACATTGCTTTTACAGGTATCAATGTTACTAAAATAATAAATATACATATAGATACTTGTAACTATAGCTATAAATATATTGCACGGATTATAATAAAAAGAAAATCGATTTCAGACATGATATTCAAAGGGATACAATTGCAAGAACCGACATTCATTTATGCATGCACATTTGTCCCAGAGCTGAGAAGGAGGGAATCAATTTAGCCCTCCAAGCAAAGATCATGGGGGGGGGGGAGGGAGGGGGGACGTGGCTTGGGAGCCGATGATGGCGGACGCGTGAGCTGAGAGCTCTGCGCCGGCCAGCCAATTCATCCTGTTTTATCTGCGATGGCTGGGATCCGGGGGCGCATTGGTGGGGGCCTGACCCACCAGAGGGGCCCGGGTGTCTAATCCGAATCGCCCGAGTTCTGGGGGCGACAGGTGAGTAGAGGCTTGGAGGCACTTGTGCCAGCAAAGCCCAGGCAAGATGAAAGCCTGAGGCCTGGAGGCGTCCAGAGCGAGGTGACCGGCCCAGGCTGGTTGGCGAGTGCCCCGCAACCCATTAGCGAGGATATGATATGGGGAAATAGCAGGCGAAGGGTCTCCCTGAGGGCGTTACAATGCCCCATGGCAGAAGGCGGCCTGGGCGTGCCGGATTTTGAGTTGTACATGCTGGCTGCCCAGCTACAGTGGCTAGCAAAGTAGGCGGAGGGTGTGAATGTGGAGCGAACCTGGTTAATGGGAACCATTGACGCACCAGACGTAGGGTTAGCAAAGTTACTGAGACAGACGGTCATCGCCCCTTACCAGTTAATGCTGCAGCTCACAGCCATACACACTTGGGAATGCTGCATTCGCAGACTGGGGTATACTCCTACGCTGCCGTTAGTTGGGCTTCCCCATGGAGCTCCGGTGAAGACGTTCATGGCTGAACAGCTGGCGTCATGGACTGAGGTGGGCTTGGACACTGTGGGCGACTGCTACCAGGATGGCTCCCTGGTCCCGTTTACTGACCTTATGGATAATTTCGGCCTTCCCCCAGGTCAGTTCCTGCAGTATGAAGCCTTGGTTTGCACTTTTGGGCAGTTGTGGGGCATGGGTAGCAAGGAGCTGGCAACTCACCCAGTATTTTACGCACTGATCACCCTGGGCACTGCGAGGTACCAGGTGAAGTGGCACCATGAAGCCATGAAGCCCTGGTTCCCGCGGCCTTTGGCCCTTTGGAGGAACTTCGGGGGAAATGGGAGAGGGTTGTGGATAGGGAGCTTTCTGATGGAGAATGGGGTAAGGGTCTTCGGTGCCACAAGAATATATCGCGGAACACTAGACTCAAGTACACGCAGTTCAATTACATGGCCTACATGACACCCCACCGACTAAATATTACATATGGCGGTGAAGTAAGAAACTGCCCGAGGTGCGCTCATGCAGACGCTGACTTTATTTATTTATTTAAGGGATTTGTAGAGCGCATGGCTGCCCAACGGCTTCCCGGTGCTAAGGGAGAATTTTACCAGTGAAGTGCTGAGCCACTGCATAATTAGAGGGGAAATAGCCAGGTTTTCAGCTCCTTTCTGAAAGAGGTTTAGTTAGATGCAGCTCGGATTTCAAGTGGGAGGGCATTCCACAACTTGGGTGCCAGATGGGCAAAAGATATGCCACCCCATCTTGTGCTTTTAATTCTGGTTGTCTTAAGGAGCTGTTGTTGGGAGGATCTGAGGTTTCTAGTCGGGGTGTACCTAGATATCAGTTTCCTCAGCTTTTCCAGCACAGTGTTTTTAATGGCTCTGCGAACTATGCAGAGAGTTTCTAACTTAACTCTGGCTGCAATAGGCAGCCAGTGCAGCTGTTTAAGTGGTTCATTTGCCGAGACGCAATTGGGGATTTTTAACAGGAGTCTAGCTGCCGCATTCTGTACCACTTGGATTCTCTTTATAATACTTTGGTGATCCCAGGTACAGCGAGTTGCCATAGTCAGGTCGTGAGATGAGGAGGGATTGGATCACAGTTTTCTTCAGGTGCTCAGGAATCACATCAATGATTTTCCTTAGCATTTAAGAAGGTCAAAGCAGGTCCCTGAAAGCTTCTCGGATTGGCAATCCAGTATGCGTGGATCCTCTAGCCAGATTCCGAGGTTTTTTATGGCTGGTTTGGGGATAGGTGGATTTTCCATACAGTTGGGCCAGGGTGTCAGGGGTGAGTGAATGTCCAGATTTCTCAGCAGGATGAGCTCTGTTTTCCCAACATTCAGCTTCAGGCAGCTGTTGGACATCCAGTTGACCACTTTCTCCAGACAAGCGGGCAGCTGATAATTGCTAGGGTTGGAGCCTTTCGTAAAAGACACAACTAGCTGGGTGTCGTCAGCATACGACACCACTAATATTCCAAATTCCTGCACCACCTCAGCCAGCTGTCTTACGTAGCTATTAAATAAGGTCGGCCTAAGGGACGAACCCTGCGGAACACCACATGTAATAGGGAAGTGTTCTGAGACACAGTCCCTTTCCATCACCGGTAAAGTTCTGTTCTCCAGGAAGGAGGCAAGCCAATCCAAGGCTTTGCCCTGAATGCGAACTTCCCCTAATCTCGATTGTAGGATGGTGTGATCTACAGTGTTGAAGGCAGCACTGAGGTCCAGCAGGAGGATGGTGGCTGACCCACCCTCATCGAGTATCAACTTTTGCTCCTCAGTGACCATCAGTAGTTCCAATTGATTGCTGTATACAGCTCGAAAACCCATCTGGGTGGGATGGAGGATGCCATTGGTCTCCAAGAAATTGGTCAGTGAATGATTACCGTGCTTCTCCAAAAGTTTACCAAGGTACTGTAGGGAGATGGGACGGAGGTTATTATAAATGGTAGTGTCGAGATTGGATTTCTTTTTTAGAGGCTTAATGATTGCGTGCTTCCACGACTTGGGGACTAGGGCTGAATCTAGGGAGAGATTGAGTAGTTCAGTCACCAATGGTAAAAGAATCTCCAGTGAATCCGCTAGGAGACAAGGTGGTGCTGGGTCCATCAGAGAGCCGGATTTGGTAGTTGTGATTAAATGTCAGACATTTTCTTCCTCCAAACTGGGGAAATGAACTAATGAAGAAGTTAAGGTTATCTTACTTATTTTAGCTGTGGCATGTTCCCTGTTATTCTGGAACTGATTGTATAATTCTGTCATCTTTTTAGAGAAAAAGGCTGCTATGTCGTTGCATCTCTTAACAGATGTAGGAGGGGCGTTGGTATTTTCATGAGGAGTGATCAGAGTTTTGTCTACTTTAAATAGCACTTTGGGGGAGTTTGCTGCTTGAGCTATTTTGCCGCCATAATATTTAGCTTGAGCTGTCTTTATTTCGTTGTGATAAGTTCTGATTGACAGCTTGTAATCAGACTTGAGGGAAGGGTCATAATGTTTCCTCCTGTGTCTCTCTAATTTCTTGCATTGTTTTTTCAATGGGGAGAGCTTTTCATTGTACCATGGGGGAATTTTGGGGTGAGATTTATTGTTAAGAGTTCTCTTGGAAGCACAGATGTTGGCTGATTGGGTGATCCAGTTTTCCCACTGCTGGTATTTCTCATCTATATTTACGGAAAAGATAGGGGAATTGTCCTTCAGGACTGCCTGCCACGTTTTAGGGTCCAGTTTGGACCAGATCCTAGTGGTGATGGTTTGTACAAAGGTTTTTTTACACATATGACTTGGAGTTGCAGTGTCATACACAAATATTTAGAGGGGATCCTGGCCAAGATTAAAGATACCCTGGGGAGGGAATTAGCACCCACTATAGAGGTCTGCTTATTACGACTCTACCCGCGACCAAATAAACGGAAGGAGGGGAACAGATTAATAGATCTGGCCTTAGGCCTAGCCAAGAGAAGGATAACACTGGCTTGGAATTCCTCTTCTGAGCCACAGGTGGCCTGCTGGAACAGAGATGTCATTAACTGGGCGGGAGCGGCGGGTAGAGCCTTGAGTTGGGAGGAATCGAGGGCATACGGAAACGACCAATAGTGGACTTATGGAAGGAAGCGCTGGCGACCTGAGAGAACCCAGAGCGAGAGCAGGATATGGGAGAGAAGACAGTGAGTGACAATGAGTAACCCACCCATTCTTACCTAAGAGTCCAGGCTTAGGAGGGAGTGGCGTGCACAGAATAACACCAAGAAGGTCAACATATCTCTAGCGGAGGGATAGGTATGTGGCTAAGTGGGGATTGGGAGCAGAAGGTGGACTTCCCCTCCGCCCCCGCCTGGAGACACAAACTGCACGGAGCAGACTGCTTGATGGCCGAGCATGCCATGCGCATCCTCAGAATTCGCGTGCTCCACTGCCCCACTGCCCACTATGCACGAAGTTTTGTTTGACTGTTTAGGTTGAATAAAATAAGAGTGAAATTGATGAGGACATCACAGAGCCCTACTCTGAGGCTGGAAGCCCTTCACCGGGACGGGGTAGGGAAGGAGCGATAGGCAGGGTCCAAGGGTAAAGTAGGTAAATTAAGACTACTGACTGGTAGACCAAGTTTGAGATGGGAGCATTTACTCCCAGTCCATTGATAAGCAGTACTATGATATGTCTCCAGGTTGGATTGTATGAGGAACTGCCTAACAGATCATTAAGAAATGTAAGTGAATAACTGAATACTATGTCTGTACAAATGTGCTAAAATACAAATTTCAATGAAAATATGTTTAAAATATAAAATAAAAGCAAATATCATGCTACCAGTATGGCAATATAAATCAATTTTTGACATCTCAATGATATCCCTTTCATTGGACAATATCCCAGCAAAAATTAGATGGAAATGGATGTAATTTGAATCTGTAATTAGCACTCTTAATATTGAAAATTATCTACCCTAGCACATTGCCAATGCCAAATAGTGTGAGACAAATTTGCAAACTCTGTAGATTCACACCTATAGTAGTTATTGAGGCACCCAGGATTCATTCTATTACCATATCGTGTAGTGCAGAAAAATTTGCCATTTTGAGTAAAATTGCATTACACGTATGTTGGTCCCTCTTAAAACTAATAAATGTAATTCATTCATTGTTTTCCAAATGCCTTGTGTGAAAATATCCTTTTAGACCGTTAGGCTCACGAGTCGACACGCAGCCTGCGACGCTCCGTACGAGAGTATCCCGACATCTTCAGGAACATCCTGCCGGCCTATCTTGGGCTGGAATTATCGTTACACCTGATGCTCCATCCCGTTTGAAATCACGAAGAGATCATGAATCGCCCAACAATTATTTACGATTTCATCTTTATTTAGAACAGTAAAGCTAGCCTGCCGAACCTAAGAAGAGACTGTGTATCGTCCCATTACATCATCCATCACAAACATAGTTGAACAGTATTATTGGTTCGCCACAGTTTCTGTTTGCCACGTATACAAAATCGAGACGTTTGCGCCCATCCGCCATCTACTGAGTTCGCTATACCTTTTAAGAAAAGTACTTGAAGCCACTATACATCTTCATCGTGAATGGGTTATTTTGTGCAATAGACGGCTACCTGATGAAGGCGTGTATGCCGAAACGCGCATTGTAGACATCTGCCGCACTGCCTGAATCAACGCTCCGTCCATTGATTGGATTTGTATATATTGATTGTCAATACTTACCTCATGAAATGATCGAATGTGAATTATAAATTGTAAATTCAACTCATGAAAAGTAATATGGAGCATGAAACTTTATACCCGAAAATAAATTAATAAATACATCACTATATCTTCCTCCAGTGTCCATATTGTATTAATAGGGTGTCCCTTCTTTTTATGACAATTATTTAGTCCACTAGCAAGTTTGGTATTTATGTTATAGATATTTAGGTAGATATCCTTTTCTAGCTATATATTTTTTCTTACTTTAGTTTATTTCCCTATGTTATAGCTAGTTATATTTATAGGGGTCCCTTGTTTTCCTTAATAAAAATATCCTTCTATTTCACCTATTTACTAGATTTGTTCTGAAATATATCTATTTAGTTAATATCCTTAAGATACTTCATCCAATTCCATAACTTTCTGTGAATTGGATATTCAATTAAATTCATGACTATTTCTTAGTCCTAAACATTCAACTTGAGTCTAACATCATCCGTGCATAATATATAGCATGTTATGACCATTGTAACCAATTCTTAGATGTATTAACTGAGATCGTTTTATCAGCCCATGTTTGCAGAATTAAAAAAAACTATTTACCTTCGGTTTGGTATAATTGCTTGATCAATCAAATCATGATTTTAATTTCTATATCTTTGAAAAAAGTTGCTGTATTCATTTAAGGAATAGAATAAGTTCTATACATTTGAGCTTTACTTTTAATAAACCATTGTAGTGTCGTTTGCCAAACTTTAAGACATTAACTTAAAACTGCCTTTAATGTTATCTCTTAATATCATGTCCATGGTATTGTTATAAAAAATGTGTGCCAGTCGTGCACCTTTCTAAATCTAAATGAGTGTTATACAAAAAGGTGCATGATAATACGTCTTCATGTTAGGAAGGGCTAAGCTTCCTGTATGTTGCGAAACTTCATTTCCTTGAGTATTAAAACAGTACATATTTGTTTTATATTGCATAAACAATTCCCCCCTTATGGCAACCTATTACTGTGGGAAAAAGTCAGCTGCTTGAAGTAAATAGCTTTAATTACCTAAATGTGTGTAGTGAAGAGTGACATGCTGGCTCATCCCTAATATATTTGCCGCTGTTCCTTTTCAAAGTCTTAACATGTTGCAGATGATTCACGTCAAGGAAATTGGCAACTGTTCTAGGGATGTAAATATTACAGTTGTTCAGCCCTCCCCTTGCTTTCAGGACATACATCTCTGCCCCTTCACCTAGAAGGCATGCTTGTTTCCACTGATTCAAGAACTACATTGGAAGCTAGGTTGTGCCTGGTATTAGGTCATTAAGTGTGATTTCTGTCTTATTTCTGATTCTTGTTTTTTATTTTGCATTTCTTGCTTTGTTTAGGATATGTTGGGTAAAGGCCCTTTTTCTGCAGTTTTTTTTTTGTTGTAATTTCTTATTTGCTCAGAAAGTGCAGCCATGCCAGCTGATATCCTGAGGGCTTGGCATCCTTCCGACTGGCTGTCTGGAACACATATGTCCTGGGGCTTCTACAGATATTCTTTGTTGATTGAGGGTTGTTTTACCTGTCCAGTGAGTAAGGACAAAATGTCGTCTGCATGGATTTTTTTTTCTGACATAGAACTGTGTTTTCCTACAGAAAAGTAAGCAAACATGCAAATCCACTGCAGGTGACCCATGTTTTCCCTTTCTGTTAATCCGCAAAGTGCTTTGCTCAAAGCGTGGTCTTTTGAGTGCTCCCCAAGCCAGGCTATGTGGGGTTCGGATGTATTTACTAATCAAGACTTTTTTTTTTTACCTGCACCCCTCTTAGGAGAATGATTAGGAAAATGTCCATCCAAGTAAAAGGTTTTTCCATCCCCATGATTGAAGTCCCTTACCTTCCTACAGTGGGAGATTTATGTATAAACTCTATACACCGCTGGTGTACTTTTTACAGAAGCTTATTAAATGGTGGATCATTGCACAAGATGGCAGCCCTCCTTCATATGAATGAAAGGGATGTATAAAGAGTGCAGCTACTCCGAAGAGTGTCCCGGCACTCGTATTGCTTCCCTGTGTGAGTGAATATGACAGCATGCATGGGCGTCCCCAAGGACTCCCACCCAGAAAACTGTTCTACCTTGTGAATAAGGGAGGAAACTAGCCCACCATTCCCTTTGCTACTGTGTGACCCACCGCTAATGCGACAATCACCGATCCCCATGTACGTGTGTTGCTGTTTGTCACTTAGCATCAGTGACCTGTACTGAGAAAACGACACAAAGGGAAGATGTACTCTTCAATATTGAAGGAAGTGATTACACTTTAAATGAAGAAGCACTGGTTGGCTTTGGAATTCCTTCCTGGCCAGTGGACAAGGATAATTCATGTTCTACTATTTTGAACATGTGTTGGCTGGGGGCCTCTGACAAGCCCTGCGGAGTGAACATGTTGACAGAAGCTGGACTTTTACTGGGTTGGGGCTCTCCTTCCAGAATGGGACCACACTGGTTTTATCCAGCAGGCTTTGGTACTGAGACCTATGGAGAGAGGTAATGCTCCTGCATGAGGAACTAAACTGCACCTGGAAAAGGAACAACCCTAGCTCTCCCAGCCTTGCTAGTTTGGATAAGAAATAAAGGCTGAATACTGACATTGGGGTGCAGCTATCCTTTTACAACATGGAATTGATAAGCTTGCACTGTCACCTAGGCTCAGGACTCTTAAATGGCCTGGTTTAATGCATAGCCTTGCACCTCCACTTCCCCAGGCTGTAATTATTTGCCTCTCCCTAATGGCTTTGTAAGTAGACCCTTTTAATAGGTTTGGCTGGACTCTCCCCTAAAGGTCTAGTTCCCGTTTGGAACTGGTGAAGGCTTTAGTTCAGTAGTGGGTCCTGACCCAAAACATTGTCCCCAGCAGCAACTTTTTATTCTTTGAAAAACATTGAATGATCAGCTAGGCACGATAAAACATAACTTAATGTAAAGACTGTGACTGATGGCGGGTTAACTGGACTAGAGGCGTGGACTGTGGCCTGTGGACCGTGCCCAACAGCACAGCTCATTACCAGAACTTTCAAGTTTTGGGGAGTGGGTGATTTTGGGACTGGACTTTTGTGGGGAACTTTTTGGAAATCTAAGGTAATCCTGCATATGCATACTTTGGAAGGCTTAGTTATGCAGGAAGTTGCCCATAATAGGGACTTGGTAAGAGTCCCCGTATCCCAAATCCCTACCATGAAACAGAATCTCTTGAAGGGAAAAATCTTTGCAAACGTTTAACATGATGAGTTCTGGAGATCCCCAGGTCCTCACAAGGGCAGCACCACAGGACAACATTAGCCAGTGGTTGAACGCTTTACAAAGGTATTGTGCCTAGTAATCATGAGCAGTAAACATGTTTAACGTGTATCTCGGCCCTACATGGTGGTCACGTCTTCTCGCTTTTTGCTTGTACTTCCACTACCCTTTTCATCTTTTCTAACTTCATATTACTTTACACTTACATGATTTGTACTATTAAACTAAATGATAGCATGCCTAAGGTGCTTTTCGTGTAAAAATCCAAGTTAATTTACTTTTAATTTCATGTAAAAGTCTTTCAATTCCATTGTATCATTTCCATTCTAATGTAGGTACATACATTTATGTTTCAATTGCTATATATTGTACAGCTACACATTTATTTTATTTTATTTAGTAGACTTGTATTGCAAGCAGCTACCCCTAGAGGTTTCCCAGCGCAAGGCGTCAGAGACAGAGAAGTTATGGGTTCATCAGCCTAGAAAAGTCAGGACTTCAAGCGCTTGTGTAAAGCAAGTAATGACGTACAGCTCTTAGGTTCTCTGGAAGGGAATTCCATACTTTTGGACTAAGATAGGAGAAGGAGCGCCCTTTCATGGGGGACAAGCGCAATCTAGGCGCGGCAAATAGAGCGAAAATCGAAGATCTCAAAGCGCGAGAGGGCTGATACGGCACCCCCATATTTTGGATGTAGAGTACTCCTAAACCAGCCTTAAACTTGTAGCGCCTTGCTTTAAAAATAATACTGTAGGCCAGTACAACTCTTGAAAAAGATGGGAAACGGAGGCGTATTGCGGCAGGCAGTAGGCATGTAAAAGTCTTTCAGTTCCTTTGTATCACTTCTATTCCACTGTAGGTACATTTAATATATTTTTCAATTGCTATATATTGTACAGCTGCATAAATATATGATTCTTCTCTTACGACTTTGTTTTCAGCAAAACTAACAGCTTGTATCTACAACTTGAGTATCAAGCCAGAGTTATTAGCATTGCCAATGCTAGTTTGTTTTGTGGTAATTGTAGTTAACCATTTTAGAGACTATACTTTCCCAGTATGTTTACCCCAGGAGTGTTAGCTAGCAATTCCAATATTGTTTCCTCGCCACCCCTATGTGCCCCTCTTCGCGCCCCCTTCACTCCTGGGCTCACACCTGCTACTGTGTGACCTCCTGAAAGAGTTCATTTGGTTCAGATTGTGATCAACAAGCTATTTGTTCTCAGTACTTGGGCGTGGTTCAGAGTCCGGATTTTCCGAAGCTGAATCACCACTCAGGTCACTGTGTGTCTCGGATTATCCTCAGATGAGATGAGGTCACGCACTAGTTATTGACGAATGCTGGCAGCCACAACAATTAAGTTATTAAAAAAGAAAAGCTCCGAAATATACAATAGACTGTGCCATATAGCTCTTCTAGTTTTCCAGGTGACAGTCGTTGCCTCCACTGGCGTAACGAAAATTGAGGGGGGCCCCCTTGCAAGGTAGAGTGAGGAGCCCCTTCCGTACTAATTCGGGAGCTCTCCAGCCAGAGTTCTGTGCTGAGGGGGCCCCCTGGAGCTTGGGGCCACCATCTGCTCAGCGGGGGCTGTGGGGGCCTGTGTTACACCACTGGTTGCCTCCTCCCCCTAAGTGAATGAAGTTTATTCATTTATTTATTTTAGAGGTTTTCTATAGCGCTGTCAAGACCCAAAGGTATCAGAGCGCTTTACAGTTGGAGCATACTATAAAATCAACAGAAACATGCGGGTGAGTAATGTACAGTAAAAGAATGACATAGTATAGAGCGACATACTTGACATATAGAGCTACTTTGATTTCAAGGTTCTTATGGATCATATAACTCTATGCTTTCTGTCTGTCCCGTATTGTCCATATCTGTGGGGGGTCTGTTAGTCTTCAAGGCCTTGGGGGTCACTACACGTGTGTGCTGTGCGCACACTTACAAATGATACACGTACTCAGTTTGCTGGTCTGGGCAGGAAGTGCCGTGCCACTTCCAGCCCGTTTATTTATCTCTTTCTGGCCACGCCTGGCCAGAAAGTGCTACAGTGTGTGCTAGTGCTTCCGGGGCTCAGGAGAGACCCTCGGAACACTAGAGCGCCACATCCCTCCCCAACTTGGATTTTTGAAAACTTGGGTTTGAAAACAACAGTCAGTGAAAGTTCAGCATCTGAAGTCAGCCAGCTTCTGGCTCGGCTTTGGATTAGGTCTAAGATCATATCTCCATCTGCCTCTTACCGGTACCTGCTCAGCTCTCGGGCTGGGTGTCGAGATGTTTGCGTCACCCTGGTCTGTAGTGTCCATAGACGTGCTCGCATCATGGGGTCTTCCCGCTCCAGTCTCGGACTCTCCTTCCGCTGGTTCTATTTGGTCGGAGTTGTGTTGTTGAGTGGCTGGTATTTGTTTGAACCAGGAGACATTCCTAGTTACTTCTTCTCCATCTCGGCGAGCTGTGACAGCGGTGCCCCGCATTTCCTTGACGACCCATGGTTCAGGCTCAAAGGCGGTGTTGAACTTTCCTCCAGGCCTTCGGGTTCGGATTAGCACAGTCTCGCCCGGTAGTATACTTCGGGACCGGGCACGCCTCTTGTTGCTTGCTTTCTCGTTTGTTCTCCTCCGCCTTTCTTGGGTGCGCCCGGGGGAGTAGGGTGGAGGTGTCCAGTTGTCGGCCATGGGGAGTAGATCTCTTCTCGGGCCAGCAAGCATCAACGCCCACGGTGATTGTTGCGTGGTACTGTGGGGCGTGCTTCTGTACTCCCGCAGAAATAGTTGGAGGGCTTCCTCTGGGTCTTTTCCTTCCGCAGTGGCAATTCGCAGGATCTTGTTGGTTGTCCTCATGAACCGCTCCACCTCCCCATTTGCCTGAGGCCATTGGGGCGTGATCCGGTGATGTCGGATGCCTAGGCTGTGTAGGAACTCTCGGAACTCGCACCCTTGGAATGGGGGGCCATTGTCTGTTTTGATGACCATCGGAACACCAAACATGGCAAAGGACTTGCTCAAAAGTGGGCGGATGTTGGCAAAGCTGGTGGAGGTGGCAAGATCTACAATCGGGTATTTCGTGTAGTTGTCGATCAGCACGACAGTGACTCTCCCATCTGGGAAGCTCCCAAAGTCCAGGCTGAGCCATGACCATGGTGATGGAGCGTGCTCCTCCGTGATCACAGGTGCGGGTGTGTCC
Source organism: Lissotriton helveticus (assembly GCF_964261635.1). Taxonomy (NCBI): domain Eukaryota; kingdom Metazoa; phylum Chordata; class Amphibia; order Caudata; family Salamandridae; genus Lissotriton; species Lissotriton helveticus. The sequence goes on from NC_136070.1 coordinate 650,622,475, forward strand.
GCTGAACTAGTTATCTGGCACGCTCGGCACTGGCGTACCACGGTGTCAACAGCTCCCTCCAGGTCCGGGAACCAGACCTTCTCTCGCATTCTAGCTTTCATCCGGCGGGTGCCCTGGTGTCCTGCGTGTGCTAGGATAGTCGCCCTTTCCTGTAGGGTCTTGGGGATGATCACCCGGCGGCCTCTGAGGATGAGGCCATTGCTTGCTTGGCTCAGGTCATGGCGCACTCTCCAGAATTGTGTGAGGCGTGCTCGGTCGTCCTCGCTCCAATTGCTGACATTCTTTAGGAAGTTCTCCCAGGACCCTGATTGTACGGCCTCGGCTACTCGCTGGATGACCGCGTCGTTCACATACTCAGGTATGATGGCGTCAGCTGTGAGGGCTTGTGGACACGAGGCAGCTGACAGCATGTCCACAAATTCTTCAGTGGGGTTCTCAAGATCTGTTTGTTGGCATTCCTTTGGGCCTGGATGCCTGGATAGAAAGTCTGCGGGGTTCTTGGCCCCAGGGCGGTAGGCTAGTTCCATTTGGTACTGCTGCACTTGTATGGCCCAGCGTTCTATCCTCGGGGGTGGATGAGGAGCGGTTCCCTTGAACAAGGGTATCAGCGGCTGGTGGTCAGTTATCATGCGGAACGGGTGTCCAGAGATGTATAAGTGGAAGTGAGCACATGCCCACTTCACTGCTAGGGCCTCTCTCTCAACCTGCGAGTATCTTGACTCGACCGGGGATAGTGCTTTGCTTGCGAATGCTAGTGGTGACCACGTGCCGGGTTCAGTTTCCTGCGATATCACCGCTCCTAGACCAACCGGGCTGGCGTCTACTACTATTTCGGTAGGTTTGGAGGTGTCAAAGTAGGCCATTGTGGTGCTGTCTAGCAGCGCTGTTTTGATTTTGTCGAACGCGTTGGCTTCAGTCTCTGTCCACCGCCATGCGTTTTCCTTCTTCGTTAGGTTCCTTAACGGCTCTGCAATCGAGGCCAGGTTGGGGATAAACCTTGCACAGTATTGTGCCATCCCCAGGAAGCTACGCACTTCCGATGCTGTGGTAGGTGCAGGGGCATTCTTGATCGCCACTGATTTGCGAGGGTCGACAGCAACTCCTTCAGACCCGAACACGTAGCCAAAGAATTCGATGGACTTCTTGAAAAATTGACATTTGTCCTTGTGGAGGGTTACGCCATACTGTGCAAGCCGGTGTAGCGTTGCTTTTAGCCTGTTGTGGTGTTCTTCGCTCGTTTTGGCATGGATTAAGATATCGTCACTGACGTTCAGCACTCCTTGGAGCCCCGAGAGGATTTCTTTGATCGTATTCTGGAAGATCTCAGCTGCCGATGAGATCCCAAAGTTCAACCTCTTGTAGCGCCTCAATCCCAGGTGTGTCGAGAAAGTTGTGATGTATCGGCTTTCTTCAGCCAGTCTCAGCTGGTGATAACCTGCATTGAGATCTAGTTTAGAAAACCACTGGGCGCCGTTTAGGTCCGTCAGGATGTCATCGACTGTAGGTGTGAGGTGTCGCTCACGGCGGATGGCTTTGTTTGGGATTCTCATGTCGATGCAAATTCGGATTTTTCCCGGTTGTTTCGGCTTCTCAGCTATGACCATGGGGGACACCCATGGTGTCGGTCCGGACACCTTTTCGATCACTCCCTGTGATTCTAGCAGGTTCAGCTCTTGCTCGACTGCAGCACGCAGGTGGAATGGTACTCTTCGGTGTCGGAGTGCAATTGGTTGCACCGTAGGGTCTATGTGTAGCTTGATAGGTGGGTGCTTGATGGTTCCAAGGCCTGTGAACAACTTGGGGAACATGAGTAGGATGTCTTCAACTTGCATTGCTCGCACTGCGTTCGCGAAGGCAATGAGGCCTAGGTCTTCTGCCGTGTTGCTCCCTACTAATAGGTCCGCCTCTTTATCGATCACATGGAATGTGGTCGTGACTTCCTGGTCCTCTGCTCGGACTTGCACAATCATCTTGCCTCGCAGTGGGAGGGGGTCTTGACTGCCGTAGGTGAAGATCCTGGCTTTAGACGGAACAAGTGTGGGTTTCGGATTGAGTGCTTTGTAATGTTGGATGCCCATTACATTTACCGTGGCTCCGGTGTCGATGACTCCAACCGCTGGTGAACCGTGGATGTGTATTTGGCATTTGGGTTGCGGCCGTCGACTCTTCTTCAGCTCACTGACAAAGGATACGAAATAGCATTCGTCATCTTCGTCTGTGGACGAATCATCGTATTGTGGTTGCTGCGACCTGTGCGACCTAGTGGAGCGTGACGTTGTGGAGTCATCTAGCGACAGCTGTTTGACTGCTCCAGCGGCCGATCGCCGTCCTGAGGCGTTCCGTCCTCGAGACCCTCCTCTGCATACGCTGGCGAAGTGGTTGGGGATGCCGCATTTGGAGCATGTCTTCCCTCGTGCTGGGCAGCCATCTTGGGTGTGTTCCTCCCTGCCACAGTAGCCGCACAGCGTTTGACGTCGGGTTCGCGTCGGCCCTCGACCTCTGCTTCCTCGGCTCGACACACGCACTGCATCCACCCGTTCTGTCTTGATCACTGTTCCTGTTTCGTGGTGTGGATTAAGGGCCGCTTCCATCGCGGTGGCGCGGGCGTCAGACAGCTCGTGGGACCGTGCAAGGATCAAGATTTCGTCGAGTGAGATTCGCGGCTGCCTCAGGATCAATGTCCGCAAATGTTTGTTGCGGCAACCCTGGATGAGTTGTGCAGTGACTTCCTTCTTTTCGTCGTCCTCGGTGCACGTGCTTATCAGGTCTCTTAGTCGCGCATGAAACGCGTCCATTGTTTCCCCTTCCCGTTGTTTGGCTTGTCGGAACTTGAACCTCTCGTAATGGGGGTTTAGTTGAGGGTCGAAATGGGCGTTGAGCGCGTTGACCGCAGCATCGAAATCATTGGCGGCACCTGTGTTGGGGAGGTGTCTAAATAACTTGTAAAGTTCTGTGCCTCCGAAGTGGAGGAGTAGAGAGCGCTTCACTTCATTATCTTTCTCTCGGGTGGCCGTGAAATAATTGTTAAGTTGTCCTAGCCATACTGCCCATCGGGGTGCTGCTGTCCCCGGGTCGATTAGCTCGCTGAAAGGCGGTAGCGCCTGTAATTGTGCATGTGCGGAGGGTGTTGGAGCTTGAGCTGCAGGGGGTGCTGCTACCTGTGGTGCCCCTCCGGTGGCCCCACCAGTGGCCCCTCCCTGGTCTTGAGGCATGGTGTCGTGGGCAGTGTTCTCTGCAGGCGCTGGTTACGCTAGCTTAGCGTTTACTCGTATTGTTCTGTGCCTGTTGAATTGGTTTGTCCTATGCTTGTTTGCTTGTATTGTCCAGTGCTTGTTTTAATTTGTTATTCTTTCCCTGTGTCCGCTCGTGTGGTTGAGCATCTAGTCAGAGCGCTGGGCGTGCTCTTTATCACATTGAGGTCACTGCCTCATTGATCCCCCTTCAGCGTGAGGCGTTGCGCACACACGCGGTGCAAGGCTGAGGCCTGCGTCGGCTTTGAGCGTCTGCGCATGCGCGCACTTCAGAAGCGGCCGGCTGGGCCTGTCTCCGGCGCCTCCTGCTTCCTCGCCTCAGCGCGTCGCCGGTACCGGTCCCCACGCAGCTTCTGGCATATGCTGCTTACCGGTAGGCGATGTCTTCACTCTGGAGTTGGTTTTGGGACTCACGGGACGGACACAGGCGCTGGGTCGGCGGGCTCCGGCCGAATCGGGGCTCGGCGGCTCCGGCGCTCCCGCAGCTGGTCCGCTCGTGGGTGTGGGTGGCTCCACTCCCTCGTCGCCAGTGTGGGGGGTCTGTTAGTCTTCAAGGCCTTGGGGGTCACTACACGTGTGTGCTGTGCGCACACTTACAAATGATACACGTACTCAGTTTGCTGGTCTGGGCAGGAAGTGCCGTGCCACTTCCAGCCCGTTTATTTATCTCTTTCTGGCCACGCCTGGCCAGAAAGTGCTACAGTGTGTGCTAGTGCTTCCGGGGCTCAGGAGAGACCCTCGGAACACTAGAGCGCCACAATATCCAAGGGAACGGGTAAGGAATAAGGATTTGAGTTGACTTTTGAATTCCAAAAAGCAGGGTATGGTTCTGATGTGCGGAGGGATGGAATTCCAGATTTTTGGGGCGTTTCCAGTGAAGGAGCAGTCCGCTGTTCTTTTCTTTCTAGTTTTAGGTGGGCTCTATCAATCAATCATTCAATTAATCCACATTTGTAAAGCGCAACACTGTCACCCCTAGGGGTATCTGGGCGCTGTGTCTCCGTCGAAGAGCCAAGTCTTGAGTCTCTTTCTGAAGTCTGCCAGCGAGGGGGGCATATGAAACTGGAGGGGGAGGTCGTTCCAGGCTTTGGCAGTGATGTAGGAGAAGGAACAGCCGCTGCAGTGGGTGCGGCGGATGCGGGGGTGTGCGCGGGCCAATGAAGAGGAGTGTAGGTGTCAAGCTGGTTAATGGAAGTTCAGTCGATGGTTCAGGAAGGCAGGTCCTAAGTCACTGGGGGCTTTGTAGGCATGTGTGAGGATCTTGAACTGGCATCTTTTCTGGATGGGGAGCCAGTTAGGTCTCTCAGGTGGAGGAGGCTCTAGAGGGTTATGGGTGAGGGTTTCTGTACTAAAGCCAAACCCTTCTCCCATTAAAGGACTGAGGGTGGTATTCTTATTCTCTAAAGACTAAAAGTGCAGAGGTTGCCTCACTTAAACAAATTGATGCCCTTTTATAGTTGATGAGTGGAGTGGTTGTCTCACAATCTTGCTGATATGGTTTTATTTTATGGTGACTGTCTCCTCTGACCTATGATTTATCTGACTGTGATTAACACGTATAGTAATGGTCTCCACGGTCTATTTTAGGGTCTTTAGAGAGAACATGTATTTTGTAACCTTCTCCTCTAACCAACGTGATTTTTGTCTGTGGTTAGTGTTGGCAATGGTTGTCTCGGACTAATGTGGCGGCCGGCTATACATAATGTATTGGGTGGATGTCTTCTCAGAGTTATGATTTGCACTTCTCTAATTAATGCACATTGTAGTGTTCTACTCAATGACCGATGTACCACATCTAAACTCTATTGTTGAGTTAAGCCAGTGGATGTCTCCCCCAGGCCTCGTAAATGAAGTTTACCCTGGGCGTCTGTAGCTTGAAGAGCATCAGAGGTATGGGGTGTTTATCCCCCCCCCCCCCCAGGCTCTAGTGAAATTGAAAGAAACCCTAGCCATGTGTAATGTGAAGGTAATTCACAGATTTGTTATCCTCCAGTTTGCTGATAAGCATTCCTTCCTGATACAGGTGATTTGTAAGGTATTCAAAGCCTGGGTTTGTAGGACTCTATAGCTGCATTCTGTTGGAGAACCAGGAACCTGTTTAAGAATAGGCTAGACGTGACTAACCTTTCTTTATAGATTCTTTCACCTCATTTTTATATGACATATATGACGTGGGCAACATTCATGGCAAAAAACGTAATCCTATACTTACATTTAGGGGCTTTGAGTCAGTCCCATTCCGCCATTGGCTTTTTTGCTCCTGAACCCTCAACCACTGGTTTGAGACATCATCTAGCACATCTTATAGCACCTAGATGACTATTTTATTATCACTGTTTTCTATTGGCTATTTGGGTGTATCCATCCACGTCTGTTTGAATGTATGATGGATTAATTTATGCCTGAAATCAGTCAGCATGTCGCCTGGTAGCACTGGCAAGTGAGCACTAGCAAAGACATCTGCAAATGTATACTACAGAAAAATGAATCAACCCTTTTTAGGTCAAGCCTGCCAGAGGTCAAACTGTCTGTTTGTTAACCGCATGCGCGCTAGCGGTTTTCCCGCTGCGTTTTTTGAAAAGCCGCGTTACATGACGAGCTCAGCTCGTCATCAGCGTGCGAGCGCCGTAACTCATGACGAGCTGAGCTCGTCATGAGCGCCGAAGTGGTTAAAGATCTATTGTAGGCTTATGCAGAACTTACAGGGGCTTACATCTTTCCCATTTTATACCACTGGGAATTGCTTTATTGTAACTCTCATTTGTTTGGTTCTTTATTGGTGGCTTTCCATGTCCCAGCTTGCCCATCTTGTCCCCCCCCCAATGGCATAGCCTCTTTACCACCTCTGTAGCTGGTTTCTATCCTACCACTGCTCACGTTTAGGGAACTATATTTTATTTATTTCTTAAGCACCTTCGTGAGACTCCATGAGGTTTCCAGTTCTCTCTCTCCTGGGCTCCCCCCTTCAGCCCCTCCAAATAGCCACTCCTTATGCTCTGTGTTGCTGTCTCCCTCTTGTGTTATTCTTTCCCTCATCTGCTTCACCTCTGCTAAACTCACGGTCTACCCCACTCCCGGTGTTGCCTTCTTGCTCAGGTGCTTCTCCCGCGCTCCTATGTTGTTCTCCCCTCATGTGTTGCTTTTCCTTTTCCCGCCCATTCTCTGGTGCAGCCACCCTTGACCCACTCCGTTGCCCCCCACTCCCATTGGTGTTCTTGATCAATTTTTTATTGTTGGGGAAGAGGGCTAGGCAGCAAATTGCGTGTCCCCCTCCAACTTTTTAAAAATTTGCCAATACATCTTGGATGGGTAAATGCACATGCATAATGACGCATACTTCTTTATGCGTGTTCGTGCCTACAAAAGTATGCAACCATTGTGGCCATGTCATCACCAGTTGCGGCCATTGTGTTGATACAGTGGCGGGCAGGAGGGAGTACGGACGGAAGAGACGGAAAAAAAAACACCTGCATCACCGCATTACGCCCCTCTCATCTGCTGGCACTGGCTCCCAGAGTGCACTGCAGCCTATCCTGACGCTGCTTTCATGCTGTTGAAAGCAGCATCAGGATTGGCCAGAGCGATGAGGGTTTGCACTCCCAGTTAGATTGGGAGCCTGTGCCTGCTGGCAGCTCAGGTTGGAGAGAGCTTCAGTGCGCATGATGGTTTGACCGGCCTGAGCACTCCTTCACCATCCTGTCATCACCCTGGCCCCGCCCCCAAGCCTCGGCTCCGAGAGAAAAAATAACACGATGATAAACAAGGGTTTATTATCGTTTTATTTTTCATTTTATGTGACTGCTGGCAGGTGGGGCAACGTTCCGCTGTCATAGAGGAGGAGCTGCTGCTGGTCGTCACACTTTGCTTTTTAGAATTTTTACCTTTGACCAGGCTGCACAGCCTCTTACTGATGAGTGCGGTGGAGCAAATCTCTGTGTGGCCTTTGTTCTTGCTTAGTGCAGGCCCTGATGCAGTGTGCATGTGACGTAGTCCACACTAGGTACCTGCCATAGAAAAACATGAGGTGATGCATAGTGGCTTTGGAACGTGCGGAGCCAGGTTCGAATCCCAGCCTTAGGTCAACATCCTGAGATTCTGGGCAAATAATGTAATCTCGCTTTGCCTAAAAAGGAGAAAAAAATGTGTAATGTAGTATGGTCGCTTTGTATGCTGTTCTATTGGCCTTTGCCCAGGTTTGCACTATAAAAAATCTGCACAATTTTTTTAACAAATACGGCTCGAAGCTCCTCTTGGGTTTCCAAACAATGAGCCTCACCTATGCACAATCTAAGTGCTTATGTCTGGCTTTGTAAAAGGTTAAAAAGTGCCAGTATAAATCAGATCTGAACATCTGGGGTACTCTACTCCTTACACCAGGGACAGACACCCTTTCCTATTCTTTTATATCCACAGAGCCATTTTGTACACCATGCCACCCAAACACCCGCACCTCTAAAATATTTCCCTCTCCAGGAGTCTTTCTTGGTTCTGGCTTCCGTGCTCCCATTGGCTTCTTTTCTCCTACTAACTCCACTTACAGCTGCTTCTGAGGCTGCCTTGTCTGTGAGGCAGTGCTGAGGCATGTTGAAACTTGCTTCTTTCTGTTACATCTCTTTCCATTCATGCCAAACTAAGTAGCCGCATGCGTGATTGCAGAGTAAGGATGGGGTTACCAGATTAAAAATAAACCTCTGTGATCCAGTCCCTCTTAATTTTTAAGTGTTGTAGACAACCTGTTTTCACAACTACTAGAAGTCTAAACACGTTTATTGAATCCAAAATATAAAAATTAAGCCCTCAGACATCTCTTCGCCTCCCGAGGTGATTAGCAATACAATGCTAGTTCCTTTGTGGAGAAGCGTGGCTCAGTGGTTAGAGGCGGCAGACCCGGAAGCTGAGATCGGCTGTGAACCAGGGTTCGATTCCCCGCCTCGGCGGGTCTCGTGCTCAAAAATTCCACGGACTCAACAATTCTCGCTCCGGTGCCTACTCGACTCACGGGGTCACACTCTGCGACTCTGGGCAATAGCTTGCTTAATCTCCACTACGGCCCCTCGCGGCGGGATGCCTGGCTTTCACCTTGTGGATACCCTGCCGGGGTATCTCACAGGGGAATACCAGGACGGGTTCCCTAAGCAAGCGCCTTGATGCCTTCGGGTGATACGTGCGCTATATAAGTCGCAATACATACATACATACATACATACTCATTTATTTTGCTCATAAGCAGCAATAGAAAGACATGTTTGACAGACAGTGCGTGGCAGCTGGTGACCTTTAAAAGGGGGGCGTAATTCTTGGCTCGAATCCCTAGGAACTTCTTCTTGAAATGTTCTCTCATACTTGCTAGCACTAAATTTACTCTCTCACTCAGGGCCTCATTTATGAGGCCGTGCGTCACTTTTACGCCGCCGGTGCGTCACTTCTTGTGACGCACCAGCAGCGTAAAAAATGTGCCTTGTTGCACCATATTTACAAAGTGACGCATGTAAAGAATGGTGATGGATTAAACCCAGATCAGTTGACTGGGGGTGAGTGTTTGATTTGCTCAAGCGCTCCGTCCATCATCCCCTTTTGTATCACTTTGTAAACCCCTGCTCTACATTATACCTACGCCAGGTATAATGTATGCAGGGGGGGCGTTCTGACGCAAGAAAGGGTCATAGAAGTGACGCAGTGAAATCTATAAGATTTCACTGCACCACTTCTAGTGCACAAATGCGTCAATTTCTTACGCCTGCCTCACAGCACGATTAAGACTGACGCAGGCCCTTTCACATGGGGCTTGCCAGAAATACTGTCAGAAATACTGACGTATCTGTAACACCTTGTGCCATGATGCGTCATACTGTAAATATGACGCATCATTGGTGTCGCAAGGAGGGTGCAGTGAAAAGTGACGCATCGCTGTTTTCACGCAGCAATGCGTCACTTTTCATAAATGAGGCCAGTCTCGCTAATTCACGCAGTCTCACTCATTCTACTCTGACCCACTCTGTCTCACTCAGTCCTGCTCGTTCTCCCTTAGTCTGAATTACTCAGTCTTACTGTTTCACTTAGTCTCACACATAGTAACAATCAGTTACACTCCCTGTCATTCTCCCTCACTCACTCACATTCATTCTCACACATACTCGCTCTTACAGTCACTCCTTTTCACTCACTCTGACTCACTCCTTCACTGACTCGCTCTCACTTTAACTCACGCACAGTCACACAGACATGCTCACAGTGCTGGGATTTCGCCAGCCTTGAAAAATCTCTCTGATGACTGTTGCGGGAACCTTCAGGCACCTGTGTCAGAAATCAGACACTCAAAAAACAGCTTAACTTTCCCCTCTTCTTCACAGTTATTTCGGTCCTGAGGAGAACCCCAAGATTAAAAGAGGGGTTTGAAACGCGTCGACAATCATTTCTCTCAAACAGTGTTCAGAAAATGTTATCACCTCCAACTGTTTCTCATAACAATCTCATTGTTTGAAAAAGTATATGTAACATGAAACAGTTTGAGTTTGTTTTTTATATAGGACACTGTTTGTACTTTGCTCTAAATAGAAGGTGGAAAAGTTGTAAATAGGTACTCACCTGTCTGAGCTTGTCCCTTTGGCATGTCTTAAATGTTTTTTGGTTGTCTGTGATGGTATGTCATGTTTCTAGCTTATTTCATGTTGATTGCTAAGTAATGTAAATATTATTATTTTTTTCATTGGTTAGGCTGTGAGTGTGACGTTTGATATTTTTGAAATTTCACACAAATGTGTGATAAAAAAAGAAAGAAAAAGTGTTTCTATCAAAAAATAAAGAAATAAGAAATAAGGACTTTGGGTTACATTGAATGGTTTTCTTGTACCCTTTAGGAAAGAATATAGTGAATCGATATCAGCATTGGCAAATTTCATGGAGTTTTTTTATGATTAGGCTCAGCCTTGCTGATAAGAGCCTGAATCATTTATTGTTAGCTAGAAATCAGACACTGTCACTAGCTGCCTCAGTTTGTTGCTGGACCTGAAGTGGGTCTACATTTTATAATATTTATTCACTCTTGACACAGTAAAAATGGATCAGAAAACCTGGAGGGAGAAGTGCAGATGTGGAGCCTATAAAGTAGATCCTCAGCTGGTCTAGGGACACCTATGGATCGAATTCGAGGGCCCAGCATCTGACGCAATAAATATCACACCTGATAAAATGAGGTACCACTGCGTTCGGAAAAGATTGGGAGTGATCATTATTTTCTAATTGTCCCCTCAGAAGCATGCATATTTTGGTACTTTAGAACAACAACAGGGCAGTCAGATGATGACCATATATATACATATATATACATATATATTACCTACTGGCGGTCGCCAGTTGGTAGTTATAGTTAGGATTGATTTCCATAGGGAAATCGCAACATTCTATTGGGAATAACTTTGGCGCCGGTTGAGGAATCTGCCTGAATTTTTACTCAACTTTGCCTCGCGGCTCTCCGCTTTTTCCCTGAAAGTTTGGGGGGGAATCGTCAATCGGGGGCTGAGATAAAAGGGGGGTCCCAAAACGTGTTTTCCCCATGTTAATTTCCATAGGGCGGTCGAACTCACTTTTAGCTCGAACGGCTGAATGGATTTTCACCAAATTTGGCAAAATTGTAGGGACTGGTATTCCGGTGTGCCTTTGCTATGTCTCAAGATATGTGCTCCAGAGGATTTTGAGTAATTTAGGTTCCCAAAAATATATATATCTATAGCTGCGCCCCGGTACGCGCACCGGGGAGCGCACCGGGCACGCTACGCGACTTGCGCACGGAAAGCTGATTGGCTCTCGGGTGTCTGTAAACATTCGAAACAGTCCGCAGCGGCCGCCATCTTGTGTCTCGGTAGGATCAAGACATAAGAGGTGGCTAAAAACAAATGGGGAAATGAACAAAAGGGGGCAGGGTACACCCCCCTGACCCCCTAGGTTTGATGTGGGGGCCATAAAAGGGTCCCGCGGGACAAAAAATAAATACATTTTTTTTTTTTTCACGGGGGGAGCGCCCGGTACGCGCACCGGGGAGCGTACCGGGGAGCGTACCATGGGAAAACCCAGTGAAACAGGAAAATAATAATTTAAAGTGATTAGAGGTAGAGTAGCTCTGCATAGAGTTGTTGTGTTGTTTGGGTGTTTTAAGTACCAACATGTAGGTACCAATGCTGAGTCTTAAATTTAATGTACACCGTTTCCTCTGTAGATATGTTGTTACAGAAGTTATTGTGCTATATGGAATCCACATCATAGTCTGTCAGGAAAGCAGAAACAACATGGAGGCAGGAGATGAAAAAGAGATGTCAAATAGACATTGGAGATAATATATTGGGAGAAAGGAAGTATCTATGAGCAAAATTACTATGTAACATAAAAAAGTTGCACAGTATACTATAAATCTGACTTTACATTATAATCAATTTGGTACTAGTTTATGAATTACATATAAAAATGAATAATGTCTGAAACACGTTTAGAATTATTAAATATACATTTATTTTTCATATTCTTTTTCCAAATTTAACATAACTTCCATTAACAGATTTTCGGAAATGTCCTCATTTTGAATTAGCGAGTCTACCACTTCCACACATTGAACTAATTCATAGTCCCGTGATTGATCCATGAATTCTAAGTCTTCATTGGGTTCAATAACTTGTTCATTGTTGCTCTCCAGTACTATTTCAAAGGAAATATTTTGCTCTCCTTCCATTTTCTTGCTGTAATTTGCATAAAAAATAAACATATCAGTAGAGATAGGGCACTGTTGGGTTTAAGTTCATACAGGTAGTTTTGATTTTTTAACAGTGAAGTTATCTTTGGGCAGTGTATGGTATCAGGCTGGAAGTAGAAATATAAAAAAGTGTATATCATGAAGCCTAAGTAAATTCATAACTATACAAGACAAGCCTAACTCCATCCATAACTATAACAGAGAAGCGTATCTCAATCTATAACTATTACAGAGGGATAGTATATAACTATCAGAAAATGTTTTCCAAATTAACTAAAAGTGCACAACATACTTCAGTTTTCAAAATAACATCTTATCTTTCAAAAAGAAGTTTAAGTTCTCAGTGGAAATGCTTTTGAAATGTACTTCAGGAAGTAGTAGTCAAAATGGCTGTGTTTCCCTCTCTTTGTTTATATATATTCATGTACATAACCAATCGAATGTCATGAAATAATAGTAGAAAATGAAAGAAACATTTTATTTAATTTATTTTATTTATTTAATTTATTTAATTTATTTATTTATTTAACAATAAAAAAAAACCATAATCTTATCCTTTCCCTCCCCAAATCCTCCCACATCACCCCAGTTCTCAAATCTCTTCACTGGCTTCCAGTCCACTTCAGATCCTTTTTCAAATTGGCCTGTCTAGCTTTTCGGGCTCATTTCCGTTCCGCACCCTTGTTCATCACTTCTCTTATTTCTTCTCATGCCCCGGTCCGCACTCTCCGCTCTTCTTCTCTTTCTCTTCTTCATATTCCTCGCTTCCGCAAATCCAGAACGGGAGGCACCCGGTTCTCAGTCCTGGCCCCCCAGTTCTGGAATAGTCTTCCTCTCTCTATCCGTTCCATTCCCATCTACACTCACTTCCGCAAAGCTCTTAAAACTTTTCTTTTCTCCCAGGCATTCCCTTCCTAAACCTCCTTGGGTCCCCTCTGCTGTGTTCTGATCAGGTCCCCAGCGCCAGGAAGCCGTTCGGCCACTGTGCGCTTTATTAAATATTTTATTCATTCATTCATTCATTCATTGGTTGTAAATTCTAACACTTCAGATGTGTTTTTGTGAAGTAATTCACCTCAGGATATTTAGAGAGGTCTACAGGCTAAATGGCTCAATGGAATTCCACCAAATTTAGGAAAATGGTAGGGACTGGTATGTAGTATGACCTATTCTATATTTGGTGAAAGTGTCTCCGGTGGTTTTTATGTAAATTAACTTTTAAAAAAGTTTGGGAGCGCTTCCCGGTGCGCGCCCCGGTACGCGTACCGGCAGCGCTACGGGAGTCCTCCATTTTGTGTTTCGGTAGATTTGAGATAGAAAATGGAGGACAAACAACGTTGGGAATGGGTATAAGGGGGCATCGTAGGCACTCGCTGACCCTCTAGGTTTTTTGAGGGGGTCTTAGGAGGCTCATAAAGGCGAAAAAAGAAATATATATATTTTTCGCGGGGGGAGCGCCCGGTACGCGCACCGGGAAGCGTACCGGGGAGCGTACTTTGGTGAAAAATAGTGGAAAAAGTTAGAAAAAGATAATCATTTGGAGTGATCAGAGATAGGGTAGCCCTGAAAAGGGCTTTTGGGTTCTGTGGCTGATTTAGGTACCTACAAGTAGGTACCAATGCACAGTATTAAATTCAGGAGGAATATTCTATTCCCCTCATCTGAGAAGTGCACACCATCTCCTCTGTAGATATCTTGCATGTTGTAACGCAAGTTGTTGTTGTATATTGAACCCATTCCATAGTCTCTCATGTAAGCAGAAACAGATTTATTCACATGTTTCCGTGCTTTCTCAAATTGTGGACAAAATTGGTTGGACCAGTTCCATTTCTGTCTTTGGCATATATTGGAATATACCAAGGCAGTTTGTGGAAAAAGTGTCATCTATTGATCAAAGGTTTCCTTTAAAAGCATTTCCAGACCTACCCCAGTCAAAGTGCCCAAGTCATTTCCTCCACAGTGCACAATTAAGAGGTCAGGGTGTGGCAAATGCAAAAAGGTTTTCACCAATGGTATCAATTGGTGACATCTCAATCCTCTCTGGCCAATCCATTTTATGTGCACATTTGGTAAATCAAGGTTGTGAAAATTTCTGTTAGCTGCATACCTTTGAGCCCAGTGAATGTAGCTATGTCCAATAATCCAGACAGAGTACATGGTGAGAGGAGGTTCTGGTGCAGTCAGATGAAGTGTAGAAATGAAATGGTAGTTGGAACAGTAGGAGTTTGCAAAAAAAACTGTGGAGTTTCAGTGCTCTTGAATCACAAGTAATGATTGGTAGATTCAGATAGTTGAAAACTGAAAGTTAGGGTGCATGGTTCTGTTGTGATAAAGAAGTCATTTGAATGGTTAAAAAACAGTCATTTAAAGAAAGATTGCAGCAGATAAGCTGGTGTATTCACAGGTCAAACATCCTTGCTGAGGTGATTTGCAACATTGTAGAATAAACTTTTAACCCTGGGAGCTCAGTGAGGAGGGAGTTGATATGGTAACAGGTAGAAAGGGCTGAGGGGGGGAAGGGTGTTGATTTGAAAATAGAGAGGGAAGAGTTTTGATTGGTTACCATGAGGAATATGTGTGTAGATTTAGAGGTTTTCTGTGCCATTAATGGTTGCAGTGCCTGGAGAACATACCTTTTGCTCTGCTAAAGAAATATTGGTGTGTGTATCTGACACTGTTCTGAATCTCCCAAAGCATTTGTAAAGGTGAGTTATGATTCATTTAGATAGAGAGTTCAGATTAAGAAGCACATTGATTTTCTTTGCTGTTGGTTTGTGTGATGCTTTTTGAAAATGCATGGTTTCTATATTTGTAAAATAGAGGATTTGTATTTTGTGAAATAGTGATGTTTCAGTAGTGAAGTTGAATGTTTGTACATAGGGTTTGCACTCTGTATCTAAAATGTTATTTTAAAAATCAATTTTAGGGTAAATGAATGGGTTTCAGTAGTGAAAATGAATGCTTGTACATAGGAGCTGTAATGTGTTCCTAAAATGGTAATTGAAAAACGATTTTAGTGCAAATCAATGGGTTTGAGTAGTGAAAATGTATGCTTGTATATAGGATCTGTGCAGTGTTTCTAAAATGTTAATTGAAAAACGATTTTAGTGCAAAACAATGGGTTTTAGTAGTGAAAATGAATGCTTGTAAATAGGATCTGTCCTCTGTTCATAAAATATTAAATAAAAAACGATTTTAGGGCAAATTAATGGCTTTCAGTAGTGAAAATGAATGCTTGTACATAGGACCTGTGTTCTGTTATTAAAATGGTAATTGAAAAACGATTTTAGTGCAAATCAATGGGTTTGAGTAGTGAAAATGAATGCTTGTATATAGGATCTGTGCAGTGTTTCTAAAATGTTAATTGAAAAATGATTTTAGTGCAAAACAATGGGTTTTAGTAGTGAAAATGAATGCTTGTAAATCGGATCTGTCCTCTGTTCATAAAAAATTAAATAAAAAACGATTTTAGGGCAAATTAATGGCTTTCAGTAGTGAAAATGAATGCTTGTACATAGGACCTGTGTTCTGTTCCTAAAATGGTAATTGAAAAATGATTTTAGTGCAAATCAATGGGTTTGAGTAGTGAAAATGAATGCTTGTATATAGGATCTGTGCAGTGTTTCTAAAATGTTATTTGAAAAACGATTTTAGTGCAAAACAATGGGTTTTAGTAGTGAAAATGAATGCTTGTAAATAGGATCTGTCCTCTGTTCATAAAATATTAAATAAAAAACGATTTTAGGGCAAATTAATAGCTTTTGACATTTTGACATATATATGTCCTAAAAGTGACGCAGTGAAATCTCATAGATTTCACTGCGTCACTATTACGAGGTTTTTTGTGGGGGAATGCCACTTCTGTGTACATTACAGCTGATAGAGGTATAATGTGGCACAGAGTTTTAAAAAGTGACGCATCTACCTACATGCGTCACTTTTTAAATATGGCGCAACAAGGCACATGTTTTATACCGCCAATGCGTCACAAAAAGTGACGCATCAGCAGTGGAAAACTGATGCAGGGTTTTATAAATGAGGTTCATCTTTATTTTGCACACTAGTCCTGTCCACTGCACTGTTGGACACAAGCCTCACCTTTTGTGCTCCCCTGGACAGGCTTCATTACATCTGCACTCCTGCTTAGGCCTCATAATATTTTTTTAGAATAACATTTGAAAAAAAAAAAAAAAAAACATTTGAAGACGCATGAACTTATAAGTGCTATAGATATAGCTACATCAAAAAATACCCCTCTTACAATACTAACTGTCGATGCCGCTAAGGCATTTGACAGAGTAAACTGGGCATTCCTGAGCAGTATAATGACTAAAAACAACCTAGGGGATTCCTTCCTATACGCAGTAGGAGAGATATATAAAAATCCCAGATCTAGAATACTCGTTAATGGTAGCCTTACGAGTAACATCAAAATCGGTAGAGGTACCAGACAGGGATGTCCTCTCTCTCCCCTACTTTTTAATTTATACATAGAACCCTTAGCAAACAAAATCAGAACCTGTAAGGAAATAACCCCATTTAAATATCTGGGATGGGAAAAAAAACTGGCACTCTATGCAGACGATCTGATGCTATTCACAGATAAATATGTAAAATCTAAGCCAGCAATAGAAAAAATCATTAATAAATTTGGTCAAGTTTCAGGATACTTAGTCAATCATGAAAAAACAGAAATAATGACATGGAACACACACCTTAACAGTCCCAATATAAAACAAGAGATAAAATATTTAGGCATTCTGATAAATCAAAATTTAGATAAAATACCACAAAACAATTTAAATAGAGTAGCTCGAGAGGTGCGAAAACTGCTTAAAGTGTGGTCTAGCCTACCTTTAAGTTTTATAGGGAGATCCAATATTATAAAAATGAATATACTCCCAAAATACACCTTCCTATTTAACACGATTCCATTGGAATTTAAAAAAGCTGAATTAAAAAAGCTGCAGGGAGAGATTGCAAGTTTTATATGGTCCTATAAGGGAACCAGAATTTCATGGAAAAAACTCAGGAAGAAAAAAGAGAAAGGAGGGATAGCACGTCCAGATTTAACAGAATACTACAGAGCTTTTCAATTTAAAAATATACAAACTCTCCTAAGAATACATCAATATTACCCAGTATACCTGCAAGAAATGACAGAATCTGAAGATCATTTTCTTTTTAAATTTGGTCATCAAATGTACTTTAAAAAAATCAAGCTAAAGGTTCTGAAAGTGGCAGTCAAACTTTGGATACAAATTAGAACTACCCTAAAAATCCCTTACTACAGCGCACTGGCACCGATATGGAACTCTCCCGGAACTCCAGACTGTTTAAAAGATGTCATGGCCACCCCTCTAAAACAAAACAATATTAAATACTGGGGTCAACTCCTAAAGGGATCAACACTAATCTCCTGGGAAGAAATGTATAAGATCTCCAATGGGAAAATATCAAGATTCAAGTTTTATCAACTAAACAGTTGGGCAAAGACATTACCAAAATACGGCAAAGGAAGCGAGAGCATAGAAAAAGAAATGATAAAAATCCTACCCATAAAAAAGGAGGTAGCAAAATGGTATTGGACCCTTATAACAGAAGAAGACGAAAGTTCCCAGATGGTAGACCAAATCTGGGGAAAAGAAATGGCTACAGAAGAATTAACAAATATATGGGAAGGCTCAATAGAAAAATGCTGGTCAACATTAAAATCCGTGGCATTGAAAAGAAATCATCTTTATACTTTGCATAGAGCTTATTGGACACCAAAAAAACTTTCAAAATTTAAAAACGCAGGAATCAAAAAATGCCCTAAATGTGGAGAAGAAGGGGCAGACGATGTCCATATGTTCTGGAGCTGCCCAATGCTGAGAGTATTCTGGGAAGAAGTGGGTAAGACGTTAAATCTGATTTTTCGAAAACATCTAAAAGTAAGTACAACTCTTATTCTCCTTGGGATTGGTAACATAACAGAAACAGTTAAATTAACAGTAATGGAAGCAAAGTTACTTTTTGTATTAATGGTGATAGCCAGAAGGGAGATCTGCATTAAGTGGATTGGTCCATCAGCCCCTACGCAGGGAGAGTGGTTAAACTCAGTTATCAAGATAAATAAACTAGATAGAAGGGGGAAAACTAGTAAGAGGTTTAAATACTGGGAAATTATGGAAAAACATCTGACCTCTGAAGAAAGGGCTTAACACACTGTCCTATGATTAAAGCGAAAACATAATCTGGTTAATGAGTATGATACTCATAGAGTAGCCAAGGTGGCTAACTCCCCTCCTCTCGACTACAGATATGTGTATATGTAAATGGCAAAGGTACTCCTCTGACCGAATAAGATAAGGGAAAACTCCCAAGACAAGAGAGACCATTGGGCAGTGACGGTACAAAAAAAAAAAGCTTCAGAGACAGAAACCAAATTTTCCATATACATAAAATTTTCGCAATATGAGGATTAAAAAATAAAAAAAAAAAAAAAAATAGAATAACATTTGAAAAACAGAGAAAAGGTTATATGTATACGTTTTTTATTACACTACTGAAACATTTTTCGGGCAAATTATTGTCTTTTACATTTTTGAGAAAGAATAAATAGTGTGTTAATGATTACATAAAAAAATTTGACCTTTTCACAATCATGTCACCTGTGTTACCTCAGATTAGGAAGTAGATTGTGCAGATGAGGTGAGGAATGTCCAGAGGGACAGAGGAGGTGAGGTCTGTGTTCAAGACTGTAGTGGGAGAGAGGCTTTTCAGGGAGAGCATAGGTGGTGAGACCTATGTCTAAGAGTGTAGTGGACTAGGTTTCATGAAGCCTATTCCCCACTGCACTCTTAGACACAGGTCTCATCTTCTTTGCACCCGTGGACAGATCACTCTTCTACTACAGTCTTCAATAGAGGGCATACCTCTTGTGCACCCCTAGACAATCCTTACCTCATCTGCAACCCTGAATAGACTTCAACTAACTGGTATGCTTAGACAAGCCTCAGCTTATTTACACCCTTGGACATGTGGTAGGATTGTTTGCAAGAGAGAGGAAATGTATTTTGTAAAATAGTGAGTTTTCAGTACTGAAATGGAATGGTTGTACTCCAGCAATGCATCCTTTCACATGGGGAAAGCTCCATGTGAAAGTGTTTGCCTCAGTCTTATGTCTGCTGTGAGGCAGACGCAAGATTTTGACGTAACAGTGTTGTACAAGTGACGCAGTGAAATCTCATTGATTTCAGTGCACCAGTATTATGAGGCTTTCGGCGGAGAAATGACCCCTCTGTGTACATTACACCTGACAGAGGTATAATGTGGCGCAGAGGTTTAAAAAGTGATGCATCTACCTACATGCGTGACTTTTTAAATATGGCGCAAAAAGGCACATGTTTTATGTCGCTGATGCGTCACAAAAAGTGACGCATCAGCAGTGGAAAACTGATGCAGGGCTTTATAAATGAGGTTCATCTTTTTTTGGCACACTACTCCAGTTTAGTCCTGTCCACTGCACTCTTGGATACAAGACTCACTTTTTGTGCTCCCCTGGAAAGGCTTTATTACATCTGCACTCCTGCTTAGGCTTCATAATCTTTTTTAAGAATAACATTTGAAAAACTGAGAAAAGGTCATATCATATGTATAAGCTTTTCATTACACTACTGAAACATTTTTGGGCAAAATTAATGTCTTTCACATTTTTGAGAAAGAATAAATAGTGTGTGAATGATTAGATAAAAAAATTGACCTTTTCACAATCATGTCACCTGTGTTACCTCAGATTAGGAAGTAGATTGTGCAGATGAGGTGAGGAATGTGTAGAGGGACAGAGGAGTTGAGGCCTGTGTTCAAGACTGTAGTGGGAGAGAGGCTTTTCTTGGAGAGCGTAGGTGGTGAGATCTGTGTCTAAAAGTGCAGTGAACTAGGGTTCATGAAGCCTATCTCCCAATGCCCTCTTAGACACAGGTCTCAAGTTCTTTGCACCCGTGGACAGATCTCTCTTCTACTACACTCTTCAATAGAGGCCATATTTCTTGTGCACCCCTAGACAATCCTTACTTCATCTGCAACCCTGAATAAACTTCAACTAATTGGCATGTTTAGACAAGTTTCAGTTTATTTACACCTTTGGACATGCGGTAGGATTGTTTGCAAGAGAGAGGAAATGTATTTTGTAAAATAGTGAGTTTTCAGTACTGAAATGGAATGCTTGTAGTCCAGGAATGCATCTTTTGACATGGGGAAAGCTCCATGTGAAAGTGTTTTCCTCAGTCTTATGTCTGCAGTGAGGCAGGCGCAAGATTTTGACGTAACAGTGTCCTAAAAGTGACGCAGTGAAATCTTATTGATTTCACTGCGTCACTATTATGAGGCTTTCTGCGGAGAAATTATCCCTTTGCGTACATTACACCTGATAAAGGTATAATGTGGCGCAGAGGTTTAAAAAGTGACGCATCTACCTACATGCGTCACTTTTTAAATATGGCGCAACAAGGCATATGTTTTATGCCGCCGATGCGTCACAAAAAGTGACGCATCAGCAGTGGAAAACTGATGCAGGGCTTTATAAATGAGGTTCATCTTTTTTTTGTACACTACTCCAGTTTAATCCTGTCCACTGCATTCTTGGACACAAGCCTCACCTTTTGAGCTCCCCTGTACAAGCTTCATTACACCTGCATTCCTGCTTAGGCCTCAAAATCTTTTTTGAAAATAAGATTTGAAAAACAAAGAAAAGGTCATATGTATAAGCTTTTCATTACACTACTGAAACATTTTTGAGCCAAATTATTGTCTTTCACATTTTTGAGAAAGAATAAATAGTGTGTGAATGATTAGATAAAAAAATTGACCTTTTCACAATCATGTCACCTGTGTTACCTCAGATTAGGAAGTAGATTGTGCAGATGAGGTGAGGAATGTCCAGAGGGACAGAGGAGGTGAGGCCTGTGTTCAAGACTGTAGTGGGAGAGAGGCTTTTCTTGGAGAGGTTAGGTGGTGAGACCTGTGTCTAAGAGTGCAGTGGACTAGGCTTCATGAAGCCTATCCCCTACTGCACTCTTAGACACAGGTGTCACTTTCTTTGTACTTGTGGACATACCTCTCTTCCACTACACTCTTCAATGCATGTCTCACTTCTTCTGCACCCCTGGAGAATCCTCACTTGATCTGTAACCCTGAATAGATTGTTTGCTTTTTGTCATTGCTTTGTTGTTTGATAGTAGTGGTCTATAATGTACTATTTTTTTCTTTAACACAGATTGAAAACAAGATTTCAAGAGTAAGGAACGATGCCCTCAAGGCAAAGAACAAAAAATATTGAAGTACGGTTTAAAACAAAAACAGCATTGGAATTACAGCAGTCCTCCACAACAAAGACTTCAAAAAACAGGAAAGAAGCTCCTGGTAAGATAACCAAATCTTTTTTACGGAACGTATGTAGAAGAAAAAAAAAATGTTGGACAGCATGTAGAAAAAGAGAAGGAGAGAGTAATTTTGAAAAGGAAGGAGAGGCCCTCAAAAAATGATAACACTGGAGCAGGAGAGAATAATATGTATCGGAATAGAAGGCAGAATCAGTTTAGAGACATTCGTAAACTAATGTTTCCCAATAGGGTGGTTTTAAATTTGTTAAAAAACATTAGGAAAGGCAAACAGAGAGCTGCTTTTTATAGGAAAAAGAAAAATGTAGAGAAGATTGTTGATCAGGCTTTTGAAGTTAAGAAAAAATTATTTATTTTAATAATCAATAGAATTAGGACACTTAACAAGCAAATTGATGTTTTTAAATCAAACAGTAGATGGAAAAGAGTAATTAATCGGACTAATTTTTGTAAAGTTTTTTCAGGAGAATGGATGCACAGTTCAAGTTGTGAGCCATTTTTTAATGAGGAGAGTTACTTTCAGGAGAATGATTTAGTGCATGCAGTTGACACCAGTGGTCGAGCGTATGAGGTGAAAGACGGTTGTCCGATTGAAAAAGAGAAACTTGTGCCTAGAGAACCAGAAGAGGTGTTAACTGATGAAGTTTTAGGGAGACGTACTAAGGGTCCAGTGTATACTTGGAAGTGTAGTCGTATTTGTAGTGTGCGACAGGAATCAATTGATTTGTTTTGTAATTTCTTACGTACATATAGTAAGAAAAGTCTGAAGCAGAAAATAAAGTTGTTGCAAGATTTAGATCCTTGCAGAGTGAGAGAAAAGACAGGTTTGCAAGGCCATTCACTGGCTTGTCTTTCTAGAAAAGTTTGTCAAAGTGTTTTTCATCATTTTAGGATGATAGCAGTGCATCATACCAAAATGAGGAAATTAGTGAGAATGCTGTATTATGCAAAAAGTCCAGCACTTAAGCTTAAACAATTAAACAGTGCTCTTTTGCATGGAACTGAATTAGATGTGAAGAAGATTTGTGAAGAAATTGAGATTTCTTATTTTGGTAAAAAAGAGGACAGTGTAGAAATTGACACAGAAATTCAAGGTATTGTGGAAGATAATGTACAGATTTCAAGTACAGAAAAGTTTGACCAGGAAGTTACCAGGTTTAAGGTGAAATTAAGTGAAAGGCCGAATTTTACTTGTGTGTGTTGTCGACGATCTCATTATAAGCATCAAACTAGATTAGTTGATTTATACGTAAAAAGTGAAAAGATAAATAATTATGAGTGGAAGGATTTTGCTACTTATTTGTGGATGGAGAATTGTTTTGATTTGAGTTCTGATCAGCGTATTTGTAAATATTGTTATGATAAATTAAATCAAAACAGAATGCCTGCTAGAGCTGTTCATAATAATCTGGAGTTGATAGACATTCCTCCTGAATTGATGGATTTAAATACATATGAGTCTATTTTGATACAATGTGTCCATCCTTTTCAGGCAATTGTTCGCATGGAGCCTAAGATAGGGAAATTGCCTCCTTCAGATTTACAGAGAGGATTAAAGGGAAGAGTTGTTTATCTGCCTCTAGATTTCAAGAAAAATATTGATACCATTGGTGTAGAGAAAGTGGAAGAGGAACCTCTGGTTATTCTAGTTAATGGGGTTCCGACAAAGAGTAAGAAAATCTGGCAAGATTTAGTGGATGTTAGGAAAGTCAAAAAGGCAACGATGTATTTGGTCAAAAACAATGAGTACTACAAACATGTGTGTGTTGAGGCAGAAGAAAGAGCTGCAGATGAAGACAGTGATTGTTCAGCTGGCCAAATTGAAAAAGTTGATGTATCAAGAAGTGAAGAAATATATGAACATTATACTGTTCATCCTTTGCATTCCAAAGAAGTGATGGGGAATGCAATTGACTTGTTTCAAATGAAAGCAGCAAAAGGAAGTCCCATTAGTGTATGGGAAGAAAGTTTGGAAGCTCGTTGTTTTCCACATTTATTTCCAACAGGTCGAGGTGGACGATATGACGATCGACCACTACAAATTCCTGCATCTGAATACCGAACTTTAAGATTATATGCTGAAGATCCAAGGTTTCGTCAATGCATTCCATATTTGTTTCATCTACTGCATGAAAGTGACTTGTCTGGGCTTTCTTATGCAGTAAACCATATACTGAAAAGTGGAGCACGTTTGCAAAATGTTTCAGCGAGGGACTTTATGGAGAAAGTGAATCTGCAAGATAATATTTTGGAATCCCATTTAATCAATCTCATGGCTTGTCAGCGTGGTACAAACGAGTATTGGTTCCGTCGTCATGGGGAATTGAAATGTATGCTAAGAAACTTAGGAACTCCTACATGGTTCCTCACACTTAGCTGTGCCGAGTATGCATGGGACGACTTACTTCAATTTCTACGAGAGGCAAATACAAATATTCAAAATATAGAATTCAAAACTGCTGGAGAACTGTGTTCTTTGGATCCAGTGAATGTATGCAGATATTTCAATCATAGATTTGAAGCTATGATGTCTTTTATTACCAACAAAAAAAATCCTCCCCTTGGAGAGGTTTTGGATTTCTTTTGGAGAAAAGAGTATCAAGCGAGAGGTGCTCCTCATATACATATGTTGTTGTGGATTAAAGATGCACCCAAATTTGGAACAGATTTGGATGAGACAGTGATGAGCTTCATTGAAGAGTATTCAACATGTGCTGTTCCGAAAACTACCGAACAGAACAGTGTAAGGCAACAAGTTTTACGCTTTCAATCCCATCGTTGTGGAAAGTACTGTCGTCGAAAATTCAGAAAAAAGGACAAGTTCTACACAAAATGTCGTTTTGGCTTTCCACGACCAGTGATTTCTAAAGGAAGAGTAAATAATTTGATGTCTTCTCTGCGACATACTGTGACTAGGAAGTCACCAAAAAATACATACAATTTAAAAAGAAACGAAGACTCCAAGTACATCAACGACTACAACCCAGTGATTTTGTCCATGTGGAATGCTAACATGGATATTCAATTTGTTGCTGACAACTCTATTGCTGTGGCTCGATATGTGACGTCTTACATCACAAAAAAAGAAAAGACAGAACTGAAGGAAATGTGGGAGGACATTTCACATGAAAAGAGTCTAAGCAAGAAATGATATAGTTACAGTCTGAAGATGTTGTCGCATCGAGAAATTGGAGCATATGAATGTTCTGATCGATTGTCATCAGCAAGTCTCTATGCCAAATCTAGAACCATCATTTGGATAAGTCTAGGTCTTGCTGCAACACGAAACCGAGTTTTGAAATCTGTACAAGAGATAGAGTATTTGGCGGAGAAAGAACCAGAAAGCACAGATATTCTGAAGACAAACATGTTGGATACATACTATCCAAACAGAAGTCCACACCTTGAGAACGCTTGTCTCTATGAAGTTCTGCAAAGATATATTTATAAGAGGAACATCAGAGAAGATATCAATAATGGAATATATGCTGTGATTGGATGTGAAGGATGTTTAGTGAAACAGAAAAAAGGTCATTTGATTAATCATCGAAAATTGAGTTGTGAAAATCCAGATAAAAGAGAATTTTACTATTTGGCTCTTTTGCAACTCTTTAAGCCATGGCATGAAGAAGAGGAACTACTTGGAGATTTTCTCTGTTATGAAGACTCTTTTAATGCAACCAAGGATACCATAGAATGTCCTGTTTTTCCAAATTATCTGCAAATGTTGAATGAAGAAATAGAGCAAGAAGCAACAATTGCTGCAGAGATTGCGAGAGACAGTTCTCAAGGCAGTCAGAGTTCTGCTTCATTGAGTCAGGATCCACTAGGAGGACCAATTATCCAAAATGAAGCTGCCACTGCCATGGATGAAGTGGAAAGAGCTATGGAGCAAGCTCAAGAGGATATAATTAATTTAGAAGATTTGGTGAAACAATTAAACCTTGAGCAGAAACAGATATATGACGAAGTCACAGAACAGGTTGAACATGGATTCAGTCATGAGAAGAAAGAGTGCTCATGTACATCATTTAAGCCTGTTCGACTGTACGTGAGTGGAGAAGCGGGAACTGGAAAAAGTTTTCTGATTAAAGCAATTGCAACTTATCTGCAGAAAAGGACTGAATCACCGCTATCTTGTGTTGTTACTGCTCCAACTGGGCTGGCAGCACATAATATTAAAGGGATTACTTTACATCGTTTACTGATGCTGCCAGTAGAGCATGATAACAAATTGCAATAGATGCGTGCTGTGAAGATTCGAGAATCCTGAAGAAAATGAAACTTCTTATCATTGATGAAGTAAACATGGTCTCAAATGTAATGCTTGCTTTTGTGCATTTGAGAATGCAAGAAATTCTTAGAACAGACTATGATGTCTTATTTGGAGGAAAACACATTATTGTTTTTTGAGATCTACTGCAGTTGACTCCAGTGAAAGGTCAACCAGTGTTTAAAATGGTCACGCATGAAGATACCAGGAAGTGCCTAGGAAGCATTGGAAATGTTAATATATGGTTACATTTCAAATATGCAGAACTACTCCAAAATATGCGGCAGGCAAAGGATGAAGATTATAAAAATATTCTACAAGATGTAAGAATCGGAAAAATAATTCAGCATGGGAAAGAAGTTTTACATGGACGATTAATTTCTAATTTGTACCCAAATGAAAACATTCTTCTAGAGAATATTTTTAAGAAAATTAACGAGAAGAAATCTGCCATATGTTTGATGCCTACTCTGAAAGAATGTTCCATGTTCAACAACAAAATGTTGAAGTTAGAAAATGAAGAGATAGTGAAACTGGAAGCTATAGATGAAATAGAGCATATGGGAGCAACAATTATTTTGTCAGAAAATTTGAAATCAAAATTGGATTCATTAGAGAAGACTATATCTAAAACTGCTGGTTTTGAAAAGACTCTCAATGTGTGTTTAAATTGTCATATCATTTTGAGAAGGAATTTAAATGTTGAAAGAGGTCTGGTAAATGGAGCAATGGGTCATGTTGTTGGTTTTGTGAATTACAAAAATAGAGATGGAATTGAAATTTTAAAAATTAAATTTGATGGCATTGACGAAATAGAACAAATTTGTCGTTGTTCAGCTAGATTTTTGCTTGTGAAAGACTTATATGTTCGCCGAAAACAGTTTCCTGTTTGTTTGGCATATGCAGTGACAATTCTCAAATCTCAAGGTTTAAGTGTAGATAGTGCTTTGGTGAACATTGGAAGTTCTGTGTTCAAAGAGGGTATGGCATATGTGGTATTATCACGAGTCAGAACTTTATCAGGATTGTACTTGATTGAGTGTGATGAAACAAAGATTTCTGCTGATCTAGATTGTGTTAAAGAATACAATAGGTTAAGAAGAGTATGCTCCACATTTGCCTCAATATCCTCTGTTTGAAAAACGTGTGGTAGGCCGAAAAAGAAGAAATGAGATTAATTGCAGTGAGGTACTAGCAAAAAAGCAAAAAGTAGATAAAAGTGTAATTGTAAAGAGTAAGAAAAAGGATTCTGTTGAAGATGTTGGATTTCAGTTTGAAAACAGTTCTGGTGTCAACTGCTATGCTAATGTAGTAGTTAATGTTGTTTTTTTTCTTCAAAATTTACAAAAACAGATTGTTGAAAATCGGGATCAAACATTGTGCTGTTTATTGAATTCTGTGTTAGAGAAATGTAGCAGTGATAGACCAAAATGGAAAGTGTTTCAGAAATTAGAAATCTTCTAGACATATGTTCTGGTCAAAATCAATTTTCACAGATAATTCAGCAGGATTGTCAGGAATTTTTAATGTATATGTTTGATGTATTGCAAGATGAAGGAGTAGATATAAAAAATCTTTTTAACCTTTCTTATCAATGGCAACATGACTGTGATAACTGTACTTCATCAAGTAGTACTAGAATAGACACTGAAAGATTTATATATTTGACTTTACCAGACTGCAAATCAGTGTCTTTCAATAATCTAGTTAAAGCAGCTGATCACAATATGGTGTGTACCCAATGTAAGTCTGCAATGCTGTCCACATTATTTCTACAAAGTTACGGTCACTATGTCATTTTAATGTTCCAACGATGTAGAGCTGATGGAACGAAATTGACAACTTCTATTAAAAATTTTGTGGCTTCTCAGTTATCCATTTCAGGAAGAACATTTGGAACTGTAGCTATTATTTATCATGACGGTCCTTCAACAACATCAGGGCATTACACATGCTATTTAAAAAGTTGCAAAGGATGGACCCTTTGTAACGATACTCATTTGACTTTTAAACAACGTTTGCCTTTGACTTAAAAAATTCATATCTAGTGTTTTAGAACCAAAATTTAAGTAAAGGTAATTGGCGTATGAAGACAGGAGCAGTTAATAAAGGTTAGTTTGCTTTTTAAAAACGGTAATTTCAGAGTTTCTTTAAATTAATTTGAAAATATGCTCATACATCTAACATTATTTGGCCTTGAGGAAATGTTAGGGAATGAGCAAAGAATCATGAGTGAAAAAAAAGAGTATATGAAAATAATGAAAATATTTCAGATGTTCTTGGAGCTTTTCTTCTAGAAAGTCGATGAAATGGAATTTTTAGTAAACAGCAGAGTACTTTCCAACGAGAAGCGGAACTTCATGATATACTATTTGGCCTAAAGGAAAAGTAAGTAAATCAAAGATTAGTGTATATTTGTTATTTGTAACTTTGAATGTTTTTTTTAAAAACACAATCTTTGTGATTGTGGTTTTTTTTCCCGCTGTAATATGATGAGTAGTTGGAACTAACTTTTTTAAGTGAAATTCAATATATTCTGAGAACAGCAAAAATAAACTATGTAACATGTTGTACAAGTTAATCTATAGTTTTTATTCTGTAATTTAAATTATATTCTCATTGTCTCACACTCACTTTTCTTTTTCCACCCTCTTTAAGCTCTTTTTACTCACTTATAATTTCTTTCTTTACTCTCTTTCAACCCCGTTCTTTTTCTCCTCTTCTTTCACAACCCCTCATTCTCATTTCAACTGTCTGCATCCCTTCTCTCCCTTGCATAACTTTTCAGCTTTCAGTCTCTCTACTTTACTTCCCTTTTCCGTATTTTCTTAGTTTGCTCTTTTACTAATTTCTCTTTACTCACTCAGCAGTATTGTCGCACTTTATTACTATAAAGCACCCACTCTCCCTCGCTTATCTTTGTTTGCTCTTTTTTTTTTAGCTCTTCTCCCTATTTTTTGTTCACTACCTCTATGTCCTCAGTGCCTCACTCTCCTTGTGTTATGTTCAATTGTGTTTATCTACCTTCCATCATTTCTTTTACAACAACTTCACTGCTCCTCTGCCATCGTTCTTCATCCTATTTCTTTTACTCTGGTTCCATTAGTATCCCTCATTTCCTTTCTTTCAATGTCCTTCTCTTTACTTTCACCACCAAATTAGTTTCTCTCATTACCACTGTTTTACTCGTTTTCTCCTCTGTTTTCTTTGTTTGCTCCCTTACTCATTTCCTTTGCTCACTCATTGTACTCCAACTCACTCAGTATTTCTCTTAGTGTGTCTCTTTACTAACTTCCTCTCTGCATTTACCTCAATCATTGTATATTATTCTCTCTCTCTTCATCCCTTCACTCTATGACTGTTCTTCACTTACTCTTAGTTATCTTCTATTCCTCATTCTTCTAAATGCATTCTTAATTAGAGTATTTTCCATCTCTGTTATTATCTTTTTACTTACTACTGTTTCCTGACTTAGTTTTGCTAACACACATTCTTTTAGTATCTTTCTTACCTACAGTTCATTTCTCTGTTCTTCTCTTCCTCTCTGTCAGTGAATCTATATGCCTTACTCTTAGTAATTTGCTCTCCTTCTATTTCTTTTTTTTCTATTTTTATCCTTCTACCTTACTTTATTTCCCTTTTTGTGTCCTTCACTCTTACTTTATTTCTAAATACACTGTTATGATTTTTGACCTCTTCATTTGTATCTTTTAATTTAAAATACGTATTTTAGTGATTATACCTTATTTTTTCTTATGTCTTTCACAGATACAAAGTGTACTTAAAAAATGTAATTAAAGTTACACTTATTATATGGTAAGTATGACTAAAAAAATGTATTTTGTCATCGCCCTTTGCTTTAAGCTCACTAACATTTTCTCAACCAACCTCACTCCTGTGTCTTTACTCTGCTTCCCTCACTTATTCTTATTCTACATGTTTACTCCCTTTTCCCTGTTTCCCCTCTCATATTCAACTTCTTTCAATCCCTATTCCTTACTTCACTTACCCTCTGTTCCCTTCCTTTGCTTCTTCACTCATTCTCTTTTTCTTAATTATTTACCTTACTCCTACACACACACCTCATTCCCCTCCCAACACATACACACACCTCTAACATACACCCCACACACACACCACACACACACCTCATACACACAAAAAATCCTCCCACACACACTCCTCACACACACACACACATTCCATACACACACATACATCGAACACATATACACCCCACAGTCATACACTCCTCACACATATTTCACACACCCTCGCCTCCACCCACACCGAAACACCCCACACAGCCACATCCACAGACACACCTTACACACCCACACCCCGACCTACACCCACTGACTCCCTATAAGTCACACACACTGCATTACTTATCTTTCTTTGCTGTTTCACTCAAACCCATTCAGGTACTGC
Organism: Lissotriton helveticus; assembly: GCF_964261635.1. NCBI lineage: Eukaryota > Metazoa > Chordata > Amphibia > Caudata > Salamandridae > Lissotriton > Lissotriton helveticus. The sequence goes on from NC_136070.1 coordinate 650,652,550, forward strand.
TTCCTTTACTCTCTTTGTCCTTTCTCTTTGACACTCCCCATGTCTTATCCTAATTCAATTTTTCCCCCTCTTTCACCCCTCTTTACTTATACTAACTGGTCTTTTCTCACCCTCCCTCACCGTTCTTCATTTATCCTGGTTCCGCCACTACCCTTCATTCTCCATTTTTTACTGTCCTTTCTTTTTCTTTTAACAGCCACTCACATTCTCCCACTATCTCTACTTTAGTGTTCTTCCTCTCTCTTCCTTTCTTTCGCTCCTTTAGTCATTTTACTTTTCTCACTTTCATCCAATTACACCTTCTCTATTTTTTACTATGTAATAAACAATCCCTCTGTGTTCATCCTGTAGCTCTTTTTCTCTTAATATAACTCTCTTTGTGTTCTTCCCTCATGCTAACTGCTTCATTACATTTTTTTTTTGTTTTTTTGGGGGGCGCGCCCCGGTACGCGTACCCTAAGGAAAAGAAATTGACAGAGATTCTTTAAAAATATAGGTTTAATTTTATAAGTGAAAGGTAGTTCTAAAAAGAACTGTTTTTTCTTCTTTTTGTTGTTTTATATTTTTTTAATGTTTTTTGAACATTTTGTACTTTTTTTGGCTTTTCAAAACAGTTTTATATTTTTTTTGTATTTTTTATAGGGAAAAACAAAAAAAGGGGAATTGAAAATGGCTCAACTGGAGCAAAAAATAAAAAATGGAAAAAATGACTTTTCTTTGGGGCATTTGTGATTGTCTCCAGCAAGGACGACGAGCTTTACGCTCTTTTCACCATAGGCGATGAGCTTGCCACATTCAGTACATGTGATTCTAAAATTAGCAAATCGTGGCTGAATACAAGGCATCGTCTCCGTTGTTTCTGGTCCCGATTGAGTGGGTTGCTTTCTTTTGGAGGTGGTCCTTGAACACTGGGGGAGGTGACTGGCCAGTTCCCTGATCTCTGCACGAGAATAGTTGTTAGGATGCTTCCGGGTCATATGTCGAATCATGGTATTATTACCAAAGGAATATTTTTTGTTTGGGTGGCCCCTTGAGAGTTCTGCACCACAGATTCGACATGTTACCTTGGCCGCATTAACTTTTTTCTTACCCTCTGGAAGTGAAAAAAACTCCCATACAATGTATTCTTTTGGCTTGTATGGGGTATTTTGTTCAGGCAGCCATGCTCTTCCCTCCTCCTCCTCCTCTTCCTCCTCCTCCTCTTCTTCACCACCAATGTATTGTTGTGGTGGTCCTCTTGGTGATGGTGGTGGTGGTGGTGGTGGTGCAGATGCTCCAGCTGTTGCTGCTACAGTAGCCATTTCAAAGTACAAAAGAATTGTCTCTATAGCTGAAACAGGTCTTCCTCAGTCAAAGGACAAAGTCAGAATAAGGAAGAAAGGTGGGGTTTTTCATCATTTGGAGAAAAAAAACTGTCCTGAATCAGAAGTGTTATTTTCAGGTCACAAGACCCAGGCTTTACTCATTGGGAAACCAAAACTGTTCTGCACCAATAGAAAGTGTTATTTTCAGGTCACAAGACCCATGCTTTACTCATTTGGAAACCAAAACTGTTCTGCACCAATAGAAAGTGTTATTTTCAGGTCACATGACCCGACGCGCTTACGCTACGCGCCCCGGGGCGCGCCCGTAGTCGCGCTCCGGGGCACGCCTGCGGGTGCGTAGCGTAAGCGCGTCAGGACGTTCCGCGATCGTATGCGATCGCGTGCTTTCGGTTGCGATTACGCTGTGCGTCATATGACGCATCACGCGTCTACGCGATACGTCACGATGTTGTTTTCGTTCGCGAAAATAGCGCTCCCGGGACGCTCCCCGGTACGCGCCCGGGGCGCGCTGTAATATTGCGCTTACCCATGCGTTCAGCGGTACGCGCCCCGGGAGCGCCCCGGTGTTAAAAAAAAAAAAAAAAAAATTAACATATTTATACAATATAAAATTATTTTTAAAAATTTTCACTTTCTATACCTATAAAGATTTGCTATTAAAAAACCATTGAAATTCACTGAAAAAACCATAGGTTTCACACCAGTTATAGTTAGGAATTAGCATTAAAAAAAACTATGCAATTCACTGAAAAAACCATAGGTTTCACACCAGTTATAGTTAGGAATTAGCATTTAAAAAACCTATTAAATTCACTGAAAAAAACATAGGTTTCACACCTGTTATAGTTAGCTGGAAGTTTTACTGGCCTAAAACCATTGAAATTCCCACTTTATAGTTAGTTGGACTCACTATAACTTGCGTGTGCAATGCACTGCTGATGACGTCACATATTACATCACTCATGACATGGTCAGTAACATCACTCATGACATCACTGATGACACCATCCTTGTGACAGAGTGACAGACCTCCTTTCACTGTAAAGTAACCCTTGAAACACATATTGAAAAATAGAAACTAACATTTTCAAAAAAATGGAGATACCCATACTAGTTATAACAACCAATTCAGTAATTCCACCATCTATATACACATCCACTCATTCACCAACAGTTCTATGTAGTCACTCATACATATACTCACTCATCATATATAGTGATACACCTATATATCCTGTTACACAACGACAGTGATCCAAACGTTACTCACACACATACTCACACATGCAAATAAACAATTGAACATCCATTTATTTGCATATACAGCTATACACACACTACCACCTTACTTCTAAGAAAACATACACATATTTACTCTGTTAAACAATCACTTATAGAAAAACATAGTTATTTAAACAGGAACTCTTACAATCCCTCACTCTCACATATACTCACTTATATACATCAATATTCACATATACTAGATTAAAACATATGTAGTTACTGATAAAGACACTAGTGAGACAGTCATTCACTCACTAACACACACATATACACACTCATCCACCCATACAGTCCTGCACATATGCTGTCTTCAAAACACATACAAACAGTGAGTCAGTCATTCATGCATCTATGTGCTAAGTAATACCCCCACCAAACCATACAAACACTCATACTGATACTAAGAAAAACATCTAATAACCCATATACATACACATGTAGCAACTCACCAACCCATGCAGCCATTTATACACAAAGTGAAACACTAATACATATATTTGAATATTTAAAAATTACTCTCTAATATATGTATTCACTAAGATACACTTAATAAACCAGTTAACCAATCTAATTTTTTTTTTAAAACATCCATGTAAACACTTATTTAAACATTTATTCTTCCATCAACTTTTACATATACATATATAACACATATTTATTTTTAGAAAAGACACACATTCACTGGATGGTGTCATCAGTGATGTCATGAGTGATGTCCCTGACCATGTCATGAGTGATGTAATATGTGACGTCATCAGCAGTGCATTGCACACGCAAGTTTTTTTTTTTTTTAAGGCAGTGTGAGTGTCTGTAACTCCAGTCTTGCTTGTTTACCGGCCCAGAGAAGACTGAGCACCAGCTTAGTTATATTGCGAAATACCGCCATCGGAGGGCTAATAGGAATATTGTTAAAAAGATACAGAAATTTAGGTAGCAGCACCATCTTTAGTATGGCAGCTCTATCTGCTAGTGAGAGTGGCAACTTATTCCATCGGCCTATTTTCTCCTCCAGGTCTAGTATAACCCTTCCATAATTAGTACGTATCACTATTTCCGGATCTCTGTGAAACCATATGCCCAAATAGCGGGTGGGATCATCTCGCCATTCCAATGGGTAATCTAACGGGAATTGTGTAGTGCTGTCTGTCAGTGCCAATATTTGCGATTTTGACCAGTTAATCTGCAAGCCCGAGTGCTGTCCGAATTTAATATATTCCCGAAGTAGGGGATTAAGGTTCACAGCTGGGTTTTTGACTAATGCCTTCAGCGTTTCCCGATGGCAGCAGTGTAAGAAGCTACCGGATCCCCGGCTCCCAGAGAACCCACAAATTGATATACACGGAGCAAACGTCCAACTCGACCGGATATGTAAAACTGAATCAACCTGAACCGGGAGACCCTGCGCCACTTTAAAAAGCGTCATTGTGCACCTGTCGCATGTCCTGCAGAAACACGCATGGCCATTGAGTGACTTTACAAGAAAAAGATTGGTCCTGATGAGAACCCCAGAATTGGGGGTTTGAAACGCGTCGACCTTTTGACCTTCACTAGGAGTGACTGAACTCTTTTTGTCATATGACTAAATTGTTTATAATAAGGTTTTGGTTTTCCCCTAAAAAAGAATTAATGTTCTACACATTTATTTGAAAACATTTACTAAATACAAATTAGGGATTATCATTCATTGTTCACTTCAATTGCTCTTTTTGACAAAAGGTGTTTTATTGTATGTTTGTACAGTTGGATGAATGTGGAATGAATGTTTGAGAGGATGTGTGTAAATTGTAAATTGTAAATATGTATTAAGATTTTTGTGTTGCTATGTTCGAAATGTTTATACATGCACAATTAATTTGTGAAATCATTTACCAATAGAGAGTTAAACTAAATAAAATAATAAAAATTTGGACTCATGACGTAATTTGGACCGTTATGTTTTGTTCATAAGGTGACCATAATAATCCCTAATTAAGGGTATCCAGTACTGGCCTGTGTTTTGTTTTTTGGGGTTTTTGACATATAGCACCATATCATCCGCATATAAGGAGATGTGTAATGGCCGTGTAGGAAGTTGGATAGCAGAATAATGGTGATGCTGTCTAATTTTGCACGCAAGTGGCTCCAGCACCAGTGCGAACAACATTGGTGACAAGGGGCATCCCTGCCTAGTACCTCTGTTGATTGTGATCGGTTCTGATACATATCCGTTCACTTTTATGCGGGCCGTAAGGTTTGTATAAAGCATTCTGATCCATTGCGTAAATATGGGTGGGAAGCCCATGCGCTGAAGTACTGTATGTAAGTATGTCCATTCTATCGTGTCAAATGCTTTAGCGGCGTCCAGTAAGACTGCCGCTGCTTTGGTTTCAGGTGTTAAATAATGTGAGAGCCCGAATAGTGTACGTGTGTTATGTGTCGTGGACCTGTCCGTTATAAATCCCGATTGATCTGGTCTAATTAGTAATGGCATCAGGGGTTTGAGCCGTGCCGCTAGGACACTTGCTATTATTTTAGTGTTGACGTTTATGAGGGATAACGGTCTGTAGGAGTCACATGATCTTTCCCAGGTTTTAATAATGTAATTAACATAGCTTCCCGTAATGATTCTGGGAGTGACTGCCTTTCATGTGCCTCACCATACATTCTGACCAAGTGCGGTGCCAGTAAATCAGCAAATGCTTTATAAAATTTGCCCGTAAAGCCATCTGGGCCTGGTGCTTTCCCATTAGGGAGGGCTTTAATCGTGTCAGTGATTTCTTCAACAGTTATGGGACGGGCCAAGTACGCTCTATGAGCATTCGATAGCCACGCCAACTCCACATCCTCCATGTAGCCTAGAATGTCGGTGGATCAAGTGGGAGGTGTATAGTTGGCCATATGTCCACCGAAATTCTTTCAGTATGTTCTCTATACCATATTGTGCCACACCTGCAGAGTCTTGTATCACATTTATGTGTTGCGGGGCGTGACCAGTGCATATCTTCTGAGCTAGTGCCCTTCCAGGTCTACCACCCTCTCCATAGGCCCTTGCCACTCCCCTTCTTGAAACATATTTCAATTTGTCAGTGGCATAACCCTGATGTTCCGACAAGGTCAATTTGATTTCCGCCAATAGTGTAGTGTCTCTCGTGTGTGCATAGCGTTTCTCCAGATCACTCCGTTTGTTTTCCCTGATGTGCAACTGCCGTCTGATGTCTTTGAGGGTACCAGCATTGGTGTTGATGCACCTACCCCGTATCGTTGCCTTAAAAGCCTCCCACAGTAACCCCTTATCTTCTGTAGTCGGTGCATTAATCTCAAAATATTCCACAATAGCTTTGTGAATAGTGTCAGTGAACATAGAATCAAGAAGTGCAGTGGCATTGAATCTCCAGGCGAACGGGGGAGGGCTATAGTGCGGCAATTTTAGGGATAGAAGCACCGGACAATGGTCAGATAATGTGCGCGGTAGGTGTTTGATAGAGGAGGTCCATAGCGAGATCTCACTAGTTCCCAACCAATAGTCTATCCTCGACCAGCTATTGTGCGCTGTGGTGATGTGTGTGGGTTCTAGCTGGCCCGGGGATCGTGCCCTCCAAAGATCAGTAAGCCGTAAATCCGTAATGATATCCTGCAATTCCGCCAGTGCTTTTCTGTGGGGCTCCATCATGTTTGGGGAGCGGTCTAATCCATCTTTTAATGCTATGTTGAAATCTCCCCCCCATAGAAGGTTTCCCACTTGGACATCAGTGATAACTTGCCAAAGTTTAGTAAAGAATCCCGGATCATCTACGTTTGGGCCATACGTGTTTATAAGCGCTATCTTTTGGTTTCGAAGTTGGCCAATCACTATGACATACCTGCCTTCTTCGTCTTTCAATACCTTGGAGACCTGAAAATTAACCCCTTTGCGTATTAATATACCAACTCCCCGAGCATAGGAAGAGTAATTGGAGGTGTATACTGCCTCAGCCCATCGTTTGCCTAATGTAGTAGAGGCTGTGGGAGCAATATGCGTCTCTTGTAGAAAGGCAATGTCTATCTGGAGTCTAGTAAAGTATGTGAATATCTGGCGGATTTTTTTGGGGTTGTTCAGACCTCTAACGTTCCAGGTGATAATGTTCAACAGTCCCGCCCTCATGTTATCTGACATTGACCTGTATATATCCTATCCATTTCCACGTGATGTGTCCTAATTAAACTGTGAAGCGCCAAAGTGACCAGTATAAGGAGATCGACCAGTGTGCTGGTGCTATGTGAGTTAGAGTTTGCAGTGCCTCTCAGGTGCAGCGATCTAAAAACAACATTCCCCAACCCCCTCACCCTCCCCCCTCCCACTTCAGCAACCCAACCCTGCCAAAGCCATATCCCTGCGTACAACAACATTCGAAACAAAAGTATGATGGGGAGCACCCTTTTAGGGGGTCAACTAGGTGCTCACATCTCCATCCACATAGTGGATGTGGACGGGTGTCGTGCCACAACTGGCCAGTTTCTGTATCACAGAGTTCTATAATCATGAGTACACAGTGTTACCACGATGACCCACCGACAGCAGCATCCAGCAAATGTTCATGCTGCGATCCCAGACAGTATTTCCTTCAGGGAGCTGTCACATTCCACACCATATCTAATAGCGCAGTTATATGTCAGGGTGTCCTCCGCAGTCTCTTTGCATTCTGCTTAAAGTAGAACAGACACCTGACCAGTTACACTCCTGCAGGGCCTCAATATTAGGTGCAGAAGTTAGTGAGGCATGTGTTATCCAGCCAACCGGGAGTACCAACTATTCCCAGTGCAGACAGTGCCAGGAAGTGATAATGTTTGAGGTCAGGCCGCCTCCCCTCCAAATATAACCCAAATAGTTAGTAAGGAAGCTCAATCGTAGTTCTGAGTTTCGAGGTCAAGAGGGTGTGCGTGAACCTACACCCCTTCCCTGCGAGCAATATGACAACAGTACCTGCAGTAGTCTTCATCACCATTCTGTTCGTCTTGATCCGACGCACGTCTCCGTTTTCCCAGCGTTTTGATGAATTCATGTGCCGCCTGCGGTGTGGGGAGCACCCTTGAATGTCCGGCGTGCAGTACCTTCAGTTTCGCCGGATATAGCATGGAGTATTCTATTCCCAGATCCCGCAGTTTTTTCTTCGCCGCTTCATATTCTTTGCGGGCCAGTTGGACAGCCATGGTGTGATCCGGGTAGAATGCGAGCTTATTTCCTTGGTGTGCGATATCTCCCTTTTCTCGACACGCCGTAGGACTGTATCTCTGTCTCTCTAGTTCAGTAGACGGGCTATGATGATACGCAGAGGGGCACCTGGTTTCAGTTGTGGCGCTAGGGATCTTTGAGCTCGCTCCACCAGGAACACCGTAGAGAATTCCTCCGCTCCGAATAGATCTTTAAGGAGTGTTTCCACATACTGCTCCATTTTTCCTGTGTTGGTCGATTCCGGCAGGCCCGCTATGCGGATGTTATTGCGCCTGGACCTTGCTTCTAAATCTTCCGCCTTGCTGCATAGCGCTTCCAGAGTTTTCTCCATGTTGTCACATTTCTTGGCAGTGGTGTTGGAAGTGTCTTCCACTGTCGATATCCTCTTCTCCGCCTCAACGATCCTTTCACCGTGTTTGTCCATTTTCGCAGCCATATGATCTACTCACAGGGCCAGGGTATCAAGTTTGCCGTTCATTTCTTGCAGACTGCGTTGTATGGCTCGGAGCACACCCTCCATACCGGCGCCCTCCTCGTTGTCGTTGTCCCCATCCGTTTCAGACACGGTGGTGGCTTCCTTCTGCTGTTTCCTCGCTTCAAACTGCAGTTTTGTTTGTTGCTTTTCGGGTTTACCCATCTTGTTTGGCGAGTTCGACGTGCAACTATTAAGGCGCGGGGTGGCGTGGAGAGCGTGTCCCCGTCTGGTCACTGCGCTCATCCGGCGGTAGGAGAGATGCGGGGGTAGCTCAAAAAGGCGGGAGGTCAGTCGCGGTGATATGCGTTTGCATCAAACACGTCTCAAGCAGCATTTCGCTGTCTCCCCATGGCCGCTATAGTCGCTATATTTCTCGGCAAATTATCAAATGTGCAGGGGCTGTGTGTTTTCGTCGTTCTGGAATCAGGGCAGGCTCCCTCTTTGCATGTGCCAGGGCGGATGATAGTTTCACATATCAAGGTGTGCAGTGGTGAAGCTCGGCAGTCGGTCCCTAGTTCTTTACCCACATGTGCCGTCAGAAGCGCGGTTTCCAATAATGGATTAGATCAGTAGCAACATGCCAAGTCACTCTCTCACATGTGTCTCGCCGATCTGCATACTAGTCTCATCACCCCCAGCACCATGCAATCCTCCGCGGAATATTTCTACAAATTGCCGTTTTTTTTTGTTGTTTTTTTTTGTTGTTAGCACCTGAGGGGGTCCGGAGTGTGATGCGGGTCTGCCGTCCAAATCCTGGAGACCAGCATCGGCAATCAGGGGGCGGCAGAAGCTCGTCGCAGACAGTTCGCGCCTTCAATTTGGATGCGTTTCAGCGCAGCCGCCATCTTGTGCCCCAATCTGTGCTACGTGGAACGCACAGTGTTACACACTCACCCGGTGGTGCGTGTTACCGTTCGTGGGAGCGGCACCCTGCCACATCGGTGCTCAGCGTTCTGGGGACATCCCGATGCCGGTGCATGCCGTGCTAGTCACCCCACAGCGCCTCACACAGAGTCAGAGTTGCCCCACAGGCGCCGCCATCTTGGAACTCGGTCCCGGTCGTATCTCTTAAGGTCCGTAACTTCGTGAGTTGATGTGCATGGAGTCTGCCGACCGCCGCCAGTTGCTCCGCTAGTGTTCCGACGCCCGTGTGGCAAAAATCAAAGTATTTCGGCCATGATTACATTGCGGTATCGGTGGCTAGCGACACCCGTCTAATTTGAGTGACTCAGTGCAGTCACACTCCCTACCCACCTCTACAGGTTATGATGAGATGGATGTATGACGTTACAACGCATTCTTTTACCATGCATGCTGTTACAACGCAGTTTTTACAATGCAAACCTTTACAACGCATAGCGCTTTGGGGTGCTGGATAGTGAATAGTTTATTTTACTATTCCTACACCAGTCTCCGTGGACACTAGGGAAGGTGTTGGATAGTAAATTAAATCTATTCCCTATCCTAGAGCGCCCCCCAGCGCAATGCGTTGTAATGGTTTTCGTTGTAAAACCTGCGTTGTAATAGCACTGCGTTGTAAAAGTTTCGTTGTAAAGGATGGTTCCCGCTGAGATAGTTCTTACTTGCACAGCATAAACTGCCTGCAAACAGAATCAACAATATACTTCACAAAGAAAAAAAGGGTTTTGTTCACAGGGAATACTTGCGCTCCGCTAAGTTTCTGACTACCTGTATGGTTGAGAATTTAAGTTGGTGGTGCCACAAGAAAAAGAGGAAACCCTCCGAACCCTTCAACAGGTATTGTAACACAACACCTGACAATTGCAGAAACCGAATTCCTTATGCACACACAATAGTAATTCAAATACAAAGTATTATAAACATTAATCCATTCAATATGATCATAGAATTAATTTCCACTTCTTCTTGTATGAGCAATTTTTCTTTTATTGCTCAAGCAAATTCACGCCAGCCGACACGTGTTTCGTCAGAGTTCAGATTGCTCTGACTCTTCAGGGCTGGAAGTAAAACAAACAAAATATACATAGGACTGAAAATTCTGTTGAACAGCTTAGTATACTATATGATTTTACATGTGAGTGGCAACACTTAAAAAGAAAACTCTTGATGTTGTGATGCAACATTATCTGCAACACATTCACGGTCGATTACAACACGGGGGGTTTTAAGAAAACTAGTACAATCAATGTACAAGAACAGAACGCAAAATTATGGTCCGCAATATATTTAAGACAATTGCCATGCTTGTACATTGCACTTGTGTAAGTGACGTGCACATGCATAAAGAAAGGTGAAAAGAAGTGGCCAAAACACGACGCGTCATTGCACATAATGCGTAGAAATTATACCTGTTTGATCGTATATATCAGTATAAAGTAGAGCAAACCCCTTTGAAATTGCCTAAACCAATACATGTCCAACATAATGTTATTTTGCAACCTTTTACGACATATTCGTGGTCGATTAAAACACGGGGGGTTTAGGAAAACTAGTTTCAAGTAATGTACAAAAACAGAACGCAAAATTATGGTCCGAAATATGTTAAAGAAAAATATCATACTTGTACAGTGCACTCGTGTAAGTGACGTGCACATGCATAGAGAAAGGTGAAAGAAGTGGCCAAAACCACGACGCGTCATTGCACATAATGCGTAGAAATTATAGCTGTTTGATAGTATACACCTGTATAAAGAGGAACAACCACATTTGATATTGCCTAAAACAATGCATGTAAAACGTAAGGTTATGCGTCAATATTGTACTCATAATAGTGAAACTACACAGAAAAGATGAGAAAGTCTTTGCCAAAGGTCAAATCACCCGAAGAGAGAGAAGAAGACCCTCCACCTGGGTAATAGTAAGCCATACTGAAGGTGTCTAATAATATCGAGGGCCAAAACCCTACCTTTCTTGTAATAATGGCGTGTGTTGTAATTCCTATAAGGAATGATAAATCCAGGTAAAAGTCTCAATATGACTGGAAATTGAGATAATCAATGTCACAAAACCGAACCAATTTCTTTAAAAAAACCAACGAAACTTACCGCTTAACCGGTGATAATTCCAACCCGGTAAGGGTGTCTTGTGTGGTCACTTGTGCCTAGTTCTTCACTCGCTTCATCCTTGATGGTTGAAGGTAACCCGCAGTGGTATGTACAAAAAATAGAAATAAAAAGACCTATGATAAATCCGAACCTACTGTTAAACCATATCCTGGTCACTCTGTAGTTTTTAAACCTAATAGTCGACGAAACCCCAACTTGAACAATATTATACTAAGATAGAATTTCCTGGAAGGTCTTTGGTCACCAATTATAACTATCTGGTTGCTCAAAACTATTGTATGTACAGTTTTATATCCTTTATATTTACGCGAATCAATCAAATTCACCTCAAAAAAACTTTCAAACCCTTAATAGTTGGAAAAGGAGATTAATCTCAATGTACATTCTCTGATACGGTTAACATACAGGGTACACCCACTGAGACCCCTGAATTTAGTTGAAAATACTACGCCATGCTTACCTTAGTTAAGATTAGTAACACATTCAAATTGCCGTTTAAAACGCACGGGCGGAACAGGATCAGTCTTTGTAATCCAAACGTTAATTTCTAGAGAAATCGTGTAAAAAATATTTATTTCCCAGTAAGTATTGCTAGCCTACATTAGTGTAAAGTGAAAAAACCACTGTAAGAAACAGTATGCTTACTCAATGTCTAGATTCCTGTCTCAGCGAGATAGATCTCGTATAAATATGGTTCGTAGCAATGACAACCCGTAATGTCCGAATGTCCCTGGATCTGAAAATATTAAATACAATGATTCAACCCCTAGCCACTCTCTACGTTCACAGATTGCATAATGTCTCAGCACACTAGGTACTATGATACCTCCTCTTCTGCCCGGCCGCGGATCCGTCGTCTCACAAACAATGGTGTAGGTAGAATGCGGACGAGACAGTTGTACCGCGCGAAATTTAAAGACAAACTCCTCCCCAGTAGGCGAAGGCTAGACCGCAACCGCTGGCTTCCGGTTCAACAAAAATTCCGCAGACCGGAAGAGAATAAAATACGTAGTTGTTCCGACTTCACATGCGTTTCGTTAAACGCCGTGTTTTTGGAAAAAAAGGGGAAAAATCAACGATATGTTGAAATAGATGAAAGGCATGAGCCGACCTCCGTTCCTTTACTTATGCTGAGCGTGGAAAACAAAAAGTCGTCTCCATTATAAATCTAAAGATGTTGTAATCCACGATTTATATACTTGCAAATAAAACAATTAAGTAGTCGGAGACGAAGGAAAACATTCGCTATAAGGTTTCCCAAGATATTTTGTATCATTACTATCGTAGAAGTAGAAATAATAGAACCAAAATGGTAAGGACATTCTTATTTATGAGCAATATCTGTCTCCTATAAGTTCATTTTCACATCGTGATATGTTGTTAAATCTTGAACGTAATAAGCCAGATACAGAGATCCTCTAAAATTGTGTCTGTGTGACGTGTAATGTGTCTTTGGTTCATGTCACCCCATTGTGCATCTTAGTGACATACATACGGGACTATTGATGCATGCTCATACAACTTTATATCTGTGGATCCTTATATCCTTACAAGGTACTCATACAGCGCCAATAAAGGAAGTTATGGTTGGTTACATACATTGTGATGCCATAGTGCCCGCCATTTGTTTCCCATAGTACACTTTTACCCCAAGAAAAATTGCATTTCTGAATCACAATTAAGAACCCGTTTTACTGATTCCAAATGCATTATCCAAAGTGCCTCAGCTCTGCGGAGTCTAAGTTCCCTGTTACCTCCTCTTGGGTTCTGCTCTATCACCTCTATACCAAAGAACGAAATCTCCTTGTGAGTGTTTTGGGCTGGGCAAAGCGAAGCATGGATCGCTGCCGGATATCTTGGGTCCCCATTCTTTAGAGCTCTTATGTGTTCTGTAATACGCTCTTTCAGGGGTCTGATGGTGCTCCCCACATACTGTTTGCTACATTTGCACACCAGTAAATAGACCACATATCTCGTGGTGCAATTAATGTTTTGTCTGATTTCGTAACATTGGTTGTTTGGTCCTTTGAACACTTTAGTTTTATGTTGGGCCCATTTACACATATTGCACAACCCACATTTGTAAAAACCTTTGGCCACTTCTTTTCACCTTTCTTTATGCATGTGCACGTCACTTACACGAGCACAATGTACAAGGAATCAACAATATGTTATCCTCCAACCTGAGAACCAAAAATATAACATCCTGATAAATGTATTTTCGCAAGTTAGTCCGCTGTTATTACTTAACAATTACTTGACACCAATTGTACTGACATTGCCAGATAGATCTTTAATTGCACAGGATCACACCGGCCGATAGGGCATGAGCTGGTGATTATGGGGCCCCCAGAGCTTTTCAATAGCTTGAGTCATGTGCAGTCTAAATGGTCAGTTCTTAGATGCTCTGCTGCAAGTGGTACAGTTTGATAGCCAGCAACACAGAGAGGAGGAATGGGCGAGCAAGAAACAGAAGTGGCTCTGTAGTAGGTTCGAGGAAGGAGAGCAGACAGCATAGGGCACTCTTTGTCTACACCCACAGACATTGAAGAACTCCTGTTGCGGTATAGAGAAAACACGGGGCAGATTTACAAGCTTCTTGCGCCACTCTTGCGTCACTTTTAACATGGGAAAAGTGACGCAAAAGTGGCGTAAGAGGCTTGTAAATAAGCCCCAGGATTACTAATTGCCAGTAGACTGTCCCCAGCAAAGAGTCTGGGACAGGAGAGAAAGTGCAGCTGCTCCATCACTCTGCAGTGCGCCAGGCAACAACACGTGACCTTTACATGAGTAGCTAGGGTGCCCAGGTTTCATTACATTTTGGTGAAGGCCACAATATACAAGCATTGGCCCATTTTCAGGGATGGACAGAGCCTCCCTGGAACTTTCATCGCCTGCTGAGCCTTGCCTGCAAGTTAGTTAGCCTGGGGAGTTGCAGTGAATGGAGGATGGTGCAGTCTTCGATTATAGATAAAGCTAAAATTCACATTTGTGATTCACAGGCGTGAAGGCTCTTTACCACACCTAACTCACCTTCATTCTTTTACTTGTTTCTTGTTTAGTATTTTTTGGGTTATTGTTTTATACCTTGGATACTGACACTGGCTGTATTACCATCATCCTTGTTCCTTTGTATCTGATGAGATGATCGTGGCCAGTGATTGGTTTGCTTATTTTTCAACCGTCGCATGAAGGACATTCTTTTTTTTTTTTTTTTTGGTTAAAAACTTTTATTGAGCAACAAAATCAGGGTTACAGAGATGGGCCCACAACCTCGCGGGCTGGCCGCTAAAATCAAGGCACAATGTGGGAAAAACACTTGCGGCCACTCCGGAGGTCAGGCACAAATCGGATACAAAATGTCGCCCAAAGTATAAAACAAGATAAGGCATTTTTCTTTTTTATACACACCAAAAAGAAACAACAAACAACAAGGAAGGCGAATGCATAATAAACGGAGTCAGCCCAGAAGGAGGAGGGAAAACCCACTAATCAGGAATATGAGATCATAATCAGTAGGACAAAGCAGGGTGGGGGGGACAGCGGGGAGGACAGGCAAATCAAAGGACAGTATACGAAATTTCAGGAACGCCAGCCTAGGGCGATAAGGTAACATCGGGGGGCCCAACCAATTGAGGAGCACAAATATCTCCGCGATAGGCGTTCCACTGACTCCAGATCTTCGTCCATGCCCTAGGTCTGCCCCTGGCTGTATAGACCGTCTTTTCGCGGAACATAGACCAGTCCATGTTTTCCTCCCACACAGAGGCAGTGGGGGGCCTGTACGAGCCCCAGAGTTGCGCTATGTCCCGCTTCGCAACCATATATCCCAGGGTCGCCCATCTGGTCTGGGCCACCGAATAGTCGGTAGGTTCCCACACGTTCAACAGGCATCTCCGGGCCTCAGGCTCTAGGGCAATGCCAGTCACATCAGCCATCACCGCAAGTACCTCAGTCCAGTAGGCAGCCACCCTCGGGCACTCCCAGATAACGTGAAGAAATGTAGCACTCATCCCGCATCCACGCTTGCATAAACCATCCGGGGAAAAACCCATCACAACCAAACGAGGACCAGTAACATACACCCGGTGGAGGATCTTGAGCTGAACCAGACGGAGACGGGCAGGAATGGCGACCTCTTTCGGAGAAGATAGTGCCGACTGCCAATCCTCGTCATCCAATTCCAGCCCGTCGCCGACCCAAGCCTCCCTAAGTCGGACAAGCAAGTCAGCGCGATTGTGAATCAGCTTCTTGTAGATCAAGGAGATAGTGCTATCAGGGAGGTGGCCATCCAGGATACGATCTTCTAGGGGGGAGGACTCAGGGATGGCGGCACCAGAAGTCAGAACAGAAGCAAGGGCATGGCGGACCTGCAAATATCTAAAAAATTCCCTATCACTCAAGTCATAATCATTCCGAAGGGCTCGAAGGACTTCACCGCTCCATTCGTACATACGTCACCCACTCTACTTATTCCAATCATATCCCAGCGGTCAAAACCCTTCGTCATCCAAAGACATCCCAGACGCTCGGATGCATAAAGCGGAGTCGCCAGTGTCATGCGATCCTCCCATCCCAGGCTTACATTCGCAGCTCGCCACGCACCAACCGCAATCCTGGTCGGTCCCGTAAGATGGCGCCCAGCCGACCTGGAGTAAAGCGCTCTATTAAAGTCCCCTCCCGGCAGTTGGAGTCTATCCATTTCAAAGGCCGGATCCCGACCCGGGGAGTACATTGAGTGGTTAATGGCAGACAGTTGGGTAGCCCAATAATATCTCCTGATATCGGGAAGTGCTATGCCCCCGTCATACCAAGGGATGGTAAGCTTCGCAAGGGCGATACGTGGACGCCCGTCCCAAATCAGCTGTCTTTGTAGACTCTCGACCTCTCGAAAATAGGTAGCAGGGATGTCATCATAAGAATTCTGGAGTGCATAAAGGAATCGCGGCAAGGACATCATCTTAAAAAGGGCAGCTCTGCCCAGCGGAGACAGAGGCAATTTACGCCAGCGAGCCACGTCCAGCCTCAGTCTAAGAAGCGGGGGAAGGAGATTACGTTCAAACCGGAGCGATGAATCAAGTGTAATAAAAATCCCCAGATATTTAAAGCCAGACTGAACAACCTGGATAGGAAATCTATTCGGCAACGGGGGCAGAACACCCGAGAGAACATATACACAGGACTTAGCCCAGTTGATAATCAGACCAGAATTTTTACCAAACGAGGTGAGAACGTCGAATAAAACATTTAAAGATTTACGCGGGGAAGTAAGGTAAAGAAGAATGTCGTCCGCGTAAAGCGAAACGCGGTCCTCAAAATCTGGGGACCAACGTATCCCCTTGAGAGAAGGCTCCCATCGAAGCCACGCAGCCAGCGGCTCTAACGCGAGAGCAAAAAGTAGCGGAGACAAGGGGCACCCCTGTCTGGTCCCCCTACCGAGGGAAAAGGGAACAGAAACTCGACCGTTAACCACAACCTGCGCCAGGGGGTCGGTGTATAGCAGCTTCACCCATCCAATAAACCCCGGGCCAAAACCAAACTTCTCAAGAGCTGCCCAAAGATAGGGCCACTCTATCGTATCAAAGGCCATCGAGGCGTCCAACGAAGCCAAAATGGCCGGCTCCGTCAGAAGCCCCGCCCTCGCAATGGCTCCGTGGAGGCGACGCAGATTAAGAGCTGTGTTACGGTGCGGGATAAAGCCGGATTGGTCCGGATGAATCAAGTCACTAATGACCGTCAGGAGGCGAGTAGCCAAGAGCTTTGCAAGAACCTTGGGCTCAACATTTAACAGGGAGATGGGTCTATATGACGAACAAAGATCCCGGGGCTTACCCTCTTTAGGAATTACAACGATCGTAGCCAGGCGCTGGTCATAGGGGAGAGCACCCCGCTCACGGGACTCCAAAAACATTGTTCGAAGATAGGGCGCAATCTTATCAGGACGCAGTTTGTACAACTCGATTGGCAATCTGTTCGGGCCCAAAGCCTTGCCCGAACGGAGAGAGCGAATGGCAGTCGCTATTTCGTCCGTAGAGAACGGGGCCTCCATAGAGACCTGCTCCAAATCGGAGAGGCAGGGCAAAGCTATATCACGCAGCAAGAGGCGAGAGTCGCCTGTATCCCGTTCTGACACAGGGGAATAAACCGCACGAAAGTAGTCCGCAAAACATTCCACTATTTCAACTGGGTCCGTCACTCTCACACCATTCGAAGTCTGAATCACCGGCACCACTCGATTCGCCCTCTCCTTCTTATCCAACCAGGCAAGCAATTTACCCGCTTTGTCCCCAACATCATACAAACGACCCTGTTGCTCTCGAAACATCATTTTAGCCGCATCTGTGACCAGAGACTTATAGGCAAACTGCTTCAGACCCAGGGCATGGAGTTTGCCAGGAGTAACAGTCGATTCCAGGTCAGCCTCCATCTCAAGTATTTCCATCTCAAGATCTACCACCTCCCGATTCCTCGCCTTTTTGGTTTCAGCAATGAGAGACAAGGCCTGCCCACGAATCACTGTCTTAAAGGCCTCCCATAGGGAAACCGCAGAGGAGACGGACCCCTCGTTGTCTAAAAAATAATTGTCCAGGGACTTAATCAATAGATCACGGGTCCCAGGGGTGGTCAGGTACCAAGGGTTGATAGGAGCCACCCGGCCCGCCGCCTCCACCCCCACATCAAAGCAAAGCCAGAGCGGAGAATGGTCCGAGATGCCCCGGGGAAGGTGTCTAATCTCCCGGACAGCCGATGACTGTGCAGCTGGCATTAGGAAGTAATCCAGTCTAGACAGACTCCCATGGGCCCCAGAATGAAAAGTATATTGAAGCTGAGTGGGGTGCATAAGTCTCCAACAGTCCACCAAACCAAAAGTATCCAAAAAACCACCCAGCCACAGTTGGGCCAAAGGAGTGTCCCTAGGGGGGTAACGATCACTCAGACCGGAGAACACAGAGTTAAAGTCACCAGCCATGAAAAGAGCGCCATCAGGGAGGCCCAACAGCACTCGGCCCAAATCGGAGAAGGTAGAGGTCTGCATGCCGGGGGGCACGTAGACGGCGAACAGAGAAAGGGTCCGGCCCTCATATCGTCCCACGAGGACGGCATAGCGCCCCCGATCATCAAGGATCACATCATCTATCGCAAGGGGAAGGGAAGCCCGGACCAGGATGCCCACCCCCCTGGAACCCGTAGTAAACCCTGAGTGCGCGACAAGGCGATAGCCCCACCTATTCATTGCACGACAAGTATTACCCACTAGATGGGTCTCCTGCAGAAAAACAATATCGGGAGACAAACGTCGCAGGCATTGCAACACCACCCCCCTTTTTATACGATCCCCCAGACCATTGACATTCCACGAAATAAACCTCAACCCGCTACCCCCCATCCCACAGAGTGATGCAGGAACCATCCCCCACTGAGCATGACATTGAAAATTCCATTAGCAAGATAGAGTCGCCTTGAAAAAACAAAACACAAACCTCAAACACCCCACCAACCCACCCCCCAACATCCAAGAAAACACCCCCCACCCTGCACCCCTGCAGTAAGCTAAAAAGCCACCCCAACATGCAGTGTGCCTGTCGCCCAAAAACACCCGTTCTACAAAAAGACCCCGGAGGAGGAAAGGCCCCGTCCCACCCGCCACCCCGACAGAGCTAAAGGGAGAAGAGAACACACAGAAAATAGAGGCACTCAATTATGGAACCCTGGGAGAATTCACATGGCACGGAGACAGGGGCATAGACCATAAGTTCAGCTCTCTACACCACCCTCGGCACCACCCGGGTGTTCGGTGGGCTCAGTCCAGTTAGGCCGGTCCGGCAGAGAGTCCAGCCAGTCATTTACCGAATCAGGCCGATCAAAGAAAAGGGTCCGTTCATTGTACTCAACTCGCAGCCTGGTAGGAAAAAGCATGGCGTATCGCAGTCCCAAGTCCCGAAGACGCTTCTTGACTCCACGGAAGCCCATACGTTGTCTCTGCACAAGCTGTGAGAAGTCCTGGTAAAAGTTCACCATGGCATTCTCAAAGGCCACAGGGCCCTTAACTCGCGAGGCCTGCAGGATAGCGTCTCGGTCCCTATAATGAAAGAGTTTTGCAACAATGGGCCTCGGCGGGGCGCCCGGCTTGCCCTGTCGACCCGGAACAAGATGGGCACGTTCCACCGCAAAGAATTTGCTCAATCCAGATGGAGAAAGGTAGTTTTGTATCAAGTCCTCAACCAGGAGATCAACAGAATGTGGGCCAGGATTTTCCCGAACGCCAACCACACGCACGTTGCAACGCCGTGCTCTGTTTTCAAAATCCTCCAAGCGCCGAGTCATGAAATCATTCACCTTTCTGAGGTTGCCAATCTCCGTCTGTATCTCCGAGACGTCGGCCGTGAGGCTAGATGACTTGAGATCCAATGACTTCACCTTCTCATTGGTTTTAGATAGGTCGGCCCGAATCAAGTTCACATCGATGGCCACAGTATCTATTTTGTGGGCCAGAGCTTCATACTGTTGGCCGATGGTTTCTCTCATGCCAGAAATGGCGCCCATGATGTCCTGCAGGGACGGCTCCGCCGAAGCCTCCAAAGGGTGCCCAACTGCACTCGGGCCAGGCAAGGCGGCTCCAGGGGACCCCTTCGATTGTGTGTACCGGTCCATGATGTTAGACTGGACCGGGCCCCCGCGCAGGGGCGTCTTGGTCTTCCGCCTCTCTTGGTCCCCTCTGCCAGACATAATGGAGACCGCGTCCCCGAGGGACCCACGCGACCTGGTGAAAATGGCCGCAGGAGGACAGGGCGCCGGAGCCAAAAATCAGCAGCGAGGGCACATCGAGGTGTGAACCGGTCTGGAGGGATGCAAAGCAGGCAAAAGGTGCAACAGCAACCTCGCGTCGCTGGACCCAACAACGGCCAGACACCTCTGCCGGAAGACGTAGTCTGAGGCAAATCGAAACCGAAAGTTAAGAGGGGGACCCACAAGTCGAATCCCCCTGCCGCTGTTGTTCAACTCAGACACGGCAACAGAGCCTCACCAAGACCCGGGCGCACCACCGGGGCGGGCCCCAAAAGTTCGAGTCGACGTAACTTCGGTGCCCCTGGTTCAATTCGAAATCCAAAAACGGCATTAAGATCAGCCCAGGTTCCTCTACAAGAGTCCTCGTAATTAATCAGGATATGTTCAGGATATCATGCAGGGAGTGGCGGGGGTCCGGAAAGCACTGTGCTCACGCGGCCATCATGGATGCCCGCCAAGCTCCTCCTCCATGAAGGACATTCTTAAGTGATTTATGTCAGAACAGTAGAACATTTATAAAAAGTGGCGAAGCACAAAATTGTGTGGTATTTCACCAACGTTTTGAGTGCTTACGTGAAAGCATTGAACAGTGTGCAATATGACACAAAAAGAAGAGGCAAAAGGGAACTGCATCAGGATTATTATAAATGTGAATCAGAAGCAAGTAGGTACTTGTTGCAGTAGTGTAGCAACAATGCCATGGGCCCTGGTGCAAGCAAGGAATGGCTCCTTTAACTAATTTTCTTTTTTCTTGGTCCCGTTACCATGCGGACCTCTTTGCTCACTTACAGCCTCTAGACACTCTGTGGCTTTACTTCAGTCCGTAGATACCCTGCGGCTTGTCTATTTCAAATTGTCGACTTAGACTGACACCAGTTCTCTATCTGTGACTGTTGTCCTTCCTATTCCTTGTCGGGGCTCTTGTCTGATTACTTTCGGGTTCAAAATACCATATTTCTATTTTGTGATATCAATCATGTTTTATTGTGTGGATGATTACCAATCCTAATCTCCAGTGTAATCGAGTACACCTGACGGGGTGGGACTTTTTTTCTTTCAAGACAACTGTGTCCGATGTCCGACTACTCTTGGGAGACAGTGTCCCGGTGCTCATCCTTACTGTACACAATTTTGTTTTTTGACACCAGAGTCAGAATTGTATTCCACATAGAAGGCCTCGACTTATTACGGTCACTATCATTTGCTTAGCCTTGAGAAAGTCATGGTACTGATTGGTGGTACCGACGAAACACGTGTTGGCTGTTTCTGGTTGATGCTATAATTATTTTCATGACGGAACTCTAAATAAATGAAATTACAATATGAACTTTTTGTTCTGTTATCCTGTCCAAGCATGAAGACTCCATGACATTTGGAATTGGACTCATGTTACTATTTGTTATTCAAACTACAGCGATTAACAAGTCACTTAATCTTACTTGTTCTTAGGATTGTGCTATTCTTGACCCCTCCTTTTGCAGATATAAATTTGCCGATCCTTGATTGGCAAGAGTCACCCCTGGTAGTGAGTGACAGTGGTCTATGTAGCACTCCGTCTTGATTTCAGGCTTCTTCTCACATTGTAAACCCAGTATTACTGTCTAACTGAATAGATCGAGTGTATGTGCGGTTCTTTCCTTATGGGAAGCACCACTACCGATTTTCTTGTTATTGCTCCTTTAACTGATGTTGCAGTAGTAAAATACAGCAATTGTGATGGTTCAGTGAGGCCCTCTGGGCCCTGGTGTCACTGCACCTGCTGCACCAATGATAGCTATGCCCCACCTTACTAGAAGGAGGTAAAGGAATGTAAAGAAGAAGCAAAGCAGGCAGCGAGGATGGGAGGGGCGTGCTTACAGGCAAGTCCTGAAAAGGACAGAAAGCAAAAGTGAGCGAACAGAGAATGAGTTGGGGAGTTCCCAAATGATAAAGGGGGATTTTGCCTGGGCCTCCAAAAATGTTGTAAAGTAAAACAAAACGATACAAATGAGCCGGCAGACAGAACTAGGTGGAGAAATTGGGGCACTTGTTCAGAAGAGACTAATGAAGAGTAGGCTGCAAGGGGGTGCTTGGAGTCCATGAAAGAGAAAAATGCATTAGTGGAGGCAACATAGCACAAGGGAAGATATAAGGATCTTGGCAGAGGGAAAGTCAATAAACACCCTTGGCAGTGCCTGACAGCGGGCATTACCTTTAACTTGATTTGTGGCGTCCTGTCAGATCTCTGAATAAATCTGCTCAGCTCCAGTTAATTGTTATTGTAATTGTAGCATTCTTGGAGCCTGTTAAACCTACAGCCATCAAAGCGGTAAAACGGCAAAAACTGTGCGAAAGGAGAGGACCCGGAGCAGAGAAAACCTAAGCTATCTTAGTCTGAGGGAGGGTGAGTTCACAAATAGCCAAGTTTACCCGTGCCTACGAACGTTCAATCGTGAAAGGCCAGCTAGTCCCCTTCCTAAATATTCCCCATGCCTCTCTTTCCCTGCAGGGAGAGGAGCTGGTGTGCTTGTGAAGAGAGGGTTTCTAGTGCAGCCCCATTGTGTCCAGGCCAGGGCTCGTGACAACTTTTAGCAGAGGCATTAAATGCCTCGCCATGTTTCTGCTCCAAGAATGGCTCTTTTATCCATAGTGTTTTATTTTAAAATACAGTTCTAAACATGCATTACTGCAAGGAGAGCACCCCCTGCACTCGTCCTGCAGCCCACCCCCTCTGTGATGACCAACAGATTGTTGCCACCCACAACTTCCTTGTCCTCATCGGCCTACCCAACCCCAGCCATTGAAGTGAATGGAGTTTTGTAACTCCTCCCAGGGCGACTGTACATTTGCCCCAAAAGCAACTAGACCTATAGCATTCTAATTCAACACTCCCTTTCATATGATGTCACTGCTGTAGCTTGTGCCTGCAGGTCAAAGAAAACCTCGCCGGCTTGCACTTGCACCATAGGTCATCTGAAAAGTTCATTCCAGGTCACCCAAGAGATTTGGCCCACTGTCTTGGAGCAATAATTTGTTTTTAGCTGTTCTATGTTCTTTTTTCCCTGTTCTTGACTCTTCTCTGACGGTGGCAGGGCAACGCCCCTCGCCTCGCGCCCATTAACACCAGTCACCTCTGCTGTCAAGGAGGAAAGCCTAGCAGACACTGAGAGCTAATTCAGGAGTGACCGATAGCGTGAGGGGGCAGCTTGTCTCTCTGTGCAGTTCTTGACCAAGAACTGATCCAAGGCCATGCAAGATGGCCGACAGGACGTGCGCTTCTGATCTCCCGGTCGGTCTGTCGTATTCCTTAATCATTCTGACGTTCCATCTGTGATATACCAAGTGTGAAGTCTCTCATCTGCTTGTCCAAGACTTGAGATGCAGTCGGGTCTGTGTGGGGGCCCCTGATGTGGGCTCTCGGCCTCTACTGTGGAATTCAGGCCTAATGTAGCTGCACAACTGGAATTTCTGGTGGGTAGCAGCCTGATAAGCACTGGCCTGTTGGGGCGCTATAGAGCTCTGCCCGGCCCATGTCTCCCGATCCTTTGGCCATGGGCCGGCGGGGGCTCCCCTAGAGGGAGGAGTTGAGTCCTGCCCATAGGAGAGGATGACTCGGGCTGGCTAGTAAGGGGGCAGGCCTGCTTCTGAGCGCCTCTGGGGCCATGTCCCCTTGGGAGGCCATGAGGCTTTCCACTAGACACCTGGCGATACCTCTAGAGGGGCCTTGAGTGAGCAGGGGCGTGATGTATCACCACTGGGGCACATGGGGGCTCCGGTGGCAACTCGAGGGCCTTGTCGCGGGATGTTAGCCTGAAGCGGCTGTGTGGCTAATGACACCGAAGCGGTGGGAGTCCAGATGGGCCGTTTCACCGTATTGACGAAAGCACTGCAGACAGTTCCAGTCAGCCTTGCCTGAATATTTGGGGAGCCGTAAGAGGCGCAACTCTGCCTTCACTGTCCCAGCTGCACCCCCACGAGGTCGGTGGAGGATCCGGGAGCGGAGGGTGGATCTCCCTAGCTTGTCCAGTTGGGAAGGAGCTCTTGAGGTGTACATGGGAACTTGAGTGACCTTGGCCACGCAGTAGAGTGTATGTTCAGCACCTTGTGATATCAAGTGCAGGGGATGCAACACCCTAGGAGGCCCTACAGAGGAGGGTGACGCAACATCTTACCCATGACGTGAGCTGTGGGGACCCTGCTGTCTTTAATGGTGGACTGTGGGGGGCTCCCAGAGCATCTGGGGGTATCAGTTAAAAGGGGGTGATCTCATCTGGCATCCCTGCCTCCTCGCCCCCCTTGTACAAGGAAGGGCACTGGAACCCCTGGTAGAGAGCGATGCCTGCACGGTAGAGGTGTTTGATTGTCCAGGCGATGGCTTCCAGCCCCTTGCAGCACATCAGGGCCGCACAGCATACTAAAGTCCTCTTGATACCGCTTGCCCCTCTCAGCGCTTGATCGGACTGGAGTTTATTTACTGGACAGTTGTGTTGTATTCATGATCCGACACCAACTATCCCCTCTTACGAGTACCCACTCCCTGTGCTTTTGTGAGCAAGTGGGCTCCAGTGGTGTTAAGGACTGTTCTACCTTAGTTGGGGTGCAGAGTGCTGTGCTTTGGCTTGCCCATCTTTTCTCCTTAAGGCGCATCAATATCATGGGAAAGGACAGACAGCAGCGAGAGGCGCATCAGACCAAGGTGGACTAATTCACGGTGCCCAGGACGAATATGAGGAGAGATCCTCTCCATGAGGGTCAGCCAGGGGACCGGAGGGACCTACTGACACACAAATACTGGCTGCTATAGAGGCATCCAGCACAGCAGTGCAGGCCAAGATGGATGCCGTCTCTTTGGACGTTGGACTCCTGAGATTTGACCTGCATAAAGTGGTGGAATGGTCACTGGCCATGGAAATGGTGAGAGGAGGCGGGACTGTGCACAGGTCCAGGAGGTTGCCAGCAATGTCTGATTCAAGATCACCCAGTTTTGTTATTTGCACCGCACTTATTTAACTCCTCAATGGCTGCATAGGTTTACTGCAGCTTGGTCTGCCACTTGCCCCAGATGTGGGTTGGAGCAGGCGACATGACTTGGGCCTGAGAGGAATTGTTAACTTATTGGGAAGGGGTGCGTCATGAGCTACTGGGGATCACGCGGGTCCCGGTAGAGACCTCGATTAAGCAGTGCTTCTTGGGAGTGTTACCGACCCCAAAAGGGGGACTCTTATGAAACACAGGTTCGCTCTGATGGGATTAGTGTTGGCTAAGTGGTGCCAGGCCATCCGCTGGGCGCGTACTAGTCCTTCCACATTGGAAAGATGGTGGGCGGACATGCACGTGCGGGGAGTGGGGGATGAGTGACTGTTAGGTCACAATTGGGCAATTATGACAAAGAGTACCAAAAAAAGGCATAGTCGTTTGCAGAAGTACTTAGAGGAGCACTCAAATGAGTATTCCCAGCTAGCAGGGAGTGCAGAGGTCATTGGCTGGTCATGTTACACGTTTTGGACACCTACC
Source organism: Lissotriton helveticus (assembly GCF_964261635.1). Classification (NCBI taxonomy): domain Eukaryota; kingdom Metazoa; phylum Chordata; class Amphibia; order Caudata; family Salamandridae; genus Lissotriton; species Lissotriton helveticus. The sequence continues at coordinate 650,678,149 of NC_136070.1, forward strand.
GAAACCTACTGACCGCCTCTTTCAGGGTTACAGACATCATTCCACCACATGATATGCAGAGTAGAATTTTGTATGCAGAAGTCCCTTCAGGGATTGGATTCATGTATGGTGATTGCTCTTTTGGGGAGTGTGTATTTTAGGGGAGTTGTGACTTGTGAGCATCTCTGACTCCAGATAGTCGGTCAGCGTTTGCCACCTTGACATGCCCTGTTGATGTCTAGAGGATACTAGCCTCATCTTCAGGGAGCAAGGCTTGCTGTACTTGGAGTCTATTTCGGTTCCCAAGGTGGCAGTCCCATCTCACCAGGATAAAGAGCACTTTGTGGTGCTCTCGCCTAATGGAAAACATGGAAGAACTCTGTCTGCAACTTGTCTGCGGGAACACAGGAACCTTACCAAAAAGTATATCAGTCTGTTAACCTGGATAGTATTAGATGAAAGGTGCTCTTGACTGTGTGCGGACAAAAACTTATTGTGAAATATGAAAAAAGGCATTAAAATGTTTTCTTGAAACAAAGGAAAGTCGCTATAAGTATAGGACTTCTTTACCCAGCACTTGAAACATCTTTGGGCAGCCATGAGTGTCTAAGTGGAGACATTCCTTTATGTATCTCAATTCGTTTTTAATTTTTCAAAATGACACAAATAATGGTCTTGAGTCAAAGGCCATCATATAAACACAAAATAGTGAAGGTACATTAAAGTATAAGCAAAACAGTAACAGGAAAGGAACAAAAGAATTTTCTATCAAATATCATATTCACATACATAGGTGATCAATCGACTCATCAAAATATGTATGTGACAAAACAAAGAAGCTATGTAGACAATATACTTTAAATAGGTATAAACCCATCAATAATAAGTGTATACTTAAAGTCAGGATTGTCATGTACCTAAAAAAAGACCCCATATATGATCAAAATGGTGTAAATTGTCGTTTAATTTAGAAATCATTTTATCAAATTTAGCAACTCCATGTCATGAGTGGATTGTAAAATTGGACCTCCAAAATAGAAATATAGTAACTTTAGCTGAGCTGAGAGCAGTGGAAAGCCACTTAAAGGCATGGATGGGGGTAAAATCCAAATTGTCGTGTATAAGTGATAAACGCTTTGTGAAATAGAGATTCATATATAAGAATGTTCCTTCAAGTAGTCTTTAATCTGAAGTCAAAATGTGCGAATATTTGGGTATTACCAAACTATATGGACTATGTCACAGTCAGGTACTCAACATCTCCAACAGAGGGAATCAGGACTAAATTTGGCTGAGTATAATTTGGCAGGGGACCAGTGCTAACGATGCAGTATTTTGAAGTCATTAAAATTGAGACTGGAATCTGTGAGCCCTTTGTTATAGTTTTCTAATAAAATATCCCATTCTTTGTCCGTAAGCTCTATGTTCAGACAGGAGGACCACCACGGCCTTACATTCTTGTTGTAAACTTGTGAATGGCTTTAAACAATGTATGTGGGTAAACACATCAGCAATACAGTGTATTTTATGATTGTCCCAGATAGTCCAATTGAGTTCAGCCCTCTTATGGGTAATGTTTGCATTGTTCCATAGTGGGGCTTGAGAATGTAGACGAATATGAGTGTTCGTAAGCATGTGTGCCTTCTGCCAGGCTAGTTGCGAGGAGCAAATGATGGAATCAGTAGAGTTTGAAAACACGGACGTTTTTTATAATAAATTGCCAGTTCGGTGTCTGATTTAAGTAGGGACTGTTCAAGTTTATCCCAAAGTGTTCATATGAGTGGGTAACATATAAATAGAGCAAGCTAATTGTTGTTGTGCAATCCAATAATTCTCAAAATGAGGCAGAAGTAAGCCCCATTTTGCTGAGGAGGAATGTAACTTTGACCCATTTAAACGTGGTCTATCACCACCCCATATGAACCGGGATATAGTGGAAGTCATTGTTTTGAAAAAAAGATCTTGGGATGAAAAGTGGAATCATTCCACAAATATAGTTGAATTTGAGAATCATATTCATTTCTATAATCCGTGCTCTGCCTCAGAGAGAGAAATTCAAATTCCATCATTGAAAATCTCTTTTGGTCAATTTGGTAGGGCTTCGCATTTAGTCCAGTTAATTTTATAATGAAGTGGAGACATTCCTGTAGGAGCGAAATGACATGGAGCTCAGCACCTTTCCAGCGGGGCACATGAACCACCCTGGTCCAATCAAGGATTGGCTAACAAAAGAAGATTCCACTGAGGCAACAGCTGTCATGGGCATTCTTCCTGCTTTGGAGTCCATCCCTCCAGGCAGCCTCTTGCAGGTCTACGTCTAGGGCTCATGAAAGCAAGCGGGCGAGGAGTGGGGCTTTCATACTCATCTCACCCAATCTAAATCACATTACTCAAAAGATGTTGACTGTACCTGATTTGCACATTCCTGCCAGCCTCCCCCTATCATCCCATGCATACAACAAACGCCCCTCCAACCCAGGTGGTCTTTTGTTACAGCTGTGCTATATTGTATGTCCTACCACCCTTCGATGCACCTCCTTTAGAATTCCTTATTGTGGTTGAAGTCTCTGAAGGCAGGCTTCTAGGTACCAGGCAAATCCTCTGTTCATCTACCAAAAACTGAAGACTTCAGGTAGAGTCCCCTCACCTCGGTAAGTCTGGCTGTGAAGTAGACACCAGCCCTTATTACGCAGCAGGTCATCGAGGACTCCTTAGTTATGAAGAACTTGCTACTGGAACCAGGTGGGGTGGTTTGGAACTCCTTTTCTACACGTTTTCTACACATTGGATCTGGACCCAATGTGTGAAATTATGGAAGAGGTTTGGATGTTATTTTTGTCAACTGTCATTCTAAGTCTGCTCTCCAGGCACAACCTTTGTGTAAAGTGATGCTTTGCACAGTAGGTAGCTTTGGGCTGTCTCCAAGCAAGAGCAACCAACATCTAGGCAATATTATGTGATCTCTGAACCTGGCTGTCATTAGCCTTTCTAAAATAGTAATCAAGAACAGACAAACGGACAGGCCTGACTAGCAACTTCCTCACCTAGAACAACAGAAACTACACTCCCACTATTCACCCTTACAATGTACCAAATGGCAGTACTCAGTAAAATATAATCACTTTTACCATGTCTCTATCCTACTGGCTTCACTGTCTGGATCTCCACCCTTCAGCCACAGAAATGCAGGCAATACACTTCCACTGTTCTAGGAAGCTGTCCTCATCCTCAATCTTGTGCCATGGTAAACAAGGGGCATCCAAAATGGATCCCGCTGGCTCCACTACTCGGACACACATACACACGGTTCTGAGTGGCACATAGCCGTGGAACTTCACATAAGAGGAGTTAGTAAGCCACACTTTCACTGAAACAGATAAAAAGTGTGGCCAAATGTACTATCACAAAACACAGCACACTGTCACCACCATTTTATGTGCAACCCCTAGATAGTGACAGTAGTCCTATAATCATCATGAGGCCCGGCTTGGTGCACCCCATCCTGGTCATGGGACAGGCCTGGACCTCGCATAATCATGGGAGGTCTAGACCTCTGCGTACACTCTAGATTAGCAAAACTAATGTCAGGATACTAGATTCACATGCGGTTGGGCCCTCAGGGCAGGAGACAATGCCAGCATATTATGCAAAGGACATTCCCGTCACAACAGTTGCATTCAACAAACTCGGTTGGGAAAGCCTGGCTTTTTGAAGATCGGTAGTGGTTTCTAAGAGGAGCCTTCCCTCATGCTCAAAGACTTATTTTTCCCCAGTGTGAGGAATCAGGTATTCTCTGGGACGAAAGCACCAAGAAGACCATGAGCTCATAAGCATTATCATGACCAGAAGCTCTACCAATAACATTCCTGGATAAAGGGGGTAGCCTAGCCCCATTACACCCTGGAGATCATAGAGAAGTTGTCCAGAACTATACATGTCGCCCATCGGCAAGGGTTCACAGGAACTAGAGTAAGAGAGTTCACAGCCACTCTTAAAATAAAGCAATTAATTGCCTAACAGCAGGAGAGTCACCAGCCAGAGAGGGAATGGACACTAGGCCTCACACAGTCTCTGTTGGCCCAGATCATCTTTAGGCCAAGGTAGAGAAGAAGCAGCTGTGGGTGGTTAACCGAGAGATCCTTGGTGTACCACACTGATGTCTTGAGGTACAGCCACTGTTCCTAGAGGTCTCTTGTCTTCAATGTGGCTGAGCCAAGCTAAGGGTGAGGGGTCACAGTGGTGGGCTGTCATGGAGAGGGACAGAGTGGGCCTTCAATCATTGAGTGTGATTGACAGGGCTTTCCCCAGCAGTCAGGGTCTACAGGAGAAGGAAGCCCAGCCTCAGTTTAAGGACCTGCCATTTATGAGCCGATGTGCGCTGTATTGCTGTAGGATTATCATTATACCCTGAAAAGTGTAAGAACACCCTGCAGGGTGCAGCTACTACAACAGCTAGGCCTGACACTAAAATAGGTTGTCATAGCTGGCTAAAGACAAGGTCAGTTATTTCCAAGGATTACAGCTTGGGCTGCAGAGCACATTCCCTGAGGATATGTGTGTGGTTACTAAACATTATTGTGGTACTCCAGTATGTTGTGACATTCAAAAGGTGCAACAGACCAGAGGGAGGAGGATATTGCTGCTTTGAAGGTAGAAGAAGGGCAAGCCAACCTCTATGTGTCCCTTTAAACCAATACAACGGATGTACGTTACAACGCATGCTTTTACTACGCATGCCTTCACAACGCAGGTTTTTCAACGCAAGTCGTTACAACGACTTGCGTTGGGGGGTGCTGGATAGTGAATAGTTTAATTTACTATTCCAACTCCAGTCCCCGTGGATAGTAGGGAAGGTGTTGGATAGTAAATTAAACTATTACCTATCCTAGAGCGCCCCCCAGTGCAATTCGTTGTAATGACTTGCGTTGAAAAACCTGCGTTGTAAAGGCACTGCGTGGTAAAAGTTGCGTCGTAAAGGATGTTTCCCAATACAACACCAAAATAAAGCCAGGGAGCACAGAAACCGTCAGGGGCAAAAACCCCAAAGTGACATAGCCCAAGCCAGAGGGAGGGGTGAATCAAATGCTCCTAAATGAGGCGGCTCCTAGCCCAAATGAATGGAATATTCCCAAACGTTGATGGTTCTATTGCCTCAACGAAAGACTGGAAGAAGCTATGAATGCGAGGTGCAAGAGGCAGCACCAAACTAGCATGCAAACACCAGCGGGAGGCAGTTTTCTTTACAAATGTAGTGAAGAAAGACTCCTCTGAACCTGAGCACCGCGGCTTTGCAGGAAACATCAAGGCATTACGATCCAGAACAGCTAGAGAACTGGTACAGATGAAGGTCAATTGCAGAGGTGGAGTCTCTTCGCAGAGTGTGCTTGTAAGATGAACATGGTGGATAGCACAATATTTCACCTGGATAAGTTAACAAGAGACTGCTCTTTAGTAACAGAACATACAACGTCAAACAGGTCACAGATACTTTAGGTCAAAATCAGGTCTCAGAAGGGAGTATCTGTGTGTTCCAGGATAGATGCTGCCTTTTAATTATTGCCCAAGACTAGCTTAAAGACATGAACCATTATGTCCCTAGGTCACACCCAGAAGAAGGCTGCTCTTGGGGACCACCCAGGGTTACTCGAGCACATACTCTCCAAATGAAGACTCCCCAGCAGGCACCTTTGAGTCATGGTGAAAGGGTGCCTGCTTTGTAGGCAGGATTATTTTTGTGCAGGAAGTAAAGCCGTATAGCAATCCTGAGAGGCATTTCCCTCTTTCTATGAGTGCTGCAGAATGAAGCACACGTAGAAAGTGGAAACAATAAGGAGAAATAAAAATGTTTCTAATCTTTAAGGCTCGCCCAAGGAGGTGTAGCTTTTTGACTCATTCCAGGTCTACCACTAATGGTAAATATGGAAATACGCCCAAATCCATGGATGGGTGTGTGGGAAAATCCACGCCCCACCCATGGACCCCTCCATGCCGCAGGGGAACACAAGACAGCGATTTGAGCTGCCTTCCGTTACTCTAGATTGATCAAGCCATGCAGCCCCACGCACCATGGCTTTGCGTGGCTTGATAAATCTCACTTAGGTTTTGCAGTGCCCTTGCGCCCCCATGCGTGTTGCAAGGGCGATGCAAAACCTTGATCAATCTGTCCCAAAGTGTTTAGCTGGTCAAACCTGGCCACACAGGCCAACACATGGTGTCTTTTGTTCCACTATGGTGGCAGTGCTCCTGGGCCAGTAACACAAATGGAAGAGCAGTGATCAGCTTAGCAACTCCATTGATTTAGAAGGCCTAGGTTGGAGTGGAGCACTCTGACCAAAAATACTTCTGGGGAATCTAGAACTTACCAAGCAGAAAACCTCCAAGGAGGCCCTTAGAAAGTAGCCAGCGTTGTCTCTGCTGAGGTTGATATATGTGCTGGGGGGTACCCGGAATGCTGACACGGACCTCTAGACAAGATACGCAGGAAGAACTGCCACCTGTACAGCAAGCTCACAAAACTCTCCATTGCTTGAGCTAGGTGGTAAACCAACCTAATAGATGTGAGATGCTCAGAATGGGACAAAACATTTCCATTAAGGTTACTGTCATCAGCAAAATCAATAAAAAAAGTAATTCCCCTAAAAGACCACCAGGGTTGACCATATCCATGGCCCAAATGATGAACACCTAAGGGACCTTACGACTTGTAAGGTTAGTAGCTCGAGCACTCCTGGAAGCAAAATCGATTGCTGTATGCCAATGAAAATGAAAGAAACAACCATAGTAATCCAATTGTTATGCAGTTTAATTCAACCGGTTTTATAAATCATATTACGTCATATGATGCGATATCCCTTATGTAACAATGTTGTCCTTCATTCAAACTTCAAAGCGTTCAAAAAAGTCCCAAATGCATTTCAAGCCGCAGCTCTTCTTCAGGGGAGATATTTTGTAACGTGAGACAGTACAAAGAGTTGTGAGTCCAACACTCCGTGAAGGTGCAGTCCAAAGCTCCGTGTGAGTTCGGTAAACGTGCGGTGGGTGGGGTCCCACCACACGTTTACCGAACTCACACAGAGCTTTGGATCGCACCTCCACGGCGTGTTGGACTCACAACTCTTTGTACTGTCTCATGTTACGAAATATCCCCCCTGAAGAAGAGCTGCGGCTTGAAATGCATTGGGGACTTTTTTGAACGCTTTGAAGTTTGAATGAAGGACAACATTGTTCTTATTTGATCAATATACCATAAGGGATATCGCATCATATGACGTAATATGATTTATACCACCGGTTGAATTATACTGCATAACAATTGGATTACTATGGTTGTTTCTTACATTTTCATTGGCATACAGCAATTGATTTTGCTTCCATCATTGCTCGAGCTACTAACCTTACACGTCATAAGGTTCCTTGGATTTGCATGAACTGCACCTCACGGTACAGGAGGTGAACTTCTCCAGCACCCTAACCATACAAACTTTGAATCATCGTTATTACATTTGAATATATTCGGAGTGCAGCGGTTCCTATATCTTAGTTCTTTTTTGCAAAACGCTGAACAAACATGCCTGGCCTTTCCTTACATAACAGTTGGAATGTCGTTCAGTCTCTTAACTCCCCCTTCTGTCTTTGGGGGTTCCCCAGCAGATGGTATGGGTCTATATAGGGGTCTCTTGTAATCCCCAGGAGCAGTGGTAGACAACTTGCATGAATATTCATCCATTAAATGGCATCACCCCGAGAATGACAGAGTCTATGCGTATGCCATTCAAAACCATATGCCCATGCCGAGGCTGTTTTCAGAAAATAGAGGAGAAAATTGTCGTCCTTTCCTCTTCCTTGTCAAGAGGCGCAGCAGGATTTCACTGGATTCAGTTTCACAGAAATGGCTATGAGGATAAGCCTCAGGGCACGACTGACGTCACTTCAGGATTCCAAGAATTTGTGCTATTGGCAATTGAACACCTGAGCAGTTTTATACAAAGTGTCTGGGGGCACAACAGGCTCTTTGGCTTTGCAGAATGGGCTGCAGATGCAGGTGCAGCCCCTTCTATAAGACGTGCGTAATCCCAACCATACAGCGGCGCTACTTAATTGTATGGGAGCATAACCCCATGGAAAAGTGAAAATCCTTTTACATTGTGTCCACAGCATGTTACAGTTGAGGGTGCAGTGGCACAGAATCTGTCATCAGTTGCACTGACTGTGCACTACATAATAGGTTAAGCACAGTCAGTGCATATCCAAGGGCACCCCTTAGTAGGAGTAAGGGAAGTTTTCTCGTAGGGGATTTCCATGTATAGTTATACGCACTGAATAGTCCTGCACATGTGCGGGCACCCCGGGGCACTTTATCCAATACATTTTCTTAAGTGTAGATGCTCACCTTTCTTCTGTAAGGTCTGCAGAGTCACTTAAGAAAGAATATATTATGCAGCCCGTAGGAGAAGGCTGCATGGCCAGATCCTTCATTTTGTAGATAGAAAAAAAGGTGTCATTGTCAAGAGAACTGTCTATGCATATAAATGCATATTGCTTTGGTAAAACAATACTAATACCTTTCACAAACCATTTATTTAGAACAGGATATAAATGAAGAAGCATCGGAGAGTGTAGCCTCATGAGCTGCTATTATAAGAGCTGAAAATAGACGTGGTGCCTTTAAGGCCCCAAGGACCTCCCGTATCCCATCATGCTTGGCTAGAGGTAGTTACCTCAGTTCTTTTTCCGGCACCTGCTGACAGGACCTACAGCCTGATTCATGAAGCTAAATTGCACTCGCAAAGGGCAAGATTCTCAGAATCTTGCCTTTTGCGAGTGCAATTTTGGCATTTGGGATTCACAATCCCAAATGCAAAAATCGCTAATGAAGAATTAGCTAATATGCGAGGATTAGCATTTAAGGAATCTCTATTAGAGATTCCTTAAATGCTATTCATGACACTTTCAAAAATTGCGATTTTGCAAATTTGGGCCGCTATTTACCGAGAGGTCAGACCTCTCGGTAAATAGCAAAAACTTAGAAAAATGCTTTTAAAAGCTCTTTTCTAAGTTGCATGTTGCACACACACATGTCCTTTGGACATGTGTGTGCTTAACACCTGTTCAAATGTGCATTTTAGGGGTGCTACAGGGTGTCCTTTGGACACCCCTGGCACCCTTAAAATCGCTATCTTATTTGCGAGTAGTAAATTGCTACTCGCAAATAAGGGATACTCCCCATTTATTCCTATGGGCCTTTTGGCCCATAGGAATGAATGGGGAGTTATTCCTTTTTTTGCGAGTAGGAAATTTCTACTCGCAAATAGAGAACATGTAGGAATCGCTATTTGTTTAGCAATTCCTACATGAATACCGTTTTGCGTGTCCTCAATAGCGAGTCGCTATGATTCGCTATTAGGGCCACGCAAAACGGCCCGTACATGAATCAGGCTGCTAGAAACACTGAACACAGCTTTGTTCTTCAAAATTCACTTGTGGGTTTTATCAACAACCACTTCATTCGATGTTTTTCCACTCTCCCTTGCTTTTTATTGCTTTTTTTCTGACAGGAATTGGGGCATTTTGTCTTCTAAATGCCATCTTCATTCAATAAATCCTGTGGGAGAAAGAAAGCCAAAACAGACCCTCATAGTGTCTGTGTTCTTTGTCTTCCAGCAAGTCATCTTCCTGAAGACTGTCAAAACTGCAAGACATTTCCAGGCGAACACTACATGAGAGAGAGAAGATTCGCCTCTAGGGCACGGAAAAACAGCGCAGGAAGCAGATGCAATCTGCACGTGATCCTAAAGAGTGAAGAGAGGGTCCGCCCTCTACCAGGGCTCTATCTTTAACCTCTGGTGGACAACAAAGTCCATAATCCGATCTACAGCTCAAAAACGGCATCATTCTCAATTGACGTCGAAAATGTCGACCTCAGGACAAGGTACAGCACCGACCTGTACACCGTCAGGAGCTGGTTCTACGTAGACAAAGAGGAGAAGATCGATGTTGAAACACGGTAGGTCAACGTTGAAGACTCACCCGCCTTCGACAGAACCACAGGAAGCCGTCGAGGACTACGTCAACGTCGATACAAACAATCCTTTCAACGTCAAGAATTGGTTTGTCGTCAAAGAGCCACCGACGTTCAACGTCATAGAGGCATTCGGCATGGAGAAGATACCGACATTCAACATCAAAGAGCAGATCCTCGATACACCACCACAGGGGGTCAATGTGTACAACACATCAGAGGAAAAAGAGACACATGTATTTGTCACCAGGGTCTGACTATTCCAGGGTGTACTCTCCTTCACCTGGGACGTCGCGTTGTAGACGAACAGCTTCCCGTGTTCCTGGTCCAAGATGGACTAAACCGATACAAGCACCAGACGTTACTGGTAGCAGTCCCTCCGAGACCGGCGTTCACGTTTGAATACTTTGGACTAACACGCTGTGCAGTTTACCATATCATAGGTGTCTCTATGCCTTGAAATTACTCCAAGGACACGCCTGCACTTTAAGGAAATTCGAACTGGTCAGTGTGCTATTCAGTAGCAGCGGCTATTGCATTACAAGAGCCAGCGCACTTTCCGCAAACTTTGAGAGATATACTCCTTTCCAAGACCCATATGAGAAGACCCCCTGGTTTTATATTGTACAGTTGGATATTTGTATATTTGTACGTATCAATGTTGGCCCCGAGGAAGGTGATTTAAATAATCTACTATCACCGGAACGTACGTAGGCCCCATATATCTGAGACCAACTCTTGGAGGAGCTGAATAAACCGAGAACCAAAACAATTATCCATGTTTGGAACAGCTATGTATTAAGTTATTGATGAAATGCACTGTTCTATGCTTCACAGATATTTTGTCCTTTTGGCTGTTGTTTTAGCTTTTTTTGCACAGTATGAGAGTGAGTATAAATGTGTAATTGGTGAGAGAGTCAGGTATGATAGACTTTTTTTAGTGATATATTTGTATTTTCTTCGCACTTGTTGGGGGTAGGTCGAACTGTTCGTTTTGCTAATTGTACTGTACAAATACTCATAAATTATAGGTCTATTTTTGATAAACTGTTCTTTGACAATGAAAATAAATACTTTATATACAAAAAAAGATAAATATAATGAAAAATAAAATTCTAGTCTGAAAGTCTTTGATGTGTTGCATCTAGTGAAAGGTATGGATTAATTCACTTTGAAAATAATAGAGGTCAGTTTAGAGGTCCCACAGTGGTATAGTTTCTCTCCTTCACCTGGAGTCTTACCAGCCTCTCCACCACCTCCTCCAACTCCGCCGCAACCAGCACTAACTCCATCTGCACCAATACCTCTTTCGCCATGTCCAATGCCAAGATCATGTTCCAGGGCGTGCCATCGCTCTCACAGCCACCATACGTCATCAAGAAGGCTTCATCATTGTCATCGGTCGCACAAACCCAGATCACAATCTCACCATCGCTCCAGGTATTCGTCCTCCACCTTTACTCGCCTACCTTAACAGACTCTCCACCACCTCGAGTCTATCCCATAGATGACATTAACAGCTTCCATGATGTCTTAGTGAGAGGAGCGGCAAAATTGAACATCCAAATGTATGTGCCTACTCCAACGACATCAGTGATCTTTGAGACGCTGCAACAATGCACAGCGTTCAGACCACTCCTCCCTCTAGTGCCATGCCTCTTGGAACCAGCTATGGAACTCTTCTTGACTCCTGCTTCAGCTAAGTCTGCTCCATCCAGACTTCTAAAAAGTACAGGGCACCTGAGCTGATCCACTCTTCCTGCGGTCGGACCCTCCCCCAGACTTGGAGGTAATTTAGCAGCAAAGAAACACCATGCTACTACTTCTACCTCCTTGGTTCCACCAGATAAAGAAAGCAAGAAGTTGGATTCAGTGGGCTGTAAAACATGTAGTACTGCGGACATTTCCATGAAAGCAGCAAGTGCAACTGTTCTTTTAGGACACTATGATAGGGCATTGTGGGAATCGGTACAGAAGTTCCCCAATGATTTGCCCAGAGACGAGCGAGAAAGATTTTTGGGAGGTAGTTAACAAAGGTTTGATGGTATCAAACAAGGTTATTAGTGCAGCAGCTAATTCTTCCCTCTGGCATTACATGAATACTGCATGGTGTAGCACACTGTAGGCATGCATGGCTTCCTCTCACATCTATAAAACCGGTGTCCCAGTGGCACAAAAACATCCGATATTCCTGAGGTTTGTGGTGGGGCAGGATCATTACTAATACCGTGTACTACAGTTCGGCCTCAAGTCAGCACCCCGGAGATTCTCGAAAGTCATGGCAGTCATAGCTGCCCGTCTCAGGAAATACCGGATCTTCTCCTATCCCCATCTAGACGATTGCATCATAAAGGCGTCAACTTTTCAGGAAGCATAGCTCCATTTCAACTGGGCATGCAATCTCCTTTTTCGTTCTGGCTTAAGGTCAATCACAGCAAATCACAACTAATACCTGTGCGGACCTTGCATTATCTAGGAGCCTCCATCGACACTGTCCAAGCAAAAGTGTGTCCTTCGGAGGAGAGACGCTTATTGATCCTTCAGAAATGTTGCTTTGTTCTGACAGCATCTCATCCCAAGGTGAGAACGGTCTTATCGCTCCTCTGTTCAGTGGCCTCCTGCATCTTTCTTCCTCCAGATGCCGGTCTCCACATTCGACCTCTGCAAGAATGCTTAGAGGACCAGTGGGATCAGCTAACAGGCAGTTGGGACGACAGGATCCTATCGTCCCTCCATGCGAAACATTCCCTCAAATTGTGGTGCTCCCCTGTTCATCTACTTCAAGGAATGCTTTTTCATCAACAGATTCTTTCTCGGGTCTTAGTGATAGATGCATCACTTCAAGGGTGGGGAGCCCACATTGATCAGCTACAAATCCAAGGCATGTCATCCCCGAAAGAGATGTATCACATCAATCTCCTTGAACTCCGAGCTCTCCCTATAGCTCTCAAGGCCTTCCATCCACCATTCAAGTCACATGCCCTGCTTGTTCAAACAGACAATACCACCACAATGTACTACCTCAACAAGCAAGGGGAGATTAGGTCAAGGCCATTGTCACTGGAAGCCCAGTCAATATGGGATTGGTTGATCGTCCGAAACCTACGAATCACAGGTACTCACCTTCTAGGAGTGTAGAATACACAGGTGGATGTCCTCAGCAGAGGTCTGCAAGAAAACCACAAATTAGTCTTACACGATGATGTTGCTCAGTACACCTTGGAGTTCTGGGGCACACCCACAGTAGATTTGTTCACCACAGCAAAAAACAAAACAAGCCATGGCTTTGCATCAAGGTACTACCAACTAGGGAACGCCCTATGGATCGGCTGGTACAGCAAATTTCTTTATGCCTTTCCACTGATTCCCCTGATCCCAGCGATTCTACTCAAGCTTCCCCACTCCAATGCCAAGATGATATGAATAGCGCCAAAGTGTCCAGGTCAATGGTGGTTCACCGGTCACAGCGTCCACATCTCAGACTTCCATGCAGACCCGGCCTTCTGACAAAATTCGAAGGCCAGATGGTGCAGCACAATATCTCCTCCTTGAATTTGGCTCCATGGCTCCTCGGCTAGTACAGTATGGATATTTGAACCTGCCACAAGACTCCATGGAGATCCTGAAAGGGGCCAAGCGACAGTCCACCTGGTTAGCACATGCCTTAAAGTGGAAGATATTTTGCATCTGGTGTTCCTCCAAAAGTTTGATTCCTACAACTTGCCAGAACGTTGTTATTCTTCCATACTTATTACATCTTTCAAAACCTGGCCTCCAATTCACTTCCATAAAAGTTCACATGGCAGCGCTTACTGCATGGAGGAAATGTTGTTCAGAAAACTCTTTTTTTTTTAAATCCCAGTTATCAAGGGATTTCCTGGAGGGTTTGAAGAAGGTGTTCCCTCCCATTAAGCGTCCTTCCCCTCCATGGTAGCTTATTCAAGCCAATGCCCAAGGCCAACATCTCTCTTGGAAAACAGCTTTCCTTGTAGCAAACACATCAGCATGCAGGTTTAGTGAACTCCAAGCTTTATGTTCTCACAAACCAAACACAGTGATCCATTCATCCAAGGTGTTACTGCGAACTTACCCAAAATTACTCCCTAAGGTGGTTCAGATTTCAATGTTCCATTTCTAGATGTACTGAGGGTTTTAGAGTTTTATCTTGACAAAACACGCAAATCCACAGATCAGATCAATTATATGTTAATTATGGTCTAGTCCGCAATGGTCTAGCAACTTCCAAGCAGTCCATTTGAAGATGGATTGGTTCATGCATCCTGTTATGTTATAAGAAAGCTAATAAAATACTTGATGCCAGACCTAAAGCACATTCTACTAGGGGTAAAGCAGCCACTGCTGCCTTAATGGTGAATATCCCCATTACAGAGATTCGCAAGGCAGCTACATGGAGGTCTATCACACATTCACCAATTATTACTACCTTCTTCCTGATGCTAGGGCAGATGCCAAAGTAGGGTAGGCCTCTCTTAAAAATCTATTTGCTTAAAGAGCTTCTGGGCTTCACTCCCTGTCTTCTCAACTGCTCTAAGTAGGGATGGGCTTGCTATTCTATTCAGTGCTTTTGACTATACATGGAAATCCCCTATTAGAGAAGGAATAGTTTCTTACCTGTAATTCCAGTTCTCTCGTAGGGGAATTTCCATGATAATTCATAAGCAACACTCCCTCCTCCCCGGTGGAATAGACAGAGGTACGCATGGGTCTTATACATATCGTCATTCTTCGCCTCAAAAAGAACTGAGAAAACTGCTTCTAGCCAAGCATGATGGGATGCTAAAGGTCACTGGGGCCCTAAAGACACCACGACGATTTTCATCTCTTATAATGGCAGCCTATGAGGCTACACTCTCTTATGCTTCTTCATTTCTAGACTCTTCTAAAAAAGGGTCTTAAGAAAGACATTTGTATTGTTTTACAAAATAATCAGACCCTCCAGGATTTCGCGGTTTGCCGTGAAATTGGCACCTTTGTAAAAATGCAGCGATTTTTACAAAAGTGCCCGCGAAATCGGCACTTTTGTAAAAATACAGCGATTTTTACAAAAGTGCCAGCGAAATCCAGATGTCCATTGCTGCATCCGTGCTGCCTGTGACTTTGGACCCTTTCCATGAACATGGTTGTTTCTTTTTCTTTAAATAATACATCTGGGTACCCTAGATTTAATCCGCGGTTAAAGATTCTTTTTTTTTTTTAGAATTCAAGGACCTTTCCAAGAGTACTGGTGGAAAAGTGTGGTGTATTCCCAATTACGCCCATGCAAAAGCAGTTCTGTCTACATATATGTAGTGAAAAATCGTGCTTGTGAAAATGCCTTCAGATTAATTGGACTTTTAAACTTTTTTCTCCATGTGGAAAACATCCTTCTGTGAGGGAAAAAAAACCTTGTTGCGCTGTGTTATATTATGAGTTTTTGCAGGGCTTTAAGTGGGATGAAAAAACTGATGTCTCTCAAAGGGGCGTGGCCGATGTAATTAAGAGCGTGGTTTAAAACACTTACACTAAAAATCTGTGCTTAGCATAGTGTGCCGCCCGACTTGTATTTTGCTGTTTCTGCCTTTGCATCCATATATGGGATACAACAAGCAACATCATACCTACAACAAGTCAGGACTATTGGCTTTGTCAATGGTTATTAGTTGCACAAGATAAATAATTTGCAACTATGGCTTGTTACATATAATATTGAAAAAGCTTCCGCTTAAAGCCCTGGTGACACCACAATGTTGCTGCTCTTGCGTTTCAAGAAGAGAAGGGAAATCCAGAAAGAAAATGACTCTTTAAAGGATTTCCCTCCCTCCCCCACAACGCTCACCTGGCATGACATCAGTAACTTCTCCACCAGTCAGACCCTCCAGGATTTCGCGGTTTGCCGCGAAATCTGCACTTTTGTAAAAATACCGCAATTTTTACAAAAGTGCCCACTTAGATATCTGTGTTTGTTGTAGGAAAAACTGCCAAATAAAATGCCGCAAAATTGCCACAAAATTTCTATATTTGTGCCGCTGAATTTCCATTTTTGTGCCACTAAATTTGCTAATCCATGCCGCTATATCCTGGGGAGTCTGAATAATGATGCCTTTATATGCATAGACAGTTCTCCTGACACCTTTTTTTTATCTACAAAATAAAGATTTTGGCCATTGTAGCCTTTTCCTACAGGCTGCATATTTTCTTTCTTAAGTGACTCTTCAGGCCTTCCCGAAGAAAGGCGAACAGCTACACAAGAAAATATATTAGAGAAAGTATTCCGAGGTCCCCGAACGAGAGCAAGACTATTGAGTGCTTTTGACTTATCATGGAAATTCACCTATGAGAAAACTGGAGTTACAGGTAAGAAACTATTCCTACCAGTGACCACCCAGGCATATTCCCAGAAAATCAGGTTGGGAGTTGCAGGAAGGTGGCATCTCAGAGAAGTACACAAGAAATGTGTTTGTACCTATACGATGAAGAAATGCAGTGCTAATGAGGTAGGGAGACACCCCCCACTCCCTAATATGTGATCAGAGACAACATAGCAATATAAAGTTTATCCTCAAGCACAATCTAATATATCCTGTCAATAAAACTAAAGATTAACAGTTGTCTTCTGTTTATTCTTTTGTGTTCTTCTTGTTCAATTGTAGTAATCTTTTAGCCTCACAAGCCAACACGTGTTTCGTAACTTACAAGGAAACATCCTGCGACTTCGTCAGGGCCATACTCTTCTTCCAAGGCTCCTTATAATCGGTTTTCATTCTGTCCTGCTCTTTTGGTACCATAGAGAAATATTACTCTCTCATAAACTCCGTATAGCATCAAATGTAAAATATTATCCTGTGGATCCATCAGTAACTGGCTTCATATATAAATTAAATCATTCAGGTTTGTGCCCATTATGGTATGTTGTGTCCCAGATGCAATGAGGCTCTCCTGAATTTAAGCGCACCGAAAATTCAGGAGAGCCTCAATGCGCTCGGGACACAGCATACCCACCAAGGCATATCCCCTGCAGTGATCCATGCCCCTCCTTTGAAATTGAGGCCTGGTCTCTGCCTCCAGAAAAAGGCAGCCTGATGGCTTGAAACAGCGAGCCCGCCTTTCCTTGATGCTCTGAAGAAGCCCAAGAAAAGTGGGGGTGCCATGTCTGACATGCACGTGTTGATTGGGAAAGCCCCCAATTGTTCCAAGTGTGAAGGATGAGATGACATCTGCTTATAAAATAGTGTGGAGAATAAGGTGTGTGATACTGGGTCATGTGAAGAAAACATGACAAAGTCCCACCACTGATGGAATAGAACCATCCCAGTTCTCCTTAACTACTTAAAGTAAAGCAGGTACTGGGAAGTCAAGTTTCCAGAATGAGCATGGGTTAGCTCGGTTGAGTACGAGTAAGGTCAACCATCACTTGCTCCTTGCATTCTTTTAGTACATGGTCATGTCCTTTGACTCAAAGAAAACCTGCAGACTTCAAAGTACCTGGAAAACAGGCGCTTGTTGAGCACAAATCATTTGCCCTGAAAAATGTTGATGTTGTAGCCATTCCTTCCTGGAATCGAGGTCATACCTGAAACACTTGAACTAATCATGGCCACTGGGAGCCTCTCGTAATTCCTTTCAGTAGCATTATTTTTATCTCTTTTCAACTCATCTGCTTCATTACGTAAGTGGACCAACGTTTTAAAAAAATGTGTCTATGGCCACATCAAAAGGAGTAATACAGTTCCTTTAGAAGACGCCCATGCAAGCAAGTGTGGGGGCCATCTCACTTGGCCTGTTTTTGTTATGCCAAATCAGTTAAAGGTCTTTCTTGTTGTCACTATCTACCACCGTGAGTGGTTGAAATATTTTAGCTGGTTTGCAGCCTTATGACAGCCCAATGAAAAAATAGATACTCGGGGGAAAAGGAGCACAACCCTGCATCAAGAAGCTTTGATCTCACAAAGGTGCTCTCTGCCCATCTGCGGGTGCTTCTAGGCTCCAGGAAGCCAGCTTTCATCCAAACTGATGTTGAAGGTGTAAGACTGGTAGGCAGCCCCGAGCCAAGCGGCTAATGATAAAAGTAAACATAATTGTGAGCCAGTTCCAAACGTTATCCAAGAAAAAGAAAGAGGCAGCGGGCATTTGAGAATACATGGAAATGGTTAAGGCCCTCAGGAAGTTACACCACTATATTTTTTATATAGTCTCCGAAATTTAGAGTGCCCACAACCCAGGGGCATGGTTAAACTCCCTTGGCTAGGACAGGCCCATTGTAGTATAGTTACTCTGCACAGGACCTGCTTGGCCACAAGTATGCCAACACAGATGGTCTTTTCAGAATGATGGAGAGACCAGTTAAGAGACTAGATCACAGGGGGCCTGTTCTCTTTGCAGCAGTCTACAGCCTAGTGCACATATCTTTTCCTGTCTGAGTGACCCTATATTCTGGGTCTTAGCTTCCCCAGTGTTCTGGAACCTGCGCCCCAAGATATCATGAATAAGAATGCTCTTCTAAGCTCAAGCAAAGAGCTTGAATTATTCCTTTTCAGCAGCTGATTCGATTCCAGCTTTCTGATATCATTTCCTATAACTTTGGGGGGTTTGTTTCCGTGGCTGTTTGTTATTTTACATTATTTATAATGGATTCTGGCACCTAGAGACAATCAATTGTGTAGTGCTTACCCCACAAATAAACAATTTACATGGAAATCACAGAAAGTCTTGAGTATGCCAAGGAAGGGTTCACCCCCAGACAAGATGCCCCATTGTCACTTGTTGGAGCAGGGGGCTGTTAGTCAGATCAGCTTGAGGGGCTAGACAAAGGTGTGTAGCTATGCAATAGCAGGACTGAGTGTACCACCCAATCCGTAACGCTGGTTGTAAGCAGAGTCCTATCAATTACATTTTAGTGGCACAATTTAGCTGGTAACATTAGCATGTGTGCTAACGTCATATTTAAAGTCAGTGGTCTGCACAGTCAGTCACTCATGCTTCTGTGTGGAGGAATCTCACGAGGTTCTGCCAGCTACTCCGTTACTTTCGCCATTGAGGGTCTGTCCTTCAGTTTCTACATGTTCTTTCGCCTCTATACTGGCTGATATTTGAGATCTATGCCTTCCCACCCCCACTAATGAAACAAAATGGATGCCCAGCGGAAAGTGTGTGAATAGCCTCTTTCTCCCGCTCAGTAGTAAGTAGTAACTTTCCAATATCATTTTGCAGTGCCCTGGCTGTGATGCATGTGTTTTGTGGGCCGAGACAGATTATGATTTGAAAATCGTGTCAAACGGACAGTTGCATTTTAAAGCACATTGTGCTATTAACACTTCTCACTTATAATGTAAAAAGTTTAAGTGAAGATTTATCCTTTAACTTCCCATTGGCCTTTCTCGCCAAACTTTCAGTCGCTTTTTCCTTTTCATTCACATCTTTTCTGTCACTTCTACCTTTAATGGTATCCTTTTTACTCGTTCTGCCTCTTCCTCCAAACTCTCATGGTCACTTGTTCATTAAGCCTCCCATTTCCCCTCCTCTGCTTTCCTGCTCGTCTATCTCTCACTTCCTCATGCTTAGTCTGTCTTCCTTACATGTCTGCTTCTCTCTTCCCCTGTTCCCTTCAACAGTCAGCAATTCTTTATTTTCTCCTTAAGCGATAAGCGCCTAAACCATAAGATGGAGGCGACCTCTGGCAGCAAAGTTGATGTTTCCATAATCATATCAAATGAGCAAGTGGCTGACAGGACTGACTGTAATTGGATTATTGTGAGGTACAAACAGCAGCTAGCGGGTGCTTCGAAAGAGGGCTTCGTGCATGAGATTCAGTAATAACGAATCATATTTGATTTAGAACATTCTTTGATACAATTGCTTCTTGAAGAATGTATTGATTCGAAGTTTAACAGGGTTATTATATCGTAGCAGACATACAACAGGTTGTGCTATTCTGTGGCACCATCAAAATTAAAATTTGACCACTTACTCTGAGAGTAGATGAGGGTCAAATCATATAACTAATGGTTTATTACCCTTAACCACAGCTTTAGTGAGAAAAAAGTGGAGTTGGATGTGTAGTTCATCTGTAGGGGGAAAAAGCATGAACAAGCATTACAGTGGCTTAAGCAGATCCAACATCTATGGCCTTGAACAAAGTGGTGTGTGACGGGATATGCTACTTTGTTTGAAATATGTTTTGTATTTAAATGAACTGGAAACCTGTTTACTAAGTTGGTGGGATGGGTTTTGTGTGCCTCGAAACCGGATTAAATTTTTTGTTAATTAGTTGTAGGGTTTTGTATTCGCCAATCATAACCAAATCCGTAAAGGAACAAAAACCCCTATACATTAATACATATTTATATGCACGTACTCGCACACAGGATCTATATGTGCCTCAAGCACACTGGTGGAAATTCAGGACCAGATTTAATAAGAATGGATATATTCCTGCACAAAAACTATATCTAGACATTTTTCTCTTCCTTACATTTGCTGGAGAATGCAGCACACACAGAAAGAGGAAATAAGGCGAAAAAAATATTTTTCTCGTTATGCCATCCTCTGGGAGGCGTAGCAATTTTACACAATCCGAGATTTAAAAAGCTTTGTAAATCTGGGATTGCATAAAATCCAAGAGTGGATACATGGAAACGCCCATGCTCCACCCATTGAACGCCTCCCAGAATGGAACATAACACAGTGCAGCGCAAGCTGCTGTGCTGCGTTACATTTCTTTACAAAGCCTAGTTCGGCGACACAAATCACCCTTTCCGTGGCTTTGTAAATATCTAATAGCATTATGCATTGCAGCTGCGCCAAAAAAGTGGCCCAACCATGACACAAAATGTTAGTAAATCTGGCCCTCAATGACTTGCATGGTGCTTTGGGCAGTTTAGCTGTGCAGTTCACGTGAGGAATTCCATTAGTTTTACATTGTTGGGCCATGCCTATGGGACTGTGCATATATTAGATCTCCAACATGGCTACAATCACAAATGTTCTACCACAGTGCTGGACTGATCATAGTCTAGTAAATTTTAGGCTTACTCTGACTAATGTGTGTTGTAAAATTTATCATCAGAGGCAATATCGGCTGGGCAGAGAATGGGCCACATTGAGTAAGCTTAAAAATCCCTTGCATTGGAATGACTTAGACAGCCTGGACCCCAGTATGTCAGCAGACTGGAATTACCAATTCCACTGTGTGCAGATAGGAGACAGGCTTGATAAGCATATTCCTGCAAAGAAGCTAAAAAAGAGAGAGAAACCCTCAGCCCCCTGATTTAACGAGGAATTGCGAGCACTCAGGATGGGTTGTAAAGTGGCCGAAAAAGCCTGGAGAAAAGGATCTAGTGATTCAGATAAAAATGCTTTTAAGAATCAACTTAATCTGTACAAAAACACTATAGCGAAAACTAAAGCAGAGTATTTTGCTAATACCATTCTTCTAGCAGCTAATAGCACCAAAGCTATATTCAGCTTAGTAAAGAGTCCCTCCAAACTGACTGTGCTAATAACAAAATTCCAGTTACTCAAGCTTTATGCGATGAGTTAGCTTCCTATCTGGAGGATAAAATCAACAAGATAGGTAGGGATTTTGATCCACCAACAGTGGTGGAAAAACCTGATTCTCAGTTGTCCAATGCTGAGCAGTGTTTTCTTCCATCACCAGACTCTAAGCCCAGCAACCCTACCATTTTAAAACACGGCCAGCATACTCTGGATTGCTTTCGCATTCCGGACGAGGAAACATTTGATACCTTAGCCAGGGGTATCACCTCTGGGTCCCCCCTGGACCCCCTTCCCCACAGAATCTGGAAGTAATACGGGGCCGAGCTCCTTTCCTATTTACGACAGATCTGTTGCCTATCTTTGAGTACGGGGGGAGGTCCCTAAAAATTGGAAGGAAGCACTTGTGACCCCTCTTCAAAAAAAAAAAAAGAAAATGAAATCGCTTGACCCCGGGAGTGTGGCCAACTACCGGCCAATTTCTTTATTGCCATATCCTGTTAAAATTCTGGAAAGCATCGTCAGTAAGTCTCTATCCCAGTATCTTGAGGAGTATTCGCTCCTTGACGAGATGCAATTTGGCTTTCGGCCCAAGCACGGTACTGAAACAGCACTTGTTATTGTGCTTGATGATATGAGGATGCGGGCGGATAGTCAGTGATCTTGGTGCTGTTGGACAGGTCAGCGGCTTTTGACACTGTAAACCACGGTATACTGTTGGAGAGACTTAAAGACCAGGGTGTGACTGGTCGCGCCATTGACTGGCTTTGCTCTTAACTAACAGACAGGACACAGACAGTGTGCCTTCAGCCGTTCTCTGCTAACAAGTCTTCCTTACGACAGGGGTCCCGCAGGGATCAGGGATTAGTCCTGTGCTCTTTAACCCTTTGTATGCTGATGACGGAACCGCTCCGTCATCAGCTGCGGTGGCGCTGTGCTGATGATGGAGCGGTTCCGTCATGGCCCGGCCGCCGCGCCTGCGCTGGGCGTTCTATTGAGCGGGCGGGGCCATGACGGAACCACTCCGTCATGAGCACAGCCCAACCGCGGCTGATGACGGAGCGGTTCCGTCACCAGCATGCGGCCGCCCCCTTAGCACTGCGGCGGAATAGCCGCCGCAGTGAAGGGGTTAACATCTATTTGCAGCCTCTCATTCTACTTATTAGATCCTTTGGAGTGGAGGTGGTGAACTATGCAGATGACACTCAGCTCGTGTTTTCCTTGGAAGGGAATGATTCAATTTCCCTGGAAAGATTTCACGAGTGTATGACTAGCACCACGAAGTGGCTTAAGAAGAACTGTTTACAATTTAACAGCGATAAAACGGAAGTGGTCCTGTGTTCTTCCAGAAGATCTGTACAGCCTGTTTTACCCATCTTTCAGTTATCCCCTACTGGCGCACCTACTACCCCTTCTAGCACAGTACGCAATCTGGGGGTGATGGTGGATCAGGACCTCCAACTGAATTCTCAGGTTAACAAAACGGTTGGCACTTGCTTCTCTCTAATCCAAGTGCTGAGAAAGATCCTCCCTTTTTTGCCTAACTCTGCTAGAACGCAGGTTGTGAGATGCGTAATTCTCAGCAGACTGGATTACTGCAACTCTCTATATCTGGGTGCACCTAACACCCTTATCGGGAAGCTGTACAGAATACAAGCCATTGCAGCGAAACGCACTTTAAATAGGCAGCGAGGGACCTCAACCACATTAGCCTTGCGAGATTTGCATTGGCTGCCGATCCACCAGCCAATTCAATTCAAAGCTCTATGCACTGTCTTTAGGGCAGCTCAAGGAATGGCCCTAAGAACCTGCAAAGAAAACTCAGCTGGTATTCTCCAAGTAGAAACCTTTGTTCTGCTTCTGCATTTCTGATTAATGTAGTCAGGTTTAGGCGGTCCAGAACAGGTGGCAGATCCTTCTCGGCCGTTGCTTCTCGGCTATGGAACACTCTCCCTTTGGATCTACGTCAGGTCCAAAGTCTTATGGATTTCAGGAAAAAGTTGAAAAACGTTTTTATTCCCTAGGCTGGAGTAATTTTTCCTTCTGATATCCTCTCTTTTTCTCCCTTCCTGTATCACACCTCGGCTGCCCCAATTAACATCTGGTGGGGTCTCTCTCTTTTTTTTAAGCGCCAGGATACCAGTCGGGTGATAGAGTGCTATATAAGCACCTCATTACATTACATTATTGGAAATCCAGCGTACAGCCCTCTAGGCGCCGATTGTTACCAAGCATGTGGGTCATTCTTTATTTAAAAACAATATGTGGGTTGTGCTACGGCATGTGTACGAGTTGCCAAAGGCACTTAACCCTTTGTGTTCTGTGCAGTGTTCACTCCTCTAATTCATTTTACATCTTTGGGGCAAGAAAAAACACATTCAATATATTTTCCCATTAAACATAGTCAAAGCAGCTTGTACCGGTAATATTACCAACTGTCAGGCCTTGATTCCGAATTAGAAGTTTCAACCGTCATCTTGACATGCATTCCTACTGTCTTCAAGTTTAAATTGATGGCCCTTAGGCTGTATATTGACCATGTCAGTGCACAGGCTCAGACTGGTGCTTTCTAAAGCACAGACTAGGAAACACAGAGCAGTGGCTACTTCTCCCAGCACTGGCTACAGCTCCTAAATTAACTTGTATATTTCTGAGTTGATGTATGCATTGTAATCGTCTAAGTTTCAGCAAAAGGAGCAGATGGACCTCCTCTGGGCCTGTGCATGGCTGCTGGAGCGGTTCATGATATGGTCCTCGTCATTCTATATGAGATGGGGAAGCTACTAACAACATGCTTTTTATACCATCACAAAGTGAAGCTAAGAACAGGATCGTTGGATACATTGCTTAAACTAAGGCCATTGATTTTGGAGGTGTTCATAGGCACGGTGATCTGTGTTGCCACAATCTCTATACCAGAGTATTCAGAAAGCAAAGCTTCATCCCTCTCTCAGTGAAGGAGGATGATATCAACTTGGCACCTCTTGCCCAATAAGGAGTCCCTACTCATAGCTCAGCCGTGAACCCGATAGCCACTACATAGAAATGTGCAGGGAACAGTGAGCTAAAGCCATATAAGGTAAGCAATGTTACCAAAACAAAAAATGGGATTAGTTTTAGGGAATCACGGGGTCCAGGGACTTTGTATGGTCAAAAGGGCATAGTAAGTGGCTTAACATAGCCAGAGTGGGATATAGTGGGAGCATCCATCACAGAAAAGTGCTCAGAAGTGCAGGCTGTATTTATAATTCTTTGGCACTGGAGAACTGTATGCGCAGCAAAATGTGTTTTTTCCAGTTTCTACAGAAACGAAAATGCTCTATTTGGTGGTGTTTTATTGGTTATCATGGGTTTTAATTAAAAACTGGACCCCCTGTTTATGATACTGACTGAAGTATAACCCTATAGGTTGAGGAGTATGTCCTCTGTAAGGCATCAGGGCTACTTATGTGGTTACTAAGATGACAGATTGTGTCAAACAGGGTTCTGAGAGATACAGAGGACGCGTGGGGACTTTTTTTGGCTCGCAGATATGCCTGGCAATCAAGCTAGCCAGCCAGGTGCTGGATCAGAGACTTGGGCCTAGTTAGAGACATGCAATTCCCCCTCTCCCATCACAAAGTATGGCTAGGGACACATTTCCAGCATGCACAATGCTGAAAGTGGTCATAGCCCTTACAGAAGGCTTTGCTGGATGGAGGCTAGTGGGGTAATGGAAAAGGCAAGGTGGGGGAAGGTTTCGCAAAATGTGTACTTTTTGTGCCCCTCTGTGCCCCACTTTGCCTTCTGTAACCCCCGCTCATCCCCATCCATGCTCTTATCCCACAGCTGCGTCCCCTGCGGCCCCACCACACTGAGCTCCCATTCGCTGCCCCACTCCCACCTCCCAGCTGCACCTCCCTCCCACTCCCCCTCATATGGAGGCCACTGACACGGCTTCACCAGCATCCGGCTCGCCGATTTATCTTTGAATCGAATGGCGAATGTTTCTCTGACCACATGCTGGTACTAGCGCGCCTCCTGCCATGGGTACCTATTTTTAAAACGATCCCGCGGGCGGATGTTCCTCGTGTGGGGCTCCTAGCGGTTTTTAATACAATTTGTATTTTATGTTGTTGTTAGCACTATAATTTTTTCCACACTGTAATTTGATTACTAAATTCTTTGTGTACTACTGTAGTGCTGTTTGAGGCGCGATCCCCGTTCTACCACCGATCATTCGGCTTGTTGTGGAGGGATAGACCGCCATATTGGGAAGGGCTACACTGGACTTCCGGGCTAAGAGGGTGGCAGTCTAGCTGCTCGCCTAATCAGCTATTTAAACTTGATGCCATCACGGGAGCGCAGCGGGCGCGCCGAGAGCGCGCCAAAGGCGCGCTCAAGGCAAGCCCGTCTGCGCCTGGCCCGGGCCTAGGGCCACCCCCCATGTAGGATATACATCCACACACCAAGCTCCGATAATCCGGTATACGGCCGATCAGCTAAGAGAGATAAATGTGAGTGCCTTTTCACACGCCTGCTCTCCTATGTTTGGAGTGACTTCCTTTACGCCTCCTAGTAATCTTTGTCCTACATGTCGTTATTCTTTTTCTGGTCTATGTCCACCTATTCAGCCTTCTCGCCTGAAACTAAGGCCCCCTTACTTAGCCGCCCTTGTTAATGCCCGATCCGTACCTAGGCACAACTTAGAAATCCGGGAACTGATCAGTAACTTAGACCTGGATATTCTGTTTATTACAGAAACGTGGGGCGATGCGGCCTCAGGACCAGACTTTTGTTCGGCCACTCCTGAGGGCTTTCTAGTTTCCAAATTGGACAGACCTTTAGGCAGAGGTGGGGGACTTGCTATAATCCATAAAGCAAAGTTTCATCTAAAAACTGAACCTATGCCCGCTTTGTCCAGTGAGGTTCTCAAATTCTCTCTCACACTTAATGACAATCAAGTTTTCAATGGTAGTCTTTTTTATCGACCTCCAGGCCCACGCACTCATTTTCTCTCTAATCTTGGTGACATATTACAACTGTGCACAGATTCGTCGGATTACACAATCCTGGGAGATTTTAATTTTCATCTTGAATCTCCCGTGGACAAAGATACGATTCAACTTATTGCCGACTTGGCAGCAATAGGATTACATCAACTAGTCACAGCCCCGACCCATCAAGCTGGCCACACCCTGGACGGGTTGTTTACTAACAACTCTGCTTTATCATTCACCAAAGTGCCTCCTTTAACCTGGTCAGATCATGACGCGGTCATTTTCTGTATTAAAGCACATAACCCTAATCCAGCACAATCTAAATCACAAACTGCACAGAGTATCCGCGACTGGAAAAATTTAGACTCTTCTCTGCTTGTTCAAGCACTCACGTCTCCCTTTATTGATACAACCCCAATCAAGCGGCGATTAGATATCATGATTGGCTTCTAGAGGCACTCAACAAGGTGGTGCCCACCAAGTTAGTTTTCCCTAACCGCTCTACTAAATCTGCCAGATGGTTTTCAGAGGAACTTAGACTGCAGAGGCAGCACTGCAGGAACCTTGAGAGACATTGGCGAAAGCATTATAACCTTTATGATAAACAAAGCTATAAAGCTGCCATAGCTATCTACAAGCGTGCCATAATAGCCCACAAAAGAGCCTATTACCTATCTCAAATAGAGCTCGCACACAACCCTTCCAGAAAACTGTTTCAAATAGTTGACACCTTATCCACCCCTCCGTCTGTCCCTGCAATTGAGCCATCC
The DNA here is from genome assembly GCF_964261635.1 of Lissotriton helveticus. Taxonomy (NCBI): domain Eukaryota; kingdom Metazoa; phylum Chordata; class Amphibia; order Caudata; family Salamandridae; genus Lissotriton; species Lissotriton helveticus. The sequence goes on from NC_136070.1 coordinate 650,705,385, forward strand.
CAAGATCTTTGTAACTCTTTAGCTGTTTATTTCTCCAGAAAAGTTACGACCATCTATGATACTTTTTCATCATTAGTTCATTCCAAAGACCCGGACCCTCGACCCGTTTCTTCACCAATTACTGGCCCATCGTTTTCTTTGTTTCAGCCTGTCCTCACTGAGACAATTATTAAATATACAACAACTATCACCTCAGGCTCCCCTCTTGACCCATGTCCTCCATCGGTACTCAATCTACTCAGTGAAATTATCACACCCCCCCCCTCACTGAGATTTGCAACTCTATGTTTCTTACAGGTGAGTACCCACAGATATGGAAGAAAACGATAATCAAACCTCTGTTAAAAAAACCTTCACTGGACCCATTGGAACTAGCCAGTTATAGACCCATTGCCTGTCTCCCTTTCCCAGCAAAAATCTTTGAAGCCCTCATGAACCGTCAACTTTCAGAATTCGTTGATCAACATCATTTGCTGGACGACACCCAATTTGGGTTTAGAAAAGGCCATGGGACAGAGACAGCACTGATAAAGGCGGCTGATGAGATCAGAACAATTTTAGATCAGAATGGGGCAGCTGCCCTTATATTGCTTGATCTCTCCGCTGCCTTTGACACGGTCGATCATACCATCTTGATCGACCGTGTCTCAGCACTGGGGGGTTAACCATCTAGCCAGAGATCTCATAGCTTCCTTCCTGGCTAACCGCTCCCAATCTGTGAAACTTGGTTCGTTCTATTCGCCCACATCCTCACTACCTTGTGGAGTGCCCCAGGGATCATCGCTAAGTCCGACACTATTCAACATCTATGTGTCGGACTTGGCGAGGGTCATTTAAACTTATGGGCTGAATCTGACCACCTACGCAGACAACACCCAACTGGTGTTGGCGGTCCATAAAAATGGGTTGGCAGTGGCATCTAGATTCCAGGAGGCTATGCTAGCCATAGGCTCCTGGATGATGATGAACTGCCTAAAACTAAATTCTAATAAAACAGAGGTTATGACCTTTGGCAATCTGTCTCCGGTATGGTCTGACATTTGGTGGCCCACTGATTTTGGCCCCCCTCCCGTTCCGGTTGCCAAGGTGAAGAACCTTGGAGTCACATTTGACACAAAATTAACATTTATCCATCATGTTAATACAGTGACTTCATCCTCCTTCTTCACCCTTAGGAAAATTAAAAAACTACTCCCCTACCTACCTCCAGCTGCAGGAAGAACATTGATAACTGCACTAATATTCTCAAAATTGGACTATTGCAATGCCCTCCTGATAAACGCCCAACAACAGGTTGTGGACAAACTGCAATTAGTCCAAAATGCAGCAGCTAGAGCACTTCTTGCTATTCCCAAATTTCAATCTGTTTCTGCGGCCATACGTCAATTGCACTGGCTCAGAGTCAGGAGCCGCATAAAATTCAAGGCCCTCTGCATTGCGTATAAGGCTATTCACAATTCAGGCCCTCAATTTCTGATAAATGCCTTCAGGATCTATACCCCCACGAGGTCTCTCCGTTCGGCTTCCAACTACCTTCTTCCTCTTCCTCGCACCAGAACAGTTGCTTGGGGAGACAGACGCTTTTTGGTAGCCACGGCGAGACTTTGGAATACTCTCCCTCTTACTATTAAGACCAGTCCTACCCTCTATATTTTTCGAAAACAGCTGAAAACATGGCTCTTTGACCAATAGTACCATTCTTCATTTTCTGTCACTGTATAAATCCTCTGCGCCGAGACACCTCCGGGTATTTGTTGCGCATTACAAATCCAATAAACATAAACATAAACCCACCCACCGAAGAACACAACTTCCTCAGATGCATCCAGCTCAACACCCGCTCCGCGAGCAATCACGCCGTCGAACTCTGGGACCTACTCGACACCAACGCCCCACACGTCGCCTTCCTGATGGAGACCTAGCTGACCCCCACCTCGGCACCCGACATCGCCATAGCCATCCCAGAAGGCTACAAGATCACCCGCAAGGACCACACAAATAGAGTAGGTGGAGGAATTGTCATTGTCCACAGAAACACCCTCATTATCTCGACAGACGCCGACGACACCCTCCGGACCACAGAACACCTGCAATTCAAGATCCACACAGACCACAACACCACCCTCAGAGGCACCCTCGTCTACAGACCCCCCGGACCCTGACCACAGTTCAGCGACTCCATCACCGACTTCATCAGCACACCGCCCTCGCCGCCACGGATTACATCCTCCTCGGGGACCTGAACTTCCACATCGAGCACAACAACGACTATAACACCGCCACCCAGATCGACAACCTCGGACTCAGACAACTCGTCACAACACCAACTCACTCCGCCGGCCAAAACCCTTGCCCTGCTCAAGAAACCCCCCAACACCCAGACCAGCAAGAGAGTCAGCTGGTTCACCGAGACCTCCAAGCGCACCTGCTGAAAACTGGAAAAAAACTGGACCCGCCCTAGAACACTGGAAAGCGACAGCCCACACGAACGCCACCCGCCGACACCATCAACTCATCAGATCTGCCAAAAGGACCACCTTCAGAGACCACATAGATAACAACGCACACAACAGCAAAGAGCTCTTCAGCATCGTGAAGGAACTCTCCAACCCCAGTTGCAACACCAACAACATCCCACCGTCACAAGACCTGTGCGACTCACTGGCCACCTTCTTCTATCGCAAGATCGCAGACATCCACGACAGCTTCAACGCCATCATCACCCCGGCAACCGCCGGCACCCCGCTCCCACGGCCACCACCCGCACCAACCGACTGCTCGCCTGGACCAACATCAACGACGACGACACCATCAAGATCATGAACACCGTCCACTCTGCATCCCCAGAAGACCCCCCTGCCCATACCACATCTTCAACAAAGCTAGCATCACCATCGCACCCCACCTCCGGAAAACCATCAACATCTCCTTCGAGACAGTGACCTTCCCGGAGATCTGGAAACACGCAGAAATCAACGCCTTACTCAAGACATCCAAGGCGGACCCCAAGAACCTAAAGAACTTCCGACTCATCTCCCTGCTCCGGTTCCTGGCAAGGTCATCGAAACGGCCGTCAACAAACAACTGACCAGCTTCCTCGAAGAGAACATCATCCTGGACCCGTCCCAGTCCAGGTTCCATAGCAACCACAGCACCGAAACTGCCCTTATCGCCGCCACCGATGACATCAGGATCCTGCTCGACCACAGAGAAACCGTGGCCCTCATCCTCCTGGACCTGTCAGCAGCTTTCAACACAGTCTGCCAGTGCACACTAAAAGCACGCCTCCACAACGCCGGAATCCAAGAGAAGGCCCTGGACTGGAGCACCTCCTTCCTCTCCGGGAGAACCCAGAGCGTCCGCCTCCCCCCCTTCCGCTCCAAAGCCACTGAGCTCATCTGCGGAATTCCCCAAGGATCATCCCTCAGCCCAACGTTGCTCAACGTATACATGGCACCACTCGCCCACGTCACAACCTAAACATCATCTCCTACGCTGACGACACCCAGCTGATCCTCTCGCTCACCATGGACCCCCCACACCGCCAAAACCAACGTCCACGAAGGAATGAAGGCCATCGCCGACTGGATGAGGAACAGCCGTCTGAAGCTGAACTCGGACAAGACTGAGGTCCTCATCCTCGGTTCCACCCCCTCAGCTTGGGTCGACTCCTGGCGGCCGACGGCACTAGGAGCACCCACCAACCACGCACGAAACCTGGGGGTCATCTTCGACTCCACACTCGGCATGACAAAGCAGGTCAACGCCGTCTCCTCCTCCTGCTTCAACACCCTCTGCATGCTTCGTAGGATCTTCAAGTGGATCCCCACCACAACTAGGACGGTCACCCAGGCCCTCGTCAGCAGTAGACCACTACGGCAACGCACTCTATGCAGGAGCCCCGGCCAAACTCCTGAAACGGCTCCCAACGCATCCCAAACGCCTCCGCACGCCTGATCCTCGACATCCCGTGCCGCAGCCACATCACACCCCACCTGAGAGACCTGCACTGGCTCCTCATCAACAAGAGGATAGCCATCAAGCTCCTCACCCACGCACACAAGGCACTCCAGGACAGCGTACCTCAACAGCCAACTCAGCCTCTACACCCCGTTCCGCCAGCTCCGGAGACCGCGCCCTCACCACTGTCCCCCGCATCCAAAGAGTGACCACCAGCGGCAGATCACTCTCCCACCTCGCCGCCAAGACGTGGAACACCCTCCCCATCCGCCTATGGCAGACCAAAGACCTCCTAACCTTCAGGAGACTCCGCAAGACCTGGCTCTTCGAACAGTAGCAGCGTTCCCCACCCAGCGCCGTGAGACCCTCATGGGTATGTAGTGCGCTTTACAAATGCTAGGATTGATTGAACGTAGATCTATGTAGGAGAGTGATGTCGGGGAGTCACCACCCTACTCACCCACACTGGCAGGTTGATCTTGGGCAGCCCTCCTCCAATCTCTCTTGAGAAGTAGGGATGGGCTTATTGATGCTTCTAGGTCAGCATCACTGGATTCCAATCAGGTGGAGTTCTAGCATTGAAGAACTAGGCAGGACTCAGAACCACATTCAGGAAAAATCACATCAGGGTCAAACCTAGGCTGCATAAATGTTGTCCTACAAATTGCAGAAATAGCTCTCCATTTTATTTTTCATTTCCATTCATAAGCAGAACATCTTCAATTCTGAAGTGCCAACCAACCAGATGAGGCCAGGTTTTGTCACTTTTAGATAGGGGCAGATGTGCTCTACTCTCTACGTGCACCACAATACTGGTGGCTAGGTTCTATCACCCAAAGGTACTAGGGGCTGCCCCTGTGTGAAAACATGGGAATCAAACAGCCGGACCTTGGTAAGAAAAGGTGGGTAGAAAATACTTTGAGCATCATCAACTGTATAAAAAATACATATGCTTGTGATGAATTATAGGAAATCCTAATTATAAGAGAATAATACAATGGGTTCTATACTTCTGTATGTTCAGATGTTCACGATTAGTGGTGCGAGCACAATCAGTCAATGATCACGAACACTGCAATCTATTCAAACAAATGATAAACACAGATGGCCCTTCACCAGAAGTCAGTGTATTTAATTTTCACCAACAGTACGTGTCATTATTGTAAATTTCTGCCACCAGCAAAGACCTAGGGTTGAGGGCCAAGACTATGGCATGTTTGAGGCCTATTTAGGATAATCCCAGTCCCTGGAGCCTCCAAAAGGGGCGCTGGGGATTATGGCCAACTCAAACTGGGCCAAATATGAAAACTACAGAGGAACTTAATTAATGAAAGAAAACATTTCAATAAGAGGGACAGCTGTTCCAGTTAGGAGCCCATACACACATCCCTGCATCTGAGATAGTTATGCAGTCCTTGAGGACAGCCATAATGATTCAACCTGGCACATTTACCAGCAGAGCTATTCAATAGATTGCACCTTTCACTCCAGGAAGAGCCGACACCTGAACAGACGATGTTCCAACAGTGCCATTGTATCTCTGGATGTACATTTGTTTCACCATCCACAGAGAAGGTTACCAACCTAGTTCTTCATCGGAGCTGCATTAAACAGCAAACATTGTACTACTCTCCTGGGCAAACACATTAAAATGATCAATTCTGACCGCAAAACAAAAAGTGGAATTTAAAAGTGGAAATAGCTGAACCCCACACAAGAATCACTACTAAATATGAAAAGTTGCCACAACGTTGGAGCACCAGTAAAGCCTTCCAGAAGTGAAATTTAAAATATATTTTTTCAAGAGTAGGACACGTGGATTTTGATGCCCTTCATATTTAAAAAAAACAAATGGTCTGCTTTATAATGGAATTTAAGTGACCCATCAAAACCCTTGGTATTTCATGAACAATATTCCAGTACTGTTATCTAGGACCTGATAAATGTGATGGCGGAGAGTAATCATTTACCATCTTCTGTCACTACAAGTGGGCAATGCTGTACTAGGTTTTAGGATTGCTCAAGTCAATAATGTTCCTTTGCTTTGTAGCAAACTAACCTTTAATCCAACTGATTTTGGACTTAAGTGTCACTATTCCCCATGACACACCAAGCAGAACGGTGCAGTGACTTGAAAGTTTGCAACCAAGAAAATTTAATGTGGCGATAATGAGCACGAATCACGGCAAAAGCAGACTCAGGGTAGCATCTGCCAAAGGTCAGTAAATGCAGTTCCTAAACTAGGTTAGACGGGCATCTATTATTTATATGGTTTGATAAGGTCAATGTGCGGTGCAGTACCTGCAATTTGGTAATGCATATTCTTCCTTGTGAGAGAACTTCTCATATACCTATTGCCTTCTAGTAAAACAATTGTTAATCCGGTGGTAGGATTTAATGTCCAGAAGTGAAGAGTTCAGGAACCAGGCAGCTAAATCCAGTGTTTACAAGTTGAGATGTACCACTTTCTCTTTCATCCTGGCTATTAAGTAAAGTCTGAACAGCGAACGTCTACACAGTTGCTCCACTATTAGAAGCACATCTATTAAAAGTGCCAATGCTAAACAGAAGTTATTTTTTGCTGTGGCCTGTTACAGCTCACAGATATCTTTGAGAATTAGGGACATTTTTGGAAAGATGTAGAGAAAAGTCTTTGAATATTTCCTCAAAAGTAAATGCTCTTGGAACTAGCCTGATGGACCTGGACAGTTTTGTAATGTTGCAATTTCAGCCATTCCAAAAAAGTCCATCAACGCTTTTCCTCAGAGATGGAGATCACTGCATAGGACTGATGTGTGAATCTCTGATGATTCTCTTTCAGCATGTTCTTGCTAGTTCGGCATTCCTAGGGGGCAGATCATTACAATGGAGAGGTTTCCTACAGTGAGCGAATGCAAGATGGCCAACGCTTCACTGCAGAGGGACCTTACCAGTCACTATTTAATTTGCTGATAGACAATTGTTATATTTTCTGTTTATACCAGCAAAATATTGTTTTTAATGCTGACCAAAAGGACTCTATATTAAGATGAGCAACCCTTGGTTCCATCAAATTTATGTTCTACAACAGCTCACTTTAGGACCGCATCCCCTGAATCTGCAGTAGGCCAAAATGATTCACCTTTCTCCTACGACGGGCTATACAAAAGCCATTTTTGAGGTGGAACTCCTTTTACCACAGTTCCTAAAGAATGATTAGAGAGGTTACAGGGGTTACCCTTTAAGCTCTTATACCTCTGCTTCGGGGCAGATCCCAGTGACGTGTGACTTTGGCCGGTCAGTGGTTATCCTTCGATTTGTGACATCAGTCACTGAGTAGATCACATAAATACACTACTGGGCCAGAGGCTACAAGACTTGTATGTGAACCCTTTAAAACGACCATTTTGGGAGTCTGTAGTCACCTTCAGGCTCCTACATCTCCACATTTGGGTGGATCCACCAGACCTACAACTGCGGTATCTATTATTTCCAAGAGTAGTGGCATCTTCGAAGTTTGATAGAGACCATAGATCCACTACTGTGACTGACTGTGGTTATTTTAAGTGTTGCATTAGAAATAATAAATAATAATAATAATACAATAATACCAATGCAATACAATCTTTTTGTTCTTTAGCCACCATGGCAAAGATTGGCAAACTGTCATTGAAAGTGCCAATTTATCCCTCATTTTCCAATAGCCGTACACTCTTGATACGTCACAGAAGTTCTAAAAAACGTTTCTATGCATTCTCATACTGCAAACTTACAATACCTAACTTCCACAGGAAAGAATTCCATGCAAGCATACAACAAAAATATTGCAGATCCCTGTTGAAACATTGCATATTCCATTCTTAAATTACTTTAGAAATACTTCTCAATCAATTGGCTCTCTTCCACTTTCACCTTTGCTCTCATTGCTGCCTCCAACTTCCAACACTCCAACACTGCCATCTACCATGTTATAAACCAGACCATCCTTTTAGTCAACCTATTGACATTCAACAAGGTACAGTCACTTAGTTGCGCATAATCCTACACCAATTTTCACAACCATCATAGCCTTCTGAATTACAGACCACCCCTTTTGTGAACATTTGGAGATTTTCACCGTTACCATATTCCTAACTTCAATGTCATGCCTTCAAATGCACTACACCCAATATCTCTTAATTCTGATTAGTTACCTCCTACACTTAAACACCAACTGGGTCACTCCTTTTCATCCTGGCAAGATTCAGTTTGTTATCTGGCAGGGTCTTCTCATTACATCAAACAGACTAACCTTTATCACACTACTAGCCATTGCTCTACATGACCATACCAATTCTTCAAGCATGCTCTCACTATTTATCCCAATACACAAAGTTACTTGCTCATTTCCATATTTCATATCATTCACCCTTTTCTTCATCGCTTTGCACTTGGGAGTACAGCATAAAGTGCAAAAGTGGTGCACACGTCCCTCAAAAACGATTTAATTACAAAGAAACAAAATTGAGTTCATTGTATAAGCAGAATATTCTTTAATGCGCCCTCCTTTAAAACCAGCCTCCTCTTTGGTTGATATTTCGCCCACAATCTTTACCTCCTACCGGTTTAAAAAAACATCTCTACACTGATAAACCCGTTTTTCCTCAATCCATCAATCAGTATTTTAATATTTACAGTCTCTCGGACATCAACGCATTGCATCCTTGAGGGGCTACAAAGCGAGACATTAGTCTACAGCACTTATTCTCAATGCAAGTCAAATTATTTACTACGTTCACCATCTGTTCATCCTAATCTGGCCACCAATAACTATCTCTTATTCTAGACTTGTGTTACATACCTTTTTTTCTCACTCATGCCAAGCCACAATTATTGTACTTATTAAAGCACCAGTGGATAGGGGCTGGGCATACAACTCTCACTTCTAGTTATATGTAATTCAAATACAGATATTGACACTGCAGCAAAGTGGAATGATCTCTTCTTTACCTTACACCCATTCTGTAAACTCCTCATATCCTTTCTCAACACTTCATCTTCCTATATATCTTATTCCATTCTTCCCAAGTGTGGTATGATTATTTGTGGAAGAAACCATCCCTTTATAATCAAATCACCTGTTCCTTGTTATTCTCATTGATCCCTTCCAATTTACCTAGACCCCTGGTCAATCAGTCTGGCACATTAACTTCCTTACAAGGATTGCCATTCATGCTTATCTATTACCCACTTCCTAAACCTAGATGAGGCACAACCCAAAAATACTGGCATCAGCAAATAAAAACATGTTCTGATCTGAGTAATGTTTAAATGACACAAAGTACAAGGAGAATCAAACCTCAGATGCATGCAAGTGCCTCCAACTTAATCTGAATATTTCACACAACTTTTAAGCCCTTAATGCATGAGAAACCAATACTGCACACCGCCTTTCCTTGAGTGCGAATAGCCCCAAAACCTTTCATACTCATATGTGCCAGCAACAGAGACTCCGTCTATCATGTGTAACTACTAATAGGCTCCTGGCTTTCTTTAATTTCTGAAAATGATCCTCACAAGTTTTCCATTTCTTGTACAGTCACCACATAATTTCATTTCCCCCCAGAAAAATTGGTTGTCGAACTTGAAATAACATTCCAAAAGACATGGATTAAATCTTAATTGATCCTCATCATATGCACTTGTTAAAACTGCCTCAGGTGATTCTTTTTTCAGTTTGATATCTGCTTATGTTAATGTGTACAATAAATAAAGTACACTTTGAAAAGGTTTCCAATTTTATTGATAAACCCATCTCCTTCAGAACCTCCAATACCAATTTATACAACCGATCAGGTTCTGCTTCACAAGCTGCACATCAAAATAGAATTCTGAAAATACATCCCCCCTCACATTACACCCATTAGCCTTTAAGACATTTGATGTAAACAGCTAGTCATAGCATGTGACTGTAGGTGACTGCCATTTCATGGGAGCTTTCTGTGGCAGACCAGTTCCTCTAGGAATCCGGAAAACTCCTCTTATTCCGCGAGTTAACTTTGAGGAGTAAATAAAGGCATAAACCTTAGTTAATTCTCTCAAGATTAAAATAGTTAGTGTTTTCTCTTCACAAACAACTTGACTGAGTGCTTTGACACTGATCCTGATTGCAAATCCACCAGAGCCTCAATTTCTACTACATCATACTGCTCAAAGTTGAACAGAGGTGGCAGCATGTAACAACCCGTCTTCCTGTTGCCTTTTTTGAACATAATGCTTTCAGAAAGAGTAGAACTAAAAGCAACTGTAGTTCTACTAGGTTTATTTTTGCAAGACACCACCAACTGCATACTCTTAAAAAAACAGGATATCGAATGTTCCTGGTCTCCAAGACACATTCACTCCTGGTCTGTCACTTCTGGAGCAATGCGACTATCAGGAAAGCACAGGACCCACAAGAGTGAAAGCACAGGATCCACAAGAGTGAAGGCCTCAATGAGATTCCCACAATAGGCACCTTTTGTCAGATTACCAGAATGAAACCTGGATTCTATCAATAGGTGTGTGAGCACCTCAGTTAAGCAACCCAAAATCTGAATGTCTGACTCTAGTGGGCTGGAGTAGGAATGTAGCTGAATGTACAATGGTAAGCACAACCACAGGTTCAGAGTGTCAGTTGGTGCACCCTGCTGCAGCCCAGCTTTTTGGAGCTCTGAAACTGCAGTTATGAACATTCAGCTCTACTGACATGCAACACGGTCACAATAAGGAGAGAGTGTAAAACGCAAGTGTGTTAACCAATTGCTGTGCTCTGTATGACTTAAAAGATGCAGACCTTTTAATGGGTGCTTTGCAAAGCACAGACAGGTGTGCCATAAGGGTGGCTATGTAAAATGCAGGTTTAAGTCATTTGAAGATAAAAGCAGATTGCCCCCTCCCCAATTAAAATGCTTTAAATAACGATCATATCAATAAAAACAATGCTGAGAGTAAACTTTTTTTTTCCAGCAGGTCTGCTTCCATCCTTTATGGCAATATCCTCAACTTCAGCTCTGTCCTTAGTCAGGTGAGGACCCTCGGCTTTTATGAATTGCAGTTTCTTTTTCACCTGTATGCCAGCCGGCACCACAAAAGCGGAAAGTGCGCTTTCCTTTCCCACAGAGTTTGTTACTTTAGCACCGTGAACAGCGGGCAATTCTTCATGAGCAGCATTTGGCATTTCAACCCCAGGGTCCTAATTCAGCAGAACATTGAACGAAATTTATTGTGAGAGCAGTCCTTGGCTCACCCTTCACAAGGCACTGTTAAATCTAATCCATGCTCCCAAACATCCGCTTTAGGAGAAGTACTTGGTCCTTCCATTTATATTCTGTTACTTTAGCAACAAGTCCACCAGCCATGATTGAAGGAGCAGTTACTTAATCTTAAAATGCGGAGAGCCTGCGAATGTTACTTCAGCAAGTGTTATAAAAGAAGCCCTTTCCAGCGCTTTGATCTTTGGAGCAGCAACCTTTACACAAGGCTAGTAGAATTGTTCAGTGTGATATAGGGGTATAACACTTTTGTAAAACCACCAATGTCCAGCATTTCAGGAGTCCGCAGTACTAAAGCACTCCTCTAACCCTCATGTCACCTCACAAGCAATGACCTGGGAGAGCAGACAATATTCATTGTGAAGGCATTCTAGAACGAAGATCTGCTGATTGAGGACAAGGCACAAGATCTGTGGATTCACCCTGCCTAATCTATGACAGGTGTCCATCAACCCATAATGTCAGATTGTTATTCTGTTGTGTTGCTGGGTCCTTAACACTTGCCAGTAAATTTCATGTGACAAAAGGAACAATGTGGCTTCCTCCAAGAATCAGAATTTCTTAGGTTTCACAGGTTCCTCTTTTCGTCGGTTATGCCCAAATATCTCACGGAAGAAGGCGGTCCAGCCACCCCCTTTCTTCATTTCGTCAGCATATCCAGCGCTCTTCGGTCGAGGGAAACCCTAGGGAGAAAAATCACAAAGTGAGAGAATGGCAAAGGGAGGTTAGGTAGGGACAAGGCCTAGCTTAGGAACTAACAAACAGTTTGCAAAGGTAACCACCCCACTGTCTGTAAAAGCTTTAAAAATATCCTAACAACGAATGTATGATGTTCCAAGTTAAACAGGGTGAATATATCTGACACACAAGTGCTCTCCGCAAACATTCAGTCAAATAAGTACACCCAACCTTACTACTTACATTTCTTCAAATAAGAAAAAATATGTCTCCAGCTCACAGGCGGAGGGTACGGATGAAGCAGGTTAGTACTCTACAGATATGGAGTGTATTTTTATTTCACAGCCCGTAAATATACTGTGAAAATTAGCAAAAGCACAGTATTTGTCTGCTTTGAAAAAAATGTAAAATAGCAAATACAAGAGGAAATTACTTCAATGAACCACAGAGCTGTTTAATGTATTCCCATGTGATTTTTAAATAATCTGGGCCAAAATGCCCTCTTAAAAAATTGTATCGGGGATTTTGTGCAAAAATCTTATTCAAATAGCAGCTCTTGGCCCCTCCTGAATCTTAAATTATGAACAAATGGCCAGCATTTTTCCCTACTCAAAATGGCAATCCTTGTCGAATGTATTTGATGCTGAACAGAAAACATAAGATCCCAGCAGTTGCCGCAATATTTATCACTTTTTGAGGTCTAATTGGATAAAGAAGTTTGCACAGGTTTTGGAACAGTCGCTCAAGATATGTACCAAGGAGAATGGTTGTGAAGTCGCAACCAGGCACTGCACATGATACATGTTGTGGTGCATGTATCCTATGTTGTTGCCCGCATCTGCATGATAAACATTGATTTTCTGGTATATGTGCCAGATGCTGATCTTGCTTTTTCTAGATATTTTCAGAGCCCCATTGGCCTTGCTGCCGATTTTGTATGGTATGTACTACCTGGTTTGTCTTTGAATTCCTGGTAAGCACTAAAGTACTGCCTACTCAGTTTCTGTATGCTGTGTAAGAACCCTCTTTTGATTAAGCGATTTTAGGTGTGATATATGTGGTAGGGTCTTCATCCATGTACTGACGACCTTCCTCTGTGAAAGTGAGTTGCCTGTGTTGTGACCTTAACTGATTGGGAATGGAGTGGCTCCTTGAGTTGTGGTGGTGGTGGTTGTGGTGGTGGTGGTGGTAGGTGTGTGCCAGTGATGGAGGATGGTATGGACAATAAACTCCGCTCTAACGGAGTTGTAGTTTTTATGTGAAAGGATTGCGCATCTGTATAGAAATGTGTGTACTGTATACATTGTCCTCTAAGGTGTGTCGCCCCCATACAGTGGTTGGTATCTGTATGGGCAGTGAGTGTGACAGTGTCTGTACTGGCTCTGTGAGTAGGGTTGCCATGATGTGCGGTGTAGAGTGAACCTATGTTGTTCTGCATCTGTGCAGGTGGGTTGGTATGTCTGTGCATCCCTGTCAATCAACCCCCCCCCCCACCCCAGGCTCAGTATGGAAGTTATAAAGAGGGTGGAAATGTAAACTGTGTTTTGTGTATGAGGTTCTGTAGTTGAGTCAGTTATCTGAAGGGTGGGGACCGGGGGTATTGTGAAGAGTGGCTTTCAGAATGCTTGTTACCATGGTTCTCATTTCTGAACGCTAAAAAGAAAGGGGAAAATAGGTATTTTGAGTGTAGGCTTTTATAACATTACAAAAACTTTCAGCACTGAGATTGTTACATTGATGAATCAGTTCTGATTATCTCAGAATGGGGCAAAAAGTAGTGGGCAGTGATGGGGGAGATCTTTTCTCAAAGGGCAGAATAGATAGTAGGGGAACTATATAGTAAACAAGCAGTGGGGAACTATATAGTAAACAAGCAGTGGCAATGTCAAACGGTCTCACCTTTGAGACCTATTGGTTTTGAAAATTGTTTTCAACCCTACTGTACAGGAAACGGGCGGGAGAATGCAAAACTGGGAGCTGAGTAGTGTTCGGAGTGGGGTGGAAGCACTCTAGGGCGGGAGCTGAAAAACACATGCACTCTTGTGGAGTGCTTAAGAAACAAGCATTTGCAATGCAATAGGTCTCGCAAATTTCCCAGAGTTTGAGGTATTGCATTTTAAATGACAATGCCTTTTATGTACTTGAAGCAAATCCATTTTTGAGGGAAGTGAAGCTAATGGGAAGAGAGGAGAGGATGTAAGGTGTAAAACTGTGCCCTGGTACATGAAAGGAGATGCTAGAGAGGGGGTTTGGACTTGGAGGTGCAGGATGGAGGGTGAGAAGGGACAGTGGGGAGGAAGCAAACAAGGGTGAGCACATCCCGGAGGAAGTGGGGAGGAAGCACACAGGGTGAGCACATCACAGAGGGAAGTGGGGAGGAGTACACGTGGGCGAGCACAACATGGAGGGAAGTGGGGAGGAAGCAAACATGGGTGAGCACATGACGGAGGGAAGTGGGGAATAAGCACACAGGGTATGCACATGACGGAGGGAAGTGGGGAGGAAGCACACATGGGTGAGCACATCAGAGGGAAGGAAGCAAAGAAGTGTCACGGAGGGAACACTGGATCTCACTATCACTCAAACGCGGAGTCTCACTATCACTCAAACCCTGAATCTCACTCCACGTGCCCAATACTGTGTAAGGAGAACAGCGTGTGTTGTAAAGCGCACGGACCCCTGCCGCTGGGAAGGAGGCGCTATTGAAAATGTGAAATCTGAAGCTGCGGGTCCAAGGGTTCCTGTCCTGAGCCGGCAAGCCACTCAAAGAAGCGCGGGCCACGTTTGTAAGGCAGTGGGCGGTTTCTTAAAATAACAAATGCACGTGGACTTGTGTGCGGCGTGTGCAACAGAAAATGCGGCACACTATTTGCATCAGGGTACACAGGGCATTAAATGCTCGCTGGGCCTAAATAATGAGGAGAAAAAAAAATCGTCTCACTTTTGAAATTGGAAAAGTGTGACTACATCCGAGGGAAAATTAGTTTGCACATTTGTACACCAAGTAATAACAAGCGTTACCTTTTTGACAGTGTCATTAGCCTATTCAAACAAGAGGGCATCAGATTGCATTCAATGTGTTGACTGGGGTAAAAGGTCAAGATCACCAAAAGAAAAATTCTGCACACTAGACTGCAGTATCTGATTATTATGAGGGTCACCCACTTGGGATATCGCAGCTACCATATTTAAATGCATAAATGGCAGTTACACTAAAAAAGGTCAATATACAGACTAGGAAATGGCCAAGTGGATGAGTCTATCCCCTGTCCTAAATGAGCAATGTCTCGATCAATGTAGGTGGCTTCCTTCCGTCGCCTGGGCAAAATGGACACAATGGAGCCATGACACAGAGCAGCGGCTCTGACAGGGCCCAAAATACCACTCAGGTTCCCTGGACTGCAAGAAGCACTGTTTCACTATAACGCTTCTCATCTACTAGCCCATCGATAGGAGTAGGCCCATAGAAGGATTTTTGCTGCTCCTACTAGGGCAAGGAATTACTTGCAGCTCCGTGCCCTTGGAATGGGGCCACATTTGCTTGTTTGGTTTGCTGGTGCCTTCTGCTCTTGGCACCTCAGAGAGCCACCCTGGCGGTGCACCGAGCTTCAGCGTGTACAGGAAGGGGCAGTACACATCCTGAAATAGAGGCACACATGGGTGTGCACCGACCAGCTCAAGATATAAACGCTGGGGGCGGTTGCAGGAACAGCAGCAATGCCCCAGAAAACACCAGTGCGCCCGTCATCTCTCTTAAAAACACCCAGAGAGGCGACTAACGCCGTCCGCTCAGCAGGAGGTGGGGGATGTCTGAATACACTGTAGTTCTTTACAATGCTTTAGTTATACTATCTCAAGAGCGATAACAAGCAAACACACTTGTTTATCAAGACTGGCTTGAGAGTGGACCAACCCAGTGATTGCAGTGAGCGCTGTTCGCATCAGGCATCGGAGAGGAGTGGATGACTCAGCGAGCGGTAACCGCGGTCTAATCCCAGGGCATCACTTATCCCTCCGCGACTGCACAGGCAGCTGCTTCCCTTCATGCGCTCAAAGAATCTAGCGTGCGATACTGGAAAGATTAGCGGGGCAGGATGCGCTCGCAGGAACCTCCATGCTGTGAACACATATACAGGAAAGCCTCGCACGATGCAATGCATCCTAGAGTATGGAGGGGTTACATTTGCAGAAAAAGGTCTTTAAATCTTTTGTACGTTGAATAAAAGTTACATTGTGTCAAGATAGGAGGTAAGCGTAAAACACACTGTCTGCTATCTTCAAGGCCTCTTCACTGGACCACACTCACTGTGCTGATTAGTTTACTCACAATCTTGAATGTTAAAAACAACAAGCGGCAGTAAAAGCGATCGCGAAAAACACGCCCGCCAGTGGTGCACACGCCACAGTGAAAATGTGTTTTGAATTATTGTGCCCGTGTCTGGGCACGATAATTGAAACCAAATGGCCTTTGTGTGCGTAATAGACACCAATAGGCGATGGGTGGAGCAATGCACCCGCCTTTGGCCTATTGCGTGCTGGGTTTGTAAAATATACGCACGCAAAGCCAATAACATGCCACAAAAGGAAAAGCACCCGCTCGTGCGTGTGCCATTCCTAGGGCAGTCTCCTAGACCCCATTTTTAGTTACTAAATGTCTCGTGCTACGCACTGCAACGCTAGGCGTGAGACCTAAAAAGTGATCAGTGGAAGGACACAAGTAAATTGGACATGCTCTGGAGGAGCAAGGCAACCCAATGAATAAGAATCAAGCAAATGAGAGACAGGAAGCCAACTAATGTACAACCAAGTCTCTGGCACTCATATACAATAGTAGATATAGGATAAATTATTTAAGTGTAAGTCCATAGAAAAAGGTCCATTAATAACAATTGCAGAGGAGTTCCATATTGCTTTTAATTTTCTTTGTGTTGTAAATCACTCAGCATAGAACAACCAGCCGACACGTGTTTTGTCAGGGTGTCAATTAACCTCTGACTCTTCAGGGCTGCGCTGGTGTGAGCAAGGTGGTGTCGTCGACATACCGGTGTTAATTCCAACCCGGTGTGTCTAAACAGGCAGGTATTTGTACTTTCGTCAAGTATGAAGGAATATCTGTGTTTGGATGCGCCAGTTGGTGTAATCGAAATGCTGGTGTTAATTCCAACTCGGCACGTCTAAACTTGCATGTAATCGTATTAAAGAGGTAGTGTTCAGTTGAAAGCATAGGCTGTAGTCACCGGAGTCACGTCCAATCCACGTGACAAGAGACTGAGAGCCCCCGAATAGTAAGCCCACAATATGTCTCACAACGATGCATGGGCTGTCTAGTGTGCTTGAGCTTAAAAGGAACCACGCTTTTCAAGCTTTTAGTAAGTTGTTTCTCCTATGATTACTGATGGTGGGTATTTCAGAATTAATACAAATATTTAATTATAAAAAGAACAATTCACCATTCACCAAACAGCCCCAGCAAATACCATACAAATAATGTTACAAAGCTAGGCACAGTCTTCAAATGATATCCTGACTAATAAACACACGGTTCACACAGTCCTCGTCTAAAACACTTAAGAGAAAAACACTGCACGTGTCCAACAGGAGATATAGTAATGCATAGAAAGGGATAGCAACTTCCCGTAAAAGGGCAGTGTTGATTCAAAACACGAGGAAGCCCATAAACATAGTAACATCACCTCCATGCATATGAAAATACTAATGCAAGGACAAAGGCTGGAGAGGAAAAGATGGTCAAGCTCCCGAGATATATAAAAGGACAGAATAAATTAAATCAATAATAACATTTAAAAAAAATTATAAAAAACACACACCAACATAACATTTCTATTCACCTTAATGGTCATGTCAAACTCGTCGCTCATCCTACGCAGCTCACGCCCGTAGCGCATAGCCTTCCACAGATTAGGCGGTGCAGATTGGGATCGTCCCCTAATACCCCCAGCCTCCTCAGGGGTCTCAGCATCAGAGGGTTCAGAGGACAAGCGCACCCTCGAATTCCCGGTTTCAGCTGTGGAAAGAAGAAAAGAGAATGGCAGAATGCTAAGAAGACAGTAAACACTACGTGGAGTCTTTTTTGGACAGGCATTCGCAAGAAGGTTCTTAGTTTTGGGAAATTACTTGCTAGCATATTAAACGAGAAGTGTGGAACCTGGGAGGTTAGATGCAATCTTTCTATTTCAGGCTGCATCATCTTTTTTTATTTTATCCATTTCAGGAGATTGAATAGGTCTGTTATTACATAATTTGAATTAAGAAATCAAGAGATACTGCCCAATCAAAAGACATGGGCTTTATGTTGCATGGATTCTGTTCACCCTACCTGGGGAATTAGAAGTAGTTGTGTTTGTTAATGCAGCGAAGAAAGTGTCTGTTGCCAGCTGGGCATTGCAGCACATGGGCAGACTCTATTATGGGAGAGCGCGAAATTACGGAAAAATGTAGTTGCATGCAATTACAGCAGTTATGAGAAATTACGCAAAATGTATCTCTCACTTGCAAAATTACCTGAAGCGGTACAAATGTAACTAAGAAATGTAATTTTCATTTGATTTCCAGTCGCTTGCATTCAAAACACTAATGCTTGCTTATGAATTTGTAGTTTTGCACATAAAAATCACCAGGTCTGCTCGGATAAAAAAAACATCTACCTGAATCGTTTGTGGACTACCCACATTGAAGGACCTGCAGCTTGCAATCAAAATACTAATGATCACATTCTACCTGAAATGCCAAAGCGTTCTAAAATTACCTTAACGGCACATATGTAAAATTTTCTCCCAAAATTACGCAAAGTGGCGTAATCTCCGTAATTCTGCATACATTATGTTATGGAAAATGATGTCTATTATGTCAGTGTAATTAAGATTTCACCCAGGCCTAGTCTACATTACACAGATAGGTTGCACCATATTTAAAAACGTGCTGTTCCCACTCACTAAAAAGTTGCTTCACCCATCACAACACATGCTGCATTTTTTTTGTAGTTGGTGGCAGATGTCATCTTTTTAAATCTTCCATTTACCAATGACCATACTAGATACCAGATCCCTTTGCTTAGAAAATAATAATAAAACTGATCCGTGGTCTTTTCTGACTTGCGTGCCCTAAAAACATAACCTTCCAGTACATAGTGTGAGCGGTGAAATTCTCTGTAGCTCCTGAACAAAACCAGTATTGTCAGGCACTCAATTCTGGGCCACACCTTTCAGAAACAGCCATGTCCTTGTGCAAGAAAACATTTAATAGTAAAAGTGTACAGCTTCCCTTACCCTGGTTGATCTCAAACCTAAATAGAGAATACAGTGCATTGGTAAATGCTGAGAAATAACTGGCTTTAATGAAAACTGGGACATCCTCAACAAGCATTTGCCGTGCAATAGGTATCGCATCATTCAAGTTTAAGCTATTGGCATTGCTAAAAATAATGCAACACCAATAGCTCAAACATTCAGTAATGTGAGACCTATTGCATTGAAAATGCTTGTTATAAGCAGGGATGTAGGACGCAGAATTCCATGAGAAGAATAATAGAAGGAAATAGGGCTGGCCTCCCCCGTGAAAGGTGGAGGAGGGACAGAGGAATATGAGGCTGAATGTTAGGGGGATCAAGAGTAAAAATTGAGGGGAGATTATGATTAATTGAGATGCCGAGCACTTCTGTTCCAAATTGCCTGCATGAAAGCTAGTACCGTGGAGCTGCTGTTTGACTGCACTGAATGCAAAAATCAGACTGATGTAGCAAGATAGACAGACGGATATGTAGATAGATGGATATGTAGACCGAGAGATAGATATGTAGATAGATAGATATGTAGACAGACAGAAAGATAGATAAATAGATGGATATGTAGACAGACAGACAGACAGACAGACCGACCGATAGATGGATATGTAGACAGATAGACAGACCGACAGACAGACATATATATTGCATTCTATGCTCTGTGTTTCTGTGAACTTCTAAATGAAATATAATATGTTGTTACATCATGTTGTAGTACATTATGTTCTAGAGGTAGGTAAAGCATGCACTGTCATTATAATAGCCACTCGGCGCTGTTGCTTTAAATCTACAGAGGATGTGCACGTGCACACTCCAGTTTTGTTGCCTGTCGCTTATGTATGTGTAGTATTATGGAAAATATAAATCGTAACAGCCAGAGATGTTTCTTTTAAGTGACGGAAGAAGGTCTATCATGTCTATGCCGAAGCATTTGTTTATCCCGTTGCGTTAATCATGGGGTAAAACATTAATCTTAAAATGAATGACTCATGGGAAATAGGCCCACGTCCGTAGGGGCTATTATCGCGTTAATACTGTTCATAAACAATAGAATTTGAATGTAACGGTTATATATCTCAATCTGTTATATATCTAAACGCTGATCTAAAACAGTCTCCTCGGAAAAGCATGCAGCCCTCTCAGACTTCGAGACAACTTGGAGGGGAAGGTGGAAATGTTTTCTTAATCAGGTTTTGAGGGGTTTGGTGGAATAACGTCTCTATACACAGCTTAAATAGAGATTGCTGAACCTTAAACATGCAATTAGATTCAGTTTAACTTGTTGTTTATTATTCATTTTTCTCATACAGAGGCACAAGTCGAAAAGGTGATTTGCGCAAGATCACACCTTTGAACTCCCAAGTTTTCCCTTTCTCTTAAGTAAATCACCCAGTCCGGTATTACTGTTCTCGCATTTTGTGTCGTGTAACCCTGCATCTATAATGGGCAAGGGAAAAGGACAAGTCCCAGAATCCAAAGAATAGTGCCCTAACTGTACAAGCTACTCACACCTGACAAGGAAGAACTTCAGAGAAAGAAAATGTCATTATATCCTCAAGATAACATTGTGTCACTTAGGAAGAAACACAAATATACATAAGTCAGCACGAGGAGGAAAACGAGACAACACATAATTTTGCTACATCCGCAAGCCTAGCTGCTTAACACAACTAATATCCCATGTCAGAACTCTCCTGTCAATAGCAGGCGTCACACTGACAGGAGAGCGGCCGATGCTGCAAGCACGCCTCTCAGTGCTCATCCCCGAAGAGAGGAGCAGTGTTCTGAGCATGCTGTGTCTAGCTGTCTGTCAAGATGATTTTGCAGCCTGCCGTCACCTGCTGTGCAGCAGAGAGAGAGCTGCAACAACAGCATTCGCCGCTCCAGGGAGCACTGCTAGCTGCAGTGGCACGCCTTCCTCTATTATGGAAAGCCCAGAGTTGCTCTTACCTCTGCTTCTTTGCTCAGTCTTTGATTTTCCCCGTTGAACTTCGCCCATTACTAGAAGGCTCCCGTGCAGGCACTACGGAGATCTGCTGCAGCGGCATGTTGACGGTGCTGCAGGTCACCCGCACCTGATTGGACGCCTTGTTTCTTCACATCCCCGGCCCAGCCCACCTGTGTAATTGTTCATATCCTTCTTTAGGGAAGCCCGATGCTCAACTGCGAAGCGAAAACAGCATTCCAGTGACGACCACAAATCACGCCAGGGTCCTCGTTTGAAAAGTAAATCAGATCACGCATGAAAGAAAACTAGTGGTGCGCACGCACCACAGAGGAGCGGGGCTAGGGAGCGCGGCAGCGACGCGAGACACACCGACGGGAATGGGCGGGGCAAAGGCGGGACATGCACCCGCCTTTGCCCAATTGCATGTCTTATTTGTGTAAAAAAGACACGCTCAAGCCAATGGCAGCGGGCGAAAGCCTGATCACACGCACGAGCATGTGGTCAGCTTTCAGAACCCCGTACAAGAGGTTGCGAGCAATGCTGCGTACTCCAACGTTAGGCGCGAGACCTAAAAAGGCAAGTTTGATCAATGGCAGCAACCAAAGAAAACAAGATAAGCGTTTACTTCACACCTATTTATAGGGTGCAGGTAATACAGATACAAGAAGCATTTCCTACTTTAACCAACTGCCCCATTAATGGGACCAGATATTTTTCAGAGCAAATTCTACTGATGTAGGTGCTGTTTTTCTTCCAGCACCAATATGACACAGACACTGCATTAACCCTTTGTCCCTCTCGACGTGATAACTCACTTAATGCAGCCCATTGTGCCTCCAATCACAACCCTTTCCCGCATACAACATTCCTTACCCTCCTCCTCACTTGCTGCTCCTTTTTATGCTTTCAATCTATGGGAAGACGCAGTGCGCGTGCTCCAGCGTCTCCTACTTTGCCGCTTGGTGTCAGCGGTGTATGAGAGGCTGCGCAGACCGATACTCAGCAGGCTGGATCCTTGGGGTCTGCAGTCCAGTCATAATGGGGAGCAGGGCTGGACTGGGAACCGAAAGCTCTGGAAAATGTTGCCAGACCAACCCCTGCCCGGCTCGTAGCGAATGACTGCAGCGAGCGAACCAGACCACACTAAGTGGATTGGGGGGGGGGGGGGGGGGGGGGGTTCTCCCCGCAAGAAAACTTTGGAAAAAGACAAGACCAAAATGGTGAATTTTACAGCACATTTTTCATTACATATTTAATTGTATCAACTTTCAAATCACAGTTAATAGTAGATGATGACGTTAAAGAGCACCAGGTTATCCACCCAGTCATATGTACCCACAGACATTCTTACAGAGAGCACCAAAAATAGAAACGAGTTGAGAATCAGAGAGAACAAAGTAAAAGTGAGACCAGCTCCCACATGGCGTGTAGCGAGTAAGTGCAGTGAGCAACAACTATTAGGGGGGATTGGGGGGGTTCGACCCCCAAGAAAATCTTGGAAAAAGACAGACCAAAATGGTGTATTTTACAGCACATTTTTCATTGCATATTCAATTGTATCAACTTTCAAAGCATAGTAAATAGTAGATGATGACCTTAAAGAGCACAAGGTTACCCACCCAGTCATATGTACCCATAGACATTCTTTCAGAGAGCACCAAAAATAGACACGAGCACTCAGGCCACTGAGGCCAGAAACTGTGGAAATGTCACACATAAGCACCTAGGCACGGAGGACAGAAACTGAAAATGTCACACAAAAGCATCTGATAACTAGCACCTAGGGCACAGAGGCCAGAAACGCCACACCCAGGCCTGGTCACACCAGGCCAGAAAGCATGGAAACGTTACACATAAGCACCCAGGCCAGTAAGCATGTATATGCCACCCAAGCCTCCAGGTCACTGAGGAAACTATGGAAATAGCACACATAAGCACCCAGGCCAGAAAGCATGGCAATATCAGACATAAGCACCCAGGACAGAAAGCTTGGAAACGTCTCACACGGCACCCTGGCCAGAAAGCATGAAAAATTAACACAAAGACACCCAGGCCAATGGCACTGGAACACTTTTCAGAGTGTAGGTGCTGTCATCAATGTTGCCTGTACATCACTCATGTCTTGGGATTGTGAAAAACACAAGAATCACACAAAGAACAAGGGTAGCAATTGAGTCTCACCTACTCCGGGACATGTAAAACTTAAAAGTATATGCCAAACCATTTAAGTACACTGCACTCTGCATACTGCACCCTGCTGTAAGGTCAGGGCTTGCGCTAGTGGTGACATGACATCCTGGTGACATATGTTTTAAAAGGGAATATTTTTAGGTCTGGCAAAAGCTTCCTTTTGCCATGTCAAAAATTGCAATTTTACAACTGCACAGGCAGACTGCAATGGCAGGGCCTGGCCTTGACACATGTTTAAATAGGCTACTTAAGTGGGTGCAGGGCCACAATAAGTGTTGCAGGCCCACCCAGCAGCATTTAATTTACAGTCCCTGGGTACATGTAGAATCATATTTCTAAGGACTTACAAATAAATTACATTTTTCAATTGGGTGCAAGCCAATTTTACCATGTTTAAAGGAAAGAGCGCAAGCACTTTAGCAGTGGTTAGCGGTGGTAAAGAGCACTGAGCCCTAAGAGCCAACAAAAATGGCCTTTTGATGTAATAAAGCAGGTCAAACCTGAATTTAATTTGGAGGATTCTGAGGCTAACAAGGACTTATCTAGCCATGTCTCAGCAGTCAGTAGGAACATTATTTATCTAAGAAACACTTCTCTCTGTCCATATAATTTCATGGTCATCTCCTTCTCTTTTTGTGTCTTTCTGTCTTCCTTATTCGTCTAGGTATTGTTTTTGACTTTCTGCTATTTTTCACCTCTTTTCTGTTATTTTTCTTTCATCTTGTGTGCCGTTTTCTGCTCTTTCTGTTCCCTCCTCCAACCCCTCGTTTGACCCAATAGGAACGCATTCATATTTATACTGACTGCAAATTATGTTTTGCACTGGTTGGTCCATGCAATCGGTACAAAAAGGGCATGTCGACAATAATTACTCAGTCTCAGGTGCTATGCGCATAACCCAGTCCCTACATTTTATTTGTTGATAAACGACCCTCAAGCTTAGTGATCTTATTTCCAGTGGATTCCAGTCCGAGGTTTTAGACTGTAAGGTGCAGTGGTAATCACCTCATTGTCTTGCTTGAGTACTCCGAGGTTGCTATACTTTTCTGCACTACAGATCTAGAAGTATAAATTGGCTTAAAAAAGACCATGTTTTATTTCATTTAGGGCGTGTGCCTAGAAGTGCACCTTGAGTTAAAAATAACGCAAGTAATGCTTTTCTCTGGGAATCAAAGAAAATGCAGTCTACCGAATGATGGGGTGACATGATCAAATTGTCTCAAATCCCTCTCACTCTAGAATGGAGGGCCTGCCTGGAGCGGTGATATCTAGTACTAGGAGAGGCCAGGACACACATCTAAATCGATATAGATTATTAGGCATCATCATCATTCTTAGTCCTAATACTGATAACAAAGTAGAAATATTCTGAAACACATAGACAAAAACAGACTTCACCAGTCAGACTTGACGCCAGTGGGCGTTTGGAAAATTGCTTTAGGTACATTTGTTAGTTCTATGCTTTGAATGACTTTGCTCATCAGCCGCAAGCGTAAAAAGTGCAAATGCCTACAAATCTACCTGTGCGCATTTAAGAACATGCACTATTAGAGAGAGGATTCCAAAACAGGCATGACAACCAGAGCATGGGTAGAAGGAATTAGCCTAATGATCCAAAAATTAGCCCGGCAATTTGGAACCTGGTCAGTCACGAGTTGTTGTTGTGGGCGGCATCGAAAGTATTTACGATAGGCAGATAGCAGAATAGAAATAGCTTTATAAATACAGGATTACGCATTCGAAATACAAGAGAGAAGACAAGCTACTGTTTTCAAGTCATCGGAGCACAGTTGCAATCTCCTTCAATAAACAATTTATCTTCATTTGCTTTGTCATTTCCAATTTGTTGCAATCCTAGTAGGGTAAAATAAGTAATTACCTTAACTGAATTTTTCCCCCTATTTTAGACTGCGGCACAACCAGCAGTCTACATCAGAGACTTGTGTTGCAGTCCAGCCTGTGCACAAGCCAAAGCCAAGTCCTCACCTCACTCTGCTGAGGACGCTCTCAAACTGGAGGAGCAATCTACTGACACTGCACAGTACCGTGCCGGGGCCTAGTAGCTATTCTATAAGCCACGGTCCGATTTGCTTTTTAATCCCGGCTGGCGGCCGCCCGCCCACCTGTGCCCATGATGAATCATGATCAGGAAGGATGGTAGATGCCCATTGCCTGATGTCACCACCCTGAGTGGACGGACTATGGACGACACACACGAGGACAGAGACAGACACTCACCGGCTGCGACCTACGGGCGGCAGAGAGGAGACAGAGCAGAACTGAAGACAGCCTCAGCCAAATGCAAACGTTTAATTGCGCGAGCCTCGCCCTGCCTCAATGTGCATGACAAAATTGCAGCCCCCACCCTAAGACCACGCAGACACGGAGATGCATGTTGATCAGCGCACTGCGCAGGCTGCGCGCCGGCACCATCACCTGCCTGCCTAGGCTGCCAGTGGCACAATGCGGCCCCCGGGGGAAAGCAGGTCGGCAGACCAGTCTTTTCCCCGGGGTGTTCGCGCGATACCAGGACAAGGCAGGAAGTAGTTAGGGGGCTTAGGCCAGGGGTGGGAGGGGTTAGGAGGTTATTTAAGGGGACAGGAGGGGGAAGGACTTCCTCTTCCTGTCCCCGGTGCCTCAGGGAAAAGAAGTCAGTTTTAGGAGCTGTAGGTGGAGTGTGAATTAGGGGTAGTTTGGTTGCGTTCTGGTGCCCCAGAGCGACCTGGTTGGGTGGTTTTGCTGTGTCCAGCTAGGCGGGATATCCATTTAGGCAAATTTTCGGGTTTTTGTCCTCGGGTCCCGGTACGTCGTACGCGGGTGCCGTATCTCACGCATCTCGCGGACGGGCCGAGGGTGCCGAATCCCACGCATCTCGCGGACTGACTGGATTTGGGGTTGCCAAACCTCACGCATCTCGCGGTAGGTAAAAAAAAATCACTTTTAGTGACATGGCAGCACCTGATGCAGAGGCAGTGAGGGCTGCATTACTGGTTCTGGGACGGGCAGGACGGTCGGACCTCCTGCAACCAGGGGTCTTGGACCAGGCTTGGGTGGGGATGACCCGCACGCCCCGGTCGGCGTCCGCAGGGGTGGCTGCAGCTGTCCCAGCTTGTATGGACGAGCCCGCTGGGGCTCGGGCGGGCGCGCCTAAAAAGGCTAGGGGTAAGAAGCAACAGGAGGCGCCCAAGACAGGGGGGAGGCGGCTCAGCCTCCCGGCTAAGATTGAGTCCATTGAGGCCTTTTACGGTGGGGATGGTGGGGCGTCCGGGACTCCGCTGGCACTGGGTGCCGGGGGGTCGGGGAGTGTGGGGCCACTGGTGGGGTACGAGGAGAGCAGTGAGGGCAGTGGGGGGGGAGGATCTGGGTGAGTGGGAGGCGGCGGCTGGTGAGGATTTTGCGCTCACCCTGTCGGGAGGGGAGTCTGGGGGGGGAGGAGGAGTTCACCATCCTGGAGCAACCGGTTGACCTTTCGGGGGGCCGGAAAGGGGTTGTCAAGCAGCAGGGTTCCAAGGGCAAAGGCCCGTTGAAGGCGCAGCAGCAGCCTGGGGCAGTGGGTGCTGCGGCACCCGTGCCTGGGGGGGGGGGGCCTGGGGGTGCCTGGGCGGTCGTCCATTTATGACAGGTGGGAGCACATGTCCGAGGAAGAGAGGGCCCGCGACCAGCGTCGCGTCATTTCCGAGTATGAGAGAGAGTGGCAGCGTTTGAGGGAGGCGAAGGGGGCGAAGGCGGGTGGGGCGCTCAAGGGCGAGGGGGCCCTGGCGCCTGCGCGTGGTAAAGGGACGACTGGAGGTGGAGGCAGGGGGGCCCCTGGGTCACTAGGGCAGTGGGTCTGGGTGGACGGTTCAGGGACTGCCTTGACGGATCAGAGACCTGTTGGCACCGGGGCCTCCCCGAGCGCATACGGCTCGGGGGGGGGTGGGGACAAGCCGGCGGGGCCAGCTGGCAGAGGCCGGGGTGGGCCGGCGGGGCGCAAAACGGCCTCCAAACGCCGGGGCGAAGAAGCAGGGGGGTCCGCGGCGGCCTGCCCTCCATCGAGGGAGCGGGCACCATCGATGCTGGAATGCGAGTTTATGCCTGGTGTGAAAGGAAAGGGTGCCAAGAGAGTGGTGACTGAAGTGGTGCCGCTGGATGTTCAGGATGAGTGTTTGGACTATGGGGATGAGGAGGATGAGTTGGAAGAGGGTGAATTGCGCGAGTCGGAGTGTGTTGACAGGGCTAAGGTGGCATCTGCCACGGTGGGTGTTTCCCATGAGGCACGAGATGGCGCCAGTCGGGCCACCAGGGGGATCATGAAGCCGGCGGACGCACGGCGACGGGAGACGGACGCTCCTGCAACATTGTCAGGTGAGGGATCTTGGTGGGACGCATGGACTGACGGGGGGAAGGGAGGGAGGAAGAAACCCTGCCGGTCGGTGGGGGTGGGGGATGGGTCGGTGAGGACGGGGGCCTATGTTGGGGCGGAGCCAGTGGCGGCTGCCGGGGGGAAGCAGGTCACGACGGCCAGTGCGCAAACCGACAAGGTGGAGGATTTGGGGGGCAAAGATGATGGCGTGGGGAAGCTCCCCAAGAAGTTGCCTTATATGGGTTTGGCCGTGCCACTGGGATCGCATCTGTCAGAGAAAACGAAGGGAAAAATTTGGAGGCACGAGTATGTGGATGTGTTTAAACTGCTACATAGGGAGATTCAGGCGAAGGAAGGGTCTAAGGAGGAGGAATGGGAGCTGACCAGGCGGCCGAGGGTGCCGGTTACGATGGAGAATTGGACGTCGGCTTTCCTGATTTACGCGAGTATATATTGCGAAAAGCATGGTGATCGGGCGATTGCTCTGTTCAAGTATATGGACGTGATTAGGAAGGCGCAGCTGCATTTCGGGGGTTTTGCTTGGCTGAGCTACGACGAGGAGTTTAGGGCCAGGATCAGCGTCAATCCGGACAAGCCGTGGGGGGAGGTGGACCAGGAGCTTTGGATTCAATGGATGTCTTCGACGCAGGCGGCGGCTTCCACTCATACGGCTAGCGGTCTTCCGGTGACTCATCGGTCTTTTCAGTCGCGCCCCGCCCAGTCTGGGGCGGGTAGCCAGGGAAGTTCAGGTGGTTCGGGAAACCAGGCAGTGTGGTCCGGGGCTGCGGGACAACAGTACAAGCCAGTGTCTTCAGGAGCCTGTTGGGGTTTTAACAAAGGTTTCTGCAACCGCCCCTCCTGTAAGTTCAAGCATGAGTGTTCGAAGTGCGGGGGGCGGCATGCAGTTACACAATGCTTCACGTTGGCTTCGCCGTCAGAGCAGTGGAAGCTTACCAAGGGTAGGGGGTCAGCCTGGGCCGAAGGGCCCATACTCCGGTTAGGTTGGAGGCCATGTGTCCATGGCTCTCACGGTATCCTGATAAAGAAGCGGCGCTGCGTTTGTACTGGAGTTTCATGGAAGGTTTTCGGATTGGTTATCAGGGGCCGAGGGAGAGACGTTGGGCTGAGAACTTGCGGTCAGCCAAGGAGTTGCCGGAGGTAGTGGCGCGTAAATTGGAGAAGGAGGTTTCGTGGGCAGGATTGCGGGTCCTATTGCTGACTGGCCAATGTCGGATCTCATTGTTTCACCTCTTGGGGTGGTGCCCAAGAAAGACCCGGGGGAGTTTCGATTGATTCATCACTTGTCTTGGCCTGAGGGAGGATCGGTGAATGATTTCATTGCTGAGGAGGACTCAAGAGTACTGTATGCGTCGGTGGATGATGCCATAGGCTTGGTGAGGTCCTGTGGGAAGGGGGCGGAGTTGGCCAAGTGTGACATCAAGTCGGCCTTTCGCCTCCTCCCCATTCACCCCGCAGATTTTTCATTGTTGGGCATGCAGTTTGGAGGGTCCATCTTCGTGGACATGGTTCTACCGATGGGTTGTGCGATTTCCTGCGCGCTTTTCGAGACTTTCAGCTCCTTTTTGCAGTGGGCCTTTGTGGACCGCAGTGGACACCGGCTGGTGTCTCACTATTTGGATGACTTTCTGTTCGTGGGCGCGGGTCACTCTGGCACTTGCGGTGCGGCCTTGGGGCAGTTTCAGTTGTTGGCACAGGAATTTGGGGTGCCTTTGGCACCGGAGAAGACTGAAGGGCCTAGTTGTTGCCTGACTTTTCTCGGGATTGAGTTGGATTCGGAGGCTTGGCAGGCAAGGCTACCGGTACGGAAGGTGGGGGAGATGCAGGAAGCTTTGAGAGGTGCGATCGAGGTTCGGAAGCTGGAGTTGAGGTCCGTGCAGCGCCTGTTGGGGTTGCTGACCTTTGCGTGCAGGGTGGTGAGGGCAGGAAGTACGTTTTGCAGGCGGCTCGGCATGGCCATGTCGGGGGCGGCCCTCCCGCATCACAGGATCAGGATCACGCTGAGGGTCCGGTCGGACTTGCGAGTGTGGCTGGTTTTTCTGGAGGACTTCAATGGTGTGTCCTTGGATTTTGCGCGTGACCGGATGGTGTGGCAGATTCAGCTCTACTCTGACGCGGCGGGTGCTGCTGGCTTCGGAATTTTCTGGGACGGCCGCTGGTGTGCAGAGCAGTGGCCGGCTCATTGGCTGCGACAGGGCAGGAGCATTGCGTTTTTGGAGTTCTTCCCCTTGTTGGTTGCTTTGCTGGTGTGGGGCCCGGAGTTCAGGAACAGGTCGGTGTTGTTTCATGTTGACAATATGACTGTAGTGGACTTGGTGAATAACCAGAAGGCAAGGGACCTGAGGGTGCTGCGCTTGCTGCGAAGTTTCATGCTGCTGTGTCTGCGTTACAATGTGCTGTTCCGCGCGCAACATGTGCCAGGCGTCAGTAACGAAATTGCGGATGCGTTATCTCGTTCGCAGTGGCAGCGCTTCAGGGAGCTGGCGCCGGGAGCGGAAGCTTGCAAGACCAAGGTGCCGGAGGGTATCTGGGCCTGGGGGGAGTGAGAGTGGTTGGGTTAGTTGAGAGGTCGATAGCGCGATCCACTAGGCGGGCGTACAGGTTGGCGTGGGCTGAGTTTGGGTCCTTGGTGGGGGGAGCGATAGGAGTGAGACGATTGTCCAAGGAAGAGTGTGAGCGTGCCGTGGTGCGCTTTGTGTTGGATTGCATGGATAAAAGGCTGTCGCAGACGACGATTGCTGGCAAGTTGGCGGGCGTATCTTTCTACAGCATGGTATACTTGGGTTTTGATCCAGCTAGGGCGGATCTGCTGAGCCGAATGTTGAAAGGTTGGGGTCGGGTGAGGGCGGAGATGGGTGGGGGGGAATTGCCACGGGAGGCGGTCACGTTTGAGTTGTTGGTGCAGGTTTTGAGGGAGTTGCATTTCTGTTGTTATGACGGGGACGAGGTGGCGCTCTTCCGTTTATGTATGATTTGGATGTTTTTTGGTGCATTTCGGGTGTCTGAGTTGCTGGGGACGCGTGGGGTGCCGGGCCGAGTGTTTGCGGACGTGCGTGTGGACGGGTCTCGTTTGGGTATATGGTTGGGTCGTTCCAAGACAGACCAGTTGGGTCGGGCAAATGGGTGTGGTTGTCAGAGAGTGGGTGTGAGGGTGTGTGCCCCGTGCGTGAATGGCTGGCATTTTGTGGTCGAGTGCGGAGCTTGGAGGGGGAGATTTTTGTGCATGTGTCGCGAAAGCGCTTGACGTCCTCCCAGTTGTTGGCGGTTCTGCGGATGGCTTTGCGGAAGTTGGGCAGGGACCCGGCGCGTTTTGGCACGCACTCGTTTCGGATCGGGGCGGCCACGGCTGCGGCGGGTTTGGGTTGGTCGTGGGAGGAGATCCGGAGGATTGGTCGGTGGAGGTCGAGTTGCTGCGAGCGCTATGTGCGTAAATGAGGGTGGGGCGTGCTGCTTGGCCGGCTGCACTGTTTTATGGTTGTTGTTTCTCTTGTTCTGCTGAGGTACTAATCTCTTTCTCTTCGTAGGTTGGGTTCGTGGGCCGGGGGCCAAGACGGTCACCTGGATCGTTGGGCACTCTTTTGTGCACTGGGGGGAGAAGTATGCTGCCAGGCGGGTGTACGGCCGTAACCTGGGCCTGAGGAGCAGTTATCATGAAGTGCAATGGTGGGGTAAGAGCGGAATGGGTTGGGGAGAATTGCTACCATGGCTCACAAAGAAAGTGGCGCAGCTGGGCTGCCCGGACATGCTCATCATCCACTTGGGAGAGAATGACTTAGTGAAGCAGTCGGGGGTGTCACTTTTGCACTTGATGCAGAGGGATTTGGATGCAATGAGACGCAATCTGGCTGGCGCCTGTATTGTGTGGACTGAATTTGTTCCGCGACGGATCTGGAGGGGTGCGCTTAAGCCTGCGGCAGTCGAACGGGCACGCAGGAAACTGAACAGGGCTATGAGACTCTTTTGTGCAGATAAGGGGATCCAAGTGCTGGCTCATGTCGGGCTTCAGCTGGAGCAGCCACTTCTTTTCCGGGACGACGGCGTGCACCTTTCTCACATGGGGAATGCCTTTTACCTAATGGAGTTGCGCGACCTGATTAGCCATTTGTGGAATGAATCTATCTGGTGTCCGAGAGTATGAGTTCGAAAGGTGCACGTGTGGGGGGGGGCAGGTAACCGCCCTCCGGGGGTTCCCTGGGTGGCGGGAACTGGGAGGGGTGGGGAGTCCATGACGGGCAGAATCACCCTTTCAGGGAGGGGGTTACAGGTGCAGGATGGGGGAGTGGTAGACGGGAGTGCGATGGATGGAGATGACAGAGGAGTTGGAAAGTGAAAGGGGGAAAGTGAATGAGATGCAAAGAGGTCATGGTGTGAAGGGGGAGTGGCTGGTGAAGCACGTGAGTGGATGATGGGGTGAATGGCAGGATGTTGGGGGATTGTTAAAAGTTAATGTGTTATGTTTATTGCTGATGTCATGCCTGTCCTAATAAATGGCCTTTTACGCTAACTGATGCGTGGAGTGGTTATTTGCGCGACTGAGTGCCATAAATCAATGCATGCCGCTCGGCTTGGCCATTGATAAATGCCACATGGATCAGATCAGATGGCAGTCTTTTAGTTCAGTCTCAGTCTGACTGACTCGCACAGAGAGTCTCGGCCCGAAAATCGGCCGCACTCAGAGGGGGCCAGTTTTGCTGGATTGGCCCCAGCAAAACCGGCCACCTCTGGAAAAAACGGTCCCCACACCATCTGGCCTACCGGTGGATAGCCCGGTGCCCGGAATCACCAGTCCGGCCCTAATGGGGAGAAGATTCCTGCACTGGAAGCTGTAGCTGGCAGCGAGTACAGTGAGCGGAGGAGGAGTCTGCCTGTGCTGCAGCTTCCGAGTTTTCTTCTTTCACTCTTCTTGTGTCGCCTGGGGCGGAGGTCTGCTGTGTTTGCCTCCAGCCAGCTGGGGGGCATATCTCGGTTGCCAGGGACCCAGAGACTCATTAGCAACCACTACTAAGTGCTATATATGGTGACTCCAGCTTTATTTCTTTGTTTTTAGGGGATTTACATGGCTCGGTACCCTCATCGCGGTCCTGGAACGGCTTTCAGGGGCCTGGTTCAGACTTTGCTCCTCTACCTGCTTGCAGTGCGGCAGGTAGAGGAGGCATACGCTTGGAATCCCCGGGGCTAATGGGCACCTGGGGAGGCCACAAATTAAGTACAAATTGAATTATTAAAAATTATGGAACACTCTGGCCTACCCCTGGGTTGCTGCACTGGGTTATCAGCTTGGTAAGTGCGGCAGAGATTACGGCATGCGGTGGGTGTCCCCGAGAGCAGCTAAGCTCCGGCAGGAGACGCGGATGTGAGCACCTCTATCGGGAAGTTAGGGCTGTAAGCGCTATTGTGGAGGTCGTGGTGAAGTACAGACAGGCACCCCTGCGTCTCTGCTGTGTATGTTAGGAGACGTCATTTCCTACGGTGGTTGGTTACCACCAATGACACTAGGATGTTTTGTGTATGTCTTGTGTGCCACAAGTCGGTTTGTTAGGTTTGTCGGCCATGCACCACTTGTGTTGCACTAACCACTTTTGCATGTGTGTATGGCATATTTTTTATTTAGTTTTGGAGGCATCATTACTGTATATGCATACTTTATTCAAGTACCGTTGTTTCTTTCTCTATTTTGAATCTGATTAGGTTGGTTCCGTGATTTGAATTATTAAGGTACCTCATTGAAAGGTCAAGAAAGTGAGTGGTTCATTTTCCATAACCAACCTCGTAGATAGTGCATCAAGATGGGTCCTGTAGAATTGCTGCATGATTTATACATATAAGGCGAGAAACATGTTGACCATGACTACACACACACATAGGCACCTGAGACCATTATAATCTGCGGTCCCTTCTCTGGTTTTAATTGAGACGAGTGGGCTCGCAGACTATAACACATTGTGGAGCACCACCTCGCCTCATTTTATTTCTCCTCACGTCACCTCACATCTACACCACTAGGCCCCTACACGCACTTCACCTATATAGCTTGGGAAAAATATCCGAAAAAGAGCCCCTCATAGGGTGCCTATCAGGCATTGCAGAGCCGGCCTGACAAGGAGCAAGCCTTATAATTAAGCATGACACCCAAATGGGTGCGTGAGGGCCCCACTTCCCAAATTGGGAGTCACCCACACTCCACTCCTGAGCAAGGGTGTTGACCAACCTAGCCTCCTTCTCTTCTCTTCTCTTGTGGAAAAGTAGATTTTGCCATGTTCTGTGTCCCTACTCATCCATCATATGTTATGTGTGCATGACCAATATGCATATGTTATTCCCCATGGTCCGATTAAAGACGCAATTACAGTTGTGTCCACCTCTAGTATGCCAGTTTCCAGTCCTCGTGAATACTACGAATATCAGGCCTATGTAAAGTAATGTTGCCACGTTTCTCAGTGTGCACGTTATTCCATTATAAAGTCCCCGTTTCCAGGCCTCAAAAGGGCCCGGACATCAGATTCAGCTCCTGTCTCCTGAAAGCCTCGCTGAGGAGCGATACAGCCCCCACCTGTATCCTCGACCCTTCACTTACTTCCTGCCTCGCAGTGCCCGGTGCAGCTTGGCTCTGCCTCTGAGTCTGCCAAGAGTGTGTTATGATTCCCGCTATCAGTTCAGTCCTTCTTCTCTGCATTCCTAAGCTACTGAACTGCATCAATAGTTTCCGTCATTGTCTAGCCTATTCGGCTCCACGTTAGAGAAATACTGTATTAATGGTCATTTAATATTCTTCATCACGCACTACATGTAGAATAATGCATGGTCCAGTCTTAGAGTCAAGTTAGCTTTTCCCCTCATGACTTCTAGTTTATATCAACATGTTCCCTAAACATCAGATACCAGATAGGGTTTAGGTACATGTCGCTCCGACCCTCCAGACTCTAGTCTCTGCTCCTAGCACAGAGTTCGTAGCCCCCAGCTTCTCCTAGTAACACGTCATTGCCAGTTTTCGCGCACCATTAGGTTAGAGGTCCCGGCTCCTTAGGTAGCCCCCTCCAATGTTTCCGCCCATTTATGACATATTCTGTTACGTTTGCATCACATGCCTAAGTATACTCCCAGTTACACCTCTTTCTACTGTTATCTTTCGCGACTGCTACGCGTCACGCCTTCTGCTCCACCCACTGTTACGCCTACTGCAATGTAATGCTATGTGTTTGCGCTATGTATATAAGTTGATGTATTGTTATTAAAAGTTAGCGCGCTCATCCCAGATCAAGCCCCGGCAGCTGCTGGGCCCCAGTTGTCCTGCTGGGCCCTATCACCTCTGTTCCTATGCAGGTTGTCCTGATCCTGTCCTTATGCTGTAATAAACCTGCAGAAACTCCTACTACCTCGAATCTTGACTCTTATTTTATTGAGCTATCTGTTATTCATTCATTCATTCAAAAATAGATCCGGTATTATTTATTTATATACCACATAATGGCGCCCAAATAGGGACTTGCCCTTTCCCCACGCGTCGGTGAAGCCACGCCGACCCCCTGACCCTCTGCAGCCGTGACGGAACCATACCGGCCACGTGCAGATATTTCTGCTTCAAGTATCCCTCAGGCCCACGGAGGAGACGGAGGAGGCGGTCCAGCATCCGAACGAGACGGTGGAGGAACGCGGCGAGTCCCGACCAGAGCCCAAGCCGAGAGTCCAAGGTCCGAGGTATCCGGAGGCCCACCCGTAACTGAAGTCCGAAGTCCGAAGTTCGTCGTCGTAGCAGTCCAGTCCCGTCCGAGGCCTTCCGTTCCGTGCTGCCCGGTGAGTACCATTGCTGGGGTAGTATCTAGACAGGACCAATCTAAATTGACTCCTGGTCCGTGTGACTCTCAAGCCAGGTGTAGTGTTACCCCGAATCAGGCAGTACAGATTGCCACCCGAGGCTGTAGCAGCCTTATCCAAAATTATTGACGAGCTCATGGCTCAAGGAGTAGTTGTAGAAACTGACTCCAATGTATGTAATTCTCCGATCATTCCAGTCATGAAACGTACTGATCCAAATGCACCCCCAGTATATCGATTAGTGATTGATTTACGAGAGCTTAATAAATGTATTATTCCGCAGTACCCAGTTGTCCCAGACATCTCTTCCCTATTGACAGCCATTGATTCCGAAGCCATGTTCTTCACTGTCATTGACCTCAAGAATGCATTTTTCAGTGTTCCGATTCATCTAGACAGCCAGTTTCTTTTCGGATTTTGTTTAAATGGAAGGAGCTATATGTTCACACGCGCTCCTCAAGGTTACACAGAAAGTCCTAGTATTTACAGTCAAGCACTCAAGAGACAACTAGACAATATTCACATGCCAACTGACACTGCCCTGCTCCAGTATGTCGATGATCTACTGATCACAGCCCGTTCTGAACGTGACTGCGAGCGAGCATCCCTTACAGTCTTGTATTTTCTAGCCGAGATGGGGCACAAGGTGTCACCTTCGAAGCTTCAATTCTGTGTCCAGCAAGTGGTATACTTAGGACACTTGCTGTCCAAGAGGGGTAGGCAGTTGACACCAGACCGTATCCAGTTAATAGCGAGTCTTCCCCAGCCCAGAACCCAGAAGGAGGTACGTGCCTTTATCGGCCTTACTTCTTATTGTAGACAATGGATTCCCCAGTATGCATTTCTAGCCAAGCCACTGATACAGTTAACGACACAGGAGGCAGCCGTATCGACTGTCCTCCCTTGGACATCTGACCATACACTTAGTTTCAACGAGTTAAAGAAAGCCCTATGTCAAGCTCCAGTTCTAGCTACACCGAACTACAGTAAGCCTTTTACACTTTTCGTTACTGAACGCGAAGGTACAGCATTATCTGTTCTCACACAAGATCAAGCAGGACAATACAAGCCCTGTGCTTATTTTTCGAGCACATTAGATCCAGTCGCCCAGGCGTTGCCTGCGTGCCTCAAGTCAGTTGCAGCCACAGCACTAGCTATCAGACAAAGTGATTCCATAGTTTTAGGGCATTCCCTGACAGTACAAGTTCCACACTCCGTAGAAGTTCTTTTAAACCGAACACAAACACAGCACTTGACAATTGCACGTTTAACAGGTTATGAATTGACACTGTTCCAGCCACACATAGAAATCAGACGCTGCAACGTTCTGAATCCTGCTACACTGTTACCATCAGTTAATTCAAATCTAGACCCACATGATTGTGTGGAAGTAGTTAACATTACCACAAAACCAAGACAAGACCTGACAGACATTCCGTTACCAGACCCCGACCTGACACTTTATGTGGATGGTTCATGTATGAGAACTAGTACAGGAGAACTAGTCGCAGCATATGCAGTAACTACTGACACCGAAGTTATTGAAACACACCGTATTGATACCCTGTCCGCTCAAGCAGCAGAGCTAGTCGCTCTGACACAAGCCTGTATACATGCCAAGAACCTGAAAGTAAATGTTTACACAGATTCACGTTACGCATTCGGAGTTGTACACGACTTCGGAGTGCTCTGGCAGGAGAGAGGTTTCATGACTTCTCATGGAACCAAGATTCAGCATGGTCTCCTTATTCAAGCCCTGTTAGATGCCATACATTTACCGACATTTATTGCTATCATGAAATGCAAAGCACATACGAAAGTTACTGACATTATTTCTCAAGGTAACGATCTAGCAGACCGCACAGCCAAGCTTACAGCACAGACTCCAGACACTCCAGTTAACATGACACATACTCCAGATCCGATTACATGCATGACAGTTAAGGACCCTACACAAGATGTCATAGATATCCAGTTACATGCTACTCCCGATGAAATCAAGAAATGGTCTGAACAAGGAGGGGTCCAGACAGATCAAGGATGGTTAACGAAGGGTAGAGCCACATGGTTTCTCCCCGATTCTATGGTTCAAGTCATTATTAATACCGCACATAGTCCAGCACATCTAGGAGAAAAAGCTATGTTAGACAGTATTCAGAACATTTGGTTCAACAAGCATTTACGAGCTGCAGCCAAGCAGAAAGTCCGTACCTGTATGATATGTTGTCAGTTTAATCCAGGTAAAAGTGTCCCGGTGGAACAAGGTGGTTTCCAGCCCCCTGACCACCCTTTTGAGGTCCTCCAGATGGATTATATTCAGATGGAGCGATGTCGAGGTTTCAAGTATGTCCTTGTAGTTGTATGCGCTTTGTCCAGGTGGACAGAAGCATATCCAGTCCCAGATTACACAGCCGCGACCACTGCCAAGCAGTTGGTTCGTGAATTCTTCCCTAGATACGGACTCCCTAGAGTCGTATATTCTGATAATGGCCAGCCATTCTCCTCAGAGTTAATGAAGCACGTTTCCCTGTTGTTAGGGTACCAGTGGAAGTTTCATTGTGTACGCCATCCTGAAGCAGCCGGTCTGGTCGAGAGACATAATCAGACCCTGAAAATCCGTATTGCCAAAGTTTGTAAAGAAAAAGGTGTGGACTGGCTAGTAGCTCTGCCAGTCGCCCTGTTTTATATGCGCATGGTCGCACATTCTAGATCAGGTCTGTCCCCGTATGAGGTCGTATTCGGCCACCCCCCTAACATGTGGGGTACTCCTAGACCCCGAAGTATTACCGATGTTTCATGTAATATGCTGACAGATTACCTAGCTTCCTTGATGTCTGCCCTCAACTCATGTCGTTCACAGGTTGCCGCCGCATTTCCAGACAATACCGAGGTGGCACCGCACGAGATCGTTCCAGGCTCCTTGGTGATGATCAGAAATTTTGACAGATCAAGTCCGCTGGAACCACGTTGGAAGGAGCCACGTCAGGTCCTCTTGACCACCCGTACTGCCGTCAAGTTGGAAGGCAGAAAAGGATGGATCCACCTTTCTCATATTAAACTTTTTAAAGGATTGAAATCCGTTTCTAAAAACATTTCCCAGGATTCGAAAGATTGCCAGAATATTGCTCTTAAGGACTGTCCCGCAAAAGACATTATTACAACCCCTCCCTTGTTAGAGAAAACTCCGCAACAGGAGTATAAGTTAAAGCTCAGGTCTAGTAAAATAAGTCAGTCAGTTTGATTGTATAAGTCCTCCCCTAGGTGAAACGGTTAGACTGTTTCTGACATGTATAAAATAGACCCCCATAGTGAGAGAGTCAGTCGAAGTTCAATTCAATGTATCGTTTTTCTGAGTTTCGTATTATTCATCAGCATAATGATTTCCTGCACCAGCTATGCGTTCTATCTGTATTTTCCAGTTTCTCATGCTAATATGTCTGCTAATACTACAGTAGAGCACACGTTTAGTGATCTACCTCCTCACGAATATTCATACCGCCTCGCTATGCGCAACAACACATTTATCCGTATGTTACATTATTCACACCAGACCAGCAATGCCACTAATTGTTGGGTGTGTGGTCGACTCCCCCCTTTTCAGACACCGAAGGGAGTTCTGCCACTCTTTCCTTATCCATTCTCACATAATGGTTCGTGTGGAGCATGGTCCACGTTAACGTCATCCTCAACAGATATGTCTTTTCTTAACAGTACATGTTTTCCAGACAAGAAAGGTCTCCCCCACAGAACAGGTTTAGATCTAGAAAATGAAGTATATAATTTAGGTAATTATTCGTCGAATTTCATGGTCCTGAATGTTCAGTCTGATACTACTCCAGACTTACCTGCTATTTCAGTACTACCTGTCAAAGGCGAATTATGTGTCCGT
Source organism: Lissotriton helveticus (assembly GCF_964261635.1). Classification (NCBI taxonomy): domain Eukaryota; kingdom Metazoa; phylum Chordata; class Amphibia; order Caudata; family Salamandridae; genus Lissotriton; species Lissotriton helveticus. The sequence goes on from NC_136070.1 coordinate 650,744,793, forward strand.
AGTTATGGTTCCATACATGTAGGTCATAGTGAATGTACTACTGTTATCCAGTATAGTGACAGTGGGAAATCTGTTTTCAAAGCTTCACGTCATTCTTATTTTGTGGTCAAACTGCATATGTCCGTCTGCCCCTCGATTGGGAGGGAACCTGTTACATTGCCTTCCTACTGCCACCTGTTTTCCTAGCCCCATCTGATTATCACAGAAACACACATCTAGTACACATTAGACATAGAAGGGAGTCCCCAATTGTCGATTATACTGAAACTACTCTAGAACAGTATACAGATTTCAATAAAGGTTTCTTCTTTTTCGTAGGACCTGTCCAGAATAGTAAACTGATCCGTAGGTTAACAAGAACCCTTGAAGCTGTAGTAAATGAGACTGCCTCTGCTCTAGGTAACTTAACCGAAGAACAATCTGCTATGAGATTTGTCGTTTTGCAAAATCGTCTCGTCCTTGACGTCATACTGGCCGATAGGGGCGGGGCCTGTAGAGTCATCGGATCTAGTTGCTGCATTTTCATTCCAAATAACGCGCCGTCTGTTTATTCAGCTATAACCAGACTTCATAAAATTGCCCATCTGTTACACCAAGATCCAGGCACCTGGACATGGTCCGGTTGGTTCTGGAATATAATTTCCGCGTGGGGATGGAAAGTCCTGTCCTTTTTAGGTATTGCAGTAACGATCATATTTAGCTGCTGCCTCTGTATACAATGTGGCCCTGCGATTTGCAGCATGTGTGCTACCTCTTGTATTCCTAGTCCCAAGCCCCGTTCTAAATCCCGTTCCAAGACAATTCGAGACGAGCAAATGGTACTGTATGAAATGATAGATGGTATCATGAATATTGATGTTTCCTGATGGAAACGTAGTGACAAGGAGGGAATGTGGAAAAGTAAATTTTGCCATGTTCTGTGTCCCTACTCATCCATCATATGTTATGTGTGCATGACCAATATGCATATGTTATTCCCCATGGTCCGATTAAAGACGCAATTACAGTTGTGTCCACCTCTAGTATGCCAGTTTCCAGTCCTCGTGAATACTACGAATATCAGGCCTATGTAAAGTAATGTTGCCACGTTTCTCAGTGTGCACGTTATTCCATTATAAAGTCCCCGTTTCCAGGCCTCAAAAGGGCCCGGACATCAGATTCAGCTCCTGTCTCCTGAAAGCCTCGCTGAGGAGCGATACAGCCCCCACCTGTATCCTCGACCCTTCACTTACTTCCTGCCTCGCAGTGCCCGGTGCAGCTTGGCTCTGCCTCTGAGTCTGCCAAGAGTGTGTTATGATTCCAGCTATCAGTTCAGTCCTTCTTCTCTGCATTCCTAAGCTACTGAACTGCATCAATAGTTTCCGTCATTGTCTAGCCTATTCGGCTCCACGTTAGAGAAATACTGTATTAATGGTCATTTAATATTCTTCATCACGCACTACATGTAGAATAATGCATGGTCCAGTCTTAGAGTCAAGTTAGCTTTTCCCCTCATGACTTCTAGTTTATATCAACATGTTCCCTAAACATCAGATACCAGATAGGGTTTAGGTACATGTCGCTCCGACCCTCCAGACTCTAGTCTCTGCTCCTAGCACAGAGTTCGTAGCCCCCAGCTTCTCCTAGTAACACGTCATTGCCAGTTTTCGCGCACCATTAGGTTAGAGGTCCCGGCTCCTTAGGTAGCCCCCTCCAATGTTTCCGCCCATTTATGACATATTCTGTTACGTTTGCATCACATGCCTAAGTATACTCCCAGTTACACCTCTTTCTACTGTTATCTTTCGCGACTGCTACGCGTCACGCCTTCTGCTCCACCCACTGTTACGCCTACTGCAATGTAATGCTATGTGTTTGCGCTATGTATATAAGTTGATGTATTGTTATTAAAAGTTAGCGCGCTCATCCCAGATCAAGCCCCGGCAGCTGCTGGGCCCCAGTTGTCCTGCTGGGCCCTATCACCTCTGTTCCTATGCAGGTTGTCCTGATCCTGTCCTTATGCTGTAATAAACCTGCAGAAACTCCTACTACCTCGAATCTTGACTCTTATTTTATTGAGCTATCTGTTATTCATTCATTCATTCAAAAATAGATCCGGTATTATTTATTTATATACCACACTCTCCCTACCAAACAGGAACTGGATACTCTTTCAGTGCTGTTAGGAGAAGGCAGGCAAGCAGCCTAGAGCTACAGCTCAAAGGTGCAGGTATGGTCTGTAGTATCTTGGCCACCTTCATGAGGGGGTATAGGTCAAGTCAAGGGGATTGAGCAGTTCTTTATAATGAGGGAGTTTGTCTTCAAAAATGTGGGCTTCTTGATTGAAATCGGATGATGCCTTGCGTATTTGATTAATTATGCCCTAGGATTTCCAATAAGTATTCAGAGCGTTTGTTCTGGTTTGCAGAGGCGCGTGTTTCAAGCTTAACAGGTATTTCATCTTAAGCCATGGGCTATGGCTCCTTGGGCATGGTCTTGTGCTGTTAGTGTCAAAGGCCGCTCTCATGCGAGAGTTCGAGTTCCCACCGGTGGCAAAGTGTCAGATGATCTTCCTTGAAGTTATGTGTATTCATGTCTGTGATTTTCTGTTTCTATTCCCTGGATTATAAGTTAGAGATTGGTATGAGATTCGTTACACATGCCTAGGTGCTTTTACTTCAATTTGCTGCTTGTCGTATGTATAGATGTGGGCGAACAATACTGTGTCTGTGACTTTTATACAATTTGTGCTGCGGACACACTGAAATACTGATCATGCCTACAGGTAATTAGCTTTGTCACACCCTTATGCTTGATTGATGTGTTGAGTGTTAGAGTGTTACTTGGAGCCTAGTGATAATGGTCTTACGCTCTCAATCTGAAGATAAAAGGGGTTGAAGTGCCTGCATGCGCTGATGGCTAATTATGACCTTTCTTATTGATTTTTGGGCTCCGATTACGCTTTATAATGATGCGGTCATCTGTGTTGCCTGTATTTTGTGTTTCAGGGCCATATAAGGTTCAGTGGGAAATTCAGTCATTCGGCTGGTGTTGGTCGTTCAGCTGGGGTTGAATCTAAAGCACGTCAACGAATGGGTGGCGTCCATGCCTTTCAAGATGCTGACCTTACAGTTGTTCATTCCGCTGGTGTCGCTGGGAGACTTCATGGCAGAGATCAGCTTTTAAGATGCATCTCCACATTTCTGTCATAGGTTTCTGAGGTTGCAATGGGGTTACAGCATCATTTCCAGTTCTGGGTTTTCCGTTCAGTCTGATGTTTGTTACCCTAGTATTGGCCACAGTTTTTGCTAGTCTGCGGTGCCATCCGCTGGGTTGACATGGCTTGGTGCCGAAGGCGGAGTCACCCCGCCGGAAGTCTGCGGTACCTATCTCCGGGGGAGGGTGTTGTGAAAATGTCTAGGCTGCTAGAAGCATCCAGCAAGTGGTTTTGCTTTGTTTGTAGTGGGAAATTCAAATTACTTACAGCATTTGTCTGCCGGTTTTCTCGGTCTGCTACTGTATTCATGTCGTGTGGTGATTGGTCAAGCAAGTTGCAGGCCATTATTAAGGGTTGGTCCGTTTCATCTGCAGGAGAGTTCCTTCTTTCTTTTTCTGCCCGACTGTTTGGTCAAGGGGACGTCTCTTTCCCAGACTTGTTTTCCAGTTTGGCCATTGTGGGCTCTTCTTTCATCTCATGGCTTAAGTGAATGAAAGGACGTCACAGCTGGCTCAGACTCGGAATCGTGTTTTCTTTAGAGGACCGGTTCCGGACATTGCCTGTGTCAAGGGTGTTAATGTTTTGGTCACATCTGAGACTTATTGTCGCCACATGTTCGGGAGGTGGGTCCCTGGATGAGGTGCTTGGCGATCTGGCTGCCACGGTGTTCTTGGTGCTCCGGGCTCGGTGGCACCTCCGTGTCCTTGTGTGGTTCTTTCTGAAGCTCTATGTTCTAGATGTACAGGTTTTGTCCTGCCTTTGGCCTACGATTTAGGAGATCCGGAGGGGACTGGGCTGGTACCTGATGGCATCCTACCTCCTTTTGCTTGTGCTCTCCAGACAAAATGATGTTCTCTACAGATGCGGGCCAAAGTGATTGGGGGGCCTGGTCGGGGGCTCACCGGGTCTGAGATCTGCGAGGTGTCTTCTTGTGTGATTGTTCTTCCACCTGTAGGGTACTGATGGCAATTCGGCAGGCCCTCCTTCTCTTTTCCCCTTGGCTGGGGCAAGATCTTCTTAATTCCACGGACTTCTCCACTGCCGAGTGCTCTGTCAATTGGCAGGCAGGGATGGGAGCTCTGTCTTTGTCGACTGTTGCTGATCAGATGTTCCGGAGGACTTAATTATCTATGGAGTCTATCCGGGCTGTCTTTGTTCAGTGAGTTCTGCACTGTCGGTGGATTGCCTGAGCGGGGAGTTTCCATCTTCTCTGGCATTCGGTCTTTCTTCCCGGGTGTTTGTCTAGGTGTGTCGGTTGTGAGGTCACCCTCAAGTGGTTCTATTTGTGAGCCACTTTACAGCCTTACTCTCTGGTTTGTATTTCCAACCGCTGGGAGGAGTCCACCTCGGGGCGGCCGGCCTGCAGTGTCCCTTGGCCAGGGGGCCTGATTTTGGCATTCCTCCATACCTTTGGTCCAGCGGTTTCTGATACGGGTACGGAGGGTTCTGGTGGCTCCGACATGGCCTTGCTCTTTCTGGTTTCTTCTTCGGCTGGTGATGAAGGTGAAACTGGAGTGGTAGCTTGCTTTGGTCCTTCCCCCCCCCCCCTGTGGGTTCCATGTCTCTGGGTGCAGTTGTTGGCAAAACTCAAACTGACAGATTGGAGACTGCACAGGAGTTTTGCTTGGATTGGATCTCACAGCTTCTGTGCAGGCGACATTGTAAGATGTTTCAAGCTTGGTGTGGTCGGGTGAGTTTGGTTCCTCGCTCCGTTTTTCTATTCCTCAGGAGTTGGGGTTTTGCCATTCCTTAGGAGTTGGGGTTTCTCCATAATAGTTTTCAGTTGGGTCTTGGCCCTTCCACTCTTATTGGTCAGTGGGTCGCTGGGATGGCATTCCGATCCCCTTAGGTTGGTCTGGTGGACATGCAGACTCTGGTCTCTGGGTTCTTTGAGAAATTTCTCAGTTATTCTCAGTCTGTGGCCTTCAGGTACTTGTTTCTCTCCTTTATTTCGGGTGTTTGGGGTCAAGATTGTGCTTCAGCTGGGTCCAGGATTTGTACCCAAAGTGGAGTCTTCATTTCTTCTTCAGCAGGATGTGTTTCTTCTGGTGTTCTTTCCTGACCCTACGTTTCCTGATGTGGAGGCTCTTCGTTTCGCCTGAGGTGAGTAGGGCGGTGTTACTCTTCCTGGAACAGGTGTTGGGAGTCTTGGGTCTCCTCTGCTTTATTTGTGCTCCTTCCCGGAACGAGGAAGCCTTCAACTCAGACCATGAGCTGGTGGAACTTCTCTGTGTATCTACTGGGCTGGCTTATGAGCAGTTCGGTCAGTTTTCTCTGGTGATCCAGAGGAGGTTGACTAGGGCGTGTCCACTTCCATGGATGAGGTGTAGGGGACCTTCTTTGCAGGGGTTTTGTCTAGATGCCTCGTGGGCTGTTCCTTTGACCTTGGTGACTTGTTTTCTGGTGGTCCAAAGGTTCTGGATTTGTTGGGGGGTCCAGGGTGCTGGCTTCCGTGTTGTACGCCATTTTTTGCCTTTGGTTTAAACTTGTTTTGCATGTTCTGTGCAGTTGTTCTGGTCTGTTTATTGGCTCGGGTATATCTCACTAAGTGAGTCATTGCAGCAAGAGGGATGAATGGGTAATGCTGCGTTGACTTATTGTGAAAAGCATTGACTTATTGTGAAAAGCATTACTCAGAGTCCTTCTCGCACCATGATAACTCCGGACCTCTGACATATGGTGCTCACTTATGTAAGTGTAGCACCCTGCACTAATCCAGACAACCATTATGTTGATTTTAGTGGTCTTAGACAACATTAGAAAGCTCTCTAAGTGGTAGTTGTGGAGAGCAGCCTTCAGGCTTAGTCCAGAAAGAGTGTAAAGCAGCTTGTTTTACCAGTACTTAATATTATAGTTTAGGTTAAGTAAAAAAGAACCATACAGTGTAGTTATTAAAAAAATATGTATTTATTATTAGCACTCACTAACAATACAATAGTTCCTACCAGGAGATAATTGCACAATACTTTGATAATAGGACTTGTAAATCGCACAGAATACGCAGTGGTCTCCAGGGGGAGACCAAACCATATACTAAAATAGTGGAATGCGAACCAAGACCTAAGTCCTGATTGGACCCAGTAGAGTTATGGGGACCCAAGGAACCACCCAATGTGAATATCTAGGAATCCCATGGAGGTTGTGTGCAGAGTGGGAGTACAGCCACGTGCTCAATGTTAATCAATAGGTAAGCTGCGGTTGCAATTTTAAAGAAGAAGGACCCTTCCCAGCGGACCCTGAAGAAACCCTGTGGAATATGGAAGTATTGGACTTGGCCCTTTTTGGCTAAAGTTCCTTAAACTTTTTGCCTTCCTCCTACACCTTTTTCTGACATCATGTTGCCAACTTAGATGCTTTGGGCACTTTGCCACTGCTGATTAGTGTCAAAGTGCAAGTGCTCCCTGTATAAAGTGTTATGGTAATTGGTTGTCCATAATTGGTATGTTTGTCTTACTAGCAAAGTCCCAAGTAAAGCGCACTTTGTTTGCCAGGGCAGGTAATGCAAACGCTACTAGTTGGCCTGTAGCACTAATTAAGCCACCCACACAAGTAGCCCTAAAAAGAGATCTCAGACCTGCCACTGCAGTGTCTGCGTGCAGTTTGTTAACTGCCTTGTTGTCCTGACAAGTGCACCCACTTGCCAGGCCTTACCCTTCCCTTTTTATGCACATCAGACACCCCTATTGTAGGCCCAAGGTACCCCCCTGGACATGGTGCAGTGTATGTGAAAGGTAGGACATGTACTGAAGTGTGTACCATGTCCTGACAGTGAAATACTGCCAAATGTGTTTTTCACTGTTGCAAAGCCATCTTGCCCATAGGACAGAATGGGGAATGCTGCGTCACATGTTTCCAGCATATCTTCCTAAATGCATAAGCTGGAGAGATGGAATTTAGTGTGCCTGAAGTCAGAATTTAATAACACACCTTTTTGTGAAGATGTTTTTTAAATTGTGTGTTTAGAAACCACGGTTTTAGAAGTGGCGGGTTTCTGGTCCTAACCATCCTGCGTGCCTCTGCCTGGTTGTGTATTGACTGTCTGTGTTTGGATGTGACCGGGTCTGGGGAGTGTCCTGACACCAGAGAGTAGTAGGTGAGACAGCAACAGGATGGCCTGCATTTGGTGTGGTGGGAGGAGTAGACCCTTTGATGCGCAGAGGGCTGTGCTGCTGGCACAAAAGAATGGCTTCACCTCCTACGGAGTGTCTGAGGCCAGACCCTAACTATCAAAGAAAGGTGACCACTGGCAGGAAGACACCAAAGTATGGATTGGACCAGGCTCAGAGCCCCCTGAACACAAAGACTTCAAATGCATTTAGCTGTATAAATGTGACAGCTGAAACCCCTGAAATCAACACTGAACTCAAGCCTGAAAAAGGATTGAGACTACTTCGTGATCAAGAGGAACCACTGCCAAAGCAGAACAGCTGAAGAGACTTAAGAGAAGGACTGCCCTTGCGGTGTGTTCTGGGGCTGGCCTGCAGTTTGCTGATTTGACTAAGGCGAGGACAAGGGGCTTTGCTGTGTGCTGTGTCCCCCTGCTTGAAAGAACTTTGCTGTGTGCTGTGTCCTGAAGTAACTTGTCTCCAAGGGCCCGAGAGGAGCTGGCTCCCTGTTGTGGAAACTCAGGAACATCAAAGTTTCCAAGTGTGTCTCAACGACGCTGTGTGTGTGTGTGTGTGTGCACTTTTTGTAGGATGGGACCTTCGTAAGAATTTCCCCGTGACCGTGTGCCCCGGAGCAGTCTTGCGCTCTGCTTCGATCAACAGCATGACCAGAAGTGTTGTGATCGTTATCGCCATCAGCCCGGACCGTCATCCCAAGGGGGAGCTGTGAGAAATCACCGCCGCCGGCCCGAGCCTGCCTTTGCCAAGGACAGACCTGTGAACCTTCACCATCGTGGGTCCGAGGTCCTTTGCCCAAGATCAATGGAAGCCGATCAGCTGCGAGCCAGTCATCTCGTGGCCCGACTCTCACTGCGAAAAGCAGCCACCGCCAACCCAAAGCCGCACAGCGTGATGCCCAAGCCACAAGGAGAGGAAAGCGAGACTGCACCCCTACCCCCAGGTAACCCTCAGCGAGCGTGCGTGTGTCCCTGCCTGGGGCGGAGTGCATGCTACGAGAGACCGCTCTCAGCCTTTCCCATCTTTGCAGTGCGAGCCTCCGCCCAAGTCAGAATCGCGGCCCGTACTCGCAGAGGATTGGCAGTACCGGGGTCGGATTGTGGAGCTGCCCTTTGTTTCCTTCGCAACAGTATTGGGGCATATTTTGGCAGTCGCTGACCGCAAGTTAGCCAAGAGTGGCATAGAGACCTTCACAAGCACCGCGATCTGTGCCGAATTGCTTTTACGATCCGCATTAGTACGTGCACTACGAACTGCATTATTACTTACTTTTCGGATCTGCATTAGTACTTGCACTTCGAACTGCCTTATTAATTGCTTTTACGATCCGCATTAGCACTTGCATTACGGACTGCATTATTACTAGCTTTACGAACCACATTAGTACTTGCACTAAGGACGGTCTTATTTCTACATTACAAACTGCATTACGAACTGCATAGCATTACATTAGGACTGCACTAGATCGTGAACTGCTCATTAATACCGCAAGAACCTACAAGTGATTGTTGGCCTAATAACCGGCCCAGTGAAATAATACGAATACGCATATGATGGATAATTTTATCGTTTGGTCTCATCGTATTTCTTCTTGATAAAGATACAGCTATTTTCCTAAATCAGTGTTGTGTCCATTTGTGGTGTTATCACTGTGTTACTGGGAGTGTGGTTACAAATAGTTTACAGATTGCCTTGGAGATAAGCCTGGCTGCTCATGCCAAGCTACTGGAGGGTGAGCAGGGGTTATCTAAGAGTGTATCCCTACTTTCCTTGACAAGAATCGAGAGTCCCTATTTGGACTAAGGTACCTACCTCAGCCAACTAGAGACCCCCAGTTCTAACAGGAAGGTTGGAGAGTCACCCCACCAGTGGATATCCCAGGAACCAGGATACCCACACCAGGGAAGCTGGGTCCATAGGTGTCAAGTGACATTGGAACCTGCCATAGACCACAATGGAGGACTTCAGGAAAGGTGCTGGAGAAGACGACAACGGAGTCCGGTGGAAACCAAAGGTGGATTCAAGGTGAGAAGAACCTGCAAGCAGAGAGGACAGTCTATGCCACTCAGAGGTGACCAAGAGGCACAGAAGACGAATGCCCACCGATGTCTGTGGGTGCAGGGGAGTTGAATGTGCCCCTGAAGTTGTAGCTGTTATAGACCAGGGAAAGCAGGGGAGGACCAGGTGCTGTGCACGAGCTGTCCCACGTCGCATGTCAGGTGCCAACTGGTCAGTGTCGGGTTGGGGCACCAACAAGCCTTGGCAAAAGCACACAACGTAGTCGAAGAAAAAGAGGCAGTGTCGGGACCAGCAAGGTCCAAGTGACTCACCACGAGCAGGTAAGCCAGTGCAGATCCAGAGCATGCAGGGGAGCTGACTGGAGCCAAAGAAGACCCATGAGAGGACCAACAGGCCGGAGGCACAGGAGTCGCAAGAGGACCTCGAGCAGCTCACCAAAAGATGAAGACCCACGGTGCAGTGGACACGATGCAGGCGAAGATCTTGCCTGCAGGAGATGCTTGAGGTAAGAGCTTCTTGGAGTCCGAAGATCTCTAGTGGAGAGAGTCAACAAGTGTTGGCAACGGCAAGTCGACGCGGTGCACAGGGGTTCTGGTCTAGCCGTTCCGACGAGGGTTACTGGCCTCAAACTTGGTGACCGTGCAGGCCTCGAGGGATTTGCAGAACCACCACCTATTCTACTGAGTCTTTCGGAGTCCGTGGGAGCTCAGGATCAGCAGACCGGTCAGCTGCATTGCAGTGCCTGCAGATGCAGGGGAGTGCCTCCTTCGCTCCAAGGGAGATTCCTTCAGGTGTCTTGGATGTTCACAGGTCCAGTGAAGAACTTGTATGGAGCACAGGCACAGACGTTGCAGCAGACTTGCAGGATGAGAAGACCAGGAGCAGCAGGAGTATTACCATTTGCAGTCTCGGTTCACAACGCAAAGCCCAGCGAGGTCCCAGACGGGTGATGTTGAAGTGGTATGTGATCTGAATCTTGTCCCACGACGAATCTCGGGACCCACCCACAGGTAAGCCCTTAAGTACCCTAAGGAAAGGGTTACAAAGATTCAGGGGTCCCTACCAGAGGAGGGGCTGGACAATGGGGAGGATACGCCCATTTCCTTTGTCCAGTTTCGCGCCAGAGAGGGAGCCAAGTCACCCTGAACTTCTTTGAGCTGGAGTATGCAGGGAGGGCACCAAATGTGCCCTTCAAGCGGCCTCAGTGGTGCTGGCAAGCGCTCCAACCCTGTCCCAATACACTAAGTCCTGTCTGGGAGGTGGTCACCCCTTCCTGTGACAAGATACCTATAGTCCTGCCTTCCTCTGCTTGAGCTTGGCTCAGCAGCTGGAGGGCAGAATCGTGTCTCTGGGCGGCAGCAGCCATAGTTTGCTGTCCGGGTGTAGAAACCTGGTACAGGGAGTAATGAGGGCCTCCAGGAGGATCTTTGTAGAAACATGTTTGATACCAAACATGACCGGGTTCGTTACAGCCAATTTACAGATGGTCATCGCGTAATGACGCATGGCCACTCTATGTATCTTAATGGCTGATGCACTTGCAACCTGGGAGAATGTACTCCGAAGGTTGTAGGAGTGTCCTGCTCAGACACGGGGCACTCTCACACTTAGAATCAGGCACCCTGCCTTCAGGATTACAAGGCCTACCTTATAGGTTTTAAGTGCAGTGACCTCAGATGTAAGGCGCCTAGCACCATCTTACACAGGCTGCAATGGCATGCATGTAGTTACAATTTGAGTGGTCACTCATGGGTGGCATAATACATGCTTAAGGCCATGGGAGACCCCTGGTGTACCTATGCCCTGGATACCTTAGTACCACATACTGGGGGCTTATTAGGGTACACTAGTAGCCAACCTGGAGTGTACCCAAGTACTCACCATGTCCAATGTAGGGGATAAGCCCAGAGACTGGGTCCCTGATAACCAGGATCCTAGTCAGACTAGTCATTAAAACATAATGACACCAGCAAAAAGTGGGGGTGACCATGAAAGCAGATCCTAATTTCCTACACCCTGACATACTTTTCAGCCAGTCCAACTGTGTGGTGTTTGGGCTTGGTATGGAACAGGAAGCAAGGAGGTGGGGAGGGAATTTTATATGGGGGAAAGAGTTGTGATCGGAGGCACAGAGAACTCACTAAGTGAGTCATCACGGCGCGAGAAGGACTCAGAGTAATGCTATTACTGTTAAGTAAATGTAGCATTACAAGATTGCCAAATTCTAATGCTGGATCAGTCTTATTGAAGATTCACGAGACATGCAAAATACATTGGTTGTACTGGAAATATCAAATTATTTTTCTCAAAAGCAAATAAGGGTTGCTGGCTAATGACATGGACAGCGACATTCAATGACATCAACTTGAAGCCCACAGATGAATCCTCTCCACTTTCCCAGACTGATCTTTTACAACACTTGGTTTAGAAGCACACAAGGCATTGTAAGGAAAAAAAAAAATAACTGGGATGAAGGCCTAAATAGTTTACACAAGGCTGGAAAATGCAATGTATCAGCTGTAAAAATCCAACAACAACAAAAATCAACCCAGGAACCCTGGGTAAAAACTTGGGCACACAATTAGTAAACCATTTATGATAGTATGGAGCTTTATGGAAACCAATGACATCAAGGCTCTGTTGCCACTAAAGGGAACAGTCAGTTGAAGCTCTGCTGGCTGGCAGAGGAGACTATCAGTGTGGTCTGAGAAAAAGAAAAACCACACTAACTTATTGACTTCTTTTGCAGATTAGGTACCATCATTCGGCAACAAACGCCAGCTTCAGGAGACACCAGATCATGACCACAGAGGAGACAACAACCAACAAAGTCCTCCTGTTAAATTTCGAGCACCAATGTAACATTTGGACATCAGGTGTAAGCGATTGTTCATTTTTTATTGTTACAAGGGATTTATTAAATAATTTTTTGCCTGATTTTGCCTAATCGCATGACACTAAGCTAAGAAGCACTTACAAGAGCATGGACTCCAGCTCACACACCTGCCCATGCGACATTACTACTCAACAAGTGTTCAATGTGTTAAGCACCATACCAATATACTCATGTTTTGCATTATATAAAGCACATTAACGTGATATCATTACATGAAATGCACAATTAAAAATACGCACTGCTCCACAATGTGGCACAGCCACTTCTTAAGTACCAAGGAATGGAACACAGACAGCATCCAGAACAATGCCCACAATCTACACTTTTTACTAACATATGCAGGGCATACTCTCTATTAGGAGAAGAGAAAAAACACACACAACTGAACAAAACATTGCCTGTGCACGGGCAACAAAACTAGAAACTGTTTCCCATTATCATCAACTATTCTTACGAAGCTTGCAGTATATAAATGTCTGCCTCATCAAAATGTTAATATCTCTTTTGGTAATTCAGAACTTCTTTAATATATGCAATAGCTTAAATATTTGAAATATAAACTCCTTTAAGCTCCTTCGCTGTCTAATACAAAAAGCAGCACTCTACTTAATTTGCCCCATTTCACAGCTTTATAATAAAGCAATCTAGAACTATATACAAGCAACACAAAAATGATGTTCAAGTAATGGCAACAAGGCGTGTATAGATACTGTCTCGACCACTTACATGGGCGAGTCTGGGATTGTAAACATAAATCTGGAAACTCAAACCACCCCTATGCCACAACTTCAGACAATGGTAGCTCAATGCAAACAGCCAGGCAGCTAAATTGATGTGTGCATCACACACAATCCTCGCAACCCACAGTATGATGAAAGCGCTTGTAGTGGAACAGGGGTCAACAGTAATCTTTTATAGGAGCAAAACAGCTCTTGTGCATGGTATGACCTGCACTCACGTCCAGGTGTGCACACAATCCTAATTAAGCAATTCTGTCCAAAATTATGCAGGCCCAATGCACCTGCACAGTAAACACCTACAACAGGCACTAACAGTACAGGCTACTTACATGTTGATATCACAAAAAAGGAGCAGAACAGGTCTAGGGGTGGTGTGTGGCCATGACAGAAATCGTGAAACACTTAGGTGTGTATGTGAAAAGATGTTGCTATATGACAAGCACTAGAACACTGGCTTGTACACGTCCCATCAGGCCACCCTCGTGGTGGAATGTCATCATGTGGGAAGTGATGGTCACTCTCAATTGCAACTGACCATAGAGTGTCGGAAATCGAAGTCATGATACTTATCAAAAAAAAGTGAAGATGAAAATAATAATATTAATCATAAACACAGAGTGCAGTGCTGAAATGATCGTGATGAGTAAAATTGACTACCAGGACTCAGGAAATGTTCTAACTGCAGTCAAGGTGTCAAGATTAAAAACACGCTGAGCAGTAGTAGACTGGAACTGCTCGTTAGCGCTGTGCAGAGTGGTCGACATGTTTCAGCCTATGGGGGGAAGTTCCCCAGCTTTCTTCAGGATTTCTTCAGGACCTATAATATTTAATGCTACTGCAACTTATAGTGATTTGTGAATACAAAAATACCACAAACAGTACATATCTACCAGGAACTTAACAGTCCAATGTTCACTGGAGAGAGAGACATAATTTCTTCCTGTCAAAAAAACAAAGGTATAGAATAGTCACTCAACTATCCAAGGTTACACCCACATACACACATCTGCATGATTACACAATCGCCGTACATTTAAACACACCTGCGTGAATAATTTACATTCCGCATAATACAAGAAGCATAATAGCTTAATCACGCAGAGGCATTGCCTCATGGTGATACTCACCCAGCTTTGTGTGGGTGAAGACCTCACCTCGCCCGGCAACCGCTCGGGAGAATGAGGCCCCGCTCTGTAGTGTAGAAATAGGACATAGTTAGCACACAATCTATACTATGCCCAGCCAAATTACACTACACATAAACCCAACAGACGTGTGATAGACACCTATCTGCCCGACCAACACTCTGCCAAAAACCTGCATGCGCAGAGAGATTACCTTTGTGCCAAAAAGCAGTGTAAGTGCTGATAAACATCACTGGCTGTCTATCTTTAAAATCCAATAGAGGACAATCATTTCCACAACATGGTCGGGATGCATATTGGGTCTTTAGCAAAGAAAACAACCAATCAATTGATCGCTATTTAGTGGAGTATGGGGAAACAATTTATATAATTTAGACTCCAAAAAAGGGGAGGGAAAACTCCTTGGGTGACTATCTTTGAGCTCCCCCCTCCAGTCAGGCTCTTTAAATGCCCAAATCGTGTGAGCAAGGTCTTTATGAAACAGAAACTGTCTAGGCTACTAAAGATAAGGTTATCTTAATACAAACAAAATGAATGCAGCCAAAAACGTCTCGCGTCTCACCTGTCCGTCGGTGCCCCTCGTTAAGGTCCGAGCGGAAGTGGAGGTGTTTGTTAATGCCGCCCTCCTGTTTTATAATGAACGAAGGAATTTGTTAATAAGTCACATGGGGCTCCAAATCTAATCTGAAATGTTACCAAAGTGTCCTCGTTGGTCAGACACAATACGAATCTCTCGAGAAACTGAGAAAAGTATAGTTTGTTCGTGTCTCTTCATCTGAGTGTGGACACGGTTTTGCGCAAGCGCGTAGTGAAAATGCAGTTTCCTCGCGCATGCGTAGTAACAATAAGGGACGCGAAACTGTCGGCATATTTGTAAACATCGCCCCCACCATGGAATGATGTTATACCATTTGAACTGGTTATAATGATAGGGAAAACTGAAATAATTTTCCTCAAGTGTAGGACATATATGATTATTGGTCTGATGTCCAATTTATCTTAGCAACGCAGGATCGAGCTAAATACACTGACTGTTAGACATGTGCATATTTAAGAGACGGACAAGGTGCTGACGGAAGGATGGAGACATTTGGCAGAGATGGTGCCTTAAAGACTATGCGTACACTGAAAAAACGTAATTCTCAGGAGGGGCGTGGTCTCAAGGATGGACAGTCAATGATTATTAGAATCTGACTATCATAGATACCATAGGGGTCCTCCAGTAATGAAATGAATTGGATGCAAAAGTCATTTAGATGTCGCAACAAAGGAATAGAGTTGGAAAAGTACGGCAGGGTCGGTGCCACACACAATTAAGTTGGGTGAGCCCAAGTGTAAACAAAAACACGTTTACATCAATAGCAAGACCCGCAACAGGAAAGTTGCTCTTAATACTTAAAACATAAAGGTGTGGAGGGTCGAGGGGAATATTTAACGACCTGTCTGCTGAAACCCCTATTCTTAATACATATCACAAAAAAGGAGCAGAACAGGTCTAGGGGTGGTGTGTGGCCATGACAGAAATCGTGAAACACTTAGGTGTGTATGTGAAAAGATGTTGCTATATGACAAGCACTAGAACACTGGCTTGTACACGTCCCATCAGGCCACCCTCGTGGTGGAATGTCATCATGTGGGAAGTGATGGTCACTCAATTGCAACTGACCATAGAGTGTCGGAAATCGAAGTCATGATACTTATCAAAAAAAAGTGAAGATGAAAATAATAATATTAATCATAAACACAGAGTGAAGTGCTGAAATGATCGTGATGAGTAAAATTGACTACCAGGACTCAGGAAATGTTCTAACTGCAGTCAAGGTGTCAAGATTAAAAACACGCTGAGCAGTAGTAGACTGGAACTGCTCGTTAGCGCTGTGCAGAGTGGTCGACATGTTTCAGCCTATGGGGGGAAGTTCCCCAGCTTTCTTCAGGACCTATAATATTTAATGCTACTGCAACTTATAGTGATTTGTGAATACAAAAATACCACAAACAGTACATATCTACCAGGAACTTAACAGTCCAATGTTCACTGGAGAGAGAGACATAATTTCTTCCTGTCAAAAAAACAAAGGTATAGAATAGTCACTCAACTATCCAAGGTTACACCCACATACACACATCTGCATGATTACACAATCGCCGTACATTTAAACACACCTGCGTGAATAATTTACATTCCGCATAATACAAGAAGCATAATAGCTTAATCACGCAGAGGCATTGCCTCATGGTAATACTCACCCAGCTTTGTGTGGGTGAAGACCTCACCTCGCCCGGCAACCGCTCGGGAGAATGAGGCCCCGCTCTGTAGTGTAGAAATAGGACATAGTTAGCACACAATCTATACTATGCCCAGCCAAATTACACTACACATAAACCCAACAGACGTGTGATAGACACCTATCTGCCCGACCAACACTCTGCCAAAAACCTGCATGCGCAGAGAGATAACCTTTGTGCCAAAAAGCAGTGTAAGTGCTGATAAACATCACTGGCTGTCTATCTTTAAAATCCAATAGAGGACAATCATTTCCACGGCGATTGTGTAATCATGCAGATGTGTGTATGTGGGTGTAACCTTGGATAGTTGAGTGACTATTCTATACCTTTGTTTTTTTGACAGGAAGAAATTATGTCTCTCTCTCCAGTGAACATTGGACTGTTAAGTTCCTGGTAGATATGTGCTGTTTGTGGTATTTTTGTATTCACAAATCACTATAAGTTGCAGTAGCATTAAATATTATAGGTCCTGAAGAAAGCTGGGGAACTTCCCCCCATAGGCTGAAACATGTCGACCACTCTGCACAGCGCTAACGAGCAGTTCCAGTCTACTACTGCTCAGTGTGTTTTTAATCTTGACACCTTGACTGCAGTTAGAACATTTCCTGAGTCCTGGTAGTCAATTTTACTCATCACGATCATTTCAGCACTGCACTCTGTGTTTATGATTAATATTATTATTTTCATCTTCACTTTTTTTTTTTTGATAAGTATCATGACTTCGATTTCCGACACTCTATGGTCAGTTGCAATTGAGAGTGACCATCACTTCCCACATGATGACATTCCACCACGAGGGTGGCCTGATGGGACGTGTACAAGCCAGTGTTCTAGTGCTTGTCATATAGCAACATCTTTTCACATACACACCTAAGTGTTTCACGATTTCTGTCATGGCCACACACCACCCCTAGACCTGTTCTGCTCCTTTTTTGTGATATGTATTAAGAATAGGGGTTTCAGCAGACAGGTCGTTAAATATTCCCCTCGACCCTCCACACCTTTATGTTTTAAGTATTAAGAGCAACTTTCCTGTTGCGGGTCTTGCTATTGATGTAAACGTGTTTTTGTTTACACTTGGGCTCACCCAACTTAATTGTGTGTGGCACCGACCCTGCCGTACTTTTCCAACTCTATTCCTTTGTTGCGACATCTAAATGACTTTTGCATCCAATTCATTTCATTACTGGAGGACCCCTATGGTATCTATGATAGTCAGATTCTAATAATCATTGACTGTCCATCCTTGAGACCACGCCCCTCCTGAGAATTACGTTTTTTCAGTGTACGCATAGTCTTTAAGGCACCATCTCTGCCAAATGTCTCCATCCTTCCGTCAGCACCTTGTCCGTCTCTTAAATATGCACATGTCTAACAGTCAGTGTATTTAGCTCGATCCTGCGTTGCTAAGATAAATTGGAAATCAGACCAATAATCATATATGTCCTACACTTAATGGTATTTTCCTCATTTCAGTTTTCCCTATCATTATAACCAGTTCAAATGGTAGAACATCATTCCATGGTGGGGGCGATGTTTACAAATATGCCAACAGTTTCGCATCCCTTATTGTTACTACGCATGCGCGAGGAAACTGCATTTTCACTACGCGCTTGCGCAAAACCGTGTCCACACTCAGATGAAGAGACACGAACAAACTATACTTTTCTCAGTTTCTCGAGAGATTCGTATTGTGTCTGACCAACGAGGACACTTTGGTAACATTTCAGATTAGATTTGGAGCCCCATGTGACTTATTAACAAATTCCTTCGTTCATTATAAAACAGGAGGGCGGCATTAACAAACACCTCCACTTCCGCTCGGACCTTAACGAGGGGCACCGACGGACAGGTGAGACGCGAGACGTTTTTGGCTGCATTCATTTTGTTTGTATTAAGATAACCTTATCTTTAGTAGCCTAGACAGTTTCTGTTTCATAAAGACCTTGCTCACACGATTTGGGCATTTAAAGAGCCTGACTGGAGGGGGGAGCTCAAAGATAGTCACCCAAGGAGTTTTCCCTCCCCTTTTTTGGAGTCTAAATTATATAAATTGTTTCCCCATACTCCACTAAATAGCGATCAATTGATTGGTTGTTTTCTTTGCTAAAGACCCAATATGCATCCCGACCATGTTGTGGAAATGATTGTCCTCTATTGGATTTTAAAGATAGACAGCCAGTGATGTTTATCAGCACTTACACTGCTTTTTGGCACAAAGGTTATCTCTCTGCGCATGCAGGTTTTTGGCAGAGTGTTGGTCGGGCAGATAGGTGTCTATCACACGTCTGTTGGGTTTATGTGTAGTGTAATTTGGCTGGGCATAGTATAGATTGTGTGCTAACTATGTCCTATTTCTACACTACAGAGCGGGGCCTCATTCTCCCGAGCGGTTGCCGGGCGAGGTGAGGTCTTCACCCACACAAAGCTGGGTGAGTATCACCATGAGGCAATGCCTCTGCGTGATTAAGCTATTATGCTTCTTGTATTATGCGGAATGTAAATTATTCACGCAGGTGTGTTTAAATGTACGGCGATTGTGTAAACATGCAGATGTGTGTATGTGGGTGTAACCTTGGATAGTTGAGTGACTATTCTATACCTTTGTTTTTTTGACAGGAAGAAATTATGTCTCTCTCTCCAGTGAACATTGGACTGTTAAGTTCCTGGTAGATATGTACTGTTTGTGGTATTTTTGTATTCACAAATCACTATAAGTTGCAGTAGCATTAAATATTATAGGTCCTGAAGAAAGCTGGGGAACTTCCCCCCATAGGCTGAAACATGTCGACCACTCTGCACAGCGCTAACGAGCAGTTCCAGTCTACTACTGCTCAGCGTGTTTTTAATCTTGACACCTTGACTGCAGTTAGAACATTTCCTGAGTCCTGGTAGTCAATTTTACTCATCACGATCATTTCAGCACTGCACTCTGTGTTTATGATTAATATTATTATTTTCATCTTCACTTTTTTTTTATAAGTATCATTACTTCGATTTCCGACACTCTATGGTCAGTTGCAATTGAGAGTGACCATCACTTCCCACATGATGACATTCCACCACGAGGGTGGCCTGATGGGACGTGTACAAGCCAGTGTTCTAGTGCTTGTCATATAGCAACATCTTTTCACATACACACCTAAGTGTTTCACGATTTCTGTCATGGCCACACACCACCCCTAGACCTGTTCTGCTCCTTTTTTGTGATATGTATTAAGAATAGGGGTTTCAGCAGACAGGTCGTTAAATATTCCCCTCGACCCTCCACACCTTTAAGTTTTAAGTACTTACATGTTGAACCAATTAAGGTGTTTACAGAGCATAAGCTACGCAATACAGCAGTTCACTGCTGAGATGAACACCTCAGTGCCTTGATCCTTACTCTCCTGCCAGCTCAGTAAAGAATCCTATCCAAAGCAAGCTCCACCTGGCCTACGCTTAATGCCTTCCTACAAACAGGAGTACCATGAGTCATATGGTAGTCCCTGCTTCCACACTGGACACTTACCAAAACTTCCTTGCTTAAGCAAGTAGGCAGATTTGGGGGGGCAGAAGTTGTGCAACTACATCTCCTTTGAGCACCCAGTCCTTTCAATTGACACCTGTTCCTGGCTTTAGTTTTTACCCTTCTTCTGCACTGCCCCTTGACCGAATGGCACTGTAGGCAAGTGTAGTTACTACAAACCTAAAGTCCCTTTCTTACCACATAGCCCCTGTAACAAAGTGTGATGCACGGTGTAGAGAAGCTTGAGACACTGTCAGATGGAAAATAAGGAATTTTCTCTGTTCAGAAACAGCTTATGAATTAGTACTCTTTAAATGATATCTATCAAGAATCACTTGTGTTTCTCGTTTTCCTTCCGGTACCAGCTCTCTCTTCCGAAAAAAGTCAAAGCGTTTTTTCCAGAAAGCGACTTCAGAAATGCTGTTCAAGCCATTGCGCTCTTGCATTTGGATGTTGAGGATACCCTACTCCATGGACTCCTAGCCTCCACACTTGTACTCCTTAGGGTGGGCATCCTACACACTCATCCAGTTTATACATATATATTCACATCACCCGCATCCTGATGGAACTTCATACACTCCCTTTGCTAGCCCGCACCATCATCAAAACTAGCTGAATCATTTACAAAGCCATCACAATCTGCACCCCGCTTATCTTGCAGACAAGTGCACCATCTCTGACGATTCTCAGTGCACATGCAGCCAGGACACCATCAGACTGCTAAGAAGTAGAAAAAAGAAGACAAGACACAGGCCATTCCATCTATGCAGCCAGGGTCTGGAACAAAATCCCTGTATCCATTCGCCCGCCCTAATGCTTCATCTCCTCAAGTTAATATTTCTAGCTCAGCTACCAGATGTAACTAAAGAAAACAAGTAAAATAATACAAGTTTCAAAGAACACAACTACAATAACATGCCGATCGTATACCTTTACATGCATTTTAAATGGAAAGCATGGAGGTATGCATGGGAAAACATTGCACAAGTTTCAATTAAGCTAGAGAAATTACATTAACATGCTTAAAAACTTCCAACACCAACGGGTTTGCATTTTGCAATCAGATTGATTTGGTTACCCTACTTAACACTGTGCCTTGACCTGTAGTTCATATATCAAGGAAGTCTCTCAAACAGCAATGCCAAACCTAACCATCTGCATAAGTGTTAAGACTTTCTTAGTGTTATTCACGCATGTGCACACAGTCCTATGTATGCAGCTGTATTTTGCGTCACCATTTAACAGCTGTTTAGCAGTTTTCAAAAGCGTATTTCCTTTAACCACAGCTCCAAGTGAGCCGGGTCCTGCGGTGGCCAGTACAGGCAGTTCTAAAAAGCAGGTGCTGAGACGGGTCCCTATCGATCTATGTTTTTGCCCTCACTATAAGGGTGAAAAACAAATCTTAACTCTGCAGCAGTACCACCCTTCACTAACTTATAACTAACTTCAAAAAGACTCGTTAAAGTTCTTTCACAGTTTCATCATTTCAGAACTGAAGCATTTTCAATATTCTATGTAAGGAAGCCATAGTTGTTGCTTATTTATCTCATGCAACTAAAAGTCATTGTCAAAGCCAATAGTCCTGGCTTGTTCTAGGTGTAATGATACTTGTTGTATTACAAGTCTGGATGCAATGACAAACAGCAAAATACCAGTGAGGCAGCCCACTATGCTAAGCACAGATTTGTAGCTTAGGTGTTTTTAAACCACGCCCTTAGTTACATCGTCCATGCCACTTTGAGAGACCACGTAGTTTTGTTATCCCACTTAAAGCCCTGCCTTGAACATTTAATAACAATTTATCTGGGGATTTAGGCCTAATGAAAAAACTTGATGAGGTTCAAAAGCCCTGAAAAGAAGCCTTTATTAGCTTGTCTGTGAGGAGGATGATCATATTTTGGATTAAAAGTAATGAAGCTCGCAGAGATTCTCCCAAACTGAGGCCTAAGCAGCCCTGGTTTCTCGCCATATAACTAATTTAGCGAGCAATACTTACAGCTGCTGGTTGTTTCAAGAGTGCTTGGATGATGCAGGACAGGAGCCGTGTGGTGTTGCTTGCCCATCTTCGACCTGCCGCCTGAAAGCACTCGCACCGGTTGAGGGTCTGGTCCAAAGACATCGGGGTTCTCCACTACGTCGTCATCGCCCCCAACCTGAAATGCAGTCGCCATGGTTTCGCCGACGTTTCCCTGACACTAATCCAGGGGATAATGAGGCACGAAGAGAGACGGGGTAAGATTTATTGAACAAGTTCGTTTCTGTCTGCACCGAAAAAACACTCCTCGAATGGTCACCGCGCAACCTTGTTGAAGATGAATGCCTAAGGGCAAAACAACATTAAAAATATATACCGAACGTTACTTTACAACTACTGAAGGACATGATAAAAGATACACTAGAGGGCGAAAAGGTAAGATTTCCCATTGCAAATGCGTAAAGAAGGAACTTAGTATCATAAATTGCAACATTCTGATGATGGTTTTAGAGGGAGATTTTTTTTTTTAAATCGGGCAAATTACGCTTCCCCATTCACTTACATTGAAGCAGAGGATATTTTAAGAGGGAAACACCTTAAATAAAGCCATTTTGGGCTTTAAAAAATCAAAGTCTCCAACCTGAATAGGGCCTGTAGGCATGTATACCAACAATTGGTGTTCACTGCCCTTCCGCCACGGATGTTGCTCTATACCAGCACAAACCCAGCGTCGTACCCCCTATTAGAAAGAGGATTAGTTCACTTACCCTTTTGGTCGCCGTCACATTACACTCCGATGTTTTCACAGGCTGCCCTCTGTACCCACCGTCACCCAGGTAACTTTAAGAGAGGCAGCCAATCAGGTGGCAACATACCGAGCAGCCGGGCAAGATTTCCTTCTGAGCTCAAGACAGATGCATTTCTACTTACTTCCGGTGTAGATAGAACCACCTAAAATAGAGGACGGACTACTGCAACAAAGCGACCTGGGTTCCTGCACAGCATTCTAGTAATGCCTGTTCATCTCGGATTTGATGTTTTGACTCACCCGCGAGCGTCTACGAAAGAACTAGAGCGCTAACCCTGTTCATAGAGTTTGGCAAAACTAGGCGCCATGGCGCTGAACAAAACAGTGCAGTAATCCTAATACTTTCCGCTCCAGTAGCTGCACATGTGAAATGCTTACATGCATATTTGAAGCAAAATATCACTCTATTTTAGCTGTCTCCCGCTTGAAGTAGCCTCTTTTAAAATAGATGTCAATGCCGGGGAAAGTCTCAAACTTTTTTTTTCTAAAACGTTGGCATGTATGTAAATGACTTATGTATTGACTTTGACATGAACCATAGTTTCACTCTGCTGCTCTGTTATATTACAGATTTTAAGATGGCAACGAGACATTTCAGAATTACCTTTTTCCTTGATGCGGAAAAACAAAGACCTCAGAAAGTTCGATAAATATTAATAAGAAAAAGATAACACCACTCTTGTGGAGAAGTGTGGCTCAATGGTTAGAGCAGCAGACCCTGATGTAGAGGTCTGGCCCGGGGCGGGTCTTGGGCTCAATTTCCTCGGACCTGATAATTCTCGTCTCAGTGCCTATTCTAATCATGGGTGCAACTCTGGGCAATAGCTTGCTTAATCTCCACACTGGCCCCAACAGCACTGGGATGCCTGGCTTCGCCTTGGGGGTGCCCAGGAGTGGACATTTCACCGGGAAAAGCCAGGAAGGGTTCCACAGCGGTATGCAATACAGCGCCAGGACACCCCCGTTGGGGTATTAGTGCTCTTTACAAGTACAAATTACATTTACTCTTGTCATCTGCCAACAAAATCAATTGCATTGCATAGTTGTCAACTGACATCCTATATGCACCTCGATATCCACACCAGTCTGATAACGAAGGCCATGCTCAGGGCACAGGAATTAAGGCATGAGAAAAACCCTTGTTTAATGTAGATATTATGGGAGGGTATAAAAGCAAATATTATTGTACAGCATGACCAACAAGTGTAGAAATATTAAACCAAAAGAGGAGGGACAATATTCACTTCTGTGCCATTAATAAAATCAAGACTTTCCTTTTAAAAACAGCTCAGAAATTAGTTTTTGATTGCAATGCAAGTGGCTGTATTATGCCTGTGATGCAGTTTAAAGCACTTCAAGAACTTGAAATGAAGCAAGAGCCACTGGCTTAGAATAAAATGTGCATAGACACTCTGGACCTATCGGATCATTTACATTGCTGCCAAGTACCACCATGAGGGGTTAGATTCACACATTTTAATGCTTGTGTCCGCATCACTGCATTAAAATCATTGGCCACATATATATATATAACTCTCCGACACACTTTGGTGATCATGAGCAACTTGGAATGGAATGGAATGGAATATATTCTTATATAGCGCAGACTGTCACCCTACGGGTATCCTGGCGCTTTGATCAAAAAAAGTTAGACCAGTCAGCAACTAGTTTCAAGCATTTGAAGAGAAGGGAAAGGAGCAAGCCCTAGGAAAGAGCCATGTCTTAATGTGATTCCTAAACTTGAGTAAGGAGTCCATTTGTCTAATGTTTTGAGGAAGCTTGTTCCAAAGGAGAGCGGCGGTCACACTAAATGACCTTCCTCCCATCCTGGATCGCTTAAATCTGGGAGTAACCAACAGACTGGCACTTGAAGAACGAAGTTGTCTTTTGGGATGGTACCCGGAGAATTTTTCTTGCAAAGGGACGGGGCCTATATCATGTACCGCTCTGTGGACTAAGCTTAGTGCCTTAAATTGGATCCTTTCCTCAATAGGCAGCCAGTGAAGTTCCCTCAAAGCTTGTGTGGATGAGGCACTTCAAACAAACAGCCTGATGTGCAGCATTTCATCTCTGCACTGCCAATCTACCTGCAAAGCAACTTACCCTGCCGATGGATCTGAAGACTTGTTATGGTGACATGGCACACAGGGATACATTATATCATTCCAGTGCGCAAAAACAGATTGTTCTCCCCTTCTCAGTTCCACTTGGCCTCTCTGAGACATGCTGCTGGATCTTTCAGCACAGGCTAATTGTGAGTTTGTGAGTGAAAGGGGTATGTTTCCTGTAGGCTCTGGCTGGTGAGGGCAGCCACTGAGTGCACAAAAAGTAATTCAATGTGGTAATTCATACAAAGTATTTAAATATTTAGCACTTCTGCCACTTGCCAGTCGAAGACACACTGCTTTAATCCAAGCTATGTGTAGGAAACTGAGCTTTTGTTATAGCTTTCTCCCAACTTTGTGCCCCCTTTTTAGGTACTAGATGCTGGTTTTATTTTTGACTCTAACAGTGCACTGGGGCCTGCTAACCAGACCTCAGTGCCAGTGTTCCTTACCAAAACAAGGTTTTGTCTTATTTTGCTACAATTGGTTAAGGACTTTAGCACCCTTGTTTGTTCCTAGTGAATTGTACCACAGGTACCTATGGCATGAGTGCTAAAGAGGGCCCCAAAGGGCTGCATCATATCTTATACCACCCTAGGGGACCCACACACAAATTCCACACAGACTTCCATTTCAGGCTGCGTGACATGGTGCAAACCATGGGTGAAAACATGAAATTACACACTCCTGTGTGACATGCTAAAGTCACAGCATCTAATATACGTAAGTCACCCCTACAACAGATTTGCCCCTACGATTTCCAGTTCTAGCAATAGACATTACAAGTGAGCAGGAAAACCATCTTAGGGTATGTACTGGGCACTGATCAAAACAAGTTCCCCATCTACATAATGGCTTTACTGAAACCTATGGTGTTTGCTATCAAACACCTCATAATAAACCCACACTGATTCCAGTGATGGAGTTATTAATGCATGCTCCCAGAGGGTATCTTAAAGGTACCCCCTGAAACCTAACAGCCCTCTAGTGTGCTGGCTGCCACCAGCATGCTCTCAGGAGGTCAGGAACAATGCCTGCTCTGGATTCAGGCATTTTAGACCTCCTCCAGGAAGGCTGGTAAATTAGCAATGCAAGACACGGAGCTTCAAAGAGTCCACTGCCTTTGGTATGTGAATCTGGCTCCCCTCAGAGGTAAGGGGAGCCAATCACTCCTGATCAGGGCCCATTTTGCACCAGGACAGGCAGTAAAATTAGTAGTCAGAGAGGTGTGTCCACCTTCAGGATAGTTCCACCCCTAAGTCGGGGTACCGATGTGGAACGAAATTTAAAGTCTGCCATCTTGGTGTTGGCATTATTAGGAACTCTGGGACAGGGTTATGCCCATTTCCCACAGAAAGTGGTCATATAGTTGTCACGTTTGGAGTATTTCTTACCGGCCTTAAGATGGTGGAATGGTTCTCAACTTCGGCTCTTGTAGTTCCTGGTTTATCCGAGATATGGGTGACACCTTCCGATAGCCACGGCCGTGAAAAGCCTAAGCAGCAGTGCCCTCCAGAAGGAGTCCCAAGTGGAAGAAAAACCTGTAGGGGAAAACCTTTGATGATGAGGAGACTCCAACAGAGAAGATATGAGCCGGGAAAAACAGAGAAACCAGAAGCCCAAGATGGAGCAGGAGGAAAACAGGAACTCAAACTGGAGAAGGAGATGCCAAGGGAAGGAGAGCGTCAACGGAAGGAAAGCACCACCAAAAACTAGTGCAGGGAACCAACAGGAGCGAGAACACACCACCAGGAACAAGGAGTGTTGCAATGCAATGAAGGAAAAGATTCTGCCCCTTTTATACCCAAGAACAGGAAGTTAAAAACAGGAAGTGACAAGACAGGAAGTGACCAAATCGGAAGAAGACCGTTGCCATCTTGGACAGGGAAAGGAGTGAAGAGCAGAATAGAAAGGCCACCATGTAAGGAAGGTAGAACAACTTTTCCCCAAGGACCTCTGGGAGCACGACTGTCAAGGAGAGAAGGAAAACAGGCAATAAGATGGCCCCAAAGGAGATTAACTACAAAATGATACCATGCAAACGGTAAGTGCAAGTGTCCCCCAGAAAGGCATAGGAAGCCACAGACTCCACCTGCGCACTGCGGTATTCCTAAAATGTGATGTGAAACGTACCGCTGCGCAAGTCTGTGGCGTGCCCGATGCAAAGAGGCAGCAGGCGGTGCGGGGCGCAACTGGGACGCCAAAATGGCAATAGCGGGCTGCTGTGTTGCTCCGTGAAGTGCTTGAGAAAAAGAGAGAGGCGTCGTGGGAAGCAATGCGGCCACTGAAGAGGAAATGGGCAGCGTCACAGGCAGTGGTTCGGCCTGCGGCGCAACAATAGGGGGCGTAGTGACCTCAGGGGTAGGAAGCCCATTGGCTACTACCCTACACTCCCCTTACAACCCAAAATCACTGAAGAGCTGCGAGAAGCAAGGACTGTGGACAACCAACTGACTTGACGCCAATCCTGCCAGCCTGTCTGCTGTTCCCACCAGATTGCATTAAGGTTATCTCGTCCTGCAGCTGGTGTGCCTCCAAAAGCCCGGGAGGATTGCCTGCCTTCAACAAAGACCCAGGAACTCTAGTGGGGTAGCGGAGCTACTTCCCTGCATCCCACAGGCACTTTAAAAGAACTGTGAGGACTCCAGACTGCCGCAAATCAGACACCGGAAAGCACCATTGCACCTATGGAGAAGATGACCAAAGGTGTTCCCACATCTTCGACCATCGTGAGACCTGAGCCCCCTTGTTGGTTCAGCCTGACTGGTCTCCCAGTACCAGCTTGCAGCCTCTTTTCAACTGGACCGTTCCCCATTAAAGTGAATGCTGTAACACGCCACTGCACCCGAATGCCCCGGAGCCTCCCAAGGTGACCTGTTGGTGGGGCCTTGGACGTTGCCTCATACTCATCTTAAGTCCAGGATATTGGTCCAGTTAGTCGCGATGAAGTGCCCGAATGCAGTACATGTTTTTCCCCCTTAGGATAACATTGGGCACCCAACGCTGAAAAGCACTTGGCTTCCCTAGTGCTGCCCGAGGTAACCTGTTGAAGCTGCCTTGGACCTTGTCCCATACTTACCTTAAGTCCAGGACTTTGGTCACGTAAGTCACTGTGAAGTGCCCGAATGCAGTACATGTTTTTCCACCATGGGATACCATTGGGCACCCGACGCTGAAAAGCACCTCTGCAACCAGCCGCCCCAATGCCGCCTGAGGTGACCTGTTGGTTCTGCCTTGGACCTGGCCCCATACTTACCTTAAGTCCAGGAGATTGGTCCCGTAAGTCGCTGTGAAGTACCTGTATGCAGTTTATGTCTTTCCTCCATAGGTTAACATTACCACTTCAGAAACTGCAGTGTCCATTTTTTAAAACAGTAAAAATTCATAATTCAAAAAGTACTCACCTAATTCCGATGATCTTGGCATCTAAATTCATATAAAAGTATATGCTATTTTTATAAATTGGTGTCGGATTTCTTTTTGAGTGTCGTCTCACTTACTGCCTTTGAGTGTTCAACAAATGCTTAGCATCACCCACTGATATGCCTAACTGCTCACCCGCACTACCACAAAAGAGAGCATTTGGGGTGTCATTTATGTCTCTGTAATTCCATTGGTGATTACCTGGACGCTTTGCACAGTGTACCTCTTTTTGGTCCACTATACAAAGAGCCAGCTTCCTATACTATGTTCCTGTTTATTTACTTTGCTGACGCCTGAGAGGAGGGAGAGTTCTCTGGGAATCCAGCTGCGATTTTAATGATTGAGAACGAGGATTATATTTAAGTAACTTTTTTCTGTATCATAGGAAGTACTTCATTTGTGGCAGTGGTTGCTGATTGGCCACCAGGAGACAGTCCCGAACAGCTGGCAGCAGCCCATCCTGATAGAACACAAGATACAAAATTCTCAGAGGTCGGCATGCTTTCTTGTTACCTGTGCCATGTGCCATGCTGTAGGCACATATAACTGCCTCTGAAGAACTTAATTACCCCACTAGCAGCAGCAGTAGACCACACAGTGGCCTTTTTATTGCATGCACACAGTAGCCTGCTTCTGTGAAGGAGCCCTTAGTCATTGCCCAGGTGGTGTGACTGTCCCCATTCAAGTCCACACTCGATGGCTGTACAACCACAGTTGCTGCAATGACGGTTGGTGTTCCACAGACTTATTGGTAGTATGAGACTCTGACACCCCACCCGGTTCCTGGTGGACTCTGTGTTTTGCTTTGACCCTTACCCCAGCCAAGTGTCGCATGCACACAGAACAGGTACCTGGAACACAGCAAGGGACATATCAATGTAGGGCCAGATAGGACAAACTCCTAGCTCCTGCTCATAATGCCAGGTTGCTGCTTTTGAAGGCACACAAATATTTTTCGCAAATGTGATTTTTTACACACCAGAACATGTAAAGTTCTATGCTGGTAATTTTCATGATGTTCACACTTTGGTGTACTTTTAACAAGCTCTATTTTCTTTTGGCTGTACTGCCACATTATTTGTATGGCTGCTCCTCGAAATACTGAATCTAAGTGGGCTTCTGGCATGGAAAGGGTGCACGCTTTGTTGCAGTGGCAGCTATTCTGTTAAGGCGGAGGAGCATTGCCCTACTGCTTTTTAGCAGTGTAAACAAGGAAAAATAAAATGATAATAACATGATGTTATTATCACTTTATTTTTTCCTACTGAAGCAGTTTTGCGGAGCGGGGCTTGGCTGCTCTGCAAACAGAGCAGGCAGAGGAGTGGTGAGTGCACTCTGTCAGTGCGCATGACGGTTTGGCCGGCCGTCTTGGGCTCAACAAACAGTTATGCGCACTTTACATGTTCTCCACCGGCTGTAATGCATAGCCTGGGTGGAGAACTTGAACAGGCTCCCACTGCCTGTCTGAGTACTGAACCATGGCGCTCAGACCAATCACAACGCTGCTGACAGCAGCCTTGTGATTGGCTTCAGGGATCCTGTGTGCTTCCTGTTTCCGTTCTGGTCGGATGAGACACAGAGAGACAACGGAGGAGAGACGCGGTGAAAAGATAAGGTTTTTTTTCTTTCTCCCCCCCTACTGCCCCGTCACCACTGATCCATGCCAGCCACCACTGCTTTGTAGGCTTCTGCCAAAGGACCAGTGCTTTAAATGCTAGGAGGGAAGCGGGTTACTGTCACGGGGATGGTATGTTACACCCTGTGCTTGAACTGGATAACTCACAAGAATTCTTAATACAGCAGTGGAATCAGGGATGCCCAGGTCATGGCCCATGGCCACCATAGTCCCGATTTTCAAAAAGGGAAACAGGAGCGACCCACAATGTTACCGCCCGATCTCGTTAATAGATGTGACAGTGAAGGTCCTGGGAAGGGCCATCTTTAATCGGTTGACAGATTGGGCGGAGGAACATGATATTATCTCGGATACCCAGTATGGGTTTAGAAATGGCCGATCTACAACGGACCAATGCCTTAATCTATACCACCTGGTGGCCAAGTACACCGTGTCAAGTAAGGGGATGGTGTACTTGGCCTTTATGGACCTGACGGCAGCCTTCGACCGGGTCAATCGGAGGAAACTGTGGGAATCTCTAGGGCTCCTTGGTGTTGACCCAGGCCTGATAAATATTTTGAGAGTGCTCCACCAGAACACCGCGGCACAGGTCTGATTCAATGAAGAGGGGAATACTACTAATCATTTCCCTTGTTCAAGAGGTGTGAGGCAGGGATGTATCCTGGCGCCTTTTCTATTCACATTATACATAAATGGACTGGACAAGGCGCTTGGAGATCGAGGGGTGGACTGTCCGCGTATAGGTAGGAGAGGTATACCGGTCCTACTGTACGCAGATGACGCGGTACTCCTGGCCCACACCGCTCGAGGATTACAGTCCCTTATTGAGGGTTTTGTCAGCTTCATGGAGGATCTAGATCTAACACCCAATCTCACTAAATCATACGTAATGGAATCAGGGAAAAGACCATCTAAGAATTTTATTTTTACAATTGGGTCTCATAAATTAGAAAAAGTGCAGGCATTTAACTATCTATGGATTTTATTTGATATGCACCTTAGTTGTAAAACATTGATTAATGATAAATGTAGCTCACAAATCAGCTCTGTGGGCTCAATTATGAATTTGGCAAAAAGACTAGGCCGCTGGTCACTGAATGAAATAATGCACCTGTACACCTCTGTTGCTGTGCTAGGATCTTGTATGGAAGTGGGGTATGGCGTTCTAGAGATATCACGCTGATCCAAAATGAGGAAAATAAATTCCTGAGAAGGGTTCTGCAGGTACCACAAAGCACGCCTTCCCACATTGTCCATGAGGAGTTAGGCCTCAATAATATTAGCGATAGGCTAAGACTCAAACCCATAACCTGTTGGATTAAAATATGGACGAACCCTGAAGCCACATTGAGTAGGCAAATACTAACGGACTGCATTGCCCTGGATAGGGGATGAATTATACCTTGGCTCAAATATGTAAGGGAAACCTTGAAAGGGTTGGGTTATGTCAAGTATTTTGATGAACCCACTAAACTCACGCCCAAAGACAAGGGCATCATAAAGATGCAATGTTTAAGGCAAACAGCAAATGAAAGGGAGGACAGAGAACTGATGAAATCCTAGGTGAGAGCCCACTTGCTAACTAAATCAACTCCAGGAATGGAATTTTACCTGTCCCATCTGTACAACAAACACGACAGATTCCTAATGACCAGATTCAGGTTGAATCTCTTGCATTACATTTTATCAGTTCCAGCAGGATACACACAAGACATCGAGATAAAGGGCCCGTGCGGCTGCGACCAGTGGTCTCCGCAGGACACCCTTCATTTCGTTTTAATTTGCGCCTTTTACGCGTACCCAAGGACAATGTTTTTAAAAGCTATTTTAAGGCAAATCAGATTCAACCAGGCAAAGGTGGCACTACTGTTTCTGAAACTGTCAGCAGACCCACTAACGCTGTTTAGCATGGTAAATTTTTTAAGATTGGCGGTGAGACTAAGGAACACTAGAGGCGATGAATAACGGTCTATGATCCTTCTTTGTGACAGAAGGGCTGGATGCACTAAGATTGCCCAGGATTCTGTTTTTGCTGTATAAATCGTTTTAATATGACTTTTAAGACATGAAACAATTTTACTGTGAATGTTCATATATTTCCTTATTCTATTATGTAACTTTCAGTGGTTGTAATGCCTTCCTTTTTTTTAATTAATAATGCACTTTGCATGGTATCGTTTTTATACCGAATAAAGTAATTTTTTGAATTTTTTGAATTTGAACTGGATGACAAACAGAAGAAGCAAACCTTTTTCCCAGCACATTTCATTGTATATAACTGCTGTTCACATGGAAATATTTTGATAATGGTCGACTTGTACAAACTGTGGAAACCTTGTATATAATATTCACATTGTCACTTAGGTTTAGGTTCCCTTTGTCACCTGGGACACTATGCGCTAATGTTGTTTTGATGTATGTTTACTCCTAATTTTATTGTTTAAAAATCCATAAAATATACTACACTGGAATCGCTGTGTTAGTGGTTCCTTCGCGCTCTGCCATTATCTAACCCTCTATATTGCGATTGTGCTTATGTATCATAACCTCATAGTATATCATTCCACAGGAACCACTGCTTTTCCTATATGAACTGGATGATTGGCATATGGTTAGGATTTACATGGAAGTTAACACAGGCTTTGAACTTAGGGAGGATTCTTTAAATGGGGAGGTTTTGAAATGTGGGTGGTGTTTTGCAACAATTCAGTTGTTTGAAACAGTGCGCTACCGCCAAGAGCCAACGAAGTTAAAATATTTATGAGCGCCATACGTACAATTTTATCTTTGACATGAAAGCTCAGTATATTTCAGGAGTTGGAAGAGAGTTGCAACTTCAAACATGCCGTGCCATTAGAAGAATGTGATTAGATGATCTGAAAAATGCATGATTCAAAGCTGCTATTGGTACGGTTCATCATTATTATTGCAATGTTAGTATACTACATGAATATGTATTTGCCAACACTTCTTACCGTAAAATTCATCACTTTAAAGTGATACAAGATATTTATTGCATGCTTAAAAAATGTAACCAATTGGGCGGTAGGCCAGCTATTGCTGTGGTAACGAAGAAGCTGACGTTATCCATTTTTTCATCACCTGCTGCAAAATACAGGATTGGAGTCTTATTTTTGAGGAATTGCAGTTTCAACAAGAACTCTGTTAAGTTTATCTGGCAGACTTCCAGCCCTGCCAGGTAACATACATCAGGGGTTAGACTAACGCATTTACGTGCATGTGTCCGCATCACTGTACTAAAATTCATTAGCCACCCATCTTAAAGCTCTCTGGGACCTCACCCAGGCATGCAGTACTATAGTAGTAGGATAGTACTAAAGTGCGCTGGCAGTGTGTTTGCTGTCCATTGCTGCTAGTGGTGAGCGCACAGCACCGTGCTTGCATGCCTTGCTACACTATACACAATCAGTGACCACTACTGGTGCACGCAGGGAATGAATTTTAATTATAATGACACCAGCGGTGTGGCAGCGGATGCCACAATCATGAATGAAAGAGTTGAGCTGGTGGCCAAGACCCTGTGTATCACGTTTTCTGTGTCTTAGCACTCCTAGGCTAAACAATGGCCTGGCAGTGAGGGTGTCCACGTGGATCCGGAGCCTTGCGCCTTTGTGGTCATTTTCCAGAAAGGCACCTGCACCTAGCAAGGCAGGTGGTAATTGGGCACAGTGAGTTTAGGCGGGGGGGGCGACAGCTTTGGTTTCCTTGCCATGCACCCCCTCCCCCCCCACACACATTTGCCACTACATGGAAAGTAGCACCCTTGTTCCACAGCGCTAACATAAAGGAGGTCACGCTCACTGCCAGGGAGGATGTTTTTAAGTCACCTGATCTGTGTGGGTCCAGAGCCTGGAGCCTCCGCAATCAGACATGCCAACCCTCCCGATTCAGGCGTGAGACTACCGATTTGAAGGCTAGCCTCCCGATTCCTACAAGCAAACACCCGATTCTTCGGGGGTTTCGGCTGACAGGGCTTCGTATTGTGTAAAGTGCTAATTCTTCCAGCAAAGAGTGGCGATGCAGGGACTCTCGAAGGGGTGAAAAACTAACAAAGCGTCATTAACAAGGGAATTGTCTTTTAAAGACCTGCAAAGTACTGGGGGGGGGCTGTTTCAGCCCGGGCTGCCACAGGGGGGTGGGGGGTGCATGCACTGCCAACAACCTGCCAGGCCAGTGCCCAACACTTGCATCACCCTCTCTGCCTGCCATTATGCTCCAGGCTTCTAAAAGGTAAGAAAAAAACGTGCATTTGTGTTTCAAATGTCCGATCCTACAGCAGCACACTTCCAAAGCCCATACATGCCAGTAACCCGATTCAGAGCCCCATTCTCCCGATTTTTTTTTTAAATCTCCCACTTTGCTCTCCTGAAATGTTGGCATGTATGTCCGCAATCAAAACCAACCCCCATCCCCGCCTCCAAGTCTGATAGACTACATCAGCGCTGCCGCCCGGGCCTGGCCGGATGAAAACAAGTTTTGACCCTGACCTCCGGGGAGATGGGCATCGGAGTGTTGCTTCTAGTCTGGCTGGCGCTGACAGTCAAATAAAAGGACCATCATACCAGCCAGCCCCAGACTTGAGTGACTGTAGCTGTGAGAGTGATGATTGTCCACGACAACATGAGCCTTGAACTGCCGCTGCCTCCCAATGCCCAGCAGCCCAGCCAAAGAACTTGGAGAAGAAGCATAAACAAACTGCTTAGCCTGGCAAAAACCCTCCCCTAACAGGCAATTGTGGGCTGGCACCAGCAGCAGCTTCTGCCAATCTGGCTTGGAGAAGCAGCGTGGAAAAAAAAATGTTGACACACTTACCTTTCGCTCCCAGATGCCGCAATCTTCTGTTGCCTGGCCGTGCCTCGCTGCACCTTGCACTACAATCCCCAGGAGAAAAGGCTCCTAGACTTCCCATGCAATCCCAGCACTAATCTCATGAAATGACTCCCAGCATGAGAGAAGCGATGGGATTCGGCAGAGCGGGCCAGTTTCATGCTCCAGCAGCAGTGGCGTGTAGCCAGGCCTTAGGCTGCCTGTGGAGGCCCCTGCGTTTGCCTCCCGCGGCGGCCTGATTGAAGAGTGGGGGCGAGGATTCATGCAGCCGCAGGTAAGAGCGGGGTGGGGGGGAGTTGCTGCCAATTCTTGCGGGAGCAACGGCCGCAATTAAGAGCAGAGGATGGGGGGCCGCTCGCCGCCCCCAAAACTCATGCCGCCTGCGGCGGTCCATCCCTACCGCCCCCCAGCTACGCCACTGTCCATCAGGGACTGGGAGCCTGTGCCCCTGAGCACTGCTGATATATTGTAGGATTAACCTGGAGATATCAAACTATGCACATCGGTTTGGCCGGTCGTCGTGGCCAGCCGTTCAAGTTCGACGAGCACACTTTAAGGGCCAAATGTATCAAAGGGTTTCACCCATTCTGTGTTTAAGGGGAAATGTGTTCATACATATGGCTTTATGTGCCTACCACCTGCAACCCCCCCTGCTGCTAAGACTGAGACATAACCCTGCCCCACTCCAGATACCCGGACTGGAAGTGAAAAATAAAATGACAATAAAATAGTTTTATTGTCATTTTATTTTTCTTCTGTCTGCTGGCATTTCACCAGTGGTGTGATGTTCCTCTGCCATAGCGGAGGAGCCACCCCTGACTGGCATCCTAGTTAGGTGAGTCACACCTGACTAGGGTGCTCTCTGAGACTCTGAACTGAAGTTCACCGATGTGCTTAAACCATCCTAGGTCACAATTCCAGTTAGCTTACACCAGACATGTTTTTCTCAATTTGTATTTCACATTGCGATGCATAAAAATAGCTTAAAAGGAGCACATTTCAGATACTTTTCCCTTTTCATAAAAGCCATTGCTTGGTTTTAATCCAGTTAAAGTGTCACTCAAAGTGTCACCCATTTGACACTGGAATGTCAATAATAAGTGCACTGAAACCATGGAAATGCCACTCATAAGCAATCTGAAGCTTGGCAACTATGCCCTTAAGGGTATGTCTTCAAACCTTGCTCTGGCCATTTGGAGGCCACAGCACACCTAACTGAATGAGCCGCAAAATGTCTATTATTAATGCTTGTCAGCGTCATTACTGTTTTGACCCAGCTTGCCAAGGTGGGAGAGGAGGCAGGATTGAAAGTCGTCTTACAAGAAATCAACAACTGAGAAGACAACATTCTTAACTGAGCTACCCTTGACACATACTCTTTAAGACTGCAGACAACATGTAATTTTGGGCAAGGAAAAATAAGGATTCTCAACTGAATGTGATTAATTGTTTATACGTCTCGTTAAGGAAAAGAAAAGAATAATAATATGATTTAGGACCATTAGAATATTCAAAACCCTTCAATACATGCACTCTAACAGATGATCCCCAGCTAACTTATTGTCAACTTGTTCAATTCAAGCAGAACTAGCAGACCTATACCCATTAATAGTATGGAGAGACTTTTCTTGGGAGGCCATACCTTAGAGGCTAGAAAATTAAGAACTGCTGCAACATTTGCCAAAGCAGGATGTAGGTCCTTTCCAAGCATCAGCCAGTGCAAGGTCTCCAAGCTGACATTGAAGCTTAGAAGTTCCTGCATCTAAAGATGATTGATGAGATTGTAAGCAGCTGTTGAGTGCCCAAGGAAGACCAGGATGTGGTAAAAGGTCCATTAATATCAGCTGGCGCACACCGGCATAGCCATATAACTCATCCCTCAAGAGTTCAATGACATCTTAAGATAAGTTAGAAGAATTATCCAAAGGTGTTTGGACAGCACCGGGAGAGATGGGAACCAAGATTGAGACCTTCACAGAAAGGCAGTCACAACTACCTCTACTGCCTCTCTCCGAATAAGCGCCAGTCACCTGCATTTTGTGGCAAAAGGTGGATATGCCTCGAGGTGGCCTGCAGACCACCTCTGTAAGAAAGTATCAGAAGCCAGTACTTCTGGAAATGGTCTGCATCTGAAGAAATTACCTAGTTACATTTTCAGCATGGAAGCAAATAGATCTATAGAGAATGGTCAACCAAAAGCAATTCTATTCTTGGAACACTCTCAGGTTCACGTGCCAGTTGCTGTAGTCCCTTACATGAAGTGGCTGCTAATCTGAAACAGAGCTGTAAATACAGGCATTGTGCCTTGACTGAGGCAGAAATCCTAAAAGGTCTTCGCTATCTCTGCTAGTAGTTTGGACTTACACCTCCCCTACTTCAGTCACCTATCTTAGTGCTGAGAAATTGTCCATGAATAGTAGCATTGCGCAATTTGCTGTTTGCTTTGTGAAACTGCGAATTGCTAACGAACCTCCAGGAAGCTATAAAGAAATTAAGTACATGTTGTAATGGTGTACAGTTGGCTCCCCTGCTGTGAGTGCCCTTGTGAGAGAATCCAGTTTCCTGTTGTGGATTTTTTGTCTGAGCAGCAAGCTTATCTTGTGTGTTTGCTGAGGCCTTTACGGCTGTCCTGGAGGGGTGCACCAGGCGTGCTCTTCATAGTGACAGAAGACTTATCTCCTTTTCGCAGTTTCAAGTGTGTAGGTTTGTGGTTGACGCATGCTTAGATTTTAGTGATCTTAGTCTGACAGACCTTTTTATCTGTGTCACAGTAGTGGTGGCCTACTTGTCTACTTATTTAATGTTCAACTGCCGCAGGTCGACCCGGATCCCTGTGCTGATATCCTAAGCACGCATGTCTATGTATGTATGTGTGTGTGGTCTGCATGTTGCACACATTGTGCGTGTTTGAGTGAAGCAAAAGGAAGGAGGCCCTTGGGTTGCATTTTGGAAGCCCATGGCCTTTATATGTTGTATTAAAGTAGGATCGGCTTTTATGGTTACCCCCACTTTTTGCTTGGTGCTAAGCTGTTCTTGACTAGTCTGACTGGGATCCTGCTTATTAGGACCCCAGTCTATCTGTTTATTCCCTTAAATTGTTATGTTCAGTACTTGGGTACCTCCCAGATTGGATACTGGGGTACCCTTATCAGTCCCAAGTATATGATACTAAGGTATCCCGGGCATATGTACCCCAGAGGTTCCCCATGGGCTGAAGCATGCATTATACCACCCATGGGAGACCATTCTAAATTGAACTATAGGCCTGCCATTGCAGCCTGGGTAAGCTGGTGCTAGCACCACTTATTGAAGATATAGGTTTCCTATATCTAGTGTCACTGTACTTAAAACATATTAGTCACCCCTATAGCAGGCCTTTGCAATCCTGAAGGCAGGGTGCTTGGTTCTAAGTGTGATGATGCCCCTTTATGAGCAAGACACCCCTACAGCCTATGGAGTCCATTCTCCCGGGTTGTAAGTGAAGAAGCCATATACTATATAGAGGGACACTGCGTAATTACACAATGACCATCTCGAAACTGGCTGCAACGAATCCTAATCATGGTTAGTATCAAACATATTGGAATCATACCCCCACACCATAAACAGTGTGGGGGTATGATTCCAAGCACTGGAAGAGCCCTCCGTTAGGCTCTCAGTATTCCCGGTACCAGCCTTCTAGACCCGGACAGCACAAAATGATTGTTGCCAACCAGAGACATGATTCTGCCCTCCTACTGCTGAGCTAAGCTTGATAAGGGGAAGGCAGAACAATAGGCATCCGGTCACAGGGATGTGTGACCACCTCCCAGACAGGATTTAGTGTATTGGGGCAGGGTGGGTGCGCTTCCCAGCGCCACTGAGTCTGCATGAGGGGCATATTTGGTGTCCCCATGCATAGTCCAGTTCAAACCAGCTCTGGGAGCTGTTGGCTCCAGCTCTGGCACAAAACTGGAAAAAGGACATGGGAATGACCTCCCCCCTCTCCAGACCCTCCCGTGGGAGGGTCCCATGACTTGTTCCAACCGTTTCCTTAGGGTACTTAAGGGCTTACCTGTGGGTGGGTCCCTAGATCCATCATGGGACAAGATTCAGATCAGACACCACTTCTTCATCTACTGTCTGAGCACTCTGGACTTCGCTGGACTTTGTTTGGGCTCAACTTCATCTCCCTTCCAGTCTGCTGCATCATCTGTGCCTGTGTACCACACAGGAATCTTCCATGGCCTGTGGACATCAAAGACACCTGATGGAATCTATCTTGAAGTGAAGGAGTCACTTCCCTGCATTCACAGGCACTGCAACTAAGTTGACAGGTCTGCTGATCCTGAGCTCCTCTGGACTCCGAAATGTTCTGCAACACAGTTTGTGGTTCTCCACAGCTCCCAAGGCCTGCCCTGCCCTCTCACCAAGTTTGAGGTCAGAATCCCTCGTGGGGGTTGCAATAACCAAACCCCTGTGCACCACGTCAACTTGCAGTTGCAAAGGCTTATTGGCTTCCTTCCAAGAAGATCTTTGGTCTCCCAGTAGCCCCAACCTCGAGCACCTCCAGTGACCAGAATGTTCAGCCATATCACATCACTGTGAATCGTGGCCTGCATATATTGGTGTGCTACTTGAGGTCCTCTCGCAACTGCAGTGCCTCTGGCCTGTAGATCCATTTGAGTGTCACCTTTATTTATTTTAGGCTTGCCTGAAGGCTCAGAGCCTGCCCTGACTCCTCTGCTTGTGGTGAGTCCCCTGGACCTTGCTGGTCCCAACTTTGCACCTTCTATGACTTCTGCATTGGTTGCATTTGCCAAGGCTTGTTGATGCTCCTACCGGACACAGACCCCCCTAGCACTCGACATCCAACGTGGGACAGCATGTGCATGGCTCATGATCCTCCTCAGCATTGCCTGGTCCTCACAGCTGCAGAGTCAAGGTCCTCATCCACTCTCCTGAAACTCCCAAAATTGGTGGCCATTCGTCTTCCAGATCTCTTGGTAACTCCTGAGTGACACAGACTCTGTCCCCTCTGCTTGCAGGTACCTCTCAACTAGAATCCACCTTCAGATTCCATCTGATACTTTCTCCTTCGTCAGCGGTGGCACTTTCCTGGAGTGCTCCACTGCTTTTGACTGTGGTTTCAGACACCACTTCACACCTATTCACCCGGCTTCCCTTGTATAGGTAACATGGGTACTAGGGTATCCACGTGTGGGGTGGCTACCCAACCTACTGTCTTCCACAGGGTTTCTTCAGGGTCCACTGGGAAAGGGTCCTTAATCTTCAAAATTCCAGCCGCGACTCACACGTAGAGTTGTACAGAGCAAGCGGTCGTGTTCCCACACTGCACACGCTTTCCGTGGGGTTTCTAGTCACTCACCTTGGGTGGTTCCTTGGGTCCCCAGCACTTCTATGCCCTCTCGACATTGTCTTGACACAAGTCGTGGTTCTTATACCACTTTCTTAGTATATGGTTTGGTCCACCCCTGGGGTCCCCTGTGTATTCTGTGCTATTTACTGTATTTCTTTGCAAAGTATTGTGTGCATTGTGTTTATCTCCGGGTAGGAGATATCTAAACATTATAGAGAGTATTATATAATAAATACATATTTTTATAAATACCTTGTGTGGTTCTTTTTCACTTAATCTATACTATAAGATTACATTCTGGTATAACAAGCTGCTTTACACTCCTTCTGGATTAAGCCTGAAGGCTGCTCTCCACGCTACCACTTAGAGAGCTTTCTAAGGTGTGTAAGACCTCTTAAATCACCTTAAGGTTTGTCTGGACTGGTGCCGGTTGCCCACTTACATTAGTGGACATCATATACCAGGTCAGCTTCTTACATATGTTCACAAGATAGATGTGTGTTTCATGTAACTAATGAAGGTGATGCACTTATATCATGTGTTATTAATATCTCTGTGCCACGATTCATGAGCAGCAAGGACATTTGTCCTCACTGCCACTTTAAAAAAACAAGTTTGAATTTGATTTGATGTTATTTTTTATTATGTTTTGTTATCGAACATTTGTTATACTGAAGGATATTCTGATATGATTTCTAATTAGGGACTCTGGTTCCTTGATCAAGGCAAAGGCTTGAGAAGCTTAGTGAATCACCAAGGAGCGTTTGTGAGGCCCAATAGGTGGGACACGACACTGAACATTTGACACTGCTGTTGAAACTAAAGGAACCTCCTAAGTCCCTGTGAAATTGGAACTGGAGGTAGACGGCTTTAAAATCATACCTCATCACCTAATCCCCAGAAAAAAGTACATCTCTGAGGAGTACAATGCTTTCCACCTTGCAATGACAATAGGGAACGAACTGATTGAAAACCACTTTTACGATTCAACTTTATAACTGGACGGAACTTGGTTTTTTTCTGACAAGGAACATTCTGCTTATGTAACCCTGAGGATGTGGAACACAGTACTCTATGGCATTTTAGGATAATAGATTGGATACTTATATGATATTAAGTCTATGTGTTCTGCAGACAATCAGACAGGAGTTGGAAAATAATCTTGAAACAGGACAGAAAAGAAATCTATTCATTACCCATTAACTTTTTAAAGAACACAAGGATCTTCGGAAATTTAGACCCAGTTTTGAAGGAAATGTGCAATTCTTCATCCGGTAGCGGTGGGAAAAGGAAAAACAATTTTTACCTTGGGCGATTTCAGCTCTTCTTTGACTATTTGAATATTGCTTAGGAGCACGCAACCTCCACTTCTCTGCTGACGGAAGAACAAGGGGCACTGGATACTGAGGGAACTGCATGCCACATTGGAACCTATAAAAATTGGCTCACAGATCAACCGTTGAATCTGCTGGCACATGCAAAACTATGCCTACCCTAGAGAGGTATGCATCTAATCTAGCGAGGAAGGGGTCTGCACATATTTGCTCATCTCCTTGATGAATTAGTCTCCAAAATGTATACCTTATTCACCAA
Organism: Lissotriton helveticus; assembly: GCF_964261635.1. Taxonomy (NCBI): domain Eukaryota; kingdom Metazoa; phylum Chordata; class Amphibia; order Caudata; family Salamandridae; genus Lissotriton; species Lissotriton helveticus. The sequence goes on from NC_136070.1 coordinate 650,786,457, forward strand.
GGCCGGTTTTTGGAAGTGGCAAGTTTCCCAAATTTCGATGCAAATTTGATTAACTGAAGTTTATTTCTTCCTACAGAGATGGCTGACATTGTGTTTCCCAAGAACGAAGTCACCCTCTGTGCCCAGTTGAAAATATTATCAGGGACAATCTGCTCCCCGACTCTACGGCTTAAGCTTAGGATCCCAGCCTGCGGACCAATCACGTCCAGCAACTTATCTTGGCAAGCTCGCCACACACTGTCTGTTCCTTGTTTGTGGTCACAACCACCTCTAGTCAGATACATGGCTATTTTATGATCAAGATCTGTAGTAGCTGCTACCTTGTCAATAATTGTAGGCCTCAGACATTGAGACTTCATTTTTGACCTAAAAGGCTTGTTCAGAGGCAATCTCAAATTAGCCTTAATATATTTAACTACATAATTAAGGGGCATCCACTCTGGAAAGTTATGAAGCTGTGTGAGAGCAAGTCTGAATATAGGTTGACTAGCTGCATCAAGAATAGAATTGTCACCAGTAACTTGTCATTCTCATTATTCTTGTTATTAATTAATGACACCTACCTCCTCTTAGAGTTATCGAACCTATCAGAATGACCGAAAAAGCATTAACTTTTAATGTAACACACAAGAGGGAAAAACATACCCATCTAGCACCTGAATTGGAATGTGAAACCAAAAAACCTGGGATGAATCCCAGTTTCCTTATTTGACCAAACTGTGTGATACTAGGCATTTATTTTATTTCACTTTGTCTCCTTTTTCTTCATTATCACATATAAGAGATCTTGAAATACATTAGTTCAAGATGTGCACTGAACAAAACGGTCTTGTCTTTGATTTAATAAACTAGAATGTTATGTATAATAACAACCCAGGCTACCCAGTGGAAGCATGTCAACTGACTTTCCTCCTAAAGGCTCACTGTTGGCATTGTTGTCAGGGTGAAGAGAGGCTTGAGTGTTTCTAAGTTCATGTTTGAAAGCTATCACTTAAAAAAACATACTTCTCAATGCACTAATATAATATGATGTACTAAGGGGAAACTCATCTACATGTTAATGAAATACACTTCTTTTAAATTTTAAAGAGACTTTATCATATTTGTACATGCTTGTTGCAAAATGTCTCTAAAATAAAGGTGTTGCTAAAGTTAAGTGGTGAAGGAGACATTCTTTACTTCTTTTATTTTACTCAGTTTACCAGTAATTAAATGTGTATCCATTTATTTAAAACACTTTCTAATGTTAGGGCTCAGTCAAGTAAACAGCATCCCAGTGCTACTCTTCTCCAAGGGGCACATATAAAGGTAGGGAGGGCCACAAACAGCCCTCAGGCCATATTATAAATTTCGCTGGTCAAGATTGTGACACAAGTCTGACCAAGCAGGCATATGAGAGCCATTCAACACCAACAATCTGGAGGATGTTAAGAGGTCACACATTGTAATCATTGTAATTTGACAGTGCACATACCACCCCCAACAACAGAATTAGCACCCTTGTTAATTACCTCTGCCGCCCCCGAATTAACTTTCTAACTCTAATGTGTCTATTCTGCAATATCAAATGTTAATGTATTGTTCAATATTGTTTGTCATCATGGGGCTAGAGTTAACAGAAAGTGGGCATTAAATTACAAAGTTGTTGCGAACAGAGGCTCCTAAAGTATGTCTTGCCTGGGCCCTCCAAATTTAAAAACAACAGTGAGGGGAAGAAACAGCCTGAACCAACAAAAAACCATAGAGGTATGAGAACAGCCGAGCACATAAAAAGCAATCTGACAGAGCCCCCTAGGGTAGGCAGGCCCACTGATAAGTAAAGAAGGTCAGAGCAAGGGAAACAGAAAGTGTCCCTATACTATCAGGAACCTCCCAAATAGAGCCAGTCTCTAGCTAATTGTCACAATTGAATAAATACTTGAGGGCAGGCAAATTAACAAATCTCACCCAAATCCAATTGAACACTTGCATAACAGGTTATCAATTAATTAAAGACAACTCTTTCTCCTAGCATGTTCTTAACTGTGGGCTGGTAAGCAGCACAAAAAGAGGTTGGTCTGAATCAAGGCTGCCTGTTATGGATTATTGTTATTGTCAGCATGCTGATACTTACACCGCAATCTCCTAGTAAAGTTGTGTAAGATTTTTCCCCATTAGTCGTATGGACCTTTGATGGTTGACGTGAAGCACTGAAAGCACTGTAACAATAAAATTGTAGCTTGTGAAGCCAATGTGACTCCACCATAAGGACCAGGATTCAACAAATATGGTTAAAGGGATTTTAGTTTGGATTACCAATCAATCCGGTGTATAAGCAAACCAAAAACAAGTTCAAGAGATACAGCAACACAGCAGATAAGCGGAAATATCTCAGTAGGTTTACTCACAATAAAATGAGATACAGAATTGTGACAGCTACAAAAATAAGGAAACAGATTGAAGCAAAAGGTGTTCCGTAAAGAAAATTCACTTCTCTCTTTGAAACATAAGTCATATATAAGATCATCTACCAAGAGGCTCTATTCAGGGAGCATAGAGGGTGTCATCATAACTCGGCTTCAGTAAAAGTCTTGGAAAAGGGACATAAGCTTCACACAAGATTAAGGCAAGCAACAGGAGATTCAGAAACATCCTTATTTCCTTTCGCACCACCAGGAACCAACCAATTCCTTACTCCAGAGCATCTGCAACATCCCTTCAATTTTTCATCGGATCGAAACTTGGACTGTAATTCTCAAACTTGAACTTCTCTCCATACATGATAAACAGAAGGCCTTTTCTGGCCATTACTATTCCATGATCACTGGCAAGTTCTTTGTTCCAGGCCTCACTATCAGCAGTCTAATACATACAACAAGGCTTTCGCTAATTAACGAGTACCATGATAATACACCAGGGAAAGAAAAAAAGAATATGCCGACAAGGTCAAATGCATGTCAATTGAAGCCTGTAGTCAGGTTAAATTAACTGAGCATTTAATGTGAACTTCCAATACATGATTATAAATCCACATGTATGACTAAGAATAAATGTGAAATGTGATTAAAGAATACAAGTTTATGCGTTTCAACTGAATATTAGTGTACAGTTGAATAAATCTCTAATCCATATGACAGTTTTAGTCCCTTCATACATTTAAATGCTTCATACATGTTAATAATGTTAAGGCCTACAGTGAATATAATGTCAGTTATAAGTATATAATTGCATATTCATGACAAATAAAGTGAAGGGTGAAGCCTAAATTGTGCTATTCCATTATTAATGATTTGATTATTTCTCCCTTGCTTTCCAGGCAGGGGATTATGTTTATTGCAGTTTTGTTTTGTGGCTACTGGCAATAAATGTTAGATCTAAGATAGCATAACAGAACCTTCGATCTCACAATAACATTTGGATAACTTGCTCTCATAATGCCTTGTATTCATGCCTTGTGTACTAACATCCTAGAATTGGATAATGTTATGTATAATTAAAGTCCTGTTAAAGGGGTGGTTTGGGGGATTACAGACAATTGGGTATTTGCAACTCCTTCCCCTCAGAAATAGCAGAAATGAGTCCCTTTCCAGGATAAACAAAGAGCAGAAGTAAATCCATGTTCAGGGTGGGAAAGGGACCATACCACCATAATAATTTGTTAAGGTTTGTGGAAGAGTTTTCTTCTCATAGAAGAAACGTTTACTTGTGGGAGAAAACTAAGACAATATTGTGCAATTGCACAAAAGTGAGGAGATTTTAGCCGTAATTGTGCACCATTTCTAATTATGCTTAATGAAGCACATGTTAAGATATATAAAAAGGAATTCACAAAGGTTTCCTGGTTTACATATGGAAACGTATAGCTGGGAGAGGCTTTCACATGTACAACAAGAACGTTTGGTGAATTAGCAAAAGTCATAAACATGTACCAAGGCATGTTTGAAAATCTGTGGGTACAGATTTACAACTTCAATTAAAATCAGTCACATAATGTATTTTTAATAGCCAAAAGTAAGCAGCTGCTTGGCTATTCATTGTTAATCCACATGCTCCAGGATTGTAGGAAGTTGTGCGTTGTGCATAACCGGGGTTCTTCTGGGTTTCAACCAAAAACTTACATCAAGTCTATACTCAGCCATGCCTGAAAGAGGTGCCTGCAGCACAGACCCCTTCTTGTCAATGACAATTTGAAAGATCCTGAAATCCAATGCTGAGTCACTTTCTTGTCAGAGGAAACTTGAGTTCCAATCAACTACTAAGCTGAATAGGTGTGGAAGCTACCCTGTTAGTATAATAATCTTGCAAATCAGGCAATAATGTCAAGAGTCTTTCATCAGCTAGACAAGGAGTGTAAACTTCTTCCACAGAGAAGTTTCAAGTGTTATACTGAGGAGATAGTGTCCATCCTCAGAAGAATGCAACATTCAATGCCTGGTCAGACTCTTACCATACCTAGTCGAGTTATTCCTACATCCGAACCCCAGCCTGAGCACCTGAATTTGATTCTATTACCAGAACCAGTCTTTTACTCACAATTGTCTGTCATTTTCGGCCTCCAGGTGGCCCTGCCACTACTCGAGTTCCGTCTGAGATCCTAGTGAGGGGCGTTCTGCTTCGCATGTAGCAAGTAGGTCTTTGCAGAGATAGATACATTTACTTCACTACATAGCCTAGTAACAGAGTGGAGCTGGAATAGGGTCTTAAATTGAGAAAGCTAAAGGCCCACCAACCTGTCTTGTTACCACAGGGACAGAGTCTTCAATCTAAATAAAATCAAAATAAAATGCGCTAAGTGCTTGATGATCTAGGGATACCTCATTCTCCTACACCAAATCAGTTGAGGGTCCAATGAGGGAGCCATCTCCTGTTTCTAAAACTGCTTTGCATAATGTATCAGCAAGGTCCTTGGTTGTGCCAGGGGTATACTTGTTTCCCAGTGAATAATGGTTATAGGTGTTGTGTGAATAACTCTTTCCTCTTGCTTTTGCACCCACCACTGTACATTACTCAAGAAATGTCACCTTTGTCCTCCACTGCCCTCTGGATATTATATCTCCTACACCCTCATACAGAAAGCACAGAGAACACTTTTGCACTTCTACGAGCATGGAAACGTTCATAACCAACATAGCTAGAGCAGGCAGATAAAAATTGAAAGATGAAAAAATCTGTCCATACACCTAGTTCTACACAGACAAAGCACTGATGACCTCACTTGCGTTTGGCAAACTAGGCTATTGTATAGTCTTACTGTGGATATCCTCCTGTACTCGTTTATCCCAAAGTACTCAACTCAACAGAGGATTCTGTGTGTCATCCATAGGATCTGCCATAACCTTCTCAAAAATACTTCTACCTCAAACTACTGCAACCAAACCAGAGGTCTCTTGAACCCATTAATACTTGTGTTCAAAATGATAAATGGTTCCAGCCCATTACCTCTTCTCAATCACCAGCAAATATATCCCAACTTGTAACCTTTGTTCAGCCAGTCTTAATATCATGGTCACTTGGAAATCTCCAGGGGCATCTTATAAGTTCGATCCTTCTAGTTACTGGGACTGCTGCACCTGAGCTCTTTCATGGGCAGAATGTGCTACATTTCTGTTCACCTCCTTCAAGACTGTCCTTAAGAATCAGCTCATGTCAGGAGACTGTAAATTAATAACCACTCTCCAACATTACTTTAACATTAAATCAGGCACCACTGTGAATATGTATAAATTAGATATATTTACTATCAACCTCTTATGTATGATTTCATTCCAACTGGCAATTGCTTATGTGCAGTCTAACATTCTGCAATGTTCAGCATTTCATATCAAAGATTTTGAGTTCCTATGACAAATCAAATTAATTCACCATCTATTTAAACATTTAGAAAAATAGTTCTCATTTAGTGAAATTTTTATTTATGGCTACCCAGGTAGAGCGCTGCAAAACCATGGTAACTATGCTTCTGAATACGAAGGACCAAGATAGTATCAAGGAAGAGGAAGAATGACAGGCGCAAAGGATGATTTGAGCAAACCAGAAGAGATTCATGCAGTTAAAAGTTCAGTTGAAGGACTGAGATGGTGGACACCTAAATTCTGAGTGTATTAAAAAATTAGAAGATTAATTTAGAAGGCAATGCTGAATAGAAGGAAGAACATTTTAAGCCTTTTGCCTTTGGATCCTAGCAATGTGTTTACAAATCTGATGAATTTGCATGGACAGGCTCGAGACAGTGAACACAGTTTCTGATGGATACTTCTAAAAGCAGATTCCTCACATGTTGAATATTTCCCAAATGTTACACTGGATCCAGAAAATCATTAGCAGTACCTCTGAGAGCTGCTAGGTGGCGTTGTGGGGCTTTGTGTCACTTTCGTTCCACTCTGTAAGGGATGTGTGGAGCCGTATATAAGCGTCACCCATGTGCGCCGACGTCAGTTCCTTTCTTTCTGCACAGCCAGAGGCAGACCGGGAGCCACCCGGTCTCTTTACGAGACAGTTTTCTCAAAATGTACTGTAAACTACCAGTCTTCAAAGGAAATGCCATCCCCTAAAACAACAGGGAGTCACAATAGGAGCACAAGAAGGGATTTGGCCCCTACCGGCCACTCTCAAATCCCTGAATTTGAAGAACCAAAGACTTAAACTTGCCACTTGGTTTTTCTCCCAAACTTGAACTCCTAAGTTGCTGGGAAGCCCATTTTCTGGGTCCCGCTGCCGCGTCAGAGCAAATCCATGAGTTCCACAAAGCTGTGCTGCATCTTTTTGGTATACTATGAGCTCCTTCTCGGGCACCTCCAGGCCACAAGGGACTTTGATGACCTCCATCTGGAACTCCCCCGGCGAGCTCACCCTCAGTGCCATTTGGAACCCCTGACTCATTACGTGCCCTGCACTGGCATCAGTTCCAATGTAGGTCTTGGCACAACAACCCTCGTTGGACCCTGGAGCATTGCCACCAATGCGGATACTATCGTTCCTGAGTGAAGAAGGTCAACCAACAGTACTCTCCAACTCCGAGCTGGCTCCGCTTCAACTGAGACCACGCTCTTATCCCAGTGAGCTGTAGCCTTCCAGTAATCCATCTGACTCTGATACATTGCCCTCGCCCCAATGAATGACTCCGATCATCCACAATCTTTTTGACAGACTCCAATATTTACCTTTAAGATGAAGGGTAATGAATTTGCTCAACTAGATGCAGATGACAACTAATATGATGAGCTGCAAGGTGCCAGTGGTACTTCTCTTCATCTCTGGGCTTATCTCTCCACCTGGGCCGGCTACTGAAAAAAGTATCTACTTCGCAGTAGTCATGCAGAGGGTGTCTGAGCTTCTTGACCTCCAATTTCCCACTATGGAGGTGAAAAACAATGTCTTCACTGAAGTCCTCTATTCTGCACAAATGAATACTGAGCACCTCCTACCTTTCAATGAGGCCCTCACAGACACTTTTCTTAGACATGGGCAAAGCAATGTTCCAGACCCCAGGTGAGTAGGCAGATCCCGCAGTGCTACCTCCCTTCCCCAGTTAATCTGGCCCTTCCAACACAACATCCAACACCAGAAAGATTGTTGGTGCAGGCATCCACGAGCAAGGTAAACCCCAATGCTTTTCCAACCAACCCCTCTGATAGAAAATCCAAGTCCCTTGAAACTATTGAGAAAAAATGTTCTCCTTAATCACCATGGCCTTATAATCATAAACGTCAATTGCCTATTGGGCCTAGAGAGGGTAGGGTTAATAGAAGTTGGCTCTGGTTGCTGCGCCCAATACTTTCGGATGCGGAAGGACAGATGCCTACATCCCTTTTTAGACCTCTGCCCTCTCAATGCCTTTCTGAACAAGCATTTACAATGCAATGGTCTCGGCATTATTAAAGGTAGAGCTATTGGCATTGCTCATGACTTTTTTTTCTTTTTTTTAAAATCATAAATAAATGGCATTGTTATTTACATTGCCAATAGCTTAATCGTTAAATAAATGGCATTGTCATTTACAATGCCAATAGCTTAATAGCTCGCAAATGCATGACCTATTGCATTTACAGCCATACAGAGCCACACACACAAAGCCACCCACACACATACAGAGTCACCCACATAGAGCCACATACACACACACACACACACACACACACACACACACACAGAGCCACACACACACACACACACACACACACCCAGAGCCACACACACACACAGAGCCACACACACACCCAGAGCCACACACACACCCAGAGCCAAACACACACCCCCCCAGAGCCACACACACACACACCCAGAGCCACAGACACAGCCAGAGCCACACACACACACACACCCAGAGCCACACACACACACACCCAGAGCCACACACACACACACACACAGAGCCACACACACACACACACACACATAGCCACACACACACACCCAGAGCCACACACACACCCAGAGCCGCACACAGGAGAGCAAGCACAGCCAGGGGGCAGGGAAGCAAGCACAGCCAGGGGGCAAGGAAGCAAGCACAGCCAGGGGTCAGGGAAGCAAGCACAGCGAGGGGGCAGAGGAGCAAGCACAGCCATGGGGCAGGGGAGCTAGCACAGCCAGGGGGCAGGGGGCAGGTGAGTTTAGTCACCTTTCTGACAGCTGATGGCACCCTGGTAATTCTTGGGAAGCCCTTTCGGGGAGATCCAGATGTATTTACCCCCTTTAATTGAGTACATACTTTCAATGCCGTTTGTAGTGTTTAGTTGTGGGCGCATTAGACCTTAATATACATGTAGCAGTTGGACATTGAATTATTGAATCTAATTGTAGGTTACTGGGTTCTGAGGTTCGAGTCCACAGTACCTCCTGGATTCAGCCCACAACTGGTCGGCGCCGGTGTTATGAGATTTAGATTCTGAAACTAACACTTGGGTCTGCAGAACAGAGGCAATAGGACATGAGAAGTAAGCCCGCCCTGTGATACATCAAAATTATTTAAATCCCTCTCATCGGTGTCATTCGGTAATAGCTAGATTTGAAGGGGGTGGGGGGGGCGGGGTGACAGGAGTAGCTAGGCAGGGGGCACAGTGGGGCGCGGCTGGAGTGAGTGACGCCCGATCGGACAAAGGACTGTTTTCATGACAAAGAGGCGGCAGTGATTATAATGGCGGGATTAATTTGCTCACAGGTGCTTAGAGGCAGCGGTGGGCAGTAGCACTTAGGCGAGTTTTACATGGCTGAGGGCAGGGTGCTTGTGACAGGTGAATTATGGTCCACCTTTCCCCGTTCAGGTTGTTTGAGTGATTATTGGTTCCGGTTGTATCATGGTGTGCGGGTAAGCACCACTTGGCACGGAGGTGGCGACTGAGTCCCTGGTTAGGGGCTTTAGGCATGCTCGTGGTGTGGAGTGGGAGCCCGTGGCGGGTGACGGGGGGGTTGGACACGGGGACAACGTGGAGAGGGGGGTGGCATCGGCAGCTAGGCCCTAATATACAGGTGTGTGCAGTTGGTGCGATGGAGGGAGGGGTTTGACTTAGAGTGCCGTCATGCGCGGGACGTTGGGATTGGCATGGGCGGTGGAGGTGAAAGGAGGCATGGGTATCACCGGACGGACATTTGGCGGCGCCGCGAGCGGGGGGAGGTAGGGGTCAAGGCGGAAAGGTAGAAGGTGGAATACATTTCTTGAATAAACGTTAGATTACATGAGACAAAAGTGTCAATGGGGAACAAACAAAATACAAGAGGCAGCGAACTGTACATTACGGGAGGAAAGGTGGCATGTGTGCAGGTTACAAAGGAACAGAAAAGTACAAGTAGAGGTATAATACCGCAATAAAAGGCAGACATTCAAACACAAGTCCAAAGGTTGCCTAGGCAAGGGTCGCATGGGGGGGGGAGGGAGGTGCAGGAGGGTTAAGCTCAAGGGGAGGCCGTCAAAGGGGACTTTTCCAAGACTGTGGGAGGCTCACTGGAGGCAAAAGGGGATGGGGGGGTCAGGAACACAAGGTGTGTAAAAAAAAAAGAGGAAGGGGCGGAGTTTCAGGGTGAGTCTGTTAGATCTGTGGTGGCCGGGGTGGTAGTGCGCAGTGTACACTACGTGTGGTCTGTACAAGTTTTGGCAGAAGCAGGGGCTTGCGCTCCACCACCTTTCTGCAGGGATGGGCAATGCAGCAGAGCCTGCCCTTTATCACGGTATACGCTGTGCTGCGGCACTTTTGCAGCACTTTCCAAAGAACAAAAAAAGTACAAGCTTTAAGTGGTCACCTATAAAAGGGTCTTTATGTACACCCTGTATAATATGTTTGTGCAGTGGAAGTTGCCACACATTCACGAGTTAATATATTTTATAAACACGCCCAGACTCGTATGAGAGCATAAAGCACCCTGGGCTCAAATACAAATGACAACGCGGGCAGTTATGTCATTTAAATAAAAAAATCTCTCACAACTGTATTTTTGCGTCGATGATTGGAGGTCAAGGTGCACCGTTAAACTGGAGCGGCATATGCGATTGACTGCAGTGATGAACATGGGTGTCTATGAACACACGGTGTCTGCTGGATTACACAGGAGGTTCAAGTTCATATTTCGGTCTATTACACATCGATGATCAGAAACAGACATGGGTTCATGCACAAGCAACAGCTGCCGTCTGGACACAGATGAGGATTTCAATTCCCAGACACGGAGGCTCACGCATACACAATGCACATGCTGCATACACACTCATTGTGTTAGCGCACACCCTCATGCACGGGATGATTGCAGGGCTATGCCATAAAAATGCAGGCACCAGAACTGAGGACCAAAAAGATGTAATAGTATTGCAGAAACGTAGTCATATACTTACGATTCGTTTGCTGTGCACCCACGCGAGAGAACACACAACACCACAACGCTGCAGTGCATACATCGCCACAGCTGCACAAAGAGGGCCATCCACGTGACTGCAGTCCCTCTCAGGGTCACAAGCACTATTGTACTGCTGGATGGCCGATTGCGCGCACACAATCCAACTGCTGCAGAGAGAGGCTCGCAGGCATGATCCCATTGCTGCAGACTGAAAACTCAAGCACGGAACCATGCAAGAAAATGAAATCACTGCCACAGCGTGCGCAATGATGCTCATTCATGCATGTCCACTGCTGCACACTGAAGAGTCCGTACCATGCGAGTCTGGTGTTGCAGGAAGGCTGCGCATACAGGGTTAGAGGGTTTCACAAGGATGCCAAAATGACCAGGGCTGCACACTGGGAGGGGATCATGCATATGATGCAGTGCTGCAACGTGGGTGTGCCCATGAGTGCACTTCTGCTCGTTGCAGCCCTTGAACACATGACTCCTTTACTACACAGAGGGGCAGAAAATTGCACGTCGAGGCATATGCACAATACCTCCCTGCTCCACATCAGGGGAGATTAGCATATGATCAAATTGTTGCAAACCGAGGAGCGCGTAAAGCATTCATTATTAACCTGACTGAAATGGATAAACACTGAAATTAATAATGCACATAAGGCGACTGGTGAATGCACGCTGACATTGCCCACACATACATGTTTCTGCCCTGCCTCACCTTGCACTCGGCTCCTTTGTCCCTCTTGCTGTCGGCGCTCTGTCCTTGGACACAATGATTGGCTCTGCAATAGCCGCCACAGGTGAGGTTCGCGAACGAAACAAGGTGTTTCGGAATAACAGGGTTACTGGTCCTGACCCCGCTGTTTAGGCTCCTATGCCCCTGGGTCCTTAGGCTCCTATGCCCCTGGGTCCTGGCATCGCCGCCCTAGCATTCCGCCCTCCCCCAGGCAGCAGCTACACTTCTCTGCGGCTGTACGCCGCGCAGATACTCTTTTATATGCAGGAAGAGAGAGAGTTTCCGTAACGGGCTAGCAACAACAACAGCTGCTGTAGAAGAGAGGCATGCCAGCAGCACACAGCGCGATGGTGGAGGGACGACCGCAATGAGGGGGGAAGAGGGGAAGCAAATGATGGTAATAGGACGAAAAATCATCGATTGAGAGAAAGGGAGCTAGACTGAGATGGTGAGGCAGAGGTTTCGCACAGGAGTAGGAAACAAGCAGTGGGAACAACAGACGCCCCAAGCTCGCGCTCACAAAAACAAAATGGCACCCGCAAACGCCCGAAAATTTCGGATTCGGGGGCGTGTTTTGGCGTTCTGAGTGACGGGTGACGTCACAGTCGAAAGAACGCAAAAAAACACGCCCCCGAATCCGAAAGAGACGGGGCTTTATTGGAGTGACGCCTGTCTCCTCCAATGGCTGGCCTCCGTTTAGGAAGCCAACCAATGGAGGAGAGAGGCGGGTTCAAGCCCCGTACGAAAGAACATAAAATCTCCTCCAGGAGACTGCGCAAGCGCAGCCTTTGGTCCTCGACCTAAAAAAGACAAATTCAAGTTGCTCACTCTGGCCCAGGTCTTGTCTGCCCCCGAACTTGGAGACTGGGTGGAAGTGTGGTACCTGCAGGATGGTTATTTTCACATCCCCATACTGTAGGTCCACAGGCACTATCTGGGATTCACGCTGAGGCAGGAGCACTTTCAGTTTGCGGGGCTCCCCTACAGCCTCACTAGTGTCCCTCAGGTGTTTCCAAAAGTGATGGCGGTGTTTGCAGCTTATCTTCAGTGGTCAGGGGCAGCCAGTCCTCGACTGCCTCGATGACTGGTTTTGGAAGGCAGGCTTACCTCAGGTAGTTGTCACACCTCCAAACTACAGAGAACCTCTTCACATCTTTGGGCTTCACTCTCGACATACTAAAGTTACACCTGACTCCTGCGCAGATGCTTCCTTTCGTATGAGGTATTTTAGACAAGGTGCAGTTTCGTGCCATTCCTCCAGACCGTAGGACTTTAGGGCTATGTTCATAATGTTTTTGCCTCAGTCCTGGATATGAATTAGGATGACTCTAAGGCTGCTGCGGTTGATGGCCTCCACCATTCTGCTGGGCAAGCATGACAGGTGATATATGGATGCCCTGCAGTTGGATCTAAAACCCCAGTGGCCCTGTGGGTACAGCAGAAGAGAATCTTCCCAGCAATGTCCTGACTTCGGAGAGGCTGTAAACAAACTGTAGTGGTGGCAGCTGGACCGCGATTGCTTCAGCAGCAGATCTCTCTCTTTACCCCACCCAGAGCTAACAGTGGTAACTAATGCATTACTTCTAGGTTTTGGGGCTATCTGGGAGTGGTGAAGATCAAAAGCATCAGGTCTCCGACGGAGGGCCAAATCCACATCAACCTCCTGGACTTGCTGGACATTTGTTGGCTTTGAAAGCCTTCCTGCGATCCACCAAAGGGAGGCTGGCGCAGGTGCACATGGCCAACACCACTGCCCTGTGGTATTGCAAACATGCTGTTTGGGATAGGGTCCTAAAATCCTATGTCAGGAGGCCCAACACCTCTGGAAGTGGCTGAAACACCAGGAGTTTTTCCAGGTGGTACACCGTCTGCAGGATTTCTAAACACCAGAGCAGACCAACTCAGCTGCCGGCACAGTACGAATCACAAATGGCAGTTGCACCGTGAGGTGGCATAAGGTATCTTCTGAGAATGGGAAGAACCTTGGCTCTAATTTTTTGCCACCGGCAAGAACGTGCAAGGTCAGCACTTATGAATGCTGAAGCTTTCCCCGACGGCTCTCTTGGAGACACATTCCACCTAAAGTGGAGCTTGGGACTCCTGTACACCTCTGCACTGCTACCTATCCTGCCCCAAGTTCTGAAGAACTGGGATGCCTATGCTCAAGTCATCCTTATTGCCCCATATTGGGCTAGGAGAGTATGGTACCCGGAGCTTGTGGGCATTAGCATCCGTCTTTCGATCAGGCTGCCACTTCAGGAGAACATTCTTCTGTCACAACAGCAGGGCAGGGTCTTGCACCCAGGCAGTGCAATCTTCACCTCCATGCTTGGAGGCTGAGCTGCAGCAATTGACTGCATTCAACTCCCATCTGAGGATGTTGATGTCATCTTCGCAGCCAAGTGCCCCTCCACTAAATCGGCATACTCCTTCCACAAGGACAAAGCTGTGGCTTCTTTTGATACTCCGCAGGTTGACACACTTCAAGCCATACTCTCTTAAGTGTTGCCTTTTTGTGATATCCCTGGCACAGCAAGGTCTTGCCTTGGGCATATTTAAAGGTACGTTGTCTGTTCTTTAGGCCTTTTTCTGTTCGCTGGACCAGTCCTCTTTATTTAAACCACTTGTTGTGATATGTTTTTCCATCTAGTCCTTTCATTTTGCCTCAATAGCACCTGAATCAATCCTCATGTGCACATCCTATGAACCTCTACACCTTTGTCCATTATGGCTTCTCACTCTCAAGATGTTTTTCCTCATCTCCATAACATTGGCAGAATGTATGAGTGAGCTGCAACACATCTGTCAACCTGCCATAAAGGACTTTTTTTCTAGACAAGTTGGTCCTGAGGACCAGAGCCTCCTTTCTTCCAAAGGTGGTGACTTTTTACTTCGAGCCAAACATAGTCCTCCAGGCGTTCTTGGCTCCACCGCAACCCTTTAAGGAGGACGAAAGGCTCCATAGGCTGGATTCTAAAATATATTCCAGCTTTTACATCGAGCATAGCACACTCCACCATGTGAACGTTCAGTACTTTATTGGATTCACTGGAGCGAAAAAATAGCAGGGTAGTGTAGAAGAGAACCATTTCTCATTGGATCGTGCTCTGTATCAAAATCTGTGGTGCACTGGCCAAGATGCAGCCCCCCCTTCCGGGCTCATTGCACCACAGCTATGGCTTTCCCCACTCTGTTGGCATGCAAAGTGACAGTTCTGCATATTTGCCAGTGCTAGATCTGGGGGTCTCTAATTGGCAGAGGTAAGTACCTTAGACCAAGTAGGGACCCTTGCTTCTTGTCAGGGTGAAGGAATACACACAGTAGATAACCCCTGCTCCCCCTCTAGGTAGCTTGGCGCGAGCAGGCAGGCTTATCCCCAAGGCAATGTGTATAATAAATGCACTTAACACAAACAATGACTCCCCATCCACCACAAACTGAGACCACACAGGTAAGTATATTTATGTATATTTATAAAAATATAACTTTATCTAGTTGCAGCAATAAAAATCAACAGTACACTATAGTTGCTTCTCTGGTAAAAGGTTGCACTTAATCTTGATGGTTGCACTTGTATTTAGGAAGTTCTTATATAAAAAGATAGTCTCAAGTCTCTGTAAACCAGTATATATAAAGAATAATACTACTGATTTGTTCTCAATTCGGCTCTTTAAATTATTAGCCAAAGCAAGGCCAGCGTGTTTGCCACCTCAAGAGTCAGCCCTTCAAACTACTGCGCCCAAGCAATGCGAGCGCGCCTCACCAATGACATCAGGCACCACCGTGCCGAGCAGAACAGACTCGCTCCCAGCCCCGGCCGGTCCCAGCAGCTCTCCGCCCGCTCTCAGATCCTCAGAGAGCAGCGGGGAGCTAGCTCGGCGCTCCGAGCAGGGACAAACAGGCCAGGGGCAGAAAGCACTCACGTTGCTCCCTAGGCGAGGTCGGGTCAGTCTTCCCTGGCTTCGGCGCTCGCAACACGGCTCTCGGTGGCTGCTTCTGGGGTCCCGGTCCCGCGGACCAATCCTGTCGCGGCCTTCGCGACGAACCTCCTCAGACGCCCGGGAGTCAGCCAATGTCAGTGCGGCTCCCGGGACAGGCCCTCCCTGATTCACGCACAATCGGCCAATCGGGACGCAGCCTCAGTGATGACGCGGCGGCGCTAGGCCAATCCTAGCGCGGCGATCACTGAGGGGGCTCGTTCTTCTGGGCCAATGGGAGCGCGGCGGCTTCGATCTTCGCTACCGCAGCTCCGATCAAGGACGGCAACTTTGGAGGGTGTTTCCTGGCCCCGGGCCGCGGCGGTGATTTGGCGGCAAGAGATTTTCGGGGCCACAGGTCGCGGCTGGACCGCTTTAAACCGGCAGATCGTCGGGGGTGATTCTATATGCAGGGAGGCACCACGGGCCTCCTCTCACCCCTGAATTTGTGCCTATGAGCACAACGATCGTCTCCCTCAGCTGGCAAGCAGAAACACGCGTTGGGGCAAAACACCACACGATCTCCTCAGCAGTTTCAGTTGCAATGGAACCTTTTGACCCTGGGTTCCAGGACAGGAGGCCAGCTCTTCTCAGGCCCTTGGAGATTCAGTTAAAAGACACAGCACACAGCAAAGTCTCTGTAGTTCAAGCAAGCAGGGACACAGCACACAGCAAAGGCCCTCTTCTCCTCAGCTTCAGTTGGTCAGCAGAACAGGTCAGCCCTTAGAGCACACAGCAAGGCAATCTTCCTTTAGTTCTTCAGCAGTCCTTCTTCCATCAGAGGTTCCTCTTGATTATAGAATCTGATTTTCTGTTGTCAGGGGTCCTTCTCTTATACCCCTAAAAGTCTTTGAAGTCCTTTGAAGTCTTTGTGCAAGTGGTCCCTGAGCTCGGTCTAAACCAGTTCTGGGTGTTGCTGGAGCACTGGGGCTTTCCTGGCTTCCTTCTTTCTTTCAGTATCAGGGACAGAGGTG
Source organism: Lissotriton helveticus (assembly GCF_964261635.1). Lineage (NCBI taxonomy): Eukaryota > Metazoa > Chordata > Amphibia > Caudata > Salamandridae > Lissotriton > Lissotriton helveticus. The sequence goes on from NC_136070.1 coordinate 650,802,950, forward strand.
ACAGTCGCCCAGCGGGAGGTGGAGCCAGCATTGTGGTCAGGCAGGCACAGCCCTATTCACTCCCAGGTGCTATCTCCTCCCACTTCCCTGGCAGCAGATGCAGCCTTTCATCCACGGGCTGACTCAGACAACCTCCTGGGGGCTCTGCAGCCCCTGTCACCCTCAAACCAGACAGTCAATCCACAAGCAGGCCCAGGCACACAGAAAGGTTAGGCAAGAGAACAGCCACTTTCTAAAAGTACTATTCTCAAACACAGAATTTAAAAACAACCTTTACTAAAAGATGTGTTATTAAATTCTGAGTTCAGGGATATCAATCACTTATGTCCCATCTTGTTCCTATGGGAAGATAGGCTGGTATCCATTGGGACCAGCCTCACCCATGTTAGTCTATGGAGCAAGATAACCTTGCAGCAGTGAGCACACAAAATGGCTGCCGCTCCCTCCCAGAGCATGTGACCTGCACTAGTACATGCTCTACCTTACCCATACACTGCACCCTGCCCAGGGGGGTACCTTGAGCCTTCTATAGGGGTGACTGATGTGCACAGACAGGGAAGGGTTAGGCCCAGCCAGTGGGGACACTGGCCAGGCGGACATGGCAGTCCACTGACTGGCCTGAGACACCATTTTAGGGCTACTCATGTGGGTGGCGCAATCTGCGCTGCAGGCCCACTTGTAGCATCTGTCATCACCAGCCCTGGCACACACAGTGCACTTACCTAGGGACTTCATGGTGATACAAATATGCCAATCAGGTATACCCAATCAATATGACAATTTACATAGGGAGCACTTACACTCTGGCACTGATCAGCAGTGGCAGAGTGTCCAAAGCATCTAAACCAGCAAAATCGAAATCCAGCACAGCTTCAAAAATACAGGAGGCAGAGGCCAAAAGATGGGGGAAAACCACTCCAAGGGTGTCAGGTCTAACTGCCAGGCTGCTACGTGGGCATCGCTTCATACCTTGAAGAAGCTCTACTGCCTGGACAGTCACGTTCATTGAGAGGGGCACTTTTCCTGTCTGGTCTTGCAGGATTTTTTGGTGTGATCCAGTTCACAGACCCATCACCTGGAGGGTACGTCCTTGGTACCTATTCAGAAGGTGAGGAATTTGCAGTTAGAATTATCCCTCAGAAAAACAAGTTACTTACCTTCCATGATGCTCTCTCTGGTGAGTACTCTAACCGTAGATTCTTCATTGACCCTCCCATCCCTCCCCATTTTGCGAATTGGGCTATTTTCTTTATCGAAAGAGCTACCAAGTGTAGGAACCAGCACACTTGCCACACAGAGAATCTTCTAAGGGCTCTGCGTCTGGCAGCACGGAGAGCCTAGAAAGCATCTGATTTTGGCACACGTGGGTGGCTCTTGTATACAGCCCCGCACGTCACTTCGGAAATGGAATGACATCAGCACGTAGCCACACAAAGCCACCTACCAGTGTGTAGGGGTACTGCTAGAGATTTTCTAAATCCACTCTGAAGTCTGGGCAATATTCAAAAGGTAAAAGAACAGAGGATAAATACAGTACACACCAGAAAGAGTGTTACCAAAGGTAAGTAACTTGTTCTTTAGATCTCACCTATTGATTTAAAGAATAGGAAGACAAAATTCTTGTTGAAAGACCCACAATACCAATACTCAAAGTGGGGTTCGGGTCAGCTCATTGGTTAGTGTTCTTGTACAGTGAACAGATTTCAAAAACAAAACCTGGGACATTCCACAAAAATAGAATCAGGACTATGAATTTTCTATCAGCCTAAGAGCACATGATGACAATGTTTGCCAGCACTGAAAACACGAGGCACTAAGGAAATTAAAGACAACTTTTACAAGGTTTCATCTGTGTTAAGTAAATCCTTTTCTTGTCAAATCTTCACCTCCAAAGCTGTCACTATCCATGTTGCTCCCCCACCTGCTCATCCATTCCCCATTCCCCCTCATCCTGCTCAGCTTTCAGCATTCCTTTTCCCTGTCTAGTTGCATCTGTTGCTTCCTCACTCTTCCATTCGCACTGTTGCTCAGTGGGTGCCGAGACGGGTCCCTACCAGGCTCTCCCTTTTTGCCCTCAACCTCAGGGTGAAAAAAAATCTTAACTCTGCAATAATTTCACTCTTCACTGCCTCTGATGTAACTCTGACGAGACTCATTGTAGGTCTTTCATAGTCTCATCATTTCAGAAAGGAAGCATTTTCAATATTATACACAACAAAGCCAGGGGAGGCCGGCAAAGCTTGCGGGTGGAGGGGCGGGTGCACGGTAAACTTACCTTGCTGCCACTGGGTCCTGAGTCTTCTCTCCTGCTCGCCTGTGTCCGCATCCAGGTCGGAACAGGAAGCAAGCAGCCTGTCTCCCATCCCTAAGCCAATCACAGGGCTGCAGTACTGCGTTGTGATTGTTCTGAGTGCTGTGATACGGCGCTCAGCCAGGGGCTGGAGGGGTCATTTAGCACAGGAGTGTTCTACCACTCCTCCCCTGCAGCTCCGCCCCGCCCCCTCATGCACTGCAGCTGCAGGAGGACTTAATAAAATGATAATAAGATTATGTTATTATCATTTTATTTTTTCCTTTCAGTGGGGCGATGCTCCTCCACCTTAGCGGTGGAGCCGCCACTGAACGAAGCTGTAGTTGTTGCTTATTTATCTTATACAACTAACAGCCATTGAAAAAGCCAAAAGTCCTGGCTTGTTGTGGGAATAATATTACTTGCTGTATTACATATCTGGATGCAATACCAGAAACCGCAAAACAGCAGTGGGACAGCACACTGTGCTAAGCACAGGTTTTTAGCATAGTTTTTTTTTAGCCACGCCCTTGAATACATAGGCCATGCTCGTTTATGAGACACCCCGCCCCCAGTTGTTTCATCCCAGTTAAAGGCCTAATGTTGCTCCAATCCAATTGGCAGCTGTTAAGTTTCTCCATCCTGCTTCTTTGTTGCTCCCTCTCCCTTCCCCAGTCCTTTTTGAAAAAACATCTCTCTTTTTTGGGCGGAGGGCCTGGCAGCTGCAAATTCATACCAGAACACTCATTTCTGATAATGCGCCTTTCACACTTTTTACATTTCTCAATGGCCTGCCATCTTCAAATGGTAATTCAAAAGTAAACACACAAAAACGAATAATCAGGCGGAGCAGCATCAAGATGTTTACATGTGCATACATGGTGACACTCGCACATGTATACGTCATCACACTGGGGCCGGCCATTTAAAAAAAAAAATTGTGCAGTTAACTGTAGAGTCCTGTTGGGCACATTCTAGTGTTCAGCCTTCTGCTGTACCCACTTTGAACACCCATCCATCACAGGCGTCACCAGTCAGGTGACCCTGAAAATAAAAGGGACTGGGCGCACGTGCCCTAGGCCAGTTCCAATAACCTACTACTGTGTGTCAGGGTTTATTTGTCCAGCATGTGGGCGTAGGGCCCAAGACACCACAATGGCGATGAGGTGTCTGGTCCCCATGCGTGCCCCTTGGAGGTTACCCCAGGAATGACCGTGTCAGAGGGGTCCATGCTGCAGCAGACGCTCAAGCGGGCACATCACCCCTAATAGAAGGGAAACCAGCTACTCGCCCTGAGTGGTGTGCCATCCGTTGTGACAATGGGAAGTGCATGCCCCCTAATGCCTCTCTGCAGGGACCATTACTCCAGTGCTAAGACGGTCGCCACACTCAGGCGACTACTAAGGCAAGTAAGGAGTGCGCCCAAAGATCCTCATCCGGAGCGCTGAGAGAGCCCGCAGCCCTGCCACCTCTAAACGACCAAAGAACCGCCTGCCACAACCTCCGCCCGCCTGCTTGAGAGATGGGAACAGTGTTGGCAAGGCGGTGCTGCACCGCACCGGGGCCGTAAAAGGGACTGCTAGTGAAGCGGCGGCCTCTGTAGTGTTGCGGTTCTGGGCCGAGTGACGAGGACACAGAGAGCCGTACAACATGCTTTAGGTAGTGTTGTGTTTCTATCTAGGACCCTAATTCGATATTCCAGATTTATGCCCTTATATGGTTATAACAAATAATATCCTTATAAAGGCATAAGAATCATATCCATAGTTAGTAATAGCGAATGCAGTCCAAATACGGCAAGGCTACTCCGCTAGGCTCCTAGAAAGTACAACGCGTTCTTTAAACAAACCAAGCCTCCAGCAGCCCGGGAATTCCCCCTGCTCTTGTTTTGATTTGCACAAGAACTCCTGGAGTCCAGAAAGAACTGTTAGTTCTTAGTGACGTCTTATGTCCAACTTTTAAAAAATATATTTTTATTTGCATTTTATCAAAACTCAACAGTACAGTCGTGAAATCAGCAGTGTACATTATTCTACTCCCACACCCACCCACCTCAGAACCCCAATTTTCTGTCACAGTATATAACATCTCAGTTCAAAGTCCATGGATATACGGCACACTGTTCTCATCTCATCCCTCCCTGAGCTCTCTTGTCGATGCTCTTGCACCCGGATATTCAGATTGTCAGTTTCCCCCCTTCACAACCCCCCATCCAACCCGTGATAATGTCGCCATTTGGACCAGAGCCTTCGAAATTTATTCGGGCACCCCCTCGCCTTATATGTCACTCTCTCGGCCGCCATGTAGAGGTCTAACCCTCTTCTCCATTCTTCTAATCCTGGCGGTTCCGGGGACGGCCCCAATACTTCGCAATATCCCTTTTCGCTACCACAAGTGCAAGAACCAAGAAGGCGAGGAGTGGGCGTGGCAGGTCTACCTCATTAGTCATGCCCAGTAGTGGCAGCTTGGGCTCCCGTTGGAGCAAAACCCCCAAATCCTCCCCTAGTTCCGTGAATATGTGCGTCCAGTAGCTTTGTTTCGTGGCACAAGCCCAAATGGTGTGAGAAAAGTCTCTGTCGTGCTGACTGCATCTAAGACAGCGCAAGTAGTCTAGTTTCCCCATTCTGTGGAGCCGCACTCTATCATAGTAGGTTCTATGTAGCACTTTAAACTGAATAAGGCGCAGTCGTGATTTAATTGCCACCTCCCGGGGATGCGTTAACACAATATCCCAAACTAATTTGTCCATTCCGCCCACCTCCGCCTCCCACGTCTGTTGAAGCCTCGCCAGATCACCAAGCATATTGTTAGTTAAGGTTCTGTATGTGAGGGAGACCGTTTTCCCTTGTACCTGTTCTTGGAGGAGCCGTCCCTCCAGTGGTGCATATTCTGGGATATCATGTAGTTGTAAGTTCTGGGCCTGCCACGCATGTCGTAGTTGTGTGTACTTGAAGAGCTGTAAGTGGTGTAGCCCAAAGTCAGACTTTAGGGCCGTAAAGGATTTCAGCTCCCCTTTGGCGATCACGTCCCCTATAGTGGAGATACCGATGTCGTCCCACGTTCGGAAGCCTCGTAGTTTCTTGAGCTCCGTTAACCACTGGCAGTGCCATAGCGGCGTCTGCCGGGTGGGCTTCTTTTCCCATCCCATACGCCTCGTGGCCTTAGTCCACGCTGTTAGTGTAAGAGTCGTCGCTGGGAGGAGCGGTGCCCGGCGTGTACCCCCATATAGATAGTATAATAAGTTCTGTGGCAATAATTTAAGCCTCTCTAGGGCATAGGTCGGGTGGTCCGCAGAGGCATGAGCCAATCGTTAATCGGTGCCATGTGTTCTGCCCAGTAGTAGGCCTCCAGGTTGGGGAGTGAGATCCCCCCACTATATTGGTATCATTGAAGTGTAGTCAGGGCCACTCTAGGTTGTTTACCAAGCCAAAGAAATGCCCTCAGGTCCGAGTGGATTTTGGCTATTAATTTCGGCGGAAGCGGGTAGTATTCGTTCTGCAGGGCATACAGATATTTAGGTAAAATGATCATCTTGTACATGGCCCCTCGGCCTAGAAGCGTGAGAGGGAGCTGTCTCCAGTGGTCCATCTCCGCCACAAAGTTCAGTATGATCCGTTCCAGGTCCTTTTGGAATGAGAGCGACTTATCGAGGGTGATGTATATCCCAAGATATTGGAAACCCTCTTTCGTCGTCAGCAATTGCCCTGGCAGACTCCCCCAACAATCTCGTCCCCTAGGGTCGTATAAGATCGATTTGTGCCAGTTGATTGTGTATCCCGCTCTTTTACCATAGTGTTCCAATTCCCGGAAGAGCTCCGGGACCGTGGTCTCCGGTTTCGTAATATACAGAAGGACATCATCTGCATAGAGTGATATCTTTTCTTGCGCAGGGTCTGCCATATTTCTTTCAAAACCGGTGATACTCACATTTTGACGGACCCTGGCTGCAAGTACCTCGATGGTAAGGGCAAAGAGAAGGGGGATAGGGGGCAACCCTGACGGGTCCCTCTTTGGATCTGGAATTCACGTGATAGCCTACCGTTTACCCTCACTCTGGCTCTTGGTGTCGTGTAGAGGAGCCGAACCCACCTCTGGAACTTAGGGCCAAAACCAAATTTATGCAGCACAGCATAAAGGAATGGCCAATGGACTGTGTCGAAGGCCTTCTCCGCGTCGAGGGAAAGAAACCAGTGCTGATCGTCCCTCCCCTGTACTTCCTGCAGCCAATTATGGGTACGCCTAAGGTTCAATCTGGTGGCCCTGTCTGGCAGAAAGCCTGTTTGGTCCAGATGTATAAGGCCTGGGATCACCGACCTCAGGCGGAGCGCCAGAATAGTCGCTAGAAGTTTCACTTCCGTGTTCAGGAGGGAGATGGGGCGGTAGGACGCGCACTCCTCCCGTGGTTTGCCCTTTTATGTATATCGGGACGATCGTGGCCATAGCGAGGTCCGGGGGGAGCCCCCCCTCCTGGTAAACCCCGGCAAAGAGTCCCTTTATGTGGCGTGCCAATAGGTCCACAGTGCGTTTAAAGAACTCAGCTGGGTAACCATTCGGCCCAGGTGTTTTACCCGGTCTCAGCCTGGCTACGGCTTCAGAGATGTCGTCTAGTGTGATGTCCGCTTCCAGAAGCAGCAGGGCCTCAGGGGACAGTGCGGGCAGGTCCGTTTGTGCCATATAGTATAGACCGTCCTCTCGTGTCCCCAAGTCCCTGGCGGCGTAGAAGAGTTCGTAGTGTGTTGCGAATGTTTCAGCTATTTGTGCATTAGCACTGACAATCGTCCCGTCTGCATTCCGAACGTGATCTACACATCTAGCCGCGCGCTACTTTTTACTCAGCCATGCTAACAGCTTGCCCGACTTATCCCCCACATCATAGAGACGATGAAGGGTGGCCATGGATTGGGTTCTCGCCTCGTTAGTAGTTAGTTCTCTGTATTGCCTCTGGGCATCTAGCAGTCTCCTAAGGGTCTCTGCGCGTTTCGAGCTCTGGTAGTCTCTTTCTAAACCCAGTATAGTCTGTTCCAGTGTTGTGACCTCGGCTTGGAGTTTTCGTCGTTTCTCGCCCAGTCTGCTCTGTATTCTATCTCTTAATACCGGCTTCAGGGCTTCCCAGAAGGTGACATTTGACTCTACTGTGCCCTCGTTTTCGGCCACATATACCTTGATGTCTGCTCTCAGGCCTCGTAGGATAGTCGCATTCTGAAGATCCCATGCCGCAAGGCGCCAAGTGGTCTCCAGAGTGCCCTGGGTGCGTCCTATTTTCACAAAGAAAGGTTAGTGGTCAGAGATGCCTCTAGCCATATAGTCAGCTGTGTCGTCTACCTTCAAGTACTGTCTGGACATATATAATCTAGCCTCGAAAACACCTTATGGGCCCCTGAGTAGTAGGAGTAGGCTATCTGGGTAGGGTGCAGCCATCTCCAGACATCGGTAAGCCCGATACTGGCGATCTGTTGGGACAAAGCAGTCTGGCCTCCCCCTCTGCCTGCAGTCCCTGACCGGTCCTGACTCACATTCATCACGTCGTTAAAATCCCCTCCCATGATTTGGATAGTATCGTCAGTTTCTAGGATGATATGCGCGAGAGCCTTGAGCGTGTGCGACTGCAACCTGGGCGGTGCGTAGACTGATATGACCTTGTAAGTGCGCCTATTCCATGTTCCTAGTACCCCCGCATATGTCCCCAGTGGGTCTATCCAGGTGCGCGTAGTACAGAATGGGATCGTTTTTTTAATAATGATCGCTATCCCTCTGGAATCGGTCGTATATCCTGCATGTGCCAGAACTTTATGTCTGCCTCTGGCTATGAATGTACAGTGTGTTCCTTTAAGATGAGTTTCCTGCAGTAGGGTTCTATCGGGATCTAACCTCTTGAGGTAGCAGTTCACTAAACCTCTCTTAACTTCAGAGCCCAATCCATTTACATTCCATGTCATGATACTGATCCCCCTATCCCCCACCTGCGGGGCCGCCGTGTCACCTGCCATTGAAGACGAGGGTATCGTAAGGAAGACGATCTCTGGTTTGTGGAGAAGCGTGGCTCAGTGGTTAGAGGCGGCAGACCCGGAAGCTGAGATCGGCCGTGGACCAGGGTTCGACTCCCCGCCTCGGCGGGTCTCGGGCTCAAAATTCCACGGACTCGACAATTCTCGCTCCGGTGCCTACTCGACTCACGGGGTCACACTCTGCGACTCTGGGCAATAGCCTGCTTAATCTCCACTACGGCCCCTCGCGGCGGGATGCCTGGCTTTCACCTTGTGGATACCCTGCCGGGGTATCTCACAGGGGAATACCAGGACGGGTTCCCTAAGCAAGTGCCTTGAGACCTTCGGGTGATTCGTGCGCTATATAAGTCAAATACATTTACATTTACATTTGGGTGTATGGCGTGAAGCGCCGAGGTGCACCACTGCGGTTTCCGACTGTTACCCCCCTTCCCCAACTCTCCCTCCCCCTTCCCCAACTTAAATGAACTTGGAACTCCCCTACCCCCTCCCCGCCCCACCTCCCTCCCCTTCCAGTCTCATCCCTTCACAAGACAGAACTGGTCGTAGGAGAAGGCCTGTCGCCCTCCCTTGTACCCCCCCCTTTAGTCTGCTCTAACCACTTCTCTCAAAACATGCAGCGCTACCTTCCCAAAACAGGCACTGCTATTAACAATCCAGGAAGTCGTGTGGCTGAGAACAGAACCAGTGGGAACAGGAAGTATAAAACATAACATAAAGGGGCGTGTCAACTTGCGTGCTCCTCAGCGACGAGCTGCAATAACCGTAGCCAGTTCCACCAGTGTTCATGAGTGGGAGTCTTGAGTGTCAGTGCCGGGGACACTATTGCTCCCCGGCGTGTCATGTTCCAAATGCCGGATCGCCTCTACCAGCGGGTGAATTGAGCGCGAACCCCCCTCTTCTTCTTCACCTCCAGAAGTACGGCTCCCCACCTCGTCCTCATCATCTCCCTCCGAACGAGCATGGCTTCGGAGACTGCTGTACCTTGATCCCGTCGTGGCGTTCCCCCTTGGTGAGGCCGATCATCCCTGTCTTGTGCCTCCCGAGCCATGTCCTTGGTAAGGTGTAGCCGGGGTTTGTCTCTTTATCCTTCGGGACTTCAGTCTCTGAGCTTTCGGCAGTTCCGACTGGGGTCTGTGTGACGGCGACCTGTCCATCGCCCTGCGGCCAACTGTCTCTCTGCTATTGAGTATAGGGCGTTCCTCCAGCCATTGCCAGGCGTCCTCGGGATGGGTAAAGAAAATTGACTTGTCTTTGTATATGACCTTTAGTTTCGCAGGAAAGAGAAGCATGTAGGAAATATGTAAGTCCCTCAGTTTCGCCTTGACTGCATCAAAGGAGCGGCGTTGCTTCTGCACCTCCTGACTGTAATCTGGGAATATCATAATGTTCGTATTTTCCAGTCGGATCTCCCCCAGTTTTCTCGCTTCACGTAGGATCAAGTCTCGGTCCGCAAAGTTGAGGAAGCGTGCAATAACCGGTCTGGGTCTCGCCCCCTCCGGTGGCTTTGCCAGGAGGGCCCTGTGCGCCCTTTCGATGATGAAACAAGTGGAGAACTGCACCGTCGGGAAGGTTTTAGTAAGCCAGGAGTGGAGGAATGCTGCCATGTCCGCCCCTTCAATTCCCTCTCTAAAACCCACAAAGCGTAGATTGTTGCGTCTCACCCTATTCTCTGCATCATCCACCTTCAACATTAGTTGGCGATGAGAGGCTTTAAGGTCTGCCATGTCCTTTCTTAAGGTGGAGATCGAATCCTCGACTTCTCCTATCCGCGTCTCAGCAGTAGTCACCCTATCCGATAGTTTGCGGAAGTCCTGCCTTAGTAGTGTCACCTCCGATCCGACCTCGCCGATCTTGATTTCTAGGGCCGCCCTGGATTCCTGGATATCGGCCCGGGATGCCTGGATGGCTCCCATCAGCAGGTCGGTGTCCAAACGCGCGCCAGAGGCAGGAGGGAGGATGTCTGTTAACTGTCTAGGTGCTGCGAAGTTATCCATAGGCCCCTGTTTAGCAGGTTTAGGCGGCGGGTCTTTCTTCCCCATGGCTTGCGTGTCTTTGGTGTTCAGCCCTCAGGGCAACTTGAGTTTCACACCGCCACGGGCTATCTGGCCGCCGTCGGGGACCTGCAATCCCCGCAGTTTGTTGCAAGGTAGGGCAGTCCCGTCTCCCCTTGTCGCGGTCGCCGTGGGTCACTTGCGTCGCTTTCCCACTCCCCGGGGGGCCTCGGCTCATATGCTCAGCAGTGCCCTGGCCTCGGACAGCGGTCCTACGCTCGTCTCATTTCAGGGGTATACGCCATGCCGGCTGTCTCACCCAGCGGCCAGGTCTGCCGCCCCGTCGCTGGGTCCGGGGTTCGTGGACCGCAGATTGTAGCACTTCCTTATCTTTCTCGACCCCCGACGTTTCCAATTGTCCCTCTCAGGTGGGGCGAGGGTTCCCCAGCGTGGTCCGGGCCGAAGGGACACCACTAGGAGACCCACACGCAGGCCGGGGCGATGCAGGGCTGGGGGTGTCAGATTGCTGCTCCAGGCAGGCGGCCGTGGAGGGTGTAGAGGGCCGCAGGGCACAGGCACGGCAGTGAGCCAGGAGCAGGTCCGCAGTATTCTCAAGCCCCACTATACCTGTCGCAGTTCAGGAGCGCGTGACGTTCCGGCTGGCTCATCCAATGACCATAAGTGTTATCCTCTCTCAGGGTCTGTGGGTCACGGGTTATGACTCCCCAGCAGGTTATGGGGCCTCAAGGGACACCCCTAATAGACCCCCACACCGTCAGGGGCAATGCAGGGCCGAGGGGGTCCGATTTCAGTTCCAAACCGGTGGCCATAATGTACCCGGAGGGCTGCAGGGCACAGACACGCCATCTTGGTAAAGTGCCCGGTGGTCTAGGAGGTCCCAACGTCTCCTTAGGGGGAGGCCTTCCCCGCTATCTCCGCACCCCACAGGGCCCTCCAACTGCTCCTCACCGCCTCTCCTCCCGGTTGGCTGGTCCGCTGCGGGATGGTCTCTGGGGCAGTCTCAGCCGCGCAGCACCGCTCCGGCCGCCATGTTTGTAAAGCGCGCTGGTCCCGACGGGGCTCCCAGACTCCGCACCGGAGCCCCCAGTCAGCTTGTCCCCTCACAGGGGCTCCTTCACTCGGGCTCGACACCGCTACTGCCCACCAGCGGACCTGGTGCGGACCCGGACGCCCGGCTACAGGTCCGGTCCCCGTTCCCTGTCGCAGCAGCCGCCATCTTGTTGCCGTCGGATCTCCCGATGCGTGGGATCAAGGGCGGCGTTTTGGTGACTACAGTCGTGGAAATTATGGCAGAGTAGTCTCCACGGGGTTCGGTTGCTCTGCGGCGACTCTCACGTTATTTTGGTGGTTCTGGGATAAGTATTGTGACGGATTTCGAGGCAGCTCGCCGGGAGCTCCGGAGAGTCACGTCCTAGCCAGTCATGCTGCTGGCCACGCCCCTCTCTTATGTCCAACCTTACGTCAAACCCTGCACCTTTCAGGTATAAACATACCAAAGTTGCCTTAAGCAAACACACTGTGGTTTGAAGCAGAGCGGCTATCTACTTGCCCGGAAGCCCAGCTGATGCGAGAGCCGAAGGAAGCCGCCCCTCCCCTTTGATGCACTGAGAGAGACGCTGTCTTTTTCTCCAGCCGAGAAAATCCAGCTCCGGTGTTTCCAGTCACCCTTGCGGGTTGCTGGGAGATCGAGTCCTGAGAGAGAGATACAAGACCTCCTGCATTCTAGAACCAAGGTACGGAGCTGACTAAACCCTTGAGAAAATTCTTGATTCAGATCCTTGGCAAAAAACCTAACTTAACTTAAACTGCAACTTACTTACTCCTTCCCACGTATTAGGCTTAGGTCACGGTACACCGAGGTAGGCATAGATTAGAAGTACCAGTTGAGTACGTTAGTCAATGTTTTTATGTATATATATATTTTATCCATTTTAAAGTATCATATAGCTAAGAAACCATATCAATGCTTTTACAGTAATATTTCATAATACTACTTTTACTGTACGTACTTTACTTCATGATAAGTATTGCAATTGTGGCAACTCATTTCTCTTGCATGAGAAAGAAGACTGCTCAATAAATAACACCTTTTATTGAAAACGCCCGTCTCTCTATTTCTCTGCACTCTGGTGAAACTAAGCATGCACGATTGACTGAGTGAAATAACCGTCTATTGTTTTCACACAACTCTAGATATACACTCTTTATTCTGAGGGAGCAAAGTTGTCATGTTTATGCGGTTGTCAGAAACTAATCCCTTCTTGTCTAAATCTGAGAGTTAACTCTTTCCTGAACATTCGAGCAAGTTTCTAGTGACCTCTGAGCTAGCTGGCAAAACTAATTAAGTCTAATATAGTCAGTAGAGACCTAGATGACCTCAGTCCTACGTCTACACTGCTGTTTATATTATTCCAATGCGCAGAGCCTATTGGGAATATAGGAACTACACTACATGGCGCCCAACGTTTGGTAAGGCGATAATCTAACGCAAGACATTAGAGTAACTCAGTCGTGCTTTTTCACACAGATCCCTTTTCCCGTAAAAACTCCAAAAGACGTCTGGAGTGGGTAAAAGGTTAATATCCGCCGGAACTTAGTAGGAAGAGATTCCTATGTATTAGTTTTTGGTTTAGTCAACGTTGAAGGATACAGTGTTCCAAAATATTGTGCACCTAATCTTTGTTTCCTTGAAACTTGATCTGCAACAAAACTTTCTATCAGTAAAATGGGGGAAAGTGAAGGCCCATGAATATCGGCAGACAGAGGTATTCTATTCATGGATACAATTTCCAGCAGCACATGCTGTGACACACGAATTCCACTATTACAAAATAGAGGAACCTCCGGATGAATACGCTCCTTTCGAGGACGTTGAAATCCCACTAACTTACCAAGAGCACCTGCTCTGGTTTAATGGCGCCCTAAAACATCAAAATCACATCACCAGGCTCGGTCCACTAGATAGACCAGGAGCAACATGGCCGGTTCTAGCCAGCTACACACCACATCCCGACATGGAAAAATGTCAGACCAAGAACTCTTAGCTCAGCTAAAACTGCTAATTAAAATACATAGACAATTGGTCCAATATGTCATGCGGACTTCAACAGTCCAACCAGCAATAAAAATTCCACAGACCACCCCTCACCAGGGGAACACAAATAAAATCACACCACAGAATATACAATCAGCCATTGGCAAAATACCCGCAAAACGGGAACAAATTCCATTCTGGTTAGCACAAAAAATCACTCAGATAAAGGCAGTATTTCCAGATACTACGCCTACTGAGAAACACAGAATTCTGACTATCTGTCTTCCAATGGGGATCGCACCACATGTGGAGGACTGTGACACTTGGGGCACAGTCTTTGCTTCAATTTACACAAAAACACATGGTGTTCCTGAGGAAAATTGAATTTTGCCTTGTCATGTGTCCCTACGTGTTCCCCATCCTATGTTATATGTGCATGATCAATATGCATATATGTCCCCCTATGACCGAATAAAGACGCAATTATAGTTGTGTCCAGCGTTAGTATGTCAGTTATCCAGTCCCCGTGAAAGCAACATGAATTAGGCTTTCAGGCCTATGTTGCCAACGTTTTACATTATGCACGTTAATTCATCGAATTGTCCCCGTTTCTAGGCCTCAAAGGGCCTGAACACCAGATTCAAGCTCCAGTCTCCTGAACCACTTTGAGGAGCGATGCAGCCCCCACCCGCATCCCTGACCCTTCGCTTACTTCCTGCCGCGCAGCGCGGTGCCCGGCCTGGCTCTGCCTGCCTGCCAAGAATATGTTATGCCTACAGTTATCAGTTCAGCTCTCCGTCTTCACATTCCTAAGCTAACGAACCGCATAAACATCTTCAGCTATAGTCTAGTCCTCCTGTCTCCATGCAAGAGAATTACTGTATTAATATCCATAGAAGATTCATAGCACACGCAATACATGAAGAATATATGCATGCATCAGCCTTAGTGTCAAGTAGCCTTTGCTCTGATGACTTTTAGATTCTATCAACATGTACTCCAAACACAAGATACCAGATATGCTATAGGTACATGTCGTCCTGACATCGCAGACTTTAGTCTCCTCTTCTAGTGCTAGAAGTCAGAGCCCCCAGCTCTCCCCAGTTACACGTCATGGCCCGTTTGCGCGCACCACTAGGTTAAAGGTTCCAGCTGCCCAGGTAGCCCCCTCCATGTATCCACCCATTTATGACACTTCTGTGACGTTCTCATCACATGTCTTCGTGCACGCCCTGTGCACGCCTTTTTACGCCCATGTGTTCTTATCTTACGTTTGTCACTTGTTCCGCCTACTGTATTCAATGCAATTGTAATGTTTTCCTATATATACTATGTACTGTTAATGAGACGTTGCAGCTGCCATTCCATGCCATTCTATTTCAGGCTGTTCCGATCCTGTCCCTTCCCTTGTGCCTGATTAAAGCCTGTTCAACTCAGATACCCCGGATCCTGCCTCTTATTTATTGAGCTATCTGTTTCAGTTAATGTATAGAAAAATAGTACCGGTAATTAATTATTTATTTACCACATAATGGCGCCCGAATAGGGACGAGCCCCTTCCCCACGCGCCGGCGATGTAACGTAGGCCCCCTGACCCTTCTACAGCCGTGACGGAACTCTACCGTGCACGTGCAGATATTTCTGCTTCATCAAGTCTCCCTCAGGCCCACGGAGGAGACGGAGACTGCGGTCCGGCATCCAGACGAGGCGGTGAGGAATGCGGTTCGTCCCGACCAGAGCCCAAGCCGAGAGAGCAAGGTCCGAGGTATCCGGAGGCCCACCTGTTTTCGAAGCCCGAAGTTCGAAGCGCATGCGTAGTAACCAGACGTCGTAGCAGTCCAGTCCAGTCCGAGGCCTTCAGTTTCTGCTTCCCGGTGAGTACCGTTGCGGGGGAAGTATCTAGACAGGTTCATTAGTTTGTCCCTGGTCCAATGGGTTTGGGTACGCAGATCCAGTCCGACGTGTCCATCTAGGTGGATACGGTATGACGTGTCTCTTTATGAGACCGGTATGTTCTGTACTGTTTTAGCAGTGCATCCAGTAATTCTAGTAAGTCCGTTCTCGAGAAATTCAAGTGTTATGTTTTCAGTGTATCAGGTAGTATTCTGTTCGAACTGTTATTAATGTATTTCTATGTCGTGGTATGAGTGATTTGTTTGCCATTTCATTACTGTGATTATCGTGTATTGTGTTTAAGTCTAAGTTCAAGTACGACTCAAATATGCCTCTGTTTTCGAAGTTACGTCAGATAAAAACCAGAAAAGGGTTACTTGAAGAATCAGTTCCTGTCCCTCCCAGGGACAGTCCTGGACATTTTATGTAGCACAAGCATGGCTTAGATGCCATATTATATCTAGACTTATGGGTAGATTATACAAAGAATCTTGAAGAGAAATATAGATGGCCTGTATCAGGTACATGGGATGCCGAGTGCATCATGCGAGTAGAAGAAGCATTATGGAAAAACAAAGCCAAGACAAGACTTGACAGACATTGCATTACCTGATCCCGACCTGACACTTTATGTGGATGGTTCATGTATGAGAACAAGTACAGGAGAACTAGTAGCCGCGTATGCAGTGACTACTGAAACTGAAGTTATAGAAACACATCGTATTGACACCCTGTCTGCTCAAGCAGCAGAGCTCGTCGCTCTGACCCAAGCCTGCATACGAGCCAAGAACCTGAAAGTAAACATATACACAGATTCACGTTATGCATTCGGAGTCATACACAACTTTGGAGTACTCTGGCAAGAGAGAGGTTTCATGACTTCTCATGGAACCAAGATTCAGCATGGCCCCCTCATTCAAGCTCTGTTAGATGCAATACATTTACCGACAGCCATCGCTATCATGAAGTGCAAGGCACATACGAAAGTCACTGACATCATTTCCCAGGGTAACGACCTGGCAGATCGAACAGCCAAGCTTACAGCTCAGACTCCAGACATTCCAGTTAACACGACACAGACAGACGTTCCAGTTCAGACGACTTGTATGACAGTTAAGGACCCTACACAAGACGTACTAGATATACAGTCACATGCTACCCCAGACGAAATTAAGAAATGGTCTGAACAAGGAGGGGTCCAGACAGATCAAGGATGGTTGACGAAGGGAAAAGCCACATGGTTTCTCCCCGACTCTATGGTTCAAGTCATTATTAACACCGCACATAGTCCAGCACACTTAGGAGAAAAAGCCATGTTAGACAGTATTCAGAACCTCTGGTTTAACAAGCATTTACGAGCAGCCGCCAAGCAGAAAGTGCGTACCTGCATGATCTGTTGTCAGTTCAATCCAGGTAAAGGTGTCCCGGTGGAACAAGGTGGATTCCATCCTCCTGACCACCCTTTTGAAGTCCTCCAGATGGATTATATTCAGATGGATCGATGTCGAGGTTTCAAGTATGTCCTCGTAGTTGTATGCGCTTTGTCCAGATGGACAGAAGCATATCCAGTCCCAGATTACACTGCTGCGACCACTGCCAGGCAGTTGGTTCGTGAGTATTTCCCCCGCTATGGATTACCGAGGGTCGTGTATTCAGATAACGGCC
The DNA here is from genome assembly GCF_964261635.1 of Lissotriton helveticus. Classification (NCBI taxonomy): domain Eukaryota; kingdom Metazoa; phylum Chordata; class Amphibia; order Caudata; family Salamandridae; genus Lissotriton; species Lissotriton helveticus. The sequence continues at coordinate 650,819,852 of NC_136070.1, forward strand.
AGCCATTCTCCTCCGAACTCATGAAACAAGTATCTCTTCTGTTAGGGTACCAGTGGAAGTTCCACTGTGTACGACATCCCGAAGCAGCTGGTCTCGTAGAGAGACATAATCAGACCCTGAAAATCCGCATTGCAATGGTATGCGCAGAGAAAGGCGTAGATTGGATGGTAGCACTGCCAGTCGCCCTTTTTTACATGAGAATGGTCGCTCACTCCCGTTCAGGTCTGTCCCCTTACGAGGTAGTTTTCGGTCGTCCCCCAAACATGTGGGGTACACCTAGGCCACGTAAAATAACTGATGTTGACAGTAATATGCTGACAGATTACCTGGCTTCCTTGATGTCTGCACTACTCTCTTGTCATTCACAGGTCGCCGCTGCCTTTCCAGACAACACTCAAGTGAAACCGCACGAGGTCATACCAGGCGACCTCGTCCTGATCCGAAATTTTGATCGTTCAAGTCCGCTGGAGCCCCGCTGGAAAGAACCAAAGCTCGTTTTGATGACCACAAGGACAGCGATCAAGGTGGAGGGCCGCAAAGGCTGGTTGCATTCCAGTCACGTGAAACGATTTCATGGACTCCGTCCAAAGACTTTTTTCAAAGACTGCCCCGTTCTCAAGGACTGCCCAGATACTGACTCTAAACTTCCCCTGTTAGAGAAAACTCCGCAGCAGGAGTATAAAGAAAAGTTACGGTCTAGTAAGTCAGCCAGTTTAATTGTCTAAGTCCCTCTCGGGTGAAACGGTTAGACAGGTTCCTGACATGTATGAGATAGACCCACATAGTGAGAGAGTTAGTCGAAACTCTAAGAGAATACGTTATCGAAAGAATCTTCGAAGTCGATGCATTGTTACTCTTTTAATTTTATTATTTCTGAGTTTTACGATTACAGGCATAAGTTATGTTTTACATATATATTTTCCTCCTATCGTTTCACATGTACATATGTTATCTAATGTTACAGTAGAGCACACATTTAGTGAACTGCCTCCTCACGAGTTATCCTATCGTCTTGCCATGCGCAATAATACTTTTATCCGAATGTTACACTATTCACACCAGACTAGCAATGCCACAAATTGTTGGGTGTGTGGTCGACTCCCCCCTTTTCAGACACCGAAGGGAGTTCTGCCACTCTTTCCCTATCCGTTTTCACACAATGGTTCGTGTGGAGCATGGTCCACGTTAACGTCATCCTCAAACGATATGTCCATTCTGAATAGAACATGTTTCCCAGACAAGGAAGGTCTTTCCCATAGAACAGGGTTAGATCTAGAAAATGAAGTATATGATTTAGGTAATTATTCCTCGAATTTCATGGTTTTGAATGTTCAGTCCGAGACTACTCCAGATTTGCCTACTATTACAGTTCTACCAGTGAAAGGTGAATTATGTGTCCGAAAGAATGGTTCAGTACATCTAGGACACAGTGATTGTACTACTGTGGTCGAGTATAGTGACAGTGGGAAATCTACTTTCAAAGCCTCACGTCATTCTTATTTTGTGTGTGGTCAGACCGCATATGTACGTCTGCCCCTAGATTGGGATGGAACATGTTACATTGCCTTCCTACTGCCACCAGTTTTTCTAGCCCCATCCGATTATCACAGAAATACACATCTAGTACACGTCAGACATAGAAGGGAGATCGAGTCCCCAATTGTCGATCAGACTGAAACTGCATTAGAACAGTATCAAGACTTCAATAAAGGTTTCTTTTTCTTCATAGGTCCTGTCCAGAATAGTAAGCTAATACGTAGGCTAACCAGAACCCTTGAAGCAGTAGTGAATGAGACTACTTCAGCTCTAGGTAACTTAACTGAAGAACAATCTGCTATGAGATTTGTCGTGCTTCAAAATCGTCTCGTCCTTGACGTCATACTGGCCGATAGGGGCGGAGCTTGTAGAGTCATCGGATCTAGTTGCTGCATTTTCATTCCTAATAACGCACCGTCTGTTTATTCAGCTATAACCAGACTTCATAAAATTGCCCATCAGTTACACCAGAATCCAGGCACCTGGACATGGTCCGGTTGGCTCTGGAGTATAATATCTGCCTGGGGATGGAAGGTATTGTCATTCCTGGGTATAGCAGTAATGATTATATTCAGTTGCTGTCTTTGTTTACAATGTGGCCCTGCGATTTGCGGCTTGTGCGCTACATCTTGTATTCCAAGTCCAAAGTCCCGTTCCAAGAAGATTCGAGACGAGCAAATGATGCTATATGAAATGATAGATGGTATCATGAATATTGATGTTTCCTGATGGAAACGTAGGGCACAAGGAGGGAATGAGGAAAATTGAATTTTGCCTTGTCATGTGTCCCTACGTGTTCCCCATCCTATGTTATATGTGCATGATCAATATGCATATATGTCCCCCTATGACCGAATAAAGACGCAATTATAGTTGTGTCCAGCGTTAGTATGTCAGTTATCCAGTCCCCGTGAAAGCAACATGAATTAGGCTTCCAGGCCTATGTTGCCAACGTTTTACATTATGCACGTTAATTCATCGAATTGTCCCCGTTTCTAGGCCTCAAAGGGCCTGAACACCAGATTCAAGCTCCAGTCTCCTGAACCACTCTGAGGAGCGATGCAGCCCCCACCCGCATCCCTGACCCTTCGCTTACTTCCTGCCGCGCAGCGCGGTGCCCAGCCTGGCTCTGCCTGCCTGCCAAGAATATGTTATGCCTACAGTTATCAGTTCAGCTCTCCGTCTTCACATTCCTAAGCTAACGAACCGCATAAACATCTTCAGCTATAGTCTAGTCCTCCTGTCTCCATGCAAGAGAATTACTGTATTAATATCCATAGAAGATTCATAGCACACGCAATACATGAAGAATATATGCATGCATCAGCCTTAGTGTCAAGTAGCCTTTGCTCTGATGACTTTTAGATTCTATCAACATGTACTCCAAACACAAGATACCAGATATGCTATAGGTACATGTCGTCCTGACATCGCAGACTTTAGTCTCCTCTTCTAGTGCTAGAAGTCAGAGCCCCCAGCTCTCCCCAGTTACACGTCATGGCCCGTTTGCGCGCACCACTAGGTTAAAGGTTCCAGCTGCCCAGGTAGCCCCCTCCATGTATCCACCCATTTATGACACTTCTGTGACGTTCTCATCACATGTCTTCGTGCACGCCCTGTGCACGCCTTTTTACGCCCATGTGTTCTTATCTTACGTTTGTCACTTGTTCCGCCTACTGTATTCAATGCAATTGTAATGTTTTCCTATATATACTATGTACTGTTAATGAGACGTTGCAGCTGCCATTCCATGCCATTCTATTTCAGGCTGTTCCGATCCTGTCCCTTCCCTTGTGCCTGATTAAAGCCTGTTCAACTCAGATACCCCGGATCCTGCCTCTTATTTATTGAGCTATCTGTTTCAGTTAATGTATAGAAAAATAGTACCGGTAATTAATTATTTATTTACCACATTCCGTCCATGGCGGTTATACCAGACGTACTAATACAGATTCAAAATGAATACGGTCCAGAACCTGCTTTAACTCTAGGTATGAAATTACTGAAAGACTTCAAGCAGGTCTCGGCTATATTATTAGCCAACATAAAAGGAGAAGCAGCATCTGTGGTGATCCGCCAGAAATTGAAAGAAACAGATATAGCAGAACAACCTTTTGAACTTGCCAGAATCATAGAAAAATCCTATGAAGAACTAGGAAGAGATAGTTTGGGTGGGAAACCAACAAAACCCCAACTAACTGAGAATCCTTAAAAAACCTTTATTAAAAATAATCTAAACACTCCAAAAAAGATTTGGGATGGTATTAAACAATCCACTCCCAGAGAAAAACATTTTCAGTCCAGAGGAAGGTCTCCTCAACGGAGAGATAGATCTCTAGAACGAGGAGGCAAGTCTCCCCAGAGGGAGCTCTCTGAGAAAAGATACCTTAGACATAGGGAAAAATTGAGAAAACCTGACAGATATCAAGATATTGATACACGTCCCTCTCGATCTTTTCAGACTTCCTCACAGAAATCGGAAAGAAGAGGACGGTCAGAACACAAGGAAGAGCATGTCAAGTCCAAAGACAAGGAACCTGCTCATCAAAGTAAAAAATTACGATTTCCAAGAAAGAAGGTAGCCAGTATTAAAATAAAACATGCCGAGGATACTGAGGACACAACTGAAAAATGGAGAGTGGACCCAGACAATGCTAGACAGCGCAGCAGAAGTAACCATAGCTCACAAGATCTTGATGAATCTTCTGGGGACAGTGGACACGAATGAATACATTCAAGTGGAAACTGCAGACACCAGAGTTAGCAAACCCCATAAATTATACGAAATAACCATTGCGTATAGAGGGGGACAAGACTAGGAAAGTAAGGGGTCTCTTTTGGGATAACCTTTCGAAAGGCTATGACATCCTGTTAGCTGAGAAAGACTGGCCACCAGAGTTTGTCAGGGAGTGCCCTCATGGCGAAGAAATGATTATGCCTGCATTCTCAAATAATATTCCAATTCATAAAAAATACACATTTGCAAGAAAATGGGCAGTAGCCCAAGGTCCTGCATTATATAAAAATCATGTAGGATGGGAATGAGGATTCTCCTCCCCACAAAATCCAGTTAAAAAGTCAACCTACTGCACAAAGGCAGTACCCAGTTAAGCAAGAAGCTAAAAAGCAAGTCAGGGAGATCTTAGATCAACTTGAATATCAGGGGTTGATTGAAACATGCACCTCACAAATGAACAATCCTTTGTTTCCTGTCTCCAAACCAGACGATTCATATTGTCTAGTTTTGGACTACAGACACCTAACTCCTGCTGCAAAACATTTGCAGTACAAAACTCACACAGTGCAGCACTAATGAATAACATCGTGCGCAAAAAATATAAACAACATTAGATATCTCTAATGGATTCTTTTGTCAAAACATTGCACCTGAAAGCAGGTATTTGACCGCTTTCTCAATAATGGGGTCTCAAAAACAATTCTGTCGACTCCCACAGGGATTCAAGAATAGCCCAGGATTATTCTCAGCAAGGGTAACAAAGTTACTACAAATATATGATGATGAAGCATTGTCATATGTCGATGACATCTATCTTACAGATGATGACCTGGAGACACACTTGAAAAGAGTGAACACCATAATACTTGGGTTCGCAGCTAAAGGATACAAATTCAACTTTAAAAAGTCACAAATTGCTCACCTAACTGTCCTGTTTTTAGGATATGAACTATCAAGTGAAGGCAAAAGCCTAGCAGACAACTTCTTAGAGAAATGTGCTGTACTCCAAGCACCAAAAACGCTGAAGAACTTACAATCAATACTAGGTTTCCTGAATTTCGGAAGAACATACATTCAAAATTATGCAGAGAGGGTTAAACCTCTCTATGAATTAATAAAACCTGATTTCAAACCAATCAACTGGACTCAGAAACACACAGAAATTTTAAGATCATTACAAACAGACATGTTAACTAAAACAAAACTGCAAACTCGCGAAAACATACGCAACCTTGTAATCCGAGTCATCCCAGGAAGATGCGGATTCACGTACCTGACCTCTAATGAGGGAGAAACGGTACCAATAGCTTACAAATCACACTTGTACACACAAGCTGAAATTAAATTCAGTTCTACTGAAAAAATTCTAACTGCGGTTCAAACTGCTGTAGCAAAAGAAAGAGCACTAGCACAAGGTAAACGAATAGTAATCGTTACACCAGTACCTGCCCTAGAAGCAGTAACAAGAGCAAGCATTCCAAATGCTAAAGCACTACATCCAAGATGGATACAATGGGTTAATTCTCTTGCTGCATCAGATGTAGTATACAAATTTGATCCTAATTTAAAAACACAAGAATTTCTCCAATATGAATATGAATTTCCTCTGCCGACCGAAATCCTGCCTCTGGAACATTACGGCTGTATAATATATACAGACGGATCAGCACAGCCCGCAGTTGGGGGTAAACAAGCTTACAGTGCTGCGTGCGCGATTGTTAAAGGTCATTGGCACGAAGGAAAATTTAGACCACTGGTCACTAAAACCCAATCTCTAGGAGATTGTACAGCTCAGCGAGCTGAACTACTAGCATTTAAGATGGCGCTTGAAAATACCGACCACGAATTCCCCACATAATAGTGTGCGATTCATATTACTGCGTCCAGTCTTACAATGAATACTTGCAGAACTGCGTTCAAAACGGCTTCAAAGATGCAAAAGGTGGCACAATCAAGCATAAAACGCTTTGGGAACAAGTAGTTCTTTTACAGAAAGAACTACAAAAGACTCACGTGATACATACACTGAGTCATCAACGTGATGGCGTTCACGTTGCGGGGAATTCATTGGCTGATGAGGCCGCGAAGGCAGCTGTGCAAACGGCTTCCGTAGCTGCCATCACCCGGTCAAAAACAAAAATAGACAGCGATATAATGCAAGCTGTCAGTGCTTCAGTAAAAGATGATAGAAAAACACTCCCGAAAGGCTTTCCAGTAAAGTACTCATACATAACTGATGCGAGTAATGTTCCTTTTGCTAGAATCCCTGGAGTGGGGGATAGGGCAATTCCAAACATGGAACACAGGTTAGGACTAATTTTAGCGGCACACGAAGGGCTCGCTTCTGCACACACTGGTGTTTCCGCCACAATATCATTATTAAAACAGAGATATTGGTGGCCACGCATGAGGAAACAGTCTAGAAACTATGTTCTAGAATGTGAAATATGCCAAAGAATGAAAGTATCAACAGTAAAACGACCAGCCCAGACGCCCCTTCTGATCTCAGATAAACCATTAGCTTGTGTTTACCCGGACCACTGTGGTCCCTTACAAAGGGATGGCAACTATAAATATATCATGGTGGTAGTGGATTCCTGCACGAGATTCATTTGGATGTGGCCCCAGCGCTCGGCTGACGCCAGAACTGTTATAAAAGATTTGCGAGTCTTTATCGGCGCATACGCAATTGGCATGCTACATTCTGACCAGGGTCCTGTGTTTAGCTATCGAGCTTACAAAGAGGCCATGACCAGCATGGGCATTGCATTGCGGTACTCTTCTCCCTTCCATCCTGAGGGTAATGCGGTAGTGGAAAGAAAAAAACGTGACACAAAGCAATCTATAACGGCGAGGGTATTAGGTTCGGGTGATGGGTGGGTCAAACATTTAACAAGTGTCCAACGTAGTCTTAACAATCTGCCAAATGCACTGGGACAGGAACAGACTAATTTGCATATAGCCAGGTTCTGAGCTGGGATGGTGCAGTGAGCTAAAAAACAGTGATGGATTAAAACCATGATCTATTGACTTGGTAAGAGTATTCTGCATCAATCAGAAACTCTGTCCATCACCTTTTCCAAAATCGATTTTATCCACACTATGTGTGGGAGGGTATACTCAGACGTGAGTCCCTTGCTCATTGCACCATCAGGATTCAAGCAAGCCGGGCCGAAGAAGGCTGTGATGCCAGAAACCGGTCCCCGGAAGCTTGTTTCCTTCCCAGTATAAGAATTGGCTTGGTAGTTTGGTTTGCCCTGTTCCCATCATGCACTGGGACAGGAACAGACTAATTTGCATATAGCCAGGTTCTGAGCTGGGATGGTGCAGTGAGCTAAAAAACAGTGATGGATTAAAACCATGATCTATTGACTTGGTAAGAGTATTCTGCATCAATCAGAAACTCTGTCCATCACCTTTTCCAAAATCAATCTGCCAATAAATTCACTAAAAGGTATCACTCCGTACGAACTATTGTTCGGCACTAGAATGCAAATCCAGGATCTAGATTGTCAGACTTCAGTGGTAGAAGAAAAAGCCTTTGATATCAAAGATCGTTTGGCTGTTTTACAGAACTTTAATGAAACAAGAAGAAGTCTGAGTAATATAAAGTTAAAGCCAACAGCCACTGAAGAAAAACCACCTATCCCAGCAAGACCTGTCTGGATTCCAAAGATTGGGGATCTGGTCAGAGAGAAGATCGCGGTGAAGTAGGAATTTGGGCCTTCTTACAGAAAAGCAGTACCTGTCTAAGCTGTCAGGGGAACAAGATCAGTAGTACTACCCCCCCCTGCTGGTAAAAAGGAGAACAGAGTTGTATCCATCGACCTGGTAAAACCACAATCATGTGGCCGATAATAAGTAGTAGGCCCAGTGGACTCCCAAGAAATAGCAGAAGACCAAATCTTGCTACAATCCAAGAGGTTCAAACTGAGAGACTAATCACTTTTGATAAACCTGCAGTGAACAAAAAAGGACTATGCAACAAAGCCGTGGAACTTGTGCCTCTTGAAACCTAAATTGCAACAGTTCGTCAAGAAACACCTGTCTACAATGATGTAGCATCGGACTATACTAATGTCTCAAAGAAAGATCCAAAGACTAAAGAAAATCCGGAAGCACTTCCAACAATTAACAGAACTGCATTTGGCTACTTCATCAATTTCGATGACTTTTCTGATGATCCAAGTGAACATGAAGAAATGCCAACAACAAAAACTTTCAAAGACAAAGTAACTGAACTCTTTCATCAACTCAAAGAAACATATCTGATTTTGGATTGTGTTAGGTGTACTTTTCCTCCTGCTTTGGCTCATCATAGTTCTATGTTTGGGAAAATTCATTGAAGGAAAATATAGTACAATGGACACAGCAAGTCAGAACATCAACTTGGTCCTAAAGCCTCACAAGTCATCTCACATCGAGAAAAGAGAACTGTCATCAGTGAACATCACAGCCAATCCAATACCCGGTGGGGTAGCATGGGACAAAACGGATTATGAAATCTATGGCCCGATTGAGCTCTTGAAATATCCACACCAGTTTAAGGTTTCCTTAAGTGACTTTGTAAAACCAAGTACTTTCTCTGATGATTGGGACTTTGAAAATATTAATAATATGATGTCAGATTTAGTAATGTCAGCTAAATTCACAGAACATGATTACTTGCAGGGTTCATCAAATTATGAAGAAATGTACTGTTATAATCATTTTTGTCATCACTATTTGCATAAAACTGCTCAACCTAGAAATGTTTTTAATTATAACCAATGGGAACATTGTGTAACACCGCCTAAAGGCAGCTCGAAAACATTTTATGAGAAATTCCCATACTTCTCAGGGTTTAACATAAGTGATGCAGAAACGTTTTATTTTAAAATGTTAAATAAGACAGGAATGAAAACAATGTTGACAAATACTAAATTGATTTATTCTGAAACATTTTATGAAAAAATGACTACTTTTGGTTTTGAATTTTGGAAAAACAACATTGAAACAAAAACCATCTGGGGTACAAAAGACTGGCAGGTCCAAGGTTTAGAAGCATCATTTAGAGCCTGCATGATCCCAGAACAGATAATATTCCTGAATGACACCATTCAACAAACAACCTGTCTTGGTTTAGCCAAGATAAAAGACTTAAACAAACCGTCTATTCCGAAGCCCATACCTGATAGTAATAGCACTACAAATGTCGAGATAGACATATCCCATATTTTACACCAAAACAGAACAAATCCTGATTGGAAAAAAGGGTTGATCTGGCCCACAGACACAAATAACTGTCAAGATAGATTCCTGAACAAAACACAGGGGTTAAAACTGAACAGGCCAGACCCGAGATATTCCCAGAGACAACATCCAGGGATAGTTACAACATACAGTGTAGGGAAATTATGCCTCGAATGGCTACAGAAATCCATAATGCCTGAAATTAAGCAACACTTGACTTTACTTAAAGACGGTGCTGACCTGCGGGATTTCATACTGGGACCTCGCAAACAGCGTCAAAAACGTTTCATATACGCTGGTATATACGCTGCTTACAACGAAGCTTGGAAAGTGACGCCCATTGAAACTGCAGAAAAATACGAGAAATTGATCGTATAAATTTGGAAAAATCCCTTTCTGTAGTGGACAATGGGTTAACGACTCTGTCCTCCAGAATATATTCACTGGACAGCATTGTATCATCTGCTATTGATATAATAGAGCAGGACTTGCTAATGTTACAACATGTTTATACCAAAAGGGGTGACCCTGTGTCCCTCAGAACCTGGGTATGTGTGATTAAAGACAGAAGTGGTTCCGTCGGGTGAATCAATTGCTTTTACACGAAGGCTAAGGTTAGCTCATCACAGAGAATAACACATTTAAAGAAAAACCAAATTTTAAGAGAACAAATTGTTTAAAAGGAAACGAATTATAAGAGAAGACCTCTCTGACAACAAAATAAAATTCAAAGTATTTTTATGAAGAACAAAGTCACATTAAAACACCGGAATTACTTCATTCCATTTCAATTTCAACTATAAGTGAAGAAGTGACTGTTGGTGAACAAGGTGAATAGTGCAACAATTTTAGTGACACTTATTTACAGATATTTACAAAATTTATACATGAAACAATGGGCAAGGGGAAATGGTTTTGGCGGTCAGAGTTCTGAGTTAATACTCCAAGGAGACAGATGGTGACTGTGCCTGTTCCTGGAGAGTTCTTGACCAATATAAAGCGTCGACGTTTCGATCCTAGTGTGCCCCGATTGGTGGTCACGCGGATCTTTATCAAGACAGGGGGGGGGTCACATGGGGAAAAAACACGGGAGGGTGGTTTGGTTGGGTTGAATTCTGGGTACACAGGAGGCTGCAGTCACACGCTGTGCATATGCCAATAGGTCAATCTCACATAGGGAAACACTCTTCAATATAGCGAGGAACCGGCTAGCATCTCTCGCGGTCGAGCGACCGCGAGAGATGCTAGCCGGTTCCTCGCTATATTGAAGAGTGTTTCCCTATGTGAGATTGACCTATTGGCATATGCACAGCGTGTGACTGCAGCCTCCTGTGTACCCAGAATTCAACCCAACCAAACCACCCTCCCGTGTTTTTTCCCCATGTGACCCCCCCCCCTGTCTTGATAAAGATCCGCGTGACCACCAATCGGGGCACACTAGGATCGAAACGTCGACGCTTTATATTGGTCAAGAACTCTCCAGGAACAGGCACAGTCACCATCTGTCTCCTTGGAGTATTAACTCAGAACTCTGACCGCCAAAACCATTTCCCCTTGCCCATTGTTTCATGTATAAATTTTGTAAATATCTGTAAATAAGTGTCACTAAAATTGTTGCACTATTCACCTTGTTCACCAACAGTCACTTCTTCACTTATAGTTGAAATTGAAATGGAATGAAGTAATTCCGGTGTTTTAATGTGACTTTGTTCTTCATAAAAATACTTTGAATTTTATTTTGTTGTCAGAGAGGTCTTCTCTTATAATTCGTTTCCTTTTAAACAATTTGTTCTCTTAAAATTTGGTTTTTCTTTAAATGTGTTATTCTCTGTGATGAGCTAACCTTAGCCTTCGTGTAAAAGCAATTGATTCACCCGACGGAACCACTTCTGTCTTTAATCAATGTTACAACATGGTCAGTCCCAATTAGGTTCTATTGTACAGCTTGGCTGGACGTTGCAAAATCTGCGTTCAGGCTACGTGCCATGGTGTTTAATCAACACAACGTCATTATTCTCTATCTTTAACCTTACTGATAAACAAATCAGTTTGGCACAAAAAGGAGCAGACTATACGATTCTGAGCATTGAAAAACTTGAGATATTACCATTAACAATGTCAGAGAGACCTGTCATTGAATGGATAATACATGGAACAATTACAATCCCAATAACAACTTTCCAGTTTAAGTATTGCCAAAAATATATACCAGCAGGCCTGTATGAAAGGTTGGGTAAAGGATACATCAAGTCAACATGGAAATTACCTTAAACACACAAATGTTATAGTGAAGGGAAAAAAGAGGTATTTCTTAGTGGTAACAATTGTAAAAAATCACTAAGCGGTACACTTCTGTGTCAAGGTATTAACTTGCATGGAGCCTGCGAAGGGTCTTCAAATAACCTTTCATGTCACCTGCACAGCACTCCTGCAACACAGATAGAGCCATTCTTTAGACAGCTTTCCAACGGCAGCTACGTTCTAATAATTGACCACAGCTGTTGTGGCATGGTGCCAGGGAAAGCCTATCTCATGAGCGTTAGTTCCATGGCCACTTGCTGTATGCAAGTATTGTATCCAAGCAGCAATCCAGACATGGAGGCGGCAATATGTCCTTCTTTGAATATCTCTTCTATTCGTATTGATACTTTAAGCATAATGAAGTCTATTATTTTACAGACAACAGTGCCTTTAACCTCGTCCAAAGAGACGTATGATCTGCAAGTTGCAAGTACAGCGGCAGAGATACATTCCCTATTATCAACAAATTGCCCCGTGCATTTCGTAGAAATGTTAGGTCAAATTTTAAACATGTCTGATACCAGTGGCATCGCACATGTATTTAAGACAATTTTTTCGGGACTGTTAGCACCCTTTGAAACAGTTCTGGGCATTTTCCTGAATTTTGTGCATTCCCTTTTCGGTGGCCTGCCTCTTCTTTTGGGACTCGTAGCAGGAATTTTATTTTTGATCCTTCTGCTCCGATATGGCAAGCCAAGCCACAGACAAAACTCCAGCTACAATGGGAGAAACGATCCTAGCAATACGCTACCGAGACCGAATCACTAAAGTCCTCGGATTAGCCCGGCTAAGAGATCTAAGTGCAACCTGGTTTCTTTCATTCAGACCAATCTGGCAAGATTGCATCTTACCTGTGCTTCGATGTCTGCTATGCAGAGAAGAATGCGTGTTGGAAGTCTGTCTTACACTACCATCAGCAGTACCAATGGCTATCGATACTTTGCTAGGTCTGGTAATGACTCATGCAACGTGTTGTCCCCAACGGCTACCTATTCTGATGACGGCATTCGTTGAGACTTCACCATTACGAGTAGGTGGCGGTGAAGTACGAGAGGAAAGCAGCACCAAACAGGTACAACCTTCTGTGAGCATTGCTGATCCCGACATCGATGATAGCAATCACTCTCACATATGCACTGTTTCAGCATTTTCGAACTTGGTCGAACTTTCACCTGATGTTGTAGACCAATTTTTTGCAAGCATGTCTGATATGATGTTCTCTCCAGTCAACGAGAATAACTTTTAAAACAACGAGCACACAGCGTTCCCTGAACTCTGAATTCGGCCTTCAGTGTTTGATAAACAAAACTACTGAAAACATTTGGAACTATTTTTCCCCTGAAAGCGAAATAAAATTTTTTTTTTACTTCCAAAATATTTACCTTTTTGTTGGCACATGGTACTCTGCTTAAAGTAGAACTATTCTTAGAGAACAGAGCTTCTATTTTAGGAACTCTAGGGACAATATTTTACCTCAGTCTCTAGCACATGTACAGCATTGTATAAATATGTGATGAAATGGTCTCGACCTTCTTTTCTGTATTCAGAGCCATTTCATGTGTAATTTTCGCAATTCATTCAGCTGATATATATATGCATTTAACTGAATGATACCACTGCTTGAAAAACGTACAGTACCAATACTCATTTTCGTGTATATACCATATACCATTTCAAATGCGATTTATGTATTTTTGGGTGGGTTGGAAACACACATGCATCGTTATATGTTTAATATTGCTTAGTTTTTAGTAATGATGGACATTAATACGTGGAGTGGGTGTTGTGTTTCTATCTAGGACCCTAATTCGATATTCCCGATTTATGCCCTTATATGGTTGTAACAAATAATATCCTTATAAAGGCATAAGAATTATATCCATATTTAGTAATAGCCAATGCAGTCCAAATATGGCAAGGCTACTCCCCTAGACTCCTAGAAAGTACAACGCGTTCTTTAAACAAACCAAGCCTCCAGCAGCCCGGGAATTCCCCCTGCTCTTGTTTTGATTTGCACAAGAACTTCTGGAGTGCAGAAAGAACTGTTAGTTCTTAGTGACGTCTTATGTCCAACATTACGTCAAACCCGGCACCTTCCAGGTATAAATATACCAAAGTTGCCTTAAGCAAACGCACAGTGGTTTGGAGCAGAGCGGCTATCTACTTGCCCGGAAGCCCAGCTGATGCGAGAGCCGAAGGAAGCCGCCCCTCCCCTTTGATGCACTGAGAGAGACGCTGTCTTTTTCTCCAGCCGAGAAAATCCAGCTCCGGTGTTTCCAGTCACCCTTGCGGGTTGCTGGGAGATCGAGTCCTGAGAGAGAGATACAAGACCTCCTGCATTCTAGAACCAAGGTACGGAGCTGACTAAACCCTTGAGAGAATTCTTGATTCAGATCCTTGGCAAAAAACCTAACTTAACTTAAACTGCAACTTACTTACTCCTTTCAAATAAAACGTTTCATATTTCTTTTTTCAGACGTTGTCCTTAATAGGTATCCTTCTGTGCTGTACAATGAACAACATTACATCATGTTTCCATTTTCTTCACAGTATGTTGCATTATCTGTCCCAATGGATTTTGGTATAATAATACCTTCTTCAGGGGAATGCTGTGTGCTGCTATGCATCTGAACTTCCTCTTGAAATGTTCTTCTGTTACCAAGATCGCGCTGCTGAACCCGAAGGTCACAAGCACTCTTGATTCCACTGTGTGATCTGCCTCTCACTATGTTGAAAAAGTCGGTATATCTATCAGTGCTAAGCCCTGCCCACTCTCGGTACGAGGAACCTTCCTCTTTACTTCGTAATTCCACAGCGACACTCGCTCAAACCACTCTGTTCCTCCTTCCTCATCCCGCGCCTTCCTTAACTCGCATTTGACGTCATCATCATCGTGACTAAAAACGGTCCGTTTTAAGTCACGATGATGATGACGTCACACGCGAAACGCGAAATGCATTGGGACAGATAATGCAACATACTGTGAAGAAAATGGAAACATGATGTAATGTTGTTCATTGTACAGCACAGAAGGATACCTATTAAGGACAACGTCTGAAAAAAGAAATATGAAACTTTTTATTTGAAAGTGTTTATGTCTCATGATTCGTTTGATCTTTTGGTTGAATTATTATTGAATGTTGTATATAAAATTGTACAGTGATCTTAAACATAAGTTCTAAGAAGCACCTGCGCAGTAACGCACTTAACCACGCCCAGGATGTCTGGGCTATTTATTGGCACTCACACGTGCTGGCCAAGCGTACGCCGGGCCAGCCCTTTGCATTACGTAACTGGATCTAACTGGTGAGTGAGAACACCCAGCTGTTACAAACATCAGTCCATGACAAACTGGATATTTATGGAACAGTCTTACCTGGTTTGCAGGCACCCCCGCATCTTCTGCCTGGAGGTCGACAGCAGGCTGTAAAGTCCTGATACTTCTGGGACAGCTTGGGGTAGGGCCACAGGCAGTATCGACCCTGGCTCTTTCTGGCAGGGGAAGTCGGGAAAGGCTCTGCCGGGTCGTCATTCTCTCGTGTCGGCTGACTGCTTCGGAGGTCCTGGTCATGGGCCTTCTCGGGAGCTGGGGTGCTTTGGTCAACTTCCACAGTGATGGCTGAGGGATGGCCGTTCTCTCCCGCGGAACTGCGAGGACTGTCCGGTTCAGCCATCCTTGGCTCGTCGAGTGGCAGAAAATCCTCTGCGTCGTCTGCTGAGACTTTCTTGAAGGACACGTTGCGGGTTACACTTTTGCATCCCCGTGATACCTTCACCATCGTACCTTTGATTTCGATCACAGTCCATTGATTTAGTTCAAATGGCAGCCTCAACTTTCCACCAGGATGGCTGTCTCGCACAAGCACTTGGTCGCCGATGGTGATCGGGCTCTCCGTTGCATGCCTCCTCTGGGACGCCTCGTGGTTGGTCTTCGTCCGCCTCGCTAGTGAATGGTTCTGAGGGTTCAGGGACTCTGCCCACAACGGATGGTGCGAGATGGTGTCTGTCACCGCTCGACCGAAACACAGGTGGCTCGGGGAAATGCCGGTAGTGCAGTGGGGGGTGAGGCGGTATTCTCGGAGAAACTGGTATAGCGCTTGTTCCAGGCCTTGGCCATCAGCTAGAGCTATTTGGATCATCTTGTTCAAGGTCCGCATCAGACGTTCAACTTTCCCATTTGCCTGGGGCCACCTTGAGGTTATCCGGTGGTGCTTGCAGCCTGATTCATCAAGCTGATTTGCGCTCGCAAAGGGCCAGATTCTGAGAATCTGGCCCTTTGCGAGTACGATTTTTGCATTTGGGATTCATCATCCCAAATGCAAAAATCACTATTACCGAAATCGCATATTTGCGAGGAATTGGATTTAAGGAATCTCTAATAGAGATTCCTTAAATGCAATTCATCAACCAATTAGAAATAGCGAAATCGCAATATTTGGTCTCAATTTACCACCAAGTCTGACTTGGTGGTAAATTGCGAAAATAGTGTAAAAAGCACTTTAGTGCATTTTTTTCTTTTGCATGTTACACACACACATGTCCTTTGGACATGTGTGTGCGCAACACCTGTTCAAATGTGCATTTAAGGGGTGCTACAGGGTGTCCTTTGGACACCCCTGGCACCCTTAAAATCGCTATCTTATTTGCGAGTAACAAATTGCTACTCGCAAATAAGGGATACTCCCCATTCATTCCTATGGGCCTTTTGGCCCATAGGAATGAATGGGGAGTTATTCCTTATTTGCGAGTAGCAAATTGTTACTCGCAAATAAGGAATGTGTAGGAATCGCTATTTATTTAGCAATTCCTACATGAATACCGTTTTGCGAGTCCTCAATAGCGATTCGCTATGAATCGGTATTAGGGGCTCGCAAAACGGCCCGTTCATGAATCAGGCTGTTGATCCGGTGGGATGGCAGGTACTCAAGTAGCTCAGCACTGGTGTTCTCCAATTAGGCCATGGGTGGCCATAATCTTTTCTAGATTGGGAATGACTTCTCCTGCTGATGTAGAGGAGACAATTTAGATTTCCGGGTATCGCGAGAAGCTGTCCACGACTACTAGCATATACTTTCCTCCTGGTAGGCTGCCGAAATCTGCGCTGGCTCTTTCCCATGCGGCGTTGGGGCTTGCTTCAGTGATTACAGTCGTGGGTCTGCTGAGAAGGCTGGTTGTGAGGCAAACTGGGCAGCGCTGGATAATCGATTCGACCTGTTGATCTAGGCCGGGGAACCAGACTTTGCTCCTGAGGCGGTTCTTTGATTTTAAAATTCCCTGGTGCACCCCATGGGCAAGGAGGGCTGCGTGGTGAGTCAGGTGTTCTGGCAGGACAAGGTGAGGGCCCCTCAGTAGGCAACCATCTGTAGATACGGACAGCTCGTGGCGCACTTGATGTAGAGCCTTCAAAGTGGGCAGGGCTTCAGTCGTGCGGAATGGTTTTGTAACGGCTTCCAATCCCCCAGGGTGATCGCCTGGATGGCAATCTGAAGGCAGTCATCCTCTCTTGTGGCTTGTATCACTCCATCCAGTGAGATTGGGAGCGGTCTGGACTGTTCGATTATCATTCGCACGTAGTCTTCTGTTGCTGCCGCTTCAGGCTCTGTGACAGACCTGGCGTGCCTGGATAGGAAGTCCGCCGGAATCCGGGTGCCTGGTCTGTATTCCACAGTGTACTGGAATTCTTGTAGCTGCAACACCCACTTCTCTATCCACTGGGGAGGACGCGATGATGATCCTTGAAACAGCGGGATGAGAGGCCTGTGGTCGATCACAACTGAAAGGGTGTCCGTACAGGTAAATATGGAAATGGCGGCAACTCCACAGGATCGCAATGGCTTCTTTCTCGATTTGAGAACAGCAATGTTCCGTGGGTGTGTCCTGCTGGCGTAGGCAACAGGGGCCCATTCTCCGCAGGTTTACTGTTGGGCTAGGACCGTTCCTAAGCCCGTGGGTCTGGCATCCACCACCAGCTGGGACTAGTTTCGGGGGTCGAAGTACACCAACGTAGTGTCAGCTGAGAGGGCAGCTTTCATGTGGCGGAATGCCTCCTATTGCTCCGCTTGCCATACCCAGTGGTTGGTGGTCTTGGTGAGGTCACAGATGGGTCCAGTCAGGTCAGAGAGGTTCTTGATGAAACGCCCGCAATATGTGACCATGGCCAGGAAGCTGCGGATGCCTGACACTGACGTCATTGCAGGGGCATTTTGTATGTCCTTTACTTTGTCCGGGTCGTGGCCAATGCCTTTGTCGGAGAATCGATAGCCAAAGAAACTGATGTCTCGTCTAAAGAACTCGCACTTTTCACAGTGGAGGGTGCGTCCACAGTCTCGGATGCGGGAGAATACAGCTTGGAGATGCTGGATATGTTCTTCCAGTGTGGGTGCATGCACCAGAATGTCATCGCTCACGTTGAGCACACCTTCCAGTCCCAGGAGGATATTCTTGACTATGTTTTGGAAAACTTCGGCAGCGCTGAAGATTCCAAAGTTGAGGTGAATGTAGACCCAGAGTCCTGCGTGTGTGGAGAAAGTTGTAATGGGGCGAGAGTCTGGATGGAGGGAAATCTGGTGATAGCCTGAGCGAAGGTTCATCTTTGAGAAACATTTGGAGCCAGCCAGCTCCCCGATGATGTCGTATACAGTCGGAGTCAGGTGGCGCTCACGTTTGATGGCGAGGTTCGGGACCCTCCTATCCACACAGATGCGGACCGCTTCCGGTTGCTTTGGCTTCTTCGCTACGACAATGGGTGACAACCATGGGGTGGGGCCACGCACCTGTTCAATGATTCCCGCTCTCTCCATAAGGCGTAGTTCTCCTTCCACTTTGCGGCGGAGGTGGAAGGCAATCCTCCTGTGGCGGAGGGCGATTGGGGCAACAGATTTATCGATGTGCAGCCGGACCGCTGGACCCTTCAGGCATCCGATTCCTTCAAATAGCATTTCGAAACCTTGCAGCAGGTGGTCTAGGTCGTTGGCAAGCACATTGAATACAAAGTGGATCAGGTTGAGATCCTGCGCGGTGCGGCAGCCTAGTAGAAATCCTGAACCTTCCTGTGACACATAGACTTTGGCTTGTTGGTGTGCGGTCTCATGAGAGAGATCAGCCTGGAATACTCCACACAGCTTGAGTGGAGAACGGGTGCCAAAGGCGTAGACTTGTACTCTGCTAGAGCGTAGCATAGTAGGATTGGGCAAACTCCTAAAGACGCTGGCAGCCATGAGATTGATGGTAGCACCTGTGTCGATGAAGGCAGCTACAGCATGTTCTTGAACTTTGACTTTACACATGGGTGTGGCATGTTGGGTGGCTGATAGAGTGTTCAGCATCCTGACTACATGAACAGTGGCAACATCGGCCTCATCGTTGTCCATGTCACTACCGGGTGGACCATCGGGGGGTGGTTCAATTGCGCGAACTCAGCCATGGCGGCCATTTTGCCTTCTCCTCTGTGTCGACCGGCATACCTTGGAGAAATGGTTCACTTTCCCGCAAGCATTGCAGGTCTTGCCATGCGCGGGGCAGGTTCCTTCTTGGTGCAATGGGCCTCCACACCATCCACATGGTCGACTATGGGAGCTCTGCTGGGATGCCGTAGTCTTCGGCCGGGTGGTCTTCTGTTGTGGCTCTTGAACAATGCGAAGGGCACATTCCAGTTCTTCCTTGACTGTGGCGGCCGGCTTGGGGTCCATGTGCACCGCCCTGGCCTTGGACAATTCTTTGGAGCAGCCAAGCGTCAAGATGTCCCTCATTGACATGTTGTGCTCTTGCAAGACCCATTCGCGCAGCTTGGAGGACGCACAGCCCTGTATGAACTGGGCCCGGACTTCGTCGTCCTTGTCTGGGAGGGTGCAGGTGCTCACCAGTTCTTTTAGCCTTGCGTAGAAAACGCGGGTAGGTGCGGTGCCTAGCGGAGCGCCATAGGGTGGTGCAGGTGGCGAAGCCTTGATGTCGGCTGTGTGGCTGCAAGGGGTGAGGCTCAGCAGGTGGGTGAGCACAGCCACAGGAGGGCGCCATGGAGTGGGTGCTGGCAAGCCTGGCCCAAGCGCGGTGTGTCTTTGCCAGATGGGAGCGCGCTGCTTTGTGGGGCCACGTGTGGCAAGACAGAGGCAGCTAGGAAGGCTTCCAACGTAGGGCGAGAGAAATAGAGCTCGGCAGGGCTGTGGCTGGAGGCACGTGGTGTGGAAAGCGCTGGGAGGAGGTTGTGCAGGAGCGGGCGTCATCACACTTAAAGGGAAGCTTGAGGGCCGCAGTAGGTCTGTAGCGGAGAGGGCTGGGTGCCGGAGGGCACGGGATGAAAATGCACGTGCACGGGTGCGGCTGGCAGAGCTGCTGTAGATGAGAGTGAGGGTAAGGGCTGTGGGCGGCTCTGGAAGCCGGTGCAGGGCCTTGCGAAGTCGGCAGCAGGTGCGTGGCAGAGCACACGATGTGCCTGGCGGAGGACGCGGGAGACACGGCTGGAGTGTTCTCGCGGCGAAGGTGCAGGTGGCAGGCACAGCAGGTGCGTCGGGGAGACCACCTTGTCGCCAGTGTAGTGTTGCGGTTCTGGGCCTAGTGATGAGGACACAGAGAGCCGTACAACATGCTTTAGGTAGTGGCCAGTAACGCACTTAACCACGCCCAGAACATCTGGGCTATTTATTGGCACTCACACGTGCTGGCCGAGCGTACACCGGGCCAGCCATTGCATTACATAACAGGGTCTAACTGGGGGAACACCCCTTACTCATAGGGCAATGTGTAGCGGCTCACCGGGACAACATTACAGCCTCTATCGCTGTAAAGTACAGGATGGCCCTGCTCCCTGCATCAAGAGTTATCAGCAGTGCCCCCACGACCTCACACACAGCAGCGGCAGCGAGCAAAAGTGAAAGAACCCCGGTACCGCATCGGATTGTTGTGCACCACGTGTTGTTTGAAGGAAGTGTGCTAAGCGCTCCTGCTGGTATCTGTCAGCAGCACCTTGCTGGGGTAAATGATCAAGCCCCCCCATCAGTGTGAGTAGAGCGAGTCCATGTCGTTCTGTGGAGCAGCCCTACATTACCCAGGAGTAGGGTGACCAGAATTTTAAAGCCAAAAACCGGGACATTTCACAAAAATAGAAGGACTACAATTTTACTCCAAGCGATAAGATCGCTCCTCAGCAGAGAATTACAGAACAGGCAGTAAGAACATACATAAAATGCAATTTTAAACCCAGTAACTTGCCTGTTAATTAAATTGCTTTCTTGAAACAACTGCTAACTATCCCTGCTTTGTAAAACATAAAAAACACCTCCCACCCTTTTCAGTCGACCCTCTTTAAAAACCGGGACATGAGCTACATTTCTTGAAAGCTGCAGGAACAGCTGGTTAAACGGGGACGCCTTGTCACCCTACCCAGGAGCAATGGCCATGCTCCCTGCAACCTGCTTACGATGCCTGCCTAGTCACACGCAGCCATACGGGTATGTGAGTGAAGGGTCTAAACTTACTGGACTCATTCCATGTGACCGCTCGACCGGGGTTAAGAGAATGAGCCTCCCAGCATTGTGTGCCCCCTCCTGCATCAACAGCTCTAATGCAGATTTTCAACATTTAGTAATGAGTAGAAAATCATGATTTTAATAAGGCACGGAGGCTAATATTATGCATACACCTTTATTACCACTCAGGCAGCAGCAACAAAAAAATTAGAATCAGAACACATAAACAGTTCTAGAACTCTGAACATGTATAATCACATAGAACCTGCAGGTATCTTCCTCTTTTGGGTGCTGCGAACATATAAGTAAAACCAAAGTCTCTTATTCGAACAAATCCCAGATTTTCCTTTCAGGACTCCAATTCTTCAAATCTTCATCGTCTCAGAAATAAACTTCTTCTTTACCCTGAATTAGAAAAAAACCCATATCATTATAAATTGGGCGGGTAAAGCGGAGGGATAATATTAGCCTCCGTGCCTTTATTAAAATCATGATTTTTTACTCATTACTAAATGTTGAAAATCTGCATTTTACATCAAGGCCCGGAGGCCAATATTATGCATGTTCAAAGTTCTTCTACAACACTAGTCAACACATTTTCCACTGGTTTAAAATAAAATCTCTTAAATGTTGACTCACACTCCAATCTGCAGCCTTCATCATCCCACTTAAACTAAAACCTCTCATAGAAGCCTTACTTGCCATAGCTCCTCTCACAGAATGAGCTCCAAAAACACTAGTATCAATCCCATCCTTTAACATCACTTCCCTCACCCATCTGGCCAAAGTAGCAGATGAGACAGCCTTAAAAGGTTTCCTTAAAGAAACTAACAACTGGGTACAACCATTTGGTCTCACCCCAAACGTTCTTTTCTCATATTCCTTTAAACAATTTACAACACACAATCTTTTATTCTCATCAAATTGCGGATACAAAATAGTCCTTGACATAGTTTTAGTTCTTTTCCATAATTCAAAACAAACACCTTCAGGTTGTAAAAACCTTGAATTCCCCCCCAAAGCTCTAATATCAGAAACTCTTCTACAAGAAACCAAACAAAGAAGCATGGATAGTTTCCACGTTAAAAATGTAATATCCAAAAACTCATTCTCACCCCAACTATCTAACTCTTTTAAAACTAAAGAAACATCCCAAAGAAAACCATATTTCGCTTTAGGAGGTAAAACTATTCATACACTCTTAATCCATCTTTTAACTAGAGCATGTTGTCCTACTGGAAGACCATCCACCAACATATGTCCAGCTGAAATTGCCGATCTGCTAATATTCACTGAATTATAAACCAGACCTTTTTCAAACAAAATCCTCAAAAAATTCACCACTTCTGCCACAGATGCTGATATGGGATCCAAATCCCTCTCAAAACACCAACTAGACCCTCTTCTCCATGCTAATCTGTATACTTTTTTCGTTCCCTTTGACCACAAACTTGCGATGAGACTTTCAGCCTCCTCCGATAATCCATGTACTTGCCATACTTTCCTGAAATCAGCCATGCCATTAGTCTTAGTTGACCTTTTTCTACTAAATCGTGAACATTCTCCTGTGGATTCAGAATAATTTCCCTTGTACTCTGTAACAACACCGGATCCTCCACCAACAATTCCATCACATCTGCAAACCACACTTGGGATTTCCAAAATGGAGTTATCATTACCAACTCCGCCTTCTCTCTCCTGACCTTCATTAATACTCTCTGTATCAAAGAGAATGGGGGAAAAGCATAATTCCTTCCTGATCTCCAATCCTGAAGAAAAGCACTAATTCCCCTCGCTTCCGGATCCGGTCTCCAACTGTAAAAATCCCTTATCTGACAATTCAACCTGTCCGCAAACAAATCCACTTGAAAAGGACCCCACTTTTTTCCAAACTGTTGAATACCTCCCTGTTCAACTTCCAATTGCTCACATCTGACAGATATCTTGAAAACCAATCTGCTTCTACGTTGCTCAGACCCGGAGTATACTGAGCTTGAACTACAATCTCCTTCTCTAAACAAAAATTCCAAAAATCTTTTGCTAAATTCGCTAGTCCCTTCGATCAAGGTCCCCCTAACTTGTTCACATACCTCACTGCCGACAGATTGTCCATTTTCAAGAGTACACACCACTTTATCTGATCCTTCATGAAACTTTTCACTGCAAAAGACCCTGCAAGCAGCTCCAGACAATTTATATTCATCTGCGACTCCTCCTTTGACCATTTTCCCCCTATTGACATCAAACCACATCTTGCACCCCAACCCTGAAGACTTGCATCCGACTATACTTCTATCTCTGGCACCTCTCCAAATATTCCATGCTTCCAGATTCATCATCCACCAATTCAATTCCTCCCTTGAATCCTGATCCAACCATAACCTCTGAAAATACCTTGCTCCTTTCCTCAAATGATATCCTTTCAATCTCTGTAACGCTCTGTAATGAAGAGGAGCTGGAAAAATCGCCTGAATCGATGCAGACAACAGACCCAACAACTGAGCTAATTGTCTCAATGTGATTCATTCCGAATACATTGCTCTTCTTACCTCCTTCCTAATTGTCTTCACTTTCAACATTGGCAACTTCAATACACAGTCCAACGTCTGAATCTGAAACCCTAAAAATTGAATCTCCTGCTGGGGAATCACACAAGACTTTTCTCTGTTCACTACAAAACCCAATTCCTCTATCACTCCATTTGTTCCCTCGCCAGAACCTTCTCCTCTGCCATGATTAAAAAATCGTCCAGGTACACAATTAAACAAATTCCTCTTGACCTTAACCAAGCTGCCACTGGACGCATCACCTTCGTGAAGCACCATGGAGCTGACGTCAGATCAAACGGGAGACTTTTCAATCTCCATAACTTCCCTTTCCACCTGAACTGTAGATAATCTCTTTGTTCTCTGCACATTGGAATTGTTAAATAGGCATCCTTCAAATCCAACCTTGTTAACCAATCTTCTTTCCTCAACAGATCCCTCAACATATGAATTCCCTCCATTTTGAAATGATTGTACATAACCCAATCGTTCAATTCCTTCAAATTTATCACTGGACGCATTTCTTCTCCTTTTTTCCACCAAAAATGTATTGCTTATGAATCCTCCTTTTACCACCCTTGCTTCCTCTATTGCACCTTTTTCCTCCAGAGCTTTTATCTCTTTTGTCACCAAATCCTCCTTTTCCTTTGAAAACCTCAAGATTTTTGGGACCCTCTCTTGAACTGGAATTTCCACAAAATCTATTCTGTAACCAACAACTGTTTGTAAAACACAAGGATCCTGTGTAACCTCCTCCCATCTCGAAACAAATAGGGCTAGTCTGCCGGCCAACTTTATTCGGATAGAAGTAGGGTCTTGTAAGTTGCTTACCTGAGGCCCCTCTCTGCTCAGAGCGCATGCCTCTTCCTCTGCTTCTCTGTCTCTGAGGGAAAAAATTCCCTTGACCTCCTCTCGAACCATAAAATCCTGTTCCATATCCTGCATTGTAGGGTCTTCCTCTGCCAAAATTTCCTCTTGACAAACCTTGCCCTCGGCCGGGGAATCGACCCAGCATTCACCCGGCCACTCCAAAAACTCTCCTGATATTTTTCTGTGCCTTCACAAGGGAACTAAAGGTATTTACATAGCGGGACATGTCCTTAGCAGAATCGTCCCCAAATAACAATCCTTCACAACTTTCACCTGGCTCATTGCTTGCCAAATCCACCAATTTTGGATCAATCTTAAACAAGATTAATTTCATCCTTTCAATGCATAATGATGTATTTGCATTTCCCAAAAGGCATATAGCCCTTTGGATCCACTGGCGTATCTCCGCCACATCAATCCCAATGTTATTCGAATGCGCTTCCTCGCATATATCAAAAATCTTAGTTAAAGGGCCCAAAATATCCAATAACCTGTCCTGGCACCCTTTTAAACCTTTCTCTAATCCCCTTTTAGGATCTTTTCCTGACTTGTTGATAAAAGCCAGCCTATTCTGATCTAGCTCCGACGTGTAGGCCACCTTACTGTCTAAACATGGCGGTCCTCAACTCTTTTGGAATCTCTCTTCTAATCCAAAAGCGAACATACTTCGCCACGTGTTCCACCGGAGCCCATTGGGGCGCCAAAGGATGCTGTATTAGTAAAGGGTCAAACATTTCCTCACCCTGAGGATCAAAAATCTCATTTTCTTCAATTTTAATATCTCTTTCCACTAATTTACTCCTTTTCAGTGGAACCTCCTCCACGTCTAAATCCTCCAGACTAGAACTACATGTTAGTTCTACGTCCCCACTAGAGCTTGTGTCACATGCTACAGTAGTATGTTTCAATTTCTGCGCCTTTTTTTGCGCTCTTTTTCTCCTTTATAGCGTCTCCTCTGAGAACCTTATGTTCTCTCCCTCTCTTATCAGCCTCCATAATTCTCCTCTTTTGAACCTTTTTTCCCTGACTGGAAGTTCTAGCCACCATCTCCACCTCCTCAGTGGTCCAAAAACTCTCATCATCACAAGCCCTCTGTCTCTTTTGTATATTCCTTTCCAAAGTATTCTCTATCTTTTTATCTATGGACGCTGCCATCTCACCAAGCATTTTCTCCATATATGTCTTCATTCTTTCCTCAAAAGTTCCCTCAGAACCTTCCATATTTATTTAATTCCTCACACCTCACAAAGATTTTATCAAAATTAACACTCTCAACAAAACCTTGTTTCCTTCTACTATAACTCCACAAACCTTTGACACAATAAGCCTTCCTACTGATAAAACAACTCGATACCTTTTCCCTTGAAGACAACAGGACCTCTCACTGAACTCTCTCTCGATGTCTGTCAGAAACCGTCAACCAATCTAACAGACATTGTTTATCTTTTGCCCAAAATTTGGCCGCCATAGAAGCAATAGAGTTTAAACTATTGCTTCCCAAACTCCCAAAATGGCCGCCGTACGTTGCGTGGGTACGGCGGCCTCTAATTACCAAACTACTGACGCAAACAGGTTCTATTCACAACTCCGAACCTGCCTCGCGCCATTCACATGGAAGCCCGTCTCGCTCCCTGGAACTCCCTCGCAACAACAAAATGATGCGTGCTGCCTAGCGCACTACACGATTGTCACACGCTGGCTCGCAAACAGACGGTAACAAAACACTTATTTTTCCTTCTTTATGTGTAAAAAATAGACCAAAACAACAATACGGTGAGAAAGGGCCTAAGGGAGTTTACAGACCAAGCAAAGACATATTCCCTAGCTGAACGCATAAAACACAAAAGTGTCAGAGGGTCTAAAGAGGTCTATGTGTGGTTCATTAGACTAACAAAAGGTGAGTGTTAATTCATCTTTTAAATGTGAAGACACATTGATGGATACCTGTGATCATTACCAGAATACCCATCAGTCACCACTCGGAACCGCCCTTCATCATTTGGGATTCCTGTTCACAGCTAGGTCCATCACTGGTTTAAAATAAAGGTCAGATGGTTTAACCTTATGAAAACCTGAGTGGTGGCCTGCGTGGTTCTGAGTGTCACAAACTACCCAACAAGATGGAGTAAGGGTGACTGATTTGCAGTGCTCGTGTATGAAAACGTGATGAGTGAGTGAAATTTAAAAATGGGTGAGGGAGCATGAATTGAGACACGCTTTATTCTGTTCTATGCTCACTCCACCATTATTAAAAAGAGCAGCATAAGTAGATTAGCAAATATCTACCTAGATGTAAACAAGGTCAACATGTTTCAGCAATTTACAAGAGACCAATGAGTCTGTTGCTTTCATCAGGACCAAAAAAATAAAGAAATGCTACTGCAAAAGGGTGTAAGTGAAATAAAATTAATGAAAAGATCTACGTGACTACATACTGATGGTACTGCAACATGAAAAAAGATCACCTGATTCTCTAGGTGTGTTCCTTACTTGCAGTCGTAATGTATGTCACCTGGTAATAGAAGCACATGGCCTCACCCCGCCTGGCAACGGCTCAGGACACGAGGGAAGCCCCGCTCTCTCCGTCGGTGCTCCTTTGCTGCCAACTGAGCCAGTTTGGTCCTGATGAAAGCAACAGACTCATTGGTCTCTTGTAAATTGCTGAAACATGTTGACCTTGTTTACATCTAGGTAGATATTTGCTAATCTACTTATGCTGCTCTTTTTAATAATGGTGGAGTGAGCATAGAACAGAATAAAGCGTGTCTCAATTCATGCTCCCTCACCCATTTTTAAATTTCACTCACTCATCACGTTTTCATACACGAGCACTGCAAATCAGTCACCCTTACTCCATCTTGTTGGGTAGTTTGTGACACTCAGAACCACGCAGGCCACCACTCAGGTTTTCATAAGGTTAAACCATCTGACCTTTATTTTAAACCAGTGATGGACTTAGCTGTGAACAGGAATCCCAAATGATGAAGGGCAGTTCCGAGTGGTGACTGATGGGTATTCTGTTAATGATCACAGGTATCCATCAATGTGTCTTCACATTTAAAAGATGAATTAACACTCACCTTTTGTTAGTCTAATGAACCACACATAGACCTCTTTAGACCCTCTGACACTTCTGTGTTTTATGCGTAAAAAATAGACCAACAAAACTATTCCCAATTTAAAAAAAACGCTATAAACACCAAGCCCCGAACCAGCGACCTCTCTAAAACTCTCCCATACAGTAAACCCAGATTAAGACTTTAAACATATCTCAGGCTACACATCAAAATAATAAATAACCTATATCCTTTTATAAAATCTTAATTCATTTTATTTTAAACCTGTGGTTTCCTTTAATTAAATATCACAATAACAATTTTAAAATGAATTTCCTAATTAATTAATTTCAAATCAATTAACTGAAAAACCTTAAACAATTGACATCTAAGACTTTTTATAGTAATTTAAATTTCATGAATCATCTAATAAATCTCATCCCTTTTACAAAATGACAGTTATGAAAAAAAAGGACTTATCTCAAGCCTGAGCAGCAACAAAAGAGGACGGTGGCTGCAGGTTCTATGTGATTATACATGTTCAGAGTACTAGAAGTGTTTATGTGTTCTGATTCTAATTTTTTTGTTGCTGCTGCCTGAGTGGTAATAAAGGTGTATGCATAATATTGGCCTCCGGGCCTTGATGTAAAATCAGAGCACGGCATGAAGATTCAGCGAAGAGAGACGCGGTCTATTAGGTGACAGCAGCGCCACCTAGTGCTGAAGTACTGCACAGTGCCTGAAGCTACCTCACCGGTAACCTCCTGATGTTTCTCCCCTCTAGTGTGCCTGGAAACTCGGCTGCCAGGCTCAGAGCCCAAGGAAGAGGCTGACTGAAGTAGCCTGCCTCCAACCATCCAGGCCCGGACTGGCCGTTGCGGGCACTGGGCAATCCCCCGGTGTGCCGCAAGGGTGGGGGCCGGTTTTGGGCCCTGGGGGGCCGTTTTTGTTACTGGGCCGTTTTGGCAGCAAATCGGCCCTGTAACAAAATCGGCTGAAAACCGGCCCGGCAAAGAGCTCGGTCGCACCCCCAGGGGGGCCGGCCGAGCACTTTGCCAGGGCCGGTTTTGGTGCTCAGTCCGGCCCTGCTGCCATCCCAGTAAAGAAAGAAAGGAGGAGTGCCTGGTCAACGAGGCACAACTGTACCCGGCATACCCCTGCAGCTCCCCCATGCCAAAGCTCCTGCACTCTTGTGAACAGTGCAGCACAAACAGCTGAACCGACTTGACCCAACGTGAGTTGCACCGCTCTCCCTTGCCAGGCCCCACATACCTAAACAGCAGCATTAAAACACAGAAGAAGCTCCATTTGCGTCTGCAGGTACTCCCCCAGCACTCTATTGCACAGCCCCCATAGGAGGTGGAAAGCCAGCAGCATGAGGATAGTGGCAGAGGAAACTCTAAGAGCACCCACAGCACCACCTTGTGGCTACAGTGCCATACCGCACTCTGAGCTGCCACACAAGGGAAAAGGCAGGAGGCTGAGACACACAGCCAGGACTGGTGCTGAGTGCACGGCATGCCCCAAGTAGCAGTAGACCTCTAAAGCAGAGCCCCTAGGGAAGAAAAGGTAATTGGCGGCCAAGACACAGAGAGCCTAGAGAAAGACTGTGAGGAGCAGCACAGCCCACAGCATCAAGAAGGCTGCCCCAGCACACAGAGGGGCCAGGAGTGAGTGCACAGACTGTCCACCCCAAAAATGCAGCTTTGACCAGAGAACCAGAAAGCAACTGCCTATCTCCCTGAAAGGGGAGGAGAGCATTGTTAAGCTGAGGGCACTACATGCCCTCAATGAGCTGTCCACCTTTTGGAAGGAGGAAGGCTGTCACACCCCCCATTGAAGTACGCGAAGAGCGTACACAGAGCAAGATTGCACCACCCACCTTCCATGGTGAACGGACACCACCGCAAGCAAGAAGAGTGCACCGCTTGCCCCAGTGGTGAGCGCACAACACCACAAGCTAGAAAAAGGGAAAGTCAAGCACCTGCCGAGGGCACCCATGATGGAGAGCCACGAGTGCAAAGTTAGAGGCGCCCAGAGGGCCGCACCATCAAACCTGACAGCATGGGCAGCAGCCCAGAAGAGAGAGACCTCTCTGAAGAGAAGGAATGCTGAAGGCAACCAGGAAAGTCTCCACATCTCCACTGCACCAGCGAAGCCCTGCAGTGGGCCAAAAGACAGCACAGTTTCCTCCCTCACACTGCCTCAAGACGGTGTCGCCAGTGCCCCAAGACAGGCAAGAGGAGAGTTGCACACTTCATGTGGCAAGCTGCCAATGCAAGATGTGCTCCGACAAAACGTGACACGTGGCCGGACACCACATTGCACTACAAGAAAGGAGCACGTCACACAAAGTGACCGACCCACCAAGCATGCCTGAAACGAGGCAGAAGCAGGCACCACGACGGCACAGGCTCGAGGCGCAAGCACAACATCCTCGAGCGAAGAGTTAGCCTGCCATCCTGGCATAGGAGCACCGTGAAAATCTCTGAGGAGGGAATTGGACCTGCGAAGAAACATCTCCTAGTGACAGGACAGACCTGCGACAGGTCCAGAGCAAAGAAATGACACAGTCCTAAGAACTGGACATGGCTAGTGAGATGTCCATGTGGTGCAAACATGAGACATGTGGCAAGGCGCCACATCTGAGTGAGGAACCTGGTCGAAAGAAAGTAAGAGCATGGTAGGATGCCGTGTCACGAAGGAGGAGATGAGTCTGTTCATCAACACAAGCCAGCCACAGGGGTGCAGAGAAGTCACTGGAGACGGCTCTGTGGGAGGACCAACCGTAAGCTGCTAGCAATATTGATCTGGGTCCAGGCCCCATGCTTCACAATGCGACTATCCACTCACCTGTCTCCAGCTGCTTGGTATCGATGGCATCACGTCTAGCAGTGTACCTGCCAGAAGATAATCGTAAGTGGCCACGAAGTCCCTCCAGTCCCTCTCACTCCACAATATCATCTTGAGCCTGTTGCCCAAGTGTAAGAAAATGATCGTACTCATTATCCAGGTGCACCACCAGCAAGAACATCTATGGAGCATCGCACCACCAGAGTGGACCCAAACGCTCGACACCCGGAGTTCAACAAGACACTACTGCCTCCTTGGGAGGCTAGCCACCCAAGAACCTTCCGTGTGCCCCCATAAACCTGAGGCCTGTGGAAGAAGAGCATACCCGACCATTGGACTATCCTCCCTTGGGGTTCCAAGAGGCTTGGCCATGGCCCTCTTGGGAGTTCCACAGCGACCCCTCAGCATGGCCTATGAGAGGCCCGCACAGCCCACGCAGTCACATGGCAATACAGGGGCAAGGGCCTCACTCAAAGGAGTTCCTGTGAGAGGGGAATCCCATCCAGAGAGATGCGTCGGCAGCAGCTCCACGACAGGCACCGGTAAGCATGGAGGTTGCACACGGAGACTTGTCACCCAGCGGCTATCGAGGAAGGCCCTCATCCACTAAGTTCATCGTCATCTTTGCTGGCTTGCAGTTCACTGGAGCCTGAGTGATCTCAAGAAGATCTCCAAAATGGACTCCACTACCGCTCCAGGTACACCCCTTTTGAACTGTGTAAATAGTCACCAGGCCGGCCTGAACAACATCACTGAAGTGGACTAAAAAAAAACCTCCTGACCGTGCGGTCCAGAGATCCAGCACTGCCGACAGATGGCCTGAAGGGACTCAATGGTGCTGTGTATTTGTTGTGTGTGTTCCCCTAGGTTGGACTGTTGTTTGTTTTGTTTCCAATAAAGTTTGGGTGGGATGTAGTGTCCTGCTGGACATGATCTAGTGTTCAGCCTTCTGCTGTACCCACTCGGAACACCAACTCATCACAGGCGTCACCAGTCAGGTGACCCTCAAAATAAAAGGGGCCGGGCGCACGTGCACTGGGCCAGTTCAATTACCCTACTACTGTGTGTCAGTGTTTATTTGTCTAGCATGTGGCCCTAGGGACCAAGACACCACATTAACCATTGTCACAAACCTTTTTTACTTTTTGCCAGTGCTGCTCAGCATCAGCAACAAGCACTGGTGGGCCAAAAGTTCAGCTAATAGTTTTGAAATGTGAGACTATTTACTTTACCACTGGTTGTTAACATAGGGTTTTGTTTTTGTTTCTCTTCAACGTACATGTGTCTTTTGTATTCTTGTAACATGGAACAAGGCGACTTTTGGAGATAAGACCCGTGCCATTTCATAATCGTGTGATGACCCCAACTAAATCGATTCCACACATTTAACCACGTTCCCCTTTCAAATATTTTTATCTTTTATTTTAAAAGTATCAGGTATAAAAATAAACAGTTATGGCGAACTAGGCTGTATGGAAAAGGGAAGCAAATTGTGAAGCTGAGTTAACGGACAAACTGCTACAGTCAACTGAACCACTTCACAGCTGACTGATTTAACTCTAACAGACAGCATGCTCAGAAAGCGCGTTTTCAAATGATAGAGCAAACAAAACTAGATAGGTGTACATATATTTAACAGAGGACGTCCTAGGTGTATGTAGCGTCCTGCTTGGACACAGTCTAGTTGTTTTAGATGTAACCCTACACTAAACACCCACCCACCACAGACGTCACTGGGTCAGGTGACGCTGCCAATAAAAGAGCCAGAGCGCACGTGCTCGAGGCCAGATCTACTATCCCCTAACTGGTGTCCTGTGTCGTGATTCCTTCCACCATGTGGGCCTAGGGCCCAACACCACATTGGCGACGAGGCCGGTAGTGAAGCCACGCGTGCCACTGCCAAACATCCCGGGAAAAGGGGGAGAGAGCTGCCCGCCTGCAGGGCACCCCCTGTAGCAGGGCGCAGCGCGCCGAGAAGCCGGTGGGCACGTCGGAGCCCCACAGCCTGCAGCGACCGTGAGGCCCACCGCACCAGCCCTGAAGGACGAGCCGACCGGAGCCTACCTGCGTCGCCCGCCACCATCCAGCACCACCGGTGCGAGCGGACCGCCCAGTGCCCACCTGCGACGGCCGCAAAGCAGAGACCCCCACCGGAGTGGTGCACCGGCCGGACGGAGCCCACCCGCCACGACCGCAGCCCAGGACCTCGCCCGTCGGCCGAAGGTGAGCTGGGAGCGGGAGGTGACTCCCCCGGAAGTCTGTGCACCAAAGCGGAGCCCACCCGCATGGCCTGCGTGGAACGCGACCGATGATAAACTCACAATAAGGCAATGCCAGCGGAGCCCACCCGCGGCCTGCCTGCAGCACTCCCCGCCGCGTGGTGTGTGAAGCGCGGCAGGCGGGGAGAGTGAAAGCACTGAAGCGGAGCCTACCCGCTGCGATCCCTGACTGTGCCCGTGGTGTACAAATAAAAAAAACGCCCACAGCATACTACCACGAAGCGGAGCCCACCCGCAGGACATGGCGCTTTGCCGCAAATAAACTTTCAACAAAGCAGCGCCGGCGGAGCCCACCCGCGGCCTGCCGGACACGTCTGCTGTCCCCCGGCCCGCGCAGCATGCAAGCAAAGGAGCTGCGGCGGGCGGGGAGAATTAAAGGGATTAAGCGGAGCCCACCCGCTGCAATGAGGGATGCGGCCATGAGTGAAGCGGTGAGCGACCGGCAGCGTGTGAAGAGCTGCCGGCGCTGAAAACATTCAGCGGAGCCCACCCGCGAGTGTACTGACCCCAGCTCTCAGCCTGCGCAGCCCGAAAGACACTCACCGGCCTGGGAGCAGCCGCGAACAGTCTGGACCCTGCCCCCACCCAACAATTAGAGCAAAGCGCACTCACCGCCTGGAGTGGAACGGAGCTCTCCAGTCCTACACCAGACGTCCGTAATCAGCAGGAGCTCCAGCCCTTGGAAAGTCAACGGAGGCAGGACCTGCAAAAAAAAACGAACACGGGCAGAAAGTCTAGGTCCAGAAGACTGTTGCTGGATCGGAGTCTGCAACACTGCCACCCAGTGGCCAAAAGAAAAAGCGCACCTGCAATTCAAGAAAAGAACAACAAGCATTGCACAAACCCACGATGGGTCAACTGCAGCAAGGGGCAACAGACTGAGTAACGCCCCAAGGAACCAAGCAGCAAGTAAATGCGCAACGCAACACAACGCAACCACAACTAGAATCTACTACCACGCAGCAAGTAAGTGCGCAACCACACAGAAGACACCCACCCACACCAGCAAAGAGTCTGCAGATGCCACTTCCAGCGCGACGTGGGAAAGAGGCATGAACGCCTCACCAAGCATCAAAGCACTGACAGAACGTCTGGAGGAAACGACTGCCAAGCACTGGGAGAACGTCCAGGGAAACGACTGCCGAGATCAAACGACGGAGAGAGCAGCGACGCCTTGTGGCCACAGGTGTTCACCGCAGCATCAACCACTCCCGCCAACGGTCCAAAGCAGCAAATCCCCGACAACAGCCAAAGCAGCAAGTACCCAACGACTCACAACAGGCGTCCACGAATTCCACACCCGCGCGACAGGACTGCGCAGCACTGCGCCGGAACGTGCCAGGAATCAGGAGCGCCAGAGTGACACTGCACAGCGACACGCCAACGCCACGGGACAGAGCACAAAAGTCCCCAACAGAGACAGCGATGACTCGCAGCAACCGGAGCGCCATCGTCAGCACGCATGGCAGCATGCACCAGAGTTGCACCAGGAGCGGTGACGCAACCCTCCTCCGCGCAGACAAAAGCGCGCCAACGCCAAAACACCGTGACGGTGAATAGCGACCACAAAGAAAATAGCACAGCATGACAACTCATGCCCAAGATGAAAACCGACCACCCAGTCTGGTCACCAAGGAAAGAAAAGCAACAACAGAGAAGATACGACGACAGGTCTAGTCACCAAGCCAAGTGAAGACAGTGTCCTACCACACGGACAAGACCACGGGGACGACATGTAGAGGGCCCGCTACATGGAGAATCCGGGTTAGCATGAGAAAGCAAGAAAGAAGACCGGACCGCGTCGAGGAAGTGAACGAAGAGAAAGAATGGAGTAACACAACATCACTCCACAGAGGAGGAGAGAGAACCACAGCACACAGGAACATCGGTGCTGTCCAAGGGACATCGCAACATCCGTGTGGATCCCAGTAATCCCTACAACCTGCATTCGAGGAGACCAACCACTGAAGAACTGCATGGGTGCCCCGTGACCCTGAAGCTTACCGAAGCAGAGCATACCCGAGCACTAGACAATCCACCCTTGTGGACTACACAAGACTCGACTGTGGCCATGTCCGAAGTTCGGCAGCGACCCGCACAGCCCACGCGATCAAGTGGCAGTCCAAGGGGACAAGGGCCTCGGCCGCATGTCCTGTGAGAGAGAAATCCGGATGGGAGAGGTGCAGCAGCGGCAGCTACACAACAGGCAACAGGAAGCATGAAGGCCCCAGGTAAACACCTGGCACCGAGAAACGGTCTCGTGAAGACACTGAACCCATGTCCTAACGGCAAGACCATCCTGGCGGATGACATCAACACCCCTGAGGGCATCATGAGAGACTTGGCGGTGAGTCCGTTGGCAGTTCGGCAGCGACACCTTTGCGCGGCTCATGCGAAGCCCGCACGGCCCACCCGGTCCCATCGTGTCCGGCAAGAGGGTCCTCCCAGCGTCTCTAGTGAGAGAAGAGTCCAAGCAGGAGAGGCCAGTCTTCAAGGCTCCCGTGAGAGAGGAGTCCGGCAAGAAAGGCAAGTCGGAAGTTACTTGGCCGGACGGAGATGTGAAGGCATCAAGATCAGCAAATCCAAAGAAAGACCTCTCGTGCCATAGTCGTCTCCTACAGCCAATAAGCGTTGTCATCCACTGGACTAAGAACACCTGCGAGACCCCTCAAGGGTCACACCCATTCTGCTCCCAATACTCCAAGTGATGAACACTGTATATAAGCGTCAACACAGCAAGACAAGGATGATCTGAAGAACACCGCCGAGGTGAAGCTCATCTGACTGACTTTGTAGTCTTGGAACTTTCAACATTCTCCCAGCTGATCGCCTGAAGAAGATCTGTTGGGGCTATCAAATGTTATTGTTCTGTTTTCTTGCAGGTTGGACATTCCCTTTTCCTTTCATTAAAGTTGGGGAGGAATGTAGTGTCCTGTTTGGACACAGTCTAGTTGTTTTAGATGTAACCCTACACTAAACACCCACCCACCACAGACGTCACTGGGTCAGGTGACGCTGCCAATAAAAGAGCCAGAGCGCACGTGCTCGAGGCCAGATCTACTATCCCCTAACTGGTGTCCTGTGTCATGCTTTACTCCACCATGTGGGCCTAGGGCCCCAACACCACAGTGTACAAAACATTAAATAAATGAACTCCCAAAAATAAAAAAAACCTTGGTTAGTAGCTAACGAATAAAGAGTGCAAATTAACGTACTGAAAAACGTTCAATATACTCTCATTAATTATCCTATTGGCACCACTAAATTTTATATGGTTGTGAAAGTAGTTGAGAAATTATGCACCTTCATTTTTGGCATCATCCATTACCTTTGTTGATAGTAGGCATTTATTAATCCTAAGAGCCACTGTGTTCTAATTTCTTGCAAGTGCGTTTTAGGTAAGGCAACGTCTCCATCTGCTGGTGATGTGATATAATTACAATAAAACAGTTACAGTTCCTGTTCGGTTAACATAGGTTTTGCACTTCATCGACCCAGAAAACATTTTGGAAACACTCATGTTCTTGAAGTGGGGCGTGGCTAGATCCAGACGAAAATGGCAGTGTAACGGCACAGCTCTGGGCCCGGGCTGCACTGTATTGCAGCCTTTGCTCCCCGAACTTCCATGATCCGGCATGTAAAACATATCTTCACGTACCCAGTGCTTTAAATGGAAAAAATATAAGATTAGTCTGTATGCGGATGACGTCATTCTGGCACTCACTCATCCCCACTCCTCTCTGCGAAGCCTCTCGAAGGAGTTATTGGAGTTCCAGAAAGTGGCGGGCTTCAAAGTTAACTTCTCCAAATCGCAAATTCTTAACCTCTCCATCCCTGAGGCGGACGTCCTGGATTTGAGGCAGGACTTTGAGTTCCAGTGGGCACCGTCTGACATCCCGTACTTGGGTGTCTGACTGGCCCCTTCCATTGCTAAAACAGTGTCCCTGAACTATAAAGTGCTGGTTGACCAGGTTACCAAAGCCCTCTCGGATTGGTCCCGTCTTAACTTGGCCTGGTATGGGAGGCTGGCGGCTCTGAAAATGACTGTACCCCCCTGCATACTGTACCTTTTTCAAATGCTACCATTGACCCCTCCGCAGGGCATCCTCCGGAAGCTGCAGGGGCTCCTCAATAGGTTCTTATGGAGCAATAAACGGCCGCGGCAGGCATTGTCTGTAGCAGTCACCCCGAAGGCGGCCGGGGGGTTGGGCTTTGCTCTGCTGACAGCCTACTTTCAAGCGGCCAGCCTCAGGTATATAGTCGAATGGAACAGGCCCATGTCTAGTAAACACTGGAACTTTATGGACCAGACTGTGGCAGGTTGCAACATCTGGAGGGAATTGTGGCTGCCGCGCAAACACAGAGCCTGGGGCCTTTATTCTTCCCCGGGGACATCCCCGACCCTCAAGGCATGGGATCAGCTGGCGCAACGCAAAGGGTAGACTACGTTCCCTTCCCCAATGACCCCTATCGTCGACAACCTAGACTTTCCACCGGGCCGCGCGTCCTTGGTCTTCCATCGCTGGCGAGGGAAGGTCTGCAAGAGGGTGGGATCCCTCTTTGACTTAGATGGCTTGATTCCGTTCACCCGGCTTCGCACGGAGTTCTTCCAGTTGCTGATAGCTGATGCTTTTCACTACTTGCAGGTGGCACATTGGGTCACCCAGCCAGGTAACGTTTCCTCCATGTCCTGGCCTTTGACGGTGTTTGAAAAATGTTTGGTCTGCAAGAAGGACGACCGGAGACTCATCTCGGAGCTATATGCGATGATTTTCAGTCGGCCCAGGTGGCAACGTACACCTGCGCAAGTTCGATGGGAAACGGAGTTGGGGCGTCAGTTGACGAAAAAAGAGTGGGAGCACGTTTTCTACCGCGCACAGCACACGGCCTCTAACACCGCGGGCACCGAATCAGCCTACAAAGTAGCGGCATATTGGTACTACACTCCAGCACGCGTTAGGACATGGGATGCCACCAAGTCGGGCCTCTGCTGGCAGGGGTGTACTCTCAGTCACAGGGACACTGGCTCATTTGTTATGGCACTGGCAGAAACTAGGGAGGTATTGGACCACGATCTTGGATGAGTTGGATGCTGCATTTCAGATTACACTCCCTCGGTTACCTGAGTATACTCTGTTGGGGCTTTCCCACCCTAAATGTTTTCCCCTGCGCTGAGGGGTAGACAGATTGCGCTGGAGCTGTTAGCTGCGAGGCAGGTGCTCCTGGCGCACTGGGGTTCCCCGGCTGTACCTGACCCTCGAGATTGGTTCCAAAGGTCCAAAGGCTCTGGCACATTTTAGCGATGGAACAGCTCTCGATGGGAATGGATGGGTCGGAATATGCTCAACTTTGGGGCCCGTTCTTACAGCTCTTATCCAAAGACCTCCGAAAAGTAACTTGCCTGAAGTATTTACAGATCCTGCAACTCATTCCCTTTGGGTCAGAAGGGGCCAAGCCTGTGGACTGAATTTTACCTGGCTGAGCTGGTGGATCCTGGGAAGTGAGCTGCGAAGATAGAAGCTGATGTGGAGCGGGGTGGGAGTAGGAGGGGGGTTGTTTTGTGGGAGAGGAGGGTGAGGGGGGTGTTTCTGATTTGTCTTTTGTTAGTTACTCGATAAAAGGCGGAAGTCACAGCATAGGTGGGGCAGTTCGTAGGAAAACGCGGAGTCGTCCTCCGGGATGTAGGCCCAGACGCTGTGTCATTCCACTGAGTGTACGCCCTGCAGGCAAGTTGATGTAGGCAGCTGGGCTGTGTACCATACTACATTCCCGCACAATAAAAATGATTGACTCTAAATGGAAAAAATAAGTGCAGGTACTCACCAAATTGAGACGTGGACTAGGAGGCGGGGCTTTGGGGCGGACTTTGGGGGCAGGGCTATGGCAGTGCAAAGGGATCCGGCCAGGGGCACACATTTAATGTGATTGAGATTTAATTGCTGCGCAGATGTGCATAATGATACGAAAGCATTTCTGGTATATTTTGATTATTCCATTTCCCTTATACGTACAAAAGGGTCCATTTATCATTAACGTGGGCTTCTCATGATGCAACACGTAGATCACATGACTTGCACAAGATATTTTTCTTAACATTTTTTGGAAGGGTTTAACTATGATTAACCCTCTTATATCATTGCCACTTAGCAGACATCATCCAGCCCATCCTATGCGGCAGAGCTTTGCCTCAAAGCTCCTTACCTGCTGTAACATTTGTTTCCCTCTTTCTGGAGTCAGGCAAGCTGCTGAAAGCTTGAGCTAGGATGTCTGGGTCTAGCTCTGTTCCAGGTTCTCTTGAACTCTCAAGCTAAAAATGAACTGAACTGTGACAGTGCATGTGTCTGCTAACCAAACTCTAATCTCATTTGCAAAGAATAAAGACAAAATAGTTACCTCAATTGCAATACAGGAGAGAAAGAAAGATGAAGCCATCTAGAGGCTGAATTGCACAATGTGATAGCAGAAATTCTGGGATCAATCCCAGCTTCCCCACCTGACCAAATTGTGTGATAGCAGACAAATCTTTGAGTGAATCAGTGAGAATAGACTTATATAGCGCAACTTAGCCCATCGGGCGTCAAGGCGCCTAACCAAACCTTAATACTAGGTGCGAGAGCGTGTCTATGGGTAGGCCTTAATGAAGAGCCACGTCTTTAAGGATTTCTTAAAAAGTGCTAGGGAGGATTGTGCTTTTAGCTCAGAGGGGAGGGCATTCCACAGTTTAGGGGCCACGGAGGAAAAGGCCCTTCCACCCCATCTGACTCTGTTTGTCCGGGGGGTGAATAGAAGGTTCTGGTTAGCAGAGCGTAAGTTTCTACTGGGGATGTAAGGAACCAAAAGGGAACTTATGGCTTCAGCACAGCCACCAGAGAGGGCTCTAAAGACTAGGCACAAGATTTTAAAAGAGACCCTGGCCTGGATTGGGAGCCAATGCAGACTCTTCCTAGCTGAAGTGGCTGAGGAGATGTTAGGGACATCCAAGACAAATCTAACAGCCGCATTCTGGACGGTCTGAAGACGTTGGATAAGGCTTTTATTGATGTCAGCATAACCGCGATGTAACTAAAGCAACCACAGTCTGTTTGCGGGCTTGGGGGGATAGGAAATGGGAGATTTTTCTAAGAATCTTGATAACTCCCCAGCAGGTGGAGACGGTTCTATTGTCCTGCTGTGTCATGGCAAGCGAGGTGTCGATAATCACGCCCAAGTTTCGGGCGGATTTCGAGGGCAAAGGACAGACTCCAAGAGAAGGGGGCCACCAATCGCTTGACCATGTATCTTGATCCTTACCAAAGATCAGGACCTCGTTTTTCTCTCCATTCAGCTTCAGTGAGTTTAAGATCATCCAATCGGAAACTGCTTGCATGCAGTTCCTGAAGCTGAACGCAGAGGTACTCACCGAGTGGGAGAGGGACACCATGATCTGGGTGTCATCGGCGTATGACACCACCTCCATCCCATGCGATCTTACTAGCCTGGCAAGTGGGGCCACGTAGATGTTAAAAAGGGTCGGACTCAAGGCCGACCCCAGTGAGACCCCACATTGCGCAGGGGAGAGGTACTCTCCTAGCTTGACCCTCTGCTCTCTCTGGTTGAGGAAGGAGGACAGAAGGCTCAGAGCTGGGCCTTCCACCCCCATCTCCCTCAGACGAGCTGTTAAAGTCGAGGGAGATAGGGTATCAAAGGCTGCGGTCAGATCTAGCAGGACCAAAAAAGTAGTTTGGCCCTGGTCGACCTTTGATCGGATGTTGTCTACCACTGCCGTAAGAGCCATCTCGGTACTGTGATATTTCCGGAACCCATGCTGAGATTGATCCAGAAACCCAGATACATCCAGGAAGGTAGTCAGATGCTGATTGAGATGGGATTCAAGCATTTTTGCTGGGGCAGGCAGCAGGGATATAGGTCGATTTTTTTTTAGGGTTTCCGGATCCAGAGTCAGCTTCTTAAGTAGAGGCTTAACTATAGCCCTTTTCCAGACTGCTGGAAACAGGCCCTCAGACATGGCACGATTTATCACCTCAAGGAGAGGGGGCAGCAGAGTCTCCCTACACTCTTTCAGGACACTCAGAGGACAAGGGTCCAGTGGAGATCCTGATTTAGTTCTATTCAAAAGCGAGTCAAGTTGATCGAGAGTAAGGGGAGGGAAGATGGTAAGATTCCTGGAAGGATCCTTAGCCCAGCACTCTAAAGCCGGCTGAGCAGGGACAGGATGAGAATTCATTAAATCTCTTTGAACTTCAAGAGAAGAGTGGATTTCGACGATTTTAGTGTGGAAAAACTGCGAGATCTTGTCACACAGCTCTTGGGAACCTATAATGGGATCAGGGATTTGCAGGGAGCACAGAGAATCAACGATCTTAAATAGGTCCCTAGAAGAGGTAAGGGACATAGTTAGATAGAGAAATAGGCCTGCTTTTCTTTAATGACCCTAATTTTATAGTCTCCAAGCAAAGCCTTATGTTTTTCTCTATCTGTGGGATCCCAAGTTTTTCTCCATAGTCTCTCCTGTCTCCTGCAACTCTGCCTTAAAAGCCTAAGAGGCTCTATAAACCAGGGGTCTGAAGGTTTCCGCCTCGCTGAATAGCGATATGAGGCGGGGGCTAAAAAATCTACTGCTCTGGAGATAGAGTTGGAGAGTTCCAGTGCGGCATCACTGGCATCCATCATAGGAGATATAATGACTTGGTTCATAAAAGGGGCAAGAGAGTCCTTCGTGATATCCCTATAGTTCCGCCTAAGTTCTTTGTTGGTGAGGCCGAGGGGCGGTGAGGAAGAGGGGGAAGTTTTAAGTTCCAGGGGGACTGCAAGATGGTCTGACCAGACCAAGGGAATAGGGGGACCCGTAGAGAGTCTAGGGTCGTTGAAAAGCACCCCATCCAGAATATGGCCAGCCAGATGGGTGGAGCTAGTTACCAGCTTGCAAAGACCACATGCAGCCAGGGGGTCCACCAGGGAAAGAGTATCATTAGAGCCAAGATCATCTAAGTGAAAATGTAGGTCCCCCATGACTGTAAGGTGGGGTTTACCAAAATAGGGTTCTAGGATTGTGAGTAGTTTCTGACTAAAGCTGGATCTGGGACCAGGAGGTCTATAAATGAGAAGACCAGTAAAGGATACAGAAGGAGAGGAGGATATGAAGAAGTGAACCTCCTGAAAAAGATCTGAAGGAGCAGAAGTTTTAATGCGGCAAATGGATGAAACTTTATAAAAAATTGCCACACCTCCGCCCCTACGACCCACTCTATCCAGTCTGGCTAGCGCTTAGCCCTCAGGGATAGCATTCAGAAGGTCAGGGCCAGAGGCTTCAGACGCCCAGGTTTCAGTAATAAAAACCCACAAAGGGTTCCTGGCTGTGACAAAATCGTGGAATGCAATATTGTTTTTAACTAATGATCTGGCGTTGATAAGGTAGCCCCCTTCCGTATATGTGGTAGGCGTAGTAGATGTTTTAGCTGCAGTCTGACTTTTGGGGGGATCAGGGAAAGAGGTCTCTATGTGAACGGTATAACAGCAGCATAAAGGTGAGCAAAGAAAAGCCTCCGGGGTAAGGCTATAATGGCAGGGTCGAAAGGAGGGCTTTAATGCTATAATATCATTATAGGCATAGGACCAAGTTACCTGTTTAGCCGTTAATATAGCAAAATCTTCTCTGCGCAGCCCGTCCTGCAGCCCGTCCTCAGCGCGGACGGGCGCAGACAGGCTTAACTTTGGCGCAACTTCGGCGCACGACCGCTGTGCGCGTCCGCTGTGCGCGGAGATATTCATCCACCTTAAATGTATCCGGTCACGAGTCTGGCGCCCCACCTGACCAGCACCGGCCAATAAGAATGGGACCAGCTCTCTGCCGGCGTGCCCTCCACTCAAACGGGAAAACCCGCGGTGGAACGGGGCACAGGCAGTGAAGTAACACACAGGTAGGTGAAGACAAACTACAGTTTTAAAAACAAGTAAGGTGCAAGAGATTCTAAAAACACGCCGGTATTGAAGGAGCTGATTTCCCCAAGTTTCCCAAATCTTTCATCTCACCAAGCCTCAATTTTCTTTGTTAGCACATATGATAGTATGTTCAAATGCACAAGTTCCAGATGTTTGCGGTACAATCACATCTTGTGTTAGATTTAATACACTATAATATTGCTCAATTCATGAAATGAAAATAGGCCATATACGATATACACCTGAATAGTGACCTGTTTCCTAGATCACTAATGGCATTGTCCTCATGGTGGGAGCACAAACTCCTCTCAATGCTGTAATATAAGCTTATGCACCAAGGTGAAATGTTCCACATGAAACAAATACACTTTTGTTTCAATAGTAATGTTTTCAGGGCTCGACTTATGTCTGAGCTTTTAAGGCCAAGCCAGACTTCTTAGTTCGGCTCTGACTGGGCTCACCTTGTAAATTTGTTGGTTCACCCACCTCTACCCCTCCCAGATCCCCTCCATTAACCCAAAACGGCCTGTAAAAAACAAAAGACAATTGTGTTGAAACACTGCTGAGAAAGTAGATCTGCAATGAAGATAGAGTGGCCTTGCACTAGCTACAAGCGCACCCTTTCACATGAGCTTCATTTAGCTACAAGCGCACCCTTTTACATGAGCTTCATGGGCAGGGTGTGGTAATACAGGACTTGTTGGGTTTCAAACTATATATCTGCAGTACTGGACACTGCAGACAACACTCACTCATGCAAGAACACCAAAGGGACATTTGCGGACGCACCCAGGGCCTTTAGTACATGTGTTTTAGAAGCGCTTACATTTTTTTTTTTTTGCAGTTTTATATAGCGCAAACTTAACCCGAAGGTATCAGAGCGCTTTACATGAGCACCACTTGCATTACAGACAGACAAATTCAGTTTTAGGCACAGGGAGATTAAGTGCTTTTTCATAATCACAGGATGCTTGAGTCTCCCGCCAAGACTCGAACCTGGTTCCTCTGCTTCAACGTTGGACGCTCTAGCCGTTAAGCCACACCCTCTCTCTGTTGCTTTGTCGGTTCCACTGTCCTTCTCTATGTTGCTTCCATTCTCCCCCACTCCTGCTTGCATTAAAAGAAAAAACCCTTCTGCATTTTTATTTTATTTTTAGTTAACAATCCAACCCGGATCAGTAACTAAAAAGAAAAAAGAAAGACTGCATAATTTTGTAGGCGAGCGCATGCTCTGGCGGGCACTTCTACAAAATCATACAAGGTGCCCCATTAAAGTTTTACATTTTTTTGTGCCACTTTGCGCCGCATCTGGGATGCGGCACTATGTGGCAAAAAAACTTTGACAAAGCCAATAGGTCACTACAGTGGGACCTATTTGGCTTGCCAATGCTAGTTGCTACTTTTTTCCTAACATTGGCAAAGCACATAAGACAAACTGTGATGTCATATGCAAGTGTGCAATACATATAAGTGTGCAATGCATGTAACGAGCATTTGTGACTGTCTGTGTTTATAAGCCTTGGTACATTGAAGCCAGATCTGCAGATGTGGCCAAAGCTGGTTTATATACAGTGTTCCCATATCTGTTAAGTGAGCCCCTGTGCTGGGGGTGACTTTTATTTTGAAAAAAGGGGACCCTATATATTACTGTTGCACCTGCTATACATAGGGAACAAACTAAATTAAGGAACGTCTATAGCCAAGTGACATATTCAAAATATATTTAAATG
Source organism: Lissotriton helveticus (assembly GCF_964261635.1). Taxonomy (NCBI): domain Eukaryota; kingdom Metazoa; phylum Chordata; class Amphibia; order Caudata; family Salamandridae; genus Lissotriton; species Lissotriton helveticus. The sequence continues at coordinate 650,864,392 of NC_136070.1, forward strand.
GAGATCATGGTTGATATAGCTTTCATATGAAATTGAGAATGGAAAGTCCAACTATATATAGATAGTCTCAAACAATGAAATATTCTCATTTGATTTTATTGGTATATATCATATATATTTATCAATTCTTTTAAGATTTATATATTTTGTACTCTTTTTGTGTTTTTCTCTTCTGTTTTCTTTTCTTTTCTTATAGTTGTTTTTCAATATAACAAAAGTCAGTTAAAAGCATACTAGAAAAAATACATAGCCAATAGACATGAGACTGAACAAAATGTTGAAGGCAAAGCGGTAGATGTCACAACGCGCGTTTCGGCTCTTGAGCCTTCTTCAGGTTACCGTCTATTGCTAAAAATTTGTGCAAACTCAAACCTCATTCTTGGCTAGGGTGTGACAGGTCAGTCGATATTTAGGGTTTCTTGATATCTTCAAACGCAGGTAGATGAAAGCGAAGAACATATATGTTGTAGATGTCGACGGATGGGGGTGATATCTAGGAATCACTAGATTAGGTCCTGTTCATTATTTACAGTTTATTGGCACTGGGGGTAGTATAGGAATGAACTCGCTGGACAGGAAAGTAAAAGTTGTCTATGAAGATTCTTCCCAATTAAGTTATGAGGCAAGTAGATGACGAGGATAAACGATACTAGCATCAAAAGACTTGTTCATTATCTGGGGATGGCCAGAAAATTGCTTCCCGGCAGTTGGGATCTGTGTAATAAGTAACGTTCAGATTGCCATATCTGATGAGAATGGCTGAAGGTTTCTAACTCCCGGTATTTAGAAAAAACGACCGCCTGTGACTGAGGACGCTGGATACAATACGCTGGGGGTGACTTTTAGACAGCCCTGATTCTGCAGCCAACAGCACAAAAACAATGTCACCCCATTCCAGCTCATTCCCTATTGTCATGTGCTTCACCTTCCAATGGGAGGAGCTGTTAAAAGGTCAATGTAGACACAAATGAAAGTCTATTGGGTAGCAACCCCCAGGAGAATACAGAAGGCAAACCCGTGCAAAACACTCATAGGAAAGAGCAGCCACGTCTTCCCATAACTGGGAGGGCTAAGCTGTAGTGTATGATAGGATGACTAACACCACACCTGTATGGAGTGAATAGAAAACCACAATGATGCAACAAGAACACCCATTTGTGGTCCGCCATATGCAATAAACTCATGCACAACTTGAAAGAACCTGGGAAATACATCTGGAAGCCGGCAAACCACTGTGACAAGGCCACAGTGCTTGTATATATGCCTAGCCCATTTTTAAGCTTCACTTAAGAGTTGGGGCACAGTTAGCTAAAGCAAGTTGCCCAAAATCACACAATAAGCTCAAATGGTGAAGATCAAGTTCTTCTGTTCGCGCTGCCAGCAACTCGGCGACCAGCCTTCATCTCGACTTAATATCAAATGGCTTTCACAGTAAGACTAGGGCATGATCTTACTCTGTGTAGGCTTAACACCAAAAATACACATTGTGCACGAATAGCCAGCATTCCTTAGCATCCTCTAGGGCATACACAGTACACGTGAAATAGTACTGTATGCATTCTGAAACCAGAACAGTCAACTCACACAAAATTAGACAATTGGCGTATATTTGATTTAGAAAAAAAAGAGAATTACTTTTGAATGAGACATTTCCTCTCTGCTAACACAAGAAGAATCTCGGCATAATTAGCTGCGGCCCAGATTTCTAAACCCTAAATCCCAGTGCTGTGCTACAGCGTCACTGTCACCACCTTCCTCCTAGCTCTGGCTCCAAACAAGTGCTGCTGTACTCGGCTAAGACAGCAGGATGCCTTCTCTTCAATTTTCCGAGAGTCCAGAGATATGCAGGTTAGAAAGTCCTGCCCACACAGCTACTGTGCTATTGTCTCCACAGAGCCTGAGTGGACACTGTGTCTGTAATCAGCCCCTCCCAAACTTCCTGCCAGCTCAAAATGAATAGCAAAACACACAAGATGGACGGAATGTTGCACAATGGCAAAACATTCACCCCCAGTCACAGATCTGGGTTTAATCCATCGTTATTTTGCTCACCAAGCCACTCCAGTTCAGACATGGCCATATGCAAATCAGTCTTGACCCTGTGCCTCATGGGAACAGTCCAGACCGAACTACCAAGCCATGTCTTCCCTGGACCGGAATCAAGCAATGCCACAGGCCACCGTTCAATTAGCACATTATAAGGAGAGATTAGCACTCGATCAGTGTGCTATTCGAGAACGGTCCCGCTCATTGGCAGCTGTGAGCCACTTATTTTTGTTGATGCCAATTTCACTGAGCTTGGTTTACAGCCCCATGAGTACCGGTACTCTCTTTGGACAAAGTGAAGTTCTGGTACTCAAGCGCCAGAAATTTAGAAGTGCCGGCACTCAGTACCGGTGAGTACCGGCCCATTTGAAGCACTGCACACACCACGATACCAGAGATGCTCCGGTGACAAGTTAGTGAGGCCCGAGGATCCAAGAGTTTTATGTGGTGCCGTGCAGCATGCATTTCACCAAACTAAAGCGACTGGATCCCGACTTATCCGTTTATTAAAATGGTGCCCGTTTCTCCTCACAATATTGTCATTCCAACTCTAGCATCGTGTTGTCATGTCTACAGGTCACAAGTCCCATAAAAAGAAGTGGGGGGACTAACCAAGTTAGGCAGTCAGCAAGTGACATCATGACAGGTGCCATCACAGCGCACAACATCTCGCCGCGTGACAGTGCACGTGACCTCACCGGAAATGACATCACAAGACGTGACATCAGATAGCAAGACATCACACATATTTTCATCAGAACACATGAGTACATTTTAAGCAATGGGTATCACGCTGGATCGCTTGGCACCAGGGTTAGGATTTAGACATGAATCCTAACCCTGGTGCAAAGTGAGCCAGCGTGATTCCCATTCTCTCCTCGAAGATGTTTACCAGACATCGGTGTGCCCAATAAATTGTATTTATATGTGGAAGTTTTGTAAAGCATCTGTAATTGAAAAGCTCTCCTTAAAATGGCGGCTGTATGTGCTATGCAAGATCTGAAAATGCTTCCCGAAGATATCTCTAGCTGAGGTAATCCATCTCGAGAATCTATGTTTTGACTCTGACAATCTTGTAAATATGGCTATTTGGCAAAATATGGCAAAGTAATGAGGGCTCAAAAGTGGCCAGGTTCCACCCAGACAACCTGGACTCAAACGTGCACAGCTGGGGGGTTAAATACTAAGTAGGTATACATTTTCCCCATCATTTATACAATTCGTCAAGAAAACTATTTTGACACACACAATATACAATGTATTGCTCATTGCATGTTTCAAGAACACAATATGTCTTCACAAATTTTAGTTATTGTCACTATAACTTGTCGCATTTAAAATATATAACACATCATTGCGCGGCGATTGAAGGCTACAAATGAAATCCAGCCCAATGCATTTCGGGACTACCTGTCCCTTTGTCAGGGGCGAACCTGTAAAAATGTATACACAGTGAAATGCTTTACAATGCACATCAATAAAGCCATCATCATCATGAAATCAATCAAATCACAGAAACCCCTGGACCACTTAGATTTACAAATTTCTTCCATAACAAGTGGGCGTGTCAATGAAAATAATACATGTCAGAAGTCTAGTATCGAAGGGAAAGTCATGCAAACACCATGCGCACCAAGTGTAAACCTGAAAATCAGCATTGGCAAACGACTATGGTGATCAAACTTAAAGCCAGTCAAATGTGCACGCCTGAGTGCGTCAAACTTACTGTTATGATGCCAGTCGGAAGATGTACTCCACACTGGATGTCACTGATCTCTTACTGATGAACCTCGGGTGAGGTTTCACAATTATCCACTAGCGGGTACGTCATTCACTGCAGATCGTAACAAAATGCGTGTTCAATTAAGCCTTTACAATGCCTGAGTGCATCAACCGCCACCAATGGCATTAAGGGCCAGATACATCTAAGAGTTTTGCTCATTCTGTGTCTATGGGAAAATGTGTTGATTCATATGGCTCTAAGTTCTTACCACAGAATTTCCAAAGTTCCTCTCATCTCCGTAAAAACCTAAGCAACTTGTATTGCCTGCATAGCAAACAGAGCACTGTTAATAGTATCCAAAATAATATTGTTGCTCTAGCTGTGTACTCACAGACTTTTGGGGTTTATTCAGGTCTTACCCATGCGGGGGTGTCCGTGCTGTTCGACCTCCGCGAAACTGCACGCAAGACGCGATACCTCCGGTTTCGAAAACCTTGATCTTTCAGTAACGATAATTTTCCTCCGTTAACTCTTGTGAGTGCACGCCATATCATCAGTGCTATCGTAAAGTGGACAACTAGTCACTATGACGAAGAATCACACCATCTGACTGCTATACCAACAAATCTATCATGTGGAACACCTGTTGAACATAAACATGAAGAATCTTGCAAACCATTGCAGCTCTTCTATGCAAGCAGTATTGCCAGGGTTCATCTTCGATCATGAGTTAAAAACGTGCCACCATGATTGAATTCGGTAAACTCAGTGGTACCAATGCTGGGACTGAGATGTGTATGCAAGCTAAATAGAATATCAGTTATCCAGTCACTCAAATTTCAAATAACTCGATTATGACGATACTAAACCCCTGACATGTTTACAGGTATTACTAGGTTAGCAAATGCCAAGATCTGCATTGATGGATACATTTTGACCAATAGACATCTGTGTCAAAAACTTTATGTACAAAAGTATATAAACAATACACCTAATTCTGAAAAAAACCTATTATAAGCTATGACTTCTAATCTGATGCGAATGTGTGCAGTGAACACTTAATACTCTGTAGTGAGGAATGTGAAACGTGGTGTATTGCTATCATAACTGGGTAGTTGAACTGGCATTTCGGCCTATGTGCGCAGCTACATTGTGTAGCTTTCATAGAAAACATGACATGTCCAATTTGTCTTTTAGCCCAAGTGGCATCAAAGCGTTAAGTTTCCTGATCCAATGAATTTCCCTTTGTAGAAGCAATTTAGAACTATCTGTGCCGTCCTGTTGAGGAACGTGCTCAATGATTTGGCCTTTTAATTGTGCGATGGTGAGGCAAGCTTCTTCCCAATGTAGGGCTAAACTTGACGTGGTGCTCTTGTTCCTAATCCGGCTTTTATGTTCGGTTAAACGAGTCTTCATTTTTCTATCGGTCTTGCCAATATATAGTAAGCCACATGGGCATTTGATGGAGTAGACTATATGTGTGGAATTGCAATCAAACGCTTGAAACAATTCAATTTTTTCTCTCGTCCTAGGATGCAGCAATGTATCTCCACATATGACATTGTTGCAATGGATGCAATTCCCGCATTTTGATGTACCGGACTTTGGTGTCTGCTCTCTTGGTCTTCCTGTGTGATAGCCGTCCTGAGACAAGGTAGGCGTGTGCTCAGGATGACTCCCGGTCGTCCTGGCACATGGCACCGGAAATCCCTCAGGTGCAGGCACCAGATTGATTTCTTTTTCATTCCCAAAGCCTCGGTAGCTGGGGAAGAGCTTCCCCAACTCCCAAGGCCCCCCCCCCCCATTTCAGTGAAATGACGATCAGCGCGCTGACGTCATTTCCCTGAAACCAAAACTGAAATGAGCCTTTAGGCTCATTTCAGTTTCACTTTCTAAGTGCTCAGGGATCTATCTCAGCCCCCTGAGCACGTAGAAAGACGGGAGAGGTATCATTGGAAAGGAGGGCGATCCCCAAGCAGGAATCCACCACTAGACACCAACTGAGGGGGGAGCGGCCCCTTGGGCAAGGGCCTTTGCTCCCCCCAACAACATTTGGCCATATTCGGTCTTTCTGTCCCCCCCCCGGGGGGCCGAAAGCCCACTGGACGCCAGGAATTTTTTGTGTGAAATTTCAATGAGGGTGGGGGCTGCCCAAAATGCGCACGCCAATACCCCCAACCCTCCCACCACCATTACAGCCTTTCTTCCCCCCCGGGGGCAGTAGTATCCGATCTGCCCCCCAGGGGGGCAGAAAGCCGACTAAACGCTAGGGATTTTTTTTGGAGCATTTGATTTTAAGGTGGGGGCTGCCTGAAACGGGCCCCCAAATGCCCCCACCCCACCACCATTACAGCCTTCCTGCCCTCCTGGGTGGCACCTGGGGGCAGTAGCCCCCAATCTGCCCCCTGGACAGAAAGCCCATTGGACGCCAAGGATTTTTTGTGTGCAATTTCAATGAGGGTGGGGGCTGCCCAAAACGGGCCCGCCAATGCCCACATCCCCGCCACCATTACAGCCTTTCTGCCCCCCTGGGGGGCAGATGGGGGCACTAGCCTCTAATCTACCCACCCGTGGGGTCAGAAAACCTACTACATGTCAGGCAGTAGCCTCTAATCTACCCACCCGTGGGTTCAGAAAACCTACTACATGTCAGGCAGTAGCCCCCAATCTGCCCTCCGGGGGGCAGAAAGCCCACTTGACACCAGGGATTTTTCGTTCCCATATGTAATTAGGGTGGGGGCTGCCCAAAACAGGCATGCCAATGCCCCCCCCACACCACCAATACAGCCTTTATTCCACTCCTTGGGGGCAGAAAGCCCACTAAACGCCAGGGATTTTTTTTGCGCATTTTTTTTAAGGGTGGGGACTGCCAGAAATGGGCACACCAATACCCCCACCCCACCGCCATTACTGCCTTCCTCCCCTCCTGGGGGGCAGATGGGGGCAGAAAGCCCACTTGCCGCCAGGGATTTTTTTATTCGTGTAGGGGTAGGGGCTACCCAAAATGGGCATGACAATCCCCCCCCCCCCCTGAGAAATTCCAGTCTTTCTGCCTCCCGGAGGGCAGATGGGGGCAGTAGCACCTGATCTGCCCCCTGGGGGTGCAGAAAGCCCACTAGGTGCCAGCGATTACGCTGGCTTTTTTATGCATGGGGGTAGGGGCATCGCTGGGGGTGGGGGCTACCCAAAATGGGCATACCAATCCCCCCACCCCACATAAAATAGCCACAGTCTTTCTGCCCACTTGGGAGTATATCGGGGCAAACCCCTGTGAGAAGTTGGCCTAGCATTTGCTGTCCACTATTCTAGTGGGCACCTTGCACCAGTCCAAACAACCCAATATTGTTGGTAGGTTAAAGACAACCTTATAGAAAGCTATCCTAGTGGTAGCTGTGGAGAGCAGCCTTCAGGCTAAGTCTTGAAGGAATGTAAAGCAGCTTGTTTTACCCATCTATAATCTCATGAAATGACCAAATGAAAGGAGAACCATGCCAGGTATATAATAAAATATATGTATTTATTCTAAACACATCCCTCTAGTCTCTTTATGAGGCTAGAGGCAAAAGTACATAAGGTAAACTTATTTAGCACACAGTAAATTAGCACAATATATGGTTAGCCCTAAGGGTGTTCCAAACCATATACTAAGAAAGTGTTATAAGAACCACGACTGACATAGAGACAAGGCCCAGGGCCTGTAGAAACGCTGGGGCAACCAGGAACCACCCAAGGTAGGGACACAGGAGACCCACGGGGGACGCGTGCAGTGTCTAAACACAGCCGCGAATCACCATAGACTTCTGTGGAGAAAGTTGCGATTAGATTTTTAAAGAATAGGGACCCTTAGAAGAGGACTTGGAGCAAACCCCTTTAGAACTAGGCAGTTCTAGAGTAAAAAACCATGGGAGCACCGGAGTACTCGAGTTACCTCACCCAGGGAAGCCGGGTGCATAGGTTTCTTTTCGTGTCGGGTTTCATCGTCATTTTCTATGGGGAGCTGCTGAAAAGTGCTGCAGGCGACCAAGTGGAAAGTGTCCGGATGGATCCAAGGGTGGATCGGAGATTTGAAGAACCTGAAAGCAGAGGAACAGAGTCTGGGTCAGTAACCAGTGACCAGAAAAGCGAGGAGAAGATGCCAACCAATGTCGGGTGATTTCAGGTGAAGGTGAAGCTTGACTCTTTAGCCACAAGGACCAGGAGGCGTCGACGACAACCAGGAGCTGGATTCGAGCTGTCCCACAAAGGATGTTGAGTGCTGCGCGGTGTCTGTATCCGGATTGGACCCAACAAGCCTTGGCAACAGCAACCCACGCAGAAAACAAATATCGGCTTCGGTGCAGACCAGCAAGGTCTGAGGGACTCACCCTCTGGAGGGGAGTCAGGGCACATCTGGAGCAACCAGGGAAGCCCAAGAAACAGAAGAGTTACCTTTGTGGGGACACACACCAGCTGATGCAAAGGGGACTTGAGTGGAAATGCTAGGAGCAGGCCCACGGAACACTCGTGGAGTGTAGGCCCACAATCTTCGGTGCAGATGGTGCTCGGGCTTGGACTACAAGTAACCCAATGCACAAATTCGGGAAAGCTTGGGAAGTTGATGCATTAGCAAATGTGCAAGGTGTCCAGGAGTTCCGGTCCCACATCTCTCGTGATGGCGGCGGGTCTCAGCTTTGCTGGGATCTCGTGTCGGCCTCGGAGATGTCTGGAAGTTCATGTCCTTTGTCGCAAATCGGGCGGGATCCAGCGGGAGCCTTGGAAATGCAGACCTGCCAGATGCTTCTTTGATGCCTGTTTGAACAGGGGAGTCACTCCTTGACTCCAAGGGAGATTCTTCTGTCTTCTAGTCGATGTAGAATGTCGAAGTTCCAGGACATATGTTGCAGAGTTTTGTCCAGGTGTAATCTGAAGTCCTAAGAGGTGGGTTCCTATACTTATACTAAGTTTAGGGTTTGGAGGTCCCAGGGTCGGGGTGGTTACACCCCTTTCCCTTTGTCAATTTGTGACCAGAGCAGGGGCTGAGTGACCCTGCAGCCGGTTTGAACTGGGGTATGCACAGGGACACCAAGTGTGTCCCCAGCACTGTCTGAAAAAGCATTCTATAAATGCACCCACCCAGCCCCAATACACTAAAGCCTGTCTGGGAGGTGGTTACACCTCCCTGTGACAGGAAACCTATTCTCCAGGCCTCCCCTGCCGGAGTTTCATTCAGCAGTAGGAGGTCAGACTCGTGACTGTGGCTGCAGTATCCATTTTGTGATGCCAGGGCTTTTTAAAACTATTACCGGTAAGTAAGTATGTACATGTCTTCTCCCTCTAGAAGGGTGTAATTCTACTCCCCCGCCAGGACTGGCGGGGGGGGAGTAGGATACCAAAGTGTTTGACACCAAACACAAAATGTTTCCATGCAGCCATTCCAAATTTTGCATTGGAAGCGAGGTTATAATGCACTTAAGAGTATATGGTCTGGCTGCATCTCAGAACAGCCTCAGAGAATAGATTCCGAAAGCTGCAGAGGGACTCAGCTCATTCTTGGGCACCCTCTCATACAAAACTAAGCACTCTGTCTTCAGGATTGATAAGGCCTGCCATAGGAGTGACTTATAGATGTATATGTGTCAGTGATTAAAGGTAGATATAGGTAGCCTATATCTTAGTAAAGGGTGCAAGCACCACCTTACCCAGGCTGCAGTAGCAGACCCGTGGTGCCATATTGGAAGGCTTCCCAGGGGTGGCATAATACATGCTTCAGCCTCTGGTAGGCCTCTGGGGTACCTATGCCCTTAGTACCTATTGTACCATATACTAGGGACTCCCAAGGGTAACCCAGTAGCCAATCTGGAGTGTCCCTAAAGTACATCCAAATGATTTAGAGAGGAAGCAGCTAGACTGGGGTCCTGGTTAGCAGGGTCCCGGCCAGACTAAAGTCGAAAAACAGTGAAACACCAGCAAAAAGTGGGGGTAACCATAGTAAGCAGATCCTACTCTCCTACACAACCCCCCCCCCCCAACCACAGGGACATTAAACTAACCTTGACCAGTTGAGTCTTCATGTTCTAAGTGGAAATATCTGGAGAGTCCATCTGCATTGGCATGATTACTCCCAGGCCTATGTTCCACTATATAGTCCATCCCCTGTAGGGAAATGGACCACCTCAGAAGTTTGGGGTTTTCACCCTTCATCTGTTTTAGCCATATGAGGGGCTTATGGTCAGTCTGAACAGTGAAGTTAGTGCCAAACAAGTATGGCCTCAGCTTCTTCAGAGCCCAAACCACAGCAAAGGCCTCCCTCAATAGCTGACCAACGTTTCTCTCTAGGGGTCAACCTTCTGCTAATAAAAGCTCCTGGCTGGTCCTGACCTTCATCATTCAATTGTGACAGCACAGCCCCTACTCCCAACTCAGATGCATCTGTTTGGACAATGAATTCTTTGGAGTAGTTAGGATTTTGCACGATCGGTACAGTGAACATGGCCTGCTTCAGGTCATCAAATGCCTATTGACAGCTTACTGTCCACTGAACGTTCTTAGGCATTCTCTCAGAAGGTAAGTCATTCAGAGGTGTCACAATGGAACCATACCCCTTGACAAATCTCCTGTAGTACCCAGTCAGACCCAAGAAAGCTCTGACCTGAGACTGGGTAGTTGGAGCAACCCATTCCATTATGGTTTGGATTTTGCTCTGCAATGGTTGAACTTGGCCTCCACCGAGAAGGTGGCCCAAGTACACAACCTGACTCTGCCCTATCTGGCGCTTACCAGCCTTGTTAGTTAGGCCTGCTTTCTGCAGGGCCCCCAAAACATTTCTCAGGTGGCCCAGGTGATCCTCCCAGGTGGAGCTAAAGACAGCAATATCATCTAGATATGCTGCACTATAGTCTTCCAGGCCTGTTAGGACTTTATTCACCAACCTTTGAAAAGTGGCAGGTGCATTCTTCAGACCAAAGGGCAATACCACAAATTGATAGTGCCCACTAGGGGTTGAAATGCTGTCTTTGCATCATCAGCTAATCTGATCTGCCAGTAGCCAGCTGTAAGATCAAATGTGCTAGGAAATTTGGCTGAGGCCAACATGTGTATAAGCCCCTCTCCTCTGGGAATTGGATAGGCATCAGTCCTAGTGACTGCATCGAGACCCCTGTAGTCAACACAAAACCTCATCTCTCTTACCACCCTGGGTGTGAGGTTTAGGTACCAAGACTACTGGACTAGCCCAAAGGCTATCTGAGGGTTCAATCACTCCCAAATCCAACATTTTCTGGACGTCAGTCCTGATACAGTCCCTGACATCATCAGGTTGCCTGTAAATCTTATTTTTAACAGGCAGACTGTCCCCAGTGTCCACTTCATGAGTGCACCAGGTGGTCTGACTTGGAGTCAGGGAAAACATATGTCTGAACTGATTGAGAACTTGTCTGCAATCAGTTTGCTGCTGATCAGTGAGGCTGCCTGCCAAGGCTACTCCATTTACTGATCCATCATCAGGATTCTGTGAGAGCTGGTCTGTGAGAGGGTCACTCTCTTCCTCCTGTCCCCCATCAGTAGCCATGAGCAAGCCCATGTCTGCCCTGTCAACATATGGTTTCAGTCTGTTGACATGAAGCACCCTATGGGGGCTCCTGGGAGTCCCAGGATCTACCAAATAACTTAACCTCTCCCTTCTGTTCAACAATAGTGTGGGTTCCACTCCACTTGTCTTGGAGGGCTGCTGGGACCACAGGCTCCAACACCCACACTTTCTGCCCTGGCTGGTAAACAGTCAGTACATCCTTTTAGTCATGCCATGCTTTCTGTAATTCCTGGCTAGCCTCAAGGTGTTTAGTTGCCTTTTTCATGTACTCAGCCATCCTGGAGGGGAGACAAACTTCATAGTCCACAATGTCCTGTTTAGGAGGTTTGAGATGTAACTCTCATCTCTCCTTCACCAGACATAATGGTCCTCTGACAGGATGCTCAAACAGAAGTTCAAAAGGGCTGTAGCCAACCCCCTTCTGAGGAGCCTCCCTGTATGCAAACAAAAGGCAGGGTAGTAGGATGTCCCATCTCTGCCTGAGCTTTTCTGGGAGACCCTTGATCATACCCTTTGAGGTTTTGTTGAATCTTTCAACTAAACCATTACATTGTGGGTGATAGGGGGTGGTGAATTTGTAGTTCACTCCACACTCCTTCCACATTGCAGTTAAGTAGCTAGACATAAAGTTTGCATCTCTGTCAGATACTACCTCCTTAGGGAAACCCACTCTTGAGAACACTCCAAAGAGGGCTCTTGCCACAACAGGTGCTGCAGTGGTCCTAAGGGGAATAGCTTCTGGGTACCTAGTGGCATGGTCCACCACCACTAGGATAAACCTGTGCCCAGATGCTGTCTGAGGATACATTGGTCTAACAATGTCAATCCCCACTCTCTCAAAGGGAACCCCCACCACAGGTAGTGGTATCAGGGAGGCCTTTGTTGTGCAACCTGCATTGCCACTGGCTTGACAGGTGACACAGGAGCGACAAAACTCCTTGCGTCTTCAGACATGTGGGGCCAGTGAAAGTGAGGGACAATTCCGTCCCAAGTCTTGTTCTGGCCCAGGTGTCCTGCTAATGGAATATCATGGGCTAGTGTCAATAGGATGCCCCTGAACTTCAAAGGTATAACCAACCTCCTGGCTGCACCAGGCTTGGGGTCTCTACTCTCTGAGTACAGGAGTCCATCATCCCAATAAATCTAGGGGTTCAAGAGAAGGGCAGCTCAGCTGCTCCTGTCTCAGATCTGCCCTGGAAAGTCCCCCTGTCCCCAAGAACTCAACCTGATCAGTCTCAAGCGCCTCTGGGACAGTTCCTTCTTCAGGCTCACAATCAGCTCCCTCAAGTGACTGATCCTCACTCTGAGTCAGGGTGGAAGGCACAGCCTTAACCCTACAGCTCCGTTTCTTGGAAGGCACCTGGTCCATTATTCCAGAATCCAGTGCCTGTTCAGTGTTAAGACTTTTTGACCTGTGACTGAGTCACTGCAAACATGTGCGGAGATCCGTAACATTTCTGCATGTGTCCTAAACTCCACTTCAGACCAGGCTGAAGTCTCTAAATCATTGCCAAGCAAGCATTCAACAGGGAGGTCTGCACTTACCACAACCTTCTTGAGGCCAGGTACCCCTCCCCAGGAGAAATTAACAACTGCCAGGGCATGGTTGGTCCTGACATTGCTCGCATTGGTCACTTGGTAAGTCTCACCAAGTATAATTTGTCCAGGGTCCACAATGTCTTGTGTCACCATTGTGACACTTGCTACGGTGTCCCTGTAGGCCATTGCCTCTTTTCCATTATCTGTAGTTGCCCAGGTTACTGGGGCTCACAGAGGAGGACATATATATGCCTCCATCACAGACTAACACAACCTGAGTTGGAACTCTGACTAGGCCAGAGCCCATCTCAGTACCCTGGGTTAACCCTACTACACCCTTCTGCTGAGTACCACCACTTGAAGCTGAACTAGGGGAACAGTTGCTTTAGGGGCAATGGTGGCTGGAGTTGCAAGTTTCTTGGTGCAATCACTAGTCCAATGGCTATTCTGCTTACAGATTTTACACCATGGTTTCTTTGGGCCTGCCTTTTTGGAAGATTGGGAACCCCCTCCATTAGAAGCTTTTTGGGGGCCTTGTGAAGACTTCTAGGGCTACATGTAGGTAAATCTTTTTTACAGATTCTAAAATACCGAATTTTACCAATTCGGTATTTTAGAATCGGTAAATTAGATGTAGGTAATAATTCGGTATTTTTTACCCAATCGGTATTTACTGATTCGATATTTGCCATTGATTCCTATGGGCCTGGAGGCCCATAGGAATGAATGTCAAGTACCGAATCGGTAATTACCGATTCGGTAAATACCGAATAATTCAAGGGTGGCAGGGTCTCAGTTTGACACCCTGTTGCACCCCTGATTAGTGCCCTTAGGGCATGTATGTGTGCCACATGGCACAGGTGTACATGCACAGATTTGCATATGCACAGGCATTCGTTATTTACCACCAACTAATAGTTGGTGGTAAATAACAAATCCTTAAAGCCCTGTGGCACTGTTTACAGTGCCACCTACATCTCAAAATACAGATTCGGTAATTTTACAGATTCAGTAAATTTACAGATTCGGTAAAATTACCGAATCTGTATTTTAAGATGCCCTACATCTCAGTATCCAAATACCGGTCGGTAAAGTCCGAAAATCGGTATTTTCGGCCGTTACCAACCGGTATTTGGATACCTACATCTGGCCCCTGGTCTTTACCTTTCTCTCCACCCTTATTAGGATCTTGCTTCTTTTGGTCTCCACCTTGGTTCTGTACCTTCTGCTTCATCCTGGTTCTGACCCATTTGTCTGCCTTCTTTCCTAATCCTTGGGAAGAGGTTAGATCAGAGTCTACCACGTGCTGATGCAACAGCTGATTTTGACAGTTAAGTATCTGCTCCCTCATGATCAAGTTATACAATCCTGTATAATCACATACTTTACTGCCCAATACCCAGCCCTCCAGAGCCTTAGTAGCACAATCAACAAAGTCAACCCAGTCCTAAGTCTGAGTCTTCGGTTTATTTCTGAGCTGTAGTCTATACTGCTCAGTGGTTAAGCCAAACCCATCAATTAGAGCACTCTTCAGGACTTTGTAAGCATCAGTATCCTCTTCTTTTACAGTGAGGAAGTGAGGAGCTTGTCTCTACCTTTGTCTGCAAAGGAGAGCCACAAGATTGCTACCCACTGCTCCTGGGGGACCTTCTGTACTTTGCAGGCCCTTTCCAGTGCAGTTATCCATTTGTGGATGTCATCCCCACCCTGGTAGGGAGGGACACTCTTGTTTAAGTTTCTATGGTCATAAGACCTTTCCCTACCACTAGGGAAGTGCTACCACCATGGGCCTCTAGCCCCATCTTTTTTCTAGCTTTTTCAAGCTCTAGGGACTCCCTTTCTAAGGCTACCTTTTGTCTCCTTATTCTCAGTTGAGCTTCTTCAAGCCTCAGCTGTCTCTCTCTCTCTTCTCCTGGGAGGTGTCCCGCCTATGAGAAGAGACATAAGTTCCTACTGATTTGTCAGACTGATCAGATTCCACTGAAGGTGATCTGGGTCTTCTAGGCACACCCCCAACTCTTCCTGGAGGGACAAAGAGGCGAAAACTTTGGCCTTCCTCTTCTCCAGGTGAAGCTGGATTGTCCAGGTCTAGGTCATTGTCACCTTCCTGGCCAGCATCAGATTCTTGGTCCTGTTGACTTGAACCACCGGGCCCTTCTTCTTCTGCTGTCCCCACCCCACTGCCTACCCTTTCAGGCTCTGAGGCCTGTCTAAAGTCATCAAGCAGCAATGCCTCTCTGAGGCGTTGGGTGTTTGGTATTTTACCCTGGCTCCAATTTCCTCATAGCACACAGAGCCCTTAACTCTTGGAAAGGGAATGTGCCATACTTGGATGTCTGTACTTGACTGACATCTGGTAGAGACCCACTAGATCCTACCCTTGAAGTCATGACTAGTGAGGTGTGGTGTATGCACTACCTACACTACTTGGTTACCTACTAAACTCTCTTGAGTTGTAGAAAGGGTGTGCTTAAGCCCTTAACACAAAACTCTAAGTTCAGTAGAACTTACTGTATTTAAGCTTGTATTATATGTACCTCTGGTCTCTTTAGTAGTTTTCAAATGATCAATCACTTGAGATTATCTGGTAAAACAATGGCATGCTGGAATCCCACATGCTGTACACCAATGTGAGAAATTGGCCCTGGCATATGCTGTCCACTATTCTAGTGGGCACCTTGCACCAGTCCAAACGACCCCTTATTGATGGTAGGTTAAAGACAACCTTATAGAAAGCTATCCTAGTGGTAGCTGTGGAGAGCAGCCTTCAGGCTAAGTCTTGAAGGAATGTAAATCAGTTTGTTTTACCAGTCTGTAATCTCATGAAATGACCAAATGAAAGGAGAACCACACCAGGTATATATATAAAATATATATATTTATTCTAAACACATCCCTCTAGTCTCTTTATGAGGCTAGAGGCAAAAGTACATAAAGTAAACCTATTTAGCACACAGTAAATTAGCACAATATAGGGTTAGCCCTAGGGGCGTACGTACCAAACCATATACTAAGAAAGTGGTATAAGAACCACGACTGACATAGAGATAAGGCCTAGGGCCTGTTGAACCGCTGGGGCAACCAGCAACCACCCAAGGTAGTGACGCAGGAGACCCAAGGGGGACGTGTGCAGTGTCTAAACACAGCCTTGAATCACCATTGACTTTTAATGAGGAAGTTGCGATTAGATTTTTAAAGAATAGGGACAATTATAAGTGGACTTAGAGCAAACCTCTTTAGAAGTAGGCAGTTCTAGCGTCAATACCCATGGGAGCACCGGAGTACTCGAGTTACCTCACCCAGGGAAGCCGGGTGCAAAGGTGTCTTTTCGTGTCGGGTTTCGTCGTAGTTTTCTATGGCGAGCTGCTGAAAAGTGCTGCAGGCGACCAAGTGGAAAGTTTCCGGATGGATCCAAGGGTGAATCGGAGATCTGAAGAACCTGAAAGCAGAGGGGACAGAGTCTGGGTCACTAAAAAGTGACCAGGAAGGCAAGGAGAAGATGCCAACCAATGTTGGGTGATTTTAGGTGAAGGTGATGCTTGACTCTTCAGCCACGAGGACCAGGAGGTATCGAAGACAACCAGGAGCTGGATTCGAACTGTCCCAGGAAGGATGTTGAGTCGGTTTCCGGATTGGACCCAAAAGCAATGGCAACAGCAACCCACGCAGAAAGCAAAGATCGCCTTTGGTGCAGACCAGCAAGGTCTGAGGGACTCACCCTTTGGAGAGGAGTCTGGTCACGTCTGGAGCAACCAGAGAAGCCGAAGAAACAGAAGAGTTACCTTCATGGGGACCCACCTGTCGACGGACCAGGGATCGCGAATGGGCCTCGAGCGGAAATGCTAGAAGCGGGCCCACGGAACAATCGTGGAGTGTAGGCCCACAATCTTCAGTGCAGCTGGTGCTCGGGCCTTGAACTATAAGTAGCCCAATGCACAACTTCGGGAAAGCTCAGGAAGTTGATGCACTAGTGTTAGACCGGTAACCCCGCACTGTTGCCAGAGAGATTTCATATATTTCGAAATAAAGTTTGTGCCTCTGTCACTGACGACCTCCCGGGGGAAGCCCACCCGGGAGAAGATCCCCATCAGAGCCCGGCCGACTACCGGGGCTGTCACAGTCCGCAGGGGAACAGCCTCCGGGTAGCGGGTGGCGTGGTCCACTAGCACCAGGATGAATCGATGGCCTTGTTTTGTGCGCGGGTCCAGGGGCCCTACGATGTCGATTCCGACCCTCTCGAACGGGGTGGTGACCACGGGAAAAGGTTGCAGGGGGGCTTTCAGTTTGCGGCCGCTCTTCCCACTGGCTTGGCACGTGGGGCAAGATCGGCAATGCTGGTGTACATTGTCCCTCATTTTGGGCCAGAAGAAGTGGGTCACTAGGCGGCTATAGGTTTTGTCTTGACCCAAGTGTCCTGCCAGGGGGACATCGTGGGCCAGGTTTAGCAGAAAGTCTCTAAAACGGAGGGGTACCACTAGGACTCGGCTGGCCCCCAGCTCCGCGATTCTTTGCTCACTGTACAGCAGATCATTGTCCCAGTAGACCCAGTGAGTTCCGGAGGTATCCCCTGCGCTTTGGGCTAGCGCTTGCTGGCGGAGTCCCTCGAGGGAGGGACAGGTCTTTTGTTCTTGGCGAAATTGTTCTTGCGTGGGCCCCCCCTCTTGAGGCCACTGGTCGAGGTTAGCGAGGTCTGGAGGTTGAGCTGGTTCGGGGGGGACGTCACGGTCGGTGGTTTCGGCGGGGGCGACCGGAGGCGGTGGCGCCGGCCATTCGAGTTCCTCTGGGCGGGTGTTGGCACGGGCGGTCATGGACCGGGTGGTGACGCACGCCCAGTCCGGGACGCCCAGCATCCCCAGGTGCTCTTTTCGTTCGACTGCTGCCCATGGAGAGCTTTCCAGGTCATTACCCAGGAGGCAGTCTACGGGGGCATCATCTCGGACCGTCACCTTCAACATGCCGGAGACCCCTCCCCATTCGAAGGGGACGCAGGCCATCCGACACAGACTTTCTGAGTTATCGGCTGAACGTACAGGGCAGAGAATGTTTGGTAAGTATTGTTCGGGGGTCACCAGGTGACAGCGGACGGCTGTTACACTGGCCCCAGTGTCACGAAGGGCTTCAGCCCGGCGTCCATTGATGCCCACCCATTGGCTGTACTTCTGGGTATTAGCGGGTAGGGGGACCCGCGGGACCATGTCTCTCCCCCCTAGGCAGGCGAGAGCCATGGCGGCTGGCTCCCATTCTTGGTGTTCCTGTTCATATTCTTCTTGTTCCTCTGAGATCTGTTCCTCCCCCAGAGCAGCAGCGGCTACTTGGCGGGGTCTTGGGCTCTGGTACTGGGGGCAGTTTGGGTCGTTTGCATAGTGTCCGACTCGTTGGCATCGATGGCAGGTAACATTGGCTCGATGTCCCGGTCGCGCTGGGGTGCTGCCCCGGTTGGCCGGGGGGGTGGGGCTGGTAGTGGGGGTGACCGGAGCGTTGCTTCTTCCGCGTCCTTGGCCTCCACCCCCTCGGGGACGGTGCTGACCATTGTTGTTCCGGTTCTGTTCGGAGGACCCATTTCGACTCACTCTGGTGATCTCCCACCGGTCTGCTTCGGCTGCGAGCTGCCGGGGATCCGTTAACTTGCTGTCGAGGAGGTGCTGGCGAAGTTCAATGAAGCAATTGTTCGACAGATGCTCCCATACCATAAGATTGAACAGTTGTTCGTAGGTTGTGACCTTGCTTCCTTTGATCCAGCCCTCGAAGGCTCGGCTAAAGTAATTGACATAGTCCACCCAAGTTGTGCCTGGGATGCGGGTGCAGTCTCGGAACCTCTGACGGTACATCTCGGGTGTGAGGCCATAGCGGGTGAGGAGTGCAGCTTTCATATGGTCATAGGAGGTCATCTGGTGGTCCGGGAGTTGCAGCAGGGCGTCGCGGCCCTCATTGAGGAATCTCCCCCACAGACCGGCCCCCCAATCGCTTCTATCGATCCGGTGTGCAGTCATAGCGATTTCATAGGCCTTAAACCATTGCTGGATGTCGTCCTCTCGGAAGTATTCTCGAACGACATCCTTGGGGATGTGTACCTTCTTCTCTGTTGCCCCTGGAGTGTGGGGTTGCTCGGGCACCCCTGCTTCTTTATTCTGTTTGCGTAGGTCGATTTCAGCTAATTTCCGCTCATGTTCATATGCCAGTTTCTTTTCCTCGAGCTCCCTTTGTCTCTGTTTCTCCTCTCTTTCTTCTCGGAGACGCAGGTGCTCTAAGTTGATTTTCTGTTCGGCCAACTTTAGTTCAACGTCCATTTTGAGCCGGGCCATTTCCAGCTCGTGTAGTCGGGTTCTTTCTCGTTCCTGGATCTCGTCTGGCGAGAGACCCGTTCTTCGTTCTTCAGGGGCCATGGGGGTTTGTGCTGCGATGTCTTGATCGGGGGTTCCGGCAGCCCCGGTTTCTGCCCAAGATCCCAGGGCCTGCTTAAAGTCATCTTTGGTATTTAGTCCGGTGGTAGCGATACCTAATTCGATACAGAACTGTTTAAGTTCACGATGGCTGTACTCGTCCAATTTCTCCATCTGGAATTTCTCCGTTGATCCGCTGTCTTTAGTTGACATCGTGATTCGCCGTGGGGTGAGCTACTCTCTGTACGGTTTATGCGGTGATTCGGATCCCGTCGCTGGCCACCAATGTTAGACGGACCGGGAGGGTCGGCCGAGGATAAGGGGAGAGGTCTCCGGGGAGAGCCGTCTCCAGCGAATCGTACAGACAAGTAACTTCCCCCCCACAGACGGACACCACACAAGGATAAAGTTCAACGATACTTTATAGGGAATTCTTCAAGTACGGTAGAATGGTACAAGGAGGTCTGGACTCAGGGGTCCCCTCTATTCTGGTCTCTGTTTGGGAAGAGGGTAGCGGGACAGTCTTGTTACCAAAAAGATGGCAATAGCTCTCAATCCTCGAGCTCGGGGGTGTAGATGAACGGGCCGCGGCGGAGCCAGCAGGTCCCGAGATGGATGAAGGAAGACGACGGTCCGCGGCAGAGCCAGCAGGTCCCGATGAAGATGGTGGTTACAAACGGTCCGCGGCCACACCAGCAGGTCCCGACGACGATGAAGGATAGGGTAGTTCCAAAAGCCGCGGCAGCGCCAGCAGGCAAGACGAAGGTGCACAAGACAGAGCTACGGCAGCGCCCGTAGTCCGTCAAGGATGAGTTCTTCTTTGCGTCTCTCGACTCCAAGATACAACTCCCGTCCTGCTCTGGAGCTGCCCCAGTTATAGGGCTGGTGTGCTTTGATGTCCGGACCCTCGCACTTGGAGGTCGGGAGGTCCGGGATGAGGGGGCTCAGACACCCAGCAGGGGGGTGGAGCCAGCGCCCGGGGAGGCGATGGGCGAGCGGTACTTGGCGGGGGAGAGCCATCGACACCTCTTGCTCCCATTGACTGACCAAGTAGCCCGCTCACCTCCTGGGTGGATGTTGGTGCCGGAATGTCTGAGGCCTGGCCAGGCCCAGGGTTGAGGTCGATCGGGGGCCAGGCGGCCTCGTGGTGGAGTGTCCAAGATGGCGCCCAGGATGGGCGCGCAGGCCGGTAGTGGGTCGGCCTACGCGGTCAACAGGTTCGAGTGTAGGGGTCCCTGCGGGGACGGTGGACGTGCAATGGTGGTGTGTGGTACTTGCGTGGCTGGTTCGGGCCTGGTTGGGCCGGGGGAGAGCGGCCCTTCATGTGGCCTGTCCAACAACTAGCAAATGTGCACAGTGTCCAGGAGTTCCGGTCCCACGTCTCTCGTGATTGCTGCGGGTCTCAGCTTTGCTGGGATCTTGTGTCGGCCTCAGAGATGTCTGGAAGTCCATGTCCTGTGTTGCAAATCCGTTGGGATCCGGCAGGAGCCTTGGAAATGCAGACCGGCAAGATGATTCTTTGGTGCCTGTTTGAACGGGGGAGTCACTCCTTGACCCCAAGGGAGATTCTTCCGTCGTCTCGTCTATGTAGAATGTCGAAGTTCCAGGATATATGTTGCAGAGTTTCGTCCAGGTGTAATCGGAAGTCCTAAGGACTGGGTTCCTATACTTATACTAAGTTTAGAGGTTGGACTTACTCTAGGGTCCCACCCATGGGAGGACCCAGGGTGGGGGTGGTTAAACCACTTTCCCTTTGTCCAGTTTTGCACCAGAGCAGGGGCTTAGTGCCCCTGCAACCGGTTTGAACTTGGGTATGCACAGGGACACCAAGTGTGCCCCCAGCACTGTCTGAAAAAGCATTCTATGAATGCACCCACCCAGCCCCAATACACTAAAGCCCGTCTGGGAGGTGGTTACACCTCCCTGTGACAGGAAACCTATTGTCCAGGCCTCCCCTGCCAAAGTTTCGTCCAGCAGTAGGAGAAGTCTTCTGAGAAAAATGGTACCTCACTTGTGTGGGTAGGACTAGTGTCCGCGACAGGAAATGGCGCAAAACGCAACAGCGAAAAATTACCCTTTTTTGCAAAGTGCCTAACTGTAGTTTTTTAACCCTAGCTCTGCCTGTACCTAGGGAAACCTAGCAAACCTATACATTTTTGAAAACTAGACACCCAGGGAAATCCAGGATGGGGTGACTTGACTGGCTCTCACCAGGTTCTGTTACCCAAAATCCCTTGCAAACCTAAACAATTGACAAAAAGAAAACATATTTTCCTCACATTTCAGTGGTGGAAAGTTCTGAAATCTGCGTGGATGTACAAAATTCCACACACCCCGCATTCCCCAGAGTCTTCCAAGAAAAATGGTACCTCACTTGTGTGGGTTGGCCTAGTGCCCACGACAAGAAATGGCCCACAATGCAACGTGGACACCACATTTTCACAGTGACACAGTGGGCTAGTTGGCCCCTGGGGGCCAACTAACCCTTCAGTTACCTCCAGTAAGCACCACAGAGCTGCGTTGCAGAGAGGTGTAAAAAGGGGCGTGGTCTCCCAACACCTCTCTGCAACACAGCTCCCTGGCGCATACTAGAGGTACCTGGTGGGCTAGTTGGCCCCCAGGGACCCTCAGTATTCAATGGGACTTAATCCCCCAACTTAAAACGCGTCACAGGGCACGTTTGCACACTTGCCACATCAGGCCACGCCCCCTCCCTGCACCACTGTGCAAACCCACCCCCTGGTGCATTGTAAATTGGGGGTTTAAGTCCCCTTGAGTCCTGAGGGTCCCTAGGGGCCAACAAGCCCACCAGCTACCTCCAGGAAGCCCAACAGAGCTGCGTTGCAGAGTGGTGTAAAAAGGGGGCGTGGCCTTGAACCACCTCTCTGCAACACAGCTCCCTGGCGCTTACAGGAGGTACCTGGTGGGCTAGTTCGCCCCCAGGGACCCTCAGGATTGAAGGGGACTTAATCCCTCAATTTACAATGTGCCAGGGGGTGCGTTTGCACATTTGCTATGTCAGGCCCCGCCCCCTCCCTGCACCACTGTGCAAACCTGCCGAAATTAAAAAAAATATATTTTTTTTTTATGGGGCCCTGGGGGTTCTTCTGGGACACCTGAGCAGGCCTAGGGGGTCAGTGTGTTTCTACCCTGCCCCCTTCTCTTGTTTTATACCTTTGTTTCTCTGTTTTCTAGCGACTCGCTTCTATTGAGCCACAAGATGGCTGCCAACATTTCCTGGTTTGGACTGTTGGCAGCCAATCATAGTGAAGCTTGTGCAAGGGAACTTAGGCTCTGCCCAGATATCGAAACTTTTATTTGTCTAATTTCTCAGCAACTACTGAACGGATTTACACCATTTAAAAACACCAAAATAACAAGGTCGCTTTCTGATCCAAGCACTACCTTTGTGCTAAATTTGGGGTAATTCCGCTCAGTAGTTTCGGCTGTAGACTTGCACAAAGTTTCCTATGGGAAATTGATTTTTTGACTCTTATTTTTTAAATTTCTCAAAAACTACTGAACGGATATACACCATTTAAAAAAAAAGGTCACTTTCAGAACCAAGCTCTACCTTTCTGCCAAATATGGGGTAATTCCGTTCAGCAGTTCGGGTTGTAGCTCGTCGCAAAATTTCCTATGGAAATTAACAAGCAGAAAACGCATTTTGTGACCCCCCTTTTTTCTCAGGCCCTGCTTGACGAATCACCCCCAAATTTTCAGGATAGGAGCTTACCTAGATAGACTTTTGTTTGGGAGAATTTCACAAAGATTCCTCAAACGACGCCAAGATTATTAGCAAATCAAAAAATGCTTTTCCTATGAAAACTAGGTTGTAACTATACCTACCTACTGGCGACCGCCAGTAGGTAATATATATGTCTTAAAAACCGGTGAACCTCTAGTATTCACCAGTCTTACCTAACTCACAAAATTAACGGGTTACCTGTCTACACAGTCAGTTTAATGTAAAGGCGTTACAGAACGTAAGACGTTCCAGAGTATGCTTATGCACAAATGATATGGTTTGTTATGATATGACAACTCAGTGTTCACAAAGTTTTTTGAAAATTGAACACTGGCTGAGGGGAAGAGCAGGTTTTCCCCCATATTACAAGTCTGAGCAAGTTTATTGGAAATTAAGTACAATCACAAAATCAAGTGACTTGGGCCCAGATGTAGGTAATAGCAATTTACCGAATGGTAAATACCGAATTTTACCGATTCCGTATTTACAATTCGGTAATTGCTATGTAGGTAAATAATTCGGTAAAAATACAGAATCTGTAACATTCAGTAATTACCGATTCGGTAATTACCGAATCGGTATTTGCCATTGATTCCTATGGGCCTTGAAGCCCAAAGGATTCAATAGCAATTTAGTATTTTACCGAATCTGTAAATCTACCGAATCGGTAAATATACCGATTCTGTAAATAATATGCCCCCTACATGCCAATTCCCAAATACCGGTCGGTAACGGCCGAAATCGGCCGTTACAGACCGGTAATTGGCGAGCTACATCTGGCCCTAGGTGTCCCCGTACCCTATGAGCATTAAAAATGTTAAATGCATATTCCCAAGCATGTAATTTATTATGTAACACAGCATAAAAAAGCTGAGATAGTACTCTTCAGCCTTCAAAATAATACAGAAATGAAAACAAAACAAAGCTCAACAAGCAGCAGCAACTGAACAAGCACTTTGGAAATTTACACCTAATATTGCCAGCACGTGAATGATGCTTCACACATCATAAAGATGTTATATGGGTGATATGGGTGTCTTAGCATTCTTTATAGAAAAATATTTCAGATTATTGTGCCCATTATAGTACAACAGGCAGGATAGCAAGGAATGGTTGTGAAAGTGAAACTGCAGAGCAGAACCGTGGCAGTATGCTGTTTCCAGACACTGAAGGAAATTCCCAGACCAGGTCTGGGGAATGGACATGGTGTCCCAAAGCTTAGCCCACATATATAAGGGTCAGATTCAAAGTATTTCAGCAATCAGTATATTCTTTGGTGTAAATTACCATACCTGCATAAAGCTAGCGATTTGTGGATTTGTATTTGATGGAAATTCTGCTTTCGAGAAGGCTAGTTACTCACCTTCTAGAAACCAAGGGCCACATGTATGAAGATTTTGCGACTTGCAACAAGGTCGCAAAGGGGTTTGCGGCAGCAAAAATGGCTATCTGCGATGTACAAAAGTCATGCGCAAACACAAAATTGGGTTGGAACTGTTTTGCAAGTCTGTAAAAATTGTGAATGCAAATACCAATTTGTAAATAGGAAATCACTATTTTCGACTCGCAAATGGTATGTTCATCGCATTCTCAAATTGCAAATAAGCACACATTTTGAACAGTTGGTAAATGGGTGAAGAGTATATAAAATGGCCCAGAATGCATCAGGGTTTACAACAGCTGTCCTTTACCTTATTGCACTGGGGATGCAAATACTGGCTGTTCATCAGAGGAGGAGGTGGCAGCGACAAGAGCATCATTTTAGAGTCAGGCTGACCCTCTTTCAACAAGCTGGGTGTAGGAAAGTTGCCCTTTTTCACATGGTCACTCCCACTTGTTGCTTGGTATTTAATGTGATTTTGACTGGAAGTGCATGGGTTCCTTCTAACCAGGTCCCTCGCGCCATAGGTCTTTCCCAAAACTGTGCAATTGTGCCCCAATTGCCAATATCTTTGGCACTCTCTGTAAGTCCCTACTAAGTGGTACCCCCAGTATCTAGAGCAAGGAGGCTGAAGAAAGCCCCTTAAGGGAGGCAGCATGAATTGTGCCAACCTAAAGGACCCCTCACCAAACACATACAGACTGCCACTGCAGGCTACGTGTTTTGGTGCAAACAAAAGTGAAAACACGACAAGGCACATATCTCTGCATTCCCTAGCAACAAACACTGCATGCCGTATCGATGTCACCCCTACAGCAGGTCTTACAGACCTAAGGCAGGGTGCACTATGCTACACATAAGGACATCAGATATGCTCCTGTGCTAATCAGCTCTATTACTGCCAGTACTAGTGAACAGGGGAGCCAGATTGAGGACATATGCTGGACACTGGTGAAAATGAGTTCCCCAGCTACATAATGGCTTCACTGAAAATAGGGATGTTTAGTATCAAATATCTCATATTAATAAATCCACACTTATGCCGGTGTTAGATGTATTACTACATGCATCTAGAGGGCACCCTAGAGGTACCCCCTGAAAACCCCCCTGCTACTGCTGTGCTGACTGCCAGCCAGCCACCAGAAACACGTTGTTGACCTCCAAGGGCGATGGCCTTTGCATTTGGGAGGCCAAAAGCCAAGCCTGCTTGGGCAGAGGGTGCTTAAACTCCCTCCCGCTGGATGACCTGCAGATTAGCATTCCAAGGCAGAGAATTTCAATTAGCTTGCTGCCTTTGGTATGCAAATCTGGCTTCTCTCACCCGAGAGATAGGCGACCCCCTTCGTCAATAACCTTTGGCATCTGGACAGAAAGGAAAATTAGCTAGCTAGATAGGAGTTTCCACCCTCAGGTCAGTACCACCCTTAAGGTGGGCTACCTGAAGTGGAGGCGACTTTTCAGAGTTAGCCATCTAGGTGATGGCAAATTTAGGATCTCTGGGACGGGGCTATACCCCCTTCCCACAGAAAGTGATCATATAGGGGGTGTAGTGACCCCAGGTGTAGGAGAGTAGGGTCTGCTATCCTATGGTCACCCCAAATTTTTGCTTTTTGCTTCACTGGTTTTAGACAACTGAGGCTGTGGGCCTGCTAATCAGACCCCCAGCCTGCTGTTCTCTCTCTAAATTATTGATACATGTGCTATAGGTACATACCACAATTGGAAATGGACTCCTTGTCAGCCCCTGTACCATGCACTATAGGTGCCCAGGGCATAGGTGCCACCAAGGCCTACCAGGGGCTGCAGCATATCTTTTGCCACCCCTGGCTGGTTCTTAAATTGACACAACTGGCTGATCACTCAGCTGGGGCAAGGTGGTGTAATCACCCCTTGCTTAGATATAGTATACCTATATCTAAACCTATATCTGGACACATATAAACCTGTGAGCCACTCCTATGGAAGGCCTTATCAATCCTGGAGGCAGAGTGCGTGGTTTAATGTGAGATGGAGCTCTAGCATGAGCTGAGCCTGTCTGCAGCCGTCGGGAACAAATCCCTAAGCTGTTTCAGGATAATGCCATACCATATACTCTTAAGTGCATTATAATCCTCGCGGTTATATAGCAACTCTAGTTTGGCTTTATCAAAACATGTCGTGTAAGGTGTCATACGATTTGGAATACTATCCCCTCGCCAGTTCTGGCGACGGGGATAGCATTCCACCCCTCTAGAGGGGTAAGACATGTTACTTTACTTAAATGCGGTTAATTTCTAAAAGGGCCTCAGATCCACAAAATGGATGCTTCTGCCACAGACACGAGTCTGACCCCCTGAAGCTGACCGAAACTCAGCCCAAGGGGCCTCGACAAAGGGTTTCCTGTCGCAGGGCGGTGTTACAACCCCCCAGACAGGAGATAGTGGATTGTAGCAGGGAGGTTTGAAAGAAACCAGACATGCCTGGGGAGCACAAGGCTGCCCCTTGCATAATCCGGCCAAACCGGTTCTGGGGCACTCCAGCCCCCGTCCCAGCGCGGTCAGGATCAAAGGAAGGGGGTGTATCCACCCACTTCCTGGGTCCCACCCATAGGAGGGGACCTAGCAGGTAATCCAGCCCCCCAGATTCGAATAAGAGTGGGAGCAGTGCCAATGCACTTCAGATTATCCTGATGAAACATAAGAAACAAAACTCTGGACCCTTCGACATCCTACTCAATGTAGAAGACCGAAGAATCTCCCTTGTGGTCAAGGAGTGACCACCCTGTGCAAACAGGCACCATCCAGCCCTCGACGTCTACTTTGTTGCAGTTCCCGCCGGAACTCGAGCAACAGAGATCAATGAGATCAAGCTTGCCTGCCTTTTAACAGCCCGATCCACAGTCCCTGCAGAGCTGAGACCCGTGGAGGCGACCGGAAGCGTGGGGCACGCCATCTTGGAAAGACCACGAGACGCTGACCGTGCAGCCCACGAGTGACCCTCGAAGCTGTACAACGGGGTTTGAGAAGCCCCAACCCTGAGCCACTCTTGCACCGAAGTTCAGCCCCCTACACTCGACGAGTGCTGCGTGGGGCCCTTCTGCTTCTTTTGGCTCACCGCATTGGCCTGTCCCTTGCCAGCTGGCTTGTGGCCCCTGTGCCAACGAAACTTGAAATTCGACTAGTGATTCTGGTTGCTCCAGATTTGCACCAGCTCCCCTGAAAAGGAGCCCCCACTCTGACCCTCCTGGTCCGAGTGAGAAGCAATCTTCCAGTTCCGCGTGGATTGCTTTTGCCAAGTGTTGTTTGCTCCAATCTTGAAGCCGACAGCGCTGACGGCGAGAGCCTGCGTGGGACAGATCGTGACCTGCTCCTGGACTTCGTAGATGCCCCAGAGCCCACGTGACAGTGGAGAGAAGCTCCTCAACAACCACCTGATTGCGCCCGACATTGCCTGGTTCCGTCCTGGTTCCACCCTGGTCACTGCTGAGTGACCCAGACTCTGTCCCCTCTGCTTTCAGGTACTTTTCGACTTGAGCCCACCCTTGGACTCCACCGGACACTTCTCTTTCACCTCGCCTGCAGCCCTTTCAGCTCCAAGCACCAAGAGCCTGCATGACGAAACCCGACTCAACTTCGACCCTGTGCACCCACTTCCTGTGGGTGAGGTAACATTGCAACGCCGGTGTTCCCACACTGGTACACACCTCTAGGGTCTGTGTCTTTTAGTTTTGTTCCTCTAGGTTCAGCGGAAGTGTCCTTAAACTTTAACTTTGTAACTTTTACGCACCATTGGTTAACATTGATGCATGCGTGCACTTTCTGCACTGCACCCGAATCCCGCGGGCTTTTCCCGACTTCAGCATTGCTTGTCCCGACTGCTCCCAGCGATTCCCTAGGCCCTAGGCCTAACCACTGATCGAATGGTCTCTCTTATACCATTTTTTTAGTATATGGTTTGAGTGGCCCCTTGGCCTCATCCAAAATTGTGCAACTTTGTATGTTATACTGTGCTTTTGATTTAACGCTTGTGCCCCTTTATTCATAAAGAATACTGGGGATTGTTTTTAGTAATAAATACATATATTTTTATAATATATACTTGTGTGGTGTCCTTTCATTTGATATTACAGGATTGTATGTGGTAAAACAGCTCGCTTAACACGACCTCTTAAGTTAAGCCTTTAGGCTGCTTAGTCCATGCTACCCCTAGGATAGCTTGTCTAATAAGGTTGACTTACAACCAGACACCATAAGGGTTGTTTGGACTGATACAAGGTGGTTCCAGAATTGGAAACATCATATATCAGGCCAACTTCTCACATTGGTGAGCAGCGGTGCGGATTTGAGCTTGCTGTTTGTTTTACCATTGCAATCTTTTTATCAAATTGAAAGATCACATCAAGTACCTCTAGGTACATATAAATCAAAAGCTTAGCATATTTAAGTTCTACTGAACTTAGTAGTTGTAGGTTAAAGGGATAAGCACACCCTGACTACAACTCACTAGCAAGGTACAGTAGGGAAACACTTAGTGTAGGTAGGTGCATCACTTACACCACACTATAGTCATGTCTGACACAGGAAAAGCCTCAGGGTCTGTTCCTGTGACAGTTGACCTTACCCAGGCAACTTCCAGCTATGACAAACTAACCCACAAAGACTTGGTTGCCTTGTGCATCTCAAGAGGGTTAAAAAGGGGCAGGAGTCCCACCAGTCCTTCCCTGATAGCCATTCTAGAACAGGATGACTTGGAAAAGGCAAATGCAGTTCCCTTAGAATCAGGAGATGGAGTGGACCCCACAGCCACTGAGACCACCCCAGAGGAGGAAGAAGAGGAGGTAGAAGAGGAGGAGGACTCAGAGGTAGATGACCCTGAAGATCAGGATCAAGGGGTTAACCAGGTTGTAGTTGCCAGGCTTAACCAGGCCAACTTAAACCTACTGAGAAATGGAGAGGGCCAGCACCTCCCCAGATCCCACCAGAGCATTCTCCCAGGCAACAGAAGAGTGAGATCTCCATCAGGGGACTCTCATATTTCTAGTGCCTCAAGAGAATCTCAGAGAGGCATGACTGCCTCACAAAAGATAGAGCATAAGGCCAGGATGAGAGCTGTCAAACTCCAAATAGAGAGGGGGGAGGTAGCCCTGGCTCAAGCTAGACTTGCCTTGGCAAGAGAGCAGAAATTGTGTGGCTTAGATGTCACTGGTGGCAGCAATATTCCTAGAGAAAAAGACAGGAGCTATGATAATAGAAACCTGACAAAAATTGTGGCCCCCTACAAGGAAGGGGATGACATCCACAAATGGATGACTGCTCTTGAGAGAGCCTGCATGGTACAGCAGGTTCCTCAGGATCAGTGGGCTGCAATTTTATGGTACTCCTTTTCAGAGAAAGGGAGGGACAGGCTCCTCACAGTTAGACCTGAGGATGCCAAAAACTACTCTGTCTTGAAGAGTGCTCTTATTGAAGGGTTTGGCCTAACCACTGAGCAATACAGGTTGTTGTTCAGAGACACCCAAAAAGCACAGACTCAAGACTGGACTGATTTTGTAGATTGTGCCACTAAGGCTCTGGAGGGTTGGTTGCAGGGAAGTAAAGTTTCAGACTATACAGGATTGTACAATCTTATCATGAGAGAACAGATCCTTAATAACTGTACAAACCAGCTGTTGCATCAATACCTTATTGACTCTGATCTGACCTCTCCCCAAGAATTGGGAAAGAAGGCAGACAAATGGGTCAGAACAAGGATTAAGCAGAAACCCCAGAACCAAGGTGGTGACCAGAAGAAAACAGACCAGAAGGGTGGAAATCAGAAAGATAAAGAAAAGAACCAGAAGTCTTCAGGCCCCCCAAAAAATAGTAATAAGGAGGGTGGGTCCCAAAATGGAAACAAGAAAAAGAAGAAGAATGGCCCAAAGAAACCTTGGTGTAATACCTGCAAATCAGTTTCACACTGGGGCAGTGAATGCACCAAGACAAATCCAGTCCCCACCACTGCAGCTCCTAAAGCACCTGCACCCCCTAGTTCAGTAAGCAGTGGTGGAACACAGCCAAAGGGTGTAGTAGGGTTAACCCTGGGTACTGAAGTAGGATCTGGCCTAGTCAGAATCCCTACTCAGGCAGTTCTCCTATATGATGTGGACTTAGCTTTGTCCACTACAGTGAGTCCCAGTAACCTGGGCAAATATAGGCAGACGCCTTTAATCAATGAGAAACTGGCTCAGGCCTACAGGGACACAATTGCCAGTGTCACAATGGTGACACCTGACTTTGTGGACCCTGGACAGATTGTACTAGGTGAAAGTTACCTAGTGACCAATGCAAGCAACTCCACTACTTCCCATAGTGTGGCAGTTGTGAACTTCTCCTGGGGAGGGGTAAATGGCCTAAAGAAAGTTGTTGTGAGTGCAGACCTCCCAGTAGACTGTCTGTTAGGCAATGATCTTGAAAGCTCAGTTTGGTCAGAAGTGGAGTACAGGACTCATGCAGAAATGCTAGGGATTTCAGCTCATGTCCTTGCAGTGACAAGGTCTCAGGCTAAGAAGTGCCTTCCTGAACCAGTGGTGGATCTGGAAACAATAGACCAACCACAACCCAAGAGAAGGAGCAAGAGAGGAAAGGCTGAGCCTTCCACCTTCCCCCAGGTTGAGGATCAGGTTTCACAGGAAACTGATTCTGCAGTCCAAGAGGAGACTGTCTCTGAGGAACTTGAACCTGACCAGGTTGAGTTTCTGGGGACAGGGGGACCCCTCAAGGGCAGACCTGAGGCAGGCTCAATTAGATTGCCCTTCACTTGAACCCCTCAGACAGCAAGCTGCTGCTGAGGCTGCTGGGGATGCCCAAGGTACCCATACTGTGTATTGGGATGATGGACTCCTTTACTCAGAGGCTAGAGACCCCAAGCCTGGTACAACCAGGAGGTTGGTCATACCTCAGAAGTTTAGGGGTTTCCTTCTTACCTTGGCCAATGATATTCCCCTTGCAGGACACTTAGGCCAGAACAAAACGTGGGACAGGCTTGTTTCATACTTTCACTGGCCTCATATGTCAGAAAATGTCAAGGAGTTTTGTCGCTCCTGTGTCACTTGTCAAGCCAGTGGTAAGTCAGGTGGCACAACAAAGGCCCCCCTCATACCACTACCTGTGGTGGGGGTACCCTTTGAAAGAGTTGGAATAGATATTGTGGGTCCCATGGATCCTCAAACAGCATCTGGGAACAGATTTATACTGGTGGTAGTGGATCATGCCACCAGGTATCCAGAAGCTATTCCCCTGAGGACCACCACAGCACCTGTGGTGGCAAAAGCCCTAATTGCAGTTTTCTCAAGAGTGGGCTTTCCAAAGGAGGTATTATCAGACAGAGGTACTAACTTCATGTCTAGTTATCTAAAAGCAATGTGGAAGGAATGTGGAGTAAACTATAAGTTTACCACACCCTATCACCCACAGTGCAATGGGCTTGTGGAGAGATTCAACAAGACCCTCAAGGGAATGATAAAAGGATTACCAGAGAAGCTTAGGCGGAAATGGGACATTCTTTTACCCTGCTTGCTCTTTGCTTACAGAGAGGTCCCACAGAAGGGGGTTGGCTACAGCCCTTTTGAACTTTTGTTTGGCCACCCTGTGAGGGGTCCACTATGTTTGGTGAAGGAAGGATGGGAGTTACCTCTCAAAAAGCCTAAGCTAGATGTAGTGGACTATGTACTTGGTCTCCGCTCCAGGATGGCTGAGTATATGGAGAGAGCATCCAAAAACCTGGAGGCCAGTCAAGAATTACAGAAAGCTTGGCATGACCAAAAGGCTGTTCTGGTTGAGTTCCAGCCAGGGCAGAAGGTGTGGGTGTTGGAGCCAGTGGCCCCAGCAGCACTCCAGGACAAATGGACTGGACCCTACCCTATCATTGAGAAAAAGGGAGAAGTCACCTACTTGGTTGACTTTGGAACCCCTAGGAGCCCCCACAGGGTGCTCCATGTGAATCGTTTGAAAGCATTTGTGGACAGGGAGGACATGAGCTTGCTCATGGCCACAGATGGGGAACAGGAGGAAGAGAGTGACCCTCTCCCAGACCTGCTTTCTAAGAACCCTGATGATGGTTCAGTTGATGGAGTAGCCTTGGCAGGCAGCCTCACTGACCAGCAGCAGATGGACTGCAGACAAGTTTTGCAAGCCCACAGACACTTGTTTTCACTCACACCCAGCCAGACAAACTGGTGCACCCATGAGGTGGACACTGGTGACAGTCTGCCTGTCAAGAATAAGATCTACAGTCAACCTGACCATGTCAGGGATTATATCAAGGCTGAGGTGCAAAAGATGTTGGAGCTTGGAGTGATTGAGCCATCAGAGAGCCCATGGGCCAGCCCAGTAGTCCTTGTGCCAAAACCTCATACCCAAGATGGAAAGAGAGAAATGAGGTTTTGTGTGGACTACAGAGGTCTCAATGCTGTCACTAGGACAGATGCACATCCCATTCCAAGAGCAGATGAGCTCATTGATAGATTGGCTTCTGCCAAGTTTCTGAGCACATTTGATTTGCCAGCTGGCTACTGGCAAATCAGACTAGCTGAGGAGTCAAAAGCCAAGACAGCATTCTCTACCCCCAGTGGGCATTATCAGTTTGTGGTGATGCCCTTTGGTTTGAAGAATGCACCTGCCACCTTCCAAAGGTTGGTGAATCAAGTCCTTGCTGGGTTGGATGACTTTTGTGCAGCATATCTAGATGAGATTGCTGTCTTTAGCTCCACCTGGGAGGATCACCTGATCCACCTGAAGAAGGTTCTGGAGGCCCTGCAAAAGGCAGGCCTGACTATCAAGGCTACAAAGTGCCAGATAGGGCAGAGTAAGGTTGTATACCTGGGTCACCTAGTAGGTGGAGGTCAGGTTCAACCACTGGAGAGCAAAATCCAGACCATACATGACTGGGCTCCTCCAGTTACCCAGACACAAGTCAGAGCCTTCTTGGGCCTGACTGGGTATTACAGAAAGTTTGTGAAAAACTATGGGTCCATAGTGACACCATTAAATGACTTGACATCCAAGAAGATGCCAAAAAAGGTTCAGTGGACAGTTAGCTGTCAGAAGGCATTTGATGACCTGAAGAAGGCCATGTGCTCTGCACCTATCCTGAAGAGTCCTGACTACTCCAAACAGTTCATTGTACAGACAGATGCTTCTGAGTTGGGGGTGGGAGCTGTGCTCTCACAACTTAATCAAGATGGTCAAGACCAGCCCATTGCTTTTATTAGCAGAAGGCTGGCCCCCAGGGAGAAACGTTGGTCAGCCATTGAGAGGGAGGCCTTTGCTGTGGTTTGGGCCCTGAAGAAGTTGAGGTCCTACTTGTTTGGAACTCACTTCCTAGTTCAGACAGACCATAAGCCCCTCTTGTGGCTCAATCAGATGAAGGGTGAAAATCCCAAACTGCTCAGGTGGTCCATTTCCCTACAGGGGATGGACTTTACAGTGGAGCACCGCCCAGGGACTGACCATGGTAATGCAGATGGTCTCTCCAGGTACTTCCACTTAGAACATGGAGACTTGTCTGGTCAAGGTTAGTTTAATGTCCCTGCGTTTGGGGGGGGGGGGGGGTTGTGTAGGAGAGTAGGGTCTGCTATCCTATGGTCACCCCAAATTTTTGCTTTTTGCTTCACTAGTTTTAGACAACTGAGGCTGTGGGCCTGCTAATCAGACCCCCAGCCTGCTGTTCTCTCTCTAAATTATTGATACATGTGCTATAGGTACATACCACAATTGGAAATGGACTCCTTGTCAGCCCCTGTACCATGCACTATAGGTGCCCAGGGCATAGGTGCCATCAAGGCCTACCAGGGGCTGCAGCATATCTTTTGCCACCCCTGGCTGGTTCTTAAATTGACACAACAGGCTGATCACTCAGCTGGGGCAAGGTGGTGTAATCACCCCTTGCTTAGATATAGTATACCTATATCCAAACCTATATCTGGACACATATAAACCTGTGAGCCACTCCTATGGAAGGCCTTATCAATCCTGGAGGCAGAGTGCGTGGTTTAATGTGAGATGGAGCTCTAGCATGAGCTGAGCCTGTCTGCAGCCGTCGGGAACAAATCCCTAAGCTGTTTCAGGATAATGCCATACCATATACTCTTAAGTGCATTATAATCCTCGCGGTTATATAGCAACTCTAGTTTGGCTTTATCAAAACATGTCGTGTAAGGTGTCATACGATTTGGAATACTATCCCCTCGCCAGTTCTGGCGACGGGGATAGCATTCCACCCCTCTAGAGGGGTAAGACATGTTACTTTACTTAAATGCGGTTAATTTCTAAAAGGGCCTCAGATCCACAAAATGGATGCTTCTGCCACAGACACGAGTCTGACCCCCTGAAGCTGACCGAAACTCAGCCCAAGGGGCCTGGACAAAGGGTTTCCTGTCCCAGGGCGGTGTTACAACCCCCCAGACAGGAGATAGTGGATTGTAGCAGGGAGGTGTGAAAGAAACCAGACATGCCTGGGGAGCACAAGGCTGCCCCTTGCATAATCCGGCCAAACCGGTTCTGGGGCACTCCAGCCCCCGTCCCAGCGCGGTCAGGATCAAAGGAAGGGGGTGTATCCACCCACTTCCTGGGTCCCACCCATAGGAGGGGACCTAGCAGGTAATCCAGCCCCCCAGATTCGAATAAGAGTGGGAGCAGTGCCAATGCACTTCAGATTATCCTGATGAAACATAAGAAACGAAACTCTGGACCCTTCGACATCCTACTCAACGTAGAAGACTGAAGAATCTCCCTTGTGGTCAAGGAGTGACCACCCTGTGCAAACAGGCACCATCCAGCCCTCGACATCTACTTTGTTGCAGTTCCCGCCGGAACTCGAGCGACAGAGATCGATGAGATCAAGCTTGCCTGCCTTCTAACAGCCCGATCCACAGTCCCTGCAGAGCTGAGACCCGTGGAGGCGACCGGAAGCGTGGGGCACGCCATCTTGGAAAGACCACGAGACGCTGACCGTGCAGCCCACGAGTGACCCTTGAAGCTGTACAACGGGGTTTGAGAAGCCCCAACCCTGAGCCACTCTTGCACCGAAGTTCAGCCCCCTACACTCGACGAGTGCTGCGTGGGGCCCTTCTGCTTCTTTTGGCTCACCGCGTTGGCCTGTCCCTTGCCAGCTGGCTTGTGGCCCCTGTGCCGACGAAACTTGAAATTCGACTTGTGATTCTGGTTGCTCCAGATTTGCACCAGCTCCCCTGAAAAGGAGCCCCCACTCTGACCCTCCTGGTCCGAGTGAGAAGCAATCTTCCAGTTCCGCGTGGATTGCTTTTGCCAAGTGTTGTTTGCTCCAATCTTGAAGCCGACAGCGCCGACAGCGCCGACGGCGAGAGCCTACGTGGGACAGATCATGACCTGCTCCTGGACTTCGTAGATGCCCCAGAGCCCACGTGACAGCGGAGAGAAGCTCCTCAACAACCACCTGATTGCGCCGGACATTGCCTGGTTCCGTCTTGGTTCCACCCTGGTCACTGCTGAGTGACCCAGACTCTGTCCCCTCTGCTTTCAGGTACTTTTCGACTTGAGCCCACCCTTGGACTCCACCGGACACTTCTCTTTCACCTCGCCTGCAGCCCTTTCAGCTCCAAGCACCAAGAGCCTGCGTGACTAAACCCGACTCAACTTCGACCCTGTGCACCCACTTCCTGTGGGTGAGGTAACATTGCAACGCCGGTGTTCCCACACTGGTACACACCTCTAGGGTCTGTGTCTTAAGTTTTGTTCCTCTAGGTTCAGCGGAAGTGTCCTTAAACTTTAACTTTGTAACTTTTACGCACCATTGGTTAACATTGATGCATGCGTGCACTTTCTGCACTGCACCCGAATCCCGCGGGCTTTTCCCGACTTCAGCATTGCTTGTCCCGACTGCTCCCAGCGATTCCCTAGGCCCTAGGCCTAACCACTGATCGAATGGTCTCTCTTATACCATTTTTTTAGTATATGGTTTGAGTGGCCCCTTGGCCTCATCCAAAATTGTGCAACTTTGTATGTTATACTGTGCTTTTGATTTAACGCTTGTGCCCCTTTATTCATAAAGAATACTGGGGATTGTTTTTAGTAATAAATACATATATTTTTATAATATATACTTGTGTGGTGTCCTTTCATTTGATATTACAGGATTGTATGTGGTAAAACAGCTCGCTTAACACGACCTCTTAAGTTAAGCCTTTAGGCTGCTTAGTCCATGCTACCCCTAGGATAGCTTGTCTAATAAGGTTGACTTACAACCAGACACCATAAGGGTTGTTTGGACTGATACAAGGTGGTTCCAGAATTGGAAACATCATATATCAGGCCAACTTCTCACACCAGGGGTAGGTAGAAAATTGGCTACTACCCTGCACTCTCCTAGCACCCCTAAATTCAGTATTTAGGAGAGTCCCTGGCACCAGAAAATCAGATACGGGTGACCTATGATGAAGAAGGACACTGAAGATCCATGAAAGCAGAAGAATGAGGAAAAGCAACTGACTTGGCACCAGTCCTGCTGGGCTGTCTGGTGTTCCTTGCTGGGCCTCTGTTGTGCCTCCAAAACCTGGGAAGATGCCCTGCCTTCTATAAAGAACTCCTGTGGAATATCAGACGCCCCACAGGAGGCGGAGCCAGCATTGTGGAGGAAAGGCACAGCCCTGGAGCACTCTGTTGACATGATTCCTTCTCTCCTTTCACAGTGCAGGGCAGAGACATCAGACGGACCACAGGGGTGGAGCCGGTATTGTGGAAGGCAGGCACAGCCCTATTCAGGTCCCAGGTGCACCTCCTCCCACCCAAATAGATGCAGATCTCTCTATTCACCACTGGGCTGACTTCATTCTGTCTCCTGGAATCCCCCAGCCCTGTCACTCAAACTCCAGACAAGGAATACACAGCCTAGCAGAGGCAGGTTTGGATAGTTAGACAAGAAAATACCTATTTTCTAAAAGGGGCATTCTCAAACACAGTATGTTAAAACCAACTTCACTAAAAGATGTATTTGATCATTCTGAGCTCAGGCATACTAAACTCGAATTTCTACCATGTCCCCATAGTCAGTTAGGATTATAAAATGTAATAATCTAACATGACTGTGATTCACTATTAGGACATGCCACACATACCAGGGCATGTCCTACCTTATACTTGCAATGCACCCTGCCTTAGGGGTGTCTGATATGAAGAAAAGGGAAGGTTTAGGGACTGGCAAGTGGGTGCACTTGCCAAGTCAACATGACAGTACCAGACTGCACACAGGCTCTGTCTGCAATGACAGGCCTTAGACACACTTTTACAGGCTGCTTCTGTGGGTGGCACAGCCAGTACTGCAAGCCCACCAGCAGCATTTGGATTTACAAGCCGATCTTTCGACTTCCTGACACCATCTCAGGCCATTTCCGTACCGGTTACTGCTCCGGTGGCAACGGAGTTTTAATACTCTATTATTAGCACTATTGGCATTGTTTGCTCTATGTAATGTGTATAGCGCGATCGTGCCTGATTTATTTTTAAAAATGGCTTCTTGCCCATTTTTTTTAACTGTCACTGCTCCGTAGTGGGTTTTAATCTTTGTCACTTACTTGCCTCTTCCTGCCCACGGTCCCTGTTCCGCCGCGGCTTGTGCCGTTTGTTGCGGAGGGACTTCTGGGACATCTCAGGGTCCTCGCTTCGGGTTTTGGTGTGTGCAAGACGGTCGGCGCTCTAGCTGCGACACCCTTCCCATAGCTATTTAAACTCAGCTTGGGGCTCGGACACGCAGTGGATCTTTCGACTTCCTGACACCATCTCAGGCCATCTCCATACCGGTTACTGCTCCGGTGGCGACGGAGTTTTAACACTCTATTATGGACACTATTGGCATTTTTCACTCTATGTAATGTGTATAGCACGATCGCGCCTTATTTATTTTTAATACTGGCTTCTTGCCCATTTTTTTTAACTGTCACTGCTCCGTAGTGGGCTTTAATATTTGTCACTTACTTGCCTCTTCCTGCCCTCGTTCCCCGTTCCGCCGCGGTTTGTGCCGTTTGTAGCGGAGGGACCTCTGGGACATCTCAGGCTCCTCACTTTCTGTTTTGGTGTGTGCAGGACGGTCGGCGCTCTAGCTGCGACGCCCTCCCCATAGCTATATAAAATCAGTTTGGGGTGCGGACGCGCGAGGACGCTCGCAGCGGCGCGCCACAGGCACGCCCATCTGCACCCATCCCCGCCTGATCGCCGCCAGCCGCCATACCCCCTGGTTGTTTTATCTCTTGGGTAAGGAACATGGATATCCCCCATATCACCATGCCAATAATCAGTTATTAAAGTGCAGAACTTAGATTTTTAAACAAGCCTCCCTGCACTGGAGCATCTTCGACAACAATATGTAAAATGGTGCCTCTTCCCCCTTCAGTGCAGGCTTGTCCTGTAGCATCCCTCCCTAGTTTAAAAAGGGAAGAGACTTCGTTCGCTGTCTCTAAAACAACTATAGGCCATCTATTTGAATGCTCGGTCCATTCCCAAGCACTCCCTGGAATTGTGGACTCTTTTAGATCAGGAGAAGCCAGATATTTGTCTCATTACTGAAACATGGCTTAATGACCAGTCACATCCCGATATAGCTATTGCTTTCACCTCACCATATAAGCTAATCAGACTTGACAGAGCAGCCAAGAGAGGAGGGGGAGTAGCAATTGCTACGCCAGATGAATTAGAAACCACCATTATAGACTCCCTAAATTTAGGCAAGGCAGAAATTCTAATTTTTAAATTCATAGAACAGTGGTCCAAAACATGGACAGGAGCCCTAGTCTATAGACCTCCAGGACATAGAACCAACTTTGTAGATGGGTTAATAGGAACTCACTGCGCCCTTTGTTTTGGGAGCAAATCATTTTATCCTCATTGGAGATTTTAATTATCATGCCGACTTACTGCTGGACCCGGACACTGAACAATTGATAACATCACTACAGACATTAGGGCTGGAACAATTAGTAGTTGGCCTGACCCATCATGCCGGTCACACCTTAGACCTTTTATTTACAAACTCAACTAAGCTTGTAGTCGGTCAGCCTCTACAGCTTCTTTGGACCGATCATTATCTAATTAAGTTTAGTCTTCTTATGGATGACCATATAGTGAGTTGCGTCAAGGACAGTACTGCCATTAGACCCTGGTGTAAGATCATCCCTGCTTCTTTTTATACTCACTTTAATACTGCAGCCCTCCCTGATACAGATAACATAGAAGAGGCCACTGAGGCACTTGAATATGCCAGAACATCCACTCTGGACACAGTAGCCCCTATGTTAAGAGTTAAGTCCAGGAGTCAACCATCTCCTTGGTTCACCGCCAGCATTAAAAGTTGAGAAACTGTCCAATAGGGTCGCAGAACGTCTCTGCAGGAAAACACAATCTGCCAGTGATCGAGCTAAATATAAAGAAAGCCACCGTTTATATCTAAACAATATCAAACAAGCTAAAAAGCTGTATTTAACAGAGAGGATTGAGAATGCTGCTAACTTCAGCAAGGAATTATATAAAATTCTGAAAGAGTTCATCTCCCCAGAAGCTACTCAACCCTCTGTTGCTCCTACACAGGATTGGGTCGACAAAATATCTTTCTTTTTTGATGATTAAAGTCAAAGCTATCTATAGATCTTTCCCCCAAGAAAACAACATCCTTACGTCTTCAGTTATGAAGAATCATTCACCTGTTCCTTTGCTGACAAAGTTTACACCAGTAACCTGTGAACAGGTGTCAGAAGTTATGGTCAAAATTAAATCCGGATCTCCTGCTGATCCTCTCCCCCCTCGGATCTATAGAATAATAGCCTCACAGTTGGCACCGAGGTTAACAGAGATTTTTAATATGTCCCTGGAACAAGCTGTTGTACCAAGAAATTGGAAGATAGCGCAAGTTAGACCCATCCTAAAGAAACCCACATTAGACACAAACGAACCTGGAAACTACCGCCCCATTTCACTGCTGCCTTATTTCGGTAAAGCTCTCGAGGCCCTGGTAAATAAACAACTAACCACTTAGAAAGCCATAAGCTTCTTGATTCTTCTCAATCACGGTTTTGAGTGACACACAGCACCGAAACTGCAGTAGTTGAAATGGTCGATAACATCAGGCTGACCTTGGACAAAAAAGAATCAGCTATGCTGGTTCTTTTAGATTTGTCGTCCGCCTTCGACACCATCTCCCATGATATTTTGTTACAGCAGCTCTGGGAGATGGGGGTCCAAGGGAAGGCTTATGACTGGTTTAACAACTATTTAAAGGATTGTTTCACCACCGTGCATCTAGGCTCACAGGCTGCGTGCAGCATACCAGTATGTATTGGAGTTCCCCAGGGATCTATCTTGAGCCCTATGCTCTTCAATCTGTATGTCACCCCACTGGCCAAGATAATTAGATCCTACGGGTTTGAGGCTGTCTCGTATGCAGACGATACCCAGCTGCTGATCACCTTTGGCCCAGACCCATCTGATACCATGATCCGGTTTAAAAACTGTATGACCCACTTTGACAGCTGGATGGGCCAAAATAAATTACAGTTAAACAACAGCAAAACCGATATCCTTCTGTTTGGCAAGGCCGAAGATCATTGGTCAAGCAGCTGGAGGCCCCAGACACTCGGCCCCTGTCCATCTTCAAAACAAATCGTCTGCAATTTGGGAATTACCATCGATAATAAACTGTCCATAAAAGCACATGTGAATCGTGTACTGGGCACCTGCTATGCCATTTTACGGAAATTACGGAAAATCTTCAAATGGCTACCAATTGAAACCCGGAAGCCACTGGTGCAGGGCCTCATTGTTAGTCGCATGGACTATGGTAACGCCTTATTGGCCTCTATAAATGAAGATCTTTTTTCCAAGCTAAAGATTGTGCAGAACACGGCAGCCCGATTAATTCTTAATCTGCCCCCTAGGTCGCCATCTGTCCCCAATTTGAAGCTTCTTCATTGGCTTCCAATTAGGAAGAGAGGGCAGTATAAAATCTTGAGCCTAACACATAAAAGCGTTTATAGCACCGGTCCTGGTTATTTTGAGAAAAAACTGAAAAAATACAAACCTGTTAGATCTCTTAAATCTAGCTCTAAGCTCCTCTTACTTCCCCTACGGGTTCGCACTGTGCGTAACGGTGGCCGATCTTTTTCCTATCTTGCCCCTTATTTTTGGAACCAGCTTCCGCTCCATCTTACGTCCATCACAGACTTATCAGCAGTGGTAAAGTGCCCAGAGTCATAAAACAGCCAACAACAGGTCAGAAAAAATAGAGGAGGAAGGCAAAAAGTTCAGGGATGACTCTGCAAATAGGGCCAAGCCCAACAGCTAGTCTGTTCTGGAGTGCGGCGCTGAGCGCCAACCCCATCTGCCTCCCGTTGCGAGACTTGA
The DNA here is from genome assembly GCF_964261635.1 of Lissotriton helveticus. Taxonomy (NCBI): domain Eukaryota; kingdom Metazoa; phylum Chordata; class Amphibia; order Caudata; family Salamandridae; genus Lissotriton; species Lissotriton helveticus. The sequence continues at coordinate 650,906,151 of NC_136070.1, forward strand.
GTGGATAGGTTAGGGTGTTAGACACGCCCAAAACCGTTTCTGCAGGGAATCGTGGTATCAGTGTGTCAAATATGTGCGTCCACTTAATCTAGGACCCGTGTCCAAAAGGACGTCAGGCTTGAACAGTCTCATAGCAAGTGTAAAAGTGTGCCTGCTGCTTCTCATGTGTACCAGCAGTTGGGGCTATGTTCTGGATTCCCTTTGTTAAGGCGTACTGGGGTCAGATACCAATAAGTAGCTATCTTGGTAGCTGTCTCGATACTGGATGTATTCCGAGTCATATGTCTGGATCGATGGCAACATTTTAAAATCCCACTGTCGTACTGGCATGCATGCTCTGTAACTTCCTGTCATTATCTTCATCTGTTTTGTTTCAGACGTTGAATTGGCAACATGGACTATTAAAGCCCTCCACACACCTGTGTGTCCTCTGATGCCTGTTGTATCAGCAAAGTGTCTGCAGCACAAGTCGTGTTCTACGTAGCTGTCGACCATGTTCCAATATACGCTGCTGGCTCGGTCTCACTATGGGAGACATAGCCTGACTTGTTTGTGGATGACCCTCATCCAAGTCTGGTGATGCAGGCTGAGGTGAGAAGACAACACTGGCAGGGATGGTATGTGATGTGGAGGGTCCACTTTGAGATTGATGTGTCTTCCTCCTCATACATTCGAGTTGCCTCACCTGCCTCAGACTCTGCCCCTTCTGTGTGCCATCCAGATTCACCTGTGCTGCAGAACAAATCTGGGTAAACTCTCTTTTATCTGTTTGTGGCCAACTACTCATACCTTTGTGTTTAAGTTACAATAAACTTTGAGTGACTTCAATGTGTGTCTTGTACTGCATGTCTGATGATGCATTGGTGTGGCTGCAGTGAGTGCTACAATAACATGTGTCTGTGTATGACCCATTTGCATTAACAGTACAATGTACATGCAGCACTTACTTGGGTTGGGTCCAGGAGCTGAGGTGCCCAAGTGCCCAAATCCATCAATAGCCTCGGCCTCAAGGGTGCCTCCCACCATTTTTCCATGGTTATAGGTGGGGGTACTGTGGAGGGTCAGCCCCCTCTCACACAGCTCTCTGTAAGGCACCTGGCAACCTTCTCCTCGGTCTTCGACCTGAGGTTGTACTACCTCTTGCATAAATCCACCACAGAGCACTGACTAACCCCAACAGCATTGATTTATGCCTGCATGCCAGTCATGCATGGTCATGGAGGCCTTACAGAACAAAATGTCTTAGTGGGTGCAGCATTCATCTGTAAGCACTTCAATCTCCTTTTCACTTAATTTATGTTTTATCTTCCAGCCCCCTGTCTCCGTCTTTCCTTCCTGGCTTGCCATGTTAGTTGGGGTAGAGTTGTTGTTTACAGAGGCTCACAGATATCAGCAATCAGAGCAGCCTGCCACAACTTCTCTGTTTCTCTATTCTGGCAGTTTAGGGGTTCAGGTGTTTGTTTTTTGGGTGTGACCCTTGTTCCACGAAATGTGTCTCACTATTTTGGAATTCCATTTGCAATTTGCGAATGCATTCGCAAAATGTGATTCCTAAAATTGCGACTCGCAGGCTTTGCGACTCACAATTTCCACACTTGAGGCCTGTGAATATCCCTAATTGCTATTCCGTATTTGCGATTGTCAGCTTTTGGCAAAAAGGCAATCGCAATTTCTGCATTTTGTATATGTGGCCCCAAGCTCTTCCATCCCTACATGCCTTGTTTGTAACAGGCACAGTTTTTTATTGGTCTTGGATGGAGACCCAAACTTGATCCATGACTGGTGGGCCTGTAGAGTGATAGGGCACATTTTAGGTTATGCAATTAGAGTTTATTCAAAACTCTCAATCTGCAGTCTGTATGAGCCCTTATTAATGAAGTTAATATAGTTGCTGTGGAAAATGATACTTGCACATTAAATCACAAAGACATATTAGAAGCACACGCCCTAAAAGCCTTGCATGGATATAACCAACAGAACAAACTCCTGGTGAACTAGGAAAAGACCAGGGTACTTATATTTGGGAAGTACCCGCGTAAGAAGACCACGCATTGGCAACTTGGGGCCCTGCAAATTAAAACAAGTATGAGCTACAACTATTTGGGCTTTTGGCTATCGGAAGGGGCAAAACCCACAGCCCATCTGAAACATCTGAGAAGGAAAGCGGCTGGCATAATTTTCTCTTTAAAAAGCCCTAATCAGCAACTTCATAGTCCAACTGCTGAACCTATTTTGAAAGTTCTTAAGGCTAAGCTAGTGCCCTCTCTTAACTATGGCCACTTAGTTTTCCCCGGTGCCTTCAATAAGTTCCTCGCGAACCATCAAAGTTTGGCTTACAAAAAGGTCCTAGCTCTCCCCAGAGAGGCCAGGAGAGCAAGAGTAAGGCTGGAGTTGGGTCTCACTAGCCCGGACATTACTTGCTCAGGTGATTTAATAAAATATTATATCAGGACCACGCGAGCACCAGAATTGTCATTAAAAAGACAAATTAAAATGCTCTTTGAAGAGGAGGGCTCCCCATGGCAGGTGCATTTGGCAGCAGGCACTAGATTATTGGACATCAACATCCAAAATCTGCATAACCCTGACATCCCGCTAACAGCTTGGAGGAAAACAGTGAATACATAAGCCAAGAAAATATCCTTTGAAAGGGACTTGGAAAGCCTGCATCACCAATCTAATCTCTCCTCGCTGGACTCCTCATATACCATGGGAACACCGTAACCCTACCTAGAGCAAGCTTTGACAGTCCTGGCCCAGGGAACAATCTCTTACATGAGACTGCTCGCTTTGGCCATTACGGATTTTAATTCAACCTGGGCCCGGCAGGATAACTCAGTGGCTTGTCGACTCTGTAATTACCATCGTGAATCCTGGCTCCATTTGTTGTGCTGTTGCCCAAAATTAGTCAGTGAGAGGCAGCTCTTGATTCTCCTTATTTGTAGGTTGCTTGGCCTACAAAGTTGCAGTGAAGTGTCCGACCTGTGCTTCTCTACTAAAACACCTCAAATTGTGGCCCGACTAGGGAAATTCACTGATGCCATCCGAGCCAAATTGAAACTGAATACTGAACTATAACAGGACTTAGTCGGCCATTGAGAAAGAGAGACTATGACAAAAACTTTCTTTCTTAAATTCTATGTATAATATTTTACTGCCAGTTAAGAAAATAATAATAACAGTCATTTTTATTATTTTAAATCTTTTTTTTTTTTTGGAACAAAAATTTTAAATCTTTTTTAAACGATTACTTTATTCTTAAATAATTGTGTGAATTCTTAACCAAGCTTTTGTTTTATTGATAGAATATTGTAACAATTTTAATTAATTGAACAATAAAGATATCTTCTTCTTAAAATATTAGAAGCACACGCAACATGCTATATCAAAGGATCTTACCCTTCATCTTTCTCTTTACTCCATGTTTCTATAAAACAGAAAAGTGCAAATTTTTAATATGATATTATTATTATTAAATAAAACATGTGTAAAAGACAGTAGAATTAAAAAAAAAATCTTAATGTGCATCATAAACAACATGACTATGGGCAAACACATCAGAGACACAGGAGTGTTTGATTCGCAGGTTAGGGGACTAAGTCGATCTCCTTGAGGGATAAAAACTTGAGGAACGAGAGACACATATAATAAAGAATGAATAAGTGTACAGGTAAAGGCAATTTAAATGGATTAACATTGATGTGTCATTGGTGAGATATGGGTAAATGGAAGGTGTTATAATGTGACATTTAAATGCTAGAAAGAACGTTGCTCTTATTGTGATAACATATTCAGCGGCACAGCAGCCAGAGTAGGTGACAGGAATGTTGCCTCCATAAAGAGAGCAGTGATTTGCAGTCTGAGACTGGAATGGGGGTTAGGTCTTGCTATGAGGGGTAGTAGGTGCCCCCTTCTGGGACCACAGACAAGAGGTTTGTGTCACACATAAAGCTACAGATGGGTACTGAGGGGATAAATGTATAAATCATCAAATGAAACCACTGGCTTTATTTAATAAGTTAAAACAATGAATGATTTCGAGCCTTTTATCTTTTCAAACACCAGTGCAATGGGAAAACCTTACAATTTACAACTGTACATACCCGAGGCAATTATAGAAAATAACTGTACACATTATGTAAATGTACGTTTGTACACAATATCTCTTCAACTGTGTTCCCATAACTCTAATGTATCCTAAAAGCATCATTAGTTTAACCATAATTTGTTACTTATGAGTCCAGAGATCCTCCTGGATTGGACCCAATTGCTAGGTAATGCTGGGCAGGCCTTTTTGATTTGGGAATTCTACTCCAAGCCTGGTATGCAGTTGGACCCCTATGACACTGCTGAGCTGCCATGGAGTGATGTCTGGCACAAGTATGATTAGAGTTAATTCAGTGTCAGGTCTTCGAAGGTACCTGGTTTCCCTCTCAAGGTATTTTCCTGTTGTCTGCCTTCCCTCTACTTGTAAAACACACAAGATGATGGGCGGATTGTTGTACATTGGCAAATCATTCACCCCCAGTCACAGATCTGGGTTTAATCCATCGTTATTTTGCTCACCACGCCACCCCAGTTCAGACATGGCCATATGCAAATCAGTCTTGACCCTGTGCCTCATGGGAACAGTCCAGCGCGAACTGCCAAGCCATGTCTTCCCTGGACCGGAATCAAGCATCCTAGGACAGGTTTCTGGCTATCATCCGTCATCAGCCAGGACAGATTGACTCCAGTGGGGTAGTGAGCATGGGACCCACGTCTGGGCATACCCTTCCCACATAGGGCGAACAGCAAAACACACAAGATGATGGACGGAATGTTGCACATTGGCAAAACATTCACCCCCAGTCACAGATCTGGGTTTAATCCATCGTTAATTTGCTCACCACGCCACCCCAGTTCAGACATGGCCATATGCAAATCAGTCTTGACCCTGTGCCTCATGGGAACAGTCCAGCCAAACTGCCAAGCCATGTCTTCCCTGGACCGGAATCAAGCATCCTAGGACCAGTTTCTGGCTATCAGCCGTCATCAGCCAGGATAGCTTGACTCCAGTGGCGTAGTGAGCACGGGACCCACGTCTGGGCATACCCTTCCCACATAGGGCGAACAGCAAAACACACAAGATGATGGACAGAATGTTGCACATTGGCAAAACATTCACCCCCAGTCACAGATCTGGGTTTAATCCATCGTTATTTTGCTCACCACGCCACACCAATTCAGACATGGCCATATGCAAATCAGTCTTGAGTCTGTGCCTCATGCGAACAGTCCAGCCCGAACTGCCAAGCCATGTCTTCCCTGGACCGGAATCAAGCATCCTAGGACCGGTTTCTGGCTATCAGCTGTCATCAGCCAGGATAGCTTGACTCCAGTGGCGTAGTTAGCACGGGAACCACGTCTGGGCATTCCCTTCCCACATGGGGCAAACAGCAAAACACACAAGATGATGGACGGAATGTTGCACATTGGCAAAACATTCACCCCCAGTCACAGGTCTGGGTTTAATCCATCGTTACTTTGCTCACCACGCCACCCCAGTTCAGACATGGCCGTATGCAAATCAGTCTTGACCCCATGCCTCATGGGAACAGTCCAGCCCAAATTGCCAAGCCATGTCTTCCCTGGACCGGAATCAAGCATCCTAGGACAGGTTTCCGGCTATCAGTCGTTATCAGCCAGGATAGCTTGACTCCAGTGGCGTAGTGAGCACGGGACCCACATCTGGGCATACCATTCCCACATAGGGCGAGCAGCAAAACACACAAGTTGATAGACGGAATGTTGCACATTGGCAAAACATTCACCCCAGTCACAGATTTGGGTTTAATCCATTGTTAATTTGCTGACACCGCCACCCCAGTTCAGACATGGCCAAATGCAAATCAGTCTTGACCCTGTGCCTCATGGGAACAGTCCAGCCAGAACTGCCAAGCCATGTCTTCCCTGGACCGGAATCAAGCATCCTACGACCGGTTTCTGACTATCAGCTGTAGGAGAGTAGGGTCTGCTATCCTATGGTCACCCCAAATTTTTGCTTTTTGCTTCACTGGTTTATGACTTAATGTGGCTGTGGGCCTGCTAATCAGACCCACAGCCTGCTGTTCTCTCTCTAAATTGTTACCCATGTACTTTAGGTGCATAACGACATTGGAACTGGTTCACCTTATTGGCCCCTGTAACAGTGTACCCAGGTACCCAGGGCATAGGTGCTTCCAAGGCCTACCAGGGGCTGCAGCATGTATTATGCCACCCCTGGCCTCCATATTTTGACACAACTGGCTGATCACTCAGCTGGGGTAAGTCGGTGTAACCACCCCTTACTTAGGTGTAGTATGCCTATACCTAACCTAAAATGGACACATATGTTCCTATCAGTCACTCCTATGGAAGGCCTCATCAATCCTGGAGGCAGAGTGCTTGGTAATATGTGAGATGGTGCTCTGGCATGAGCTGAGCCTGTCTGCAGCTTTCGGAACCATGTCCTTTAGCTGTTTCATGATACTGCCATACCATATACTCTTAAGTGCATTATGAACCTCGCGGTTAAATGCTATCTTGGGTTTGGCTTTATCAAAACATGTCGAGTAAGGTGTCATACGAATTGGAATACTACCCCCTCGCCAGTTCTGGCGACGGGGGTAGCATTCCACCCTTCTAGAGGGACACGACATGTACCTAGCCTGAACCCCGGTTAAAGTTAAACAGAGCCTTAGCATCCCAAAATGGATGCTGCCACCACAGACACAAGTCTGACCTCCTGCTGCTGGGAGTCCTTCCAGCGAGGGCAGCTTGGACAAAGGGTTTCCTGCCTGGGGAGGTGCTAGCACCACCCCAGACAGGATTTTGTGTATTGGGTAGGACAGGGCTGAATAGAATCAGACATGCCTGGGGCACACAAGGTGTCCCTGTGCATAGGCCAGTTCAAACCGGTGCTGGGGCTTTCCAGCCCCAGTCCTGGCGCGAAACTGGACAAAGGAAAGGGGGTGTAACCACCCCCCTTCCTGGTTCCACCCAGAGGAGGGACCTAGTAGGTGATCCGGCCCCCCAGATTCGAATAAGAGTGGGAGCTGTGTCCTGAGACTTCAGATCATCCTGAATCAACTTGAAAAACAGAAGAAGACTGGACTTCGACATTCTGCTGCACAGAAGACGGAAGAGAATCTCCCTTGTGGCCAAGGAGTGACCACCCTGTGAACACAGGCACCAACCAGCAACTCGACATCTGTTTTGCCGCCGCCTCCCACCGGAGACCGAGCCCAGAGCCCGACAAGACTCAGACTCCCAGACATCTCACAGCCCGATCCACAGTCCCTGCAAAGAAGGGACCCGTGGAGGCATCGAGAGACGTGGGACCGGACCTCTTGGAAGACCCCCGAGAAGCTGACTGCGCAGCACCCGAGGTACCCTCGACGCTGTTCTTTGGGGTTTGAGAAGCCCCAACTTCGAGCAGCCCTTGCACCAAAGATCAGCCCCCCAGCATCTCCACGATCTGCGTGGGGCCCTTTTGCACTGTGCCACTCGACGCGCCATCCCGTCCACTTGCCACGTGGCTAGCGGCCATCTTGGCGACGAAACCTTCAACTTACACTGGGGGTCTAGTTGCTCCAGACTTGCCCTCGCTCCTGTAAAAGGGAGCACCTGCTCTGACCTTGCTGGTCCGAGTAACAAGCCTTTTTCGATTCCTGCGTGGCTTGCATTAGCCAAGGTCTGTTTGCTCCAATCAAGTTGCCGACACCGCCAACAGCGAGAAGCCTGAGTGGGACAGCTCGTGATCGACTCCTGGATGTCCTCGACCCCTCGTGTCCACGTGGCTGCAGAGAGAAGCTACACCTCAACGCCTGTTTGCATCCCACATCGCCTGGTTCCAGTCTGGTTCCACGGTAGTCACTGGCTAGTGACTTTGAACATTGTCCCCTCTGCTTTCAGGTCTTCACCTCTTCAGATCCACCCTTGGATCCACCGGAACTCTTCAAATCGAGCCGCCTGCAGCATCTTCAGCTCCAAGCACCATCGACCTGCGTGACGAAACCCGACACTACTTCGACCCTGTGCACCCGCTTCCTGTGGGTAAGGTAACTCAGCAACGCCGGTGTTCCCACACTGGTACACACCTCTAGTGTCTGTGTCTAAAGTTTCATCCTTCTAGGTCACTCGGAAGGTTCCTTAATAACTAACTTTGTAACTTTTACGCACCATTGACATTGCATTGGTAAAGCGTGCACTTTCCGCACTGCACCCGAGTCCCGCGGGCCTTTCCCGACTCCTTCACTGCTAGTCCCGAACAGCTCCAGCGATTCCCCAGGCCCTAGGCCTCTTCACTTTCCCCATAGTGGTTCTTATACCACTATTTTAGTATATGGTTTAGGTGGCCCCTAGGGCTCATCCATAATTGTGCAACTTTTGTGTATTTAAACTGTGTTTTGTTTTAACGAATTTGCTTCTGTGCTCATAAAGAGTATCAGGATTATTTGTAGAAATAAATCTATATATATTTTCAATATATATCTGTGTGGCGTCCTTTCATTTGGTATTCAAGGGATTGTGTATGGTAAAACAGCTTGCTTCACATGCCTTTACAGAGTTTAGCCTAAGACTGCTTAGTCCATGCTACCCCTAGGATAGCTTGTCTATAAGGTTGACTTTACAACCTGCACCATAAGGGCTGTTTGGCATGGTACAAGGTGATCACTAGAACTAGTGAGCATCATATACCAGGCCAACTTCTCACATTGGTGAGCAGCGGATTGGGATTTGAGCTTGCTGTTGTTTTACCATTACAATCTTTGAAAATATCATATGAAAGATCATACAGGTACCTGATAGGTACACTAAAACAAGACTAGATATACTTAAGTTCTACTGAACTTAGTTGTTGGAGAGGATAGGGAGTATCACACCCTGACTACAACTACTAGATAGGTTTTGTAGGAAAACACAAGTGTAGGTAGATTGCAACACATCCACCACACTAGAGCAATGTCTGGAGCAGAGGGATCCACTGGACCCATCTCTGTTGAGAGTGACCCTCCAAGGGCACCATCCAAATTTGCTATCTTTCCATTTAAGGAACTGAGGCAACTGTGTTCCATGAGAGGAATCAAAACAGGTCCTACTCCTACAGCAGGACACCTCAGAGAGCTGTTAGACCAGTCTGAAGCTCTAAAGAACTCCAAACCAGGCCCCTCAGGGACTGGTGAGGAAGGTTCTCCTTCTGAAGAAGAAAACACTGATGCCCCTGCCCCTGTTATCCACATAGATGAGGAAGCCCAGGTCACTGGAGAGACTCAGCCAGAGGATGAGGAAGATGAGGAGGAGGAGGAAGAAAGTGGTTCTGATGATGAGAGAAATAGCCAGGTGTTAGTCAGCAGGCTTAACCAGGCTAACCTAAGCTTATTTGGGACTGAAGGTGGGTCCAACCCATTCAGACCCCCAAATGGACTTAACCAGGAGCATAGGAGGAGGAGGAATCACTCAGGTGAGTCCAATACTTCCCATGTTTCTAGAGGTTCTCATGGCAACTCCAGAAGGGAGTTGACTAGCCCTCAGAGAAGGGAACACAAGGCCAAAATGAGAGAGGCTGAACTTAGGATCCAGAGGCAAGAGTTAGAGGTTGCCCTGGCCAAAGAGAAACTTGCTAGAGCAAGGCAGCCTAGAGAGAGTGGATTAGAATCCACTGGTGGCAGCACTATCCCTAAGGATAAAGACAGGTCCTATGACAATAGAAACCTGAGTAAGATTGTGCCCCCCTACAAAGTTGGGGATGATATCCACAAATGGATGACTGCACTTGAGAGAGCTTGCAAAGTACAGCAGGTCCCTCAGGAGCAGTGGGCAGCAATCTTGTGGCTCTCCTTTGAAGGTAGAGGCCGAGACAGACTCCTCACAGTTAGTGATGGGGATTCTAGAAACTACCTGGTCCTGAAGAGTGCTCTGATTGATGGGTTAGGCTTAACCACTGAACAGTACAGGTTAATGTTCAGAGACACCCAGAAGACACAGACTCAGGACTGGTCTGAATTTGTTGAATGTGCCACTAAGGCTCTGGAGGGCTGGTTGCTGGGAAGTAAGGTTACAGACTATGAAGGATTGTACAATTTGCTTATGAGAGAACAGATTTTAAATAACTGTCAGAACCAGCAGTTGCATCAACATTTGGTTGACTCAGATCTAACCTCTCCCCAAGAATTGGGAAAGAGGGCAGACAAATGGGTTAGAACCAGAGTTAAGCAAAAGAACCAGAACCAGAACCAGGGTGGTGACCAAAAGAAAACAGTCCAGAAGGGTGGGGAGCAGAAAGCTAAAGACCAGAAGTCTTCAACAGGGCCCCAAACTAATACTGAGGGTGGGTCCCAAACTTCCAAGAAGAAGAAGAAAGAAGGTCAAAGAAAACCCTGGTGTAGCTTTTGCAAAAACACCACTCACTGGACAAGTGATTGTAAAAAGGGTGGAGCCCCCAACACTGCAGCCCCTAAGGCACCTGCACCCACTAGTACAGTTGGCAGTGTTGGTCCACAGACTAAGGGGGAAGTGGGTATTACCTTGGGAACTGATGGAGATTCTGACCTAGTCAGAGTCCCCACACAGGCTGTTCTGATTTGTGATGGGGAGATTGATTTTTCCCCTACTGTCAGTCCCAATAATTTGGGCAAGTACAGACAGACACCTTTAATTAATGAAAAAGTGGCTCAAGCATACAGGGACACATGTGCCCGTGTCACTATGGTGACGCCTAGCTTTGTGGACCCTGGACAATACATACCAGGTGATAATTACCTGGTGACCAATGCCAGCAATGTCACTACTACACCTAGTGTGGCAATTGTTAACTTTTCCTGGGGAGGGGTAACTGGCCTAAAAAGAGTTGTGGTTAGTGCTGATCTCCCAGTAGAATGTTTGTTGGGCAATGACCTGGAGAGCTCTCTATGGTCAGAAGTTGAGTACAGGACTCATGCAGAGATGTTAGGGATATCATCACATGTCCTTGCTGTGACCAGGTCACAGGCCAAAAAGTGCCTCTCTGAAACTCAGGTCTTGGATCCTGGAACAATGGACCAAGTACCTTCCAAGACAAGGAACAGGAGGGTAAAGGCTGTGCCTTCCCAAATGCCTACAAGTGAGGATCAGCCTTCACAGGAAGATGATTCTGAGACCCCTGAAGGAACTGTCCCTATAGAGCTTGAACCTGATCAGGTTGAGTTTCTGGGGACAGGGGGACCTTCTAGGGCAGACTTGGGGCAGGCTCAGTTATCCTGTCCTTCTCTTGAACCCCTCAGACAGCAGGCTGCTGCTGAGGCTGCTGGGAATGCTCAAGGTACCCATAAGGTTTATTGGGATGATGGGATCCTTTATTCAGAGGGTAGAGACCCCAAGCCTGGTGCAACCAGGAGGTTGGTCATACCTCTGCAATTTAGGGGCTTCCTTCTTACCTTGGCACATGATATTCCCTTAGCAGGACACCTAGGCCAGAACAAAACATGGGACAGACTTGTCTGTCACTTTCACTGGCCTCACATGTCAGAAGATACAAAGGAGTTTTGTCGCTCCTGTGTAACCTGCCAAGCAAGTGGCAAAGCAGGTGGTACCACAAAGGCCCCCCTAATACCATTACCTGTGGTGGGGGTGCCCTTTGAAAGGGTAGGGATTGACATTGTTGGACCAATGGACCAATGGATCCCCCTACAGCATCTGGGCACAGATTCATACTGGTGATGCCACCAGGTACCCAGAGGCAATTCCACTTAGGACCACAACAGCTCCTGTTGTGGCCAGGGCCTTACTTGGAGTTTTCTCCAGAGTGGGGTTTCCTAAGGAGGTAGCATCTGATAGAGGTGCAAACTTCATGTCAGGATACTTGACAGCTATGTGGAAGGAATGTGGTGTCAACTATAAGTTCACCACTCCCTATGATCCACAATGCAATGGGCTTGTTGAGAGATTCAACAAGACCCTAAAGGGCATGATCAAAGGATTACCTGAGAAGCTCAGGCGAAGATGGGATATCCTTCTGCCCTGCCTTCTGTTTGCTTACAGAGAGGTCCCACAAAAAGGTGTTGGCTTCAGCCCCTTTGAATTGTTGTTTGGACACCCTGTAAGAGGACCCCTATGTCTGGTGAGGGAAGGATGGGAGTTACCTCTCAAAAAGCCCAAGCAAGACATAGTGGACTATGTACTTGGTCTCCGCTCCAGTATGGCTGAGTATATGGAGAAGGCATCCAAAAACCTTGAGGCTATCCAGGAATTACAGAAAGCCTGGCATGACCAAAAGGCTGTCCTGACTGAGTACCAGCCTGGACAGAAGGTATGGGTGTTGGAGCCAGTGGCCCCAGCAGCACTCCAAGACAAATGGTCTGGACCCCATACAATCCTTGAGAAAAAGGGAGAGGTTACCTACTTGGTGGACCTTGGAACTCCCAGGAGCCCCCACAGGGTGCTCCATGTTAACAGGCTGAAAGCATATGTTGACAGGAGAGACATGGGCTTGCTCATGGCTACAGATGAGGGGCAGGAGGAAGAGAGTGACCCTCTCCCAGACCTGCTGACTCAGAATCCTGAGGATGGCTCAGTTGATGGTGTGGCCTTAGATGGCAGCCTCACTGAACATCAGCAACATGACTGTAGACAGGTTTTGCAGTCATATCGACATATGTTCTCCCTGACACCCAGTCAGACTAACTGGTGTACCCATGTGGTGGACACTGGTGATAGTCTTCCTGTAAAGAACAAAATTTACAGGCAGCCTGACCATGTCTGAGACTGTATCAAGGCTGAGGTGCAAAAGATGCTGGAGTTAGGTGTCATTGAGCCTTCAGAGAGCCCCTGGGCTAGCCCAGTTGTTCTGGTCCCCAAACCTCACACCAAAGATGGAAAGAGAGAGATGAGGTTCTGTGTGGATTACAGAGGACTCAATGCTGTCACCAGGACCGATGCACACCCAATTCCAAGGGCAGATGAGCTCATAGACAGATTGGCTTCTGCCAAGTATTTGAGCACATTTGACTTGACAGCTGGCTACTGGCAAATCAGGTTAGCTGAGGAGTCTAAGGCCAAGACAGCATTTTCTACCCCCAGTGGGCATTACCAGTTTGTGGTGATGCCCTTTGGTTTGAAAAATGCACCTGCCACCTTCCAAAGGTTGGTGAATCAAGTCCTTACTGGGTTGGATGACTTTTGTGCAGCATATCTGGACGATATTGCTGTGTTTAGCTCCACCTGGGAGGATCACCTGGTCCACCTGAAGGAAGTGCTAGAGGCTCTGCAAAAGGCAGGCCTCACTATCAAGGCAAGCAAGTGCCATATAGGGCAGAGTAAGGTTGTGTACTTGGGCCACCTTGTGGGTGGAGGCCAAGTTCAACCACTGGAGAGTAAGATTCAGACCATAAAGGACTGGACTCCTCCAACTACCCAGACTCAGGTCAGAGCTTTCTTGGGCCTGACTGGGTACTACAGGAAGTTTGTTAAGAACTATGGGTCCATTGTGACTCCTCTTAATGATCTGACATCCAAGAAGATGCCCAAAAAGGTTCAGTGGACAGAATACTGTCAAAAGGCATATGATGACCTGAAGAAGGCCATGTGCTCTGCACCTATCCTGAAGAGTCCTGACTACTCAAGAGAGTTTATTGTCCAAACAGATGCTTCTGAGTTGGGAGTGGGAGCTGTGCTTTCACAACTTAATGTAGATGGTCAAGACCAGCCCATTGCTTTTATTAGCAGAAGGCTGACCCCCAGAGAGAAACGTTGGTCAGCCATTGAGAGGGAGGCCTTTGCTGTGGTGTGGGCCCTGAAGAAGTTGAGACCATACTTGTTTGGCACTCACTTCAAGATTCAGACCGACCATAAGCCCCTCTTATGGCTTAATCAGATGAAGGGTGAAAACCCCAAACTGCTCAGGTGGTTCATTTCCCTACAGGGGATGGACTTTACAGTGGAGCACCGCCCAGGGACTGACCATGGTAATGCAGATGGTCTCTCCAGGTACTTCCACTTAGAACATGAAGACACAACTGGTCAAGGTTAGTCTAATGTCCCTGCGTTTGGGGGGGGTTGTGTAGGAGAGTAGGGTCTGCTATCCTATGGTCACCCCAATATTTGCTTTTGGCTTCACTGGTTAATGACTTAATGTGGCTGTGGGCCTGCTATTCAGACCCACAGCCTGCTGTTCTCTCTCTAAATTGTTACCCATGTACTTTAGGTGCATAACGACATTGGAACTGGTTCACCTTATTTGCCCCTGTAACAGTGTACCCAGGTACCCAGGGCATAGGTGCTTCCAAGGCCTACCAGGCCTACCAGGGGCTGCAGCATGTATTATGCCACCCCTGGCCTGGCCTCCATATTTTGACACAACTGGCTGATCACTCAGCTGGGGTAAGTCGGTGTAACCACCCCTTACTTAGGTGTAGTATGCCTATACCTAACCTAAAATGGACACATATGTTCCTATCAGTCACTCCTATGGAAGGCCTCATCAATCCTGGAGGCAGAGTGCTTGGAAATATGTGAGATGGTGCTCTGGCATGAGCTGAGCCTGTCTGCAGCTTTCGGAACCATGTCCTTTAGCTGTTTCATGATACTGCCATACCATATACTCTTAAGTGCATTATGAACCTCGCGGTTAAATGCTATCTTGGGTTTGGCTTTATCAAAACATGTCGAGTAAGGTGTCATACGAATTGGAATACTACCCCCTCACCAGTTCTGGCGACGGGGGTAGCATTCCACCCTTCTAGAGGGACACGACATGTACCTAGCCTGAACCCCGGTTAAAGTTAAACAGAGCCTCAGCATCACAAAATGGATGCTGCCACCACAGACACAAGTCTGACCTCCTGCTGCTGGGAGTCCTTCCAGCGAGGGCAGCTTGGACAAAGGGTTTCCTGCCTGGGGAGGTGCTAGCACCACCCCAGACAGGATTTTGTGTATTGGGTAGGACAGGGCTGAATAGAATCAGACAAGCCTGGGGCACACAAGGTGTCCCTGTGCATAGGCCAGTTCAAACCGGTGCTGGGGCTTTCCAGCCCCAGTCCTGGCGCGAAACTGGACAAAGGAAAGGGGGTGTAACCACCCCCCTTCCTGGTTCCACCCAGAGGAGGGACCTAGTAGGTGATCCAGCCCCCCAGATTCGAATAAGAGTGGGAGCTGTGTCCTGAGACTTCAGATCATCCTGAATCAACCTCCCGCCGGAGACCAAGCCCAGAGCCCGACAAGACTCAGACTCCCAGACATCTCACAGCCCGATCCACAGTCCCTGCAAAGAAGGGACCCGTGGAGGCATCGAGAGACGTGGGACCGGACCTCTTGGAAGACCCCCGAGAAGCTGACTGCGCAGCACCCGAGGTACCCTCGACTCTGTGCTTTGGGGTTTGAGAAGCCTCAACCTCGAGCAGCCCTTGCACCGAAGATCAGCCCCCCAGCATCTCCACGATCTGCGTGGGGCCCTTTTGCACTGTGCCACTCGACGCGCCATCCCGTCCACTTGCCACGTGGCTAGCGGCCATCTTGGCGACGAAACCTTCAACTTACACTGAGGGTCTGATTGCTCCAGACTTGCCCTCGCTCCTGTAAAAGGGAGCACCTGCTCTGACCTTGCTGGTCCGAGTAACAAGCCTTTTTCGATTCCTGCGTGGCTTGCATTAGCCAAGGCCTGTTTGCTCCAATCAAGTTGCCGACACCGCCAACAGCGAGAAGCCTGCGTGGGACAGCTCGTGATTGACTTCTGGACGTCCTCGACCCCTCATGTCCACGTGGCTGCAGAGAGAAGCTACACCTCAACGCCTGTTTGCACCCGACATCGCCTGGTTCCAGTCTGGTTCCACGGTAGTCACTGGCTAGTGACTTGAACATTGTCCCCTCTGCTTTCAGGTCTTCACCTCTTCAGATCCACCCTTGGATCCACCGGAACTCTTCACATCGAGCCGCCTGCAGCATCTTCAGCTCCAAGCACCATCGACCTGCGTGACGAAACCCGACACTACTTCGACCCTGTGCACCCGCTTCCTGTGGGTGAGGTAACTCAGCAACGCCGGTGTTCCCACACTGGTACACACCTCTAGTGTCTGTGTCTAAAGTTTCATCCTTCTAGGTCACTCGGAAGGTTCCTTAATAACTAACTTTGTAACTTTTACGCACCATTGACATTGCATTGGTAAAGCGTGCACTTTCCGCACTGCACCCGAGTCCCGCGGGCCTTTCCCGACTCCTTCACTGCTAGTCCCGAACAGCTCCAGAGATTCCCCAGGCCCTAGGCCTCTTCACTTTCCCCATAGTGGTTCTTATACCACTATTTTAGTATATGGTTTAGGTGGCCCCTAGGGCTCATCCATAATTGTGCAACTTTTGTGTATTTAAACTGTGTTTTGTTTTAACGCATTTGCTTCTGTGCTCATAAAGAGTATCGGGGTTATTTGTAGAAATAAATCTATATATATTTTCAATATATATCTGTGTGGTGTCCTTTCATTTGGTATTCAAGGGATTGTGTATGGTAAAACAGCTTGCTTCACATGCCTTTAGAGAGTTTAGCCTAAGACTGCTTAGTCCATGCTACCCCTAGGATAGCTTGTCTATAAGGTTGACTTTACAACCTGAACCATAAGGGCTGTTTGGCATGGTACAAGGTGATCACTAGAACTAGTGAGCATCATATACCAGGCCAACTTCTCACATCAGCCATCATCAGCCAGGATAGCTTGACTCTAGTGGCATAGTGAGCACGAGACCCACGTCTGGGCATAACCTTCCCACATAGGGTGAACAGCAAAACACACAAGATGATGGACAGAATTTTGCACATTGGCAAAACATTCACCCCCAGTCACAGATCTGGGTTTAATCCATCGTTATTTTGCTCACCACGCCACCCCAGTTCAGACATGACCATATGCAAATCAGTCTTGACCCTGTGCCTCATGGGAACAGTCCAGCCAAACTGCCAAGCCATGTCTTCCCTGGACCGAAATCAAGCATCCTAGGACCGGTTTCTGGCTATCAGCCGTCATCAGCCAGGATAGCTTGACTCCAGTGGCGTAGTGAGCACGGGACCCACGTCTGGGCATACCCTTCCCACATAGGGCGAACAGCAAAACACACAAGATGATGGACAGAATGTTGCACATTGGCAAAACATTCACCCCCAGTCACAGATATGGGTTTAATCCATCGTTATTTTGCTCACCACGCCACCCCAGTTCAGACATGGCCATATGCAAATCAGTCTTGAGTCCGTGCCTCATGCAAACAGTCCAGCCCGAACTGCCAAGCCATGTCTTCCCTGGACCGGAATCAAGCATCCTAGGACCGGTTTCTGGCTATCAGCCGTCATCAGCCAGGATAGCTTGAGTCCAGTGGCGTAGTTAGGACAGGACCCACGTGTGGGCATTCCCTTCCCACATGTGGCGAACAGCAAAACACACAAGATGATGGACGGAATGCTGCACATTGGCAAAACATTCATCCCCAGTCACAGATCTGGGTTTAATCCATCGTTACTTTGCTCACCACGCCACCCCAGTTCAGACATGGCCGTATGCAAATCAGTCTTGACTCTGTGCCTCATGGGAAGTCCAACCCAAACTGCCAAGCCATGTCTTTCCTGGACCGGAATCAAGCATCCTAGGACCGGTTTCTGGCTATCAGCCGTCATCAGCCAGGATAGCTTGACTCCAGTGGTGTAGTGAGCAAGGGACCCACGTCTGGGCATACCCTTCCCACATAGGGTGAACAGCAAAACACACAAGATGATGGATGGAATGTTGCACATTTATTTATTTATTTGATTTATTTATAAAGTTTTATATAGCACATACAAGATCCCTTGGGATATCAGAGCGCTTCACAATAAAGATGATCAGGGATTTACAGGCATCAAATACAAATCAACAAGACAGTTACAAAGGGTGCCAACAATCATTCCAGGGCCAACTCCCAGAAGGATTATGGCATCAGCAACAACACAGGATGTGGTTGTATCAAGTACTGCATCTGTGAAGGAGGATCCGTTTTTCCACGAATGCAGAAGTTGCAGCAGCTACTGCACATAATGGCAAAACATTCATCCCCAGTCACAGATCTGGGTTTAATCTATCGTTATTTTGCTCACCACGCCACCTCAGTTCAGACATGGCCATATGCAAATCAGTCTTGACCCTGTGCCTCATGCGAATAGTCCAGCCCGAACCGCCAATCCATGTCTTCCCTGGACCGGAATCAAGCATCCTAGAAACGGTTTCTGGCTATCAGCCGTCATCAGCCAGGATAGCTTGACTCCAGTGGAGTAGTGAGCACGGGACCCACATCTGGACATAGCCTTTCCACATACGGCGAACAGCAAAACACACAAGATGATGGACGGAATGTTGCACATTGGCAAAACATTCACCCCAGTCACAGATCTGGGTTTGAAACCGGTCCTAGGATGCTTGTTTCCAGTCCAGGGAGGACTTGGCTTGGCAGTTCGAGCTGGACTGTTCCCATGGGGCACAGGGTCAAGGCTGATTTGCATACGGTTGGGTTCAAACTGGAATGGCATGGTGAGCAAAAAACGATGGATTTAGGCCCAGATCTCTGTACTGGGGTGAATGTATGACATTGTTCTGCATTCTGTCCATCAACTGTTGTTTTTGCATTTCCCTCTTCTTGTAGCATGTTTACGGCACCTGATTCTTGATGTGGAGACCCCCTAGGTTTTTCCTTTTGGAGCCACAGTCTTTTTGTGGAGTGTGTAACCAAGATTTAATGGTTAGCCTTAAACACTCTTGTCAACGAAACTTACTATTCAAGTCCACATTCTCAATCCACCTATGCTGGAAAGCCTTTTTATATTCCTAAAATTATATTACACTAGTAAGTAATGCAAGCAATGAAATTGGTGGTTGCCACGGCATATGAGAAATGCTGGACATGGCTACCAGAGTATGATTTAAAGAAACACTACGGTTGCCTTCCCCACAGCATCATCATGGAGCTGTTTATCTCAGCTGGGAAGTATACTTATAATCTCTTTCTTACCAAGCAGGCAGACGTCAATTCACTCATGGCAGCCTGTTTCTGCTTTTTGTGGCTGTTCCCCAAGGGACATTCTTTCTATCTTCTTTCAACACTTTCAGCAAGGCAACATGTAACCTGACTTACATACCGTGATATTACTTATAACGTTTTTCTGGACTCTAGAACACAAAAATATACTACTTGACTGGGAACAATGGCACCTCACTTCCACTTATCACCAGATGTTACTTTAAATAGCCCGAGTACCTTGACTGCTGCTTCTGGATGCTTGTTTACAGCATGATGCCACCTATGGAAGCATGTCTAGGATAAGGATATGGTACAGAACAAGTGATTACTAAAGCTACAATTACTGTCATATAAATTGTTTTTGCTCCACTGCATACAAAGGTAAGCAATAGTACAATACAATACACAAAGTTATTTTACCAATATGCGGGTAAGAACTTTTATTTAAGATAAGCAATAAAACTATCTTTATTGAGTAGCTGTGGTTTCCGACCTGGGTGGTTAATCAAATGATCCAATACTATGAAAGTTATCAGACTGTACTTCCAGTTGTTATAGAGATTTGTGATTCACTCTGATGGTGGTTAGATGTTTCCCATATTCATACCAACTTTTGTCTTCCACTCCTGATCAAAAAATAGTAAGGGCAATGCTGGGTAGAAGCCTTTGAGTAGCAATAGTGGTCATGCAAGGAATTACAGACATGTTAAAATGGGACAGAACTGCTACACTTCTCCAGACACCAGGTATTAGCTTC
The DNA here is from genome assembly GCF_964261635.1 of Lissotriton helveticus. Taxonomy (NCBI): domain Eukaryota; kingdom Metazoa; phylum Chordata; class Amphibia; order Caudata; family Salamandridae; genus Lissotriton; species Lissotriton helveticus. The sequence goes on from NC_136070.1 coordinate 650,925,931, forward strand.
CCTAAAGCAGTTTGGCTGTTTTAGTCCGGAAGGAAAACTAATGAGTAAACTGTTTAGTCAATGAGCGGACAGCTGTAGGGACAAAACTCATAGCCTAGCAGATCTGCCTAACTCCTCAGATCTCTGGGTCAAGGTAAGGAATCACATCCGCTTCAAGTCTCTTCCTAAACCTTTGCTATTTGAACACTAAGTGTTCCTGTCTACTAGGGTCTGAATCCAACAGAAGAGGTATATGCCCAAAAGAGTTTCTGAATGACATTCCTTTCTCTTCCTGAAGGGCCTCTTTTACAGTGGAACATGAATGTCACTTTGACAGGTCAATATGCTGACAGAGCAAGGTCTAAAATATAAATACCAGTAGACTGTGAAGTGACTGTAGCGGCACAGCATCCTCCCATGAGGTCACAGATCAAGGTTATGGGGATAGAGAGATTAGAAAATGTTTCCTTTCATAGCTAGAGATGTCTCTTGTTTTTGAGCCACACAAGTAACTGGACATGTTTACTCTCTGCCTGTACCTCTCTTTAAGTTTCCTATTTCGAAATATTATTTTTGTTTGCTGTTTTGTTTCACTGTGAACCCCAAGGTTACCTGACGGAAAATTAGCTACTTTAGTTGTGCTAAACGCTAACTTCAAGGCAAAAACTGGTTTATCATGGGGTCCTCCTGTTAAGGTGGAGTGCAAGATCAATCACAGATAATTTTTCAGAGTTTGGCTTCTCTTCACCATAACCTTTCAGTTGGATTTCCAACAGAAACTAACACCATCCTCTTACTAACTGCACTTTATTGCTTGAAGAGGGAGAATGGACACGTGGATCAAGTGAAAATGGCGTATCTTCTGTCACATTTTACCTCTACTTTTCATGCATCTCTTGATGGAGGCTCTATTGTTGTGTAGTTCCTACTAATCCGAGAGATCTGTGAGTTTTTCGGACAACATAAACTTTGAGTGAAGTTCCCAAACTGATTCTGGGCACCCCGCAGGATAAGTTGGCCTAGAGATCAGCTAACTCACAGTACCACCATAAGCCCCCCTAAACTTACTAGGGAGTGAATAGTTTCTGGTAACCATTGAACATGACAACCCTGACCCCTCAGGGATCGTGGTAACAGATCAGAACCTTTCACTCAGTCACTCGTGCTTACTTATCCTCTGTGAAACATACAGAGAATACACAGTGGGAAGTTTTCAATACATTTATTAAACCAACGTTATTCTTGTATGAAATACATGTCCTGCGATAATCAGTATACAGAATCAGATGAAAGTGATTACAAGCACCAAATGAGTACATAGTAGATACAGTTCTAATATGCTAAAACAATGTATATATGAAGGCATATAATATAAGACAGTAATCAGGCGTATTCCTACTATGCAAACCCTACTCTACGTGCACCTAGAGTGTGTGTAGGTGTGCACCTAGAGTATGTGTAGGTGTGAAGCCAAGAATTCCCCCAAGGAATGATCCAACCACATTACCTGGCGGGAGAGAATATAGGACCCCGTCTTAGTGTTAAACTGGATACTCCTCACGAAATGTCAGACAGCTAGCTGCCTGGTGAAGTTTCATCATGCATGGACCCTTAGTGTCAGCCGAAGTGCTTCCTCTGCTAATCTTTTTGGATGCTCAATATGTATAATAGAATGTATCCTTGTAACGTGCGCATTGATTAGCAATGTTATGGCTATGTAAATAGCCCTGTCACCCCGTGGATGAAGATTGAACAACATTTGTACATTGTGCATAACAAGGACTTGTACATGGTGTTCGAGGCATCGTGATAATGTTATACGAAGCTAGATGTGTAAATAGAAGTAGTTTCAGAGAAACAAATTCAACATTGTCACACACGAGAATATGTGCAAAAAGTGAAAGGCAGAAATGTTACTGTGCAAAATTAGGATAATGTAAGAAACTATACAGCTTCGCTACTTTTTTTTTTCCAAATATATTTTTATTGCAGAGTTAGAAACCACAGGATACAATCAATCAACCAGTGCACTCGTGACATCCCCTCGTCCACTAAGAAGTCCAAACTGTACACAGCCATTCAGCCCGCATCCCGGGGGCCGGGCGGCATGTTATTACATTCAATAGGAAAAGCACGGTGCACGTCCCACGGGGACCATGGTCGAAAAGTCGTTGTACGTATCTGCTTTTATCCCCCCCACCCACAACAACATCACCGTCAGCCATCCCAGAGGTAAAGCAGTGACACCGCTCATATCGGGGCCTGCCCTAGGTGCTATCGTTCTATCTCGCCTGGCTGCTCCCTCCAGCCCTTCCACACTCCACACTGTGCCTACCAACCTAGTAGAGTCAAGGCACCCAGGCGGGCTACCATCCAGTGGCTTCCTTCCCACCCCGAACCCCCATGAACCAGTCCCCCCCAAGGCTCCCCCCCCTGGCAACTGCTGGGCGTACGCCTCGTCCTGTCGAGTTAGATGGATCCACCACAGTGCGGAATATAGCACTTCTGTGTTCGCCCCGTGGTGTCCACCGGCTTAGTTCTCCCCATCCTCGTCGTCCACAAAAGAATCACGCAAGGCCTGCACCACTAGCTCCCATGCACGCGCCGCTTCCAAAACCTTCTCATTCCCCATCTTAACAGCCTGCTGCATCCGGAGCACATTCTCGCAGGCAGACCACCGCAGCAATTCATTCTTCCATCTACGCAGCGAGGGCCCCCCCCTGGACTTCCAATGCCACGATATCTCCCTCTGCGCCAATATCAGACCCAGATCAATGAACTTGCTCGTCACCTTGGTGCGTTTGGTGTGCGGGAACCAGAGCAGCAGGCACGCCGCCATATCGAATTCCACCTCCCTATCTGTCACTGCATTCAGGAGTCCCCCTACCTCCGCCCAATAGGTCCCCAATTGCGGGCACTTCCAAAACAAATGATCCATGTCCGCTCCCAGAGACGAACACCGTGGGCATCGGGCATCCGGCACCTGGAAGTACCGCTGTAATTTCTCTGGAGTTAAATAGGCCCTATGAAGCACATAGAAATGCACTTGCTGAAAGCGCGCATTTCTCGTGCCCTTCCACGTGCGCCGCAGGATGTGTCCCCAAGCCGTATCCGGTATGTGCCGGCCCACACTCTCTTCCCATTTAGCCTTGAGCCCCAGGAGTGGCTCCAGTCCCTCATTCAGCATCCTAATATGGAGGCACGTCACAGCTTTGACCGTGCCTGCTGCCATCACCACATATTGGCACGCCATAGTCGTCGTGGGTTCTACGAGCCCCCCTTTCCAGTGCTTCTGTATGGCAGCCACCACTGCCGCGTGCAGGAGGAACCCCCCGTCGGGCAGCCCGAACTGGTCCCGGAGCGCCTCGAACGGTGCCAAGGCCCCATCTATGTACAAGTCGCCTACCACCTGTAGTCCCGCCTCCTCCCAATCCAGCAACGGGGACCAATCTCCCCCGTGCGGTAAGGCCGTCAGCATGCCGATCGGGATCTCCGGCGCATAAGGCCGCGAAGCCCTCGCTCTCCGAAGGCTCCTCTGCCAACACAGCCGGAGCGTCCTTTCCTCCATAGTGAGGGCCCGCAACTCAAGCCTCTGCTGCATGACAATATAGGACAGCACGTGGCGTCGTATCCCTCGGTCCCGGTCCTCCTCTGGACCCCGGAACACCCTAGCTACGTTCTGTGTAAGAACCTGCAGCTGCGCCGCTAGATAATACAGCTCGAAGTCAGGCACAGCCATGCCCCCTTCTTTCTTAGGGCGGAGGAGCGTGCTCAGGGCCACTCTACGGCGGCCGTGCCCCCATAGGAAGCCAATAATCATCGATCTCAGGTCTCTGAAGACCCCTTGGGGAATCCAGACAGGCAGCGTTCGGAAATAATAGAGGAAGCGGGGGAGCGCCACCATCTTCAAAAGCGCAATCCTACCCAGAACCGTCAGCGGGAGGGTCGACCAGAAAGACAAGCTGCCCCTCAGTGCCCGGACACAGCGACCAATGTTGCCCTCCAAGAGGTCCGCAGTCGCGTGGTAGATGCGAACACCCAGATAGGTGAAACAAGATGGCTCCCACACCACACCCAAGTCGCCACCAGGAACGGGCGAGCCCGCTCGCAGCGGGAACACACAAGTCTTCGCCCAATTGACCTTAAGGCCCGACAGCCGGCCGAACTCCGACAACAGCTCCATCGCACCGGCCAATGCCCGCGAGGTGTCAGCCAGGTACAGGAGCAAGTCATCCTCATACAGCGATATATAATGCCACTGCCCGCCTCTCGCTATCCCCGCGTACCTGACGCCCGACCTCGCATGGACCGCCAAAGGTTCCATCGCCAGAGCAAACAACAGGGGGGACAGAGAACATCCTTGCCGCGTGCCCCTGCCCACCGGGTACGCCGCAGACACCAGGCCGCCCAAACGCACCCTCGCCGCCGCCGAAGCATACAAGACCCTTGTCCACCTGCGGAACCCCTCGCCCATGCCAAACCTCTCCAAAACTCCGTCCAGGAACGGCCATTCCAAGCTATCAAAGGCTTTCTCGATGTCCACGGATAGGACCGCCGGGGCTCCCTCCTCGTCCAAGATGGCGTCCATTATCCCCACCAGGCGGCGAATATTCAGCGCCGTGCTCCTCGTGGGTATGAACCCGGCCTGGTCCCTATGTACCAGGCCCGTCATATATGGGGCCAGCCTGGTGGCCAGTATTCGGCTCAGAATCTTATAATCCACCGTCAGCATGGATAGCGGGCGGTAAGACCTCACATCCGCAGCATCCCGGCCAGGCTTTAGGAGCGGCACAATCAAGGCCTCCCGCATGGACCCAGGCAATACCCCAGCCTCGAAGGCTTCAGCGTACACCGCCAGCAGCCTGGGCGCCAAACTGTCCGCATACCGCTGATAAAATTCAATCGGTAATCCGTCCACCCCGGGCGTTTTGTTGCGGGCCATATGCTTAATGGCCGCCCGCATTTCTGAGAGCGTGATCGGGCCGCCCAGTTCCTTCGCGTCCTCCTCATCTAGGACCGGAAGCTGCCTCGCCCCCAGGTATTCCGCAATGTCCTGGACCCCCACTCCCAGCTGGCCCTGATACAGTTCCTCATAGTACCCCCTAAAACATTCCAATACCGCTGCTTGGGTGTACACCATCTCTCCCTGCGCAGTACGAATGCCGAGGATCGGGGAGCCCCTAAGTTCCGGATTAGCCAGTCTGGCCAAGAGGGTACCCACCTTGTCTCTTTCCGCATGCGCCCTGATGATATATTGCCTGTAATCATAGCATCGTAAACGTTCCGTCTCGGTGGCGACCACTTCTTTCGCTTCTAAGAGCTGGGCCTGTAAGTCCGGCCTAGCTGGCCTGCGGCGCTCCAAATCCCTCAACCTTTCTTCCGCTTTCACGAGGTCAGTCAACACAGCCGTGCGAGCATTCGAAAACCTACCCAAACACACTCCTCTCACCACCACTTTCATTGCATCCCATTCAGTGGACCTACTCGTGGCCGTGCCCTCATTCACTCCGAAATAGCTATCAATGCCTTGTCGAACCGCATCAGTGAACACAGGATCTTCAAGCGTTTCCGGCCGAAGCCGCCACGTTGGAATTACTGAGCGCTCTCTCTGCCACTGAATGTGCACCAATAGGGGGTTATGATCTGAGATAGTCCTAGCCAAGTACTCCGCATGGGAGATCAACGGGGCTAGGGATCCACTGCAGAGCACCGAATCAATCCTGACATGCAGGTCATGAAGAGCAGAGTAAAAGGAGTAATCCCTGGTTTCCCTGTGCCGCTCCCTCCAGACATCCAGCAACCCCCATCTATCCTGCCAGTCCTTCCTGTGCGCGGCTAACCTGCGCACCGGGGAGTCCACCAGGGTGGGATGGGACCTATCCAGAGCCACATCCGTGATCGAGTTAAAGTCCCCCCTAGCACTATTGGGGCCGCCAGGAAAGAGGCCAAAGACCCCGAGAGGCTATCAAAATATCGAGCTTGATCAGTGTTCGGCGCATACACACAGCAGAAAACCACATCCCGTCCATATAACCTCCCCTCCACCGCCACAAACCTGCCATCCGGATCCACAACTTGGTTCAGTAATTGAAAGGGTATCCCCGCCCTCACCCAGATCAGCACCCCCCTGGCATACGCTGAGTAAGTGGTGCCAAACACCTGGCCCCTCCATCTTTTCTGCAAGGCAGTACACTCTTTCTTAGTGAGATGAGTCTCCTGGAGCATGGCAATCTGAACCCCCCTGCGTACTAGATATGCATGGACCTTATGACGTTTCACCCTAGTTCGCAGCCCCCGGACATTCCACGTCAGGCATTTCAGATTAGGTAACGTCCCCATTCCAACTTCGTACAGTCCAAATCGAATAACGAATGTTCACAGCCCCCCCAATGCAGTTGCCCCCCCCGAACACACCCAAAACAGTAAAACTCCCCAAACCCCACTCCCCAGGACAGAGCACACAAACCCAATGTCCGCCCCCATCCAAACCTCGAACCAACTTCTCACACTCTTACCCTGTGGTCTCCACCACAGTCGGCCTTAAGGGCCCAAGGGGGGTGAGTCACCGCCGACCCCAGCAAGCGGAGCCCGCGCCCCGCGCCTCCATCCCTCCCGAAGCACACAGCCTCCCCTCCCGGCATCCCGTCCTCCAACAGCAGGATACCACCCTACCATGAAGTCTCGAACTAGCCCAGTCCAATCTCAGCCGCAAAAAATACCATCTGAAGTCTGTGGGGTCACCGTCGGCCCCTTCGAGCTTTCCGCCTCCGAAAGTTCCTCGCCCGTCTTGCTGCCTTCCCCTCCCGAGTCCGTTTCTGCCCGTTCACTGTTCTGTTGCGACCCTGTAATGGCCGCCGTCGCTGCGAGTGCATCCCTCTTCTCCGCCGCCATTTGAGCCTCCCGTTTCTCCCGCTGGCGCCTGTTGCGGGATCTGATGCGTTGCGATTGCCTCACCCGGGGCCGCTTGGGTTCATCTCGTCTGCTTTTATGTGATCTGTCCGTCCCCGCTCTATACGACTCCAGCCAATGCCAAACCTCGTCCGGAGTCTGAAAAAAGTGCGTAGCCCCATCCATGATGATCCGCAACTTAGCCGGGTAGAGCAAGGAATACCGAACGCCTTCCTCCCTGAGTACTTTCTTCACCGCCAAGAATGATGCCCGGTTTTTCTGGACCGCTTGGGTGTAGTCCGGGAAGATCGTAACCCTACTGTTCTCCACCTCATAAGGGCCCGACATCCTGGCCCACTGAATGAGGAGATCGCGGTCCTTGTAGTGGAGGAGCCTCACCACCATCGGTCGGGGGGGGCGGCCAATCCCCGGCGGGCGAGCAGGTACCCGGTGGGCCCGCTCCAGCGTGAAAAAAGGAGTGAGCCCCTCCGGCGCCACCACAGTGCGGAACCAGGTCTCCATATAGGCCACCGCATCCTCCCCCTCAATTCGTTCCGGAAGGCCGACGACCCGCACGTTGTTCCGCCTATTGCGGCCTTCGGCATCCTCCGCCCTCCGCTCCAGCGAGTCCAGCCGGGCCAACATGTCCGCGATCCTATGCTCCGCGGCCACCACCGATGGTTTCAGGTCCAGCAACAGTTGGTCATGGTCCTTAACTCTGTCCGCTAGCTTCGCATGATCCGCGCGGAGCAGCCCTAGGCCCGTGGCCACTTGGGCGATGTCTTGGTGCAACGCGTCCTTAGTCGAGGCGATCGCATCAAGTATGGCATCTAATCGCCGGTTCAGCCGCTGTTCTCGGTCAAGCTCCGGGGAGGGACCCTCGCCCAGCCGAGTCGATGTCGCCGAGCCCTCCTCAGTGCATCTCACGGCCATCGGCCCTCCAGTCGCCGCCATTCCAGGGTGCTGCGTCACAGGTCCTGGAGCCCGCTGTCGTCAGCGCCCGTAGGCTAGTGCCGGTCGCCGGGCACCGGGCAGAGCAATGTCCTCACTGAAACTCACAGGAGCAACGACCAGCTAGGCACACTCCGCTCCGCCGCCCCCCTCGGGAGCCTGAGGGGGAAAGGATGAGTCTCCGGGCGGCGGCCAGCTAGGGTCCCCAAGCTCCTGGCGAGTCAAGGCAGCGTCACTCGGCCCCAAGGCACAGCACCGCCGACCCCAGTGCCTCGATCAGCTGAATGCAGGATCCCCTGCCAGTATCCCTCGCCAGTCGGCGACAACTCGGCTCAGAGCTGAAGTTCGGGGCCCGCCGAACTCCACGCCGCCATTTTCTTCGCACCCTCGGCAACACCTCAGCCGCTTCTTCGACTCGGTCTCCTCGGGGCCTGCAGTCCCCCAGCGGCTCACCAATAGTGTCCAGCTGTCCCCTCACACTTCAGAGGGCAGGAGCGTCGTCTCCGGGCCGCCTAGGGTTCCGAAAACAGGAGAATTAACGGGATTCTGCGCGGAGCTACGAGCTCACGCCGCCATCCCGATCGGCGTTCAAGCCACGCCCCCTACAGCTTCGCTACTTGGGCCTAACTCTGGCACATAACACTACTGATTGAATGTGTTTGAATCATGAAAACATCTCTGTAGGATTTGGCCAAAAGTTGTTTACATTCAGTTTCTGTGATATTTGCGGCTATTGGATACAGTTGCCATAATATTGACCTGGAGATCTGGTGCTGTTTTGCCAGCTGAAGTGCAAGGCTTTGTTTTTCACAGCATGGTGGCCTTCTAGGTAGAGTTAAAGAATTTCCCATTGAGACGTTTGAGTTTCAGCCATATGGGCCATTTATTAGGCTTTACTCTATCAATGCTACTGCTGCCGGATAAGATTTCTCTGTTCTGTCCAATATATGCATATACTGTTATTCACAGCATTGTGGCCTCCTAGGTAGAGTTCAAAGAATTTCCCATAGAGAAATTTGAGTTTCAGCCATATGGGCCATTTATTAGGCTTTCCTCTATCAATGCTACCGCTGCCGGATAAGATTTCTCTGTTCTGTTCAATATATGCATATTCTGTTGCAGCATGCATCTCTATGGATGTTTCTTCTTTGCTATGTTGCAGATTAAATTTCAAACTGCTTTGTCATTTCCTCATCAACTAAGGTATGTGATAGAGAAAGGACACAGTGGTAACAGCATTATTAATGAATATGAATATTAACTACAATTCTTCCTTGTTACAGTGCTGGAGTCCGCCCATGGGGTACAAAGAAGGAATGTGCCAGTCAAAGGCTAGCTTTACACTATAGCAAGAGGAAATATGGAAATTTCTCTGTTGGGAGGGTAGGATCAACTTCAGCCTGACAATGGGAATACAGAAATGATTGTGAAGGGGAAGACTGGATTTGGAGTAAATATCGCGATATATTACAGGAGCAGCAAACCTATTTGTTGTTCCACCTGAGAATAACACAAAATGGGGTTAAAAAGCTATGATTAAGTAAACTAGCAGCAAAAAAAGTCTAAATTGTATTGTTCTTGAAGGCACCACTGTACTTAGGGGCACAACACATGTCCCTACAGCCCATGCACTGCAGGTTGTGCCCCAAACTCCAGTGGGGGCCCATTCAAGGTAAGAGCGTTGCATTTCTTTGAGATATGGAAGTCTCAGCAGCTTCTCATCACATTACACAGGAGGCATCACATAATTTTACGTTACGACACTGACTATACTTACAGCATTTTGTAATTTTCTTTGTTCAGTTGTTAATGAATTCAGCTAAAAATTAAAAAAAAGAATGTCAATTTTAATTTGTAGGAAAGTAACATCAAGGCATTATCCTGAGTCTAGAGTCTAACACACCCCAAACTGGCTTAGCTACTTGAAACTTCCAATGAAGGCAACTATAAAAAAAACAAATCTACTTCTTTAGACAGAACAAAGAGTGCCCACAATAAATGAGGAACATTTCCACTCTCTGGATCAGGGGTCTCCAACCTTTTCTGTACTGAGAGCTATTTATGTTCAATGAAACACATTGAGAGTTACTAATATTCTTATCGTTGTATAATCGCTATTTTATTTTTATATGTATATTATTTCAACCAAGCAAAAGCTTTCTAATTTAATACGCTGGGCTGCACAAAGTTGAGCTACTCAGAGGTAGCAGGAGAGCTACAGTAGCTCACAAGCTACTGGTTGGAGATACCTGGTCTGGAGTGTGTCAAGATTTCACAGTGATGTTAATGATATCCATCACAATGTTCCCTGGGGAGATTTTCACAAAGTTCTGTTGGAGGGATGCGCTCTTCCCAAGTGAATAGGGAAAGTGGAAGTTGGTGATGATGGCCATCACCAGACATTCCACACAACATTTGCTGATACCTTTTTGTGGGATGTCCAAACAATATATCAGATCTGGTCTGATTCCTCAAAAGCTCAGAAAACTAAACCCCCAGATTTACATTTAGCTTTACTTGCACGATTAATTAAAATCATTGCAATTGGGTATTAACCCCTTCCACGCTCATGATGAGCTGAGCTCGTCATGAGTTGCGCCGCTCGCATGCTCATGACGAGCTCAGCTCGTCATGTAACACGGCTTTTCGAAAAACGCCGCACAGCACGAAAAAAGCCGCCGCACGCATGCGGTTAAAAAGAAACATAACTAATATGTTAGTTACATCGAGAAGTGAGGAAAAAGAGAAAACAAAAAAATGAAAAGAATATAAAATCATTATAATGAGCTAAAAAATTCTAGAGACAAAAAATACAGCCTCAGAAGAATTACTAGGTCAGCCAAGTTAGATTTACCACACACATCTTTACTCCCTTTTCCTACTATTCCAGTAAATGGTGAATGCAATTGAGAACACAAGCACAGCACCTCTTACATAATTTTGGCTTGCACAGTCAGCATTATTCACATTACTTTTTAGACTGTCTCATTAACCATATATTCCCAAAGGACAACAGTGATAAAAAAAATAATTTTTGGAAGGCACACTTTCCTTTCCAGATTGACTCCTATTGTAAATTTCTTTCTGAGGCGAGTGTTGACTTGTCCTTCCCGTTGACAAAGGGCAACTTTGGACTAGGGGGAGACTAGGAGGAATGATGTACCCAGGCAATAAACAGAATTGTTTTTTTGTAATAAATACATCTATTTAATGAAAAATAATGTGAAGAATTTACTTGGTCCTGTAGTGCCAGGACTCCGGCTTCCGCCAATGTACATTCTTTCCTTTAAATGAAAAATAAAAGAGTACGTTATGCAATGTCAATAATGTGATTATTCATCATAAAACAGCGTTTAACTTACGTAATTGTGTCGTAGGTAACAGTGCATTTGAAATACATGTTGAAATGGAAGAAAACAAATAATTCTAAGTGTAAATTACTTGTCTTTTATAGAGCTATATGGTAGGGTTGAGATGCAAGTATGCAAACTGAAGATAAACAACGTTTAATTTTAAATAAAAACACATAAGGCAGACTTACAATAAACTAACGCAGAACAGTTCAGCAAGTCATTTTGCTGCACTGCGTTAGTTTGGAAGCACAGGGATGCGACATGTTTACAACAATATGTTGCATCTCTATGCTTCCTCCAGCGCTTGCCCACAAACTGCTGCCATGAGCCAACACAGGCACCCCTGCACCATGGTGCAAGGATGTCTGCGTCATGGGGATGATTGTTTATGTGCAGGAAGGGTTCCCTTCCAGCACATAAACAATCATTAATGGCGTTTTCCAAATTCTATGTGTGCTGCATTAGCACACATAGAACTTGGAAAACTTCATTTATTTAAAGGATTGTTTATGTGCAGGAAGGGACCCCTTCCTATAAATAAACAATCATTAGAGGTTATTTCCTCATTCTATGTGTTCTGCAGAATGCAGCACACACAGAAAGAGGAAAACAACGGGGATACATGAATACATTTCTCCTAGTTGCGCCTCCCTACGCATTCCCCTGGGGAGGCATAGAATTCAGATGCATTTCCAGATTTACGATTTCTTGTAAATCTGGAAATGTGTCTGGTTCCATGGGTGTTGCGTATGAACACCCACTGCAGCCCCCATGGAACGCCCCTTTCACGCAAAGTGCTGCAGGTAAAGGGGCCGTATTTACAAGGACAGGAAAAGCCATGCAGGGTGGCTTTTCATGTCCTTGAAAATATAGGACAGGAAAATACTCTGCCAGTGATGATGCACTGGCAGCGCAAGGGGCTTGTAAATCTGCCACCATCTTTTCCATCTAATCTAGCCTAGAAGTTAATATAAGACCTGCATTAGCAATGAGAGGATGAATATTTGCTGATGGACAGCTGGATATATGTACTCCCACATGTCAATCTTATACTTTTAAATACAGGGCCCATCCAGTGAATATTGTCACACTGCCTCTCAAAACCAAGCAGACATCATCAAACAAAGGAACGTTCTAGAATGCCTATTGATGGTGATAGTTAGTTATTCAAGACTGGGTCAAGGGAGTTGCTTTATTCCTTTAACAATAGTGAGTGGGTCGTAGACTGATATAAGCACTACTCAAGTGTCTCACAATAAGACCACACCCGTTGGCGGCGCCATGTTGCAAGGATTTCTGCTCATACACAGAACTGTGCACAGAGACCTAGGACATTAGTGAATTGTGGTATACCAGAAACTCACCTCAGTACCTAGAAGAACCTCAACCAGCTAGCATCAGTGTCACATTAGCTCTTCGTCCAATAGCAAAGTAACCAATGATTAGACAACCTAGGCCATGCAACTTGGGACCATCTCAGGAATGGTGGGAAATCAGAATACTCTTTTGTTATACTCTAATATCAGTACACAACAGGAGTAAATAAGACACACAGTAAGGTTAAAATATTTATTTTAACGATGTGATCTCATGTGCAGTATTTTAGCCAACATAAGCAGACATATGATTAAGAATAATATGGTCAGCATGGTTACAATTCCATAAAATACAAAAGGAGGAATCATATTACAATGATAGTGAAAACAGGTCATATAGCGCCTAGTTTTAACACCCTCCCTATATAGGAACTATGGGGCATATTATCAAGGGATTTATCTCCACTTTTTTGACTTTAAAAGCCAAGAAAGCGGAGATAAAATTATCTCCCTATTACCTAGCTGTCGCTAACACCAGTTAGCGACATCTAGTAGGAGATAGCGACCATCTTGGGCCCCGCTTTGCTTGTCAGAGATATTTATCACTAATGACATGCAAAGTGGGCGTGCCAAGATGTTAGCGACTGGAAACAGTCGCTAACATCGCTATCTCCTATTACCAACTTTTGGAGATATTCGCGCTAAGCGCGAATATCTCCAAAAGCTAACACCTGCCCTGAGCAGTTCTTAGCCATGTTATCCAATGGGAGGTGGATAACATGGCTAAGAGCATTAGCTCGGTAATGCATGAATATCGCTGACTTTACAGCGATATTCATGCATTTCGGCCGATTTTTATCGCTTAGGAGATAAACCTTGATAATACCAAGGCTCCTAAGCGATAAAAATCGCCGCAACACGGCGATAACATTATTGCCGCTAAGCCAACATAGCGATAATTATTGCTAGTTGTTGGTAATATGCCCCTATGTATTATAAACTAAAGAAGGTCTCTTGGGCTTGTTTTGGGGGACCCCATTACCTTTCCGCTCAGTAAGTGTAAATTACATCTTGATCAGCATAGTCTCTCTGCATCCCTGGAAACGAGAATCTTCCAAGTGTGTGAAATCATGGCGAGTGTGTGATAATAAGGACGGCAAAATCTTACTTGGCTCACAGCTGCCAAACTGTTGTGTCTAGAGAGCGTTACACAGACATTTCGAAAAATAGCTAACATGTTTTGATAACCTTGGCGGCTCAGAACTCACTGTTCAGACTAGGGGCACTATGTAAGTCTAGAGATGCCGAAAACAAACCTTTTCTCATGTATAGACCTTCGTGAAGGCTAACGTACAAAAACAGCTATGCAGTGTCGTGTGCAAAAGCAGCAAAAGGTAAAATGGTGTTTAAACTTCTAATAAGCCAAATTTAACATAACATGCGCACAAAGCAGGCCTCAGGCCATACTACAGCCCTATGTTCACATATGGAAAAAAGTTTGTGAAACATGAAGAGTTTACTAATTGCAGTACCCACAAAGGAATATACTGTGTGGTGTGCCCATGCCCGAAAGCAGATGTTGGAAAAACGACCCAAGCCATAAAGAAGAGAATTACACAACACCGTTCAAGAATCCGACCATAAGTGCACCGATAGCAACACACTGTATGGAACATCAACACGGTCCCAACGTCATAAAATGGACAATACTAAAACATGTGTCTGGAAATAATATCGACAACCTACTATCCATATTTGAAGCCAAAACCATCATGTATCTAAACAACATTGACAATGGACTCAATGAAATGAGTGAGATAAATCATTGGATATGATCAAATTACAACAAAGGTTCTTCTTTCCTCCCCCTCTCCTAGGTCTTAGAGACAGAACCCCATAAGGGCGGAACTCAAGAAATTCATGATATATACATTGAGGCTCTGTAGACTGGCAACTTCATTCCTCACGAGCCAGAGTGGTGACTGTTTTATCGTGCTTGACGGGGACACAAAGTAATTAAAACTCTGGCTGTCCGTTAAATTTCAAGTCTGATGGACAGCCTGGAAATAAGCGCTTTACAGCTTTAAGAGAACGGAGCTCACTACGTCAACACTGGAACTAAGACATAGTCAGGCAAAACTATTTCCGGTTCGACGGGCAGAAGTACTTCAATGCATGCCATGGGACGAGAAACAAATAAGAGCGGCGTTTCCTTTCTGCCCTAGAATCGTTGGGGCTATATCCTCATATGCGGAACCATCCACCACGTTGCCGTCTGTAGGAGAGAGAGGACCAAGAGAGAGTGCGGTGCACTGAGAAAATAAGTGCCGCTAAGTGCGCTGAGCGCCCGAAGAACATCAGCCGCCAAGCGCAGTTATGCAGAACAACACAACAATGTGCAGGTACACCTTTTCCAGTTCACATCATGCAAGCACTATGGGACACCACTGAGGCACCACGAGTAGAGAAAGCGCTTGCCCGAAGGCACCCTATGCGACTTACATCACATCCCCAGATTGTTACACCAACTAGCTAACCATCGACCACCAATAGTCTCCTAGTTTCACGTCAACAATTGGACAGTCAGTAACCCACTTTACAAAATAATAAACCGACATGGCGCTGAATACACAAGTGATAACTCCAGCTTATTATTCCTTCCAGCCGACCAACCCCTCTGAATGTCTCCTAAAGAAGTTCCGCGCCTTGCTACAACTGGAAAAAATTAAAATTGGTATGTAATGCTCCCGTTTACCAAATTCACTTTTTTTGCAACTAATACACATAAGAATAGTGTTCACTAGCTCCCATTTTTTAACCACACAGGTATCACAAGTCCTCCTTGAAAAAGATTTACCCTGATGAAGACCTTCTTTATAAGAAGTGCCACCCAGAAGGTCGAAACGCGTTGGTTATAAACTCTTGAGAGGTTCGCTTAAGAACCTAGTACACATTTGGTCCTGAAATTGGACATAATAGAGCCTACTTTGTACGGCCCTATACCTAGGTTTGAGATAGTGGTGCGACCTCCCATTGGCATAAAACAACAGTGTATCTTGAGGACATAAATGAAAGTAGTCCTTGTACTTTGTTCATTAAGAAACTAGTAGGACTATCCTTTGCCTGGTGAAATGTACAGTTTCTGGTGCTTTGTTTTACTAATATGTTTTATGTTTGTAAATTGCACAGATGTTTGATTGTTCTACATCTTGTCCATATATAAAAAGTATGCTTTTTTTAATCATAATTCATACAAAAAATAAGGCAAGAAGGTAATTGTCTAGTTTGTCCTGTGAAGGGCAAATGTGTTTTGGGAAAAGCCATAAAAACATCCAATATATTTAATTATAATCCAGGGATAAATAAAAAATCCTATTGGAGAAAAAGAAAGTTTGGATCTATGGTGTCAGAGGTAGTTTGTTTTAGCACATATCTTAGGATTCCCACCTCTGTTACTCCTTAACCGAATCACTCCCCTGTTTTTTACCCACATTCTATAAGTAGCATTTCTAAGCAAGTTATGCTTAAACCACCTTTACCATTGGAAAGAGTTTGGCACTGCTAATACATTGATAGGAAACAAAATGAGGCTGCTCCACTGCAATCCACTGTTGCAGACGTGAGTAGGGTCAAATACTTCCCCATGTTAGCCTATGGGAAGAACAAATCTTATAGGTAGTGAAAACAGCATATGAGTACCTAGCATCAGCGGTGTCGGGCGCAAGCACAAGCCTGCAAGGGCAGGCTGGACACTGGTTTGCACACTACAGGGGCAAGTGCGCTCATTGAGGCCTGTGAGGGCAGACCAGACAAGCAGTCACTAACAACTTGGGTTCACATTCAGGACAGCAAAAGCAGGCCGGACGCGGGTCTGGGAACATCATAGTTGTAGGTATGCACACACCGGCCTGCGACGGCAGGCCAGACTCCTAGGCCAAAATACCATACATGTAAGTGTGCACCCATAAGTCTGCATGTCAGGTTGGACATGTATTCGAATCTGAAAAAGGGCCTGTGCACACACCCAGGCCCGCAATGGCAGGCTAGCCACACCATCCACACCCCATAGGTGCAAGCGGGCACCCACAGTCCTGCAATGGCAGACCAGTCCATGTCTCAAAAAATCATGTCAGTGCCACTTCCCAACATGCTTGCACTTTCCCACTGTCTTTATGGTGAGGAAGTGCCCCGGGCCTTACGGCCACACAAGAGCATCGGCAACACCCCAGGAATACCCTTGGGGAGTGAACTCCAAGGCAGGGGAAAACCCACGTGGGGCCTCCCCACTACCTGGACTGGAGACATCCATCGGTCCGCACCCTGCCTTCAGCCCACCACCCCCCTGCGCCCCTCTGGGCTTTCCTGGTGGGGATGTCCTCATGGCATAAGAAGGCCCACTCATAGGCCTGCAATGGTAGGCCCAATTCATGGTTGACAGGCTATCCGGTGGGTGGCACACTCAGTGCTATGTCCCACTACTAGCGAGTGGTGTACCCTCCATGGGTATGTGGGGTACCTGTTTACGGGGCACGAGTACAGGTCAGTACCAAAACCAACCATGTAAGCACCGCACCCCCTTCCTGGTGCGTGCAGGATGGGCCCTCGCCCCTTCCCTCTGCAGTACAATGGGAAGGTGCCCAGAGTCCTAAGGTCATGCAGAAAGAGTCAGCAAAAACTAGGATGAAAAAGCAAAAGGTTTTGTGGTCATTTCCCTAAGAAGATCCATGTGCAACACCATGGCATACAGTGCATTGTATCAGTTAGTAGTCCCACAATATAGCACAGTGTGGTTGATTAGCTTACACAGATTACATTGTAGTGGAGCAGGATCAAGACCTTACCCTGTGATCTGTAACTAGTCAACTCTCTTTGATTTCTTGGTCCTGAACGTATGCACCAAGACTATGATGGACTATCAGCCTGATTCATGTACGGGCCGTTTTGCGTGTCCCTAATAGCGATTAATAGCGACTCGCTATTGAGGAAACGCAAAACGGCATTCATGTACTTTTCGGGGAAAAAATAGCGACTCGCACGCGGGCGCTAAAGCCGTTAGCGACCTACAAAAAACGCAGAAAAATCGCTATTTCCGGCTACCTGCGATCGGGATTGCGACTCGCAATCCCGATCGCACGGGATTGCGACTCGCAATCCCGATCGCACGGGATTGCGACTCGCAATCCCGTGCGATCGGGAATGCGAGTCGCATTCTCGCGGGATCTGGAAAACGGGAAGACGCATTCCGAGCACCGTGATGACATCACAACCAGGAAGCAGCCAAATCCCACCCCCAAACACCACAGCGACGCTATCCTTCGAGTGTTCACGACGGAAAGCTGACGCTAAACCTCCGTTAGCGACTCCCGAACCGGCCGAAATAGCGACCGCCATGTCCGACGAACCTGTCCCTGGCCCCAGCAACAGCGCTGGCCGCAAGCGCAAACTCAAGTTCTCCGAGCAGGAGCTAGAGAACCTGATTGAAGGGGTGGTGGCCAACCACGACCAGCTCTTTGGTGCCAACTCCAGGAGGGTCCCAGAGCAGGAGAAGCGGAGGATCTGGGTGGGGATAGCCTCCAGCGTCAACTCTGTGGGCGTTGCGGACAGGTCGTTGGAGGAGCTGAAAAAGCGCTGGTACGACCTCCGAGGGCTTGCCAAGGAGAGGGTGGCGGAGCACCTTGGTGAGGCATCAGGCACTGGAGGTGGTGGACCGACTGTCCCACCCAACACACCCCTGGAGGACCAGGTTGAGGACACCTTGGAGAGGGAGGCGTGTGTTGGCGTGACCCCTCTGGACTCCTCCCGCCCCACCCAAGACACCCAAGGTAAGTGGCATGCGACTGCGACCCTGTCCCCTATGACCGTCCCTGACCAAATAGGCTCACTCATTGGCCCTTAGTCATGCCTATGTTGTGCATCAGGAAATGCCCTGAAGCATTGTGGGAGACGTAGTATGTCCACAATGTAGTAGTACCACAATGCGGCCAGAAAGGTTCCAAAGTGCGCAAATCCACAGCCATCCAGGGAATGACACCCAGCATGCATGTAACATCTGCACGTCTGACAGTCACATGCACCTAATGAGTATCCACTTACCCTCACAGGTGCCGATGATAGCAGTGACAGCGAGAGGCTGCTGATTGATGAGGAGGCCCAGGAGGAGGAATCCCTACCCGATACCCAGCCACCAGCCCCTGCCGCTGCGCCAACACCAGCAGCCAGGCCCCCCACCTTACCTGCTGCTACATCTGCAGGCCCACCGGCTGCCAAGGCCAGGCCCACCACCTTACCTGCTGCTACATCTGCAGGCCCACCGGCTGCCAGAGCCAGGCACCCCACCAATGTGCCTCCAGTGCCTGCCACACCTGCAACACCAGCTGCTACACCACCTGCAGCTCGTCCAACCAGATCTGGGCCAGCCACATCCGCAACACAGCGGCCACACAGCAGGAGGGGCAATGGGCATCTCCATGCCTGCATGAGCGTGGAGCGGCGCATGCTCCGAATACACCAGCGCCAGTCGCAGCAGCAAGGAGCCATCCAGCTCCAGCTGCATAAGATTGGCCGCAATGTGGCGGGAGTCGGCGAGCGGATGGACCGCATGACGGCGGCAATGGAGGACAATACTGCAGCGCTCGTGAAGCACCGCAGTGTTGCAAGCAGGCCCCACCACCAACTGTTGAGCCGGCTGTCGACCTATAGTCGGTCAAATTATGTGGCAGCAAATGCCACCACCCAGCTGTCGCGGCGCTCTTTGACCCAGCAGCACCAACTGGTCCAGTGCTGCGAGGACATTACCCGGGTGCTGGAGCACTTGACCACCGCCGTTACCGCACTGCATACACCTGTGCTACCGGCCATTGTAGGGGGAGGCGATGCGAGTGAGGGTGCCTCCAGTGTGAGCAGCCACTCTGCCACGCAGGTCCCCCCACCTAGGCGCAGCACCAGGGCTACGCCTGGTACAGCTGCCCAGGATGAGGAAGAGCCTCACAGGCGCCTGGGAATTACGCGCCGGAGGCGCCAATGACATTGTGTGAGGGACACAGGCGCAGGCTGACGCTAAGCCTGCCATGAACCTTCACATGCAGTATGCAGGAATACTGTATTTTGTAAATAGTTGTTACCATGACCCTTTTTTCTTGTGAATCAAACAAATACATTTATTTTGCTGCACACATTCGCCTTGTGTAATCATTACATTTTGCATGCAATTGTGATATGTGGGGTGGGGGAAGGGGGTGGGCTAGAAATTGTTAGCTGTGATGTGGTTGCGACGTCTGTGGCCTTCAGCTGGGTTCTCCCCGCGTGCATGGTGCGCATGTGCTGGTGGCCGGTCGTCCCCCTCAGATTCACTGCCTGAGATGTCAACTGGTATCCGGCGCTTGGTTGCAATGTTATGAAGCATTGCACAGACAGCCACAATGCGGCAGCACGCTGCAGGACTGTAATACATGGCCCCACCTGTCTTGTGCAGTATACGGAACCTGCTCTTGAGCAGGCCAAATGTCCTTTCAATACAGTTCCTTGTCCGGATGTGCGCAACATTGTAGCGCCGTTGCTGAGGTGTGGCAGGGTTGAGGTAAGGGGTCAGGAGGTATTCCCGTAGGGCGTAGCCACTGTCACCTGAATGAGAGGAGCAGATGTTGATTGCCTGTGCAGCGCAGTTACTTCATAGCAATGTGACATTGTCGACAAAGTGTACTTACCAAGTAGGTGTCCTTCCCCAAACTCTCCCCTGATCAGTCGTGTGTGGAGTCCGCTGTGCCTGAAGATAAAGGAGTCATGGGTACTCCCTGGGTACTGGGCCACAATGTCAGTGATGATGGTCTTGGCATTGCAGACCATCTGTATGTTGAGGGAGTGGTAGGACTTCCTGTTGCGGTACATATACTCCGTGCCAGCTGGTGGGCAGATGGCGACGTGGGTACAGTCTATGCAGCCGAGGACATGGGGAAAATGGGCGACATTATAAAATTGTAGTTTTGTCAGGTCCAATTCCTGTTGGCTCGTGGGAAATGTGATGTGCCGGTGGAGCTGGCTGAGCATGGCGTCAACAAAAGTGTGGAGGCAGCGTGACATGGTGGGCTGGGATATCCCCCCAGCAGCGGCTACTATGCCCTGGAAACTGCCGGAGGCCAGGAGGTGCAGGCTGCACAATACCTGCACATGTGTGGGCACAGAATTGTTTCGCCTTGTTGGGTGCTGCATGATGGGGTCGAGTTCTTGTATCAGCCAGGTGATCATTTCCCCATTCAGCCTGTATTTTGCATAAATCTGTTCTCTGGTTTGGCCCAGCAAGGTGACCCGCTGCCGGTAAATCCTTGCCTGCCTCATGCGTCTCCTCCATGCTGCTCGCTGTAGCCTTCGCCGCCTCACCACCATGTACATCCCAGGCATTGTGGAACGCCTAATGCTGCTGCTGAATGTCCTTATGTGTGATTGGTCAGGCCTGGACCTGTTGGTGATTGGCCAACAGTTTTTCAAATTTTACTTAATCATGGCTTTTATGGTTACCACCTGCTTTGAGTTGTCCTTAAATTGCGCCGCGCAAACGTGCGATTTAGCGCTTTTTCGCTAATGTATTTCTTTCATGAATGCCGATTGAGACAATATTGCGTTTCGCTATTCATTTCGCAGATTCCGTAGTTGGTCGCTATTTCCGTATCGCTAATGCTCGACTTCCCGGAGTCTGCGACTATTACAGCGTAATCGCTATTCCAATCGCTATTATTTTTTTGCGAATTCGCTATTTCGTACTTGAATGCCGATTCCGTGTTTTGCACCCGCAATTGCGTTTTCGCAGCCATTGCGGGCGCTATTTCGCTTCATGAATCAGGCTGTATATGATTTCCCTAGGATGTAGCAGAATTGAAGTGTCCATCACATGCAGTGTGATGTGTGCTGAATGAGTATCCCCTAGATATAGTGCAGTGTGCTGGATTAGCTTCCATGGGCTGCACAGTAGAGGAGTAGGATCAGGCCTTTACAGTGCAGTCTGTTATTAGTATTTCTAGAATGCAGAGTAGTGTGAGAATTACAGCCATTAGGATGCAAGGCTGTGGGTTGGGTTTGGTTTCCTGGGATGTGTTGCAATGTGTTACATTAGCGCCCCTAGGATGCAGTGCAACGGGTTATGTTAGCGACCCTAGGATGTCGTACATTGTGTTATGTTAGTAGCCCTAGGATGCAGTGAAGTGTACTGAGTTACTTTCTATATGATACCATGCAGCATGAAGGGCTGTTATCCCTAAGATGAAGCTATCAGAGAGTCCCTCCCATAACTCCCATTGTATGTGTTGTTCTACAAATGAGATGTGCGGTAGGAAATTTGAATGTTGCAACAATAAGTGAATGTGTCAACCATGATGTTTCTAAGCACAGAATAAACACCAATCCAAACTTCAGAAGATCTGGCATATTCAGTAATTTACATATTCTGTTTTGTACAACATACATTATGAGGAAGGAACAGCTGAAACTGTCTTCAGAATACCTAAATATAGGCTATTGACAAAAAAGAACAGATTCCTTTACCTCATAGAAGATGCGTATTCCTCCTCATCTGTAGAAAAAAATATTTTCAGTTAAAAACAGGCGAATTTAACTTTCCCTATTGAGGACACATTTTTACAGATGTCTAGCTAGGGTCAGTTGCCTACAGAAAGAGGCCTGCATTAGAACAGGCCCACTTCACTTTACCTTTTTCCCCGAGTTGAATCCATATCCACATAAGATGTTTCTGGTCCACAGTCAGTGGTTTTTGTCTTGGCATTAGGTCACATTCTTGCATTAGCTTACAAGGGGATTACATACTTTGAAAGCATAAACAAAGGGGTTATGTACCAAAAGGAGTTGTTCCGTAAACGCTATCCAACTCTCTCCCTAAATGAGCAAGGGGTATTAATTAGGAATACTTGAGAACCATGAAATTATTAAGAGACTTCCTTCACTTTAGATATTTGATTGAATCTCCCATCATGCTTCCCTATATTGATACATCTTCTGCTCCCAGGTTGATGTTGCATCAAATCAGCTCACCCATGAGCTAAGCATTTTTGTTTCTTATTTTTAGATGGAAAACTATACTTCCCACTTGTTGGAGCCCCTGATCGAAGGCTACCTAAGTATTCACAAAGAGGATACAGTACATTTTGAGGGACATAATACTCTAAAGAGTGTCCTTTGCTCAGCTGATTAAGTTAGAAGCATTATGTATTGTTTAATGGTTGCCCAGATGTTCTATGATAAGTGTCACTGTGCTTTCTGAAAATCAAGAACCATATTTACGAAACACCTCATGTAACAGTGCACAGTTCACATCGTGTGTTTAGAGGGAAATTATTAATCTCACCCTTGCTTCTGGTATAGTCCTGAGTTATGAGAGACTTCCCCAGTTGTCATTAGAGAATCAAATTATGTAATTTTGGAAAACTACATATGAAAGTAAATCAGAATGCAACATTAAATGTTGATTTATATACATTTTGAAAATAATCTTACCTTTAAGAAGGGCCGTCAGATAGATTATCTTTGAAATATAAAAGAAAATTACAATTACTTATCACTTTGTATTGTTTTGTTTAATAAACAAATTGAGAGACTGTAGGTTATACACATTTGCTAGTACAGTAAGGCCATTTTAATGGACATGCACCTCTGCTGTGATAGTTTTTTTTAGTGTTAAAGTCTGGAAATGCTGGTGAAGAGACAAGATTCACAGAGGCCAGCTTTGCAGTGGAGGAGAGAGCTATACCAACTAACTATACAAAACTCAAAGCACACTAGTTATGTGACAATAAAGTGCATTAATAAACACATTAAGCTGAGTACACAAAGGCTCTTGTCAGAGCCCCTTTCAGAGGCCCACGGGGCAAGCAGGAACTACTGGGCCCAACCGTGATGGTTGTGGCATTTTATTCCAGATGTTCCGGGGCTCAACCTACTTGGGTCCTGAGCAACTAGGTCAAGTACCCCATCAGTACTTGGCTTTCAGGGGTAGTGAGAGTCAAGGCTTCTCGTGGGAAGATACGTAAAATATTAACACAGCTCAAAACTTAAAATAAATTGCAACCCCAATAAATGGAGGTCCAGCCGGATACTTGCTTTTATGAAAAAGGTTAGTATTGATATATATAAACTTAAATATGACATACACAAGCAATATACACATCCATCTGAAGGTCATCAGCACTCTAGCTTTTTTTCCAGACAGGGCCCCAAGTTCAATATCCCTGTCTACTAGTAGTTGTTATTCTTCATTTACTATAAGCAACATTCAGGTTAGGCCCTGATACGAGTCAGTCTTTGAAGTCCCACTATGGCTTTTTAGAGAAGTCAATGCGTCTCAGGGCTATAGGGCTATGTGGTAGAGTAAGTTCAACCGAGGCTGTCTGGCCGGCAATCCTTACCCGCTCCCTCTGGTGTTACAATATGGAAGACCATGGGAACGTTCAGCACTTGCGGTGGACTAGAGGGGATGTTAGCAATGAGTGGTAGTTTTGTCGCTGCAGGCAAAGCTGCTGCTCATCTGCGGTGCTCCTATGGATGAGGTGGTAAAGTTACTTTGGTCCAGCTGGCAGATCGAGGGCAGTGTGAGGGTGGGTGTACAGCGGGCCGGAAAAGCAAGCGAGGAGGCCGTATGTAGTGTGCTATAGTAGGGGTTTTATTGGCAATGTCACAGAGGTAGAACACAAGGAAAACAAGAGGAAGTCCGGGGCTGGATCCACTCCGGGTCGATGTTGCTGCTTTTGGTCTTCGGCGGGTCCAACGGAGGGTCCGGCGATGGGGAGGATCCACGGAGGGCAGGGAGCAAAAGAGAAACAAAAGGGACCGTTAGTCCTATCCTAGTTGTAGGATCACAGCTATCTCCACCGTCACCCGGGTGTGTGAGGAAGGACCGGAAAACGGAGTCAGTGAGGAAAGGAAGGGCCCGGGAGGAAGGGATACGGGGCTGGAGGAAGAAAAGGGTGCTTGGTCGGGAGGTGAAAAAAGGGGGATTTTCAATACAGTGCAGTGCTATACAATTATATTACAGTGCAGGGGACGTGAATTTCCAAAGAGAAGGGGAATTTACAAGGACTATACAGGGGACTCCTAGTGAGTAGAATAACTGAGGTTAAGGGCACTCACGCGGTCCGCCGTAACTCTCCAGGTGAGTTACGGCCGCTCTACAGCCACCTCCTGTGGACTCCACCACTCTTCGGTCCACACGTCTGCTTCAGCCGACTGCTCTCCGTCACCTTCGTCTTCTCCTTCGCGTCCACCAGTCCGAGGTTTCTGCCACAAATCTCCGACGACTTGCATTTCCGGGTTCTCCTTTTTATCCGGTGCTGTCGCTGCCAAAGGGGCGGGGTTTCCGGAGTCCGCGATATTTGAGGCGTTCTGGCCCGTTGTTCTGGTTGGTCCCTGTGGGGAAAAGAAGCGAGTGACTCTCTGGCGGGTTGCTGGCGTCTCAGGTCGAGTCCGTATGGTGGTAGAATGAGACCGGGGAGACAGTCCCGGGGGCGGTGAAGGAGGTAAGTTCGGGAAAGGGCGGAGTACTGGTCGGGTTTGTCGGGATGCCGTCTCACATCCCCTTTCCCTAGCTGTCCTTCCTGTAGGGGGGGAAGACGCAGGGTATCGCGAAAGGAAATCAGCATTTCCCTGTTCGGATCCCTTCCGATGTTTGGTAGTGAAGCGGAAGGGCTGCAGGGAGAGAAACCATCTGAGGACTCTGTCGTTCTGACCTTTGTTCCGGGCCATCCACTCCAGAGGGGCGTGGTCCGTGTAGAGGACGAAGTCTCTGCCCTCCAGATAATAGCGGAGATGGTCAACCGCCCACTTGATGGCCAGGGCTTCCTTCTCCACCACTGCGTAATGCTTTTCACGGGGAAACAACTTGCGGCTGACATACAGAATAGGCCTTTCGTTACCTTGGGAATCCTTCTGGGATAACACAGCCCCTAACCCATGATCGGAGGCATCTGTTTGTAGGATAAAAGGCCGGGAGTAGTCGGGGGGTGTTAAGATAGGGCTGGATGTCAGGGCTTCTTTCAAGTCAGCAAAGGCTTGCCAGGCTTCGGGAGAGGGGTTCCGTAGTTTCTCCTCGGATCGGTTTGATTTCGTCAGTAGATCCGTCAGGGCTGCTGCTCTCTGGGAAAAGTTTGGCACAAACCGTCGATAATAACCCAGAAGACCTAGGAAGGCTCGAAGATCCTTTTTGGTGTGAGGGAAGGGAAGGGATCGGATAGCTGCTGTTTTGCTTTCTTGGGGTCGGATTAAGCCATCTCCCAGAAGGTACCCCAGGTACTTAACCGTTTTCGCCGCCAGGGTTGTTTTGGCGGGGTTAATGGCAAACCCAAAGGCCCCCAGGGAGGTGACGACGTCAAACAGATGTGTCAAGTGTTGGGGCCAGCTGTCACTGAAGATGATGATGTCATCCAAATACGCGCCAGCGTATTGTACGTGGGGTCTCAAAACGCAGTTCATAGCGCGCTGAAAGGTGGCGGGGGCACCGTGTAGACCAAAGGGCATAACCAAAAACTGGTATAACCCCTCAGGGGTGGAAAAGGCGGTCTTCTTTTTATCTTGTTCCCTGAGGGGTATTTGCCAATACCCTTTGCATAGATCCAAGGTCGATATGTACTTTGCTTTGCCTATCCGTTCGATCATTTCATCGACCCGGGGTAAGGGGTAGCTGTCAAAGGTAGAGACCTTGTTGACCTCCCTAAAGTCTATACAAAAACGGACCGATCTATCTGGTTTGGGGACAAGGACTATTGGGGAATTCCAGTCGCTCACTGAGGGTTCTATGATTCCCATTTTCTGCATGTCGGCTATCTCTTGTCGTATGACCTCTCGGCGTGCCTCGGGAAGTCTATAGGGCCTTAAGCGGACTATTTTTCCTGGCGTTGTTTCTATGGCATGCTCTGTGATGTTGGTTCGACCAGGAGAGGAGGAAAAGACCGTATTCAGGGATGCCAGACATTCCCGTAGTTCCTGGGTTTGTATCGACGTCAGGTCCGGATCAATACATGAGTCAAAAGAGAGACATTGGCGAGCGGGGTTTCCGTGTAGGACGGGACGGGGTCCTTCCCACTTTTTTAGCAGGTTTACATGATATATCTGGGAGGTTCCACGGGTGGAGTCTATCTCAACCTCATAGGTAACTGGGGTCACCCTTCTGAGGATGGTGTAAGGCCCTTGCCACTGTCCCAGGAGCTTCTGGTCCGATGAGGGCATCATGAGGAGCACCAAGTCGTTGACGGCGAATTCACGGGGCCTGGTACCTTTATCATACTGCTTCTTTTGGTTATCTTGAGCATTCTCGAGATTCTGTCTCACTATATCCCGCATCATGGAGAGGTGAGTCTTCAGGTTCTCAAGGTATTCCGGGAGCGGACGAGTGCGATCCGGTTCGGCCTCCCAGGCCTCTTGTGCCATGTCTAGCAGGGTACGTGGAGGACGCCCATACAGTAGCTCATACGGTGAGTAGCCTGTGCTGCTCTGTGGTTTGCAGCGGATGGCGAAGAGGGCTAAGGGCAGCAGGTCCTCCCACCTTTTAGCTTCCAGGCCCAGGAGTTTCTTGAGGGTCTGTTTGAGGGTGGCGTTGTATCGCTCCACCAATCCGTCCGTCTGCGGATGATACGCCGAAGTACGAATTTGTTTTATCCCCAATTCGGCGCACACTTGCTTCATCAAGGCCGAAACGAAAGGTGTGCCCTGATCGGTCAGGATTTCCCGGGAAACCCTACCCGGGAAAACAGGGAGATCAGGGCTTTGGCTATCGTTTGGGTAGTGGGTTGTCTCAGGGGTATGGCTTCAGGAAAGCGGGTGGCGTAGTCCACTATGACCAGGGCATAGCGACACCCGCTACGGGAGGGCAAGAGAGGACCTATGATATCCATCCCTATTCGGCTAAAGGGGACATCTATGAGAGGGAGGGGTTGCAATGGCACTCTGGGTGGTCTATATCGGCTGTTTTTCTGGCATATAATGCATTCCCGACAATAGTTCTTGATCCTCTGGTACACCCCGGGCCAAAAGAATTTCTCTAAAATGGTCTGACTGGTCTTTTCGTCGCCGAAATGACCTCCCAGAAGGTGGCTGTGGGCAAGAAAGAGGACTTTGTCCTGGAAGGGACCTGGGATAAGCAACTGGGCGTTCTGTTGGGGCCCTCCTTTTCTATACAGTAACCCGTTTTTCTTAAAGAAGTAGGGACCTACTTGCAAAGGATCTTCTTGATCGAGGGCCCTTCCCCACGCCTCTTGAAGAAGGGAATCCTCCTGCTGGGCCGCTCGGAATTCCCTATCCGTTTGCCACGGATGGTCGTCAGAAAAAGCGGGGAACGCGCTGACGTATTCCTTCTTCTCTTTTCTCTTCTGGCTTCTGGTTTTGGGGGTTTTCGGAATCGTTGTGGGGTGGTTCTGGTCTGGATATGGGGCGTCCTTCCACCACTGGGATAAGGAGGCTGAGGTGTCCTGGAGAAGCGTAGGCAGTCCCGGATAGTCGCTCCCCAGAATGGCCGGTTCGGGGAGAGCGGGAACCATACCAATGGTGAGGGAGGTCCCGGGGTCATGCCGGTGCTGAACATGCACCCGGGTCGTGGGGTATTGTTTGGTGTCCCCGTGGACGCACTGAATGGCAACCGTCCCCGTAGGAATGACTGGGTGAGCCAGATCTTGAGGCCTCAGGACGCTCTGCCGGCAGCCACTATCGGCAAGGGCCATAACTCTTTGGCCATTGATAGAGACAGGATAATGGAAAGCCGGGGGTGTGGTGCCCGGAGGGTTGCATAGATAGTTCCTTACGAGCCCGACCTCCATAGGCTCTTCCTTTTGCGGGCACATCCGGGCGATGTGACCGTACCCACCACAGGCAAAGCACTGGGGTCCTGGATTAGGGGGACGGAACAGAACCGGGGGGGGGCAACAGAGGTGCTGGGTCTGGTCGTCGCTGTAGAAGGGGCCGGAGAGGCCGTGAGGCACCGGCGTTCAAGGACCGGTGCGGATGTTCGTCCTTGCCCCGCTGGAGTTCCTGTGCCCGGCTGAAGGCAGAAGCAATCTCAATGGCGGTTTCCAGGGTGAGTCGGGAATGCTGTCTCACCCACCGCTGTGTGGCAGGATGCAAAGAGTTCAGGAACTGTTCCAAATAGACTTTCTCAAGTATCTCATCTTTGGTTGAGTTTTCTGGTCGGAGCCAACGGTTTGCAAGATCTTTGATTCGAAAAGAGAGGGCCCGTGGGTTCTCTTGGGGCCTCTCTTTGGCCTGGCGTAGCTTCAATCTATAGGTATCGTCGTCGATCCCAAGCCGTTCCAACACGCACCTTTTGATGTCTGCATACGGGGTGGTGCCCTGTATGTTGGCCTGCTGGTATGCGGCTTGCAGGTCGCCAGTGAGAAGGGGACCCAAATATTGCCCCCAACGGTCCGCGGGCCAATTGGCGGCTTGGGCGAGACGTTCAAAGTTAGTAAGGAAGTAGTCCGGGTCTTCCCCCGGGACGTACTTCTGCAGCACAACGGAAGGGAGGGAGGCTAGGGGTCTCTGCTGACCCAGGGCCGTTGTTAACTTCTCCATGGCCTCTCCATGGACGGTCCCTTGACCCTTTAGGACGTCGTGTAGTTGGCCCCTGTCGTCTTCGGCTGTCTTTAGGAACTGCTCCATCAACTTGGCAAACTGTTCTTGGGAGTCCGCCATCTTCTTCACTACGGCCTCCATGCTTCCGGCTGATCCCACTTCTGACACCAAATGTGAGGGTGGGTGTACAGCGGGCCGGAAAAGCAAGCGAGGAGGCCGTATGTAGTGTGCTATAGTAGGGGTTTTATTGGCAATGTCACAGAGGTAGAACACAAGGAAAACAAGAGGAAGTCCGGGGCTGGATCCACTCCGGGTCGATGTTGCTGCTTTTGGTCTTCGGCGGGTCCAACGGAGGGTCCGGCGATGGGGAGGATCCACGGAGGGCAGGGAGCAAAAGAGAAACAAAAGGGACCGTTAGTCCTATCCTAGTTGTAGGATCACAGCTATCTCCACCGTCACCCGGGTGTGTGAGGAAGGACCGGAAAACGGAGTCAGTGAGGAAAGGAAGGGCCCGGGAGGAAGGGATACGGGGCTGGAGGAAGAAAAGGGTGCTTGGTCGGGAGGTGAAAAAAGGGGGATTTTCAATACAGTGCAGTGCTATACAATTATATTACAGTGCAGGGGACGTGAATTTCCAAAGAGAAGGGGAATTTACAAGGACTATACAGGGGACTCCTAGTGAGTAGAATAACTGAGGTTAAGGGCACTCACGCGGTCCGCCGTAACTCTCCAGGTGAGTTACGGCCGCTCTACAGCCACCCCCTGTGGACTCCACCACTCTTCGGTCCACACGTCTGCTTCAGCCGACTGCTCTCCGTCACCTTCGTCTTCTCCTTCGCGTCCACCAGTCCGAGGTTTCTGCCACAAATCTCCGACGACTTGCATTTCCGGGTTCTCCTTTTTATCCGGTGCTGTCGCTGCCAAAGGGGCGGGGTTTCCAGAGTCCGCGATATTTGAGGCGTTCTGGCCCGTTGTTCTGGTTGGTCCCTGTGGGGAAAAGAAGCGAGTGACTCTCTGGCGGGTTGCTGGCGTCTCAGGTCGAGTCCGTATGGTGGTAGAATGAGACCGGGGAGACAGTCCCGGGGGCGGTGAAGGAGGTAAGTTCGGGAAAGGGCGGAGTACTGGTCGGGTTTGTCGGGATGCCGTCTCACAGGCAGTCATTGGCTTCCAATCCTCCAGGTGAGGCTTCAGAACCTGCTGCTTTCTCCAGGTCACATAGTGCACTTGGCTACGGCCATCCCTCATAGCACCAGAGCGAAAGCCCTTGCCTTTCAAAGCAACCCTTCTGGCAAACGCGATCACTGACTTTGGTCTGCACACAGGCAACAGCCTGATCAGCACAACATCATCTTAGCTCACAAAGGCCCCCTCTAGCATAAGGCCGCAGAATTTAGTTTGCACATGTGCAATGGACAGAGTGCTGCGACTGGAGTAATCTAACAACTTGCTATGGGAATCCAGTCGTCAGGATCGACCACTGGGCCTTGCTTCCACCAGGCACTCTCCTCCTCCTCACAGGGTTGTCTGGTGTTGGCAGACATGCAAGTGCTGGTGCTCCAGTCTCCAGGGCAGGTAGTATTGATTTACCTGGGCGATGTCTCCATACCCAGCTGGGAGACTGGCAGAACTTGATCCCTAGTCCTGGTCACACCAGGCAGAACACTTGCTGAGCCTCCCCATGTCGACGTACAGCCAAGGCTGCCTGCTTGATAGCTGATGACTTGGGAGCTTCAAGCTCCCCTGTTTATAATCCATTTCTAGACACAGATGTGATTTAGTGCCTCATGCTTTGAAGTTCATGTTGCGGAGGGTGCCTCCTTTGAATTGCACTCTCCTTTGTCCTGTCCTTTACCCTGGAAGCAGTCTGTCACAGCAGGAGTAACTCCAATCCAAACAGCCTCATAACACAGGCCATGGGAGGAACTTGTGGCTCACACCTGAATGTCACCCTCACTGAAATATATACCTAACAAAAGGTTACAATGCCCCCCGCCTTACTCCTTTTGATTACCTTATCAGATCCATCTCCTTTCTGAAATGTGCCCAGCGCATTTTCAAAATCAAAGAGCCCTTTTGAAGTGCTCAGGAAAGCCTAACTCTCCCTTCAGTGTGTGTCCCACCCAGCTTCCATCCAGCTTTCATCCTTCAGTGTGTGTCCCACCTAGCTCTCAGGAATGTAGCCATCCACAAATCTGTCTTGGGGGCTCATCCATATGCCATCCTCAAGATCCTAGGCTTCAAATATGGAACTCACAGGATCTCCATTGTATAGTAACACTCGTAAGCACATATACATCACAGCACACACACACTGCACAGAACTACATGATAATTCAATTTGGGCCCAGGGCTAAGTTAAGTACACAGCAGCAGACCTTTACATGAGTGCGCGAGTGGGCCAAAAGTTAGTGACACACGCGTATAAAGGCCTGTTCACTCTTCTCATCAACATTACTAAAACAGCGTATGCTCCACCACCATGCTCATGCTACCATGCACTTTGGCACTTAGACAGTAGCCTTTTACCTCTCATGAGGGTAGAACTGGTGGTACTCCGTCTGGTCCTAGCAAGACCTCAATCCATGAAACAGACATAAGTCATGGCTCACATGTATGGTCCCTGTTTGCCCATAAAAAAATATCATCACCAGGTATCCAGAATAAATTGCTGCTGTGGCACTCAGGACAGGAGTGCATGTCTGTCAAAAATCAGTACCAGAATGAAAGGGACTTTTCCATCCAAACAGACCTCTATATAGTGCTGCAAAAATGATATGTGTAGCACCAGAATATTAGCACATTTTATAATTATCCTAGTGAAAGACAACCTGTAAAATCACAAAATATACATAAAGCAGGCTTTAACATTGCACATGTTTATCCACCAGATTTTCCCCTAAAGTCCACATTAACAGGCATGACTGTGTGAGCATTACAAATGCATTAATGAAATAATTAATGAATGAATTACTGGGAAGTTCTATCTGGAGAGATCTAATAAATCTATGGATAACCAGGACAACTCCTCCTTCTGTGCTAGGTATCCTGCTGCCAATCTGAATGCTGTAACTAGTGGTTAGAATAAGGCTGATTCCTAAACGAATGGTCTGTGAACCATGTTTCAGATATATAAGAACCTCTGGTCGCCCTTCTGTAGAGTCAAGTCAAAATTTCATGCGTAGACTACCACGGAGCTTGCATTGATGAATGAAATGGTGAACCATTCTGGGGATTCAAGTTAGAGGCTGATATAGTTCTCAGTTGACCAGTGACTTCGCCACAATGACGGAAATCCTATGTGCCTCATTACAAAAGGGCCTTATACCCTAAACCACTAGTCATAAGGTGAACTGGTATCTATCACATGGGGATGGAGTAATCTAATTGTCAAACTATGAATCTCAGGTGCTTACAAATGAATTCTAGCAGCAAGCCAGGAAAACTAAAAGAGTAAATCAAGCAAAATCTCTGTGAACTGGGCACACAGTCTATGAGTCAAATGAATGAAGAAGAAAAGATTGACCCTGTACAGCCCTTCACTGCCAGCTAGCTATGTTCATGCTATACAAATACTACATAAATACATAAAATGGTGACGCACTAATGCTGCCAAAGCTACCAAAGACGAGGTATTTTGCCTTTCTAGTCTTTTCATCTAATTTTATTAAACATTATAGCATTTTGTAGGTTCATTTCAGCATTACAGTCACAGAACTACTTGTGCCAACATGAT
The DNA here is from genome assembly GCF_964261635.1 of Lissotriton helveticus. NCBI lineage: Eukaryota > Metazoa > Chordata > Amphibia > Caudata > Salamandridae > Lissotriton > Lissotriton helveticus. The sequence goes on from NC_136070.1 coordinate 650,958,702, forward strand.
GAATATGGGCAAATGAATGTGCTGCATGTTTGTTAATATTCCACCATTCCTAATGAGTTGAAAAGATATTTGGTCACTTTTCTTTGCAGATATAATTATAGAAAAATTAACTACAGCAAGACGTCATGGCACAGGCAAAAACATTTGAGCCAGGAAGAAGTAATGTGTGTAGTGCGAAACATGTTCTGTACCCATTACACCACATTGACTCTTTGGACTTAAAAAATATAATAATGCGGATGAAACTCTGCAAATATTGTCTCAGGTGTCTTACAGTAGAGTGGTGCCAAGCCATATGACTTCCAGTTCCCACCTATTGTCAGAGCCCAAGAAAACCCTTTTTAGAATGCAGGGTATACCATACCTCCACACACTACCCCTAAGATCATTCCCATAACATATGATCATAGTCTACAGGTTCCTATAGAAACTACCATTCATTATTGTATTGACCTTCTTTGAATGGTTGTGGCTCCATATATATATATATATATATATATATTACCTACTGGCGGTCGCCAGTAGGTAGTTATAGTTAGGATAGTTTTCCATAGGAAATCCGCAACATTCTATTGGGAATAACTTTGGCGCCGAATGGGGGATCTGCCTGTAATTTTCCTTAACTTTGCCTCGCTGCGCTCCGCTCCTTCCCTGAAAGTTTCGGGGGGATCCGTCAAGCGGGGGCCGAGATAAAAGGGGGGTCCCAAAACATGTTTTCCCCAATGTTCATTTCCATAGGGCGGTTGGACTCACTTTTAGGCTGAATGGATTTCCACCAAACTTGGCAAAATTGTAGGGACTGGTACCCCAATGTGTCTTTGCTATGTCTCAAGATATATGCTCCAGTGGTTTTTATGAAAATTAACTTTGAAAAAATATATATTGGGCTACATTGGGCTATATATATGTTAGAGCCCAAATGTAGCCCAATGTAGCCCAATGTAGCCCAAAGATGACCACCAGAGACAAAAAAAAACAAATGTAGCCCAAATATCAGCCAAATGTAGCCCAACTATAGCCCAATGACAGAATGTCCCAGAGTGTTCTAAAGAACAACTAGAGCGCTAACAGTCTTACTTATGACAAAAGGGGGTTCATTTTGCCATAGAAATTATGATTAGTGCTGAAGAAAGAAAAATTAGGGCACATTTTGAGTGACTTCTCAAATCCTCTTATATTTCATTAAAAAAATTCTGATATGCAGTCTCCCAAGATGGCCACCAAAGACAAAAGAGCCCAAATGTAGCCCAAATATCAGCCAGATGTAGCCCAACTATAGCCCAATGACAGAATGTCCCAGAGTGTTCTAAAGAACAACTAGTACGCTAACAGTCTTACTTATGACAAAAGTATGGCACACCTGAAGTCATCTTGATTGGAATAAAGTTGAAAAGGAACAAAATGAGGGTTTTTATTTTGCCATAGAAATTTTATATATATATATATATTCACTGAAAAAACCATAGGTTACACACCAGTTATAGTTAGGAATTAGCATTTAAAAAACCTTTGAAATTCACTGAAAAAACCATAGGTTTCACACCAGTTATAGTTAGCTGGAAATTTTAGTTGGACTCACTATAACTTGCACGACTGCAATGCACTGCTGATGACGTCACATATTACATCACTCATGCATATATTTAAATATTTTAACATTACTCGCTAATATATGTATTCACTAAGATACACTTAATAAGCCAGTTAACCAATCAATAAAAAAAAAAAACACTGTTATGAGTGATGTAATATGTGACGTCATCAGCAGTGCATTGCAGACGTGCAAGTTATAGTGAGTCCAACTAACTATAACTATAACGTGGGAATTTCAATGGTTTTATGCGAGTAAAATTTCCAGCTAACTATAACTGACCGAAGGGTGCGTCCTCGAGTGGGATCTCTGCAGCAAAAATCCAATTAATTGCGAAAATCCTTGAAAAAGGGAGACAACGCCATGTGCGATTAAACTTGTTTATTTTGTCAAGCCGCCATCGGACACGTTTCGGCTGATCCCAGCCTTGTTGGGATCAGCCAAAATGCATCCAATGGTGGCTTGACAAAATAAAGAAGTTTAAAGCGCACATGGCGTTGTCTCCCTTTTTCAAGGATTTTCGAAATATGTATATATATATATATATATATATATATATATATATATATATTATATATCACTAAATGTGTCCACAGTGAGTAGGTTCCACTCTTCTATTTTGACGTGCCTTGATGCAGATTCATTCTGTAATCTGCGTGTGTGTGTGTTTGTGTGTGTGTGTGTGTGTGTGTGTGTGTGCGTGCGCCTCCAGAAATCGTATTGTGCAAAGGAGAGTTTTGAACACTGTGTTCCTCACACTTTACCAATGCTTCTACAACCTTAGCTGGGCATAGAAAATTCAGCCATGGCAATGACACTGACAAGCAGGTGCCATGCCTAGAAGGCTGGTAGCATATATCATGCAGCTGTGGGATTGAAGTGTGGCAACACTGGGGTAGAGAATAGACTGAGATAGGGCTATATAGAGTGGAACAGATAAAACTTGCACTACACCACACCTTCCCCAAAGTGCCATTGACAAGACAAGGGTTCCACACTTCCGAGCATAAAGTAAAAGATGTTCCTCCAATAAGGTTGGGTATCACAGTGCTGTCAATGAATCACGTGCACAGCCACACACACCACATCACATGAACGAAGCCAATAACATGCATCTGTCATGTCCTCCACTTGTGTGGGTTAATAGTAGGCCAAAAAAAGCAAGCTTTGCAAGAATTCTCCTATTAAGACTTCTGCGATCATGAGTCACAAATGGAAGACAGCAGCCAAAAGGGTAAAAGAGCACACAGTGAGTGACAGTGGGCCTACATGACCACCTATGAATCCTCAAGCAATAGGAACAAGAAATATATTCTAGTAGAAGTGGTATACACATCCCCAACATCAGAAAACGCAATTAACATGGGGGTACGGGCACACAAAGTTCAGGCGGTATTTTTGAAGGCTTAACCCGCCAATAAAGTATACCTCATATTGAGCCTATATATCACAAGGTTTAAACTAAAAACAGCAACAAAGTTCTACATAAAAAGCTTTGTGGATATTCATGACATGATATGACATGTTTTAACAAACCATAACATGCCCTCTGATGCAAAAATATCCAAGATAGGGCTTTTCTTAATATGCACTTAGCCTTGCCTATATTTCTTGCTTTGCATCCATGAAGGAACTAGGTCAGATGTAGTCCTATAGTGTACAAGTAGCAGGGCCTGAATTACAACGGTGGGTGAAATAGGCCAGTGCTTAGAAGCACCAGCATATTTTCAGCACCACGATAGTTTTCGATGCTACTTGGTTTAATGTATCTAAAAACCTATTGTTTTGGGGTATAGTTCATAAAACAGTTTCACTTCAGCTTTCAAACTGTTTGACTTATTTAGAGTTTGGCAGATGGGATACTCCATTGCATACATGGCGGATGGCCCTTTCCCCGTATCATTGCAAGTGTGTTTTACCCTATGGCAGTTGTAATACGGCGTACAGGATATCTGTCATATGTTGACCTAGTATCACGTCAACCAAACTGTAAACAAGGCCCTTCATTTTCATACTCTTAATGATGTAAATTGTTTTAAAATCATGATTCTAAACTATGATTTTTTCTATGTTGCATTTGTACTAGTACTTACCTGGTCCCAGATGAACACGCTCCCTGACTTCACTCTCACTCCATTAAAAGATGCCTTCCATGAAGGTTCTCATCTCAATACTGTCCAACACAGCCACCACCACATCAGTCCCAATCTCAGTGACCTCTACTGACCTCTCCTCCAGGTGAGCAACAAGTTGAAGCCACCCTGCACCGTCTATTAATCTCTACACTCAAAAAGAAGTTCTACTCCGTGGCTTATCTACATGTTCTACTGCCAATGTTTAATTATCTACTGTTTTAAAGTTGGAAACAACTTGTCATGCCACGGTTAAAAAGAATTTGTGGGGGCGTGCTCTAGTTGCGGATGAGGTGAGACGCACGCGTTGAGAGCTCCGACTGGCCGCTGCCTTTTTTAGCCATTAAAGCAGTGCCGGGGCCACAGCGTCAAACCTGTCTCACCTGGTTCAGTGGAGCAGATGGGGCACTTCCTGGTTAGAGTGCACCTTTCTGGGCTGTTCCTTTGAGGTGCGGACACCGGCCTTCACTTTCAGCGGCGATCCAGCTCTGGCGGCCGCCATTTTGTCCACGTCAGGCCCTGAGCTCTTTTTGCTGCTCATCACTTTGGCCTGCTGGACATCGTCTTCGGGGTCCTGGCTTGCAGAGCGGACGGCTGGGACGCCCGGGGTGCTGCCGCTTGGCGGAGGGTCTCTATGGCCCGAGGTAGCCATCCGCCATCTTGGGCCTTACAGTTGCTGCCCGTGAACACAGAGTGGCTGGCAGCCTTCACAGCTCCTGCAACTCGCCTAAGCCGCTAGGTTCTCTCGAGGCTGGAGGGGGACCATGGCGGCCTGTGACGTTTCTCGACGGCGGTCGGAGGCACGCTACACTTGGGAAGACCGGCTTATATAGGCTGCCACCTGTGCTCTTCCATCCCCGCTTTCCTCCTCCTCCCTCCATCTGGATTCTAGATGTCTTCCTTTGCGTGCCTGCACTACGACGCCTTTGCCTCATACGAGAGACCCGCAAAGCTCCTTGATGCTATCTGCTCATCCCCTTTGTTGCCTGCCTTGTGTCGGGTGGCGCAGGGCCCTACGGTGCCATGACTTGCACCAAATCAATAAAAGACACGGCTGTTCCTCTGAAGGACAACCCTGTTGCTGCGCTTTGGAACAAGCCTGCCTCCCCTAGTACTGGCGACATGACATCATCGGCAGGGGAGACCTCTGAACCCGTCGCTCAATCCTTCATGGCCGGTTTCATGCAGGAACTAAAGACTGAAATTGGCTCGCTCCGCTCTGAAGTCCACTCTTGTGTCAGGGAACTCAGGAATGAGGTCACAGTGATTGGTGAAAGGGTGGATGATCTTGAGAAAACGATGGATGCCCGCACAGAAGATCAAGAACAGCTGTGTCAATGCTTGGCCACCCTAGAGGAGCAGCATATGGAACTCCAATTCAAACAAGAGGATTTGGAAAATCGGGGGTGTCACTACAACTTACGCCTCCCAAGGGTCCCCATTGGCGCTGAAGGAACGGACATCATTACCTTTGTCCCTGACCTGCTCCAAGACATATGAGGAGATGAAGATCTCTCCCCCCAGCCCTGGCCTTATACCTGACATTCTGACACAGGTCTATTTTATTACCAACAAAGAGGCAATCCTTAAAGCTGCACGCTCCAAACCAGAGCTTAACTGCAATGGCACCACAATCCAGCTCGTTCAGGACCTTGCTCCCACCACGCTACGGCAACGCTGGGACTTCAAACCCATCACAGACAAGTTGCGTAGTCTGGGTATCCAATACCGGTGGGGCACCCTTTTGCTCTTATTTTTCACTGGGAGTCCAAATGCCGGGTGCTGCGATCCTTCCAGGAGGATTGTTCCATCTCACCCCCATGCCAACCACCTAGCCCTACCAGATTGCCTCCCCTGAAACGGGAACCAGCAAAATCGCAATGGACACAGATACAACGCCCCGGCCGTTTGTCTCGCCCCGACGGCCAGGCCTCCTCGCAAGCCCGACATGACATCATATAGCTCATCCGCTCGATGGAGGAGGGGTGCTCCACTTCCAGTACTCACCCCACAACGCCTTAACGTGCTGTTACCTGTCTTTGAGTTTAAAGAAAGAAGACCCGGTCATTGTTTTGTTCTGCAACTTATTTATTTTTAGCAGAATCTCACCCCTAAGGTATTTAATCCTTGGGTGCTTTATATACTTTTTTCTGAGAGATACACATTTTTCAGTTTTTGAAAAATGTCCGAGGTTTGCTCGTTGCCAAACAAAAAGACATCTATTTACATGTGCTGAGATCAATTATTGCAATACAAAAACATTGAAATACATTTATCAATTAAACAATACATTTATCAAAACATCATTATTTATCAATTTCACGGTTGTACCCTACCAACTAATTCAACCAGGCCTATGTGTAAAAGTTTTACTCAAGGTTAGACCTGGTCACGCAAAGGCATTAATTTGGTATATGTATTTTTTATCCCATTGCTTTCATGGAGATATTTTTAGGGCCTTTTGCGGGAAAAAACATTCGTGGTTAAAGTGAATGTTTAGGAAGCCGACGCGTTTCCAAGCCTGTATTTCATTTATCAGGCTTTTCTTCAGGGCTTTAGGATGGGTACCTGTATGAAAATAAACGGGGACATACTTTAGAGAGGGACCTTCACATGTGTTGTCATTGTTAGGAAGTTATGGGCATTTATTGTTACCTTCCTGTGGTGTTTGTGCGAGTCTAATCCGTGTTGTTAAGACTAACTTTACATTGGGAAAACAACCCAACAAATTGCACAAAGATTGGCCCAACACCGTTCAAGAATAAAACTAAAAGAATTGAACGCACCAATGGTCCAACATTTCATTGACCTCGGACACACAGAAAGAGAATTAAAATGGTCCGTACTATCAGGTATAAAGGCTCCTCCTCGTGGAGGCTACGTAGAATCACTACTACTAAGGAGGGAAGCCTATTTGATTATGAAATATGACTGCGTGAGTGCAGGTCTGAACGAATATGGAGAATGCTAGAATCGGTAAATGGGTCCAATGCAACACGACCACTGATATAATATGCCCCTAAATCACCAGCTCCCCAATGAATAACTGATTCGCATAATGACTAATCCAACGGACTACATGTCCCACAACCGTCGGATCACAGGTCTGACTTTTAAACTGTCACGTGATAGCAACACTCATTCGAGCGAGAATCTGGCAGACGGAAGCAGCCCAACTTAAACACTGCAGGTAAATGTCGCCCGTGCGTGTAAATATCGAACGCCAAAAGTGGGAATTATGCCCCCTTACTAGAGTTCTTTTCATCCCTTTAGCACAAGCGGCAAATTAGAACAATACTGAAAAAAGGCGGCGCCCAGTAAATGAAAACCTGGCGCTCCGCGTCCTTGTCGTGAACACGAAGTAAGTGAAAGCTAATCTTGGAAACGAAAGGCGATTCTTACCAACAAACTGATTCCCTTAGCTAAAAAACTGCCTTAATTTAATGTTGCATAAATTGGCGACTTCTCAGCACATGCCGGAATAGTTGCAGACCAGAAGACATGTACCGACCCAAATGAAATTCAATATGCGAGTCATATCGCACACATTTTTCTGAACCTGCGACACACAGTCCCCCATGACAGAAAAAAGAAACAATTGAATTGTTTTATATTGCAGAATAAAAACAAAACTCCAATCAAGAGTCTTAACAACACGGATTAGACTCGCACAAACACCACAGGAAGGTAAAAATAAATGCCCATAACTTCCTAACAATGACAACACATGTGAAGGTCCCTCTCTAAAGTATGTCCTCCGTTTATTTTCATACAGGTACCCATCCTAAAGCCCTGAAGAAAAGCCTGATAAATGAAATACAGGCTTGGAAACGCGTCGGCTTCCTAAACATTCACTTTAACCACGAATGTTTTTTCCGCAAAAGGCCCTAAAAATATCTCCATGAAAGCAATGGGATAAAAAATACATATACCAAATTAATGCCTTTGCGTGACCAGGTCTAACCTTGAGTAAAACTTTTACACATAGGCCTGGTTGAATTAGTTGGTAGGGTACAACCGTGAAATTGATAAATAATGATGTTTTGATAAATGTATTGTTTAATTGATAAATGTATTTCAATGTTTTTGTATTGCAATAATGGATCTCAGCACATGTAAATAGATGTCTTTTTGTATGGCAACGAGCAAACCTCGGACATTTTTCAAAAACTGAAAAATTTGTATCTCTCAGAAAAAAGTATATAAAGCACCCAAGGATTAAATACCTTAGGGTGAGATTCTGCTCAAAATAAATAAGTTGCAGAACAAAACAGTGACCGGGTCTTCTTTCTTTAAACTTACAGATGTTGTCCTACCCGGCCACAGTATAAGACACAACCCCACATGTAGTTAAGCAGTTACCTGTCTTTGGGCGCAACACCTCTTCTCGACATCTTCTATGGACTCTCACAATGGCCGAGTGGGCCTCATGCCCTCTCCGCTGAGTTCTCCCCCACCTTGTAAGCACCATGGCGGCGGCCTCGGTGCGCTCCCCCGTAGATGAATCCTTGCCTGGCAATCTGCCCCCTTGCCTGCTCCTTTGAGAGTGACTTCTCCGGGATGGCATGTGCCCGTGAGCCAAGCCTATCCCCTGTATGGAACAGGACTCTACGGCCCTGTTGGAGACACTGGTTCATTTTGTTGTTCCTCTGTGCTCTATTCTTATGATCTTTCCTTCCTTTCTCTTCTTTCTCACTATAGGGAGGATGGCACTTTTTAACACAGGTCTACTCCTCCATGCACTAGGAAGGCCTCCCCCTACTCTCCCTTCCCCCACCTCACAACGTCCTCCCCACTGCTGTCTGCGCTTGGCCTTACCCCAGGCTAGTCATGACCAACACTCCTTGCTTGAAATTCCTGTCCCTTAATGTGAAGGTGCTTAACTCCCCTAATAAACGGCAGCAGATATGGAGCTATCTCGTGCATCTAAACCCTGATGTAATTTTCCTTCAGGAGACTCCCCTGGTCAAGGCAGATGTAGCCTGCATGGCTCATCCTCGATACCCACTCCCAATCTGGGCGCTGGTCCCCTAAAAAAGCTGCGGGAGTGGCAATACTCTGTAGGGCTGGCATTCAGCAGGGGGACTTCAAAGTGATTTGCAGCCCTGATGGCAGGTTTCTTAAGTGGTGGTCAGAATTGGTTGTAGGACCATCACTCTCTAACATTTACGCTCCCAATCAGGCACACGACCTCTATCTTCGGAAGACATTACGGGAACCAGTGTCATGCACGGATTCCTCTCATTATAGGGGTGATTTTAACTTGGTGTGGGACGCTAGCATTAATCGCAGCGATGGCTCCTTCATGGGGCGGGGGCCATGTCTTCCACTTTGAAAAAACAATTGACGGACTTAGGCTTAATAGATGCTTGGCGGTATCACTCTCCCGATGTACGCAACTATTCATATTATTCACATGCCCATCGTTCTTACTCGCGCATTTTTTTATCTTGCACTCCCTGATTGGTGGCACGCTCTCGGCCTCTGTCAGACATCCCGGTCTCTGACCATGCACATGTAGAACTTCTCTTGCAAGATCTGCCTGCCCATGCAAGCCGTCCACCGCGCTGGCGGCTCCCTCCTCATGTTCTCCGGGATCCGGTTGATGTTGCGTAACTTCGAGCCGCCGTTTGACTCTTACTTTGACGTGAACGTCTTACCTGAGACCCCTTTCCCTGTGGTGTGGGACACCTTTAAGGCCACCATTTGCGGGCATATTACGTCTATAGTAATTGCTCGGGCCTGAGAGACTCGTCTTTTCAAAAATACCCTTTCCGGAAATATAAAGGCACTGGAGAAACTCGATCAGGAACATCCGCGGGCTATTCATAAACGATGTCTAGCAATGCTTAGAGGTCAGCTTCGTGCACACCGCACCAATAAGGCTGAGTGAGCTCTCCTGGCCTTAAAGCAGCGTTACTTTGAAGGAGGGGACAAAGAAGGCACCGTCCTCGCCAGGTGATAACGAACGAGAGCCACCAAAGCTCATATAGACAATGTTAAAGGCACTGATGGTACTCGTGCCACCACTGAGGCAGCCAAACTTAAAGCTTTCCATACATACTACTCACTCCTCTCCGCCAAAGAGGCGCCCCCCCCCCCAGGTAGGATTCAGGCAGTCCTAGATAATTGCACCTGGTCCCCGATAAACCAGTATCATATGCAGCTGCTCGAAGAACTACTATCCCAGGATGAGCTCACTGGCGGAAGATCTTTCAGAGCGAAAGATCTTCGCTTGGGAAGTCACCGGGACCGGACGGTTTCCCACTTTCTTTTTATTGCATCTTTCTCCCGCAGCTCCAGCCTTAGCTTCTCCGGCTTTTTAATTCCTTCACAGACAAGGCAGGTCCATCCTCCGTCCATGAGTTTGTCCGAAATCGCCTTTATTCCTAAACCGGGCAAAGACCCTACACTTTGCTCCTCCTTTCGCCTCATTGCGCTTCTCAACACAGACCTTAAAATCTGCACTAAAAATTCTAGCCAAGCGCCTTGATCCACACCTTCTGGGTCTTATAGACCCCGACCAGGACGGCTCTATTCGTCATCTAAAGGGGGCGGACAATGTGAGACACATCGCTCACCTTGTTGGGAAGGCCCATCATTGGAACATACCTGCTTGCTTACTGTCACTCAACACAGAGAAAGCGTTCGACCGGGTGGATTGGACCTTTCTCCGGGCAGTCTTATGCAAAATAGGGCTAGGCCCCCTGATGATAGCCCATATCATGGCTCCCTACCTCTCCCCGACAACACAGGTCCGGGTCAATGGCCAACTTACAAGCCCCATTTTGATATACAGAAGCACGCGTCAGGGATGTTCCTTTAGCTCCCCTCCTGTTCGCCCTCGTAGTGGAATCCCTCGCCATTATGATTCGTCAAGCGCCTGACATTCACAGCATTCCCCTTGGAGGCCAGCAACATAAAGTAACCCTGTTCGCTGATTACCTTCTCCTCACGTTGACTCACCTGCACGCGTCCCTGCCCACTCTCTTTAATCTCTTGTGTTTGTTCGAGCAGGCATCAGGCCTTAAGATGAATCTGGAGAAGTCCTGGGCCCTGAATCTCACTATTCCGGCAGAGGAACTCCCAGCGCTACAGATTCTTTGTCCCCTATAAATGGCCCCCCCATTCCATTACTTTAACCCCTAGCCTTGCCACTTGGTCACAAACCAATTGGCAGGAATGTAAACGGAATGTGCTGGAGGATTTGAGAACCTGGAAGCCTCTTTCACTCTCTCTGGCTGGGCTGCCTGCCTGCAATTAAAATGTCCAAACTGCCAAAAATTCTGTATTTATTCCAATCGCTATCCACTCCTATTCCACAACATCAGTTTCAAAGCCTGCAACGAGAGATCACCAGGTTCATTTGGGGGGCGTCAACCGCTTTTTCTAAAAAAATTCTAATGCTGCTGAGGGACAGAGGTGGCCTGGCATGCCCCAACTTGGTAGAATATTACTGGGTCTCGCATCTCCGCTTCATATTGGAATGGACGGCATGGGAATGTGAGGAGGGGTGGTTCTATATGGATAGGGTGGTGACTGGACGCTATATATGGGATCTCTCATGGCAACCCCAGGCCTCAGGATCCCGCAGCGCGTATATAGCTCTCCCCACTAAAACTGTCCTTGACATCTGGGACAAGGTAGCTGTACTCAAAGGCCTCACCTCCTTTCCGTCCCCCCACACTCACATTACTGGCAACTCCCAACTTTCCACCTGCACCACACCCTCCTGCATTCTTTGAATGGCTAGATGGTGGGTGTCAAACAATCAGGGGTCTCTTCATAGGAGACACTTTTAAATATTTTGAACATTGCAAACAGGAGTTCCACCTTTCGGAGGGGGCTCGACTACAATACCTGCAACTTCGGCACTGGGTACACACCGTGTCTTTGTCACAAGCAGCCACAAGTGCTTTTACTCCTTTTGAGCGGCTGGTCCGCTCTTTTGATAACTCCAAGGGCCTCATATCTCGTACGTATCACGTTCTTCAGCACCCCCCATGGATTGTCAGACACCCCTACCAAACCAAGTGGCTATCTGACCTGTCAGTGGACATTACACCTGTGCAATGGGACCGCCTCTGGCACGACATCCCGAAAGTCTACCGATGCATTTCCCAGCGGGAAACCGTGTACAAGGTTATGACCCAATGGTACCACACCCCTCACAGACTACACAAAATGTTCCCTGCATCCTCTCCTCTTTGCTGGCGATGCTCGAACTCCCCCGGAGACTTCCTTCACATTTGGTGGACCTGCCCACTTCTGGCCACATACCGGAAAGAGATCTTTAGCCACATCAAATCGGTTCTTGGTTTCACCCAGCCTGAAACTCCAGCCACTATCCTATTGGGTATCAAGCCAGACAATTTGCGCGCACTGACACGTAGCGATTGGCATATCTGCCTTCATATGCTGGGGGCGGCTAAACAAATCATATCCCTATACTGGAAAAAAGCTGAGACCCCCCGTCACTGTTTGGTTCACCCGCCGGTGGCATACTATGGCGATGGAGCTGCTCACAGCGCACCAACAATCCCGAGACGCCCATTTCACAAAACTCTGGCAACCGCTAATCACTCATTTTTGCAAGCTGCAACATGCTCGTCTTCAACCCCCAAAAATCCGGGCCTTGTGCCTTTTTGAAGATGCGGTGTACCCTCCCGATTCTGATACATTCCTATGGCATCAACATTAATACCCTGCGCATCGCTACCTAATTGCCCATTCGCTTGGCACAACCATTACATTGTCCTCATCCTCCCCCCACTCCTGGCCTTCCTAGTCGTGCTCTTTGTAGAGCTTGTATACCGTATTCAACCCTCCCTTTCAGGCCTCAATTTCTCACTTGCTCCTCCTTCTTGACTATCCTGTCTATTCACTTTCCTCTTCCAAGACTATATGGGGACTCTCCCCCCGTTTTTTTTCTTCTCTTTTGTTCATCCTTTCACGTTTGAGTTCCCTTGACCTTATCATTTGAAGGAGCTCTAAATTTATGCCCACCACGTATGAATGCCATGCTACGCGGCCGGCCCTGTAAGGGTTGTAGGCGACTTGCTGCGTAACCTAATGTATATGCATATTTTCATACTGTTCCACCCTTGCGTTCTGACTCCTGGTTCCATCACATGGCCGGCCCATCACAGGGTGTGGCGCCGCGGCCAGGGCGACTGACGCTGGAATCTGGGGACCACGGTTCGATCCCCGGCTCCGGCGGCAGGTCAGCCCAGCACCATGTGACTCTGGGCAATAGCTCGCTTAATCTTCCCGACGGCCCCCCAGCGCCTAGAGACCCTTACGGGTGATTGTGCGCTTTACAAATGTGGACTTTACTTTACTTTACAGGGTTGTAGGCGACTTGCTGTGTACGTGATGAGTCTCCTTCTTCTCAATAATAAAAAAGATTTCAACCAAAAAAGAATTTGTGAATGGAGAAAAGTATTACATGAGGCCATTGTTTGTAAAATATCTCACTGTACATCAGTAATGTCCAGCCACAGCCCGTGTAGGTAAGAGCGGTGGGGCTGTGTGGCCGGGAGGTGGTGGTGTATTTCGACAGACGACGAGGAGGGAAAATGAATTATTTATTTAATTTTCCCTCATGGTTGTCTGTCAAATTCATAGCCCCCCGGCCCCACCGCTCTTACCTGCACGGGCCTCGACTGGTAATGTCTCCTACTGAGGACAATACAGTAATTTGCTCCAAGGCCACAGAATCTTTAGCTGACTTTGCTGTCTAGATTAACAAATGCAACAAACAAGCTGAAGTTCAGAAAGTCAAATTCAATCAATTCAGATGGGCAACATTTTTTGCCCGGTAAAATGAGTATGAAACTTATGAATTCAATTACAAAGACTATTTGTATGTTAATTGGGTGCAGGTAGAGAACTATATCATCAAAGTTACAAGTACTATACTGACAGGGGCCGCAATGACAGAGCCCATTAGCACACATTTTACAGACCTCAGACTGATGAGTGCCAGTGCATCCACTGGTTTTCAAACATTATGTGACCTTCAAGTTACACCAGGATCTCTACATCGGATACATTCTTCCACTGAACCATTTTACTACATGTTGGTATATACTCTTGATCAAAAAATCACAACATATAATATTACCTCCCTTCAACCCTAATAAATTGATAAATATTTCCAAGATGAGCATAAAATTCGTAACTTCGCCAGCACACAGAAGTAGATACGGTCAGTAGAGAAATCACAAAGGAGAGTGAAGGGATCAGTTTTGAAGCTTATGTTTAATAAAAATGTTGCTCCTCTGTTCTGTTACGTCACAGAATCCAAAAGGTTTTTCGGTGCATATAGTAAAAGGCGCCCTACAGTGGCAGATACTAGCTGCAGTCACAATGGGGAGTTTAAGGGTCGCATTTCAGCCCCTTGCTTACCATGACTGAGGCCCCTCTTTTCTGTTACTAAGAGAATGGATATCGGAAGTATATAGATGGTGGTGCACCATAATGTGTATCTCTGTTCCCATGGCTGCTGGGTACAAAGGAAGCAGCTCATGGGCAATATGTTTTAAAATGCCTTTTGACTAAAATATTTCCTAATAAAATGCATTCAGCATGTTAGTTATACAGTTGTACCCCAAAGAATTTACTAACTTGACACTCATTTCCAAGTATTCCCCTTAATATACTTTACAGATTGGCTGTAAAAGGTTGCAATTTTCTAACATGACGAGATGGGAGCAGAAAAGCCCCATTCCTGGCCCAATCAGGCATATATTTGTTCTACTTTTACACAGGGATTTAGGCTGCTGAAAAGAGCTAAAAACACTGACAGTTTTGGGTTGGATTGAGATTTGCCAGGAAATACGACCTAGAATTGCAGATTTCCCATTACACATCCCTTAGAGGACCCACAGGGACCAAATCCTAATGAGCATGGTTTCCTCTCCTCCAGAAACACTGGGGCATATTACCAACAACTAGCGATAATTATCGCTATGTTGGCTTAGCGGCAATATTTTTATCGCCGAGCTGCGGCGATTTATATCGCTTAGGAACCTTGCTATTATCAAGGTTTATCTCCTAAGCGATAAAAATCGGCCGAAATGCATGAATATCGCTGAAAAGTCCGCGATATTCATGCATTACCGAGCTAATGCTCTTAGCCATGTTATCCACCTACCATTGGATAACATGGCTAAGAACTGCTCAGGGGCAGGTGTTAGCTTTTGGAGATAATCGCGCTTAGCGCGAATATCTCCAAAAGTTGGTAATAGGAGATAGCGATGTTAGCGACTGTTTCCAATCGCTAACATCTTGGCACGCCCACTTTGCATGTCATTAGTGATAAATTTCTCTGACATGCAAAGCGGGGCCCAAGATGGTCGCTATCTCCTACTAGCTGTCGCTAACTGGTGTTAGCGACAGCTAGGTAATAGGGAGATAATTTTTAAAGCCAAAAAAAGCGGAGATAAACCCCCTTGATAATAGGCCCCACTGTTCCCTCCTGTATCAGTAACTCCTGGTGTGGGGAAAATCAAGTTCATTTTGCGGGCCACTCGTAATGAGGTCTTGTGGCGTTGGTGGAGAAAGAGAAGCACCATAACTGTGAGAAGGTACCAGTCACAAAAACAACCAGCAATTTATTGCTCAAAAAGTCATCACTATACTTACTCTCATTCGCAAGAACTCCAGTCTCTCATCTAACTTCTCCAGCTGCAGGTGAAGAAAGAAACTGAGCTTAGAAACAAGAATGCCATGCCACTGTAGGGTCTCAGATCAAATATGCCCCAAAATGGTTTTGTATCACCCAATTACCAGACCAAAAGTCCAACTTTGCTATGTGAATTCATTTTGGGGTGTGCATTTTCTGGGGTGTTTATGAACAACACAGAGCCTCTTCTGATTATTTTGGAAAAGGCACCATGTTGCCCCAACCCAGTGATCCTCAGCCTGATAACGAAGAGAAACCCCAGTCCTTCAGTAGAAGAGAGAACACAAGAAACAATGTATGGGATTGAACATTGAATGCTCAGAGATGCCAGCGATGTAACTATGAGCCCTCTCCACCACCCCTTCCTTTAATGCTTACCACAGTGTACCCACTGCACTAGAGTAAGGTCTTTTTGTTTCTGCTGTTCTGTTGGGTGCCCATCCAATCAACAAGCCCCACGGGCTATAAAAAACAAGACCCTACATCTCATTGAGTACTCAATGCACCAAGCTAGCTTAACCATGCATCCTTTCTCAGTTTCCTCTTGTCCCGCTATCATGGTACTCGAACATGAGATACATGAGAACGGTAAACAACCTTTACAACGCAACTTTTACCACGCAGTGCCTTTACAACGCAACTTTTACAACGCAAACCATTACAACGCATTGCGCTGGGGGGGCGCTCTAGGATAGGGAATGTGTTTAATGTACTATCCAACACCTTCCCTACTATCCACGGGGACTGGAGTTGGAATAGTAAATTAAACAATTCACTATCCATCGCCTAAAAGCATTATGCGTTGTAAAGGTATTCGTTGTAAATACCGCGTTGTAAAGGCATGCGATGTAAAAGCATGCGTTGTAATGTCATACATCCCATGAGAACACAGCACCATGCAATGAATGCCATTTACCTGGTAGAGTTTTCCCAAGAAAAAAGGCTATTTTAAATTCTGTCCTATGTACTATCCTGTGCCAAGAGACACTATTTGAAATACTGGACAATGGACAACGTATTAGTCTGTGTACTTTTCTATTAACTTTTCTTTTTTCCACAATGCAAGAACATTCCCTTGAAAAGCACCCCATCCTCAATGCTGCTCCCAATTAATATGCAGGGTGATGGTCACTGCGCCCCCATGCGAAGTGATATAATCCATAAATCTGGCATTTTACCTAAGCCATCACCAGCCTATTAAATGGATCACTATTTTATGCTTTAAAGAATTCACTTTAGAGTAGGCAGAGGGCATATGCACTTACCTTTTCTCTTCTCCGCTCTATTGTCGAGATATTCTCACTTCAAACATAAAACATAATATGTTATGGTTCGTCCAGATACAGAATCAGCCAACATTAATCGCAGCGAGACTCATAAGAGAGTGAGTTTGATTGGGTTTTTCCAATATGACAGCACGTGCTACTGAAGTTTGCAACTTTGAAACATTCTAAATCAGACAACAGGGCGTGTGGGAAATGTAATCTAGTGAGTGCTCCAATTTCAGCTAATTAATGTTTTCCCCAGTGTTTTTGACAAATGTAGTAGTCAGTTATAGAAAGATTGTAAAATTTGTATAAAAATTGTACGTGTTAATAATGTTACCCAACAATATTTGAAAGAACCTACCTATAGATTCATCAAGCATCCATTTTGGGATTCCTTATTGGCGAAAAAACAGGATTCGCTAATAAGGAATAGCAAAAGGCAATGCATGAAGAACTGGCTTAAAAAATAGCGATTTCTTAACATTCCTTAATTGCGACTCGTAAATTGCGAGTCGCAATTAAGGAATACCTCCCCATTCATTCCTATGGGCCTAGAGGCCCATAGGAATGAATGGGAAGACATTCTCACTTTGCGATTCTCAATTAGAGAATCGCAAATTGAGATTGCAATTTCAAGGCTGCCAGGGTGTCAAAAGGACACCCTGTTGCACCCCTGAAATCTGCATATGGGTATATCTTGCACACACACATGCCCTAAGGGCATGTTTGTGTGTAAAATGGAACTTTGAAAAAGGCACTTTAGTGCATTTTTCAAAGTTTTTGCAAATTACCAAATTGTTTACTTTAATGCATTGCATTTAAGGAATCTCAATTTGAGATTCCTTAAATGCAATCGCAATTTAAGTAATCACAATTTTAATGATTTCTTAATTTGCGATTTTGGCATTTGGGATGATGCATCCCAAATGCAAAAATACCGGTCGTAAAGGGGCAGATTCTGAGAATCTGCCCGTTTGTGACCGTTTTTTAGCTTGATGCATCTATGCCCTAATGTTGCATCGATGATATTGATAAAATGTGAAGCCCATCGTCCTGCCTCCCGGAGCCAAACCGGCTTTTCTGCAATAGCCCTAGATCTCCTGCAGACCTTACACTATGAATTACTGAAGTGTTCTTAGGGCTTCTCAAGCTCGCAGGGAGATCAACCATATAAAAAAACTCAGTAAAAAGGTGGTGAAGAAACATTCTTTTTTCGGCAGTTCCCCGAGTATATATTATGGGATGATCCTGCTTTATTAATTAATCTAACCTTAATCCAAATAGCTTAACTAAATTGTATAATCAGGTGCAATCAAAGTGGCTACAAACCCTGTTTCTGATATTTAGACACTGCCCGCCAAATCTACTTAAAGGAAAGCACAACTATAGTCTACACTGCAGGTAAATAATCTTGATTTTAGTTGAGAGAGCCATAATGTTGTCAATAGATGAGCAATTTGGGCAAAACCGAGTCTACATAAAATGAATCAATTGCTCCTCTTTGCCCTCTCCTTCGGTTTCTCTAACATTGGGAATAGCTTCCTTTCAGCATCTAATAATGCAATAATAGTTATTCGGTTCACTGATGTGTCCTCACTTTAATAAGTCAAATAGAACCTTTCCGCGTTAAGGTTACCTATCCCCAATTGAAGATGATATTCAACAATGAAGTTAAGACTCATTCCCAGAGGGCGGGCGATTTCATGAGGGCGTTTATTGATATTCCATTTGAACCTGCAGCATTGGAAGGCTGGTATGACTTTTTTTTTTTTGCGACCACATTTTTTATTATTTTTATTTTTGAAGAAATTACAATTTCATGTTACAGCAGAGATTTTGAGTAAAGTCTTAATGAACAATTCAGGTTTGTACATCTCAGTTACACATGTAATAGGTTCAGGCCCTCAATAATTCAAAGTAGAGCAGCAATGGCTAGCATGTCAAACCAATCAATCATGGCATTTCTAATCATGGCATTTCAATCATGGCATTTATAAAACCAAGATTATTGAATAGTCGCAATGTTACCTCTTATCCTATGCTTCACAACAGTAACACACCAGTATTGCAACATTATTATTTGAACAACGAACAATAACCATAAATTGCCCACTCAACCAAATCCCAATCCATTACTCCATCTCACCTCCAGCTAACATTCACCATGTACAAAGCAAAAAAAAGAGCAAATGTGAGAGAAATAACTAACATCATTAGTGGGTGAGAGGGGATGGAAGGAAGCAAGACCCGACACAGGCCTAATGCTTCCGGTTCACCCCATCTTCATCACAAGAGGGAGGCTTCCACTTCTATTGTCGCACAACTTGAGCCAAGGGAGTAGGAGGCGTGTCGGTTGTTGACCCATCCTTGATCTCCATCAGCGAGGACATGATTTACTCCCAGGCTCTTGCTATCTCCCGTAGCGGATGGTGAACTTTAAAAGTGGTGGGCGTAATTCTTCGCTCGAATTCCATAGAGTATTTTCTTGAAGGGTTATCGCACACTTTCTTGCAATAAGTGTACTGTCTCACTCTGATTCATTCAGTCTCACTTGGTCTCACGAATTCACACAGTCTCACTCATTCTACTCTGGCCCACTCTGTATCACTCAGTCCCACTCATTCTAATTTACTCAGTCTTACTGTGACTCAGTCACACACACAGTTACACTCATGATCCTTTTCCCTCAATCACTCACATTCACTCTCACACATACTGGTCCTTACTGTCACTCAGTCTCACTCTGACTTATTGCTTCACTGACTCTCACTTTAACTCACACACATAGTCACACAGACATGTTCACGGTGCTGGAATGGTGCAGGCACCTTCATTTACATGTGTCAGCAATCAAACAATGTCTCTAGCTGCCTCAGATTGTTCCTGGACCCGAAGCGGGTCTGAATTTTATTTTTATTTTGTCAAGAAAATGATTATTCACTCTTGATACAATAAAAATAGATCACACAACACGGAGGGTGTAGTGTAGCTCTAGAGCCCATAAAGGAGAGCGCCACTGGTCCATGGACACCTATCCATCAAATCAATCCAACTATTCAATCATCTATCCGTTCACTGATACACCTCCCCATTCATCCATCTATTCAATCATACATCCATCCTTTTGCTCATCCATTCATGCTTCTGCTCCTTTACTCCATCTATCCATCATCCTCCCTTTTGCTCATCCATCTATCCACCCTTTCATTGAGCCATCCATCCTTTCACTCACTCATCATCCATTAGTGCACCCAGCAGTTCACCCTTTCACTCATTCATCCATCCTTTCATCCAGACATCCATCTACCTTGCCTTTCCCCTCATTCTTCCATTGTTTTACTTATTCATCTTTACATACATCCTTTCACCCATCCATCCTTTTGCTCATCCAACCATGCTTTCACTTCATCCATCCATTTACCCTTCCACTCATTCATCCATCCTTTCACTCATCCGTCCAGCCATCCTTCCTTTCTCTCATCATCCATCAACTTATCCTTTCACTCCACCCATCCACCAATCCATCCATGTATCCATCCATCCTCCCTTTCACTCATACACCCTCAGTCTTTCACTTTTCCACTCTTCCATCAATCCTTTCACTTATTCATCGATGCATCTATCCATCCACCATTTCATCCATCCATCCATTCATCCATCCTTCCTTTCCCCCACTCACTCTCCCAAGCTAATTATGACACGTTGCCAAGCTACAGACAGAAAAGGCTCATCAAGAACCCCACCTCACTGTAGCTGCTAAAGCGAGTGTGGGTGTGGGGGGGGGGGGGGGGAGACACCCCAGTTACAGGCAGGAGCTTCACTGCACATTTGAAACTTAGTCCCCAAGTACAATTGTTTTTTCAAAGTGAAACCAAATGTAGTACTAAACATGTGTTACTGCCAGGATAGCAGCCCCTCACCCCTCCTATAGCTTACCCTCTGTAATGACCAACAAATTGTTGCCTCCCACTCCCTCCTTGTCTCATCAGCCTGCTGCACCCCCAGCTATTGAAGTGGATGGAGGTTTGTAACTCCTCAGAGGGCCACTGTTTATGCGCTCCAAAAACAACCGGATCACTTGCTTTCTGATTCAGCAACCCCTCCCCTGTGATGTCACTACTGTAGGTCGAAAAAAAAGCCCTAGCTGGCATTTGTCCCGTAGGACATCTGCAAAGTTCACGAGAGTGCACCCGAGTTTCAGCGCACTGGCTCAGAGCAGTGATTTATTTTCAGCTGCTCTGTGTTTATTTCCCCATTTTGCCTCTCACCTTCCGGCTTCTGGAGCAGTATGCTACTTTCATAGCTGGCCCATTTAAAGAGATCTTGTATCCATGCGACATACCTTGGAACCCCTCTTAACTTATTTCATTGTTATCTGCCTTTTAGCCAGTACGAGAGCCCACCCAGTCATAGATAGACGTCTCTTATTTGTTTATTTATTTGAAGAGTTTTATATAGCGCTGGCTAGACCCAGAGGTATCAAGAGCGCTTTACATGAGGATCAGCCGGTGACAGGTTATGAAAATTACATCAGTTACAGCTGCAGTTACAAGTATCGGCTTAGAAGAAAAACATGAGATTACACAAAAATATAAGTTATTAGCGCATAGCATAACAAAGACACACGTCAAATGGGGAATGGACGGTTGGGGAAGGTAAACAGGGGAGAGGAATGCATATAGAGTCAGGTAGACCAGAAGGGGAAAGTACTTCAGGGGGAACAAAGCAGTCAAAGAGAAAGACAGATAAAACTGTGAGGAACTGTCAGAAACAATGTCCGATTGGGTAGGTGACGGCTGCCGGGTGAACCAGAGCCAGACTCCTCTGTAGCTGCATAGGACAGCTCCACCGGGCAGCGGCCAAGGGTACTCGGGCTCTGCGATAAGTACAAACAGTTTTAGTTTCCGCCCGTGGGACATCGTCATAGTTCCATAGAAGGCAACGGTCCCGGTGTTACTGGGAAACGCCGTCCGCCTCAGAGGAGAGGTGGAAGAGACAGCTCGGAAGTCTGCAGATCTTCCCCATTCCTGAAGCAGTAGTGAGTGTTGGTCAATAGTCCAGGAACACAGTGGTAGGGGGAGAATAACAGCCAACCTCCTCTATAGCTACCTAGGTAGCTCCACCAGCCATCAGCCATATTGCTAGGGTTCCGCTGTCGGATTCATAGTATAACATCAATTAACATCAGTTACATAGGGAAGAGATAAAACAAAAAACAAGTCCCAAGGAGCATAGAGGGAGGTGGGGGAGGGGAGTTGAGCTAGAAGCTGGCAAACAGTCAATGACAGGCCTATGGGCAATGGGGAAGGTGAAAACATCAGGGGGCCCTCCAAAGGTCAAAGGCAATGAGCCCACAGACCAGTTTGGGTCACAGATTCCACAGTATCCGGGGCTGGGCTCGCTCTCCACACAGGAGCAACTTGGCTGTCGAGAGGGTGGCCTCTAGTGAGGAGGTATGTGGTTGGCCCGTCTCCCTGGACTCCCAGCCCCTCTCGTTGGCAGTTCTGGCCTCCTTTGTGGGTCACATCTCCACCCAGACTTCAGGTATCAGAGCTCAGCATGACCACTCGGGCTCCCTCTACGCCGGTCTCTTATCATCTTGCTGCAACTGCTCTGCCCTCATCCTGACAGTGCATAATCTGGGACTGTGGAGCCTCAAGCGTGGGTCTCTGGACATGTGTTGATTCACTCCCTCCTGTCTTCCAAAAGTGTGGCGGTCTGCTTTGAGATGTCTGGAGCTGCGCCAGTTGGAAGGACTGCCTGTTTTGGTGGGAGCGTAACTGTAATGCTCATAGAAAGTTTAGAAACCGAAATGTAGTTATTTGGGAGGAAGGGGGGCAAGCCAAACCGAGAACCACTTTGTGTGTGAAAAAGGCCGCTTTATTGAAACAGGTGCATATTACAAAATAGCCAACTGGCAACTGCCTTACAAAACTAAAGCCTCGTTATACATCGAATAGCTGGCCCTTGACCCCCCCCCCCCTTCGCCCCTACGATCCCCTCAAAAGTTCCTCCAGCCTGGCATTAACATAACAACAACATTACACAGTATTGCAGTTAAAACTTTTTCCCCCAATGACACCCCGTTCCCTACCTGCCTTCCTGCAACTGTAACTAACAAACGTCTATCCTGAAACTTAGACTACCTGCCTACCCTTTTCCTGCCCCTGCTCACAATCTTCCAATACTTAACCAAAAACCTGTGCCGAGCCTGGCCAACTTTTCAAACCCCTGCCACCGAAAAAGGGAATGACGGCCACAACCCCCTAGCCCCCTTTTTTCTGCCCCCGTCCTATGGGCCTCTAACTTTCTAGGGTGGCTCTGAACATTGAATGTTCTGGCTAACACCTCCCTAATTTCCAACACATAAAGGTCCATCCTCAGCCTTGACAAGTGGACCCTGTCTCCTCCCCAAAAAATTGCACTGAATCAAAACGAATGTCCCTGTGCACAATTCTACCAAAACTCAATTCCCCGCAAAACAAGACATCTCTATTAAGCATCTTCCTGGCTCTGACCACTGCTCTTGGATTAACTGCCTTCCCCCCGCCAGACCCGGCGGGGTACAAACTCAGTCCATACCACAAAACATCCTGACCACTGTTGTTTAATAAGTGCTAAGTCCCCCTTCATGCTTCTCCTAAGCACTATGCCCTTCTATTTACACAAATTGTTTCCACCCAAATGTACAACCAAAATGTCCAGACACCGACACCCAACTAGCAGACCGTTAAGGCATGGAATCAGTTCCTTCCACCACGTGCCTCCTTTTCCTTTCCATAGCACTTTGAATAGTTTATAATTAAAACCAAGATTCTGTCCGAAATAATTTTCCCGGGCTTGTACGTGTGCCCACTTCACGAAGGAGTGTACCACAACCCAGATTGACATTTCCAACGAAAGGGGGCTAGCCACCGAACCTGAAACGAGAAACATTGCGTGAACTTATGCATTGTTAATGACCACGCTAAATTCCTTTTCCCTGCTGTGCAAGTATAGCTTATAACATTCTGAGGACCACCTCCCCAAGCTCATGATATTACCCTGTCCCCACTCTCTGTTGCTTGCCTCAGATGCTGCCCCAATACGGAAAGAGTGTGTCCCAAAAACTGCCCTCTGAATGCCCCATTCCGTTGGTGCCTTCCTTATCCCCGCTAGCAGCTGGAAGGCTGTAGCTCCTTTCCCATTCACATGCACAAAAACGGACTCCCTGATATCCTTGGATGCTGCTTGCCAGTGAAGCCCCCATCTATAAGGGCAAGTAAGCATAGGTAATGGAGCCTCCAACAACACCCATTTTCCCTTGCCCTTCTGATCCGTTTGGACTTTTTAAAATTAGTTTTTTTAACCATATAGGTCAGTGGTTCCCAAACTTTTTCCACCTGCGGCTCCCTTGACCTATAGGCTGTTGACCGCGGCTCCCCATTAGTTTACTTTTTTTGGCATATGGGGGAATGTAAGCCCGGCCTCTGGAGTAATTCCATTTTATTCCCTGAAGCCTCATTATACTACATGATATACTATATTTTATTTTCAAAATGCACAAATTGCACACGCTGTAAATATCTATAATGTGGGGCATTTGCACATATATGGGAGATGGGTCTGGCAGAGGGGTCATGAGCCCTGGTTTAATGAGTTACCCAGAGTAACATACGTGCAATTTCAAGATGGGCATATGTTTGCAGCGATGTTACGGGTACTCTTCGACATGCATCACTTTAGTAAGTACTCACACATCCCAGTTAGTGGCTCTCTGCAAATGCCATTTCACTTCTGCATGCTCCAGCTCAGGCGCTCCTGACGAGTAATGTAATGCATGCATTGTATGCTGCTATAGTCATGTCATCATCATTATGCATATTTACATAAAGGGAGGGAGGGTGATATGAGTATCGAGAATAAATGAGGTAAAGCAATATTAAAAATACGCAGGGGTAACCAAATGATCTTTCTCATTATTTGTAAGGGCATTATATTTAAGACTTCTAAGTCCACTCTGTCAGAAATAAGCTGAAAATATTTGTAATCTCTGTCTACATCGTAACCATTGGTGCTAATCTATCCCCGGAAAATGAAAAGAACAAGCCTTGACAAAGGCAGTAGGTGTGGCACTGGCAAGCTGGTGCACGGACATTTTCTTTTCATTTCATGTTGCAACGATATGTGACAAACAGGGCTGCCATGTGTCTGTAATCAAATTTAAAGAAAAATGAACCACAACACATAATTATAATTGAGCAGCATGAGTGCTTACACTGCGTCAATATCGGACATACAGCGGCAGTTAAGGTGCTATTTTACATGTCGCACTGCCATCTAGTGGTACAAGAGGGAGTTTCAGTTACCTTTAACAAAACATATTTTAGATAGCGACCTTACATTGCAAATGCCGGGATATTGACATATTGTGTTGCGGTGCCCCTGGCTATTTCAGGGGACGCACCAGGGTGCCGCGGCGCACAGATTGGGAACCACTGATATAGGTAGATCCGCCTTGCGCAAGACCACTTTTTTCCCACCCCTTCTTTCCCCTAACATTTCAGACGCTCCAAATGCGCCAAGAAACATCCACCATCAATGTGGAAAACAGGCTTGACCCAAAGGCGTCTGTGCAAATCCTAGGCAAAATCTGTAGTACGCTGCACAGCCACTGCCACGACAAGGGTCTCTTGGCCAGATTCAGCTGGCCACGCTCCCTGGACCACTCTTCTAGCTTCCTTGCACCCAATTGCCAAACTGCCAGGCACCCACAGCAAAAACTGTAAAAGACGCTTAAGCCTCAGAGGTGTGAGGAGATGTAAAAAAAAACCTGCTTCTCCCAGGAAGTTGTTTATTTCAACTAGGATATTCCACCCTTTTTGTTAAAATATTCTAATAGCCTCATAGCCGCATTCAGCTAGGGCCTATAAGACTGGAGGCTGTCTTTAATGTCAGGTATAGCCCTATACAGTGGACTATAAGGCTGCATTATTAGGGGGGGGGGGGGCGTGGTTTGGTCATGCATGATGACAGAAGCTAAGTCTTCACTCTCTGGATGGAGAACTAGAGTCCGATACAGAGTGGGTGGCTGGACAATCCCCTCAGAGCTGAAAACGCTATCAGAGGGGAGTGGGGGGCCACTGAGTGCAGAGCCCGGAACGATGAGATAAGGCTGTTGAAGCTATGGAGGTGCACGTGCACTGAGCTTCCCAGGCCTAGGTGCTGGGTTGTGGTGTTCTTCGGTGCAGCCCGCGTGGACAGAGGCAGGAGACCTGCATTGTGGATGACAGAATCAAGGCACTTGAGTGTGTGATGGGCCCATTCCTTCCCCTCCTCCCTCCTAGTGTGAAGAGCACAAATACATGTTGATGGTAGACCTGGGCCACAGTTGAGAGGGCCCCCGGGGCAGCCTTGTGGGACCAGATGGGCCTCTGTCCCTGATCCCATGGGTTCATGATGCAATGGACCCGCTGTGCCTGCAAGTGAAGTGATGGTGCTCACTGGAACTGAGTGCCAGGGGGCACCAAAACGGTGGTGGTCCTCTACCGGGATCAAATGAGTGAGGGCTGAAGGCTGGCATTGGTGGCCCAGTTTACTTCTCACTCTAAAAAGATGCATGGGAGCTGCAGATGAGACATAGGCTTTCCTGCTCACCGCCGAAGTTGTGTTGGGGCACCATTTGAATCGTCATTGCTAGCTGCTGTGGAAATAAGAGTAACAACTTGGTGAATGTGGCCTCTGTGGATAGAGCCAATACACCCTAAACAACCTAACCAGACCACTTTGGGGAGAGTTGCTGGGCTGACGGACCTTTGCTCTGCCGGGTAGTGATGCCCTCAGAGAGTGCCTCCTTAGAAAGCACACCCTCAAGTCAGATGGTCCCAGGCAGTTTAAAGCTCTTTGCTTGAAACCACAGCTAAGGTTGACCAAGCAGTCTATCCCAAGATGAACCAGAGTCCGGTGTTGGGTAGAACGTTATCAAACAGGCTGAACTGGTAAGGTGTCAGTCATTCAAAGCTGAAAGGTATCCAATACCTGGGCTTCTGAGTCACAGTGCATGACAATCGGTCCCCTTATACTAGCTAGGTTGAACAACTAGATGAACAATAGATCTCAAATGCCCACTTCCTACAAATGCAGAACCGTAATTTTGCTTTTTTAATGTGTGTACCCTGTGTGATAGAGAAGGGTAGCAGAGCAAAAGTATCTGACCTCCTGGAGCCATGGCTGGAATGAAAGCTTGAAATAAGCCCCTATCAGGACTACCAGAGCAGCTTGACCATCTGCCAATACTATTAATTTCTCATGGTGCATGATCAGGTGGCTGACCTTAAAGTCTGTAAAACTGGTTGTACCATCCATTCCAAATGGAGATGGATGTGACTTTCTGATTATACAGAGGAGGCAGTCTGGGCACAGGGGAACACTCCAGGCCAGTGGCTGCACTCTAGTCCATGAAGTAGGGCCAGTGGGAGCTGTGCCTGTGGTATGGCAAGAGCGGTTTGCCAGGAGGCGCCAGGGAAAGGCGCCCACGGTCAGATGGAGCTCTGCCAGGAATGGGCCAGAGCTTTGAACCCTGTCAGAGCTGGGAGACCTCAATTAGCCTACTGAACCCCATCTTGGGCACTTGGTGACTCCATGGGAAGGCAAATGTAACTTAGGCCAGAGGAATATGTTCTGAGCTCAGGCCATGATCTCTCAGAGCTTTCTACATTGCGGAGTAGGGAGCCCTCCCCACGGTTGCGAAACCACATCCTGGCACTTTATGACTTCACAGCCTAGTGAATTGAGCCTAGGCCCAAGGTAATGCATCCTGTGACTGGTGGTGCTCTAACTGGGACCCAACTCTGCCAGAGGCAGTGAATGCTCCCTGGGCCTATGGCATTCTGTCATGGCTGCTTTATCACATCACAGGTCACCAAAATAAGCAGAGGCCCAGAGGTACGCACCCTGACCTGCTGAATATCTGAACAGAGACTTATTAAAGCCTTCAACTCTGTTGGAGGAAGGGAGCCGTTTCCTGGAATTCTTGGCACTCTTCGCACATTTGTGACACCAATGGCCAGACTGGTGCTCTGATCAGACCTTTTAACTCCCCCAGAGCAGTGAAACCCTCCTTGAGCTGGCAGAACCCCATCCTCGGCCATTTGTGACATCAGTGTTCCAGTGAAAGGAGCCTCTGGGTCTGCTGGAGCTCTGATCAGGGACCTGGTCAGGGCTCTCCATCCCACTTGAGGGAAAGCCTCAAGTGGAGTCTGTGGACCTGACTACTGGGTAACTGGGGATAACAATTGTTGATGTCTGGCACGAAGGTCCCTGGCAAATGCCTTCAACTTTGACTGTGGACCTGGAAAGTGCTTCCCACCCTGCTGGAGAAGAGTAATCCTCCCCAGGCCTGAGGAAGTGTATGCTGGGTTGTTTGTTATACGAGTGGTTAGGGCTTGGAATCTAGACCAAGGGCTACACCCCACGCATACTGCCACTTTTGCTGCAGACCTGGACAGATCTCCCTACCCTCCTGAGCAGGTGAGCCATCCAGAACCCTGCAGAATCCCTTCCTCGGCACTTTGTGAAACCATGGGTCAGAAAACAGATAGGGCTAAAGGCAACCAGTCTGGGCCTGCAGAATCTCTGACTGGGGGACAAAGTAGTAGCTTTCAACCCCACCAGAGGATGGGAAGCCTCCCTGGGCAGGCCCAAGCTCCGATCAGGACCCGTCTGAGCTGTCAACCCTGCAAGCGCCAGAGAGCCCTCTCTGGTCCTGTGGATCTCGATTCAGAGTATTATCAATTCCTGTGCTTGATGGATGAGCCCAGCAGTGCCCTTGGGGCCTAAAGTCAACATTCTCACACCCTCTTGACTGGTAAAAGTACCTTTGTGGGTGCATCAGGCACTTTTTAAAAGGTGGAGTGTTTAATTTTAAAAAAAGTGTCACACTATATATTAGGAAACAATGCCCTCAAAGACAGCTATTACAAAAAGTTGTTTCACTGTGTTCGAAAATCTTATTTTTAAGGAACAGGGCTAGTTATGAAAACAATCATTTGTTCATGTGTAGAGAATCCTGGATCAATATTTAAAAGCTATTTTTCACTTAGCTTAATACACTTTAATTAAATGGTGAATATGTAACTTTAGATTGTGTTGCCTGGCTGGTTTAGAACTGGTTGACTTCTCACCATCGCTCCATAGATTGAATACACATCCTTGTCTAACTTTCTGAAGCCTCTACTCCTGACAACGGTCTGGTCGCAGCCACTGGACATGTTTTACCTCCACTGAATGTTGTAAAGTTCATGGTAAATTTCTTGACTAGTCCAAACCCTGAATGCATCCAGTACACTCAGCATCACGGAGGAACCGATTTTTCAAGGCTTTGACTGGGGCAGAGTCACAAAAAGTGATAGCAAATGCTTTAATGTTTTGAGAAACTATTATTTACTTTCCAAAGCAAAGCTTTTTTCACTTGAAAGTTGCCTAAAATTTTCCTTTTCACTACTTTAAGTTACTTAGCATCATGAGTATGCCCATGCTATTATCCATGGTTTTTGGTGCAAAGCCTGATCCTCAAACATTTGTAAACAGGGATTTGTGCCACAAAACGGGGCCTCCTTGAGGCAGGCGTAAACTCAAAGAAAGGATTTAATTTTACCAGCATTTCAAATATTGCACGGCTACCCCTCTGGTACATAACCTATGCTAGGCACACACATGCATCTTTGTACTATAGTGCGAAGGTGTGTGTGCTGGGCTAATCACCTTTAAAGAGGGTCCGTGCTGGGAAAAGAGCAGAAGCACCATATCTAAGGAGGTCTGGTGCTGTCCTGCTGTCTCTCTTATTAAAATTCAGCTCAGCAACTTCAGTTGTGCTGTGCTGCACTATATTTTATTAGAACATTGGAATGTTGGGAGCTCCATTGGAGACAATGGAGCGCTCCCTGCTTCTACGGGCCGGTAAGGGCCCGCAGAGCAACATTCCAATGTTCTACAAAGGCTTCTCGAAGCTCGAGGGGCTTTATATCCCCTCGAGCTTCGAGAACCCTTTGTTTAATTTGTTAGAACATTCTGCCCTCTAGTGGCAGAATGTTCTAATAGCCTTATAGCCCTTCGTAGCAGGGCTATACCGGCTATTACAGTCCCGCTGTCTTGTTAAAGTCCCTCGCCTTCGGCTCGGGCCTTTAACGATTCAGCGGGCCTTTAATAGCCGATATAGCCCGCTACGGCGGGCTATAAGGCTATAATAACTTTCTCACTTGTTGTCGCAGTAATTCTGAAGTTCCACTTAAATTCTTGATTGATTTCCAGGGGGAGAGACTGTGGCCTAGGAGCTGGGGAACCGGGTCCAAATCTCGGCAGGGACCCTCAACATTCTGTGATTCTGGGCAAATCACTTAATCTCCCCGTGCCTAACAAAAATGAACGTGTCCATTTGTAAAGTAACTGGTGCTCTTGTTAATACCAAAACTTAAGTTTAACTGAGACAAAATCCTAACTTTACTACTCCTAAAAGTTAGGGTTTTGTCTCAGATTACTTTTGTGAATGGGGCCCACTCACTGGAAATATTTTGTCACCTCAGTGGGCCATTTTACATTCATGAGCTAAAGACTGCAGTGATGCAGCCAGCATAGTGACACAAATATTGAGTCAAAAAAGTATTTTATCTAGGTAGCATGTCAAAAATAATGTCTCTACAAAAGTACCATGAAACAAAATATAGAAGGTAAGAATATCGTTTTTATTTAAAAAAAATATTGTTTTATATTATCATTGTTTACTTCAATATACCTGTAAAAATATTGGTTCTGTTGAATGTAATGTGTTAGTGCTTACAATAATATGATGTTAGTGCTATCAGTATAATTGTGTTTATTATTTTAGTATAGCTTGTAATTTGCCATGAGCAATTTAAGACTTTTGACATTTAATTAGCAATCTATTTTCTTGTTGAGTTTGTATGAAACTAGTGGAGAAAGTGTTTAAATAATAATTGTTTTTAATCTTCAAGTTAATTTTTTATTAATTTGTGATAGATAATTTAGTATGTAAACAGTAATTGGTTTATTGTATAATTGTATAAGTGCATTTAGGTGTATTTTATAATTTGGAATGTATGATGAATTTTTATTTAGTTATATAGTTTAATTAGTAATTTATATTTTAGTAGTGGGTTGTGGAGATTATGGCAACTGCAGTGGAAAGTTATTTAAGTTTTCATTTGTTTTTATAATTTTTTATGTTAATTAAATAATTTTGTTGCTAATAAAGTGTATTTTTAAATTGATGAATTGTTATTCTAAATATTTTAAGTGTTTTTGGTGATTTTTAATGTATGTTTTATTTTTGTTTATTTCAATTAGTAATATATGTTTTAGTAGTGGGTTGTTAGGGTTTCTAGGGGAATAGGATGGGAAGTTATTCAAATTATACAGATTTAAAAAAAATTATTTTTGTTAATTATTTAAATATCCATTTTAAATGTAATTGATTATTTGTTATATCTTTTCTATTATGTATTCTAAATAATTGTTACTTTGTTGATAAGGGTATTTTA
This sequence comes from Lissotriton helveticus, assembly GCF_964261635.1. Lineage (NCBI taxonomy): Eukaryota > Metazoa > Chordata > Amphibia > Caudata > Salamandridae > Lissotriton > Lissotriton helveticus. The sequence goes on from NC_136070.1 coordinate 650,989,916, forward strand.
ATGCACTATGTGAAACATATGTCATATTAACTATTGGTTTTATTTATTATATTGAATTAATATTTTAAAAGTATTGTTTCATTTGCAAATTTAAAAGAAAACGGGTTTTTGGGGCTTTTTGGATAGCATGGAGTGTTTTTAAGAATGTATTTATTTTGTTTTTATTGTTTACATCATTTTGTATTATTACATGTTTATTTATTTATATCTATTTCTTTACATAATGTGCAGTTTAACAAAAATGTTTTAATGATGTTGTTTTGGTGTGAATTTAAATGTTTTGTTACACATGATTAAAAGTTAAAATCGTATATATAACCCTTTCGAAGTGAAACACTTTCCATGTTTTCACTTACATTTGAGTTGGAATGCCCTATTACTAACCCGTGAACTTCATTACTCCTGGTTCTATTGTACTCGTCCCATTCATTACTAATTCAAGATATATCGATCTCGCAGACAGAAAAAAGAGCAAAAGGAATACTGGAACCCCTACCCCACCCCCTTTCACCGGGAGTACATAAGGCATATTTACCCAGCATTCCTTCTGAACTACTAACCCCCCCATATGAAGGTCGGCTGTCCGGGAGGGAGGGGCGTAATGAGCAATGAAGATTACCTGTAAGTAATAAGGCATTACTCCCAGGTCCCTCGTGTCCTCGTCGGATACATTACTATTTGAGGAAACCCAAAATAGGAACCCAACATTCAATAGAACAAAAATACAAAGGAATACAACACCATACAGCCTTGCCCAAAGGTGATGTATTAGCACAGGCCAAAACACTACGCATGAGCACACAGCCTGCAACCTCCAAACCAAGAAAGTGAAGCAACCCCCAAACTATGCAGGCGATCATAATTCCAACCACAGGAAGAAGAGGAGGCTCAAAGACCTCCTTGGTAAAGGCACGAATAGGACATCCAATGGAAAGCATCCCAGGAAGCAGCCACGTCCCCAGTTTCCCTGTAGGAGGGGGAGACCAAGTCAGAGTAAGGCAGCCTAACCTGTGCATGATCCACCAACAAATGGCCAATTATGAAGCACTCATCCCGCAGGAGGAAGCCCTAAAAGAAACAATCAAGACACAGGCCACACAAACCAAAAGAAAACAGGAAGGCCCGCTCCACGTCCAACAAGGACCCTGGACTTGACCCAGAAGACCATGAAGCAGCCACCAAACCAGCTTGAAGCACACCCAGGGATAAAGGCAATGGAGAAGCCCCCACAGGAGAAGGAAGAGGCAAAAATTAAATTTTTTGGCAGAAAACAAGAAAGGATACTCGAGTTATCAGAAAACTCAAATCAACAAGTCGCCAGGCCAAAGCGTTGGCTACCAAAAACAGAAGTACAGTGCAACAAAGGGAAATGTTTCCCCACTGCGCCACCACACAAAGGACGCAAAACAGAGCCCCCAACATCATAGGCCAGTCCAAGGAAGGAAACAGGGTAACACCAAGAGGTGACACAAGGGAAGCTCCACAGCAACCTTGCACCCAAGTCGGACACCACAGCCAGGAACGCAGACGAGGATCAAAGTACCATGAAAGCTGATCCTTCGACCTGCAAAGGAGACAAAGCCAATCGACACAGAACCATTCCACATAACAGCCGTCCGGGAACACACCAGGGAAAACCACTGAAGTAATAGAAACACCTCTCAGAGGACAGTTGCACTGCAACCCTGTCCATCACCCCCAAACGGAGAGACAAAGTTCAGACAGAAACAAATGAGTGACAGCCAAGGAGAGGGAAAATGAATCATCCAGGGAACTTGAACTACCATGAGCATGAAACCTGGAGACCAAAAATTTCGAGGCCAATAGGACCATCGGAACCACCTGTTTGGAGAGCAAAAGGAGGAAAGGCACACAACAGCAGGTCATGCCAAGGAATGGGCTAAGCAGATACCCCCCAGACTACAGCCTTCCAGCCACTGGATGACCCGAGGGACCTGCGCAGCAAGCTAGGAAGCAAAAGAGGCCCACAATAAGGATACCCACCTCTGACCAGCGCCTTGAGACCCCTCCGGGTGAGTAGCGCGCTATACAAATGCTATGATTCATTGATTGATTGATTGATTGACACCACCGATGAAAGACCCCCTTAGAGAGAAAAAAGGCAGGAAGGAATGATACCCCAACAGAGACCAACAAGAACCACCAGAAAGTTGTAGATGCCCCTCCTCAATATCAAAATGGACCACCTGCGGATCAAGCCGTAAAGGCATCCCCATGACAAGATGGGCCTACACCGCTCACTATCGAAGATCCGAGATGACAGCCAAATAACCAGTATCACTAGACCAAAACACCTGGGTGCGGGTAACTCACCAGAGGCAGTAGGGAAAAACGGGTCCAGGAAATCCAAAGACAGCCTACACCATGTTACTCAATGTACACCGCCTTAGCCATACCGGAAGGATAGAAGAGCCTAAAGACGTCAGCAGCCCGAGGATCGGTTACCAGGCCCAGAATTCTGGATATAGAAACCCCCTTGGACCACAAAGAAAATACAAACCCTCCAGGAAGTGTTCCAGCAATCCGCTACCACCAGCCGACTGAAAAGCAGAGCGACCTACTTACTCTAACACTGGCATCAGCTAAAAGTGCAGCCTGAGGGCCAAACGGTCGGAAAGCCCAAACCTAGCCCGAACTGTCAGAGTCGGACCCGAAAGAAAACACAGACTAAGGCAGACCAAGACCGGAGCGGGAGCAAGGGGAACAACTCATAAAAAGGGAATCCCCAGAGACCTTACAACATAATCAACTAAGGATGACCTTCCTGACGGGATTCCTGGAAACTGACGCTGGATGGCAGGTCCCAGAGAAAAGACCCCTGAAGCGGCCGAAGGGAATGACCTTGACAAACGGACAACCACCAAACATTGACCATCCCCAGCACACCCCGGACCAACAAAACCTAAGCTGGAGCGAGGGCAGGGATAACAATGCCATCCTGTCGAATCCTTGATGGACTAAAAAAAAACAGACCCCGTTTCCAGGAGGGCAGAAGAAAACAATCCACATGCCTCGTCCCTGAAGCAGCGAAGGGCTGTACCAAGGCCTGAAGGACACCAGCACCGCCAACAGTGCAGTGCCCTGACAACAGTAATGATATGAAGGGCTCCAGGAAGGACACCAGTATTCTGTTTTATGCCCACCAAGAAGAAAGAAACGGGAACCATCACAAGAAGACAACCTGCTGCAAAAACTATTCTATTACCCCAGGTTCATAGGCAACCACCCTGGCAGGCACATCAAAAGGAACCCAGAAACCCCAGCTGTATCAGAAAGAGCATCAAGGACAGGCATGGAAGGAACCCATCTCAAAGGGCCAGTACCACAACCAATAGAAACCCACCAGACGAGAGAGCGTGGAGGCCAAACAAAACGATCTGCCCACAGGCCAAAATCAGGGAAACAGGTGCCTCAAAAACTTGTTCCCAATCCCTTGCCATCCTCCCGGGAACAGAGAGAAGAGCGCTCCAGAAAATGTTGCTAAGCAATAACCCAGCCTCACTGAAAAGCCCCAAAATCCAAGAAAAGGCGACTCCACAGATGGGGACACAGAACCTCCTTGTATCCCAAAAGGCCTAACAAACAACCAGCCAAACTAGACCATACACAGGGCCATCCATCTCTGCCCCAAAAGGCATGACCGGGACCAGACTGCAACCAGGATATGAAGGTAGGCAAGTACTGTACAGGAGCCCCAGTGACACCCCAAAAGTCAATGGGCAGAATGAATCCCATAAAGGAAACAAACTGCAGAAAATCGGCGTGGGAGCCAGGGTCCAATTCCCACCCAACTTAACCATCTCAAAAAAACATGAAGGGGAGCCAGAACTCACCTAAAGGCAGCGGGCCGTAAAAATACCTCCCAAGCAGTCTTCCCTGAAGCAGGACCTCCAGAAAAACAACAAGAACACGACACGTCCCCAGTAACCAGCCATGACTCAGGAAACCCAAATCAAGCAGAACTACAGCCCCCTGCAAAGTCCTCATACATCAACTCGGAGACAAAGAACCCACTGAAGATTTACCATGAGAGACATGTTTAGCACCTCAGACACCCCCACAGCATCGTCACTCAAAAACGAAACTGCAGAACGTAGGGAGACAAGTAGAAACCTCTGCCCCCAGTAGTCAAGGGAAACAACAGTACCGGCTGGGCCTCAAACCCCTTACCCGGACTGAGCTCAAAACAAAAAATTTGGGTGCCACCATCAACATCACACTACCATAGCTGGCTGGCAGGAAGACGTGTCACCCCACTGGCTGACACCTCCACCCTGTTTGAATGCCAGCCGGGAACACTCATAATATGTGGTCCCCATTAAACACTGCACGCTGCACCTCCATTCAGGGGGCTGGCTCAATACATCCCCTCAATGTTGTAGGTGCTCTCAGGGTTCCAGCAGAATATGGTCAGCGACAGGGAACATATAAAAATCCTAGGCTGCAAACCAAACTGATATGTGGTACATGCCCCAGGATCAGAAGTTGCAGGTGTACTCCACCGTCTGAAACCCAAAAGGCTCTGACAATGTAATGCAGAGGCGCACGCTCAGCCCCTGGCACGCCTGTGTCCATCCCCATGTCCGACGTGGATATCAGGTCACCTGGGAAGTGCTTACCACCAGGTGCTCCCTGTGCTCCGCTCTGCACATAGGCTTGGTCACACGTCTCCCTGTTAGCTCAGCAGCCAGGGAGACGCGTGCCACTGAGCCGCAAAGTGACCCAGAAATTGGCCTCCTCTGAAGAGTCCCACCAGTGATGACGGCCCACAGCATCCTTAGACACTACTCCAGCCCGCAGGAACAGCCATAATATTCCTCATCCCATTGTCAGCACACAGTAAAAAGAACAGAAGGAATGCTGGGTAATTACGCCTTATGTACTCCCAGTGGGAGGGGGTGTGGTAGGGGTTCCAGTATATCAATATCAAAGTACTTTATTTCGGTAGCATGCCATTAAAGTTATCCTCATTCACATCTTATCATATATACCATAAAATAAATTATTCTAATTAGTTATTTAAACTACTCCAATTATCTTTGAGAAGTTAAAAACTATTAGGATAAGAGAGGCTTCAGCTTTTAAATAATTAAAATACAATAAAAACATATAATACATAATTATAACATCTTTATGAATAATTGATTTTTTGTTAATATGAATTTTTTATTGAGCAGAGCATTAGGTACACGATATACATTTTACAATCAAAGAAAATAAAGACGCAATTATTGAAACCTATTAAAACATTAAATAGCTTCTTCCTTCCATGACAAGATTTTAGAAAAAGATTAAACTAGCAGTCAATGACATTATCCATAATTTAAAAAGAGACAATCTGCAAAAACCTGCAATAAAGTGCAACAGCAAGAAAAAGTGCAAATATTATAAAGTGTAACAGCCCAAAAAGGGCTAATGCTTATCAAGTGCAACCACAGAAGAAAAAGTGCTAGTGCTCTTGATCTCAAAATCTGCTACAATTTCAACATCAATATCGATATCAAGTATTAATCATCCCCCTTTAACTTTTCTAAGTTTCCAATACACTTCCAATTTTTTTCGAATTTCTTAATGGCTCCCACCCGACTTGCATATGCTTTTTCAAAATTACGAGTCCTTTTCATTTTATTGAACCACTTCAATTGGGAGGGAACAACGCTGGATTTCCAATTCTGCAGGATTAAGGAACGGGCTACCGTGCAAGAGATAAACAAAAATACTTCCTCAGCCTTAGTTAACATAATTCTATCTTTACATATACCAAATAAAGCCAGCTCAGCCTCAGGGCCTCAGGCTGAATTCTCTTCCCGATTGCCAGCTCTATATCTGCAAAATTTGCCTCCCAGAAGGGTTCTAGTCGTGGACAAGTAAAAAAAAAATATGGTGCCACCCGCCCTGACAATTGGCTTGACATCTAAAACACTTATTTTCAACCTCTGGATATCTTTTCCCCAAGGGGATGTATGACGTTACAACGCATGCTTTTACCACGCATGCTGTTACAACGCAGTTTTTACAATGCAAACCTTTACAACGCATAGCGCTTTGGGGTGCTGGATAGTCAATAGTTTAATTTACTATTCCAACTCCAGTCCCCGTGGACACTAGGGAAGGTGTTGGATAGTAAATTAAATCTATTCCCTATCCTAGAGCGCCCCCCAGCGCAATGCGTTGTAATGGTTTTCGTTGTAAAACCTGCGTTGTAAAAGCACTGCGTTGTAAAAGTTTCGTTGTAAAGGATGTTTCCCTCCCCAAGGCATCAGGAGTCAAATAGGCAAGCCAACGTGATAAAAATGCCATCCTTTTAAATTTGGCCATTCGCAGGGATTTGCTTCCTAGATGGCATAGGGTTTCCCAGTCCTTACATGAGAAAACGCATTGTATCTCTTGGCCTATTTTACCCAGATAACTTTCTACCAATGATGTTTGACCCTGGCAGTGTAGCAACCTATACCAGTTTCCTATGCCATGAATTGAGGCCTCATAAAGGGCTACCACCAGTTTGTTTGGGGAGTCGAAAAGACCATTAATATTCCTTAAAAAATGAACAATTTGCAAATATTTTTAAAAAATGGGTCTCCTAGGGTTGTCAGCCCTTGCCATCACCTCTTGCCAAGAAACCACCCTGTTTTGAATAACAAAATGTCTAGGCTCCCTTAGCCCACAAATTTCCCAATTTGTTAGATGGATTATTCTAAATTGGAGGCCTAAGCTGGTACACTCCCTCAAACTCAAATATTGCATACCCGCGGAGCCGTTTTTTAAAAAAAGGACTGAAGCCTAAAAGAATATTCCCCTAAGTTCTTGTATCTAGTTTTTTTGGGAAGTTCGGAGGTTTTTAAAAACACTTGAGATTGAGAACCAATTTCTTGTAACATTTTGTCAAGGAAGAAGCTATCACGAATACATTTGGATCCCATCAGTCCCGCCACTATATCTAAAAAAGCAGCCTCCTAATACGTTTTTAAATGCGGGAGAGCTAAGCCCCCCTGGTCAATGAATAATTGCATTACTGACAGCTTGACCCTAGATGCTTTTTTCCCCCAAACAAAGCTTCTAAGCATCATCTCCATTTCTTTAAAAAAGGACAAATTAATATTAATAGGGACATTACTAAACAGAAATATAAGCAGCGGTAATATCAACATGTTAATCAATGAAACCCTGCCCACTTATTGAGGGAGGAAGTAAAAGCCACTGATCCAAGAGTCTCTTGATTTTATTTTTCATACTTGTATAGTTCAGATGATATAACTGATGCTACTGGCTGGTTACAAATATCCCAAGATATCTAATTGGATCTTGATTAGCGGCTTGAACCCTCAAACAAGATAGAAAAAGATTTATATCGGTGTTGAGAGCAAGAACTTACGTTTTATTATGATTTATTTTGTAACCCCCGATTTGCTCAAAATCTCTGAATTCCCTCAATACACTTTCCATATTTTCTTTATTGGGCATCAGATATAAAATGATGTCGTCCGCAAAAAGTTTCAGTTTGGCCATTTGGGGAATAGGGGATTGGATAGCAGTGTTATTTCTAATTTTAATTACTAATGGTTCTATAAAAAATGTAAAAAGCAGCGGCAAAAGTGGACAACCCTGTCTAGTCCCCCGGTTTATTTTTATCGATCCTGCTCGTTTTGTGTTGATTAAAACATGGGCCGAGACCCCTGATAAATATTGCGTAACATATCAATAATCTGAGCTGGGAAGCCAAATTGACCAAGGGCAGAAAACAGGGTAGTCCAATTAACCAGGTCAAATGCTTTTTCAGCATCGACCATTATGATACATGCCAGAGTTAAATTCGTGTTAAAATAGTCCAAAGCTTGTATTAAAAACTCAGTATTAGCTGCCATAGATCATCCCACTATAAAACCTGTCTGGTCTCTATGAATTACCTCCTAGGCAGCAAATAAAAAACGTTCTGCCCATACTTTCATTAAAATCTTATAGTCCGAATTTAAAACACTGATGGGCCTATAGGAGTTTACATCCTCAGGACTTTTATCTTTTTAAACAAATGACACAAATATTGCTTCTTTAAAAGTTGCAGTAACCAAACCTCCCTGTTTAATATAATTAAATAGTTTTTTCAAAGGTGTCAGCAATTCATCTGAAAAGGTTTTATAAAATTCGATGGGGAAGCCATCCTGTCCACAGGCTTTTGCCCCTGCTGTTACTTTAATAGAATTGATTTGTCAAACTTGATAAAACCCCAGTACGGCTTCATGACTTTCTGGCCAGCGCTCTTCGCCTGATGTGCCACATGAATCCTAGAAACTTGACAGTGGCGCAGGTGAACACTGGTCTAGCATTCGATTTTAAAATTCTCATGTCCGCCTGGTAAACTTGAGTGCCCATTTGCCTGCAAATAGGTATTAGCACTTCGCTCTAGGCCATGCATAAGCCGGACATGCAAACATAACTTGAGGCATACATTCTGTGTGAGAGTTGCACCAGGGCAATTTCCTGGTGCTAGTGTGTTGTTATGCCTCACACTTTTGAAATCATACAAAGGGAGAGAGCTGAGCCTGAACTGAATATACAGCTTTCTATCAAGCGGTATTAGGATTAGATCTAAGTAAGGCTCCAAGTGGCTAGTTTGCTTATGAATTCTAAATTCTGCTGTTAGCCTGCCAGAATTCTGGCAGGCTATCTGTATGCCCCAATCCCAGTAGTGACGTTTAATTTTGCTTCGTAGCAGTAAGGATATAAAAGGGTTGTCCCAAGCTTCCTTTAGCCCAATATCTGTTAGGAGCCTCCTTATATTGCGCAACCAGCTGATCTCGTATTTGTCAAGGCGGAATACTTCTATCAAGGCATTTACAAAATAGGAAAGTTCCTGGACTGCTCTGATTCTAACCCAGAACAACAAGGGGCAGAGCTTAGCAATGTCATTATTCGGCCTCCTGCCCATGTCCAACATTAGAGGATGAAGTGGAGTGCTCTGGGGCAGCAATACCAGGTTCCTCAGAAATTTGTGCTCAGATTTAGTGAGGTCCTCAAAGTTGTCAAAACCCCACAAATCTGACCCATACAGGGCAGAGTTGACTGCCTTTGCATCATAGACGTGTAGGGCCATGGTTACTGGTTTGCTTGTTGACAGACGATGTTCCTTCCCTAGTACCCCTATTTCTTGTTTGTGTTTCAGGACCATCTTTTGGACATGGAAACTCCTGGACATTTTCTCGGACAGTTTAATACCTAGGTATTCAAACATGTTCACTTTTTCTAGTGGGACTCCTCTCAGTGATGGTCTGTCCCTATAAGATTTATGGGGGTGTAAGGTCATAAATTGGTGTTGGAGGTGTTTATCATTAGGCCCTGCTTATCACAAACGCATTTAAATTTGTCTAGGAGTAACTGGAGCCTGCTCAGGGTTTTGGACACCAGCAGAGTATCGTTTCCAAAGAGGAAGGTCACAATCTTTTCCCCACCTAAAGTTGGAGCATCAGCAGGCTATAGGGAAAGAAATAGTACTATATCATTCATGTAAAGTGAGAAAAGCGTGGACACTAGTACGCATCCCTGCCATGCTACCCTACTGACAGGTATTGAGTCAGTGAGTTGCCCCTGTGTACCCTACTTCACTCTGGCGAAGTTGTCTTCATGTAGCCTTATGACTAAGTTGAGAATTTCTATTGGAGTTCCCATATCTTTAGGTACCTGCCACAACTTCTGTCTTGGGACTAAGTCGAACTCTGTCTTCAGATCGATAAAGGCTATATACAGGCTACCCTTGCCAATGACCACCGTTTTCCAATAAAGGAGGAGAAGGCAGAACACCTGGTTGACTGTTCCAGTTTTTCCCTAAAGCCAGCTTGAAAAGGGGTTAAGATATCATTTTCTTCAGCTCATATATGTATTTTCTGTAGGAGCGCTCGGCAAAAAATGTTTTGACTTGCATCAAATTAGGCTGCAGGGCCCATCGTTACAGGGGAGATCTCTATCCCCTTTTTTGTATATGGGAACCACCACGGCCCCTCATCAAGAACTAGGAATCAGAGCACCTCTTGCTATGGCGTTCAAGAGCAATAAAATGTAATGTAATGAGTTATCAGATAGGAAGAGGTCCCCTGGTATGCCATCGGGGATAAGGCTTTTGACTGAACTATTCTACCAGGGAGGCTTCATTTCCTTAATGGAAGAAAAGTTGCTGCCTAATGACTCTGCTGTTGTAAAGACTTCCCATGAAAGTGATGGTATGTCATTGTCTTGCATAGAGTTGGTGGAAGTGGTCATGCCAGGCAGATGCTGAAATGGTTGTTTGGAGGACATGTTGATGACCACCACAAAGCTTCAGGTCTATCATGATGTAATAGATTCAGATCTGGCTGTTTACCCTATTAAAAGTGTAAGTGCCATTCTATCTGAGCTTTTGCCTTTCGTTTGTTGTCCTTTAGCTCAAACTCCAGGGTTAGGGCTTTTACTTGGAGTGCTACTTGGAAGCATTTCTTTATTGGAGGGAGATCTAATAGGGGGACAGACCACTCAGCGTCTTTCTCGCTTGACAGTCATATCACTTCGGTCTAAAGGTTCAAATGTGACATTCAGATCACCTGCTATCAGCAATGAGTTTTGGATGGATCTTTTATCCAGCAATTCTTCTAGATGTTTAATGGTGGAAGATGGACTACCCCCCCCCCCCCACCCTTGTTCCTCTTGCATATATGTTATAGATGATAATGGATTTACCTTCACAGCCCATCATCCAAATACCCATTATCTCTGAGCTGTCTGAACGGAGGTGTGTAATCTTACAGCCCAGAGATATTTTGACCCAGATTAGCAACACTCCGGCTAGGCGACCTTTTCCTGTTGAAACTGCAGGACAATAGTGGCTGACATACCCTGCCTTATGTGTGGAAGGTAAGCACAATGTTTATTGGAAAATACGGATGTCATAGCCCTCCATAAAGTTGTTCGAATGAAAGAGGGTCAATTTATTACTTAATCCTGCCACACTCCAGGAAACAACCCTTAAGTTTGCCCCTGGGCAGACATGGGTCGCCTTATTCAGGCTATCTATATTTCTGCTAATGAGACCCGCTGCCCTATCTAGAGCTGCTAAACTAGTGTCCAGAGTAGGCCCCTCACATGTTGTTGTCCCTTTGCTGTTATTTTCTACTTGACCCCCACTTACCCCTCCACTGTTGCATAATGGCAAACTATCCTCTATATATGTACGCTTATAAAAGATGGATGCTTGATCGGGTGATAGCCAACGGTCGCTGGGGTCATATTCGAGAGTCAATCAATTACTCTTGTGCTCGAATCTACACTAGGGCAATCAATGGCATTTGGAAAAATTGCTTTTTCCCAGCCCGTAGGCAAGCATCGCTTAAATTGGATGGTGAATATACCAGATGGACATGTTCCAATGTCAAGAAATATCACATTTTTGGCCAAGTCTCCACTTTTCAGCAATAGCTCTCTGCTATCAAAAGAGGAGTCGTGAGACTTAAGTCATCTTGCCCTTAAAATGTCACCTCATATAAGTGATCAGCTCCCCCTCACCTGTCCGATTCAATATATTGCTTTTTTTTATGATTTCTCACCCTCTTACCTGATTGAACTTGCTAATTTTGGAACATTTGCATTATATAGATTATTTTATGCGGCATGATCTTTGGGCTCTTATTCTGTGTGTCAAGATAGCCTTCCTATCTTGCTTGGTGCAGCCTTTTTCCACTGATTCTGGCTGCACGCTTCAGGGAAGTGCCAGCCTAGCCTTGGGGTCGGTGTAAGGTTTTCTTTAAACCATCTCATGCCGGGTAACCCCTTTGCTTGAAGAAGCTCTGGTCTGGTGTGTGTAGTGGGGGCAATCTAGGTTTAGGGGATGACTGGATAATCTGTAGCCTATCAATTGGTTTGTTAACCTGGCTTGGGTTGCTCACGTATTTACAAGAGCTGCAGCTGACTTTCAGGATCTGTTTCACTAACCCTGTAAGATCATCTATCATAGATCTCAAGGGCCCCACCTCCGACCTAAGCTCGAAAATGGCCTGGTCGTCATTTTTTCCAGATGGCCGCAGAGCCATTGTTGGTGTTCCTGGGGCCACCATTGTTGGACGCACATAAGCGTCTTGAGGGGTATTAGACAGGGGAATTGCTACAAGGGAAGTCTGTTTCAAGTACGCTTGAAAAGTCTTGCTCAAGCAATACAGGTATTACACCTTCATTAGGATTTTCAACTGTGTGGGGGCATGATACAGACCTATTGAATGTGAGCTTTGTAAACATTTTAGGAATGACTGGCAGAATGACGGGACTTGTATTTGTGTTTAACATAGAGCGGCTTATGTAGGGGGGAGGCGGCAACTTTGGGTTCTAAGATGTCCTGGCATTTGACCAAAAGATTGTCAATGCGATCGACCACTCCAATCTGAGCAACAGTAGGAAAGCATTGGAGTTTGGTTAGATTTTAAACTTTGGAGAGGCAGCATTTACTATTACCCCCAGGCCCCCCTGTCCACATTCTATTAATTACTAATTGAGATGTAGCTATCTCTCAGGCAAAATGCCCCCCCCCCTACCTGCACACTCATCATAAAGTGGGAGGGGGGCATGCAACCCCCCCACCTGGACTGATTTCAGCCCTGTGTACCCAATCCCCTGGGGCCCTGCCAAAGTTAAAATGGGGGAGGGAGCATGTAGCTCCCCTCCATGGGCCAATTTTGGCCCAAGGAACCTGGTTGCCTTAGTAATGGGGATGGGGATGGAGGTTGCTCGGCCCTCCTCTCAGATCGATTTCAGCCCCAGGGGCCCCATTTCTCAGTCACAATGTCAAAAGGAGAGAAACGACGCACCCCATCCCCTAGGTCCAGCTCCTCTTCTTGAGTTGCCCACCCCTGGGACATAGTGGTTTACCTGATCATACTGGCGTGGGCAGGGAAAATTGTGTTTGCTCTCGCTTGGCTGGAGATAATTCAAAGCTAATGCTAAGCAAGAGCAAACATGAAGCCCACTCCTAGCTGGTCGGAGCTTTAATAATGCTCCGGCCAGATGGGAGCAGACTTCAGATCTGTTTCCCTGCCCGCAGTTATTCAGGCAGGGAAACAGATCTGAATATTGCTCCTGCCTGCAGTGAGCAGCATTTGTAGCTGCTTCCTCTGGGCGGGAGCGGTGCTGGCTCTTGCTGGAGGTAGGCAGCTAGCTGGAACCATTGCCCCCAACCATAGTATGGTTGATACCTCGGATGGACACCAGGGTACCCAACCTTTGTTGGCCAGGCCCAAGGAGGAGGACTGCATGGTCCCTCCCGATTTTAAAAGGTGCTGAGTCCAAGGGTATGGGGTCTCCAGCCCTAAAGTGACCCAGGGAGGGGGCCTGTATGCCCCTCTCCCCCTTTAGAATACGACAAGGCCCCCGGAGATGTGCCTCCGGGGCCAAAATTAATCCAAGAAGGAGGGCTGCATGACCCGCTCCCCAACAAATTTAGTGCTGGGCCCAGGAGGATGGGGTCCCTGGGACCAAAGTTGCCTGGGGAGTTGGGGCCACGTACCACTCTCCACTGAGAAAATGCACTGGGCCCCAAGGGAGCGTATTCCCAGGGGTCAAAATAAGCCCAAGGAGGGAAGCACGTGCACCCTCCTCCACAAAATATGCCAGGCCCCAGGCGATGGGGTCCCCTGGCCCGAAATTAGCACAAAGAAGGGGGCTGCGTGCCCCCTCCCCATTAAATATAGTGCCAGGCTCCGGGGTAGGGGTTCCCTGGGTCCAAAATGCATCCCGATAGGGGTCATGTACCCCCTCACTCTAAAATAAATGCACCAGGCCCCAGAGAATGGGGTCCCCGGGTCAAAAGCGCTCAAGCAAGGGGCCTGCAGGTTGAGTGCCTTTAGGGGGGCATGGCATAGGGTTGGCTACATTCAAGGGTTTGACCAGGCTCTGCGGCCATGTGTGGTGGCAGTTGGATGACTTATGGTTAGTAAATATTACTTTACGTTTAAAAAAAAACTAGACATTCAACGGAAAAGACAAAGTTTACAGGGACATATAGTTAGAGAATAGAATTAAAAAAGTCTTAGATATTCTCTAAAAAAACAAAAGGTGCATGAATGTTATAGTTAGGGTCAGATGTTACACACACAAAACCATAGAAATTCAGAAATTTTAGTTATCTCAAACAACTATTACTCGTGCCCTAAGGTAACTATAACTCTTGCCCTCGCCTTGCACTGCTAATTACCCCACATGTTGCATCACTCATGACATCATTAATTATTATCAATGCAAAATTTCCTGTAAAATTATTGATGAGAAAACTGTGCCTGGCAGGGGCGCGAGTTGCTGTTACCTCAAAGCACGAGTTTTAGTGCTCTATAGCACTCCTACTAAGGTCCATATTTTTCTCAGTGGACCACATTGCAAATTCTGAACATAAGGTTTGTGTCTGTGAATAATTTTCCCCCTTCACAAACCTGGTCCGTTTAAGACATGTGTGTGTCTTTATTTGGACCAACACGTGCTACTATCAATTTAGTTATGTCTTGAATGACACTAAGTATGAATAAGTGCTTCCAATTGACTTGGTTGCATCCCCCTTGGGGCACTCCTTCTGAATCCGAACCGGATTTTAAATGATTAGAATCAAGTCTTTCATCTTTTATTTCATGAATTTATTTGTTCAATAACTTCCTTTTCTTTCTTTTTGTATTGAATTTCAATTTGTTCAACTTTTCATACGTTAATCCTTCTTAACATTTCATATCTCAGATGTACTCCAATGCATTTCGAGGTAGGCAGCTCTTCATCAGGGAGTAATATCTACAATACAAATTAACCAATGATGCATCATAATACTAGGACTTTACATTGAATATGCTTCTTTTTTGACTTAGGTATTATGCATATCGTAATTGTGCTTTTTTGTGCTAGAATTGTGATATCCCAATGCAAACGTGATTATTGTGTGTCACACCGTACATATGTTATGGGTTAAATGTTACTCACATATGAGGCTCACGATGAGGTGGTTCGCCAGTGAACTGTATAAAAAGGATTGTGAAAAAAAAGGATTGCTTTCAGTGAGAACACGAGCTTTACGTTCTCTTGTTCGTTTGGATAGATCATACTGTATTTGTAAAATGACATGCATAGTTAACGCAGTAGCAGTGTTTATTTGGCCGGTAGCTTGTTCAAGAGCCGGCTGTTCCATTGCTGGCAGTTGTAGCCGTAAACGTAATCGATACGCTATGGCCGCTATACATGCTAAATAAGTTAACTTCCTAGCCATACTCTAAACGACAAGGGTTCGTCCTCGCGCTGATTTACAAAGCGCTTCGCTATAGAATATGGACTTATGTTTATAGATATGTCATGAAATGCTCGTTACAGCTTCTGTTTACGGAAATGCTCTTCCGGGATCCCGCTTGTCTGAATTTGTGTACCCGAGCGTGCGCAGTTAAACTATCCTTTCGGGAACTGAAACTAAAGGAAGGACTTCGTAAAATGTGCGCAGTCTCACACATGGGCGTGTAGTGACTGATCAGACTAAAACTGAAAAACGGACTGTCGAAGAAAATCGAGGACGACATGTTGTGATAGCCCATGGTTCAACAATGTATGTCCAGCATTCTATATGCGAATCAGAATGTTTTTTTTCCCAACAGAATATTGAATAAAAATCAAAACAAAATAGATTGACATTATATACATTTACACTGTTCATTACGTGGGTCAAAGGAATGTCTTTGTCACAGTTCATGGTTTGTTGCATGAGTCAAATATGTCTTTGTCATAGATCAACGTTGTTGTGGCAGCTATTGCAGATCCTTATGAGCAAAATAAGCCTGTTATTCACAGATTACAGGCATATTCCATTCGTTCATTGAGGTCATGAGGTCTTCAAGATTGTAGTTTATATATCCAAAAGTTTTCTCTCCTTAGTAGATGATTTTTATTATCTCTGCCCTCTTTTTTATCTACTATTTCCAGAATCAAGAACCTCAAATGCGATATGTTGTGCTTTTGTTCTGCAAAATGTGTAGCAATCGTGGATTTGCTATTTTTTGTTCTTATGTTTGACTTATGATCGTTAATTCTCAAGCGTAATTTTCTCTCGGTTTTCCCCACATAAACCTTGCCACACAAGGATTTTAACATGTAGATGACATTGGTTGTGTCACATGTTGCAGTTACTCATAATTTGATTTGGTGTCCTTTCATCGGATGATAGATGATTGTTCCACAAATGATGTTATTGCAGTTTTGACAATTCAGACAGGGTTTAGTCCCACTGTATGTTTGCTTGTGTGGGTCCTTCTGTTTGAGAATTTCACCTACGTTGCGATATCTTGTGTAGGCAAACAAGGGAGGTTGAGAAAATATGTTGTTGAAATCTGGCTCCATTGTTAGCAATGGCCAGTGTTTTGTAATAATTTTCCTAAAGGTTGTGCTTGCTGTTGACAATTTTGATACCACTACCATTCTGGTGTTTGTTTGTTTTTCAGTGGTGTTCAGGGCTGTTGTTTGAGTGATCGATTGGCATTTGGCTTTTGCTTTAGTTATCGTAGTCGGAGGGTACCCTCTATCTTTAAATCTCTGTGCCATCTCATTTATCCTTTGGTTTACCTTTACCTCATTGGATACAGTTCTTAGAAAGCTCAGCATTTGGGATGTCAGTAGATGTGTTTTGAGGGATGACTGGTGATGGCTAAGATAATGAAGTATATTGTTTCTGTCCATTTTCTTTCTAAATATATCCATATTTTCCATCTTGATGATCAATACATCTAAAAATGTGATCTGTGTTTCCGATGTTTCACTAGTGAATTGAAGATGTTCGTTAAATGTATTTCAAGTTTGAATAACGGTGTTGGCTTCTTCGTTGGTACCTTTCCACAACATAAAAATGTCATCTATGTATCGCTGATACATAATGATGTGTTGTTTCCATTCTTGATTCGACAAGATGTATTCTTCTTCAAATTTTTCCATCACGAGGTTGGCATTCGAGGGCGCCATACAATTGCCCATGGAAGTGCCGCTGAGTTGGAGGAACCATTCCTCCTTCCATTTGAAATATCTCTGATAAGAGTGAAAAATGCACTAGTTCCATGGTAAACATTTGCATTGATGTTTCTAACTCTGAGTTGAGGAGAGTGTGTTCCAGAGCTTCTAATCCCATGTTATGGGGAATCGACGTGTATAGGGATTTTACGTCTGCTGTACACAGTATGATGTTTTCATTAGTTTCCCAACTTACTTTTTGAAGTTTTAATAAGAAATTGGTGGTGTCCTTTGTGTATGATGTCATTTTCTTTCCACTTGGTTGGAGGTATTTGTCTATCAATTGACCTGTTCGTTCATGCATACTTCCACATGTTGAAACAATAGGACTGAAAGGAGGGTCTGTGATACTTTTGTGTATTTTGGGTACCATATATAGTGCAGGACTCCTTGGATTCTGTATCAATAGAAAAGATCTTGTTTTATCTTTTATTGTCCCCATTTCGTGTGCTCTATCCACAATCGTTTTCAGTGTCATAGAATATTCTTTGGTGGGGTTGTTATCCAATTTCATATATATGTTGTTATCCATGATGTGTTCCCTTACTTTTGTTTCGTAATGGACTTTGTTGAGTATTACGAGTGCTCCACACTTATCTGCTTTCTGAAACACTATGTTTGAATTGTTTGCCAATTTTTTTAAAGTGCTCCAATCTTTCTGTGTGATATTTTTATGTGTCTTCTTTTTGAACTTGATTGAAGTTAACTCTTGTTTAACCAAATTTTCAAAAAGGTCAAGGGTTTTATGGCTCATTGGAGCCATAAAGGTGCTCTGGCTTCTCAAACCTTGTAGTTCGTCATGTTCTTCACTTGAAGTTGGGGTTTGTATGACCTTGTCAAAGAAGTTCCTAAGTCGAAGTTTACGCATTAATTTGAATAAACTTATATCAAGTTCCAGTAGATTACCATCTGTTGATGGAACAAAGGATGTGCCCTTTTGTAATAGTTCTGATTCTTGTGGTGTCAGCACATAATCTGATATGTTGATGACTAAGTCTCTTTCTGTATCTTTTTCTTGTCCCGTTTCGGATGTGTGGTACTCATGGTGTTCGGGTGTTCCTTTTCTTTGTCTTTTTCCCCTCCTGGGTCTTCTGTTTCTCCTTGACCTCCTTCTAAAAAAGATTGTCCTGATGTTGATTGTTGTTGTA
The DNA here is from genome assembly GCF_964261635.1 of Lissotriton helveticus. NCBI lineage: Eukaryota > Metazoa > Chordata > Amphibia > Caudata > Salamandridae > Lissotriton > Lissotriton helveticus. Next base: position 651,008,104 of record NC_136070.1, read on the forward strand.
TTCCTTCTCTAACCTGTGATTCTGTGCTAGGAGGTCCAGCCTTCATTTCTTGAGGACTTTTGCGTTAAAGGCGTTCTACGCTCTCACTTCCTGATGATGACGTGTCCGTATTTTGGGTGTAAGGACGACTTCTGCGCCTCTGGGCATATACCTCAGCCCAGGTATAGACTTCCCCTAGCTTATAATCTAGGGTGTCTCTTTTGTATTTGCATATCTTGCGCTCATTGATTTCTTGAGAGTGTTTAGACATTTGAATGTTTATGTCCTCCAGTATTTTGGACCAGTCCTCCGCTGACATCATGTTAGTTAGTTCATTTGTGACCTCCACAATTTCCTTTGACAACTCTTCCAATATATTAGACAATTCTTCCACTATCAATAACATGAGGTCTAATGAGCATTTATTAAGAATTGCGTACCAACGCTCTTGGAATCTCTTTGCATTCTTGCATAATGAAGGTTTTAGTGCGATACGTAATCCACGGGTATGGCTAGGAAGTTAACTTACTTAGCATGTATAGCGGCCATAGCGTATCGATTAAGTTTATGGCTACCATGGCCAGCAATGGAACAGCCGGCGCTTGAACAAGCTACCGGCCAAATAAACACTGCTACTGTGTTAACTATACATGTCATTTTACAAATACAGTATGATCTATCCAAACCAACAAGAGAACGTAAAGCTCGTGTTCTCACTGAGAGTAATCCTTTTTTTACACAAACCTTTTTATACAGTTCATTGGCGAACCACCTCATCGTGAGCCTCATATGTGAGTAACATTTAACCCATAACATTGTACGGTGTGACACACAATTATCACGTTTGCATTGGGATATCACAATTCTAGCACAAAAAAGCACAATTACGATATGCATGATACCTAAGTCAAAAATGAAGCATAGTCAATGTAAAGTCCTAGTATTATGATGCATCATTGGTTAATTTGTATTATAAATATTACTCCCTGATGAAGAGCTGCCTAGCTCGAAATGCATTGGAGTACATCTGAGATATGAAATGGTAAGAAGAATTAACATATGATACGTTGAACAAATTGAAATTCAATACAAAAAGAAAGAAAAGGAAGTTATTGAACAAATAAATTCATGAAATAAAAGATGAAAGACTTGATTCTAATCATTTAAAATCCAGGTCGGATTCAGAAGGAGTTTCCCAAGGGGGGTGCAAACAAGTCAGTTGGAAGCACTCATTCATACTTAATTTCTTGACGTTATACTAATCGGACCGAAACGTCACCCCTGGGAGCAACCTATAAATCAAAGGCAATCAACATAAAATACAAAAAAAACACAGACAGAAAGTATTTTTGAAATTCAGTGGCTGTGCGCAAGCAATCCATTATACTGAATGACACTAACCCACTTCTGGAAGTTCTGTTCTACTACTAAAAAACAAGGGCAATTTCTCTCCATCTGTGTATTCCAGAGCATAACGTATGCACAGATGTGGATCTTGACTTACATCCGTAAGAGTACTTCTTAGTGTGTTTTGGATATGTTTTTATACAACTGTGTATGCCCTCCACAGACCAAGGTGTGTGTATCTCTGTAGACCTTCTTACCGCATTCCTGCTACAGATAATATAAAAATGAACACTTTTAAAAGATTTTTTTCTGAATACTTTGGCAAGAGTCCCTCGTGAATACAAGGGATGTGACAGGTGGTGTGAAAAATTGAAATGTGTGCTTCTTATTCCTGATATGGACTAGGGTATTTCCTCACTGCAAACTCTGAAAGTAGCTCTTAGGGTGGCGTATCCAATTCAATATGAGGGTTCCGGAAATTATTCAAGATCTGATTTAAAGGAGTCTTTATAGAAATATTTTTCAAAAGAGAATGCTATTAAATGGTCACTGAACACACAGCAAGGTAGGCATTGTCCAATATATAGAGTTTAGTGAACATCCAAGTCAGTAACGTGGTAAGAATAGAGTATAGACCACACACAAGACAAAAGAGAAATTTACCAACAAACAGTTCTTCAACAGCATGGTGACTAATGTCAGAGCAGAATAAAGCATTGATAAAAATCAATAATGCAGTATAGAAAGAAAAGACAGAGAAGGTATATTTGCCAAGAATAATTGGTGATTCATCAAATGTAAAAGACAGGGCATGGGCACAGTAATCTTTTTTAAAAAAAGGTTTTGTTTTTCTTTGACTTTTTATATTATGTGGAAATAAATCAACACACATATTTTCTCATGTAAAACATCCAATTTCGATTCCAGTCATTCAGACATTCACAACCAATAAAATCAATATTACAATTGTTGTTCATGATATATACAGTGAGTCATGGCACGTGGCTTATGCTCTACAATATTTATATACGGTAGAAATAAGTACCTCGCCATTATGCAGTAATCTCCTGCTCGTAAAATGACTTCCAAATGCTGTAGAAAAAAAACAAATACGTTATTCGACATGTACTTTAGATAGTCTGATAAAGCCCAAAGTATTTTTATTTTCATTTTTATCTGCCTTGTTTTGTTTTAATATTTCCATCTTATTGGTGTGGTTGGGTTTTAAAGGTGTGATCATTCCGGAGTATTGTGTGTGTAAATAAAACTATGGCTGAAATTCTGTTGAAAGAATTGTGGAAAGCATCACCAGTGGGCAAAGTTTCACAATCTTTGGAAATAAAAAGAAAACAATACATATAAAATTGTGCTTAAATGTGATTTAGGATAAACGTTTCATATATAGTGGTATATTTACAAGAAAATGCTAGAGTACGGTGTTACGCCAAATTTGGCATTGCCGCACTCTTGACATTTTCAAAACACAGGGAAGCTCTGTATTTACAAAAATACGGCACACCCCTGCGTTTCCCCTAGCGCTGGTGCTAAAAGAGCTGCCTAGCTCAGTGCAGGCACCCTCCTGCTTTGTTGCAAGGGTGCCTTTGTTGCAGGGGCGAATGTTTATGTGCAGGAAGGGGCACCTTGTTTATGTGCAGCACACATAAAATGAGCAAAATATGAAGAGACATTGAACATTTCTTCTCATATCGGCATTCTAAGACCAAATATTACATGGCCTTAGTTTTTGGTGCTGCCACAGCCTTTTAAACATGGGGCAATGTCAAAAAGCAATGGGTGATGCTGTGGAACGATCACAGCAACACTGATTGCCCACCCCTTTTCCGCAGCAGACTGCGGCGTAAAGGGGCATATTTACAAGGTGGTGTTAATCCATGTTAAGTGGCTTAGCGTAACCTTGTAAATATGGGGAATGGCGCAATGCCACCAGATTGTCCAGAAAAGTGAAGCTCCTGTGGCATTAGGGGCTTGTGAAAATGCCCTAATGTCTCACTGCTATGAAAATAATCTAATGCGAGGCTTCAAAAAATATGCACCCATAAAAATAGATATTAGCAGCACCAATCTTGAGATGCTGTCAAAGACAAGGAACATTAGATGCAGTGTTTGTTGCTCTCCACAGGAGCGAGAGTAAAAAGAATATAAACACTGCTAACATAGTTCATAGTCAACTGGCATTCAAATGGTAGAAGTGGGAATCCCTGTTATTTTGCAGTGGAAATATTTGGGAATGTTAATATTGTCCAGAGGCTTGGCTGAGCCATTGCTGGTCAATTACAAGCCTTGAACCCAATCTATAAAAGACTTTCCAATATATGAGATAACAACTTGATAGTTCATGTGATTCACACAGAAAGAATGTTGTATAAAAGGCACACCTCAAGCAGATTTTGAAACTGAACAATAGGAAGAAAAATGTTTATAACTAGAAACATCTGCTTTAAATCATCCAGTCTTTTAACTAATCAAGGAAACGTGTGTGTTTGCCCCCACAATGTAATTATACTCAAGTGTGGTGGTTCTCCACCAGACTTTGCTGAAATTTCCCATTACAAAACTAACAAATCACAGATTGTGTAAATATGAAATTGGGTTGCTGATTGACTGGGATGTGAGCCCTAGTCAAGCAACAGCCACAATTCCCTTGCAAGGTGAACCACAAAAAGTCGCTAAATTAACCTATGCTCAATCCTTGGTAGCTTGGCACAAAAAGCAGTCATGCTTATCTTAGAGGCAATGTGTAATGTATTTATGTAGCACACAAACGTTAAAAAAGGAAAACACAATACAAAAAAATCTCAAAACAATTTAGAAAAATAGAGCAAATTGTAATATATATTATTTGACACCAAAACAACAAAAATCCAATCAGTAGAACCCGGAATTCTGAACTTTTAAAATTTGAGTGAAAACTAGAACCTAAAAGTTTGAAACGCCAACCGTGAACATCTAGTCATGCGAGACCGGATCAAAGTTGAAAGTTATGGTTGACCGCTATGGAGCGCAGTTAGATAAAAGAAGTAGATTGGGCCCGGCCAGCGCTTATCTTCTGAATTAGAAGAAATTCTGAGAAAAAGTGTCTATGATCAAGTTTAATAGGACAAGGCTGGAGGAGGTGTCTGATGACGGTGCGCTGTCGTCGGATGGGCTTGTGTCAAAACCGCGCTGAAGATTTCTACATTGGGACTTAGTCATCGAAATGGAGGTTGAAAATATCCAGGGGTAAGAGGCAGAAGGCTGCAGCCAAAGTTCCAAGAGGTTGAATACTCCTTTGGTGAAGAAGCGCTGAAACGGATTTGCTGTGCGGAGACAAACACAGTGGGAGAAGCCCCGTAGTCAATTCGATCGGTGATGCGCCTTGGGCGGATAGGCGATCAGGTTGGCCCCAGTCTCCTCCTGGTTCTGAGGGTAGCTTTTGGCCAAACATTTTCCAAGTACTTAGTTTTGGGAACCAGCCATCTGGGCGCCTTTAGCGCCACAACCAAAGGTCCAGGACTGGTGAGACACCTCTCGAGGGTTCAGGACTCACTCCGTGCAAGACAGTGAGAGCCTTTTATGTCCCTGTGACTCTGAACAGAAGGGCAGCACACTAGCCCTTGGAGTCAATTCTGGTAGTCTTGGGTGGAGGTGAAGATGTAGGGTTCATCAGAAGGGCTGGTCTGAGGTTCGAAGGCAGGCAGGCAGCCAAGCAGTCCTTCCAGGTACAGCAGCAGTCTTGTAGGTTGCACCGAAGGTCACAGCAGCTGGCAGTCCTCTGAGAGTCCTTCCATAGGACCAGTAGTAAACTGAAGAGTGGGTTCTCAAGGTCCTATTTTTTTACCCTAGTGCCCTTCTTCTGGAAGGTGAAAGAAACTTCAGTAAATGTTCTTTGAAGTGCATGGAATTTCCTGTCTCTGAGCACCCAGTCATATGGCCCAAGTCAGGCTGCAGGCACAAAGGGGCGAAAAAAGCTCACCTTCCAAAAGTGGCAATTTCCTCTTATTTATTCCACTATAATCCTGGAAAGGGAACACAAACTCCAATAGTAGGGTTTGCCACACCAACTGCATCTTTTGAGGTTCGGCAAATGGATTACATCCATCTAGAACGCTGTAATAACCTAAAGTATGTCCTAGGAGTGGTATGTGCCTTTAGTAAGTGGATTGAGGCATACGCTCCGAGAGATAATACAGCTCTTACTACAGCAAAGGTGCATCTAAAGGGGTTCTTCCCTCGATTCGGCCTTTGTCGAGTCCTGTGGAGGGACAACGGATCTCACTTCATTGGGCAAGTTGTTGAGTATGTCTTGAAAGGATTAGGAATCACGCAGAAGTTCCATGCTGCTATCCACCAACAATCAGCACGGGTTAGTGAAACGATATAATTCTACTCTCAAGCTTAAATTGGCTAAACTTCAGGCTTCCAAATCTCTGAAATGGTCTGATGCATTACCCCTTGCCCTGCTTTCCATTAGATCAGTGCCACATACACAATCTGGCCTTACATCGTATGAGGTGGTATTTGGAAGGCAAATTAATATTTGAGGGATTCCTAAGCCACGCCCTATACATGATGTACCTTGTGTCTTGATGAGTGACTACCTGTCCCAGTTGACTGACAGCTTTTTTTCTATTCATCAACAGGTTTGAGAAGCTCTTCCTGACAGGGCGCAGGGTGATGGTCATGATCTACATCCCGGCGACCAGGTATTGGTCAAGGTTTTCCAGAGGTCGAATAGCCCGGAAACGAGGTGGCAAGGCCCTGAGCAGGTGCTCTTGGCAACAAGAACTGCAGTCTGGATCCATTCCACCCACTGTAAAAAGGTGCTGTCAACCATGGTGGAGCCCGCTGCACTCACCGACCATTGAGACATCCTGGACACAGAGAGAGGTCAAGCCATATCACCTAAAGGACCTGAGGAAGTCTTCCCGGACCACACGATCCCTGGTGCATCTCAATATCAGCTGCGACCCCGGAGAGAAACTGCATTGCTCAAAAAGACTAGTTGAGCAACTGTCCTGGGTTAGTGACAGGCTGAGCCGAGGAGGGGGGGGGATCTTTTTTTTCTAGTGACACCATCTAAACTCTCAGTGAAGAAACCAACGGCTGCCCAGGACTTTAGAGATCCATCTGCTTTGTTGTTTCAACGTTGAGATAAAATATGCCTATGAAAAAGACATCGACTGCTGTAAAAGTTTGTGGCAGAAAAATCATGTTTATTGTTGGGCTCACTGCTGTTATCATCATTGCTACAATAGCTTGGGTTGTAGAGGAAGTGGCTCCTGTTTGACAAGAGCTGAATGCCACTACTCCAGCCCCCAATTAGCACCATTATTTCTCCCTTCCCTATCATAAGCAGCAGTATAGAATGTCCTACCTCAATAATACGTTCAATCAGACGTTGCATCACACCCATAATGCTACGAACGTCACCAACTGTTGGGTGTGTGGAATGATGCCAGCTCATCAGAAAAATGGAGGAACACCTTTCATTCCTCTGCCGTTTTCACACAAAGGCTCTCGTAAGGCTTGGTTCGCATTGCTGTGGGCTTCTGAAGTTGCTAATATCACCTTTGCTGATGTAGGGAGACTGAATTTCTAGCTAAATAAAGTGTGTTACTCTGATGAGGAAGGAGATCTACAGGCAAAAGGAACTGTATGGGAGATGGAGGAGTATCGCCGAGGAAACTCCTGCATGTACTATGTTTTCCCAAACACCCGAACATCGAGGGGTAATGGACCTCCTGTTATAGCTGTTACTAGAGCCCGAGCAGACTTGTGTGTGAACAGTGTTGGAAATATTCCTGTGGGGAAAAGCAATTGTACCCTGGTACTGAACATTACTGGGGTGAATAACAGTAGCTTTATTTCATCCAACAATACTTACTTCATCTGTGGGAATAAAGGATACTACCATCTACCCATTGGATGGTCAGGAACTTGCTATATGTCCTTTTTGTTGCCACCTGTATTTTTGGCTCCTGCATCCTATCACAAGGTCTATAGACTGTTCAATGATATTTCCTAGAACTGATATAAGTTGACAATAAATCATGATCAGGTGGATCAGACTGACACTGCACTGCAGCAATATGTTGACTTTAATTTGGGGTTGTTCTTCTTTGTTGGTGCCGCTTTGAACAGTAGGAAAATCAGACATTTAACACATGTTGCTGAGGCTGTGATCAACCAGACAGCCATGGCACTTGGAAACATCACATAAGAACTGCAAATTGCAAGGATTGTGGCGCTCCAAAATAGAATGGTCCTTGATGTTGTGTTAGCTGATCGCGGTGGCGCATGTCGCATCATCGGGAGCAGGTGGTGTGTTTGTATCCTTGATCACGCCGCTTTAGTTTTTGATGCAATCTCTAAATTGCATAAAATCGCTGCTGAGATTCACCCTGATACCGGAACATGGACTTTAACCGGTTGGCTAAGGACACTATTTGTTACCTGGGGTTGGAAGCTATTGATGATCCTATGTATTTTCCTTGCGATCCTGATCCTATGTATTTTCCTTGCGATCCTACTGTTACGTTGCTTATGTCTACAATGTGGCCCAATGCTTTATTCCCTCTGTATCACTGCTTGTATACCTACCAAATGCAACGTTAAGAATGTAAGCGCCCAATATGTATCAAGAAGTTAATCAACTAATGCAAATAGACGTACAAGATGTTTGGTTTGTTCCTTCTAAATTATAGATGTCTTCAGCTAATGCTAAAAGGGTCGTCTGTGGAAACTTGGCAGAGACTACTGTTAGCATGAGCTGAAGCCATTTTGTTTTTAGCATCCATTTTAGTTAAGCCATGTGTTTGCCATGTGCTTCTCTGTCTTCGCTGTTGCCTGCTTCTCTATTACGCCTGAGTCATCATCTATAATTAGCTCTTTAATTAGCTCCTACAGCACTGAGCCTGAGTACTGCGCATGCTCAGAGAGGCCTTAACTGTCATGTATTTAACTGTCAGACTATTTTAACTGATATCAGTAGCATTATAGCTCCCCCCATTTTGTTGACTAAGCGATTCTCATGTATGCTTGTATATGAAAATCTATGTGTGTACACTTGTACTGCCTCTTTTTGAACCTCCATGCTTACACTACACTTACTACAGTATATAAAACCCATGGTTTCTATACTCTATGCGCTGCCGCATACATTGCCTAAGAGTTCTGTATCAATGTAGTTCCACTCATAAGTTCTAATAAAGTACTTTCTTGATATTACAGCTTCCGTGCTAATCTCTACTTTGTCAGGTCTAAAGGACCAGTGCGCAAAAGGGCTCACCCCTGCACCAGGTGGGCTCCTGAAAAGGCTCACCCCCACAAAGGAAGCCATAGATCCCAAGACCAGACCTGTTTGAAGAGATGCTCAGACAAGATACATGAGGTAAAGGATCCCAAGAATAGACCTGTTAAAAGAGACGCTCAGACAAGATACATGGTGGTAACATAATCGAGAGTAACATGCAGAAGCCCACTATTCCCATATCTTGCAGTGCTAAACATCTAAGAGGGCCATGTGATGACCAAAACCCAGAGGATACTACGTCCTATAGTGGGTTTGAGAGGAGGAGCCTAATGTTAAGGGTCGGCCACGAAGGGGCTACTAACCACAAAGTGAGGCCTTCCTGCAGAAACCCTAAAAGGAATAAGATATATATGGTTGGTGTTCCAAAGCTGAAATCCAATGTGTATGAAAATGACATTTCCCTTAAAAATAAGATGGATTGGATTTCCTAAATTTAGTAAGTTTATTGTATGAGTAATTAAAATCTTTACAATATTCTGATCACAAGAGAGCAATTATGTTTCAGTCACACATCGGAAAATATATTAAAATAGTATAAAAACAACAGTTTGAACAAAAAAAATAAGAAAATAATATGATGAGAGCAAATAACTTACATAAGGATCTATAAAGCGCTCAGTCGTTAATAAAGTGCTAGACTTAGATGTCGCAAAGTGCTTTTAGTAAATAAAATTCAAGTGACAAAAGTAATGTACAGATGACATGTCTAGCAGAGGTTGTATGCACAAGGGACAATGGATCAGTATGGTATGACAAGGTGGTAGCAGAACTCAGCCTATCTCGGATGTTGGATCTCATGACAGTGCCTTTGCTGTTCTGCATATTTACAACAAGGGGTGGTGAGGGACAGAGTCTCTGAATTAAGCAGAATACTCTCACCCAGTCAAGAGATCAGGGCTAGATCCAACACCGTTTTTTAGCTCATTGCACCATCCCAGTTTCAGAACCTGGCTGTATGCAAATTAGTCTGTCCCTGGCCCAGTGCATCATGGGAACAGGGCAGACCAGACTACAAAAGCCAATTCTTACACTGGGAAGGAAACAAGCTTCCAGGGACCGGTTTCTGGCATTACAGCCGTCTTCGGCCCGGCTTGCTTGAATCCTGATGGTGCAATGAGCAAGGGACTCATGTCTGAGTATACCCTTCCACGCTTAGGGTGGACAAAAATATTTACAACAAGGGGTGGTGAGGGACAGAGTCTCTGAATGAAGCATAATACTCTCACCCAGTCAAGAGATCAGGGCTAGATCCAACACCGTTTTTTAGCTCATTGCACCATCCCAGTTTCAGAACCTGGCTGTATGCAAATTAGTCTGTCCCTGGCCCAGTGCATCATGGGAACAGGGCAGACCAGACTACAAAAGCCAATTCTTACACTGGGAAGGAAACAAGCTTCCGGGGACCGGTTTCCAGCATTACAGCCGTCTTCGGCCCGGCTTGCTTGAATCCTGATGGTGCAATGAGCAAGGGACTCATGTCTGAGTATACCCTTCCACGCTTAGGGTGGATAAAAATATTTACAACAAGGGGTGGTGAGGGACAGAGTCTCTGAATTAAGCAGAATACTCTCACCCAGTCAAGAGATCAGAGCTAGATCCAACACCGTTTTTTAGCTCATTGCACCATCCCAGTTTCAGAACCTGGCTGTATGCAAATTAGTCTGTCCCTGGCCCAGTGCATCATGGGAACAGGGCAGACCAGACTACAAAAGCCAATTCTTACACTGGGAAGGAAACAAGCTTTCGGGGACCGGTTTCTGGCATCACAGCCGTCTTCGGCCCGGCTTGCTTGAATCCTGATGGTGCAATGAGCAAGGGACTCATGTCTGAGTATACCCTTCCACGCTTAGGGTGGACAAAAATATTTACAACAAGGGGTGGTGAGGGATAGAGTCTCTGAATTAAGCAGAATACTCTCACCCAGTCAAGAGATCAGGGCTAGATCCAACACCGTTTTTTAGCTCATTGCACCATCCCAGTTTCAGAACCTGGCTGTATGCAAATTAGTCTGTCCCTGGCCAAGTGCATCATGGGAACAGGGCAGACCAGACTACAAAAGCCAATTCTTACACTGGGAAGGAAACAAGCTTCCGGGGACCGGTTTCTGGCATTACAGCCGTCTTCGGCCCGGCTTGCTTGAATCCTGATGGTGCAATGAGCAAGGGACTCATGTCTGAGTATACCCTTCCACGCTTAGGGTGGACAAAAATATTTACAACAAGGGGTGGTGAGGGACAGAGTCTCTGAATTAAGCAGAATACTCTCACCCAGTCAAGAGATCAGGGCTAGATCCAACACCGTTTTTTAGCTCATTGCACCATCCCAGTTTCAGAACCTGGCTGTATGCAAATTAGTCTGTCCCTGGCCCAGTGCATCATGGGAACAGGGCAGACCAGACTACAAAAGCCAATTCTTACACTGGGAAGGAAACAAGCTTCCGGGGACCGGTTTCTGGCATTACAGCCGTCTTCGGCCCGGCTTGCTTGAATCCTGATGGTGCAATGAGCAAGGGACTCATGTCTGAGTATACCCTTCCACGCTTAGGGTGGACAAAAATATTTACAACAAGGGGTGGTGAGGGACAGAGTCTCTGAATTAAGCAGAATACTCTCACCCAGTCAAGAGATCAGGGCTAGATCCAACACCGTTTTTTAGCTCATTGCACGATCCCAGTTTCAGAACCTGGCTGTATGCAAATTAGTCTGTCCCTGGCCCAGTGCATCATGGGAACAGGGCAAACCAGACTACAAAAGCCAATTCTTACACTGGGAAGGAAACAAGCTTCCGGGGACTGGTTTCTGGCATTACAGCCGTCTTCGGCCCGGCTTGCTTGAATCCTGATGGTGCAATGAGCAAGGGACTCATGTCTGAGTATACCCTTCCACGCTTAGGGTGGACAAAAATATTTACAACAAGGGGTGGTGAGGGACAGAGTCTCTGAATTAAGCAGAATACTCTCACCCAGTCAAGAGATCAGGGCTAGATCCAACACCGTTTTTTAGCTCATTGCACCATCCCAGTTTCAGAACCTGGCTGTATGCAAATTAGTCTGTCCCTGGCCCAGTGCATCATGGGAACAGGGCAGACCAGACTACAAAAGCCAATTCTTACACTGGGAAGGAAACAAGCTTCCGGGGAACTATGTCTCCGGGAAGGGCTGCACATAGGTTGGCTGCCCTAAAGATGGCTTGTATAGCGTGCACTGCTTATACAGTCTATGGCAAGCTAGTTCCGGGATTATGATTTCCAAGTGCAGTCTGTCAGACTTTGTTTACCTTTAAGCAAGGTACATCGGGCATACAAAAGTTCTGGGCAGAAACACAGTAGATGGTTGAAGGACTCGTCCTTGTAGGCTCAGAGTCTACAGAAGACAATTTTGGAAAGGGAGAGCCAGTTGGGGTTTTGTTCTTTAGTGTTTACTCTCATCAGCCTTGCAACCAATATTTTCTTAAGGCAACTTTTCTGGAGCGTACAATAAAGGTATGGCTGTGGGCTAAGTCAATGTGGCTGTTTGATAACAGAGGATTTTTCCAAAGCTCATAGTAGCGGTGAGTGCTTGAGTTTCCTCATGTCACTTATTTTCAAAAGTGTCCTTGTCTGCTTTTTTCAAAATTGCTTTGAGTACTGCATGCAAAATCGGTAGCTTTTTCACTCCATAAGGCCTATTTGGAGAGTGGCAATTGATCTTTGGAGATAATGTGACCAAGGACTCTTCTCCGATTTAAAGATATTCTGAATTCAGTGCTTTAATAATCCTGTAGTAGTACTTTAAAAAGGCCACCATGCTGGCCCAAGATTAGCCTTCTAGCCAGAATTCCTGCCTAACCAGGCATCAGCTTATGTATAATGGTAATCTGAAAACCCTTTTGTAAACTTTGAATTGGGATTTTTCCATAACTTTAACAAATTAGCCCTGGTGGGCTTCATGACCATGTTTCTATGGGTCTGTGGAGGGGCTTACAAGCTAGTTGTTCAACTGACATGTTCTGATGATTACTGCTTCCACCTTTGCTCCTAGGGCCTCAAGTGTGGTTTTGCTCCTCCCTTTGACAAAAGCCAAACTCCTAAATAATTGTATGATTAGGTGCTTTGATCTTTAGTGGAGCCAGACTCCAAACATAATTTATTTTCTTATGTGGACTGCTAAAGAATACTACTTTGGTTTTTGTGCCATTTGAAACTAATTTATTAGTCAAATTATATTTATGAAGGGCATTCAGTGTTTTCTGGATCCCTCTTCTGGAGTGATCCACAGGGACAATAGTCTGCATATTCCAATATCATGACTTTGTTACTCCAATTTTTGGTGTAATTATATTGGCCTTTTTTAATGCTGATCTCATGTTGACTGTATAAAGATTGAATAGTTAGGGCGCAAGCACGCACCCTTGCTTTAAGCCATTGCACGTCGGAATTTTCCTTGTGACTGCTGTCTGCGATAACTTAACCCTCAACCAGGTAGAGTTGTATAATGAAATGATTGCCTGGAGCTAGTTATTTGGAATGCCACACCCTCTTTGAGTTTCTTCAACAAGTTGTTCCAGTCTACCAAGTTGAATGCGGCAGAATACTAGACGAAGCACACATAGTGGGGGAGCTACTTCAGTCTGGTGGCCTGGTGGATTAAGTAAGAAAGTGCCACTATATTGTCCAAAGTTGAGGAGTGTGCCATAAAGCCAGTTTGGCAGAACAGGATTATCTTATTTGCCTCAGCCAGTTGCTCCAGCTCTTTCAGGAGGATGGAGGTGTACGCCTTTCCTTCGATGTCCAGGAGGGCGATAAGGTGATCATTTGCTGTTTCTTGCCTGTCGCATTTCTTGAATACAGGGTGCAAAATCGGGTCCCTCCAGCTTTTCAGAACCTGCTGAACTGAACTGAGCTGTGGAAGCATTGCTGACCACAGGTCAGTATCATTTTTAAAAACTTGAGCGAGGAGGGGCGTGCCCAAGATGGTTGCGGTGTGAGATGTATATTTCTGTCTCTTGTGCCCTGGTGTGCTGGGCCTCCCCACAATCCCCCATTAAGCGTTGTATCCCATGGGCCATCACTAAGCGGGGCTACTGGGTGGAGTCTTTCTAGCGCTGAAAATAGCCTGTGTCTTCGGGCGATCAGTTTCGTTTGGCTCCTGGAGGCACGCCTAGACTGAGGGCAGCAGCCTTCCACATCGGCCCTAGCAGGAGTTTAGCGGCATCTCGGCACGCAGGGCGAAGTAACAAAGCTACACCGCCTCAAGAGTCTGTGCTGCTCAGAGAGCAGAACCGGGTACAGTACGGAGGAGCTGCCTGATCGGGAGATGTCTCTCCCTCAACGTTTCAAGCTGTGGGGCCAGGCCGGTCTGATCGGCTAGGCAGCCTATAAGCGCACAGTCCCTAGCAGAAGCTGGGCAGCACTTGGGCGGGCAGGGGGAATCAGTGGAGCTGCTCCGCCACAAGAGTCAGTAAGTACCGCTCTTGGATCATCACCGGGCACGGTACGGAGGAGCTGCTCGATCGGGAGACGTCTCTCTCGCAATGCTTCAGGCTGCGTGCCAAGCTGGCCCGATCGGCCAGGCCTCCCATAAGCACAGCAGCCTTAGCAGAAGGACGGCGGCATCTCGGCATGCAGAGGGAAGCCCCTGAGCTGCGCCACCACGAGAGTCAGTACCGCAACAAGAGCAGAAGCAGATGCGGTAAGGAGGAGCTGCCGGATCGGGAGACGTCTCTCCTACAACACTGCAAGTCGCAGGGCCAGACTGGTCTGTTCGACTAGGTCCCCCCTATATATGAAGACCCTGGGATTGAGGCCATGTGGAGAAGTGCTGTACTGAGGTTCTCCAAGCTATCCTGCATGCTCACCCCGTGAGGCCTGACCACAGAGTGGGCACCAGGGCCGGACTGGCTACCGGGCATTTTGGCATTCTGCAGAGCTGGGGGCTGATGTCACTGCGGTGGGGGCTAATTTTGTAGATGGAGGTCCCCATCAACGAAATCAGCCCCCAGCTCCGCAGAATGCCAAAATGCCCGGTAGCCAGTCCGGCCCTGGTGGGGACTCCTTGCATCTCCCGGGGTATGCTGTATCGACCCCACCTGTCTGCTCCGCCCGACGAGGAATACAGGTCGACCGCACCCTTTGAAGCATGAGGCACCAACTTGTCTTTGGGGTGCTGTGGAAGGAGCGAATCCAGATGTCCAGCGGGGAAGAGCAGCAGTCTATACTACCCCCCCCCCCCCCCCCACAATAGCCAGCCTGGAGTACAAACGTCAGCTCTCACATTGCCAGGCAACTACACGGTTTGGCGAGGCCCAGAAGACCGACGCGGTGCAACTCAGCTAACAGTACCGGTCGAGGTACAAGAGGTTAGTGGGGCCTGGAACAGTGGGAGACGATGAGGGCTACAAAGCCAGCCTCAAGGACCAGGTGAATCCGAGGGCTACACTACTGATCACACCTGAGGGTGAGGCCTCTACTCACCACAAACCCTCTACAGACGCGAAACGGGAACCCAAGCACCCGCCACCCACTCTGAACCAGCAACAGTAGGGTCCAGCATCCAGGGGCATAATAACACCACACGGAGGCCATTGGTGGAGGCCCAAAAAGGTGACTGACATAATGTCTTCTTCCTTTCTGAGCTGGCTGGTGGAGTTGTGGCTGGGCCATGAGGGAGGGAGATGGTATACAGCTACTCAGTGATCTAGTGAAGAGACCCGGCAGGGACGCAGAGGCCCATAAGAGACAAATACCTAAAGAGAGGGGGCTCAATCAAAGACATGCTTACCCGCCTGCCTGAGGGGGATAGTAAAGGGGCCACAAATCGCGTCACATCGCATACGGAAGAGGACATTGAGGTCACGGTCATGCGCCCCTTCCTGGGCCCTCTTCTCTTCCCTGAGGGATGACCTATGTTAGTAAAGAAAGACCTCATGTCCGAGCTCCAAGCAGTCCGGAAGGAAGTACCTGACATTGGGGACAGGGTCGATGACTTGGAGCCCAGGACGCAGAGGGAAAAGATATAGAGGTGTATGTCCGGGAACATTTTGCACAAATTCTGGGAGAAACTCCAGGAGCGCAAACACAGGGTGGGCAGATGGAATTCAGGCGCTCCCCGCTCAACAAGGCATTTTGACTTGCCTTCAGTTTCCCCTCAAAGAACGGATCCTAAAGGTGGCTCAGGCTTCAACTCCGGTGGTTTTTCGGGGTCACACACTCCATCTGTATCTGGACCTGGAGGCCTCTACGCTACAGAAACAGGGGGAATTCCACCCAGTTATGAACTATTTAGGAGACAGGAAAGTCACTTATTCATGGGCAACCCCTTCTAACTAATTTCTCGTTGGCAAGAGCGGCTCCACCAAATACGATCCATGAAGGAGGCCTTTGGTCTGCTGCAAATTGAACCACAAGAGGAGGACAAACCATTTGTCACAATCTGGCACACGTAGGGCAAAGGGCCACCTGAGATGGCAACAAATCCCGACTGGCCACAGGAACACCAGCCCAATCCGGCCACAATGGCCTCAGAGAGGAAGGCCCTTCTGGACAAGCTTGTGGAGGGTACCGCATCTAATGATCCTGCCTGACGGACTATAACTGTGCTCCGGGTTTGTTGGGGGGGTGGGCAGTTGGCCGGGGTGAGGGCAAAATCGATTCTTCGGATTTGACTACTGTCCTAGTTGAAGACTTAACCACTGGTAAGGGGTCAGACTTCCAGCCACTCTCTCACTCCAGGGACTTTTGATGTTGTTTGTTTATGTTTTGGGGTTTCTTTGGGGGTGCCAGCAACTTAATCGAAGACTATTTTTATCAACATGTAGTGTCTAGAAGCATCAACACAATGCCCAATACTCTGTTGCAGAGGCGCAGATTTTGAAAGCCTGCAGGGCCGGTGGGGTTGAGTGGGTATGGCGACCAGAATGACGCCCCTGAGGGTTATAGCATTCAATGTGAAGGGTTTGAATAACCCTGTAAGAATTAGAGCAATATTATCTTATTTAGAACAATATCAGGCGGATATCTGCTTGTCATAAGAGACACACCCACTTTGTAAGGACTGGCCTTGAATGCACACACAAGCCTTTCCTCAGAAGTTCTTCTCAACACATCCACACAAATCGGCGGGGGTGGCACTCCTATCGCAGGTTTCAAGGGAAAATAGGGACTAAGGTCACTGAGATCAAAGGCTGCCTTTTGGGTTACCCCATTCACCTGAGCCCCCTCTTTATTATCATAGGGTCCGTCCACGCACCTAGGGCCAGATGTAGGAGACCAAATACCGGTCGGTAACGGCCGATTTTGGCCGTTACCGACCGGTATTTGGGTTTTGTAATGTAGGGGGCCTTTGATTTACAGAATCGGTAAATTTACAGATTCTGTAAATCAATATGTAGGTGGCACAGTAAACAGTGCCAAAGGCCCCTAAGAATTTGTTATTTACTATGTAATACTATTGCATGGTAAATAACGAATTCCTGTGTACATGCACATCTGGCATGTGGCACACAGACATGCCCTAAGGGCATGTATGTGTGTCACATGGCACACAAGCCAGAAACAGGGGTGCAACAGGGTGTCAAAGTGACACCCTGTCCCCCTTGGCAATTCGGTATTTTTACAGATTCGGTAATTACCGAATCGGTATTTGCCACTGATTCCTGTGGGCTTCAAGGCCCATAGGAATCAATGGCAAATACCGATTCGGTAATTACCGAATCGGTAAATAACGAATCCTACCGATTCGGTATTTGTTACCGATTAATTACCTACATCAGATTTACCGATTCATGAATACCGAATCGGTAAAATTCGGTATTTATAAATCGGTAAATCAGATTTACCTACATCTAGCCCCTAATGAGGGCCAGGCACAATTCCTACGGGGAGTGGTTGTGGGCATCATGTCCACTCAGGATCAGTGGGTGGTTCTGGGAGGGGATCTCGACCTGGTATTCCATAATGAACTAGACCGCTCAACACAGTGACATGGGATAGCAGGAGCACTTGGGCCTGGTGGGACTCTATGGTTACAGGAGTTGGGATTAAGGGATTTATGGCGTGCCTCCATCCCATGGCCAGGTGATACACATTTTACTCTCACACCCATAAGTCTTATGCGCTGCTTGATTACTTCTTAGGGTCATGGGAAGTAGAAGTTGCAAACAAGTCCATCGAGATAGATCTCCGCTCTGTCAGATCACATGGCGGTCCTATTGAATCTCGCCATTCCACCTTGGGGTCAGATCCACCTCTCATGGCGGCTGAGAGAGACTTTACTTTGCCGACCAGAATTTATTTTCCAGATAGATAAGGCAATTAGACAGTATCTAGAGGCTAACAATAATGCTGAGATACCAATTGGTGTAATTTGGGACGCCCTGAAGGCAGTGATAAGAGGAGTTTCTTGCCTACTTGGCATCAAACAACAAGGTGAGGAGAAAGAACTGCACTGAAGTGCAGCAGCAAATGCGAAAACTTGAACAAATACACCACCGCACCGGTGCTCCCAGAGTCTGGCGACAAATGGAAACTATGAAAGTGTTGCCAACCTGCACACCTTATTTGTGTTTGTATGCCTATTTGTTTACTCAGTAATTAGTTTAATCATGCGTGCTGTTACAATGAGGGTCTTCCCCTGACCCTACCTCTGGAATCTATGGATATGGTAGACAAATAACGTTTGGAATGCTGTCAATTCAATCCTCTGGGGAGTTTCTCGTGGTAGACTAGAGGCGTATAATTACAAAATGACGCCATGAGGTCACTACGCGTACTTTTGGGAAGAGATAGACGTTCATTGGGTGTAAGACTGGTGAGTTTCACTCATCGGGATAACGGTTGCAGAGAAGGCATTTTGAATTAGAACTTCTCAAACATTAACATGGTTTTTAACATTTCTTGCAGACACAAGCTCGGACGTTCTAAACAGAATAACAGCGAGGTATGAACGTTGAAACCACTTACTAGGCTAATGACGAGCAAATAATTGTGAATACGCGCACGCCGTGATCTTATACACGTATATATTTTCTTGTAGAGTTAACAGCGTATCATAAGAGGAACTTAGCGGGTAAGCAGATACATAGGGTTGAAGTTAATCGGTACTCTTTAAATTGTTCTAGGAAGTTCATGTAGCTTTCTCCTTTTAACGCAGTTTATCATCAATCTTTCAGGACGCCATCGTTCCCGGCGTATGCAGCTAAGTGTGGGTTTTCTACACCGAGAAATCAGGGTATCACGCACAGTTTTTGTTTTGTCTACACCGTAGCATGGAATATATGTTAAGACCGTGTTCTGTAACTTTTAATGGTTTTACACATGAGGTGTGGGGTAGTGGGGAGACACTGGCAGATTACAGTAAACACGTTTTGAGAGGTTGGTTTACATGCAGTTTTTAAACGTCGATGGCTATTCACACGGCACCTTGGTTATTGCGCACACAGATAAAAAAGGTTGTTGGTTGGACATTTGCTACTTGATAAACACGGTTGACATGTAACCTTTTGGTTTTGTTCCAGCAGGAGGCTTCAGGAAAACAGTTGAAAATGTGTTTTTTAATCATTGTATGACAAAGATTGAATGGTCTTTCTTCTTGAAGAAGGATTATTTAACCCAAAATGCATTGGGGTTTTTGAGTTTATCTTCATTTACCAGGGGTCTTTAAGTTGATTTTCATGTACTAATGTACTAGCATTTGATGCTAAGGGTACAACTACCCAACTCAATAAAAGATGTACCTTTAGTATGAATGTATAAGGATCAAGAGACTAAAAATACTGTTAGCAACTTGCTTAAAACATTGTTGAACCAATGAAATAACAATAGTTTCAATGTATTTTGAGTACTTGTTTGAATTTTACAGTAACATTATACACTTTATTAAATATTTGAAGACGCTTCAGGCACCCAGCTGTGCGTTGTGATGTGGAACAGAGTTTCTCTGTCTCCCATATTCATAGACAATTGGAAACTTCCAGGAAACAGTTTGTGGGGTTGGACTGGCACAATGCAGAGTACTCAATACTCCAACTTAAGCATGCTTTTTATGTCTGTAGCAACAAATGCGGGAGAACGCTCATGAGTAAACTCAAAGGTGAGCACCAAGCTAACACGGTAGAGGCTCTCTTATCTGACGAGGGTGCTGTAGTTGAGGGCGATGAGCTGATAGCGTATATCAAAGGGGGACACTGTTCCAAGAGTAAGGTGTGAGTCATCACCCACTCATCAAAGAAAGAGAGAAAGAGTGGGAAGGAGAGATATAAGAAAAAGGAAGGAAGAGAGAGTGTAGTGTAGCTCCTATTTTCCCAATAGGCTCTGCGCATTGGAATAGTACCTACAGCAGTAAAGGCCTAGACCAGACGTTAACTATGTCTACTACTGTCGATGCTAGACTTAATTTTTGGGTTTGCCAGCTAAGCTCAGAGTTCGCTAGAAACTTTCTCGAATGTTCAAGGAAGGGATTAACTCCCCTGATTAGACAAGAAGGGATTTAGTTTCTGACAACCATAGAACATGACAACTTTGCTCTCCCCTAATCAAGAGTCAATCTCAAGAGTCGTGTGAGCACAAGGCAATTATTTTACTCAGTCAGTACGTGCATTCTTAGTCTCATCAGAATGTAGAGAAAAGGAAGAGACGTGTTCAATAAAAGATGTTATTTATTGATCAGTCTCTTTTCTCGTACAAGAGAAATGGATCGATATTATTGCAATACTTATAGTTAAGTAAAGTGCATACATTAGAAGCAATAGTATAAAATAATACTGTAAAAACATTGATATGGTTTCTGAGCCATATGATGTTTAAAATGATTAAAATATATTTACATACACATATACATTTGACTAAACGTACTCAACTGGTGTTTCTAAATACGCCTACCCCGTGTACCTGACCTAAGTCTAATGCGTGGGCGGGAATAGAAAGTTACAGTTTAAGTTAAGTTTGTTTTTGCCAAGTGAATAAGTAAAGAATTCTCTGTGAGGGGTTATTCAGTTCTGTACCTGGAAGTTAGGATGAATGAGGAATGGTATCTCTTTCTCTGCTCTCGATATTCCAGGCTGCCTGCGAGGGCTGCCCGAAAGCGCCGGTGCTGGGTCTCTCGGCTTCAGATAGCAGCGCGTCTCTCAGCGCGTCAGGAAGGCGGGGCTGCTGCCAGCGGGGTCTGCTTCTGCTCTCGGCTTCGGCAAGTGTGGCTGCTCCGTCTTGTCACCACGCGTGTGTTTGCATAGGGCAAGGTCGGCAATATTTATACCTTAAAGGTGCCGAGATTGACGTAAGGATGGACATAGGTACGTCAATAAAGATGTCATACGACTTGCTCGTTAGCACATTCTTTTGCAAAAGTTCTCTGTGAAATCAAAACAATGGCCGCACGGATTTTCCAGGTTGTCATAGGTTTGATTTGTTATGAGAACGTCGTATGCCTTATCAGGGGCTGGAGGAATGTCGCTTGTCTAATTAGATCTCAAGCGTTATGACCTAATCAGATAACACGTTCCTGTGCCGTAGTGTGACTGCGTCAGATAACGGTATCTGCATCATGGGGGATTTCTTGCCTCATGGGCTGACTGTTAGTTAACTTGATAGTTAGTTTAACCAGAATAGGGTCAGGAATAGGGGGATCGATTCAGAACCTATAGAAATACACGACACCCACTCCACGCTAACTATGGTCATATCTACTAATCTATGCATAGTATAACATAGTACAACATACTATAGAGTATAGTGTATACCTTACCACCCCAAAATACATAAATGCATTTCGAAATTTTCAAATATACTGAAAAATTGCAGTCATATATATTGTATGCACTTAAGCTATGAATTAAATGCAAAAGTAAACACGCATTGTTATGCATTATTGCTTTTTGGTATATGAGAAATACACATGAAATGGCTCTTAATATGGCTATACAGAAAGGAAGTCCGAGACCATTTCATCACATAATAAAATATTTGTGAACCTACCAGCGGGCAGCTAAAGTCTATATAAAGTATCTAAAAATAGAAATCTTAGTTCTCTAGGAATAGTTTCTTACTTTAAGCAGAAGATCAGTGTCCCGGGAAAAAATATGTAGAAAAATATTTTAAGGGGCATGCTGAAAAATTTGCTGTCCGTGAACTGGATTGTAATTGTTCATGTGACTTTATTTTTAAAGTTGAAGGCCGAATTCAGGGAACGCCGTGTGCGAGTTTACTCAAAAGTCTCTATTTCTGTTCTGGAGAGAACATCATATCATTCAGGCTTTCGAAAAAACTGTCAACAGCTTCATGGGAAAGTTCCACTAAGTCGGAAATAGGGGTAACCATGCATTCGTGCGCATGATTGTCTCCATTGACATTCTGATTTGCATTGCTGACAGAAGGTCGTACCTGTTCGATGTTGCTTTCATCTTGAACTTCACTACTCTTCAATCGTAGTGGTGAAGATTCCAGGAATGCCGTCATCAGGATTGGCAGCCTTTGAGGGCAGCACAAAGCGTGAACCTTGGTAGGAACCAACAGTGTATCTGCATCCACTGGCGCATCCGATTGTAGCGTCAGACAGGTGTCTAACACGCATTCTTCTCCGCATAGCAGACACCTTAGTACAGGTAAAACACACCTTTGCCACATTGGTCGAAATGATAGAAACCAAGTCATGTTTAGGTCTCTAAGCCGGGAGAGTCCCAGGATTTTTGATATCCGGTCCCGGTATCCAATGGCTAGGATCGTATCTTCCATTGTCGCGAGAGTTTGATCTGTATCATGGGTTGCCATAACGAAAAATAAGGACTAGGAATAGGATTCCTGCAATTAGTCCCAGGATCAGGGGAAGTCCGCCAAAAATCGAATGGACGAAATCTGGAAAAATACCCAGTATGGCTTTGAATGGTGTTAATGCCATCGAAAATACTGTCTTAAATACCTTTGAGACCCCAGTGGTATCAGAAATATTTAAGATTTCGCTCAGGATTTCCGAGAAATGTACGGGGGAATTAGTTGATAATAATGTATGTATCTCTGCAGTCGTCCTTGCGACTTGTAGATCATACGTTTCTTTTGATGACGTGAGCCTTGTAGGCGTCTGAAGAAGCACTGTTTTCATTCTGCTTAAAGTGTCTATTCGAATAGAAGTAATTTTCAAACTGGGCCATGCCCTTGCCTCCCTGTCTGGAAAGGAGCTGGGGAACAAAGAACGTCCACAGCACTTGACCTTCGCTGTTGTAGTTACTAGATAAGGAGTCCCGGGCATAAGACTGCAACATCTGCGGTCTACAATAAGAATATAACTCCCATTATAGAGTCTTTGAAAGAATGGTTCTATTTCAGTTGCAGGTGCGCCTTGCTGGTGACATGAAAGGTTGTATGAATTCCCTTCACAGGCTCCATGCAAACTAATTCCGTTACACAGAAGCGTGCCGCTTAGTGACATATCACAATTGTTGCCACTAAGAAACACTTTCTGTCCTTTATTACTGACACATGCATGTGAATAGGGCAGGTTCCAAGTTGTTTTAAGGTATATATTTTTGGCAGTATTGAAACCTGAAGGTTGAGATTGGAATATTTATGATTCCGTGGATTATCCATTCACTGACAGGTCGTTCTGACATTGTCATTGGCAATCTTTCTAGTTTTTCAATGCTCAAGATTGTATAATCAGCACCCTTTTGCGCCATACCGATTTGTCTATCAGTAAGGTTAAAGATTTGGAATAGTGACGTTGTGTTGATTAAATGCCAAGGCACATAGCCTGAACGCAGATTTTGTAACGTCCAGCCAAGCTGTACAATGGAACGCAATTGTGACTGTCCATGTTGTAATAACAGTAAGTCTTGCGATAATATATCGATTGCTGAAGACACAATGCTGTCCAATGAAAAAATTCTGGAGGACAGAGTCATTAACCCATTGTCCACTACAGAAAGTGATTTTTCCAAATTGATACGGTCAATTTCCCGTATTCTTTCTGCTGTCTCAATTTGAGTAACCTTCCAGGCCTCATTGTATGCTGCATATACAGAGGCTGCTATGAAACGCTTTTGACGCTGTTTGCGTGGTCCCAGTATGAAATCACGCAAGTCAGCACCATCAGTAAGTAAAGCTAGGTGTTGCTTAATTTCAGGCAGTGTGGAAGTCAGTAGCCATTGAAGGCATAATTTGCCCACACTGTAGGTTGTTATTATCCCTGGGTGATGTCTTTGGGGATATCTAGGGTCTGGCCTGGTCATTTTGAAACCCTGTGTTTTATTCAGGAATCTATCTTGACAGTAATTTGTATCTGTGGGCCAGATCAACCATTGTTTCCAATCAGGATGTGTTCTGTTTTGGTTTAATATATGGTTTACGTCTATCTCTTCATCTGTATCAGAGCTATTGCTAAACATTGTTGGCTTCGGAATAGACGGGTTATTTAAATCTTTGATTTTGGCTAAGCCAAGACAGGTGGTTTGTTGAACAGTGTCATTTAAAAATATCATTTGTTCTGGGATCATGCAGGCTCTAAACAAAGCTTCTAAACCCTGTACTTGCCATTCTTTTGTACCCCAAACACTTTTCAAATCAACATTTTTGTCCCAATAATCAAATCCAAAAGTATTCATTTTTTCAAAGAATGAATCTGAATATATCAATTTTGTGTTGGTTATCATGGTTTTCATCCCTGTCTTGTTTGACAATTTAAAATAAAATGTTTCAGCATTACTTGTGTTAAAACCTGAAAAATATGAATATTTGTCGTAAACGGTTCTAGAGCTTCCTTTTGGAGGCGTAGCACAATGTTCCCATTGATTATAATTTAAAACATTTCTAGGTTGTGCAGATTTATGCAGAAAATGGTTACCATAATGGTTATAGCAATACATACTATCATAATTTGTAGAACCTTGCAAATAATCATGTTTTGTAAATTTAGCAGACATTACTAAGTCAGACATCATATTGTTAATACTTTCAAAGTCCCAATCATCAGCAAATGAGTTTGGTTTTGCAAAGTCACTCAAAGAGATCTTGATTTGGTGTGGATATTTCAGGATCTCGACCGGACCATAAATTTCATAGTCAGTGTTGTCCCAGGCTACCCCACCAGGTATAGGATTGGCTGTGAAGTTGGCTGAAGAAAGTTCTGGAGAAAGTTCTCTTTTCTCGACGTGTGAAGATGTGTGTGGTTTGAGGACCAAGTTGATGTTCTGACTTGCTGTGTCCATTTTAGCATATTTTCCCTCAATGAAGCGTCCCAAAGTAAATACCATGATGAGCCAAAGTATGAGGATAAATGCACCAAAACCCACCCAAAATTCAATCCATGGAGAAACCAGATATGTTTCTTTCAGTTGTTTCAAAAGTTCCTTAGCTTTGTCTTTAAAGGATTTTGATGATGGCTGTGTCTTTTATTCACTGAAGCTTTCAGAGGAATCATCGAAGTTGATGAAGTAACCGGATGCAGTTCTGTCAATTGTTCCAATTGGTTCAGGATTTCTGTTTTTTTGCATTTTCACTTGGTACTTCAGTATAGATTGGTGTGTCTCTGCTAAATGTCTTTATTTGGGTTTTCAGAGGTCTGAGTTCTATTGCATTGTTGCATAGTCCTTCTTGTTCTTCTTTAGGCGTTTCGAATGTGATGAGCCTTTTTGTTAGGACCTCTGTGCTGGTAGCAAACCTTGGTGTTCTGCTACTTATTGGGAGTCCACTTGGCCTACTGTTTGTTATTGGCCACATGTTGTGGTTTTACCAGGTCGATGGATACAACTCGGTTCTCCTTTTTTCCAGCAAGTGGCGGTAGTACAACTGATCTTGTCCCGTTGACAGACAAGACAGGAACTGCTTTTCTGTAAGAAGGCCCAAATTCCTTCTTTACCGCGATCTTCTCCCTGACTAGATCCCCGACTTTTGGAATCCAGACAGGTCTTGCTGGGACAGGTGGTGATTCTTCAGTGGTCGTTGGCTGTTGTTTCAACTGTATGTTGCTCAGGTCTTTTCTTGTTTTGTTTAAGTCCTGCAAAATAGCCAAACGGTCTTTGACATCAAAGGTTTTTTCTATTACCACTGAAGTCTGACTATCAAGGTCAGAGATCAACATCCTAGTTCCGAATAATAATTCGTACGGACTGAATCCCTTCAGAGAATTTCTTGGCAAGTTATTTAGACTACGTTGGACACTTATTAGATGTTTGACCCACCCAGCTCCCGAACCTAATATCCTTTCTATTATAGATTGCTTTCTGCCTTGGTTTTTTCTTTACACCATCCCGTACCCTCAGGAAGGAAGTGAGAAGATTCCCGCTGGGCTGTGCTCATTTGGCCATGTTTCCCCCCCAGGCTGGATTGCCTGAGTGAAAACAATGGTCGAACGTAGCATGCTCTTAGCGTATATGCCATTTAGACTCGCAAATCTTGTATAACAATCCGGACGTCAGCCGAGTGCTGGTGATCTACATTATAAGTGGAAACTAGCCTGTATATGTTAATCGCAAGCCATTGTTTTTGCTGATAATATTATCTGCCTTGATTCGACGAGGTATTAAACTGCTTCTCTCCCCACTGCGATCTCTGTTGCAGTTTGGGCAGTTTATTACAAACATGGTGTAGTGCAGGCTCATGCCTGGCCACCAGTACCGTGATTGTAATTCTTCCAGAGAATCTTTTAATTTAAGGTGTCTGAGACCCTCGCCCATGTGTGCGTCTGCGATTAACAAGCTTCTCCTGTCCATGTTTGGAATCACTCTATCCCCCACTCCAGGGATTCGAGCAAAAGGGACGGAGTTTGCATCGATTATGTATGTATAATTGAGTGGATAGTTGATCGGTAACGCTGAGCAGTCGCCTTTTGATGACGTTTTCACCGCCAGCATTGTTTCACCGTCAATGTATTTTAATGTACGCTTTTTTCGATCTACGGGAGCCGATTTAGTGGCTGCCGCTGCGGCTGTTTCAGCCAATGAATTCCCCACAACGTGAACGCCATCACGTTGATGACTCAGTGAGTGTGTCACGTGAGTCTTTGGTAGTTCTTTTTGTAAAAGAGCTATTTGTTCCCAGAGCAGTCTCTGCTTTATTGGTGCATCTGTGTCATCTTTGTAACCGTTTTGAATCCATGTCTGCAAATCCTTGTTGTATGATTTGACGCAGTAATATGAATCTGACACTATAAGTGTCGGGAATTCGCGATCCGCATTATCTAGCGCCATTTTCAAAGCTATTATTTCAGTTTGTAGTTCTGAATTAGTTTCTACTGAGTGTGATTTTGTTAATAGAGGTCTTAGTTTACCTCCGCGCCACACTTCTTTTGTAATCTCACATGTGGGATTGTATGCATGTTCTCCCCAAACGGAGGGTTGAGCATGTCCGTCTGTATAGATTACACAGGCGTAATGTCGTAGAGGCAGAATGTCGATTGGCAGAGGATACGTCTTTTCATATTTTAGATTTTTTAATTCTTCTAGTTCTGGATCAAAGTAGTAGTATACTTTGTCCGTTGTGATTGAATTCACCCATTGTATCCATTCTGGATCCAATGTTGTTGATGGTAAATTACACGGTGTTGTTAATGCCTCAAAGGCTGATTCAGCTGTTCTGACTGTGATATGTCTACCGTCAGCTATGTCTTTTTCTCTAGCTATTGCGGTTTGAACTGCTTGAATTATTTTTCCTTTGTTGCTGAATCTCTGTTCAGCTTTTGTGTACAAGTGTGATTTGAATGCAATTGGTACCTTTTCTCCCTCATTAGAGGTTAGGTATGTGAATCCGCATCTCCCTGGGATGACTTGGATCACAAGGTTGCGTGTATTATCACGGGTTTCTAATTTTGTTTTAATTAGCATGTCTGTTAGTAAGGATCTCAAAATTTCTGTGTGTGTTTGAGTCCAACTGGATCTTTTAAAGTCTGGTTTAATTAGATCATAAAGGGGTTTGACCCTTTCTGCGTAATTTGCAATGTATGTTCTTCCGAAATTTAGGAAGCCTAGAATTGACTGTAGGTTTTTTAGTGTTTTAGGAGCTTGGATTACGGCACATTTCTCTAGGAAATTGTCTGCCAGGCTTTTGCCTTCACTTGATAACTCATATCCTAAGAATAGGACCGTCAGATGGGCAATTCTGGATTTTTTGAAGTTGAATTTGTAACCCTCTGCAGCGAACCCAAGTATTATGGTGTTCACTCTTTTCAAGTGAGTATCCAAGTCATTATCTGTTAAGTAAATGTCATCGACATAAGATAATGCTTCATCATCATATAGTTGTAGTAATTCTGTTACTCTCGCTGAGAATACCCCCGGGCTGTTCTTGTACCCCTGGGCTAACCGACAGAATTGTTTTTGAGTGCCATTTACTGAGAATGCAGTTAAAGATCTGCTCTCTGGTGCTATGTTTTGACAAAAGAATCCATTGGAGATGTCCAAGGTTGTTTTGTATTTTTTGCGCACTATGTTATTCATTAGTGCAGCACTGTGTGAGTTTTGCACTGCAAAGGTTTTGCAACATGTGTTAAGGTGTCGGTAATCCAAAACTAGACGGTACGAATTGTCTGGTTTGGAGACCGGAAACAAAGGATTGTTCATTTGTGAGGTGCAAGTTTCAATCACCCCCTGGTATTCTAGCTGATCTAGTATTTCATTTACTTGTTTTTTAGCTTCTTGCTTAATTGGGTACTGCCTTTGTGCAGTTGGTTGTGATTTTAACTGGATTTTGTGAGGAGGAGAATCCTCATCCCATCCTACATGATTTTGATATAAAGCAGGTGCTAAGGCCACTGCCCACTTTCTAGCAAGTGTGTATTTTTTATGAATCGGTATTTGATTCGAGAAGGCAGGCATAATTACTTCTTCGCCATGAGGGCACTCCCTGACAAACTCTGGTGGCCAGTCTTTTTCAGCTAGAAGGATGTCATAGCCTTTGGAGAGGTTATCCCAAAATAGTCCCCTTATTTTCCTAGTCTTATCTCCCTCTATACGTAATGTTATCTCGTATATCTTGTGGGGCTTGCTAACTCTGGTGTCTGCAGTTTCCACTTGAAGGTATTCATTCGTGTCCACTGTCTCCAGATGATTCATAAGGACTTTGCGAGCTATGCTCACTTCTGCTGCGCTGTCTAGCATTGTCTGAGCCCACTCTCCGTTTTTCAGTTGTGTCCTCAGTATTCTCGGCATTTTTAACTACCTTGATACTGGCTACCTTCTTTTTTGGAAATTGTAATTTCTTTTTTTGTTGAGCAGGTTCCTTGTCTTTGGACTTGGCGTGCTCTTCTGATCGTCCTCTTCTTTCCGATTTCTGCGAGGAATTCTGAAAAGATTGAGAGGGACGTGTATCAATGTCTTGATATCTACCAGGTTTTTTAATATTATCCCTATTTCTAAGGTTATATCTATTCCCAGAGGGGTCACTCTGCGGTGACCTCTGTCTTTGGTTTGGAGATTTCTCTCTTCGCCTAGGAGACCTTCCTCTGGACTGGAATTTCTTTTCTTTAGGATTGGATTGTTTGTTTCCATCCCAGTTCTTTTTTGGTGAATTATTATTATTAAAAAATATTTTTTCTGGACTTGTAGTCAGTTGCGGTTTTACTGGTATTCCACCTAGACTATCTCTGCCTAGTTCTTCATAGGATTTTTCTATGATTCTGGCAATTTCAGCTGGTTGGTCTGCTATATCTGTCTCTTTTAACCTCTGGCGGATCGCCACGTTTGCTGCTTCACCTTTTATGTTGGCTAGTAATATAGCCGAAACCTGTTTGAAGTCTTTTAGTAATTTCATACCAAGAGTTAAAGCAGGTTCTGGACCGTATTCATCTTGAATTTGTTTTAGCACATCTGGTATCACCGAAATGGATGGGACACCGTGCGTTTTTGTGTAGATGGAAGCAAAGACTGTACCCCAAGTGTCACAGTCCTCAATGTGTGGTGCGATTCCCATTGGGAGACATATAGTCAGAATCCTGTGTTTTTCTAATGGGGTGGTGTCAGGAAACACCGCCTCTATTTGGGTGATTTTCTGTGCCAACCAGAATGGTATTTGTTCCCGTTTAGCTGGAACTTTACCTAGGCAGGATTGGATGTTCTGTGGTGTAATTTTATTTGTGTTCCCCTGGTGAGGGGTCAGCTGTGGAAGTTTAATCGCTGGCTGAATTGTTGAAGTCCGCATTACATACTGAACTAATTGTCTGTGAATTTTTAGTAGTTGTTTTAGCTGTATTAACAGCTGTGGGGCAGGCATCTCGTCGATGTCTGGATGTGGTGTGTATCCGGCTAAGACCGGCCACATTGCTCCTGGTCTTCCTAAAGGACCGAGCCTTGTAATGTGATTGTTATGTTTTAGGGCGCCATCAAATAAGAGCAAATGCTCTTGGAATTTGAGTGGTACTTCCACCTCCTCGAAAGGAGTGTACGTTTCAGGAGGTTCCTCTACTTTGTAATAGTGGAAGTACTTTGTTACAGCATTTGCTGCTGGAAAATGTATCCATGAATAGTATACCTCTGTCTGCCGATATTCGTGTGCCTCGATTACGAATATGACTGTGCCACCTCTAGGTGTCAGTCCATTTTCTATAAGTTTTAAGGTTATAGATCTCCTTTTAATGACCGGAATGAGTATTATATCCGCGTCTGCTGCTTGCATGGTAGCATCAGCATCTGCGAGTTCAGTTGCTAATCTAACTGCCTCTCTTTCATCATCACTCTCTGCCATTTTACAGACAGGATGGTATTATGTTTGTTTGCAGATCAGGTTTCTTATGGAACAAAGATAAGATGCACAATATTTCGGAACTGTTTTATCCTTCAACGTTGACTTGACCAAGAACCATACATAGGAGTTCCCTCCTGCGAGGTTTTGGAGGATATAACCTTTCACCCACTCCAGACGTCTTTGGAGTATTCGGGAAAAGGGGTCTGAGTGAGAAAGCACGACTGAGTTACTCTAAATGTCTTACGTTAGTTTTATCGCCCTTTCCAAACACGTTGGGCGCCATGTAGTGTAGCTCCTATTTTCCCAATAGGCTCTGCGCATTGGAATAGTACCTACAGCAGTAAAGGCCTAGACCAGACGTTAACTAGGTCTACTACTGTCGATGCTAGACTTAATTTTTGGGTTTGCCAGCTAAGCTCAGAGTTCGCTAGAAACTTTCTCGAATGTTCAAGGAAGGGATTAACTCCCCTGATTAGACAAGAAGGGATTTAGTTTCTGACAACCATAGAACATGACAACTTTGCTCTCCCCTAATCAAGAGTCAATCTCAAGAGTCGTGTGAGCACAAGGCAATTATTTTACTCAGTCAGTACGTGCATTCTTAGTCTCATCAGAATGTAGAGAAAAGGAAGAGACGGGCGTGTTCAATAAAAGATGTTATTTATTGATCAGTCTCTTTTCTCGTACAAGAGAAATGGATCGATATTATTGCAATACTTATAGTTAAGTAAAGTGCATACATTAGAAGCAATAGTATAAAATAATACTGTAAAAACATTGATATGGTTTCTGAGCCATATGATGTTTAAAATGATTAAAATATATTTACATACACATATACATTTGACTAAACGTACTCAACTGGTGTTTCTAAATACGCCTACCCCGTGTACCTGACCTAAGTCTAATGCGTGGGCGGGAATAGAAAGTTACAGTTTAAGTTAAGTTTGTTTTTGCCAAGTGAATAACTAAAGAATTCTCTGTGAGGGGTTATTCAGTTCTGTACCTGGAAGTTAGGATGAATGAGGAATGGTATCTCTTTCTCTGCTCTCGATATTCCAGGCTGCCTGCGAGGGCTGCCCGAAAGCGCCGGTGCTGGGTCTCTCGGCTTGAGATAGCAGCGCGTCTCTCAGCGCGTCAGGAAGGCGGGGCTGCTGCCAGCGGGGTCTGCTTCTGCTCTCGGCTTCGGCAAGTGTGGCTGCTCCGTCTTGTCACCACGCGTGTGTTTGCATAGGGCAAGGTCGGCAATATTTATACCTTAAAGGTGCCGAGATTGACGTAAGGATGGACATAGGTACGTCAATAAAGATGTCATACGACTTGCTCGTTAGCACATTCTTTTGCAAAAGTTCTCTGTGAAATCAAAACAATGGCCGCACGGATTTTCCAGGTTGTCATAGGTTTGATTTGTTATGAGAACGTCGTATGCCTTATCAGGGGCTGGAGGAATGTCGCTTGTCTAATTAGATCTCAAGCGTTATGACCTAATCAGATAACACGTTCCTGTGCCGTAGTGTGACTGCGTCAGATAACGGTATCTGCATCATGGGGGATTTCTTGCCTCATGGGCTGACTGTTAGTTAACTTGATAGTTAGTTTAACCAGAATAGGGTCAGGAATAGGGGGATCGATTCAGAACCTATAGAAATACACGACAAGAGAGAGGCATATGTTCATCCCCGGTCTCAAGGAACTAGTCCCGAAGGGGAGGGTCAGGTCTTGCCTCTTTTGTTAGCCCTCACACTTCCCGAAGGGAGTCATGTTTCATCACTGGGCTTATGCTCCTCGTCGGGCCGGCGCTGCAATGCCTGACGGGACACCTATTAAAAGGGTCACTTTCGCAGAGATCTTTTAAGAGAAAAGCCGGTGAAGGCGGGCATGCGAGCTAGAACCTGGGATAGAGGGAGTGAAGTACGTGCTGTGAAGATTTGAAAAAATATTAAAATACCTAAGGGTATCCACTGGGAGACTTTAATGGCGTGGTACCTTTGGTAGGGTAAAAAAACACACGGGTTAGTGGGTTACTGTGGGGCTTTATGTGCCCAAGTAACTATTAAAAGGTCGACATGTTTCACGCCTAGTATATCCACTGTAGGATCAATGGCATTTCTTCAGGACCTAGCGTAAGGTGTGATGGTGCACGTGAGTGGAGGGGTTCCCATAGAAGAAGGTAACCCAATGGAAGTACAGGTACTCAAGAAACAACCATCTGGCTACGATTTGTGCTCTGATGGTTGGAATCTTGATTCTGATGTCCTGCACCCTAGTATAGTTGCGTTGGGTGTCGGTTGGGTGCCGGTTCCGTGGCACCTACCCTGCATCAGGGGCAGGACAGGCAGCCTCACACCTTACTCTTGGAACAGTGTCCCCCCCTTTGATATACGTCATTTTGTGGAGTACAGACACTGGACCTGAATAGGCTCCTGGTCCCCCCCTCTTTTTCCTTTTTGACATAGATGAGCTGATAGCATCACGCTTTGCAGAGTTCTATGGGAAGCTATA
Source organism: Lissotriton helveticus (assembly GCF_964261635.1). Lineage (NCBI taxonomy): Eukaryota > Metazoa > Chordata > Amphibia > Caudata > Salamandridae > Lissotriton > Lissotriton helveticus. Next base: position 651,040,877 of record NC_136070.1, read on the forward strand.
CTCCACACAAGACCTTCCTTCCCAGGGAATTCAGTCATAACTGCAAGGTGCGAGGGTCACTCCCTGACTGGGGACCAAGCGACAAGCTTGGATGCACCAATTAGGATAGACAAACTCATTTCTGCAATAGCAGGACTCAAATCCTACAAATCTCCGGGTCCCGACAGATTCACAGCATCTTTCTAGAAAACATTCTGCAATGCACTAGTGCAGCTCCTAACCGAGTGTTTAATTACAACTCTAGCCCGTCCACCCCCCCCTTCCACGACAGAGGTATCAGCTGTGGTTATACCCAAACCAGGAAAGGACAAGAGACCGTGTGGATCTTACCGACCTATTTCAGTCATTGATACCAAGCTTTTTAACTGGGATTCTGGCAGTGCAACTAGCCCCCCATATGCCGGGCTTAGTAGATGTGGATCAAGCTGGATTTATCCCCAATAGGCAGTGCCCAGATAACACCAAATGGATATTACATCTCCTGGATAAGGCTGTCTTCTCCCCACGTGAATCCATGCTTTTCTCTGTAGACGCAGAGAAAGCATTTGATCCCGTTCACTGGCCTTATTTAGTTGCTGTCTTGAAACACTTTGGCTTAGTGGAGCAGGCATGTACTCGGGTTGTGAGTAGTTATGGCGAACCAAGTGCTTCAATTTGTGTCAATGGCAGGACCTCTCTTCGTTTCCCTATTAGACATGGCACTAGACAGGGGTGCCCATTGTCGCACCCGTTATTTGTGCTCTATATGGAGCCGTTTGCTCAAAGAACTCTGGACAGCCCTAAGATCAAGGGGATTCGATTTGGGGGTGAAGAGCACCTAGTAACGCTATACACGGACAATGCTATTGCTTCTCTCAACAACCCCCAGAGAGGACATCCCTGGGAAGTGAGATTGTTTGGGACTTTGTAAGGGTTTCAGATTAACTTGGCCAAATCTCAGGCGCTGAGCCTCACTGTCTCTCAGGACACATAAGATCATCTAACCTGTCTTCTCTCTGTCCAATGGGCAGTGGCTCTGTCCCATATCTGGGTATCCAGCTAGCCTCGACCATGGAAGAGGTGATCTCCCTGAACTACTGGAGTCTTGTGGCACGAGTTAGGTCAGATCTCTCATGATGGGAACAGTATCCACTTTCATGGATGGGCCAAATAGCTGCCCTCAAGATGATGGTCCTCCCTTGTATATTACAAGTCTTCCAGACGCTACCTTTATGGCTCCCAGCAGGGACACTTCAGAGTTTCGTTCAGAGTTTTGTTTGAGCGGGTCGTCGCTCCCGGATGAAACAAGATCGAAGTTGGTGATCACCAATGGATGGCGGCTTAGGTGTCCCATGCATTCTCCGCAACTTTCAGGCCACCCAACTCAGATACATCATGGAGTGGACCCACCATGCATCCGAAAAGGGATGGTTGTTTATGGACTGAGCCCTAGCTAAAACAGCCTGGTGGAAGATCCTCTTTTTAAATAGACCTCAGTGCCCGCCAACTTCTACCTATCAGCAATCACCTCTCCCACCCTGAGGGTTTAGGACCCAGTGGCGACACGTAAAGGCTTTTCAACGTTCCCCTCTGCACTTACCCCAGTGGTGGAAAACCGGGATTTTACACCAGGTTTGGACAATTGCCACTTTTATAGAATGGCAAAGAGATGGACAAAGATCCATAGGCGACTTCTTCAATGAGGACAGTCTCATCCCATTTAGCACTCTACGGATTGAAAATGTGACCCTAGAAACAGAACGATTTAGATGTATGCAGATAAGACACTGGGTGATGTAACCAATGGTGAGGGAGGCTGTGCAGCGATGCGTTACAAAGTTCGAGAGATGGCTCCTGGCAAAAGAATCTGATAGGCGCCTTGTCTCAGAACTATACATGATGCTCTCGCAAGAGTTACCTGACTTAGATAACCCTGCACAAAAACGGTGGGAGAGGGAAATAGGCTGGCACCTTACTACTGAGGAGTGGAGAGCTATATGCTACCAAGCTAGGCACACAGCATCCACCGTGGGCAGTATAGAAACAGCAATCAAAATTGCCAACATACTGGTATCTAATGCCGGTACGTCTCCATAGACAGAATCAAGAGAAGAGTACTAGCTGTTGGAGAGGTTGCAACACTCCTGGGACACTGCTGCACATCCTGTGGGGATGCCCTAAACTAGCACACTTCTGGGTAGACATTTCAACAGACATCGACATACAGTTTGATGCCCAACTACCCAGGTTTCCTACATACATTGTGTTGGGCCTTCCTAACCCACAGACTTTAACTCTCAAATCCAGAAGAGGTTGGCACATAGCATTAACACTAGGGGCAGCACACCAATCTATAGTGGCATACTGGGGTGCAGACAGGGTTCCTACAAGACTGAACTGGTTGTACCTTCTATGGCATCTCTTGGGGATGGAAAGGCTATCTCCCACACTTACACAAGAAGGTGACACCTATTTCAAGATTTGGAATCCATTCATTGCATTGCTGTCACAAGAGTTTACAGAATTAACTTGCCTGAGATATCTAAAACTTTTAAGACTGAGAACACGGACAGAGCAAAACACCGTTGCCAAGCCCAAATGAGAGCCGAACGATCGGACTTTACTGGATACTCTGTTAGCACTGGCACCTTAGGGAAGGGTAAGTGTGGGAGGCACTTATATCTTTGGTCCGTCATTGCATGTTTTGTTTTCTCTTACAGTTTCCTTATTAACAAAAGTTGTTGTGCTGAATGGTGCCGAATGCTGATGCTCCTAGAGCTGTTGTGATGTTTGGCCTCAGCTCTAGCAGCAACAATAAAACAAATTTAAACATAAAAACCAGAGCAAGAAAGCAGTTGTGATCTTGGGATCCAAAGGGTCTTATTTTTCTTGAAAGTTTGGAAGTGCCGGTTAGAGGCTATCGAAACCCAGAACCCCAGGGTTCTGGTTTCTATAGCAGTAGCCAGAATCTTTGTTACGTACCGTTTTAGGTACATACAGGTTTTTTACATATAGTGTCCACAGAAGTTCATCAATTACATTTATTTTATATCATGAGTACTCACAAATATTTTCCCTGGTGCCCAAAAAATGTTCTCTGTGATGTGACTGAGGGCCGCATTGATGCCAGTAGTGCCGTGGTTGGGTGAGGAGGGGAAGGGTAAGGTGAGTGTAGGGGAAGCAAAGCATGTACATCTAGTGGCGGGATTGAATAATGTGAAACCAGAAAACTGGGATCAATTCCGGCTTCCCCACTTTCCTAGGCAATTATTTAATTTAACTTTCACTCCTTTTTCTTCATTATCACTTATAAGAGCAGAGGACCTCGAAATACATGACTTCAGGGTGTGTTCTGTACCAAGCAACCTTATGTGTTTGATTTAATAAACTCTAATGCAGTCCATGCATAATAGCAACCGAGGCCACCCAAAGGGTGCACATTACAACTGACTTGCCTCTTAGTTCACTATCAGCATGCTTCTAAATTTATGTTTTAAGACAACCACTGTAAAAAAAAGACTTCAATGCACCAATATAATCTGATGTAGTATAGTGAAACACTTATGCGTGTTAATGAACTGCGCTTTTGGTATTTCCGAAAGGTTTTACAAGTTTGCTCAAGATGTCTTTAAAAATGAAGGTGTTCTTAAAGTTAAGCGGCGCAGGACACCCTAGTTACTTCCTTTCCTTAACTTCAATTACCCCTCAAATAAATGCTCGTCCATTTATGTAACATCTTTTCAATTTAGTGCTGAGTGGAGTAAACAGCAGCCCAGTGTTGCTGTTGACCAGGGGCCGCATGTAAAGGCCAGGAGGGCCGCATGCAGCCCCTGGGCCGTAATTTGTGTGTCCCTGTTTTAGATAGTTCTGAGCAGGATTTCTGATGTAGCTCCAAAGGTCTGCTTGGTTTTGTTTGCCCGTTAAGAGTAAATACGAGCAGCCACTCTTTGTCCACTTGCTCATGTTCAGTCAACCAAACAAGCAGTTTGAGGTGTTTGCCCTTCTGTGCCCATCTGTGGCTGATTTAGGCTGCACTGAGTCACCCCTCTAATGCCTGCACTGGGGGTCCTCCTCATAGAACAGCAAACAAGAGTGATCTATCATCTGCTGCTGCATTACTGCTCCTGGATCATGGGTAAGAGAAAGGCCTTCGAGTCCCTGGCTGGGAAAAGGTCCATACGTTCAAAACTCATCACCTCTGCCGTAACTGGTCCAATGCAGAGGGTCACAGCGATTGAGGATATTGACATCCTGAGAGAGGAAGTTAAACCTCTACTAGAGGGGAATCAAAAGGCAGCCTCCAGGCCCATGTCAAAATGTCTGAAAAAATTGCTCTCCTTTTTGTCAACAAATCCAAACATTCATCACTGAGACCCACTGGTCCAATTGTAGACTTGGACGTTCCTGCTTCCAGTGTTACTTGGAAGGCTGCCGCTGAGCCCTCCAAGTCCCCATGATCTGGGAAAATCTACATACTATTCTGCAATGGAACCACCATTGTTTGTAAAAATAGATGGACGGTCTTCACTGATATTCTCACTGACAGTGCCTCAAAAACACTAACAGAAAGAGCACTAGTAGAGGCAATTGTGGAGTGTACATTTTGTAAGGTATTGTGCAAGGGAGTCCAGGGGTTTGTGGAAGTGTCCACTATGGTAAAGAGTCTACAATAAGAGGTTAGTGATATGAGGGTCCAAGTGGTGGCTCTAGCTGATGAAGTTGGAATACTAAGGCAATTGAAACTCCTTGAAAGTGCACCGAGTGGCAATGTGCAAAAATACCCTCCCTCTAATAATTATTCATACCTCTCTCATTGACAAACGCAAGAGGGAAAAAAGTGGAAAAGTTAACGATGTACGGGGTATAGGAAGTAAAAACCACATGCAATCCCATCCTGCCACTACTTGCCATGCTTGACCAGCTGCAATCAATAGATCACAAGGGGCACCCCCCCCCCCCCCCCACACCTATGGCCCTGGTGATGCCCCTGAGACTTCTTAGACCAGGTTATTCCACTATCACACATTAGAGGTCCCAAACTCAACTGCCAAGGGAATAGCTGGCAAATAATGGGGCTCCTAGTGAAACAATTGGCAGTTTTCCAAGCATCTTTTTGACCAATTTGTCAAAGCTAAAGAACAAACAAATGCACCCATCTGGATGTCCATTAATGCTTCTCATTAATTCATTCTGATATAGTCCAAGCAATGAGATTTCACGACCAATCAGCAATAAACCGAGATTTTATTGATCTTAGAGTGAGGCACATATATCTGGTTGAAGACCTTGTGGGCTCAGGCCTACGAAAAAAATCTTCTGCAATCTAAATCTAATACAAACTCAGCGTACCTCACTTAGGATCACAAGTAACCCACAATCCCCTAGCTGTCTTAACTGATAGGGAAGAACTTGAGGCATCAGCAATTGATTGACTCCGTTTGAGCCCTTATCCAAGCACCTATGAGAGGTGTGATCTTGAGAGGGGGTTGTTTCCTAAAATCTACCCATGCGGAAATGGTGGACCTGGAGGGCCCCATATAAAAAGTGTTCTCTTACTATATTGGCCCCAGAAATGTGTGTTGATGTTGACACTGAAACATCCTATCTTGGAATGTTGCAGGCCTACAAACTAGGCGATCCCGAATGGGGCAAGTTCATTGATAAATTCGATATTTCCTAATGCAGGAGACATGGTGTGTAGAGCCAGAATTTAGGTTGGGCTATTCAAATTTTTACATCCCAGCGTAATACACAGGCAGTGGTCTCCAACACTCAAGCACTTTCTGGCAGACAGGCAAATGGTCCCCTGATAGTCGTGGGGGGGAATTTTACTTCCATCTTCAAGCCTCTAGGTGACTTCAGTGAAGCCCCTGGAAAGGTCGAGCATGAGGAGTGGGGAATCCTGCCGTTTGTCATACCACCCATTAAGAGATGCAAGGAGGTAGCCTTTCAGTTGCTTTCACTTACTTTGTCCTTTGGCCTGCAAAGCTGCAATTGCCGTAAAAGTTGGATCTTTTTATATACATCACCTATAACAGGCCTGGTCACACTAGTAGGATCAACTATGAACTTGTATCCCTGCCCCTATGAAGCACAATGATCAACATGAGGGTGGTTATAAGATCTCATAGCGTCCATAATGCCACCCATGGCACAACGGCTGATATCACACTATATCATAGGGATATTAGGCCAGCAAACAATAAATGCACCTTGAAATGGCTTTGAGTCACTATGGAGTCCAAGATCATGTAAAGTATAAATGATGCCCTCTCTAATGCCGTAGGCCACATAGACAACTTGAATGATCCTGTTCTGAGAACGCAGGATATCCATGCTATACACAAGACCATATGTTCCACTCTCAGCAACTGTTTACTGTCTAACCTGTCTAAAACTATAGGAGGACCCATCCTACCACTAAAGTCAGCCACTCCTGGTTCAATAAAGACTGTAGAGTAGCTTAGAGGGATCTGCGCTTGGCCCTGAGAAGTGGGAAATGTGATTTGATAAGGAATAGGAGAGCTCAGTATGAAGAAGTTCCACAGAAGGTGCAAAGGTAGTGGGACTCCCATCGTTGGGACCCTCATGTTTGAGGCAGTTAAGTTAACAATCTCAAAATATTCTGGAAGATAGTGGCCAATGGGAAACAACCAGAACAAGGATTTATGAATAATCGTATACAACCCCAGACAAGATGGGAGCACTGTTCAGCACTTCATGATATAGCAGGGGAGGGGGACTTTCTAATTTCTCTACCAGTTAGGCCAAGGAGATCTGGCTTAGAACCGGATCTCACTATAGATTTAGGAACAACTAGGAAAGTAATTAAGAGTATTGTCCCAGTAGAAGCTGCATGGTCGGATCGAATCCCTGGGGACCTCTTCACTTTATAGATTGACAATTGGGCAAAGCAAGAATAAGCTCACTAAAGCGATCCTGGAGGGAGCTAAGATGTCAGCTTCATGGAAAGCTGCTGAAATAGTCCCAATCCACAGGAAGGGCCCACAGGACACCCCACTGAACTAAAGGCCAATTAGCCTGCTGACATTTCCGCAAACATATTTGATAGCCAGATTCTGTTCTCCCTTGAAACATGGATAGAAGAGGCTGACACTCTGTCCTATCTCCAGATGAGATTCAGAAAAAAGGTCAGTACTATAGACCACATTTTTAGAACCATCACCATTTACTGGAAGTCGGTGGTCATCCAGAAACAACATCTTTAATGTCAATTTCGTGGATCTAAAAATGGCATTTGACCTAGTTACATGAGTCAAACTGTGGGAAACGCTTAGAGGCAAGGGCTTTCCTGACCCACTACTTGATATACTAATACGATTGCATATGGACGCCTTTGCTCAAGTTCGGTCGGGACAGAAAGGAGAGCTCAGTGATCGGATCAAAGTCAAGCATGGGGTGATACAGGGCTGTGTGCTAGCCCCCACCCTCTTCTCGTTGTGCCTGAACCCCTTGTTGTAAATATGAACAACGTAGTGGCTACCATGGAGCAGTGGAGGGGGGGATGCACTGAGGATTGCTGGTCATAAAACACTAATACTTCTTTCCGCAGACGACATACTGTTGGATTCCAAATCTCCAATGGGTATACAGATCCTGATGGATTGGTTTGTAAAGTTTGGTAGGGAAAGGGGCCAATCTGGGTAAAACAAAGTTTTGAGGGCCAATAACACTGGAAGGCACCTGCTTGGAAAGGGTTACAGATTTTGACTTTCAGAGTACCAGGCTGCCCTCCCAATGTCCTGGCTTCCCGAAATCAAGAAGAGCTCACTTAGCCTATTACAATATGCTTTGGGTATCCTATGGCTATATCATTCCTCCAAAACTAGAAAGATCTCACCATCACTCAGTATCTATCAGTCTAAGGAAGTATGGGGCTGAATTATGGGGTCCTATGGGGCTTGCAACCCTGATTACTGCAGAAAACAACTTCCTAAGATCCATTCTAAATATACCAAGAACACTCCTCTTCTCCCTTTGCGCTGGGATACTGGTGTAAAAGCAATTTCCAAAAAGGCCAATCTTAGGTTGATTGAATAGTGGCACAGACTGATGTCCACCCCAGCTTTGGGTAGTTATTATTAGGCCTTCAAAGAGATAGTTGCCCTGGATAAGGGAAACAAAATCAAATGGTTGACCTCTCTTAGGTCACTTGTAGCTGATATGGGCCTAGGAGAGACCTAGGGTATGGAGCCTCCAACGAACCAACTGTCAAATGAAACGCCCTAAGGAACTTTATTGGGCTCATGTATGGGGCACAGAGGTACGTGATAAGAGATAAGGTTCTCTCACTGTGGACTTTATGGACCTCAAGTGCAACTGTAGTTTCAAAGCATTGCTGGACTAGATATCTGTACCAATAGCTATGAAACTGTATCTATAATTTCGGCTTGGCACCTTACCAATGATGTTGTTCTGCCAAAAGTGGAAGGAAGTGACCGGTCATGGCACCAGGTGCCTGGTCTGCCTAACCACAGATGAGACATTCTCAACCTACTTTTTCTTTTGCCATGCCACGCTTGCCCCTGGAAGAGGAGGATTGCACCTATTTGTAGACAACTTGGCTTGAAACAGTGTTATACTGCCCCTTCAGGCTGCTGAGTTTCAAAACATATGAAGCAACAGTGTGCGCAGTAGCCAAGTTTCTTCTTTGGAGTTGAAACATTCGTTTGAACACTATGTCCCCACAGTAGCCTGTCGCATTCAGTGCCTTAAGTTGACATCTAGTGTCATACAGTCTGAAGCTATGTTTTATATGTGCCCCTAAAGATTAGAATTGTTTGTTCTGGATTTCAACATACATCATATATATTTGCTATCACGTTTCGCCTTTGGTTGGACGGTCTTAAATGAAACTATTTTAAATCGTCTACCTGTTAGCCTGTCAGAGTGCTTGGGGCTATGCACCTAAAAGCCATGCACCAAGGGGGCTCTTCTACACATATGTGTTTTTATATGGTTTGATGTTTTGTATTGTACTCCATTTTAGCTGTATATGTATGCTGCTATAGTGTGGTCCCGAACAGATGGTCTTATGTGCAAAAACCTCAAACCAGTCATCTGACATTCAATGCAAAGATCTACCTGTGAGCCGAAGAATGTTCTTTAAAGTGTTTAGAACCGTTGGAAAGTGGGTTATTGGTAGGGGCAAATGTAGGTTTGCCACTGGCAATAAGGCCACTAACATATGATAGGACTCAGCATAGGTCTTAGAAAATTATTCCTATGCTCAACCCTTGGTAACGTGGCTGCGAGCACACAGGCTTAACTTCAAAGACAGGTATGTAAAGCATTTAAAACACCATTTCAGTAAATAATTAAGACACAACACAAAATAAAAATCCAACACCAATTTATAAAAATAGGTAATACTTTTATCTTTTAAATGACACCAAAACAAAATAAATCCACTGTAGGGAACCAGAGATATGATTTTTTAAAGATTAGTCACTTTCTAGTGCTTAGAAACCAACAGTGCCCCTTTTAGTCATTTCGTTTTCACCAACAGGGACACACCTTTAGAAACAGTTCTAAAGAATATCTCACCACTGTGTTGTGCTGCCTTCTCCAGCAGGTGGGTCCAGTTAAAACTCCTTCCTGAAGTTCTGCTTGCGGGTCCCAAAGTATCCAACATACAATCCAAGGTTCTAGAATCTCCAAGAGGGTCCTTGAAAGTGTGAAACTTCAATTCCGCAATCCACTTGAACAACACCCTTACAAATCCACTGGTACTCCAGACTGGGAATTCTTTGTGGGGCTGTCCAGGTGAGCTCTGTTAACCTGTACCTTGCAGGGAGTTCCACTCTTGAGTACTTTGGCAGCAAGGTAATCCACAGGGCTGCAGTTTCACTTGGTGCAGTCTTCAGAGGTCAGGCCTTAGAAATCCTTGCACAGCAAAACTTCTCAGCAGGGCACTTCTTGCTTCAGTAAGTTTCAAGCAGCAGATCTGGAGGGCTCTGCCCCTCTCAGATACTTATTCAAAATTATCTGGTTCAAGCACCAGGTCACTTCTGACCAATGAGAGCAGGGTAACTCCTCATAGTTATGACCACATCCTGTAGAGTGTGTGGCATTATTTGGTCCCAGAGTGCACCAATCTTCCAAATCCATAATGGCTGATTTTCCAGCAAGGAGGTAAGAGCTGGCTGAACACACCCCCTGAAAGGCTTATTTCCATGGACTCTCCCCATACTATCTACACATACCTTCCTTAAGCCTAGCCCTAACTCTTAGTCAAAAGTGTCAGAGTGAAACTGAAACCCTGGCCTCCCCTCTGCTTTTGAAGCGCATGGTTTACGACTCCAACTCCTGGCCTGCCATTCCTATAGACCAGCACACTGCCCTCCCAGCAGAGTGATTAACCCCAGGGGTTCTTCATCACCTCTTTAAAGCTGCCTGGCTAATCCACTTAACTCTGACCAATCAGGGCAGACCACTGGAAGGCTGAATTTGGACTTACAAACAAGAAAGTTTCATAACTTCTTGTATGTACACTTAGGAGAAATTCAACAATATAATATTGTTGGATTTATTACTACCACTCTGGAAAGTCTTTGAATGGTCCGGCTAGTCCTCTCCTATCAATATTTATCAATCAATAACTTCCTACCATGTTAACGTATGGCCCATGGGGTTTGCAAAGGGGAAATTGACTTGGGCCAGTTTTCTAGCACCAGGGCTTATCAAAACATACTATAAGTATTTCCCTACTTTCTACCAGACCCCCATCCCCTATGCAACCAGGGAAGAATTTAGGGGTTGTGAATATGCTTCTAGCATCAAAGTCGAATTTGAGCAGCACCTTAAAACAAGGCGAGGAGTGAAATGTGAAATTTCACTTTACCCAGGCATATAAAAACTCATTTTATAAGGGTGTACCTTATAGTTAACTGACCCCCACCCCTGGGATACCTAGGGGTTACCCTTGGGGTCCCTAATATGCAAAAACATTGTTGGTTTTCCATTTTTAAGTGCCCCTACCACCAAAGTCGAGTTTGGGCACAATTTACTATTTAAAAGCAGTCATGGCAACCAGTGCTGCTTTTAAACTGACCTCAGGCTTCAGCACTGCACACATGCTAGTGCAGAAAATCTGCTGGCCTCTAAACTGCCATGCCCCAGGATACTGAGGACTTCTAGGTAGTTTCAATCCCCGGCCCTATTATATACTAGGGGCTTCTGGGGTAGGTCATGCCAATTACATGGGTACCCCACCATACCATAGTGTACCCTAGTGTATTTTGGATGTCTTAACTGTATTCTAATGTGTTCCTTTCAGCTTGGCACTGGCCCTGGGACTGGTTAAACAGAGGCCAGGTTCAGTCAGAGTCAGTTACCACCAGTTCCAGTCAGCAAAAAGTTGGGGGGTGCCCAGGGCACAGGATGACTTTGCAACACACACATTGTCTTCCGTGAACTTTTGCTGATTTGAATCTAGGTCAACTATGTCTCCCTCTGAAAACTCATAAATAGGTACATGCATATTTTATGTGCTTTTCTCACAATTATATGATATAGCCAAATGTCAGTGTGCCTAGACCACTTATCTTTTAACCTTTGTTACCCATATGAAATGTTTCATTGAATGTTTTATTTTTATTGATTTTATCTATGCTTTTATGGTGCATAACCAAAAGCAAGTACTTTTGATGATGGTTGTTTGTGTAAGGACCGTAATATTGATCTTATTGCCACTTTACTTTTATTGGCACCATTTTTGGAGCCTTCGTACGTTCCATTTGCTTTCCGATATGTTTTGCTTTGATATTATATGACGTTTTGTAGGTAGGGGCTTGTAGGTGCCTGATGACCTAAAGTTTGGTGTATTTTATTGATAATTATATCACAGTTGTCCAGTCAGTATTTGCTGTTTTGTTTTTTGAGGTGTAAGCCTCTAGAGGATTTCCAAGTTGTACATCTCTGCATATACACTGAGCCCATTTTATTCTCTTCATCAGCTGCCTGCACTCATCACCGGATGAGTCGCCCACTATTCCCAGATCTTTTGGCTTGCTGGTACTAGTTTTTATGGAAGTGGAAAGAGGGGAATGATCACGCTCATGGTGGGTTGGAATTTCGAAGTACTCTAGGGACTTTAAAACATTGTCAGGGTGTTTATTCCCTTGAAGAATTTTTGGAAATTTGGAGCTGCTGATTTGTTTTTCAGGGAGGGTTAGATGGACTAGAAACTTTGGGCCATATGTATGACTCCATTTTACCATAGACAGAATGGGTAAAACCCTCTGATACATCCGACTCTTTGTTTTGTAAGTAGAGTGCAAAGGTTGATGCTACTGCCTGCTAAGGTGGGGTCTGTCTGTGCTCTTCCCAGGTGATGCAGGTTGAAGTTGCCACAAATTATGACTTCATAGTTGGCATATTCACAAAGCACAGATTCTAGAGATTCTTATAATTGAGTTGAGCTGTCTGCTTGTACTGGTCCAAAACACCTGAAAGAAACATTGGCCAGCAGTATCTTTGGCTGCTGGTAATTTACGTGCAGGCTGTCCAAAGTGACTAATTGAATCATTTGATTGTGTGCTTCAGTCTGTTTTAGTTTCAGTTCTAAGCTCATGCTTGCGTATATTGGTAGGCCACCTGAGTGCCTCCTAAAGGTGTTTGTTTTTATTGCTGCTTGGTGTACTTCAGGGAATCCAGGAATTGTTGTAGGGCTTGTTGACCAGGTCTCCTGTAGACAAAATAGGTTGCCATTCTTTATGGACAAGTTTTCAGATAAAGATTTAAGTAATTTTGACAGCCCAGTGTGTTCCTTGATATTATCTTTGTGTTTTGCTTTCTTTCTGGGCTTACCTACGGTGGGTGTCTGTTTATGATCGGAGTAGTTTTGGGTGTCACTCAAGAGGGTTGCCGACAACCAACCCCAATCTTTTTCATGTTTTTTCTAATTGGGCTCCAGAGCAATTCTCCTGGTCGGGCCCGTTCTGTTCAGTAGCGGCTGCTACCAACCAGGGATGGTGTTGTGGGTGGAGAAGGGGAAAGAGGGAGGTGGGGAATAATCTCATAAAATAGCACTTACCTCTTTACTGCAGACTGCCAGTTGCCGCCTCTTTCTCAATCCTCCTCTCGGCAGGAAGTACACAGCTACCCAGAATCCCCTGACCAATCATAACGCTGCCTTAGCACCATTGTGATTGATCTGAGCACAATTGCTCGGTGCTCAGACAGTGGCTGGCAGGCTGTGCATGTTCTCCATCCAAGCTGTAATACAGCCTGCGTGGAGAACATGCAGAGTAGGCATGGCGCTTTGGCTGGCCCGAGATGGTCGGCCAAGGCATCATGCACACTTTAGGTGCTGCCACCTCTCCTCCCCCTGTGATGCGGGGAGCCCAGCCCTTCCCACGTGGCTTCAGCTGCAAGCTGAATTAAAAAAAACAAATGATAACAAAAGTTATTATAATTAAATTTTTTGTATTTAGCTTGCAGCTAAAGCAGTGGAGCAACTCTCCTCCGCCTTAGCCGAGGAGCCACAACTGGTTCTGTTTGAATAAAATCATGAAATTTGCAACTTATCATAGGGCAGGATTAGTTGTGAATGTTCTGCCCCTCTTAGAATGCTGTGTGGGTGGGCTTGTGTCTTTACCGGCTCTCCCTGTTCCTTCAGTAAGTGCGGGCACTTTGGTGCCTCTAGTTTCATGATCTTGGTGTCCCACTCTTCAAAGGTCAATTTTCTGGGCAAGATTCCTGCTGCCAGTGGGGGGGGGGTTAGTATAGTTTATTCTCTTCTGTGCTTGCTGTTTGCTAGGATTCTGAATTCTACCCCCAGGATGTCTTTCGTGGTTATGCTTGATACAATCTGAATGATTTTAAAAAGTCGCAGCAAAGTTGATCTATTTAAGATGTCATGTTCAATCAATCAGGGAATTGTAAGCGCGCTACTTACCCGTGAGGGTCTCAAGGTGCTGAGGGGGAGGGGTATATAGTTCCGCTCAGCCAAAGAGACAGGTCTTGAGAGCCTTCTTGAAGGTGTCCAGGGAGGAAGCGCGTCTGATGTCTGTCGGTAGTGCATTCTATGTCTAGGCCCCAATGTGAGAGCACGATCTTCCCCCTACTCTGGCTCTGTGAATGCGTGGGGTTTCAGCAAGTGCGAGGTTGTCAGATCGGAGGTTTCTATTGGGTACGTGGAAGTTTATTCTGTCGTTGAGGTATTTGGGTCCATTATGTAGGCATTTGTAGGCATGAGTGAGGATCTTGAAGGCGACTCTCTTCTCCACGGGGAGCCAGTGGAGTCTTCGTAGGTGCTGGCTGATGTGTTCGTGCCGGGGATGCCGAGGATGAGTCTGGCTGCGGTCTTCTGTATTGTCTGGAGTTTGTGTAGTAGGGACTTGTTGGCAATGGTATACACCTTTGTCCAAATAGGGACCCTTGCTTTCAAGTCAGGACAAGGGGATTACACTCCTAGATAAGCCCTGCTCACTCTCTTGGTAGCTTAGCACGAGCAGACAGGCTTATCTCAGAGGCAGTGTGTTAAGCATTTGTGAATATATACACCCTTCCTTCTGAAGGCACAGATGGTGTGCTGCCACCAGAGGGATTGATCTCGAAGCACTTTGCATTGATCTCTAACTCCCTCAACATCCTCGCATGTTCCATTCTCATTCTCTCTCTCTCCAAGGGCAATCTGTTATTCTCTGCTTCCCTCTGACCCTCCATCTTAAGCTTAGCCATCTCCAGCTTGTGTGCCCTATTTCTCTCCCTGTCTTCCAGCTCTCTGGGGGGCAGGTCTTTGGAAGAAATACTACTGCCAGGTGGGGACAGTACCCCTCCCCTGGCTGTAAACACTGGCTTATGCAGTGCCCATCTGCATCCCCAGCTGGCTCCACCACCAAATATGGGGCATTTCTTGCTTCTACCCAGGCCCTCAGCGCCTTTTGGTAGTCATCCTTTTTAGAAATGCCTGGTGTAGCAATTTTCAATTTCTTGCAGAAATGCTTGAGTGTAGGTTTCAAACCTCTCTTCCTCAAAATCAAGATCCATAGATCCAACAGATGCTGGTATACTCATGGTAGTAAGAATTGGCAGTTCTCAGGAAAAAATAACAGTCCAAGAAAAAATAATTCTACCAAAAAAGTATGTGGTCGCGTTTGGTCTGCACTCACTAGTAGTGTACACAAATTACTGTATATGAGTCACAAATGCAGGTCCAAATCCTCACCGCTGACCACCAATGTTAGAACTGGGGGTCTCTAGTTGGCAATGGTATACACCTTTGTCCAAATAGGGACCCTTGCTTCTAAGTCCGGACAAGGGGATTACACTCCCAAATAACCTATGCTCATCACCCCCTTTGTAGCTTGGCATGAGCAGACAGGCTTATCTCAGAGGCAGTGTGTTAAACATTTGTGAATATACACAGTAATACAGTGAAACCACTACAGATGGACACCACACATGTTTTTATAAAAATAAGTATTCTTTATATAGACTAAACACAAGACCACAAACAACAAAAATCCAAAATACTGTACTTAAAGTTGACTTAAAGATGGTAAAAGTTACTTAGTTGAAGTTGGTGAGAAATGCGGCACAGTTCTCACAAAATTACCTGGATGCGCAACGCAAAACAAACAAAAGGCTCACAGAGGGGAAGATTCGTCGGTTCCGTGCTTCAGGGGAGATGATGTGTCGCGCCTCAATGCTTGCGCAGAGTATGGGATGAGTCTTGATCCTTACTGGAGCAGAGATGATGCGTAGATTCTCATCCTGCGACCTGGTTGCGATGCGCAAGATGGCGCCTCGATGTGATAATCCCGATGCGATGCGATAAGATGGCGCCCTTGATGCGATGACGTGAAGACAATGCATGCCTGCCCGGTGGCCGTGCGGCTCACTCTGTAGCTTTGGAGCCATGACAGGCCCTGCGACACTCTTCTCCGGTGATGCGTCGGGTAACAGCTTTGACAAAGGCATGCTTCTCTGGTGATGCGGCGGCAACCTCTGCGGTGGCGACACGCTTCTCCGGCGATGCGATGGCAACAACTGTGACTGCGACGCGCTTCTCTCGATGCGTCGCGCCTTCCAGATCCCAGCGACACGCAGGCTTCTGCAGACAGAATTCCCAGCAAGGAAACTCTGAGGGGAGCTGGAGGTGAAGTCTTTTGTCCCTGAGACTTCAGCAGGAGGCAAGCACAAGTTCTAGCCCTTGGAGTAATATTCTGCAAGATGATGAAAGTTCTGCAATAAAGAAACCACTGCAAGCCAACCCAATAAACAGCATACTGGTCGATGGGCAGTCAAAACTCCTACAGCTTCCTTGGTTCGTCTCCTTGGCAAGAGGTTTGTCTTGTTCCCAGAAGTGCTCTAAAGTTCTTGGGTCTTGGTCCCAATATTTATACTACTTTTCTCTTTGTACTCTAAAGGCAGGGAGTCCTCTGCCTAGTCCAAACCAGTTCTGAAGCACTCTGTTTACATGACTCCTTCTTTCCTTTCACAGTGCAGGGCAGAAACATCAGACGCCCCACAGGAGGTGAAGCCAGCATTGTGGAGGGAAGGCACAGCCCGGGAGCACTTTGTTGACATGATTCCTTCTCTACTTTCACATTGCAGGGCAGAGACATCAGACGCCCCACAGGAGGTGGAGCAAGAATTGTGGAGGGAAGGCCCAGCCCTATTCAGGGTGCAACTCCTCCCTCCCATCTAGATGCAGATCTATCTATTCACCACTGGGCTGACTCATCCTGTCTCCTGGAATCCCCCAGCCCAGTCACTCACACACCAGACAAGGAATACACAACGTAGCAGAGGCAGGCTTGGATAGTTAGACAAGAAAATACCTGCTTTCTAAAAGTGGTATTTTCAAACACAGAATGTTAAAACCAACTTTACTAAAATATGTATTTTATCAGGCATACTAAATTCAAATTTCTACCATGTTCCCTGAGTCAGTTAGGATTATAAAATGTGATCATCTAACTGCCCATTCTGGCCCATTAAGAACGGGTAGCCTTGCAATAGTGAAACACGAAAATGGCTGTAATTTACTATTAGGACATGCTACACACACCGGGGCATGTCCTGCCTTATACTTACAATGCCCTCTGCCCTTGGGCCTACCATAGGGGTGTCTGATATGAAAAAAGGGAAGGTTTAGGGACTGGCAAGTGGGTGCACCTGCCAAATCGACATCGCAGTCACAGACTGCACACAGGCCTTGCAATGGCTGGCCTGAGACACACGTTACAAGCTGCTTCTGTGGGTGGCACAACCAGTGCTGCAAGCCCACCAGCAGCATTTGATTTACAAGCCCTGAGCACACATGGTGCACTGTACTAGGGTCTGACAGGTAAATCAAATAACCCATTCATGGAGTCACTAATCAGTACATCAATTTAACATAGGGAGCACTTGCACTGTGGCACTGAACAGCAGTGGCACAGTGCCCAAAACATCTAACCAGCAAAACATATCAAGAACAGAGGAGGCAATCAGTAAAAAATGGAAGGGAGATTCACGCCAATGATGCCAAGTCTAACAGGACTTGTTAATGCCGGCGTAGAGAGTCGTTCCATAGTCCAGTCTGCTGGTGATGACATAAGTGCATAGGTGACTGTCTTCCTTGACTCTGGGGGGATCTATTTGAAGGTCTTTAGAAGGTCTTTAGAGGGATGCGGAGGGTGTTGAAGCAGGTGAAGGTGACGGCGTTGACCTGTCGGTTCATGGTGAGTGATGAATCGAAGACGAGGCTGAGGTTTTGGGTGTGGTCTGAGATGAATATTGCTGGGTGAGGATCAATTTTGCTGGCATAGAGTCATTTATATCTTATTGATGGTGAAATTGCAGCACACATAGGAGTTTCAAATTGCCATTCTGGATTGTTTGTGTGTAGGAAGATCCAGCACATAAACAATCATTCCCCCCAATACAGACACCCTTGCACTATGGTGCAAGGGTGCCTGCATTGGCGCTAGGCAGCTTAGCGAGTGCTATGGGAAACGGAGTAGTGTGACATTTCCTGCATTTTTTAACTGAATGAGCGCAGGCAGCATTAGCAACTTTGGAGCTGACCTGTGTTCCACCAGTTCATTGTACATATGCCCATTCGTTTTTCAATTTTTGAAAAGCAAGCACATGTTGGTTTTTCAATTACAGCTATGGAAGCACTTTGTCCCTCTGTTCCAGGACATCAAGTTTGTTGACCATCTTAGTGATTGACGTTGCTTAGGCATTAATCAGATCCAGTTGTAATTCAAATTTTTCCGACTGCCAAGTCAAAGCATTTATCGTCTCAACCAGGGTGGAGTTGATTGACCCTAATAAGTTCCCTCCTTGCTGTTTGGTTGGGAGTCAGACTGGACTGATTTACTCTACCTAACTGGGCTCCCAATTTGACTGTGTTCTGAGATGTTTTTGTTCATTCCTTAGGCCGTGGAGTGGCTTTGATGCTTCTTCTGCAGGTGTGTCACATTCTGTCAGCGCTCATGTGTGTGCTGTAGAGTAAATTGTTCCTTATGTCAGGGATCCCAATCGACTCTAACTTGCTCCCTCTTAATCTAAAGTTCCTTCTATAGTGCTCAATCAAAGCACATTGTCCTTGTGAGCCCTGGGTTTGTACTTATGCACCTGTGAAAATGTTGTAAGTAAAGTAGGGGGGTAGGGGGGTAGAAGGTGCACGGTGAAGGGGATGCAATGGATTCTCGAAGCCTATGGGTAATAACGGTGCTGACTCCCCTTTTTTGATTAGTTATAGAGGATCAGGCTGCTGCCTTTGTTATAGATTTTGGTTCTATTAGTATGCCATCTTATGATGGGTGGGGGCAGGTGAGTTGTATCTGCGGCGAGGAGTAGGGAGGAGCGCAGGCATGTGCTTCATGAGCGCTAGCAAATTTAAGTTGGCTATTAGTTCTTCACCTGGGCTATGGAACTGAGGTAGATTTTTCCTTGTAAAATAACTATTGGTTTATCTGCGCTTTCTTAATTGTGTTTTCTTTGTTTAAGGGACTCAGACAGTGATGAAATGTTTATCCTGAGGATCGCTTTCAGTCTGAGTTCTATTTGGCTTCGGCATGCCTCGCAGAGATGGGTGGGTGGCACTAAGCGGAATTCCATGGAGTTGCCTAAAAACTCTGTGGGATTCCACTCCGCTCCGCCCTTTGCATACAGCAGACCTGGAGGGTTCCTGACCCCCAAACTGCCACCAACTTTACGGCTTACCTCAGTCTGCTGTGGCTGTGATTGGCGGTGTTTCTCCACTCCTTCCTGGGCCCTAATGAAAGTTAAACCGCTTCTCTGCAGGACTAGCAAAGACTGGGCATGCGCGCACATGGGGATTGGAGACATTAACCAGGTCTCCACTCTCCTTGCAAGTAAGTCCTGCAGCATAGTGATTTTGCACCACAGAGGACGAGGAAACAGGAGGAAGATAGCCCGGGTACGGAGAATGCCACACCGAGATCCAGGTAAGGACTCAGCTCAGACAGGAGCAGGTCTGTATGGGTGGGTGGCAGGTCAAACTCCACCACGCAGCGGAATCAGTTTTTTCTCAAACTCCGTGCTCCCAGAGGAGGGCAGAGTTGGCAGAACTCTGCAAACTCGGCTGGCGGAGTGGAGTTCGTCACCCAGGCTCTCGATGGCACTGGTGCTGCATCAGCTAATCGGGCATTTATCTGTAGATCCCTCCGTTTAGCTATCGTGCTGGTAAGCCGCTGGTGGAAAAGCCTGTAGGACAGTTTCTACCCAAGTAAGAATGGATTGGGTAGCTTGCTTGGGCCTTTAATTCTTCTCTGGGTGAGTTTGCACCCTATGTCTGCCCGCTGCAGTATTGAAGACATCCATTAGTGTACTTGTACTGTCTAAATCCAATTGCCTGTTTTCCTTTACTCCCTTTGCTGGTCAAAGGGCATCTTGAATGTCCTAATTCTTAATCTCTCTGTCAAAGACCATAGATGCTACACGGATGTGACACAGCTGGGTGCCGGGTGCCACTGCTCTCTACGTAAACAGTCTCTGTATGAGCATGGTCTCAACTATCACCTGGTGACCTGTGCCCCTTTGTACTATGCTAAGATTATGTCATCTGTTGAAGCAGGAGAGGCCTCCATGGGGCTCTCAAGGTCAGTGATAGCCTGATGTAATCTGGTGAATCAATGATGATATTGGGAAAAGTGCATTCCCAATGTTATATCGGGATGTTCTACGGCAATACTGTGATGTGACGGAAAGTGGTTAATAGGTCTAGCTTTTAGTACTCTTACCGTCTTTTATGGCTGCTGTCCGGTTGCTTTCTGGTAAGTGCCTAGGTGTGTGGATGCAGAAGCGTCTAGCACCCAGCTCCCTCACAAGCCACACCTGGGCCTAGTCAAGCTCCTTCTGCAGGAGCAGGTCTCCCCTCTGCAGCCTTTGTCTAATGCCGTGCTCTTGCACACCTCTCCTCACATTACCCCGCCTCATCTCGTCAGCCTTACTACTCTCACTGCTGGCCTCCTGGGACCAGTTGAGTCTTGGCTGGCTATGCTGTGCAGATGGGCTGACTGGCTTTTGCGGGCTGATGGAGTGGTCAGCTGGTGAGGCCAGTGGAGGGAGCAGCCCGAGTCTATCTGTAGAGCGAGCATTCTGAAACTCACTTGGTGATTGGCTTGAGGTGGCCAGTCCGTGCTCCCTCACCGCTTCCTTCATGTGTCCTCGTGGGCCCTTCTTAGCTGAACAGTGATGGGAGAAGCCGTGGATGCCCAGGCTTTTGGGAGTGGGGCTAACCCAGGCGGGCAACTAAAGCCAAATTTTGGGGAGGGCTGAAAAATATTTGGGGGGCGGGGGGGGGGGCTAATTCTTCCAACCATAGAGAGGCTGTAAGAAGGGGTGAACACACAATAAAAGCCTCATTTACAATTAAATGGTCTTTTAAAGACCTGTTAAGTACTCGGGTGCGGCTGCAATTAGATGCTCGCCAGCATGCAAAGCTGTCTCCGCCCGGGCTGACACAGACGACGGGGGGCTGAAGCCCCGTGAGCCAAATGGGTGTTGCGTGCCTGGGCTAACCTATGTAATCCAGCTGTGCATGTCCAGCCAGCCCCCGTACTCCATGCTATGAGCTCGTGCTCTGTGTTCTGGCACTACAAGTGGCAGGAGCGGGTGAGAAGAACGGGAAAGCCTATGCAGCATAGGGCAAAACAGCTCCAACTGCTCCTCGCTTCCTCAGCTCACACAGCTCTCTAGGCACGGCTTCGGTATAAAGCGTTCAGTGCTCTCAGCGTCTAGTGTCCCACAGGGAAGGGTGGACACAGTGGGACCAAACAGGATTGCGTTGAAATCATGTTGTGAGAGGCCTGTGTCACAGAAGGGCCCCGTCTCCCAATTCACTTTTTACCCCATGAATTTTGGAAGAATCACTTGTGAGTGGAACCCAGGTTGCAGTCCTCTCAGTCAAACAAGCTCCCCCAAACCTTGCTTCAGTGTTGACTAGCAAAGTGTGGGTGGGTAAATAGAAAGGGAGCAGAGAAGGTAATGACTAACACAATTTCTACATCCCCCAACCCACCACAGAGTGAAGGCCCTCACCTCATTGATTTGATAATGTATTGAGTTACCAGGCGAATGACTATAGCACCAACACTTGTGCTGGACAATCTGATTCAAATGTCTCAGATAAACCTGTACATCTCCATGTAACTCAACCCCACTAGAAGTTAATGGGAACTAGAGATAGAGAACCCCTGAGCGATATTTCTCACAACTCTAGTCCTGCCCAATCTAAAGCATGGGGTGGGTCCGGGAATCCCATAAAAATAGACTGTCATACACCAAGGAAGGTAACTATGATGAGTTGGAACATCTCTGGCCTAAGAGCAAAAATAGTTGATGCTGACTGTGGATCTTTTATAGAAACACTAGCTTACCCGTCGCGCGTTGCTGCGATCTCCGAAGAAAGGAAATTCAAGGAAACTCGTCATGATAACATTCAATTTACATTGTGTCATTTTTATTGAAACGTATTCATTTTAATATGGAAAACATTTCAAAGTGTCGTTTTAATTCTTTTTATTTATTCGAGTACTTGTAGATACACGATTTGTTGTTTGTCCGTCTGGTGCGTACATCAGTATTAGAAAGATTATGAGGGCCCTGGGGGGCCGATATTTAAAAGTTTTTTATGGCAGAAACCTTCGCTGGAGTGGACTCAACAACTTCCCAAAGTTTCATGGCGATCGGATGAATGGTGTAGTAATGCATAAAGGACAAACAGACAGACAGACAGACATACTTTCGTTTTTATATATATAGAATATTAAGTTATGGTTGAAATAAAGGGGTGGGCAGACCTTCAGGGAAATGTGTGTGTGGGTAAAAAGGTATTTCCAGTATAACTTAAAGCAAATTCCAATGTGTTCACCTGATATGCTAGCACTTAGAATCACCCTGAAAAACTATAAACCCATTCTTTTACTTAAAATCTATATTAGATGTATTAACAAGTTTATGCAATAAGGGACTTTGAGACTGCTGGATAGTGTACAATCTAAGTATAGCAATGAATTCTTCTTTCTGATAGGTGGATATTTTAACATGACAATTGAACCTTTCTGGCTTCTAGGTGGGAAGTGAAGAGGACGAATACTGGTGTGTTCCCCAACTCAGTACTCTGGCTAAAATCCAGTTCTCTCGCTCAGCTCTGCAACTATATGGCATCTCTGTGAGCCATAGCCTACTAGTGTGCAACAACACTGCCCCATCAGACTCAGGTGCGCTTCCTACTTTTAAAAGTGGTCCCTACAGAAGATTCATGACATACTTTGGGACCTGCACCTCTGAAGAGAGTTGATTGACAAGCGCGTTGGCTCTAGGCAGGAGAGTGACCATGTTCCTCTGATTCTCGATCTATCAGGTCACATTATCCCAGATGCCGCAAGAATTTCCAGCTCATGGGTGGCAGATAATGTGCTGACAAATGACAAGTGGGGAGTGAAATGGTCAAATATCATCAGCAACCCTACAACAGTGAAGCAACCTTATGACACTATAATTCCTACTTCAGAGTTTTTCAGTCACAGCACAAATCACCCTTCCTTGATATTAGAGAGGCATCTAATATTTAGTAATCTAAAACAGTTTTTCACAAACAATTACAAGGATGATAGGTAGTGAATGGCTTAATACTGTGTGCTGTGATAGAAAACCAAAAGACACATAGTTGATGGATTGAATGCAGAACCCATCAAAACATTCACCCCCAGTCATGAGATCTGGGTTAAATCCATCATTCTTTTGCTCACCATGCCACCCCAGTTTAGACCTGGCCATATTCAAATCAGCCTTGACCCTGTGCCTCATCGGAACAGTCCAGCCCGAACTGCCAAGCCAGGTCCTCCCTAGACCGGAAACAAGCATCCTAGGACCTGTTTCAGGGTTTCACCCCTCATCAGCCAGGAAGGCTTGAATTCAGTGGCACAGTGAGCCTGGTACCCATGTCTGGGCATACCTGATGCACTTAGGGCGTGAAAGCAAAAGACACACAGTTGCTGGACGGAGTTTAGAACAAATAAAAACATTCACCCCAAGTCAAGTGATAGAAAACCGGCATAAAACCTGCAATAAAATGGGCACCAGGGATAAAATCAGACTCGGAGATTGCATCATGATAGCATTAAGAGAGCAAATATTCAATAAGACACAGAGACATGGGCCAAACTACCAAAGGCCTGCAGGGACAAAGATGCAAAAGATATTTGGCTATTAATAATTCATGGTGGCAGGAAGAATCTGATGAGACCAGAATTGCATATCCAGAGCAATCAATGGGTTACTCACGTTTAGTCTCTTCACACTGAGCGTCATGAAGCTGATGGTCATCACAACCAAAGGCCAAATTGCACCTATTGCCTTCTCTTCAAAGGGCAGTCAGAGCGGTAAATGAGCAGAAAAAAATAAAAGCACCACTACTCGATAAAATACGAGCTGAATTGTTTATTTTTTAACCTACCATCAATGCGTTATCCAATGCCATATTCAAAGGCGCTACGATCTCCAGCACTTGGCAAGGAGAAGAGATATTCCCTATCTTTAGGAAGGGAAGTAGATCCGAACTCAGAAACTACTGCCCCATTAGCCTAATTAACAAACTTCAGAAAATATTTTGTGAGCAGGTCCTTAACAGTTTCACGAGTTGAATGTCAGAAAGACACACTAAGCCAGTGGCGGCTTGCTGAGGGAGTGCTGCGGGGTGGTGGGATAGGGTGGGGGAGGGGCAGGGTGCGGGGGTAGTGGAGTCGGACATACGACGGGCAGGAGTAAAGTAAGTAAATAAATAAACTATTAACCTTGGGCTCGCTGCATCACAAACTTGGCGATGCAGTGAGCGCAAGGTAAATAGTTTTGGGGCAGATTTACAAGCCCCTTGCGCCACTTTTGCGTCATTTTTAACATGGAGAAAGTGACGCAAAAGTGGCGCAAGGGGCTTGTAAATCTGCCCCTTTGTATTTATTTATTTACTTACTTTACTCCTGGCTATCGTATGAATTATTTTTACAGTAAGGTGGGACTATAAATATGAGGATTTTTTGGATCATGTCCATCCCCCCCTTTAGCTAAATCTCTCTACCTTAAGCTACAGGCAGGTACCCATCCAGTAGCATAACTCACATGTGCTTGGTCGATAACCTACAACCAAACAGGCTGTGCCCGGTGTTCTAATACTGAAATGAAACAGAGAGGCACTTCTTATTCTTCTGTGTAATATTCAAAAGAATCAAGTTTAAATGGGTTAAACGACTGTACCAGTCTCTACGAATAAGAGAATTTGCAAATATGATACCAGTCCCCTTGTGGTGCTTGGGGTTTCTAATTCTAAAGCTGTTTGGTTACTGAGAGGCAAGCTGTTGAAATATGCCCAACTGACAGCGACAATATAATGTGCTATACAGCCCTCATACCCTTGAGACCAACATAGCAGATCAACCAATAAGCAAATTGCTCTTTTTTGGGGCTTGTAAATGTTTTTTTTTTAGCATTTAAAGGTCCACAGCGAACGCCAGAGAAGATAAATTAAGCAACGCTCAAAGGATTATTACAGGTGTTTGATGGATTACATTAAAAAAGCTGAAGATATAATTGTAATGTTTTATAATGTATAACATCTAATGCTGTAATCCTAATGTTGGACCTATACATTGTAGTGTCCTGACCACAGAGGACACGAACTCGGGGACTGATTTACTTTATCGTTTTAGTCAGTGCACGTCTTCTCTGTGCAATTCCCAGGCTCATACTGACTTCCCTGAGGGCATGCCCCTCCTCTTCCATTGTCCCTCCCTCATCCCTCCTCCTTGGCCGAGGGCGTCCTAGTGCCCACAATATACAATAAATAATACATCTCTCCCTTTCTTAACAAAATTGCCTAGTCTGGACTTCTTTCAACATTTATCCCCCCCCAAAAAAGTCACATAGTTACAGTTCTTCAGTCAGACGACTCGGTCTCTTAATGATTCGGCGGGGACGGGTATGGGCATCCGGACCGTCCGATTCTGTTTCACCAGAGATCGACGTCTGGTCACTGGTTTCAGTCTCACTGGGTCTCACTTCTCGATTGACAGGACTAGTGAGCAGTTCTTTAACTTGAGGGCTGCCTTTTTGAAAATGCGCCACATTCCGGGTGATTCTTTTCTTATCCGATTCAGCCGTGATCATAGTACCTTTTTGTTTGGTGACTATTAGTGGAGTTTCAAGATAGAGACAGTCTGTTTTCTTTTGCTGTTCTTGTTATACTAGTACCAGGTCACCTTCTTGAATCAGGGAGGGTGTCGCTCGCCGACGTCGATCCGCATAAATCTTCATTTTTTCCTTCTTGAGCCTGTCAGTGACAGCTATGCCATCTGTGTCAGAGTCTTGTGACATTGTTCCTTTATGCCAGTCAGTCATGGGTATTCTGGTGTGCACCGGCCGCCCCAGCATTAGGGTCGCGGGGCACTTACAGGTAGTGGAATGGGGCGTGTTTCTGTAAGCTTGCAAGACTTCATTCAAAACCATCTGAGTGTCCTTCCGTGACAGTTCGGCCTGTTGAATGGCTTTCTTTAGTGTAGACATAAATCTTTCTACCATCCCATTAGCTTGGGGCCACAACGGCGTGATTTTGCGATGTTTGAAATTAAGATGTTTGGCAAAGTCCGCGAAATCTTGGCTGTTGAAGGGAGGACCATTGTCTGTTTTTACTATCTTGGGAATGCCCCAGGCGGCGAACACTTCATCCAAAACAGGTATAGTGCTAGACGCTTTTGTAGACGCAACGAGTTGGGGAATAGGAAAACGTGAATACTCATCCATGATGACTAGGATGTATTGTCCAGATTTAAATGGCCCGAAAAAGTCTATAGCAACCTGCTGCCACACAACCTCCGGTAATTGAGACATTTGCAGCCGTGCAGGAGGATCAGGTCGACAGACCAGTTGACATTGGGGACAGTCCTTCAGTGTGAGCTCTACCATTTGGTCTAGCCCTGGGAACCAGACCCGTTCCCTCAGTGCTCTCTTGGTGGCCATGATGCCTCTGTGACCTTCATGTGCCAGATTAACGATGCCTTGCCGTAAGTGTCTTGGGATGACTATTCGACTGTCTCGTAAGAGCAGACCATTGGTGGCTACCAACAGTTCCTCTTTACGTGCTTGAAAGCGGCAAGTTCCTGTCCGTGAATTGAACTGTTGGGAGAGTTGATATCTAGATGCCTCCAGTCATTGTTATGTATGCGACGCTTGATGTCTTGTAAGGTGACATCTTCGAAAGTGGCATCCAGGATGGCGTCCAGCGGTACGGCGGGTGGCCGGGCCTGATCTACCACAAAACATACATATTCTTCAGCCACAGACGGTCGGGACTTAGTTGTCTCTTTGGGGTGTCTTGGCATGTAGTCAGCAGGGTTTTCCGCTTTTCCAGGTTTGTGTATAATCGTATACGTGTACTCTTGAAGGCGAAGACCCCAGCGTTCTATTCTCGGTCGCATTTTAGCTCTAGGGTTGCCAAATATAGTAATGAGGGCCTGATGATCCGTAATTAGTGTGAAGTGTTTCCTGTATATAAAGATATGGAAATGCTCACAGGCCCACACAACAGCCAATCTTTCTTTCTCAGGCTGTGAATATGCTTTCAATATGTAGAGTAACAAGGACCCCCTGATTTGGATAAAGTTCCTGGGTCAGGGCAAATGATATATGTAAAATAACGTACCCAGGCACACAATAAAAAGACTGGCTGGGTACGTTATTTTACATATATGTGAATATGCTTTCTACGTCTCAGTCAGGCTCCTCCTGGCATAGGCAATTACGTATCATTGGTCACTTTCGGAGTCATACTGAGCTAGAATAGCTCCCAGCCCCATGGGACTGGCGTCAACGGTGATCTCTGTCTTCTTCTTTGGATCAAAGTAAGCCATGTTGTCAGCTGACTCCACAGCCGCTTTAATTTCATTGAATGCTTGTTCACAGCCTGCAGACCATTTGAAAGGGTGGCCCTGTTTGATGAGTTGTCTCAGGGGATAGCTGATGGTTGCATAGTCCTGGATGTACTGGGCACAGTAACTGGCCATCCCTAGAAAGGAACGAACATCTCCGCCATCACGAGGGCTGGGAGTATCATTCAGAGCAGCCACCTTGTCTGGATCCGGTCTCATCCCTGCCTGTGAGAAAATGTGGCCAAAGAACTTCAGCGTGGACTTATGGAACTCACACTTTGCTTTATTTAACGTGGAGTTGGCTTCCATCAGTGCGTGACAGACTCGTTCCAGGGCAGTGTCATGTTCTTGTGTCGTGGACCAATAAACCAGGATATCATCACTGCAATTTAGGGCTTTAGGGATGTGATGAATCGTTTTTCGAATAGCTTCCTGAAAAATTTCAGCGGCAGAAGACACACCAAAGCTGAGTCTCTTATACCTGAAGAGACCAATATGCGTTGAGAAAGTTGTGATGTAACGTGACTGCTCGTGCAGCTCTAGTTGGTGGTAACCTTTGTTAAGATCCAGCTTGGAGAATATCTTTGCTCCATTCAGTGATGCAATCATGTCACTGATATGTGGCCCGGGGTGTCTTTCCCTTTCAATGGCGGTGTTGGACGCCCTCATATCGACACACAGACGGACTTTGTCCACTTCACCCTTCTTCGGCACGACTACAACCGGAGAGACCCAGGGTGTAGGTCCATCCGTCCTTTCGATGATGTCAGCTTGGAGCAGATCCTGTAGTTCCTGTTCGACTGCTTGCTGGAGATGAAAAGGAATCCGCCTATGATGTTGGGCTACTGGAGCTATTTGTTCGTTAATGTGTAGTCGAATCTGACAGTGGGCCATCTTCCCCAGGCCAGCAAACAGCTTTGGAAATTTCTGCACCACATCAAGTTCATCGTCTACTGGGTACAAGATGTCCACCAGTCTCAGTCGTTCAGCAGTCGGAAGACTCAAAAGACAGTCAGCCTCCGGCCCTTTAATGACATGTATGTATGCAGGAATGGTGCGGTTTTGATATGTGAGATGCGTTGAAATTTTTCCCAAACAGGGCAGTGGCTTTTTGGACATCCATGTGTAAACTCTCACATGAGCAGGACTTAGTTGCGGTGGTGACTTCATCCTCTGATATTCCGCCACTGGTATATAGTTGAGGGAAGCTCCACTGTCCATTACAAATTTGGTCCAGTGCGTGCCAATTTGAATGCTGAGCCGAGGATATTTCTTCAATCGGTCAGGGTCAGCGACCATACATATATATTCATCACTGTCCTGTGAGATAGGAGACAGTTATCTTGATTCTTGAGAAGGAGTGCGTCGGGATCGATAACTCTGGTGAGACTGGCAGCTGGAGCGGGATGATCCCGTTGAGGAGTCTCTGTGATCACGTACTGCTTTGACATGGTGACGTGTGCTTGATGGCCGAGAGGACCTTTCCTGATCTCTCGGTTTGTCCTTCCTGTACGTTCCACATACGTTCTCGAAGTGGTTTTCTCCTCCACATTTCCTGCATTTTTGACCTATGGCGGGGCATCCCTCAGTGTGGGGAAAGTCATAGCCACAGCGGTAGCATTTGAGATGGCGTTCACGCCGTCTGTTTCGATTGGAGCTGCGACGTCTTCGGTTCCCGGGTTGTTGTGGTAGTTTGGGCCGGGATGACCTCGATTTTACCGGAGAGCATCTATGTGTGTTGCGAGATTTGAGCCTGAAAGCTTATTCCCGCCTTTCACTTCTCCCAGTTACATCTTCTTCCGCCTTATCATGCACCTGTGTCATCTCCTCAATTTCATCTAGTGAGTAACTTTTCTTCAGCAGCTTCCGCCGTAGTGATTCGGACAGACAGCCTTCAATGACTCTCAGACGAAGGGCATCCTCAGTCGAAAAAGAATCAAACTCGCAATACCGCGCTAATCGTCTGAGACGTGTGATGTAGGCGCACATGGGCTCTTCTTTTTCCTGAGCAGCCAGGTTAAATGTATACCTCTCATAGTCAATGTTCCTTTTGTGCAAAAAATTCCGGTTCAATGTGTTGCACACATCAGTGTAAGATGCTGCTTCGGCTGCAGGCAATTCCTTTATGATTTGGCCGACATCTTTTCCTATTAGATTCCGTAGAGCTATCAGCTGTTGACCGGCTTCCATTACGTGCGAACCCTTCATAAAGTCTTCAAAATCTTCCAGCCACTCCTTCCACCGAAGTCCCATACCTCCTCCTGTTTCGAGAACTAACGGTTCCGGTGGACGCATGAAACAACACTCCAAACACTCCCATCTGTCCAGCATTGGCTTGCGCCGGACCTGCTTGACGATATGGTGAGTTGGACATTGTGATGAGGCGACCTTCACTCAAAACTGCTCACTTACTGAGGTGACAGCTCCCTCTGTTACTTCGGACGAGGCGCACTCCAGCTCCCTGCTGGAGGTATCGGACTTGAACTTGCAAGGGCTCGAGGCAACTATTACACAGGAGAACACACCGTAGCTGCGTGTGCAACTTCTCAATTAAAATTTGCCAATGCTTGATGATCTTCCGATCGTTCACTTGAAGTCGCCAATGCTTGATGATTTCACAACATTTCACTTGATTTTATCAACGCTTGATGACTCTCCAATCTCTAACTTGAATTTGCCATTGCTTGGTTTTTTTCTGATGCTACACTTGGTTTTGCCAATGTTTGATGAATTTCCATTACATTTACCAGTGCTTGATGCTGTTTCAGGTACACCGCCTGACTTCAAGATGGCCGCCGGGACTTCCTCAAAGGGGATTGGAGCAGGTGCCTGACCTAAAGATGGCCGCCACGAACTCTCACATCCCACGAGATTTTGGCCTGTTTGTGCACACCGGCAGCAGCTCCTCCACCGGCCGGACCTCCCCAGCAACTGCAGAAGTACACGATGCCACTCACCCACAGGTACGGGGGCACAGTCACACGCGACTGGAGTGGGCTCCCAGGTCGCTCCTGCATACAATTCAACGCGGGACCTCCGCGATGTCATGACGTCGGGGGCAGTTTCACCGGCGCCCCCACACTCTTCCTTCGTCGATGTGCCAGATGCGACCGGGGTAGGCACCCGGAGCGCGGTTCTCAGCAGCGGACGCGGCCGGGGTAGGCTCCAGAGCCGCGCCGGTCGGACCCTCGCCAGGCGCTCCACGCACGGAGGCAGTGTTGCCATCGCTCGCAAGGCGATCAACCCACGCCGCGTTAGCCGTGGCCACCACTCGTTGCCAGCTGTAGTGTCCTGACCACAGAGGACACGAACTCAGGGACTGATTTACTTTATCTTTTTATTCAGTGCATGTCTTCTCTGTGCAATTCCCCCAGCTCATACTGACTTCCCCGAGGGCATGCCCCTCCTCTTCCGTTGTCCCTCCCTCATCCCTCCTCCTCGGCCGAGGGCGTCCTAGTGCCCACAATATACAATGAATATTACATCCATTTACCCTTTGATTTTTACCATTTTGTGTATTGGAACTGTAACTAAAGATTTTGAAGTTTATTTTAACTGTATTGAGAATGTTGTGTCAGGCAGAAACAGAAGCATTAGCAATCGTTTTAACTTTTTTTATTTTTTATCTACTTGTCCTTATGTGAATGTTGCTCTAGAGCTATGTGTAAACGTTGCATTTATTTAAATGAATGGGGTTGGATTGCTCATATCGAATCTGACTACTAAATGAATAGACTAGATATTACTTTAGTGCTCTTATGCTTTTTTATACTTATACATGTAACTTATTCACTGTATCAACAAAGAGGGGTAAAGGGACAACTATTGAAACCCAGGCAAAGGTGAAACAAACAGATGCCCTCTAATACCAGAACAGCCAGCAAACAAAGCACTTTACTAGACCCTTAGTAGTGTTATGGGTGAAATATATGGTACCAATGTAATTTTTCGCTCACAGTGAGTACTCAAATTCCCATTTTAATGACAGCTAAATAGACTTTTTGCTCACAAAAACAAAACAATATACCAAAGGAAACTACCTAAAGCACAAGGCAACAAGTGCAATATGAAATGCTATCTATGGACTACAATTCGTAAATGTGCACAACCCTGTTTTATTCAGGGGACGTGAAAAACCCCTTACGAAGAGAATTCTGATCTATAGTATGACAGTTCCTCCTTATGCTCCTTCTTCTAAAGGAGTTAAAGGGATTGGATCTACCCTTGGAAAGAAGTGCCCCAATAGTTTACGTAAACTTGTCTTACTTTTTCAACAACAAATGCCTCTGAGTGCAAGTTATGTCTCATTTTGGCTTTACATTAAAGGCGTTATTATCTTGCACTATGGTTGAAATATGAGAACTGAACGTCTTATGCCATTTAAAAAACAATAAATCAGTGGATAAAAAAATGCAGGTTAAAACAGCATATGGCTAGCTGAGCTCCTGTCCTTTGCCCCTAAGCTACACTCGGTGGATGTCACAATAAGGCTCTCTGACATCATCGTTGCATCGCTTGGTTGTGCTAAATGGCCAGAGGAGGAGCTGGTTCATTGAGTCTGGTTATGTGGGAATTGATGAGGCTTGATAATTGACAGGATTTTCCATAGAACTAGCCATCCACACTGATAATTCTGCTCCCGTAAATAAGTTTGATCATTCCAAATGTGGATCTACTGCAGTGTCTATTCCTATGCATGACTTTTTGCAGTTTTTACTGAGCCTCTTTCCCCCGGGGCATTTTGCCATTTGTTTTTTTCTGGTGAAATGTGCATAGGAAAAATCCAAATGTTTTTCTGGAAAAATGTAATTCCTATTTCAGTGGCCAACAAAAATCTTCATTTTAGGGCCCAAATCTGATGTGTGTACATGACTGTGACAGTGCACTAGTCCTGCAGTCCCTTTACAGTTTCAGTCAGCGTCATCAAGAAGCTGGCTCTTTTACTGCCTGGTAGAAGCTGAGTGCGTTTAATGAAAGAAACTTAGGACACCAAGCGTTTGTTAGATTTGTTGTGATCCAGGGCTTAATTCCAGAGAAAAAAGAGGCATTTGGAGCCAGGTCTGAATATGTTCCATGTATACAATTCTGTGTACATGGCATACATTACCTAGGACCGTATTACTCATGGAATACACAGTCCCTGTTGGTACCATGGTTCGCCTTTAACTAGGTTCACCAGGCACAACCATGGTCAATGCGTCCTAAAACAGATTCTGCCCTGCCCCTATAGCAGATGTGAACTTGGACCTGCCCTAGAAAAGACAATGCAATGCAGCCCCAAGAATTTGCAAATATGATACCAGTTCCCTTGTAGCGTTCGGGATTTCGAATTACTTGAGAGCTGTTTGGCTACTGTGAAGCAAGCTGTTGAAATCTGCCCACGGACAATGGCAATATCATGTGTAATACAACACTCATGCCATTGGGACTCACATAGTAAGTAGATCAACCAATCAGCAAATTGCTATTTGATTATCCTTTGGGGCTTGTGAATGTGCTTGTGAGTGCTTTAAATGTCCACTGCGAAGCCCATTCGAGATAAATTAAAGAACAATCAATAGATTATAGGTGTTTGATGCATTTGATTAAAAAAAGGTGTAGATATAATTTTAAAGTTTCATGATGCATAGCATCTAATGTTGTGATCCTGATGCTGTTGGACCTATGAATTTACCACTTTGATTTTGACCATTTAGTGTATGGGAACCGAGTAAGGATTTTGAAGCTTTTTTAAACTGTAGTGAAAACGTTGTGCCAGACAAATAACACATGTGTCAGTGATCATTGTATCCTCTAACTTGAAAAACAACAAAGTCGACTTGTCCGTTTGTGAAAGTTGTTCTAGATCTGTATGTAAATGTTGTATTTAACTAAATTAATGGGGTTGATGGATTGTGCATATCCGATCTGACTAATACATGAAATGCTCGATATTACTTTAGTGCTGTCATGTTTTTCTCACATGTAATATGTTCACTGTATCTATAGAGACAGGTGTAGGGACAACTATTGAAAACCAGGCAATGCTGAAACAGATGCTCTATAGTACCAGAACAGCCTGCAAACAAAAAGCACTGCTAGACCCTTAGTAGTGTTATTGGTGGAACCAATGTAATTTATCGTTCGCAGCGAGTGCTCAAATTCCTTTGTTTAATGACAAGTAAAAAGATTTTTTTATCTCAAAAACACAAAAATATACCAAAGGAAACAAATGCAATATGAAATGCCATCTATGGATTTCAATTCGTAAGCGAGCACAACACTGTTTTAGTCAGTGGGCATGAAAACCTGTTTAGGATGAGAATTTTGACCTATATTAGAACGGTTCCTCCTTATACCCCTCCTTCCAAAGGAGTTAAAGGGATGGGATTCAGCCGTGGAAAGAAGTACCCCACTGGTTAACGTAAACTTGTGTCTTTCTTTCCCTACAACAAATGCTTCAGAGTGCAATGTATGTCCGATTTTGGCCTTAAATTTAAGTTACAGATGAAACATATTCATTATTATGTTGCCCTATGGTTGAAATATGAGAACTGACAACGTCTTATGCCATATGAAAATCAAATCAGTGGATACAAAAAGGAGGTTTCAATAAGAAACCTATCAGCAAATGGTACTACTTGTATACCCCATGGTTCGCTAGGATACATTTTTAAATAGAATAAGGGGGTTGAGGACAGTGATTGATTATAGAATATAACAATGGGCCGATAACAGGATATAATCCCATTCAATGTTTACCTTTGATTAGACATTGACAGCATTATTAATTTATGTGGCAGAAATTAAAATATTAAGTGGTTAGCTCCTGCAGAAACAAGAATAAAGCCAGTTCCATTAGACACAGGCACACCATCACGAACCAAAACACAGCTTAGTCAATTCAGAAAAAAAGTCACAGTGTTATGTATAACTTGTATAGATTGAACACAAATGTCTAAGTCCTGGTTAGGTTATTATGTATATACATTAAAGTGAATTAAGCTCAACTTGAGGAAGTCAACACAATACAAACAAATTAAATTATATTTAACAGAGGGCTAAGCACGCAATGGGGACGGACGTGCCCGGGTAGAGCTCCGTGCTAAGCTCCCCGTCCACGGGCCGTTTCTCCGCACCAGTTCCCCGGATCGCGCCCAGATCTTCAGCGGAGCTGCCCACCGTCATCCTCGGCCCCTCTGCCAAACTTGGGGCCAATCGGAGACCTCTACATGCCCCGGCGGTGGTGGCGAACGTGTGCCTCCCCAGCGGGCTCCCTCCGGCCGGCGCGTGTGTTCACGCGAGCCCGAGGTTGAGCCTCTGCCACAGGGCCTTGCAGCAGTGGATTGCGGGCGGCGAACTTTGGCCCTAATTGCAGAGATCCCATCCTGATCGAGGCTGAGCCCCTGTGTCTGGCGGGGTGTACAGGCGGGGACCGACTGGCCCAGCAGCGACAGCACTCCTCGGACCTGCTCTTGGGCCCCTCCCCCCGGCTTGGGGCGTCTACTGCCACATGATCGAGGCCGGACCACGGCTGAGGGGACTGGCGGAGCGCCGGCACGCACTGCGGACACGGACCTCCGCCTTCTCGCTCCTGACGCCCCTGGCCACAACTCTACGCCTCCGGACGCCCCCGATGCAGACAGGGACACCGGCCCCTTACTCGGCCTTCCACGAGGTAGGCCGCATTTCTGGCTGACTTCCCGAGGCGCTGGGAGCGCTGACGATGGACCGTAGCTAGGCGCCCCCCCCCCCTACCAGTATGCCTGTCCGGTATTTTCTGGACTGGCCGTGGCACACCCCAGTGGCGATCGCCCCCTACCCCCGGACCTGGGTGGAGTTTCCTTTTGGCTTCACACGGGGGGCCGCCCCTTGCTGTGGGGGTAGGGAACCTGGACACCACCGGTCACCCTCATGGTGCGACGCCTGGAGTGCGCGACATATCGCCGTCGCCTGTCCATCCGGACCTCTGGCCCTGGCCACCCGCTGCCGACTGCGCTGATCCGCCCTGTAGAGACTACGGGAAGTGACACATACTGGGGCGCCCCATACCGGCCTCGCGGGCTATGCAGGAGACGGCCATCGAGACGGATTAAAGCCCCCTAAACACACTAGTGAGCGCGGGCCTCCCGGGCTGCGACCGCACGCTCTGTCCTATAACAGGTGCAGCTACGTGACTTGGAGGGACGGCTGCGCTTGTGCCCCCCGATGGCGGACCTCTCCTTTGCTTCTGAGGTGAGATGAGCCCTCCCTGAGGTCTTGGGGGCACTTTCTGGCCAGACCGGCACTTCACTCGCGCCTCGCTGCTCATGTCTGGGGGACCAAAGACGAGGGCTGGTACAGGCGGTACTACGGGCGGTATCAAGGTGAAGAGCAAGATGGCGAAGGCGGCTGACGTGGATCAGACGGCCTCTAAACTGGACGCAATGCTGGCGGCGATGGAGCGACTGGAGGAGTCGGTGCAGTCCACTCGCACCTCCCTGGAGACTAAGATCGACAGTGTTGCCATAGACCTCACGCATCTCCGAGCTGATCACAAAAAGTTATCGGACCGCACGACCCGCTAGAAACCACCATGGCTGATCTCACGCCAAAAGTGACGCAGATGGACAGGCATGTCCAGGACCTTCTCAACAGAGTGGAATTCCTGGAAGATCGCGCGGAGGACATGGAAAGGAGGGCACTGAGGAACAACATCCACCTTGTGGGTCTGCCGGAACGCTGGGAAGGGAGAGAACCGGCGGAACATATGGAGAAATGGCTGCTGGATCTCCTGCCGGAGGGCACCCTTTCTCAGCATTTTGTGCTGGAACGAGCCCACCGCATACCAACACGGCCTCCTCCTTCGGGCTCCAACCCACGGCCCATGCTCATCCGTGTCTTGAATTACCGAGACCGCAACACTATCCTGCGTGAAGCAAGGAAGCTGCCGGACATCAGGGTTGAGAACACTCAGATTATGGTATTTCCCGACTATACTGTTCAAGTACAGCGCCAACGCCATTCTTTCCTGGCGGTGAAACAACGGCTCCGCCGCCTAACTCTGAAATACTCTCTCCTCTTCCCGGCCCTGTCTACGTGTGGTGGCCCAAGACAGAACTCACTTCTTCGACACTCCTGAGGCAGTGGAGGCCTGGCTGGACTCGGGCGTTGACACAGAGCCCGGCAGAGCGCCGTCGACGATGCGGCGTGGCCGTGGGGCCCGTAGACGCCGCCGGCGGAGGCCTTCGCCGACGAACTTGGTGCATACAGAGACGGACGCCGGCCCCATGGCCGAACTCATACTCAGCGGGCGGCAAGATGCTCTTCGGATGGTGGCGGAAATCAGCGGACCGCCAGAGGTGGATCCGACCTGGAGGCCAGTCCCAGCGTCATCACAAACGATGATGAACACATCTATGGCATACCCGACTCGCAAATATCGGAGGGACTACCATGTGTAACCCCGCAAACTGCTGACTTTATCCAGTGACATGTGAACTGGACCGCCTGCCTCCTGGTGTTTGTCCCCGAGACCACAGATGGGCCTTCGGAGCCTGCTACAATGGCGCATTGCTGAGGCACCGGAGGGGCTGCCGCCCTCGAGCTGCACTGCCCAGCTGTGGGCCATGGGCGGCTGCTCAGCCGGGTCCTATTGATTCGGAACCAGATCGCACATCTATGCTGCCTGTGAGTTGTGAGTCAACGTTGTAGGGGTGGTCGGACCCCAGGAGGTGAGTGACACACCGAGGTCCATCCCGGGACACTGCTGAGTGACTGAACCTTGGGCCCAAGAGACTTAGAGCTCCATACACTAGAGCTTCCTGCAGGAACTGGGCCAACCTACAGTGTCTGCCTGTGGAGGGGATGCACCCTCACCTGACTGCACAATGCTCCTGTAACGACAGAGCCAAGCACTCAGTGAACCCCCCCACCCCCGAACTCACGGATTTTCTAGCTCACTAGAGCGTTTGGACGACAACATGTTCTACTGTCGACCTTTTGGCATTGTATTATTGTTTTTCATGTTTACAGGGTTATTTGATTCCCTCTGTTCTCCCTCTATTTTCATTCAGGTGCTAGGGCGTGGGCAAGAGCATGTAATTGCGGTAACTGTAACCCGGTTCCACTGTCCTGTGGTGCTGGTGGCTGGTGGCGACTGGTGGGGGGATGAAGTGACAGAACACCCATGTGATGACCACGGTTAAATTTTGCACCTGGAACGTGCGTGGAATGCACACGCCTTCGCGCCGTTACCAGATTTACTCATATCTCAAGCGCCATCATGTCCACGTGGCATTATTGGAAGAAACTCACCTGACTGGCCCAGAGGCACTCACACTGCACCGTAGATGGAGGGGACAATTGTACGCCACTGGGTTTTCGGCATTCGCCCGAGGGGCCCTTATTTGGATACGGCCTGGTGTTCCCTTTGCACTCACCCACAGCAGGGTAGACACGAAGGGGAGGTATGTAGAACTCCACGGCAGGTTAGACGGGCAACCGATTGTTTTTGCTTCCATTTATGCACCAAACACCGAGCAGGGCCCCTTCCTTGCGCAGTTGTCGGCGGTACTGGCGCCATGGCATGGCATCCCCCTATTACTAGGGGGTGATTACAACTGCGTCCTAGATGTCGCCCTGGACCGTTCATATCCTCCCCCGACTAACGCCTGGCGCACCCGCAGCCCCCATGCGCGAGTGTACTCGTACTACTCGGGAGCACACAACCTGCATGTTAGGCTGGACAGATACATGCTGACGAGCGACCTCCTCCCTCATGTCACAGACGCCAGCTACCTGGGCCGCACTCACTCTGATCACAATCCCCACGTCCTAGACTTCTCCTGGGAACGTCCCCGTCCACCGGTGCCCACCTGGAGACTCCAGCCGGACGTGCTACTAGATGCCACATATAGGGAGGCACTCTCGGTCCCCTTGTTGCAATACTTTGATGAAAACAACAACACTGCCTCCGCTCCACAGTTGGAATGGGATGCGTTTAAGGTTGTCACGAGGGGCCACTGTCTAGGCATGCAGGCAGGAATGCGGAAGCAGCTCGAAGGGGAACTGACACGGGCCGAATCTGACTTATTGGTCGGAGAACAAGAAGCGGCTGAGGGGGACGATGGGGCTCTGGTGGCCAACCGAGAACGCCACACACACTTGCTTGAAAGGCTGAAAACCCTGAATTTCGCCGTGCATTCGGCACGCACACATCAGCTTGGGGATAAACCTGGCAAACTACTGTTGTGGCTGATCAGACGAGACGACCGCACCGCGCCGGTGACGTCTATTCGCGACGCTCAGGACACCGTGGTGTGCACACAGAAGGCCATCCACGGGGCCTTCACGGCGCATTATGAGAGCCTTTACCGCTCTCGCCTGCAGACCTCAGCGGCTGATATTTCGGCCTATCTATCGGCATTGCCCCTCCCAGTGGTCACCAATGCGCAACGCGAGGAATTGGGAGCGCCCCTCACGTCGGAGGAGCTCCGAACTGTTATATTCTCGCTTAACAACGGCAAGCCCCCGGGACCCGTCGGGCTGCCCACAGAGTTTTATAAGGCCTATTCAGTCATCCTGATCCCTGAGCTACTACGCATGTTTAGGGCGGCCGTCGCAGACTCGGCTCTCCCTGCTACGTTAAATGAGGCAAATTTAATATCTCTCCTGAAACCAGGCAGAGACGCACTCAGCATGAGCTCATACAGGCCCCTGGCCCTCCTTAACACGGACTACAAAATCCTAGTGTCCGCATTGGCCCAACAACTAGCGCCCCTGGTGCCTGCTTTGGTGCATACCGACCAAAAAGGCTTTGTCCCAACCCGTAGCACGTCCTACAACATTAGACGCCTTTTCCGAATTCAGAGTCTAGCCACCCCCCGATGGCCCCATTCAGGGTGCCTGATACTCGACCTGGAGAAGGCGTTCGACTCCGTGGAATGGCCCTATCTGATGCTTGTACTGGAGAAATTTGACCTGGGCGATGCCTTCCTCCAGATGGTGGAGCTCCTATATCAAGAGCCTGTAGTGCGTGTTCGCACGGGCCAGCTCTTCTCGGATCCGATAAGGGTGCGTAGAGGCACCAGACAGGGGTGCCCTCTTTCCCCCCTAATTTTCACCCTAATGATGGAACCCTTGGCAGCACGACTCCGCTCCTCCGGCGAGGACTGGGGCATCCCCCTGGCCGATGGGATCCACGCGGTATCCCTCTACGCGGACGACCTATTGCTCTACATCAGAGATCTGACCTGCTTCCCGCAGGCGATCGCTGGCATATTCCGCATGTTCGGGGAAATGTCAGGGCTCCGAGTCAATTGGGCGAAGTCGGGAGTATACTCTTTTGCTGCGGACATGCCGGAAGGTGATATAGTGGTATTAGGCGAACGGCTTACCTGGCACCCAACCACTTTCTGCTATCTGGGTATATATATTTACCTGAACCCCACTGACTTGCTGGAGGGCAATCTCATTAGAGCGATCTCGTCCATTAAGGCCCAGGTTGCCTTCTGGAACTCTCTCCCGAGCCGAATAACGTTGACAAAAATGGTAGTATTGCCTAAATTGCTCTATTTTTACGCCAACCTGCCAGTCTATGTACCGACCCGGATATTCCGTGAACTGGAAACCCTAACCAGACGATTAATATGGAATACTGGGCGACCCAGGGTGGCACTGCGGTCGCTTTTTGCCTCGGCGGAAAACGGAGGGCTTGCTGTACCTAACCAGGAGCTTTATTACATCGCGGCACAACTGCAGTGGGTGACCTATTGGCTGAGTGGGAAAAATCTGGGAGACACCGCCACGGACACTTCCATTCTGACAACGGCGCAAATTCATGCACTGTTTCAGCCACTGGCCAAGTCTCGCTGTCCCAAGCAACTGCACCTCGCGGTGGCACGGAAGTACTTTGTGAGGAGTCTGAAATTTACGAGCTCCACCCAACCGTATGCACCGAACCTACCATTACTGGGGACCCCCTGGGACGGTGGCGCGCTCACAGAAACGGCATTACACAGCTGGACGCTAGCCGACCTGGAGAGCTTGGGAGACCTATTCGCAGAAGGCGCCTTGCTGCCGTTTGAGACCCTAACGGCAAACACGGATCTCCCTGTCGGCCAATTCCTGACGCATGCAAAGATCGTTCGTTTACTAACACAGGCCTGGGGGGCTCTAGCGGACGAACCACCAACACACCTGCTGATACAATATCTACATGTGATGGGGAATGGCTCCCATATAGTGCACTGGCTAGCACAGGCCCTAAACATACATACACAGGTTTCCTCCCAGCGCTTGTGAGACAAGTGGGCCGGCGATGGAGACCGTGACTGGACTGATAAGGAATGGGCGATGGTACTGGCGGGAGCACTCAACGTTCCACGCAACTCCCGCTTCAGTCATTCAATATTACATTATCCACCGTGCGTATTTATACCCAGACAAAATAAACCGCTACTTTGACCTCACCACGACAGCATGCCCCAGGTGCACACTGGTTGACGCGGACTTCCTACATATGCTATGGTCGTGCCCCTTTCTCCATGACTATTGGCGGGCAGTGTCAACCACCTTGGCGGCGAGAACGGGGGGCAGCCTGCCGCACACATGGGAGGCCTGCTTACTGTGCCTCTACAAGCGCACGAAGCAAACGAAAGTCCTGGCTAGGTTTCGGGATCTAGGTCTCATAACGGCGAAACGGCCCATCACCAAGCGCTGGAAAAACAGCGAACCTCCCCAAGCCCCACACTGGCGCGCTTCCTTTGACAACTGGGCGTGTGCGGAAAGTGTAGCCTTACACAGGGAGGAAACTGCGGGGCTCCGCATGTATCCCATTGCCCAGGAGTGGGACAATACTCTGAATGCTTTTCACCAGGTGTGCCTGCAGGAAGGTATTGTCTAGACCCCTCCCCGAGTATGCGCTACCCCGACTCCCACTCTCCCCCTCTACACACGCGTCCCCCCACTGTGCCTCTCCCGGTCACGAACCGCTGCTGTGCTGCTGCCCCACCCTCCAGTCGCCCCGTACCGTACCAGATGATTTCCGACACGAACACCGCATCACACACGATCCCCCTCCTTATCTGCGCTCCTTTCCACCCGTTTGGGCTTTGTTTATTCAATTCGGATCCCCAGTTTATCAAGTTTTCTCCTTTTTTTTTCTTTCTCATTGCTGTGCACACAAGGTATTGAATAGTGGCTGCCCTGCAGACCTCTTAAGAGTTTTTAGGGTTTTCTCCTTTTATCCGTCTCTATACATGTACATATCTAAATTGTCTGTCGCCAAGGCCATGGCGATCACCAACCTGAATGTTTGTTATCTTGCAGGTAATTATAAGTTCTTTTAACAATAAAAAAAATAAAAATGTTAGGCCTATTACTTCTCCTGAAACATGAACCAAACGCTAACTAACACGCTTCATATTGTTGCGCCGCCGGGCCACCAGGGTTGTCGGCTAAAGGGCCGTGTTTTAATATACAAGTCTTGACAAGCAACTAGAGATGTCGCGGCCGGCCCCCTGGGGTTGTAGGCCTTTTGCTGTGTTTTCTACAAGAGTGTGTAATAAAGGTCTTTTAAAAAAAAAATAATATATATATTTAACAGAGTTTCATCCCTCCTTAGATCCTTAGATCGTTCAAGTGAACAAAACCGTACAAATATGGTTAAAGAAAACATTACTTTAAATGACATCTTTATAAAAGAAAACTCACTGCATAACTTACCAAGGTCAGTGTTCAACCTGCAGGTTAAAACAGCATATGGCTAGCTGAGCTCATGTCCTTTGCCCCTAAGCTACGCTTGGTAGAGGTCACAATAAGGCTCTCTGACTTCATCGCCGCATCGCTTGGTTATGCTAAATGGCCAGAGGAGGAGCTGGTTCATTAAGTCTGGTTATGTGGGAATTGATAGAGGCTTGATAATTGACAGGATTTTCCATAGAACTAGCCATCCACACTGATAATTCTGCTCCTGTAAATAAGTTTGATCATTCCCAAATGTGGATCTACTGCAGTGTTCCAGGCTGTGTGTACACAAGCACGGAATAACCACAGGAATCTATTCATACGCATGGCTTCTTGCAGTTTTTACTGAGCCCCTTTTCCCCGGGCAATTTTGCCATTTGTTTTTTCTGGTGAAATGATCACAGGAAAAAGCCAAACTTTTTTCTGGAAAAATGTAATTCAGATTTCAGTGGCCAAAAAAATCTTCACTTTAGGGCCCAAATCTGATGTTTGTGCATGACTATGACAGTGGACTAGTCCTGTAGTCCCTTTACAGTTTCAGCCAACTGCAATAAGCTGGTTTTTCTACTGCCTGGTAGTAGCTGAGTGTTTTTAATGAAAGAAACTTAGGACAACAAGCGTTTGTTAGATTTGTTGCGCTCCAGGGCTTAATTCCAGAAGGAAGTGAGGCATTTGGAGCCAGGTCTGAATATGTTCCATGTATACAATTCTGTGTACATGGCATACATTACCTAGGACCGTATTACTCATGGAATACACAGTCCCTGTTGGCACCATGGCTCGCCTTTAACTAGGTTCACCAGGCACAACCATGGTCAATGCGTCCTAAAACAGATACTGCCCTGCCCCTATAGCAGATGTGAACTTGGACCTGCCTTAGAAAAGACAATGCAATGCGGCCCCAAGAAATTGCAAATATGATACCAGTTCCCTTGTAGCGTTCAGGATTTCAAATTACTTGAGAGCTGTTTGGCTACTGAGAAGCAAGCTGTTGAAATCTGCCCACTGACAATGGCAATATCATGTGTAATACAACACTCATGCCATTGGGACCAACATAGAAAGTAGATCAACCAATTAGAAAATTGCTATTTGATTATCCTTTGGGGCTTCTGAATGTGCTTGTGAGTGCTTTAAATGTCCACTGCGAAGCCCACTCAAGATAAGTTAAAGAACGCTCAATAGATTATAGGTGTTTGATGCATTTGATTAAAAAAAGGTGCAGATATAATTTTACATTTTCATGATGCATAGCATCTAATGTTGTAATCCTGATGCTGTTGGACCTATGAATTTACCCTTTGATTTTGACCATTTTGTGTATGGGAACCTAGTAAAGATTTTGAAGCTTTTTTAAACTGTATTGAAAACGTTGTGCCAGACAAATAACACATGTGTCAGTGATCATTTTATCCTCTAACTTGAAAAACAACAAAGTCGACTTGTCCTTATGTGAAAGTTGTTCTAGATCTGTATGTAAATGGGTATTCATCTAAATTAATGGGGTTGATGGATTGTTCATATCCGATCTGACCAATACATGAAATGCTCGATATTACTTTAGTGCTGTCATGTTTTTCTCACATGTAACATATTCACTGTATCTATAGAGACAGGTGTAGGGACAACTATTGAAAACCAGGCAATGCTGAAACAGATGCTCTATAGTACCAGAACAGCCTGCAAACAAAAAGCACTGCTAGACCCTTAGTAGTGTTATTGGTGGAATCAATGTAATTTATAGTTCGCAGCGAGTACTCAAATTCCCATGTTTAATGACAAGTAAAAAGATTTTTTGCTCACAAAAACACAAAATGTACCAAAGGAAACAGCCTAGAGCACAAGGCAACACATGCAGTATGAAATGCCATCTATGGACTGCAATCAGTAAACGTACACAAAACTGTTTTATTCAGTGGTCATGAAAAACACCTTAGGAAGCGAATTCTGATCTGTATTAGAACTGTTCCTCCTTATGCCCCTCCTTCCAAAGGAGTTAAAGGGATAGGATCTACCTGTGGAAAGAAGTACCCCACTGGTTAACGTAAACTTGTGTCTTTCCCTACAACAAATGCCTCAGAGTGCAATTTGTCTGATTTTGGCCTTACATTTAAGTTACAGATAAAACATATGCATAATTATCTTGCCCTATGGCGAAATATGAGAACTGACAACGTCTTATGCCATACAAAAATAAATCAGTGGAAACAAAAATTAGATGTCGATAAGAAACCTTTCAGCACATTTTACTACTTGTATACCCCAAGGATCTCTAGGAAACATTTTTAAATAGAATAAGGGGGTTGAGGACAGTGATTGATGATAGAATATAACAATGGGCCGTTAACAGGATATAATCCTATTCAATGTTTACTTTTGATTAGACACTGACATCATTGTTATTTTATGTGGAAGATAAAATCTTAAGTGGTTAGCTCCTGCAGAAACAACAATAACCCCAGTTCCATTATACACAGGCATATCATCAACAACCTAAACACTGCTTAGTCAATTCAGAAAAAAAGTCCCAGTGTTATATATAACTTGTATAGATTG
This sequence comes from Lissotriton helveticus, assembly GCF_964261635.1. Classification (NCBI taxonomy): domain Eukaryota; kingdom Metazoa; phylum Chordata; class Amphibia; order Caudata; family Salamandridae; genus Lissotriton; species Lissotriton helveticus. Next base: position 651,085,525 of record NC_136070.1, read on the forward strand.
AACACAAATGTCTAAGTCCTGGTTAGGTTAACATGTATATACATTAAAGTGAATTAAGCTCTATTTGAGACAGTCAACACAATACAAATTAAATTATATTTCATAGAGTTTCATCCCTCCTTAGGCCGTCCAAGTGAACAAACCCGTACACATACTGATTAAAGAAAACATTACTTTAAATGACGTCTTTATAAAAGAAAACTCACTGCATAACTTACCGAGGTCAGTGTTCAACCTGCAGGTTAAAACAGCATATGGCTAGCTGAGCTCATGTCCTTTGCCCCTAAGCTCTGCTTGGTAGAGGTCACAATAAGGCTCTGTGACATCATCGTTGCATCGCTTGGTTATGCTAAATGGCCAGAGGAGGAGCTGGTTCATTAAGTCTGGTTATGTGGGAATTGATGAGGCTTGATAATTGACAGGATTTTCCATAGAACTACCCATCCACACTGATAATTCTGCTCCCGTAAATAAGTTTGATCATTCCAAATGTGCATTTACTGCAGTATTCCAGGCTGTGTGTACACAAGCACGGAATAACCACAGGAATCTATTCCTACGCATGTCTTTTTGCAGTTTTTACTGAGGCCCTTTTCCTGGGGCATTTTGCCATTTGTTTTTTTCTGGTTAAATGTGCATAGGAAAAATCCAAATGTTTTTCTGGAAAAATGTAATTCCGATTTCAGTGGCCAACAAAAATCTGATCAATCAATCATGAAATTTGCATAGCGCGCTACTCACCCATAGGGGTTCTCAAGGCGCTGAGGGGGGGTCGTTACTGCTCGAACAGCCAGGTCTTGAGTAGTTTCCTGAAGGAGAGGTGATCCTGGGTCAGCCGTAGGTGAGTGGGGAGGGAGTTCCATGTCTTGGCTGCCAGGTAGGAGAAGGATCTTCCTCCGACGGTGGATTTCCGAATTCTTGGGACGGAGGCGTGGGCGAGGCTGGCAGATCGGAGTTGGCGGGTGGGTGTGTAGAAGGTGAGGCGGCTGTTGAGGTACTTCGGGCCCAAGTCATGGAGAGCCTTGTGTGCGTGGGTGAGGAGTCTGAAAGTGATCCTCTTGTTGACGGGGAGCCAGTGCAGGTCTTTCAGGTGGGCGGAGATGTGGCTGCGGCGCGGGATGTCCAGGATGAGTCGTGCTGAGGCGTTCTGGATGCGCTGGAGTCTATTCTGGAGTTTGGCTGTGGTTCCAGCGTAGAGGGTGTTTCCATAGTCCAGACAGCTGGTGACGAGGGCCTGGGTGACCGTCTTCCTGGTTTCGGTGGGGATCCATCGGAAGATCTTTCGGAGCATGCGCAGGGTGTTGAAGCAGGATGATGAGACTGCGTTCACTTGCTTGGTCATCGTGAGGGAGGAGTCCAGGATGACGCCCAGGTTGCGTGCGTGGTCCGTTGGTTTGGGTGCGCTGCCCAGGGCCGGCGGCCACCAGGAGTCGTCCCAGGCGGAGGGCGATGATCCCAGGATGAGGACTTCCGTCTTGTCTGAGTTCAGTTTCAGGCGGCTGTTCTTCATCCATTTGGCGACGTCTTTCATACCATCGTGCAGGCTGGTTCTGGTGGTGGCGGGGTCGTTGGTGAGGGAGAGGATCAGCTGGGTGTCATCGGCGTTGGAGATGATGTTGAGGTTGTGTTTGCGAGCGATGGCTGCGAGAGGGCTCATGCAGATGTTGAAGAGGGTTGGGCTCAGTGATGATCCTTGAGGTACGCCGCAGATGACTTCGGTGGCCTTGGATCTGAACGGGGGGAGGCGGACTCTCTGGGTTCTTCCGGCGAGGAACGAGATGATCCACTCCAGTGCCTTCTCTTGGACTCCGATGTTGCTGAGGCGCTGCACTAGGGTGCGGTGGCAGACAGTGTCGAACGCTGCAGAGAGGTCCAGGAGGATGAGGGCCGCTGTTTCCCCATTGTCGAGCAGGGATCTGATGTCGTCAGTGGCTGCGATGAGGGCGGTCTCGGTGCTGTGGTTGGCTCGGAAACCGTACTGCGAGGGGTCAAAGGATCCGTTCGTCTCGAGGAAGGCGGCAAGCTGTCTGTTGACGGTTGTCTCGATGACTTTGGCGGGAAAAGGGAGGAGCAAGATGGGGCGGTAGTTCTTGAGGTTGGCGGGGTCTGCTGTTGGTTTCTTCTGGAGGGCGCTGAGCTCAGTGTGCTTCCAGATCTCCGGGAAGGTGGCGGTGTTGAAGGAGGTGTTGATGATGTCCCGGAGTTGGGGTGCGATGATGGAGTCGGCCTTGTTGAAGACGTGGTGGGGGCAGGGGTCGGTTGGTGATCCGGAGTGGATGGTGTTCATCGTGCGGGTGATGTCTTCGGTGCTGATCGGGGTCCAGGCGCAGAGGGTGGTGGTGGGGGGCGTTGGTTCGGTGGTTGGGTGCGTGGTAGGTGCGCCAAAGCTGTTGTGTATATCGGCGATCTTGCGGTGGAAGAACGAGGCGAGTGAGTCGCAGAGGTCTTGCGAGGGGGTGACGTCGTTGTTTCCGGCGCTGGGGTTGGAGAGCTCTTTGACGATGCTGAAGAGTTCCTTGCTGTTGTGGGCGTTGTTGTCCAGTCGTTCTGTGAATGCTGTCTTCTTGGTGGTGCGGATCAGTTGGTGGTGTTTGCGGGTGGCGTGCTTGCGGGCCGTCATGTTGTCTGTGGTTTGGTCGTGACGCCAGGCTTTCTCGAGGGTGCGGCAGTTCTTCTTGGAGTTCTTGAGTTCGTCAGTGAACCAGGAGGTTTTCTTGCTGCCGGGTCTGCTTGGGGGTTTTTTCAGTGATGCGAGTTCATTTGCGCAGTTGGTGAGCCACTGTGTGAGGTTGCTGGCTGCTTCGTTAGGGTCCGTTGCGCTGGTGGGAGGGTTCTGGCGGAGGGAGGTGGTGAGCTGCTCGGTGGTGATCTTGCTCCAGTTCCTGCGAGGAATCTGTTGTGGGTGGTGGTGGGTCGTTGTTCTTCTGAAGCAGAAGTGGATGCAGCTGTGGTCAGTCCAGTGGAGTCCGGTGGAGTGGCTGAAGGAGATGTGCTTGCTGGAGGAGAAGACGGGGTCAAGCGTGTGGCCGGCGTAGCGAATGGGGGTGTTCACCAGTTGCTTGAGTCCGAGGTTGGCGAAGTTGTCCAGCAGGGTGGTGGTGTTGCTGTCCTTGTTGTTCTCCAGGTGGAAGTTGAGGTCCCCTAGGAGAATGTAGTCAGCGGAGGGGAGGGCGTGCGGGCTGATGAAGTCTGCGATATCTTCGCTGAATTGTGTCCGTGGTACCGGGGGTCTGTAGATGAGGGTGCCTCCGAGGGTGGTCTTGGGATCGGTGTGTATCTGGATGTGGAGTTGTTCGGCGGCGTTGAAGGTGTCGTCGGGGTTGGTCGTGATGCGGATGGTGTTCTTGTGTACGATGGCGATGCCTCCTCCAGTCTGGTTTACACGGTCCTTCCGGGTGATCTTGTATCCGTCCGGGATGGCTATGGCGATGTCAGGCGCTGAGGAAGCGTTCATCCAGGTTTCTGTGAGGAAGGCGACGTCCGGTGATGTAGTGTCGAGCAGGTTCCAGAGTTCGACGGTGTGCCTGTGGACTGAGTGGGTGTTGAGCAAGATGCACTTGAGGTGGTTGCTGCTGGTGCTTGGCTTGGCTGGTGCGGTGCAGGTCCGGAGGCATGTGAATCGGCAGGCTTGGCAGGTGAAGGGGCCATGGGTGCGTTTCTGGGTGGCTCGGTAGCAGACGGTGTTCCGGCCGGCGTTGAGTGCGCGGAGGGTGGCTGCGTCGTAGGTCCGTCAGGAGGTTTGGCGATGTTGGGGGCCAGGGGTCCTGGCGCTGGGTGCGGGCCAGGCGTGGATGGGCGCAGACGGGCTTGCCTTTGGCGCGCCTTCGGCGCACAATCGGCACACCCGCTGTGCGCGTCCGCTGCGCGTTCGCCGTGCGGCCTCCATATGAGGGGCTGAGGGAGGTAGGAGCAGCTGGGAGGCGGGAGCGGGGTGGCGAATGGGAACGGCGGGGGGGGCGGGGCCGCAGGGAGCAGCGGCGGGAAAGAGGGCGAAGCGGGAAGTGGGGGGGCACAGAAGGAAAAAGGGGGAGCGAGGGGGACACAATCACAGGGTTACAGAAGGCAAAAAGGGACACAATGGGGACCAGACACAGGATACAGACGGCGAGGGGAGAACAATTACAGATAAACAGAAGGCAAGGGCAATGCAGGGGAGAAACGACAAAAAAACGGCACAAGTTCACCAGGAGGATAGCGAGGAACAATCTGATGTGTGTACATGACTGTGACAGTGCACTAGTCCTGTAGTCCCTTTACAGTTTCAGTCAGCGTCATCAAGAAGCTGGCTTTTTTACTGCCTGGTAGAAGCTGAGTGCGTTTAATGAAAGAAACTTAGGACACCAAGCGTTTGTTAGATTTGTTGCGATCCAGGGCTTAATTCCAGAGAAAAAAGAGGCATTTGGAGCCAGGTCTGAATATGTTCCATGTATACAATTCTGTTTACATGGCATAAATTACCTAGGACCGTATTACTCATGGAATACACTGTCCCTATTGGTACCATGGCTCGCCTTTAACTAGGTTCACCAGGCACAACCAAGGTCAATGCGGCATTAAACAGATACTGCCCTGCCCCTATAGCAGATGTGAACTTGGACCTGCCCTAGGAAAGACAATGCAATGGGCCCCAAGAAATTGCAAATATGATACCAGTTCCCTTGTGGCGTTCGGGATTTTGAATTACTTGAGAGTTGTTTGGCTACTGCGAAGAAAGCTGTTGAAATCTGACCACTGACAATGGTAATATCGTGTGTAATACAACACTCATGCCATTGGGACTCACATAGTAAGTAGATCAGCCAATCAGCAAATTACTATTTGATTATCCTTTGGGGCTTGTGAATGTGCTTGTGAGTGCTTTAAATGTCCACTGCGAAGCCCATTCGAGATAAATTAAAGAACAATCAATAGATTATAGGTGTTTGATGCATTTGATTAAAAAAAGGTGTAGATATAATTTTTAAGTTTCATGATGTATAGCAGCTAATGTTGTAATCGTGATGCTGTTGGACCTATGAATTTACCCTTTGATTTTGACCATTTTGTGTATGGGATCTGAGTAAAGATTTTGAATCTTTTTTAAACTGAATTGAGGACGTTGTGCCAGACAAATAACACATGCGTCCGTAATCATTTTATCTTCTAACTTGAAAAACAACAAAGTCGACTTGTCCTTATGTGAAAGTTATTCTAGATCTGTATGTAAATGTTGTATTTAACTAAATTAATGGGGTTAATGGATTGTTCATATCCGATCTGACTAATAAATGAAAGCCTCAATATTAATTTTGTGCTCTTATGTTTTTATCACATATAACTTATTCACTGCATCTATAAAGACAAGTATAGGGACAACTATTGAAAACCAGGCAATGGTTAAAGAAAGATGCCCTATAGTACCAGAACAGCCTGCAAACAAAGCACTTTGCTAGACCCTTAATAGTGTTGTGGGTGGAATATATGGAACCAATGTAATTTATCATTTGCAGTGAGTACTCAAATTACCATGTTTAATGACAGGTAAAAAGATGTTTTGATCACAGAAACAATATATCAAAGAAAATGTCCAAGAGCACATGGCAACAAGTGCAATATGAAATGCCATCTATGGACTACAATTCGTAAACGTGCACAACACTGTTTTATTCAGGAGACATGAAAAACACCTTAGGAAGCGAATTCTGATCCTTCCAAAGGAGCTAAAGGGATGGGATCTACCCTTGGGAAAAAGTACCCCACTGGTTAACGTAAACTTCTGTTTTTCTTTCTCTAGAACAAATGCCTCAAGTGTAATGTAGTCTCATGTTGGCCTTAAATTTAAAGTTACAGATAAAACATAGGCATTATTACCTTGCTCTATGGTTGAATAATGAGAAGTGAAGTCTTATGCCATATAAAAAACAATCAGTGGATAAAAAATGAGGTGTCAATAAGAAACATTTCAGCAAATGTTACTACTTGTATACCCCATGGTTTGCTAGGAAACATTTTTAAATAGAATAAGGTGGTTTGGAACAGTGATTGAAGATAGACTATATATCAATGGGCCGATAACCGGATATAATCTTATTCAATGTTTACCTTTCATTAGACATTGACAGCATTGTTAATTTATGTGGAAGAAGTTAAGATATTAAGTGGTTAGCTGCTGCAGAATCAATCATAAAGCCAGTTCCATTATACACATGCATACCATCACAAACCAAACACGGCTTAGTCAATTCAGAAAAAAAAGCCCCAGTGTTATGTATAACTTGTATAGATTGAACACAAATGTCTATGTCCGGGTTAGGTTAACATGTATATATATATATATATATACATTAAAGTGAATTAAGCTCTATTTGAGACAGTCAACACTATACAAACAAATTAAATTATATTTCACAGAGTTTTATCCCTCCTTAGGCCGTCCAAGTGAACAAACCCGTTCAAATACTAATTAAAGAAAACATTACTTTAAATGACGTCTTGATAAAAGAAAACTCACTGCAGAACTTACCAAATGTCAGTGTTCAACCTGCTGGTTCAAACAGCATATGGCTAGCTGAGCTCATGTACTTCGCCCCTAAGCTACGCTTGGTAGATGTCACAATAAGGCTTTCTGACATCATCGTCGCATCGCTTGGTTATGCTAAATGGCCAGAGGAGGAGTTGGTTCATTAAGTCTGCTTATGTGGGAATGGATAAAGGCTTGATAATTGACAGGCTTTTCCATAGAACTAGCCATCCACACTGATAATTCTGCACCGGTAAATAAGTTTAATAATTCTTAAATGTGGATTCACTGCAGTCTTCCAGGTTGCGTGTACACAAACACGAAATAACCATTGGAATCTATCTATACGGATGGCAACCTGTAGTTTTTTCTGAGGCCCTTTTCTCCAGGGGCATTTTGCCATTTGTTTTTTCTGGTGAAATGTGCAGAAAGAAAAATCCAAAAGGCCACTTTTTCTGGAAGAATGTAATTCCGATTTGAGTCGAAACTCATGTTTCAGCACAAATTGGAATTCCCAAAAATCTTCACATTGAGGCCCAAGTCTGATGTTTGTGCATGACTGTGACAGTGCACTAGTCCTGTATTCCCTTTACAGTTTCAGCCAGTGCCTGCAAGAAGATGACTTTTCTACTGCCTGGTAGTAGCTGAGTGTGTTTAAATGAAAGGAATTTTGTATAGCAATAGTTTGTTAGATTTCTTGTGATCCAGGGTTTAATTCCAGAGAGAAGTGAGGCATTTGGAGCCAGGTCTGAATATGTTAAATGATTAAAATCCTGTGTACATGACATGGGTTAGCTTGGGCTGCATTTCTCATAGGGTGAACAGCCCCTGTTTTCACCATGGCGCACCCTTAACGAGGTTCACCAGGCACAACCAGGGTCAGTGCGTCCTTGCAGCTGTGAACTCGCACTTGCTGTAGGAAAAAGAGAATGCAAAGTGGCCCTGGGAATTTGCAAATATGATACCAGTCCTCTTGTGGTGTTCAGGATTTCGACTTACTTGAGAGCTGTTTGGCTATTGAGAAGCAAGCTCTTAAAATCTGCCCAACTGACAGTGCCCATATCATGTGCTATACAGCAATCCTTCCCATGAGATTATAGATTATAGGATTTTGATGGAATTGATTAAAAAAAGGCGCAGATATAATTTTAATCTTTTATTATGTATATCATCTAATGTTGTAATCCTGATGCTGTTGGACCTATGAATTTACCCTTTGATTTTGACCATTTTGTGTTTTTGAACTGTGAGTAAAGGATTTGAACTCATTTTTAACTGTATTGAGAATGTTGTGCCAGGTAGAAAACAGATGCATTAGGAATCATGTTATCTTCTTAACTTTTTAATTTAAAAAAAAAGAAAAACTTATAATTTCCTTATGTGAATGTTGTAATAGATCTGTATGTAAATGTATTTATTTAAATGAATGGGGTTGATGGATTGTTCATATCCGATCTGACTAACATATTAATAAACTCAATATTACTATAGCGCTGTTATGTTTTTATCACATGTTACTTATTCACTCTATCTATAAAGACAGGTACAGGGGACAACTATTGAAAACCAGGCAATGGTGAAACTAAAACAAATGCCATCTAATATTTGAACAACAGCCTTCAAAAAAGCACTTTTGCTAGACACTTAATAGTTTCATGGGTGGAATATAGGAAACCACTGGAACTAAACAGAAGCGACTACTGTGTCACCGGCCTTTGAGAGCACAGCTGTGAGACATTGTACACTACACCGTGACAGATGGTGAGCTTCCCCACTCTCTGCGTGAGTCTCTTTTGATCTCGATTCCAGTATCAGACAGGGATCCCACCCAGGTAGCCGCCTATAGGCCAATCGCTATACTTGGGGCCGATGACAACATTTTAAGCAAAATTCTAGTTGGCTGATAAGCCCAAGTCCTCATGGAGCTCGTGCACCCAGATCAGAAAAGCTTTGTTCCCAGCCGAAGGACCTACCAAAACACCTGCTGCCTCTTCCATATCAAGGATCAGGTGAGGGATTGATTGCCTCATGCCGCCTGTCTCATCCTTGACTTGGAGAAGGCGTTTGACACCCTGACCTGACGTTACCTATTTGCGGTAGTCACCAGCATGGGAGTGGGACCTAAACTCCTAGTGCGCACAAAGCTACTGTACTCAAACTTCAGGTTCCAGATCTGTTTGATTCGTCACATCTGGGCTCCATTCCTGATAGGTACAAGGCAGGGAATGTCTGCTCCCCCTCCCTCTATTTGCGCTGGCTTTGGATCCCTAAGCCACATGACTACGGAGGGGGGGATGGTATGGGGTATTCCTTTGGTGGGCCGGACACAGTGTGTCCCTATATGCAAACCTCCTGCTCCTTTAGATAAGGGACATAACGGATGACCTTGACTCCCGACATGCTAAACTTGCAAACGTTGCAGAAGCGGCTGGGCTGGGAGTAAACTGGATGAAATCTGCTGTTTACCCACTCAGCTCCAACCTCCCACCACAAGAAGTGTGCATTGGGGATTCATGCCTTGTATAGCATGCACAATCGCCCTGCTACCTGGGAGTCCACCTGTATCATAATCCTAATGATCTTTATGAGAACAACCATCGCAGGGCCCTGATGGCCGTGCCTTCCCAAGTAGGCTTCTGGAGGACACTTCCCAGCCCCCATTGGCAAGATCGCCCTGGTGAAAATGGTCATTCTACCCGCTGTAGGAAACTGGCTCTATATACACGACACCAAAATGTGGTATAGTGTGTATAGAGACCAAGTGACCCCAGAGGTAAGCAGAGGTTAAAGTTAGATAGAACCTTACTCTCTAATTGTGGTAGAGTGGTTGAGCTGTAAGGCGGTATCAGAGGACAGTGTTAAACATTTGATGTACACACTCAGTCAGCAAATAAATTCACATACTCAATAAATGAACTCTAGGCAAATTGTATTTGTATAAAAATATATACTGTTTTTTATTTTTAGAACCAAGCAAGCCTGGCACAGGTAAGTATTAAATCCTTTTCAGTAATAAGTTACTGGCTATAGAACAGTTTGAAAATGCAGTAGAAATTGTACTTTGTTTGATTTACAGGTGATGCGGTAGGATGCAACACTTAGCAAATACAGCACATTGAAATTAAAAGGCTTTTTCAGTAATTTAGAGGTAAGTTACTTTTTTATTTTTTATTTTTTTTTAAGAACCTTTATTACCGTTAGCATAGAGTTACATACATGGGCCTACAACCAATGTGGCCGGCCGCTACATAAGTCAAGTATGAGGCAGATACAAATTAACACAGCAGGTCAGCGACAAAAGCAAAGCCGCAGCCAGGAAACAGCACATAATCAAATGACCCACGATAGCAAGAATCCAAGACAGTTCAGTTTTTAAATAACATAAGATAAATCAAAAAATCGACATCGCTTGGTCAGTCACGCTCCCAACACCGTTCGCTAAAAACAAATTATCGCTCTGACGATGAATAGAGGTCGAGTGGGAAAGGAGAATGAGTACACAAGTCAGGATAAATGCAATAATCACGCACCAAGTACGGCACATTAGCCCCACCCCTAAAGGACGTAACATGGGAGACATGAAGACGACGACATTGAAAAGGGAAAGGAACAAAGGGCCATAGAAACAAAAAGAGCAGAGAACGAAACCCATCCCCCAACCCTCAACCCTGCACCCCTGCAAAAGGCTACGGCCTACCCCCCCAGCAGCGTGCCTGTCGCCCTAACAGAGAGACCCGAAATATAGAAAGAAAAGAGAAGGGAAGAAGAAAAAGTTTGGGAGAAGGGCCGGCGATCCGCTCACCCATTCCCTCCCATCCCCGCACATTAAAATCGTGAAAACAGAAACAGTAGAGAAACACTAATATCAGCAAGTACAGAAAACGCAATCAATTGCAGCCCCATTAAACGTGCCCTTGGATCACCATGAACCAGCAGGAAGTCCCTTCAGGCCCCAAACAAGATCACCCCTGGCCACTTCTGTCAATAGTGTGAACGTTGAACAGTCCTGTGAACAGGGTACAGTTCGGCATAGAGGGTCCAATACAATCCCAGCCAATGAGAGACATCCAACGATGCATGGCGGGGGTCGGAATGCAACAGTCCCAAAATCGCCAACAGTCTCAAGTCCAAGACCCGGTCTGCCAAGCACGGGAAGGGAAGCACAGGATGCGGGAAGCACCGCAGCACAGCCCGGGCCACACGTACCATGGATCGGTGCAGCACCCCCACTCACAAGTCAGAAAAAGGTCCCGAGGAGACAATCAATTGCGTAACAGGTGGAGCGACAAGAAGCTCAGGAACCAAATCGACTCTCGACTCCAAAATTGTAGACTCATACGGGGAAGACGACACCGTGGCAGATGCGTCGACACCGCCATGAGAGCATCTCTCACCGTTACAAGATGGCGGATCAGCGATGGCGGCGATCCGTCCTCCCAGGTCGCGGGCTCTCCAGAGCAGGGCAGTCCGCAAGGTTGTCAGTGCAGCCAAAACCTGTCCGTGCGTGGGTGGTTCCCCACACAGCCCAACTCCGGGAACCTCGAGGCCAGCGGTATCCACGTCCTTAGGAGGAGCATACATTGAGGCCCCATCCGCCATGTTAGCCATTTCGTTCTCCTCCTCTTCCCCTTTGCCTCAGAGTCCCATCCGTCCAGTGGAGTCAGCGGCCCCACAGCCGAATCTCGATGGTCGGCGTCTGGCGCAGAAAGGAGAGTCACCAAAAGGCCGAGCAAGCTCCCCGCATCTCGCCGGGGGCCGCTCGCCGGTTCCCGGATGGGACCAACAACATGGCCGAGCGTCACACCCAAGGGGAACTGGGCAGCATGGGCTCTCTCCGGCCCAGCAATATCTCAGGTTTCACGGGGCAGCCCACTATTTGGGCGTGGGCTGACACCAACCTTCCCGGCTCGCGGCTCTCAGGGTCACACTGACTGGCTTCTCACCCCAACCAGGGCTGCCAACGCTACGATCACGGCCAGGCAACCTCCGCACTCGAGGTCTTGGCTTCAGCGCCACAAAGGCCGGCAAGCAGACGGGGACGGTTCTTCGGATCCACAGCACGGCGGAGCCCCAGAAACAGACGGTAAGTGATTGCGTCCTTTCAGCAACCGAAATCAGCAAACCTCGTATAGGATTATCTCCAGGATATACGTGCGGGGAGGTAGAGCATACGGAGCAAAGCATTTACACAACCGTCTCGATCGCCATCTTGGCTCCTCCCCTTCGGTAAGTTACTTTTTACGTTACTTGTCTAACTCTGTGCTGGATACCTGGATTCAGCACTGGGACATCTCCTGTAAACAGGTAAGAAAATACGTTCTGCTTATTTCTGCAATTTTTAAAGAATATTTTTAGATTTCAAAACTTAACAGAAACTTTTTGGAAACAATTGTCAATGTTATCCTATGGAGGAAAAACAAGTTAACGGTTCACAGGTAAGTAATCGACTGTGGGAGTTATGGTTCTGGGGTTAGACCAGGGATCCCCCAGGGTCAGTGATGCACTGTTGTTGCACCCATAGGGGCACTAGGGTGGCCGGGTGCAGAGTGTTGAGGCCCAATGTTATCTAATGGGGGACGGGACATCTGGTTGGTGGCTGCTGGGAAGCTGGCCACTGGGTTGTGGGAGCAAAGCTCCTAGGGTTAAGGTCAGGGCAAATGGGGAAACAAAGTAGCAGAAAAGGTGCACCCTCAGCGGCACTGGGGTGGCCAGGTGCAGAGTGCTGTTTCGACGTCAGGCGCCCTGTTGTTTTCTACGGAGAAACTCCGGTTTGCAAAAGCACTGCAGGAAGGGAGACGAAGGACTTCTGGGTGTGACCGCCACTTGGAGAGGTAAGTTGGGAAGTTAAGGGTTGGTTAGGCACTGTTGGTTTGGTCACACAAGGCCATGGGTTGTTGGGTGCAGGGGTGCCTTTTGGGGTCGGATCTTCTTACCAGCTCCTGGTCGCGGTTAGGGGGGCCATCTGGACTTAGGCTGCAGGCGAAGGCTGGAGACTTGAGGCAGGTCAGGGGTAACCAGATCTTGGGTCAGGATCACCGCAGTGACCTCCTTGTGGTGTTTTTCGACTCGTGCTCCGGCCAGGTTCGGTGGGTGAGGAGTGGGCAGGATTCACGGTCCCTGGCTGCTGCCAGAGGTTGCAGTTGAACAAATCCGGTGTTCACGGGAGAAGCAGTCTCTGAAAGTGAAGGCAGGCAGGTCCTCCGGGGTTTTTGAGGTTGCTGGCTGCAGGACACACTGGGATTTCACAGGAGCAGGTTCAAGGGGAGACAGGCCGGCAGGACTGGGGCCAAGTCAGTGGGCGTCTTCCTCTTGTTAACTGACTGCACGGCTGTTCGGTCCTTCTTCTTTGTTTCTTCTTCTTGTCAGGCTGAATCTCTGGAAGGAAGGTTCAGGGTGCCCCCTAAATACTAGATTTAGGGGCGTTACTGGTAGTTAAGGCCAGGGACCAATTGGTCCCTTCCCTGGGGTGAATACGCCCTCTATCGTGCCACCCTCCAGTTGGTGGGGGGCAGGAGCCTGTCCCTGGTTGGCTAGGTCCCCCCTACTCAAGATGGCGGGGACTCGGAGTTGTACTTCACCTCGCCTCCCCCACCTGAGGGATGGAGCTGGCAGAGGTGGGCATACCTCTTTCCCTCACTTGCTTTTCCCGCCGGCTCTCCCGCCCAAAGTGGTGGGTAGAACCAGTGGGGACCAGATGCTGAAAGCAGGAAAGGGTCTTGGGAGGCTCAGAAAGGCAGCATGCCTTTGAAGCTTTCCCTCTCGTAAACCCTGCCCATCCTGGGGGAGGAGGCTTGGCACCTCGTCCCAGAATGTGCATTGTTTCAGGCCCCCGAGAGCAGCAGGCTCTCGACCCAGGGGTCCAGAAACATGTCTGTTGGTGGCAGCCTAAGCAGCCACTCAGTCAGGTCACTAGGAGTTGGTCGAGTTTCAGGGAGTATTTCTAAGATGCCCTCTGTTGCGCATTATACATAAAATCCCACACTGGCATCAGTATGGGTTTACTGTGCTGAGAAGTTTGATACCAAACTTCCCACTTTTCAGTGTAGCCATTATGGTGTTGTGGAGTTCGTAATGACAAACTCCCTGCACCATACACTCTTAATGGCAGCACTGCACTTACAGTGCCCAGGAATGGACTTGAGCACTGTAGGGGTACAGCGCTCATGCACCTGTACCCTCACCACTGGCATAGGGCACCCAGCTATAGGGGTGACGGATGTATGCCAGGGCAGTGGTTTGTGGGCATGGCACACAGGGGGGAAACATCCTTAACAACGAAGTATAAAGTATGACTTACCTGAACAACGAAGTCCGAACCACAACAGATCCTGAACAACGAAGTTCTAAACCACGAAGTCCTAAACCATGACTTTTTCCGGACTGCAATGTAAAACTATGCTTGGCATCTCTCGCCTGCTCACGTCACTCATCTCCGCCCCACCCCTTAAACTTGGAAACAGGAGAGAGGCAAACTGGATGGCTGTCAATCACGACTGAAGAGCAAAACTGCCAGGCAATGAGCACAATGTTAAAGAAAACAGCTGTATGTTCCTCCAATAATCTTTGCTGGGACTACATCCAATCAGCATTGAGGAGGTATAGTCATCCAATGCGCACAACAATGAGCCGTTTCCTATTGGTCACAATTGTTTCTCAGGGGCTAGATCACAGTGAGCTGCTTCTTCAAAATATTAAGAAAAAAGTTAAATCGGTTCCTGGGTACGTGCTGTGTGCCCAGCTGGCACGCTCTGTTGTTAGTTCAGGTCTCACTATGGTGCGTAATTATCAATGCCTCAGATTTTGAAGAGATAGCGCGCTATTCTTCTTGAATTAGGCTATGCATCTCCCCCACCCCCAACATGACACTTGAATGGAAGTATCAGGCTGACGGGCTCAGAGGAAAGTTGGGAAGCAGCCAGCCTAAATAATGGCAACATGCAAACACCACAAGTCTCTCCTCCTCCCCATCCATGTTGTCAGGTAGGTGACTTACATTTTACATTGAAGTGATTACATTATTATTTAATTTAAACTTTTGTAAAATAATTAAATCAGAGTCAACATTTTGTAAAAAAAATATATTTTTAATAATAAAATGATATGAAATTATTATGAAAAATATGCTTACTCGATATTGTTAATGTTTCGTTTTTCTATACATTTACATTTTTAAGCATAATATCAATTTCAATAATACACAATCATTTGTAGTTCATCAGGTTTTAGAAAATATAAGTATAAATTAAAAATATAAGCTGCATAAATTAGAAATAAAATGGGTAATGAGCAATGTAAAAACATTTCGAAGAAGTATTGTTATTAGAATAGTGCCATCTAATGGCCAGTCACGAAGTGTTTTTTTTTCGTGGTTTAGGAAGTAGTTGTAAAAAACAGTAGTGCTTTAGAATAGCTCGTTGTTCAGCTTTCGTGGTTCAGAAAGTCGTGGTTTCGGTAGTAGTTATTTAGTCATACATTCCACACAGGGATGTGTGCCATGTCGACTCTTCACTTTGTTCCACACCAAGACACGCAGCCTGCAAAGGCAGTGTGAGGGTGTCGGGGTACAGGGCCTCTAAGGGTGGCACAATAAGTGCTGCAGCCCTTAGAGGCCTTCCCTGGTCACAGTGCCCTGGGTACCTGTGGTACCATTTACCAGACACTGACATGTGGCAAGAGATGCCAATTGGGTTTAGGCTTCAATGCAATTTTAGGGAAGGTGCATAGGCCCTGGGTACCTGATTAGCAGGGGCCCAGGGCGCACTCACTCAAAGAACATCAGCAATTCAGCAAAAGGGGGGGTCATACCATGGAAGAAAGAGGGCACTTTCCCACACACACCTCCTATATTACTTTGCAAATCTTCCAGTCATCCCACCTCACTCTTACTTTAAAGAGCTGGATGCACTTCTCTGTTCACTCATTTGGGGGACTGGACGTCTGCGAGTCGTCCTATCCAATATTCAGCTACTGACTGATGGGGGAATGCTTGGGGCCCCATCCTTCGAGGCATACTTCCTATTGGCACAGCTCAAATGGCTGTTCCACTGGCCGGCTGGATGGTATTTCGGGAGGCCTGCAAGGAGACCGGCTAGCTGCCAGCAATTCCCTGTTTGCTTGTACTGGGAACCCAGCCCATCCCGACCTATCCCATACAAGTACCAATAGCAAAGGCTAGTACGGCTAGCATATATCTATACCCCTTTGCTGTCCCAGATTGGCTTGCCTCAAGGCCCGGGCTACTACACAGCCAGGGAATCGTGTGCCCTGACCAGTTGCTCTCTTCTGGAGGTGGAAACCTCAGAAGGCCAGCTTCTCCCCTTGGCTCAAGGAGCTGAGGAGAGCAGGCTCCCTCTCGGGCAGTTCCTCCTTCACATGCAACTTATATACTCCTGCTAGTGTCTCTGGTACCCATCCGATGGGTGAACCAACAACACACCTGATGCTTCAGGCCGTGCTGACCATGGGACCCGGTAGCCATCTCATTACATGGCTGTAAAAAGCCATACTGAAATTGTTGGCCACCCCACTCGACACACTTAGCCAGATATGGGAGGAAGAGTTTGGGGTGGTGCTTCATGATACAGAATGAGAAAAGGGCGTAGAATTCTCAAAGAAGGTCTCCTGAAACTCATGTTTCAAAAACATTAAATTCTTCATCCTACATTATCAAAATCCAGCGCAGCTTCATCACCACTTCCCGGAGTCACACTGTGCTTGCCCATGATGCCACACTCCTAACACTTCACTTTTACACATGTTATGGTCCTGATCAGCTCTACAACATTACTGGTGAACCATCAAGGCCACGCTGCGGGCAGTCACAGGACTCCCGGACATATACACTAGGGAAGCCTGCTTGCTAGGCGATTTCAAGTGCCGGAAGTAGAACAAGGTGTGTGAGAAGTTGGCCTGATATATGATGTTTCCAATTCTGGAACCACCTTGTATCAGTCCAAACAATCCCTTATGTTGTCTGGTTGTAAGTCAACCTTGTAGACAAGCTATCTTAATGGTAGCATAGACTAAGCAGCCTTAAAGGCTCAACTCAAGAGGTCGTGTTAAGCAAGCTGTTTTACCAATCACAGTCCTGTAATATCAAATTAAAGGACACCACACAAGTATATATTATAAAAATATATGTGTTCATTTCTAAAAAAGAATCCCCAGTACTCTTTATGAACAAAGGGGCACAAGCGTTAAATCAAAAGCACAGTATAACATACAAAGTTGCACAATTATGGATGAGGGCGGGTGGCCACTCAAACCATATATTAAGAAAGTGGTATAAGAGATACCAATCGAACAGTGGTTAGGCCTAGGGCCTAGGGAATCGCTGGGAGCAGTTGGGACAAGCAATGCTGAAGTCGGGAAAAGCCCGCGGGATTCAGGTGCAGTGCTTAAAGCACACGCATGCACCAATGTTAAGTCAATGGTGCGTAAAAGTTACACAAACAGAGTTTTAGGATACTTCCGATGAACCTAGAAAAACAAAACTTTAGACACAGACCCTAGAGGTGTGCACCAGTGTGGGAACACCGGCGTTGCAATGTTACCTCACCCACAGGAAGCGGGTGCGTAGGGTCGAAGTGGCGTCAGGTTTCGTCACGCAGGTTCTGGGTGCTTGAAGCTGAAGATGCTGCAGGCGATGTGAAGGAGAAGTGTCTGGTGTGATCCAAGGGTGGATCAGTGTAGAAAAGTACCTGAAAGCAGAGGGGACAGAGTCTGGGTCACTCAGCAGTGACCAGGGTGGAACCAGGACGGAACCAGGCAATGTCGGGCGCAATCAGGTGGTTGTTGAGGAGCTTCTCTTCACTGCCACGTGGGCTCTGGGGCATGTGCGATGTCCAGGAGCGGGTCACGAGCTGTCCCACATAGGCTCTCACCGTCGGCGCTGTTGGTTTCAAGATTGGAGCAAACAACACTTGGCAAAAGCAATCCACGCAGAACTGGAAGATTGCTTCTCACTCGGACCAGGAGGGTCAGAGCGGGTGCTCCTTTTCAGAGGAGCGGGTGCAAATCTGGAGCAACCAGAATCACAAGTCTTATTTAGGTTTTTGCTGGCACAGGGGCCACAAGCCATCTGGCAAGTGACCGGGCCAACGCGTTGAGCCAAAGAAAGCAGAAGGGCCCCACGCAGCACTCGTCGAGTGTAGAGGGGTGAACTTCGGTGCAAAAGTGGCTCAGGGTTGGGGCTTCTCAAACCCCGGTGTACAGCTTCGAGGGTCACTCGTGGGCTGCACGGTCAGCGTCTCGTGGTCTTTTCAAGATGACGTGCCCCACGCTTCCGGTCGCCTCCATGGGTCTCAGCTCTGCAGGGACTGTGGATCGGGCTGTAAGAAGGCAGGCAAGCTTGATCTCGTCGATCTCTGTCGCTTGAGTTCCGGCGGGAACTGCAACAAAGCAGACGTCGAGGTGCTGGATGGTGCCTGTTTGCACAGGGTGGTCACTCCTTGACCACAAGGGAGATTCTTCAGTCTTCTACGTTGAGTAGGATGTTGAAGGGTCCAGAGTTTCATTTCTTATGTTTCATCAGGATAATCTGAAGTGCATTGGCACTGCTCCCACTCTTATTCGAATCTGGGGGGCTGGATTACCTGCTAGGTCCCCTCCTATGGGTGGGACTCAGGAAGGGGGTGGATACACCCCTTTCCTTTGATCCAGGCCGCGCTGGGACAGGGGCTGGTGTGCCCCAGAACCGGTTTAGCCGGATTATGCAAGGGGCAGCCTTGTGCTCCCCAGGCAGTGTCTGGTTTCTTTCAAACCTCCATGCTACAATCCACTATCTCCTGTCTGGGGTGGTGTGACACCTACCTGTGACAGGAAATTCTTTGTCCAGGCCTCCTTGGCTGAGTTTCGGTCAGCTACAGGGGGTCAGACCCGTGTCTGTGGCAGAAGCATCCATTTTGTGGATCTGAGGCTCTTTTAAAAATCAACCGCATTTCAGCAAAGTAACATGTCTTCTCCCTCTAGAGGGGTGGAAGGCTATCCCCGTCGCCAGGACTGGCGAGGGGATAGTATTCCAAATCGTATGACACCTTACACGACATGTTTTGATAAAGCCAAACCAAAGTTGCCATATAATCGCGAGGATTATAATGCACTTAATAGTATATGGTATGGCATTATCCCGGAACAGCTTAGGGAGTTGTTCCCGACAGCTGCAGACAGGCTCAGCTCATGCTGGAGCTCCATCTCACATTAAACCACGCACTCTGCCTCCAGGATTGATAAGGCCTTCCATAGGAGTGGCTCACAGGTTTATATGTGTCCAGATATAGGTTTAGATATAGGTATACTATATCTAAGCAAGGGGTGATTACACCACCTTGCCCCAGCTGAGTGTTCAGCCAGTTGTGTCAATTTAAGAACCAACCAGGGGTGGCAAAAGATATGCTGCAGCCCCTGGTAGGTCTTGGATGCACCTATGCCCATGGCACCTATAGTGCACTGTATAGGGGCTGACAAGGTGTCCAGTACCAATTTGGATATGCACCTAGGGTGCATGGAGTCCATTTTAAGAGAGTGCAGATAGCCTGGGGTCCAGGTTAGCAGGATCCCAGGCCAACTAAGTCGAAAACCAGCTAACCACAAGGCAAAAAAATCAGGGGTAACCATAGTCAGGTATCCACCTTCCTACATAGCCCCCCCAAACGAAAGGAGATAAGGCTATCCTTGACCAGGTAAGCCTATATTGCCTAAGTGGCCATATAAGGAAGTACCTGCACTAGCATGGTTACCCCCTGTCTCAGGGTCCACTAAGCAATCCCTCACCCTAGGGGTATCAGAGGGTCTCCACCATGTGGAGTAGTGTGGCTCACTGGTTAGAGGCGGCAGGCCTGAGAGCAGAAGTCAGCCCGGGACCAGGGTTCAATTCCCGACGCGGCAGGGTCGTGGACCTTGGTCAGCGGACTCGATAATTCTCGCTTCGGTGCTTACTCTAATCAGGGGTTCCACTCGGCAACTCTGGGCCTTAGCTTGCCTAATCTCCACAGCGGCCCCACCAATTCCGGGGATGCCTGGCTCCACCTTGGGGACTCCCAGCAAGGGACCATCCCACAGGGAAAGCCAGGACGGGTTCCCCAGAGTTATACAGCGCCGGGACGCCCCGTTGCTGGTGCAGCTGTGCGCTTTACAAGTATACTACATTTACATTTACATAGGGAATCACTACCTTTGGTGTGTTTTGGCAAAGTTAAAGGCTGGTGTTGAGATGGAGTATGAAGTGAGAATCCACTAAATTAGGGCTCAGCTTCCTCCAATCCTCTTTCACCATGTGTGCCTTTCTTTCCTTGACTGAGTTGCACTGTGCTCTCAGGGTCAACCTCTGGCTGCCTACAGCTGGAGGCTGGGTCCCTTCTGTTGGCTTACTGGAGGGACAGGTCAGGTTTGGGGCCCTTAGGTCCCAGGTTTGGCTGTGCCCAACAGTTTCCATCTGTGGGAGGTCCCTAACTAGTGGTAAGGGGGATCCCTCAGGAGTTTTTAACTTTTTCACCTTGCTAGGGCTGCTAGCTTTGGTGCCCCTAATCTGCTGATGGGGGTGCTTTATTTGACAGGGGGCCCTTTGGGGCTCCCCGACTTCCTTGTCCTCTGCAGCCCTGGGCCGGCTGAGGCAGGGTAGAGAGGGGCAGGTTACCTGCTCCAGACTGGGTCCCACCTGAGAAGGGTCCACTGACATCAGAGGCTCTGTCAGGCTAGGCCCCCCAACCACCTCTGGGGCAGTTCCTTCATCAGGGGTAAGATCAGTTCCCTGAGGAGGCTGATCCATTCCTAAAGTCTGGTGAGGGGGCGATTTCTCGTCCTCCTCTGTGCTCTCAGTTTGTGTGGAGTTATCCATCATTTCAGGCTTCACAACACACATATCAGTTTGAGTTTGGGCTGTGGCCATCACAGCCCCACCAACCTTTTCAGGAGGGGACTCAGTTTGGGTTTCTGCTGTTATCATAACAGCTTTGCTATTCTGTTCAGGAAGAGCTTCTACTAAAGATGGGGCTGAGTCTTGCACAGCCCTACCAACCTGTTCAGGAAGGACATCTTGAATTGGGGCTGTAGCCATTACAGCCCAACTAACCTTTCCATTGGAGTTTACCATTTTAGAATGGGTTTTCTGTTCAACCTCAGCCCAGGCTGAGATTTCTAAACCATTACCCAGTAGACAGTCCACAGGTAAGTTTGATGACACTGCCACTCTCTTTGGGCCAATGACACCTCCCCAGCTGAGCCTTACTACTGCCATGGGATGATTTGTTTGGATTCCATCAATGTTTGTTATTTGGTATGTGGCACCAGGTAAAACTTGCTTAGAGGGGACTATACAGTCAGCCACCATGGCGATGCTAGCCCCTGTGTCTCTAAAGGCTTCAACTTTCAAACCATTGATGATGGGTTCTTGTCTATATTTGCTCAAGGTATTTGGGCAATCAGAGAAGTTGGCAAACCCCATGCCAGTCTCATAAACAAGATTATTTGGGGATGGGGACCTGGATAGGCCAGGGTCCCCCTGTGCTCCAAAAGTAAACCCACCCAGATTCCTGGGGGTGCTCCCACTTCCTGGGGGATTACTGCTGACAGTAACAGGAGGTGTTGGAGCTGGCGTTGGAAGTATATTTTCTTTATTGCCATTATTGGGACAACAGTTGTCTGTTTTGTAATGCCCAACCTGTTTACAGACATGACAATAAGGCTTTTTCTGAGTTGAAGAAGTGTCTTGGGACCCACCCCCATTCTTGGAGTTTTGGGGCCCTGGGGAAGTCTTTTCCTTACTTTTATCCCCACCCTTTTCTTGAGGCTTGGTAGACTCCTTCTTCTGGTTACTGTCCTGATTCTTAGGCCTAATCCTGGTTCTGACCCATTTATCTGCCCTCTTTCCCAGTTCTTGGGGAGAGGTCAAATCTGATTCCACCAGGTGCTGGTGTAAGAGCTGGTTCTGACAATTACTTAGGATCTGCTCCCTCATAATCAAATTATACAATCCTGTGAAGTCATGTACTTTGCTGCCATGTAGCTAACCCTCCAGAGCCTTAGTAGCACAATCTACAAAATCAGTCCAGTCCTGAGTCTGTGTCTTCTGGGTGTCTCTGAACCTTAACCTGTATTGTTCAGTGGTTAAGCCAAACCCATCTATCAGAGCACTCTTCAGGACATTGTAATTGTTTGCATCCTCATGTCTAACAGTGAGGAGCTTATCTCTCCCTTTATCAGAAAAGGAGTACCATAAAATTGCAGCCCACTGTTCTTGAGGAACCTGCTGAACCATGCAGGCTCTCTCCAGAGCAGTCATCCATTTGTGGATGTCATCCCCTTCCTTGTAGGGGGGCACAATCTTTGTCAGGTTTCTACTATCATAGGACCTGGGTTTCTCTCTAGGAATATTGCTGCCACCAGTGGCACGTAAGCCACACATTTTCTGTTCTCTTGCTAAAGCAAGTCTAGCTTGAGCCAGGGCTACCTCCTGCCTCACTATCTGGAGCTTGACAGCCCTCATCCTTGCCCTATGCTCTTTCCTCTGAGAGGGATTCATTCCTCTCTGAGATTCTCTTGAGGCACTAGAAATATGAGAGTCCCCTGATGGAGATCTCACCCTTCTGTTGCCTGGGAGAATGTGGTTATGGGATCTGGGGAGGTGCTGGCCCTCTCCATTCCCAAGTAGGTCTAAGTTGGCCTGGTTAAGCCTGGCAACTACAACCTGGCTACCCCTCTGATCCTGATCTTCAGGTTCCTCTAAGTCTGAGTCCTCCTCCTCCTCTTCTTCCTCTTCTTCTTCCTCCTCTGGAGCGGTCTCATTTACAGGGGGGTTCACTCCATCTCCTAAGTCTAAGGGAGCTGCACTCGCCTTATCTAAGTCATCCTTTTCCAGAATGGCTATCAGGGTAGGAATGGTGGGGCTTCCGCCCCTTTTTAGCCCTCTTGCAATGCACAAGGCATTCAAGTCTTTGTGGCTAAGTTTGTCATAGCTGGAAGTTGCCTTGGTAAGGTCAACTGTCACAGGGGCAGAGCCTGAAGCTCTTCCTGTGTCACACATGACTGCTAGTGAGGTGTAAGTGGTGCACTTACCTACACTAAGTGTTTTCCTACTGTACCTTGCTAGTGAGTTGTAGTCAGGGTGTGCTACTCCCTTTAATCTACAACTACTAAGTTCAGTAGAACTTAAATATGCTAAGCTTTTGATTTATATGTACCTAAGGTACTTGATGTGATCTTTCAATTTGATAAAAAGATTGCAATGGTAAAACAACAGCAAGCTCAAATCCGCACTGCTGCGCACCAATGTGAGAAGTTGGCCTGATATATGATGTTTCCAATTCTGGAACCACCTTGTATCAGTCCAAACAATCCCTTATGGTGTCTGGTTGTAAGTCAACCTTGTAGACAAGCTATCTTAATGGTAGCATAGACTAAGCAGCCTTAAAGGCTCAACTCAAGAGGTCGTGTTAAGTGAGCTGTTTTACCAATCACAGTCCTGTAATACCAAATGAAAGGACACCACACAAGTATATATTATAAAAATATATGTGTTTATTTCTAAAAAATAATCCCCAGTACTCTTTATGAACAAAGGGGCACAAGCGTTAAATCAAAAGCACAGTATAACATACAAAGTTGCACAATTATGGATGAGGGCGGGTGGCCACTCAAACCATATATTAAGAAAGTGGTATAAGAGATACCAATCGAACAGTGGTTAGGCCTAGGGCCTAGGGAATCGCTGGGAGCAGTCGGGACAAGCAATTCTGAAGTCGGGAAAAGCCCGCGGGATTCGGGTGCAGTGCTTAAAGCACACGCATGCACCAATGTTAAGTCAATGGTGCGTAAAAGTTACACAAACAGAGTTTTAGGATACTTCCGATGAACCTAGAAAGACAAAACTTTAGACACAGACCCTAGAGGTGCGTACCAGTGTGGGAACACTGGCGTTGCAATGTTACCTCACCCACAGGAAGCGGGTGCATAGGGTCGAAGTGGCGTCGGGTTTCGTCACGCAGGTTCTGGGTGCTTGAAGCTGAAGATGCTGCAGGCGATGTGAAGGAGAAGTGTCCGGTGTGATCCAAGGATGGATCAGTGTAGAAAAGTACCTGAAAGCAGAGGGGACAGAGTCTGGGTCACTCAGCAGTGACCAGGGTGGAACCAGGACGGAACCAGGCAATGTCGGGCGCAATCAGGTGGTTGTCGAGGAGCTTCTCTCCGCTGCCCGTGGGCTCTGGGGCATCTGCGACGTCCAGGAGCGGGTCACGAGCTGTCCCACATAGGCTCTCACCGTCGGCGCTGTCAGTTTCAAGATTGGAGCAAACAACACCTGGCAAAAGCAATCCACGCGGAACTGGAAGATTGCTTCTCACTCAGACCAGGAGGGTCAGAGCGGGTGCTCCTTTTCAGAGGAGCGGGTGCAAATCTGGAGCAACCAGAATCACAAGTCGTATTTAGGTTTTCCCCAGCACAGGGGCCACAAGCCAGCTGGCAAGTGACCAGGCCAACGCGTTGAGCCAAAGAAAGCAGAAGGGCCCAACGCAGCACTCGTCAAGTGTAGAGGGGTGAACGTCGGTGCAAGAGTGGCTCAGGGTTGGGGCTTCTCAAACCCCGGTGTACAGCTTCGAGAGTCACTCGTGGGCTGCACGGTCAGCGTCTCATGGTCTTTTCAAGATGGCGTGCCCCACGCTTCCGGTCGCCTCCACGGGTCTCAGCTCTGCAGGGACTGTGGATCGGGCTGTAAGAAGGCAGGCAAGCTTGATCTCGTTGATTTCTGTCGCTCGAGTTCCGGCGGGAACTGCAACAAAGCAGACGTCGAGGTGCTGGATGGTGCCTGTTTGCACAGGGTGGTCACTCCTTGATCACAAGGGAGATTCTTCAGTCTTCTACATTGAGTAGGATGTCGAAGGGTCCAGAGTTTCATTTCTTATGTTTCATCAGGATAATCTGAAGTGCATTGGCACTGCTCCCACTCTTATTCGAATCTGGGGGGCTGGATTACCTGCTAGGTCCCCTCCTATGGGTGGGACCCAGGAAGGGGGTGGATACACCCCTTTCCTTTGATCCAGGACACGCTGGGACAGGGGTTGGTGTGCCCCAGAACCGGTTTGGCCGGATTATGCAAGGGGCAGCCTTGTGCTCCCCAGGCAGTGTCTGGTTTCTATCAAACCTCCCTGCTACAATCCACTATATCCTGTCTGGGGTGGTGTGACACCTCCCTGTGACAGGAAATTCTTTGTCCAGGCCTCCTTGGCTGAGTTTCAGTCAGCTACAGGGGGTCAGACCCGTGTCTGTGGCAGAAGCATCCATTTTGTGGATCTGAGGCTCTTTTAAAAATCAACCGCATTTCAGCAAAGTAACATGTCTTCTCCCTCTAGAGGGGTGGAAGGCTATCCCCGTCGCCAGGACTGGCGAGGGGATAGTATTCCAAATCGTATGACACCTTACACGACATGTTTTGATAAAGCCAAACCAAAGTTGCCATATAACCGCGAGGATTATAATGCACTTAATAGTATATGGTATGGCATTATCCCGGAACAGCTTAGGGAGTTGTTCCCGACAGCTGCAGACAGGCTCAGCTCATGCTGGAGCACCATCTCACATTAAACCACGCACTCTGCCTCCAGGATTGATAAGGCCTTCCATAGGAGTGGCTCACAGGTTTATATGTGTCCAGATATAGGTTTAGATATAGGTATACTATATCTAAGCAAGGGGTGATTACACCACCTTGCCCCAGCTGAGTGTTCAGCCAGTTGTGTCAATTTAAGAACCAACCAGGGGTGGCAAAAGATATGTTGCAGCCCCTGGTAGGTCTTGGATGCACCTATGCCCATGGCACCTATAGTGCACTGTATAGGGGCTGACAAGGTGTCCAGTACCAATTTGGTTATGCACCTAGGGTGCATGGAGTCCATTTTAAGAGAGAGCAGATAGCCTGGGGTCCTGGTTAGCAGGATCCCAGGCCAACTAAGTCGAAAACCAGCTAAACACAAGGCGAAAAATCAGGGGTAACCATAGTCAGGTATCCACCTTCCTACAAGGTGCAAACATGCTTTGCAGGCCTGACCCTTTTTTCAGCCAAGTGAGCAATCACACTACACTGGAGCGCTCCAGCGGGGCTCCGAGTCGAGGCATGGGCATGGGTAGTCCGGCAAAAGGGTGCCGAAATGTGTAAGCACTTCGATATGAAGAGGTGCGCCGAATGGGCCAATGCCCATCTCCCAGCTGTGGGCCATCTTGCTCATGCACTTCCGGCAAGCAACTGACAAATTCTGAGCCCTCACACTCATAGCACCCATGAGTGGTACCTTCATGGGCACCTTTTGCAGAGGAATTAACTACCCCCCCCACGAGAGCTGTCCTCCCCAGTTTCCCATTATTCTCACTACTCTCTAACATCCAGAGAGGCCATAACACAGTTTCCTGCACCTAGACCCGTGCTCCCCAATACCATCACTCCTGGAGGCCACCTGTTGTGGCAAGATCCCTCTTGGGAGTTTTCTCAAGAGTGGGTTTCCCTAAGGAGGTTTTATCAGACAGGGGTGCAAACTTTATGTCTAGTTACTTGACTGCAATGTGGAAGGAGTGTGGAGTGAACTATAAGTTCACCACACCCTATCACC
Organism: Lissotriton helveticus; assembly: GCF_964261635.1. NCBI lineage: Eukaryota > Metazoa > Chordata > Amphibia > Caudata > Salamandridae > Lissotriton > Lissotriton helveticus. The sequence continues at coordinate 651,111,613 of NC_136070.1, forward strand.
CACAGTGCAATGGTCTGGTTGAAAGATTCAACAAGACCTTAAAGGGTATGATTAAGGGTCTCCCAGAAAAGCTCAGGCGGAGATGGGATATCCTGCTACCCTGCCTTTTGTTTGCATACTGGGAGGTTCCTCAGAAGGGGGTTGGCTACAGCCCATTTGAACTTCTGTTTGGGTACCCTGTCAGAGGTCCATTGTGTCTAGTGAAGGAGGGATGGGAGTTACCTCCCAAACCCCCAAAACATGACATTGTGGACTATGTACTTGGTCTCTGCTCCGGATGGCTGAGTACATGAAAAAGGCAACTAAAAGGCCAGTTAGGAATTACAGAAAGCCTGGCATGACCAAAAGGCTGTGCTGACTGTTTACCAGCCAGGACAGAAAGTGTGGGTGTTGGAGCCTGTGGCCCCAGCAGCTCTCCAAGACAAGTGGAGTGGACCCCACATTATTGTTGAACAGAAGGGAGAGGTCACCTATTTGGTAGATCTTGGAACTCCCAGGAGCCCCCATAGGATGCTTCCTGTCAACAGACTGAAACCATATGTTGACAGGGCAGACATAGGCTTGCTCATGGCTACTGAAGAAGGACAGGAGGAAAAGAGTGACTGTTGGACGTGGCCCTTCTGGCAGGTCCACCCCTGAAGTTTTGTGCTTGTTATATGTGACCTGGGAATGGTGATCCCCCTTCTGAGTGTGTGTGTGGTGAGAGAGACCTGCCTCCCATAGGAATGCATGGGGAATGTATGTGGCTCTGGTAGTCCCTGATGCGTGGGGCGTGCCGGGTCGAGTTTGGTATGTGTGCGCTCGTGAGGTTGAAGGCTACAAGATAATGTATGCGGCATGCGTGTGACTAGAAGGGAAGTGCCACTTCTAGATCTTGATGCGTGTGTGCAGTAGCGGTGCTGGCGTATGATTGGCTGAAGCCGGCTGGGCCTTCCCCCACCAGGCGGGCTCCACCCCCCTGGGGGGCGTCCAGTGTCCCTAGCCTGGCCAGTACCAAGAAATTCCTTATAACCAGTTCTAGCTGGTTCTCACCCTGCCTGCCCCTTTTGAGACAAAGGGGTCTCCTGTATAAAAGGAGGGTGTGCCCTCTTCTCTCTCTCTTTCCTGCTTGTCCTGACTGGAACCCTGCCAGGGGCATGCTGCTGCGTGGGCTCAGGGTTGGCTGGCCTCCCTGGGCCCTGCCCTGCTCCTGAACTGCTGTTGGCCCTCTGCCCCTCCTAGGAGCTGCTGTGCTCCTCCTGAGCTCCTGGACTCTCCCATGGACTTTGCGATCCTTCATCTAGCGCTTTGGAGCGCTTTCCTCCGACCCCTAGCGCTTGGAGCGCTTCATTCTGTCCCCGAGCGCTTTGGAGCGCTTTGCCCGTGTTTCTAGCGCTGGGAGCGCTTCCTTCAACCAGCCGGTGCCCACCCGGCATTTGCCCTGTTCTGCGGGGTTCTACACCCCCAGCGAGTGCCTACCTCGCTATTGCCCCCACTCTCGAGGGGGGCCTGGCCCTCGTCAATTCCCCCGAGTCACCGCCACCGGCCCGGGACCCCTCCGTGAAGCCCTCCCCCGGGCCGCGCTGTGATTGGATGGCGGCCCGGGCTTGGCTCCTGACGTCTCCCCGGGCCGCGCTGTGATTGGACGGCGGCCCGAGGAGCTGTGGAGGCGAGGAGAGGAGAGCCGAATAATGCAGGGGGCAGCGGGATCCTACTCCGCGCCCCTGCTTGACCCGAGGACTGCCGCGTCCTCCCCCCGGGGCCCCCAGGAGCCAGAGGGAGCCCCGGAGAGCGAAGAGAGACCGGCGCGCTCGCCGACCGGTGAGTGCTGCAGGAGGGGAGGCGGGGCGTCGGGCCACATTGCCGGTGGCCGCCCCTCCCCTCCAGCGTGAGCAGAAATGTGTTTAGAGGCCCGTGGGGCCCCCAGTGATGCCGGGTCCCCCGAGTGGGACCCCGCTTGCCCCCGCTTGGCCCCAATCCCCCGAGAGGGACTCCGCCCGTGATCCTCGAGCCCCCAGAGGCTCCGATTGAAAACCGAGTCCCCCGAGAGGGACTCCGCCCCTATCCTGCTGCTGCTCCGAGCCCAGTGGGGCTCCCACGATTCCCCGAGCCCAGTGAGGCTCCCACGATGTCCTGAGCCCTGAGAGGCTCTATCCCCCCTGAGTCCCGAGAGGCTCTTCCATCGTCCCCGAGCCCCGAGGAGGCTCCCCTGTGTTCCGGCAGTACCGAGCCCCGAGAGGCTCCACCGTGGCCCTTTGTTCTTCGAGCCTGCGAGGCTCAGTCCCTGCACCAGTGTCCCCGAGCCCCTAGAGGCTCCCTCATGGCGCTCATCCCTCCTGAGCCTGCGGGGCTCAACCCCTGCCCTTGGCTTCGAGCCTGCGAGGCTCCATCGAGTGGCCCATCCTTGGCCCTTCAGCTGCCCAGCAGCACTTCGTGGGCAGCTGCCACGTGTAGGTTTGTTCATGGCTACCTGCAGCCTGTCCTGACATTGAGACAATGGGGGGTCCTGGCCCCAGAACGGCCAGTTGGCCTGATGGAAATTATTGGTGAATGTTTATGTGAACCCTGAGAGTATTCTCTGTTGCCCCTCTAAAAGTGATCTTGATGTGTTATGTGCCTTGCCATTCCTTCCCTCCTAAATATCCTAGGTCTCATGTATGTGACACTGGTTAGAGTGAGTTCTATTGCTAGTCCTGTGAAACCCCGGGGCGTGACGTATTCTAATGCTAAGCTCCTGGTGATTGTGTGTTCTAGTCCTAGTTCGAGGAAGCTCCCAGTTGTTATATGTTCTAATGCCCGCTCCATCAGGTGCATATTCCTGGCAGTGGTCCCCTGGCCCTGTCCTGTATATATTCCCTTGTAAACCCTGCCCGTGCCCCTGGCACCCTGTAAAGTATGTGTTCCTATGTGTCCTTTTTTAATACAAAGACTATTTTCATATATACCTGGTGTGGAGTTCCTTTTGTGGGGGGCCCGGGAGGTTGTTGCTGGGGGTGCGTGCGCAAATGCTTTACACATGACCTCCGAGATCGGCCTTGCTGCTCGCGCCACGTTACCTAGAGGGCGAGTAGGGGTTGTCTTGGTGGGTGACCCCCTGGCCCTGACGGGGGAGTGGTGGTCTCTGACTGACTTTCGCGCAAGCTCTGGTCGGCCGGGGATCCCATTTCCTACATTGGCGGCTAGCGGTGGGATCCGGACTTGTGTTTGCGCAGTACCACAGCGATAACCGGCCCCACTACAACACTCTGCCGTTTTAGATTGTCGCAAAGAAAAGAAACTATTGGTGCACTTTGCTAAAAAAAAAAAAATTGTTGTTCTGTGAAAAATGTGGTTCTGGTGCTTTTTGCTAAAAATGGCTGTTCTTGTGGAAAATGTGGTTCTGGTGCACTTTGCTAAAATGTCTGTGCTGGTGAAAAATGTGGTTCTGGTGCACTATGCTAGAAATGTCTATTGTTGTGGAAAATGTGGTTCTGGTGCACTGTGAGTTAGGTGTCCCTAGCTCGGGAGGGTAGATCATCCCCCTAAGTGCAATGTGTTTCTGGATTCACCAGAAGAGTGGGATCCAGTGGTGGCAGCGAAATTGTGTCCAATATGTGCGGTCCTTGTCCCTTCCCTAGAGTAATGGTACCTGTGCCACATGGGTCAGGTTGAGGAATCAGGGGCGGTGAAAACTGTCTTACCGGTCCGGGGGAGGGTGTGTGGATGAATGTTGAGGTGTGCTGAGTAACGGAGTGGAAGTTCTCTGGGATGGGGAGCTTGCTGAATCAGCGATAATTGTATCCTACCTACCCCGCTGAATGTGTTTGATGCATCATGTGTTCCGTACACCGCTGAATGTGTTTTATGCGTCAGGTATCCCCCTTGTTGAATGTGTGTGAAGTTGTATCCCGGACAAGGAAGACCTGCTGGCGCTGCCGCGGCTTGCCTTGGGGAGAGCTGAACACTGAGACCTGCTGGCGCTGCCGCGGCTCATCTTGTTTGTATGTATGTTTAGTTGTATCCCGGACAAGGAAGACCTGCTGGCGCTGCCGCGGCTTGCCTTGGGGAGAGCTGAACACTGAGACCTGCTGGCGCTGCCGCGGCTCATCTTGTTTGTATGTATGTTTAGTTGTATCCCGGACAAGGAAGACCTGCTGGCGCTGCCGCGGCTTGCCTTGGGGAGAGCTGAACACTGAGACCTGCTGGCGCTGCCGCGGCTCATTTTGTTGAATGTATGTTAAGTCGTATCCCGGACAAGGAAGACCTGCTGGCGCTGCCGCGGCTTGCCTTGGGGAAAGCTGAACACTGGGCCTGCTGGCGCTGCCGCGGCTCATCTTGCTGAATGAATGTTAGGTGCGGAACTGGACAGGGGTCAGAAGGAGTCTGACTCCTGGACATCCGGTGAACTTAGTTCCCAGGTGGGAGACCAGTGGAGGGAGGAAGTTCTGAAACTGGTAGGAGATCGTGTTCTGAGGGTGCTTCTCCTGGGAGAGCGCGGAACTTCAGAAGTAGAGGTAGGGTGGGGCACTCTTGCCCGTGACCTCTGGCCAGCCTGAGGGTGCGGACCCTGGGGGGAAGAGAAAATGGTAAAGTGGTACTACACGAAGAAAGGGAGTGGAGAATGGCTTTTGGGGTCAGGGGTTACCACCCCCCACTCTGGGTTGGTATGGACCAGTGGAATCTGGGTGGCCTAGGGCCTGGTCCTAGTCACGGACAACTAAGGCGTGTCAGTGGGGTAGCCTTGTTGGGCCTATGTCTTTATTATTTTTTGTTCTTTTTACATTTTTAGTCTGTGTGTGTCTATCGGTCCATGTGGCGTCGAACTGGAGGGTGGCTCGGCAGCGCGGGCCACGTCCATGTTCTATCACCCTGCAGCAGGGAATTCCATCACGGTAGTGATTGGTCTACCCTGCGTTTGGGCTGGGAGGGGCATGTGTTGGACGTGGCCCTTCTGGCAGGTCCACCCCTGAAGTTTTGTGCTTGTTATATGTGACCTGGGAATGGTGATCCCCCTTCTGAGTGTGTGTGTGGTGAGAGAGACCTGCCTCCCATAGGAATGCATGGGGAATGTATGTGGCTCTGGTAGTCCCTGATGCGTGGGGCGTGCCGGTCGAGTTTGGTATGTGTGCGCTCGTGAGGTTGAAGGCTACAAGATAATGTATGCGGCATGCGTGTGACTAGAAGGGAAGTGCCACTTCTAGATCTTGATGCGTGTGTGCAGTAGCGGTGCTGGCGTATGATTGGCTGAAGCCGGCTGGGCCTTCCCCCACCAGGCGGGCTACACCCCCCTGGGGGGCGTCCAGTGTCCCTAGCCTGGCCAGTACCAAGAAATTCCTTATAACCAGTTCTAGCTGGTTCTCACCCTGCCTGCCCCTTTTGAGACAAAGGGGTCTCCTGTATACAAGAAGGGTGTGCCCTCTTCTCTCTCTCTTTCCTGCTTGTCCTGACTGGAACCCTGCCAGGGGCATGCTGCTGCGTGGGCTCAGGGTTGGCTGGCCTCCCTGGGCCCTGCCCTGCTCCTGAACTGCTGTTGGCCCTCTGCCCCTCCTAGGAGCTGCTGTGCTCCTCCTGAGGTCCTGGACTCTCCCATGGACTTTGCGATCCTTCATCTAGCGCTTTGGAGCGCTTTCCTCCGACTCCTAGCGCTTGGAGCACTTCATTCTGTCCCCGAGCGCTTTGGAGCGCTTTGCCCGTGTTTCTAGCGCTGGGAGCGCTTCCTTCAACCAGCCGGTGCCCACCCGGCATTTGCTCTGTTCTGCGGGGTTCTACACCCCCAGCCAGTGCCTACCTCGCTATTGCCCCCATTCTCGAGGGGGGCCTGGCCCTCGTCAATTCCCCCGAGTCACCGCCGCCGGCCCGGGACCCCTCCGTGAAGCCCTCCCCCGGGCCGCGCTGTGATTGGATGGCGGCCCGGGCTTGGCTCCTGACGTCTCCCCGGGCCGCGCTGTGATTGGACGGCGGCCCGAGGAGCTGTGGAGGCGAGGAGAGGAGAGCCGAATAATGCAGGGGGCAGCGGGAGCCTACTCCGCGCCCCTGCTTGACCCGAGGACTGCCGCGTCTTCCCCCCGGGGCCCCCAGGAGCCAGAGGGAGCCCCGGAGAGCGAAGAGAGACCGGCGCGCTCGCCGACCGGTGAGTGCTGCAGGAGGGGAGGCGGGGCATCGGGCCACATTGCCGGTGGCCGCCCCTCCCCTCCAGCGTGAGCAGAAATGTGTTTAGAGGCCCGTGGGGCCCCCAGTGATGCCGGGTCCCCCGAGTGGGACCCCGCTTGCCCCCGCTTGGCCCCAATCCCCCGAGAGGGACTCCGCCCGTGATCCTCGAGCCCCCAGAGGCTCCGATTGAAAACCGAGTCCCCCGAGAGGGACTCCGCCCCTATCCTGCTGCTGCTCCTAGCCCAGTGGGGCTCCCACGATTCCCCGAGCCCAGTGAGGCTCCCACGATGTCCTGAGCCCTGAGAGGCTCCATCCCCCCTGAGTCCCGAGAGGCTCTTCCATCGTCCCCGAGCCCCGAGGAGGCTCCCCTGTGTTCCGGCAGTACCGAGCCCCGAGAGGCTCCACCGTGGCCCTTTGTTCTTCGAGCCTGCGAGGCTCAGTCCCTGCACCAGTGTCCCCGAGCCCCTAGAGGCTCCCTCATGGCGCTCATCCCTCCTGAGCCTGCGGGGCTCAACCCCTGCCCTTGGCTTCGAGCCTGCGAGGCTCCATCGAGTGGCCCATCCTTGGCCCTTCAGCTGCCCAGCACTTCGTGGGCAGCTGCCACGTGTAGGTTTGTTCATGGCTACCTGCAGCCTGTCCTGACATTGAGACATTGGGGGTCCTCCTGGCCCCAGAACGGCCAGTTGGCCTGATGGAAATTATTGGTGAATGTTTATGTGAACCCTGAGAGTATTCTCTGTTGCCCCTCTAAAAGTGATCTTGATGTGTTATGTGCCTTGCCATTCCTTCCCTCCTAAATATCCTAGGTCTCATGTATGTGACACTGGTTAGAGTGAGTTCTATTGCTAGTCCTGTGAAACCCCGGGGCGTGACGTATTCTAATGCTAAGCTCCTGGTGATTGTGTGTTCTAGTCCTAGTTCGAGGAAGCTCCCAGTTGTTATATGTTCTAATGCCCGCTCCATCAGGTGCATATTCCTGGCAGTGGTCCCCTGGCCCTGTCCTGTATATATTCCCTTGTAAACCCTGCCCGTGCCCCTGGCACCCTGTAAAGTATGTGTTCCTATATGTCCTTTTTAATACAAAGACTATTTTCATATATACCTGGTGTGGAGTTCCTTTTGTGGGGGGCCCGGGAGGTTGTTGCTGGGCGTGCGTGCGCAAATGCTTTACACATGACCTCCGAGATCGGCCTTGCTGCTCGCGCCACGTTACCTAGAGGGCGAGTAGGGGTTTTCTTGGTGGGTGACCCCCTGGCCCTGACGGGGGAGTGGTGGTCTCTGACTGACTCTGGCGCAAGCTCTGGTCGGCCGGGATCCCATTTCCTACAGTGACCCTCTCCCAGACCTGCTCTCTCAGAACCCTGATGATGGGTCAGTTGATGGTGTACCCTTGGCAGGCAGCCTCACTGACCAGCAGCAGAGTGACTGCAGACATGTTCTGCAGGCATACATACATATGTTTTCACTGACTCCAAGTCAGACTACCTGGTGAACTCATGAAGTGGACACTGGGGACATTCTGCCTGTTAAAAATAAGATGTACAGGCAACCTGATCATGTCAGGGACTGTATCAGGACAGAAGTCCAGAAAATGTTGGAATTGGGAGGGATTGAACCTTCAGATAGCCCTTGGGCTAGTCCAGTAGTCCTAGTGCCAAAACCTCACACCGAGGGTGGTAAGAGAGGGATGAGATTTTGTGTAGACTATAGAGGTCTCAATGCTGTCACTAAGACAGATGCCCATCCAATATCCAATACCCAGACTAGATGAGCTCATAGATAAGTTTTCCTCTGCCAAATATCTGAGCACATTTGATCTGACAGCTGGCTACTGGCAAATCAGGTTAGCTGATGAGGCCAAGCCAAAGACAGCATTTTCAACCCCTGGTGGGCATTATCAATTTGTGGTGATGCCCTTTGGTCTGAAAAAGGTACCTTCCATATTTCAAAGGTTGGTGAACAAAGTCCTCTCAGGCCTGGCTGACTACTGTGCAGCTTATCGTGATGATATTGCTGTCTTTAGTTCCACCTGGGAAGATCACCTGATCCACCTGAAAAATGTTTTGGAGGCCCTGCAAAAAGCAGGCCTGACTATCAAGGCTACTAAGTGCCAGATAGGGCAGAGTCAGGTTATGTACCTGGGCCACCTTGTAGGTGGAGGCCAGATTCAACCATTGCAGAGCAAAATCCAGACCATAATGGACTGGGTTGCTCCAACCACCCAGACTCAGGTCAGAGCTTTCTTGGGCCTGACTGGGTCCTATAGGAGATTTATCAAGGGGTATGGTTCCATAGTGACACCCCTGAATGATTTAACTTCTAAGAGAATGCCTAAAAAAGTTCAGTGGACAGTCAGCTGTCAAAAGGCATTTGATGACCTGAAGCAGGCCATGTGCACTGCACCAATTCTGCAAAGTCTTAATTACTCCAAAGAATTCATTGTTCAAACAGATGCTTCTGAGTTGGGGGTAGGGACTTTGCTATCACAATTGAATGAAGAAGGTCGGGTTCAGCCAGTAGTTTTATTAGCAGAAGGCTGACCCCTAAAGAGAAACGTTGGTCAGCTATTGAGAGGGAGGCCCTTGCTGTGGTTTGGGCCCTGAAGAAGTTGAGACCATACTTGTTTGGTACTCACTTCACAGTTCAGACAGACCATAAGCCCCTCTTGTGGCTAAAACAGATGAAGGGTGAAAATCCCAAACTGCTCAGGTAGTCCATTTCCCTACAGAGGATGGACTATACAGTGGAACATAGACCTGGGAGTAACCATGCTAATGCAGATGGACTCTCCAGATATTTCCACTTAGAACATGAAGACTCAACAAGTCAAGGTTAGTTTAATGTCCCGGCATTTGGGGGGGGGGGTTGTGTAGGAGAGTAGGGTCTGCTTCCTATGGTTACCCCCACGTTTTGCTGTGCTTCACTGGTTTTCAACTTTAGTATGGCTGTGGCCCTGCTAATCGGGCCCACAGCCTAGCTGTACTCTATCTAAATTGATACCATGTACTTTAGGTACATACCAGATTGGTTACTGGGTCACCCTTGTGAGCCCCTGTATATGGTACCTTAGGTACCCAGGGCATAGGTGCACCCTAGGCCTACCAGGGGCTGCAGCATGTATTGTGCCACCCCTGGTTAGCCTTCCAAACTGACACCACAGGTCTGTACTTACAGCCTGGGTAAGGTGGTGTAACCACCCCTTACTTAGATATAGTATATCTATATCTATCTTATATATAGACAGATAGTAACCTATAAGTCACTCCTATGGCAGGCCATGACAATCCTGGAGGCAGAGTGCTTGGTTTTGTGTGAGAGGGTGCCCTAGCATGAGCTGAGACCCTCTGCAGATTTCGTAACCATCTCCTTATAGCTGTTCTATGATCTAGCCATACCATATACTCTTAAGTGCATTATAATCCTTGCAGTTAATGCTAACTTTGGTGTGGCTTTATCAAAACATGTCGTGTAAGGTGCAAAAACACTTTGGAATACTACCCCCCACCAATTCTGGCGGCGGGAGTAGCATTCCACCCTTCTAGTGGTAGAAGACATGTAGTTACTGTTAAACCCGGTTAAAGTTAAACAGAGCCCCAGCATCACAAAATGGATGCTGCTGCCACAGACACGAGTCTGCCCTCCTGCTGCTGGACAAAACGCCCAGATCTGTGACTGGGGGTGAATGTTTTGCATTTGTGCAACATTCCGTCCATCATCTTGTGTGTTTTGCTGTTCACCCTATGTGGGAAGGGTATGCCCAAACGTGGGTCCCGTGCTCACTACGCCACTGGAGTCAAGCTATCCTGGCTGATGACAGCTGATAGCCAGAAACCGGTCCTAGGATGCTTGATTCCGGTCCAGGGAATACATGGCTTGGCAGTTCAGGCTGGACTGTTCCCATGAGGCACAGGGTCAAGACTGATTTGCATTTGGCCATGTCTGAACTGGGGTGGCTTGGTGAGCAAAATAACGATGGATTAAACCCAGATCTGTGACTGGGGCTGAATGTTTTGCCATTGTGCAACATTCCGTCCATCATCTTGTGTGTTTTGCTGGACGAAACTCCGGCAGGGGAGGCCTGGGCAATAGTTTTCCTGTCCAGGGAGGTGCTAGCACCTCCTGAGACAGGCTTTCGTGTATTGGGGCAGGGAGGGTTGCATTCAGTGAATGCTTTTCAGACACTGCCTGTGGCACACAAGGTGCTCCAAGCATTTCCCAGTTCAAACCGGTTGCTGGGGCACTCAGCCCCAGCTCTGGCGCGAAACTGGACAAAGGGGAAGGGGTGTAACCACCCCCTCCCCAGGTCCACCCATAGGAGGGACCTTAGAGTTAGTCCAACCCCTACACTTACTATAAGTATAGAACCCCAGTCCCTAGGACTTTAGGTTACCCTGGATGAAACTCTGCAACATATATCCTGGACCTTCGACATTCCATATCGACTGGAAGACAGAAGAAATCTCCCTTGTGGTCAAGAAGTGACCACCCTGTTCAAACAGGCACCAACATCATCTTTGCCGGTCTGCATTTTCAAGGCTCCCGCCGGATCCCGAAGAATCTGTGACACAGGACATGGACTTCCCAACATCTCTGATGCTGACCTGTGCTTCCAGCAAAGCTGAGACCTGTGGCGGACACGAGAGACGTGGGACCGGAGCTCCTGGACATCCTGCATTCTGCTACTGCACCTACTTCCCGAGGTATCCTGAAGTTGTGCATTGGGGTGCTTGAAGCCCCAGCCCCGAGCACCTTTTGTATTGAAGCGCAGAGGCCCACACTCCAGGAGTGTCCCGTGGGTCCGCTTTGTGCATTTCAGCTTGACGTTTCTTCGCGGTTCGTAGTCTGTTAACTAGTGAGCTCCCAAGAAGACTAATCCTTGATTTACTTTGCTTCCCTGGTTGCTCCAGACTTGCTCCAACTTCTCTCCAAAAGAGAAGTTCCACAGACCTTGCTGGTCTGCACCGAAGCCCATCTCGACATCTTGCGTGGATTGCGTTTGCCACGGCTTGTTGGGTCCAATCCGGATACTGACACCGCAGTCAACTAGATCCTTTGTGGGACAGCTCGAATCCAGCTCCTGGTTGTCATCGATGCCTCCTGGTCCTCGTGGCTGAAGAGACAAGCTTCACCATTTCACCTGAAATCACCCGACATCGGCTGGTATCTTCCTGTCGCCATCCTGGTCACTGGCTAGTGACCCAGACTCTGCCTCCTCTGCTTTTAGGTTCTTCACATCTCCGATCCACCCTTGGATCCACCCGGACACTTTTCCTCTGGTCGCCTGGAGCACTTCTTCGCAGCTCTCCATTGGATTTGACGACGAAACCTGACACCAAAAGGCACCTATGCACCCGGCTTCCCTGGGCTGAGGTAACACGAGTACTCTGGTGCTCCTGTGGGTCTTGACTCTCAAAGTGTCCTAGTCTAAAAGGGTTCCATCGTAGTTCACCTAGAAGTACCCTTAAAGTGTAACTTTGTAACTTGTTCGTTCTCCATAGAAAGTCAATGGTAACCCGCGGCTGTGTTTAGACACTGCACCCGTCTCCCGTGGGCCTCCTACATCCTAACCTTTGGTGGTTCTAGGCAGCCCCAGCGATTCCACAGGCCCTACACCTTCTTTCTAACTCTCATGTGGTTCTTATACCACTATTTTAGTATATGGTTTGTGAGGCCCCTAGGGCATAATGTATACTGTGCAACTTATCGTATGCTAATTAAGTTCCTTGTATTGTACTTTTACCTTTGACTTCATAAAGAGTGCAGAGGGGTTGCGTTTAGAATAAATACATATATAAACAACTTGCTTAACTCGTCTCCAAGTCTTAGCCTGAAGGCTGCTCTCCACAGCTACCACTAGGATAGACATCAATAAGGGTTGTTTGGACTGGTGCAAAGTGCCCACTAGAATAGTGGACATCATATACCAGGCCAACTTCTCATAGCGTGCATCACAGCAGAAGCCCCATGCCCTCCGATTTACAGTGGACTCAAAGCAGGTGGCTGCTTGAGATGAGAGGCATGTCACTCCCATTCTACTTGGCGGCTTCCAGGGACTGCTTCTAGCTACTGCACGCCTCCATTTGTGTGTGTGTGGGGGGGAGACAAAGCCACTGAATCTGCATTAATAGAGCTCCAGACATTCAGAGACTAACTTCCTACGTACTACGCTACCAGGCAGGGCACACGTGATACACATGAACCCATTAAACATCTGATTTGAGGGGCACCAGAATCTGATACATGCTTCATCTATATTTGCTAGAAGAACAAGCCTATCAAGGGTTACCCAAGGTAAGAGATAACACAAGAGAGAGTCAGCAGGTGCAGCATCAAAAGGGATAATTGTGCCAGGATCCCTGCCCTGAATAGTAGATTGAATTGTACAGCTGTGAGTTAAAAAAGTTTTTAGTTTTTAAAAAAGACAAGAAATGGGATGGACATTAAAATGTTGGTGTCTTTTGGTGGATTCTTGACTTCTGAGCTTGTGCCCCCTGGCCTACCTGCCCATGAAGCCTGTGTCTGCTTGTCATCCCTACCCTGGCTTTGGACACATAACATCCCTTGGACTTGACAAAGACTCAGTCAGTCTGAACTGCTACTGCTGAGGCTCTACCGAAGGCTCTTAATAATGCACGCATGTGAAAAAAATTAATAGGAGAAAACTGTGTTTCATCATGTGGCCAGTTGTGGAGAGGTGGACTAATGTCTTTGTTGAGATAGAGGGACATGTTGAGGGAAACAAATGGACACTTTAGGCAATATAGAGAGATATGTTGCGAAAGAAGGAACACCTTCCCACGTGGATGCCTATATTTTGCTCAGCGTTGGAAAAAGGTTTGTTTAAGTGAGAAGGAGTATCTGCTCCCACTGAACCTACATTGCGAAGAAGCCTGGAGAAAGTTGTGTTCAGCTGAGTGCAGCACACAGGCAAAGAGGAAGTAATAAGGAGAAATAAAGATATTTGTCCTCGTTATTCCAAGTTCTGATATACACACCATTTTGGTATAAACCCATGTTTAATGGCTTTAGTAAAACTGGGTTGCTTCAAAATACATGGGTGGATGCACGTGTGCGCCCACGTTCCACTCTTTTAATGCCTCGCCGACACAGGGCAACGCAAGACAGTGCAAGACACTGCTGCGTTACCCTGGCAAGGCCAATCAAATATTGATTTGCGTGTCTTTGTAAATGTCACTTAGGCGTGCTTGTGTTGCCTTGCCTTGGCTTGCGTGATGCAAGGACAATACAAGTGCTTAGTGAGTCTGGACCATAGTGTTGAACAGACTTATTAAAGTTCCTAATGAAGAATTTAACTCTGCACCAGAAGGCAGACACCACCGAGCTGTATCAAATAGTGTCATCTTTCTCAATTATTCAAACCTTCAAACATTTTTCTGAAACCTGAAAGTCTTATGCCTCATCAGACTAATCCTTTAAAAGACTGAATTATGTCTTACCATCCATAAAAGGACATCCCTTTACTCAGAGCTTATGTAATGTGTGTCATCTGTTACAGGTGGTGGGCATTGGCAAAGGTGGCTTCTCCGCTAAGACGTCGTCCCACTGCCTTTCAGCACGGAAAAATAAAATGATAATGCTATGGTTTTATCATTTTATTTCCGCACTGAGGCAGTTTTGTGGGGCAGGGCTAGGCTGGGCAACGCAGGGGGAGGGTCAGTGGCACCCTCCTACTTGTGCATGAATGTCTGGCCGGCCCTCTGGGTTCGGTAAAACATTCATGCGCACTTTGCATGTTCTCCACCCAGGCTGCATTACATCCTGGGTAGAGAACATGGCCAGGCTCCCATTCTCCATCTGAGCGCTGAACCATGGCGCTCAGTCCAATCACAACGCTGCATTGCAGTATTGTGACTGGTTTAGGTGAGCCTGGGTGCTTTATGTTCGAACAGAAGCCAGGATGAGCCTGAGGATGGAGAGGACGGAATAGAGGTGGAGGCCTGCAGGTAAGTGATCTTTTTCCCCCCATTCCCCCTCCCCAACCCACTACTGCTTCGCGGAAGCAGCTGCAAATGGGCACTGGTACTAAATTCTGGTGCCAGAGACCTATTTTTCATCATCAGACTTTGCCTGAGAGCAAAAGAGAGAAAGGCAGAAAAGGGGGAAAGACGAGGAGGGGAAATATAGTAAAACAGTAATGAAGGGAAAGAGCATGGATGAATAAGAATGAGCAAAAGACAGGGGGCCTTATTTATGAGGCCTTTTGACAGTTTTGCACTACAGTTGCGTCACTTTTTGTGACGCATCGGCGGCGTAAAACATGTCCCTTGTTGCACCCTTTTTACAAAGTAACGCATCTAAGCAGATGCGTCACTTTGTAAACCCCTGTGCTACATTATACCTGCATCAGGTATAATGTATGCAAGGCGGGCGTTCCCACGTAAGTAAGCCTTGTAGAAGTGACGCAGTGAAATCTACCAGATTAACGAAGCTATTGTTCAGTGAAATCTTGGAAGGGCAGCAGAAGCACTGATGAAAACTCTCATAAACTATCTATCTGGACAAGTCACTTTTTGATGGATTTCAGCCAAGGACACACTGCCAGGTGATTTAAACTGAACGCAGTCTTCCACCTCTGCTTACTAGAAAGGATAAATCCCTCATTCCATCTTCCAACTTCACGTAGGTTGTTCAAACTGTCGTGATCGGACCGTCACACCTACGCACTTGCTCACACAAAGCGTGGCTACAAGCTTCTACCTGCCGGGTTCCAGTTACCAGTTGAACGAATTCAAATTGTAGAATTGAATCTGCTCCCATTTTGTTGAAAAGATATACTTAGGACTAATTTGTTGAAAAGATATACTTAGAACTAATTTGAAATATGCATGCATCTATTCTTTAATCTTGAAAATCAGACTATTTTTTTCCTCATAATTAAAAACCTTAAAAAATATACTCAGAACTAATTTGAAATATGCATGAATCTATTCTTTAATCTTGACAATGTATCTGTTTTTTCCATATGATTAAAAAGCTAAAATATACATTGTACCCTCTTTTGGGAAAAACTGTCCTTGGTGAAAGGAAACATAGAAACATTAAATGTATAATGTTATCTGGTCTAAAGGTAGATCTGGAAAGGTCACTGCCTCATAGAGACCTTTATGGTGTACACACCTTTACAGGAACTGCCTCAACTAGAATGTTTTGAAAGTCAGATCTGCATAAAAGAGGGCCACATTGCAATAACTCCTGGATGAATTTGGAACACCTACAATGCAAGATCTATGAATTCTCCTATCTAGTCCTCTGCACCTGTCCAGCATCTACGGAGACCTCTTCGGCTCACATTCCAATACCTGTGCAAATACAACAATGATTTTTACTCCGGTGTTTTCCTCTTCAAGAAAAGAAGAAGTGAGAGGCGAGAGAATGGAACGGCAAAGCCTTCACAGAGGCGTAAAGCCTGTGGTTCTCGACCACAGGCTTCCTTCCCCATGTAAGTTTTAAACATGTGATTATGAGTCAATTTTGTGAGTCACCCACCCTGAGGCCCTTGTGATCTGACCTGGGGAACCTTCCTTTATTTGGTATTAGGGCTGCTGACTTGACCAAAGTCAATGCAATGAAGATGTCTGTGCCCACGCCTTCCTGCTTTGACTGCCTTGGCCTTGACTTCAGCCCTTCTCTCTAGCTCTGTTCATGAAGACCTCTTTTTTCATGTAAATTTGAAGTATGCTCTTGGAGATTTAAGGAAATTCAAAGAAATATGAGATAGAAAAAGAACAAAAGTGAGATATGACACATAGATGTGAAGGGGTGAAAAGTGTAAGATGAGTAGAGGGAATGGGGTGTTAAGAAGAGGAAGGTGAAGATAAGGCAGTGAAAGCCCATGGTAAATCCGAACATGATAAAGACATGTGAAGAGGGCTCAGTCAAAGATAAGGAGCCAATGATGCTGAAGGTGAAGGAGACAAAAGAGAAAAATAGGCAAAATTGAAAATGAAGCACACACTAGAATTCTGTAAAGATGGTTGCAGTGGTAGTCCAAACAGTGAATGGAAACGGAAGAAAGTTGCAGTATTCAAGAAAAGTAGGAATAAGGGCTCGATAGAAGGATTTTACTTATTCAGGATAAGGGAGAAGATGATTCAAGCATAAGCCAATAGTTGATAAGTTTGTGTGAGATACAGAAAGAAAATAAAAGAAGGGTTGTATATATCAACATCATGGGTGTAAAAACTTATGTCAAATTTGTTTCTGACAAGTTGCCCTGTGGGGATTTGCAAAGGAAATTTTGTATAGTCCAAGGAAGGTGTACTTTGTAACCAATTGCAAATTGCATTTGGATGGCTTTGCTCTAATATAGGAGAATCCTATCAGTCATAAAGTAGGTAAGAGCATGATGCTCGTACTTTCAGTTTGCCTCACAGACACTGATAAAAATACTGAGTAAAGTAATTCTGCAGAATCATGGTTGCTTTCAACAAAAACTATGCTTATTGCTCTAAGTTCAGTAAGAAGTTGGATCTCTTCTATTCAATTCTATTCTGTTATATTCTATTGTATTGGATTTGTAAAGCGCATGGCTACCCAGTGGACCTCCCAGTGCCAATTGATCAATCAATCAATCAGTCAATCAGGGGTTTATATTGCGCTACTCACCCGTGAGGGTCTCAAGGCGCTGGGGGAGGGGGGGACGGCGGCTCCAGTTCAATTGAAGAGCCAGGTCTTGAGGTCCTTCTGAACGTGTGCAGGGACGGGGAGCGTCTGCTGTCCACAGGGAGCGTGTTCCAGGTTTTGGTTGTGATGTGGGGGAAGGCTCTCCCACCGGTCCTGTTTCTGCGGATGCAAGGGGTTGGGTACATCGAAGGATACTCTCTCGTTGAGGTATTTGGGTCTGATGTTGTGGATGGATTTGTAGGCGTGGGTAAGGAGTTTGAAAGGGATGTATGACGTTACAACGCATGCTTTTACCACGCATGCTGTTACAACGCAGTTTTTACAACGCAAACCTTTACAACGCATATCGCTTTGGGGTGCTGGATAGTGAATAGTTTAATTTACTATTCCAACTCCAGTCCCCGTGGACGCTAGGGAAGGTGTTGGATAGTAAATTAAATCTATTTCCTATCCTAGAGCGCCCCCCAGCGCAATGCGTTGTAATGGTTTTCGTTGTGAAACCTGCGTTGTAAAAGCACTGCGTTGTAAAAGTTTCATTGTAAAGGATGTTTCCCGTTTGAAAGTGACCCTCTTCTCGACGTGGAGCCAGTGAAGGCCTCGTAGGTGTTGGGTCATGGCGTGGTGTTCCCAGGACGAGTCTGGATGCGGCATTCTGGATGGTCTGGAGTCTGTGCATGAGAGTTTTGTTGATTCTGGCATAGAGGGCGTTGCCGTAGTCTAGTCTGCCAATACTTTGGCAAATGAATACATGAGTAACCAGGTTTTTAAATAAAGGAGAAAAAAGAGAAAACAAGGAAAAAGCAACAGAACCATTTAGAACCCTACTGGGAAATCAAAATATTTTTGAGTAGACCCCCTCTCCCACTAGATAGTGGCATGCTTCATCATCGGTGCCTATCCACACCTTGATAGGGTAATACCATCAGGGCTGGCTCAACCATGAATGGGTGTTCTTATATATTATGTCTATCTGGACAAAGCTGGTATCCAGTTGAAATAGAAAAATAAAAAAAGAGAGTTTAAAATAACAAGGTATACCCTTTCTGAACTACATTTATTAGTAGGGTACCGTGTATGTGTTAAAATAATGCTTACAGGGCCCAAATTGTGCGTTATTCTCTCAATCACCCCTGATTTTTGCCAACATGTTTCGGCCCTCACAATGTGCCCAAATAGGTCTGAGGCCTTCTTCAGGGCTCAATGTATTTATTTCCTTACTGTTCTAGCACACATCCCATGCACAAAATGAGGCATCACCCCATCCCCTTACGTTGGAAAGAGATTTTTTTATTTTCATTAAAGAAAAACCTTTATCAAAGTAAGGGAACAGGGTTATGCTTTTTTCAAGCTCGGGAAAAAACACAAGATTACTGACAGACTTAGGGTTCTTGTGGTGATATGCATGGGACCATATAATAGAATCACATTAGACACTTCCCTACTGTTTGTGTATACAAAGAATTCAAGTCCCCTTTTTATCTTTGTTGGTACCCTTGAAATGCAGAAGGACCCTTTTCGTCAGGTGAGACCCTTATGCCTCATTTAGTGCATGGAATGTGTGCTAGAACAGGCAGGGAATACATATATTTCACCCTGAAGAAGGCCCTAGACCAATTTGGCCTTGTTGTGAGGGCCGAAACATTTCTGCAAAAATCAGAGGTGATTGAGAGAATAATGCTCAATCAGGACCCTGTACGCATTATTTTAACAAACCCATACCAAGAAACCGCTCGGTATACGAGCGCTTTACAAATGCTTTAACTTAACTTAACTTATGGTACCCTAATGATAAAGGTAGTTCTGAAAGAGTATACCTTTAGGTTATTTTGAACTCTCTTTTTTTATTTTTTCTATTTCAACTACGTCTCTGCTTTGTCCAGATAGACATTTTATATAAGAACTCGCACTCTTGTATGAGTCCACCCTGATGGTATCACCCTATCAGGGTGTGGACAGGCGCCGATGATGAAGCATGCCACTATCTAGTAGGTGAGGTGTCTACTCCAAAATCTTTGGATTTCCCAGAATAATTCTAAGTGGTCCCCTTTCTTTTTTCCTTGATTTCTCTTTTCTTCTCCTATATATAAAAACCTGTTTGCCCTAGTGTGTATAGTAATACTTTAGGTAGAATTGTACCTAGGTGGGTCGTCTCACGCTCTCCCAGTGTGAAGCAAAAAACGAATAAGCTGTAAACTGAGTCATTATGGGAACTAGCTCTTAGCCTAGTGGCTTTTATTAAAGTTGTGAATTCAGCACTTATGAAGCTTTTTATGCTGACTGACAAGGCCCTGCTGGTGGAAAGGTCACATGCATGGATGACAACTGGATCCTACAGCTTTCTGAAGACTCAGTTCTGTCTAGAAAAACATTTTGGGCTCAAGGCGAAGCTGAAGCTGCTGAGCTATTGACTGGGCAGTTTTAATACTCTATATAACTCGCCTTGCTGGCTAAGACCAGCCACTGCAACTCATGGCACCTGTGCCAATATGTTGAGGAGTACATAATATCTTATGCACATGTCCAGTGCTGGTGAAAGAGAGAAAACGGCTATTGAAATTCCCTTTCATGAGAAAAGGAATTCGAATGTGTTGGCAGCAAGTAATAACCTGCCTCCAGGGAGAGGGCTTAGTGGGAACATTTTTAACTTCATGGCTTTAGCAGAATTACTCTTTTCGCTTTGTTGAAAGTGTATAACTCATTTTGATAGTTTACAATTTAGCCTTTTGTTGGCCTACACAGCACTTTAAAACTGTGAGCCACTGACAAGGCTCAGATATCCAGCTTATGCACAGACCACGTTTACAAAATGGAGCAATGCATTGCTTTGAAAGCATTTTTGAAATTGAGAACCTCTATTATTTGGGATACAAACAATATTTTTAGCCAAATGGCTCAATCCGTGCAGACCACGTTTACGAAACTACGCATTTGCACTTTACTGTGCTGCACACATTGAATAAGGGCATCACTATGCCGGCTCAAGGGGCATTTCACGCAGCAAATGTTTGTGTTGCTCTCCATCCAATTTTAAATTGAGGTATTGGGCCTACCTATTAAATGTGAAGTAGTAACTTTATTTTCCTAATGTCCTACGAGCATTACTGGACTTTTGGCTGACAGGATTGTTGGAATAGTATTTTAGGTATGATGTATTTTACTGCGGTTTTAGCCAACTGGTCTGTCGAATTTGATTTTAATAGTAAAAGATTTAATGAACTGATTAATGTACGCATTAATTCATCCCTCGCAGTGTGCTTGTGCATGTATGTGTGTAGTCACATTAAAAGACATTCAGTAGCTCCACAGCGCCGAGACACCTCAGGGTATTTGTTGCGCTATAAAAATCGCGTAAATAAATAAATAAATAAACATATTGAGAGTCTGACCAGTGAGGTTCTTGTGTACATTATGCTGTTTATGGTTCCCCGGGCCACTACTGAACATGATAGTAATATTGTAAGTAACTTCACTTTCTCATCAGATCTTGACATATATATTCAGGGGTCCTGCAGGCTTGTAGCATTTCAAGAATACCATACAGCGCAGAATCATCATCTGTACAACAACATTCATCTTCTCGACCCGCCACACATGCATTCATTTAATTTCCCATTTTCCACACTGATGTGGAAGGATCTGACTAGACTTCTTCAGCTGGTAAACCAGGCCAAACATCGTCTGAGACTTTGGTTGCCGCAGCAGCCACGTCTTAATGCTGTTTCTTTATGTAACGGGTAAGCGCGCAATGCTTCCCCCACTAGAAAAATGCTTTGCACCCTACCCCTACCCCTATCCCTACCACCTCTCTCCCTCATCCCTCACCCAAGCAAAAGCTCACAGCATACATTTACCAAAGTCCGCTGCATACATTTACCAAAGCCCACTGCATACATCTACCAGAGCCTGCTGCATACATTTAGCAGAGCCCGCAGCATACATTTAACAGAGCCAGCAGCATACATTTACCAAAACCCACTGCATACATTTACCAGTGCCTGCAGCATACATTTACCAAAGCTTGCAGCATACATTTACAAAGCTTGCAGCATACATTTACCAAAGCTTGCAGCATACATTTACAAAGCTTGCAGCATACATTTACCAAAGCCTGCAGAATACATTTACCAGAGCCTGCTGCATAGATTTACCAGAGCCAGCAGCATGCATTTACCAGAGCCAGCTGCATACATTTACCAAAGCCTGCAGCATACATTTACCAAAGCTTGCAGCATACATTTACCAGAGCCAGCAGCATATATTTATTAAAGCTGGCAGCATACATTTACCAAAGCTTGCAGCATACATTTACCAAAGCTTGCAGCATACATTTACCAAAGCTTGCAGCATACATTTACCAAAGCCTGCAGAATACATTTACCAGAGCCTGCTGCATAGATTTACCAGAGCCAGCAGCATGCATTTACCAGAGCCAGCTGCATACATTTACCAAAGCTTGCAGCATACATTTACCAAAGCCTGCAGCATACATTTACCAAAGCTTGCAGCATACATTTACCAAAGCTTGCAGCATACATTTACCAAAGCCTGCAGAATACATTTACCAGAGCCTGCTGCATAGATTTACCAGAGCCAGCAGCATGCATTTACCATAGCCAGCTGCATACATTTACCAAAGCTTGCAGCATGCATTTACCAAAGCATGCAGCATACATTTACCAAAGCTTGCAGCATACATTTACCAGAGCCAGCAGCATATATTTAACAAAGCTGGCAGCATACATTTACCAAAGCTTGCAGCATACATTTACCAAAGCTTGCAGCATACATTTACCAAAGCTTGCAGCATACATTTACCAAAGCCTGAAGAATACATTTACCAGAGCCTGCTGCATAGATTTACCAGAGCCAGCAGCATGCATTTACCAAAGCCAGCTGCATACATTTACCAAAGCGTGCAGCATACATTTACCAAAGCCTGCAGCATACATTTACCAAAGCTTGCAGCATACATTTACCAAAGCTTGCAGCATACATTTACCAAAGCTTGCAGCATACATTTACCTAAGCCTGCAGAATACATTTACCAGAGCCTGCTGCATAGATTTACCAGAGCCTGCAGAATACATTTACCAGAGCCTGCTGCATACATTTACCAAAGCTTGCAGCATACATTTACCAGAGCCAGCAGCATATATTTATCAAAGCTTGCAGCATACATTTACCAAGAGCCCACAGAATATTTTAACCAGGGCCTGGTACATATATTAACCAAGAGTGCACTGCATACATTTATCAGAGTCCGCTGCATACATTTACGCAAGCCTGCATAATCCATTTGCCGGAGCCCACTGCATACCTTTGCCAGAGCACCAGCATACATCTACTAAAGCCTACAGCATACATTTACCATAGTCCGTAGCATACACTTGCTAGAGCCCTCTGTGTACATTTACCGGAGCCAGAAGCATACATTTACCAGAGTGAACTGCATACATTTACCAGAGGCCACTGCATACATTTACTACAGTCCAGTCCATACATTTACCAGAGTATACTGTATACATTTACCTGAGTGCACTGCATACATTTACCAGAGTCCACTGCATATATTTACCAGAGTCCACTGCATACATTTACCAGAGTCCACTGCATACAATTTCCGGAGCCCACAGCATACATTTACCAGACCCCGCTGCACACATTTACCATAGCCCAGAGCACACATTTACCAGAGCCAGCAGCATACATTTACCAAAGCCACTGCATACATTTACCAGAGCTCACTGCATAACTTTACCAGAGCCAGCAGCATATATTTATCAAAGCTGGCAGCATACATTTACCAGAGCCCGCTGCATACATTTACCAGAGCCCGCTGCATACATTTACCAGAGCCCGCTGCATACATTTACCAGAGCCCGCTGCATAGATTCACTAGAGCCTGTTGCATAAATTTACCAGAGTCCACTGCATACATTTACCAAAGCCCACAGCATACATTTAACAGAGCTCGCAGCGTACATTTGCCAGCGCCCGCTGCAAACACTTACCAAAGCCCTCAGCAAACCTTTGCCAGAGCCTGCAGCATACATTTACTAGAGCCCACTACATACTTTTACCAGAGCCTGTAGCTTACATTTGCCAGATTCCACTGTATACATGTAGCAAAGCCAGCAGTATACATTTATCATAGCCCACAGCATACATTTACCAGAGCTTGCTGCATACATTTACCATAGCCCATTGCATTCATGTGCCAGAGCCCACTGTATACATTTAGCAGAGCCAGCATCATAGATTTACCAGAGCCCACTGCATACATTTACCAGAGCCCACCATGAATTTATTTACACACACAGTCTAGAAATGCACACACCCACACACTGTTCAAATAATGTGTTTTCTCAATCTACATTACCCTCCCTTTCCACTGCCCCTTTAGCCCCTCTCGTGCCCCCTGCTTGTTGTATTATCTTCTTTAACATTATGGAGTTTATTTAGTAAGATTTTGTGCCTTTGTTTAGGTCACAAAAATGAAGCAAATCAGCACAAAATATTTTTTTCTAACTTACTTTCCAGTGCAATACTTGTTTTGCCCTGGAAATTCACTTGAAAGTCGCACAAGCAGCACAAAGAGCTGCTTTGCATTAATTAGTGGCAAGTGGGCATTCCATGGGCTGTGCATGGGCATTTCCATGCAAACAGCCATGGTTTTTTACATGAACCCCTATATACAAAAAAATAAAGCTTTTTGCATAAACAAATGACACCCATTTCAAATAGGAACTATCAAGGAGAGTTGCTTTTAGTTCTCTTTTTTCCCTACTTTGCATGTGTACTGTACTCTACAGCACACACAAAGTGTGAAACGTTTTAAAGTTAGTCTAAGCATTGTATTTTGTACTGGAAGAACCCTTCCAGTACAAATTCTATGTTAGACTCACACAGGCACTCTTGCACTCTGGTGCAAAGGTGTGTGCATGGAGCACGGCTACCTGATTATGTGCCGGCGCTTGGAAGAGGGGAGGAGAGTGCCATATTTCTGTAAATACAGCACTCTCCTGCTCTCCTTCTCACTCAGCATTTGTGGCTGCTGCACTGTGTGAGGATTTGATAAATAGACCCCTGTGGTCCAGCCTGATTGTTGGGAAATCTGAAGCCCCCACCCCATCTCACTGACCAAGCTACACCCCTGCTTCTCTCTGCAACTCGGCTGACAAACGCTCATTGCTCAACGTTTACGCTGGAATACAGCATCCAAGGAAGAGCAATCTGGAGCAAGGGAAAACAATGATCAGGTGAAAGGATGTCAAAGTAAAGGGATGGATCAGTGAATTAATGGATAGGCGGATGGACAGGTGAAAGGATGGCAGAGTAAAGGGATTAATGAATAGGAGTGAATGGATATGTGGATGGATGGGCAAAAGGATGACATTGTAAAGGGATGGGTGAGTCGGTAGCAAGATGAGTGAATGGATGTCAGAGTGGATGAATGGCTGAATGGCTGAATGGCAGAGTGGATGGATGAATGGCAGTGTTTACTGGTCGATGGATGGATGTCAGAGTGGATGAATGGATGGTTGAATAAAAGAGTGGAAGGATTAATAGATGGTAGAGTGGGTGGATTAATGGAAGAGTTGATGAATGGATGGATGGATGGCAGGAAGGGAGGATGGAAGGCAGAGTGGATTAATGAACGGCAGAGTAGATGAATGGAGGGACGGCAGAATGGTTGGATTGATGAATGGCAGAGTGGATGAATGGTACATTGGATGGGTGGCTGGATGGCAGACTGGACGAGTGGATGGATGGGAAAGAGGAAGGCTGGATGGAAAGATGGACAGCAGAGTGGATTGATAGATGGCTGAGTGGATGGATGGATGGCAGAGTGGATAAATAGAAGGCAGGGTGGATTGATGGATGACAGGGTGGACTGGTGAATGGATGGCAGAGTGAATGAATTGATGGATGGGTGGGTGGTTGGGTGGCTGGATGGATGTTTGGTTGGATGGGTGGCATAGTAGATAGATTGATGAATGAATGGCAAGGTGGATGGATAACACAGTGGATGGGTGGCTGGATGTAAGGATGGATGAATAGCAGAGTGGATGGATAGATTGAATGGATGGGTGGATGAATGGGTGGCATATTTCAGAGTGTAGGGATGGATGGCTGAGTGTCTAGATGGATGGATGGTCATCAGAGTGGATGGATGTTGCACCGCAGGCCCTGTTTCAGCCCGCAATGCCTCCTTCTTCCTCAAGGGCAATCCGCGGTTCTACACGGCAACCCACTGTTGTTGCTCTGGCATCACAGTTGCATTCCGCGATGCCTACTTCTTTTCTCTGTCTGGCACACAGCAGCTCCACGCTGCAGCCCAATGTAGGGTTTTAGGCATTTCAGGAATGCCGCAGCTCCAGTCTTGGAACTGCGTCTTCCAACCCAAATGATTTGATGGGCCCTGATACTCCTACCTTATGCTTGGGGAGCTTTTTTGCAAACTTGCTGATGTCCATTGTTCTGCATGAAGTCCATCTTCCTGCCTTTTTTCAGCCCATGATTCCAGCCTTGTTCCTAGAAGGCTTTGGGAGGAGAACTTTGTGTTACATCGCTCCTATTGTAGAAACCATCCTATTTATATGATACCAAATTCTTATTGTTCTACCGCAAGTGCCGCTGTTGCCACTGCTCGAAGGCAAGGCGGGAACGCGGAGGCCACTGGGTCTAGTGTGGCGGAATAGTACGCCACTGGGCGGTAGAATGAACCATGCTTCTGATTCAATACACCCCATGAGCACCCTCCTTTTTAACGGCAGAACAGGTGGAAGTCTTTACTGTAATCTAGGAGATCTAGTGCTTATTTCAGCACCATGTATATAAGGGGCCGAATCATTTATTTCCTTGTGTTGCAACACTCCTTGCTCCTGCATTCTACTCCTGTCTGGTTTATTTTCTCTTCATGTTCGCACTTACTGTTTGGCGTCCTTAAAGCCTTCTGCTCTTGCCTGTAGTTCCTGTCTTCAGGTCCAGTCTCCTTGCTGGTATCCTATGCCATTTTTCTTGGCCTTCTCCTTTCACCTCCTTTCCATTCCTGGAGTCTCCGCCTGCAATAAGAAGTTTGTTCCCCTTTGGGGTTTTTCCTCTTTGGAACTCCTTCTAGAAGGCACAGTCTGCTCTGGTGTTACATTGTCGGTACAAAAGGGGGTGGTGATGGACGGAGCATCTGAATCAATCAAACACTCACACCCAGTCAAAAGATCTGGGTTTAATCCATCACCGTTCTTTAGCCCACTCTGCCACCCCAGTTCAGACATGGCTATATGCAAATCAGTCTGACCCTGTGCCTCATGGGAATAGTCCAGCCCGAACTGCCAAGCCATGTCTTCCCTGGACCGGAAACAAGCTTCCGAGGACCGGTTTCTGGCATTCCAGCCGTCTTCAGCCCGGCTTGCTTGAATCCAGTGGCAAAGTGAGCAAGGGACTCACGTCTGAGCATACCCTGCCACACTTATGGCGGCCAAAAGCCCCCTTTTGTACTGGTGTTACATTGTCGGCAGCACCGTGGCTACCAGAAAGGGTCGCACTTACTTCAGACAGACCAGAACCGTCAAAAACTGAAGTCAGTAACCATCCCAGAGCACCAAAGTTGGTAAGAAAAGTTCTGATCGTGACAATGGATGGCAAAGTGGATTGATAGATGGGTGGTAGAATGGGTGGATGGATGGATCGCAGAGTGTATGGGTGGCAGTGCATGGATAGATGGATGGATGAGTGGAGGGATGGAGTGCACATTGGTTGGATGGAAAATTGGGTGGATGAATGGATGGAAGAGGGAAAGATTGAATGATAGATGAAAAAATAACTGGATGACAGAATGTACAGTATAAATAGTGGACATTAGCAGGTAGATGGAATGGTGAAACAATGCATGGAGAGATGCAAGAGACAAGGAAGACTTTCCAGTGACAGTGCAGCTCACTTGCTTGGTGGCATTAGCACTTTAGTTCAAAGTGAGGGCTATTTTAATTTTCTGGCTGCTCTCTTGCTCTCATCGAAGCTTCCTTCTTCTTATCGTCCACCCCACACCTACGTCTTTACCCTCCCACCCGTATCCATTATCTCACATCCTGTTCTTCCTCTTTCTTGTTTTAAGCCTTCATTGACCTAACTCCTGGTTCCTCTTCTCCCATAGTTCACTTTGTTTTACCTATTACTAATTCTATGATTGTTTCATTGAATATGAAATATGTGTTGTATGTATGATCTTCGCATCACTACTGTTCTTTGTAGTGCTCTGTCATACCTTTCGGTACTCTGTGCTGTGAAAAAGTTATTAAATAAAATAAATAAATAAGTGTGTTCTAACATGTGTTCACTATTACATTAAGCATAGAGTACTTGACAAAGAGAAATGTGTTAGCTCACGCTATTCTCAAAATATATTTCAAATATGTCAAGCATTTTTTGCTGAGCCATGTGGAAGCCTTAGACATACCCCCATCCCAACACACCCAGACATTGCACAGTTAAGTTGTGGAGCTGGCCTTTCAGGGGTTATTATGTCTGCTCTCTTCAGATCTTTCATCAGCCAGAGAGGCAACCAGAGCTGTTTCCTGCAGGCATCAACTATTTCCAAGTAATCCGACACCCACTGGTGCACAGACTGGTTGCGATGGACACTTCTAGAGAGATGAAGATGTATACCAAGAAGTATGAAGATGTATACCAAAAAATACAAATACATCGAAATCTTAGCAAAGCCTAGAGTCCACTTACATTCATGTAGATGTGAACAAACGCCACCATGTGTGCGTCACATGGCTTCTCATGTCTCCAGAGGGCAGTTTATGGACCCAGAAACAAAATCTCTTTCATCATAGGATCAAGTATAACAACTCAACCATCTCCCTTTCATTGTCTCATATTTCTTCTCTTCAGCTTTCTTCATATGATACTTTTCTTCTTAAACCACTTGCCCTAATCTCTCTTACATGACTCTGTGAGTAATTTTGAGTTTGAGCACCCAAGAAGTGTTCCCGCCAGCCAATCTTGTGGTTCCTCACCCCATTCCATGGTGGGGTAGTTGCAGGGTTTCCGAAAGCAGAGCCTCTGTCGGTTGTTGGGAACCTTCAGTTGTGACAGCCTCTATGACAAAGAGCCATAAGGTGATATTGATGATCACCATGGCCCATTTTATGTGGGATGATCATCACTAGAAGACCGTACTCATTTAATTACCCATGACTTGCATGGCTTTCCCAGTTAAGGAAATTGCAGAATGACCTCCACAAGCAGGAATCCCTGTGCATCGGGCTGTTGCTTTTTTTGTTTTTCAAGTACAAATTCCTGCTCTGCCAACTCTTTAATCTTTGGAGCATTCTTGATCGGAATGCCTCTTGATTCTGTGAAATTAGCAGAAACAAACACAGTAAAACCAAATCAGTCTTACTGAGCTAATAATCAGTTCAGTTCAGTTCAATTAACTTTATTTGGTCATATTAAAATAGACCACTAAAGTGCAGTGCAATCCCACACAGCAAAGCATGATAAAACAATGCAAGTTCATCTAAAATGCTCAAGTAAAAATATGATCAAAGTACATATAAAACACTATCACCAGGTACAATATATAAAATGACATTGAGTTAAAACCTACTGACAACTTCATTAACAAATAGGCGGCCAGATGAGAATAATTTAAGTAATTTACTTCATCTTGCAATATAGGTTTGATCGTGGCCAAAATCCTATTTAACATAACATGTATTTGTAAAGCTCACGTTCACCCCTGGCGGTGTATCTTGGCGCTGAATAACAGGTGTTTATTGTTACCCAACCATACTCATTTTATCAACCTCAGCTGCATGAAAGGCTAAGTGGACCTGCCGGAATTTGAACCTGTGACCACGAGGTCGAACACAGGACCCTGCCATGGATGCATTAGTTCACTGAGCCACCAGACCCAGCTATTTCATTTTTGTAATAAATTTGCTGTCAGCACAATACTTCACAATACCATCAAAGTAGCTAGCCTTCATGCATAACATGTTAAATCGAGAGTTAAAAATGTAGCCTAGCAATTTCTTGCCCTCAACACCAACCTCAAAAGAGTGTATACATTAATCACAATCCGTTCTGAACCAGCTGATTGAAGAACATACAATGCTTCTGTACAATTGTTGCAAAGTCCTCCTGTGCCCTGAGCACCCCCCAACTTTTTGCTGACCGATACTGGTGGTAACTGATTTTGACTGACTCTGGGCTCTGCCTAACCAGGCCCAGGGCCAGTGCTATGCTGAAATAGACACAATCAGAATACAATTAACACACCTACATACACTAGGGTACACAATGGTATGGTGGGGTACCCATGTGACTGGCATGACCTCCCCTATAGGTCCCTAGTATATTATGGGGGAAGGGCATTGAAACTACCAGAAGGCCCCTGTACCCTGGGGCATGGCAGTTTAGAGGCCAGCAGCCTTTTTCTGCACTTGCATGTGGGCACTGCTGAAGCCTGAGGTCGGTTTAAAAGCAGCACTGGTTGCCAAGACTGCTTTTAAACTGTAAATTGTGCCCAAACTCGACTTTGGTGGTAAGGGCACTTAAAAATGGAAAACCAACAATGTTTGTGCATATTAGGGACCCCCAGGGTCACCCCTAGGTATCTCAGGGCTGGGGGGGTCAGGTACCTATAAGGTACACCCTTATAAAATGAGTTTGTTTTTATATGCCTGGGTAAAGTGAAATTTCACATTTCACTCCTCACATTGTTTTAAAGTGCTGCTCAAATTCGACTTTGATGCTAGAAGCACTGGGTAAGGAGGATCTGCAATATTTCTGCAGATTCAGACCCCCTAAAGTCTTCCCTAGTTGCAGAGGGGATGGGGGTCCTGTAGAAATTAGGGAAATACTTATAAAATATGTTTTTATAAGCCCTTGTGCTAGAAAACTGTAAAGTAATTTTGTCATTTTCCCCATTGCAAACCCCATGGCCCATAGGTTAACATGGTAGGAAGTTATTGATTAATAAATATTGATAGGAGAGGACTAGTCGGACCATTCAAAGACTTCCCAGAATGGTAGAAGTAAATCCAACAATATTATGTTGTTGAATTTCTCCTAAAGTGTACATACAAGAAGTTATAAGACTTTCTTGTTTGTAAGTCCAAATTCAGCCTTCCAGTGGTCTGCCCTGATTGGTCAGAGTTAAGTGGATTAGCCAGGCTGCCTTGTAGAGGTGATAAAGAGGCCCTGGGGTTAACCGGTAGGGCAGTGTGCTGTTCACTAGGAATGCCAGGCCAGGGGGAGGGGTCGTAAACCATGGTCCTCAAAGGAGAGGGATGGCTACAGTATCAGTTTCCACTTTACACTTTTGACCCCCACCAGACCCAGGATTAGAGAAGGCATGTGCAGATGTTAGGGGGAGAGTCAATGAAAATGAGCCACCATATGGGGTGTGTTAAGCCAGCTCTTACCTCCTTGCTGGAAAATCAGCCATTATGGATTTGGAAGATTTGATGCACTATGGGACAAAATAATGCCACACTCTACAGGATGCGGTCATAACTTTGAAGAATTACCCTGCTCGTATTGGTCAGAAGTGACCTCCTGCAGGACCCAGAGAACTTGGAATAAGTAGCTGAGAGGGGCAGAGCCCTCCAGATCTGCAGCTTGAAACTGAAGAGACTCAAAAGGGTCTGTCTGTGCTGAAGATTTTGAAGTGCATTTCCAATGTCAGAACTTCAGGAAGGAGTTCTAACTGGACCCCGCTTGCTGGTGGCACGACACAGTGTGAGATTCTCCAGAACAGTTTCTAAGGTGTGTCCCTGTCAGAGAAAATGAAATGACTAAAAGGGGCACTGTTGGTTTCGAGGTACTAGAAAGTGACTAATCTTTAAGAATGTATATTTCTGGTTCCCTACAGTGGATTTTTTTCCTTTTGGTGTCAAATATTACCTATTTTCATAAATTGGTGTTGGTATTTTATTTTGTGTTGTGTCTTAATTATTTACTGAAGTGGTGTTTTTAAATGCTTAACATACCTGTCTTTGAAGTTAAGCCTGTCTGCTCGCAGCCAGGTTACCAAGGGTTGAGCATAGGAATAATTTTCTAAGACCTATGCTGAGTCCTACCATGTGTTTGTGGCCTTATTGCCAGTGGCAGACCTACATTTGCCCCTACCAATTGAGAGATAAAATTGATTCGTTTGTAGTTATAGTGATATAAGGTATCTTTGTTAGCATGATGTATCTATATGAATGCTTATTTACTTTGATTGTTATGATTAGTTAAGTTAGTAAGGGATTTCTTTGCTTGCATACTCTGCCCTTATGGGACGAGCCAAAAACCGCACAGATGCTATCTTTGTTTTGTTCACGTCAGACTTGAGCGGCGGTTACGTGCTGTCCTCCAGAAGTCAGTAGGCCCCTGTTAGTTGAGTTCTAGAAAGCAGCTGAATGCACACTATTCTTTCTCTGTCCTGAGACCCAAGGTCGCATCTAGCTTCAGAGGTGATAAGCGCATTCCTGAAGACGCTGTGCCTGTGCTCCCAGGCACCGAGACGAAAGGGAGTCACCCCTCCTGACCCTCCCCAATAACAGCAGAAGCAGACTTTCAAACTAATCATGTGTGCCATATATGGTCTTTCCTTCTAGCTTCAGAGCTAATTAGTATGTTTCCATGTACGGTGATTTCATGTATTGAGATAAAGGTATATATGCCATGTATTGACTGTTAACTGGCAGTCTTCTCTGTGCACCGGATGGGTGACAGCGGAGAGGCTCCTCTATAGAGTATTTGTATTAATAAACGATTAACTTTTCTTCACTGCCAACTGACTGATTATTTTGATAAACGATATTGGGGCTATTGGTAGGTATAGCTCCATAGGTTATTTTTTTATGGTACGTCGGTTGGCGACTCTGGTGGGACTCCGCGTTTGGGGTCGTCGTCCTCCCGTAACCGGGGTAAGAAGGACAAAGAAAGGGGAGCTCTGGTTGAGGGGGTGGTCTGACGGGACGGCATTGTGGCTGCATGGGCAGATGCTCCACGGACTTGTTTGGTGAATAATAGAGGTTTCGATCGGACGCCTTGGTGTGGCACGTGTGGTGCACTCCAGGCTGGACTGCTCTCGGAAAAGCCCACGGTTGTACCTGGGTAGCCTTTTGGCCATATCTGAAACGACGCTAAGGCAGTGGGCTCAGTCAAAATAGTCCTGAGGGTGAACCAGGAAGATCGGGGGATGGTCTGTAGGTCGGTCTGTGGTTAATTCCTGTCTGATGGCCTCTTGGTAGTCTCCGGACTGCCTGATTTTGGTATCTGTTGGTCTGGTGTTTTGAATCAACGAGTTCTCCACGAACGGGAGTCAACGGGCTCTGTTCTTTGGTTTTGGAAAAGACATGTCATTTTGAATTTGTATGTTTTGTTCGTTTTGTTCTGTGTGTATTCTTTTGGTGAAAGGTTGAGAATGTATGAACATGGCCATGTTTGAAAGACTGCTTCTTGAATGCGATTGAATTTCTAGTGAATAAGGATGTCGTGTTTCAGTAAATTGTGTTTTGGGTGTTGTTGCCGCCGGAAAGGCGTGTGACTGGATGAAAGCCAGCCTGCCCCGCCAGAGGGTAGCCCAAGTTTTGATATGTATGTTAAACATGGCATCTCGCCTATTTTGTTTATCAAATCAAATCAAATCAAATGTTTCTTTATTCGGTTTTTTCAATGTACAAAACCATAAAAGCACAATTAATTAAAAGTTATAGACATTTTTCACATCTTAATTATTACAATTAGTAAAAAAGACCAGTTCTAAAAAAACAAATTACGAATTATACTGGGAGCACACTGCTATATAAAGAGACATGTTTTTTAAGTTAATACGTACGTGTTTAAAGTAATTAGCATAAATGAATATTGTTAGAACTGGCTATTTCTGGTAAGCTAAGGCTGACGCCAAAGCCAGGCAGAAACCACCATTCTAGTCAGGGCAAGGGAGTCACAAGCCAAGATAACCCCTGCACACCCCCTTGGTAGCTTGGCACGAGCAGAAAGGCTAAACTCGGAGGCAATGTGTAAAGCATTTGCGCCAGCACACAATAGCAACAACATCCTAGGCACACCACAAAAGGAACTCCACACAAGGTTATATGAAAATAACTTCTGTATTGTCAAAATCACATCAGATGGAAATCACACATGTACATTGTGCCAACTGGCACGGGCAATATTCATAAGGGATTATTTACAAGACAGGGCCACATGGGCCACTGTCAGAATCAACACTTAGTAGAAATTAGAATA
Source organism: Lissotriton helveticus (assembly GCF_964261635.1). Classification (NCBI taxonomy): domain Eukaryota; kingdom Metazoa; phylum Chordata; class Amphibia; order Caudata; family Salamandridae; genus Lissotriton; species Lissotriton helveticus. The sequence goes on from NC_136070.1 coordinate 651,144,625, forward strand.
AAAGGATATAAAATCACTGTAGCACAAAGTAACAGTTATAAATCACAACCAGTATCTACTGGTAACAGGTAAGTACCACCTACGCAACCCTAAACACCTTAGGAGAATGTCACGCAGGGGACCAGGACCTCACTAGGACCACCTGTACTGGAAAGAACAACCACCTAAGAATAAAATACAGCTAGGGGTATCAGCAAGAATACATTACACATGATGCATCACAACATTCAGAGGTGCAACATAGGAAAACAGATGATGCCTAAAACATTCAGAGGTGTAAGGAAAGAAAACACATGATGCATAAAAAATACATTCAGCGGTGTGAGAACAAGGCACATGATGCATCAAAAACACATTCAGAGGTGCAGGGAAGGAAAAACACATGATGCATCAACTAACACATTCAGAGGTGTAAAATCCAGGAAGACACGTGATGCATTAAAAACATTCAGAGGTGCCAGGAAAGAAAACACAACTCAATAGCGCAAAGACACATGATGCCTAAAACATTCAGATGTGCAAGGAAAACCACACAATTGCGCAAAACCTACATAAGCCACCACCTGTGGCAGTCCCTAGGCCAACTGGCCTTGTTGGGGCTAGGACGCCCTGTAGTCCAAACATCAGGGCGCACTGCCATCCAGCGCCAGTCCAAGCACAAGCCTAAACGTAGCAGCTGCCCACAAAGTGCTGGGCAGCTGAGGACTCAAATCTGTGGCCTGGGCTTTCAGTAGCCCTTGAAAATACAACTGCGCCACTCTGAGCCACACAGGCTCTGAACAAATATGCCCCCTGAGCCTAGCAGGCTCTGTAAACAACTGTGGGGGGTCGTTGAAGCCCCCCTGGGGGGCTCGACATCAAGGAAATGCCCCCAGAGCCTATCTAGGCTCGCCAAACAAAAATGCGGGGGTCGTTGGAGTCCCTCTCGGGGGACTCAGCCTCAAGGAGATGGCCCAGGAGCCCTCTCCGGGCTCTACATACGTTGGGGCGGCCCACTGTCATCCGGGGCCGCCCTGGCTCTGTCTCCATTCGGCACCGCCAGCAACATCACGGAGCCCCCCCAGCCCTCTCAACTCACCGGGCTGTTCTTGGCGGGGCTCCTCTAGGCAGCGCGGGATTCTTCTCTTCTCCGCCGGCTGGCGGCCTGGACTCGCAGCGGGGGCGGGCACCGGCAATGTGCCCCGCGCCCCCACCGCACTGCTCTACCGTCTCTCGGGGCTCCCTCCAGACCACGGGAGCCCCGCCTCAGCCCGCGATGCTTCTTCTCCGCTTCTCCTCCGGGGCTCCCTCCGCACACGGGAGCCCCGCCCCAGCCAGCACTTCTCCTCCGGGGCTCCACACGTCCCTGGGCGGGGCTGGACTTCCGGCCGGCCACGCCAGGATTGGCCGGCCGGCCAACCACTTCCGGGTCGCCGCGCGCAGCGCGGCGGCCCTTCCTCGGCACTTGCAGGCGGGCGGACAGTATCCGAGGAGTGGGCTCCCTCGCGATTAAAAACACAAACGGGCATAAGCGGCGTGGGCAGCAACGAAGTTAGAAATAAAGCGCTCTCAAGCGCTTGGGGGAAATAAAGCACTCCAAAGCGCTAGAAAATAGGCAGAGCGCTCCCAGGCGCTCAGGGGGAAGCCCAGCGCTTCCAGGCGCTAGAAATACAAATCCAGCGCTCTCTGCAGGAAAATGCAGCTTCTCCATGCTGCAAAGGTCCCAGAGATTCCCAGGGGGCAAAGCCAAGTCCCCCATCAGCCCAAGCAAGGCAGAGGGTCCCCCAGGAGTCCTCCAGGCATCCAGGAAAGTCCATCAGGTGTCCAGGGGCTGGGCAGGGCCCAGGCCCAAGCAGCAGCACGCCCCTGGCAGATTCAAGTCGAAAAATAAGAACATTTTGGAAGGGGACACAGCCCCTTCTTATACAGAGAAAAGTCTTTGAAGTCTTTGTGCAGGCAGTGTGAGAACCAGCTAGAACTGGTTATAGGGAACTCCTTTCAGTGTCAGGGACAGAGGTGACAGTCGCCCAGCGGGGAGGTGAAGCCAGCATTGTGGCAGGCAGGCACAGCCTCATTCACTCCCAGGTGCTATCTCCTCCCACTTCCCTGGCAGCAGATGCAGCCTTTCATCCACGGGCTGACTCAGACAACCTCTTGGGGGCTCCCCAGCCCCTGTCATCCTCAAACCAGACAGTCAATCCACAAGCAGGCCCAGGCACTCCTGGGCCAGGCTCACCAGCCAATTACACGCCAGCCACAGACTACACAAATATGCCAACTTCTAAAAGTGGCACTTCTAGACTAGACACAATCATGCCGCATACACCATTACGCAGCATTCAGTCTCAAGAGTTCTCACATGTCAAACTCGACCCTGCACTCCACACACATCAGGAACTACCATGGGCATACATATTCCCCATTCATTCCTATGGGAGGGCAGGTCACTCACCACACATACACAGAGAGCTCACACACTTTACACTGTACCACAGTGAAAAAGTGCGCAAAGGCCTAAAACCATCAACACTAGGTCACAGAAACAGGCTAGGAAAAAGCAAAAAGTTTCGGGGTGAACCTGCCAAAAAGGGCCAGGTCCAACAAATATTTAATTTATTTATTCATTCTAAATTATTTCTATGGCGGCCAATACACTTCAAAAATGTAATAATGATCTTTGCTAGCCATTCTTCATCCAATAGCTGTAAGGAGAGAAGTGCAGGGCGGCATCTTCTAATACCCATTAATTTTAATATCGGTATAAGCCATATCTTTCTGTGTTCGGAGTAAAATTTACAGAAAAGAATAGTATGTATAGTTGACTGGGTAGAGATGTCATCACAAGGGCAAAAAGGTAGGACAGTTGCCCAGTTATTTCTCGTTGGAAATACAATCAGTCGGTGAAAGAAATCTAACCTAAACCGAATCAAAAGAAAACACTCATAGGTGGTAATATCATAAGTTAAGTGAGGCTGCATGGCAAAAGTTGTTTGTACAGCCAAACTGTGTTTAACAGAAGGTTTTGTGACCTCGTTGGTTAGACGCAATTCTTCAAGGTGGACAAGACAGTGCAAGAAAGGAGACCAGGTCAAATAGTAGTGTGCTGTCCTGAATGGAGAGTAGGAATCACAAAGATACCCGTGTGGATAGGTATGTTGGGTCACACTGGGTTGTTCTCAAACAGCTTCACGCATGCGCAAGAATATAGTGCTCCCTTAACTTCAGCTGAGCACTTTTGCGCATGCGCGTTGAGAGCAGTGCCGGGTGTGCAAGATCTGATTTCCCCGGGCTCGCTTCCTGATAACGCAGGTGAGCTCGCTTCCCTTTTGAGTCTCACCAAGTTACAAGCTAATGGTCTCAGTAGTGGCTACAATTGGCTGACCAAATAGGAAGCCTTGATATTTAAAACCGAACGGGCGGCTCCGTCGGTGCCTCCCCTTCCGCTCGGCTTCGAGCGCGGGCACCGACAGACAGGTTAGTTCGGTGAGGTTGTGATGAACAGATTAGTCCATATAGGTTGCTAGGATAGGTTCCTAGCATTCAACATGGGTGAAGGCAATGCTGGGAGTGAACAGTTTCTATTACTTTTAAGAATAGTGTCCGTAATTCACGTATACATTTTTTTGACTGTGATTTTCCCGGTCGTTTATCTCGGCACTAGCAGTGGCATTCTGGACATTTCCTTGAGTTTTTGGGCATTTTCCGAGTTGACAGCATTACCCTGGCTGCTACCCCACAGTGCTTTTTACAACATGAGTTAAGGGGCGATATAGGGTCACCACTGGCAGCACTATTACCCTAGTTTCTGGGTTTTTTATTTATCGCAAACAATTGATGTTGGCTCAGTGGCGGGGTGAGGTAAGGTTTGGGTAGCCAGGAGTCTATCACACGTCTATTAGGTTTTTGTGTATTGTGATTTGGCTGGACACTTCTGAATTGTGCGCTAACTGTGTCCCTTTCTTCACACATTAGAGCGGGGCCTCAATTTCCCGAGCGGTTGCCGGGCGAGGTGAGGTTTTCAACCACACAAAGCTGGGTGAGTATCACTGTGAGGAAATGCCTCTTCGTGATAAAGCTAATATGCTTATTTGGAATGCGGAACGTATAATGTTCACGCAGGTGTGGTTTGTCTTGATGGTGCAAGTGGGGTTATGTTGACTCCTGTATGGAAATGCATACATGGTATCTTTTGTTTCCTTGACAGGTAGAAGATTCTTTTCCTGTCTACAGAGGATATAGAGGTTCCAAGTCTGGGTGACACTTTTTCTTTAAAGTATTTTGATGCAACTTTTGCTCTCTCATACTTGTACACCCTTTATATTATATTGTGTTGCAGTAGCCTACCATTTCCAAGGTCCTGATGAAAGCTGGAGCAATACTCCATCTAGCTGAAACTAGTTGACCATTCTACACAGCGCCATAATGTAGCTCTACTTATCTACTACTAGGCGTGTTTTTAATCTTGACACCTACACTTATTTCGATAAGCTATTTCTTTAGTCTAGGTAGTCATTTTTAAGTATCACTTTTTTCATAGCACTGCACTTTTTCTGCACTCTACTTTGGGCACAACTGTGAAAAAATACGCTGTTTTCCATTTCCGCACCGCTACATGGGCGGTAGATGGAATGACTGCCCATCCCCACATGATGATATGCCAAGAGGGTGGTCTGATGGGATTTTTCTAACCCAGTGTGACCCAACATACCTACCCACACGGGTATCTTTGTGATTCCTACTCTCCATTCAGGACAGCACACTACTATTTGACCTGGTCTCCTTTCTTGTGTGTTTTGTATCTACAGTATAGGGGCATGAGTTGACAGGTCATTAAATTATTTCCCCTTTGACCCTCCGCACATTTGCGTGTTTTTACTATTTGGAGCAACTTCTTGTTGCGGGTTTTTTCCAGATGCAAACCTATCTGCTGTTTGCATCATATAGCTCACCTAATTTAATTGTGTGTGACTCCTTCTGCCTACATGCCGTTACTCCTGCCTTAAGTTTGGCCTCTGTTCTGTTGAACTCCTCCTGGCCAGGCTTTGGATTACTCTCCAGAGCCGTGGCTCTTCATCCTGCCAGTTTATTGTATCTAAACAACCTTTATGGCTAGAACACTTTTTCAAATAAACTGGGCATTCTTTTTCTTGTCCTACATTACACAAACTACTAAAACATTGTTGGTACCCCTAGCTTTTTGTTTTACTATACATGTTGTTCGCAGCATATCAACCAGACACTGCTTATCTGGACATCAACGATTCTTATTCCAATTTCTGTGCTAACCGTGGCGATCCACTGTTTTGGTGTTCAATGATAGGGGGCTCATTGAGCCCCTACATCTTAGCACAGGTGCAGCCTAGCATTTATCCTTTTGAGATTAAATGCCTTCTATAGTTCTAATTTGTAATACCTCTGTTGTTCTCAAACAGCTTCACGCATGCGCAAGAATATAGTGCTCCCTTAACTTCAGCTGAGCACTTTTGCGCATGCGCGTTGAGAGCAGTGCAAGATCTGATTTCCCCGGGCTCGCTTCCTGATAACGCAGGTGAGCTCGCTTCCCTTTTTGAGTCTCACCGAGTTACAAGCTAATGGTCTCAGTAGTGGCTACAATTGGCTGACCAAATAGGAAGCCTTGATATTTAAAACCGAACGGGCGGCTCCGTCGGTGCCTCCCCTTCTGCTCGGCTTCGAGCGCGGGCACCGACGGACAGGTTAGTTCGGCGAGGTTGTGATGAACAGATTAGTTCATATAGGTTGCTAGGATAGGTTCCTAGCATTCAACATGGGTGAAGGCAATGCTGGGAGTGAACAGTTTCTATTACTTTTAAGAATAGTGTCCGTAATTCACGTATACATTTTTTTGACTGTGATTTTTTTGACTGTGATTTTCCCGGTCGTTTATCTCGGCACTAGCAGTGGCATTCTGGACATTTCCTTGAGTTTTTGGGCATTTTCCGAGTTGACAGCATTACCCTGGCTGCTACCCCACAGTGCTTTTTACAACATGAGTTAAGGGGCGATATAGGGGCACCACTGGCAGCACTATTACCCTAGTTTCTGGGTTTTTTATTTATCGCAAACAATTGATGTTGGCTCAGTGGCGGGGTGAGGTAAGGTTTGGGTAGCCAGGAGTCTATCACACGTCTATTAGGTTTTTGTGTATTGTGATTTGGCTGGACACTTCTGAATTGTGCGCTAACTGTGTCCCTTTCTTTACACATTAGAGCGGGGCCTCAATTTCCCGAGCGGTTGCCGGGCGAGGTGAGGTTTTCACCCACACAAAGCTGGGTGAGTATCACTGTGAGGAAATGCCTCTTCATGATAAAGCTAATATGCTTATTTGGAATGCGGAATGTATAATGTTCACGCAGGTGTGGTTTGTCTTGATGGTGCAAGTGGGGTTATGTTGACTCCTGTGTGGAAATGCATACATGGTATCTTTTGTTTCCTTGACAGGTAGAAGATTCTTTTCCTGTCTACAGAGGATATAGAGGTTCCAAGTCTGGGTGAGACTTTTTCTTTAAAGTATTTTGATGCAACTTTTGCTCTCTCATATTTGTACACCCTTTATATTATATTGTGTTGCAGTAGCCTACTATTTCCAAGGTCCTGATGAAAGCTGGAGCAATACTCCATCTAGCTGAAACTAGTTGACCATTCTACACAGCGCCATAATGTAGCTCTACTTATCTACTACTAGGCGTGTTTTTAATCTTGACACCTACACTTATTTCGATAAGCTATTTCTTTAATCTAGGTAGTCATTTTTAAGTATAACTTTTTTCATAGCACTGAACTTTTTCTGCACTCTACTTTGGGCACAACTGTGGCAAAATACGCTGTTTTCCATTTCCGCACCGCTACATGGGCGGTAGATGGAATGACTGCCCATCCCCACATGATGATATGCCGCCAAGAGGGTGGTCTGATGGGATTTTTCTAACCCAGTGTGACCCAACATACCTATCCACATGGGTATCTTTGTGATTCCTACTCTCCATTCAGGACAGCACACTACTATTTGACCTGGTCTCCTTTCTTGTGTGTTTTGTATCTACAGTATAGGGGCATGAGTTGACAGGTCTTTAAATTATTTCCCCTTTGACCCTCCGCACATTTGTGTTTTTTTAGTATTTGGAGCAACTTCTTGTTGCGGGTTTTTTCCAGATGCAAACCTATCTGCTGTTTGCATCATATAGCTCACCTAATTTAATTGTGTGTGACTCCTTCTGCCTACATGCCGTTACTCCTGCCTTAAGTTTGGCCTCTGTTCTGTTGAACTCCTCCTGGCCAGGCTTTGGATTACTCTCCAGAGCCGCGGCTCTTCACCCTGCCAGTTTATTGTATCTAAACAACCTTTATGGCTAGAACACTTTTTCAAATAAACTGGGCATTCTTTTTCTTGTCCTACATTACACTAACTACTAAAAAATTGTTGGTACCCCTAGCTTGTTGTTTTACTATACATGTTGTTCGCAGCATATCAACCAGACACTGCTTATCTGGACATCAACGATTCTTCTTCCAATTTCTGTGCTAACCGTGGCGATCACTGTTTTGGTGTTCAATGATAGGGGGCTCATTGAGCCCCTACATCTTAGCACAGGTGAAGCCTAGCATTTATCCTTTTGAGAGTAAATGCCTTCTATAGTTCTAATTTGTAATATCTCTGTTGTTCTCAAACAGCTTCATGCATGCGCAAGAATATAGTGCTCCCTTAACTTCAGCTGAGCACTTTTGCGCATGCGCGTTGAGAGCAGTGCCGGGTGTGCAAGATCTGATTTCCCCGGGCTCGCTTCCTGATAACGCAGGTGAGCTCGCTTCCCTTTTTGAGTCTCACCGAGTTACAAGCTAATGGTCTCAGTAGTGGCTACAATTGGCTGACCAAATAGGAAGCCTTGATATTTAAAACCGAACGGGCGGCTCCGTCGGTGCCTCCCCTTCCGCTCGGCTTCGAGCGCGGGCACCGACAGACAGGTTAGTTCGGTGAGGTTGTGATGAACAGATTAGTCCATATAGGTTGCTAGGATAGGTTCCTAGCATTCAACATGGGTGAAGGCAATGCTGGGAGTGAACAGTTTCTATTACTTTTAAGAATAGTGTCCGTAATTCACGTATACATTTTTTTGACTGTGATTTTCCCGGTCGTTTATCTCGGCACTAGCAGTGGCATTCTGGACATTTCCTTGAGTTTTTGGGCATTTTCCGAGTTGACAGCATTACCCTGGCTGCTACCCCACAGTGCTTTTTACAACATGAGTTAAGGGGCGATATAGGGTCACCACTGGCAGCACTATTACCTTAGTTTCTGGGTTTTTTATTTATCGCAAACAATTGATGTTGGCTCAGTGGCGGGGTGAGGTAAGGTTTGGGTAGCCAGGAGTCTATCACACGTCTATTAGGTTTTTGTGTATTGTGATTGGGCTGGACACTTCTGAATTGTGCGCTAACTGTGTCCCTTTCTTTACACATTAGAGCGTGGCCTCAATTTCCCGAGCGGTTGCCGGGCGAGGTGAGGTTTTCACCCACACAAAGCTGGGTGAGTATCACTGTGAGGAAATGCCTCTTCGTGATAAAGCTAATATGCTTATTTGGAATGCGGAATGTATAATGTTCACGCAGGTGTGGTTTGTCTTGATGGTGCAAGTGGGGTTATGTTGACTCCTGTGTGGAAATGCATACATGGTATCTTTTGTTTCCTTTAATTGCGGGTTTATATAGCGCTAGGAATCGACTCCCGGAGGAGTATCTCCACGCTTCGACCGCTGGGGAACCCGTCCTGGCTCACCCTGAGAGAAGGTCCCTGATGGGTATCTCTAAGGTGCGACCAAGCATCCCCGGCGGTCTGGGGGGGCCGTTGTGAAGATGAGGCAAGCTGATGCCCAGAGTTGCCGAGTGTGGTTTCTGACTAGAGTAGGCACCGAGGCGAGAATTATCGAGTCCGCTGACCCTGGTCCACGACCCTGCCGCGTCGGGAATCGAACCCTGGTCCCGGGCCGTTCTCTGCTTACGGGTCTGCCGCCTCTAACCAGTGAGCCACACTTCTCCTTGACAGGTAGAAGATTCTTTTCCTGTCTACAGAGGATATAGAGGTTCCAAGTCTGGGTGAGACTTTTTCTTTAAAGTATTTTGATGCAACTTTTGCTCTCTCATATTTGTACACCCTTTATATTATATTGTGTTGCAGTAGCCTACTATTTCCAAGGTCCTGATGAAAGCTGGAGCAATACTCCATCTAGCTGAAACTAGTTGACCATTCTACACAGCGCCATAATGTAGCTCTACTTATCTACTACTAGGCGTGTTTTTAATCTTGACACCTACACTTATTTCGATAAGCTATTTCTTTAATCTAGGTAGTCATTTTTAAGTATAACTTTTTTCATAGCACTGAACTTTTTCTGCACTCTACTTTGGGCACAACTGTGGCAAAATACGCTGTTTTCCATTTCCGCACCGCTACATGGGCGGTAGATGGAATGACTGCCCATCCCCACATGATGATATGCCGCCAAGAGGGTGGTCTGATGGGATTTTTCTAACCCAGTGTGACCCAACATACCTATCCACATGGGTATCTTTGTGATTCCTACTCTCCATTCAGGACAGCACACTACTATTTGACCTGGTCTCCTTTCTTGTGTGTTTTGTATCTACAGTATAGGGGCATGAGTTGACAGGTCTTTAAATTATTTCCCCTTTGACCCTCCGCACATTTGTGTTTTTTTAGTATTTGGAGCAACTTCTTGTTGCGGGTTTTTTCCAGATGCAAACCTATCTGCTGTTTGCATCATATAGCTCACCTAATTTAATTGTGTGTGACTCCTTCTGCCTACATGCCGTTACTCCTGCCTTAAGTTTGGCCTCTGTTCTGTTGAACTCCTCCTGGCCAGGCTTTGGATTACTCTCCAGAGCCGCGGCTCTTCACCCTGCCAGTTTATTGTATCTAAACAACCTTTATGGCTAGAACACTTTTTCAAATAAACTGGGCATTCTTTTTCTTGTCCTACATTACACTAACTACTAAAAAATTGTTGGTACCCCTAGCTTGTTGTTTTACTATACATGTTGTTCGCAGCATATCAACCAGACACTGCTTATCTGGACATCAACGATTCTTCTTCCAATTTCTGTGCTAACCGTGGCGATCACTGTTTTGGTGTTCAATGATAGGGGGCTCATTGAGCCCCTACATCTTAGCACAGGTGAAGCCTAGCATTTATCCTTTTGAGAGTAAATGCCTTCTATAGTTCTAATTTGTAATACCTCTGTTGTTCTCAAACAGCTTCATGCATGCGCAAGAATATAGTGCTCCCTTAACTTCAGCTGAGCACTTTTGCGCATGCGCGTTGAGAGCAGTGCCGGGTGTGCAAGATCTGATTTCCCCGGGCTCGCTTCCTGATAACGCAGGTGAGCTCGCTTCCCTTTTTGAGTCTCACCGAGTTACAAGCTAATGGTCTCAGTAGTGGCTACAATTGGCTGACCAAATAGGAAGCCTTGATATTTAAAACCGAACGGGCGGCTCCGTCGGTGCCTCCCCTTCCGCTCGGCTTCGAGCGCGGGCACCGACAGACAGGTTAGTTCGGTGAGGTTGTGATGAACAGATTAGTCCATATAGGTTGCTAGGATAGGTTCCTAGCATTCAACATGGGTGAAGGCAATGCTGGGAGTGAACAGTTTCTATTACTTTTAAGAATAGTGTCCGTAATTCACGTATACATTTTTTTGACTGTGATTTTCCCGGTCGTTTATCTCGGCACTAGCAGTGGCATTCTGGACATTTCCTTGAGTTTTTGGGCATTTTCCGAGTTGACAGCATTACCCTGGCTGCTACCCCACAGTGCTTTTTACAACATGAGTTAAGGGGCGATATAGGGTCACCACTGGCAGCACTATTACCTTAGTTTCTGGGTTTTTTATTTATCGCAAACAATTGATGTTGGCTCAGTGGCGGGGTGAGGTAAGGTTTGGGTAGCCAGGAGTCTATCACACGTCTATTAGGTTTTTGTGTATTGTGATTGGGCTGGACACTTCTGAATTGTGCGCTAACTGTGTCCCTTTCTTTACACATTAGAGCGTGGCCTCAATTTCCCGAGCGGTTGCCGGGCGAGGTGAGGTTTTCACCCACACAAAGATGGGTGAGTATCACTGTGAGGAAATGCCTCTTCGTGATAAAGCTAATATGCTTATTTGGAATGCGGAACGTATAAAGTTCACGTAGGTGTGGTTTGTCTTGATGGTGCAAGTGGGGTTATGTTGACTCCTGTGTGGAAATGCATACATGGTATCTTTTGTTTCCTTGACAGGTAGAAGATTCTTTTCCTGTCTACAGAGGATATAGAGGTTCCAAGTCTGGGTGACACTTTTTCTTTAAAGTATTTTGATGCAACTTTTGCTCTCTCATATTTGTACACCCTTTATATTATATTGTGTTGCAGTAGCCTACCATTTCCAAGGTCCTGATGAAAGCTGGAGCAATACTCCATCTAGCTGAAACTAGTTGACCATTCTACACAGCGCCATAATGTAGCTCTACTTATCTACTACTAGGCGTGTTTTTAATCTTGACACCTACACTTATTTCGATAAGCTATTTCTTTAGTCTAGGTAGTCATTTTTAAGTATCACTTTTTTCATAGCACTGCACTTTTTCTGCACTCTACTTGGGCACAACTGTGGCAAAATATGCTGTTTTCCATTTCCGCACCGCTACATGGGCGGTAGATGGAATGACTGCCCATCCCCACATGATGATATGCCGCCAAGAGGGTGGTCTGATGGGATTTTTCTAACCCAGTGTGACCCAACATACCTATCCACACGGGTATCTTTGTGATTCCTACTCTCCATTCAGGACAGCACACTACTATTTGACCTGGTCTCCTTTCTTGTGTGTTTTGTATCTACAGTATAGGGGCATGAGTTGACAGGTCATTAAATTATTTCCCCTTTGACCCTCCGCACATTTGTGTATTTTTAGTATTTGGAGCAACTTCTTGTTGCAGGTTTTTTCCAGATGCAAACCTATCTGCTGTTTGCATCATATAGCTCACCTAATTTAATTGTGTGTGACTCCTTCTGCCTACATGCCGTTACTCCTGCCTTAAGTTTGGCCTCTGTTCTGTTGAACTCCTCCTGGCCAGGCTTTGGATTACTCTCCAGAGCAGTGGCTCTTCATCCTGCCAGTTTATTGTATCTAAACAACCTTTATGGCTAGAACACTTTTTCAAATAAACTGGGCATTCTTTTTCTTGTCCTACATTACACAAACTACTAAAAAATTGTTGGTACCCCTAGCTTTTTGTTTTACTATACATGTTGTTCGCAGCATATCAACCAGACACTGCTTATCTGGACATCAACGATTCTTCTTCCAATTTCTGTGCTAACCGTGGCGATCCACTGTTTTGGTGTTCAATGATAGGGGGCTCATTGAGCCCCTACATCTTAGCACAGGTGCAGCCTAGCATTTATCCTTTTGAGATTAAATGCCTTCTATAGTTCTAATTTGTAATACCTCTGTTGTTCTCAAACAGCTTCACGCATGCGCAAGAATATAGTGCTCCCTTAACTTCAGCTGAGCACTTTTGCGCATGCGCGTTGAGAGCAGTGCTGGGTGTGCAAGATCTGATTTCCCCGGGCTCGCTGCCTGATAACGCAGGTGAGCTCGCTTCCCTTTTTGAGTCTCACCGAGTTACAAGCTAATGGTCTCAGTAGTGGCTACAATTGGCTGACCAAATAGGAAGCCTTGATATTTAAAACCGAACGGGCGGCTCCGTCGGTGCCTCCCCTTCCGCTCGGCTTCGAGCGCGGGCACCGACGGACAGGTTAGTTCGGCGAGGTTGTGATGAACAGATTAGTTCATATAGGTTGCTAGGATAGGTTCCTAGCATTCAACATGGGTGAAGGCAATGCTGGGAGTGAACAGTTTCTATTACTTTTAAGAATAGTGTCCGTAATTCACGTATACATTTTTTTGACTGTGATTTTTTTGACTGTGATTTTCCCGGTCGTTTATCTCGGCACTAGCAGTGGCATTCTGGACATTTCCTTGAGTTTTTGGGCATTTTCCGAGTTGACAGCATTACCCTGGCTGCTACCCCACAGTGCTTTTTACAACATGAGTTAAGGGGCGATATAGGGTCACCACTGGCAGCACTATTACCTTAGTTTCTGGGTTTTTTATTTATCGCAAACAATTGATGGTGGCTCAGTGGCGGGGTGAGTTAAGGTTTGGGTAGCCAGGAGTCTATCACACGTCTATTAGGTTTTTGTGTATTGTGATTGGGCTGGACACTTCTGAATTGTGCGCTAACTGTGTCCCTTTCTTTACACATTAGAGCGTGGCCTCAATTTCCCGAGCGGTAGCCGGGCGAGGTGAGGTTTTCACCCACACAAAGCTGGGTGAGTATCACTGTGAGGAAATGCCTCTTCGTGATAAAGCTAATATGCTTATTTGGAATGCGGAACGTATAAAGTTCACGCAGGTGTGGTTTGTCTTGATGGTGCAAGTGGGGTTATGTTGACTCCTGTGTGGAAATGCATACATGGTATCTTTTGTTTCCTTGACAGGTAGAAGATTCTTTTCCTGTCTACAGAGGATATAGAGGTTCCAAGTCTGGGTGACACTTTTTCTTTAAAGTATTTTGATGCAACTTTTGCTCTCTCATATTTGTACACCCTTTATATTATATTGTGTTGCAGTAGCCTACCATTTCCAAGGTCCTGATGAAAGCTGGAGCAATACTCCATCTAGCTGAAACTAGTTGACCATTCTACACAGCGCCATAATGTAGCTCTACTTATCTACTACTAGGCGTGTTTTTAATCTTGACACCTACACCTATTTCGATAAGCTATTTCTTTAGTCTAGGTAGTCATTTTTAAGTATCACTTTTTTCATAGCACTGCACTTTTTCTGCACTCTACTTGGGCACAACTGTGGCAAAATACGCTGTTTTCCATTTCCGCACCGCTACATGGGCGGTAGATGGAATGACTGCCCATCCCCACATGATGATATGCTGCCAAGAGGGTGGTCTGATGGGATTTTTCTAACCCAGTGTGACCCAACATACCTATCCACACGGGTATCTTTGTGATTCCTACTCTCCATTCAGGACAGCACACTACTATTTGACCTGGTCTCCTTTCTTGTGTGTTTTGTATCTACAGTATAGGGGCATGAGTTGACAGGTCATTAAATTATTTCCCCTTTGACCCTCCGCACATTTGTGTGTTTTTAGTATTTGGAGCAACTTCTTGTTGCGGGTTTTTTCCAGATGCAAACCTATCTGCTGTTTGCATCATATAGCTCACCTAATTTAATTGTGTGTGACTCCTTCTGCCTACATGCCGTTACTCCTGCCTTAAGTTTGGCCTCTGTTCTGTTGAACTCCTCCTGGCCAGGCTTTGGATTACTCTCCAGAGCCGTGGCTCTTCATCCTGCCAGTTTATTGTATCTAAACAACCTTTATGGCTAGAACACTTTTTCAAATAAACTGGGCATTCTTTTTCTTGTCCTACATTACACAAACTACTAAAAAATTGTTGGTACCCCTAGCTTTTTGTTTTACTATACATGTTGTTCGCAGCATATCAACCAGACACTGCTTATCTGGACATCAACGATTCTTCTTCCAATTTCTGTGCTAACCGTGGCGATCCACTGTTTTGGTGTTCAATGATAGGGGGCTCATTGAGCCCCTACATCTTAGCACAGGTGCAGCCTAGCATTTATCCTTTTGAGATTAAATGCCTTCTATAGTTCTAATTTGTAATACCTCTGTTGTTCTCAAACAGCTTCACGCATGCGCAAGAATATAGTGCTCCCTTAACTTCAGCTGAGCACTTTTGCGCATGCGCGTTGAGAGCAGTGCCGGGTGTGCAAGATCTGATTTCCCCGGGCTCGCTGCCTGATAACGCAGGTGAGCTCGCTTCCCTTTTTGAGTCTCACCGAGTTACAAGCTAATGGTCTCAGTAGTGGCTACAATTGGCTGACCAAATAGGAAGCCTTGATATTTAAAACCGAACGGGCGGCTCCGTCGGTGCCTCCCCTTCCGCTCGGCTTCGAGCGCGGGCACCGACGGACAGGTTAGTTCGGCGAGGTTGTGATGAACAGATTAGTTCATATAGGTTGCTAGGATAGGTTCCTAGCATTCAACATGGGTGAAGGCAATGCTGGGAGTGAACAGTTTCTATTACTTTTAAGAATAGTGTCCGTAATTCACGTATAAATTTTTTTGACTGTGATTTTTTTGACTGGGATTTTCCCGGTCGTTTATCTCGCCACTAGCAGTGGCATTCTGGACATTTCCTTGAGTTTTTGGGCATTTTCCGAGTTGACAGCATTACCCTGGCTGCTACCCCACAGTGCTTTTTACAACATGAGTTAAAGGGCGATATAGGGTCACCACTGGCAGCACTATTACCCTAGTTTCCGGGTTTTTTATTTATCGCAAACAATTGATGTTGGCACAGTGGCGGGGTGAGGTAAGGTTTGGGTAGCCAGGAGTCTATCACACGTCTATTAGGTTTTTGTGTATTGTGATTTGGCTGGACACTTCTGAATTGTGCGCTAACTGTGTCCCTTTCTTTACACATTAGAGCGGGGCCTCAATTTCCTGAGCGGTTGCCGGGCGAGGTGAGGTTTTCACCCACACAAAGCTGGGTGAGTATCACTGTGAGGAAATGCCTCTTCGTGATAAAGCTAATATGCTTATTTGGAATGCGGAACGTATAATGTTCACGCAGGTGTGGTTTGTCTTGATGGTGCAAGTGGGGTTATGTTGACTCCTGTGTGGAAATGCATACATGGTATCTTTTGTTTCCTTGACAGGTAGAAGATTCTTTTCCTGTCTACAGAGGATATAGAGGTTCCAAGTCTGGGTGAGACTTTTTCTTTAAAGTATTTTGATGCAACTTTTGCTCTCTCATATTTGTACACCCTTTATATTATATTGTGTTGCAGTAGCCTACCATTTCCAAGGTCCTGATGAAAGCTGGAGCAATACTCCATCTAGCTGAAACTAGTTGACCATTCTACACAGCGCCATAATGTAGCTCTACTTATCTACTACTAGGCGTGTTTTTAATCTTGACACCTACACTTATTTCGATAAGCTATTTCTTTAATCTAGGTAGTAATTTTTAAGTATAACTTTTTTCATAGCACTGCACTTTTTCTGCACTCTACTTTGGGCACAACTGTGGCAAAAATACGCTGTTTTCCATTTCCGCACCGCTACATGGGCGGTAGATGGAATGACTGCCCATCCCCACATGATGATATGCCGCCAAGAGGGTGGTCTGAATGGATTTTTCTAACCCAGTGTGACCCAACATACCTATCCACACGGGTATCTTTGTGATTCCTACTCTCCATTCAGGACAGCACACTACTATTTGACCTGGTCTCCTTTCTTGCGTGTTTTGTATCTACAGTATAGGGGCATGAGTTGACAGGTCATTAAATTATTTCCCCTTTGACCCTCCGCACATTTGTGTTTTTTTAGTATTTGGAGCAACTTCTTGTTGCGGGTTTTTTCCAGATGCAAACCTATCTGCTGTTCGCATCATATAGCTCACCTAATTTAATTGTGCGTGACTCCTTCTGCCTACATGCCGTTACTCCTGCCTTAAGTTTGGCCTCTGTTCTGTTGAACTCCTCCTGGTCAGGCTTTGGATTACTCTCCAGAGCCGCGGCTCTTCACCCCGCCAGTTTATTGTATCTAAACAACCTTTATGGCTAGAACACTTTTTCAAATAAAATGGGCATTCTTTTTCTTGTCCTACATTACACAAACTACTAAAAAATTGTTGGTACCCCTAGCTTTTTGTTTTACTATACATGTTGTTCGCAGCATATCAACCAGACACTGCTTATCTGGACATCAACGATTCTTCTTCCAATTTCTGTGCTAACCGTGGCGATCCACTGTTTTGGTGTTCAATGATAGGGGGCTCATTGAGCCCCTACATCTTAGCACAGGTGCAACCTAGCATTTATCCTTTTGAGAATAAATGCCTTCTATAGTTCTAATTTGTAATACCTCTGTTGTTCTCAAACAGCTTCACGCATGCGCAAGAATATAGTGCTCCCTTAACTTCAGCTGAGCACTTTTGCGCATGCGCGTTGAGAGCAGTGCCGGGTGTGCAAGATCTGATTTCCCCGGGCTCGCTTCCTGATAACGCAGGTGAGCTCGCTTCCCTTTTTGAGTCTCACCGAGTTACAAGCTAATGGTCTCAGTAGTGGCTTCAATTGGCTGACCAAATAGGAAGCCTTGATATTTAAAACCGAACGGGCGGCTCCGTCGGTGCCTCCCCTTCTGCTCGGCTTCGAGCGCGGGCACCGACGGACAGGTTAGTTCGGCGAGGTTGTGATGAACAGATTAGTTCATATAGGTTGCTAGGATAGGTTCCTAGCATTCAACATGGGTGAAGGCAATGCTGGGAGTGAACAGTTTCTATTACTTTTAAGAATAGTGTCCGTAATTAACGTATACATTTTTTTGACTGTGATTTTTTTGACTGTGATTTTTCCGGTCGTTTATCTCGGCACTAGCAGTGGCATTCTGGACATTTCCTTGAGTTTTTGGGCATTTTCCGAGTTGACAGCATTACCCTGGCTGCTACCCCACAGTGCTTTTTACAACATGAGTTAAGGGGCGATATAGGGGCACCACTGGCAGCACTATTACCCTAGTTTCTGGGTTTTTTATTTATCGCAAACAATTGATGTTGGCTCAGTGGCGGGGTGAGGTAAGGTTTGGGTAGCCAGGAGTCTATCACACGTCTATTAGGTTTTTGTGTATTGTGATTGGGCTGGACACTTCTGAATTGTGCGCTAACTGTGTCCCTTTCTTTACACATTAGAGCGGGGCCTCAATTTCCCGAGCGGTTGCCGGGCGAGGTGAGGTTTTCACCCACACAAAGCTGGGTGAGTATTACTGTGAGGAAATGCCTCTTCGTGATAAAGCTAATATGCTTATTTGGAATGCGGAACGTATAATGTTCACGCAGGTGTGGTTTGTCTTGATGGTGCAAGTGGGGTTATGTTGACTCCTGTGTGGAAATGCATACATGGTATCTTTTGTTTCCTTGACAGGTAGAAGATTCTTTTCCTGTCTACAGAGGATATAGAGGTTCCAAGTCTGGGTGACACTTTTTCTTTAAAGTATTTTGATGCAACTTTTGCTCTCTCATATTTGTACACCCTTTATATTATATTGTGTTGCAGTAGCCTACCATTTCCAAGGTCCTGATGAAAGCTGGAGCAATACTCCATCTAGCTGAAACTAGTTGACCATTCTACACAGCGCCATAATGTAGCTCTACTTATCTACTACTAGGCGTGTTTTTAATCTTGACACCTACACTTATTTCGATAAGCTATTTCTTTAGTCTAGGTAGTCATTTTTAAGTATCACTTTTTTCATAGCACTGCACTTTTTCTGCACTCTACTTTGGGCACAACTGTGGCAAAATACGCTGTTTTCCATTTCCGCACCGCTACATGGGCGGTAGATGGAATGACTGCCCATCCCCACATTATGATATGCCTCCAAGAGGGTGGTCTGATGGGATTTTTCTAACCCAGTGTGACCCAACATACCTATCCACACGGGTATCTTTGTGATTCCTACTCTCCATTCAGGACAGCACACTACTATTTGACCTGGTCTCCTTTCTTGTGTGTTTTGTATCTACAGTATAGGGGCATGAGTTGACAGGTCATTAAATTATTTCCCCTTTGACCCTCCGCACATTTGTGTTTTTTTAGGACAAGACAGTGCGCCTGAAAAACGTTTGTAGATAGCTCCCGAATCAAGGGGGGATCATGGTAGTATTTTTTCCAACCCTAGGTCGCATAATAACCTTTTTACATATGATAACCATCCAGATTTATGTGCGTTTTCCAAAGCTATACAGTCTAGAATGATCGCTTGGGAGAAGGCGGTTTTATCTGACGACCAAATTCGGTGCCACCGGAGGAGTGGCTGTATTTTCGCAATATCTGTCAAATGAGAAAGTCCCAGTTCCATATGACAGGAAAAGGTAGCCGTACTCCGAGGTACAGCAAGAATATACCTCAGGAAGGTGTTTTCTACCGCCTGTAGCACATCTGTGGCCACATGTCCCCACACACTCGCCCCATACAGTGCAACTGTTAAACATTTAGCTTTGTAAAGTTTTTACGAGTTCCAAAGGCGGCCTCTTCCCTAGTTTTCTCAAAAAAATTTACAAGGGCTGTAGTAGTTCTCATAAAGAGGAGTTTCCTCGACTCAATTGCCGGTTTCCAAGTGAGTTTTTGGTCGATCATGATTCCTAGATAGGGATATTTATCAGTGGTCGCTAATTTTTCATTTTTCAAGTAAATATCCTTTATTTTTCGTTTATTGCCAGACCCAGCTTTCATAACAAAGGTTTTTCCGATGTTGATATTTAAGTCCAGGTTAGCCATAAAGGAAGAGTATCTATTTAGCGCCTTCTCTAGTTCAAGGGGGGTACGGGCTAGTATTACCGCGTCGTCGGCATAGAGTAGTGCCGGAATCGGGCGGTTGTTTATTGTTGGCAGGTCCTGGCTCCCCGTGATCATATCCCTCTCCAAACCATTGGTGTAAAGTGTGAAGAGAAAGGGGGCCAGGACACAACCTTGCCTGACTCCTCTCTCTACTCTGAACTACGCGGTTAACTCTCCCTTTACCCCATACCTCAACCTAGCAGTAGCATTTAAGTATAGTTCCCTCAGGAAATTTACCAAATTCAATTCTACCCCCATCTCCAGAAGGACAGACCAAAGTTTGGCATGACAGACACAGTCGAAGGCGGCTGATAAATCTACATACACCATATACAGGGCACCTGCCTTTACACTAACATACTTATCTATCAGCAGTGACAAGTTTAGAGCTTGTTCAATAGTCCCTAGTCCCTCACGGAACCCATATTGGAGATCTGATAAAATCCTGCCATCATCCGCCCAACTCTGTAGGCACTCAAGAATTACTCGGCCCGCCACTTTGCCTAGGGAATCCAACAGTGAGATTGGACGATAGCAGGATGCCGACTCCCGGTCCCCCTTTTTAAAAATGGGGACCAGGATTAATTTGGACCATGACTCCTGAAGCCCTACCGCACAGGATGCTTTAAGAACCCTGGTCAGGAGCGGGGTCCAAAGATCCAGGTTTGATTTTAAAAAGTCCATAGGCACCCCGTCTGGGCCAGGGGCCTTCCCATTTTTACTTGCTTTTAGGGCCTGGGCAACTTGATCCACGGTAATAACTAGATCTATGGGATAAGGGTGGAGTAATTGGTCGAGGACGATTGTTTCATGTTCGTTTTCAACCACTAAATCCTTCATGAAAATCTTGGAAAAGTGCTCTACCCAGTACCGTTCGTCAATAGCCACTTCGATAATAGGAGAGTTTCCACTATCAGTCAAAAAAGTAGATTTTACAACTGACCAAAAAGCAGGGCTGTTTTTTTGGGTGCAGCTTTTATGAAGTTGATCCCAAAGTTGTTGCTTTAGTTCTGATTTCCTGTGCTTTATCGCAGAATTATTATCCCTTCTTAAGTTTACAATCTCTTGAGGGACCCTAACAGCCTTCCGTAAGGCAGATTTTAAATTAGAATAGGCTACTGTACACCTATGGTTAAACCAGCCCTTCTTCTTGGTTTGTGTATTTTTAAATTTTACAAATAGGGCTTCGTTTATAGCTTTAATACCCGCCCCAAAGTTAGTAATAATTACCGCGTCTGATGTAGCTAAATCCAAACATTTCTGGATTGAAAAATACGCGTTTGTTACTACTGTTTTAGTAATTGCGATGGTGGCGGATGGGACTCAGGTCCGTCCGCCATCATAAACGGCCCCTTAGTCTGGTTACTAGCTTGGCATGGACGTTTGTTAAAATCCCCACCCCAAATAATTGTAACCTCTTTCGGGGAGCCCCTTATTCTGTTTAGTAATAGGGAACGAATCTGGCGTATTAATATCATTAATTCTCCCTCAGGAAGATTGTTATAGAAATTTACCAAGAGGAACGTATCCGTCTTATTAGGACGGAAAATAAGAACCTGAAAATTGGGTTCAAGTTTTACCAATGTTATGTCGACTGCCTGTATCAAGTTGGAAATGTAGATTGTTAAACCTCCCTTTGCTCTACCGGAGGAAGATGGTTGGGCTGGAGAAAAATAAGTTTTATAACCTTCCATATGGATCTCTGAGGTCGTCCAAGTCTCCTGGAGAGATAATATTTTAAAGTTTTGGATAAAATTCACCCAAACATCGCTTTCTAGCTTGGAATGCTGTTCAGCAACATTCCAAAAGAGAACAGCGATTGAGGGTTTATTCCCCTCCAGGTTGTTTTCTGCAATCTCAGTAGAGTTTATGGCAATCTGTTTAACGTTAGGTACTGTCGGTTCAACAATGTCGGTCATATGTAATTGTAACCCAGTTTCAGACATCTGAGACTCTAGTAAATCTATACCTAGGTCCAAATCGTGTGTAAGCTTACTAAGGTCGAGTGCTGGGTTAAGATGGGGGATTGAGGGTATACAAGTGTAAGCTTCCCTAATTGTATTCTCTGTGCGCCCCTGTGTGCTTGGATGGGGAGGGGACAGTCAATCAAGATCTTCCAGACCAGATAAAGCCTCATATCTGTTGTGAGTCAAAATATCATACTGTCTTTTGTATGATGGAATGTTTCTGCCCCCTCCCTAATTGATTTTGCCCTTGCACGGAAGGTTGATAATAAAAACCTAGAGGGAGTATGTTTATGTCGCTCAGGGATATGGTTAGGATATCAAAATATTCAAATACTCTAGTTACCAGTTGGGGCGAACGAAATGTCAAAACGATTGAGTCACTGTTGAAAACATCTCCCTGTGAGCCCACAGTGTTGACTCTTCTTGCCATTTTAAACTCTCTAAACAGAGATTCCGTTAGGCCTGTTTTCCTTCCCAACCAATGGAGGGATTTATTTCTTAGTGTTTCCCAACCTTCTATTTCCGACAAATGGTTTTTTGGGACATTGGCCAAAATAATGACATAGGGTGTCGCTGCAGGGGGGAGCTCCAAATGATCATTGCAAATAGATATTTCCGAGCAGGTGTTATGTTTTGCTTGACTTAAGAGACGCCTGCTATATGAGGCACGTGAGGAAATCCCTAATGTGTCATTTGCCTGGTTTACAGAACCAGACCCTGGCCCTTCAACTGTTGTTATTCCTGAATGGATGATACCCTGATTTGTCTGTTGTGTTATTATTTTATGGCAAGTAGCACACGTGCTTTTAGGTGGAATAGATGTGCTACTGGCCCTCTGGTCAGGTTTTGAAGAGGAATTGTGAATAAGAACTCGAGATATATTACTAGAGATAGGTGGTGAGGCAACTGAGCTTTTTTCAGGTAACTGAGGGGTCACATTGGGTTGTGTGCGAATCTTGGCAATTATTATTATTATTATTATTATTATTATTATTATTATTATTATTATTATTAGGGAGTTTTGTAAAGCGCCTGGTGTACGCCTGCAGGCGTGTCCCCGCGCTATAAAAAGTGGGGTAAGCAGTCAAGCACCCAGCACAACCGTCTACCGTCTGAATAAGTAAGTTTTAAGTTTTGTTCTAAACAAAAGTTCAGATGACTCCAAGCGTAACTCTGACGGAAGGCCGTTCCATTGCTTCGCTACCAGATATCTGAACGACCTTCCCCCATACGCGCTTTCCTAATTTTAGGAATTTTCAATAGTTATATATTCCTCGATCGATGTTAGTCTCTGATCGATTTGATCAAGTCTAACTCTTAGATAGAGGTCCAGCCTCTCAATTAAGGTTACTAAGTTCTTAGAATCTGCTTCGCATGGAGGAGGTAATTTCGTACGCTGGGTTTTATCCTTAGGTTGGGATTTTTTCAAACTTCTTCCCTTGTTATTTTTAGTGTTTGGCAGACTTTGCGCTTCCTGTCGGTTGATTTTATCAGTTGTTAGAAGGGGGGTATTGTTTGATAGGGATGGGGGGGAGGTTTGATTGTTTTTGGGCGAGTGGGGTGGTGAATCGGTATCATTTACCACTATCTCATCAGAGGTATATTGAATGCACCCATTCATGGGATTCTTCGTGCTTTTAACCTGTTCCATGGAGTCAGATACCTCCAAATGTGTCTCCCCCTCTCCATTGGATCCCGTGGAACTAGCTTCAAGTGATTCCACTACTGAGTTTATTTGTCTATCTATTGCCCTTATAGCTCCCGTTAAATAACCTAGTAAAGTTTGTTGGGACTCAATATGAGCCCTTTTCCCGGTCATAAGTTTGGGGCTAGGTAATTTCCTTTTCCCCATACTTTCTATTTAATAATCAATTAAAATAATATGTAAATTTATACAGGAATAAATAAACCACGATCAATAAAATAGTAATAATCAACAATGTAAAAACAAAATAATCAAAATTAGAATTAAAAAATGTTTGCAGTTCATTTTTCAACTCCGGTCCGGAATGATAACAGCTCCAAGAATGAAACTACAAAACTATCTATGAAATGGACCGGGATGGATCCCACGACAGGTTACTATCAATACTGTACGCCCGCTTGTTCTTACCAGTTCACGAAAATAATTTTTTGTAAGGGGAATGTCCCAGCCCAGCCAAGTCCGGCCAGTGACGGCCAAAGACGGTCCCGCCCTTGTCCCGGGCTTCTCCCGGGATGCTCCTGTGCGCTCCCGCGACGCAGGGAGATGACCTGATTTTATGCGGCTCCAGGCGCGGAGCATGCTTTGGCGGCTTCCAGCCGCAAAGGCTAACAAGCGGTGTAGTCCTCCCGCTCGCGGCCCCTGCCCAACTGCGGCCGTGCTCCGATGCAAATGAGCTGCGGCGGCAGGGGAAGACCAACGGTGGGGTGACGAGCGCACTGGGCAGACAATCGGGCACAGGAGTGGGCACAGGAAAAAAGCCCCCAGCAGGATGCAGGAATTGTGCTACAGAGTTTTCGCCAGGTAAGACCCCCGCTCCACCGGGAGACGACCTCGATTTTATGCGCCTCCAGGCGCGGAGCGTGCGTTGGCGGCTTCCGGCCGCGAAGGCTCACAGGCGTTGTAGTCCTCCCGCTCGCGGCCCCACCCCCCAACTGCGGCCGTGCTCCGATGCAAATGAGCTGCGGCGGCAGGGGAAGACCAACGGTGGGGTGACGAGCGCACTGGGCGGACAATCGGGCACAGGAGTGGGCACAGGAAAAAAAAAACAGCAGGACGCAGGAATGGTGCTACAGAGTTTTCGCCAGGTAAGACTCCCTATTTTGTTTAAGAATCTGTGGCATAAATATACAAAAGATAATGTGGAACTGCAATGGCCTTTAACAGGGTCGTTTGATGAGAAAAAGATACAGTATTTGCAGGATCGATTGTTTGCCAAAAGAAGCCGGCAAGCAATGTTCGATTCTTTAAATCTGTGGTAGAAAGAGGCGAAGCGCAGGCGTATTAGGGAGGAGAAGCTACTCAAAATAAAGGGAGGTCAGACTATCACACAAAAAGCTATAGCATATGAGAAAGAGCAGACTGAGAAAAGCATTGATTGTACGGATAGGCAGTTTAGGTTACAGGTGGATAAGAGCTACACAGTTCGAACCGAGCCTGAGGATAAGACAGAGGAGTTATTGAATGTGTGCCCTCCGCCTCCTTATGCTCCCAAGTGCATATATCCCGCGGTTCCTCTCACTACGGCTCCAGCCCCGGCAGCCCCGCAAGCCTCGGCGCCAGTTGCTTCAGCGTCCTCTGCCCCTTTGGGAACTACTCATGTTTCCGCTTCTTCATCGCCTGGAATGGCTACTCTATTAACCGATGCATTATCATCCCCTACTATGTCTCCAGTGGTGCTGACTTCCCCTACCCCAGCATGGCCATCGTTATCTGCCAGCTCGACCCCTACCGGAGCGGACTCAACCCCTTCTCATGTCCCTGGAACACTTAGTGCGCGACAGTTGTATACTCGATCCACGGTGGGATATGATGAAAAACGGTTGGTAGCGGATCAGGCATCTCAGTGGATACAGAACTCCATTTATACTATTACAGATATATGGGGGACCCTTAGAGATTACAAGCTAGTTATGCAACAGTATGCTCTTGAAGGTATGGCCAATCGTTTGATCTCCCTATGGGAACAGTGCTTTCCGGATGGGAGAGCCCCTCAGGTTTTGTATGACATTTTGGATCGGGCATATAAGTTTGAGTTAGGACTGGAGGATGTGTACAGAAATGTCGAGACCATAATGAAATATCGAGAACGGCTACACTTGAAATGCCCAAATTGGGCATCCTATTTATCATCCTGAGCTGCCAGAGCTCAGAGATGGCAATAATCAAGTAACTAGACCCCGTGTAGAGGCACGGTTTCAAGAGCAGTGGGTCTATACTCCTTGGAAAAGGAGTGAGGTCCTTTCTTTGAAGTCGCAACTACCTGACCCCTGAAAGAATCCCACTGCCTATTATAAAGAACTTACTGAGGCTGCTTCATCTGCTGTAATGACATAAGCTGATATAGAATTATTTTTTGGTTTACTGGTCCCTGTAGACGTGTGGCGCCATTTACATGATCAGAATCATGCCACTGAATTGGTAGGAACTTGGGAGCAGTTTAAGGACTGGGACAGGGATCGGAAACCTGGTGATAAACCGAAACCAGAAATTCTGGCATTACCAGGTCGGATTATTGCGTACATGCATTCTTTGATCCCGCCCCGGAAAGTAGATTGGGATAAAGTGACCGCTTGCAAACAAAAGAAGGACAAGAGTGTTTCCGATTTCTTTACTCGGTTTGAAGGGGTGTTCATTGATTTCAGTGGACAAGATTTATCAGTGGAAGGTGGCATAAGATTGTTTGTTAGTCGTTTTGTGGCTAATTTGTAACCTGAAATTTCTGCACGGCTGCAAGCGGCAGAGAGTGCTTGGACTACTTCCACTCCCATCGGTCAAATGTATCCGTCCTATTCAGTGACCAACATACAACAACAAACAAACAATCTCCCCCACCCATAGACAGCTCCAAAAGAAGAACCTGTAAATCCGTCCTTAGTCCCCCCCACGCCTGCCCAACCCCAACTCGGCCGCATCCCAGCACCCCACCCAGCCCGAACCCTACTACAACTCCCCCATAGCTCCAAATCCCCCCTCCCCCACAACCCTTCCCCCAGCAGCCGAAAGACCAACACAAAATTCAGAACACAAAATACAAATCGAATATAAGAAAGGACTCCCAAATGGAGGAGCCTCACAAAATAAAGGAGGTGAATAACACGCAGTGGCGTAGGTAGCTCGCTTACAACAAGTCTATAACTATGTCCCTCTGTATAACTCGCTGCAGCCCCCCACCCCCCGCCTCCAAAACATAAGTAGAAATTACAGCATGTGACCTCATGCAGCATAATAATGCTCCTAAAACAGTGGAGAACTTCAGCACAGTATGACTGTCTATACCTTCCTACCTCAGGAACAGCAGTCCCGAACATCAATCATGTCCCTCGTGTCCTGTGCACCAATAGGAGGCCAGAGGGGTTCAACTCACTCCCAAGCTCTGTATGCACAATATAGTGGAGGGGTGGTGTGTAAAGAAAGCGGCAGTAATGACGTGTCTCCTATAAGAACACCCACCTCCCCCCACACATCCCTTGCAGTTATTGGCCCATAGTGGCATCAATGCCCAGGGCATAGGGCGCAGCCTGAACAGCTGCCCAGGTCAACAACATCAATATCAGGAGTCATAGGTGGGGTCTCCCAAGTTCACAGTTGCCCAGGGTTATTGGGGTACCTCAACCAGTCGCAGACCACGATGTCAATCCTGATCGTCCAGGGAGCCTTCTGCAGAGTCGCCGGGTCGGCTGTTCTCCGATGATTGTCGCGCATCCCGGCGCCAGTCTTTCATGGCCTTCTGAAGCGCCCTCGGGTCCGTGAATATCGTAGACTTCCCCTGCCTGTTGACTCTCAGCTTGGCAGGGTACAGCATTGCATAATAAACTCCAAGATCACGAAGTTGGCGCTTCATTGGAACAAACTGGCGCCGCGCCTCCTGTACCCTTGCCGTAAAGTCCGGGAAGAGAGAGAGCGTGGAGCCCTCATATGTTAGCGGTTGTTTCTCTCGAGCAAACTTCAGCGCCATGTCTCGGTCCCTATAATTAAGCAGCTTGGCCACAATAGGGCGTGGGGGGGCCCCTGGCTTCGGTCTCGAGCCCAAGGTACAGTGCGCTCTCTCAATAACAAACATCCCCGAGAAGGCTGTTTCTCCCAGCAGTGTTTTCAAAAGGGTCTCGACAAACAGTTCCATGTTGCCGGTCCGTGTACTTTCCGGCAGGCCCGTAATTCGCATGTTACATCGACGAGACCGCGCCTCGAGGAAGACAGGTTATGGTTAAAGGAAGAATATCCGTTTTATCTGAATTAATCTTATAACCTGAGACAAGAGAGAAAGATTCAAATTCAGAAAGTAAAGGGGGAATGGACACTTCAGGATTAGAAATGAACAAAAGAATATCATCTGCATATGCAGAGAGTTTCAGTTGATTGTCACCATAGGAAAAACCAGAGATGGAGGTATTATTATGAATAGAAGAAAGAAATGGCTCAAGAGCCAGGACAAAAAGGAGTGGGGATAGTGGACAACCTTGACGAACTCCACACTGAAGAGTAAAAGAGGAAGAAAGCTGACCGTTTACGAGCACTGAGGTTTTGGGTGCAGAATATAGGAGGGATACAAGGGATATGAATTTGGAACCAAAGCCATGCCATTGTAAGGAAGCAAACAAAAAGGACCAATCAACCCTTTCAAAAGCTTTCTCTGCGTCAACAGAGATAGCGGCCATAGGGGTAGAGAGAAGTGGGGCCTTATTCAGAACATTAAGAAAGAGACGAGAATTATCGGAAGTGAGTCTACCTTTTACAAAATCACATTGTTCCTTGCCAATAAGGTGTGGCATCAGGGGGTCTAAGCGTAACGCAATTAATTTGGCAAACAATTTATAATCTACATTGACTAAAGAGATCGGGCAATAATTTTTACAAAATTTGGTGGCGTCCAGAAAAGTACCTTCAGCTTTACCGGATGAGTAAAAGGAGTGAAAGGGCGTTAAAAGTGTGGGCAATAGAAGATCAGAGAAATGTAAATCGAATTAAACAGGAAAACCATCAGGACCAGGTGTCTTACCCTTAGTGAGAGATGTCAAAGCCACAGAGAGCTCATGTAGTGAGAGATCACGATCAAGGGCTAGGAAGTTGAGATGAGAGTGGGAAGGTGTAGGAAGATTCTCAAAATAATTCTGAATAAGAGCAGGAGTGGGAGGAGATTATTGAGTGTAAAGCTGTTGATAAAACAGTTGGAATTGATCCATTATTTCTTTATCTTTGTGCAGGAGAGAGGTATTAGGAGAGTAAACAGCTTCTATAAGAGTACCTTCTTTACGAGATCTAATATAGTTAGCTAGGAGCTTTCCAGATTTATTACTTCCCCCATAATAACAAGCACTACTACGAAGAAGAATTGAAGAGGCATTATCAGTAATAAATTTGTTAAATTCTAATTTTGCTCGCAAAAGATCTGGTGACATATGTTTATCTGATGAAGTATAGAATTTATGTTCCAAAGATTTTATATGTGCAAGAGAAGATTTACGTTTCTGAAGATATTGTTTCTTTTTCCTAGAGACGAAGTCAATAATGAATCCCCTAGCAGTCACCTTAAAAGAGTCCCAGAGGATATAAGGAGGGGTAGTAGGATCAGCATTAAGTAGAAAAAAGTCCTTAGTAAAGGAACGGAATGCGGAAGAGAAATTAGGGTCAGTGAGTATTGTGCTATTAAAACGCCAGTGAGATGGCTTGGGACGCGGTGGGAGTAAATCAAGATCCGTTACAATGGGGGCATGGTCCCAAATAACAATTGATTCAATAGAAGAAGTTAAAAAGTTTTGAGAAAGAGTTTGAGAGAGGAAATTGTAATCCAGTCGAAAGAAAGATGAATGAGGAGGAGAGAAAAAAGAATAATCCAAAGTATCAGGGTGGGAAAGCCTCCAAGAGTCAATAAGACGTGATTGCAGGATTATATCAAGAAATTGTTTATGTGTTTTATAAGGGATGAATCATACTGAGGATTTGCGATCGAGAAATGGGTCCACAAACTGGTTACAATCTCCACCTAAAATGAATAAATCATCCTTATATTAAATACATTTGTTTGTAATCATAGGCCAAAAAGAACAGTCAGGCTGACTAGGACCATAAACATTAACAAGCACTGGCGTTGCCAATAGGTCTCGCATTAGGAAAGTTTAACCTATTGGTATTGTATATGACATAAACTTTCCTAATGCGAGACCTATTGGCAACGCCAGTGCTTGTTTTTATTCCATTCCCTCACTGCCTGGACGAGCCCAGAAGTGCTGGGGTCCGAGGCAGAAAATCAAGGAGTGTGGCAAATGGCCGGAGGGGAGGAGAAGCCGCAGAGCGCACGCTGGGCGAAGCCCTTTGATGTGCTGTGCGGCCGGGGGCAGGAGAGTGTTAGGGGAGGAGAAGCCGCAGAGCGCACGCTGGGCGAAGCCCTTTGATGTGCTGTGCGGCCGTGAATGCGCGTGCTTGTTTGCTCACGTGATTCACGTGAACTTAAAGAAAACCGCACTCGTGAAACCCTTGGTTTCACGAGTTTTTTGAGCACTTGAATTCTCGCTCCCTCAATGTGCTTGCGCGCATCGATAGGTCGCGAGACCTAAAAACAGTTAAAGGAATAGAGTTAATGAGCAGCTTAGTCAGTATCCATCTGCCATCATCATCGTTTTCTTGTGATAAAACTTTACATTTCAATTTTTTATGACATAAAATGGCAACACCGTTCTTTTTGTTAGTAGAAAGGTAAAATAAAACTGTTCCAATTGTTTTAATTTAAGAGATTCAAATTCAGTAAGGTGGGTTTCTTGTAAAAGGACTAAATTAGGGTTATAAGACGCTAAATGGGAAAGTACTCTCTGCCGTTTAATGGGTTTATTAACACCTTTTACATTCCAGGAGATGGAAGTATCCATGGCATCACAACCTACGTAAGAACACATACAAAATGACTAAAGATGTCATTGAACATTGAACAAAAAACAGGGGCACACATAAGTGCTATAACAGGACCATCACCAATGTAAATAGTAAGTCATTCAGCCACTAGGAGAAGTAGAAGTATCCACTATTGGATTGAATGTGGATAAAGTTCTTAAGTTCACCAGTATCTTGAAAAGTCCATGTTCGATTTTGATGAGTGACTTTGAATATACATGGATGGAACAATCCATATCTAGCTCCAAGAGAACACAGGGGTGCACAGAGGCTAAGAAACTCTTTTCTTCTTGATGCAGTGGCATTAGAAACATCTTGAGAGAGGAATACTCTCTGGCCCAACCACGAAACTTGATGTTTGGATCTAGCTGCGGAAAGGACTGAGAGAAGATCTGTGAATTTCAGGAAAAGAATGATGACTCCTCGTGGTTTCTTTGCAGTAGAAGAGCGTGGACCAAGTCGATGTGCTCGCTGGATAGGGAAAAACATAGTGGAAGGCATGTCCAGTAGTTTCGGAAGAAAAGAGGTGAAAAAAGGTACAGGATCATCACCTTCCAAGGATTCCGGCAAACTATAAATACGAAGGTTATTCCTCCTATTTCTATTTTCCAAATCTTCAGTGTGTTGCTGGAGGGCCAGGACTGATTTCTCCAAAGAAGAGATGCGTTGAGAGTTAGTTTGTACCTCTTTAACTTGTTGTTCTACAGATGTGATTCTAGTATCCATGGTTGACCATTTTTCCTTCAGGAGAAGTATTTCACTATTGGTTTCCTCAACAAACGGTCACAAAGCACGGATCTCTTCCAAGATTAGTTCCATAGAAATAGGAGAGGATGATTTATCTGGTGATGGAGGATCAGGCTTCAATCGTTTGGGCGAAGAAATAGGAGGAGAAGATTTGGACGCCATGGACTGCGCTGAGGAAGAACGGTTGGGTGTGGTTCCAGCCATTTGAGTCACAGTAGAAGAGATAGGTGAAGCTGAAGAAGAGGTCGGAGCCTGAGCACTTTTAGAAGAGACAAAAATTAATTTTGGTTTGTGCAGTTTTCTCATAGTGAGAAAGACGCAGAAAGCCAGTACAATAAGCCTTAGCAAATAACATACGCCAATAAGCAAAGAGTCTGTAGAAAGCCAGCACAATAGAGCACCAAACAATGATGGACAATGCAGAAGCGTAAAAATATCCTCAGTTATGCGTAGGTGTGGAGAACAAATATTGTCACAAGCGCCACAAATGAGGCATCCTCCAAAATGAAGCACTAAAAAGGATAAACAGTACTGTGAGGAGAAACATGCTGAGGTAAAATGACGGGTAGAAAAAATATCATTAATAGCGTCAGTAAAATGGTATGGCGTTATATAGCAAATAACGAGCAGCAGTTCATGTGAAGAAACCCAGGCTCCAAGTTATGCAGAATCAGGAATGCACATGAAATAATGTTGGCCCACCAACATTAAAAATGCAGGAAAAAGGCATTCATCTATAAACTGTAGACATGGATAAATAAGGTGAAACTCCACCATAGCAAAGCAGGAACAGATAGTGAGGATAGCCCCAAATAGGTAGCAAACATTGTCAGCAAAAATAATTGAATGAAAATCACCACACCTACCATGGAGGAATCTTGGTGGCACAAAGCATTCTGCGGGCGTCCACAACTCCATGAAGAGAAATGCGCGCAAAACAAAGCAAAATGGTGGGCACCACGGGAGCTCCGACGCGGCGTATCAGCAAACAATGAAGCGCTGGGCAGCGAGAGAAAACAAACCGCTCACCCGATAGCGCTCATCTTCAGACGGGTGAATGCAGAAGCTGCCGTCAAAGAAACGCCTCGAAAATGCCCTAAATATATTGTAAAAGGGTCCGGTGCGGCGGAGTAACATCTCTAAGCCGCCATCTTGTGCGGCGCCGTAACCACGCCCCCCTGTGTAAATATTTGAATTGTATCATTCAGTATCTGATTGAGGGCGCTATCTCTTTGGAGGTCATTAATCCGCCATTCAGAAACACTGGATCCCAGGATGCTAAACAAAAGAATGCTTGCTTAATAATTGAAATGATGTGACCAATGGCTCATATGCAGATATAATATTTATGAAGTATACAGTTTAAGGAACAATAGTAGCCATCAAGAACTCAATGCATACCTCATAAACGATTCGTGTTAGTAGTGAGGTTTAATGGCATGATACCCCTCAAAATATTGTGCAATCAAAACAAAGCAATGACCCTCTGAATATCACACTCAGTCAATACCCAAAGAATATTGTGTTACTGAGTATGGCCTCAAGGTGCGCATTTCAGTATACTGTTCATAGTTCTTGTCTGCTAAGAAGAGGTGTACCTGAGGATATGTATCATGAGTGACGTCAGATCTTGCTTTCGACATATAAGGAATGGTATTTAATATTCAATAAAGAGCATTTTAAAATGTTGTCTGCTGTTCTTTGATGTAGGGTCAGTACAAATGAGCATACCCTGCAAGTTTCTACATAAAGAAAATAAAATATTTCACTGTGCTTTTTATGTTTTCAATGTATCCAATCTTTAGAATACCTTGATTTCCTACGAGCTCCGATCTTGATAATACAGTCACCAGGATCTCCTTTCTTGAGACCACCCAGATGAACACACCTCCTGTTAATGTGTTTGATAATGGGGCAGAACACCGTCCCTGGGAAACCCCAGTGCTACCGAGAGCCCCAGTTTTTGATAATACACAGTTTACTTTTGAGGTGTGCTCTATAAACCCAGGGTGAACTCCAATCTCGATATTATTCTGTCACACTCAATAAAGCTATTTATGACTGATTGATTTGACCTTCCTCGTCCTTATGTTTTTTGTACAGGGCTTTTTTACTCCATAGTTTGGTTCATTGCAGGATTAGTTGGCTTTAAGTGTGAGATAATTCACAGTCAGTGGCATTTGTTTATTATTTGGGGTTTTAGTAATGCCCTGCATGCTAATGAAAACTGCATAAGAGAGGGATGATAGAGTAAGTTGAACATTTCTGATGCTGTGATGGGAAGCCTTCATGTAGAGTTAAGTACCCAACTTTTTATGCACAGCTTGCAAAAATGAGTCTCGAGTCCTTTCTGTGACCTTGGAAAGTCCCCATTAATTCCCAGATGTGTAGGAATGGCATGCCAGAGTGTTGAATTTTGGCTAGGGTGACATCATCCATTAGTTTCTTTATTCATTTCTGGACAGATGACAGGCAGTTTCTGAGTGGTTAACCGTGTAAGTGGAAGGGCGAGATTTTGATCGATACCTTATCACTATTGATCTAAACCCCGATCTGGTCGACTGAACCTTTGTTGCCTGTCTTTGAGGAAGAAAGTGCCTCTCTCCCCAAGCTAGTTCACCCAATAAAGGACCCCGCTCCAAAAGATCACAAACAACTTCTAGCTTTCAAAAGTTTATTGTAAAGATATGATAAGCTGCAAATACAGGCATCTCAGAATGAGATTCACGAGATACACAGGTCCAACTACATACATGTGCTCTCTGAAAGCCCTCAGACGAGCAACGGAAATTACCAGCACAAGTTCTAAGAATAATAAAGCTATCAGCATTGACGCATATCTCTCCTTCATTTAAGTTGGAGGAAAACACACAGGTTAGGCTGTCCCTACCCTGCTCTAGATGGTATCCCTACTTAACCAAATCCCAACCTAACAAAGGTGTCAGCAGTGAATGACCCCAAGGGAAGTCACTCACTCTAAGTCTCTTGGTGAAAACCTATAGTTCTCCAGTCATGACCCCTCTCTGCCTACCCATCCGCTCTCTAAAGGGTCCTCAGGTATCTGCTCTAACTCCACCCAGGGGTGCTGTCCCTAATACAAAACAGTCAACAACATTTGAGACGCCCCTCATGAGACGCCTCTCACGTGGTGTAGCTTCTGGCTTTTTCCATGCTGCTTTGTATTGGGCCTCATACGTTGGAGTTGACCTTGCTTCTCAGACTCTTCTCCGGCCCGCTGATACCCCTTAAACATTCCAGAACCCTCCTCCATGTCTGGGCCGTCTACTGAACAGACCTCTATTCATTCATTTATAATTGGATTCCCCCTTTTCTCTTGCAGACAGACATCTGCAGCCAAGAACCCAACTCTCATAGACTTCCAAAAAGGTTTCGCAACATTTCTCGGCCCAGACATGTACGTGTAAATCAATGTTAAAACATTACAGGCCTACAGCATTTCTCATAATGATTATAGCATTCAACTTCTTCATTAATTAAAGCATGTTAATACTCTTATTCTATTATTCAGTAAACACATCTATAAATCATGGCCCATTAATGCAATGACCAAAACATTAGTTCAATCTATGTCGTGAAAAGAAACACCTTCTAGCTCTGGCCCTGAGGCCTACCACATTCTGCGTTTAACCACATGCCATCTTACATTTTAACAGCTACACGACATGGATTCAGGAATAATCACATCTAATAAAATCATATAGTGTCACACATTTCTGTATTAGTTCCACTTCTACTTAAATCTCTACATTAGCTATACATTCAGAATATAATTACAGATACTACTAGCACTCATGGCATTTCTCCTCATGATTTGTGCTTACTACAGATAAGTGTGATGCACTCATACATTTAGGTCAGTTTGCGCTCTCTCAGTTCCCCCCTTTGATGACCTCTCGGGGTCATCACTAACATTTAAACTGCAGTTATTGCTGGCATAACTTGTCTCTGCGCTTCCAGAGCCCTCAGACTCCTGTACTGATTATCTTGTATGGCAGCCAATCTCTGCAGCTGCTCTCTTTGGGCCCTTTCTGACCTTCTTGCTCTGTACCATTTGAATACCCTCACCAATCCCCACAATATAATCCCACAGATCAATATTATGATGATAGGTTTTAGGATATACCACACAAAGCTTTTGCCTAAGGCGGAAATCCACCCTCCAACTTCACTCATTCCGTGGCCCACCTTTTCCCAGACATTTTCTCTACTCAAGTCTTCGATCTCCTTGTGAATATCAGTTATGTTCCTAATAACTTTCTCAAGGGGCTTCGAATTGTCTGGAATGTAAGTACAACATTCCTGGACCTTCAAAGCCTTACAGACTCCGCCCTCTTTTGCTAGTAGGACATCTAACGCAAGACGGTTCTGAAGAACCATAGCCCTTCTCCATCAACTCAAGGGAAGTTCCCTAATATTCTCTGCTTCCTGGGCGCTAGGTAATCTTCTTTGTTTCTGCTCGCTTTATTTACAAAGTCCTTTAAGCATCTACTATCAAGTTTGTACCTGCAGCTTCGATAGCAAAGTTCAGTATTTCCAAACGAAGATTGTGCTCTTCATGGGCTGTTATCGTTGTACCAAAGTCGGGGAATTGCAATTCTGAAAGAAACATGTGTTTTAACTTGCTGAGGCGGGGAGGTCTGGGGAGCATGAATGTTAGTGACCCTTCTTGTTCGACTCCGGGTACCAACAGTCGTATTTCCACGGTGACGATGGGCTCAGAACTGGACACCACCACCGCTCGAATCCTCCCTGTCTCCTGTTTCAACGACATTTGTCGCCAGATATGTCCACTCAGGTGTGGAGTATCTTCTGTTAGGCACACGCACTCTTCTTGACCTTCTTCGGTCCGGTGCTTCAGCGCCCTGAGCACCTTCTTACGGGTCTGAGTCTTCTGATATCGGAGGAAGGGTTACCTCTGGAGTTGACCTCAGGCTAGAGCTCCTTCTTTGCGGCCAATTAGCTTCTCCACGTGCCCTTCTACTCCTTCTCCTTCTTGTCTGTTCTCGCTCTCTGTCAGACCTGTCAGTGTCTGACTCGTACTCCCAGCTACTTTCTCCTTCTGTAGCGTCGTCTGTTTCGCTGTTGTACTGACCGTCCTCAGCTTGGTCAGACTCGTTCCCTGCTTCCGCTGGCACCTCTTCAGCTTGGCTAGCCCCCTCTATGGCTTCTCGGTCCTCTGCTGGACGTCTATCCGAGAGAGGAGCTGTTTCTTCCCGAGGTGCTGGAACCCTTCGCGTATGTGACGCGTGGATCCAATTGGGCAGGCCTCCCACCTTCACAGCCGTATTCGCAATCAAGATGATCTGGAAGGGCCCACGCCAACGAACATCCAAGCAGCTTCTTCTCACATGTTTTTTTCACCAGGACCCAGTCCCCAGGGTACAGGTCATGGCACGGGCCCTGGCACGATGGAACCTCGGCAGCCTGCACCTGAAGGGACACAGAACGAATGGCGTCAGACAGCCCCTTACAATAGTCCAGGATCATATCATCTGTGATATTTAACAGTGCAGTAGTTGGGACAGATGGCAGTCTCATTGCTCTCCCCATTAACACCTCATGTGGTGACAACCCCGTTCTTCTGTCTGGGGTACTACGAAGGCTCATGAGGACCAATGGCAGGGCGTCAGGCCAACTCAGGGTCGTTGAGGAGCACACCTTTGCAATTCGGGCTTTGATCGTGCCATTGATCTGCTCCACAATTCCTGAGGCTTCTGGTCGGTAACTACAATGCAACTTCTGATCGATATTCAGAGCTGCACAAATCATCTTCACAAGCTCGCTATTGAAATGCGTTCCCCTATCTGATTCCAAAGAGGCCGGCACCCCGAAGCGCGGAATGAGTTCCCTAAGCAGTAACTTGGCCACTGTGAGGGTGTCGCACCTACGTGTAGGGTATGCCTCAACCCATCTGGAGAACACACAAACAACCACCAGGACATAGCGGAGGCGGTTGCATCTCGGCATTTCGATGAAATCTATCTGCATTCGATTGAATGGACCTCCAGACCTTCCTATGTGACTCAGTGCAACTGGTGTTCTTTTCCCTACGTTCAGCTGCTGACAGGTCACACAACGCTGGCACACTGCTTCTGCGGCTATTCTAAACTTAGGATTGTACCAAGTCTGTCTAAACACTCTCAGCATAGCGTCTCTCCCTAGGTGTACGGGACCATGTATGAGTCTGGCCATTGGACTCACCATCTCATTGGGCAACACTGCTCTGCCATCTGCTGAGACCCAAAAATGGGACTCACCCACTACACATCCTGCCTTTTCCCATGTTTCTTTTTCAAAATCAGGAGCATTTTCTTGCATGTTTGCCAGTTCATCCCAAGTATCAACAGTTTCCAATATCATGGCTAATTCAGTCCTTACATTTATTCCACCCACTTCCACCTCTGTGAAAGAGTACCCTTGTTCTGCGCAATACCGCGCGACTTCATCAGCATATCTATTGCCTTTCGAAACGAAGTCCTCATTTCTGGTATGTGCGGTGCACTTTACAACTGCGATACCTGCTGGGCATTGCAACGCCTCTAACAACAGGCGCACAAACTCTCCATTGCGAATGGGAGAGCCTGAAGAGGTCATGAACCCTCTTTGAGACCATAACTGCCCGTAATCATGAACCACCCCATAACCATATTGGCTGTCGGTGTATATAGTGACTCGAATTTGATTGCTTGCCAAGCAAGCACGTGTCAAGGCAATAATCTCGGCTACCTGAGCGGAGTGTACTCCTTCCAGGCACCCAGCTTCCACAACTCCAGTAATTGTACAAACAGCATATGCTGCTCTCAACTGCCCAACTTCGTCTCTTACGCATGAGCCATCGACAAAGAAAATTTCATCTGGGTCGGTCAGTGGCTCATCTACGATGTCGGGTCTGGGTTTGGTGCATAGTTCAGTCACATCGAGGCAGTCATGGTCTGTACATTCATCATCATCCTCGATATCATTTGGGAGTGGCATCAAGGTGGCAGGGTTCAAAACAGAGCATCTCTTGAGGGTCACATTCTCTGCAGCAAGAATAACTTGCTCATAGCGCGTGAGCCTGCTGTTGGTCAGATGCTGTGTTTTGGTCCTGGTCATCAACAGTTCAACAGAATGGGGCACGCACACCTCTAACGGGTGCCCCATGACGATATTTTCACATCTCTCAATGCTGACACCCGTTGCAGCAACGGATTTGAGACATCCGGGCAACGCTGCGGCTACTGGGTCTAAAGTAGCCGAGAAATAAGCAACTGGTCTACGGGCATTCCCATGGATTTGGACTAACACAGACAACGCGCAACCTTCTCTCTCACAACAGTAAAGGAAAAATGGTTTATTGTAATCAGGCATTCCCAATGCCGGAGCACGACACAGGTCCTCTCGCAGCTGTAGGAATGCCATCAAACAGTCTTTGTCCCATGGTACCGGATCGCTCACCTCCTTGTGCGTCAGTTTTTGCAAGGGCTTTGCTTTCAGTGAAAAGTTCGCGATCCACTGTCGGCAATAACCCACCATCCCTAGGAACATCCTGACCTCTCTCTGTGTCTTAGGCGCATTCATTTTCATGATCGCCTCTATCCTGTCTGGTGACACCTTTCGTTTGCCTTTCTCTATTCGGTGTCCTAAGTACTGCACTTCTGTCAGGCAGTACTGCAACTTTCCCGGGGACACCTTGTGCCCATTGGCAGCTAGGTGATTTAACAAAGCAATAGAGTCCTCCCTGCAAGCTTCTTCTGTTTCTGACGCCACAAGGAGGTCGTCTATGTACTGGACCAGAACTGACTTCTGGGGCAGCACTAGACTTTCAAGATTTTTCTTCAAAAGCTGGTTAAAGATCGATGGGCTCTCTGTATACCCCTGAGGAATACGACACCATGTTAGGACGCGATTTTCCAGCTTAAATGCGAAAAGAAAATGGCTTTCTTCGTCCAGAGGGATCGAAAAGAAAGCCTGACAAAGATCAATCACAGTGAACCACTCAGCTTGGAATGGAATCTGAAACAGTATCACTGATGGATTCGGTACCACTGGACAACACGAAACGACTATGTTATTAATCTTTCGAAGGTCCTGCACTATCCGAAATTTCCCATTTGGTTTCTGCAGACCCATAATCGGGGAGTTGCATGGACTACCCACGATTTCTTTCAGTATTCCCTGTTTAATCATGGACTCGATCACGGGTTTTATGCCTGCAATCGTTTCTGGAGTCAATTTATATTGGGGTGTTCTTGGGAACTCAGCATGCGGTTTCACTACAATTTTCACTGGGTCCACCCCTTTGACCAATCCAATCTCTTCCCCAGTGAAGTCCCATACTTCTGGTGCCACTGTCTCTCTCAAGTCCCAGGGGAGCTCATCTACTGTCAAAGTAGGGTACAGCTCCACGCATATTCTTGAATTTGCAACTTTGAAGTCTGCGTCATCATCATTGGTCAATACCTCCACTCCCTGAGGTGTACAGTATATTGTACAATTCAATTTACACAACAGGTCTCTGCCTAGCAGACACACAGGACTTGAATCGCAAACCACAAACTGGTGCTCATCACTGTACTTCCCTATTTTCACCTGTACCGGTTCTGTCAATTGGCTGGTTATTCTCCTGTTTGCGACCCCCACCACTTGTATGGTCTCTCCAGACATGGGCAGGTCTGGAACTGCAGCTGATCTGATCGTGGATCTAGTGGCTCCTGTGTCCACCAGAAATGTCGTGGGGCACCCTGCTACTTCTGCTTCTACATAGGGTCCCCTCTGGTCCACCTCCAAAGCTGCCCCGAGGGTGCAGTCTTCTCTTTCCACTCTCTGTCCGGTTAATGGGTCCACATAATAGCACTCTTCTCCTTCTACAAACAGGGGCATCTGTCTATAGGTCTTACCCATAGTCCCTACTCGAGGAGGTTGCGGGAACTGGGCTCGGGGAGGAGCCCCCCCCCCCTTTTAGCACCTTTCCCTGGTATGGCGTCACCCCTCTCGTAGGCGCTCTCTGGACCTCTTCCTCCTCTTCCTCTTGTTCTCCTATCTCTACATTGTAGGGACACTCGCGTTTCCAATGCCCCACCTCGTTACACTGGTGGCACCTAGTCGTTTTCTTCAAGGCAGCTATGTCTATTCTGGGTCTAAAGGTGGAACTCTCCTCATTGCCCTTGTTCTGACTGTACTGCTTCTTTCCTCCTTGCCGTCTCTGCTCTTTCTCTGTCCTTCCGTACCCGTTCTTCCCCTCTTGCTCTCTCTTGGTCATATATCGATATTATAGGACCTATGGTAACAGGTACCTGTAGTGCAGCTGGTAATCCGTAGGATGTGGCGCACTCCATTTCCGGCGCTCTTTGTACCACAAACCTCCCGACTACCTGTTGCACCTGACTAGGCTGGGACAGCTCTTTCTTTGCCTCAGGATCCCACTCTGAACTGGGAAGCGGTCTATGCTCTCCTGCATTGCCCCCCTTTTCTCCTTCACTATGCTCGACCTCTCCCCCTGCTCTATTATACGGGGGTGGCCTGTCTGTCAATAATCTGTTTATCAGGCTGTCCTCTGTTTCGCTCTCATCATCTTCTTCTAGGGGGCTTTTATTTCCAGGCACCTCTAACACTGGGTACAGTTTATTTACTTCCATGTTATGCACTCTCCATCTTTTAGCATCCGCATCCCACCTGGCATCCTGCACTGCCCTTACCGATCGTTTCACCCTTTCTTGTCGTCTGTTCATATTCTTTTCATGCGCTGCCCTAATCCATGCATCAAGGGCTTCAAACTGGGTCGGTCTAGGCAAGGGTCTCATTGAGGTCATGACTGATTTTAATCGATGTAACACCTCTAATCTGAACGTCCCGTACTTCGGGAACGTCAGTTCCTCATTTCCTTCCGTAATCTTACTCCACTCTGATATCCAAAGGATCGTATGCAACCCAACATTCACTGCCATGTAACGAGCTGGCGTACCCTCCGGCGGGGCTTCTTCCCCTTCATACGATCCCCGCTTCTCTTTTTTAAACACCGCTCTCAACCATTTAAAACACTTCATAATTATGCGCACAATATCCAGCCTCGCTACTCTGTTTACTTCCTGATGACAATCCACCAATCCTGTCGCGGCTTTGCTAACTTGGCCTATCGCAGCGCGGTCTTTCTCCGGTCGGCCAATCACGTCGCGACACTTTCTGACGTCTTTGCTAGCTGGCCTATCACAGCGCGGTCTTTCTCCTGTCGGCCAATCACGTCGCGACACTTCCTGACGTCACTTTTCTCCGCTTCGCAGCAGCACCCCTCCTTTCTCAACTCGTCTCCCGGTCATGCATGCGTCCCATTCATACACCGAAAAATGACTACTTCCGACCAAGCGGTCACTTCCCTCGACTGTACGTCCACAGTCTATATGTAATTGTCAACACAACTGACGAAATGTCTATCGTCTCTCTGATAGGTTGCTTACACACACAGTAACCTCCGACCAGCGTCCGTTACTCACGCACTCACTCTTACGTTCCCCCTATCTCGGTCTTTCGGGTGATCAATGGTACCTCATGACCCCCTTCACACTATTTGACAATTACTCTGGGTGTCCGATACACCCGAACCACTTAAGCTCTCCTTGAACTTAAGATTTCCACCGGTTGCGCGCGCTCACAACCTGTTCCACAGTCACTCTACAGACATTCAACTCCGCCAGACATTACAACATAGATACAATACAAAAACACCGCAATCTAACACGCATGACCCTTTATACTCACTCTCGACCGATACTGCTGCTTTTTCTGTCTCACGTCATCCGGATCTTCTTCAGCGGGCGGTTCTTCCGATCATCGATTTCTAGGGGCCTTGGGGTAAGCTAACCTGGCCTAGGTCACCGTCCTCAAGAAGGCAACCATCCTCTATAGCTACCAACTGGAAGGGCGAGATTTTGATCGATACCTTATCACTATTGATCTAAACCCCGATCTGGTCGACTGAACCTTTGTTGCCTGTCTTTGAGGAAGAAAGTGCCTCTCTCCCCAAGCTAGTTCACCCAATAAAGGACCCCGCTCCAAAAGATCACAAACAACTTCTAGCTTTCAAAAGTTTATTGTAAAGATATGATAAGCTGCAAATACAGGCATCTCAGAATGAGATTCACGAGATACACAGGTCCAACTACATACATGTGCTCTCTGAAAGCCCTCAGACGAGCAACGGAAATTACCAGCACAAGTTCTAAGAATAATAAAGCTATCAGCATTGACGCATATCTCTCCTTCATTTAAGTTGGAGGAAAACACACAGGTTAGGCTGTCCCTACCCTGCTCTAGATGGTATCCCTACTTAACCAAATCCCAACCTAACAAAGGTGTCAGCAGTGAATGACCCCAAGGGAAGTCACTCACTCTAAGTCTCTTGGTGAAAACCTATAGTTCTCCAGTCATGACCCCTCTCTGCCTACCCATCCGCTCTCTAAAGGGTCCTCAGGTATCTGCTCTAACTCCACCCAGGGGTGCTGTCCCTAATACAAAACAGTCAACAACATTTGAGACGCCCCTCATGAGACGCCTCTCACGTGGTGTAGCTTCTGGCTTTTTCCATGCTGCTTTGTATTGGGCCTCATACGTTGGAGTTGACCTTGCTTCTCAGACTCTTCTCCGGCCCGCTGATACCCCTTAAACATTCCAGAACCCTCCTCCATGTCTGGGCCGTCTACTGAACAGACCTCTATTCATTCATTTATAATTGGATTCCCCCTTTTCTCTTGCAGACAGACATCTGCAGCCAAGAACCCAACTCTCATAGACTTCCAAAAAGGTTTCGCAACATTTCTCGGCCCAGACATGTACGTGTAAATCAATGTTAAAACATTACAGGCCTACAGCATTTCTCATAATGATTATAGCATTCAACTTCTTCATTAATTAAAGCATGTTAATACTCTTATTCTATTATTCAGCAAACACATCTATAAATCATGGCCCATTAATGCAATGACCAAAACATTAGTTCAATCTATGTCGTGAAAAGAAACACCTTCTAGCTCTGGCCCTGAGGCCTACCACATTCTGCGTTTAACCACATGCCATCTTACATTTTAACAGCTACACGACATGGATTCAGGAATAATCACATCTAATAAAATCATATAGTGTCACACATTTCTGTATTAGTTCCACTTCTACTTAAATCTCTACATTAGCTATACATTCAGAATATAATTACAGATACTACTAGCACTCATGGCATTTCTCCTCATGATTTGTGCTTACTACAGATAAGTGTGATGCACTCATACATTTAGGTCAGTTTGCGCTCTCTCATAAGTAAGCCTGTTGTCTGGGGTTTTCCTATGTTACTGTCCTCCTCTGCACCTTGCCATACACTATTGGTCTTGAAGACTATCCTAGAAAGCCCTTTAAGAGATGTATAATCATTGTTAAGTTGAGCCTGGGCAGCGCGTGCGCTGCTCTGCAAGGTATGTTGTATTCATTTTTAGTAAAGAACCTCCACCCATTTCATGCCCATCTTTTCAATTGGCTCCTGTTGCTGTCCTTGCAAAATCGTTGCTTTTCATTTGTAAATAGGTCCTCCTAGGGACCGCCTTATCTGCATTTGTAATCTCCCATAACGACTGGACTTTTTACTTGAGTCGTTACACGGTCTGCTTTATAAGCACTATTTTCTTTAATGATGTTCCACTATTCCACCCACATCGCAGCCTGCAGCACGCCTTTAGTAATGTATTTATTTAAATTGCAGCACTGTCTGCTTTAATTATAGTGACCGCGCTTATTTAATTATTATTTATTTATTTTAGAGCTGGGGCTGCTTTCACTTTAGCGGCCACTCTGACTACTGCTGCTGCTTTTGCCCCTCCACCGCCACCAACTACCCATCAAGGGAGGTCTGGAGGTGCCACTAATGTTGCCGCCTACCCCCTCAACCGCCCTATCCTTGAGAACTCCTGTGCTCTTCGCCACCAATAGAGATGTTGGGCGACGGTAGGAGAGTGTTGTTTTTGTGACTCGCGCCACATTGCAGTCACGTGAAGAGGTGGCTTTGCTCTTCGCTCTGCTGCCCGGCAGGATGGGCAGCATCAAGAGGGTTGGTTGGCACCTCCCCGTGCACTCCCACTGTGTCTGCGAGTGTGTGTGATCTTGGGCAGTGGGGAGGGGGGCTCTTGTGGCTTGCTATTGTACGGAACAGGACCAACAGTTAAGCCCATTGTGCTGGTTGACCATTACCTCCCATCTCCCTAAAGTGCCCAGAATACCTCACGCTGAGGGATGTGTGCTGCGGCTGTAGAAAGGAGCTAATGTTGCCTCATTTGGTGTCTGTCGGATGGCCTGACGCGTGGAGGCAACAGTCCAAAGAGTCTGTGGTTCCACTGATTGTTCAACCATACGGTTCCCCCATCCACACCCCTTTACAGTAGGC
Source organism: Lissotriton helveticus (assembly GCF_964261635.1). Lineage (NCBI taxonomy): Eukaryota > Metazoa > Chordata > Amphibia > Caudata > Salamandridae > Lissotriton > Lissotriton helveticus. The sequence continues at coordinate 651,188,850 of NC_136070.1, forward strand.
ACTGGCTGTTGGCCATTGTTGTGCACCATCCTCCAAGGATTCAGGCATCAACAACCACAAACTATTTTTGCTTTTGCTGCGTTCTCTTGCTGGGTACTTCGGTGCAGCAGCGCTGCGCCCACCATCTTTATGATCATGCCTGCCGGCCAATAGAAAGGTTACGTCGTGTGCTGAGGGGACATTGCAAGTAGCATTGCAGGTGGTGTTGGAGCTGGGCGCTTTATGGAGCTTTGCGTGGGGGTAGCCATCTCCAATAGTGGCACACGGGGAGAGGATGTGGCCTCATGGCTAGAGCTGCCAGCTTTGGAGCATCCCTTGATTCTGGGCAAATCACTTCGTCTCCCCAGCCTACCAAAAAATTAAAGTATTCTTCTGTAATGTAACTGGTGGTCATGTAAACAAATAAATGTGTGAAAACACAAACATGTGGTGCAGCACCAATACTAAAATGGAAATACTTGGGATTGCATGCCTCTCTAGGGTAATAAAATGGTGCCGCACACCCCCCTCCTAAATTTTGCTGGAGGTCAACCAAGCTGGGCTGAAGACGGCTGGAATGCCAGAAACCGGTCCTCGGAAGCTTGTTTCCGGTCCAGGGAAGGCATAGCTTGGCAGTTCGGGCTGGACTGTTCCCATGAGGCACAGGGTCAGACTGATTTGCATATAGCCATGTCTAAACTGGGGTGGCAGAGTGGGCTAAAGAACGGTGATGGATCAAACCCAGATCTTTTGACTGGGTGTGAGTGTTTGATTGGTTCAGATGCTCCGTCCATCACCACCCCCTTTTGTACCGCTTTGGCCGCCATAAGTGTGGCAGGGTATGCTCAGAAGTGAGTCCCTTGCTCACTTTGCCACTGGATTCAAGCAAGCCGGGCTGAAGACGTCTGGAATGCCAGAAACCGGTCCTCGGAAGCTTGTTTCTGGTCCAGGGAAGGCATGGCTTGGCAGTTCGGGCTGGACTGTTCCCATGAGGCACAGGGTCAGACTGATTTGCATATAGCCATGTCTGAACTGGGGTGGCAGAGTGGGCTAAAGAACGGTGATGGATCAAACCCAGATCTTTTGACTGGGTGTGAGTGTTTGATTGGTTCAGATGCTCCGTCCATCACCACCCCCTTTTGTACCGCTTTGGCCGCCAGGGTATGCTCAGAAGTGAGTCCCTTGCTCACTTTGCCACTGGATTCAAGCAAGCCGGGCTGAAGACGGCTGGAATGCCAGAAACCGGTCCTCGGAAGCTTGTTTCCGGTCCAGGGAAGGCATGGCTTGGCAGTTCGGGCTGGACTGTTCCCATGAGGCACAGGGTCAGACTGATTTGCATATAGCCATGTCTGAACTGGGGTGGCAGAGTGGGCTAAAGAACGGTGATGGATCAAACCCAGATCTTTTGACTGGGTGTGAGTGTTTGATTGGTTCAGATGCTCCGTCCATCACCACCCCCTTTTGTACCGCTTTGGCCGCCATAAGTGTGGCAGGGTATGCTCAGAAGTGAGTCCCTTGCTCACTTTGCCACTGGATTCAAGCAAGCCGGGCTGAAGACGGCTGGAATGCCAGAAACCGGTCCTCGGAAGCTTGTTTCTGGTCCAGGGAAGGCATGGCTTGGCAGTTCGGGCTGGACTGTTCCCATGAGGCACAGGGTCAGACTGATTTGCATATAGCCATGTCTGAACTGGGGTGGCAGAGTGGGCTAAAGAACGGTGATGGATCAAACCCAGATCTTTTGACTGGGTGTGAGTGTTTGATTGGTTCAGATGCTCCGTCCATCACCACCCCCTTTTGTACCGCTTTGGCCGCCAGGGTATGCTCAGAAGTGAGTCCCTTGCTCACTTTGCCACTGGATTCAAGCAAGCCGGGCTGAAGACGGCTGGAATGCCAGAAACCGGTCCTCGGAAGCTTGTTTCCGGTCCAGGGAAGGCATGGCTTGGCAGTTCGGGCTGGACTGTTCCCATGAGGCACAAGGTCAGACTGATTTGCATATAGCCATGTCTGAACTGGGGTGGCAGAGTGGGCTAAAGAACGGTGATGGATCAAACCCAGATCTTTTGACTGGGTGTGAGTGTTTGATTGGTTCAGATGCTGCGTCCATCACCACCCCCTTTTGTACCGCTTTGGCCGCCATAAGTGTGGCAGGGTATGCTCAGAAGTGAGTCCCTTGCTCACTTTGCCACTGGATTCAAGCAAGCCGGGCTGAAGACGGCTGGAATGCCAGAAACCGGTCCTCGGAAGCTTGTTTCCGGTCCAGGGAAGGCATGGCTTGGCAGTTCGGGCTGGACTGTTCCCATGAGGCACAGGGTCAGACTGATTTGCATATAGCCATGTCTGAACTGGGGTGGCAGAGTGTGCTAAAGAACGGTGATAGATCAAACCCAGATCTTTTGACTGGGTGTGAGTGTTTGATTGGTTCAGATGCTCCGTCCATCACCACCTCCTTTTGTACCGCTTTGGCCGCCATAAGTGTGGAAGGGTATGCTCAGAAGTGAGTCCCTTGCTCACTTTGCCACTGGATTCAAGCAAGCCGGGCTGAAGACGGCTGGAATGCCAGAAACCGGTCCTCGAAAGCTTGTTTCCGGTCCAGGGAAGGCATGGCTTGGCAGTTCGGGCTGGACTGTTCCCATGAGGCACAGGGTCAGACTGATTTGCATATAGCCATGTCTGAACTGGGGTGGCAGAGTGGGCTAAAGAACGGTGATGGATCAAACCCAGATCTTTTGACTGGGTGTGAGTGTTTGATTGGTTCAGATGCTCCGTCCATCACCACCCCCTTTTGTACCGCTTTGGCCGCCATAAGTGTGGCAGGGTATGCTCAGACGTGAGTCCCTTGCTCACTTTGCCACTGGATTCAAGCAAGCTGGGCTGAAGACGGCTGGAATGCCAGAAACCGGTTCTCGGAAGCTTGTTTCCGGTCCAGGGAAGGCATGGCTTGGCAGTTCAGGCTGGACTGTTCCCATGAGGCACAGGGTCAGACTGATATGCATATAGCCATGTCTGAACTGGGGTGGCAGAGTGGGCTAAAGAACGGTGATGGATCAAACCCAGATCTTTTGACTGGATGTGAGTGTTTGATTGGTTCAGATGCTCCACCCTTTTGTACCGAGGTATAGCGAAAGCGGGCCTACGGTGCTGTTCATCCTAACGCTTAGGAGCCATGCAATCAAATCCAGGAAGCTCTAGGAGTTGGAAGCCTCCCTGTAACATCTCCCTTTCATACAAGTGAATTACAGCATGAGGCATTGCTGCAGCGCAGTTCTACTATTGCAGCATTATTAGGTTAGGCATAAATAAGCAATATTATTACAAAAAAATAAATAAATGAAGAGATAGAGAGTTGGGTAGATGAAGGTATTTTACCAGTAAAGGCACTAGGATAGATTGGCTTAACGTTATAAATAGTTTTGTCTTGAGATGTACGTTCAAACCGGGGGTAAGATGAGGTGCTATTCATGTCAAGGCTTTCTTGGAAGAGCCTTCTCCTACACCGCAGCCAAAGCCTGGAACAAGCTCCCAGTCAGCTTCAGACGCTCCCCTACTCTGCACACCTTCAGGAAGAGCCTCAAGACCTGGCTCTTCGGCTGATCCAAAGCTGCACCCTCTGCCCTCCAGCACCTTTAGACCCTCACGGGTGAGTAGCGCACTTTATTTTATTTCTTTATTTCTTTTATTTTTTATTTATAAACCCCCAGATTCATCATTGTCCCGTTTTGCGAGTCCTTAATAGCGATTATTAAGTAATCGCTATTAAGGACTTGCAAAACGGGATTCATGTAGAAATCTAAAAAAAAATTGCGATTGCTACAGCTTCCTTATTTGCGATTAGCAAATTGCTAATCGCAAATAAGGAATAACTCCCCATTCAGTCCTATGGGCATAAAGGCCCGTAGGAATGAATGGGGAGTCATTCCTTATTTGCGATTAGCAATTTGCTAATCGCAATAAGGATGCGATTTCAAGGGTGCCATGGGTGTCCAAATGACACCCTGTAGCACCCCTGAAATGAAAATGTAGACTGATGTTGCGCACACACATGTCCAAAGGACATGTGTGTGTGTAACATACAACTATGCACTAAAGTGCATTTTTCTAAGTTTTCGCTATTTACCACGTAGTCAGACTTCGCGGTAAATAGCGGCCAAAAATTGCAAATTCGCAAATTAAAAATGGTTAATGAATTGCATTTAAGGAATCTCAAATAGAGATTCCTTAAATGCAATTCCTCGTAATTTTGCTATTAGGGATTTTTGCATTTGGGATGATGAATCCCAAATGCAAAAATTGCGCTCGCAAAGGGCCAGATTCTCAGAATCTGGCCCTTTGCGAGCGCAATTGTCAATGATGAATCTGGCTGAAAGTTTTATATAGCGCAAACTTGACCCAAGAGGGTATCAGAGCACTTTACATTTAGGATCGTTGCGTTAAAATTTACATCAGATACAAGAGCATAGTAAGATACAGTACACATAAACAATGTTTCAAGATTTCGTAGGAAGGAGTAATAGCAGGGAGACGAGGAGAAACTGTGCCCAAAGTCCGGCTGGGTAGGTGACAGTCAAGGGGGAAACCAAGGCCAATCTCCTCATTAGCTGTCTAGCAGCTCCACCGGTCATCAGCCATGTTGCTCAGGTCTCAGCGTTCAGGAAAGCCAATTTTTTGTTTATTTGATTTGCGGAGGTTATATAGCGTTGTCTAGACCCGGAGGTATCAGAGCGCGTAACCACAGGACTGTTTCATTACAGGGTACATCAAAAGGATTATGGAGCGCTGGCTAGACCCGGAGGTTTCATAGCGCTATAACAGAGGAACATTGCGTTACCAATTACAACAGTTACAATAGCGTAGTAAGGTACAGTAAATAAACAACGAGGTTGAGAGAATTTGTGGGAAAGGAGGAGAAGAAGCTGCTATAACAGGGAGACGAGGAAGAACTGTGTCCAATGTCCAGCTGGGTAGGTGATGGTCGAGGGGGAAAACCAGGGCCAATCTCCTCAGTAGTTGTCTAGCAACTCCACCGGGCGTCAGCCATGTTGCTCAGGCCTCAACGTTCGGTAAAAACAGATTTTAATAGATACATAGGCTACGAGGGTTGATGTAAAAGAAGTCCCACTGGGGGTGACATGGTAGGGAGCAGCAAGGCCTCTAGTTGGAAATGGGGAGCACAGGAGCAAGCGCAGCTGCACTCACCGGATGAGCTGTACTCTGTGCAGTCGCCGGTTCTGTTGCATTCCTAGGGGAGCCGGTGGGACCCCGCAGGGCTTGAGGCCTCAAGGGTGGCAGACAGTCCAGAGAGGCAGGTTGGGCATAACTAGCACTGCAAGGCATCGATCTCGCCACTCGGAGCTTTGGTTCGTGCCTGGTGAGGGACCAGTTGGAGGCTGAAGAGCACCCTCGAGCTGCGGCCGTCCAGCCATCTTGTCCGGCAATGTCTTTGCATCGGGACGAAATGACAGCCTCACCGAGGCTCCCGCCTCCTGATTGCGCTCTGGCTCCTGACTGTCCCCTGTGTTGGAGGCTCCAAAGTAGCTGGATACCTTGTTGGGATGCACTTTTTGGGGAGGCATATGGTCAGCTCCCAGCCCCACACTTCTCCCTTTCACGCACGTGTCTAGCCGCTTTGGAGAGGACGGGCAGCATTGTCATATGGATAGCTGTGAGGGCTCCCGGACTCAGACTCCCCTATCCTCTGAGTAGGACCTCTGAGTCTCCGGAACTCTTCGGCAGCGGGTTGCCCCGTTGGTAAAGGAGCCCTGATTGATTTATTTTGATCACCAAGCATTCAGGGCTCATCTGAAAGTGAGAGGCTCTGTTATATTCCATAGGCACCGCAGGAGGTCTCTCATGACACTGTCCCTGGTAGAATGCCATCATCTTGATAGGGTATTCATGTGAACTGGAGAACAGTGACTTTGTCCAGGAGACTGATTGAAGACATTGCCATACATCAGATCTGCGGTGAACCTTATCAAATTTTAAAGGGAGCTGGTGGCTACACCTTTTGTTTCCACGCTTGCAACCTTAGTCGGTTGCTGTTCATTTACTAGCAATCTGTGTCACTCTTCCCGCACGTTGCCAGATCATAATCTGGACCAAATATTCTGATTGAAAACTGTCTGTCTGCCTGCACAATCTGGTGGAACCTGCAGTCTTGTGAAGAGTTGTCCCAACTTTTCCTCGTAAAGCATTGCAGTAGTCAAAATTAGTGCTGACAATGCTTTGCCTCCGAACATGTAAATCGATTTCAGACAGGAAGTGGAACATCTGGCAAAGATATTTTAGGATGAATCTTCCAGAGAAATCCCTGTCTTGGCTCGAACGAAATAAAGGCAGAGAACAAGAATAATTCCCAGACTTTTCACCACTTACACTGGTGACCTTTTATGTTGTGAAATCAGAGGGTGGGTGAGGCTTCCCTTCGACACAGTAGGTGATCTGGTAATTTCGTCTGATCTCCAGTAAAACACACTCTCTTCATGCAAAAAAAAAGAAAGAAAAGAGAAAAGAAGGGGCCATATTATCAAGCAAAGGCGATACATTATCGCCGCTTTTATCGGCAAGAAACTGCCGATAAAGCGGCGATAATGGGCTTGATAATATGCCCTTGTGAATTCCTATAGCAGCCCAGGTTCTGGTGTTAACCTGGGCTGCTATGGGAATTCACAAGGGCATATTATCAAGCCCATTATCGCCGCTTTATCGGCAGTTTCCTGCCGATAAAAGCGGCGATAATGTATCGCCTTTGCTTGATAATATGGCCCAAGGTTTTAATTCCCTTTTTAGATCAAGCCTGGCCAGCACATGCGCTGCTCTGTGTTGCATACTGTATTAAGGTTAGGCATAGAAGCTCCGCCTATTTCACACCCATCTTTTGAATTGTTTCAATTTCAATTTCAATTTCAATTTCAATTTTCCTGTTACTGTCCTTGCAAAATAAAAACGTTGTTTTTCATTTGTAAATAGGCTTAATAGTCCCTCCTTGGTACCACCTTGTCTGCATTTGAAACCTCCCATAACTACTGGAATTTTTACTTGTGTTGTTACACGGTCTGCTTTATGTAGTTGGCGAGCACTTTTATCTTTAATGATCTTCCCCTACTCCACCCGAAACATCGCAGCACGCCGCACGCTTTTATATTATCAGTAATGTATTTATTTAAATTACAACGCGGTCAGCTTTAACTATAGCGGCAGTGCTTATTTAATTATTTAATTTAGGGCGTGGTTCACTTTCACTTTAGCGGCTGCACTTATTTATTTAATTAGCAGCGTGAAAAGCCTTCACTTTATCGGGCGTGCTAAAGAAGCTTTCTTATCTAATTTATTTTTTCCACTTTGGGTGAAAGCGCCCAATAAGCGCTTTCCCTTTAATGTTGGCCACGCCCCTTTCTTTACTTTTCTTACTGTAACCTGAGTATGGTGAACAGCGTCTAAAGAAAGGGGCGCTGCCACCATTAAAGTGGCCTAGAGTTTGCGAGAGTTTGAGCTATTGGCATTAGAAATAACAATGCCTTTTATATATGTTTTGCTTTTAAAAGGATATAAATAAAAGGCATTGCCATTTACAATGCCGACAGCTTAAATGCCCTCAAATGCGAGACCTATTGCACTGAAAATGCTTGTTTTTATATGGCTATTGCATACATGTTTTTGATGGTTTTAGCAACTGTAAAGAACACTTTCATGCTTCTCAGTGAATACACCTTAGAAAGGTGAAAGGCTAAGTTGGCCTTGCCAAACACCCAAATGTTAAGGTTTAGTAGCTTGCAGAGCTACATTGGGAGCTAGCTTTGAAAATGTGGTATATAATATTTATTTGTAATACAATTGGGAACTTGTAAACATTGCAAATCAGAGACAATAATGTCTTTAATTGGTTAGATCCTTTGTTCCCACAAATGTTTAACCAACTACTCTAGCTGTTGGAATTTCAATCAGAGAACTAGAGGGATACTCCTAGCCAGCGGTTAGCTCCACTGAATATTCTAGGTGGTAAGGTACATCAATGAATTTAATGCACTTTCTGCACAGCCTACAATCCACAATGGAGGATACTTATAGTGCAATGCTTTGAATTGGGCTATAAACAGGCAAGGAGGCGGTGCCTTGACACCCAATAAAACTGCCTACCCCGAGCTCCCGTGGTGTGAGACATCTATTTTGGCCACATTCAGCTGCACTGGGGGTCTGGCCAGGGGACTTCACAGGCCAGGCTTCCTGAGCCAGGATGCGGGGTCTTGATGCCCAATAAACTTACCATGGGCTTCACGCATGCGGGACGAACATGTGGCGCGTCCAGACGCATTCCAGGGAGAAGACCAGTCTAAGAGGGTCCTGTAATTAAGTTTATCACTAGTTATTTAATACGGTTATGGGGGCTATAAACTCAGAGATTAGCTTTGTGGACGGAAGGTTTGAGGCAGCTAAAAATCTTTCCTCTGCCAAAGTTTCAAACCCCCAAAGCCACAATCTTGTAGAGGGAAGTGGGGAAGTGAAATCCAAACGCAACAAGGAGATTGTGAGTGGAAATCAAACCTGTGAAACCTTGGTAAAAATCTGCAAGTCCTAAAGAAAGTACAGTCTTGGGGGGAGACCTAGGGTGATCAACCATCAGTAAATTTCACGGACTGTCCATGATTTGGATCTCACGTCCGTTGTCAGTGATGATCTCTTTTACCAACGCCTTTTGTCCCTTATTTTGGGCATTGGAGGGAGGAGCTGCACCCGTCCATTGTCCTTCTGTATGCCGGCTGATTGTCACATACAGAATGACATTGGGCCAGTCTGGGCTGTTAAAGCATGTGGTGGCCTCCTCCAGCCTCAGACTAGGGCAGGGCATTCTGTTTTAGCCGTACATAAAGAAAAATGTTGCATTGTACCAGATGGAAGAAATGTACAGAATCCAGTTCTTGAAAAGAAGCCAGCAAAAGAAGTTAAAAATAAGGGGTTAGAGGGGCATATTACCAACAACTAGCGATAATTTTTGTCTCTAACTTGTTTAGAGAAAAAAATTATCGCCGCACATCGGCGATTTTTATCGCAGATAAACCTTGCTATTAGCAAGGTTTATCGCAAATGCGATAAAAAACGGCCGCAATGCATGAATATCGCTGAAAAGTCAGCGATGTTCATGCATTATCGAGCAAATGCTCTTAGCCATGTTATCCACCTCCCATTGGATAACATGGTGAAGAACTGCTCAGGGCAGGTGTTAGCTTTTGGAGATATTCGCGCTTAGCGCGAATATCTCCAAAAGTTGGTAATAGGAGATAGCGATGTTAGCGACTGTTTCCAGTCGCTAACATCTTGGCACGCCCACTTTGCATGTCATTAGTGATAAATATCACTGACATGCAAAGCGGGGCCCAAGATGGTCGCTATCTCCTATTAGCTGTCACTAACTGGTGTTAGCGACAGCTTGGTAATAGGGAGATAATTTTATCTCCGCTTTCTTGGCTTTTAAAGCCAAAAAAGCGGAGATAAACCCCCTTGATAATATGCCCCTCAGTTCTTTCACACAGAGCACACAATATACTCTTTTTTTCTTATTTGCTTTTCAATTTAATTGAAAAAGAATTAGATTTAGGCTAATCTTATTTTTAAGCCCATTTCGTACGTGTAAACAAACAAACACATATATATGTACACATCACTTTTTACATAAATATATACAAACAAATATACATACATTGATCCATTGGCATTTCTTTTTCAAATGTTGTAGCCCAATTTCTTTCTAAAGGATGCTTGCTACATGTAAAGACTCAGCATTCCTTCTAAAGTAAGATCAACCAGACCTATAAACAAGGAGTATAACAAGTCTATATCTTTTTTTAGACCTATCTTAAGTCCTTTACTCCTTGCAAAAAAAAAATTGTTTTCTTCACAACTTAATATACTTTGGCTGGAGTCTTCTTTGAACAAAATGTCATTTTACACTCCTTGTTTAAATTGAAAAGCAAATAAGAAAAGAAGAGTATATTGTGTGCTCTGTGTCGAGGTGGGAAGCCTTACAAAAAGAAATACAAGAAGTCATTCTGTTTAAGATAATATATTTGTCATAGGATGGGACAATTTAGCCATCTCACCTAATACTAAAAGTGTGCTATTGGTGTCATAGGCATCATTTGTTTTTTTATATATAACTTTATTTACCCAGATGCCAAAGGTTTACCGGGTTTTCCCCTATTTTTGAAGAAATAGTTCTTTCACAGTTTCATCATTTCAGAACTGAAGCATTTTCAATGTTATACACAATGAAGCCATAGTTGCTGCGTTTCAATTTTATGCAACTAACAACCCTTGACAAAGCCGATGGTTGTGGCTTGTTATAGGTGTAATGTATTATATATCTGGATAAAATAACAGAAGTAGCAGGATACCAGTCAGGCAGCACACTATGCTAAGCACAGATTTTTAGCTTATGTGTTTTAAGCCACACCCTTAATTACATCGGACATTCCTTTGGCGAGACCCCCAAGTTTTTTCAATCCACTTAGCGCCCTGGAAACAATTGTAATGGTAATTGTAATTGTAAATTGCCATTTGTAGAGCGCGTTATCACCTTCTGGTCTCTGAGCGCAACACCATGTCATAGTCACTTCATGTCCTATAATGTGCATCATGCAAGACTCATGACACCCAAGTTTTCAGATTGCCTAAGTGCAGGGGCATAGTGAACCCTCCCCTATCCCACACCTTGCATTAGGAACTACACCAGGGGTGAAGTTCCTGATAGGTCTCTCCTGTCTGCAACTCTGCTCGGCTCATAATTAATATGAAAAGGTGGGAGAGTAAGTGAAGGAATGGATGAATGGCTCAAAGTATTAGTGAAAGGATGAATTGATGAGTGAAAGGGTGAATGGATGGATAATCAGAGAAAGGATGGATGGATAAGTGAGTAGAAGGATGAATGAGAGAAAGGGTAAATAAAAAGATGTATGGGTGGAATGGGGGATGTATGGGTGGAATGGTGGATGTGTAGGTAAAAGGGTGGATGGATGGGTAAACGGGTGGATGGATGAGTAAAAGGGTGGATGGGTGAGTGAAAGGGTGGATAATGGGTGAGTAAATGGGTGTATGAATGAGTGAAATGATGAATGGATTGATGAATTGATAAGTGAAAGGTTGAATGGATGGACGGATGAATGAAAGGTTGGATATAAGGATGGATGAGTGAGTGAAAGGGAAGGCAGATGGGCAAAAGTACGGATGGATGGATGGATGAGTGAAAGGATGGACGGATGAGAGAAATGATGGTTGAGTGAAAGGATCGATGAGTCGGCAGATGGATTAGTTGTAGGGTCAATGGATGGATTCATGGGTGGATGAGTGGGTGGCTGATGGGTGAAGGGATGGCTAAGTGAAATGGGATGGAGAGAGAAAGGGAGGATGGATGGATGAGTGAAAGTATGGATGGATGATTGACAGGCTGGATGGGCAAATGGGTGTATGGGTGAGTGAAAAGAAGGATGTAAGGATGGATGATTGAAAGAGTGCATAGATGAGTGAAAGGGAGGGTGAAGAGCTGGAAGAAAGGAAGGATGGTGGAGTGAAATGGTGAATGGATGGATGAATGGACAGATGAGTGACTAGGTGAATGGAGCAATTGCTGAGTAAGTGAAAGGATGGCTGGATGGGTAAAATGGTAAATTGTTGGATGGATGAGTGAATGGATGGATGGGTGGAAGTGTGTATGGATGAGTGAAAGAATGGATGAGGTGAAAGGATGGATGCATGATGGATAGATGAGTGAAAGTGTAGATAGAGGGATTGGTGAGTAAAATGATGGATGGAAGGATAGATGATGGATAGGTTTGGAAATTGTTGAATAGGTTTGGATATGGATGGGCACACAGATGGAAGGACAGAATGAATGGTGAAAGACTGAATGATGGATGAAAGAATCAATGGATGCCACGCTCCCGGGTGACTCAATCCGCCATCCCAAACCAAAACATGACGTCAGGCAGCATGCACAGAACTTGGGCTTGAATGCTCCTTCTGCCTGCCAAAATGCAAAAACGAATTCCTTGTACAGCGTCATGGTACCACAAGAGACATTCTGCTGTTGTGCCACTGAGCGGCACTGCTCCCATGCCACATGGAAGCAGTGTGAGCAGCCCACCACCTGCCCGAGGCCATGAGAGATGCATGATGGCACAGCTCTGTGCAGCCCTTCTGCAGGGAAAGGTGGGAAAGACTACATAACCTGCACTTGCAGACAACAGCAGCGACGTGACTCAAGTCCCTTCCAGCATAAATTATTTTTCTTTAAAATTTTTGCACCCCTAAGAATATTGCACCCGGGGCAACCGCCCCTGTGGCCCAGCCCACGCTACGCCACTGCCTACCACTGTGGATGACATCTGACTATTTAACTTTGGAGCCCTCATTGTCTTAAGTAACATTTCCTATACATAGACTTTCCCTTTTATGAGTCATTGTCTCTATATAATATTTGTGTAATGTAACGGACTCCGACACCCTTCCGCACATACTTCGGATGAGTAGCACTATAAAAGAAATTAAATGCACATGGAGAGAGGGTCTATGTGAAGATGAGGGGCACCATTCGAGGGTGGAAATAAGGCTGGACCAGCCGGACCGGGCATCAGACGTTTTCCTGGGAGGCTGGGGGCAGTTTTGTTACTGGGGGCTGGCACTGCAAAGTTTCTTGAATGTCCAGCAGTTTTCAGGCAACAATTAATGTATCACAATAACACTGGTGACTGATGTACCCGTTGGAGAGAGATGGGAGTTTTGTTTAGTGGCAGTTTTGAATAATCTAAGGTAGCACAGAGGGTTAATATGCCTGCTGAAAATAATGTGTTCCATGCATATTAAAGATCAGTATTTTATATGCAGAGCTCAGTGGATTACTGCTTTTGTCACTGAGATTCTTTAGCTACTGTGCAGTTCGTAAGTTACATATGTAATCTAGCACAGTAAGCTATGTACTGCCCTCAAAGAACTGCATGCAAACTGCATGGTACAGGGCACAAAGTTATGTTTTTTTCAGTTTTCATTATTCTGATGTTGCTAAAAAGGATTTGGTTAGGTAGAAATACATTCTTATCATTAAAGTCAACCCTTACTACTGTATTCTGCTCTGGATCCTGAGTGTGTGCTTCTTCAGACCAAGCCCTCTTACAAAATGCTTACCAGTATGGGTGGCGTGCATCCTACACCGTGTAGTCCCACTTTGCCTCATGTAACATTTTCTATACACTGATTTACACATGTCTGATTCATTGTCTCTGTATGTGTGAGTGGTGTACACTTGTTTGAGAGGCCCTATAAAGCAAATTAAATAAATGTGAGAGAGAGGCACTATTGGTGATAGTGAGGGGATCATCAAAGATTGTTGTATCTTGGTGCACAGTAAGGTCATCATTTACTATGCTCTAGAAGCTAATACAATTGAATATAGAATGCCAAATGTGTTGTAGAATGCACCATGTTTTCACACATGTTCTTGGGGCTGCAAAAACAAAGGCTGTAACCTGTGAATTTGTTTGTAACACACAACTTTTAAATATCTGCAATTGAACTGTTAAATGTTTCAAAACATATCAGAAGCTGTGAAACCACAAATGGATCCCTTGTTTGTAATTCAGAAGGGTGCTGGAAACAGAGTTTTAATAGGATTAAAAGCAATCAAGACACTACTTGGTGATGTTCAAAACATAGATATTTGCCAAAACCACATTTCCACATATTATTCGTGTGCTATGTAGTTTTATCAGTAAAACTGCATGTTGGCATTTTGCTTCCATTCAATAGAAAATGTTCTGTATGTAAAAGACAGTGACTCCTTTTGACCTACAATAATGCCTCAACTACGTATACAGTTTCCAGTCTGTAGCACACTTCTGTGCATCAATTAGAATCTGCAGTTTCCCGCTCACAGAAATAAAACAGCCCAAGTAGTATACTATTTCCTATATACAGGTCAAATAAGGAGGGCTGATATGCAGCTAGCCAGGGCATTATATAGTAATGTCAACTCCTATCTAACCATTGTAACCCACAATAATACCATAACACTCAGCAGTGTGCAGCCATTTATAGCGAATGCAGACTGGTTAATAACCCATTTTTCCTGCTTGATGCTTTAACCCTCATACAAGAACTGTCCTCTATGGGTCTTATCCATCACTCAGTATTGTACCAGCCCCTATACAACTCATTACCAGCTGAACAGACATGGATTGCCTGAAGCAATCTGACACATAAAGCTGGCCACTCGGAGGACTGCACTCGAGTCTAATTAGCTACATCCTATGCGTGCCGCTTTACATCTCACAATGGCACTGATATGTCTATAAAACGTACCTTTTGTCCTGAAGTTTTGTACTGAATTTTAACGCTTTGTCCTGAATTTTTACACTCACCGTCCTGAATTTGTACCCAAGCCAGTTGGTCACCGTAGCCGGAGACCCCTCAGAAGCAATTCACTCTATATCCATTTCCCTCCCTCTGAAGAGGAAGAAAAGAGATTCTGCGTCAGTATAAGGAAGCAATGGGGCACTCAGTCGAGCATTAGGACATAGAAGGGATGAGCCGAAAAGCATGGGTAAGAAATAAACCAGGAACACAAGGCATTTAACCTCAAAAGAACTGTCAGGTTTGGAAGTCTTAGTAGCGACCCATGTCTCAGATTGTTTTGACAAGTTTAAGGCTGTGCTCTCAGAATTCTGTACAGAAATGCGGGGAAAATTAAATGAAATTAGTAACAAGTTAAGCGAGTTAAAGGCCCCTGCCCCATGCCCATGTAATTCTAAGAGATGTCAAACAAATGATTATTTTACTTTAAAAACAAGACAATCCATTGGTTAAAATCTCAATTTGGATGGCCCAATGACCTTTCATCGGATGTAATCATGGTCAGAAGAAACCCCTGGGCTGGCATTCAGAGTAAGGAAAAAGTGGTCAAGTGTACATATTAAATCACCTCATATTGTAAAATCAATTTTCGATTAATTGTATAAACAGAACCCAGTGTTGTGCACAAGCCGGGATATTTCCACAGACCATGTGGCCAAACAATTACAAGAACTGCTTCAACGGTCCCTCAGGAACTTAGTGAGAGTTAAATATTTCTGTGGAACCACAGAACAGATTTGATGCTATAACCTCCTTGGAAGACTTGTACTGCCTTTTAAGTCAAAAGAGACCTTTATCATCAGGTCATACAACCACTTCTGAGTGTCAAGACGGGGATTTCATGGAAGCAGAAAATGAGGTGCCCTCAATGGGAAATCCTGCCACGGGGCTGGCAGGTCATGAGGAGTTATTTAAGGTAAACTTTGGCTCTAAACAATATCCTGATATTATTTTGTGGAACATTGCAGGTGTCCATGTCAAGTTGTTGAATACACACTGGATACCATTCCTAAAAAAGGCGGACATTGTTCATATGCAAACAATGTCGAGTCGAACAGAGCTAATGGGGTCTTAACCAGTCAGATTTCAGTTAAATTAACCAAACGCAATGTAAAAGTAATATATTTTAAACCCTCATTATCAATTGCTGCTCTTAGAGATTAAAAGTTAATTGGATGTTTTACTGATTAATAAGTAGAAGATATTTTTTGATGGCAATACTACCAGTGTAATAGATGAGTTTAGAGCTAGTTTGTCCAAATTCCTAGACCGGCACACAATGGAGTTTCTAATTATCTGGGTGGTAGATTTTAACCTCTGATTATGCAGTCAAAGTAATTCTTTGCTTTGTGACAAAAGAACTCAGGAAGGGCTTGATACGGTACATTTCCAGCACATCCTGTGTGTGGAGATAATAAATAGGCTCATAGCTTCTGGAAAACTTTTTTGTTTTTGCCACAAATTTCATGATAGCCAAGTAACCACTCATTCCAAAATAGGAGAATAGGAAGGGGGGTGATACTGATTTTGTTTTAATGTCCTTGGATCCTACTGTCTTATTGTGGGATCATGAGGCAGTAGCTTCCTGTTTAAGTGGGCATAATCCACTTGTTACTACATTTAACCTATATATACATGATATTACATGGTACAAGGAGAATTTGGTTATAGTATAAAAAAGCAATAAAGGGATAAGAATTAAATGGGACACGTGGATAAGGAAGAATTTCTATTCAGGCTAAACAAGGGCAATAGTCTATAAATACCAGCATTAGTCCACTCCAATGAACCCTGTGAGAATATATACGGGCCTTTAATTCTCTTTGTACCTCTAGCTCTAAGAAGTTAACGATGAAAAACCCTCATAAAAATCATCACCTTTAGAGATGTTTTGATCATGCTTGTACAGCTCGTAGGCAATCTGCCAAACCTGCATTGAGGAGCCTTCATTACTCCTTATTGCAGCAAGAATACAATTCAAGGCCATGTGCTTGGCTCATAAGGCCTTCTGGAGGAAGGGCTCGGCAATTACCCATTCCTTCATCACCCCCTATCATCCGCCGAGGAAACTCCGCTCTAGCTCTGCCTTTCTTGCCTTCTCAGCCAAAATACGAAGGTCAAGATGGGATGGTTGCTCTTTTTCTTTTAATGCCTTTAATCTTTGGAGCATTCTTCTGCTAATTCTCCGGAAGGAGCCAAATTTGTTAGTGTTTCAGAAACTCCTGAAAAACTGCCTCTTCAAGGACTCTCTTTAGACTCTCTGCCCGGTATTCATCTGCGTTAGTCCACAGCGCTGGGAGGCCTCAGGGTAGCCATGCACTATACAAATACAAAATAATTCATTAATTCACAGCAGCTCACAGGCGTCTCAAGTTAGCCTTAGAAAAGCAACCACGCCCGGAGGAAGACATAATCTGTGCAAAGAAGTCATATAACGAAATCCTTGAGACTAGGGGGCATATTACCAATGTTAAGCGATATTTATCGCTAACGATGCTTAGCAACAAATTTTTTAACGCTAAGCATCGTCAGAAATTATCGCAGATAAACCTTGCTATTATCAAGGTTTATCGCAAATGCGATAAAAAACGGCCGCAATCTATGAATATCGCTGAAAAGTCAGCGATATTCATGCATTACCGAGCTAATGCTCTTAGCCATGTTATCCACCTCCCATTGGATAACATGGCTAAGAACTGCTCAGGGCAGGTGTTAGTTTTTGGAGATATTCGCGCTTAGCGCGAATATCTCCAAAAGTTGGTAATAGGAGATAGCGATGTTAGCGACTGTTTCCAGTCGCTAACATCTTGGCACGCCCACTTTGCATGTCATTATTGATAAATATCACTGACATGCAAAGTGGGGCCCAAGATGGTCGCTATCTCCTACTAGCTGTCGCTAACTGGTGTTAGCGACAGCTAGGTAATAGGGAGATAATTTTATCTCCGCTTTCTTGGCTTTTAAAGCCAAAAAAGCGGAGATAAACCCCCTTGATAATATGCCCCTAGGAGATTTGAGTTTAGAAGGTAGGCAAGGGAGACTGAGAGATTGCAGGGAAATCTAAGGATAATCCTGCCTTTTGGAAGTTTGTCAACCATCCCTTGTTCTCAGGATACTAAAAGCCCCGGATGGAATCTTGTATTCCAGTTCCGGTCTGGGAGGATTACTTCTCTAATTTTTTTAATCCCAGACATCCTGAGATTCCCTTTATCCCCAGGGATGCAGTATTTTATGACCAGGAGGATATTACACAATTTAGTCAGTCTATAGAGGTAGGGGACGAGTTTGCTGCAATTAATTTAAGACCCGTTGGAAAGGCTACGGGGCCAGACTGTGTCCCTGTGGACCAGTTTAAAGGAAATGTTGAATTCTGGGCCCGAACTAATAAATGTAATTAAGGCTACCATCAAGGGACGAGATTATGTGCAATACCATGCGGATGGCGCAGTTTTAATTTCCAGTACAGCCAATGGTTTACAACTCCTCCAGGGTGCTTTTAATATTTTTATGAGAAATGTCGACCTTCAAATAAACCTGTGTACATCTTTTGTTAGGAACTTTAGGTCGAACAAATCTGATAATAGGACATTTCAAATAGGAGGGGTAGAGATTTTAAAAGTGTCACATTTTACATACCCTTTTGATGCCAACTTAAGGGCCCATTATGATCGCGGACGGACCATAGAGGAGGAAACCTCCGCATGGCCTGCGGAGTTCCCTCCTGTCCAATTAGGATGTGACCGCCACCCTGGCGGTCACATCCTCTATTTTTACCATTGCGGCGGGTGCGGCTTTAAGCTGCACCCGCCGCAATGGTAAAAATGCATACATTGCATTTGTATGCAGAAAGCGACAATCCCCGTGCGGTGCCTGCCGATTTCTGCATACAAATGCAGGGGGGTACCATAGGTACCCCCCATGTGCACCCCCCCACCCCCCTTCACCCAGGGGGCCCGCAACGGGCCCCCGCAGTGAAGTTACACATGCTTTTCCGCGGAAAAGCATTTTTTAAAGCCCATCCTAATATGGCTGGCGGTGTCTGAGAGACACCGCCACCATATTAGAGCTTTTCCGCCGCGGTTGTAAGCCAACCGCGGCGGAAAAGCTGCGGACGGAAACCAGGACCCACCAGCCATGTGGCGGTGGGTCTTTGGTGGGTCCGCTGCGGTTTTTCCGCATCCTCCTGGCCGGCGGTGGCTTCCGCCGGCCCAGAGGATGCGGAAAACCGCAATCGTAATATGCCCCTTAAATAGGAACCTTTTACTCAACTCCAGGACAATACAAAGCCAGAGTACTATTGAGTCCGTTTTTAGCATTGCATGTCGACTGGGACACAAACCAGTGAAGGAGATTCTGAACATTTAAAATAGCAAGTGTGTCTCAATGGCGGCCTATGGAGCAGATATATGGGGTTATATATGGGTGAACCAAATATAAAAGGTAGAAAACTAATTTCTGCATAGGATGTTGGTTGTTCCCCAATCCTTGCCACTTTTTTATGTGCAAAGTTCAAAGTTCAAAGTTTTTTTATTTTGATTCGGTACTCTTTCGAGGACCACAAAATTATATAAAAGAAATTCATACTACATTTATGGACAAATTAATACATTTTCAGAGTAATTTTAAAAAATTTATAAATCTTATTGCAAACATACTCGTTAGGAGGCTTAACACATACGGAGATAAAATCCCTTGAATTAGTGGTCCGACAGGACCGATGTATCGGCTCAAGACATGATGACCTGGCGGTGACAACGTCTTTATTCGGACATATAAAGAGCAAATGCTCTAAGTTCTGTTTACCCCCCAAACACAGGTTGCATTGTGAACTACTCTTTACGTTCCAAGAAGAGGTAAAAGATAATAAAGGGAGTATGCCCAAACGTAGCATCATGATCGTACGCCTTGCACCATGGGTAAGAGTATATTCCAAATAAGGCAGTTTTTGCTTATATTCTTGGGAGGCAGCATAAGATTTATACATAGATAATTTTGTGCAGTGTAACTGATCGAGCTCGTAACTCAATTTTGGTGAAAAGTTTTTTAAAAACAGCTTGAGTTGTGCGGGTGTCCAAGATGATAACATTTCTGCACTTATTTCTGCGAAACGGAAAGCCTCTCTTAAATTTTTAACAAATATAGAGTCGGTGGTTTCCTCACTAAAGGACTCGATTTTTAGCAGATGTCGAAGCGTACCCTCTTTGGAATGTAAAAGGTTATAGGCCCACCTAATGAGGCTTGCTATTGATATTGCAAATGCACTTGTGATCGCACATTCCAGTCTTAATGCCTGTACTGGGGTTGAATTAGAAACTTTCAGTAGCTTTTTTAGGATTTTCCCTTCGTTCAAGTCCATATAACTCCATTGTTTTAGGGGAATATGTTCAGAGGCGTAAGATAGAACCGGGGAGATCTTGGCTCTATAAATTTTTATTAAGGCTGAAAAGTGCCTGCTTCCGGTATTCGCATATAAGCGTGATATTGCCCCCGCATGTAACTCACATTTCCTTTTTAAATGGATTATCTGTTTACTATTGCTCATGTTATGTGAGAATATTCTTCCGAGATAGGTATATTCCTTTGTCTGTTCCAAGGTCTCCTCTCCCAGTTTCCATTGGTACTTCACATCTTTCTTAATCTTTGTAAATGCTACTACTTTAGTTTTACTTACATTCGGGGTTAAAAAGTGATTTTTTGAGTAGTTATGTAATATGACTAGAAGGTTTTGAAGACCAAAGGGTGTCAAATCGAACAAAACTATATCGTCCGCGTACAGCAAACAGTGTATCCGCTGAGCTGCCATTTTCGGTGGAGTGCATTGCCCTTGTTGTAGATGCAATGGCAGGTCACTCAAATATAGGGAGAATAAGAGCGGAGCCAAGAGACACCCTTGCTTTAGGCCATTGGGTGTATGTATTATCTTTGACAGGCCCTTCTCTCCCCCCATTTGGACTCGGCACCAGGTTTCACTATGTAAGTTCACAATTAATTGTAGCAGAGTTTCTGGGATACCCATTTTTCTTAGTTTCATCCATAGCGTCGGCCTGTCAACCCTATCGAACGCTGTAGAATAGTCGATGAAGGCTGCGTATATTGGTAGGGATTTGCCTGTTACATATTTGTCTAATAAGAATTGGAGGGTAGCTATATTATCAGTAACTGAATGGTTCGACCGGAACCCTGCCTGAAACATAGGGATTAATCCCTTCGAAAATGCCCAATGTTTCAGTCGGTCTAGTATTTCCGCCGCAAAGATCTTTCCGCCAGCATCCATTAAAGCAATTTGTCTGTAATTGCCGGGTATATTCCTTTTTCCTTTTTTGTATATTGGAATTATTGTACTTCCTTTCCACGAGTTTGGAATATTTCCAGAATCGAATATATAGTTGAATAATGGCGCTAGCATCTGACCCCACGCGTTTTTGTCAGTCTGATAAACCTTGATCGGGATCTGGTCAGGACCTGATGCGCCCGTGCTTCTTGCCTTTTTAATATTCAAGGCAATTGACATTGCCGATACCCTGGAGAGTTTTATATCATTGGTTATCTTTTCTTGATCGATGTCCTTTCTCACCAGGTCATTCGTGTTGGGTTTGTACAAATCATTTAAAAATTTGCCCCAGTCTTCTTCTGAGACAGGAATTGCTTCAAGCTTCTTTTTTGACCCTGTCATCTTGGCTATCAACGACCAGTATTTTCGTTGGTTGCATTGCTTTGCTGCAATTTGGATATCAATCCAGTTACGGTCCTGCTTCAACCTTTCTTGTTTAGCCCGTTGTCTTCGGATTTGATTCTTCAATTTGTTTATTTCAGCTTTATATGTTGACGATTTACTCAGATACTGAGCTCGAATCATCCTATTCAGCATTTTTATAGTTTGCTGATTACAATTTTTGTACTTGCTGGCACACTTTCTTTGTCTTGGTCTGTCCTGTTTTGATTTACTTAGTATAGCTTGTTTGAGTTCATTTAATACAATTTCGTAGTTCTTAATTGGATTTTCTGAATAAGAGGCGGTTAACAGTTTGAGTTGTGTGATGAGTTCATTTAAATAGTCTAGATTTTCTGCATCCCAAAAGATCCGGCGTTGGACTTGATTTACCTCTATTTTGGATTTACTAAATATCGGATCATTCTTGAAAGTGTTTTGTGGCATCCAGAATGTTGTTAGGCGAAGAAGAGCATGATCACTTTCCTCATTGAACTTGATGGACAGTTGTGAGATTTGTTCTTTTAACTCATTCCCACATATAATATAATCCAGAATAGAGGGAGCTCCATTTCCTTGCCTAGTAAATGAAGCTGGCTTGTCTCCATTGATATTTCCGTTTAATATTGTCCCGTTTATACTTAGAAGGAATGATAATAATAAACTTCCTCTTTTATCGGCCTTACCTCCTTTCGGGAATTGCGGGAGCGTTATTTCCAATGATTCTTCATTAAATAATGTAGACCATTTCTTTATTTCACTGTTAGATATTTTGGCGTTTAGGTCACCCATGATAATATACGGTAGATAATATTGATCTTCGAGGATATTGGATATGGTCTCTAAGAGATGATCAAACAGAGGGTCATGATTTTTACTTGGTGGTGCGTAGATGTTAAAAAGTAGTATTTTATTTTGAGCAGCTGCTGGATGTAATTTGAGTTGTATTTTGATACATTGCAAGTTGTGCGAGTAGGTATCGATTATTTCTTGTGACCAAGAGTAGTCTTCTTTCAGCAGGATTGCCATTCCTCCTTTCGCGTGACCCCTTTTAGATTTAATTGCTGGGTTTTCATAAACGTAATAACCTTTTTGCGTAAAGGTAGTGGTAAACCATGTTTCCTGCAGAACAAGAATGTCTGGATTATCTTTTATTGCTTCTTTCATTTTATTCGCGGTGTTCCCGGCTATATTCCATAAAGATAATTTCAAACCATCGCTAAACCTGACGTTGTTGCTCGTTGTCCATTTTTTTACTATTTAATACTTCTGGTAACCATGACCATGATAATATGTTGTTCTCCTTTTCTTTTGGATTAGTTGTCCGGGACCAAACCGACCTTTCACCTTGTGTTACTTGAATTTTTAATATATCGGTTCTCATGTTGTTTAAGGTATATTCCTCCCTTTCTAAACTGAGATTATTTTCAGTATGAGATTGTCTAATTACTACTGTATTTTGTAAGTTAGTTTTGATGTCTGGAATAGAGATTACATCATATCCATGTTTTTGTAAAATTTCCTTCTCTCTTAGTATTATTCCAGGGAGAACTGGGGAGAAAAATAACACTTGTGCAAATTTAATGTTTTCTTTTTTTGGAAAACGTACTAAGTCTATTTCTTTACTAGTCAGACACTTCAAGGAAGGTATTTCTTGAAATAGATTAACAATTCTTCCTCGATTAAGCGGAACATTGTCGGTGGGAAACAGTTCCTCAATTGTTAGGTATTTTGATTGATGACCATCCCCTTGCCAAGTTTTGTGGGCTTGAAGGTTTTTTGTATTATTAGTTTTATGCTCTGTTAATTTGCTTTCTGGTGGCGGGCAGTATTCTTCTGCTATTGGATTCAATGGCTTCGCCAGCATTGTTGTTTGAATCGATGGGTTATTCACCAAATTAACAAAGGTATGTTTTTGAAATTTAAGTTTGTTCCCTTTTTTCTTTTGGATTCTTCTTAGAGGTCGCCCTCGCTTTTTCTTTCCTTTGTGTACCTTCACTTCTTTGCTTTTTATAATTTTTCCCATCTGTTTTGTTTCATTTTCCTCGATATCCTTTTCTGGGGGTATTTTATTTTCAGGAAATATCGCACCTTGACCTTTCTCAGTTTCTTTATTTGAAAAGATTGGATAGTGCTTTATATTAGTTTCAGAGGAATAATCCTTTTCTTCTCTGAAGAGTTTTTTCAGAGAGTAGATTATGGGAGTTTTTACCTTTTTTCGTCGTTCCTTAGAATCAGTCTCGTTTTTTTTAGCGTCCGATGTTTGCGTACTTGCATTTTGCATTTTTTGGGGTTTTATGCTTTTATTACAACCATCTTCAGACTGAGCAGGATTAGCCATTTCTGGTTTATCGGTTAGATCTTTAGGTAATGCTTTCTTCTTTTTTATTTCCACCAGAAATTTGAGAATACCTATTTGAACGTCCAGGGTATCATCTGAGTTGGCTAAAATTTGACCTAGATGAGTGAGAACTGATTCCAGGATTTCTTGAAGTGAAAATAGTGCTTTTGACAGGGGAGGTGTAGTAGCTGCCTGGGCTAAGTTAGAAAAACAAAGGTCAGTAAGTTTAGTTTGGTTAATATACAGTTTAGATGATTTATCTGGGGAACTGGTAAGTGGTTGGTTATGTCTTAAGGGAGTCTCTGATTTCTGGACTTCGATCTTCGTAGTATTACTCACTAAGCCCTCCTTGGCTAATCCATCATCATGCTGTTTAATAGGTGTTATTTGAGACATCTCTAAGTTTGATTGATTATACTCTTCCAACAGGGAGATCCTTGACAGGTTAATCTCTGGATTTGATAGTACTTGAATTTGATCATTTGGTTCAAGTGATTGTATTGACTGATGTTCACAATTGTTAATTGAGAGACTTTGCTTTTTTTCTTCTTCCAAGAATGGCAGAAAAGTGTGGTTTTTCTCCGAGAGAGTAGAAAAGTATTTGGTTATTGCCGGTGTATTGGAAATTTGTCCTGGTTTCATTGATTTATCTACACAATTTCTAATAGCTGCATCAGTTCCCATGCGTTTCATATAAATTGTTCTTGAACGCAGTTTTTTTAGAGCCATCATTTAGGAGTTTGTGATCTAAGTAATCTGGTGGTCCTAGTCTCTTAGAATCGAAGTTAGTGGGGGGGCCCGTCCCGTCCTCGATCGTCCTCGGACGGCCTCAGACGGTCCCGCCCTTGTCCCGGGCTTCTCCCGGGCGCTACCCGCGCGCTCCCGCGCAGCGGTATACTGACACGCTATTTGTAAATTGCAAATGAAAGGGGGTGTGGCCTACAGGGAGAGCGTCACCAGGTGGGATCGGTGATAGAAACTGCTGGGACTCTTGGGAGTTGGAGTCCAGCAGTATGCTCGCTCGCAGCCCTGTCAGCCAGAAACCCTTGATGCAGTGAGGTCAAATGTCAGCAAGATTCTGCTCCGTGAAGCGGGACCCGCGGAGCGGGTCCGGCGAAAGGTAGCGCCTTACAAAGCGCTTCTGATGAGCCTCGGCGCACTTCCACTGACCTCCAGCGCCTGACACAGTCTCCAAAACGGCAAGTAGCAAAAGAATGATGATATCCGCAGCTGTTTCTGATCCGGAGCCTTTTCACTGAGGAGCGGGGGGCGTGGCCTACAGGGAGAGCGCCACCAGGTGGGATCGGTGATAGAAACTGCTGGGACTCTTGGGAGTTGGAGTCCAGCAGTATGCTCGCTCGCAGCCCTGTCAGCCAGAAACCCTTGATGCAGTGAGGTCAAATGTCAGCAAGATTCTGCTCCGTGAAGCGGGACCCGCGGAGCGGGTCCGGCGAAAGGTAGCGCCTTACAAAGCGCTTCTGATGAGCCTCGGCGCACTTCCACTGACCTCCAGCGCCTGACACAGTCTCCAAAACGGCAAGTAGCAAAAGAATGATGATATCCGCAGCTGTTTCTGATCCGGAGCCTTTTCACTGAGGAGCGGGGGGCGTGGCCTACAGGGAGAGCGTCACCAGGTGGGATCGGTGATAGAAACTGCTGGGACTCTTGGGAGTTGGAGTCCAGCAGTATGCTCGCTCGCAGCCCTGTCAGCCAGAAACCCTTGATGCAGTGAGGTCAAATGTCAGCAAGATTCTGCTCCGTGAAGCGGGACCCGCGGAGCGGGTCCGGCAAAAGGTAGCGCCTTACAAAGCGCTTCTGATGAGCCTCGGCGCACTTCCACTGACCTCCAGCGCCTGACACAGTCTCCAAAACGGCAAGTAGCAAAAGAATGATGATATCCGCAGCTGTTTCTGATCCGGAGCCTTTTCACTGAGGAGCGGGGGGCGTGGCCTACAGGGAGAGCGTCACCAGGTGGGATCGGTGATAGAAACTGCTGGGACTCTTGGGAGTTGGAGTCCAGCAGTATGCTCGCTCGCAGCCCTGTCAGCCAGAAACCCTTGATGCAGTGAGGTCAAATGTCAGCAAGATTCTGCTCCGTGAAGCGGGACCCGCGGAGCGGGTCCGGCGAAAGGTAGCGCCTTACAAAGCGCTTCTGATGAGCCTCGGCGCACTTCCACTGACCTCCAGCGCCTGACACAGTCTCCAAAACGGCAAGTAGCAAAAGAATGATGATATCCGCAGCTGTTTCTGATCCGGAGCCTTTTCACTGAGGAGCGGGGGGCGTGGCCTACAGGGAGAGCGTCACCAGGTGGGATCGGTGATAGAAACTGCTGGGACTCTTGGGAGTTGGAGTCCAGCAATTTGCTCGCTCGCAGCCCTGTCAGCCAGAAACCCTTGATGCAGTGAGGTCAAATGTCAGCAAGATTCTGCTCCGTGAAGCGGGACCCGCGGAGCGGGTCCGGCGAAAGGTAGCGCCTTACAAAGCGCTTCTGATGAGCCTCGGCGCACTTCCACTGACCTCCAGCGCCTGACACAGTCTCCAAAACGGCAAGTAGCAAAAGAATGATGATTTATGTGTAATTTAGAAGTGGGGCTGGATCCAATGGAAGATAGGATAAAATTAGGCCTACTACATCTCTGGCTTAGAATCTGGGGGAATCAAGAGGCACATTTCCCAAGGGAAATTTGGTCTGATTGCCTTTCCCTGGAAAATGAAACAGTTTTGTTGACATGAGTCTGCCAAAGCTAGTATATAAGCCGGAGAATATAAAGGCATGAGGTAGGTACTATGTTAGAGACTTATCCCACAAGAGGCAAGCCAAAATCCACTTTGAGTCCTTTCAGAAGCCAAGTTCTACCTTTAACTATATTTTAATTAAACAGTCAGTGGGACGTGAGGTTTATTTTCTGGATATTTTAAATGTATGATGTATACTTTCGATTTTATCTTAAGAGAATTCTTTTTAACTGTATTCATTTTTTAGGAGCATTCCCTTGGCAGGGCGTGTGGCTGAAAATTGTCCCCGTGACAATGTTTCAACTCAATGCACATCACACTTTATGCTTTTCTGTAAACTCTATTCCTGTCCACGAAAAATGTTTCCAAGTTCCATTTGTGCGAGTTGCAAGGATTAGACAGTATGAGATAGCTCACCTGTGTTTCTGCAACAGGTAGTATGAACACCAGTATTACAGTGATTAACTTTATCCGCTATGATCTGTTATTTAGAAAAAGATATGGGACACCATAACAATATTTTTATTCTGTTTTGGCACATTTGGATATTAAGTACACGTGGATATTCTATGAAATGGGAATAGCATATTTTTCTATTTTGTATGTAATTGAAATTCTTTGTCTTTTTATGTGCACTTTTATGGCTTTTCAGCCAAACACATTTTGATGTTTATGAACTCCACCTCTATGTACCTTGACAATATGTTTATACAGAAGAAAGGAGGAAAGTGAAAAGAAAATATCTGCAATGTAAAACCGGCTCAGTGTTCAAATCCTATGCATAACCTAAAGGTCATAGGCCAGACAAACTTTTGTGACATGGGTCATTAGGTTAACATACCAGCAAAGAACTCTGGGGCATATTATCAAGGACGGGCGATACATTATCGCCGCTTTTATCGGCAGGAAACTGCCGATAAAGCGGCGATAATGGGCTTAATAATATGCTCTATGAATTCCTATCGAAGCCCATGTTAGATGTCTTCACATCTAACATGGGCTTCGATAGGAATTAGTTGTGCGGGTCCATGTCAAAACAAACAATGGCAAAGCCAATAGGCCTGGGCTCCTTTGATGTAAAGTTTGAATAATGGATGATTGCAGTTTACTGGAACCACTGAATGCTCATTGTTGAAAATGATGAGCAACAAAGAAACAGAACTGCAAAAAGTCTATTAGTCATAAATAGCAGTATGAGATCGAGGGTGGATTGGGGAAAGTGAAAGACGATTAAGGGTCTTGGGGTGCTGAAATATGTAGGCAAAATATGTGGACTGATAGTCAGATCAGATAAAACTAGTTTTTAAGTTGCTCAACTTGTGGTTAGGGAAAGAGTTGAGTTCAGAGTTCATTGCATCATGGTGAAGCAACGGGCTGTGATATCTGCAGAACCTAGCGCCCCTAGTGCACCAAACAGGAACACACATCCAGCAACAGAATACCTGATTACCATACAAGCATTCAAAAGCATAAAGCATCGAAACGAGGCACCAGGAGACTTAAGGCGATATTCTGGGTGGTATTGACTGAGGAAGATTGGATTGGGTCCCTGTCTTCCCTAAGAAGATACTGGTCACTCTGTCTCACAGAATGCAAATACTGGCATAGTTACTGTGATCCGAAGCGACTGAGAGTTGAACCCACAGAACGTAAACCAAGGAGTGAAACATACAGTTAAGTGCTAATCAATTCTGTAAAAAAGTGCAAACTATTATTTGTCCTTTTTATAATGCCCACCATGCACCTAAACGAAATCGGAAGGAATAGCAGCTCTTAATATGAAGTTAAATGTTGAAATGCATAAACTATCTATTTGCTATATTACTGACCAGCAAGATCAAAGAAGTCCACCGTGAAAAGAGCGAGAATGGAAATGAAAACAGCGTATTCGGTTGCTTATTAACATTAAAAAGTTAGGCGGCTTATCCCCATGAATCATATGCTTTTTGTCCCGCCTAGAGAAAGACCTTAACAAACAAAAGGAACTCTTCCAAATTAGTCACAATCTTTATGGGGCCGGGCCGTTGGTTAACCGGATCATTCCATTGCATAAACTAAATAGTTAGATATCCAGAAGTGGGAAAGTTTGGAGAGACAGCACTTTAAACATGGCTCCTGCTCAGCAAGCCTTCCGGTCTGCACCCTCTTCCAGGTTCCAAGGAAGGCCCTATGTCTTGAACAATCGCTGAAGGCTTTTTTTTTTTTTTTTTATTTCAAAAGATTTTATTGTTATAAATGCACAAATGAAGATACAGAATATAAATAAAGTGATACATTTGAGAGTAAATAAACAGACCATCAGAAGATGAACTCCACAAATAATTCATATGAAATGCATCCATATATAATAAATAGAAGTATTCTGCCAGAAATAAAAAATATGCATTCATGAAGACCAATCAATTTAGCTTATATGCAAACCATCTACAAATGTATCACTATCAGCTGACATAATCAGAAGAAGAAAGAAGCAGAAAATGAAAGAAGAAAGGTGAGCAGAAAAGGGAGCAGATGGAAAAAATAGGATACAAAGAAGAGAGAGGGGAAAAAGGAAAGAAGGATTTTCCAATGAATAAACCTTAAAAGTAATGAGTAAAACCGAACAAACAAGACGCCAATCACCCAGACACACGAAAGGGATATTGGTCAACCAACCCCTGTGATGACAAATCCATGTAATTGTCTAGAGCGGTCCAAACCCCACTAGCAATCGACGGAGAGAGATGAGCTTGATCGACCGAAGTATGAGCACTGCGTAGGAAGGAAACCCAAGCCCACCAAGTATGATACGAAACAGAGGAGAAGGATTTCCAGTCCATAAGAATTACTTTCACAGCAACAGTCAATAGAAGATCTAATAGTTGTAGCTCCATAGGCTCCAAGGGGAGAGGAGAAGGAGCCGCAAGAGGGCCCAATAAGATTAATGGGAAAGAAAGCTGGAATTTAATATCAAAAATGAGCATAATATGTTTATGAATGAGGTCCCAAAAGGGTTGGAGTAGAGAGCATTCAAAAAACATATGTGAAAAATCTCCTGGCGATAAACCACAACTCCAGCATAGATTATTTTCTTTGAGATTGAGCGAATGTAAGCGCACAGGCGTCCAGTGAAGAAGATTAATAGAGAAAAATTTAGATTGCATTAACAATGGGGCGATTTTATTGCGAAGAGAAAGTTTACCAATCATCTGCCATGTATCTGAAGAAATATGGTCGATGACCTTATGTTCAAAATGCCGTAACCATTTATGTTGAGCAACCGTATGAGGGGAAGATGAAGACGTAGATAAAAATTTATACATTTTTGATGCTACATGACCAGATTTCAACCAAATTTGAAAAAGAGTAATCGTGGAAGAATTAGGATGAAGACGTACTTTAGCAAGTGCCACCTTAATTTTAAGAAAAGTATAAAAATCTAAATTAGTTAAGGAGAATTGTTGAGCTAAAGATGAAAAAGGTAGAGGTTCATCATTAGGACCATAAAGATGTTTAACCAACGATATCCCTTTAGCCACCCAATAGGAAATCAAGGAAGGATCAATATTAATTTTAATTTTAGAGTTCCGCCAAATAGACGACCATCTAGATTTATGAAGTGGAAGCGCCACCAACTTGTCCACCTTTCGAACCGCAGACAAAGTGTCTAAAATAATAGAGCGGGAAAAAGGAATAGATAGGGTAGACGCAGTGCAAAAAGATGCAGTCGGTAATGGAGAAGCCAACTCCTGCTCTATGAACAACCAGGAAGGCACATGGCTCACGGGACAAGAAAACCAAAGAGCACCTTGGGAAGCCAAAAAGGCCGTTTGGTATTTATCCCAATCAGGCAGATTAACCCCTCCCATATCATAAGGCTTCCGTAAAAATTTATACGCAATTCTCGCTCGTTTATCATTCCATAAAAATTTAGACGTCAAAACGTCAACTTCATGAAAAAAGAAATCTGAAAGTTTCACCGGAAGCATAGAGGATACAAAGTTAACAATAGGTGTAATCATCATTTTAAGAGTCTGAAGACGACCCCACCAAGAAATGTGTTTCGGTGACCAAGTATCTAAAAGACGGCGAATTTTAAGAATAGTCTGGTTTTCATTATAGGCAATTGTGTCATATAAAGTAGAACAGAAATAAATACCCAAGTATTTTAAGTGTTTAGACTGCCATTTGAAGCCAGCAGAACCCATATGTGTGGGGAAGCAATAGGCATTCAAGGGAAACAACTCCGTTTTCTCTTTATTTAAGGTGTATCCAGAAACCTTTGAGAAAAGGGCAATCGTATCTGAGATAGCAGGTATAGCCACGGCAATATCGTCTGAAAAAATAAGGACGTCATCTGCGTATGCAGCAGTTTTAATGCAGTGAGGACCAAACGAAAAACCTTTAATATCCGGATTCAGCTCAATCAATCTAAGGAGAGGGTCCATGGATAACAAAAATAAAAGAGGGGATAAGGGACATCCCTGTCTGGTGCCCTGGCGAAGATTAAAAAAAGAAGACGTAGCACCATTAACTCGTATATTAGCTCTGGGCTGGGCGTATAAGGACATGACCATGTTAATAAAGGAGTCACCAAGATTATGTGCATATAAGACAGCCCGCAGAAATGGCCAAGAAACCTTATCAAAGGCCTTTTCAGCATCAAGCGCCAAGGCCGCAGCTGGGAGAGTAGAACGTTTGGCAGCTCCAAGAATGTGACAGAATGTGCGAATATTGTCACGTGCAAGACGGCCTTTCACAAAACCGGTTTGAGAGGAATGTACCAATGTAGGAATGAAGGATTCTAATCTCTTGGCCAAAATTTTAGCAAAGATCTTAGCTTCCATATTCAAAAGGGAAATGGGGCGAAAATTTTTGGGATCTGAATGGTCTTTTCCCTCTTTAGGGATCACCACAATCGTAGCATCCGCCGCAGTACCAGAGACAGATCCATTCTGAATAAAAGCATCAAACACAGACTGAAGCTTGGGAACAATCACAGGAAGAAAGGTTTTATAAAAAAGAATAGGGTAACCATCAGGCCCTGGAGCTTTCCCCGAACGAGTAGCAATTGCGGAGGTAATTTCATCAGTAGTAATAGGGCCACCCAAAAGAGTAGTATCTTCCAGAGAAACCGATTTCATAGGAACAGATTTTAAGAACTCTTGACATTGTTCAAATGAGGCCTGATCAGAAGGTGAGTACAGGTTATTGTAAAAATCACGAAAAACCTCAAGAATTTCCCCGGTCTGAAATTTTTTAACACCTAGATGATCAGTAATAGAAGAGATTTGGGAAGACTTAAAGGAAGAATCTTGGAATTTCAACGTAGCTGCGAGCATCTTTCCAGCTCTATTTTTTAACAATAACCTTTTGGATTTCTGAGCTTGAACCCCAATATAGGCTCTCTTGGTAACTATGGTGTTGTATTTGTATTTTAGGAGCTTAATTGACTGTAGGCAAGATGTATCTTTAGAGTGACGAAAGGAAGATTCCAGAGTTTTAATGTCGGTAGCGAGATCCGCAAGTTCTTTTTTAATATCAGCATTCCTTTTAGACATACATTTAATAGCCTGGCCTCGGAAAGTGCATTTGAACGAGTCCCAGAGAACAATCGGGGAGGAAACTGATCCTTCATTCTCCAGAAAAAAAGTGTCAATCGCGCTAGAAAATTCATCAACCTGGGTAGTGTCATATAAAAGTTCTGTGTTTAACCTCCAAGATCTAGCTTTCGATTTGGGAGCAAAGGACAAGAGATTAAAAGTAACCGCGGCATGATCAGAAATCAGAATAGGATGAATAATCGGAGAGGAGGAAGCAGGAACAAGGGAAGAATGAACTAGTAAGTAATCAATACGAGAAAAGGTAGAATGAGGTGAAGAAAAGAAGGAAAAATCACTACCAGTAGGATTATGAAGGCGCCATATGTCTTGCAGATGAGAAAGGGAACACATATTAAGCATTTGTTTATGGGATTTTGGAGGACGAAATTGAAAAGCTGAATTCCTATCAAGAATGGGATCCATCACCAAATTAAAATCTCCCCCAACAACAAGGTTACCAAAGTGAGGCGTGTCATTCAATTTTTTGGCCACTGATCTCCAAAAGGCCGGATCATCCTTATTAGGGGCGTAGATGTTCATTACATAAAGATCAGAATAACCATCAGCCAATTTTGTTAATAACCAACGACCTTCAGAATCGTGATCAGAAGAAACTATAGACAATCCTGAATTCCTGGAAACCAAAGTGATAACTCCATTTCTTTTGCCACACGCATCAGAGCAAGCAACATCTGAAACCCAATCTTTCTTCAAGAATAATGCTTCTTTGGTAGATACTTTTGTTTCCTGAAATAGGACTAAATCTGAAGAGAGCGATTTACAATAATCCAAGATCTTGGATCGTTTCACAGGATGATTTAAGCCCTTAACATTAAGGGACAACACATTCAAACCAGGCATCGACTAGTATAAAAATCAAAAACATAGGCTAAAAATAATAGACAGAAAGCAACCCACATGAGGACAAACATCCAAGCATCCAACAACAACGTCCAAAAAGGAAAAACCATTGGAGAAATCCGAACAGAGAAAAGAGAAAAGGAAGAAGAAGAAAGAAGAAAGAGAAGAGCCAGCAGAGGGGGTCTGAAAAAGACCAAATTCATACTAGGGGGAACGTGGGACGACAAGCAGGGGAGCCGTCATAAGGAGCAAATAAAATAAATATCAGCAATCTACAACCCCACTGTGTATCAGGACGAAGTATAATTAATATGGAAGAGAGAAAACATGACTATGGAAAAAAGTTAATTAGAGGATTATAAAACATATCAATATGAAAAACTATGAGAACAAACTGCGTATAACATGCAAGTATCAATATAATGAATAGGCCTAAAGGCATGTTAAGAGCAAATAAAGCATATCCAGAAGAAACAATATACCTATCAGGGAACAATACATAGATGGATATATAGCCTATAAGCAACATGCAAAAAGCGAGAGAAAACAATGAATCAATCAAGTGACGTAAAATATGTAAATCAGATGATGTGTAGAGTAGAAACTCATGGAAGAGTATGGCAAACATAACTGAATATACAGTAAAATATTAGAGAACTGTAAACTGCCCTATTGACATAATCATTAAATCTAGTAAACATTATACAATAAGGAAAGAAATAAGCATTCAATGAATGAACAAGCAGGAAATAAATAAGTGAATCAGATAATTATTAGAAGCATAACTCTAGATACATAATTGAAAGGATAAGTAGCAGTGTAGCAATAACTGTAAAAATCCATAAGACAGTACTAAAAAGCAATAAATGATGGAAGAATCAAAATACATAACAGCAGAAAGCACAGAAGAGTTTATCAATCAAACTCATATGAGATGGAGCAAAGGGAAAGAAAGGCCAAATATAAAAATGAAGACAAAGAAATATCATGGAGACTGTAGAGAAGGAATGAACCGAAGCATAAAGGAAGATAAGAAAGAAAAAGAAAGCTGAAATAAACGAATGATAACCAAAAAAAGAAAGGATAACATAGAGCACTAACAGGACAGACAAATTGAAAGGTGACCTAGAAAAATAGTCAGGACCACAAAAAGAATCAGAAAGGCATAAAGAGAGTACACCAAGACATTGACAACCTATAGAATAAAGAGGAAGGGGAACAGGAAAGAAAAAACTAAGAAAAAGAAGAAGAACCACACCACCGTATTAAATTAAAACATCGTATAAAAACTCAGTTACTAAACAAAAAGAACAATATTTGTGTACGCTAACATCACTACTCCAAGGAAAGAGACAAACCAAACAGCTCTTAAAAAGAACAAACACATTACGTGGGCATGCACAGTCTCAGGTACAAGAGCGTCAGGTGTAAACGAAGCCTCAGTTACAGATTCGTCTGCAACAAGAGAAAGGACAGGTACAAAACTAACAACCACAATAGAAACAATATAGAAAGCAAGTAACCCTCAGAAAAGTAGAGAAAATATTGAGGAAATATCTCAAACGTGTAACGAATAAAACAGAAGAAAAGGAAGAAGAGTAGAGAGAGTGAAGGAGGAGAACATAACGCACATTTAATTGCCAACGTCAAACAGAAAACAACAGAACACATCAGAGCACAGAGAAACAGTAAGAACGGTGGACTATCATGCCACCACCCAGATCTAAAAATACAAACTTAAGAGATCTGAGAGAGAAGAAACGCATCTCCGGCAAGGGCATCCATCTCAAGTGCCGGAAGTACTAGAAGTACGCGAAGCGTCCATTTGAAGCTCCATCTGAAGCTCCATCTGATTGTCCAAGAAAGAGGCCAGGTCAGCAGGCTCATCGAAAATTCTAGAACGGCCTTTGAAGGTAATTCGAAACTTTGAAGGACCAGAGAAGGAAAAGGGGATATTCATCTCAGATAATCGCTTCCGTAGGTTTAGAAAGCCCTTCCTTCTTATCACCGTATCTCTGGCAAAGTCTTGAGAAATGGAAATACGATGGCCATTCCAAGAAATATTTCTAACCTTCCTCATGTGCGCCAAAATTTGCTCCGTATGTTGATGACGCAGTGGCTTAAAAATTATAGCCCTCGGTTGTGAGGCCGATTTGGATCGGAAGGTGGGGACACGATGTGCCCTCTCTATCTCAAAATCCCTTTGAAAAGAAATTTGCAATGTAGCAGGAAGCCAATTGGATATAAAATCAATCATAGAGAGAGCCTCTTTCTCAACTTCCTCAGGAAGGCCAAAAATGCATAGATTGGATCTACGATTGCGATCCTCTTGCTCAGTGAGGTCTCTCCTCAATGCCGCCATTGAACGCTCTATTTGGCCCAGAGATCTAGATTGTTTCTGCACAACATCCTCTGCACCACTAATACGTGTCTCTGTGTCGGAGACCCGAAGGGAGAGAGCCTTAAATTCATTTCTGATGGCAGACACCTCAACTTGCAGCATATCCGTGTTTGTTTAGGTGGACTGAGCAATGTCATGAACATCATTCAAGCGCGTCAAAATAGTCTCTAGCGTGGACGCAGTGTCCTTCTGAGAAGACTCAGGCGTGGGAGATGGTTGTTTCAATCTCTTTAAAGAGGCTTTAGTATCTTTTGCATTTGAGGGCAAGCCCATATTCTCAGCCATACAGGTAAAGACCCAAAAAACGACAAAGTAACAAACACTGCAGATATCCAAGAACAGCAAAAGATTAAGGTGAGTGGGAGGGAGCCCACGTCACTCGAATAAATTCTCAGCCAAAAAAAATAATAAAGCGTCTCCACAACCAACAGGGCAGAGCAAAATATATTGCCAAATATATGTGAGGAAAAAACAGGATATAGCAGAACTCCTCCAAAATAAGCCACTGCGTAATAAAATAAAGCGCTGTCAAAATGCACTATTGAAAAGGTAAAAAATCACTGACCAGATGAGAAACATCGTAAAAGTCACGAAAGGAGTCAGGAATAACCAACCAGAGTCTGTTCCGACGTATTTCTGTCAAATGTCTGACAAGCGCTCTGTCAGCTGAGGAGAAATTCCGATCTCCGCACAGGAATGCAAGATGGCGACCATCCGTCAGAAGTGCCGAGCAGTGTAAACAGCCGGAGAAAAACAGCATTCCACCAGCTGTCAAGGACGGAAAAAGATCGTAAGTAACACACGACGTGTTCCTGCAGGCATAGACGTCTCTCTCGGGATATGGGGTTTCTGTAATCAGCTTAAAAAGCTCCGACGGACCCTGTTCATCGCGGAGCTCAAGCGCAGACCGCCATGTCACCGCGGCGCGCAAGCCACGCCCCCCCAATCGCTGAAGGCTTTAAGGCAAAAGATGAAGACTCGGTTATACACCGTGACAGCCTGATATCGCCCACATATTTTATTGTGAAAATCCAAGGATGTTTGTTGTAATAAAACACATAGGATAGAATCAAGCAGAACGACACAGACTACAATAACATGCAATTCAATGAATTATGTATTTATCAAATGAATAACTGTATTAAATATATCTACAATGCAGAAATATGTTACCAACTACCGATTTTTTGCTGCTTGGCTATGTAATCTATGCTCGAATAAATATAAAAGAAGGAAGTCGGTCCCAAGTGTGTTTCCTCTTGTACAGATTTTGTAAAATTATCTTGCTATTTTTGGAAAGTTAGAAATTGTTATTTTTCGAACAATATAGTCACAAGGGCGAAAATAAATGTTTCACGCATAATTATGTTCTCTCAAAAATAAGATAAACATATTTCTCCATTGCACTAGAATCGCACAGTTTGGCTTTATAAACGCCTCTTGTGGCATTCATATGCTAATACCTAATGGATGTAATAAGGGCTGTGATGGGATACGTGGAATTGGTGACTTTGCGATTGGTTGAGCCGCCAGCATCATGCAACAGGAATCAAGTGTATTTTCTACAAGAT
The DNA here is from genome assembly GCF_964261635.1 of Lissotriton helveticus. Taxonomy (NCBI): domain Eukaryota; kingdom Metazoa; phylum Chordata; class Amphibia; order Caudata; family Salamandridae; genus Lissotriton; species Lissotriton helveticus. The sequence goes on from NC_136070.1 coordinate 651,225,422, forward strand.
ATCAATCCTGCAGCATACAATGCTTTCATTTGCGCATCATTAGTAAGACAACTCGTGTTCACAGAACTCATTGCATGGGCAAGGTTCAGCAGCTCTTTTATCTCTTTTGCATATTTCATAGCGACCAAATGTTGGGGGGGGGGGGGGTACGTGGCGGCTGACTTGAAATCCAAACAATGCCTGTGAAAATAATTGAGAGGAGCAGGATGTATCGGAGGTTGTTACTCGAGAGACATCTCTGTTCAGAAATTGAAATGCGGGCACTGAACAACAGACAGCATTTTACAAAAGCCAACCAAAAACCTAATAAAGATGACTTTTTCCATCAATTCATCCCGCCACGACCATGGCAAACAAAAGGCTCATTTCGTGGCAGCTTCGAGTAAACCTGGCATCGACTGAACCTTAGCTTTCTGTGACTTGTACCTGTGCTTTTAATAAGTGGTGGGTTTATAGTCTCATCGCGCCAGTGCTGTTGGCCAACTCTGGACTTGCAGACACTTTTGAACATGACGTCTTTTAGCTGCTGCGGTTCGGGCTTGTTTGTGAGTTGTGCCCATAAGTTTAATGTATTTGCTGTGTGTAAGGGTGCTAGTATGTACCAGTTTTATTTGAAAAAAGATACCAATCTCGAACATACTCCTGCCCTTGCAGGCAGATCACTTAAATAGATTGGCGAAATGAAATAATAACAAATAAAATAAACACGAGTTGTGCGAGCGCGAGGAAGAGGAGAGAGGGAGGGGCGGGGGTGGGGCGGGTTGTCGTGGGCGGCTCTAAAAGTGACTTGTGAAAGTGAAGGGGATAACAAGCATTGGCGAAATGAAATAATAAAAAAACAAAACGCGAGGTGTGTGCGCGTGACGAAAAAAAGTATTGTGCCCGTCGCGCGCGTGCTTGTGCGTGTGAGAGTAAGCTGGTCGCTGCTTTGGAAGCACTTCCAAAAGCAGGCTTACTAAATGTCTCGCTGACAGCGCATGCGTGCTGGATCAGCGAGACCTAAAAATGACCCCTTTTCCCATATTTATTGCAGGACTTATTAAAAGTTGGACACCCTATAAACGAGTGTTTGTGCAATTAACTAACACACGTATAAAATATAATTTTTCCTTCCCATTAATTATAAAATGTTCACTGTCATCTACATGAATCAATAAATGGCTTAACTTCAATTTGTCTTGATTCATGTCTTTTACCCAGTGGTAGAAGTGGGCGGGATCGGAAGGGCACGGCGAGCCCCTACTTTTAAAAAGAATTTCAGTCCGTTCCCCTACTTCTTTATTTTAAAAAATTGTCCCGGGACGGCAAGAATAGTCCTACTTAAAAAACAATAACTTTTTCATTCATGGGGCTGCTAGCACTTCTCTATTAAACTCCAGAGGCTGCAGCAGCCCCTCCCTGAACTCGCACAGGCTGCGGGCTGGCCCATTGTCATTCCAATTGAGGCTAATTATCCCCTTTCAAATGACAATGCGCCCGCCCTCTGCCTTTAGCATATCACATGCCAGTGAGATCGGAGTTCCTGATAACAGAGGAGCTTTCCCCAAACAGAGTACTGTGGGGAATTTGCCCCCTTGTGTAATTTGTCAATGTTGTACACAGAGTGAACTGGGCAGGTGCAGTGATAGGACAGAAGAGGACAGGAAAGGTGAGGTAATGGGGCAGGAGAAGTGACCGGGCAGAAGAAGTAACGGGCAGGAGAAGTGACAGGGCAGAAGTGACAGTGTAGGAGAAGTGACAGAGTAGGAGAAGTGATAGCGTATTGGAGGTGACGGGGCAGGAGAGGTGACGGGACAGGAGCGGTGACGGGACAGGAGCAGTGACGGGACAGGAGAGGCGACAGTAAAGGAGAGGTGTCGGGGCAGGAGGAGTGATGGGGCAGGAGCAGTGATTAGGCAGGAGCGGTAACCGGGCAGGAGCAGTGAACGGATAGGTGAAGTGAACGGATAGGAGCAGTGACGGGGCAGGAAAAGTGACGGGGCAGGAAAAGTGACGGGGCAGGAGCAGTGATGGGGCAGGAGCAGTGATGGGGCAGGAGCAGTCACAGGGCAGGAGCAGTGATGGGGCAGGAGCAGTGTCGGGGCAGGACCAGTGACAGGGCAGGAGCAGTGATGGGGCAGGAGCAGTGACGGGGCAGGAGCAGTGACAGGGCAGGAGAGGCAACAGGAAAGGAGAGATAGTGGGCAGGAGTGGAGCCCGGGCAGGAGTGGTGACTGGGCGGGAGAGGTGATTAGGCAGGATCGGTAACCGGGCGGGAGCAGTGAAAGGATAGGAGCGGTGAACGGGGCAGGAGCGGTGAACGGGGCAAGAGCGGTGGTGAACGGGGCAAGAGCGGTGGTGAATGGGGCAAGAGCAGTGGTGAACAGGGCAGGAGCGCTGAATGGGGCAGGAGCAGTGAACGGGGCAGGAGCAGCGACGGGGCAGGAGCAGCGATGGGGCAGGAGCAGTGACTGGGCAGGAGAGGCGACAGGGCAGGAGAGGCGACAGGGCAGGAAAAGTGATGGGACAGGAGAAGTGATGGGACAGGAGCAGTGAACAGGCAGGAGCAGTGAACGGGCAGGAGCAGTGACGGTGCAGGAAAAGTGATGGGGCAGGAACAGTGACGGGGCAGGAGCAGTGATGGGGCAGGAGCAGTGTTGGGGCAGGAGCAGTGACAGGGCAGGAGCAGTGATGGGGCAGGAGCAGTGACGGGGCAGGAGCAGTGACAGGGCAGGAGAGGCGACAGGTAAGGAGAGGTAGTGGGCAGGAGTGGTGACCGGGCAGGAGTGGTGACCGGGCGGGAGTGGTGACCGAGCAGGAGTAATGACGGGGCGGGAGTAATGACGGGACGGGAGTAATGACGGGGCAGGAGTAATGACGGGGCAGGAGTAGTGATGGGGCAGGAGAGGTGATGGGGCAGGAGAGGTGACGAGGCAGGAGAGGTGACGAGGCAGGAGAGGTGATGGGGCAGGAGAGGTGGCGGGGCAGGAGAGGTGATTAGGCAGGAGCGGTAACCGGGCAGGAGCAGTGAAAGGATAGGAGCGGTGAGCAGGGCAAGAGCGGTGAACGGGGCAAGAGCGGTGGTAAACGCGGCAAGAGTGGTGGTGAATGGGGCAGGAGCGGTGAAAGGGGCAGGAGCGGTGAACGGGGCAGGAGCAGCAACAGGACAGGAGCACAACGGGGCAGGAGCAGCGACGGGGCAGGAGCAGTGACTGGGCAGGACTGGCGACAGGGCAGGAAAAGCGACAGGGCAGGAGAAGTGACGGGCAGGTGACATGATGGACAGGTGACGTGACGGACAGGAGAGCTGACGGGGCAGGAGAAGTGACAAAGCAGGAGAAGTGATGGGGCAGGAGTAGTGATTATGTCACGCCTGTGCTCCTCAGGATCAGGATGATGCTCTAGTGGGTCCACCTCTTGATATCCCCACACTCTGACTGTGCAATACACAGAGTATAAAGGTGATCAAGCGAGGGGAAAAAGGGAGAAGGAGGGGGGGACCGCTGTGGGATGATGCAACCTGTAACAAAAAAGCATAAGATCAATACAGTTCACATATATACTCTGGCTACTCTCGTTATTTCTCACTAGGTTCAGGCAATACCTTCTAGGCTCTCCCCTGAGGCTTCTCCAGGCTGTTCTCAGTAAGATACTTCTCTTACGGTAAGGGAGAAACTCTATCCACCTATGAACACAAAGAACAATTGAAAGGAACCACCTATATCTACGAAGCCATGACCATATCATCATCCATGCATGCACTCGTACTCACTTAGAATCACCCTTGTAATCCCATCAAACATATAGAACAGCAAGTAAGGGAATCATATAATCCAAGGTGAATAAGGGATCCAAGAACAGAGCAACAAAATGAAAAGGACTCCCAGCCTGGAGAGGACTCTTGAAAGCCAATAGTACTTGAACGGACAAAATCAAGAACCCTAAAGTCTTGAGCTTAGAACCAAAAAGCCAAAGTAGAAATAATCCAAGATCCCAACACAGTCTCAATGTACGTAGGATATAATTAGGCTGTGGGGTTTTAGGTTTAAACCTATAATAACTGATAAAACCCCACTGAAAGAAAAATTGCCCTCACCGGTGAAAACATATAAACACTGAAAAAACACCTGCACAACCACAAACTAAATGCCATTCAAAGAAAGGAAAAAGAAAGTGAAAGAGTCATTTTGTTCTTACTGAAGGGGTCAATAAAATGTAACTTTGTTATACAAGCTAGCAGTAAGAAAGACTGGCTAACATTATTCTGCTTGAGTTTTGTTCTTTAGGGATGCCACTTCTTCCTTTTACTTTTTTCAGTTTTATGGCCTTTGGTCTAAAGATGCAGGGTTTAGTTTCACGTTTTAGGTTTAGTTTAATTATTTTATAAACTGTAGAGAATCAGGACATATCAAACTCACATTTGATATTTTGGCTGCATTATATTCTTTCACTGATAGGTAAAATGTCTAGTTTCATAAAAATCTTTCCTAATATGTGTCATCACATTTGCCCAAGGAGAATGGGTAAAAATCCTTAATACATCAGACCATAGTTTCTAGTGGGTCAGTATTGATAGTAGGTGAATTGCCAACACCTCAGGCTTTAAACATTAAATACAAGGTATAGTGACAAGTATATATATCACCAAGCATCTGGGATAGTGGTGAAAACGTGACACCAGACTTTTGGAAAACACGGAACACAGTGTCACTTGTTATGCTCTGCAAAAAAGGTTCTTTCCAAGTTCAACAAAGATTGGAGTGATATTGTTTGTATTTGTAGTGATTCAGCTACGTATATAAAAATTTTGGGTGATGACCTGTCAAAATTGATACCCGAGCTGAAGTGATTCCCTGTAGGAGATCCTTGCCACTTGTTAGATGGTATGCTAAAAGCATCTTTACAATCTTCAGAGTTGATGAGGGATGCTATTGACTTTTTAGTCCATTCTGGTGCACTGTTTTCTTATGCCCAGGAACTAAAACGCAAATATTTATCATTTTGTGCTTTATGTGGCATCAAAGAAAGAGTCATCCCAACTGTGCCCCTTAGCTGACGGTTCTAAGCCCAAAGGGCTATGAATGCTGAGAGGGCCTTTTCACAGAAGTTTACATGGGAAGGAAAGCGCGAGCCCACAAGACCACAGACTCACTGAAGAAGTATCGTATGGTGTACTACAATAAGATTAATTTGCAAAAATCCCTTTGGACCTCATGTACACTATACGTACACTGTCTATATACCATGTTCTTTCAGTGCAGAAAGCAAGCAATCATAAAAGCAAAATGTTCCATAAACACTGGAAAAACACTTTTTCTGTTCTTTTAGTGGCGTGAAAATGTTTAAGCACTGATAACAACTGTTTTTTAAGATATTGAAAACACTGAAAAAACCCCACCAGAATTTACCAAAAATAGAAACTGAAAACAGGACAGCCTAGATATAATGATAGCAAAAAAAGAACTCCTACCCGGAAGGGTAATGATGGCCGTGGATTCTACCCTTCTGCTCAGCCGAGCCTAGATGAGGATCGAAGAACCTCCCCGTCGCAGCCGCGAACCGGGGGATAGGGGAAGCGCCACAAGTCCAGAGGAGACCCCGCCGCAGCCGCGTGCGGGGAAAGGCACTTGAAAACCCCGCCGCAGCCGCGCGTGGGGTATTGAGGAAGAACACGGTGGGCGCGTCCTCACTCGCCGAGTGAGACGCGCGGATATCAGAACTCCGGGCAGAATGAAAACTGGATCAATGGGGCCAAGGCAATCCCCAGGTACAGCGAAGGTTAGAGCAGCCGCTCTAAAGCTGGAAACAAACTTCAGAATCACATACGGCGCTCCCGTGCGCTGTGCGTGTATTTAACGATGACATCACATCCCAGAATGCCTTCTGGGTATTGTAGTTTTCTCACGGAATATAGAACGCTCTAGCAGCGACAGGGCAGTAGAAGCGACGGGGCAGAAGCAGTGACTGGGCAGGAGCAGTGATGGGGCAGGAGAGGCGACAGGGCAGGAGAGGTGACGGGGCAGAAGCAGTGATTAGGCATGAGCAGGAGCGGTGACCGGGCAGGAGCAGTGAACAGGGCAGGAGCAGTGAACAGGGCAGGAGAGGTGAACAGGGCAGAAGCGGTGAACAGGGTAGGAGAAGTGAACAGGGCAGGAGAAGTGACGGGACTCCGCTGTACTTTCGGTATGCTGTCTTGGCACAACCGCAGGGCCGCTGAAGCTCAAGCTGTGTGAGGCGTTTTCATCTGGGTAAAACTTTTTGTTGGATTTGTAGCAGGATGCCTAACCGCGAAAACGCACTGCCGCTGTTTCTGCGGCCCTGCGGTTGTGCCAAGACAGCATACCGAAAGTACAGCAGAGTCCTTTACTTTGGGGATACAGATGGCAGCGCAAGCAGATGGAGCAAATTTCCGGAAACCCACTTGGGTAATAAACTGTTTTATTCAGCACAAGACGGCAGCACCCACTGGGGTTTAAGTTAATGGGTATACGAATACCAAGAGGCCAAGTGGCACACGCCCACAAGGGCGGGACTCTATATTAATTAGTATCCGTCATGTTAGCCGGTGTGTTTGTTTAAAAAGACTGCCAGTGATAAAGGACGTGAAGTCCGAAACATATTTGGCGGCTCGAGATGTCTGGAATTGTGAGCCTGCTTGTTCCTGTAACCCGAAATTAAATGGAGTTTACTCAAGCTGTGTGAGGCGTTTTCATCTGGGTAAAACTTTTCGTTTCATATATATACATACTAGCAGCCCGTCTCGACGTTGTCCGGGTATGAATTGCTGCCGGCCAGTAGTATATCGTTTTGTAGGATTTCGTTTTGATAGCATTTCTTATCTGTGACAGGCCTGTGAAATGCTCCAATTCACAGTGCACTGCTGATGCACTTAAGAGTGCGTGTTCAGTAGTGTGTGAACTCGAGTTTCCCTACTTTATTTTTCCTTGCAATATTATATAGCGCGAACTCGACAACATGGCATGAGCACAATTTACATTACAGAAGAACACATTAATTTGTGGTAGGCACGGGGAGACAAAGCGATTTGCCTGGAATCACAGGATGTTGAGCTGATGCCAAGATTCGAACGTAGCTCCCCACCTCTAAAGTTCGCAATTCTAGAACTTGTAGCGGGAGGTGTGTCTAAAAGTGTATGTCGGTGCTGGCCATCAATTAGAGAGACCTGTGCATCAAATCGGTGGTGAAAAAATATGAGTATGTTGCTGGAGATGTGGGCCGCCATGCTACCAATGTACTTACCGGGGGAGAGTAAACACCCATTATTCCGCAACTTTCTTTCCGCATACCATCAATCCGCATACTTTCATTACGAAAGTACCATGACTCCGCAATGCCATTATAACGCATGGCATTACATTTTATATGCTTTACTACGCATACATTTACAACAAAATTCGTTGTAAATGCATGAATGGTAAAAGCATGTTTTTTTTAAATGTTTGGATAAGGTAAGTATGGGTATAGGGTTATATGTTTTGAGGTACTGAGGTATATGTTTTGGGGTGTTTGGGTATTTTAAGGGTTAAGATATAGTTTTGGGTTATGGGGTAGAGGGGTAGTTTTAGGGTTTAGGGATAGGCATGGGTTTTGGGGTACAGGTGTGGAATCAAAGGTTCAGGCAGGTCAGGTCGATTACCCCTTTCCCATATTTGCCCGGCGTTAGCCGCTTCTCACCCTACTCACGATTACCAAATAAAGAGGCAGGCGCTGGCGACTGGAAGGCAGGAAACAGGAGTTTATTTCCGACGGAACAGAACACGTCAAATCAGACAACAGGGTATCTTCTCGAGGTGCTCTCGCAACATCTCTGAGGCCTGGCCTCTTATACACTGGTTTATTACTTTATTACATGCAACACATTCTTGGTAATGCTTTGAAGTACGGAAAAGGCGTCTTTGGAATCCCCGGTTCAGGCCCGTTCCCACACATATCTACAGTAGGAGTCCCCACCCCAATCTCAGCATGATGGCTATTGCGCAGCTGGACATTCCGCTGGGAACAGGAATACGGGCGATCGATCGGATCTAGGGGTGTGAGGGCATTGATTAATCCCCGCTCCTTTGATGTGAGACGAGGTCCTACTGTAGGGGCAATAAACCGCATCTGTTGGGCTAAGTGATGGCCTGGGGTCGGGCCGGACAATCGGGCAAGGAGGAAGAGGTTATCAAAGGGCCCGTTTTATGGATGAGATGAAAGAGTGTGGGGGTTTCGGCACGGGATGTGGCTCGGAGGCAGGGTCACGCTGGAGGTGCGTTATGGCCCAGGCAGGAGAGATCGGGGGCTGTCCGAGCGCGGGGGATGCTTAAGAGGCGAGAGGGTGAGGGGGGGGGAGACGCGCTGGCTATCGATAGTGGGCAGGGAGATCATGGCATTCAAAATGGCTACTATCTATGTTCGTGATGGGGCCTAAAAGGGGACAAGATGGCGGGCCACTGTTTCGTGACTTTCGCTTTACCTTCAACAGTGGCGAGGGTGAACACAAATGAACGCCGCTTATGTACATATACATTGTCGTTTTCCACAGTCGCCGCTTTTTAACATAAGTTAGGTCATTTCCGGGTTTATCATAACTGACGGGGTGTACATATAGTCGTGTGTTGTCAATGAAATAGCGTTTGTCAATACTGGTGGATTTGCATATAACCGTGTGCAGTTGATGCGACATACAAGGTGGAATACATATAAATTTACATTTGTCGTATTTAAAAAGTGACCGATGAAACATTTTACAGGCAAAAGTGGTTGAGGGAAGAATTTAGTCCAATACAAGCAATTAGTCAAGGGGTGTAGAAAGTTCCGAAAAAGGGGGAGGGTCTTCGTCACAGTGTCTTTTTTTTTTTTTGTAGCGAGCCATCACTGGTAGGCTCTGGTAGTTCGTTTTCTTCCGTTGGTGCTGTTGAGCACCGGCGGTGGAGCTATAGGTCCAGCTCGGGTCCTTCTTTACACGTCGCAGGGTGTGATCTGTCCTCTGCTGTTAGACCACAGTCCTGTTTCCTAACTAATCTTTTTAAGGGTGCCTCATGCTGGGCACCTGCATTTCTTTCTCCTTTCGCGGCAAACCCTATTCTACCTAACTGCTGTTCTTTTTCTCTGAGTCAAAATGCACGTGAAAAGGAAAAGAGGGGGGTTTTGTCGGATAATCGAGGGAAGAGAGGGCGGAGTGGGACCAGATCTTTGAGACAAACCAAGGGAGCAAAGGGTGATGCGCAGGCAGGTCCATCAATCGGGCTCAAAGGGGCGGGGACTTCTGGCACGCGTGGGTCAACAAGTAGAGGGCTTCAAGGCAGCCCTCCATTCCTTCATTTTCTGCGTTTGAGAGTGGTGCATCGTCCCGCGTCCCGTTGCTCTGCGGCTCCATCTTAGGTCGAGGTCACACGTGCCTCATGATCTGTGGCCAGGCTGTGCGTCACGTCCGGCCCCTCTCCTCCGGTGACTGTGTATCTTTGAATGGGTACAAAACAGGTTTTAGAGAACTGGCAAGAGAAGACATTTATACATTTCAATTCCGTCCCAGATCTAAGTAGTTGGGGGTACGTTCATCGGTCACGGTCAGAAGTTATCACTGTGGAGCATGTATGCGGGCATTTCTACTGAGTTTGTACTAAGTCTATTTGGCATTCATTCATGACGTATATGGAGAGAGGTCAGACTCCTATCAACTGCGTATTCCATCAAACTCGAAATCGGATTCTTCGGTAGAGACTCGTCTTTCTAACCCAAGCCCTGGCAGTTTTCTACCATCATGAGAGGGGGGCAGAGGCTAAACATTCTTTTCTCGGGGAGCAACAGTTAATCAGGGTCATCAGTTATACTTCGGGATATGGAGCTGGGGTCAATCGGGAGAAACGGGGACGTTTTGGGCATCCGTACTTGGGTGCAGAGAGGTGGGGCAATCTGAGCATTGGAGATTGTGTTTCTAACGAGCTGAGAACAGAAGCCACTGACATATAGTCCTCCTACAAGAAGGCCAGATATGGGGACTTCAGTCGTCTTACCTGTCCTTTCCTTCATAGCCAATTCAAGTTCCATCATTTTACAGAAAGGAGAGGTAGTAATATGGCAGATTACAATTGTTTTAGTTTCTGTCAATTTGCCGAACACCTTTGTGTTCGAAAACCAATTAGGCTCGTGCCGGCGGGGCACAACGTTACCACACAAAGGAAGAGGGAACAGGGGGACCCTCGGAGGGAGAGTCGTCCGTATTTTAAATGAACTATTCGGTACACGTACAACATGAAGAGAGAGAAAAAGAGAGAGAGAGTGAGAGAGAAACGTGTACAATAATAGGCCATTTAATGCGCACACAACACAAAACAGTAGGGGTCATGTTATATAGAAACACAGACTGAGGGACAACGTAAATCCATATACTACGTACACATGAATTCAGGCGGGGGGGTACATGTATTATATACAGAACTCAAGACAAAACATAGAACAGTACTTGGCCAAAGATATTTCCTCCTGCATGCTGCGCATCCTTAGTATCCTATTTAATTCGCCTGGCTGTCTTTTGCTGTTGGCCTCTGTTGCAAATACTTACACTTTCGTCAATTGTTCGGGAACTAACCTGGTCGGGCTAGTACTTACGGTGGGATCTTTGAATCGTTTTTAGCGAACGGGTATCCAGGCTGAGGCAACGGAGGGTGTCAGTCGGGGGAACAATGGGCAGTTTCGAGTTTCATGTCTATGAGGGTGCAAGAAGGAGTCTTCCAGGAGGAGGGTACTTGGGTAAACCTCACCCCGGAATAGTCCTGAACCTTCCCCTATTTAGTTATCGTATGAACCTACTCGTAGGTGCACGTCATTCTTGGTTGCATTCTTCGGGGGGCGGTTGGAGTCATATTTTTGTCATACTGCAATAACCCGTCAAGTTTCTGCTTCGGGCCACCCTTCCAGTCGTTGGGTTCAGAGAGAGAGAGATGGTCGTTTCTAAGTAAGGGAGTGTTATATCTATGTTTGTTCGTCGTGTATAGGCACCATGTTCAGACCCCCTTTTTCCCCATTCCATCGGCCGTTCGATCATCACTCAAGTCGTACAAAAACATCTCTCTTATCAAGTCAACGCGTGCAACGTATATCCAGTCGAGTTATACACATCCGGTCATACACGCGTGCATTCATATCACCCAAATTCGTCATGTCCTCAGGGGCGGTCCCCATGGATAATGTATCCTTTTTCCTCACGGAACCATGGCGCGTTGCTTAGGTCTTCTCCATACTTTAGTCGATGTTCCGATGTGACCTGCAGAAAGAAGGGGAAAAAGAAGGGGTGGGGGCAGCGTTTTAAAACACATCCGCGCGCATAAACCCAAAAGGCTTTTACTTACCACGTATTCGACCTATCTCCGCGGGGTGCAGTCCCTTCCATCTCGGCGTTTTAAGCCCAGAGGGACTGGTAGTGCGGGAGGCATAATCATTGATGGACTGCATATTGCATAGATCGCCCACGTGTGGTGTTGCGGATCTTGTGTAGGGGAGGGTCGAAACAAAAGGGCAGTCAGTGTAAAGTGGGGTGAACTCGTGCTCTCCTTCGAGGAGGAGGGGTGGTTTACAGTGGTACCGGGTCTGGCTTAGGGGCATCTGAAACAATTTCCCTGAGATATGTGGCATATAAAGTAAAGGCCAAACACCGGGACCTTAATCGATTGCTTTATGTTGCACAAAAGTAGAAAACACACGCAACGAACTTGGACCATTCACATTTGCAATATTTCTGTGTACTTTGCTTTTTTTTTTTAACCTTTCAGTAATCGCATTGCTTTATTTCACCTGTGATTTACGTATAACGGTCACAATGGCCATTTATTTCAAAACTTACCAATCCAAGTGCTACAACTATATTTGCTTTTCACAAAACCTTTATTAAAAAATGTTGACGTACAAATGCAGGCCTACAACCACGTCGGCCGGCCACGGAGCAGACTGGAACTGTACATGAGGGCATATTTATTTTAGGGAAACGTAACTGAGTCGGTGGTCGTTTTATTTCATAAAGGTACGATAAGTGCAATAAAATCTTATCGAAAATTCATTGTGGGCAAGTACCATAAGTTCGGAAAATTCGAACCTTCAATAATACTGTAATCAATGACGCGTCAGAACTCAATATCAATTCATTGTCCGAATGTTCAATCAGTACCCATCCCCTCCCGCCATGTGCTTCAAAAACTGCATACATATCTCATGATATCAAGTCTGAGCATCCGGAACGCAACGGGGAGTTGCGAGTTTCGTTTGTACCGGCGCCATTTTGGGTGGGGTCAGGCGGGTCCAAGTATAGTCAAAATGTCTCCACCAACTCGGGGTTGGACCAGAACCTCTTTCGGCAGTCCAGAAGTTTCGTTAAGGGGCAACAGAAGGGACCGGTGACATGAACCATCAATCAAAGAAAAGGGAGGGGGCAACAATCTTTCCTACCGGGTCATACTGGTGTTCCACCGGAACTGATCAAATCGGTAGTCTGCAGGATTTTTGGTCATTCAAACTGAGGCTGGCGCTAGCATGAGGGCGCCAACGTCTTGTGGCTACGTCTTGGTCGTTCAGCGGGCAATCATGGCAGTCGTTCCCCATCGGGGGGCCTGGGGCCCCTGCAGTTCTCGTAGAATCTTCAAAGCTGAGGAGAACGCTTCTGGACGGGGGCTCATTTTCTGGTTGACAGGCGACCAGGCCATCTTTTCACGCCAGGCCCATTCCTGCAGAGTCGACCGCCATTTTTAGGAGTCCTGCAGCTACCGGCAGTCACTGGGTCGCAAGAGCAGACGGACTCCAGCCTGTCGGGCGAAGCGTCGTTGCACCGCCACAGTGGACGAGACCCTGCTGGGTGAGTGGAGCGTCGCTGCACCGCAAGAGTGGACGAGCCCTTTGCCGGGTGCGTGGAGCGTTGGGGGTGCAGCTGAGGGGCCTCCACCTGGGGAGGCGGGAGAGGCTCGTCCGCGCCGCCTCTCCCTCCCAGTGCACCCCACGGCGCCTCGTAGACATTCGTTATGGCCGGACCAGGCGATGAAAGAGGGGGGGGGTCGGAGGCATATGCAAGACATCCCCCCCCCCCGTGGCCTGCAAGGCGCCGGAAGAAGAAGAGAATGGGAAGACCAGTACATTCCGGGCCGGGCCATTCACCCCACGACTTCTCCGGCCGATGGCAAGCCGAGTGTTGGAGGCGACCCCCTACCCGGAGGGGGAAGGGTGGGGTCGTCCGCGCCACCTCTGGACATACTGGGGACAGTCCTTGGCGCGTGGTGTCGCCTCCGGGCTGTTCGCGCAATGGCCCTCTACCCCAGGCTGCCACCGACGCTACCTCACCAGCTGATGGCTTTTGTAGACTTTCTAACGCCCAAAAACCTACTAAAAAGTAGCCCAAAGTATCCCAACATTGCTACTTTGAGGAAGGAGGGACAGGAACGGCGTCAAGCAGACGTCGAAATGCATTGTGGGTTTGTTGTTGTAGCCGTTTGCCATGTAAATAGTTGTTTAATATATAGTTGTAAAATAAAACGTTTTAACATGTTACCTTGCTGGAGTGTTGTATATTTATAATATTTGCCTAGGGTTTGTCGTTATTTGGGCGGGGTGGGCGGTGGAGCCGAGCTGTCTTGAATTCATCGCGTCGAGTTCGGCTCTTCTCACTAGTTTCATATATTCTGAGGGGTTGTTCCTAATGTTTCCATTCCAGCGAGGTCGAAAAGAGATCTCATCAGTGGCCTACTGATTTTGCTCGATTCCTTTTGTTTTTCCTAACGATTTTTATGTTCTTTTATTTGCTAGCACGATACAGCGGCTAATCCGCATTTTTCTTTATATATGTACTTTTTATTAGGGGTGTCCTCCGGTGGAGCCAGATGGTCTACCTCTAATAAATGGTCCGGGCTGAACCAACTACTGAGCAATGGGGAGAAGATAGGCATGACGGGTTACAACGGGGACAAAAGTCTGCACTACCTATCCTTCACTACTTTGCGGAGACTAGATAGAATATTTCTATTCTACAGTATTCGCAAATAGGGAATACCCAAAGAGAGAACCAATTCCAAACAGTCAGTGTTCGGACAAACAATCAATCAATCAAATGAGGAATAAAATAGGCGCGACGGGTTACAACGGGGGCAAAAGCCTGCGCTACCTACCCTTCACTATCTGCAAAGAGAGAGATCTTCCTGTTCCTCCCTGTTTGTAGGCAGAGAAGATCCTTTCAGAGAACCAATTCCGAACAATTAATGTCCGGTTAAACAATCAATCAGTGGGGGATACAAATAGGCACGACGGATTACAACGGGGGCAAAAGCCTGCGTTACCTATCCTTCACTATCTGCAAAGACTAAACAGAGTGTGGCGACTCTGTGCTTGTTTGCAAATAGAGAATGATCCAAAGAGAATCAATTCCAAGACAATAAATGCTTGGATAACTTTCAATCAAATGGAGAGGGAAGTAGGCGCGACGGGTTACAACGGGGGCAAAAGCCTGCGCTACCCACCCTTCACTATCTGCAAAGGGAGAATACTCCTATCCTTCCCCGTTTGTAGACAGAGAATCTCTCAGGACAAAACAATCAAATGCGTAATACTAGTATTTTCCAATGACAATCAAACAATCAATTCGCAATTTTTCGTGTTACACGACCTTACCCGGACCGTATGGACAGTTTCTCGTCTTCCGTTTCCAGCGCCCGATCGTCCTCTATTCTCCGTAATTGCTGTGGCACTCCTGATGGTTCCCAGTCAGGACCGTAGATCACTCGAGAGAGGTCTGCTCGGAACCAGTGAAGTTCGGATGATCGGCTGCCAGACAAGGGTCTATCGGGCAGGAGCTCTTCCCGATCGTTGCAGTCGTTCACTCTGTCGTTGGGACCTCTCTCACTGGATCCATGTGTCGCTGATGGGCCCCACGTTGGGCGCCAATTGTGGAATCAAAGGTTCAGGCAGGTCAGGTCGATTACCCCTTTCCCATATTTGCCCGGCGTTAGCCGCTTCTCACCCTACTCACGATTACCAAATAAAGAGGCAGGCGCTGGAGACTGGAAGGCAGGAAACAGGAGTTTATTTCCGACAGAACAGAACACGTCAAAGCAGACAACAGGGTATCTTCTCGAGGTGCTCTCTCAACATCTCTGAGGCCTGGCCTCTTATACACTGGTTTATTACTTTATTACATGCAACACATTCTTGGTAATGCTTTGAAGTACGGAAAAGGCGTCTTTGGAATCCCCGGTTCAGGCCCGTTCCCACACATATCTACAGTAGGAGTCCCCACCCCAATCTCAGCATGATGGCTATCGCGCAGCTGGACATTCCGCTGGGAACAGGGATACGGGCGATCGATCGGATCTAGGGGTGTGAGGGCATTGATTAATCCCCGCTCCTTTGATGTGAGGCGAGGTCCTACTGTAGGGGCAATAAACCGCATCTGTTGGGCTAAGTGATGGCCTGGGGTCGGGCCGGACAATCGGGCAAGGAGGAAAAGGTTATCAAAGGGCCCGTTTTATGGATGAGATGAAAGAGTGTGGGGGTTTCGGCACGGGATGTGGCTCGGAGGCAGGGTCGCGCTGGAGGTGCGTTATGGCCCAGGCAGGAGAGATCGGGGGCTGTCCGAGCGCGGGGGATGCTTAAGAGGCGAGAGGGTGACGGGGGGAGACGCGCTGGCTATCGATAGTGGGCAGGGAGATCATGGCATTCAAAATGGCTACTATCTATGTTCGTGATGGGGCCTAAAAGGGGACAAGATGGCGGGGCCACTGTTTCGTGACTTTCGCTTTACCTTCAACAGTGGCGAGGGTGAACACAAATGAACGCCGCTTATGTACCTATACATTGTCGTTTTCCACACAGGGGTATTTTTAGGGTTCAGGGCTAGGTTTGGGTTTTGGGGTATAGGGGTATTTTCAGGGTTCTGGGGTAGGTTTGGGTTTGGGGGTACAGGGGTATTTTAAGGCTTCAGGGCTAGGTTTGGGTTTTGGGGTACAGGGGTATTTTTAGGGTTCAGGGCTAGGTTTGGGTTTTGGGGTACAGGGGTATTTTAGGGTTGAGGGGTAGGTTTGGGTTTTGGGGTGCAGGGTTATTTTTATGGTTCAGGGCTAGGTTTGGGTTTTGGGGTCCAGGGGTATTTTTAGGGTTATGGGGTAGGTTTGGGGTACAGGGGTATTTTAAGGGTTCAGGGCTAGGTTTGGGTTTTGGGGTACAGGGGTATTTTAGGGTTCAGGGGTAGGTTTGGGTTTTGGGGTACAGGGGTATTTTTAGGGTTCAGGGCTAGGTTTGGGTTTTGCGGTACAGGGGTATTGTTAGGGTTCAGGGGTAGGTTTGGGTTTTGAGGTACAGGGGTATTTATAGGGTTCAGGGCTAGGTTTGGGTTTTGGGGTACAGGGGTATTTCTAGGGTTTGGGGATAGGTTTGGGTTTTGGGGTACAGGGTATATTCATAGGGTTAAGATGGGTTAGTGTTTAAAGGTGTTGGGGTATTTTAAGGAGTATGGGTGGGTTATGATTATGGGGTGCAGTGGTATTTAAAGGGAGCAGGGTGGACACCCGGAGCAGGAATGTACAGAACCTGGGAAGAAAAAGCAATGAAATATTGGGCACAACGCCCGCTTTTTTTCCCGTTATCCCGCGCCCCGCACACGCCCATGCCCCCAGCACACGCCCACGGCACACGATATGAGACATGGCATGTAGGGCGGAACATACCACACGCCCCCAGCGTTTGTCACGCCCCCATCACACGCCCACAGCATAACACAGACACGCCCACAAGGGACTACTTTGCTGGCAAGGTTCTTTTACCTTTTAAATGTATATGGTGGGCGTCTGCATAGCCTATGTCCTTCTGCTGCAACTGCCCTTTCCAACGTTATATGTAGTGTTGTGATTGGTGCTGTGGTTCCTGAGATTACCCGCCTCAAAGGTTTGGGCTCTCTCTTTATTATATTAGTATAGATATATATATATATATATATATATACTATGTTGAAATTTCATCTTTACTTGTCGCAAATCACTGGTTTCATGCAGCAGGTCTCTGAAAAAATACCATCCCGCAACACCTACAACACAAGGAACGTGTTTTTTAAGGTCACTTTCAAGGTAGTGGGGTTTCATTGTTTTAAAAATTTCACAATCTGAAATTGGTATCCTGAAAACACACCTGATAATATGTGAAATAATTTTGGCTTATTTACATAAAACTGTTACTACAGTTTGGATCCTCCTTGCACCTCTGTTGTGGATGATTACAACTTCTATGCTATTTAGTTATTCACCTCTACTTCTGTTGTCTCAGTCCACTTGATTGTCATGACTGTGATTCATTTATTTAATGTTCTTCAAATTACTTGTTCAGCTGGCATTAATTTAGCATTTTTCTCTTTGCAACATGGCAATCAGATGTTGTCTCTTTATGCTGCCTCCCAGTGGGATACGTACGCCTGGACTCATCAATGGCATGATCTGTTGTGCTGTGTTTAGCGCCACATTGTAAATTTCTCACTTCATGTCCGTAGAGGTGTGTTGTAGTTCTTATAGTAGGCAACACTGAGTCTAGTGTTCCACTACACTAGTGTGATTCTTTTTGTGATCCTGATTCACCTCTATTGCTATTATTTCAGTCCACTGGTTCCAATGGTCATGGTGAAACTGTTCTTCTAATTTTCCGTGCCGCCCGCCTTTTTAGGTTATATCCCTGTGACAAATGGCGATCAGATCTGATTTTACTCACCTGCCCCCAATGGGCCATGCAGTTGTGGACTTATCTATGGCGCGACGTATTACGTTGTAACTTGTTGCCCATGAACTGTTCTCTTATTATTTGTTGCCATTTATAGTTCATGAATAGGAAAAAAGGGGACTATTCCTGGGTTCATGATCAGGACCCTCTCATTAAAGATGGACGTATAATTCCTTGCCTTATTTAAGGCTTCTCAGGTCAAGAGAGCAGGGAGACAGTATGTAACGTGATTCCCTTTGTCTTAGTGTTCTATCTCTGTCACCCCTCATTCAATTTTTTGTCACTTGGCCAATTGCATAGTATTCCAAGCATTCCCAGTTGCTTTCATGATCTTGTTCAATATGCTTTGCTTCTGCATCGCTTCTGTCTCAGTTAGCTGTGTCTCTTATATGTTCTAAAACCTTTTTTCTGTTTAATAAATTGTGCTCTCTCTATATTTTAAGCCTCAGGGACACTCAATGACATACAACGTGTATTTGCTTTTACACATCATGTGTTGTAAAAGTTGTATTCTCTTGGGGGGGATCAGTACATGGGGAAACGGCGCTCAACAAGAAGTAAACACAATATCTGTTGCACATACAATAAAACGTAAAACTGTGCTTATAAGGTAGGGAGATTCACCCCACACCCCAATATGTGATCTGAGAATACTAATGTAGCATCATCTAAACCCCAAGCACATGCAAACCAATTTATAAAGTTCATTCTGATTTTTTAAGTTTTCTCAGTTCTTTTTATTCTTTCAATCTGTTATTCGGTTGATACGGGTTACCAACTATAAGAACCTTAATGCACCTCTATACATACAAAACGAGTGCCAAAATATGTCTCACTCAACAAATCGACAATTAAGGACTAACAATAGCTATTTCCGTAAACTTGAATCTGAACTTCTGTTATTATCAGGAATATATATTCTTTTGAATGATTTGGCACTAATGCAAAACAGAAAATGTGTCCGATTTAATTAATGTATGAATTATTAATTGCACTCCTTTCCACAAAGTGTACAGAACATGTTTATCCTGTATAACACGCCACTGTACGCTATTACACTGTACATCACTCCGCTCTGTCATTCGAGTCTATGCTACTACTATGTACACCACTTCACTCTATAATACTCCACTCCAGGATGTACGTTGTTACAACGCATGCTTTTACTACGCATGCCTTTACAACGCAGGTTTTTCAACGCAAGTCGTTACAACGACTTGCGTTGGGGGGTGCTGGATAGTGAATAGTTTAATTTACTATTCCAACTCCAGTCCCCGTGGATAGTAGGGAAGGTGTTGGATAGTAAATTAAACTATTACCTATCCTAGAGCGCCCCCCAGAGCAATTCGTTGTAATGATGTGCGTTGAAAAACCTGCGTTGTAAAGGCACTGCGTGGTAAAAGTTGCGTCGTAAAGGATGTTTCCCTCCACTCTATGCTATTCCACTTAATGCCAGTCCTCAATGCATCAACACTCCATGTCACTACACTGCATGCTAATTCACTGTATGGCATTCCACTGTACTCTACTACACTCCATGTGACTCCTGTCTACGCCACTCTACTACATGCCACTCCACTCTATATCATTGTATAGTATGCCACATTACTGTATGCCACTCCACTCTATGCTATCCTAGTGTATTCCATTCCATTTTACACCACACCACTATATGCTATTCCAGTGTACGTCACTCCACTCCACTGCGATTTACTCTATGCAACTCCACTGGACTCTATTCCACAGTATGCCACTCCACTCTATGCTACTCCACTCTACTCTATTCCACTCTACTGCACTACCCTGTATGCCACTTTATGCCACTTTAGTATAAGCTATTACACTCCACTCTACCGCATTCCACTCTATGCCACTCCACTCTACACCCCTCCACTCTACACTATTCCACAGTACGCCGTTCCACTCTATGCCACTTCAGTCAACACCACTCCATTGTATGCCACTACACTCTCCGCTATTCCACTGTACACAACTCCACTCTACGCCACTCCACTCTACGCTACTCCACTCCATGCCACTTCACTCTACGCTATTCAACTGTAGGGAAATCCACTTGACACCACTACACTCTACACTATTCCACTCTATGCCACACCACTCTTCTCCACTCCAGTCTACACCACTCCATTGTACGGTATTCCACTGTGTGCCACTCCCCTCTATCACACTCCACTATATGCCACTACCACTATATGCCACTCCACTTTATGACACTCAATTGTAAGCTATTACACTGTACACCACTTCCGCCTATGTCAATACAATGTACACCATTACACTCTGTGCTACTCCACTCTACCCTATTCCACTGTACGCCACTTTACTGCATGCCACTCCACTCTACACTATTCCATTGTATGACATTCCACTCTACGCCACTCTACTGTACGCCACTATACTCAACGGTATTCCACTCTACACCCCTCACTGTATGACACTTCACTCTATGGCACTCCTCTCTACACCAGTAACTCTATGCTATTCTACTCTACTACACTCCACTCTACACTATTCCACTTAATGCCACTCCACTCTACACCACTACACTGTATGCTAAGTCACTGTATGACATTCCACTGTACGCTACTACACTTTATGCCACTTGAGTCTCAGCCACTCTACTCCACAACCCTCTACTACATGCTATTTCATTGTACGCCACTCCACTGTATGCCACTCCTCTCTATGCTATTGCACTGTATGCCACTCCATTTTATGCCACTCAACTATACACTATTCCAGTGTACGCCACTCCACTCTATGGCAATTCACTCTATGCCACTCCGCTGTACTCTAGTCCACTGTACGCCACTCCACTCTATGCTACTCCACTCTATGGGACTGCACTATATGCCACTCTACACCACTTTAGTATAAGCTATTACACTCTAC
The DNA here is from genome assembly GCF_964261635.1 of Lissotriton helveticus. Lineage (NCBI taxonomy): Eukaryota > Metazoa > Chordata > Amphibia > Caudata > Salamandridae > Lissotriton > Lissotriton helveticus. The sequence continues at coordinate 651,246,044 of NC_136070.1, forward strand.
TGTACCACATTCCACTCTATGCCACTCCACCCTAGACCACTCTACTATACACTACTCCACAGTGCACCACTCCACTCTATCCACCTTGTCCCCTTCTGGTTTCTCGTTTGAAGCTGGGCTTATTTGCAAACAATACACATTGGTAGATGTAGATGCCTGTTGTAAAATACTGTTGTTTTCTGTAGAAGCGGGTTCCTTAATTTGACCTTGGTCAATAAGGGTTGTTCTTTGCTTTAATCTTCATCACTCATGGATGTATCACTCTCCGTAAATCTTGTTGTAGGTTTTAATTGTCTCTTTTTAGCATATATTTCAGCCACGTTGTTTACTTACCCTAACTAGTAATCAATGGTATCTCGTTTTAATTATTTTATTTTTCTATCGTTGATTTCTGATATGTACCGTTGTAGTTCAATGCTGATGTCCTTTATGATCTGATCCAAATACTCTGATTCTGTTTGTTTCCCGTTTTCAGCATTTAGTTGTGTAATTTCTGAGGATAAATCTTCTAATATTTTTGACAATTCCTCTACGATATGTAAAATTAGGTCTGGCGAACATTTGTTCAAGCATAACATCTTTCCATAAATCTTAGATTATTTTTTTGCAAAGTGCGGGTTTGAGTGCGATTCTTAAGCCTCTTGGTTTTCTCTGTACCTTGTGATAAATGATTGAAGTAATTGCATTTAATCTCTGATGTATTTCCTTCTTGGATATGCACATCAATTGTAGTACATTGCTGTCTATTCTTCCTGTACTCCTGGTTGTCATATACAATTAATTTATTAAAGAATATATGCGTTGAATCGGAGCTCTGTTTTCTGTCAGATTAGAAATGTCTTTGAGCGACATTGTTCTTGGTGTGCTACTGAAAAGTGATCAGAATTTAAGTGTATCCAAAATAGGGTTAATTTAGTGCACTCCTCCATTATTCAAAATGTTCTCCAAAACTTCCTATTAAAAGGGTCCAAAAGAGGTATCAGCCTCTGATCCAGGGTGTTGATTAATGTCATGTGAATTCACTCTGCCCTTCTGGCGGCATGTCTCCGCTTGCATTCCTATTGTGTCCCCTGATGGATTAAGTCATTTTAAGCATGCAGTTACCTAAGCCCATCAACCCCAAGTGAGAGACAATACAATGTGGCACACAAATCAACACGCAGCGTTGTGGAGTGCACGTTTAGACTACTGAAAAAGCAGGTTCTGCTGCCTCCACAAAAGCGGAGGCGCACGTCAGTACACACTCATCATCTGCTGCAAAATCATTGCAACTTGTGCTATGCTGCACAACCTTGCCACTAAGAAAGGTACAGAAGTTGAATTAACAGACTCTGAGGACGATGATGATGAATTTGCTGAGCCAGAGCCCAACGCAGCAGGAGTGGCACCAGATGGCAGACAAAGACAGGCAGAGATCACACGCAACTATTTTTGAGTAGTAAGGAGGCCCAGCCAGTTGTTGCATTTGAATGACGTAGTTTAATATTTTGGCACTATGCCACTACACAAAGGGCTCAACTTGCAAGTCCTATTTGTGACAACCCTACGAGGATGTCATGGGTTAAGTCATCCAGTTAAGTACACAAAGTGTGGCCTGCATTAACGCCTGCGGCCACGCACAACACTGCTGGATTCCCTTAGCAGACTGTCTTCACTGGCAATGGATCCGGTGCCAGCCCCATGACGTCTGCTGCTCCTCCTGGTCTCAGTTGCAGGGGGCGTTATGCTGCTGCGACTGGTCGTTTCCTACTGTCCCCCACATCACCTGCACCAGTATTGGCAGCCTGAGTTGTTAGGAGCACTTCAAGTGCAGTTTTGACTTTGACAAGCCACCTAGAGACATCACAGCTGCAGTGTGCCATCCTTTCCTGCATGGCCACAGAGCGCCTGCAGAGTAGAGAAGTGGCAGTTGAGAGGTGGTTCACTGCCTTTGTATGGTTTTCCATCTTCTGCCTCTCCCTGCGCCATGCCATCCTGTCCTCATCAAGTTTGCTGCACAGCAGCATCACTGACTGGGACATGTCCCTCATGCCCTTGGCCATCTGCTTCATGCCCTCAGCCAGCGTGGAGGTCATAGTGCTGCTGCCCTTCTCAATGTTCTGCATGTTAGTATTCATGTGTCTCATTTGCCGCTGTACAGATTGTATTGCCTTCACTTGCAGGCGCTGAACCTTGATCATGTTTGCCTCCAGCCCTGCAAACACACCATGCTCCTCACCCTGCAAAGGTGGACTGGGTTCCCTAGCCCTGCGGCGTCTGGCACCTGTGTGTGATCTCTCTGAGGTGGACTGCGACCCTGCATTACTGCCATCCACTGACACAGTCGAGATTTCTCCACCCCTGGTGTTTTCCAAGGAGAACTCCATCTCTTGGAATGTGGCAACTGCATGTCTCCTGGGTCTTGTCAATGCCCGTGGTGTAGCTGCTGGTGATGCTGGCAGTGGTGGTGATGCTAGCAGTGGTGGTGATGCTAGCAGTTGTGGTGATGCTGGGAGTGGTGTTGATGCTGGCAGTGGTGGTGATGCCGGTGGTGGTGTGGTGTGCCCTGCACTTGCACTGGCCTCCTCTGATCTCTCCTTCCGGGGTGCCCTTCCTGCCTTCTCTTGTGCAGACCTGCGCGATGTCTCGCCTGTGGGCACAAATTGTACATTAGCTCACTAGCCGGGCAGCACTATGTAGCAATAATACATTTTCATTTCTGGCACACTATCTTTCTGTCCTCTGCTTGCTTATCACTGATGTGTGTCACATGCCTTGGTGTTCAGTGAGATGACTGTCATGATACGTTTTACACTGACTACATCTCCCATAATGCATTGCTGGTGTTTAGTAAAACCTGTACTGGAGTGGGATTCACACAGCCTCATCGGGGAATGGGGATAGGGAATAGGGGGGCGTAGATTGGTGTGCATGCTTCTTACCTTGTTTGTTGGCAGCTCTGGCTGAGCTGTCTGCATCTCCAATCCCGCAGACGCTTTCAGGCTCTATGGTGGACTCCACCAGCTGTTCAACTGAAGTCAGTCAGGTGCCCTGTTCCTTCCTCCTCCTTTCTGGCTGGCTTGTTTTTTAATCTCAGCCATTTTCTTTTTTGTGAGGCTCCTGACATCGTACCACCTTTTTTTTAGTACTTCAATTTCCCAGGGGGGTCACTCCTATGGCATTCACTTGTGCCAGTATTCCCAGACAGATCTTCCTTTTCTCTGATTATGCCACTTGCAAGGACTGTTTCCCAAACAGCTTTGTATGTTGTTTGACCACCTCCTCAATCAGGACCTGAAGGTCCCTTTCGCTGAATTTTAACTTTCTCTTCCTTTCAGCACCTTCTTTGCTGTCTGTCCTTGTTAGCCATTGTGCAGGTTTTACAGGAAAAGTTCTCCCAGTTGCTCCTGTGTTCTCCTCTGGACTCCCAGCCTCTCCAGAAGGTTCTGATCCAGTGCACCTGCAGGGGTGTGGCCACTTCCTGGTTGGGAGGTGGTGTGGATGCACAGGATTGGCTGATTCCTCAATTGCTGGTGATTTGCATTACCGATTCGGTATTTACTGATTCGGTAATACAGTTTCGGTAATACCGATCGGTATTAAGGAATCGGTAATGTTTATTCCGATTTTTACCGATTCAGTAAAAAAGACAGAATTTTTACCTACATCGGAGATTCCGAATTCCTAATACCGAATCGGTAAAATTCGGTATTAAGAATTAGGAATTTCACTTTTACCTACATATGGCCCTAGGTTCTTTTCAGTTCTTTTCACTGTTATTTGTGAATCCTTCTAATCAAAATGTATTGTTCTTCAAATATCTTCGACATAACATTCATGTTGATCACCAATGCATTTCGGAAAATGGGTATTTCATCAGAAGGTTATTTTGTTAAAAGGCCCGTGTAGGCGAGGCATGCTTATGCGGCAATTTTGAAGCATTGAGGGTATGTTCAATAAGAGTTCACAAATGCTGGTGGTTTTAATAGTGTTTGCTCACAAACGGATATAGTTTATGTCACAAACTGAGTCTATCAGACTCCATGACTTTACGGACTTAGCAACTACACATTTGACTTATGACGAAAAGGGAGAATTTTGCACTTCTTTAAATACAACGTATGACATGATGATGATGAGTACCATTAAAGATTGGAGATTGCACACGGGAGACACATGCACTTTGTAGTGCTTGTAGAGGGAACTGATATTTTCCATAGGTGTGAATTATTTGACAATTTAAGGTTCTGTGACTACACATGGTACATTCTATTGGGTATAGCCTGGTGATGTATCATGCAGGCAAGATTGCACATCAATTATTACTCAAGAATATTATGGGTGAAGTCACGCATAGAAGAAGCAAATATTGAAGCACTAGCTTTTGGATATGAGTAAGGAATTGTAATAAGAACAGCCCACGAAGCATGGGCAAGATATGAATATTGATTAAGGCGGGTGACTGACAGACCCAATGTTACTTTCTAAGACAGGGTACTACATATGTGTATTACATTCTTTCGTTTTTCTGAGAAAGTGACCTCCTGATGAAGGACCCATGGTCTGTAATGCATTGGGGAGACGGGGGTTTAAAAAAGAAATAGCACTTACCTTCTACTACCGCAGACACCTCCGTCGTTGTCTCTCGTCTGCTTGATCTGGCAGTATAGGAAGCACAAACAGGCTCCCCTAGCCAATCACAATGCTGCACTGCAGCATTGTGATTGGTCTGAGTGCCGTGGTTCATTACTCAGTAGGCAGTGGGAGACTGTGCATATTCCCCACCAGGCTGTGCATTACAGCCTGGTGCGGAACATGCTAAGTGTGCATGATGGTTTGGCCGGCCCAATAGGGCCAGCCAAACCGTCATGCGTACTTAAGTGCACATATTTCGTCCTCCCCTGCTGGCTACGTTGACAGCCAAGCCAGCCCTCAAAACCTGCTTCAGCACAAAAAAAGAATTATAACAACACTGTGTTATCATTTCATTTTCCCTTCTTTGCACTGCTATAAGCAGTGGGGCGATGTTCCTCCGACCATAGCGGAGAAGCTACCACTGTTGGGGATCAACATAAATGTTATGTCCAAAGATATTTGAAGAACAATATACTTTGATTAGAAGGATTCACAAAAAACTATGAAAAGTACTGAAAAGAACCAAATGTAATAAAAAGAAAATGGTTATTTTGAGATCATTTTCAACAACAATGTTTTGGGAACTGAGTGCTTAAAATTATGTAAGCCATCAGGTGACACAATTGGAGGGCAAGGGGAACCACAATGCCAGGAAGACAGAGGACATTCACATGACAGTACCGAGTTTCACAGGGGTCCACCAATTTTCAATAAGATATTTAAGAAGACTATAGTGATCCTGCACTTGTCATGCAATTAAGTCGTGGTCAATTATATTGACAGTCAGCATGTGGTGCCACAACACAAGATGCATGTTGCACCATTTGGAAGAGAACAAACACAAGGTGTCCCCTACTAAACTGCAGTACTGTCATAGGGAGGTTCTGTATCTGGGACATCACATTGAGAAGGGGGCTAGAAAAGTGTCCCAAGAGAGAATCTCTACCATTGTGAGAATGAACCTTCCCATGACACAAAGAGAAGGCAGGATGTTCCTGGGAATGGGGGGATAATGTTGTCAATGGATTCCCAACTTTCCCTTGTGGCCGAGCGACTATAGAATCTTGCACACAAACGTGTGTCTAACCCACTAACTTTGGTCAACAATTGCACGAGTGTCTTCCTCAAGCTGACAGAAAGTCTCTGCCATGCCCTGGCTCTAGCAATGCTTATTTATGAAAACAATGTTGTTCTATTGGTGTGAAGGGTGTGTGCTCTGTCTGTGCTAAAAGAAAAGCCCCACAGAGAATCAAAATATCCTGGCACCTATTTTTCTGCCAATATTGACCCGATAGCCACAGCATTTCTAGGTTGCCTAGGCATTCAGCAATGTGAAGGTATCATCATCGAGTACCTGCTTACAGTGATGGTTCCCTGTTCTGTTGAAATCTTGCTGAACCACACTTGAACACATGACAAATTGTCCATTATGAACAGGTAATACTTGCTGAGAAAATTGCTGTAAGACAACTCGAATTGCAAGCACAAAGGCAGGCACAACAACTAGCCTATTTGCCAACCCCATTTGAAATCAGACAATGATGTACGAAGCAAGAGTATTAACGATGCACGGTAAAGTTTGGGAAACACAATGGAAATACATAAAACAAACAGAAGATCTATATCAAGTTTCGATAATAAAGCCTGCTGCTGTGAATAGGATAAGCACAGTCACCCAACAACTAAGTTCACCAATGCAAGCAAATTCAAGGCCATACTCAAGTGCATTGTCACTTATGTCATCTATACACTTGGACACACAACTCTCACCAGAGGAGAGAGTCTGCTCCTTAGATCTAAGCTACTTCCACCTATCAAAAAAAGCAAATTTGGGGCGGAGCCGGGCCAGCGGCCAAGATGGTCGCACGAGTGCCCGGCTCCGCCGCCTCTCCTCTCCCGCCGCCTGATTTTCCCGTCTGCCCTGCACAACATCGGAGCTTTCGTGTGTCGGAGGGGGTGCCGAGTGGATGAGTTCGCCTCTGAGCGCTTTCCGTGCCTCGGGAGCGGAGTTACGGCTATTTGTGTTCCTGGCCTGTGAGCGACTTCCAGCCTGGCCCTGGCGTGATTGCGCTGCCGCCAGCGAGATCCACAACGTCGGATGCAGCGCTTCAGGAGGAACCGCCCCACAATTGAACAGGTCAGCCCGCCCCTGTAGACTTGGCTCCAGCGCTACCCATGCTCCGGGAGGACAGAACGTACGCTGCTTTTCGCGCTGGTTTGGTGGTCCCCCCCCCCCTCTCCTTCATGGACTTCTTCGACCCCTACTTGTTGCTGGCTGCTTGGATGGCGTGCTGCCTGGCCTGCAAGGGGCTGCCTACTCCACATTTTCGCTGCGTGGGGCTGGCTCCGGCGCGGTACCACCAATGCGCCCTTTCGGATTGTGGGGGTTCAATCATGTTTATTCACATGCAGTGGAGCACAGACACTAATGGGTAGTGCGTGGGACTGCCGACTCCATCTCCCCCTTCTATCGGGCTTGGGGCGGGCGGCCATGACACTTGCTTCGGCGGCGCTGGGATTTGGGGTCCCCCCGACGAGTGGTGATTTGAACGGATGAGCCCACAGTATGTGTTGGAAGTGCACGCGGTGAAGGCTGGGGAGTGGAGTGGACGTCCCCCGTGCGCTGGCAGGGAGGAGCTGGAATTGGATTACTGCGGGGGGCGCCGGACACCACCAGAACGGAGAGACGCATCGTCGCGGGCATTTTGAGTACGAGACTTTGCCTGTGCAGCCTTTGCTCGGACCTTTATTGCATATGTTTGGTGGTGGGACCCTGCCCCGTTTTTCTTGGCGACGTGGGAGAATGTTTGTGCTAGTATCACTTCTTGTGTGCTCTTCATTGACTGCCTACTTGACACTTTTTCATAAGCCTACGTTGGATGCGCGGAGAGTCCGCTGATCTCATTTGCCACATTATCCTTATATTTGTTTTTCCTGATGTCGAGCTTTGCAACCACGAAATGGCCGTCCTGATTTTCCTATCTACCGTGCTTGGAATGAAGACGCAAAATGGCGGCGGCGCCCCTGACGGTGCGGCTTCTTGTAACATTGCGGGACATTCTACTCCTGTTGCGTTGGCATGCCCGCCCACTGTGCTGTTTCACTTGTGTTTTTTCGCTTGTAATTTTGTATCATGTTTTTATTCGGGCCGGCGAATTGTATGTACATCACCGACACTTGGCTCCTTTTTCCCTAGCATGGAGAGTTTTCCATATTGCCTGCTTAGCTTGCGGGGGTGGGCTGTATAACTGATTTTGTCCCTGCTTATGGTTTTTTGCATTTCATTCTTCATCACAGTATTATTGCAGGGGTGCGGGGCCGGGGGGGGTCGGGTTCCTGTGTTAGAGACCCCCCCTAGCTTCTTTTCCCCTTCTGTGGGGTTTTCGATCATTTTCTTTTCCTTTCCCTTTACTTTGTGTTGGATATTGTCTTTCTCTTTCCTCTTGCCTCTTTCTTTCTATATTTCGGGTTTAGACCCTGGGCGACAGGCACGCTGCTAGGGGGGTGGGCCGTGGCCGTATGCAGTGGTGCAGGGTGGGGGGATGGGGTGGGGTATTGTTTTTGATTCCTTTTAGTTCCATGGCCTCTTTTCATGTTGTTCTTTCGGCTTTTCTTTTTCCTTTTCTTCCCTCTTTTCCCCCTTTTTTTGGGGGTCGGATTCTAGGCACTTCATTGTGCGTTTCCCTAGTTCATTACAGGGGTCTCTGTTCTACTGCTTACTTACGTGGCGGGCGGGTATTGTTTGGGCAGGGGTCTGACCTGTTTGTCGAATATCCTGATGGTACGTTTTGCTATGCATACCCTGCCTATGATGGTCCTGCCGTAAATATCCTGTCTCAAGTGTAACCCTAGTGTTGGCGATGTTTAATGGTGTGATATCCGATCCTGCTTTTCTTCTTTTAAAAAAAAGAAAACAAAACCTTTCTGATCCTGTGACCATGTTCCATTCGTCTCTCCTGAGTTGCGCATCGATACTGTGAGGTGTACTATTGCTTTGATCCTGATTTACATTGTTTGACTGTATTACCTCTGTACCCTTGTTTAACCGTGCCGTCTGCCGGACTTTGACTGTAACTGTGAAATGTCAATAAAGGTTTAAAAAAAAAAAAAAAAAAAAGCACATTTGAGGTAGAAGCGACGCTAGCAACCAAAATGGCCGTGTAAGCTCCCGGCTCCGCCGACCTCCGCCAGCAGCTCAACTATCCTGCCGTCTATCCTGACTTCACACCTGACTCCCCTGTTCATGAAGTTTTGCTGCTTCTAACGGTGCAATCCCGAGTTTTCTACCTCATCGGTCGACGAAGATACGCCGTGTCTCCATTCTCGGCCTAACATCGTATGGAAGCCGGGACCTCGAGTTCTAACCTATCCGGTCTGGAAGTGATCAACAACGGCCGTGAGACCTGGACTGAGCCCGGTCTCCCGAAGTGTGCCGTGAATTGTTGCTTTTTGATGACGATCCTGTGCTTGATCTGCACCGAGTACACACTAGCGTGTTCCACTGGATGCCGTGGTGGGGGTCTGGTGCCCGAAGACCTTGCTGACCTCCCGGGGTCGACGGGACGAGGCCCTCGCTGACGGCAGAGGTGTGTTCTGCTATATGATTAGCACCCACTGTTTGACATCTACTTGCGTGGCCTGTTACCCCGGAGTAGCCGGCCTCCGGGGTTCAAATCCGGCTCTGCCGCCTACTGAGAGGGGACGGAGCGGATGGAAGGCACGCCATCGCTGCGGGCCATCATGGCCGCCATTGAGGCGCTCCACTCGCATACTAGCGCTGTGTTCCGGACACTGATCGAAAAAGTGAACAGTATCCTGGAACCGAAAGATGACTCTTTGCTGAGTTCTCCGCTGGCTGTTGTACCAGCGGTGCACCGCACGTCTGGACTCGAGGTCCCTGTGCCGATACCGGATTTCCTGAGCCCTGGCGGTTCCGAATCGACGACTCTCAAGCCTGTGCTTCGTGCCATCGTCTCCTGTTCGATTCTGTTTCCTTGTGCTACATCCATGAACGGTCTCCAGTGTGCTAACAAGTTCTTCAGTGACTTTTTGGAAAACGTGCTGTTCTTGGAAGCATTTCATTGTTTTATTCGTGAACATTTATCCTGCATGCGACTCCACTGCACCGACGAGAACTTTCATGGACGCTTTGTCTTTTTTCTCAAGATGGCGGCTCGTGGGAAGGAGACTCTCAATCAAGATCGTACTGGCCAGGGCTGAACTCTACTGTTTTGATCCGATGTTATGGTTTTCAGCAATGCCGGGGTTGTGCCTCTAGTGTAACGGGAGTTGGGTGGCTATTGACTATACCCCCCCGACTGGTTTGTATACTTTGCTGAATGTTGGCTTTATCACGTCTGGGGGTGGTAGCTTTTGGCGGGGGGCACGGGAGACCGGGAGTGTGTTTGGTTTCTCCTCCTCCACTTTTTCTCTCTTTCCCTTCTTTTAGGGTAGTTCTTGGGCGATAGGCACGCTGCTAGTGGGGTTAGGCCGTAGCCATTTCAGGGGTGCAGGGTGGGGGTTAGGGGAGGGTTTTTTTTATTTTTCCTTTGTTTTGTTCTACGGCCCCTTTTGTCTTTCCTTTTTCCTTTTCCGAGATGTGGGCTGTTTATTCACCACGGATTCTTCTTGCTCGGGTCTCTATACTGGCTTTAATTATCCTGTTTCATTGCGGATGGGGGAGGACGGGGCGGGGTTGTTTTTGATCGTATTATAGACTGTTTATTCTTCTTAACTGTTGTGTATAGCCGCGATTTACCGTGGGCTCCTTATGATGATTCTCGTATGTATAATTCCCCCGCCTGTCTCTTTCCCGCGCTGTATGGTTTGACACCCGATATCTGTAATGCCTACTCTTGTCTTACTGTTAAAATAAAAAGATATATAAAAAAATAAAAAAAAGCAAATTTTTCTCTCAAGATCTGGCAAGAGAGATATGACAGTCCACTTGAGAGACCAAACTTTCAATACTTCTGGACCAGTCAAGCCTCAGACAATACCTCCACCTTCAGCTCTACTCGACTCACAGGACCAATTCATTGAATGGTAGGAAACAACCAAACCATTTTGACTAATTATTGCTGTTCTGACACAGCACTCACACAAAATGAAGTTCAAGTCATTCTCCAGCAAGAAATTGTCTCAGTAATCATTGAAATAGAGAAGAAGATTGCGTCTTTGTCATGCGCAATCAGTCATCTCGATGCAATACTGCAGCCAACTTATACTGACTGTCTTTGCTCTCCTATCTTGGAAAAACTTCAGTCTCTGCCAAATCTAAAACAACACTGGCAGACTATTTAAAACAAGCAGTGCTGTTAACTGTTTTTAAACAAAAAGCAGCCCCTGAACTGGACAGTCGCGAAAATCATACTGCAAATAATAAACCTAAAATGAAAGAAATAGGGTAGTAACAACAACTACACTGAATCGAAAATCTCCATGTCACAGTGAATGCAAATTACCTTACTTCAAGAAAGGCATTAAATAATGTTCTTCAAACCTATTAACCACCAGAACAGAGGAATTCCCCAGACCATATTCGATTTTAAAAAACGCATCAGGACCAGAAGAACAACTTCAAACCCCTCTAACAGTGGTCTCCCATGTTGACATAAGTCAAGGTTGGGGGTGGCTCCCAGCCATCCTGTCAACAAAAAGCATAGAATGACCGTCCGAAGTAGAGTGCAGGGGCCCCAAGCACAAAACCCTGGCAAATCCACTCCCCCTAGCATCCCCATCAGTAACCGTGCCTAACTTACAAGCAGATTCCACTTTCTCAATATCTTGGAATATAAGTGGCCTCCATCAGAAAATTACGAATCCTGAAACATTTTCCTTCCTATGTGAACATGCAGTAATAGTAATACAGGAAACCTGGGCTTTACAAAGACGCCCCATTATCGGCTTCACTGAAGTATGGAAACCAGCGCGCAGGGATAGCCGTTATGGTCACCCCAAAGGGGGCCTCTCAATATACATATCAAACAATCTAAAAGGCCCGATTTCACGACTACTCATCGACGAAGAATGGCTACTCGGGGTCAAATTCAACTCATGGCGGAATCAGCGCTCACTCTTCCTTCTAAACGTGTACATCAATCCAAGTACGCGTACAAAAAAAGATCATCTGGCTCGTTTAACGGAAATTATGAGCGACATAGCCACGGAACACCCCAATTCAGATTGTATTGTTACAGGTGACTTTAACATCAACCTATTCCAAGGCAAATTAGCAGACACCGAAGGGCCCTTTTTATTTCCGACCTATGAGGCCGTTACACAAATTAAACCACCCAATCAAGCTTACTGCGGATTGGGCGAACTCTGTGTGATGCGATTTTACAGTGCAGGTTACCTGGAAATCAAAGGAAGAACGGAGGGAGACACCCCCCCAAACTGGTCTTGGACAAATGGCAGGAAGCGATCTTATTTGGACTACACATCTGCAATTCAGCCTTGCTTCATTGTCTGGCAAGTTTTTGTATCCATCCATGGATTGAAAGTGATCATATACCTCAGGTCATTTCCTTCAATACAAAACCAGTAAATCACAAACCTGCTACTTCAACATGCCGGGGAATATATACGGAGAACCTCAAGCGCCTCAAGTGGAGTGAAGACATCAGCCCGAATATCCTGCAAGAAAGCATGGACATCATAAGAGGCGGAATCGATCAAGAAGCTTCGCCGACCACGACTTGGTCGATGCTCTGCTCTCACCTGATCAACCTTTTCCCAGCGAAACAACAGGCCCAACGGCCAATCCAGTACCGCAAGTTCATAATGTCAATACAGACAAAGTCACTTAAGAAAGCAAGAAACAACGCTCTGCGATTACTCGCAAAATCCCCAGGGAACAGCGAATGCTTAAATCTTTATCAAGCTGCTCAGAAGTCTTTCAGGCTGGCGATGATTAAAGACAAACAGTCGCACGAAACTGAATTCTGGTGCAAATTGGTGTGGGAGAGCAAGAGTAAAAACTCAAGAAAATTTTGGGCCCTAATTAACCACACAAACCCGAGCACTTCGAGCTTTGGATCAGCAAATATTCAAGAATCGGATTGGGCAACATTCCTCACCGACCACTTCGGATCCCCAGAACCCCCAGGACCAACAAGATATAACCCCCTAAGAGAGACTAATTGCTTACATTCTGTCAATGAGGACCTTGAGGTAACACAAGAAAGGGTTGTAACAGCGGTGGCAAAAGCAAGATCAGACGGAGCACCGGGCCCAAACGGCCTGCCACAGAGCCTGTTTAAATGTGACTCAGCCTTCTGGTCAGGAACATTAACAAATCTTTTTAATTATGCCTTGAAAACTGCTACAATACCCGATTCATGGCGGGGAGCCTTAATCCACCCAATTTACAAATCTGGATCCCGCTCCTCGCCGAACAATTACAGACTCATCGCTCCACTGGACATTGAGGCCAAGCATTACGCAGGCCTCCTCCTGGAGGACCTGAGGTCATGGGCAAAGGAACACAACTTGATTCCGTTGAACCAGACAGGGTTTGTTGCCAACTCAGGGACCATGATCAACCTATTAGCTGTATCAACCATTGTCGACAAAGCACTTTTAACATCTAGGTCAGTGTTCTGCTGCTTTGTCGACTTTAAAGCCGCATTCGATAGGGTCCCTAGGGCAGCCCTATGGGAAAAATTAAGGAAGTGGGGGATCCCTGATAAAATATTGGAGGCAATTATTCAACTTCACTCCCGCACCTGGGTTCGGGTGAAGCTGGGGTCTGGCACACAACTCTCGCGGAAAATTATGACAAATAGAGGTGTGAAGCAGGGATGTGTGCTGGCCCCTCTTCTTTTTAACCTGTTTATATCAGATTTGTCAAACACCCTGGACGACACAAACAGTCACCCCCCAAAGGTGGGAGGCACGGCTATAAATAACCTTTTGTATGCCGATGACCTGGTTCTCTTCAGCCTCACCAGGGTTGGGCTTCAAAGGCTTCTCGACAAATTGCTTAGTTACACAAGCATGAACCAATTAGAGGTCAACCTTAAGAAAACGCAAGTTGTCCCTTTTGGTAAAAAACGACATGCCGGTGGTGGGTGGACATTTAACAAAACAAGTCTCGCAATAGGTCAATCATACAAATATCTGGGTGTCCATTTGGACTCCAGATGTAACTTTATAAAGCAGCGTAATGAGATCGCAGTTGAAGCTACGACCCTGGCGGTGTCACTAAGTAAGCTCTCAAAAAACTATAAGGTCCTACACTCACGCCTCTCTTGGAAGTCATGAGAGCGAAAATCGGCCCCACCCTATCTTACGGGATGGAGCTATTTAGGGGAAAATTGAACACCGCTTTAAACCAGCATATAACCAGAATATATAAAAGGGTTCTTCGGCTGCCACCATCTGCATCCCCAGCACAGATAAGATTAGAGATGGGGCTACTAAACTATGAGGCTTCGAACCTGGGCACTTATTTAAAGCTCTGTCATAAACTAAGGCGAGCGGACCCAAGAACATTAGAATCTTTAGTCTGGTTAGAAATATCCCAGAATAACCCAGGTGGAACGTTTGGTCGCCTTTTTAAGGATGCCATTCATCAAATGTTAGCGAGTGACCTATGGGCTCTCAATCCCAGTCAGACAGCTTTTAAAATGGCCATTAAAAAATCCGTGAGAATGAGATCACTCATTATAGACAAAGCACTTTTTGCAAAACGCAGTCATTCCTGGGCTCTCATAAATTCGTACAGACGGCTAGCCCCCGCTTCTTATCTGTCTTGCACATACTCACTGTACCTAAAACGCGGCCTAATAGCCATTAGAATGGGCGACTGGCGATTTTTGCAAGACCAGCCCCACTGGCAACGTACAGGGGAAGACATTACCTGTAGAGGGTGTGGTAAAACGGCCGAAACCCTGTTGCATGTGGTCTGCCTTTGCCCTCTTTTTAATTCCCAACGTAGGTGCAAACTAAAAGCTGAATGGAATAGGTTGGGTGCCCGGACTTGCAGGCAAGCCATTATTATGGCTCTGAACCCAGAAAATATAGTTTTAAACATAAGGCTAGCAAATTTCATTCAGCAAGTATATCGTAATTTTAAGCAAAAGAGATCCCACAAAGCCTCCCTCTGATCCCCATTTAACATTCAATATATCTTATAATATTCACCAATTTCAATGAGTCCCTGTTAGTAAGTTAATTCCTACACTGTGGTGTTCTTTGTGGTACATCACATTCCGTATACTATTCAACATGTACCTAACCCCCTTACCAAATCTAATGAAATCATAGGACCTCACATCTTACAACTATGCATACGACACCCAAATCAATTTAAAAATGGATAGCCCTGAAGACTTCTACAATTCATAACTTGATGATTGTATCCCTTCAATAAACACATGAATGATGAATACCATCTATAGTTCAATATCACATACACAGAGAATAGCAACTTGTGGACAATTAAGTGATAAGAAAAAGGGCAACCCAGTTATCCCCAAGGAACTGGGTGACTATAATTATATAGAAGAATGCTCCTTGAGGAACTATTTATAATTTTTCAATTAATTTTTGTTGAGTCTAACATGAGTACTTCAATTTACAAAGAAATAGAAGACGTGATATCTCAATTGTTTTTATGCTTAATTCAACCATCGTATCTTCAAATTTACAAAATTAAAGTTGTATACATTTGAGCAACAAACAACACTACATTCATCGATACACCTTTTGAGTAGTGTAATATACCACTGGTATCATATGTATTATTCACATATATACATAGTATGATCTTATAACATCAGTCAATTATTTCATCCATTTTTTATATACAAATCCTTTCGTTGATGAATCTACACCAAATGGTATAATGGCGTCAACGTTTCGGTCTTTAACGTATTATTTTCACCAAGACCATCTTCAAGACTAAATGTTGCACAAGATATCTACAAAAATATATACAATATATACAATAATTACATAGGATTCACAAACTCCTGTCCAATATATTTGATTGTCTGCTTACATTAAACTACCTCACCCACACCCAAAGTGACTTAATAAACTACTATACAAAATTCTAATATACAAAATTCTAATATACAAAATTCTACACCACACTATGCCCATCCGGCATGTTATACTCAATGAACAAGTCCAGATCTCTTCACAATTCAATAACCAGCGACTTCACACAGAAGACCAAAAATATTCCTATGTTGGGGCACAAACCAGGAAATAAGTCCAACTAATCTGGTTACTCGTGGGGCATTACACAGACCAAAACGTTCTTGTGTATCTTGGGGAGTATGTAAAATGCTGGAATCGTAAAATCTTTTTTATTTAGGTAGTCATACTCCTTTTGGCTAAGCCACATTCCTTCTAGGCCCTCCTTTGTAATGGTCTCTATTTCTTTTCTGATTCTCTCTGTGGGGTCCCCTCTGAGTTTAGTATAGTAAAGACTATTACTTTGTTGTTTCAGAGCCTCCTTATCATAATCTGTTTTGTCCTGCACTATTATGCTACCCCCTTTGTCAGCGGGTTTGATACAGATATCATCACGTTTGGCCAGAGTATCAAGTATATCATGTTGTTCCCTGGAAAAATTATACTTAGTATACTTCCTTTTCTCTTTGAACAATTGGTCTAGTTCCAATAAGACAACATTTTCAAAGGTAAGTAATTCTTTTGGCATCAAGCAAGGTTACGCGCATGCGCATAAGAGGGAGTAAGTTTGTTGTTCCGTGAGACCACTGCCGGTTTGAGCATTCGCCAACCGAGATAGACGAGGATTGTGTCCCGTCCCCGACGAGGTTGTCTAAGTAAGTGGCGTGTTGGTACCAGATAGGCGGCATTGAGGGGATGTCGTATTCGCTCGAGTGGGTGTCTAATTAGGAATTTGATTGATTTTTCCTGCAGATAATATATTACATCCTGCACTCCGAAGCGGAGCGCTGCCCGCTCCTATGGTTACTCGCTTGTGATAATTGTTAAAGGTAAGCCAAGACCTGGATACGTTTTGGTCTGTGTAATGCCCCACGAGTAACCAGATTAGTTGGACTTATTTCCTGGTTTGTGCCCCCACATAGGAATATTTTTGGTCTTCTGTGTGAAGTCTCTGGTTATTGAATTGTGAAGAGATCTGGACTTGTTCAGTGAGTATAACATGCCCGGATGGGCATAGTGTGGTGTAGAATTTTGTATATTAGAATTTTGTATATTAGAATTTTGTATAGTAGTGTATTAAGTCACTTTGGGTGTGGGTGAAGTAGTTTAATGTAAGCAGACAATCAAATATATTGGACAGGAGTTTGTGAATCCTATGTAATTATTGTATATATTGTATATATTTTTGTAGATATCTTGTGCAACATTTAGTCCTGAGGATGGTCTTGGTGAAAATAATACGTTAAAGACCGAAACGTCGACGCCATTATACCATTTGGTGTAGATTCATCAACGAAAGGATTTGTATATAAAAAATGGATGAAATAATTGACTGATGTTATAAGATCATACTATGTATATATGTGAATAATACATATGATACCAGTGGTATATTACACTACTCAAAAGGTGTATCGATGAATGTAGTGTTGTTTGTTGCTCAAATGTATACAACTTTAATTTTGTAAATTTGAAGATACGATTGTTGAATTAAGCATAAAAACAATTGAGATATCACGTCTTCTGTTTCTTTGTAAATTGAAGTACTCATGTTAGACTCAACAAAAATTAATTGAAAAATTATAAATAGTTCCTCAAGGAGCATTCTTCTATATAACTTGTGGACAATGGCACAAGTGACCAGCCTACAGCCGTATAGCCCAAGGAACTTGAAGCCCATATTCATATAACAAAATCAAGAGAAGTTAGAGATCTAGGAGTAACCACAGATTCAAACCTATCCTTAATACCGCATGTTAACAATGTGACTAAGAGTGCCTTTTAAACAATGAAAACACTACGTCACATCTTCCCTTACCTTGCATAGCAACATAAATTGCAAGCATCCTCAAACTTGTAATCTCCAAGCTTGGCTATGCCAACAGCCGATACCTTGTTGCACCCACATTCATCATATGCAAAACACAACTCATCAAAATGATGTTGCAAGGCATATTCTTCGCCTTCACCCAAGAAAACACGTGACTCTAGTCCTGCAATCGCTGCACTGGCTACCTATAGCTAGAAAGGCAATGTTCAGGGCACTCTACATTATCCACACAGCCTCCGAAGGAAAAGAACTGATATACCTACAATGCTGGCAATAAAAACCAAACAGAACACTGCGCTCCATGCTTGCACCGCTTATCCCTATAGTACCATACCATAATAAATCTGTAGGAGGCACTGCTTTTTCTAGTTTAAGCCCCAAAGCTCTGGAACTCACTACCAGCAAACATTAGAAGCACTCAGGAGTATATACACTTCCAAAAACAGTTCAGAAAATAGTTCTTGTCTAGATAACTGCACCACCCGCACTCTGGCAACAAACCCAGAAAACAGTTGCATTCTCAAGTGCAATCCACAGCCTACAACCCATGAATTGGAAACAACTCTACCGCAAACTGCTCTTAACATTCAGGTAAGCTAAGAAGGCCTTATTTAGTTATGTACTTGCATGAATAACAGGTATGGTTCATAATAATACCAAAACCATAATACACAGAGGTCAGCAGCAAATTGTAAGTTATACCACTTAAATTCACATAAGACGTTTCTGCTATGATGGTTGCCCATCACCAACACAGGACAGCAGAAAATTAAAACATCACCAAATGAACAGGCATTGAGTAACTGGAGAGATCTGTCACATAATTCTGACCGATTCAGATGTGTGGCAATGTGCTAATGGAATATATGTTATTTACACTTCTATCCCTTGGTGTGACCTTTTCTCTCCTCCCTTCCCTTCATCACTCATTACAATGTTCTATATAGAATGTTTACTTTGAAAGGTTGGAACTGGGACAGGGAAGTTACCTAGAGATTTGTCCAGGGTATGCTGTGACTTGAGTTTCTACTATCAAACAATAAACTTGATCTTTTCAAGTACATCTTCTATTTTGACGCGTCTATTGGACTTAATGCATTTTCAAATGCGGACTTTAATATAATCCACCACTTCTGGTCCCAAACATCTATATCATCTGACGACTTCTCACAAAGACACTCAGATATGGAATTATAATAAAAATGTCCACCCAAACAGATCCCTCCCCCTCTCTCTCTCCTTCCCTCCAACCATACCAGATCAGCATGGATGTCATTTAGGGATCACCAGAGGTCGCTGCTGCAACCCCTAGCTTGCTCCTTGCAGCCCCTGCCTTAGCAACCCCTGGTCTCAGAGGGAGCAAAATCAGTGCCAGGATCACAAGGGCAGCTCATCCTTATGGAGCTCAGTTGCGGCTCCACTCTCCTTGTTTTCTGCCATTTTTTATTAAGCTATTGGTGAATAATATTACATTATTCACTTTTAGTGCAATAAGAAATGGATACAAAAAGTTGGAATTTGACCTTCCCTGGAAACTAAGGTATGTATAAAATCTTTTTAAAGTATGGGGTGTGCGGGCCTGGGAGAGAGAGTGTGTTTATGTGAGAGAAAATGGCATTATGTATGAATGTGTGTGATTGTGTAAGCATGTGTGTGTGAGTGAAAGTGAAGGTCAAAGGGAATGTGATGTCACTTCTACTTCCTCAGGCATTTTGGTGAATTGACATTCATGCAGCTCAGGACCACAACTATACACACAATCTCAGATTGGACCACCCATTGCATTAACCAGCTAAGCAGACTATATCCTAAGAAATACTATAAAGGGTCCTGCAGAGCTGTTCAAAGCTACCAACATATTGAAAACCATAAAACGTCATGCCTGTCTCTCATGTTATATAAGTGCTGCAATACATTACAATAAAGTGCTCACCTAAAGGAAATTTCAAAGTGGCTAAGCCCTAACAGTCTCATAAAACGACCCAATAGTTTGGATACCATACTTTCTTAAATTAAACAGTAAAAAACTTGAAACATTAAATTCACAAAATAAGATTACAAACTACTGTCACTCAGTCCTCCGCTTTAATCTCCAACTCTAGGAGCCAGATTTAATCTCCCACGTACACCCAGTTGGACTCTGCTCAACCCTGGCTTTCCCTTCATCCCAAGGCTTTAGGAATCCCATGTCCTTTGGATTATCTGAAGAACCGGTGAGTTAACTTGGTTCACCTCAAGTCCATGCATGTTTGTAATAGCTCCATGAACACACACTGACCCAGAATTCTTTTTCTGCAGGCTGTCCCTCCTAACTCTCAGTCCTGAAGAATACCCATATTGACAATACCCATTAGTGCTCCTGTCAGTTCTGAAACGTTGACGGTTTATTTGTCCATACTTCACTAGGTCTCCTTGCTTACAAATCATTGTGATATAATTCTTGAGCCTGGGATACTATTAATCACAAAACTGGACTCCTCTTTCAAACATTTCTTTCATTTGAAAATATATGTTCATTGCTGATTGTGTTACTTACCTGTGTAATGCACTGATTCCGCCACTTTGTCACCTTATCCACCATGTCACTATAAATCACCTTCACGTGCACCGCTCTATTAATTGTATTACCAGACAGCCTTTTTTTATGGTTATTTTGCACTATGAAACTTTGAAAGCTCAAGTGAAAGTACTCTTTTCAAATGTTTGAAGTCATGATTTACTTTGTTATTGGGTTTGTGTTATAGCGCTCTTTTCCTAGATACATTTCTTTACTTTATTTAAATGAATATAACCAAATAAGAAATATCAAGACCCGACAGAACCATTTGTTGTTTGTATCCACTACGACTCCAGCACCCTACGTGCTCTCAACCCCAGATGCACCCACCGCTGCCAGCTCCCGGCGCTGAGCAACACCCAAGGCCGATCTCCTGCCGACACTGCCACTGCACATTCACCCACCTGCTGACCACAGCAGCAGCCCCCTGCCTGCTGGACGCCGCCAAACACACAAACCACTGAACTGCATTCTCCTCAACGTGCGCTATCTACACAGGCATGGCATCGAAAATTTGGGATCTCCTCAACATCCACACACCTGATGTTGCCTTCCTTACAGAGACAGGGACCAACGCCAACTCCGCACCTGACATCGCAACCGCCATTCTCGATGGATAAAAGATCCTGAGAAAAGACTGCCCCACCCGGCCATGAGGAGGCATCACCATCATCCACAAAAGCTCCCTCCGCATGACAACTACTGACCCAGACAATGCCACAACCCCCATGGAACATCTCCACTTCCAGATCCAGACCAACCCCAAAACAACTTTCTGCAGAACCCTCGTCTCCAGACCGTCTGGCCCCCATGCTCTTTTCACCAACATCATTACCGACCTCATCGCACTGCATGTCCTCGTCTCCACAGACTACACACTACTCTGAGACCTAAATTTCCACCTGGACAACCATGATGAACCCAACACCACCGCCTTCCTAGAGAACCTAACCAACATAGGACTGAAGCAACTTGTCACCACCCCACACATACAGCAGGACACACACATGATCTCTTCTTTGCAGGAGGGAACAGCGTCTCCTACAGCCACACCAAGGAACTGCTCTGGACGGACCACCGCTGCATCCACCTCTCCTTTATGAAACCCAATGTACACAAGCATGCACCCTGCCTCCCCCGCAGAAACTGGAACAAATTCACAGAAAAACATCTCACCTCCGTACTCACCAGCACTCCACCCCCAACGATGCCAGACGCCAACATGGCTGCAAGCAACCTCCACCACTGGATCACCAACTGCGCCGACAGACTCGCCCCCTCCAGAAAGCTACAGTACGACACAACAAGAAAGCAAGCTGGTTTGCCATGGCACTCCAAAAATCCTAGCACTCCTACCAATGACTTGAAAAGACATGGAGAAAGAGCAAAACCCCTGAAACACACACTGCCTACAGAATAGCCACCATAGCACACCACCAACTCGTCAAATCTACAAAGAAGAACTTCCTTCAAGACAGAATCCTCTCCAACATCCAAGGACCTCTTCTCCATCATACAGGAAGTTGCCAATCCCAGCAGCGAAACATCAGATGTTCCACCCTCCCAAGACCTCCACAACAGACTCAGCTCCTTTATTCACCTCAAGAGTAAGACGCTCTACGACTACTTTGACAACCAAGATCACTGCACCACCTTAGCACCCACCCCCAGCGACACCACCCAACAGACTCTACTCACTTGGACCCCAGTCACCACAGACGACACCTTAAAGACCATGACGAGCATCCACTTTGGAGCACCTCAGACCACTGTCTACCCCACATCTTCCACAGGCCTGCCACAGCCATTGCAACCGAGCTACGTCGGACGATCAACTGCTCCCACTCGACCGCCACATTCCCCGATTACTGGATACACGCCGAAGTCTGCAAAAAAGGTGGTATGAAAATTGAAGACTACCTCTCATTCCTTTGTCCTGAAGAAGGCCACCAGACTCGCAAAAGCAATTCCTAGGCTAAACATGTCGACCCCTCACTGGGTACAATGGAGCACTCACTAATCCACTTACGCACCGCTTTTTCTTTTAATTATGTCCCTGTCCTGCCCTAATATTGTTTTTTTCATACATAAAAGGAGATATTTGTAATCACTAGTTACGCTTCAAGATTGCGATCCACACAGACAGTCTCCTTCCTGGTGGAGGTTGGTTAATCACCTGGTGATTAGGATCCGATGATGGCACTATCCACCTGACCACAAGAGCAAAGAAAACATATACTGAGCACTGTGTTAATGTGTTTGAGGATCTCCGTTACAACACATGTTAGACTCTGGTTCTTTGTCACTAGTGATTCATTTCCCATAGCATTGTTGGGTGTAGAAGCATAACTATATGCTATTCTACTTTTAAACTTCCTCAAAATTTGACTAGATGAACATGAACTGATCCCAGGGAACTTTAGACAACATCACCATTCTAACAATGCTAAACACAAACAGCCTGATTCATGAAAACCGGACTCTGCGAGTCTCAAATTGCGAAAAACTGCGAATCGCAATTGAGAAACCGCAGAACGGAATTCATGATGTTTTGCAACAAAAAAAAGCGAATCGCACGCGGCCGCAAAAGCCGTTTGCGATTATCGATAATCGCAGAAAATTCTCTATTTCCGGCTACATCCGTGTCGAAATTGCGAAATCGCAAAAAGCGGGATCGCAAAATCACGAGATCGGGAAAACGGGAAGTCGCTTTTCGAGCACAGTGATGACATCACAACCAGGAAGCAGCCCGTTCCCAGCCCCATTCACCACAGTGAGGCAGACCTCGAGTCAGCAACTGGGAGAGCTCCTGCAATTCTGTTTGGATACAACTCTGAAAGTACAGTGCAGCAATGTCTGAGGATGCAGTTCCTGGGCCCAGCAACACCACAGGGCGGAAGAGAAAGTTAAAATTCTCCGAGCAGGAGCTGGAGCATTTAATAGAAGGGGTGGTGGCCAACCACTCAAAACTGTTTGGGAAGGACTCTAGGAGGGGGCCGGAGCAGGAAAAACGCAGGATCTGGCAGGGTATAGCGTCCACGGTGTACTCCGTGGGTGTGGCTGATAGGTCACTGGACAAACTTAAAAAACGCTGGTACGACCTCCGAGGTCGTGCCAAAGAGAGGGTGGCTGAGCGCCTTGGAGAGTCATCGGGCACTGGAGGGGGAGGACCTACAGTCCCTCCAAACACCCCCATGAAGGACCAAGTAAGGAACACCCTGGAGACAGAGGCGGTCATCGGAGTGACTCATCTGGACTCATCCTGCCCCACCCAAGACAACCAAGGTAAGTGGCATGCGACTGCGACCCTGTCCCCTATGAATGTCCATGACCAATTAGCCTCCCATATTGTTCCATAGTCATGCCATCGTTCCACATCAGGTAATGCCCTGAAGCATTGTGGGACATGTAGTGTGGCCACAATGTAGATGTACCACAATGCAGCCAGACAGGTTCCAAAGTACGCAAAGCCATAGCCAGTCAGGGAATGTCACCCAGCATGCATGTAGCAACTGCACGTGTGACAGATACATGCAACTAATGAACGTCTACTTCCCCTCACAGGTGGTGCAGACAGCAGCGACAGCGAGAGGCTGCAAATAGATGAGGAGGCACAGGATGAGGAGGAGGTGCCGCCACATACACAGCCACCAGCCCCTGCCCCAGCAACTACTCCCGCAGCCAGGTCCACCACCAGTGTGCCTTCTGCGTCTGGCACAGCAACTACTCCCGCAGCCAGGTCCACCACCAGTGTGCCTCCTGCGTCTGGCGCAGCAACTACTCCCGCAGCCAGGTCCACCCCCAGTGTGCCTCCTGCATCTGGCGCAGCAACTACTCCCGCAGCCAGGTCCACTACCAGGGTGCCTCCTGCGTCTGGCGCACCAACAACGCCTGCCGTGACACCACCAGCAGCTGGTGCTTCAACATCAGGGCCTGCGACAGCGGCAACACAGCGGCCACCCACTGTGTCAGGCCAGCAGAGCAGGCGTGGCAGGCCTCACCTGCAGACCAATGCACCTATCAGCAGGAGGGGGAATGGACAGGAGCTGGTGAGAATGAGCGTGGAAAGACGCATGCTCCGTATTCATCAGCTGCAAGCACGCCAGCAAGGTGCCATACAGCTACAGCTGTACAACATTGGGCGCAATGTGGCCGGAGTGGGGGACCAGATGGACCGCATGACAGCAGCCATGGAAGGTGTGGGGGAGGGAATGGCCCGCATGACTGCAGCCATGGCAGGTGTGGGGGAGGGTATGGCCCGCATGACTGCAGCCATGGAGGCCAGCACTGCTGCAAATACATCGCAGCGCAACGCAGCACGCCGCCGCCACCGTCAGCTATTGACCCGGCTGACCGCCTACACCAGGTCCAATTATCTCATAGGCAATGCCACATCACAGTTGTCGCGGCGGTCCCTTGCGCAGCAGCAGCAGCTCATCCAGTGCTGCGAGGAAGTGGCCAGGGTCCTTGAGCACCTGACCAGTGCCGTGACAGCACTACACCCTCCTGCTCTACCTGCCACTGTTGGGGGTGATGATGCCAGTGAGGGGACATTGAGTGTGAGCAGCCACTCTGCCTCACACGTAGGGGCACTCAGGCGCAGCACCAGGCCCACAGCAGCTGCACGTGCCTTGGATGAGGATGAGCCACAGAGGCGCTTGGGTGGTACGCGCAGGAGGCGCAAATGACTTCATATGACTATTACAGGCACAGGCTGAGTATAAGCCTGCCCTGTCCTTTCACACAGCAGTATGCTGAAATACTGTTAGCAATGACAACATTTAAAGTGGTACCATTATTGTGAATGAAACAATAATATTTATTTTAGCAGCACACATTGGCGTTGTGTCATTATTACTTTTTGCATGCATTTGTGATTTGTGGGGTGAGGGAAGAGGGTGCATTAGAAACTGTTCAGTGTGATGTGGTTGCGACGTCTGTGGCCTTCAGCTGGATTCTCCCCGCGTGCATGGCGTGCATGTGCAGGTGGCCGGTCGTCCCCTTCAGATTCACTGCCAGAGATGTCGACAGGTATCCGGCGCTTGGTTGCAATGTTATGTAGTATTGCACAGACAGCCACAATGCGGCAGCACACTGCAGGACTGTAATACATGGCCCCACCTGTCTTGTGCAGTATGCGGAACCTGCTCTTGAGCAGCCCAAATGTCCTTTCTATGCAATTCCTTGTCCGAATGTGTGCAACATTGTAGCGCCGTTGCTGGGGTGTAGCAGGGTTGAGGTATGGGGTGAGGAGGTAATCACGGAGAGCGTAGCCACTGTCACCTGAATGAGAGGACCAGAGGGTGAGCGCCTGTGCTGCGCTGCTACTTCATAGCAATGTGACATTGTCGACAAAGTGTACTTACCAAGTAGGTGTCCTTCCCCAAAGTCTCCCCTGGCCAGTCGTGTGTGGAGGCCGCTGTGCCGGAATATGTAGGAGTCATGGGTACTCCCTGGGTACTGGGCCACAATGTCAGTGATGTATGTCTTAGCATTGCAGACCATCTGTATGTTGAGGGAGTGGTAGGACTTGCGATTGCGGAACATATACTCCGTGGTAGCTGGTGGGCAGATGGCGATGTGGGTACAGTCTATGCATCCGAGTACATGTGGAAAATGGGCTACACTGTAGAATTGTAGCTTGGTCAAGTCCAAATCCTGTTGGCTGGTGGGAAATTTGATGTGTCAGTGTAGCTGGGTAAGCATAGCGTCAACAAAAGTCTTGAGGCAGCGTGACATTCTCACCAGCTCCTGTCCATTCCCCCTCCTGCTGATAGGTGCATTGGTCTGCAGGCGAGGCCTGCCACGCCTGCTCTGCTGGCCTGACACAGTGGGTGGCCGCTGTGTTGCCGCTGTCGCAGGCCCTGATGTTGAAGCACCAGCTGCTGGTGGTGTCACGGCAGGCGTTGTTGGTGCGCCAGACGCAGGAGGCACCCTGGTAGTGGACCTGGCTGCGGGAGTAGTTGCTGCGCCAGATGCAGGAGGCACACTGGTGGTGGACCTGGCTGCGGGAGTAGTTGCTGGGATATCCCCCCAGCAGCCGCTACTATCCCCTGGAAGCTCCCGGAGGCCAGGAGGTGCAGGCTACACAATACCTGCACATGTGTAGGCACCGCATTGGTACGCCTTGTTGGGTGCTGCATCAGGGGGTCAAGGTCCTGTATTAGCTGGATTATCATTTCCCCATTCAGCCTGTATTTTGCATATATCTGCTCTCTGGTTTGGCCCAGCAAGGTGACCCACTGGCGGAATATCCTGTCCTGGATCCGGCCTCTCCTCCGTGCTGCTCGCTGTAGCCTTCGCCGCCTGACCACCATGTACATTCCTGGCATTGTGGAACTCCTAATGCTGCTGCTGATTGTCCTTATGTGTGATTGGTCAGGCCTGAACCTGTTACTGATTGGCCAACGGTTTTTTGAAAAATATTTTTGAATGGCTTTTATGGTTACCACCTGCTTTGAGTTGTCCTTAATTTGCGCCGCGCAAACTGCGATTTTTGGGTTTTTCGCTATTTGCGGTTTTTCATGATTACAGATTGCGATTGTATAGCGAAATCGCAATTTATTTCGCAGGATCCGTGGATTGTCGCATTTTGCGATTCGCTAATGCTCTCCTACCGGGATTCTGCGAATATTATTGCGAATTCGCTATTATGTGTTTGCGATTTCATGTTGAATGCCGATTACGGACATTGCGCCCGCAATTGCATTTTCGCAGCGATTGCGGGCGCAATTTTGCTTCATGAATCAGGCTGTAAGCACTTAGCTCCAAATAGCACTCATGCATTTGACACAATAGACCGAGATCTACTTTGGTTCAAAATAAAAGTTTAGGAAAGTGACAACAAGTTATTAAAAGTCATCCAGGCATTATACACAGATACTTAGGTCAGGGTAACACTGTGCAAAGGTAAGTCATTGACTAAAATGACCCCGGCAACTAGATGCCTTAACCAGGGCTTTTCTTTAACTCCAATGCTTTTTAACCTTTACATTGCCAACATAGTTAACAATCATCTCAATAAAACAGCCTGCCCTTCAAAGATTGAAGGCAGACTGTTAGACCTTGCATCCTTAGGGTGGTCTTTCCCCAGGAGTTTTGCCTTATACCTCTTGGTTTTTCTAATTCATTTTATTGGCTTTAGGACTGTGAGCACTCTACCACTGCTAACCATTGCTAAAGTTCATGTGCTCTCTCCTGAACATGATGACATTGGTATCTACCTGATTGGCATACTTATTGTACTGGTAAGTCCCTAGTAAAGTGGTATACCATATACCCAGGACCTGCACTTTAAATGCTACTAGTGGGCTGCAGCACTGATTGTGTCACCCACAGAAATAGCCTTTCAAACCTGTTTCATGCCTGCCACTGCAGTGCCTGTGTGTGCAGTTTACTGCCACTTCGACTTGGCATTTAAAACTACTTGCGTACTCAACAACAAAACCTGGTCCTGATCCTCATAGGTATTTCTTCTTACATCACCTGTCTATTGCTGTGTGTGGATCTATTTAAATCTATCACCCACATTATTTCTCTAAACAGGGTGTACTTTCTTGTTATCTTACTAATAAAACCAGTGTGTGTCTACATATGCCTGCGTGGCTATCAACCAGACAATCTATTACGTGTCTGTGAATAAATGTGTGTGAGGAAGGAAGGAACCTCTTGGGAGCAACCACCAGGGAACTGCTGACTGGTACTCATCAGTTTGTTCCTCTTATCATCATTGGCTCCTTCCAACCACGAAAGAAAAAGACACAAAAGAAATAGTGTAAAAGGGTAAATGATAGTGAAAAAAACTCAAAAGTGGTTCTACCTATTTACATCTATTTTCACCTGCCCCCAAGGGTAAGAGAACCGCTATTCAGTGCTCTACCCTGTCTAAAAATGGGTTAGATATCCCTAGCTGCATAATACTCTTTATTCGTTGCTGGGTATCTACTCCTATTAAAACCCATACTCTACAGTTGAGCTTCGTTTTAATCTATAAGAAGCCAACATGTTTCATTGCCTGTCTTACTTGGTCGGCAACTTCTTCAGGGCTGGGGGTTTGTCTTGCCACACATTTCTGGAAATATCCAGCGCTCAAATCTGCAAAGACACAGACACACAACTACGAGAATAAAAACATAGAGTGACACTGATCATTAACATGCCCATATTCCAACTGGTCATATTTTTTACCAACTGTGTCCTGGATGTTCTTGGTTTACCTTGTCGTGGTCACCTGTTGGCATACCTGTGGCCACTCATGTACCAGACTTAAATATAGGTCCTCTTTAGTTCAATGCGGTCGCTGTATGTCAACCTAAAACGTGGTGGACATTATATCAGTATTCCGTGCATTTGTATAAAGTTTATAGTCACCCCACCACTCCTGATAGTAAATGCATGTCTCACGTCACTATCATGACTCAACTGTGCGCTGCTGGCGGTTCCTATGTATAACCCATTCAGCGAGTGCCATTGCAACCATGGTGTTTTACTTTGGCGTCTCGTATTTGCCTCCCGCACACTTTCTCTCTTACTTATGGCTCCCACGCCCCCGGTAGCACCTTGCCTGCCCAAAAGCCCATGATTTTACCAAAAACACTCGTGCCTTGTTTGCGTGCGGCATCCGCTCAGTCGTCACCTACGGTCGGTTACTACTTCTTTCGGACTGCCGTTCCCCCTCCATTAGGCTGCGCTCCCAGTGTTAATGCTTAAGAGGACAGTGGGCGCCCCGATGTTACGCGTCATAGCGTGCATCTGAGTGTCACGTGTTACTATTCCTTCTGGCGGCCATCTTTGAATGGTAAACACATCACGCTTATCATTATTGCCGCAATTATACTTCCTAGTTTCTCTTAAAAACACTGCGATTATGTCACTGATTTATCGTTTTAGCTCACGCCCGACATACACCCTCTTGGAGGTCACCCATGAAATTGGCAATGACGTGCACCCCCCATACGTGATTATGTTAGAGCATCTGTCGCATGTTGTTTGTACTAACATCCTGATCAAGGGCCGAGTGAAATGTCAATCGCTATTCCCAGTATATATGCTTATCATGTCCTCTTGAATACCATGGTAAAGATGATAATAATTTTTTTGCATGATATACAGAATGTTCATTACAGTATTCTGTCTAGCTGAGAGTAATAAAGCGAGATGGTTCCCGCTGTTGTTCAGTCTAGGGCACTTTTTATTATTTCCAGCACCCTCTGATATCCATTAGACATCTATACATGTCCCTCATCCATTCTAGTCTCTAATTGGAAGTTACAGTAGGAATGTACTAGGCATATGTACTGCGTATAATATTGAGGGGGAACCACCAAGACAGACAGTTTGTCAATACAATTTATTAGGGAGAGCCCTCCCTGTTATGGCATCATTACTGTGTGATTACCTTGTTCCATTCCATCACATCGTTCAGGCCTCTCTTATCTGCCTGTTCCTGGTAGATCCAACGGGCTTCCTTGGTTATCAACCTGGTCTCAATGTTGGTTGGATCTCCCCGGATTTTCTGTAGGACTACCCACCGGATTTCTCTAGGTTAATGTTTAAATTCTTTGAAATGCTCAACCAGTCTTGTTGTCAGCAGATAAGAGAGGCCTGAACGATGTGATTGAATGGAACAAGGTAATCACACGGTAATGATGCCATAACAGGGAGGGCTCTCCCTAATAAATTGTATTGACAAGCTGTCGATCTTGGTGGTTCCCCCTCATTATTATACGCAGTACATATGCCTAGTACATTCCTACTGTAACTTCCAATTAGAGACTAGAATGGATGAGGGACATGTATAGATGTCTAATGGATTTTAGAGGGTGCTGGAAATAATAAAAACTGCCCTAGACTGAACAACAGCGGGAACCATCTCGCTGTATTACTCTCAGCTAGACAGAATACTGTAATGAACATTCTGTATATCATGCAAAAAAATTATTATCATCTTTACCATGGTATTCAAGAGGACATGATAAGCATATATACTGGGAATAGCGATTGACATTTCACTCGGCCCTTGATCAGGATGTTAGTACATACAACATGCGACAGATGCTCTAACATAATCACGTATGGGGGGTGCACGTCATTGCCAATTTCATGGGTGACCTCCAAGAGGGTGTATGTCGGGGCGGGAGCTAAAACGATAAATCAGTGACATAATCGCAGTGTTTTTAAGAGAAACTAGGAAGTATAATTGCGGCAATAATGATAAGCGTGATGTGTTTACCATTCAAAGATGGCCGCCAGAAGGAATAGTAACACGTGACACGAAGATGCACGCTATGACGCGTAACATCGGGGCGCCCACTGTCCTCTTAAGCATTAACACTGGGAGCGCAGCGTAATGGAGGGGGAACGGCAGCCCGATAGAAGTAGTAACCGACCGTAGGTGACCACTGAGCGGATGCCGCACGCAAACAAGGCACGAGTGTGTTTGGTAAAATCATGGGCTTTTGGGCAGGCAAGGTGCTACCGGGGGCGTGGGAGCCATAAGTAAGAGAGAAAGTGTGCGGGAGGCAAATACGAGACGTCAAAGTAAAACACCATGGTTGCATTGGCACTCGCTGAATGGGTTATACATAGGAACCGCCAGCAGCGCACAGTTGAGGCATGATAGTGACGTGAGACACACATTTACTATCAGGAGTGGTGGGGTGACTATAAACTTTATACAAATGCATGGAATACTGATACAATGTCCACCACGTTTTAGGTTGACATACAGCGACCGAATTGAACTAAAGAGGACCTATATTTAAGTCTGGTACATGAGTGGCCACAGGTATGCCAACAGGTGACCACGGCAAAGTAAACCAAGAACGTCCAGGACACAGTTGGTAAACAATATAACCAGTTGGAATATGGGCATGTTAATGATCAGTGTCACTCTATGTTTTTATTCTCGTTGTTGTGTGTCTGTATCTTTGCAGATTTGAGCGCTGGATATTTCCAGAAATGTGTGGCAAGACAAACCCCCAGCCCTGAAGAAGTTGCCGACCAAGTAAGACAGGCAATGAAACATTTTGGCTTCTTATAGATTAAAACGAAGCTCAACTGTAGAGTATAGGTTTTAATAGGAGTAGATACCCAGCAAAGAATAAAGAGTATTATGCAGCTAGGGATATCTAACCCATTTTTAGACAGGGTAGAGCACTGAATAGGGGTTTTCTTACCCTCGGGGGCAGGAGAAAATAGATGTAAATAGCTAGAACCACTTTTGAGTTTTTTTCACTATCATTTACCCTTTTACACTATTTCTTTTGTGTCTTTTTCTTTCGTGGTTGGAAGGAGCCAATGATGATAAGAGGAACAAACTGACGAGTACCACTCAGCAGTTCCCTGGTGGTTGCTCCCGTGAGGTTCCTTCCTTCCTCACACACATTTTTTCACAGACACGTAATAGATTGTCTAGATGATAGCCACGTAGGCATATGTAGACACACACTGGTTTTATTAGTAAGATAACAAGAAGGTACACCCTGTCTAGAGAAATAATGTGGGTGATAGATTTAAATAGATCCACACACAGCAATAGACAGGTGATGTAAGAAGAATTACCTATGAGGATCAGGACCAGGTTTTGTTGTTGAGTACGCTTTGAATGGAGGGTAACCTGGGTCCTCTGCTTGTCCCTCTATGCTACTAATTGTGAGGATTTAAAACTACTTGCCAAGCCTTAAACTCCCCTTTTATTACATATACGTCAGCCCTAACGTAGGCCCTAAGTAATCCCAAGAGAAGGGTGCTCTGTAATAAAAAGTAGGACATGTACCTTTATGTTTGCATGTCCTGGTAGTGACAAACAGCCTAGTTTGTTTTTCGCTACTGTGAAGCCAACTCCTCTCATAGGCTAGCATTGGGAATTCCCTTATATACTTTTAAGTAGTAATTCCTGATCAGAGAGGAGTGGTGTTGCCATGTATGGTATGTTTAGAATGTGGTAGTGATAAATCCTTCTTTCTGGTGAAGTTGGATTTAACATTAATATTTTAGAAATGCCACTATTAGAAAGTGGACATTTCTCTGCACTAACTGCTCTGTGTGCCTGACAGCCTGTCTCTGATACATGTTTGGGGTGGGTTTCAGCTACACTTTGTGCATTCCCTCTAAAGAGCCACAACACAGGAAGGATGGGTGTGTCTGAGTACCCAACTACATACATCTGCATTCTGATGCCCTTGCCTGGGCAGGATGGAAGGGCGGGGCCAATACTTCACTTTAATAGGCAGTGTCCTTCCCCCACGCAAAGTACTGATTAGCCCCATAGATAGCCTGGAAGACAGGCCTGGGTTGAAAGGATACTTGTGCACTTCAGAGAGCTGCTTTGAAGTTACCCCCACATCAAAGGCACTTTTGGGTAAAAGTACTGAATCTGTGACCCCCTAAAATCAGACACTACTGGACTTGTAATGTAAGATCTCACAGAAGAACTGTTGTGCTGCTTAAAGGCTCAACTAGACTAGGTTACCCCTCCCCCCTTGCCTACTCAGGCTCTATGTGACTCATTAAATACTTACTTTCTGGATAAAATCATCACCATTAAAAACAATATTCCTCCGCCCTCATCCCCTCTTTCGCTTCCTTTACCACCCAATAATCCACAGCATTTGGACGCCTTCCCCCCTATTTCTATTACTGAGTTTCATAGATTACTGCATAAAGTTAGTTCTGGCTCCCCTAATGATTGTTGCCCTCCCCAGATCCTCAAAGAAATCTTTTTGGCCTGTCCTGACCCTGCCTTGGCACTCCTCAACAACTCGCTGGCCACTGGAGTAGTTCCTGACTCCTTTAAACAGGCAGTGGTGATACCAATCTTAAAGAAATCTAATGCCGACCCCACGGTCCTAAGTAATTACAGGCCCATCTCCCTTCTCCCCTATCTTGGAAAGATCTTGGAGTCCCATGTCACGCGCTGTCTGAGCGCCTTCATCGAGAGCTCGTCCTTTTTAGATCCCCAGCAGGCCGGCTTCCGCCCCCTCCATTCTACTGAGGCGGTCATTGTGGCTGTCATGGACACGCTAAGAACAGGTGCTGATAATAACACCTCTCAAGCCCTCGTCCTGCTGGATCTGTCGGTGGCTTTTGACACGGTCGATCATTCTATATTGATCGACCGTGTCACTAACGCCGGCATTCAGGGCGTTGCCCTCGATTGGGTCCGATCTTTCCTTGACAGACGCTCTCAAGCCGTACATCTCTCCATTTTCTCTGCTCCTTTTTCTTCTCTCTCTTGCGGAGTCCCCCAGGGCTCCGCTCTATCCCCTTTGCTCTTTAACCTGTATATGCAGCCCCTATGGTTTCTCTGCGTAAATCCCCTGCAACAATTTTCAACTACACGGAAGATTTGCAGCTGATCTTCCCTATAGACACCTCTCCTTCCTCCCGCATTGGTTTTCAAACCACTATGTTAGACATCTCAGACTGGATGGCTCACAGCCAGCTCAAATTAAACCCTACAAAGACGGAGCTTGTGCTGGTGGGGGGATCTGCCAACCTATGGAATGACAGCTTCTGGCCCCACTCACTCGGGATCCCCCCCACCCTGTCGACTCTGTGAAAAGCCTCGGTGTAGTCATCTCTGGTGACCTATCTATCAACCCTCAGATTAGTGCTGTAACATCATCCTGCTTCTTCCACCTACGTAGGATACGCAAAATCTGTAGATTTCTCATCAGAGATGCACTTATCCTCGTCATCTTGGCTCTCGTAATGTCCAGAGTCGACTTCGCTAACACCCTATATGCAGGGATCCCCGCCTACCAGCTCCACAGGCTGCAGCTGATACAAAACCAGGCTGCTCGCTTAGTATATCATCAGCCTAAGCA
This sequence comes from Lissotriton helveticus, assembly GCF_964261635.1. Lineage (NCBI taxonomy): Eukaryota > Metazoa > Chordata > Amphibia > Caudata > Salamandridae > Lissotriton > Lissotriton helveticus. Next base: position 651,280,023 of record NC_136070.1, read on the forward strand.
CCAGCACGTCTCGCCGCTATTACGGAGCCTGCACTGGCTCCCGGTGGCTAAACGTTGCACTTTCAAACTGGGCTGCACAATATTCAAAGCCCTTTCCAATCTCGCGCCTGCTTTTATCTCTTTCAGCTTGAAGCGGTATACACCCACGAGAAATCTACGCTCTTCCGCTGATAACCTCCTGCTCACTCCCCAAATCCGTCGCAAGAAACATGGCGGCCTTCGCTTCTCTTTCTTAGCCCCTAAATTTTGGAACTCCCTTCCTTCCTCTTTCCGTCACTGCCCTTCCTATGAGTGTTTTCGTAGGACACTGAAGACGTTTCTCTTTAAGTCAGCACTTGAGTAAAACTCTGCCCTTGCCCTCCGCATCTGTTATGAGCGCCAAGAAACCGTCCCGGTGAACGTGCGTGGTATAAAACTCTTTAACATAACATACCATAACATAACATAGACTGCTGATCTGGAAGGCCTGCTTTTTGTTTGTTGCCATGCTGCTCTCTGACTCTGCTACATGAAAGCTGGACTCTGCCTTCACTGCAAGGGATCTCCAAGGCCTTGTTGACATGCCTCCTGTTGCTTGAGACTCTGGAAAATCAAAGTCTTCATCCTTGCGCCTGTACCTGGCTCACTGGAAGTTGTCCAGATTCTTGCTAAATGGATTTCGACGCATCTCCTGTCTGCGTGTAGCAGAAATGGTGCATCAACCCAGTTGCCGGAGTAAAACTGGCGTACCGCATTGGAAGCAACTCTTTGCCTCCAGAGATCGATGCATTGGACAGCGTATCACCACTTCTGCAGCTTGGTGAGATCAACGCATTCCTTAGACTGCGTGGGAGAATCTGGTGCATCCCTCGACATCTCCCAACTCCAGAACCCTTCTTTGAAACTGACGTATTGCCTTGACCACTTGGAGAAGATCGACACATCCTGCGCCTGCGGTACCCGACATCGACGCATGTCGTTGTTTGTGTCCAGGAAAGGTACTTTGTTCACCAGTGCCTGAATGAGTCTTGTAGCCAACTAGCGTTCAATTGCGGTTGGCCTGAACTTTGACTTTGTCCTAGTCCAGCCCAACCTAAAGTGACCTTTTTAGTGCTATTTGCTTCTAATCGCTTTACTGCATTTTTTTCCTTTAAAATTGGATATTGCAACTTCTATACATTGCATTGTTGTCATTTTGGTCTTGTTTTGTTCAGAATATAATAATCACTTTTTCTAAACCTGTGTGGAGTCGTTTTGGCGCATTTATTGTGTTACTGTTTGGGTGTTTTACACAAATACTTTACACATTGCCTCTTTAGATAAGCCTGACTGCTCTGCGCCAAGCTACAAGAGAGTAAGCATAGGTTATCTTTTAGTGTGTACTTAGCTTACCCTGACTAGAGTGGTGGTTTTGGCCTGGCCTGGGTGCCTACCCTAAAAACCCAGGAATCCCCTTTCTAACATAGACCCATCCCATTAATATTGTATGCAGATGATACGGTGATCTTCAACCAAGCTTGTAATGGTCTTCAACACACACTGAAGCATTTCGAATCGCACCGTACCAAAAATCATCAACACTGAATATTAAAAAATCCAATGCTTTTCATTCTGGAAATCAGAACATTAAAAAGAGTGGATGGTACAAAACTGAGAAAATTAAGCTGGCTGATTCTTATAAATATCTTGGCCACTAGGTCGATAATAGCGGACCCTTCTCAATACTAAAAGAGGAAATGGAAATTGAAGCGAGCCATCTGACATATGCTTGGTAACATTTGCAAGCTACTTAACAGGACCCTCACTGAAGCCACTTCTGGACATGATCAAAACTAAATTGATGCCAGCGCTAGGATTAAGTATGGGCGTAAAATCCGTTCCGCTCGCGGATTTTGCGGATTTTCGGCAAATTCGCAATCCGCGAACTCTCGCGAATTTGCCGAAAATCCGCAAATCCGCACCGGCGGATTTTTTTGCTTGGTGATACAATATTGCGGCGCGCGGCGTGGCGCGCGGCGTTCACTTTCCGTCATTCAGCGTTTGCCGAGTTGTTTTTCTCGATATTTTGCGAGTGCTGCGCCATTTTGGATCTTGCTGCGGGATCCCGCGGGAGTTTGGCGACCGCGAATACGTAATCGCGGCTTGCCACCTTGCACAGCACGTATCGCGAGAGTTCGCAATTGCGAACACGTAGGTGCGGCGGGCAGCAACAATCTCGCACTCGCGAAATAGAGATTTTGCAATTCTGCACAAGAAATCCACCAGCAAACAGCATAAACCTTCAGAAAATGATGATTTTTATCAGAATCACTCCTCAGGTTGACATTTGCCTGCACTTTTTTTTGCAAGGAGTCCATTTTTGGGGGGGGGGAGGAAGGAAGTGCCCCACAGTCTCCAACTTCCTGTTCCTGTCCAGCAGGCTCCTCCCAGTGCTTTCTTCATGTGCTGGTCACTTTCATTTGGACCTTGACCTGGAAGGATTACTTTTTGTGGATGCTGCTGGATATTTGGATTTGAGGCCTTTTTGACTTTCTTTGGATCACTTTTGGATTAGAAATCAACTTTCACAAGTAAGTTTGTTTGGGGCATTACAGTTGCTGCAACTACAATTTTGGAACTTTTTCAGAACATTAAATAAAATATATTGTGGGTAGCCACAGTATCCAGTAGGACCAGGGTTGGTTATGGGTGCATGATACAACTGTTTTGTTGAATTTAAACATCATTGAGGCCATGGATGGGCTGGGATTGTGCTTAATTTTGTGTTTTTTGTCGATTTTTTGGGGCTGCTGTTGGGGCCTTTTGCCCAGGGGTAGTGAGTGGTGCATGGACTGAGTCTGCCTGTGGGTCTTTTTAATGTAAACATCCTGGATGGCATTGGATTGTGGTGAGTTTTGTGTGTTTTTCGTTTTTTTGGGGTGTACTGTTGATGTGGACTGGCCATGTGGGTGGTGGTGGCAAACTTGAGTGCTGGTACAGGCAACATGTGCTTGGGGTGCAAGGGGCCATTTTGAAGAGAGGCAGTGGGCCTAGTCTTTCTGTGGGGTGTCTTCTTGAATTTAAACATCATTGAGGCCATGGATGGGCTGGGATTGTGCTGAATGTTGTGGTTTTTGTCGATTTTTTGGTGCTGCTGGTGGGGCCTTTTGCCCACGGGTAGTGAGTGGTGCATGGGCCTAGTCTTTCTGTGGGGTGTCTTCTTGAATTTAAACATCATTGAGGCCATGGATGGGCTGGGATTGTGCTGAATTTTGTGTTTTTTGTCGATTTTTTTGCGGGCTGCTGGTGGGGCCTTTTGCCCAGGGGTAGTGGTGCATGGACTGATCTGCCTGTGGGGTCTCACTCTCTTTAATGTAAACATTCTGGATGGCATTGGATTGTGGTGATTTTTGTGTGTTTTTAGTTTTTTTTGGGGTGTATTGTTGATGTGGACTGGCCATGTGGTGGTGGTGGTGGCCATCTTGAGTGCTGGTACAGGCAACATGTGCTTGGGGTTCAAGGGGCCATTTTGAAGAGAGGCAGTGTATGAGGCCTGCACTTATTTTGCCTAGCTTTCATCCATTATGCCCAGGGGTAGTGAGTGGTGCATGGGCCTAGTCTTTCTGTGGGGTGTCTTCTTGAATTTAAACACCATTGAGGAGGCGCTAGGGGGCGCACAGCGGTATGGCTGGGTAGCTACACAGCTCCGCCAGACGGCTCACGGACATGAGCGTTATGTGTCCGTTTTGACTACCCCAAGCACCGGCAAAAACATCTTCGGAGATGTAAAGATACCAGGCACCGAATAGCACGACCACCGGCTCCGGAGCGGAGCTTAATCGCTCTTGTGACCGAGAAGATCGCGGGAGCCCCGGGCTAGCGCTTGCAAAATGGCGGCGGGCGCCGAGAACGTTAGGTGCCCAGCGCACAGATGAGACCCCCGCGGCCCTGGCAACTGAATTTGCAATAATCGTCAGGTGAGGCGTGGACAGAAAGGTGCGACCCAAATGGGCATGGGGAAAAAATAAACGAGCTCCACTGAGGCGCATTCCAACACGGCCCCTTTAATTGGAACTGGTCGGTCGCAATCAAAATGGCGGCGCCCATGTACCAGGCGGGGAGAACGGAGGAGTAATCAGGAGCGGAGCGAGCTCGTGACTCTCTGCGTGTGAGATAAACTGCCGCGTGTTCATAGGGTCTGCAGACAACTGCGGTATGAGACTGGAAAGGCGCGTGATACACCGAGCAAGCTGGAACACGCACAAAAGACGCTGGTGCATGACCTCGACGGACCGTCCCCTTACTTGCGAATTGAAGGTTCCTGCGGTCCTGGTCTGGAGGCACTGAGGATCGTCTCCATATCGAGGCCATAACGGGAGGGGACGGTTAGCGGGAAAGTCAGAACAGAGCGAACATCGAACATAAATCCAGGGTCCACCACTGAGACAGAGGAGGGATAGTGGTGCAACCTACAGGAAGATGGACATGCTACGGCCGTCCAGTACAACATAGAGGGGCTTAAGCGCTGTCTTGAAACAGGCCCACGTGGTACACCAAGTCATCGTACCATATAGCGACTGTTCAGAACAAGACTCAATCTATTTGACAAGAGGGGTGCATGATAACATATTGAACAATCACTTTCAGCACTGCACGGGGGAGCGTTCTTACCACACGGATTATTAAACAGGGGCAATTGTGTACCATTGCTCCGCTTTGAACTGTGATGGTGGTGTTTGCAGTTACCGCACGGGAATGAGCAACAGCCCTAAGGCGGGAAGACAACACACATGGTGTTACAGAGCTGAGATCAAGTGTGAGAGATAGAGGGAAGCTGGAAGCCCACGGACCCACGAGACCTTCCACAGGGATAACGACTAGGAGTACTACCACAGCAGCGTTACTCAGGAACATAAAGCAGACAACGCAGCTGAAGAATACGAGTCCTCCTGAAACGCCAGAAATGGGGAAACCAGATAAACAACAGCCGAAAATCTCTTTTGAGAACAAGAAAACACCCAAAGGTACGGACCAGGCGTCAGGAGGAGAGGGGGCGGTGATGGCGGAATCTACGTCCACCATGGAAAAGATATTGCTGTCCATACAAGCTAATGTACAAGATATTAACGGAAAATTAGACAATCTTACTTGTAGGATGGACGGGATGTCGGGCAAACTGGAGAAACACGATGAAAGACTAGATACGCCGAATCAAGAATATCAGCAGTGGAGGACGAATCACACACCACGACTAGCAAATGTACCGGTATGGAACGAGTCCTGGAGGTGATCAAGGCACGGGAGGAGGATTTGGAAGCCCGCTCCAGACGTAATAATGTACGCATAGCTGGCCTGCCGGAGACAACCAACACGGGCAAAATGGAGATCTATGTAGAGCAGCTATGCAGAGACATTTTCGGAACAGAGGCCCTATCCCATATCTTTATAGTTGAAAGAGCCCACAGATCATTGGCGCCCAAACCCAAACCTGGAGCGACACCAAGACCAATTGTGGCGAGAATACTCAACTACCGCGATAGAGACACAATACTGCGTCTTGCGCGCGAGAAGGGCAAAATCACACACCAAGGAAACACTCTGGAGTTCTACCCAGATCACACCATGGCGGTCCAACAGGCAAGGAAAGAATTTGCGTCTGTAAAAACTAAACTCAGGGAATTGCACGTGGGATACTCCATGCTGTATCCAGCGAAACTCCGGGTGACATGGAAGGACAAGGTAGTGATATTACAGTCACCAAAAGCAGCTCAGGATTTCGTCAAAAAAATGATACAGCAAAACAAACAACGCGCACGAGATGAGCAACGCGAGGACTCTGATGTAGCGGAATAAGATTGGAAGGGAAGTGGACCAGACTTGTGGTAAGACGTTCCTTTCGTTCTCTTGGTATCCCAGGGGTACCACCTGCATAGCACATGCTAGATGTGGCCTTGTGATCTGATGGTGCGCGTGCAGGTGATCTAGTCAGACCTTGGGAACAACGCGACAAACATTGCATGCACATGGATACGCTACCCTTTCCAGGCCCTGGTAGTGATGATTTACAGAAATAGGTATGCGAGATACCGGCACAGCTTGGCAAGGGTCATTGCGGCTCTACTTGTGGTGCGTCACTACATGGAGGTGCAAGGATGGCACACGAACAAGCACGACGTGGCTTTGCTGAATGGAGATTGCAGACCCGGCCACTCGGGCGAGGACATGCATCGAAGGAGGGTAACGAGAATAAGGTCGACTGCTGACAAGTCTTGTATGATGTTGTCCGGGGTCAGCGGGGGGGGGGGGTGGGAAGGACACAAATAATTCACATGGAAATATAACAACAATGTGAGTCGTCTGCACCCACTACTATGGGTGTAGAGTTGTGCCCCAGGCGGTCCTCCAAAAGGGTAAACCCCACCAAAGTTGTTCATATAGTACGGTTAATTGTATAAGTTTAAGAATGGGTCAATGGCTTCGGCAGAATTGGGTTGCTGGAGTGGGTGGGGGAGGAGGGCAGGGGGGTGTTGTTGAGGTTTTGGGACTGAGACGGATTACACAAGTGTATTTATGGAGTGTTGGTGGGCTGGGAACTGAGGTGACTCCATTGGCTTACACGTGGGAATTGAAATGCTATGTTGTGCGAGATAAACTTCCAGGAACTGAATTGACAATTCGCTTCAATACATGGCACAGGTAACAGGAGGCCCCAGCAGGAATCACATTAACCTCTTAACATGGAATGTACGGGGGCTAACTCAACCGAAAAAAATTAGGCAAGTGTTCGCTTACCTGAAGAGATGGGAAGTAAATATAGCGGTACTACAGGAAACTCATATTGCACCACACACACGTACTCAGATTGGAGGTCGGTGGGCGGAATCCTCATACATGGCTAACTACTCCACCTACTCGAGGGGGGTGATCACGCTGATACGGAAAGGAGTAAACTTCACAGTTGATAAAGTGATCTGTGACACATGTGGCAGGTATGTTATTCTAACAGGCACACTTCGTGGTCAAAAAATAACACTTCTAAATGTATATGGCCCCAACACGGACACCCCGGTCTTTTACCAGGAAATATGGTCACATTTTCAAACATTACCGGCTACTCACATAATCTGCGGAGGGGACTGGAATGTGACAATGGTGGAAGGGGTAGACCGCTCCTCGAATTCCCTAGAACCACATAAACAGGCCAGGGCTAAGCTGCTACACATGATTTCAGACCTGTCGCTGACAGACATCTGGAGGCACAAATTCCCGGATGTTCCGGGCGCAACACACATTTCTGCAGCTCATAACAGCTGGTCACGCTTGGACTACTGGCTGGGCTCGGATACCATTGCATTGTGGACGAAAGAGATTAAGGTCCTGCCAAGGACTCTATCGGATCATAACCCTGTGAGGCTGACACTGGTACTACCGAACTATACCACTCCTCCCTTTCATTGGAGATTCAACTCACACGCACTCACAGACACGGTCTATGCAGACACAATCCACAAGGCGATCAAGGAGTACTTCCTAATAAACGAACCTACGGTGGAAGACCCGGGTCTTTTATGGGAAGCATTCAAGGCCACATTGCGTGGGGTATGCATGAGCACCACGAACGGCATCTTAAAAGATATCCGACGGCAAATTACACGCTGTGAAACACGCATGAGGGAACTAGAGCAGGCTTATGACACCACTCACGACGTTACACAGCTGGGCGAGTTGAGAACTCTGCACTCCGAACATCAGTCGTTTGTTGAGGATGAGATCAAGTACCTAGATAGGAGGATGTCAGCCAGATCGTATAGGGAAGGTGGCAGACCTGGCAATAGGTTGGCGGCCAAAATCTGTGAAGGTAAGGGCCATAAACCTGTTTTACGTGTTAAGGCAAAGGATGGCACGATGCACACGCAGGCTACTGACATCGTAGAATGCTTCGCTGCAGAATACGAGGAACTGTACAAATCAAGGCCGATTACATCCAGAGAAGACACATTTACCTATTTAGAAAAGGTGGCAATAGGGTGGCTCTCAGATGGCCAGAGGGAAATGTTGGCATCACCCATAACGGTTGAGGAAGTAACAGACATAATCAAATCACTTCCAAACGGGAAAGCGCCGGGCCCTGACGGGTTCACTAATGAATTCTACAAACAATATGTTGACATCATTGCCCCACACATGGTGAGCATGTTTGGTGCAGCGTTCGAGAACTCAGAACTCCCTCCAACATTGCGTGAGGCGGCTATAATAGCGCTCCTCAAACCTGGTAAGGACTCGGAGATCTGTGAGTCTTATAGACCACTCTCACTTATCAATACTGACTCCGAAATACTGGCGAAGTTATTGGCGATGCGTCTGAAACCACTTATGACAAGTTTGGTCTTGCCTGACCAGGCGGGATTCATACCTACACGCTCCACTGCCCACAATACTAGATCATTGTTTGCACTATCTCACTATCTTCAGCCATCAACCAAAGCTGTGGCGGTCATGTTAGATGCTGCTAAGGCCTTCGATTCCATCGAATGGGACTATTTACTCACTATTCTGCTTAGAATGGGGTTCCCCAAGCGATTTGTGCAATGGGTCACTCTAACATACACTAATCCTTGTGCAAGGGTGCGCATTAATGGGTATATATCGGAAGTATTTAATATTCAGCGTGGCACTAGGCAGGGATGCCCACTCTCACCGCTGCTATTTGCGCTAGCACTAGAACCTCTGGCTTGTGTAATACGGCAAAATTACAAGACCTCGGCCTTGCAGTTCCCATCCAGACCTCTGCATATATCATCATATGCGGACGACATGCTTCTATATATACGCGACCCTAACACCCATTTAAACCCAATAATGCAAGAATATATAAAATTCGGAGGACACTCCGGTTTGACTATAAACTGGTCCAAATCCTCCATTATTCCTTTAACGGACACGACAACCTCGCAAGATACAGACTACCCGTTGGAGTGGCAGTCAGACCCGGTGCGGTATCTGGGGGTGATGTACCACAGAGATCCTGAAGTGGTGATTAGATCGAACTATGGTACGGCTATGTCCAAATTGGAAGATAAAGTATCGCGCTGGATACAACTGCCTTTGTCATTAGCGGATCGAATAGCGATCGTAAAGATGAATGTCCTGCCTAAACTGCTGTACCTCTTTAATAATATCCCTATTGAACCACCAGCTGCAGTATTTTGCAGCATTAAGTCCCTGGTTTTAAAACTGATCTGGGCGGGAAAACAAGCACGAGTGCCCTTACAAACACTCACACTACCGTATAACAGAGGGGGTTTCGGGGTGCCAGATTTTCTGTTGTACTATTTTTGCGCTCAAGCACAATACGCGGCATACTGGTTCCATGAAATACCATATTTAACACACACGGCCATCGAAGAGGGAGATGCTGCGCCCATACCATTATCGTCAATGCTTTCACACACTCGCCAACCTCTGCATAATCGAGATATCAACACAATTGACACCACTGTTAAGGCTTGGAGAAAATTGGCAAGATTAGCACACAAAGAGCCATTATACGCACCAGCGATGCCGCTACCTTATCACCAGGCGCTCTCTGTCACGGGGGAGAAGGTGGGAATGTCACTATTGCAACAGGTAGGCATCGGGAAAATGGGAGACATGTTCCATGAGGGCAACTTTGTGGACGCAGTAGACTTGGGGTATATTCAGAATAAAACACTGCTGTTCCAGTTCACACATTACCGGTTAAAACGCGCTATGCAAACCTTTTTCCCGACATTTCCGGAGGAACCAGAAAGCCTGAACTCACTACAAATGATCATCACCTCGCAAGATACCTCACACCTAGTGTCTAGACTGTACACCACAGCACAAGCTGAGATGCCAGGGGCTGGGGACAGAGCTAAGGAAAGATGGGATGAGGTATTGGAGACCTCACTAACGGAAGAAGAATGGCAACAATCATGTGCACTAACACAAATCCTCACGCCAAACGGTAATTTACGTATTATTCATTACAAATTTATACATCAAGCATATTACACACCGGCGCGTATGTATAAATTTGGCCTTCAGGATAATGACAGATGTAAACGATGTAATGTAGGGGGGGCGGGGTTCGCACACCTGGCATGGGACTGTGCAGCGGTACAATCTTATTGGGAGGAGGTCTCTACTACACTGGCTACCATGTTACAAGTTGAGATAGAATGTACAATTCGTGTTTGTTTACTGGGAGTGATTCCACAACTAAGGGCTACAAGGCGTAAATTTTGTGCGATAGCGCTGTTATTGGCCAAGAGACAGATTGCACAATGCTGGCACAGCAGACAAAAACCCAAAACGAGTAGGTGGCTACTGGATATGACCAGTTGTAGAGATAAGCTACAGACTTATGAGGAAGAGTTACCTGCAAGATCTAGGCCCAAAGATTTCTGGTGCTATCTCACGGAATATCTGCTGTCACGGGACACAAACGAAGAGGGTTAACTGAGAGATGGTTTTGATCGTGAGAATTGGTACAGCATTGGAGCCCGTGGGGCCTGGTCCAGCATCACTCGATTGCATATTATTATTGAATCAGAGGGAATGTAGAAGTCTCAATTTTCTTTTGTTAATACTGTGGTAAGTTCTGAGTCCACAACTGTCATGTTACTGTTTGAACCGAAAACTTAAGACCTTAAGACTTGCAAAACTGTATGATTGGTTTGTATACACTGGGCTGGAAATGTGTGTTTAATATCTCAATAACGTGAAAATGATGTTTTGGCAGCCGGCCCCAGGGTTGTAGGCACATGGCTGTGTAAGACTAACTACGTGTAATAAAGGTCTTTTTAAAAAAAAAAAAAAAAAACACCATTGAGGCCATGGATGTGCTGGGATTGTGCTGAATTTTGTGGTTTTTGTCGATTTTTTGGTGCTGCTGGTGGGGCCTTTTGCCCAGGGGTAGTGAGTGGTGCATGGGCCTAGTCTTTCTGTGGGGTGTCTTCTTGAATTTAAACATCATTGAGGCCATGGATGGGCTGGGATTGTGCTGAATGTTGTGTTTTTTGTCGATTTTTTTGGGGCTGCTGGTGGGGCATTTTGCCCAGGGGTAGTGGTGCATGGACTGAGTCTGCCTGTGGGGTCTCACTCTCTTTAATGTAAACATTATGGATGGCATTGGATTGTGGTGATTTTTGTGTGTTTTTCGTTTTTTTTGGGGTGTAATGTTGATGTGGACTGGCCATGTGGGTGGTGGTGGTGGCCATCTTGAGTGCTGGTACAGGCAACATGTGCTTGGGGTTCAAGGGGCCATTTTGAAGAGAGGCAGTGTCTGAGGCCTGCACTTATTTTGCCTAGCTTTCATCCATTATGCCCAGGGGTAGTGAGTGGTGCATGGGCCTAGTCTTTCTGTGGGGTGTCTTCTTGAATTTAAACATCATTGAGGCCATGGATGGGCTGGGATTGTTCTGAATTTTGTGGTTTTTGTCGATTTTTTGGGGGCTGCTGGTGGGGGCTTTTACCCAGGGGTAGTGGTGCATGGACTGAGTCTGCCTGTGGGGTCTCACTCTCTTTAATGTAAACATCCTGGATGGCATTGGATTGTGGTGATTTTTGTGCATGGGCCTAGTCTTTCTGTGGGATGTCTTCTTGAATTTAAACATCATTGAGGCCATGGATGGGCTGGGATTGTGTTGATTTTTGTGTGTTTTTTCGACTTTTTGGGGTGTATAACTGATGTTCCTCTGTCTTCCATTGCTTTTAGGTGCACAAGAGAACCAAGAGTGCCAGGAAGAAGTCCTGCTGCGGTGTGTGCAGCACAACGTCACGTGTGGCCACAGACAACTCTGCAACTTGTGCAACTGCGGCCTGCTGTTCAGAGTGACATCTGAAGAAGATGGCCCCAAAAAAAGTTCCCCGTAGCTCCTCTAGCAAGAAAGATGCCAGAAAGGAGCAGAAGAAGCAAATTACCAAGCAGACTGGTGTGCCGCCCGCCACACTTTTTGGGAATAAAAAAAAAGTACGCCTGCAGCAGCAGCGGGATCTGCTGGGGACCAAGCTGGGAGCAGCACCCCGCTCAGTGCCACCACCCCCACGCCAACTTAAGTCCAAGCCCTTGACTGCTGCAGAGGCAGCCAGTCTACTTGTTCAATCACCATCGACCAGTGATGTTGGCTCATCGCAAGAAAGTAGCAGCAATGTCCCTCAATCAACACAGGTTGTTGTAACTCATCTGACGAGTGTTGAACAACCACAGCCGCAACAACAACCACATGTGCAAGTACAAGCCCAAGTACATGTGGAAGGAGAGGCGGCGCAAGGAGAGGATCAAGCAGAGGTGCATGGAGGGGCACAACAAGTGGCACAATAGTTGTTCCTCCAGAAGTAGGGGCACATCTGGAAATCGACAATCAAGCCTAGGTATCATTCGAGGAAGCCACTCCTCCTGATGATCATTCATTGTCTTCCACATCCCGAGCAAGGAAAAGATCAAGGGTGTTGGTGTCTACATCTTCTTCAAGCCCACCTCCTTCTGATGATATGGATCTTACTTGGGAACCAGCACCACTGCCGTCTGAGAGTGAGGCTGAGGCACACCATGATCTGACAAAGGTAGCTAAGCGTAAAAGGAAGGTCGTCGAAACTCTCATAGTTATGGAGTGTGATGACGCTCAACAAGAAGTGGCGTATACGCAGTCATCACTAACGTCACTGAAGCCCCAGCGGGCATGCAGCAAACAGACATTTTGACCCTAGCCCGACAAGCTGCTGAGCGTGATGATGAAGTCGACGAGGAGGCAATGGGAACACCACAATCATTGAAGTTAACTAGTACACCACAACCTACCGCTTCCATATTTCTTACTCGCCAGAAGGGACCTCCATCCACCTCGACCTCACTTAGTGGTGGGCAAAGTGCACAACGTAGTAAAGTTCATGAATACGCATCCTCCACTTCATCTGGCATTAGCAGCATGACCACCACCAGTATCGCCTCCTCCGGCCCACCCAGACATTTCAAGTCCGCAGTTTGGGACTTCTTTAGTATTTGCCAAAAAAAGGAAATTTGTAGCATTTGTAAGCTTGCAGTTAGTCGTGGTAAGCTTGGTACCAACTATGGGACTGGAGGCCAGAGAGGTCATCTTGAGAGACAGAACGCTGTCCAATGGTTTGCGCACCTAAAGGAGATCAAGGAAGCCCGAATTGCAAGTCGAGAAAACGTTGATGTTCCATCTGATGATGACGAGGAGGAAGAAGTGTCACACACTTCACTTACACCCAGTACCCCTATCAGCACACCCCCTGTGCGCCACACTAAGAGTGTGGGACAGAGTGAGACACCAATGCGAAAAAGTTCATCAGCGATCGTAACTGGGTCGAAGAAGTCATCAACATCATCACCATCCCGTAAAATGGTCCAGGGCAACATTAAAACAATGTTTTTTTCAGACGCGCCATATGACCGCAACCACCCAACGGCGCGTCTGTATAACACTAAGCTGGCTAAAATGCTAGCGCTGGATCTTCTCCCTTTTTCTTTTGTAGGCGGCTGGAGACTACAGCTCCCAGCGGGCTTTGCGTGCACTTCCGGGACTTCCGGTCCCCGTTGACAGCGCGCCCGGAGGCGCTTCAAAAGCGGGCCAGCCCCTCCGCGTCGCGGACGCGCGCGGACGCCGGGCGGAGCCCGGGCAGAGGGCGGGCCGTCTAAGGCCGTCCAAGGACGAACAGGGACGGGACGGGCCACGTCCCTTTCACCATGGGTAAGCGCAAACTGATCACATCGGCAGCAGGCGAGGCTAATGCTAAGGTGCCAAAATACACAACCAGTATCCTCACTTTTTTGACCTCCAAAGTGGACGAATTAACCACCCAGATAGCAGTTTCTGAACGAGCATTGGCGCTGGAAACTGCTTCTGGGAGTAGTAGCACTACAATCTCTTCTCCCATTAGGTGTGTACCACTGGAGCCGAGGGTCATAATTGAAGCGTGCCGGACTAATCTGGCACAGACTCCCACAGTCCTGCCTTCCCCAGAACTGCCTATTTCTGTAAAACCTGTCGGTAATGAGGTTGGGAGTGTGGAAGAAACTGTGACCAACACTCAACCTGGGGGACAGCAGGCCTCCTTTGTTACTAAGGAGGGTCTTATGGAAATATTGGAAAAACTTTTTACTGAGAGGCTAGAATCAGCCCTAATCCAAATTGCAACAGATATTACAGAGACATTGAGGGACTGTGTTAACAATTTGTTGATTAAATGTGAACGTATTAATAATACTCTGAGTAATCAGCCGCCTGTCTCAGTACCCATAGTACCCATAGGAATTGATCCTCCAAGTAACCCAGTAATTAACATATCAACAGAAAGCCTTGCACCAGTCAAAGGAAAAGTTGTAAATGGTAGATACACACCCTTACCACAAGCTGCACCAAACCAGATTCAACTGAATACATCTGTAGCGGCTAGGCCATCATGCCCCTTGGGAGACCAGGAGTTTAGGGTGCCCCCAGTACAACTACCTCCTGATGCAACACCCTTTGTGGCTGTCCTGGTTAACGTACCTAAATTAGGCCTGGGGGAGGTAGAACATTATGCGACGCTGCTTAAGCACACAGAAAAGTGGTGCAATACAAATTGCACGGGCGAAAGCAACATCTCAGCTAATATATTGATGTGTAGAAGGGTCAATTGGGTGGGAAAAACCAAGAAATGTGTGGCGGGTGATTGTGTCATAGTAAATTTTAAATCGTGTGATGTCACCAGCCGACTCTTCTGGGATGCGTCCCCTTTAGATCCTTTTGGTAAAGGTGTGCGCGCTATGCCACTGGGTTTTTTCTACCCTCCCACACCCAGGCCAATCGGGGCTGGGTGCGGTAGGCCCCAGATAAACAACAATCCAGGGCACCAGGGCAACCAAAATTTCCAGCAGCAAGGAAATGAATGGGTGACTAAAAGGGCCAGGGGTAGTGGTGTCGCCACACCGGTAATGAATACACCCTCAGACAACCTGCCTCTTTCAAATAGATTCGCGGTTCTCGACAACCAGGTTGTCATGGACTGACTAGATCCAGTGTTAACTAACCATTCAGCTATTATACAGGATGTCCTTATAGACATCCCAACCCCCTGTAATTCAGCTATTAACTTTACCCCGTGTAATGTGGTTCCAATTGTGGAGGAGACAACAACAGAGGGAGGTAATAGAAACATTAAGATTCTGAGCTGGAATATTGCTGGCTTACGTGCAAAACAAAATGACCCAATCTGGCTAGGCAAGTTGAAAGAATACGATATTGTAGCCATGCAGGAAACATGGGCCAGGGACAACTTTTTTTGGCTGGATGGTTATTCTTCCTTTTTTGTAAAAGCACAGTGTTCTGTGGCGGGAAGGGATATTGGCGGCCTGATGTTCTTAGTATCCCTCAATATAGCTGGGAGTGTGAGAGAAATTCATAGCTCCTCATACCACTTTCAACTGGTAGAAATATGTCAATTAGACAAAAATAAAACACTCCTTATAAATTGCTATAATTCTCCGCAGGGTGACCCTCAAAACTCTGTTTTAGATTGTTTAAATTTATTTGTTGAGGATTACACGTCAAAACAAACCACCTTTGTTCAATTTATTTTAATGGGTGATTTTAATGTTCACTTATGTGAATCACTTTGCCAGATTAAAGATCCCGATGGACCTGATCTTACGACCCCTCCCCATTTTGAGCATAGCCCAAAGGGTTCCTCTATGGAACATTTGTTATCAGCTAATGATCTTTATGAACCTAGTTTTGCTGACCACAATGAACGGGTGGTAACCTACAATGCAAGGGGTAGTGAATCCATCATTGATTACATCTTTATGTCCCCAGGGCTTCTTCACTATGTCCTTTTTTATAATGCCATTGAAAGTGGCTTTAGCGACCACAATCCGGTGTGTCTAACACTGGATGGATCACTTGGATTGTTGAAGGAGGTCTTGTTATCCACTTCTGTGAAACACATTAAGAGTAAAGATAGTGGGCGGCGTTTAAATTGGTGCAAAGTTTGCCCTGAAGATTTTTTGAATCTCATTGAACATGAAATGGCGGTGGAATTTCAGATTTGCAGGGACCCAGCTAGGGAGGACAAAGATATTATTGCCGCTTTTGAGGCTATTTGCTTGAAGGTGGAGAAAGAATTAACCCTTAGCCCTAAAAGGGGACCCGCTCCAGCCTCTGGCTGGTTCGACCATTCCTGCTCAAAAGCCCACTCTGCACTGATAGCTGCACTAAAACATTCCCCAAGAAACAGGCAAGTGATAGCTCAACTGAGGAAAAAATATGCAGAGGCGGTTAAAATACGAAAAAAAGCTGTCAAAGAAGAAGCCTGGGATGCTTTAATGGACTCCACCACCTTAAAAAACAGCTCTAAATTTTGGTCCATTGTAAATAACCCCATATTTGCTAAAATAGGCAACACAGACCTTGAGGCCAATATACCGGAGTCAGATTGGCTTAACCATTTTTCAGGTATTTATGGGAGCAATTTACTTTATGAAAGCTTCTGTTTACCGTGTAACACTGATCTGCAACCTGTGGTTGTTTTTACTGAAAATGATGTCAAGGTCGCTATAATTGGGTCCGCCAAAAACAAAGCACCAGGACCCGACGGGGTCCCATTGGACTTATATAAATCAGATCTAGAGCTATGGGTAACTGTATTAACGAATGTTTTTAATAATGTGCTTAAGGGGGGCTTTCCAAAAACTTGGGCATGTTCAATTATTGTACCAATTTTTAAAAAAGGAGTAAGAAATGACCCAAAATGTTATCGCCCCATATCCCTGTTGGATTCCTCCATGAAGATTTTGGGGAAAGTCTTATTGGAGAAAATTAATAAATGGTCCACAGAAAATAACATCTTGTCCAATGCCCAGTATGGTTTCCGGTCAGGCAGAGGGACAGAGGACCAATGTCTGAACTTGAACATGATAATTGCTAAATATACGAAGGCTAAAAAAGGGACTATTTTTGTTGCATACATGGACCTGCCTACAGCGTTCGATTTAGTGAACAGAGCTAAGTTGTGGGGCATGCTGTTACAGATGGGATTGGACCCCCCTCTGGTTCATTTTTTGGCTGAACTCCATAAAGACCTTAAGGCTTCCGTTAGAATGGATCAAGAGGGGCATCGTACAGCGTGGTTTAAATCAGGCAGGGGTGTGCGACAAGGTTGCATCCTTGCTCCTATGCTGTTCACATTGTACATAAATTCTCTGGAAAATACTCTTTTGGCTTCATCTGTGGACACTCCACGTGCAGGAGACACTCACATCCCAGTGCTCCTGTACGCGGATGATGCTGCTTTAATAGCTAGGACACATTTGGGCCTCCAGAGACTTCTTAATGCATTTAGTGACTTTATGTCCTCTCTTGACCTTGTAGTTAACAACGCTAAATCCCATGTCATGGTCTTTGGGGCAGCAAAGAATAACACCAAATCCTTTTACTGCAAAGGGGAAGTGATCAGCAATGTTAAAGTGTTCACTTACCTCGGAGTAATCTTTGATACCAAGGGTAGCTGGACCCCTCAGGTAGTAGCAAAGACCAAAGCTGTAAGGAGTTCTATAAATGCAATCTTAAGTTTTGCAAGGAGATTGGGGGGGAAACCTAGTGGTGCACTTTTGGCCTTGTATAGGGCAAAATCATTGGCTATAGCGAGATATGGAGCTGGATTATGGGGTTATGTAAAAATTGAAACCATTCAAACAGAGGTCAATAAGTTTTTATGTTCTGTGCTAGGACTCCCCTTATCAACAGCCACTTTCGCTGTCCATCAGGAGCTTGGAGTTAGTTATATCACAGATATCCTCTCCATGGCTCCTATTCTATTATGGATAAGAGTTTGGACCAACAACAACTTAAGTCTTAACCACAAAATTTTGTTGGACTGTCTTAAATTGGATAAACATAAAGATATTGCTTGGCTGGCTTACATTAATAAGTGCTCGAAAGAACTTGGTCGTCCGGAGATTTTCTCCTCCCCGCTTGGTTTAAAAAAAGCTGACCTAGCTTGGGTCAAAGAGAATTTTTGCAGACTCAAGTCTTTGGAGAGAGAACAACTCCAGTTATTAAAACCTACGGTCAGAGCACATTATATGACTCTTACATGTATTGCCATCCAACCGTACCTTACTTTAGTTAATATCCCATTTCATAGATGGCTCCTGGTTAAGTTTAGGTTCAACCAGATATACTTGGTACTCAGTGATAGACATAGTTGGTGCAAACTTGAGGATGCACCAGTATGTGAATGTGATAATTTTTCCATACAAGACAACATACATCTTGTGTTGTTTTGCCCATTTTATCAAGTTCCAAGGAGAAAGTATTTGTTACCTTTACTAAAAGAGAAAGCGTTCATGCAAGCAAAACCCGCTTTTTTGTTCTTACAAATGCTTGACTCTCCCTTAGTAATGTTTAGTGTGGCAAATTATCTTGTGGCTGCAGTTCGAATTAGGAGGAGGAAAGCCCTAGCCCAATAACGGGGACTGGGATGATTTAAAATATATCTGGCTCTTTTGCACATAAGTTTTTATGACATTTTTAAAATCGAATTGTACAATTTGGAATTTTTATAAAATGTGTTTTTAACTACATTGTGTTATATGAAATTGCGAAATGTGTCATTGGAATGATTCTATATTGGAATGATTTTATATTGTTGTAGTATGCTTTTATGATTTTTAACAAAATCGAATAAAGTGGTTTTTGACTTGACTTGACTTTTGTAGAAGGGGTTGGTTTTCTAGAATTAGTGGCAGTGCTCTGCCCTAAATGGAAGGTTCCTAGCCGGTTCTATTTTGCCCGAGTTGCGGTTCCAGCACTACATGAAGATGTGCTGGAGGTGATTGGGGCAGCTTTGCAGAAGAGTGCTGTTCACACTATACATCTGACAACAGACATGTGGACCAGTGGCGCAGGCACTGATTACATGTGCATCACTGCACACTGGGTCTCTTTTTCAGGGGTTAAAGCAAAGCTAAACGCAGGTGTTGACCTGGACCAAGTTTTTAAAGCTGCTCGGAAACATGCAACACTAGCCATGTTTGGCTTGGAGCAACGTCATACAGCACAAAACATTTTGAATGAGTTCAACACAAAGGTCTTTCACTGGCTGTCCCCAAAAAAACGCGGCATTGGTTATGTTTCCACGGATAATGGCGCCAATGTAGTTAAGGCCATGGATCTGGGTGACTATTTCAGAGTGCCGTGTTTGGCGCACTGTATAAACCTGGTTGTTAAAAAATTCTTGGATAAAGACAGTCCAGCATGCCAGTTAGTGGTCACCTGCCGAAAAATGTGCAACCATTTCAGCCATTCTTTTAAGGCCCGGAAGCATCTGAGGCGCCTGCTACATGAACGTCGAATGCCAGTGAAAGCACTCATCCAGGAGGTTCCAACACGTTGGAACTCAACCTTCTACATGCTTAAGCGTCTATATGAGCAGTTTACGGTACTCGATCAGTATTTCTTAACACTGGGTACAGCTGTGAAGGACCTGAGGTTAAATGCGGCGGAATGGGAGCTAGTTAAAAGCCTGACAGACATGCTTTGTCCTTTTGAGGTCTTCACACGTGCAGTCAGCAGGGAGGACTGTAATTTGGGAAAAGCTATCCCATTGTTGCGCCTGCTGGAGCACAAACTGAAGGCGGTGCCTTCTAAGTTTCAAAAAGATGAAGAAAAGCAAGAAGCTTTTGTTTTGGCGGAGAAATTATTAGAGCGCCTACTTGGCGATGAACGTCTTCAAAAGATCCACTCAGAACAGCATTACATTTGTGCTACTATTCTGCATCCACGCTACAAAAAGGCGCTGGCAGGCAGTGCATTATTTCCTTTTAGTGATGAAGATGTTACAAAGTACAAACGTTGGCTAGCCTTGTCAGCCATGAGGTTTGAAAGAGAACGGAAGCAAATTGAAGGAAAAGGCAGTACATCAGCATCAGCAGGCCATCCCCAGTCAAAAGACTCCACTTCTGCACCTGTGGCTGTGGCAGAAGTGACCTCTCAGCCGTTAAAGACACCGGCAACCGCATCATCTGCACCAGACACAACAGAAATATCGGGTGATGATAGTGAAGAAGATTGGCTAGCTGAGCTTGGGTTTGGTTCTCAAAAGGTCCGAGCAAAAATTCAGCAAAGTGGAGGAACCGTGGAGAACTTTGAGTCGATGGTGCAGGACTATCTGAATGACTCAACAGAGGTCTATGTTAATGTTGACCCATTGGCGTATTGGCGTGGGAAAAAAGAATTGTGGCCAGAGATCACCAACCTGGCTATACATTACTTGTCTTGCCCACTCGCAAGCGTGTCTTCTGAACGTGTTTTCAGTGCTGCTGGTGGCATTGTAACTTGCAAACGGACCCGCCTCTCGCCAATAAATGTGGAGAGGTTGACAATGATCAAGATGAATGAGCACCTCATACCACCAGATTTCAAAGTACCAGATCGCACGACGGAAGAAGACGAGGCGGACAGCAACGTAGATGAGTGAATTTCTTCTGTGTTAGGTGACACTGACCTACTCCTGCCTGAATTCGCAGAGTATGAGGACGAACTCTTCTTCCCTGACACCGAGCCCTGAAAATGAGCCAATGAATCCAAAATTTTCTTTTTCGTACTTATTCACTTTTATTCCTGTGTTTCTGTCTTTCTTTGTTTTGCACAGTTAATATAATTACAACTTTAATCACCTGTACTTTTGCTTTTTGGCTGTTTGGGGGTCTTCTACTTGTTTTCGCCTGGGTTGACGGCTCTGGGGCTATTGCTGGGAAGGTCTAATACCGGATAAAACTGGTTTGGACAACATCCATGAGGAAAACGTTTTTGCATCTTCTGACTTTTCGCTCAATGTAGTGTTTTCGGGGGCCTGTTTGGGGGGCTTCCTGGTGTTTGTGGGTGGGTTTCGGGGTCTGGGAGCACTGCTGGGTATGGATACTTTTCATTGCAAGAGGTTTGAAGGGAATCCATGGAGGCAGAGGGGAGTCAGGGCCTAGCTGCAGAGCGCGCGCTGAGTGATATTGGAAATTTTCAGGAAAGTGACTAAGTCCCAATTTTTGTACTTTTGCTTTTTGGCTGTTTGGGGGTCTTCCACTTGTTTTTGCCTGGGTTGACGGCTCTGGAGCCATTGCTGGGAAGGTCTAATACCGGATAAAACTGGTTTGGACAACATCCATGAGGAAAAAGTTTTTGCATCTTCTGACTTTTCGCTCAATGTAGCGTTTTCGGGGGCCTGTTTGGGGGGCTTCCTGGTGTTTGTGGGTGGGTTTCGGGGTTTGGGAGCACTGCTGGGTATGGATACTTTTCATTGCAAGAGGTTTGAAGGGAATCCATGGAGGCAGAGGGGAGTTAGGGCCTAGCTGCAGAGCGCGCGCTGAGTGATTTTGGAAATTTTCAGGAAAGTGACTAAGTCCCAATTTTTGTACTTTTGCTTTTTGGCTGTTTGGGGGTCTTCCGCTTGTTTTCGCCTGGGTTGACGGCTCTGGGGCCATTGCTGGGAAGGTCTAATACCGGATAAAACTGGTTTGGACAACATCCATGCGGGAAAGCCTTTTGGCACTTTTTGTAACTTAGGGTTCGTTAGTGTTAGCCCTAGCAGCAGGATTGCATGTGATTCGGGGTGTTCTTGACTTTTTCAACTGAGTTCTGGGGTCTTAGAGCACTCGTGGGAATGTGTAATTTTGGTTGCAAGTGATTTGAAGAAAATCCATGGTGGGAAAGGGGGGATCACTTACTCTGTGAGAGGCACTTAGTGTTGAAAACATTTAGCCATTTACACTTAAAGGAAGAAAATGACACAGACTTAAGTTTCAGGAAAACAAACTTACTGTTAAACCCCCACCCACCAGACTCAAAAGCAGTAAAAAACAGGTATGCTCAGATAAAGTTTCAAAAAGTATATTTGTATAGCCCTAACAAAATAATCTCCCTCAAGACCCTCCCTAACCCCAACGATTGTCTTTCAAAAGTCCCAAAAAAAAACCAACTCCCAAATCCCACCCCCCCAAAAGTCTCTAAAAAAGGGGCAAGGGACACTACGGCAGGATGCTGTTCACTGTAGCGGCCAGGGCATCATACTCCTTGCGGAGGGTGGCATGGTCGGAGCGGAGGCCCTCCACCACGTTCTTATAAGTTAAGACCTCCTGCTCCAGGTAGGACACTCTGAGGGATAAGCGGCGCTGGCGTGCCTTGCAACTCCTGTGGGGGGCAGCTGATGTCTTTGCTGCTCGGCGGTGGCGGTTGGCTTTGGTAGCCCGGCTCCGTACCGCTGGAGCACTGCGCTGGCTGGCAGCCCGTGTGCGCCCGGAGGAGGATGCAGCTGTCGCAGTAGATGTAGTAGTAGACTGCGTGTCCTCCTCCTCCAGGGCCAGCAGCCGCCGATATTCTGCGACAGTGGCATCCAGCCTCTGTTGCCGGGCCATTCGAGCCTGCTCCTTCCTTGATGGTTTTTGGGATTTGGAAAGAGCAACTATATAAAGAAAGAAAGACATAGTCTGTAACCAATGCTCTTAAGATTAACACAAAATGATTGAGAAGAAAGTTGTGTCACAGTACAACTAGCAACTTGAAAGCACAGTACATAACTATTGAGGCCAGTATCTATCTAACCTCCCACTTCTTCATCCTTGCTCTAACATTAGTGTGAGTTTAAGGAACAAATTCTACGAGCACTATGGACTTCCATTGCAGTCGACTATGACAGTACACCAGTCTTATTCTTCTTCTTCTCTCTTGGTTAGGAAAATTGGTACGTTATCTTCTGCAAGCCGGCATAATGCCAGCGCAGTGAACTTGCACCCAAGAAAAACAGACGCACACCATGATGAGTGAGACAGACTTGCGTTACTGTACCGGTACAGTACATGCAGGTGGTGAAGCTCATATTTTTCCATTACCGGTGGCAGTGAGAATACTCTGTTAAAAGGGCTACTGCTTAATTAATTTAACTTTCACCCTACAGTGCAAATGAGTACTAGAGAAGGAAAAAGAAGAAACTAAATATTCTGATTATCTATCACTTCACATGGGATGTATTTGATTACATATGGGATGACTTTAGGTGCTTTGCTTTTTATTGAGTGAACAGTGATACACCCACACATGAATGACGTACTACTACTAAACTAAAATTATTAATAGAGGTGGGGAGGGTCCACCGTAAAAACCGGATATATGCTGTGCTTGCAGTTGCAATACAAACTACTGCTACTATTCATGGTAGTATTTGGACAAAATTACAACTTCTTTTCCTTGCCTTTCCTACACTGGAACGGACGTGCGGGTGCGGTGTTACATGCTCTTCAAAGTAACACTTAGTTCATCCAGTGACCGTCTACTTACTCTCTCTAGATACACATATGCTATCCAAGAGTCAGATAGTACCATGATCCAGGCATCCATCCATTCAAAGTATATGCAGTTTCTGTTTCACCCACCAAGGCTGTTCTCCTTCCACCCATTCTTGCTTCATCATTCACCCAGCCATGCACCATACCATATTCTTTCCTTCTCAGCCACCTCGGGGACCAAGCAAACACATATCATTCTTCTTTGCCAGTCATCATTAAATTTCTCGTCCTTCCGCACTTACTTACACCCTTCTTTCGCTTTTCGTTCATCCCATCCATCAAGTTCATCTCAGATCTGATTGGCATTCTTCTCGCCAAAAACTTCACAGCTAAGTCGAAGTACATTTAGAGGAGGCTACTACCTGGTTGATTTATAATACACCCGTGCAGAAAGCACACTCTGCAGTCTTCAATCTCAATAAGTAAGTAATATATAGCTTACCTCTGCCCGCCACCACCGTGTGAACCCTCACAGGCACATTGGTGTCGTCTGGCACTTGCACCGCCTCCTCCCCAGAAGTGTTGTCCTCCTCATCATGCACCACCACCACCTCCGCGCTGGCCCCGCCACCAGATGTTCCACCTACAAAGTACATTTAAGATTGTTAGAATACACCACTCACTACTATATACTATTTGGTCTAGGAATAAAGAAATGTGAAAAAAAACAGAAAACAATGTAATAATGTGTGACTGTCTAATCTAAAGTAAAAATGTTCCTTTTTCCAGGGAAGGCTCAGTGCATAGAGCTATTGCTGACTAGAATGGGAGTCCAATGGAATTGCCAAATGTGCAATCTTAGTTAGCTACATAGACAGACTAATGAGAATAATCTAGTAATACCACAGGGAGTCATAGTCGAGGCAGGATAAGAATTTAGATACACTCTACAAGAAGATCAAAGACGATTTATAAAAAATCGAATGAGGAACGCTAGGAAAAAATAGGTACTCTACATTAAAATGAAAACTTACTGGGGCCACTGCCCTCGCCTGGCCGATCCTGGCCTTCTACAGCAGCAGCAACCATCTCCTCCTCTGTCCTCTTGCCCCTGGGGGGAGCTGATGTACAACATGAAAGAAAGAAAGACCCGAAAACATGGATGATTGTTGTCAACCAAATCAAACATTTCAAAAGAACAATAACAAAATATTTTGGCGAAATAGCAAATAGACAACTATTCCACGGGATATATTGGCCGATCTCATGTGGTCTACTACGTTAGTAGTATTGCTTGATTTGCGGACCGTCGACTTGGAAAGTTCTTATGTAACTCACTAAACAAACTACTAAAAAGGTTCGCCTAGGACTGGCAGGCAGCAGTCCGCAGCACGCGAAGTGACAGACAAAGTCCATCGTGATTGCAGATCAGTGAATACTCAAACTATCAATCCACCACCACTATTTCTTCTTATCGCCATGTGTACAAAGGAAGGACTGGACTTCAGTCTGTAGGGGCTGATTTAGAAGCCCCTTGCGGCTCTTTTGCTCCATTGTTGCGTGACTTTTGTGACGCAGCGGCAGAACAAAAGAGGCGCCATGGTGCGGCGTATATTAACAACGTGACGCATATGGGAGATGCATCACGTTGTAAAGCCCTGCGCCATCAGGGGGCGTTCCGGCGCAAGGGAGGGCGTTCCTGCGCAGGAACGCATCCTAAAAGTGGCTGAGGGAAATCTCCAAGATGTCAATCAGTCACTTTTAGGACAATGATGCGTGACTCAAACCCTGCGCCTGCTTGAAGCAGACGTACGGCTTGATGCAGTATTGGGGAGATAGGGCACCCCAGAGCATTGCTGGAGCTGCGCCATCGTTGTCACGCAACTCCAGCAATGCGCCGACTTTACGGCACAGATGCGTAAGGCTTCTGTGACGTTTTGGGCCCATGGTGCGCCACATTGTAAATACGGCGTACCATGGGTGGTGGTGGCGTGGCGCACAATTACTGGCGCATCCCTGCTACTTTGCAGGGATGCGCCGGTAATTGAAAATCTGACCCTTAGTGTCTAGCATTACGCAGTTCTTTACACTACACTCATACATAATTTCTCAGGCCAATGAAATGAACACAAAATAGAAAACTAATAAGCATAGTAGCAAGGCTACTGAGAAGGAGAGCAGTGCACCTGAAATGCACAGAAGATTTTGAAATATAATTTACCTACAATGTAATCGGCAGCATTATTGCTCTTGGTAAAAAACAAAAATTTGCAATATAAATAACACACAGAGCGGGAGAAAACAGAGTAGTGATGAAATAGCTAGAAATAGCTACTACTACTCACCAAGCCCGGGGATCTCGACGCGGAGCACGTCCAGCAAGTCGCGTTCCCGGTCCATGAGATCCGTCCAGCGGTGGGTGGCCTGGTTGTAGGTGCGCCGGACCCCAGAGTGTTCAAATATGGCCCGGCACACCTTCTCCCACCGCTTCGGGCGCTCCCGGATCCCGTAGCGGTAGCGATCTTGCCGCCTCCCATGATGGTCTTGGGGAGGCGGCGCTGGACATGAAAGACTAGTGCGGCCACCTCCTCCGCACTAAAAATCTCCCGAGCTATAACTTGCTCCCCCCTCAAACGCCCGCACGGGAGCCGGGCACGGGGTGCGGGACCCTTCCCCTTAGCGGGCTGCTTCCCGGCTCCCTTTACCATGGTCTGGGCAGAAAGGAAGCTAAATAATAAAGAAGAAATAGAATAGGGAAGAAGAAAAGAAAAGCATTTAAAAAAGTAGTTTAAAATTAACAAAAAGTAGCAGAAAACACAAAAATATAGAGCTAGAAAAATAGAGGGATAGATAATAAGTAAAATAGATTAAAAAAAACTTCAAACAAGCAAAGGATGGCAGAGATTCAGAGAGGATACAGAAAGCATGCCCAGAACCATAGCAATGAATGAGAAACAAGATGGCCGCGCCCGTTCACGACCGCGTGGGTAAGTTTGCGCGAGATTTTCCTCGCGATCACACCTGAAATTGTAC
This sequence comes from Lissotriton helveticus, assembly GCF_964261635.1. Classification (NCBI taxonomy): domain Eukaryota; kingdom Metazoa; phylum Chordata; class Amphibia; order Caudata; family Salamandridae; genus Lissotriton; species Lissotriton helveticus. The sequence continues at coordinate 651,306,313 of NC_136070.1, forward strand.
TAGCGAGCCGCACACTTTGCGAGATTACACATAGCGCCCGGAAACGGAATTACGTCACGCAAACAAGATGGCCGCGCCCATGTACGACCGCTAGGGTAACTTCGCAAACGTTGCGCTACAAGCGGCTTGCGAACACGCAAAAAATCACGCGAACAAACACGCCGCAAAAAAAACAAATTGTGTATTCGCACGAATTCGCGGCTTCCGAAATCGATCTCGCACGGATTCACGCCCCGCAAATCGCGCGAAATTGCAGACAAACAATTTTTGCAAAACTGAAAGAACTCAGCAGGTGCAAAAGTTCAATCTTACCATTAGTAACCATTCACTCTAGTGCTTCCTGAGGGGCCCCTCCAGAGTTCAGTTGCCTATTTGCAACTATTCTATGACCCTGCTCTGACCCGCACAGCAGGCTCATAGAATAGCTACAAGTAGGCCACAAAGGTCCTGTGAAAAAAAATTGCATTGCAACAGAAAGCAAATTACAGATAAGGAAGCAGGTGCCAGCCAGACTGGAAGTTTAAATTCAGTGACACATTAATCAACCCAAATTAATTCATGGCAGTTGAAGCAGGGCAGGTGTGCTTTATTTTTTTCACCCCCATAATCTACAGTGATAAACCAGGGTGGCAGTGATGTACCAGAGGGTGGCATGGGTGTACCAGAGGGTGGCAGTGGTGAAACAGAGGGTGCTGTGAACCTGTGATGATGAACCAGACGTAGAAACAACATAGTCGCGGCCGTTGCGAGCCGACAAGTAAGTTCGCAATTGCGAACTGGTACACAAACCTGCCGAACTGGCAGAAACCCTTGCGAACACAAAAAGAAAAAAAAAATCGCGAGAATTCGCGGATTTTGCGGATTGCGAATCCGTAAATACGCAAGTTCGCGGATTGCCAATTCGCAAAATCCGCCCATACTTAGCTAGGATATGGATGTGAAGTTTTCCAGCATCACTAATAAGGCAGCTAGAAACAGAGCACTACTACCTGTTCAGGGAGCTTTTTCCCCTCCCATCGTCTTCATCCCAAACCAAAATATGCTTCGAATTTAAACTCACAAAACAAATTGCATATCAAGTGTGCCACACCTTATTTTGGCAAAATTGTAAGGGGGCTCACTTAGGTCTACATCATGGCTTGAAGTTTGGTCCTACAAACAAAAAAAAAACTTGTCTCAATGCCATGACCAAATCACTTGATCTTCTGAAGATGATGACCTTTGAGATCTCACATCATCTGGATGCCATTTAAAGACCATAGTGAGCAAACAACAGCATCTATGCTCCTTTACCTTGGATAACTCTGCATTCTCCTTAACAAAGAATATTGTCTCTTTACTGAACCCCTATGGCCAGAATGAAATACACCCCTATTTGTTAGCAGCACTTCCACTCAGAATGAAAAGAGACCTCACAAGACTGAGATTTAACCTATTTGGTGTAGGTGAGATCAGGCAATGATGGAAATGCACTCGCCTCTCTATGAACTGTTGTTACTGTTCCTACTGGAAGGATTCACTGACTCATGAATGTTGCTGTTGTCACGGCTTTTTAATAAAATAGCACAAATGTTTATTTCCATCTTTTAGGCATTTAAACATTAGATCCTGCTCACTGGCAATAAAGAAATATTTTAATCAGATCGACATCCAATTGGCCAACGGTTTCATAATATTCTTCAATGAAGTCTTGGCCAAGTTAGCACCAATAGATATTACATAAATATGTCCCTGATAGGGTCATGTAAACACCTAGGCATTAATTTGCACTTGTCCACCTGCCTTTTGTGATAAAATTGCAAATGTATATGACTCTTCATTACCTTGTTGTGGTTCCATCTAACTCGACAGGACGGGGCGTATGCCCAGTGGTTGCCAGGGGGGGGGGCTTTGGGGGGGACTGGTTCATGGGGGTTCGGGGTGGGACGGAGGCCACTGGATGATAGCCCGACTGGGTGCCTTGACTCTACTAGGGTGGTAGACACGGTGTGGAGTGTGGAAGGGCTGGTGGGAGCAGCCAGGCGAGATAGATTGATAGCACCTAGGACAGGCCCCGATATGAGCGGTGTCACTGCTTTACCTCTGGGATGGCTGGCGAAGATGTTGTTGTGGGTGGGGGGGATAAAAGCAGATACGAACAACGACTTTTCGACCATGGTCCCGGTGGGACGTGCACCGTGCTTTTCCTATTGAATGTAATAACATGCCGCCCGGCCTCCGGGATGCGGGCTGAATGGCTGTGTACAGTTTGGACTTCTTAGGGGATGAGGAGATGTCACGAGTGCACTGGTTGATTGCTTGTATCCTGTGGTTTCTAACTCTGCAATAAAAATATATTTAAAAAAAAAAAAAAACTCTTCATTACTTTGTTCAGAACTATTTTTTTAATCTCTTTTATTAAATGCATCGTGGATTTTATACCATCTCGATTTTATATTTTCTAACAGTGTTTATTAACCATATAATAAAAATATGATTGAGAGAGAGAGAGAGAGAGAGAGAGAGAGAGATAATAGAGCAAGACAAAGTTGAGGTTGAAAATCAGAGGTTAGAGGTCGATACCGAGGTAGAAAGTGGTGAGGTGATCCCTACTTAATGACTTTCTACCTTTCTACCCACCTTTATTTCTCTACCTCACCTATATCTTGCTTACAGAGTCAAAGGTAGATGTGGGTAGAGAGAGGGAGAGAGGATGAGGATGAGAAAGAGAAGAGAGAGGGTCTTGACTTCCCTACCTATTTAACCAGGGGGTGCCTTAGAAGGTGGGGACCTCAGCTAATGCTCAATTTTCTTATGGCTCAAAATTGCTCTGCCTCCCTCTTCCACTTTTCACCCTCCCTGAACCCCTGACTTTTTTGTCAATCTATTCTGTACACTGTTTTGCTTTGTCTTGCTTTAACAAGAATTGTTTTGGATCACTATGCATACTGGTATTTAAGATATAACAAAAAAATCAAGCCTGTTACTCGGGCTGGCTTGTAGTAATGTTCTGTTATTTGAGCATCATTATGTTATGTGTATTTGTATAGAGCACCACTCACCTGGGATTGTATCCTGGGGCTGAAACTGGAGCTGTATGGCTGAGTTATGGGCTGGGTGAAGAGCCAGGTCTTTCGTGACTTGTGGAATTCACAAACTGACCAGTCATCTCTGATGTGTAGGAGCAGGTCATACCAGGCTTTAGGAGCGAGGTAGGAGAAGGCATGAACGTCGTATCTTGTTCTCTGTATGTGGGTTGTGTGTGCGGATAGGTGTCCACCTGAGTGGAGGTGTCTGGTAGGTTTGTGGAAGTTTATGTGGTTGTTGAGGTTCATGAGGCCAATGTTGTGGAAGAATTTGTATGCATGAGGAGTTTGAAGGCTGCTCCTTTATGGACTGAGAGCCAGTGGAGCTCTTTGAGTTGCAGGTTGATGTTAGTGCGAGGTGGGAGGTTGAGGGTGAGCCTGGTGGCTGAGTTGTGAATGGTATGGAATCCTCTGATCAGCTGACAGTTGATTCCAGCATAGAGTACAGCGCTGTAGTCCAGGTTGCTGGTGATGAGGGCTTAGCTGACAATTCTGTGAGTATTGATGAAGAGCCATTTGAAGATCTTCTGAGCTTCTTGGGTGTATAGAAGTAGGAGACGGAGACGTGTTCACTTGGCTGGTCATGGTGAGTTGGATATTAATTACAAATCTAAGGTTCTTTGCATGGATTTTCAGGATGGTTGTGGATCAGAGTTCGGCAAGGCACCAGGAGGAGTTCATAGTGAATTTTCTTTGCCAGATATTACTGTTTCAGTCTTGTCTGTGTTAAGCTTCAAGACGTTGGTTTTCATCCATCTGCCAACTTTGCTCATGCAGGTGGGGAAATCGATCCAGGTATTTTGCGTCTTGTCACAGAGGAATAGTAGGAGCTGGGTTTCGTCAGCATTGGATATGAGGTTGATTCCATGGGCGCGGATGATGCTGGCAAATGGGGGGAGGAATGTATTAAACAGAATGAGGCTGAGTGGGCAACCTTGTGGAACTCTGCAGATGAGGATGATGGTGTCCGAGGAGAAGGGAGCCAGGCAGACCGACTGGGTGCAGTATGTCAGGAAATAGCAAATCCAGCAAAGTGTGGTACCTTGGATGCCAGCTTCATGCAGATGTCATATAAGGATGGGGTGGGAGATGGTGTCAAAGGTTACAGAAAGATCCAGTAGAATAAGGGCTTCAGTGCCACCTCTGTCCATGAACACTCGGATCTCGTCCATGACAGCGATGAGAGCAGTCTCTGTACTGTGGTTGGGCCTGAATCCAGATTGAGGGGTGTCAAGAAGGTGGTTGTCACTGAGGTGGGTTACTAGGCATAGGTTATCATCTTTTCCATGACTTTTGCCGGGTAGGATGGCTGGAAGATTGGGCAGTAGTTTGCTACCAGCCTGGGATCTGCAGATAGTTTCTTGGGGTGGGGGAGTACTGTGGCGTGGTTCCAAGTATCCAGGTAGGTGGCTGTGATAATTGAGTCATTCAGAATTGGGATGAAAGCTGTGCTGATGGGGTCTAGTACTTCGACGAAGACATGGTAAGGACAGTGGTCCAAGGGAGCTATGGAATGTATGGACTACATGATTGTTGCGGTTTCCTTGGTGGTGATGTTGGGCAGATGATCAGAGTGGTCTTCAGGGTGTTGGTAGAGATGGGTAGGAGGGCTACGCAGGTGGAAGAGTCTGGTTGGGGCTTGAAGTTTTCATAGATGCGGGGGATTTTGTTGCTGAAGAATAGTGACAGCTAGGTGTAGAGTTCCTGCGAGGATATTACACCGGTGGAGCTTGCCACCAGAGAGGTGGTCTTCAACTATGTCAAAGTTTACCTTGGCACTGTTTTTAGCGTTTTTAGGTCTGATTAGAGAACTAGTCTTGAAGGGCGTTTGAGTGCTTCTGGTTGTCCATGAGCGCTCCTCTGATGTGTATAGGAGTGCTGTTGGCGGAGCAGGACTGCAATTGTATGAGGGGGCTAAAAAATGCTTCCAGTACTGTCTGATTCAGGCTCTCTGACAGGTGTGATAGTTCTTCTGGAAATGAGTGACTGTTACTCTGTCAGGGGTGTGAGAGTGATACTATGATTTAGGATGTTTTGTTTTCCACTTCTATTTTATTTGAACACATGCTGTGACCATATTTAACAATGAACAAATATAAGTCCTACTATTGTAACAGTGCAGCAGCAATAATTCCTCAATTTCTTTGCTTGCGGGCCCTGACCATCACAATTGCCAATAAGGCAGGCCAAAAATTATCGCGGGGCTTTATGGACTCGAGTTGTGCATTTATTTACTTTTGTGAACACTTGCCTAGTGTCAGCTGGTAGCACACTGCCACTCGCCCACCCCTGTCCAAGGATAAACGTTCCACCAAAATGTGTACAATTGTTTGTTTCCTGGTGTTACCAGGTACTTGTGCCCATGTGCTCGGCTTTTGGCCTCACAAAAACTGTTCCAGATCAGTTTCTTGAAGCTCCTCGTGATTTTTAGGGTAGTGAAGATGAGCAGTCCAAGGATTAATCAGAGAAAGAGGTGTAGATCAGAGACATTGAACTCTACAAAGCACACAATAACTCTGCCTACTGTATTTGACCCAGGGTCCGTGTCAGGGTCTGTGTTAACAATGTCTCTATGAGTCATGCATAATGGAACTACTTATTAGGCTAGTTAATGTAATTGTTGACTTAAGAATGACAAAGGGCGGAGCTGAACCTGGGTCTGTTTACTACAGAACCAAACTGGGCACGAAATACACCCTTTAGCACTTGACCCTCAGGGCAGAGAGGTAGAGCAATTCAAGGATTGTTGGTGTTAGTTAAAAACTCTGAACATTGCAATGCAAACAATAATATTTTATACATAAATATTCAGCCAGTGTGTTAGACTTGGCCTCCTTGGCGTGGTTTCCCACACATTTTTTCCTCTACCTCCTGCATTTTTGATGGTATGCTGAATTCAGTTTTTGCTGGTTTAGATGCTTTATGTACTTTGCCACTGCTGGTCAGTGTCAAAGTGCAAGTGCTCCCTGTATGAGGCATTATTGTGATTGGTTACCCATGATTAGCATATTTTATTTACTAGGTATGACCCTAGGACTGTGCCCAGTGTTTGCCCAGGGCATGTAAATCGAATGCTACTAATGGCCCTGCAGTACTGATTGTGCCACACACACAAACAGCTGCTACTCCAAATCTGTCTCAGACCTACCACTATAGTGTCTGAGTGTGCAGTTTGTATCTGACATGTCTACCTGAAAAGTGCGCCCACTTGCCAGGCCCTAACCTTCCCTTTTCTTACATGTAAGGACCCCATCAGGCAGGCCCAAGGTACCTCCAGGGGCAGGGTGCAGTGTATGTAAAAGGTAGGACATTGTGTGTTTTACATGTCCTGCAGAAGGTGAGTGGTCTGTGTACTCTGGGGTTAACTTCTGTTTTTCCCAAAAATAGAAATGTAGTTTACTTCCCCTGGGTAGGCCTCATGTGTGAGAAAAATCTCTAACCAGTTGTGCAAGGACAGCATTCCTCAAAGCCTGCTTCTCTGCAGCATATACTGTTGTTTACTGATATTTATATTTGGCCTTCAGGCCTCTTCTGGGGCAGAGGGAACGTGGACTCAGTGTCTACAATGAACCAGTCAAGCACATGATTACACAGACACAGAAGAGGGACACTCACACATACAACCTGAAAATCACAATCCTGCGCATGCACATACAGGCTTCACAGATCAAACTACCACTTCCCTAGTACATAGTTACAGGCAAAATCAAACATAACACTTTCACACACCATTGGGCAAACACACACATAAGCAAGCATATTTAAGCAAACACATTTCAGTATGACACAAACCACTGCAAGCTAAGCACGTACGGATATGGGACACACCTACTCACCACCACCTGGTGTTGAGTAATTGTGTAAATAAGTATATACAACACCCACACTACATCCACACCACAAGATAAGCACGCACTTGCTTACATAAGTACACACCTACTCACCACCACCACCTGGTGGTGAGTAGGTGTGTACTTGTGTTAGTAAGTGCTTACCCTGTGGTGTGGATGTTTGTGCCACATTTAAGTGTGCCTAACTAGGTACTCAAGTAGAACCCTAGGTATCCAGGTGTAACCAGCTGTTGGATTTGGGCACTTTTTGCAGGGTTATCCTCAAACATTGTGCTTCTTCCTCCTATTTTTTCCTGACCTGTTGTTGTTGGCTTTGGGACTCTGGGCAATTTAGCACTCCTAATCAGTGCTAAAGTGCATATGCTGTCTGTGTAAATTGTGAACATGATTGGTTATCCATGATTGGCATATTTGATTGACTGGTAAGCCCCTAGTAAAGTGCACTGAGTGTGCCAGGGTCTGTAAATCAAATGCTACTAGTGGGCCTGCAGCACTTATTGTGCCATCCACATGAGTAGCCCTGAAAAGGTATCGCAGACCCGCCACTGTAGTGTCTCTGCACAGTTTTAAACTCGCCATGTCGACCTGGCAAGTTCACCCATTTGCCAGGCCCCTAACCTTTCCTTTACTCACATGTAAGGCACCCCTCTGGTAGGCCCCAGGTACCCCCCCTGGGCAGGGTGCAGTGTATGTGAAAGGTGGGACATGTATTGGTATGTGTGACATGTCCTGATAGTGAAATACTGCCAATTTAGTGTTTCACTATTGAAAGGCTATCTGTCCCATAGGCTAACATTGGAGCTACTTTGTAACATCTTACAAGTATAACTTTCCATTAGGATAAGATAGAGAAGGGGAGTTTCTGCTCTCTGAAGTCAGATTTTAATAACAGCTTTTTAGGGTGATGGTTTTTAAATTGAATGTTTGAAAATGCCCCTTTTAGAAAGTGGGCATTTTCTTATTTAACCATTCTGGGTTTTGGAGTGACGGGCTGGGGGGTGTGCATTCACTGTAGTAGCCACAAGGGGAGTTGAGGTGTGCCCTGCCTTTCCTGGGTGACTCATAGATGGGCTGAATAGACCTTGGCTGCATTTAGAGTTGTGGGAGGAGTTTCACTTGTACCTGAATATGCAATGTCTACTTTGCACAATGCTGTCTCCACCTTCTGTGGTCATTGTAGGAAGGGGGAGTCTCTGGTTGGCGCAGTGCAACACTGGCGACAAGCAGGGCCTCTCTCTTCCTCGTCAGGGCTGAGGGTTACCTTCAAGACAACCTCTGCTTACCCTCTAGGTAGTGTGGCTTAAGCAGTCTTAGGCTAATCTCTGGGGCATGTAGGGTTAAACATTTGCAATATTACACCATCACAACCAACCCACCACACAATGACACCAAACTGTATTTGTGAAAATATATCTCTTTATATAAATCTCAAGCAGGCTTGTAAATACAGTCTTGGTTACTTTTCAAAGCAGGTTCCAGTTACTCTTTTATCACTGTCACAGTTCTTTCTTTAGGGTTTCTTACAAATAGGTCTTATTCGGCTTATTTCCCCAAAAACGGGGATTCCAGGCTCCTCACGATACTTTTCTCCTTTCTGATTGTTAACCAGGATTCCCCCAGCTGCCCGTGGCCTCTCTGTGCCCCTTCGTTACTCCGTGATCAACATACGGGCCCGGTCGGCCTCCTCTCACGCTTCTGGCGGGGAGCGGCGGCCGGGGAATCAGTGCCTGCCTCGCCGGGCGGCGGCGCGGCTGACAGGGGGAGAGAGCGGGGGCCCTGGGAGCGCTCCACACGCAGCTCCGAGGCTGGGCGGACAGAGGGAGAGAAACAGTACCTTCGCTGGGGAGTCGGCTGGGCGCAGGTCAGCGCTGTAGTCCGCGTTGCGTTGTCTTCCGTCCGAGGTCAGGAGCGAGCGGCGGCTCGGCTCTGGCTCGGGGGTTGGCGGTGCGGCGCGGGCCGGGCTGCTCTGGACAAGCGCCTCCGGATTTCCTGACGGGAGGGCACACACAGAGGGCGGGGATCCTCGGGGCAGGCCTCTTTAGTTCCAGGCGACGATCAGGCACCCCACGCAACAGCTGTGTCAGCGGCGGCGCGTTCAGGGGCACAAGACTCGAAGGGGTGCAAGCAGGCACCGGGCGCCACCCTCTCTTCACGATGCGAGCTGCCGCTCGGGGCCAGTCACGGTGTTTAGATCAGCCGGGCTGGTCCTCACGTTGCTTCTGGGCCAGGCAGGCGGCAGTTACTTTGTTCAGAGCGTGGGCAGCTCCCAGAGTGGTGCTAGAAAGCGCGATTATCAGAGCGCGCTCTGCTTTTCCTGGAGAGGCTCGCAAAAGGGAATCAGCGTCTTGTAGTGGTTCCGCTGTCAGGGGGTAGCGCTCACTGTTCCTGGAGCGCTGGTCAGGGGGCAAGTTCACAGGCAAGCCCTTGGAGATCTTTAGCAGAGTTTGGCACAAAGTTCAATAAAAGCAAAAGCCTCTTGTAGTCTCTTCTTTTCCTCTCCTTTGGCAGCAAGGCACCAGACACAGGCCAGAGTCAGCACTCCTCCTTGTAGTCCTTCCAGGTCCTTCTCTTCGGGCAGAGTTTCTTCTGTAGCGCAAACCGGATCTAATTTACAAGGAGCAGGGCTCCTTCTTTTATACCCAGTTTCTTTTGTTCTAGCAAGCCAGGGGGGCCTCTGCATAACTGCTCCAGTCTCTGAGTACTTGTTGTGGGTCCTTGTGACTTCTGCATTCAGTGTGAGGGCAGGCACATCAGCCGCTCCCCAGGGGGGCGGAGCCGGCATTGAGAGGGCAGGAGTGGCCTGAGCACTTTGTTTACAAGCTTCGGTCCTTCCTGGGCCAGGTGCAGGCTGAGTCATCAGTCGCTCCCCAGGAGGGCGGAGCCAGCATTGTGGTGGCAGGGGCACAGCCTGATGCATCATTCAGGGGAAACTCCCACCACCCATTAAGGGGTCCTCCTGCTAATCACTACCTGTCAACTCCCAGCCCTGTCACTCACACACACCAGACAGTCAGATCCACATCCAAGCAGAGGCGGGCTGAAATGGTTAGGCAAGCAAATGCTAACTTTCTAAAAGTAGCATTTGCAAACACAGGATATTAAAATAAACTTTACTAAAAGAAGTATTTTATTATTCTGAGTTCAGGCATACTAAACACGAATTTCTACCATGTTCCCTGAGCCTGCTGGGATTATAGAGTGTAATAATTCCAGCAGCCCATCTGGCCTAGAAGGGAACAGGTAGCCTTACAATAGTGAAAAACGAATTTGGTAGTAATTCACTATTAGAACATGCCACACACATCAGGGCATGTTCTACCTTACACTACAATGCACCCTGCCCTCAGGCCTACTATAGGGGTGACTAATATGAAGTTAAGGGAAGGTTCAGGGGCTGGCAAGTGTGTGCACTTGCCCAGCCAGGGTGACAGTACCAGACTGCACGCAGGTTCTGCAATGGCAGACCCTAGACACATTTTAAGGCTGCTTCTGTGGGTGGCGCAACCAGCGCTGCAGGCCCACGAGCAGTATCGGCATTCACAAGCCCTGGCACTCCTGGTGCACTTTACTAGGGACTAACAGTAAATCCAATGAACCAATCCTGGACATCAATCATATGTACACTTTACAGTAGGGAGCACTTGCACTGCGGCACGGGTTGGCCGTGGCGCAGCGCCCTGAGTAGCAGACACCATCAAAACATTGGAGGCACAACAGCAAAAAGTGGAAGGGAAACTCACGCCAAGGTGCCAGGTCTAACACGTGTCCCCTCCAGCTGAAATGTGGGGAGAACTACCCTTCCCCAGGGAGTTCCTCATCACTAAGGCGGAAAAATCTGGACAGACCATCAGCGTTGGCGTGATCTGTGCCAGGGCGGTGTTCCACCGTGAAGTCCATACCCTGTAGGGAGATGGACCACCTCAACAGTTTTCGGTTCTCACCCCTCATTTGCATCAACCATCTGAGGGGCCTGTGGTCTGTCTGAACCCGGAAGTGAGACCCAAACAAGTAGGGTCTTAGCTTCTTCAGCGCCCAGACCACAGCAAATGCTTCTCGCTCTATTGCACTCCACCTACTTTCCCGTGGAAGTAACCTCCTACTGATGAAGGCTACGGGTTGGTCCCAGCCCTCCTCAGTCATCTGTGAGAGAACAGCCCCTACACCATGCTCTGAAGCGTCTGTTTGCACTATGAATTCCTTGGAGAAATCAGGAGCCAGGAGCACGGGCGCCGTGCACATGGCAGTCTTCAGGGTGTCAAAAGCCTTCTGACAGGTGTCAGTCCAAATCACATTCCTGGGCTGCTTCTTAGAAGTCAGTTCTGTCAAGGGGGTCACAATAGTGCCATAGCCCTTGACAAACCTCCTGTAATACCCAGTGAGCCCCAGGAAGGCTCTCACTGCAGTCTGGGTCTTGGGGGGTTCCCAAGCCAGGATGGTCTCAATTTTGGGTTGCAAGGGTGCCACCTTGCCACTCCCCACTTGGTGTCCCAAGTACACCACGGAACCCTGCCCAATCTGGCACTTGCTTGCCTTGATTGTGAGGCCTGCCTTGCGCAGCGCCATCAACACTTCCCAGAGGTGCCGCAGGTGTTCTGGCCAGGTGCCACTGAACACTGCGATGTCATCCAGGTAGGCGGCACTGAACTCATCCAGCCCGACCAACACCTGGTTGACCAACCTCTGAAAGGTGGCAGGGGCATTCTTCATCCCAAATGGCATAACCCGGAACTGGAAATGCCCATCTGGTGTGGAGAATGCTGACCTCTCCTTTGCCCCATCGGTCAAGGCGATCTGCCAGTACCCAGACGTTAAATCAAACGTGCTGAGGAACCGGGCAGCCCCTAGCCGATCAATGAGCTCATCAGCTCTGGGGATAGGGTGCGCGTCAGTCTTGGTGACTGAATTGAGTCCTCTGTAGTCCACACAGAACCGGAGTTCAGGTGTGGCTCCCGGCGCAGCAGCCTTTGGGACCAAGACCACGGGGCTGGACCAAGGACTGCTGGAAGACTCAACCACCCTAAGAGCAAGCATCTTGGAGACCTCCTCCTTGATGCAGGCCCGGACCCTGTCAGTTACCCTGTAAGCCTTATGCTTCACAGGTAAGCTGTCTCCTGTGTCCACATCATGGACGCACCAATCTGTGACACTAGGAACCAGGGAGAACAGGTCTGGAAACTGCCCCAGCAACTGGCGGCAGTCTTCCTGTTGCTCAGGGGTCAGGGTGGGTGAGAGGTTAACTCCATCCACTGACCCATCTTTCTCACAGGCCACTAAGAGGTCAGGAAGAGGCTCAGACTCCTCTTCCATTCCATCATCAGTGGCCAACAGCATGCCCACTTCGGACCTTTTCAAGTGGGGCTTGAGGCGGTTGACATGTAAGACCCTTAAAGGATTCCTGGGCGTCTTCATGTCCACCAAGTATGTCACTGAGCTCTTGCGCTCCACAACCTCAAATGGGCCTGTCCACTTATCCTGAAGTGCACAGGGTTCCACTGGGGCCAAGACATACACCTCCTGTCCAGGCTGAAGCTCTACCAGAGTGGCATTCTGGTCGTACCACCGCTTCATCTCCTCCTGGCTTGCTTCCAGATTTGCCTCAGCAAGTTGTCTGAAGCGCCTGGTTTGGTTTCTGAAGGCCAGCATGTAGCTATATACATTCTGGGGAGGTTTCCTGGGAGATTGCTCCCAGCCTTCCTTTACCAAACTCAGTGGTCCTCTCACGGGGTGGCCATACAGCAGCTCAAAGGGGCTGAACCCTAGAGACTTCTGTGGCACATCGCGGTATGCAAAGAGCAGGCATGGTAAGAGGACGTCCCACTTACGCCTCATTGGACCTTCCAGGCCCATGATCATGCCCTTCAGGGTTCGGTTGAATCTTTCAACCAACCCATTTCCTTGTGGATGGTAAGGTGTGGTGAACTTGTAGGTTACACCACACTCTTGCCAAAGGGACTTCATATACTTGGATATAAAGTTGGTCCCCCTGTCGCTCACCACCTCTAGAGGGAACCCCACTCTGGAGAAAATTCCCATTAGTGCACGCCCCACCACGGGGGCCGTCACTGTCCTCAGAGGGATGGCTTCAGGGTACCGGGTGGCATGATCCACCAAGACCAGGATGAACCTGTTGCCCATGGCTGTCTTGGGGTCCAGAGGCCCAACAATATCAATACCCACTCGTTGGAATGGCGTACTGACCACAGGGAAGGGTTGGAGGGGAGCCTTGTTCTTCCCTCCGCTCTTCCCACTTGCCTGGCAAGTTGGACAGGTCCTACAATGAGCATCTGAGCTCTTGTGCATTTGGGGCCAGTAGAAGTGGGTGACAAGCCTGTCATAGGTCTTGTCCATCCCCAAATGTCCTGCTAAAGGCACATCATGAGCCAGTCCCAGTAGGAAGGCTCTGAACTTCTGGGGTACCACCAGCACACGGGCTGACCCAGGTTCAGCAGCCTTAGGCTCTGAGTACAGGAGGTCATTCTCCCAGTACACATAATGTGTTTTGGCCTGAACACCATTGGCCTGGTCTGCAGCCTGCTGCCGCATACCCACGAGAGAAGGGCATTCTTTCTGCTCCCTGCAGAATTCCTCCCTGGAGGGGCCTCCTTCTTGCTGCCAATGGGTCAGCTCAGGCAGGTCCCCCAGTTCGGCAATCTGTTCCCCAGTAGGCTCCAGGGCATCCCCCTCAAGGTCTGCTTCCTCCTGGACCGTGGGAACTTCAGGGGCCGGTTTCCTGCGCACCCTGCGCCTTCTCCCTAAGGCCGGTTCCTGGGCCTCTCCGTCAGGCCCCAGGACCTCTTGATCACCCCTACTGGCTGCCATTGACCGGGTGGTCACGCACGCCCAGTCAGGTAGACCCACCATCTTCAGGTGAGTCGTTTTCTCCACCTTTTCCCAAGGGGAGTCCTCCAAGTCGTTCCCTAGCAAACAGTCAACAGGCATGGCTTTCCTCACACAGACCTGCAGAGTACCAGAGACCCCCCCCCACTCGAAGGGAACTTGAGCCATCGGACACTGACTCTCTGAATTGTCAGCGTTGACAACCCTACAGTAGGCATGGGGTACAACCTGCTCTTGAGACACCAGGTGATGCCTCACTGCAGTCACACTGGCTCCTGTGTCTCTAAGAGCCTCAGCTTTCTTACCATTGATGGTAACCACCTGCCCATATTTTTTAGTGTTAGAGGGCAGGTAGCTTGTAGGGACCATCTCACTGTCTCCTAGTGAGACCAGGGTCATCTGAACAGGATCTCCACCCCCCGGGACCATCACTTCTTCTCCTAAGTGAACACTGGTCACTTGTCGGGGCGGAGCACCAGTGGGTGCTGGTTTTCCAAACAGGCGACACTTGGGGTCACTGGCTATGTGCCCCGGGTCACCACATTTGTAACAATTGAAGGGCCCCTTTGGAACAGGTCGACCTGTCGGGGCCCCATTCTGCTTAGGGGGTGGGGGAGGCTGAGAACCTTTCTGCTGGTCCCCTTGGGGATTACTTTGGGGGCCTTTTTGGAACCCTTTCTGTTTTCCCTTGTCCCCCCCACTCTTCTGCTGGGGACCCTGCCCACCCTTGGCGGAGTCTCCCACTGGACCCTTGTGGACCCTGGTGCTGAGCCAGCGGTCCGCCTCCTCAGCAAGTTTCCTCGGGTTGGACAACTTGCTATCAATCAGGTGCTGGCGTAACTCAGGAAAACATTGATCAGACAAGTGCTCCCATGCAATTAAATCAAAGAGACCTTGAAAATCATTCACTTTGTTACCCTTCACCCAACCATCCAGTGCTCTGCAAAAAAAAGTCACAAACTCCACATATGTATTCCCAGGCCGCTTATTACACCCCCTAAACTTCTGCCTATACATTTCAGGGGTAAGCCCATACCTGGTCATTAAAGCTTCTTTCATATGGGGATAGGATCTCTGGTCTTCAGTGGGCAAATCTAGCAGGGTGTCCCTTCCTTCGCTAAGGAACCTTCCCCATAACCCCGCTCCCCAATCCCTCTCAGGGACCCGGTGGGAAAGCATGGCTACCTCATATGCCCTAAACCACTGTCCTATGTCATCCCCCTTAAAGAACTCTTTAACTACATCTTTGGGGATGTGCACTCTTGACTCTACCTGCACCGGCGTTGTGCTGCCACCAGAGGGAGGATGATCCAAGGCTTTCTCTTTTAGACTCATCTCCCTCATTTTCATATCATACTCAAACTGGAGTTTTCTTTCTTCCAGAGCCATCTTTTTGCTTTCAAGCTCCATTTGGCCCTTCAAATTCAATTCTGCCATCTTGATCTCATGATCCCTGGTTGCCTGTCTGTCTGCCAGCTCCTCTGGCGACAGGCCTCTGCCAAAGCTAAGAACGCTGTCTGGTTTTTCCAGACCCACAGGATCCACAGGTGCATTCTGATCCTCAGGTGCCTTCCTAGATTCAATCCAGGCTCTCATGGCCTTGTAGAACTCAGGTTTGTTTCTGCATCCTGCGTGTGGAACCTTGAGTTTCCTGCAAAAATAACTCAACTGCTTCTTTGTGTAGTCATCCAGCTTTGATGCATCCCATTCTAGCCCCTGCGCACTAGAGGCTATGGACTCTCCTCCATCAATGCTGTTTGTGCCAGGCATGTTTGCAACACTAGGGATCTTCTTCTTTAGCAAAATCAAAAAATCAAAAAGTCTGTGGCTAAGTTACTGGACTGTAATCACTATGCAATGGTCAGTAGCTAAGGTAAAACACTGCAAATGTAAATTCGCGAATCCTCACCGCTGCGTCCAATGTAGGAAGGGGGAGTCTCTGGTTGGCGCAGTGCAACACTGGCGACAAGCAGGGCCTCTCTCTTCCTCATCAGGGCTGAGGGTTACCTTCAAGACAACCTCTGCTTACCCTCTAGGTAGTGTGGCTTAAGCAGTCTTAGGCTAATCTCTGGGGCATGTAGGGTAAAACATTTGCAATATTACACCATCACAACCAACCCACCACACAATGACACCAAACTGTATTTGTGAAAATATATCTCTTTATATAAATCTCAAGCAGGCTTGTAAATACAGTCTTGGTTACTTTTCAAAGCAGGTTCCAGTTACTCTTTTATCACTGTCACAGTTCTTTCTTTAGGGTTTCTTACAAATAGGTCTTATTCGGCTTATTTCCCCAAAAACGGGGATTCCAGGCTCCTCACGATACTTTTCTCCTTTCTGATTGTTAACCAGGATTCCCCCAGCTGCCCGTGGCCTCTCTGTGCCCCTTCGTTACTCCGTGATCAACATACGGGCCCGGTCGGCCTCCTCTCACGCTTCTGGCGGGGAGCGGCGGCCGGGGAATCAGTGCCTGCCTCGCCGGGCGGCGGCGCGGCTGACAGGGGGAGAGAGCGGGGGCCCTGGGAGCGCTCCACACGCAGCTCCGAGGCTGGGCGGACAGAGGGAGAGAAACAGTACCTTCGCTGGGGAGTCGGCTGGGCGCAGGTCAGCGCTGTAGTCCGCGTTGCGTTGTCTTCCGTCCGAGGTCAGGAGCGAGCGGCGGCTCGGCTCTGGCTCGGGGGTTGGCGGTGCGGCGCGGGCCGGGCTGCTCTGGACAAGCGCCTCCGGATTTCCTGACGGGAGGGCACACACAGAGGGCGGGGATCCTCGGGGCAGGCCTCTTTAGTTCCAGGCGACGATCAGGCACCCCACGCAACAGCTGTGTCAGCGGCGGCGCGTTCAGGGGCACAAGACTCGAAGGGGTGCAAGCAGGCACCGGGCGCCACCCTCTCTTCACGATGCGAGCTGCCGCTCGGGGCCAGTCACGGTGTTTAGATCAGCCGGGCTGGTCCTCACGTTGCTTCTGGGCCAGGCAGGCGGCAGTTACTTTGTTCAGAGCGTGGGCAGCTCCCAGAGTGGTGCTAGAAAGCGCGATTATCAGAGCGCGCTCTGCTTTTCCTGGAGAGGCTCGCAAAAGGGAATCAGCGTCTTGTAGTGGTTCCGCTGTCAGGGGGTAGCGCTCACTGTTCCTGGAGCGCTGGTCAGGGGGCAAGTTCACAGGCAAGCCCTTGGAGATCTTTAGCAGAGTTTGGCACAAAGTTCAATAAAAGCAAAAGCCTCTTGTAGTCTCTTCTTTTCCTCTCCTTTGGCAGCAAGGCACCAGACACAGGCCAGAGTCAGCACTCCTCCTTGTAGTCCTTCCAGGTCCTTCTCTTCGGGCAGAGTTTCTTCTGTAGCGCAAACCGGATCTAATTTACAAGGAGCAGGGCTCCTTCTTTTATACCCAGTTTCTTTTGTTCTAGCAAGCCAGGGGGGCCTCTGCATAACTGCTCCAGTCTCTGAGTACTTGTTGTGGGTCCTTGTGACTTCTGCATTCAGTGTGAGGGCAGGCACATCAGCCGCTCCCCAGGGGGGCGGAGCCGGCATTGAGAGGGCAGGAGTGGCCTGAGCACTTTGTTTACAAGCTTCGGTCCTTCCTGGGCCAGGTGCAGGCTGAGTCATCAGTCGCTCCCCAGGAGGGCGGAGCCAGCATTGTGGTGGCAGGGGCACAGCCTGATGCATCATTCAGGGGAAACTCCCACCACCCATTAAGGGGTCCTCCTGCTAATCACTACCTGTCAACTCCCAGCCCTGTCACTCACACACACCAGACAGTCAGATCCACATCCAAGCAGAGGCGGGCTGAAATGGTTAGGCAAGCAAATGCTAACTTTCTAAAAGTAGCATTTGCAAACACAGGATATTAAAATAAACTTTACTAAAAGAAGTATTTTATTATTCTGAGTTCAGGCATACTAAACACGAATTTCTACCATGTTCCCTGAGCCTGCTGGGATTATAGAGTGTAATAATTCCAGCAGCCCATCTGGCCTAGAAGGGAACAGGTAGCCTTACAATAGTGAAAAACGAATTTGGTAGTAATTCACTATTAGAACATGCCACACACATCAGGGCATGTTCTACCTTACACTACAATGCACCCTGCCCTCAGGCCTACTATAGGGGTGACTAATATGAAGTTAAGGGAAGGTTCAGGGGCTGGCAAGTGTGTGCACTTGCCCAGCCAGGGTGACAGTACCAGACTGCACGCAGGTTCTGCAATGGCAGACCCTAGACACATTTTAAGGCTGCTTCTGTGGGTGGCGCAACCAGCGCTGCAGGCCCACGAGCAGTATCGGCATTCACAAGCCCTGGCACTCCTGGTGCACTTTACTAGGGACTAACAGTAAATCCAATGAACCAATCCTGGACATCAATCATATGTACACTTTACAGTAGGGAGCACTTGCACTGCGGCACGGGTTGGCCGTGGCGCAGCGCCCTGAGTAGCAGACACCATCAAAACATTGGAGGCACAACAGCAAAAAGTGGAAGGGAAACTCACGCCAAGGTGCCAGGTCTAACAGTCATGCTGCACCAGAGAGGACAGAACTGGTTTAGACTGGAATCACTTCTGGACTCAAGAGGAACCTCTGCCAAGGAGAAGAGCTGTAAGGAGGTGTACTGGCCTTTTGCTGTATGTGCTTTGCTGGGTTGGCCTGCAGTTGCTGCTTCTGCCAAGGAGAGGACAAAGACTGGAACTTTGCTGTGAAACTGCTTGAAGAAGAACCCACAAGGGCCTGTGTGTGCTAGCCACCTGTTCTGAAGTCTCAGGGCCACAACGTCTTCACTTGCAATTTACTAACCAGAACCTGGACTCCTCTGTGGACTCCTGCATTCAACAGGGTGTCAATTTCTGTTCCTGGGCCCTGAAAATTGTGTGGTTGGTGATGCAAAGCAAGAAAAACAACTCTGACACCGTCAGCCATGCCGCCAGTGACCCCACGACCTGCACTGTGAAGTGCACGACGCACCGCCCCTCCTGCACCGCAGTTCCAATGTCCTCTGACACCTATTGATGCCTGCAGTTATCGGCCTTCCCAATGCCAGCGCTCTCACTGACACCGTCACCGCCAGCGTATGCTTCCGGTTATCGTGGAGTTGATAACTGAGGAGGCTAACTTCCTGAACTTTTCGACTTCGCATCGCCTCACCGGAACCGACGCCGCCTAACTTCCAATGTCCTAGAGTGGACGCCTTGCCTCCTCACTGACTCTATGCTCGCCTCCCCTGCTGGCAACCAGGGAACTGGCCTCCACCTCTGCACCAATGCCTCAACTTCATGACGCCATGCACCGTCCATAGACTTCGTTGTCTTAGATACTGTTGTTTGGGGGTCCGTGTGACTCCATGCCCGACGCCACGCACTTGCCACAACATTATAATAGCTCCAGTTGGAGCTATTTTGTTTCTACAAGCTCTATTTTTTAAATAACTGCTCTAAAGTCATAATTTGATACATGTATGTTTTTCTTTTTTAATTTTGGTCTTGTTTGGTTTAGATAAAGATACTTTATTTTTCTAAACTGGTCAGGTGTCCATTTGTGGTGTTTTCACTGTGTTACTGTGTGTTTTGAGGACAAATTCTTTACACATTGCCTTTGGGATAAGCCTGCCTGCTCGTGCCAATCTACCAAGGAGGTGAGCAGGGGTTATCTAACTCCGGTACCATGACTAGACACGAGGGTCCCTACATGGACAAATATGCATACCTCTGCCAATTAGAGACCCCCATTTTTAATACAGTGCTTTTATTTATTTTTTAAAGAAAGCACACTTCAATAGACACACACAACTAAATACTATACATAGCATAGCTAATGTGCATAATAAAAACGGACCTCTCTGCTCCCTCCTCAAATAGAAATCTGTGGAATAAAGTCACTCAAGTGTTAAACAATTCAAACCTCCACCTATGGTGTTTGTTAGAGATCTCACAATGTAAAAGCTCTTCAATTTGCTTTTGTGAGATAGTTCACTATCTAAAATCCCTTCATGTGGCACTTGTAAGAGAGTTCGCAATACAAAACAAAGTATTTGTCAAAAAGTGACACCATGGAAAGTCCCTTCTTACTGTATTTCACACGTGGTCCTTATTAACTATGTCTCTTTCAGTTATGAACAATGCAAAAACTGCTGCCTAATCAAGATGTGGTTAGGAAGCTCAGCAATGGGGCAGAGCTAAAGCTTATTTCTCTCTGTACTGGTTTTAACCGTTTTTGTGATGATGAGATCTGCAGACAGCTGCACTATGAAGCCAGGCCTAAAATATACAAGGTTGATTCTGACACGATTTCTTGGCAGTGTAAAACAGAAAAACATCTCTCTGAAAAATCCACTGGTAAAATACTCTAGGCGGTCCCAGTGTGACGGAGTAAAACGGAATCACGATAAGGCCAACCACTCGAAGCTGCTGGCGACATTTTCTCTCCAGAGCTGTTTTATTGCTGACTTCAACATTGTGCTCTCGAGAGTGCCAAGTGTTTTTTGTTTTTACATCTGACGTGTCAGAGATACAATATTTGAATGCAGCTGCTGCATACCAAAATGTGTTCCAACAGGTGGTGCCCCAGAGCTGAGGTAACGGATCGGTTCCTTGGTTAGAGATCTGATTGGCCCCGGTGGGAAACACTCAGGGGCATATTTTACAAGAAAAGTGACGGAGAATGGGCAATTTTGAAACGCTGGGCTGCACCGTATTTACAACAATATGGTGCAGCCCCTGCGTTTTGCCCTGCGCTGGCGCTAATAACAGCTGCCTAGAGCCAGTGCAGGAACCCTTGCACGATCGAACAAGGGTGCTTGCGTTGTAGGAATGATTGTTTATGTGCAAGAAGGTGTCCCTTGCTGCACATAAACAACCTTAATTGCTGCACATAAACAACCTTAAAGGGCGATTTGGAACTTCAATGTGTGCTGCTTTGTGCAGCACCCATAAAAGTTGCAACTCGTCATTTTTTAAATTATCCTTTATATGCAGGAAGTGACGCCTTCCTGCAAATAAACAATCATGCATGGCGTTTTGCTGTTTTTATGTGTGCTGCACAACGCAGCACACATAGAAGTTGCAACTCGCCATTTTTTAAATGATTGTTTATGTGCAGGAAGTGGCACCTTCTGGCAAATAAACAATCATGCAAGGCGTTTTGCTGTTTTTATGTGTGCCACACAACGCAGCACACATAGAAACAGCAAATAAAAGGAGAAATAAACCATTTCTCCTCGTTGCGCCATTTAAAGACCAGGTTTTTATGGTCTTAAATTTGGCGCAGCCCATATTTACGGCACCCTTGTAAATATGGGGCAGCATCAAAATCAATGGGTGTTGCGACAGAACACCTACTGCAACACCCGTTGCCCACCCCTTACACTCTAAATATAGCATGGAGGGGGGGTGCCTTATTTACCATGCCGCATTAAGCCACGTTAAGAGGCCTAACACTGCCTTGTAAATAAGGCCAAGAACGTATCGCCACAGGAACGTCGAAAAAAGTGACGTTCCTGTGGCGATAGGGGCTTGTAAATATGCCCCTCACTCCCTCATGGTGCAGGGCGCTACCTGTTCGAAAATGCACTTCGGTGCAGCACAGTGAGGAATGCCGCACAATTTAAATACCACCACAACACAATACTCAATGCAGCTCTGGAGTCACAATAGTCTTGTTTAAACAACAACTGTAGAGATGACTGCAGTCCCAGGCCAAAACTGACATGGTTTGAGGGTGACAAGCCGCAGCAGGTGGCATCACTGTCAACTGTCCATGCTTCTTTACCTAAGCATCGTCCAGGCCTTCCCTTTACAAAACTTTCAGAGCTTGGCAGGAAGACTGAAAATATGCATTTCAGAGCTGATGAATGCACCATTTGTGATGTATCACCAGCCATTGAAGTCGGTAATTTCACCCTTTTGAGTGACTATTGGCGGTTCTCCCAAGACGAGCTGTAGTCTGCAACACTTACAGATGAGTACTGCAGTCTTTCCATTAATTGAGTGACGCTACCATTTCCATTAGCACGTGAAGTATAACATTGGGAGCTGCCCAGCCAATCAGAATGTTCCCATTGCTGGCTGTATCTTACATTACAGGGCTGTAAAGGGCCATTCTGTGAACCTCCGCTCCCAACATCCTGCTGGTGTACTGTGGGCTCGGCTAGAAAAAATAGGAAGGTTAAAACTGTGCAGTAGTAATTTTAAGATTACTTAGTCCACCCTAGCACAAAATACAAATAAAAGGCGCTGTTAGAAACCCTCATATCTGTGTAAATGTTGACATGTTTCAGCCCATTTCTTAAGCATGTCTAGATCTGGAATATTCATCAGTAGGCTGCACCTAGGTTGTCAAAACAAATCTGATCTCTGTCTGTTGGAGTGAACAATTAGGGACAAAAAGTAACATGCCCAACTTGATTCGAATTCAGGTTTTTATTCTGTTTTTGATTTCATAATCTAAAGAGCGACAAACATCCACAAATTTAACTTTAAAAAAAGATTGTTATAGATATATCATCCTCTAGTTACAAGGTAGGTTAAATAATAAAAGCCATTATGATATACGTTTTGTGATTGTGTTCAAATCTGATGGTAGCGTGAGGGATACTCCGCAATAAACACACAATCATTTTAGCCTTTGTTTCTAAAGAAACAGAAAAATGCAAACATTTGATCTTCTTTCGTGTATCGCTTCTAGTTGTCAATCATGACCAAAGCGACAATTGCTGTGTAATGTATAATAACAACAATGGGAGTTAATAACAAATAAAATAGATTTTTTAAAGAACTTAAATGATTGTAGATGTGCACAAGTCCTAGTTCTATACGGCTCGTTTTCACGATTTATTACATAGATGACTTAACATGGTAGAGGAAAACGAGCTGTCCTACAGGACTCAAGCTCTCACTGATGAGGTCAAACAAACCGAAAGAAGTGCATGCAAAGGGCCCTGGCCTCGAGGTACAGAAGGGGTTCTTCGTTCTGGAGTCCAGCAAGTGTGACTTTCACATGGCTGGTCCTTCTCTCGAGGTGCATAGTAGCCAGTGGTACAAATTAACCAGACTACAGCTGGGAGCAGTGGTTGAAAATGTGTGGTATTATTTATTATAAGGCTTGTTTCCATTTGTGAAATCTAAGGCTTTTTATTCTGTCATGTCACAATTTAGAATGTTAACTATGTTCTTTTGTGCGCAATGTAGATTCTAAAGTTGATCGTTTGGTCAGTTGAGTTCTTGCCTGCTTTTGCTCTATATCGGTTTTTCCTCTTTGAATTAAAGTTAACATAATTTTACTTTCTGGGTGGTTCCCTTGTTTCTGTGACCAGATATTGTAAAATATGGCGACAAGTTGATGGGATTGCATTGTCGCAGAGAGAGGAATTTCAAGCCATGCCGAAGTGGAGTTGCGATATATCTGAATAAGAACAAAATTATCCTAAAACCATAGAAGAATATATTGCTGAATTGGGAATATGTCAACGACACATGAGTTTGAAAATTTAATTGAATACTATTTAAGAGATCAAAATTATTACCAACTGTTTTCAAAAGAAGGTTCATGAAAGTTTATTATGCTGTAGGAATCAAACTTTGGACGAGACTATTGATATTGCCATGGGTATAGAGAGATCACTAGCCTCATCTAAAGCTTTAGCCAGTAATGTTGAAGGATCAACATCTCCTTCTAAAGTGAGCTAAGATGTTGAAACATTTAAGAAAAAATATAGTATGAACTGTTATAGGTGTGGTTCACATACACATGTTGGGAACAATTCAGAGTGCCCAGCTACTGGAAAGAAATGCATGGAGTGTAAAAAATAGCCTTTTTCTAAGGTTTGAAAAAGTGCTGAAAGAAATGTGAGAGTGAATTCTTTGAATGATGATGTTGAGAGTACTACGGGCAGCATGTTGAATCTTGTTTTGATGGTTGATTTGGAGAGTAGTATCCATTGCTGCAAAAGCAACCATTTTGCCATGGTTCTGAAAAACTCTGATATCAACACAGTAGCATACGGCAGACAAAGCATTAAGACATTTGGCTTATTTGAAAAAATAAAAATTCAAAGAGCAGTCGATTCTCACACACATTTACTCAGCAAAAGGAGGCAGAGACATGATTGGATGGGTTGATTAGGGTAGGTTGGGCATCACTCTTAAACCAGGCACCCTAACAAATGTTTTGATGTTGGGAGAGTTGAATGATGACTTAGTGGGTGTTTTAAAAAATGATTGGAGATGCATTCTCAGATGAGCTTGTGAATATAAAGGATTCGAAACAAAAAATGCTGTTCCAGTTGCATATGAAGAGAGATGAGTTGAATATGAAACTTGATGAATTGTGCAGAAAAGAACATTCAAAACTGCAGATGCTGCTGAATGAGTTGCTGCAATTGTTATTGCGAGAAAGAAAGGGGCCAGGTGAGATTGTGTGCAGACTGAGGATCATTAAATAAGAATGCAATGCTGTGATAGAGTGCTATCCATTGCCACGTATTAATGAAGTGCTGGTTATGGTGGAAAAACCATTGACTTAAAAGGCACATATCATCAGGTATCAATGACTAAAGAATCTCAGAAATTGAAGCCCTTTATCATGGATGTCATTTAGGGGTCGCCAAAGGTCGCAGCTGCGACCTCTGGTCTTCAGCTTGCGACCCCTGGCTTGTTGTCTGATACCCCTGGTTTCACCAAGGTTAGCTGAAGCACATCCATGAAAGACTGAAGGCCCCACATGTTAGTTTCCCTGTCCCACAGGGTTGCAGCATTGCTAAAGTAACTCTTTGAAATGGTAGTAGTCGGAAGCTGCCAGTGTTTTATTTTGATTCGAGTCAGCTACCTTCATAATGTATGGGCTGGAGTATTGACAACACTTGTTGCAATTTCTAAGTGAGGCAGCAGAAAGCAGGCTGCAATGCAGGGCGCAGGCGAGCGTGGGGTTGGGTCCCTGACGCCTTAATTTAGCTACGATGTTGTTTGTTCTAATCAAAAAGCCTGGATTCCATTGGTACTACATTTTTACTATGTGCTCGGCACATGCATTTTGTTTCCTCGCTGTCTGACATTGAGAGCAAAGTTATTGATAATACTCGGAGCACAACCCCCAAATAAAGTATGTGAGTGATTTCACGTTGTCTTTGAAATCAGCATTTATTTGTCACTTTGCTTGGAGATGACTTAAAGGGATTTGTTTATTTAAGCACCCTAATCAGCCTGAATTGCAAGCAGATAGATGCTGCTGCC
Source organism: Lissotriton helveticus (assembly GCF_964261635.1). Classification (NCBI taxonomy): domain Eukaryota; kingdom Metazoa; phylum Chordata; class Amphibia; order Caudata; family Salamandridae; genus Lissotriton; species Lissotriton helveticus. Next base: position 651,331,278 of record NC_136070.1, read on the forward strand.
GTGAGTCTGGAAGAGTATTAGTGCACAGTAACCATTTTAAACCTTCTAAAAAAGCAATTTTTTTCAATGCTGCAAAAGCTGTTGTGCTTTCTAATTTTCTTGTTTTGATGCCTGTGATAGCCTTTGATCTTTGAGATTGGGTAGGGGGTCAAAGTAAAAAGCTATGGACCGTTTCTATTAAAGGTGGAGTACATTTTCTATTTCTCAGTTGTGTAGGGGAACAGTAAAGACGTCGGAAGAGGGATGTGTCTCACCATAAATACAAAGGGGCCGATTACGATTGCGATAAATCTGCGACTGGCAGCCTGCCGGTGGCGGTTTCACCGCAATTGTGCCGCCAAATTTTGCCCGCCAGATTTTGATGGCCGGAGGTGTGCGTGGCGGATGGAAAGTCCGTCCGCCATGGGTCTGACTGCAGCAATCGTAACGATTGCTGCAGTCGGACCTCTCCCATTGTAAGAATGGTGGCAGTACCTAGCAGGCACCGTCCAACAAATTACAATGCTGGATCCCCGCCAGCCTATCCATGGTGGTGAAACCACCATGGAAAAGCTGTTGAGGATGTACTTTGGGGGCCCATTGCACCAGTCTGTGAGTAGTTGCACCACATCTGCAACCTACTCACTGACACACAACCTGACTTACTCCTCATAACTGAATCATGGTTGGGAGCTAGCCAACACAACAAGAAGGTGGCTAGAGTGCTGAAACTTTTCAACATTCACCCCCGGTCACAGATCTGGGTTTAATCCATCGTTATTTTGCTCACTGTGCCATCCCAGTTTGGACCCAGCCATATGCAAATCTGTCTTGACCCTGCTCCTCATGGGAACAGTCCAGCTTGAACTGCCAGGCCAGGCCCTCGCTGAACCGGAAGCAATCATCCTGGTACAGGTTTTAGGGGTTTCATCCCTCATCAGCCAGGCTAGCTTTAATCCAGTGGCACAGAGAGCAAGGGTCCCACATCTGGGCATACCCTTGGCCAATAAGGGCGAACATAGCAAACACAATAAGATTCAAGCAAGCCTGGCTGATGAGGGGTGAACAAGATGCACAAAGGTGGCGCCGCTGCTTCTTGCTCTATTAACTTTAGGCACTGTCAGAAGTCTCACTGGACCGAAGAGGCCTATATGGAACATAGGGGGTGAATAATTTCTGAATGATGAGTGGACCTTTTAGTTTCTGAATGATGAGTGGACCTTTCCCATGGATGACCCGATGAGCGATGCAGGTTGCCTTGAGCTGAATTCTTTTTTCAACAGGTAGCCAGTGCATGACTGCTTGGACTGGACAGGCTGACTGATGCTGGGTAATGTGCGAAGGATTCTAGCTACAGCATTCTGGACCACTTTCAGTCTTTTTATCACATATTTTGAGCTCCCGAAAAAACGGAGTTTCCATAGTCTAGACATGTACTGATTAAATCCTGCATCGCCACCCTCCTAGTGGATAGTGGCAACATATGTAAGAATTTTCTGAGGGATCTCAGAATGCCAAAACAGAACCCAGACAGTTTTTGGGCCTGTGTTTCCACAGTGAGTGTGTCATCTATCCAGAAACCCAGGCTTTTTACTGCCAGGGCAGGCTCAAGTATTTCTCCTAGCGGTTCTGGCAATTACAATTCCAACCATCTTGGCCTGCTGTCGACCACCAGCATTTCTGTTTAGTCGCCATTAAGTTTCAGGCTACTTGAGGACATCCAATCTGTGACCTCCTAAAGGAATGAGTTAAGTTGGGTGAAAGTACAACTAACATCAGGTGAAAGAGCCATGATGATCTGTGTATCATCTTCAGACGACACCAAGACTAATCCATGTGCCTGTATGATCTCTGCTAGGGGGGGTGCATAAAGATTAAAAAGTGTGGGGCTCATTGAGGATGAACTGTTGAGTAAATCGCATCTTCACACACCTGGAAGCTATTATTTCTCAAGAAGGCTTCCAGCCAATTAATTGTATCCCTGAATTCCTACTTCCTTCAGCCTCTGGATAAAGGTAGGCTGTGACAGTGTCGAAGGCCGCGCTTAAATCTAACATTATCATGGGTGCTGAGCCAACGTGCTTCAGAATTGAATGGAGTTCCTCAGTGGCTACGAGCAGTGTGATCTCCATGCTACAGTCTTTTCTAAAACTGAGTGGGTGGAGTGGAGAATGTCATGAGTTTCAAAAAAACTGGAGTGATGTTTGTGCCATGTATTTCAAATTATTTGCTTACTCCTGGAAGCAGGAAGATTGGTCTGTAGATTTCTGACAGGAGAGGATTAGCCACAGGTTTTTTATTAGCGGCTTCACTAAGGCATGTTTCCATGCTGGAGGAGTATTGCCATTTGCCAGGGAGGGTTTAAGAATGTCCATAAGAATGGGCAATAGGGCCTCGCCACCCTGACCTAAAATATAGGAAGAGGCCTGATCCAATGGTGATTCTGATTTTATTGATATTAGGATGAATTCCATAGTTTTGTGGGTCAGTTCATGGAACGCCGACAGGGTGGGTCCTGACCCCTGCCTTGCCGTAGAAGTACCATCAGGTGTAAATTTTATTAACTTTATTAAGGACTAGCAGCCCGTCCCGAAGTTATCCGGGTATGAATTGCTGCCGGCCAGTAATATATTGTTTTGTAGGATTTCGTTTTGATAGCATTTCTTATCTGTGACAGGCCTGTGAAACGCTCTGATTCACAGTGCACTGCTGATGCACTTCTGAGTGCGCGTTCAGTAGTGTGTGAACTCGAGTTTCCCTACTTTATTTTTCCTTGCAATATTATATAGCGCGAACTCGACAACATGGCATGAGCACAATTTACATTAAAGAAGAACACATCCATTTGTGGTAGGCACGGGGAGACAAAGCGATTTGCCTGGAATCACAGGATGTTGAGCTGATGCCGAGAATTGAACGTAGCTCCCCAGTTCTAAAGTTCGCAATTCTAGAATTTGTGGCGGGAGGTGTGTCTAAAAGTGTATGTCGGTGCTGGCCATCAATGAGAGAAACCTGTGCATTTTTCAAATCGGTGGTGAAAAAATATGAGTATGTTGCTGAAGATGTGGACCCCGGTGCCATCAATGTACTTACCGTGGGAGGGTAAACACCCATTATTCCGCAACTTTCTTTCCGCATACCATCACTCCGCATACTTTCATTACGAAAGTACCATGACTCCGCAATGCCATTATATCGCATGGCATTACATTTTATATACTTTTACCACGCATACATTTACAACGAAATTCGTTGTAAATGCATGAATGGTAAAAGCATGTTTTTTTTAAATGTTTGGATAAGGTAAGTATGGGTATAGGGGTATATGTTTTGGGGTACTGAGGTATATGTTTTGGGGTGTTTGGGTATTTTAAGGGTTCAGATATAGTTTAGGGTTATGGGGTAAAGGGGTAGTTTTAGGGTTTAGGGATATGTATGGGTTTTGGGGTACTGGGGTATTTTTAGAGTTCAGGGCTAGGTTTGGGTTTTGGGGTATAGGGGTATTTTAAGGGTTCAAGGGTAGGTTTGGGTTTTGGGGTACAGTGGTATTTTAAGGGTTCAGGGCTAGGTTTGGGTTTTGGGGTACAGGGGTATTTTTAGGTTCAGGGCTAGGTTTGGGTTTTGGGGTACAGGGGTATTTTAGGGTTCAGGGGAAGGTTTGGGTTTTGGGGTACAGGGTTATTTTTATGGTTCAGGGCTAGGTTTGGGTTTTGGGGTACAGGGGTATTTTTAGGGTTCAGGAGTAGGTTTGGGTTTTGGGGTACAGGGGTATTTTAAGGGTTCAGGGCTCGGTTTGGGTTTTGGGGTACAGGGGTATTTTAGGGTTCAGGGGTAGGTTTGGGTTTTGGGATACAGGGGTATTTTTAGGGTTCAGGGCTAGGTTTGGGAGTACAGGGGTATTTCTAGGGTTCAGGGCTAGGTTTGGGTTTTGAGGTACAGGGTTTTTTTAGGGTTTAGGGATAGGTTTGGGTTTTGGGGTACAGGGTATATTTATAGGGTTACGATGGGTTAGTGTTTAAGGGTGTTGGGGTGTTTTAAGGAGTAAGGGTGGGTTATGATTAGGCTGTGGGGTTTTAGGTTTAAACCTATAATAACTGATAAAACACCACTGAAAGAAAATAGCCCTCACTGGTGAAAACATATAAACACTGAAAAAACACCTGGACAACCACAAACTAAATGCCATTCAAAGAAAGGAAAAAGAAAGTGAAATAGTCGTTTTTTTCTTCCTGAAGGGGTCAATACAATGTAACTTTGTTATACAAGCTAGCAGTAAGAAAGACTGGCTAACATTATTCTGCTTGAGTTTTGTTATTTAGGGATGCCACTAAAATATTGTTTCTTCTTCCTTTTACTTTTTTAGTTTTGTGGCCTTTGGTCTAAAGATGCAGGGTTTAGTTTCATGTTTTAGGTCTAGTGTAGTTATTTTATGAACTATAGAGAATCGGGAAATATCAAACTCATATTTGATATTTTGGCTGCATTTGATTCTTTCACTGATAGGTAAAATGGCTGGTCTCATAAAAATCTTTCCTAATATGTGGCATCACCTTTACTCACAGAGAATGGGCAAAACCCCTTAAAACATCAGACCATTGTTTCTAGTGGGTCAGTATTGATAGTAGGTGAATTGCTAACACCTCAGGCTTTAAACATTCAACGCAAGGTATAGTGACAAGTATATATATATCACCAAACATCTGGGATAGGGGTGAAAACATGACACCAGACTTTTGGAAAACATGGAACGCAGTGTCACTTGTAATGCGCTGCAAAAAAGGTTCTTTCCAAGTTCAACAAAGATTGGGGTGATATTGTTTGTATTTGCAGTGATTCAGCTACGTATATAAAAAAGTTGTGTAATGACGTGTCAAAATTAATACCCAAGCTTAAGTGATTCCCTGTAGGAGATCCTTGCCACTTGTTAAATGGTATGCTGAAAGCATCTGTACAATCTTCAGAGTTAATGAGGGATGCTATTGACTTTTTAGTCCATTCTGGTGCACTGTTTTCTTATGCACAGAAATTAAAACACAAATATTTATCATTTCGTGCTTTATGTGGCATGAAAGAAAGAGTCATCCCAACTGTGTCCCTTAGCTGATGGTTCTCAGCCCAAGGGGCTATGAATGCTGAGAGGGCCTTCTCACAGAAGTTTACATGGGAAGGAAAGAGCGAGCGCACATGACCCAAAGACTTACTGAAGAAGTATTGCATGGTGTACTACAATAAGATTAATTTGCAAAAATCTATTTGGACCTCATATACACTATTAGGCACATGCATCAAAGGATTTTGCGATCGCAAACGGTGCGAATCGCAAAAATCGCCCGTTTGCGATCGCAAAATCTGCTTTTGGAATGCATGAAGGGTCAAGGCCCTCGCAATTTGCGAATTCGCAAATATTTGCGAATTCTCAAATTGCGATTGCATTTAAGGAATCGCATTTTGCGATTCCTTAAATGCAATGCATGAAACTTGAAATAATTGCGATTTCGCAATTAAGGGGAGCAAATTACTATGAGGTTGAACCTCATGGTAATTTGCGAAAACTTTGAAAAATGCACTTTTGTGTATTTTTCAATGTTTCATTTTGTGCACACACATGCCCTAAGGGCATGTGTGTGCACAACATATGTGCACAGATTGATTTCAGGGGTACAACAGGGTGTCCTTTGGACACCCCTGCACCCTTGAAATCGCATTCTCAATTTGCGATTCGCTAATTGCTAATCGCAAATTGAGAATGTCTTCCCATTCATTCCTATGGTCCTGTAGGCCCATAGGAATGAATGAGGAGGTATTTTTTAATTGCGAGACGCAATTAAGGAATATTGAGAAATCGCAATTTATTTAGCGATTCCTTGATGCATTACATTTTGCAATTCCTTAATTGTGATTCCTTATTTTTCGCAATTAAGGAATCGCAAAATGCAATATTGATGCATGTGCCTGTATAAGTACACTGTCTATATGCCATGTTCTTTCAGTGCAGAAAGCAAGCAATAATAAAAGCAAAATGTTCCATAAACACCGGAAAAACACTTTTTCTGTTGTTTTAGGTGGCGCGAAAATGTGTAACCACTGATAACAACTGTTTTTAAGATATTGAAAACACTGAAAAAAAAACACCAGAATTTACCAAAAATAGAAACTGAAAACAGGAGAGCCTAGTTATGATTATGGGGTGCTGGGGTATTTAAAGGGAGCAGGGTGGACACCTGGAGCTGGAATGTACAGAACCTGGGAAGAAAAAACAATGAAATATTGGGCATAAAGCTCGCTTTCCGTAATCCCGCGCCCCGCACACGCCCACGCCCCAGCACACGCCCACAGCACACGATATGAGACATGGCATGAAGGGCGGAACGTACCACACGCTCCCAGCGTTTGTCACGCTCCTAGCACACGCCCACAGCACAACGCAGACACGCCCACAAGGGACTACTTTGCTGGCATAGTTCTTTTACCTTTTAAATGTATATGGTGGGCATCTGCATAGCCTATGTTCTTCTGCTGCAACTGCCCTTTCCAACGCTGTATTGGGTGTTGTGATTGGTGCTGTGGTTCCTGAGATTACCCGCCTCAAAGGTTTGGGCTCTCTCTTTATTATATTAGTATAGAAAACATCATCAAGCATGTTGCAACGTTCTTCTGAAGGTGGAGACCTATGGAGCAGCAGGATAGATTCATAAGACTGGTTTCCTCCTTAAACAGTTCCTTGGAGTAATTAGGGGCATTCTCTATTTTTTCTTCAAAGTGAGCCTGTTGTATGGTTTGTTTGCCATTTTTTGTGGCTGTTCTGTAGCTTTTTTTTATTGTTGTATGATTTTCTCCATTCTCTTTTTTAGCTTCTCTTTTTAACAGCGGCGGAAAGTCTGCCAGGAACACGGGTTCTAGTGTATTATTCAGCCATCTCTAGAATATTATTCTTCCGTTGTGTCACCACTTAAAGTGGGTGCTGATTCAGTGAGAGCATCCGTCCGTTCCTGATGTTAAGATTGGACCATTAAAGATATCTGCAGGTACTCTCCCATTAAATGTATTGCAGCAGTGCTGAAAAGTGCAGGTACTCTACCTTTCTTATTAACGACAAACAGGTACTGAGTCCCGGACAATACGTGCCCATTTAAAGCACTGACTGAGGAGGTTGTCTAATTGTAGTATATGCATTGAATCTCATAATGTAGTAAGAAACATGATGAGAAGAGACCAGTAAGGACGAAGAAATATGACCAGAAAAAAGGAGTTAAAATGTTTTCGGTGAATGTTGGTGACTGTGTGTTGGTTAAGAAGAAAGGGGTTTGGAGGAATAACATTATTTTCCACTCTCAGGACCAATTAACGTGATATGTGTTAAAGAAGCTTTAATAGTGTTGGAGGATGCGTATCTAATTATGATTTTTTGGGGGGAGTTAACGGGTATTTACAAGAGGCCGAGCCATCGCACGCCAGCACAACCTCAACATCATCTCTTACGCCGACGACACCCAGCTGATCCTCTCCCTCACCAGAGACCCAGACACCGCCAGAACCTGCCTACACGAAGGGATGAAAGACGTCGCCGAGTGGATGAAGGGCAGCCGCCTGAAACTGAACTCGGACAAGACGGAAGTCCTCATCCTGGGATCTTCGCCCTCCGCCTGGTGGCCCCCAGCCCTGGGCACCGCACCCAAGCCAACCGACCACGCACGCAACCTGGGCTTCATCCTGGACTCCTCCCTCTCGATGACCACGAGTCAACGCCGTCTCCTCATCGTGCTTCAACACCCTGCGTATGCTTCGCAAGATCTTCCGCTGGATCCCGACCGAGACCAGGAAGACTGTCACCCAGGCACTCGTCACCAGCCGACTGGACTACGGAAACGCCCTCTACGCCGGAACCACAGCCAAGCTACAGAAAAGACTCCAGCGCATCCAGAACGCCTCCGCCCGACTCATCCTGGATGTCCCCCGACGCAGCCACATCTCCAGCCACCTGAGGAACCTGCACTGGCTCCCCGTCGACAAGAGGATCACGTTCTGGCTCCTCACCCACGCACACAAGTCTCTCCACGACCTGGGCCCCAAGTACCTCAACGACCGCCTGACCTTCTACACGCCCACCCGCCAGCTACGGTCCACCAGCCTCGCCCTCGCAGCCGTACCACGCATCCGAAGAGCCACCGCCGGAGGAAGATCCTTCTCTTACCTGGCTGCCAAGACTTGGAACTCCCTCCCCATCCACCTTCGGCTGACCCAGGACCATCTCGCCTTCAGGAAACAACTCAAGACCTGGCTGTTCGAGCAGTAGCATACCCCTCCCCCCAAGCGCCTTGAGACCCTCCCGGGTGAGTAGTGCGCTATACAAATGGCATGATTGATTGATTGATTGATTATTTCAGTAGGTCAATGATTGGACGCTAGTAGTTTCACTGAAGATTTGATTACTGACTACATTTTTTTTTTGCAGATTTATATAGCGTGAACTTGGAGCGCTTTACATGAGCACCAGTTAAGTTACACAATGATGCATTCATTGATTGCTGATTTGGTAATGTACGTGATGAAAGTGTAATTCAGAAAGCTGTGACAGGAGATAGTGCTCTCAGCAGGAGGCCGAGAGGTGATGAATGTGACGATTTGCACAGGAATGGCGAGACTGGTGTTCCCACTCACTCTCCATCAGGAAGACCTGTTTACATTCCTTCACTTTTTAATTACTAAAGTTGTATTGATTACATACATAATTATTAGCCAGCTTTAATTGTACCTAGATTATTGTACTGCTGGCAAGTTTTGTCATGTTATTTTTGTTTCATTTATATGAGGGAGGGGTGTTTGGTATTCTATGAACGATGTTTGCAATAAGGCATGTTTACATTCACTATATCCAATGCTTGTTATGTATTCATGTCAGAATTCTGAGCTACGTTCCTCTTCTTTCGCGCTCATTGTATACTCTAAGGCTGGTCAGACAGACTCGTGTCCCTGCCTGCGTTCGCTCTGAATTGGTTTTTACTTTACAATGAAAAAACATGAAAAGTCAAACATTCTAGGTATCTTGGAAGGTGCTTCTGCCTCCAGGGCTGTACTTTGGTCTCCAAGATATCGTCACATCCACGCAGAGCCGCGGGTATGTGCAGACAGAAATCCCAGCAGCAGTGGCCCCGCCCCCCGCTCTGGGCCGCGCCTCTTGTTTATGATTCTGCCGGTGGAGCCACGAGTGAGTCAGAGCAGCGGCCGCGGTCCTGGACGGAGTCATTCCCGGGAGCCGGGCCATATCTGCCGGCGTCAGTCCCTCGGCAGCACCAGCCGCCCTCGCTCCAGCAGACACACACGGAGCAGACCGTTAGGGGTCATAGCCACGACACAGGCACGTGGGCACCGTGGCTCGGTGTATGCGCGCGCCGCAAACTGAATGCGACCCCAGTGCGCGCGCCACCGGCACCTGCAGCGAATGCAAGGACACGCCGCAAAAGCCACCCGGGAACATCTGCAGATTAGAGCCGCATCTGCCTGAAGCAAAAGGCCGCAGGGCAATCCGTGCACTCCTCACACTTGAACTCTACCTGGCCTCCAGTGACACCCTTGCCTGCTGAGCTACAGCGCGCATCAATTTATATTAACAGCGTGGCACGGGAACTCAGCCAGGATGCGCACACTCTCTTTTGTAAAAAATATCCACTCATAAAATAGAAGATACGGAATCGCGCATATATCTATGTGGAACTGAAATATACCCGCACACACACCTTGGCATATAGCGCCTTGACGCGGCATCAAGCGCTCACTGAGGGCAGCGCCATGATGGTGGTGACTTGCCACCTGACTGTCCTGCTGTGCTGGATCGGGCTTTGCGGTGCTGTGACCCAGAAACCACTTGAGGGTGAGTACAGGCATTTTTTTTTCTGTTTTGCAATGCCTGTCTCTTGCTCTGCTATTGCTCGAAATGACAAGCTCGTTATTTATTTATTTATTTTATTTGATGAGTTTTATATAGCGCTGGCTAGACCCGGAGGTATCAGAGCGCTTTACATGAGGTTTCATTGTTGCAAAGTTACATCAGTTACAAGTTGCACATTATTCCAAGAGTAGACATATGAGAGAAATCAAGAGGGTATACAATAATATGAGTTATTAGTGTGTAAAATAGCCAGGCGAACGCGTCTTAACGGGCGAAGGAGGGTAGCGGGGAATGGTGAACAGGAGGGAGGGATGCAAATTGAGCCAGGCGGAAAGTCAAAGAATCAAGGAAGGAGGAGGTTGGGGTCGTTGCTGTTAGTTTCTCGGTGGCTTGTAGTGTCTATCACTTTCATATCTACCACACCATGATTTGAGCCATGGTCGTTATAGTGGTGAACTGAAGTCTCTGTTTTTTTTTGCAATTTTATTTAGCGCTAACTCTACCCGAAGGTATCGAAGCGCTTTACATGACCACCTGATAGTGTTGACTATTGTCATTAGAAGTGCCTGTCTGGGTGTGTATTTCCTGGCGACATTCAGACACTTACCTTCAGTTTTGTCTGTGGTTTTCATCTCAGGTGCATCTGATGGGCTGCATGGGCTATTCCATAGTTAGTGGTTTTCTTGCGACCTGGAGGTGGGAAACATCATTTACTACGAAGGCATCACCACGCATAACGTTTACCACGGTACACTTACCACGCAAACGTTTTTTCAACGCGGGTGCCTTCCACGACCGTCCTTACCATGCAAGTACGTTCTGCGTGGGTTGGGGGGAGACGTGGTATTCCTTCCAGTCGTTCTGCGTGGGCCTGGGGGGGGGGCTGGGGGGTCCCCCCCCCAAAAATAACAAGCGGGTTACTTAAATAAAAAAAATGCACATTATTTTTGAAGTAAAAGGAAAGAGCCTCCCCCAAAGACGTGCCGTGTACGTCAAAATAGCAGTCCTTTTTTTATTTTGGTAGACGTGTTTTGACGCTTGTTTCCATGGTGGATGGAAGTAAGGGCTGCTGGTGAAAGACGTGCAGGTAAGACGTTTCTACGCGTAGTATAATCCTTCGTTGTAAATTCCAGCGTGGTAAAGCCACTTGCGATGTAAAATTTGCGTGGTAAAGCCATGCGTGGTAATTGTAAGCGTGGTATAATCATATATTCCCTGGAGGTGACTGTCCGTACCTCTGGTTTTCGTGTGGGTTTGGAGAGTTTGGCTAATCTAGGTTTTTTCCCCAGTAGGTTTGAAATCTGTCTCTGGGCATGTTTTCTTGCACATCGACCCGCCTGTTCACAGTCATCAGTCCTTCACTCTTAGCTCAATGTGCCCGTCTACTGTTTATACTTAGTGTTGTCTGGTTAGGGTGTCCGAGTCCCGGTTGGCTTGAAGTGCCTGTGCCCAGGCTGCGGGTGGCCTGTATGGTTAAAGTGCTTGCATAGAGGTCAATGTTCTGCCGTGGTCATGACATCCTCTGGTCCCGGCTGTGGATGTGTGGTTTTGACGTTCTTGTACATAGGCTGTGGTTCTACAATGGGATTAAAAAGCGCATTTTTGTTCCTGGAGTTTTATATAGCGCAAACTTGACCTGAAGGTATCAGAGCGCTTTACACGAGCACCAGTGCGTTATACAAGGACGCGTTCATTTTTAGGGCTCGGGCTCTGCGTACACTGCGCAGCAGTGTCACGCAGCTCCGAGTCCTATTCCGGGCGAATTGAAAATTAACCTAAAAATTCCACACGCTCCTGCGTGTGGATTTCCAAGGTCCATTTTCATTGGTCTTGGCGTGCGTGCTGTTTTTAAACAGAACGCGCAATAGGCCATAGGCGGTGGCGTAGCTCCGCCTATGGCCTATTGGTGTCTGTTACGCGCACCAAAGGCCATATGTTTTGAATTATCGCGGCTTGACAGCCGCAATCATTCAAAACATATGCTGGTAGTGGCGCGCGCCACTCGCCATTATTTTTTTTTTTTTTTTACAAAAACGATCACACTGCTTGTTTTTAAAGTGACCACCACTTTCTATTATTTTTTTTAGATTAGATCGAGGGGTGGGTGTTTACAGATAGCCTTGGTAGTGAGGTCCTAAACTGGAAACTTTCCAACAGTTACAACTTCTGTTTGAATAGTTTCCAAGGTTATCATTCTAGTACCTTTCACCAGTGTCAAAATACATAGCAAATTAAACAAATGAAACTGGGGACAAAAACTGTTCTATTCTCGGAAAGGAAAGGTGAGCTAAGATGGGAATATAGTTTATGATAAACAGACTCTTATCAATCTCTATAGCCATGCAGGGCTTCTAGACACTACACTACGATTAAGCGTGAACACAACTTTACGGGTAAAGTTGCCAGGTTTACACATCTCGCTGAATTAAGAGGTGTTTTCCAGATTTTGCCGTGCGAATTACAGTGCATGGGCCTGGACAGCAAGAACCCTTCGGCCTCTTAAGCAGTGTCAAGCAGCTACTGGGTAAACATTGTTTGATGGTAATCTAAGACTTCGGGAAGGAAGATATACATCTTTTATTTTGTGATGCAGAAACAGCGCGACAATATTGTCTGCACGATTTGCCATAGACTCTGACAAGATCAAGAAATGAATGAGAATAGAAAGCCTCCTGCAACACAGAAGAGACATTTCAGAATCACAGAATGGAAATTCATCTCAATGCTAGTATTTTTAGTTCTGCTTTTTCTCCATCCTACTCGCCTTCTTGAAGTTTACCACTGTCCAATGCACTCTACAAACAGTGCTTAATTTGTGACCGTGGTTGCTGGTGCTGGGCCGTCAGAACTTATTTTTTGACCCACTAGCAAGTGCAGAGAATGGAAGAGGAAGCGAAAAATAGAACAACAGTGACCAGAGGGGTGCGAATGGTTGAAAAATAACCTGCAATAGTAAGATAAAGAGACAGCCAGTGTTGCTGCACCGGCTCTGGGTTCCTAAGAAAAACTTTGGGGCCCTCTATTTATTTATTTATTTATTTATTTATTTTACAAATGTATCCCTGTTCCATATTCCACTTCTGTGTACTCCCAGAGTACCTGATGTTTATAGAGTCAGCAATATTTAAATATATAGGCACTCTGGGTTGCTTTATTGAGGAAAGGCCCTAGAAACTTCTTCAGTGCACATTTGATAAGTGTCACTCACCTTGATGGCCACAACACATTTGTGTTTAACCACAAAACCTCGCGGTTCATGACGAGCTCAGCTCGTCATGAGCGCACGGCAGGTAAACCTCATGACGAGCAGAGCTCGTCATCAGCGCAGAAGGGGTTAAGACCACAACTACATGTAATTACGTTCTCTAATTGTCTTCCGGTACTGTGATGTGACACAGACCCAAACTAAGGTGCTTTCGTAAGTACCATGCTCATGCGGGTCACGACCGTTCACCTTGGCCAAGGTCAGTGAAGCAGCAGCCTGGCGGCTCTCGCGTGGCTCTTCATTCTAGGGTGCGCTCCACAGCTTTGTCGACATGCGATGGCCACAGACTCGGGGGGCTGGCCTTATCGTCGTAAGCACCAAAAATTAAATATTCTTACACATTGTTTACACCTCTTTCTTCATAAACCTCTTTTGCCCTAAATGTATTTCTCGAGTTGGAGCGTATTCGAGTCTCACTCCTCTGATTATCAGATTTTGGCAGCTGTGCTCAGGATAAGTGATTCTGGGACCTAAGGAAATTGCACATTTATAGTGACTGCCATTAGCACCGTGGAAACAACGACAATGACTGTTTGAATTTGGGTACTTAGCACATTGTACATAATATTTATTATTTACTCTGTGTGACATTTAGTTGGGCCTGAAATTCAGCAATCTATAGGATGAGAGGAATATTGGTTGTGACATATATAAGGCATAGACCCTGTCCTCGTTCCTTTGCTTCCAGCACTGGGGACAAGCGATGACAGATAGTTAGTAACAGCATGACTGACAGCAGATTGAGAGTGACAGCAGAGTGAGAGTGACAGCATGAGTGACAGTAGAGTGAGAAGATTACTATAATACAGGAGACACACAGGAAGAAGTGAGTATTGAAATTCAGTTCAGAGCACTGCAACTAAGCCCTATCAGCCTTCAAACTCTGTCATCTTCTCTGGTTGAGGGTTCAACCATTGGGTCCTAAGCTAGCCTCAAGTTCTCTCTGAGGAAGGGCTTATTGGACACCATTTTTCGAACAGAAAATCCCAGATGACGAAGTTCCACTATTGAGTGGGCTGATGGGTACTTTTTATGGGTTCTTATTCTGAACTGGGTTCTTATTCTGAACTGAATTTCAATACTCACTTCTTCCTGTGTGTCTCCTGTATTATAGTAATCTTCTAGTTCCAGTTACCTCTGTAGAACACTCTATAGGCTCTGCATTGAGTTTGGATCAACAAAAGACTTGCGGCATCTTCCTTGTGTTTAATTGTATAGTTGGGGGACAAGATGCCATAAGGTCTATAAACTAATTCCCCTTGGGCCCTTCTCCACCCTGTTTTTCTAAGCATTAAGTGAATTGCCCAAAATCACAGGATGCGGAGCGTTGTTGGCGATACTGGAGCCCGGTTCCCCAGATTTGAGGTCTACCTCCATAGCCGTTAGGCCACATCCTCTCAGTGGTGCTAATGTTTGCTTGAACTTTCTATGCATTGCCAGCTGCTCTTGTGATGGTTGGAAGCACCTTTGCAGGAACTGTGGCTCTTGTGTGGACTTGAAGTGCCTATGCACAGGCAGCGGTTCTTTTGTGGGCTTTAAGTACTCGTGCATAGGTCTTGGTTTTCGTCTGGTTATAAAGTGCCTATGTATAGGCTACGGTTCTTTGAGAGTATGAAATGCCCATGCATAGGTTGCAGTACTTTCATGGGTTTGAAGTGCCTGTGCACAGGCTGTGGTTCTGGTGTGGGTTTGAAGTGCCTGTGCACAGGCTGTGGTTCTTTTGAAATCCTGAGATGTCTGTACATAGGATGTGGTTCTTCTGTGGGATTGAAGAGCCTATGCATACATTGTGGTTGGTTTGTGTGCTAGAAGTGCCTGTGTGTAGGCTGTGGTTCCTGTGACAGTTTGAAGTATAAGTGCTAGTCTGTTCTTTTTTGGCCTTGAAGTGCCCATGCATAGCTTGTGGTTCTTTCGTGGCATGAAGTTCCTATGTGGTTCTTTTGTAGGTTAGGTCAGGTATCATTCCCCATACATGGACTGTAGCGCTCATTTGGGTTTGAAGTGCCCTTTAAACGGCTGTCGTTCTTTTGATAGCACGATGTCCCCATGCATAAGCTTTTGTTCTCTTATGGGTTGATGTGTCTGTTGTGCATATGCATTGTTTCTCATATGGACCTGAAATGACTGCATAGGCTGTGGGTTTGAAGTGCTTGTACATTAGCTGTGGCTCTCATGTTCTCTGAAAGAGTCTGTGCATTGACTGTGGCTCTCGTGTGGGATTGAAGTGCCTGCACAGAAGCTTTTGCTCTTATGGGGGCTTGAGGTGCCCTTGTGTAGGCTGTTGTTCTTTTTTGGGCTTTAAATACCTGACCATATGCTGTTATTCTTGTGTGAGCTTTTGGGTGAGTGCGGTTTTCTTGTGGGCTTGAAGTGCCTGTACACAGGTTGTGGTTCTCCTGTGGATTTGAAGTGTCTGTGCACTGGGCCGTTGGCTCACATGTGGGTTTGGAGTGCCTGTGCAAACATTTTAGATCCTTTTTTAGAGCTTGGTTTGTCCATACATATGCTGCGGTTTGGTTGTGGGTTTGAAGTCCCCCTGTGCATAGGCTCTGGTTCAGTGTGAATTTGAAGTGCCCATGCATAGGCTGTGGTTCGTTTTAGGGTTGGAGGTGTCCGTAATTGGTTGTTATGGGCTTCAAATTCACATGCATAGTTTGTGCTTATTTTGTGGTGTTGAAGTGCCTGTGACAAGGCTATAGTTCTCTTGTGGGCTTGAATTGCCCTTGCATAGACTCTGGTTCAAAGTGCTTCTGCGCAGGTTGCGGTTCTTATGTGGGCTTGAAACACCAGTGCGTAAGTTGTGGTTCTTATGAGATCTTGAGGTGCCTGTGCACAGGTGATGGTTCTTTACTGGGTTTGAAATGCCTATGCATATACATTGTGGTTCTGTGTGCTTATAGTGCCCAAATGGACAGGCAGTGGTACTTGTGTCAGTTTGAAGTACCCATGCATAGGGTAAGTGCCTGTTCAGTCTAAGTTTCTTTTAAGAGCTTGAGGTGCCTGTACATATGCTGTTGTTCTTTTCTAGGTTTCACATATTCATGCATAGGCTGTAGTTACTCTGTGTGCTTCAAGTGCTTGTAGATAAGCTGTGGTTCTTTTGTGGGCTTGAAGAGCCCAGGCATCGGCTAGGGTTCTTTTGTGGGTTTGAAATGCTCATGCATAGGCTGTGTTGTTCTCGTGTAGGTCTGAAGTGACTGTGCTTACCTTTGATTCCTTTAAAAGCATGAGGTGCCTCTGCATATGCTGTGGTTGTTCTGCGTGGTTGAAGTGCCTGTGCACAGGCTATGATTCTCTTGTGGGTTTGAAGCGCTAATGCATAGGTGTGGTACCATTGAGGTGTCCGTGCACATGCTGTGGTTCATTTCTGGGTTTGAAGAGCCCAGGAATAGTCTAGTGGGTTTGAAATGGCCATGCATATGCTGTGGTAGGTGTGAGGGTTTGAAGTAACTGTGCATAGCTGAGATTTGTTTTAATGCATGAGGTGCCTCTGCATAGGCTGTGGTTGTTTTGTGTGGTTGAAGTGCCTGTGCAGAGGCTATGGTTCTCTTGTGGGTTTGAAGCGCCAATGCATAAGTTGTGGTACTTTTGAGAGCTTGAGGTGCATGTGCACATGCTATGGTTCTTTTGTGGGTTCTAAGAGCCCTGGAATAGTCTGTGGTTCTTTTGTGGGTTTAAAATGGTCATGCATAGGCTGTGGTTCGTGTGAGGGTTTGAAGTGGCAGTGCATAGCTGAGATTTTTTTAAAAGTGTTTAGCATTTGTGTAGATTCGTTTAAAGCGAAACGTGCCTGGGTCGGTAATTCCAGCCCCTGGCGGTGCTATTTTACGTCTATAAGGGGGGGGGGGGGGGGCAGACTGGGATTAAACACGGTTCACTTCGCCTGAGCTCTCCCATAAGCACAGAACCACAGAAGGCTCGAAGATGAGTGTTTGTTTATTTTTCTTTGTAAAACGCGACTGTGCCCTCGAGCGCGTGCGAGGTGAACATTGGCAGCGATGTGGCATGCGATGTGGCACCTGCAGATCACTGACTCAGCATTTAATCGGAATGATTCATGCAACAATTCATTTCAGTGGTTTGTCGGATTTTCTTTCTGTGATGTCAGTCCTTTGTCTAAAGGCGCTTATTTTGAAAAGAATCACTTTGATAATTTGTGAGTAATGTGCAGAAGGTCCAGGCGTGAACATCATTTCCAGTAAAGACAAACAAGTTAATATAACTATGCAGAATAATTTGAAGAATGCTGAGAATCTTCTTTTCTGGATTCGCGATGTGTTAGCGGCCTCCCCACTGTTTTTAAAAATAACACAACGTTGTTATCATTTTATTTTCATGTACTGAAGCAGGTTTGTGGGGTGGGCCGGACTGGGCTGTCATCGCAGCCAGCAGGGGAGGAGTGGTTGGGGTACTTAAGTGCGTTTGGCTGACCGTTTTGGGCTGGCCAAACCGCCATGCGCACTTAGCATGTTCTATACCCTGTTGTATGGCACAACCTGGGTGCTGAACATGCACAGGCTCCCACTGCCTGTCTGAGTGCCTAACCACGGTGCTCAGATCAATCAGAACGCTGCTGTCATGCTGGTGACAACAGCCTCATGATTGGTTTAGGGGAAACTGTGTGTTCTTTCTGCTACCGGCAGGAACAGAAGAGGACGGAGGCGAGGAGGCAGTCTGCAACCAGGTAAGTCCAGTTTATTTAATTTTGTAACCCCCACCCCACCCGCACTACTCGGTGATAGCCGGCACTAGTGTGTTTAATGTACTTAAATATCAGCGGGAAGCCTTTACGGTATGTAAAACATGAAGTAGATTTAGCTTTTGTAGTTATCATTCTTTGGATTTCCAAAGGGCTCAGCTGGTACACAAGCATTAAAGGGTACTGTACTGTCCATCAACACACTAACACCACAACACTAACACACTAACACCACAGTTGACAATTCATTACCCCAAACCCATCCCCCAGACCCAGTCCATACTACGTGAGGTGGTCCTCATGCAGTATGGACTGGGATGGGGAGGACTAAGGTCTCAGGTAATGAAGATTACCGGTAAGTAATGTATTCAGTGTTTTCAATCTGATCTTGAATAACAATATCTATAAATATTCAAAAGATAATGAATTCTTCCGGTGCCACGATTCCAAGTTTGTTGGAATGGATGTGCTATTTATTGCATATGATTGATAACATTATCCTGGGGTATTGGATGTGATAAATAGTACCTTTTACAAGTCTTTGGGGCATAACATACAGATTTTGGTGCTTATCACATCAAACTCCGTACATTTATCCACTGATTGAATTCCGTCAACCTTGACCAGCCAAAACTTAACAAAGAGATAGCTATTTAATGCAACCCTGTAATTACAGACTATAGTACATTGGAAATTCTGATCCCTGAGCAAACAGGGGTTTAAGCAAGGGGGTTTGAAAATTCCAACTAACTTGTAATCCAGGCCTTTGTCTTTATTATATTGCATTAACCCATACAAAAGTAAAAACTTTTTGTCAACACATTTCGTTCCAATGTAGTATGTACCAGGAAATTCATCTGTGGTGACTATTCCACAGCTTATTTTTATAGGGGTCCAATCAGTGGTGTAACTAGTTTGCCATAGGCCCTAGTGCAAGCAAAGTGACTGGGCCACCTTGTTAGGGTGACATCTCTGTCTGTTACCCGCCCTGACACTCTTCAACCTCATTCTACATAGTCTGCATCTGCCATATCAAAGCTCACTATCATTCTCATACACACATTATTGTATTTCCTCTCCCTGAATTACATTTCTGCAAGTCAAAGCATAACCCTAAAAAGCATTACCAAACGTGTTAGACCTGGCATCCTTGGCGTGGTTTCCCCCTATCTTTTTGCCCCTACCTCTTGTATTTTTGATGCTGTGCTGGATGTCGTTTTTTCTGGATTAGATGCTCTGGACAATCTGCCACTGCTGATCAGTGTCAGCGTGTAAGTGCTCCCTGTGTAAATTGTTATTATGATTGGCATATTTGTATCACCATGAAGTACCTAGTAAAGTGCACTGGGTGTGCCAGGGTTGGTGATGGCAAATGCTACTAGTGGGCCTGCAGCACTGATTGTGCCACCCACATGAGTACCCCCAAAATGGTGTCTCAGGCCTGCCACCGCAGCGCCTGTGTGCAGTCTGTGAACTGCCATGTCTTCCTGGTCAGTGTCCCCACTGACCGGGCCTAACCCTTCCCTCTCTGTGCACATTGGTCACCCCTATGGAAGGCCCAAGGTACCCCCTTGGGCAGGCTGCAGTGTATGTGAAAGGTAGAGCATGTTCTTGTGCAGGTGACATGCTCTGGTAGGGAATTACAGCCATTTTCGTTTTTTACTGCTGCAAGGCTATCTTGCTCCATAGGCTATCATGAGGGATGCTGGCTACAGTGGCTACCAGCATATCTTCCCATAGGAGCACGATAGGACATAAAAGTGTCCCTGAACTCAGAATTTAAAAACACATCTTTTAGGAAAGGTGTTTTTTAACTCCTGTGTTTGAGAATAGCACTTTTAGAAAGTTGCTGTTCTCTTGTCTGACCTTTCTATGTGCCTTGGCCTGTTTGTGGATTGACTTTCTGGTTTGAGAGTGACAGGGGCTTGGGATTCCCCAGGAGGCTGGCTGAGTCAACCCTAGGCTGAATGACTGCATTTGCAACTTGAGTGGTGGGAGGAGATAGCACCCGGGCTTGAATAGGGCTGTGCCTGCCTTCCACAATGCTGGCTCCACCTCCTGCTGGGCGGCTGACGACCCTGCCCCTCACTTTGGAAGGAAAGGAGAAGCCAGGAAAACAAAGTGCTCAAGGAACACCCAGAACTGGTTCAGACCGGGCTCAGAGCCCTCCTGCACAAAGGGAACAAAGACTTTTAGGGGTTTAAGTACAGGACCCCTGACAACAGAAAATTAGATCATCCTGGAATCAAGAAGGAACCTCTGCCAAGGAGAAAGCTGAAACGGAAGAAGGAAGATTGTCCTGCTGTGTGATGCTGGATTGCACTGCTGTTGCTTTGCTGCCAAGGAGAGGGGAAGGACTTTGCTTTGTGAAGGAATCTCCAAGGGCCTGAGAAGAGCTGGCTCCCTGTATTTGAAGTCCCAGGAAAAAAAGGACTTCACCCCCCAGGGCTCGAAAAATCCCCAAATTGGTACTAGTCCTGCAGGACTAGTACCTTAAAAAATATCCTCGACCTAACTGCAACCTACTTGACCTCCGTCTCTGAAAGTGGAGCAAATGTCACAAGATAACAAGATTTAAAGGCATCTTTATTGCTCATTAACTTTGTGAGCAATAAAAATTCCTTTAAATCTTGTTATCATGTCACAATTGCTCCGCTTTCACAGACAGAGGACAAAAGTTGGTTTGTTTTCCTACTCGCCAGAAAGGGCGAGTAGGATCTAAAAACAGCTCGACCTTGTTAAATTTAGCTGCGAGCGGTCGAGTGGAATTTTCGAGCCCTGCCCCCAGCTTCCCTGAACTCTGCTGAGAGAGTTCTGTCCTTCCTAGAGTGCCTGGGCCAGTTGTGGTGCCTCTGGAAGTTGTACCTGTGCTGGGAAGCTGAAAACTAAGATTGAGAGACTTTTGCAACTGAAAAGTTATCGCATCGCTCGCTGCGGAGCGCATCCCAGACAGTGCGAGGAAATTCCTGCCGCTACGGAGGTTGATATCGTTGCAGCGCCTGTTGCTGCTGCCTAAGACAACGCATCCTTTGATTGCGGGAAGATCACCATCGCTGCGAGCTACATCGCAGAGCCTGTTATCACTGAGGGAGATCGCCGCACCGCCGGTTTGCGGACCGCATCACGTCGCTGTGAGCATTGTCGCAGAGCCATCGCATCGAGGAGCTGCGAGAGAGAGGATCGCCGCTTGATCGCCGCCCCGGAGATCGTCGCAGCCCCTACGAGATCATCGCATCGTGCCTTTGCGAGAACAAACTTCCTACAGAACCTACGCACCGGAATCCTTACAAGTGGCCTTCCTCCCCATACAGACCGGATTCGTTGCAACACGCTCGCTGCTGCAGCGTGGTTGTTGCATCGCCTCCCCAGGGTCTCAGGAGCAATGCATCGCTTGTTTTCCACCGCACCAGCTTCTGCTTTTGGTACTTTGTCGCTTTTAAAAGGTACTGTTGGCAAAACGTGATGCAAGTGTGAACTTTTCATGCAACTTTGGATTATTTTATCGCAACCTTAAGAACTCTTTTGCAACCATATTCTTGAACTGTGTATGTTGGATTTTTGTCGTTTTGGTCTTGTGTAGTTTAGATTGAATACCTTTATTTTTCTAAACTGTTGTGGAGTCAGTTTGTGGTGTTTTCACTTTGTTACTGTGAGTGTTGGTACAAATACTTTACACATTGCCTTTGATAAGCCTGACTGCTTGTGCCAAGCTCCCAAGGGGGTGAGCAGAGGTTATCTAAAGAGTGTTTCCTCCTTACCTTGACTAGAAGCAAGGGTCCCTATTTGGACAGTGGTACCTGTAGGAGAGTAGGGTCTGCAATCCTATGATCACCCAGATTTTAGCTTTTTGCTTCACTGGTTTACGACTTTCCCTGGCTGTGGGCCTGCTAATCAGACCCACAGCCTAGCCGTTCTCTCTACTCCAAATTGTACCCAGGTACTGAATTGGCACTGGGCCCTCTCCAAGTCCCTGTACCCAGGGCTGAGGTGCACCCAGAGGTCTCCCAGGGGCTGCAGCATGTATTATGCCACCCCTGGGCTGACTAACTAGATCAGACACAACTGGCTGCTTGACAGCTGGGGCAGAGTGGTGTACCCACCCTCTGCTGTAGATATAGTATTCCTATATCTAAACCTAAATGGACACACAGATCTCCTATCAGTCACTCCTATGGCAGGCCTTGACAATCCTGAGGGCAGAGTGCTTGGAATCGTGTGAGATGGTGCTCTGGCATGAGCTGAGCCTGTCTGCGGCTTTCGGGATCCATCCCTTAGCCGTTTCCATGATATCGCATACCATATACTCTTAAGTGCATTATAATCCTCGCGGTTATATGCCAACTCTGGTATCGCTTTATCAAAACATGTCGAGTAAGGTGTCATACGAATTGGAATACTAACCCCTCGCCAATTCTGGCGACGGGGTTAGCATTCCACCCTTCTAGAGGGACACGACATGTATGTAACCTGTAACCCCGGTTAAAGCCAGACAGAGCCTTAGCTCCACAAAATGGATGCTGCCACTGAGACACAAGTCTGCCCTCCTGCTGCTGGGAGTCCTCCCAGCCCAGGAGGCAAGGACAAAGGGTTTCCTGCCAGGGGCGGTGCCAGCACCGTCCCAGACAGGATTTTGTGTATTCTAGGTAGGCAGGGCTTTAGAGGAAGGTGACTGCAAGTGGCACCCCGGTGCTCACTGTGCATAGGCCGGCTGGAACCAGTTCCAGGGGCACTCCAGCCCCTGATCTGGGGAAAGCCCGCCAAAGGAGAGGGGTGTAACCACCCCCCTCCTAGTCCCACCCATAGGGCAGGACTTAGTCGCGTGCCAGCCCCCTTTTGCAGGATAAAGGTAGGAACTGGCCCCCTTCCAAATCAGATCATCTTTGAATCCTGAAACTACTTTCCACGAAAGGAACTCAAGACTTCTTCCCAAGATTCTCCCTTGTGACTAAGGAGTAGTCACCCTGCAGCAGCAGGCACCAACCAAGCATCGCGGTTTGTTGCCAGTCTCTCCTTCGGATCAAGACTGCTCCAGCACGACGAGAACCGGCTTCCCTGGCACCTCTGACCTCAACCTACATCATCAGCCCAGCTGTGATCCGTGGGTGCGACGAGACCTCGAGGGACCGGCCATCTGCAGAACTGCACGAGGCTTGTCCAGCACGACTCCCGAGTGACCCTCGACTGAGTGCTTTGGGGTAAGAGAAGCCCCGACCCTGAGCAGCTCCAGCACCGAAGTTCAGCCCCCCTGCATCCACGAGATCTGCGTGGGGCCCTTCTGCTCTTTGCTGCTCACCGCGTTGTCCAGGTCGCTTGCCCGTTGGCTAGTGGCTCCCTCACGACACTCCACGACGACAACCACTGCTGGTCTGGTTGCTCCAGACTAGCCCTTGCTCCCCTCCAGAAGAGGAGCACCCTGGACCCTCCTGGTCCACTCAAGACGCCATTTTAGGTCCACCGCGTGGGCCTTGCATTTGCCAAGACTTGTTGCCCAATGCTGGGTCCAGCGACGTCGACAGCAAGTACCTTCGTGGGACAGCTCGCCCCTCCATCCTGGTCGCCGACAACGCCTCCTGGTCCGAGAGACTGCAGAGCCCAGCAGCGCCCACTCACCTGGCTGAGGTGACTTCGTCCGGTGCCACCCTGGTGCCCACTCAAATCACTGGCTAGTGATTCAGAACTTGGTCCCCTCTGCTTACAGGTTTCTTCCTCCCTGATCCAGGCTTGGATCACCACGAACTCCTTCACTGGCCGCCTGCCAGCAACTTCTTTCTTCAGGCTCCTGGATCTTAAACGAGGGTTTCCGACGCAACTTCAACCCTATGCAGCCGCAGCCCCTGGGCTAGGTAACCTGAGTACTCTGGTGCTCCAGCATAGTCCAACACCCTAAGTGTTCGGATCCACTCCCTTTTTCGACCCACCTAGTCGGGTTCGCCCGAGAACAGTAACTTTGCAACTGCTAGCCTCCATAGACTTTTTCCCGCCTTACGCGTGAGAGTTCCCACTCTGCACACGACGTCCACAGGCCTCCTGCATCTAATCCCAGTGTTTAGAATTGTAGGCCTAGCAATTCCTGAGTCTAGAAAAGTATTACTTACCTGCTAGCAAGTTCGCATTCCACTTACTGAGTATATGGTTTTTCGTGCCCCTAGGGCATCCGTGTAAATTGTGCGACTTAAAGTATTTTCGTAAGAGTTTTGTTGTGTGCTTAGCTCCCTGACTCATAAAGAGTTCAGGGTAGACTTGTTATAAATAAATATCTGTTTATTTTCATAACAACTTGTGTGGTGTCCTTTCACTTGGTGTTCAAGGGGTAATGTGATGGTAAAACAGCTGGCTTAACACGCCCTCTAGAGTCTTAGCCTTAGACTGCTCGTATCCATGCTACTAGGATAGCTGGTCTATAAGGTTGACTTAAAACCAATCATCAATAAGGGTTGTTTGGACTGATACATAGTGATCACTAGAATAGTGAGCACTGCATATCAGGCCAACTTCTCACATTGGTGAGCAGCGGTTGGGATTTGAGCTTGCTGTTGTTTTACCACACATATCCTAAGAATATCATTTGAAAGATCACACAAGTACTGAGGTACATATAACTTAGCTTAGAATACTCTGAGTTCTACTGAACCAGCTGTTGTAGCTCCTAGGGCCTAGCACACCCTAAACTACAACTCTAGCAAGGGATCAGTAGGCAAACATATAGTGTAGGTAAGTGCACCACTTACACCTCACTAGAAAAGCATGTCTACCCAGGGAGAGTCTACTGAGACCCCCCTTGTGGTTATTGACCCTCCACAGGTCAAATCAAGATATGCAGCTCTCAGTTTCCAGGAGATGAGACAAGTGTGTACCTCCAGGAAACTGAAACAGGGGTCTAACCCCACCATTCACTTTCTGATAGGTCTCTTAGAGACCTATGATGCGAGAAAGATTTCTCAGCTAGATGGGAATATGCCAGCCTTAGAGGGTACCTCTGGGGATCCAGACCTCCCCAACACTGCCAATGCAGTTGAGGAGGAGGAACTCGAGGAGCTCTCTTGGGATGAGGTAGACAAGGGTCTTGAGGTAGTCAGAAGGCTAACTAGGGCCAACTTAGACTTACTTGGGCTAGGATCTGGGGGACCCCCAGTACTAACCCGAAGTGGGCCTAACCTTGGAGTTAGAAGAGATAGATCTCTTTCTAGGGACTCCAATAGATCTCTGCACTCTAATGCCTCTTCTCAGAGGAGAAGGAACTCTCCCCAAAGGAGATTGGCCAGAAGATGCCCCACTGAACAGGTGCTGGATCCTGGAAGGATGGACCAGACACCTTCCAAGAAGAAGAGCAGTAGGGTTAAGGCTTTGCCTTTCCCCTTGCCCCAGGTTGAGGATCAAGTCTATGAGGAGGCTGATCTGAGAGAGCTGAGGGAAACTGAGCCTAAAGAGCTTGAACTTGATCAAGTTGAGTTTCTGGGCTCAGGGGGACCCTCCAGAGAAGACCTGGGGAAGGCACAGTTAGACTGCCCTTCCCTTGAACCTCTCAGATAGCAGGCTGCTGCTGAGGCTGCAGGGAATGCCACAGGTGCCCACAGGGTATACTGGGAAGATGGACTCCTGTACTCTGAGTCAAGAGACCCCAAGCCTGGTGCAACCAGGAGGCTGGTCATCCCCTTGTCTCTGAGAGGTTTCCTTCTCACCTTGGCCCATGAGATTCCCCTTGCAGGTCACTTAGGTCAGACAAAGACTTGGGACAGACTTGTCTCACACTTTCACTGGCCCCACATGAATGAGAATACCAAGGAGTTTTGTCGCTCCTGTGTCACTTGCCAAGCCAGTGGTAAGTCAGGTGGCACAACAAAGGCCCCCCTCATACCACTACCTGTGGTGGGGGTTCCCTTTGAAAGAGTGGGGATTGACATTGTTGGTCCAATGGAACCCCAGACAGCATCAGGGCACAAGTTTATACTGGTGGTGGTGGACCATGCCACCAGGTATCCTGAAGCTATTCCACTTAGGACCACTACAGCACCTGTAGTGGCAAGGGCCCTAGTTGGAGTGTTCTCCAGAGTGGGCTTCCCTAAGGAGGTTGTTTCTGACAGGGGTGCAAACTTCATGTCAGGATATCTGACTGCAATGTGGAAGGAATGTGGTGTTAACTACAAGTTCACCACACCCTATCATCCACAGTGCAATGGGCTTGTTGAGAGATTCAACAGGACCCTCAAAGGGATAATTCATGGACTACCTGAAAAGCTCAGGCGTAGATGGGATGTCCTGATACCCTGCCTCTTGTTTGCTTACAGAGAGGTCCCACAGAAGGGGGTTGGCTACAGCCCTTTTGAGCTTCTGTATGGGCATCCTGTAAGAGGACCCCTGTGTTTGGTGAAGGAAGGATGGGAGAGACCTCTCAAAAAGCCTGCAACCAACATAGTGGACTATGTACTTGGTCTCCGCTCCAGGATGGCTGAATACATGGAGAAGGCATCTAAAAACCTTGAGGCCAGCCAAGAACTCCAAAAAGCTTGGCATGACCAGAAGGCTGTCCTGACTGTGTACCAGCCTGGACAGAAGGTGTGGGTGCTGGAGCCAGTGGCCCCAGCAGCACTCAAAGACAAATGGTCTGGGCCCCACACCATCATTGAGCAAAAGGGAGAGGTCACCTACCTGGTGGACCTTGGAACTCCCAGGAGCCCCCTCAGGGTGCTCCATGTGAATAGGCTCAAGGCATATGTCGACAGGAAGGACATGAGCTTGCTCATGGCCACAGATGAGGGACAGGAGGAAGAGAGTGACCCTCTCCCAGACCTGCTCACTCAGAATCCTGATGATGGATCAGTAGATGGTGTTGTCTTTTGTGGCAGCCTCTCTGAACATCAGCAACAGGATTGTAGACAAGTTCTGCAATCCTTCAGACATATGTTCTCTCTGACACCCAGTCAAACTGATTGGTGTACCCATGAAGTGGACACTGGAGACAGTCTGCCTGTCAAGAGTAAAATCTACAGACAGCCTGATCATGTCAGAGACTGCATCAAGACAGAAGTGCAGAAAATGTTGGAGCTGGGAGTCATTGAGCCCTCAGATAGCCCTTGGGCTAGCCCAGTAGTTCTAGTGCCAAAGCCTCACACCCAGGGTGGTAAGAGAGAGATGAGGTTTTGCGTAGACTACAGAGGCCTCAATGCAGTCACTAAGACTGATGCCCACCCAATACCAAGGGCAGATGAACTTATAGATAGATTGGCTTCTGCCAACTACTTAAGCACATTTGACCTGACAGCTGGGTATTGGCAAATCAGGTTAGCTGAGGAAGCCAGGCCCAAGACAGCATTTTCTAACCCTGGTGGGCATTATCAGTTTGTGGTAATGCCCTTTGGTTTGAAAAATGCACCTGCCACCTTCCAAAGGCTGGTGAATCAAGTTCTCACTGGGATGGATGACTTCTGTGCAGCATATCTGGATGATATTGCTGTCTTTAGCTCCACCTGGGAGGATCACCTGGTCCACCTGAGGAAAGTGTTAGAGGCCCTGCAAAAGGCAGGCCTCACTATCAAGGCCACTAAGTGCCAGATAGGGCAGACACAGGTTGTATACCTGGGCCACCTTGTAGGTGGAGGCCAGGTTCAGCCATTGGAGAGTAAGATCCAGGCCATCAAGGACTGGGCTCCTCCAATCACCCAGACTCAGGTTCGAGCTTTCTTGGGCCTGACTGGGTACTATAGGAAATTTGTCAGAAATTATGGGTCCATAGTGACCCCCCTTAATGACCTGACAAGTAAAAAGATGCCAAAGAAAGTTCAGTGGACAGCAAGCTGTCAGAAAGCATTCGATGACCTAAAGCAGGCCATGTGCACAGCACCTATCCTAAAGAGTCCAGACTTCTCCAAACCATTCATTGTCCAAACAGATGCTTCTGAGTTGGGTGTGGGAGCTGTTCTATCTCAGCTGAATTTTGATGGCAACGACCAGCCAATTGCTTTCATTAGCAGAAGGCTGACCCCCAGAGAGAAAAATTGGTCAGCTATTGAGAGGGAGGCCTTTGCTGTGGTTTGGGCCCTGAAGAAGCTGAGGTCCTACTTGTTTGGCACTCACTTCACAGTTCAGACCGACCACAAGCCCCTCTTATGGCTAAGTCAGATGAAGGGTGAAAACCCCAAACTACTTAGGTGGTCCATTTCCCTACAGGGGATGGATTTTACAGTGGAGCACAGACCTGGTACTGATCATGGCAATGCTGATGGGCTCTCCAGGTATTTCCACTTAGAGCAAGAAGACTCACCTGGTCAAGGTTAGGTTATTGTCCCAAAGTTTGGGGGGGGGGGGTCATGTAGGAGAGTAGGTCTGCAATCCTATGATCACCCAGATTTTTGCTTTTTGCTTCACTGGTTTACGACTTTCCCTGGCTGTGGGCCTGCTAATCAGACCCACAGCCTAGCCGTTCTCTCTACTCCAAATTGTACCCAGGTACTGAATTGGCACTGGGCCCTCTCCAAGTCCCTGTACCCAGGGCTGAGGTGCACCCAGAGGTCTCCCAGGGGCTGCAGCATGTATTATGCCACCCCTGGGCTGACTAACTAGATCAGACACAACTGGCTGCTTGACAGCTGGGGCAGAGTGGTGTACCCACCCTCTGCTGTAGATATAGTATTCCTATATCTAAACCTAAATGGACACACAGATCTCCTATCAGTCACTCCTATGGCAGGCCTTGACAATCCTGAGGGCAGAGTGCTTGGAATCGTGTGAGATGGTGCTCTGGCATGAGCTGAGCCTGTCTGCGGCTTTCGGGATCCATCCCTTAGCCGTTTCCATGATATCGCATACCATATACTCTTAAGTGCATTATAATCCTCGCGGTTATATGCCAACTCTGGTATCGCTTTATCAAAACATGTCGAGTAAGGTGTCATACGAATTGGAATACTAACCCCTCGCCAATTCTGGCGACGGGGTTAGCATTCCACCCTTCTAGAGGGACACGACATGTATGTAACCTGTAACCCCGGTTAAAGCCAGACAGAGCCTTAGCTCCACAAAATGGATGCTGCCACCGAGACACAAGTCTGCCCTCCTGCTGCTGGGAGTCCTCCCAGCCCAGGAGGCAAGGACAAAGGGATTCCTGCCAGGGGCGGTGCCAGCACCGTCCCAGACAGGATTTTGTGTATTCTAGGTAGGCAGGGCTTTAGAGGAAGGTGACTGCAAGTGGCACCCCGGTGCTCACTGTGCATAGGCCGGCTGGAACCAGTTCCAGGGGCACTCCAGCCCCTGATCTGGGGAAAGCCCGCCAAAGGAGAGGGGTGTAACCACCCCCCTCCTCGTCCCACCCATAGGGCAGGACTTAGTCGCGTGCCAGCCCCCTTTTGCAGGATAAAGGTAGGAACTGGCCCCCTTCCAAATCAGATCATCTTTGAATCCTGAAACTACTTTCCACGAAAGGAACTCAAGACTTCTTCCCAAGATTCTCCCTTGTGACTAAGGAGTAGTCACCCTGCAGCAGCAGGCACCAACCAAGCATCGCGGTTTGTTGCCAGTCTCTCCTTCGGATCAAGACTGCTCCAGCACGACGAGAACCGGCTTCCCTGGCACCTCTGACCTCAACCTACATCATCAGGGACCGGCCATCTGCAGAACTGCACAACGCTTGTCCAGCACGACTCCCGAGTGACCCTCGACTGAGTGCTTTGGGGTAAGAGAAGCCCCGACCCTGAGCAGCTCCAGCACCGAAGTTCAGCCCCCCTGCATCCACGAGATCTGCGTGGGGCCCTTCTGCTCTTTGCTGTTCACCGCGTTGTCCAGGTCGCTTGCCCGTTGGCTAGTGGCCCCCTCACGACGCTCCACGACGACAACCACTGCTGGTCTGGTTGCTCCAGACTAGCCCTTGCTCCCCTCCAGAAGAGGAGCACCCTGGACCCTCCTGGTCCACTCAAGATGCCATTTTAGGTCCACCGCGTGGGCCTTGCATTTGCCAAGACTTGTTGCCCAATCCTGGGTCCAGCGACGTCGACAGCAAGTACCTTCGTGGGACAGCTCGCCCCTCCATCCTGTTTGCCGACAACGCCTCCTGGTCCGAGAGACTGCAGAGCCCAGCAGCGCCCACTCACCTGGCTGAGGTGACTTCGTCCGGTGCCACCCTGGTGCCCACTCAAATCACTGGCTAGTGATTCAGAACTTGGTCCCCTCTGCTTACAGGTTTCTTCCTCCCTGATCCAGGCTTGGATCACCACAAACTCCTTCACTGGCCGCCTGCCAGCAACTTCTTTCTTCAGGCTCCTGGATCTTCAACGAGGGTTTCCGACGCAACTTCAACCCTATGCAGCCGCAGCCCCTGGGCTAGGTAACCTGAGTACTCCGGTGCTCCAGCATAGTCCAACACCCTAAGTGTTCGGATCCACTCCCGTTTTCGACACACCTAGTCGGGTTCGCCCGAGAACAGTAACTTTGCAACTGCTAGCCTCCCTAGACTTTTTCCCGTCTTACGCGTGAGAGTTCCCACTCTGCACACGACGTCCACAGGCCTCCTGCATCTAATCCCAGTGTTTAGAATTGAAGGCCTAGCGATTCCTGAGTCTAGAAAAGTATTACTTACCTGCTAGCAAGTTCGCATTCCACTTACTGAGTATATGGTTTTTCGTGCCCCTAGGGCATCCGTGTAAATTGTGCGACTTAAAGTATTTTCGTAAGAGTTTTGTTGTGTGCTTAGCTCCCTGACTCATAAAGAGTTCAGGGTAGACTTGTTATAAATAAATATCTGTTTATTTTCATAACAACTTGTGTGGTGTCCTTTCACTTGGTGTTCAAGGGGTAATGTGATGGTAAAACAGCTGGCTTAACACGCCCTCTAGAGTCTTAGCCTTAGACTGCTCGTATCCATGCTACTAGGATAGCTGGTCTATAAGGTTGACTTACAACCAATCATCAATAAGGCTTGTTTGGACTGATACATAGTGATCACAAGAATAGTGAGCACTGCATATCAGGCCAACTTCTCACAGTACCTACCTCTGCTAACTAGAGACCCCCAGTTCTAACAAAACCCAATAGTTTAGGCCCTTGTAAAGTGCATGCACACAAAGTCACAACATGCAGAGATCCCACATTCACATTGTTACCCTCACATCGGAACATCACTGGCATACGCCTCACTCTGCCCTCTCACAGCACAACCTTCAATGTGTAGACCACCTACCCTGCACTCATAAAAGATGATGTTAATCCTTCATTCATAAAGGCACACCCCTTACAATTCACTCACAAAACATGGTGACTATCCTGCACTCATACAAGCATACTGCTCAAACACGGGTACACTACTCACTACGAAGGAACAGAGTTGGGACAGAGGGTGGCATAGGAGGCACAGGTTCAGTATCTGGTGCATTATTCCACCAGTGCAATTCAAAGCTTTTGAAGTAAGCTACACTGAAGCCTGAATATCTACTGAAGTTATTCCATCAGCCCCACTTGAAACCAGATTGCAGACTATATGAGTCTGATCTTTGTGGACTTTTGCAGGGAAGAGTCTTGGTATAAAAACAATCACACTTGCCTTCTAAAAGAAAAGGTGGTGGTTTTCTTTGTAGTGCAATCATAAGCTAAAAAAACAAAGAAATACCAAAGGAATAATCTGCCAACCTAATGTGAATGGCATGCACTTCAGTAAATAAAAAGTAAAACGAAAATATTCTCACTGGTTGTCATCTTAGAACGTTAATAAATGATGGAGCATCGAGAACACAGTTTCAAGATGGTGGTATAGTTTCGAGGCTTGTGGCAGTGATGTCTGGCACCAGGCATAGGAAAGTTTTGGTCTACTGGCAATGGCAGAGGAGCTGCTGGTACTCATTACTCAATTAGCATTATTCTGCAGTTTCAGTTAGGCTAGGGGATCAACTAAAGGAAATTACTCCTGAGATTGGACTCCTTTGGATGTAGAGTAACACAGAGTATGCAGGGAAAATACTGTTTCTCAGGCTACATGACCTCCTAAAAACAGACTAGAATGTTGCTCTGTATAAAATAAGAATATAGTCCATATATAGGGTGCACATAACAACTGACTTGCTTCATAGGTCACTAATGGTATTTTTGCCGGGTTGGTGGGTGGGTGCATGAATGTTTCTAACTTCATGTTTAATTTTTTTTTTTTAAACAATTTTTATTATTTTCATTGTAATTAACCATACACGTTGACAATCAGTACGACAATAGTTCTGTAATGATCTAAATACACAGTGATACATAATCGGGGTTGACAAAGACAGTACCATGAGAGGCAGTTCACCCTGTAATCTGTTACGGTTAGCAGTTCTTCATGTTTATTTTTAATAAATGCCTCTCAATGCAGTGATATAAGCTGATGTGCTACGGTGAAACGCTTGTGGAAGAAATATTTTTGAATTTTGAAGACACTTTATCATAGTCTTACAAATCGTTTTGTTAATATTTGACGCAGAATTTCTTTGCCAAATGTTCCCATGGCTTAGCTGGTGCCTGGGCTTTTACAGCCAAGACAGACTCTTTGCTTGACATTCCCTGTTAATTTGCTGGCTCGCCCACCTTTACTACATTGTATAACAGTTATTAAAATTCCCCCTCTTAGTATCTTGCTCTGACATGCAGCATCTTCTTTTCCGAGATTCTGACTGTTCCCAGGGGTCACAGAAGGATAACTACAAGACTGGACTGGCCTATCAAGCACTAGGTGTTTAGGTGGGCTTTTAGGATGTGGATCAGCTTCACTGCCGGTGGGGGCCAGTTTTGTTGTTGGCAGTTGGCCGGCAACGTTCTTACTTGCCGCGCTTCTAAAAAAACAGTACTAAAAAAATAAAAGTTCGCTTTAGGCGCGCTTTAAAATCATCTGTTTTTCCATTGTTTATTTAGAAGCGATGCAAGTAGAAATGTGGCTTGCAGACCTCAGAAGCAAAACTGGCCCCCATGGCAGTGAAACCGCCCCCACCCTGCTAACCCACACAATTGTCCGGTTGCTAATTCGACCCTGGGCAACAATTCCTACTTCTGGTTCTAATAGGGAAGAATTGTGCATTAGCGACCCCAAAGAAGGTGTTTTAAAGTTAGCTGTTCATTTGTATAGCATAAAATGAAACCATGCTCAAATATCTTATTTTCCCAGCACTCTGTCCTAAGTAAGCCTGTGTTGTTTTACTAACCACCGTCGTCTGTCCTCCGCTGTCAGGCTGAATGCAGCGAATACTGTGACTGTCTTCTGAAGTCACGCAGCAGCATGAACATAACTTGTTCATTGACATCTGCTGGCGTCAGGCTGCCAAAAGAAAATGGCACACTCTGCATTTACAAAAGTGAGCATGCGTAAGCATTGTGATGTTGTAATAGTGCAGAAGTAACACGTCGATCCTGCCATGGCACAGTCACCCGTCAGGAATGGAGGTGATGCCGCAGCGGCTGTGGCCACCCCAGTTACACCCATTGTCTCGCATCTACGTTCCCCAGAGCCACTAACTCTGATGGCTGGCGGAAGTATGGGCCCTCGGTGGCAGGAGTGGCTGGAGGACTTTGAAGACTACCTAGAAGGGTCGAAAGTCTATGGATCCAACACCCAAGAACATGACCAACCCCCGGATCGAGTGTGCCATGCTCTCCTAGAGGCGAATTTAACTCTGAACAAAGACAAGTGTGAATTTCACCAATCCACTCTCAAGTTCTTTGGCCATGTGTTCTCAGGGGCAGGAATGAAGCCTGACCCCGAGAAAGTCACCGCTCTCAACACTACCAAGAGTCCTCAAGACGTCAGTGACGTTAGATCATTACTTGGAATGGCCAGTTACTGCTCCAGGTACATCAGGGACTACGCGACCATTAGCCATCCACTTCGTGCTCTCACGAAACAAGGACAACCGTTCGAGTGGAGCCCTCAGTGTGAGAGAGCTTTCCAAGAGATCAAACAAGCAGTGGAGTCGGCTGATAACCTGGCCTACTTCAACCCCAAGCGGAAGACAGAAATAACAGTAGACGCCAGTCCTGTGGGTCTAGGAGCCATTCTAGCCCAGTATGACGATGACACGGACCAGCGTCATATTGTGGCTTATGCCAGCCGCAGCCTGTCTGACACCGAAAAGGCCTACTCCCAACCCGAGAAGGAAAGCCTCACAGTAGTGTGGGCCTGTGAACATTTCCATGTGTTTATCTTCGGCAAACATTTCACCATGATCACCGATCACCAGGCCCTGGTCACCATCTTTGGCAACCCCAAAGCCAAGATGCCGCCCGCATTGAAAGATGGGGTCTAAGACTGCAAGAATATACGTTCACCATCATTCACAAACCCGGGAAGGGTGAGAATCCAGCGGACTACATGTCCCGACACCCGCAGGCATCTAAAAAGAGTCATGTCCCTCGATAGCTGAGGAATATATCCACTTTGTGACAGATGTTGCTCGACCACCGGCAGTCCCAATGGATGCCATCAAAGACGCGACGATGCAAGACACGATTCTGCAAAAGGTAATGCGCCGCTTGCGCACGCATCGTTGGAAACACCAGAGTGAGGATGAAGAAAATGACCCTCAAACACGCCAAGAAATGCAAGCCTTCCGGCACATAAGCGATGAGCTGTCGACCACCTCAGAGGGGCTCCTACTGAGAGACCATCGGATTGTAATTCCGAGGCAGCTACGACAAGGAGTAGTCAACCTCGCTCACGAGGGCCATCGGGGAGTAGTCGCCACCAAGAGAGCTTTGAGAGAGAGGGTATGGTTCCCGCAACTGGATCAAATAGTTGAACTCACCCTGAAAGACTGTCCTCAATGTCAGCTGGTAAGATCCGGAGAACCTCCATCTCCTCTTCAAATGACTCCATTACCGGAAGGGGTATGGCACGAACTGGCCATGGACTTCTATGGACCCCTACAATCAGGCCGGTATGTGGTGGCTATCATCGATGAATACTCAAGATTCCCGATAGCTCGGTTTGTACCCTCCACAAATGCATTCAACACAATTGCTGTGCTGGACGAGGTATTTGCTGCATGGGGTGTTCCCAAAGAACTCAAAACAGACTATGGTCCACCATTCAACAGCCATGAGTTCCATGAATTTGCGAGGCACCTAAACTTTCGACATGGAAAGGTTACGCCATTGTGGCCGCAAGCCAATGGCACCATTGAAAGATTTATGGCCACCCTCAAAAAGACATTCCAACAAGCCACGCTTGAAAAAAAGGATTTGCAAACGGCGCTCGATGAAGTACTGCGAGCATACAGGACCACCCCACATGCCACCACTGGGAAGTGTCCTGCCACCCTCATGCTCGGGCGGCCTATCCGGACAAGGATCCAGACATGGGAAGGAGCTCTAACACCAGTGTCCCCGACTCGCACCCTTCAAGAAACAGCCAGGGCTGATCAAGTAGAGAAAAACAGAATGAAGACGTATGCGGATGCCAGAAGGCGTGCCAAGTCTCCCTCTCTCCAGACTGGGGATTGGGTGCTAGTGAAACAGGAGCGAACCAAGAAAACAGACTGTCGTTTCAAGGATGAGCCCCTGACCATCACTCAGCAGAAATGCACCATGATCACGGCTGAATCCGGGCAAAGGAAAATTACTCGAAATGTGTCTCACTTTCAGAAGTGCACACCGGGCCTGAGAGAAGCACTTGAAAAGGACACAGCACCACGTGATGGTAGCAGACTAAGTAAAGTCAGTTCCATTGTGAGAGATGAAGGGTCACCTTAGAGTGCGCCTACAGACTCTGGACTATGTCTCAGACCACGACGAGACATACTCAAGCCAAGAAGACTAATTGAAGAAATGGACTAGGAACAACTCCATTGTTGTCGTTTTGTTAACAAGGGGGGAGATGTGATGTTGTATGCAGTCTAGTAGCTGGGATGGGAGGAGTCTAGGGGTTGAAGGAAGAGGAGGAGCAAGGACAGGAAAGGGGCAGTTAGAGTAGGGACAGGGTATGGAACAGAAGCAGAAATAAAGCTCTTATAAATATACACTTTGTCAGTCGTTATTGCCCTCACGACATGACAAGCATGAGCACTGCTTCGACGTTCAGTGCACGTGCACTGAGGCCATCACGGTGCACCTGGAGGTGCTTCAGTGGATTCTACTGCTCAGACAGTGACTCACGCAGCTGAGGAAATCAAACTGAGCTAATAGCAAGCTACCAGTGCTGTTAGATCTCCTGTAGCCCTGGTAGGCAGTGGTACCTACTAGTGGTCAGTCTGGCAGTGCTACCATCAATGTTACATATCTGAACTCATAGGGATTCTGAAAAATCCAAGCATCATACAAAGAACAAGTATTGCACATGAGTCATGCACATTCAGCAGGAGAGTGTTAAGGGTGTAGTATGTAGCTGGTGTTGCATTTAGGAGCACACTCCAACAAATATTCTACAAAAGCGTGCTGTGGTAGCACACTGTCATTTACATGCAGCATATTTTCCTTAAAAATTACAACTAAATTAGCTCAGACATAGAGTTTTACTGTTTAAACTATATAGCGCACAAACGATAATGTGTGCAATTTTAGTTTCAGTGGATATTTGTCATTACTCATCACAAGTAAAGTGTCTTCATTTGTTTTGATCCTATTAAAACTTTTGTTTCTATTGCACTTAAAAAAATCCTGTTTGTTTATTTTGCAATATTTTCACAGTTCATTTATAGGTATTTAAGTTTTGTTGTGTGTTAGAAGAAACAACATTCTACAACCTTTCCGTTCATGAAGGCAAGATTGCCCCATAGTGAACGTTACAAAACTCTCACACTTTGCAGTAGGAGAAAGAAAAGTCAATACCAGTCTCCATGTTAAAAGAATAAGCATCAATTTGCCAGCAGACTAAATGGACATTTAACCTCTGTCTTTGAAAGCACGACAATTGTGACAAGAGAAAACACATTTCAAAATCCACTTTAAAAGCTCATTCCCCTTCCGAACTCCAGCATGATTATTTTGAGGGTGCTGCAATGCCACTCGCATCTCTACTTATAGTGCCTGTATTAGTAGGTGCCCAGTTAGGGGTCAAGGTGCTATTGTAATTGGACCCTCTCCCAGCTATGGTAATGACACATTGCATCAGCTGCCCCTCTGCATTCCATACAAGATCAAAAAACATTACATTAATGTTTCAACATAGGGGCTGTGTGGTACATCTTTGTGCCTGTATACCCAGACCCAGTGGCTGATGTCTTACGGAAAAGCCCTGAGACTAACACTCTCGCAGATCATTGGACGGTGCATAAAGCAGTCGCCCATTCATTTTGTGCAGCAGTGACCAATCAGTATCAGACACCTAATCACTTCTTCTGTGAGCCACAAAGAAGGGAACATTCCCAAAAACGATTAGGAGGACTAATTAGCATAGACAATGTACACTGATATTACTTGAAGAGATGTCAGACTCCTATCATAGTCTACGGGGATTGTCTCTATTTTCCAGTCAAAGCTGAGGTACAGACCCGATACATATATCATGTATGTAGCAATACCTATAGTAATATAGCATCAATAATATTTGTCATAAAACAGGCATTGAGAAATATGACCATTTCTATACCAAGATATCCAGTCTGATGCTCCTACGCTTTACATATGGATCACATCAGTTTAACATCAGTGGTCATGTATCATATGAAATGTATGTGTGATATTATGGAAAGTTTGTGAGGTGGCATGAGTGTAGATTTTAGTCTGGGGATCTTAGAGGTTATTGCTCATTTTATGTTGATTGGTGTTCTTAATCAGCCCCCCAAGTGTATGAGCGCTAAGAAAAACCTTTTATTGATATAATCACTCTAAAAAAATTTGAAACGTGTTAATGTAAGTTTATCAATTGTAAATCCACATACATCTTTTTGTAAAAATGAAATGGTAGTTGGTCTTTTAAGTGACACCAAGTGAGAATAGTTGAAAACAAAAGGGAGGTAATCTTGTTTTGTAGATTTAAAGTAGTTGTTTTAAAAAAAGAGAAGCAAATGTATTTGAAGTTAATTTGAGGTCTGGCCTTAGCCATGACCTTTTTGTTTTAATAAAATTATATGTATAGCATATTTATGGGCAGGGCTTAATTTGAGCCAGGGGTTTCCAGTGCTCAGAACCGGCACTTAATCCTCGACACCGGCGTTTTTTATGAGCACCAGTTAAGGACACATTAATTTATGGGCGGTGTGGGGAGATTAAGTGATTTGCCCTTATTCACAGGATGTTGATCCGACGCTGAGACTGAAACCTGGTTCCTGAGCTCCTAGGTCAGCAGCTCTGGCCATTACACCACATTCTCTCCCCACTTTCACCATTAGTAGTTGGTTCTGTTTTAGGCGCTGCTAACAGGAGGAACGGGCTGGTGCCAGCTGCCTCCTGATGAGAGCCCAGGCACTTATATATTTGCAAATTAACCACTGCTTATGGGTCCTTTCAGCCAGCCATCTTCATCCATTAGTCTGTCTTTGTATTATTCACATGTTTCTTCTGCCCACTACTGTCAAAGCGCAGGGTAGAAGGTTAGCCTTCTTCAGGAGCACATCCACACTCAAAGTAGTTCCCTTCAGGTAATATTAATGCAACATATGCTTTCTGATCTACATTCAGCCAATTATTTTCCCTTACATTGACAACTGCTAAGCAGCGTCTCTAACAATGAAGTTTTGCTAAATCCACGAAAAAACAAAAAAAGGATTGAGAAAGACAAAAGGCTGGTAGACAACACCAGACATTTTACGTTGCCAAGCCCAATACTTGTTTAATGTGATAAGAGCAACACTCTGATAAGTGTTTGAGTTGGCTTTTAATTGCAGCCGTATACATGCCCCAACTGAGGCATTTAGACATAAATCATCTGTTTTAACACCTCTAATGTATGGAACCTGGCAATAGCCATCTGTGTCTGGAAAGAAACCGGCTGCCTATTGTCTTTCACATACAACTGTTCAAAGGCAGAATGTCAGCCTCTTCCTTGACTTGCCGTGGATCAGGCCAGATTCAAGGAGCCACCATGCATGAAGTATCGGTGAGGTCCAAGCTCCACAGACCTTCCCACTTTGAGCCCTATTTATTTATTTGCTTATATAGCGCAGGAATTCGACCCCCGAAGGGGTATCTCCGCGCTTATGTTCTTACCAGAGGCCACGACCAAATCATGAATGGCTATGGCTCTACATGCTTGAGAGAAGCACACAATTTCAATATTAACTGCAAAGTTGCACTAGAATTGTTCCCCCGAGAAATGGGTTTTCCCTTTCCGTAGTTCTCATTTCTCCTTTCCATGTTTCTTTCCAATCTTCTTTTATCTCTTCCTCCCTTCTTTTTACCCTAATTTGTTTCCTTTTCTGCATTTTTCTTTTTAGGTCTGGTTTTAGCCAAGACCTTTTGAGTTTACAAAAATATATATAATATACTTATTTACTTTAGCCACCTCTCATCACCCATTGGTCAGTTGTTTTGTCATTACCATTTTGCTTCCACCCACTGTAGCAGACAGCACTGGGCAATGGGTCAGCCTGCTTAATCCTCTGGTTAACGTCACTATGAGTGACCTCATTTTGTTCTTTCACAAGGGGCACATCCTCACATAAAGAGTTCCCATTAGTGCCAGCTTTGCCTGATGTGATTGTAGAACGCATTTGAAGTGAGCACAGGGCACATTCCAGCGTTATCATTTCCTGTCTCATTCCAATGCTGTTGTAAATTCCCTTTGAAGTAGGCTCCTGCTGTTTCACAGCATACCATATTGTGCCCCTGGACTTAATTTCACCAGTCGTTCTTTCATAAACTTTGCCCAGGAAGAAAACCACATTTTATGATGTTTAGTTTGCAGTGCATGTGTTACAATTTTATGTAAACATAGGTTGGGTATAATTGGGGTTTTAGTATTCAATATTTTGTACGGTTAACCCTCTTTCCTTCTTCTTTTTCTTTTTTGCCTTCTTCCTTTTTTCTTTCCTTTCTGTTCCTTCTATTTACCTTCTCTCATCGTGTCTTTCTATTTCTTTATTTTTTGCCTTCTTTCTTTTTTCTTTTCTTCTTTCCTTTCTTCATTCTTTTTTCTGTCCTTATTTCTTTCTTCTTCATGCTTTCTTACCTTTTCCTCTTTTCTTTCTCTTTTGCCTTTCATCGTTTCTTTCCTTCTTCTTTCTTGCCTACTTCTTTCTTTCCTTCGTTTTCCTTTCTTTTTTGCCTTCATACCTCTTCATTTTCTTCTTTCAATTTTGCATCTTCATTTTTTGCCTTCTTTACTTTTTTCCATTCTTTCTTTTTTCAGTCTTTCTTACAACTTTTTGCTTTCTTTCCTTTTTCTTTCCTTTCTTCTTTTTTCTGTTTTGCCTTCTTTCTTTCATTTTTTCCTTCTTTATGTTTTCCTTTTTCTTTCCTGCCCTTTGCTTTTCTTTTCTTTCCTTCTTTCTTTGTTGCCTTCTTTTTACCGTTCTTCTTCTTTTCTTTCCTACCTTCTTTATGTTTTGCCTTCTATCCTTCTACCCTATCATCTTTCTTTCTTTCTTTCTTTCTTTCTTGCTTTCATTCTTTCTTGCCTTTTTCTTTCCTTATCCCTTCTTTTTGCCTTCTTTCCTTCCCCCATTCTTTCTTTTGCTTTCCTTCCTTTCCATTTTGCTACCTCCCATTCCTTCCTTTCTTAATTTTTTGCCCTTCTTCCTTACTTTTTTGTCTGCCTGCCTTCGTTTTCTGTCTGCCTTCCTTCCTTTTTTCACTTTTTTCCTTCCTTACTTTCCTATTTTCCTACCTTCCTTCTCAAAGGTGAGGCTAGCAGCCAATACCTTCAGGATCACAAAAAGATGCATACCATAGTTACTAATAGGGGTTTTAAGCCAGACTGTATCCATTAGTCTGTGATTGTGTAATTCACATTTTCCCTTCACTCACTCCAGCATGCATCAAGGGGCAATGTTAACCCATTTCAACCATTGGCTGACTTCGAGTCACAGCATGATTCCCTTTCACAAGGAACACATCCACACACAAGGTAGTTCCTTTCAGTGTATTATGGCAATGCTTACTCTGTTGAGACAAAACACTTTTCTTAGCCTTTAGCCATCGTTTTTTTAGATTTAATGAGAGCCCAGCAGCTTCCCAAACAATAAAAGTTTAAAACATGACATAACAAGAATTACCAAAAGGCTGGATGCCAATGCCAGACCTATTGGCTTTGCCAATGTTTCTTTAGCAAACTCATTCTATTTGCCTCTCATTTTCTTTTCTTTGCATTTTTTTGTAGAACTTTTCTTTCTCTAAGATGTTTGGTTCCACAACCAACCTTTCTCCCCATCCACAGCCTGGTCACGGTATCTTCTCTATTGCACTGTTGTTTATTAGTTTTTGGTGCGTCTTGTGGCCATCAAGTCACAGATCAAAGTTAAGGGCCACTGAGAACCATTGTATCTGTCAAGTGGCATCCTACTTAAGCTTGTATTGCAGGTGCTTCACTGTGCACTTGCTTGTGCTTCCAATTTAGTGATACTGGTGGTGGCTGTTGATTGTCCCAGAAAGGAATCACCAGGACCATAAAAAAATTGGTTCAAGCAAAAAAAAGTAACTGCTACAAAGTCAGTTCCCACTAGGTGGTAAAGGTACAGGGGCTTCTGGATTGCAAAGCCCCCTCATGTTTTTCTCATATTGTTGGGTGATCATCCATTTTTAAGGCCTAAGTGAGCCCAATTCCAATGTAGTTTGATTGGTTGTATGCATTATATCTTGATCGATAAATATTAACTTAAAGTGTTATTTCATCGACTACATCAATTCTACTACATCATCATGGTAAGTATATATATGTTTATTATTTTTAACACCACATCTACGTACCTAGAATTAACATATGATGTAGTGAATAAGATGATGTAGTGAATGCAATATTACTGTCAAATGATCTAATGCATACAAAATAGTGAAGGTAAAACATTTGACTGGGCTGGCCAAAAGCTTATTAGAATGCAGTTGATTCATTTTGGACTTTTAACAGGTAAAGTTGGTGTGTCAGGTGATATAATTTGCATTTGCATAGTTACTAGAGGATTACGGGCCAGATGTACAGAGACATTTTTTGTTCACAAAAGGTATTTTATGCAAAATTGTGCCGTAACGACAGCAGAAAGGCCTTTTAGTATGTAATAAACCCTAACATGTTACTGGATTGCAATTTGGGTTTGCGTCTAAATGCCGAATTAGTATTTGGAAGGGACGATATGTTTTGCGACCAAAATCTGGCTGAAAAATATTTTACAGGCAATAAAAATGTAGTAGTAAGCCATTTGCAAACAAGATGGGGCCCCAAGGGGCCCTTCCCCTTTCAGAATGTTGACAAAAGCATTTTTTAAGAGTAGGCAGAGATCCCATGGACCACTGCTTACGCCCAAAAAATGTTACTTAAACTTTTTCTTTTATTAAACCCACCCTGTTTCCCTTTAAGGTAAATACGCTGCTTAAAAACAAATTATTGCGTTTTTTTAAAGCAATCTCAGGCATGGTTGTCTGATGACCTGATCCAGCCACCATCACTGTGATGGCGGGGAATCATAGTAGGTCACAATTGGTGATATACCTCATTATTATTCATGTGGCAAGTCAAATTGCCACCTACTACGCTTCGGATTTTCCCAGCCGACCTATTAGTACTTAGGTTGGTTCGCAAAATACCGCACTTATGGCAAAAATACTGGTCGCAATTTGACTGAAGAGCACTTTCAGGTTTAAGCCAAACCTGTTGGCATTGCCAGTGCTTGTTTTTGGGTGTTTGGGTTGCCCTCTCAGTAAAAGCAAAAAGGGAGCTCTGACAATCTCCTGGGAGATGGAGCTGATTTCTCAACCTTTATTTTATGTAAGAGGCAGCTGCTGCTTTGCTTTCAGGGCTGACAGCAGACTGTAAGGACTTTGGGAGTTGACAGCACAGAAAAGTCCCCTTGTGGGACTGTAACAATAGCTGTAACGCGTAAAAGGAGCATCTCATTGGCTGGTCACCAGTGCTTAATTTACTAAAAAATACAAAGAAAAAAAACATAAGTGTCAGGGCTCTCATCAGGATCCTACGGCAGCTTGCACCACACATTTCCCCAGCCATGCTGCCACTGATAGTAACAACAGAACTAATAACATCACACTCCTACAAGTGTGACAATGCAGACAATTTCAGGCCCTCGAAGCTATAAGAATGGCTTGGGCAGCAGGTAATAGTAATTTTTTATGTATATTGAATTCATAATTAACTGTTGTTGAGGTCACCTCTAAATCAGTCAAACAGCGCCACCTTGTGTCAGCCTGTCACATGTTCTGATTTTGACAACTAAGGGCCCCATTAGAATGGCGGGCGGATCGCCCCCGCCAGGCCGGGGGTAGCCTCCGCCAGCCTGGCAGGGACGATCTGCCCGCCATCCGTGCCGGAATGACCCCCCTCCATATTATCATGGCTGGGGCGTCTGCGCCGGACGGAAAGACCGTCCACTGCTTTTCCGCCCCGGTAGCCTTGCGACCGGGCGGAAAAGGTTTCTATATGGTGGCGTTGTCTATCAGACACCGCCAGCCATATTACTATGGGCATTTACCAATGCCTTTCCGGCATTGGTAAATACGGAGTCTACTTTGGGGCCCCCAGGGACTCTGGGGGGGGGGGTGCACCCCCAGCAGTTCCATGCACAACATGGCAGGCACTGTGCGGTGCCTGCCATGTAGTGCATGGAAGTGCACAGCATGCCTTCCTGGCATTGTGGCTGGCGGTGCTGGGTGCATCACTCGCCACAATGTCAGGAATGCTGGATGCGCCCGCGGGCGCATCCTAATTTCCCCCACGGGACCCCCGCCCTTATGGCGGGCAGTCCCTTTCTACGATGGGATGGCGGGCGGACACAGTCCGCCCGTCATCCTAATGGGCCCTTAAGTGCTGGTGACAAGCACCGGAAACCACTGGCTAATTAAGCATGTTCCATACAGGGTGCTTATTATTATTTTTACCTCTACATCTACTTACCTAGACTTAACTTGCGATGGAGTGGTTTGGGTCAGGTACTAGATGCATTACAGATGGTCATACCAGTGCACCACTGATAAGGTAATTAGTAGACCTGCATATTGTACTTTTTTTTTTCCTACAAAAACTCAAGTTTAATTTTATA
This sequence comes from Lissotriton helveticus, assembly GCF_964261635.1. Classification (NCBI taxonomy): domain Eukaryota; kingdom Metazoa; phylum Chordata; class Amphibia; order Caudata; family Salamandridae; genus Lissotriton; species Lissotriton helveticus. Next base: position 651,375,185 of record NC_136070.1, read on the forward strand.
AACATAATTCGAGATTGTACAGCCCCGAGAAAACAAAAAAATTGAAATACTGATTTTGAGTTGGTTTGTAAGTAAAACAGCACCATGCAGAATTACTGAAATGTTATAAAAACACCTTATTTTGCACAATTTAATTAGTAATTTTCAGCTGTCTTCCATTTAATGGGAATGAGTCTCTGTTGTGAGATGGACTCAAATATCAAACCTTTGCTGTAGCTCTTTGTGACTAATGTGACATTGATGCAACTGGAACTGGAACTTTCTCGCTCCACCAATTTATTTTTAGAATCTTTCTGTGCTCAGTTCAGCCAATGCGAGAGTGTGTTGGTCAGAACAAGCCAATCAGCAGCCTAAATCAGCTTTAATGGGGGTGTGAGCTTGGAGTTACTCCAGGACTGGCAGGGGAGGATCTTGGGCGAGCGCCTGGTGGGAAGCCAATGGAGCCGCATCGTGACCTCAGCTTCCGTTATTGAGTCGTAAAGAAGCACTGGAGGCTTCCAGAGAAAAAGCACGGTCCTGGCTTCTCTACACAGAGTAGTGACCTGGCACAAGAGGGTGTAACATCATCAGACTTTGGTTTCTTTGGATGCAATCAGGGCTTTAAGTGGGCCGGGTCTTGCCAGTGCTCAGCACCGGCAGTTTCTTTGGATGCGATCAGGGCTTTAAGTGGGCCGGGTCTTGCCAGTGCTCAGCACCGGCAGTTCTAAAAAGCAGGTGCCGAGACGGGTCTCTATCGGGCTCTCTATTTTTGCCCTCACCATCTGTGGAAAAAAAAACTTAACTCTGCAGCAGTACCACCCTTCACTGCCTTTGAGGTAATTTCAAAGAGTCTCGTTCTAGTTCTTTTGCAGTCTCATCATTTCAGAACTCAAGCATTTTCAATATTCGATACAACAAAGCCATAGTTGTTGCTTATGTATCTTATGCAACTAACAACCATTGACAAAGCCAATAGCCCTAGCTTGTTGTAGGTAATCTTACTAATTGTATTATATATCTGGATTCAATAACAGAAGCAGAAGAATACCAGTCAGGCGGCACACTATGCTAAGCACAGATGGTTACCTTACTCCTTTTATGCCACGCTCCTAACTGCATCGGCCACGCCCCTTTGAGAGACTCCCCCCCCACACACACAGTTTTCTAATCCCACTTAAAGCCCTGGATGTGATTTCATTAGGTGGGTGTTGCTCATAGAGTTGGACAAAACCTGTTATAACATGTGAAGGAGCGCACCCATCATAGCAAGAGGTGGTCGTCATTAACCACATTTTTGAAAAAGTACATTTACTTTTTAACTTAACATTTGTAAAAGTGAGGCATCGTAGAGCATTTTGTAAAACTTTGCCTACCTGAACGGGTTAAAGAAAAATAAACCGGAGAGTATGAGGCTTTGGTTGCAGGGAATTTGCCAGCACAAATCATTCATTCATAAATCCAGAATGGCCGTAATTTCCGGCCTGTCTCCAGGTTACCCACATTTGTATTTAAAAAATCGCCCCTTCCCTAATAAATACCGGATATAGATTCTGTCTTCAGAAAAGTACATTATCACCAAAAGTGCTCAATGCATTAGTACTGCGACAGGAGAGAATATGCAAAAGTTATAATCCTGGGCCACTGCACGTAAAATGCCCTGGAAATCGTTTGCACAGGAGCAGTCTGGGGAAGTGAGAGAAAATGACTGAGGAAAGAGTTATTCAGCAAGAACAAGAGCAACCGTGACAGAGAGAGCGCCAGGGAAAGATGAAGAGTTTCTTGAAATAAGAGAGCAGATAACTGCGCATTGAAGGGGAAACGGGAGATAATGAATAAAAAGCAGCAAGGGGTTACACGTAACAGATGGAAAAATAATGACTGTTAAAGAGGAACATAAACACGGTGTGACGTGGGGATGGAATAAATAGAGGCGTCTCCAGAAATGAGAAGTCAGAAAAATGCTGACATTGGGACTGAGAGGAATGTGCCAGCTCAGCAGCTTGGTTGAGCTGCAAGTCAGTGGCGTAACAAAGGCCCCCGCAGTGCGTGAGGGGCGAGCTCCAGCAGAGTAAACCGGCCTGAGAGCTCCTCAGTGAGTCAGGGTGGGGGCCTCAACTTTCGTTACTCGACAGCCACAAGCCTACCAGCCTTGAGATTAGGGTCTCTGCACAGGATGACACAGAGTAAAACACACACACACAGAGCAAACACGGACAATACCAAGGCGGGCTTAGTGCCTAGTAAACTACCCTGTGAGCACCACAGTTTAATGGTTTTAACTAAGGGTGTTGGAGGGGCCAAGGTTTTTTGTGCAGCATTTCCAAAGATGTATAAAAATGTTCCAAGCTCCACATGGACTGCACATTTAAGCTCTTCTGCATCAGATTGAAAATCGTGCCAATTGCAACAATTTTATCGAACATTCCCTTAGTTCATGGCCACAAAATACCTCTGCAAAATGTTTATTTAATTCATAGTATAGCTAGTATTCTGCACCTCTGCAATGCCATTGGTGTACACAAAGTTCTGCAAATTGTAATCTAGCGAACACAAGATTCTGCATACATTTTTCAGCATGGAATTATGACAGGTGCACATGCTTTGTGAATAGATTGGGTATACGAAGAGATCTCAAAATAAGGGAATACATGGATTTAAAAAGTGTTTGTGTTGGCTCAAACATGATTTTGACAAATTAGAAATCTAATTAAAAATAGATAGTTGGAGATCCCCCAATCTCTCAAGGCATGCTTCTAAAGAAAACATTTACTATTAGTGAAATGTAAATTGTATTAGCAATCTGTAATAAAATGAATGATCATCATAATTCATCATAACAAATTATTATTTTGCACCCAATTATAACAACATTAAATATACCTCAGTGGAGGGGCTCTTGTCTCACAGAAAACAATGACATTTGTTAATTATTGCTCATTAAAATATATTAAGATTTAATATTTTTTTTCTTCAAATTATAGATATTCCCTACAAAGAGACTTTCTGCCAGTTGTATTAAACACTTGTTGCTAAATACTGGTCGCAAGTGTGATATTTTGCGAACCGCCCTCTTTACTATTTGGTGGGTTCACAAGAGGCAGTGGCCCGCAATTCGACCTACCACTTGAATATTAATGAGGTAGGTCACAAGTTCTGACCCACTGCGATCTGCTACCATCACAGGATGGTGGCCTGCTGGGGTCAGCAAACAACCATGTCTTTGATCGATTTTAAATAAAGCAATATTTTCTTTTAACGCAGGCCATTTCCCTTTAAGGAAATCACGAAGCGTTAAAATGAGAAGTTTTACATACATTTTTTGAGAGCAGGTCAGTGGTCTATGGAACCACTGACTACTCTTAAAAATGTTTGTCAACAGTCACAAATGGGAAGGAGCCCCTTGCAACCCGTAACAATGAGTCTTGTTGCAGATTATACATGAAGAACAGCATGAAACTGGGTGGCGCATAAACTGATCTTGTGCCTGCTCTTCTCATTTCACAATCTTATTTTAATGCAGTCTTTTTCTGCACTTAAACAATAAACCAAAAATGTTAATTTCGGGTAAAACACATAAACTGCGCACATATAAAAGCACCAAAACAATAATATAAAAAACTTAAAATGTACGTAAATAAAGCAGTAGTGATCGTCACAAATAAACCTCCCATTGCCTGCATAGCCAAACTTTGAGGCGATAACCAGTCACAGTGGTCATCATCTCACTATGTTAGGGAAATTTCACCGTTTCCGAAACCTCTTTTAAATTTCGGACACCTCTGTCCCCATTTATGGTTTAAATCTCTTTATTGAAATTTCAAAAACACACAAATCCAATCATGTAGGTTAGCTGGCAAACCCAGATACTGTATAGCATACGGGGTAACAGGTTAGTTCAGGAGTGCAAGCAGAACAGTGGGCGCATACCATAGTAGAAAAACCATACATGAAAGGAAAATAACAATTTTCCTGCCTCTAGGGGTTTTTTGCTGTCTGACTTGGGAATTATGTTTTTCTTATCGTTCTTTGAAGGGTTTTAATAACTGTATCAATATTACCAGCAAGAAGTGGACAGATTCACCTGGAAACACGGAGATAAATCTGTGGTCTCTTATAGGCCAATATGTCCGGAACACTGACTGAACCATGCTTAGCATTTTAGACAGACACACAGGCATTCTCACTCTCTCTCTCTCTCTCGTGAGGACAAGTCCCACCATTTTGTTTTCTTCTCTGGAGCGCAGGTTCTCCAAAAGCAAATATAAACATCTTCTAACTCCTTTTTATAATACTCTTTACTGTGGATGCAGCTTAACTCTTTAAAGAGGTCTATTGAGCTAAACAGCCCTGCTGCTCAGGCTGTCATATTATTGTAGCCCAAGTTGGGATTTTGTTTATAGGACTGCGGGACACACACACACACACACTGCCTCCCCCCGCCCCAAAACCTATGACCAACCACTTCCCCCGACGAATAGCCAGGCCTATTGTATTTGCCACTGCTTGTTGGCCCATACAGAGCTCTGAAGCTCTTCAGAGCGATGCATGAGTTGCTCATTAAGTCCAGACGTGTGTAATCTGAGGCTTTTAGTCCTGTTTACACCATTAATAAATCTTAACTACAAGTCCCAGAATGCAAAGCAAAACTCAGCCCTGGGTATTTATGCACAGACTAGGAAATCTTGAGAACTTTGTACTGGTCGCTTTTAGTTAACCCATAAGTTGACTTTTCAAAAATGTCAAAATTAATGTAGCTATTGAGGGGCCCTGGGTCGTGTCTGACACAAAGACAGTGTTTGTTTTTTAGCCAACAGCACTTTTGCATGCTTGAATTTTTGAGCCTCCGGGTTCAGCGAGGAAAGTGAAACTAAAAGTACCACAATCCAACATACTTTGTTACTAAGTAGCCAGAACTGACTCAATGTAAAACACAAGAGACTAGGCATGTGGTGCACACATCATAAATGCACCGACTCAACATCCGGGTCCTGTTTTTTTCAGGACCAATCCGTGATCTATGTTTGAACACATTGAGGTGAATTGCCACAAGACACTCACGAGCCAGGTTAATATGGTTCCTGGCTCCTTTCACAATTCTAACAATAGGTGTGCAGGGAGGGGCTAGATTTCTCTTTGTAGCAGCAGTTGGGGGTGGGTCAGAGGTCAGATATGGGGGTGCTAAGCTACAATTACTACTACATTGGGTTATATTGGGGTATGAACTCAATTAATCTTTTTCCACTCTTCTCATACTTTCTTATTATTAGTAGCAACTCGGATTGTGTATGCCTCAATGGGCCCATTAATAAATATACATACAAGTGTGCAGTGTGATATGCTATTTATTACCATTGTTAATCGTGAGGTATGTTCGCTCTGGGTAACTAATTCGCTGTTGTCGGTGCTATGTCACTACACAGTAAGGCCATGTAGACAGTACACTAGGTTCCCTTCAGCAGGGCTGGACAAGGAACCGATACCGGCCCTAGCAAACAGCTTGGCCGGCCCCCCTGGGGGTGAGGGGTGTGTGCGGCTGACCTGTTTGCTAGGGCCGGTTTCGACCGATTTTGTTACAGGCGGCCGATATTACCGGTCCCCGGTAATAAAAATGCCCCCTCAGGTGCTCAAAACCGTCTCCACCCTGGCGGCCCACTGGAGGAATGCCCGGTGCCCGATACGGGCAGTCCGGCCCTGCCCCTCAGTTAGTTCTGTGGGTAGCTTTTGATTTAGTGCCTGTAAAGACTGGGAAACGGCGTTGGCACAAAGGGCACATTGGGAGGTTGTTTAGGGTGGTTAAAGTCATCAACACAGGAGGATTGCAATTGATGCGGGGGTGCTGAATGTTAGATAATCACAGCTCCAACTCACAAGAAAATTCTGGAAAATGTGATATTAGGGCATTTGAACGCGCCCCTCTTTCTGATCCTAGAAGTTCATACTATCGCCTCCAAAATGCTGATATATATGAGTTCACCAAGTCGTTTTCATACTTTTGAGGATTGCTGCTATGTTGAAAATAGACAAAGTGTGTGTAGTTTTAGAGGTCTTTTTATTTCCACTACATACAGTGCTTAGTTAGTAAAAAATATAAATGCCAGGGCTGTCGTCAGGAGGCTCCTGCAGCTTGCACTATCTATACCCCCAGGTCAGTGCTGCCGGTGACAGTACAAACACACCTGCCAACATCAAACTCTACAGACTATTCCAGCCCCACAGACCGAAAAGGAATGGCTTGGGTGGCCGGCAATAGTCATTTTAATGAATATTAAGTTAATAAGTAACTGTTGTTGCTCTCATTTCTACAAAAAAACACAAACAGCGCCACTATGTGGCAGATTGTCATAAGACTCAGTACTGGCAATTAAGTGCCGGTGCCGAGCACTGGAAACCACTGGTTTAAATTAAGCATGAAATACATAACAGTGGGCAGCAACTTGGTCTACGTAAGTAAGGCCCTTCATGTGCTGCCAGATATCATGATTACACTCATTAGTGTAATGAGAGATTTTAGTCCTAGCAAACTATGTATGTGAGTGATGGTTGGGAGGGAGTGAATGATGGGAATGATGTTAATGGGTGTGGCTGATGGATTGGGTGCATTGATTATGGTTATCATCAGTGGCGTAACGATAATTGAGGGGGCCCCCTGCCAGGTACGTGGAGGGGCCCCCTCCGAACTCTATTAGGAGCTCTCAGCCGAAGTGCAGTGCTGAGGGGGCCCCCTTGAGCTTGAGGGCCCCCCGCACTGCGGGGGATGCGTGGGCCTGTGTTACGACCCTGGTTATCATAGCCAATCTTGCAATAGGGTCCATGGCAACCTTGCTATACCACTCGGATAGAGCCACGTGGTAGCCTCCTATTAAATCAAGAAAAAGCGAAATATTGTGGAGCAAAACTAGTCTAACACTTCCGGCACATTTCCCCCAAAAATCAAGGAACCAATGTTAAACCCTTCAGAATATAGTACAAAGAGAAAAAAAGAGAGGATGGTAATATTGCAATTGTACCCATTAGGAGGTCTCCTCTTTCCTATGTCATGAAGTAAACTGGGATGTATGCTGAGAGATTGTTCTACGGGTATGTCTGACTTGATATAGCTCAACCACCCAAGCTGCTCACGCTACCAGTGGGACATGCCATTCAGGAGGGAAGTTTTTTTTTTCCCAATTGGAACCTCCAAGCTCAGCCTTCTCGCCTTGGTCCTCAACAAAGCACAGGATATGACTGCATGAAGCATGTACCACACATGACCGGTTAGTAATCTTTTCTACTGGGATCTCAAACCTTGCTCTAGACTCCTAATTATCCAGGGAGGTCTGGGAGATATCAATAACCCAGGAAGAATAACAAACATTTGCAGCGCTTCAAAGATCCTGAGATGTTAGGGCTGAGAAAAGCACGATCATCTTTACCTAACACGGATGGAGGAGCAGACGGTGCCGTGAACCCTACTAAAGGTATTACGGCAGTGCTTCACATTGCCCTCGATAATTTACACAGACGCTATTCGGCATCGCACTTATATTAACGTGAAAGGACCCGTTGGTACACAGGATTACCATCGCCCTTCGGGGGCTATAACTCTTGTTCACTTCAATTACGAGCAATACGGTATTCAACTCACGGTGGAACATATTTGGATTCTTCTCTGGGAAACCACCCCATATGAAGGCACCGGACAGTCGGATATCAGACAATATATCTCTTCTGCGCCTACGGTGAACTCGCAGCTTTTTCCCTCGAATTATGGGATTGAGACGATGAAATTATTGCCCTGACGAAATTCCCAACGCACGAAAAAAGGGAATGAAACGCGTTGGCTGTGCCTCTGTATTTTATAAAGAAAAGAAATAAAGAAACGAATAAAGAAGGAACAGAAGATCCGTAAAAATTCACGAACTCTTTCTTGTTAGTCATAATATTGAGTGCACCTCTCAAATTTTGGTAATCTCTTGCGTTAAACAGACATCCCTGGCAGTGGATGTGGAGAGTGGTAGCACCAGGGCACGAGTCGGGGTACCACGCGGGTGGACGGCATCCCCCCACTTATTTTCGAGGGTTTTCCAGGGTGGACGCCGTCCACCCTGCTCAATCAAAACGCCGTCCACCATTTTCAATCAAAACCGCATCCACTTGTACAAAATAGGAGCGCACACAAAGATAACAGTGCATTTCCGGGTAGCTGGCTGAATCTGGAAGTTTCTCGGATTGCCGCAGGGCACCACGCCGGTCACCACGCCCCTGTACCTACCAGGTTCGCCGTTGCCAGGGTACCCAATAGACGCCGAGACCTTCCTCCAATGGATGGACGCCGTCCCCCCTGCGCAAAAGCGCTACACCAACTATTAAACACAAACCTATTTTAACAGTACATATTTGGCTGATCATATTCTGATGACTTTCAAATGGCGTTCTTAGTTCTTCACTGACATCTAGTGGGCTGCGGAAATAGCATATGCAAAACGTGGTTCATGCACGCTTTTCTCCCAAAAATCTAGGTTTTCAATAAAGCTTTCACGTTTGTAGGACCCTGAAAACAGTTATTTCACTGAAAGAAACAAGACACTTTCAGGAACTCACTATAAACAGTTTCTGGGTCCAAGTATTGCACCATGTACATTCGGTAAACACGGATAACGACAGTGATCGATCAGCTATGCCTAGTGAGTTTTACAAAGAAAAACCAAAGGAAATGAGTTTTACAAAGTCTTGTAATACACCCCGGAAATCATTTTACTACGCTAAAAAGAATGGATTGTATTTTGCCCCTCCTTTTTGGGCATAGGAGATGAAAGCACTTTTCAAAACCTTCATTTAACAAAATGTCATAAAAACTAAAATCTGATACTCGGTCATCAGTGAAAATGCAAGGGAATATGTGAGCGCTATCACGTATTTGAGCGTCCCCTCACTTCTAGGTTTTTTTCCTTTTCGTGACGTCACTTCCGGTCGTGCCGTAACTTCATGTATTTGCGCGTCCCCCCACTCCTAGGTTTTTGCCTTTCGTGACGTCACTTCCTGTGGTGACGTCACTTCCTGTCTGTGAGCGTCCCCCCACTTCTTTATTTAGGACTTGTGCCCTGGGTAGCACCACAACAAACTTACGAAACAGAGGAAGTTAATGTGCTGAACCTTGGTCTTCTGCTGTTGGCTTTTGTTTTTGCAGGCTAAGAAAAGGGTGACAGTCAGCTGGAGCGGATGAGCGTCGCCCCACTTAAATGACCCCATAAGATGAAAAATAAAATGGTAATTCATTACCATTTTATCTTTCATCCTCCTGTCCTGAACTGAGCGTCAGGACGGGGGTGGGGTCACTGCTGAATGACAGCAGTAAAGAGGAAGGTGGGCAGTTGGTGTGCTTTTGAAAGTGCGCATGTCCCTTTGGCCGTCCGTCTTGGGAGGGCTTGTACTTTGAAAGCTCTATCCCAGCTGTCTTAAAACAGCTGTGTTAGAGCAAATTCAGTCCTCCAGGGCGCTGGGGAGCCCTGAGTGAGGCTCCCTCCTTCAATCAGGGTCCTGTTCTCACAGCATGAGAGCAGCACCAGGATTGGTGCCTGTACTGCAGCATCCAGTACCTCAGAAGAGGTAAAGAGCGGAGGACGTCGGTTCAGGTAAGTTTTATTTTTAATATTAATGTTTGCACTCTCCAGTTAGGCCACATCCTTTCCCACTTGAGCCAAGGTATGGCGGGCAACCTGGTACGCAATATATTCCACCCAAGAACCAGGGTGGTTGCCACAGTAAGGCAATCGCTAGAGGGATCATGACGGTTTGGCAGTAAAGGCATCCATTAAAGCCTTCTTGCCAGAAAAAGAGAGGGTACAGAGTGTTGCATTTCCAAAGGTTGTAAATGCCCTTGCACCTACTCTGCCCAAATTGCATCCTGCCAAAGTCCATTGCAGAAAGAGGTAGTCAAATATACTTGATGCATTATTAATCTGACTTCTTATGTAGTCACCTACATGAGAACTAACATTGGCAAAGCCGGTTAGTCTGGCATTGGCAGCCAGCCTTTTGGCTTTGTCAATGATTGTTTTGTCATAGTTCTTGTGAAACGTTATTGTTGTGGGAGCTGCCGGACATCAATAATATACAAAAAAAAATGCCCAAAAAATAAAAAAATGTGTTCTCGAAAGCACATTGCCACAGTGGTCCTTGCCACTGTAGGGAACTACGGTTTCTGAGGTTGTGATCCTTGTTTAAAAGCAGAATGATGTCACTCGCAGTGAACAAGCCAGTGGCTGAAGTGGGCTCCCCCATTGCCCCATGCTCTATGCTGCTGTGGGCAGAAATATAATGTGAATGATCCAAAATACGACTGATAGTTAGGAGCCGACTGATAGCTCCTATAAGTTTTTAGTGTGTGTGTGCATGTGTGTGTGTTTGTGTACATGTGTATGTGTATATATATATATATGTACTAGCAGCCCGTCCCGACGTTGTCCGGGTATGAAATAGAATGTGTGTAATGTGTGTATTTGGCAAGGGCAATTTATTTTAAAATCTCGCGGTACACAACATTTTTTGTTTCATTAGAATAGGGACGGACAAGGGCCAGCTGCAGCCCTGGTTGATGCTAGCAGGCGCGTGTAATTGGTGTAGTTATCCGCCACCTGAGCCCGGCTACAGCCCTGGTTGATGTTAGCAGGCGCGTGTAATGTCGTTGAATGAGAGAGTTATCAGCCGCGGGTAAATCCGTTTAATGAGAGAGTTCAGTGACAGCGAGTAGGAGAGGCTGCAGTAATTGTCCCCGCAGACACGCTCATTTGCATGTTCCCCCGCTTGAGGCCCAGGTGCAGGCCTGTTTGATGTTAGCAGGCGCGTCTTCCCCCGCTTGAGGCCCAGCTGCAGCCCTGGTTGATGTTATCAGGCGCGTGTAATTAGTGTACTGATCCGCCACCTGAGCCCGGCTAGAGCCCTGGTTGATGGTGGCAGGCACGTCTAATTTAGTTGAATGAGAGAGTTCAGCAACAACGCGCAGGAGAGGCTGCAGTAATGTTACTTACCAGGCCTCCAGCTGAACACGTTTGTCATGCCCCCAGCACACGGCCACAGCAGACGATCTTCTGATTAATGTACGACCCATATGGCATGAAGGGCGGAACGTAGCACACACCCCCAGCGTTTCTCACGCCCCCAGCGTGCCCCTTGATGCGGCGCAATTGCGTTCACATGGCATGAAGGCCGGACACACGCCCCCCAGCGCTTCTCACGCCCCCAGCGTGTCACGCCCCCAGCGTGCCCCTTGATGCTGCGTAGCAACGTAATTGGCGCTTGTATGTACGACTCACAAGGCATGAAGGGTGGACACACGCCCCCAGCGTTTGTCACGCCCACAGCCCACGATGTGATGGCCGTACCACACGCCCCCAGCGTTAGTCACGCCCCCAGCCCACGCCCACAGTACAACGCAGACACGCCCACAAGGGACTACTTTGCTGGCACGGTTCTTATACCTTTTAAATGTATATGGTGTCCTACGGTACAATTGTATGTCTTGCACTGTATGATTGTGATGAACTCCACTGTTTCTTGAAAAGTTTATAAAAACAATAAAAAAAAAATGTATATGGTGGCCGTCTGCATAGCCTATGTCCTTCTGCTGCAACTGCCCTTTCCAACGCTGTATTGGGTGTTGTGATTGGTGCTGTGGTTACTGAGATTACCCGCCTCAAGGGTTTGGGCTCTCTCTTTATAATATTAGTATGGATGTATGTAGAGAAGTCCCTCGAAACAGCAGTCGGAGCTCCTGCACAGCATCTACTCCGTCACGCATGAAAGGACACGGCACCACCAAGGAGGTAATTCCTCAGAAAACCATAATATGTTTATTTAAACATGGACAGCACCGAGGTGAAATAGCTTCGCGTTTCAGCCGTAGCCTTCGACAGGGCCATATAAATATATCATTTTAGTAAAGTCAAAAGGCCTTGGCTAACACCAGACCTAAAAACACGTTTAGCAATGGGAAGAAGCAAATTACTAATATAGGCCAAAACAATACACAGATACAGCCACTACCACAATCAGAAGCAACCGGCCACTACTTGTATCATGTGTAAGCAGATACTCCGACGGAAGAGCTTCACTGTTTGTATTGTGTGCTCGTACAGACAGACAAACACACGTCACAAAAGTAGCCACTGGATTCAAGCAAGCCGGGCTGAAGACGGCTGGAATGCCAGAACCCGGTCCTCAGAAGCTTGTTTCCGGTCCAGGGAAGACCTGGCTTGGCAGTTCGGGCTGGCTGTTCCCATGAGGCACAGGGTCAGACTAATTTGCATATAGCCATGTCTGAACTGGGGTGGGAGAGTGGGCTAAAGAACGGTGATGGATTAAACCCAGATCTTTTGACTGGGTGTGAGTGTTTGATTGATTCAGATGCTCCGTCCATCACACCCCCTTTTGTACCGCTTTTGGCCGCCATAAGTGTGGCAGGGTATGCTCAGACGTCAGTCCCTTGCTCACTTTGCCACTGGATTCAAGCAAGCCGGGCTGAAGACGGCTGGAATGCCAGAAACCGGTCCTTGGAAGCTTGTTTCTGGTCCAGGGAAGACATGGCTTGGCAGTTCGGGCTGGACTGTTCCCATGAGGCACAGGGTCAGACTGATTTGCATATAGCCATGTCTGAACTGGGGTGGCAGAGTGGGCTAAAGAACGGTGATGGATTAAACCCAGATCTTTTGACTGGGTGTGAGTGTTTGATTGATTCAGATGCTCCGTCCATCACCACCCCCTTTTGTACCGCTTTTGGCCGCCATAAGTGTGGCAGGGTATGCTCAGACGTGAGTCCCTTGCTCACTTTGCACACTGGATTCAAGCAAGCCGGGCTGAAGACGGCTGGAATGCCAGAAACCGGTCCTTGGAAGCTTGTTTCCGGTCCAGGGAAGACATGGCTTGGCAGTTCGGGCTGGACTGTTCCCATGAGGCACAGTGTCAGAAGGCTCCAGTCCCTTCGCGGAGGCAGGATGATGCTAATCCCAATCTCCACCTCTCCAGTGACCCAGCTACTAGAGCTGAATAACCAGAAGGGCGGGGAAAGGGGAAGTGGATAAAGAAGAGACACTCCGAAAGCTGCGGGCAACCCTCTAATTGGAAGGAATCTTCTGCAGGACTCTCCTGTACTTCCTGAGGGTACCTAATGCACAGATGGAGAGGGAAGGAATAAACAACAGACCCACTTTCCTACTTGACTTTATGGACTTAATTAAAGCTTATCCTACCAGCTGCTTCCTGAAGTTTTGCTACTCTTCTGTGTTGAATAATGTGATGGCAGGAAGCCTTCTTACTGAGGAAAGAGATACTGCAATTATTTTTTTATGTATTTCTCTATCTACCTCATACCCCTACCTTGACTATCCCAACTACAAGTACCTGACAGACTTCCTGTCACCAGCTTATAATGGAATTCTGTGAAGGTCCGATGCACAAGGTACTGTCCTGGTCTTTAGGTTCGCAGCTGAACAGAATCCTCTTGTACACACGCAAAAAGGTACTAGGAAGGTACAGGGGAGGAAGGAAAGTAAAGGGGCAAGCGCAGAAGGGAAATGAAGAGGAATTCAAACGCTGCTGAACACTGCTGGATAATGTCTTACTGTCTATGAAGCTTCCACTCTGCTACGACGGCTGTAGACTGAAGCCAAGAACGAAGATACTTCTCTTCACTTCCGACGAATCCACGGTTCTGCTGCACAGGAACTGCTATCTTTATATTAGGGCTACGCAGGCTCTAACCCTAAGAAGGCTGCAACTAAATGAGTCCTTTCTGACTAGAATATTGAAATAACTGATAATTGCTACTCCCGTCTAGATTGCTTACGAGGAGTGAACTAACTCGGAACTTCCTTTGCTCTGACTAAGCAACACGTTGCTCCCGTCTGGATAATAGACGCGGAGAACTCCTCAAATAACTTTGCCGACTCCCGTCAGGAAAGACAGACGCGGAGCGGCGAAACCCAAGTACTTCTTCCGAAACGAACTTCGTTGAAGTGCGCAGTTCAAAAGCTGCGCACTTCCTACATACACTAGACTGCACAGACAACAATAGAACCTTATGGCAGCTTCGGCGGCCATCTTAGGAAGTGCTGCAGTACTAATAAAAAGGATACCAAATATTAACCCGGCTGGGTTTTACCAGTGTTCGTAATCTGGATTGCCAGTGGGGAGCGCAAATGCTGGCAACACTGTGTTTCCTGACACACAGGGTCAGACTGATTTGCATATAGCCATGTCTGAACTGGGTTGGCAGAGTGGGCTAAAGAACGGTGATGGATTAAACCCAGATCTTTTGACTGGGTATGATTGTTTGATTGATTCAGATGCTCCGTCCATCACCTCCCCCTTTTGTACCACTTTTGGCCGCCATAAGTGTGGCAGGGTATGCTCAGACGTTAGTCCCTTGCTCACTTTGCCACTGGATTCAAGCAAGCCGGGATGAAGACGGCCGGGATGAAGACGGCTGGAATGCCGGAAACCGGTCCTCGGAAGCTTGTTTCCGGTCCAGGGAAGACATGGCTAGGCAGTTCGGGCTGGACTGTTCCCATGAGGCACAGGGTCAGACTGATTTGCATATAGCCATGTCTGAACTGGGGTGGCAGAGTGGGCTAAAGAACGGTGATGGATTGAACCCAGATCTTTTGACTGGGTGTGAGTGTTTGATTGATTCAGATGCTCCGTCCATCACCACCCCCTTTTGCACCGCTTTTGGCCGCCTTAAGTGTGGCAGGGTATGCTCAGACGTGAGTCCATTGCTCACTTTGCCACTGGATTCAAGCAAGCCGGGCTGAAGACGGCTGGAATGCCAGAAACCGGTCCTCGGAAGCTTGTTTCCGGTCCAGGGAAGACATGCCTTGGCAGTTCGGGCTGGACTGTTCCCATGAGGCACAGCGTCAGACTGATTTGCATATAGCCATGTCTGAACTGGGGTGGCAGAGTGGGCTAAAGAACGGTGATGGATTAAACCCAGATCTTTTGACTGGGTGTGAATGTTTGATTGATTCAGATGCTCCATCCATCACCACCCCCTTTTTTACCGCTTTTGGCCGCCATAAGTGTGGCAGGGTATGCTCAAACGTGAGTCCCTTGCTCACTTTGCCACTGGATTCAAGCAAGCCGGGCTGAAGACGGCTGGAATGCCAGAAACCGGTCCTCGGAAGCTTGTTTCCGGTCCAGGGAAGACATGGCTTGGCAGTTCGGGCTGGACTGTTCCCATGAGGCACAGGGTCAGACTGATTTGCATATAGCCATGTCTGAACTGGGGTGGCAGAGTGGGCTAAAGAACGGTGATGGATTAAACCCAGATCTTTTGACTGGGTGTGAGTGTTTGATTGATTCAGATGCTCCGTCCATCACCACCCCCTTTTGTACCGCTTTTGGCTGCCATAAGTGTGGCAGGGTATGCTCAGACGTGAGTCCCTTGCTCACTTTGCCACTGGATTCAAGCAAGCCGGGCTGAAGACGGCTGGAATGCCAGAAAGCGGTCCTCAGAAGCTTGTTTCCGGTCCAGGTAAGACATGGCTTGGCAGTTCGGGCTGGACTGTTCACATGAGGCACAGGGTCAGACTGATTTGCATATAGCCATGTCTGAACTGGGGTGGCAGAGTGGGCTAAAGAACGGTGATGGATTAAACCCAGATCTTTTGACTGGGTGTGAGTGTTTGATTGATTCAGATGCTCCGTCCATCACCACCCCCTTTTGTACCGCTTTTGGCCGCCATAAGTGTGGCATGGTATGCTCAGACATGAGTCCCTTGCTCACTTTGCCACTGGATTCAAGCAAGCCGGGCTAAAGACGGCTGGAATGCCAGAAACCGGTCCTCGGAAGCTTGTTTCCGGTCCATGCAAGACATGGCTTGGCAGTTCGGGCTGGACTGTTCCCATGAGGCACAGGGTCAGACTGATTTGCATATAGCCATGTCTGAACTGGGGTGGCAGAGTGGGCTAAAGAACGGTGATGGATTAAACCCAGATCTTTTGACTGGGTGTGAGTGTTTGATTGATGCAGATGCTCCGTCCATCACCACCCCCTTTTGTACCACTTTTGGCCGCCATAAGTGTGGCAGGGTATGCTCAGACGTGAGTCCCTTGCTCACTTTGCCACTGGATTCAAGCAAGCCGGGCTGAGGACGGCTGGAATGCCAGAAACCGGTCCTCGGAAGCTTGTTTCCGGTCCAGGGAAGACATGGCTTGGCAGTTCGGGCTGGACTGTTCCCATGAGGCACAGGGTCAGACTGATTTGCATATAGCCATGTCTGAACTGGGGTGGCAGAGTGGGCTAAAGAACGGTGATGGATTAAACCCAGATCTTTTGACTGGGTGTGAATGTTTGATTGATTCAGATGCTCCATCCATCACCACCCCCTTTTGTACCGCTTTTGTCCGCCATAAGTGTGGCAGGGTATGCTCAGATGTGAGTCCATTGCTCACTTTGCCACTGGATTCAAGCAAGCCGGGCTGAAGACGGCTGGAATGCCAGAAACCGGTCCTCGGAAGCTTGTTTCCGGTCCAGGGAAGACATGGCTTGGCAGTTCGGGCTGGACTGTTCCCAAGAGGCACAGGGTCAGACTGATTTGTATATAGCCATGTCTGAACTGGGGTGGCAGAGTGGGCTAAAGAACGGTGATGGATTAAACCCAGATCTTTTGACTGGGTGTGAGTGTTTGATTGATTCAGATGCTCCGTCCATCACCACCCCCTTTTGTACCGCTTTTGGCCGCCATAAGTGTGGCAGGGTATGCTCAGATGTGAGTCCCTTGCTCACTTTGCCACTGGATTCAAGCAAGCCGGGCTGAAGACGGCTGGAATGCCAGAAACCGGTCCTCAGAAGCTTGTTTCCGGTCCAGGTAAGACATGGCTTGGCAGTTCGGGCTGGACTGTTCACATGAGGCACAGGGTCAGACTGATTTGCATATAGCCATGTCTGAACTGGGGTGGCAGAGTGGGCTAAAGAACGGTGATGGATTAAACCCAGATCCTTTAACTGGGTGTGAATGTTTGATTGATTCAGATGCTCCGTCCATCACCACCCCCTTTTGTACCGCTTTTGGCCGCCATAAGTGTGGCATGGTATGCTCAGACGTGAGTCCCTTGCTCACTTTGCCACTGGATTCAAGCAAGCCGGGCTAAAGACTGCTGGAATGCCAGAAACCGGTCCTCGGAAGCTTGTTTCCGGTCCATGCAAGACATGGCTTGGCAGTTCGGGCTGGACTGTTCCCATGAGGCACAGGGTCAGACTGATTTGCATATAGCCATGTCTGAACTGCGGTGGCAGAGTGGGCTAAAGAACGGTGATGGATTAAACCCAGATCTTTTGATTGGGTGTAAATGTTTGATTGATTCAGATGCTCCGTCCATCACCACCCCCTTTTGTACCGCTTTTGGCCACCATAAGTGTGGCAGGGTATGGTCAGACGTGAGTCCCTTGCTCACTTTGCCACTGAATTCAAGAAAGCCAGGCTGAAGACGGTTGGAATGCCAGAAACCGGTCCTCGGAAGCTTGTTTCCGGTCCAGGGAAGACATGGCTTGGCAGTTCGGGCTGGACTGTTCCCATGAGGCACAGGGTCAGACTGATTTGCATATAGCCATGTCTGAACTGGGGTGGCAGAGTGGGCTAAAGAACGGTGATGGATTAAACCCAGATCTTTTGACTGGGTGTGAGTGTTTGATTGATTCAGATGCTCCGTCCATCACCACCCCCTTTTGTACCGCTTTTGGCCGCCATAAGTTTGTCAGGGTATGCTCAGACGTGAGTCCCTTGCTCACTTTGCCACTGGATTCAAGCAAGCCGGGCTGAAGACGGTTGGAATGCCAGAAACCTGTCCTCGGAAGCTTATTTCCAGTCCAGGGAAGACATGGCTTGGCAGTTCGGGCTGGACTGTTCCCATGAGGCACAGGGTCAGACTGATTTGCATATAGCCATGTCTGAACTGGGGTGGCAGAGTGGGCTAAAGAACGGTGATGGATTAAACCCAGATCTTTCGACTGGGTGTGAGTGTTTGATTGATTCAGATGCTCCGTCCATCACCACCCCCTTTTGTACCGCTTTTGGCTGCCATAAGTGTGATAGGGTATGCTCAGACGTGAGTCCCTTGCTCACTTTTCCACTGGATTCATGATATGGCTTGGCAGTTCGGGCTGGACTGTTCCCATGAGGCACAGGGTCAGACTGATTTGCATATAGCCATGTCTGAACTGGGGTGGCAGAGTGGGCTAAAGAACGGTGATGGATTAAACCCAGATCTTTTGACTGGGTGTGAGTGTTTGATTGATTCAGATGCTCCATCCATCACCACCCCCTTTTGTACCGCTATAGTTTTAAAATATAGATGATTGGTCAGAATAAATGGGAGACTTTTTTTTCCAAGAAGTCCATACAGGTAGCTTACAGAGGTGACCCAAAGCAATACAGCACACTCATTAAAACACCACATTAAAACAATAATTGGCAAAGCTAATAGTACTGTTTTTGGCTGACAACCTTTGGCTTTGCCAATGTTTGTGATTTTTTTTAAACTATATGGGATCTATTTTTTGTGTTAAGTGCACATTGCGCAAGTGTAGAGTGCCGTCCCTCACAGAGAGGTAGATTATTTGCTGAATTTGACTGACTCTGTGCCACTTGTTGTATGTTGTGGTCCGGCAGAACAGAAGTTGAATGTCATTCTGACAGACCAATAATGAACTGGCTAAACCACCTATGAGGAAGTATATTACATATAATTGTATTGTCATCAAACGGTCTTTGCTAAACCCAGACCTAAAAATGCGTTTGCATTAAAAAAAACAGTTAGTCTGTTTGAACCATGCACATGATAAACATAAATGATGCAGTGTTAAGTCTGTCTTTGTTTAGACTTACTTTGTCATTGTTAAGCTTGTTATCACCAGATTTGCCTTTATAGCTCAGATTACCAACGAACACATATTAGTGATATGCAAGACCACTGGAATTAAGTGGCATTACAGACCTAAATATTCAGAAGTATTAACTGAATTATGCATTGTGAAAACCCATTACTATGTGGCATATTCCATGAGTCAATTCAATCTATTTAACGCCTTCAGAGCCATTTAATGTAGCTATTATGACATTTTAAACAATTGTAGGCAGTGATACAAAGCGGACCCCTATGATTTAGATCTGAACAATTTTTTTAGCGAAAGTTTGCACCCAAATCAAATGGAATACAAACGGTATTCTTTTTAATAGGCATGGCCCAATTAGAGAGATGGAAGTTGTTGAAGACTGAGGGGGGCACTTGGGCTCACCAGTGCAATGGCAGCCTCGGGCATTCTGCTGGGAGAGTAAGTGTATAAGCACGGCCACTAGAAGTTTGCAATGGGGGGGGGGGGCAAATTATGCAGCAGGATTAACTAAATGATGCACAAAAAGCTAATTATGTGGCATTATGCACTACATTTTGTGATAGCTTCATTTTATTATTTTTACACACTAACACTGTCTCGACAAAAGATTCACCTCATTAATACCAGTTTAACACCCAAATACAGAAATAGCATCTGAAAGGTGTCCAGTCAACCTTTGCGAACCGCCTTCCACTGCACAGCCACAATCGTTGTTTCATTATTAGTAACTTTTGATCCGTTTCAGCTAGAAAAAAATGTTTGTGCTAAAACCTGTAAATTGTGCATCAGATGATGGATTATATGGCAAAGGAAGCAAATCCTTGGTTAATGCAGTATAGGCAGTAGCTGCACAATTGATAAATCGAATGGCCCTGGGAATGTGCAGTGTAGACAGACGACCAGCGTTTGGGGGATGGGTAGATGCTTAAGGGGGGCACGCAAGTTTCCTCCTTGCAGGTAGATGTTCAATAGGTCGCCTCGATTCTGAGGTGTCGGAGTCGAACAGCCTAGTGTTTTGATTTGCGGACTGGCATATTTCTTCAAACAAGCTTTTGGGTTTGGTTCGACAGGCGGAAAGCGGTCCTGGGTAGGTAATGTTGAGGTACAAAGTCAAAGTCAAAGTCAAAGTTTCTTTATTCGGTTAAAAAGTTTAAAACCATCAAAGCACAGTACAGTATTTCATTCAACAGTTTTCACATTAGTCACCCGCAGAAACTTACTCAAAAAGCACCCAGACACAGGGGGGCTATAGCAAAATTAAGGTAACAATGTTTTGTTTCGGCTCCTGATCGCCCCAATAATATAACTTGCCACCCCAAAACAGACCACCGGAGACCCAAGCATTTGTAAAAAGGTCAGAGCCGGTCTGACTTGTTCAAAATTTTGGCCCTGAAACAATGGGACAATACATTTTCTACGATGGGGTACATAAAACTTGCAAAAAAAATCATATGAAGGGTATTCTGATCAGAACAATTATCACATGGGCAATGCCCCAATGTCCCAACTTTCGCAAAACCTTTTGGGTAGGATAACAACCATGGGAGCATATTGTACTTAAATCTTATCAGCACGTAGCGATGATACGGCTTGTTGATATAAGTTAAGTACGGCTGGATGTCTTTACATATACTCAACATTATAAAACTCCTCACCGATGGTTTCACCAGTTCCTCTTCTTCTCTCTGTGACTGTATCCTGTTCAGAAACAGGTCCTTTACAGCTTTAATGGCAGTTTTCCTTAAAGCAATAGGATTCGTAAACAGTTCGGGACAACCCATTAAATCAGTTTGAGTATAATATAACTGATCCAAGGGGTGTCCAGGGCCCTGTCTAGAGACAGACAGTCTTGGGTAATTAACTGGTTTAAATTCGGAGCTTGCTGCGCCCATACTCTGAGCCACCCCAACAACGGGGCTACAGCAATCTGATCTGAAATATAACCCACCCCTAGATCTTCATGAACATTAAAAGCAGCTACAGTTTGAGGGAGCGACAACAATTTTCTTAAAAAGACATTTTCTGTGGTTTGGATCTCAGACATGTTCAAATAACCCCAGACTTCACTCCCGTAAAGGACCATGGGTACACACTTGGCATCGTAGATTTTCATAAGAGCCGGTAAGGGCTTACAACCCAATGGTTTTGCAAACCCCAACAGGGCACCTGTTGCTCTCGCTAATATATTCTTATTCAATGCACGTTGCGCGACCCACGACCTTCTATCATCAAAGACAACACCTAAATACGGGAATGTAGGTACTTTAGTGAGAACCTGACCTTTACAGAAAAAAGATGCCTTCTTTGCCTGCCCTCCACCAATTGACATAGCGTGTGATTTGTTTAAAATTTGTTGTTAAGTCTAGAGAGTCCATAAAATTGATAAAACAATCTAAAAGAGATTGCAAGCCTCTTGCCGTTCTTGCTAGCAAAACAGCGTCATCCGCATAAAGTAAAGATGAAATTTTTTTTTAACCAACTCTCGGAATATCTTTATTTACTAGGGTTAAAGCATCACCCAAATTGTTTATATAAAGCGTGAACAACAGGGGCGCCAGAATGCAGCCCAGCCGTACCCCCCGCTTTACAGGCCATGCATCAGTCAGACTTCCATTCTCGTTGTAGCGGACTGCTGCCCTGGTATTCTCGTGGATTTCTGCTAGGAAGGATATTAATACAGGGTCCAGCCCCATGTCACACAAGGAAGTCCATAATTTTTGTCGATTTACAAGATCGAAAGCAGTCGACAAATCCATAAATGCTAGGTGTATGTCCCCCTGCTTTGCGACTGTATATTTCCCTATGACAAGATGTAAATTTAGACATTGGCTAGCAGTACCTCTTCCTTTTCTAAACCCATACTGCAGGTCCGAGACAACATTATTCTCTTCCAACCAGTCTGACAATCGATTTAAAACAGCTTTTCCCATAATTTTCGCAGTTGAGTCGAAGAGTGAGATCGGCCGATAACATGCCGGATCTTCCCTCGAGCCCTTCTTGAAAATTGGGACAATAACTGCTCTACCCCAGGACGCTGGTAGGCCAGCACTAACAGCTGCATTAAAAACAGAGGTTAAAATCTTTGCCCAGTAATTCGGGTCCGCCTTGTACAGGTCCGCAGGGACCCATCCGGGCCTGGAGCTTTCCCGTTTGCAGTGGACTCGATTGCCTCTAATATTTCCTCCTCGGTGAAAATGATTTTCCCAGCTTGTATATTCACCCCACTAGATGTAACAGGAGATGTGGTTATCTCAGCATAAAGACCACTAAAATGCTCCACCCATTTTTCTGGGGCAATGAGGCAGTCCTTGTTTGTATTATCTGTCTCATTATGGACTGTTTATCACTTTCCAAAATTGAGTGCTACTTTTCAGAACACTCGATTTGGTTAGTTCTTCCCATGCCATATTTTTAGCTCATTTTTTCTCTGTTTGGTGGCATTTTTATAGGCCCTTCTCGCTGCAGCAATCCTATGTGGGTCCCTATCACACTCTTTCAGAGCCTCTAACAGGGCTACATGCGTGCTACTGCAAGCCTGATCAAACCAACTTTCAGATTTTTTCTTTCTGGGTTTGCTTTTCCTACTTAGCTTTTCTGCTACATGAGTTGTTATACGATTAAAAGCACCCAGAATTTCAATTGGGTCTGAATTTACTCCTATACATACATTCAGTTCCTCCGCATTACACTTATACAGATCCTCTAAAAAGTCCATAGGGGTAACCGCTTCCCACCTTATTCTCCTCCCCTGACATATAGAAACTATATTTGAATTTTTAATAGGAGCCAGCGCATTTTCCCCTTTAAGAACCCTGATATTGATATCCAGACTAAGGGGATCATGATCACTAAATCCATTTTGTATTACACTGAACGAACCTATGCTATCCATCAGAGGGGATGAGACAAAGATATAGTCCACAGTGGACTGGTGACCTTGACCAACAAAAGTCGGGACAGGACACAAAACGTCCCCTTGTGATAGGGCAACCAAATAAAACTCAGATAAAAGACTCTCCAGATACATCCCGCTTCTGGTGTGCTCAAAATGAGTACCACCCCACGGGTCAACTTCATAATCAACATTCTGCAAACACTTAAGGGGACAAATGTGAATATTAAAATCGCCAAGAATTATAAGATTATAATGTACCTCGTTACCAGTATTATAATCCTCCAGAAATACTGATAGTGCTCTCAAATGTTCCATTTCATCAATCCTGGTGAAGGAATTATAAAAGATTACCACCAGAATTTTGGGCAAGTTTTCACCTTCCAATCTAACCGCCAAAATATTTGGGGAGCTTGACACCACTAACTCAGCTCTATACAGTAATTTAAGGCTAAGTAGTAGCAACAGCCCCCCCTGGATCTCCCCATTGGTGACGGTATTGCAAATGTATTAAATGATTGATAACCGTCCAGATGATAACCTTCTTCGGAGTCCCAGGTTTCCTGCAGTGCAATTATATGAAAAGGCGATAGCGTAGCCTCCCAGTTTGGGTCCCCCCTTTTAGAAACGCAATCTTATTCTTATTCAAGTTGGCTCTATACTTCTTAGAGTCACCCGCTTCAACAACCCCCCAATTTAATGTCTCTGAGTTAGTAACTCCGTAAACCTCTGTGGTCCTTAAGGTCTGAACAGCCATTTCATCAAAAGACCCGTCTCCTACAAATTGCACCTCTTGGTCAACTCTTTCAGGAACCACCTCATTTGGTTGAGAGATTTGAAATCTATCAGGAGAGAGAGTAGTCTTATCTATCATTTGGGTGCGAAATCGATCCTGAAAATCTAGTTCTGTGGATGAGCGCACTTTAGGATCATCAACCGAGCTGGTTGATCCTGGGTCTAGGGTCTCCGCGCCACAGAGTCAATCATTCGTATTTAAGCCACTTAATGCCTCATACCTATTGGTCAGCTCAATGGGCCCAGCGAGGGGAGCTAACTGAGTAATTTCCCTGCATCCCCCATACCCTCCGAAATTCTTTGGGCGATAGAAAAAGCCCAAGGGAAAAACATTAACATAATCAGGATTTATCCTATGTGAGCCTGCCTGCTTCAGAATATGATCAACCAATATTGGGCAGCCTAAACTTACAATTACACAGTCACCACTGAGAGTTTTCTTTGTTTTCCCCACCCAGGGTACCCTTCTCACCATTTTAAAATTGTTAAACAGATGTTCACCCAAAACAGTTTTAACACTCAAATATTGCAGGGCCTTATTTCTAAGGGTGGTCCAGTGTTCCTCTTTACCATCCTTTGTTTTCGGAACATTTGCCAAAATTATTGAGTAAGGACTGGCTTCTTGGGGTAGGTGCAGCGGTGCTTCGCGAGGAAAGGCCCGAACAGAAGGGCTTATTCTCCCTGACTGGCCTAATGGCCCTTGTTTTGGTCCTTGACTGTCCCCCCCCCACCCACAGCCAACGGAGGAATAGTTGGCACAACAACTTGGGGCACAGTGACCATCATGGAGTCTACAAGGTCAGTTACCCTCGTTGTTATTACACTTAAAGAAAGTTTATCATGTTGACTTTCCCCTTGCATTGGAACTTTCTGTTTAGTGAGATGTTTTTCAATAGTATCTAGTCTTCCGCCTATTTTCACCAATTCATCCATGACTGGGGTAAGAAATACTTTCAACCGTTCTTCCATTATTGCAATAAAGTGGGCCATATTGTCCCCCGTCTTGTCATTTACATGATTACCTAACTCTGGACCTCCCTTCCTTCTATCTTCCATAGTCGGTTTTGTGATACTTCCATCCTGTCTACTCCTCCCAGACGAGATACCTTTATTTTTACTGTTCCTGGGCTGTTTAGCTTTTCGCCAAGTACTTTTAAGGGGATCACTTGCCTTTCTTTTCCCTGGCGCATCATTATTGTTGGTAACTGAGGTAGACCGTAGCTGCCTAGTACATGTAACTATGGGAGAGGCTAATAAGCTAGACACATGAGATGAATTGGAGGCAATAGACAGACTAACATCAACAGCAGCCCCATTTGTAATATAGCGGATAGGGGGAACATTAATGTCTGGGGGGGCTCAGTGGTTACTACGGGCAAAGGTATTTGACAGATTGGTTCTGACGATAGCCTTCTCTCAAAGAGTTCGATTTCTTTGGCAACAGCTGTTTCTGCACGTTTCAGGAAAGCGTCCAAAGTCCCAACCCCCACCCCAGAGCTTCCTTTAGATAAAGATTTAGCCATCTCAGAGGATATATTATTCCCAGTTTACAACAAACAGTCTTATCACCCAAGTATATCAATCCGTAGGCAAAGTTGAATTAATGTTGATGATAATGGCTCACCCCCTGGTAGTGGCGTTGTCAGAGGGGGGGCCCAGCCCGGCCTTCTCTGGCCCATGAGGGCCTAAGAGGGCCCGCCCTTTGCCCGGGCTTAGCCCGGCGACCGCCCGCGCGCGTCCCGGGACCTCTCTCCCAGATTTAAAGCGCCGGCTGGCGCGAAATCCTTAGGTGGGCGGGGTCAGGTGAAATCAGCCGCAGGGAGTGGTGGGGCTTGTGGTCTCCCCCCTCGGCGGCCGCGCACGCAGATGGAAGTGCAGCGGTGGGGTCGACAGATGACAACAAGGGAAAAGAAAAACACGTACCTAGCGCTCGCCGCATCGCGTACTCGGCGATGTGGCGAGCGCAAGGTAAATGGTTTTCTTGTTTTTACATTTTTTTTCCCTTGTCATCGTCTGTCAACTCCCTCCCAACCTGCCCCATCGCTGTACCACTCTTACCTACAAGGGTTGCTTCTGTAAATAAGCTGCTGACTTTATGAACTGGCACCAGGAGTTACCATGTGAGGTCTCCATGGGAAGGATCCTAGTTTTGTGGTCGCAGCGGTGGGCCAAACTCTGCTGTTTCCCCTTATGGTAACTTTAAATGGTTGGTCACTATTTGTACAATTGGGCCCCGGGTACTGATTCTCTCATGACCTTGTGACACACTTCTGTGTTTCTGTTTTAAAGACCGCTCTGATAGATTAGACAGTAGTTTGGAACCTTCTCGTCTCTTTGCCTAGGCAAAAACTAGTCTTTACTCAGGATCAATATATCTTTTGGGTGCGCAGCAAGGGGTGTAACAGGCCCCTGCAACCCCAGCAGTACAGGGTGGCAGCAACATTTCAGGAGGCCTCCATTCAGCATACGGTCTATGAATTTATGTGAGATGTAGGAACATCAGGGGGTCCCTCAGTAATTCTGCATGGGGACACCTTTTTGTCTTACTCTCAGGGCCAGCTCTAGGGCAATGCGACTGGTGCAGCCCCACCTAGTGCTGACCTCGGGTTGGGGAGGTTTTGTGTTTAGAAATAACACAGGTTTCAGAAGCACCTGCTGCAGAGTTCCTTGTGTGTCCAGCAGTTTTCAGGTAACAATAACAATTCCAAGATAACTCTGGTGATTTATTGTTTCTGCTGGAGAGAGATCGAAGTTTTGTCTAGTGGCAGTTTCCACTAATGATGTGGCAATTGGAAACATTATGACCCACTCGCCGCCTGGCCCCGCAATCTGGGAACACTGCGTAAAGTATCTAAGGAAGTAAGAAACCTTAGAATTACCATGGACTCTAAGCAATCAATGAAGGACCAAGTGGACAAACTTGCAAGGTCCAGCGTCATTCCTATAAAAACTCTGTGACGCATCTTCCCCACTATGGATTTCCAGACAAGATCCAGGCTACTATGTCTCTTGTTCTGTCTAAACTCAATACCTATGAAAATACTTCACCGTATTCAGAACTCTGCTGCATGACTACTCTTAAATATAAAGCCTTAACCCCATATTTCCTCTTCCTTGAAGGCCCTACATTGGTTACCAGTTGCCAGAAGATCCACATTCAAGCATCTTTGTATCACCCACAAAGCGATACCTCAGGTCCACTCTTCATCAGGAATAAAATCACCAAATGCATTCAACAAAGGAACCTCCACTCTAGATAAGCACTTTGCCTCAAAATCCCACCATGCAAGAAAAACACATAGGCGGCACATCTTTCTCTGTTCAAGCAGCCAAACTATGGAACTCTTCACTCCCAAACATAAGATCCACGGATAACTACCATATCTTCAAAAGACTACTCAAGAGTTGGCTCTTCCTCTTAGAACCACCATACTCAAACACGAAAATACAGCATATCCCTGTGTATATAAGCAGTTATTTGAATTATATATGTGTACCTAGATATAATTCTTTTGTAAGAATGTGTGTAATAATCATGTTTATAAATATATAGATATTCATTAGTTTTGCTTAACAAATGTACATATTACTTATGGATATATCATTCTATATTTAACATGTATATAGGTCACAGCATAAAAAAGTAAACCATTCATCTACAAGGGCTTCACTATTGAAGGAACAAAATATATAAAAACAAATAAATTAGCTTAAAGTACAGCAACACTTGAAAGTCTGAGGGAGAAATTGACAACACAATGTCGGATCGCGGTGTTACTCCAAAATTGGTAATGCCGCACTCTGACATTTTTGAAACGCCGGGATGCGCCATATTTACAAAAAAACGGTGCACCTTAGCACTGGCACTAATAAAACTGCCTAGTGCCAGCGCAGGCAACCATGTGCCATGCTGCAAGGGTGCCTGCGCTGCATGGTTGAGTGTTTATGTGCAGGAAGGGAACCCTTCCGGCACATGAACAATCTTGAAAGGCGATTGACTCTTTCTGTGTGTGCTTCAGAATGCAGCACACATGGAAAGAGAAAGAAATGAGGACAAATTAATAATTTTTCCTGGTACCGCCAGTCTAGTACCAGGTATTCCCTGGTCTTCTATTTTAGGCACTGCTCCAGCCTTGGAAATCTGGGCCAGCATAAAAAAGCAGTGGGTGTTGCAGCGGAACGCCCACTGCAACACCCATTGCACACCCCTTGAAAAGGAGCCTTATTTCAAGGCGGCGTTAAGCCATGTTAAGTGACTTAAAACCGCTTTATAAATAAGGAGAAGGGACTATCGACACAGATCGTCATTAGAAGTGACGTTCTGCTGGTGATATCCCCTTGTAAATATGCCCCTGAGTTTATTAAATACAACTCAAATCTAGATATATTACCTTACTTATACACATATTCCTTCCATGTACGTATGTATCTTTATATTTATTACTTTACTCCTAATTCAGCATCTCCAGTGTGCTACCCCATATCTCACCCTACATCTCTCTCAATGTATCCTCTTTCTCCACTCTCTGACTCATCCCAAACCTCAATCTTCTACTCTCTCCAATGCACTACCCTATATCTCACCCTATACATTTCTCACTCTATCCTCTACCACATCTCTGTGGCTCATCCCAAACTCTATTCTACTACCGTGATCCCCAAAATAACCCTATCTAGACTCCTCCCTCCTCTACCCCTCCTTGCATCATCTCAAACTGCTTTTACTATTCAGATCTCCTAACCAAGTCTCTCTAAACCCTTCCCTCCTCCCCTCTGGTCATCCCAACCTCCTCCTGCTGCTATGATCTCCAAATAAACACTTTTTAGACCCTTCCCTCTTCTGTACCTCCACTATCCTTTTCAATCCAACTAACAGACTCACATGTCCACTGCTCAAATTTAATATTTCCCTATACTTATTCCCACTAATCCTGTTTGGGTTCTGAAATAACGTGCTCTTTGCCGAAGAGCGCTTTTTTGCCTCTTCAGGGGTACCAAGCGCTATATAAATGCTAACTGTTCCAGATTATATCCCTCCACTATCCTTTTTCAATCCAAATAACAGACTCACATGTCCCCCGCTCAAAATAATTTTCATATTTCCCTATTCTAATTCACCAATAATCTTTTTTGGAATCCGGAGTAGCGTACTACTCACAGAAAAACGGTTTGACGCCTCATCAGGGGTAGTAAGCACTATATAAATGCAATTACAATTACAATGATAAAGTAGCTCTGTGGGTTAATATGCCTGCTGCAAAGAATGTGTACCACGTAAAGCACCAAACTGTATTTTCTGTGGGTCACTCACTGGGTTACTGCTTTTGTCACAGAGATCCTTTTATTACTTGAAGTTCGTAAATTACAATCCTAATATAGCACAGTGAGCAATGAACTGTCACAAAAGAGCTGCATGCAAACTGCATGGTATAGGTTAGAATGTTATGTTTTTCCCCCAGTCTTTAATTATCCAAAAGAGTTCATTTGGGTAGAAGTACATTCTTATTCTTATTAGTAAAGCCAACCACTGTGGTACACTTTAATCCTGAGTTTGTGCTTCTCCAGACCAACCAATCCTAAAATATACTGTTTAGTAGTGTAATAATAGTCTTTATTCAGTTTAAGATAAACCATAAAAACATACTTAACTATTTAAACATAAAGTCCATGAATATATTACATTAACTGCTGCATCAACCATATCACAATTGATCTGAATTCAAGCATGTGTTACAACAATTATGCTTAATACAAAAAATACCGCTGATACAGTGACTGGAGATAATGGGATACAGCCAAACAAACCCTGAACCACAGTACTTTTACTTGATAGTTGCTTGGTAGCAAATTTTCTGGGTCTAGTATCAGTAGAAATATAATCACTTGACTGGTATTGGTACAATAGGCTGGAAGAAGAGAGCCAGAATCTAAAAAGTGATTGTGTACAAAGTGTCAGCAATTTCAAGTTTTGTAATAACAACATGGTTTGATACCAATATCGAATAAAACATACATTCAGGCTAGTTTTGATGCAGTGGGCAGGCACATTGAGGCTAAATCTAAAAGTGCTTGAACATTAAAGCGTCGGCAATCCCATTAGTTGCTAACTATCTCAATTCACCCAAATTACATATGAGAGTCCTTGGCACAATCATTCTAAATCATCAACATTCATAGTTTACAATTCAGGTTGATAAAATTACATTTAAAAAGGTGTGGTGATCACTTAATGTGATGACGTACTTAAAAAAAGATCAAAATCTTACATCCTGCTTCGTTGTGTTACATCTCAACCACCAAGCCTACAGTAAATATCTAGAAAGTGCAAAGACTAGCCCTTCCGTATTATCACTTTTTTTATTATCCTAGTCGCTTCCTTCAAGTGGGATATAGGTAAAATGCGGCGAATCAGGATTATCCATGTCTTCCTGAGTAAAGAATAATCAGGACAGAAGAAGATAAAATGTTCCCCTGTTTCAACACTTGCCTCACAAGAGGGACAAGATGGTTCGATGTGACAGTCATTCCATTTATTACAAATGTTATTTACTGGTAGAATTCCGTACCTAAATTCTAAGAAGATAGATTTAGCTTGGGGTGGTTCTATTCTGTTCAGGAATGGTTCAAACTACATGTTATCATTGAAATCTAAAAACCTCATTGTTAACACACCAACATCATCGTTACACAACCATTTTTCATTGATATAATTCCAGAAATTCATTTTTAAACTTGCCAAAGTATTCTTTTTGATTTGCTCAGGATTATCCCAGTATTCACTCATCCCTAGTCAAGATAGTGGTGTGATCCCTGCACATGTGGGCCTTGTATTGATAAGATTGATTTTGATATGAATAGGCCCATATTTGTGGCCTTTGTGGTGTAAATATTAGTGGCTGATCATTTCAAGCATCACACAATATTTGGGGTATCCTGTATATCAGGTTCAGGTTTTAAAGTCTTTATTTCGATTGTTAAAAGAATCATAAAAGACAATTTTACAAGCAATAATTAATTAACATTTAAATACACATACATTAAAAGGGAATTAAGCATTAAAAATGAATTAAACAGTTTGTAGACAATCCTGAGTTAAGTTCCCTAAGACAAATTTCCCCAAATAAAATGGGATTACAAGTAAATAAATTCATGCTATCCAGATTTTAGCTACTGTTTTGTCCTGAGTATCCACGCCCAACCCAAATATTTGGCAATACACACTGTGATAATTTCCAGTGTGTTAGTTTTTAATACATGGATAGCCTCTTCTGATTTTCTTATGGGCAGTCTCTGAAAGAGTGGTTTTAGCCATTTGGTCCTTGGTGCATGGTATTTGGGGCAAGCAAACAGAAAATGGCCCTCTGTTTCTTTCTGGCCTGGGCACCATTTGCATTGATCCGTGATGCTAGAGGACCAATTTTTCGTGAAGGTATTCAACGGCAAAGTGCCCACCCGAAACTGGTGGAAGAGTTTCCTGTCTAAGGATTTAGAGACCGTGTCCCAGTAAAGTTCACGTATGGGGTCCAACTTAAAACAAAGAAACCTACCAGTAAGGCTAGTAGAGCAGGAGGCATTTATTCTGTTCAGGCGAAGCGTGGACCAGTACAATTCTTTAAATGCCTGTTTGGTTGGAAAAATACTAACTGCTGGGGAAGACCAAAGGTGCTCTAAGCCCATGTCCGTCAAGATCGATTTGACCGTTCGGAACCAGGGAATTTTTTCCGATCCACTGATTGCCCTTACTTCTACTACCCCGTTTGCAAATAAGGTAAGGTCGGGCGAGGTCCATAGACGCCTCCAGAAGGCAACCAGTCTGAATCTAGCCAGCTCGTTAATTGGAGGGCATCCCAAATCCAAACAAAGGGGGATTGAGGGGGACGACTATGGCAAACCAACCAAGTTGCGGAGAAACTTACACTGTATTTTAAACAGGCCCTGCAAATCCATATGACCCCACAGATCCGCACCATATAGAATTGCAGGGTTAATTTTGGCATCGTAGATTTTGAGGGCTGGTGTGATCCGCTTGGTAATAGATTTCCTTTGCTCACTCAGTAAACAGCCGGTAAGTCGTGCAAGTTTAAGATGTTGGGCATCAACTTGTGTTTTCCATTTCAAGCGACTATCTAGCATAACCCCCAAGTATGTCATGTTCTCAACTTGGTCCAGCTTGACCCCTCCCATACTAACTGTACTCCGGACAGTGCGGTTCTTACTTAAGACCATAAATTTGGTTTTCCCAACATTCACCTTGAGGTCGCTGATGACACAGAACTCCTCAAAGCGGTCCAGGGCCCGCTGTAGGCCGCTGCGTGTTCTGGAGAGGAGTAAGGTGTCATCAGCAAAGATGAGCATTGGGAATCGCTGTCCTGCCAGCATGGGAGCATCAGTTGGGGTCGATTCGAAAAATTTTACAACTTGGTCAATAAACAATAGGAAGAGAGTAGGGGCCAAAACACAGCCCTGGCGGACACCACGGGTGACTGGGAAGAGTTCTGTCACCTGGCCCTGGGCACCCCATCTTACCCTTGCAAAGTTGTCCTTATGCATTTTAATTATCATGTCAAGCAATTCGGTTGGCATCCCTAGAGTCTTCAGGACTCCCCACATTTTCTCCCTCGGTACAAGATCGAATGCGGACTTCAGATCAATGAACGCAGCAAAGATGGTACCGCCGCCAAGCAGCACCACCTTCCAGTAGATCAAACAAAATCTGAACACCTGGTCGATGGTGCTGGTTCCTGATCTGAAGCCCGCCTGCATTGGGGATAGGATGTCCTCCATCTCAATCCATCCTTGGACCCTGCCCAGGACCATGCGAGCGATAAGTTTTTGTATAGAGTCAATAAGACTAATCGGGCGGTAGTTACCCGGACTAGACCTATTGCCCTTTTTATAAATCGGCAGGATCTCCGCCCCCTTCCAAGATTTGGGTATGCCTGCGCCT
Source organism: Lissotriton helveticus (assembly GCF_964261635.1). Classification (NCBI taxonomy): domain Eukaryota; kingdom Metazoa; phylum Chordata; class Amphibia; order Caudata; family Salamandridae; genus Lissotriton; species Lissotriton helveticus. Next base: position 651,407,663 of record NC_136070.1, read on the forward strand.
GCAGCAATGGAGTTTGCCACCATGGCAATATATGGTATCCACAGGGCAGGGTTAGCTTTGAAGAGGTCAGTGGGTATAAGATCCATACCTGGCGCTTTCCCTCGCGTGGTACAGTGTAATGCAAGCTCGACCTCACCTTCTGTAAAAGTGATGATCTCGCTTTTGGGGTATCCTGTATATTGTTGTGATGTGATCTTGTGAAGGATATCTTGTAGCTGCAAATTCAAGGTCTCGCCCGGTGGTGTGTGGCGCTCTTTGAACACCTCAGCACATTTTGTTTCTCTTTCTCTTCCTCACAACTCTATCCCTCTACCTTGAATCTTTCTATACTTTCTCCACTGCCCCACTTCTCTATATGCCCACCTTTTGCTCTCTCTGCCCTAAACTCTAACTCACCTTTTGCTCCCTTTCTTCTCTTACTACCTCCCAGCTCTGTGTGCCCACCCTGGTCCCACTCTATAGATTTCACTTTCCGTATTGCTACCTCTATCTTTCGCTAGCACTCTACCTCACTCTAAAACTGAACCCATCCTCCCCTTTCAACCTCTCTGTCTCTATTTTAGTTCACTTCACCTTCCTCTCTTCAACGTATGCCTCTCTTTCTATTCCTGCCTCTTCTCTTTATCTATATTACCCTTCTTGTCAATGCTCCACAAGCCTTACCTTCAATACGGTAAAGTGATCCTGCAGAGACGATATGAACCAACTCTGACGCCCATCTCCTTCTGCTTATAAGTGTATCTGAAAACAAGGAAAAGGCTGGGGCCTCGGAAAGGAGGTCCTAGATAGGTGAAGTAGGAATGTTCTGTAATTCCACCTAAAAATGAAGAATAGGGTCAGGACTATGAAGATGTGACATATCCCTACCACCCATGGTCTCTATATCTACCTTGGGAAGAGTGATCTGTAAGTTTAGATGAAGAAACACAGAAAGGGGTGAAGGAAAGCTTAGACATGAGCAAAAGGACTATATCCTAAAAAAGAAGATGACAATGTTGTAATCTACTCACACATCTATCTTGAGTACATACATACACACAGGCTTACGCGCCCACATAATAGGAATGGATGCAATCAATACATTCAACTTGGAATTATTTAAGCTGATCATAATCAGGAACTCCTCTAAGGAATACTCCATTAGGGTGTCACTGAATATATAAAGCTAAGGTATGTAGTCCATGCACATCTGCTCATTCACCAATTAGGTCCTTTCAGAATTGGTTCGAATATGTGAAAATTAAACACTGCAGCCTGTTTTTACCACACTCAAAAGAGAAGCGCTCCAACGCTTAACACCAAACAAGTAACGAGTAAAGCGCTTCGGTGCATATTGGCAGAATAAGAGAAAACGCTCCAGTCCGTATAGCCACTAACTCACAAGTGCTCTGGCTTGTAACCAAGGAACAGCAGTGTTCCAGCACTTGACTCTAAAGAAATGAAGAGCGCCTGTGTGTGTGTACAAAGTTCAAAATAAAAGCACTCAAGTTCGTTTTCCGAACACTCATAAGCGCTCCAGCGCATAGTGTTAAGTACCAAATCAAGCGCTTAAGCACGCGGTGCTAAGTACCTAACAAAGTGCTACAGCGCATGGTGCTAAGTACCTAACAAAGCGCTCCAGTACGTGGTGCTAAATACTTAACAAAGCGCACCCAGGTAAGGAGAAGAAACTCCGGGCAAGGTTTCTCCAAGCAGACGCGGAAGTGAAAACCAAGTGTTTATTCACTGCACATGTTGAACAGCTGACAGAAGAACTTCGGGCAGGGAATCCAGGGAGATGCTGCTTCAGTAACTCAACCTGCGGCAGGACAGGCAATCGCAGAAAACAAATGAAAATACGAAGCAGCATCTGGAAGTAGGGCGAGGGTTATGTATGCGGCAACCCAGAAGCCCAACCAGCGCTGCTGACCCACAGGACTGCAGGAAGTGAAACAAGCATTGGCATAGTCAATAGGTATCGCTTTAGGGCCCTTATAATTATTTAGTTATGCAGCACAATATCCTTGGTGCAACAACATCAACTATTGCATGGCTAAACACTTATAAGTCCCAAAGGTGCGACCTATTGGCTATGCCAATGCTTGTTCTTCGAAGCTCTCGCACTGACTGGTCTTGTAGTTTGAGGGTTTTTTACTGTGTGGTCCTGTGTCTGAGTTTCCAACTCCCCACATCTCCTAGAAGTAAGCCTTGGCTGCTCAGCTTTGTTACTCCTGGAGTGTCAAGTGTCCATTGAGAGAAACTTTGTTATTCAATTGCAGTGCAATACTATTTATTCCCTTAGAGCAGCAGTGATAAACAAAACTACCCACACAAGAAACTGACTAGTCACCATTTACTACCCACCAGAAAACTCCTCACTTGCTCACTGCTCCCCAGATTAATTGTATTCTTGAAAATCAGGCATTGGCAAAGTCTGTAGGTCTCTGCTTTAAGTATTTGAAGTAGTAGTTTTGCCAATGCATGTTTGAACCAGCATCCGTGAACTCATGCACCCGTATGGCCTGCAATCTTTCACTGAGCTTTTCATCAAAGCAACGTATTCCAAGATGATCGCCATGTGTCATGATGCGAGCGTGCACATGCATTATGACGTGTGCACATTTGCCATGACGCCGGTGTGCATATATGTTATGATGGATGCATTATTTATAAAAATGCTGGTAGAGCATGCTGAATGGCCATGTTAAAACGGTAAATGAAACTGGTCAAAAATATTGTGGTGTGTGAAAAAGAAGCTTGTCAGCACTTGGCAGCAGCCTGGCTCTTGTAAACCAAAAAAATAAATAAAGCAAGGAGCACAAAATAGGATATTGAGTCCGGAAGCCAAGCGCGCACGGCCACGCTAATTAGAAATAGATGGCCCCTGCGCGCCGCTGCTCACTCCCACAAGGTGGATGGCGCCACACGCATGAGTGTTAGAAAAGTGTAGACCGATTCCAAATGGTCATCTCCTAGTGCAGCGCATGTGCGCTGCGCTAGGCTCGACCTTAAAAGGCTGAATCGCTAACCCCACATAGCACTTATTCACACTGTCTCACTTACTGCATTGGAATAGCAGTTTTTGACCTGAAGCGACGGCTAGAACCATGACACTTCTCCCTTACTTCACGTCTCTCCCAGTGGCGGGCAACATTGCTCACAGGTGGGGGGGTGGGCGCGGGGGGCGGGGGCAGGGTCGTGGGGGAGGGGGGCGTGCTGGTGGGAGGGAGTGCGCATAATAAAGAATAAATAACTTATCTTGCCGCTGGGTCCCACGTCGCTGCTACTGCTGTCCTGGAACTCAAGGAACAGGAAGCAGGCTCCAATGACAGCGCTGTGATTGGTAAGCACCCAGGCTCCCTGACCAATCACAATGCTGCAGTGCCTTGCTGTGATTGGTCTGAGCATCCTGGTTGGACGTTCAGCCAGGGAATGGGGGCCTGGGCATGTACTCCACGCAGGCTGTAATGCAGCCTGCATGGAGAACGGGGAAAGTGTGCATTGACTGGTTTGAACGGCCCTAGAATGCCGACCAAACAGTCATTGCACACTTAGGAGTGGGCAAACCACGCCTCCCCTGCCCTGCTCCGAGAGCAGAGCAGCCCCACCCACTCACCCGCAAAGCAGCACACACATTAAATGATAATAACTGAAAGTTATTATCATTTTATGTTTCTGCTGCTCGCACTGCTTGATAGCGGTGGGCTGACACTCCGCCGCCATAGCCTAGGAGCCGCAAATGTTTTTTCTTTAATTCCATGTCTTTCTCTTGCCACCCTCCCCCTCCCATTTCTCTTATTTATCAGAGTCTGAAGCCATTGTCTAGCCAGTGAAGTCTACACACAGGAAGAGAGGAGGAGGGACAAGGCTGTGGAAGTGGAAGTGGATGAAGGGAAAGTAGGATCTAATTTCATTGATTGGTATTGGAAATATTCTTGGAGAGGTGCTCTAATTGTCTCTGTTGCAATGAGAATTGGTGTGGCCTTGGTCTATGAGCCTGTTGACGGTGGGCCAGTTATATATGAAACCTTGGGTCCTACAACTTTATGCAAGGTCTGGAAGCCCTTATTACTATTAGTCATACCCGTGCGTCTACGTCACCTATCATCCCGCACTACTAGGCCTTTCTCTTAATCCTAACTGCTCTGGCTTAGCCTTGAAATAGTGTTTATGAATACAGTATCTACACTATCTGAAATAATATTTGATTCAACCTTTCATTCATTTCTTTTATGTTTCTATTCTCTAAATGCCAAGGCCTGTTCTTGAAGAATTGTTTGTAAATACTATATGTAGACACACTTTGGTTACCATTGTTTAAAACAATGCCCTTAATTGCATTACATCTTGGGTATCCAGCAACTATTTTAATGCTGTCTGTGATTTTGTTACATCTTTCCCGTAACCTCTGCCCATATTCTCAATTCTCTCTCTCTTTTTTATTTTCTATTTTTGCTATTTAAAGTGCTCTGTTTCACCTTACCCCTCTATATAAAACCAGAAAAATCAACCAATAAAATGTGACTTTGCACACTCATCATGATCACGGGAGACTTTAGGTAGTCACTGTCTTTTTTTCCCTCGATTACTCCTGGGACTGCTCCAGACTTATCCAGTCAGTGGGTTGCAACAATGAGTGAGATGCATTTGAAACATCTGCCATTTGCCCTACATTTCCCTGTAGCTCGGAGTTCAAGAAGTGTTCTTCTCTGGACTTAGGCCATTGCTGCAGCAATACCACCAAACTACACTCAGAAACATGAAGTGGGGCCCCAAATCACTAATAGAGATCCTTCCAGTTTGCAGACTTTATACTGGTTAGTGTTGCTAGTTATTTGCTGTCTAGTGTAAGGGGTATAAGCTGTGTTCAAATAACAAAAAAGTATGGCAGCTTGTCTATTCCTTACCCTCACTGGAATAAGAGCACTTCACCCTTAGGAACCAAATGACAGAAGATTTGGTCTGAAAAGCCTCATCGACCTTATTGTGGCATGCTTCATCATTGGCTAGTCCTCCCCACCAACATGGTGGCTCAATCACTGCAAGAGGGAGAACAGAATAAATAATTCTGGTCATTTTTGGGGTCCCAGTAACTTGATCAAACAACCACTGTGTAAACCCAAGGTAATACCTTTATGGGAGAACAGAATAAATAATTCTGGTCATTTTTGGGGTCCCAGTAACTTGATCAAACAACCACTGTGTAAACCCAAGGTAATACCTTTATTTGATGGGTAGACGGCAGGATTAAAACAAAAACAAGATACTATACTTATTGTGAGCTTATTTTTTTGGCCATCCTTTCGAATTACAATCTGCCAACATGTATGTATGTGTATGTATATATATATATATATATATATATATATATATATATATATATATATGTACCAAAAAATGCCCAGCATTTGAGGCCGCACAACACTGCGATGAAGGAAACATCCTTATTTAAGAGAAAGAGGCAGCTTCCGATTCCGTGATACATCCTGTGGCCTGACGCGTTTCGATGGACTTTCACCATCTCTTCAGAGGCCTCATGAGCAGGAAAAAAAATATATGACGTGCATGACTCGCCGCCCATTATATCAATTGGCTTCCCGTATGCCGAGTTTGTTGCATTTTGGGCAGCGTAGTCCATTTAAGTACTATTTATCCCCTCCAGTGGGTAACATGCCCACGATTGATTACAGGATAAATGTTTTTCAAGCCCTCCATTAGGCTTCCCGAATCGGACTTTGCCTGTTAAATTACAAATCCCAGTACCATTTACAGGGGGGGGTTCCCCCTGTCCGCATCCATGAAGTTCTTCGGATGATGCGATCCCTCTACGGCCTGGAGCAGCCGTATAAACATGTACCAAAAAATGCCCAGCATTTGAGGCCGCACAACACTGCGATGAAGGAAACATCCTTATTTAAGAGAAACAGGCAGCTTCCGATTCCGTGATACATCCTGTGGCCGACGCGTTTCGATGGACTTTCACCATCTCTTCAAAGGCCTCGTGAGCAGGAAAAAAAATATATGACGTGCATGACTCGCCGCCCATTATATCCATGAAGTTCTTGGATGCGGACAGGGGGAACCCCCCCCCCCTGTAAATGGTACTGTGATTTGTAATTTAACAGGCAAAGTCCGATTCGGGAAGCCTAATGGAGGGCTTGAAAAACATTTATCCTGTAATCAATCGTGGGCATGTTACCCACTGGAGGGGATAAATAGTGCTTAAATGGACTACGCTGCCCAAAATGCAACAAACTCGGCATACGGGAAGCCAATTAATATAATGGGCGGCGAGTCATGCACGTCATATATTTTTTTTCCTGCTCACGAGGCCTCTGAAGAGATGGTGAAAGTCCATCGAAATGCGTCAGGCCACTGGATGTATCACGGAATCGGAAGCTGCCTGTTTCTCTTAAATAAGGATGTTTCCTTCATCGCAGTGTTGTGCGGCCTCAAATGCTGGGCATTTTTTGGTACATATATATATATTCACTGAAAAAACCATAGGTTATAGACCATATATAGTTAGGAATTAGCATTTAAAAAACCTTATTTTACTCACACAAAACCATTGAAATTCCATATATAGTTAGTTGCACTAACTATATATCGCGCACCCGCAATCCACTGCTGATCATGTCACATATTACATCATTCATGACATGGTCAGTGACATCACTGATGACATCACTGATGACATCTCAAATGACATCACTGATGACATCACTGATGACATCTCAAATGACATCACTGATGACATCACTGATGACAACATCCAGTGACTGTATGTTTCTGTAAAGTTAAAATATGTCTTACATATTGAAGAATGAGTGGATGTAGAAGTGTCTGAACAAAGGATTTAGTAGGTGCGTGACTGACTGTATGAGTGAGTGATTAAATGTGTCTCACTGAGTGCATGGGTTAGTGACTAAACTGTCTTAATTTGTGCATCATTATGTCTGTTGTTCTGTAAACTGCTGCATGTGTTGATCAGTAGCTATATGATTAACTATATGGGTTATTGATTGGTTGCCCAAGTATTTGTATGGGAGACTGAGAGTGTGTATGGGTGGCTGGGAGGTGTATGACTCTCTGCATAGATGTATGGGTTCAAAAGTGCATGTGGAAACAGCTGTATGGGCGGTTGACTGTGTGCATGACTGTATTGGTGAGTGAATAGATATCTCAGTGCTACATGTCAAAGTAAGTACATATGTAAAATACAGTACATGTGAGAGTTGACATATATAAATAACTGTGCATAAGAGCCAGTGAATGTGTGAGTGGCTGTATGGATCATTGTGAACTTGTATCCAGGATTGTATAAGTGAGTAAATATGTTTTAGTATATGTTTGAATAAGTAAGGTGTGTTTAACTGTATAGTTAAGGAAATGGAGGTGTGATTGATTGTTTGCATGACTGACTAGGTGTGTGTGTAACTTCATGGATGAGTGACAGTCTATGAGTGTCTGTTTACACTGAGTGTATCTAAGGTTATATTAGAGTCTGAAGAGGTTCATCGTATTATCACATGAATGATGTCATCAGTGATGTGATCAGTAATGTCAAATGAGATGTCATCAGTGATGTAATCAGTGATGTCATTTGAGATGTCATCAGTGATGTCATCAGTGATGTCATTTGAGATGTCATCAGTGATGTCATCAGTGATGTCACTGACCATGTCATGAATGATGTAATATGTGACATGATCAGCAGTGGATTGCGGGTGCGCGATATATAGTTAGTGCAACTAACTATATATGGAATTTCAATGGTTTTGTGTGAGTAAAATAAGGTTTTTTAAATGCTAATTCCTAACTATATATGGTCTATAACCTATGGTTTTTTCAGTGAATTTTCAAGGTTTTGTAAATGCTAATTCCTAACTATATATGGTCTATAACCTATGGTTTTTTCAGTGAATTTCATTGGTTTTTTAAAAGCTAATATCTACAGCTGTAAAATGTATTCTTCTTTAAATCCAAAAATATATTTTATATGTTTATTAATAATTTTTTTTTAATATTTTTTTTGTTTCGCTCCCGGTCCGCGAACCAGGAAGCTTCCCGTTAGCTCAATTCGATTCCGCGATCCGGTCCGCGAACCGGTAACAAATCAACATAGTTACGGTATCGCGTTGCCGCGTAATGCGTCTTATGACGTACTGCGTTAGCGCACCCGGAAGTGCCCCGGGGCGCGGACCGAGGCGCGAAACGCAACTCCCCGGAAGCGATCCGCGGCGCGAAAGCGCGACGTATCGCGTTGCCGCGAAATGCGTCTTGTGACGTACTGCGTTAGCGCACCCGGAAGTGTCCCCGGGCGCGGACCGAGGCGCGAAGCGCAGCGAACCGGAAGCTAACCGGGGAGCGTTCCGCAGCGCGTAACATGAAAGTTAGAGTCATGTGACTTGTTAATAAAGCTTTTCATTGGTTCATTTCACTTTTAGTTTCATAATTATGGAAGGCTAGGTCAGGTGACCTAAAAATAACACTTTTCATTGGTTGAGAACTATTGTTTTTCCCAAATGATGAAAACCCCTCCTTCTTTCCTCACTCTGACTTTCATCATTGTGAGAGGAAGACCTTTATTCATAGTAGAGCAATGGCTTCAGTACTTGCTTCAGCTGGTGCACCCCCACCACCACCTCCACCTCCTCATGGGAAGAGAGGACCACCTCCCCAGGTCATCACCAACACTGAGGAGGAAGAGGAAGAAATGGAGGAAGAGGAGGGAGAAGAACCACAGTTCTTGGAAGAGGTGCCCCGGGTTTCCCATAGGAAAGCCAGTTTCATCTGGCAGTTTTATTCAATCCCTCCAGGGCAAAAGAAAGTGAATGCGAGGTATGTGACCTGCCTCATCTGCAAAGAGAAATTATCAAGAGGGACTGATAAAAAGTATAGCTATGGGAACTATACCATGCATCGGCACATGACCAGGAAGCATCCACTTAATTACAGCCGGGCGGAAATACGGGATATGGAACAAAACCCAACAGCAACTCCTGTGGCCAGGTCAACATCGTCAATATCATTGACACCAGCAGAGGCACGGGAAACTGTGCCAAACATCCAAGAGAATTTTGGGCACATGAAACATACTTGTATGCACTGTGGTGCGTTGATATCATGTGGTAACATGAGTATTAATGCCATCAACCTGGCTTATGACAATCATAATTGCCCTAACCGCCCCCAGTAATTTTTTTTTGCTCCTGTTGAGCCCTTTTCAACGCCTGTTTTTTGTTGTTCCCCCCCCCCAAAAAAAACCCCCAAAAAATATAAAATCGTTCAAAAAATACAAAAAAAACAAAAAATGTTCAAAAAATACAAAAAAAATATAAAACAACAAAAATATAAAAAAAAAAGTTCTTTTCAGAACTACCTTCCCTTTCCAAAAAAATTGCTAGAATGTTTAGCACTCTGGCAAGCTCTATTTCTTTTGGTTCGCTTCCGGTTTAGCTTCCCGGTACGCGTACCGGGAGCTAACCAAAAAAAAAACTTTTTAAAAAAAAAGAGTAAGTATAAGGAAAGTAAACAGAGAGTGATGTTTCAAGAAAGACAGCTATAGGTAGTAAAGAAGAGATACTATTTAATAGATCTATTTACCAAAAAACAGACAGAAGATGGTATAATTGTGAAAAACAAAATAGATAACGAAGTGAAAGAAAAACAAGCATTGGCATAGCCAATAGGTATCGACTTTTGGACCTTCTAAGTCTTTAGTTATGCAGCATAATATCCTTGGTGCAGCAACATCAACTGTTGCATGGCTAAACACGTATAAGGTCCCAAAGGCGAGACCTATTGTCTATGCCAATGCTTGTTTCTTAAGTAGAATTGCAATACGTATGGCTCTTCCATGTAAAAAAATCTTATCTTGTGCTCTAAAGATTGCTAAAGTCTCGACAGAGAACAGGCTAGATTGTAAGTAGGGTAAATTGCGCTTGGTGATCTGTTTGAGGGAGCGTCTGCTTTGCCTGGTGTCTTTGGAGAGCAATTTTGATTGTTATACTGGACAATATAGCCCTAATGTAAATAACATAGGGGCATATTATCAACATAGGCAATAAAAGTTTTGCAGCTTTTATAGGCAGAAATGTGTCGCTAAAGCTGCTTTTGCGGCAGAAAACTGCCGCTAAAGCCGCTTTTGCACCAGTTTTCTGCCAATAAAAAGAGCAATAATTTTATTGGCTGCATTCATAATATGCCCCTTAGTGTGCTTCAACTACACAGAGAAAGCATTATGAACAAATAGTGATACAGTGATCAGTCAAAGACACTAAGAGTAATAGAGACGGAGTGAGTGAACAAGAGTGAGGAACTATGAAAAGAGAGGGACTGAGAAAAAAAGTGGAAGGAGTTGAGTAAGTAGGTAATAGAGAAAGGAATGAGGGAAGTAGCAAAGGCAGGAAACTGAGGATTAAAGAAATGAAGCAGTGGAACTAATAGTAGTTCAATGTGATAGAAATGTAACGAAAAGAGTACAAAATACTTACCTTATAATTGTCGTTAAATTCCTCACTTTTTATTTTTATACTTTCAATCTGTGAAAGAGAGAACAAACATTTGAAAAATATAAAAACATGATTATGAAATTTCTGACAATGAAATGTTAGAAAGTTTATTAAATTATGAAACACAATAAAAAAAACTTAAAAAAAAAAAAAATAATCAACAAAACCAACAATCAATTAACATACAGCATTTGAAAAGTCTATCATTCATTTTTCATTGTGATACGCTCCCCAGAACGCTTCCCGGTTCGCGTACCGGGCGCTAACCACGAAAAAAAACAAAAAAAAATTATTTTTTTTTGCTTCGCGGGGCCCCTTTAAAGCCTCCACATCAAACCTAGGGGGTCAGGGAGGATCTACTATGCCCCCTTATAGTTATTTCCCCCTTTGTTTTGGCCTCCTCTTGTCTCTCAATCCTACCGAGAGACAAGATGGCGGCCGCTCCGGACTGTTTAGAATGTTGACAGACACCGGAGAGCCAATCAGCTTAGCTACGCGAAGTTCCGGTACGCTTAAGGTCCGCGGACCGGAGCGCTGCCCAGAGCGCGCTTACAGATATATATCTTTTTTTAAACGTTAATTTCTCAAAATCCACTGGAGCACATATATTGAGACCTACAAAAGGCACATCGGGCTATCAGTCCCTAATATTTTGCCAAGTTTCGTGCAAATCCATTCAGCCGTTCGGGCTAAAAGTGAGGCTAACCGCCCTATGGAAAACTCAATGTTAAAAACACGTTTTGGGACCCCCCTTTTTTCTCGGCCCCCCCTGGACCAACTCCCCCCAAATTTCCAGTGGCTGCTCAGAAACAAAATGTTCCATTTTCCAGAAAATTTCAGCCAATTCCGTCCACAAACGCCAAAGTTATTAGACATAGAATTTTCAAAAATCCCATAGGGAAAAAATCCTAACTATATATACCTACTGGCGACCGCCAGTAGGTAATATATATATATATATATATATATATATATATATATATATATACTCCAAAAGTTTCTAGAAATGAAGCGCACTCTCAAGGGTCCAGGTGCACGGGCAGATTGCTCTTTATTGCTGAAACGTTACGCGTTTCGACAATTAAATGTCTTGATCACATATATATACATACACACATTTTGCCATCCTTTGTTCTTTCACACCATGTGATCTTGCAATTTGTTTGCTCCTATATCTGCATCTTACTCTTTCCCATATTGTGGTCTCTCTCTTCCAGTCTGTGTGCTCTTTCTTCCCATACTACTCCATTCCGCGCTCTCTCGTACAGAAATCTTCTGTCCTGGGTACTGCCTCATAGTGCTTCTCCTTCTTGCATTTTTCCACCCTCTGTTCTCCCATCCAGTGCTGTACCCCATCATGTGCCATTCACATTCTGAACTCTTCCTCTGATGTGCTTTACACTCGTCTGTTCTTCTACCCTGCCTAACCAAAATCTTTCTTTCTTTAAGGAAGCCTTTATCCATACTAATATAATAAAGAGAGAGCCCAAACCTTTGAGGCAGGTAATCTCAGGAACCACAGCACCAATCACAACACCCAATACAGCGTTGGAAAGGGCAGTTGCAGCAGAAGGACATAGGCTATGCAGACGCCCACCATATACATTTAAAAGGTAAAAGAGCCGTGCCAGCAAAGTAGTCCCTTGTGGGCGTGTCTGCGTTGTGCTGTGGGCGTGTGCTGGGGGCGTGTGGTATGTTCCGCCCTTCATGACATGTCTCATATCGTGTGCTAATCCCACCCTGCTCCCTTTAAATACCACTGCACCCCATAATCATAACCCACCCTTTCTCCTTAAAATACCCCAACACCCTTAAACACTAACCCATCTTAACCCTATAAATATACCTTGTACCCCAAAACCCAAACCTATCCCTAAACCCTAAAAATACCCCTATACCCCAAAACCCAAACCTAGCCCTGAACCCTATAAATACCCCTGTACCTCAAAACCCAAACCTACCCCTGAACCCTAAAAACACCCCTGTACCCCAAAACCCAAATCTAGCCCTGAACCCTAAAAATACTACTGTACCCCAAAACCCAAACCTACCCCTGAACCCTAAAATACCCCTGTACCCCAAAACCCAAACCTAGCCCTGAACCCTTAAAATACCCCTGTACCCCAAAACCCAAACCTACCCCTGAACCCTAAAAATACCCCTGTACCCCAAAACCCAAACCTAGCCCTGAACCCTAAAATAACCCTGTACCCCAAAACCCAAACCTACCCCTGAACCCTAAAATACCCCTGCTCCCCAAAACCCAAACCTAGCCCTGAACCCTAAAAATACCCCTGTACCCCAAAACCCAAACCTAGCCTTGAACCCTTAAAATACCCCTGTACCCCAAAACCCAAACCTACCCCAGAACCCTAAAAATACCCCTATACCTCAAAACCCAAACCTAGCCCTGAACCCTAAAAATACCCCTGTACCCCAAAACCCAAAACTATATCTGAACCCTTAAAATACCCAAACACCCCAAAACATATACCTCAGTACCCCAAAACATATACCCGTATACCTATACTTACCGTATCCAAACATTTTAAAAAATACATGCTTTTACCATTCATGCATTTACAACGAATTTCGTTCTAAATGTATGCGTGGTAAAAGCATATAAAAAGTAATGCCATGCGTTATAATGGCATTGCGGAGTCATTGTACTTTCGTAATGAAAGTATGCTGGGTGATGGTATGCGGAAAGAAAGTTGCGGAATAATGGGTGTTTACCCTCCCCCGGGAAGTACATTGGTGGCACGGCGGCCCACATCTCCAGCAACATACTCATATTTTTTCACCACTGATTTGAAAAATGCACAGGTCTCTCTCATTGATGGCCAGCACCGACATACACTTTTAGACACACCTCCCGCCACAAGTTCTAGAATTGCGAACTTTAGAGCTGGGGAGCTACGTTCGAATCTCGGCATCAGCTCAACATCCTGTGATTCCAGGCAAATCGCTTTGTCTCCCCGTGCCTACCACAAATGAATGTGTTCTTCTGTAATGTAAATTGTGCTCATGCCATGTTGTCGAGTTCGCGCTATATGAATTTGAATTTAAAATACTTATATAGCGCAGCGTACACCATACGGTTTCTTGGCGCTTTTGGAGGCATGACAACAGAAGATTAAAAAGGGACAGTTAGTGTGGAAAGGCCTGAACAAACAAGAAAGTTTTCAGGCCCTTGCGGAAGAGGGAGTATTGTTTGGTCGCTCGTAGGTGGTCAGGGAGGGAATTCCAAAAAATGGGAGCCAAAACTGAAAAATTGGAACCTCCCCATTTTTTTCTGTTATAGCGAGGAACCTGTAGAAGGGATTGAGAGGATGATCGAAGCTGTCTAGTGGGGACATAATCTTTTAGCAGGGAAGAGATGAAGGCAGGGGCCGCTCCCTGCCGTGCCTGAAAAACCATGCAGCCAGTTTTAAAGAGTGACCGTTGGAGAACAGGCAACCAGTGTAGTGCCTTCAACAATGGTGTAGAATGATGGAAGCGGGTGTCATGCCTCGAGGTCCGCAAACGAGCGGTCCCTTTAAGTAACCCCTTCATAAGCTGTTAGAGCCCTGGGAGCGACGCTTTACGTCCTTGCGTCAAGCTCCCGTTACAGCGTTTCCTGTCCTGGTTTCCTGTTGCCTGATTTCCGGATTTCCCTTTGTGGTGGAACGAGCTCTTCTCCGTTCCTCTGCGATATAGGTTATCTTCTTGTTCCTGCTTTAGTTCCTAGCTCTGGAACTAGTCCTTGAGTCCCGTTTGTTTATTGACTGCTCCGCCCGACGGCCGGGTTTGACTCCGCCGTCCGGCCGGGCAGAGTGTCAGTGTTCCCCTTGGTTTGTGGCTCCGCCCGACGGCCGGGTTTGTGCTCCGTCGTCTGGCCGGGCAATATCTGACCTCTCCTCCATTTTCCTGGGCTCCGCCCGACGGCCGGGTTTGTACTCCGTCGTCTGGCCGGGCTGTTTCTCCCGCTAACCAGCAGGGGACCCTTTAGGTATTTAGCCGTATTTTTGCCCTTCCCACACCCGGCGGCCGGGCTTAGTCTCCGCCATCCGGTGTTTCCCTTTCCCGCAGTTTGTTTCCTTCTTAGTACTTATCATCTTACCTCACTTCCTGCATTCCTGGCCATACTTGCTGTGTGTGGGTTCTGCACTTGCGTGGACTCGTGAATGATTCATCTACACTACTCCCAGAATCACGGTAACAGCGCAGTGCGCTATCTCTATGTTATTCTCTATGAAATCATACTTGTATTAATATATGTTTGTTTTACATTCAGCCAGTTAATTCTACGTGAATGTTACAGTCTGGTTCGGGTGGGCTCTACAGCAATACAGATGTTGGTTTAAGAGTCTTCTACATATGACCAAGTAAGACTACTATAATCCTGAACAGTGTTAGACAAGTGCACAGTATTCCTCGAGTAATCATTATTGTGTTTCTTGTTTGTTCCTTCACCTTAGCTCAACCTAACTCCTGTCCCCCATACACAGTTCTGTGCCAACAAAATTTATTTACTCTTGGTATGTAATACACTTAACCTATAGATGTGCCTACTGTTCTTTTGTGCATGTTTCTGAGGGTTAGTAATTCCTGTTTTGGTTTTAGCCTCTACAACCATCAGAGGTCCAGGCCAGGTGCTTGTACAACCACACAGAAGTCGTCATACCAAGAAGAATATTTTTTCCCCGCCTTTCCTTGTTTTGTCTCCCTGTTTTCCCCTGGCGAGCCTCTCGGTACTCTAGTGCTTGATAGAGTCGGAAGGCCGTAGGGGAAGGCTGTGGAATATTCATCGGATCCTTGGCGCTCCTGTGGAACCTGCCTGAGAACCATTACAGCGGGGAAGGCCATACACCAGCCGAGCTGCCTGGTTCTGCACAAGCTGGAGTTTACGTAGGCTATATGCCGGGATGCCGTTGTATAGGGCATTGGCATAGTCTAGCCGGGAGATCACAAGGGCAGACATGATGAGTTTGAGTGCCAGAGGGGAGAAAAACCGGGAAACAGTGCGAATAGTGCTAAGCATCAGAAAGCAAGAAGAGACGACAGAACTGATTTGTGAATGAAGGGTAAGATGATTGTTGATTTTTATACCTAAGGTCTTGACTGTGGAAGAAGGAACAGGAGAAGAACCAAGAGTGGAAGGCCAAAAAGAAGAGTTCCAGGGACTGGAAGAGCCACCAGTGAGCACCAGCTCGGTTTTATCCGGGTTCAGCTTCAGATGGTTGTGGCTCATCCAGTCCCTGATAAAAATCATAATAGTTTGAAAATTGGAGATAGCGTGAGGGGAAGAGGAGAGATTGAAGACAAGCTGGAGGTCATCTGCATAGTTATATACAGTGACCTCCAGCTGCTGAAGTGCAAAGATAAGAGGGTAGATATAGAGATTGAACAATAAAGGGGAAAGAGAAGAGCCCTGGGGAACACCGCAAGTGATCTTAAGTGGAGCTGCCGTGAACTCCCCCAGCCGGACCGCCTGGGTGCGATCCCGCAGGAAGGACGAGAGCCAGACTAGTGCTGAGCCCCCGATTCCCGCCGCTCTGATACGTGAAAGCAAGATGGAATGATCCACCGTATCGAAAGCGGCGGAGAGATCGAGGAGCACCAGGGCTTGATGTTTGTTTTGGTCCAAGCCCTCCCTGAGGTTGTTCAGGACCGACACCACGACGGACTCAGTAGAGTGCTTAGGACGGAAACCCGCTTGACAGGACGCCAAACCTCCCGTAGCCTCCACATGGGCGCTGAGTACCGAGGCAACATGGCGCTCAAGCACCTTGCCCAGGTAGGGCAGCAAGGAGATGGGCCGATAGTTGATTGAGATAGATGGATCGGCACCTGGTTTCTTCAAAATAGGCACAATAGTGGCCGCTTTAAGGGCTGGAGTCACAACCCCTTGTGAGAGGGAAGTGTTAAGGAAAGTGATCGGGGGCTGAGTGCAGACGGAATAGATTTGTTGGAGGATGCGGGCCGGACAAATATCAGCTGGGGAACCTGACTTGACTTTGAGAAGTGTTTCCCGAAACACTTCTTCCGTAAAAGGGGGGATTGAAGTTAGACAGGGCAGAAGGATAGGAGGGAGGGGGTCAACATAAATGGCAGAGGGAGGAGGGATATTGTTCTTGATATTGGAGATTTTATCAACGAAGTAAAAATTCAGAGAGTCACAGAGGGATTGAGTGGGAGGAGGTTTAGACATGCTCCTTTCTGAAAAAGCTAACTCGTGAACGATGGAAAAAAATTCTCGCGATTGATTTTCTGCTGTTAGAATTTTAGATGAGAAATAGGCGGTTTTAGCTCCTAAAATAGCTTTTTTATACTCCTGCAATAATGTAAGATAACAGGTCTTCAGTAGGGGGCAATATTCCCTTCTCCGTGATCTCTCAGCACGCCGGAGAGACAATTTTTTTTCCTTTAAGTCTTCGCCAAACCACCGATTCGCCTCCTTAGATCTTTTGGTTGATATCCGGCGTAGGGGGGCTGATAGATTGCAGCCTACTGCAAGCCAGGTGTCAATCCCAGTAGCTTGTGACGATGAAGGTAAACCAGCTAAATCGGGTGCAGAGACTAGAAGGGAGGATGATAATGAAGTCAGATCGACACGGTTCCAGTTCCGTGCCCAGATGTTTTTTACCAGCGGGATCTTGGCTGAGAGGTTAAGGTGAAGAGAGAAAAAAATAAAGGCATGGTCAGACCATGGGCAAGGGGACACTGATATGGAAGAGATGGAGTGGTTAAGAGACCAGACTTGGTCTAAACCGTGTCCACCAGTATGTGTGGGGACTTAGATGCGGGGGATGAAATTTAATGAATGAAGCAGTTCTGTAAATTGCTTTGAAGCTGGGCATTCTGACGGATCATTGGGCCAGTAGTTGAAATCGCCTAATATAAGGACAGAAGCATGATTGACCGCTAGCGTGGCCAATAGATCCTGAAATGCTGATGTAAACAGGGGAGTATTTTGAGGTGGTCGATAAGTTAACAGACAGATAAGTGGGGGGAAAAGGTGACAGAGCGAGCCACAAGATACTCAACAGAGTCGATAGGAGTGGAGGGGAGGAGTTGAAAATTGTACTCTGATCTGGCAATGAGTGCCACGCCGCCTCCTTTTTTCCCTGCCGGGCGATCGACCCGAAGGGCCGCATAAGCAGGGGGGAGAGCAGCCAAGAGAGATGGCAAAGAGGACTCGCAAAACCACGTCTCAGTTAGACACAGTATATCTGGCTTCTGGGAGTCAAGCAGGATAAACAGATCTTGGTGGTGTTTCACAGCCGACCTAGTGTTCAATAAAATGAAGGACAGGGAAGAAGGGGGAGTAGGAGGGGATGGACGGGACAACAGAGGAGGAGGGGTGAGACCGAGGGCAGAGATGGTGCTGCTAATGGAAAGAGGTAGCGGCCAATTACCTTGCAGATGTTTCAGACTCTCCGAGGAGTAGGCGATAAAAGGGGCAGAATGACATGCCCCTGGCCCCGTCCGGCCACGGACGGGCGCAGACGGGCTTAACTCAGGCGCAACTCCGGCGCGCCTACGACGCGCCCGCTGCGCTCGTCCGCTGCGCTGACGCATAATGGATGTTTAAATAGGATGGTGACGAGGGGGGTGTGGCGGAGGTGGAGCACGCCGACCAACCCAACCCAAGATGGCGCCCGCCGCCACCAGGGAGCACCGTTAAGCGGGCAGCCCACGGCGGATGACTGGCTTCAAAAGGTAGATGAGCCTGCTAGTAATCAGCAGGAAGGAAGTGGGGGGAATTTAAAATTATTTGTTGTCCCTGCTTGTAGTCAGCGGACACAGGTCGGAAAGACCGATCGAACTGCGAGTAGTCAGCAGAGTAGAGTAGGGAATTAAAATAAGGTTACTGCAGCGCTCCAACAGCCGCTAGCATGCCCTCTGCCACCGGGCTGCTTTGCGATCGCTAGGAGCGGAGACAGGCAGATCCTAAATAGGATGGTGACGAGGGGGGTGTGGCGGAGGTGGAGCACGCCGACCAACCCAACCCAAGATGGCGCCCGCCGCCACCAGGGAGCACCATTAAGCGGGCAGTCCACGGCGGATGACTGGCTTCAAAAGGTAGATGAGCCTGCTAGTAATCAGCAGGAAGGAAGTGGGGGGAATTTAAAATTATTTGTTGTCCCTGCTTGTAGTCAGCGGACACAGGTCGGAAAGACCGATCGAACTGCTAGTAGTCAGCAGAGTAGAGTAGGGAATTAAAATAAGGTTACTGCAGCGCTCCAACAGCCGCTAGCATGCCCTCTGCCACCGGGCTGCTTTGCGATATGCTTTGTGATATAATATTGCAAGGAAAAATAAAGTAGGAAAACTCGAGTTCACACACTACTGAACGCGCAATCTTAAGTGCATCAGCAGTGCACTGTGAATCGGAGCGTTTCACAGACCTGTCACAGATAAGAAATGCTATCAAAACGAAATCCTACAAGACAATATACTACTGGCCGACAGCAATTCATACCCGGACAACGTCGGGACGGGCTGCTAGTTTTTTTATAAAGTTGGCTTCTTTCAGAACTTTGCAGTGAACCATAATTTCTCTAAATGAAGGGACTGTTCTTTTTAGATTCTGTAACTTGGATATCACTCTTCTTATATAGCTTACAGTATGCCGCTGACCGCGCGACACGCAGGGGAGCATGGGCGGGCAGCGCCCTAGTCCCATACGACGGGCGAGCAGAGCCCTTTGCGCAGCACCCCTCCCTGAGCCTACCTCCTACGCAAGCAGCCAATAGGGAGGGGTCACCTGGGAGAAGGGGGCGTCCCCTATGGTATAAAGCGGCCCAGCAACCAGGCTCGGCCTCTCTTGTCTCCAATGCAGGAACCGCACTGGGAAATCACCCCACTCACATGGCTCAAGTATCGGCTGATGTAGCAGTTGGTAATTTACAACCTCAGATGGCTGTAGGAGGTAGACTCAGTCAGGTTACTTTGTAACGAATGTGACGAACATCCAATACACCTTATTGTAAGTCATCTAGGATATAACGCATTGGTAATAGGGCAAATGCATGTGTGTCATATGTGGGAAGGGGTAATCCATTCACGAAACTCAACTCAGGCACTAAGTGCAAGTCACTAGTGACTTGTGGAACACTGCTAGCGCAGGGGTTTACAACGAATCCAGTGGGCCATGCACAGGGCCAATTTGCCAGATATACATGAACATTGCGATTCACGAACTCTGCGGGACATACACAGTCCAAGCGCAGGCCAGGACTCTCTCTCAAAGGGAAGGTATTCAGTTCAGGTTGGGATAGAGTTGCAAGGCGAAGGCTACAGTAACCCCTTCACCTGATTTAAGTTGACTAACAACATCTTCCTTGCCAGTAAGATGTAGCTGTTCCAGGTAATGTGTGCACTCCAGGTGGGTAAGTTGCACATCTCCAAGGATTACAATGACCGATCTTGTTCCTTGGCACACTAAAACTGTTTCACATAATCTTGTGACCCCAATATGGCACTTCACTAGATTAGAATGCCCACTTCTTTATCGGAATTGAGCAATCTCCATAAGAGGTGTGGCCTATGTAACTAAGGGCGTGACCTAAGAACCGTATCTAAGAAATCTCCATAGGTGGTGTGGCCTATGTAATTAGGAGCATGACCTGAGAACCATATCTAAGAAATCTTCATTGGGCAGGTACCAATACGAAGAGAAAACGGAAGGGTACTAGGATAAAGGTGCACCAACAGCGACCGAAAGTAGCTAGGTGGGTGGGGGGCTCTGTCATCGACGGGGGCCTCCTCCAGAGCTGTGGCGGAGTACAGGGCGATCTGGAAGCAGATGGACAGTAAGGGTACCTCTGCGGCAGAAGGATACAGTCTAGATACCTCTGCCTGGCACAGTAAGGGTGCCTGAGCCAAGCACCTGGAGCCGAAGGAGGTTCCAGGAAACAGCGTTGGCGCCCCGTTAGTCCTTCGGGCGGTCGGGGGGCCTGAACCGACCGGGGGTGTGCCTCATCACTCCGCCCTGACAGGGGGGGCGGTAGCATAACGAAATGGTAATTTACTGCACCGTCAGAGCATCGTCTCGCCGTGCAAGATGGCTCCTTGGGCATGCGGGTCAGCGAGGGGCTGCCGCATTGGATCGCCTGTAAGATGACCCACCTTAACTGCTACCTGTGTTGTACGAAATAAACCTGCAGCACTGCTTTCCCCACAAATATGTCTCATGAGTTTCCTTTGGTATGTAAGTGGATAATGTGCAATGCGGGGCGAGCACTGGCGGTGTGGGCACTATGCCGCTGACCGCGCGACACGCAGGGGAGCATGGGCGGGCAGCGCCCTAGTCCCATACGACGGGCGAGCAGAGCCCTTTGCGCAGCACCCCTCCCTGAGCCTACCTCCTACGCAAGCAGCCAATAGGGAGGGGTCACCTGGGAGAAAGGGGCGTCCCCTATGGTATAAAGCGGCCCAGCAACCAGGCTCGGCCTCTCTTTCCCGCCAGGATTCCCGTAGGCTCTGCGCTGATCCCACCCTGAACCCTGACCCAGCTGCAGAGCGGCGGGGTAAAAGTTGTGAAATTTTAATGGTCATGTTTTGTGTTTGCAGGCGGAGTCACAGGGCGATCTGGAAGCAGATGGACAGTAAGGGTACCTCTGCGGCAGAAGGATACAGTCTAGATACCTCTGCCTGGCACAGTAAGGGTGCCTGAGCCAAGCACCTGGAGCCGATGGAGGTTCCAGGAAACAGCGTCGGCGCCCCGTTAGTCCTTCGGGCGGTCGGGGGGCCTGAACCGACCGGGGGTGTGCCTCATCGCTCCGCCCTGACAGGGGGGGGCGGTAGCATAACGAAATGGTAATTTACCGCACCGTCAGAGCATCGTCTCGCCGTGCAAGATGGCTCCTTGGGCATGCGGGTCAGCGAGGGGCTGCCGCATTGGATCGCCTGTAAGATGACCCACCTTAACTGCTACCTGTGTTGTACGAAATAAACCTGCAGCACTGCTTTCCCCACAAATATGTCTCATGAGTTTCCTTTGGTATGTAAGTGGATAATGTGCAATGCGGGGCGAGCACTGGCGGTGTGGGCACTAAGCGGAATGTAATGGCCCTGCAGCAATTCCATACATCCCTTCCCTGCCCTGCCCACGACTCCCGAGCTTGCTGTACAGGGCTGCTATACACCCCTAGTAGGTGCTGGTCAAAGCGAGCGGCATTTGACTAGGTCTCCTTACCCCCTATGTGCCCGTGTTCATGGCCTTTACTGAGATAATGGGTTCTGTATGCAGCACAAACCACCGAGTTCACTGGGAGGCCGGTCAATGGTCCAGTGGAGTACACTCTTTAGGGCACATCAAGTTAAAGTGCCCAAGTGGATTGGTCAGGCCCCTGACCAATAAAAGACTGGGGCAAGCTTCACTGCACCCATCTCAGGGATCCAATCCAGCTTCAAGCAAATCACATCATTACTGCATTGATAGATAATAATGCATTATTCTTCGTATCCTGCAGCTTTTTAGCCACATGATAGCGATATATCACTGCACCATGCGTGCCAGAACTCACGGTCTTGGCCTAGTAAGCCACCAAATGTGGCTGCCAGGCTTTCAGACCAAATAATTGTACAACCGCGTAGCTCCTTGTGCTGATTACACAAGCCTCGCCTCAACACCACCTTCCCTTTTTGGATGGTCCACCTAAGGGATTCAGTAAAGGAAATACCTAAATAAAAACAAGCATTGGATAAACTAACATGTCTTACTTGCACTACATTGCATAGATGTCATATCAGATCATTAGGAAAGTATGCCTCTAATACACACAGTAGGCATTGGGTGATGCAATAAGCAATATATGTGAAATTGTAAAACACAAATTAACTGTTGACCCTTCACCATTCGCTTAAAGGAAAGTCATTGGCACAGTATAACCTTGCAGGGGCGACTCCTCCGTTATGGCAGAGAAGCGTCGCCTCACTAGGTGGCAACAGATTTAAATACATGAAAAATAAAATGATAATAAACCAATTTTATTTTTAGGTCTCGTGACCTATCAATGCGCATGCGCATTGAGAGAAGCGAGACTATAGGGCTTTAAACAAAGTTTAACTAACTGTGGCGATTTGGTGCTGTGCCCGTGCGCTTTTAGGTCAATGCGCAAGCGCATAGACCTAAAATGCGCGTGCACAGCATCAAATCGCCAGCCATCTGTTGCCCAGCTTGGTGCCGCTCCACCCCCTGCCGGATCAAAGGCTTTCACGGCCGGCCGGCCGTGCTTTCAGTTTCACAGCCGCTTGGCCGGCCGTGTCTCCTTATTTGACTTGTTTTGCTTGTTTAACTATCTAATTCCACTTTTATATTTGTGTCCAGGCCTGTTTTCTGTCCCATCCTGAGCCTGCATCACAGTCGACAACATAGACGAGAGATCATGCCGCCGACACCACAATTCTTAATTTAAAACCACAGTTTCCAAATTAAAACTGGCAGCAGAATTCGGAAATGTTGCTTTCCCTTTAAAGCCACGCCCACCAGCTCTTTCCTCGCCTGACCCTCACACTCCCGCTCCCAAGACAACAAGCAAGTTGTGTGTCTGAAGCCAAGCGTGGGCTGCCTCCTCCCGCTGCGCGCTGCTGATTCAGCACGCGCTCACCGCCGCGCGAGAGGCCATCTTCAGTCTCGGCAACAACGCTCGCTATGTCATCTTCCAGTTTCCGCAGCAATGTAGCGCAATGTAGCGCAACTTGTAGAGATTGCATAAACTGCTCGACACTATTTTGTTCTGTGATGTTGAGATCACTCACACTGACACATAGACCTTGGTCTACTCTTAGTCGATCAGCCTATAATCCACTTTATAGCAACACATCGCCCATAACAAGGATGCTCCGCCAGCAGCTCCTCCCCTCCCCACTCTCTCTCCCAGCACACCTCCCCCCGCTCCGCCCCTTGCTCTCCGCCCCCTGCTCTCCGCCCCCTGCCTCCCCAGCCGCCAGCACTCCACACTGACACAGCCTGCCGAGAGCAGCTCTTCACGCTCCGCCCTCTCCCCACTCTCTCTCCCCTCAAGACGCTCTTCCCGCTCCGCCCCCTCCCCACTCTCTCTCCCAGCACACCTCCCCCTCCAGCATACAGCACAGAATTCAGGCATCAGCAGGACATGCGGAAAATTTCCCAGATTCTTATAGCGCAACTTGTAGAGATTGCATAAACTGCTCGGTAAATAAAGAAAGTTACACACTATTTTGTTCTGTGATGTTGAGATCACTCACAATGCTTTTACAGTTGACTACTGGAACCCCTGACGAAGGGACAACGAAGTCCCGAAATGCATTGGGTGGTGGTTCTGACAAATTTGCAAATATAAATGCATATGTTTTAAGTTTGAAATTCGATATCATAGCATGAATAATGTTTATGTTCATGATCTAAAGATGATTTAAATAAATGTTATGACATGACATATCATTGGTCAAATGGTTTGAACATTTAAGAAATTTTTTTCTGAATTTTTTCATTTAAGTAGTGCGCACTGCAGTCCTAATAGCCCATGTGGTGTTAGGCCATAATTCATAATTGTTTACCAATACTTAGCAGGTATTAATGCAGAGCAGCACACATACCGTCTAAAAACCAGTTTAAATTTAAGGAGAGTGTGCGACAATCATCCACATATATCTTATTACTCTCTGCTAAAATATTGATTGTCAGCACCAAGTTCAAAATGTCTTTTGAAAGCATTTCTTCAATAACAGAAAACAGAGCTCCAACTAAATCATATACACCTGAGGAAGCAGACAAAATATATAATTTGATCAAGGAAGCAAAAAAATTCGATGCCCAAAGTGGAACTGTGACGCAACAGTTACGTCAACTAGAATATCTGACTAGGCGCGAATTGAATCAAAGACTACACGCCTCAACTTTGATCCAGTATCATAGAGTGAAAAGGATTCCGCGAGGTTTGAGACTGGCCATCAGGCCAATGTTATTTCGATTACATAGCAACAGTAAATTCATGGAAAAGTGGTATAGCATCTTAAATAAATGCTCCTTAGATCTGATTTTATTATTAATTGAGGAACTATCCACTACCATCAAAGATCTTGAGGAAGAGATTTATCACATTAAAGAGGATTTGGCAGCAAGGATGGACGCAGAACCATGGGAATCTTTTCTGGCAGAAATGGAAAGTAAGCTTGATAAATACGGGAAAGAGCTCCAGGAAACGAAACTGAGGAAATTTAAAAGAGATACCATCGATTATAAGCTGAATGAAGCTTATACATGGGCGGAGGTATATGCTCAGCGCAGATACACCCAAAGGAAACCTCAATCACAAACTCAATCGTCTGAAGAAAGTGGAGTGTCAGATCAAGATACCGATACATCAAGGCCTCCGGCTAGTTCACTTTTGAAGCATAAACCAAGTACTCAAAGACAAGGAGAGGTTTCAACCAGTAGAACAGATGCATCTTCTGAAAGCATTCCTACTGTGGCTTTTTTAGAGGCAGGCCTGGATTTGACCAAACCACCGGATCCCTCAACATCAAAACATTCAGACAAAAGACAAGACGTGGGAAAGGAAAAAGAAATAGAAAAAAAGACCGGACTGAGGAGTCAAGTGAAACTCTCATAATAAATATTTCCACGAAAAAGTTAACCACATTTGAGGAGAGAGTACTAAATAAGGGCACTTCATTTGTGAGTACATATCACACCACAGATTTGGAGACTGAAGTTTCGTTTTTCAAATTTATGAGACTTTTGAGACTGCGTCATTTCTTCACTAATGTCTGTCAAAACGTCACACCACAAGAAACTACCATTTTTAAACCAAAAAGTAAATTTCAAGCCCCAGTGTCTCATAAGACGCTAGATAATTTTGAAACTTTGGTGAAAACAGATCTGAACAAATTGAAATACAAAAGACAGTTGAGAAACATGACTCGTGCGGAATACAGCACACTACAAAGACTATCACAGGATAAAACTATAACTTTCCAGAAGGCTGATAAAGGTGGAGGGCTTGTCATGATGGATGGTGACTTCTACATGAAGAAAGGGACTGAACATGTCATGGATGAAAACACGTACCTAAAGTTGGGTCAAGATCCCACCTGTGAAATTTCGCAAAACCTTGATAAGATTCTTGAGCAAGCAGTAAAACTCAATTGGATTGATGAAAAAACTAGGAAATATTTACAGCAAATTCAGCCAAGACGCCCGAGGATTTATTTCCTACCTAAGATTCACAAAAATCTTCACGACCCGCCATTTCGACCTATTGTATCTGGCTGTGGATCAATTTTTGAAAATCCAGGGAGATATATTGATCATTTTCTTCAGTCTTTTGTGCAGAAATGGTCAACCTACATTGAAGATACTTCAGATTTTTTGAGAAGTTTAACAGCGATCCCTCAAACTCAGGAACATTGGATACTATGCACGATAGATGTCGTGGCATTATATACATCTATTCCACATCAGTCTGGTTTGGAAGCAGTCGAATGGGCACTTCTCCAAGAAGAAGGAACAGACAGTCAGAAATGTTTCGTGTTACAGTTATTGGAGTTCTGTCTAATGAACAGTTATTTCGAGTGGCAAGATGTCTTCTATAATCAGATGAACGGGACATCCATGGGTTTTCCAGGGGCACCCATGTATGCCAATACATTCATGGCGAAATTTGAACATGACAACATACTGTTGGATGTACAATGGCAAGAAGGTCTTGTGTTCTTTCGACGCTATATTGATGACATTTTTTTAATTTGGCGTCTATCTGAAGATTCACTTGTGAGAAACATTACTCGTCTCAACCAAATAGATCCGAGGATACAATTTACCTCTACGATTCATCATGATGAAATTTCGTTCCTGGATGTTGTGGTAAAATTAAAGGAGCAAACCATAGAAACTAAGCTGTTCAAGAAACCAACCGACAGAAATAATGCATTGTTATATACCAGCTTCCATCCAAAAAATCTCATTGACAATTTACCCACATCTCAATTTATGAGGATTAAACGTATCTCCTCCAACGAAACTGATTGTGCAGCATCATTAACCCAACAAAAGGCAAGGTACATCCAAAGAGGATATCCAGAATCCATACTTGACATTCAATTGAAAAAAGTAAACAACATGACAAGAAGCTCGTTATTGACCAAAAAAGAAAAAACTAGCACGAACCGGATGATTTTTGTTTCTAAGTATTCATCAGCTTCGAGAGACATTAAAAAGATCCTTCTGCACAGATGGGAACTGTTGGAAGTGGAACCAGATTTTGGAAATTTGTTTAGAGAAAAACCTTTATGTGCATATTCAAGAGCCCAAAATCTCAAAGAATTTCTAACAAAACCAGCAAAAGCCAAACTAAAAAGAGGTTCATTCCGGGGTACCACGAAATGCTGGAATTGCAACAACTGCAATAATATGATACTAGGGACCACGTTACTACATCCTAGAACTGGTGAAAAAATTCCATTATATCACACGTCTGACTGCAATACTGAATTCGTTGTTTACTCTATCAAATGTCCATGTGGGCTATTATATGTTGGGAAAACCACAAGGAAATTTAAAATAAGAATATCAGAGCACAAGAGCAGGATACGGAATCAAAATCGTACGTCTCCATTGGCAGTACATTGGATCGAACTGAGACACACCATTGCGCAGATGAAGTGTCAGATCATTGAAGCAGTCGCCCGGTATGCAGGTAGAGACAATGACCAGGCACTCCTCCAGAGAGAGGCCTTCTGGATCAAAAAATTACAAACTCTGAGCCCAGGGGGGCTTAATGACAAATTCGAATTTAGTTGTTTTCTTTAATAGTAGGGCAGGAGGACAGCCTCATTTTGCCTTAAGGAATCCTATAGAGCTACACTTCAAAACACATGACAACACTACACATTGCAATCTAGGGCTTATTGAATAACATCGATATGTATATATATTGTTGAAGCAAAAGTTGTAAATAGTAGGCAGGTTAATTTATGTTAATTCTTTCTAAGTTGTAAATAGCAGGTAGTGATCTATTTAGTTTATTTTATTATTTCTTGTTTTTTCAGCTATTCACCTTTTTTCTGCCACTCTTTCTTTCTTCTTTTTTCGTCACGTTTTTATGTCACATTCACACAGTGGGTCTTGTATTTGATAAAGTTTTTTTGATTTGAATAGACTGGTGGTCGGCGAGTATGTTATTATTGTCATCAGAGATGACTTGTTTCTGAATACGCGGTAGTTTCGGAATAATCATTGAATCATATGTGTTGATTTTCAATCATGTCACATTTGCATATACACGAGCGGACTTTCTGTAGTTCCACAACTCTTCTGTTGTAGTCAAGCATAGTCTGTTGTCAGTATCCATTATGGGAGTCCGACCGGAAGGGATGGTTATAAGCTGTAAACGATGACACGGAAGTGCATCAGACAGCCAGGCGGATGAATTTGAAAGGCACTCGGCGCGTTTAAGAGGTATGCGAGGAGGGGTTTTGGCTTCGGCTAAGGCAACAAGCGGGTAATTTTTCAAAGGTATTGATGTTACCTTTACGTTTTTGTAGGTACCGAGGATTAAGTCGACGGACTCTCGGTGTGATTTACTGCTACAATTAGAGGTGAGCAGTGGGCGGGGACGACACGGATTACGGATTGTGTACATTAGGATTGTGTCACTGATTACAGATATTGCATTTTTTTATAGTCGGCATCAGACCACGAGATTGGTTGTTTGGACTAAGTTGTAGTCCTGTTCAAAAAAGGTGAGCAAGGCATTAGTATAACATTGGTGTTTTATGTTTTTAACATCTTGCCGTGATTGGTAGAAGTGATGTTTTGGGTGCATTTTCATTTCATTTCAGACATAAGTCTTCAAATATTTGTGAGGTATGTGTTCCTTATGTTTACACTCCTGGTGGCTGGGCACTGTTCAAGCATGAGTTCCTTTACGTCTTTGCATATATGATTAGACATATTGTGTTTTAGATTGCATCAGTGGAAATAGCCGTAGTGTTGGTTAAATAACATTCATGTGAACGTTACAGTATACATTTCATGTTGATATATTGTGATGACTGATTTCATCTTATGAGATAAGGCATCGTTTTATATTGTTTCCTTGTTGCTTTTACAGTTGACTACTGGAACCCCTGACGAAGGGACAACGAAGTCCCGAAATGCATTGGGTGGTGGTTCTGACAAATTTGCAAATATAAATGCATATGTTTTAAGTTTGAAATTCGATATCATAGCATGAATAATGTTTATGTTCATGATCTAAAGATGATTTAAATAAATGTTATGACATGACATATCATTGGTCAAATGGTTTGAACATTTAAGAAATTTTTTTCTGAATTTTTTCATTTAAGTAGTGCGCACTGCAGTCCTAATAGCCCATGTGGTGTTAGGCCATAATTCATTAGAGATCACTCACAATGACACATAGACCTTGGTCTACTCTTAGTCGATCAGCCTATAATCCACTTTACAGCAACACATCGCCCATAACAAGGTTGCTCCGCCAGCAGCTCTTCCCGCTCCGCCCCTTGCTCTCCGCCACCTGCCTCCCCAGCCGCCAGCACCTCCCCTCATCCGTTCCCCAGCAGCATCTGTTCCCCAGCCTGCCGAGAGCAGCTCTTCCCGCTCTGCCCTCTCCCCACTCTCTCTCCCCGCCCACTCCCTTTCCCTCACTTCCCTCTCACTCTCTCCTCACTCCTCTCTCCTCTCTCACCCTCTCCCTCCCTCTCTCCTCTCTCCTCTCCCCCTCTCTCTCCTCTCTCCCTCTCTTTACCTTCCCTCTGCTCTTAATTTTTCTCCCTCTCCCCATCTCCCCCTCTGCCTGCTCTCCTCTCTCCCTCCCTCCCCCCTCTGTCCTTCGCTCTCGTCCTCCCCCTCTCTTCTAAACCCTCCCTCTCTCCCTCTACCCTCTCTCCCTTTCCCTCTCTCCCTTTCCCTTTCCCTCTCTCCCTTTACCTCACTTCCCTCTCCCTCTCTCCCTTTCCCTCTCTTACCTCTCCTCTCTCCCCATCTCTCTCTCTCTCTCTCCTCTCTCCCCCCCTCTCTCTCCCCTCCGTCCTTCGCTCTCGTCCCCTGCCCTCTATTTGCTAAAATAATCACAAATCTAAAAACAAAATTAATACTTTTATTTAGAAGGGAAAAAACTTAACAAAAAAAAAAACCTTTTCCACACCAAAAACTCAAAACTATCCTATGGCGAGACCTATTGCATTTCCAATGCTTGTTCTTCTTACATGCAGACTGGCAGCGAGCCGCATCAAAGGATGGGGCGGGGTCATGCAATCTATTACAACAGTGGGGAGGAGGGGTGATGGGCTCTACTAAGTGTGCATGACGGTTTGTAGAATCTAGGTTGCGGGGACAATCGATATTTGCCCGGCGGTATCGCCTCTTAAACCCATGAAATATTAATCAATGAAGAGGCAGGCGCTGGAGACGGGAAGGCAGGAAACAAGGTTTATTCTCTCCGGAGGAGAACACATCAGTTAGACAGCAGGTATCGTTCTGAGGTGCTCTAACTGCATCACTGAGGCCTGGCCTCTTATATACAGGTTTTATTGCTTTATTACAGATTACATGTTCATGGCAATGCTTTGATGTACGGAAAGACATTCCCGGAATCTCCCCTTCGGGCCCGTTCCCACACACATTTACAGTAGAAGTCCCCACCCCGGTCACAACAGGTGATGATTATCGCGCAGCTGGATATTCCGCCGATTCATGGAATGTGGGGGGTTCGATCGGATCTCATGGGGTGGGGGCTTTGATCAACTCGGGGGTCCTTTGATGAGGGAAGCTTTCTACTGTACGGGGAGGGGCGAGGAATAGTATCGGCAGAGCTGGGTGTCGGCCTGGGAACGAGGAAGACAAACGGGCACACGAGGAAAAAGGGGGTTTGCATCAAAGGGCCTGGGACCATGAAAAGGAATGAAGGGAGGTGTCGCGCTGGGAACAGGATGGGGTTCTGAGGCAGAGCTGCGCTGAAGAGGGATTTATGACTCAAGGCAGGTGCGAGCAGGGGGGTTGGTCAGCGTACAGGCTTGGTGAGGGCGAAGGGCTATGTGGGGGGCCAGTGGCATGCAAAAGGGCTATTCTGATCGAGGCACCTAAAATGGCGGGCGCGCACGACAAAAAGTGTGGCATCAGGGGGAAAGGCAAGATGGCGCAGATAATGTTCACCAAAATCGTACTAATTTTCCACAGTCCTCCCTTTAACATATTCAAGACATCTTGCTGGTCTATTTTCTATTCATGTCTATTGTGGTAGTCATAGGTAAAAAGTAGGAACCCAGGTGAAGGAGCTATAAACATTACATTTCAAAATCGCTCATCTTAGGAGGCGGGTCCATCGATAAAACTCGTTTGCAGGAAAGTTATAGTAATGCAGACAAAAATGATTCTGTAGTGAGAGCATTGCGTACATTTCATAGCTACTTATAGTCGGTTGGAATGTAAACTGATAGGTTATTACATATCCGAGTTCTGTTCATTGTTGGTTGCTGCATAATCAATACATTGGTGGCTGGGAGAGAAATGAGACATAGTAGAAACGATAATTAAGGAATGTTCGAAGTTAGCGAGTTCTCAGCATTTTGGTTTCCGTCTTCCGTTGGCACTGTGGAGCACCGGCGGTGGAGCTTATGGGTCCAGCTCTATTCTAGATTCCGCGTTGCAGGGCATGACCTTTTTCTTGCTTTCCCGGTC
This sequence comes from Lissotriton helveticus, assembly GCF_964261635.1. Classification (NCBI taxonomy): domain Eukaryota; kingdom Metazoa; phylum Chordata; class Amphibia; order Caudata; family Salamandridae; genus Lissotriton; species Lissotriton helveticus. Next base: position 651,438,836 of record NC_136070.1, read on the forward strand.
AAAAAGGTCCTTTTCGCCCCGTGTCCTTTGGAGTCGATAGTCAAAGAGTTCAGGTGGAAGAAGAGTGTGTAAGTAGTCCATAGGGTAGGTCGGAGAAAAAGGGGGATGGAGCAGGGCCAGATCGGGAACAGACCAGGGGGCGGAGAATTCCAGGTAGGCGGGCTCATGACTGAGTTCAGAGAGCGGGGACTTTTCGGCACACATTTGAACATTGAGCAGGGGCATCAGGTCAGCCCTTTCCTCTCATTTTGTCGGAAATAGCGCCTCGTCCTGCAGCTCTTTTCTGTCGCGGTCTCGCCTTGGCCAATGTCGCAGATGTTCCATAGTCTGTAGTCAGGCCACGTGCTCCCACATCCGGTCCTTCTTTCCTCCGACAGTCGTACCCTTAAAATGAGTTTGAAAAGACAGTCTTTAGAGAATTGGTAGAGGAAGGTAATCACATAAGTCTATTTCTCTCCCAGCTCCAGGCACAAAATGAAAACGTCCGTTATATTAGGGTTCACAACTAACATATAAATGACCGATGATGGGCCTGTTGGATTTACTATGACTTTCCTTCACAACTATTTGTTACAGTTACGACAGTTCATCTGATGGAGACCCACCTTCGTAATACGAGCCTGACAAAGCTATACCATTCTCTAGGGCTTTATATTTATAAAGGGTGCTGTGAGCTATCAACATGGTACTAATAGGTATCTTGCTGAGGAACGAACATAGGCTAAACATTTTTCATTCTATCAATGCATCTTGCCTTTCAACTAAACATTTTCGCTTTCATCAGTGTTCATTGCAGTGATTTTCTTCGCTTCGGTCTAATCCTGTAACTTTGTAAAACATCATTCTGGTTCCTATGTAGCCTCTTATGGCCTGATTACTAAATTAGAAAAGACAGGGGTCTTATGGGAAACAACTAGGGACATAGAAAACTGTGGTAAGGGCGTAAGTAGACCCATCTCTTATGACCGGGGGTGAGGGACAGTTTTATAACTCTCGTCTGGGGCAGCTGATACGAAACAGGGGCGTTCCTGGAATATGAGGATGTTTCGATAATTTTTACTGTTTTGGGTATTGCGACAATTCGGGACGGGGAAGGTCGCGTATTCTGAGGCATTTTATTTCATCATAGGAGCCGCTGACATGTAGTTCCCTTATTACGGGTCAGATTAGGGAACCTCAGTCGTCTTACCTGTCCTTTCCCTCATCGCCAACTCTCGGTTTCGTCAATTTAGCAGAAAGGAGAGGCAATGACACGGTCTCAGGGTGATTGTATTAAAGACAAGTTTTGTGCAAATACTGGCGGTATTTGAAGCCAATTGGGTGGTGTGCTAGGGGTGGCGGTTTGCCAATTTAGGTGCTAGTCGTTCGGAAGAGTGAGAGTGTGGGAGAGAGAGAGAGAGAGAGAGAGAGAGAGAGAGAGAGAGAGAGAGAGAGAGAGAGAGAGAGAGAGATGTGCAACAATAGGCTAGATAGTACACGTGCAACATAGGGAGCGGCCGTGTATTTAAGATAGATTATTCAGCGCATTACTCGATACAAGACATCGCAGGTCTGTGTTAGTATTTTGAAAGCATGCGGTTCAGGACGGACGAGCATTAAGTCGGGTACGGGGGACATGCATTGAGAAAAAGGAAAAGGGCACTATTGTGTCGCACTCCTTGCATTCTTGGTCCTTTGACCAGTTGAGTCGACGCTTCAGTCACGCACAAACATTCTTTCATAGTTTCAGACATACGTGGCATGTGTCCACTCGCGCAACCTGGATTAAGGGTGATCATTTCTCATCAAGTCATACTATTTATTGGCTCGTTTGTTACATGAGCAGTTGGTGGGTGTGCTTAGGTGCCACCTTGCGGCGCTAGTCCGCTTCGCGTATCAGACATGGCAAGGCTTCAGATCTTCGCTACACCTCGGTTGTGATCTCTGATGTAACCTGCAGAGGGAGGGAAAAGAGGGGAAGGGAGGGGGACAACATTCGCGCATATCAAATGCATGGATTCAAGAGTCCTTTACTTACCTCATACCCGTCTTATCTCCCCGGGATAGAATCCCTGAGGTTGTGGTTTCAGGAGCCAGGGGGGGGGGCAGTGTGTCCTTATAGGCCGTGAGTAAGAAAACGTTAGAGAATCAGAAGTACTTAGCGCGAAGTTTCTAGTTGGTAGGTGTATTTAACTATCGGGGTCCTTAAATCTCTTTCAACGCTGTGATGTTTTAAGGTTTTTCAGCTCTTCGGTCAACTCTGTTCCCTAGTACCTTTGAGTGTCGTATCTTTATAATATTCTATCATTTACATCGTTTCACTTTACCCATCCTTTATATTCCATTTTTCACACCATTTCGCTTTTACCCATCCCCGGAAATCGAGGTCTTCCTCTATGTGCGAGTCCCTGAGTCAGTCGCATATTTGACGGTAGGGTGTCGTGTCTCAGATTCGATCCTCCATCCGGGGCTGGGCAACCATCTTCTATTAACCTTAAAGAGAGAGCAGAGTAGGGTGCACAGAAAAGAATTCTCCCGCCGATCCCACATTTTTAAATAAAGCATGCAATACCCGTTCATAGTTTCGAAAACCTTTATTTTGCAGAATCATTTCAGCACGTGGATTATGAGGGTGCAGTCGTATTTGGCCGGACATGGCAATGGCTAAAGTGCGTACAGTGGGGGGTTGTTTTGCAACAAAAACATTAGAAAGGTTTATCCATTCATTCGTAGGAAACTAAAACATCTATCAATTGGTTGGGGGATCGGGGGCATTTATTTCCTAATTTAGAAGCATAGTCAGACTAGTTGCAATCAGATTTCCTATATGCATACCGTGTGCGTGCGTCATAAGCGAGGTTATACATCAGCTATATAAAAAAAAATATAATACATCGTACATTTGTAATCAACATTTTTGACGGGATCCTTTTACATGTTCGTCGAGTGAGCTCTCCTTCTTTCTTGTCAAGTGTACAAAGGATCATATATGTCTCAGAACATCAAGTTTTGTATTAGTAAAAAGGAACACCACGAGGTGTTCGTAAGTTCCTATTGATACCGGCGCCATTTTGGGCGGGGCCGGGTTAGTCCGGAAGTAGCATCAGGGAAAAATGTTTCCTACAACCGGCAGTTGGACCAGAGTCCTTTTCGGCAGTTCTAGAATTCCTGCTAACAGAAAGAGTGGCAATGTCATGCTTGTTTCGTTAGTGATCAAGGCAGTCGTCCCTTACCGGAAGCCTGCAGGGGCCGAGGGCTCCGCCGGGGACCTTTGTAGACTCTTCAAGGCTGTGGAGATGCTGTCGGAGGTGGGGGCTCGTGCTCCGGTGGGCGAGCGACCGAGTTACATTGCTGTTCAAAGTTACTCTAGCGGCCGAGACCCGCCTTCCAGCGGGCCCAGACGCCATTTTGAGGCCCTGCAGCAGTCCCCTCTCGTCGAGTCTGCAAGAGTGGAAGAGACCTTTCTGAGGACAAATAGGGAATGGAACTTTGTGTTGTGGAAGCGGGACGTTTGGCTGGGGTGCAGCTGTGATGCCCCCACCTGGGGGGGCGAGGGAGACTCGTTCACGCCGTCTCCTTCTCCCGGTGCACTCCAGGCCGCTCTCTTTCATGGGCATGCACGATGGTCTCTCCACACCCTGTGTTCCACAAGGCCCATGCCCAGTGCTGTGGAAGTATGGCCACCTGCGGCGCACATTCGGTGCTGCACAAGTATCGGTGCAGCCATTGCATATTCGGTGCTCCGAAAATATGGGCACCGTTGCATGTTCGGTGCTACGCAAGTACTGGGGCGCCACCATGGTATGTTCGGTGCTACGCAGGTATTGGCACCACCGCCTGGCTGGGGGGGTTCGGCGTTGGGCCGGGGGCTGGGAAACCTCCCATCCGTGGAGGTGGGAGAGGCTCGTCCGCGTCGCCTCTCCCTCCCAGCCCGACCAGGACTAGCTTTCGTGGAGGTATGTACAAGACATCCCGCCGCCCAGAGTTGTCGCGGCCATTGTTCATGACAGAAGTGGCGCCTGGCGTGTTGCTGCGGCTATCACGGAGGAGAAAAGGAAGAAGTGTCCTGTCCGTTTCTGGGCCGGGCTTCCTTAGGTTATCGGCTGCAGCCGGATCCAGTTGGCCCCGGTCCCTGGCCATTGGTGGCCGGACCGGGAGGACATGTGGCGGGACTACCTGAAACTCCCATGCGCCACCGTGGCTGGGCCGGGAAGGCATGTGGCGGGACTGCCTGCAACTATCCAGGGCCGCTGCGGCCGGACTCCGCTGGCCCCTGCCTCTCCTCCGGCTCCCCCCTATGTTATGATTTCCTGACCGATTGTTGGCAGCAGGGCCCGCCTTATATGGGTTGCTGCTGGTTGGGCATAGCCGTAACCCTGCCCTACTTTGGAAGGTTCCAGAGCGTGGGGGGGGCGAATGTTCTGTTGACTTTCATTTTCTAGGTTTTACCGTTCTTGTTTCAAACGTTTTCTGTTGTTAGGGTATTAATAGGTGTTTATTATTACGTATTGTTATTTATTTCTTGTTCGTTATGTTAAATAAAAGTTCAAGTTCATCAGTGGCCTACGGATTTCGTTTTCCCATTTCTTTCTTTCCAGGTTGTTTCATGCTAAAGTTTCTGTTAACAGAGTTTAAGTAACACGGAAGCACATGCAGAGGGATGACGTAGATTCATGCCTCACATACACATAAACTCAGACGGGAGACAGTACAAGTATGACATACAAAGACCCAAGACAAATATAAAACAATTATTGGCCATAATTATCCTTCTCCGTCTGTTAATTTAGAGCTAGACTGGGTTCCCGTCTTAACATTGTCCGATCTATGAAAACTCGAACATGTCGCTGAAATCGGTCTGGCGAAATCTGTGCCATCGGGCATAATCAAACGTGGTGGTTCTATCTGGTCTGACCATGTCAGTCTGATTCTTCTTTGTCTGGCGCTTTTTCCCTTTCTTCCGGGCTGCTATTCCTGTCGGTCCTCTGTTCCTACTCTCGCTCAGTAAAGTCGGGCATTGGGCTTTCCAGTGTCCGATACATTTACAAAAAGCACATTGGTCTTGCCCTAAGTCTGGCCGTCCTGTGCGTAGTGTCGGGGGGTAACTTTCGGGTCGTGGTGTCCAGGGGTTGTCCTGTTGGTATATTCCTCTACCTGCTCTGTCCTCGTCTCTTCTCTTTCGTTGCATTGCCTCTTTTCGCCACATACCGAGACTGTCTAGCATAATAGGCGTTGTCTTATTATTACGAAGGGCTATTTCTAACGTTTCTATTTTATCAAGACCGAAGGATCCTACCAGTGGCCACTGTTTGTCTTGACTTTCTTTGGTATACCTGTGCCACAATTTATTATAGGCTATGGTAACTAATCCATAGTTTATGAACATGTCCTTATTAGGGGTGCCTTCCAGCGGAGCTAGATGATCCACCTCTAATAAACGGTCCGGGCTGAACCAGCTATCAATCAGTGGGGAGAAGACAGACATGACGGCTCGCAACGAGGGACAAAAGTCAGCACTGCCTATCTTATCACTGTGTGCAAAGACTAGACAGAATATTTCTATTCTACGTTGTTTGCAGGCAGTGAATACCTCATGAACCAATAACAAAAAACAACCAATAAAAATAAAATAAAAATCAGTGGGGAGAATAAGTAGGGGCGCAAAAGTCTGCGTCCTCTACCCTTTCACTATCCGTAAAGAGGAATCTGTTATTTCCTGTTTGCAGACAGAGAATCTCCAGAAAACAATCCGTGAACAGTAGTTCGGGGTCAAAGAACCCAGTTAATCAGTGTGGGAGAGGGAATCTCCCGAAAACCGTTAATAAATAATAGGATTCAGTGGGGGAGAAAAATAGGCACGACGGCTGCGTTACCTATCCTTCACTGTTTGCAAAAGGGAAAGAGCCTACTGTTTCTCCGCGTGCAGACAGTGAATCTCCAAATAAGTTAACAAAGAGTAATACTAGTATTTTCTGAACAATCGATCAATTATTTTGCAGTTTGTCGTGTTTACACGACCTTACCCGGACCGTATGGACAGTTTCTTGTCTTCCGAATCCAGCGCCCGATCGTCCTCTTTTTCTCGTATTCCTCGCAGCACTCCTAATGGTTCCCAGTCAGGACCGTAGATCACTCGAGAGAGGTCTGTTCGGAACTAGTGAAGTTCGGATGATCGGCTGCCAGACGAGGGTCTATTGGGCAAGAGCTCTCCCGATCGTTGCAGTCGTTCACTCTGTCGTCAGGACCTCTCCCACTGGATCCACGAGTCGCTGATGGGCCCCACGCTTGGGACGCCAATTGTAGAATCTAGGTTGCGGGGACAATCGATATTTGCCCGGCGGTATCGCCTCTTAAACCCATGAAATATTAATCAATGAAGAGGCAGGCGCTGGAGACGGGAAGGCAGGAAACAAGGTTTATTCTCTCCGGAGGAGAACACATCAGTTAGACAGCAGGTATCGTTCTGAGGTGCTCTAACTGCATCTCTGAGGCCTGGCCTCTTATATACAGGTTTTATTGCTTTATTACAGATTACATGTTCATGGCAATGCTTTGATGTACGGAAAGACATTCCCGGAATCTCCCCTTCGGACCCGTTCCCACACACATTTACAGTAGAAGTCCCCACCCCGGTCACAACAGGTGATGATTATCGCGCAGCTGGATATGCCGCCGATTCATGGAATGTGGGGGGTTCGATCGGATCTCATGGGGTGGGGGCTTTGATCAACTCGGGGGTCCTTTGATGAGGGAAGCTTTCTACTGTACGGGGAGGGGCGAGGAATAGTATCGGCAGAGCTGGGTGTCGGCCTGGGAACGAGGAAGACAAACGGGCACACGAGGAAAAAGGGGGTTTGCATCAAAGGGCCTGGGACCATGAAAAGGAATGAAGGGAGGTGTCGCGCTGGGAACAGGATGGGGTTCTGAGGCAGAGCTGCGCTGAAGAGGGGTTTATGACTCAAGGCAGGTGCGAGCAGGGGGGTTGGTCAGCGTACAGGCTTGGTGAGGGCGAAGGGCTATGTCGGGGGCCAGTGGCATGCAAAAGGGCTATTCTGATCGAGGCACCTAAAATGGCGGGCGCGCACGACAAAAAGTGTGGCATCAGGGGGAAAGGCAAGATGGCGCAGATAATGTTCACCAAAATCGTACTAATTTTCCACAGGTTTGGCCTTCCGTCTTAGGCTGGCCAAACCGTCATGCACACTTAGCATTCTCCACCCGGCTGTGTTGTACAGCTGGATGGAAAAAAGCCACAGGCTCCAAGCACTATCTGAGTGGCTAACGAGGCTCCTTAGACCAAACCCAGCGCTTCTCTCATGCTGGTAAATGTATTCCCAGCATGATAGCAGCGTCAGAATTGGCATCTGGGAGCCTGCACAGTGTGCACCAGCCCTGGAGTCGAGGATCGGGAGAGCAGTAATGCGGAGAACGTGGCAGCAGGTAAGTAAAGTTTTATATTTTTTATTTCTTTTTAGGTCAAGCCTGGACAGCGCATGTGCTGCTCTGGGAGGCATGTTGCAATCTAAACTGTTGCTTGCAGCACCTCCCATCTTTTCCATTTGTTCCTGTTCCTACCCATCATACTTGCCTGCTTTTGAATGGTTAGCATACTTAATTAGTCCCGCCTTTTGTGTTTCGGACCCTCCCAGCAGACTGCCCCTGTTACATGTGGTCTTAAATGTTTTTTAATCTATGTTCCTTCCTGCACTATTTTTTGGAGGGGCTGACTGGGGCTTATGTATCAGCACAGTGCCCGCTTCACAGATGCCGTGCTTGCATTTTCCATGGTATATTTTTCTTCTAATCAGCACGGCAGCCGCTGCATGGTACTCTGCTACAGCTTTTGTTTTAGTTTTTAGGTCTCAAGTATATGGAAGTGCAAGCTGTCTGCTTGTTTAAAACCTATTGTGAATGTATAGGGGACTTAGAGCCCATCCATTACTTGCCATTGTTTAACTTTATTGTCACTCTCATTAACTTTCGTTTTATTCGTTGCCTTCTGTGGGTTTCCCTTGCTCTTATGTATTTGGCGCATAGCCTCTTTACTCATGTTCTTGCATTGCTCACTTTTTAGAAATTACACTTCCCTTTTTTTAAACACTCCATGAGGGAACAAGTATTTTCCAGCTATCTACCTCGTGTACTTCTTTCATCTTCCTCTGTAACAGTCCAGACTGCATCAGCTTCAGCTTCAAAACATTTATAACGTGCAAACATGGGGAGAGGCAACTTTGGGTCATTAAAAATTGCGTTTTTATGAGGTGCAATACCACGTTATCTATTTACAACGCCAATAGCTAAAATCTTCACAAATGCGAGACCAATTGCATTGCAAATGCTTGTTTTGTCTGTGCTTATTTATGTATCCGCCCCCCGACTTCGGATCCCGAGCAGCCGCCACCGTAACCTTGATATGTCATGTATTGATATGTATTGATCCCATTAGCTCCTGTAACTGACAGATAAAGCTGCCAGAAGCTAAAACTGGCCTCACAACCAGGAACTTCCAATAGTATTTTGAAGTACCTCTGTATGACCTACTGACCTCTAGCCACCTTTCCTTTGGAACTGGCAAAATTAAGAATGATGTCTACATTTTCACAAAAATACGAGAAACTTCTTTCCTCGGTAATGAAAAACTATTTATAGTGTGGAAGGGGTGGCTATATTTCCAACAAACATTTGAAGACAACATTAACTCCTGCAAACCCAGGTACCGTCTCAGATATTCTCCAGAACGCTAAAGGGTATGTATATTAAACAGGACGAACGCTAGGGCACGGATCTGTCACACTTCTGTTGGTACTGTTTGGTTATCAATGTTATGTTATACGGTTTTATTGAGTGCACATATCAATGGGAGGGGTCTCAAGGCGCTGTGGCGGATTCGAATGAAGGTAAAGGTTCACGGCATAAGGTACTGCTGATTTGCATTCTGAGGATAGGCCTATCGAAGCGATGGCCCTGATTGAATTGTACGACTGTAAGATGACTGAAGGAAATTTAATAAAATTTGTTAAAAAAAAAAAAAAAGGTTCACGGTATAAGGAGAAGAGAGAACGTTCAGAAGAGCCTGGGAAAGGATCTATTAGAAAAAGATCAGAGATCAGGAGCAAGATATTTGCTTTCAACTCCCCTAACAATTTCCACAGTGTAAAAAAAGATTTTGAGGTGGGCTGATCTATAAATCTGTCTTTTTGATGGGGTATGTAACAAAAATGCAGTTTATTTTTGTTATATGCAAAGTTTGAGGGGCAGGTTCAGGGATTTACAGCCAGATTCATCATTTAAAAATGTGCTCGCAAAGGGCCAGATTCTGAGAATCTGGCCCTTTGCGAGCGCAATTTTTGCATTTGGGATTCATCATCCCAAATGCAAAAATCGCTAATTGTTGAATCGCTAAATTGCGAGGAATTGCATTTAAGGAATCTCTATTTGAGATTCCTTAAATGCAATTCATTAACCATTTTTAAATTGCGAATTCGCTAATTTTGGCCGCTATTTACCGCGAAGTCTGACTTCGTGGTAAATAGCGAAAACTTAGAAAAATGCACTTTAGTGCATTTTTCTAAGTTGGAAGTTACACACACACATGTCCTTTGGACATGTGTGTGCGCAACATCAGTCGACATTTACATTTCAGGGGTGCTACAGGGTGTCCTTTGGGCACCCCTGGCACCCTTGAAATCGCATCCTTATTTGCGATTAGCAAATTGCTAATCGCAAATAAGGAATGACTGCCCATTCATTCCTATGGGCCTTGGGCCCATAGGAATGAAAATAAGGAATGACTGGGGAGTCATTCCTTATTTGCGATTAGCAATTTGCTAATCGCAAATAAGGAAGCTGTAGAAATTGCAAATAAAATTGTGATTTCCACATGAATCCTGTTTTGCAAGTCCTTAATAGCGATTCCTTAATAATCGCTATTAAGGACTCGCAAAACGGGACAGGGATGAATCTGGGGGTTAGCCTCCTAAAATTCAAACTGCAAAACAAAATAATTAAACTTTGAATAACCTCCAATCCTGTACAACAGCAAAGAATTGTCGTAAAGAGGAGTAGAGCTAGATGCCTCCTCTCTCTCTGAGATAGACAAGCCAACAGGTCATTCTAAGAAAGTGCTTTCTTTTCAAATTTTCCCTGTTTTTTTTTCTTTTTCAGAAGATTTGCTGAACACCATGACGTCAAACAAGCTGGACTGGCACTCGAATCCTCCATCTGCTGTAAGTACCCAAGTCTGTACCGGTTTCTCAAGTAGCTAAATACCATGACATCACATTACGTGACTAGCAGTGCCCATGGAAGGCTGACGCAGCTGTGGAAGAGTCCTTCCCATCCCTAATAACCTTTTTCAGGCCCTGCCATGTGCCAACTTCTCCCTATTTGAAAGTAGTATCCCTCCCCCTAAAATGAGTGTCATTGGAGATTGTGCTTCAAAGCTTTCTCTGCACGTGAACTGACATACCCAAATGCATTGGCATGAGCCTCCTGGCGGTTCCCAAGAAGGGACAAAATGGAAAATGTAACGACAAATTGGCTACTTATTTGCTATGATGCCAGGGATTCCGTCTGGGCGTCTTATGGTGCATTTGATCTAAAATACTTGTGTACAGGGGCAGCTCCTCCTTTTGGGCGGAGGAGGTCGCCCCACTGCTTTCTCGCATTGCGAGAAGCAGAAACATAAAATGGTATTCTAAATCCCATGTTATGTTTCTGCTTCTCGCACTGCGAGAAAGCAGAAGGGTGTGGTTGGGGGTGGGCGGTCCTGCTCTAGGGCAGGGGAGGAGTGGCTTGCCCACTCTGAGGGCACAGACTGTTTGGTTGGCCAACCATACGTACTCTGCATTTTCTCCATATAGGCTGCATGCAGCCTACATGGAGAAAATGGCCTCCCTAAGGGCTGCCATTGCAGCGTTGTGATTGGCTTAGGGTAGGGGAGGGAGGATGGCTGCTTCCAGTTACACTGTTTAGTGTGTGGAGCAGCCAGAGAAACAGAGACGACGCAGGACCGGGCCGGGGAAGGTAAGTTAACTTTTTACAAATTTAAAACTACCCCTGTATGACCCCCATCCCCGCGGAACCACCGCTCCCCCCACCCGCGAGTTATGACGGCCTCGACTGCTTGTGTACTTAGTCCTTATTTTAGAGAAAGTATCTCCTTCACATATGGTGGTGCCCATGCACCAGAAAATAGGATTTTCAGAGCCATATTAAGACAAGAGAAAATTAAAACACCTCCATGCCGTTTGTGATATGGTAAGTGGTGTCTGTTCTTATGTGGAAGGGAACAAACCAGTGGGTTTCCACGTCCACCACAAGACGAATGCCAGTAAAACAGACGTTGGAAAAGCACGCAGACAGGATTGGAAGGTTGGAGGTGACAGTGCTGGTGCACTCCATTCTCTCAGCAATCTGAGGGTGCAACCAGTGCCTTATTTGTGCCACTGATTACAGGTGGTGGGCACGTGCACTCATTTTTGGTCGCAGCCTACCAGATGGCTAAAGATATCTTGGGGACATTCAGAAGTTGACCTAGGAATGCATTACGTCCGTTGTTTACTATTTGCTTTGTAGTTTGTAACACATTTTCTGACTTTCTGTTTAATGGCTTTATTTGCTTCAGGCTGCCCAGCTCGAGTTAGTCCCTCCCATTGCCTGAGTCTTCTTTGCTGTATTTTTCCACAAACTCGCTTTCTGTAAACAGTCCTTTAAATCATCTTCTTATTGTGTCACGTTTGCTGTGCATTGGAGGTCAGAGATCAAATGTCAGACCATGTCTTTCAGGGAGCTTGGTTATGTGACTGTCATATACTGGCCAGTGTGGGGGGGGGCGGGGGGGTGCTGTTTGAGAACGGTTGTACAGTAGCGCACAACAAAATGTATATGTCTGTAAATGAACTGTGCTGATGATCAAATCAAACATAGGGTGATGACATTGCCACACTTAAGCATTTGTGCGCTGTATACTTTCTTCAGTCAAACTGTTTGGGAGTGCAATTTTAATGGTCATTTCAATTGAAGATGTGTTATCTGTAATAGCAGTACGCTACCATACCATGCATACTCCATGTTACCCCACTCCACTCTTTTTTGCACCACTGCACTCCACTCTGTACAACTCCACACTATGCCACTTCACTCCACAGTGCGTCACTACTCTACTCCTCTCTACACACTCCACTCTACTCTATACCAATGCACTCTGTCCCACACTACTATGCACAACTGCATTCTACACCACTCTGCACCACCCTACTCTGCAACACTACACACTATGCCACTACACTTTACATCAATGCACTGTACACTACTTTACTCAAACCCACAGCACTCTATGCTAATCTACTCTGCACCAAATCACTCTACGCCACTGCAGTCTATGCCACTCTATTCTACTCTGTGTCACTGCACTCTTCACCACTCTATTCTGCACCACCCCTACTCTATGCCACTGCTCCTTACACCACTCTACTGTGCGCCACTGCACTCTACGTCACTCTACTCTGCGCCATTGGACTATAAGTCACTTTACTCTGCACCAGGGTAAGCCACAGCGCTCTACACCAATGCACTTTACGCCATTTCACTCTACACCACTCCATTCTTCACCACTGCATTCTACAACACTCTACTCTGCAGTTCGGTACTCTCAGCCACTTAACTCTCTCCCACTGAACTCTAATCCACTCTAGTGTGTGCCACTCTAGAGTGCACCACTTTACTCTGCACCACTTTAGTTTATGCTACTGCACTCTACTCTGCACAACTCTTTTACACTGTATGCCAATTCATTCTACACCACTCCAATCTACTGTGCTCCACTGCACTGACACTGGATTCCACACCGCTTCTCTCCATGCCTTTTTACTCTAATCTGCATCACTCTACTCTACGCCAGTGCACTCTATCGCGCTCTACTATGCACCACTACATTCTTTGCAACTTCATGCTACACCACTCCAGGACACTCTGCAACACTGTACTCTACGCCAATACACTCTACAACACTACTCTATACCACTCCACTCTACCGTGCACCACTCTCTCTGCGCCACTTCACTATACTCTGATGCAATCTACTCTACACCACTGCACTTATGCTGCTGCACTTTATGCAACTCTACTCCACTCTGCTTCACTCTACGCTACCGCAATCAATGCTGCACCACTCTACTCAAAGCAATTCTATTCTACGCCACTACTCTATGCCACTGCACTCTACCCTGTACCACTATACTCTACCCTGCACCAATCAACTCCACTTCACTCTACTCTGAAACAGTATGCTCTAACCACTGCACTCAACGCCACTCTGCTGCACTCCACGACACCTCACTCTACTCTGTGCCACTTGACACCACCACTGCACTCTATGCCCCTCTACTCTAAACCACTGCACTCTACACTATGCCACTGTACCCATGCCAACTACCTTTCACCACTGCACTGTACACCACTATGCTCGACAACATTCTACTCCATGCCACTGCACTCTACGCCAGTGTAGGCTACGTCACTCTACACCTTTGCGCTCTACGTCACCGCACTCTACACCACTCTATTCTACTCTGCACCACTGTACTCTGCATCACTGCTCCCTTCAGCACTCTACCCTGCAGCACTCTACTCTACTCTACGACTGCACTCTACGATACTGAACTCTGACACCCTACTCTGCATGACTGCACTCTATGCCACTGCACTGTGTGCCACTGCACTGTACTCTGCCCCACTCAGCTCCACACCACTCTAATGCACTCTACAGCACTACACTCTACACTACTGCACTCTATGCTACTGCACTCTACACCTCTGCACTTTACCCTGCACCACTAGAAGTGGAGAAGTGTGGCTCACTGGTTAGAGGAGGCAGACCTGGAAGCAGACGTCAGCCCGGGACCAGGGTTCAATTCCCGGCTCGGCGGGGTCTTGAGTCCTAAAATGTCCATGGACTCGACAATTCTCGCTCCGGTGCCTACTCGATTCACGGGTTCACACTCTGCGACTCTGGGCAATAGCTTGCTTAATCTCCACAACGGCCCCTCGCGGCAGGATGCCTGGCTTTCACCTTGCGGATACCCTGCCGGGGTTATCTCACAGGGGAATACCAGGACGGGTTCCCTAAGCAAGCGCTTAGAAACCGCTTGGTGATTTGCGCTATATAAATTCCTGTACTACATTTTATGCCACTTCATTCTACGCCACTCTTCTCCACTCTGCGCTTCTCTACACCACTCTGTGCCACTCCACCCTATAAAATTGCACTCTACGCTACTGCAGTCTTCTCTGCACCGCTCTACTATATACCAGTACACTCTACGCTACTCTATATCACTGCGTGCTACGCCAATGCACTCTACACCACTTTAATCAAAACCAATGCACTGTACGCCACTGAACTCTACACGAATCTACTCTGCACTACTGTACTTTATGCCACTTCACTCTAGGCCACTCTACTCCACTCTGCTACTCTCCACTCCAAAACACTCCACTCCATGATGCTCTACTCCATTAAACTGTGCTCCACTGACGCTCTACTCCACTTTATGCCACTTCACTCTACAGCGCTCTACTCCACTCTATGCCATTCTACGACACTACTCCACTCTACGCCAGGCATATGGTTAAACAGGTTTCACTGAGAAAAGCAACATCTAATTTTGCAACAAATTTATCCTTCATTAAACACAGTATCTTGGCAGAAATGTTTGGAAAACACTGCCTAAGGACTCATGGTAACCACTGAAGAATCATTTTACAGACAGAAACATACAGAAGGCCTAGTTATTGTGGTGATTCGATCTCACTGCATGGATTCAACCCCTTATCTTCTGGTAATAGTTAAATACCTTTGTTGATAACTTCCACATGCAGTTGCAGCATGGCATAAACCACACACATGTTAAGGCATGAAAAGAGCACACATGAATAAAATGATTTGCTCGGATTATGGATTAGACTGAATATCGCACACACATCCAACATAGGACATATTTGCCGCTTAGGACGGTAGAACATGCTCACGACAACACTTATATGTAGTCAAATGAATACCAGTATAACCTGCCACAAGACACATTAAACAGAACACTAACTGGCACATGCATCAACAATGCCATTTGCAATTCCTTATTAGATTCCCTAATAAGGAATAGCAAAAGGCTATCCGGCACATGCATCAAAGGATTTTGCGATCGCAAACGGTGCGAATCGCAAAAATCGGCCGTTTGCGATTGCAAAATCTGCTTTTGGAATGCATGAAGGGTGAAGGCCCTCGCAATTTGAGAATTCGCAAATATTTGCAAATTCTCAAATTGCGATTGCATTTAAGGAATCGCATTTTGGGATTCCTTAAATGCAATGCATGAAACTTAAAAAAATTGCGATTTCGCAATTAGGGGGAGCAAATTACCATGAGGTTGCACCTCATGGTAATTTGTGAAAACTTTGAAAAATGCACTTTTGTGCATTTTTCAAAGTTTCATGCTGTGCACACACATGCCCTGTGGGCATGTGTGTGCACAACATATGTGCACAGATTGATTTCAGGGGTGCAACAGGGCATATTTTGGACACCCCTGCACCCTTAAAATCGCATTCTATATTTGCGATTCGCTAATTGCTAATCGCAAATTGAGAATGTCTTCCCATTCATTCCTATGGGCCTCTAGGCCCATAGGAATGAATGGGGAGGTATTCCTTAATTGCGACTCGCAATTTGCGAGTCGCAATTAAGGAATATTAAGAAATCGCAATTTTATTAGCGATTTCTTGATGCATTGCATTTTGCGATTCCTTAATTGCGATTCCTTATTTTTCGCAATTAAGGAATCGCGAAAAGCAATATTGATGCATGTGCCTGTTAGCATGTAGAAATCGCTTCAAAAAAGGAAATTTCTAAACATTCCTTAATTGCGACTCGCAAATTGCGAGTCGCAATTAAGGAATACCTCCCCATTCATTCCTATGGGCCTAGAGGCCCATAGGAATGAATGGGAAGACATTCTCAATTTGCGATTCTCAATTAGAGAATCGCAAATTGAGAATGCAATTTCATGGGTGCCAAGGTGTCAAAAGGACAACCTGTTGCACCCCTGAAATCTGCATATGAGTACATCTTGCACACACACATGTGTGTGTAAAATGGAACTTTGAAAAATGCACTTTAGTGCATTTTTCAAAGTTTTTGCAAATTACTATGAAGTTCAGCTTCATGGTAATTTGCGCCTTCTATTAGCGAAATCGCTAGTTTTTTTACTTTAATGCATTGCATTTAGGGAATCTCATTTTGAGATTCCTTAAATGCAATGGCAATTTAAGTAATCGCAATTTAGAGATTACTTAAATTGCAAAAATACCGGTCGCAAAGGGGCAGATTCTTAGAATCTGCCCGTTTGCAACTGGTTTTTGCTTTGATGCATGTGGCCAAAATGCACTTCCAACAGAGCAAACTCATCAAATAATCAAGCACAGCCCTCCATAAAACACTGTGCACTAATCTTTGCACACAACTGTCTCGCAACAACACGCTCCGATTACACATGCCAGACAGCGCAACTATCCAACTAACTTGCTACTGTGGCACATAACAGCAAGGTATATCAATAAGTGACCTGGCATAAATATACATCTGTGGTGTAACTGGCATAAGTACTGAACGAGAAGATATGTAAGTTACCTGGCTTCAAGCATTGGGCCTCTTCATGTGAAATTACACTCAAATAAGTCTGGCATTAACAGCCCTTCCTACTGCATATCTTCATAATATACTGAAGACATGATAACACGAGTGGTACCTCCAAAGGAGATACACACCATATGATTGGAATGCACCCGGTAAAACCAAATGTTTTTCCATGCACATTTTCCTTCTTCTAAAAGGAGGTGAAAAATGTATGCTGGAAAATAGGTCCAGAATTGTTGAATGGCATTTGGCCTGTGCTTAATTTTTGGCATATATATTGTTTTTGATACTTTTTGTTATATCACTTTCTAGCACTTGAGCAGGAGCATTTGCTGTTTAGGTCCTGAGAAATGCAGCAACACTCTAAGGAGAGTCAAAGGCAGAAACATGTCGACCTACTTCTTTTGAAAATTCCTGCAGACGTGACTCCACCCGCAATGCCCTCTGCTTGATTTTTAATCCTGACACAAGGATGTATAAATAAATTGTATTGTGCACCTTGTAGCCAGTTTTAGATCACACATCCTTCCTTCATGCTCTGCTGTTCCCTCACCACTTTGTGCTCATTAGTAAGGTATTTATCATACCTCTGAAAACATCCTCGAGTCCCCTTCCTTTAGTGAGGGGTGATAGCCCACACCATGACTAGGCATCACGGTGGGAGGAGGTTCCCTATGATGAAGCATGCCACTTCTAGTGGGTGAGGGAATTCGTTGTTAAAAGGTAATACTCCATATGATTTAGGCACATCAATTATTTCCTTCCCCTTATTCTCTTTCTTGTTCTCTCTCTATTAGACCTAGGAGTTTATTTTGTGGTTTATATAAGGATTTGGGGAGTCAACTCCTGCTGGTCTTTAAATCTAGCCTGGCCCTTTCTGGGTGTTTTGACTTATTTTTGGCGACCAGCACTTATTTTTCTGTATCAGATATTTGCCAAGTGCAGGAGAGGGAAGAACACCCAGATCGGAAAGACTGAGGAAGAAAACAATGGCAAAACCTTCACACAGAAAGAAGGAACCTGTAAGAGCAAGAAAAAATGGCAGGAAGAGCCTGGCAATGGATTAAAGACTTGTCACCACGGGAGAGTTAAGAAGTTCACTCTGAAGTATGTCCTCCTAAAAACTCAATCCTTTCACACATGATACTTGAGTGTATATTACTGATCTACCATTAGTCCTGAATCGGTAAGGGAACAATCGTCATCAAATAGATATTTGAGAGGTTGCCTCACCCACAACTTATCATGGCATGTTTCATCATAGGTGACCTCTCACGCTGTGGTTGGATACAACTCCAGTGGAGTCAACCAAGTAGATGAGACTGGGGGAGTTCTTATTTAACTGTTTCAGTACAATGTTCATTGGTCCAGTTGGAATTGATAAAAAAACTAGAAATACCCAGTGGAATACCCAAAGACATTACCTTTGAAGCTTAGGACCCCTGATATTGGTTAAATTGACAAATATGGTCACTAGACCGCATATATTGATTCACCTGGCCACTCTAAAGGTGAAAATCAACAAGAAATGGGTCAATAGACCGAATATAATATAATTCATCTGGCCACTCTAAAGGTGAAAGTCAACCAACATGTTTTGACCTATATTACCTGCCTATATAGGTCAAACGGTCTTCGTCAGGGTAAAGAGAGTTTCTTATTTATACCAATCATGCACTACATGCTTAGAATAAAGGACATTATCCATACCATATGGACGTCTAGTCTGACGTACACCCATGTAAACTAAACTATAGGCTTCATGGATCAGTGTGGCGGGCATCTCCTCTGGCGTCATATGTTCTTCAAACGTTTGGCACAGGCACGGTATACCTATCAGGGGCCACCAGCGCTGCCGTATTGTGGATTAAAACCTACCGCTTTGGTATTTGGCACGTTGATGTGTAATTGCACAGGCCGCTGGATCCTGAGCAGAGCTTTGTGCACTAGCACTCTATCTTTCACAAATTAAGCACTGCAAATGGCAATGCACCTGGTATTGTCAATGGCCACCTGTTATTCCCATTCTGGTCTCTGAAACCTGTAATTGCATTGTACAGAGGCAGAAAAGCAAGACCGAAATAGTAATTCCGGGCCAGATGTTCCTGAGACCCTCCCACTATGCATCTCAGAATCAGGCTCTCGGACCCTGGTCTATGATGGCAACCCCAGGAATGTTTCTAGAGTGGCTCCTGGGCTACCAAATACACTAGAATGGCTAAATGTGGACTTACAAATTTAAAAATCATAACCAACAGACCATTTGAAAATTATTGGAGGCAGGAATAAAACTTGGATTCCCCGATTTACCAGTCAACCATGCGCATCTACTTATGTTGTACATTTATTCATAAGGCACATAAGCCTATTTTTCTCCATGCGTTATATTCCTAATAAACAACAAATAGACAAATAGTTATTCCTCACTGGTGCAGACCTATGCCTGAAAAGCTCGGCAAGTTGAGCTTTCCAACCGTACGGATTCATTTCAAAGACTGCTCTTTCCTCAATGCATAATTGAACATATTGTAAAGTAACACACTGTAGAATGGCAGCCGTTGTGTTTTTCCCTCTGGAGAAATCTATTCCCTCAAACCGCAAAAGGTGTGGGGGTATCCCATTCCTCTTCCTAGCCTGAGAGAAGTTGAGGCAACCTTTGCTAGAATACATCTCTGACCATTGGGGAATGGAAAGGAGAGGGGTTTATCAATACCAATGAACTTACAATTTGGTGGGTGTTCACAAACTCTCTAGGAAATCCATATATAGACCCTCCCTACTCCCTCGCCCCATCCCCACACAATTTGGTGTTTTTTTTGCATAAATATATGCTCTTATGGTGTAGAATAACACAGTACCAAAACCAATTTTGTGACCGGTATACTTTTGTGAATAGATGTCAGGTGTGAATGAATCTATTTACTCATGTTAATGTTTGTTTGTGTCCTCAAATGGTTTTGTGTATTGGGCTCACAATATTTCTCTGTTATAGCAT
Organism: Lissotriton helveticus; assembly: GCF_964261635.1. Classification (NCBI taxonomy): domain Eukaryota; kingdom Metazoa; phylum Chordata; class Amphibia; order Caudata; family Salamandridae; genus Lissotriton; species Lissotriton helveticus. The sequence goes on from NC_136070.1 coordinate 651,458,500, forward strand.
CGAGTGAGACTAAAAATAGCACGAAGAGTGCATGATCTGATGCCAATCCATTGCAAGCAAGTGATTAAAGTGCACCACATTAAAAACTTTGGGGCTGTTTTAGAGTTTGGTGAATGGTATATACGCTGTCAGGGCGATGGAGTAAAATACGCCATCACCATGATGGAGTACCCATCCTTCGAATCTAGAAACATCTCTCACATGCCCCACTAGCAAAGATCTCTTACATTGGCAGGAACTGCTATAACAGTAAAACTTAGGCGGATGGCCTTGTCAACATGACGGTACCTTCCGCCAAACTATAATGTTTTTTTACACTTTCAAACAGAAAATCCCAAAATGGGATTTTATTTTTAAATATAAAAAACGAATGACGCCCACACCAGGGGGATTGTCTCCCAAAATATGGGTGTCATTAAAACGTTATCACTGCCTCTTACCAATAGGTTTTACCTGAAACTGCCCACTTGACCGTCCACTGTAAATCAGGCGGGCAGTCCAATGACCAAACCTTGAACATCTGTTACACCGTCGGGCAGGTGCGGCCAGCACCGATCAGCCGTAGGGGGGTGGGAGGACATCTGAAGTAGGGGGATGATGCGGGAGGGGGGAGGACGCAGGGGAAGCGGCTAAACATTTTTAAATAAAAAACATACCTTTTCTCCGCTCCCTCGTCTGTCTCTCCTCCATAGTCCTCTCTCGCTTTAGAGTCACCACAGGAAGCACACCCAGGCTCCCAGTTGATTTGTCTGAGTGCCGTTTTTTGGCGATCAGATACTGACTGGGCTGGGCTTGTTCTCCACATAGGCTTCGATGCAGCCTGCATGGAGAACATGCGAAGTGTGCCTGACTGTTTTGGGCAGCTCGAGAGGGCCATCCAAGCAGCCATGGCACACTTTAGGAGGGTGCAACCACTCCTCCCCTGCCTCCACCCCTCATGCAAACCTGTGGGCGGAAGTTAGAGAAAATAAAATGATAATATGGCGAGCTATTATAATTTTATTTTCTCTGTCTTTTACTTAGCGCAGGAGGCGGCACTGCCGTCGGGCAGTCGGAGTTGTATGTCAGCAGTGGAGACTAGTACTAGTTTTTTATCTGAAGCCCAGCTTGACTCTCTTTGGTCAACCTACTGAGGAAGGCGTCCTCCATTCATAGCCTTTCCTGAGCCTAACACCGTTTCCACTGGATGGTAGATCCCTTCTAAGACTTTACATTGGCATAAAGCTTCTGTAAATCTGGGCTTTTACTTTTGCTTCTGTCACAGTAAATAAAAGGTACCCTAATTTCTCCATTTACGTTATTCATCATCATTATCATCATTGATAACTTTATTTCGGTCACCACAGACCATAAAAGTACAGATAAAATGCATACATACAAACACGAAATAGCTAAAACAATAAATAGCATGTCCAGTAAAATTTACAGCTAAGAATAGATTAAACCTAAATAGTTATCAAGATAGACAAAATAAAAACTAGAGATAGACATGATTTATCATAAAAAGCTTTTCTGTCTACGCCACATGCCAAGTAGGAACCGTGAGGCAGCAAAAACAATAGGGGGGTGGGTATCATACTTTAAGACTCTACAAGCTTGGGCACATTGTCTGAAGCCTAGATTCCTACAGAGTGGGATCAACCAACATTTCCTTGTGAACTGATAAGCAGGGCAAAAAAACAAAACATGAAATACATCTTCTAGCTTATAGTTGCATGCAGGGCACCCAACGTTCTCTGTCTTAGCCCATTTACAAGTAAATGCCCTAAGTGGAAGACTACCGATCCTAAACTGCATGTAGAGTTTTCTCGTAAGTGAGGGATAAATTACATCCAAAAAATACTCCTTTTTAAGTTCGATTTTTACTTGGAGGAACTCTATCGTCAATTTTCCTACAGTAGTACACCTCTGTAAGGATAGTGAGTTGTAGTACCTGAGATGGTGTAACAATTTTGCCTTAGTTATCCCTGGGCAACTTTCTTCAGGATTATCCCACAGCTCAGGTGAGCCTATACAGTTACTGAGTGCCCTAATATGTAGAAGCCACTGAATATTCTTTGTTTTTAAAGAATCCCACACCTCGATAAATTCTTCTTTATAAGAAGCCAGTTCAGGCACTGATCATAGTCTCTTCCAGTACAGCATCGGCCATGCAGCTACTGCCTCCTTTATAGGACCTAACCCCAGGTCCATACGTAGGGGAATGAGTGGTGTACTAACTGGCATACACAAATGATTCCTCATGAAGGTATGCTCAGCAGTCATGAGGCTGGGTATACGTTGGTGTCCCCATAATTCTGCCCCATACATAGAGGTCATTCTGGCCTGAAGTTTGTAGATTTCAATGACCGGGCCCTCTGTCTTAAAGTCGGAGGTTCTCTGCACTCTGCCATTTCCACCCACTACTTGGGATAGCCTAAGGGCCGCTTTTGCTGTCTGAAAACCCCAATCGTGATTTTCAGTTAAAGTAATACCTAGGTACTCAAAGGTCCTAACTCTTTCCAGAGGAGTACCGTTAAAGAGCGGGTTTGGGCGGGTCGGTTTAGGGGGATTAAAAATCATAAACTTGGTGTTATCCAAGTTTATCTCTAACCCACGCAATGTGCAAAATGCTGCGAAACCGTCCAAGATGCGTTGGATGCCCGTTGATGTTTTGGACAACAGCAAAGTGTCATTCGCAAACATCAAAGCGGGCACCCGACCGGACGCTAACCTAGGTGCATCATTGTCCTTAACTCTAAGCAGATGATCAACTAGGCCGTTTATATAGAGACAAAACAAAGTTGGAGCCAGGACGCAGCCCTGGCGAACCCCCTTCTTCACGGGCAAACGAGCCGACAGTTCACCATGTCTCCCACACCTAACTTGGGCATAATTATTCGTATGGAGTCTATTCAAGACATCCAATAAGTAGGTGGGAAGGCCCAGATCCATTAGCACTCTCCACAACTTTCCCCTAGGCACTAAATCAAAAGCGGCCCGCAGGTCGACAAAGATGAGGTAGAGTCTGCCACCCTCCACTCTCACCGTTTTCCAAAATAACACCTGGGGCCTAAATATTTGGTCTAGGGTAGAAATACCCGTCCTGAACCCAGCCTGAAGAGTACTCAAAATCTAATTTTCCTCTATCCAGCCCTGAATTCTGTCTAAAATAATCCTGCCCATCAGTTTTTGCATGGTGTCTATCAAACTGATGGGCCTATAGTTAGACGGAGTTAGGGGGCAACCTTTTTCATGGACAGGGACTATCTCTGCTCCAAGCCAGGTTTCTGGTGGGCCCATCCACTTCAATATTGCATTAAATAAAACGACCAAATATGGTGCCCAAATTTTCGGTTGAGACCGAAATAGATCCCCAGGCAACTTATCTAAACCAGGCGCCTTGTTGGGTAGAAGTTTAGCTATTGCAGCTTCAACCTCAACAAGCGTGATATCAAAAAGCCTATCCAGTCGATACTCCTGGAGGGCTCCTGGTGAAGCCAGCAAGGGGGCCACTACGATCCTACCCAGCGCAGTATCCAAGAGCCCCGCCAATCGATGCTCATGGAGGGGTCCTGGGGTAGGAAGCAATGGAGTCTCCTCAGCCTCACACAGCACAGCATCCATCGGCCCCTCCAATCGACACTCATGGAGGGGTCCGGGGGTTAAGACCGAAAAAGACTCCTCACTGGGATTAGCATAAAGTGCTCCAAAGAGGGCTTCCGAGACCGCAGGTGCTATGTTCGATACGGGTGCTAATCAGCCCTCACACACGCCAAAACTAACAATGGCCCAGAGTGACTTGGAATCCTTTCGTAAGAGTGCTAATCTTAGTTCTTCCCATCTATTCATCTCCCAGTCTTTCTTTTCCCTGTTGATAACCTGGTTATACTTAATCCGACATTGTTTAATGCCGGTTTTATCCTTTTCTTTTATTGCGGTTAGCAGATCTTTTTTTGCTTTCCGACAGGTTGCATCATACCAGGGATGGGTTAGAGCTGGGCTTAGCTTCTTGCTACCATGAGGGTAAAACACATCAGACAGTTTAGTGACCAACTGCTTATGCGTTTCTAAAATCTTGATCTGAGAATCCCGCTGGGGATCCTTTGCTCGCAACTCTCCCATTTCTATCAACTGCGGTAGTGCCAGCTGGTATATTCCAGCTAGTTTGGCTGCAGAACACTGCAAATTGCACCATTTAACTCTCCTCCTATTATTAGTTAGAAGGAGGGACCGTTGAGCAACATTAGACTCAGTGACCAACTGCTTATGCGTTTCTAAAATCTTGATCTGAGAATCCCGCTGGGGATCCTTTGCTCGCAACTCTCCCATTTCTATCAACTGCGGTAGTGCCAGCTGGTATATTCCAGCTAGTTTGGCTGCAGAACACTGCAAATTGCACCATTTAACTCTCCTCCTATTATTAGTTAGAAGGAGGGACCGTTGAGCAACATTAGACTCAGGGGCCGGGTTAGACAACCCAAAACTCCCAGGTTTCATTGTCAGGACCAGGGCATTATGGTCACTGTCTTTCCTCATGTGTACCAAAAAATCCAGGATCTTATCCCAATGTCTGGGCTCAACCATTATGTAATCAATAATAGGGTTTTGTCCTACTCTATTAAAAGTTGATGAGCCCGGTCTATCTGGTTCTACCCTCCCATTACACGCCCGCAAGGACGCTGTAAGGGAGAAAGATTTCATTTGAAGAGCCAGAGGAGTCCATGCTTTGGCAGGTGGTATCTGCGGATCTGGAATGCACCAATACTGGTCCTCCTCAGCTAATCCTCCCATATCTAAGCTACTAAGAGGTTCAAATTGACAGTTGAAGTCACCGCCAACTATTAGGGCTATTGTTGGATTGAGAGTCAGGATAAACTGCCTTAGCGTGTCAATAGTGCCAGATTCCTGCCCACACGTCGTAGGCCTGGAATAGATTTTAAGTAGTGCAATCCGGGTGGAATCTAAAAGCGTTAAAAGAACACATTGGACGTCAGGTGAGTCAGTTGGAATATGGGCTGCTTTGGCACCTAAGTGTGTACCCACCAATGTGGTTAGGCCTCCCGAGGGTCTGCCCCTTCCCAGAGTTGTAGCCAAGATATTAAAAGTGGCAAATCCGGCCATTACAGTCTCTTCGAACGCCCACATCTCCTGCATCAAGCAGATGTCGTGTTTTTCTATAAAAAGACCCAACTCGGGAACGGATAGTTTATTTCTGATCCCTGCCAGATTCCAAGACAAGATTTTGATACTACCCTCTATTGCCCTGGTACCTGTTAGACCTAGTTCTCTCACTGGGCTATAAGTTCGAGGCATGTGGGCTGCTAAATTCATATCTTTTGCATAGATCGCCGCCTAGTGTTGGGTCCGGATGATCGCACATTGTTGTCCTGGAAGAGTCTTCGAAGTATCCTGAGATAGGTGGCTCCTCCCCTGGACTACAGTGCGCATGGGCATCGGCTCCATCCCCAGATTGTTTTTTTCCGCCATTGGGTTCGGATGCGGTCTCGACGTCTCTCTGTCGGAACCGAGAAAACGTACTTTTTTAAGGTCAAAAGTCCTTCGTTAACTACGTCGGTATTGTTTGCGTGCGGTCTCGAGTTTCTCCCGTCTCTTCGATGCGGAATCTGCGGAGTCGAGTTACTCTTCGGACATCGAGGCCTTCTCATCGCAGCAAGACCGCGACTTTTTCAACATGGACCGGAGCCCGTTTAAATACTGTCCCGTCTGTGGGTCCAAATACCCACATATCGACGTGCACCCGGTCTGCAATAAATGCCTCTCGCCGGACCATAACGAGCAGAACTGCATGGCCTGCGCCAAGTTCCGGTCAAAGAAAACGCTCAAGCTTCGGCGCGCGGTGCGCCTCGAGGCCCTGCGGGCGGCCCCGGCACCCGATAACATCTTCGACGACCCAGAAGACGAGAGCCTAAGCCATCATCTTCAAATCTCACCACCTGCGACGGAGGTCGAAGCCGATCCCGACGAAGACGACGGGGCCATAGAACAAGACCTTGAATACGTCGACGAGGTAGGGGACGTCGAAGAAGTTTATGGGGCCGCGGAAGATAGCTCAGGGGATGAGCTATGCCCCGACAGTTATACGGATCAGGCTCAGGTCACGGGATCGCCTCTCGGCCTTACCCAAGACCCTGCACCGCAAGCCACGGCCCCGCCTTCACGCCCGGCCACGGACACACCTGCGGGGGCTACGCAGCCCATATCGAAACCGAAACTGAAACCAATGGTATCGACTGCACCTAAAATGGCCGACGCCAAATCGAAACCGAAACCACCGGATTCGAGTGCACCTAAGATGGCGGACGTTCCATCAAAGACGCCAAAGCCCGTTACTCCGTCGACCTCCGGGCCACCGAAGCCGAAGAAGACTGTCGACTCAACAGTGCCGAAGTTATCGGAGGGGGATGCGCCCTCAAAGAAGGTCGTCCGTCAAGGGTCGACCGGAGCGGCGCAGACGAAGTCCGCAAAAGTCGTCGACAAACACTCGGTGCCGACAGGGGCACCGTTAGCCGGACGCATGGTCGAGGCGGAGTCTACGAAATCCCTCGGATCCAAGAGCGGAGGCTCGACTCATAGGCCCAAGGACTCCGTGTCTAAAGCTGCGGCATCGACGTCTAAGCCTCCAAAAGAGCCCCAGAAAGTCGGGGGCGGCGGCCCGCTGGCGGACTCCTCGTCGGCGCCAGGTGCCTCGGCGGGTGGAACATCACAAATCGTCAGTTCATTGCAACGGATTCGTGAGAAGGCTACTGCGACATCGGCTTCCGCGCCGTCGCACCAGAAGACACTGGACGTGCCTGCGAAGCCTACTGCCAAGCTCTTATACATTCTGCCGCCGAAGGAAGCCCCGAAAGCCTTTGCCCCAAAGACGGCGCCGAAGACATCAGAATCTTCAACGTCTAGCGGCCTATCGGGTCGACAACACGACTCAGGAGACGAATCTGAGCGTTTTATCGACGCAGACACTGGCAGGCTGACCCTTTATAAGAGGAAAATCACTTCCCTGCCAGTGGACTCCTATATTATTCCACTGAAGAAGAAAAGGCCTACACAGGACATTCCTGCCCTAGTTGAACCTATCCAGCCTCCGCCTAGGAGAAGTCCAACACCTTCCCCTGACCACTCTGGGGGAGAGGAGGAGGGACTGGATGACCAGTACAATTTCCCCATCAATGACCCTGATGCACAACAGGATTCCTATGATGACGCTGGTGACCAGGGACACCAACCTGTGGGGCAAGACCCACAGCTTTTCAGTGCACGGGCATCCCCAACAGAGGATTCTGCAGGATTTCATGCACTAATCGAACGGGCAGCTGCTAATCATGACGTGGACATGCATGCTGACCCAGTGGAGGTAGACTTTCTATTTGACACTTTCTCTGTCTCTGAAAGAACAGTCAAGACACTTCCTATGCTAAAGGGGGTCCTTAAACATGCTGCAGAGATCTTTAAGGAGCCTACCAGAGCGAGAGTGGTCAACCCACGCATCGAGAAGAAATATAGACCAGCTCCTGCAGACCCCACATATATTCGGGGACAGTTGCCTCTTGACTCTCTGGTGGTCGCAAATGCCCGCAAACGGGCCAACTCCCAAACGACTGGTGAAGCTCCTCCCCCAGACAAGGAGTCCAAAGTGCTTGAGGCAGGGGCAAAAGAATAGCTGCGCAGGCTGCCAATTTCTGGCGTATTGCAAATACACAGGCGCTATTGGCACGTTATGATAGGGCGCATTACGACGCCCTAGAGCAACTTTTACAACACCTGCCTACGCAGTTTCAAGAGGGTACCAAACTGCTCATAGAGGAGGGAAAACTCATCTCCAACGCAGCAATAAAGTGTGCACTTGATGCCGCAGACACAGCAGCTAGGGCTATTAACACTAGCGTCATGCTAAGACGACAAGCGTGGCTACGCATATCAGGGTTTAAACCAGACATTCAAACAACCATACTCAATCAGCCCGTCAATCCTGATAGACTGTTTGGTCCTGATGTTGACACCACCCTCGAAAAGATTAAGAAGGACAACGAAACAGCTAAGTCTATGGGGGCCCTTCAGTCACAACAATTCCGGGGCAACACTTTTCGTCGCTCAGGTGCACGTGGGGTCACCCGAGGACAGATGGGTCAACAATCACAGTTCACTAGAGGTGGAGCACAGTCCTCGTACCCCAAGCAGAATAAAGGGGGTTATCGAGGAAACAGTTCCAGGGGACGTGGCAGAGGAAACAACAACTCCCGTTCCTCTGCCCCAAACAAACAGTGACTCTCTGTCACTGCCCGCCGACCATTTAACACCTGTCGGGGGGAGACTCCAGCAGTTCCTGCCAGTCTGGACAAACATCGCCACAGACAGGTGGGTAAGACAACTTGTCCAGTACGGTTATTGTCTAGAGTTAACGTCCACTCCACCCAACATTCCACCAAGGCAACGGCCTATGTCCGCAGAGCACTTGCACTTATTGCAGCAAGAAGTAGTGGTGATGCTGCAAAAAGGCGCAATCGAGCTCGTGCCAGTGGAGGAGGAAGCCACAGGGGTCTATTCCCTGTACTTCCTTATTCCAAAGAAGGACGGATCTCTCAGACCCATTCTAGATCTGCGCCCCCTCAACCTGTATATACTGTCAGAGCATTTCCATATGCTTACACTGCAACAGATTCTTCTCTTGCTGAACCAAGGGGACTTCCTAGCAACCTTAGACCTCAAGGATGCTTACTTCCACATACCACTACACCCGCCCCACAGAAAGTATCTCAGGTTCACTATCCAAGGCAGGCATTATCAGTTCAAAGTCCTACCCTTCGGAGTGACCACCGCCCCCAGAGTGTTTACCAAGTGTCTGGCGACGGTAGCGGCGCACCTCAGGAGGCAGAACATCCATGTCTACCCCTACCTAGACGACTGGCTCGTTCAGGCCAAGTTGGAACAACAGTGCGCCGCGGACATGTCGACTACCATTCACCTCCTTCACAATCTGGGCTTCTCGCTGAACTACCCGAAGTCGCACCTTAAACCAGCACATGTGCGGCAGTTTCTGGGTGCGACGATAAATACCCTGACGGCCATGGCTCAGCCAAACAAGGTCAGGATAGACAGCATACAGTCTCTAATCCAAAGGTTCAGACCACAACACTCGCTTCCAGCGAGAGTGTTCATGCAGTTGATTGGCATGATGGCCTCCTGCATCTTCATAGTCCCTCACGCAAGGTTACATATGCGTCCGCTCCAGGAGTGCTTAGCAAATCAGTGGACACAGGCTCGGGGACAAATGACAGACCTAGTGTTGGTTACCAGTCGGGCGTACAACTCTCTGCATTGGTGGAATCCACACAACCTTTGCAAGGGCCGACTGTTCCAGGAGCCAGTGCCACAGATTATCCTGACAACGGACGCATCTCTCCAGGGATGGGGAGCTCATCTGCTCACTTACACAGTGCAGGGACTATGGACGACGCAGCAACAGAAGATGCACATCAACTATCTGGAACAGATGGCAATCTTCATGGCGCTCAAGTCCTTCAATGTACATCTGTGCAACAAGGTAGTGTTAGTCCGGACGGACAACATGACAGCGATGTACTACATTCAAAAGCAGGGAGGCACCCACTCGCCGCAGCTGTCTCATCTGGCTCAGAGCATGTGGAAGTGGGCCATTCAGAGGAACATTTTCCTCATGGCAGAACACCTCCCGGGCAAGGACAATCAGATGGCGGATCTGCTCAGCAGATACAGCCATCAAATGCACGAGTGGGAGTTACATCCATCAGTACTCCGCCCGTACTTCCAGCAGTGGGGTCATCCAGAGATAGACCTGTTTGCCACAAGCGAAAACGCAAAATGCCAACACTTTGCCGCCAGGTTCCCTCACCCACAGTCGCAGGGGAATGCGATATGGATGAACTGGTCAGGCAAATTTGCGTACGCTTTTCCACCAGCACCTCTAATACCGCTGGTGGCAAGAAAGCTAAGGCAGCACTCGATGATACTCATCCTAGTTGCTCCAACGTGGGCACGCCAACCATGGTACACCACGTTTCTGGAACTCTCAGTGGTGCCGCATCAAAGGCTGCGCCTAACACCCAGGCTCTTGACGCAGAACCATGGAGACATTCAGCATCCAGATCCACAACAGCTCAACCTGGCGATCTGGCTCCTGAAGTCCTAGAGTTTGGCTACCTTCACCTACCTCCAGAATGCATGGACATCATCAAGGAGGCAAGGAAGCAGACTACCAGAGCATGCTATGCCGCAAAATGGAGGCGTTTCGTCCTTCACTGTACAGCCAATAACATAAACCCGCTAGATGCATCTATCCCTAACATCATTTGCTATCTGTTACATCTTTACAAGTGCAATCTAGCGTACACTTCCATTCGGATACATCTATCCGCCATAGCAGCTTATCTTCAGAACAGGCAACATCTCTCTGTCTTCAGAGTGCCTGCCATTAAAGCCTTCCTTGAAGGTCTGAAACGAGTCATTCCCCCAAGAACACCGCCAGCTCCGGTGTGGAACCTCAATGTGGTCCTCACCAGGCTGATGGGACCACCTTTTGAGCCACTGCACTCGTGTGAACTCCAGTTCCTAACATGGAAAGTGGCTTTCCTTATTGCTATTACGTCACTAAGACGTGTCAGTGAGCTGCAAGCGCTCACAATCCAAGAGCCATTCATACAAATTCATCCTAATAGGGTGGTACTACGTACTAACCCCAAATTCCTTCCGAAGGTGGTGTCACAGTTTCATCTCAACCAAACTATTTGTCGTGTATTTCTATAGGTTCTGAATCAGTCCCCCTATTCCTGACCCTATTCTGGTTAAACTAACTATCAAGTTAACTAACAGTCAGCCCATGAGGCAAGAAAACCCCCATGATGCAGATACCGTTATCTGACGCAGTCACACTCCAGTTCACGGACAGCAATTTTTTTCAGCAAGCCCCTTAAAATATTTTTCTACATATTTTTTCCCGGGACACTGATCTTCTGCTTAAAGTAAGAAACTATTCCTAGAGAACTAAAATTTCTATTTTTAGATACTTTATAGACTTTAGCTGCCCGCTGGGATGTTCACAAATATTTTATTATGTGATGAAATTGTCTCGAACTTCCTTTCTGTATAGCAATATTAAGAGCCATTTCATGTGTATTTCTCATATACCAATAAGCAATAATGCATAACAATGCGTGTTTACTTTTGCATTTAATTCATAGCTTAAGTGCATACAATATATATGACTGCAATTTTTCAGTATATTTGAAAATTTCGAAATGCATTTATGTATTTTGGGGTGGTAAGGTATACACTATACTCTATAGTATGTTGTACTATGTTATACTATGCATAGATTAGTAGATATGACCATAGTTAGCGTGGAGTGGGTGTCGTGTATTTCTATAGGTTCTGAATCAGTCCCCCTATTCCTGACCCTATTCTGGTTAAACTAACTATCAAGTTAACTAACAGTCAGCCCATGAGGCAAGAAAACCCCCATGATGCAGATACCGTTATCTGACGCAGTCACACTACGGCACAGGAACGTGTTATCTGATTAGGTCATAACGCTTGAGATCTAATTAGACAAGCGACATTCCTCCAGCCCCTGATAAGGCATACGACGTTCTCATAACAAATCAAACCTATGACAACCTGGACAATCCGTGCGGCCATTGTTTTGATTTCACAGAGAACTTTAGTAAAGAATGTGCTAACGAGCAAGTCGTATGACATCTTTATTGACGTACCTATGTCCATCCTTACGTCAATCTCGGCACCTTTAAGGTATAAATATTGCCGACCTTGCCCTATGCAAACACACGCGTGGTGACAAGACGGAGCAGCCATACTTGCCGAAGCCGAGAGCAGAAGCAGACCCCGCTGGCAACAGCCCCGCCTTCCTGACGCGCTGAGAGACGCGCTGCTATCTCAAGCCGAGAGACCCAGCACCGGCGCTTCTGGGCAGCCCTCGCAGGCAGCCTGGAATATCGAGAGCAGAGAAAGAGATACCATTCCTCATCCATCCTAAATTCCAGGTACAGAACTGAATAACCCCTCACAGAGAATTCTTTAGTTATTCACTTGGCAAAAACAAACTTAACTTAAAACTGTAACTTTCTATTCCCGCCCACGCATTAGACTTAGGTCAGGTACACGGGGTAGGCGTATTTAGAAACACCAGTTGAGCAAGTTTAGTCAAATGTATATGTGTATGTAAATATATTTTAATCATTTTAAACATCATATGGCTCAGAAACCATATCAATGTTTTTACAGTATTATTTTATACTATTGCTTTTAATGTATGCACTTTACTTAACTATAAGTATTGCAATAATATCGATCCATTTCTCATGTATGAGAAAAGAGACTGATCAATAAATAACACCTTTTTATTGAACACGCCCGTCTCTTCCTTTTCTCTACATTCTGATGAGACTAAGAATGCACGTACTGACTGAGTAAAATAATTGCCTTGTGCTCACACGACTCTTGAGATTGACTCTTGATTAGGGGAGAGCAAAGTTGTCATGTTCTATGGTTGTCAGAAACTAAATCCCTTCTTGTCTAATCAGGGGAGTTAATTCCTTCCTTGAACATTCGAGAAAGTTTCTAGCGAACTCTGAGCTTAGCTAGCAAACCCAAAAATTAAGTCTAGTATCGACAGTAGTAGACCTAGTTAACGTCTGGCCTAGGCCTTTACTGCTGTAGGTACTATTCCAATGCGCAGAGCCTATTGGGAAAATAGGAGCTACACTACATGGCGCCCAACGCGTTTGGAAAGGGCGATAAAACTAACGTAAGACATTTAGAGTAACTCAGTCGTGCTTTCTCACTCAGACCCCTTTTCCCAAATACTCCAAAGACGTCTGGAGTGGGTGAAAGGTTATATCCTCCAAAACCTCGCAGGAGGGAACTCCTATGTATGGTTCTTGGTCAAGTCAACGTTGAAGGATAAAAAAAGTTCCAAAATATTGTGCATCTAATCTCTGTTTCCATAAAGAAACCTGATCTGCAAACAAACATAATACCATCCTGTCTGTAAAATGGCAGAGAGTGATGATGAAAGAGAGGCAGTTAGATTAGCAACTGAACTCGCAGATGCTGATGCTACCATGCAAGCAGCAGACGCGGAAATAATACTCATTCCGGTCATCAAAAGGAGATCTATAACTCTAAAACTTATAGAAAATGGACTGACACCTAGAGGTGGCACAGTCATATTCGTAATCGAGGCACACGAATATCGGCAGACAGAGGTATACTATTCATGGATACATTTTCCAGCAGCAAATGCTGTAACAAAGTACTTCCACTATTACAAAGTAGAGGAACCTCCTGAAACATACACTCCTTTCGAGGAGGTGGAAGTACCACTCAAATTCCAAGAGCATTTGCTCTTATTTGATGGCGCCCTAAAACATAATAATCACATTACAAGGCTCGGTCCTTTAGGAAGACCAGGAGCAACGTGGCCGGTCTTAGCTGGATACACACCGCATCCAGACATCGATAGAATGCCTGCAGCAGAGCTGTTAATACAGCTAAAACAACTACTAAAAATTCATAGACAATTAGTTCAGTATGTAATGCGGACTTCAACAATTCAGCCAGCGATTAAACTTCCACAGCTGACCCCTCACCAGGGGAACACAAATAAAATTACACCACAGAACATCCAATCCTGCCTAGGTAAAGTTCCAGCTAAACGGGAACAGATACCATTCTGGTTGGCACAGAAAATTACCCAAATAGAGGCGGTGTTTCCTGACACCACCCCATTAGAAAAACACAGGATTCTGACTATATGTCTCCCAATGGGAATCGCACCACACATTGAGGACTGTGACACTTGGGGTACAGTCTTTGCTTCCATCTATACAAAAACGCACGGTGTCCCATCCATTTCGGTAATACCAGATGTGCTAAAACAAATTCAAGATGAATACGGTCCAGAACCTGCTTTAACTCTTGGTATGAAATTACTAAAAGACTTCAAGCAGGTCTCGGCTATATTATTAGCCAACATAAAAGGTGAAGCAGCAAACGTGGCGATCCGCCAGAGGTTAAAAGAGACAGATATAGCAGACCAACCAGCTGAAATTGCCAGAATCATAGAAAAATCCTATGAAGAACTAGGCAGAGATAGTCTAGGTGGAATACCAGTAAAACCGCAACTGACTACAAGTCCAGAAAAAATATTTTTTTAATTCACCAAAAAAGAACTGGGATGGAAACAAACAATCCAATCCTAAAGAAAAGAAATTCCAGTCCCGAGGAAGGTCTCCTAGGCGAAGAGAGAAATCTCCAAACCAAAGACAGAGGTCACCGCAGAGTGACCCCTCTGGGAATAGATATAACCTTAGAAATAGGGATAATATTAAAAAACCTGATAGATATCAAGACATTGATACACGTCCCTCTCAATCTTTTCAGACTTCCTCGCAGAAATCGGAAAGAAGAGGACGATCAGAAGAGCACGCCAAGTCCAAAGACAAGGAACCTGCTCAGCTAAAAAAGAAATTACAATTTCCCAAAAAGAAGGTAGCCAGTATCAAGGTAGTTAAAAATGCCGAGAATACTGAGGACACAACTGAAAAACGGAGAATGGGCTCAGACAATGCTAGACAGCGCAGCAGAGGTGAGCATAGCTCGCAAAGTCCTTATGAATCATCTGGAGACAGTGGACACGAATGAATACCTTCAAGTGGAAACTGCAGACACCAGAGTTAGCAAGCCCCACAAGATATACGAGATAACATTACGTATAGAGGGAGATAAGACTAGGAAAATAAGGGGACTATTTTGGGATAACCTCTCAAAGGGTTATGACATCCTTCTAGCTGAAAAAGACTGGCCACCAGAGTTTGTCAGGGAGTGCCCTCATGGCGAAGAAGTAATTATGCCTGCCTTCTCGAATCAAATCCCGATTCATAAAAAATACACACTTGCTAGAAAGTGGGCAGTGGCCTTAGCACCTGCTTTATATAAAAATCATGTAGGATGGGATGAGGATTCTCCTCCTCACAAAATCCAGTTAAAATCACAACCTACTGCACAAAGGCAGTACCCAATTAAGCAAGAAGCTAAAAAACAAGTAAATGAAATACTAGATCAGCTAGAATACCAGGGGGTGATTGAAACTTGCACCTCACAAATGAACAATCCTTTGTTTCCGGTCTCCAAACCAGACAATTCATATCGTCTAGTTTTGGATTACCGACACCTTAACACATGTTGCAAAACTTTTGCAGTGCAAAACTCACACAGTGCTGCACTAATGAATAACATAGTGCGCAAAAAATACAAAACAACCTTGGACATCTCCAATGGATTCTTTTGTCAAAACATAGCACCAGAGAGCAGATATTTAACTGCATTCTCAGTAAATGGCACTCAAAAACAATTCTGTCGGTTAGCCCAGGGGTACAAGAACAGCCCGGGGGTATTCTCAGCGAGAGTAACAGAATTATTACAACTATATGATGATGAAGCATTATCCTATGTCGATGACATTTACTTAACAGATGATGACTTGGAGACTCACTTGAAAAGGGTGAACACCATAATACTTGGGTTCGCTGCAGAGGGTTACAAATTCAACTTTAAAAAATCCAGAATTGCCCATCTGACAGTCTTATACGTAGGATATGAATTATCAAGTATAGCCTGGTTGACAATTTTCTAAATAACTAGAAGAATTAAAAAATCTAAAATATGAAAAGACGTATCCTCTGCCAATCGACATTCTTCCTCTACGACATTACGCCTGTGTAATCTATACAGACGGACAGGCTCAACCCTCCGTTTGGGGAGAACATGCATACAATCCCACATGTGAGATTACAAAAGAAGTGTGGCGCGGAGGTAAACTAAGACCTCTATTAACAAAATCACACTCAGTAGAAACTAATTCAGAACAACAAACTGAAATAATCGCATTGAAAATGGCGCTAGATAATGCGGATCGCGAATTCCCGACACTTATAGTGTCAGATTCATATTACTGCGTCAAGGCATATAACAATGATTTGCAGACATGGATTCAGAACGGTTACAAAGATGACACAGATGCACCAATAAAGCAGAGACTGCTCTGGGAACAAATAGCTCTTTTGAAAAAAGAACTACCAAAGACTCACGTGACACACTCACTGAGTCATCAGCGTGATGGCGTTCACGTTGTGGGGAATTCATTGGCTGAAGCAGCCGCAGCGGCAGCCACTAAACCGGCTCCCGTAGATCGAAAAAAGCGTACATTAAAATACATTGACGGTGAAACAATGCTGGCAGTGAAAACGTCATCAAAAGGCGACTGCTCAGCGTTACCGATCAACTATCCACTCAATTATACATACATAATCGATGCAAACTCCGTCCCTTTTGCTCGAATCCCTGGAGTGGGGGATAGAGTGATTCCAAACATGGACAGGAGAAGCTTGTTAATCGCAGACGCACACATGGGCGAGGGTCTCAGACACCTCAAACTGAAAAATTCTCTAGAAGAATTACAATCACGGTACTGGTGGCCAGGCATGAGCCTGCACTACACCATGTTTGTAAAAAACTGCCCAAACTGCAACAGAGATCGCAGTGGGGAGAGAAGCAGTTTAATACCTCGTCGTATCAAGGCAGATAATATCACCAGTAAAAAGAATGGCTTGCGATTAACATATACAGGCTAGTTTCCACTTATAATGTAGATCCACAGCACTCGGCTGACGTCCGGACTATTATACAAGATTTGCGAGTCTAAATGGCATATACGCTAAGAGCATGCTACGTTCGACCATTGTTTTCACTCAGGCAATCCAGCCTGGGGGGGAAACATGGCCGAATGAGCACAGCCCAGCGGGAATCTTCTCACTTCCTTCCTGAGGGTACTGGATGGTGTAAAGAAAAAACCAAGGCAGAAAGCAATCTATAATGGAAAGGATATTAGGTTCGGGAGCTGGGTGGGTCAAACATCTAATAAGTGTCCAACGTAGTCTAAATAACTTGCCAAGAAATTCTCTGAAGGGATTCAGTCCGTACGAATTATTATTCGGAACTAGGATGTTGATCTCTGACCTTGATAGTCAGACTTCAGTGGTAATAGAAAAAACCTTTGATGTCAAAGACCGTTTGGCTATTTTGCAGGACTTAAACAAAACAAGAAAAGACCTGAGCAACATACAGTTGAAACAACAGCCCACAACCACTGAAGAATCACCACCTGTCCCAGCAAGACCTGTCTGGATTCCAAAAGTCGGGGATCTAGTCAGGGAGAAGAACGCGGTAAAGTAGGAATTTGGGCCTTCTTACAGAAAAGCAGTTCCTGTCTTGTCTGTCAACGGGACAAGATCAGTTGTACTACCGCCACTTGCTGGAAAAAAGGAGAACAGAGTTGTATCCATCGACCTGGTAAAACCACAACATGTGGCCGATAACAAACAGTAGGCCAAGTGGACTCCCAATAAGTAGCAGAACACCAAGGTTTGCTACCAGTACAGAGGTCCTAACAAAGAGGCTCATCACATTCGAAACGCCTAAAGAAGAACAAGAAGGACTATGCAACAATGCAATAGAACTCAGACCTCTTAAAACCCAAATAAAGACATTTAGCAGAGACACACCAATCTACAATGAAGTACCAAGTGAAAATGCAAAAAACAGAAATCCTGAACCAATTGGAACAATTGACAGAACTGCATCCGGTTACTTCATCAACTTCAATGATTCCTCTGACGGCTTCAGTGAATCAAAGACACAGCCATCATCAAAATCCTTTAAAGACAAAGCTAAGGAACTTTTGAAACATCTGAAAGAAACATATCTGGTTTCTCCATGGATTGAATTTTGGGTGGGTTTTGGCGCATTTATCCTCATACTTTGGCTCATCATGGTATTTACTTTGGGACGCTTCATTGAGGGAAAATATGCTAAAATGGACACAGCAAGTCAGAACATCAACTTGGTCCTCAAACCACACACATCTTCACACGTCGAGAAAAGAGAACTTTCTTCAGCCAACTTCACAGCCAATCCTATACCTGGTGGGGTAGCCTGGGACAACACTGACTATGAAATTTATGGTCCGGTCGAGATCCTGAAATATCCACACCAAATCAAGATCTCCTTGAGTGATTTTGCAAAACCAAACTCATTTGCTGATGATTGGGACTTCGAAAGCATCAACAATATGATGTCTGACTTAGTAATGTCTGCTAAATTTACAAAACATGATTATTTGCAAGGTTCTACAAATTATGATAGTATGTATTGCTATAACCATTATGGTAACCATTTTTTGCATAAATCGGCACAACCTAGAAATGTTTTAAATTATAATCAATGGGAACATTGTGCTACACCTCCAAAAGGGAGCTCTAGAACCGTTTATGACAAATATTCATATTTTTCAGGTTTTAACATAAGTAATGCTGAAACATTTTATTTTAAATTGTCAAACAAGACAGGAATGAAAACCATGATAACCAACACAAAATTGATATATTCAGATTCTTTCTTCGAAAAAATGAATACATTTGGATTTGATTATTGGGACAAAAATGTTGATTTGAAAAGTGTTTGGGGTACGAAAGAATGGCAAGTACAGGGTATAGAAGCTTTGTTTAGAGCCTGCATGATCCCAGAACAAATGATATTTTTAAATGACACTGTTCAACAAACCACCTGTCTTGGCTTAGCCAAAATCAAAGATTTAATTAAACCGTCTATTCCACAGCCAACAATGTTTAGCAATAGCTCTGATACAGATGAAGAGATAGACGTAAACCATATAATAAACCAAAACAGAACACATCCTGATTGGAAACAATGGTTGATCTGGCCCACAGATACAAATTACTGTCAAGATAGATTCCTGAATAAAACACAGGGTTTCAAAATGACCAGGCCAGACCCAAGATATCCCCAAAGACATCATCCAGGGATAATAACAACCTACAGTGTGGGCAAATTATGCCTTCAATGGCTACAGACTTCCACACTGCCTGAAATTAAGCAACACCTAACTTTACTTACTGATGGTGCTGACTTGCGTGATTTCATTCTGGGACCACGCAAACAGCGTCAAAAGCGTTTCATAGCAGCCTCTGTATATGCAGCATACAATGAGGCCTGGAAGGTTACTCAAATTGAGACAGCAGAAAGAATACGGGAAATTGACCGTATTAATTTGGAAAAATCACTTTCTGTAGTGGACAATGGGTTAATGACTCTGTCCTCCAGAATTTTTTCATTGGACAGCATTGTGTCTTCAGCAATCGATATATTATCGCAAGACTTACTGTTATTACAACATGGTCAGTCACAATTGCGTTCCATTGTACAGCTTGGCTGGACGTTACAAAATCTGCGTTCAGGCTATGTGCCTTGGCGTTTAATCAACACAACGTCACTATTCCAAATCTTTAACCTTACTGATAGACAAATCGGTATGGCGCAAAAGGGTGCAGATTATACAATCTTGAGCATTGAAAAACTAGAAAGATTACCAATGACAATGTCAGAACGACCTGTCAGTGAATGGATAATCCACGGAATCATAAATATTCCAATCTCAACCTTCAGGTTTCAATACTGCCAAAAATATATACAGGCTGGCATGTACGAGAAATTGGGAAAGGGGTACCTTAAAACAACTTGGAACCTGCCCTATTCACATGCATGTGTCAGTAATAAAGGACAGAAAGTGTTTCTTAGTGGCAACAATTGTGTTATGTCACTAAGCGGCACGCTTCTGTGTAACGGTATTAGTTTGCACGGAGCCTGTGAAGGGAATTCATACAACCTTTCATGTCACCAGCAAGGCGCACCTGCAACTGAAATAGAACTATTCTTTCAAAGACTCCATAATGGGAGTTACATTCTTATTGTAGACCGCAGATGTTGTAGTCTTATGCCCGGGACTCCTTATCTAGTCACTACAACGGCGAAGGTCAAGTGCTGTGGACGTTCTTTATTCCCCAGCTCCTTTCCAGACAGGGAGGCAAGGGCATGGCCCAATTTGAAAATTACTTCTATTCGAATAGATACTTTAAGCAGAATGAAAACAGTGCTTCTTCAGACGCCTACAAGGCTCACGTCATCAAAAGAAACGTATGATCTACAAGTCGCAAGGACGACTGCAGAGATACATACATTATTATCAACTAATTCCCCCGTACATTTCGCGGAAATCCTAAGCGAAATCTTAAATATTTCTGATACCACTGGGGTCTCAAAGGTATTTAAGACAGTATTTTCGATGGCATTAACACCATTCAAAGCCATACTGGATATTTTTCCAGATTTCGTCCATTCGATTTTTGGCGGACTTCCCCTGATCCTGGGACTAATTGCAGGAATCCTATTCCTAGTCCTTATTTTTCGTTATGGCAACCCATGTCACAGATCAAACTCTCGCGACAATGGAAGATACGATCCTAGCCATTGGATACCGGGACCGGATATCAAAAATCCTGGGACTCTCCCGGCTTAAAGACCTAAACATGACTTGGTTTCTATCATTTCGACCAATGTGGCAAAGGTGTGTTTTACCTGTACTAAGGTGTCTGCTATGCGGAGAAGAATGCGTGTTAGACACCTGTCTGACGCTACAATCGGATGCGCCAGTGGATGCAGATACACTGTTGGTTCCTACCAAGGTTCACGCTTTGTGCTGCCCTCAAAGGCTGCCAATCCTGATGACGGCATTCCTGGAATCTTCACCACTACGATTGAAGAGTAGTGAAGTTCAAGAAGAAAGCAACATCGAACAGGTACGACCTTCTGTCAGCAATGCAAATCAGAATGTCAATGGAGACAATCATGCGCACGAATGCATGGTTACCCCTATTTTCGACTTAGTGGAACTTTCCCATGAAGCTGTTGACAGTTTTTTCGAAAGCCTGAATGATATGATGTTCTCTCCAGAACAGAAATAGAGACTTTTGAGTAAACTCGCACACGGCGTTCCCTGAATTCGGCCTTCAACTTTAAAAATAAAGTCACATGAACAATTTCACTCCAGTTCACGGACAGCAATTTTTTTCAGCAAGCCCCTTAAAATATTTTTCTACATATTTTTTCCCGGGACACTGATCTTCTGCTTAAAGTAAGAAACTATTCCTAGAGAACTAAAATTTCTATTTTTAGATACTTTATAGACTTTAGCTGCCCGCTGGGATGTTCACAAATATTTTATTATGTGATGAAATGGTCTCGAACTTCCTTTCTGTATAGCAATATTAAGAGCCATTCCATGTGTATTTCTCATATACCAATAAGCAATAATGCATAACAATGCGTGTTTACTTTTGCATTTAATTCATAGCTTAAGTGCATACAATATATATGACTGCAATTTTTCAGTATATTTGAAAATTTCGAAATGCATTTATGTATTTTGGGGTGGTAAGGTATACACTATACTCTATAGTATGTTGTACTATGTTATACTATGCATAGATTAGTAGATATGACCATAGTTAGCGTGGAGTGGGTGTCGTGTATTTCTATAGGTTCTGATCAGTCCCCCTATTCCTGACCCTATTCTGGTTAAACTAACTATCAAGTTAACTAACAGTCAGCCCATGAGGCAAGAAAACCCCCATGATGCAGATACCGTTATCTGACGCAGTCACACTACGGCACAGGAACGTGTTATCTGATTAGGTCATAACGCTTGGGATCTAATTAGACAAGCGACATTCCTCCAGCCCCTGATAAGGCATACGACGTTCTCATAACAAATCAAACCTATGACAACCTGGACAATCCGTGCAGCCATTGTTTTGATTTCACAGAGAACTTTAGTAAAGAATGTGCTAACGTGCAAGTCGTATGACATCTTTATTGACGTACCTATGTCCATCCTTACGTCAATCTCGGCACCTTTAAGGTATAAATATTGCCGACCTTGCCCTATGCAAACACACGCGTGGTGACAAGACGGAGCAGCCATACTTGCCGAAGCCGAGAGCAGAAGCAGACCCCGCTGGCAACAGCCCCGCCTTCCTGACGCGCTGAGAGACGCGCTGCTATCTCAAGCCGAGAGACCCAGCACCGGCGCTTCTGGGCAGCCCTCGCAGGCAGCCTGGAATATCGAGAGCAGAGAAAGAGATACCATTCCTCATCCATCCTAAATTCCAGGTACAGAACTGAATAACCCCTCACAGAGAATTCTTTAGTTATTCACTTGGCAAAAACAAACTTAACTTAAAACTGTAACTTTCTATTCCCGCCCACGCATTAGACTTAGGTCAGGTACACGGGGTAGGCGTATTTAGAAACACCAGTTGAGCAAGTTTAGTCAAATGTATATGTGTATGTAAATATATTTTAATCATTTTAAACATCATATGGCTCAGAAACCATATCAATGTTTTTACAGTATTATTTTATACTATTGCTTTTAATGTATGCACTTTACTTAACTATAAGTATTGCAATAATATCGATCCATTTCTCATGTATGAGAAAAGAGACTGATCAATAAATAACACCTTTTTATTGAACACGCCCGTCTCTTCCTTTTCTCTACATTCTGATGAGACTAAGAATGCACGTACTGACTGAGTAAAATAATTGCCTTGTGCTCACATGACTCTTGAGATTGACTCTTGATTAGGGGAGAGCAAAGTTGTCATGTTCTATGGTTGTCAGAAACTAAATCCCTTCTTGTCTAATCAGGGGAGTTAATTCCTTCCTTGAACATTCGAGAAAGTTTCTAGCGAACTCTGAGCTTAGCTGGCAAACCCAAAAATTAAGTCTAGTATCGACAGTAGTAGACCTAGTTAACGTCTGGCCTAGGCCTTTACTGCTGTAGGTACTATTCCAATGCGCAGAGCCTATTGGGAAAATAGGAGCTACACTACATATTGACTTGCCCGCATTCTTCCAAAACCCACAAACGGTGGCGGAAAGAATGCTCCATACTTTGGACGTTAGGAGGGCGTTGATGTACTATATTGACAGGACACAACACTTTAGGAAAACAAAACAACTTTTTGTTGCCTTCTCGCCACAGCACAAGGGCAACCCTATTTCCAAAGCAGGAATAGCCAGGTGGATTGTTAAGTGCATCCAGATCTGCTATCAAAAAGCTAAACGTACCTTAACAATACCCCCAAGGGCGCACTCCACACGCAAATTGGGGGCATCCATGGCTTTCCTGGGGAACATTCCTTTAGAAGACATTTGCAGAGCAGCCACATGGGTTACACCGCATGCCTTTACAAAACACTACTGTGTTGATGTGCATTCCAAGCAGCAAGCAGCTGTTGGACAGGCTGTTCTCAAGACACTTTTTCAGGTTTCTGCAGCTGGCACGGGCAACCGCAGCTAATGGAGGGACTGCTATATATTCTATGCAAAAGATATGAATTTAGCAGCCCACATGCCTCGAACTGAATATGCTACTTACCAGTATGCATCTGTTCTTGGCATGTAGGGCTGCTAACATTCATATCGCCCACCCTCCTCCCCGGTGCCTGTCGCAGCTGCAGACGTACTCTTGCATTCAATCATTAGCATGGACATCCTTTACACTTTTCACTCCATCTCTGCCACAATGGCTAAAAACAATCTGGGGATGGAGCCGATGCCCATGCGCACTGTAGTCCAGGGGAGGAGCCACCTATCTCAGGATACTTCGAAGACTCTTCCAGGACAACAATGTGCGATCATCCGGACCCAACACTAGGCGGCGATCTATGCAAAAGATATGAATGTTAGCAGCCCTACATGCCAAGAACAGATGCATACTGGTAAGTAGCATATTCATTCCCAACATATGAAGCTACACCAGTTTCTGCCCCCCTAAGACCCATTGGCCTCACGGTTTCTTGTGTACTTTCTGTGTCCCCGCCAATTAGCAACTCCGTTCTAGTGTCACCTACCTCCGTCTGTATCTCAGGAGATTGAGGACCAATATCTACAGCCGGGTTATCCTTCCCCTTAATCTGCCCCACATTATCCCTAGTTGCCACCCTACCCCGACCCCTACTTGTTGAATAATGATTGGGGTGTAGAGAGTATTAACATCAAGATCACTCCCCACTCTCACTACTTGGGGGCCTGAATCGCTGATTATTGAGGGTACGGTCCGCCGACTCTCAAGGCGTCAATCCACTTGATCTAAAGTACTAAACCTATTACTTTGGGGAAACAATGAAAGTAACGGGGTAAATGGGTATGAGCCCTGCCAATTTGTTGCCCCCTCGTGATCTCTGTCAGTTATTCAAGTTAAAGGCCTCCTATGGATGTGAGTCTGTGTTGGCCACTCTGGAATTTGAACTCGGGACTTTCACAGCTTGGATGTCTAGTCAGAGCAGGTCTGGCCACTGCGGGGTTTATGAACCTCCTGCACCCTCCCTCAGCTTCAGGAGTGATTCAACCTGTTTAGGCAGCGTTCCTCCTAGGCACTGCCTATTCCACAGTCCAAAAATGAAATAAGGAACAGACTAAGGGGGAGATTTACAAAAAAGTTGCGCAACGCAGTGCAGCCCCCCCGCGAGGCTGCACTGCGTTGTGCGACAAGGAGGGAGCAGGGGAGCGCCATATCTTCCAAGACATGGCTCTCTCCTCCTCTTTCCCTTACGCCGGCGCCGATTACTGCTGCCGTGCGCCTTGCACACACCTTATCGCAGCAGCGCTAGGGTGTGTGTATGAGTCCAGCATTGGTTTTTTTACAGAAAAGGGCGCAGTTTTCTCATGCTAAACCCAATCTACTGTTTTTAGTAAATTGGGTTTAGCGTGAGAAACCTTGGGTGGTTGAATGTGAACGCCCATGCACCACCCTTGACACGCCCGCCCCCGGCGCAAAGTAATCGAAGCAGCGCAATGCGCTACTTCGCATTACTTTTACGTTATTTCCAGCGCTAAACAAGTTTAGCGCTGCAAAGGAAATTACAAAAAATAGATTTTGCGTCGTTTTGCATGACGCAAACACGGCGCAAAACCTTAAGAAATCTGCCCCTATGTATGTTTGTCTATCCAGCAAGCAAAAACAAAAATACGCACTCATCCGTCGAAAATCGCATGTGCGTTATTTGGCCAGCTGCAGATGGTGAGTGGTCCGTGCACTCTGGGGCAAACTTCTGTTTTTCCCGAAAATAGCAGCTTAGTTGACTTCCCCTGAGCGGGCCTCACGTGTCAGAGAAATCTCGAGCCACATGTGCAAGGACAGCATTCCTCAGAGCCTGCTTCTGCACGGCATATACTGTTGTTTACCAATGTCTATACTTGGCCTGCAGGCCTCTTCTGGGGCAGAGGGGACGTGGAAACAGTGTCTACAATGAACTAGCCAAGCACATGCTTACACAGACACAGAAGAGGGACACTCGCACATATGACCTGAAAATCACAATCCTATGCATGCACATACAGGCTTCACGGATCGACGTACCCCTTCCCTGGAACATACTTACAGATGAAATCAAACACAACACTATCACACAGCATAGGTGCAACGCACGCATAAGCAAGCACAATTAAGCAAAGACATTTCCGTTTGGCACAAACCACTACAAGCTAAGCACGTACGTCCATGGGACACACCTACTCACCTCCACCTGGTGTTGAGTAATTGTGTAAATAACTATATACTTCCCACACCGCACAAGATAAGCACGCACTTGCTTACACAAGTACACACCTACTTACCACCACCCCCTGGTGGTGAGTAGATGTTGCACTTGTGTAAGCAAGGGCTGACCCTGTGGCTTGGATGTTTGTGCCACATTTAAGTGTTCATGGATAGGTAGGTACCCGAGTAGAACCCTAGGTAACCTTATTGTGCACCCAGGTGTAACCTGTTTTTCTTGTACCGATAATGGGAAACAAAGTGATCATTGTTACAAAACAGGACAGGTTACTTGTGGGCTGTGTTGTGGATGATAGAGGATGAGCAGTGTGTGCATGTCCACTATCCAGGGGTGGCTCCTCCACTGGAGCGGAGGAGTGTCGCCCCACTTTAATAAATATAATGGTGATTCATCCGTGCTCTCATCCTGAACGAGCGTCAGGATAGGGGCGGAGCTGAGCTGAATTGACAGCAGCAGGGACTAGGAGGAGGGTGGGATGCATGTGCCCTTTTCAAAGGGCGCATGTCCCTTCGGCCGACTGTCTTGCGACGGCCAGTCAGACATGCACACTTTGAAACCTCTAACCCAGAGAAACTGCAGGCCTCCCATACCGCTGTGGAGTGTGAGTCAGACTGCTTCCTCCAATCAGGGAGCTGCGGCCATGCTGGTGAGAGCAGCGTCGTGGGAGTTTCCAGGGGACTGGACTGCAGTGCAATGAGGCCCGGAGCAGGAGATCCTATTGTCAGGTTTTTCTTTCAATATATTTTAAGTTTATATTTGCGCGCCAATTAAGAAGGTCCTTGCCTGACCTATGGGGAAATTAAATCAATGAGAGTATTTAATATGGTGTAAACTCTTCATCCCTTCTCACAAACCAGGATAACAACTCTGGAATAGTCTGTCAAGACTTCATAGCTGGCATCCTGTTTGCGCTAAGCTTTCAGCCTACCAAACATGGGGTAGGGCGACGCCCAGAGTACCTACTCATCTACAGGGTTGGTGGTCCTATTGTAGGTATTCAGCATGCCTGCCTATTCAATAATCTCTACCTGGCTTGCATGGTGACCATGCCACCACCTGGAGCCAGGCCAATCAATTTTTTGAGAATGGTAGGGTACTTGGTTGCCACAATGGAACAACCAGTAGTGGTTTAGGGTAGACCTCGTCTTCACCAGTCCAACGCTAGGGCTTCTCGCAGGCTACGGTGCAGTGAAGTCCATCAGAAATAATTTCATATGATTAAAAAATACAATAAGAAATACTTTACTGGGGAAAATTGAGCCATCAGAATTATTGTGGGCTTTGTCAATTAGTCCCAGCTACATAATAATATTGTGTTGTGGAACAATGGCCACAGAAGGGAAACATCTATTACAATGAAGGCATTACACTTGACTTGCATTGTAATGGAACTCATGGTAACGACACAGTCGTGGTATTGACAGCGTTGTTAAGCCCCACATTGTTTTGGCATGCATGGTAACAGATGCTATTCGCCACAGAATATTGAGGCTGAACCACATCCACAGATTACGTGGGCACATGCCATGGGCACAGAATACTGTGATTTGATTTGATTTATCAATTTATATAGCGCGCGAATGCCCGAAGGCGTCTTGGCGCTTATGACTGACAGCAGGCCTCTTGAACGTGTCACCTAACAAGTGGCAGTAAAGTTTTCACTGCTTTTCTAAAAGAGCCTAGAGATGGGCTATTTTTTATAATGAGTGGCAGCAGGTTCCAAGTCCGTGCTGTGTGTACAAAAAAGCTCCTTCCACCCCAATTGGCGCGTTTGATTTTCGGGACTCTAATTTCAATAGGCTTGATCTGAGCAATCTGGAAGGTTCATACAGTTTCAAATTGGTTCTCAAGAACTTTGAGCCTGATCCCTGAACAGCCTTGTATGCCAAACACAGTGATTTAAATTGCACTTTTTTTGCAATTGGAAGCCAATGTAAGATTTTTAATTTATGTGCAATTGGCTCATATTTGGGGATACCAAGTACCAACCTTGCAGCTGCATTTTGCAGGCATTGTAACTTAGATAAAATCTGTACTCTCGCCCCGGCATATAAAGCATTCCCATATTCTAATCTAGATAATGCTAATGCCGTCACTACCGTCTTTCGAGTATCATCTGATATGTAAGGTAGTAATTTTTTTATCATCTTCAAGATAAACCAGACTGAAGATGCCAATTTACTAGCTTGGGCGTCAAATGAGAGTTTGGTATCCAGGGTCATTCCCCAATTTTTCAGCAGAATAAAGTCTTTTTGGTGAAGTTTTCTGAAGCTTGATTGACATTTTGTGTTATGAATATCAGTAGTAATAGTGAAGAATGGCATATTCTTGAAGCATGTTCAGTAAAACTTTTTCCTTTTGTTCTTGATTGCTCTACTGATGTTCAGATAAAATAGTCACTCTGAAAGGTTCTGCAATGTGAAGCTTGATTGTGTTGTTACTACAATTCAGTAAAAATAATTTCAACAAGCTGATAGCCAATGTCGCTCATTCCTCTCTTGATAATATCCAGGCACACTCAGACCCCTGTTTCAATACCCACAGGTACTGAGATTCCTACACCAGAAATACTAGAAGTCAGTAAGAACAGTGTTCATCATGCCTATATCAAGACTCACTTAGAACTCTGCTCTTGATAATACAATGGCTCAGTCCAAGCTCTTTACCCCACTGATGCTTGCTCCGGGCTCGGTGCCAGATAGCAGACATGCTCATCAGACATGTATAATTCTACGCAGGCTGTCTCAGACTCTGCTAATGGCAATGCACAAGCTCATCCAATAAAACACAGACTCATGCAGAGTTGGCTCCCACTAATACAAAAAAGTATTCATGTCCATTTACTCAGAACTCTGTTCTTTAAAGTGTAAGGTTAATTCTGAGCTTTGATCTTCATAATGCACTAAATTAGAGGCATGTTTGTAAAAATAGTTATAAACAGTAAGAAACGTGTTTGTTAATGCCGAGAATCATATCACCCAGAGCTCTTGCTAATGCCTAGGGCCTGATTTACAAAAGGCCTCTGCAGTCATGGCAGAGGCCCCGCAGTCGTAGGGGAGTATCCGCTCTCGAGGCATAATCTCCACTATGATCATTCGAAGACTTCTCATGACGGTGGGGCCTCCGGCATGCAGAGCCCCTTTGTAAATCTGGCCCTTAGTATCACTCGGTAATAAGATCTTGATAATAGCAGTCTCACAAAGAGATCTGCTGTTTTAAGTCTCACATAGGCAGCGCATGCACTGTCTCTCGGGACATGCTGTATCTACTGTATGGGCCTTCAGCATGCCCATCCGTTTTGATTCGTTCCTTCATGTGCCTTTCGAAATTCCTTTGTTTTCAATGGTGAACAATTTACATTTGTCCCTCCTTTTGCTGTTTTGCTCATGCCTTGGACACTGGCCCTGTTACGAGGATCTCTTCACTGTTGGCCATATAAGCTAGTTTGGGCGCACTACCTTTTCTTATGCCTCGGCTTGTTTGGATTTCCGAATGCACTCAGCCGAGGGCTGCAGATCATGTCCTTATCTTGTTTTCCACTGTCTTTGGTTTCCAGACGCTATGTTGTTTTATATCCTATACTAGTCTTGGTTTCATTTGCTCAAATGTTCAAACCTTACATAATAGACTTACTAAATGGAAGTGTAGTTTAAGAAGACGGCGGATTGTAGGATCAACCTATTTACATTTTGCTTTTGACAGAGAGATTATTTGGATATGATTAAAGAGGTAAACATGCTGTTATTACTTTGCTTTATGAAAATAGAAGCAGCTTTAAGTTGCGCGCTTTCAACTTTTGATGCTTTCTTTTAGGTTTCACTCGATGCCTCCTCATGCTCTCCAATTGCGGCAAGTAATGTGAGGTTACTTAACAATATATCCTGCAAGTAAACAGTGCAGCACCACCTCATCACCAGTGCAGCAACACCTCAGCACCAGCACAGCACCAACTCACTACCAGCACAGCACTACCTTCGCATCAGTGTAGCATCACCAGCTGAGCATTATCATCAGCATAGCATCACTTAGCACCACCACAGGATCACTCAGCACCACCTTAGCACCAGTGCAGCATCTCAGTGTCTCTCAACAGCTCCACAGCACCCCCTCAGCATCAGCACCACCTCTGCATCAGTGCACCACCACCAGTGCAGCACTAACTCAGCACCAGCGCAGCCCCCCCACAGCACAGCACCCTCAGCAACAGTACAGCACCACTTGAGCAGTAACTCAGCACCACTTCAGCATTAGCACAGCACCAGTTCAGCACCAACTCAGCACCACCTGAGCACCAGTGAAGCACCATCTCATCATCAGCACAGAACCACCGCAGCACCATCTCCGTATCAGCCCAGCACCACCTCCATATCAGTGCACTGTCACCAGCGCAGCACTAACTTGGCACCAGCGCAGCCCCACCATAGCATCAGTACAGCCCCACCACAGCATCAGTGCAGCACAAACTCAACATCAATCCGCACCAACTGAGCACCAGCACTGCATCACCTGGGCCCCACCAAAGCATCACTCATAACCAGCACTGGATCACCTGAGAAGTACCAAAGAATCTTAGAACCACCTCAGTATCACTCAGCAGCACCTGAGCACCACCTCTGCACAAACACACCACCACCTGAGCACCACCTCTGCACAAACACACCACCACCTCAGCACCACCTCAGTATCACTCAACATCACCTCAGCATCAGCACAGCACCACCTCAACATCAGTGAATCACGACCTCAGCATACCACCACCTGAAGACCACTGCAACACCATCTCAGCATAGCACCACCTCATATCAGTGCACTACCACCAGTGAAGCACCAACTTGGTACCAGTGCAGCCTTCTGATGAATGCACAACCACCAGTGCAGCACCAACTCAACATCAGCACAGCACCAGTGCAGCACCACCTCATCATCAGCACAGCACCCCCTGAGCACCAGTGTAGCACCACCATAACAGCATCACTCAGCACCACCTCAGTATCACCTGAGCATCACCTCCGCACTATCATAACAAAAAAAGGCATAACAAACCAGCATTAGAACAGGCAGGAAGAAGTTGCCAACATTGCAAGGACAAAAACACGAGAAGACTTTTTCATGTTCTTTCTTTTTTAATAGGGTTGTTCAGTTATTCATAATGTCTTCTTGGTTATATATAAGGTAACAAAAACGCTTATAACACTTTTTTATTATAAGTTTTCAACATGCTGCACAGCAGTCACAATGCTCTACAACATAGCTTAAAAACATTGGCAAAGCCAATAGCTCTGGCTACACACTTATAAGGTCCCAAAAGCGAGACTCATTTGGCTATGCCAATGCCCCCAGTCTCTCAGAGCTCAGCTCTTGTCAGTGAAGACTTTGCCTTTTCAAAGATATTTGGCATATTTGTATCCTAACTCCAAATATAAACAGCAAACGTCAGAGAAATGCCTATCCCATTGTGCCAGGGCTTCTGGAATGGGGCGTTTATGGCTGTGATTGAAATATGTGCTGAAGATGTGGGTTGGGAGAACCCAGTCTCCGGGATGCAAAGCGAGAGACACAGCAGCTAGATCACACCTGCCAAGAGTCCCAGAGGGCATGGCTTGAGCTATGTGCTGCTGGCCGGTGAGCCACAATTCCACAGTGTGCAGCTGTCCACCCTGTACAAAGACGCTTCCGGGAAACCGGAGCTCAGGGAATATCACATGACATTTCCAACAGATTGACGGGAAAGATGGGCAGCTCCCCCGTCACACTACTTGGTATGTTCTTGAAAACAATACCACGCCTGTTCATAGGACTACTACCATGTGCGCAGATTTACTACTCTGCTTTGTGACCTGGGCTCTCTGTATGCGTAGCCAGATTTACAGTTCATATATGTAAAATATATTGACAAAATATGGTTTGTATGTGTGTGCGTATATGCCTACTTTCCCCAAGACTGCTATATGTCAATTGTTTTCATTACATACATACACGTTGTGTAAGGCTTGGTGCATTTAGTTTTCACTTAAACTGGTTTAAAGTCTGTAAGAATAGTTGAAAATGTTTTGGTGTTTACTACCCCTTGCCCCAGCCCTCTAGTACTTTAGGTGTTTTTGTTAATTTCCACTAGCCAGATTTAGCCCTCTCTATTGGCACCTCACAGACAAATCCAGGGGCCATTTTCACCTGGGCCCTAAAGACTGAAGCATTCCAGAGCCCACCGACCCCCGAAACACTGCATCACGTCAGATCTGCATTCTTCACTCTCAGGTTCTTTTATATATGCTATTTGGCGGTTATTTTTAAAATTCCTTGTTTGGGACCCTCCATGAAATATGTTTACTTGAGTCGCTCAGTGACTGAGTCCTTGGTGTTGCGCCAGTTTAAACTGTTGAGAGTCACTTGTCGATCAGTCAGGCTGGAGAAATCAGACGTGGACTCCTAAACTGCAAAAGAGAGATATATTAAATCTGAATATTGTACCTGCTATAAAGTGAACAGGATATCTGAATAAAGTACCTGCAATAAGGTGGACAGGATATCTGAAAAATGTGCCTGTAATAAGGTGGACAGGATATCTGAATAATGCGCCTGCAATAAGGTGGACAGTATATCTGAATAATGCACCTTTAATAAGGTGGACAGGATATCTGGATAATGTACCTGCCATAAGGTGGACACGATATCTGAATAATGTACATGGAATAAGGTGGACAGGATCTCTGAATAATGTACCTGGAATAAGGTGGACACGATATCTGAATAATGTACATGGAATAAGGTGGACAGGATCTCTGAATAATGTACCTGGAATAAGGTGGACAGGATATCTGAATAATGCCCCTGCAATAAGGTGGACACGATATCTGAATAATGTACATGGAATAAGGTGGACAGGATCTCTGAATAATGTACCTGGAATAAGGTGGACATGATATCTGAATAATGCGCTTGCAATAAGGTGGACACGATATCTGAATAATGTACCTGCAATAAGGTGGACAGTAAATCCGAATAATGTGCCTGTAATAAGGTGGACAAGATATCTGAATAATGTACCTGTAATAAGGTGGACAGGATATCTGAATAATGCACCTTTAATAAGGGGGACAGGATATCTGAATAGTGTCCCTGGAAAAGGTGGACAGGATATCTGAATAATGCACCTTTAATAAGGGGGACAGGATATCTGAATATTGTACTTGTAATAATGTGGACTGGATATCTGAATAATGTGCCTGTAATAAGGTGGACAGGATATCTGAATAATGTACCTGTAATAAGGGGGACACGATATCTGAATAGTGTACCTGGAAAAGGTGGACAGGATATCTGAATAATGCACCTTTAATAAGGGGGACAGGATATCTGAATAATGTACTTGTAATAATGTGGACAGGATATCTGAATAATGCACCTGCAATAAGGGGGACACGATATCTGAATAGTGTACCTGGAAAAGGTGGACAGGATATCTGAATAATGCACCTTTAATAAGGGGGACAGGATATCTGAATAATGTACTTGTAATAATGTGGACAGGATATCTGAATAATGCACCTGCAATAAGGTGGACAGGATATCTGAATAATGTGCCTGTAATAAGGTGGACAGGATATCTGAATAATGTACCAGGATATCTGAATAATGTGCCTGTAATAAGGTGGACAGGATATCTGAATAATGTACCTGTAATAAGGTGGACAGGATATCAGAATAATGTACCTGCAATAAGGTGGACAGTAAATCCGAATAATGTGCCTGTAATAAGGTGGACAGGATATCTGAATAATGTACCTGTAGTAAGGTGGACACGATATCTGAATAATGTACATGGAATAAGGTGGACAGGATATCTGAATAATGTACTTGTAATAATGTGGACAGGATATCAGAATAATGTACCTGGAATAAGGTGGACACGATATCTGAATAATGTACATGTAGTAAGGTAGACACGATATCTGAATAATGTACATGTAATAAGGTGGACAGAATATCTGAATATTGTACCTGCCATAAGGTGGACAGGATATCTGAATAATGTACCTGCAATAAGGTGGACAGGATATCTGAATAATGTACTTGTAATAATGTGGACAGGATATCAGAATAATGTACCTGCAATAATGTGGACAGGATATCTGAATAATGCACCTGGAATAAGGTAGACACGATATCTGAATAATGTACATGTAATAAGGTGGACAGAATATCTGAATATTGTACCTGCCATAAGGTGGACAGGATATCTGAATAATGTACCTGCAATAAGGTGGACAGGATATCTGAATAATGTACTTGTAATAATGTGGACAGGATATCAGAATAATGTACCTGGAATAAGGTGGACACGATATCTGAATAATGCACCTGGAATAAGGTGGACAGGATATCAGAATAATGTACCTGCAATAAGGTGGACAGTAAATCCGAATAATGTGCCTGTAATAAGGTGGACAGGATATCTGAATAATGTACCTGTAGTAAGGTGGACACGATATCTGAATAATGTACATGGAATAAGGTGGACAGGATATCTGAATAATGTACTTGTAATAATGTGGACAGGATATCAGAATAATGTACCTGGAATAAGGTGGACACGATATCTGAATAATGTACCTGTAGTAAGGTAGACACGATATCTGAATAATGTACATGTAATAAGGTGGACAGAATATCTGAATATTGTACCTGCCATAAGGTGGACAGGATATCTGAATAATGTACCTGCAATAAGGTGGACAGGATATCAGAATAATGTACCTGCAATAAGGTGGACAGGATATCTGAATAATGTACTTGTAATAATGTGGACAGGATATCAGAATAATGTACCTGGATTAAGGTGGACACGATATCTGAATAATGCACCTGGAATAAGGTGGACAATATATCTGAATAATGTGCCTATAATAAGGTGGACAGGATATCTGAATAATGTACCTGTAATACGGTGGACACGATATCTGAATAATGTACATGGAAACAGGTGGACAGGATATCTGAATAATGTACCTGTAATAAGGTGGACAGGATATCAGGATAATGTACCTGCAATAAGGTGAACAGGATATCAGGATAATGTATCTGCAATAAGGTGAACAGGATATCAGGATAATGTACCTGCAATAAGGTGGACAGGATATCTGAATAAAGAACCTGCTGTAATGTGGACAGGATATCTGAATAATGTACCTGCACTAAGGTGGACACGATATCTGAATAATGCGCTTTTAATAAGGTGGACACGATATCTGAATAATGTACCTAGAATGAGGTGGACAGGATATCTGAATAATGCACATGGAATAAGGTGGACATGATATCTGAGTAATGCGCTAGTAATAAGGTGGGCACGATATCTGAATAATTTACCTGGAATAAGGTGGACAGGATATCTGAATAATGTGCTTGTAATAAGATGGACTGGATATATGAATAATGTACCTGGAATAAGGTGGACAGGATATCTGAATAATGTACCTGGAATAA
The DNA here is from genome assembly GCF_964261635.1 of Lissotriton helveticus. NCBI lineage: Eukaryota > Metazoa > Chordata > Amphibia > Caudata > Salamandridae > Lissotriton > Lissotriton helveticus. The sequence continues at coordinate 651,493,572 of NC_136070.1, forward strand.
GGTGGACAGGATATCTGGTTAATGTACCTGTAATAAGGTGGACACAATATCTGAATAAGGTACCTGGAAAAAAGTGGACAGGATATCTGAATAATGCACCCGGAATAAGGTGGACAGTATATCTGAATAATGTGCCTGTAATAAGGTGGACAGGATTTCTGAATAATGCACCTGGAAAAAGGTGGACAGGATATCAGAATAATGTACCTGCAATAAGGTGGACAGGATATCTGAATAATGTACTTGCAATAATGTGGACAGGATATCAGAATAATGTACCTGGAATAAGGTGGACACGATATCTGAATAATGCACCTGGAATAAGGTGGACAATATATCTGAATAATGTGCCTATAATAAGGTGGACAGTATATCTGAATAATGTACTTGCAATAAGGTGGACAGGATATCAGAATAATGTACCTGCAATAAGGTGGACAGGATATCTGAATAATGTACTTGTAATAATGTGGACAGGATATCAGAATAATGTACCTGGAATACGGTGGACACGATATCTGAATAATGCACCTGGAATAAGGTGACCAATATATCTGAATAATGTGCCTATAATAAGGTGGACAGGATATCTGAATAATGTACCTGTAATACGGTGGACACGATATCTGAATAATGTACATGGAATAAGGTGGACAGGATATCTGGATAATGTACCTGCAATAAGGTGGACAGGATATCTGAATAAAGTACCTGCAATAAGGTGGACAGGATATCTGAATAATGTACCTGCACTAAGGTGGACACGATATCTGAATAATGCGCTTGTAATAAGGTGGACACGATATCTGAATAATGTACCTAGAATGAGGTGGACAGGATATCTGAATAATGCACATGGAATAAGGTGGACACGATATCTGAGTGATGCGCTAGTAATAAGGTGGACACGATATCTGAATAATTTACCTGGAATAAGGTGGACAGGATCTCTGAATAATGTACCTGGAATAAGGTGGACAGGATATCTGAATAATGTACCTGGAATAAGGTGGACAGGATATCTGGTTAATGTACCTGTAATAAGGTGGACACAATATCTGAATAAGGTACCTGGAAAAAGGTGGACAGGATATCTGAATAATGCACCCGGAATAAGGTGGACAGTATATCTGAATAATGTGCCTGTAATAAGGTGGACAGGATTTCTGAATAATGCACCTGGAAAAAGGTGGACAGTATATCTGAATACTGTGCCTGTAATAAGGTGAACAGGATATCTGAATAAGGTACCTGGAATAAGGTGGACAGGATATCCGACTAATTTGCCTGCAATAAGGTGAACACGATATCTGAATAATGTACCTGGAATAAGGTGGACAGGATATCTGAATAATGTACCTGGAATAATGGTGAACACGATATCTGAATAATGTACCTGAAATAAGGTGGACAGGGTATCTGAATAATGTACCTGGAATAAGGTGGACCGGATATCTGAATAATATGCCTGTAATAAGGTGAACACGATATCTGTATAATGTGCCTCGAGTAAGGTGAACACGATATCTGAATAATGTACCTGGAATAAGGTGGACCGGATATCTGAATAAAGTACCTGTAATAAGGTGGACAGGATATCTGAATAATGTGCTTGCAATAAGGTGGACAGGATATCTTAATAATGCTAACAAAACCAAATGTGTGTGGAGGGTCAAGGGGAATATTTAACGACCTGTCTGCTAACTCCCCTACTTTCAGAGTACAAAACAAACAGCAAAGCAGACCAGGTCAAACGATGGTGTGTAACTATACCAGTGACTAAGAAACAAGTTGGATGCATACGTGCATCAGTGCTGTTGGTAGTTATTGGCAACAGAAAACTAGAAAGAATCCCATCAGACCACCCTTTTTGGTGGAGTTTACGTCACGTGGGACTCGCTGATCATACCATACCACATCTGGCCATGTAGTGCTGTTGTGGAAATGGATGTCAGTAATCTAGCCATGGTGTTTGCCATAAAGTGGACAAAATGATGTGCAGTGCTCAAGTGATAATGGTGAAGTAAAATTGACTACCCTGGCTCTGACAAAGTGTACATACAGAAACCTGAGTGTCAAAAGTTAAAAACGCCTGGTAGAGAATCTACCCTGTGGCGCTGTGCAGGACGGTCGACATGTTTCAGCCTAAGGGACACTATCCCGGCTTTCTTCAGGACCATAGGTATAAGATAGCTACTGCAACTATAACCACAAGTGATATTTTGGGTAAAAAACAATAAATTTACTAATAAACTGATACATATCTACCAGAAATTAAAACGTTTTAGGCGTCCACTGGTGGGAGAAGATTGTCTTCTTCCTGTCAACAAACAAAAATAATTGTACAACAGCACTGAACTACAAATACACAACCACCTGGATACAGAGAGACCGTATATAAGGAACACATCTGCATGAATACTTTATATTCCGCGTTTATAGAATGAAGCATAGTAGCTTAATTACCCTGAGGCATTTCCTCTAAGTGATACTCACCCAGCCTTGTGTGGGTGAAGACCTCACCTCACCCGGCAACCGCTCGGGAGTATGAGGCCCCGCTCTACGGTGTAGAAAAAGAACACAGTAAGTACACAACTTTACGGTGCCCAAGCCAATCGCTCTACACACTGAACCTAACAAACGTGTGATAAGTACCCCTCTGCCAAACCAAAGTCCTCACAACCCATCACTGGAGACATATTAGAAATCGCATATGTTGCGAAGTGTCTCATGTCGCGAGACTTGATGTAGACATTAGGGAGTGTCTATGAACATTTTGTTTGTTGACATGTCGTATACCTTTCCATACAGTTAAATGAACATCTAACTGCTACATCCCAATCATCTGCTATTAGTAGGAGAAGTTAGAACTAGCCCCATGGTGACCAAATGGGCTACCCAGAAGCGCGAGCTTCTTTTAGTACAATGGGATGTGGATCATAAGAGTCCCCTTAGACTGCCCAATCATGCATAGAGCTGGGACCATTTAAGCTCCATTTAATGTTGTATTCTTGGTGCAGATTACCTGGTCTTATGTAACCAGGAGGGCAAATCATTGAGACACTCACCTGTCCGTCGGTGCCCCGGTGTGTGAGCCAAGCGGAAGAGGAGGTGTCAATAGGGCCGCCCCAAACATTTAAATAACCTCCTGGTGGTGGCGTGTAACATGGAAAAAATGCGATAAGAGACACTGCTCCATCGCGCGTGCGCAGGCGGTAGTGAAGCGCCAATAGTGGATTCTCATTATTGTCCACACTGCATTGTGCAGTGAAGAGAAGAAAGGTACCCATCTTCAGACTCGAAGGTAAATGCAACAATCAACCCCCTTTGAGAGGGCTGCCCTGCATTATTATTCAGTATTTAAGCAGAGCGCTCGAGCGCATGACCAACGCCATCGTTTTTTTATCTTAATAATGCACCTGTAATAAGGTGGACAGTATATCTGAATAATGTACCTGGAATAAGGTGGGCAGGATATCTGAATAATGTACATGGAATAAGGTGGACACGATATCTTAATAATGTGCTTGTAGTAAGGTGGACACGATATCTGAATAATGTACCTGAAATAAGGTGGACAGGATATCTGAATAATGCACATGGAATAAGGTGGACACGATATCTGAATAATGCGCTTGTAATAGAGTGGACACAATATCTGAATAATGTACCTGGAATAAGGTGGACAGGATATCTGAATAATGCACATGGAATAAGGTGGACACGATATCTGAATAATGCGCTAGTAATAAGGTAGACACGATATCTGAATATTGTGCTTGTAATAAGGTGGACTGGGTATCTGAATAATGTACCTGGAATAAGGTGGACAGGATATCTGAATAATGTACCTGGAATAAGGTATAGCTTGACTCCAGTGGTGTGGAGAGCCTGAGACTCACGTCTGAGCATCCCCAGCACACTCGGGGTGAAAATTGCAAAAAACACACCACTGGAGTCAAGCTATCCAGGCTGATGAAGGCTGATAGCCAGAAACCGGTCCTTGGATGCTTGATTCCAGTCTGGGAAAGACATGGCTTGGTAGTTTGGACTGGACTGTTCCCATGAAGCACAGGGTCAGAGCTGATTTGCATATAGCCAGTGTCTAACCCAGGGTGGTGTGGAGTGCAAAATAACGATGGATTTAGGCCCAGATCCTTGTACTGGGGTGAATGTATGACATTGTTCTACATTCTGACCATCAACTGTGTTTTTTGCAATTTTCACCCCGAGTATGCTGGGGATGCTCAGACGTGAGTCCCAGGCTCTCCACACCACTGGAGTCAAGCTATCCAGGCTGATGAAGGCTGATAGTCAGAAACCGGTCCTTGGATGCTTGATTCCGGACTGGGAAAGATATGGCTTGGTAGTTCGGACTGGACTGTTCCCATGAGGCACAGGGTCAGAGCTGATTTGCATATAGCCAGTGTCTAACCCAGGGTGGTGTGGAGTGCAAAAAAACGATGGATTTATGCCCAGATCCTTGTACTGGGGTGAATGTATGACATTGTTCTACATTCTGTCCATCAACTGTGTTTTTTGCAATTTTCACCCCGAGTGTGCTGGGGATGCTCAGACGTGAGTCCCAGGCTCTCCACACCACTGGAGTCAAGCTATCCAGGCTGATGAAGGCTGATAGCCAGAAACCGGTCCTTGGATGCTTGATTCCGGTCTGGGAAAGACATGGCTTGGTAGTTCGGACTGGACTGTTCCCATGAGGCACAGGGTCAGAGCTGATTTGCATATAGCCAGTGTCTAACCCAGGGTGGTGTGGAGTGCAAAAAAACGATGGATTTAGGGCCAGATCCTTGTACTGGGGTGAATGTATGACATTGTTCTACATTCTGTCCATCAACTGTGTTTTATGCAGATATTACACACATGTGCGCTGTAGCACTGACAGAAACATAAAAACCAGCAGCAAAGCATTAGAACTGATGGTGATATATGCATGCATTGAATACCATGGTCAAACCCCTATTTTATTATTTTTGTATGCATCTTCTAACGCGTGTTTTTTTATTACTTTTTACTTTGGTTGTCTATACTTTTGCAGTACTCTGTAAGTAAAGATTTTCATGCGTTGTCTGTTCTCTCGCTTTCTGTTTCAGTGGCAGGAGACCCGCATTCCCCTGGCAACTGAGTCCATGCACCAAACCTACCAGGCCTGCACCCCAAAGTACCGCAACACCACCATCAAACTGTGGAGCCCCCCTATTGACCGGAAGGCCGCACAACATCTCTTCCTGGATCTCTCCTTTGCCCTGGAAGAGGAAGGAGGCTGTGAGGTCGGGGTTCAGGGTCAGGCTTCAGAGCCGAGCCTTAGCATCCACCTTACCGAAACAGAGCCTAGACTGCTCAGAATCAAGCGTCGAGCCCCAGAACGAACAGCATTGATCACACTCACGAGGCGCTTCCCTGGGGAATACTTGTGTAAGAACATTGATTGGCCTAAGATACGGGACTGGTTAAATTCTGTGACCCAGCTGCCCCTGGGTCTGGTGACAAAATCCCACTTCTACCTGGGTTTCACATATAGTGGGCCCTGTTTCTTTCTGGCTTCTGCTCGAGTGTATTATCGCCAGTGCCAGCCTGAAGTGGCTGGACTGGCAAACTACCCACGGGCACCCGGTGGCTCTGAGGAAGTGATGGGGAGCTGCGTGGAGAATTCGCGAACTGAGGGGAGGCTGGGGCGCCTGTGCGGAGAGGATGGACAATGGGACGCCCCGGAAAATATGTGCAGGTGCCTGGCGGGGTTTGAAAATCACGAGGAGGCCTGTGAAGGTAAACGCTGCCATCAATGATGATTGACTTTTTTATTTTTAAACCTGCTTACTCATTCTGTTCACAGGTTGTATGTACTTTGGTTGTATGTCAGAATATCGAGGACAGAAATTGAGACCTGCCTAAATATTGTGGGCAAAATATTCGCTACGACGACCGTATGCTAAGGTCAGCCGCGGTCCGTGCAGGTATCAGCGGTGGGGCCGCGCGGGGCGGGGGATTTCGAGGGACGATACAGATGGAAAATTAATTATTTATTTGATTTTCCATCAGCATCGTCACTCGAAAACCCCCCCACCCGGCCCTACTGCCCCACTGCTGTTACCTGCACAGACCGTGGCTGGCTAAGGTAAGCAAATATAGGTTAAGTATAGGGTTACCATATCTCCATGAGTGTCTGTATGTGCGGGCATGCGTCATCAAGGCACATATCTGTGGAGTTAAGAATAATACATTTATATGTATTTATCTATCTACCCAAACTTACCTTCATGAGACCGTGGTAATCGATATTTTGGTGAAGATTTTGCAGGTGGAAATGAAAATTTTAATATTCCGACAGTAAACCATCTGCCCCTTGGTTCTGGAGGCGCTGTCATGAATGGTGTATGTGGGGTAGCTGAGTGAACAGAACAGTGTTCCGTTATTTCCCTGCAGGATGAGCTGCTTGCAATGGTGTGGAAGCACTAATCAGCTAAGAGACCACTGCACATGCAGTCCTTGCCTCTCCCAGTAGGAGTCGCTGTACAGGGTGTGTTAGGAGGGCTGAGTGATCTGAAATGTATTGAAGTCTTGCACTGATCCATTGTGGGGAAATATTATGAAGGTCATTCTAAGCAAACCTGCATCCCGTGTGTTTTCTACTCTTTTGCAGCCTGCAGAATTGGCTTCTTCAAGCCTGAGCCCGGCAATGTACCCTGCAGGAAGTGCCCTCCTAACAGTCACAGCGAAAGTGAGGGTTCGCTGCATTGTCCTTGTTTCGAAGGCTTTTATCGACCTAACTCCAATGACTCTCACGTAAACTGCATCAGTAAGTACCATTCATAGGTAAGAGATATACAAAAACTTGTTTCCTCCCGAACATGTTGCCTACTTCAGTTCTTAACATAGGTGAGCTGACCCTGCCTCAGTAGGAAGTAATACCTGTGAGATTGGCTACAAGATCTCTTGGTTTAAATTATCTTCAGAAGGAGGAGCCTGGCTTGGGCACTGCTTCCTGTAGTTACCCATAGTGGAGGAGACATGGGATTGAACTATAGATGTTTGATAATGTTCTGAGGCATTACTCTCTTCAAATCCATTGGCAAATACAATAATGCATTGTAGTGGGTACTTAGGAAAGTGCGAGATGTCTAGACATGTTTCGCAAAAATTGAAAGAACCACTGAGATTTTTTAAATTTCATTTTGATATCTCCCTACCAAGCATGTCTGAAGTTTTTGCAGGGCCTGGGCCATCAAATTGAAGTGTCGCCCTTCATAGTAGGAGAATCTGTTTCACATTTTAGAAATATGTACTGTAGGAAAATAGAAGACATAGCAGATGAGGATTACAGTCTTATTTTATATTTGATCTCCACAGAATATCCCCATTATTCACAGCTACCCTTCCATAATTCAATATACTGCAGATAACTTTTTTCATGTTAGTCTTTTCTTTCAGTTAATATTTATTGTAATTCCAAAATGTGCTCCATGTATTAACCTGATGATCTGCTGTTTTGCCTGCTCTTGGCCGCGTATTTTTTAATGAATGCCCCAATTAAGCCCGGTCATCAGCCTTAAACTTTTTTTCTCCTGCAGCATTGCATTATGGGACTTGTTATATTTTTTAATGAGTGAGGGACTCTACAACAGCGTTCTGTGAACTGAGTGGCCCAAAAGTGCCTCCTAATTTCAGGGGAAAAGGTGTATACATAATGAAGATCAGCGGGACAAAAGTTCTCAAACTATCTCAGTTTTGAGCTAATCCGGTGTTGTTCCCCATTCCACACGAGGTGTTTGATATGTGGCTTCATCAGCAGATCAAAACCCTCACTTTGATGGTGGATCCTCCAAAGTACTACCCCACCCAAGGTTTGAGATTCCATCTTTTGTTTTATTATACCACATGCATGGCCCAAGGGCATTGGTGTGTTCTTCAACAGAACCAGATGTTGCATATTTTTCCTTGGGCATGGCTAGATTATGTGATTTGCCCACGACCACAATATTTTGTACAGAGGCCTAGGTTCGATCCTCGTTTTCCATGTTTCAGGGCAGCATCCCTAGCCACTATGCCAAACCTCCTCCCACAAATGATTGGTGTCCAATGTGAGGTTAGATTGATTGCATCACAACATTTTATTTTTCCTTCAGGTAGCCCTGCCTGCATGACAGAATGTATGTAGCTTTTACCCTGCAAGGCCTTTAGCTGTTTGGCTGAAGGAATCCATATTTACATCATGCCAGATTAATGCTCTGCTTGAAAATGAGGGATTGCTCTGCCTCCTGGTCATCTGCCTGACCCTACTTGGGACATCTGGCCGAGAACTGGCTTAATAATGGTCCTAGAGGCCTTCTTAGACTTGACTCAGAGACTATGTTTAATTAGTTGGACAAGGACATATTTAAACCATCATAAACCATAAATGCAAGCTATTTTTGACTTCCGATGGCCTCGTCACGTTGTTGGAACCTGTATACTCTTGTTTTTCAGGTCATCAGAGACATTAAGGGTATTCCCTTTCACCCTGGATTTTAAGGAATTGTTTCATTGACTGTGGCTGGATACCTTGATTATATCAGTGTTTGAAACATCTCTCTACCACCTACATGTCAAGAGATAGGATGGTTTAAAAGTGTGTTTTTGACATGGTCCTTTCAACCAAGATCAATAGTTGCTAAGAAGAAACACGTAGGTCCAGAGACTGCCTCAGATCCCATTGGCGCCATACCCATACAGCCTGAAACTACTTACCACCACCAATGGTTCACGAGATATGGCTACTTAGGTTTTGTACCCTGGGGATCCGCCTTTTGTTTGGAATTCAGTGCGAGTACCAGAAATCCCTGTGCTTGGGCTGTGACACTGGAGACCAATTGGAGTTGTAACTGGTCTTTTCTGAAACTGTGTCTAACACCCCTTGTTTTTCAATCACTTAATCCTCATTGTCTATTGTAACTGGAATTTTGAACTTTACTCTGGGACCAGTCTCTTTTTAATATTCACACACCATCATTTTGCTGTGAGTTGGGAACCCCAGAACACTTTTTAGGTGTTTGAAACAGTTTTAAGCATCAGACATTGCTGTAGATTCTAGCCTGCATGGGTTCAAAACTATAGAGGTGACCCTCGTTGTACCCAGGACCACTGGCAACCTAGGAACAAGGAAATACCATCATACTGGGAATATTGCAGTATTTTGCCTGGAACCTTCTTGAATGGGTACTGTAAACAAAGCCACTAGTATTTTTTTGGGTGTCATGTGTAGAGTAGGAGGTCAGTCTGAGGCTTTTGAGCATTGTTGCAGGTATTGACTGACTCTGTTTTGTAGCCATGTTGTTTCATTACACTTGTGTTCCTCCTTGATTTTGATGAAAACTAATAGGCACTGCTTTTGGTCGACTGGGGCCCAATTACGAGAAACCTTACGCAGCACAGTGCCGCAAGTCATTTTGCTGCGCCGCGCTGCGTTAATTTCGAAACACAGGGATATGACATATTTACAACAATATGTCGCATCTCTGTGCTTTTCCCTGCACTAGAGCACAAACTGCTGCCATATGCAGTCGCAGGCACCCTTGCACCATGGTGCAAGGATGCTTGCCTCGTGGGGAGATTGTTTTTGTGCAGGAAGGGGCACCTTCCTACACAAAAACAATCAATTGAGGTGGTTTTCGCTTCAAATCCATGCTGTAGAATGCAGCACACATTAAAAGATGAAAAAAACTAGGCGAAATAAAAACATTTCTCCTCGTTGCGCCTCGGGTGGCGTAGCATTCTGACGCATTTCCAGGTTTACGATTGCTCGTAAATCTGGAAATGCATCAGTGGACATGGATGTTGCGTGGGAACACCCACAGCAACACCCATCTCACGCCCCTAACACGCAAAGTGTTACGTGAAAAGGGGCGATATTTACAAACACATGTAAAGCCACGCAGGGTGTCTTTACGTGTGTTTGTAAATATCACACAGGAGGTGGCGATGCCAGTGCTTCATGCACCATGCCGCACCAGCGGCGCAAGGGGCTTGTAAATAAGCCCCTTATTGTTTAGGTGAAATTATCTCTTCAAACTTTGGAGTGTTCGAGGTCGCAGGTTATCTTGAGGAATAAATTATGGAAGAACATTCTTACAGGGCTACAACTACAAGCTGGAAAATTGCTGGTCATGCAAGAAACTCTCTTGGTACTGCAAACAGAATGAGGGTTGGAGAGGGCATTTTCAACTATACGGAGAAACAATAGAACTGTTGTGTTACGAAGATCTTCAGCAAGGCTGCATACACTCTTCTTGCGTTTACCCAACGCCCTATGTAAATTCACATCAATGAAGGGAAATATGTATTACACTACACAGCCATATCCCAGGTTCTCATCTATGGAGTCTGGGTAGTCTATCTAGAGTAAGCGATGCGAATAAGGTGGCGTCATCTTTGTACTTAAAACCTAATGGTTTCCTTTCTACCCGAACGTCAAACCCGACTCTTGACTCATAGGTCTTTTAGAGCTCCAGGTGTGGTCACCAGCCTCTGAGAAGTCCCATAAAAGTAGCCACGTCCCAAAATCCCCAATCTTGCGTCAGCAAGCTCATGGCCTCCTAAGGTCAAGGCGGACAATCAAGGTGTGAAAATAGGTGGAAATGTTGTGGTTAAAGAGAGATAAACAGCGTTACTTGGTCAAGATGTGCCCTTTTATTATTCTGTACTGGGACTGACCAGGCAATCCACTGTCACACTGTGCCTGCAGATGGACAACGTTTGGATGGACAACAGTTTGCCAGGCCCTTTACCAAGAACAGGAAACTTGGGATGCAGAAAAAATGTGTTGAAAAGGCATGTTTGCTTCAAAGAGAAACAGTGACGTGAGCAAAATTGGCAATACAATGAAGTGAAAAAGAATTGTGTTTTCCTCTTCAAAAACAGACGGTCTAAGGACATTGCAGAAACTAGGCGGGCACCCTTGAAAGTCTGAACGTATACAAGTCTGTAATAGGACAATTGTGTAAAGACTAGTGATGCAGCGTTGCGGAACCTAAATATATTCTTTTATAAATTGGATCCAATTTATAATGAGTTCGCTCCACACTGCAAGAGTTAATACCACTTACCAATAGTTAGTTTTTTCTTTACTGTCTGTGGATCTTTGTATTAGACGGCTCGTATTGTTTATTATTAATACTCCATGAATTAATACAATACCATAATAACAACAGACACCTTTGTAAAGTTGATTAATTCTATCTAATAATGTAAAATGCTCATAGAAATATAATACAGCCCAAATGCATGTCATTTACAGGAGAAAACACACGTAATGCAAATACATCTCAGGCTCAGCACATTGAAGGAGTGGATAGGTAAAGAGACAAATAAGAGAAAACATTTGCAAATTATTATGCAAATCAGAAATCATGAATATTACCTATCCCCCAAGATTCTAGGAAATGGAAATGGTACCCTCTGGCCATGAGAGTAAGCAAGGTATTTCAAGAAGATTCAAAGTGCAAAGATAAAAGGTCAGGATCAGCGGTACATCAGCCAGCCCTTAAGAATTGGAAACAGCGTCAGAGCTCTCTACTCTTACAAAGTTAGGAAAAATGCTGACAACTCCTCCTACTTTCTAGGTTTAGTTATACTCGATTTTCTCTCAAGTTCAACCCTCTACCCTATCCAGCCCAATTAACTAACAATTTTAATTGGCTAAAACACGGGGGGGCAGATTTATGAAGGCCTTGCACTGCCGGTGCGTCATTTTTAACATGGGAAAAAGTGACGCACCGGCGGCGCAAGGCCTTCATAAATCTGCCCCGGGGTGTCTCGGTCACACCATTCATGCAAAAACAAAACTTTTGAAGAACACCATTGTTCATAAAGCTACGCCATTCTCAGGCCTCAATATCTCCTTCTTCCGCAGCATGCTCATGTTCCATGTAACAAATTGTGTCCATCTCGTTTTCCAGAGGAACTTGGCCGTAAAAGTATTCTTTGTCTTCCTCTGCACAACCTTGGACATCACCGGAGATTACATTCTCTGTCAGATTTCTCTCCCCACACCACAGTTCTGCATGCTCGAACTGTTTTCCGAGGCCTTTCTCATTTCAGACTTAAACCCTTTTCCATCTTTCTAAGAAAGATAAAATGTAATGTAAATATCGTTTCCACACAATACTTCATTTCGAAATGTTTTTTTTTTTGCAAAGCATTATTAGAGTTATGCATAAAATCAGAGCATTATGTAGATAATAATTCACATCCTTTTAGTCATTAGTTTCTGCATTAGTTATGCACAGGCTTTGCAGCCTTCTCCTAACACATCCTCCCCAACTCGGGTACGCATGTGCAATTTATTCAAACACTATTAGTATCATATAGTTAAGGGTTTGAGATGATTATTCGCTAAATGAGAGGTTTAATCCGAGCAGGTTTTATTTCGTAAAAACCCTGCTCCATCACTAGGAACACACAAAGAAGAAGCTATTAAGAATAAATTCACCCTTGGCCGTACGTTGTCCCTTCAGGGTTAGACAAACAAGTTAAGGAAAGCCAATTGCTGCTATAGCTGCGACAAAAGTGTGGGAAGCCGAACTACTTTGTGCAAGGCTTGAACAAGCTATTTTGAAAGGCTGCAAATAAACTAGTGATACCTCCATTTTAGGTATACTGTAGTTTACAAAAAAGTGGAATACTTGAATTAATCTCAGCCACTAATAGTTACTCTGCGTTGCATTCCAGTTCATCGTTATTTTGCACACAATGCCACCTACGTTTAGGCCCAGACATATGCAAGTCAGCCCTGAGCCAGCTCCAATGGGAACAGTCCAGCCTGAACTGTCAGGCCAGTTCCTCTCTGAACTGGAACACAAGTACAGGTTATGCCCTAATGAGGGCTCATCAGACATATGCAGCTTGGCTCCAGTGGCACATTGTGCACAGGACCCGGGTTTGGGCATACCAATCCCACTTAAGGCGTTACACTGAAGTATATAAAAAAGTGATGGATGGTGCTGGATATTGGGTTACTGGTTGAGGGTGCTGAAGCCCTTATTCAAGAAGCAAACGCTGTCAGGGTAAGACACAAACAAACCCCAAATTAACCTGTGCTCAACCCTCTGGTAGCTTTTCACAAAAGCAGTCAGGCTTAACTTAGAGGCAATGTGTAAAGTATTTATGAAGCACTTCAATCAGAACTAAAGTGAAAACACACAACAACAAAAATCCCACACACATTTACCAAAATAGAGCAAAATGTAATACATCATTTGACACATAAACAACAAAAATCCAATCAGTAGAACCAGAGATATGCAATTTTAAAGGTTTTATGTAAGCATAGAACATAACAGCACAAAGCCCCACTCACAGTTATCTAGGCATGCAAGACCAGGTGAAAGCAAGTTCTGGTCAACCACGATGGAATGTGAGCCGGATACAGGGACCATGTTAGTCCCACTGAAAGATTCCGATATGAAGAGTTCCGTTTCCGGTGGAAGGGGCTGCGAGGAGCAAGAAGAGCTTTGCAGATGGGTGTCAAAGTAGCACGAAGAGCAGGGCAGGCATTGCGGATGGTCATGGTTGTAGCGCAAAGATCCTGTTGAGCGTAGCTGATGTTCATTGCTAGAGGTTCGCATTGGCTGGCTGTAAATGCTGTAGCACAAACTGCAGATTTTGCAATGCCTGGCGCCGTGGACGGTCGCTGTGGTGCGAAGAGTCTGGTTCACCGGAACTTCGAATTGGTGAGTGGCACAAGCAATAAGATCCTGGCAAGACACGGGCCAGTTTGTATTTGGTAAGAGCCCAAAACTCAGTAGCGGCTGGCACGACTCACGAGTGGTGGGCGGGGGGCGGGTGCAGCAGGGGACACAATGTAAAATAAATTAAAAAATACACTTTCCTTGCTGCTGGGTACCGTGACTCCGCTCTTGCTCTCCTCTGTCTCGGACTCCAGGAAGCACGGCCAGGCTCCTTGACCAATCACAACTCTGCAATGCAGTAGTTCGGCACTCCGCCAGAGACTGAGGGCCTGGGCATGTTTTCCATGCAGGCTGTAATGCAGTCTGCATGGAGAACAGGCACAGTGTGCATGACTGTTGTGGGCATGCCGAGAAGGCTGGCCAAACAGTCATTGCGCACTTAGGAGGGTTCTACCACTCCTCCCCTGCTGCCCCGCCCGCCCGTCACGCAAAGCTGCCCTAGCAGGAGGACAAAATAAAATAATAACATTACGTAATTATCAATTGTTTTCTTCTTTTTTTACTACTTAAAGGCAGTGGGGCAACGCTCCTCCGCCTTAGCGGAGGAGCTGCCACTGACAAAACTTCAGGAGAGCTCAACTGAGGACACACCAAGGGTACGGAACCTAAGGGGCACCACTTGGGGTTGAGAAACTCACTCCAGCAAAGGCCAGCGAGGCTCAAGCAGGTCCAGTTGCAAGTCCAGTTACAGGTCCAGGTAGCAGGTCAGCTGGGCAGTTACAGGGAGCCTCTGAACCTCTTATGTCCCTGTGGCTCAGATTTGGAGGTCAGCTAGCTTACCCTTGGAGTCCCTTCAGCCTGGGATAAAGGTTGCAGGTCCATCTTCCTTCTCAGCAAACATGAGTATCAGGCAGCAGAGCAACAGAGCAGCACAGTAATCCTTCTGTTGTATCCACAGTTCCAGCAGTGCACTGAAGAGTGGGTTCTGTTTTTATACCTTGGGCCTTCTTTGAAGTCTGAGAAGTTTCTAGAGAGTTCTCTTTGAAGTCCTTGATGTTTCCTGCCTCCCCTGACTCCAAGCTGGATGCACGAACAATGCAGTGGTAACAAGTTCTTTGTTTGAAGCCAGGCCATAGCCTATTCAGTTGCAAGTGGGGCAGTGTCTAGTTCCGCCCCCCCCCCCCCACCACCACCATGCCAGTTGATAGTCCATCCAGGCATGCCTAATCCCTACATTGTGTGGCTGTCTGGGAGGAATAAACAAATTTCAACTGTCAACTGCATCCAGGTTTGTGGCCCAGGAACAGGCTGCAGGCATCAAATGGTAAGCCAGGAAAATAAGAATTTTCTAAAAGTCACATTTTCTAAAATGTAACTTAAAATCTGATTTTACCATTAAGAGGACTTTTTATTACAATTTTTCAGACGCCAAACCTGAAATGTTCATCTGTTCCTAATCAAAAGTTTGCACTTATTTAATGTAATAAGGCAACCCAATGTTATCTAATGGGAGAGGTAGGCCTTGCAGTAGTGGAAAACGAATTTAGGAGTTTTTCACTACCAGGACACAATAAAGTTAAAATTGTATGTCCAACCTTTTAAAGTCACTGCTCCCTGCCCTATGGGCTTCTTAGGGCCTATGGTAGAGGTGGTTTATATGTATTAAAAAGGAAGGTTTAGGCCTGGCAAAAGGTTTATTTTGCCAGGTAGAAATGGCAGTTTAAATCTGCACAGACAGGCTGTAATGGCCACTTGAGACATGTTTTAAAGGGCAACTTAAGTGAGTGGCACAATAGGTGCTGCAGGCCCACCAGTGGCATTTAATTTTCAGGCCCTGGGTATGTGTAATACAACTTTACTAGGGGCTTACAAGTAAAATTACATGTTTCAATTGGGTGTAAGCGAGTTTCACCATGTTTAACGGAGAGAGCACAACCACTTTTGCACTGATTAGCAGTGGTAAAGTGCACACATTTCTAACAGCCAACAAAAACGGGTTCAGAAAATAGAAGGGTGAAGTCGAAAAGTTTGTGAATGACCCTGTGGGGGCCAAGTCTAACAGATGGAATGCTTAAATTAATCTCAGCCACTGGTAATTACTCGAGCTGCATCCCAGTGCACTGTTATTTTGCGTACCATGCCATTTCAGTTTGGACCCAATCATATGCAAATCAAGCTTGCCCCTGCTCTAATGGGAACATTCTAGTCTGACCTGCCAGGCCAGGTCCTCCCTGAACCGGAACTCAAGCACCCATTGTTGGGTGATGGGCTTTAACACCTTCCATGCGGCCACGATTTTGCGGAAGTGCGGCACTTCCGCAAAACGGGCGTGGCCGCGTCGGCCATTGGCCGACGGCAGCACCACCGAGGTATTGCTGCCGTCGGCCAATGGCCGACGGCAGCATGGAAGGGGTTAATGAGGCGAGAATGTCACCACTACAAGAAGAAGGTCAATGGTTCAACAGAGATGTCATCTCTATGTTATAGTGAACTGCGGTTCAGCCCTTATTTTCTCTATATGACATTGTCGGCATGGACGTATTGTCTTCATTGTTCATTTTCAGCTGAGGTGCTCCTTAGTGGGAAAGTGGACTATTTTATTGGTAATTATGTTCTTATTGTAGAGCATCATGCTCTGGTGTTGCAGTGGTGTCAACACTGTGGGATGATGTATTCTGGTTTTGCGACATTGTGTAACTACTGCTTTAGTTCAGGAGGTACCCCAATACTCTAGAGCCTAGTGCTTGGTTCGGCATGGATATCTTCATGGTGGCCTTATGTACACTAGCTGTATTGTTACACCATCAAGATGAGATGGCTTGTTCTGGTTCAGCAATTAAGTCATCATGGTGGGGCAGACTGATCTTATTTAGCAGTGTCATCATTGCTGATTGACTGATGCGTTCATTCGGCAATGATTTCATCGCAATGAGATGTGTACTCTAATGCTTTGGTGGTTCCATCATTGTCAGATTGTGTGTTCTTTTTCAGCAGCAGTATCTTCACTAAGCCTTGATTTATTAGTGTGGTCTGCTTTAACAGTATAGTCACCACTATGGAACAGTCTGGTTTAACAGTGACATTATTACTGTGGGACAGTCTGCTTTGGTTTACAGTGATGTCATCACTCTTGGACAGCTATTCACCAGAGAGATAGCCCTCTACTGAACCGTGTTTAGATTTGGTGATAAAAATGATTAGCTATAAAATGACTGTTTCCCAAATATGGTTGCAGTTAACACGGGAACCTGAGGATCAACAGGGATCTTGGGTAAGTATAAGTACAAGAAACAAGGGTTCCACAGTTGAAACAATACAATCAATACAAAGAAAACAAATAGTTATTTTAATCATTATCTATTGTAAATCATATATAACGAACTTTTATTAAAAAAAGTTTTGCTTTGTGAAAATGGGAGGACCATCAGCAGGACTAAGAAGAAGGAGAACGGGGACTGAAAGAAAGAATAATAGACACAATTCAGAAAGAATAGTGTTACGGTGTGAGATGTAAGCCTTTAATATACAGTGTAAACTCACAGAGTGAAGAAAGAAAGCTACTGTTGGGAAGAAAGGGCAGCCGTCCCTGAAATATGAGGTCAGTGTTCAAGATAAAGCTAGTAGGCTGCCCAATACGAACAAACATTGTGAAAGTGGGGAGAACTAGCTGTACCTGAATCCAGGTAGGTCGAATGAATAGGTAATTGCGATGCCGTCCCACTGGAGTTTGGCTGAAAAAGACAATTATTAAAAAAACAGAGGTAAAAGGGTATACAAGTGCCCTGAGGGAAGAAATGTGATGAAAATACATATAAACTGAAAAGAGCCATATATTTCATATTTTCCAGAAGATAAATTATAACAGACAGGAAATACAGTCAATTCCCTGATATCGGAGGTAATGTGGGGCTACAAAAGTCCATATTCTGTTCTCCAGGAAGAGAGAAAGAGAGCCAGAGCACTGAAATGATACACACTGTATCGCAGCACTTGCAAGCACTTGCAGCCTGATTCATCAATCTCCCGTTTTGCGAGCCCCTAATAGCGATTCATAAGGAATCGCTATTAAGGACTTGCAAAACGGGATTCATGTAGGAATAGCAAAAAATATTGCGATTCCTACATGTTCCCTATTTGCGATTAGAAAATTGCTAATCGCAAATAAGGAATAACTCCCCATTCATTCCTATGGGCCTGTAGGCCCAAAGGGATGCATGGGGAGTTATTCCTTATTTGCGATTAGCAATTAGCTAATCGCAAATAAGGATGCAATGTTAAGGGTGCAGGGGTGTCCAAAGGACACCCTGTAGCACCCCTGAACTGTAATCTACATTGGTGTTGCGCACACACATGTCCAAAGGACATGTGTGTGTGTAACATGCAACTTAGAAAAATGCATTTAAATGCATTTTTCTAAGTTTTTGCTATTTACCACGAGGTCTGACCTCTCGGTAAATAGCGGCCCAAAATTGCAATTTCGCAATTTTAAAATGATTCATGAATTGCATTTAAGGAATCTCAAATAGAGATTCCTTAAATGCAAATCTTCGCAAATGTGCGAATTCTTTAATAGCGAATTTTGCATTTGGGATGATGAATCCCAAATGCAAAAATTGCGTTCGCAAAAGGCAAGATTCTGAGAATCTTGCCCTTTGCAAGTGCAATTTAGCTTGATGAATCAGGCTGATAGTGCTTTGCAGCTCTCAGAAAAATAAAAGGGGATTCGCAAAGAATGGTCTGTGTACAGTAGGTCTGCACTCAGGTTGGGAAAATACCGATAAGGGAGCTGTGCTCGCTTATGTAGAGAAGCATCTCTCACTGCACATGCTCAGTAGGGAGGCCCAGAATGCCATGGGAAAGTAGTAGAGGGCACAGAATGACTAGTAGGCAAAAGGGAATAAGTGGCCGCCATGTTGGGAGAACACAAATTATCTAATGGAAAGGTGTCAGGATAGAAGAATAGGAAAAATAGCTAGATCAACAGATTAGAAACAGAGTCAGGCAAAATAAATCAATTGAGGTCATGTGTAACACAACAATATAGTATACACGATTAATGCAGAAAATAGCCAGGTTAAACTCCCTAATCAGTACAGATCATCACATACAAGAGAAAATCAAAGGAGGGACAATAATGTAGTCAGAGGCACTCAAGTTGGAATCCAGAACTGATATCAGGATAATTGAAGGGCCCATAGTGAAGGTGCTGATTGTCACACACTGGGAGTTGCTCAAATCATATTAGTCCATTCTTCCTGTCGGTTCAGGCCGGTTCTCATTCTATCCATTCTGTCCATTCAGGGGATCCAGTTGCATTCCTCCTTATTGAGTAGCTGCTCCAAATTGGCCCCTTTCAAGTAATTTTATAACCATGACCACCTACCATCTTAAGTCATTCTCTGCATGGCCTTTAGCAAGAAAGTGTTCTACCAGGGAGCATTGGGGACCTTGCAGCAGATATGACTCCGATGTGGATGGATACGATTCTGATTTTTTTGGGTGGTTTGCCCAATATATAGTTTACCACATGGACACTTTCTACTGTAGATCACATTACAGGTATTACAATGGGAAGCCTGTGCAGTGGTATCTCAATATTGTAATGTTGAATTGATTTAGGGTCATATGCATTAACACATTTTCCCATAGACACAGAATGGGCAAAACCCTTTGATGCATCTGGCCCTTAGATTCTATACAGAACTGGCACACACTATACTGGCCACATTTAAAGGGTCCAGGGACCGGGGTAGTGCCCTGTGATCAATATGGGTTTCTGGCAATTTTTCTTCTGGTGTGAGTGCGGCCCCTACTAAGTGGTCTTTCAGATTTTTACTCCTTTTGTTAGAGAACATCGAAGGTTCCAGAGCAAGATCCTCTGCAGCCAATACCTTCGAATGCTTCATAATACTTTTAGACACCAAGCTAGAATTTGAAGAGAAGGTAGTCACACAAATAAGTTTATCAGAAATTTCCCACTTGGTTTTTAGAATAACGTCTCCCTGGGGAAGCACCATGCCCTTTTCAGACATCGTTTTACAAAGCTTTTAAGATAACCCCTGACCATGAGTTTTTCACCCAACAGGGCCTCTTCTCTAAAAGAATTCAGATCTGTGATGACAATTTCTACGTTTCTTTAGGAACTGACTATATTGTAAAGTGTCCTTCAATGCACGGGGGTGGAAGTTTGAGTATTGCAACAAGGCATTTCTTTCAGTTAGTTTCCGGTAGAGCATAGTGTATATAGTGTAAATATCTACTTTGACAATCACATCTAGTAACAGGATCTCTTTGTTACTACTCACCAAAGTAAAAGTCAGACCGTTGCAGTTTTCATTTAACTAGGTATGAAAGCGTGTCAAAGCCCCCAGATCAAGAAAATATCATCAATATCCCGTTTTCATGTTTTGATGTGTTCGCTGAATGAATTGGAACCAGTTAGAATGACAGAGAATTCCAAACTATCCGTGTAGAGGATTACAAAATCCAGGGGGAAAGTCAATACCATAGATCCCCCCTTTATTTGCATGTAAAAGTAATTTTCGAATTTGAAAACGAATGTTGTTAACCGCTTAACTGCGGCGCAAATTCCACCGCGATGCGGCAGTTTTAACGAGTGGGCTGGGCCGCGCAAGCCAATGGACGTTCGCAGTACTAGCCAGGTAGTGCTCGCGTTGGCCGACGGGAGCACCAAAGGGATTAAGGGCAGTGTGAGTAAATCAGTTATGAAGGAAGTTGGGACCCGCTATGGTTTGTGTCTCGTCTTGAGTAGGTCTCTGATCACCTAGATCCTATCCTGTTGTGGTATGTTGGTGTATAGAGACTCAATGTCCATGGTTACTACCAGACATTCTGATTGTGAAAAAGATATCTCTTCAGTTAGATTAATGAAGTCCATATTGTCCCATATTAACAAGGTGTCAAGTAACAAGGTGTGAAGGGTGTAAAAGGTTTTATAAAGGAATCTATATATTCTATGGGTTCCAGTATAGAACCATACCAAGATATACTATGTCTGCCCTGGTAACTAGATGGATTTTTGTACACTTTGGGCAAGGTGTAAATCACAGTGTAACTAGGGTTCTTTATATTCAGGAAAATAAATTAATTTTGCCTGAAGGTCCCCTCTTTTGTAGCCACTGTCTGAGTTTAAGAATCTCTACCTGGATATCACTGGTAGGATACGTATTTAGTCTTACATAAGGATCATTATTAGATAATTGGCAATGTGTCTCTGACTTCTAGGTATTCTTATCCTGTAATATTATGCCTCCCTTTGTCAGCTGGTTTCATTATCAGAGGTGTATAGTCTCTGATATCATATATAATCTTGCCCTCATCTAAAGAAACGTTTTATGGTGTGAAGATTTGTCTTTGCTTAAGGTCGTGAATATCTTTACGACAAATTTTTCAAAAGCAAAGATTTCAAGGGGGGTGCTACTTGGCAGGGTTAAAAATATAGAAGAAGGTCGGAGTCTGTGCCATCTGTGCAACCACTTGACTCTGTTCCCTGAAAGAAAGCTCTCAGTCTGATGTGGGAAAAAATATCTGTGGATAACAAATTATGTGTAGATAAATTAAGATGGGAATTGGCTGGGGTTCAATTATTCCTAGGGAGGGCCCCATTGATAATGCATCCATTGTTTCTTTTTCTCCCTAGATGTGTTGTGCCATTTCTGATTTCCACCTCTCCCTCTTCCCCGCCAATTGGGTTGTGGTTGTCTTCTGCCTAAAAAACATTCCTGTCCTTCATGAGTGGCTGCCCCTCTAGTCCCTTATCCAGGGTCCGAGTTGTCTCCTGAATCTTCTGGTGTATCTGAGAAGGATACAGACTTCTGCTTGTTGTATTGACCCCAGGGTTTCTTTGGGACCGGTAGCCCCAGCAGGTCTGTTAGTGTAGTAATCATCTGTAAGGTAAGGAAAGGCCCTTTCTACCTTATACAATTGCATATTTGTTCTTACTTTATTGGACTTCTTGTCGTATTCTATAAGGGAAAACTCGTATTTGTGTTTTTCTATTTTGGTCTGAGTAGCTTTTGCATCAGTGATTACGTCTGACTCATTTACTTGTCTTACCAGTTCAGAAATTTCTTCCAGTAATTTCTTTGAATGTTCTATGGCTGTATCTATCCTAAGCACCACCGCGTGCCTGTAACAAGTGACCCCCATATGATTAAAGCCATGCTTATATTTTTTATTCTGAGTGAAGATGCTTCGTGTATTTTTAACCTATAGACGGGCTGGTATAATGTTAGCCTTAAGATATTCAGTCATCATTTTTATCATTAGTTGAAGTTGGGTGTATATATATATATATTTTTTTTAAATTTTTCAACTTTTCTGGAAGATCACTAGATGTTGTGGATATGTTACTTATACTTTCAGAGAACAAAGATGGTCTTTTCAACATCTTTTGTTTATATTCCTCTGAATATGTAGCAGTAAAATTTAACATATTCTGAAGGACCTCCCACACAAAACAAGAGAGGAAAAAATTTACAATCTTACACACCTATGCACTATATTGATTTATAATTGAACCCTTGCAATCTAGCGATTGCACAAACAGAGCTGCGGTTAACAAGGGAACCCGAGGATCACTGGGGACCTTTGGTATGTACGTCCCACAGTTGAAAACAGTACAATCAATACAGAGGAGCAAAATGGTTATTTTAATCATTGGTTATAATAAATCATATATAAAGAACTTTTATAAACAAATATTTTACTTTGGGACCGGTGGAAAATACTGCTCATTCCTTGAGATCAGAGGTAATGTTTTTTATAATTGTCTTTTCCATCCATAATCTGACCTCCTATTTCAGGTACGGCCGCCTTTCTTCCCCACAGAAGCTTTTAACTTTGCTCTGGAAGTATACACTCTAAATTAAAGGCTTACACCTCACTCCATTACACTACTCTTTCTAAACTATGTCTATTATTCGTTCTTTCAGCCCTCGTTCTTCCTCTTTCGGCTCTCGTTCTCCTTCTTTCGCGCTCCTTTTTAGGTCGAGCCTAGACAAACGCAAATGCAAAGCATTTGCTGTCTGGCTCGACAACTTATGTTGCCCGTTTCTGGGAATGTGGACACGAGATGGGCACGAGCGCAGATTTAATCTCGTGGGCGCGCACGGCGCCGTGCCCATCTCCTGCCTCAGATTCCCGTGCGCAAACAAACACACAGCCACACTCACGCATGCGCACATACACAGCCACACGCATACACACACGGCATACACACACGCACCCCCCCTTAAACAGACCCACGCGCACACAGACAGACACACGCACAGACACACTCGAACACACACAGACACACGCGCGTACACGCCCCCCTCCACTCACCGGGCTCTTTCCGCGTGTCCCTCGGCAGCCAGCATTCAGCGTGCAGGGTTCCAGGACGTTCTCCCGGCAGTTCCTTCCTGTTTCTTTGCAGGCCCCGCCCACGTCCCAACGAAGGCTGCCTGACTTCGGCTAGCTCTTTCGGTCACGAAGCAGACAATGCCGGACACGGGTGAGTGACGACAATGGTTCCCTACCGAGGGGTTTGGGTGCTGCTTGTTATTCCAGCCTACGCTCTCTTGGAAATTTGCCTGTGTGCCTGACCTGGCTTCCGATCCTGTCATTTATACCAGCTTCATAATTACAAATGCTGCCTGTATTGTCCCAACACAAATGCAGTCCGACATCCGAGGAGCAGCAAATATTCTGTTTACCTTGGGATACAGCTACTCTCTGCCTGACCTCTCTTGGCCTTTCATGGTTTGTTTACTGTATGGAGGGTGCCTTACATTATGGCTGAGTGTTGTAGAAAGTGCCTGTGCTTAGTAAAGCTTGGGAGAGACACCAAGAGATTTAGAAGGCTCCCCATGCCATCCCAGTGCGATTCACGCTGAGACCGTCGGCGCCCACAGTAGAGTTCTCTTCGCAACTGTAGTGCAGTCCAGCCTGTGGTTTAGTAGACCAGGGATAGTGTGCGCGCGGACCTGGCTGTATCGAGGCATACTTTCTTCTAACTATTCATAGTTAAAGTTCCTCCCGCTCACAAATTGCCAATAAGCAAGAAAACAAAAAGAATTATATTCAGAAAGATGGAGTATTTGTGATATGGATGAAATGGGTGGGAGAACGCTGTTTATCACATGTGCGTGGCTTGCATTCACTCGGCGTGTGGGAGGGGGCACTGTGACTGAGAGCTTCAGTACAACCAGTGCACAAATTTAACCACAGTACGTGACTGTCACCACGGGATCTGGTTGTGCCAATCTACCTTTTTCATGTGTGTTTCATAAGGTCATTTAAGGACACCGATGAAGTAAGTGCTGCATATAGATAGATTATAAATACGGAAAACTCTCAATCCAGTATGCACAATATACATTTCCGAGTGATGCATCGCTCGCTGTACATAGGTAGTTCAAGATTAAAAAGCAGACTTGGCATGGAAGAGAATCTTCTCTCTCTCTACATGTATATATGTATGTATGTGTGTATGTGTATGTGTGTGTGTATGAATATATGCATATATATATATATATATGTGTGTATATATAGATAGTGTGATAGATATATCGATACATAGATAGATCTGCTACTTGCATAGGTAATGTTGTGTCCCGTCACCCCTCCAACAACCACCCCCCCCTACAATACCCTTCTATGCATTACCGGTGCTAGGGTCTCTCGCTCAAGCACTTCTCACCTGACCGGCTTAAGAGTAAAACAATTGTTTTCGAATGAGAACAGTAGCATTTATTTATTAAATTAAGCGGCCATTTATTTGTTTTCCTTCTGCCGTGATTTGTACGCAAACTTAAAAAGACTGGAGCTGCGGGAGTTTATTTCGTACACTGTTTCATTATTTATGCATATGTGTTTGTAGAGCATGGAGGCTGGGCGACTCGGGCAAAACGTCACATTCTATCACTGGGGGAACCGCCAGGTTTAAATTTTTCCTCACCTAAAAACAGATGTCTTGTTAGCGGCTGTTATTGGCCTGAGAAAGTCCATTGCTGAAAGGGGATTTGATTACAAAAGTGTAATTGTTGTGGAATGTTTACAGGAAAGTTAAAGTAAAGATAATGTAAGATGTTGTTGCTCATTTCTCCGACTATCGGATGCACTCCTTCAAGCGTCAAACTAAAGTTGACGCAGTATAGACGCACCATATAGATGCTACAACAGCGAATGCACATGTATTCCTTCGAAACGTTTTATGTATTCCCTCCTGTTTCTTCATTTTGAGCCGTGAAACTGCCCGTCCCTCGGTGAAGTCAGGCTCCATCCTATTTATTTTCTCACACTGGGCAGCACACTCTAGCTGGGTTACAATGAATGCAGTGACCTAGTAGCGTCACTTGATCAAGTCGAAGCACATTGAAGTTGCTGTGCAGAACAACCACCAATCGGATTATAACAGACAAGCCTTTGAGCAAAGGGTTGTGAACTGGGATTTTATGGAAGACGCCATTGGCCGAAAGGGCACACACTCAAGCTCGCACACAAATCGCACATACGCGCGTACACTCTCTCTCAGCAAAGACTCTGGTGTCTTCGCTGCCAAAAGAGCCTCCAAGCACCGTGTTAAACCAACATGAGTAATGAAAACGCATGTTCCCAACACAGCCTCAGCAGATACCCCAACTCTCAATTACCCTCTGTAACCAGCTGTTATACTGCAATGGGTGTAAAACGTGGGTGTCCGTTTGCGCATTCGGTGTAATGTCTTGGGAAACAGTAGGAAGGCGTTTATTGTCAATTCCTTGGAATAACTTGCCCTCTCTGACTCTCGCCACAAGGACTGCTTTACCTCTTCTGTGTCGCCACAGAGCACCTGTTGCACCGGAAACGCCTTGTTAATCTCCGCTGCCTTTTGGGTTTATTATCCTCATGATTTTTCTCATCCTTGGCTGTCGGAGGGAGAGGTGGGGGCACGGGGCTCTGCCCCTGACTGCAGCGATTCCGCGGGGTCGCGAAGCCTGCCATGTTCAGGGAGCTCAAACTGGGACGCGGATTTCGTCTGGCTATAAAGGCAGGATAATTTGAAGAAAACATACTAGATATTCATAAAACTGTATAGGTCAGTGGGAAATTTATATTTTCTGCTGCATTCTAAAGTGGGAGGTTTTCTCCTTTTGTATTACTTACCAGATGATACATAAATACATATTTAAAGCGTCAGTTGTTAGAACTGGGGGTCTCTAGTTGGCAGAGGTAGGTACCACTGTCCAAATAGGGACCCTTGCTTCTAGTCAGGGCAAGGAGATAACCCTCTGAGATAACCCCTGCTCACCCTCTAGGTAGCTTGGCACGAGCAGTCTAGGCTAACCAGAGGCAATGCGTAAAGTATTTGTACCAACACTCACAGTAACACAGTGAAAACACCACAAACTGACTCCACAACAGTTTAGAAAAATAAAGGTATTTTTAATCTAAACTACACAAGACCAAAACGACAAAAATCCAACATACACAGTTCAAGAATATGGTTTCAAAAAGAGTTCTTAAGGTTGCGTTAAAATTCTTCAAGTTGCGGTAGTATAAACCACAGATGCGTGAAAAGTTCACAGTTGCGTCACGTTTACTCACAGTACCTTTAGTTGCAACAAAGTTCCAAAAGCAGAAGCTGGTGCGGTGGAAAACAAGCGATGCGTTGCTCCTGAGACCCTGGGGAGGCGATGCGACAGCCCCGCTGCAGCAGCGGGCGTGTTGCGACGAATCCGGTCTGTATGGGGAGGAAGGCCACTTGTATGGATTCCGGTGCGTAGGTTCCGTAGGAAGTCTGTTCTCGCAAAGGCACGATGCGACGATCTCGTAGGTGCTGCGACGATCTCCGGGGCGACGATGCACGGTCCAGCGGCGATCCTTTCTCTCGCAGCTCCTCGATGCGATGACTCTGCGACGACACTCGTAGCGACGTGATGCGGTCCGCAAGCAAACGGTGCGGTGTTCTCACCCAGCGACGACAGGCTCTGCGACGATACTCGCAGCGATGTTCGATTCTCCCGCACCGGTCTGGTGCGTCCCGCAAACGAAGGATGCAACGTCTCTGGCAGCGGCGTCAGGCGCTGCGACGATCTCGACCTCCGTAGCGGCGGGAAACTTCTCGCACTGTCGGGGATGCGCTCCGCAAGCGGGCGATGCGACACTTTTCAGTTTCAAAAGTCACTCAAGCTTAGTTTCAAGCTTCCCAGCACAGGTCCAACCTCCAGAGGCCCCACAACTGGATCAAGCACTCTAGGAGGGACAGAACTCTCTCAGCAGAGTTCAGGGAAGCTGGGGGTGAAGTCCTTTTGTTCCTGGGACTTCAAAACAGGGAGCCAGCTCTTCTCAGGCCCTTGGAGATTCCTTGAAGACAGGGGACACAGCACACAGCAAAGTCCTTCCCCTCTCCTTGGCAGCAAAGCAACAGGTCAGTCCAGCAGAGCAACAGCAGGACAATCTTCCTTCTTCAGTTTCAGCTTTCTCCTTGGCAGAGGTTCCTTCTTGATTTCCAGGATGATCTAATTTTCTGTTGTCAGGGGTCCTGTACTTATACCCCTAAGGTCTTTGTTCTCTTGGTGCATGTGGGCCCTGTGCCCGGTCTGAACCAGTTCTGGGTGGATCCTGAGTACTTTGTTTTGCTGGCTGCATCTTTCCTTTCAGAGTGAGGGGCAGGGTCCTCAGCCGCCCAGCAGGGGGGTGGAGCCAGCATTGTAGAAGGCAGGCACAGCCCTATTCAGCCCAGGTGCTAACTCCTCCCACCACTCCAGTTGCAACTGCAGTCATTCAGCCTAGTGCTGACTCATCCATCCTGCTGGGGAATTCCCCAGCCCCTGTCACTCACAAACCAGACAGTCAATACACAAACAGGCCCAGGCACACAGAAGGTTCAGACAAGAGAACAGCAACTTTCTAAAAGTGCTGTTCTCAAACACAGGATTTAAAAACAACCTTTCCTAAAAGATGTGTTATTAAATTCTGAGTTCAGGGATACTAGATACTTATGTCCTATCTTGTTCCTATGGGAAGAAATGCTGTTAACCACTGTAGCCAGCAGCCCCCATGTTAATCTATGGAGCAAGATAGCCTTACAATAGTGAAAAACGAAAATGGCTGTAATTCACTACCAGAACATGGTACCTGCACCAGTACATGTTCTACCTTTCACATACACTGCACCCTGCCCAGGGGGGTACCTTGGGCCTTCCATAGGGGTGGCTGATGTGCACAAAAAGGGAAGCGTTAGGCCTGGTCAGTGGGGGCACTGGCCAGGAGGACATGGCAGTTCTAAACTGCCCATAGGCACTGCAGTGGCAGGCCTGAGACACCATTTTAGAGCTACTCATGTGTGTGGCACAATCAGTGCTGCAGGCCCACTAGTAGCATTTGTCATCACCAGCCCTGGCACACTCAGTGCACTTTACTAGGGACTTCATGGTGATACAAATATGCCAAACATGTATATCCAATCAGAATAACAATTTACACAGAGAGCATATGCACTTTAGCACTGATCAGCAGTGGTAAAGTGCGCAGAGTCCTATTGCCAACAGCCACGGGTCAGGAAAAATAAGGGAGGAAGAAGCAAAAAGTTTGAGGATGACCCTGCAAGAAGCGCCAGTTCCAACACAACCCCCTTCCAGCCTAAAGCCAGGGTAGACCAAACGATACCTCGATGGTATTCCCTGCTTAAGGCGATAGAACACGGAAACTGGCCCACACAGCAGGGCAGCCCTGTTCTACGCCGTCCTAAACCTAGTTCAATCACTCTATCCATGCTCTCAGGGTCCACCATGCCAATCCATGTGGAACCCTTCTCCTCACCTGTGGACACCACCTGTGCAGCACCTAACCTTAATTTCCTCACAGGTGTGTCCCAACAGACCGACAGCAAGCCACAGTGACCACCAACGGTGATCAGGGATGAGACCCAGGCCTCATGCCTCTCAGGGCGCTCAAACCTCTGTGGCATCAGAGGGTGGGGGGCAGTAGCCCCAGGTGCTTGGCACCCTTTGTCCATTCCCTCTCTTGTCAGGTTAGGTCTGACACTCTGGCACTGACCCACCAGTCCCGGACCTGTATCCGGCGGCTGGACAGGAGGCTGAGGTGGGCTTCTCCACACCCGGTCCTCCTCTTCCTTGGGGCTCTGTACCCTCCCACCTGGAGCGGTACCCCCTTCTAGAATAGCCAGGGCACCTGTGGCAGGTGTCCCGCACCATTCATCCACCAGTTCAGGGGTGCTATCCTGCAACTGGTATTCCAGGTCAGGGGGGATACCCCGGGCCTGGCCCTCAAACCTAGGCTCCAAAGCCTCCAGGTCAGACAACACCTGAACCTGGTATCCCCACCCAGGGACCAACCCCTGCGGTGGAACACTTGCCTGGCGCACCAGGACTTCCCTCACAGATATGCCCACACTAGTAGACAGTACCCACCTGGCCAACACAAGGTTGTGGCTTAGTCTACCCCAAGGGTGAGACTCCTGCCCTCCATCCAGGGGCAACCCTGTCCACCAAGACAACCAAGAACACAACGTTCCTACCAATTCAGGACCTCCCTCCAGTAACTGGTCTCCCAACCTAGGGTTTAACCCCTCAGGTTGTACCGGGGTCAGGGGCGAGGACTCCCTCCCTCTGCACCCCCTTCCAGAGCGCTGCACCCTCCCTACTGGAGGGGTACCCCTGGGAACCATATTGGTCAGGACACTGGTTACAGATGTCCTTCCTTCCAGGTCAGGCAAATCCTGAACCTGGTCTCCCAACCCAGGGACCAAAACCTGCGGTTGTGCATTTGCCTGGCACGCCAGGACTTCTGGGGACTCGCATAGTACGCCCTTGAGGGTGACGCACAACTCATGTGTCCTGTGACAGTCTGCCTGGCGCTGATCTCCCGACCCCTGTCCACCTGACAGCGCGGGAAGATCCCCCAGGACAGAAGTGAGGTCACCATGGTCACTCACTGGGGACTCAGCCCTTCCGACTGGTCCCTGACCCACTGGTTCTCCCACTGGGGACTCCTTCCCCCTCTCACCCCTCAGTCTGGACTTCGGTACCCTCCCAAATGGAGCGGCACTGCCAGACACCAGAACTGATGGAGGCCTGGTTACAGGCACTCCCCGTTCCCCAGACACTAGGAGATCCTCCTCAAATGGCCTACAAGTACAGTGTAGGTCCCCAGCCTGGTGTTCCCTTAAGGAACCCTCCAGGCCCTGAGACTGGGTTTCGGGCACCGTGAGACACACCGTCCCACACTCACTCCCTCTCCACTGAGACCGGACATGAGCCCCTACACCCCTCCCACTACACTGGGACCTAACTGGGCTACACTGAACCTCCTCCACCTCACAGGTCTGGAAGATATCTAAGCCACTCCTTTTGGGATCACTCCCCAATGCCTCCTCAGACTCTCTGGAATCCACCAGGAGGTCTGCCTCCAACGCAAGCTCTCTGGGATCAGAGAGCTCACACTCCCCCGGGTGTTGGCATAGCTCTGGAAAACAGGGACTTAAAATATGCTCTCCAACAAATGAATCACACAGCCCCCCACAGTTGTTAACCAAGCTACCCTTTGCCTCACCCTCCAGTGCCTCACACAAGTCCCCACACCACTCTCCTGAGACTGGCAAGACAGTATCTGACTGCTTCTGTCACACAACCCACACTCTTCTGGCTGGTCTTCACACACACACACCAAGGTTTCTACCATGGGGGAACCCCTCTCCCTGTACCTCTCATCTAGAGTCAGTAGAGTGTCCCTCCCACCACTAGGAATATGGTCCCCTGTGCCAGTCCCCCCGTCTACTTCAGGGACACTGCACTCCACTGGAACTACATCATAAACCTGAACCCCCTGGTGTATGTCGACCCCCTCCCTCAAGTCAGGCGCCACATCTCTGGGTGTTTGTACCTTTCTTTCCACACTAGATATCATAATCATGCTGCCACCATCTGAGCTGGACTCCACCTCCAACTCAGCAAAGCTCCTGCCTTGAGCATCCCATTTTTCTTTCTGGGCTAAGGCCCACCGGATCATACCTTCCTTGCTTAGCCGGTCTAATTCTCTGCACCTTTGCTCAGCAGCAAGGAGCCACTCATCTTTCTCTTCCTCACTATCAGAGAAGTTCTCCTCCTCAGAATCATCTGCTAATGTTGCTTCCCAAATTCTGGCCTCATGGGAATACAGGCATGCCTCAAGATCCCTCCTTGTGGAACCTTTCTCCACAGGCAGCCCCCTCTTCTTGCAAAAGGCTTTTATCTCCTCTTCTGTGTAGATGCACAGGTGAAAAAAGTTGACTTCCATTTTGGCAGGATTTTACAGGTGCAACACTAGCCAGAGTCTCAATATCCAAAAATACTTCCAGGAGGACACCGGAAAAAACAAACAGTATGTGGTGGCGTAGTGGTCTGCACTCACTAGTGATGTACACCAATTACTGTGGGTCAAGTACAAATACAAGTTCAAATCCCACCGCCTGACCACCAATGTTAGAACTGGGGGTCTCTAGTTGGCAGAGGTAGGTACCACTGTCCAAATAGGGACCGTTGCTTCTAGTCAGGGCAAGGAGATAACCCTCTGAGATAACCCCTGCTCACCCTCTAGGTAGCTTGGCACGAGCAGTCTAGGCTAACCAGAGGCAATGCGTAAAGTATTTGTACCAACACTCACAGTAACACAGTGAAAACACCACAAACTGACTCCACAACAGTTTAGAAAAATAAAGGTATTTTTAATCTAAACTACACAAGACCAAAACGACAAAAATCCAACATACACAGTTCAAGAATATGGTTTCAAAAAGAGTTCTTAAGGTTGCGTTAAAATTCTTCAAGTTGCGGTAGTATTAACCACAGATGCGTGAAAAGTTCACAGTTGCGTCACGTTTACTCACAGTACCTTTAGTTGCAACAAAGTTCCAAAAGCAGAAGCTGGTGCGGTGGAAAACAAGCGATGCGTTGCTCCTGAGACCCTGGGGAGGCGATGCGACAGCCCCGCTGCAGCAGCGGGCGTGTTGCGACGAATCCGGTCTGTATGGGGAGGAAGGCCACTTGTATGGATTCCGGTGCGTAGGTTCCGTAGGAAGTCTGTTCTCGCAAAGGCACGATGCGACGATCTCGTAGGTGCTGCGACGATCTCCGGGGCGACGATGCGCGGTCCAGCGGCGATCCTTTCTCTCGCAGCTCCTCGATGCGATGACTCTGCGACGACACTCGCAGCGACGTGATGCGGTCTGCAAGCAAGCGGTGCGGCGTTCTCACCCAGCGACGACAGGCTCTGCGACGATACTCGCAGCGATGTTCGATTCTCCCGCACCGGTCTGGTGCGTCCCGCAAACGAAGGATGCGACGGACGATCTCGACCTCCGTAGCGGCGGGAAACTTCTCGCACTGTCGGGGATGCGCTCCGCAAGCGGGCGATGCAACACTTTTCAGTTTCAAAAGTCACTCAAGCTTAGTTTCAAGCTTCCCAGCACAGGTCCAACCTCCAGAGGCCCCACAACTGGATCAAGCACTCTAGGAGGGACAGAACTCTCTCAGCAGAGTTCAGGGAAGCTGGGGGTGAAGTCCTTTTGTTCCTGGGACTTCAAAACAGGGAGCCAGCTCTTCTCAGTCCCTTGGAGATTCCTTCAAGACAGGGGACACAGCACACAGCAAAGTCCTTCCCCTCTCCTTGGCAGCAAAGCAACAGGTCAGTCCAGCAGAGCAACAGCAGGACAATCTTCCTTCTTCAGTTTCAGCTTTCTCCTTGGCAGAGGTTCCTTCTTGATTTCCAGGATGATCTAATTTTCTGTTGTCAGGGGTCCTGTACTTATACCCCTAAGGTCTTTGTTCTCTTGGTGCATGTGGGCCCTGTGCCCGGTCTGAACCAGTTCTGGGTGGATCCTGAGTACTTTGTTTTGCTGGCTGCATCTTTCCTTTCAGAGTGAGGGGCAGGGTCCTCAGCCGCCCAGCAGGGGGGTGGAGCCAGCATTTTGGAAGGCAGGCACAGCCCTATTCAGCCCAGCTGCTAACTCCTCCCACCACTCCAGTTGCAACTGCAGTCATTCAGCCTAGTGCTGACTCATCCATCCTGCTGGGGAATTCCCCAGCCCCTGTCACTCACAAACCAGACAGTCAATACACAAACAGGCCCAGGCACACAGAAGGTTCAGACAAGAGAACAGCAACTTTCTAAAAGTGCTGTTCTCAAACACAGGATTTAAAAACAACCTTTCCTAAAAGATGTGTTATTAAATTCTGAGTTCAGGGATACTAGATACTTATGTCCTATCTTGTTCCTATGGGAAGAAATGCTGTTAACCACTGTAGCCAGCAGCCCCCATGTTAATCTATGGAGCAAGATAGCCTTACAATAGTGAAAAACGAAAATGGCTGTAATTCACTACCAGAACATGGTACCTGCACCAGCACATGTTCTACCTTTCACATACACTGCACCCTGCCCAGGGGGGTACCTTGGGCCTTCCATAGGGGTGGCTGATGTGCACAAAAAGGGAAGGGTTAGGCCTGGTCAGTGGGGGCACTGGCCAGGAGGACATGGCAGTTCTAAACTGCCCATAGGCACTGCAGTGGCAGGCCTGAGACACCATTTTAGAGCTACTCCTGTGGGTGGCACAATCAGTGCTGCAGGCCCACTAGTAGCATTTGTCATCACCAGCCCTGGCACACTCAGTGCACTTTACTAGGGACTTCATGGTGATACAAAAATGCCAAACATGTATATCCAATCAGAATAACAATTTACACAGAGAGCATATGCACTTTAGCACTGATCAGCAGTGGTAAAGTGCGCAGAGTCCTATTGCCAACTGCCACGGGTCAGGAAAAATGAGGGAGGAAGAAGCAAAAAGTTTGAGGATGACCCTGCAAGAAGCGCCAGTTCCAACAGCAGTTATACCAGAAAGTCTGAATCAATGCAGCTGCCTCATATCTTGGCTCGATTTGCCTGCCTATTTACCAAGTCTGTGGCTCTGAGTAATTTTCCAACTATGGTTTTACAGCACTTTAAAGGTAGCTCAGTCAGTTTCGTGCCTGCTGCAAACATCAGTATCTAACTTCGAGATCAAAGGTTTGAAGTTTGGCAGAATTAACATAGCCTTTAATTCTTATAGTATTAAAGCAACCCGTCTCAATGGCTTGTGTAAAAATACCTATTCCTAATAAGTCCGTTTATCGCCCTCCCTCTATCTATCCCCATCCCTCTATCTATCGCCCTCCCTCTATCTATCGCCCTCCCTCTATCTATCACCCTCACTCTATCTATCGCCCTCACTCTATCTATCTATCGCCCTCCCTCTATCTATCTATCCCCTTCCCTCTATCTCTCACCCTCCCTCTATCTATCACCCTCACTCTATCTATCTATCGCACTCACTCTATCGCATCACCACAGCATCCCTCAGCACCACCACAGAATCACTATGCGCTACCACAGCATCACAGAACGCCATAGCATCACTCGTCGCCACCACATCACTCAGCGCCACCACAGCATCAATCTGTGCAACCATTCAACAAAACTAGTTCAAATATGTTCTCTCAATGTTTCAAGCTTTATAACAAATGTTACAAATAGATGTTAATATTTCACTTCTATTCTTGGATTTTCGTCACAATAAAATACACTGAACATAATCTTCACAAAAGTTATTTACAAAAGTTAAAGCTATTGCCATCATAAATTACAATAACTTTTAGTTAAGTATTAATTATTAAAAAAATGCAAAGCCATTGTTATTTGTAATATCAATACATCTAAGTCACGTAAATACAACACATATTGCATTACAAATGCTATAGGTGTCACATTTGCAAAAGTTAAAACTATTGGCATTGTAAATGACAAAGCTAATAATTTAGCTATTTTCAAAACCAACACATAAATAAAATATTTGTCATTTACAATACCAATAGCTCAAACTTTCCTAATGCGAGACCTATTGCATTGCAAATGCTTGTTATCTTATGAGTCCTGATGATGGTCTCCCCATCTTCTTGCGGGATTTGAATGTCGTCGACTACCACTATGGATCCTAGATAGATTGTATAATATATATACATGGGATACATAACTTTGATCACTGAATTTGTTCACATATGTATCACGTTGAGGAGAGCACTAAGCACATGTCTCACTACACACCCACTGCAACATCACAAAGTAAACCTTTAAAAAAAAAAAAATCTTTATATATGATTTACTGTAACTAATGCTTAAAGTCACTATTTGGTTCAGTTGTATTGATTGTATCGTTTTCAACTGTGGAACCAGTGTTTCTGGTACATGTTTGTGAAATAGACTCCTTTGACGAGGTTAAAAATAAAAAGAGGATGCTTCCGATCTGCAGGTCTAAATGTTTCAGCCATTTTGTGTGCTCATATGCGCCACACGGATTTCGTCAGGACAAAATGAGATCCATGTGGTATTCACTTGAATCCTATTTTTGGTTCTATTACTGTATCAGTTTCTCCCACATTGCATATGCTCAATAATGCAAATATACAACCCGCACTAGTATTTCCAGGTGGTATCTGTGGATATAGAAAGATCATATTGAAAAAGATACATAATGCATAAAGGTATCATATTGTAAAAACAGGTGTTCATGCTGTGATAAGCTCTGTGCACTGGTGGCACACATTTAACACAACAATTAGGGTGAACTAAAAGACTCCCTTCCATTTACTCACACATGGCAGATAGTGTAGGTCTCATATATATTACTCAAATCATGCGTAATATGATTACCTATGTTCAAATAATGCAGAATACATTTAGTGACCAAGTGCCAGATGTAGGACCCTTTCATTTAGTGGCTCGCAATTTGCGACACATTGCGCGTCGCAAATTGCGAGGTGCTAATTGAAATGTACAACAGTGTGTTTACACTGTTTTGCGATTCCCAATGGGGTCGCAAATTGCAAGGCTCATTAATATTAATATTAATGAGCCTTCGGCAATTTGCGAGCCCATTGTGAATGCCAGCCCTGCCAGGGATGGAGGCCTGCTGGGCTCAGCAGACCACCATGTCTGGGACTGCTTTTTAATAAAGCACCTTTTTTTATGCAGCCCGTTTTCTGTAAAGGAAAACTGGATGCATGTTAACAAAAATTAAAATGAAACATTTTCTTTTCATTTTTTAGGTGAGGCAGTTGTCCCTGGGACCACTGCCTGCCCTTAAAAAGTTAACCCCTTCCCTTTTGCAAAAGCATTACCACCTACTTGAAGTAGGGGGTAATTGCGAGTGTTTTGCGACTACAAATGCAGTAGCAAAACATTAGTACATTGTTTTCAGACTCGCTATTTAGAAGGGAACGCCCCTTCCAAATAGCAAGTCGCAAAACCTATTTAGCAAAACGCAAAAATATTGCGACTCGCTAAATAGGCTATGTACATGGCCCAATATGTTTTTGCATGCGCAAACGGGTTAGCAAACCCGAACGGGCCGTACATCTGGC
The DNA here is from genome assembly GCF_964261635.1 of Lissotriton helveticus. NCBI lineage: Eukaryota > Metazoa > Chordata > Amphibia > Caudata > Salamandridae > Lissotriton > Lissotriton helveticus. The sequence continues at coordinate 651,529,687 of NC_136070.1, forward strand.
CCCAAGTGTCAGGCAACCATAGCAAACATCCATCCAGTGGCTTAGCAAGGGGAATGGGGGAGGTCCGCCCCGTGCGGCACAAGTTTTGGTGTCGCCGGCCTCGCCCCCGGCTCTTACATTTACATGCAGCCGCTGCGGACAGTAAACAAAGGGACCTCCGTGGGCGGCACAAGGTCTAGCAATGCCACTGCACGCACCTTTCAACCTACTTTTTTGAGGTTTTATCATTGGACCCTTAAGGCTCTAGAGGCAGAAGGTCCTTGTAAGTCAAACATTGCTAGGGTTCAAGGAATGACAGAGAGATAATCACAAGTCTAGAATTGAATTGAAAGCATTCAGTGTTTTTTGGGAGTTAGCTTTGTACTTACGGCATCAAAGGTAACCATAGGCTATTTGCCTCTAGTGCTCGCTATCCCTCCAGGACAATCTGCATTAGTTTAACAATATCATCACCGCTATGGAGCAGCTTTCTCTAGTTTAACATTTATATCATCTCTTTTGGAAGTCTGCAGTGGTTTAACAGTGACGTCATCAAAGTGGGACTGTTTTCTGTGGTTCAATATGTTACATAATTTTTTCTGTAATACTTTTTATTGGGTTTTTGTAAAAATTATGTTACATCATCTCTGTGTGACAGTCGCTAAGGTTTATTAATGTACTTTGATTTATCAGTAATATCACCACTGTGGTACAGTGCTCTTGTTCAGCTGTGATGCCATCAAAGCACAACAGGCATTTCTTATTTTACATTATAGTTATGTTCCCTTCCTTTTAGAACCTCCATCTGCACCAGAAAATGCTGCGTTCACCATTAACGGTACCAGGGCGATCCTTACCTGGGATCCACCCCGGGCTTGGGATCAGTGGCAGGGCGGGATCTTCCAGATTGACTGTTCTTGTCACTCGATGGGCAACACAACCACCTGGCATCCCTGTGCCAACCTCACCTATGATCCTGGGTGGACTGGACTGTCACAGGGCCCAGTGACTGTGGGGAGCCTGAAGCCTGGCGTAGAGTATCGATTCAGCATTGAAGCCGTGAGCCGGGCATCTCATCACCTACACCCTGCAGACAAGGCGTCGGCTGACCTGACAGTGTTGCTCCCTGAAAACGGTGAGTAAGCAGAAAGGCACAAAAGTTCACATTCTAGAGTGGGGTCATGAATCCTTAAAAGGCTGGTCGGAGACGGCTTATGAGTTTAAATTGTAGAGTTGCTCCAGATTTTTACTCCCTATCATACCTCAATACTGCAATATTGTTATTGCAATGGATTAATTAAAACATATACAGTAAGCAGAAAGAATCAATAAAAGCAGACTTACCACATCACAGCAATACAATAGCATCCTACATCCCATAGACTAATGTGCCGCTTCTCTTATGGTACTCCTAGATTTTCCCTTGAGCATCGAACTCAGGGCAGTGCTTTCTGCAATGCCAATGGCCTACCAGGTTCCCTTCCACCCTGTGATGTCTCCTTTTGTACTTCTTCGTAAAAATGCATTTTGAGTTTTCAACTTTTCCCTAAATATTCAAACTGTGGAGCTAGAGTACTACATAAGCCTCCTTGATAATTTGGGGTAGAGTTGCACTTAGTCCAAAAATTCTAGGACTGAAGTTAGAATGGTAAATGCAACCGGTCATTGTCAGCCACACTCACTGCTGCCCTGAGGGTGCAATGAACAGCACAATGTCTACCTGCAGCATCTCTCAGATAAGGTCTCTTTGAAGGGGCTAAAGTGATTTCTGTACTACATTTTGTTTAATATAATCTTTACAAACATAGAGTTCTGCTTTTGATAAATCAGTTTCTATTTTACAAGGAGAGATTGGGTTCTTTGAGAGTTAGATGTCAGTCAGTTACCTGGAGTAATGTCACAGGCTGATGTCAGACTCAGGGTGTTGAGTCGCAAGGAAGCCTTGAGTGTGATGTTTAACATGATCTCATTATCTGGCAATACGACGGTGAGTCAGCAGATGCTTAATACCGTCAGAGGCACTGATGTCAGGTGCCAGAGAGCCCACATTTCACTTACTGTGTGTCTTAAAGTTACAAAATTGAAATAAAACTACACACTGAACTGAATCTACAATAAAAGAAATATTTATGTAAAGAAATGCTTCCTTTTGCACGATCACCCTAAAGGTTCGGACTGATGCTACTGTTTTCTGGACTCAGAGTGCATGGAGGCCTGCTAACCAGACCTCGGTGACAGTGTTCTAGACCCTTACAAATGTATGAATTGCCTACCCCGAACTGGCGTAAGCAGACTTACATATAAGTCCCAGTATCCAACACGACAGTTTCAAGTATATGGTACAAAGGGTTTCCAAGACATGTAAGACAGAGTGTCCCCCCACCCCCCAGGGCTGCAGCAGTGTTTGTGCCACCCATTGTGGGGAAAAGTTCAAGATGGTTCCCAACCTGTCACTGCAACCTAGAAGTGCAGTTTTAAACTGCTAGTTCGACTCTGCCATTTAATCCAATAGCAAAATCCCCACTTCTCTAACAATGTATGCAAGTCTTTTCCAAGGAAGGCCGTTGGAACCATAAGGCAGGGAGCTATATATTATTAAGTCGGATATATGCTTTTACTCTGTCTTGACAGAAACACTTCCACATTTTTGTTTTGCTGTGGAAAAGTTAGTAGCCCCATTGGCTAACACAGAGTTACCGCCTGACCCCTCAGCCCGGCTAACTTCTGAATGGGACTACTATAATGGCTACCTCAAGGTATCAAATAATCATGGCATTAAACCCGACTAAATGCCCATCGAATTTAATGTCCCTCTTAAAGGAAAGCAACTTTTAGAAAGTTGCCACTCTGTAGCCAGTTTGTCCAGTGGCCTCACACGGTTGCTGGCCACCAGACAGCTTTCTGCCCTCCTAGGGGGTATTGTGAATGACTCCCAGGCTTAGATACAATGATAGCCTGCTACAGAGGGAGGTGTTACATCCCCCTTGCAGGACACCACTCAGGAATTTGCCCCAAAAGGCGAGCTTCAAAGGTGCAGCCGCCTTTGGTGGGAAAATGGCAGTCACACTCCTGAGGGGTTACCCTTTCTTCAGTAATACAGGCTGGCAGCGGAAACAGAGAGGGGAGACCAGTGCCAAACCAGTTTTCCTGTGTGTGTGCAGTCCACAGGTAGCCACACCTGTAGGGTGGGATACAGATCTCCTAACATCCATGGAATGGTTCAGCCATCTTGAGAGTGGGAATAATAGTATACCCTGGGATTGTTAGATGCCCCACATAGCCAGACGTCATCACAGGTTGGGAAGAAACCTAGTAGCCCATTGATTAGTGACCGCATCATCCCCCAGGTCACTTTCTGGGCATATATATGGCAACCCTGGCATCCCTAACCTCACATCACTATGGAACTGGAAAAGGGACTGAAGAAAGACTGCTCTGCTGACCCCTCGACCTTGCATAGAGAGGCTGCCTCCTTTACAGACCACCCGGGACTAAATCCCAGTTCCTCGAAACTGTGGGCAGTATTTTGGAGGAAGCCCTGTGTGCAAAATCTTTCATAGCACTGGGAGATTTTAATTTCCACCTAGAGGGTAGCTCAGACCCGGATACTCTTGCACTACTTGAGGTGATGCATGGGGTGGGACTCACTCAGGTGGTTAAGGGGGCAACGCACCTAGCAGGACACACTCTTGATGGTGTCTTTACGAATAATCCGGATCTGCAGTTTGTCAAAACGGAACCTGTGGTCTGGACTGACCACGCTGCCGTGCTGTTTAACATCTCGAGCCCCTTGTTGGGCAAGGCAGGTTAGGAAAATAGCCAGGTCATGCAGACCCTGGAAGAAGGTGGAGGGCAATGCACTGGAGGAACTGTTGCTATCCTCTATGATCACTCTGCCAGCCGATGTGAATAGAGCGGCTGCCATGTATACTGACTGGATTGATGGGGCATGTAGCACATTAGCCCCGCCAAAAAAATGCCGCCCCACTCGCGCGGTTCCATCAGCCCCATGGTTCACGGATGAGCTTAGAGAATTTAAGCTAGTGTGCAAGAAGCTCGAGCGAAACTGGCACACAAATTACTCTGAGAGGGACAAAGCCAAACTTAAATCTAGCCAAAGGGCCTACAAAGGTATGATAAGGAAGGCAAAGTGTACATACTTTACCGATCGTATCAAGGGGGCCAGAAATTCACCTAGGGAACTCTTTAATACGGTCTCCAGTCTGGCCATTTCCAAGTCGGTGATCGTCCCACCGAGTTTGGAACTCTGCGAGACCCTAGCCAACTTCTTTCTTAGTAAGGTGGAACTCATTTTCACTGCACTTGAGCCTCAAGTTGGACAATGCCTACTTGATGGTTCTCATAGGAATCCGGGTGCCAACCTACAAGAGGCAAAACTTTCTGTGTTCGGTACATTGAGTTCCGAGGACATTAAAAAACTGCTGTTTGCTATAATAATAATAATAATAATCCACATTTGTATAGCGCACAATCACCCGTTAGGGTCTCTAGGCGCTGGGGGCCATTGGGCTCTCCCCATGATCCCTGCCCGGTCTCAGTGGCTAAGCTGGCAGCTATTCCGATAGCTGGCACCCTTACCAATCTTTTTAATCAGATGTTTAAAATCGGTGATTTTCCTACTTGTTGGACACGGTCTTCTATTGTTCCACTGCTTAAGAAACCTTCACTGGATATGTGATTATTTTATGAGCTTCTCAGGTTTTCAGAAACAGAGAGGCAGTTGGTAATTGGACATGTGTGGATGGAGCCATGTAAGAAATATACATATTTACCCATTTTAATTATGGGTCCTTCTCATTATCACATTGATATGCTACACGTGGCGATGAGCGTTTCTGACACTTCCTGCATTTACTCAACTTCAACAATGTACCTTCATTATGACCCTTGGATTTGTAAGGGCTGTTGTCAAACCCCGTATTCGGCACGGATGTTTCTCAACAACTTAAGGTACAGTGCCCATCGTCAGTACACGTTTTCTCCTGTCAGTCCTTACATTACGTACACAATGTGAGTGTTAGACCGACGGTGCTCTCGCCAAAGGGGTTTCTGTGTTTAAAAATCCAGCTGTGCTCTCATTTCATAGCTCATTGTTTTCCTCCAAGAATACCCACCTTGTGATTATGGATGTATATGGCAAACATGGAAGCATACCTGTATCTTATATGCATATCGAACTTCCAGACAGGTCTCTTCAGCGACAACAAAAGAATGCATAGGCACACTCTTCTGTGCACAATGCGGAATGGCACCACTCAGTTTTCACCTGGTTCTGTGCAACATAAATGGTGGTGATGCAGCTATGGAACGTGTAAAATACCAAGCTGTGGCTGATGTTATTGGATTTTGGGGTGGAGACAGCATCAGTGAACTTTTTGTAAGTTTTCCATGGAAAGCTAGCTGTGAAGGTACATTTTGCCCTGACATTTGAAACATCTCATGATTTCCCTCTTGCTCGAGGGGTGTGGCGAGGATTCATTTTGACCCTGTTACTCTTTATTATATATATAGATGGACTGTGACCCTGCTTTGACCAAAGCCTCCAATGATATTCCTAAGAGTGCCCGTAAACAGGCACCCACCTTAATATATACCGAAGTTGCGCTATTATTGGCACGGAACCCGAAAGCACTTCGGGCGGTAGTTGAGCGCTTTGTTTCTGTAAAAGCAGCCTAGATTTGTGACAAATCTTGGGAAGTCACATATTATGGCATGTGGGCCAGGTAGGAAAAATATACCTAAGCTTATAATTAATGTTCCTTCGCTTGGAAGCATGAGCCACTTCAGCTGTTTGGATCACTTTTAGTTCTGCGGGATCTTGGCAACGCAACTTAATAGTTCACGCCTAAAGCTTAGTAGGGTGGTTAGAGCAGTAGTTAATCTCCCTGGGTCTTTAGGGAACGGGACCATTTCCCCCCCTTTAAACATATACAACCTCCAGTGTGTTTGCACCACTCTGTATGGAGCAGGGGTTTGGGGACACCACAATGCTAGCTCCCTCCAAGCCGAGGAAAACCACATTTGCCGGCGGTTACTTAATTTTCCCCCCTCTTTCCCACATTTTGTTATGCACTCTGAGCTAACCTTACAGTATATATCAGATAAAGTAGAATTGTACCCACAACAGCTGTGGGTTAATGTCCGTACCAACTCTGAGGCAAGTTTATTCAGAGATGTTATCATCAACTGTCTCAGTCAGGACAAGGGACTCTCAATTCTGTGGCTGGACTATATCTTCGAAACTTCAAATGCAATGGGTTTGTCTGCCATGTTTACTGACCCCCCCCCCCAATTTAAAAATGGACGATAAGTTGAAGGTCAAGCTAAAATTTTTGGAGCATTGCCGAACGCAGAGACTGTGTAATGAACTGAGTAAACAAGCATTTGCAATGCAATAGGTCTCGCATTAGGAAAGTTTGAGCTATTAGTATTGTAAATGACAACTTTTTTATACATGTATTGGTTTTGAAAATAGCTAAATATTAATAGCTTTGTCATTTACAAAGACAATACTTTTAACTTCCGCAAATGTGACACCTATAGCATTTGTAATGCAATATGTGTTGTATTTACGTGACTTAGATGTATTGATTTTACAAATAACAATTGCTTTAAATTTTTTTAAATAATTAATACCTAAATAAAAGTTATTGTAATTTATAATGGCAATAGCTTAAACTTTTGTAAATAACTTTCGTGAAGATTATGTTCATTGTATTTTATTGTGACGAAAATCCAAGAACAGAAGTGAAATATTAACATCTTTTTGTGACATTTGTAAAAAAGCTTGAAACATTGAGAGAACATATTTGAACCAGTTGTTGAATGGTTGCACAGATTGATGCTGTGGTGGCGACGAGTGATGTTGTGGTGGCGACGAGTGATGCTGTGGTGGCGAAGAGTGATGCTGTTGTTTTCAGTGATGCTGTGGCAGCGCATAGTGATGTTGTGGTGCCCCCGAGTGATGCTGTGGTGATGCGATAGAGTATAATTATGTGGAGTGTAACTATGTGGCACTGAGTGGTATTTGGAGTGTATGTTGCGCTGAGCGCAGTGTAATTATGTAGCATATAATTATGTGGCACTGAGTGGTATTGTGTGGAGTGTATGTTGAATTCAGTAGAGTGTAATTATGCGGCGTGTAATTATGTGGCAATGAGTGGTATTTGGAGTGTATGTTGCATTGAGTGCAGTGTAATTATGTGGTGTGTAATTATGTGGCAGTGAGTGGTATTTGAAGTGTTTGTTGCGTTGAGCGCAGTGTAAATATGTAGCATATACTTATGTGGCACTGAGTGGTATTTGGAGTGTATGTTGCATTGAGTGCAGTGTAATTATGTGACGTGTAATTATGTGGCAATGAGTGGTATTTGTAGTGTATGTTGCGTTGGGCGCATTGTAATTATGTAGCATATAATTATGTGGCACTGAGTGGTATTGTGTGGAGTGTATGTTGTATTCAGTAGAGTGTAATTATGTGGAGTGTAAGTATGTGGCACTGAGTGGTATTTGGAGTGTATGTTGCATTGAGTTCAGTGTAATTATGTGGCACTGAGTGGTATTTGGAGTGTATGTTGCGTTGAGCGCAGTGTAATTATGTAGCATTTAATTATGTGGCACTGAGTGGTATTGTGTGGAGTGTATGTTGTATTCAGTAGAGTGTAATTATGTGGCGTGTAATTATGTGGCACTGAGTGGTATTGTTTGGAGTGTATGTTGCATTGAGTGCAGTGTAATTATGTGGCGTGTAATTATGTGGCACTGAGTGGTATTTGAAGTGTGTGTTGCATTGAGTGCAGTGTAATTATATGTCGTGTAATTATGTGGCACTGAGTGGTATTTGGAGTGTATGTCACATCGAGTGCAGTGTAATTATGTGGCGTGTAATTATGTGGCACTGGGTGGTATTTGGAGTGTGTGTTGCGTTGAGCGCAGTGTAAACATGTAGCATATAATTATGTGGAACTGCGTGGTATTGTCTGGAGTGTATGTTGTATTCAGTAGAGTGTAATTATGTGCCGTGTAATTATGTGGCACTGAGTGGTAATGTTTGGAGTGTATGTTGCATTGAGTGCAGTCTAATTATGTGGCGTGTAACTATGGGGCACTGAGTGGCATTTGGAGTGTATGTTGCATTGACTGCAGTGTAATTATGTTGCGTGTAATTATGTGGCACTGAGTGGTATTGTTTGGAGTGTATGTTGCATTGTAATTATGTAGCATATAATTATGTGGCACTGAGTGGTATTGTGTGGAGTGTGTGTTGCATTCAGTAGAGTAAATATGTGGCATGTAATTATGTGGCACTGAGTGGTATTGTTTGGAGTGTCTGTTGCATTGAGTGCAGTGTAATTGTGTAGCATATAATTATGTGGCACTGAGTGGTATTGTGTGGAGTGTGTGTTGCATTGAGTGCAGTGTAATTATGTGGCGTGTAACTATGTGGCACTGAGTGGTATTTGGAGTGTATGTTGCATGGAGTGCAGTGTAATTATGTGGCACTGAGTGGTATTTGGAGTGTATGTTGCATTGTTTGCAGTGTAATTATGTGGCATGTAATTATGTGGCACTGAGTGGTATTTGGAGTGTATGTTGCGTTCAGCGCAGTGTAAATATGTAGCATATAATTATGTGGAACTGAGTGGTATTGTCTGGAGTGTATGTTGTATTCAGTAGAGTAAATATGTGGCATGTAATTATGTGGCACTGAGTGGTATTTGGAGTGTGTGTTGCATTGAGTGCAGTGTAATTATGTAGCATATAATTATGTGGCACTGAGTGGTATTGTGTGGAGTGTGTTGCATTGAGTGCAGTGTAATTATGTGGCGTGTAACTATGTGGCACTGAGTGGTATTTGGAGTGTACGTTGCATGGAGTGCAGTGTAATTATGTGGCATGTAATTATGTGGCACTGAGTGGTATTTGGAGTGTATGTTGCATTGAGTGCAGTGTAATTGTATGGCGTGTAATTATGTGACACTAAGTGGTATTGTTTGGAGTGTATGTTGCATTGTAATTATGTAGAATATAATTATGTGGCACTGAGTGGTATTGTGTCGAGTGTGTGTTGCATTCAGTAGAGTGTAATTATGTGGTGTGTAATTATGTGGCACTGAGTGGTATTTGGAGTGTATGTTGCGTTGAGCGCAGTGTATTTATGTAGCATATCGCCATTGTCTAACCCATGGCTTTTGTAGTTCGGACTGGACTGTTCCCATGGGGCACAGGGTCAGCGCTGATTTGCATATCACCATTGTCTAACCCAGGGTGGTGTGGAGTGGAAAAACGATGGATTTGGGCCCAGATCTTTGGACTGGGGTGAATGTGTGACATTGATCCACATTCTGTCCATCATTGTTGTGTTTGCAGTTACCGCTCTAAGTGTACTGGGGATGCTCAGACGTGAGTCCCAGTTACTCCACACCACTGGAATCAAGCTAGCCGGGCTGAAGAGAGGTGTTACCTCGAAACCGGGCCGGTCCTCGGATGCTTGTTTCCGTTCTGGGAAGGACATGGCTTTTGTAGTTCTGACTGGACTGTTCCCATGGGGCACAGGGTCAGCGCTGATTTGCATATCGCCATTGTCTAACCCAGGGTGGTGTGGAGTGGAAAAACGATGGATTTGGGCCCAGATCATTGGACTGGGGTGAATGTGTGACATTGATCCACATTCTGTCCATCATTGTTGTGTTTGCAGTTACCGCTCTATGTGTACTGGGGATGCTCAGACGTGAGTCCCAGTTACTCCACACCACTGGAATCAAGCTAGCCGGGCTGAAGAGAGGTGTTACCTCGAAACCGGGCCAGTCCTCGGATGCTTGTTTCCGTTCTGGGAAGGACATGGCTTTTGTAGTTCGGACTGGACTGTTCCCATGGGGCACAGGGTCAGCGCTGATTTGCATATCGCCATTGTCTAACCCAGGGTGGTGTGGAGTGGAAAAACGATGGATTTGGGCCCAGATCTTTGGACTGGGGTGAATGTGTGACATTGATCCACATTCTGTCCATCATTGTTGTGTTTGCAGTTACCGCTCTAAGTGTACTGGGGATGCTCAGACGTGAGTCCCAGTTACTCCACACCACTGGAATCAAGCTAGCCGGGCTGAAGAGAGGTGTTACCTCGAAACCGGGCCGGTCATCGGATGCTTGTTTCCGTTCTGGGAAGGACATGGCTTTTGTAGTTCGGACTGGACTGTTCCCATGGGGCACAGGGTCAGCGCTGATTTGCATATCGCCATTGTCTAACCCAGGGTGGTGTGGAGTGGAAACACGATGGATATGGGCCCAGATCTTTGGACTGGGGTGAATGTGTGACATTGATCCACATTCTGTCCATCATTGTTGTGTTTGCAGTTACCGCTCTAAGTGTACTGGGGATGCTCAGACGTGAGTCCCAGTTACTCCACACCACTGGAATCAAGCTAGCCGGGCTGAAGAGAGGTGTTACCTCGAAACCGGGCTGTTCATCGGATGCTTGTTTCCGTTCTGGGAAGGACATGGCTTTTGTAGTTCGGACTGGACTGTTCCCATGGGGCACAGGGTCAGCGCTGATTTGCATATCGCCATTGTCTAACCCAGGGTGGTGTGGAGTGGAAAAACGATGGATTTGGGCCCAGATCTTTGGACTGGGGTGAATGTGTGACATTGATCCACATTCTGTCCATCATTGTTGTGGTTGCAGTTACCGCTCTAAGTGTACTGGGGATGCTCAGACGTGAGTCCCAGTTACTCCACACCACTGGAATCAAGCTAGCCGGGCTGAAGAGAGGTGTTACCTCGAAACCGGGCCGGTCCTCGGATGCTTGTTTCCGTTCTGGGAAGGACATGGCTTTTGTAGTTCGGACTGGACTGTTCCCATGGGGCACAGGGTCAGCGCTGATTTGCATATCGCCATTGTCTAACCCAGGGTGGTGTGGAGTGGAAAAACGATGGATTTGGGCCCAGATCTTTGGACTGGGGTGAATGTGTGACATTGATCCACATTCTGTCCATCATTGTTGTAGTTGCAGTTACCGCTCTAAGTGTACTGGGGATGCTCAGACGTGAGTCCCAGTTACTCCACACCACTGGAATCAAGCTAGCCGGGCTGAAGAGAGGTGTTACCTCGAAACCGGGCCGGTCCTCGGATGCTTGTTTCCGTTCTGGGAAGGACATGGCTTTTGTAGTTCGGACTGGACTGTTCCCATGGGGCACAGGGTCAGCGCTGATTTGCATATCGCCATTGTCTAACCCAGGGTGGTGTGGAGTGGAAAAACGATGGATATGGGCCCAGATCTTTGGACTGGGGTGAATGTGTGACATTGATCCACATTCTGTCCATCATTGTTGTGTTTGCAGTTACCGCTCTAAGTGTACTGGGGATGCTCAGACGTGAGTCCCAGTTACTCCACACCACTGGAATCAAGCTAGCCGGGCTGAAGAGAGGTGTTACCTCGAAACCGGGCCGGTCATCGGATGCTTGTTTCCGTTCTGGGAAGGACATGGCTTTTGTAGTTCGGACTGGACTGTTCCCATGGGGCACTGGGTCAGCGCTGATTTGCATATCGCCATTGTCTAACCCAGGGTGGTGTGGAGTGGAAAAACGATGGATATGGGCCCAGATCTTTGGACTGGGGTGAATGTGTGACATTGATCCACATTCTGTCCATCATTGTTGTGTTTGCAGTTACCGCTCTAAGTGTATTGGGGATGCTCAGACGTGAGTCCCAGTTACTCCACACCACTGGAATCAAGCTAGCCGGGCTGAAGAGAGGTGTTACCTCGAAACCTGGCCGGTCATCGGATGCTTGTTTCCGTTCTGGGAAGGACATGGCTTTTGTAGTTCGGACTGGACTGTTCCCATGGGGCACAGGGTCAGCGCTGATTTGCATATCGCCATTGTCTAACCCAGGGTGGTGTGGAGTGGAAAAACGATGGATTTGGGCCCAGATCTTTGGACTGGGGTGAATGTGTGACATTGATCCACATTCTGTCCATCATTGTTGTGTTTGCAGTTACCGCTCTAAGTGTACTGGGGATGCTCAGACGTGAGTCCCAGTTACTCCACACCACTGGAATCAAGCTAGCCGGGCTGAAGAGAGGTGTTACCTCGAAACCGGGCCGGTCCTCGGATGCTTGTTTCCGTTCTGGGAAGGACATGGCTTTTGTAGTTCGGACTGGACTGTTCCCATGGGGCACAGGGTCAGCGCTGATTTGCATATCGCCATTGTCTAACCCAGGGTGGTGTGGAGTGGAAAAACGATGGATTTGGGCCCAGATCTTTGGACTGGGGTGAATGTGTGACATTGATCCACATTCTGTCCATCATTGTTGTGTTTGCAGTTACCGCTCTAAGTGTACTGGGGATGCTCAGACGTGAGTCCCAGTTACTCCACACCACTGGAATCAAGCTAGCCGGGCTGAAGAGAGGTGTTACCTCGAAACCGGGCCGGTCCTCGGATGCTTGTTTCCGTTCTGGGAAGGACATGGCTTTTGTAGTTCGGACTGGACTGTTCCCATGGGGCACAGGGTCAGCGCTGATTTGCATATCGCCATTGTCTAACCCAGGGTGGTGTGGAGTGGAAAAACGATGGATTTGGGCCCAGATCTTTGGACTGGGGTGAATGTGTGACATTGATCCACATTCTGTCCATCATTGTTGTGTTTGCATATAATTATGTGGCACTGAGTGGTATTGTGTGGAGTGTATGTTGTATTCAGTAGAGTGTAATTGTGTGTGAGGGTGCAGTGTGTGTGAGGTTGCAGAGTGTGTGAGGGTGCAGTGTGTGTGAGGTTGCAGAGTGTGTGAGGGTGCAGACTGTGAGGGTGCAGAGTGTGTGGCCTAAAGTAGTGTGAGGGTGCAGTGTGTGTGGCCTAAAGTAGTGTGAGGGCGCAGTGTGTGTGGACTAAAGTAGTGTCACGCATACACACATTCAAATACACATACACAGGTGAAGGCTCGCAGACACACAGAAACAATATGTACATGCTCTCAGACATACACATCAGGTGAAACTTCCCAGAGGCAGTCCTTGACATGCCCTTGTGTGTGAGGATTTGTTGGTGTTTGGTTGCACCTAGTTCCGGGATGTAGTTGTAGGAGAACAGTGTACCGAATAGGGGCGTTGGGGCAGAATGAAGAGGCAGGACAAAATGGACGGGGTGAAAGTGAAGAGAGGGCAAAGAAGGGAGAATGGATTGAGATGCAGATAGAGAACAGAATAAGGAGGGGGAAAGAAGGAGAGACGTAATCTGAATAGGTAGAGGGGAAGAATAAGAGAAAGAGATAGGATGGGTGGAGGAGATTCAATAGAAAACCCGGGAGAACATAGAGGGCAGAGTTAGGGGAGAAGGCAACAATGAAACAGAAGAGGACAGGAAGCGTAACCAAATGGGAGAAGAAAGGATGTGTTACTTCTAGCACTATTGAGAGTAAAATTATCGTTTGGTATTACGAGCTCAAAGGTTACTAAAACTCAAATTATTCCCATTGCGATTTCCAAGATATGTTTCTATCTATCTTAATAAATAAGACTGCAGTTCACTTGGGAATCTTGACTCTCTTGGAAGCCAGTCGAGCGGCTGGAAAGCGACAAAACAATGGTAGGAAAAGAGTATTGGGGAAGATGTGTTGTGGCTGCCTGCTGTCCATATGGCGTCGCTGGTCTTTCCTGTGAAGCTTTGTGACTATTTCATGTCATACAAGGGTTCTTCAGACAGTTTTCTGCTCCTCCGCTATCACTTCTGCCACCTCACCGGATTACTTAGCTGATCTTTTCAGGTCAGGTTTTAATGTCTTTATTTCGATAATAAAATCATAAAAGACAAATTTAAAAACATTACGAAACATATCAACCACTATACAATAAATTGAAACAAGAACCATAAACCGTGTTATTATATTACACTGAGATCGCAGCTAAAACTAATTATTAAACTTTGAGAATTTACAAAGACATAATTAAACCTGGGACTAAAAAACACAATTTATAGAATTAATGAGATCTTACATAGTACAGTTAAGATGAGTTCCTTCTAGCCCTTATTGCCCATGCCCAACCTAAAAATGTTGCCAAGCATATCACAAAAATTTCCGAGGTATTAGTTTTTAACACCCAAATCGCCTCGGAAGACCTTCTACAAGAGAGGCGCTTGAACAGGGGTTTTAACCATGTGGAACGGGGTTCAAAGTACTGTGGACAGGCAAACAATAGATGACCCTCTGTTTCTTTTTGATCTGGGCACCAACTACAGGAACTTGAGGAAGTTTTGCCCCAGGAAGAAGTAAATGAATTCAACGGTAGGGCACCCACTCGAAACTGGTGATAAAGTTTCTTGTCCAGCGGTCTGGTAATGGTATCCCAGTAAGTCTCACGTGAAGGGTCCAGCTTAAAGCTTAAGAATCTTCCCGTGAGGCTGCCAGACCCGGAAGCAATCACCAAAGAGTGACGAGTTGAAGCCCAGAATAATTCTTTGAATTCTTTTTTAGATGGAAAAGTGTTGGTGCCTGGGGATACCCACAGATGTTTTAAACCCATATCATGCAAACTCTTTTTCACCGAACGAAGCCAGGGGATTCTTTCAGAGCCCCCCATCGACCTCACTTCTGCTAACTCCTTAGCAAAAAGTATGAGATCCGGGGAGGTCCACAAACGCCTCCAGAGAGCCACTACTCTAAATCTTGCCATGTCGTTAATTGGTGGGCAGCCCATATCATGGCAGAGGGGTGTCGATGGAGAGGATTGAGGTAACCCTACCAAGTTCCGAAGGAATTTGCACTGGGTTCTATAAAGACTAGAGAGGTCCATAAATCCCCATAAGTCGGCCCCATAAAGTATGGCAGCGTTTATTTTAGTGTCGTAAATTTTCATGGCAGGGACGACCCGTTTGGTAATAGATCTCTTCTGCTCACGCAGGAGACAGCCGGTCAATTGAGCACATTTTAGCTGTTGGGCCGCGATTTGCTCCTTCCACGACAAACGGCGGTCCAGGGTGACCCCCAGATAAGTCATGGTTTCAACTTGTTCCAAGTTGACCCCGCTCATTTGTACGTTACTACGTACGAAGTTATTCCTGGTTAAAACCATGAACTTGGTTTTACCCACGTTTACCTGGAGATCATTTTTCACACAAAACTCCTCAAAACGGTTCAAGGCCCGCTGAAGGCCTATCCGTGTCTTGGATAGGAGTAAGGTGTCGTCAGCGAAGATAAGCATGGGGAATTTGGTCCCTGCCAGAGATGGGGCATCAGTGTGGATAGCCGAGAAGAATTTTACTACTTGGTCTATGAAGAGCAGGAAGAGGGTGGGCGCAAGGACACACCCCTGGCGAACTCCACGGGTTACCGGGAAAGAGTCTGTGTATTGTCCTTGTCCTCCCCACCTTACCCTTGCGTAGTTCTCTTCATGCATTCTAATGATCAACTCTAGTAATACTCCAGGTAATCCCAGGTCCCTCAATACCTGCCACAATTTACCCCTAGGTACTAGATCGAAGGCTGACTTCAGGTCTATAAATGCGGCAAAAATGGTACCACCGCCTAGCGTAACCACCTTCCAGAAGATCATACAGAATCGGAACACCTGATCAATAGTGCTCGTCCCGGATCTGAAGCCTGCCTGCAGGGGAGACAGTATATTTTCAGAGTCCATCCACCCTTGCACTCTAGCCAGGATCATTCGGGCAATAACCTTTTGGAGGCAGTCAATTAAACTAATCGGGCGATAATTGCCCGGATTAGACCGGTCTCCTTTTTTGTATATAGGAAGAATCTCATCCCCCTTCCATGTTTTAGGGATGCATGCACCCTTTGCTATAGCGTTAGCTATATTAGTTATATATGGCACCCAAAGATCAGTATTTGTTTTAAACAGATCGGCTGGTATTTGGTCCAACCCCGGAGCTTTCCCCCGCTGAGTCAAACCAAGTGTTAACTCTGCCTCAGTATTAGTAAAGGTCAGCGTTTCTTCACAGGTGGGCGTTACATACAGCTTGTCCAAAATGGGAGGAGGGTCAATGCCTGCCGAACTAAATTGGGATGAATAGTGGGTTATCCAAACTTCTGGGGACACATGATTGGTTGGAGTGCGAGAATCACCATCCTTCCCCCATTTTACTATGTCCCAAAACTTAGACTGGTTGTTAGTCTTAGTGGCATCCAGAAGATCGGCCCAATAACCATCCTCCCACGCCCTTTTAGCTTCCCACTGTACTCTTTTGTACCGTTTCCTGGCCTCCTTCACAGCACACATATTCCTAGATTTAACTTGTTCAACTAGATTACTGTGAGCCTCCCTGCAATCTTTGTTGTACCACTTTGCCCGGATAACATGCGGTCGCCCAACACCCTTCTGACAAGGTTTAGAGAGGAGTAACTTAAGCTCGGCAAAACATTGTTCGTGCAAGTCCATGATTTTGTTTGGTTCTATGATACCCCTCCCAATGTCCTCTGGCAGCATTTTGTTTGATGCAAACATCACCACTTTCTCTATGTTGGACTGTAAGGATTCATCTCCTGATATGTTAGACCATTTCAATCTCCTGCGATCATTGGATAGGGTTACAACCCCTTGCCCCATGGGAACTGGATCTTCCAGTCTTACCAAACCGTACATCCTTAATTTCAATGACAAAGGGTTATGATCGCTTTCTGGGCGAGGGACAACTTCCATATCGACCATCTGTGACCAAAATTCAATTTTTAAGAGGATATAGTCTATGCAGCTTTTTCTCAATCCATTATCAAAAGTAAAATTGGCACCAAGGTCAGAAGGAGTACGTCCATTTACTGCCCTTAACCCCCAGGTGAGACAAAGTGCAGTCCAGTTCAAGGCAGCTTCCGTTGCTTTAACAGGTTTACTGGTCAGTAGGTCCGGTATGTTCCATGTTACATCCTCTGCGGACCCCCAGCTGCCCCCTGCAACGTAGAGCGGCTCAATGGTACAATTTAAATCGCCAGCTAGAAGGATTAAGGTTCCTTTGTTCCACTCCGCTAAAAGGCTATCCAGGGCATCCACCATTGACGGACATCGACCACCAGGGAGGCCACGAGAGTAGATGTTAATGATGAGCATATCCTGACCGCCTTCCTTGCTCAACCTAATCGCCAATAGGTCGGGATTATCCTCATAAAGTTCTGTAATTTTATATCCCCATGCCTGTTTAACCCACGTTGTCAATCCCCCTGATGCACGCCCTTTATTGCTCTTAATTGCAGGTTTGGAAAAATGTATAAACCCAGCTTTATGTATAGGTACAGTTGCCCAAGTCTCTTGTAGTAGTACAACGTCATATTTATCAATAAACTCCAGCCAATCCTCAGAGTCCATACGAGCCTTCACTCCCGCAACATTCCAGGACACAATATTAAATGTTGCTGTTGTGGGTTCTGCAGAGTTATTACCTAGATTGGGAGGAGGGGGGGATTTGTTAAGGTGGTACAAATGGGCATGTTTCTAACCCCTGTTGCTTCTATATTACTTATTAGCAGGCTTTCCCCCTCTACCGTGGCCACTATTTCTTCCTTTTTGTCTGACATAAACTGATTACCTGGTGCAGGTGTCGTTGGAGTTATGTGTGGGATTTGTGCTTCTTCCCCACTAACATCGGTGGGGTTATTCATCGTACTAGGTAAACACAGTCAATCTACCAGCTCCAGGTCAGACAAGGGTCCAAAGTGATTGAAGAGTAGGGGGTACTGTTGTAAGTGAGGTGTTCTTGGCCCTTTATACCTCCCGTCTCTCACTCTCCACTGACTTGGGCCCATGGGATAGTTACTATGTGTATGAGGGTAGAAGTAAGTAAGATCCAAAGATTGGACATCGCCCTGGCGAGCAAATCTGGCTTTCGGCGAATAAAATCGACCACCCAGGGGTCTTTGAATGAAATCAGAATACAGTCCCCTTCCAGATCTTTAGTGCCATTACCCACCCAGTCTACTCTCTTACATAGAGAATGTCTGTTGGGGATGATGGTGGTAGGGGTCGGTTTTTGTTTAACCAATATATTGCTTTATTACGCAATTCCCCTTGTGACTCCTTGATACCGTCCCTTAAGGGAGCTACAACAGTTAAAACTATGGTATATTTGGTCGCTTCTGGGGGAAGATTTACTCGGGGTGGGGGGCGCATCTTTTGTTTACCCACAAGCAGTGTCCTAGAGGATTGTGGATTGTTTTTTCCCCTACTAGGTGATTGGGCTGGGGTACTATTAGATTGTTTTATCATGCCTTTCGACATAGACTGCTTCGCTTTAACTAAGTTAGGTTTGGGTGGGTATTTTTTCCTTGGTAAGTTAATTGGGGAACCTCCACTAGCGGTGGTAGATGTGTCAACGGACCTTGCCCCTGCTATCAGTTTGTTAATAGCTACCCCTGATGGTACGGGCTTAGTTACCTGGATCACTGAGGGATTACTAACTATTTCTTTTAAGCCCAGTGTCGGATTACGAGCCCCCACCACAGGACTAGACGTAGATAGTTTTTGCAGTGTGCCCAAATTGGTATTTACTACAGTTTCCAGTGCATCGATTTTGGCGGTCATCAGCCTTGTTCTCTCCAAAACCGGAAGCAAAATGGTTTTTAGCATAGCCTCAATTTTGACCAACAGAATGTCGTCACTATTGAGGCATGTTGGACAAGGATTAGATGACCCCAGGGGAGCGAATGATGGGCAATACACATTTGGGAAACCATGGGATGGCTGTGAAGCTGGTATAATCACACTATGAGTGTCATTCAATTTGGGCTGTTTTTGATCTTTCTCCCCCTGTGGACTCGTGACATGTTTTCTCTTTTGGGATATCGGTTTCGGGCTCGTTAGAATCGACTCAGTCAAATTAAGTGGTGTAGGATCAGTAGATTGGGGTGAATCAACCAAGTTATGTTCATCAACCCCGATGTTCTGACTATCGTCCCCATCACTTGTCTGGTTAGCGGTTAAGTTTCTGGGCCCTGGTATCTGGGGGTGGGGGTAGAGTCACCCCCTCTCCATCCACATGGACTATTGCCTCTGTCTCGATGGAAGAAATGCAGTTAAATGCTGCATGGGGGACAGGGCTTTTGGCTAAAGCTAATCCACCCATTGAGGAGCGCTTTCCAGTGACTAGGTCTAGGGACAGCCTTTTTTCCACCATTTCTATTTCTTTTTCCAAGATCCCAGTGGCTCTGGTGATGAAGGCATCTAGGGGACCAGAGACTACACCCTTTGATGTTTGTAGCTGCACTAAACGTTCTTTCCCTGATCTCAATGGCATGATGGATTTCAGTGTAATTAATTAAGTTGTTCCTCAGTGCTTTTAATGCTATGTGTCACCCTCCCTTGTAATGACTAACAGTGTCGATATACCTTTAGGACCCGCACAGGTAGAGTAAAGTTGAATCTGGTGGAAATTTTGGCAGAGGTCCGAGCCCAACCCAACCTCGTCCGACCACGGACGGCCACAGACGGTCCCGCCCTTGTCCCGGGCTTCTCCCGGCGCTCTCCCGCGCGCTCCATTGCAGCGGGATCTCGTCTACCTTTAAGTAACAATAGTTGTGATAGGCGGGTGGGCGGGGCCGGCAGGGAGAGCAGCCCAGCTGGTCGAAATAGGGCGCGCAGGGACTCCTGGTCCTCGGAGTCCCTGCTGGTGCTCGCAGCCCTGCCGGTCAAAAGAAACTGCCCCCTTGAAGATGGTGCTTCCGCGGTTTGAACCGCGCTGCGGGACCCGCGAAGCGGGTCCGGCGAGGCGTTGCTGCAAGCAGATGCAGGCTCGAAAAGGAGAAAATGGGCAGTGTCAGCGTTCAGCGTCCAGATGAGAAACCCTGATCTTTACTTTCAATACACAGTTGAAAATATTATATTGACATATCTCCCAGAATTCGGACATCTAGACGCAGGGAAGAACCTTCTCGTACAGATGGGTATAGAAACTAAACACAACCCTGGTCCTTTGACTTTTTGAAACAGCTTGAAGAAGTGTTTTTTACAGCAGCCATATGTCAGTCAGTTCACTTTGGTTCAAACCTGCTTTGCCAGTACCAGGACACTGGGCTGAGTAATAGCAGATTCTGCAATACAATAAAGTAATTACATTATTAAAACAAGGAGGGTGAGGGACAGGGCAGGCAACTTCAATTGGAAAGCAATGATGCAAGGGGAGGACAAGCAGCGACAACGGGGAATCAACAAGTGAGGAGAGAAAATGAGGATCAGGGGGGTAGCACGGAGGTGTGTTGAAAAAAAGGGCTGTGAACCCAGGCAACACACAACAGAATGTAGACACCTAAATGACCAGGTTTGAATATTGAATTGCTGATTTTGAAATGTACCCTGGTGAGGACTTTTTTCATCCTATGCATTTATTTAAAATCACATCATCTCCCTGTGAGCTATCGGATTCGGTGTGTCGGTGCTTTACCTGATTCGTTGATTCATGTAGGACATGTCCATGGTCAAATTTTGTTACCACTTTAAACTTTTGTGGTCAAATTTACACAATCACATGTACTGTTGAAATAGTTGTAAGCTTTGAGAAAGGTTTGGGAAGAGAAGGCGAGGACTACAGTAAGTGTACAAGGTTTGTAGCAGTGTGGTAAGAAGTGTTACACACCAGCAACATAAAGAAAAAATGCACGATTATGCATGTAAAAATTGTTCACTGTCTGGGTGAACAGTAAACCCCCTTCTGTCCTCTATACATTTCTTGAACCCTTATAATGCTCGTTGTGGTGCTGTATCCAGCAGTAGACAGTACTGCCTGTCATATTAATGAATCAACTGCATTAACACCAACAATCGGTAAAAAAGAAAACAGCAAGCCACTCATGCCAGCACACACCTATTTGCATAGAACAAACGCAGACACACAGATAACACGCCCACAGACACAGAAAAATATACACAGAGCTAAACATATAGACATATTTAAATAGGCACACACACAAACAAGACACAAAAACACAGAGGCATGAGCATATACAACCAAATACACACACACAGAAATATGGAAATGTATTTATATATATATTTTTTTAAAGTCCCAGTGTAAATGCTCAATGCAATCATTGAACACTCATTAAATATATTCATTTGGTTTATAGTCTATGGGTACTGTTTCTCTTGCAAGTGGAATATATGTGAAGGGCGCCTTCACCCTTTGGGGTTGTGTCCACGATATAAAACTACTAATGTATGAGGTAATGCCCAAGGCTTTGAGTGGGATGAAAAAACTGGGGGGGGTCTCAAGGGTGCGTGGCCAATGTAATTAAGTGCGTGGCTTAAAACACATAAGCTAAAAATCTGTGCTCAGCATAGTGTGCCGCCCGACTTGTATTTTGCTGTTTCTGTCATTGCATCCAGATATATGATACAACAAGTAACATCATACCTACAAGTCAGGACTATTGGCTTTGCCAATGGTTGTTAGTTGCACAAGATAAATAAGCAGCAACTATGGCTTGTAGATAATATTGAAAACGCTTCCACATAAAGCCCCGGTGACCCCACGACAATGTTGCTGCTCCTGAGTTTCAAAAAGAGAAGGGAATCAAGAGAGAAAATGACTCTCTTTAAAGGATTTCCCTTCCCCCTAACAACGCTCACCTGGCATGACGTCTTGAAGTAACCTCTTTACAGTGAGCAGTGCACAGAGATGCCTGCTGTCACTGGACTCCACGAAAAAAGACTGCCTGTGCCAGGGTACAAAACAGAGCCCGATAGAGACCCGTTTCAAGGCCCCCTTTAAAAAAAACTGCTGGTGATCAGTGAGACCCGGCCCACTTAAAGCCCTGGAAATACCAAAGAAAGAAATAGGATTTGCTCTCAGACAGTATTGTTCAAGTTCAAGTTCAAGTATTTGTATAGCGCACTACTCACCCAGAGGGTCTCAAGGCGCTTGAAGGAGGGTGGGTGCATTACTTATCGAATAGCCAGGTTTTTAGTTGCTTTCTGAAGGAGAGGTGGTTCTGTGTAAGTCGGAGGTGAATAGGGAGAGAATTCCAGGTCTTTGCCGCTAAGTAGGAGAAGGATCTTCCTCCCATGGTGGATCTGTGGATGCGCGGAATTGCGGCGAGGGCTTGATTGGATGATCGCAGTTGGCGGGTAGGTGTGTAGAAGGACAATCGTGTGTTGAGGCATTCGGGTCCTAGGTCGTAGAGGGCTTTGTGTGCGTGCGTAAGGAGACGGAACGTTATTCTCTTGTTGACGGGGAGCCAGTGGAGTTCCTTCAGGTGACCGGAAATGTGAGCTTGACGGGGAATGTCCAGTATGAGTCTGGCTGAGGCGTTTTGGATGCGTTGGAGTTTTTTCTGAAGTTTGGCTGTGGTCCCGGCGTAAAGGGTATTTCCATAATCCAGACGGCTAGTGACCAGTGCGTGGGTGACTGTCTTTCTTGTTTCGGTGGGGATCCAGCGGAAGATTTTTTTGAGCATGCGTAGGATGTTGAAGCATGAAGATGAGATGGCGTTGACTTGTCTGGTCATCGAGAGGGAGGAGTCTAGGGTGAAGCCCAGGTTACGTGCGTGATCTGTAGGTATGGGTGCTGTACCCAGTGCCGGTGGCCACCATGAATCGTCCCAGGCAGAGGGGGATGATCCTAAGATGAGGACTTCCGTTTTGTCCGAGTTCAGTTTTAAACGGCTGTTCTTCATCCATTCGGCTACTTCTTTCATTCCTTCGTGTAGATTGGATTTGGCGGTATTTGGGTCTTTGGTGAGGGAGAGGATCAACTGGGTGTCGTCTGCGTAGGAAAAGATGTTGAGGTTGTGTAGTCGCGCGATTGATGTGAGGGGACTCATGTAAATGTTGAAGAGGGTGGGACTAAGTGATGATCCTTGTGGTACACCACAGATGACTTTGGGGGCCTCGGATTTGTATGGGGGGAGGCGGACTCTCTGGGTTCTTCCGGCGAGGAACGATATGATCCAGTCTAAGGCTTTTCCTTGTATTCCGATGTTGTTGATGCGTTGTATGAGGGTGCTATGACAGACTGTGTCGAAGGCAGCGGAGAGGTCAAGCAGGATGAGGGCAACTGTTTCTCCGTTGTCCAGTAGCGTACGGATGTCGTCTGTTGCTGCGATGAGTGCGGTTTCGGTGCTGTGTTTGGCTCGGAAGCCGGACTGTGAAGGGTCGAGGGATTTGTTGGATTCGAGGAAGGCGGCGAGCTGACTATTGACGGCTTTTTCAATGACTTTGGCGGGGAATGGGAGGAGCGAGATGGGGCGGTAGTTCTTAAGTTCAGAGGGGTCTGCTGTGGGTTTCTTCAGAAGGGCGCTGAGTTCGGCATGTTTCCAGCCTTCCGGGAAGGTAGCGGAGTTGAAGGAACAGTTGATGACATCGCGGAGATGGGGTGCGATGATGGAGTCTGCTTTGTTGAAGATGTGGTGGGGACATGGGTCGGTAGGCGATCCTGAGTAGATGGAGTTCATCAGGCGGATGGTGTCTTCAGTGGTGATTGGGTTCCAAGCGGAAAGGTTGTGAGAGTGCTGTTTTCGTTCCGAGGTGGGTGGAGTGGGCTGTTCTGCGGACTGGTTTTCGAAGCTGTTATGTATGTCGGCGATTTTGTTGTGGAAGAAAGAGGATAAAGAGTTGCAGAGGTCTTGGGAGGGAGTGATGTCGTTGGAGCAGGTGGTGGGGTTGGTAAATTCTTTGACGATGTTGAATAGTTCCTTGCTGTTGTGGGCGTTGTTGTCGAGTCGATCCTTGAATGCAGATTTCTTGGTGGATCGGATCAATTGGTGGTGTTTGCGGGTGGCGTCCTTGAGGGTGGTCAGGTTGTCGGTGGTTGGTTTTTTTTTCCAGGTTTTCTCGAGGGTACGACAAAACTTCTTGGATTTCTTAAGGTCATCGTTGAACCAGGGGGCCTTTTTGCTCCCTTGTTTGATCTGGTGGTTTTTCAAGGGTGCTAATTTGTCAGCGCTGTGGGTGATCCATTGTGTGAGTTTGGTGGCAGCTTGGTTTGGGTCCGCTGAAGTGGCAGGAGGGTTTTAGTTGAGCGATATGAAGAGTTGGTCGGTGGTGATTTTGTTCCAGTTTCTTCGAGGAATAGGTTGTGGGGGGTCGTGGGTCGGGGTCTTTTTGTAGCTGAAGTGAACGCAGCTGTGGTCCGTCCAATGGAGAGCTGTGGTGTGATCGAAGGAGATGTGTTTGCTGGAGGTGAAGATAGGGTCGAGCGTGTGTCCGGCAAGGTGGGTGGGGGTGTCAACAAGTTGTTTGAGTCCGAGATTAGCCAGGTTGTCCAGAAGGGTGGTAGTGTTGCTGTCGTTTTTCTTTTCCAGGTGGAAGTTGAGGTCTCCCAATAGAATGTAGTTCTCGGAGGTGAGGACATGTGGGCTGATGAAATCGGTGATGTCTTCGCTGAATTGTATGCGGGTTCCTGGTGGTCTGTAGATGAGGGTGCCTCTAAGTGTGGTCTTGGGGTCGGTATGGATCTGGAAGTGAAGGTGTTCGGCGGTTGCAAGGTTATCATCGGAGCTGGTTGTGATTCTGATGGTATTCTTATGGACGATGGCGATGCCTCCTCCTGTTTGGTTGGTGCGGTCTTTTCGGATGATCTTGTAAGCGTCCGGGATGGCTATGGCGATGTCGGGCGTTGATGAGGCGTTCATCCAGGTTTCTGTAAGGAAGGCGACGTCCAGCGATGTGGTGTCGAGTAGGTCCCAGAGTTCAATGGCGTGTCTGTGGACCGAGCGGGTGTTCAGCAGGATGCACTTCAGGTGGTTGGAGTTGGAGCTGTATTTGGAGGTAGTGGATTTGGTGTGGGTTCTGGTGCAGGCGAACTTGCAGGAGTGGCAGGTGAATGGACCATGGGTGTGTCCAGGGGCCGCTTCGCAACATTGTGATGAGCGTCCGGGGTTAAGGGCAGAGAGGGTAGTGGCGTCATACGTTATGCGGGTGGAGTGGGTTTTGCGAGGACCAGGGGGTCTGGCGTTGGGCGCGGGCCAGGCGCGGACGGGCGTAGACGGGCTAACCTTTGGCGCACCTTCGGCGCGCATGGGGCGCGACCGCTGCGCGTGACCGCTGCGTGCACAAACATCTGTCATATGTGGATTGAGGAAGGGGGAGGGGCGAGGGAGGGTCAGCTGGGAGGCGGAATCGGGGCGGAGATCCGGGTCGGGAGGCACAAACAACAACAACAGCTAAGACAAAATGGCAGCGAGCCAAAATCGCTACAGGATTGGGGCACAGGCACAATCAGGGAGAATTGATGATTTTAAGCAGCACAGTACAATTGGGAGCAATCAGGCACAATCGGCACAATTGAGAACAGACTAACAGCGCACTGAGGCAGTCTCGCGCTTACAGATGGTTACGCTTAGCGCTAATGCAAACAGTCAGGTAACCTAGCTCTACGTAATAATATACTACACGATCTTTGGTAATGGCAATAGCGGTAGTGAGGCGAGCTGGCAGGCAGCGGTGAGGCTGTATAGCACTACGATACCAGTTAGAGGCGGGGAGCAGCGTGAGGAGCGGCCGGTTCTGCTGGAAGCAGGGCGGTCACAGCGAAACACACGGGGATCAAGGCTGGTAGTATCAGTGGGAGGGAGGGTCAGCTGGGAGGCGGGATCGGGGCGGAGATCCGGGTCGGGAGGCACAAACAACAACAACAGCTAAGACAAAATGGCAGCGAGCCAAAATCGCTACAGGATTGGGGCACAGGCACAATCAGGGAGAATTGATGATTTTAAGCAGCACAGTACAATTGGGAGCAATCAGGCACAATCGGCACAATTGAGAACAGACTAACAGCGCACTGAGGCAGTCTCGCGCTTACAGATGGTTACGCTTAGCGCTAATGCAAACAGTCAGGTAACCTAGCGCTACGTAATAATATACTACACGATCTTGGGTAATGGCAATAGCGGTAGTGAGGCGAGCTGGCAGGCAGCGGTGAGGCTGTATAGCACTACGATACCAGTTAGAGGCGGGGAGCAGCGTGAGGAGCGGCCGTTTCTGCTGGAAGCAGGGAGGTCACAGCGAAACACACGGGGATCAAGGCTGGTAGTATCAGTGGGAGGGAGGGTCAGCTGGGAGGCGGGATCGGGGCGGAGATCCGGGTCGGGAGGCACAAACAACAACAACAGCTAAGACAAAATGGCAGCGAGCCAAAATCGCTACAGGATTGGGGCACAGGCACAATCAGGGAGAATTGATGATTTTAAGCAGCACAGTACAATTGGGAGCAATCAGGCACAATCGGCACAATTGAGAACAGACTAACAGCGCACTGAGGCAGTCTCGCGCTTACAGGTGGTTACGCTTAGCGCTAATGCAAACAGTCAGGTAACCTAGCGCTACGTAATAATATACTACACGATCTTGGGTAATGGCAATAGCGGTAGTGAGGCGAGCTGGCAGGCAGCGGTGAGGCTGTATAGCACTACGATACCAGTTAGAGGCGGGGAGCAGCGTGAGGAGCGGCCGTTTCTGCTGGAAGCAGGGCGGTCACAGCGAAACACACGGGGATCAAGGCTGGTAGTATCAGTGGGAGGGAGGGTTAGCTGGGAGGCGGGATCGGGGCGGAGATCCGGGTCGGGAGGCAAAAACAACAACAACAGCTAAGACAAAATGGCAGCGAGCCAAAATCGCTACAGGATTGGGGCACAGGCACAATCAGGGAGAATTGATGATTTTAAGCAGCACAGTACAATTGGGAGCAATCAGGCACAATCGGCACAATTGAGAACAGACTAACAGCGCACTGAGGCAGTCTCGCGCTTACAGATGGTTACGCTTAGCGGTAATGCAAACAGTCAGGTAACCTAGCGCTACGTAATAATATACTACACGATCTTTGGTAATGGCAATAGCGGTAGTGAGGCGAGCTGGCAGGCAGCGGTGAGGCTGTATAGCAGTACGATACCAGTTAGAGGCGGGGAGCAGCGTGAGGAGCGGCTGTTTCTGCTGGAAGCAGGGCGGTTAACCCCTTCCCTCACACATAACATCGGTGCCTACTGATGAAGAACTCCAATTGAACGTTTCACCTTTTCAAACAGGCCGTTTACATTTCAGGTTGTAAATGCCAGCTCCTAAGTCTTCCACAGTCTTCACCCCATGTCAATTTCAAGTGTTATCAAACAGAAAATGACTGCTGTCTCAGCAGTCTGCAATATAGCGGGTCCTGGCTGCTGCTTCTGTGCGCTGAACAGACACCTTTAATGGCAATTATGTATGGAAAAGACAAACATGGTGGCACGGCACGGGTGTGATCTTGGTGGAGGTTTGGTAGCAAATGGTAAAACTCGCATCATGAAGCTGCAATTTGTTGTGCAATGTGATATGCGGCTTCCAGTGACGGACAGCATGACAGAAGCTGCACACTGCATGGAAGGCCTCTCGTGAGCTGTGGCCGCTGGCTGGAGACTGAGGTGAAGGGGAGGTGGCAGATATGTTCATGTTATATGATGAGCTCCACTGTAAACATGCAATGACGGACGGAGTGGGCGGTCAAGCAGCAACGTTTTGGCCTGTCTCTAAGTTGGCCGCCGTTCGTGACTAAGTCACCGTGCATGCGCAGTCCACTTTGGCTGTCCAGTTTGAGGTCCTGTGCGTGAGAGTGCCGGTGTATAACACCTGTTGATGACGTCCATGTACTGCGGTAAAGGAAACAAACTTACCTAGCAAACACGCATGCTTTACCAATGCATTTGTTTTATCCCACTACATTATCTCTTCACTAATAAATGTTGTGCATAACATATTTGGCTATAGGTTTAACCAGCAAATGTGCAGATTAGCACGAGACTGACAGTATTCTACGTAGAACAAGCATTGGCGGCCGCAAATGAAAATAAAAAAAAACGCGAGTGTGGTATCCGGGCTGGGAGGAGTGGGAACGTGCCGCAGCCAATAGAGCCTGTACTGAGACCTAGGGCGTTTGGTATTGGCTACTAATTGTTGAGTGGGCGGGGCTGTGTGTTCCGCGCCGCTCTGTGTGTAGCTGGGCGCCGCTGCCGGCTGTAGGTGCGCTGTCTCCGTTTGGAGCTTCTGTCCCCCGGCGAGATCCACATGCCTTCCCTGTGAGCCGAGGTAATGTGGCGCGGAAGCCCCGGGCTCCTAGTGCTTTGTTCCGGCCTGCGGGGCGGCGTCCGACGGGGGACTCCGTGGCCAGGACAGCGGCTGTGAGGGGGGATCCCCGCCGATGGAGGCTGGGGCGGCTAGAGCGCCGGGCGGCCCGGCGAGCAGCACTGGCAAACAGCAAGGAGAGGAGGCAGCCTGGTGCCCACCTACCTCTCTGCAGGAGCCGCCTCCGCCGCTTTCAGAGGAGCCGCCGCAGTACCGGCTGGAAGACCTGGACACGCTGGCCACAGTGGTGCGAGCCTGGTAAGGTGGGGGGGTGAGTTTGCCTGTATGTGTGTGCCTGCGTGTGTGTGTGTGCCTGCCTGCCTGCGCGTGTGTGTGTGTGTGTGTGCCTGTGTGCATGTGCGCGCGTGTGTGTGCCTGCGTGCGTGCCTGTTCACCAATGCGAAAGCGTGCGCGTTCACGCACCCAAATCCAGCCAAATCGGCAACAGAGGCGCGTAACACCCTACTGTCCCTAATTCCCCCGAGACGGCTGACTAAAGTTGTCGAACTGGAGCATCCTATCGGATGCAACTCCAGCTCGACCTAAAAGGTCTGTGAGAGAGTACTATAGGGTTTTAGCACCAGCTGACCCCGTACTGTACCTGACCCTAGATCTCACAGAGTGGGAGCGGTCTTTCCTCTTTCATTTTAGGGCTGGAATTGTGTGGTGGCTTTTGTGGTTTTGTAAGGATTGCAGCACTTTGGGAGGATCAGCCCCGTCCTGCACATGTGATGGTTTTTCAAACCAAACTTAGATGCATTTTATGTTTTTTTCTTTTGGTAAAATTGTAACCCTTTCTCTCGGCTCTTTCTTAAACTCATACACCCCTTCGCCGCAGGGGTAATTCCCTCGCGGTGCGGGGGGGAAGGGGTCCGCGCGCGGCACTGCGGTGCTCACGACGAGCTCGGCCCGTCATGCAGCACGGTGGCGCTGTGCTCATGACAAGCTCAGCTCGTCATGACCACGCCTGTTTCTGTAGAACACTCAGCACAGCAGGGGAATTATCCCCGCGTGTGAGCGCCGCAGCGGTCATGACTAGCTCAGCTCGTCATGAGCACAGTGCCACCGTGCCTGAGTACACAATGTGTTAGAATCTTTATGGCACCAAGCATTATTTTACCTTCAGCTCCTAATCAGCCCCGACATTTGTTTTAGGGTTAGTACATTTTTTAAAGCAGCAGTGAGATGCAGAAAATCTATGTAAGGCTACCCTCCTGGTTGAGGACAGCGTTTTACGTCGACATTAATTGACCTACATATAATATACTGACCGAATGTGGCATTACTGCCAGGTTTTAGCAGTAGCTTATTTCATTTTATCATACTATATTGTATTTAATCTTCAATTGCTCTTGTTTGGGGTTGTATGGTTTATATTGTTTGCAGGATGCTATGTGTGTTTTATTTGGGATCTTAAAATCTGCTTGTATATCTTTTATGGCTAATCTTGGCCGAATAAAGCAAAACCAAAGGGGATGATGGACGGAGTGTTGAACATTGCAAGCACTCACCCCCAGTCAATCTTGGCCGAATAAATATATTACTGACTGATTAAAGCATTCGCATCAAATACCCCACACTATCTATTCATATAAACATGAAATCAACAGTGTAAGCCTGCCAAAAACATAAGCATAACTATATACTTTTACTTAAATGCATCCTCACTATAATAGTATACAAGAATAAACTAGGACCCCTTATCTTGGCTGCCGAGCAACAAAGAAAGAAGCAGCAAAATTGTGTCTCCCAGCTTGAAGGACATTTAAGGGCACTGATTGGTGTACTGAAGAGGTGGTTTGATTGTGAGGCTCGTGGGATTTGTAGTGTTTTGTTGGTCCTACTTGATTTTGATTACCTACTGTTTTAAATCAGTAAAGAAAGAGAAGTGAAATAAAATCCCCTGCTGCACATGCACACAGTTAAGTAACCCATAGTTGGCGAACAAATATAGGGTGGATCTTAGTTTTGGACGAGATGTCCTACCTCTGCTTTAGAGAAGTGCAGTACTATTCACCATGAGCGGCTGAGGCAGAATGAAGCAGTATCTAGTCTACTGTGAGCCAAGCTGTAATCTTGCATCCAAAGGCACTGGCAGCCATTGTATAATATTACAACCCTGTACTCCGATAGCAGCCTAGTTTTCTACGTTCAGGCATGACTAGTTAGGCCAGTCCTGTTTTTCCGTAGAATTCTGCGACTTGTAGTCTTATTTAACCCAGCAAAAACCAGGACTACAAGTTTCATAATTCTAAGAAAAAAAGGGACTGGACTAAATAGGTGTGCATGGACCTGAATATGCACTTTGGTTGTGAAGTCAACAGATGGCAGGTATACTGTACGTTTTTGGAGGCCCAGGGGAAAAGACCTCCATGGACAGAAAACAGCTAGCCAACCTCGATAAATCCCGAAAACCCCAGCAACTGCAACCTAGGTCTCCTACTCTGACCAACCTTAACCTTCCAAAACACCGAATAGGGGCTTCACCCACCCACAAAACCCGGTTACAGCGTCCCACTAGATCTGACCTTGCTACTGAGTCACACAAAAAACATAGCCCCGGCTTCCCAGAAACAAACTCTCCCAAGAAAGGAGGTCAAGACCCAGTCACGCAGACTTACTAGAACCATAGCTGCAATGTCTGAAGAAGAAGCAGCAGCTCTAGCCTCCACTTACAACCCACCTACCACAACCTCCCCCAACTCTAAAATTCAAGTAATCACGGGCGTCGGAAAGGGACTACCCCCTGATAAAACCCCCTGACCCTCGCCCCGCCTCACCTCCATACCTAGGGCCCCTCCGGGAAACAGTCTCAGCAAATCAGGGTTCTCCACCAACTGCATGCTCATCAATTGCAGATCAGCCACTAAACACGCAACAGAATTAGCAGAAGCCATCCTCTCTCAAGACATAGACATTGCGTTTATCACGGAAACTTGGTTAAATGAGATCTCCCCACCATGCTTAGATACGCTCGTGCCTCCTGGTTTCACTAGCATAAACAAAGATAGGAAAGATCAACGTGGTGGAGGTGTAGCTATCATTCACAAGGACCACATCGACATCATGGAAATGGACGTATGTAAATACAACTCCTTTGAATGTCTTACTGTTAACATCAAACCAAGGTCAACAATCCAATAATCTGTCCCCTTCTCTACCACCCTCCAGGTAACACTCCCACATTCGGGGAACATTTCTCCGACCTGATTTCACATTGCGCACTCGGAGACGCCAACAAACTAATCTGGGTGATCTGAACCTACGATGGAACGAATCGAGCAACACGCTAATTCAAACCATAAGAATTCTTCTATGTGACAATAATCTATTACAACATTGTACAGAGGAAACTCACAACAAAGGAGCAACCTTGGATGCCATCATCGCTCAGCGAGATGCAATCACGATTGACTACATTCTCCCTGTGGACTGGTCGGACCACCACATTATCCTATTCCATATCAACCAAAAAGTGCTATTCCGTCGTCCCACACAAAACCCACCCAAATGGTCTAGAAATCTTACCAAGATTCCTCTGGTCGTCATGGAAGAGAGGCTAAGTTCGCTACTCCCCAGCGGCGACAAGCTTCTCTCTACAACAGATCTCACCTCACTCTACAATTCGAACATGGGGGGCCTGCTGGATCAACTAGCTCCCTTGAAGAAAAAAAAAAGCAGAGCCATCCCTTCCAGATCATGGTTTGACTCAGACATAAATGAAGAAAGGAGACAATTAAGAGCCTCTGAAAGTCGCTGGAGGAATAATCCTACTAATATCCATCGCAATCAACTCAGATCAGTCCGGAAAAAATACAACAACCACATCAAGGAAAAAAAATACACGTTCTTCCGCTCCGCACTGGACAATGCCAAGAATAGACCCAAGGAGCTCTTCAATATCATCAAACAACAAATATCCAAACCAGCCACATCCACTTTTCAGGCATCCAAAGATCTTTGCGATAACTTCGCCAACTTCAATGATAAGATCTCCAAGATCAGGCTCTCTCTGGTCCATAACAGCCCCCCCAATCTCAATAGCTGCATGACTGGATCCCCTGGCACCGCTCTCTCACCCCTCACCAAATCCTGGTTGCTCTTCCACCCCATTCCTGAAGCCGAGATAATCAACTTGATCTCCAACTCCAAGCCCTCCGCACATGTCTTAGACCCTTTACGTACGCAAATGACCGAAAAACTGAAATGCGTCCTAGCCCCACTTTGGTGCAAGATTATTAACAGTTCCCTAAATAGCGTAATCGTCCCTGACTGCCTCAAAGTGGGTCAAGTCACCTCTCTGCTGAATAAACCTGGCCTAGATACGTCAGATCTGAACAACTTCAGACCAGTCTCCAACCTCTCTCTTCTAGCCAAAATCTTAGAGAGATGCGTACTACAACAACTAACGCAACACATGGAGAGTATCAACTTTCTTGACTCCCATCAATCTGGCTTCAGGAAAGGCTGCAACACTGAAACCGCGATCCTCAACATCATCGACGACATCCACAAATCTCTGGACTCAGGTCAATGCTGCCTCCTCATTCTCCTCGACCTATCGGCTGCATTCGATACGGTAGATCACAAACTTCTCATCAAAGCTCTGCAAGAAAGGGTGGGGCTTGATGAGATAGTCCTCAAATGGTTCTCCTCCTTCCCTCACAACCGCTCCCAGAGAATCAAAATCAACAACTTTGAATCGGACCTGCACCCAATCAACAGGGGAGTTCCTCAAGGGTCAGTGCTCTCCCCTCAACTATTCAACATCTACATGCAACCCCTCACCGCCCTACTCAAAAAAGCCAACATACACTTCCATGTGTATTCCGACGATAGGCAGATCTACTTGGAAATCTCATCTGCGAAGGACATTCAAAGACTCAATGGCATAATGAAGGAAGTGCAACTCTGGTTGACAAGCAATCACCTAAAACTGAATCCTGACAAAACTGAATTACTCCTCATATCAAACAAAGCAGAGAACCCCCAAATGGTAGATTGGCTAAAAACTATCGATGCGCTCAAAGGAAACCTCACCCTGGCGGACTCTGTTAAATCACTAGGCATCACGCTAGTCCCGAAACTTGATATGACCATACATATAAAGAAGTCAGTTAAGAGCGCTTTCCTCAACCTAAAGTTATTGAACAAAATGAAACCTTTCTCCCACCCAAAGATCTCAAACAAGCCACTCAATCACTGGTGCTGTCAAGACTAGACTACGGTAATGCAGCCCTCACAGAAAAGCACATCTTGCCCCCCCTTACAACTACTCTCAACGCAGCTGCCAGAATGGTCACTGGACTCAAGAAATAAGAGCACATCTCACAGGCACTCAGAGAACTCAAATGGCTCCCAGTCGAAATGCGGGCTAATTTCAGAACAGCTTGTCTTACTCACAAAGCCCTACACACCGGCAAACCCGAATACCTGGCTGCCAAACTCAAAAAAGCAGAACAGAACAGGAACCTCAGAAGCTCAAACACCCTTCTACTCATTCCACTGAAAGCTCGTAAACACAAAACAGCGGCCAGAACATTTGCAGGAAACGCGCCCAAAATTTGGAACTCTATTCCTCCCCACATCAGAACTAATCCCTCCTTTGCGAATTTCAAAAGCCAGCTCAAAATCCTGTTCCTCGATCGATCCCTAGTGAACCTATAGGAGCTGTTGGAGCGCTAAAAATCGATTCCGCACTCTGCCTTGACTCTACGCCAGCTAGCCCTCTATCCTATTCTCTGGCACTGTGTCTTCTGAGTTTTTGTATTTCGGGATTGTCCACATCATTGTATTTGTGTTTAACATGTCGTATAATTGTTGTAAAGCGCTCCGATACCTACCGCTCAGGTCAGCGCTATATAAAACTCCGCAAATAAAATAAAAAGTAAAATAAATAAAAATAAAAATAAATAAATAAAATTAGCACAGGAATTGGCACCTTTAGACTTTTTTTGTTTTTAACAACAGATTTTAATAATTTTCTGTAGTACCAAGTGGGCGGAGCCCGACAAGCATCGTTCATGTACATGGCAGATTGTATTTTCCCCACAGGAGATTTGCAGAACATCAGACCATGAACCACCTCGCCCCCCACCCACGAACCATACACCCCATGAAAAACAAGATATAAATACAGCAAATGAATTTCCATCCACATCTGTAATGAACTATCGCATTAAACTGGCGAGTCATTTACACACAGCCGTTCAAGAGGGTCCTTGTTTGCTGGCTGTGTTAGGAGAGACAGGTCAATACTTCGATATTTAGCCCACATGGCCCAAATCTTCCTGTGCTTCTGTGAACAGACCCTCACCTGAAACACCGCAATTTCGGCTGACATGCATTTGTCTAAAGCCTTTTTTCCATGTCGCAATACCGGGGAGAGAGGTAGCCTTCCAGTGTTGTGCAATATCCCGCTTAGCTAGTGTGAGACCCAAGAAGAGGAGGTGTCTCTTATATCTGTCCCCCCTAATGTCCTCTGTGCTGTGCAGAAGTGTCAGTCTAGGGTCTGCTGGGATGTCCCATGCAAATACCCGCCCCATGCAAGACAGTACACCCGACCAGAAGTGTTGCAGTGCCCCGTAACTCCACACCGTATGGAGAAACGACCCTTCGTTTGAGTTACAGCGGAGACACCTGGGGGACTGGCTAGCACCAATCTTCCAGAGACGGAGGCGTGTGTAATATGTTTTGTGAATGTACTTAAATTGGATCAGCCAGTATCTAGTGGAAACAGCGGAGTACCTGGTGATAGCCAGCGCCTCAGCCCAACCATCATCTGTCAAGGCAGGTAAGTCCGCCTCCCACGCCGCCCGGGTCCGATGTATAGTAGTTTTGGAGTGTTTAGTGAGGGTTTGATAGATTTGACGAATTTTGTGAGCCCCCAGATCTCCCATCAACAACCTACCCTCCAGTGGATTAAATTCGGGTAAAGACGTGAAATGTCGTATCAGGGGAGACAAAGCATGGCGGAGCTGTAGATACCTGTGGAACTGGGATTTGTGTAGGTTAAAATCCTCCTGCAACCTCTGGAAGGACTCAAGCATGGGCCCCTGCATTATATCTCCAAGTGTAGATATCCCTATATCGTCCCATCTACGAAAACCCACCAAGATCGAAACAGGCAGAAGGTGTGATCCCTGCCAAAGGGGAGTAGCGCCAGTCAACATGCCCCACCAAACCATAGAACTGGCCACTCACCTCCATATCTGGATCCCCATCCGGCAGGCCGGGGGAAGCGCCTCCAAAGACGAGCTGCTGTATAGAAGGTAGAGCAGCGGGGTATCTGCCATGAAGAGCCTTTCCACAGCATAGGCTGGGTCTGCCTGAAAGCTATACTACCATTCATTGAGCACCAGGAGCTGCGAAACCCAGTAATACACCTGAACGGCGGCTACCACAATCCTGCCGCAGTACGTGGACTGAATACACTTTGCAAGAGCCACCCAGATCGCACCCCGCCATAGGAACCTGTTCAGGAGCGCGTTTATTTGGAGAAACCACGACGGGAGGAGAGGATATGGATAATTCTGCAGCCTATAAAGCAAGGGTGGCAGTGACACCATTTTGAAAATGGCGGACCGGCTATATAGCGAAAGAGGGAGGTGGGACCACACTGTCGTCTCGTCGCGCACCGCAGGGACCAACAGAGCTATATTGCGCGACCAAGCTTCATTGGGACACCTTGTGATATATACCCCAAGGTACTTGAAACACTCATCCGTGACGATCAGCTGCAAGGCCCAAGCTTGAACAGGATGGATTTGGATGGGTTAGCGCATAATCCGGATGTCCTCCCAAATATCCGCCTGATCTGGAGCACCCGCGGCCCGGAAGCCCAAGGATCTGATATGAAGAATAAAGCGCCATCAGCATATAGCGCGATCCTATTCGAGCACTCTGGCGACCAGTCCAGCCCCTGGAAGATCGAGTCTAGGCACACCCACGCTGCCAAAGGCTCGACAGCTAAGGCCAATAAAAGCGGGGAAAGGAGACACCCCTGTCTTGTTCCTCTGCGAATGGGGAATGGAGCAGAGCAATATACGGCCACGCGGACCGTGGCGGTGAGGATTGTATATAATAGTTTCACGTAGGCTCAAAAACGAGGCCCCAGGTTAACTGCCTCTAAGAGTTTAAAAAGGTAGGTCCAGCTCAACAAATCAAATGACTTATCAATGTCTGCAGCAGGACAGCCGCGGGGCGTCCCAGACGGTGGGCGTCTGCCACAGCATTGTGGGAACGTTTAATGTTGTGTCTGGTGGAGCGTTGTGGCATAAAATCAGACTGATCAAGATGCACCAGGTCCTGGCTACACGTGCGGAGGCAGTCGGCCAGGACCTTCCCTAGAAATTTAGGCTCAAAATTCATCAGGGATATGGGGCGATACGAACCCGGCTCTTCTGGGGGGCGGCCCGGCTTGAGGAAGATGACAATTTCATCATGTCGCCTATCTGTTGGCAGAATACACTGCTCTAAGGCCGCATGTAGCACCTTGAGTAGATGAGGGCCGAGAGCCCCCATATGCGGGCGCATGAAATCGCACGAGAACCCGTATGGGCCGGGTGCACGTCCCAGGTGCGTATTGGATAGCGCTGCCTGCAGCTCATCCAGGGAGATGGGCTTATCTAGGGTCTCGTGCTGTTCGTTTGAGAGGCGTTGAGGAGGGATATCTGTGAAAAAGTCATCTATGAGAGGTTCGACTATTACCTTGCGTTCTTCGTACAGTGCCGCATAGAAGTTGGCAAAGGCCTGAACCACCGCCTCAGAGGAGGAGACATGTCACCATCTGGGGACCTCAAAAGGGGAACCTGCGTTGGGGATTCTCTGACCTGGCACATCCTCTGGAGCATCTGGCTGGACTTGTCGCCCCATTGATAAATGCTTTATTGGGTCGCCAACCAGGCCTCTTTGGCGCTATCAGTGAGCATCTGGTGTAGCTGCTTCTGAACACGTAATAGAGTGCGGCGGGCTCTGGTGTCTGAGCCCTCCACCATTAGGGATTGTAAAGTGACCTGTCTGTCTTCCAGCTCCTGTATCTGTACCAGACAGCGCACTTTCCCCTCTGTACGATAACTTATATCAGCCCCATGAATCGTGGGCTGAAAGGCCTCCCATAGGATGACCGGGGATGGGGAAGTTCTGACATTAAAACTAAAGTAATCAGCAATTGCCCGATGCAGCATTTCCTGATACCCAGCACCTCTGAGGAGCCAGGGAGACATGCACCATCTACAGGGGGTACGACGGATCTGCAGGCATAGCTTGAGTTGTACAGGTGAATGGTCAGAAAGACTCCGACGCAGGATGGAGGTGTGTGTCACTCTGTATATATAACTGTGTGGGAGGAACAAATAATCCAGGGGTGAAAGGGTGGGGTAGACAGACGATGCATACGTAAACCCGGCTTCCGAGGGATGAAAGGCCCGCCACGAGTCTGCCCAGCCCAATGTATGTGTCAATACATTCAGTTTGGATCTGGGAAGGGGAGCATCCAATGATCTAGCCCGCCACCTGTCTGAGGGACCCATGATATCATTCCAGTCTCCACCCTTGAAACGTCAGGCCTCCCGGGAGATCTCCCCATAACTGTGTCATTATGTAGCTGAAAGTCTGGCCCAGCAGTGGAGGGGTATAGACGCTTCCTATTGTGATCTGTTCCCCGGCTATAGTACCAGAGATGACCGTGAAACGGCCACCTGGGTCCAGTCAATGTTGTGTAATTTGGAGTGGAACTCTGGGGAGGATAAGCACTGCTGTACCACCCTCTCGTAAAGCCAGGGTGGTACACCGTAGCAAACCCATAGCGGGAGAGGCATGGGGCTTTATTGCCCAGAAGATGCGTCTCCTGTAATAGTATAATGTCGGCCGAATATCCCTTTGCCAGATGAAACACCACCCCCCATTTGACCTTGTTCAGTAAACCCCGCACATTCCAGGTAAGAATGTTGAGTTCCCCCAACTGAGAATCACCTGCCGTGTGGGCCATGTCTAGTCCTCAAAAGTGTAGTGCACAAAACGATGTGGGAATGATGGAATATAGAGGTGCGTGCATGGTGCGTAAACCGTCAAACAAACAACAAGCGACGCCCCCCAACATCACCCAACATAACTCAAAACGTTCAGGGCGTGCTAAGTTCAATACCTTCCAGGACAAATAATGGGGACCCCAGTCCTCAGGATCGAAAACATCCCAACATGTGGCCGCTGGTAGCGGCTTGCCCAGCTGGTGAAGAGAACAGGATAAAATAAGTCTTAGACACCTAGGTCTACCTCAGTCCTCAGTACCCAGCTGACGCTGAGCGCGCCAATTGGAGCGGGATCTGTTACACCTGGTAGTTGCGTCTCCGCCCTGTTGGCCGTTCCTGTGTGAGCCCTGGGAAGAGTCTGAGTCTATATGGAGTGGCGAGTGCGGCTTGAGGTTGCGTCTCTCGTCCCTCCACACGAACACCTTCTCTTGGGTATCAAAAAAGAATGTCTTGACATTGTAGATCACCTTCATGCGGGCCGGGAACAGTAGCGCATAGGATAAGTTCAGCTCCCGTAGTCCTCGCTTGGCTGCCACAAACGACTGACGCTGCTGCTGGACCAACCGGGTGTAGTACGGGAAGACCATGATGGGATGGGACTTCGAAAATCATCTTGTCTTTGTGGAGCCGGGCAAAACGGAGGATGGCGTCTCGGTCAGCATAATTGAGTAGCTTAGCGATCACGAGCCTCGGACGCTCCCCAGGAGGAGGCTTCTTGGTCAGAGCGCGGTGAGCCTTCTCAATCACGAAGCAGGAAGACATGTCCTCCGGGGGTAGCAACGCCTTGAGCCAGCCCAAAAGGAAGGCATCCATCGATGTCCCCTCCCAGCCCTCCGGGAAACCCACCAGACGGATATTGTTGCGGCGGGCCCGCCACTCGGCATCTTTGACCCGCCCCGCCAGTTCCTGGGAGACCATAGCCAGATTGTCCACTTTCTTTATGGAGAGTGGATACAGTGTGCTCCACAGTGGAGACATTTGTCTCCGCTTCAGTGATGCGGTCGACCGCCTTCCGGAGATCCTGACAGAGGAACTACACCTCTGAGCCCGCAGCCCAACCTGGGCCTCGAGGGCAGTTTGTGACTGAATAATGGCCTCCAGCAGTGTCGTCCTGTCCGATGATAAACCCTCCGCAGCCTCCTTCCCAGCGGGGGTGGTAGTGGTGTAATGGTCCATGGTATGCTGTTTGGGAGCCGCCGCGCCGTGTTTAACTTTGCACATGGTGGCTGGAGG
Organism: Lissotriton helveticus; assembly: GCF_964261635.1. Taxonomy (NCBI): domain Eukaryota; kingdom Metazoa; phylum Chordata; class Amphibia; order Caudata; family Salamandridae; genus Lissotriton; species Lissotriton helveticus. The sequence continues at coordinate 651,568,967 of NC_136070.1, forward strand.
GTCTAACCCAGAGGTTCCACACCAGGTCTGCCCCCACCGCAGTCAGGGATGGAAAGGAAATCAACAGGAGGAAGACTTGCAGCAAACTGCGGTGGGCCTCGCCCACCCCGGAAGGCAACTTTAGCCTGCACCACACAATGCCCCAGCAGTGCTGCCAATGACAGTACGTACAGAACACCTAACCATCACACTCCTACAAGTGTGACAATTCAGAATATTTCAGGCCACACAAAGCTATAATAATGTTGTGAGAGGCACGTATTATTCATTTTCAGTGCCATTTGACTTAATAAGCACAGCTGTTGTGGTCATCTCAGACAGCACCACCATGTGGTGGACTGTTACTAAATGATCATTTTTGCAGTACCGAACATCACTTTAAAAATGCATTTTCATGATAATTTTTTTTTAACCTATACGTCTCAGACAGGCTATGCCAACCCAAAAGCCAAAATGTGAACTGTAGTGTTCAGTTCGAGTTGCAAAATATTCTCACTATCCTCCCAACTAAAAATGACCCTCAGATTCACAAACATGACATGTAACACTGGCTCCATGCAGTCAGTCTGAATCTTTCATTAACTGACACAGCCCTGAAAGCACACCAAGAAACTTCTGCAGCTTCAAGGCAGCAGAGAAAATGAAAGTCCTACAAGTATTAGGAGATAGCACGACATTTGAAAAACGAATGCATTCAACAGCAAAAAGGTCTTAAGAAAAACTAATCCTCATAGTGAACTCAACCCTCGTGTACAGAGTATTTGTCTGGTTAATAATGATGGTTAAGTATGGTGCAGTCAGACTTCCCCAACATCACTGTGAACAATGATCAGATTCCATCATGAAAAGCAGTGGCGGCTGGCATGTCCCGAAGTTTAAAGTACGCATGTGTGGCTGGCTGTTTTAAGATGGCCGGCCAAATAGACATGCACACTTTAAACTGAAATTACTCTACAATCTCTGCTACTGCCAGTCAGCAACAGCCCGCCCCTGTCCTGATGCTCCGTTTGGGACAGGGTGAAGAAAAATAAAATGGTAATGAATTAACTTCATTACCATTTTATTTTTCTCTCTTGTGGCATCAAATGGAGGAGCCGCCCCGGATGAAAAGTCCTTGAGCAAATCACAGGACAAAAAAAACTGCGATATTAGAGAAGATCAATGTAGGTCCCACACATCTTGCAGGACACACTTTAGATCTAATCTTGACTAACTCTTCCAACATCTGTTGCGAGGCCCCCTTCCCACTCACATGGTCTGATCATTCTCTACTCAGTTTTCAAATAAAAGGATCTAGTGCCACTCCTGCTTCCACCAAAGCTTCCTGTAGTCTTTGAAGACAATGGCATAAAATCATGCCAGATCGCTTCACAGACACATTTCCAGCCAATGTCAATTTGGCATTAAGAAATATCGAGGATTGTTTGGCTAGCTACAACACCATAGTAGAAACAACTTTAGATCAGTTGGCCCCATTAAAATCATGCCATAATTTGACCAGACGCACACAGGCAGCATGGTTTTCGCCAGATCTACGGAAGGAAAAAAGCTTTTGCAAAAAGCTGGAAAGAAGCTGGCGCCTCTCCCATGATGCAAAAGATAAAGAAAGGTATATGATCACTCTAGCCTGTTATCATAAGACTTAAAGAATGCGCGTAGAGCCCATATTGAGTCACAACTTAATCAGGCAGGGAAATCCTTTAAAGAACTCTATTGCATCCTCAACTCCTTAACGAATCCCAAGGCCTGTCACAATGAAGTAACTTCATCACAAGAACTCTGTGATAAGATAGACAATCACTTCGCACAGAAAATTGAGATTATTTATGATAAAATCACTAAAGATAGGGACCTGTTGAATGGCACTTCAATCCTCTGTCCCTTATTCCCACCCAATGCACATTCTCTAAAATGCTTCCCCCTTTCACATCTGATACTGTGGAGACTCTGCTGAAAACAGTCAAATCAGGCTCCCCTCAGGATATTCTAACTGCTAAAGTATCTTCATTACTGCATAAACAGCTGTCAACTCCTATCTGCTCAATTCTCAATCATTCCTTCAGCAAGGGCCATTTACCACTCAAATGGAAGGCTGCCCAAATAATCCCCTTCCGTAAGAAACCTATTGCCCCGCAGGAAGATCTATCTAATTATCGCCCTATTTTTCTGTTACCTTTTTTGTGTAAACTCTTGGAAAAACACATTAATGAACATAACTCCGAATACATTGAAGCAACAGGATGCCTCGACTCCTCTCAGTCTGGGTTTTGGCTTAGGTTTAGTACGGGCATCTAGTATAATGGGGTGACCCAGTGCCCCTCAGAAACTGGATGTACAGGAATTTGGGAAATGTTGGTTCTGGCGGGTACAGAATTACTTCTAGGTTTACTGAATATTTATCAATAATAACAATCAACAATACTCAAACCTTTCTGTAGTAGTCAATGATAAGCAAGGAGACAAAAAGGCAAACACCGTGAATCAAAAAACAAACTGCACTACTGGTACTGCTTGATATGTCAGCGGCATTTGACACGATATCCCATTCCATCCTACTGAGAGATATCGGAATCCAGGGCCTAGCCTTTCAGTGGTTATCATGTTGACTAATTCACCCCACTCAAACCATCAACCTCGGTGCCTTCCAATCTCAATCTTCGGAGTTGACTAAAGGAGTTCCACAGGGATCTTGTCATAGTTCCACACTGTTCAACATTTATGTGGCTCCTTTAGCGGATTTACTCAAGGAACTGGGCTTTATTCCAATCTCATACGCTGATGACATCCAGCTTTTAATGGCTTTTGATAAAAACTCTCCCAACACCCAGTTGACCTTCTCAGAAAGCATGACAGCCATTGCTGTTCAGATGAGGAACAACTTTGTGCAGTTAAATGCAGGGAAAACAGAGATCATGCTATTCGGAGACGCTCCTCTGCCCTGGTACCCATAATGGTGGGCCACCAAACTGGGTGCCACCCGGGCCCCTAAAGCCGTCGTAGAAAATGTAGGCGTACACCTGGACCAAAAACTCACGATGAAGGAGCAAGTCACAACCACAGTAGGCTCATGCTTCCATACGCTAAGCCTTTTCCGGAGGGTTTTCCCTTTTCTCCTTCTGACAGTACGTAAGTCACTCCTCCAAGCATTAGTAATAAGCCGCCTAGATTATTGTAATGCCCTTCTGATTTCAGCTAACAAGTCTTCCCTCGATAGACTTCAGGTGGTTCAAAACACAGCGGCCCACCTTGTCGCCAACTCTCCTGCCAGGACCGCCTCTTCTCCGCTACTTCAAGGACTACACTGGTTACCAATCTGCCAGCGGATCTGATTTAAGATCTGCTGCACCGTGTACAAGACACTAAACGGCAATGGCCCTAGCTACTTAGCAGATAGACTCACCCGCTATTCTCCTTCCAGAACACTCCTATTGGAACCAACTTCCCAGCCACCTCCGGAAATGTCCAGACTATCTACTTTTCCGAAAGCTCCTCAAACCTGAGCTTATTTGAGAAACCTCTCCTCTCCCTAACGGTAGCACCTCCGTAGTGCGGAGATACCCCTCTGGGGGTGATTCAGGCGCTTTACAAGTCACAAATGAATACATAAATATGTAGCACTTGTAGATCGCAGATGATTAAGTCTGACAACCTGATGCACTCACCCAAATTGTGGAACAGGCTTGATGCCTATATTGCTGATAAACAATCTACATAACATACACCACCTCCAACTACCCGATGTACCGAACTTAGCACTTCCAGCAATTAATGTAGCCTAAGCGGGTAATATTCCACCTATGCCCTCTCTCTGTTTATCCTCCTTCTTCTATCTCCTTCTTCTTTTCTGTTTTGCTCAACAGGATATCAACCCACAGCTTTGACTCTCGAGACAGTGCTTCTCCTCGTTAATTTTGGTTTTCACTTATGATGCGGTTACATATTTGATGTACTTACTCTTTGAACTAGTATGTTTTGTTGATGTCGACGTTTTCGTACAACGCCCCTTGTGATTTCTTGTAGTTGTATATGATGAACATCCTGTTATTGTTAAACCAGGACTGCTTGATATGCAAGAATTGTCTCACTCCTTTAGGATACTTCTCAAAATGTTTTAAAGGGATATAATTGTTGGATCCATTAAACTCATGTGCACCCTGATATCCCTTTCCTGTTGCTCTCACAGTCAAAAAACATTAAAAAAACTCCATAAAAATGATTTGAAATAAAACAAATAAATAAAGTGCTTATATACTTTACTTTAGCCTCTTGTATCTATGTAAGTGTCAGAATAGACACATAAAAAATATTAACCACAGCTTGCGCGCACTCTAATTAAACTTATTCACAAATTGTATCCAATCTTTAATGATATTCTGACTTGGTGTGCACTCCCTGAGATGGTTCCACCCTACCACCAATTAGAATAGATACATATCCAGTCCATAGATCTTTAGTCCCATAGATTTTAAAGAGACCCATTCCCCATAAAGCAAGAGGCATGTTACATTTATGACATCACTTCATTTGATGTAATTGCATATTGTTCATGCAGCTTTGTCTACTCGCATACTTTTTAAGTCTTACTTCCTTACTTGTATGGGTATGTTACCTCAATCACAGATATACATTTGCTTAGGATTCCTCTTTCAGAATGGGCAGTTCTGCCACTCCTCCTAATGCCCCCATCTCTTTTGACTTTTTTACAGAACATACTACAATGCAACAAATGGGTCAAGAGGATCTTCCAGAAAATCGTTTCTCGGGGGTGCTGGTGCCCGTGGTGGCCGGATGTCTCTTGGCATTGGGGATCATGGGAGTTGTCATACTCTGGCGCATGAGGAAAGCAAAGGCATATAGCACTGAACTACAAGTGGGACATACAGTGACATACCGGAGAAGGACCGTGGAAGAAACACGTACGTTATTAATGTACCATGGACTTAGTAAATAAATGGATCCTCATTACAAGGGCGGTGGGAAAATCAAAAGGCAGTGGGGTACACTGTTGCAGTATCTGGTCAGAATTCTGCATTGCCCAACTGGTAATGGACAATAACACGGGGCAACTTTTTGCCACCAGCTTTAGAGCACATTATTCCTATCATTGCATTGTTGTAGCCATCCAAAAAGATATTTGAACACATCACAGACCAAGACACCACTTAGCACTGTTTGTCAAGTAACTGATAGATCCACACCCCTATCAGTCCCTCAAGAAAAGAAAAGAAAGTTTCCCACTTCAATTTCACTCTGTACCAAATATCCTCTGCCAACTACAGGGTATTTTTTATCTCCCTAACAGCATGACGCAACAGAGTAAGACCAAAGAAAACTAAATTAAACCCAAACATCTTTCACTCTTCCTACAGTCCAGCTACTGCCGATTGCCAGCTCTCTGAAGCAGTCCCTTAAAGATTTGGTAGTCAACCGAAACCAACTGACTCTGGGCAGAAAACTTGGAACAGGTGAGTGATGGATGAGGGACATGGCTCATTTTAAAGTAAAGTGTAATTGGGCAGTTGTGAGAAGGTACCTTTTATATCAGCTCAGGACACAAGGTGGAGACTCATAGACCTTTCACTACTGGTATATATCTTTGATACTTTTTCGCCTTTTCAGACTTCTTGTTCGTCCATGAGACTGTTTTACAGAATGCCATAAAGGGGTTGATGCAAATCGTTCTGTTGTGATAGGCTCAAAGATAAGATACCTTTTGGCTCTGCTGCCCTTGAATTGATTTCAGAATCCAGTTTTTCGGTAGCTTGCTCAGTGAGTGGTAGCGGAGGGTACACAGAAATATGGGACCTTGCTGTTTAGTTATTGAAAAGTTGACCGTAAGTCATATTACAGATATGTATTGATGATGAGTTTTAATTGCAAAAGTTGTTCTGTGTTTTGCAGCATTGTTCAGTTAACTTAAGACTGGGCAGACACGTGCTTCACCTCTTGCAAAAAAGGATGACTGGACCGTTCTTAATCCTGTAGACAAATATGATTATTTGGTTGTATTCTCAGTAAAATTGGAATACTTTGCAATGTGCTAAGTGGTATATTTTCATTGTGTACAAGACAGTCAGTGGGTGTTTTTCACCACAAACATGGCAATTATTTTATACCATAGTATATTCTCAAATGTGGAGAAGTATACGTTATAGTGGTCACATCATGGAAAGGTAAAAACAGCATCTGGTTTAATACAGTGGAACCTAATCACAAAGGTACATTTACATGCAAGTATATATACACATGCAGGCTTTCTCTTACACTTCTTAGTAACTTGACTTCTTTTGGCTAGTCATTATTTACGAGTGTAATGTTAGTGAAAAGTGTAGACTTACATGTCCCCAACCCCAGAAATAGGGTATGGTGTCAGTGAAAACATCAAATATGATTTTAAAGTTAAAGAGTACATGGACATACTTATCCCACACTTAATAGAGATTAATCATGACTCACTGATCTCTGGCTACTTCCTCCATCCCTCAGAGAGGCTATCATTGTAACTATACTCAAATCTGAATACCCTGTCGAACTTTGCGACTCTTACCGACCCTTGTCCCTAATAAATATAGATAATAATATATACGCAAAAGTCTTGGCGAACCGCTTGCTGCCACTCATGCCCCAAATTGTTCGGTCTGACCAGTCGGGATTTGTGCCGGGGCGAGCCACATTGCACAATCTCAGTACCATATTTTCTGTCATGCACCATGTCCACTCCTCTCTACCAGCTGTGGCTGCTCTCCTTGATTTCACTAAGGCATTTGACTCCCTGGAGTGGCCACTTCTTTTCCCATTACTTAAACAACTGGGGTTCAGCCCTAATTTCATTAGAACGATCCTGTATACTCTCCCACCGGCCCGTATTAGACTGAACTGGCATGTGTCTGTGCCAATTGAGATTGCATGTGGAACTAGACAGGGTTGCCCCTTATCCCTACTCCTGTGTGCGGTGGCCATGGAGCTGCTTGCTGCTAGATTTTGCCAACATCATGCTGAGCGTGGCATCAGCTTTTCCACCTGGAGACTTGTTATGTTAATGTTCGCTGACGATATTAACCTCTATATCCGCGAGCCGCATAAAAACCTTGAGCCCATGATGCGCGAAGTAATTTGGTTTGGGGGATATTTGGTTATATAGGCAACTGGGGGAAATCAGTGCTTTTCCCGCTCACGGAGGCCACCACGCCATATCAGGGTACCCCTCGAAATGGGAAACTGAGCTAACTAAATATCTGGGTATATGGCTCAGCAGAGACCTGGAGGAACTCTGGGAGGTGAACTACAGGCGTGCAATAAATTGGTTGTAAGCGCACATTCAGATATGGAACAAATTACTATTATCAGATACAGGGCGAATAGCAATTGCAAAAATCGTGCTCCCGAAATTCTTATATCTCTTCATCAACATCTCAATGCCACTCACAATGCAGTTTTTTAGACGCCCGAGATCCAACTTTTTCACACTCATATGTGCTGGTCAACAGCCTAGAGTGACTTATGAACTCCTAACATTGCCACTCGCACAAGGCGAACTTGGTGCACCAGACTTGCAGCTATACGCCTTCTCCGCCCAGGTGAGCTTTCTGCATTTCTGGCTCCATTCCACCCCGTTCAAACCACATGGGGCAGTAGAACAAGACCAGGCGTCCCCATGGCCATTAGCAATGGCATTGTTCCAACCGTACAAAGCATCCAAGGCTGAAATCAATACATATGATGGGCAGGTATCTGTTGATGTTCTGGGCTCACAATGCTATGTGCACCGTCCGATGAGCTGGAGGACAACCCCATGTTCCCCCCACTACAAGACAAGGGCGCCGCAGGCTGAGCTGCCACACTCGGTATAAAAACTGTTGCAGACTTACTTCCAGAGAGCTAGTTTCTATCTTGATTTGCCAACTCCACTACACGTGTGCTTACGACTATAGATATGCTATTGTGCTATGAAATTAGAGTGACCTACTGCGTGGCATACAATATATTCCCGGCTCTCCCCCCCCCCTCCCTGCCCCCCCCCCCCCAGCGTCCACGTCATTGGAGTATGTTTACACTACTGTATCTCCACGTAAACTCATCACCCGACTCTACTTACTCACAATGACAACTTCCCTGCTGGACACCTCAAGGGCTCGGACGGCCTGGGGGGGGAGCTGGGCAAGGAAATTTCAGCGGACAGGTAGGACTACTGCTACGGCCACGGGAATGATTAACCCCCAACTATAGGCTACGATTAATACACTTCAAATATTTACATAGAGCGTACCACACACCTTTGCAACTACACAAGATGGGTCTTCTGGGGGACTTGAGCTGCCTACGCTGTTTGGGGACAGAGGCCACGTTCTTACATTCAGCCTGGACCTGCTCAAGGGTAGCGGGTTCTTGGGTGACGATATGTGACATTACTGGTGCCATTATGAGGAACCCTCTCACACTAGACCCTCATATCTGCCTTCTCGGGAATGTAAAATAAGTTCCTGATGCATATCGCCGTCTCGTGGCGATGATGCTCCTGCTGGTGAAATGCATGGTGGCAATACACTGGAGCAGGAAGCTAATGCCAACTAGCACTGCATGGCTGTCTGATGTCTTGTATTGTCAGGAGAAGTTCACTGTCTACTGGGACCTAACGCCTGCAAGATCTAGGCCCATAGATGTCTGGGAACCTTTCATTACATATCTCATAAATGGGGCTGCTGTAACACTGGACACACCGGACCCTGCTGCACCCGGCGCTCCAATTGCCTCCTCAGGGCAATCCCCCGATGGACTGTAAGGCCTCGCCTAGACACTAGTTGCATAGCACCAAGCTTGTGTAATGCTACATGGCACACCTATGTTACAGTTACAATACTTTTAAATGAATGCATGCAGAGAGTATATAAGTTGCTTGAGTATCTGTAATACTAATGCACAAGTCACTGGGTTGCTGGAATGACCGGTTAACCCTCGATCTTGTAATGTATGCCTGTTCGAGTAATGACTCTATGACTGTATTTGATGTTCCACATACTTGGTGAGGACCTCCAGATAAAGGTTTGTGAAATCCATGTTGTAGTACATTAGTAGTACTGTTGTAGTACTATTAAACGTGCTACAAAATGCAGTTTGTGAATAGGCCCTGTATCTTTAACTTGGTATATCTTAAACAATCACAACATTCTAATATATGTAATATGTATAATTTGGGATGAGCAAATGCTATAGAAGATTAGGTGCTTGTAATTTTATCAGCTAAGAAGTTATTGTTATTGTTATCCAGACTTGTAAAGCACACTGCAACCCTACGGGCATCCTGGCGCTGAGATCCAAGAAGTGTGTGGCATGCACACATCTACCTTCTTACATATCAGTGTTGTAAAATATGTGCAGCCTCTACGGTGGACAGAAGGGTTATTTTTATGAAAAATGGCAAAACGCTTGTAATGGAAATAATCCAATTGGTTGAAAAGGTCCTTTGAGTTCAGTGTGAAGGCACTGCCTGCGGCCTATCAAAGTATGAAATCAAAACTGCAGAAAGTAAAATAAAACATATACTATAATATTGCACATTAGCTTTACTCCTCATCTACATACCTCGATGATCTAAACCTCTTAGATATACTTAAAAGTGATGATAAGAATAGGAAATCTAAGCTTATCTATGTAAACTTACCTTGGCGATGTAGTGGTAGTTGATAGTAGGCAGTTGATATTTTTGTGACCTTGGTGTTATGACATACAACATAAAAACTGTATGCCCACTTTAAGTGTGATGTGTGATGTAAATTGATTTTTACTTGGTCCACCTGTTCAGTAAGGTCTCCCCACTAGCCCCCAGTCCTGCTTAACAAATGTATATACCATGACAATATATATATATCATAAAAGTAAGTAGAAGTAGAGTTAGGAGCTGTAAATCTATACTTTCTCTATATGCACTTAGCTTTGATATTTTTGTTTTCAATATCTTGCCCTCGAAATTCTTGAATCACAAAATCGCTATTGTTGAATTTCAGTAGTACTATTGTATATGTGATACCAAGCCCAGAAAGGAATGTATCCGACCATGCCGCACTCTAAACTGATACATACATGTTTATGTTGCAGGGGAGTTTGGCTCAGTCTACGAGGGTTTTCTGGTGCAGCCAGGTTCACCGGATGTCATGGTGGCAGTTAAGACCATGAAAGGTAGGTACAGGGTGATACCCAGGCATCTGGGGTATATGTGCATGGAGGAGATTTATTCCTAGCCCACAGCTGAAATAACATGTTAAAAGTACAATTTCCCGGTCAGTGCATCAGTAATGAGTTGCTGCACTTATCAGGTGTAGTCCTATTACTTCTCACTTCGCTGCTATTTTGGTCCTAGGGCCGTGTGTCTTTCTAATGGATCTGGACTGGTGCTTGGGTTTAATGGTCAAGGCTCCAAAATAATTTTTTGCCAAAGGACCTAATGGCTTCCAAGCCATACGTTGCATCCCCACTATACATCTTTAGGAGTGACTAGTTACAGATGAGTGGAAGGCTGACCACAGAGGAGTAAAACTGTTAGTTGCAGTTCCAGGTCCATTTCTCTCATCAGTTCTTCTTGATTCTGCCCTGTATAACTGCCGATTAAGATTCACCCCTCCATCCACATTCGCTCTTTCACCGACCTTCTCTCTCATCCAAACTCTGCCCTTCATCCACTCATCAGTCCCTCTTCCACCCTTTAAGTACACTGATACGTAACCACAATCTCTCTCTTCATCCACATTCTCTAAACGCCAATGACCCTCAATCTGTATTCTTTTTTCGTCTTATTCACCCAATCAACTCACACCTCATCCATATTCACCAAATCCACTCCTACATATTTTCAAACACATCTACTCAGGCCTTGTACCCTCACACTTCACATAATCTCTCAAAAAACCCTTGACTCTTCCACTTTTCCACTCCCCAACCTCATTCTCACTCTGCCTATTCGCAAAATCAAAAAACCAATCAGGATTCAACGTTTATCTGAAAACTACACAAAAATAAGACGGTTTAAAAATCAATGCATTTTAACTCCTTAAGTGCCTTATTAATGTATATAACCACAGAAGCTACCCATAGGCTTAGAAAGGAAAGGGTAAGTAATTATCAAAAAGCAACAAGGTTCCTTATAGGTTTCAGTTATTGAGAAGAATCATTATCAATAGTTGATTGTCAATTAGTCCAATCAAAAACACACATAAATGTAGAAATCAGTGTTTGGAAATCTGAACATTTTACAGTAATCCTTTATGTACAATAAAATATTAAGAAACTTAAAATTCATACAAAAGGCTCTACAACGAGTAGCGGTGATGGTCTGTGAAATAATGTGATCGTCATCCAAAATAACTTTACTCGGTCTAAGTTAGACCATAAAAGTGTAATAACGTCATTACATACATCAGTCAACCAATAAAACCAGAATGAATCTGCATTTTTAAGATAAAATCAATAAAAGTACCGAATACAAGTTAATGCATCAATTTATAGATCAGATCATTCTAGATATGTTGAATGCCTCACTGGAGGAGGCTTCAGTTCCCAGCGAATGGAAACATGCAATGGTGGTTCCATTGCTAAAGAAGGCCAATGCGGATTCTAATAACCCTTCTAACTTTCGTCCTATTTCTCTTCTCTCTTGTTATTCTAAAATTCTTGAAAAACATGTGAATTCTTTTCTCACCTCTTATGTTGAATCTTCTCACCTTCTTCACTGCTCTCAGTCTGGGTTCAGGGCTGGTTTCTCCACGGAGACTACGCTTCTTGGCGTGTCTGAGACCATCAGGAGACAGGTGGACAATGGGGAGACTGTGGCACTCATCTTGCTTGACTTGAGTGCCGCATTTGACACCGTCTCCCATTCCATCTTATTGTCCACCTTGCAATCCGTGGGGATTGTTGGCCCTGCCCTGGCCTGGATTGCTAGTTTTCTTTCTAATCGCACTTTCCAGGTCTTTTCTGCTACTTCTGTTTCTTCTATCTACTCTTCCCCTCACGGTGTTCCCCAAGGGTCTATTCTTAGTCCCCTTTTCTTTAATCTTTATGTGAGACCGCTTGCTTTCTTGGCAGAGCAAGCGGGTCTCACAATATATTCTTACGCTGACGATACTCAAATCGTCTACTCACTCTCCACCAAGAATCACTCGCCTTCCTCCTCCTTGCAGACCGGTTTGGAACAGATTGCCAATTGGATGCAGAGACATAAATTAAAGCTCAATGGAGACAAAACGGAGCTGCTCCTATTCGGTCCCAATGCACCTTTGTGGGGCCCGCAACATTGGCCTTCTCAGATGGGCCCTTTGCCTACCCCCTCAGATTCTGCCCGTAATCTCGGGGTTCTGCTTGACAACCAGTTGTCACTGAAGCAACATGTGGTAAAGGTCTCTGACACCTGTACTACCATCATCAGGTGGCTTAGAAAAATCACATGGATGCTCCCAGTGGATACCCTGAGAACCGTGGTCCAAGCCCTTGTCATCTCTCGGATGGACTACGGGAACGTACTACTCCTGGGCGCCTGTAAGGAGGTACTAAAGAAACTTCAGGTTGTTCAGAATATGGCTGTTCGCTTGATATGTAACCTACCTGCTAGATCATCGGCCACTACCCATCTGCACAAACTGCATTGGCTTCAAATTGAGAGCCGTATAAAATTCAAAGCCCTTTGTATCATGCACCGTATTAAAATGGATAAAGCCCCGAAATATCTATCTTCCTTGGTCCAGCACTATGTCCCATCTCGCACATTAAGATCGTCCACCCAAAATAAGTTTCAAATTCCACGTGTGAAGCGAGCCAAGATGGGCGGACGTTCGTTCGCCTTTCTGGCCCCCTCTTTATGGAACTCTATGCCCCAATCCCTGCGCACGGAAGTCTGTTATATGGCATTCCGCAAAGGTATTAAGACCTGGCTTTTTAACATGTAACTGCCCTGCCCATGTTTTTCTTCACTGTTCCATCTTCCGTTTGCTACAGCGCCGGGAAACCTTCGGGTAGCTGCGCGCTCAACAAATGCAATTATAATAATAATAATAATAGTCCAATCCTATGCAATACAAAGTTAGAAAACAGAATAAATATATTGTGCAAATTTGCCAAAAATATAAACCATCCAGGCAATTCAGACCAAAACAGTACATACGTATTAGTGTCCCATTAAAACAGAAAGAGTAGCAAATCACAATAAACTGAATTACATTCAGAGCCAGCTGGCCCAGCAGGCGAAGGATGATCATAAAAAGTGTCAAGCAACAATAAAGTGCATACTGCATAACGGATCAGGTTGGCCATAGTCAAATACACTGGTGTGGAATTTAATAAAATATCTTCTGGCCCATGGGACAGGTTGCTTCATAAATCTCCCTCGCCTGCAAAAAAATCTACTTTTCCCTTTGGTGCCACGTAGTCCAGCAACAAATTACGGCGCAATCCCATTATATAAAAACTTTGATATTAGCCTTTCTAATTATGTCCGGGATCATACTATAGCAGTTGTGAATTCTAGCAATTTCCTTATTTTTCCACCTTTCCGCAGACATACCTACTGGGGATGGAGGTAGCGTTAAGCAAAAGTTCCATTGTTGGAATGCCCTTTTAAGTCTGTTCAAACCGACTAAATTGCATGCTTAAGGGGTATCCACCAGCTTTTCTTTAATCTTTTCCCATACTGAGAAAGGTTGGAAATTTACTCCTGACAATGGCAGAAGTAAAACTTCTTCCAGGATTGGGAAAAAAGTGGTTGGAGGGATATTGAGCTTGTAAAAGCTCAACAGATTTTCGCATGAGTAAATATACATCTGCAAGTTTTATTTGTGCTTAAAAGCAGTTCACAAATATTTTCTAGGAGTACAATTTCCTGGCCTACGCCTGTAAATTCTTGTGAATTTATTAAAGCCATAAATCTGCACTAATGCAAGGACATATTCTGTGGGTGTAATTTGGTGACTTTCTTTAAGAATTGGGCCCCTAATTAGGTCTGGAGTTAACCAAGACCTTTTGTTTTTTATTAAAATTCTATCTTTCTTTGTCTATCTATCCATCTATCGTCTGGCTTCCGCTGTTTCACAAGGAGCATATAAGCACACAAAGTAGTTTATTTCAGTGCCAGGGACTACTGTGGCAATGTGTGATTTTTTGGAGTTAAAAATATTATTGCTTTTTGTCATTGTTTGTTATAATGGTGAGGGTCTGGCAACTCCCACAAAGTTTTACAAAAACCATAACAAGACACTCATTGACAAAAGCAAAAGGCTGACCACCAATACCAGACATATTGGCTTTGCCAATGCTTGTTTATTTTCATGTTTCCTATTATCTTGTTGAAACTGGTTTCACTGATTTTCCATGATGAATATTTTTTTGACATACAAACCTACATCAACATATTTTACTAAATGATGCTCAAAGAAATGTTACCTACAATTTCACAGTAGTTAAGCAAAACCTTTTTTTCTTTCCTAGTTGCATTTTTGGCGAACATTTGATTTTGAAAACAAAGGATCATCAATCTTGGTTTCAAGCTTCTGCAGATATTTGCATTCAATTAGAGAGCATTCTGGGAGCCTTGTATGTAGCCTCATATTGTTAACCTTTGGAAATGCATGTACACATTTTTATACTGGAACAATTGTCAGTAGTGCAGTTCGAGCTTACAACATTTCCTTAGAGCGCTCACCCTAATAAGAAAGGTTTTGTATTAATGAACCATAGATATGACTTTGAACAGCAATAACATATGTACACAAATATTAACTTAACTGCAGACAATGCCATAACCTGATCCCTAGTGTGATACTTTAAATTGGCAGACAAAGGGGTTGTGCTGCAAGGGGTTGAACCTACTTGTCCCAAGGCCTAAATAATGAATAAAACCTGTTGTTCTTGACCCCAAACTAGGAGTCGGGCCTATAGGAATTCCACACCCCTGACCGATTACAAGAGTGTATGATTTTTCATATCTAGAGGTGACCTTTGTTACACAGAGCTCCTGGTTATCTTGCATGTCACACAGGTGTCTCCGTTATACCCAATCCGTAGAGGCGGTTTTTGACCTGTTCAGAAAAGTGAGAAACAATCTTGTGTTGCCTATCCTCAAAATTTACAAACGCAATTGTGTTCCAGTTTTATCTTATGGGGCAGCTATCTGGGGTTATCAAAAAAAGTGCAAAAATGCAACAGGAGGAAAATCTCTTTCATGGGCATCTGCAAGGACTTCCACCATCGTATCCACATTTCTACATACATAAGGTGTTGGGGATCTCGTATATCAAGGATTCCATCAAGTTGGCACCACTCCGTCTCTGAATCTCTGTTTGGGCAAATGAACAGGCCAGTTTCAACTGTATGGTTATTACTGACTGCTTAAAATGCAAGCAAAGCTATAAAATCAATGGCTAAGTTATATTAAGAATACTGCGGAAGAATTGGGTAGACTCGAATTGTTCCCTTCCCCTTACTTGATAGTAAAGGAGATGCTGAAAAGGCCAAAAACATTTTTGTGCAGTTTCATATGGCAAGCCGCGAAGAGGAAGAATATAAAACCCACTGTCCGGGATTATGTAATGATCCAAACTTGTGATGCCATGGAGCTCTATTTAGATTTTGTAAAAAAAAAGATACATGGGACCGGTTACTGCTAACAAATTTCATGTTGAGCACTATTAGGAGTCAGTTGTGTTTCCCCCTTGACCAGTATGATTGAGCATCTATTTTAATTTGCTCCTGTGATGAGGTTTCGAATCAGACTCTGACACATTTTATGGTTTTCTGTTAATATTGTGTCTTTTAGGCATACATTTGTAATACAAATTTTGCAATTAAATGTTTTTTATCAGCACCGACCAGCACTTTACTTTTTACGCATGTTATCCAATCCCTGGTGTGTTCTGCAGTCGGAAGCTATTTAAAATGTGCCATTCGTTTGCACAAATCAATGGATCTTTAGACATTTGGCATGAGAATGTTTTTGAACTTTTTATGATCATGCACAATAATGTATTTCTTTTAGGGGCATTATATACTTCAGGAGCGTTTGCTTTTTTAATGAGATTTTAGGCTTGACGTATTTTTGTGATTTGTATTCCTGTGAAGTTCTTTTATAGATTTTTTCTAGAATCCAAAATTAAGATATCATTTATTGATTGATAGTACAGTACTGGTTAATAGATATGACCCGTAGCAGCTTTGTCTTATGTGAGTGTAAGAGCGCCACACAGTAAAAGGGAATTATTAAGCAGCCTGTATAAACTACAATCAACTGTCTGACTGCTGAGTGTTATGGTATAGGAAGGGGTATTAAAAGTTCCTCATTTAATAGCATCTTAACAGACTTAAATATCAAACCATGTTTTACACTATATTGTCTTGATTTTCTGTAGAGAGCAACTCCCGGTAAATCTATATATTGCTACCCATCTACGAAGCGGTTTAGCACCTCATCGGGGTAGTAAGTGCTGTATAAATACCCATTTTATACCTTGACTGGCAGAGTGCTGTGAGAGCACTCACTATTGTCTCACGGAAAGAAATGGAGAGCCAAAACATTATTTTCAGGTTCATTGACACTCAAAACTGTGGCAGTCTGAAATTCTGAATGGTTATATGTCAAGTTTAAAAGGTGTGATGCCTAGAAAGACTGTTGGTAAAGAAAGTCGGATGGCAGGATTATAAATATGGCTCCTGGTTTTCTGTATTGGCTGATTTGTCCTGATAAATGCTGTCTGGAGCAATATATTTCCCTGCCTGTCTTTGTTTTTCAAAACCGGAAAATACAGACATCTTGTCATATTTTGATGTCTCTCCAAGGTGTCACTCATGTCTGGTATTCCAGAAGCTCTCTATTGATTGCCTGTGGATTTATTAAAAGAAAATGTCCTCATCAAATCTAGAAAACTACCGTTACTGTGATAATATTAACATTGATGGTGGTTGTGAGTGTGTTGGTTTGTTATATTTGGCTATTAAATCCCCAAAACCTTACATGCATTGAAATGTGAGCGTATATTATTCAGTTACATAAATGTGGAAATATATTGGTTGCAACTTCGTTTTTTACCATCAACAAATACGAATAAACACCAATTAAATGAGAACAAATAGATATGAATAAATACATATGAAAGTGTCAAAACTAAAAATACCAGAAAACGAAACCCCTAACTATAAAGATTTTACAGTCAGTGATAAGGTCACTTAAAAGTACTTAATCTCAACAGTCAGTGACAGGAGCAATGTGACATTCTGAATGTCGCCCTCTTATCTAGATACATTTCTGTTGGTTTGCTTCTTATGAATGTACAGTACTCGGAGAGCCTTTTGTGCGGCTGAGTGGCCGGAATGGTTTAACATTAGAACAATTCACAGCCAAGGCTAGAGAACTTCTAAATATTTGTCAGCCAATATATTTGTGCCACCTTTACACCAGTCCACCCACCAAGCTGAAAAAGTGTAGGCCCCAGTTAATGCTGGCACCAACAAGAAGGAGCCAAGAGGGATTTGGAAAGGTATATGAGGGATCGCCCTCCACTCTAGACAGTCAATCAACAATAAGATCCCTATACCTGGGGTGATTGTTACATTTCCAAGACATGAGTACACATCACTCAGGTTGTATTCTTTGTTTACATACCGAGGTAGACCCCTGCTATCTATCGCAGTGCGGTTTCACTCCTCTAATGTCTGATTGTCCCCACACATTATATTGTTCCAAACAATTAATTAAATACTGCAGTCTCAATGCAAAAAATGACAGCCACACCCACTCAATCACTCGGTCACTGCACCAATGTGTCTCATCCAGGTTCCTGGGATGAGACACCGCCCTGGTTTCCAACCGTACGATTGCTACTTCAATCGTTTTTAAACGAATCAAAGCGTGATTTGGCCAGCCGGTATGAGTTGTCCATGCTGGCCAGGGTGTCCAGAAAGGATGTTCAAAACATTGGTGCAGTGACCGAGTGTTCAATACCCTGATGAATCTGCCGAAAACAATGGGGCAATGAAACATGTCGGTATCAGGTACTGGTAGGCGAAACTAAGCTACCAACCTTTGTTTTAATTCTTCAGCTCACACTGAAACGAAGAATAAAGTGATTGAGTGGGTGTGGCTGTCGATTTTATGTCACTCTGTTCTTTATGAGTTAATGTTGATATTCTTTATGTTGCACCTTTACACGCATTTCAGTTTATGTGTTGTATCTATTCTGTTTTCTTTTCTGGATTGGAAGGCAACCGATGATGAGAAAGGGGCATTGAGTTGGTAACATCTGCCAACATCCCCGTGGGTGTTCGCCCGTGAGGTGCCTTCCTTTCCACCACACATTTTTTCCTCTGAAGCGGTGTACACATGTGGTGAAGTGTGGATAGATGTGCTTTCAGTGTAGAAAGCAGACATCCGTTGGACATCACTGCTGGACATTTTTTTGCATTGAGACTGCAGTATTTAATTAATTGTTTGGAACAATATAATGTGTGGGGACAATCAGACATTAGAGGAGTGAAACCGCACTGCGATAGATAGCAGGGGTCTACCTCGGTATGTAAACAAAGAATACAACCTGAGTGATGTGTACTCATGTCTTGGAAATGTAACAATCACCCCAGGTATAGGGATCTTATTGTTGATTGCCCAGTTAATGCTGACCTTTAGTTTATATTCCACCAAACTGAACTGAGAATAATTTGTGTGTAACTTTAGCTCAGATTCCCTCTTTTCACCCACACATCAGTCGCCCACATCCTTTAGCTTGAGCAGAAAATGATAACTGTGTGCTAGATTTGGAACATGCAACTTAAAATGTATTGTTTTTGCTTCAAGATGGGATGTGCACTGCAGAAGAAATGGGGTCCTTCTTGAGCGAAGCAGCACTCATGAAGAGCTTTGATCATCCAAATGTTCTTCAACTCTTGGGTAAGCCCAACTCTGATCAAATAAGATTCCCATTACTCTAATGAATAAAACAGAAACAGGGTGAGCTTTGAAAAGGAGATTGTGGAGTTGTGAAACAGAAGAGTAGAAAAGAGACACATGGTTAGTGAGGAATAGAGAAGTCAATTGATTGTTCCATAGAGGGAGACATTAGAGGGGGCAGGGAAATGAACGTGCATGAGATGGAGTTAAATAGAGATAAAAAATGTGAAATAGTGGAATGAACAAAATGAAAGGGATGGAGTTGAAAAGAAAAGTAGGAATGAGATATGTAGTGAGCAGTAGGTGAGATGGAGTGTGGGCTGAAGTGTGGAGAACATGTTTGTGAGACAAGATGATGAGATGCGATGGAGTAATACTTTGCACTGAGGTACATGTATTATTTCTGTCTAGGGGTTTCCTTCAGGGACGACTGTGAGCAGAGGTTTCCGATGCCAATGCTCATCCTCCCCTTCATGAGGCATGGAGATCTGCGCTCCTTCCTGCTGGGGACACAGCACCAGGAGGTGCCAATGGTAAGGCTTAGTAGCAACCACTATTTTAAACACCTGATTTTCCCCTCAGTTCTTAACATTTTCACCCAACAATCCAGCTGACGCAACCTGGGACTTCTCATGTCATAGACTTTTATTTTTCATCTTTACTCTGGCAGCAGCCTGCGTGATACGGCATCTGCATAACTGTCCCTTTAGCCTAGGTGTGTCAGACGTTAGTCTACATGTGGGAGCAACTCATGAAATATTCTCAAGAGGACCATTTGTGTCATTTCATTGGAGTGGATATCCTCAAAAAAGACATGGATTGCCACAGGTGGACCAATGTAACCTAGTCTGTAACTCATATCCCAGAATCTGTGCCAGATAAGGAATTGCCCGTGTTGATGGTCTGCAGCCTTTTGTTGGTATAGGAGGCTGCTATAATAAAGGAAGCCTGCATGAATAAGTACAAAAACTATTACTTCCATGCAGTGCCCATTACTAAAGAATATAGTTCTTATCACCTCTGCCATTCATCAGACTCAAGCCAGAAGTCTAAGTCACTCACACTTCAAGACGTAAAAACTTGCAGCACATCATTTTCTTGAATTAAATTTCAGAGGATGAAACATAATGGCTCAGCTCACACACACTGCAGACAGCACAATGCAATGCAATACTTCTCTCTTTCCAAACATTAAAAACATATAGAAACAGGTTATACTGCTGCACGCACACACACACACACACAAACATTAACAAACACCCCATTAAATCCATGGAACCAAATGAGACACTCTGCATGGCAGTACTCCCTCACACTCAGAGCATACAAGATATTTTGTGCATAACATATAAAACCACTCTTTGATAAACATGAGTAATGACTAAGACAAAATAGTCACTGAATTTTGCTGCTCCACAGCGAGTCAAGGCCCACTCACTACGCAACCACCTCCAGCGCAGAAGGTCTCGATGCTCTCTGTCGATAACTTCAATGTACTTCAATGTACTCAAACAAAAAAGACACAATTTAGTCACAAAATACATGGCGGCTGGTGGTAGGCATAAGTGGTGAGCCAAAGAAATACATCATTTTGACCCACTGATAGGTACTGTGGGACTTTGAGAATGCCTTTAGGGTTAACGCAGAAGCTTTCAATCATGGCTTGTTATAAACAGTGTTGTTACAGGACCTTGGCTGAAAGCTCTGGAGTTGATGCACAGTACCTTTCTGTGGGTTAGAACAATAAGAATGAAATATGTAGTTACCCACTGGCTCACCTCCTCTGGTCCTCCTCTCTGTTCTTCAGTCCGTTGGGAGAAGGTGGTCAGAGACAACACTTCACCAATCAGGATGCTGCTCTCATGCTGCTGATATCTGAAAGAGACACGTTAGTGATAGATTCCTTACCTTAGAATAATCCCCAGGCGTCAGTCTGGATACGGAAAGTTTTTGCTTAGCAGTACCCCTGCGCGTCGGTTGGTGGCGTCATGCTGCTCCGCGCCCGTCACTGGCGTAGTAAGCTCCGGGATGACATCAAGGAGACTACTTAGGCGCTAGCCATGCGCACTGACGTCAGTTCTTTCTTTTTCCACGCCGAAAGCGCAGATCTGGATTGAGCACGTACCTTGGTCATTTTTTGACTACTTTTGAGACTTTTTTGTCTCATTCTCTGGTCTCCTGGTGCACGTAGGGATGCCCGGCTTTAAGTCTTGTAGGTCGTGCCGCCGTAATATGTCGGTGGCGGATCTCCACGATGTCTGCCTTTACTGCCTGGAGACCGACCATGACTCCCGGGACTGTCGAGCCATGGCCCCGAAGGCCTTGCGGGAGCAGCGCCGGAAGTTGCTGGAGGTCCGGCACACCTCTCACCGCCGCTCCGGGTCTAGGGGCCATTCGCGGGACCGGAGCCATCGCTCCTCGGGCTCTAAGTCTTAACTTTCAGATTCCGGTAAGCAACGCCATAAAAAGAAGTCGAAGCAACATGTTTGCTCTCCGACGTCCCCCCGTCGCTCCTCGGAGGTGGACGAGGGGGACAGGGAGTCCCGGGGCCTACCCGCCATACCCGGGTCTGTCGGCAACTCCCGAACTGATGCAAGAGTTTCTTGCTGCCATAGACCGCCTTTTTAGGCCTCAGGCTCCCGCCGGCGCGCCAGCGGGCCCCGCGGTCCCTGCGGTCCCGTGTCCACATCCGGCGCCAGCCCTGGAGCCATAGGATCCAGCGCCGCTGGCTCCAGCCCCGCGCTGCCCTTGCCCCTGGCTCTGCCACAGGCACAGCACTGGGTGCCGTTTATCCCACCCCTGCCCTGGTTCTTGGACCATTTCGTTCCTACCTGGAATCCGCATTGGGATGCGGCTCTGGCTCAGCCCCGGCTGGCGCCGTTCCTGGTGCAGTTCCTGGCGCTGCTCCCGGCGCCGCTTGCCCCCTCTCCTGCTCTGGCCTTGCCGTCGCGGCTGGTTCCTTCTACTCCGGAGCCGGACGAGGACTGGGACGGCTCCGAGGACCCCCTTGCGCTGCAGTGTGAGTCCTAGCCGGATTGGATGGAAGACCTTCAAGATGTGGGTGAACTTGATGTGTCTTCTGACCCGTGGTTTGCCTCCCCTCCACCTACTATGGAGGAGGGCACTTCCTACACTATGGTGCTGCGTTGTGCTGTGGAGGCTCTCCATCTCGACCTCCCTACGGTGGCCCTTAAGACCAACCTCCTTACGGAGGTGCTCCAGACAGCGTCTATGTCGTCGGAGCCGCTACTCCCTTTCAATGAGGCCCTTACCGGAGTCCTCTTGGGCACTTGGTTGTGGCAGGCCTATGGGGCACCCGTGGATAAGAACGTCGCTAGGCATCATCCCCCGGCGTCTGGTGATCCTGCCTTCTTGACCACTCACCCCACACCTGAGAGCCTGGTCATTCAGGCCTCAACGTCACAGAGTGCCTTTCTAACGGCTCCGCTGGATAAGAACTCTAAGAAGCTGGACCAATATGGCAAGAGGTTGTTCTCCTCGGCCAGCTTGGGGTTGCGGTCAGTTAATACCGCCTGCTTATTGGGCCGTTACTCCCACACAGTGTGGGATTCGGTAGCTGAGGTCATGCCTCAGTGCTCTGACGAGGTCCAGACTGTCCTTTCCCTAGTGATTGCGGAGGGCAAGGATGCAGCGAAGTTTGCTATCAGGTGTGGTCTGGACACGGCTGATACCTTCTGGTCAATTTCCACGCCTGTGGCGTTGCGGCGCTATGCCTGGTTGCGGTCTACCGGGTTCTCACCCGATGTCCAGGGCTCGCTCATGGACATACCCTTTGATGGCTCCAGCCTCTTTGGCGACAAGACTGACAGTGCCCTGGGGCACTTTAAAGACTCGCGGGCCACGGCCAAGTCTGTGGGTCTTTCTACGAAGAGCCCTGCCACGCCTGGGTTTCGTTCCTTTCGTGGCCAGGATAAAAGCACCCTGGCATGCTCCTCCACAAAGCCTGTGCAGAACCAGCCTCAGCGCGGACGAGGCTTACTTAGAGGCGGGTCTGGTAACCAGCAAGCGGGTCAGTCCACCTCCACCCCGCTGCTTCCACCTCTAAGCCTTCCTAATCCAAGCTTCAGGGAGCTCCCCACGACAGTAGGAGGCACCACCCCCACCACTGGCGCGAAATCACATCGCACAAGTAGGTGCTGCAGATAATCTGCCAAGGCTACTTGCTCCCCTTTCTGTCCTCCCCTCCAGCATGCCACCTCGGTACCACCGCATGTCGGGGATCATTTGGCTCTTCTTCGCCAGGAAGTCATGGCCCTCCTGGCCAAGGTGGCCATCGAGTGTGTTCCCGATCAGGAAGTAGGGAGTGGTTGTTGTTCCCACTACTTTCTGGTCCCCAAGAAGGACAAGGGGGGCTTGATCCCCATCTTGGACCTCCGTGATGTCAATCGCTTCCTTCGGAAGGAGAAGTTTAAGATGCTAACTCAGGCTCAGGTCCTGGCTGCCTTGGACCCTTGAGACTGGATGGCAGTGTTGGACTTGCAGGACGCATATTTTAATATCCCCGTCCTGATGGCCCACCGTCGTTACCTGCGGTTCGCGGTAGGCCAAGAGCATTTTCAGTTTGCCGTGCTCCCCTTCGGCCTTACTAGTGCCCCTCGGGTGTTCACGAAGGTGATGGCGGTGGTCGCGCCTCATCTGCGCAGGTCAGGGGTGTCAGTCTTCCCCGACCCCAGGCAATTTTCGCCCACCTCCAGACTACGGCCGACCTCCTGCATTTGCTGGGGTTCTAGATCAATGTGCCAAAGTCACCCCTGAGTCCCTCTCAGAAGCTCCCCTTCATCGGAGCAGTTCTGGATTCGATGATGTTTCGGGTCTACACTCCCGAGCGGCGAGTCTGGGATATTCAGGCTATGGTTCCACTCTTTCAGTCTCTATCCCGGGTTTCTGTCAGGATGACCCTCCGGCTTCTAGGCCTGATGGCCTCCTGCATCCTGCTGGTGACACATGCCAGATGGCATATGCAGGCTCTGCAGTGGGACCTGAAGTTCCAGTGGGCACAGCATCAGGGCAACCTGTCCGATCACGTACAGATCTCGGAGGGCAGTGCATGACCGTTGCAGTGGTGGCTCACGAATCGCGGTTGGGTCAGTGGCAGATCCCTCTCCCTTCCCCAACCGGAGCACACAGTGGTGACGGATGCGTCCCTCCTGGGATGGGGAGGCCACATGGGAGAGGCGGAGATCAGAGGTCTCGGGCGGAGTCCGGCTCCATATCAACCTTCTTGAACAGAGGGCGATCCGGCTTGCACTGAAGGCATTCCTTCCCTCTGTCCGGGGAAGTGTGGTGCAGGTGTTCACGGACAACACCACCGCCATGTGGTATTGCAACAAACAGGGCAGGGTGGGGTCCTGGACCCTATGTCAGGAGGCTCTGCGCCTCTGGACATGGCTGGAACATCAAGGCATTACCTTGGTGGTTCAACACCTGGCAGGTTCTCTGAAGGCCAGGGCGGACAAACTCAGCCGCCGGTGCATGATGGATCACAAATGGCGTCTGAACTCGGACGTGGCACAAGGTCTCTTTCAGCAGTGGGGAGAGCCTTGGTAAGATCTATTCGCCACCAAAGAGAACGCGCAATGTCATTAGTTCTGTGCGTTAGAATTTCCAAGGCGGCGCTCGCTCGGAGAAGCTTTTCGTCGCGGGTGGAGGTGCGGTCTGTTGTACGCCTTTCCACCTATACCACTGCTATCCAGAGTGCTGAAGAAGATCAGGTGCAACTGGGCCCAAGTCATTCTTGTGGCTCTGGACTGGGCTCGAAGAGTATAGTATCCCGAGCTACTCAGTATGAGCATCGATCCCCGATCCGTCTTCCTCTTCGGGAGGATCTTCTCTCGCAGCAGCAGGGGACGGTCCTCCACCCGAACCTGTCCAGCCTCCACCTCCATGCGTGGAGATTGAGAGGCGACAGTTGACACCCTTTGATCTTCCTCCCAAAGTCTGTGATGTCATTCTGGCAGCCAGGCATCACTCCACCAAAACGGTATTCGCCTGCAGGTGGAACAGGTTTGTGGCATGGTGCACAGCAAAGGCTGTGGATCCCCTTTCTGCCCCTCTTTCTGAGGTTCTTCTTTTCCTTCTCTCCTTGGCCCAGTAGGGCTCTGCTCTGGGCACTATAAAAGGTTATCTTTCGGCCATCTCTGCCTTTCTGCGGCTTTCAGATCAGCCTTCTCTTTTTAAGCCCCCGGTTGTTAACCGTTTCCTTAAGAGCATTACGCACTCGTTTCCCCCTGTGCCCTTCATAATGCCTCAGTGGGACTTAAATCTTGTCTTGACTTTCCTGATGTGCGCTCCCTTTGAGCCCCTTCATACTGTCCTTTTTGCCTTCTCACCTTGAAGACTGCTTTCCTGGTTCCTATCACTTCTGCCAGAAGAGTGAGTGAGCTCCAGCCTCTTTCTTCTAAACCTCCTTTCCTTTCTATTCCTCTGGACAAGGTGGTTCTGAGGACCCGTCCTTCTTTCTTGCCAAAGGTTGTCACACCCTTCCACATTGGGCAGACCATCAGTTTGCCCACCTTCTTTCCGCCTCCGCATCCTTCCATAGAGGAAGAGAGGCTCCACCGTCTGGACCCGAATTGTGTGCTCACATTCTATGTGCCAACAAGGGGTGGTGATGGACAGAGTTTCTGAATTAAGCAGAATACTCTCACCCAGTCAAGAGATCAGGGCTAGATCCAACACCGTTTTTTAGCTCACTGCACCATCCCAGTTCAGAACCTGGCTATATGCAAATTAGTCTGTTCCTGTCCCAGTGCATGATGGGAACAGGGCAAACCAAACTACCAAGCCAATTCTTACACTGGGAAGGAAACAAGCTTCCGGGGACCGGTTTCTGGCATTTCAGCCGTCGTCGGCCCAGCTTGCTTCAATCCTGATGGTGCAATGAGCAAGGGACTCACATCTGAGTATACCCTTCCACACTTAGGGTGGGCAAAATATTTAACAACAAGGGGTGGTGATGGACAGAGTTTCTGAATTAAGCAGAATACTCTCACCCAGTCAAGGGATCAGGTGAATACTCTCACCCAGTCAAGAGATCAGGAGAATACTCTCACCCAGTCTGTTCATCACCACCCCCTTTTCTGAATCGTTTTTGGCCACTATAGGTGTGGCAGGGTATACTCAGACATGAGTCCCTTGCTCACTGCTCCATCAGGATTCAAGCAAGCCGGGCCGACGACGCCTGAAATGGCAGAAACCGGTCCCCGGAAACTTGTCCCCTTTCTGGTGAAGAATTGGCTTGGTAGTTTTGTCTGCCCTGTTCCCATGATGCACTGGGCCAGGGACAGACTAGTTTGCATATAGCCAGGTTCTGAGCTGGGATGGGGCAGTGAGCTAAATAACGGTGATGGATCAAGCCCTGATCTTTGGACTGGGTAAGAGTGGTCTGCTTAATTCAGACACTCTGTTCATCACCACCCCCTTTTCTGAATCGTTTTTGGCCACTATAGGTGTGGCAGGGTATACTCAGACATGAGTCCCTTGCTCACTGCTCCATCAGGATTCAAGCAAGCCGGGCCGACGACGCCTGAAATGGCAGAAACCGGTCCCCGGAAGCTTGTCTCCTTTCTGGTGAAGAATTGGCTTGGTAGTTTGGTCTGCCCTGTTTCCATGATGCACTGGGCCAGGGACAGACTAATTTGCATATAGCCAGGTTCTGAGCTGGGATGGGGCAGTGAGCTAAATAACGGTGATGGATCAAGCCCTGATCTTTGGACTGGGTAAGAGTGGTCTGCTTAATTCAGACACTCTGTTCATCACCAGCCCCTTTTCTGAATCGTTTTTGGCCACTATAGGTGTGGCAGGGTATACTCAGACATGAGTCCCTTGCTCACTGCTCCATCAGGATTCAAGCAAGCCGGGCCGACGACGCCTGAAATGGCAGAAACCGGTCCCCGGAAGCTTGTCTCCTTTCTGGTGAAGAATTGGCTTGGTAGTTTGGTCTGCCCTGTTCCCATGATGCACTGGGCCAGGGACAGACTAATTTGCATATAGCCAGGTTCTGAGCTGGGATGGGGCAGTGAGCTAAATAACGGTGATGAATCAAGCCCTGATCTTTGGACTGGGTAAGAGTGGTCTGCTTAATTCAGACACTCTGTTCATCACCACCCCCTTTTCTGAATCGTTTTTGGCCACTATAGGTGTGGCAGGGTATACTCAGACATGAGTCCCTTGCTCACTGCTCCATCAGGATTCACGCAAGCCGGGCCGACGACGCCTGAAATGGCATAAACCGGTCCCCGGAAGCTTGTCTCCTTTCTGGTGAAGAATTGGCTTGGTAGTTTGGTCTGCCCTGTTCCCATGATGCACTGGGCCAGGGACAGACTAATTTGCATATAGCCAGGTTCTGAGCTGGGATGGGGCAGTGAGCTAAATAACGGTGATGGATCAAGCCCTGATCTTTGGACTGGGTAAGAGTGGTCTGCCTAATTCAGACACTCTGTTCATCACCACCCCCTTTTCTGAATCACATTCTATCTGCAGCGTACACAGCAGTTCCAGGTGGTCGATCAGCTCTTTGTCGGCTACGTGGGTGCCAAAAAAGGTCAGGACGTGCACAAACGGACCATCTCCCGGTGGGTCGATGTGTGCATCAAAGCTTGTTACTCCTTGGCCAAGAAGGAGCCTCCTGTGGGACTGCGTGCCCATTCAACCAGGGCAACTGCAGCCACTACTGCCTTGGGATGTGGCGTTCCCTTGCAGGACATTTGTCAGGCAGCTACGTGGGCCTCACTGCACACGTTTGCCAAGCACTACTGCCTTGACAGTCCGGTCCGGAGAGACGTCTTCTTTGGCCGTTCTGTGCTCCGTGACTTTCTGGTGTAATCTCATTCGCAGACCCACCACTGGGGTGGTATTGCTGGGGTATCTATTCTAAGGTAAGGATTCTATTACAAACGTGTCTCTTTCAGATGCACAAGTTACTACTTGTGTAACGATATATCTGTAAGAGACATTAGTTAGTGATAGATTCCTTACCGCCCCACCCATCCTCCCCGTTCTGCGAACTGAGTACTAGGGTTAAGGTCATCCCCCTTTTAGGGCCCTAGTTTTATGCACCAATGGTCAATATCTTGCTTGGCTCTGCATTTCGGCGCGGAAAGTCGTGTACAGAACTGACAGCGCGCATGGGTGGCGCCTAAGTAGTCTCCGTGATGTCATTCCGGCGCTTAAGACGCCAGTGACGGACGTGGAGCCGCACGACGCCACCTACCGATGCTAAGCAAAAACTTTCCGGATCCAGTCTTGACGCCTGGGGATTGTTCTATGGTAAGGAATCTATCACTAACTAATGTCTCTTACAGATATATCGTTACACAAGTAGTAACTTGTGCATTAAGCAGCATGAAAGAAGTGCCAAGATTTGTTGGAGTGGGCTGGCTCAATGCTCACTCAGGCACTGGGGGCCTGTGGCTGCTCTCTACTCAGCTGTTTTAGACATAACGGGTTGGAGAGGTGTAAAGTGCGTATGTCAGGTTGAATGTCACAAGACAGACAGAGAAAATGACATGCATACTTTGAACTGGAGTGGAGACTACTCCTCCCCTGCTGCCAAACGTGGCTCAGGCTGGAGCAGTGAAAAATAAAATGGTAATAAATTATTTTTTTTACCATTTCATTTATCAACTATTCAGCATTTTAATCAGTGGGGCAACTCTCCCCCACATGTAATGGAGGAGCTGCGACTGCGCAGAATGACTAAGCCCACAACAGACCATGACCCACTCATCATGCAATCTAACTTAGGAAAGATATCCTCAACGCTGTGTCAAAACATACACACACACATACACACAGCACACACACACGAAAACAGTACAACACAACATACATTAATGCAGCTTACCAGCTAAACAAAGCAAATTCAAATGAGCAAAAACACTAGGAGCGAAATCACAGAACAATAACTTATTTACACCCATAATAAGGGAACTCCTAAAATATTTAAGGAAAGCTTCTCCTGTAATGGACTTTTAAGCAAATGTTAACAGAAATCTCCAATTCATTCAAGTATTCTCCTGTCATACAAACAAGCAAAGTGTGTCAACAGATTATCCACATATTCCACCAAACAGTCAGAAATCCCTCAAATATGTGTAATGCACAGCAGCACTCCTTTGGTTCGGCAGAGCAGCTGCACCTCTATGATGCTGCAGAAACAATATTTTATGGTGCAGATTGCCACAGACACAGCAATGTGGTGTGGCTAACC
Source organism: Lissotriton helveticus (assembly GCF_964261635.1). NCBI lineage: Eukaryota > Metazoa > Chordata > Amphibia > Caudata > Salamandridae > Lissotriton > Lissotriton helveticus. The sequence continues at coordinate 651,598,111 of NC_136070.1, forward strand.
ACAAACATCCTCCCTGAACATTCCGTCTGGTAGGAAAACACCTCAGCAATTCTGGTAAACATAGTGGCATTGGCAGTTGCACGCAAACTCCTTTTTGCCGTATTAGGGCCACCTACATTTAGGGGCTTAGCTTCAGTGTGAGAATATTTGAAGTGTGACACCCAACAAATAAATGCATTCTTGGCTTGGTAGTTGGATCAGCAGGCCATAAGTCAAGTCTGCTCTGTAGGCATTTCTCATCATCCTCATCTCACTTAAAGAAGAGTTTTTAATGTATTCATTTTTTTGAATTGGGGTCTTAAATATATTTAAGCCCGAAGTACAACCGACCCGGTTAATTGTGATGTGTGCGGTAACTGCTGTTATTGCACACATCACACTAATGAGTTTTGAGATAACTATCGGCAAGTTAAACCTGCTGAAATTCATGTGGGGACGAATGCCCGTTACTTACCCGATCATGCACATTTTGGTGCAGTAAGCACTAATATCGCCATGTTATTCCCCGAAAACATGTAATATAGTAGTACTTATAACAAGCAATAAATTCCAACTCAGAGAGCCGCATTTTATCAGGTTCAATAAATATCACACAAATTTCCCGGGCCACTCATAATGAGGGCCAGAGTGACTGGTAGCACATCCACACCCATTGAAGTAATGCTTGAATAGGTGCAAATGTACTACTTTTTGGAATTCACAAACATTGGCAGTAGAAGCCTTGAATTGTGCCAATCTCAGGTTTTCAAGAATACTGCTAGCAGTGTCATGTAATAGTATGGTCCTGTGACATTTTTGGATCTACTATTTTCAAAATGCAGAATGTACACACAATCAGGCATATGCATCAACAATCGGTAATACATGTCGGTAATAGCGAAAAATAACGAATCGCTATTAAGGACATGCAAACCGCGATGCATCAAAATAATCGTTAAAAATTACCGAATCGGTAAAAATCGCTATTAAATACCGAAAGTACGACAGCGAGAGTAGCAAATACCGAGTTAGCTAATACCGAATCGGTATTAGTGAATCCGGTATTAGCGAAATCGGTAATAGCGAAAACGGTAAATTTACGTGACGCCTCGGAAGCAGGCCGATGACATCACAACCAGGAAGTAGGACAGCCACGCTGCATTCAGTGTTCGGAGTAGCACAGAGGAGGAGGCAGAGCACAGGATTTGAGGACCCTGACAGAACCAGTAGCAACCAGGACAAGGCAAGCAGGACAAGATGGAGAAGGAGGCCCCCCAGCAGGGAAAGGACACACCCCGAAAGCGAAAATGCAAGTTTTCAGATAAGGAGCTGGAAATCCTAATAGAGTGTGTGGCCAGCAACAATGACCGACTGTTTGGGAAGTTGTCGCTGAAGGTGCCAGAGGCAGAAAAAAGAAAGATGTGGCTGCGCATCAAGGACAAGGTAAATGCCTGCGGAGTCACCCACCGCAGCATCGACGACCTGAAAAAACGCTGGTACGACCTGCGTAAGAGGGCCAAGGAGAGGATAGCGCAGAGGGTCAAGGATGCTGCTGGCACAGGAGGGGGCACATCCAATGTGACGCCGAACACAGCCCTGGAGGATCTAGTGGAGTCCACCATAGAACGGGAAGCTGTTGTGGGGGTCACACGTCTGGACACCTCAGGTGCTGCGGAAGGAGGACAAGGTAAGAAGCATGGCAGCGTAACAATGCAGCGCGTACTAAGTCCCTGCCCAATCCCCCATGCCAGCCCCAGTGCACATGTAGCGTTGCCCTAAAACACATACCCTCACCACTGTGTTGCACCATGGGAGTTGTAGTCAATACATGAATGGGTGCATGCCAGAGCCCAGAGATGAATATAGCAGCAAAGGGCCAAATGTCAGTCAGAAAAAGTAATTTATTGTGAGATGCCACAGCTATTGTGACATACTATACCATGCTAATAACTATGCACTGTTTCACACACAGATGCATCCCCGATCGATTCTGACGACAGTGCCCGCCTCGTCATCTCAGAGACGCCAGTGTTGTCAGATGCGGAGTGCTCACAGGGAGCTGAAGCCATGTCATCCCCTTCACCACCACGGCGGACAACACCTCCACCATCCCTGCGGTCCAAGCCAACACCACCACCACCACCACCACCCTCACGGTCCAAGACACCACCACCACCACCACCAGTGCGGGCCACTCCGCAGAGCCGCAGAGCCGCAGAGCCGCAGAGCAGATGTTCCCTCCCTGCCCGTGATGGAGTCGGATCACAGTTCAGCACACCCAAATGTTCCACGCCAGGCTGTCGTCACTCCAACCAGCCAAACTGCAGCACGACAGCGCATCAGGCAGAGGGCTGTGCCCCCGGTTAGGGCTGCTGCAAGACCAGTCGATCTGTCCGAAGGGTACGGAGTTGTGGAGACCCGGATGCTGCGTGTCCAGCGCCTGCAGGGGAGACACATGGGTGCCATGAAACTCTCCATGACCAAACTTTGCAACAAACTAGGCAACATGACTGACGCTGTGCGTGAGCACACCACTGCCGTAGCTGCCGGCAACAATGAAATCAAGCTGTGCCTGCAAGAACTGACACGTGCCGTGGTCGCACGCCAACGGAGTGAGCGCCTGCGCCACAGGCAGATCATGCTGGTAGTGAATACAACAAACAAGGCCATTAATAAGCTGTGCAACAGCACGGCTGTGCTGTCCCGCAGGTCCGTGTCCCTGCAAGTGGAGCTAGGTCATTATTGTGGGGATGTGGCAAAGGCCCTTGAGAGGGTGACCACTGCAGTGGAGCAACTGCAGCCTGGGTCAGCCAGTGTCAGCAGTCTGGGAGCGGAAGAGGGGAGTGAGGCAGCCTCCAGTGTTAGCAGCGTCTCCCTGTCGGAGTCCAGCGGGAGGAGGCGCAGTGGCCGCAATGCAACTGCCACTGACTTCCATCGTGTAGAAGCCGAGGAGTCACAGGACAAGAGACTGGGGGTACGCGGCAAACGGAAGTGAACATGTGGCAAAGTCACACTGTCCTTGGTGACGTAACCAGGGTCAGACTGAGATGCCGCACGCATCACCCGTTCTGAGAAGGGACAATTTTAGTTAGACTTTAACTGCAGCAGCAGCATGTTTGTGTTACGTATTTCTGCACCAGTCAGATGTCCATGCCCATTAAACCCTTGCAAACCTGCTCCTGTTGTCAAGTCACTCTCTTACCTGGCTCAGAAATTATTCCGTGTGATGTATGTCCGCCTCCTTTGCCCTTCAGCTGTGTTGGGCACATGCGCCTGTTGGTGTTGGGGGGGGGGGGTTGCTGTGCACGTAGTTCATCCTCTCCGTCCACCTCTATGGGTATCCCCCTGCGTGTGGCGATGTTGTGCAGGATGGCAAACACAGCAATGATCTGGCAGCAGGTCACTGGGTCGTACTGCAAGGCACCTCCAGTCTTGTGCAGTATTCGGAAGCGGCTCTTGAGGATGCCAAATGTCCGCTCAACCACATTCCTGGTGCTAATGTGTGCTCTGTTGTAGCGCTGCTCTTGCGGTGTAGCTGGGTTGAGATAGGGAGTGAGGAGATATTCACGCAATGCATATGCGCTGTCACCTGCAGGATGGGGAGAGAATGGTAATCAGAATGAATGAAAATATACATGTGGGGATGGAGTGGTTGGAGAGCACGATGATGCATCTATATGTACCTAGTAGGTGTCCCTCTCCGAATTCACCGTTGATCAGGCGCCTGTGGAGGCCACAGTGACGGAATATATAGGCGTCGTGTGTGCTCCCGGGGAATTGGGCTACAAGGTCCGTAATTATGTACTTGGCATTGCACACCACCTGCACATTGATAGAATGGTATGACTTCCGGTTACGGAATATGTATTCGGTGGCTGATGGAGGACAGATGGCGACATGCGTGCAGTCAACACACCCGATGACATGGGGGAATTGTGCCACCTGGTAGAATTCCCGTTTGGTGCGGGTCAGCTGCTGGGGTGTTGTGGGGAAGGTAATGTGGCGATTTATTAATGTCAGCATGGCCTCTAGGAACCGGTGGAAGAATCGTTATAAAGCACTTGGCGACACGCCTCCAGTCTCAGCTATTACCCCCTGGAAGCTTCCAGACGCAAGCAGGTGCAGGCAGCATAGGACCTGCACATGGGCTGGTATGGCGTTGGTCCTACGGGTCTCGTGCTGTAGTAATGGTTCCAGGTCTGCTATTAGGCGCATTATCATGGCACGGTTGAGTCTATACTTGTCGTACACCTGTTCCTCGGTCTGCCCCAGCAAAGTTATGCGCACCCTGAAGATCCTGTCCTGTATCATCCTCCTGCGCTGGGCCTGGGCGTTGATCCTCCTCCTCCTAGCAAGCACGTACAGGGCAGCCATTTTGGTTGACATGTGGGGTTTCCAAGGGCATTTATGAAGGGTTACTGATTGTCAGCACCTGCTGATGGGGTTGGAATTTTTTTTCTGTCCTTCAGTTAACTTTACCTCCTGATTGTGATTCCCCTTATTTTGCTCATGCTAAATAGCGATTTTTGGGATTTTCGGTATTAGCGACTTTTCATGCATACCATTGCGGTTCGTTAATAGCGATTCGGTATTTCCGAGGTTTGATTTGGGGTTCGGTAATTCCGATTGTCTGTTTAGTGATTCGGTAATTTACCGCGTGGGTTTTAACGATTCTTTATTTTTTTCCGATTTATTGTTTGATGCATAGCATTTTCTGGTTTTGCGTTCGGTATCGGCCTGTTTTACCGATTCGGTGTTTTACCGGGAGGTATTTTCGTTGATGCATCTGCCAGATTATATTTTCTCACTGGGAAAGGTCGATTTGCAGTTGTACTTTTTTTCTCCACAGAGAAAACAAAAATTGTGTGCAGAAACCCCTTTCCCAACACAAAATTCGGGGAAGTTCCATTCCGCCCTAGAAGCCAATTTACTCCAGCACTTTATTTGAACAAATCTCTGGCAATTTCAAAGGTGAAAAATAATCAGGGAGGAGTTTGGCAATACCATAGACACAAGTTAGTGGGCATTCACAAACTCTCAAGGCAGGTCATAGCTGATCCGCCCACTACACACTCCTTGCAAGGGGTTTACTACTGCATAATCATTGTGATGTACAGTCATGCAGCAGTAAATGTGAAGTATAATTTGGTGGATGCTTGACAGGTGTACATTTGTAGTCGTAAATTATGGTTTGTAAATTGGTCCCACGATGTCAATATATTATAGGATGGAGGAGTGAATTGTTAACATCAGTGCCTATCTTTTCGGTGTTATTTACGTGGGGGTGTGGAGTGTGACATGGGACAGAAGGCAAAAGAACACAAGAGCGCTCTTTGGGCTTCTATGCTTAATATTGCGGAGCTAGACTGTTACCTAAAATAATCGCTTGTAAATGTAATGATGCTTGTCCCTTACTGCATTGAGCAAGTTGCAGCAAGACAGTACAACCCTCTCTAAGAAGGCTTGAAAGGGCTTATTTGGGCCACTGGATGGCACTAATTTTGGGAACTGACACTTTTTCTCATCAGAATGGAGAGAAAGATAGGAAAACGCATGAAAGAGAAAGACAGAAACACTGTCACAAAGGGAGAAAGCAGGAACCTGCAAGAGTGAGACAAAGGGACAGGGAGTGTCTGGTAGTGGATTAAAGAGAAATGCAGCAATGGTATTCAGCTTGTCGGTGCCAGCCGCAGACTTAAGAGCAGAGCTTTATGCACCTATTCTTCTACTACGACGTTTGGGTTTTTCCAACAACAAAATCTTGAACAAATGGGGGCCTTTACAATAATAAAGCCTCATGTCTGATTAAAAAACAGTCAGAAAGCTGCACTTACAATGTTCTGCCCTCTTATTTGTGCTGTGCGCCCTTTGAGATATCGCCCCTCCACCCTACCACCCAGTGCTTTGTTAGTTGTGAAATTTGAGATCCACCCCCACCCTAATCTCACTGACTAAGCTACGCCCCTGTCTAAAGCCACTAGGACAATTCTCAGCTTCTACTGTTTGGTAAATCCATGATCTCTTTCTTGAACGTCATCAGTCATTGCAAAAACATCCTTGCATCTGCCAGTGGGAGAATAATCCTACAAACACACAACCACATCCGTGGCCCTTAAAATGGGAACACACACAGCACAAGAATAACCCCAGGGAACACGGTAAGCACATTAGTACCACATACATACACACATGGAGCACATGCCTACCGTCTCCAAGTCTCCAAAAATGTGCATACAACATTTCATGCCACTGACAACACAATTCTACCCCACACAGTCGCTTGAATGCAAGGAACCCAGTGCAAACATGTCCTGTCAACACAGCTGCATCAGAAAAATTGTAGGATGAACTGTTGCTGAATAAAATATTCACAAACGCAGACTCCACTCAACAGGGCCCCATTCCCCTAAAGACCATTGCAGCTCCTTGCTTGACTTCTCTGGCAAACCACTCCATAGCTTCAGCTTGGTTCTATATTTCTCTTTCTTGGCCACATCTCCTCATCACCTATTTCCTTCTATAGACTACAGAATGTTCCACTCTAGACATTTTACCTGGGCAGCTCTCTGGCACCTGGACACCTTGCTCTCCAGTCCAGCAGATCACTCTCTTACACCAAATACAGCAGCTAAGCTGCATGCACAGTGATCATGAGTGAAATGTACAACAGCACTATATTGATCTAAAATACTGACTACCTCTAGGGGCTTCTAGTGGCGCAACACTGGTGGGTCGCGCGATCTGCTTCTCACTTGCTTAAGATCATTTTGCTATCATATCTTTTCTACCATTTCAAATCATCATGGATGTTACAATGATGAAAATCTTGGCGTACAGGTACAAAAAGAGGTTCTTTATTGTGTGTGTTGCAGGAATCAGGTGCTTAGTCAGTGCTTGACTGTAAATCAAAATCATCAATGGCAAAAATTTGGAAACATTTCCGCACTGTAGGTGTCTGTGAGATGATTGGAGCTGAGAGGGCAATCGTGCGTTCATGTATGTATTATTATGCCGCATTCGACTCTGAAAGGCCTGAAGCCTACTGGGGAAATGCCAGAGTGACTGAATGGCCAATCCTGCCCAGTACATAGGCACCACATAACAAGCTTCACCAGGAGCTACAGGACCTACCAGCTAATCCCGTCGCCTGGGACACCCCAACAGCTAGACTTCTTTTGGTCACAGATTCCTCACCGAACATCCATTCCACGCTGATAGAAGTTGGATCCCCACACAGCTCACCCCAAAGTCACTAAAACACAACAGAGTCCCTACTCATGGAAAATTTATTTGTGAGCCCAAAGTCTGGATTTGCCACTACTGTCCTCTATTTTCTGTAGGGAGGCTTACAATCTGCTGATGGAGGTCTTTACGTTTTACTTATTTTGTTGAAGCCTTTAATCCTTCAACCTTTCCTGTGTTCAGGCTTAATTATGTTTTGGAAAATGTAAGTCTCAGATATTCAACATGTAGTCCTTTTTTAAGAGCACTTTTCCAGAATCCTCTTTGCGCTGCAATATAGCAGTCTTCCCCAATCTTGAATGGTTTTGATCCTTGTCATTGGTCCGCAGATAAAAAAGAAAGTGTCAAAGGCCCGACTGGAGTTACTGTTAATGGCGTTAGTCACTTGTATTTAATTATTTGAAAAATATTAATTTAAAAATATAGGAAACTCGATGTATTGTTGTAATTCATACACATTAATTGGGGACCATTTACTATTAATCTAGAAAACAAATACATTATGACCATGGGCTTTTCGACCAGATGAGGGAATACCCTACGTCAGGTAGTCATCACCATTGCTTCCGGCAATATGCCTACTATGTCACAACTTGATTAGCATTTTTGTAGAGAGCTCTTAAATCTGACATGATGTTCAAAAACTCGGAGTGGTAGGATTTTGAAACTGAAGCATAGTTTAAAATAAATCAAATGTTGGATTGGAAAGGTCCACAGTTATTTCATTAGTGTGATGCTGGCTACCTGTACCTTTTCATTGTTTACGCTGACAACATCTGAAACGTTCTCCTCCTGATATCCTTTCCGTTGAAGCGCCGCCTCTTCTGCAGCAATGTCTTCATGAGATTTTGGTATGCCTTGGTCCTTTGATTGTGCATAATTATCTCATGCATGATTCCTTTGCTTTTCTCCCCTAGACTGTGCCACTCCGGATCCTGGTGGGCTTCCTCGTGGATATTGCCACTGGAATGGAATACCTCAGCAGCAGGGGCCTTATCCACAGGGACCTGGCAGCGCGGAACTGCATGTGAGTGGGTAGAAGTGGCAGGAAGTGGGACTGTACCAAACATTGTATCAGAAAGAGATAGCAAATTTAACCCCTTCACTGCGGCGGCTATTCCGCCGCAGTGCTAAGGGGGTGGCGCGGCCGCCGCATGCTGGTGACGGAACCGCTCCGTCACCAGCCGCGGTTGGGCTGTGCTTGTGATGCTTGTCATGGCCCGCCCCGCTCAATAGAACGCTCAGCGCAGGCGCGGAATTCGCGCCGCGCATGAGCGGCGAGCGGGCCATGACGGAACCGCTCCGTCATCAGCACAGCGCACCCGCAGCTGATGATGGAGCGGTTCCGTCATCAGCGTGCAAGGGGTTAAGAGGTCTTTCCCACAGTGGAGAAGTGATGATAATTTGCCACAGAGAGGAACATAAAAAAAGCTCAATCCGCTCCCCGGAACCTGCTCCCTCCTGCCCTTAAGTCCAAAAAGGAGTGAGAGATAAACTCACCCAGTGCAAAGAAGGCAGGGTCTCCTTCTTGGAGAGAGAGAGAGAGATAGGGACTGTCCAGATTCCCCAGACCCTCTAGAAGGGAGATACATGAGAACCTCCTGGGTGAAGAGGTTCCATGAACTCCAGCCAAAGGAGAGCAAGGTCACCTGAGGAAGAGCAACATTGGAATCTGCCACCGGCTCCCCCCATCAAAAGCAGAGTCGGGCTGGGACAGAGCACAGGTATAGGCACCAAAATAAAAGTGCCCCCTGTTCGCCCATTAGATAGCTAAAAGAACACAAATCGGGGAACTTCTAATCTTATGTAGACATGATGTATAGGTGTTTTGCTAGGTATGGGAGATTGCATGCATTGGTGCTTTCTCCACACAATGTTTGTGGTACTGTTAGGGAAACCACCAGTACAAACTGGCCCACCACATCATAATTGAAGCCCACAAGAAGCCAAAAAGCCAGCCCGCACAATGACCTGGCCAACTAGCCCTTCTGGCAGTGCCAGATTTCCCTGTTTGGCAATCCGTCCCTGATCAAAAGCTATGGACCCCCCAGAGGAGGCTGAGAATGGTGGGAATACTTGCCTTGAAACCCTAGGAGCTGGCCTCAATGTGTATCAAACATTATTCTCCGTGCAAGGTTTAGGCTAATCACCCTGGTTTACTCAGTGAACGTTTATGAATGAGTGCGGCAGAAGCTCCAAATTAAACTGTGTAGATAATAACATTAAATGCATAAGCAACAGAAAGCATTTATGGACATATATACACGTTGAAAGAAACACAGATTCTATACCGTAAAGATTCTATGTATGTAAAACGAATATATTTGTAGCTCAGCGTAATAACTATAAAGATGTTGGAGTGAGAAATGACACAAAGCAAAGAAGCTGGAACAGGGACATGTTGAACTCCGACCTGCCAATTTCTAAAGATGTTTCACCTTGTGAGAGGAAGAAGCCGTGCCTTGGAGGGGTGGGGCTTTGTACCAAACTCCGCTCGTGAGGCACTCACTCCCCATCCCCACCCAAAAAACGTAAAAGATTCTCAGTCTGCCACTGATGTCCTGGAGTGTTTTGACTTTTTTTAATGGACATCTGCTGTGCAGATGGTCCAAAAACTAGCTGAAACCCCACTCTATGCAGTATTTCCAGCCCACCTTTTTGATCCACCCGGTGGCTGTGTGAAGGGAGCTAACTTCTTGTGACACACATTGGCACCATGTGTTTTGGCAGGTCTTTTAATGAAGCCTGTGAGGCATCCACCCATCTGTATTTGTCTATGTCTCTAATTATATTTTTGTATTTACCATCAAATCAGTTTAGGAACTCCCCAAAGTCATGGCATCTGAAGAACTCATTCTAAATTAAGGCCAATAGGTCACTTGGGCATGTACTAATTCATTGGGGGAACTGATTGTATAGGAGATGAGCATCTTACAATTGCAACAGAGTCTTGCTGGCTTTGCAAGCCCATGGCACAGCACCTTGTAGACTTCATTGGGAGCAGCTCTGAGGCCAGCAGGACATTTCTTGTGTTGTTACGAGCCTTGAACCTTCATGTAGACCATAAGCTAGATGTAAAGCTTCTCTGGGTGCACAACAGTCTGTGGCTTCTTCTGTTCATGCACAACCGTTAACCAGTCAATCAAGGAGGAGGACTCCCTTACATGCTCCATCTCTGAAAGTCAGTTCTCATGGTAGGCACTGTCAAAATGCGGATGGAAGGCAACCATTTTCTTACTTGATGCACAACCATCATTTAGAACAGTCATTTTGTCATGTGCATGTGGGCGGCTACTACTATACCTCAAAGTAAGAGTTAACAGAACCTTGTTGCTAGGATGGAGAATGAATGTTTCTCCAAACACCACCACACCTCCTATCTGGATGCACCCTTCTCAGACCCCAACATCATCTCGCTAATTGTTTATTTTAAAAAGGCGCTTGATTTAGGGTTTGGTAATTTTATCTCTGTCCATCAGGTTGACGAATGACCCAGTGGTGATCTCTGTACCTTCAGAAAAATGCCATATCATGAGTTCCACTAAAGATCTTAACATTTTGGTGGACAGCTGCAAACGGTTTTGACGGCAGTCCATCCATCTTTTTGTTATTCGAAAACAAAGCTGCAAAATAATTGTTTGTTTTTTGGAAAACAAATAAATAATGACTCCCACACCCACTGATGTTTTTTATCTATTGATGTGGGGGATGGGAGGGTCATGGTTTTAGTGTTTCTGTTTGCCACTGCTAGGTTTTTCTTGGCCATGACAGACAGAAAAAATGGAGCTCAGATAATCCACCCAAAATAGGGCGGGCAACGTGATGTACTAACTCCAACAGCCTGAACTCCATTAGGTCATTGAGGAAGCCAATGGAGGCATCCCTGACGGAGAGCTAACAGTTGGCCCGACTTACAGTAAGGGGAGCAGACTAGAGTTGAGGGCACAGTGAACTCAGCCACGTTTGTGCACTGTCCGCAAGCTCTAAATCATGCCAAAACGTCCAAGAAAAATGCCATTTCCTTACCAGACCGTTATGAATATGGCTCAAGGGATTGACTAATAGAGATTGTAAAAATAATATTATTGTGAAGTTGGTGTGTTTCCCATTGCCCCCAATTTTAACCTTTAGACACATGACATATTGTTTATCTTACAAGATATGAACATAATAACCTGCAGCTGTGAATAGTCGTGGCTTGTTTAGGTGTAATCTCAGCTTTTTTATTACATATCTGGACGCAATAACAGAAAGAGGCAGCAATATACCAGTCAGGCAGCTTTTTAGCTTACATATTTAGGCCTCACCTTTAATTATACAGGACACGCCCCTTTCAGAGACCTTCCAGTTTCATCCCACTTAAAGCCCTGGTGGACATCCAAGAAAGTAATGCATGAGGTCATGTTTGGAATTTCTGAGTCCAAAATACCAATCCATTAAGTCACTGAGGAGAATGACTGCGTGTGGCTAGCTAAGGCCTCAAATGGCAGCATTAAAAAAAAACTAACCTAAGGCACAGCTTTTGCACATTTACATCAGACAAATGCAGTGCTACACTCTTTGAAAAAGTGGTCTTATAGAGAGTAAATCTCCTGCAATGCCTTTGGGACCCTATATGTTTTCAGCTATGAATCACATTATCCTGGGTGAAGCTGTTCTGGTATGTTGCTGACCTCTGCTGGTCGTTTTCTATCAACACAGTTTAATAGAGGCAGTTGCTAGAAAAAAAGTAGTCCCAAAGCAAAAGCAAAAGCAGACAAGTCCTGGGGCAATGCTCTAAAGCCCACATAAAGTACATACAGCAGATCTTCCAGACAGCGTAAGAGCGGTCTATGCTCGTCCTAAAAAGGGTGATATTTCCCGCACCTCGTAAGTACCGATATTGTGATTGGGTTATTTAACTGGTCCAATAAATACCCCCTATTCTGAGTCTCCTGGTCTACATGCATAATTGGTGTTAACTGCACCAGTGACCAAATCTATTATATTGTTTCTGCCCATTTTTCACTTCCTTTTCTTCCTGGTGGAATCTGTCTGGAAAAGTGCAGGAGTGCAGTATTTATCGCATACATTGGAAGTCCCATCCCAGTGCAAAATCTTTTTTTGCGCAGCAATTGGGCTTTACCTGATAACTCATATTCAGGGCCTTCCGAAGGTGACTGAAATTGGTCACTAGCTGCAGTTAAATGAACCTAACCGATGTATATAGATGGACTGATAAAACTGTGATTGAAATAAATTCGAATGCAATATTTAAATAGATTCATGTACCACTCCAGGAACTTGTCCCACAATCTTTTTTTTCTCCTCACCCTTGCTTTCAGTCTAGCTTTATTTACTCTTTTTCTCTTTGTACAATTCCGTTTCTCTGTCCCCAAAGGCAATTTCATTGTATGAATTATTACCTAAATATGTTACTTTTTTGTGTGCAAAAGCAAGCAATCTGAATGAATTGCTAAATGAAAATCTAAACCAAGCCTCAGCTCCTTACTGTGCCTTTGGATGAGTTTCTATAATTGTTAGCTCAGCTGCTCGTGCTCATGGCTAATATCTGGTTACTTTCACCCTTGGGACAAAGTTACAGCAATTGCAGGTAACAGTTTTGCTTAGGCTCTATTCTGTTATTATGATGGGTTGTATAAACCTGTGGGAGTGGTAAATCCAGAATGATGAGTTCTATAGTAAAAATCACTCACGTGCCAGTACCGCCCAGACAGACTAGACTTCTTGGGGACCACTTGTTTTGATTTATGTAGGGTCATTTCGGGGAATTTGCTGGATCCCAACTGATCTTCTCTCTCCCTCCCTTTGATTCTTTACAACGTGGCAAATCAAATCAGCTTTTCAAGATATTCACTATGAATATCAGGTGAACCTACAAGCTGCATATCACAGGACATTTACTACACAACATTTTACAAATATGTATTGGTTATTCTGAAAAGTGACTATATTTTCATGCTCAGTGGGTTGTCGTGTCTTCACTAGTTAGTATTCATAGACATCTCTTCCTCAGTGGCACATCTATTCCTAAGTGGCACATCTATTCCTCAGTGGTACATCTATTCGTCAGTGGTACATCTAGTCCTCAGTGATACATCTATTCGTCAGTGGTACGTCTATTCCTCAGTAGTACATCTATTCCTACGTGGCACATCTATTCCTCAGTGGTACATCTATTTGTCAGTGGTACATCTATTCCTCAGTGGTACATCAACTCCTCAGTGGTACAGCTATTCCTCAGTGGTGCATTTGTTCCTCAGTGGTACATATATTCCTTAGTGGTACATCTAGTCCTCAGTGGTACATCTAGTCCTCAGTGGTATATCTAGTCCTCAGTGGTACATTGAGTCCTCAGTGGTGAAACTGAGGTGAGTACTGCCTAAGATAAACGGAAGGGGAGTTCTGCATTACAGGTGTAGTTGGCAGATGGGAGGCATATGCTTAAATTTTTGCTTGTTTATTCTTTTGTCCTAAAAGGTTGCGAGAAGACCTGCGGGTATGTGTGGCTGACTTTGGACTCTCCAGAAAAGTCTACAGCAAGGATTATTACCGTCAGGGTGTGGTGTCGCGGATGCCGGTGAAGTGGATGGCAATCGAAAGCATCACAGAGTATATCTATTCACCCAAAACGGATGTGGTAAACTGCTCTTTTTTTTAATGAGTGATACTAATGCCTGGTGCGTTACACTGTTTGTTCAGTTCATCCTTCCTGTGTCTGTGCCTGGGTCTCCTTCTTTGTTCTGAACATTCTGCACTAGGGCTGCTTCTGTGAAGAGCACCAGGCTCTCGGCCTTTGTCTGCCTGCCCTTGTCCGCATCTTCGTGTGTGATGTGTGTACAACACTAGTGCTGATGCTGGTCTCCCTGAGGTCTCCGTAGTGCTTAATCTGTAAAAAAAAAATAGGTACCAGGGCTCTCGTCTGGAAGCCACTGTACCTTGCACCACACATGGCCTCTGCCATGCTCCCAATGACAGTAGCAACACAACTACTAACCATCACACTCCTACAAGTGTGACAATTCCGACTATTTCAGGCCCCCAAGCTATGAGAATGGCTTGGGTGGCAGCTAATAGTCATTTGTAATGTATATAGACAATGCCACCTTGTGGCAGACTGTCACAAGAACCGGTGTTGACATTTAAGTGCTGGTCCCGAGCTCCGGAAACCACCAGCTCAAATTAAGAACTGGTCGGGCATTCCCTGGATTGTCAGTGTTTCTCCCTACGTGTTTATCTTCACTAAAGATGGATGTCTAGCTCTGATGTCTACCTCCTTCCTCTCTCTAGCCCTGTGACTTTCCTCTTAGGTGTGAGTGAGCTGCAGAAACTCCAACCCTGTCCCAGATCTGAGGATCTCATGCTGCTGCCTGCTTTTCTGTATGTTCACCCCTGCAACACTTCAGGTCCATCTGTTTGTTTTTCCTTAGTGGTCATTTGGAGTCACCATGTGGGAAGTATTGTCCTGTGGGAAGACCCCATACCCAGGCGTGCAGAACCATGAAATGTACCTGCACCTGCAGGGGGGACATCGCATGGAGAAACCCCCAAGGTGCCCAGATGAGTTGTAAGTTTCTGAAGTATCCCAGTAAGGAAGGCATGTTCTGATAAATGTATTACTATGCATTCTGTAGCTCTGTAGTTGTTTGATACATCATGTCGCTGCCCAGTTCTTCAGAGATGTTCTCATTCATTGGGGCAGGGACTTAAGGGACAAATGAGAAATATTAAAGTAGCTGTACTTATGCGCTCAGTACCAGGAAGTAATGATGCAAGTAATGAGTGAAGAAATATTCACTTTACTTAAACGTGGCACGCCCGCGGCCCTATGATTGGACCCAACATTGCATGTGTATCTCATGACTTTAGGCTTTTCATTAAATGTTACATAAGCCCAGGCCCTGTTGGTATTCGTGCTGCTCAGTTGGAGAGAGTGAAGTGAGGGTAGCCAAATAGGCCACTACCGATTTCCCATTCCTTGTCCTACTAATCGCCTAGGACTATTTTTGGCCTTACAGTCTACACATCCCCAGGCCTGTCAACTTCTAGGAGAATTTGACTGTGCGTCTGGTGGGGTCCTGGAAGGGTGGGGCTTTGTGTCAAGCATAGCCTGTCACACTTCTACCTGCCCCCAAGCGTTCCATCAAATATACCCACAAAAGCTTTTAAGACTGTGGCCAAAGATCTGAGGAGGTTTCATGCTCCGAAAGAGACTTCAGCAACGCATGGCGTCCAGCATAAGTTGGATTCCCTCTCCTTGAGGGGATTCCCAGCTCATCTTTTGTTCCACTGTGTGATATTGGCTCTTCACTGGGAGGAGACCATGTGAGGGGAGCTGATATTGTGTGTCACATGGTGGCACAGCATGAGTTTACAGATCTACATCCCACTCCTGCCTTCTATCACAAAGCGTGACCATCACTCACCATTGGTATTGGGCAAAGGGTAAAAATAGCTGAAGCCACACTCTATGCCACAGTCTTTTACATTGTGTGCCATATGTGCAGGCCACCATCCAAGCCAATGTACCTGCATGCTCTCCCTATTGCTAGAGGTAATCAGAGCCTCTATCTGTGTTCCGCTGAGGGCCTGATGCCCATTGGCACCCAGGTCCACAACACCCTGTCCATCTAAAATACCATTGGATCAGGAAGAAGACAGACTGGCACATAGGTCAGGGTGCTAGACCTCCTTAGCCACCCACTCGCATATTCAGATCAATGCTTCAGTCTTTGGGCAAAGTGCATCTCAGTCAGTGAGGATCAGGTTTTGGTGCTACTTTTGCAACCCGAGAGCGGCGTACCAGGTAATGTAGCAACTTTAACATGTCCATGGAATTTTCGTGGCCCATTGAAGTAGCACAACTTCCAGGTTTGTAAAGCAATTACTTCACTAGCCTAAGCATGACCATATACAGGGTAGTGGGCTGTGGCATCCTTAAACACAGAGAGGCAAGCTTACAAGGTTCAGAGGGAAAGTTATGCTGTGTCATAGTCAGGGCCACTGAAAGTATGCGATTCTGTGGCTGCAGCATTTTCATTGATTTGTCATTGTTTCCATCCAATCCATCATCTGCTGCATAAAATGCTGAATTTAACAGACAAAAATGCTGGTATTAGCTCA
This sequence comes from Lissotriton helveticus, assembly GCF_964261635.1. Lineage (NCBI taxonomy): Eukaryota > Metazoa > Chordata > Amphibia > Caudata > Salamandridae > Lissotriton > Lissotriton helveticus. The sequence goes on from NC_136070.1 coordinate 651,614,455, forward strand.
AATAGATCAAAAGTTATTAAAAATGCGTCAACACGTTTTTGCCGTGCAGTGGAAGACCCTTTGCAAAGGTTGACTGGTCACCTTGTGGTTGCTTATTGCTGTGCCTTCACCCAGCTAGTGTTAACATGTGTAAACATGTCAAAATAATGAAGTTTTGATATCACAAAATGTGCCACATTATGCCACATAATTTGACTTTACTTGCTGCATAATTCAGTCAACTCCGCAGCATATGTTGGTGCATCCCTGACCCATAATTCCAGTGGCCCTGGTCACAGTTAACTGATGAGCCCTGCCGGTAAATTCTTGCTAAAGGGGCAGGGTCTGTTGTTTTTTTCTTAGAATTCTGGGACTTGTAGTCGTACTAGGACCACAAGATCTGAAATTGTTTGAAAAAAATGTGGACAGGATCAACTAAGCACACATGGTTATGAAAAACTTGGCTCTTGTACTATACTATTCCTCCCAGTGTCCCAAGCGCTTGTTGGCAGCTTAGACGCCACAAATTCTTACTGGGAAAAATGGTCCGAAAGCATTTGTGCATTCCATTACAAATGTTTAAGGTGGATCAGGGGCGTACTGAGAACAAAATCCAACCATAGCAAATTTTGTCCGACCTTCCCATACTGCACGTAGTGAGCTAGCAAGCGCAGAGAGCAAGTCTGATCACTTAAAAGGTGATTTGGGAAGGGTTTCCCATTAAAGAAATGTATGGAAAAATGTTTGTAAATATGATGCATTGCACACCACCTGTTTTCCTAAAGAACCTTGTCCAGTCATTCCAATGTTGTATGGAGACTGGAGACATGGGTGCAAGGCTCAATGAATGACTGAATAGTTGGATGGGTGATGAGTAGGTGGATGAATTAGTTCTAGAACGGATGACAATAAATAAAGACTTTTAGCCACGTGAAACAAAGGGTCCCAAGTGTGGGTGCTCTGGTTTTTATTTTAACTTCCATAATTAAACTATCATCCTCCTCAAACACTAACACCCCTCATCCTTATGAAACATGCACAGCACAGATGCATTTAATATAGTGCTCTGATTTAGCACATCAAAGAATAAAGACAAGGCATTAAGCTTTGGTATAAAATATTAGAGCAAAAGAAATGAACATGTCGAGGCCCAATTGCACAATGTGGTACGAGGAAACTTTGCATCAGTCCTGGCTTCCGCTTGACCACATTGTGTGATCCTATGCAACTGCTTTTTTCCAAAATGTGGCCTTTTTCTTCCAGCGTCACGTGAGCGCACATTTAAATGAATCAGTTCAGGGCGTGCACTACACAAAAACAAAAGACTATTATATTACTCTACTACATCTATAGTAACACCTTAGGCCACATCTGGGGGGCAAAAGACAACTGGCTTTCCTCTAGGTTCACTATTAGCATCATTTTTAGAGCAGGGGCAGATGGGCATCAGTGTTTCTAAGTTCACGATTACAATCCTTTCTAATAATTGTCAGTCAATGCAATGGTATAATTTAATATACTGAAGTGACATGTGTTTGCAATGACCACATGATAAAAAAATTAAACACTTTTGAATTTTGAGGTGTCTTGCTCCTTTGAATATCAATGTTGCTTGAAGCAACTCTACAGAAGGTAGGAAGCAAATAAATGCAAAAACAAATTGTTTTGAAGCAAGCGTGGTCTGACCAGCATGCTTTAAAAACATTTTCTTTAGCTTTGTTTTGTAAAACGCTGAAGGGCTGCTGGCAGGAACCATGGATAGCCCGGCTCACCAACAGAACTGGCCTCCACCAGCAGTAAAAATGGCCCTCACATGCCAGCCCACCGGGGAAAAGCCCAGTGACAGGTGTGGACAATCTGGCCGTAGGCAGAAGCATTGCCCATTGCCAGCTGGCACTGCGACTCTCAATGGATGGCAATGCATGCATTGTAATTATAATTGAATTTATAGAGTGCCTCCTACCCCTGAAGAGGCGTTGAAGTGCTTTATGCTGGGCAGCACGCTGCTCTGGAAGCCAAGATTATTGTTTAATCCAGTGTTATTTGTTACTGGTTTTTGGGATTAGTGTTGTGCGTTCAAGCAAACCATTCCATGCACTCAACTCCAGTTTCTTAGTGGTAGATTAAAGTATTGGGAGTTAGGTGTTATCATTTGGGGCTGGGTGCAGATGTCTGTAGGGTTAATAGATGAGCTAGAGGAGGTTAGATGTTGTTCGGTTGCAGCCACATGGCATTTATAATAGCAGAGGTTGAGATCTTTGAGAGGAGTTGTGTGCAAATTGCCGAAATACTTCAATAGAGATGGTAAACATGCACGTGACTTAGAGAAAGTTGTGCCCAGAGAGGAAAGGCATGCGAAGGATGCGAAGGATGCGAAAGAACAAGATGGTCATTTGATGGAAAAACGAGAGGAGATAATCAGAAATCTTACGTAAATGCTTCAGTTTTTCATGTCTGGTTTTATTAATCAAGAGGACGTTTTTTGAGAAAGCATGCAATATGAGCATATAAGACCTAGACAGAAGCAATGATAACGTTATTTGCATGTGAAGATTGTGCTAAATTCGGTACCTTTGATAGGTACTAGGGGCCTCATTTATGAGGCCTTGCGTCAGTTTTGCGCTTCCGATGCGTCACTTTTTGTGACGCATCGGCGGCGTAAAACATGCCTCCTGTTGCGCACTATTTACAAAGTGACGCATCTAAGCAGATGCGTCACTTTGTAAACCCCTGCGCTACATTATACCTGCGTCAGGTATAATGTATGCAGAGGGGGCGTTCCCCCGCAAAAAGCCTCGTAATAGTGACGCAGTGAAATCTATGAGATTTCACTGCGTCACTTTTAGGACGTTGTTGCGTCAAAATCTTGCGCCTGCCTCACAGCAGGCGTAAGACTGAAGCAAGCCCCTTCACATGGGGCTTTCCCCATGTGAAAGGACGCATTGCTGGAGTTGCGTCACTTTTGTGACACATTCCAGCAATGCGTGACTTTTGCGCTTACAGATACGTCAGAAATACTGACGTATCTGTAACTCCTTGCGCCATGATGCGTCATAGTGTAAATATGACGCATCATTGGTCTCACAAGGAGGGCGCAGTGAAAAGTGACGCATCGCTGTTTTCACGCAGCGATGCGTCACTTTTCATAAATGAGGCCCCAGATTCGGGTGAACAGTCTTTGCAGTGCTAGGCTATCTTTAGACTGCCGCTTCAGCAAGGACCTCTGATCGATTCGAAGGTTGGAAACTTAAAATAACTGCTAGGCACACACCCCCAAAGGGGATTCTGCTAATCCTGGAGCGGATGTCTCATCAAATTTTGTTGCGCAGTATTAATTGTAAATAAGGCTTCCTGTTTTTCATTTTTACTGATTTTTACAGATAAATACAGACAGAAAATCATTTATCTTCCTGTTTGCATTTATTTTTAAATGTGGATAAAAACGGAAAATGGGTTGTTTTTGAGTGATTCTAATTGCTGTCAATCATGACTGCCAGGCCAATAGCTGTGCAGACTGACAGGCAAGGGGATTACAAAAATGTAGGGATTTAAATAAAGAGCTTTAGACAGCAGTAGATTTGCACAACCTTGACATTAAAACGTATATATTTTCTTGCAAGTGCATATTTTACCATCTGAGTGTGTATTTATCATTAAAACCTGCCAGGCGTTCAGGCATGAGTGCGCATTGACTGGTTAAATAAATGCAAAAATATACACATTTCAGCTTCGTTTTTTCACAAAACCTAAAATAAATATGGATAAATACAGGTAAAGTTAGCAAAAAATAAATATGGGTAAATACAGACGGAAATGACAAAAATATAAATACCATAAAACCGGGAGCCCTAACTATAAAGCAGAGTAGGAACCATTTTGGATCCCTCTGGTTTGACATGGCAGAAGCTGGAGAGCGAGTACAGCTTCACCAGTCAGGGGAAGTGTGTTGCCTGCATTCCTGTGACTGGAGGGTGGAGATCCAGACACTGAAGTGCAGAACTATACTAGCAAGGAGATGCTGTTTAGATTTCCTGAAGCACTGCCCTTTCGAAGGAGGAGTGGAACTGCAGATTCTGTTGTGTAAGGTGAATGGCAGGCCTTTGGTGAGGTCCATCCAACCTTTAATGCTCCTTGATCACATTTTCAATTGGGCTGATGTCAGTCAGTGCGAAACCTCACACCTCTTTGTGACTATGTTGTGAGTGTTCCAGGCAGTGAGGGGTGTCACTGCACAAGGCCTGTATCTAGAGAGCAGCCTGAAAAGGACACTTGAAAGTAGAGCCACCCTAAACCAGTTCTGCATCAATTCAATGTTCAGAAATAAAAAACACAAATTCTTCCAGTGGGACAAGAAGTCCATCAGCACGAAAAAAGGAAGGCTTTTGTTAATCAAGAGAGCTATGTGTGCCTTCCTGAGCCACAATCACAGCAGCAACACGAGGGCCCGGATCCAGCATGTTGTAATGGTGATTATAAATCACAAAACACTAGTCCATTGCTAATTTGCACACAGCATTTGAAAAGTCTGTTGCACTAAATCTGCCAACACCCGGTCTTTTGGGAACAAGGCTTCGGAGGTTTTGCTTTGAATCCAAAAAGTAGTTGTGAACTCTAACACTTTCATATTACCAGCTTCCGCCTTCATTTTGGAGTTAAAATCTTAGATAAAAGTGCAACAAGATCGCATGGCGATGTTTCTTGGAATCTGCCTTTTTACTTCTCTAATTATAGCCGATGGTTGTGTGCTGTTTTTTTTAAATAACTTTCCATTTCAAGAGAGAATAACTAAAGAGGTGTGAAGTGTCGTCAAGGCAGGCCTACACACACAGAGTTATAATTAAATCGACTAGCTAGCTGGTAGAGAAATTTAATTTTGGTTTCTGTGCAATATTTTTTCCCATGGAGCAAAACGTGTATACAAAATATATGTATGTATATATATATTCACTGAAAAAACCATAGGTTTCACACCAGTTATAGTTAGGTGGAAATTTTACTCGCATAAAACCATTGAAATTCCCATGTTATAGTTAGTTGGACTCACTATAACTTGCGCGTGCAATGCACTGCTGATGACGTCACATATTACATCACTCATGACATGGTCAGTGACATCACTCATGACATCACTGATGACATCTCAAATGACATCACTGATGACAACATCCTTGTGACAAAGTGGCAGACCTCCTATCAGCATAAAATAACCTTTGACACACACATTCAAAAATAGAAACTAACATTTTCTTAAAAAAGGAGAAACCAATACCAATTACAACAACTTATTAGGTAATTCCAACATCTACATACACATCCACTCATTCACCAACAGTTCTATATAGTCACTCATGCATGTACTTACTCATCATATGTACTCGTACACCTATACATCCTGTTACACACTAATACTCATCCATATAGTTACTCACACACAAATTCACACATGCAAATAAACTATCAAAAAACCATTTACTTGATTATACTGCTATATACACACCACTACACATACTTCTACAGAAACGGAAACATATTTACTCTCTTAAACAATCAATTATAAAAACACATACTCACTAACCCACCCATACACACAATCATCCACCCATACAGTCTTGCACACATGCTGTCTTCAAAATACATACAAATAGTGAGTCACTCATTCATGCATCTGTGCTCTAAGTAATATCCCCCACCGAACCATACAGACACTGATACTGATACTCAAAAAAACAACTAATAACCCATATACACACTCATGTAGCTACTCACCAACCCATGCAGCCACTTATACACAAAGTGAGACACAGATACAGATATTTAAATATTTAAACATTACTCGCTAATATATGTATTCACTAAGATACATTTAATAAGTCAGTTAACCAATCAATTTTACACAAAAAAAATCCATTTAGACATTTATTTACCCATTTATTCTTCCATCAACCTTTAGATATACATATATAAAAAAGATTTATTTTTCAGAAAGATACACATTCACTGGATGATGTCATCAGTGATGTAATTTGAGATGTCATCAGTGATGTCATGAGTGATGTCACTGACCATGTCATGAGTGATGTAATATGTGACGTCATCAGCAGTGCATTGCACGCGCAAGTTATAGTGAGTCCAACTAACTATAACGTGGGAATTTCAATGGTTTTATGCGAGTAAAATTTCCACCTAACTATAACTGTTGTGAAACCTATGGTTTTTTCAGTGAATTTAATAGGTTTTTTAAATGCTAATTCCTAACTATAACTGGTGTGAAACCTATGGTTTTTTCAGTGAATATATATATATATATATATATATATATATATATATATATATATATATATATATATATATATATATATATATATATATATATATATATATATATATATATATATATATATATAATTTCTATGGCAAAATGAAACCCCTCATTTTGTTCCTTTTCAAATTAAATGTATTACGTGTTACCACTTTATTCCAATCAAGATGACTTCAGGTGTGCCATACTTTTGTCATAAGTAAGACTGTTAGCGTTCTAGTTGTTCTTTAGAACACTCTGGGACATTCTGTCATTGGGCTATAGTTGGGCTACATCTGACTGATATTTGGGCTACATTTGGGCTCTTTTGTCTCTGGTGGCCATCTTGGGAGACTGCATATCAGAATTTTTTTAATGAAATATAAGAGGATTTGAGAAGTCACTCAAAATGTGCCCTAATTTTTCTTTCTTCAGCACTAATCATAATTTCTATGGCAAAATGAACCCCCTCATTTTGTTCCTTTGCAAATTAAATGTTTTAAGTGTTAACACTTTATTCCAATCAAGATGACTTCAGGTGTGCCATACTTTTGTCATAAGTAAGACTGTTAGCGCTCTAGTTCTTTAGAACACTCTGGGACATTCTGTCATTGGGCTATAGTTGGGCTACATCTGGCTGATATTTGGGCTACATTTGGTCTTTTTTGTCTCTGGTGGCCATCTTTGGGCTACATTGGGCTACATTTGGGCTCTAACATATATATAGCCCAATGTAGCCCAATATATATTTTTTCAAAGTTAATTTTCGTAAAAACCACTGGAGCATATATCTTGAGACATAGAAAAGGCACATCGGGGTACCAGTCCCTACAATTTTGCCAAGTTTGGTGGAAATCCGTTCAGCCGTTCGGGCTAAAAGTGAGTCCAACCACCCTATGGAAATTAACATGGGGAAAACACGTTTTGGGACCCCCCTTTTATCTCGGCCCCCGCTTGACGGATCCCCCCCGAACCTTTCAGGGAAGGAGCGGAGCGCAGCGAGGCAAAGTTAAGGAAAATTACAGGCAGACCCCTCATTCGGCGCCAAAGTTATTCCCAATAGAATGTTGCGGATTTCCTATGGAAAACAATCCTAACTATAACTACCTACTGTGACCAAGCTCCGTTCGCGGAGCGAAACGCGTCAGGGAGAGCACTTGCTCTGATAATTACTGCAATAAAACTTCTGCACTGCTACACTTTATGGTGTTTTGGCATCTCTTACTTGATCCATAAGTGAGAGTGAAGGTGTGCCCGTTTATGACCGCAGCCATCGGCGGTCGGGATTCCTTTAATAATATATATATATATATATTGCCCATCGTCGGAAGGATGTTTGAAATAAAAAAAGTGATTTACAAACCATGCTGGCCTCATGTGTGTCTTCGCAGCCCAGGAAGAAGGGGCTCTGTGCCCCGAAACGCGTAGGCAGAGTTAACCAACACGGAGGAAATACGGATGGCTGCACTTTGAATGCTGGAAGGCAGAGAGCGGCTGAGTGCTCTTCCAAGCTTCAAGCGTTTGCTCAGAATATATATATATATGTATATATATATATATATATATATATATATATGTATATATATATATATATATATATATATATATATATATATATATATATACATATATATACATATATACATATATATATATATATATATATATATATATATATATATAAAAATATATATATATATAAATATATATTATATTATATTATATTATATTCAAATACAACTGGACTGCGGGAAGGGAGTGTGGACTACTGGTAGTGTGATACAGTCTGTACCAGAACTAAAACAAAACAAAATAAGGTATGTTACGAAATTATTTATTTACCGCAAACTTGACCCGAAGGTAACAGAGGCTTCACATGAGCACCAGTTGCATTACAGACGGACACATTCATTTTGTTATACGCTGGGAGAATGTGATTTGCCCAGAATCACAGGATGTTTAGCGTCCTTGCCGAGACTCGAACCTGGTTCCCCAGCAGTTGACCACGGTCAACTGCTCCAGCCGTTAGGCTACATCCACATTGTTTTGTTTTTTTACGAATAACTCCATATTCACACGGTGCCCAATTCCCTTTTTGTCTCCTGATTTACCATTATCCAATTTGTTGCGGTACCCCAAAAGTGTTAAACGTGCTTATGCTTGACATGATGTAATTCAGTAAGAGGTTTTGGTAGCACTTTGAAAACATAGTTTAAAAAAATAAAAATAAAACTGCAATGTCTATATAATGTGGTCAATTCTGCAGTATTATGTACCAGGACTAACCTCCGTTTCTTTTTTTTTGTATGTTCTGTGCGTTCATTGCCTGATCCAGGTATGACGCCATGTGCCGCTGCTGGCAGGAGTGTCCAGAGCACCGCCCGACCTTTTCTGACCTTCATGGCACCCTTCAGACTCTTGAGACCTCTCTGCCATTGGACGTCGTGGGCGGCTGCGATGACGACAGCCTGTACATTAATGGCAGCCTCCTGCAGCTGGGAGCCTGCGGATACACGGAAACATGCGACGATGGAGTCCGCCAGGCTAACGTTTATTTCCCAGCGCCGACGTGATGACGTCAACTACCTCATGCCTGAAGTGATGACCAGTGTCACTGACTGACATCTCCGAGGACATAGTAGTTCCAAATGCCAAATCACGCTGCCTCATTTTCTGCTTTTACTAATATCTTTTTATAAGTGGAATAATGCTCCGATGATGGATGTGCACTAGAAGGCCTACAAATGAGCCCTTACTCCAATAATGTGGACTGATAAAAGAAGTAAAGTCTGCAAACTTACTGCATTGAGCAGTACAGCCTAAGCGACAGCGCAAGCTTCCCCCCCCCCCCCACATACACACAACAGGCAGAGAACAGACAACAGCAGAGCTAGCTTAAAAAAAAATCCAGAACAGATGCAGCACCGGCAAAAAACAGCGCAAGCTTCTCTCATATAAAAAATGGATTAACACAGGGAGACCCAATGCAGGTTTTCCTGACACACAGAACAGGCAGAGCTCAGCCAAACTGGTAGAAGATGAGCATCTGTAGTGTAGACTTTCCTTACACACAGAAAAGAAAAGCATGGAGACAAGCTGTGCAAGCTTTCACCGCACTCACACGGAACACATCTGGAGCAGCAGTGCAAGCTTCTTTCACAAGTGAAAATAGTGCATGACAGGCCCCGGCAATAAAGGCTTCCACCACAGATACAAAACAGATGCGCCAGTGCAAGCTCTCATGCACTATTATGGTATATCACAGACACCAATAATGTGTATGTCATACACAAAAAAACACACTAGTGGTATTCACCTGCGGCATCAGGTGTGTAAGCGTTCACCTTGATCACAGATGCAGAAGTGCGAACATCTCTCATACATAAAAATGGCGCAGCACATGCATCAGAAATAAATACTTCCTGCATGCATATAGAATAGATCCAGCTGTGCAAGCTTCTTTCATACACAGAAATGGTGCAGTAATGCACATGATCTCCGGGCACAGTACACCAACAGCATGGGTAGCAGTGGTCAAGACCAAGCCCGAGATGGCCGACCAAACCATCATGCACAGTTAAGGTGCAGCCACCCGTCCTCGACATCAGGGGATGCCGGCCCCATCCTAACAACCTGGCTGCACTGCAGTGCAACTGCAATACTAAAAATAAAATGATAATAACAGACATTCCGGTATTCTCATTTAATTTGCACTTTGCACTGCTTTAAAGCAGTGGGGCAATGGTCCTCCGGCTCAGCGGAGTAGCTGCCCTGGTCAAGACTTCTTCACACATACGAGACTGCATGGACATTAACAGGACACCGATAGTGCAAGCCTCCCTAACAGTAAGAACCAGTAAGAAATGGATAGCAGCTTTGCATGCTTTCGCACAGAAGTTTTGCATTCTCAGCAACAAAAGTGCAAGCTATCACCACACTCACACAGAAGGTGCAGCAGCAGTGCAAGTTTCTATCTCCCACTATATATGGGAAGATCTGTAAACTTCTTGGTGCATTCAGCTGAGATCTCCAACTCACCAGTCAAGTAGACCCAGTGAGTGCCTCGCGAGCTCTCTGTATGGGAAGATCTGTAAAGTTCTTGGTGCATTCAGCTGAGACCTCCAACTCACCAGTCAAGTAGACCCATTAAATGCCTAGCGAGCTCTGTGTATGGGAAGATCTATAAACGTCTTGGTGAATTCAGCCGAGACCTCCTACTCACAGTCAAGAAGACCCAGTAAGTGCCTCGCGAGCTCTCTGTATGGGACGATCTGTAAACTTCTTGGTGCATTCAGCCGAGACCTCCTACTCACCAGTCAAGTACACCCATTAAGTGCCTAGCGAGCTCTGTGTATGGGAAGATCTGTAAACTTCTTGGTGGGTTCAGTCGCGACCTCTTACTCACCAGTCAAGTAGACACGAGCTCTGTGGTAGTAAGATCGCTGGGTGAGTTGAGTTTTCACTGTTGAGATCCTTGTGTGATCTGCAGGTCATAAGATGAATTCCATTAAAGTCAACTCAAACTTTCATCCTATAAAATGAGTGCATTTCTTTGATTGAGTAATAATAATTGTATACAATATTCTATGTAAGGTGCTTTGGATAAAAACATGACCTAAATAAAAGACTATTGTGGTCAGAATCATAAACAACTTATTCGAATGCAATTTCATACAATCATAAAAGCACATAAAAACACACTATTTTGGTAAAACTAGCAAGACTCCTGTTGAGTCAGGGATTAGATGGTGGTGGCAGCTTAGTAACACGCACGCTCCAAGCAAGACAGACACAAAGCTCGAAAGCACGGATTACTTGAAGTGGGATGTTGCTACACTTAACACATTCAAAGTAATCCTAATTACGTAAGAGATTAAAGAAAGAATACGACTGGAATAATAGAGTTGTGGCTTTTGGTGTCTTTTCTACTTTTCTCCAAGGACCTGAGACAGACTAGGGATGGAGAATGAATGCCTCTGTTAGTCGGCATACCTGATTACATTGTTCCTCTAAACATGTGCAAAATCCTAATCATTCTCATATACAGCATTACAGATTTCATTCTAATATCTTCATATATCGATGCAAGCTTCATTCTAGTAACATGGATTACAGCAAACCAACAGGATATATGTAAATGCCGAGTATAATGCACCCCTACAATTTTTAAGAGCGCCGAGCTCTCTATCATCAGCATACAGTGATCCTCCTGGACCTCAGCGCTGCTTTTGATACCGTGGACCATCAGGTGCTTCTCCAACGGCTGTCAGGGGTGGGGGTCACGGGTCTGGCCCTCAAATGGTTCGCTTCCTTTTTGGAAGATCGTTCATTTGAGGTGTGGGAAGGCCATGAAAAATCATCTTCAACCCCTCTCCAGTGCGGTGTGCCACAGGGCTCTTCATTGAGCCCTACTTTATTCAACGTTTACATGGCCCCCCTGGAGAGTGTGGTACTGCCGCTGGGTATTAAAATCATCAGTTATGCTGATGATACTCAGCTGGTGGTAGGCCTTCCCCAGTCGGCGTTCCATCCCGACCGGCTGCACACATGTCTTGAGAAGATCTACACGTGGATGTGCAGCTCAGCCCTAAAGTTAAATGGCTCCAAGACGGAACTGATGCTGCTGGGGAACTCCTCTCCATCTTTGTCCCCCAGCAGCTGGCCAGACTGTCTGGGACCGGTTCCCCCCCCCAAACGGGAGATCAAGAGCTTGGGGGTATGGCTGGAGCAGGACCTATCGTTTAAAACTCATGCCAAAAAGACTGCTGGCGTGTGCTTTGGCCTGCTCCGCGCAGCCCAGAAGATTTTGCCTCTGCTCCCAGTGACCACCCGAAGGCTTCTCATCCAGGGACTTATCATCTCGCGGCTGGACTTCAGCAATGCGTTATTCCTGGGTGCACCCGAATCTACCCTGAATAAACTGCAGCAAGTGCAGAACGCGGCAGCCAGACTTCTGACGGGTCTCCCTAGGCGTCAATCTGCTCGCCCGGCGTTGAGGGCACTGCACTGGCTCCCTGTGAGAGACAGGGTGAAATTTAAGTCACTTTGTATCGCTCACAAAGTCCTGCACGGGGTAGGTCCACCTATTCTGGGGGAGATGGTCCAGCCCTACAAGGCCCCTCGCTCTCTTCGCTCTGACGATCAACATCTCCTTCGGGTTGGCAGGGTGAAGAAGGCAAGAACGGGTGGCAGAAGGTTTTCAATAAATGTGGCCTCTTTGTGGAACTCGTTGCCCCTACAACTGCGCTCGGAAGCTAGCCTGCTTCGGTTTCGAAAACTTTTAAAAACTTTTCTGTTTTCTGGTTAATCCCTTCATTCTTTAGTAGTGTTATGTTCTGGTAAGCGCTGGGATGCCTATAGGTAACCAGGCGCTATACAAAACTCAGAATAATAATAATAATAATAATAATACCTGGAGATCCTCACAGACCATTGTTTGACGTAGACTATTTTCCACTTAGTTTCCCACCATTTTTATACATGCCATTTGATCTTAATATATTGTTAGTGATGATCAACTCACTCTTTTCTCAGGATTCTGAATGCTTTATCAAGACTTAAAGTGACTTAAATCACATTCAGAATAATTGTATCCATGGATCAAGGTGAAATGGGACCAATCTGGAATTGTACTAATTATGCCTTGATAAAGTACATAAAACCACAAAAAATCCTGACTATATCATCGCCATAAATGTACCAAGACGTACATCCTCGATAAAGCAGTTCATCTCCAGACATTATTTGAGTGTTCTAGGGTGTCCCCCTGGTTGCTTTCTTGTCATGTTCCTACTCATGGCAATTCCTTAAACAGTGCATTACAAATCGTGAACTTTGAAGCTGTAGGCACAGCAGCTTTACTCGAAAGGATGAAACTAACTGTGCCCTACAGTGTTAGCCCCACTTTGGAATTTGACATAGAGTTCATGGCAGCAGAGTTGGCAGCAGGCCAGCTCCTCTTCCTCCTCCGGTGCACGCCACCTTCATCAGTTACTCTGGTCCTTCCTGATTGGTCCCATCTTTGGAAAGATCAGCTGCAGTTGTGGTTTTGTCAAGCATTGTTTCTTATCTGTTAGTTAAAGCCCCCTTATTGTAGGAGCTCAGAATGGTACCAGAAACTGATCCCAGAGGGTGAATATGTATCCCTAGTCTAGAGCAAAAGAGGAGGTCACTCTACGAGTAGAGGAGTGGTAAGTCAGTCCGTGCTCTGTTGAGGGTCATGCTTAGCCAAGGTTGGTGCATTTAACCTACAACTGAAGTTGGCTGTTTTGCAGGCATCTTACTTAAGGAGTAAAGGAGGTAAAGAAGAGGCCAGCTGACAGCCAGTGGGGTACGTGCAGCAATGCTTACCACCCTGCTGTCAGCGCTGGGTGTTTGGTCTTGATTCCACCTCATACCTCTTTCCTGTCTCTGACTCCTGATCTCACACTTGCCGGTTCTTTTTAATCTCTGCTTTGTCACTTTACTGGTATCTTGCTCTTCTTCCTTCTTTCTCCCTTTTCTGCCTTTCATTCTCTTGCTCTGGGTCAAACTCTGATGATGAAAGAGAAGTCTTTGCCCCAAACCCGCAGAACAATTTAAGCACTGTGTTTCACTATCTAACAAAAGTATAAGGAACTTCCCAGTAAAAAGTTGTTGCTGGACAGAGGAGAATCCTTGTTGAAGATTCCAGTCCAACGTCAGCCTGAATCTTAATTCCAGTTATAGAGACCAGATAGATTTTACAAGAGTGGGCCAGTAGGCACCCGCTGCAACGGGCATATGTATGAACGCCCATGGCTCTCACTGTAGAATCTATTGCCATAAACTGCCAGTCTGATGTTTAATTATGTGTAAAATCTTTTGTGACATAACTGTACTATACGAATATAGGGCCTGGTTTCAAGTTAAGCTGACAGGATACGCTATCACAAATGTGATGGATAGCCCGTCCGCCGTATTACAAGTGTATTTTATCCAATGGCACTTGTAATAAGGCAAACGGGATATCCGTCATGTTTGTGACCGAGAATCCTGCCAACAGCAATCTAGAAAAAGGCTCATACTCTAAATTAAGGGAATACTACAAATAAGCCGCTTTTTTGTTTGCTAATGTATGCAGGTATGCTAGTTTTTACCTTCTGTTTACACACAGTGGCCAGTATTTATCAAGACTTTTTGCTGTCAGTCCATCGCGCAAGGCAACACAAGGACAATGCAAAGGTTTCAGTAATATTTAAAATACCACTCAAGGTGCGATTTGCACCGCCTTGCATGGCTTTGAAAAAAATGTAATGCCACACAGCAGCTTGCGCTGCGTCACATTACATTTCATGCTGGGAGGCGTTCCAGGGCTGGAGAATGGCCGTTCCGATGCATCCACCCATGGAATTTGGCACATTCCAAGATCTACTGAAGCTAGTAGACTTGGGAATGCGTCAAAATGCTATACCTTCCTCAAACATCCGGAGCCATCTGACCCGACACTAGATGGCAGGAATATGCAAGGCATGTGTATCTGCAGCTCTACATGCCAAGAACACATGCTTAGAGGGTAAGTATCATAATCCCTATTTCTCCTTGTTACTTCTTTCTATGCGTGATGTAGTCCGCATCACACATAGAATGAGTAAAATGCCTCTACAGATTTATTTTTTGTTCAGGAAGGTGTCCCTTCCTGCTCAAAAACAATCCTTCTCATAACGCCGGCACCGTAGCACTGTGGTTCAAGGGAGCCTGTGTTGGAGCTATGCACCACTTAGTGCGCCAACACAAGGAGAGAGCAAGAATGCACTATATCTTTGTAAATGTGGAGCTCTCTTCCTTTCATGCAATGCAGCGCAGCAAACCTGCATTGCGTGAAAGATTAGTAAATATGCCCCTCTGGGTTTTTGAATAAAGAATGACCATATTATTGCCTCATTCATTATTATTTCCTGCTATTTGTTTTGGTTGGTTGGTGGGAAAGAAATCTATTGTGTGTTCATTCTTGAAGGTATAATCATTTGCTGCAGCATGTGGTGGAAACATTCTTCTCCTGTATTGCTGTTGAATGTATGTCAGTTGCCCACTAGAAATCCGGTGAATAACCAGTCCTAAACCTTGCAGTAGTATTAACAAGCATTAGAAAAGCCAATAGGTCTGGTGTTGGCTGCCAAACTTTTGATTTTGCCAATGCCTGTTTTGTTTCGTCGTGGTTTTTGAAAAACGTTTTGTAAAAACACGGTGGCTAAAAGCAAAAATTATTTTTGATCTCAAAAAGCACACACCTGGCACTAAAGGGAACTAATTTGTGTGTGGACTTACTCCTTGTAAAAGAGCACAATGCTGACTCTAATGGTGAAGTTAGCCAGCAGCTGAAGTGGGCTGTTCTATTGCCTTGGAGGGCAGAAGAAAAATGTGAATGACACAATATCAGACGAATGAATGAAGAGGGTTGGCTGAAAGTCCCTAGAAGTAAATAGATCATTTATAAAAAAAATTGTAAAATAAAAACGTCCTGGCTTATGCTTTCTACTTCTAAATCTAGGTATCTTTTACCTTTATGTGTGTTGTTCTATAACACCATGTATAGATAGATGCCAAACTAATAAGGCTTCTAAAAATGAAAAGGGGACATAGCCTGGCCCAATGTGTCTGGTTGGTTTTCTGAGTTTTGAATGCATTGTATTTAGGCCAAGAATGAATGAATCAATAAATAACAGGACCTTAACATTCTAATGCAGCTTGGTTAAGGTTCTTTGAAGATGGTGGTCTAGGGGAAGTGTGTGTACATTAAAGGTACAACACATTAATCACAATAATAAAAACAATGTGAAGTCATAAAAAGAATAACACTTTATCTACGAACAAGAGTGGTGCACAGTTAAAATAACGAAGAACAAAACAAACCCAAAGGTCCTATATTTTCAGGGACTCAAGGTATTTGAACATGGTTAACCACTTTCATCAAAGCTGCAATCAACAAATGACTCAGTCCATATCCTGTGTATTACCCACAAGAATGGCAATAGTGAAAACCCGGAGATATCGGAATCCTCCCAGCCCTTAAAAGCAGGCCAAACTTCAAGAGAAAGTGTCTGCTAATGAATGAATGGGTCAGGCAAGAATTCTAATACACGTTCTATTTTATATAGAAACTTGCAAGATTAATTACACTTTGCTCTGTCCACTTTCCCACTGTTGAGAGGGATTGATTCCTGCGCATTTCTCCACAGTAGTAAAACCATTTAAGCCTGGCAGGATTTTTTTTACCCTTCTCTGTTCCTTGCAGACATAAATATAGGTCAGTAATGAATGTAGGTCTCTGGCCATAAATGTGTCGTGAATTGGGCCCCAGACGTCTAGTGGTGTGTATACTGGGCATTCCAGGCCAGAGACCCCAAAGTAGTTTCCAGGTGCGGCTCCTAGTGGCTGATGCTGGGCAGAGGTGAGGAAGGCCTCAACCTGAAGCATTGCAACAGGGACTCACTGCAAGATTAACTCGCTAGAGGCAGCACTAGGCAGTGGGTTCCCAAAGACCGACACTATCATTTTTGAAGATGCCATTTTACTCATGGTGCATTCGGAACCAAATGTACGACCCTTTTTTGCGGCCGCAAACTGGAGATCCTCCTGTTTGCGACCGCAAAAAAGGGTAATGGCATGTACAAATGCTATTTTGAAAGTCACTTGCTCGCAAAATAGCATTTGCGACTCTCGCTATTAGGAAGGGATGATTCTCGCTATTAGGAAGGGGCGTCCCTTCCTAATAGCAAGCCATCATGCCATTTACTTGCATTTGAGTACATGGCGAGATGTACTCCATTCCCCTTTGTGAGTATGTGAGAAAATATTTTTTAAAAGCAGGCAGTGGTCCCAGGGACCACTGCCTGCCCTTAAAAAATTATACCGAAAAGTTTCATTTCCCCTCTCCATATCTCTCTCTCTCTCCCTATCTCTCTCCATCTCTCTCTCTTTCTCTCTATCCATCTATTCTCCTCTCTCTATCTCTCGCACTTTGGCGCTCTCTCTCTCGCACTTTGGCGCTCTCTCTCTCGTTCTCTCTCACTCCATCTCTCTGTCTTTCTCTCTGTCTCTCTCTCTGGCAGGGTCTCTCGTCCATGCTTTCTCCCTTTGTCACTGTTGTCCGATCTTTCTCTTCCTCCTTCTTCATTCCTTTCCTGACTTTCTCTATGTTTCCATGGGTCAAAGTCTGATGATGAAAAAATAAGTCCCAATCCCCTAAAATATGTTCTGCGCCCACCACAGAAATAATTACTATAGAATCTATTTCCACCAATCCGCCAGTTCTCGTAGCCTAGCAAAGAAGAGTAACTGGTAGTGCGGTTTGTCTGCAGGCAAGAGAGTGGAGACCAGTGCGCAGTAAGTCATTTTTAGGTCTCGCATGTCGTTGCAGCACACATGCGCTGCTCGCTCTGCGAGAGCTTATTGGAATCGATACGATTTCAAAAGTGGACTTGAAAATCTGTTTAAAAAAAAAAAGTGGACTTGAAGCCCATCTATTCCATTGGCTCGCGTCATGGTTTATGTTAAACGATGGCGCGTGATTGGAAATCGGGCTTTTTAGTTACTGCCCTGTCCAATTTTAGAACGGCCCATCTGGACAGGATGACGCCATCTTTGTTTGCCGTGACGTAGGAGGGTGTGCTGGTAGCTCTGTTTACGGGAAACGCTGGCTCCTTAATGGAAATCATAGCACCTCCTCCCTCCCCTTCCCCCATCCAAAAGCAAACTCCACAGAATCGCTCAGTGCATTGTTAATGGGCTTCCTGAGGCGAAGGGCTAAGTTAGCCGCTCCGTATGTTTTATTGGACCTCATGTCGCTTTATTTGTTTATTCCTTTCCTGACTTTCTCTATCTTTCCATGGGTCAAAGTCTGATGATGAAAAAATAAGTTCCATTCCCCCTAAAATATGTTCCGGTGCCCACCACAGAAATAATTACTATAGAATCTATTTCCACTAATCCGCCAGTTCTCGGAGCCTGTCAAGGAAGAGTAACTGGTACAAGTGCGGTTTGTCTGCAGGCAAGAGAGTGGAGACGAGTGCGGAAGTAAGTCATTTTTAGGTCTCGCCTGGCGTTGCAGCACACATGGAGTGCTCGCTCTGCGAGAGCTTCTTGGAATTGATACGATTTCAGAAGGGGACTTAAAGCCCCACCCCTCTTTTCCATTGGTTCGCGTCATGGTTTATGTTAAACAATGGCGCATGATTAGAAATCAGGCTTTTTAGTTACCGCCCTGTCCAATTTTAGATCGGCCCATCTGGACAGGATGACGCAATTCTTTGTTTGCCGTGACGTAGGAGGGTGTGCTGGTAGCTCTGTTTATGGGAAACGCTGGCTCCTTATTGGAAATCCTAGCAGCTCCTCCCTCCCCTTCCCCCCCATCCAAAGGCAAACTCCCCAGAGTTGCGCAGTTCCTTGTTAATGGGCTTCCTGAGGTGAAGTACTAAGTTAGCCGCGCCGTACGTTTTATTGGACCTCATGTCGCTTTACTTGTTTGTTTCGCATGCGCACGATACCTCTGGGCCTGCACCGATCACACAGTATGCCATGATTTGTAAGGAGACCGAGGAGGAGAGAATTGCCAGCGCATTAGCTCAAGTTAGCATAACGAGAGGAGGTGGCGAAAAACTCAGAGCGGCAACTTGTTTATTTTCAGTGTCCCCCCCCGTTCGTGCCTTGTCACCACACGCATTGTGGGAACCTCTTGCTGACCCCGCCCCAAACCTAAGCCACGGGAGCTGCTCTAAAGTCAGCCTCTACCACCACGGGGGAGACGGGAGAGGGGAGGGCAAGAGAATGGAATACAAACCCGTCTGCCAGCAGTACCCAAAACCAAACGGGACCGGGCAAATTAGCCCACTGCTCCCGTCCCAACTCTGAAAATCAGCCTCGGCACCTGAGCCGCTGGCTCGCAGCCAGCATCAATGCAGTACGGACCGAGGAAGAGGCCGGTGATTGCTGGCCTACTGTTAAAGCTTGCTAACTCTCAGCAGCACGGCCAAGTCAACAGAGATGTGTGCGTGTGTCCAAATTGTCAACAAAACTGATTCCGGCAGTGTCGCCCAATATGTGCCGGTAAATAATCACTTGCAGTAGAGCTTTAAGTAGGAAGAAAAAACTAGGGGGTGTCTCCCATAGGGGTGTGGCCAATGTAATTGAGGTCACGGCTTAAAACACCTATGCTAAAAATCTGTAGTGTGCGCCCAACTGGTGTGTTGCTGTTCCTGCCCATTCATCCGGATATAGAACAGAACAAGTAACATTGCATGTACAAATGAGCACCACCTGTGATTTTGTTATATATATTATTAAACATGCTTCAGTTCTTGTAGACGAGGATGTGGCATAAGTCTAGAGATGCCGACCTTCAAGCTCGGCATCTCTAGACTTATGCCACATCCTCGTCTACAAGAACTGAAGCATGTTTAATAATATATATAACAAAATCACAGGTGGTGCTCATTTGTACATGCAATGTTACTTGTTCTGTTCTATATCCGGATGCAGGTTTGAGCCTCACACCCGCTCAACATCCTGGGATTCAACACATGACCATGTCCTTGTGTGATGTCACTGGTGCTCATTTTTGCCTTATAGAAAACTGACAAACGAGTCACTGCAAAGTTGCATCAAAAGCAGTGCCTGGTGCTATATTGACGAGTTAAGTTTCTTCCCCCCACCACCCCTAGGGTAAAAATGGAGAGTCCAATTGGGACCCGTTTCGGCACCTGCTTTTAGGAACTGATAGTGCTGAGCATCAGCAGGACCCCGCCCACTTAAAGCCCTGACTTGCAGTTACTTCCACCCGATAGTAGATTCACGCTGCTTACTTGATACATTGAAGCATAAGCAGGCTCTCTGTTTACTCTCTCCTCAGTCCCGTCACCAATCTGTTTCTTCTGGCGTTCGCGAATTTCTGCATAATCTTGCCTCATGCTTGGGTTGAAATCTGGAGTCTAAAAGATATTTTGACTATATATGCGCAAAATGCCCTCACCCCCAAGTGCTTCGAGCTGCACCTGGTATTGCTCAGTGTATGTTTATTTTCTTACATATTGACTGATTGAAGAGTCTTAGGAAGGCGGCAACCTTTGTGGTTAATCAAAACCTTTTGCAAAACATTGGCATTAATAGCAAAAAAATTCAGATCAGTTCCAGAATGCTCAACCTCCGTCATGATGCACTTTGACCTGGCCATGCCTTCCTAGGGTTTAGTTGGATCTCAGTCCTTAGGGGGCTGCAAATGAAGCTTTGAAATCACTATAACTTCTGCCATTGTTGACAATCGTCTCAAATTCCCAACAGTAACTGTTTTCCATTTTATAAGGATGAGTCACTCTCAAGTTTTTCTTGTCGCCCACCAACTGCAGGAGAAAAGGGCTCTGATAAAATGTTTTGCTAGCTGAACTTTTGTCCTCTTGTCAATTTGTATTTTTAATCAATGTCCTCATCCTGAAGCCCTTTAAAGTTGTTATATTTGGGCGCCTTTGTGCACAAATAGCATTCTGCTGCAAGATTATCAGCTTTTCGTGGATAGATTATACTGCTCGGTGGGTGTGTTGCTAAACTCTGCTTTTAGAACTACCTGATTTTTGATACTCCTTTCTCGCACTTTACTGCATCGAAGTATGGTTGTCTCCCGAGCTTTCAGCCTCTCTGTGCTGTGCAGCCAGACACAGTTTGTGAAGTCTGGGAACTTCACCTTAAAAGGATGACACAGACGCCGTATGCTGAATCAGGATGTGGTTTATTTGATATAAATCAGGATCTCTGGAAGAGCGCCGGGCGTCTTACCGCGATCGCGCTCCTGTCGGCTCTCACGTGCCAAACGCCACTCGCGCATGCGCACATCGCTCGTGCTCTAGTTCTAACGTGCCGCGTCACACGCTGCTCGTAGAACTAGAGCGCAACACTACATATCTCCCCTTTTTATAACCAAATAACTCAAAGTTCAGGGGTTTAATAGTCCTCTAATTTAAAGTCTCTCAGGTGGGCAGGCCTGACCACCACTCTTCCAGCACGTGTACGTCTTACCGGTGTGGAGGTTTCTCGGATGTCTTCATGGGCAGGGCTCACCACTCCCTCTCTCTGTTGACTGGGTCCATTTCTCATTGGCGTGGCACCCCTTTCTGTTGGAGCCTCCTCCACACTCGGTTCCTCTAGATCTTCTCTCTCTACGTGCATTTCTACTTTCTCTTGGCAGTCACCTCCTGCAGTCATTCGTTCTACGCCACTTCTCTTTCTTTGATCTCGTTGGTCCATTCCTTCCTCCGCAGGCCACTGTATAATATTATTTATCTTCGCCATGCGATCTTGGGACCACACTTTTCCGTCACTGAGTAGTGCAGCTCTATCATATACTTCTTCCACTTGCAGGGGTGGGCTGTACTTGCTTTCTCCCTTCTTTCTTAGTACGGCTAGCTTGATTCTCACCCATTCCCCTCTCTCCAGAGTCGCGTCTTTCACATTTCGCCTCCTGTTGTGGTGTTCAGTGTATACTTTCTGGGCCTTCTCCAGATTGTGCTGGACTACGGCAGGTGACCATTTGCTAGTGACAGTCTTTTCTCTCCAAATTACATTGTCCTTCGTGAAGGGGTGCCTGCCTCTCAAGATCTGGAAGGGGCTGTACCCTGTCGAGGTGGGGGTGATACGGTAGGCCCACATCATACTCCGGATTTCTACCTCCCAGTCCTTGCCTTTCATTATGGCAGCTTGTATGGATCCCATAAGGACACGGTTAAATCTTTCCACTTGTCCGTTGCTCGCTGGATGGTACACCGACGTGTGTTTTGTTTTTATACCATTCCTCTCAGTATATCTTTACCACTTTTCAGATGTAAATTGTGGGCCATTGTCGCTTAGGATTGATCTCGGGATCCCTTCCCTTTGAAACACAGAGGTGAGAAATGTTATCACCGTGTCCGAGTCCATTTCTCCTTGCACATGAACTTCTGGCCATTTGGAGTATTTGTCGACTAAAACACACAGGTATTTTGCTACTCCTTGGTTATCCAACACCGGCCCCAGAATATCCACTGAAACGTCTTCCCAGGGGTTGCGCGGCTGGTCGAATCTTCCCAACGCTGGTCTTAGGGGTTTCAATATCTTGTCCGCCTCTTGGCAGTGGTCACAGTCTCTCACATGCCTTTCCACTTGAATATCCATTCCCGGCCACCAGTACGTTTGTTTCACCCGCAGTTTGGTTTTCACGCTGCCGAGGTGACCCTCATGTAGCTGGCTCAGCAAGCGGGGGATCAATTTCGTGGGGGGCACCACCTTGTCACTGCGATACAAAAAGATTCTAGAGTCGCTTATCGACAGCTCCTCCCGAACCTCATAAAATTTCCTGAGCGTCTCTTTTGTCTCTTTTTCTCAGGCCAACCCTTGAGCAGGCAGTCTTTGACTTCGTTTACGTCTTCGTCCTCCTCATACGCTTGCGCCCATTCTTGTTTGCTGATTACTCTTTCTGAGTCCTCCATTACAGCTACCATCTCCTCGCTCTCTGATTAAGCATCGGGTGCTACTTCCATGGCTGATGCCCGACTGAGATAGTCAGCCACTTTATTGCGCGTTCCTGGTATGTACTCCACATCATATCTGTACTCCAATAGTTTTAGGGTCATCTTGGCTATGCGTGGGGTGGCGGTGGCATGCCCGCTCGAGGTGAGCACCTTGACCAGTGGCTTGTGGTCGGTTTGTAACCGAAATTTCGTGCCCCACAGGAATTGTCGGAACTTCCCCATGGCCCATGTCACTGCTAGCATTTCTTTCTCAATCACGCTGAATTTCTGTTCCGTGGGAGATAACGCTCTGGACGCAAAGCTGAGGGTGTCTACCGTGCTGTCTTCCCTCTCCTGAGAAAGGACCGCTCTTAGACCCTTTTTACTGGCATCTGTGGTCAGAATGGTCTGTCCCAAGGGATCATGTCCATGCAACGGCACCGCCTGGCTTATGTTCCTCTTCAATTCCTCAAATTCTTTTTGTGCATCATCCCACTGGAACGCGGTCTTGTCCCTTATGAGTTGTCTTAACTTGTGAGTCTTCGTGGCAAAGTGCTGGACGAACTTGCTATAATATATTCGGCCATACCCAGGAAATACCTCACTTCTTCTTTACTGACCGGCGCTCTGGCTTCGCAGATTGCCTTCACATTCTCTCTTTTTGGGGTGATCCCCTGTCCTCCTATTTCATGTCCCAGGTAGGTGACAGATGTCATGCCCAGCTTACACTTTTCCCATTCGGCCGTCAGACCTTTCTCTTGTAGTACGCTCAGTACCTTGTTCAACTTCCTGTCGTGGTCTTCTTGGTCCATCCCCATCACTAAGATGTCATCCTGGAAGTATTGGATGCCCTCAACGTCCTTGAATAGGCGGTGCATTAGCTTTTGGAACACCGCTGCGGCAGACGCTAGCCCGAAGGGCATCCTGCGGAACTGGTAACATCCGAAGGGTGTTATGAAGGACGTGAGTTTCCTGCTTGATGGGTGTAAGTCTATTTGATGGTAGGCGGATGCGAGGTCGACAGTGGAGAACCATTTCATTCCTCTCGTTTTGGCAATCATTTCCTCAATCCTGGGCAACGGGAATTTCTCCACAATCATGCATTTGTTTAGCTCGCGAAGGTCCAAACACAAACGCACCTTGCCATTTGGTTTTCTGGCCACCACCAGGGGTGCTAGCCATTCTGAGCTGTCTATGGGCTCAATTATTCCTTGTTCTTCCAGCCTGCGCAATTCTTGTTGCACCTCATCCTTCACCGCTATGGGTATATTCCGGACCTTGTGGGACACAGGAAGGGAGTTCTCTTTGAGTAGAATCTTGTGCATGAATTTCTCGAGTTTGCCAACTGTTCCACTTAACACTTTGGGGAAATCCCTTTTCACTTTCTCCAGGTTCGGCCAACTTTCACCGTCTGTCAGCAGCACTTGTTCCTTGCCTCCCGGGTCTAGTTTGATTCCAAGGTCCCCTTGATCTCTCCATCCTAACACTGAGGGGCCCTTCTCTGCCACATACAGTTTGCATACTGCCGACCTTCCTCTGAATTCAAACTTCAAGATCCTGTAACCCACCATGGGGATCGGGTTGCTCGTGTACGATATTGGTCTTATGTCTGGAGGTTCCAATTTGGGGTCTAGACTTGGCTTGAACTCTTCTTCCCACACCGATCTTTGAACTATGGTGTACGGGGATCCTGAGTCAATCGCTATCCTGATCTTTATTTCTACTATTAGCATGTCCGCACGTGGTTTATCGGAGCGCTTGCTTACTATTTCCAACACTTGCTCCTCAATACACAGCACCTGGTCATCGTAATCCAGCTCCTCCTCTACTTGCTCTCCTGTTTGGGATTGTGCTATGTATTTCACCACCGACCTCTTCCCTTTCCTGCGACATACTTTTTCCTAATGTCCTATCAAGCCACAGAACATGCATTTCGCGCGGAATGCCGGGCATCTTTTGTCCTGGGCGGCGTGTGTCGTACTCCCACATCTGTAGCATGTGGACTTGCTCTCCATGGGCTGCTTCCCAGATTGTCCTGGCTTTCCCGCCCATTTGTTTGCTCCTCTGCCGTCTCCGGGCGTCATTCTATGTCTGCCTGAGGGCTCAGCATCATCCACCTTGTTGACCATGATCCTCTGAGCATTCTCCCTTTTTGCTGCTTCAGCACAACGCTTTGAGAGCTCTGCTTTCTTCACCATCGCTATTACCTCTTTAAGCGTTGCTTCTCCGTGTGCCCACAACTTGTCCTGTACCGTCTTGTTGGTAGTGTGCATTACTATTTGATCTTTAATGAAATCATCTTGGAGTTGCCCATACTTGCAAGTAATCGCCAGCCTTCTTAAGACCGCGTCGTAGTCGTCTATGGATTCTCCCTCTTCTTGCTTCCTTTGTTGGAAGTTGAAGCGATCAATGGAGACACACACTGCCGGGCGGTAGTGATTGTCGAGATCTTCTAACGCATGCTTGAAGACGTCATCGTCGGCTGCCTGCCGGGTTGCGGGTACTATGTTCGTGATCACTCTTATCTCTTCAGGGCCTAGATTATGTAGAAGTATCTGCTTTCTCCTCGCGCTGGTAAACGCCTCCCCACTTTCATCTTCCAAGGTTACAAGGTAATTTTTGAAATATTCCCTCCAGTCCTCCCATTTCATCTGGGGTTCACCTGGTTTGGGCAGTAACGGAATTGGCGCAGTGAGCGAGGATGCTTGGGTGCTCATTCTGGCCTGTTCTTCCGGTTCTCCTCCCTGGTTCCTGGGGCTACCTGGCGCGCTGGCGTTCCTGTCTTGTGACGTGTTGGGTCGGGGTTCTCTTCCTCCCCTTCACCGCATTCCCCCTCTTCCGCCAGGGCCTTGACGGGGGCGCTGCCACCCTCCTACCGTGTTTCTCCACCGATCGCCTTGTTTCCTGGCTCCAGAGCACGTGGTGGGCGTGACCTGTTCCTGTGCACCTCTGCCACGCTCTTCCTGTGATTCCTGCCGCTGATTTTTCTTCCTGGTAGCCAGTCTGTGCCTCACACTGTTCCCCGGTGACCTCTGCTCTTTGGTGAGAGTGTCTTTGTGTACTTTTGTCTCCAAAAAAAGAGAGTTTCCCAGGGACCAGAAAGGACTGGGTATCAAGAACTTTATCAAAAAGAGATTCCTTTCTGTGTATTGATCTTTCAGTTAGTGACCATGAGGCCAACACATTTAAATCAATTCTTATTGCTTTTTGATTATGGTTTTAGTTCACATTAGTACTCCACACTAGAATATCATTCTTTGTTACTCTCAAAGTTTTATTTTTTTAAGGAAACATTTACATTTGTAAACCTTGTAAAGAATTATAAACACTTAAAATTTTAAAAGGGTGCTCTGTTACACTCTTAACCACTTTCTAACAATTCCAAGTTACGGTATCTAATGCAGAGTCACACCGGATTAAAAAGTTTTTGTATATTCAAATTAGGTACACAATACAAACAATTCATATACAGTAAAAAGTCCCATTGTCGACGCGTTTCGGTGCGTAGGTTACATTTGTGGCACCTTCCTCAGGACAGACGAAATATTAAAACCAAAGATTTTTACTTCTTTCTAAAAAAAGAGAAATAAATATAATCAATACATTGTTCCTATGGAGAGTCTTTTTTGTTCTAGTTGTGGACTAGTCTAGTAGTGTTCACTATTAATATATTGAGTGCCCTTACTTGAAGTATAGGGATTGTAGTCCTTATGTTAATTTTCAGGACTCTTCTATTTCCGTTTGGCGTTACGCTTTAAATCACTCACACCATGGTCTTTTTCAGTCATTGACTTTCTATAAAGGAAAAGCATGGAATTATATACCATACTAGGAGATAGTAGTGGCTAGTTCGTCCATATCTCGTGTATCACTTACTCATAGAGTTTTAGTTGACCCTTTAAATAAAGGTGTCTATCAAAGCAGATGCCTTTTTTCAATGTGCCCCGTGTACATTCGGTAATCTTACTGCGCCTATAAATAACACAAAGATTACTGAGGGGGTGTGAGTCATAATATTAAATTGCTGAAAATATATGGAATTGGTCACACCAATACATACCAATCACTTTTACACCTAATGCCGACACTCAGGCTGTTCTTGCTTACACCCTCTCACGTGGTGTCTTTATACCTGTATTGAAATAACATGACGTTGTTCTTTAGTATGTTTATGTCCGTTAATTATAGATTATCGTTTTACCCTATCATAGTTGGTCCAAACGAAGGGTATGATGTACGTACCTAGTTAGGGTGAAGTGTTCTTTAATTGCCCGAAGTGCAGCTATTAATTTTCTTTTGCCGCTACAGGTTTCACTATCGGGTGGGGAGGTGTTTTCAATTCAATCTTCTCCCGACCTGAACAATGAATAAATCATATTCAATAGGGACGTCGTGAGCCAAGAGGTTGACATTACATTTGTTATATCATCCACATGTTTACATAGTGTCACTTCAACCGGTGCTGGTTGCTACTGCTAAGGCATTATCGTCCTGTGCTTACTTTTACGGAGTCTCAAACTCTTTTTACATGAGACCCATATTGGTTAATTGTTAATACTATGTGGATATAGTCCGCCTCAATACGCTTACTATTTAGCGATCATGAAGAGACATAAGGTTAAAGATCTTACTCCCGGGGGCGAATATTCTCACTACTTGTTTAAAACCCTCTATTAACTCACTCCCAGGGACAGAGTGCTTACCTTCTAGTCACGGACGTTCAGCGAACCTGCTTCCGACGGCTTCCTGCTTTGACCGCTTCTGATGACATTAGTCAAATGCGCGGGCCTTAAATACCTTTACATATGTCTAATTAGGTGTCAATTGACTCCTTAATTGGTACAATTAGGTTTATTGCGAGACGTATCTGGCGCCATAGTGGTAGTTTTACAAATGTAAATGTTTCCTTAAAAAAATAAAACTTTGAGAGTAACAAAGAATGATATTCTAGTGTGGAGTACTAATGTTAACTAAAACCATAATCAAAAAGCAATAAGTATTTGTGTACTTTTGTCCTTTTTTTTTGTGATGGGGATTGTGCTTGTGGGAAATCCCTCTCCTCGTCGCCACTGTGAAGTCTGGGGACTTCACCTTAAAAGGATGACACAGACGCCGTATGCTGAATCAGGATGTGGTTTATTTTATATAAATCAGGATCTCAGGAAGAGCGCCGGGCGTCTTACCGCGATCGCGCTCCGGTCGGCTCTCACGCGCCAAACGCCACTCGCGCATGCATACATCGCTCACGCTCTAGTTCTAACGTGCCGCGTCACACGCTGCTTGTAGAACTAGAGCGCAACACTACACAGTTCTCAAGTAGTAGGCACTGTTTCTTTTTCAGCTATCTGCCCCATCTCTTACTTCATAGTACAGGAGACAACAGTCTTCCATTTCAGCCTAAGGCAACTCAAGGGCGCACAAACTGGTCAAGAATGGCTGTTAACAACATTCATAGCAACTGCTTTGGGGAAATTAAAAACACAATTTTAGTAAGATTGGGTCTCATGGATAAATATGTTTTGCAAGTGCAAAAGAGTATTTAGTTATCTGCTAAATCACTTTTACTAGTCAGGAAAGCTTTTTTGACTTGTCAAAGGGATACTGCTTCTTATTTCGAATCGTAAATAGAAAGGGGTGTTTAAAAGTGTCACCCTCCTACTTAGCAAAAGTGCTGTGGTGCAAACGCTCGGAGAAAAGATTGCACTCCATTCCAGGAGCACGCACATTTCTCTCTAGGTAGATGGACCCTCTGCTCCGTGATCAGCTGCTTCTGGCTCGTTTTAGACGTTCAGACATCCTGCAGGGTTTGTGCACTCCTTCCCTCTCAGCAGGCAAGTTAGCTTCTAGGTTAAAGAACAGTAGAAGTTTCAGCACCCAGGCTAAGCTGCTGCATTGCTAAATAAATAGAAGGTCCCAAAGGCGAGACCGATGCATTGCAAATGTTTGTTTGACGAGGTGACACTTTTATTTTTGTCTCGAGGATTAGGCCACCGTGGGGAAATACTCAACGAAATCCTGAACGATGCAGAAATACTCATGGCTTTTGTTTGACAAAGGGCATTTTCCACAGTTTTTTTTCCAACTAGACGGATATTTTATTAACGCAAATGTAAGTGAAGTGGGAGAATGTTCGAAAATGACAGTGGAAAAATATATACATTTAAAAAGTGTAATTCTATTATAGTCCACTGGGTGGCGATGACAAGTTGTACATTTTTAGGTCTCGCCTGTCGATGCGCATGCGCATCGAGCAAGCGAGACTATAGGGGCTCATCGACTCTTTATCTAACTTGCAAGGAATCGTGGCGATTCCTTGCAGTGCCCGTGACTTTTAAGCTCAATGCGCATGTGCATTGAGCTTAAAAGCGCGTGCACAGCCGCCCGCATTCCTCCGACACCTTTGAAGTGAAGCTTAGCTTCACTTCAAAGGCCCGGCTTCTTCACACCCACATGCCGCTCTGCCCCGCTCCGCCCCCTCCCCTGAGTCATCCTGCCTGCCCCTTCCCGCCGTGTCGCATTTCTCCTCCCCCCTCCCCTCTCTTCCCTCCGTCTTGTTTATTTTACCCGCTCTGGCCCCTCGCATTTCTCCTCCCCCCTCCCCTCTCTTCCCTCCGTCTTGTTTCGCATGTACCCCCTCCTTTATCCCAATCCCTCTCAGCAGTTTCCCTTTTAGCAGCTCTCGTCTTTACTCGCACCCGCCTCCCACACCGCGGACGCTTCCATCTCGCGTGCACCTACTCCCTTCTTCCATTTCCTTTTAGCAGTTTTATTTCCACCAGCTCCCCTGTCTTACTTGCACCCGCCTCCCACACAGCGGACGCTACCATCTCGCATGCACCTACTCCCTTCTTCCATTTCATTTTAGCAGTTTTATTTCCACCAGCTGCCCTGTCTTTACTTGCACCCGCCTCCCACACAGCGGACGCTTCCACCCGCCCACTGCCCCTGCGTCCATCCAGACAGAGGCCATTTACACCCGCTGCCACCGTTTTAGCACTGTCAAAGTTTAAATATTTTAAAGTCTTAAATTGCTCCGCCCCCTCCCCTGAGTCATCCTGCCTGCCCCTTCCCGCCGTGTCGCATTTCTCCTCCCCCCTCCCCTCTCTTCCCTCCGTCTTGTTTATTTTACCCGCTCTGGCCCCTCGCATTTCTCCTCCCCCCTCCCCTCTCTTCCCTCCGTCTTGTTTCGCATGTACCCCCTCCTTTATCCCAATCCCTCTCAGCAGTTTCCCTTTTAGCAGCTCTCGTCTTTACTCGCACCCGCCTCCCACACCGCGGACGCTTCCATCTCGCGTGCACCTACTCCCTTCTTCCATTTCCTTTTAGCAGTTTTATTTCCACCAGCTCCCCTGTCTTTACTTGCACCCGCCTCCCACACAGCGGACGCTACCATCTCGCATGCACCTACTCCCTTCTTCCATTTCATTTTAGCAGTTTTATTTCCACCAGCTGCCCTGTCTTTACTTGCACCCGCCTCCCACACAGCGGACGCTTCCACCCGCCCACTGCCCCTGCGTCCATCCAGACAGAGGCCATTTACACCCGCTGCCACCGTTTTAGCACTGTCAAAGTTTAAATATTTTAAAGTCTTAAAATTATAAAGTCTTAAAATAAACATTTATTTAAAGACGCATTTTAGACGAGAGCGTGTGAGTGTATATGTGCGTGAGCATGCCTCAGTGCCTTTAGTTGCACCCACCTCCCACACATCTGACGCTTCCACCCGCCCACTGCCCCGTTTACTTTGTGTACTCCCCCACAGAGGACATGCCCACCCACTGCCACCGTCTTAGCAATGTAAAAGTTTGCATTTATTAAAGGGCTAAAATAAATTTTTAATTAAAGTCGCATGACAGACAAGAGAGTGTTTGTATATATGTGCGGGAGCATGTGTCCATGCCTTTATTTGAACCCGCCTCCCACACAGCGTACGCTTCACATGCCCACTAACCACGTTTAGTATGTGTACTCCCACACAGAGGGCATTCCCACATGCTGCCACCGTATTAGCACTTTAAAATGTTGCATTTTTTGAAGGATTAAAATAAATGTTTCATTAAAGTCGCTTCACAGACAAGAGCGTGTGCGTGTATATGTGCGGGAGCATGCCTCCATGCATGTGTGTTTGAGTGTGAATATGTGTAGGTATGTAGGAGTGCCTGCATATGTGTGCTTGTTTATGTGTGTGTAAATTGCTAATGCCCTATATGTTTGTGCATGCTTTTTTTGTGTGTATATTTATGTGCGTGTGTAAGTTTGTATGTGCTGGTCGCTGCATGCATGTGTAGTTGCATACATCAGTGTATACGGCTGCAAGTGGATGGGTTTCCAAAGGTGTGCCTGGTCTGTGTTTGCACGTTTTTTTTTCATCTGTGCTTGCGCGTTTGTATGTCTCTGTGCATCGGTGAATTTAGAAGTTTTATTTAATTGCAATTAAGTCTCTGGGGTGGATGAAATTTTTTTTTTTTTTACTAAAACCGAGAGGTGTGACAATAACTAACGGCGCATAATGAAGAACCCAATGCAGGGAAATCTCTACAAGCTTTAAAAGTTTACACTAAATTAATACATCTAATTATTTTGCTACGTATTTTGAGACAAATATAACATCTATCCCTTCTTACATGCAAACCACCAACATTTCACTTGGTAGCGAAACAAACGTACCGAAACAAACGTACAAGATTGAAGGGATTCAACCTATAACCTGTAAAGATCGCTTTTCAGGATACAGCCTGGAATTATTTCGCACTACTCCTTTACATTTGTGTACAAGTACACAAGGGAAGCACAGTTCATTTTCATACATGCCCAATTATATTACATGTGGTTTGAAAACTCAACAGGGCTTAGTATGCTTGTTCCACAATATATAGAGCGCGTGCATTAAGGAATTCTGTTTGCGAGGTGCAAGGTAATTTTCAAAAAACAAGCGCTTTTATTACATTAAGTATTTACTGAAGGGAAAAACATTTGCGTGGTTGTGCATTTTGTTACAGAAATACCGGTTCTACACTCTGTTGGTACACATCTGTGTCGTTTTTTTTCATTTTCTCTGCTACAATTATTAATTAGCAAGTGTTACTTTGGAACCGACAACTGGCGCCACTGGGGACAAGGCAGACAGAGCCATTCTTATGGGGGTACCCCCTCCCTTCTCCCTTAGCAGCATGTGCATCCGCCTTCTCCAGCTCTTCTGCTTGAAACAGACAACAGGCGCCAGTGGGCAACAACATAGACAGAGGCATCCTGCTTGACGATGGGTTTGTCAATTACGTGTTAACACTAAACCGACCCGAGGAGCCAGGAGAGCACAAGCTCTCTCTCTACACATCGCTCTCTCTAACTCTCTCTCCACACACCTCTCTCTCTCTCTTTCTCTACACACCTCTCTCTCTCTATATGCATCTCTCTCTCTCTATATGCATATCTTTCTCTCTCTACACACCTCGCGTACTCTTACTATCTCTCTCTCTCTCTACACACCTCTCTCGCACTCTCTCTCTCTACACAACTTTTATTTAAGTATTATTATTATTATTTTAAAAAAAGCCATTGTTATTTGTAATATCAATATATCCAAGTCTCACATAAATACAACACATATTGCATTACAAATACTATAGGTGTCACATTTGCTATTGGCATTGTGAATGACAAAGCTATTAATTTTGCTATTATTTTTATAATTGTATGGCTAGTGTTGACTAGACTTTGAAGCGCTAGAAGGCCTGCTTTGCACTACTTGGGAACCCAAGGCTCGAGTAACCAGACTTTTGTTGTTTTTCTTCCCGGGGATTGGGTTGCAGCGTGTGAGGTGGGACGCCAAAGAATGAGGAGCTTTCTCGTGTTCAACCACTCCGCTCTGCGAGTTTTAACTGCATCAGTGACTGGAGAAGCCTCGCCCGCGGTCTGAGTCAAAATAAACATCGCCCTTTCACTTTCCTATATTATATTTTGTTAAAAAAGCGTCCATACACGGTTTGCAAACTTCTCACAATTTCCGGTCTCCTTCCCATGCCCCAAATAAAACACAGGGAAACTGTGCTGTTCGTCATTGCAGAACGTTTTATCAACAATAAGTTTTTATATGTATCCAACCAGAGACATTTTGGTATGTTGCATCTTTGACCAAGTCCATATGGAGCAATCGTCCTGGCAAGACTGACATCCCAGAGACCAGGGACCCAGGTCAGCTGTGAAACAGCATCCCCCACTCTGCCTCATTCCGCCTCACTCCACCTCACTGTTCCTTACGGTGCCTCATTCCACCTTATTGTGCCCCAGGCTCTGTACATGGGCTCAGCTGTGTAACAGCATTACCCATTCTGCCGCAGTGCCACATCATTATTTGCAACATAATTACACTGCACTCCATGCAACGTACACTCCAAATACCACTCAGTGCCACATAATTACAAGCCACATAATTACACTGCGCTCAATGCAACATAAATACACTCCACATAATACCACTCAGTACCACATAATTACACGCCACATACTTACTCTACTCAATGCAACATAAATACACTTCATATAATACCACTGAGTGCCACATAACTACACCATATAATTACACTCTCCTCAATGCAACATACACTCCACACAATACCACTCAGTGCCACATCATTATTTACAACATAATTACACTGCACTCAATGCAACATACACTCCAAATACCACTCAGTGCTGATCTGCTGCTCTCTTCCATCCCACCTCCTCTTTAACTCCCTGTTCTCTTCTCCTGTGCTGATCTGCTGCTCTCTTTCACCCTGCATCCTTCTTTAACTCCCTGTTCTTTTCTCCCGTGCTGATCTGCTGATCTGCTGCTCTCTTTTACCCCGCCCCTTTTTCAAATCCCTGTTCTCTTCTCCTGTGGTGATCTGCTGTTATCTTCCACCCGCCTCCTTCTTTAACTCCCTGTTCTATTCTCCTGTGCTGATCTGCTGCTCTCTTCCACCCCACCGCCTTCTTTAACTCCCTTTTCTCTTCTCCTGTGCTGATCTGCTGCTCTCTTCCACCTGCCTCCTTCTTTAACTCCCAGTTCTCTTCTCCTGGGCCGATCTGCTGTTCTCTTCCACCCGCATCCTTATTTAACTCCCTGTTCTCTTGTCCTGTGCTGATCTGCTGCTCTCTTCCACCCTGCATCCATCTTTAACTCCCTGTTCTTTTCTCCCGGGGCTGATCTGCTGCTCTCTTCCACCCCGCCCCCTTCTCCAACTCCCTGTTCTTTTCTTCTGTGCAGATCTGCTGCTCTCTTCCACATGTATCCTTCTCCTACCGCACACACACATACATACAACCACGCACACACACACATACAACCACGCACACACACACATAACCACACAAACACACACAACCACACCACGCACACAACCACACAAAAAAAACAACCACACAAAAAACCAACCACACACACAACCGCACACCGCACACACACAACCGCACACAACCACACACACACACACACACACCACACACCACACACATCAATCTGTCGCCCTCACTCTATCTATCTATATGTCGCACTCACTCTATCGATCGCACTCACTCTATCTATTGCCCACACTCTATCGCCCTCACTCTGTATCTATTTATCAATATATCGATCTATTTGCCTCACTCTATCTATCGCCCTCACTCTAGTTATCTATCTCTCTCTCTATATCTATCTATATATTTCTATCTATCTATCTATCTATCTCTATCTCTCTATCTATCACCCTCACTCTATCTATTTATCTATCTATCTATTGCCCTCACTCTATCTATCGCACCACCACAGCATCACTCAGGGAAATGCAATAGGTCTCGCAGCATTAGAGTTTGTGCTTTTAGAATTGTTTATGGGTTTTTTTTTTAAATCTTTAGCATTTTTGTTTCCTGTAGGCAATGCTAAAGAATTACAAAGAAAAAAAAGCCATAAACAAATCTAAAAGCTCTAACTCAAATGCTCTGAGACCTATTGCACTGTGTGAGGGTGAGGGGTTGAGGGTGAATGCAATAGGTCTCGCATTAGGAAAGTTTGACCTATTGGTATTGTAAATGACACATTTTGTATTTATGTGGCATTGCCTACAGGAAACAAAAATGCTAAAGATTTAAAAAAAAAACCCATAAACAATTCTAAAAGCACAAACTCTAATGCTGCGAGACCTATTGCATTTCCAATGCTTGTTTTACTCATGTGCCACATTCCACATATGTACAGTGTCCTGCGCAGGACGAAAACACTCCCATGCGGGAGCCCGAGATAAGGCAGCAGAAAAACAAGCCGTGTTTGCGGCTCCCAACGGCCGAGGGCGCGTCTTGTGACCGCCCCGCCTCCCCGTCTGACGAGCCGCACATACAGCGGGCAAACATTAGGTAAGGTATGGCCGGCGGCCAGCAAGGAGCCGCGTGATGCAAGGCCCGCCCCAGGGCGGCAGAACAGTGTGTTCCGAAGGAGGCGCCCCCTTCTGCAAACATTGACTCGAGCGACAAGGAGCTGAGCACGAGGTACGATCCCTCCGGGGCTCTCCTCCGCCGTGCGCGGCACACTGCACAGCCGGGGAGCAGTGCTGCGAAGCCAGCGCCCCAGCACCTTTCTGCACACGGACAGGAACGTGCAAGCCGACGTGGCATTGATGTGCACCCATGCGCACAGGCAGGACTGTGCTTTCCGATGTGGCACCGAGTAGTACTGATGCACACGGGTAGTAACGTGCAGTGCAGTCCGACGTCGCACTAATGTACACAGGCGGAGATGTGCGGTCCGTGTAGCGGCGTAGATTTGCACCGATGTACACACACAGGAATGTGCAGTCCGATATGGCATCCATTTGCACCAATGCACACCAGCAGGAGTATGCAAACTGCTTGTGGCATTAATGTGCACCGATGCACACAGGCAGAAATGTACTATCAGATGTGGCATTGATTTGCACCGATGCACACAGACAGGAGTGTGCACTCTGTGTCATTGATTTGCACCGATGCACATAGGCAGGAGTGTGCAGTCTGTGTCATTGATTTGCACCGATGCACACAGACAGGAGTGTGCACTCGGTGTTATTGATTTGCACCGATGCACATAGGCAGGAGTGTGCAGTTTGTGTCATTGATTTGCACCAATGCACACAGACAGGAGTGTGCACTCGGTGTCATTGATTTGCACCGATGCACATAGGCAGGAGTGTGCAGTCTGTGTCATTGATTTGCACCGATGCACACAGACAGGAGTGTGCACTCGGTGTCATTGATTTGCACCGATGCGCACAGACAGGAGTGTGCACTCAGTGTCATTGATTTGCACCGATGCACACAGACAGGAGTGTGCGCTCGGTGTTATTGATTTGCACCGATGCACATAGGCAGGAGTGTGCAGTCTGTGTCATTGATTTGCACCGATGCACACAGACAGGAGTGTGCACTCGGTGTCATTGATTTGCACCGATGAGCACAGACAGGAGTGTGCACTCAGTGTCATTGATTTGCACCGATGCACACAGACAGGAGTGTGCACTCAGTGTCATTGATTTGCACCGATGCACACAGACAGGAGTGTTCAAGTTCAAGTTCAAGTTCTAGCATTTATATAGCGCACTACTCACCCAGAGGGTCTCAAGGCGCTTGGGGAGATGGATCATTATTTGTCGAATAGCCAGGTTTTAAGTTCTTTTCTGAAGGAGAAGTGGTTTTGAGTAAGGCGGAGGTGAGAGGGGAGTGAGTTCCAGGTCTTGGCAGCCAGGAAGGAGAAGGATCTGCCACCCATGGTGGATTTTCGGATGCGCGGGACTGTGGCGAGGGCTTGATTGGACGATCTTAGTTGGCGGGTGGGTTTGTAGAAGGATAGTCGCGAGTTGAGGCATTCGGGTCCTAGGTTGTAGAGGGCCTTGTGTGCGTGGGTGAGAAGACGGAACGTAATTCTTTTGTTGACGGGAAGCCAGTGGAGGTTCTTTAGGTGTCCGGTGATGTGTTCTCGGCGAGGGATGTCCAATATGAGTCTTGCTGATGAGTGTGCACTCTGTGTCATTGATTTGCACCGATGCACATAGGCAGGAGTGTGCAGTCTGTGTCATTGATTTGCACCGATGCACACAGACAGGAGTGTGCACTCGGTGTCATTGATTTGCACCGATGCGCACAGACAGGAGTGTGCACTCGGTGTTATTGATTTGCACCGATGCGCACAGACAGGAGTGTGCACTCGGTGTTATTGATTTGCACCGATGCACACAGACAGGAGTGTGCACTCGGTGTCATTGATTTGCACCGATGCGCACAGACAGGAGTGTGCACTCGGTGTTATTGATTTGCACCGATGCGCACAGACAGGAGTGTGCACTCAGTGTCATTGATTTGCACCGATGCACACAGACAGGAGTGTGCACTCAGTGTCATTGATTTGCACCGATGCACGCGGACAGGAGTGTGCGCTCTATGTCATTGATTTGCACCGATGCACATAGGCAGGAGTGTGCAGTCTGTGTCATTGATTTGCACCGATGCACACAGACAGGAGTGTGCACTCGGTGTCATTGATTTGCACCGATGCGCACAGACAGGAGTGTGCACTCGGTGTTATTGATTTGCACCGATGCGCACAGACAGGAGTGTGCACTCGGTGTTATTGATTTGCACCGATGCACACAGACAGGAGTGTGCACTCGGTGTCATTGATTTGCACCGATGCGCACAGACAGGAGTGTGCACTCGGTGTTATTGATTTGCACCGATGCGCACAGACAGGAGTGTGCACTCAGTGTCATTGATTTGCACCGATGCACACAGACAGGAGTGTGCACTCAGTGTCATTGATTTGCACCGATGCACGCGGACAGGAGTGTGCGCTCGGTGTTATTGATTTGCACCGATGCACATAGGCAGGAGTGTGCAGTCTGTGTCATTGATTTGCACCAATGCACACAGACAGGAGTGTGCACTCGGTGTCATTGATTTGCACCGATGCACACAGACAGGAGTGTGCACTCGGTGTCATTGATTTGCACCGATGCACATAGGCAGGAGTGTGCAGTCTGTGTCATTGATTTGCACCGATGCACACCGGCAGAAGTGTGCAATCTGCTTGTGTCATTAATGTGCACCGATGCACACAGGCAGAAATGTACTATCAGATGTGGCATTGATTTGTACCGATGCACACCGGCAGGAGTGTGCATTCTCTTGTGTCATTGATTTGCACCGATGCACACAGACAGGAGTGTGCACTCGGTGTCATTGATTTGCACCGATGCACACCGGCAGAAGTGTGCAATCTGCTTGTGTCATTAATGTGCACCGATGCACACAGACAGGAGTGTGCACTCGGTGTCATTGATTTGCACCGATGCATATAGGCAGGAGTGTGCAGTCTGTGTCATTGATTTGCACCGATGCACACCGGCAGAAGTGTGCAATCTGCTTGTGTCATTAATGTGCACCGATGCACACAGGCAGAAATGTACTATCAGATGTGGCATTGATTTGTACCGATGCACACCGGCAGGAGTGTGCATTCTCTTGTGTCATTGATGTGCACCGATGCACACAGGCAGAAATGTACTATCAGATGTGGCATTGATTTGTACCGATGCACACCGGCAGGAGTGTGCATTCTCTTGTGTCATTGATGTGCACCGATGCACACTCGCAGAAATGTACTATCAGATGTGGCATTGATTTGTACCGATGCACACCGGCAGGAGTGTGCACTCGGTGTCATTGATTTGCACCGATGCACATAGGCAAGAGTGTGCAGTTTGTGTCATTGATTTGCACCGATTCACACAGACAGGAGTGTGCAATCTGCTTGTGTCATTAATGTGCACCGATGCATACAGGCAGAAATGTACTATCAGATGTGGCATTGATTTGCACCGATGCACACCGGCAGGAGTGTGCAGTCTCTTGTGTCATTAATGTGCACCGATGCATACAGGCAGAAATGTACTATCAGATGTGGCATTGATTTGCACCGATGCACACCGGCAGAAGTGTGCAATCTGCTTGTGTCATTAATGTGCACCGATGCATACAGGCAGAAATGTACTATCAGATGTGGCATTGATTTGTACCGATGCACACCGGCAGGAGTGTGCAGACTGTTATTGATTTGCACCGATGCGCACAGACAGGAGTGTGCAGTCTGCTTGTGTCATTGAATTAAACCGATGCGCACAGGCAGGAGTGTGCACTCTGTGTAATTGATTTGCACCGATGCGCACAGGCAGGAGTGTGCACTCTGTGTCATTGATTTGCACCAATGCGCACAGGCAGGTGTGTGCAGTCTGATGTGTCATAGATTTGCACTGATGCACACAGGCACAAGTGTGCAGGTGGTGTCAGTGATTTGCATCAATGCACACAGGCAGGAGTGTGCAGTCTGTCATTGATGTGCACCGATGTACACAGGCAGGCGTGTGCAGTCTGATGTGTCATTGATTTGCACCGATGCGCACAGGCAGGAGTGTGCAGTCTGTGTCATTGATTTGCAACGATGCACACAGGCAGGAGTGTGTAGCCTGTCATTGATGTCACTGATGCACACAGGCAGGAGGGGGCAGTCTCTTGTGTCATTGATGTGCACCGATGCACACACGAATGAGTGTGCAGTCTGATTGTGTCATTGATTTGAACCAATGCACACAGGCAGGAGTCTGCAGTCTGTGACATTTATTTGCACCGATGCACACAGGCAGGAGTGTGCAGTCGGTCTCCTTGATTTGCACCAATGCACACAGGCAGTCTGTATCATTGATTTGCACCGATTCACACAGGCAGGAGTGTGCAGTATGTTTGTCATTGATGTGCACAGATGCACACAGGCAGGAGTGTGCAGTCTGCTTGTGTCATTGATTTGCACCAATGCGTACAAGCAGGAGTGTGCAGTCTGTGTCATTGATTTGCACCAATGCACACAGGCAGGAGTGTGCAGTCTCTTGTGTCATTGACAATAAATATATATATATATATATATATATGTGTGAGCAAGGCAGGTGTGCCGAAACACTTCAAGCGAAAGATTAAATAAACGGCTGGATGGTAAAGCTTATGCCTGTGTCGGAGTCCGATTTTTTTCGTAAATCGGGAGTGGTTGCTATATATATATATAAAAGCCTATATATATAAATATATATATATTAATCCAAAAGCCTCTAAGCGCGGAGGCTTTTGGATTAATATATATATATATATATATATATATATATACACACACACACACACACTTGCTTACAGTCGGGATTGTGCAGTCTGATGTGCCATGGATATATATGCTTGCTTACAGTTGGGACTTCGCATTCTGATGTGCTATACATATAGCAGAATTTCTGTTCCTCAAAGCAGATTCACCCACCACACCTATTCTGTACCTAATACCAAAAGTCAAAAATTTGAACAAACCAGCAGGCTGTCCAATCATCTTGGTAATAGGCAGTCTGTTCGAAAATACTTCTAAATACCTTGATTACTTTCCTCAGGATTTAATCAGGAATTTGTCATCTTATATTCAAGACACCGGGGATTTTTTAAAGAACGTTTATGGCATCA
Organism: Lissotriton helveticus; assembly: GCF_964261635.1. Taxonomy (NCBI): domain Eukaryota; kingdom Metazoa; phylum Chordata; class Amphibia; order Caudata; family Salamandridae; genus Lissotriton; species Lissotriton helveticus. The sequence goes on from NC_136070.1 coordinate 651,654,754, forward strand.
ACTGGGAGGAAGATTACATCCTGATGACTCTGGATGTATCCTCCCCATACACAAGCATCTCCCATCCTGATGGAATCAGAGTGGTAGATTACTTTTTGAGCTCTAGACCCGTAACTTATAACGAACACACTGAAATGCTTCTCAGTATGATATGTTGGTGTCTGCACAATAACATTATTCCTTTTGGTCCTGATTTATATCGCCAACTTAGAGGGGCAACCATGGGCACCTGCTGCACCCCCAGTTAGGTGAATCTGCAAATGGGCTGGAGAGAGGAGCTGGTGCTGGCCTATGACTTTGCCCAGGAAATGATGGCGAATGTAATCTTATGGTCACGCTATATTTATGATCTTTTTATCATGTGTCGAGGCAGTAGGGTTTCAGCAGAAAATGTTGTAGACAGACTAAACAAGAAAAAACGGAACCTACACTTTATATCTCACATTAGTGAAAGTTAGGTGCAATTTTTGGACCGAGCGGTGTAGTTTGAGAATGGGAGCTTATGCACAAAGACGACCCTTTAAGAGTAAAGCAAGAAATACTGTGCTGCATGCCCGCAGTTTCCATCCCAGTAAACTCAAAAATAGCTTTCCTTATGCTCAAAATTTACATATGCAGAGAAATTGTAGCAATGTGGATCAGCTCCACATAGCACAAGAAGAACTTAGGGAAAGATTTGTGTCACGTGGTTACAGCCAATAAGTCCTAGAGCGTGCAAGGATAAAAGCAAATAACAAATTTAGAGAACAGTTGTTCTCGGATAAGACAAAAAGCTTATTTATACAGCAGGAACAGAGATTCCACTTTATCTCAGGCTATAATACACAACATCAAAAGATGAGACCAATTTTTCAAAAACTTTGGCATCTATTGCAAAGTGATCCAGTGACTGGTTAGAAAATATAAAGTAGACCACTTATTGCATTTCAAAAAGCAAGATCAATGAGACAGTATTTTGTAATAAGTAGTCCAGAAGTACAACGACAAGGGACATAGTTGAGTGGAAGTGGAGGATTCAGAAAATACAAAGTGCAAAGCTTGCAATTATGGAGTAAACACTACAGAAGTACCGTTACCATTTTCGGATTAGATGTGGAAAATCAAGCAACCACTCAACTGTATGAGTGATTTTGCCATTTATGCTTTGAGGTGTACCTGTATGAAGCTCTACATAGAGAGTACTATTTTACAAGCACATCAACGCATCCTGCAACATGTTAGAGCTATTAAAAACAAAGATCAAACGTATCCAGTGGCTAGGGACTTCGAAACAATGCATGCAAATAAGATAGAAGATCTTAGATACTTTGTATGGGATTAGGTGCCGAACAGATTGAGGGAAGTGGAAACAGGGAGAAATGTCTTAGAGTTAAACCTCAAAATATATCTAGAATAAAGTTGTCTAAGTCGTGAACGGCTTAAATGCAGAAGAAGATCTACATGTCCACTTATAAATTATTATATTCAGTTTGCAGTTAATAGAGTAAATTCAGCCAGCTAGTATATGTAATATAGATTTTTGAAACAGATTGTTTTTTTTCTCCTAATAAGCACTTTAAGTTGAAGAGCTATTGTCTGATTAATATATGCAGGGGTGCACTAAGAAGATTGTGCCTTTGGATATAAATGTATTGATGTTTATAAAATGTGTTTGCTTGATTTGCACAATTCAATGGAGAGCCAGGATAATAAAATCAATGGGTAGGACAGTTGCCCATAATTTTGAAGTAGATACTAGATGAGAGTAGAATACTCACACTGCTGCTGTCTTTCAACAAATGGAAACATGTATTGCAAATCATTGATGAAATGGATAATAATGTTTTATAATAATGTTTTTAATTTTGTATAACTTGGCTACAATTGTCTACACTTTTTAATGTGGTTGTTTCAATCCTTGTAAATGGAATATTTTGGCAAAGGCTTTATGCTTTACTTTGCACATCTTGTTCTATAAAGAAAAAATAGACAATATAGCACTGTCCTGCACTATGCACTTTACAATTGGCATTGTTATTTATTTTTGGACTACCAGTGAAAACGGGCGATTTACATTGTGAGAATAACTATATATTACAACTCAACAGTTTCAGACAAGTGTTGCTTACAGTCGGGATTGTGCTGTCTGATCTGCCATGGATATATAAACTTGCTCACAGTCGGGAATGTGCAGTCTGATGGAGCATTGATTTCTGAAAATAACCATAGTCAGCTGTACACTTAGTCTCAAATGTGCAATCTGATAATTGACATTTATACACGAGAGCACAGTGATAGTCTACAATCCGATATGCATTAATTATACCTACACACAGTCGGCAATGTGCAGTCCAATATGATACTGATATATATCAACGCACTGAGTCAGGAATGTGCATCTGTATCCTTGTGTCAAGAATTTATCGTGTAATGTGGTATTGATGTACACCAATGCACATTCAGGAATATGCTGTCTGGTGGTTACCGTCAGAAATTACATTCCAACTTGGTATTGATATATACAGTGGCTGACAGTAACAGGTGTGCAGTCTACTATTGATTTGTACCACGGCACACATTTAACAATGTGCTGCTCGATGTGGAATTGTTATACACCAATGCTCAAAGTCATGGCTGGTTGGTTATGTTGGGTTATAGGTATTTATATAGCGCACTAATCACCAGTTAGAGTATTCAGGCGCTTTAGCAGTAGGGCAGTTAGTTGACACCTGGAGAGGTTAGTCGAAGAGTTTAACCAGGTGCCCTTGCCCTTGACTTACCTGGACCAGTCCTCCGACTGGTCAAGGCCATCCAGATTCTTTGAATTCTCCTTTTACACCAATGACACTGGAGGCCTCGTTTGTCTCATCGGTACTCAGGCACAATCACCTGACCCATTATAGTCTTGTGAGAATTGGGTCACAAGCGATTTGTCACCTGAAGTTTAACTCTGACAAGATGGAAGTTCTCATTCTGGGTGCCCTCCACCCATCCATTTGGGCTACCGCCTAGTGGGTGCTGCAGTGAGGTCTGCTGCCTTTCCCAGCCTCCAATACATGACATTTAGGAGTTCCATTGGCTTCCTGTTGCCCCAAATTAACAAAGTTGTGTCAACATGTTTTCACTTCCTGAAAGCGGAAGAAAATCCTCCCTAACATCCACTGCGACAGTCGTCTGGTCACACAAGTTGTCGTCTTCTCACGTTTTAATCAATGCAGGCCGGACCCTGGCTTTAAGTGGTATCAAGAAAGGTACCAGGATCTCTAAAGGAAAACATGTATTTTTCAGAGCCCAAGAAGGTCACAGAAGCGTAGTTTAGATCAGATTGAATTACTAGATCAGTTATCAGCTTTTAGCACACCAGTTCAATGCACACTCTTTTGTTAGAAAACAACCTGCACATTTATCGTAAATATTTTATCATTTGCAGCCGCACTGCAGTATGTAGCAGACAATTCAGGAAACTATACCCTTCTTCTTAAATGATCCAGTGCATACATGTATACCCTTTCTATGTAGTTATGTATCTATATATTTGTTACTTTCCTCCTACTGTAGAAGAAAAAAAACGTTGAGACTCTCCAATGCATTACTCTGTCTCACTTTATACCTCTCTCAATATATCCTCTACCTCCACACTCTGACTCATGCCAAACCTCATTCTACTACTAACTCCAAAATAAACCTTTGTAGACTCTTCCCCCTATCCCTCCTTAGCTCACCATATACCTCATTTTAGTACTAAGATCTCCCTAACAACCCTTTCTAAATTCTTCCCGTATGTATCCCAACCCTCATTTTACTACTATGATCTCCCTAATCACTTCCCTCCTCCAGCTCTCCTTTTACTCATCCCAAGCCTCATCTTGCTACTATAATCTCCCACATAACACTTTCTAGACTCTTCCCTCTTCTGTACCTCCATTGTCCTATTAAATCCATCTAACAGACTCACTTGTCTGTTACTCAAAAAAACAAATATTTCCCTATACTAATCCACCTCTAATCCTTTTTGGCTTCCGGAGTAGCGTGCTACTTGCCGAAAAGTGCTTCGATGCCTCGTTAGTAGTAGTAAGCGCTGTATAAATGCAATTACAATCATAGGCTTTAGGCTGTGCAGAATGTAACATTTAACAACAAGGGGTGGTGATGGATAGAGTTTCTGAATTAAGCAGAATACTCTCACCCAGTCAAGAGATCAGGGCTAGATCCAACACCGTTTTTTAGCTCACTGCACCATCCCAGTTCAGAACCTGGCTATATGCAAATTAGTCTGTTCCTGTCCCAGTGCATGATGGGAACAGGGCAAACCAAACTACCAAGCCAATTCTTACACTGGGAAGGAAACAAGCTTCCGGGGACCGGTTTCTGGCATTTCAGCCGTCGTCGGCCCGGCTTGCTTGAATCCTGATGGTGCAATGAGCAAGGGACTCACATCTGAGTATACCCTTCCACGCTTAGGGTGGACAAAATATTTAACAACAAGGGGTGGTGATGGACAGAGTTTCTGAATTAAGCAGAATACTCTCACCCAGTCAAGAGATCAGGGCTAGATCCAACACCGTTTTTTAGCTCACTGCACCATCCCAGTTCAGAACCTGGCTATATGCAAATTAGTCTGTTCCTGTCCCAGTGCATGATGGGAACAGGGCAAACCAGACTACCAAGCCAATTCCTACACTGGGAAGGAAACAAGCTTCCGGGGACCGGTTTCTGGCATTTCAGCCGTCGTCGGCCCGGCTTGCTTGAATCCTGATGGTGCAATGAGCAAGGGACTCACATCTGAGTATACCCTTCCACGCTTAGGGTGGACAAAATATTTAACAACAAGGGGTGGTGATGGACAGAGTTTCTGAATTAAGCAGAATACTCTCACCCAGTCAAGAGATCAGGGCTAGATCCAACACCGTTTTTTAGCTCACTGCACCATCCCAGTTCAGAACCTGGCTATATGCAAATTAGTCTGTTCCTGTCCCAGTGCATGATGGGAACAGGGCAAACCAAACTACCAAGCCAATTCTTACACTGGGAAGGAAACAAGCTTCCGGGGACCGGTTTCTGGCATTTCAGCCGTCGTCGGCCCGGCTTGCTTGAATCCTGATGGTGCAATGAGCAAGGGACTCACATCTGAGTATACCCTTCCACGCTTAGGGTGGACAAAATATTTAACAACAAGGGGTGGTGATGGACAGAGTTTCTGAATTAAGCAGAATACTCTCACCCAGTCAAGAGATCAGGGCTAGATCCAACACCGTTTTTTAGCTCACTGCACCATCCCAGTTCAGAACCTGGCTATATGCAAATTAGTCTGTTCCTGTCCCAGTGCATGATGGGAACAGGGCAAACCAAACTACCAAGCCAATTCTTACACTGGGAAGGAAACAAGCTTCCGGGGACCGGTTTCTGGCATTTCAGCCGTCGTCGGCCCGGCTTGCTTGAATCCTGATGGTGCAATGAGCAAGGGACTCACATCTGAGTATACCCTTCCACGCTTAGGGTGGACAAAATATTTAACAACAAGGGGTGGTGATGGACAGAGTTTCTGAATTAAGCAGAATACTGTCACCCAGTCAAGAGATCAGGGCTAGATCCAACACCGTTTTTTAGCTCACTGCACCATCCCAGTTCAGAACCTGGCTATATGCAAATTAGTCTGTTCCTGTCCCAGTGCATGATGGGAACAGGGCAAACCAAACTACCAAGCCAATTCTTACACTGGGAAGGAAACAAGCTTCCGGGGACCGGTTTCTGGCATTTCAGCCGTCGTCGGCCCGGCTTGCTTGAATCCTGATGGTGCAATGAGCAAGGGACTCACATCTGAGTATACCCTTCCACGCTTAGGGTGGACAAAATATTTAACAACAAGGGGTGGTGATGGACAGAGTTTCTGAATTAAGCAGAATACTCTCACCCAGTCAAGAGATCAGGGCTAGATCCAACACCGTTTTTTAGCTCACTGCACCATCCCAGTTCAGAACATGGCTATATGCAAATTAGTCTGTTCCTGTCCCAGTGCATGATGGGAACAGGGCAAACCAAACTACCAAGCCAATTCTTACACTGGGAAGGAAACAAGCTTCCGGGGACCGGTTTCTGGCATTTCAGCCGTCGTCGGCCCGGCTTGCTTGAATCCTGATGGTGCAATGATGGAAGTTCTCATTCTGGGTGCCCCTCCACCCATCCATTTGGGCTACTGCCTAGTGGGTGCTGCAGTGAGGTCTGCTGCCTTTCCCAGCCTCCAATACATGACATTTAGGAGTTCCATTGGCTTCCTGTTGCCCCAAATTAACAAAGTTGTGTCAACATGTTTTCACTTCCTGAAAGCGGAAGAAAATCCTCCCTAACATCCACTGCGACAGTCGTCTGGTCACACAAGTTGTCGTCTTCTCACGTTTTGATCAATGCAGGTCGGACCCTGGCTTTAAGTGGTATTAAGAAAGGTACCAGGATCTCTAAAGGAAAACATGTATTTTTCAGAGCCCAAGAAGGTCACAGAAGCGTAGTTTAGATCAGATTGAATTACTAGATCAGTTATCAGCTTTTAGCACACCAGTTCAATGCACACTCTTTTGTTAGAAAACAACCTGCACATTTATCGTAAATATTTTATCATTTGCAGCGGCACTGCAGTATGTAGTAGACAATTTAGGAAACTATACCCTTCTTCTTAAATGATCCAGTGCATACATGTATACCCTTTCTATGTAGTTATATATCTATATATTTGTTACTTTCCTCCTACTGTAGAGGAAAAAAAACGTTGAGACTCTCCAATGCATTACTCTGTCTCACTTTATACCTCTCTCAATATATCCTCTACCTCCACACTCTGACTCATGCCAAACCTCATTCTACTACTAACTCCAAAATAATCCTTTGTAGACTCTTCCCCCTATCCCTCCTTAGCTCACCATATACCTCATTTTAGTACTAAGATCTCCCAAACAACCCTTTCTAAATTCTTCCCGTATGTATCCCAACCCTCATTTTACTACTATGATCTCCCTAATCACTTCCCTCCTCCAGCTCTCCTTTTACTCATCCCAAGCCTCATCTTGCTACTATAATCTCCCACATAACACTTTCTAGACTCTTCCCTCTTCTGTACCTCCATTGTCCTATTAAATCCATCTAACAGACTCACTTGTCTGTTACTCAAATAAACAAATATTTCCCTATACTAATCCACCTCTAATCCTTTTTGGCTTCCGGAGTAGCGTGCTACTCGCCGAAAAGTGCTTCGATGCCTCGTTAGTAGTAGTAAGCGCTGTATAAATGCAATTACAATCATAGGCTTTAGGCTGTGCAGAATGTAACAGCACACCCCTTCTTAGGCCTAAGAAAAATTAATCAGATCTATAGGCACTTGAACAGGATTCACTGGATGAACAACAGCATCACCTTTCATTCTCAAGGTCCCTTGTATCTCCAAAGAAAATGTGCTCCTTCCTTTCTTGAGAAAAATTAATCAGATCTATATGCACTTGAACAGGATTCACTGGATGAACAACAGCATCACCTTTCATTCTCAAGGTCCCTTGTATCTCCAAAGAAAATGTGCTCCTTCCTTTCTTGAGGATTATTTAAATTCCTTTTTTTCCTTCAGGCCAAGTTGCAAACTCCTTATTTCAGAAGCAGCAGTCCTTGGGGCTGCTCTCTCTACCACTGTGCCTCAGACATGAGGAATGCTGTCCACCAGACAAACTATCAAATATTTCTCCTGTTACCTAAAACTGAAGAATCGTCTCTGTGTATGCCCGTGCAGCTAATGGCATAAAGTTTGGTATGGCATTGATGTATAGCAATGCTGACAGCCAGAACTGTGCAGTCTATTGCGGCACTCCTGTATGCCAATGATGACCGCCAGAGCGGTGTAGTTTATTATGGCATTCATGTATACCAATGCTGACAGCCAGAGCTGTGCAGTCTAGAATGGCATTTATGTATACCAATGCTGACCGCCAAAGCTGTGCAGTCTATTACAGCACTCATGTATACCAATGCTGACCAAAGCAAACACAAAGAGATGATGGACGGAGCACTAAAACATTTTAGACACTCACCCCCAGTCACAGATCTGGGTTCAATCCATCATCGTTCTTTAACTCACTTCACCACCCCTGTTCAGACCCAGCTATATGCAAATCAGTCTTGACCCTGTGCCTCATGGGAGCAGTCCAGCTTGAACTGCCAACCGGAAACAAGCATCCTGGGACCGGTTTCGGGCTAACACCCCTCATCAGCCAGACTAGCGTGAATCCAGTAGCAAAGTGAGGGTCCCAGGCTGTGGGATTTGATATCACATTTGGTGTATCCCACCTTTGACAAGTAGAGCTGTGGGGTTTGATATGGCATTTGGTGTATCTCACCACTCACAAGCAGAGCTGTGGAGTTTGATGTGGCATTTTGTGTATCCCACTGCTGATGAGCAGAGCTGAAGAGTTTGATGTAGCCTATTGAGTATACCACCGCTGACAGGCAGAGCAGTGGAGTTTGATACAGCATTTTGTGTATCCCATCGCTGACTAGCAGAACTGTGGGGTTTGATATAGCATTTGGCGTATCCCACCGCTGACTAGCAGAGCTGTGGAGTTTGATATGGCATTTTGTGTATTCCAACATGGACAAGCAGAGCTGTGGGGCTTTATATGCCATTTGGTGTATCCCACCATGAATCTTGGAGTCATCGGTAAGTGTCTAACAGTAATGTCACCATATTCCTTACAGTCCTCCTAGCGAGTAACATTGAGTGCAAGCTAGTAGTTCCACAGAGACACCTCTCCCCCAGAATTAATGCTTAGGTTTACCCAGTCCTCCATAAGTTAGGAACCATAGTGCCGGCATACTATTGTGTCAAGTTTCGGAACACCGTAAGTGTTCATCAGTTGTAGAGATCCCCTCTACTTTTAGCACACTATACCTGTCCCATCACTTCAGTCCATCCTTCAATACAAACGCAATGCAAATTTGCATTCTTAAAAAAATTCTTCTCCACAAAAGGTAGACTGTGCAGCATCAGCAATCTTACTTTCTGCAGCTTTGAAAAAACTACCAGTTGAAGTGGCTCAAGAATTCGGCCTGTGGGTATCACAAGTGGAATTGATAATGCCTGCTAGGTCCGCAGGTGGAGTTAATAGCTATGTTGGGCACCACAAGTGAATCTGATGATGTTTACTAGTACCATAGGTGGAGATGGGGGAAGAAAGGCATCTAGTAACACAGAAATAGGAAGCGCTCTGTGTTAGTACTAGTTGGAAACTACTTAGATATGTGTCAGAGAGCCCCGACTTCAGGATAACGGATGGTGTGCAGAGGAGTTAGGGAAGGCAATTGTGTTTGGTTAAAGCTCAGAAAAATCCATGCTCCTGTAACGGTTGGTCTGTCAACTTCTTTGTCGATGTGGGTGGGGGAGCCTTCTGCTGAATTAAGAGCCTGAATGGGAGAGAAGTTGTTGTTAGGATGAGCCTGGGCAGCGCATGTACTGCTCTGCAAGACATGCTGTATTCGGAGCATTGGAGGTGAAGCGCCGCCCATATTTTTCTTTGGCTTGTGTCATTGTCCTTGGTAAATGCTAGCTTCTGATTCGTTAATAGGCTTGGTAGTCCCTCCTTAGTACTGTCTTGTCTTCATTTGTAACCTCCCATGGCGACACCCCCTTTTACCTGTGTTGTTGCTCTGAGCACTACTTTCTTTAATGTAGGGCTTAATTTATTTTTTCCATAGCATGCAGCCATAACTTTGGTTTATTTGCACGGCTGAACGCGACTGCATGTTTTTTTTCTTCTATTTTTTAACTTTTATTTGTAAAGGCACCCCAGGTGCTTTCACGTTAATGGCAGCCACGCCCCTTTCTTTAGACGAGCCGCATCTAAGGAAAGGGCACGGCCGCCATTAAAGTGACAGCGCTGCACGGCGCACTTTTGCAACCAACCATTTGCAATGCAATAGGTCTCGCATTTTCGAGAGTTTAGTAAATGCGAGGCCTATTGCATTGCAAATGCTTGTTAGTAATGGCCTGAGCGCAAGTAATGTGCAAGGATGTAGGGTAATGTGTTCCATTGGTGAGGAGCAGCTACAATGAATGACCATCCCCGCAGCAGGTTTCACGGATGGCATCAAGGAGGTTGCGTAGACCATAGTAGGATTCTTCTTAATGGAAGTGCTTGGAAGAACTCCCTGCCAGTGGATAGCCCGTGCTTGGAAGAGGAAGTGGGGGACGTGGAGGGACAAGTGACACTGAAGTTCCGGTTTTGAACAAGGGTTCCCTCGCAATCAGGGGCTATGAGAATTGATGGAAAACCTCTACAACAGCTGTTCCAAACGTTCGATTCGGACACTGATGGTCCAAACAGTAGAGCCAGCAGGCATTTGATGGGTGGGGCCCTCAGGGAGGAAAATCTCTGAGTGTAGGCAATACTGGGGCAGGGTAGCCCATCTGACCTGCTATTGTTTCCTGGGCGCCAATACCAGAAGTGGAGCCTGGGGGAATGTGCGCCTCTCCAGGTGGTAAACCCGCAGTGGCAATCGGTCAGCCAGTAGAAGGGCGCCCAGACTCCAAAAGCACTTCAGCACCACACAGATAATGGGGAATACACTATGTAAATGCACATAACATTTTACGGTAGGCCACTGCAGAAGGCTCAGAAGAAAACAAGCATTGGCAAAGCCAATGGGTCGAGCCTTTGGCACTTACTGTCTTTGCCAATGGGTTTTATCCCAGCTGTACACCAACCCCAATGCTTTGTAGCACAGCTAAAAAAAAATACAAAAAATTGAAAAAGAAAAAGTTGTGTTGTGTGATGCTTGCGGATGAGAGTGGGTTTACATGAGAGTGAGTGTGACTGTGTGTGAGTGAAAGTCAAAGTGCATGTGATGTCACTTCCATTACCCAAGGCATTTTAATATTAATGAATTGACATCCATGGTCACCAGACAGAAGGCAGGCCAATACTGTGCTTCCTTTTTACCAATCATTACTGTCTGTGTTTTAAACAACTGAAATCTTTTTAAGTTACCCAGGACTGCAGATCCCAGAACGCATTGGTTTGTTAATAGGTAACAACTGTAATATGTGGCCCCTTAGACGTGTAGCAAGCCCAAATACTTACTGGGGCAGAGAAGGTGAACGGTATCCATGGCAGGGATATATTTAACACATAAATAATAAGTTACATGTGGTCGTCCTGGCCTGTAGTCTTCAAGCACGCCTCTGTAATTGTATCCCTTAATCAATCGGGAGAAGGCGTGCATAATCTCCCTAGGTGCCTTGAGGAAGTTTCAGCCTGGATGAAATGCTCCTTCTTACAACTGAACGGAGAAAAAACTGACCTCATGATATTGGGCAAAACTTTGTAATCAAGCCCAATAATCAGATGGCCCAACTGTATGGGGAATCTGCCCACACCTAAAGACCATATAAAGAGTCTAGGTGTTTGGCTTGATAACAAACTTAACATGAGGATCCAGGCAAAGAAAGTTGCAGGGTGCTGCTTTGGAATGCTGAGAATGGTGAGAAAAATTCTTCCTTTTTTACCCTTCCATGCGAAGAAGCTGCTTCTCCAGGCCCTGATAATATCACGCCTGGACTATGCAAATGCGCTTTATCTTGGAGCACCTCAGTCCATGATAAAACCTTCTTCAGAAGGTACAGAATTGTGCCGCAAGAATGCTTCTGCATATTCCTCGGAGAGAACCAGCGAGAATTGCTTTAAACTATCTTCATTGGCTACCAATTGCTGAGAGAATTCAGTTTAAATCTCTGCATCACTCACAAAATCCTGACTTCCAATGGTCCGCCAATACTTCAGTTGATGGTTTCCCCATACCGTCCTAAAAGAGCTCTCCGCTCTGAAAGTAAACGCATGGCCATAGTACCAAAAATTCAGAGGGTCAGAAGTGGAGGTCGACGTTTTTCTTATGTTGCCTCCAAAAAATGGAATGAGCTTCCGGAACATATTCGTTTGGAAGAAGATCATCTCTCCTTTCGAAAAATGTTGAAGACTCATTTATTCCCAGACAGATAATCAGCTCATATCTGTCCGCTCTTTTCTTAGCGCTGGGAGGCCTATGGGTAGCCATGCTCTTTACAAATGTCTTTTTCATTTCATTTCATTTCATTTCTGTTTGCCTAGAGCCAGTACTGGGGAATTGCAGGGAGAGGAACATTTCCTTCAGTTCACTACTAACATCAGAGTGTGTACAGATGGAGAAATCAACAGGTGCCTACAGCGTAAAATAAGTGTACGTTAAATTAAAAGCAAACTTATTGCACACTCAGTTTGGTTGGCTTAACTGTTTTACTGGCACCTCAAGGGGGGCATATAGCGTTTAAAAGTTAAGAGAAGTGCATGAAGACGCAAACCCCAGTTAAATAACAAGAAAAGGGGCAGAGGAGAGGATATATCACCATGAACAACAATAAAGAACACAAACACAGGCGGATGAAGAGGAGGATAACAAAAGATGGAAAACAGAAACAGGACCTGAGTCACAGTGCGGTAAGGGCAGGAACACTAATTAAGATGAATAAATCTGAGTTTGGTTTATTTTTGACAGAAGAAACAGGAAGTGACGCCAAGGCACACACTGGCCAATTAGGAGGCAACAAAGATGATTGACAATTAAACCAACAAGTGGTAAGCAATGGATAGGCTGGGAGCTGATTGTACACAATAGTGTGTCACAAGCGAGAAGAGCGCATTTGCTTGAGCATGCGTAGGCTCAACCCTAGAAAAGAATATCAAAAAATATGTTAAAGACCTTTTTTTACACTGTTCTTGCTATCTGTGGAATCGTGTACAGTGTATGAGCCTTGTGTGGAGGGGAGGACCACGGTGTCACTTTACATTTTATGGAGAATGCAGTCAATGCAGGCATTGCATATTTCTTAAAGTGCTATATCTATATGCCATCCTTTGTCCTCTTTGATCACGCGCTTGTGACCGGGTGGTACATTCCTGTTCTTGTATAACAGCACCAATTAAAGTGCTTTATATAGGGCGGATATGCCCTCCATAAAACGTAGACCTGGAATACATGTACCTATACATACCGAACCTACATTGGGGTGGAATGTCATTCATCGTTTTGAGTTCCGGTTGCTTTTTGTTTGGACAGATTACAGTAGAAACTATTTGTTTCCCAGTATGCAGTTGATACACACACATACTCTTGACAACGAGACCAGATGATATACTTTTGACTTTGCCATACTTTTGCCCTGAAGAAGTCCATTTTCTGTTGGATGAAACATGTTGGCTTGCTTTAACAGTGCTTACAAGAAGCATCTATAAAAGAGCAATGTTTCTGGATTTATGAAATTTTTCGTTGCTAATTGCCAAATTTGAAGATTATTATAAATACTTTGAATGTGGTGCACCTTTGGTTGTAATGTTTGAAATGATTTCACTATGAGAAGGGAGCACCCTTTGGACAGAGGGTGCCTACAGTGTTGTGCCCACTGTATGATATACATTGTTTAAAATACTTTATTTTAAGGATATAACGGTGTGGATGCGGCACTCTGTTGCGGTCCACTGCCCACCCCAAAAATATATTTGGCGTTTATCACAAACAGGACCTATGTCACAGTGCGATAGGGGGAGGGACGCTAATTAAGATGAATAAATCTGGGTTTGGTCCATTCTCGACAGAAGAAACAGGAAGTGACGCTAAGGCACATGCTGGCCAATTAGGATGCAAAAAAGATGAGTGACAATTAAACCAACAAGTGGTAAGCAACGGATGGCCTGGGAGCCCCTGAGTGTACACAATAGTGTCTCACAAGCGAGAGTTCATTTGCTAGCGCATGCTGCTTACGCAGGCTGAACCCTAGAAAAGAATACCCAAAAATATGTTAGACATTTTTTTCGCACTGTTCTATCTGTGAATTTGCGCACAGTATAAGAGCAATGTGTGGAGGGGAGGACCATGGTGTCACTTTACATTTGACGGAGATTGCAGTCAATGCAGGTATAGCATATTTCTTCAAGCGCTATATGTATATGCCACCTAACTGAGCCATCATGGCGCTTTAGACCGTTGCAGGAGAATTTACACATCTTACAACACAATTAGACAGTACCAGTATGTAGGAAGCTGGGTTTCTGTTGCAATAACCTGCCCAGATGTACCCTCTGTCCCTGCCAATCAGGTTCCCATGGCCTGTGTTCTATCCCAAAACTGTAGCTTTGTATCCCCAATTGCCACCTCTCTGGCCACATCTAAGTGTCTCGTAAAGTTACCATAAGTACCAAGAGCACTGTGACCAGGGAAGGCCTCTAAGGGCTGCAGCACATATTGTGCCACCCTTCGAGGTCCTGTACCTTAACACACACACACACACACACAGCCATTGCAGGCTGTGTGTTTTGGTACATAGAAAAGTAAAATGCCTGCAACCGACTGCCTATGGTATAGGTAACACACCCCCCTAGCTGGGAGCACTATACCACTGGTAAGGGTACAGTTGCATGAGCACTGTAACCCTAGGGTGTCTAAGTCCATTCTTAGACATTGTAAGTGCAGTAAAGGCATAAAATGGTATATGGCCTGGGAGTTTGTCATTACGAACTCCACAGCACCATAATGGCTTTACTGAATTCTGGGACGTTTGGTAGCAAACTTCTCAGCATAATAAACCACCACTTATGCCAGTGTGGGATTTAATATAAAATGAACTCAGAGGGCATGTTAGAGATGCCCCCTGTAAAACGACCAGCCTCTGGTGAGTTCCAGGGCTGGTAAACACTAACCTGCCACCATGAGACATGGTTTGGGAAACAAAGCCTTTCCTGGGCAGAGGTGGTCACACCTCCCTCAGGTCAGGAAGAGCCATTTGTGGCAGGGGAGCTTCAAAGCCTTGCCGCCAGGGCCGGACTGGCCGTAGCGGGCCCCGGGCAACCCCCCGGTGCGCCACACAGGTGAGGGCCGATTTTGTTACAGGGCTGTTTTTGCAGCTATGCTGCAAAATCGGCCCTGTAACAAAATCGAACGAAAACTGACCCTGACAAAGAGCTCGGCGCCAGGCCTGGCTTGGTTCTATAAATAAAATGCAACTAAATATTATTTTTATACAAACAAATTGGTCTAAGTTAAGTCTTTTGAGTATGTGACATTATTTGTTGCCTGAGTGTGTAAATGCTTAACACTACCCTCTGATAAAGCCTTATCGCTCTCCCACACTACCACAAATAGAGAGTAAGGAATTATCTACTTTTACCTCTCCCTACCTTTGGGGATCCACTGGCTTCTGTGGACACTATACCTTACTTTGGTATAGTATATACAGAGCCACCTTCCTATACGGTATCAATGGAGCAAAGTAAAACAGGGGTTGAAACAAAAAGCGTGAATAAATAAAAACAGGTAAATACATTTCAGTTCTGAATAAAATTCAATACACACACACCGCAGAGCTCTAACAGTGCTCTATTACTTCGGCTTCTAACAAAGTTCTGAAATATACCAAGAGCTTCATGTGTTTCGGTTTGTCTGTGACAAGTTATATCACAATACTGCCTCTCAGTCTTTAAGCATAAAAAAATACAACTATCTTTAAAAATAAAATGGCGCAGTTGTTTCCCATTTTGAAGTACTGACTATTCTGGAAGCGGGATCACTGAGATTTGGTGCCACCATGTGATTAGCTTTTATACACCCGTGTTGTCAAGATCACCTCCCCAACAGCTGATGCTTCACACGGGAAAGCAATAGGCGCAAAAGAGACACAAGTGATGGACGGAATACAGAACAAATCAAAACATTCACCCCAGTCAAGAGATCTGGTTTAAATCCATCGTTCTTTTGCTCACCATGCCACCCCAGTTTAGATTAATCCAGTCTAGGTATACCTGGCACCCTTGAAGCGAGAAGCAAAAGACACACAAGTGATAGATGGAGCAGAAAACAAAATATTTGGCTCAGTATGGAGAGGATGGAGTTCTTGACACAGCTTTTGATATTTTTATCCCTGCCTTTGAGTCGGTCTAAAAACTGCTAATTATAATGTGTTTTGAAGGGGCCAAAACTGTGCTGTAATTAACTATCAATGAGTGCATTTCATCCACCCAGAATCCAATGTAGAACTTGCCTGCATTACTGGGTCTACTGCTTTCCAGGCAGTAACTCAACAATTTACTGTAAAGCAACACCAAGACCCTTTCTTTGGAGGTACTGGCGGAACCGTGAAATCAGCAGAAAACACTTATAACACCACATGGTTACTGAGCAGTAATCAATTATATTACATTTTATTCAAAAGAAAGAAAACTCAAAGCTTTGTTTAGGTGCTGCCTGCACAAACAAGCATGTGCAATGCAATAGGTCTTGCATTAGGAAAGTTTGAGCTATTGGTATTGTAAATGACAATTTTTTTTATGTATGTGTTGGTTTTGAAAATAGCGAAATTAATAGCTTTGTCAATTACAATGCCAATAGTTTTAACTTTCGCAAATGTGACACCTATAGCATTTGTACTGCAATATGTGTTGTATTTACGTGACTTAGATGTATTGATATTACAAATAACTATGGCTTTTAATTTTTTTAAATAATTAATACTTAAATAAAAGTTATTGTAATTTATAATGGCAATAGCTTAAACTTTTGTAAATACATTTTGTGAAGATTATCAGGTAGATTCATGAAAGGAAAATCGGCTCGCAAAGGGCCAGATTCTCAGAATCTGGCCCTTTGCAAGCGCGATTTTTGCATTTGGTATTCATCATCCCAAATGCAAAAATCGCTATTACAGAATTCGCTTTTTTGCGAGGAATTGCATTTAAGGAATCTCTATTTGAGATTCCTTAAATGCAATTCATTAACCAATTTTAAATTGCGAATTCACAATATTTGGCGACTATTTACCACGAAGTCAGACTTCGTGGTAAATAGCGAAAAAAATAGAAAAAAGCACTTTAGTGCATTATTCTCTGTTGCATGTTACACACACACATGTCCTTTGGACATGTGTGTGCGCAACACCTGTGTAATGTTGCATTTCAGAGGTGCTACAGGGTGTCCTCTGGACACCCCTGGCGCCCTTGAAATCGCATCCTTATTTGTGATTAGCAAATTGCTAATCGCAAATAAGGAATAACTCCCCATTCATTCCTATGGGCCTGTAGGCCCATAGGAATGCATGGGGAGTTAATCCTTATTTGCGATTAGCAATTTGCTAATCGCAAATAAGGAAGATGTGGGAATCGCAATATTTTTTGCAATTCCTACATGAATACCGTTTTGCAAGTCCTTAATAGCGATTCCTTATGAATCGCTATTAAAGACTCGCAAAACGGGTCTTTGATGAATCTAGCTGCATATTCAGTGTATTTTATTGTGACGAAAATCTAAGAACTGAAGTGAAATATTAACATCTTTTTGTGACATTTGTAATAAAGCTTGAAACATTGAGATAACATATTTGAACCAGTTGTTGTTGAATGGTTGCACAGATGGAAGCTGTGGTGGCGGTGAGTGATGTTGTGGTGTTCAGTGATGCTGTGGTAGTGCATAGTGATGTTGTGGTGCCCCTGAGTGATGCTGTGGTGCCCCTGAGTGATGCTGTGGTGATGCGATAGAGTGAGTGCGATAGATAGATAGAGGGAGGGCGATAGATAGAGGGAGGGCGATAGATAGAGGGAGGGCGATAGATAGAGGGAGAGCGATAGAAAGAGAGATAGATAGAGTGAGGGCGATAGATAGAGTGAGGGAGATAGATAGATAGAGTGAGGGCGATAGAGTGAGGGCGATAGATAGATAGATAGAGTGAGGGCGATAGATAGAGTGAGGGCGATAGATAGACAGATAGAGTGAGGGCGATCAATAGATAGATAGAGTGAGGGCGATAGATAGAGTGAGTGATGGTGATAGAGTGAGGGCGATAGATAGATAGATAGAGTGAGGGCGATAGATAGATAGAGAGAGGGTGATAGATAGAGTGAGGGTGATAGATAGAGTGCGGGCGATAGATAGATAGAGTGAGGACGATAGATAGAGGGTGAGAGATAGAGTGAGGGCGATAGATAGAGTGCGGGCGATAGATAGATAGATAGAGTGAGGACGATAGATAGATAGAGTGAGGGCGATAGATTGTGAGGGCGATAGAGTGAGGGCGATAGATAGAGTGAGGGCGATAGATAGATAGATAGATAGATAGATAGATAGATAGATAGATAGATAGATAGATAGATAGATAGATAGATAGATAGATAGGGTGAGGGCGATAGATAGGGTGAGGGCGATAGATAGAGTGAGGGCGATATATAGAGTGAGGGCGATAGATAGATAGATAGATAGATATAGTGAGGGCGATAGATAGATAGATAGAGTGAGGGCGATAGATAGATAGAGAGATAGATAGAGTGAGGGCAATAGATAGATAGAGTTGCGGTGCCGGGCACTCTGGGGCGCGACGGCCACAGATGAAGGGCAAGAGTGAATTGCACATGGGGGGTGGGGGTGAGAGGCACCAGTTCTGCAATATGGGGAAACACTGGGTTGTGTGGTGCACGCTGCTGTAAGAAGGGGAGAGAAGGCAACTTGTGGCAGCAGGGGGCTGCGTTATGCCCCTGACTCATGGTATGGTGGTCTGCGTGGCGCAACCGAGCTTGGTAAAAATATGCCCTCCCTATCTTAATTAAACTCCGTTGTTTGTCCGTTTAAGCTCTTCTGTTGGATATACTCCAAGCAACGCAGGGCACGTTAAATATAAAAATAAGCACAGCAGTTGTGTCCTACTGTCTCACACTCTCTTAAAAGAAAACAAAAAGAACAAGAATATGCTGCATAACTAAATACTTATAAGGTTCCAAAGGCGAGACCTATTGGCTATGCCAATGCTTGTTATTACATGGCTGGATATAGGTTTCAGCTTTGGGTAGTGGAAGAAAAAAAAGAACAGTGAACATTGATTTTCAAACTGACATTTTCAGCTATTAGTGAAAAACGATTTGTAGTTGTGATCAGGCGTAGTAAATCTGAATTAAGGGCGACTTGCAGTATAGGATAATTTTGTTCAATTTTCATGATTTGACAAAAGTGTTGCCCTTAACTCCACCTATTTTCACACTTCCCAATTTCTTCAAAATCCTCATTGTGGTGTTTTTCTCACTCTGTACATGTTGGTTAGTTGGTGGGACAGAAATGTATCATTACCTTCTCATCATCGCTCGTCGTCCCAGCACTCACCTCTGAGGCTCTGGCCCAAAGCAGCGCCTTTCCATATTGTTTTCCTATTCCAAAGTTAGTCCTTCCTCTGTTTCAATCACTACCACAAAATTAAAGTTTTCCTAGCAAACGTGGAGGAACATTTCAGTTCAATTAATTCTATTAGATAATGCTTAACTTTGTTAATTTAAAACTCTCTTCCTCCTTGTGCAACTGTTGCATTTTTCTAGAACTCCATCACTTCAGTGACATAACATTGACAGCAGCACTCCACTCTGAAAATTGTTCCAGAGCCACTGACAACATTTATTATTCCTCTGACTGAAATAAAAACCTTAATATAATCAGTAAATACCTTGACATGGCAAAATTGAACAATCCAACAATGCAAAAATACAGGAGACCCAATATAATGTGTAGGTAATACAGAGGGGAGCGGATAATCTGTACCACAGTGTTATTAAAAGAATTGACATTTTCCTTCATGCTTGCTACTATATTTTCCATTCTATGTCAGGACCGGAGACTTGATATTGCTCAATCACCACCAATGAAGCCAACTGGTCCATTGGTTTAAAATACGTTGGGGCAGATTTACAGGCCCCTTGCGCTGCCGGTGCATCATGTTGCGTGATGCACCGGTGCAGCAGCCTGCTGAGTGATATTTATAAACACAGGTAAAGTCACCCTGCGTGACTAAACTTGTGCTTGTGATATCACCCCTGTTCACGCAACAATTCGCGTTTTAGGGGCGTAACATGGGAGTTGCTGTGGGTGTTCCCATGCCACACCCATGTCCACTGATGCATTTCCAGATTTAAGAGAAATCGTGAATCTGGATATGCGTTACAATGCTACGCCACCTTATGGTTGGCGTAGCGAGGTGCAACGAGGAGAAATGTTTTTATTTCTCCTCGTGTTTTCCTCTTTCAATGCGTGCTGCTTTCTACAGCACTAATTGGAAGAGGAAATCACCTCAATTGATTGTTTTTGTGCAGGAAGGTGCCCCTTCCTGCACAAAAAAATCTCCCCATGACGCAGGCATCCTTGCACCATGGTGCAAGGGTACCTGCGCCGACGCATGGCAGCAGTTTGTGCACCAGCGCAGGGGGAAGCAAAGAGATGAGACATATTGTTGTAAATATGTTGCATCCCTGTGCTTTGAAACTAACGCAGCGTGGCGCAGCAAAATGACTTCCTGCACTGCCCTGCGTTAAGTTTCTTGTAGATCTGCCCTGTTGAGTCTGCATGCCAATCCACAGTTTTTAGGATATCTCCCAATATCAAGGCCCTGGATGCCATTTCCCCCTGGGGGAGTGTGCCTCCAAAATATGGAAATATCAGTACCAGCCTCCTGCATCACCCATATGACCATAGTGGGTGTAAATACTGCCCTGTGGGATTTGATAATAGAAATCAGTAGCTTGCATACTCCATCAGATTTGAGCTCTTGAGGCACAGTTTCGTACTCTCTCAAATAACGAACCGCACACAGTCTAGGAATTGTCTGGGAAGACTGGGTAGGATACTCTATTTGTGTTGCATTTAGTATGTTGCGAGTTGCTGAACATTTTTATATGGGGAATAAGGACCTACCTTGCAATTCTAATGCCCTAACATCAGACACCCTTGTACATGAAATGAGACACAGCAGCATTGTAAGCTTAGCAAAAAGTTGTTTCCGAGAAAGGTCTGAATTGTCCAGCCATCTTGTGAGAAGGGATAATACCTTGCTAACATCCCAAGTGTGATTGTATTTAGAGCTTGAGGGATTAGAGAACCTGATGCCCTTCAGTAATCTTTGTATAAATGGATGAAGATATACCGGGTTACCTGCTACCGATGGATGACCTGCTGGAATCATTCAATGAAAGGAATTAACAGTAGATTGTGTGCTACCTATCTCAGCCAGCTGTGATAAGAAATTCACGGTAAACAAAATATTGGTCCCCAAATGATCCACATTTATCTCCAGGTATCAACTGCTCCAAGCTGACCAGGTAGACTTGTATCTCTTATTGGTGCCTGCTGTCCTTGCCGGCTCCATGAAAGAAGAATCTGCCAGTAAAAGTCCTGGCCCTTTTAATCTTCCACCAGGCCATTAGATGTAGATTGTTCTCCTGAATCATCTGGTGGAACTCTCTCCCTGAACCTAGAAGGCGAACGAGTGGCATTGCTAGCAGTACCAGGTAATCACACAACACCTCCATAAGTAACAGGAATCATGATTGCGACCTCCAGACCAGAGTCCCCAAGATATGCTCCCACTGCTGATGTTTGACCTGTGTCGCCACTCTAGTGATCATGAGAAAGGGGGGAAAGGCATAATTTAAATCCTTCACGAAGTCCTGAAGAAAGGATCCACTGCTGTGGCCTCTGGACCTGGCCTCCAAACCAGAACACCATGGAACCTAAGCATTCAGTCTCAATGAAAGCAAATAAAGAGGGGTCTTTCCCATCTCTGGCACACGCAAGTAAGTACTTGAGGATTCAGTCGCTAATTGCTGATACCCCTCAGGAATCATGAGGTACATTACAATCTGCGATGGGGTTGGAGGTGCTCGTTGGTGTTGATCCATAGGATGCAGGCAATGCACCGGCTCAAAACCTCGCAAAGTCATAGATGCATCAGGAATGGACATGATGCCCCATGCTGTTGGAGATGCGATGTCCTCGATCCTTTCAGCAGCGCCAATGCTTTGGTGTCGATAGGAATACAATGTCCTCGCAGCAGCTGCGTTGCGTTGGCATTGACAGAGATGCAACGTCCTTTATCCTTGCAGCAGCACCGATGCATTGGGGTTGATGGAGATGCACCTGTTCCGAGCGGTGCTACGATCATGAAGCATGTATTTTGGCAGTTGTAGCAGCTTATACCCACTGCCAGGGATCCAGGAATGGATTGGCACCTCTTTGCAGGGCATGTTTCTCAAATGGCAGAGTCTAGGTGCTGTAATAGGTGAGTTTGAAGTATTTTATGTCCTTGAGACTTTAATCAGGAGGAAAATCCGTCGGCCCTTAGAGTCACTTTAGTTCTGAGATGGAGAGATGCAGGTCCAGTCATTCTCACTCCCAGGCAGCAGACAGCAGATCAGCGCAGCAAAGCTGGAGTCCAGCAGAGTATCAGTCTAACAGAGTGGCAGTCCTTGTAGCAGCAAAGCAGGTCTTCTTCCTGGCAGAGTATCCACAAGTCCAGAAGTGTACTGAGTGGGTTTTGTCAGGGGTCCAGTTCTTTTACCCTGTAGGATCTTTGAAGTGGGGGACTTGAAAGAGAGGCCTTTCAAGTGCACAGTCCCTGCAATTACTGCCCTGGGTCTAGACTCTCTGCAGGGGGTATGCAGGCCTTTGTGGTGTAAGAACAGGACACCGCTTATTCAGGTGTAAGTGTCAGCTCCTCCATCCCATCCTCCCCAGGATGGCCCATCAGGCTGTGGATGGCTCATCATTCACACATAAGCTCCCTTTGTGTGTGTGTCTGTCTAGCGGGAATGCACAAAGCCTAGCTATAACCTACCCCAGATGTTAATTCAGAGACCGGCAGAAGGCACATGCATCAAGCCATTTGCGATCTCAAACAGTGCGATTCGCAAAAATCGGCTATTTGCAATCGCAAAATTGCCTTTTTTGATGCGTGTAACTTATGAGCAATTTGAGTAATCGCAATTGTTAGAACTGTGGGTCTCAAGTTGGCAATGGTAAACACCTTTGACCAAATAGGAACCCTTGCTTCTAAGTCAGGGACATGGGATTACACTACTGGATAACCCCTGCTCACCTCCTTGGTAGCTTGGCATGAGCAGACAGGCTTATCTCAGAGTTAATGTGTTAAGCATTTGTGAATATACACAGTAATACAGTGAAAACACTACAGATGGACACCACACAGGTTTTATAAAAATAAGTATTCTTTATATAGACTTAACACAAGACCACAAATGACAAAAGTCCACAATACTGTACTTAAGATTGGCTTAAAGTTGGTAGAAGTTGCTTAATTCAAGTTGGTGATAAAAGCGACAAAGTTCTCAACAAAGTACCTGGATGCGTAACGCAAAACAAACAAAAGGTTCGCAGGCATGGAGATGCGTCGGTTCCTTGCTTTGGGGAAGACGATGCGTCGCGCCTTAATGCGTGCGCAGAGTAGAGGATGTGTCTTGATCGTTACCGGAGAGGAGGTGATGCGTAGATTCTCGTGATGCATTCCGGTTGCGATGCGACAAGATGGTGCTTTGATGCGATGTGACAATCCGGTGAGATGAGATAAGATGGCGCCCTTGATGCGACAATGTGAAGACGATGCGTGCACGCCATGACGGCTTTGCGGCAAACTCTGTACTTTGGAGCCACGACAGGCCCTGGGACACGCTTCTCCGGTGATGTGTTGACGACCCTCACAGTGGCGACATGCTTCTCCGGTGATGCGACGGCAACCAGCTGTGACGAAGACATGCTTCTCGGGAGATGCGGCGGCGGCGGCACGCTTCTCCGGCGATGCGATGACAACAGCTGCGGCGGCGACACACTTCTTCTCGTTGCATCGCGCTTCCAGCTCCCAGCGACACGCAGGCTTCTGCAGATAGAATTCCCAGTAAGGAAATTCAGGGGGGAGCTGGTAGTAAAGTCTTGTAGCCCTGAGACTTCAGCAGGGGGCAAGGACAAGTTCAAGCCCTTGGAGAAATATTCTGCAAGATGATGAAAGTTCTTTAAAAGTTACTTCTCCTTTCCTTGGCAATGAAGAGACCACTGCAGGCCAACCCAGCAAACAGCACACTGGCAGAGGGGCCGTCCAAACTCCTGCAGCTTCCTTGGATCTTCTCCTTGGCAAAAGGTTTGTCTTGTTCCCAGAAGTGATCTCACGTCTTGAGGTCTCGGTCCCCATATTTATACTCAAATTCTCTTTGTTCTCTGAAGGCAGAGAGGCCTCTGCATAGTCCAAACCAGTTCTGGTCAGTCCTGGAGCACTTTGTTGACAAGACTCTTTCTTTCCTTTCACAGAGTAGGCCAGGGACATCAGACACACCCCAGGAGGTGGAGCCAGCATTGTGGAGGGAACGCACAGCCTTATTCAGGTCCCAAGGTCAGCTCCTCCCTCCCATCTGCATGTAGATCTCTCTATTCAGCACTGTGCTGACTCACCCTGTCCCCTGGAATCCCCCAGCCCCGGTCACTCAGACTCAGGAATACACAACCTAGCAGATAGTTAGGCAAGAAAACACCTACTTTCTAAAAGTGGTATTTTCAAACACAGAATGTTAAAACCAACTTTACTAAAAGATGTATTTTATCATTCTGAGTTCAGGCATACTAAATTCGAATTTCTACCACGTTCCCTGGGTCAGTTAGAATTATAAGATGTAATAATCAAACTGCCCGTTCTGGTCAATGGAGAACAGGTAGCCTTGCAATAGTGAAAAACGAAAATGGCTGTAATTCACTATTAGGACATGCTGCACACATCAGGGCATGTCCTACCTTATACTTACAATGCATCCTGCCCTTGGGCCTTCCATAGGGGTGTCTGATATGAAGAAAAGGGAAGGTTTAGGGACTGGCAAGTGACCTAAAACTTGGTTCTTATAATAAATACTATTGAATAGTAACAGTGTATTTTGATTTGTAGCTTGTGTGCCGGTTCAATTGTTCAGGAGTTGATCATCAGTATTGGAACTTTCTAAAAGTGGCATTTTCACAATTACAGTTTAAAATATAACTTCATCATAAGTTGTCATTCTAAATTGTGATCCCAAATTTCCAATCTCTTCCCAGTTGGAAATAACACTTATAACATGTTTTAAGGTAATTCCAATAGTAACCTATTAGAGAGATAGTCCCTGCAGTAGTGAAAAAAATAATTTAAGAGATTTTCACCAACAGGGTACGTAAAACTTAAAAGTACATGTCCTACATTTTAAGCACATTGCACCCTACCATTAGGCTGTCCAACGCCTACTTTAGGGGTGATTTATATGTATTAAAAAGGACGGTATGGGACTGGCAAGAGGGTTAACTTGCCAGGTCACCATGGCAGTTTAAAACTGCACACAGACTCTGCAGTGGAAGGCCTGAGACACGTGTAAAAGGCTACTTAAGTGAGTGGCACAACCAATGCGGCAGGCCCACTAGAAGCATTTAATTTACAGACCCTGGGCACATGTAGTGCAATTTACTATGGAATCTTAAGAAAATTACACAGGCCAATTGCGGAAAAGCCAATGTCACCCTGTTTTAAGCAGAGAGAACATGCACTTTAGCACTGGTTAGCAGTGGTAAAGTGCCCAGAGTCCTAAAGTTAATAAAAACTAATTCAGTCAAAAGGGGAGGAGGAAGGCAAAAAGGTCTGGGGGGTGGCCCTAAAGAAAGTGCCATTTCCAACATCGGGCAATTCCAGTCTGGCGTTGATTGTGTTGATGGTAAACCCTGGTAATCTTGTACTGTGCTTGGGAATAAGATTTCATTTGGTTAGGTTGATTATGAACCCCAAATCTTCCAAAAGCAAGATCGTAATCTCTGCTTGGCTCATCAGCGTGGGTCCTGTCCTGAGACATGAATGTATAATGTATACTTGTTGTTGTGGTGCCTCAGAGACCGTCCCCCACAGCCCGGCCCGCCTCCCAGCTGACCCTCCCTCCCACGGACTACATAGCCCGCTCCCACACCCATATTCTCTGTGACCGTCCTGACGCTTGCTGAAGGCGGCCGCTCCCCTCGCCTCCTGCTCCTGATTGGTATCGTTATTTGTACTGCTGCTCAAGCCTGTATCGCCTCTGCTGCCTCCTTCACAGCATAGCGCTGTAGTGCGAGCATAGCGCTGTATAGCGCTGTAGTGCGAGTGAATTATAAAACAGCCAAATATTTGCATTTGAATCTGCTAGCGCTTTTGGGGTCATTGAATAGAGCGCTTGAGTCGCGCTTTTCATAACTGCAGTGCGAATTTACAGCTAGGCTGAGTGTCCATTACATAGACTGCTGGAAAGTAAACTATAGTCATTGCTGATTGCCTGTGCCCCAGCCTACCTCCAGTTTCGTTTCATTTCACTGCCGTCATCTTACTTGTTGTTGTGGTGCCTCAGAGACCGTCCCCCACAGCCCGGCCCGCCTCCCAGCTGACCCTCCCTCGCCCCTCCACCGCCACTAGCCATATATGACTGATGCTTCTGCGCGCAGCGTTCACGCGCAGCGATCGCGCCCCAGTCGCGCCGAAGGTGCGCCAAAGGTAAGCCTGTCTACACCCGTCCGCGCCTGGGCCGCGCCCAGCGCCAGACCCCCTGGCCCCCGTACCACCCACCCCACTCGCATTACATACGACCCCTCCACCCTTTTAGCCCTTAACCCCGGCCGTCTCCCCAACTGCGTCCAAGCCGCTCCTGGACACACCCATGGACCCTTCACATGCAACTCCTGCAAGTATGACGGCACCAAGACCAACTCCCCATCCACTAACTTCAAACAGAAACCTGACACCAACAACCTTACTTGCATCTTGCTCAACACCCGCTCAGTCCACAGACACGCCATCGACCTTTGGAATCTACTAGACACCATCTCCCCGGACGTCGCCTTCCTAACAGAAACATGGATGAACGCCTCCTCAGCCCCAGACATCACCATTGCCATCCCGGAAGGCTACAAGATCATCCGGAAAGACCGCGCCAAGCAAACAGGAGGAGGCATCGCCATCGTCCATAGGAACTCCATCCGCATCTCAACCAGCTCAGACGTCAACCTCGCTAGCGCCGAGCACCTTCACTTCCAGATCCACACTGACCCCAAGACCACACTCAGAGGCACCCTCGTCTACAGGCCACCAGGACCCCGTGCACAATTCAGTGAAGACATCACTGACTTTATCACTCCACACGCCCTCCCCTCCGAGGACTACATTCTATTAGGAGACCTCAATTTTCACCTGGAAAAAAGCAACGACAGCAACACCACCGCCCTTCTGGACAATCTCGCCAACCTCGGCCTAAAACAACTAGTTAACACCCCCACCCACAACGCAGGCCACACACTCGACCCTATCTTCACCTCCAGCAAACATATCTCCTTCAGTCACACCACAGCTCTCCATTGGACGGACCACAGTTGCGTCCACTTTATCTACAAAAAGACCACAACCCACAACCATCCTCAACCTATTCTGCGAAGAAACTGGAACAAAATCACCTTCGACCAGATCTCCTCATCGCTTCTTCAAAACGCCCCTGCCCATTCCTCGAATCCCAATCAAGCAGCCACTAACCTCACTCAATGGCTAGCCAACAGCGCCGACAACCTAGCTCCCCTGAAAAAACGTCAAATCAAAAGAGGCAGCAAAAACGCCCCCTGGTTCAACGATGATCTTAAGAAATCCAAGAAACTCTGTCGCTCCCTTGAGAAGGCCTGGAAAAAAGACCCAAACACCAGCACCAAGGACGCCTTCAAAAACGCCACCCGCATACACCACCAACTGATCCGGACCGCAAAGAAAGCCGCGTTCAAAGTCCGACTCGACACCAACGCCCACAACAGCAAAGAATTATTCAACATCGTCAAAGAGTTTACCAACCCCAATGCCAACTCCAACGACATCACCCCCTCTCAAGCCCTTTGCGACTCCCTTGCTTCGTTCTTCCACGACAAAATCGCAGACATCCACAACAGCTTCAACAACCAACCCGGAGACCAACCCACCCAACCTTCTGCCGTACCGTCACCCCCCCTGAGCATCCTTAATGACTGGAACACAGTCTCAACTGAGGACACCATCCGCCTGATGAACTCCATCCACTCAGGTTCCCCCACAGACCCATGCCCCCACCACATCTTCAACAAAGCAGATTCCATCATTGCACCACACCTCCGAGATGTCATCAACTGCTCCCTCAACTCCGCCACCTTCCCGGACAGCTGGAAACAGGCCGAACTCAGCGCCCTTCTAAAAAAACCCACAGCTGACCCCACCGAACTCAAAAACTACCGCCCCATCTCGCTCCTTCCATTCCCGGCCAAGGTTATCGAGAAAGCTGTCAACAACCAGCTCGCCGCCTTCCTCGAAACCAACAAATGCCTCGACTCCTCTCAGTCCGGCTTCCGAGCCAAACACAGCACTGAGACCGCACTCATCGCAGCAACAGACGACATTCGAACTCTTCTGGACAATGGAGACACAGTAGCCCTCATCCTCCTCGACCTCTCCGCAGCCTTCGACACAGTCTGTCACAGCACCCTGCTACAACGCCTCAGAAACATCGGAATCCAAGGAAAAGCACTGGAATGGATTACCTTGTTCCTTTCCGGAAGAACCCAGAGAGTCCGCCTCCCACCATTCAAATCTGAGGCCACTGAAGTCATTTGCGGCGTGCCACAGGGATCCTCACTCAGTCCTACCCTCTTCAACGTATACATGAGCCCCCTCGCGGCCATCGCCCGCCAACATAACCTCATCATCTCCTACGCTGATGACACTCAACTGATCCTCTCACTCACCAAAGACCCTAACACCGCCAAAACCAACCTACATAAAGGAATGAGAGAAGTAGCCGAGTGGATGAAGCAGAGCCGTCTGAAACTGAATTCCGACAAAACAGAAGTCCTGATCTTAGGCACCTCCCCCTCCGCCTGGGACAACTCATGGTGGCCAGAGTCCCTTGGAAAAGCACCCATCCCGACAGACCACGCACGGAACCTGGGCATCATTCTGGACTCCTCACTCTCGATGACCAGACAAGTCAACACCGTCTCTTCATCTTGCTTCAACATTCTTCGCATGCTCAAAAAAACATTTAGCTGGATCCCCACCGAAACTAGAAAAACGGTCACCCACGCACTGGTGACAAGCCGCCTGGACTACAGAAACACCCTATATGCCGGTACCACCGCAAAACTTCAGAAAAAACTCCAACGCATCCAGAACGCATCAGCCAGACTTATACTAGACATCCCGCGTAATGACCACATTTCTGGTCACCTGAAAAACCTCCACTGGCTCCCCGTCAATAAGAGGATAACATTCCGCCTTCTAACCCACGCACACAAAGCACTTTACGAACTTGGACCCGAATGCCTCAATACACGACTTTCCTTCTACACCCCCTCCCGCCAGCTACGCTCCTCCCACCAAGCCCTTGCTTCTGTACCTCGCATCAACAAAACCACCATGGGAGGAAGATCCTTCTCCTACCTGGCGGCAAAAACATGGAACTCACTTCCCATTCTTCTTCGCCTCACTCAGAACCACCTAACATTCAGAAAGCAACTTAAAACCTGGATATTCGACAAATAATTCCCCACCCTTCTCCAAGCGCCTTGAGACCCTCTGGGTATGTAGCGCGCTATACAAATTAACTGAATTGAATTGAATTGAATTATATGATTCTGCGCTGTCCCCATCTGTTAATCACGCCACTACTGGTTTCAGCAGTTTCGTCAAGCACCACAGTGTGGACAGAAGAGAAGTACTTTGAGTTCCCAAAGCAGATCTCGCCAGAGAAATCGTAGCAAGCGTCTGTGTGAGGGAAAGATTGGGATAGACAGAAAGGCATCCTTCAAGTCCAATCTGATCACCCAATTTCCCCGTCAGAGGAGATTTACTAGAAGATTGACTTCCTCCTAAGATGAACTCCCTCCATCTTAAAATGTCTGTATACCAGCCAGCATTGAATTCTCTTAGGTTTAAGAGGGGACAACCAGATTGTCCTTCTTTTTTACGATGAAAAAACTACTCAAGAATCCATTTGGTAGTAAAAAGACCTGTCTATCACACCTTTGCTGTCCGATTCTTGTATCTTTTGGTCAATCATTCTGCAGACATTGTCTGAAAATATGAGAGCTTTCGGTCTTACCTGCTGGGTGAGGGTACCCCAAAACTCTATTTGAAACCCTTGTATTATTTGAAGTTCAAATGCGTCGTCAGAGATTTCATTCCATTTGCCCAGACATTCCACTGTCCTCCCCCCAGTCTACGTAGGGAAGAAAACTGAACTCTCACTTGTGAAGTTGTTGGCTCGCCCTCTCTGAAACTTGTTCCTGAAAGAGAAGAAGTGGGAGGGCCCCTTCTGGTATGACCATTCTGTGGGTTTGGAGCCTTAGAAACCCTCAACCCCCCTGGGTTGAAAATTGCTTGACAAGCGACCCGTACCATGTCCAGCCGAGCCAAAAATATGGGGCTGGAAACTTTTCAGGATGCCTGAGCTTTGTCCAGAGCCGTAAAGGCCTGAACGAACATCACTAGGCCCTTCAAAAAGGCCTCTCTGTAGAGATTACCCTTTGCTTTTGGGCCAGCCTCAGTGATGGCCAATTCCCCCAATTTAAGTTCCAAGCAGAGCAGCAGCAATCATCTACACTCTGCTGACAGGGAGCAGTTGGCATTGCCTAAAAGACATAGAGCCCTTAGGGCCCATCCCAATAGGATGCACTTGTGCGTTTAGGGTCCTTCGCCAACTCCATGATTTTTGTAAGGGGTCCTGCAACATCCAGTAGCTTATCTTGGCATGACCTCCCAAACCTGTCAATAGCCCTCTTGAGGTCCTTAATTAGTCTTCCCATAAAGGTCACTATTGTGGTGTCTAAGTTTGGGTGTGGCTGCGACCTTGCCCTCAATGGAAGGCCTTGGGCATTCTGCGCAGTTTGTTGCAGACTTCCTTGTCAAATGGCTGTCATAGATTCTGTTTCAAATAGTATTCCTCCTTCTCTGAGGGCTCCCACTCAGAAGAGTGGGGATGCCAGATTGTTATCGGGATTGAAAAGGTCAGAGGAATCCTCCCGTTCTTTTTAGGCTTTAGCTGCCTCAGTTTTTAAAAACTTATTGGATTCCCCTGAGGGGTGGTATTCTCATGATCTCTTAGATACGTTGTCAGAATCATCATCAGTGGAGGGAGAATCCATGCCCCTGTGATCCTGTTCAGACCAAGGGTCTTGTTTAGGACTTGCATCAGTTTGAAAATGGCCACTAGGGCCTCTTCCTGCAAGAGATCCACTTTCGAGTTTTGTATGAAGTTGCACAGTATGCCAAAGTATTCCGCCAATTCTTTGGACTATGAAAAGCCCTGTACTCTAATGGGGCCCATTTGCAACCGATGGTGTGTCTTGAATAGACTCCAAGAAGATCCCTTAGTGGCTTTGGCAGTGGAGTTCTGCCAATTCTGCAATGCCATTGACATTGCCATCTCAACAGATTAAGAAACTGCCATGTTAATAATGGCAGCCAATTCTGGATCTCTCTCATGCTGCTCAATGAAGTCCTACTGTCTCACATATACATAGTATCAGATTTTCGAGTGCTTCGGCAGCTCCCATGCCTCAGGGAAGGTTCTCTGATGCAGTAGAGACCCGGCAAAACGAGAGCACTGCTACTTAGCAACAGCACGGAGCGAGCTCTGTTCAGATGTGGGAGGCATTCCTTCTCACCCAGTGGCAGATGGTGTCATTTGAAAGTGGTGAGGCGTAAAACAATTGTCGTACCTCACTGAGGCAAGCGACCGTAGCGAGCGAGCTTGAACCACGTATGGGGGGTTCGGCGGGGTTTCCCCCCCCCCGAGAAATTTTTGAAAAAAGAGTGGGCAAATGGAGCCCCAAAATAACCGGCTGACTGTTCACATGCGCTGTACAGAGCAGGTGGAATTTAAGATTAAGAGAGCTGGAGAGCAGAGGCCCTGACTCATGCCTAGCTCGCCCTCAAAACACTGACTTCCTGTTACAAAAAGCAATTTGCAAGAGCAGAGCATGAAAAGTTATTAAACTTTTACCTAAATCTCTCCTTACCACCTCTCTTCTAGTCTGCATCTCTCCCAGCCTGTATTTCTCCTTGTACACATGACATCTCTCCCTGCTGCCTCTCTTCCAGTCTGCATCTCTTGCTGTACACATCTCTCCATGTCTGCATCTCTCCCAGTCTGCACCTCCCCCTGTACACCTCTCTCCTTAGTAGGAAGGAAGAGAGAAGGTGAGTGGGAATAGGCCTTACTGTTTCTCTGTGGAAATCAGCCGTCCCACTTATTTCACCTACTGTTTCATAACAAAGGGTATTTGCAATCATTCGAGTGTAATCGCAAATGGCAAGTGTATTAAATAGAATTGCAAACCACATGTATGTATAATTGTTCTGATATTTGCACACGTTATTACAAGTCATGCACGTTTACGAACATTCACGTTAGTACTCCTAGGCTCAGCTTCTATACCCCGTGACCTCAAATACTGCAGCCAGCCTTGAGGAAGGAGGTAAGGCAGGCAAGCCTAGAGAGTAGGCAGGCCAAAAGAGGGCCTCACTAACCTTAGGAAACATCAAGGGTGTCTCTAAGAAGCATGAGATATGCAGGTTTAGGTGTCCTTGGGGATCGGGGACCCACAAGCTAAGATATAAAGGGTAACACTGCAGGGGGACTTCAGGATAAAGGAATGATGAGGATGCAATGGGTGCCCAGATGGTCGGAGATATTGGTCCTTACAACTTTCACAAACAATTTTCTAGTGACTTTTATCTCCCATTTAAACACCTCCTACTAAAAACAAGTCTCCTCAATGCTAAACATGTTGTCCAGAAAGACTCTTCTCGCACAGATATGCAGAAAAAAGTACCACATCTGTAGCACACACTAAGTTGAGACTCTACAAGACTTCATATGTGCAGGAGACTGAAAGTTTGACTTTTACGAGTGCAACAGAGCAGCCATGTCGTCTTACTTGGACTCAGCTGCCAAGATCATTGGGGTTTCCCGTGTTATTTTCACATGGACCATTGTGTTCTGCTCCACCTGGTCCCTGCTTTCGGAACTTTTCTCTCTTGAGCCGTCACTGCCTGCAGGCCAGCTATGACCAGGTGTTCCGGGCTTCTGTGCAGGAATCCGAAAACCTATGGAGCGTGGTAGCTGGTAATATTACTTGGTTTAAGCCATGGACTAAAACAAAGGATAACTCCAGCCCGCCTTGCACCAACTGGTGAGTGTAATTATGTCCATAGGGTATTTGTGCATTTTAACACCTTGTCAAATGAAGGTCCAGCAGCAGTTCGGGGGTGGGGGTGTTCTTTGTGCAATAATCAACTGTGCAATGCCACATTATATAAACTCTAGTCCCTTCATGATCGGCAACAAATAAACTATGTATTTTACCACAATCTATCCAGGGATTGTATGCCACATTCAGTCTAGGCTCGCAATGATCGCCGGGGGGGGGGGTGTTGGAGTGGGGGGGGGGGTCGCGCGGCGGTGGGGGCCGGAGGGGGGGTTTAAAAATAAAGTAAAAAAAAACAAACTTAAGCTAACCTGACCGGACGGGTCCGTACCACCGCTGCTGTCTGTTCCTGGACCGGAATTCGGTGCGTTGGAAGGGCGCCTTCTCAACGTCTTGCGTGAGTGGCTGGCAACCCCTGGGTCTCAGCCAATCCAGATGCTGCTCCAGCAGCACCAGGGTTGGCTGAGGGCCGGGATACTCCCTGCCAGTTAGGAGACCAGGGGCTGCGCATGCAGCAACCCTCGGTCTCTTAAGGGGAAGGCTAGTGCGCATGTTCGGGCTGATAGTAAAAATTATCAGCCCAAAAACGAACATGCCACTATTGCGCTGTCTGCTGTCACTCAACCTGGAGAGTGCTGCTGCAGCCCCACCCCCTTCAGCGTCCGTGTTCTACTTCTGATACTAATTCCAATCAGGAGTCCTGATTGCTGCAAATAGCGTCAGAAGTAGAACAATGGAGCCTTGGCATTAATGGAGCAATGCCCCAACGCCCCCAATGGATGCACCGCTACTGCTCTCACCCCAGCACAATTTGCAGAGAAGGGGCCGGGGGCACCGGCGAGACTCGCTCACTGACGCGACCGCCGACCGAGTAACGGATTCAGTCAGTACCAGTCATCATCCATTAAAAAAAAATCTTCATTTGATTACATTTAAAACCATAAAAAGCGTACATCAGAATTATTAATACAATACATAAAAATCGGTTCATCCAAAAAATACATAAGGAGTTAGCAGCGTGATTAATCTTCTTGTATGTCCCTCAGGGAAATTACAGCTCTTAAAAAGCATACAACTTTAGAAAGAGTAAACTCGTCAGGTAAAATCTGTTAAAACAAAAGAGCAGGACAAACTTGTAAAAAGCCTCTATCTTTAAGTAATTGGACAGTAAAGGTTCTCCTAGACACAGTATAACATTTACAAAACATGATAAAAATGCATCATCTTCTGCAGAGACCTATTGTCGCAGTTGCAGGGACCTAGGGATTTAAGATCATAGAAACCTCTAGGAAGTTGGGGTTAAAGGCAGATGCAATAAATGAAATCTAAATATTGCAAACAGAAACCTTTCCCTATTGTTTTTCACCAATGCTAGATAGGACTCCATATCCCGGGTGGTAGTTAGCATTACGCACGTTTAAAAGGAGGGTTTCAATAGTTCAGACTCCTCTCTTAACAATGTGTTTCATTCGAGGAAGTGCTACTTTACTATTTTATAATCTGTTCTGAGTATACCGTCAGAGTTCGAAAATAACTCCAACCTACCCAACCTGTGAAATGAGTCCCTAATTAACTTGAGCCAAGGAATTTTTAAAGTGATGCCAAAGGACACTCATAGCTACACAACTCTTCACGGTTGACTTCCCACTCCAGTTCCAGGCTGGAAATATTGAGGCCTATATGTTATCTTCATGCACATGATCCTGAGCCGCAATGGCTAAACTGCCACTGCTGGACACAACGCCTTCTTCTCATGAGCCACAGCCAGCACGTGGTGATTAGCCCATTTATGTCCATTGAGCTGTTTCTGGGCGCAAATCCTGATCCCATTTTAGCCACCTACCGCAGAGTCTCCTACTTTGATCTGACATAACTTGCTTGACAGCACAGCAATGACATCAGAACAATGCAGCTGAGGGACTTCAACATAATCCCAATCCTGAAAGTCAACAATTTGGAGAAACTACTGGCACCAGTCAGGTTGGCTCAAGCAAAGGTTAGCACCATTCTTCAACATTGGGATGCAATGGTGGAGCAATGTGGAACCAAGTGCGGAAAAATTCTAGAAATGTCTTCTCCCATCAGCCTTGACTGGTTCTGTGTGTTGTAATCCCATCACATGACTTCAGTAGACAATTTGGTAATCCCAAAACCTTCAGTGATGTTCAAAGAAAGTTCTACTCGCATTGCCTAACAATGGATGTTGAGAAGCCATACCATAAGTTCCAACCAAAAATGGAGACCAGATGCATCACCTGCAGAACTTCATATTATTGATTCTGGAGGAAAGGCATTGCAAGCATCATCCTCACAACTCACTTCCCAAGGTAGACCCAGATTTATCACTGCCTGGGCCACAAGCTTCTACTTGTGCAAAAGTGCCCTAGGAAAACGTATTTGTCAACGGTGGCTGGCTAGCAAGACTGCTTTCAGATAAGGTCAGATGCTTTGAAAGTAACCTGAACATATCCATTTATATTGGGTGAAGAAACACAAAGGCAACCCAATACCAGGGTGATGTGTAATTAGGATGCTTGGGGAGGATTCTCCTGGACATGCCACTGGAAAACACAGTGAAAACAACACGTACACACCATTGAACATGTTTACAGCTGTACCCAGAATAATGCCACCAGGTTCGCTCCATACAAGTTATTATTCAGTGGTAACGTCTGTGGAGCTGTGAACATTTACTTTGGTGTCACTGACATTGACAGGACAGGGGTACCATTGGTTGTGGTCCAGACACATGCTGATGCATGAAGTAGCAACTTATGTTGCCACCATCAATGACACTGCACAGAACAACACTTGCTACAAACAGAGAGTCGGGAAACAGCAACTACTGCCATGACAAAGGGTCCTGCTGTGCAGACTGGGACACAAGTGGAAAATACACTAGAGGATTGCTGGGACTCAGACCCCTTTAGATTTGTGCCCAAATTCCACAACACCCACATACATAAGATGTATGATAATACCAGATCCGATAGTGAAGGTACTTCACAGGAATCTTTTACTGCCAGTAGGACAAGTGATTTAATTTCCATTTTCAAAGGAGCAGGATCAATGGCCTCCTGGCCACAGCAGAAAAAGTATCCCGACTCTGCATCTCATGCATGAGTGGCCAAAAGAGACTCTGACTAGGAAGGATGAATGATGTTTCAGGTAGATGTGCTGGTGCAACTGTGAAGTCTACCTAGCTAGAGGGTGGAGGTAAGTCAGGAAACTGTTCAGCATGCTTGTGCTCTAGTAGTTGACTAAACGGAATTATCCTGTGATGCCTGATCTCTCTGTGTCAGCTCCTTGTTGAGTGCCTGCTCGTAGTAGAACCCCCTACCTGGGTAGAGCTACATTTGAGAGAACATGGCCCCCTTTTCAATCACTTATGGCACACCTGGTACCTCCAGAGATGATCCTCTTTATGTGGGCTAAACAATTTGTTGGATTTTGATGTAGAAGACCTTTGTGGTTGTTTATTTGTAAAGAAAGGTTAAATCCAATAGATTTCTTTGGATGTGCTTTAATAAATCAGACATATTTTTGGAACCTCTCCAAACCCCAGATTACTTAGCCCATGGGCAGCACTTCATTAACTTTCTTCACCCCAGAAATTAATTCCATGACGAATATTTCTGTGGAAGAGAAAGAAAAGTTGGCAGAATAGACGTTCCTTCATCCCTGACCAACTACTTTAAAACCTTCTGCTTTCCTATCTCTAACAAACCATTACATTTGTATGTGAAAGAGAAAGGAAGGTTATACAGATATATCTGACTCCCTTTATGACTTGCCTCCCAGTCCTAGAAACCACTACACATCCTGGGGAGATCATGGTACAGCCCCTTCAACCAAACTCCTGAGGCAAATCCTGCCCATTCCCTTCTTAACAATGTTTCCCTATTCTTTATGTCTCCTTGGGTTAGTCTTGCAACTCTGACTGCTAGTAAATAAAGTCATAGTACAATAAGGGGCGGCGTTGGGGCCATTTTAAGGTTAAAACGACTCTTGGATGTAACCTAAATTATCAGTGATAATGGTCATCTATCATTATGCATTGCATGTGCTTGATGAATCTCAGCCGAAGATGGTATACAAACCTTCTGTAGTAGGGGATCTCTGTGTATAGTCATAATCTAGTGAATAGTCCCGCCCATGTGCGTGGAACCCCGGAGCAATCAAAAATAATCTCTTAAACTGTCTTCTTTGCAGTCCTGCAGAGACACTTAAGAGAAAATTAAGACAAATATTGCAGCCTAACATATACAAGGCTACAAAGGCCACCACTTCATCAAAACCATCAAAACGATAGCCTACCATGTCCGGTTTTACACTATTTACCAAGTTTTCCTCACAGGGAAAACTCCCCTTCACCAAAATCCTTGAAATGATAGAGAGGAAGGGTTGGACAGACAAGCCCCCATAGGCTGCCATTATGTGTCTTGAAAATGGATACCGTGCCTTTAAGGAACTCTCCAGAGACCCTCGATATCCCAGGATGCACAGCCAAAGTCCTTTTACTTTCAGTTCTTTTTTCTGGCTCCTGCTAGCAGGACCCTGGAGCATTGAGCTCTCCCTTTTTGTTTTTTTTTCTTCAATTTTGGCACTTTTCAAGTGTTTAGAGTGTTTCACTCGACATCTGGGTCTTCCTCTTCCTTCTGCTGTGGTTTAGGCAGCTTTGCACACTCTTTCTGTCGAATATGCCTGCTTTATTCGATAAGTGCCCTGAGTGTGCCAGGAAGAAGGCCAAATCGGACCCCCACAGAGTATGCATACTCTGTCTCCCTTCCTCCCATGTCCCACAAGCCTGTGAGATTTGCCAATCTTTCTCCAGGAGGACCCTGCGTGACAGGGAGAAGATTCGACTCCAAGGACTGGAGCAGAGGAAACATCAGGAACAAGGTGGGTCTGGGCATGGAGGAACCTCGTTCTCTGCCCGTGCTTTGGCCTCTGGGGGGCTCCCCAGTCAAGATAAGGCCAGGAAAAGGCACAGATCTCCGTCGACGTCGATAGCCTCGACGTCGGCATCGAGAGGGATGACCCCATCTGCTTCCCGTCGACCCAGGGCTCTGGGTCGAAGAGACGTTGCCGTTCGATGTTGAGGGGACTGACGTCGAGACCTCGGACGAGGTCGACGTCGAGGGCTTCATCGGCGTCGAGACACCGTCTACGTCGGGATGAGTCCAGGAGGCACCGGCGCTCGCCGTTCGCCGTTGAGATCGACTCGACGTTCGACATCGAGGAGAAGAAAGTCGACGTCGAGGGAGAAATCTACGTCGAGGAGATGATCAAGGGCCAGGACTGTGTCCTCTGCCTCAGTGGTCAGCCTGCCTTCTGTAACCACAAGCCCCCAGTCACGGCAGCGCCGGCGCTCGTCTGAAAAGAGGGCGGCCTCGAGAACGTCCTCGTCAAGGCCTGCACAGAAGAAGAAGAGGAGAGTGGTTAGGTCTTCGGACTCTGCATATTCTCAGACCTATTCGCCTTCTAGGCCCAGGACGCCTACGCCACCTCCATTACCTAAGGAGAATCCTCCTCCTACTCCTCCTCGTCCTCCAACTCCTCCTCCACCTTCTCCACCTCCTCATCTTCCTCCTCCTCCTCCTCCACTGCGGCTTCCTCCACGGTCTCTATCTCTGCTGTGCTTCCCGTTGCCGCCTACGGGGCCTCCACAGCCTAGGATTCCGGTTCTGCCTCCGCAGATTCTGCCTCCTGTACGGCCAGTGGATCGCCCGAGGCCTAGGAGGTCTAGGTAACAGTCCAGAAGGAGGCACCGATCAAGGAGTGACCGTCGGTCTTCGACACGGTTCCGGCATCGTCACCGTAGGGACACGTCAAGGTCCCGTCATACGGACTCTTCCAGTGCCCGGGGATATTCGCCCACCTTATCGGATTCACCCCATACGAGAGTGTCACCGGTGGATGACATCGTATCGTTTCAGGAGGTGTTATTGAGAGGGGCAGCGAAGCTGGGGATTACTCTAATGGTACCCACACCTTCTACATCGGTAATTTTCGAGACCTTACACAAGCGGCAGTTGTCTCGACCCTTGTTGCCCTTGGTGCCAGGGCTGGAGGAACCGGCTATGGAACTCTTCTTGACTCCGGCGTCAACGCAATCCGCTCCTTCCCGGCTGCAAAAAAAGTACAGGGCCCCTGACTCCGATCCAGCGTTCCTTCGATCAGACCCGGTGCCAGATTCGGTGATCGTCACTGCGGCCAGGAAGCAGCACGCTACTGCCCCGTCTTCTACGGTGCCTCCGGATAAGGAGAGCCGTCAGATGGATTCCGCGGGACGAAAAGTCTGCGGTACATCTGCTACTTCCATGAAAGCCGGTAGTGCCGCGGCTCTCTTGGGTTGGCATGACTGGTCTTTGTGGGAGTCCCTGCAGCAGTTTCTGGAGCAACTTCCTAGGGACAAGAGGGAAGACTTCCAGGAAATCATCACTGAGGGCATGATGGTATCCAATCAGGTTATCAGCTCGGCTGCAGATTCCTCTCTCTTGGCGGCTCATGGATACTGCCATGGGATTAATCTGAGACGCCATGCCTGGTTGCGCCTGACATCGCTGACACCAGAGGCGCAGCAGAGAGTCGCCAACTTGCCGTTCTCTGTGTCGACGCACTTTGATAAACATGCGGATGAGGAGATGGCCCGCATGAAGGCGGAGGCAGAAACCCTGACGGCTGTTAGTGCCCAGGGAAGAGGGCAAGGTCGTCAAGCTGGCCAGCAGCACCAACAGCAGTAGCAGTACCAGCGGCGGCCTTTCCAAAAGCGCCAGAGGGGCAGAGGCGGCCAACAGTCCTCCTCGACGCCCAGAGGCCCAGAAGGGTCTAGGCCCTGAGGGGTTACTTCCTCCTTGTCCGTTACCCGCTCCGGTGGGGGGAAGCATACAACATCACTTGGCAGAGTGGAGAAAAATTACCCAGGACAAGTGGGTGCTGAATATTGTTTGCAATGGATACAGTCTTCGTTTCGTCAGCCCGCCTCCGGCGATTCCACCGGTTTGCTCGCAGTTCCAACTGCACGAGCTTCAGGTGGAGGCCGATAACCTGTTAAGAAAAAGGGCGATAGAAGACGTCCCTCTATCTCAAAGGGGAAAGGGTCTTTGCTCAAGGTTCGTTCTGGTTCGCAAGAAGGACAAGAACGAGTTCAGGCCCATTCTGGATTTGCGACAAGCAAACAAATGGATTCGCAGGGAAAAGTTTTGCATGCTGTCTTTGCACCAGATTTATCCTCAGCTGCAAAGGGGAGACTGGCTTTGCGCAATAGATCTGCAAGATGCGTACTTCCATGTGCCCATTGCACGGAAACACCGGAAGTTCCTGCGATTTCTAGTCGGCACCAATCACTATCAGTATACCGTACTACTGTTTGGACTGAAGTCTGCACCCAGGACGTTTTCAAAATGCATGGCAGTGGTGGCAGCGCAACTGAGAAAGAACAAGGTGTTTGTCTACCCGTACCTGGACGACTGGTTGATCAAAGCCTCCACCTTCCAGGAAGCGCAACTGCACTTCAACAGGACGGCCGTTCTGTTGAACCAGCTGGGGTTGCACATAAACATGTCCAAGTCTGTTCCAACGCCTGTCCACTTCCTACAGTACTTGGGAACTTCCATCGATACTCTTTCAGCAAGCGTGTCTCCTTCGGAGGAGAGACGCTTATCGATCCTTCGGAAGGCTCAGGCTCTCATAGCGGTTCCATCTACAACAGTGAGGACGGTGTCTTCTCTACTGGTGTCGATGGCCTCTTGCATCTTCCTCACGCCACACGCACGCCTACACATGAGGCCGTTGCAGGAATGTCTGGAGGATCAGTGGGACCAGAAGCGGGGGAGCTGGGACGACAGGATCAAGCTATCCCTCCACGCTCAACAGTCCCTGAGATGGTGGTATTCCGCAGAGAATCTCCTCAAGGGGGTTCCATTCCACAAGGACATTCCCATTCAGACTGTCGTCACGGATGCTTCTCTCCACGGCTGGAGAGCGCATTCAGACCATCTACAGATCCAGGGAACGTGGTCCCCGGCGGAATCCACGTATCACATCAATTTCCTGGAACTCAGAGCTGTGCACTTGGCACTGAAGACCTTTCATCCGTCCTTCCAGACCAACTCCTTGCTTGCGCAGACGGACAATTCGACCACAATGTATTACCTCAACAAGCAGGGGGGCTCGAGATCACGCACACTGTCACAGGAAGCGCAGGCGATCTGGCACTGGCTACTAGCCAGAGGACTGACGATAACGGCTACCCATCTGCCAGGTGTGCAGAATGCTCAGGCGGATGCACTCAGCAGGCTGGTGCAAGAAAACCACGAGTGGGTTCTAAACGACGAAGTGCTAGGAGACATCTTCGATAGGTGGGGCACTCCGGACGTAGATCTGTTCGCCACCGCCGAAAACAGAAAATGCCGAGACTTCACCTCCAGGTATCACCAACCGGGGACCCTGGGGAACGCGCTTTGGATCAGCTGGTCGAACAGCTTTCTGTACTCTTTTCCATCCATTCCCCTGATTCCGGCGGTGCTCATCAAGCTGTCTCAATCTAGAGCACGGATGATCCTCATTGCTCCGGAGTGGCCCCGACAGTGGTGGTTCACGGACCTGCTTCACCGGTCTCTCCTACCCCACATGCGGCTGCCGTGTCGGCCGGACCTTCTCATGAAGTTCGGGGGGCAGATGGTGCACCCCACCCTCTCATCGTTGAGTTTGGCGGCATGGCTCCTGAGATAGTACAATATGGTCACTTGAATCTCCCTGAAGATTGCATGACTATACTTAAGGAAGCTAAGAGACCCTCCACTAGGACTTCCTATGCCTACAAGTGAAAAAGGTTCTGCATCTGGTGCACTTACAAGCATTGTGATCCGACAACCTGCAAGGAAGATGTCATCCTTCCATACCTTTTGCATTTGGCTCAGTCTGACCTTAATTTTCATTCTATTAAGGTTCACCTCGCAGCATTGACTGCGTATAGGAAATGCCCTTCACAGACATCCTTCTTCCAGATCCCTGTGATTAAAGATTTTTTGGAAGGATTGAAGAAAGTGTTTCCTCCTGTCCGGCGCCCTTCGCCATCATGGGAGCTGAATGTGGTGCTGTCCAGGTTGATGAAGGAGCCTTTTGAACCCATCCATAAGGCTTCTCTGCAGCACTTGTCATGGAAGGCGGCCTTCCTTGTGGCCATTACATCGGCCCGCAAAGTGAGTCAAATTCAGGCGTTGTGTTGGCAAGAACCTTATACTGTATTTCATGCTGCTAAGGTTGTGATGCGTACTCACCCTAAGTTCCTTCCTAAGGTGGTTTCTGATTTCCATGTCAATCAGACCATAACTTTACCTAAGTTTTTCCAGAATCCTTCCACTCCAGCGGAAAGGTCTCTCCATTCCCTGGATGTCAGAAGGGTGTTGAAATTCTACTTGGATAAGACCAAGGACATTCGTAGGTCAGACCAATTGTTTGTCAATTATGGGTCGGTCAGGACTGGTCTTGCCACCTCAAAACAGTCCATCTCTAGGTGGATTGTGTCCTGTATCCAGTTATGTTACCAGAAGGCTAACAAGACCTTGGGGGTAAGCCTAAGGCTCATTCTACCAGAGGCAAAGCTTTGCTTCGTAATGTTCCCATTGCAGAGATCTGCAGGGCTGCCACTTGGAAGTCGATCCATACCTTTGCTAAGCAATACTGTCTGGACTCTGATCCCAGAGCAGATGCTCAGGTTGGGCAGGCTTCGTTGAGAAATCTGTTTGCACAGTAGTGTTTTTTGTCTTTTTCCTCCACCGCCGGATTGGTTGTTGGGATGGGCTTGCCATTCTATTCACTAGATTATGACTATACACAGGGATCCCCTACTACAGAAGGAGTAGTTTCGTACCTGTAACTCCAGTTCTGTAGTAGGGGTATCTCTGTTATAGTCATAAGCGCCCGCCCTCCTCCCCGGTGGAGAAAATGGTACTGTAATGTATGCTACAGGCCTTGCTTTATACACCTTCAAAAAGAACTGAAAGTAAAAGGACTTTGGCTGTGCATCCTGGGATACCGAGGGTCTCTGGAGAGTTTCTTAAAGGCACGGTATCCCTTTTCAAGACACATAATGGCAGCGTATGGGGGCTTGTCTGTCCAACCCTTCCACTCTATCATTTCAAGGATTTTGGTGAAGGGGAGTTTTCCCTGTGAGAAAAACTTGATAAATAGTGTAAAACCGGACATGGTAGGCTATCCTTTTCATGGTTTAGATGAAGTGGTGGCCTTTGTAGCCTAGTATATGTTAGGCTGCTTTATATGTCTTAATGTTCTCTTAAGTGTCTATGCAGGACTGCAAAGAAGACAGTTTAAGAGATTATTTTTGATTGCTCCAGGGTCCACGCACATGGGCGGGACTATTCACTAGATTATGACTATAACAGCGATACCCCTACTACAGAACTGGAGTTACAGATAAGAAACCACTCCTACTTGGTCATTGACTGAAACAATCTGATGCATTTCTGGTTATAAAATCTCTACAATGTGGCCCAGGACAGTGAACGTTTGAAGGATTGCTTTGTAGTAACCCTGTGACTTTGAGCTGCACATCTTAAGCCTTCTGTAACACTACTTTCAGCACTACAAGTTTTGTCCTTTTCTGTCGCACAACCCCACCTTTATGAGTTGGAGGAATGAAAGATGCATTGTTTTGAACTGTCAAACTGTTAGTTTCTACAAAAGGCATCATGTTGTATAGTACTGTATTGCCCTATGCTCATATTTCACACTGATAGTTTAGTTTCATCCTACAGTGGTGAAGATGAGCTCTGGAGAGGAGTATGTAAGGATGGGCCATTATCTTGTTAAATGAGCTTTGACTTATGAAGTGGGATAGCCAAGTCCCTATGTTGGCCAGTGTATGTTTAGTCCTTCTGGCCCATGCCTCACTCTGTTGAAGGTCCACCTGCGTCCTTAACCACAGACCTACCTCTGCTGGGTCGCTCCCATTCACAGATATGGATGGAAGGAGTGGGACCTGAACGCTTGTTAAACCTGCACAAAACTTCAAAGAGAGTTCATCCCCTTTGGCTCCCCCATGGGAAGTTTTGTGCTGATCCATTAAATGGGGGTGAATAAATGGTGGTTAGAACAATGATTTCCAGTGCTAATTCCCTTAGGAAAGTTTCTCCCTAATATAGCAAAAAGAGCTGAAAGGAGTTACATCAAATTTAGCTAAAAATGTTGAACTTTATTCAGAGAGCATTGTTTTTGTAATTTAAAGTAAATCTGTTCAGCCGTTTTCCAGAAATTACCGTTTAAAGAAGGGATTGGGTTAAACATGAAGAACACGTTGGAGATATCTGGACGGTTGGTACAGCTGGAGTCCTGTAATAACAAAAAAAAATTAAATTAGGCCCTTCTGATTGGCGTAGGGAAACTTTTGCTCCCGTCGGCCATTCTGATATCATGCTACCGGTACCGGTACTGGAGTACCAAAATCATCTAGTGACTGACTGCAACACAAAAAAAAAACATTGCGGCTGCCATTACAGGACACTGGGAGTTAGTCGATCAGTTATAGTCTAGTGAACAAACCATTTTGTGTAACGTCATTATTAATGTAATATGTGGGGTCAGAAACACTGCATAGTTAGTTCACTAAACTATATGTGGGGAATGTCATATGCATATGCACAAATGTCCTCACCAAGT
Source organism: Lissotriton helveticus (assembly GCF_964261635.1). Taxonomy (NCBI): domain Eukaryota; kingdom Metazoa; phylum Chordata; class Amphibia; order Caudata; family Salamandridae; genus Lissotriton; species Lissotriton helveticus. The sequence goes on from NC_136070.1 coordinate 651,699,514, forward strand.
TTGCGGTAAGAAAACGCGCCACTCCAGTTGCGGATGTAATTCAATCCACTTTATTGGGCACAGAGATGATGCGTTTCAACCTCTCTTGGGGTCTTGGTCACATGAACATACATTGTGTTTCCAGCTTGAAATAAACAAACATAGCGTCCTACGTGGCGCCTGGTAAACAATAATGAAAATAAAGAAAAGGCTTCAGAAGTTAAGTAGCGTGGTTACAGCAAATGCCAACAGCCATTACATCATTTGATTTCTCAATAATAAGAGAGGGGTCCAGAAACCCAAAGGGACAGGATACCACAAAGACGCTTAAGTCTAAGAAAGATTCCCTTTGGGATTTTCTATGTTCATACAATTTTTTCAATCATACCTCGGTATTCCACACCGCTCATAGACATACATAGGGCCAATAGCATCAACACCAGAAAGTCAACAGCTAAACAGGGATTGTTTTCCACAAGGGAATGTTTTATTTTCTGCTAGGCTTGTTCATATGAAAAGCAATAACAAAGTATTTGGCTAAAATATAGCATAACAATATACACTTTAAAAACAATTAATTAAAAAAAGTTTTTCTTTAAAAAACCAAGTCACAGAAATACAAAGAAATTAATAACAACCTCTCCCAAAATGACACATCATTTGATCTATACCAAAGGAAACTGCGCAAATATAATCAATGATTCATAAACAGAGGATAACAATACATTTGGTAATTTTGTTAGCAAAAACAGTTGGTAATTTTGTGAGCAAAAGACAGCGACGCGTTTCGGAGGATTACGTTGATCCACCTCCTTCTTCAGGCTTGCTACACATCTATTTCAAAACTGCACATCTATATAAATATACATACAAAAAAATATATTTAATTTATTATTTAACAACGACAATGTGCATTATACATAGTTCTTTACATATAGTTTAAAGGGGTTTTCAATAGATTTATGGACTTGGTTGGACTAGTAAACACTGTACCACATTTTGAATTTACTGGTGTTGTTAATATAGGACCCCAACTAAAACAAGTATTGGCATTGCCAATAGGTCTCGCTTGTGGGACCTTATAAGTATTTAGTTTTGCAGCACAATATCCTTGTTGCATAATCGGATATTGTGCTGCAAAACTAAATACTTATAAGGTCCCACAAGCGAGACCTATTGGCAATGCCAATGCTTGTTTTTATCTGTTAAAATTCATGGCGACTGCAGCACGGAAAGCGTTAACTGGAATGGCTGGGAGGGTGGAGGTGGAAGTGGAGTCAAAAGGAGTGAAATGGAAAGTTAATGAGGGCGCAGACCCAGGCCAGGCACGATAGGCCCCACTAATGAGCCTCAAGTACCCTGCAGCGGCTTTCAAACCGCAGGGCTTCAAAGGATGCCACCTTATGACAATGCGGCTGGCCAGACGAGGGCGGCGATTATAATAAATGACTGCGGTAATTAACTCGGATTTGAAACCCCCTGACTGGAAAGGGAAACGAGCGCTTGTTTCGCTGCTGCTGGCCCCGTGTTAGCAAAGGAGGAAGCTTTGGGTTCTGGATGTGTGTTTTTTATGTTTCAAAATGGTACTTGTGTGTGGAGGGAGGGAGGAAGGGGTAATTAGCAGCAGCTTTCATTCTAAACCCTCGCGAGGCACTTTGAAACCTAAATAAAGCGAGGAGATCAAAAGCGCCAAGGCGAGTTTTTATTTGACACTAACGGTTATTAGTAAGCCTTTATATTAGAAGCGAATACGTTTAACATAAAACACGAGTTACGTGCTTAGAGGATTCCTATCCACGCCCCATTCCCAAACAATGCAGAAGGGATTTACAGAAAAAAACAATCGCACTACGGTGTTAAAGATCTGATTAGCAAAAAATATTTTCTTAAAGTGCATTTGTGTAAATTAGTAAAAAAATTGGCAATTAAAAAAATATGAACTACAGTATTATGGAATGACGCACAACGTTGACACTTGAATACGTTTAACATTACATTTTGCTGTAGTCCACATTCGGGGAAAAACGACTACATATGCCAGGAAAAAGTATGCAGAGCGGGAAACTGAAAGTACGGCCGGCCTGCGGCCGGCCATGATTCAATTAGGGGAGGAGAAGCCAACTGCAGAGCGGGAAACTGAAAGTACGGCCGGCCTGTGGCCGGCCATGATTCAATTAGGGGAGGAGAAGCCGCAGAGCGCACGCTGGGCGAAGCCCTTTGATGTGCTGTGCGGCAAATGGAGGGAGGCTGATGCGCGTTCATGTTTGAACACGTGGTTCACATGAACTTCATGAAAACGCCAGCAAAAAGCTGGTGGTTTCATGAAGATTTTCGCCACTTGAATTCTCGCTCCGCTCGATGCGCATGCGCGCATCGATAGGTCGCGAGACCTAAAAACTACAGATTCATTTTAAACACACACTCAATCATTGGTTTTTCGTGTAATTTACCAAACTTATGTAGGCTAAACAACCAACTCATTGTTAGTTAATACAAATGAGTTATTGTTTCTGATCAAGACCATTAGTATTTATGGGCCTGGTATGGAGACACGGGGCTAAACAACCTCCTTAATTTCTATAGACACCTGAAGTGTCACAAGTACCCACCATAATCAGCACAGGTTGCCAAAAGTGATCTTCAAGGGCAATCTTCCTGGTGTTCAGTATGGTAACCTTAATTTCCTCAGTTAGATATTAGTAAATTGCTACTTACAGTTACCTGTATTCAAATTACATAGGATTCAAATAAAATATCTCAATTGTCATTTAGTAGGTAATCAATTGACTACTCTACATCCTTCCTAAAGATACATACCAAGGCCAGAGTGCCACAGGCGTACTGAGAGTGGGGGATTTGTCAAATTCCACCCGTAATAGTTGGATGATCCTGGAACACAAATTATACACCTTTATCAGTAAGGCCATAGTCATAATATTTATGGTGCTGGTTCTACATAAGAATTACCTGAGAATATGGAAAACCACGTCTTCCTTTAATTTTTCATATGTGTGGTTCTCGTTTTTATCCTATTTTTGTCCAACTCTAGTTTGGCAATCCAACCTAAAAAAGATATTATTCATATATTTAGGACGACTTATCGTAATCGTTTGTTAGTCAAAACCGTTTTTTACCCAGTTATAAAAAACCTGCAGTTGAAAAAATTCCCAAGTGTTTTTTTATTTAAATCTTTGTCGCTCATAGAGCAAAACATACTGAGCCGGGGCTTTATAAATATAATGAACTATACCAATAACAGTAAGCATGGCCAATGTACCAGTTTCACCTATACATTCCCCATATTTATCACTAGATTGCAGTAGTTGTTGGAACTAGATTGCGGTAACTAATGGCACTCATATTCCTATGAAACTAATTAGTACACGTAATAATTTCCTAAGGGGACCCTCATGTGTTCATGTTTTATCGGTGTATGCCACCCTCTAATCTCCAGTTATCAAGGACTGGCATGTTGTTATGAAATTATCAAACCTAATGCCACTGGTTTACATCTTTAGGCCGAATGAATCTGTAGTTTTTTGAGTTGGGGTCCTATATTAACAACACCAATAAATTCAAAATGTGGTACAGTGTTTACTAGTCCAACCAAGTCCATAAATCTATTGAAAACCCCTTTAAACTATATGTAAAGAACTATGTATAATGCACATTGTCGTTGTTAAATAATAAATGAAATATATTTTTTTGTATGTATATTTATATAGATGTGCAGTGTTGAAATAGATGTGTAGCAAGCCTGAAGAAGGAGGTGGATCAACTTAATCCTCCAAAACGCGTCGCTGTCTTTTGCTCAGAAAATTAACAACTGTTTTTGCTCACAAAATTACCAAATGTATTGTTATCCTCTGTTTATGAATTATTGAATATATTTGCACAGTTTCCTTTGGTATAGATCAAATGATGTGTCATTTTGGGAGAGGTTGTTATTAATTTCTTTGTATTTCTGTGACTTGGCTTTTTAAAGAAAAACTTTTTTTAATTAATCGTTTTTAAAGTGTATATTGTTGTGCTATTTTTTAGCCAAGTACTTTTTTATTGCTTTCATATGAACAAGCCTAGCAGAAAATAAAAAATTCCCTTGTGGAAAACAATCCCTGTTTAGCTGTTGACTTTCTGGTGTTGATGGTATTGGCCCTATGTATGTCTATGAGCGGTGTGGAATACTGAGGTATGATTGAAAAAATTGTATGAACATAGAAAATCCCAAAGGGAATCTTTCTTAGACTTAAGCATCATTTGTTTTCTGCAACAATGCATGACTGAATGCTTTTATAGAAAAAATAAGATGTGCATTGATACGATTAATCAAAATCAAAACATAAGGACATTTTGAGATAGGCAACATAGGCAATTTAATAATTCTATCATGATTGCCTTCATTCCTCCAGTGTTTTACATTGTGTCCCTTAACCTTTTCCATGCTAATGACAAGGTGAACTCGTCATGAGGCACACTGGAGCTGTGCTCATGACAAGGTCAACTCGTCATGTAGAATGGGATCTTGGATATTTCAGCACCCATCGGGAATTGCCTTAGCAGCCAAGGTGTTAATCATTGAATGCAGTTGTATTACATCGTTCGACATACTTCCTACTGGGTATAGTACCCTTACTCGACATGTGTCCTTATGGGTCTAGTACCCTTGTTCAGAGACGTGAATTCATAAATAAAACAATAGTTCTAAATACATGGATGTTGCTTGATATAGTACCATAACAGTCATATACAATTTATAAACATTTTTACCTGGTATAGTACCAATAAAGTCTCATGTATCCGAATGTGTGCACCCCACTTATTGGGTATAGTACCCTAGCATTCTATCTTCAATTATAACTGATAGATCTCCTGATCCCTTCTGGGTTAGAAAACATCGAAATCATGTGAACGTGACTACTCTCAACTTCAAGCCAAGGGACTCAAAGGCCATCATGTTTGCAGCATCACTGCCCACAAATGATTGTGTCCATGCATGCTTCTTTGGAAGTTGGTGCATTTGGGATTGCTTCACTATATATATATATATATATATATATATATATATATATATATATATATATATATATATATATTACCTACTGGCGGTCGCCAGTAGGTATATATAGTTAGGATTTTTTCTCTATGGGTTTTTTGAAAATTCTATGTCTAATAACTTTGGCGTTTGTGGACGGAATTGGCTGAAATTTTCAGGAAAATGGCACATTTTGTTTCTGAGCAGCCCTTGAAAATTTGGGGGGGGTTCGTCCAGTGGGGGCCGAGAAAAAAGGGGGGTCCCAAAACGTGTTTTTAACATTGAGTTTTCCATAGGGCGGTTGGCCTCACTTTTAGCCCGAACGGCTGAATGGATTTGCACGAAACTTGGCAAAATTGTAGGGACTGGTAGCCCGATGTGCCTTTTGTAGGTCTCAATATATGTGCTCCAGTGGATTTTGAGAAATTAACGTTTAAAAAAAGATATATATCTGTAACAGCGGACCGGGCAGCGCACTGGTTCGCGGACTTTTCGCGCAACGGAGCTTTGTGAAGCGAAGCTGATTGGTTCTCCGGCGTCTGTCAACATTCCAAACAGTCCGTAGCGGCCGCCATCTTGTCTCTCGGTAGGATCGAGAGACAAGAGGAGGTCAAAACAAAGGGGGAAATAACTATAAGGGGGCATAGTAGATCCTCGCTGACCCCCTAGGTTTGATGTGGAGGTTTTAAAAGGGCCCCGCGGGGCAAAAAAAAATAATAATAATAATAATTGAACGGCTGAATGGATTTGCACGAAACTTGGCAACATATTAGGGACTGGTAGCCCGATGTGCCTTTGCTAGGTCTCAATATATGTGCTCCAGTGGATTTTGAGAAATTAACGTTCAAAAAAAGATATATATCTGTAACAGCGCTCCGCTTCGCGTAACGGAGGTTTGCGAAGCTGATTGGTCATTCTGTCACTGGGCTATAGTTGGGCTACATCTGGCTGATATTTGGGCTACATTTGTTTTTTTGTGTGTCTGGCGGCCATCTTTGGGCTACATTGGGCTACATTGGGCTTCATTGGGCTACATTCGGCTAATTAGCAAATAGCTCATCGCAAACTAGGAATGGTAAAGAATCGCTATTTATTCCTTAAAGTTCGCTATTTAGGAAATGCAAATAACTTTGATGATACATATGGCGGTTCATCTCTAACAAGATAAGAAGCATAGGGATACATTTATGATGACTGGCGCATCACCAGGGATGTGTTAGTCATTTTGTGCCGCTGTTCCGTCACCTATGGTGTGCTGCATTTACAATGCGGCGCATCATGGGGCAAAAACAGCACAGATGCGTGATGTATCTGTGCCGTAAAGGTGGCGCATTGCTGGAGTTGTATCGCAAGTGTGATGAAGCTCCAGCAAGGGTCGGGGGTGCCCCTGTCGCAGGGTTTCTGTTCTCACACAGAACTGTGGACAGAGGATTGGAACCTCGGCGAATGCATTGCTGGAGTTGTATCGCAAGTGTGATGAAGCTCCAGCAAGGGTCGGGGGTGCCCCTGTCGCAGGGTTTCTGTTCTCACACAGAACTGTGGACAGAGGATTGGAACCTCGGCGAATTAGGGTGTCCCAAAACTCACGTTAGTAATCAAAAACTCCTTAGCAAGCTAGGTACAGTGTCACATTGGATATAACAAACTCTCAATGTTTAGACAATCCAGAATATGAACTTATAGTACCTCAGGATACGTGGAACTCATGAACAGTCGGTCGTTATAGATTTCTTAGAAACCAGAACATGGAGTTAAGAAGAACAGATGTGTATTTGAAATGTTTATTTACTAATGCCGTCTTCTCAGGCGTAGTACCTTAGATAATAAAAGTACACATATTATCAGTAGCAAAATTACCAGCATAGTTACTAGTACATAAAAAGTGAATGGTGATAGTATGTTAACATGCTGTAAATGAATAAGAGTTAGCAACACTTATAAGCAGCCGCGGGCCGTGGAGGGAGTTACGGTGAGGCAGGGAGGCGGGGAGGGGGAGAAGCAGGGTGGAGAATACAAGTACACATATTATCAGTAGCAAAATTACCAGCATAGTTACTAGTACATAAAAAGCGAATGGTGACAGTATGTTAACATGCTGTAAATGAATAAGAGTTAGCAACACTTATAAGCAGCCGCGGGCCGTGGAGGGAGTTACGGTGGGGCAGGGAGGCGGGGAGGGGGAGGGGCAAGGTAGAGAGGGCTCCACCCTGCTTCTCCCCCTCCCCGCCTCCCTGCCCCATCGTAACTCCCTCCACGGCCCGCGGCTGCTTATATCTCACCCTCCCTAATACACATATTATATTATTTGCTAAGAAGGTCTCTTTGTGTTGGTTTAGGGCGTGCCCATACTTTAGTGTCTTAGATTTGAAGGAATCACATCAGCATACACCAGCTCTCTCTTCATGTGAACCGCATCAACTGTTGTGTATGTGTGTTCGGCAAAGCAATATAAAACCCGCCTCATGCCCAGAATTGGCAGAAGTTGCACTTATGTTATGAGTATGAAGTCGTGGAGATCAGACCTCATAACAATTCTGTATCGTGTTGTTCTTGAAACTTTAGCACTCGCTGTACAGATATAGTTTAACAAGTAAAGCAGATAGTAGACCAATAACATATTATTCTCATGTAAACCACGATGAACTACTAGGTGGAAAGCTAAAGCAACAACTAAGTGTCGTGTGCAGAAGTTGCAAAAAAGGAAAAATGGCGTTTAAACCGGTAATGAGCCCATGCTAACTTAACACGGTGTAAAGATATCCAGGACCTAGATGACACCTCCTCATGATCCGGAAACGAACTGAATAAGATAATAGAAGTGCCATGTCATGAGAGCAGATTGCAAGTTTATATGTGGACGGTCCGCAAGGTAAAGCATTAAAAACTAGGAAAATTTAATGCTAAAGAAAAATAAAACAGCCAAGTACTTTATCGAGTCTTAAGCCAATAGGCAAGGTAAATAATAAAAACTTGACAAATAAGTCAATGAATTGTCAATGAAATGCTAGTACTCAGCATATCAAACATGAAAAAGGTCTATGACATAACTGTGTATGCAAAATAAGCTGCAACAGCCTCCAATAGGAAGTCACCGTCTTCATCCGAAAACAGTTCAGCCATCCAATTTAAAAGCGGAAAAGAACATACGTGCTCTCCCAGCACCGGATCCTCTATCACCATCAGAGGACAGCTCGGTGGGTTTTCAAGAAAGCTCTGTTCCAAGAAAGACTGTGCTGCCGCCAGTAAATTCCAGGGACCAAGTAGTCCATGCATCAATGCCACAGCCATAATCCTTTCGCCAGGACAAACCAACTCGTGAGTAATGATAGGAGTCATCAGCTGATTAAAGTCGACGTCAGGAGAAACCGGTCCGCAGAGACACAAATCAATGGCCCAATCGAAATCACAGGTCAGGCAGTGAAATACAGGCTGGACACAGGTGAAGTAGGAGAACCGAAAAGATAATCCATATGCCGTGCTTAATATCGCCAACGGCATTGTGCCATAATATTCTAGCATGCGATTGCGGAACAGTGTCAGCAGCTGCAGGGTCGGAGGTTGCATAGGAGGGACATCCATATTTAAAAATGTAAAAAAGCACAAGAGCGTCCGCTGGTAATGCAAGTAAAAATGCCAATCTACGAACCAGAGTGCAGAAAATACAATGAAAGGAAGCAGGGATGACTCCAAAGATTTTCTCAAATGAAGTCACGAGACCACTGGTAACAACTTTAAAAAAGTGTGCCAGGGACTTTGTGGAGGATGCGTTAAAGATAGTCGGAAACATGTTGCTGAAATTGAAAGGCAAATCTTAATTGAAAAGGGTGTGCACCTCTGTATGGGTGTTCGCTATGTGAAGTACGAAAGTTTCACGGGCCGAACTCAAGGCCACCTCTCTCTGAGACAAAAGAGCTCTTATTCTTGCCATGCCGTTGAAACGTGTCCCAAGGTTGGTATTTGTGGCCAGATTGAAAACTCCCTATGTTCATGTGTGGGAGGAAATAGAACATTTCTGCAGCAAATAACCCGTTCACTTACTGTTACGATAAAAGGAATACTTTTAATTAACTCAGAACAATCTTCATTATTGAGCATCAAATAACTACCATTTTCCAACAACTTGAACGTGGGGATGATAGCAGGAACTGGCGTGCCTTGCAACACGCAAGCCATATTTGGTCGGTGTTTGTTGCATGAACCGTGTAACTGTATGTGCCTACACATTAGTGAATGATCTGGCGTCTCAGTGCATTCCTCTCCATTCAGATAAACTTCTTGATCATCTTTGAAACATCTGTATGTGTATGGAAGCGACCAGACCTCATGAAGAAAAGCACTACCTAAAGGTTCATAACGACCTATTGGTATATATTTCATACAATTTGAAAACTTATATAAAGCAAAAGGCAGCGTTATTAAACCGTGGATAAGGCATGTTGCCAAAAAACCCGCAATCCTCTGCTGATGATGTCACTGAGCATGTCATGAATGATGTAATATGTGACATCATCAGCAGTGGATTACGGGTAATGGTATCTCTAGTTTACTCCCTTATAGCTGTGTTTCTTTTAACATAAGTGTCTGTTTCCTTCCCTTATACTTACTGTTTTTGGTTCGCTTCCGGTTCGCGTACCAGCGAGCGAACTAGGAAGCGAACTAAGAGAAATAGAGGTTGGCACAATTCCAAATATTGTACCAATTTTTTAATAACGGGGAGGTAGTTCTGAAAAGAACTTTTTTTTTTATTTTTCTGAACTTTTTTTACTGTTTTTGAATTTTTCGGAACAGTTTTATATTTTTTTGGGTTTTTCTTGGAGGGGGCAATGAAAACGATTCATTGTAAAGGGCTCAACAGGAGCAACAAAACAAAAAAAAGAAGTATTTATTATTTTGGGCGTTTCGGACAAACTTGCATATGATAGTCAATAGCTCTGTTGATCAGAGTGATACTTTTTTCTCCGTAGGAAATGAATCCATCGCAAAATGCGCAGATGTGTTTTACATCACCAAATCTCATTTGTATATTTGGCACCATCTCCCTGCCCTCTGGTCCCGTTACTTCCGGTACAACAGATCTTCTGGCCATAATAGGGAGATTATCTAGGTCGTTCCGAAACTGTGCAGCACTGTAGTTGTTAGGATGCCACCTAGTCATATGGCGATGCATTGTGTAGTTTCCGAAACTGTATTTTTTGTCGGTCCCTCTGGACAGTCTATCTTGACATATAAGGCAAGTTACGTATCTTGCATTTACTTTTTTCTGACCTTTGGGAATTTTAAAAAATTGCCAAATGAAGTTTTCTTTCCGGTGAGACGTCCTGGGCTGCTCAGGCAAAAACTGCCTCTCTTCGTGCTCGTCCTCCTGTTCCTCTTCTTCTTCTTCTTGTTGAATTAGAACTTGAGCAGGTGGTCCACTCTTCCTTGGATGTGGTGGAGGTGGTGGGGAAGCACCAGCTGAAGCTACTAAAGAAGCCATTGCTCAGTGATCACAAAGGGTCTTTCTCTCACAATGATGAAAGTCAGAGTGAGGAAAGAAGGAGGGATTTTCATCATTTGGGAAAAACAAGAGTTCTCAACCAATCAAAAGTGTTCATTTTAGATTATATGACCTAGTCTTACATCATTAGGAAACCAAAAGTGAAATGAACCAATGAAAAGTGTTATTACCAAGTCACATGACTTGCTGTGTTTACGTTAAGCGCTTTGCAGGGCCTCCCGGTTTGCTTCCAGAAACCTGCGCTTTGCGACTCGCTTCGCGTACCAGTTCGCTAACGTAGCACGTCATATGACGTATCACGCGACAACGTGAAACGTCATGCGGACGGGAGGCGTCACGATGTTGTTTTCTAACGCGGCACTTGCGGTAAAGAAACGTTTACCGGCTCGCGGTCTATTTCGCGGCATCAAGGTCAGCTAACGGGAAGCTTCCCGATTCGCGAAGCGGGAACGAAGAAAAAAAAATATTTAAAAAAAAAATTATTCATAAACATATAAAATATATTTTTGGATTTAAAGAAGAATACATTTTACAGCTACAGATATTAGCTGTTAAAAAACCAATGAAATTCACAGAAAAAACCATAGGTTATAGACCATATATAGTTAGGAATTAGCATTTACAAAACCTTGAAAATTCACTGAAAAAACCATAGGTTATAGACCATATATAGTTAGGAATTAGCATTTAGAAAACCTTATTTTACTCACACAAAACCATTGAAATTCCATATATAGTTAGTTGCACTAACTATATATCGCGCACCCGCAATCCACTGCTGATGATGTCACATATTACATCATTCATGACATGGTCAGTGACATCACTGATGACATCTCAAATGACATCACTGATGACATCACTGATGACGTCTCATTTGGCATCATTCTTGTGCTAATACGATAAACTTCTTCAGACTCTAATATAACCTTAGATACACTCAGTGTATACAGACACTCACACACTGCCACTCATCCATGGAGTTACTCACACACCCAGTCAGTCATGCAAAGAAACAATCTCACCTCCATTTCTTCAACTATACAGTTATACACACCTTACTTATTGAAACATATACTAACACATATTTACTCTCTTATACAATCCCTGATACAAGTTCACAATGATCGATACAACCACTCACTCAGTGGCTCTCATGCACAGTTATTTATATATGCCAACTCTCACATGTACTGTGTTTTACATATGTACTTACTATGACATGTAGCATTGAGATATCCATTCACTCATCAATACACTCATGCACACAGTCAACTGCCCATGTAGCTGTTTCCACATGCACTCTTGAACTCATACACCTAGTGAATAAACTGCTCACACATCTATGCACAGAGTCACACACCTTCCAGCCACCCCCACACAAACTCAATCTCCCATAGAAATACTTGGGCAACCAATTAATAACACATATAGCCTCTCGTATAGCTAATGATCAACACATGCAGCAGTTTACATCACAACAGACATAATGATGCACAAATTAAGACAGTTTAGTCACTAACCCGTGCATTCAGTAAGACGCATTTAATCACTCACTCATACAGTCAATCACGCACCTACTAAAACCTTCATTCAGACACTTATACATCCACTCATTCTTCAATATGTAAAACATATTTAAACTTTACAGAAACACATAATCACTGGATGTTGTCATCAGTGATGTCATCAGTGATGTCACTGACCATGTCATGAATGATGTAATATGTGACATCATCAGCAGTGGATTGCGGGTGCGCGATATATAGTTAGTGCAACTAACTATATATGGAATTTCAATGGTTTTGTGTGAGTAAAATAAGGTTTTCTAAATGCTAATTCCTAACTATATATGGTCTATAACCTATGGTTTTTTCAGTGAATTTTCAAGGTTTTGTAAATGCTAATTCCTAACTATATATGGTCTATAACCTATGGTTTTTTCTGTGAATATATATATATATATATATATATATATATATATATATATATATATATATATATATATATATTTTACCTACTGGCGGTGGCCAGTAGGTAGTTATAGTTAGGACCTAGTTTCCATAGGAAATCCGCAACATTCTATTGGGAATAACTTTGGTGCGGGTGGACGAATTTTCGCGAATTTCTTAAATTAGGTGGCCAGCTCCGCTCCTTCCCTGAAAATTTGGGGGGTATTCGTTAAGCGGGGGCCGAGATAAAAGGGGGGTCCCAAAACGTGTTTTCCCCATGTTAATTTCCATAGGGCGGTTGGACTCACTTTTAGCACGAACGGCTGAATGGATTCCCACGAAACTTGGCAAAATTGTAGGGACTGGTAGCCCGATGTGCCTTTGCTATGTCTCAAGATATGTGCTCCAGAGGATTTTGAGTAATTTAGGTTCAAATAAATATATATATCTAGGAGCGCGCCCCGGTACGCGCACCGGGGAGCGCACCCGGCGCGTAACGCGAGTTCGCGCGCGGAAAGCTGATTGGCTCTCGGGTGTCTGTCAACATTCCAAACAGTCCGGAGCGGCCGCCATCTTGTGTCTCGGTAGGATCAAGACACAAGAGGTGGCAAAAACAAAGGGGGGAATGACCATAAGGGGGCAGGGTAGACCCCCCCTGACCCCCTAGGTTTGATATGGGGGCCATAAAAGGGCCCCGCGGGGCAAACAAAAAAAAATTCGATTTTCGCGGGGGGAGCGCCCGGTACGCGCACCGGGGAGCGTACCGGGGAGCGTACCATAGAGAAAAAAGAATGACAGAGTTTCCAAAAAATTTAGCATTTTTTTATAAATTGGAGGTAGTTCTAAAAAGAACTGTTTTTTTTAATTCTTTTTGTTGTTTTATATTTTTTTTATTTTTTTTTAACATTTTTTACTTTTTTTGGCTTTTCAGAACAGTTTTATATTTTTTTGTAGTTTTTATGGGGAGAAATAAAAAAACAGGGAATTGTAAATGGCTCAACTGGAGCAAAATAAAAAACAGGAAAATTAATGTTTCTTCGGGCACTTGTGGTGATCCCAAGCACGGGTGATAAGTGTAATGCTTTGCTCACCATAGCATATTGTCGCTCCACAAAATATACAAACGATTTTAAAATTGGCAAACTTGGTTTGAATAGTTGTGCTCATCTCCCTCGCTTCTGGACCCGATGGGGTGGGTTGATAACTTTGGGAAGTGCTGGCAGAAGATTGGGCAGGGTTTCTGGCAAGTTCCCTGACCTCTGCCCTAGCATAGTTATTAGGGTGCCGGCGGTGCATGTGCCGAATCATGGTGTTGTTGCCAAAAGAGTATTTTTTGTTAGGGTTCCCCCTTGAAAGTTCAAAACCACAGATTAAACAAGTCGCCTTTGGCGCATTAACTTTCTTCTTGTCCTTTGGGATAGAAAAAAACTGCCAGATAAAGTGCTCCTTTGGCTTATATGGGGTATTATCTTCTGGTAGGAACCCCCCCTCATCTTACTCCTCCTCGTCCTCCTCTTCTTGGTCTCCACCACTGTGGTGTTGGGGTGGTCCTTGTGGTGGTGGTGGTGGTGGAGGTGGAGCAGATGCTCCTGCAGCTGCTGCTACTGTAGCCATTTTTCAGACAAATAGGTACAGAGAGGTTTTTCAACAGGTCTTCCTCACTCAAAGTACAAAGTGAGAATGAGGAAAATAGGTGGGGTTTTCATCATTTGGAAAACAAAACTGTCCTGAACCAATGAAAAGTGTTACTTTCAGGTCACATGACTCGGGCCTTCTTCATTTGGAAACCAAAACTGATCTCAACCAATGATCAGTGTTATTTTCAGGTCACATGACCCGACGCGCTAATGCTACGTGCCCCGGGGCGCGCCCAGGGGCGCGTAGCGTAAGCGCGTCAGGACGATGCGCAATCGTATATGTCCGGGCGCTTCCGGGTGCGTTTACGCCGTGCGTCATAAGACGCATCACGCGGCTACGCGAAACGTCACGATGTTGTTTTCAGTCGCGGCAATAGCGCTAACGGGACGCTCACCGGTACGCGCCCCGGGGCGCGCCGTAACACTGCGCTCACCGGTGAGCGCATCGGTACGCGCCCCAGGGCAAAAAAATCAAAATATAATAATAAATAAATAAACATAAAAAAATAGTATTACATAATTATACAATATAAAATTCATTATACAAAATATTAAATTTCATACCTATAGAGATTTGCTATTAAAAAACCTTTGAAATTCACTGAAAAAACCATAGGTTTCACACCAGTTATAGTTAGGAATTAGCATTTAAAAAACCTATTAAATTCACTGAAAAAACCATAGGTTTCACACCAGTTATAGTTAGCTGGAAATTTTACTCGCATAAAACCATTGAAATTCCCACGTTATAGTTAGTTGGACTCACTATAACTTGCGCGTGCAATGCACTGCTGATGACGTCACATATTACATCACTCATGACATGGTCAGTGACATCACTCATGACATCACTGATGACATGTGACAAGAGTGACAAACCTCCTTTCACTGTAATGTAACCCTTGAAGCACATATTCAATAATAGAAACTAACATTTTCAAAAAAATGGAGATATCCATACTAGTAACAACAACCAATTCAATAATTCATCTATATACACATCCACTTATTCACCAACAGTTCTATATAGTCACTCATACATATACTCACTCATTATATGTAGTGATACACCTATACATCCTGTTACACACCAACAGTCATCTAAAAGATACTCTGACACATACTCACACATGCAAATAAACTATTAAACATCCATTTATTTGCATATACAGCTATACACACACTACCACTTTACTTCTAAAGAAACTTACACATACTCTCTTAAACAATCACTTATAGAAACACATACTAATTTAAACAGGAACTCTTACAATCTCTTACTCTCACATATACTCACTTATATACATTAATATTCACATACACTAGATTAATACATATGTAGTTACTGATAAAGACACTAGTGAGACACTCATTCACTCACTAACACACACATATACACACTCATCCACCCATACAGTACTGCACATATGCTGTCTTTAAAACACATACAAAGAGAGAGTCAGTTATTCATGCATCTATGTGCTAGGTAATACCCCCACCAAACCATACAAACACTCAGACTGATACTAAGAAAAACATGTAATAACCCATATACATACACATGTAGCTACTCACCAACCCATGCATCCACTTATACACAAAGTGAAACACTAATACATATATTTAAATATTTAAACATTACTCACTAATATATGTATTCACTAAGATACACTTAATAAGCCAGTTAACCAATCAACATGTAAACACTTATTTAAACATTTATTCTTCCATCAACTTTTACATATACATATATAAAACATATTTATTTTTCATATATTTTTCAGAAAGACACACATTCACTGGATGGTGTCATCAGTGATGTCATGAGTGATGTCACTGACCATGTCATGAGTGATGTAATATGTGACGTCATCAGCAGTGCATTGCACGCGCAAGTTATAGTGAGTCCAACTAACTATAACGTGGGAATTTCAATGGTTTTATGCGAGTAAAATTTCCAGCTAACTATAACTGGTGTGAAGCCTATGGTTTTTTCAGTGAATTTAATAGGTTTTTTAAATGCTAATTCCGTACTATAACTGGTGTGAAACCTATGGTTTTTTCAGTGAATATATATATATATATATATATATATATATATATATATATATATGGCAGCAAACTCCTCCGACGAACAAAGAAGCAGGGGCCACAGCGGGGAATCTGGTGGAAGCTTTATTATTTGATCATTTGATTAAAGGCATAATGCATTTCGACCGCATATCGGTCTTCTTCAGATGCCATCAAACATATTCTGGAGACTTGCTGCTCGTTAAGAATATCATTGCCGCACTCCTATTCGCTGGAATACGCCACACCCCTTCATTACTAACTGCTCACAACTTGTAGTTCGTAGGAACCACAAGACCCAGGATGCATTTCCCAGGTAAGTGCTGCATGCGGGGTGAGTCCATGTGGATTCATGCGTTATGCAGGCAGGGAAACGAAGCACACAATGTCAATATCCAGTGAATAAAATCATTAAAAACTTCCTCCAGCCCCCAAACGTTCCAGCCTCCAGGAACAACCAACAGCCAGGCAGGGGTCAGGGAGACAGTGCATTCCTGATCCTCCGTGAAGTCACAGACCGTGTGGCAGCCGCTCTGGAGTCGAAAGTAAGGAGAGGCGGGTACCAGGCATCCAATCCCTTGGAGAAAACACGAACCGCCGAAGCAGAAACCAGAAGAGCCAGGACCACTTTGAAGAACGGGACCCCTGTAGCGCGTTTCTGGATACCGCGCAAATGTATGACAGCAAACTCCTCCGACGAACAAAGAAGCAGGGGCCACAGCGGGGAATCTGGTGGAAGCTTTATTATTTGATCATTTGATTAAAGGCATATATATATATATATATATATATACACACACATACAGGCACTGACTCCAAATGGTAAAGTACTTAATTTATTGCTAGTGTTTCTGTATGTCCATGACACGTTTTGCTACGGAGTTCTCTAAAACTTTTAAATGTAGGGCCTGTGCATCTAACTCCTCACACATGGTGATTTACATCTTATGGCAGACTGCCCAGAATGAAATACAAAATTGCACGAAATTGTGGTCCGTGTTCGTAGTGTTCCGGTTAATTGGGAACGCGAAGCGGGGTAAATTGATAGATATATATATTTAGTGCCGAAATGATTTACTCCTGTGATTGATGACATGGCATTTATGCTGACATTTGACATTTCACAATTGGTGTACATTGTAACCTTCGAGTGTGGGCTACCAGCGTCCCGTTTCTATGCCCTCTAAGATCTGCTGTAAAAATATGTAGCATTTCATAGTGTTTTCAGGAGTCTATACTGCGTGTAATATGGAGATCAAAGGACGCCCTGCGGTGACGCTGTGATCAGTGGCGATCTTCAGTTTGGGTTTGAGTTTGGCTCTATGGAATTAGTAATATGACTTTCAGCAGTATGGTTTTTTCTATACAATGTTATCTTATTTTATAAGTTCAGGCGTTTCGAGAGAAAGTGCATTGGTGCCACATTTACTTCTGTTCAAAAATATTCCCACTTGAATGTTTAACGCACATACAGGCACATGCATCATTGTTAAAGATTGCGATTCCTTATTTGCGATTTTTTTTTTTTTTTAATATTTATTTTTATTGAGTATAACACAAGAAAGAAATATACACATCAGGTGTCATTAGGGGAAATACATTCCAGCTGGGGACGGGCAAATAAGTCGAAGAAATACACTACGATCATAGGCACCGAAAAAAGGATCAATACCAGCTTAAAGCTGAAGCAGAACAGTAAGATGCAAATGACCACAAGTACACCGCAACAGCACCCGCCCACCAGAAATACAGGATATAGGACTTGAACATATGACACTCAGATATGATGGACAAAAGATCAGGAGAATATGCCACAGTTCTTGTGAAGAGAGGAAAAGGGAATAGGAAGGTCATAGAAAAAAAATAAAGGAAAAAAAAAAAAAAACACAACCCCCCACCCTACACCCCTGCCGATGGCTACGACCTAACCCCACTAGCAGCGTGCCTGTCGCCCACTAAACTACACCCCAAGGAAGGGAAAAGCTGGAGGAGGAGAAAGGTACAAAACGATACGGGCTCCCAGATTCCCATCTCCCCACCAGAGGCGGACATCCCCTATCGCAGCATTGAGCAAGTTATAGCAATAAAATTCAATAGGGGAGCCACAAACAGAAAATGGACCATCCCGCCCGGCCCCCGGCATCACAGAGGTAGCAAATCCCGTTTCGAACATAGCAGTTACACAATACTCAGACAATCAGAATCCCGTCTAGCCCTCGCTCCCACAGACACCACCCGTCAGAGCCAAAGGAAAACATAGGAAAGTCAGCCCTGGCCCCGACGATCAATTACGCAGACCCCATCAAATACTATCAGGCCGCTGCGAGTCTTCATGCGAGCCCTGACCATTCGAACCGCCATCACAACAAGAGCATCCAAAGACAGAAACGGATCAAAGACACCACAGAAGGAGTGATACCAGGATAAACGCTGACAAAGTTCAAAAGTCAAACCAGGTCCACTGCCCAACAATGATAAGTCAGCACAGCGTTTTTGAGCATTCTCTGAAAGAGGCAAGGTATAAATCCGATAGTCTGTGGAGAAGACAAACTGAAGTATAGAAATAGTCACATCCATCCCTGGCGGCATCGATAGAGGGCCAAACACACAGCCAGTACTTTCGGGCTCGTTCGCCGCCATCTTAGGGTCACGAGAAATTTCCAAGTCCGACAGCCGCCCAGGGTCCTCGGTAGCAATCGAAGCTTGCGCCGCGGGTAAGGCATCCCGGCTCATAACCAACAAAGGATCGGAGTCCGGTCTCCGGCAGATGTGATCGACCGTTACGATCATCCTCTGGAATGTGGCGGTGACTCGTTTGCGGAGCTCCCCAATGGCGGCCATTACATTGTGCAGCGACAGTGTAATTTCGGCCCGCTCCATCGCCCCTCAGTGAGCGACCGGGCGGGTATCAGAGCCCCGGAGGTCGACTTCTCCGGGGCACAAGGCAGAAGCAATGCAGATGACAACTGTGGATGCTACCAAGCACGATCGCAGCACCGTCGCCGCCAACGAGGAACCAAGCCCATCAACCCCGGGAGCTCAACGGGGCTTCCGGGCGGCGGATCCCCGGTCCAAGCAGCCGATATGGAAAGCCGCCGTAGTTGCAAAAGAAAGCTGCCACCAGGTCACCATCCGAAACGAAAAGGAAAGATGTCACTTCAGGAGACCGGAACCACCCACGTCCCGCGGCCGATGTTGTTCAACTCCAACCCGGCCGGGTTAGAACTCGAGGCCCCGGCTTCAACTCTGAGTTAGGCCAAGAATGGCACACGACGTATCTTCACAATCCGAGCAGCTAGAGATTCCGGGATTGCACCTGTAGAGTCAGGCGCACTTCAGCTGCACGGGAGTCCGGTGGGAAATCACGATGGGAGTCAGGATTCATGAGCCTCCGGCGGAGGTCGGCGGAGCCGGGAGCTTATGCGGCCATCTTGGTTGCTAGCGTAGCTCCTCCTCCTTATTTGCGATTTTTAAGGAATCGCAAATAAAAAATTGCAAAACCTGATGCTACAAAAAAATTGCGATAAAATAAAGAATCGCTAAAAATCGCAAATATAATAGCGATTTCTGTATTTGCGAACTCGTTATTCGCGATTTGGCTATCTGCGAAATCGCTTTTTGATGCATCTTGATGCCATCAGAACCAGGAAGGGAGCAGCACAAGCCTCATTTTCAGTGCACAGTCTCAGGGAGAGGAGGGAGCTGGCTCTGGGAGCTGAACAGGAGTGGGACTGAGACCTTGGAAACACCTGGCATTTGTAAGAAAATGGAAACTTCACAAACAGCAGAGGGCAGCCAAACAGGCAGGAAGAGGAAAATAAAATTTTCTGAAAAAGAATTTGACACCCTCATTGAGGGAGTTGCCCACAGCCATGATAAGCTGTTTGGCAAATTATCATTAAAAGTGGCAGAGCAGGAGAAAAGAAAAAAAATGGATGTGGATCCAAAACAGGGTGAATGCCATTGGGGTGACACACCGCACCACTGAAGAGTTGAAAAAACAAGGGTACGGCTTGCACAGTCAGGCTAAGATGCGCATTGCTGACTGGCTGAAGGAAGCAATGAAGACAGGAGGGGGAACACCGACAGACACTGGGAACACTCCCATGGAGGACATGGTTGAATCCACAATCCAGCCTGAAGCTGTTGTTGGTGTGACACAGCTAGACACGTCAGGAGCAGCCAACACATCTGAAGGTAAGATGAATGCATGTTACCATTGTCCTAAATTAAAAAAGGTAGAACATGACCTCAGTACAGCACAAGTGCACACTTTGAACATCCAGAACACAATGTATTCATAAAGGGAAGTGCATTATGGGAGATGTAGGCAGGTCAAGCAGTTACAATGACAAACACACAAATAGGAAAAAAAACTCAAAATAGTGTAATATATTCTCAATTTAATAACAAAGCAAAGAAATTGATTACTGTGACATGACATTACAGACATAAATGGATGCTGTTTTGCACTGTTAAACCTCACAGATGCAGAATGTGTAGAAGCTGAGGATAGTGATTCCCAGGACATGCAGGACACCAGCGCATTTGAACGTATGGACACACCGGTTTTGCCAACAATTCCATCACGTGCACCAAACTCACGCAGGGCAACTGTCCCACCACTGGTCGCCATGGATTCTAATGATGAGGCAAATGCAACACCTGAAGCCAGCCATGGCCAAGCTACTCCCATCCCAAATCCACAAACATAGGTCCGCAGAAGCAATGTCAGAGTCTGGCGTAGAAGAGCTAGATCACTCAGAACAGAGCAGGAGGAGCAACCAAATGATGTCTGGGGTGGTCTTGAGGGCCAGATGCTCCGTATGCAGCTCCTGCAGACCAAAAACACATGTTCAGTACAGATACTAATTGGGAAGATGGCAGCCAACATTGCAGTACTGTCCGATAGTGTACAGCAACTGACCAAGGTTATGCAGGAGGGACATGTATCCCAGAAAAGACACCACCGTCAACTAATGCAGCACCTCCAAATCTATGCTAATCCAACAATAGGCTGGCCACAACTGCCCTGCTGGCACGTAGGTCTGTGACCATGCAAACAGAAATGTGCCATTGGCGCGGGGATGTGGCTTAAGCACTGGACCAGGTGACCAATGCAGTGGAAAAGATGAATGCTTCCACAATTGCGGCCAACATGTCCACGCAGGAAGAGGGTAGTGAGGGGGCCTCAAAAAGAAATGGTATAGCTATGCCAGTCGCCACTGCAGGAAGACGCAACACACGCAGCAGTACCCCCTCCGCTTCCAACATGAGGGATGAAGATGCTGGCTCTGACAGGCGTCTGGGTGTTCGTGGGAGAAAGCGCTAGACTGCCATGTACGCTGACATTCCGATATGGTGACGTAACCATTGTTGTAATCTGACCTTTTGAATGACTTACAAGTCATTCGTTTTCAGTCCACCTATGTTGATTACTTAAAATCCAGTGCCACTGGACACATTAAACGTGTGCTTCAACACTCATGTCATTATTTTTTACATAAAAATTACTTTGATTGCAATATACACTTTTTGTGTCATCATTACTCACTTCAGAAATAATTTTGTGTGATGTCCAATCTTCTTCTGCGCCCTTCTGCTGCGCTTGCATCCTCTGAGTCACTGTCAGACACCTCGATTTCCGTTCCTCTCTTTGTTGCAATATTGTGCAGCATGGCACATGCTGCTACTATCTTGAGCATTGTTCAGAGTTGTATTGAAGTGCTCCACCGGTCTTATGGAGGCATCTGAATCAGCTCGTCAGCAGCCCAAATGTGCGCTCTATGATGTTCCTTGTTGAAATATGTGCTGCATTGTACCTCTGTTGGTTGGCAGTTGTGGGATTGAGGTAAGGCGGCATGAGGTAATTACGCAAAGCTTATGCGCTGTCACCTACATGTAAGTAAGCAAAGGGTCAGTGGCAGTTTGACATTGACATACGTACAATGACTGTGAGAATCAATTACACATATTTACCAAGCAAATGTTCCTCTCCAAATTCTCTCCTCACAAGACGAGCGTGAATGCCACTTTGCCTGAATATATAAGAATCATGTGAACTCCCTGGAAATTGTGCCACAATGACAGTTATTATATTTTTGGCATTGCAAACAACCTGAATATTGAGGGAATGATAACATTTTCTATTTCTAAATAGATATTCCTGTGCTGCAGGGGGACATATTGCCACATGGGTGCAATCAATACAACCCAAACATGTGGGAAGCGAGCTATCTGGTAAACCTCCTGTTTAGTTTTTGCAAGGTCATGCGTGGTGGTGGGGAAATTGATGTGTGACCCGATCCGGGCCATCATGGCATCAAGGAATGCTTTGAATATTCTTGAAAGCGCGCTTTGCGACCCACCTCCAGCTACTGCAATGACCCCCTGAAAACTGCCTGACACCAGTAGGTGTAGGCAACATAGGACCTGCACATGCGGTGGGATAGCATTGGTCCTATGTGTCTGTCGTTGCAGAATGGGATCTAATTCATTGATTAGATCATGGATCGACTAAATGTTCTTTTATTGCCCCTTTTGGACCCTTTTGACAAGTGTGAAAACTCCTCTTTCTTGTGTGGCAGGCTGTCCTGCAGGAGAACCAGGACATGCACCGAAGACATAGGGGCTGCTGCTTCATTTAATTTAAGAATGGAGCATTTCTGGAGGCCATTCAGGGCCAGTTTGAAATAAATTCATTGAACCGGATTATTTTGTTTAAAGACTTGGCAAATACTTTTTTAACCAAGCCTCTTTTTCTTTCACTATCACACGAGAACCCCTTCAAAAACACAGATTTCAGGATGCCTACGTAGCAAGTCTGATTTTAGGGATGTGCTGTGTTCAGCAGTTTTCAGGCAACAAGAAAATGTCAAGCTAACTCTGGTGAATACTGTTCCTGCTGAAGAGAGAGATGGATCTTTGTGTAATGGCAGTTTTTACTTATCATAAAGTAGTGTAGAGGATTTATATGCCTGCTGCAAAAAATGTGCACCATGCACATCACAAAACTGTATTTATGTGGATAGCTCAAGTAGTTAATACTTTTGTCACAGAGATACTTTTGTTACTTGCAATTCATAAGTTACAATCCAAATATAGCACAGTGACCTATGAATTGTTTTCAAAAAGCTGCTTTCAAACTTCACAGTAAGGTTTTTTTCCGGGCTTTCATTATCCTTCTGTTGCTAAAAAGGGTTTGTTTGTGTGGAAATATGTTCCTATCAGTAATGCTAACCCCAACCACTGGGGCCAAAACCAACCACTGGGGTACGTTTTAAATCCTGAGTTTGTGCTTTTCCAGACCAAACCCTTTTTAAAATATACTGCCTACTACTATCAATGACATTTGATTCCTATATCTTTTAATCCTCGTTGTTTTACGTAACATTTTCTATAGACTGATTTACACACATATGATTCATTGTCTCTGTATAATAATGTGTGTGTGTGATGTAAAGTGCTCTGACACCCTACACTGGTATGATTAGTTCTATACAACAAATTAATGGTGTGGGAGAGTGGGGCACTTGAGAGATTAAGTACACTGTTGGATGGTTGTAGTAAGGTAATCCATAGAGAAGGAGGTCATTTGAGAGGGTAAGCTAAAAAAGATTGTCACACAGGCACTATGGAAGTAGTGTGTTGCTCATCATGGAGACATAACATATATACTATAAGCTCAATGTTTGATAGTGCTCCTTTTTAAAGATTTGTACTTGTTTCATGCCCATGAATAAGTCAGTTGGCGTTTTTTCGTTTTTTTTTTTACAAAATGTATTTAAACACTTTGGAAAGGGTTTAATAGTGCCCCTTAATGAATATGTGAATTCTTTTTATATATGATATTTTAAAACAAAATGTATAATTTATTTTATTTAAAATTGAATAACTGTTTTTATCTTAATGTAAAATTATCACTGTACTTGGCGTTGACCCAGACCAGGCCCTGGGCTGGAAAAGCACAGCTCCAAGATCTGTTTGTGCTGCGTGCCTCTGTTTGAAAGGGGCTGGAAGGTGTGATCAGTCAACTTTGAAACATTTGTGTTTTACCTGGAAACTGAATCATGTTTCCCAAAGCAGTCGCCTAGAAGAACAGAAATCTAGTCCATGTCAATCAAGAACTCCAGATTCCTGCCCAAGTCCTGCTTTTAGATGATAAGGTGATAAGAGCAATGGGGGCGAGGCTTGGTAACATGGCAGGCTAGACGTGTCTCTGTGGTGCTCCTGCCCCAAATAGCTGTTATCCTACAGAATCCTGGTGTTATGGTGCCCTCGCATGTCAGCAGCGGAAACCTCCCCAACCTCGGCGGTACCGAGGCGAACCCGGGGGAATCCCGATACACATAATGACGGCCGTCTCTGGACTTTGAGCTGGGGTAACTGAAGGGCAGTGGTGGAGGCCCGCGACACCGGGGAGTCCAGACGAGAGGCAGACACAGAGCCCTGATCCAAAGAGGGGGAAGGCAGTGGTGGAGGCCCGCGACACCGGGGAGTCCAGACGAGAGGCAGACACAGAGCCCTGATCCAAAGAGGGGGAAGATTCACGAACAGGAGGCAACAGAAAGCTGAGACCGACAGATGGGTCTCCGCGGGCTGGGGGAAAGTAATCAAAGAGGCAGCAGCGGTGAGGCCTACCTCTGTGCAGAGAGCTGCGACAGTCTTGTCAGACTCCTGGTCCCAGTGTGTCGGAGGCCTCCTGGTGGCCCTGGAAGGCAGACATCGGGGGATAGTGGAGGAGCCTCAGTGGTTGCGGTGAGTCCGGCTGTGCAACGGTGCTAACAGTACGGCCCCAGCTGAGGTGAAGCTCACGACAAGAGGGAGGTGGCGGCTGACGAGACCTCGCAGGCCGGCGGAGTAACTTAAGCGAGGCCGCAGTGGGGCGGCCTGCATGACTTCTGGTGGGCCGCATCTGAATACTACAAGGAGACCGCCTGGGGGCCTGATCGCGGGCCTATGGTGCTTGGAGGCTGCCTATAGAACCTGGTTGCAGCGGTGTGAAGCCCCACGCGCCCAGTGACTGCCTAGCCCCCCTTGGATCTTTTACATGCCTGAATTGGGAGGCCGGAGATAGGCCTTAACGAAGGCTGAGGGGGCGAGGTGAGGCCTACCTGCACTCCATCAGGTGCGTCGAGGACGTGACTGGACGATTGATTGGAAGCTAGTCCGTGGTACACAGCATCGGGGAACTGGGGACGTACCCCAGGTGGTGAGGCAAGGGGTCCCCCCTCCAATTAAAGTTAACCCCTGGAGTGCGGGAGCAGGCAGGTGGCGTTCGTTCCACGATTCGGTGGAAGGCCTCGCTCGCGGGGTACCGCACTGGGGAGGTCCGGAAGAGGCTGGAGGAAAGTGATGGACAGCCAGGTATCTGCTTCGTGCGGCGGACGAGGGGCCTGCTTGACACAGACAACGCTGTAGTCCCTGAGGGGAGGTGGACTGTCAGACAGAACCCCTTCCCTATACTGTTGGCGGCAAGAATAGGCCACTGCGCCATTCGGCCTCGCTGATAATGGGGAAGGACCTACCCCTAGAGGCGCCCAAACAAACAAAATCTTACAATACACGGTCCCAGGGCCAGCTGCGACGGACCACCCCCGTGCAAACATGGAGCAGGGGGCTCACCAAGACTCGGCCGCTCAAGATAAAGCGGACATATTAGAAGCGATTCGAGACTCCAGAGTGGCTTTAGAAACCAAAATGGATGGGAGGCCATCGACATCAATCACCTGCGTCTGGATCTCAGGAAGGTGGCAGACAGGGTTACTGTTACGGAAGGAGATCTAAACACTCTTCAGACGGAGGTCAGGCTGCTGCGGGAGACGGTAGCAGCGCTCCTGGACCATGCGGCCCGGCTAGAAGACAGGGCGGAAGATGCAGAAGGACGCTCTCGAAAGAACAATCTCTGCTTTTTGAGATTTCCTGAAAAGGCGGAGGGGCCGGCAGCAGACCTATTTCTTGAAGACTGGATCAGCCAGGTGTTGGTGTCCAGGCTCCTCCCCTACCTTCGGCGGCTGGTCAATGACGAACAGTCCGGGTTTATACCGGGCAGAAATACATTACAGAATATCTGCTGCCTGGCGCACATTATGCAATCTTTGGAGGGACGCGCTCACCGGAGCACCTTGGTGTTCCTCAATATCGAACAGGCGTTCGATTCGATCAGATGGGATTACCTATGGCAGGTTCTGCTTAAAATGGGCCCAGCGGAGGGGTTTGTCAACAGAATTAAACTATTATACGCTCGTTCGTTGGCAAGGGTCTGTACAGGCCAATTTGTGTCATACGCACTTTCTATAGCGTCATCTGCGCAAGATACTGGTAGGACAGGGGATACGTGTGGGGGACTCGGAGCATGTGGTGTCAATGTACGCCGACGACGCGCTAATATACCTGAGTCGACCGACTCAGTCATTGCCGACATTGATAACAGCGCTTGCCCAATTCGCTGATGCCTCCGGGCTATATATTAAAAGTCTCAGCTCTATGCGCTTGGAACAGAGGTCGATTGGGGGGAGGACCAAAGACCGGTGCTGGAGCTTCCATGGGCAGAGGACACAGTCCGATACCTAGGGATATGGGTCGCTCGGTCTGAGGCAGAGTTTTATCAATGCAACATGGGGAGTATAGTCCGGGGGCTACAGGGTAGTATTACCTTTTGGGACACTCTTAACCTTTCCTTGATGGGAAAAATTGCACTGATAAAGATGGTGGTCCTGCCCCGATGTCTCTATACTATGCAAGGCTCCTTCTTTGAAATTCCACACCGAGTATTCAGGGAACTGGATACACTGCTGGTCCAACTACTATGGAATGGAAAACGATGCAGGGTTAGTTTAGAAGCAATGAAACGTAGTTGGGGTAACGGGGGTTTGGAGATCTCAGACTTGGAACTTTATTACTTTGCATCGCAATTGCAACATGCCATAGCCTGGTTGGACGCGGATCCCTCCTGGGAGAGGTCCCTGCTGGCAGGTACGTATGGGGACCGACAGCTCAGGGCGCTGCTATGGTGGGCTGGGGGGCTCACGATACTCGGTCCGCCCTTGGTGCGACTTGGGGCTGCATTTAGGAATCGAGTGGTCCGTAGAATAATTCAGGAAAGACCGTTCGCCCCGAAGGCGGACATCTGGCAGATGCCACACTTTGCTCAGATTGACCAGGTGATGTCGACAGAGGCCTGGAAGGTGGGGGGCTGTCTGATGTTGTCGGACCTCTACCCGGACGATAAATGTATCACTTATCAGGCGGCGGTGACCGCCTTTGAGTTGGGAGCAGGGCAGTTCTTGCAATATGCAAAAATAGCGGCAAAGGCACAGCAATTATGGCCCACATTTCCGGAGGCCCCGGGGCACATCCCAACCCTGGTCACTATGATTGCTATGGCAGGAGGGCGAAAGTGTGTTACTCACCTTTATAGGGCGTTGAGGGATGATAAAAAGAACGGCCCCCTAAAAATAGAAGAAAAATGGCAGCATGTGTGTCCATAGGAGGTCACGACGCGAGATTGGGAAAGGATACACGGGAGTGTGCGGAAGGTGTCGGTGAGCAATCGCTTTAAGAAAATCCAGTATAACATAATACATTTGGCTCCAGAGACCCTCACTGCCCCAGATGTTGCTATGGTCCGGCAGATTTTCTGCATATGGTATGGACGTGTCCAACGATCCAGACGTATTGGAGGGCTGTTCTCGGGGAGCTGACCGGATAACGGGATGGACAATAGATTTGGATCCACGTGCTTGTCTTCTGGGTTTGATTCCTCGAGACCCAAAATGCAAGATAAGCTTGCGGTTCCTGATCCTGGGTCTAGTTATAGCCAAGAGGCGTATTGCGATCCACTGGTTAACTCAGCAGGGACAACTGGGGAAATGGAGGACCGATCTTCGGGAGTGGGCCCTAGCAGAGGAGTCTGCACATTAGATGCACCAGGAGGGATGCCAAATTGTCCGAGGTGTTAATGGCATGGGGAGCGATGATGCATGAGATTGCAGGACAGACCTCACAGGCCACCATAGGCAGCACAGATGCGACGCCCTCAGGAGAGAGACTCAGGATGGCCCCACATGATTACTTTGATACATGGACCTTGAGTTACATAGACCCGGCAGAGGGGGGTGGGTACAGGGGGGTTGTTGGGATGGGGAGAGGGGATGGGAGGTGGGAGGGAGTTTCCTATAGTTGGGTTGTTTATGCATACAAAAAGGTACACCAAAAGATGGTGTGGAAGATAGCGGACGCTTTATGGTTGTGAACCCAGACATTACTGCTAACATGTATTTGAATTGTGATGTTCCCCACCTCGGCTGAGGTGGACAAAATGTATACATGTTGATCTGGATGTGAGCTGCCGTGTTGGAGAAAACCTAATAAAGAAATTTTAAAAACAAAAAAAGTTGATAAGATCAAACGAAGGCAGCTAACCAACATTTGAAGACACAAGCCAACAGTTGAGTTGGTCTGATAAGGCTTAGAGCAACCCTATTATGTCTAGTCCACTACAGAGGCTCCGGTTCTAGCCTCTCACCTGAGGGTGCCCTAGGGTCTGCCACCCCCGCCGCACCCTGTTACCCTTTTCTTCCACTGCCAGCAGCATCTTGTTATTGCTCTACCATCCGTCTACTCCTCGGAGTCCATCATACTCAAGGGCATCATAAAGGGGTTAGGGAGAGGATGCATGTGTGTGGTTTTGGGAAGAGTTTCATTGTCTTGCGGCAGCACCAGACCTGCAGAGTGCAGGTTGTGGAAAGCTCTATTCTTGTAATAGTGAACCGAATTAAGGAGAATTGTGGGCGTGGGATGTAATGTAAGCCTCTTATCCTTCTGAGGTCGATAGACTGAGCAACAATGAGTTGGGTAACAGTTCCTCAAAGTGTAACGTTTAGATATACAGTTTTGTTAGTGTCATAAGAATAAATAGCCCGGTATACCCATGTAATATATAGTTCAGAGAATCAGTCTGCTCTCTCTAGTGGGCGGATGTCAGCACTGGAGGTAGAGTTTGGAAGGCTGAGGCTCAGTAAGCGGCATGCCAACGCAGGGGCAGGGATATGAAGAACTTTTATATTGGCTTGCAGGGATTGCGGAGAAGAAGCATGTCAGTATTGTAGAGAACTCAGAGTGAATGGGACCATCAGCACTGGGCTCTAGAGGGCCGAGTGAAGGAACATTGCACAGCTAGAAGGAGTTACAACTCTGTGAAGAGGTGGAACTCAGTACATGGGTCTTGAAGGCTGATTTGCACTCCTGCACACTGCTTTTCACATAATCTCTCTCGTGAAATGCCAGGCATGCAAATGCCGCAGTGAAACTTACTCGGGTAGAGGTACCTTCTGAGTCCTGGCACATGCTGACGGTGCCCACAGATGCATTGTGGCCAACGGGAGCCAGCTTGCAACCTAGGCCCCATATACCTACAATGGATGGAAGCTGGAATCCAGGGGTCAAGAGGTGCAAGTGTCTGCGCCATATGCAAAGTACATAAATAAATCAGTTTTTTCGTAAAGCGCAAACTATTCACCCTTACGGGTCTCAAGGCGCTGGGACCGTCGTGGAAATTAAGTGAGCTATTGCCCAGAGTCACATGGTGCCGAGCTGAGATGCTGCCGGGGATCGAACTTGGAGACCTGTGCTCCGAAGTCAGCTGCCCTGGCCGCTGCACCGCACCTCTCCACTAGAGCGGTTACTCTGACTGGGGGAGGTCATCAGAAATGTTCACTCATTGGGTTTGTGTAGGAGCTTGCCATGAGGTAGTAAAGAAAAGAGGACATGGATACAGGGTGAAAGTTGATAGATAAGGTGAAAAGGCAACGGAAATCAAGAAAAACAGAAACAATAGAGGCAGATAAAAAGAGGTTAGGAAGAGGAGTGGGCAACGAAGGAGTGATATAGAGGAAAGGAAAATAAAGGAGGGACATAGAAGAGTAGGTGAGAGTGGGATATGAAGTAGAGAGAATGACGGCATCCTTCCACTACTCAAAAAACAAAATCTCAACCATAAGGACCTTAACAACTATCGTCCAATCTCTCGTCTTCCCATGCCAGCAAAAATTATTGAAAAGCTACGAATATGTAACTGAGCACGCATCTCAGAGTAAGTAACTCTCTAGATTCCACTCAATATGGTTTCAGGCCAAAGCACAAAATCAGCCTTGATAAAATCCACAGAGGAAGTAAGGGAAGCCCGTACCCCCCTTTTTTAAGACGAGGCCAATGGCGCCCACCGAGAGGCAGGGGAGGCAACTGGAGAAGAGGAGCCCCGAGAGGACAGAACACTGCCAATCCCAACTGGGACATAGCACGCGGAAGAGCCCAGAAACAAGTACAGTTCCCAACGGAGAATCACGGGGAGATTTCAACGCGCAGGAAGGTATACAGTTGGTAACTGAAAGATCTTCCCCGGTGGTGAACCTCTCATCGTTTATGCTCAAGGATGATGAAAACAAGATCTCAAGCAAAGGTTTATCTTTTGTGCCCGACGCCTTCCCCAACAGATTTACAATCAAAACGGAACTCCTGAAGTTTTTTTCGTAAGATTAGACTGAGATATTTCTTTAAGAACAGGCCCTACACCAATACATCCAACACGGGCCTCAGAACACCATCCACATTTGTCCCACCATCTAACACCATGACCAACCAAATCCTGCCCTGTGAACATATCGTTCTCAAAGATGTGAACAAAACATTAGAGACACTGAAACACACCAAACTCAACGTTACTAATCAGGAATGGAGAGCACTCACCTCTTTATGTACTAACAAACAGATTGTGATCAAACCTGCTGACAAAGGGGGAGCGATTGTGGTACAGGACATTGACAAATATAAAGCGGAGATTCTGAAACAACTGGAGGATGGTACCAGTTACAAGAAACTGCGCAAGGACCCTACTAAAGAACTGGCTGAAGAAATCCTCACTGTTACACAGAAAGGTAGAGATCTTGGCTTCGTGAGCGATCTGGAATTTGGATATTTGAACCAGACAGATCCCCATCTACCAACCATATACACCCTGCCGAAGATCCATAAAAGCATGCAGGAGCCGCCCGGACGACCCATATTATCAGGATGTGGTTCCATCCTGGAACCACTGTGTAAATATATCAATGTTTTCCCCAAACCTATCGCAGAGGAGACAACAACTTACCTACGGGACACCACCCAGACGATCAATCTACTGGATGGCCAACAATTTGACCCCATGACTCAACTTCTGGTAACCTGTGATATGGTCTCACTTTACACCAGTATTCCACAGACAGAGGCTCTGAAGGTTATACAACAGGTACTGGACAGACGACCTGCACACATGGCAGTACCCACAGAATTCATTCTCTCTCTACTAGCCATCGCCATGACCAAGAATTTCTTCATCTTCCAAGGAAGCTTCTATCTCCAGACCAAGGGCGTCGCGATGGGGGCAGCCTTCGCGTCGGACCTGGCCATAATTTATATGGATGACTTTGAACATAAATATGTCCTACATGCCGGTAACCCATACTGAGACCAGATAGTGTGGTGGCGACGTTACATCGATGATGTGCTGATGTTGTGGACAGGCACGAAGATCGAGCTGGACGCATTCCATCACTGGCTGAACCAACAGAGCCCGGACATACAGTTTACCCTTCAGTCTGATAATGATAACATTTATTTTTTGGGACATTACCATCTTCCATGAGGATAACCAACTTCTGACTACACTATACCGCAAACCAGCAGAGCGTAATTCGCTCTTACAATACAATAGCCATCATCCCCGTGCCTTGAGGGATAACCTGCCGGTAGGACAATTCTTCAGAATACGGCGCAATTGCACTAAGAAAGATGATTACTTTCAGGAATCAGCAGACCTCAGCACAAAACTCAAGGAAAGAGGATACCCCCGCAGACTCATCAAGAAAGCTCAGAAGCGGGCATGGTACAGCCCCCGTGAGACACTGCTGACCACACGAGACAAAGATGATGAAAAACAAGAAAAGATGATATGTGTAACCACCTCCTGTACTCAGAGCAACATGATTCGCAAAATTGTGAATAAACACTGGACTTTGGTGGGCAATGAGATCGACCAACGTGACCCTCCTATGCGCGCTTTCAAAAGAGCCAAAAGCATACGCGACCATGTTGTGCGTTCCTTTTTAGACACCCCGGAACAACACACCCTAAGAACAATGTGGAACTTACCTGCAACGGTGGGACATTTCAAATGTGGGCAGTGTAAAGCATGCGAAACCACCATTCAAACTAAACAATTTGCATATAAACAACACACCATAAACCTCAAGTCTTTCTCGAATTGCAACACTAGCTGTGTCATCTATTGTATCACGTGTCCCTGTGGTTTAGCTTACATAGGCCAGACTCAACAGAAGATAAAGGCACACATTTTCCAACATCACAGTAGAATCAGGTGTGAGGTCCACGGGGCCCCCTTAGTTGACCACTGTAAAAAAGTTAAACACACACCCAATGATCTGGAGTGGTTGGTCCTCGAAAAGGTAGTCTTGGGTCCAAGAGGTGGCAATATATCTGCAATCCTTAAT
Organism: Lissotriton helveticus; assembly: GCF_964261635.1. Lineage (NCBI taxonomy): Eukaryota > Metazoa > Chordata > Amphibia > Caudata > Salamandridae > Lissotriton > Lissotriton helveticus. The sequence continues at coordinate 651,732,228 of NC_136070.1, forward strand.
CTTAGGGAGAGTAAATGGATGGCCTTGCTAGACACTATCCATAATGGCTTGAACGAGCATGACGCGAGCTACGCACAGCTAGCCTGTCTACGTTAACTGATACTCCCCAATGCTCAATGACACTGTTTTGATATTGTATACTGTTGTTCATATTTCCTCTTTTTCCAACAGATCAACACACAGAAAAATAATATTGTAACTGATGTGTTAATGTAATGGTTGTATCTTGCACTGTAGTATTCCTTTGACAGTAATGGAGAACTTGTCTCTGACCACGCAACCGTCAGGCCTATCTGGAGAACAATACCATTTTTATTATTCATGTTTATTTCCTACTGGCTCGAGAATTCCTTTCCCCCTGTTAGTAAGTACATACTTAATTCAGCCACGGACTTTCGAGTCTTTCTTCCGTGGCTGTGCGGCACCAGCATCCAGCTGCTGCATGCACGCGCGCCTTTATACCATATAACAGGGACGACAGACCGCAGCGGCTGTCCCTCCGATTAATCCGCTGGAACTTGCAGCAACCGCGGTAAGAAACCATTTGAGAGCACCTCTAACCTCACCCATTTACCGACATTGTATTCCACGAAGGCACTGACTCTTGGTTTTGTGGATTTATGCCCTTAGATTGAGACACGGGCTGCCGTAATTTGTTTTACCTACTTCGCCGAACATCACGGAGGCCAAGAATAATGACAGTGTAATCGGCTTTCGGTATTAAGGTAGGCCCCCTCCTTCCCATATCATTATGTTGTGGTGTCATGACCCTTTAGATCAGACTAATTTAGCCTAGGACCCACGGGTCGGTATTTCCACAGGTTAAGTAATTTTCTTTGTAGAGCCCTACTGTACATCACCATGCAACCCGGACGGGTGTGTACGTTATCTGACTAGAATATTGTCTCTCATTGAATACGTTTTTAATCGACGCTTCTAGACACATTAGGAGGCGAGCATGAGTATTCTCCAACCCGGCTTGGCTTAGTAACGTTGTTTCCTCCTTCACAGCGTGCTCTGGCACTACAGTTGTTCCACCTAAGTGAGATGTGTTAACCCGGTTGGGTCCCCCCAACACTGTTTGTTAACCCGGCCGGGTGTAATTAACACTGCCACACCCACAGTTTACCAACTGCAGCCCTCTGCAACAATTTGTTGCTGAATCAATGGTTAATCCGATGTGTCCTTGGTTGTATGAAACTGTCATTGCTACCCCCTTTTGGGTTATTTTGAATCTAACGGCTTCAATTAGTGTAACCCTTCCCTAGTGGGACCACTGTTAGTACGACTCCCACCTTTCTTATCTTCCCTATTCATAGGCTTTGATCTGCTCTCACCCACGGAGGAGCTTGACGGCCCTTTCCTTCATATCCCTACTACCTTATTTATCGGGTAGCTTCTTGGTCATTATCCTATTCAATTGTTGTTTTATAGTTACGTGATTATACGGTCAGCTTACCGTTTATTCTTCCTTGACTTTAGGTTCCCCCCATGTTTCACACCACGTCCAGATGAAGACCCCACTGTAAGGTGCTACCGAACCTACACCACACAGGGGTCGAAACATCGACTGTCTTTTATGAAACCTACCCATCTTCAACAAATGAATTAATACTGTGTTATAATATATGGGATAGGATCTCACGGACGCTTATCAATGTATGGGGTTACAGTTTCTGTACCCATGTGATATCAACCAGTCGATTTTTGTTTGATCACATGTAACTACTATTATTGTCCATTCACCTTGATCCTCACAAACCTCCTCCAACCTCCCCCCCTTCTCCTCCTTCCTTTTACAGGCACAGATGTAAATATTGAATATGCATTTTACATAGAATGTATACTAATGAGGATGAGAATAAACAACATCACTCATAAAGTCGTGGCATGAGTAATATGTTTGAAAATAACTTTGTGAATTTCTCAGCACATGTAAAGGATACATAGTCTGGGACCCTTACCTATGTAACACTTGATACCCAGGTCCCAGTACCATTGGGTCAACCCTTTAACTGTAACAAGGAGGAAATGCAGCACTTATCTTGTTGGACCTCTCTGCGGCCTTCGACATGGTCCATCACAATGTTCTGATGGACCATCTAGCAGACTGTGGGGTAGAAGGCAAGGCCTGGAACCTCCTAAAATCCTTCCTTACGGAAAGGATTCAAACCGTGGACCTAGATAAAGCCTGCTCACAACCTTTTTCCCTGCCATGTGGAGTACCACAGGGGTCCTCCCTCAGCCCCACGCTTTTTAATGTCTATGTGACACCCTTGGCTGCATTGATTAGATCTTTTGGATACCAGTTGACGTCCTACGCAGACGACACACAAATAGTGATGCCACTATGACCTGGACAAGAGGCTGAAAAAGGGAAAAAGTTCCATGACTGCATGAAATCGGTCAGGTTGTGGATGACCATGAACTGTTTGAAGCTTAATTCAAGCAAAATGGAGGTCTTAATTTTTAACAGTAATCCCAATTTTTGGACACCAGATTAGTGGCCAAAAGAACTAGGGACTCTCCCGGTGCCAACTAGGAAAGCAAAATACCTAGAAGCCTTAATGGACAACAAGCTGACATTTGAAGACCAGGTAAAAGCGGTCACCTCAACATGTTTCTATCTTTTTAGAACTATAAGGAAAATGATGTCCTTCTTGCCAGCTGATAGCCACAAGGTAGTGACAACATCTTCAATCCTTTCCCATGTGGACTACTGCAATAGCCTATACCTAAATATCCAGAAAAAACATCTAAACAGGCTTCAACTTGTGCAAAACGCAGCGGCAAGACTTTTGACTGGAACACCAAAATGTGTCTAGATCAAAAAAGGAATAAAACAGCTGATTGGCTACCAGTCAAACAGCGAATTCAATTCAATACCTTATGCACAGTCTTTAAGGCCCTCCATGGAGGAGGCTCGGAACATCTAAAACAGTGTTTTAAATTGTATGCCCCAAGAAGAGATCTCCAATCAGCTGGTGCAAGATATGTGGTTGTACCCCCTTTTAAAAAGCCAATTTGGGGAGAAGCTTCACCACATGCGCTGCCAGGGCCTGGAATGAGCTTCATTTCCATCTCAGGAACACCACAGAGCTGTTGACATTCAGGAAGGGACTACAAACCTGGCTCATTACTTCTTAGGTTAGCACACACCCTGTCATCCGGAGGGCAGTGCTCAGTGCCAGGACACCTTCGGGTAACTGTTGCGCTTAAGAAATACAACTAACATAACATAACATAACAGGTGAGTCACAGCATTAAAAAATGGACAAAGGATGTAGGAAAGACAGAATTAAAGTAAAGATGGAAGAGTAGAGAAAAGGAGAAAAAATAAGACCAGGGACTGGAAAATAAGAAAAAGTGCAGAAGAAAAGCAGACTAATGGAACGGACAGAAATAATAGAAAGACTGAGAGAGAAAAAGATTTGGAGAAAAGGGGGAGCTTGAATGGAGAGGATGAACTAAGGGACTGAGACAGTAAAAAGGAATGCGTAAATAAGCAAGAAATGCTGAAGAAAAGAAAGAAAGAAAGGTGTGTGAAACATTAAACGGAGAGAAAAGGGAAAGCAAGGACGATAAGAACAAACAAAAGGCGATAGATAACGAGAGGATTGGGAAAAGGATTGAAAGGGACAATTTGAGACAATCATGGCAACACCAGACACACTAGGTCAATGGGTTATACTCCTAGGGAACACAATTAATTAGTACCGTAGTTGAGTAGCTTTGCACATGATTGCTGGGTAAGAGTTGTCATCCAAGTTGGGAGGGATTGTTTTGTAGTTGTGTTCTTCAAATGCAACAAATTGAAAACTTGACTAAAAGTGATTTTTTTTTTAAAGGGGCTAGGTAGACTAAAGTGACAACCAAGCAGGTCAGAGATAAGGAACGAGGTGAGTAGGAGAGAAGCATAGTCAAGATATAGATTTGATAGAGAAAGTGTAGAATAAGAGAGAAAGAGGACAGAGACCAATTAGAGAGAGTTTGGAGAAGAGAGAATGACAGGATGTAGATTGAAGAGAGGAGACAGGTTGAGGGAGAAGTAGAGGAGAGCAGAAAGTGAGAAAGAAAAGTAGAGAGGATAAAGAGGCGCAGGGAGACAAGAAAAAACTTTTAAAAAAAGGAAGGAATGAGTTAAGAACAAGAGAGAGATAGAGTGGAATTGGCTAGAGGTAAAAAAAAGGTGCAAGGAGGAGATAAAAGATTCATGACGATAGTGAAGAGAGAGGAATGATAGGTAGAATGATTAGGGAACAAGGTTCAGTATCACTGGGGTTCAGAGGTGCACAGAGCCCCTGTAATGGGTGTCTTTTAATTCTAACCCAAAGGTGAAGGGAGGTCAGTTTTTTTCTGGCTTAGATTAGGGCCGATGGTACGCTTGCTATGCCACTGATTTTGGTAATTTGCACCCAGCATATACTTGCATATTAAGTTATTGCCTGTCTTCCCTGCAAGCAAACTTGACTGTAGTGCACAAAGCACCTTTACTGCAGCACACAAAGGAAATAAATTAGAGAGAACATTGCTCAGGAATAAAGTGGACTTCATCCCCAATCAGGAGGCTCATTTTCACAGTGGTGGAGAAAGGGGACGTGGCCTCGGAAGACCTCTTAGCAATCCTGCTGTGTGGGACTTACTGGCAATAACAGGAGCGGTAGTTGGCCCCAAGGACGTCCTTCCCAGAGACCCCGCCCCTTTTCCCTATCACTCTGCAAACATGCCTTCTGGTGCACTACTAGTAGGGGGATGAAGCCCCCTTGGCTATTGAGGGTCCCTGGGTGCCAACTACTCCTACTGTTACCGCCAGTAAGTTCCACATAGTGGGTTTGCTGAGAGGTTTTCAGTGGCCACGCTCTCTTTCTAAACCACTCCGCACTCAAACCTCCTGGCACACTACTAGTTGGAGGATGAAGTCCACTTGGCTCTTGAGGGTCTGTGGGGACCAACTTCCCCTCCTGTTACCACCAGTAAGACCCACACAGCTGGATTGCTGAGAGGCTGTCAGAGGCCACGCCCCTTTTCAGCACCACTCTACAAATGTGCCTCCTGGCGCACTACTGGTTGGAAAAAGAAGTCTACTTCAGGCCTGAGGTGCTCAGGAGTAAAGTGGAATTCATTCCCCAACCAGCAGCTCACCAAGAGGCGCGTTTGCAGAGCCGTCATTGCCTTTAAGTCCTCTCAGCAATCCGGCTGTCTGTGACATACTTGAGGTAACAGGAGGGATTCTTGGACCCCAAGGACCATTAGCATCCAAGACGACTACATCCCCAAACCACCACTGCACCGGGGGGTACGCTTGCAGAGTGGTGGCAAAGAGGGTGTGGCCTCCGGCAACTTGCCAGATGTTTTTTCTTACTATTATAATTGTGTTTTGTTTAATTTAAAGGGAGGGGGCTGTGTAGCCCCCCTCCCGGGCTAATTGTGGCCCCGAGGACCCATCACCGGACCCCGACCATTTCTTTTCCTTTTTTTATTCAAGGGAGGGGGCCAAGTGACCCCCTCTTGGACCATCTTGAGCCCTGGGGACCTCATCCCTGGGGCTTGCCCCTTTATTTGTATTATTATTTAAAAAGTAGGAGGCCACGCAACCCCCCTCCTGGACTGGTTTCGACCCCAGGACTCCATCCCTCGGGGCCCGGCATGTAGTATGGGTGCACTGATCCCACCCAGGGCACCCACCTTCGAAATGTTGGGGACCGCCTCAAGGTCCCTGCCAGCTCCCTGCCTTCTGCAAGAGTCTGATTGCTTTTACACAGCATTTTCTGCTCTCGCTCACTAGAAGCGGAGCAGTGTTTGCTATTGCTTGGTGGGAGTGGTGCCCCTGCCAAGCCATAGCAAATAGCAATGTTGCAGGAGCTGGCCCTCTACAGCTCCAGGTGGGCGACAGCGCACACCCCCCCCCCCATCTTCAAATTTGCCTCAGGGAGGTGGTGGCCCTAGGGCTGCGGGGGCCACTTGGCTCCCCTGCATTCAATTGAAACTTATGCCCCAGGGAATTAGAGGTCCCAGGGGGCATGGTGGAGGACATATGGGCTTCCCCAGCATTAATAATTAAGGGACCCCTGGGGAGGTGGTGGATCTAGCCCACCTGGGGGCAGATAATAAGCGAAGTGTGGGAGTCCGTGATTTTTTATTTTTTTTTATTTTAATTATGTCCGGATCCCCTTATCTCACTGAATTCTTTTTATTTTAAATGCTTTTTTGTTTGCTCTGGGGCTGGGACCCCCCAAGAGGCCTAGAAGGTCACAGCGTTTCTACCCTTTCCCCCTTTTCTTTCTTTTTTTTCTAACTTTTGTGGGACTTGGTTTACCTGAGTCCCAAGATGGCGGCCAACATTCCCTGGTTAAAGTGTTGGCAGCCAATCACATTTCAGGAGGGTTTCAGTAGGCTCTTGGGCTCCCAGCTATCTATAATTGTTTTAACTTAAATATCTCTGAAACTACTGAACTGATTTACACCAAAGCACATAAAGCAAGCTTTCTGGACCATCATCTGCCGAATTTGGTGTAATTCCATTCAACGTTTTGGGCTGTAGTCGTGTTTAAAAAGTGAAAAATTACCATTGACAGAACATGGGGAAAACGTGTTTTGGGAACTGCTATTCTCTCACCCCCACTTGAGGGATGACCCCGAAACTTTCAACACAGCAGCTGAACCAAAATGGGGACGTTTTGTGTAAATTGTGTGAAGATTCGTCAAGCAACAGCAAAGTTATTAGCATAACAAAAACCTCTTTTCAAGAAGGTTTTATTTATATATATATATATATATTTTTCCAGCAAACGTCCCAATATGAGAGGAGCGGCCACAAGCTGGTGCAGGCGGCGAGGTTCGGGACACCCTCGCAAATCTATGATTTCTACCATTTATACTGACTTAATTGCCAAGTGGAGTTAGTCAGTATAAATGGTAGAAATCAATGATGGACACGTGTTTGTAACCTTGATCAAGGACAGTGTATCTGTCTGAAACGCGTAGGTGGGGAACCTACAAGAAATAAACAAATCAGTAATATAACTGAGGTGGTGTGCGGCGTCTTCTTTTGAAGAAAACTTTGCTGGAATCATATATATATATATATATATATATATATATATATATATATATATATATATATATATATATATATATATATATATATATATATATATATATATATATATATATATATATATATATATATATATATATATATATATATATATATGCTCCAAGTTGCCCCCCTAGGCAAAGACTCGCACTCGGACATCTGTGGCACAAGGCTTTAATCGGTAAAAACAGAACCTGCATGCTGATACAATTACAGTCTTCATGTCATCCGCCTTGTGCGTTTCAGTGATTCCGCACTTTCATCAGAGGCTTGACAGTCTCATGTGCTCACGCTGACACACCCCTGCTTAATAACAAAATTAGCGCCCTCCAATGGGTTTGCTCAGATGAGCATGGGTTGATTTGTGGGTCCTGTAGTGCAAGTCAGCCGAAATTCCTCCCAAATTGGTGCACGTAATGTATGATGATACCAAAGTTCCAAGTCTTTGAATGGGGGCAACTTGGAGCATATATATATAGAGATGTAGTGAACAAGGCGGACTTGTCCGCCGAAACGCGTCTGGTAGTTTTTTTGATTAAAAACCTTTGATTCTAAATCCACGGAGTCGGTGCCTGTTCTTTTTGATCGCCATACCAGGATTGGATCCATATATATATATATATATATATATATATATATATATATATATATATATATATATATATATATATATTACCTACTGGCGGTCGCCAGTAGGTATATATAGTTAGGATTTTTTCTCTATGGGATTTTTGAAAATTCTATGTCTAATAACTTTGGCGTTTGTGGACGGAATTGGCTGAAATTTTCAGGAAAATGGCACATTTTGTTTCTGAGCAGCCCTTGAAAATTTGGGGGGGGGTTCGTCAAGGGGGGGCCGAGAAAAAAGGGGGGTCCCAAAACGTGTTTTTAACATTGAGTTTTCCATAGGGCGGTTGGCCTCACTTTTAGCCCGAACAGCTGAATGGATTTGCACGAAACTTGGCAAAATTGTAGGGACTGGTAGCCCGATGTGCCTTTTGTAGGTCTCAATACATGTGCTACAGTGGATTTTGAGAAATTAACGTTTAAAAAAAGATATATATCTGTAACAGCGGACCGGGCAGCGCTCCAGGACGCGTACTTTTCGCGCAACGGAGCTTTGTGAAGCGAAGCTGATTGGTTCTCCGGCATCTGTAAACATTCCAAACAGTCGTAGCGGCCGCCATCTTGTCTCTCGGTAGGATCGAGAGAGAAGAGGAGGCCAAAGCGAAGGGGCAAATGACCATAAGGGGGCATAGTAGATCCTCGCTGACCCCCTAGGTTTGATGTGGAGGTTTTAAAAGGGCCCCGCGGGGCAAAAAAAAAAAATTATAATAATAATCGAACGGCTGAATGGATTTGCACGAAACTTGGTAAAATATTAGGGACTGGTAGCCCGATGTGCCTTTGCTAGGTCTCAATATATGTGCTCCAGTGGATTTTGAGAAATTAACGTTCAAAAAAAGATATATATCTGTAATAGCGCTCCGCTTCGTGTACTTTTCGCGTTACGGAGGTTTGCGAAGCTGATTGGTTCTTCGGCGTCTGTAAACATTCCAAACAGTCCGTAGCGGCCGCCATCTTGTCTCTCGGTAGGATCGAGAGACAAGAGGAGGCCAAAGCGAAGGGGCAAATGACCATAAGGGGGCATAGTAGATCGTCCCTGACCCCCTAGGTTTGATGTGGAGGCTTTGAAAGGGTCTCGCAGGGCAAAAAAAAAATATACCGTTTTTTTAGTTTTTTTGCGTGGAGTGCGCCCGGTTCGCGAACCGGGAAGCGTTCTGGGGAGCGTACTTTCTTGAAAATTAGTGAAAAAAGTTAGAGTAAAATAATAATTGTGAGTGATCAGATGTAGGGTAGCTCTGAGAAGAGCTTTTGGGTTTATGGTACATTTAGGTACTTATAAGTAGGTACCAATGCACAGTCTTAAATTCAGAGTGAAAATTCTGTTGCCCTCATCTGAGAAGTGAACTCCATCTCCTCTGTAGATATCTTGCATGTAGTAACGCAAGTTATTGTTGTACAGGGAGCCCATTCCATGGTCTCTCATGTAAGCTGAAACACATTTGTTTACATGCTTCCTCGGTTTCTCAATTTGTGGACAAAATTGGTTCGACCACCTCCATTTTTGTCTTTGGCATATATTTGAATATACCAAGGCAGTCTGAGGAAAAAGTGCCATCAATTGCTCAAAGGTGTCCTTTAAAAGCATTTCCAGACCTACCCCAGTCAAAGTGCCCAAATCATTACCTCCACAGTGCACAATTAACAGGTCAGGTTTTGGCAAATGCATAAAGGTTTTCACCAATGGTATCAATTGGTGACATTTTAATCCTCTGTGGCCAAACCACTTAATTTCCACATCTTGTAAATTGAGGTTAGGTAAATTCCTGTTTTCAGCGTACCTTTGAGCCCAATAGATATAACTATGTCCAACAATCCAGACAGAAAACATGACGAGAGAAGGTTCTGCTGCAGTCAGATGAAGTGTGGCAATGAAATGGCAGTTGAAAAAATGAGAGTGTAAAATGAAAAAAACTGAGGAGTTTCTGTGTTAATGAAGCAGTAAGAGTGATTGGTGGATTTTGATTGCTGAAAACAGAAAGTTAGTGTGCATGGATGAGTTCGTTGAAAGATGTATTTTGAGTGGCGAAGAAAAAATCATTAAATGAAAGAATGCTCTGGATATGCAGGTGCACTGAGAGTTCAGAGTTCAATTGCAACATTGTTGTGTGAACTTGGAAACACCAGAGGTTTTGCAAGAGGTGGTTGCTATGCAGAAAAAGCAGAGAGGGGGCAGGGTTTTGCTTTGAAAAAAAGTGAGGGAAGAGTTTTGATTGGTGTGACATGAGAGATATGTGTGAGGAATTACAGCATTTCTGTGCTTTTGATAGCTGCAGACTCTGGAGTGCATACCTTTTGCTCTGCTGAAGACAAATTGGTGTGTTTCGGAGACTGTTTTGAAACTCAAAGTATGAATATATAAAAAAAAAGAAAATCGTTTTTGAGGTAAAGGAATGTTTTCAAAATTTATGTGCGCCATATGCCCCCAAATTTCTTTTTCGGGGGTGCAGCAGGGTGTTCTTGAGACACCCCTGCACCCTCGGAAAAATTCGTAATTTGCGATGAGGTAATTGCTAATCGCAAATTGCACCTTCATTCCTATGGGCCTCCTGCTGCATGGAAATGAATGGGTAATTTGTAATTAGCAAATAGGTCATCGCAAACTAGGAATGGTAAAGAATCGCTATTTATTCCTTAAAGTTCGCTATTTAGGAAATGCAAAAAACTTTGATGATACATATGGCGGTTCATCTCTAACAAGATAAGAAGCATAGGGATAGATTTATGATGACTGGCGCATCACCAGGGATGTGTTAGTCATTCTGTGCCGCTGTTCCGTCACCTATGGTGTGCTGCATTTACAATGCAAACACAACAGTGATGGACAGAATGTGGATCAATGTCACACATTCACCCCAGTCCAAAGATCTGGGCCCAAATCCATCGTTTTTCCACTCCACACCACCCTGGGTTAGACAATGGCGATATGCAAATCAGCGCTGACCCTGTGCCCCATGGGAACAGTCCAGTCCGAACTACAAAAGCCATGTCCTTCCCAGAACGGAAACAAGCATCCGAGGACCGGCCCGGTTTCGAGGTAAGACCTCTCATCAGCCCGGCTAGCTTGCCTCCAGTGGTGTGGAGTGCCTGGGACTCACGTCTGAGCATCCCCAGTACACTTAGAGCGGTAATTGCAAACACAACAGTGATGGACAGAATGTGGATCAATGTCACACATTCACCCCAGTCCAAAGATCTGGGCCCAAATCCATCGTTTTTCCACTCCACACCACCCTGGGTTAGACAATGGCGATATGCAAATCAGCGCTGACCCTGTGCCCCATGGGAACAGTCCAGTCCGAACTACAAAAGCCATGTCCTTCCCAGAACGGAAACAAGCATCCGAGGACCGGCCCGGTTTCGAGGTAACACCTCTCATCAGCCCGGCTAGCTTGCCTCCAGTGGTGTGGAGTGCCTGGGACTCACGTCTGAGCATCCCCAGTACACTTAGAGCGGTAATTGCAAACACAACAGTGATGGACAGAATGTGGATCAATGTCACACATTCACCCCAGTCCAAAGATCTGGGCCCAAATCCATCGTTTTTCCACTCCACACCACCCTGGGTTAGACAATGGCGATATGCAAATCAGCGCTGACCCTGTGCCCCATGGGAACAGTCCAGTCCGAACTACAAAAGCCATGTCCTTCCCAGAACGGAAACAAGCATCCGAGGACCGGCCCGGTTTCGAGGTAACACCTCTCATCAGCCCGGCTAGCTTGCCTCCAGTGGTGTGGAGTGCCTGGGACTCACGTCTGAGCATCCCCAGTACACTTAGAGCGGTAATTGCAAACACAACAGTGATGGACAGAATGTGGATCAATGTCACACATTCAACCCAGTCCAAAGATCTGGGCCCAAATCCATCGTTTTTCCACTCCACACCACCCTGGGTTAGACAATGGCGATATGCAAATCAGCGCTGACCCTGTGCCCCATGGGAACAGTCCAGTCCGAACTACAAAAGCCATGTCCTTCCCAGAACGGAAACAAGCATCCGAGGACCGGCCCGGTTTCGAGGTAACACCTCTCATCAGCCCGGCTAGCTTGCCTCCAGTGGTGTGGAGTGCCTGGGACTCACGTCTGAGCATCCCCAGTACACTTAGAGCGGTAATTGCAAACACAACAGTGATGGACAGAATGTGGATCAATGTCACACATTCACCCCAGTCCAAAGATCTGGGCCCAAATCCATCGTTTTTCCACTCCACACCACCCTGGGTTAGACAATGGCGATATGCAAATCAGCGCTGACCCTGTGCCCCATGGGAACAGTCCAGTCCGAACTACAAAAGCCATGTCCTTCCCAGAACGGAAACAAGCATCCGAGGACCGGCCCGGTTTCGAGGTAACACCTCTCATCAGCCCGGCTAGCTTGCCTCCAGTGGTGTGGAGTGCCTGGGACTCACGTCTGAGCATCCCCAGTACACTTAGAGCGGTAATTGCAAACACAACAGTGATGGACAGAATGTGGATCAATGTCACACATTCACCCCAGTCCAAAGATCTGGGCCCAAATCCATCGTTTTTCCACTCCACACCACCCTGGGTTAGACAATGGCGATATGCAAATCAGCGCTGACCCTGTGCCCCATGGGAACAGTCCAGTCCGAACTACAAAAGCCATGTCCTTCCCAGAACGGAAACAAGCATCCGAGGACCGGCCCGGTTTCGAGGTAACACCTCTCATCAGCCCGGCTAGCTTGCCTCGCTCGGATGCTTGTTTCCGTTCTGGGAAGGACATGGCTTTTGTAGTTCGGACTGGACTGTTCCCATGGGGCACAGGGTCAGCGCTGATTTGCATATCGCCATTGTCTAACCCAGGGTGGTGTGGAGTGGAAAAACGATGGATTTGGGCCCAGATCTTTGGACTGGGGTGAATGTGTGACATTGATCCACATTCTGTCCATCACTGTTGTGTTTGCAATTACCGCTCTAAGTGTACTGGGCATGCTCAGACGTGAGTCCCAGGCACTCCACACCACTGGAATCAAGCTAGCCGGGCTGATGAGAGGTGTTACCTCGAAACCCGGCCGGTCCTCGGATGCTTGTTTCCGTTCTGGGAAGGACATGGCTTTTGTAGTTCGGACTGGACTGTTCCCATGGGGCACAGGGTCAGCGCTGATTTGCATATCGCCATTGTCTAACCCAGGGTGGTGTGGAGTGGAAAAACGATGGATTTGGGCCCAGATCTTTGGACTGGGGTGAATGTGTGACATTGATCCACATTCTGTCCATCACTGTTGTGTTTGCAATTACCGCTCTAAGTGTACTGGGGATGCTCAGACGTGAGTCCCAGGCACTCCACACCACTGGAATCAAGCTAGCCGGGCTGATGAGAGGTGTTACCTCGAAACCGGGCCGGTCCTCGGATGCTTGTTTCCGTTCTGGGAAGGACATGGCTTTTGTAGTTCGGACTGGACTGTTCCCATGGGGCACAGGGTCAGCGCTGATTTGCATATCGCCATTGTCTAACCCAGGGTGGTGTGGAGTGGGAAAACGATGGATTTGGGCCCAGATCTTTGGACTGGGGTGAATGTGTGACATTGATCCACATTCTGTCCATCACTGTTGTGTTTGCAATTACCGCTCTAAGTGTACTGGGGATGCTCAGACGTGAGTCCCAGGCACTCCACACCACTGGAATCAAGCTAGCCGGGCTGATGAGAGGTGTTACCTCGAAACCGGGCCGGTCCTCGGATGCTTGTTTCCGTTCTGGGAAGGACATGGCTTTTGTAGTTCGGACTGGACTGTTCCCATGGGGCACAGGGTCAGCGCTGATTTGCATATCGCCATTGTCTAACCCAGGGTGGTGTGGAGTGGAAAAACGATGGATTTGGGCCCAGATCTTTGGACTGGGGTGAATGTGTGACATTGATCCACATTCTGTCCATCACTGTTGTGTTTGCAATTACCGCTCTAAGTGTACTGGGGATGCTCAGACGTGAGTCCCAGGCACTCCACACCACTGGAATCAAGCTAGCCGGGCTGATGAGAGGTGTTACCTCGAAACCGGGCCGGTCCTCGGATGCTTGTTTCCGTTCTGGGAAGGACATGGCTTTTGTAGTTCGGACTGGACTGTTCCCATGGGGCACAGGGTCAGCGCTGATTTGCATATCGCCATTGTCTAACCCAGGGTGGTGTGGAGTGGAAAAACGATGGATTTGGGCCCAGATCTTTGGACTGGGGTGAATGTGTGACATTGATCCACATTCTGTCCATCACTGTTGTGTTTGCAATTACCGCTCTAAGTGTACTGGGGATGCTCAGACGTGAGTCCCAGGCACTCCACACCACTGGAATCAAGCTAGCCGGGCTGATGAGAGGTGTTACCTCGAAACCGGGCCGGTCCTCGGATGCTTGTTTCCGTTCTGGGAAGGACATGGCTTTTGTAGTTCGGACTGGACTGTTCCCATGGGGCACAGGGTCAGCGCTGATTTGCATATCGCCATTGTCTAACCCAGGGTGGTGTGGAGTGGAAAAACGATGGATTTGGGCCCAGATCTTTGGACTGGGGTGAATGTGTGACATTGATCCACATTCTGTCCATCACTGTTGTGTTTGCATTTACAATGCGGCGCATCATGGGGCAAAAACAGCACAGATGCGTGACGTATCTGTGCCGTAAAGGTGGTGCATTGCTGGAGTTGTATCGCAAGTGTGATGAAGCTCCAGCAAGGCTCAGGGGTGCCGCTGTCGCAGGGTTTCTGTTCTCACACAGAACTGTGGACAGAGGATTGGAACCTCGGCGAATTAAAGTGTCCCAGAACTCACCTTAGTAATCAAAACCCCTTAGCAAGCTAGGTACAGTGTCACATTGGATATAACAAACTCTCAATGTTTAGACAATCCAGAATATGAACTTATAGTACCTCAGGATACGTGGAACTCATGAACAGTCGGTCGTTATATATTTCTTAGAAACCAGAACATGGAGTTAAGAAGAACACATGTGTATTTGAAATGTTTATTTACTAATGCCGTCTTCTCAGGCGTAGTATGTTAGATAATACAAGTACACATATTATCAGTAGCAAAATTACCAGCATAGTTACTAGTACATAAAAAGCGAATGGTGACAGTATGTTAACATGCTGTAAATGAATAAGAGTTAGCAACACTTATAAGCAGCCGCGGGCCGTGGAGGGAGTTATGGTGGGGCAGGGAGGCGGGGAGGGGGAGGGGCAGGGTGGAAAGGGCTCCACCCTGCCCCTCCCCCTCCCCGCCTCCCTGCCCCACCGTAACTCCCTCCACGGCCCGCGGCTGCTTATATCTCACTCTCCCTAATACACATATTATATTATTTGCTAAGAAGGTCTCTTTGTGTTGGTTTAGGGCATGCCCATACTTTAGTGTCTTAGATTTGAAGGAATCACATCAGCATACACCAGCTCTCTCTTCATGTGAACCGCATCAACTGTTGGGTATGTGTGTTCGGCAAAGCAATATAAAACCCGCCTCATGCCCAGAATTGGCAGAAGTTGCACTTATGTTATGAGTATGAAGTCGTGGAGATCAGACCTCATAACAATTCTGTATCGTGTTGTTCTTGAAACTTCAGCACTCGCTGTACAGATATAGTTTAACAAGCAAAGCAGATAGTAGAGCAAGAACATATTATTCTCATGTAAACCACGATGAACTACTAGGTTGAAAGCTAAAGCAACAACTAAGTGTCGTGTGCAGAAGTTGCAAAAAAGGAAAAATGGCGTTTAAACCGGTAATGAGCCCATGCTAACTTAACACGGTGTAAAGATATCCAGGACCTAGATGACACCTCCCCATGATCCGGAAACGAACTGAATAAGATAATAGAAGTGCCATCTCATGAGAGCAGATTGCAAGTTTATATGTGGACGGTCCGCAAGGTAAAGCATTAAAAACTAGGAAAATTTAATGCTAAAGAAAAATAAAACAGCCAAGTACTTTATCGAGTCTTAAGCCAATAGGCAAGCTAAATAATAAAAGCTTGACAAATAAGTCAATCAATTGTCAATGAAATGCTAGTACTCAGCATATCAAACATGAAAAAGGTCTATGACATAACTGTGTATGCAAAATAAGCTGCAACAGCCTCCAATAGGAAGTCACCGTCTTCATCCGAAAAGAGTTCAGCCATCCAATTTAAAAGCGGAAAAGAACATACGTGCTCTCCCAGCACCGGATCCTCTATCACCATCAGAGGACAGCTCGGTGGGTTTTCAAGAAAGCTCTGTTCGAAGAAAGACTGTGTTGCCGCCAGTAAATTCCAGGGACCAATTAGTCCATGCATCAATGCCACAGCCATAATCCTTTCGCCAGGACAAACCAACTCGTGAGTAATGATAGGAGTCATCAGCTGATTAAAGTCGACGTCAGGAGAAACCGGTCCGCAGAGACACAAATCAATGGCCCAATCGAAATCACAGGTCAGGCAGTGAAATACAGGCTGGACACAGGTGAAGTAGGAGAATCGAAAAGATAATCCATATGCCGTGCTTAATATCGCCAACGGCATTGTGCCATAATATTCTAGCATGCGATTGCGGAACAGTGTCAGCAGCTGCAGGGCGGGAGCTTGCACAGGAGGGACATACATATTTAAAAATGTAAAAAAGCACAAGAGCGTCCGCTGGTAATGCAAGTAAAAATGGGAATCCACGAAGCAGAGTGGAAAAAATAGAATGAAAGAAAGCAGGGATGACTCCAAAGATTTTCTCAAATGAAGTCACGAGACCACTGGTAACAACTTTAAAAAAGTGCGCCAGGGCCTTTGTGGAGGACGCGTTAAAGATAGTCCGAACCATCTTGCTGAAATGGAAAGGCAAATCTGTATTGAAAAGGGTCTGCACCTCTGTACGGGTGTTCGCTATGTGAAGCACGAAAGTTTCACGGGCCGAACTCAAGGCCACCTCTCTCTGAGACAAAAGAGCTCTTATTCTTGCCATGCCGTTGAAATCTGCTCCCAAGGTTGGTATTTGTGGCGAGATTGAAAACTCCCTATGTTCATGTGTGGGAGGAAATAGAACATTTCTGCAGCAAATAACCCGTTCACTTACTGTTACGATAAAAGGAATACTTTTAATTAACCCAGAACAATCTTCATTATTGAGCATCAAATAACTACCATTTTCCAACAACTTGAACGTGGGGATGATAGCAGGAACTGGCGTGCCTTGCAACACGCAAGCCATATTTGGTCGGTGTTTGTTGCATGAACCGTGTAACTGTATGTGCCTACACATTAGTGAATGATGTGGCGTCTCAGTGCATTCCTCTCCATTCAGATAAACTTCTTGATCATCTTTGAAACATCTGTATGTGTATGGAAGCGACCAGACCTCATGAAGAAAAGCACTACCTAAAGGTTCATAACGACCTATTGGTATATATTTCATACAATTTGAAAACTTATATAAAGCAAAAGGCAGCGTTATTAAACCGTGGATAAGGCACGTTGCCAAAAAACCCGCAATCCTCTGCTGATGATGTCACTGAGCATGTCATGAATGATGTAATATGTGACATCATCAGCAGTGGATTACGGGTAATAGTATCTCTAGTTTACTCCCTTATAGCTGTCTTTCTTTTAACATAAGTGTCTGTTTCCTTCCCTTATACTTACTGTTCTTTTAAAAAAAAAAAAGTTTTGGTTCACTTCCGGTTCGCGTACCGGCGAGCGAACTGGGAAGCGAACTACGAGAAATAGAGGTTGGCACAGTTCCAAATATTGTACCAATTTTTTAATAACGGGGAGGTAGTTCTGAAAAGAACTTTTTTTTTTATTGTTTTTGTTGTTTTATATTTTTTTATTATTTTTCTGAACATTTTTTTACTTTTTTTGAATTTTTCTGAACAGTTTTATATTTTTTTGGGTTTTTCTTGGAGGGGGCAATGAAAACGATTCATTGTAAAGGGCTCAACAGGAGCAACAAAACAAAAAAAAAGTATTTATTATTTTGGGCGTTTCGTACAAACTTGCATATGATAGTCAATAGCTCTGTTGATCAGAGTGATGCTTCTTTCTCCGTAGCAAATGAATCCATCGCAATGTACGCAGACGTGTTTTACTTCACCAAATCTCATTTGTATATTTGGCACTATCTCCCTGCCCTCTGATCCCGTTACTTCTATCTAAAACTGTGCAGCACTGTAGTTGTTAGGATGCCACCTAGTCATATGGCGATGCATTGTGTAGTTTCCGAAACTGTATTTTTTCTCGGTCCCTCTGGACAGTCTATCTTGACATATAAGGCAAGTTACGTATCTTGCATTTACTTTTTTCTGACCTTTGGGAATTTAAAAAAATTGCCAAATGAAGTTTTCTTTCCGGTGAGACGTCCTGGGCTCCTCAGGCAAAAACTGCCTCTCTTCGTGCTCGTCGTCCTGTTCCTCTTCTTCCTCTTCTTGTTGAATTATAACTTGAGCAGGTGGTCCACTCTTCCTTGGATGTGGTGGAGGTGGTGGGGAAGCACCAGCTGAAGCTACTAAAGAAGCCATTGCTCACTGGTAACAAAGGGTCTTTCTCTCACAAAGATGAAAGTCAGAGTGAGGAAAGAAGGAGGGATTTTCATCATTTGGGAAAAACAAGAGTTCTCAACCAATGAAAAGTGTTCATTTTATATTATATGACCTAGTCTTACATCATTAGGAAACCAAAAGTGAAATGAACCAATGAAAAGTGTTATTACCAAGTCACATGACCTGCTGTGTTTACGTTAAGCGCTTTGCAGGGCCTCCCGGTTTGCTTCCAGAAACCTGCGCTTTGCGACTCGCTTCGCGTACCAGTTCGCTAACGTAGCACGTCATATGACGTATCACGCGACAACGTGAAACGTCATGCGGACGGGAGGCGTCACGATGTTGTTTTCTAACGCGGCAGTTCCGGTAAAGAAACGTTTACCGGCTCGCGGTCTATTTCGCGGCATCAAGGTCAGCTAACGGGAAGCTTCCCGATTCGCGAAGCGGGAACGAAGAAAAAAAAATATTTAAAAAAAAAAATATTCATAAACATATAAAATATATTTTTGGATTTAAAGAAGAATACATTTTACAGCTACAGATATTAGCTGTTAAAAAACCAATGAAATTCACTGAAAAAACCATAGGTTATAGACCATATATAGTTAGGAATTAGCATTTACAAAACCTTGAAAATTCACTGAAAAAACCATAGGTTATAGACCATATATAGTTAGGAATTAGCATTTACAAAACCTTATTTTACTCACACAAAACCATTGAAATTCCATATATAGTTAGTTGCACTAACTATATATCGCGCACCCGCAATCCACTGCTGATGATGTCACATATTACATCATTCATGACATGGTCAGTGACATCACTGATGACATCACTGATGACATCTCAAATGACACTGAGGAAGGCGTATTGCTGAAACGCGTCTGTCAACAAGTGTGATTAAACTTTTGGTGTGAGCACTGCAACCCTTTGGTTTCCACGAGTGCGGTTCTTTGGATCTTACATTTCCGAGGCTGAGCTGAATACTGTTGCGGGTACCCATTACCGCAAACTGCACCCGCTCGCGAGTGCCCCGACTCTTCAGTGGGACAGGGAGCACCATATATATATATATATATATATATATTACCTACTGGCGGTCGCCAGTAGGTATATATAGTTAGGATTTTTTCTCTATGGGTTTTTTGAAAATTCTATGTCTAATAACTTTGGCGTTTGTGGACGGAATTGGCTGAAATTTTCAGGAAAATGGCACATTTTGTTTCTGAGCAGCCCCTGAAAATTGGGGGGGGGTTCGTCCAGGGGGGGTCGAGAAAAAGGGGGGTCCCAAAACGTGTTTTTAACATTGAGTTTTCCATAGGGCGGTTGGCCTCACTTTTAGCCCGAACGGCTGAATGGATTTGCACGAAACTTGGCAAAATTGTAGGGACTGGTAGCCCGATGTGCCTTTTGTAGGTCTCTATATATGTGCTCCAGTGGATTTTGAGAAATTAACGTTTAAAAAAAGATATATATCTGTAACAGCGGACCGGGCAGCGCTCCAGGACGCGTACTTTTCGCGCAACGGAGCTTTGTGAAGCGAAGCTGATTGGTTCTCCGGCGTCTGTCAACATTCCAAACAGTCCGTAGCGGCCGCCATCTTGTCTCTCGGTAGGATCGAGAGACAAGAGGAGGCCAAAGCGAAGGGGCAAATGACCATAAGGGGGAATAGTAGATCCTCGCTGACCCCCTAGGTTTGATGTGGAGGTTTTAAAAGGGCCCCGCGGGGCAAAAAAAAAAAATAATAATAATAATCGAACGGCTGAATGGATTTGCACGAAACTTGGCAAAATTGTAGGGACTGGTAGCCCGATGTGCCTTTGCTAGGTCTCAATATATGTGCTTCAGTGCATTTTGAGAAATTAACGTTCAAAAACAAGATATATATCTGTAACAGCGCTCCGCTTCGCGGAGATAAAATTCTATCTGTATTACCTAGCTGTTGCTAACACCAGTTAGCGACGGCTAGTAGGAGATAGCGACCATCTTGGGCCCCACTTTGCATGTGAGTGATATTTATCACTAATGACATGCAAAGTGGGCATGCCAAGATGTTAGCGACTGGAAACAGTCGCTAACATCGCTATCTCCTATTATCAACTTTTGGAAATATTCGAGATAAGCACGAATATCTCCAAAAAGTAACAGCTGCCCTGAGCAGTTCTTAGCCATGTTATCCAATGGGAGGTGGATAACATGGCTAAGAGCATTAGCTCGGTAATGCATGAATATCGCTGAGTTTTCAGCGATATTAATGCATTGCGGTCGTTTTTTATCGTATTTGCGATAAACCTTGATAATAGCAAGGTTTATCTGCGATAATTTCTGACGGTAAAAAAATCTTTGCAATGCATCGTTAGGGATAAATATCGCTTAACTTTGGTAATATGCCCCAACGTCTGTTAACGTTCGATTCGAAGGAAATCAGGAAGTGTTGAAAAACATTGTCTGCGCCATCTTGTCTTTTTTCAAATGCCACACTTTTGTCGTGCACGGCAGCCATTTTAGATGCCTTGACCAGACCCACTCTGTGCACGCTGTCGATCCTTAGCATGGCTCCCCACCCTCGCAAGCATCTCACCCAGGCAGTGGTCACCCCCGCTCTCTGTCTTATGCATGGGTAATAAACCTCCCCCCATCTGCGCTGCTCTTCCCTGAGAATCACACCCTGTGCCCGCCCGACACCTCCCTTTCGCCCTATTCACTACCGCACCCTCTGACACTCCTTTTCCTCTGTGTCCGATTGTCCAGGCCGGTCCTAGGCTATCAGCTAGCCCTGCAGATGTAGTTTATGGCCACAGCTGTAAAGAATCACCCCTCTTCAAAGGAGTTATAGTAGATCAAGGCCCACACTCGATGAGATCCGTCACAGCAGAAGCGTTGCTATTATCTGAAAACCATCCTGTATTGTGATTGGGGAGGGGACCGAGCGTGAAGCGGAAGATTCCAGGGATGACTCTTTGTACATCAAAGTTTTTACAATTATGTGTCACATTAAAAATATATAGCACTCCGACAAAGTAGTAAGATTATAAAACTTTAATAATTTATAAATATATACAAGAAAACAAAAATAGTAATAACATATAAACATTTTTAGGGAAAAACAACGAAGTAGCGGTCGGCTGTGCGAATAGTCCCAACGCAGCACAACGTCCAGATTTCCGGCGTGGGGCGTCGCGGGGGGTGGGTCATCAGTAGCAAACTGTTGTGCGAATAGTTCCAAGGCAGCAGAACGCGCCGAAATCTAGATGACACGAAAGTGATGTCTAGTAAGTTGCCACCCAGCAAATAACGGCGTGGGGCGTCGCGGGGGGTGGGTCATCAGTAGCAAACTGTTGTGCGAATAGTTCCAAGGCAGCAGAACGATGGCACCAAGGTGATGTCCAGTAAGTTGCCGCACTGGTTTTGGTATCCTACAATGCTGCTCCGAATAACTGCGTGGGGCGCCCCGGGGGAGGCGGCGTGAACGGGCCTCTCCAGGTGGAGTGTCATCTGTTGTAGTGGGGCGCCCCTTTACCGTTTCAGTTGCCATTCCGTCCGTTTTTGGTCCACTGTGTCAAAAGCCGCAATTCAGCTGAGTTGCGCCCACTCTTGCGGTGCAGCGATAGGCGGCTGTCACAGGACTCTCAAAATGGCGGCAGGCTCTTTCCTTTTTGGGCCTGGTCCACTGAAATGGCCCTGGGACACCTTGGAAATCGGACGCTTGTCTGCTAGGTCTTGGACCCCATTCTCGAAAGCGTCCCCTCCGCCTTGAGAATTCATCAAAAGTTTTGGGGGCCCCGACTCCTGCAGGCTTCTGGTGGGGAGCGGCTGCCATGATTGCTCGCGGAATGACCACGACGGAGCTACGAGATGGTGGTGCTCTCATGCTGACGCCAGTTTAGTCTGAAACATCCAGAAACAAGGTGGGGCTTTCATCGTTTGGGAAAAAAAAAAAGTTTTCATCCAATGAAAAGTGTTGTTTTTAGGTCATATGATCAAGCCTTCCATCATTAGGAAACCAAAAGTAAAATGAACCAATGAAAAGTTTTATAAACAAGTCACATGACCTGTTATGCGGCATAGGGTATAAAATGCGGAGAAAATACGTTGGCACGTGAGGCGGCGTCAGTAGCGGACCGATGTGCGAATAGGCCGAAGGCAATACAACGCGCCAAGATCCGGATGGCACCGAGGTGGTGTCCAGCAAGTTGCAGCACTGGTGTGGCCATCCTACAATGCTGAAAGTCGGCGTGGGGCGCCCCGTTGGCCTGTGAGTTTGCGTCAGTAGCGGACCGATGTGCGAATAGGCCGAAGGCAGCACAACGCGCCAAGATCCGGATGTCACCGAGGTGGTGTATAGTAAGTTGCCGCACTGGTGTGGCCATCCAACAATGCTGAAAGTCGGCGTGGGGCGCCCCGTTGGCCTGTGAGATGGCGTCAGTAGCGGACCGATGTGCGAATAGGCCGAAGGCAGCACAACGCGCCAAGATCCGGATGGCACCGAGCTGGTGTCTAGTAAGGTGCACTGGTGTGGCCATCCTACAATGCTGAAAGTCGGCGTGGGGCGCCCCGTTGGCCTGTGAGTTTGCGTCAGTAGCGGACCGATGTGCGAATAGGCCGAAGGCAGCACAACGCGCCAAGATCCGGATGGCACCGAGGTGGTGTCTAGTAAGTTGTCGCACTTCTGTGGCCATCCTACAATGTTGAAAGTCGGCGTGGGGCGCCCCGTTGGCCTGTGAGATGGCGTCAGTAGCGGACCGATGTGCGAATGGGGCCAAAGGCAGCGCAACAATATTTTCTGACTGACACCACAAGGCGCTGAGATGCCAAGATCCGGATGGCACCGAGGTGATGTCTAAGTTGCGGACTGATGTGCGAATGGGGCCAAAGGCAGCGTAACAATATTTTTTCTATGGAAGATATCACTAGGCGTTGAGATGCCAAGATTCGGATGGCACCGAGGTGATGTCTAGCAAGTTGCTGTACTGGTGTGGTCATCCTACAATGCTGAAACTCGGCGTGGGTCGCCCCATTAGCCTGTGAGATGGCGTCAGTAGCGGACCGATGTGCGAATAGGCCGAAGGCAGCACAACGCGCCAAGATCCGGATGTCACCGTGGTGGTTTCATAGTTGAGAGGCACTTCATCTGCAGTGGGGCGCCGAGATCCGGATGGCACCGAGGTGATGTCTAGCAAGTTGCTGTACTGGTGTGGTCATTCTACAATGCTGAAAGTCGGCGTGGGGCGCCCCATTAGCCTGTGAGATGGCGTCAGTAGCGGACTGATGTGCGAATGGGGCCAAAGGCAGCGCAACAATATTTTCTGAAGAGAAGACACCAAAAGGTGCTGACATTCCAAGATCCGGATGGCACCGAGGTGGTGTCTAGCAAGCTATGCAGTTGAGTTGTGTGCGCACTTGCGGCGAATAGGTCGAAGGCAGCATAACAATGTTTTTTGAATAGAAGACACCACAAGGCGTTGAGATTCGGTTACCACCGAGGTGATGTCTAGCAAGTTGCCGCACTGGTGTGGCCATCCTACAATACTGCTCCGAATAACGGCGTGGGGTGCCCGAAGGGGGGGGGAGCCGGCGTGAATGGGCCTTCCTAGGTGGAGGCTCGTCTGCTGTAGTGGGGCGCCCCTTTACCGTTTCAGTTGCCATTCAGCTGAGTTTCGGCTGCTCTTGATGCTACAGAGACAGGCGGCTGCAAGAGGACTCTCAAAATGGCGGCCTGTTCTTTGGATTTGGGCCTGGTCCACTAAAATGGCCCTGGGACACCTTAGAACTCGGACGCTCGATTTTTTTTTCCTTTCCTGTACATGCAAAAAAAGGTAAATGCCCGGTACGTTACACGCTTCATCTGCCACGATGAACTCTCCAGAGGAACCGAAAAAAAATATAGTTGTGGTAACTATACCATGCATCGTCATATGGAGAGGTGGCACCAATTAATTATAGTGCTGCATAAAAGAGAGATTTGGAGGAGAACCCCTGACCTGCTAGTACATTCATCAAAGAAGTGGCACTGAGAGCTTCAGAGGCAAGGGAAACGGTCCCAAATATTTAGAAGAACTTTGGAAAGATTAAAATGACATGTTTAGATTGTGGCAAATTAATTTCATGTGGACAGATGAGTGTTACTCTAATAAATACAGCATATGAACATCATCATAGTCGATGGTTGGTAGAGACATTTTGACTATATCCTGGACCTGCCCGTCCTCGCCCAAAATGGCGCCGGAATAAATGGGACTCGTAACTCCTTGTTGTGTACTGGTTGCAGAACCTTGAAATCACGAGATACGTATGCAGTTTTGAAGCACATGGCGGGCGGGGACGAGAATTGATTGAATATTTCGAGATCCCTATTGATATTAAGTTCTGATGTGTTATTGATTACTGTACTGTTGAAAGTTCGAATTAACGTCACCCATGGTACTTGCCAGCAAATGTATATCTAGATAATTTTATTGTAACTGGCCCTGTCGTATTTTAATTATAAAATGTACGTCCACCGATTCCGTAACTGTTAGACACCTTAGTTCTTGCAACCTAATGGCCCGCCCGTTACGTTCCTCTACAGTGTAAATGTCTATTCATCATATACGATTACAGTTTGCTCTGTGGCAGGCCCACGTGGTTATAGGCTCGTATTTGTATAATGAAATTTTCACAATAAAGGTTTTTAAAAGAAAACATGGTAGTAGTATATACATTGGTAAAGTTTTTAATAATAGTGACTGTTTTAGAATCATTAAAAGGCAAGTGAAATAAAGCAGACCAATTACATGAAGGGTAAAAGGTATAATACGAAGGAACGCAGTAAAGATAAATGGTCAAGGGCTGTTGTGTTTTCTATTCCTGCAACATAAAGTGATCGATAAGAATCTCATATTCAGGCGTATCGGCGACTAAGACAGCAGGTCGACCCTCTTTTGCTCAACGGCTCCGTCATGGGACGAAGAAACGCTCTTTTTCTCGAAAAAAGAATATATTTTACTTGCAGGACAGTTGTAAAATTTCCGGGAAAGTACATTAGCCTGGAACATTATAACATATATTTAAGAAAAAATAATGTTCGGAAGTAATGAAAAGCGTAATTTTTAGGTCATATGACCAAGCCTTTCATCATTACAATAAGAAAAGTAAAATGAACCAATGAAAAGTTTTATTAACAAGTCACATGACTTGTTATGCTTACGTTACGCGCTGCGCGCCCCGGATGACTTCCGGATGCGCTAACGCGGCGCGTCATATGACGCATTACGCGACAACGCAGGTACAGAATATAGTCAAAATGTCTCCACCAACCAGCGGTCGGAACACAACCCCTTTCAGCAGGCTAAATAGTTCTGTTAAATGACAACAGAAGGGACAGGCAACAAGAACCATCAGTCAAAGAGGGGAGGGCTAGTTCTTCTCTACCGGGTTACATTGGGGCGCTACCGGAACTGATCGAATTGGTAGTCTACAGTGTTTCTGGATGTTTCAGACTGAAGCTGGGGTTAGCATGAGAGCAGCACCATTTCGTAGCTCCGTCGTGGTCATTCCGCAACCAATCATGGCAGCCGTTCTTTATCGTTATTTTGGGCGGGGTGGGTGGCGGAGCCGAGCTGTTTTGCAGCCATCATTGTGTGGAGTTCAGTTCATCTCACTAGTTTTGTATTTGTCATGAGGGGTTGTTCCTAATGTTTCTAGTTTAGCGAGGTCAAAAAGAGATCCCATTAGTGGCCTACTGATTTTGCTCGATTCCTTTTCTTTTTTTTTACACGATTTTTCGTTATCTGCAAAGACTAAACAGAGTATTGCGACTCTGTGTTTGTTTGTAAATAGAGAATGAACCAAAGAGAACTAATTCTAAAACAGTAAATACTTGGATAACAATCAATCAAATGGAGAGAGAAACAGGCACGACGGATTACAACGGGGGCAAAGGCCTGCGTTAACTACCTTTCACTATCTGCAAAGAGAGAGTACTCCTAATAGAAATGAGGGGGGGGGCACCATTCAAAGCAGATCAGTGTGCATAAACACGAAAATGTTTTCACTTACCACGTACTTGACATTCGACAGCTTATGATATTTGCTATTAAAAAACCATTGAAATTCACTGAAAAAACCATAGGTTATAGACCATATATAGTTAGGAATTAGCATTTACAAAACCTTGAAAATTCACTGAAAAAACCATAGGTTATAGACCATATATAGTTAGGAATTAGCATTTAAAAAACCTTATTTTACTCACACAAAACCATTGAAATTCCATATATAGTTAGTTGCACTAACTATATATCGCGCACCCGCAATCCACTGCTGATCATGTCACATATTACATCATTCATGACATGGTCAGTGACATCACTGATGACATCACTGATGACATCTCAAATGACATCACTGATGACATCACTGATGACAACATCCAGTGACTGTATGTTTCTGTAAAGTTAAAATATGTCTTACATATTGAAGAATGAGTGGATGTATAAGTGTCTGGATGAAGGATTTAGTAGGTGCGTGACTGACTGTATGAGTGAGTGATTAAATGTGTCTCACTGAATGCATGGGTTAGTGACTAAACTGTCTTAATTTGTGCATCATTATGTCTGTTGTTCTGTAAACTGCTGCATGTGTTGATCATTAGCTATACGAGAGGCTATATGTGTTATTAATTGGTTGCCCAAGTATTTCTATGGGAGATTGAGTTTGTGTGGGGGTGGCTGGAAGGTGTGTGACTCTATGCATAGATGTGTGAGCAGTTTATTCACTAGGTGTATGAGTTCAAGAGTGCATGTGGAAACAGCTACATGGGCAGTTGACTGTGTGCATGAGTGTATTGATGAGTGAATGGATATCTCAATGCTACATGTCATAGTAAGTACATATGTAAAACACAGTACATGTGAGAGTTGGCATATATAAATAACTGTGCATGAGAGCCACTGAATGAGTGAGTGGTTGTATCGATCATTGTGAACTTGTATCAGGGATTGTATAAGAGAGTAAATATGTGTTAGTATATGTTTCAATAAGTAAGGTGTGTTTAACTGTATAGTTGAAGAAATGGAGGTGAGATTGTTTCTTTGCATGACTGACTGGGTGTGTGAGTAACTCCATGGATGAGTGGCAGTGTGTGAGTGTCTGTATACACTGAGTGTATCTAAGGTTATATTAGAGTCTGAAGAGGTTTATCGTATTAGCACAAGAATGATGTCAAATGAGATGTCATCAGTGATGTCATTTGAGATGTCATCAGTGATGTCATCAGTGATGTCACTGACCATGTCATGAATGATGTAATATGTGACATGATCAGCAGTGGATTGCGGGTGCGCGATATATAGTTAGTGCAACTAACTATATATGGAATTTCAATGGTTTTGTGTGAGTAAAATAAGGTTTTTTAAATGCTAATTCCTAACTATATATGGTCTATAACCTATGGTTTTTTCAGTGAATATATATATATATATACTTATATATATATATATATATATATCAGTATATAAGCACTTACCGTCACAATATTTTGGTTACAACCAAAGACCTAAAGCTAAAAATGTAAGTAGCATAACTCTATAAAATATTCTGTTATATTTTTACCATCTAGGCCTTAGAATATTCCTGCTGATAGAATTATTATAAAAATTAAAACATGCCATCTTTAAAACCTCACCAAAATAAACCATGTTTTTCAAAGCACATTCCAGAAGTATTCCATCCATCTGCATCCCACTTTTATATTGTTGTTGTTGATTGGGGGCACTCCCACTGAAAAATACACTGCCGACTACCAAGCCTTGGTGGGGGGATCGATTTGAGGTCTCTGAGATTAGGGGTTATGCTGTCTAAATCCTAAATCTGCATTATTTGCGTATTCTATGGAATAGCTCTGCTCTTTAAAATCAGAGCCTACGATATATGTGTTGACTCCAGCTAATCCATTTGTAAGGCCCCCACCAAGATATGGTAAATTAGGAGGACCGGAATTGTGAGGGCCACTATATATATATATGTGCAAAGACGATCACTTCTGGCTGGAAAAAACATAGGACACAGCAGGGGGTGTCTAGGCGACCATTTATTCACAATGTGCAGGGCATAATGCATTTCGACGAGTGTGCCTTCTTCAGATGCCTGTTGCACTGAGATTCGCTCTGTCCCTCCTTTCAATTTTGCACAGCACTCCCATTGGCGGGAGTTCAGCTTGCTCCGCTAGTGTTTGTCAGCAGCTGCAGTCCTGATGTAACAGACCCCAATTACCAGCATGCATCACTCCGGTGAGTATCGATAGTGGGGCCATATGTGCTTGTGTCAGCGCTGTTGTGCCTTGTTAAAGGAAGAAAGGGCTTGATAGCAGCCGAGGGAGTCCCAAAATAACAGTGTTCATGGTTGCCTTGAATCTCCAACGCCTCAGCCCCGATTAGAGGGATGGACTGTTCCCATGAGGCACAGGGTCAGACTGATTTGCATATGGCCATGTCTGAACTGGGGTGGCAGAGTGGGCTAAAGAACGGTGATGGATTTAACCCAGATCTTTTGACTGGGTGTGAGTGTTTGATTGGTTCAGATGCTGCGTCCATCACCACCCCCTTTTGTACCGCTTTGTTCGACATAAGTGTGGCAGGGTATGCTCAGACGTGAGTCCCTTGCTCACTTTGCCACTGGATTCAAGCAAGCCAGGCTGAAGACGGCTGTAATGCCAGAAACCGGTCCTCGGAAGCTTGTTTCCGGTCCAGGGAATGCATGGCTTGGCAGTTCGGGCTGGACTGTTCCCATGAGGCACAGGGTCAGACTGATTTGCATATAGCCATGTCTGAACTGGGGTGGCAGAGTGGGCTAAAGAACGGTGATGGATTTAACCCAGATCTTTTGACTGGGTGTGAGTGTTTCATTGGTTCAGATGCTCCGTCCATCACCCCCATCACCCCCCCCCTTTTGTACCGCCAATTTGAGAACCAAGCAGGGCAGTGACGCGAAGATGCGATCACCCCGCGTCCCCATGCAGTCACGGACTGCTGATAGCAGCGGCCACTTTTTCGGTTCCTTTCATGTGGTGGGCCTGCAATTTCCAATCCCTTGGACGATTACAACAACTAGCCAATATTGTCGCAGGCCACTTAATGAGACGGGTCCTCTTACACGAGCCACTGGCCAGCACGTGAATTTATGCTAAGATGATCACTTCCGGCTGGAAAGACCAGAGGACACAGCAGGGGGTATCTAGGCGACCATTTATTCACAATGTGCAGGCCATACTGCATTTCGGCGAGTGTGCCTTCTTCAGATGCCTTTTGCACTGAGATTCGCTCTGTCCCTCCTTTCAATGTTGCACAGCACTCCCATTGGCGGGAGTTTAGCTTGCTCCTCTAGAGTTTCTCAGCAGCTGCAGTCCTGATGTAACAGACTCCAATTACCAGCATGCATAACTCCGGTGAGTATATATACATACATATATGCTCTATATGCAAACCCAGACATGCCTCTTTGGGTGGCCAGCAAAGAGCCTTCCTTTAACAAATGGTGTCTTTTTCACTCTGGGTGATATTGAGACCTCGATCAGTACAATAGTAGTATCCAAAGCTCCGGAACCCGATAGTATACCTGGAGACCTCTTTCTTCGTGGCACCCACAGTTGTTTGCGTTTTATGTCCATGCTATGTAATGCCATAGCAAACGGAACCCCAATTCCAGGGTCATGGAGGTGGGCGGAAGTTGTGCCACTATTTAAGAAAGTTGCCAAAGATCCGCTCTGTAACTATAGGACAATTAGTTTAATTGATTCAACTCAGAAAGTATTATGTCGGGTGCTTTTGCATAAGATTCAGGCATGGAGCAAAGAAAATTACTTTTTATCTCCACATCAAGCGGGTTTTAGAGAAAAAAACTGGGACTGTTGACAAGGCATTTCGTTTTCTTTTATTAAATTGGAAAACAGTGCCTATTGGAAGGGGCAGTTTATATATTGCCTTCATAGACATAAAGACTGCCCTTGATCTTGTACCTAGCCAGAAACCTTGGAAAACCCTCACCGACATGGGGCTGCCAAATGAAGATTTAACACTGGTGATTTGTCTGCATGAAGACAACTTTGCCAGGGTATGATAGGGCACCCAGGGACAACTTACCGATCCGATTCCTGTTAGTAGGGGAGTACGCCAAGGCTGCGTACTGCCAACAACACTTTATGTCCTTTTTATAATCAGTGTTGTGCCATTTCTAACAGTGGAACTGGCAGGTGCTCCCTTGCTAGGAGGGTAGAAAGTAGTGACTCTTCTCTCAGCATATGACAGACTACTGGTGTCCAAAACCCTGGGGGGGCTGCAGTGGCTTCTTGATCATTTTAAGGATTTCTGCGACACAAGATTCGTAGTGATAAATACAGAAAAAGACCAAGTTTATGTCACTGAATCCCCATAAGACCTACAATGAACAGCCCTTTCTTGGAGGAATGGAGCTCAAGTGGGTCAACACCGTTCAATATCGAGGTCTAAAATGTTCTGAAAGCATGTCCTGGAAACCTCATGTGTATAAAATGACTCTGAAGCACAAGCAATTAGTTGGAGCCCTAGGGAAGGAGCATTGATCTTCATTTAGCAAGCGTTTCACGACTGCCCTGCAAGTCTATGACCTTAAAGTAGGGAGCTCTGCGATGTATGCGTCGGAACTGTGGCAATTTGAGTGAATGGAAGAGCTCACTAGTTATGGAACACACATTTTTAAGGAATCTAGGGATGTTGCCCCAGATATTTCACTTTATCCTCTCATGCTGGGCATGGGAAGACATTCTATTGCTGCTAAAGCTAAGCTCCGTCCTATGTTTTATTGGCTGAGGGTTAGGTCAACACCAAACTAGTTCCTTATGGTCATCCTGTGGCTGATGTAAGCCACTCGGATATATTTAACAAAGTCAGCAGGCTGGGAAATGTGAAGAGCCTGTTATGTGAAATTGGGCTGGGAGATATTTGGGAAGAAAATTACCCCTCTTTGCTCCCTTGGAAAAATCAAGTTAAAATACGCTATTGGGAATGGGAAGTGCAAGGAGAGCTAAGTAGTGGATTTGAGCGAAGCTTACCCTACATATTATGGCCCATAAATCGGATAGGTTCTTGGAGGGTTACCTAGACTTCATAGAAACACAAAAGGATAGGAAACTATACATTCACGTTAGGTTCTGAACTTTGCCCTTGTATGATTTTACATGCAAATCGAACAGCAACTCAGTGCCATATCGGTGCTGCCCGGGCTGTCAAACCCCCAAGGAATGCCTAGCCCATGTAATGTTTGCTTGCCCGATATACGTGATACCCAGAAGTAATTGGCTAAGTCTAATTTGTAAACAGTTGTGAACTAAAAATCAAATAGTAACTTTATGAATTTTAGAAATCTGATGCTAGACTACTGTTTGCCTGTGCGTTAACCATGTTTCTTGGTCAAATGTGGGGTATCAGGAAAAGGACACAGAGGGCGAGTGATAACTGATTTTATATAAGGTTTTTTTAACTATATTTCTGTGCCCTTTGTCACCTGAGCAAGGGTGATTTATATAAGTTTAACATATCAGATTGCCTATTTCCAGGAATTACATCTGCGTGATTCCATATATGTATTGATAGCTGATCTCTTTTTATAATCATCTCAATCCTTTTATGGTATTTTTTTCCTCCTTGTGTTTTAAAGTATGTACATTGTTATTGCACTACGAGGGCTGTATGGTATATGTGTATGGTTATTTAATGTGAAACTTTTATGACATGTATGTCGAAATAAGGTATACATACAAAAATATTATATATCACTAATAGGTGGTTCTAATTAGGACCTAGTTTCCATAAGAAAAGCATTTCTTGTTTTGCTGTTCGCTAAGCGATGCAGTGCGTGCAACAAAATTTGTTTTATTTATTTCATGTTTACTTACCTGTATTTGGCCGTATTCCGTAGTTTACTACCCCCCACCCTGCCCCTTCCCTGCCCCACGTCACTGCCCGGCAGCACTCCCACCACCGACCGCTACTGGCGTTTTCCCTCTCTTTGTAGGCACAAGTTGGAACAGTGCATGCCCGATATTTTTTAAATATTAACATTGATTGTACTGTTAGCATGTACGCAAGTGTTTAATTTGGGAGCATTGACTCGAAAACACTTGTGCTCACGATGACATGTTTCCGCCTTGAAAATCGAGCACATTATGTGATATGTTGGACATTATATTCGTGCATCTATTTATTTATTTATACGCAATCAGTGGTTGAATCATATTGAAGATGTCCAGACTATCTAGTACCCATCCATGAATTATAATATGACCTATTATTGCAAAGCATATGTCAATCTGCATTGTCACATGTATTTCAACAATGTGTAGAGTTTCATCAAACGACATTGAACTTTATTTATTTATCACCGTGAACATTTTGAATCACAAACAGATTGCTAACAGAGGATGTATTCTCTTTCCATGAACCCAGTCTTATATTTTTACAGGGGATAGCACTCAGGTCTCTCACTTGATAAAGGCTTTTCCGAAACATGTCGTTTGTGTGCACAATAAACTACTGTGCAGTCCTCTGGTGTGCTGCTTCTTTCTTTGGGATTTCCGCGAAGATTAATTTTGAATTATGAGATTGAGAGAGCCTTCTGCAAAGTCGAAACGCGTCTCTATGAGCTCGGGGTCGAGGGAGACCCTTGCAATAAATAAGCCGTATCCTGACAGCTTTGTGTGCGTGCCTTCTTCTTTGGAAGCAGGACTGGGTATTCATATTTATATATATATTCACTGAAAAAACCATAGGTTTCACACACGTTATGGCTAGGAATTAGCATTTTAAAAACCTTTGAAATTCTCTGAAAAAACCATAGGTTTCACACCAGTTATAGTTAGCTGGTAATTTTACTCATACAAAACCTTTGAAATTCCCCCGTTATATTTAGTTCAGCTAACTATAACTCGCGCGCCCACAATGCACTGCTGATGACGTCACATATTACATCACTCATGACATGCTCAGTGACATCACTCATGACATCACTGATGACATCTCAAATGACATCTCAAATGACATCACTGATGACATCACTGATGACATCATCCAGTGGATGTGTGTCTTTCTGAAGAATAAATATTTTTTATATATGTATATCTAAAGGTAGATGGAAGAATAAATCGGTAAGTAAGTGTCTAAATGGATGACTTTTTGTAAAATTGAATGTATAACTGACTGATTAATTGTATCTTAGTGAATACATGGGTTAGTGAGTAATGTTTAAATATGTAAATATCTGTATCAGTCTCACATTTTTTTAAACTGTGGCTGCATGGGTTGGTGAGTAACTACATGAGTGTCTATATAGGTTATTAGTTGGTTTTTTGAGTATCAGTATGAGTGTCTGAGTGTTTATATAGTTTGGTGGGGGATATTACTTAGCACATAGATGTGTTAATGAGTGACTCACTGTTTATATGTGTTTTGAAGACAGCATGTGTGCAGGACTGTATGGGTGGATGAGTGTGTGTATAGGTGTGTTAGTGAGTGAATGACTGTCTCAATACTATATTTATGACTAAGTACATATGTGTTAAACTACTATATGTGAGTATTGGTGTATATAAGTGAGTATATATAAGAGTTAGAGATTTGACGAGTTCCTGGATAACTAAGTATGTGTTTCTATAAGTGATCGTTTAAGAGAGTCAGTATGTGTATGTTTGTATGCATAGATGTATATGCAAGTAAATGGATGTTTGATAGTTTATTTGCATGTGTTAGTATGTGTGTAAGTAACTCTATGGATGAGTATCGGTGTGTAACAGGATGTATAGGTGTATGAGTACATATGATGATTGAGTACATGTATGAGTGACTATATAAAACTGTTGGTAAATGAGTGGATGTGGAAGTAGATGTTGGAATAAGTTGTTGTAACTGGTATTGGTATCTCCATTTTCTTGAAAATTTTTGTTTCTATTTTTGAATGTGTGTATTAGAGTGAGAGGAGGTCTGCCACTCTTTCACAAGGATGATGTCATCAGTGATGTCATTTGAGATGTCATCAGCAGTGCATTGCGGGCGCGCGAGTTATAGTTAGCTGAACTAACTATAACGGGGGAATTTCAAAGGTTTTGTATGAGTAAAATTACCAGCTAACTATAACTGGCGTGAAACCTATGGTTTTTTAAGTGAATTTCAAAGGTTTTTAAAATGCTAATTCCTAACTATAACATGTGTGAAACCTATGGTTTTTTCAGTGAATTTGTAAGGTTTTTTAAATGCTAATTCCTAACTATAACGTGGCTGAAACCTATGGTTTTTTTCAGTGAATTTGAAAGGTTTTTTAAATGGTAATTCCTAACTATTACGTGTCTGAAACCTATGGTTTTTTCAGTGAATTTCAATGGTTTTGTAAATGATCATTTTCAAATGTATTAATTGTTATATTTTTTATACTGATTTACTACATTATTTTAAATTATTTATTTTTAGATATTTTATTTTCTAAATTACATTACATTTTTTTAATATAAATTAAAAAAAAATGTTTTCACACCTCTCTGCAACACAGCCCCCTGGCGCGTTTGCAGAGGGGGAACTAATTCCCCTTGCATACTGGGGGTCCCTGGGGGCCAACTAGCCCACCTGGAACCTCCAGTATGCGCCAGGGGGCTGCATTGCAGAGACGTATGATGAGGCTATGCCCCTTTTTACACCTCTCTTCAACGCAGCCCCCTTGCACGTTTGCAGAGGGGGAACTAATTCCCCTTGCATACTGGGGGTCCCTGGGGGCCAACTAGCCCACCAGGAGCCTCCAGTATGCACCAGGGGGCTGTGTTGCTTTGCCCCGGGGGGCGGTGGTCCCCAGGGCAGTGTGGGGGGGATTGGGGACCCCCACACTTCTTTATCACTATGCCCCCACGATTTAGTCCCCCCGGGTGGTCATTTGAAAAAAAACAGACCGGGTTTAAAAAAAACAAAATTGGGCCTTGGGGGTCCTTGTGGGACCACCTGGTCAGGCCTAGGGGGTCAGGGTGTGTCTACCCTGCCCCCTTTTTGTGTTCTCCATGTTTGTTTTTCTGCTTTCTTGTGCCTCAGTCTACCGAGCACAAGATGGATGCCAACACTTCCTGGTTTGAAGTGTTGACAGCCAATGAGCATGCAGCTTTCTCTGGAAGGCATGCTGATTGGCTGCCACTGTCTGTCAACACTCCAAAACAGAAATTGTTGGCAGCCATCTTGTGCCTCGGTAGACTGAGGCACAGGAAAGCGGAAAAACAAACGTGTAGAACTCAAAAAGGGGGCAGGGTAGAAGCACCCTGACCCTCTAGGCCTGCTCAGGGGGTCCCACAGGGACCCCCATGGCCCCAAAAAACATTTTTTTTTCAAAAGATCGCGGTGTGCTCGCACGGTGCGCGCTTATAGATATATACATTTTTTCAAATTCGATTTTCTCAACAGCTACTGGAGGGATTTACACCATTTAAACAAAAGGGCGATCTGCGAATCAGACTCTACCATTTTGCCAAATTTCTTGTAATTCCGTTCAGCCGTTCGGGCTGTAGGCGTGTCTAATCGTCCTATGGAAAATAACATGGGGAGAACACGTTTTGGGACCCCCCTTTTTGCTCAGCCCCCACTTGACGAATCCCCCCAAAACTTTCAGGGAAGGAGCGGAGCGGGCCATCTTCTTTGAGAAATTCGCGAAGATTCATCAACCGGCGCCAAAGTTATTCCCAATAGAATGTTGCGGATTTCCTATGGAAACTAGGTCCTAACTATAACTACCTACTGGTGACCGCCAGTAGGTTATATATATATATATATATATATATATATATATATATATATAATTACCTACTGGCAGTCGCCAGTAGGTATATATAGTTAGGATTTTTTTGAATAGGGATTTCTGAAAATTCTATGTTGAATAACTTTGGCGTTGATGGACGGAATTGGCTGAAATTTTCAGGAAAATGGCACATTTTGTTTCTGAGCGTCCACTAAAAGTTTAGGGGGGTTTCGTCAAGCGGGGGCCGAGAAAAAAGGGGGGTCCCAAAACGTGTTTTTAACATTGAGTTTTCCAT
The DNA here is from genome assembly GCF_964261635.1 of Lissotriton helveticus. Lineage (NCBI taxonomy): Eukaryota > Metazoa > Chordata > Amphibia > Caudata > Salamandridae > Lissotriton > Lissotriton helveticus. The sequence goes on from NC_136070.1 coordinate 651,768,516, forward strand.
AGGGCAGTTGGACTCACTTTTAGCTCGAACGACTGAATGGATTTTTATGAAACTTGGCAAAATTGTAGAGACTGTTTGCCCGATGTGCCTTTGCTAGGTCTCAAGATATGTGCTCCAGTGGATTTTGAGAAATTAACGTTCAAAAAAATATATATATCTGTGACAGCGTCCCGGTTGTTGTGTTGTGTGGGTGATGTAAGTACCAACATGTAGGTACCAATGAAGAGTCTAAAATTCAATGTACACCGTCTCCTCTGTAGATATTTTGTATGTTCTAATATGGGTTATTTAAATGTAAATGTGTGGAAAAGCACTTCATGCTTTAAAGCAATTGTATTTTTGAACTGATTGTTCTTTCCTCTTAGTCCTCCTCTTTGTTTTTTTTTCCCCACACTCTTCTTCAGCATGATAGTTGATAAAATCGTTCCCTCAAAAAATTTATATACATAAAAAAATTATATTAAATACATATAAAATATATTTTTCCTTTAAAAGAAGAATACATTTTACAGCTTTTGATACTTGCTATTAAAAAACCATTGAAATTCATGAAAAAACCATAGGTTATAGACCATATATAGTTAGGAATTAGCATTTACAAAACCTTGAAAATTCACTGAAAAAACCATAGGTTATAGACCATATATAGTTAGGAATTAGCATTTACAAAACCTTATTTTACTCACACAAAACCATTGAAATTCGCATATATAGTTAGTTGCACTAACTATATATCGCGCACCCGCAATCCACTGCTGATCATGTCACATATTACATCATTCATGACATGGTCAGTGTGACATCTCAAATTTTCAAGGTTTTGTAAATGCTAATTCCTAACTATATATGGTCTATAACCTATGGTTTTTTCAGTGAATATATATATATATATATATATATATATATATATATATATATTACCTACTGGCGGTCGCCAGTAGGTATATATAGTTAGGATTTTTTCTCTATGGGTTTTTTGAAAATTCTATGTCTAATAACTTTGGCGTTTGTGGACGGAATCGGCTGAAATTTTCAGGAAAATGGCACATTTTGTTTCTGAGCAGCCCTTGAAAATTTGGGGGGGGTTCGTCCAGTGGGGGCCGAGAAAAAAGGGGGGTCCCAAAACGTGTTTTTAACATTGAGTTTTCCATAGGGCGGTTGGCCTCACTTTTAGCCCGAACGGCTGAATGGATTTGCACGAAACTTGGCAAAATTGTAGGGACTGGTAGCCCGATGTGCCTTTTGTAGGTCTCAATATATGTGCTCCAGTGGATTTTGAGAAATTAACGTTTAAAAAAAGATATATATCTGTAACAGCGGACCGGTTAGCGCTCTGGTTCGCGGACTTTTCGCGCAACGGAGCTTTGTGAAGCGAAGCTGATTGGTTCTCCGGCGTCTGTCAACATTCCAAACAGTCCGTAGCGGCCGCCATCTTGTCTCTCGGTAGGATCGAGAGACAAGAGGAGGTCAAAACAAAGGGGGAAATAACTATAAGGGGGCATAGTAGATCCTCGCTGACCCCCTAGGTTTGATGTGGAGGTTTTAAAAGGGCCCCGCGGGGCAAAAAAAAATAATAATAATAATAATCGAACGGCTGAATGGATTTGCACGAAACTTGGCAAAATTGTAGGGACTGGTAGCCCGATGTGCCTTTGCTAGGTCTCAATATATGTGCTTCAGTGGATTTTGAGAAATTAACGTTCAAAAAAAGATATATATCTGTAACAGCGCACCGCTTCGCGTACTTTTCGCGTTACGGAGCTTTGCGAAGCGAAGCTGATTGGCTCTCCGGTGTCTGTAAACATTCCAAACAGTACGTAGCGGCCGCCATCTTGTCTCTCGGTAGGATCGAGAGACAAGAGGAGGCCAAAGCGAAGGGGCAAATGACCATAAGGGGGCATAGTAGATCCTCGCTGACCCCCTAGGTTTGATGTGGAAGTTTTAAAAGGGCCCCGCGGGGCAAAAAAAAATAATAATAATAATAATCGAACGGCTGATGACCATAAGGGGGCATAGTAGATCCTCGCTGACCCCCTAGGTTTGATGTGGAGGTTTTAAAAGGGCCCCGCGGGGCAAAAAAAAAAAATAATAATAATAATCGAACGGCTGAATGGATTTGCACGAAACTTGGTAAAATATTAGGGACTGGTAGCCCGATGTGCCTTTGCTATGTCTCAATATATGTGCTTCAGTGCATTTTGAGAAATTAACGTTCAAAAACAAGATATATATCTGTAACAGCGCTCCGCTTCGCGGAGATAAAATTATATGTGTATTACCTAGCTGTTGCTAACACCAGTTAGCGACGGCTAGTAGGAGATAGCGACCATCTTGGGTCCCACTTTGCATGTGAGTGATATTTATCACTAATGACATGCAAAGTGGGCATGCCAAGATGTTAGCGACTGGAAACAGTCGCTAACATCGCTATCTCCTATTATCAACTTTTGGAAATATTCGAGATAAGCGCGAATATCTCCAAAAAGTAACAGCTGCCCTGAGCAGTTCTTAGCCATGTTATCCAATGGGAGGTGGATAACATGGCTAAGAGCATTAGCTCGGTAATGCATGAATATCGCGGAGTTTTCAGCGATATTAATGCATTGCGCTCGTTTTTTATCGTATTTGCGATAAACCTTGATAATAGCAAGGTTTATCTGCGATAATTTCTGACGGTAAAAAAATCTTTGCAATGCATCGTTAGGGATAAATATCGCTTAACTTTGGTAATATGCCCCAACGTCTGTTAACGTTCGATTCGAAGGAAATCAGGAATTGTTGAAAAACATTGTGTGCGCCATCTTGTCTTTTTTCAAATGCCACACTTTTGTCGTGCACGGCAGCCATTTTAGATGCCTTGACCAGATCCACTCTGTGCACGCTGTCGATCCTTAGCATGGCTCCCCACCCTCGCAAGCATCTCCCCCAGGCAGTGGTCACCCCCGCTCTCTGTTTTATGCATGGGTAATAAACCTCCCCCCATCTGCGCTGTTCTTCCCTGAGAATCACACCCTGTGCCCGCCCGACACCTCCCTTTCGCCCTATTCACTACCGCACCCTCTGACACTCCTTTTCCTCTGTGTCCGATTGTCCAGGCCGGTCCTAGGCTATCAGCTAGCCCTGCAGATGTAGTTTATGGCCACAGCTGTAAAGAATCACCCGTCTTCAAAGGAGTTATAGTAGATCAAGGCCCACACTCGATGAGATCCGTCACAGCAGAAGCGTTGCTATTATCTGAAAACCATCCTGTATTGTGATTGGGGAGGGGACCGAGCGTGAAGCGGAAGATTCCAGGGATGACTCTTTGTACATCAAAGTTTTTACAATTATGTGTCACATTAAAAATATATAGCACTCCGACAAAGTAGTAAGATTATAAAACTTTAATAATTTATAAATATATACAAGAAAACAAAAATAGTAATAACATATAAACATTTTTAGAGAAAAACAACGAAGTAGCGGTCGGCTGTGCGAATAGTCCCAACGCAGCACAACGTCCAGATTTCCGGCGTGGGGCGTCGCGGGGGGTGGGTGATCAGTAGCAAACTGTTGTGCGAATAGTTCCAAGGCAGCAGAACGCGCCGAAATCTAGATGACACAAAAGTGATGTCTAGTAAGTTGCCACCCAGCAAATAACGGCGTGGGGCGTCGCGGGGGGTGGGTCATCAGTAGCAAACTGTTGTGCGAATAGTTCCAAGGCAGCAGAACGATGGCACCAAGGTGATGTCCAGTAAGTTGCCGCACTGGTTTTGGTATCCTACAATGCTGCTCCGAATAACGGCGTGGAGCGCCCCGGGGGAGGCGGCGTGAACGGGCCTCTCCAGGTGGAGTCTCGTCTGTTGTAGTGGGGCGCCCCTTTACCGTTTCAGTTGCCATTCCGTCCGCTTTTGGTCCACTGTGTCAAAATCCGCCATTCAGCTGAGTTGCGCCCACTCTTGCGGTGCAGCGATAGGCGGCTGTCACAGGACTCTCAAAATGGCGGCAGGCTGTTTCCTTTTTGGGCCTGGTCCACTGAAATGGCCCTGGGACACCTTGGAAATCGGACGCTTGTCTGCTAGGTCTTGGACCCCATTCTCAAAAGCGTCCCCTCCGCCTTGAGAATTCATCAAAAGTTTTGGGGGCCCCGACTCCTGCAGGCTTCTGGTGGGGAGCGGCTGCCATGATTGCTCGCGGAATGACCACGACGGAGCTACGAGATGGTGGTGCTCTCATGGTGACGCCAGCTTCAGTCTGAAACATCCAGAAACAAGGTGGGGCTTTCATCGTTTGGGGGAAAAAAAAAGTTTTCATCCAATGAAAAGTGTTGTTTTTAGGTCATATGATCAAGCCTTCCATCATTAGGAAACCAAAAGTAAAATGAACCAATGAAAAGTTTTATAAACAAGTCACATGACCTGTTATGCGGCATAGGGTATAAAATGCGGAGAAAATACGTTGGCACGTGAGGCGGCGTCAGTAGCGGACCGATGTGCGAATAGGCCGAAGGCAATACAACGCGCCAAGATCCGGATGGCATCGAGGTGGTGTCATAGTTGAGAGTTCTGAGCAGCGGTTGTAACACTGTCTGAAGCTTATTTGCAGCTGCTGCAGCTTCACTACGCGCCAAGATCCGGATGGCACCGAGGTGGTGTGTAGGAAGTTGCCGCACTGGTGTGGCCATCCTACAATGCTGAAAGTCGGCGTGGGGCGCCCCGTTGGCCTGTGAGTTTGCGTCAGTAGCGGACCGATGTGCGAATAGGCCGAAGGCAGCACAACGCGCCAAGATCCGGATGGCACCGAGGTGGTGTCTAGTAAGTTGTCGCACTTCTGTGGCCATCCTACAATGTTGAAAGTCGGCGTGGGGCGCCCCGTTGGCCTGTGAGATGGTGTCAGTAGCGGACTGATGTGTGAATGGGGCCAAAGGCAGCGCAACAATATTTTCTACTATATTTCCGGTGTAGAAGAGACCACAAGGCGCTGAGATGCCAAGATCCGGATGGCACCGAGGTGGTGTGTAGCAAGTTGCCGCACTGGTGTGGCCATCCTACAATGCTGAAAGTCGGCGTGGGGCGCCCCGTTGGCCTGTGAGATGGCGTCAGTAGCGGACCGATGTGCGAATAGGCCGAAGGCAGCACAACAATATTTTCTGACTGACACCACAAGGCGCTGAGATGCCAAGATCCGGATGGCACCGAGGTGATGTCTAAGTTGCGGACTGATGTGCGAATGGGGCCAAAGGCAGCGTAACAATATTTTTTGTATGGAAGATACCACTAGGCGTTGAGATGCCAAGATTCGGATGGCACTGAGGTGATGTCTAGCAAGTTGGTGTGGTCATCCTACAATGCTGAAACTCGGCGTGGGTCACCCCATTAGCCTGTGAGATGGCGTCAGTAGCGGACCGATGTGCGAATAGGCCGAAGGCAGCACAACGCGCCAAGATCCGGATGTCACCGTGGTGGTTTCATAGTTGAGAGGCACTTCATCTGCAGTGGGGCGCCGAGATCCGGATGGCACCGAGGTGATGTCTAGCAAGTTGCTGTACTGGTGTGGTCATCCTACAATGCTGAAACTCGGCGTGGGTCGCCCCATTAGCCTGTGAGATGGCGTCAGTAGCGGACCGATGTGCGAATAGGCCGAAGGCAGCACAACGCGCCAAGATCCGGATGTCACCGTGGTGGTTTCATAGTTGAGAGGCACTTCATCTGCAGTGGGGCGCCGAGATCCGGATGGCACCGAGGTGATGTCTAGCAAGTTGCTGTACTGGTGTGGTCATCCTACAATGCTGAAACTCGGCGTGGGTCGCCCCATTAGCCTGTGAGATGGCGTCAGTAGCGGACCGATGTGCGAATAGGCCGAAGGCAGCACAACGCGCCAAGATCCGGATGTCACCGTGGTGGTTTCATAGTTGAGAGGCACTTCATCTGCAGTGGGGCGCCGAGATCCGGATGGCACCGAGGTGATGTCTAGCAAGTTGCTGTACTTGTGTGGTCATCCTACAATGCTGAAACTCGGCGTGGGTCGCCCCATTAGCCTGTGAGATAGCTGTTCTTTGGATTTGGGCCTGGCTCGTCTGCTGTAGTGGGGCGCCCCTTTACCGTTTCAGTTGCCATTCAGCTGAGTTTCGGCTGCTCTTGATGCTACAGCGACAGGCGGCTGCAACAGGACTCTCAAAATGGCGGCCTGTTCTTTGGATTTGGGCCTGGTCCACTAAAATGGCCCTGGGACACCTTAGAACTCGGACGCTCGATTTTTTTTTCCTTTCCTGTACATGCAAAAAAAGGTAAATGCCCGGTACGTTACACGCTTCATCTGCCACGATGAACTCTCCAGAGGAACCGAAAAAAAATATAGTTGTGGTAACTATACCATGCATCGTCATATGGAGAGGTGGCACCAATTAATTATAGTGCTGCATAAAAGAGAGATTTGGAGGAGAACCCCTGACCTGCTAGTACATTCATCAAAGAAGTGGCACTGAGAGCTTCAGAGGCAAGGGAAACGGTCCCAAATATTTAGAAGAACTTTGGAAAGATTAAAATGACATGTTTAGATTGTGGCAAATTAATTTCATGTGGACAGATGAGTGTTACTCTAATAAATACAGCATATGAACATCATCATAGTCGATGGTTGGTAGAGACATTTTGACTATATCCTGGACCTGCCCGTCCTCGCCCAAAATGGCGCCAGAATAAATGGGACTCGTAACTCCTTGTTGTGTACTGGTTGCAGAACCTTGAAATCACGAGATACGTATGCAGTTTTGAAGCACATGGCGGGCGGGGACGAGAATTGATTGAATATTTCGACATCCCTATTGATATTAAGTTCTGATGTGTTATTGATTACTGTACTGTTGAAAGTTCGAATTAACGTCACCCATGGTACTTGCCCGCAAATGTATATCTAGATAATTTTATTGTAACTGGCCCTGTCGTATTTTAATTATAAAATGTACGTCCACCGATTCCGTAACTGTTAGACACCTTAGTTCTTGCAACCTAATGGCCCGCCCGTTACGTTCCTCTACAGTGTAAATGTCTATTCATCATATACGATTACAGTTTGCTCCGTGGCCGGCCCACGTGGTTATAGGCTCGTATTTGTATAATGAAATTTTCACAATAAAGGTTTTTAAAAGAAAACATGGTAGTAGTATATACATTGGTAAAGTTTTTAATAATAGTCACTGTTTTAGAATCATTAAAAGGCAAGTGAAATAAAGCAGACCAATTACATGAAGGGTAAAAGGTATAATACGAAGGAACGCAGTAAAGATAAATGGTCAAGGGCTGTTGTGTTTTCTATTCCTGCAACATAAAGTGATCGATAAGAATCTCATATTCAGGCGTATCGGCGACTAAGACAGCAGGTCGACCCTCTTTTGCTCAACGGCTCCGTCATGGGACGAAGAAACGCTCTTTTTCTCGAAAAAAGAATATATTTTACTTGCAGGACAGTTGTAAAATTTCCGGGAAAGTACATTAGCCTGGAACATTATAACATATATTTAAGAAAAAATAATGTTCGGAAGTAATGAAAAGCGTAATTTTTAGGTCATATGACCAAGCCTTTCATCATTACAATAAGAAAAGTAAAATGAACCAATGAAAAGTTTTATTAACAAGTCACATGACTTGTTATGCTTACGTTACGCGCTGCGCGCCCCGGATGACTTCCGGATGCGCTAACGCGGCGCGTCATATGACGCATTACGCGACAACGCAGGTACAGAATATAGTCAAAATGTCTCCACCAACCACCGGTCGGAACACAACCCCTTTCAGCAGGCTAAATAGTTCTGTTAAATGACAACAGAAGGGACAGGCAACAAGAACCATCAGTCAAAGAGGGGAGGGCTAGTTCTTCTCTACCGGGTTACATTGGGGCGCTACCGGAACTGATCGAATTGGTAGTCTACAGTGTTTCTGGATGTTTCAGACTGAAGCTGGGGTTAGCATGAGAGCAGCACCATTTCGTAGCTCCGTCGTGGTCATTCCGCAACCAATCATGGCAGCCGTTCTTTATCGTTATTTTGGGCGGGGTGGGTGGCGGAGCCGAGCTGTTTTGCAGCCATCATTGTGTGGAGTTCAGTTCATCTCACTAGTTTTGTATTTGTCATGAGGGGTTGTTCCTAATGTTTCTATTTTAGCGAGGTCAAAAAGAGATCCCATTAGTGGCCTACTGATTTTGCTCGATTCCTTTTCTTTTTTTTTACACGATTTTTCGTTATCTGCAAAGACTAAACAGAGTATTGCGACTCTGTGTTTGTTTGTAAATAGAGAATGAACCAAAGAGAACTAATTCTAAAACAGTAAATACTTGGATAACAATGAATCAAATGGAGAGAGAAGCAGGCACGACGGATTACAATGGGGGCAAAGACCTGCGTTAACTACCTTTCACTATCTGCAAAGAGAGAGTACTCCTAATAGAAATGAGGGGGGGGGGGCACCATTCAAAGCAGATCAGTGTGCATAAACACGAAAATGTTTTCACTTACCACGTACTTGACATTCGACAGCTTATGATATTTGCTATTAAAAAACCATTGAAATTCACTGAAAAAACCATAGGTTATAGACCATATATAGTTAGGAATTAGCATTTACAAAACCTTGAAAATTCACTGAAAAAACCATAGGTTATAGACCATATATAGTTAGGAATTAGCATTTAAAAAACCTTATTTTACTCACACAAAACCATTGAAATTCCATATATAGTTAGTTGCACTAACTATATATCGCGCACCTGCAATCCACTGCTGATGATGTCACATATTACATCATTCATGACATGGTCAGTGACATCACTGATGACATCACTGATGACATCTCAAATGACATCACTGATGACAACATCCAGTGACTGTATGTTTCTGTAAAGTTAAAATGTGTCTTACATATTGAAGAATGAGTGGAAGTATAAGTGTCTGGACAAAGGATTTAGTAGGTGCATGACTGAATGCATGAGTGAGTGATTAAATGTGTCTCACTGAGTGCATGGGTTAGTGACTAAAGTGTCTTAATTTGTGCATCATTATGTCTGTTGTTCTGTAAACTGCTGCATGTTTTGATCAGTAGCTATATGATTAACTATATGGGTTACTGATTGATTGTCCAAGTATTTGTATGGGAGACTGAGTGTGTGTGTGGCTGGCTGGGAGGTGTGTGACTCTGTGCAGATCAATGTGTACTTGTATCAATGATTGTATAACAAGGTAAGTATGTGTTAGTATATGTTTGAAAATGTAAGGTGCTCTATGTTTAACTGTATAGACAAGAAAATGGAAGTGTCATTGATTCTTTACAGGACTGACTAGATGTGTGAGTAACTCCATGGATGAGTGGCAGACTGTGAGTGTCTGTATAGGTGTATGAGTGCATATGATAGTGTTGTAAAGATGAGTGATTGTATGTATGAATGATAGTATGGGTGAATGAGTGAAGGTGTGTGTAGACGTAGGAATCAGTGAGTGCGTATGTAGTAACTAGTATTGGTGTGTCAATGGTTTCAAAAATTATATTCTGTATTTAACACTGGGTGAAACAGAGGTTATATTAAAATGTGAGGAGATGCATTGTATTGTCACATGAATGATATCATCAGTGATGTGGTCATTGATGTCAAATGAGATGTCATCAGTGATGTCATCAGTGATGTCATTTGAGATGTCATCAGTGATGTCATCAGTGATGTCACTGACCATGTCATGAATGATGTAATATGTGACATCATCAGCAGTGGATTGCAGGTGCGCGATATATAGTTAGTGCAACTAACTATATATGGAATTTCAATGGTTTTGTGTGAGTAAAATAAGGTTTTTAAAATGCTAATTCCTAACTATATATGGTCTATAACCTATGGTTTTTTCAGTGAATATATATATATATATATATATATTACCTACTGGCGGTCGCCAGTAGGTATATATAGTTAGGATTTTTTCTCTATGGGATTTTTGAAAATTCTATGTCTAATAACTTTGGCGTTTGTGGACGGAATTGGCTGAAATTTTCAGGAAAATGGCACATTTTGTTTCTGAGCAGCCCTTGAAAATGTGGGGGGGGTTCGTCAAGGGGGGGCCGAGAAAAAAGGGGGGTCCCAAAACGTGTTTTTAACATTGAGTTTTCCATAGGGCGGTTGGCCTCACTTTTAGCCCGAACGGCTGAATGGATTTGCACGAAACTTGGCAAAATTGTAGGGACTGGTAGCCCGATGTGCCTTTTGTAGGTCTCAATATATGTGCTCCAGTGGATTTTGAGAAATTAACGTTTAAAAAAAGATATATATCTGTAACAGCGGACCGGGCAGCGCTCCAGTACGCGTACTTTTCGCGCAACGGAGCTTTGTGAAGCGAAGCTGATTGGTTCTCCGGCGTCTGTAAACATTCCAAACAGTCCGTAGCGGCCGCCATCTTGTCTCTCGGTAGGATCGAGAGACAAGAGGAGGCCAAAGCGAAGGGGCAAATGACCATAAGGGGGAATAGTAGATCCTCGCTGACCCCCTAGGTTTGATGTGGAGGTTTTAAAAGGGCCCCGCGGGGCAAAAAAAAAAAATAATAATAATAATCGAACGGCTGAATGGATTTGCACGAAACTTGGCAAAATATTAGGGACTGGTAGCCCGATGTGCCTTTGCTAGGTCTCAATATATGTGCTCCAGTGGATTTTGAGAAATTAACGTTCAAAAAAAGATATATATCTGTAACAGCGCTCCGCTTCGCGTAACGGAGGTTTGCGAAGCTGATTGGTCATTCTGTCACTGGGCTATAGTTGGGCTACATCTGGCTGATATTTGGGCTACATTTGTTTTTTTTGTCTCTGGCGGCCATCTTTGGGCTACATTGGGCTACATTGGGCTTCATTGGGCTTCATTGGGCTACATTGGGCTACATTTGGGCTCCAACATATATATAGGCCAATGTAGCCCAATATATATTTTTCAAAGTTAATTTTCGTAAAAACCACTGGAGCATATATCTTGAGACATAGCAAAGGCACATCGGGCTACCAGTCCCTACAATTTTGCCAAGTTTCGTGGAAATCCATTCAGCCGTTCGAGCTAAAAGTGAGTCCAACCGCCCTATGGAAATGAAGGAAATGAATGGGTAATTTGTAATTAGCAAATAGCTCATCGCAAACTAGGAATGGTAAAGAATCGCTATTTATTCCTTAAAGTTCGCTATTTAGGAAATGCAAAAAACTTTGATGATACATATGGCGGTTCATCTCTAACAAGATAAGAAGCATAGGGATAGATTTATGATGACTGGCGCATCACCAGGGATGTGTTAGTCATTCTGTGCCGCTGTTCCGTCACCTATGGTGTGCTGCATTTACAATGCGGCGCATCATGGGGCAAAAACAGCACAGATGCGTGATGTATCTGTGCCGTAAAGGTGGCGCATTGGTGGAGTTGTATCGCAAGTGTGATGAAGCTCCAGCAAGGGTCGGGGGTGCCCCTGTCGCAGGGTTTCTGTTCTCACACAGAACTGTGGACAGAGGATTGGAACCTCGGCGAATTAGGGTGCCCCAAAACTCACCTTAGTAATCAAAAACCCCTTAGCACGCTAGGTACAGTGTCACATTGGATATAACAAACTCTCAATGTTTAGACAATCCAGAATATGAAATTATAGTACCTCAGGATACGTGGAACTCATGAACAGTCGGTCGTTATATATTTCTTAGAAACCAGAACATGGAGTTAAGAAGAACACATGTGTATTTGAAATGTTTATTTACTAATGCCGTCTTCTCAGGCGTAGTATCTTAGATAATACAAGTACACATATTATCAGTAGCAAAATTACCAGCATAGTTACTAGTACATAAAAAGCGAATGGTGACAGTATGTTAACATGCTGTAAATGAATAAGAGTTAGCAACACTTATAAGCAGCCGCGGGCCGTGGAGGGAGTTACGGTGGGGCAGGGAGGCGGGGAGGGGGAGGGGCAGGGTGGAGAGGGCTCCACCCTGCCCCTCCCCCTCCCCGCCTCCCTGCCCCACCGTAACTCCCTCCACGGCCCGCGGCTGCTTATATCTCACCCTCCCTAATACCCATATTATATTATTTGCTAAGAAGGTCTCTTTGTGTTGGTTTAGGGCGTGCCCATACTTTAGTGTCTTAGATTTGAAGGAATCACATCAGCATACACCAGCTCTCTCTTCATGTGAACCGCATCAACTGTTGTGTATGTGTGTTCGGCAAAGCAATATAAAACCCGCCTCATGCCCAGAATTGGCAGAAGTTGCACTTATGTTATGAGTATGAAGTCGTGGAGATCAGACCTCATAACAATTCTGTATCGTGTTGTTCTTGAAACTTCAGCACTCGCTGTACAGATATAGTTTAACAAGCAAAGCAGATAGTAGAGCAATAACATATTATTCTCATGTAAACCACGATGAACTACTAGGTTGAAAGCTAAAGCAACAACTAAGTGTCGTGTGCAGAAGTTGCAAAAAAGGAAAAATGGCGTTTAAACCGGTAATGAGCCCATGCTAACTTAACACGGTGTAAAGATATCCAGGACCTAGATGACACCTCCTCATGATCCGGAAACAAACTGAATAAGATAATAGAAGTGCCATCTCATGAGAGCAGGTTGCAAGTTTATATGTGGACGGTCCGCAAGGTAAAGCATTAAAAACTAGGAAAATTTATTTGTTTTTGTTGTTTTATATTTTTTTTATTATTTTTCTGAACATTTTTTTACTTTTTTTGAATTTTTCTGAACAGTTTTATATTTTTTGGGGTTTTTCTTGGAGGGGGCAATGAAAACGATTCATTGTAAAGGGCTCATCATTTGGGAAAAACAAGAGTTCTTAACCAATGAAAAGTGTTCATTTTAGATTATATGACCTAGTCTTACATCATTAGGAAACCAAAAGTGAAATGAACCAATGAAAAGTGTTATTACCAAGTCACATGACCTGCTGTGTTTACGTTAAGCGCTTTGCAGGGCCTCCCGGTTTGCTTCCAGAAACCTGCGCTTTGCGACTCGCTTCGCGTACCAGTTCGCTAACGTAGCACGTCATATGACGTATCACGCGACAACGTGAAACGTCATGCGGACGGGAGGCGTCACGATGTTGTTTTCTAACGCGGCAGTTGCGGTAAAGAAACGTTTACCGGCTCGCGGTCTATTTCGCGGCATCAAGGTCAGCTAACGGGAAGCTTCCCGATTCGCGAAGCGGGAACGAAGAAAAAAAAATATTTAAAAAAAAATTATTCATAAACATATAAAATATATTTTTGGATTTAAAGAAGAATACATTTTACAGCTACAGATATTAGCTGTTAAAAAACCAATGAAATTCACTGAAAAAACCATAGGTTATAGACCATATATAGTTAGGAATTAGCATTTACAAAACCTTGAAAATTCACTGAAAAAACCATAGGTTATAGACCATATATAGTTAGGAATTAGCATTTACAAAACCTTATTTTACTCACACAAAACCATTGAAATTCCATATATAGTTAGTTGCACTAACTATATATCGCGCACCCACAATTCACTGCTGATGATGTCACATATTACATCATTCATGACATGGTCAGTGACATCACTGATGACATCACTGATGACATCTCAAATGACATCACTGATGACATCTCAAATGACATCACTGATGACATCTCAAATGACATCACTGATAACATCTCAAATGACATCACTGATGACATCCCTGATGACATCTCATTTGACATCATTGGTCACATCACTGATGATATCATTCATGTGACAATACAATGCATCTCCTCACACTTTCATATAACCTCTGTTACACCCAGTGTTAAATACAGAGTATAATTTTTTAAACCATTGACACACCAATACTAGTTACTACATACGCACTCACTGATTCCTATGTTTACACAAACACTCACTTATTCACCCATTCAATCATTCATACATACAATCACTCATCTTTACAACACTATCATATGCACTCATACACCTATACAGACACTCACACTCTGCCACTCATCCATGGAGTTACTCACACACCTAGTCAGTCCTGTAAAGAATCAATCACACTTCCATTTTCTAATCTATACAGTTAAACATAGAGCACCTTACATTTTCAAACATATACTAACACATACTTACTCTCTTATACAATCATTGATACAAGTACACATTGATCTGCACAGAGTCACACACCTCCCAGCCAGCCACACACACACTCAGTCTCCCATACAAATACTTGGGCAATCAATCAATAACCCATATAGTTACTCATATATCTACTGATCAACACATGCAGCAGTTTACAGAACAAAAGACATAATGATGCACAAATTAAGACAGTTTAGTCACTAACCCATGCACTCAGTGAGACACATTTAATCACTCACTCATACATTCAGTCATGCACCTACTAAATCCTTCGTCCAGACACTTATACATCTACTCATTCTTCAATATGTAAGACATATTTTAAGTTTACAGAAACATACAGTCACTGGATGTTGTCATCAGTGATGTCATCAGTGATGTCATTTGAGATGTCATCAGTGATGTCATCAGTGATGTCACTGACCATGTCATGAATGATGTAATATGTGACATCATCAGCAGTGAATTGCGGGTGCGCGATATATAGTTAGTGCAACTAACTATATATGGAATTTCAATGGTTTTGTGTGAGTAAAATAAGGTTTTGTAAATGCTAATTCCTAACTATATATGGTCTATAACCTATGGTTTTTTCAGTGAATATATATATATATATATATATATATATATAAGTATATAAGCACTTACCGTCACAATATTTTGGTTATTGATGTTCAAACCACAATATTTTGACAACCAAAGACCTAAAGCTAAAAATGTAAGTAGCATAACTCTATAAAATATTCTGTTATATTTTTACCATCTAGGCCTTAGAATATTCCTGCTGAGAATTATTATAAAAATTAAAACATGCCGTCTTTAAAACCTCACCAAAATAAACCATGTTTTTCAAAGCACATTCCAGAAGTATTCCATCCATCTGCATCCCACTTTTATATTGTTGTTGTTGATTGGGGGCACTCCCACTGAAAAATACACTGCCGACTACAAGCCTTGGTGGGGGGATCGATTTGAGGTCTCTGAGATTAGGGGTTATGCTGTCTAAATCCTAAATCTGCATTATTTGCGTATTCTATGGAATAGCTCTGCTCTTTAAAATCAGAGCCTACGATATATGTGTTGACTCCAGCTAATCCATTTGTAAGGCCCCCACCAAGATATGGTAAATTAGGAGGACCGGAATTGTGAGGGCCACTGCAATAGTATCCAGCATTATGAACCACCTAACTCCATGCCTATAAGCCTTAGACAACCACTGTATGAATTTCAGTACAAACGTCGATAGGATCAAATGTGTATTATGTATATACCATAAGCATTAACAAACTGTAAATGGATCATTGGATCAATGTATCCATGCTAGCCTCAATACATCGCTAACCAAGAGCGTCTACTGAAATGGCGTTACATTGAATGAGGCATAGTTTGCAATACATAAACCTATATCCTTCAGATAGTAATACATTAAATAAAAATCATCAATTTTTACCATTCTATTATTTATTCCATGTAGGTTCACTGACATTCCAGTCTCCCTTCTCCTACCTTTAACATTTATCATGTTTATTAAGTTCAAATGGAGGGCTATAAAATATGTATGTTTCCAAGAACCATGTGTCTAACGAGGCCTTTGGTCTCCCATGGCAGCAGTGATGCCTTAGTATCATAGCTGCTAAGGTTTCAGATTGCTTAAGGGCGATATTTTAATAATTTCAGTGTCATTATGAGTGACATTCAACAACTATGAGTGACACTTTCTTGCGAGCAAAATCGAGCAATGAAGACGAGGGATACTTAATAAATATCAGAAATTGCACCCATTAGAACAACAAGAAACTCCAAGAAGCATTGCTGCCAAGTTTTCAGATTGCTTATGTGTGACATTTCCATGGTTTCAGTGCACTTATGATTGAAACTCAACTACCAAATGGTGACACTTAGTGTAACATTTTCTTGGAGTAAAACCAAGCAATGAAGTGCATGGAAAGAGATAAATATTGGAAATTACACACTTTTGATCAATGAGAGGCCCTTAAATATCTTGAAACTGCATCAAAACCCGTGAAATGGAAGGTGAAGAAACTGATACAAAATGATTTGTGTGCCCAGAAGATATAATGTAAATAAATCATCATAAAATGTCTCACACCCCCATGCCATTGCACTTTATTGCAGCCTAACACAGGTAAGCACATGCTGCAGAGATCAAATGAACACAGGGCAGATACTTTATTATTACATCGAGTATAAAAGTAAGCAATTCACTTAAAGTTGCTAAATATTTTCCCGTTATCTGCGCATCATCTATATATATAAAAACGAATGTATGTCTGTCTGTCTGTTTGTCCTTTATGCATTACTACACCATTCATCCGATCGCCATGAAACTTTGGGAAGTTGTTGAGTACACTCCCGCCAGGTTTCTGGCATAAAACAATTTTAAAGATCGGCCCCCCAGGGCCCTCATAATCTTTCGAATATTGAATTTGCAACCACGACTTTGCAACGGTACAAGACTTTCAGTGAAAAAGATGATGAACACCATTCATCCGACCGCCATGAAACTTTGGGAAGTTGTTGAGTACAGTCCCGCAAAGGTTTCTGGCATAATTGTTTTTAAAGATCGGCCCCCCCCAGGGCCCTCATAATCTTTCGAATACTGAATTTGCAACCACGACTTTGCAACGATACAAGACTTTAGGTGAAAAAGATGATGAACAATGTCATCGAAGCTACAATTTTGAATGGGAAATTCAAGGGGGAAGATGTACTGTTGCCACGTATTCCAATGATCCCAACAGATATGCCATTTGAATTCAAACGTTTACAGTTTCCGGTGCGACTCGCTTTTGCAGTGACCATCAACAAAGCACAAGGACAATTGCTGCAAGTGTGTAGACTACATTTGGAGAATCCGTGCTTCTCATATGGACAACTGTATGTGGCCAGCTCACGCGTCGGAAAACCTTCTGATTTTTTCGTGCACACACCAGACGGAAAAACAAAAAATATTGTGTATCCACAAGCAGTCGAATAAATAAATAGAATTAAAACGACACTTTGAAATGTTTTCCATATTAAAATGAATAAGTTTCAATAAAAATGACACAATGTAAATTGAATGTTATCATAACAAGTTTACTTGAATTTCCTTTCTTCTGAGATCGCAGCAACGCGCGACGGGTAAGCTAGTATATAAATAAAAATCACTTTTAAATGTGTTCTAGAGCTGATCCATGACTAATACTTAAAGTAAACAAATGCAGAAATGGCATGATACAAATGAAGATATAAGATTTTGTTTCCAGTTCTATTTAGCATTAGTCCAGGCACTAGCAGAAACAACAACTAAACTTCTCTTGGAAAGGTGTCAACACTAGGCAGAGTGCATGACTAACCTGACTGCTGTATTACACCAGTGCCTGGGAATTTTGTCTCCAAGCTGAGAACTTCGCCAACTGCCTTTATTTGCACAGTCTTGTGTTGTGTCAGGGCTTCAACAGTGGAGGAGGGCCTGATGGAGAGTCACAGGCCTCCTGAGTGTCTCGCTCTGGCTGGTGGCAGTTTTTGATGATTAGAGTATGTTGTTTTATGGCAGGCCAACCCAAACAGCAGGGATGCCTTCCACGGGGGCAGCAGAGCACACAGACTAGCGCTCTATCACCTCTGGGTAAAGTATGCGCAACATACAAATATCAATAAATCAACATTCTGCATGGAGGGTGACCAGGCGTCCCGGATTTGCTAGGGCGGCCCCCGTTTTTTACCAGCTGTCCCTGCGGACTTCGAGAAATTTAGCTCATGTCCCGGTTTTTGGAGAGGGTCGACTAAAAACAGGGGGAGGTTTTTTTTATATTTTACAAAGCAGGGATAGTTAGCATTTGTTCCAAGAAAGCAATTTAATTCACTGGGTTTAAAATTGCATCTTATGTATGTTCTTACTGCCGGTTTTGTAATTCTCTGCTGAGGAGCGCTGTCATTCTGTGCGCTCGCTTGACGTAACATTATAGTCCTTCTTCTATTTTTGTGACATGTCCCAGTTTTTTGCTTTGAAATTCTGGACACCCTGTGCCTATGACATGGTGTGAGGCAAGCCAACTAGCCTGCCAAAGCATGTTTAGGTGAGCACACAAAGAGTGCCCTGCTAGTTATGTGCCACGTTGACCAGAGGATGCCAGCCTCTCTGCCTGCAGCATGCGCCCGTACAAGAAAAAGAAAGTTTACTTTGCCCACCACTCATTGCTTGATCATAATGCCATCACAAGCTGACAGCAGTGCAGGGGTGGCACCAGTTGCGGAAAACCAACAAGGCCAAGGCTCCGCCCCGATCATTCATTGCTTGCGCACTACTAGGTGATTAGATCACTGCGGTTATACACTGTTTAGGTCTCGCCTATGCAGCACGCATGCGCTGCTTAGGAAAAAAGACCTTTTGTGATCGATTCAGCTTTGCAGCCAAAACGTGTACTCGTTCCATTGCCTCCAATGGCAATGCGTGCACGTCTGGCGATTTCCTTGCGGGAGCGAGCCTTGAAACCATATGGTTCCTGAAGGCTCCCGCAAGGGAAACAGGCGCAGGACCCCTCCCCTATCCCCTTCCCCTGCTGCCTCCTTTCAGTGGAAGGCGCTCACGCGCTATCTGTTTTCAATTGGCTGCATTCCGGTATCGGGGTACTAATTAACCCAGCGGGTATACACCCGTTACAACGGATCTTTTACTCCGCAGACCCATTACAACGCGACCATTACTCCGCATACCATTACAACGCATTGCGCTGGGGGGCGCTCTAGGATAGGGAATAAGTATAATTTACTATCCAACACCTTCCCTAGGGTCCACGGGGACTGGAGTTAGAATAGTAAATTATACTTACCACTATCCAGCGCCCCACGGCGCTATGCGTTGTAACGGTATGCGGAGTAAAAGTCGCGTTGTAATGGTCTGCGGAGTAAAAGTATGCGTTATAACGTCATACATCCAACCCAGCGAGGTCGCTTTCACTTTCGTGACCATGCTTGTGTTTATGTGCCTCCTGCTTATAACCTTTACATGCCGCCTTATTCTGCACTGCCCAGGTTCACGGCTCAAAGGCAGCTCGTATACCTTCCCTCTTTCAGGTGTTTGTAGCTGGCATATCCAGTTGAATTTACTCAGTGACGCGCGCGCTGTTCATTACTTTATTGGCGCTGCCTGCACAAGTTTAATCTGCAGTACTAATGAATGCGGGTTTAATTAGCGTGTTGTTCCCTGTCTCTAGTATGTTGCACATATTGGATAATGAGTAGTGTGATTTCTATTCAGTGGCGGTCAGTTGATATCTGCTCTCTCCCTCGCGCGCATCTGTCTCTGCCCCTGGATCTTATCTGGCGCCGGCTCAAAGTCCAGAAGTCAGGAGCGGGCGGGTGCGTGCTTGCGTTGCGCTAACATCATTTAGTGCTCTTCTCCCCCCACACATGGAGGCTGAACTTTCCCTCTGTGACCCCGGGCCCAAGAACCGCGAGCAGGCTGCAGAGTGAGCCGATAGTCGCAGGTGACAAGAAGGCGCATCATTTCATCGATATCACAAAGCAGGGCCAAAGGGACGAGCACTGACGCTCCTGCTGTGCACCTGAACCGCTACTACCACCCAATCAACCCCTAGCAGAGCACTTACTGGCCGTTTGGAAAAAATGACTGGTCAAACATCGCGACTCCACAGACTGTCAGCCCGACAGTGAATGAAAACCAAATTTTGCACATTTGGGCTCTGACTAGGGCCTGGGTACCTAAGTTGCAACAAAATGAAATACCTCAGGAGATGAAGGAAGTTCTGGCTACATCTGTCTCTGACTTAATGTTGAATGGTATTTTCATACCAGGTCAATTTGTTTTGTGACAAGACAACAGTGCTGTTCATGCACCTGCAATGTGGACTGTGATATTACAGTGATGCTGTACAAATCTGGGCAACACACTCCCCTCCCGACCCCCGCCTTAGTGCGTTGAAGCTGCCTGCTCTGAACCATAGCGGAGGTGAGTGATGTCACACACTCCTCTCAGGGGTTCCGGTAAGTTCACTCCATTTATGCTCAGCTTCAGGATCCGCTGCTGCCATTTTTCCCTCCCCATCTGCACTGCCCTAGCCTGCTGCTGCCCATAAGAGCGCCACCTCACAGCTCATTTTCCCTGTCTGGATCCCATTTTGGCCTGTCACGTGCACCTATATTATGTACTCTGATTTTTTTTTGTACTTTTGGTGTGCACGGACCCAGTGGCTATGTGCACGTGCTTTGCATATTTATAGTCAGTCACTCAGTGGAAAGGTATGTCGCTGGTAGAAGGGGGCCCCGCAACTTGTCGGCCGGCAGTAAGAAGGGTGCATGGAGAAGCTTTGACCGGAGGCCTCTTTTACGCAACGACCCTCACGTTTCGTGTCTTCAAAAATACAGCGTGTCTGCCTGTTTCGTATGATTATGAGAAGAAGTGATCTGGTAACTAAATTGCACTCTTCAGATGTGTTCTGCACTGGTAGCAGAGTCATGAAGGGTAGCTGATGAGCAGCTTGAACCTTCAGTTGAATAATAGCTGGGTCATCTAGTTGGTCATTCGAGCAGTGCAACCACCTACGACCTATTCGTTCTGTGTGTGTTAAAACTCAATGCTTTGCTGTAGGAGGCTGGAAGTAGGTACAAGCAGAAGAGGGCACGGGCCTGTAGAGAAGCGGCAGTGCCACTCAGCCTGCTGTGCTTCCCTATCCTCGATGAGCAGGAATAAGCCACAGAATTACCTTTATAGTGGGACAGCATCACACCTAAATGTAAATGTAAATGTAGTTGAGCTTATATAGCGCACAGCTACCCGCAGTGGGTTTCCTGGCGCTTGCTTAGGGAACCCTTCCTGGTATTCCCCTGTGAGATAGCAGGGTATCCACAAGGTGAAAGTCAGGCATCCCGCCGCGAGGAGCCGTTGTGGAGATTAAGCAAGCTATTGCCCAGAGTCGCAGAGTGTGAACCCGTGAGTCGAGGAGGCACCGGGGCGAGAATTATCGAGTCCGTGGAATTTTTAGCCCAAGACCCCGCAGAGGCGGGGAATTGAACCCTGGTCCAGGACCGATCTCAGCTTCCGGGTCTGCTGCCTCTAACCCCTGAGCCACACTCCTAATGCAGGCCCATCAGCAGGGCCTAATTTGTAAAATAATAATGACTGGCAGGGCCCAAGATATTTCTGAGGAGACCACTGCAGCTTGCTCCACCTACAGTCCAGGCCAGCGCTACCATACACAAGTACCAACAAAATCTACTTGCACCCACATTCCTATAAACGTGACAATTTGGACTATATTATGATACCCAAAGCCGTCGGAATGGCTTGAGCACGCTGGTATTATTTTTGTATTCATATATTGTATATATTTATTTTTTTTACTTTTTATTGATTCAAAGCATTAAACAGTGGGCATAAACAAATCATTACATGCTTACTTAAGTAGTGGGTCATCGTGGAATCAAATTCAATAGCACTTCAGGTACAGAATACATTTATAGCAGATCAATGGCCCTCCCCCGTCCTTGTAGCCCCCCCCCCTCAGTCAGAATCGCTGTTGCTGCCTAATTGTGGTGACTCACATATAAAACCCCTATACTCATTCCACGCCCCCCAAATTTTAGTCCACTTTTTCAGACACTTTCGATTCAAATACACTGCTCTTTCGGCAACCATTGCAGAGTCTAGATCAGAGCACCACTCCCTAAGCGCCGGTACCTATGATGCCCCCCAACATCTGGCTATATTCCTTTTAGCGTACATGATACTCAATGTGGCCCAATTTTGCATGGATTGATTAAGATCGTTTGGATCCCGAATATTTAATAAGCAACATCTTGGGTCCAGGACCTGCGACTCCCCAACCACCTGAGACACAGTCCACATAACCTTCACCCAGTAATTGGCAATCTGTGTGCAGTCCCATATAGTATGAAAGAACATACCCTCCTCCCCACACCCCCGGAGACAATACTGATGTATGGCTTTTCTCATCTTGTAAAGGGATACCCTAGTGTAATAAACACAATGCAAAATTTTTAACTGCGCTAGTCTGAGCCTAGCTGGTATGGCCACTTCCCGTGGCGAAGAGAGCGCCGTTTGCCAGTCCGACTCATCGAACTCGCCCACCTCAGCAGTCCATGCGGTCCGCAACTTGAGGGTGGGGTCATGCAAATTATTAACGAGCTTACGATAAACGAAGGAAGTTGCCTTTTTGAACATATGCTCCGTAAGGAGCCTATCTTCCAATGGGGTAGACCCCGGTAGCTCCTCACCGGGCTGGATTATGGACTTCAGGGCCTGACTAATCTGCAAGTATCGGAAGTACTCCGTGCGTGCCAGGTCATACTGGTCCCTGAGTTGTTCAAAAGAAAGGACGGCCCCACGCCTCCAAAGGTCTCCAACCGTAGAGATACCGATTAGGTCCCAGGCCTCAAAGCCTTTACTATTACAAAGTCTGCCCAGACGGCGTGACGACCAGAGTGGCGTCATTTGTGTAAGCGTATCCTTGCATTTAAGGCGGGCAGAGGCTAAATTCCACACCCTCACCGTATGAGCCGTCGGGCCGACCAGGGCCGCAGCATACTTTGAGTCATAAAGCGCAGCCATTACACCACCATTCCCAAGACCGTACCTGTCCCCTGTGTCTGCGGAGCATGCAGCCATTGATTTAAGATTTTTAACTGGGCCGCCCAATAATACAATTGAATGTCAGGGAGGGCTATGCCTCCATCGAACCAACCCCTAACTAATTTACTACGAGAAATGCGTGCCGGTTTGTCCCCCCAAAGGAGACTGGATATGAGTGCGTTTATGGTCGTAAAATACTTAGGAGGCACCAAGAAAGGAGTATTCTCAAGGAGATAAAGCAGCCGGGGCAAGGCCATCATTTTAAAGAGCGCTGCTTTCCCCAGAAGGTTCAGCAGCAAGGTGTGCCAATGTTTGACGTCGCTGCGAAAGCGTTCAAGGGGGGGGCATTAAATTACGCTGATAGAAGACCTCTGGGTTAGGTGTTATCCAGACCCCCAAGTATTTAAAGGGACCATCAGTGACCACCAGCGGACAATCAGCCGGGAGTTGCGGTGGAGGTCCTTTAAGGACAAACAGAACAGACTTGGACCAATTAATCGTATACCCTGAGGCCCTCCAGAAGATTTTACAGATATTGAGGAGTACTATAATTGATTGCCTGGGCAAGGTCAAATAAAGGAGGATGTCATCGGCGTACAGCAATATACAATCCTCCCACGTTTCGGTCCAGCTGAGTCCCCTAATCATGGGGTCCCACCGTATCCATGCTGCTAGGGGCTCAAGGATCAGGGCAAAGAGCAGGGGCGACAGGGGGCATCCCTGGCGCGTGCCACGCCCAAGTCGGAAGTCCCTTGAAATATGGCCATTCGCTACTATGTGCGCTAGCGGTTCGGTGTAAAGTAACTTTACCCATGCACAAAAGTTGGGGCCAAAGCCTAGGTGTCGGAGAACTGCAAAAAGGTAAGGCCATTCGACCATGTCGAAGGCTATGCGGGCGTCCAGGGAAAGGATCACCGCAGGCTCCGGTAGAGTAGGTATTTGTATTGTATTGTATTGTATTTAATTATTTATAACGCGCAACTGTCACCCTACGGGTATCCTGACGCCAACAGGAAATAGTCAGATGGAAACAACAATACACTGGCTGTCATGTCATACAAAAACAGCCGCCTGAACTGTTAGATGGACTCAAGAAAATTAAACTTTGCCGAACAGCCATGTTTTCAGGCTCTTTCTGAACCCCAACAAGGTGTCCATTTGCCTGATATTCAAGGGGAAGCTCGTTCCACAGCCTAGATGCAGAAGTGCAGAAAGCTCTGCCTCCCATCCTCGATCTCCTGATCCTGGTAGTTGCTGCCAAACCCAGGCTAGAGGAGCGCAGGGACCTTGTAGGCTTATACCAGGTGAGCCTTTCCTGTAGGGGAATAGGTCCCATGTTGTGCAGGGCTCTATACACAATACATAGGGACTTAAAAGCAACTCTGCTCCTGATTGGCAGCCAATGTAAATCTCTAAGCGCCAATGTGGTGGAAGAGCTACGAGGTCTATTGAGAGCCAGCTTAGTCGCTATAGACTGGACCCTCTGGAGCCCCTGTAAGATGTATAAGGGGGCCCCTAGATATAGAGAGTTACAATAGTCCAGTCTGGCCAGGATTACACTCCTGACCACTAACGGTCTAGACTCATCAGGCAGAAGGGGCAGAATCTGTCTGAGCGCTTTCAGCAGTCCGAAACAGACACTAATGGTTTTATTGGTCTGCGAGGTCATTTGGAGATCTGCATCAAACAGTACCCCTAAGTTACGCACGGTCCTCACTGGGATGCAAGGATCAGCTCCCGGCGCAAGCCTGATCTCGTAGGAAGGTTGGTGACTCAGTTTGGCTGACGAACAATAGACCACCTCCGTCTTCCCTTCGTTAAATTGGAGGGAGTTTATTTTCAGCCACCTGGAGACCCTGCTAATGCAGTCCTGAAAGGTCTCCATGGTCACTGCCTGTCTTCCTTCTAGGGAGAACACCAATTGGGTGTCATCGGCGTAGTTGATCAAATCAATTCCATAGGATTTGATCATAGGGATCAGATGCTGCAAATATAGATTAAAAAGAATAGGGCTGATCGAGGAGCCCTGAGGAACTCCATGACAGACCTTAGACTTGGGAGATGAGAAGGGTGCTAAGGTCACCACCTGTTGTCTGTCCGTCAGGTAGGATTGTATCCACCTCAGGGCCTTGCCCTTCACCCCCACTTTTTCTAGTCTACTAAACAGAACCGCATGGCTAACCGTATCAAATGCGGCCGACATGTCCAACAGCACCAGGACTGAGGAATTGCCATTGTCGGCTCGCATTCGAAGGGTGTCCAGCATGGTTGGCAATGCAGTTTCTGTTCCGTGGCCTGGGCGGAAGCCAAATTGGTCCCTGTCCAATAAGCCATTGTCTTCCAGATATCCTGACAGGGACTTGCTGACCACTTTTTCCACTATTTTTATCGGGTAGGGCAGGAGGGATATGGGCCTGAAGTGCGCCGGGATAGTAGGGTCCAGCGAAGGCTTTTTAAGCAGGGGGGTAACCACTGCCTGCTTCCATGCTTCCGGCACTATGCCTTCCTCAAGGGATTGGCGACAGATCCGATGCATCCAAGGAAACAGCTCTGGCCCATATTCCTTCCAGATCCTGTGCGGGAGGGGGTCTAAAGGCGACCCTGATGCCACATTATGGGCCAAACTAGAAAAGAGCTCCTCTGTAAGAGGGGTGAAATCTTCCAATGATGACAATATTGGTAAAGATTCCTCTTCTTCTATCTGTGCCACTGCATCTTTGCAGCTCGCCCTTTCCTCCTTCAGCCCACCCACACTTTTGGCAATCTTTTCCTCCAAATAGATCGCAATCTCATCGCATAGTTATTGAGTTGAAACCACCTTATTACTCAAACAGGTGGGGTGCCAGAGATCCCTTATGATATTAAAAAGGGTTTTGGTACTGTTAGGGGACTGAAGAATAGTAGTGGCATAGAAGAGTGCCTTAGCTTTGGCAATAGCTCCTTTATATTTTGCCTGTTCCACTTTTAGTGATATTTTATCCGGCTCTAAATAGCCTCTACGCCATTTCCTTTCTGCCTCCCGGTGTGCATTACGTAGGGATTTTAGCTCCTCATTAAACCAGGGGTCTGATGGTTTCCTTTTATTCTTTATATTTGTCAAAGGGGCAAATCTATCCAAGGTATTTATGATGTGGTTGCAGTACTTTTGATAGTTCACCTCTACCGATTCCACTGGATCATAGGATAGATTGCCAGTAAAAGTAGGCTTTGTTTTATCCTTTGGTAATTTAGACCAAATCCGTCCCTTCCTGTAAGTCACCGGGCACTCACTTCCATTGCCCTCCATGGGTATGGAGATCTGGAAATGGATTAAGGAGTGGTCGGTCCAGCACTGAGGTAAGATTTCAATCATCTTAGTCTCAGTCTGTTTGGCGAATACCATGTCAAGGATGTGTCCCCCTGAGTGAGTAATACCTGCTGTTCCAAACCCCAATTTCCACAGATGTCCTTCAGATCCCTCAGATGACTCCCCAGGGACCCATTGTCCCATAGATTAAAATCTCCCAGAATCAACAGTCTGGAGTGGGTCAGGGCGAGAGCAGTAATGGTGTCAAACAGCGCCTGGTATTGTGTGTCCGCACTGGGTGGTCTATAGCATATCAATCCAGTCAGGATCCTACCTTTGCAAGGAGAACCCCAGTAGTTCCACCCCCGCCACCTCGTCGATCTGTAGAGGGGAAAAGTCCCATTGTCTTTATAAATCACTCCAAGCCCCCCTCCTCTTCCTAGTGGCCTAGGTTTGTGGAATAGCTTATACCCTTCCGGGCACGAAGAACCCAACTCTACGGAGGTGTCCACACTGGTCCACGTCTCCGAGATGAATAGGGCATCTAGGTCCATATCATTAAGCAGCTCAGACACTTCCTGGTGATGTTTCACCAGGGATCTGCTATTGATCAACCCGCAATCCAACATTACAGGGGACTGTGGTAGGGCATTTTGAGATGTTCCCTTTACCCTCCTACCTATGGCCAGTAGCTCATCCTTGGAGTACCTGCAACCAGCAGTGGACTTAGCCCTAAGCCCGTCCGAGGCACGGACGGGCACAGACGGGCTTTCCTCTGGCACTCCTCCGGCGCGACGCTGCGCGTTAGCATACTGATCTTTAAATAGTGTGTGGCAAAAAGATACTTGCAAACACTAGAGCGCTAGCCCCTGGTGTGCTTCTGAGCCCACACCCAAAATGGCCGTCGGGAGTGAGGCGGCGCTGGGTTTACCCAGAATGGTGAGTCCTGTCGGGTCTTGCTATTTTCTGAGTAATACAGACATAGGGGGAGCGTGGGGCACAAATGTAAGTTATCCCTGCATACAATATATCACCACAATACAGTCAGTGTAAAAAACGAGCACATTTTTAAAAACGAGCAAAGTGCTCCTAAAATTATTAACAAGCAGTAGAAGTTCTAGAGCAACAGCAACAGCGTGACAATCCTGTTTGTTTGTCCGCGCGAGGCTGACTGGTCCCCTAAATAGTGTTTGCCAAAAAGGCACTTGCAAACACTAGAGCGCTAGCCCCTGGTGTGCTTCTGAGCCCACACCCAAAATGGCCGTCGGGAGTGAGGCGGCGCTGGGTTTACCCAGAATGGTGAGTCCTGTCGGGTCTTGCTATTTTCTGAGTAATACAGACATAGGGGGAGCGTGGGGCACAAATGTAAGTTATCCCTGCATACAATATATCACCACAATACAGTCAGTGTAAAAAACGAGCACATTTTTAAAAACGAGCAAAGTGCTCCTAAAATTATTAACAAGCAGTAGAAGTTCTAGAGCAACAGCAACAGCGTGACAATCCTGTTTGTTTGTCCGCGCGAGGCTGACTGGTCCATCACCTCATGGCCTCGCCTGAGATTAAGAGCGGTATTTCTGTTTGGCATGAACCCGGATTGATCCGGATGAATCAGCTTCTCCAAGTGTGGGGTCAGCCGAGTGGCAATCATTTTGGCCAATATCTTCGCTTCCGCGTTCAATAGGGAGATTGGCCGGTAGGACGTGCACATGTCCGGGGGCTTGGCTGGTTTCGGGATGGCAATGATCGTAGCCATCCATTGGTCTCGCGGTAGTATTCCCTTACACAGGCTGTCCTTAAACACCTGCAAAAGGTGCGGAGCTGTCAAATCAGATACTCGTTTGTAAAGTTCTATAGGAATCCCATTGGGACCCATGGCTTGTCCCGACTGTAAAGAGTGAATCGCAGCTAGAACCTCGTCCCTTGTGAACTCAGACTCCAGGAGCGTGGCCTCTTCCTCCGACAAGGAGGGCATATTTATATCCTTGATATAGGTTAGTGCTTCCTCCGTGGACATACAGGAGGTAGGAGTATACACCTTCTCATAATAGTCCGCCATGGCATCTACTATGTCCGCCGGAGCGGTGACCAGCACCCCCTCTAGGGTGTGAAGCTGCGCTATCGTCCTCTGGGCCTTTTTATTCCTATCTAACCAGGCAAGCAGCCGTCCTGCCTTATCCCCTACTTCATAAATGGTGTGCTGTGTATGTTGGAGTCGTTGTCGTACCCATTCTCTCTGATGCTCCGTGAGTTCAGCCTGTTTAAGGCGAAGTTGCTGCGCTGTTTCCCCAGTGGGGTCTTCCTCATGTCGCGACTGCAACACAGCCAGATCGGTTTCGATCATCTGTGTGTCTGCATTCCCTGCACGTCTGTGACCTGTAATCAGGGCTATTGCCTGACCCCTCAACACTGTTTTATACGCCTCCGACAAGACCTCAGGCGAATAAAGTGAGCCCACATTTTCTTGAAAATACTGTTTCGTGACTGCAACCAATTCTTTCCTAATCCACGGATTCTGTAAATAGCTGGGGGAAATCGGGAAGATACGCCGTTGAGTTTTCAAATGGGAGGTGTAGGACATGGAGACCGGGGAGTAGTCGGAAATGCCATGTGGACCTATCATCGCCTCCGTCAGATGGGGCAAACTATCAGCGGTGAGGAAGAAATAATCAATGCGGGAAAGACTATTGTGGACCCCCGAGTGAAAAGTGTAGGCACGGCTCCCTGGATGTTTGAACCTCCATCCATCTGTGAGACCCAACGCATCAATAAAACAAGCCAATCGGGACTTACCCGTCCCCAGCGTTCTGCCGGGGTGGCGGTCTAGCTCATCATTCAAGACTGCGTTGAAATCGCCCCCTATGATAAGCTCTCCCAGGGGCAATGTCAACAGAAAGGCACTAAGGGCGGGAAGCGCTATAGCATGGAGGGCAGGCGGGATATATACTGTTACAACATTGAATCTCCTCCCCTCCCACAGGGAGGAGACAGCAGCAAATTGACCCTGCGTATCCCTCCAGACCTGCTGAACAAGTAAAGGGAAGCGCTTACGCACCAATATACCCACCCCTCTGGAGCCAGATGAAAACTCAGAATGCACCGCCATTGTGTACCCCCAACGGTCCATAGCCCTACAGGTCGTGCCCACGAGTTGCGTTTCCTGGAGCAACACCAGCGGCGGCGCTGCCCCGGCGTACATACTGGAGCACTAATCCCCGTTTAATCTTATCCCCCAGCCCATTCACATTCCAAGTAAGTAAGGTCAGAGGAGTTATTGGGGCCATTAGCGAGACATCAACCTCCCCTGAAGTGCCTATTCGTTCTGAGTCTTCCATTACAATCTAGAGATCCCTGTGGACCCACCTCCAAAGCATGCATCGTAGCAAATAAGGATTCAGAGCTTAGCCCAAAACTAAAATAAACAACAAAACTCAACAAACCCCCCCACCCCCCCTCGTCGCTCCTACCACAGTTTTGACATCATCATAGCGAACAATACCATCACCCCTCCTTTCCTGTGAAACCTCCCTCCCTCTCCCCTGCACTCCCCACCCTGCTCCCCTGCCTGTGGACCTCAAACTGCCCACCCCCCATCATGGCTGAGTGCCTGTACCCCTAAAACCTTTGCTAATCGCGCAGGGGCAAGCGAGTCCCCCAACCCGTGGCATCCTCAAGTGTCAACAATAAATCACAGCCTGCATTCTAAATCAGAGCCCCTACTCAGTGATCATAATACATCTAGGCGTAACAAATTGTACATATTACAAATTCACAATCCTCCGACCCAGGTACCTTCATACAGTCACTTCCTCGCTGGGTCATCCCCTCCAACCACGCCCCCCCACCCGATACCTGCAGGGGACCCCACGAACTGGTCTAACAATGCGCCACATACACACCTACACTCATTCCTGTTCATCAAGGCCACTGGCTTCCATCTAGGCCTCCCACTCCAAGGTGGCGGGTCCCCCATCATTCCTCCGGTCCCTTCTGTCGCGGCGGGGGCCATGCGGGTCACCGACTCTCGTCCACCCCTCCAGCCATTCCCAGGCTACCTCGGGTGAATCAAAAAACCATGGTTTTCCGTCCCGTTCAACTCTCAATTTAGCAGGGTAAAGCATTGCGTATTTTATGTCTCTACTGCGGAGTTCCTGTTTAACTGCCTGGAAGCTGCGCCTCTGTGCCTGAACCCGTGCCGTAAAATCCGGAAAAAAGGAAACCTCATAGTTGTCAATCTTCAATGGAGGACCTGTTCTGGAGGCCTGCAAAATGCTGTCTCTGTCCCGGAAATTAAAGACTCTAGCAATCAGGGGTCGCGGTGGAGCCCCAGGTTTGGGCCGCCCGTCCGGAACCCTATGGGCTCGTTCAACGGAGAAAAAGGTAGATAGTGCCTTAGGCTTTAGGTGCTTCGTAACCAGTTCCTCCACATAGAGATCCCAGCAGGTCCCTCTGTTTTCTCCGGAACGCCTAAGATTTGCACGTTATTGCGGCGGACCCTCCCTTCATAGTCGTTCAGTTGTTGCGCCATTCGAGTGTGTTTCCTCTCAAGTTCAGACACTTGGCGTTGTAATTCAGAGGTATCCTCCTGTAATGCCACAGTCACCACCTTGAGCTCCCTCACCTTCTCATTCATCTACTTGAAGTCCGCATGGAGCAGAGAAACCTCCGTTGTGACTGAATCCATTGAAGTACGCATTCCCCCTATGGCCGCCATGATATCATGTAGCGTAGGTTCCTTATTCGGGTGCGGGTGATGAGTCTGCGCCTTCCTTGTCTGTTCTGGGTGAGGCGCCCTAATCTCCACTCTTGGTCCAGGCGAATTTAGAGAGCTGCGCCTGAGAGTTGACCCTCGACCCTCTACCTCCCGTCGCCATTTTCTTCGTTGGCATGGGGGTCGCGTCCAGGATGTCCACAATAACAGCAGCCCCGACCTCTCTATAATCGCCACTGGGTCCGGCAGTCCAGCAATGGGGTCATGAGCCACCCCCACAGTCCTCCAGTGATCATGCGCCGAGTCAATTGCGCCGGAGAGTCAGGCCCACCCTTCAGGTTCCATCGCACACAACACCAGTGGTCAGTGCAAATCAGATGGGCCCCACAATATAGGCAGCAAGTCCGTTCACCGGCCCATTTGCCTGTATCCCGTCTCGGGTGGAGCAAAGCAAGGAATCACCCACTGGCTAAGTATTCCTCAAAAGAGCAGTCCAGGAGGGCCACCACTTAGCCACGGTCTTATCAGTGACACATGTAAATGTAAATGTAAATGTAGTATACTTGTAAAGCGCACAGCTGCCCCAGCAACGGGGCGTCCCGGCGCTGTATAACTCTGGGGAACCCGTCCTGGCTTTCCCTGTGGGATGGTCCCTGCTGGGAGTCCCCAAGGTGGAGCCAGGCATCCCCGGAATTGGTGGGGCCGTTGTGGAGATTAGGCAAGCTAATGCCCAGAGTTGCCGAGTGTGATCTCTGATTAGAGTAAGCACCGAAGCGAGAATTATCGAGTCCGCTGACCAAGGTCCACGACCCTGCCGCGTCGGGAATCGAACCCTGGTCCCGGGCCGACTTCTGCTCTCGGGTCTGCCGCCTCTAGCCAGTGAGCCACACTACTCCACATCACAAAGAGGGGGGGAGGGCGGGAGGAGACAGCAACAATGACACAGTCCCTACAGGGGGTGAAACGCTCCCAATCCCCACCACATGCAGCGCGCCAGCCACCAGCTCCGCGTGGGGTCTAGGGAGGCAAGCAGTCCAGCGCCGCCTCATCGCTGCCCCAGGCGTCCTTGCGAGCTCCAGAGCTCTTCCACCCCCGAGGGGGTTCGTGTGGGGAAAAAAAGGGAGGGGAGGACCGTCCCAGCACAAATCCGGGTCAGGCAGTCCCCTCCAATCACGTGTGTCCAGCAGCACAACAGGGGCCGCAATCCGCTTTGCAGTGTCCGATGTGCACTGTGCTAGGCCCCAAAGCCGGGGCCTAAATTTATTTCCTCATCCCGAGCCGGCGCCTCGGACCCACCTCTGCGTCGAGATCTGGGGGAGGGCGGCCTCCGCTGCCTCCTGCCGCGTTACCCCCGCCCCAACCAGGCCAGGCACTGGAGATCCGCCACAGACTGAAGGGAAGAACCTCCCCGGAGACAGTTCGAGCCCGCGCTCGGCATTCACCGCGCGGCCGCCATCTTTGCCTCTAAGGTCCCCGGACGGACTGGGAGCTCGTCCACAATGGCGTAGAGAGCGGCAGCCCCATCCACTGCTCACCGAAGCTTCTGCAAGGGGCTCCTACAGCTTTCACGCTCACTACGACAGGTAAGCGCCCCGACTGTAGGCTGTGAGAGGATAATTAGTCACGGGCGGGATGGAGCTCTCTTAAGCTGCGGCCATTTCCCTCGGCCGCTAGCCACGCCCCATCCATATATTGTATTTTTAAACACTTTGATAAAGAGACAGCGGGACCATGTGGTGGACGGTCTTAAATATGTGCCGATGCAACCAAATAGGTGCAGAGGCTGAGCTCTGTCAAACACCCTCACAAATTAAGCACTGCGCATCAGGGGACTGAGGCAATGAGCCAAACTGCGAGTGCTGCAGCAAATTATATTATTGGGAAAGAGTATACTGAGGCAGCACGTAGTCTTTTCATATTTCACACAGCCTGTCTTTCCCACAATCATTTTCCAACTTCAGGCCTTTACAGCTTCAGGTATGTTGCTATTTTATAGAGGGGGGACACGTTTTGGTAAAGATGTCCATATATGTTTCTTCTATACTTGGGCTGCATGCTGTAGAAAAGCTCCCGACACCGTGGGGTACAAACAAGAAAATGTTACACGTAGAAAACATGCTAAAAGTAAGAAATATACCCAATCGTCTCATAAGTTGCTCAGTCATGATGAGCTCATCTGACTGCCCAACTCAGGGAGGGAACTTGTTACCACTGAATTTACTTAATCATATATAGCAGTCAAGCGACCATTAGCCCCACAGAGCTTCAGCAATCATTACAAAATAATGTGGGTTTCTCCTCTCTGCCTTAAAATATTTACCTCTGTCCCATTGGTGTTGAATTTACCACCTACTTGCAACCATTTGTCACAATGATAAAGAATAAGTGACCCAACAAAAAAAGTGTGCACTATTGTACCGAACAATGACATTCTCTCAGCATGCTACAAACTTCATTACTTTATGAAAAACAGAGGAACCCACACTCAAAATCTTTCACACCATTCTGATTCGGGATGAAGAAGATAAACAAAACTTAATATGTTTATGTCGGCAATTAGTTGTGCCGTTTTATTCAACAATTCTATCAAAAATAGAAAGCAATTTGTGTCAAGAGAAGTATCAATGTCTTGAACTTACTGACCAAAAACGTACAACTGAACAACTAAATCAAAAAATTACGTGAATGCACAAACTTGTGAAAAGACATACATATGAATTAAAGACTCAAATCAAACACTGCATAATTGCGCAAAAATTTGACAAAAACAAGCATTTAAATTGTGAAGAACATGTGACTAATATGCATTACAAAAATAAGTGCAAAGGGAATATTCATGACATTATCATACGAAATTCAAAAATATTTGACCAAAATGAAGCCTTTTAATGTGCTTCCATATAACAAAACAACCTCTCGGTAGAGATGTTACAAGGCGTAATGTTCCTAACAGTCTTAACTATTTCTAGAAAGATTTTGAGTGTGGGTTCCTCTGTTTTTCATAAAGTATATGGGCCCGTACCCCACTCATGTCCGAATGGGCCACACTCCCCCTTTTTTGTAAAAGTACAAACTTCATTACAGCATATTCACTGGAAAAGGAGTAAATGTATGAAAAGCAACTTGTCTAACCCGTTCCCTAGGACCTGCACAACTCAAAAGCATATATGTAATTCATATTATAGTTATTGCTTATTGCTGATGTCTCTGCAAATGCTGAGACCAGATACTAAGCTAAAAGGCCATCAGAAAAGGGGAGCAACAGGGGAATTATTCTGCAGGTCTGCGCTTATTTAGAGCTACACACTCATGTGTCAAAATGTAATTACACATTTTGAAGCAAGCCCATCTACTTATTAATGATGCAGCTAACACATCTCCACCACTAACAAGATTGTTGGATGCTATCTTAGGGCCTAAACAGGATGGAGGTTCGACCGCCACCAACTGACCGTCAGACCGCCACCCAGCATAGTGGTCGGACCGCTACATTAGGACTCCATCGTTCGGACCGATGAAGTCGGAGAGTAGGGTCGGAGAGTAGCATCTGATTACTGCAAAAAATGATCTCATGACCTGGTGTGCGTTTGCCTGATAACTTGCATGCAGATAGGCGCTTTGTGAGTCCAACCATAGGGAGCTGTATTAAATTGGCCCTCTTTCATCAAGAGAGAGTGGCGCAAACAAAGCACAGCTGGTCCCGGCCAGGAACCGAAAGCATTATCCCGTTAGACCTTCTGAATATATTGGTGTCTGCCAAAAATAAGCAATGGCATAGCCAATAGGTCTCACCTTTGGGACCGTATAAGTGTTTAGCCATGCAACAGTAGATGTAGTTGCACCAAGGATATTGTGTTGGATAACAAAACACTTATAAGGTCCCCAAGGCGAGACCTATTGGCTATGCCAATGCTTGTTTTGTTGTTATCCTCTGTGACAGCCATAACCTGAGGCTGCGCCATGGCCTAGGCTGAGAGTGAGTTTTGTCTGATTAAATGCAGACCACAGCACAGTGCTACTCCTATTTGCAATACTTCATAGGATGTATTCAGCAGGTTGCAATCAGACCACACACAGGGGCATATTACCAAGCAGGGCGATAGAATTATCGCCGCTAAAGTGGCGATAATTGCCTATCGCTCTATTAGCAAGCTGCCGCTAACAGCAGTTAGCGACAGCTTTAGGCGATAGCGAGCGGTTTGGGTCCCGCTTTGCATGTCAGCGATATTTATCGCTGATGACATGGAAAGTGGGCGTACCCAACCTGTTGCCGACTGAAAGCAGTCGCTAACGTCACTATCGCCTATTAGCAGGGCAGGCGTAGTGATGGAAATATTCCCGCTATCACCAAAAACTAACGCCTGCTCTGACCAGTTCTTTGCCATGTTATCCAATGGGAGGTGGATAACATGGCTAAGAGCATTTTGTCGCTAATGCGTGAATATTGCTGTATTCTCACAGATATTCACGCTATCGCAGGAAAATGTATCGCTTTGGAGATAAACGTTGCTAATAGCACGTTATTTCAGCGATAATTTCCGGCGATGCTTAGCGATAAAAAATTCGTTGCTAAGCCTAGTTAGAGATAAATATCGCTAATCGTTGGTAATATGCCCCCCAGTGTGTACACTGAACTCACCAGTCTCGGGCTGATTTACCTAACGGAGCATCAGAATCTGTCTCGGCTTATGCCACACAATGTCAGTGGTGACAGGAGGCGCTAAAATGTGTGACTTGTGCATTTTAGTTCGTTGATGCGGACCACCACACTAAAATGTGCTAATCTAACCCCTGATGGGTGGTACTTGGCAGGGCTGTAGTATCCTAGTGGTAGTAGGAAAGATTTTGGGTCCTAGTAACAGTAGTGAGACCTTTGGACCATGGGGTAGTTGAGAGATCCATGTTTCTCTGTGGAATTGGCTAGCCTTTCAGTCCCATGTTGTGTTGGAGAGGTCTTCAGCGGTGAAATCTTTTACCCCTCTTGTCAGAGTAACACATTTTTTGCAAGAAGAGGTAGCAGAGAACTTTGGCCCCTTATGGTAGTAAGTAGCAAGGTCTTCGGTTCCTACGGATAGTAGTCAAGTTTTTGGCCCATGTGATAGTCAAGAGTTCTTTGTTCTTGTATGGAATGAGTGAACCGTTGGCCCCTGTGCTAGTATTAAGCAGCAAAACCATTGGTATTATGAAGTGGTCGTCAACACTGTTCCTATCGAGGAGAACTAAAACTTTGGCTGCCACCTTATTAGTGAGACCTAAAGTGCCTTGAGTGTGGTGAGATGGCACTGGTTACACATGGTAGTAGTTACACCATTAGTCCCATGTGATTGTATCAAGACATCTTCTCTCTCCTAAATATCGGAGACATATTTTGCTGTTGTAGGAAAGTGACTTCTTATTTGGAGTGGACAGGTGTCCCCCATAAAGGATAAGACCACCATCTCCTAGATGTTACACTAATTAAATAATTTAAATGTGTGTTCAATCCACAGTACTGTGGCACAAAGCAGTCAGCCTAAATCAAAGGCAATATGTAAAGCAGTGCAAACACAGTAGAAACAAAAGTTACACAAAAAACAATAAAACTCAACAAACAATTGAAAGATGAATAGAAGAAGAAATTTTAGGAGTCAAATACGACTAAAACAACAAAGGCCAATTAGTGGAGCAGTAGAGTTGATTTTTTAAAGAATTAAGTGAAAATATTGCCAAAACAGCACAAAGCACCAATGATAGTCTATGGAAGAGGTAGACCAGGATAGTCTATGGAAGAGGTAGACCAGGACTTTGAGGTGATTTGAGACCGGTCACAAGGGAGCCCTGATCGGATACAGCAAGTGGTTTGGTTCCGGTGAAAGTCTGGAAGTCACAAAGTTTGAAATAGTTTTAAATTCCTATTCCAAAAAGGAAAAATGGCTCCCTGTGGACAAATCAGAAATGTTTGCCACCATTGTGAAACTGCAGGCAAGATACCTGCTGCAGGTTGGTATAACTAAGGCTCTAAAGCTTTGAAGGTTTTTGCTTGAAATATTTTTTAAACAAAAAATAGAAAGGTACTTTGTTATTTTTTCAGAGATGCTGGAGCCTTTCAGGTAGACAAAACTGAAATTCAGTGTGACCCCATGGAACTGCTGGTGGGATAACTTTTTCTCAGGTGCAACCACAGGAGCACTCTTCTAAGCCCCCAGGACCTCAGTGGGGGCACGATGAGACTATCAGGGTGCTACTCAGAGGTCATTATCAAATTCCAGTCCATGGTCCAGTTGCCACTGTTTAACTGGTAATCATATGGAAAAGGTCTCTTGCAGCTAGTTGTTTCCCTGTAGTCACACAGAAGGTCAGCCAATTGACACTTGGAGTCCACTTCTTTGTCCTGGGTACAAGGGGAAGCAGGTTCAGCCATTCAGAGCTCCTCACAGATCACAGACAGTAGTTCTGGTCTTCTTCTGCTTTTGAGTACTTCCTGTTTGCCTTACTGCAAACAGGCCTCCCAGCCTTGGCGAAGATCGCCGAAAAGGCTCTGAATGTCCAACTTTCGGCCGTTATAGAGGAACATCACCTGCTGGATGACTCCCAGTTTGGTTTTCGTCAATATCACGGGACGGAGACGGCCCTGATCAAAGCCGCGGAGGATATTAGATCTATTCGGGATGCTGGGGGAACAGTAGTTCTTATACTGCTGGACCTATCAGCAGCTTTCGACACGGTCGATCATACCATCTTGGTCGACCGTGTCGAAAGCATGGGTATTCAGCAAAAGGCCAAGACTCTTCTGGCCTCCTTCTTGGCAGATAGGACCCAGGTGGTCACCATGGGATCCTTCCAGTCTTCCACCCTATCGCTGCCATGTGATGTACCCCAAGGCTCATCCCTGAGTCCGACACTTTTCAAGATTTACGTGTCGGACCTCGCCAATGTCATCAGAGGCCATGGGATGAGCCTTTCATCCTACGCTGACGATACCCAGCTGGTCCTCGCCATCAGGAATGACGGCCAAAAAATAGCAGACAAATTCAATCTGGGCATGCAAGCTATAGGGAACTGGATGGCCTCCAATTGCCTGAAATTGAATTCTGATAAGTCCGAAGTAGTTATCTTCGGAAATTTGACCCCGGAATGGTCCTCCCGCTGGTGGCCGCTGTCATTGGGTCCCCCTCCTGCACCTGTGAGCAGGGTGAGGAATCTGGGAGTCATGTTTGATGACCGTCTCACTTTTCTCCCGCATGCTAATCAGATTACCTCCTCTGCTTTTCACAAGTTACGACTTATAAAAAAAATTCTCCCTTTCCTTCCGGCTACAGCAGGCAAAACCTTGATAACGTCCCTGGTACTGTCCACCTTGGATTACTGCAATGCACTTTTTCTGAACACACAAGAAAGAGTTCTCAATAAAATGCAAGCTATCCAAAATACAGCTGCCAGGCTTTTGGGAGGTGTCCCCAAATTTCACTCAGTGTCAGGAACCATCAGAGAACTCCATTGGCTTTCCATCAGAAACAGAATAAAATTTAAGACCCTCTGTATTGTTTATAAAGCCTTGCATAACCAGGGACCAGCCTTTCTTATTCAAAATCTTATTCCCTATCGCCCCCCCAGATCCTTACGATCCTCCAACTTACACGAGTTAGTGGTACCCCGTACCAAATTGGTGTCATGGGGTGACAGAAGATTCCTTGTGTCAGCACCTAAACTCTGGAATACCCTGCCACATGCCATCAAAATCAGCCCGTCTCTTTGGTCTTTCCGAAAACAACTCAAGACCTGGCTTTTTAATCAGTGATCCCGTCCTTGGCGGAATATGGCAGATATCCTAGCGCCGAGATGCCCAAGGGCCTTCGCTCGCGCTCTATAATTGCTATAAATAAATAAATAAATAAATACCATGTGCCAGGGCATTTTTAAGACTGCAAATGTTTTCAGCCCTTCTAAACTTGGGCTATGAGGGTTGTGGGTTTGTAGGGGAGTGCACTAAGATAATGCTCCACCTCTAAAACTAAAATTTAATTGGAAGCAGGCTCTGTACCGTCAGCAAACTAGGAGACATGATTCTGGTAGGACAAAGGCATAGCCCTACACGACTCTGACAGTTGATGCACAAGAATTGTCCTGGGATCCTTTCTCTTCCCTTTAAGTGAACCAAAGTGTTGAATGTGGCTCTAACAGATGTGTCAGGCAGGATTTGAAACTCTGGTGTCAAAGGATGTCAGTAGCCAACACCTTGCATATTCAACTGAGCTCAGAGGAGTTATCTCTTCCCGTTCATTTTGACCTACTGTATAGCTTATGGGAGAAATTTCACACCCCTTTCACACCTTTTTCAGGTGAAGTATTAGGCTGGGAAAAGGAACTTTCGAGAAGTTACATTTCCCAGAAATCTAATAAAAATTAAATAGTACCATTATATTGTCTTGGTATTAACTATAAAAAATGTCTTTGTTGAATTTGATTCTCTCTGCAGGGTCACCTCCAAACCTTTTGCCTTTACCCTTCCTGTTTTCTGAATTTGTTTTTGTTGACATTAGGACTCTGTGCACCAGGGCCGTAGCTTGATCCGTAAGATCGGGGGGGGGGGGGTTTGAACTTCAGATTTACCAACAATCATGGTGGTGTATCTTGAGAAAATAAAATACATTATATGAGAAGTAGGGCATGAGTGGGGATTAAATGGAAGTGTGTTAGGAGTACTTAAAGCAACAATTTGTTCAAAGTAACCAACATTGTGTAAGAACTTCAAAGCAAAGACAGGAAAGTGTGTGAGTGATTTTGTCTGTGTGTATATGAAAATCCCAGTTAAAATCCGACAGACACCTCACCACACCCAACTGAAAAATCTTGTACCCAACTATTTACTACAGAATCAATCTTTAGGGGGTGGGGTAACACCCCAAACAACCCCCTTCTGAAACCATGCCCCTGCTGTGCACTTTACCACAGCTAACCAGTGAAAAAGTGCTTGTGATCTCTCCCTAAAACATGGTAAAATTGTCTTACATCAGATTGGCACATTTAATTTACTTATACGTCCCTAGTATATGATACTGCATGTACCCAGGGCCTTCACATTAAACGCTACTAGTGGGCATGCAGCACTCATTTTACCACGCACTTAAGTAGCACTTTAAAACATGTCTCCAGTCTGCCATTGCAGCCTAAAGTGCAGTTTTAAAACTGCCATTTCAAACTGCCAAAATAAAAGTTTTGCTAGGCCTAAACCTTCTTTTTAAAATACATATAAGTCACTCCTAAGGTAGACCTTAAAAGCCCATAGGGCAGGGTGCATTGTATTTAAAAAAAAATAGGAAATGTGTTTGTAAATTTTACATGTCCTGGTAGTGAAAAACTCCTAAATTTCTTTTTTCACTACTGTAAACCTTACCCCACGCATTGAATAATATTGGGTTACCGTATTGCATTTAATAAGTGCTAACTTCTGATTGGGAACAGGAGGAAATATGTTTTGACTAAATTGCAATTTTAAACCCTCTTTAATGGGAAAATCAGATTTTAAGACACAATTCTGAAAATGACACTTTTGGAAAGTTGGCATTTTCTTGCCACAGCCATTTGATGCCTGCTGCCAATGTACTGGGTCACATGACTGTGAATAGCTCAGCTATTTAGGCTTTGTGTATTCCTCCCATACCCATACAGTGAAACAAAGGGGGACCAGGAGTTAGCAGGATGGGCCATCCTGCCAGGATGGTTAGGGGCAGAGCTGTTCCCTGCCTACTTACATTTCAAGGGGCTTCCCCCCAGCACAGACAAAAAAGCCTGGCACCAGTTGTCTTTTGTCACCCTAGGCTTCATGGAGCTTTGGCAGGGAAAGGAAAGAACCTTCCAGAATCAGATCTGGCAGTAGCCATGAAGTCCCCTCCTCACTTGAAGGCTGGCACTTGGTATAAATATTGGATCCTCAGAGCAACTCTTCAGTGCACTTTTGGACCTGAGGACATTACTAGAGGAAGAACTGGCTTGTTCCCCAGATGTTTGCCCAACTGCTTGAGGCCTGCCTTGCTCCTCACCGGACTGCTCTGCTACTTCAGGTTTGCCTTGTTCCCCAGAGGACTGCACTGCTGCTTGAGGACTGTGTTGTCCCACAGAAGACTGTCCATCTGCTTGAGACCTGCCCTGATATCTGTGAGGGAAGACTGGACCTACTCTCATCATCCCAGGCTATCTAAGTGACTGCAATAATCATTTGGCTGACCTCCTGTTCTGAACTACTGTGATAAAACAAGCTTCACAGGCTTTACTGCAACTGGCCAGCTGCCCTGCTGCACTGGATCTGCTTGAACTTTCAACTGGACCAGCCTTAGCACTGCTGGTCTCTGCCAGAGTGAATCTCTGATCCCCAAGAGGTGCCTCCTCAGGTCCTGAACTTGTGTATGGCATCAGATACCACTCCTCTACAGGTAAAGGTGGAATTCTGAATGGATCTCTTTGCGCCAAACTTAGAGAAGTTAACTTTGTCAGCAGGAGTAACTTGGTCTCTGTATCCGGTCAGCGCTCCATTGTGGTTATTATTATTTGGAGCTTATAAAGCGCACTTATACACAAGGGTGTCCTGTCGCTGTGTACTGAATCCCTGAAATACAAGGGCTTAATCCCCAAACAACCACGTCTTCAACCCTTTTCTAAAGGAAAGGAGCTCCTCTGCCTTCCTGATATGTACCAGCAGACTATTCCAGGCTTTTGCAGCACTGTATGAGAAGGTATTTCCTCCCCAACTAGCCTTTTTTATATGGGGCACCGCCACTAGTCTGTTTTCAGCGGAGCGCAGTGCTCTTCCGAGCACATACCATTGGAAGCACCTTACAAAAAACTCTGGGCCATAGCCCTTCAGTGCTTTAAATACCGTGCACATCGCCTTAAACTGAGCTTGTCTGAGAACTGGCAACCAATTCAATTGCCGTAATCCCTTTCAAACCGAGGCAAACCTTGGAGTGCCTGTTAGCAGTCTCGCCGCCGCGTTTTGAACCATCTGAAGTCTGTACAGATGTTTTTTTTCAAATTCATGTACAGACTGTTCCAGTAGTCCAAACGCGACAGAATAAGGGTTGAGACTGCTAACCTGAAACCATTGGCTGGGAGAGAGAATTTGATCTTTCTCAATATCCTAAGGATATGGAAGCAGGTTGCAACCGATCTGCTGACCTGCTCCCCAAAATCCAGTTTCTGGTCCATGGTAACTCCCAGATTCTTTGCCTTGCATGTGGGCAGAGGTGGCTTCCCCAGTGCCTCAGGCCACATAGCCGGAGTCCAGATGTTAGGATTGTTCCCGAATACCATGACCTCGGTCTTCCCTGCATTCAATTTGAGGCAGTTCGAGGCCATCCAATCCGCAATATCTTTCAGGCATTCTTGACACTTCACGGCCATGTCCACTTGCGCCCCTCGTTGTATGGACAACACAATCTGAGTGTCATCTGCATAGGAAGTGATTTGCAGCCCATGAGATCTTATCAAGGCTGCCAGCGGGCTAACCTAAATGTTGAAAAGCGGGGGGCTCAAAGAGGAGCCCTGTGGTACCCCGCACGGGAGGGCAAAGGGTTTAGACTTATCAAGCCCCAACTCAACTGTCTGGATTCTGTGAGCCAAGAAAGACCTCAGGAGGCTCCAGGTATTGCCTTCCACCCCCGCCCTCGACAACCGGTCCATCAACACCTCATGATGGACCGTGTCGAAGGCTGCCGACAGATCCAACAGAATGAAGACAGCCACCCCTCCCTGGTCTGCCGGAGCTCTAACCTCCTCCGTGACCTTAATCAAGGCCAGTTCCATGCTGTGTCCTGCACAAAACCCGAACTGCGTGGGGTCAAGAAACTTGGTTCTCTGGAAAAAACAGCTTAATTGCTAATTTATGGCCTTCTCCAGTATTTTAGCTGGAAGCAGGAGACAAGATATGGGCCTAACTGTTGCGATCGTCTTTTGCCAGACTAGGTTGTTTAATTAATGGAAAGATAGAGGCGACTTTCCACCTCCTAGGATAATTCCCAGAGTCAATAATGAAGTTAAACACTGAGGTAAGTGTTGCCGCAATAACCTCAGGACAGATTTTAAGAGCCGCCACTGGGCAGGGATCAATAGGTGCTCCCGACTGGGCAGCCTGCAGCAGGCCCGTGAACTCCTCTATCTGTAGCGGACTAAAACTTACTAATCTGTCTGAAGCCAGCCTCACCCTAGGGTCAGGACTAATTGCTTCTTCCCCTGCCTCTCCTTGAGAATTAGAGAAAGACGAAAAAATCCCTTCCACTTTATTCTGAAAAAAAGTGGCAAGTGATTCACACAGTGCCGGGCTACTGTGTATCATGGGTTTAGGGGACTCGTAAGCTTCGTAATAGTCCTAAACAGTGCCCTAGAAGAAGAGTTGGCCTTTTTTATCTGATCAACAAAATAGGCTTTTTTGGCCTCTGTTAATAGTTTCTTATAGATCATAAGGTTCTCCTTGTAATCCTCTTTATTTTTACCACTATACCCCTTCCTCCATCTCCTTTCCAACCTCTTGCAATCGTTTTTTTTTTTGCAGAGTATCGGAAAACCAAGGGGCAGAAGGCTGGGCCCGCCAAGGAGTAAAAAATGTTACAGGTACAAATTTATCACAGGCCTTCTCAATCCAGTTAGAGTACATCTCCTCTGCTTTATCTACATCTGTTGGGATACTGGGGGCCTGAACTTGTAACTTTCTCCCGATCTAGCACGAACAAATGAAGTTGAGTGGCACTTTGTGCTTTTGAGTGCTATGGCTAAACATTTGAAAATGCATATCTATGGTTCTACT
The DNA here is from genome assembly GCF_964261635.1 of Lissotriton helveticus. Taxonomy (NCBI): domain Eukaryota; kingdom Metazoa; phylum Chordata; class Amphibia; order Caudata; family Salamandridae; genus Lissotriton; species Lissotriton helveticus. Next base: position 651,812,027 of record NC_136070.1, read on the forward strand.
GATTGGAATTTTGTTGTTCTGGTACCATTCAATGAATTAAAATGTATTCTATTTTTCTAAATTGGTGTTTTTTTTTTCATGTGTAGTGTTTTTGCTTTATTACTGTTTGCGTACTGCATAAATACTTTCATGCACTGCCTTCAAATTAAGGCTGACTGCTTTTGTACCAAGCTACCAGGGGGTTAAGCACAGGCTAATTTAGTGACTTTTGTGGTTCACCCTGACCAGGATTGTGGTTGTTGTTTTGAGAAGGGTTTTCGCCCCCTCAATCAATAACCCACTTTCTTACAGTCTTTGAGTAGAGTCTGTAGCTAGTACAAGTCAAACATTTTTTTTTTTAAGTGTATAATCTATGCTTTGACTTTTCCTATGTTACACTAAAGCATCAGTAATTACAGTGTCATTTTGGGCCTAGCCATTGGGGGAAGATGTAATTTTTAATGTGCCTCATATTCCACATTTAAATATGATGCACCCCACCTTGTGGGCACCAAGGTGCACTCAAGGGTGGCTTATTTAATTTTTAAAATCAGGTTTTCCTCCCTGTCAAAATGAGAGATATGTGTAACATGGGTCAAGCTGCTGCTGCCAGGCTACACAGGGTAGTGTTGAAGACATGTTTTCACTGTAGTGGATGCTACAATATGTGCTGCAGTCCACAAGTGGCTTTTAACTTTCAATGCCATGGTGTACTTCTGCAGTATATATTATGGCATTATAAGAAAGTGACATGTACAAATCAGGTTTTAAGCCAATATTGACATGTTTGAGGGGGTCAGAGCACATACACTGGGCATTGGATAGCAGTGTATGTGTTAGAATTCAAAATTATTAGCAAAAGGGCTACTTTGGACAGATACAAGTAGACACAGTGGGGCAGATTTACAAGCCCCTTGCGCCTCTTTTACGCCACCGTTGCGTCACTTTTGTGACGCAGCGGCGGCACAAAAGATGAGCCATGGTGCGGGGTATTTACAACATGACGTATCTGGGAGATGCGTCACGTTGTAAAACCCTGCGCCAGAAGGAGGCATTCCTGCACGGGGGGGGGGGGGCGTTCCGGCACAGGATCGCCTTCTAAAAGTGGCTGAGTGAAATCTACAAGATTTCACTCAGTCACTTTGGGGCCCATGCTGCGTCAAAACCCTGTGCCTGCTTCAAGCAGGCGTAAGGATTGACACAGCATTAACAAGATAGGGCCCCCCCAGAGCATTGCTGGAGCTGCGTCGCGCTTGCGACGCAACTCCAGCAATGTGTCACTTTTACGGCACAGATGCGTGACATCCCGATGCGCCACCTATTGTAAATATGCCCCAAAATTTCTAAAAGAGTTATAGCTGTGACTAAGATTACTTGCAAGTATTCGATAGACACCACTTTTACCCCCACCTAGAACTTTGCACAAAAGACCACAGGTGGTTTGACAACCATATCTGGCAGTATTCGGGTTTTTCTAGGAAAGATGTGTAGGCACTGGCAGGGGCTGTTAGGTTTTAGGTTTCATGCTGGAGTGCAGTCACATGGCAAATGCAAAACCCCAATACATTGAGTCAAATCTAGGTATGAATGGGCTGAAAAGAGTAAATGATCAGGGAAATCTGAAAGGGGGGGAGTGGAGCAGGTATATAGCTGAAGATCTCTGTGTGTGTGCTTGTATGTGTCAGGGTGCAGGTGATGGGTCGGGATACATCTATTTAAGGAGAACCCCTGGCGAAGAGGAATCCCGATTAGCGGTCAAGGCTGAGGATAAGCCGCTAACGGAATGATCTCTAGTGGGACTTAATGACAAAGTCAATTAGAGATTGCCCTCTGTTTTAACTAACACAGCTCACAAGCCTGGTAAGAGGATTAAGAGAACAGAAGGGGAGGTAGCGCAGTTAATTCTCACTAATGAATTTAGGGCATGCTTGGTTGAATACCTGGTGAGGCAGGGAGGAATGCTGATAGTCATGCAAAAAGAGGGCGGTAGGGGGGTTGTACAGTGCATATGCTTTTGAGAATTGTGCTACTTTGAGAGAAGGTCAGTACAGACCAGTGGTGTATCAAGAGTTGTATGTCAGAATATCGAGGGCACACATTTTGACCAAGAAAAAATCAAAGTCAGAATATTGACTACCACTACATCGTCAACTTAAATATAAACAGGTAAGAAGAACACTGCAATGTGGATTGCTTCATAGATGACAATGGAGTGACTCTCGGACAACAATTTCTGAATTAAGCCTCCTGGTTTAACATTGAAATGTTTGTCTTTCTGTTTCTCTTATTTTAATTTAGAACATTCTATCCTCAGTGGGTGAACTGTTCTTTATAGCTCTTATGCTTTGGACTATGCCAGTTGTTAACACCAGCAGCGGCCTGTGCAGGTAAGAGCAGTGGGGCAGATTTCAACAGACGACGAGGGAAAATTAATTATTCATTAGATTTTCCCTCGTGGTCATCTGTCACCCCCCCCAACCCGGCCCCACCTTTCTTATTTGCATAGGCCGCTCCTGGTTAACAGCCTCTCCCTAGTTATAGGCCCTTACCTGTGGGTCAGGCCTATAAATTGGGTTTAGGGCCTTTAACAACAGGTGCAGCCTTCAGCAAAGGACTATTCCAGATTTACTATTCTTAAATCCATATCCAAAACCTATGAAGACCTGTATCATCAAGGAACATAGGCGTAGAGTTAATAAAAGGAAATCTTCCTTATAAATACTCACTTTGTCATTCTCGAGGAAGTTGATATTCTGCATTTGATATTTTTGTAGGTTGATGTGAAAAACATAATATTCTTGTCGCAGGTGTCCAAGGTCCCTAAATGCAAACACTGAGAATGGGCCATCCCACAATGTTATGTAATGTTATATATTTATTTCTATAGCGCACGGCTACTCCAAAGGAGTGTCCCGGCGCTTTATCGAGGCAGCTCAGAATAAAAAACATAACACCATACAGCAGACAACGAACACGGGAAAAGAATAAAGAGATCCTAAAGGTTAAAAAGCCAGGTCTTAAGGCTCTTCCTAAACAGGAGCAAGTTGGAGGAGGACCGTAAGGCCAGAGGCAAGGTGTTCCACAACTGAGGGGCCCTCAAACTAAAGGAGCGCCCCCCAGTACGTGCCTTCCTCATTCGGGGAACCACAGCCAAAAACAAAGATTCTGATCGCAAAGATCTAGCGGGACGGTAGAAGGCAAGCCTGCGTTGTAGGTACTTTGCTCCCGCGCCAAAAAGCACTTTATGCGCCAAGGTCAATACTTTAAACATGATCCGCTTCCGGATGGGCAGCCAATGAAGCGACTGCACCAAACCGGAGGCTCTCACTCGCCTGTGAAGGCCAAAAATGGCGTGGGCCGCGGAATTCTGCACAACCTGCAGCCGCTGAACAAGATAGTACGGGAGACCTATATACAGGACGTTCGCATAGTCCAGTCTGGAGCCAACTAAGGCTTGCACAGTGATCTTTCTATGCTCTTCTGTGAGCAAAGGCAAGAACTTCCGGAGCATCTTGAGTATACCAAAGCAGGTGCCCGTCAGGCCACGAATGTGTGATATCAGCGTCAAGCTATTATCAATCTTCACTCCCAGATTTTTTGCCACCAACGATGCCTGGGCAGGGGGACACATATCTGTGGGCCACCAAGCCCGCCAATTGGGGTCGAGGGAGCAACCGAAGAACAACACCTCCGATTTGTTGGAATTGGCTTTGAGGCTGTTCGACTGAAACCAACTGAAGACCAACTCCAGGCAGCCCCGGATATTCTCACCATCGAAGGCCTGATCTTTCCCACACGTGAAGAGCAGCTGAGTGTCATCCGCGTAGGACACGATCTGGGCCCCAGAAGACTCCACCAGTGCCGCCAAAGGTGTCATAAAGATGTTAAAGAGAGTCGGGCTCAACACAGAACCCTGCGGAACACCGACTCCCAATGGCGGCATCTCGGCGGAGCTCGGGAAGGCCCAGACCGATTGTCGGCGGCCCTCAAGAAAAGATGTAAACCAGTTGAACACCGTCCCCCTCAGACCGATGTCATAAAGTCTGGCGAGGAGCACCTCATGGGGGACGGTGTCAAAGGCCGCCGACAGATCAAGCATGACAAGCATGGCCCTGCCTCCAGAATCCAGTGTCTCCCTAACGATCTCTGACACCTCCAACAGTGCCGTCTCCGTACTTAAATTAGGGCGGAAGCCGGACTGCGAAGGGTGAAGCAGATCACTGGATTCTAGAAAGCTAGAGAGAAACGCCATGCACATGCTTCTCCGTGATCTTAGCCAACGCCGGGAGGAGGGAAATCGGCCTGTAGTTGGCCAAAACCTCTGAGTCTAGCCCAGGCTTCTTGAGGAGGGGGATCACCATAGCCCTTTTTCAGGGCTGCGGGACCCTCCCCTCACTCAAAGACAGATTCACAAGTGGGTTGACCAATGGGTTGACCACGGCCGCCATCTTAGCCAAAAATTTGGCCGGACAGGGGTCTAATGGCGAACCCGATTTAAGATTGGCCAGAAGTGCTAGGGAGGCATCGATGGAAATAGAAGGGAACTCTGCGAGAACCACAGCCTGCGTGGACAACCGCGCCGGTCCCGCCACCAAACTGGCACACACTTCGGCAGACCCCACTGTGAAAGAGTCCTGGATAGACTTGATCTTATCCATGAAGAATTTGGCAAGATCACAGACCCACAACTCAAATGGAACCCTTTGGGGCAAGTTGGATCTGGGGGCCGTGAACTCCCTCACCACAGTAAAGATCTCTTTACATGAGTTAGAGGCAGCCTCAATCCTCCTGGCCAGATAATCCTTTTTCTCACGGAGAATATCACGATGGTAAGCTTTAACCATAGTCCTGTAAGCCAGTCTGGCCTCCAGATCATAGTGGAGGCGCCATGCCCTCTCCGCCACCTTACACTGGCGGCGAGTGGCACACAATGCCTCAGTAAACCACGGGGCCGAGCCCCTCTTAACCATATCCCGCGGGGCCATTGCGGGGGCCAGGTCATTCAGCCTCTCCGTCAACCACCCCTGCAAGGACTCAACGTCCTGCTCTAAATCACCTAAAAGAGGGCACGGATAGTCCACAGCGGCTTGCGCTAACAGCTCAGGCAGGGCCCTCCGAGCAGAGCCATGCTGTCTAGGCGCACTACTAGGGAGTTTCTCGCTGGCCAGAACAGAAAATCTGGCCAGCCTATGGTCAGACCAGAGCACCGGGAGAAGCTCGATGTCGACAAGAGGGATCGAGGAAAAAACCTGATCTAAAGTATGTCCCTTGTCATGTGTGAAAAGGGACAAGGCCCAGAGGAGCCGTAATGTCCAACAGTTGTCCAATGGGTTGAAGCATGCCTCTCTCTCACCTGTGGGCCCTGATAGCAGAGACAGGTCTTCTGCTTTGGTGGAGTAGCGTGCCCCCCCCATACCCCCCGGACAGCCGAGGGAAAGGAAAATAAATGATAATAAAACAGTATTTTTATCATTTTATTTTTCTTCTGGACTAAGCCGAGTCTTTGGGGCTAGGGCCATGCCATGACAGACATGGAAGGGGAGTGGTGGGCAGCTCTGCTGTAAGTGCGTATGATGGTTTGGCCGGTCGTCTTAGAATGGCCAAACTGTCATGAGCATTGTTATCTCCCCAACCAGAACTGGGTGGAGAGAACAGCAGGTGTAGGCTCCCAGTCTCCGTTAAAGTGGAAAACAAGTCTACCCACATTAATCCCAGTGCTTCTTTCATGTCGGCCTGCATGAGAGAAGCACTGGGATTGGCCGTGGGGCGTCAGGGAGTCTTATCATGTACACAGGAGAAGAGCAGCAGAACGGCGATCGGCGAGGAGCAGGTAAATTATTTTTTATTTTTGTTATTTATTTTGTCATCCGTCTGTCACCCCACTCCATACCCCTTAACCGCCCCACCACTCTGCCACGACACTAGCTGCTGTTGACTCCTGGCATAGACTTCTTCTTTCCTGTTTTTCCTCTAGTTTCCGTCTATGGCAGAAGTATACTGCACTGGAGGCAGCATCACAAGCTTCTCTTACACAGGTAGCAGCAGTGCTGGATTCCTTCACACACGGTACAAATTCTTCACTCGTGTTTCATTCTTGCTTCCCTCACCTAAAACGGGTATGACTAGGAGCAATGTACTTGTATTACTTCACATTTTTAGAATAGGTATGACAGTCCAGCAGATACTGCACACAAGCTTCACAGATGCCCAGGTAAAGCATGGACTATAGCAGCAGGACAACCTTCCCCACACACTCAGAACAGGTACAAGAACCGAAACAGAACTGACCTCCTATGCCTATATACAAGTTTTCTTCACACACACGTAAACAATTATACATGTATCAACTATTGTAGAGTTGTTTCTATTTTCCTCTCCATCATGTTTTTCCTTGTGCAATTATTTTGTAGGAAATGTCTGGATGATGGTTTTTCTGTCTTAAAATGGATCATGAACTATGAATAGTGTATATGCGCAATGGGAGCTAGGCAGGTTGCTTTTTGTATTTTGTTTTTTTGTACTCTGTATAATTCTACACCTGTGCTACAAATAATAGAAAGTTGCGGGGGAAAAAAAAACCAAAAACTATTGTAGATCAGATGAAAAGAGGGCTTGGAGAACAAATGTAGTGACATATGCTGTTTAAGAAAAAGGCAGTGTTAGAACCAAGTTGGGGTAGGAATTCTTGGAACTTAGAGTGGGCTTCAATCTAGGAAATCAAGTGAGACTGCAAACAAGAGGGGCTCATGCTACTGTGTTTGACCAGTTGCGAGACTGAGAAACAAGTCTCGTCTAGCCTTGGTTGAGTTTGAAGTTCAGAATTCGGTGTTGGCTAGGACAAGAAATCGAAGCGCCCGCCTGGTCTTGGTAAGGTTAAGGTAGATTGATAGCTACTTTAGGCCTCACAGCTACGAAGCTCCTGGGGCCTCATTTATGAGAAATGACGCATTGCTGCGTGAAAGCAGTTATGCGTCACTTCTCAGTGCGCCCTCCTTGCGACATGTTTGATGCGTCATATTTATAATATGACGCATCATGTCGCAAGGAGTTACAGATACGTCAGTATTTCTGACGTATCTGTATGGCCCAAAATTGACGCATTGCTGGAGTGTCTCACAGAAGTGACGCAACTCCAGCAATGTGTCCTTTCACATGGGGCAAGTCTCATGTGAAAGGCCTGCGTCAGTCTTACGCCTGCTATGAGACAGGCGTAAGATATTGACCCATTTGTGTCCTAGAAGTGACGCAGTAAAATCTCATAGATTTCACTGCGTCACTTCCACGACCCTTTCTTGCGTCAATACGCCCCCTTGCATACATTATACCTGGCGCAGGCATAATGTGGCGCAAGGGTTTACAAAGTGACGCATCTACCTAGATGCGTCACTTTGTAAATATGGCACAACAAGGCGCATTTTTTATGCCACCGTGCGTTACAAAAAGTGACGCACGGCGCCGTAAAAGTGACGCACAGCCTCATAAATGAGGAACCTGGTATCTTATTGGATTGGGTAGCTGATGGGAACCATGTTGGACCAGAGAACCATTGTACTTGAATGAACTGAACCCAGCTGTTTGCCATCTGAAGTGGAGTGGCTTGCAGGAGGGATTCAGAGTCTGGTAGTATTACAGATAGTGTGATATGGCATGGCTAGTGCCTTAAGCACAAGGTTGTAGGTCTCCCATTGCGTGCTTCAAGCAAGTAGAGTGTCACATGGCGTTAAGTGATGCCAAGGTAAGGAAGTCATGCTTGAGAACACCACAGGCAAGGCCTGTAATAGCAGCCGCAGCACAATCTGTTTGAGCATTGCTGACATATGAGTGAAAAATCTGTAGAAGTGACGGAATGGAAATGCACTGTGCTCTATGCACCGTGCACAGACCATCCAGTAATAACACCCTGTTTTCTGCAGTGCCAAGCCCTAAGGACAGATCGAGCAGCCACACTTGTACAAGTTGTCCCCCAAACGCTCATTCACAGATGTTTAAAGTCTGACGTTTAGATGCTCACTCTCTCCTTGCTGGTCTGCTGTCCTACACCACACAATTGGAGACTGCCAGTAGCTGGAATGCTGTGTACCGCACGAATTACTTTAATTTCACACACCAAGGGTTTGCACTCAGCTGTCAGAGTGAGATGAATGTCAGCTGGAGGAGTGAACGACCTTAGATGTAATATTTATTTATGAGAATTAAAAACATAAAACAAAACATATCACGCTTTTCCCCAAAAGAATCAAAAAGCGTATCCTACACGACGTAGGAGAGGATGTAGCCTTACAGCTAGAGCGGTGGAGCTCGAAGGTGTAGGGAACCGGGTTCGAGTCTGGCCAACGACGCTCAATATCCTGTAATTCTGGGCAAATCATGTATTCTCCCCGTGTCTAACAACAAACGAAATGTGTCCTTGTGTAACAAAACTGGTGCTCGTGTAAAGCGCTCTGATACCTGATGTCTTCGGGTCTATATAAAACTCTAAAAAAATATAATTAAAAAAAAGTGTATATTAGACGCAGGTGCCAAATTCGAGTGTGCGGACAGCTTGGGGTAATCTGCTTAAATTCTGCCAATCATGGTGCCCTCATTGATCAAATGCCGACCAAGTAATGGCAAATGGTTTCTTGACTGAGTTCTATCAATTTGTGGTCAGGAGTTTCCACCAGATTAAAGGGGCAGCCCCACTCTTGCACTGCTCTGCCTCACGCGTATCTAGGATAACTTTGCTTTGTTTGTTTAAGTAAGCTGTTTTCCCTTCTGTTATTGTGAATGCGGAGAGGAACTGCAGTAGGTTCTTTTGTTGTTGCAGGCCTGTCTGCAAAGCACAGTCATCACTTATGAGCCTTAACAGGAAGCCTCAGCATTATACAGACCCCCCAGAATATAGCGGCATGGAATAGCAAATTTAGCGGCACAAAAATGGAAATTTAGCGGCACAAATATGGAAATTTAGCGGCAATTTTGCGGCATTTTATGTGGCCATTTTTCCTACAACAAACACAGATATCTTAGTTTTTTTAGTTATTTAACAACATGAAGCTATGTATATTTGGTTTCTTTACAATGTAGACACTTTGGGGCAGATTTACAAGCCCCTTGCGCTGCTTTTTTGAGCTTGGTGCCACTGTACCTGCTGCACTAATGATGGCTATACCTATCGCCCCTTTTATTAGTAAGCACGTTAAATAGTACAGTGTATTTTGAACACAACCTGATATCCCACCGGATGCCCGTTCGACAGACCTAGCCACTAGAGAAAGAGCAGTCAAAACCGCCAAGTGGTCACTTGTTACACAGTAGCGAACTGCATGTTGGTACTTGTAGTTTCGTTGCAAAATGTCAGCCTGCAAATCGTCTCCGCTTTAAAAGCGGGGACTGGTTGAAGTTGACACCCATGACATGGGGCCACTTGACGCCCGTGTTAAATTTCTCGCCTCTAGGATTTTTCCCATGGCTCACTCCCAGGGGGAAATGGTCTGCAATAGGTGAGCTCAACCCTCAGACTTCATCCCTTGTCCAGCGCGCCTCTGCAGATACCCCGTCCCGTGTGCGCCTCAGCTCTCTCGGCTGAGTGGTTCTGTCTGTTTATCTTGAGGGACAAACATCTCTGCACGGCGCTCCGTCTCCAAGCCAGCGAATAGGGTGACCAACTGGCATTGGTGCAAATTCAGGACGGTGAGTGTAAAAATTCAGGACAAAGGGTCAAAATTCAGGACACAAATTCAGGACAGGAGCTCAAAATTCAGGACAAAACTTCAGGACAATAGGTACGTTTTACAGACACATCAGAGGTCGCGCAATAGTATATAAGTAAGCCCAGCCATTTCCAAACATATTCAACCGTTTGCAAACCTATCCATCATGTATCCTTCCATCTATCATTTCACTCATCCATCCCTTCATCCATCCCCTCATCCACCCTTTCACTCATCTCCATTATCCATCCACCCTTTCACCCTATCCATCTGTACACTTATCCATCCACTCTTCATCCCATCCATCCATTCACTCATCCATTCAGCCATTTACCCTTTCACCAATCCAGCCATCCTTTCACTTACTAATCCTTCCACCCATCCACTATTTTAGTCATCCATCCATCCTCCCTTTCTCTCTCCATCGACCCTTTCACTTAGCCATCTTTCCTTCCATCCATCCTTTCACCCACCCATCATCCATCCATCCATCCATCCATCTGTCCTTCCCCTCATCATCCATCCTTCCCCTCATCACCCATCCATCCTTTTCCCTCATCATCCATCCATCCTTTGCCCTCATCATCCATCCATCCTTTGCCCTCATCATCCATCCATCCATCTACCCACCCACTCTTCATCCATCCATCCTTCCCCTCATCATCCATCCTTCCCCTCATCAGCCATCCTTCCCCTCATCATCCATCCATCCTTTCACCCACCCATCCTTCCCCTCTATCCATCCCCTCATCCATCCATCCTTCCTCTCATCCATCCTTCCCTTCATCCATCCATCCTTCCCCTCATCCATCCATCCTTTCATCCATCATCCATCCTTCCCCTCATCCATCTTTCCCCTCATCCATCATCCAGCTACCCTTCCACCCATACATCCAGCTATTTAAATTTTCTCTCCATCCTTCCCCTCTCATCAATCCATCCATCCTCTCTCATTACCCATTTATTCAATCTTTCATTCATCCATTTACCCCATATCCTGGAGTACTGAAAGGTGCCATTGCTTGTTTGCCTTCTATGGCCTGTAGTCCTTTTTTTAAATCGGAAAATTGATACTCTGCTAATTCTTTAATCTATAGAATAAAACCATGATTTCATAGTATGCTCATAGAGAGCCCAGCGTTTTTGCACTAAACTTCAGCTGTAAGGAGAAGCTTGCTACGATCCAATGCTAAAAATCGTACATGGATGGAGCACTTAGTGCAACATCTTTAAAGCAAGGTCAGACATTTTGCTAATACAATTCACATTAGAGTAGAAGTGCAAGCACATAGACAGTTCCGGGTGTGCATGCTGCAGATAATCTCTCAGCAATGCAAGATTTGAGTTAAAAAAAAATATATTAACAGATTTAAGGTAGCGTGTCTTTTGTTTTCAATTTAAATTGTTCTCCGTTTCTTTCCCAAATTGACTTGCTGACTGTGTTTAAAAACAATTTGCCAGGTCAGTAAATGAGCCTTCTCACAGGCCTAAGACTCGAAGTTCCTATTCCTGTCACTGCAAACCCTTTCACATTACACTTGAAGAAGAACTGCTCTGTCCGATTCCTGCTCCATCCTCTGTGACAACAACCCATCCCCCCCTCCCCTCCTGTTGATGTGCAAGGTGAGGGCTCCCATTGTCATTCTTGTGGGCCAGGAAGAGGTGCGAACGAGCGCAGTCCCGGGCAGCTCTGAATGACAAAGAGCCTAGACCTTCACACTGCCGGCTGCAGCCGAGCTGCTTTAACCCTCTGACCCCAGTGTCTGTAGATCATCTACAGGTGTGGGGCAACCGGTGCATGTCTTTGGATAAAGCAGACCCCCCAGGATATAGCGAGAAATGCCGCGATTTCTACAAAAATGCCGATTTCGCAGGCATTTTTTTAAAAATCGCTGCATTTTTTAAAAAGTGCCGATTTCGCGGCAAATCGCGAAATCGCGACATCCTGGAGGGTCTGATTATATCCTTTGCCAGGATGGAAAATGGCCGCCAAGACCTGGTCAGGAGAGAGGGGTGTGCCTCGAGGGAAAAGTTTCCTGAGCTCGTACAGGGATGAACGGGAGTCTGGATGCACTGGAAGTTTCCCTGGGTTGAGCTGAAGTTGGAGGCACTCTGAGAACTTCAGAGGTTTAGGCAGTAAGCATATATGATGATGATGTTTGACATTACTTTATCCCACCATGTGCACTTTGAACCCCGGAAAAGGATTTGGGGCTTTCTTTATGGTACAGATCAGCGCCAAACCCAGAACATTTGCCTGAAAGAGGGAGAAAAAGGGCAAGTCCAGAAAAAACTATGCAAACCATGACTACATTTACTCCTGACAAACTGGTCTGTTCTTAGTAACCAAAACACCATTCAATGCAAAAGGTGCAGAGTTTTTTATCAGCTCCCAGTATGCCTGGGGCTTGTTTTTAGAAGATGGCTCAGTGCAGTGTGGCTACCTCGATAATAGTACGGGAGGGACCCTTGAATGTTCTCTCTGCACCTACATTAGTCGCTATTGCAGGCTCCTGTAGTGAAAAAATCAAGAGGCTTGGGAAGATCCAGAAAGTGCCCATGGAAATAAATTGGTCCCTGAATTCATGCAGGAACAAAATTTAACCACCCGCAGAATCTTGATGCAATCCATTGGAAAAAAACAAATCACAGAACTTCAAAAACCACTAACCATGTGTACACCAGTGCAAATCTCTCACAAGTCACTATACATTTCACAAGCTAGTTTAATATATGCTTACATCAATATTGGATTGTTCATATGGAAACATAACAAGAATTAATAGCTGGCTGAATGTACATTTTCTGAATTCAACACGCGTGACTGAGGATGGGGAAAGGCCAGCCTCTGCAGCCATAAAAGTAGAAGACTTAAAAATTAAATACATCTGGTGAGAGAAGGTTGAATAATGTCTTATTACTTACCGGTAATCTTCATTACCCCGATTAGGGTCCTCCCCGTCCCAGTCCTGAAAACGTGAGGCAGTCCTGCCTCCACCCAGCCAATCACAACGCCAGTATTCAAAGGTTACATAAGCCCCTCCCACCTACCGCCATGCCTGTTATCAACAAGACTCCGACACAAACACAGCGGGAGGGCGGGAGGGTACAGCACTGGGACGGGGAGGACCCTAATCGGGGTAATGAAGATTACCGGTAAGTAATAAGACATTACCCCCTCATGGGTCCTCCCCGTCCCAGTCCTAACAACGTGAGGAACTCACATGCAGAGAACCAACAAAAAACGCAGGACACCAGGGATCCATGCAGAGTACAAATCAGTAAAGATCAATGAACAGCAACGTCCAAGATGCCAACAGAAAAACAGCCATCAGAGGCAAGTAAAACAACAAGCCAAGAAGGCAGCACAAATACGAGACGGGACAGTGGGTGGCCGCCCAACAAACTCCCGGACAGAAAACTCCTGCCGCCCCAGCCCAGGAAGCAGGCACAGTACGTGTCTAACGACCCAGCACCAGAGATGGAGGAGGCAGACCCAAAGGACCGAAAAGGCAGGCAGACCGCCAAACGCACCCACTGACCAACCTCAGAACCGGAAACCCATATCCCCCAAGCCAGGCCTCCACAGGAGACAAACAGGGCAGGAGAAAACGGAAAAACCCCAGGGAACGAAGGTGGAAAAAACCGGAGAGGCCAGCGAACCACCAAGGAAGGGGGAACAAGGGACCCCCCAGCAGGTAAAACAGGAAGAAACACCTCCAGCTGCCAAAGGAAATGGGAAGAACCCACAGGCAGAAAGGCCGGAACAAGCCACAAACCAACCCAATCCGGCAGGAACTCCCAACAGGGAAAAGAAACGAGCAGAGCACCCAACACACCCAACCAACGAGCAGAGGTGATGGCCAGCAAAAAAGCCACAGTAACAGACAACCAGAACAAGTCAGCTACCAGCAAGAGCTCAAAAGGGGGCAACATCAGACCCCCCCCCCCAAACAGCAGGCAAAAACCCAAGAAGGTACGAGTACAGGAGAGACTGGCAGACGAAGCCGAAAGCCTAGAAGAAACCGACTCACCAAAAGGGGCAAAAACCACCAAGGAGGCTCCAGGACCCCGACAAGCACGAACCGCCGCACACTGAGAAGACAAAGCGGAAGGGGCAAGGCCCTGTAAAATAAATAGTCCCGAGAAAATCCAACACAGAGGTAGGATCCCCCAGCACAGGAACTACCCAATGGGAAGAACACAAAGAGAAAAAAGAACCCCAAAGACGACCACAGCACCCAAGGGTCGAAGGCCAACGTGACAACGTGATGCCACAAGCCACCACAGAGGAACAGCCCAAAGACGCCAACCACAGCCGCACAAGAGCCAGGCCGTCAGAAGCAAGTGACATCAGGGCAAAAACCAGCTGTGGACCAAAAAGCAGAGCCGGGGTCAATGAAGTCCGGCCAAACCCGACCCCCGCCAGCAGCAGCAGGAGCGGAAACAAAGACAGAGGGGCCAATGATACAGACACCTACACACTCCCCCCTTACATCCCCTGAATAAGCAGGAGGAGAAATAGGAGGGAAGGCACACAGAAAGCCCGAAGGCCAAAGAAATGAGCAGGGGCCAATCAAATCCACACCAAATCGAACTAAACAAAGAAAATGCGCCGCCGAAGCGAGCACAGAGGGCACAAAACAGAGGACAGGAGGAAACGGCCCAAGCAGCGTCTACGAACGAAAACGCAGACAGACCCGAACACAAACCCAAAGCCCACAGAGGAGACATGGCCCAGAGAGAGCCGCGGGAGCCTGAACCACCAGAGGCACCAGACACACCAATGAGCCATAGCATTGTGGGAACAACACATGGAAGCCAGCAGGAACAGAGACATCCAACTGGTCCCCCCAAGAAGGCCCAAGCAGCAAATAGCCATGGGAAGGCCAGCATGAATCAAAAAACTCGGCGGCCACCAAGGACCCCAACGTGGCACCCAACCCCAAGGACAGGCGTCCAAGGACAACAAGAGGAGAGAAGGGAGCTGAAAACGCACCCCAAACACCAGGTCGGGAGAGCAAAGCCACCAGGCCAAAGCAGGAACCAGAACAGGGGAGAGAGGAACCAGAGCCATGTAACCTGCACGAAAAAGGACCCAAGGAGACAATCAGAAGAAACACCAAGGACAGGAGGAACAGGCAAACCCAAGGAACCACAGCCGTGGAGGCAGCCACCACCTCCAGGAACCGCAACCAACCCCAAAGGGCAGAAGGGCGACCCAGCAGGACCCACAAAAGAGCCAACAGGGAAGAGAACGGAGCCCGAGGGCGAAAACAGCCCCCGCAAAGTGACGACAGGCCCCGAGAAACCGAAGGCCCCGAACAGGAACCAGAAGAAAAATGGCCAGAACCACAACGAACCCCAGTAACCGGAGCAAGGCCACAATGCCACCATCGCCAGAACAGCCACAAGGAGGGTGGAAGCAAAAACCGGACAAAAGCCACATAGGGAAAAACCAACAGCCCCCCCATGCGGTCACCCACCCAGGTATGGACCAGACCTGACCCTGCATAACATAGAACAACAGATGCAAGCAGAGCGGAACCGCCAACCAGCAAAAAACCTGCACAGCAGGAGCCAGCACCGCGGAAAAAACCTGGGGAGCAGGAGAGAGGCCGAAAGGCAACACCCGAAACAGAGAAATGAACCCATCCACAGCAAACCGCAGGAACCGCGGACCAGCCAGACGGATGGAACGTGAAAAACAGACAACACCCAAATCCAGGGAAGCCCCAAAAAATAAAAATAAAAAACACCCACCAGGAAGAGGGGAATGACAGACCGAAAGGGAAACAACCGACCAGCGGCACCAAAGGCATAAAGCCCCGGGACACAGACCGTGCAGAAAGGAACCAACGGGCGCCAGGACCAAGAACAAAGAGGAAGAGGAACCTTGGCCCCGCTCCGCCACCGGAACCAGCACAACAGCGCCCAGAGACAAAAAGAGACCGACGTCCAAAGAAGAAGGCAAATGCAACACGGGTCAAAGGACAACGGAGCAACCGTGAAAACAGCCCAAAAAGGGGGACAGTCCGGAAAGGAATCCGGAAACCAAGAGCGAAGACCGACAGGACCCACCAGTCGGAAAGCAGACCGGACCAACAAGCCAGGAACAATGGATCCGAGCCCCCAAAACCGAAACAAAAACAGCAACGGAGACGGGGAACCCACTGCCAGATGAACACCAGGAGTGGAACACAGACCCAAAGAAAAAGAGACGCAACCGCAACCACCAGGTCACAGAGACACCCTCCCAGGGCACAACAATACCCAAAGCCCCGGACGACCAACACCCAGGGGCAGCCGTAGGCGCAACAGAGGCCGGGAACCAAACGGAACACAGCCTCCCCCACCCCCCGACCACGAAAGGGCAGAGAGGAAGACAGAGCACCACCACACAGACTGTCAGTAGAGGGAGCCAAAAAGCCAAGGAGCCACAGAAAAACAGACAGTGGACCAAGACGCCAGCACCACGTCAGCCGAGGAGAAGACTCAACCCATCAAGACAAGACAGGAAGGAAGGCCCGCAAACAGCCAAACTCCACACAACCCATGAGAAGGAACAGTGAAGTACAGGCCGAACAAGAGCCAGCACGCACCCAAAAAGAAGAAGCAACACATGGAAATGCAGGAAAGTGAGAGACAAAGTCCGCCAGGCGAAACCGCCATCCCAGAAAACGAGGAAAAACCCTGCGTATCTGCTGCAAGCCATGCATCAGACAGGATAGCCAACAGGACAACATGGAAGGAAAAGGTCAACCACCACAGAGTAAACAAACCGTGCGGAGAACCCCACAACATCCAGGGATCCAGGGCCACAACCCAGCAACATCGTAGGCCCTGGCAGCGCAAACTGGGCAGCCAATACCAACAACTGTGTAAAAGCACAGATTGAAACTATATCAACCCAGGTAATTGGACAGCATAGGCAGGAAGATCTTGTGAACACCAGTAGCCCTTCACAGTAGTCAGCGCAGCCCCAGAATCTGCAAAAATGTCAACCACCTGCAGAACCAGGAAACTATGCCGCATGGAAACAGCCCAGGCAGGCACAGGTGAAGACGAACCTTCACACATGGTGAGTGAACCCGAGCAATCGAACCAAACAGGAACTCACCACACAACAAAGGAAGTGCCCATCAACCTCCAAGCAACACTGCCCCCAATCACCAAAACACACAACGTGAGACCGGTGAAAATTACATGGGCAGCCCTGTAGTCTCCACCCACAGCCCCAGGTCAAAAGACCATGACCGTGGGGGCCGGACGCTGCACTAGAACCACAGCGCCGGAACGACCCGGGGCCAGGACACCACGAAAACTCCCCGCCCCAGCCCAGCACATGAACGGGGAGAGTCCCTGAACCCAGAACAGGAGCGCGGCCAACCGGGGGACCGGAGCGGCTGCGCAGAGAGAAAAACCCACAGGAACAATGCAGAAGTAAAAAACTGCAAATGAAATAATTCCGTGAAATTCACACAGAAAAATAACGCAGAAGTATAAAACTGCAAATGAAACACTCACGGCACCGTCCTGAAGATAAACAGAAACAGGAACCGGGAGCACCAGCGTTCCGACCGCCGTCGGAGCAGAAAAAAAACAGGCATGGCGGTAGGTGGGAGGGGCTTATGTAACCTTTGAATACTGGCGTTGTGATTGGCTGGGTGGAGGCAGGACTGCCTCACGTTGTCAGGACTGGGACGGGGAGGACCCATGAGGGGGTAATGAACTAATTCAAGACAAGCATGATCCTTACGAAAGTCCCAAAAAATAATCAGCAGGGATCATGGATACCTCGTAAAATAAAAAACTGATTTGACTCAAGGAAATCCCTTCTCTTAGTAAAATTACAAATAATAAAAAGGAACCTGTAATTCCTGAGGAATACACACATTAATTAATGGCATCCATTAAAAGTTAGGTTCATGATGGAATGTATAGAAAGTAACTTACCATAATTCTAGAGAAGTTGTACAGAAGTGACAAAGAAAAACCTTCAATATCACTGTTAAAACTGGGATTTCTGGTTGGCTAAGGCTTACGCCAAAGCCAGGCAGAAACCACCATTCTAGTCAGGGCAAGGGAGTCACACGCCAAGATAACCCCTGCTCACCCCCTTGGTAGCTTGGCACAAGCAGACAGGCTTATCTCGGAGGCAATGTGTAAAGCATTTGCGCACGCACACAACAGCAACAACATCCTAGGCACACCACAAAAGGAACTCCACACAAGGTTATATAAAAATAACTTTTGTATTGTCAAAACACATCAGATAGTAATCACACAATATACATTGTGCCAACTGGTACGGGCAATATTCACACGGGATTATTTACATCAGGACAGGGCCACGTGGGCCACTGTCAGAATCAGCACTTAGTAGAACTAGCACTTAGAATAACTGTAATACCAAATAACAATTATAGGTCACAACCAGTAACCACTGGTAACAGGTAGGTACACACTACGCAATACTAATAAAAATAGGCATAGATCACGCATGGACACATAACCTCTCTAGTACAACATACTAGGCAAAGCAAACTTCTAAGCATGAACACCTTTAGAAGTATAACACAAGCATAAAGGCAAAGCACATTACGCATAATTACATTTAGGCCTAACCAGTAAGAATACAGTAGGCAATCTCCTCACTAGTCTAAACACATTAGACTCTGCCTCCTAAGAATAAATCACATTTAGGGGCGTAAGCAAGAACATATTACACATGATGCATCACAACATTCAGAGGTGTAGGGATGGAAAACACATGATGCATAAACATACATTCAGCGGTGTAAGAACAAGGCACATGATGCATCAAAACACATTCAGAGGTGCAGGGAAGGAAAACACATGATGCCTAAAAACATTCAGAGGTGTAAGAACAATTGCGCAACACTCAAATAAGTCACCACCTGTGACTGTACCCAGGCCAACTGGCCTTTCAGGGGCTAAGATGCCCTTAGTCCAAAAGTCAGGGCAGGCTGCGCAGGCAGCCAAGAACAAACCTAAACATGGCAGCTGCCCACTAAGTGCTGGGCAGCTGTAAGGCAATGGCAACACACGCATTGGAGCCTCGTGGGCTCAAGAACAACAATTGGGCCAACCACAACGTGGGAGCCTCGTGGCTTTGGCAACAATGATGGGCCCACGTGTGAGCGTCGCAGGGTCTGACCAAAGCACTCGTATCCCACAAGAGTCTCGTAGTTCTAAACGAACAGAATGGCACTCAAGAGCCTCAGGGCTCTAAAACAAATGTGGGCTGGGAGTCTCGGGGCTCTTCAACAAAGAATTCCCCCAGAGCCTCTCGTGGGCTCAAAACACAATGCCCCCTGGACGTCGGAGTCCTTCGTGGACTCGAAGCAACTATGCCCCGGGAGACTCTCAGGCTCTACATAAAGAATGCCCCACTCATTGGAGCGGCCCTCTGGCAACCGGGGCCGCTCTGCGAACAAAGAGGAAACTGTCCCGCACTCACCGGGACGGCGGAGACACTCCTCTGGTGTGGCTCCAGGGCCGGCGCTGCTCCTCGGGTGGCGGTTCCGTGACCGGAGCGGCTCCTGGCCCGGGGCTGCCCTTCTTATTGCCTCCGGCCTCCGCGCAGCATTGGGGATCCCCCCCTTCACAGGGGCTCCTCTCCTGTTGGGACGCTGAGGCCGCCGAGCTCCTTCTCGCTCTCCGGCTGCGGGGCGGGACTTCCGGCCAGGCCGCTGCGATTGGCCGGCCGGCCAACAACTTCCGGGTCGTCGCAGGCAGCGCGGCGGCCCGGCAGGGCTGCACACACTCCGGGGCTGTGGCGGTGAATTCTCTCCGTGATACGGGGTGGGCTCCCGTAAATTAAATAAATAACACAGCAAAAGGGCAATAAGCGGCAGGCTCAGCGGGGTGGGCACCCGCGCCGCGAATTACCTCCAGAAGGGGGATCCTCACGCAGCCTCTCTGCGCTGCAGGCCCCCAGCAGCCCCTGAGTAAAGTGCTCCCAAGCGCTGGGGGAAAAATAAAGCGCTCCAAAGCGCTAGAGGCAAAAATAAAGTCTTCCAGTCCCACAGGCAAGACAGAGGGGTCACAGGAATTCTTCCAGCAATTCAAAGCATCCAGGGGCTGGGCAGGGCACAGGGAGGCAAGCCTTCCCCTGGGCCCAAGCAGCAGCACACCCCTGGTAGATTCCAGTCAGAAACAAGAACATCTTCAGGGTGTCACAGCACCCTTTTGATACAGCATTTCCCTTTGTCTGTGTCTGCAGGGTGGGGGGAAAACCAGGCGCAGCTGGTTTGGGAGCACTCTTGATGTGCTCAGCCACCCCTCCCATTCACTAGTCAGGCTAGGGTCATCAGTCGCACCACAGGGGGCGGAGCCAGCATTGTGTGGGGAAAGCCCAACCCTATTCAGGTCCCAGGTGCACCCCTCCCTCACATCAGCATGTTAATCTCTCCACTCACCAACGGGCCGACCCATCCAGACTCCTGGAGCCAGGCTCACCAGCCAGCTCCAGCCAATCACACGCCAGACACATATTACACAAACATGCCAACTTCTAGAAGTGGCACTTCCACACTAGACACACTCATGCTGCATACATCATTGCGCAGCATTCAATCTCACGAGTTCGCACATACCAAACTCGACCCTGCACTCCGACACATCAGGAACTACCATGGTCACACATATTCCTCATGCATTCCTATGGGAGGGCTGGTCACTCACCACACATACAGAGAGCTCACGCACTTTACACTGTGCGACAGTGAAAAAGTGCGCAGAGGCCTAAAATCAACAACACTAGGGGCCCGATGTAGGTAGGACTCATTTACCGAATCTTATTTACCGAATGTTACCGATTCGGTAAATAAGAATCGGTAAATGAGAAGGGGGGACATGTAGGAGCATCCAGATGTTCCTTTTACCGAATCGGTAAAAATCTGTATTTACGAATCGGTAAATACCGACTGACACAAGGGTGCAGGGGGTGTCACTTTGACACCCTCTGGCACCCCCAAAAGAGGCTCGGGTGCCATGTGGCAGGCATACCTGCCCTAAGGGCAGGTCTGCCTGTCATATGGCACAGGTGTGCATGCACACATGTGCATGCACACCGGAATCGGTATTTTACCATCAAATAGATTTGATGGTAAAATACCGATTCTGTACGGCTTGTGGGACTCAGAAGAGTCCCACCTACATCTCATATTTACCGAATCGGTAAAAATACCGATTCGGTATTTTACAGATTCGGTAAATTTACCGATCGGTAAATTTACCGAATCTGTAAAGTTCAGGGCCCTACATACCATTTCAGGATTACCGGTCGGTAACGGCCGAAAATACCGATTTTCGTCCGTTACCGACCGACCTACATCTGGCCCTAGGTTACAGAAATAGGCTAGGAAAAAGCAAACAAAGTTTCTGGCTGAACCTGCCAAAAAGGGCCAGGTCCAACAATCACCCTAATCGTTTGAGATTCAGATCTCCCTCCCCCCATACAACCAGTAATGACCAAGTAATGCAAAACAAAACACTCTTTTTACCTCTTCTTTTCAGTTGAAGACTTTCTTTGATTGTTTTGACACATTAGAGAATGTGTGTTAGTGTTTTCATCTCTTACATGTACTGGCACATATATTTTTCTTAACTTACTTTTCAAATGAAAGATTTCTCTCCGTTGGGCCTCGCCCTCTTACCTAAAACTTCACCAGATTGGTTAGAGCACTTTGGTCTCTTTTATTTCTGGCCATTCCTATTTTTTTTAGATTAATATTTTTCCTTCATTCCCTACCCTGGGGGACCTAATATTCCTGTGTCTCTTTCTTTCGAAAGAATATTACAGGTCAAAATTGTTTTAAAGGTTTTCTTGTGATTCTCATAATGAGCTTATTTTCTTGTTGTTGTGCCTGATGCACCAAAGTAAAGTGATCGAAGCATTCTGAAACAAATTTGCCTTGATTTGTGATTCAGTCCTGTTCCTACATCACAGCGCTTTAACTGTGAATCACACCATAAAACGATGGTCCCTCAAAGGGCTTTTTTGCCTTGCAGACTGGAATTGCTGACACTTTTCTTCACCCATCTGTTCCAAGAATATCCATCAAATATGTATTACACTTGTGTGCCACAAAGGCATCTGTACCACTACTAGTACTATGTTAATTCACTTTTTTTGTTATCCTTTTATTTTTGGAGTGTCAAGTATATCACATGTGCACAGAAATAAATATGTCTTGTGGATTTCATTGCATGTAAAGATACACCTTTTCAGAGGAAGTATCTTTATTTTACAGCTCTCGATTTTTGATCGATTTTGTTTCAAAATGGTCATCAAATGGGTGTCATTAATACCATGTAAATCTCTGGTCAAGGTAAGACCAATGGTGTGATACCAATGAAGCCACCCCAGCAGCTTATGATTCAGCTACAAACAGTATAAATGTAGGCCTTTACACCCCAGGATTGAAGAGTGCCTGTTCCTAACTTTCAGTGTGGATCTATATAAAAAATACAAATTTAAATTTTTTACACCTGAACCAATTTGGTCAAGGCAAGACTTTTGTAGAGAAGGAAGAAGGCTCCATACACCGGTTGATGTAAATAAATAACGAGCTTTATTGAGAGAACACAACCTGGCATCAGTCCTCCACAAGCTGCCAGGGGACTGCCAACCTTGGAATTCCTGAAGCCTTAAACTCTAAAAGGAACTTAGAATACAGAAGTAAATGACCAAGACTCACAATGGTTCTAACATCATAACACATCTCCTTCCCTTCTAAAAACAAAAGAAATAAAAGCAATAAAAAAAGAAATAAAATCATGATCTATCATAAACATCAAGATAAGAGGGTGCTCTGCACATTCTTGAGCTCCTCACATCATCCCGCTCCCTCTCCCTGGATGACTCCACATTCACTGTACCCTCCCGACGACCTCTCACCTCATCGCCCCTCATGTGCATCACCCCAGAACATCCTTCATCCACCCTTCTACTACAATCAACACTTCTTTGATTTAAAACCACATTCCTGAAATTCCACCTCTGTACGTTATCCAAAACCACAAAAAATGTGCTCACCCTGACCACTCGAATGGGAGCTTTGAACTTGGATAGTCCTTTCATGACTCTCCCCGATTTCACCTCAACCAATCACCAACCCTAATCCAGACCTTACCTAGACTCTCAAAACTGTAATTCCTAAGTCTATTCTCAACACCATCCCTCAACCAAAAAGGTACTAGTTTGCTACCAGGCATCCTGCTCTGCATCGCAACAAAAGGAATTTTATGAATAACGCTATGACTAGTGGTCCGATGCGCCCATACCATCTCCTCTACCATTTTCAACACATTGCACCCGTTAACCACAGCCAATTGTATCATCCCTTTGACTAAACGGTTAACCCTCTCCACCATTCCCTTCTGGGTTTTGTAAAGCAAAGTGCGCAAGTGTCTTACACTCTACTGTTTTAAAAAGAAAACCATCGTATCAGAAGTCAGTTGGGTCCCATTGCCAGTTACCAATACAACTGAAACACCTTCCTCTTCAAAAATCTCTTCTAATGTTGAAATGGTGCTTTTGTGGTGACATCCTTCATGAACTTGACACAAATCCACCTGTAATCAACATTAACAACCATGAAAGCAAACCTGAACCCTTCCGGAAGATCATCCATGTAACCAATAAAATCCATACAGGTGGTGTGCTGCAGTGTCCCAGGATCCTCAATGTGTCCACACACACTCGTGCCACCAACATTCAACCTCTTCTCACTTTCTTTGCAAAAGCATCACCCCTGCACCAACAACTTGATTTGATCATCAATACCTGGCTGCCAACATTCCTCTTTAATCCTCCGACTCATTGATCCCTGACCCAAATAGCCTACATGTGTCATATCAAACAACCTTTGTCGCAGTCCAACACGTGGTACAAACTGATCACCTCGCATCAGAACACTCTAACCATTCATAGACAGTTCATCCAGCAACTTAAAAAACAGTCACACTGCAGGAGACAACGTACTTTCTCTCGTGGCTCCACACCGCACCATAACCTCCACCTCCTTAACCCCTTCGCTGCTAGGCCTTTTCCCCTCCTGTGCTGAGGCTTTTTTTGGCGTTTTGGAGTAGTGCGCGCTTAGGCCCTTGTAACTTTTTGACCACATAAGGTATCCACGCCAAATTTGCGTCCTTTTCTTCCAACATCATGTGGATTCTAAAGGCGCCCAGGGTTTGTGGATTCCCTTGGAGGGGGCCCAGAAATTAACCAAAATATAGTGATTTTTTAGTTTTTTTCAGAAAAATGGGAAAAACGGGCTGCAAATGAAAGCCTCTGGGTGTTTCCCTGAAAATGGTATCACAAAAGGGTTTGTGGGGCTGAAATCTCCATTTTCTCAGATTTCAGGGAATGACAGAATTTTGTAAGAGAACCGAAATTTTTCACTCAGTTTTGGCATTTTTCTGGGACATAGCCTATTTTTGCTATTTTTAGAGCTTTCCACCTCCTTCCAGTTAATGGTAGAAATGAGTTTGAAAGCAATAATGGATCCTGGAAAGCTTTACATTTTCGATAAGTAGACAAAATTCTGAATTCAGAAAGGGGTCATTTGTCTAAATCCATGAAGGTTTCGTTATAGAAACTAACAGTTAGATATTGGAATATTTGAAATTTTGTTGAAAAAAACAGCCTTTTGTCTCAACGTTTTCACCTATAACTTTTTCTAATTTTGACAGCTCTTGGAAAGCAATATACCGTTACATCCGTTAGACCTTCCTGGTTGTGGGGATATATAGGACTTGTAGTTTCACCAAGAACCCGACGAACCCAGATCCAAAAACTGAGCAGCAACTTGCAATGGTATTTTTTCATTTACTGGGTATAGTGCACTTTGTCTTGGAAAATGTATACATGGAATAATCTGTATGAAAGACACCTATGTATTTCTGAATTGGGTACAAATTATAGAGTTCAGAAACAGTATATAATTGCACATTTTCAAAGTTGGGAATACTCATACTAGCATGAGAATTATTGGTCATTTTTCATAAAGATTTTTTTTTTACACAATGTCTTTCATTCAAAGGGAGAAATCCATGAAAGCTCAATTGGTAATAACAGTTGATTTACAAATCTGAATTACCCCAAGTGTCCCGATAAAAACGGTACCTCACTTGTGTGGGTCGGCCTTGTGCCTGCGACAGGAAACGGCGCAAAATGCAACGTGGTCACACCTAAATTTGCAGTTACAAATTGACCCTTTTTTGGCAAAGTGCCTACCTGTAGTTTTTGCACCCTAGCTCTGCCGGCACCTAGGGAAACCTAGGAAACCTATACATTTTTGAAAACTAGACACCCAGGGGAATTCAGGATGGGGTGACTCGCCTGCCTACCCCCAGGGTTTGTTACCCAGAATCCCTTGAAAACATAAAAATTTGATTAAAAAAACACATTTTCCTCACATTTCTGTGGTGGAAAGTTCTGGAATCTGCGTGGATCAACAAATTTTCACTCACCCAGCGTGGCCCCAGGTCTCCCGAAAAAAATGGTACCTCACTTGCGTGGGTAGGCATAGTGGCTGCGACATGAAACAGCGCAAAACGCAGCATGGTCGCACCTCAATTTCCCAGTGAAATTTAGCACGATTCGGACAAAAAGACTACCTTTTGTTTTTGCGCCGTAGCTCTGCCAGCACCTAGGGAAACCTAGCAAACCTATAAATTTTTGAAAACTAGACACCCAGGGGAATTCAGGATGGGGTGACTCGCCTGCCTACCCCCAGGTTTTGTTACCCAGAATCCCTTGAAAACATAAAAATTTGACCAAAAAAACACATTTTCCTCACATTTCTGTGGTGGAAAGTTCTGGAATCTGCGTGGATCAACAAATTTCCACTCACCCAGCGTGGCCCCAGGTCTCCCGTAAAAAATGGTACCTCACTTGCGTGGGTAGGCATAGTGGCTGCGACATGAAACAGCGCAAAACGCAGCATGGTCGCACCTCAATTTCCCAGTGAAATTTAGCACGATTCGGACAAAAAGACTACCTTTT
The DNA here is from genome assembly GCF_964261635.1 of Lissotriton helveticus. NCBI lineage: Eukaryota > Metazoa > Chordata > Amphibia > Caudata > Salamandridae > Lissotriton > Lissotriton helveticus. Next base: position 651,837,737 of record NC_136070.1, read on the forward strand.
GTTTTTGCGCCGTAGCTCTGCCAGCACCTAGGGAAACCTAGCAAACCTATACATTTTTGAAAACTAGACACCCAGGGGAATTCAGGATGGGGTGACTCGCCTGCCTACCCCCAGGTTTTGTTACCCAGAATCCCTTGAAAACATAAAAATTTGACCAAAAAAACACATTTTCCTCACATTTCTGTGGTGGAAAGTTCTGGAATCTGCGTGGATCAACAAATTTCCACTCACCCAGCGTGGCCCCAGGTCTCCCGTAAAAAATGGTACCTCACTTGCGTGGGTAGGCATAGTGGCTGCGACATGAAACAGCGCAAAACGCAGCATGGTCGCACCTCAATTTCCCAGTGAAATTTAGCACGATTCGGACAAAAAGACTACCTTTTGTTTTTGCGCCGTAGCTCTGCCAGCACCTAGGGAAACCTAGCAAACCTATACATTTTTGAAAACTAGACACCCAGGGCAATTCAGGATGGGGTGACTCGCCTGCCCACCCCCAGGTTTTGTTACCCATAATCCCTTGCAAACATAAAAATTTGACCAAAGAAACACATTTTCCTCACATTTCTGTGGTGGAAAGTTCTGGAATCTGCGTGGATCAACAAATTTCCACCCACCCAGCGTGCCCCCAGGTCTCCCGAAAAAAATGGTACCTCACTTGCGTGGGTAGGCATAGTGGCTGCGACATGAAACAGCGCAAAACGCAGCATGGTCGCACCTCAATTTCCCAGTGAAATTTAGCACGATTCGGACAAAAAGACTACCTTTTGTTTTTGCGCCGTAGCTCTGCCAGCACCTAGGGAAACCTAGCAAACCTATACATTTTTGAAAACTAGACACCCAGGGCAATTCAGGATGGGGTGACTCGCCTGCCCACCCCCAGGTTTTGTTACCCAGAATCCCTTGAAAACATAAAAATTTGACCAAAAAAACACATTTTCCTTACATTTCTGTGGTGGAAAGTTCTGGAATCTGCGTGGATCAACAAATTTCCACCCACCCAGCGTGCCCCCAGGTCTCCCGAAAAAAATGGTACCTCACTTGCGTGGGTAGGCATAGTGGCTGCGACATGAAACAGCGCAAAACGCAGCATGGTCGCACCTCAATTTCCCAGTGAAATTTAGCACGATTCGGACAAAAAGACTACCTTTTGTTTTTGCGCCGTAGCTCTGCCAGCACCTAGGGAAACCTAGCAAACCTATACATTTTTGAAAACTAGACACCCAGGGGAATTCAGGATGGGGTGACTCGCCTGCCTACCCCCAGGTTTTGTTACCCAGAATCCCTTGAAAACATAAAAATTTGACCAAAAAAACACATTTTCCTCACATTTCTGTGGTGGAAAGTTCTGGAATCTGCGTGGATCAACAAATTTCCACCCACCCAGCGTGCCCCCAGGTCTCCCGAAAAAAATGGTACCTCACTTGCGTGGGTAGGCATAGTGGCTGCGACATGAAACAGCGCAAAACACAGCATGGTCGCACCTCAATTTCCCAGTGAAATTTAGCACGATTTGGACAAAAAGACTACCTTTTGTTTTTGCGCCGTAGCTCTGCCAGCACCTAGGGAAACCTAGCAAACCTATACATTTTTAAAAACTAGACACCCAGGGCAATTCAGGATGGGGTGACTCGCCTGCCAACCCCCAGGTTTTGTTACCCAGAATCCCTTGAAAACATAAAAATTTGACCAAAAAAACACATTTTCCTCACATTTCTGTGGTGGAAAGTTCTGGAATCTGCGTGGATCAACAAATTTCCACCCACCCAGCGTGCCCCCAGGTCTCCCAAAAAAAATGGTACCTCACTTGCGTGGGTAGGCATAGTGGCTGCGACATGAAACAGCGCAAAACGCAGCATGGTCGCACCTCAATTTCCCAGTGAAATTTAGCACGATTTGGACAAAAAGACTACCTTTTGTTTTTGCGCCGTAGCTCTGCCAGCACCTAGGGAAACCTAGCAAACCTATACATTTTTGAAAACTAGACACCCAGGGCAATTCAGGATGGGGTGACTCGCCTGCCCACCCCCAGGTTTTGTTACCCAGAATCCCTTGCAAACATAAAAATTTGACCAAAAAAACACATTTTCCTCACATTTCTGTGGTGGAAAGTTCTGGAATCTGCGTGGATCAACAAATTTCCACCCACCCAGCGTGCCCCCAGGTCTCCCAAAAAAAATGGTACCTCACTTGCGTGGGTAGGCATAGTGGCTGCGACATGAAACAGCGCAAAACGCAGCATGGTCGCACCTCAATTTCCCAGTGAAATTTAGCACGATTTGGACAAAAAGACTACCTTTTGTTTTTGCGCCGTAGCTCTGCCAGCACCTAGGGAAACCTAGCAAACCTATACATTTTTGAAAACTAGACACCCAGGGCAATTCAGGATGGGGTGACTCGCCTGCCTACCCCCAGGTTTTGTTACCCAGAATCCCTTGAAAACATAAAAATTTGACCAAAAAAACACATTTTCCTCACATTTCTGTGGTGGAAAGTTCTGGAATCTGCGTGGATCAACAAATTTCCACCCACCCAGCGTGCCCCCAGGTCTCCCGAAAAAAATGGTACCTCACTTGCGTGGGTAGGCATAGTGGCTGCGACATGAAACAGCGCAAAACACAGCATGGTCGCACCTCAATTTCCCAGTGAAATTTAGCACGATTTGGACAAAAAGACTACCTTTTGTTTTTGCGCCGTAGCTCTGCCAGCACCTAGGGAAACCTAGCAAACCTATACATTTTTAAAAACTAGACACCCAGGGCAATTCAGGATGGGGTGACTCGCCTGCCAACCCCCAGGTTTTGTTACCCAGAATCCCTTGAAAACATAAAAATTTGACCAAAAAAACACATTTTCCTCACATTTCTGTGGTGGAAAGTTCTGGAATCTGCGTGGATCAACAAATTTCCACCCACCCAGCGTGCCCCCAGGTCTCCCAAAAAAAATGGTACCTCACTTGCGTGGGTAGGCATAGTGGCTGCGACATGAAACAGCGCAAAACGCAGCATGGTCGCACCTCAATTTCCCAGTGAAATTTAGCACGATTTGGACAAAAAGACTACCTTTTGTTTTTGCGCCGTAGCTCTGCCAGCACCTAGGGAAACCTAGCAAACCTATACATTTTTGAAAACTAGACACCCAGGGCAATTCAGGATGGGGTGACTCGCCTGCCCACCCCCAGGTTTTGTTACCCAGAATCCCTTGCAAACATAAAAATTTGACCAAAAAAACACATTTTCCTCACATTTCTGTGGTGGAAAGTTCTGGAATCTGCGTGGATCAACAAATTTCCACCCACCCAGCGTGCCCCCAGGTCTCCCAAAAAAAATGGTACCTCACTTGCGTGGGTAGGCATAGTGGCTGAGACATGAAACAGCGCAAAACGCAGCATGGTCGCACCTCAATTTCCCAGTGAAATTTAGCACGATTCGGACAAAAAGACTACCTTTTGTTTTTGCGCCGTAGCTCTGCCAGCACCTAGGGAAACCTAGCAAACCTATACATTTTTGAAAACTAGACACCCAGGGGAATTCAGGATGGGGTGACTCGCCTGCCTACCCCCAGGTTTTGTTACCCAGAATCCCTTGCAAACATAAAAATTTGACCAAAAAAACACATTTTCCTTACATTTCTGTGGTGGAAAGTTCTGGAATCTGCGTGGATCAACAAATTTCCACCCACCCAGCGTGCCCCCAGGTCTCCCCAAAAAAATGGTACCTCACTTGCGTGGGTAGGCATAGTGGCTGCGACATGAAACAGTGCAAAACGCAGCATGGTCGCACCTCAATTTCCCAGTGAAATTTAGCACGATTCGGACAAAAAGACTACCTTTTGTTTTTGCGCCGTAGCTCTGCCAACACCTAGGGAAACCTAGCAAACCTATACATTTTTGAAAACTAGACACCCAGGGCAATTCAGGATGGGGTGACTCGCCTGCCCACCCCCAGGTTTTGTTACCCAGAATCCCTTGAAAACATAAAAATTTGACCAAAAAAACACATTCTCCTCACATTTCTGTGGTGGAAAGTTCTGGAATCTGCGTGGATCAACAAATTTCCACCCACCCAGCGTGCCCCCAGGTCTCCCCAAAAAAATGGTACCTCACTTGCGTGGGTAGGCATAGTGGCTGCGACATGAAACAGTGCAAAACGCAGCATGGTCGCACCTCAATTTCCCAGTGAAATTTAGCACGATTCGGACAAAAAGACTACCTTTTGTTTTTGCGCCGTAGCTCTGCCAGCACCTAGGGAAACCTAGCAAACCTATACATTTTTGAAAACTAGACACCCAGGGCAATTCAGGATGGGGTGACTCGCCTGCCCACCCCCAGGTTTTGTTACCCAGAATCCCTTGCAAACATAAAAATTTGACCAAAAAAAACATTTTCCTTACATTTCTGTGGTGGAAAGTTCTGGAATCTGCGTGGATCAACAAATTTCCACCCACCCAGCGTGCCCCCAGGTCTCCCGAAAAAAATGGTACCTCACTTGCGTGGGTAGGCATAGTGGCTGCGACATGAAACAGCGCAAAACGCAGCATGGTCGCACCTCAATTTCCCAGTGAAATTTAGCACGATTCGGACAAAAAGACTACCTTTTGTTTTTGCGCCGTAGCTCTGCCAGCACCTAGGGAAACCTAGCAAACCTATACATTTTTGAAAACTAGACACCCAGGGGAATTCAGGATGGGGTGACTCGCCTGCCTACCCCCAGGTTTTGTTACCCAGAATCCCTTGAAAACATAAAAATTTGACCAAAAAAACACATTTTCCTCACATTTCTGTGGTGGAAAGTTCTGGAATCTGCGTGGATCAACAAATTTCCACCCACCCAGCGTGCCCCCAGGTCTCCCGAAAAAAATGGTACCTCACTTGCGTGGGTAGGCATAGTGGCTGCGACATGAAACAGCGCAAAACACAGCATGGTCGCACCTCAATTTCCCAGTGAAATTTAGCACGATTTGGACAAAAAGACTACCTTTTGTTTTTGCGCCGTAGCTCTGCCAGCACCTAGGGAAACCTAGCAAACCTATACATTTTTGAAAACTAGACACCCAGGGCAATTCAGGATGGGGTGACTCGCCTGCCAACCCCCAGGTTTTGTTACCCAGAATCCCTTGAAAACATAAAAATTTGACCAAAAAAACACATTTTCCTCACATTTCTGTGGTGGAAAGTTCTGGAATCTGCGTGGATCAACAAATTTCCACCCACCCAGCGTGCCCCCAGGTCTCCCAAAAAAAATGGTACCTCACTTGCGTGGGTAGGCATAGTGGCTGCGACATGAAACAGCGCAAAACGCAGCATGGTCGCACCTCAATTTCCCAGTGAAATTTAGCACGATTTGGACAAAAAGACTACCTTTTGTTTTTGCGCCGTAGCTCTGCCAGCACCTAGGGAAACCTAGCAAACCTATACATTTTTGAAAACTAGACACCCAGGGCAATTCAGGATGGGGTGACTCGCCTGCCCACCCCCAGGTTTTGTTACCCAGAATCCCTTGCAAACATAAAAATTTGACCAAAAAAACACATTTTCCTCACATTTCTGTGGTGGAAAGTTCTGGAATCTGCGTGGATCAACAAATTTCCACCCACCCAGCGTGCCCCCAGGTCTCCCAAAAAAAATGGTACCTCCTTGCGTGGGTAGGCATAGTGGCTGCGACATGAAACAGCGCAAAACGCAGCATGGTCGCACCTCAATTTCCCAGTGAAATTTAGCACGATTCGGACAAAAAGACTACCTTTTGTTTTTGCGCCGTAGCTCTGCCAGCACCTAGGGAAACCTAGCAAACCTATACATTTTTGAAAACTAGACACCCAGGGGAATTCAGGATGGGGTGACTCGCCTGCCTACCCCCAGGTTTTGTTACCCAGAATCCCTTGAAAACATAACAATTTGACCAAAAAAACACATTTTCCTCACATTTCTGTGGTGGAAAGTTCTGGAATCTGCGTGGATCAACAAATTTCCACCCACCCAGCGTGCCCCCAGGTCTCCCGAAAAAAATGGTACCTCACTTGCGTGGGTAGGCATAGTGGCTGCGACATGAAACAGCGCAAAACGCAGCATGGTCGCACCTCAATTTCCCAGTGAAATTTAGCACGATTTGGACAAAAAGACTACCTTTTGTTTTTGCGCCGTAGCTCTGCCAGCACCTAGGGAAACCTAGCAAACCTATACATTTTTGAAAACTAGACACCCAGGGCAATTCAGGATGGGGTGACTCGCCTGCCCACCCCCAGGTTTTGTTACCCAGAATCCCTTGCAAACATAAAAATTTGACCAAAAAAACACATTTTCCTCACATTTCTGTGGTGGAAAGTTCTGGAATCTGCGTGGATCAACAAATTTCCACCCACCCAGCGTGACCCCAGGTCTCCCGAAAAAAATGGTACCTCACTTGCGTGGGTAGGCATAGTGGCTGCGACATGAAACAGCGCAAAACGCAGCATGGTCGCACCTCAATTTCCCAGTGAAATTTAGCACGATTCGGACAAAAAGACTACCTTTTGTTTTTGCGCCGTAGCTCTGCCAGCACCTAGGGAAACCTAGCAAACCTATACATTTTTGAAAACTAGACACCCAGGGGAATTCAGGATGGGGTGACTCGCCTGCCTACCCCCAGGTTTTGTTACCCAGAATCCCTTGAAAACATAAAAATTTGACCAAAAAAACACATTTTCCTCACATTTCTGTGGTGGAAAGTTCTGGAATCTGCGTGGATCAACAAATTTCCACCCACCCAGCGTGCCCCCAGGTCTCCCGAAAAAAATGGTACCTCACTTGCGTGGGTAGGCATAGTGGCTGCGACATGAAACAGCGCAAAACGCAGCATGGTCGCACCTCAATTTCCCAGTGAAATTTAGCACGATTTGGACAAAAAGACTACCTTTTGTTTTTGCGCCGTAGCTCTGCCAGCACCTAGGGAAACCTAGCAAACCTATACATTTTTGAAAACTAGACACCCAGGGCAATTCAGGATGGGGTGACTCGCCTGCCCACCCCCAGGTTTTGTTACCCAGAATCCCTTGCAAACATAAAAATTTGACCAAAAAAACACATTTTCCTCACATTTCTGTGGTGGAAAGTTCTGGAATCTGCGTGGATCAACAAATTTCCACCCACCCAGCGTGCCCCCAGGTCTCCCGAAAAAAATGGTACCTCACTTGCGTGGGTAGGCATAGTGGCTGCAACAGGAAACGGTTCAAATCGTACGGTGGTGAATTTACATTACCTTATTGCAAAACTACCTTGATTTTGGGGGGGGGCATCTGAGTTTGTGGCCCGGGGCTCGGTGGTATTCTTTGCAAAGTAGCAAACCCAAACAGTTCTGAAAACTAGACACCCGGGGGAGTCCAGGGAGGTATGTCATGCATGGGTCCCCCAATGTTTTCCTACCCAGAACTCTCTGCAAACCTTAAAATTAGGTAAAAATTGCACTTTTCCAAACTTTTTGGCGTGGGATCGCCGGGCCGGCAAAAAAGTCATACCACCCTGCGTTCCCCTTGTTCTCCCGAGTAAAAGGATACCTCACTTGTGTGGGTGCCCCAAAGCAGAATACGCCAAAAATGAATTTTGAAAAAAGTAGTTTTTACTCATATTTACGTTTTACAAATCGAGCACCCCAGCCTAAGTCACATGCCTTTGGCCCACCCACACAAGTGAGGTATCATTTTACTCGGGAGAACAAGGGAAACACTGGGTGGTAGGACATTTGTTCCGGCAGCGAGATCCCACCCAAAAAAGTATGGAAAAGTGGGTTTTTTGACCAAAATTTCAGGTTTGCAGGGGTTTCTGGGTAGGAAAACATTGGGGGACCCACGCATGCCATACCACCCTGGACTCCCCCGGGTGTCTAGTTCTCAGAACTGTTAGGGTTTGGTAGTTTCCAAAGATGCCTGCCAAGCCCCGGGCCAAAAGCTCAGGTGACCCCCTCAAAAAATAAGATTATTTGGCTAAAGGTAATGTTTTCGTCTCCACAGTATGAATTGGGCCTTTTCATAAAGCAGCCGCTATGCCTACCCACGCAAGTGAGGTACCATTTTTATCGGGAGACCTTGGGGAACGCTGGGTGGGAGGTAATTTGTGTGTGCCCAGTGATGCCACGCTTTCCCACACTAAAACGTGTGAAAAAACTGATTTTTTCCATGCAAAAAATGAGGTTTGCAAGGGATTCTGGGTAAAGGAACGTTGGAGGATCCACGCAAGCCATACCTCCTTGGAAGCCCCCGGTTGTCTACTTTTCAGAAATGTGTGGGATTGGTAGGTTTCCCTAGATGGCTGTCTCGCACGGGGCCAAAAACCCAGGTAACCCCTCTTGCAAAAGCTGGTGGACTTAGGGGTTACCTGGGTTTCTGGCCCCGTGCGAGACAGCCATCTATGGAAACCTACCAAACCCACACATTTCTGAAAAGTAGACACCCGGGCGCTTCCAAGGAGGTATGGCTTGCGTGGATCCGCCAACGTTCCTTTACCCAGAATCACTTGCAAACCTCAATTTTAGCAGAAAAAAATAAATTTTTTCACACGTTGTAGTCTGGGAAAGCGTGGCATCACTGGGCTCACACAAATTACCTCCCACCCAGCATTCCCCCAGGTCTCCCGATAAAAACGGTACCTCACTTGCGTGGGTAGCCATAGTGGCTGCAACAGGAAAAGGTCCAAATCTAACAGTGGTGAATATAAAATACCCTGAAGCAATATAACTTTGATTTTTTGGGGGGGAGGCACCTGAGTTTTTGGGCCGGGGTGGGTGGTATTCTTTGGAAAGTAGCAAACCCAAACAGTTCTGAAAACTAGACACCCGGGAGAGTCCAGGGAGGTATGGCATGTGTGGGTCCACCAATGTTTTCCTACCCAGAACTCCTTGCAAACCTTAAAAATAGGTAAAAATAGCAATTTTCCAAACATTTTGGCGTGGGATCGCCGTGCCGGCAAAAAAGTCCTACCACCCTGCGCTCCCCTTGTTCTCCCGAGTAAAAGGATACCACACCTTAACAGAGTTACTCAAAAGTCAAACATTCAAGCACGGCTATCTATTCCTCAAAGACACACACATACAGGTTGGATTTGGCACGAGGGCGAGTGATGGTTCAGTACATAAAATTTTATTAACAAGATATTTCAAAAAAATGAAATACTCTGTCAATAAATAAATGCATAAAAACTGAACCAGTGACTCGCAACTCGTGAGCTGTAAAGCCACGACAAGGCACCAACCGTTTTACAGGCCATTCACGCACCTTTCATACCTGATACAAACCAGACCATTGACACCATCCGAATGGAAAAGCAACACATAACAACAATCACAATAAGGGGCAAGGTACACCCTACTGCAGAAAGAGAAAAAAACCAATTATTACTGCACACCCATCTAATCCGCAAGCACACACACATACTGGTTGGATTTGGCACGAGGGTGAGTGATGATTCAGTACATACAATTGGATACGCAAGTAATTTCATCAAAAATGAAATACACTGCGTATAATTGAAAGTATGATAAACTGAACCACTGACTCGCAGCTCGTGAGCTGTAAAGCCACGTCAAGGCACCAACCTCTTTACAGGCCATTCATACACCTTTCGTACGCGTGACACATACAAAACATTCACACCGCCAGCCGCGGACCCATCACATTTCAACACTCACACCAGCAAACAGCGCCATTCAAGGGCCCATCACTTTCACACGCCCACATTTCTGACACTGCAACTACACAAAATGATGGACTGTGTGGAGTGTCACTCAACTAGCAGTGTGTGTATTGACCAACAGAAAGTAACTACTCACACACCGCCTGCCGAGCGCCAGTCCACCCACACCACCATCCAAGCACCAGACCATGCACACTGCCAGCCAAACCCCACTCAGCGCACACCGACAGCCAACTACCACTCCACACACACCACCAGCCAAGCATCACTCCACGCACACCACCAGCCAAGCGCCACTCCACAAACACAACACCATCCAAGCACCACTCCACACACACCGCCAGCCAAGCACCACTCCACTCACACCGCCAGCCAAGCACCTAACCATACACTCCGCCAGCCAAGCAAAAATCCACGCACCCCCCCAGCACAACTCCAATCCATGCACTATGCCAGCCAAGCACCAGACCACGCACACCACCAGCCAAGCGCCATCCACTCACACCACCAGCCAAGCACCTAACCATGCACTCCGCCAGCCAAGCAAAAATCCACGCACCCCCCCAGCACAACTCCAATCCATGCACTATGTCAGCCAAGCACCAGACCACGCACACCACCAGCCAAGCGCCATCCACTCACACCACCAGCCAAGCACATAACCATGCACTCAGCCAGCCAAGCAAAAATCCACTCACCCCCCCAGCACAACTCCAATCCATGCACTATGCCAGCCAAGCACCAGACCACGCACACCACCAGCCAAGCGCCAGTCCACGCACACCAACAATCCAAGCACAATCCTGCACACACCACCATCGAAATTAGAATTTTTTTAAGAAATACCGCAAATCAAATGTAGAAACCTACAAATCTGCTAACACAAATTCAAAACCTAAATGCTTTGCACTAATGGAAACCTAAAAGCAAACAAAAAAATATTACAGAAAACAGACCAGACAGTACACTTACAAGCTCAATGAAACTCCCAAAACTTCTTTTGTGTGTGGTACGATTTAAAACAAGCTGGCACACACAATCCAGGATTTGAAGGACAGTCAGGACAGTGCATACGAGACTCCCTCCGCACTTCTCTTCACCAACAGACTCTACATCTTTTAGTGGGATTGTCTTTTGCAGTTGTGGGAGGAATGTATTCTGGAAAGTGGCGATCTTTCAGTCTAGCCACTTCCTCCACCACTCCAAATCTTGGCACACTTGCCTGTTCCACTAGTACAAGGCTGCCTATTATAGTCTCCTGAAACTTAACAAAAGGCATCTTTGACTCAGGACAAGATTTCTGGAAAACAACAAAAGCATTAAAGGATGCCAAGTGGAAAAGATGGATAGCCAACTTCTTGTACCAAACGTAAGCCTTTCGAAGAGCAGCATAAGGTTCCAACCTCTGATCTACTCTGTCAACACCACCCATGTGCCTATTATAGTCTAAAATGCACACAGGTTTACGCACTTCAGCAGTCTCACCCCGAACTGGCAGAGCTTCAGTGCTTTCGTCATGGATAGTAGTCAGCATGTAAACATCTCTCCTGTCTGAAAACTTCACAGCTAGAAGCTTCCCACATCGCAATGCAGTAGACTGTCCCCGCACAAGCCTTTTGCAAACAAGTTCTATTGGAAAACCTTTCCGGTTACTGCGCATCATGCCACATGCAACAGTGCCCACTTTGGCCAACTCCTTGAACAAACGCACACTAGTGTAGAAGTTATCTACATATAAATGGTGGCCTTTGTTAAATAATCGTCTACCTAGTTCCCACACAATTTTCTCAGTCACTCCAAAAGTGGACGGACAAGCAGAAGTGTTAATGCTGGAATCCTTACCGGTGTACACCCTGAAATTATAAACATATCCAGTCTCACTGTCACACAGCATATACAGTTTGATGCCATAGCGTGCCCTCTTACTAGGAATGTATTGCCTAAAAACCAAGCGGCCCTTGAACAATACCAAAGACTCGTCCACAGCTATTTCTCTTCCAGGTGCAAACATCTCAGGAAAACGATCAACAAAGTGATCAAGGACAGGCCGAATCTTAAAAAGACGGTCACAATCAGGGTGATCGCGTGGCAACGCTAAATCATTATCAACAAAATGCATCATGCGAAGAAGAAGCATATATCGATCACGAGTCATAACTGCTGGAAATATAGATGTTGCCATCAAGGGACTAGTGGACCAATAAGAAGACATTGATGGCTTCCTTAGCAAGCCCATCAAAAAAGTTAATCCCAAAAACTTCTTCATCTCTTCAACATATGTGGGAGACCAATGGGTAGCTCTGGAATGGGGCTTAAGGCTGGCACTGTGGTCCCTCAAATACTGCTCTGCATACAAATTAGTTTGCTCCACAATCTCCTGCAAAAACTCATCGTCAAAAAACAACTGAAAATATTGAATTGGCAAAAAATTGTCAGTATCCACTCTACACCCTGGAACACCAGTGAAGTCTGGCAATTCCGGCTGCACCATGCCAGGGGCAACCCAGACGTCATCACTAACATGAGGAGAAGAAGCCACCCTAGCCTGCAGGCCAGATGCCTCTTGCTGCACTACATCAACGGGAACACTAGCATCCCCAGATGCCTCTTGCCTCACTACACCAACAGGAATACTAGCATCCCCAGATACATTTTGCATCTCTTCACCAACAGGAGAACTCACATCCCCAGCTGCCTCTTGCATCTCAACATCAACAGAAGAACTCGCATCCCCAGATGCCACTTGCTGCTCAACAACAACAGAAAGACTAGCAGCACCAGATGCCTCATGCTGCTCTACAACAGGAAGACTAGCAGCACCAGATAACCTTTGGCGCACCACAGCAATGTGAAACCTTTTGGGCGCAGCCTTTACCACACTTGCCTGTTCCTGACGTGAAAAAAAGGGAAACCTTGAGGACCTAGGCTGCCGCTCACATGGCTCTTGCCTCTCTACCGGCACATCAATGTCCCTCTCTACCACAGGCACTTCATCAGCACTAGAAGAAGAATCATCATCCGATGATACCATGCGAAGAGAAAACTCACTGCCTGAATCTTCTGCACCTACCTCATGCTCCGAATCGGAGTCAGTGTCTGGACCATGGTCAGAGGAAGACTCAAAAAGCAAACTAACAACCTGCTTAGCAGTAATCCTGCGAGCAGCCATTATCCTTACAAATCAAGAAGACTACACACACAAGTGAACAACAACCTACACTGTGCAAAGGAAGAAGTAAACAAGGTAGAGTCTTCACACAAAAATCAATACACTCAAAAACAATTCAAATCTAACCAAATATAAGAAGACTCACCAGCACCTACTCTGCTGAAACACAGCAAAAAGAAAGGAAATCCCACTGGAAAGAAAAAAAAAAGTATAGATTAGACAAAGTACACATCAAGCAGCAATACAAAAAAAAAAGTCAACAATCAAGAAACACAAAGCCACACACACAGCAATAACTTCACTTTTCATAACAACACATTTATCTAGGAAAAATAGTACAAAAAACATTTACTTACCAAGCACATGCAACTACACAAGCTGCAAAACCAGCATTAACCGAACCACAACCTACACCAATACAAACAGCAAAAGCCTGGATCAAAAACAAAGAAGAAAAAAAATAATTTAATACTACATTTCACAAACAACATAACAAATGAATAAACAATACACAAATTTACCCCCAAAATCACATCCACACAGATGGGCCATCAAAAAGGGCAAAACGGACAAAAGTACGGGTTGATTTGCCCACCGGGAGGGGAGGCCAGAAAATCTAAATTTAAAATCCGACCCACCTGAAAGCGACCCTTGCACAATGGGTCACTTCCTACAATCTAAAATAAAATCCCTGGTGCTAGTGGGGGCATTTCCACCGCACAATCGCAATGCTGTGCGCGACCGTGAGCCAGAAATGCCCTGCAAAGAGACATCAGAAGAGAGGAAAATCACTTACCTCTCCCCTGATGCCTCTTTGCAAACCCCCCCAAATATCTCAAAACCAACCTAACACCTCCAGGCGCAGGAAGCAAATGGCTTCCCGACCGCCTGGGAATCCCTGAAGATGTTGGCGCGTGCTGTGCGCGCTGACATCATCAGGGATTCTCATGGGGAGGGGGACAACAGAATTACTGTGGTTCACTGCGATGCTGGACAGAGGCACTTGCATCCTTGATTTTCACAAGCGCAATCCTAAAACAGTTCCTATAACCAGGAGCTTCTTTCTCCCCATCTGCTGCTCTCAACAGTCTCTGACCATTTATACACATAAGAGGCATGTGAACTCACACAGAAGATCCCCGTTTGGCAACGCCCACCAACTAGCGGAGTGCACCATCTTTCCTAAATTTACCCACTATGATGGACAGCTCACTCAAGGGACCTGTGCACACATTGGTGCGATGGCATAGTAACACACACGGACACTGGAGACAAAGCAAGCGCTCGAGTTGCAGCACAAATTCAGGAAAACATTCATCAGCCCAAAAACATTTGTGACCTTCCCACTATGATTCACAGCTCACACAAGGGACCCCTGCGCACATCTGTGCAATTGCATAGTAACGCACACATGGACACTGGAGACAAAGATGGGGCTCGAGTTGCAGCACAAACTCAGGAAAGCAATCATCAGCCCAAAAACATTTGTGAACTTCCCACTATGATGAACAAATGGTCTCTGCTTCCAGATACCTAAGAGCCTTGCTAGTTTATTCAGATACCAACCAACACACACTGGGGTCGATTGTGAAAATATGGTATTGTGTACAAAAAAGGGGAGAAATGCTCCTCTTTTAGGTGTCCCCTCACTCACCAGGGTTGACCCACGGTGACATGCTTCATCATTGGGGCCATCCCAGTCCTCTACGGGCTGGGGCGTGCTGCGACTTGCGAAAGTTACGTAGGAGCACTTTATTAGACTATGTGTGGTGCATGTGTATTTGAGGAGTGGACTATGTGATGTGTGAAATACCTGCCCAGTAGGTTTACAATAAACTTTATTCTTGCCTCTAGGTGGTAATAAACGGGGTGCAAAGATAGGCTGCCCTAAACGTAATGTGTCCAGATGTACCTATCAACTCCTATCGTCGACATGTTTCGTGCATACCCCAAACACTATGATGGACAGCTCACACAAGGGACCCCTGCGCACATCTGTGCAATTGCATAGTAACGCACACATGGACACTGGAGACAAAGATGGCGCTCGAGTTGCGGCACAAACTCAGGAAAACAATCATCAACACAAAAAAATTTGTGAGCTTCCCACTATGATGGACAGCTCACTCAAGGGACCCCTGCGCACATTTGTGCAGTTGCATAGTAACACACCCATGGTCAATGGAGACAAAGATGGCGCTAGAGTTGCAGCACAAATTCAGGTAACAATCAACAGCCCAAAAACATTTGTGAGCTTCCCACTATGATGGACAGCTCACTCAAGGGACCCCTTCGCACATGGCATAGTAACACACACATGGTCACTGGAGACAAAGCATGTGTTTGAAAAGCAGCACACAAAAAAAAAACATTCATCAGGCCAAAAACACTAGTGAGCTTTGCCTAGGCAGCACAGGTGTGTTTTTTAGCCACTTCAGAAACACACATCATTATAAGTAATGAAGGACAGAGGCACTTGCATCCTTCATTACAATGAGCACTATTATTTTACTTTATAAATGACCCCCATCAGCATTTTTGTAGAAAAAACGGCCTTTCAACAACATTGCAGCCAAGAGAAGACTTCATAGATAATGTTCCCCCAACAAGGGGAGCGACCCTTCCCCAAGGGGCCGCTCCCCGAACTACGAAATTGATCATCAATCAAAAAAAAAACAAAATCCCTAACATTCCTGCTGCACGATCGCACGATCGTGCAGCAGGAAACCTCTAAAATGCCACCGAGGGAAAGGAAAAGCCTTTCCTTTCCCTCCTTAGAAGTAATACTGCAATCTCCCCCGCCCCAGCCGCAAAACTAACCTGTTTGCAATCCGACGCGCAGGAAGCAAATGGCTTCCCTGCGCGTCGGTAAACAAATGGAGCCTCCGGTGACGTCAGCGCGCCTCGCGCGCTGACGTCATTGATGACGCGGGCGGGGAGGGCGGGGGGAGGCAGGGGAAGGTCTTCCCCTGCCATCCCCGCAGAAACTAAAACAAATCGGGCTGACTCGGGGGGAGCGCTGGCGCTTCCCCCGAGGGTGGGGCTCATGACGAGCTGGGCTCGTCATGAGCGTGCGAGGAGGCTACGCCATGACGAGCCCAGCTCGTCATCAGCCCCGAAGGGGTTAAATACTCCATCCAATTTCATTTCATCCTCCCACTCCTTCAAGGTGAATGTTCCTGACCCACACTGCACAGCATCTTGTACCAATGCCACAGCTTCCTCCGCTTCCTGATCCCTAACAGCTACCCCGTAAACCTCCTCCCACTTCAGGGGTAGTCTCGATAGGCAATCTGCCTGCACATTTCTCCACCCTTGCACAAACCCCACAACATACGAGTATTCTTTGGGCAGGGGCCCCCTCCCAGGCCTAGTTAAATCTTGGGGGGCTGTGCATGTGGATTGGACAAAATATGGGGGGGATGGCTAAGCTCTCTATCACTACTATTAATATCTGTGGGTTGAACGATAAGTTTAAAAGGTGAAGGGTACAAGAAGACCTTACATTTTTAAGAGTGCATGCTTACTGCTTGCAAGAGAGCCATATTGCCCACTGTGATAGTGCTATGCCGAGCGCTTTAGGGTTGAATGTAGTCTGTCATACAGCTCAGGACTAAAGGGGTGGCCATCTTAGTTAAAGGAATTCTGGTGTCCCTAGTCGTAAGGCTTCAGATAGTTATGGGAGATGGGCAGTTGTTGGGTGTAAAGCTGGGAGGGGTCTCTTTACGCTGTGCTCGATACACGCTCCAGTCGTAGATTACCCTAGACTGCCTAATTTTTTAGCAACCAAATTACCATTGTGGCCTGCCCCGTATATATTATGTGGGGACTTCAATTTAATGGTTCAAAGGGGCCTGGGGGCAATGAAGCGTGTCATGCTGGGCACAAATCACAATCATTTAGATCTTTCAGGAATCTAGTAGACAACATTGGCCTAATTAATGTCTGGTCCAGCCTGAAGGCCCCTGATGCTGGGTATACTTACTATTCAGACGCTTATGGCAATATTGCAAGGTTGGATTATTTCTTGGTCTCACCATTGATTGTTAGGGGCGCTCCGGTGAAACTTTTTCCAAGATTAATGCTGGAGCATAACCCCATCGTCTTGGAACTTCCACTTGATGGACTGAGAAGTGAGCCCAGAAGATTGACATTTGAGAGGGCTCTTTTGTCGGACTCAGAGTACATAAGGCATGTCATGGTAATGGGCTGGATTTCACAGTTTTTGGAATTTGAAAAAGGTCTCCCAGAATGGTATGGGGCGTTTTCAAGGCTGGTATAAGAGGGGAACCCCTTAGGTTCAGTATCTGCAAACAGATGCAGGGTATGGGGCAGATCAAAGAACTTTATCAAAAGCTTGGTGTTTTGGAGGCAGAATTGGTTGTAGCTGTGGCCTCCGGGAAAGATCTTTTTCCCGTGCTGAACCTGATATCTTTAATTAAGGCATGCTTGAACGAATTTACGGCTGAGAAGATCACTGAAAATTCGTGGCCAGAGATCAGGAGTGCTCTGAATATAATGAATGGGTGGGGCCTCTATTAGCAGTGAGGTTGAGGCAAAATCTGGTGACTGGGCATATTAGTCAGATTAGGAATATGCAAATTAGATTGGTAACGGATCCTACTCAAGCTAGAGAAGCATTCTGTGAATTTTAAGTGGACCTTTATAAAGCCTCCCCACTGTATGCCTTGAGGATTGAGAGCTATATCTGAATCCAGTGTTGTTTGCTAAAGCAACCCAGGCGGAGAGGTTATTTTTAGGGGCAGATATCTCATTAGAAGTATTCCAGGTGGCTCTCCAGGCTCTTCCATCTGGGAAGGCAGTGGGTACAGATTCTATATCAATGGATGTTATAAGGTTTTTTCTGTAGCACTACTTCAGAAAATGCTGTAGCTTTTTAAGCAAGTTAGAAATGGGGCAAATCCCCCTGGATCCTGCGGTACAGCAAATGTAATATATATTTTTTAAAGGTAAGAATCCCGCGGATTTGGGTTCTTATAGACTAATTATATTGTTAACCAGTGATGTTAAACTCTATTCTAAAATCTTTTCCAGCAGGCTGGGCGATATGATACACAGGCTAGTCTCTGTTAGACCGCATGGGTTTATCCCATGGAGATGGACCTTGGATCATATATGGTGGGTAATATCACTGTTTGATGCTATGGAGGTTCGACAGGAACCCATGGGGACGGCCCTATTGGAGGCTGTGAAGACCTTAGACAGGGTGTTGTGGGAGTACCTCTGGAAGGTAATTGAGGCTAGTAGCTTGCGTGGGCCTTTCACCCAGGCAATCCGGATGATGTACTTTAGCCCCGCGGCTCGATTACAGATAATGGGAGTTGAGTGGGATTCCCTTCCGATAGAAAGGGGAACGAGGCACAGCTGTCCGGCCTCCCTTTTG
This sequence comes from Lissotriton helveticus, assembly GCF_964261635.1. Lineage (NCBI taxonomy): Eukaryota > Metazoa > Chordata > Amphibia > Caudata > Salamandridae > Lissotriton > Lissotriton helveticus. The sequence continues at coordinate 651,855,968 of NC_136070.1, forward strand.
TTATTCACTTTAAATATTGATCCCCTCCTTAGGAGACTCGTAGCCTCTCGGGACATTCTGTCATCAGTCTGCAGGGTTGGGATACGAAAATACTGGCCTATGCAGATGAGGTGGCAATAGTCACCAGTGATCCAGATGGGGTTGTCCGTGCCAGCTAGAGTTTTATATAGCGCAAACTAGACCTGAGACATCGGGTATCAGAGCGCTTTACATGAGCACCAGTTTCGTTACAGACAAACACATTCATTTTTGTTAGGCACAGGGAGATTAAGTGATTTGCCCAGAATCACAGGATGTTTGAGCATCGTTGCCAAGACTCGAACCCGGTTCCCCAGGTCCGAGGTCGACTGTCACAAGGCTACATCCTCTCCCTCAACTTACTCAAGTTTCTTGCTAAATAAAGCAAAAACGCAGTTAGTCATAAACAGATATGCACCGGATAATGATAGTCACGTAGTTGAGGAGGCTACCTATCTGGAAGTTAGTATCACAGCTAATTTGGAGCTTACCCCTAATATTGAAAAAAATAAGGAGGATTTTAGTAGATGGGATAATTTAAATGTCTCAATAATGGGAAGAAGTAACCTTGTTAAAATGATATTCCTTTCAAAATTATTGTATGTTTTTTGTACGATCCCACTGGAGATTGGTAATGTGTTGTTTAAAATAATTGAAAGAACGGTTGCTAGATTTATTTGGGGATATGGGAAGACTAGGAGGACAAATACATTTCTGTGCTTACCCATAGACAGGGAGGGCTGGGCGCTCCTCAAACTTACATCATATTATCTAGCGGCAGCTCTGCAGTTTTAATAACCTTTATTCAAAAATAAGGAAATTGAAGTTGGTAATGCAGCTTTTGTTCCTTCGATTTATGAGTTATTGATTGGGGCAGCAGCCAGAAGATGTCTGCTGAAGATTGTTGAGCCGAGTTACTGTAAAAAGATACGGTTTAAGAGTCTGATGGCGGCATTTCGGAACTGGACGGGCATACGAAAAATACTAGGGGTTGGCTGGTTTAGCTGGTACACTACGCTGCTTCGGAACAATCAACTACCCGGAATATTCCATGACAACTGCTTAGCCAATGGGAACAAAGGGGGTTTGGTAAGATCGGAGATCTGCTCACGGGGAATCATATGACATCATTTGAAGAGGTTATGGGAAGATTTAATATTGGGACCCAGGAGTTTTTTTTATTTCTACCACTGAAGGATTTCCTTTTGAGAAAGGTTGGGGGTTTATCAGGCTTTTCAGGGATCCCCATGATAGAGACTTTAACAAAGGATACTAGCTACTCAATCTCTCAAATATATGGGTACCTGTTGGAGGGGGTACCATATGATTTCGGAAAACAGGATGAAAAATCGCAGGCGAGGTTAGACTCTGAGGAATCTTTTATTTTTGTTTTAAAACATTGAAGCTGTGTGGGTCCATTTTTTGCTCATCAAACCTGCCAATGCAACACTATAAAACAATTTTGAATTATATACCACACCCGCAAAAATTGCTAATTGGGGAGGATTGGCTGGTACCCGCTGTCCTAAGTGTCGCGTCCTCAGAGCAGACCTGGTCAACATGTTCTCTTCTTGCCTTTGCTTAAAGCCAGTCAGTTCAGAAATTGCAGGCTTTTTAGGTGAGGCCCTCAAGGTAAATGTTTCCATGTCACCGCAGTTTATGTTATTGGGTGTTGATGAATCAAATATAGGTGTGGGTTGAATAATTTCTTTTAGCAATGGCGATTTTAAGGCTTTGTATTGTTTCTGCCTGGCTCAGTCCTTCACTTCCGATATTTCAGCAATGGAAGGGCCACTTTTTATATGTTTACAATCTAGACAAGCATTTGCAATGCAATAGGTCTCGCATTAGGAAAGTTTGAGCTATTGGTCTTGTAAATGACACATTTTTTATTTATGTGTTTGTTTTGAAAATAGCGAAATTAATAGCTTTGTCATGTTCAATGCCAATACTTTTATCTTTTGTAATTGTGACACCTATAGGCATTTGTAATGCAACATGTTTTGTATTTACGTGACTTAGATGTATTGATATTACAAATAACAATGGCTTTTAATTTTTTTAAATAATTAATACTTAAATAAAAGTTATTGTAACTTATAATGGCAATATCTTAAACTTTTGTAAATAACTTTTGTGAAGAATATGTTCAGTGTATTTTATTGTGATGAAAATCCAAGAACAGAAGTGAAATATTACCAACTTTTTGTGACATTTGTAATAAAGCTTGAAACATTGAGAGAACATATCTGAACCAGTTGTTGTTGAATGGTTGCACAGATTGATACTGTGGTGGCGCTGAGTGATGGTGTGGCGTTTAGTGATGTTATGGTGCCCCTGAGTGATGCTGTGGTGCCCCTGAGTGATGCTGTGGTGCCCCTGAGTGATGCTGTGGTGCCCCTGAGTGATGCTGTGGTGGTGCCATAGATTGAGTGAGGGCGATAGATAGGGTCAGGGCGATAGATAGGGTCAGGGCGATAGATAGGGTCAGGGCGATAGATAGGGTCAGGGCGATAGATAGGGTCAGGGCGATAGATAGGGTCAGGGCGATAGATAGATGTGTGCGGTTGTGTGTGTGCGGTTGTATGTGTGCGGTTGTATGTGTGTGGTTGTATGTGTGTGGTTGTATGTGTGTGGTTGTATGTGTGTGGTTGGGTGTGTGGTTGGGCGTGGTTGTGTGCGTGGTTGTGTGCGTGGTTGTGTGCGTGGTTGTGTGCGTGGTTGTGTGCGTGGTTGTGTGCGTGGTTGTGTGTGTGTGCGTGGTTGTATGTGTGTGAGGGTGTGAGTGAGGGTGTGTGATGGTGAGGTGTGAGGGTGGGTGAGGATGAGGCTGTGAGGGTGTGTGATGGTGAGGTGTGAGGGTGAGTGAGGATGAGGGTGTGAGGGGGTGTAAAGGTGAGTGTGTGTGGGGGTGTGATGGTGTGAGTGAGGGTGTGAGGATGTGAGGGTGTGTGATGGTGAGGAGGTGTGATGGTGAGGAGGTGTGATGGTGAGGAGGTGTGATGGTGAGGAGGTGTGAGGGTGAGGAGGTGTGAGGGTGAGGAGGTGTGAGGGTGAGGAGGTGTGAGGGTGAGGAGGTGTGAGGGTGAGGAGGTGTGAGGGTGAGGAGGTGTGAGGGTGAGGAGGTGTGAGGGTGAGGTGTGAGGGTGAGGAGGGGTGAGGGTGAGGAGGGGTGAGGAGGTGTGAGGGTGAGTGAGGTGTGAGGGTGAGTGAGGATGAGGGTTTGAGGGTGAGTGAGGATGAGGGGGTGAAGGTGAGTGAGGATGAGGGGGTGAAGGTGAGTGAGGGTGGGTGAGGGTGCGAGGGTGGGTGAGGGTGCGAGGGTGGGTGAGGATGTGAAGGTGTGATGGTGAGGAGGTGTGAGGGTGAGTGTGTGTGAGGGTGTGAAGGTGAGTGAGGGTGGGTGAGGGGTGTGAGGGTGGGTGAGGATGAGGGGTTGAGGGGTGTGAGGGTGGGTGAGGGTGTGAGTGAGGGCGTGAGGATGTGAGGGTGTGTGAAGGTGAGGAGGTGTGATGTGAGTGAGGGTGGGTGAATGAGGGTGTGAGGGTGACGAGGGTGAGTGATGGTGTGTGAGGCGGAGGGTGTGAGGGTGAGGGTGAGTGAGGGTGAGTGAGGGTGTGTGAGGGGTGAAGGTGAGAGGGTGTGAGGGTGAGTGAGGGTGGGAGGGTGAGTGCGGGTGTGTGAGGGTGAGTGCGGGTGTGTGAGGGTGAGTGAGGGTGTAGGAGGATGAGGGGGTGAGGGGTGAAGGTGAGGGGGTGTGAAGGTGAGTGGGGGTGTGAGGGTGATGGGGTGTGAGGGTGAGTGATGGGGGGGTGAGGCTGAGGGTGTGAGGGAGAGTGAGGGGGGGTGAGGGTGAGTGAGGGTGTGTGAGGGTGTAAGGGTGAGTGAGGGGGTGAGGGTGTGAGGGTGAGGGATGGTGTATGAGGATGAGGGGGTGAGGGTGTGTGAGGGTGAGGGGGTGTGAGGGTGTGAAGGTGAGTGAGGGGTGAGGGTGAGTGCGGGTGTGAGGGTTGTGAGGGTGAGGGGTGTGTGAGGATGAGGGGGTGAGGGGTTGTGAAGGTGAGTGATGGTGTGTGAGGGTTGGTGAGGGTGCGAGGATGTGAGGGTATGCGATGGTGAGGAGGTGTGAGGGTGAGTGAGGATGAGGGGGTGAGGGTGTGAGGGTGGGGGGTGTCAAAGTGAGTGAGGGTGTGTGAGGGTGGGTGAGGGGGTGAGGGGGGTGTGATGGTGAGGAGGTGTGAGGGTGAATGAGGATGAGGGGATGAGGGGATGAGGGGGTGAGGGGGTGTTAGGGTGTGAGTGAGGGTAAGGGTGTGTTGGTGAGGGTGTGTTGGTGGGTGAGGATGTGAGGGTGTGTGATGGTAAGGAGGTGTGAGGGTGAGTGAGGATGAGGGTGTGTGAGGGTATGAAGGTGGGTGAGGGTGTGAGTGAGGGTGGGTGAGGGGCGAAGGCGAGTGAGGGGGTGAGGGTGAGTGAGGGTGTGTGAGGATAAGGGTGAGGGGGGTGAGGGGGTGTGACGGTCTGAAGGTGTCTGAAGGTGTGTGAGGGTGTGCGAGGGTGTGTGAGTGAGGATGAGTGAGGATGAGTGAGGGTAGGGTGAGGCGGTGTGAGGGTGAGGAGGTGTGAGGGTGAGGAGGTGTGAGGGTGAGGAGGTGTGAGGGTGAGTGAGGGTGTGAGGCCTGCAGTTTTGGCCTGCAGGTGGCGATAGGCGACCACGTCCCGAAAGAAGGTTCACATCACAGGAGGGGGATAAAAGTTTGCGGCATTTAAAAACTATTGGCTTACATAATGTCATCGACTTTCACTTAAAATAGTCACTCTCAGTGAGAGACGGGTAGATTCCATGTGCGGCAAGAGGGCCTGTAAGCCGACATCACAGGGTGTGGATAGAGGGGAGGGTGTAAGTAGGGAGGGAGAGCGAGAGCAGGGAGATGAGAGAAGAATTGAAGAGAAAGGCAGAGGGGAAAAGAAATTGTATTGAGGCGGTTGATATAAAGCAGAGAAGAGAGAAACAAAGGGGCAATATGTAGGAAAAAAGGCTTCATTTGTGTAGCTTTCGTGAGTGTCTGCCACCAGGACAATTAAATTCACTCAGTGAAGGCGCTGTTTAACAGTGGGCTATACAAAACTAATCTATCAGGTTTTTTTTGCTTAAAGTCCAAAATCATTGTGTTGTTTGAAAGTTTTTTTGTTCAGGCAGTCCTGTATTTTTAGTCATCGCCACTTGTATGTTGGACCGGGGAAACCCATGCTTGAATGGGAACAAAGCTAAGTGCCTACTGTAACGCACAAAGGAATCTATTTCTTATATTCATTTTATTACAACGACATAACTGCCGCCTTCTACTCGCAGTGAAGTGCCTCTCAAAAAGTTTCATACGTTATCAAAATGTCACTCATATAGTGAGATGCGTGATGAGAGATAGCATATGCGGGTATGGGATAAGAGAATCAGTGCATAGGCTAGTAATAGTGTTTATAAAAAAAAAAATTAAAAAGACATTTACCGTAAACCTCTTGTGCTCGTCTGATGGCTCTGATCGTCCAGCGGCTGTTCCAGCGAAAGCAGGCCGGGCTGGGCGGAAGTCAGGCAGCCCTCCTTGAGACAGAGGCGGGGCCTGACCAGAAGCAGGAAGTCGACCGCGACCGGAGCTTCCCAGGAGGCAGGCTGCAATGGCTGGCGCAAGGCTCCGGAGCAGAGAGAGGAGAGCCCTGCGTGCAGCCGGCGTCCGCCCGGGAAGCCAAGGAGCGGAGTGCCAGTGTCCCTGTGCCCGTTGACGCCGGAGGGAGCAGCCCGGAGCGGGACGAGTAGAAGTCCGGGTGAGTGGGGCTCCGTGCTTGCGTGTCTGTGTGTATGCAGGGGGTGCAGGGCGGCAGTGTGTATGTGTGTGTGTGTGTGTGCGCCTGTGTGTGCGTGCGTGCATGCAGAGGGGTGGGGGCCACTCATTTAAATTTAAAAGTAAATATGACGCCAAAATAATAAATAAATAAACCAGCAGCTTGACCCATTTATTCACTGTGATGCTTCCGATAATTAAAAATGTGCCTTTACAAAGAAGTGTTTTAAAAAGAATACCAGCGTGCATGTTCATTACAAGACGGCTAGAAATAATTACTCATGATGTTCAAAGCAAGCCTGTTCATTTCAAGCTACCCTCAGCCAGCCTCGGAAAAAACGAAAGTAATACAAAAGCGAAACTGACACTGCCACTGCAGACAATGCTGCGCGCTCCCGAGGTGAAATCCGGCACTGAAAACGCTTGTAACACTTTGGTGTCCACTCTCCTAAAAACGGATCACATTAGTTGTCGAGCTGACAGCATTCATGCTTCGCATGAATGCTAACGTCAGCTCGACCTAAAAAAGCACTTTATAAACGAAAGGGGAAGAGGGCGAAAACATAAAGGGAGGAGGATCTGGGGGCCTTTCTCGAACTAGGTATCCCAGTATAAGTAGAAAATATCTGCTGAATTATAAAGGATATGGATATATTTGGTTATTCTGACCAAGTTGTTCTGTGTTGATGTCCGTAATTAATTACTTTGTCACGCCTATTATCTGATGAATTCTATTTATGATCTGTCAGATTTATCCTAATCTGATGCATATATGTAATCTTGCTGCTACAGTTTTGCTAATAAAAAGGAGAAAAAAAGGAGTATGTAATGGCTTCCCAATGGTTGTACTCCTGAATATCAACACTACCAATATTGTGGTACAAGAATATATTGAGGACAGAATAACAAGGGACAAAACATCAAATGGTAAGTGCAATTCACTAACTATACATCTACATACCTTTAAGATATATGTAACGCGTAAGTACAAATATGTAGAGTTGTATATATAAAATCTAGACTTATTTACCAGTCGATTTTTTTCTTTTGATATGCTGTCCTCGATATTGTGTCCCATCAACTGTGTGACTTCGTAATTCAGGGTACACACCGTCCTCAAAGTAGTTGTGTATCTGTGGAGAAAGAAATGAGAACCACTACTGAGATGTAGGGAGAACCCTGGAGAAAGAGGAGCGGAGTGCTAAAAGCTTCATGATGGAAACCCGATGCCGTCCACAGCACTCATGTTTCATTTATTTTAAAAAAATGTTTCAGCTCATCAATTTATAGTCTAATAGTTTCAATTAAATAACTGAAAACTCTTTGATACACTAGAGACGTTTTTCTTCTAAAACCCAGATTTTCAGAGGCCTCCAGCAATGACAGAAATGAAAGCATGCATACACAGAAGCCTCCGACTCTCACTTTAGTTCAGGACTCTTTTGGGCTAACTTGTCGATTAGGGACAGATCAAGCAGGTATTATCTGACTTAAGTCATTTGTGTGACAAGTTGAGCACAACCAGCCACCATTATAAGTGTCCCAACTAGGCCATAGCATCCTTATCACTTTTCACTCAAAGATCTGTTTTACTGTTATGCCCTGGCCACTCTCAGTGTCACTTAGTGCGCTTGGTGGCACTGACTGGCCCTCGACTAAGAGGCGATTTACGTTTTTTAACTCAGGCAGTTAATCTACTTTTAAGCTCTGAACCAGTTTTTGTAGCCATTGGAGATAAAGCATAGCTTTCACCTCTTATTTAATTGGACCAGTAATATTCTGGCCTCTACTGAGGTGCTGTATCCCACCATTTTGGTCAGGGATCATAGTCATACTTCTGTGTTTTCAACATCTGCTAGATGGATGTAGATCCTGACCATGTTACTAATCAACATACAGCACTCAAACAAATGTCCAAGTACATAAATGTACGAATAAATAGAAACGACTTTAATGCTGTAATAACGCTTAAGACATCTAAGTTTTGTTTGATTCATAGGAAAACTACTACAATTTCTAATGCGATTACTTTGTTGTAACAACAAAATTTTGTCAACATCTGTCATAAATTCATTTTTAAAGATCCCCAGTGTATTATTCTTGAAAACACGACTACAATAAATTGAAATGTATAAAACAGACATGGTATATAGCGTCTGAGTATATAGAGCCTTAAAAGGAGGTGGAATTAGAGTCCAGCTGCCATAGGTTACTTTTTTATTTGCATATATATATTGTGGTTGATCTGCCTTCTAGTCTCCATTCAACATTTCAAACGCTTATATTTTCTGATTCCCATCTATTACATTTTCTAATACCTGCATGTGTGGATTCAGTTTCTATTAATCCATCCAGTATTACAATATCTAACTGAGATCACAAAGAGGGCATTTCTGGTGACCACTGCGTCCTAATGCCATTGGTGTTATCCTGAAAGGAGTCTACTCTCTGAAATTAAAATCTAAGCACCACGTAGACTGTTACTTACCAATAAAAATGAGACATTTCAGGCAAAAGCTGAAGTTTCAACTGTTTGTTTAGGAGCTAATAAGACTAGCGCCAAAATAAAAGCCAATCATTTTAACATAAACCTCTTTCCTGGGATTGGACTTTGGTATCTCCAGCCCTTCTTTGTGTCAGCTGCTGTTTACTATATCCACCACCTTGCAGAGAATCCTTCAACTTCAATTAGCAATTCATTTTCAAGATAGCTACATAAGATACATGTACACATATTCATTTTATAATGATGTAAAATAAAACGTAAGAGTCTATCATGTAAATTAGCATCAATTTGGCCACCAAGGCCCAATACTGGAAATTCCTGATTCATTGTTCAATATAACATCTTTCTAAAAATGTTTAGTAAGGGGATCAATTGGTCCTACGTGCAATATGAAAATGGGCTTTCTCAAATATGTCATTTAAACGTGCAATTCTGAGACATTTTTAGGCATTGGCAAAGTGGGAAATTGCCCAAGGCCACCCCTGAGAGTGTGAGCTTTCTCTTTTTGATCTTGATGCAGCATTTTGGGCCAACCCTTTTACCATTCGTCCTCCAACTGATCTTTTCTTCCCGGCTGAGAGGTGAGGAGAGTTAACGTTGCATAAATCTATTTCAGTTTACAGTGTAACCCATTTGGCTACACAATAAGGACCAGGAATCAGTGACTAGAGTTAGGAAGGTGTATTACAAATTAGCAATAAAGTTAAGGTCCATAAATCTCAGCACCATGCTATAATGACACAGAATAACTACTGGGAAACCCAACCTCCTTAAGAAGTGAAGGCATACCCGCATTAAGCAAACAAGAAGTTTAGTCACAGCAGTACAAAGGATTGGCATTAAGAGGTGTGCTCTGAGAAGAATTTCTCGTCCTCTCTTCTATAAATGAGCAAATCTAGAATTGTTTAAGTTAAAGTCCAAACTAAGAGGATTGTTCATTAGTTTAAGGAATCTCAAAATTCAGTAAACTGCAGATAAATAGAAAAATACAAAAAAGTGTGGGAGTGAAGGAAGTGAAGGAAGGTGTCAGCATTGAATAAGTTCAGTCAAGAGTCTTCTTGGGTCAGGGGAATTATAATTATTAGTCTAAGCCACACTCAACAAGAATCAAAGGGAATAAGCATTGAGGTCTAAACCTCTCAAAGTCCAGGACAGTGTAGTTTCCATTTATTCACACTAAAATCCTCCAGGTACCACACCTCTGTTCGCAACATCAGGTGTTCCATTGTCCTGTTCCATTCTCACTTTGTAAGCTGAAACATTTGTGAAATATCCCGATCTAAACATGAGAATGACATAGCCTTTGCTCAACCAAACCATGTTGAAACATTGCTGAATAATACTTTTCAGTTAACGCTCTGGCCCTCCATGTCCCTTTGTGAAGGTCTTCTTTTCAGGCCCTCTCTATTGCTAATACAGTGTTGTATCTATTTTCAAACTAATAATGTGTGTGAATATACCTGCAAGGAATAAGCCATGCCATAAGAAATGTAAAACAGTATTTTATGCAGATTGAGAAACAGGCCAACTAAGGGTAATTTTACAATATTAAAGCAATGGTGCACATTTAATATACGTGTGCACGTTTAAACACAAATGAATAGAACTTGTCAGTACATTATATTCATATTGGCATATAGTAAATCTTTAATACACATTTATTAAGTATGGCTAAGAACTTCATTTTATGTGAAATATACATGTAACATTAGTACACTCATTGCATAAATCCACTATCATATCTGAAGTAAAGACATTCTAAAATTGTGAGGATGGTTTCTATTCAATCCTCTAAGCAGTAAATCTTGTTTAATGAGTTACGGCACACGGTGTTATATATGAATTCTCTAATTCTACAGTGCATGCACTTCAATGATGATATCCAGTGTAACATTTAATATTAATGTCAATAGGTCACACAGGAAACGTGCTAAGTGCACGTTTAGGTTTTGCATTTGCAAAGTGTAAAGGTGGGGTTCAAAAATACGCTGTACCAATCTCTGTCCTATTTCTCTATCTACACCTCTCTCATTCGCTTCTTTTTTCTTACTCTGACTCCGCATCTCATATTAAGGATTTTTGGGGTCCCAGGTAAGAGAATTCAGCTATTATGGTGTGACCCCATTAAAGTTTAAAATATAAATTGGTATTGTTGGTGAGCCTGAGTTAGCAGGATATGAGTAATAACATTCAAAACGTGTTCCTTACAAGGCTTCCAAAATATGTTTTACTCGGGCAAGAACCCCCCCCCCCCCCCCCCCCCCCCAAATCCTTAAAATAGCACAGGTGCACTTGGTTGATTCTCGGTCAGCCCCATTCCGGAACTGACCCACTCGCAGAGTGAGGAGACGGGAGTTTTCTGGGGAGTTACGTAACTGCGTAGTTTGCCGCCCTCAGTCGCCGGCGTACATGACGTTTGAATGGACGGGTGCTGTCACCTGCATTATTTCAGCACGCACCGGAATGCCGGGCGCTTATCCGCGCGGATTGTTTCGTGCTAATCCCATAAGGCTCATTAATTTCCACTGGGGGCCCGTCGCCCCCAGGGTGGTCGCAATCCCTTGATAGGCCTATTTAACGCAGCTGCTGCTTGCCGCTAATGTGAGACACGGATTGGACGCCTGATCCGCTTTGCCACGTGCGGCATCTCAACTCTTCAAACCCCGGCAATCCCGCCCCTCCCCCACCTAACAAGTACACACTGCCCTCGCCTGGCACCACCTGCTAAGCTGGTTATGTCAAGAAAGATTGTCAGAGATCATAGCTGGATCCTACTTAGGGGGCCCGGCGGGTCTTTACTGCCGCAGATGGACGGAGGGAATGAGATAGAGGTAGGGTGACCAGATTCTCAAAACAAAAAACGGGGACAGGTCATTGACATAGACGTAGGACTACAGTTTGCAGTAACCATCGACATAAAAGTTTGACTATTTGACAACTGTCATAGACATAGAAAAGGGACTACAATGACAGCTCCCTCCACAGACTGAGATGAAGCATTACAGACAACAAATCTGAGGTCTTTTATTGGCACCCCTCTCCTTTATGCAGCAGCATTAGTCTTTTTTATTACATTTACACTTTTAAGGACTATAGCATATATTTGCCAAAAATTAATAAAACATCACAGGCTAGCAAACACCCGATTTATTAGCTTTATCAATGCTTGTTTCTATAGCTGTGCATCAGCACCATGTAAAGTACAACTCACTAATGTTGCTTAGTTGCTCATGACAGAAAAGCATGGGAGGTAAACTGCGGAATGCTAAATTGCCGAAGGGCAGCCAATGAAAAACAGGGACATTTCTGTGTTTAACCGGGACACTCTTTGAAAACAGGGACATTTGAGTCACTTTGAAACAAGTGTCGGGACACTTCTCCAAAAACGGGGACCGTCCTGGGAAAACGGGGACGTCTGGTCACCCTAGATAGAGGACGGACAGAGGGAGGGAAGGAAGGTCAAAGATGAGGGGAAGAATTATACAGAGGGCAGGAAAAGAGAGAGGGAAGACGGGAAGGGCAGCAGGAAGGAAGAATGGATGCAGGAGTCGAGAGAGAAAGGGAATGCGGGAAGAAAGAGAGAAAGGAGGGCACAAGGATGGAAGGATAGAAATGAGAGAAAGATGCAGAGGAGAGCAAGAGGGAGAGAGGAGAGAGGGGAGGGTATGAAGGAAAGAGAAACCCAGGAAGCAGAAGGGAATGGAAGGACCGGGGCAGGAGAGGAACACTTGAGAGAGAGAGGGGTACGCAGAGGACAGACAGAGGGAAGGATGGATATAACTGAGAAAGACTAGGGAAGCATAGGGGAGGGAAGGATACAGAGGAGAGAGACAATGAGGGAAAGAGAGAGTGAGAGAAGGATACGGAAGACACCCAGAGTGAGGTCTAAGGTGGAGAGATGGGAGGGCCCAGAGGCGAGGGGAAAGGAGAGGAGGACTGAAGGACAGAAAGGGTAGCGCCATGAAGGCTGTAGGTGTCAGTGCGCGTTAGAAATAAACTAAAACATGAATAAGGGCAGAGCGAAGAAAAGAAAGGGAGCAAGGGGGTAAAAAAGATAGATAGAGATGCGTGAGAGCAAAATGTGCAGGAGACTGAGAGAAAGAATGAGGCAGGGACAGCATGACTGAAAGATAGAGAAGCGAGAGAATGACTTTGAGGAGAGAGAGATGGCTGACAGGGCAGCTGGAGTGAAGGGCAGAGCAGAGAAAGAAGCAGATAGAGGAGACAGAGGCAGGATGGAAGTAGAAAGGAGAGATAAGGATGAGAGAGAAAGAAATATCGAGGGTGGAGAGAAGGACACCATAAATGAGAGAGAGAGACAGAAAGAGAGAGACGTGAGGAGAAATAGTACAAGAGAAGGCTAGAGAAGAGAGAGAGTTGAGCATGGAATGACGTCAGCAGTATCATGAACCATGGAGAAGAGAGACTCTAGGGTGCAAGAGTAAAGAAAAGGGAAAAGACAGAGACGAAAACAAGTCATGGAAGTAGGCAAACGTGAGGGATAAAGACAAAAAATCGCCAAAGAGGACAGTGGATCAAGAGACGGATGCTAGAAGAGGACAGAGATACAAGAGATGCGAGAGAAGGAAAGGAAAATAAACAATAGAGAACAGACAGAAGGAATGAAAGAGAAGATGGAGAATGAAAAAAGAGGATTGAGAGGCGAGGGAGAGAGGAGTAGGATGAGGCAGCAAGAAGATCGGGACATTTTGTATGCCTCATTCTGCTCTTGGTGTCTTTAGATGTACATCATGGTCCAGTTTGCCACAGGCTGCTGAGGGGTATAGAAGGCTAGAGTAGTTGCTCATCTCTGTCTAGTGTGTTGGCGATCTCCTCTCTGACGCTCCTTGGTTTACGTTTTATTTCTTTCATGGACCTGAAGCCTGACTGATGCTTGTGGAGAAGGCGATGTTGCTCCATGCGTTATTGTGACTCCTTTTCAACTCTTTCCTGATGTGGGAGATGAATATCGATATACCTTAATATCGTAGCCAAGATATTGAGAATTAAATTAGCGATAGATGAGAAGGTATAGATTTTGTATGCCTAACTCCTCATATATGTACCTTAGCGACATACGTCTTCAAGGTATCTAGATGTGGTGAGAAGAATATTACATTCAGACATTTGCACTTACCTTTCAATATTTGTGTCCTCAATATTTTAGCTATGATGCTTAGGTATAATATTCCCTACTCAATATTCCAGACTACAACCCTCATTTTTCAATATTTTAATGGGAAAACGAAGTATACAAGCCAGTTGATAGTAGTGCCTCTTAGGGATTATTTGATTACTTATGTGGTCTAATAATGAGCGGTGATATGGAGATACTGGTTTGCGGTCAAATCATTTAAAAAGGGTACATATTAATCACACTACTAAAGTCGAGCACCACTGGTAGAAGAAACTATTTATTTAGCAATTTGTTAGGTTTATAAAACACTGTGTGTTACTATTTGCTTACAGAATGGGCGTTCATGGAGCAAACTATGTACGGAAAAGAAAGGAGTGGTTAGAGCCAGCAGGAAAGGAAAGTACCGGTGTCTGATATTCATAGATCCCAACCCCTGATCTGTAAGGAGTTTAGTTAAAAAGCAAGAATGAATACTTCCATTTTCAAAATGCCGGTCCAGATCTCAATCTTGAATAGCAAGTGCTCCACAGTCTGGGACCCTGTATTTTAGGGTTCTGCACCATGTTGCATTCCCTTGAACGATTGGTCGAAGTATTAACATATATTTCTAGCAGGGGTATAGTGTGAAGCTAGTTTTGTAGGTATTCAAGGCCCTTTCTCCAATAGGCCTTTGGCAGAATGCATAGAACATTGAATGTAATCCCGGCTTCTACTGGTGGCTAATGACAGCCACTTTAAGATGGAAGGCCTGCCAATACCTGCAGAGTAAAAGCTTGGATTTAATTGTGAGTTGTGTTCCCCCCGTCTCTCCATTCTGGTGTATGTAACTGTAATGGTGGCCCGGAGAGGGGAGGTTTGAGACGTGGTTTGAGAAAAAACAGGAGGATAGGAGTCCTTGCAGTGTTGCCTGATTACGCACAGGTTTTTTAAAAAACAAACTTTCTGGTAGAACTATAGGAATCGATTGAATATCAACCTTGTTTTGTTACTTGACTCTCTGATATCCTTTCTGAGGACAGCCTATTTTGTTCTCTGTGGTTGTGTAGTGTGCCTCCTGTGTCTTGTTGCAGTATGCACTCATTATTTTCATTGACCTCTAGTTTGGAGCCTTTGTGGTGAGGACTCTATCTTCTACATTCTCAGTCATTTTGACTTTCGTTTCAAATGTTCTGGCTGCCAATTTCTCTTGAGCCAGTACCAGCTGGTTGTGTTGTTATTTACTCGGCAACACAACTCCAAACAAAATAATTTTGAATGTGTGTCACTTATCGTGGGTGTGGATTGCAATATGTACTTGCAGCAGGTCATGTCAGCTTCAGGGAACGTTTAGTGACGTGGCTGTTCTTATCAGTGGGCTACTATTTTAGCTCGGCTAGCTCACAGTTAACCCCTTCGACGCTGATGACGAGCTCAGCTCGTGATGAGGTACACCTCTCGTACACTGATGATGAGCTGAGCTCGTCATGAACCGCGGGTTTTTCAAAAAGTCAGCGCACAGCGGGAAAATGCACAGCGCCGATGGTGTTAAAAGAATAAGTGCGCATGACGGTTTGGCTGGCCCAAGATGGCCGGCCAAACCGCCGTGTGCACTTAGGCGCCACATCCACTCTTACGTCTGAAACGAGCCCAGCCCTGCCCCGCCCTAACCTGGCTCCAGTCCATTGTATTAAAAATAAAATGATAATACTGTTCAGTTATTATCATTGTATTTTTCCTTTACACTGCTCATGGAGCAGTGGGGTGACACTTCTCCGCCTTAGCAGATGAGTCCCCGCTGAGCCTCACAATGATGTCTTTACTAGGCTTTGGTGAAATTTCCGTAATTTTATTTTAATGAATTTCATTTACATTTGTGTTGCAAAATTGTTGAAATTCTACCATTATGCTACGTGCTCTAAATATGCCGTGTTCGTGTTATGCAAAATAGCTGAAATCCTGTCATTATGCTACGTGCTCTACTTACACCGTGTTTGTGGTAAGATTTTAGCACAAGAGCACAGAAAGAATGCGAACAACTAACATATGAGCGGCTGCTGCTTATGGCACTTGTATTTCTTATGCTATTTCTTTTGTGCAAAATGGGAGGCAAAGTTGCATTTCACGTTAGCACATAGTGCTAAATGCCAGTTTTAATTTCACAAATTTTGCATAATTACGCAAAAGCAAATTACATGAATTTCGCACACCCTTTGTCTTTATAGCCCCTGTCAAATTCTTACTCATAATTTCGAGCTCTGTGACGGAGATGGTTCTTACACCGTTCTGATGCAGCATCGCAGGAGGTATTAAAAGTCCTAGAGGTGAAGGGATATTAGAGAATGGTCACATCAATCTATGACTGTATCATTAGGTTTGAAGTATTGCTAATTGACCTTATGTTCAGTTTTAACTTTCGGACTGAGTGATAGATAGCAGAAGTGCATGTATGTATAAACAATAATATGTATATTATCCCTCACAACGATATCATCTGACATACATATTGTGGCCTAAATGATGTTTACAAAAATATCACTCTATTGATTTTCTCTCTTTAACTCCAATTGCTCGCTATTTTTCTAAATTATATTTAGGGCATAATATTTTTGTTATGCAGTATTTAGGGAACTATACTCTGGTACCATTCCATATAGACATACATAAATAAATCCATAAGTATATTGAAGACTTTATGAGCTTCTCTCTAGAACACCTTCCTAAACACATTGGGACATATGTACAAGGCAATAAAGCCAACAGAATGTCACTTTTGGCAGTGTTCTGGTGGCGATAACCCATTCACCTTATTTACAAAGCGGCGTTAAGTCACTTTTTGTGGCTTAACACCACCTTGGAAACATGGCCCCTTAACATGCATCATTCAATGCAATCTAAAGCCATGCAAGAGCAGGTGTTAGAATGGTGAATGAGAAGAATTGTTTTTATTTCTGCTCATTCTTGCTTTTTCTAAGTGTGCTGCATTCTGCAGCACACAGAGAAAGAGCAAAAGGCCATTAATGATTCTTTATGTGCAGGAAGGTTTCGCTTCCTGCACAAAAAACAAATCATTGAATAATTATTAACAAATAGCCAATGTGGATTGTTTATGTGCAGGAAGGGACACCTTCCTGCACATTAACAAACATTCCCTGTGGTGCAAGGGTGCCTGCGTTGGTGCAAGGCAACTAAATTTAGCACCAGTGCTAAGGGAAATGCAAGGGTGCACCATATTGTGGTAAATACAGCGCATCCCTGTGTTTTGAAAATGTTGGAGCGTGGAGCTGACAAATTTGGTGCAGCTCCGCGCTCTGACATGTTCTTGTAAATATGCCCCAAGGTATGTTCATGTGGTGTAATTTGACCTGCTGCACGTTTTAAAAGTGGTGATAATAGGTACACTGTTATTGAGATAAAAAGTTTATGACATCTATATTTCTGGTGCGCCCAGACTAAACAAAGTCACATTCGGAGAATATCTGTAACGCAACATGTTGTGTACATCCTGAAAACAGTTGTGTACCTTCTGACCTTCATGGCGTGTTGTAACTGAGGGGGTATGAAATCTACTTTGGTATCACCTGTGACAGCAAATGACTTTATAGTCACTCGATTAACCTGTAATTTCATGCAGACTAATTATTTTAAAGGTCAATAAAATCACATTCACAATAACAAAAATGCAGAATCAATCGTGCGTTTGTCCACTTTCCGCACTAAATAACTTTAACGAAACATATACAAAGTGAAAACATCATAATAGAAGGTATATATATTTAGAACAAAAGTATATACCACAAGGATATGTACACAACTCAAGAAATGTCTTAATAATTCATATTCTGATGGTACAACTCCGTACTGGCTGGGATATAATTCTACTTACTCATCAAACAACATTCATTGGAAATAAGAAACTTTATTGGAAACAAAAATACGTTTAAATGGGAGTTATAGTTACAATGGACACAGACCATAACACCTTAAAGTAACTTAAATGTACAAAAAAAATGCCAGTTCGGATAAAATATTTAAAAATTGCATCACGTTTTTTTTCAAAATTCATATATACGTGGAGCCACAGGTGCGCCATTAAGTTACTCTCTCTATAGTCACCAACACACCCAAGGCCGGCTTTAGCGCTGGTGGCGCCTGGTGCGACAGTCGTTTTTGGTTCCTCTTCTCCATGAATTATCTCACTACCACTCTCCAACAAGGCCCCTCATCTCTCTATAGCCCCTCCCAGGCATTCATTTCATTTTTTTTTATAGCACCACTCATTGTTCACTTTCAATCAGCTCTGTGATCTGCATGGTACACATTCTTTGCAGGAGGCACATAACACTCTGTGCTGCTTTATGATGAGTCAAAACTGCAACTAAACACAATTTTTGATTTTTCACCAATAGCAACATTAATTACCAGCGTTATCTTGACTTTTTTTTATTGTTGCCTGAAAACGTTTGGCCGCACAAGTAAGTTCACATGCTTTCAAACCAATAGTTATTTTTAAACACAGCGCCACACAGCAAAGTCAGTGCCAGGTGCGACTGCACCAGCCGCACCAGCCGCACCACCCTAAAGCTGGCCATGAACACGCCACAGCACGATACACTGAGATGACACATTGCATTATCCCTGGGCCCTAAGCCTCTCCGCCTTCCAGGAGGAGATTTCATGGGGGATGGTCCCAGCATCAATTACGCCCGCCCCCTGGGGAAAATCCAATAGAATAACAGAGTAACGAGCTGCTAATTAGGACGGCTTGTCTATAAATCCAGGTCACTCCGGGATCAGCCTCACTCACTTCCCAAGCCCGGCCACCGACACTACGGATACACCGCTGAGTTCCAACCCTGTGCGTGGTGGGACTCACCGCTTCCTGCGGTGCACCTCAGCCTGTTCTGGCCTGGAGACTTAGTACTTGATGGTAAATCATTGCCATGCATTATCAAGTGTCGACACTGCGGAAACACTGACTGATTTCCGACTGCACCATTTAATATTCAGTGCCAGTGCACGTGTCAGGCATTTCTAGATCCAAGCTTCCTGTACAAGAAAGATTCTGGCATTCTTCCGGCTGATGGTCTTGAAAACAACTTCGACGGCGCCCAAATGACTCCTTGGTTTGCTGTTGACACTCAGCAGGGCCTTTTCTCTTCTGCAAACGTTTGACCTTTCAGGAGCTTGCTTGGTTTGTCAGTGCTCAGTAAGCCTTTCTTAGAAGGTGGCAAGACATCTTGTTTGTTATGATGAGAGCAATGATTTCCAACCCTCACTTTGGGAGATCAACTTCTTGAGAGCCCAGGATTGGCCAGGCTTGGTCGCCATCTTTCCTCCACGCAGACTAAGCTTACAGTCATTACAGGTATCTTGCCCGCTCATGAACCACATGATGCTGCCCCCTGTGGGGATGGCCCTCTTCACGCCCCGGCAGGTGGCCCGTGTCTGCCAGGTGCTGCAGGAGAGCGGGGAGTTTGAACGCCTGGCACGCTTCTTGTGGTCACTGCCACCCGCGCTGGTCACCAATGGCCACTTGGTGCGGCCAGTCTGTGGAGCCCCTGGCATGTCACACCATCTCCTTGCCGCCCCATGCCCTTTCCGAGATGAGCCCGCGCTGCAGACTGGGGCCGAACCGAGGTGGGGCAATTGGCTCGGGGCACTGGAAAAGCTGGCAGGCAGGAAGAGAGCGCCTGTGGAGGCAAGTCTTCCTCAAGACCAGGAGCAAAAGTCCTCCTGCTTCAAGGTGAGTGATTAGGCAAATTGGGGCAGAGGTGGCCTAATCGATAAGTAGGGCTTAGGTTGGCATGCCAGCCTGACATGGCTGACCTTGCCCTATGCTGGCCCTATGCTGGCCCTTGAATGGCATTGGCCTGCCATAAATGGTCCTGCTTCTTCTACTGGTCCATCTACCTCTTCATTTTGATGGAATGGCATACAGTAAAGTGGCATAGAATGAATTAGGATACATTGCAGTGGCGTATATTGGAGGGATATAGAGTGTATACAGTGTAGTAGTGTGCACTACAGTGGAATATAGTGGGATAGCATAGAGTGGAGTGTGATGAAATAGAGTTACATTTTGTAAATATTGCAGAGTCTTTTTGCGTCCGCTGTACTGGCTTACAGTGGAGTGCTATAGACTGGAGTGTTGTACATTGTAGGAGCATATATTGGAACATTGTATACTGCAATAGCATACTCTTGAGTAGCATACACTGGACTCTCGTACCTTGGAGTGGCAGAAAGTGAAATAGTGCACACTGGAATGGAAGTAAAATGGAGTACTATACAGTGGAGAGGCATACAGTTTAGTTGCGCACAGGTATAGCTAAATTAAAAACATTTAAAACAAATAACATACTTACCCCACCAACCTGAGGTACCTCAAAGAATCTTCTGTGCACCATAATATATAATTCTACCAAATTTAGCAAAAATCAGGCTGATGGTTTTCCCACTACATAAAATATAGAAGTCTGTGTAAAATGCATAGGATTTTATGCACATTTTGGGCCCCTTCTTTTTCTTTGCACACCTTGACCAAACATTCGCCAAATGTGTGCTAAGTTATTAAGGGACAATATCCCTATCTCTCTGGTCCCCCTAACTATAGCTACAGAGTGGCTACCACCAGAATATATATGAATTCATGGTGCATAGATGTGGAGTTAAGAATAGTAAACCTATACTTCCTCTGTATGCACTTACCTTTCGATTTTTTTTATCCCTTGATATTCCGTCCACGATATTAATGTATTACGATATTTCTAGCCTCTGTATCCCATAGTACAGCTGAGGCAGGAGGTAGGAGAGCATGGCTCTCTTCTAAAAGCTATAGGGAGGTAGGAGGGAGCAATACATGGAGTTTTTCCAAAAAGAGTGGAGAAGCAGGCAGTGGCTTCTTAGGGAGCTCCTTTAACAGCCATAGTGAGGCCAGGGGAAGCAGTGCTGCCTCAGTGGCAGGATGATCATACAGAGAAGCTCCAAGTGTCATGAAGTACCTCTAATAACCTCAATAGGCACACAGGGAGCCCCCTAAGTAACCAGAGCGAGGCGCTCAAGGCGAGATGGGGCTCCACTAATAAAGAAGCCTTGAAAGGCAGATGGGCTTTCTCTAATAGCCATAGAGATGCATTCAGTAGAAAGGCATCACCCTTCTGATGACCATAGAGACAAAACAAGAGGAAGCAGGACAAATACCTCCAGTAAAGGCCTTAGAGGGAAAGGAAGCTCTTGTAACAGGCATGGTGCTGTGGGCGGTTCGCAGACCAGCATGCACTGGTAGCCATAAACGCCTCTTCTGGACAGCACATCCCTGGGGCCCGGGGCTCTCACACAAAGAACCCCCTTTCTAACTTTGCTTTGCTTTTACTGCTTTCTTGTCCTAGGAAAGAACACGTAACCTACTGCGTGAGTGGTACCTGCAGGACCCATACCCCAACCCTTCCCGGAAGCGGCACCTAGCGCAAGCGACAGGCCTCACCCCCACCCAGGTGGGAAATTGGTTCAAGAATCGACGCCAGAGAGACCGGGCAGCTTCGGCCAAAAACCGGTGAGAGCAAATGCATGCAAGAGAAAGCGAACGAGTCGGCCTGAATGGCCGGGTTTGAGGATCTGTCTGGTGGGACGAGGGCGGACAATTTAATGTAGAAGGCGGACTCGAAGGATGCTGGAATGAAGATTGATGCATGGGAGCGGGCGGCTTCAACAGGCCATAATGAGGTAGACATTGACCATGAAGGTAGCAACTGCCCAAACCAGGGCCTCTGCTTCCCTTCACACCATCACCAGCTCTGCACCATTTCGGTTACTTAGCCAATCAGGTTCCAACATTAATGCGGCGTAATGGCTTCTACATGGGCAAGCTCTGCTCTGCGCCCCTCTCCTCTTCTCTTACGTTCCCTTTCTTCCTTTTCTTCCTCGTCGCCTTCCCCTTACCTTTTCCTTCCCTTCCCTTCCCTTCCCTTCCCTTTCCCTTTTCCTCTCCCCCTTATTTTTTTAAATTATGTTATCGACTTTTAGGCATTATACTACATATATCCAAGGAGGGCTTGCCTCATTGCACAAAAGTCCAAGATCAGTGCTTAATTTGTAAAAAAAAAAAAACTATACGTGCCAGGGCTCGCGTCAGGAGACCGCTTCCGCTTGTATTACCCTTTGCCACTGCCAGCACTGCCAATTATAATAACAACCAGCAACTAACCACCACACTCCTATAAATGTGGCAATTCTGACTATTCCAGTCCCTCAAAGCTATAAGAATGGCTTTGGTGGCAGGTGTTAATCATTTTCAATGTATATTTAATTAGTAAAAAAAACTGTTGTTGTGCCCATCTCCAAATTAGACAGGGCCACCATATCAGCAGACTGCCATAAGTGCTGGTCTAGGCAATAAAGTGCCGGTGCCGGGCACTGGAAACCACAGGCTCAAATTAAGCACTGAAAGATGGTAAACACTCCTTACGACGCATCTCTCACCCCGCAAGTCATTACAACCACTTGCAGAGGGGGGAGAAGGTGTTGTATTTAAAATCCAACACCTTCTGTACTGTCCACACAAACTGGAGTTGGAATAGTAAGTTATACTATTCCAACATCCAGCGCCCCCCCACCGCAATTCGTTGTTACAACTTGCGGGGTAATGGTGTGCATTGTTACAACACGATTGTTGTAACAACCGCGTTGTAACAACATGCGGGGTGAGGGAAAGTGGGAAAAAGAGGCCTATTCCTGTAAGATAGAGAGGAAATGTACTCGCATTCACTGCCAGGTCCTGCAACAGTCCAACATAATGCCACTCTCGAACCAGAGCATAATATTCCCTGAACAAACTGAGGGGCATATGTACGAGCCCCTATCGTCATGGGAACATCATTTTTTGTGACGTTTCAGTGGTGTTAGGTGCTTCACCTTGTTTACAAGGCCGTGTTAATCCACTGGTCTTAACTTGGATAACAAGTGACAAAATGGCCTTTCAAGATTGTTCATGTGCAGGAAGGGGGACCTTCCTGTACATAAACAATCTTGCCCTGCACGCACACACCCTGGCGCTACACTGTTAAGTGTAGCGCCAGTGCAGGGGGAAACGCAAGGCTGCACCATATTCTTGTAAATATGGTGCAGCCCTGCGTTTCTGAAGTGGCGGAGTGAGGCATTAAGCCATGACAGCTAACACCTCACTCCGCCACTTGCTTATACGTATGCCCCTTATTTTCAAAACCTTCCAGAAATGCCTTAAAATAGTGTCATGGAGCATTGCCTCTTCATGGGCATTCCGCAATTTTACCCATGGGATACCTAAGGCAAGGCTACTGCAGCAACTTTTCCTATATGATGGAGATTAGATTAGAGGTGCTCAAACAGACAGATCGTAGGTTCGGTGTCATTGAAAGTTAAAAAAATATATATTTTATTTGCATTTTCAACCAACAGTAGCACCACTGACAAGTCACAGATGGTTAACCCCTCACCCAGGCGCTCCCCCCTCCCCCACCCACCATCCACAAGTACGTCATCATGAGCATCAATTCCACAAGATCTAGCCATTTCTTACAGGGCATAGTTCTGCCATACTCTATTATCCCCCAACAATTCTCCACAATATTCGTCCCCAACCCTCGTCCCCCGCCCACCCGCAACCCAACCTCATCCTTCAAGACTCTTAGTGCGTCAATCTGGCCCCAGACCCCCATCAAGACTATGGTACCTTCTTCATTTTCCACACACTCTACGGAATTTTCGGGGCCATCCTCTAGCTTTGTACGTTACTCTTTCGGCCGCCATGTACATATCCATCCCCCTCCTCCATTCCCCAACCGGGGGAGGCGCTGGTTCTCCTCATGCTCGCGCCACCTCCCGTTTCATCACCCCCAGAGCCAGCATCGCAAAGATCAGATGTGGTCGGCTCAAATCTATATCAGTTGTTATCACAAGTAAAATGAATTTTGGGTCCATTGGGAGCTCCGCCTCTAGCACCTCACTCAATTCCCCCAGTATGTGTGTCCAATAGTTGTGGATAACAGGGCAGTCCCATATAACGTGGTAGAAGGTCCCCTGCGGGTGTCAACATCTGAGACAGCACGAGTCAGTAGCGCGACCCATGCGGTGCAGTCTGGCTCTATCATAATATATCCTATGTAGTATCTTATTTTGTATGAGTCACAGTCGGGATTTAATCGCGACTTCTCTGTGATGCATCAAGGCTGCTTCCCAATCTACTGTGTCCATCCCGCCCAAGTCCTGTTCCAACATTGCTCTCAGTTTCCCTCATCTGACCGGCGTGTTATTATTCAGGGTCTTATACGTCAGTGACACTAGTTTACTGGGTACTCGTTCTTGCAACAGACGACCCTCCAGCGGGCCATATTCTGGCAACGTAGAGGTAAGCGCCGTCTCAGCCCTCCATGCATGGCGCAGTTGCGTGTATTTGAGAAACTGAGTAGGGCGTAGGCCATATTCCGCCGCCAGGGACCCATAGGGTTTGAATTTTCCTTTCGCTACCAGGTCCCCCAACACGGAGATCCCGATATTGTCCCATCCCCTAAAACCTGTGAGTTTGTGAAGCTTCTTTAGCCATGTACAGGTCCATATCGGTGTCTTCTTGGTGGGTCTATGAGACCACCCCATCATCTTGGTCGCCCTGTCCCAGACCTCTATGGTTATCTGCATAGCCGGGAGTAATCGCCTCCTCCCAGCCCCCCGTACAAGTAGTGGAGACTAGTGCGGCGAGCCATGGTGTCTCTTTCTAGCCTATACGTCGGGTGATCCGCAGGTGCATGGAGCCATTCGTTTATCGGTGCCAAGTGTTCAGCCCAGTAATAAGCTGCTATATCTGGCAATGAAATCCCCCCATTGTACTGATTTCTCTGTAACGTATCTAGGACCATTCTCGGTTGTTTCCCTAACCACAGCAGAGAGCGTAGTTCCGCATTTATCGCCTTGAACGTTTGTCGGGGGGGGGGGAAATACTCATTCTGTAAGGCAGATAGGAAGCGTGGCATTGTGATCATCTTAAACATTGCCGCCCGGCCTAAGATCGTGAGAGGGAGGTCCTTCCATCTAAGAGCATCATCTGTAAAGTTCCTAATCACCCGTTGGATGTTTTTTTGATAGGAGACGTGTCGGTCCGTGGTCAGATGAATCCCCAAGTATGTGAACCCCGTCTGGATAACTTGGAGGGCGGCGGGCAGAGGGGGCCACTCCTCCTCTCCACATGGGCTATACAGGACCAATTTGTGCCAGGTAATCGTGTACCACGAGAAGGAACCATACCTACCCAGGAGCTTGAACAATGCATGGACTGTGGTCGCCGGATGGGCCACATACAGAAGAATATCAACCGCATACAGCAACATTTTTTCCTCCTGCACGTTGGCCTGTGATATATGAAATCCCAGTATCTCGTTCGCCTGCCGGACCTCACATGCCACCACTTCAATAGTGAGGGCGAATAGGAGTGGGGACAGGGAGCATCCCTGTCGGGTCCCCCTCCTGATAGGGAAATCTTCAGACAGGATCCCGTTCACCTTCACCCGGGCTCTAGGATCAGCATATAGTAGTCCCACCCACTTCCTAAAGTTGGGGCCAATGCCGAATTTGACCATCCCCGCCTCCAAGAAGGGCCAGTGTACAGCGTCAAACGCTTTTTCAGCGTCAAGAGAGAGAAACATATGCAGCTCCTCCCGTCCTTTCATCTCCATAAGCCAGTTATGCGTTCTCCGTACATGTTTCCTAGTCGCTCTGTCCGTCAGGAATCCCGTCTGGTCCTGATGGACCAGGCTTGAAATCATCTGACTCAGGCAAAAGGCTAAGACCGTCACCAAGAGCTTAGTCTCCGCATTTAGGAGGGAGATTGGTCTATAAGTCGCACAGTCCTCAGGAAATTTGCCTTGTTTGTTTATAGGTACGATCGTGGCCATCCGCAGGTCTGATGGGAGGAGACCCTCCTGGGCCGCGTCTTTAAAGCGTGCCAGGAGGTGGGGCGTCAACAGATCTACACCTTTTTTGTAAAGAATTCCGCCGGGAGCCCGTTTGGGCCCGGCGACTTCCCTGGCCGGAGTCTGGCTATTGCCTCCCTGATTTCTGTGGCTGTTATTTTGGTTTCAAGGGTCTCCTTGTCCTCGTCCATTAAGACCGAGGTTTGAACAGTAGACAGGTAGTCCATGATTTTTTCCGGTCCACCCAATTCCCAGGCTCTGTAAAAGTCCCAAAAGTAAGAAGCAAACGTCAGGACGATCTGGGCATCTTCCCTCTGCAGTTGTCCCCGGCCATCTATCACCCCTTCAATCCACCTGGCATCCCTTCCCCTACGGCTTAGCCAGGGCAGCAATTTCACAGACTTGTCCTCAACGTCATATATCCTGTGTAGGGTCGCAAGGACTTGAGCCTTGGCTTCATTCGTCACTAAGTCTTTATATTGTTGTTGGGTATCCGTCAGGCGCTGAAGCACCTGAGGGTCGCGTCCCGACACATACCGCTGTTCTAAGTAGAGTATTTGGGTTTCCAGGGTATTAAGCTCCTCCTGGGCTCACCGTTTCCCCCAGGATATTCGATTTTGAGCCATGTCGCGGAGTACAGTCTTATAGGCCTCCCATACGGTCACTCCGGAGTGCACCGAGCCCACGTTTTCTGCAAAGTACACCTTTGTGTCAGCCCTAAGGCCCTGTACTATCTCACTATTCTGTAGATCTCATGGCGTCAGCCTCCAACCCCCACCACTGGCCCGAGGCCTCCCACCCAGCCGGACTAAGAGGGGCGAATGGTCCGAAAGGCCCCTTGCCAGATACTCTGCTTTGTCGTCAGTACCAAGTGCATGTCTGCGGAGGAAGACATAGTCCAGTCTGGAGTATACCCTGTGTGCCCCAGAGTAATATGAGTAGCTTCTGGTAGTCGGGTGCAGTCGTCGCCACACGTCTGTCAGGCCTGGTGTGGTCTTAGCCCTGGCCAAAGGTGTGGTGAAGGAGCCATCTTCGCGGGTCCCCGAGCGGTCCATGGGGGTGGACATAATGTCATTAAAGTCCCCACCAATGATGTGTAGCGTGTCCGATGTATCTATCAGGACTCTGGCCAATCCGCCAATTCGGAGAGAGTGCTGGCTTGGAGTTTCGGGGGGGGGGGGCGTAGACTGAGGCTATCGTGACCCTCTCCCTCCCCCATGTTCCTGACGCCCCCACATAAGTCCCCTGGGGATCCGTCCAGGTCCGGGTCACCGTAAAAGGCAGGGATTTTTTAATCAGGATCACCACCCCCCGGGAGCCCGCCGTGTAACCTGCATGTGCCAGCATCTTATAAGCTCCCCTTGCCAGAAACCCGCACGTCGTTCCTTTAAGGTGGTTCTCCTGGAAGAGGACTATATCAGGGTGTAACCGTTTAATATGTGCCTTGTTAGACCTAGGGAACCTAGTCTACATAGGGTAGCCTGGCACAGTGTACAAAGCTAAACTCCGAGGCTTTTGTGTAGTGCTTACAATCCCACTCACCATAACTCAGCGACTTACCATTAAAAATAAAGGACGCCACACCAGTTTAGAAAAATACCAGTACCTTTTATAAAAGTTCTCTTTGTTCCTTTTCAGTCAAATTAGTGCATACATTTAGTTCAAAAGAAGTTTCCACATTCAATTAGCAATATTCATCAACTTTCTCAATTCAGTGAAGATTAATTCTGGTTACATTTCATTTGAGATTAACCACCATCAATATCAACAATATTGCTTGTCAACTTAAACAGTGCAGAATGGGTAGGTCACTGTACAAGATTAATGCACCACATTATATAACCTGACATGTACGTTACCCATCTGAACTCAGGGTCTAAATTAGCTCGAGCTCACGGCTCCACAGAGTTCTACCCCCAGCAGCGTTCTTGGCAATGGTCACAGCCAGCTATACGGCCAAAAGAAGACAGGCAAATTAATTACACTTTCTTAGTGCTACTTTTATGCTCTACTTCTATTGGGGACGTTCTGGCTCTTAAAGGTCATTTACTGCCCTGAGGAGTTAATAGTACAATGATCTCTGGCTGTTACTTTCACCCTGTTCTTAGCACTCGTGCCCAGGGTTCGTTTACTCGGGGCACCGTTTCCCTTCTCAGACCCTCAATACCTCAGTGGTTTCTCAAGTGGGTTAAATCAGGACTCTAAAGGTTAATGTCCCGAAGCCGGGATGTCTATTTGCAGTTATTCTTTAGTCCGGCGAGTCAGTGTTCACAGTTCACTTGCTGTGCTGCCTCCCGCTTCCCCACAGACTTCCCAGCTTACTTCGAACTGAAGGGACAACTCGGCTGGAGTTGCCTACGCGCTCCGGTTACCCGTTCAAGCGCCGACGATGAGAGGACTCAGCTGGAGTTCGCATCGATTGGTTCTGTCAGTTCATGTTGCTCCTCTGGCGGGACCGTAGCGGCGCTTGTTCCTCCTTACGCGATCCCTCCGACACAGGCTCCGCCTTTTCCGACCAGCCTCCTTCGCTTCGGGCGCACCTCCTCCGACGCCGCAGGGGTCTTCCTGGTTCCGGACGCCGCCTCTCTCGCAGCGTCACCGCGGATCTCCTCCTCCTGTCAGCCGGCCTCTGCTGAGCCCCGCCTCCACCACAGCGGTCGGGTTCGGACCCAGGGCTGACAGCTGATGTCTCGCACACAACGTCACTCCCGCAGAGGGGATACTCACTCCCACAGCAAAGCGGTGAGAGGTTCCAGTTCTCTTAAGTTGGCAACCACCTTTTGAAGCGTAACTCTCACTTTCTGGCAGTCTCTAGGGCAGTTTCACGCTCCAGCACCTTGGTGAGGTAGAGTTATTGGACCTGCTTAAAAGTTAGTTATGGGTCCTTCAGGTCAGGGTTCAGTCAAACCAAGAGGGTCAGCATCAGTATAGGGCGATAGCCGGCCCACCGGACGATCTTTCCCTATTGAAGCGCTGTCCTCCTCATTTAGTTGCCTCCCTCCTGTCCTTGACCACTACACTCTCCGCTGGTCAGTGTGTACTACAAAATGGCCGCCCTGGACTTGGCCTTTTATAGGCTAGCCCCTGACTACTAGAACATGCTTGAGGGTTCCAGAACTTTCCTCACTTGGCCCAATGGGTCAGCCTCCCTAAGTAAACCGTTATGGCAGTTGCTGGCCACCATTTTAGGTCCTTTGGTTTCCCTCAATTTCCAGGAGGTAGGCTAGGCCTCAAAAAGAGAAAATGGAGGAATAGCGTCAAGGAACACCTAGCCCCCAGACAACACTAGCAAAATCCAGGTGGACATTACAAAAAAAAAACTGATAACACTAGGGGTTAAGGGAGACAAAATAAATAATAATGGTAAGGGAACTCACAGAGGCAGACAGGTCTAACACGCGTCCCCCCCAGCTGAAAGTGGGGAGAGCTACCCAACCCCTTGGGAGTTCTCATCACTAAGGAGGAAATACCTTGAGAGACCGTCTGCATTGGCGTGGTCCACTCCAGGCCGATGTTCCACCCGGAAGTCCATTCCCTGTAGGGTGATGGACCATCTCAACAACTTGGGATTCTCCCCCTTCATTTGCATCAGCCAACGAAGGGGCCGGTGGTCGGTCCGAACCAGGAAGTGTGAACCAAACAAGTATGGGCGCAGCTTCTTCAGAGCCCAGACCACCGCAAAGGCTTCCCTTTCAATTGCACTCCACTTCTGTTCCCTGGGAAGCAGTCTCCTGGACAGGAAGACCAGAGGTTGATCCAAGCCCTCGTCATTGAGTTGCGATAACACTGCCCCAATGCCATGTTCCGATGCGTCCGTCTGGACAATGAATTCTCTTGAGGAATCAGGGGTTCTGAGGATTGGAGCAGTACACATTGCTTGTTTCAAGGTGACGAAGGCTCGCTGACAAGCCTCTGTCCAAACTACCCGTCGGGGTTGTTTCTTGGATGTAAGTTCAGTGAGGGGTGCCACAATGGTGCCATACCCCTTCACAAAACGACGGTAGTATCCAGTGAGGCCCAGGAAGGCTCGGACCTCGGTTTGGGTCTTGGGGGGCTCCCAGGCCATGATAGCCTCGATCTTCGCCTGTAGGGGCTGCACCGTTCCCCTGCCCACCAAGTGGCCTAGGTACACCACCGACCCCTGCCCAATCTGACATTTGCTGGCCTTGATGGTCAAGCCAGCCTGTTTCAGGGCCTGGAGAACAGCTTGCAAATGCTGCAAATGATCCTCCCAACTGCTGCTGAAGACAGCAATGTCATCCAGATAAGCAGCCGCGAAAGTCTCCATTCCAGAGAGGACCTCGTTCACCAGCCTCTGAAAAGTGGCAGGAGCGTTCTTGAGCCCAAAGGGCATCACACAGAACTGGTAGTGACCCTCAGGCGTGGAAAAGGCTGACCTTTCCTTTGCTCCATCTGTAAGGGAGATCTGCCAGTACCCCGAAGTAAGGTCAAAGGTACTCAAGTATTGGGCAGCTCCCAGCCGGTCAATGAGTTCATCCGCCCTCGGGATCGGATGAGCATCAGTCTTTGTTACTGAATTTAGTCCCCGGTAATTCACACAGAACCTCAGTTCTGCAGTGGTGCCCGGCGGGGCAGCTTTAGGTACCAGAACCACCGGACTGGACCAGGGGCTACTAGAAGGTTCAATCACTCCTAGCTCCAGCATCTTAGCGACCTCACTATGGATGCTGGCCTTCACCTTGTCTGACAGCCGGTAGATTTTAGACTTCACAGGTGGGCTGTCTCCTGTGTCCACATCATGGGTACACAGATGGGTTCTTCCCGGGACAAGGGAGAACAGCGAGGGAAATTGCTCCAGGACCTGGCGGCAATCCCTCTGCTGTTCAGGAGTTAGGGATGGGGAGAGAATCACTCCCTCCACCGACCCATCCTTTTCCTGAGATGAAAAAAGATCAGGGAGAGGCTCGCTTTCCTCTTCCTCTGCTCCATCAGTCACCATCATTAAGGTAACCTCGGGCCTCTCGTGGTGTGGTTTGAGGCGATTGGCATGCAGCACCCGTAGGGGCTGTCGGGGGGTCTTAAGATCCACTAAGTAAGTGGACTTACCCTTTCTCTCCATCACCTCAAAGGGGCCTGTCCAGCGATCCTGGAGGGCACTTAGCTCCCCAGGTTCCATCACCCACACTTTCTGGCCAGGCTCCAACTCCACCGGGTGAGCGTTGTGGTCATACCACTCCTTCATTACTGCCTGGCTGGCTTCCAAGTTGTCAGAAGCTTGCTTCCACAACTTAGCCATTTGGCTCCGGAAGGCCAGCATGTAGCTCACCACATCCTGGGGAAGCTGCCTGGGAGTCTGTTCCCATCCGTCTTTCACCAGGCTGAGAGGTCCACGTACAGGGTGCCCATACAAAAGCTCGAAGGGGCTGAAGCCCACTCCCTTTTGTGGCACTTCCCTGTAAGAAAACAATAGGCAGGGTAGGAGGTCGTCCCATTTCCTCCGCAGGCTCTCAGGCAGACTCCTTATCATGCCCTTCAAGGTCTTGTTGAACCTTTCCACGAGGCCATTGGCCTGTGGGTGATAGGGAGTGGTGAACCGATAGGTCACTCCACACTCCTTCCACATAGCCCGCATGTAAGCTGACAGGAAGTTGGTCCCCCTGTCGGACACAACCTCCTTGGGGAAGCCCACTCGGGTAAAGATCCCCATCAGGGCCCTTGCCACTACCGGTGCAGTAATGGTCCTCAGAGGAATTGCCTCTGGGTACCGTGTGGCATGATCCACCAGAACCAGGATAAACCTGTGACCAGCTGAAGTTGGTGGATCCAATGGCCCCACAATGTCGATGCCCACCCTTTCAAAGGGGGTGCTAACAACAGGAAGTGGTTCCAGGGGAGCTTTCAGCTTCACCCCTGTTTTCCCACTGGCTTGGCAAGACACACATGTCCGACAATAGGTATCGGACGCCACCCTCATCTGAGGCCAATAAAAGTGGGGGACAAGCCGGGCAAAGGTCTTGTCCTGACCCAAGTGTCCTGCCAAGGGTATCTCATGAGCCAGTTCTAAAAGAAAGGCTTGATAACGTTTAGGGACCATCAAGGCCCGTGATGAACCGTGCACGGGTGCCTTGGGTTCACTGTAGAGGAGTCCATCCTCCCAGTAAATATGGTAGTGCCCTGTAACGTTTCCTGCTGCCTGGGCTTCGGCCTGTCGCCTCAGTCCCTCAAGAGAAGGACACTCCTTCTGACCCTTGCAGAATTCCTCCCTGGTAGGACCTCCCTCCACATGCCAACTAGCAGGGATGGGTTGGTTCTCCAAGGGGGCAACATCCTCCTCTGTGGACTCCAGGTCCACCTCCGCAGGTGGCCTATCCATCTCACGAGGTGGGGATGTTGAGGCAGGCTCCTCCTGCCTACCGTCCTCCTCTTTTCTGGCAGCTGGCTGGGCCATTGTTCCAGGCTCCAGCGTAAGCGAACTCCCCCTCCGGGTAGTCGCGGACCTTGTGCTAACACAGGCCCAGTCAGGTGTACCCAGCATCTCAGAATGAGTCCGGTATTCCACCTCCCTCCAAGCATTGTGCTCCATGTCATTCCCCAGCAGACAATCGACAGGCACGGCAGGGCTTACAGCAACTCGAAGTGAACCTGCAACCCCTTCCCACTCAAAAGGAACCTCGGCCACTGGATAGTGACCCATTCTGCCGTCAGCCATCGCGGCGGGGTGGAGTACATTTGGAAGCATCTGCTCTGGAAACACCAGATGACTCCTTACCATAGTCATACTGGCTCCTGTGTCTCTCAGAGCCTCCCCTCTCTGGCCATTGATGGTGACCCATTGCTCATACTTCACAGTATTTGCGGGCAACTGGATCTTTGGAACCATCTCCCGTTCTCCCAGGGACACTCAGGTGACACCCGCCCACTCCCCTACCTTATTTAAGGGCAATTCCTCCCCGAGCACTACACTAGTTACTCCCGGGGCCTTTCCTCCAGTGGGAGGGGGTGGTCTTTTTGGGCATCTCACGTCTCCTTTATATTGTCCAACACCACCACACTCAAAGCAATGGACAACCCTTGGCTGCTGGCTTTGGCCAGGATTAGGGTTTCGGGGTGGGTTAGCCCTAGGGGTGAATCCTTTTCCCTTAAAGTTATTTTGGGGACCTTTAGAGAACTCCCTCTTGTTATCTCCCCCCCTCTTTCTTCTGGGGAGCGCCCTGTCCAGACTTCTGGGAATCCCCTCCAGTCCCCCTTGGGGACACCCGGGTACTAGCCCAGATGTCCGCCTCCTCAGCAAGCTTCCTGGGGCTGGTCAGCTTGCTGTCCACCAGGTGTTGACGCAGCTCGGGAAAACATTTCTCGAGTAGGTGTTCCTTGAGGATGAGGTCATATAATCCCTCATAATCCCCTACCTCACTGCCTTTCACCCAACCCTCCAAGGCCTTTTTTGCGTAATCAAGGAAATCCACCCATTCTGTGTGCCTAGTTTGTGGCTACTCCTAAATTTCTGCCTATACTTCTCGGGAGTTAGTCCAAACTTTCTTATCAGCGCCACTTTCATGGTAGGGTAGTGGGTTTGCTTTTCCTGCTCTAGGGCCAACAATGTATCCCTTCCAGCAGGAGGCATGTACTTATACAAACCACCCCCCCAGTGAGTTTCCAGTATCCCATGGGCTCTTAAGGAGACCTCATAGGCAGCTAGCCACTTAGCAATATCATCACCTGCGCTGTAGCTAGCGACAACATCCTTTGGTAAATAGGGTCTGGGTTCCCTGGTTATCTCCTTGGTTTCTTTAGTTTCGCTGCCACCATTGTTGGGTGTGGGAGTCCCTATTTGCAGGGCCTTGAGATCCAGCTCCTTGAGTACTAATTCGTGAGCTAACCTCTTTTCCTCCCTCTCCATCTCCAACCTAGCTAACTCCCATTTTAACTGCCTCTCCTCCCTCCGATCAGCTAGTTCAGTTTCAGTTAACCCTCGTGAAGAAACACTGCTACCCTCCCGGGAGGTTACTTTGGGGCTAATTGACATATCCCCCACCCCCAGTGGGCACACCCCATCTACCTCGATGACAGTGTTCTTCTCTGACTCGTCCTCCTCAACCGTTCCCTCTGGGTGCGCTTCCACCCATGCCCTCAGACTAGTTTGGAGCTCCTCTTTCTTGGCCCCTCGCCTGTAGAACACCCCCCTTTCCTGACAGAAGTCCTTGAGTTGCGCCACAGTATAGGTCTCCAACCCTTCAAAATTGAACTCCATCTTAACAGTGGGGTTGTGGATAGCCACTCCGAGGTAGGTAAGGACAGTACACAAGGATCACCTCCACCCACCGCCAAAAGTAAATTTGGAAAAGCAAAAAAATGTAATTAGGGAGACCGCTTGGAGAAAACTCCAGGTGTAGGCCCGTGGTAAGCACTGCGTTACTACTAAGTGGGTGTAAGCACAAACCCGTATCCCACCGCTGCCACCAATTATGTTAGACCTAGGGAACCTAGTCTACATAGGGTAGCCTGGCACAGTGTACAAAGCTAAACTCCGAGGCTTTTGTGTAGTGCTTACAATCCCACTCACCATAACTCAGCGACTTACCATTAAAAATAAAGGACGCCACACCAGTTTAGAAAAATACCAGTACCTTTTATAAAAGTTCTCTTTGTTCCTTTTCAGTCAAATTAGCGCATACATTTAGTTCAAAAGAAGTTTCCACATTCAATTAGCAATATTCATCAACTTTCTCAATTCAGTGAAGATTAATTCTGGTTACATTTCATTTGAGATTAACCACCATCAATATCAACAATATTGCTTGTCAACTTAAATAGTGCAGAATGGGTAGGTCACTGTACAAGATTAATACACCACATTATATAACCTGACATGTACGTTACCCATCCAAACTCAGGGTCTAAATTAGCTCAAGCTCACGGCTCCACAGAGTTCTACCCCCAGCAGCGTTCTTGGCAATGGTCACAGCCAGCTATACGGCCAAAAGAAGACAGGCAAATTAATTACACTTTCTTAGTGCTACTTTTATGCTCTACTTTTATTGGGGACGTTCTGGCTCTTAAAGGTCATTTACTGCCCTGAGGAGTTAATAGTACAATGATCTCTGGCTGTTACTTTCACCATGTAGTCCGGTTCTTAGCACTCGTGCCCAGGGTTCGTTTACTCGGGGCACCGTTTCCCTTCTCACACCCTCAATACCTCAGTGGTTTCTCAAGTGGGTTAAATCAGGACTCTAAAGGTTAATATCCCGAAGCCGGGATGTCTATTTGCAGTTATTCTTTAGTCCGGCGAGTCAGTGTTCACAGTTCACTAGCTGTGCCGCCTCCCGCTTCCCCACAGATTTCCCAGCTTACTTCGAACTGAAGGGACAACTCGGCTGGAGTTGCCTACGCGCTCCGGTTACCCGTTCAAGCGCCGACGATGAGAGGACTCAGCTGGAGTTCGCATCGATTGGTTCTGTCAGTTCATGTTGCTCCTCCGGCGGGACCGTAGCGGCGCTTGTTCCTCCTTCCGCGATCCCTCCGACACAGGCTCCGCCTCTTCCGACCAGCCTCCTTCGCTTCGGGCGCACCTCCTCCGACACCGCAGGGGTCTTCCTGGTTCCGGACGCCGCCTCTCTCGCAACGTCACCACGGATCTCCTCCTCCTGTCAGCCGGCCTCTGCTGAGCCCCGCCTCCACCACAGCGGTCGGGTTCGGACCCAGGGCTAACAGCTGATGTCTCGCACACAACGTCACTCCGGCAGAGGGGATACTCACTCCCACAGCAAAGCGGTGAGAGGTTCCAGTTCTCTTAAGTTGGCAACCACCTTTTGAAGCGTAACTCTCACTTTCTGGCAGTCTCTAGGGCAGTTTCACGCTCCAGCACCTTGGTGAGGTAGAGTTATTGGACCTGCTTAAAAGTTAGTTATGGGTCCTTCAGGTCAGGGTTCAGTCAAACCAAGAGGGTCAGCATCAGTATAGGGCGATAGCCGGCCCACAGGACGATCTTTCCCTATTGAAGCGCTGTCCTCCTCATTTATTGCCTCCCTCCTGTCCTTGACCACTACACTCTCCGCTGGTCAGTGTGTACTACAAAATGGCCGCCCTGGACTTGGCCTTTTATAGGCTAGCCCCTGACTACTAGAACATGCTAGAGGGTTCCAGAACTTTCCTCACTTGGTCCAATGGGTCAGCCTCCCTAAGTAAACCGTTATGGCAGTTGCTGGCCACCATTTTAGGTCCTTTGGTTTCCCTCAATTTCCAGGAGGTAGGCTAGGCCTCAAAAAGAGAAAATGGAGGAATAGCGTCAAGGAACACCTAGCCCCCAGACAACACTAGCAAAATCCAGGTGGACATTACAGAAAAAAAACTGATAACACTAGGGGCTAAGGGAGACAAAATAAATAATAATGGTAAGGGACCTCACAGAGGCAGACAGGTCTAACATGCCTTCAGACCATTCATGTTCCACGTGAGAACCTTGTAGGAGCCGGTCACCAATCCAGCCTCTGGGGTTCTATGCACCGTCACAGAGGCCATGGAGTGGTGTGTGTCCAGTACATCCCTGGCGGGGGGTGGACAGTGTATACGCCTAACCATGTGATCCTGCTGTCAGTGTGCCAAACAAAAGTGAAACAACACATAACCCAAAACATTCCCAACCAGAAAACTATCGCATCCTCCCTCTCCCCCCACCCCACCTCCCCCTCCCCCATGACTCTTCCCTGTCAATATGTCAGGGAGTAGACTTTAGGGCAGGTGGAGGTCTGTCGCCCTCCCGTGCCCAACTTACGCCACAGATACAAACTCCTGCAGCTTTCCCAGCACCATCAAGACAAAGTCCAAAGAATATTAGATCAAAGATGGTAGTCCAAGAAAGGAAAGAATAAAGGAACATAGTAAAAGAGGCCAGATCAGCAGAGAAAGATGAGAACAAAAGGTGGGTGTGCGTGTCCAGCCTGCCTGCTCCGGCAGAATTAGTCCTAACCATGGTCATCCCTGCAGACCCCTGTTCAAGAGTTGGAATCCAGGGGTTCATTCTGCGATGCTCCCACCCCAGTCAACGTTGTCTGTTCCATTTCCAATATTTCCGCCGGCAAGGGGTGTATCGAAGGGCCCACCACCTCTTCCCCCTCGGATGAAGAGTGTCCACTTTCAGTTCCTGCGCCCTTCTCTGTGTCATTGCCCAGCTGAAGCCGTCCAGAGGAACGGAGCGCATGGGCGCTCACCGAGAGCCGGGAGTCGAGAGACCCACCTGTGCGTCTTCTTTGTCTGCCATTACCCTTCGGGGCATACGGGGTGGTTTCCAAGGTGCAGCCCTTTCGCGTCTGCTGGGGCTGAAGCATGCGCTGCGAGTCCAGGGGCCGGTGGCCCGCTGCACTGAAGGGCGCCCTACCACCCGTCTGTGGTGCCTCAGGGTGGGGCGCTCCTCCAGCCACTGCCAAGCCTTCTCCAGCATCTGGAAGAAGTGGGATTTGCCCAAGAGCAGGACCTTCAATTTTGCAGGGAAGAGCAACATGTATTGTATCTTGCGTTCTCTCAATTTAGCTTTAACGGAGTCAAAAGTGCGCCTTTGTTTTTTCACCTCCCTACTGTAGTCTGGGAAGATTATGATACGGGTATAATCATGCCGTATTTCCCCTAGTTTCCGAGCCTCTCTAAGTATCATGTCCCTATCCAAGAAGTTTAGGAAACGCGCTATTATGGGCCTAGGCTGTGCGCCCACCGGTTGTTCGGCTAGTAGCGCCCGGTGGGCTCTTTCTATGATAAAACAGGAAGAGAATTGTCCACCGGGAAGGTGTTCCGCAGCCAGACCTCGAGAAATTCCGGCATATTTGTCCCTTCAATTCCTTCTCCAAAACCTACAAAGCGTAGATTGTTCCGTCAAACTCTGTTTTCCGCATCATCAACCCTCCACAGCAGGTCCTTATGAGAGGATTGGAGTTCCTGCATACCCTTGCAGAGATCGTGGACCGAGTCTTCCGTCTCGCCCAACTGCGTCTCTACCTCCATGACCCTTCCCGCCAGGTTCCAAAGGTCCTGTCGCAAGAGCGCCACTTCCGATCCCACTGCGCCAATCTGGCCTTCTAACGCTGTCCTGGATGCCTGAATTGCCTGGAGGAGGGTATCCGTATCCGAACGGGTGCCCGGGCGCTCCTCCTGGGGGCGGCGAT
Source organism: Lissotriton helveticus (assembly GCF_964261635.1). NCBI lineage: Eukaryota > Metazoa > Chordata > Amphibia > Caudata > Salamandridae > Lissotriton > Lissotriton helveticus. The sequence continues at coordinate 651,893,491 of NC_136070.1, forward strand.
GACCTTCGCGTACTGGTCCATCTTGTCCTGGCATGGCGGTTTCGGATCTCTGTCCTTACCCATGGTGAGCTCGGGCAGGCTCAGGTGTTAGGCAGCCTCCACTCCCACGTGTATTGCAGGCCAAGTCACCTGTCGCCCACAGTGCGTGTGTTGCCCGCCCAATGCGTCCGCAAGCGGGCACCTTCTCAAGGGTGCAGTGTCACAGGGGAAGGGGGGGCCAGTCACGGTCTAGCAGATGTTCAGGCACGTGGGTCGGGAGGCAGGGGGGAAGACCGCCAGTCTGGCTCGCCAATCCACCACTCAGCCCCACCTTATCAGCTCGCAGGCTCGAACCTCCGGCGGCCTCCCCCGCCTCCCCCAATCAATGTGGCCCTGCCGCAGTCTCTCTGACCACCGCCAGGTGTCCCACTCAGAGATGTCCCCTCCTGATGGCCAAATCCTTGTCACTCTCTCAGATAGGTGGCGAGGTCCTCCTCAGCACCCACAGGTCGGTCTACTCGCCAGGGTCTCCTGCTCTGCTTGCACCCCCAGGCCTGTCACAGTGACCAGCAGCAGCAGTCCCACCTTCAAAGTGGTGCTAGTGGCTCGGGGGGGAGACACCTGTATTTTAAGATACAGGGCACGGAACGAAATTCGTTTTATTTTAATTTTTTACTTACTTGCAATCATCAATATTCCGGTGTTTATCAACCCCACCCTGACCCTCTCCCGCCCCGCCTGCCAGCCCCACCGGAACTCTCTCGACGGGCCACGGCTGCGTGTTTCCTCTGTAATCCACCTTGCAGCGGCACATAGCTAGTGAACGGCAGAGGAGGACGCGATGATCCCTGAGGGACTCCACAACCAATGTCTCCTCGAAGAGCCAGTGGTTGCAGGTGGTGGGCACTGGTGCTCATTTTTGGGGATGTGTTTTATTTCCCATGATCAGAATTTCATCCAGACCAGAGAAAGGCAGAAGAGGGAGCAAAACCTTCTCACAGGTCCTTGGCCTGAATGTGCTCTCTTCGGATTGGGAGTGGGGGGTCTCAGCACCAGAAATATCATCCAGAGCCAGTTAATCTCTCTTGATTCCTTCGATTTTTTCAAACAAGAAAGAGCTCAAGGATCCCAGGGGCACAGACGTCTTTAAAGATGCAATTGAAGGCTATCAATTTGTCCACACTCTCTATTTCTTTGGCTCAAAATAAAATATTCTGAAACCCTGTTTGGGCCCATAAAAAATAGCTTTTTTCAGTTTTCTCAGATTTCAAAAACTGACGTTTTTGTGGACATTCAAAAACTCACAATGATAACCGCATTTATAATTCCCACGTTCTCTCTTTTGCTGGGGAATTACGGCTGTTGAATGTAACCAGTCGTGGTGTACTATTAGGCATAAGTAAATTAACTCACATCTGTTTTGTGAATACCCAGTATGTATAAATGCAGTTATTTTTGGTCATTTGGTCATAAACCCAAGTCTGTGAGGGCAAAATAGATTTGATTCCCTACCTAAGGGTAGTCTGTCTAATTAAGAGGGGGTATGTACATGGAAAAACAAGCAAGAGGACAGGTAGAAGAGGAACATGATGGAAATAATATAACATCTTCCTTAAAATACGCATTAACTAAACTTAAGAAGTTATTTTAGGCCATAGCGGCCACAAGGCGATCACCCCCCTATTTGCCCTAGACAGTATTCTGGGAGTGTTGTGGGACCTCGTTTCACAGGTCACTGAGTCACGTGACACTGTTTAACTTATCCATTGAGAAGAGTTTGGAGACTTAGCTCACCTCATGAAGACCCTCAAGAAAAACATGCGCCCTAAAAGCGTGAAATGGTTTTAAGGGAGTTAATAGTGGGAGTGGAGGGGGGGCTAAATATGCCTACTAACCAAGAAATTAAAGACACAGTCTGGTATAAAACTCTCCCCATCCTGGAAATAGTTGCAAATTTGATCTGCAAATGGCTAGGAACCAAAGTGAACACATTTCAGAGTGGTAGGAGGAAGAGAAGTCTGTCATACTTTTGTGGCATTAGATTAAGAGGTTTCTCTGTGGAACTTCACAAAGACACTGGCTTTTCCCACAGCAAGACTCTCCCCTACATACAATTCCAAATTATGGGAAAGTCAGTGTATAAAAATGTTGCATAATTGTCCCAGTGGTGTGCCTGGAATGCTGCAACCTTTTCGACATAGTAGACTTACCAGCAGCAGTTTGAAAGGTGGCAAGGATCGCTCTCATGAAAACGACTCCAGTTGGATCGCAGAGCTCAGGCCTCACTATCACACCAAAAGAACCTGAACAAATGGCCCAATTCTGGGTCTGCAAGTCTTATATAAAGTTGAACAGACTCCTACTAACTTGTTGGTGGTTCACTGACCAAAAAACTGGGTTAGTGGACCTTGAAGTCATGCTAAGGTCCACAAACCCTGCCTCAGGGATCATGAACCCTGCAACAAAATGTACTATTTAACTTAAGAATTGGTCCCTTAGTGATTACCCTACCTTACTCAGGAGATCGCTGATGCACAGCCTATCCCCTTTTTAATCCTTCCTTGTGATTCATCTAAGGGGATTTGGGATCACCGAAGGAAAACAAACTCGTAGTGAAGGAAGGTTGATCACTACAGATGGGAGGAGGCGACTTAAATGGTCAATGGTAACCCCTGATCTTCTGTATAAGAACATTGAGGACAATTTTTCAGAAGACATCACTAACTGTATTAGGAAAGGAGCAGATCCGCAGGAGGTGCTAACTGCCTATCAAGACCTGTCGGGGAAGGTGTCAGAGCTGTTAACGGTCCCAGTTAAAAATAGTGGGGAGAGAGGTAGGCCAAGGTGGTTTAACCACGATTGCTCCAAAGCGGCTCGTAATCTTAGGCTAGCTCTGTCAGCTTCTCCGAGAATTCAGGAGAATGTCAGAGCATGTCGGAAAGATTACAAGTCTGTCCTTAAAGCTCATAAGGAGTACCTGAAAGAAGAAGCATGGTGTGAGATATTAGATCCATCCACACTTAACTGTAGCTCCAGATTGTGGGCGCTAGTCAAAAAACCATTTCTGGTGGAAGAACCAGGGGACGGGCTTGAGTGCTGTATAGCAAAAGAGGATTGGGAGCGGCATTTTAAAACTTTGTATTGTTCAGAGGACACCGTAAATGTGGGGTTAGCCACAGGGGATAGTGGAGGAACCATCAAGTTTGATAACAGGGAGGTGATTGAGGCCATAGAAGGTTTAACAGCACACAAGGCACCAGGTCCGGATGGGATTCCCCCAGACCTGTTTAAATCAAAGCCGATTTTCTGGGCACCAATTTTAGTGGCAGTTTTTAATGCTGCTGCTCGTGCAGGTTGTCCAGTGGCCTGGGGACAGTCGACTATTGTGCCGGTTTTTAAAAAGGGAGATAGGGGTAGCCCCCATTGTTATCGGCCAATTTCTTTAATTGACTCGATGGTCAAAATCATGGGGAGAATCCTTCTGCGGAGAATTACATGCTGGGCAAATGATAATAATATTATGTCTATCTCCCAGTATGGGTTCTGTGTAGGGCGTTCTACCACAACCCAGTGTCTTAACTTGTTTCTTATTCTTAGTAAATATACGGTGGCGCAGAAGGGAACGGTCCATCTCGCCTTCATGGACCTGTCATCAGCCTTTGACTGTGTCAACAGGGGAAGGCTGTGGCAATACATGAGGGAGAGGGGAGTTGACACAGGGATTGTTGACTTCCTGGTGGACATGCACAATAACACCAGCGCTAACGTTAGATACTCTGCAAATGGTGATACCACTGATAAGTTTGACATAAAGAAGGGAGTACGCCAAGGATGTATTCTTGCCCCTTTTCTTTTTAATTTCTATATAAATGAATTGGATGCTGCTCTACAGATGGTACAGTCAGACTGTTCGAGAGTGGGCAGGCGGGGTATTCCTGTTCTTTTATATGCAGGTGATGCTGTTTTAATTTCAAGGACGGAGAAGGGGCTTCAGCTGCTTTTAAATGCTTTTAATGCTTTTATGACCGACAGGGATCTTCTGGTCAATAATTCTAAATTGTATATTATGCATGTTGGCCGGCAGCCAAAAAGGAAATTTGTTTTTAAACTTGATGATGTGCCTATCCCGGTTACAGAAACATTCTCATATCTTGGCGTTTTATTCGACTCTAAACTTAGTTGGGGCCCGCATTTGACCAAGAAAAAAGGGGAAATGTTGAGGGTCAACGCATCAATTTTTAACCTGGCAAAAAAACTGAGGAAGAAACCAGTTAGTGCAATGGTTAAACTGTATAACGCCAAGTCAGTTGCTACTGCAGTGTATGGCAGCGAACTATGGGGCTACGTATCAGGAGAACAACTACAGGTTTCTGAAAATATTTTTCTTAAACGTCTTCTATGTGCCCCCCCTAGTACCCCTAACTTTGTAGTTCATGAGGAACTAGGGACACAGTACCTACGTGACAACTTTGCTCTAAGGCCACTGATTTGTTGGGTTAACCTCTGGTTAAATGAGGAAATACCTCTTACACATCAGATTGTGAGAGATCTTGTATCTCAGGATAACTCCATGTGCATCCCCTGGCTAAAATACTTGAAAAACTGTTTTGCAAAGCTGGGGCGTTCAGATCTGTTTACTCCCCCCGGTGGGATTGTAAAGGGGGATGTAACAGCAATTAAAACTGCTTTTTGTAAGTATCAGTTGGCCGACAGAGAGAGTGTGGAACTGTTAAAGCCAAGTGTTAGGAAATATGCTATGTTAAAGACATGTGCTAGCATAGAGCCCTACCTGGCAGGATCATTCAGTTCGCATGAAAAATTTCTGTTGTCGAGGTTTAGATTTAACATCTTTCATCACCTTTTAATTAGACCCAAGTCGGATACTTTTAGCAAATGTGCAGCTCCCTGTGGCTGCGACGGGAAGTCTCCTCAGGATATGCTGCATTTTATGTTTTTATGTAGGTTTTATGAATATCCCCGCCGACGTTATCTTGTTGCCCTACTAAGAAAACTTGGTTTTAATCAAATCAGACCAGCTCTTATTTACCTACAGCTTCTGCATCAGGACAGTGTTCTGCAAATAATATTGTTTTTAAAATTAACCGTTAGAATGAGAACCTGTCTGGATCAATGACCCTATATACTTTTTCTGTCTAACTGCCAAATTCATTGGACTTCTTTTTAAATTACGCTTTTTGCACTTCATTAAGCACTGTCTGCACTTTATAACTATCCTGTATGTATACTGATATTGGGACAAAGGAAATTTGTATTGCATAATGATTTTATATATGGCAATAATGTGTGTAATGCTTTTTAACTGTTGTATATATGTACACTTTTATGGTTTGAAATATAACCGAAATAAAGTCTCTTTTGATTTGATTTGAATCCTTCCATTTACTTTACAGGACTCAGAGACTAAGGGCCTGGTTGGATCTTGGTGGGGGGGTTACTCCATCACAACGGTGACTGACTTCCCACCCGCCAAAAAATAAATCCCATTATATCCTAAGGGATTCGTATTTCGGAGGATGGGATATCCTTCACCGTTGTGACAGAGTAACCCGTCCGCCAGGATCTAAATCAGGCCCTAAGTCCTTATCTCCTGTATTGACAGCCACAACAGATATTTCTCTGTTGCGGCTAGCCAATCCTAAAGCTTCAGGTCAGTGGACCTGGCTTTTGTCTCTCAAATGGAGTTAAGGAGAAAAAGCTTGCTCATCCAATCAGAATACTTTTTTAGATTTGGGTCTGTGAGTTCATGGCTCTCTGCGGACTCACATTCTAATTCTAACATTTTAACTAGGGCTCCCAGTTTTCCATTTTTACTGATTTTTCCAGATAAATACAGACATAAAAATATTTGCTTGCCGTCTGTATTTATTTTTAAATACAGAAAAATACGGAAAATAGGCCTACTTTGGATAATTTTTTTCTACTGTCAATCATGAGCGCCAGGTCAGTAGGTGTACAGACTGAGAGGCAGAGAAGATTAAAAAAGACAATAGAATTCCTAATTAAGCTTAATTAAATGCAGATTTACAGTTATTTATGCTATTCTACATTGCAAGTGTTTTCAATTAACGCTGTTGCACTGTATACTGCTGAAATCTTTTGGATATTCAAATGTATACATTTATCAGTTAATAAATGTGGAAAAATTCTCATTGCAGCTTCATTTTTACAGAAAACACAACATAACAATGGATAAATACAAAAAAAATGAGGAAAAAAATATGGATAAATGCAGACAGAAATATCGAAAAATTAAATACCATAACACCGGGAGCCCTGATTTTAAGTCAAGACTACTCAAATGCTTTAAATGCTTGCACTAAACAGATTTACACCAAACTAGGCAGGGACATTGCCTTGAGTAAAGTTCTACTTTTATAACAAATGTGGGGGCATATTATCAAGAAACGGCGTTAACATTATCGCCGCTTTAGTGGCAGAAAACTGCCGCTAAAGCGGCGATAATGGGCTTGATAATACGCCCTTGTGAATTCCCATAGAAGCCCATGTTCTAGTGTGAACATGGGCTTCTATTGGAATTCTCCAGGGCATATTATCAAGCCCCTTATCGCCGATTTAGCAGCAGTTTTCTTCCGCTAAAGCGACGATAATGTTAACGCCGTGCTTGAATATATGCCCCTAAGTGTAAATCCAGTATAATACTTTTTCAGTATCAGAGAGCACTCCCATCTCTTCCCTTGTTGGATCTGCACTAAACTTGCCATGTTGAATGCAAACTGGATGAATATTTTGGTTATAAACTTTCATGCAGACTCATCAATCGGTGGCAAAGTTATTAAGAAAATACAAAAAACCCTCTTTAATTTAAAATCTTTTTGAACCATTTGATTCTACCGTCACCTGTGTAATAAAGTGCAAACTCCCCTCGAAGTGGGCTTCAGAGCACTAGACAGTCAGAGAATTGACTTAATAAGCTTGACACAGTGCACTAAGGTAACAGAAGTTGCAGGTCGGCAGTGGGCAAGGCTGAACTGCATAATCTATTATAAGAATAGCAAAGGTATACATAGGCACACATAATTGTGACTTTCAATGAGGAAAACAGGATATCAGAAGTACAGTACAATTAGAATTGAGACAAAATCCAGAGCTTTAAGATAAAACAGTAGCTACATGAATTCACAGTTAGTCGTACTTAGTTGACTGAGTGTGCAGCAGGGTAACAAGCAGCTGAGAAGTGGGGGCAGATACTGAAGATCCAGGTTATATTTATGCATTGGTTAATTTGTCAAAAACATAAGTGCCAGAGCTCTCCCCACGAGGCAGCTTGCACCAGCCCATTTCTCGTGTTGGCGCTGCCTAAAACAGAACCAACTGCTAACCATGAAATGGGGAGAGGATGTGGCGTAATGGTCAGAGCTGCTGACTTCGGGGCTGGAGAACCAGGGGGATATGTACAAGTCCCTATCGCCACGGAAACGTCACTTTTATTGATGTTGCCATGGCGATAGGTGTTCTCCTTATTTACAAGGCAGCGTTCAGCCACTTGACGTGGCTTGACGCTGCCTTGTTAATAAGGTCCCTTTTCATGCTATGTTTAGCATGAAAGGGGTGGGCAGTGGGAGTTGCGGTGGGCGTTTCACAGTAACACCCATTGATTTTGACGCTGACCCCTATTTATTAGGACAGCGTAAATAGGAGGCAGCGCCAAAATTAAAGACCAAGGAAATCCTGGCCTTAACTTGGCGAAACGAGGAGAAATGCTGTATTTTGTCTTGTTTTTGTTTTTTCCATGTGTGTTGCCTTGGAAAAAGCAAAACGCCTTGGATTGTTTATGTGTAGGTAGGTGTCCCTTCCTGCACATAAACAATCTTTAAAAAAAATGACATTTTGTAACTTCCATGTGTGCTGCATTAAGCAGCACACATAGAAGTGACAAAACGGCATTTATAGATTGTTTATGTGCAGGAAGGGACACCTGCAGGAAATCATTGCGAATAGTTGAATTAAATGCAATTTAAATGACACTTACTTTGTGGGTGTACCTTTATGTTTAAGTAATGATATGTTTAACTGTTTTGTAATCGACCACCTTTTTTATAACATTGTACTGACCCAGGTCGATGAGGTAAGGGTTTACCCCATTATTACCTACCACGGTTTAGAATGTAAGGCATTACTTGGGATAATTTATTGTTAGACCAGACCTATTCCATTAAAGTGGCCATTTACACAATATTTAGATGACTGGCATGGTTGTGCAACTGATCCCACAGTCCTACTTGGGGGACCCTGTCCTGGGGTAACTCTCACTTTATATAAGATGCACTTTAAAACTCACCATAAAGAACAGGCAATCAGAAGACTACCTGTTAAGCGAAATCTAAGCCACAAGGTCACCCAATACAAACCAATACAATTCAAATACAAAAGTGAAGAGATAGGAGCAGCAGGGGATGAGTATATTTCAAACACAAATTGTTATAGCCTGTGTGTGGTGTTGCAGAAAACATTTGTTGTTAACTTTCTTTTTGTTGTTTTCTTTTTCCTCCCTTACTTCCTGATACCGCTGACAACCCAGGCTTCCGAAGGACAGCAGCAACCCCGGCCATGCTTCCACAGGTGCACCACAAGCCTCACACACACTGTTGTCTACATGTAGCATGCAGAGACATGGTCCTATGATGCATGTTGGCCTTATCTGTGACACTGAAGCCAGTTTAATGCCCCTTCAGCCAAACACTCCCTTGACTGACAGCGGCCAGTGACTTCCATCTCTCGGCCACTGGACAAGTGTTGTAGAACAGCCAGGTACCAGGAAGATGGTGCTGCCTCTTGAAAGGAACAAGGGAACATATGCAGGATAAACCTTTAGATTGCTGAGATCATGGCTGCCTTGTTAAGACTGCGGACAGACGCCAGAGCAACCGTGGTGGGCCAGCGAATGGCATCAGCAGAGGTCCTTTAGAAAACCGACAATGACAGTCAGTGGCTTGTCAGAGAATGCCACTGGTTATAAAGAAGGCCTGCCATGGGTAGTGGGCATCAGAGTGTTGACGCAGCCTTAGGGTACGGGTTTGCAGGTGGTTCACACAGGTGGACATAATGGAAGGATCTGCTTAGAAGCTCGCCAAGGCTCTGAAACTCACTTGAAGTGCACAAAGCCCAGTGGGTAGACTTTGAATAATGGCACTTTGAATAAGCCTGGGGCAACATGTGGTGGTAATTTAAGTGGGCCCCTGGAGGATGTGATGACATCAGTGGTGGATGACAAAGAGAGACAGCCAAGAATGAGAGGAGAATAGGATATCTCAAAGCATACTCTGGACTCACAGCATAAACCCAGCTGGTTGCTGCTACCAATAACTAACAAATGTTAGCGATATAAGCTTGCTATCTTGTGCTGGGGTATCTCAAGGAGGAGAACAATTCAAAAGACTTTAACATCTGCTGATCACTGAAGATTGATTAATGCCAAATTTGTTAAGATGGTTATCATAAACAAAGATAGATTGTTTGCTCTGCTTGTGAGTGGGCCATTGTATTAATGTAAATAAAACTGCAACCATGTTAACTCGGACACATATATGTACGCATCATTTTCTTCATAAAGGAGCATTTGTAATTCCTGGCTGAGTGTCCTGAGTGCTTGCGTTAAGTTGCTATTGCACAGAAGTACGTACTGGAAAAGGAGGAATAGGCGATAGTTGAGTTTACACTGTAAATACACCACTTGAGTGGGATCAAAGATAATGTTCCAAACAGATACTGGGTTTTATGTTTTGTCAACCTCTGTTGGACCTATTCACAAACTGCATTTTGTAGTATGTAAAGTAGTACTATAGTAGTACAACTCCCATAAAACAAAATGGAGTTCACAAACGTATGCCTCCCCTATCTTTTCTATATGGAGATCTCCGCTGCAGTCATGGATGTCTCTACACGCGTAGAGCTGTGGAGGATTCAAGGCTAAGGCATTTGGCCTTCTGTGTGGTGTGCCACATGGATCGGCCCTTAGTCTTACCCTTTGTAATCTGTATGTCTCCCCTCTTATGGAGTTAGTGTGATCCTACGACTTTCAAGTTCTATCATATTTGCCAACTCCCATGGTGCCACCGTGTGACACACGATATGAGCTCCCATGACATGGTCCCTGGTGAGGAGCCGATATCACAAGGTGTCAGGGAAAAAGAGCTGAAAATCCCTGTAAATAGTGTTTTTAAGCTCGTTTTCCAAGACTTTGAACAGCCGACGTCCATTAAGGGGTGTGAAAACACTCCAGGACATATGCACCTGAACCAGCAAGCTTGTTTTTTTGGGGCGGAGGGCTTGGGGGCAGGATGGGGTTCAAAAGTGCATCCTTAGGGGCAGATTTACAAGCCCATTGCGCCTCATTTACGCCTCCGTTGCGTCACTTTTGTGACGCAGGGGCGGTGCAAATCCTGCTCCATGGTGCGGGGGTACTTACAACGTGACGCATCTGGGAGATGCGTCACGTTGTAATGCCCTGCGCCACATGTAGGCGTTCCTGTGCAGGGGGGGGCGTTCCGGCGCAGGAACGCCTCCTAAAAGTGGCTGAGTGAAATCAACAAGATTTCACTCAGTCACTTTTAGGCCCATGCTGCGTCAAAACCCTGCGCCTGCCTGAAGCAGGCGTAAGGATTGACGCAGCATTAACTAGATAGGGCCCCCAGAGCATTGCTGGAGCTGCGTCGGGCTTGCGACGCAACTCCAGCAATGCGTCACTTTTACGGCACAGATGCGTCACACATCTGTGCCTTTTTTTGTCACCATGGTGTGCCGCATTGTAAATGCGGCGCATACATGATGGCGGAGCTGTGGCGCACAATAACTGGCGCATCCCTGCTGATTTGCAGGGATGCGCCAGTTATTGTAAATATGCCCCTTAGTGCCTTTAGGCACGAGGCCCGCCCCCTCAAAGTCCCCGCCCCGTCCTCATAGGGTATGACTTTTGTTCAGGTTGGCAGGTATGGTTCTATGTTACGTGAATGACACACATTATTGTGTCAATCTCTGACAATATGCCTTTTGTGGCTGACAAATTCAAACACTGTATGTCCAGTATTAGCATCTGGATGAAAGATAATTTGTTTAAGCTAAATGCGGACAAAACTGAGGTGCTGGTGTTAGGGGCTCAGGATTCCATCTGGTCCAAAGTCTGGTGGCCGGCGGTTTGTGGCCTGCTACCAAACCCAGTGAAGTCTGCTTAAAATATTGGTATCTTTTTTGACAAGGCTTTCAACTTTGACTCACAGGTTAGTCGCACCACCAGTACTTGTTTTTTATATCATCAGGGCTGTTAGGAACATTTTTCTTTTCATTCCTCCTGAAATGCGCAAATCAGTAGTCATCGCTTTGATTACATCTCGATTAGACTATTGCAATGCACTGTATTTGAACAGCAGCAGCTCTTTTTATGAATATTCCTAAACGTCTTCTGGTCGGAGATGGTATTCACGCTCTCCACTGGCTCCCATTCAGAAAGTGGATAACCTTTAAAGCACTCTGCATGGTGTTCCTGGCATTTCAACATTAAGGTCCCAGGCATCTTAATTCTCTCTTCAAATGGTACATACCACAAAGACCACTTAGATCATCTCTTGGCAGGAAGGTGATTATTCTTAGGTACCGCAAAGCTAGATGGGGAGGGTGCAACCTTTCGGTCGCTGCAGCAAAGCTTTGGAACACTTTGCCTGCTCATGTTTCAGATGCTGAGTCTCTCTCCTTATTTAAGAAATATCTCATAAAGCGGTTCTTTTCTTTGTAAACTACTTCCTTAAGTGCTTCTCTGGTTTTGCTTGGAATTGTTTAATTTTGGCTCAGGTCTTTAATATCTTTGGCTTTAGTGCATTTTATAATACTGTTTTCATTTGATTTCAATTCACATATATGTAGATTTTTTAAATAAATGTGACAAGAACAAGGGAGAGTGGCAGGACAATGGGGGCTACTTACTGCTTGCATTGCTTTTCGTGCTTACAATATAAAGGGCCCTATCCTTCTACATCATCTGATAGGAGCTTACAGTCCAAAAAGAACCTTGAGATCCTTCACATCTTATCTAGCAGTAATTCCAAAAGTGCTCAACAATAGGAGCAAAGGTGATCTTTCTCTTTCTGGTTTCTAAGCTGTGGAACTCTCTTCCTTTCAGGCTCTTGAAGGCTGGAGATTAGCTCAGTTTCAGGAAGCATCTTAAGACCTGACTGTTTGTGTAACTTGTTTGAGTATTCTGTGCCTGAACTGCCCAACGCTGGAAGGCCCAAGTTGGGTAGCCATGCACTTTATAACTTCCATAGAATAGAACAGAATAAATGAGAGAGGCTTATGAAACCTTTAGGGAGGGGCATGCCAATATTAAAATGCACACACAAAAGAGAACGTCCACTGCTATTCATAAACTCCACATCTCAAGTTAATACAGCTCTAAAAGTGTCAGAACAGATGTAAATGTAACCCAGCCCATTCTTGAAGTAAGTTGACAACTACACATAGCAACCACTAGCACTGCAATACACTCTCATAGAAAACAATGGAGGCAGGGGAAAAAACATATCCAACAGGAACCAATGTTAAATGAACTAAATCATTTGAACATTTAAATTATATATTTTGAAATGGTAAAAAATAATTTCATTATTTCAAAAGATAATAATAAACTTGATTTAAAAACAAATGAACCTTTTAACCCCTTTGCCGTGGGGCTGATTCCCCCGCGGTGCTGGGGAGAGGGGGGGCGCGCGCGCTGCCGCAGTGCTCATGACGAGCTCGGCTCGTCATGACCACGCCCGTTTCCATGGAATGCTCAGCACAGCAGGGGAATTATCCCCACGTGGGCGTTCCGCGGCGTTCATGACGAGCTCAGCTCATCATGAGCACAGCGCCACTGTGCCTCATGACGAGCTCAGCTCGTCATGAGCACCCAAGGTGTTACACTTGATTTAACATCTTTAGATAATTCTAATTAAGTAAACACATCTTTTTACTCAAAATATACTACACATTGAATACCCATTAAAATGTTATGCAGGTGGGATTTTTTTAAATGATTGTTTCAAAATTGGGATTTATAAATCAAAATAATATATTCACATTAATTAATCAGTTTATACACACTTAATTTGATGAGTTCATGTGCTTTAACATTTTATCTCATTAGTTCTAAGTTAAAACTAACCATTTACAGAGAATATACATATTATATTTTACATTAAAATAGTGGTAATATTTTTTTAAAATACTGAATTTTAATAATTTACCCTGTACTTTCCAAAATGGAAATTTATGCCAAAGATCGCCACTTAAGTGTGCATAGTCAGTAGTTGGAACTTTATACTCATAAATCTTCTTGTAGGTGGCTGCAGCCTCTGAACTCAGGTTGTAGAGACATGCAATACTTCACCTCGGTGTAAATGTACTCTCGGAATTGGTGAATAACAAAAAAGGCGGAGCTTTAAATTCAGATGTCGTGGTAAATACACTTGTGAGCAAATACACACGTTTATATTCACCTTTGTGAATGTACCCCTTGTGTGCATGATCTTGCATACCTGTTTATACTCAGGCACAAATGGTTTTTATAGTAGATTTTAAGTAAGATAAAAAGTAAGGAGAAGTCAATGTGCAAATTCTATTGGAAACAGCGACTTACAGTTACAAAGGGGGCACGTTTCACTGTTCACTGACATTTACAGCACTTAGGTCCATATGTATCAAGGCCAAATGGGTTTGCAAACGCCGAAATTCGCAGAATTTTGGCGTTTGCAAACCCATTTTCGCAAAATGGTATGTATGAAACAATTTGGGTGCAAAATCAGGAATCGCAAAATTTGCCATTCCTTATTTTGCGATTGCATTTAAGGAATCGCAAATGTTGCGATTCCTTAAAAGCAATGTATCAAGGAAAAAATAATTCCAAAATGCCCTTAAGGAATCGCAATTTACCACCAACTTCTAGTTACTCCAGTTCATTGGGATTCAGTTCAATACATAGGAAGGCAAGATGTTTCTTCTCAGTCACAGAAAATAGAAGCTGACATCTCATCTTCGATCTCTGTTGTCAGGACCTCAAGCTGCAGCCAGGGAATGGAAGTGGTTCAGGGGCACATGGCCTCAACAGTCTCAATTCTACCATGGGCCCATCTCCATCTATATCTCTTGGTTCATTATCTTTTAACATTTTGGTCTCCAGCAACTCAGTATTACTCTGTTCAGATTCCTGTGCTGGATCAAGTGTCCCAGTCTCTTCAATGGTGGCTTCATCAGGGGTCCCTCTTTTCTTCTTCCATCCCTCTTAGTCATCATGAGAGATGCCAGTGGGGAGTAGTGGGGGAGACCCTTCTCTCTCATCAGATTCAGGGGAGATGGGTGCCTTCTCAGAGGCAGATGTCCTCGAATTAGAGGGCATTAAAGGCAGTGCACTCAGCCCCGTAGAGTTTCACTCATTTAATCAGGAACAAAGCTGTTCTAGTTTGCATGGACAACTAGGTAGTCAGAAGTTCTCTTCAGCATCAGGTTGGTACAGGGCCCTCATCTATGGTCAAGTTGAGCCAGATCATTTGTCTTTGGGCAGAACAGCATATTCTTTCTCTCCAAGCAGTGTCTATTCTGGGGAGGGAGAATTTGCTCATGAATCATATGAGTGGTGTCGTCCCACCATCAGTCTTGATGGTCCTTCACCCGAGAATCTTACAGTAGATAATTCAAAGGTTTGGGTCCCTTTGGTTAGATATCTTTGCTACCAGGGAGGATGCTTAGACACAGTCGTTTTGCAGTCTGACTCCAGACAGGTGTAGGCAGTGGATGTGTTCTCAGTTCAATGGCTATAAGGTCTACTCTTCACATGTCCTCCCATTCCGCTGATTACCAAGGTAATACAGAACATTTTGATGGATCAAGTCCAAGTACTATTGGTTGCTCCCTTCTGGTCCAGGATTAACTGATTTCCTTTCCTGTTGCAGCAGTCAGTTTCCCCTTATTGGGTCCTTTCTCTGGAGGTATCTCCTCTGTTGTTCCCAAGCCTCGACAGAGCAGATCTACTAGGACTGCGCCTGATGGTTTGAAACTTGAGAGGCTGAAACTCCAAGAGTTGGGTTGTTCAGGGGAAGTAGCTCAGATGATGAAGCAGTCTTGATGTCCTGCTACTTTGAAAGCTTATCCTAGGCATTGGACGTGTTTTTCTCAATGGTGCCCTGCCAAGGCTCTCTCCCCTTCTGATTGTGATCACATGAGAATTCTAGATTTTATTCAGGATGGGGTTTCCTTGAGATTGGTAGTGGTCAAAACCTTCAGGAAGCCAGAATCTGAGAGGTTAGAGCCACTGATTTCAAGACTATTACAGAGTTTCCTCTTGAAACATCCGGTGGTTCATAGCCCGAATCCTTATTGGAATTTTCCACTCGTTTTAAGAGCATTACAGGTGGCTCTCTTTGAACCATTTGAGTCACTTGCCCTTAAGTATCAGGCTTATAAAGTTCTATTTCTTGTGGATTTTTGATCAGGTCGGAGGATTGTGGAACTCAGAGCCCTTCTGTGTTTTGATCTTGACTTCGTTTTTGCAGACAAGGTGGTTTAGAGACTGAAACCTTTGTTAGTCCCTAAGGTTCCATCTGACTTTTGTATGTCCCAGGATTTGCTTTTTCCTGTTTATTTTTCCAATCCTTCATTCCCTGAGGAAAAGGACTTGCGTACTCTGGGCCTACAGAGAGCCTGTATATGTGTCCAGGACGGCCTCGTTCCAAAAGTGCAGTCATTTTTTGAGACATTTGGTTAGCCTGGTGAGGGGTTGCGGCGATCCATGGCTACCTTTGGCAGATGGCTGAAACAGACGATTATGTTGGCAAATGAGAAATCCAACTCTTCTTTACCAGGCCCTATGCAAGGAAGATTATCTACGGGTATGGCAGCGTCGAAGACCATGTTAAAAGGGGATTCCATAAAGGACATGTGTATGGCAGCCACTTGGGCGTCTCCTTACAAGTTCATGGCTCACTATTATTTGCAGGTGGGAAGCGGTGTGTCAGCTGGTATTGGTGAAAAGGTGTTGGACTTTGTTCCCCATAATTCTTAAGTAGCAGTGGCATAACAGGGGGAGGGGTGTGGGGGCGGTCCGCCCAGGGCGGCATGTGTTTTCGGTGCGGCAGCCTCCCCCGCTTTTACCTGCTGCCTCGGGCTGCAATCCTCCCGCTCTTCAATTGGGCTGCAGGGCGGCAAATGCAGGGAACGCAATGGGCAACCACAGGGCTAGCTATACCACTGTTAAGTAAATACGTTTTTATTTAATAAACAATGTTATGGAGCATCTAACCATGATTGTAGTCTATTTCTGTTTGCCTCAATTACGCTTGGGTACTATCTCACCCAGTTAGGACTAGGATGAGGAAGACGGACGAGGAGGTAATACCTCGGGTACTTTCCGGTAATCTTCATTAAGCCTAGTTCAGATCTTCCTTGTTGCGGTTCTGTTTTGCCCTTCTTGCGGTCACTTAGGGGAGAGGCAACCAGAAATTTGTGTTTGGGTTTCTTTTTCTTTTCTCTGACTGTGTATTACAGGATGTGGTGGTGCCGACTTCCTCTGTATATAGTGGTCACCGGAAAAGTAAGTCAGCGATATTTAGTGCAGATTTTTGTTTGATTCTAGCTTGGTAGAACAATTTCTGGAAAGGAGATGTTCATCTCACCCAGTAAGGACTGTGACAAGGAAGACCTGAACTCAAGGTCATGAAGATTACCAGTAAGTACCCGAGCCATGCATCATGCAAAGGGCATTTGGGCCGAACAGGGTGACAACAGTGGCGGCTGGCACAGATTGGGGGTGGCAGGGCGGAGAGTCGGGTTCAAGTAAGGGGAAGGGGGTAAAGTAAAGAACAAAAAACGTACCTTACCTCATTGCCACTCCTTGTTGTCTCTCATGGTCATCCTTCCGCTCCTCAGGAAGCACACCTGGACTCCCCTGACTAATCACAACTCTGCAATGCAGGGTTGTGGTTGGTAAGCACCCAGAATCCTCTGACCAATCACAACACTGCAATGCAGCGTTGTGATTGGCCTGAGTGCTCTGGATCGGCGCTCAGCCAGGGAATAGGGGCCTTGGCATGTTCTCCATGCAGACTGTAATGCAGCCTGCGTGGAGAACATGCAAAGTATATGGCTATTTGGCCGGCCAAACAGTGATTGGGCACTTAGGAGGGTGCCAGTACTCCTCCCCTGCACCCAGAGCAGAGCAGACCCGCTCAGCCTGCCAAGCAGCAGCAGGAACAAATAAATTGATAATAAAAACCAGTCATTATCATTTTTTTTCTCCTTTATTTCCACTGCCGAAAGCAGTGAGGCGAAGCTCCTCCGCCCTAGCGGAGGAGCCGCCACTGGGGCGACAAACTGCGTTTTTAGCATTGAGGGCTACAGAACGGACTTGAAAGAACAACATTAGACATCTCATGTACCTTAGCTTGAATGCACTATAAAAATACATTCTCCAATCCCAGTGATAAAAAATATCTTTTCAAACGTGGTTTGCGTGAAGTGCTTTTAATGTGTTTAATTAACACTTCAATCTATTTGTGGAATGCTTATGTGTATATATTTGTAACTCCTCGAATTTCTGAAGGGTGTGAATGATTGCAGGAAATAAAGATTTCCCACTGTAAGCTTCAAGGTGGATGATTTACATTTTCAGGTGCCATACTGTTATAATCTTGTACCCTTCATAGAAACGTTTATTATTGAATTTTCTCGCCATCAGCGAATTTTACTATATAACATCGCCCACTTTGCACTCAGCTGCAGCTCTAGTAGAAAATCTACCAAAGGGGCGCACATGTTCACCAAGGGGCACCACTCATCAGAATGTAGTGTTTTTTCCCCATTGGTGAAAGACTACAAGACGTAAACGTACACATGCCTTTAATTGACTGAAAGTTAGATGCGTGAGCACACACACATAGCCTCTATATCCCTCATGCTCGTCATTACTTCATGAATTAATGATTAATCCCACCTTTAGAGACAAGAAATGAATCAGAAATGCTAAATCTGAGCCCTCCCACTCTCATCTGGGCTGTTTAGTATTTTAGACCCAGCCTCCTGTTTAGTTTCCTATCATCCTGGATAGGCAGGGGATTCTAATTTCACTGCCAGGATTTGATTTCCTAGTGCCCACACCATCAGTGCTTACTTCGCCCTGCGCACATACACTTACATACCAAGGAAACCATGAGACATATTTGTGGAAAAGCAGTGGTGCAGGTTTATTTCGTACAACACAGGTACTGGTAGGTGGGTCATCTTACAGGCGATCCAAAGCGGCAGCCTCTCGCTGACCCGCATGCCCAAGGAGCCATCTTGCACGGCGAGTCGATGCTCAGACGGTGCAGTACATTATCACTTTATTTTGTTAAACTCCCGCCCCCCCTGTCAGGGCGGGAGATGAGGCACACCCCCGGTCGGTTCAGGCCCCCCGACCGCCCGAAGGACTAACGGGGCACCGACGCTGTTTCCTGGAACCCCCTCGGCTCCAGGTTCTTGGCTCGGGCACCCTACTGTGCCAGGCAGAGGTATTTAGACTGTATCCTTCTGCCGCAGAGGTACCCCTACTGTCCATCTGCTTCCAGATCGCCCTGTGACTCCGCCTGCAACATAAAACATGATCATTAAAATATTCCAAACTGTGCCGACCGCTCTGCAGCTGGGTCAGGGTTCAGGATGGGTACAGCGCAGAGCAGCCACGGCGCGGGAGAGAAAGGCCGAGCCTAGCTGCTGGCCAGGTATATACCTTGGCAGCGCCCTCCCCCGTCCACAAGGAGCCCTCCCCATTGGCTGTTGGCTGGGGGGGGCGGCACCGGGGGACGCGCTGCAGGCTGCGCTTGCCAGATGTATGGGACTAGGGCGCTGTCCCCCCATACTCCCCTTCGCGTCGTGGTGCCAGCGGCATAGTGCCCACACCATCAGTGCTTACTTCGCCCTGCGCGCATACACTTACATACCAAGGAAACCATGAGACATATTTGTGGGAAAGCAGTGGTGCAGGTTTATTTCGTACAACACAGGTACTGGTAGGTGGGTCATCTTACAGGCGATCCAAAGCGGCAGCCTCTCGCTGACCCGCATGCCCAAGGAGCCATCTTGCACGGCGAGTCGATGCTCAGACGGTGCAGTACATTATCACTTTATTTTGTTAGACTCCCGCCCCCCCTGTCAGGGCAGGAGATGAGGCACACCCCCGGTCGGTTCAGGCCCCCCGACCGCCCGAAGGACTAACGGGGCGCCGACGCTGTTTCCTGGAACCCCCTCGGCTCCAGGTTCTTGGCTCGGGCACCCTACTGTGCCAGGCAGAGGTATTTAGACTGTATCCTTCTGCCGCAGAGGTACCCCTACTGTCCATCTGCTTCCAGATCGCCCTGTACTCCGCCACAGCTCTGGAGGAGGCCCCCGTCGATGACAGAGCCCCCCCACCTACCCAGTTACCGGCACCCTGCCGCCGACAGGGCTTCATGCAAGTCTAGGAGAAAGACATCCATTCCCAGCCCAGACAAATGTACTCCGTCGCTTTCATAATATCCTTCAGTCCTTTCCTGTATCAGCGCATGCCTAATGAAGCCCAGGCCCATCCTTTCCAAGAATTTCTGCATGGACCTGTTGACCCTCTTCCGGCCTTGCTCTATTGCCACTACCGACCGTGCTCCCCTCCAGGCCTTGCGGGGCACAATCTCAGACCATATAATCTCCGTAGCTCTCAATTCGTTAGTTATAGCTGTCACATCCTTCTGCATGGCCTCCATTAAGGCTTTCCTCCCCACCTTGACCAGGTCATTTCCCCCTAGATGGATAATCAGGATGCTGGGAGGACCGGCTTGTTCTGCTAGACATTGCTGCAGTCTGCCCTTTAGCTGACCCCATCTCATTCCCGGGAAACCAAACCATAGAATTCGAGTCCTCGCTAAGGTCAGATCCCATCTCTTGCGCCTCGCCCACTGTTCCAACCTGGTAACGTAGGAATGGCCCATCACCCACACCCGACAATCAGCTGCAAGGAAAAGACACCATTGGCATTACTGTTTTATTTATAGTTTGACACTGCACTCCACAATTTTATTTCCACATCTACAAATCAATCGCTGCACTGCAAACGAATTCGTTCTCACATCTATAATTTAAACGCTGCACTTCAAACCAAAATCGCCACCGGACTCAGAGGCGGACATAGCGCCGGTAGCAAGAGGATGACCACCTCCCCACCCTCTTGACACCTTCCTCACCCAGCCCAGCCCTGTAAGCAGCAGTGGCCGCCCCTATCCTAAAGGAATGGCTTGAAAATTTTTGCCCTGTGTTGGTGGCTGACAACCCTGCTCTGGCCATCACTGAGGCCATCACTCGCTCTAACTGGAATTTGGTCACTGGTGAGCCGTCTGCATGAATTAAAAAAATGCCTGCTAGCAGAGGCCTTATTTTCAGATAATCCCTAACCAAGTTGACCGGGCAATACCTGGGATCCTCAAATGCATGTAAGGTGATGGACACACCCTTCCCTGCTTGATCTGTTTTGGATTTTCGAAGCCACAGTACTAATGGATCCCTGGCGCAAACGTCTATCATGGCTAAAGCCCTCCCTGATCTGTCAGTTTTGGATTTGGCCACTAGTTCGCTGGCCCTAAAGGCCCCAAAGAATGCCAGGCAAAAGGCTGTCGAGAAGAGCTGGGCCTCGAATGCCGAATTCGTGACGGCTGGAACTGAGTCCAACATGCGTTGGAGGGCTGGGAATTCTATTCCAGTCCTTTTGTCGGGAATCCTCACTTCGTCCCTGGCCCACCCTTTCAGTGCTGCCATGATCTGGAATGAGCATGTTGGATCCTGTTCACCATTTAATTGAGTCTCGTGTTTCAATGCTGCCAAGTGGCCGCACACCCAGGAGTGTGACTTGCCCGCCTCCCTTGCCCATACAACAAAAGTCTCGACTTGTTCAACTGTACTCAACGCTGATGCTCCCAGGGACCGGATCACATCGCTGAAAGTTGCCAGTTGGGCCGCATATCTTCTCATGGTCGAAAGGGCCAGGGAGCGTTGCCCCATCCTCTTCAACCGCTCCCCCACTGAAGGAGCCGCCATAGGATAGGCGGGAATGGTGTCATCTCCTCCCCCGCCTGCGGCCAGGCTTCCCGGAATCGTGACAGCTGAAAGCGAGAAAGAGCGTCAGCTGCCACATTCTTGACACCTTGAACATGCCGAGCCCTGAACTCAATGTTGCTTCCCAACCCTGCCCTCACTAACTCCCTCAGCAGACTTAAGACTAACGGGCAATTGGCACTCAGGCCATTGATGGCTTGGACTACCGCTAGGTTACCCGACCAGAACACTACCTTTTTGTTGGCCAATTCACCTGGCCATAAATGCAGTGCCACCACAATTGGGAATAGTTCCAGGACCGTTATATTTGCAGTTACTCCCTTCTTGCGCCACGCATCAGGCCACTTCATGGCACACCATTTTTCTCCAAAAATCACCCCAAATCCTACTCGACCTGATGCGTCTGAAAATAGACATAAGCCCTGGCTACTCTCCCAAGGGGCCCTCCATATCACTGTGCCATTGAAATTCTTCAGGAACTCTTCCCACATTCGTAGATCTGCTTGCAACCCCGGACCCAGTCGTACGAAATGATGCCCCTTTCTCACACTGGCCGTCGCCTTTGCCAATCTGCGCGAAAATACCTTGCCAGCCGGTATGACCCTTGCTGCGAAGTTCAATTTGCCTAACAGCCTTTGAACCTCCTTGAGCGTTGTCCTACCCTTGCCAATCATTGCACTGATGTCCTGCCTCAGGTCCTCCACTTTCTCCGCTGGGAGTCTGGATTCTCCTTTCATTGTGTCAAGCTCTATGCCCAGGAACGTCAATATCTGAGCGGGCCCTTCAGTTTTTCCGGGTGCTAATGGAACACCTAAATGTTCCGTCATGACTTCAAAGGCCTGTAGGGCCTCTGCGCATTCCCGGGAACCCTCCCTGCCAAAAAAGAGGAAGTCGTCTAGGTAGTGGGTGACTTGGTGGATACCGTGCCTGTCCGTGAGGGCCCATTGGAGAAAAGAACTGAATGCCTCAAAGTAGGCGCATGAAACCGCGCAACCCATGGGCATGCAACGATCGTAAAAGAATGCCCCCTCCCACTTGAAGCCCAGCAAGTGTTGACTGTCTGGGTGAACTGGTAGGAGGCGGAACGCTGACTCGATGTCTGCCTTGGCTAACCACGCTCCCTTGCCTGTTCTTCTGATCAAATCAATGGCCATATCCAGCGAGCAATATGAAACCGAGCATGACCCTTCCTCCAACCAATGATTCACAGAATTGCCCTCCGGGTAAGATAGGTGGTGGATCAACCTGTATGCCCCTTGCTGCTTCTTTGGAACAACGCCTAGGGGTGAAACTAGGAAATTGTTTAATGGGGGTGAAGGGAATGGACCTGCCACCCTCCCCATGTCCACCTCCTTCCTGATCTTATCGCTGACCACCTGTGGTAGGTCCCTGGCCGATTTCAAATTCAAGGCGTCCCTGGGTCCCAGAGGGCCTTTGTATGGAATTTTAAAGCCGTCAGCCAACCCATCGACCAACAGCATTCGTTCTTTCACTAGTGGATACACTCTTAGCAATGGTAAGATGTTCTGCAACACAATGGGGGATGGACCTTTAGTATGCTCTGCCCCCCTCCCTGGCTTAGGAAATACGTCATTGCCAAACCCCTTGCTGACTTCAGTTCGTCCTCTTTCTTGTAACTCTATGACAAGGGGGCCTTTAGCGTGCTCTGACCGCTCTCTGTGCTGTGAGGGGAAATTGGGACCTGTTTCGTTAGTATGATCAATCTGTCCTGTGAAAAGTGGGCCTTTAACGTGATCTGACCGTTCTCTATGCTGTGAAGGGAAATTGACGCTTATCTCGTTGTTATACTCAGTCTGTCCTTTGTGCTGTTCGGGTAACCTATTGTCGCGCGCTGTCCGATCCTTGGGACGTGGCGGGGGGGGGGGGTTATGTCCGCTGGTGCAGGCAATTGCTGCATGTTGGGCACCGCATTTGCTGCATTCATGGGCAAACTTACAAGCCCTACCCCAAGTACATACTCCATTATTGAACATTCTGCAGGTTCCTGAGTTAAAACGTCTTTGTTCAGCTCCGTGTCCCCTCCCCCGCCCACCCCGAAAGGGCTGTTGGAAGGACCTCCTTGGATACTGCTCCCACCTTTGCTCCTGCTCCCACTTTTTAGTCTCGCCTTCGCTTTGCGCTTTATGTAATGTCTCCCTTTTGCTATTTCCAGTCCTGCACATATGTTTAAACCAGAGGTGGATGTCAGTGTGGTCCCACCCTATATCCGGGCAACTTGCCATTGACTTCCTGAATTCTTGATCGTAAGAAAACCACCCCATCCCTCCAGACTCCCTTGCCCCTTGCTGAATGGAGTTTGCATACTCCATCAGGGCCTCGCTCTGAGCTGGGTCCTTCTGTACAATGATAGCTGCCAATATGTTGAACGCCTCGGTCCAATTTTCAATAGTTTTTTCTGGCCAGCGCTGGAATCTAACCTTATCCTCCTCTTTCTTACCCATCCTCCTGGTGTCTGCACCCGCATTGTCATGCATTAATAAGGTCAATATGTCGATATATTCCCTCCTCCATATACCTTCTTTAGCAGCCTGTGGTACTTGTCTGGCCAAGGAACCCCCGCCTTTTAGCTTTGAGCCAGGTTTCGCCATGCCCGCCGGTGAATCTGGAGATGCCCCTCCCGATGTTGGTTGAGCCGCCCCCCCTGACCCAGCCCCCACACTTGTAACCTTCTTCGTGCTGGGTGCTGCCCCCTCTCTGGCCGGCACTTGACCCGCAGCCGGCGGCATGGCCGGGGTGGCACCCTCGTTTATGGTTGGGGTACCGATTTGAGGGACGACGCAGGGGACACTTAGCGGTACAATGGGAGTGGCATTCTGTTGGGATACTGCTGGCACACTTGGTGTGTTGACAGGGGCGATACATTGAGGAACAATGGTGGCTGCACCCTGTTGTGTGCCGGGCAAGACACCCAGGGTGTTAAAACTGCTGACGACCGGGTTTGGCAGCCCTGCTGGCATAGTCTGAGCCCATACTTGACTCACTGGATCCGCCACCGAAGGTGGAGCCAACCCTTGTGCTGCTGCCATGGCGTCTAGACGTCTTTGAAACATAGTCATTAAACCCAACATATCATCCACTGTCTTACCCATTTGGGCCAAGCTCGTAAATTCTGCCGCTGTCTCGTGTCCCACGGCAGGTACCACGGGCGTCTCTACTGGCAACTCCTCAGCGGGGGGAGGTGGTAAAGCCGGCCGACTGTTGCATGATGTCACAACAGCGGGGGGCGGTGGTAAAATCAGCTGACTGTTCCGTGCCGGTGCGGCCGGAAATTCCTTCTGGGTGCCCTTCCGCTTGCGATTGGACCGACGTGTTCCCTCTCCCGAAGTGCCCGGTGCCTCGTCGTGGGCCCCAGGTCGGCCAGCCTCCTCAACCCTACGCGCTTCAATGAAACCTTGTGCCCATGCTGGCCCTTTAGACTGCGCGACCGCTAGGAATTCAGCCCACAGCCCATCCTGTGGCAGAGCGGCGCCACGGTTGCTCATCGTGAAGGCTTCTACCCTTCCGGGTTCCTACGGAAGAGAAAGTACAGGGGTGAGGCACCTATTACTGCGTTCGCTATCCCCCCCACGATCTCATGCCCCCGTAGCGTGGTCTGCTGGCCGCGACCAGCCGTCCCGCTGGCAGCCAACTGTCCTTATCCCATGTTCATTTTCGTGCATTACCTTCTACTTTCAATCCTAGCTGCTGCCAATCCTTGACGCCTTCCCGAGCGCAATCTGTAAAACAACACAGCGTTACTCAACATCACACCGTGTCGCAAGCGCACACCTGCAAAGACACCTGCGCACTGTCTGTGAACAGGTTATCACTCAACCCTAGCCGTGGCACGAGCGAGCACACCTGTAGAGTACCTGGTCGCGTGTACTCACTTACATAACACCATGCGGTAGACCTGTGTTCCTCGTATCACTGTTTTACATGCCCCTATTATTCCATGGTGTTGTTCGTACTTCCTACCCTCTGCCCCCGCCCAATGGGCTTGCCCAATGGACCTTGACCTCCGCAATTACCTGAAGATCTACGCCCTCTTCCTAGTGAGCTGCTATTCCTCGCGACGTGTTCCAATTGGTAATCTGAAAGAACAATAAACCATCAACGTCTTGTGCGTTGCACTTGTCATAATGCGGTTCGCAGTTCGCGGCCCGACCGCCCCCATCCACTGAGCTAGCCCCATGGACCTTGACCTCGGCAATTACCTGTCGATCTACGCCTTCCTCCTAGGGGCTGCTATTCCTTACGTCGTGTCCCAAGTGTAATCTGAAAGAACAACAAAACCGTCAAATGCCCTGCACAATACCCTTGTCTCACCGTCTTTCACCGTTTAATTATCAGTCCTACCATGCCCTTAAAAGGATGGTATTTAATCTGTACTAGTTATTGCCAATTGTTACTGTAACCCGCGTAACATGTCCTTAAAAAGATGACATACATTCTGTGCTATGTACTGTAAATTGTTACTGTGAAAACGCGTGACCGGAATAGCGGCGCATTGCCTCATTAATGAACGCATGAAAGGCCAGCCCCCGGGGACCACTAGCAGCAAACGTGACACCCAGCCCATCGACATTGGTCTCCTCCTACTCCGTTGCCTCGACTTGTGCTGCCGCCGCATATTACAAAAGGTGCCTCATGGGTGCTGTAAATTGTGCTGCACTGTGAGTTTGGAATGGGTACCACCTATTTACTTTTATTGTGCCCTTCAACTTCCGCAATGTTGCTTCCTTCCCGCCTGCCGTGTACCTCACCGCGGCAGTCGTTATTAATATGCGCGTGGAGTCAGTGTGGTTGCCGGGCCCTACATTAACCACCCTCGGTCTGGCTGTGGGTACACACGTGACCTCCCGTGTGGCGGCAGGGCATTGCCCCTTAATAACGTGTGCCGGGATTGACTGAGGGCGACGCATGCCGCTCAGTCCGCTCAGTGAATACCTTCGCCAATTCAACTGCTGCTTCCAAAGCTGCTGAATCAGCATGCTCCGTAATAACTCCTCGTGGTAGCTTACACGAGGGAATCTCTTGACTCACTGCCCTGCTGCATTAAATGCAGGCCAGTATGCTCCGTAAATAACTCCTTGAGTTATCCCTTAACTCGCTGCCCCGCGTAACCTAACTCGCTGCCCTGTGTAAATCATGAATTGGCCCCGTAGCGGGACCTCGCCCTGGCCTCGCCCTGTTGCACAGGGGGGTAGTGAGGCTATCTGCACACAGGGGGGGGCGTTGACCGGGAAAGGGGCGTTCCACGGGGCGCAGGCCGGAAAATGCGCCGCTCTCTGCCTCCAGTGACTTCCATGAAGTATGCTAAAACAACACAATGTCTACCCCTTATTTCCATAGTTGACCATCCTCTCTACGTACAGATAATGGTAGTGTAACTAGCTCTGGAGGTTAACGTTATTGCTGGTCATGTGTTCCACCTGCTGGTTTAGACTATGATTTATTTGCTGGTGATTTCCGGTTTTTCTCCGCCCTAATTAGCGCTTAGTTCAGCCCGAGTCGTGAGCACTGGTCTCGACAGATATTGTTTTCGTCTCGCTGATCACTCTCGCTGTACACTGTACGGGTGGCGGCGGGCTAACTTCTCGAGACAGCGCAAAATAACGTGTCATTGATTGGAGAAGCATCAGATAGCGATTTCTACTCACTGGCCGGCCGATTGTAAAGTTTGGATGTCTTATTCACAAGCTTAAAGTTTGCAGTCTCTCCATCTGCATGGAAGGGTTCAGGTGAGCGGTCATACCCATAATCACAGGAAGTCGCATTAAACGCCACTCTCATTTTGAGTACATTAATCAAACAAAATTGATTCAGGTTCACTCTCCCGCTCACAGGATGGAGAAGTCAGTAGTCGGAGAGGACAAAGAGGGCGGTGCTGCAAAATACAGACTGCGCAAGTGAGCAATCCGTTCACTAGCAAAGGTACATATTGTCAGTCTCTCGCTGGAGACCTCGCTGGTTGGCATTCTCCCTCCCAGGAAATGACAAAGGTAAGCACTATTGAAGCGTTTCAGCCAACCTAGCGGCGTTAAATTGGATAACGGCCATCTCGTGGCTAAATAACCATACCGGCTTCAAAACCCGGCACTGACGTTAAATAATTACGGCACGTTAAACATTTAGAAGCTAATTTACCGTCAACAGGTAGGTCATTAAGCGTAATCACCCGGCACTGACGTTAAATAATTAAGGCACGTACAACATTTAGAAGCTAAATTATCGTCAAAAAGCAGGTCATTAAGCGTAATCAAACCTCTTCTTGTGCGCCCTGTGTGCTTGTTATTACTGTTTTGCACATGTATCAAAACAATTATTGACGTTGCTGACAAGATTCGAACCCAGGTCCCTAGGTCCAAAGTCGAGCGCCCTAGCCGTTAGACCCCTGCTTTATGTCGACGTTACGCCAGAATCTGTGCAATCTGAACCGTTGTGCAATCTGACCCGTTGTGCTTGACCATATAAACCTTTGCCAGAACCTTGTTTAGTGAGGAACATTTCTAATGGCCTGAAATTGTGACGATCGACCCGCGACCACCAATGGCGGCAGATGACTCGTGTCTGGCAATGGCGGCGGTGACTTGTGGCCGGCGATGGCGGCGGGTGCTCGTGGCCAATAATGCTGTGGGAGACTCATGGCGCGCGGCCGACAGAGGCTAACGGAATCTGTTGAAACGCGGGACCGAACCAGGGACCTTTCGATCTCCAGCCTATGCTCTCGATGCGAGCCCGGCCAAGGTGCCTTGTAGGCGCGCGGCCGACAGAGGCTAACGGAATCTGTTAAAAAGCGGGATCGAACCAGGGACCTTTCGACCTCTAGCCTACGTTTTCCCCACTGCGCTATTTAGCTACGTACCCCGCTCTAACCTCGCCTAAATAGTTACAACCCGCCGAGCCCATCCCGCGACCTGCAAACCCCAGCCCCCCCCGTGGTCGACACCACAGGGCCCAATCAACCTGAGCATGTCCAGGGATCGGGCCGGGGGGAGACTAGGCGGATGCAACGTACCTCGAAACCTCCGACGATTTACAGCGCAGAGCAGCCACGGCGCGGGAGAGAAAGGCCGAGCCTAGCTGCTGGCCAGGTATATACCTTGGCAGCGCCCTCCCTCATCCACAAGGAGCCCTCCCCATTGGCTGTTGGCCGGGGGGGGGCGGCACCGGGGGACGCGCTGCAGGCTGCGCTCGCCAGATGTATGGGACTAGGGCGCTGTCCCCCCATACTCCCCTTCGCGTCGTGGTGCCAGCGGCATTTTATTTGCAGACCCTAATCTCCTTCAGGCTTAAGGGGAGTTCTGGAACCGCCGTGAGAGTAGCGACAACAGGAATTTGTTGAAGCGTTTCCCAGATCTATGCGTTACGAATAGAAAGCAACTTGGGTCTTGATTTAGAGTGTAGAGTGTGGGATACTCCATCACAAATGTGACAGATAAATCATGTCTGCCCCATTACAAGTGCATTATATCCCAAAGCACTTGTAATATGGCAGGCAAGATATCCGTTATGGGCTGCCTTAGCGGGGGAAACATGGCGGCCGGCTAGGTGCGGGCTGCGGGTGTCGTGGTACTTTTGATATGTCCTGCGCGGGTCGGGAATGAGTGGCAGGCATTGCGGAGAGTGGCTAGGACGTATTTGACCTGATTTTGTCGGATTCGTCTGGCTAATTGTGGCGCAGGCTGTGTATGGTGGGTCCAGCTGCACGGGGCTCTCTGACACGGAAGGAGGTGGAGGCGGAGTCAGCAGTCCAAGCTGAGCTCTGTTGGGAGAGGGCAGCATTCGAGATCGGTAGAGGCCGTCGGGCTGCTACCAGGATTCTGTACCGAGGTGGTGGAGCTCGTGGACGAGTGTTGTGAAATGTAGATGGTGAAGAAATTCCAGAAGTAAGGAATGATTTTTAGAAACTTTATTTGTCAAGTGAAAGAGCTTGCGATGAGCGGTGACTGAACATAGTCACTGGGTGTCGGTAACAAAGGTCCGTGACGTCAGTTATATACGCAGACACTGACAGCTGTCCGCGCGCCCAACGCCCAATAGGAACAGACTGCCATATTTAACAACTAGACCCATAACATCTCCCTTTTTATGGGAGAAATAATTAAACAATTTCCTACTCATACATACAACAGTTGAAAGGAGTTATAGTAAACATGGTAAGTCCCTTGGACCCCTATAAGCACCTATGGAAAACTACACATTAAATGGCAATGAGTAATTGTTAATATAAAATTCCCCAGGTACTATTCAGCTAGGCTTGGTAAGGGGGGTCCTAAAGGTATGAACAACTAAAAACTATGTTATACTAAAACTGCCTGGATAAATAGAGGAGAAATATAAATTAATCTATAAGTGGAAGACTTGTCGTAATTTAGCAGCGATTAGATTAAGCATTAGCAGAAGACATCCTGTATTTAGAGACTATGTTGTCTTTTTATGGAATCCATTTTGTATTTGGCAGCCATTTTAGATGGCCATGTGCTCACCATGTACTCAGTCCTATCTTGCTGTTCTCTGCTTGGTATATTTAGCCTCTTCCTTTTACTTTGCACATGCTCAGTTGTGCTTGCAGCTGCTAATATTCTGTAACTGTCAGGATGTGCTTGCTAGCATTGGCAAAACTGTTAGCTCCTCCTACTTGTCGACTGTGCATTTTCTGTATGACCATCTATGTGTGTAACTCTTCTTATGTGCACTTGTACTGCCCCTTTTTAGCCACTGTGAGGGTATATAAGAGATACTGTGGCCTTCAGTCCTCAGACCATCTCATACAGAGTGCTGCGGCTTCTGTGTGACATGGCCTCACTTGTTGTAATTTAATAAATATGTTTCTCTTGATTACAGATTCTGTGCCAACTTTTTTCATGCTGCTTTAAAGGATCAGGTGTTAGTGCAAACCCCTGAGATGGGATTTTTGATTTCCTTCATTTGGCGCGCCAACTTGGGGCTCATCAGAGCGGTGTCTATCTGCAGGAGCGGTTTTTGGTCAGGAGACAGACATTTACTGAGGAAGACAAGGCAGGATTCTACTAAAGGAGGTACCAATTCTGGGGGTTCTTAGTCTCTGTAGCCCAGTCTACTTCTGATCTTACTGATTTTTAATCCTCCACATGATGGCACCCCTGACTGAGAACATTTCTGGCGTGAATATTTTAAAAGAAAAGACTGTTAGGTCATTCAAAACTTGGCAGATAGAATCTGGACGCTCGTGCTTGGTAAGAACCATTGTATGGTAATTACTGTGAGCTTATGGTAGCCAGTGACTCGCAAGGCAGTTTTAGGATACGCTTGCTGTGGCTTATGGATATGGATATGTATGGATGATCGATCATATTTATGATATGGATTATGTGATATATGCGTTGCAACACATGTAGGCAGGTAATGTGGAGATGTTTCTCCATTTATGGTTATGAGCGGCGCAATGATTAAGTGCCATTTTAGATTATGATAATGCATATTTTGCATTATGTTTGTTTGCATGCCTGTTCCAAACTCACATGTAAAATGTGTAGTTTTATGAGAGGTACCATAGTGAGATATGAATTGAATTAGCCGGCTTCCCCTAGAGGGAAAACTTAAAATAGGTTTTAGGTATGAAAACATATTTCTTCCTTGGTGAAATTTTTCCCCAGGGAATTTAAATATGCCCATAATACATATGAGGATCCTTTGTTCTGTCGAATTTTATGTATGAAGATATGCAGAGCGGTTTTTGGTGTTCTGCCAGCCTGAATTAGTGAATTGAGAGTATTTCTACTTCAGTTTTTAGAATACTGTTGAGAATAGGGTTTCTCCTTGTAAATATGACTTACAACTGGAATTTACATAGGTGGTTTGGATGCAGTCTGCGGGCTGTCTTTTGTTTCTGGCTTTAGTGTTGACCCATGGTTTAAAAGGTGTGTTTAAATGTCTAGCTGGTTTGTGGGTTTTTCCCATTCATGTAACTTTTGCTTGTACATTGCGTCGTCGCTATTTATGAAACATGGCTAAAGCGCGCTGTAATGTGTGTCTTTTCTGTTTTACCCCTTTCTGTTTATGTCTGAACTGAGCTCATATGTATTTTTGTGGTTATTTTTGATGTTTTCAGTCTGTTCAACATACTGTTAGATTAATTAATATTGGATAAAAATTCGATGGAAATTCAGGAGTGACCTATGTGATGTGCTAACATAACTATATGTTGCTCTTTCAAGTTATAGGGTAAGGAATAGCGCATATGTACAACTGTTAAATGTTTAAGGGATGAAACTAAAAATTCTTATTCACTAGGAATATTAAAGGCCTATAGCAGAAAAATGAAATTGTGTGTTTTTGTAGACAACACACTCATAGCGTGTTTACTTAATATACATTGCATTAAGATGCTTACAGGCAAAACAGTTTAGCTGGAGTGAGTTTTTCAGAACTTAAAATATGTATTCTTAAACACGCATTTCAAAGCTTGGAATGTCTGTTTTTAGTAAGGCTGCCTCCAGGAAATTTAACACTGGGCAGGGCCTGCCGTCAAGGGCACAGCTGTTATTTTCGCAGGCCTCATTTATTTAGCCAGGACTTCTTCCTTAGTTAAATGTGCAACTTTGCATCTCAGAGTGTTATTTTGGAAGCAAGGTTTACAAAAATAAGGTTAATTATTTGTATCACAGACAGACATTTCAATTTCGGTTTTCCTTCTCTTTTAGCATTTTTCTCGTCAGCACATGTCTGGCTCTGTTGCTAAAATCATTGTCCTTTTCAAACAAAAGTGGCGCGAAGTTGTCGTATATTTAAAATTGAGCTTATGTACTTAGGCTTTTGAATAGTTGCTCTAAAAACATAAGCAAGGGGCAGATTTATGATAGGGATGCAGCTTGGTTTTAAATATAGGATTATTACAAAAACGAAATATGGAGAGTAATTTTGAATTATGACATAAAAAAAATTTAGAAAAAAAAATAAGTGCTTTTTAAAATCGTTTTTTGATATTCATAAAGTTCAATACTCATATTGTGACCTCCTAGCATTATAATTTAATTTAAGTTGTGCAGTACTGCATAATGAGGACATTTATGTATGGGACCTTCACTTGGCGCAGGCGTAAGAAGTCATTTTTTTTTTAAAGATCTATATGAGATATGTCTAAGTCTGATTTCTGCAATCTGTAAAGAACAATCTGAGGATGATTAATATGTAACACAAGTATAGGTTATTTATTTTTAAGTACCTCAAATTGCAAAAACGATATTGAGTTAAATAGACCATTTTAAAAGGCTTTCTTGCCATTTAAACTAGTTTTATAATGCCTTAGGCTTCAGTGAATGCATACATTCAAGTATAATACAAATGCGCACGTTTGCTTTTTCATAGCTTAGTGAGTCAATGTGCCCAGCGCAGAGGCTTATGTTTAATATCAGGGTTGAAAGTTTTGACTTCAGCGGGCCTACTGAGCCATTCATTCATTTAAGGTTGATAAAATGTGTAACATTGCATGGCACAGTGACACACATTTATTCTGAAGCTGGTATGGTGTGTTATGTTCCATAAATTATTCACAGGCTCTGAGAATAAATAAATTGTAGTTCTCTAAAAGAAGTAATATATTTAAAATGTCTTTTTTTAAATAGGGTTGATTATTGCACAGACTTGCAGAGACTTATTGTCTTTGTCAGTTTCACAGGGAGGTTACAAGAAAGCTTGGTGCTCCAGCCAGATTTTGACCTTTAGGTCAGTGTGGTGGGGGCTTAGGAGTATGTGACAACAAATGGTGAAATGATTGCTTGGAAAAGCGTCACGCAAAGGAGCCATTCACGTCGACATTTGAAGAGTGCATTCCTGACACGGCTTTTTATAAACAGCAGGGCCTAAACTGGGGGGTTGGTGTAAGGGACACGCAGAGGCTGTGAAAGAGTTATTGCTTAAGATATTTTGTACATTTACAAAAGCTGGGTGGTTCCACTTGAGATTTTGCGTGTTATGTGAAGTATTGGCTGTATGATGAAACAAAGATGTGTTTTTATGACTTCTTTGAAATGAATTATTTGTGCATTTTCATGTTTTTTGCATTTCTTCCATGAATTTTCCCTGCTTTTCCTGTGTGTCTGACGCGACACAGTAAGTTATATTTGACAGCTGATCTTCCCTGACTGCTTGATCTGCTGTCAAAGGGGTGAGGATGGATTAAAAGAAGGTGTTATTTAGGTATAAGTCTGACAAAATTAAAATGGGCCCGAATGGTTTTTTTTTAATGTTATTGGAGTGTTTATTGTGCAGAAAGTGCATGAAATGGTGTTGCATGCTATTGTGTTTTTTCTGTGCTTAGGTATACAGCAAAGTATATCTGATGGCTTGGCATGACATGTCCTATATTATGTATGTTTGTGATCCATGTTGGTGCTTTTGTAAGTTTTGCTGTGTTGTGAAGGGATGACATGACGATGTATATCCTTTGAGCAACAGTGGTTAAAACTTGTTAAGTGGTAAAACTTGCTGATACTAAATTATGATATATGATATTGTTATATTGTGAGCAAGAACAGACAGCACTTCACCAAGTGCATGCCTATGTGGTTATAATATATACAGCAAAGTGTGTCACCTTTACTCACGTTACTGCTCTTTTCCCTTAAGGAAAAGGCAGCCTCACATTTATATTTCCTTGATTGGACCTAAGGAAGCAATTATAGATCTGTGACTCTTATGCAAGGTGACCTAATTTCTATATAGTATTAGTTAAATGATGTTCTGTCTTAAAAGGAAACCAGGTTTCATTTTCCCCGAGAAAGGAAGGAATGGGATCACTAGCTGAGATTACCGTAGATGGTGTAGTGGCCAGCGGTAGAGTTATAATATGTGTACTATTTTTGACTTTTTTGTATCACCCATGCTCTTGGCATTATGTCACAAACTTGACTATCACCCAAGTACTTTTTGTCCTTCCTATAGATTTTTCTTTTGCTGCTTCTCCCCTGATTGATGTCACATTGTGCCTAGTTTTTGGGGATTTTAGCTGTGTTCTAGTCCTATTTTCTTTTTCGTTTTTCTTTCACCATTTAGAGGTTTACATTTCCAGACTACAGTGATGTATCAGGTTCCTCTATAATATGTGTAATTCCCTTTTGTATGACCAAACTGGTTTTCAAAATTTTTCTTTAGGCCTACTCTGATGTTTTCTAGTCTGACTGTTAGGGTAGTGATAGATTATAGTAAGATCAGTTGTCCACCTCAATAGGAGATACTTTCACGAGTATTTAGTATGACAAATTCAAATGCCTATTCTAATTTGGTTTTTAGTTCTTTTTCCCTGCTGCTTTAATTTTTGGTGGGATCAGATGTGTCCTAATCATAGAAATACCAGGACTCTAGTTCTTGTCTGTTGTTTCTACATTGCTATTAGCTTTTGTATTGTATAGTCCACCTGACGCACAATTAGTCTACATGTCCCTGATAATCTGTATTATGTGATTTCTCTTTTTGAGGTGTTCTAGATAAGGAATTTAGGAACACCTGCACTTAATAATTGAGGAAAGTGTGCTTACCCCCTTAGACAATGCCACTATGTGTGAAGACATCCATTATGTAGCTGTCTACCTTTAGATGGTAGAGGGTATGCTCTCACATGGAAACCCAATTGAAGAGGCTAGAGGTGCTGTTTTACCTACTGCCTTTTGTCTTTGTACTCTATGACAATATTTTGTTTTAGATCACTATAGTCCCATGGTGTATGGCCACTCCTTTGAAGATTGCAGGCCACCTGCTTGCAAATCCCCTGCAATGAATTGTTTTTTGTATACTTGCCAATAGGTCCAGCCTGTGTTTTTCTTTACTCTCACATAGATAGATGGAAGTGGTTCTTGGGTGCCTTGCTAATATATGGGGCATCCCAAGACTAGGAAGTATTTTCTAACACTCTGTTAATAGACTGTTTCTGTGCCTTGTCTAAAGACAATTTGTTCTGTCCACCAATAGATATTTGCTGCTGTATAAACCACTACCAGAGGGGCCCGGACATCAGATTCAGCCTGGGGAGTCAGCGTCAGCACCAGTGCAGCTTGAAGCCAAAGTGAAGGTAACCAGCACAGGCATTGCTGGCAACTAGGACCTCAGTGAAGGCGGAAGCCCTGTGATTAAGTGTGTACCCCTGCCACTGTTTTGAGCGAAAGACGGGGTCACAAATCAGAAAGGAGAAATCGTGGATCATGCCCAGCTGAGAGTCACAGACCGACCAGAATGGCAAGGAGGTTTTGCTTGAGGTGACCCCTTCTGAAATAAGGGTTGCTTCAGAGATCCTAGAATAAGGCCTCTGATTTCTGGTCCTAAAGTGAATACAAGTTTGCACCTTTGTTTGTTGGTCAAAAGATACCTGGGTACACTGGATGCAAATGTGTAGCCCCAACGAATGAGCAGTGCGCCAGCAGAGCAATATAGGAGATAGGGAAGGACTTGAGTTTAGGGTTCAAGTGCTGTGTCTCTGGTGCCTGTTAGATTGAAGTGAAGAGAAGTGGTGCACTGTTTGAGACACTGGACAGGATCGCTAAGAGCATTTGCCTGTTGGGTGACTGCCCTATCCTGAAAGAAGAGACTTTTTTCCTTGAAACTGGACTGTGATTCTTGAGTTGCGAGTTGTGCAGCTCCACCGTGGAAACAACAAGAGCCTGCCTGTGAGGCTCAAACGGACACAGGGAGAAGACTCCCCCTCTGGTTGGTTGTACAACGGCTTCAATTTCCCAAAGGACTTCCTCTTTTTTGTCAATAATGTATCCCTTTTAGTTGTCCCATTTTTGAAGAGCAGCCCTTTGCAGTTCTTGGTCCTAATTCCTATGGCCCTGTGTGGTCCTCCTGGTCCCAGATATGCTTGATGTTCTAGCCATCATAAAAGGAAAATGTAACAGTCAATTGGAAAATGTTTTTATTAGATATGAGCTGTTAGCTATTCTGAAATTTAAAATGAATAGTCACTGAAATGCATAGGAGCCCTGAAAATGTCTACTAGATGATTTTAGGATTTGCTTTAGCTTAGGCCAAGAAAAATGATAATTCTGTTTATAATAGTGGCCATTGCTTTCTCCTACTGTCTGTATGTTTATTATGATCCAATGCCCGTTTTTCTTGGATTCCTGCTGATACCCTTAGTGAAATGTTTAGACTGGAAAATGCTCCTCTAGCAATAAATTAGGATATTGATAAATTGTGAAATTGAATGTACAAATATTTTCTATGTTCTTACTGGATCATGGGAATGTCTTCAGCTAATGCTGAAAGGGTCGTCTGTCGTAATTTAGCAGCGATTAGATTAAGCATTAGCAGAAGACATCCTGTATTTAGAGACTATGTTGTCTTTTTATGGAATCCATTTTGTATTTGGCAGCCATTTTAGATGGCCATGTGCTCACCATGTACTCAGTCCTATCTTGCTGTTCTCTGCTTGGTATATTTAGCCTCTTCCTTTTACTTTGCACATGCTCAGTTGTGCTTGCAGCTGCTAATATTCTGTAACTGTCAGGATGTGCTTGCTAGCATTGGCAAAACTGTTAGCTCCTCCTACTTGTCGACTGTGCATTTTCTGTATGACCATCTATGTGTGTAACTCTTCTTATGTGCACTTGTACTGCCCCTTTTTAGCCACTGTGAGGGTATATAAGAGATACTGTGGCCTTCAGTCCTCAGACCATCTCATACAGAGTGCTGCGGCTTCTGTGTGACATGGCCTCACTTGTTGTAATTTAATAAATATGTTTCTCTTGATTACAGATTCTGTGCCAACTTTTTTCATGCTGCTTTAAAGGATCAGGTGTTAGTGCAAACCCCTGAGATGGGATTTTTGATTTCCTTCAGACTGACAGACCTATCCCTCCCTTAATTATCACAATAGACAATTGTTAGAGTAACTGTCTTTGAATAATGGCATAGGAGCCACAACCAGTGAAATACTGTCCGATAATAGTTCTATGAACTGCCAAAAAGTTCTTAGTTTTTGAAAGTTATATGGAGGGGTCTCTGGGCAATACGAGAATTCTTGGTGCAGCAACCTCGCACAAGAAGATCTTGTCTACAGCAAGCCATCCTTATGAACATCAGCTTCCTGTTCCACGTGCAAGATGATTTCAAACAGAAGATCCTTTGAACTGTAGAACAGGTTTCCATTTCCACATATATTCTTTCTTGGCCTCTTTTAGAACCATCTATGTTTGAAATGAATATGTTAGTCTAAAGGTCAACATTAATGATTTAAGACCGTTATGTTTTTAACTACTTATACGTTCTTCAGAATTGCTGTAATCTACTCTGCCCGACCTGATGGTATGTCCTGCTATCTTCTGCATGAAACGTTTTCTGCACTATATTAGACAGGATATATAATAGACTTACCTACATGTAGACATAAACATTGTAACAAATATCTGATGGGAGAGAATAGAGAGAAATGAACCCTCATCTAAAACTGTGACATAAGCTATATAATAATGTTGGAGCACATATTCTCATCAAAATCATCTACTAGATTAACGTCTGGTCTACCCTTGTACTTTTGGTCAAATTTTCCACAAACACTTGCTAAATGTCCTTCATTTAGGCAGCTAGTACACCTTTTCTTACTTGCAGGACAACTTATGGAATCAGCTTTAGGTCCTCATCCTGGGCTCCACGCCCTCCGCCTGGGACGACTCCTGGTGGCCCCCCGCCCTGGGCACCGCGCCCAAACCGACGGACCACGCACGCAACCTGGGCTTCATCCTGGACTCCTCCCTCTCCATGACCAGACAAGTCAACGCCGTCTCCTCGTCATGCTTCAACATCCTGCGCATGCTACGTAAGATCTTCCGGTGGATCCCCACCGAGACGAGGAAGACGGTCACCCAAGCCCTCGTCACCAGCCGACTGGACTACGGGAACGCCCTCTACGCCGGAACCACGGCCAAACTCCAGAAGAGACTCCAGCGGATCCAGAACGCCTCGGCGAGACTCATCCTCGACATCCCCCGACGCAGCCACATCTCCGGACACCTGAGAGATCTGCACTGGCTCCCGGTCAACAAGAGAATCACCTTCCGTCTCCTCACCCACGCGCACAAAGCCCTACACGACCAAGGCCCGAGCTACCTCAACAACCGGATCAACTTCTACACTCCCAAGCGCCTCCTCAGATCAACCAACCACGCCCTCGCCGCCGTCCCCCGCATCCGAAGAGAGACAACAGGAGGAAGGTCCTTCTCCTACCTGGCCGCCAAGACCTGGAACTCTCTTCCCACCAATCTGCGCCTGACCCAAGACCACCTCTCCTTCAGGAAGAAGCTCAAGACCTGGCTGTTCGAGCAGTAGCGGCACCCCCCCCTCCCAGCGCCTTGAGACCCTACGGGTGAGTAGTGCGCTCTACAAATGACCTGATTGATTGATTGATTGATGGTTAAGGGAACCACATCTAAAACATACGATGGGAGAAGAATTTACATTATAGTTTGAACTATAGGATTTTTCATTACTACATTCTCTTCGCCTTCTGTCGTTTACATAAGACACACTAGAACAAGATTCCTCATTTATCTTAGATAATTCTTTTCTGCCTTCAAGTGACCGTTCGATGCCCTTGGCAAAATCTACCACCTCAGACAATGTAGGTTTCTTAAAGGCAAGTAATCTCTCCTGAATTTTACGCTCGAAGCAATGAAATACAAATTGGTCACGAATGTACATATCTGCCATGTCACCAAAATCGCACTTAGTGGCTAACACTCTTAAACTTCCTATATATTCCTCCACATTTTCTGATTCTAATTGTTTCCTTGATGCAAATCGATGTCTGCCCACCATAATGTTCTCTTCTTCATCAAATTGTTTTTCCAACCTTTTTACAGCCTCCTGAAATTCGTCAAGGGGAATAAACTGTCCCGGAACAGGCTCATACTCTGGCAGGCTTTCAAAAATCTCTTGGCCTGCGACTCCTAAAAGTCCATAAAGAATAGCTTTTTTACGTTCGGCGT
Organism: Lissotriton helveticus; assembly: GCF_964261635.1. Taxonomy (NCBI): domain Eukaryota; kingdom Metazoa; phylum Chordata; class Amphibia; order Caudata; family Salamandridae; genus Lissotriton; species Lissotriton helveticus. The sequence continues at coordinate 651,932,544 of NC_136070.1, forward strand.
CAAATTTCTTGCCATTAATCACAACCAGATAATTTTCAAAAGCCTTGTACCATATCTTCCATTTCGTCACCGGTTTACCTGGAACTTCTAGGAAATGTGCTGGGGCATTGAAAATACTTTCGTTGGCCATGACTCGATTTTCCTCTTCTAACTCTTTTTTGATTCTGATATCAATTTTGACTATTGATTGGTTTTAACAGAATAGAAACACTATTTATATAATGCAGTATAACAGTATTTAAACAGTTCTTTACAGTTGAAGAGTACTAGCATCCAATTGAAATATGCAATTAGAATTTGACAGTTTATATTAGAGAATAAGATTATTCACTTAATAAAACTAATAAACAAATTACATGTATAAGATTACCTTCTTTTCTGCTAAGCGCTGGAACTGTGACTTATGTTCACTTATTTGTTGTCAAAAGACCTAAATGCTAAAACTACCTGGCTTATACTTAACCATGTAGTGAACAACAATGAATGATCCTTGGAGACAAGAAAGAACACGAAAATTCAAAAATCTCTAAATGTGAATCTCTAATTGAACTCTCTTGTTAATTCAGTCAGATTATACAGTTCACAGTCTTCTTTCAGTTCCCAAAAGAAAATAAAAAAATTTCCCAATGAATAAAATGACCTACAATTTATTTTGGGAAGCAAAGACTTGACACGGTTTTATATTACTGGCAACACCCCATATTCCTCTGAACTATACAGATGAACTCTTAATTTCTTGTCAGCAAGTGATCTTGACAATTGACTTCGAAATATTTCGCATTTAATGATAATACCTTGAATATCTTGTGAGCGTAACGGCAAGGCTGTGCGTTTCAATGTGAATTAAGCACTCAAAATGGCGTTGCGTTACCTACGAGATAGACGTAATGACGTATGAGCAATGAATGGTTGCCGCACAGCTGAGGCGGTTGACAGGTGACAGTTGCGCTGACGAAACCGTCAACTGTGACTGAAGATTCAACGCACTTCACCTCACTTGATTTACCACACACTCACTGAAATTAATCTTGAATCAGCTCGGCAAGTCTGATAATCCCACGCAATATTCTTTCGTCAACCACTGTTCTTTATTCAACACTGCCACCTGCAGGAACCTTTATGCCGCTTCACGAACTCCCAAAAATAACGAAGAATGAATTAGATAAATGACTTCACTCATGAAGAAGAATGAATATCGTCACTTGCCTTGTAAAAATGTACACGAAGCTGGAATACAACTCATCCACAAGCTCGCCAATTAATCGCATCCCGTCCTCGACGCCATATGTTGTGAAATGTAGATGGTGAGGAAATTCCAGAAGTAAGGAATGATTTTTAGAAACTTTATTTGTCAAGTGAAAGAGCTTGCGATGAGCGGTGACTGAACATAGTCACTGTGTGTCAGTAACAAGGGTCCGTGACGTCAGTTATATACGCAGACACTGACAGCTGTCCGCGCGACCAACGCCCAATAGGAACAGACTGCCATATTTAACAACTAGACCCATAACAACGTGGCAGGCAGGCATTTGCTTCGAGTAAGGTAACAACAGAGAAACAGCCTCCTGTTTTAGACGCAGCGGACTCTTTGCGGGACTTTGGAGGCATAGGGCAAATTACGGGTGACCTAAATATTGAAGCTCAGCCTGTAAGAAGTTTGATTGGGGTTTCCAGATACGCCCTGAGAAGAGTTGGGAGGGGGGGGCCTGAAAGGCTGTAATCTAATTATATACAAAAAGGGGGTGGTGATGGACAGAGTATCTGAGTTAATCAGAACACTCCTACCCAGTCAACAGATCAGGGCTTGATCCATCACCGTTTTTTAGCTCACTGCACCATCCCAGTTCAGAACCCGGCTATATGCAAATTAGTCTGTCCCTGGCCCAGTGCATCATGGGAACAGGGCAGACCAAACTACCAAGCCAATTCTTCACTGGAAAGAAAACAAGCTTCCGGGGACCGGTTTCTGGCATTACAGCCGTCTTCGGCCCGGCTTGCTTGAATCCTGATGGTGCAATGAGCAAGGGACTCATGTCTGAGCATACCCTTCCACACTCATGGTGGCCAAAATAATTTACAAAAAGGGGGTGGTGATGGACAGAGTATCTGAGTTAATCAGAACACTCCTACCCAGTCAACAGATCAGGGCTTGATCCATCACCGTTTTTTAGCTCACTGCACCATCCCAGTTCAGAACCCGGCTATATGCAAATTAGTCTGTCCCTGGCCCAGTGCATCATGGGAACAGGGCAGACCAAACTACCAAGCCAATTCTTCACTTGAAAGGAAACAAGCTTCCGGGGACCGGTTTCTGGCATTACAGCCGTCTTCGGCCCGGCTTGCTTGAATCCTGATGGTGCAATGAGCAAGGGACTCATGTCTGAGCATACCCTTCCACACTCATGGTGGCCAAAATAATTTACAAAAAGGGGGTGGTGATGGACAGAGTATCTGAGTTAATCAGAACACTCCTACCCAGTCAACAGATCAGGGCTTGATCCATCACCGTTTTTTAGCTCACTACACCATCCCAGTTCAGAACCCGGCTATATGCAAATTAGTCTGTCCCTGGCCCAGTGCATCATGGGAACAGGGCAGACCAAACTACCAAGCCAATTCTTCACTGGAAAGGAAACAAGCTTCCGGGGACCGGTTTCTGGCATTACAGCCGTCTTCGGCCCGGCTTGCTTGAATCCTGATGGTGCAATGAGCAAGGGACTCATGTCTGAGCATACCCTTCCACACTCATGGTGGCCAAAATAATTTACAAAAAGGGGGTGGTGATGGACAGAGTATCTGAGTTAATCAGAACACTCCTACCCAGTCAACAGATCAGGGCTTGATCCATCACCGTTTTTTAGCTCACTGCACCATCCCAGTTCAGAACCCGGCTATATGCAAATTAGTCTGTCCCTGGCCCAGTGCATCATGGGAACAGGGCAGACCAAACTACCAAGCCAATTCTTCACTGGAAAGGAAACAAGCTTCCGGGGACCGGTTTCTGGCATTACAGCCGTCTTCGGCCCGGCTTGCTTGAATCCTGATGGTGCAATGAGCAAGGGACTCATGTCTGAGCATACCCTTCCACACTCATGGTGGCCAAAATAATTTACAAAAAGGGGGTGGTGATGGACAGAGTATCTGAGTTAATCAGAACACTCCTACCCAGTCAACAGATCAGGGCTTGATCCATCACCGTTTTTTAGCTCACTGCACCATCCCAGTTCAGAACCCGGCTATATGCAAATTAGTCTGTCCCTGGCCCAGTGCATCATGGGAACAGGGCAGACCAAACTACCAAGCCAATTCTTCACTGGAAAGGAAACAAGCTTCCGGGGACCGGTTTCTGGCATTACAGCCGTCTTCGGCCCGGCTTGCTTGAATCCTGATGGTGCAATGAGCAAGGGACTCATGTCTGAGCATACCCTTCCACACTCATGGTGGCCAAAATAATTTACAAAAAGGGGGTGGTGATGGACAGAGTATCTGAGTTAATCAGAACACTCCTACCCAGTCAACAGATCAGGGCTTGATCCATCACCGTTTTTTAGCTCACTGCACCATCCCAGTTCAGAACCCGGCTATATGCAAATTAGTCTGTCCCTGGCCCAGTGCATCATGGGAACAGGGCAGACCAAACTACCAAGCCAATTCTTCACTGGAAAGGAAACAAGCTTCCGGGGACCGGTTTCTGGCATTACAGCCGTCTTCGGCCCGGCTTGCTTGAATCCTGATGGTGCAATGAGCAAGGGACTCATGTCTGAGCATACCCTTCCACACTCATGGTGGCCAAAATAATTTACAAAAAGGGGGTGGTGATGGACAGAGTATCTGAGTTAATCAGAACACTCCTACCCAGTCAACAGATCAGGGCTTGATCCATCACCGTTTTTTAGCTCACTGCACCATCCCAGTTCAGAACCCGGCTAAATGCAAATTAGTCTGTCCCTGGCCCAGTGCATCATGGGCACAGGGCAGACCAAACCAATTCTTCACTGGAAAGGAAACAAGCTTCCGGGGACCGGTTTCTGGCATTACAGCCGTCTTCGGCCCGGCTTGCTTGAATCCTGATGGTGCAATGAGCAAGGGACTCATGTCTGAGCATACCCTTCCACACTCATGGTGGCCAAAATAATTTACAAAAAGGGGGTGGTGATGGACAGAGTATCTGAGTTAATCAGAACACTCCTACCCAGTCAACAGATCAGGGCTTGATCCATCACCGTTTTTTAGCTCACTGCACCATCCCAGTTCAGAACCCGGCTATATGCAAATTAGTCTGTCCCTGGCCCAGTGCATCATGGGAACAGGGCAGACCAAACTACCAAGCCAATTCTTCACTGGAAAGGAAACAAGCTTCCGGGGACCGGTTTCTGGCATTACAGCCGTCTTCGGCCTGGCTTGCTTGAATCCTGATGGTGCAATGAGCAAGGGACTCATGTCTGAGCATACCCTTCCACACTCATGGTGGCCAAAATAATTTACAAAAAGGGGGTGGTGATGGACAGAGTATCTGAGTTAATCAGAACACTCCTACCCAGTCAACAGATCAGGGCTTGATCCATCACCGTTTTTTAGCTCACTGCACCATCCCAGTTCAGAACCCGGCTATATGCAAATTAGTCTGTCCCTGGCCCAGTGCATCATGGGAACAGGGCAGACCAAACTACCAAGCCAATTCTTCACTGGAAAGGAAACAAGCTTCCGGGGACCGGTTTCTGGCATTACAGCCGTCTCCGGCCCGGCTTGCTTGAATCCTGATGGTGCAATGAGCAAGGGACTCATGTCTGAGCATACCCTTCCACACTCATGGTGGCCAAAATAATTTACAAAAAGGGGGTGGTGATGGACAGAGTATCTGAGTTAATCAGAACACTCCTACCCAGTCAACAGATCAGGGCTTGCACCATCAGGATTCGGGCAAGCCGGGCTGAAGACGGCTGAAATGCCAGAAACCGGTCCCCGGAAGCTTGTTTCCTTCCCAGTGTAAGAATTGGCTTTTGTAGTCTGGTCTGCCCTGTTCCCATGATGCACTGGGCCAGGGACAGACTAATTTGCATACAGCCGGGTTCTGAAACTGGGATGGTGCAATGAGCTAAAAAACAGTGTTGGATCTAGCCCTGATCTTTTGACTGGGTGAGAGGACTCTGCTTGATTCAGAGACTCTGTCCATCACCACCCCTTGTTGTAAATAATTTTGTCCACCCTAAGCGTGGAAGGGTATGCTCAGATGTGAGTCCCTTGCTCATTGCACCATCAGGATTCAAGCAAGCCGGGCCGAAGACGGCTGAAATGCCAGAAACCGGTCCCCGGAAGCTTGTTTCCTTCCCAGTGTAAGAATTGGCTTTTGTAGTCTGGTCTGCCCTGTTCCCATGATGCACTGGGCCAGGGACAGACTAATTTGCATACAGCCGGGTTCTGAAACTGGGATGGTGCAATGAGCTAAAAAACGGTGTTGGATCTAGCCCTGATCTTTTGACTGGGTGAGAGTACTCTGCTTAATTCAGAGACTCTGTCCATCACCACCCCTTGTTGTAAATAATTTTGTCCACCCTAAGCGTGGAAGGGTATGCTCAGATGTGAGTCCCTTGCTCATTGCACCATCAGGATTCAAGCAAGCCGGGCCGAAGACGGCTGAAATGCCAGAAACCGGTCCCCGGAAACTTGTTTCCTTCCCAGTGTAAGAATTGGCTTTTGTAGTCTGGTCTGCCCTGTTCCCATGATGCACTGGGCCAGGGACAGACTAATTTGCATACAGCCGGGTCCTGAAACTGGGATGGTGCAATGAGCTAAAAAACGGTGTTGGATCTAGCCCTGATCTTTTGACTGGGTGAGAGTACTCTGCTTAATTCAGAGACTCTGTCCATCACCACCCCTTGTTGTAAATGATTTTGTCCACCCTAAGCGTGGAAGGGTATGCTCAGATGTGAGTCCCTTGCTCATTGCACCATCAGGATTCAAGCAAGCCGGGCCGAAGACGGCTGAAATGCCAGAAACCGGTCCCCGGAAGCTTGTTTCCTTCCCAGTGTAAGAATTGGCTTTTGTAGTCTGGTCTGCCCTGTTCCCATGATGCACTGGGCCAGGGACAGACTAATTTGCATACAGCCGGGTTCTGAAACTGGGATGGTGCAATGAGCTAAAAAACGGTGTTGGATCTAGCCCTGATCTTTTGACTGGGTGAGAGTACTCTGCTTAATTCAGAGACTCTGTCCATCACCACCCCTTGTTGTAAATAATTTTGTCCACCCTAAGCGTGGAAGGGTATGCTCAGATGTGAGTCCCTTGCTCATTGCACCATCAGGATTCAAGCAAGCCGGGCCGAAGACGGCTGAAATGCCAGAAACCGGTCCCCGGAAGCTTGTTTCCTTCCCAGTGTAAGAATTGGCTTTTGTAGTCTGGTCTGCCCTGTTCCCATGATGCACTGGGCCAGGGACAGACTAATTTGCATACAGCCGGGTTCTGAAACTGGGATGGTGCAATGAGCTAAAAAACGGTGTTGGATCTAGCCCTGATCTTTTGACTGGGTGAGAGTACTCTGCTTAATTCAGAGACTCTGTCCATCACCACCCCTTGTTGTAAATAATTTTGTCCACCCTAAGCGTGGAAGGGTATGCTCAGATGTGAGTCCCTTGCTCATTGCACCATCAGGATTCAAGCAAGCCGGGCCGAAGACGGCTGAAATGCCAGAAACCGGTCCCCGGAAGCTTGTTTCCTTCCCAGTGTAACAATTGGCTTTTGTAGTCTGGTCTGCCCTGTTCCCATGATGCACTGGGCCAGGGACAGACTAATTTGCATACAGCCGGGTTCTGAAACTGGGATGGTGCAATGAGCTAAAAAACGGTGTTGGATCTAGCCCTGATCTTTTGACTGGGTGAGAGTACTCTGCTTAATTCAGAGACTCTGTCCATCACCACCCCTTGTTGTAAATAATTTTGTCCACCCTAAGCGTGGAAGGGTATGCTCAGATGTGAGTCCCTTGCTCATTGCACCATCAGGATTCAAGCAAGCCGGGCCGAAGACGGCTGAAATGCCAGAAACCGGTCCCCGGAAGCTTGTTTCCTTCCCAGTGTAAGAATTGGCTTTTGTAGTCTGGTCTGCCCTGTTCCCATGATGCACTGGGCCAGGGACAGACTAATTTGCATACAGCCGGGTTCTGAAACTGGGATGGTGCAATGAGCTAAAAAACGGTGTTGGATCTAGCCCTGATCTTTTGACTGGGTGAGAGTACTCTGCTTAATTCAGAGACTCTGTCCATCACTTCCCCTTGTTGTAAATAATTTTGTCCACCCTAAGCGTGGAACGGTATGCTCAGATGTGAGTCCCTTGCTCATTGCACCATCAGGATTCAAGCAAGCCGGGCCGAAGACGGCTGAAATGCCAGAAACCGGTCCCCGGAAGCTTGTTTCCTTCCCAGTGTAAGAATTGGCTTTTGTAGTCTGGTCTGCCCTGTTCCCATGATGCACTGGGCCAGGGACAGACTAATTTGCATACAGCCGGGTTCTGAAACCGGGATGGTGCAATGAGCTAAAAAACGGTGTTGGATCTAGCCCTGATCTTTTGACTGGGTGAGAGTACTCTGCTTAATTCAGAGACTCTGTCCATCACCACCCCTTGTTGTAAATAATTTTGTCCACCCTAAGCGTGGAAGGGTATGCTCAGATGTGAGTCCCTTGCTCATTGCACCATCAGGATTCAAGCAAGCCGGGCCGAAGACGGCTGAAATGCCAGAAACCGGTCCCCGGAAGCTTGTTTCCTTCCCAGTGTAAGAATTGGCTTTTGTAGTCTGGTCTGCCCTGTTCCCATGATGCACTGGGCCAGGGACAGACTAATTTGCATACAGCCGGGTTCTGAAACTGGGATGGTGCAATGAGCTAAAAAACGGTGTTGGATCTAGCCCTGATCTTTTGACTGGGTGAGAGTACTCTGCTTAATTCAGAGACTCTGTCCATCACCACCCCTTGTTGTAAATAATTTTGTCCACCCTAAGCGTGGAAGGGTATGCTCAGATGTGAGTCCCTTGCTCATTGCACCATCAGGATTCAAGCAAGCCGGGCCGAAGACGGCTGAAATGCCAGAAACCGGTCCCCGGAAGCTTGTTTCCTTCCCAGTGTAAGAATTGGCTTTTGTAGTCTGGTCTGCCCTGTTCCCATGATGCACTGGGCCAGGGACAGACTAATTTGCATGCAGCCGGGTTCTGAAACTGGGATGGTGCAATGAGCTAAAAAACGGTGTTGGATCTAGCCCTGATCTTTTGACTGGGTGAGAGTACTCTGCTTAATTCAGAGACTCTGTCCATCACCACCCCTTGTTGTAAATAATTTTGTCCACCCTAAGCGTGGAAGGGTATGCTCAGATGTGAGTCCCTTGCTCATTGCACCATCAGGATTCAAGCAAGCCGGGCCGAAGACGGCTGAAATGCCAGAAACCGGTCCCCGGAAGCTTGTTTCCTTCCCAGTGTAAGAATTGGCTTTTGTAGTCTGGTCTGCCCTGTTCCCATGATGCACTGGGCCAGGGACAGACTAATTTGCATACAGCCGGGTTCTGAAACTGGGATGGTGCAATGAGCTAAAAAACGGTGTTGGATCTAGCCCTGATCTTTTGACTGGGTGAGAGTACTCTGCTTAATTCAGAGACTCTGTCCATCACCACCCCTTGTTGTAAATGATTTTGTCCACCCTCATGTATATAGGCCAAACTATACAAAAGGTTAAAAACCGCATTTTTCAGCACTGCAGCAGAATCCGGTGCTCCACAACCGGGGCCCCCTTGGTGGAACATTTCAAAGAAAGGAATCATACACCTGAATCTCTACGCTGGCTAGTGATAGAGAAAGTCTGCTTGGGACCACGGGGAGGCAACTTGACCTCCATCCTTAACACCAGAGAGTGCAAATGGATGCAAAAATTTCAAACCATAAGGAGAGGACTGAATGAACTCGAGGCGAACTTTTCTCAGATGGCCAGTTTATGTCCAGAATGAACACTCTGTGTCATCATAGACTCTTAATTCCTTTCACACAGCCATCTCCTCAATATAGATTACTCTCCATTGCTTTAGCTGAAAAGTGGGTACTTTTACATAAATCCTACAACAATTTATGGCCCTTTTAAATTGCTCTGGGTCTTTTGCAACGACCTCTCACACGTTACTTGTATATTCATGAATGACCACTTAATTCTGTTGTGGAGGCCATGCTCCATCCACCACCGCCCGCTCAATGTACCAAAACTATGCATACTTGAATGTGTTCTGATTCTAGACATATGCGATTTTATAAGATACATGGTGTGAAGTTGCACACTTTTTTAACGTACGTATTAATGACAATGAGGGTCCATATGTGAATGTTGAAACCTTGCTTTGTTTAACTCTCGATATGGTATGAGGTCATAAGCATAAATCATTTGAATACATGTGCCTTGTAATGCATAACATATTGATGAGTGTAATTATGACTGCTCGCCGAATCCTATTCTGTGTCAAAGCATCTGCCATTAATTGATTTACACGGGGCTGCCGTGAGGCTTTCTACTGTGACAACCGCTTCGGGTGTTTACAGTTCCTCCCTTGCAGTCTTCATTACCAACTTGTTTCAGAGTAGACGCTCCCTTGACTTTCAGTATGGTTCCGCCCTACCTCCGCGCTGATTGGCTGTCTGAGACGAGCCTTTTTTCATCTTACCGACATCCAGCGGCTGCACCGCGAGTCTTCACTCGGATACAGCGCGCAGCTGGAACGGGAATCTAGCCATTGCGGTCCCGTCCTAAGGTGAGAATCTAACCCCTCCTGACCACATAACTAACTCTTCTCGCGAACTGTGCCAATCTATGCCCTTGTCCGGCATGTTTCAATGCGCTACCTTTCTTTTCTCACAGCTAAGGAGCACTTGTGATCCCCGTGAATGAGGGATGTGCCCACAGCGTTTTCCGAGTACAACGTTTAAGTAAGTCCCGGTCTGTTCGACCACTCACCCTCTGGCAGTTGGTTATTCACTAGCACCTTGACGCCGATTTTTAATTTATTATTGTTTCAGATAAACTGTGGGAGCTGTACCATGGCCCCTTTTTAGACGGCACAGACGTCGACCGTTTATTGATGTAGGTAATACCACATCCCTGATCTCGCATATTCCTTTGTAAATAAACGCACAATCATTGTTATATATTAAATTAAGTGTTTACCTTGCCCCCTAGGCTCTCCCCCCCCCCTATCCTGATGAAGACCCCAACATGAGGCTGAAAGCAACCCTTTAGCGTATTCCAGGGGTCGAAACGTAGAACTACGCTTTGCTTACTTCACACCATAGGACTGAAATAGGAGATGGTGCCTCGCCCTCTATGTGTGATGATTATTTGGAACCTTTGCTAATTGATTTGAGTGTAAAGGCTTCTTAATTGCGAAATGATGCCACTAAAATGTCACCACACCTTTACCGTGTCCCACTCACTTCACTCACCCCTTCCCCTCTCACTGAGAGCACTGTTTTGAACTTTCGAATGTAATGAATTTACAATTACATGTTTACTATGTCGTTATAATGAATTTTTGGCAGCAATTGGATTGAAACTTTGCTAAAATAAATGCCAAAATATTTTGAATTGAATTGTCTGAATCAAATATTCTTCAGTTAAATTCACAACGAAGCTATTGATTGTGTGAACATTGATTATTTGAATAATTGGCTTTCTATAAGCCCAATTGGAATTTTTCAACTCTGACCAACCCCATTTTCTGTAATGCTTCACTGACCCAGGTCTGGAGTTCGTAAGGGCTAACCCCTTTTTGTACTCACACTCTCAGAGCAAGAGGATTCTTGCGAGGGTTTTCGTTCTTTTGAAATAATTTTGATTAATTCATTTTGTGTATAGTTAGGGCTTCATCAATATGGAACTTGAGACCCTCTCGTATACAGAAGACTACATTAAGACTTTAATCGGGGGTGAAACGGGAACTGCTTTCCTAACCAGCGATACTCGCAGTGTGGACCATTCACTCAATGAGAAGATCACCAGACTTGAACGCCTTGAGAAGAAACTAGTTAGAACCAAGCTACATGGTCACTTACTAACAGGTTATCTCAGAGCAAACATCATACCCACCGGACTACAGGTCCGCAACGAACCAGCCATCTTCGTGGATAACCCGAAATTTAAGGAGGGATTCAGTTTCGTGGCCAACAACTGCTCCCGGCACTGGATGGTGCTGGGAGTGGAGACGGCCAAAGACCAAGTGGAACAACTAACGAAAGAAATTGACGACCTAAAGGCGGAGATTGCCAACCACTCGGCTTTCTCTGACGCTAAAGAAACATTAGAGAGACTGAAAAAGACTTTAAAAGACTTTGATGTTGAGACCCAGACAAAGAAGCTAGACAATTTGGCCAAGGATATTAAGTATTTTGACCGGAAAAAGACCTATCCTTATCTACAACCAGACTACTACAGGCAAGACAATCAAGGCCGTTTCTCCAACAGAGGAAGGGGAGGATACAGGAGTGCAAGAAGATACACCAATTTTTCGGATTCTTCCTACAGTGGTGACAGCGAGAACGACCAAAGCGCATCCAGTGCAAACTACCAACAACAGGAACAATGGTATCAACCACAGGAATACCCACAAGAACACCAATCCCCTTTTTTAGAGGGCAGCCAGTGGAGACCACCCAGAGGAAGAGGCCGAGGGTCATGGAACAACCGCCCCAATCGAGGCAACCAACAACAGAATTGGGACAACGGGAGACAGCAGGGCAACACCCCCAAGCAAGTACGTTTCCAGCAAGAAGACCACGGGGAGAGGAGCACGAGGAGGAAGACGTACAGGTGGTAACCAGGGCACCTGAGAGAAGTGATCCCATCATAAATTTATCTAAATACACACTCACTGAAGATGAAAGAAAGATACTGTGCAAAGGCCTTTCCTTTGTTCCTACCTCCTATCCAAATAAATTCAACATACAAACTGAACTCACCAGGTTCTTCAGGAAACTGAGGCTGAAATTCTTCTTTAAAAACAAACCTACTCCAGCTATGACTGCCTTCACCAATCTGCGACCACCGTCCACTTTTATGCCTTCAATGGCTTCAGTCGCCCATGAGATACTAACTTATGAAAGTGTGGTCATGAGAGATGTCTTCAAAACCATCAATAAAAAACAATACGTGAAACAGAACATCAGTGGTGGTGAGAGGAACGCCCTCCAATCATTGAAAAACAATAAATCTGTGGTAATCAAGCCGGCGGACAAGGGGGGCTCTATAGTCATACTGGATGTGGACGACTACAAAACTGAGATCCAATCCCAACTCACTGACGGGGTCAGCTATAGACCGGTGGCAAGGGACCCTACCAGGGAAGTACGTAAAGACATTGTGACTATCACATCACAAGCATTAGAAATGGGATTTCTGTCGAAGAAAGAGTTCGAGTACCTTAATGTGAATCACCCCAGGACACCTACTATATACGTACTACCTAAGGTACACAAGAGCCTCAGCAAGCCACCTGGACGACCCATCATATCAGGATGTGGATCACTGATTGAACCACTTTGCAAGTATGTTGATGTTTTCTTAAAGCCCCTAGCGGAAGCCACCCCGACTTATTTAAGAGACACCATGCAAGTCATCAACCTTTTCGACCAGAAACCATTCAGTAAACAGAACCAGATTCTTGTGACCATGGACATCGTCTCGCTGTATACCAGCATTCCGCAGAGACCGGCTCTGGACTGCATGAGGAGAATACTTAATAGACGGGAACAACCTACACCAGTCCCTACCGAGTTCCTGATCGAATTACTTGAAATTGCAATGACCAAAAACTTTTTCATCTTCCAAAACACCTACTACATACAGAGTAAAGGAGTAGCCATGGGCGCTGCCTTTGCACCGGACCTAGCTATTCTCTATATGTCTGATATTGAGCAAGACTGCATCCTATCACCAGGCAACCCACACAGGGAGATGATAACAACTTGGCACCGTTACATCGACGATGTGATAATGATATGGACTGGTGATGAAGACATCCTCCGAGCTTTCTTAATTTGGCTTAATAACCAATCCTTGGACATCAAATTCACGATGCATATGGATAAAGAGTCGATTGACTTCCTCGACATAAGCATCAAGGAGAAAGATGGATATTTATACACCACTCTCTTCCGCAAACCATCAGAGAGAAATTCTCTCCTACGCTACTCCAGCCACCACACGAGGGGTTTGAGAGACAACCTACCCTTTGGGCAGTTTTTGCGCCTTCGAAGGAATTGCTCACAAAAAGAAGATTTCTTTAAGGAATCAGATGAACTCATCAACCGTCTGATTGACAGAGGCTATCCCAAACGCCTAGTGAAGCGATCCCGCAAGAGAGCCTGGTTTCAGGATCGATCAACTCTACTTGAAACCAAGAAACGAGCATCGTCATTTGAACGCATGATATTCGTAACAACATTCTGCACCCAGAGTAACACTATAAGAAAAAGTGTCAACAAACATTGGGGCCTGGTGGCAGACATCCTTGAGGTGCCGGAACCTCCAATGCACGCCTTTAAAAAAGCGAGAAACGTCAGAGACATGGTGGTACGATCCTTGCTTGAAACCCCACAGGCACCCACGATCCAGAGCTTATGGAAGTTACCTGAAATTGTTGGACACTTCAAATGCACCTCCTGCAAAGCATGCCCTATGTGCTGGGAGACCAAACAAATTCAATACAATAACTTCACTATCAATCTCAAGTCGCTGACCAACTGCAACACCAGTGGAGTGATCTACGCAATTCTGTGCCCCTGTGACCTCATGTATATAGGCCAAACTATACAAAAGGTTAAAAACCGCATTTTTCAGCACTGCAGCAGAATCCGGTGCTCCACAACCGGGGCCCCCTTGGTGGAACATTTCAAAGAAAGGAATCATACACCTGAATCTCTACGCTGGCTAGTGATAGAGAAAGTCTGCTTGGGACCACGGGGAGGCAACTTGACCTCCATCCTTAACACCAGAGAGTGCAAATGGATGCAAAAATTTCAAACCATAAGGAGAGGACTGAATGAACTCGAGGCAAACTTTTCTCAGATGGCCAGTTTATGTCCAGAATGAACACTCTGTGTCATCATAGACTCTTAATTCCTTTCACACAGCCATCTCCTCAATATAGATTACTCTCCATTGCTTTAGCTGAAAAGTGGGTACTTTTACATAAATCCTACAACAATTTATGGCCCTTTTAAATTGCTCTGGGTCTTTTGCAACGACCTCTCACACGTTACTTGTATATTCATGAATGACCACTTAATTCTGTTGTGGAGGCCATGCTCCATCCACCACCGCCCGCTCAATGTACCAAAACTATGCATACTTGAATGTGTTCTGATTCTAGACATATGCGATTTTATAAGATACATGGTGTGAAGTTGCACACTTTTTTAACGTACGTATTAATGACAATGAGGGTCCATATGTGAATGTTGAAACCTTGCTTTGTTTAACTCTCGATATGGTATGAGGTCATAAGCATAAATCATTTGAATACATGTGCCTTGTAATGCATTACATATTGATGAGTGTAATTATGACTGCTCGCCGAATCCTATTCTGTGTCAAAGCATCTGCCATTAATTGATTTACACGGGGCTGCCGTGAGGCTTTCTACTGTGACAACCGTTTCGGGTGTTTACAGTTCCTCCCTTGCAGTCTTCATTACCAACTTGTTTCAGAGTAGACGCTCCCTTGACTTTCAGTATGGTTCCGCCCTACCTCCGCGCTGATTGGCTGTCTGAGACGAGCCTTTTTTCATCTTACCGACATCCAGCGGCTGCACCGCGAGTCTTCACTCGGATACAGCGCGCAGCTGGAACGGGAATCTAGCCATTGCGGTCCCGTCCTAAGGTGAGAATCTAACCCCTCCTGACCACATAACTAACTCTTCTCGCGAACTGTGCCAATCTATGCCCTTGTCCGGCATGTTTCAATGCGCTACCTTTCTTTTCTCACAGCTAAGGAGCACTTGTGATCCCCGTGAATGAGGGATGTGCCCACAGCGTTTTCCGAGTACAACGTTTAAGTAAGTCCCGGTCTGTTCGACCACTCACCCTCTGGCAGTTGGTTATTCACTAGCACCTTGACGCCGATTTTTAATTTATTATTGTTTCAGATAAACTGTGGGAGCTGTACCATGGCCCCTTTTTAGACGGCACAGACGTCGACCGTTTATTGATGTAGGTAATACCACATCCCTGATCTCGCATATTCCTTTGTAAATAAACGCACAATCATTGTTATATATTAAATTAAGTGTTTACCTTGCCCCCTAGGCTCTCCCCCCCCCCTATCCTGATGAAGACCCCAACATGAGGCTGAAAGCAACCCTTTAGCGTATTCCAGGGGTCGAAACGTAGAACTACGCTTTGCTTACTTCACACCATAGGACTGAAATAAGAGATGGTGCCTCGCCCTCTATGTGTGATGATTATTTGGAACCTTTGCTAATTGATTTGAGTGTAAAGGCTTCTTAATTGCGAAATGATGCCACTAAAATGTCACCACACCTTTACCGTGTCCCACTCACTTCACTCACCCCTTCCCCTCTCACTGAGAGCACTGTTTTGAACTTTCGAATGTAATGAATTTACAATTACATGTTTACTATGTCGTTATAATGAATTTTTGGCAGCAATTGGATTGAAACTTTGCTAAAATAAATGCCAAAATATTTTGAATTGAATTGTCTGAATCAAATATTCTTCAGTTAAATTCACAACGAAGCTATTGATTGTGTGAACATTGATTATTTGAATAATTGGCTTTCTATAAGCCCAATTGGAATTTTTCAACTCTGACCAACCCCATTTTCTGTAATGCACCCCTTGTTGTAAGTAATCTAATTATATAGGCTCACCTAAGACCAGCAATAAAAAGGTGATAGAAAGCAAGTCTAAGACCATAGTAAAAATCAGCAAGCAGTTTAGTAGGTGTAATAAGTTGGGGAGGGCAGGCTCATTGGAGTGTAAGATCAAGACAACACCCTCACTCACCTCATTATCTAAGGTCGTGCCAAAGACTCTGATATTAAAGGGGGAGTCCCCGACAAAGTTAACGAGTTTAGCAGCAGCTCCCAAATTTAAACCGGCCTGTTCGAGCACGAATTGTAGTTTGGTTGGGGACAGGAATATTGGGGAGGTGGCTGCAGATACAAGTTTGCTGGGCTTGTCTAAGCACTTGAGCCCCAATCGTTTTCAGGTCCTCTCTTTAGATATGGAGGTTGTAGATCACGCCCCACAGGCTCAGACGGATCTAAGTGGCAGTATAGAATATAGCACAGAACAGCTTGCCCTTTCCTCCAACGTAGAAGTTTTAACTCCTGGGGTGACTATAGGGCGACCAGATAATTCGAGCGTCCTCAGCATATCAGTTGTGAGGCGGAGAAGTCCAATCAGTTGGTTTATCAAAGGGAGGAAGGGTCGGAGCCAGATCCGGAACCAGAAGATTGTGATGTCCCAGTTATTGCTGTCCTAAAAAAACTTAAACACTGACATGCATAAGGGATTTGAGGTCTCCAAGCTGAATCAGGAAAGTATTAGAGCTGCATGTAGCTTGTTAGAGAAAAAAATTGATGATTTGAGTTGCCTTACAATTGCTTTAGAGGTGGAAGTTAAGGATCTTCGAGAGGAAGTTATGGTGAAACGCAAGGAGTTAGATGCTATCAAGATTAAGGATAGGGAACATGAGGAGAGGGTAGAAAGATTGGAAAATATGCAAAGGAGAAAAAACTTGAAGATTGTAAAGCTGCCGGAAGGTAAAGAAGGTACGGATATCAAGAAATATGTAGTGCATTTAATAAAGAGTGAATTGCAGCTCGAGGAGGGAGAGGAAGAGATCTCTAGGGATATTCAGAGAGTGCACCGCGATCACTTCAGGTTGAATCCAAACCGTCCTAAGCCCAGGAGAATTTTGATTAATTTTTTGACATATGGCTTGAAAGAAACGATTTTGGCTGCTGCTCTTAAGAAAAAAATCATTGAAGTAGATGGTGCTAGGGTGGAGGTAAGATCAGATCTGTCACCGGTAACTGCTAAAAAAACAATGGGAGCTAGGTAAGCGGATCGAGCCATTGAGAAAATTGGGAGCTTCGGTTCAACTGAAGTTTCCCGCGCATTTAAAGGTAATGTGGAATAATAAAATGCACTCTTTTCGATTTGTTGATGAGGTTGATATTTTTCTAGAACAATGCCAAACTGGGAGCTTGTAAGCAAGGCAGTACTATGTTTATGTATTGTTTTTAGGTTTTATGGGGCTTCAAATAGCAGACGCCTGGCAGGCATATTATTAATGTAGTTTAGTTGGAAAGTTGTTTACGCGCACCGCCCGCTGCAGGGCATCCATAGGGCCTTGGGCCATGGGTATTCAGGATGGGTTTTCCGGGGTAAGGGGGAGGTTTTGGGGGTGTTTTTGGTGGAGGGGGGAGGGATAGCGGGTAAGGGTAAGGGGAGAAATGGAGAAAAATTCCTCAGAAGCTTTTTTGTTGTCAGGATGCACAAGATTGTTGGTTTAGGCTGGTATGAGTGGGGGTAATTTAAAGGAGCTGAGAATCCTATCATGGAATATAAAGGGGTTACGTGTGAAAATAAGGAGAGAGTTAATATTGAAATACCTGAGGGATTCCTCGCCTCAAATTATAATGCTACAGGAGACTAATTTATCAGGGGATGAAAGTAAGGAACTTTTCTCAGCACAGGGGTGGGTGGCTCATGCAGTTTATACTCCTCAAACAGTGGTTACTAAAGGAGTTGCAGTTTTAATCATCAGGCAGGGGGTAAATATTTCAGTCGAGGGTAAAGCTGCTGATCTAAGAGGGAGATGGCTGATTCTGAAATTAAAGATCTGTGGGCAAATGTTTATTATCGTTGGTTATTATGGCTCGAATCAGGATGATATAGGTCCTTTAGATGATCTGGCTAGGGAATTATTGAACTTTCCCGGTAGGATCATTATGGCTGGCGATTTTAATACTGTGTTGGACCATAAGCTAGACCGTTCGGAAAAGAGTAGGGCTATGGTGAATCCCAAAATGTCGAATAGAGTTAAGTTGATGATCTCCCAGCTAGGATTGCTTGATATTTGGGGATTTAGGTCTGGACAGCAAGTAGGGTTTACATTTTATAATAAAAAATATAATCATAAATCTCAAGTTGATTATTTTTTGTTGGATTCTATGCTGGTCAATTCAGTGACCCATGTGGGTCATGTTGGAGTACATCTTTCGGATCATTCAGCTATTACACTTTGGTTGGAAATAGGGGACGGGTATATCGGGTTCAATTTGGAGGTTAGATCGTACGGTCCTCTAGGATCAGGAAGCACTAGAGCTTTTGAATGAGGAGACCAAAGTATTTTTTTAAAACAATTTGGGATCAGCTAGGATTGAGATTGTCTGGGACACATGTAAGGCATTTTTACGAGGAAAATTGGGAGCATTGGGAGCAAGGAAAAGGAGATTATATTACAGCAAGGTTACAGATTTCGAGAAGAAGATTCGTCAGTGGGAGGCTGATATGGTAAGTCTTGGTAGATCTACTTCAGATGAAAGGGTCCTTCAAGAGTTAACAGAGTTAAAATCAGATCTAGTGGGAATTCTGAGTCAGAGGGTCAAGGAGAAATGGGATGCAGGGCTTTCGTACTTTGAATATGGTGTTGGACCATAAGCTAGACCGTTCGGAAAAGAGTAGGGCTATGGTGAATCCCAAAATGTCGAATAGAGTTAAGTTGATGATCTCCCAGCTAGGATTGCTTGATATTTGGGGATTTAGGTCTGGACAGCAAGTAGGGTTTACATTTTATAATAAAAAATATAATCATAAATCTCAAGTTGATTATTTTTTGTTGGATTCTATGCTGGTCAATTCAGTGACCCATGTGGGTCATGTTGGAGTACATCTTTCGGATCATTCAGCTATTACACTTTGGTTGGAAATAGGGGACGGGTATATCGGGTTCAATTTGGAGGTTAGATCGTACGGTCCTCTAGGATCAGGAAGCACTAGAGCTTTTGAATGAGGAGACCAAAGTATTTTTTTAAAACAATTTGGGATCAGCTAGGATTGAGATTGTCTGGGACACATGTAAGGCATTTTTACGAGGAAAATTGGGAGCATTGGGAGCAAGGAAAAGGAGATTATATTACAGCAAGGTTACAGATTTCGAGAAGAAGATTCGTCAGTGGGAGGCTGATATGGTAAGTCTTGGTAGATCTGCTTCAGATGAAAGGGTCCTTCAAGAGTTAACAGAGTTAAAATCAGATCTAGTGGGAATTCTGAGTCAGAGGGTCAAGGAGAAATGGGATGCAGGGCTTTCGTACTTTGAATATGGTGAGGGCTGCAGCAAACTGCTAGCGTGAAGGTGAAGAAGGATCAAGCTCGAAATCTGATTAAAGAAGTGAGGGATGTGGAGTTAGGGCTGACGATTACAGATAACAAAGGAATAGCGGTTGCTTTTCATGAATATTTTGTGAAGGTTTATAATGAGGATCTCAGGGTTGAAGAGCAGGCGGTACTGGTCTGGGTGGAGTTTCTGGAGCTTTTATTGGATGAGTTCAAGGATGTTCTAAATTGGGAAATATCTCAGTCAGAGGTTGAAGGGGTTATTAAAGGGGGAAAAGAGGTAAAGCTCCAGGGCCAGATGGTCTTCCTGCCGAAGTTTATAAATCTATGGTAGGCATATTAGCATCAATCATCTGCCAGTTATTTAATCAGATTTATTTGGGTAAGGCTTCTTTGCCTTCTTCTTGGAATGAGGCAAATATCATACTAATACCGAAGCCAGGGAAGTCACCAAAGTATATGGATTCAGATAGGCCTATATCGTTACTTAACTGTGATTATACATTTTTTGCAAAAATTATGGCTGACAGTTGAGTGTTGTTATCCCACAGTTAGTCCACGAAGATCAAAAAGGTTTTATAAAGGGCAGATATCTGAAAGAATTAACCTTTTCACTTATTGGTACCATGGATATGGCTTCGGCCCATGATCTTCCCTTGGCAGTTATCGCGTTAGATGCTGCCAAGGCATATTAACGTGTAAACTGGGCCTACTTACATGCTTTAGTAAAACATCTCAATTTAGGTCATAACTTTAGCAAATCCCTTGCAGCTATATATCAGTCCCCCACGTCTAGAGTGTTAGTAAATGGGATACTTACTCAGCCAGTACCAATTATGCATGGGACCAGACAAGGGTGCCCCCTGTCACCACTCTTATTTGATTTATACATTGAGCCCCTAGCATGTAAGATAAGAGCTGCAGAGAATATTGTTCCATTTGAATTTGAAGGTTTGTCTAAAAAGATTGGGCTATACGCCGACTATATAATTATCTATACCCCTAATTTACAACAGTCAATGGAGTGTCTTTTAGATCTGACCAAGGAGGTTGGGGCTGTTTCAGGCTATGCTATAAATAAAGACAAAACAGAAGTTATGGTTTGGAACACAAATGCTGAGGGAATTGTCTGCAAGAGTGAGATGAGATATCTTGGGGTTAGGATAACACAGGATATTAGGGATTTCACTAAAGTTAACTCTCTCAAGCTAAAAAGGAGATAAGTGCTAGCCTACAAGGTTGGGCACATCTACCGCTGTCTCTGTTTGGCCGGACGAACTTGGTGAAAATGATGATTTTGCCAAAGATAACATTTTCGTTTGAAACAGTTCCTTTGATATTTAAGAAAGAGTGGTTTGTAAAGCTACAAAGTGAGATCAGTTCCTTCTTATGGGCTTCAAAAGGGCCGCGTCTCTCTTGGAAGAAGCTTAGGAGAAAACTTGTTAAAGGAGGTTTAACGGTACCGGACTTTCAACTTTATTCATGGGCCTTCTTGTTGAAAAATTGTAGAATGTTGCTGGATACCCCGACAAACTCCGTGATTGGGAAAATGTTTTGTGCAATGCTCAGAAAGAATAATTTTAATGAGCATGGTTTTTTATATAAGTTTGCTGATCCGAAATTCTTTAAAAAGGTTAGGCTAAATGTTTTAAGAGATTTAGCAGAGCTGTGGTTCAGAATCAGGAGGGCATTACAAATTCAATATTATAGCTACATGGCTCTGATTTGGGACGCACCAGGGTCTCCCCTCTGGTCAAAGGACGCACTGGCTCGACCACTAAAAGAGTTGGGCCCCCAGAGATGGAAGGATTTATTTCCTGATGGGAAGTTGGTCTCTTGGGGACTCTGTGAACAAGAATGGGGCCGGAGTTTCTCCAGGATTAAATATTTGCAGATTCAGAGCTGGTCAATGGAAATGGAGAATCAAATTGGAAGTTACAACGAGTTGGAGGAGAAGCTTTTTTCAAATTGCCTATTTAAAAAAGAAGTTGCATTGTGGTATTGGCTGATGCTAGATGTGGAGGACGGCCCCTTTAAGTTGCCTGAGACCCTGTGGGAAGATTGCTTGCCGGAGATCGCAACAGAAGACCAATGGCAAGTAACAATGTCTATGCTCTATAAAATAGTGAAACCTGCAAATTTAAGGCGGAATTATTTCTTTACGATTCACAGGGCATATTGGTCCCCTCGAAGACTTTCTAAATTCAGCTCTGGCGGTGTGGCGGTGTGCCCCAAGTGCCAGAGTCCTAACGAAGATGACCTGCAAATGTTCCTGCTATGTCCGAAGATAAAAGAATTTTGGGAGGCCGTGAGTAGCTGTTTGTCAAGAGCCCTTGACCGGCAGATCAGGGTAAGCCTTGAGCTAGTTATATCTGGAAGACTTGACCTGAAAGGTAAGGGTACAGACGATAATACTAAACTTATTTTCTATGCTATACTTTTGGCACAAAGAGAGATCTGTAAACTATGGGTTTCACTGGCCTCCCCAACAGACCTGGATTGGTTACGGCTATGAGAATAATCGCTAAATTGGATATTTCGGATCAGACAAAAAAAAGATATAGATTTTGGATTCCATTTTTGTTGTGTTTTGGATGAGGGAAAAGATCTTTTAATTAAAAAAAAATACAAATACAATGATTAAGCCTTCGTCTACCTCGGCTGGTTGAAGTCTTCCCAGGTATAGTGAAGACTTGCGGTAAGGGTGGACACACTCTGGAGGAAGACTCTCTGTTCTTTCCACTCAGAGGGCTATGCCTGGAGGAGAGTCTCACTTCCGAATAGCGTTGCGCAAGCCTTTTTTCCTGCAAAGCCAGTAAAAGAGGTAAAAAGCCTAGGGTGGTCTAGTTGAGTAATGGGCAGTGAGAAGGCAAATGAGGATAAAAAAAACAAGATATCCGTTATGTTTGTGATGGAGTATCCCATTCGTCAAAATCTAAAACAGGCCTTCAGTGTCAGTTCTATTTTACTGGTCGTCTTTATTAGAGTGGACCCGTATAATTTATGTTGTTGCTCGATAGTGTAAGAAATGCAATATCTTTATCCGTTTTCCTGTTTGGCAGTCCCTTAGCAGGGCTATCAGGCACTATCATGGTTTATTCTTTGACTATGTTTGTGGGATATGTACATGGGTATCGATTCACCAAAATGCCAGGGGTAGCAAAAGTGCAAAAAGAACAATTGATGAACAGATTGCAGAACAATGCCATACATTCACTCCAGTAGAGAGATCTGGGCCTAAATCCATCGGTTTTTTTGCTCACCATGCCATTTCAGTTTGGACCCAGCCATATGCAAATCAGTCTTGACCCTGTGTCCAATGGGAACAGTCCAGCCCTAACTGCCATGCCAGGTACTCCCTGGACTGGAAGCAAAAGTGACATCACATGTTCGCTGGCCTTAATAACATCACAGGAAGTGACACCATATGATCCCTGACCATAATTTGTTCCAGGAAATGTCACATAACCCTAAGATCTCAACAATTGAGGATTTGTGTTTCATAGTAGCACAAAGTATTGCAAAGTTGCACTATGCGCTGCTTTGAATTCTTTTGAATAAAGGAGGCATTCTGAGGATGGGTCACTGAAGTTTCAATGCAAGCACCCATGAGGTTTGATGCAAATCCCTATCTACAAACATTGGTATACAAGACTTTCCACTAAAATCTGATGCCTTCTCAAGGCAGGCCTAACATGGAGAATTTGTTCTTGTTTTTTCAACTTTGCATGTGTGCTGCATTGTACAACACACATAGAAAGTAGAAAAAAAACCTAAAGCATAGTTTTTGTATTGGCAGTACAAAACATTTGCTTCAGAAAATGCACACACTTTGCACTCTGGCACAAGGGTATGTGCATTGATCCATGGCTGCCAAAAGTGTTCCAGTGCACAGGGAGACTTTCCCCTCCCTCTGACGCGTGCTCATGCCCGCCCACATGCCACATGCAAAGAGAGAGCATGAGGGAAGGTTACAGCCATCGATCACTGCTTGTTGAGCTGAACTGAACTGACAGAGCAGCCCACTGAGCCGTAAGGCTCTGGGGCTGCTTACTAAAGGAATACGCTGCTGCTGTATTTTTACACCCCCTCTGCCCGCCGACCGCTGTGCAGGTTGGTCCTTTCTGAGTCTCCCCACCACAACAGTCATCTGCGCTGTTGCAGCACCGTTGCTGTTGCTCCTAACCGCTGCCACTGTACCTGGTCCACTTGTGGGGACGGCCGGGTACTGGTGTATGGCAGGGCTGCTAGGGTGATGGGCAGCAGCTGCAGGTGCTGTGTTGCGCTTAGCTGCAGTACCCTTGGGCCTGCTGTGGCAGTCCTGTCAGCTGCAGGTGGTACCTGGTAGTTCTACAGGAGAATTGGCTGCTCATAACTGAGCTCTAAGCCGAGAACTGAGCCGGTCCTTGCAGCCTGGATCCCAAATTAGTAAGTTACCAACATGCTACCAGGCCAGCCCAAGATTATCAGCACTGAGGTAAGTGGCCTGAGCCTCTGTCAGCCATTATCTACCATTTTCTGCCACTTTTTATGGCCTTGGTTCATGTGGGTGGACACGGCAGCTTCAGCAAGACCAGCGGGAGGAGGTAAGTGGACAACTTCGGTTGCTGTTGCTGTGCTGCTGGTTTTGCTGTTGGTTTTGCTGCTTTATTACATTGCCCGAGTGACCTGGTGATCTTGTCATTATTGTTTATGACCTGACATTTTTACTAGGGGCAAAACCATTCCTGCTGCACTGGAAGAGTTCTCCTACTCCCATCATGGAGACCTGAATTGTCCGACACGCTATAGGCGGTTGTGACACCCTGGAGATTGCCACCGCCGGAGTACCTGTGACCGCTTGGGACTGTAAGTCTCAGGATTCCCTCAGCCTACTTCAACTGTGACCATGGGAATAAGTAAACTGCTTCCTGCAAAGGACAGCATTGTGAATAACCCTCCAGCTGGTACAACATTAGACTCCTTTTGGTATGGGCAGTTAGTGTTGCCTTTAAGGAAATTGAGATGGCTGAGAGGCATCTATCACTTGACAAGGGAAAAAGGCCTAGTTTTTTTCCCCGTGTTTTTTTGTTGCAGTTGTATATAGTGCAAACGCGACCCAAAAGTATTGGAGCACTTTACATGGGCACCAGTTACGTTAAACAAGGACACTTTCATTTTAGGCAGGAACGGGAAGATTAGGGGCCCTATGTATGAAGCTAATTTTTACTCGCAAACGCTGCGAATCGCAAAAATTTGCGTTTGCGATTAAAAATTAGCAAATCCCAATGTGTGAAGCAAAAAATCGCCGCAAAATAAGGAATCGCAAAAATAGCGATTCCTTACATTGCGTGAGCCTGAATTCTGCAATTTCCATAGCGATTCCTTAATGTGCGATCATCCCAGTTAGCGATAATTGCAAATCTGGAAATCGCAAATAAGGAATCAAAAATTCGCAATTTGTGAATTCACGAAATTTGCAATTTTGGAAATCGCAATTACCACCAAGTGGGAGCAGGTGGTAACCAGGGGCAAAGTATATAAGGAAGCCCACAATGCACCAGACTTTTTTCCACAATGTCTGGGCTCTATGTGATAGCGAGGAGGCGAAGACTGAGAGCTGCTGCGCAGAGGAGGAGACGCCAGGAGAGGATATTCCGTGCGCGCATCACCATCTACCAGCGCACTGAGGAGGATATCTACACCCACTACAGACTGGAGGAAGACAGTATACTAGATTTAATTGAAGAACTCAGACCCTATCTTGAACACCACACACGCAGGACACAAGCCCTCCCCACTCACATCCAGGTCCTGTGTTCACTACACCTGCTTGCTTCAGGTAGTTTCCAGGGGGTGATAGCCACAGCAGGCGGGGTGTCACAATGTGCCCTGTCGCGCTTTTTCCATGCGTTCCTCGATGCCATGGCACAGAGGATGCAACACCACATTCACTTCCCCAACACCCCTCAGGAGCTAGCCCAGACCAAGCAGGACTTTTACAATATTGCCCGATTCCCCCACGTCATAGGATGCATAGATGGGACTCATATTGCAATATCCTCCCCTCAAACAATGAGTACGTATTCAGGAACCGGAAATGCTACCATTCACTTAACATACAGGTGGTGTGTGATGCCAAAAACATCATCACTGACATAGTAGCAAAGTATCCAGCAGCACCCATGATGCTTTCATATTCCGTCACAGTGGGCTATACCGTAGACTCTCAAGAGGTGATTTTGGCGAGGGATACCTACTAGGTAAATGCACTGAAACATAGGGCACATTCCTACTGACTACCATGTGCATTACAGTGACTGACCATTCACATTACAACCCACAGGTGACAGTGCCTATGCTGTCCGGGATTTCATCATGACACCCAACCTCAATCCTGCTAATGCTGGGGAGCGTCGATAAAACCGAGCACACATTTCTACAAGAGGCACAAATGAACAGACTTTTGGCATACTGAAGAGCAGATTTCGCTGCATTCATAAAAGTGGAGGAGCACTCCAATACAGCCCTGAAACATGTTGCAAAATAGTGGTAGCATGTGCCATACTGCACAACATCGCTACCAGGAAAGGCACACCAGTGGAGTTGAGTGAATCTGAATCCTCTGAAGTTGAGGGGCCTGGACCTGGAAGCATGGCAGCTGGTGTAGTTGGTGCTGCAGCTGGCCGCCAGAGGCGTGATGAGATTACGCGCAACTACTTCTGGATAAGCAATAATGACACAATGACAAATCTAATTTGTGTGACAGTGTTTTTATTCCTTAATTGGAGGACAAACAATGCCACACATCCCTCCTGCCAACTACTCACACTCCTAATATCATGCACATGTTTAACTCACAGTGCTACAATTTAACCTGGAGTGAATGTAAAGTCAGGTCTTAAGTTGACCTCTCTCGAAGCAAACACAATGCGGCCCCTGCTGGTTGTTAGTGTTGCACCGCTCAATTCTAATTGTACGTAGCAGGCCTATTGTTCCTGCCACTACGGCGCCTCTCCATTATGGGTGGTGGGGTGTTGCTGCTCCGCACTGACTGTGCGTCCTCCTCACTGGGAGTCAGTACTCCAGGGCCTGTAGTGCAGAGGGCCCGCAGCTCATCAAGAGCAGATGTTGCCTGCACAACTGCTGTCGCAATGTCCTGTATGCCATGTGAAAACTCCTGCTGCATCACAATGCTGCGCCTGGTCTGGATATTAGTGGCAGAGGCCAAGCGGTTGATGGCCTGTGTATAACGGTCCATGCGCTCCAGCTCTCTGCACCTTGCAGCACGTTCTGCGCGCAGCTCTCCACAAAGCGCATGCATGGCACCCCTCAGTTCGCCTTGTATACCACTGAGCCCTGCCCTCACCTCTCGCTGTAACGCCTTTATGTTTTTTGCTTGCAGGCGCTGCACCTGTAGCATGTTAAATTCCAAGCCGGCAAACACAGATTCTTCAGCCTGATCTCCGAAGCTGCTGGCCGTGCGATGTCTGCGCCTGGCTGTGCCTTGTGGACCTTGGCTGTCTTGTGGCCTGGACTCTTGCTGTGGCCGTGTGTCTTCGGACTGCAAATTACTAGTGTTGTTCTCTGCCTCGTCCTCCATTGGTGGCAGTGGCCTCACTATGTTCCTCCTCTGTCTCTTCGGAGGATTGACAGGGCTCCCCTCCCCATCTGTTACTAGCTCCTGCCCTGCGTCTCCTGAGTCTGGAGGTTCCATCACTCTTCCACTGCCTGTATGCTGTGTAGTTGCTGGTGCTGTGGACAGAACAGCACACATTAATTAACTGTACTCATTTGCAATGTGAAAAAAAATTATTTCACAGTTTGGGGTTACATTACTTTTTCATTTCCCTTTCCTGACCTGCACATGCAAAATTTGCCTAGCGTGGCTGGTGAACACAACTTTTATTTTCATGTGACTACATCTCCCAAGATGCATTGCTGTGTCTGCCT
Source organism: Lissotriton helveticus (assembly GCF_964261635.1). Lineage (NCBI taxonomy): Eukaryota > Metazoa > Chordata > Amphibia > Caudata > Salamandridae > Lissotriton > Lissotriton helveticus. The sequence continues at coordinate 651,959,851 of NC_136070.1, forward strand.
GTGTACCTGCTCTAGCATGAAATGTGGTTCCCAGGCCACTAGGTCGCTGCAGGGGGGTGTGGGGGTGGGGTTTGGGGTGTGATGGCATGCTTCTTACCTGGTCTGGATTCTTGTTGATCTGAGCTGTCTAGGTCAGCCACGCCCGTCACGCTCTCTGGTAGCAGGGTACCCTCCACAAGTTCCTTCAGAGGTGTGAGTCCGGCACAGTTGAGGTCCCTCCGCCGGTGTGCTGTGACTGCTCCAGCCTGGCAGCTAACTTCTCTTTTGAGCGCTGGCGCAGGTCGTACCAGCGCTTGCGTAGTACGTCCACAGTCCGGTGTGTCACTCCCAGCGCATTCACTTTTGCCTGTATGGCTGCCCAAATGCGTCTTTTCCGGGTCTCTGGCACCTTCAGGGAATTCTTCCCAAACAGCAAATCGTGGTTTGGTACCATCTCCTGAATCAGTGTCTCCAGTTCTGCTTTAGAAATGTCAGTTTTCTTTTTCTGGAACTTTCTCCTTCCTGCTGGCTGCTGTGTTTCAGGCATTTCCATGTCACTTTCAGCCATGGTGTAACTGTAGCAATGTTCAATCTCCCACTCTCCCTCACTGTGACTCTCACTCAGCAACACTGTTGCAGCATGGGTAGTCAGTCACTTCCTGGTAGTGATGTCATCAAGCTGCACCAGGTTTCCGATTGGCTGATTTGCCAAATTCGCTAGATAGCGATTTTTCCGTTAAGGAATCGCAATTTAGCGAATTTTCGGGTTTAAGGAATCGCTTTTTGGATTCTCGCAGATAAATAGCGATTTTTACCGAATCTCTATTTATTTGCGATTTCTTTCATACATATCGATTTGCGATTCTGAATCTGCGATTCGGTAAAAATCGCTAATTCCGATTCGCAAATTGTGACCTTCATACATATGGCCCTAAGTGATTTGCCCAGAATCACAGGTTGTTGAGGTGATGCCAAGACTCAAACCCGGTTCCTCAGCTCCAAAGTCAGCAGCTCTGACAGTTACACTACATCCTCTCCTAGTTTTGTTGCGCATTGCCTGCAGCCATCACCATCCATTACCCAGCTTTTGTCATCTGATGCCTCTGAGGTCGCTTTTACAAGCGATGCAAATAATATTACTCCAGCAGGGGATTTAAGCTATGTTTATCAGATTTTTTGTTTTAAACAGAATTTTTTTTGTTCTATTTTTTGTTGCGTCATTTTAGTACATAATCATAAATCACATTGTTTGTAATACCATTATTTTTCTCACAATTCGCTTTGTTCCCTTTGCTATGCAACCAAGTCACGTGTTCTCAAGTAATAATGCACTAACAACAAAAACCAACCCAGTTCCCCTTTAAGCTATGTTTATCTGATGACCCTGGGTAGAGAGTTATCCTCGTGTGCTTTTGACTTTTCCCTACCCTCTAGCCTCTGTGACCAAAAATTCTGAAGCAAAAGGGGACTGCTCTAGATTAACGCAGGAAGTAGTCTTTGACTAAGTCAAATCTCTAGTAATATCTGCAATTGTCCCCCTTGCAGATAGAATAAGCTTTTTGGAAGGGGTCATGCAGGATCTATCCCATAAGCTGAACCATCCCTTGTCACTAGCAGTTGCCTCTCACTCATCTATTCCGGCACCACAGCACCAGTATTGACAACTGCAGCACTGTTCAGATGCCCCTGTCCTCTGGAGACCTACTGCCCCCTTGACTCTCCTTCCACCTACAACAATAGGGTCAGGGTCTGCTCCTTCATCCAAGAGGAATCATACCCAGAAATGAAAAACAAAGTCTACCATTGGCTCTCACCTAATACTGCGTTAACCATGCCTGAGTTCAAAGTCATATTATTAGAGAGGGGAATTAGGTGGAATGACCACTCGCTTAAATCATCTGAGGACTGTGTGATCTTTAATGTAGGAATCCTGAACTGGCGCGCCAACTTATTGACTCTGAGTCCAGGTTTGGGACTGGCTTCGGCAATATGAGATCCCCCATCAGTATTGCCCCATTGGGCTACTTTTATTAATCAAGTCTAACCAGCTTTTCGAGTCGATCTGGCCGATCTGTAAGGAGGGAAGATAGAATCTGTCCATCGGAGCTATTGGGTGCTCCAGTTATCGCTACCTCTAATAGATACCTGTCGCTTTCTGGTTTAGATGGCAATGATTGACTTGCACCGCCCCTGAATCCACAGAGGGAGTCTGGAATCTTTATTAATAGAGAGGCTGACACTTGTCCTATAATTCTCTGTATTCTTCACCTGCGGAGCCTTTTTATCTCCACTAGAAGTCCCTAGTCACGATGATTTGTTGCAGCGACATGTGCTCAACAATACCCAGTCTACTGAATCTGCCCCTCACAGCGTTTCCATTGGCTGTGACTATCGCCTTGATGCTCCTCCTTCCTAAGATAGTTTCCTGGAACCTTGCTGGTATTAAAAGCAAATTGGCATGCCCATAGTGGTGTGGCTTTGTGGACCGATTCGGCCTATGTATGCTCCAGCAAATACAGGCTTTCGGATGGGTTTGCCAGTCTGGACCAACCTGTTCATTTCTCACGGAAGGGCAGACCATTGGTGGACCTTTCAATTTGGTTGAGAATCACTTTAGCTTCTACTTCCAAAGTTATCGACCTTGGGTCCCCTGACGTGCTCTGTGTACTTTTGCAATTTCCTGATGGGTTATCATTATGTTTGTATAATGTCTATTGTAGACACAAAGGTAACACGTCTGGTCTAGCGGCTATTGATGTAATCAATGAGCACTTTTCATCTCTCTTGGTTGGTGTTTTTAAAATTATGGCAGGGATTTTAATTGTAATTTTGATTTTCTTGGTATTGCCAGCGAGGCGCTCAGTGGATAAGAAGATGAAATATGGGCAATTGTGGAGCACACTCATTATTCCATTGTCAGGATAAATTAGGCACTGTCTTGTAGAGATTGGGGCCATCCGGAAACGTCATGTGGAGTTTCCAAGTCCATGCTCAACAATTTGTATTTGAGCCATGTCCTATTGGATGGTAGATCCCACAGGACTGTGGAGTAGGGGCCTTGGCCTTGGCTATTCTGGAATTTAATGACACTTAGGAGCCCATTAGGATGTCGGGCGGTGGCACCACCGTGGTGATGGCAGGGTGGAAAAATGCCTTTTTCCGCCCGCGAGCAGCAGAACTCACATCCGCCATAGTAGTATAGTAAAACATAGGTCATTTTCCGTCCGCCGCGGAGCCACGTGCACCGCCATCAAAGTGCGCCCGGCACCGTGGCGGTGGGAGCCAATGGAGACTCACCGCCGAGCGGAATGACGTCCGCCCCGCTCAACATAATAGGATGACCAAAACAAGCAGAAGCACCGCAGCGGAGACGCCGCCTAATCTGACACGGCGGAAACTCGACAGCGGAGCGCGATAGCAGAGCAGCGGTCATGAACGCCATGGACCCAGCCCTACATATGCATCCAGTGATGTACCTGCTACAGTACTATCATCAAATGGGCCGCCGTGGACGCCATCGCATGTACTCAACTACACAACACACAACACACAGGCCAACACAGGGTACAAATTCACTACAAACACCCTGCTGGGGGTCATAACACATCCACAAGTGCACCCACACATTACCCACCTGGCACAAAGTCACCCCTCAGCATCTGGGACACACATCGACCGCCAACTAGCAGCAACCTTCCGTTCCAGCTCACGCCAACGCAGGGCTGTTTCTACCATTAGGCAGGGTTAGGCGGCCGCCTAGGGCGGCAAACGGGCTAGGGCGGCAAAAGGGGGAAACATTATGTAGTCCTTCTACAATTCAACATCATGTGACGGGTGGGGGCTATGTGCGCCGCGATCTGTGCGGTGCCAGCATGGCTGCGCTGAGCATCTCATCACGGGTCACAGTACAGTCAGAGAGGCAGAGAAACAGTCAGGGGCGTAGGTATGCACCAAGGCGGGGGTGCGCCATGGGGTGTCAAGTGGGGTGACACACAGCTGGCAACTAATAGCTCTCCTGTCAGTAAAAGGAGAGTGCGTGATCCGGTGCCTCTGTCTCTGGACAGGCCTCGCTCTGCCCCTCCTCCCCTCCCACTCTCGGTGATGGGTATTACTGTTCTCAGAACTGTGTACACGAGGACTGCAGGGAAACCCCCCTCCCCCGATATATGTACACTCAGGGTTACATGATGCCTATCTACTCATGACCGCGCTGAGGAGAGTAAAACATTGAGGCACATGGCCTGGTGAACACAGAACATGAAACGAGTGAAGGCAAAGACCAACAGAGAGATAGAAAAGGTAAGAACAAAAAGCTGAAACATTCTGTGGAGCGGACGGATAGGGCCTGGCAGAGTCACGGAGGTACAGGAGGACACATAGAGATAAGAACGAGAGCCGGTGCACATTGAGGTGGGGGTGGGGGGGGTGGAGTGGCAAGGTGCAGATGGCAGCTGAGTGAGAGAGGAGGTTTGAGCGCAGGGTGGGGTTGAGGAGAGGATGTGAGAGGAGAGATGACATGACAGGCCTGTGTGCTGCAATTACCATCTGAACTTTAAGTACTTACAGGTGAAGTGAGGAGACCTGGCAGCCCCAAGGACACTGCGGGAGGGGGGAGCTGCAGAAGGACGAGGGCATTGGGAATGTGGGGGAGGGGGTACAGAGACAGGGAAAGATACATGGGGCTGTGTGAGGAGGGACGAGGGGAGGGGTGAGAAGAGAATTGCTTCAGGGGATGAGTGAGAAAGAAAGGAGAGGACGGAGGAGAGAACAGATCAAGGAGAGGGGGGCAGGCAGTCAAAGTTTTGTTTTTCCGTGTCCTTCCAGGCCTTCGTGCATGAGACGGCCCATCTGGAAGTGTGTATGTTAAAGAATTAAGGTTATAGAAGCATAATGGGGAGATTAAGGGTTATCTGTAATTCGAAAAAAAAACGGGCCTGCTATTCTTTGAGAGACAATTTGCCATTCTAGGACATAAGTAGACCTGAGTGAAAGGTACATTACGCCTGCAAAATCGCAAGAAAAGAGAATATCGGCATTGCATGAATTTCACAAATTAATTTTTGCCATTTTGCTATCGTTAAATTTTGCTTACTTTTCAATCAGAGTTTACTAGTTCATGGAGAAAAGTCCTCGCAAGAACGTTAGAACTGTGGTTGAGATGCATTTGTTCTCAAACCGGTCTCCTGCTGGTATCTTTTGTGACTTTTTTTATTACCTGGAGTACGCCATTGTGTGTAAATTTCATTTGAGATACTGGCCAAGGGCATTTTAGGAAATTTGAGTCATTTTGTGAAATATTTGTAAAATTGACGTCGATTTTTAGAACAAAAATCACAATTACGTCGACCCCCAGCATGGAGTAGACCTCCTAATTAGTGGTGAGAAAACTGCATTCTGGTTAAACTCCCTGTTGTTCTTCATTGTTAATGGTAATGATACAGAGTTGTGAATGGAAGTTCTTTTATATCTAATGCTTTTATATCTAATTCTTCTAGCATGGATGACGGGGAGAGAGTGATGGTAGTAAAAGGGAGGGGGCGGCATTTTTTAATTCTCGCCTAGGGCGGCAAAACACCTAGAAACGGCCCTGCGCCAACGCCGCAGTCAACACATGCACACAAAGCAGAAGGCAGGGCCACTCCAAGTCATGGGCAGGGCAAAAAGACCACAGGGACACACCACCCCCAGCCACAGAGCAACACACCCCATCAGGTCACCGGCCAGATGCCCATCCTGTGCACACCCATGCACACCAACAAGCAACAAGCACTGAAACAAGCAAGCACAATACACACCCTGCACCACACAACAAACAACCAGGGACACAGCCACTGCAGAACCATGACTGAGGGCCAACACAAATGACCATACACATACACAGCTGGGCACAGATACAGGAATAACACACATACATCATGAGCTTGCCTAGCCTGCATGCAAACAAGTGCACACCATCACACCCATGTCAGCTTGGGGCACTGTACCCCAAGCTGACATGGCAACAATGTAGCCAACAACAGCAAACCACTACAAAGAGAATTGCATGACAGGCAAAAGATGCAACACAGATAACACAAGTACCAGTGTCTGAATGGACTGAAGACCATGTTACCCCTGTCTACCCCTGTCTACCCCTGTCTAAAAATGTGATGCGGCCTAACAGCTTGGTAATGTTGAAGTCACACATAGAGCATGGGGCACAGACAACAAAATGCACAGCCCAAAATAACTTTATCCATCAAGGACACTGACAAAACAGACAACAGGAGTAACTGTCTTTGTTGACATATTGCACAGATGTAACAGTAGAACAACAGTTGACAAGTGCAAGGCACAAAATGCTGTTCAAATGCAATACAGTCTGCACAGGCAAACTACAAACAGGAATGCCAGTGTCCACTGCGCAGGTGAGAGCCCAACACAGCAGAGCAACAGGGCCAGCGTCCATGGCACAGGGGGGAGTCTAACACAGCAGAGCAGCAGGGCCAGTGTCCATTGCACAGGTGAGAGCCCAACACAGCAGAGCAACAGGGCCAATGTCCACTGCACAGGTGAGAGCCCAACACAGCAGAGCAACAGAGCCAGCGTCTATGGCACAGGGGGGAGTCCAACACAGCAGAGCAACAGGGCCAGTGTCCATGGCACAGGGGGGAGTCCAACACTGCAGAGCAGCAGGGCCAGTGTCCATGGCACAGGTGAGAGCCCAACACAGCAGAGCAACGGGGCCAGTGTCCATTGCACAGGGGGGAGCCCAACACAGCAGAGCAACAGGGCCAGTGTCCATGGCACAGGGGGGAGCCCAACACAGCAGAGCAACAGGGCCAGTGCCCATTGCCCAGGTGAAAGCCCAACACAGCAGAGCATCAGGGCCAGTGTCTATGGCACAGGTGAGAACCCAACACAGCAGAGCAACAGGGCCAGTGTCCATGGCACAGGGGGGAGTCCAACACAGCAGAGCAGCAGGGCCAGTGTCCATTGCCCAGGTGAAAGCCCAACACAGCAGAGCAGCAGGGCCAGTGTCCATGGCACAGGTGAGAACCCAACACAGCAGAGCAACAGGGCCAGTGTCCATTGCACAGGTGAAAGCCCAACACAGCAGAGCAACAGGGCCAGTGTCCATGGCATAGGGGGGAGTCCAACACAGCAGAGCAGCAGGGCCAGTGTCCATTGCACAGGTGAGAGCCCAACACAGCAGAGCAACAGGGCCAGTGTCAACTACAGGGCGCACAACAAGTACACGAGAAGCTGCACAGGCAAGGGCAGAGCAGCAGTGAGTGACAAGGCCAGTGGCCAGGGAGAAGTGCAGAGTCAGGACATGAGAAGCTGCACAGTGTGTGTGTGTGTGTGACTGTAGCCTTCCATGGCCAGCAACACCCCCAAGTGGCAAACAATGGCCAGGACTAGCACACCTGTATGAGAGATACTTGTATGAGGGGGACTGCAATTCACGTCTGTGTGTCATGCGGGCTTGGAGCTGGCTGTGTGTCGGGGTCAGCAGGCGCACTTGACTTTCTTCCCAAAGTTAACTTACCTTGTCATGTTTCCCAAAAGATTGTTTTACTTGTCTACTGTCCTTCTCCTTCTTTGGAGGAAGAAAGATTGATGCATTATTTTAAAGTTATTATGGCATTATCAATTAATGTTGATAGATCCTACCCATTTACAAAATTAAACAGTCTGTTTTTCGCCCATGAGAAAGCTAGAAGAGATAAGACAGCTTCAAAAATAACTCTGAGCAGATGGTTTAAATGGACTGTTGTGTTGTCTAATGCAGGACAAGAAGAACCATCTCTAAGGAGTATACAGGAAAGAGGAACAAGGAGAGAGTCTATTGGGAGATTCAAGGAATTCCCCTACATGAGATTTGTAGGGTGGAGACTTGGTATTTCTACATTATTGCTTCCAAAGTGCTGGTTACATGGAGGATAATTTTGGTTTTGGGGTTTTGTGATTCTCTGTAGGTTAAGTTTATTATTTCTTGATAAGTGTATGAAATAGTTAACTTTGTTGCTACTCATTGAGGTTTTTTGTTCACCTTTGTGCATTAAAGTCCATGGGTGTTGTATTACATGTTGTATAATTTATTTTGAGTACTAAGGCTGTATTGATTTAGAGAACCTTGTGAAGTGAGGACGATGGACGTAGAGGTGATGGCTCAACTACATACCAGTAATTTTGATCAATCTTAGCTCTACTCCTCCTCATCCCAGTAATAATTTGTGACCCTCCTTCTGAATTGCAGGCCTTTGATAGGGCTTGCAGATACAGAAGTAGTCTATGAATTGACATTCCTCTTTTGTTTTCTGTCTTTTGGAGGTGGGATTCACCTCATGAAGTAATGACACAGACGAGGATGAGTAGGACTAACAATAATGAAGATTACTTGTAAGTAATCCAGTCATTCCAGGACAACAAAATCAGTTTGCTCACAAGGGCTCATTTACCACGATTTGTGCAATGCAATGCCATGCACAAATCTACTGTGTTGCATTGCGCAAGCAGACAACATTTGTGCTGCATCGAATTTATGATATGTTGCATGCTGATGATGTCCTTGACCACTGAAACGCAAATAGTGCTAAGTTTGTGTCCTGTTAAGCAAAATGTAGATCTGTGCCACAGTTAAAGGAGTAATGAGCAACGTTTTGTGTGAGTTTGGTACCTTAGAAATACCCTTGAGTACAAATCACTTCACACAGATGATGGAAGGGCATATTATGTAGTTTTTATAGTTTCAGAAAAAAACACGTTATTAGTCTAAATATCATGTATTTTCCATTTCATGTGTGTTCCTGTTTTCGGTTTGTGCTATTGTTTCGGCCAAATGTACAAAAGGCTTAGCTGTCTTAAATGGAGAATCGGGCCGTTTGCGACCGCTAAATACCCTTTTGACCTGTACTAACTCTATTTTGCATGTTGGTAACCGACTACGTGCCTATTTTGCGAGTCGGTAACCTACTACTCGCAGCATTGATTTTGCAAGTCAGTATTAATGAGGGGCGTGTCAAGGGTGTCCCTTCCTAAAAGCGAGTAGCCGGGGATGTATGAATGTTTTGCGACTGGAATGGGGTCGCAAAACATTCACAGTTTACCAGTTACTACAAGTAGGTGGTAAGCCTGTCACTATCAGGAAGGGCCCCCAGGGGACCCCTTCCCCTTTAGTGAATGGATGTGAAAACGTTTTTTAATAGCAGGCAGTGGTTCTACTCTTAAAAAATAATAGTGAAACGTTTAATTTTTCCTTTTCAACGCAGCCCATTTTCCTTTAAGTTAAACCAGCTGCATTTTTTTAAAGTTGCTCTATTTAAAATCAAATACACACACGGTGGTCTGATGTCCCCAGCAGGCCCCCATCCTTGTGTCTTTAGCAATTCTCAATGGGTGTGCAAATTGTGACCTATCTCATCAATATTGATGTGGTAGGTCGATTGTGACCCCATTAGGAATCGCAAAATGTGTCTGAGACATACAAGTACAACACATTTTGCGACGTCCTAATTGAGAGTCGCAAAAAGTCGCAATTAGGAACTTGCAAAATGAAGGGGTCGTACATGTGGCCACAGGTCACGCTACTTTCAATAACAATAGTTGGCATGGATATGTGTGAAATCACAGTAGGGCAGTCTGCACTCTAATTGCCTGTTACATGCAGTTTGCATAAATTATAAAGGATTTGGTGCTGCACCATGCTGTGCAGTTTACAGATGTGCTTGCATTACCTTTAGGAGTAAAATTACACTTCTGCATGAAAGCCGAACTGCCCTGTTTCCATCATTTAGCATCAATTTGCATCAAATCGGCACCCACGCAAAACAATAGCGCATCTGGGCTGGAATCTGCCTTTAAAGTCCATTCCTGGAGACACAGGAACCCTCAACCCAGAATCCAGGCCTGGAGTCACTACATTCAGCCTGTGCCTACCCCTGCCCCACGGACTTCACATCCATCAACCCATATATGAGTCTCCTGCTCACTGTAAATGTTAAGGATATACAAATACCCATTTAGGTACTCACTCAGTACTGCAAGACTAACTGTTGCTGAATCATCGGACACCAGCGCCACTGTGGCGGGCTCATCCTAATGGCCCCCACCGGACCCTCGCCCTTATGGCGGGTGGTCCCATTTCACGATGGGATGGTGGGCGGACAAAGTCCGCCCACCATCCTAATGACCCCCTTAGACTGGAACTAGGCCTGGTAATACAAACACTAACAAGTGAAGCGGACGTTCTGAAATTCTACATATGCACACTGAAAGTGCCAGAGAATTCCCTGAAGGCCTCGCTTAGAGTCATCTTTGGGAAACTGGCAACTCAATGGAACAGACAACTACAAAGGGCAGTTGCATCCTTTTCAATAGATCCAGCAGCACTCGCCCTGGATTCCATTACCGTCATGACATTGAAATAGACAATCAACAGACAGGCACGGCTAGTTTAATTTCAGCAAAATCCAGCCTCTCTAAGGCCCTCGGAGATCTTACACTCTTTAAACTCTTCATACTAGGTGGGAAGATTCCAGCCTTATTTATCTGTTGCCATAAACTTCAAAGTGCACGGAGACATTGGACCCTCCGACCAACATTCCTGTAGTTTCAGAACCGACCAACCTCTGGTCAGCAGTCTGAAACCGCAATTACGATGCAACCGCACATGGTGCGGTCGCTGACTCCCATTTCGCAATGGCAGCTTGTATGGCGGTCGGAAACCAGCCGCAGCACAAGCTCCCACAGTGAAATGGGAGTCATTGTAAATCCCTGCACCTCACGGTGCCTGCCACACGGTGCAGGAATTTACAGCGAGCATCATAGGGGCCCCCTCTGCACCCTACCGAAGGCCACGGAAGAAGGGGGGTCCTGCTAGGGGTTCCCAAATTCGCTTTCCGACAGGCTTTCATGTCGGAAAGCCCAGCATGGAAAGCCTCTCAGAAGCCAAAGTCATAATCCTGATGGCTGAAACGACATCCGTATGGTATTATGTGGTGGTTCTGACTGTCCAACAGGCTGCTTGAGCGCATTGAAAACTAGTCGGATTGACCAGCCTGTTTCAAAACCGACCAGCGTCATTGTCATACGGAGGTCGGATTTGAAACCTTGGATGTCAGTCAGAAAGCCTCCGACTTGTTGTCGGAGGCTTTTTGACCAACATCCAAATTATGCCCATCATGTACATGCCTACCAATAGTAGATTTTAACCCGGTATGGGCTAACCAAGACAATGGTGGGGTCTTCAGGCTATGCAAGTTCAAACGAGAATCATGGATGCACCTTCTAAGCTGTTGCCCTGCAATTGATGATGCAAGGAGGGTCCTACTCAAACCAATATTTTTGACAAAGGGCACTTGTGCAGAGGCATCTTCCGTATGTCTTTCCGAAACCGACGCCACCACTCTATCGCCAAAATATTCAGAGACTCTTCCTCCTCATATTGGATCTTCTTCAAATCGTGCAAAAAGTTAAAAAATGTATAACTGATTACTACCCTAAGAATCTTGGAGTCACCCAGCCCAGCGCTGGGGCCCTCTCCCCTAGTAATCTTCTTATGCATACCATTTCATGATTACACCGTTTGCTCAGCCTAAGTTTACATTTGCTGGCTTTAATTCCTGTATGAAAAATAGCCTGGTCTCCCTACCCAACCTGCTGCATTTTTAAGTAAATACTGTAAGTCACACCAATTTTAAGATCTTAAAAGTGTTTTTAAATCTATTAATGACATTAAGCACCAGCAGTTTATACTTGGAACAAACAAACAATCAGGCCTCCTTGAGAAGCAAGCTTAGCCATGCAACTTTATAGCCGAATGCGGAGACTAACATCTGGTTCTTTAAAACATGTACCTCTTGCATAATTAATGTACTGCATTAACTTTATAAAATGCTTTTATTCCTTTGAAAAGTACACATAGAAATCAACTAGTACGTTGTTTTACATCATGAAATGATATTAATTAACTGAATCATGGTTAGTAAACATTTGAAACATTTGACATCTTAACATTCTAGCTGCCTGTCAATTTGAGAGCTTGCTTAGATTGTGATTTATTCTTGTCTCCAAAAATAGAGAAATAATAAAAAATGCATTGACTAGCTGGAAGGATTGTTATTTAAAAGCACCATTGCAAAAGAGACCCGTCAATGAATATTTTTTACATAAAATTTTTCTCTTTCAAGAGTATGGTGGCCATGTTTAGATGGAGGCATATATTCTCTTTTTTCCCCCATTTTATTTTGGTGGCATATGCTTTCAACAAAAAAACGTTTAAACCAAAAAATGAAAAAAACATTGTACCCGGCTACCAAGGCCATACCTATAGGTTTTGCCCATACTTGGGCATTGTGTCGTAAGATTTCCTCAATGGCATTAAAGCACAATAACACACCTTCTGTTTTCCATATCCAATCTATCGGTGAACTATCAAAATATCGAATTTTAAATATCGATATGGCAAAATATTGAGTTTAAAATATTGAGTAGACATAATATCGACTTTCAAAAATATAGTGGTGCACAATATCGAAATGCAGGTGAGAAATATCGTTTGTCATAATATCGAAGTTAGTAATATTGACAGTCATAATATAGTTGTTAAAAATATCGATTTTTTTTGTGTTTTAACTGTTAGTATATGTGCTAAAAGTATGTATTGTTTTTGCAATGTATGTTTGAATTATTTAAAAGTAATGAATTTTATGTTAATTCATTTTTGTGTAATTTAATTCCGTAGCGGGTTGTGGGTTTATAGGGGAATAGGGTGGGAAGTAGTTTAGTTATGATATATTTTTTGAGAATTATTTAGAATTAATTAATTATATGTTAATTACTTTTTGCTTAATTTAATTCTGTCGCAGGTTGTGGGTTTATAGGGGAATAGGGTGGGCGGTAATTTAATTGTAATTAATTAATTAATTATTTTATTAATTAATAATTGAGTATTTATTAATTTATAGTTAATTAAGTTAATGGATACATTATTAATTAATTATATATTGATTAAAACAATTAATAATTAATTGGTAATTATGTTAATTGTGGTATTTTTTATTAATTTGTAATAATTAGATATTAATTGTTAATAAAAAATGTATATGTTAATTGTGTACTTTTGTTTAGGAGTGGGTTGAGGGTTGATAGGGGAGTAGGGTAGGAAGTAATTTAGTTTTAATGTAATTTTTATTTTATATATTATATTTATTAAAAGTAATTTTATTGTGTTAATTGCATGAAGTACTTTAGATCTGATGGTTATTATTTTTATAGTTAATTGTTTTTAGTTAATTATTTAATTTTTAATTAATTATATTAATTTATTAATATTTTACAATATTGTAGGTGATGTTTATAGGGGAAAATGGTAGAAGGTTAATTAATTCTGGAAAAAAATTACTTGTTAATGGATGTTAATTCCCACCGGCTATCCAACACTTTTCCTACTGTTGCATTCGCTAGAGTGGGACTAGTAATTTTTACCCTCCCGCTGTCCAACACCTTTCCCACTGTTGCATTCACTGGAGTGGGAATAGTCATTTTTACCCACCCACTCTCCAACACTTTCCCTACTGTTGCACTCACTGGAGTGGGAATAGTAATTTTTACCTACCCGCTATCCAATACTTTCCTTACTGTTGCACTCACTGGAGTGGGACTAGTGATTTTTACCCTCCCGCTATCCAACACTTTCCCTACTGTTGCACTCACTGGAGCGAGAATAGTAATTTTTACCCACTCGCTATCCAACACTTTCCCTACTGTTGTACTCACTGGAGTGGGAATAGTAATCTTTACCCTCCCGCTATCCAACACTTTCCCTACTGTTACACTTGGTGGAGTGGGAATAGTACATTATTCCCACCCGCTACCCAACACTTTCCCTACTGTTGCACTCACTGGAGTGCGTATAGTAATGTTTACCCACCCGCTATCCAACACTTTCCCTACTGTTGCACTCACTGGAGTGGGAATAGTCATTTTTACCCACCCGCTATCCAACACTTTCTCGACAGTTTCAATCGAAGGGTGGGAATAGAAATTTTTATCTAGCCAACACTTTCTCTACTGTACCACCCACTTGTTGCAGTGGAAATAATAATTTTATTCTTTACGCTATGTAACGTATTTAGTATTGTTATATTTTATGTAGTGTAAAATATTATTATTTTTTTAATATTTATTTTAATGTTTTAACCTTATCATATATATTTTTTATATTAATATTATAGGTGTATTTATATATATATGTATATGTATATATATATATATATATATATATATTACCTACTGGCGGTCGCCAGTAGGTATATATAGTTAGGATTTTTTCGCTATGGGATTTTTGAAAATTCTATGTCAAATAACTTTGGCGTTTGTGGACGGAATTGGCTGAAATTTTCAGGAAAATGGCACATTTTGTTTCTGAGCAGCCCCTGAAAATTGGGGGGGGGTTCGTCCAGGGGGGGTCGAGAAAAAAGGGGGGTCCCAAAACGTGTTTTTAACATTGAGTTTTCCATAGGGCGGTTGGCCTCACTTTTAGCCCGAACGGCTGAATGGATTTGCACGAAACTTGGCAAAATTGTAGGGACTGGTAGCCCGATGTGCCTTTTGTAGGTCTCAATATATGTGCTACAGTGGATTTTGAGAAATTAACGTTTAAAAAAAGATATATATCTGTAACAGCGGACCGGGCAGCGCTCCAGTACGCGTACTTTTCGCGCAACGGAGCTTTGTGAAGCGAAGCTGATTGGTTCTCCGGCGTCTGTAAACATTCCAAACAGTCCGTAGCGGCCGCCATCTTGTCTCTCGGTAGGATCGAGAGACAAGAAGAGGCCAAAGCGAAGGGGCAAATGACCATAAGGGGGCATAGTAGATCCTCGCTGACCCCCTAGGTTTGATGTGGAGGTTTTAAAAGGGCCCCGCGGGGCAAAAAATAAAAATAATAATAATAATCGAACGGCTGAATGGATTTGCACGAAACTTGGTAAAATATTAGGGACTGGTAGCCCGATGTGCCTTTGCTAGGTCTCAATATATGTGCTCCAGTGGATTTTGAGAAATTAACGTTCAAAAAAAGATATATATCTGTAACAGCGCTCCGCTTCGCGTAACGGAGGTTTGCGAAGCTGATTGGTCATTCTGTCACTGGGCTATAGTTGGGCTACATCTGGCTGATATTTGGGCTACATTTGTTTTTTTTGTCTCTGGCGGCCATCTTTGGGCTACATTGGGCTACATTGGGCTTCATTGGGCTTCATTGGGCTACATTGGGCTACATTTGGGCTCCAACATATATATAGGCCAATGTAGCCCAATATATATTTTTCAAAGTTAATTTTCGTAAAAACCACTGGAGCATATATCTTGAGACATAGCACAGGCACATCGGGCTACCAGTCCCTACAATTTTGCCAAGTTTCGTGGAAATCCATTCAGCCGTTCGAGCTAAAAGTGAGTCCAACCGCCCTATGGAAATGAAGGAAATGAATGGGTAATTTGTAATTAGCAAATAGCTCATCGCAAACTAGGAATGGTAAAGAATCGCTATTTATTCCTTAAAGTTCGCTATTTAGGAAATGCAAAAAACTTTGATGATACATATGGCGGTTCATCTCTAACAAGATAAGAAGCATAGGGATAGATTTATGATGACTGGCGCATCACCAGGGATGTGTTAGTCATTCTGTGCCGCTGTTCCGTCACCTATGGTGTGCTGCATTTACAATGCGGCGCATCATGGGGCATAAACAGCACAGATGCGTGATGTATCTGTGCCGTAAAGGTGGCGCATTGCTGGAGTTGTATCGCAAGTGTGATGAAGCTCCAGCAAGGGTCGGGGGTGCCCCTGTCGCAGGGTTTCTGTTCTCACACAGAACTGTGGACAGAGGATTGGAACCTCGGCGAATTAGGGTGCCCCAAAACTCACCTTAGTAATCAAAAACCCCTTAGCAAGCTAGGTACAGTGTCACATTGGATATAACAAACTCTCAATGTTTAGACAATCCAGAATATGAACTTATAGTACCTCAGGATACGTGGAACTCATGAACAGTCGGTCGTTATATATTTCTTAGAAACCAGAACATGGAGTTAAGAAGAACACATGTGTATTTGAAATGTTTATTTACTAATGCCGTCTTCTCAGGCGTAGTATCTTAGATAATACAAGTACACATATTATCAGTAGCAAAATTACCAGCATAGTTACTAGTACATAAAAAGCGAATGGTGACAGTATGTTAACATGCTGTAAATGAATAAGAGTTAGCAACACTTATAAGCAGCCACGGGCCGTGGAGGGAGTTACGGTGGGGCAGGGAGGCGGGGAGGGGGAGGGGCAGGGTGGAGAGGGCTCCACCCTGCCCCTCCCCCTCCCCGCCTCCCTGCCCCACCGTAACTCCCTCCACGGCCCGCGGCTGCTTATATCTCACCCTCCCTAATACACATATTATATTATTTGCTAAGAAGGTCTGTTTGTGTTGGTTTAGGGCGTGCCCATACTTTAGTGTCTTAGATTTGAAGGAATCACATCAGCATACACCAGCTCTCTCTTCATGTGAACCGCATCAACTGTTGTGTATGTGTGTTCGGCAAAGCAATATAAAACCCGCCTCATGCCCAGAATTGGCAGAAGCTGCACTTATGTTATGAGTATGAAGTCGTGGAGATCAGACCTCATAACAATTCTGTATCGTGTTGTTCTTGAAACTTCAGCACTCGCTGTACAGATATAGTTTAACAAGCAAAGCAGATAGTAGAGCAATAACATATTATTCTCATGTAAACCACGATGAACTACTAGGTTGAAAGCTAAAGCAACAACTAAGTGTCGTGTGCAGAAGTTGCAAAAAAGGAAAAATGGCGTTTAAACCGGTAATGAGCCCATGCTAACTTAACACGGTGTAAAGATATCCAGGACCTAGATGACACCTCCCCATGATCCGGAAACGAACTGAATAAGATAATAGAAGTGCCATCTCATGAGAGCAGATTGCAACTTTATATGTGGACGGTCCGCAAGGTAAAACATTAAAAACTAGGAAAATTTAATGCTAAAGAAAAATAAAACAGCCAAGTACTTTATCGAGTCTTAAGCCAATAGGCAAGCTAAATAATAAAAACTTGACAAATAAGTCAATGAATTGTCAATGAAATGCTAGTACTCAGCATATCAAACATGAAAAAGGTCTATGACATAACTGTGTATGCAAAATAAGCTGCAACAGCCTCCAATAGGAAGTCACCGTCTTCATCCGAAAAGAGTTCAGCCATCCAATTTAAAAGCGGAAAAGAACATACGTGCTCTCCCAGCACCGGATCCTCTATCACCATCAGAGGACAGCTCGGTGGGTTTTCAAGAAAGCTCTGTTCCAAGAAAGACTGTGTTGCCGCCAGTAAATTCCAGGGACCAATTAGTCCATGCATCAATGCCACAGCCATAATCCTTTCGCCAGGACAAACCAACTCGTGAGTAATGATAGGAGTCATCAGCTGATTAAAGTCGACGTCAGGAGAAACCGGTCCGCAGAGACACAAATCAATGGCCCAATCGAAATCACAGGTCAGGCAGTGAAATACAGGCTGGACACAGGTGAAGTAGGAGAATCGAAAAGATAATCCATATGCCGTGCTTAATATCGCCAACGGCATTGTGCCATAATATTCTAGCATGCGATTGCGGAACAGTGTCAGCAGCTGCAGGGCGGGAGCTTGCACAGGAGGGACATCCATATTTAAAAATGTAAAAAAGCACAAGAGCGTCCGCTGGTAATGCAAGTAAAGATGGGAATCCACGAAGCACAGTGGAAAAAAATAGAATGAAAGAAAGCAGGGATGACTCCAAAGATTTTCTCAAATGAAGTCACGAGACCACTGGTAACAACTTTAAAAAAGTGCGCCAGGCCCTTTGTGGAGGACGCGTTAAAGATAGTCCGAACCATCTTGCTGAAATGGAAAGGCGAATCTGTATTGAAAAGGGTCTGCACCTCTGTACGGGTGTTCGCTATGTGAAGCACGAAAGTTTCACGGGCCGAACTCAAGGCCACCTCTCTCTGAGACAAAAGAGCTCTTATTCTTGCCATGCCGTTGAAATCTGCTCCCAAGGTTGGTATTTGTGGCCAGATTGAAAACTCCCTATGTTCATGTGTGGGAGGAAATAGAACATTTCTGCAGCAAATAACCCGTTCACTTACTGTTACGATAAAAGGAATACTTTTAATTAACCCAGAACAATCTTCATTATTGAGCATCAAATAACTACCATTTTCCAACAACTTGAACGTGGGGATGATAGCAGGAACTGGCGTGCCTTGCAACACGCAAGCCATATTTGGTCGGTGTTTGTTGCATGAACCGTGTAACTGTATGTGCCTACACATTAGTGAATGATCTGGCGTCTCAGTGCATTCCTCTCCATTCAGATAAACTTCTTGATCATCTTTGAAACATCTGTATGTGTATGGAAGCGACCAGACCTCATGAAGAAAAGCACTACCTAAAGGTTCATAATGACCTATTGGTATATATTTCATACAATTTGAAAACTTATATAAAGCAAAAGGCAGCGTTATTAAACCGTGGATAAGGCACGTTGCCAAAAAACCCGCAATCCTCTGCTGATGATGTCACTGAGCATGTCATGAATGATGTAATATGTGACATCATCAGCAGTGGATTACGGGTAATAGTATCTCTAGTTTACTCCCCTATAGCTGTCTTTCTTTTAACATAAGTGTCTGTTTCCTTCCCTTATACTTACTGTTCTTTTTTAAAAAAAAAAATGTTGGTTCACTTCCGGTTCGCGTACCGGCGAGCGAACTGGGAAGCGAACTACGAGAAATAGAGGTTGGCACAGTTCCAAATATTGTACCAATTTTTTAATAACGGGGAAATAGTTCTGAAAATAACTTTTTTTTTTTATTGTTTTTGTTGTTTTATATTTTTTTTATTATTTTTCTGAACATTTTTTTACTTTTTTTGAATTTTTCTGAACAGTTTTATATTTTTTTGGGTTTTTCTTGCAGGGGGCAATGAAAACGATTCATTGTAAAGGGCTCAACAGGAGCAACAAAACAAAAAAAAAGTATTTATTATTTGGGGCGTTTCGTACAAACTTGCATATGATAGTCAATAGCTCTGTTGATCAGATTGATGCTTCTTTCTCCGTAGCAAATGAATCCATTGCAATGTACGCAGACGTGTTTTACTTCATGAAATCTCGTTTGAATATTTGGCACCATCTCCCTGCCCTCTGGTCCCGTTACTTCCGGTACAACAGATCTTCTGGCCATAATAGGGAGATTATCTAGGTCGTTACGAAACTGTGCAGCACTGTAGTTGTTAGGATGCCACCTAGTCATATGGCGATGCATTGTGTAGTTTCCGAAACTGTATTTTTTGTCGGTCCCTCTGGACAGTCTATCTTGACATATAAGGCAAGTTACGTATCTTGCATTTACTTTTTTCTGACCTTTGGGAATTTTAAAAAATTGCCAAATGAAGTTTTCTTTCCGGTGAGACGTCCTGGGCTCCTCAGGCAAAAAGTGCCTCTCTTCGTGCTCGTCGTCCTGTTCCTCTTCTTCCTCTTCTTGCTGAATTATAACTTGAGCAGGTGGTCCACTCTTCCTTGGATGTGGTGGAGGTGGTGGGGAAGCACCAGCTGAAGCTACTAAAGAAGCCATTGCTCACTGGTAACAAAGGGTCTTTCTCTCACAATGATGAAAGTCAGAGTGAGGAAAGAAGGAGGGATTTTCATCATTTGGGAAAAACAATAGTTCTCAACCAATGAAAAGTGTTCATTTTAGATTATATGACCTAGTCTTACATCATTAGGAAACCAAAAGTGAAATGAACCAATGAAAAGTGTTATTACCAAGTCACATGACCTGCTGTGTTTACGTTAAGCGCTTTGCAGGGCCTCTCGGTTTGCTTCCAGAAACCTGTGCTTTGCGACTCGGTAAGCGTACCAGTTCGCTAACGTAGCACGTCATATGACGTATCACGCGACAACGCGAAACGTCATGCGGACGGGAGGCGTCACGATGTTGTTTTCTAACGCGGCAGTTGCGGTAAAGAAACGTTTACCGGCTCGCGGTCTATTTCGCGGCATCAAGGTCAGCTAACGGGAAGCTTCCCGATTCGCGAAGCGGGAACAAAGAAAAAAAAATATTAAAAAAAAAATTATTAATAAACATATAAAATATATTTTTGGATTTAAAGAAGAATACATTTTACAGCTACAGATATTAGCTGTTAAAAAACCAATGAAATTCACTGAAAAAACCATAGGTTATAGACCATATATAGTTAGGAATTAGCATTTACAAAACCTTGAAAATTCACTGAAAAAACCATAGGTTATAGACCATATATAGTTAGGAATTAGCATTTAGAAAACCTTATTTTACTCACACAAAACCATTGAAATTCCATATATAGTTAGTTGCACTAACTATATATCGCGCACCCGCAATCCACTGCTGATGATGTCACATATTACATCATTCATGACATGGTCAGTGACATCACTGATGACATCACTGATGACATCTCAAATGACATCACTGATGACATCACTGATGACATCTCAAATGACATCACTGATGACATCATGACACACCAATACCAGTTACTACATACGCACTCACTGATTCCTACGTCTACACACACATTCACTCATTCACCCATACAATCACTCATACATACAGTCACTCATTATTACAACACTATCATATGCACTCATACACCTATGCAGACAGTCACACACTGCCACTCATCCATGGAGTTACTCACACACCAAGTCAGTCCTGTAAAGAATCAATCACACTTCCATTTCTTCATCTATACAGTTAAACACAGAACACCATACTTCAGTGACATCACTGATGACATCACTAATGACATCTGAAATGACATCACTGATGACATCTCAAATGACATCACTGATGACATCATGACACACCAATACCAGTTACTACATACGCACTCACTGATTCGTACGTCTACACACACATTCACTCATTCACCCATACAATTACTCATACATACAGTCAGTTATTATTAGAACACTATCATATGCACTCATACACGTAGTCAGTCCTGTGAAGAATCAATCACACTTCGATTTCCTCATCTATAGTTAAACACAGAACACCATACTTTTCACACATATACTAACACATACTTACTCTCTTATACAATCACTGATACAAGTACACATTGATATGCACAGCGTCACACACCTCCCAGCCAGCCACACACACACTCAGTCTTCCATCCATCCAGTCATTCTTCAATATGTAAAACGTATTTAAACTTTACAAAAACACACAGACACTAGATGATGTCATCAGTGATGTCATCAGTGATGTCACTGACCATGTAATGAATGATGTAATATGTGACATCATCAGCAGTGGATTGCGGGTGCGCGATATATAGTTAGTGCAACTAACTATATATGGAATTTAATGGTTTTGTGTGAGTAAAATAAGGTTTTCTAAATGCTAATTCCTAACTATATATGGTCTATAACCTATGGTTTTTTCAGTGAATATATATATATATATATACATATATATATATAAATATATTTTACAATATGTCGTTTACATTTTATAATTAAAATATTAATTATTTTGTAATGTTATTAAGTTAATATATATAATAAAAAATACAAATGCATGTTTCTTTTTTTACATTATAATTATTATTTATACATTTTAACGTTTTTTTATTATTTTTAAGTATGTTTTACTTAATTATATTTCATATTAATTTAATTTTATATTACTTTTAAGACATTTTAAAAAGTCGATATTTTAGAAAACTATATTATTTACAACGATATTTAGGATTTGATATTTTTGTACTTACCTGTTTGCGGATAGGAATTCGATTTTCTGTCACTCGATATTTTCTCATCGATATTCTCGCAGCTCGATATTCTGCTCCTCGATGTTCTATCAGTGATTCAATCTATCACATGAAAAATGTATGTCATTTTAAAAGTATTTCATAAAACCCACATCCCGTTGAGGTACCATTTCCACTGTTTGGGGCCTTGTTGCACTACCTCAATATTATTTAGGTCACACCCTGTAGAGTAGATCTTGAGCCCCCCACCAAAAAAAGAAGCATTTCTTTAGAAAACTACCTGGCACCGCACACCCCCTGCCTAATGAGTTGTGCTCAAGTTGACAGGAGTGCTGCTGGTCAAAAAATAACTTGTCTGGGGCTCTCTCATCTAAAGTAGTTTAGTGAGCCACACCCCTAGCCACTCAGTATGCAAACACAGCCATTTTATTTTACAATATATGATTTTTTGGTATAAACCGGTCGTCTGCAAATCATATATATTAACATGATTGTAATATTGTGAACAAATCAGCACATATCATACAAATTAAGGCGAATGGTAGAACAACTGTAATCATATTTCATCATCCACCTCCAAGTCAATTTGTCTACAACCCTACCTAGGTTATTGGTGGCTGTCTAACAGCATAGCTATATCCATCTTCAATAATATGCCTAGTCCTGTTTTGCTTGCATGGGTACTTTTTTGTGCCATTATCCATGATGTCAGATCTCTGTATTTCAGTGTTTCTCCAGCAACAGATGTGTCTCTGAAACCCCTTCCTAGACTGGATTGTAGTATCTTACATCCCTTTCTCTTATACATGGCACTCTGTGGAGTGAGGTGGGGTCAGCTCTTGCTAGCCTCCATTTTTTTCTACACTGGAAAGCGAACAACCCTTTTTGTCCAAAATACACGAAGTGGACAGAATCTTAATGTTAGTGTTTCCTTCTTCTAGGAGAGCATTTTGCAAAGCAATCTCTACATGTAGTTAGACTTGAGCTGCTGTGTTCATGAAGAGTATCAGAGAAGGGACATTTTTCTTTTCTGCTCTGTTAATGTGGCCTTGAAGGCCCTGTACTTTCATCATGGACAGGTACATGCACAGTACCCATGTTAGCATACAGTCAGCTCTGTTTTGTATATTTTGTATGCACTGTTGAAAAATACACATGGAAACTTCACCATACACGTCAGTCCAGTCATGTATTTATCAACTTCTGAGGGTGGAAAGGGCCAGTAGGGAGGCTCCACTACAACCAGTCCACCACCTAAGGTGTAGGAGACCCTAACCTTCCTTACATGTGACAGGTAAGAGACCATTTATTTTTTTCAGATAAAGTTTACCTTTCCAACTGATTTAGCAAGTGGTGGATGAATGAATACGTTAATTATTAGTTAGACTAATGCTGCAATTTTAACCATTTTGCTGAAAGGTGTTTTCTATTGGGAGGAGTGAATGTACAAAGGATTTAGGAAAGAAGAGTTTCAGAGATTTCCTGAAGGTGAGGTGAGCTAATTTAAGATTGTCTTATGAAATAAGCATGGGCCAATTTATTTGGCCCAAATCTGGACTAATGCTAATGACCTATGGAAAAATGAGAAAATACCAGCTCACAACCTGCAACACTAAATCCCTACCATCGATCTCAAACAAAATGGGAAATTTTGGAGTGGTTATTAACTCCAACGTTTCCTCATTTTGATTACATTTTGTCAAATATGTAAATTGCTTCATTTTCCGCATATTTACACACACAATAGTACATGTGTACAGGAACTTAACACTACCAGAACGTCACTTTTTAAAACTTTATGGTGGCGTTACATCCATTGCCTTATTTTCAAGCAGTGTTAAGCCACTTAATATGGCTTAACGTGGCCTTGTAAATAAACCTCCTTTCACACTACACTTAGGAGTCTATTAGGATTGGAGGTAGATCGCCATCGCCGTACCGGCGGTGGCGATCCACCCGCCAAATCACCCCACCAGACGGCCTTTTACCCCCGCCACATTAGCATGGCGGGGGTACCGCGGCAGATGGAAAGACCGTCCGACGCTTTTCCGCTGGTAGGCAATCGTCCCGATTGCCTACCGGGAGGAAAAGGCCCATGACTCTGCCATGGAAAGGCATGCAGTTTTCTTAGGGGTCCCATAGCGGGCCCACAGGGCAGAGGGGGGCAGCACTTGGGGGGTAATTAGCATGCACAAGGGGGCAGACACCGCACGGTGCCTGTCACGTTGTGCATGCCAATGCACAACATGCACATATTGCACTGTGGCGGGTGCTGCTTACAGCACCGCCAGCCACAATGTAATATATACAGGATGCCACTGTGGCAGTGGCATCCTAATTGGCGGTTAAGGAACGCCGCACCACTGGCAGCCGGTCCCAGCACCGCTAGGGTGGCGGGCCTCCGCCCGCCATCCTAATAGACCCCTTAGCATGAAAGGGGTGGACAATGGGTGTTGCAGTGGGTGTTCCGCGGCAACACTCATTAATTTTAATGCTGCCCCCTATTTACAAGGTGTCGTAAATATGGGACAGCGCCAAAATTAAGAAAAAAAAATACCTGATCTTAACATGGAAAAACGAGGAGAAATGATGATTTTTTTTTTGCTGTTTGGAAACAGCAAAATGCCATGCATGATTGTCTATGTGCAGGAAGGTTTCCCTTCCTGCACATAAACAATAATTTTAAAAATGACGTGTTGCAACTTCTATGTGTGCTGCACAAAGCAGCACACATAGGAGTTACAAGTTGCCATTCTGCATTGTTTATGTGCAGGAAGGGACACCTTCCTGCACATTAACAATCATTCCCTTAACACAGGCACCCTTGCAATATGGTGCAAGGGTGCCTGCGTTGGCGCTAGGCAGCTTAATTTAGCAACAGTACTAGGGCAAACACTGGGGGGCTCGGTATCATTGTAAATACGGCGCATCCCAGCATCTCTGAACTGAGGGAGCACGGCGTTAGCAATTTTGGAGCTAACCCGCGCTCCGCCAGTTCATTGTACATATACCTCATTGGATCTTAATCAAAGGAAAAGACTGAGACATTGTAGTAGAGTAGCGAAGTCACTTTTGTCTTCAGCCATACATTAACATGATCCATAGTCATCATCCTGATCATAACACTTTAAAGGGAGCTATCAATAAGGCAGCTAAGAAATAACCAAACAATAACTTCCGGATCCAAGACAAGCGGAAACGGAAGGAGCAGCTCTGTACTGTGCACCAGTTGGACTCGTGCCGGGGTGTCTTGGGCACACATGGCCAATCCAGCAGAGGGGCAACATTTCCATCTCAGATGTTTCAACAATACGTTGGCCTAGTCCCATCAGATATAGCCATGCACATAAACCTCTTTGTCTCGAAATGTTTATTCCTAATTTAAGGGTCGATTACGATGGCGGACGGAAGGACGACCGCCGGACTGGAGAAGGCAGAAAATGCCTTTTCCTGTCCGCCGGCCGCGGTCACTCCGTCCGCCATATTAGGATGGGAAACACTGTCAAATGTCCGTACACGGCGGAAGAGCACGCACCGCCGCGGAACTACATCCGACCCCGCGGTGGACGTGACCAATCCAGAGACACCGCCGTACGAAATTACGTCTCCGACCGTCCTCTAAATCACGATGGCGGAAAACACACATCAAATCGCTGCGGAAAAACAACCTGCCTGAACACGGCGGATTCACCACAGCAAAGATACAACACATTGCAGAGATACCCACCACAAGCAGATCGCCGTCATGGACCCAGCGCTACACGCATTTCCGATACTCTTCGTTCTCCACCACCAGCAAGTCATGGACCATCGCCGACGACGATGCATGTACGCCAACACACCAATTGCTGTCGGAAGGGGAGTACCTGCCAGGGCTGTGACGTTGGGAGGGGGAGTGTCATGTTTCAGAAACTGCATTTACGATCGCACCAATATATCCACAATTCAAGTACACAACCAGGAATGACAACGACAAACCACTACACATGATTTACTTTTGTTATTAAACATAATAGGGGTATAATCTTAGAGTATCCAAGAGCATGGGCACTGGGTACAACAGAGCAGGTACATCGGAGGCAGCACATGAGAGTGGCTAGGTGCATCAACAATCCATGGCACTGAGCAGATCCATCAGAGGCAGCACATGAGAGGGGTGCATCAACAGTACATGGCACTGAGCAGGTACATCTGAGGCAGCACATGAGAGGAGCTAAGTGCATCAACAGTCCATGGCACAGAACAGGTACATCTGAGGCAGCACATGAGAGGGCACAATGCAGTATCAGAACAGCAATAGGGCAGTGTTCATAACAGAACAGGTACATCAGAGGCAGCACATGAGAAGGGCTAGGTGCATCAACAGTCCATGGCACAGAACAGGTACATCTGAGGCAGCACATGAGAGGGCACAATGCAGTATCAGAACAGCAATAGGGCAGTGTTCATAACAGAACAGGTACATCAGAGGCAGCACATGAGAGGGGCAAAGTGCATCAACAGTCCATGGCAAGGCACTGAGCAGGTACATCTGAGGCAGCACATGAGAGGGGCCAAGTGCATCAACAGTCCATGGCACAGAGCAGGTACATCAGAGGCAGCACATGAGAGGGGCAAAGGCATCAACAGTCCATGGCAAGGCACTGAGCAGGTACATCTGAGGCAGCACGTGAGAGGGGATAAGTGCATCAACAGTCCATGGCAAGGCACTGAGCAGGTACATCTGAGGCAGCACGTGAGAGGGGATAAGTGCATCAACAGTCCATGGCACAGAGCAGGTACATCTGAGGCAGCACATGAGAGGGCACAATGCAGTATCAGAACAGCAATAGGGAAGTGTTCATAACAGAACAGGTACATCAGAGGCAGCACATGAGAGGGGCAAAGTGCAACAACAGTCCATGGCAAGGCACTGAGCAGGTACATCAGAGGCTGCACATGAGAGGGGCTAGGTGCATCAACAGTCCATGGCACAGAGCAGGTACATCTGAGGCAGCACATGAGAGGGGCAAAGTGCATCAACAGTCCATGGCAAAGAACAGGTACATCTGAGGCTGCACATGAGAGGGGATAAGTGCATCAACAGTCCATGGCACAGAGCAGGTACATCTGAGGCAGCACATGAGAGGGCACAATGCAGTATCAGAACAGCAATAGGGCAGTGTTCATAACAGAACAGGTACATTTGAGGCAGCACATGAGAGGGGCTAAGTGCATCAACAGTCCATGGCAAGGCACTGAGCAGGTACATCAGAGGCAGCACATGAGAGGAGCTAAGTGCATCAACAGTCCATGGCACTGAACAGGTACATCAGAGGCAGCACGTGAGAGGGGCAAAGTGCATCAACAGTCCATGGCAAAGAACAGGTACATCTGAGGCTGCACATGAGAGGGGTTAGGTGCATCAACAGTCCATGGCACAGAGCAGGTACATCAGAGGCAGCACATGGGAGGGGTAAAGTGCATCAACAGTCCATGGCAAAGAACAGGTACATCTGAGGCAGCACATGAGAGGGGCTAGGTGCATCAACAGTCCATGGCACTGAGCAGGTACATCAGAGGCAGCACGTGAGAGGGGTAAAGTGCATCAACAGTCCATGGCAAAGAACAGGTACATCTGAGGCAGCACATGAGAGGGGCTAGGTGCATCAACAGTCCATGGCACAGAGCAGGTACATCTGAGGCAGCACATGAGAGGGCGCAATGCAGTATCCGAGCAGCAATAGGGCAGTGTTCATAACAGAACAGGTACATCAGAGGCAGCACATGAGAGGGGCAAAGTGCATCAACAGTCCATGGCAATGCACTGAACAGGTACATCTGAGGCAGCACATGAAAGGGGCCAAGTGCATCAACAGTCCATGGCACAGAGCAGGTACATCTGAGGCAGCACATGAGAGGGCACAATGCAGTATCAGAACAGCAATAGGGCAGTGTTCATAACAGAACAGGGACATCTGAGGCAGCACGTGAGAGGGGCTAAGTGCATCAACAGTCCATGGCACAGAGCAGGTACATCTGAGGCAGCACATGAGAGGGGCAAAGTGCATCAACAGTCCATGGCACAGAGCAGGTACATCAGAGGCAGCACATGAGAGGGGCAAAGTGCATCAACAGTCCACGGCAAGGCACTGAGCAGGTACATCCGAGGCAGCACATGAGAGGGCACAATGCAGTATCAGAACAGAATTAGGGCAGTGTTCATAACAGAGCAGCTACATCAGAGGCAACACAAGTACGTGGGTCAAGCGCCCCGTCCCAATGACATTAATAAAGTATGGGTAGTTACAATGGACAATCCAGACACCAAGTCAAATGACATGTGAGTGATGGGAGCTACACCTCACAGCACAGAATCTGGTGGACTGCTTGAACTAGTCGCCTCGGACACACTGCCAGCACCAGAAACAGGAGTGTGAGACACAGCCACAGCTCTAGTGACTGACACATGAGCCATAGACCCAGACACACTGCCAGCACCAGAAACAGGAGTGTGAGACACAGCCACAGCTCTAGTGACTGACACATGAGCCATAGACCCAGACACACTGCCAGCACCAGAAAGAGGAGTGTGAGACACAGCCACAGATGTAGTGACTGACACATGAGCCATTGACCCCGACACACTGCCAGCACCAGAAACAGGAGTGTGAGACACAGCCACAGCTCTAGTGACTGACACATGAGCCATAGACCCAGACACAATGCCAGGACATGTCCCTGTACAGTGACCTACAAATACCATGCCAGCATCTGACACATGAGAGTGGCGGACACACACAGTGCCAGTACCTGAAACAGGAGAGGGCACAACTGACACAGGGCTACTACGTGATGCACGACAGTGAACAACAGACAGAGTGCCACTATCTGGCACATGAGAGTGAACTGCAGCTGAGCCACTAGGACCACTGAAATGATGAGCCACAGGGCTGTATGTGCCAGGAGGCAGGGTGGCTCTGGGAGCTGGGGACAGCTGTACTGGAGCGACATTGGGTTGGTCAGGTCTCACTGGTGTGTGTCTCCGTTTCTTTGTGAAATGTAGGGGCACCCTGGACATTACTGGACTGGTAAGTGGTGTGGCCTCATCAGACATCAAAGGTGGATCATGTGCTTGTGGTGGTCTGCTCTCTGAGGACGTGCTGGACCCTGCTTGACGTTTGCTGTGGGCCTGCCTTCTGCCCTCTGCATCAGGTGTAATGGGGGATGCAACAACAGTGTACTCCTTCTCTGCTTCTGTGGGGTGTGGATGGGAGTAGAAGTATGTGGGGACTCCACCGCTGACACATGTTCCTTCAACAACATCAGCCTCAGGGCAGCCAGGGGTGATGTATGCCTGTCCTTGATGGAGCTTGTGTCCATGGGAGAACCCTTGGCCCTGGGATGTGCCTTGGCCGTAGGAGGTGTCCTGTCTCTGGAATGTCCCTGATCCCTGGGCGGTGCCCTGTCCCTGGGAGCAGACTTGTCCATTGTAGTGTACCTGTCCTTTGAAGTGTCCTTGTCCTTGGGAGTGTCCCTGCTCTTGGGAGGTGCCCTTTCCTTGGGAGGGTCCCTGCTCTTGGGAGGTGCCCTTTCCTTTGTAGTGTCCTTGTCCTTGGGAGTGTCCCTGCTCTTGGGAGGTGCCCTTTCCTTTGAAGCGTCCTTGTCCTTGGGAGTGTCCCTGCTCTTGGGAGGTGCCCTTTCCTTTGTAGTGTCCTTGTCCTTGGGAGTGTCCCTGCTCTTGGGAGGTGGCCTTTCCTTTGAAGCGTCCTTGTCCTTGGGGGGAGTGTCCATGCTCTTGGGAGGTGCCCTTTCCTTTGTAGTGTCCTTGTCCTTGGGAGTGTCCCTGGACTTGGGAGGTGCCCTTGCCTTGTGAGTACCTTTTGAGGGGGATGCCTGTGTTACATGTGAATCCCTTTCCCCCAACACCCCTTGAGGATCCTGTGTGTCAACTCCAGTGTAGCTCACGTTGTCTTCGGTGAAAGATTTCCCTGTCCTAGGGGATGGTGTCTGTGCCCTCCGTGCCCTGCCTTGCTGCCTGTGGCTGCTTCTAGTGCAATACCCCGAAAATGATGCCTGGTCTGTCAGTTCACTCTCCCCCGAGACATCAAGTGGTGTGGATGGGGGAACTGAAGTAGCAGGAAAACACAAATAGCTCAGGTAGTGACCTGAGGAGGGAACAAGAGGCAGTAGGGCTCTAGAAGTTGGTCAGCCTCCAGTCAAATCATATATCACAAATAGAGACCACTTCTAGAAGTAACGGTCGTCGGGGAGGAGTAGAGAGACGTATACCATAGGTGATTTCACGGGGAACTACCCAACACGCACGAGTGTGATCACGGGGTACCCCCGAACCCTCGCCTCCCTTGGGGCAAGACGCTCCCTCCTAAAGGGTCAATGGACCCCCTGAGTGGATAGAAACTATAGGTCATATCCACAGAGTGGCAATACCTATACAGTATGGTAAGATTGGAGCCCCCAACCCGGTCCTGATGAAAGCCATGTACCCTAGGGACATTTTGGCTGAAACATGTTGACCTACCTATTAATACTCACATAGTGGTGACTGGATGATTGCTTTCTTATTCACCGCACTTCTGTTTTTAAACCCCACATGGTTCCCTCACTAAATAAAGTTATATTGGGGAACTCTTGATGGCTTTTTAACTCACTATTCGCTTAGGGCCCCCACTCACTTTAGAAAGTGCATCCCTGTCGTCAGGTGCATGCCCGTCCTCCACCAAACGGGGTTTCTGGAGGGCGGGGACTGGCAGATGATGAAGCATGACACCTGGTGGTGTGTGATGCCAGTCCATCACTTTTTGTGAGATTCCCCTAGTATTGCTCGAACTGAAGTAGCACCCTGTCCATGCGACTGTACAATGGCTGAAGACACAGTGTTTGCTAATGAATGAACTGTTCTGTGGAGACCAGCAACATCGCCATGCATCCCCTCCATGAATGCTAACACCTGCCCCAACTTACTATCGTGGTCTTGGAATGCATTGATCATGTTGGTCTGCCCTACACACATCTGTCGCAGCAGATCAACAGCCTCAGCACAAATTGCACTTTGTGTCACAGGGGCAGGGGCAGCGGTGCCTGTACCGAAGGCAACTCTGCTCCCCCTACTCTGGCTAGCACGAGCAGTACTTGTTGCAGTTGGTGGCAGTGTGGGCCCTGTGTGCTGTGTACTGACTGAAGGTGTTGATTGCCCACTCCCTGTCTGTGACAACAGTGCTGACTCACCAACACTGTCTGAAGATGAGGACAATGGTGTCTCCACATGTGAGTCCTCAGGGACGGTTCTGTCCCCCTCTCCGGGGCTGCCCTCTTCAGTGTTAGTCTGCGTGTGTGTGATCTCGGATCCGGATGCATAGCCACCACTCATCTCCGTCGTCTCTGGGTCAGTGCCCTCGGCCAAAGCTGAAAGAGATGGAAAAAAAGTTTACCTAAGTGCCACACTCACGTACTGAAGGTTACATATTCACAACTTTCCATACAGTCGAATAACGTGTAGCACCCATCCTGCACACAACCCACCCCTACCAGACATCCTCATGTCAAAGAACCGGGGGTGCCTGTGAAACCTGTGCATCATACAAACAGGGCAAGTGAATGCAGACCACCACACATGTCATGCCATGGGACCACAGACCTCAACGGCATGTCCTGGAACCCTCAACTACAAAGCAACTGGTATGTCCACCGGGCGGACATGGATGCTAACGCTCACTCCGCTAATGGCACCAGCATGCAATTGCAGCACCACAGATGTTACTACTGTGTCTGAGCAGCGATACATGCATGCACTCACAAGTCACACACACATACAGTCTGCTTACCGCTAGTTTGCTGTTGATCCCCTCTCAGCCGGCCGGACAGGTCAGGATGCGTCACAGCAATGATACGGTGAATTAGAGGGGTCATGGTGCATCGGGCAAGCCGGGTTAATCTTGGAATCATCCCCAGTGTCATCTCCGCAACATTCTTGCTGAGCCTGGATATGTCGTCCCAGCGCTTATGGCAGTGTGTGTGTTGTCTATTGCACACCCCCACTGCCCGTACATCAAATGCTATGGTCCTCCACACGGTCTTGCGAAGGTGCAGCTTGACCTACCATGATGGGAGACAAGAGGGGAACGTCAGTGGACAGTTTGACATTCAAAAACATTGTAGAAACACGTATCTTTATGCAGGCATGCTCAGTACAACACATGTGAAGGACCCACAGCACACCGCCAAGCTTGCATAAGCCAGGAGTCAGTAACCACCTCATGCCCACCAACATCTTCCCCACTGCACTTACCACCTGTCCGGGGGCACCGTAGAGCCGTTCATAGTGGCTGAGCACACCATCCACAAGGACATCCAGCTCCGCTGCGGTGAAGGGACGAGACCAGATCTCTCGCACTCTCTGCATGGCAAGGTCCAGGACTGTGGCACTACAGCAGCGGTTGTTGGTTAGCTCGGCAGCAGCAGGTCGAGGTGATGGTCACAGGCAGCAGTTGTTGGATAGTTCAGCAGCAGCAGGTCGAGGTAATGGTCGCAGGCAGCAGTTGTTGGATAGTTCAGCAGCAGCAGGTCGAGGTGATGGTCGCAGGCAGCAGTTGTTGGATAGTTCAGCAGCAGCAGGTCGAGGTGATGGTCGCAGGCAGCAGTGCCTGGAAGCAGTGAATGTGTGCTTCAGAAATTCACACATATATAGGGCCATGAGCTCATATCAGTGGCACACGTCTACAGCAATTGGTTTTCCCTGGATGCCTCATTCAAATAGAGCCAATGACTGGCCCTGGTGTGGCAGTGCACGGCTTCCGCTATTTTTGAATGCGCTTACGCGCCCCACGTTACCTGTTTCCATTGGCTACATGTGCACGGACCGTCACGGTCACACACCGGTAACCGCATGTGCGCGCTGCATCATTTGAAAAAAAACCAATCACTGGCGCCGCTATGGCGGGGCATGCATAACACAGGGGCAGAGAAGGCTAACACATACATTTTATATTTAAATTCGAAATGGCAGTTGATACCCCCCCTTACAGTCACATTGCAGCACCCACCTTAGTCCGCCGGTCCTGGCCGCTCACCCACTGCCGGTCCTAGCCGCTCACCCACCGCCGGTCCTGGTCACTCACCCACTGCCGGGTTCTGGCCGCTCACCCACCGCCGGTCCTAGCCGCTCGCCCACCGCCGGTCCTAGCCGCTCACCCAATGCCGGGCCTGGCTGATCACCCACCGCCGGTCCTAGCTACTCACCCACTGCCGGTCCTAGCTGCTCACCCACCGCCAGGCCTGGCTGATCACCCACCACCGGTCCTAGCCGCTCACCCACCGCCGGGCCTGGCCGCTCACCCAACGCCGGTCCTGGCTGATCACCCACCCCCGGTCCTGGCCGCACACCCACTGCCGGTCCTGGCTGGTCACCCACCGCCGGTCCTGGCTGATCACCCACCGCTGGTCCTGGCTGCTCACCCACCGCCGGGCCTGGCTGATCACCCACCGCCGGTCCTGGCCGCTCACCCACAGCCGGTCCTGGCCGCTCACCCACCGCCGGTCCTGGCTGGTCACCCACCGCCGGTCATGGCCGTTCACCCACCGCCGGTCCTGGCCGCTCACCCACCGCCGGGTGCTGGCGGTGGGTGACGGGCCAGCCCCGGCGGTGGGTGACCGTCCAGGGCCATCCATGCCATGGTGACCTCAATGCACAGGCCGCTCACCCACCCCCAGCACCCGGCGGTGGGTGACCGGCCAGGACCGGCGGTGGGTGAGTGGCCAGGGCCATCCATGCCATGGTGACCTATATGCACAGGCCGCTCACCCACCGCCAGAACCCGGCGGTGGGTGAGCGGCCAGGACCGGTGGTGGGTGACCGGCCAGTACCGGCGGTGGGTGACCGGCCAGGGCCGGCGGTCTGTGGTGGGTGCTACAATGTGACTGTAAGGGGGGTATCAACTGCCATTTAAAATTTCATATTCAAAAGTATGTGTTAGCCTGCAACGCCCCCGCGGAATGCGTGCCCCCCCATAGCGACCCCACTGAGTGATTATTTTCAAATGATGCACTGTCGCGGTAGTACGCACCAGCGTTTTGCGGGGTGTGATCGTGATGGTCCTTGACCATACAGCATATGTCATGCACAATTGCAGGATCAACGATCAACTTCTGTGTTGGTGGAAGGCATCCCCACATGGCGTATGTACACACACTGCATGTCTCCGCACACATGTAATGTTCATACTTGTACATGTGTGTTAGGACATGTCCAGAATGCTGCAAGAATCATAATGTCAAGTCAATGGCCCGTGGCCACGTGTGTCTTTCATGTCCATTTTTTTGCATGTGTGTTCATAGTATTGACCTTGACAGTGGTTAACAAAGGCTATTGATGTGCACCCAAGTTGAGTCAGATGTGCATGGCGACTTGTTGACGTCTTGGTTTGGCGGACACACGTTTACATTTGTACACATCTACACAATACATAAAGGGTGTCTACCCACATTCAGAAGCTGTTGTGAGTGTGTGGTTTGTGTGTGCAAGTAACAATTATGGGGGTATACATGCATTCTGTATATGCCTATGTGTGTTGCCTGTTGTGTGCCCATGCATGTCAAGTGAGGATGCCCAGCATTGTAGGTGGGGTCATGGGTGCATGAAGACAAGGAGGGTGTGTCCCATGTTCGTGTTGTGTGTGCACGTGCATGTGTGTCTGTGGGGACGCTTGTCCACATTTGTGCCCTCAGTCATGTGTTGTTGACAGTTCTTTCTACATGTGTGCACGTTACATTGGACATGTTTGCACACCTGATGTTGTTTGTGTGTGAACATTGTGTGTGTTGTTAGCTGTATTGCCTTATATATTGGTCACGTCACACATATAATCAGTGTCTGCAACACGTGCACACACAACACGAACATGGAACACACCCTCCTTGTCTTCATGCACCCATGACCCCACCTACAATGCTGGGCATCCTCACTTGACATGCATTGTGTTGGTCAAGATGTGATAGTGTGGTACAGCTATGCGTTATCGGTCAATTGACATCTGCTACCATCTACTCCCACACAGGAGGGCTCCAAATGTGCATCGACCATACACTGTGCTGAAGGACATGGTTGACAAGGAGGTGATCCAAAAATTCAGGCTTGATTGTCGTTGATTGCAGGAGCTTGTAGCCCAATTGTCACCTCATCTGCAGCCATGCAGGACATATCCAGGAGCTATTACACCCACAGCAAAGGTGATGGCGGCACTTCACTTTTTTGCAACTGGCACGTTCCAGTACACAGTTGGTCATGCCGGGGGGATGTCACAATCCATGTTCAGCATGGTACTGCGGGATGTTCTGAATGCCATGATGCTTTACAAGGATGATTACATCCATTTCCCACGTCCGGCAGAGTTGGCAGCAGTCAAAGGTGACTTCTATGCCCTGGCCCAGATACCACACGTAGTGGGTTCCATTGATGGCACACATATTGATCTCATTCCACCCCAGGCACGTGAACCTGTATATCGCAATCGAAAGCACTACCATTCGATCAACGTGCAAGTGGTGTGCTTGGCTGACAACATCATCTCCCATGTGTTTGCCAGATTTCCAGGCTCCGCACATGACTCACACATCCTGGAGAGCAGCATTGTCCCCCAACTGATGGCTAATCTGCGTCCAGAACGTGCGTGGCTTGTAGGTGAATATGCTGTGAGGACAATTGTGTTGTATGTGTGGCATGGTGTTCCCACCAATCCTGGTAATGATATTTGTGTCTGTCATCCCCCCTCCTAGGCAACTCTGCGTACCCAAACCGGGCGTGGCTGCTGAGCCCCATACGGAATCCAACTACCCCTGGTGAAATGCGTTATAATGATGCCCATGGGAGGACACATCGAGTGGTGGAACGTACTTTTGGACTGCTGAAGTCTAGGTTTTGCTGCCTGGACAAAACCAGAGGGGCCCTGCCATACTCACCAGGCAAAGTATGCAAAATCGTGGTTGCCTGCTGCATGCTCCACAACCTGGCCTTGCGCAATAACATTGAACTGATCATGGACCCTGAAGACCAACAGGTTGCTCCGCTTCCCATCCCACCCATGTCCACTGATGAGGATTGTGGTGAGGAAGAAGGTGTGGATCAGAGGCGTCAGCTCATTGATCGCTATTTTCCTTGAATGTGAGTAACTACCTCTTGTGCAGCTAGACAATGCGTGATGTATGTTTGCTGGTGAAGTGTGGATGTGGTGTGTCTATGCTGCCTGTTCTGGTATGTTCTGTTTGCAAATGTGTGTGGGAGATGGTGTATATGCAAAGCTCCCTGATGTGTGTCCTGTGATCCACTTAATTGGTGATGAGTGTGGTTTGTGGAATGTTGCAGTACAGTGTGTTGTGATGGGTGTGAATCACTTTCCTGACCTGTGCTTGTTGTTCTCTCATTATCCCTAGGTCACTCCCACAGAGGCATGATTCTCCAAAACATTGATCCCTGCACCTGGTAATGACAATTTATTAGACAATCATGTGATTAAAACATGGAGGTCACACAGCATTGAGTGTTTACGTGGTGTTTATTAACAGGTTGTGGATTGATGTTGGTGCATATTTACAAGTAGGTGTTGGGGGAAGTGAGAGTTGAAGGTCATGGCAGATGAAAACACTGTGGGGACACCACATTGTGTGATGTCCACCTAGTCCAACAAACGTGTGCCAATGCTTGGCATTGTGGGACAGGATAGTTGGCAGGGTGATTGGCAGGCTCAAGGATGGGTGAAGTCAGTTGCGGCCCCTGTTAGAGCGGGTAGATGAGGCATTTCCACTGCTCTCAGCTGGATCCAGCCGCGGACGGCCCCTCCGTCTTGGAGCCGGAGCAGAGACAGCTGTGGGTGCAGGTTGGTCAGGGGCCGCCTCCCTGTCCGTGGCCTCACGTGTGGGTGGCGGTGGTGTTGGTGACCTGTCCCGCTGGGCACTTGGGTGAGGGGGTGGTGGTGTGGCGCGGGATAACCAATCCCTCCACAGAGGAGTTTGCTGGCCCATGAGGTCCACAATTTGGCCAATGCGAGTGTCAATGGACCGCAACAGCTGGCTGCTCTCTTGCGAGTCTTGGTGAGCCCGATCGGACTGTGCCTGCGACCGCTCATAGGAGGCATGGACTCTGGCGATGGCTTCCAGGGTCTCGGCCCCAGGATGGGGTGGGCGTCCTTCCCGACCTCGCCTAACAACTGCACTCCTGGTTGTCCTGGGAGCCTGATGGCCCTGGGAGTCTGCTTGGGCCAGCATCGTCCTCTGCACCCGAGCTGTCAATGGGATCGTCCCCAGAGAGTCCGGGCTGTGAGGGGGGTGACTGGTCCTGGCGGTTGCTGCTTTTGCCGGTCAAGTTGCGATCACCTGAGGGACAAGATTTTCAGAATCAATGCTGTGGACATGACATGTTTTTGGTAGCAACATTACAAATCACTATGTAATCAGGACATGGTTGTTGTTGTCATCATGTTGTTGTGGTTGACAGTACAGGCCAATATGGTGGCGTGGAGGTGGGAAGGCAATACTTGGATATGTGTGGTCCTGTCTTGCTATTGGATGTTCCCCCTGTGAAGATGTCTATCTACCTGTCAGTTTGCAGGAGGAGATGCAGTGGTCAGCAAATGGTGGGATGACTCAATCTTGCTCTGGGAAGAGACATGGGGGCCTCTTGGGAGTTGTAGTGCTGGTCTCTCACACACCCCAACCCCCACCACCCTCCCTGTAGACATGGGGGGCTCTTGGGAGTTATAGTGCTGGTCTCTCACACCCCCCAACCCCCACCACCCTCCCTGTAGACATGGGGGCCTCTTGGGAGTTGTAGTGCTGGTCTGTCACACCCCCCAACCCCCAACATCCTCCCTGTAGACATGGGGGCCTGTGGGGTGTTGTAGTGCTGGTCTCTCAACCCCCACCTACCTCTCACACCCCCCCCCACCACCCAACACCTTCCCTGTAGACATGGGGGCCTCTTGGGAGTTGTAGTGCTGGTCTCTCACACACCCCACCCACCTCTCACACCCCACCACCCCCTAACACCCTCCCTGTAGACATGGGGGCCTGTGGGGTGTTGTAGTGCTGGTGTCTGATACACCCCACCCACCTCTCACACACATCCCACCCCCACCACCCTCCCTGTAGACATGGGGGCCTCTTGGTTGTTGTAGTGCTGGTCTCTCACACCCCCCACCCCCCCACCACCCTCCCTGTAGACATGGGGGCCTGTGGGGTGTTGTAGTGCTGGTCTCTGACACACCCCACCCATCTCTCACACACACCCCACTCCCACCACCCTCCCTGTAGACATGGGGGCCTCTTGGGAGTTGTAGTGCTGGTCTCTCACACCCACACCCCCCACCACCCTCCCTGTAGACAAGGGGGCCTGTGGGGTGTTGTAGTGCTGGTCTCTGACAAACCCCACCCACCTCTCACCCCCCCCCCCCCCCACCCCCCACCACCCTCCCTGTAGACATGGGGGCCTGTGGGGTGTTGCAGTGCTGGTCTCTGACACACCCCACCCATCTCTCACACCCACCCTCCCTGTAGACATGGGGGCCTCTTGGGAGTTGTAGTCCTGGTCTCTCACACCCCCCACCCCCCACCACCCTCCCTGTAGACATGGGGGCCTGTGGGGTATTGTAGTGCTGGTCTCTGACACACCCCACCCACCTCTCACCCCCACCCCACCCCCACCACCCTACATGTAGACATGGGGGCCTCTTGGGAGTTGTGGTGCTGGTCTCTCACCCCCCACCACCCTCCCTGTAGACATGGGGGCCTGTGGGGTGTTGTAGTGCTGGTCTCTGACACACCCCACCCACCTCTCACACACACCCCACCCCCAACACCCTCCCTGTAGACATGGGGGCCTCTTGGGAGTTGTAGTGCTGGTCTCTCACACACACCCCACCCCCAACACCCTCCCTGTAGACATGGGGGCCTCTTGGGAGTTGTAGTGCTGGCTGCTTTGACAACATGCAAGCCTGGGAACATAGGAGGCAACATTTGTGTTTGTTCATGGTGGGTGCATTTGAGCCCTGGACTTCAAATGTGGGTGACTATGTGGCCCACATGCATAGATTTGAGCCTGTGTACTGTGTCTTGGCAGTTGTACAAGGCAGACCATGGCAGTGAGATTGTGGGTATTGGTTTGTACTTACCAGCCTCTAGTCCCTCTTCGATTCCTTCCAGGCTCTCAGGGTGCAGTATGCCCAACACCTTCTCCTCCCATTCTGCAAATGGTATGGGCTCCGGGGGAGTGCCGCTGCCAGTGTGGTGTGCCCGCAGGTGGTTCTTGGCCCTGATGCCTTTCACCCTTGCCTTGCGGTCGTGCCAGCGCCTCTGGATCTCGTGTTTGGTGCGTGGCACGGTCCCTGACGCATTGACTCTGGTCACTATCCTGTCCCACATATTGGTTTTGGTTGCCAAGGTGGTCTGCTGGACTAGGGTACCGAACAGATGTGGTTCGACACGGATGATTTCATCCACCATGACCTTCAACTCACTGTCTGTGAACTTGGGATTTTTCTTTGGTGCCATGGTGTGTGATGTGCAAGGTGTTGGTGGGGTGGGGTGGGATGTGCAGGTGTGTGGTGTGTAGGGATGGTGTTGTGGGTGTTTGTGTAGTGGGTGTGTTTGTGTGCAGGTTGTATGTGTGTTTGTGTGTGTCTGCTGTTAGTGGTATTCTGCCTCTTGCTTGCAGCTATGCTGTGATGCAAAGGATTGTGGTTGTGGGAGGGATTCATTTTATACTCTGTTTGGTGGTTGTGTTCCAATGGTTGTAGCCAGTCAGGTGTTCTGTGGGTGTGGTGACTTTGGTGCATTTTTTGGTGCTTGGGGGGGGGTGTCATTGGGGTGTGTGGTTGCTGGGGGTGGGTGTTTCAGGTGGGTTGGTGTCCTGTTTAGTGTGTTTACTATTTACTTCCGTCTGCCATTTTGTAATCGGTTTGACGGCAGGGAGGGTGTTCATGTGGTCCTTCCGCAGTCATGCTCCGTTTGTCTATGCATTGTTTCCGCTGCGGACGAGGAAGGTGGTGAGTTCCGTTGGAATGGCGGCGTTATCCTAATCGCACGGCCGGACCCTCCGCGGGTATAGCGGCGGTTGTGCCTGTTCCCGCGGTCATGTTCGTCCGCGGCAGAGGGTGTTTCTTTGGTACCGTCTGCTTACGGCGGTCTTTGGTGTGATCTGTCTGCCGCGGACGGTGTTTGATGTGATCCGTCCGCGGTGGTCGGAGTTTCTTGACATAATTATCCTAATCGCAACCGCGGATTATCCGCGGTGCTGTCGGGAGTGTTTTTTCCACGACCATGGCAGACGGGACACATTTCCGTCCGCCATCCAAATAGGCCCCTATGTCAGGTCAAGTCAAGTCAAATATACTTTTATTTGATTTCATAAAAAAATCATAAAAGGGTGGGAAAACCACCATAGATAAAACATGCTGAAGTATACATTGTTGTTATTATTAAAAAAGGTATAAAAAGGCAATATTTTAAGAAGAATTAACATGTAAACAAGGCAGTCAAGGATTTCAAAACCAAATGTTCTAGCACTGCTTGAGTTGGTTAGCAAGTTCTGCATTGGCCAGTTCTTTTGCCGCATTTTTTAAAAAGTTTATGGTTATGCAGGACTGTGGGATAGATGAGCCCCTAAGACAATGAATCACTGCTGCTCTGCAGGTTCTTATTTGTTCCTTCCTGAAAACCTCCTGAAGGCCCATTTTGCGTGTTACTATTAAAGCGGGACAAATGCATATTAGATGCAATAAATACTCGTCCCAAGCTCCGCACAGGCGGCATTCCTTTGATTGCCATGCGTATTTCCATTTAGGGGTTAGGTCCTTTGATGGATAAGACCCAAGCCTTAGTAGCATGAAAAAGTGCTTTTTCTGATGCGGGAAATGGTCTAGCAAATAAGATTGGGGTTGCAACCTCTGGTATGTCTGTATCACTGACCAGGCGTGTCTTTGTTTTGCTAGGACTGTTTTATCTAAAGATAACAAATTCCGTTTTATGGCTTTGTTAACCACAGATTTGAAGCCGGGGTATGTAGAGACAATGAGCCAGGGCTCCTCTAACTTCAATGCCAAGAGCGAAGCCTTCAGAGCTTCGAAGATTGAATTTTTGATTCTGGCTTGCTTTTCAATTTCTACCCAACAATAGTGGGCGAGTGTGTTCTCCTCTGCGCCTCGCATCCTCCAGTAGTACTTGACTAATGCTCCTTGTCTATCGGGGATCTGATTTCTTAAGCCATATTCCAGTCGGATTTGAGCTTGCGGAATATGGCGGGGGATTGCAAACAGTTTCTTAAAAAGAATTGATTGTGCTAAGTTCAGGCCTGTGGCATCCTTGCCATTCAAAATTTCCGTGCCGTATGAGATGGAGGGCAATAATTTTGCTGCTATGACCTTTAGTAGATGACCGGTGGCACCGCCTGCAAGCTTGTTTTTTAAGATTTTGAAGGCAAACTGCAGTTGTTGAGATTTTGTGCGACCTTGGTGATGATATGTCTTATAGGTAAGTTTGCGATCAATTTGGAAGCCTAATTATTTATATGAGTCCACCTTGGTCAAAGGTCGCTTGTCCAAGGTCCAAGTGAATGTGCAGTCAGCTTTATGGTGTTTGTTAAAGCATATCACCTTCGTTTTTTGGTGATTGATGGTTAGTTGGACTGAGGAGGTATAAGCTCCAAGTTTGGTAATTGATCATTGCAATCTGACTGGCGTTTGCGCTAGTAAAACAATGTCATCCGCGTATTGAAGACTGTGGATGGGTATTGTGCCAAGTTTCGGAGGGTCAGATTGAATTGACCGACGGTGCTCGTCCAGGTCAGCAGTGTAAATGTTGAAGAGGCAGGGTGCCAGCACACACCCTTGTTTTAACCCGTTAAGTGTTTGGATCTTCTCAGTAATGCTGTGTCCATCTCCTTTCCTGATCTGGACCTAATTTAGTCTGTCACATAAGAATATGTCAGTCCAGAGTGTCTAGTGGGGCCTAGTCGCCAGTCGTGACATGTACCATTAATATGGAGCTCCATCGGGTTATGTCAGCCTTCTCTCACTTTCCTCTGTTCAGTCCTTTCAAAACTGGGATGCCTGCTCTGGCCACATCTGCACGTCTGATAGCCATCCTCTCATGTCTGAAACATCGCCATGGTCTGTTTGGCCAGTGTAAGTCCCAAATTGCTGAATCTGAGAGAACTTTTTGCAGTTATTTTAGTCTTTCTTAAGAATTAGATAGACCGAGCAAAGACGACTTAAATAGGCAAACAAAGCAGAGTTCAGTTTTGAGAGCAGGACAATTTTTTAACCTACAGAGCACATAACAACGTACTGAAAACTTAACAAACCACATCTGTTTCTTCCAAAAAACGAAGTACAGACCAATCCTATATGAAGCGGACACCTTTCCAAGTTTTATAATCAAAAGCAGGAGCGCCGTGAACCCCCCTCTAGCAGCTTCAGCTTTTGTCTGCAACTCGGCAGAAAAAAGCTCAAACGTGAAATGAGGGTAGGTGAGTAGGGAAGTGAGTGAATGGATGGATTGGTGGATGGGTAGATTGAGAAAGGTCAATAGCTGAGTGAAAGGGAGGACAGATGAGTGAAAGGGAGGATGAATGGATGGACTGAAAGGGTGGATGGAAGAAGGAAAAGCATGGATGAATGAGCAAAAGGATGGATGGGTGGATAAATGAATGGATGGATGGAAAGGTAGATGGATGGATGAATTAAAGGGTGGATGGATGGACGAGTGAAAGGGTGGATGGATGAATGAGTGAAAGGATGAATGGATGGATGGATAGGTTTGGATGTGTCTGGGCTGAAGGCTGAATGAATGTATTCGTCAATGACCGAACGATGGATGAAAAAATGAATGGCAGACAAAATATGAATTTGTATTGGTGGATATCAATGGTTGGATTGAAGGATGAAAGTATGACTGGATAAATGTGTGGATGGAAGAGACAAGAAAGTTCTTCTGGTGAGGGTTGCAATGACTTGCTTTGCATGCTTGATGCCATAAGAGTTTTGGTTCAAAGTGGGGAGTATTTAAATTTTCTGGCTACTCCCTTGATCAAAAGAGATCTTTTCACAAAACATTCTGAACAGCCTTTGACGGTTCTCAACATATAGTCCATGGAATTGATATTTTGTAGCCTCTTGTTTACTCAAGTCTCATGTTTAGTTTCTGTAAAGCAGCGCCAAGGCCTGGATCGCTTACATTTTTGCAACAGTAGCCTATGTTTAGGAAAATCCAGTGAACATGTTTTCATGACAATTGGTTGTGAAATACGTTTTACTTTACTGGAAATGCCTTATTTTGTGCACAAGGTCCTAAGAGTGGACATCTGTGAACAAATCATGCAATCTAGTTGGACATTGCATTACACAACTTAAGGACT
This sequence comes from Lissotriton helveticus, assembly GCF_964261635.1. Taxonomy (NCBI): domain Eukaryota; kingdom Metazoa; phylum Chordata; class Amphibia; order Caudata; family Salamandridae; genus Lissotriton; species Lissotriton helveticus. Next base: position 652,003,088 of record NC_136070.1, read on the forward strand.
ACAACTTCTTTGGAAATGGGTGCTCAGTTACCCACCTTCAACCACCTTCAACCACATCCTAAAAAAAGTGCATGAAGCGGCCAGCGCTGCTCACGTCGTAATGCTTTTTTGGTTTTACCTGCACAGCGCTTGTGCTGCACTTGTTAAATCTCTTCTATTTAATATATCCTAAAAGGGGGCTCTTATCAGTTCCCATAGACAAATTACTGTGCTCATTCACTTTTGTGTGGAGCTTCTTTTTTTGTTAACTTCCCCTGGCTGCAAGCATTTACGATACTTCTACTAAAGCTGTTCACACTATTTAAGCCCCAATCACTGTCAAGATCTGATCACTTCCCACGGAAAAGGAAGTCAGCTTCTAACAGTATGCTGGAATGCTTGCTTTGTATTATTTAGTTGTGTAAAGCAGATGCTTTCATCTTAGACGTTTGTGGCATTTCCTATTCATGCCTCTGTACCTTTCTTTGCACTTTGTAGGCATTATCAGATTGTTATTGTCAAATTAATCAATAGATAATGATCTATTTGATCATTACAATCAAATTCTTAACGTTGCAATGAACATTGCACATTAATAATCACGTTCATATACAAGAGCTATGCTATATTTTACTACTAAACAGGCAACCACAAGTGCAGTTACTTTGCAGACAACAGTATAATGATTTAAATGATGCAAAAGGTGCAGTAGCACTGGGCCCATAAGTTGTCAGAACTCCTTTAAACACATAATATTGCTATATTTGACTACTAAACAGGCAGTCAAAATTGCAGTTACCTTGCAGTTAAAAGGGACTTGATTTGAATGGTGCAACGGGTGCAGTGGTACTGGAGCAAAAGATATAGTGCCCCACTAAACCCAGATTATTGCTAAAATTCAAAACTAAATAGGCAGTCACAAGTGCAGTTACCTTGCAGACAACAGGGTCATGATTTGAATGGTGCAGCAGGAGCAGTAGCACTGGGGCCAAAAGTTGTCATAACTCCTCTAAACATCAAATATTGCTATATTTTACCACTAAACAGGCAGTCACAAATGCAGTTATCTTGGAGGCACTTGGGACATGATTTCAATGGTGCAACAGGTGCAGTGGCACCAGGCCAAAAAGTTGCCAGAACTCCTCTAAACACATAATATTGCTATTAAATCAATTAATTCTATTTTTTCCCTCTTTCGTTTTATTTTTTTAAATATTGATATTACTTACCCGCACAATACTACTAGTAACAGCACAATATATTACCTTTTTGTACATAACCAAGTCATAACACTTTAACGAGCTTTCTTTAACTTATATTGTCGAACTACTCAGCAAGCTACAACTTACAATAAAAAACAGCTTATTATTAATCACAAAGGCGAAACCTAATGGCTTTACCAATGCTTGTTTTTAAATGTTGGGGTGAGGAGGAGGAGGAGGCGGGCAACACAGAAGAAGGGAGGGCATGTTTGAGAGGCAATACTGACAACGGAGGGGATGGGAATAAAGTACTATCATGCACCAACGCTGGCTACATCGAAGCACTTTTTTGTTTATTTATTTAGTCGTGAGAGTGGGTCAGCAGGCAACTGGGAAGGACGGCTGATTTGGTGGCAACATCTACAACAAGTTTGAACACTGTATGACACAGCACTCCACTCTACTGCATGAGATGCCACTCCAATTTATAACAGTTTTCTCGACTTGTCGCTATGCCACTCAATGTAGGAAACCCTACTCAAGAATAGTCCACTCTACCCTTCTCAACTGGACACCGCTCTACTGTGTGTCACTCTATTCTACGCTATTCCATTCTATGCCACATTAATCTTTTACACTTCACTGTAAAATATTCCACTGCACGCTGTTCCACTGTATGCTTCTCCACTTTACAGTAATCCACTCTACGCCATTACAGTGTACATCACTCCACTCTACGCCGCTCCACTGTATAACACTTTCCTCCACTCTACATGACTCCACTCTTTAAAAGCCTACCACACTTTATGGTTCGCTACTCCACGCTATCCCCTATACGCCTCTGTCCAACTCTATACTCAACTCTATGACCATATGCTCCATTGTACAACACTCTATTCCACTTTTCGACACTTTCCTATATTGCACAGCACTTCACACTGCTTACGAGACCCTACTCCAACTTATAACACTTTACTATTTATGATATGCCACTACACTACACTCTATGTCACTCTACTCTACGATGCACCAATACACTCTATTGTACTGTACTACACACTACTATGGAGAATGGGAGTGTGGGCCTGGGGGGCAACATAGACAATGGAGGGGTGGAAGGGCGGGCCTGTGGTGGCAACACAGACAACAAAGGGTGGGAGGGAGAGATGAGGGGAACACTGACAATGAAGGATGGGGCTTGGGACAAGCAACAACATACACATCAATGGGTGGGGGTGTGGGGGCAAGGAAAATCATGGATATCAATGGAGGGGCGTAGGAAGGGACAATCAAGAGGGACTGGGGCAAGATGGACACGGAGGAAGAGAAATGCACAAATGCGTAAGCAGAAAAAGCCAAACTCTGATAGAGACTTTAACCCATTGAAATAAGTAGCACCTAAACAAGTGAGCAGTGAAGGACACAAGTAATAGGTCCATGGCCCAGGAGCGGGACAAAGCCATAAAGAGAAAGGAAGCCATCTGACCAAAACCAAGAAAGCAAATGAGAGCGGCAATGAAGACACCAAACAGTAAGTAATGAGCGGCTTCCAAGTCCACTGATGGAAAACAAAATGTCTTGAAGAGGCAGCGAATGCACTGTCTAGGCAAAAAAATAAAAAGTCTCCACTCACTGTGGTCTACACTTTCCTCACTTATCTCCCATGTAACTCCTCTCTCCAAACCATAACTTCTTCTACACTCCTCTTTGTAATGCCAGGCCACTAGGCCAATAGTTCATCTCCATTTCCGTGGATTGGTTGCCCAGATAAGGTCAGGCAAGAAGCTGAACTCTAAGAAGGACTCTTATGTGGTAGCTCTAAGAGATCACGGGTGACGTTAGGGATTTGATTCCATTCGCAGAGTGTCTGAATGGGTAGCCATGTTTGCATTGTCATACACATTTCTTCTTAATATATCTGGATGCTAAAGACCATGGGGCAGATTTACAAGCCCCTTGTGGCACTTTTGTTGTGACGCAACGGCGGCGTAAACACTGTGCCACGTTGCAGCCCATTTACAACGTGACACATCCAGGGGGATGCGTCACGTTGTAAAGCCCTACGTCACATTATACCTGCGTCAGGTATAGTGTATGCAGAGTGGGCGTTCCCACGCATATATCCATAAAGAACTGATGCAGAGAAACTTACAACATTTCACTGCGTCACTCTACGCCTTCACTTCATCAAAATCCCTATGCCTGCTAAGACCAGGTGTAAGGAATGATGCTGGGCTTTTTGAATGGGACTCACCTATCTGTGGTGGCATAGTGCTGGAGTTGCGTCACTTTCATGAGCAGCTCCAGCAACATTTGTGCCAACAGATGAGTCAGAGTTTCTGGCGGATCTGTTAATGCTTGCGCCATGGAGCACTGTATTGTAAATACAGTGCATCCATGATGGCGCAAGGACATTTGGAGCTGGTGCAAGGAAACTGGCACATCTATGCAGATGCGCCAGTTCCTTGTAAATGAGGCCCCTTAAGTTTCTTAAGGTATGTGTGAATAGCTTAATCAGGTCTGAATTTACCTTTACGTTTTACAACTTCTTGTTTCACTTTTCCGTCATGGAAATTCCAGAATCGTCCAAATGCCAAGGAAAGAAGAGTAAGGGTCTCCTTCTGTGCCTGGTCAGTAGATATTCTTGTCTTCTTTGCAGAGGACTGCACACCCCGTTCAGAGATCCCATCTGCTCGGTGTGGAGTCTGTGGACCACTTTACTGAAGAGCATCCGTCACTGTGTCGAATGGACTTTTGGTATATCTGCAAACCGGGCAGGCACCTCGAATGTCGCGGCCTGTTCTGTATTCTTTTTTGTTATTTTGTGAACACATCTCCAAAATGTACGATCTGTTTCTGAAAAAAAGAAAAAAATATATATATTAACCACTTAACCGTAATGCAAATTCCGCCGCTGTGCGGGAGTTCTATTGAGTGGGCGGGGCCGCATCGGCCAATGGACCGAGGTAGAGCTTGCGACGGGCGTTGGCCGACGCGCGCACGCAAGGTGTTAATGTCCGTGACGCGCAGGAAGTTTTATCCATGTGGATCAGGAACATTTTTCTATTTTTTTTTTATCAGGACCTCCATGACTTGCTTGGTAGTCCTGGCCAGGAAAACTCAGGGGCAGGCGCCCTTCCCTAAATAGAGAGGTGCGACCCAGTGAACAGGCCGTGACTCGAGTGTTCAGATGCCATGTCAGCTGAAGCTATATGTCTGAAATCCGGCGGCTCCCCCACCTTGAAATACGGGTCCCCGTTATTCTACGTTCCGCGAGACCCTAAATGACCCCCTAAAACTGGTTGAGCTATTCAAGCATGACATGAAACAATTCTGCATTGCTACATTGTTTTGCTTCCATCACCAATTTTCAGCTTTGTCAATATAGTGGAAAGTTGGGGTCCTGGAAACCGCATATATGAATCAAGGGCGCGCACTCCCATAAAAAGGAGAATCTTCTAGATTAGGTTGCTGTTTTTTGATGAAGAAAGGTTATTATCTTTAACATTATTATAAGGGAGCAGGTTAGTGTGTTTGATTCATGAGAATCAAAGAAGGTGGAAGGTTACGTGCTCTGATACAGACAAAATACATTTAAATGGTAACGAAAATGCTTTGCTAATTAAATAAAATGACCGTGGGGAAATGCCCGTTTTCTGGAGTATATTCGTCTTTTGGATGAAACAAAATTGCCCTTTTTGTGCTGTAGACGAATCGTTTAAATGAACTATCGTTTCTGAAACAGCCGAGACTGAAAACCCGCCTATTATAATGGCAACCACGTGGCAGGGGCTTAACTGCAGTAAGGGGGACCCCCACAACTCACACTTCAGAGGAGGGTCCGCCGTCTGAGGTGGCTGGCCGTGAGGAAATAACAAAAGCAACTAGGTAGAAGTTGCATCAGTATAGTGGGGTAACACATGCCTCCGCAGTCCCCGCGCGGTGCATAGGGGGAGAATGAGTTGCAGGGGCTCCCTCAGCACAGTACTCTGGCCTGAGAGCTCTGGATGAAATCCGGAGTCAATCAATCAATCAATCAATCAACACATTTATATAGCGCACTACTCACCCGGAGGGTCTCAATGCAGGAGTGGGGGCCAGGGGCGAAACACAGGCCCCCACGGTGTGGGGGGGGGGGTTGGGGGGCGAGCTGCAGAGGGGCCCCTCAGCACAGTACTCTGGCCTGAGAGCTCCAAATGAAATTCAGTGCGGGGGGGGCAGGGGCGTAACACAGGCCCGCATCCCCTGCGGTGCGGGGTGGCGGGCTGCAGGGGGCCCCCTCAGCACAGTACTCTGGCCTGAGAGCTCTGGATGAAATCCGGAGTGGGGGCCAGGGGCGAAACACAGGCCCCCAAGGTGTGGGGGGATAGGGGGGGGCAATCTGCAGAGGGGCTCCTCAGCACAGTACTCTGGCCTGAGAGCTCCAAATGAAATTCAGTGCGGGGGGCCAGGGGCGTAACACAGGCCCGCATCCCCTGCGGTGCGGGGTGGCGGGCTGCAGGGGGCCCCCTCAGCACAGTAGTCTGGCCTGAGAGCTCCGGATGAAATCCAGAGCTGAGCGGGGGCCCCTCCATGTACCTTGCAGGGGGGCCCCTCAACTTTCATTACTCCACTGGCGGGGGCCCTCCATGTAGCTTGCAGGGGGCCCCATCAAGTTTCGTTACGCATGTGAGTTGCATTGCGACCGCTGGAGGGCTCTGCCGTGGATTCGTTGCGGGGACTGGTGGGTCTCGACCTAGGCCTTAAGTAGATGGTGTGACCCATTTAGTTATGGGTGACGCCCTTCACTGCAGCAGTTTGCACAGGGGAAAATGTATTATTTTAATTTGCAGTCCAAGACCTGAAGCTCAGCCCAGGATGGGGGTTTGAAGGAGACTTTCGAAAAGAGACTCCCTACAAGTGCAAAGAATACAGGGAAGGTTTGGAGCAGCTTCCTTGCTTTTTCATCCATTTTATTGCAAATGCAAAGGCGCCAGGCAGAAAAAAGTTGCTAAATATGCAGCTCGTCTGTCAGGCCCACCATTAAATGGAGGAGAGCAGAAAAAAAGGGGAAGGAAGGAACGTGGGTGGTTGGGACACCAAGTCTGAGAATGGTATCAAAAGGTGCTAAATATTCACATCGCTGCATCTGGCATGTGCGACATTCTACTTGTGAGGCTTCCGCAGGGTACAACACTGCAAAGAGATTCAAAGAGCTGTCACAACAAGCTTTCTTCTCCCCCTCCGGAGCTATCTCAGTACTGAGCCACCCTCCTACCGAGCTCTCCCTCTCTTGAACTATTGAACCACCCTCTCCTAATGTGCCATCTTCCATGTATGTCATATGTCCCAGTAGGAAGGCCTCCATTACGGATAGGGCCGGACTGGGAACACAAACCAGCCCTGGCAATTCAGTTGGACCGGCCCGGGTGGGATAGGGGGGTTGCTAGTGAGAAGCTCTGCTGATGCTTTTGTTACAGAGGGCCGATATGGCAGCACTACTGCAAAACCGGCCCCAGTAACAAAAAATGCCCCCAGAACTCAAAATCTGTCTCCCACCCATCCAGCCAACTGGGAAAGTGCCTGGTGCCCGCTATGGCCAGTCTGGCCCTGGTTACTGACAAAGTGCAAGCATCCAGCCGCCTGGCGCCTTACCTAAACGAGCTGATCATCAGTACACTGTATTTAGAACAAGGAACATTCGACTTAACAACACATCAGTAGATAATAACACACATTGAAAAAGAGATATTGTAACTGTAGAGATGTCATCAATAGTGTCAATGGGAATGTGATGTATAATGACACTAGAAATGACCTCAATGTCATTACTGATGGCATCTACTACATTATGTGTGATATCATAGACAGTCAATTTTGGGGCCACAAGTTATTTTTATCATAGTGGGAGTGCTGAGTTTGTTTTTTCTTGTTCACCATAACTTGCATATTTCAGGAGGGGCGGGGTTGTGTTTTCAAGTGGAACCCTAATGTCACCTAAACAATTTTTTCAACTTATGAATATGTGTGTGTAATTGTGCCATGGCAGTGAAATAATACAAACCAAGCTCAAACTACACGACATTTTTAAATTCCAAAGTTAGGGGTCCATTAGGATGTTTTGCAGATTGCCTCCGCCAGGCTGGCGGTGGCCACCGCCGGCCTGGCGGAGGCAATCCGCACGACATCCACTGCCCATTCCCCCCCGCCACGGAAAGGCAGGCGGTGTTCACTCTGGGGGCCCCCTGTGGGCCCCCAGAGTGAAGGCCAAAGGGGGGTGGCAAACAGGGGGGTACCTGTGGTATCCCCCTGCCTTTGCATAATAGTAGAGGCAGGCACCGCCCGGTGCCTGCCGCTTCTATTGTGCAAAGGCGTGCTGTTTATTTTTAACATTGTGGCGGGCGGTGCAGTGAGCACCGCCCGCCACAATGTTAAATCGTGAAATGCGCCCGCCACTGTGGCGGGCGCATCATAATTGTGATGTCGGGACCCCCGCCCTTTAGGCGGGCGGTCCCGATTGCCGCTGGGGTGGCGGACGGGCAAAGCCTGCCCGCCATCCTAATGGACCGCTTAGAGTTCTAAATTTCATCTACAATTTATCCACCACCTTCAAATTATTATAAGTAGCGCACCTCATTACACACTCTTTTCAGCTTGCTAACCAGGCAACACTAACTATAACTCGTTCCTCTACCATACACTGTGTTGGGACAAATGAAGTAATTTCAGAAGTTATGTGTTGTTACAAATGCTATGATTGCACATGCTATAAGTCACATAGTTTGCAACTGTATCACCAGTGCATGGAAAAGGATTGAGTTATAATTAATGTAGTGTGGCTAACGAAGTGACAAGACTGTACTCGGTGGTGCTCGACTTATAGCAATTTGAAGGTAGCGTGTAAATTATAAATTGAAAGGATAACTTTACAACTTTGAATGTGTGTGTATTTTGTATGGGTTTGTATAGAAAAAATTCATAAGGTATTTTTAACTATAAATTATCCTTCGCCTTTGTTTTTTTACATGGTATGTTAATGTTTTTTTATTTTGTAATAAAAACTTGCTTCAAATCGCAGTGTGGAGTCTCATTCTTTGGTGTGCCGTAAAGTGGAGTCTAGTACAGTTAAGGAGAGTGTCGCAGAGTGGATTATTTCTCAGTGAAATAGGGTGGAGTCAAGTAGATTCGAGTAGAGTGGAGTGATGATGCACAGTGGTTTGGTTTGTCGTATCATGGAGCGGAATATCGTAGAGTGGAGTGACGTGCTGTACAGTGTAGTGGCGTGTCGAACAGTAGAGTTGAGTGCTGTACAATGGAGTCTGGCTGACTGGAGAGTCGCAAAAAGGAGTCTGCCTCAGTGGAGTGTCATCAAGTAGAGTGTCATAGATTGTAGCAAAGTGTAGCAGAGTGTAGTGGCATTGAGTGGAGTTCAGTGGAGAAGGGTTGTACAGTTTCTTGATGTTGAGTGCATGTTGTGCAGTAGAATTGCAGATAGTCTTGTACAGTGTAGTGTTGTACAGTGGAGTATCATTATTTGTGAGAACAAATGGGCCCATTAGGATGGCGGACGGATTGCCCCCACCAGGCTGGCGGTAGCCACCGCCTGCCTGGCAGGGGCAATCCGCCCGCCATCTGCACTTGAAATCCCCCCGCCATATTAGGAAGGCGGGGGGACCGCGGCAGACGGAAAGACCGTCTGCCGCTTTTCCGCCCTGGTCGCCTTGCGACCGGGGCGGAAAAGGTTTAATATGGTGGCGGTGTCTAATAGACACCGTCAGCGATATTATGATGGGCTTGTGTAGATGCCTTTCCGCGGCAGCGATGCCGCCACGGAAAGGCATGTGCTCTGGGGGCCCCTGTGGGCCCCCAGAGTTAAGGAGAGGTGGGGGGTGCACACGGGGGGTACCTCTGGTACCCCACTTCATTTGCATAAACAAAGCGGCAGGCATGGCGCGGTGCCTGCCGCTTTGTCTATGCAAATGCATTAATGCATTTTTAGCATTATGGCGTGCGGTGCAGAGAGCACCGCCCGCCACAATGCTAAAAATGCAGGATGTGCCCGCCACTGTGGCGGGCACATCCTAATACCCCCCACAGGACCCCCGCCCTATGGCGGGCGGTCCCAAACCCCGGTAGGATGACGGGCGGACAAAGTCCGCCCGTCATCCTAATAGGCCCCAAAGTGTATGGTAGAGGGCCAAGTTATAGTTAGCATTATCTGGTTAGCGAGCTGAAAAGAGTGTGAAACAATGAGCTCTGCTTATAATATTTTGAAGGTGGTGGATACATTGTAAGGTGCACAGTCTAAATATCGAGTTTCAAATATCGACCTCCAAAAATATCGTGTTGGAAATATCGAAGGTACATAATATCGAGGTCAAGAATATCGTTGGACAGAATTTCGACCCTAAGGTAAATAATATCGATTTTTTTTATATCGATGTAAGTAATATCGAAGTTACTAATATCGATATTTGTATTATTGTTATGTATTTTATTATGTATGTGTAATATTTTTTTTGTTAAGTATTTTACTTGTTTTAAATTATATGTGTATTATTTTTATATATTAATAATGTTATTTTTAAGTAAATTTTATGTTTTAGTACAAGAGTGGGTTGTGGGTTTATAGGGGAATAGGGTGGGAAGTAATATAAATATACTAAATTAGTTATTAATTTTTAGGAATTATAAAATAATTTAAATTAATGTTTGTGTTTATTTCTGTAGCGGGTTGTGGGTTTATAGGGGAATTGGGTGGGAAGTAATTTAATTATAATGACGTCACTTCCCCTAGAGTTCAGCGCGCTTCTGTACGACAGTCCTCCGTGAAGCTCCAGTCGGGCCGAGAGGGACGTACTGCAGTCATGACTGAACCTGAAGTGAACCTAGTACAACAGGCTGCCAACTACAAGCAGTTGCGCAAAGGCACCAACGAAGCCACAAAATTATGGATTTAATTCTGGGCCTCCTTTGGGGCAATAAACCGGCACGTATATCTCAACAGAAATTGGTCAGGGGCTGGTACGATGGGGGGATCGCCCTCCCAGATATCCAGTTGTATTATTGGGCGGCCCAGCTAAAGATTATAAATCATTGGCTGCATGCTCCTCCGGAAGAACCGGCATTCAAAACGGCTAGATATGATCTAGGTGAGGCAAGTGTGCTTGGCGCACTCTATGATAAAAGAGGCGCCTCAGCCCTGATCGGCCCAATGTGGCACACAGTCAAGCTGTGGTACATGGCTCAGACCTGTCTCAAATGTGCGGACACACTTACTCTCATGACGCGGCTTTGGTCGTCACGGCGGCTGGGCAGCCTTCGGCATACTAAAGGCTTTGAAGCATGGGACTTGATTGGGATCTCAACCGTTGGGGATCTGTGGAAACAGGGCAACATTCTGACATTTGAGCAACTTCGGACACAGTACGACTTAGCCCTCACGGAGCGATTTCGCTATTTGCAGATACGCCACGCCCTGGGGTCAATTATCCGGCCTGGTGATGTGGTGCCCGAGTCTACTCCACTTGAATACAGGCTCCTCACGGAGCATTTGCCTAAAAAAGTGACATCTTTTGTATACCGTAAGATTATTAATAATCTTCCCGACCCCACCTTGAAGCTAAAAGACTGGTGGGCCCGTGAGGTGGGAGAGTTTGATGAAGCGGATTGGCAGACTGCGCTTTCCTCCCCAAGGGAGGTGGCTATACCCTCCAGACTTAGGCTTGTACAACTGAAAATACTGCATCGGGTCTACTACACTAGGACCACTTTATATGCGATTGGGAGAGCCACACATAAATTTTGTTTAAGGGGATGTGGGGAGAAGGGATAATTTTTTCACTCTATTTGGGACTGTCCTTTAGTGACCCCGTACTGGGCCAAGGTCATGAGGACCATGTCACAAGTGGTAAAGGTATCAGTGACTCCGGATTCTAGGTGTTGTCTGCTGAATATCTGGGAATCAAATGACTTAACGCACTCTACACAGGATTGGATGACGTTGGGCAACATGTATGCTAAAAGGAACATAGCCAAATTCTGAGGATCCCCAGCGGTACCAGCGCTCAAGGATTGGTGCAACGATTTAGATTTTGCAATGATGGCGGAACGAGCTGTGTATCTGAACCAGAAGTGCCCACGGAAGTGGGTCCGACTGTAGGGGGTGCATGGAATGAATACCGGGGTTATTTGTGTGAGCCGCCAGTGCTGGATAGTGATGGTGGTTCGGAGTGAGGGTGGCAAGAAACACTGTCTTTTGAATATTATCCTGGGTACTCCTGTCCTTCTGATTATATGTATAGTTATCAGCTATATTCTGGATTTGCATGTCCCGAATGCTGAACGCTGCAAATGTATAGTATGATTAATGTATGCCCTTTGTTTTCTTTACAAAATAATAAAAATGGTTTAAAAAAAAAATAATAATACTTATTTGACATGTTTTAAAGTTTGTTTTGAGCATTGTGGTGGAACACAGCTAGCTTGTTTACTTAGATGTTACATTAAATCTGTTGAATGACCGACACTTCATGTGTTTTGCCAGCTGATGTAACAGGTAGCAACTGCTGCCTGTAAACCTCTGTATACTGATGAATCAATGGTATAGTTTTATAATAAAACTGTGGTGTCTGAACACAAAAAATAATTAACTAATCATTTATTTTTATTTATTGGAATGGGTAAATATTTTATTTTTAATTAATTAATAATTGGCAATTCATTATTTTATTTGATAATTAATTGTTTTAATTGGTAATTAATGTTTTTAATTGTAAATAATTGTTTTAATTTGTAATTATTTTAATTGGTAATTAATGTTTTTAATTTGCAAATAATTGTTATAATTGGTAATTAATTTTGTATTTGGTAATTACATTTGTTAATTGGCAATTATTGTTTTTAATTGGTAATTATTTTTTATTAATTGGAAATTATTTTTTATTAATTGGTAAACAATGTTTCATAAAAACTATTATTTGGTATGAAAAAGAATGTAATTGTTTAATATTTTTTAATTGTGAATTATTTTTAAATAATTTAAAAAAATTGTAATGAAAAATATTTATTGTTCAATATTTATTATCCGGTGACTAACATTTATTAATTAATATTTATTGGTATTTATTGTTAATTTATTGTTAAATAATTATTCAATTGTAATTATGTTTTTAATAATTATTAATGGTATTCGTAAATGATGTAGAGTTATGAAAATAATTAATTATTTATTATTTTAAATACACTTTCTTTTTATAAGTATGTTATATTTAAATTCTACGCTATCCAATGTTTTCCCTACTGTTTCACTCTCTGGAGTTGGAATAGTAATTTTTACCCCTACGCTATCCAACGCTTTCCCTACTGTTGCACTCTGTGGAGTTGGAATAGTAATTCTAACCCCTACGCTATCCAATGCTTTCCCTACTGTAGCACCCTTTGGAGTTGGAATAGTAATTTTTACCCCCACGCTATCCAATGTTTTCGTTACTGTTGTACCCTCTGGAGTTGGAATAGTAATTCTTACCCCTACGCTATCCAACGCTTTTCCTACTGTTGCCCTCTCTCGAGTTGGAATATTAATTAATACCCCTACGCTATCCAACGCTTTTCCTACTGTAGCACCCTCTGGAGTTGGAATAGTAATTTTTACCCCTACGCTATCCAACGCTTTCCCTACTGTTGCCCCCTCTGGAGTTGGAATAGTAATTTTTACCTCTACGCTATCCAACGCTTTCCCTACTTGCCTCCTCTGGAGTTGGTATAGTAATTTCTACCCCTACGCTATCCAACGCTTTCCCTACTGTTGCCCTCTCTGGAGTTGGAATATTAATTTTTACCCCTACACTATCCAACGCTTTCCCTACTGTAGCACCCTCTGCAGTTGGAATAGTAATTTTTACCCCTACGCTATCCAACGCTTTCCCTACTGTTGCCCCCTCTGGAGTTGGAATAGTCATTTTTATCTCTACGCTATCCAACACTTTTCCCACTGTTGCATTTTCTGAAGTTGAAACAGTAATTTTAAGTGTTACGCTATCTAATATTATCATTACTGTAGTTTTTTGGGGACTTTGAATAGTAGTTTTATTTATTTAGGTATTTAATATTTTTAATTTTTGATAATGTAGTATATTATTAATTTAAAAAATATTGAAAGTATATATATTTTTTATTTATTAAATGTATTAAATATAATTATTTACTTTTTATTTATGTTATTGTTTTATGTGTGTAGATGTATTTGTAATTTATAATACTTTTTATTAATTTATAAGTTATTAAAATAATTATTCAAACTTATTATTAGGTAAGTATATATTATAGTTTTTTATGTATGTTTAATTAATGTTATATTATTGTATATGTATTATTTATTACTTTTAAACATTATTAAATATTTTTAACTATGTTTATTTGATTTATAAGTATTATTTTCTTTATTTTACACTTTTTTATTTTTTTTAAATACAATATTTTTAATTACGATATTTTTTGCTTCGATATTTTTGTTTCGATATTTTTGTACTTACCATGTTGTAGATAGGCTGTCGATATTCTTGCTTCCGATATTCCAACGTCGATTTTTGTGTTGGTCGATATTTTTTCCGTCGAGATTGTGTCTGTGATCCACATTGTAAAATGAAAGTTAGAATTATAACTTTGGAATGTTTTAAGTTTGTGTAGTTTAAGTTTGGTTTATATAGGGAAAACGTTTCCCTAACTATAGCTAAGTTTTAACCTTTGTTTTTTTTTTCACAGAATGTCAAAATTTTCTTTACCTTTTTAATAAAAATCTGTTTCAAATCCAAGAGCCCAGTGTCTCAAGTGGAAAGTTGTTATGTAGAGTGTCATACAATGCAGTGGAAAAGAGTGTTGTAAAGTCTATTGTCATAGAGTGGAGTATTGTATATTAGGATAGAGTAGAGCGTAGTTGTGTAGCATACAGTGTAGTAAAGTAATATATGGTGTAGTGGCATGGTGTCTCGTAGTGGTGGAGTCAAGTATTGTAGTCTGGAGCAGAGAGAGCTACAGTGGACAGGTGTGTCAAACAATAGAGTAGGGTTTTGTAGACTGTCATCCTAAAGAGCAGAGTGTTTTAGAGTGGAGTTCGATAAAGAAGTACAGTAGAGTACAGTGGAGGAGAGTGTCATAGAGTGGAGTGCTGTGCTATATAGTGGAGTGGAGTATCCTAGAGAGAAGCTGAGCGCCATGTCATCGAGTGTCATACAGCGTAGTACAGCGTTGTACAGTGGATTAGCATAGAGTGGATTAGAGTGGCATGAATTGTAGTACAGTGTTGTAGAGTGGAGTTGCATCATACAGTGGAGTAGAGTGTCGGACAGTGTAGCGGCGTAGAGTGTTGTAGAGTGGAGTATGGTACAGTGGCATAGAGTGGTATAAAGTGTAATAGAGTGGATTATAGTGGAGTGGAGTGGAGTACACTGGAGTGGAGCAGTGTAGAGTTGAGTAAAGTGTCAGAGTTGAGTGGCATGTCATACACTGTAGTGGCATGGAGTCTAGTAGAGTGGAGAGGTGTAAATACACTTGTGTAAAGTGTCATAAATTGGAGTATCGTGTTGTACAGTAGAGTGTAGTGGCTTGCCGTACAGTATTGGAAAGTGATGTAGACTACAGTAGAGCAGAGTGACATGTAGTTTAGTTTTGTAGAGTGAAGTGGTATACAGTACACTACAGTGTAGTAGACTGTGGTAGACTGTGGTAGAGTGGATTGGCACATCGTGTTATAGAGTACAATGGCATAGAGTTGCATAGAGTTTAGTGGTGTACAGTTGAGTAGTGGAATAGAGTGTAGTACTGTGTCAGAGTAGGGTGGAGTAAAGCGGGTGTAGTGGCATACAATACAAAGAGTTGCATACAGTATCATATAGTGGACTAGAGTATTGTAGAGAGGCATGGAGTGGAGTAGAGTTCTGGACAGTGACATTTATGATAGTACAGTGCTGTACAGTGGAGTGTAGGGCTATCAACAGGACTAAAGTATTAGACTATGGAATACAGTATAGTAAAGTGTTGTAGAGTGGAGTTGCACAGAGTATAGATGTGTGTCAACAGTGGAGCTGCATAGAGCAGATTGTTGTAGAATAGGGTAGAGTAAGGTAAGTCGCGTACAGTGGAGTAGAGTTGAGATGAGTGGCGCAACATAGTGTGGAGTACAGCACAATAGAGTGCATTGGTTTGTCGTAGAGTAGAGTGACATAGAGTGTAGTATAGTGGCATATCATAGGTAGTAAACGAATATAATGTGGAGTAGGGTCACATGAGTAGAGTGGAGTGCTGTGTCATAAAGAATAGTGTTGAATAGTGGAATAGAGTGTTGTGCAATGGAGTGTATGGACATAGAGTGGAGTATAGAGTTGGACAGTGGAGTATAGGGGACAACATGGAGTAGAATGTCTTAGAGTACCATAAAGTATGGTAGACTTTTATGAAGTGGAGTCATATAGAGTGGAAGAAAGTGTTATACATTCGAGCGGTGAAGAGTGGAGTGATGTACACTGTAGTGGCATAGAGTGGATTACTGTACAGTGGAGTAGCATATAGTGGAAAAGAGTGCAGGGGTGTGTGGCTTGCAGGAGCAAGATGGCGGACACAATCTAGCATCTCTCCGCTCAACACCCAAAGTTATCTATAACTTACTACACGAACATGACATCATCCGACTGCCAGGAACTCTCCCACTATCTCTCGGAGCCACCAGGTCTGTGTTAATGCCCCGGGCTGGTCTGTTGACTCAATCCAGGAGGCTGGCACACTCCGGGCCATGGAGAGTATTGTAGCTGCAAATCAGCAAGGAGGGCCTGCCTGACACTGCCGGAACCCGCGACAGGGCGTAGCTTCCCCATCCAAGAGTCAGCGATCTGAATTCTGCTGTTGTGCCTGAGCCTATGCCCGCTGCAGCTGGAATGTGGGGAGGATCTTAGAGAAAACAGCGGCGCCCGGAGAGATCCTCCAAGTAATGTGGCAGGTCCATTCAGTCCGAGTGTATGTCAGGCCCGCAGGGAGGCCGCATCCTTGTGCCTGTTGTGGATGCGTCCCTCAAGCGGGGGAAAGGGTGATGCGCGGAGGAGAGGTGAGCTGCAGAGTGCACCCAATTGACTGCACTGTCGGCGTCCTGCTGGACGGGGGCATCAGTGGATGCAGGCAGGGGAATATCTGCTACTGTAGTGAGGCAGCTGGGTGGCTGGAGGCAGCCACACCAGACTGAAATCGGTGTAAGCAGACCTTGGGGTCCCAACAGAGAAGATTACGGGGTGGACCCTTCCTTCTTTTCCTACTCTCCGACCCTCCCCCATCTCTTTACTTGGTAGCTGCATGACCTCTATTGGCCCCACATCTGACGAGAGGAGTCCCTGTTGTGCACCTTGCCA
This sequence comes from Lissotriton helveticus, assembly GCF_964261635.1. NCBI lineage: Eukaryota > Metazoa > Chordata > Amphibia > Caudata > Salamandridae > Lissotriton > Lissotriton helveticus. Next base: position 652,019,640 of record NC_136070.1, read on the forward strand.
GTAGCCATTGGCAGGTATAGCCCTCATTGACCTATGGGATTTAGTAGGCGTGGATTCTCTGAAGCGAGCAAGTTAAGAGGAGGCCCTATGTGCTTCATTCGGGATCCGGTGGCACCCTCTGAGGCATGCTGCCTTCCCAATATTGTCCCATGGCCCTGAAATGTCTCATCAGAGCGCAGAGATAGGAGCATACCTGAGGCCATTCCTAAGGGTGGGCTACATACCTCACTGGCACACAACATACAAGTGCCTACACAAATAACTCAACATAGTGGGGAGAAGGAGTAACACCCCATAACACATCGAGATGGGGCGCTCCAGAGGAACTGACCACAGGAGTGCCTCACGAGCCTCTTCGGTGGTGGACACGGACCGGCAGGACTCCCAGATGTCACACAACTAGCTGCCAGAAGACAGGTCAGATCCAATTCTTCAAGCCATTGAGCACTCCAGAATATAATTGGAATCAAAAATAGATAACGTGGCAGCAGAACTTACGCGCTTACATGTGGACCATAGGAAACTCTCTGACCGCTTCACCAGTGTGGAGCATGCTCTAGTTGAGGTGCAGACAGCTACGGACCTTATGGAGAATCAAATGGGGGAATATGAAACAAGACTATGTCATCTGGAACAAAGCGTGGAAGATGCTGAAGGCCGTTCAAGACGTAACAATGTCCACTTGATAGACCTGCCGGAGGGAGTGGAGGGCCAAGAAGCAGTGGAATGTATGGAAAAGTGGCTGAGGGATTTAGTACCAAAGGAATCGCTGTCTCCCTACTTATCGGTTGAAAGAGCGCACAGTTTTCCCTTTCGAAGACCTGCTCCAGGCTCAAACCCCTGTTCATTTCTCTTTAAAGTGCTCCACTACCGGGACAGGGACTCAATTTTAAGTGAAACTTGGAAGATGCTGGAAATACGGGTTGAAAATGCCAAGGTGACGTTTTCCCCTGACTATACTGTGGGAGTTCAGCGACAGCATAGTTTCTTGTTAGCTGTAAAGCAGCAAATCCGGCAGCTTGGCATCCAAATCTCTCTGTACTTTCCTGCGAGATTGCGTGTAGTGGGAAATGGCAAAGTCTGATTTTTTGATGCACCACCGAATGCGTAAGATTGCCTTGAATCCTCAGGGAAATTCGCTGGCCCCAGACCAACTGGCAGGGGAGGTGCTCAAGGAACTACTGCCGACAGGGTCAGGGGGCGCAGACGCCTGAAGAAAACTTAGACACCTCAACTGACAGCAGTTCCAAATCTGGAACAAATAATAGAAGAACAGCAACAGGCAGTTCAAGAGGCAGAAAAGATCTCGGACCTAGCTAAAGACTCAGACAATGAACTGACATCAGCTCAGACTTCTGAGGATGGGGGCTCCTGGTTGGTTTATCCCTCCAACAGCAACTCTCTGTCTATGCCAGATGTAACTCTGCAGACATCGGAAGAAATTATCTGAAGATGGTATATATCCGAAGATGATATATATCCTTTACTTGTATTGATTACGGGGGATCTATGTGCACATGCATGAACTGCTGAGAGCTGTCAGGCTGAGGATATGAGGGGCGGAATTGCTACATGTAAAGGGGGGGTGTTGGTCTCCTTTGCCTATGGGGTGGTCTGGGCTGTTGCTAGATCAGCATGTGAGATAGGAGATGTTAAATCAAACTGTATTTACTTGCAATTGAGTGGGTATGTCACATTGGAAAGCTCCTGGAAGTCATGCACCCTTGCACCCTCATGCTTTCAAGGGTTGTTTTGCTTTAGTCCGATATAGCCTTAGATTTGGGAAGTCCAGCACGGTTGCAGGATCCACTCTTTTGGTATTACATGTTTGCAAGGTTGATGTTATGTTTTGTGAAAGGTTCAAACAGATGCTGTTGTGCTCAAATATGGCTGACCCCGTACATTATCCTCAAATATGGCCACATACATACATTTTATCCCTTCAGACACACACTTAAATCATGGCATCACAATGCATCATCACATGGAATGTAGGAGGCCTAGATACCCGCTCCCAAAGATACACAGTCTATGCATATCTTAAGCGAAACAACGTCCAGATAGCTCTTCTGTAGGAATCTCACTTAACACATCTGAAGACAATATGATTGCAACGTAGGTGGAGGGGACACATCATAGCCACTAACTACTCAGCGTTTGCTCGTGGGGTGCTGATCTGGATCTGCCTGGGCACCCCCTTCCTGATAGAAGTGGAGGTGACCGATGTGGAGGGGAGATACATTTTCCTCAAAGGTAAGCTGGATGGTAGATGTCTCCTGCTCAGAAACTTATATGCACCAAATACAGAACGGGGCCCTTCTGCAATAGGCTGTCAACAGTGCTTTCCAGATGGTGCGATGTGCCCTGGGTGATAGGGGTGGGACTCTGACAATGTACTGGATAGGCCTCTCGACCAGTCGTTCCCACCGCTGAGGGGCACTACAGCGGTTAGTGGGGCATCACTGTTGAAGAGTTGGGTAGATGGTTGGGGGCTGGTGGATGCTTGGAGACACCGCAATACTACCACATAAGTGTACTCCTTCTACTCTACCCCACATACCTTGCATGTCCGCATTGACAGGATCCTATTCACACCCAACTTGCTACCATGCATGTGACAGATGGAGTATATGGCCTGCAACCCGTCATGCTGGAAGACCCACCGTTTCGTGAATCCCTACGCATGACAGTTAAGGACTATTTTATACACAACACAGGCACGGCAATGTTGGTCCTATTAGAATGGGATGTATTCAAGGTGACACTGAGGGGTAACTGCCTAGGACTGGGTTGCGGTATGCAGAGACAAGTGGAACGGGAGCTCCAAGAATTGGAGCTCATATTATTGTCTCTAGAAGCATGTATGTCCTCTGAATCCTCTTGCTCCTCGGAGCTGTTAAAAGCAAGGGCTAAACACACTACATTGATAGAAAGACTGAAATGCCTCAACTATGCAGCACACTCTGCCAAAATGCATGTCCTGGAGGATAGGTCAGGGTCTCTACTAGCATGGCTAATTAGGCAAGAGCAATGGAGAGGCCCCATCAGGGCACTATATTCTCCATAAGGGTTGATAAAATATACTCAACACGAAATATACAAAGAACAAGTTCTTCACTTTACTGTGCTCTACCGGTCAACTATGGAAGCCTCTGACTAGGAACTGAATAGTTTTTTAGATGAACTCTCCTTCCCTAGCCTCTCCCCTGACCAGGCATGGAGCTCAATGCACCCATAACAACAGCAGAAATCTAGGGAGCTATTCGATCCCCAGCCTCAGGGAAGGTGCCAGGACTGGATGGTATTTCTTCAGAGGTCTATAAAGCCTACGCAGACCTCTTGGCTCCCCCTCTCAGGAAAGTCTACGAAGAGGCAATACATCCGTTTCAGTTACCGAGCCCTATGTGCGAGACCACTCTGTTCACCCTCCTAAAGGCAGATAGAGATCCTACCCAGCTGGGCTCCTATCGCCCATTAGCACAGCTGAACGTCGACTACAAGGTATTGGCTAGCATCCTTGTGCGGCGTATGGCACCATTAGTACCGTCTTTAATACATAAGGACCAGAATGGGTTCATCTCGGATCAATTCACGTCTCTCAACCTGCACCGTCTGTTCAGAATCATGCGGTGTGCACCACAGGCCTGGCCCAGCTCTGGTTGTATGGTGCTAGATTTGGAGAAGGCGTTTAACACGCTGGAGTGGCCCTTTGTCTTCAATGTCCTACCCCGGAATGGTCTAGAAACATATTTTACTATGCTGATTAAACTACTGTACAATAATCCGGTGGTAAGAGTCAGGACTGGCTGTATGCTGTCAGAGCCTATACCAGTGAGCAGAGGTACTAGGCAAGGCTGCCCATTTTCTCCCCGCCATGAGATCATCCACAACACACTGGGGCATTCCTGCGGGAGGACACATGCTTGTGATTTCTTTGTATGCTGCTGGCTTGCTTTTATATATAAGAGAAGTTGGGAAGGTCCCAGATGTTATACCCGAGGTGTGTTCAGTCGCTTTGCCTGCCTAGCGGAACTGCGGGTCAACAGGTACAAATCATGTTTGTTTCCATGTGATCCTAACTCACCTGACCCAAGTCTCACCATTAATGGCAGCCATCCATGTTTTGCTACCTAGGCATCAGGGTATACCATACTGATCAGGATCTCCTAGATGGCATACTCACTAAGGCACTCACCTCTTTGTCATGGCAGATGACCTTCTGAAAAACGCTTGTTCTCTCAGTGGCAGGAAGGGACTCGCTCATCAAGATGGTGTTGCTCACAAATCTTCTGTTATACCCATCATCATCCTTTTTTCGACCTATTGAGCGCATGCGCTGTAACCTCATATGAAACACCTCGCGCTGAAGGAGAGCACTTATGAAGTTATATTTACCAGCGGGTCAAGGGGGGCTCGCAGCACCAAACCTGAAGCACTATTATCTAGTGTCTCAGCTACATTGGGTGGCCCGCTGGGTGGAAGACAGATATCTAGCAGATACAACAGGAAATGAGGCTCCACAAACGGTGTACACTGTCCTTAATATGTTTCACCCATGCAGCAGGAGGGATGGTTCATTCCCCCTGATGTTGCAGGTGGCCCACCGCTGTTTTCGCAGAGCTCTGTTCCTCACCAAAAACACAAGTCCTTGCTCTCCAGTTATTCCATTGCTTGGAACACCTAGTGGAAACAGAATTACTGCTCCACCTGATTTAGCGGATTGGCATAACGCGGTATAAATACATTGGGAGGCCTTTATTTAGGAACCCTCAGGCCATTCAATGACTGAGTGCGAGAGGAGGGTGTGCATCTAAGACATTTCCTAATGCATGTCTCATGAATTAGTCTGCTGCAAAGCAGATGGCGAGATATAATGCAAGAATTACAGACATATCTGGTACTCCAGTATGTCCATGTTATGGGAAGTGGTAGTCACCTCACCCGCTGGTTTGCGGATGCGCTCCGCCAGCACACAGCAACCGATCTGACCCCACTGTGCACAAAATGGGACTCTGGCATAGGCCGTTCATGCACAGACACAGAATGGAATACAGTACTAACTAGCCCTACTACATATGATCCTCATAATGCTAGGTTTGAACTAATTCAATATTATATAATGCACCAAGCATACCTCACCCCGTAGAAAATCAATTGTTACTTTAATAGAAACGATGTAGAATGTCCTCGATGCTACCATTTTGATGCTGATATCACACCCATGTTATGGTCATGTCCCAAACTACAGCAATATTAGGGTAACACTACACCTATCTGAGTGTACAGCTAGACAATTCTCAAACACCTGGGAAATATGTATTCTGCGGTTATTCCCGAGAGACAACACACACATAGCCACAGGCTGGTTTTTAGATCTAGAGAGCATATTAGCAAGGAACCTCGTTAAAATGATCGGATTTTATAGGAATTCTATAATGCATATTAGCAAGCCCATTATCGGCGTTTTATCTGCCGATAAAACAGCGATCATTTTAACAAGGTTCCTTGCTAATATACTCGTAGGTCTTGTAGTAGCCAAAAGACTCATAACAAAACACTGGAAATCTCATGATCCACCACCTTTATTGGCCTAGTCCCGCTCTGTCCTCAACTGGGCGAGGGCAGAGGGTGTGTCCCATTTCAGGAAAGGCACCCTGGGGCTATGCAAATTCCCTGGCTCCGATAACTTGAACTTGATGCTCGCAACGCTTCAAGCAAATTTACATCCTGATCCGGAATCAAATAATTTGCTGCATGTGGAACTGGCAACTGGCTGAATAGGGAGGTGGGATACTGCCGCTCTGAGTTGGGAGGGATGTCCTGGTCCATGCAGCAACACATGAGCAAAACAATGGAATAACTGGGAAATGGTAGTCATGGAATAATACAGATATATGTAAAACTCGTATCGGGAATGAAACCTTAAGTACTGCTATGCCTGAAGTTAATTAGGTTGTTAGTTTTGTACATTTACTAATCTTTTAAATTGTGCCAGGTATTGACAATGTATATGCTACCAGTCTGGATATTATAGTATATAATGTGGAATGTCTAATCACTTGGATATTTGTAAGATCAACTAATAGAGAATACTTGATTTAATGGGACCCTCTGTTAAACATATGTGGGGTGTGATAAACATTTGTGCTATGAAATTGGATGTTATTGTTTTCTTTTTATGTCCGACTGCTAAAATAAGAAACAGATCAAACAAAAATAAATAGTGGAAAAGTGTTCAGTGGAATATTGAACAGTGGAGTGAAGAAAAGAAATGTGCCAGCGAGTGGAGTAGCGTAGAGTGGAGAGGTGAACAGTGGAGTGGTGTTGAGTGGAGTAGGGGAGAGTGGATTAATGTTGAGTGGTGTTGCCTACATTGAGTGGCTTAGCATAGAGTCGAGAAACTGTTATGAATTGGAGGTGCGTCTTATACAGTAGAGTGGAGTGCTGTGTTGTACAATGTTGGAAACTGTTGTAGTGTGCAGAAGAGTGTTGTACAATAGAGTGTACGGGAATATAGTTGAGTACAAATGTATGGGGATAGCATAGAGTAGAGTCTAGTAGAGTGGCATAAAGTGTAGTAGACTTTTGTAGAGTGGAGTTATTTAGAGTGAAAGAGAGTACACTGTAGTGGACTAGTGTACAGTGGAGTGGCATAAAGTGGAATATGGTGGAGTGGCGTGAAGGGGAATAGCATATAGTGAAGTTGTGTACAGTGGAGTGGTATATAGTGGAGTAGTGTTGACTGGAATGGTGTACAGTGGATTTGCATACATTGTAATAGCATATAGTGTAGTAGTGTACAGCAGAGTGGTGTGCAGTAAAGTGCTGTAGACTGGTGTAATGTGGGGTGGGGCAGAGTGTAATAGCACGAGTGGTGTACAGTGGAGTGGGGTAGAGTGGAATACCATAGAGTAGAGTGGCAAAGATTTAAGTTGCATACATTGTAACAGCATAGAGAGGAGTGGTATACAGTGGAATAGTGTAGAGTGGAATACAGTGGACAGGCGTTGACTTGAATAGCATAGAGTGAAATAGCCTATAGTGGAATAGAGTAGAGTGGAGTGGTGTACAGTGGAGCGGCGTACAGTAGAGTGGTGTAGACTGGAGTGGCGCACAGTGGGGTGAGGTAGAGTGGAATAGCATATAATTGAGTAGAGTGGTGTACACTAGAGTGGCTAAGAGTGGAGTAGCGTATAGTGGAGTGGTATACCATGGAATAGTATAGAATGGCATGGCGTGCAGTGGAGTGGCATGCAGTGGAGTAGCATACAATGTACTGGCCTACACTGAAATAGCATACAGTGAAGTGTTGTACAGTGGAGTAACTTACAGTGAAATAGCCTAGAGTGGAGTGGAATACGGTGGAATGACGTAGAGAGAAATAGCATTTACTGGATAAGGGTATAACAGAGTGGTGGCAAACAGTGGAGTGGCGTACACTGAAGTGGCATAGAGTGGTGTTGCTTACAGTGTAATAGCGTAGAGTGGAATATTGTGCAATGGAGTGGCATAGAGTGTAATAGTGTATAGTGGAGTAGCGTGCAACGGAGTGGTGTAGACTGGAGTGGCATAGAGTGCAATAGAATACAGAGGAGAGACATACATTGGAGCAGTGTCCAATGGAAAAGCATAGAATGAAGTGGCATAGAGTGAAGTGCCATACACTGGAGTGGCGTATAGTGGAGTAGCATACAGTGGAGGAGCTTAGAGTGTAATAGTGTAGAGTGAAGTGTTATAGAGTGGAGCGGCATACAGTAGAATAGTGTAGAGTGGAGTGACATACAGTGGAATTGGGATAATGTGACAATATTAGCGTATAGGGAAGTAGTGTCCAGTGGAGTTGTGTAAAGTGGAATTAAGTAAACTGGAGTGTCATAGAGCAGAGGTGCATACACTGTAAGAGCGTGGTGTGGAGTGGCATTCAGTGGAGTTGCGTACAGTGTAATAGCGTAGAGTGGAGTAGCGTAGAGTGGAGTCTCTTACAGTGGAGAGGCGTGAATTGGAATAGTGTATAATGGAGTGGTGTGGTGTATAGATGTATGCGACATTTCAAAGCAATGTAGATTATGAGATGTGCAGAGTAGGGCGTGGCTTGGAGGCCGATGGGGAAAGCCGCGTGAGCGATGAGCTCCGCCGACAACCCTGAGTAATCCTGATATAACAAAGCACTGGACCCCCTGATGCCACCAAAGTTAGCGAAGCTTAGCACACCTATACTGGCGCGGCTCCGATGCGGAATAAAGTGAGGAAACAGTATTTTTTTTTATGGTTTCCCGGCTTGGAGCTGAGACAAAAGCCATCCCCAAAATGGCGGCGGTGCTGCTGAAAGAGACCCTGAGCCGACATTAGTGGAGACTGCCGCTTCCCGAGAGCGGAGCTGAGTGCACGGTGAAACGGAAGATTGGGACGGTGGGGGGCCCCGACCCCAATATTGGAGCTGCGGAGGGGAGCTGATCGGGCAGGCGGATGCTGCACACGGAATCACCGGCGGAGGCGGAGCGCGGCAGCCAACACCGGGGAAGCTGTGGCTGCTACATTCCCTGGGGCCGCAGAAGGAACGTGACTCTCCGGCGCAGCGGACATAGCCGGATTGAAGGCGGGAGAGACATCCGGCCCCGTACTGGTGAGTGGGACATGGCAGTACCTGGGACCGCGGACCGCTGAGGTGGGCGCGGGTCCCGGGGACGCTACGATCTGCAAGCCGGGGTGGGGGGGGTGTGAATGTGCCTAGAAGAGCCTGTTAGCCCCTCGTGGGAGCCAGGAGTGGGGCAGAGATCGACAGCAGGGAGCCGGCGCCTGAGAAAACAACGGCTGGAGGGCAGCTCTAGGAGACACAGGAACCTGGGGCTGCGGTGAGCTAAGGCAAACCCTGAGGGAGAGAGCGGCACTGAACTCCTTGTCTCCCATGCAGAGGAGCACCATTCGGTACTGAAGCAGTTGGGGCTTGCCTAAGCCCCAGGAGCTCACTGGGCGCCTACTGCCAACATCAATGCTCATGAAGGGGGTAGCTAGGGCCTGACCTAAGTCTCGATGAACAGGAGGAGATGGTTTCCGCTTGGGTCCTAGGGTACTGGAGCCTGTCGCCTGAGCCTCGGCTGAGGAGGTTGATGATGGGGCATAATCAATAGCGCGGCAAGTGAAGACAGTAATATGAGGCATTATATAGAAGCTCGTTGGTGGCCGGGGACTCATACATTGACTCCTTCCTGAACAGGATATTACTTCCAGAATTAGAAGAGGAACAAGCGAAATGTTTGGGCCCGACATAACGTTGGAGGAAATTAGGAGTGCTATTAAGCACATGGCCCGAAATAAAACACCAGGAGTAGACGGGTTGCCAATAGAGTTTTACTGGAAATATGTGGACCTATTGGCTCCGAGGCTATTGGAGGTGTATAGAGAGGTGAAATAACTGGATCGTCTCCCTGGCTCAATACGAGAAGCACTAGTAATCCCACTGTTGAAGCCTGGCCGGGTGGGAACAGATACAGCCTCCTATCGCCCGTTGTCAATGCTGACTACTGATTACAAGATTCTGAGCAGGATTTTGGCAACTCGCCTCTTGCAGCATATGACTGCGCTGATCCACGAGGATCAGACGGGGTTTATCCCGACAAGAAATACGGCCTCTAATGTGCAACGATTGATGAGGATATTGGAAGAGGAACAACTGGAAGCACAGCAGCCTATGGTGCTTTCAGTGGATATAGAGAAAGCTTTTGATAGCTTGGTATGGCTCTATCTTTATAAGACGCTAGGACGCTTTGGAGTAGGGGACAACTTTGTGGCCTGGACAAAGGTACTATATACATCCGCAGTGGCTAGAGTGAGGGTAGGAACATTGGTCTCGCCCCAATATCCAGTGGCCCATGGGACGAGACAGGGGTGTTCGCTCTCCCCTTTATTGTTTGCCCTAGCAATAGAACCACTGGTGGCACGAGCCAGATTAGGAGAGAGGTATGACGGCCTGTTGTACAGGGGTGACCGACAGTATATTTCGCTATATGCTGGCGATTTATTGATGTTTCTGGAGGATGCAGGTGGGGCGCTAGAGGGGGCTGCAAGCTTGTTGTCAGAATTTGGAGATATTTCAGGGCTGCGGATGAATTGGTCCAAAACATGTCTGTTTCCGGCGAGACCCGGAGCGCTGCCACCCATTGCGTCTAGGGAAGTACGATGGGAGCCGACCTGCCTGGCATACCTGGGGGCCCATATTTATCATAGCGCTAATGATATGCTGGAAGGGAATGTGGGGAGATGCGTGAGAGCACTGAAAAGTTGCATGTCCTTTTGGGCTACTCTACCACTGTCTGTGACAGGTCAGATAGCCTGATTAAAAATGGTGGCACTGCCTAGGCTATTATATTTTTTTAGAATGCTGCCTATTTGGATACCATGCTCAATGTTTAAATCATTGAAATGGTTGATGGTGGGGTTCTTATGGGGGTCTGGAAGACGGAGAGAGGCCCAAGCAACACTGATATGACCAAAAGCAGAGGGTGGGCTAGCGGTCCCCGATTTCGAATTGTACTATTTGGCGGCCCAGCTACAGATATTGACGCAGGCAGTAGCGAGGGAATTTAGAAGCTCTAAGCGCCTGAGAGGCAAGGGAATACGCGCCATGTTATAGCCTTTATCGTCATGCAACAAAAGTTGGACATTAGGGATCTCTCTATGGAAGAAAAGATACTGAGACTGTGCTGGACTCGTTCACAACGTAGGGCGGGAGTTCTACTTCCCTATGTGCCTGAAATCCCGTTGGGAATGGCTACTGCGTTGCCCCACGGAGGCGATTGGACATCTTTACAGGACTGGGAACAGGCGGGGATCCAAGTAATTGGAGATTTGTATGAGGACGGGGAACTATTATCTTACCAAGCAATGAAAGAGGTGTGATTTGCCTAGGGGAGGATTCTTAATACACGCTGCGCTGGTTTATGCACTGCGGGTACAATGGAGAGAAGGGCTCATAGAACCTAAGACGACAAAGGCATGTCAATACACAATGATGGCGGCAGGGACTTTTAAGGCGGTCACATGCCTATATACCAGAATGTTGAATGAAGTGTTGGCACCACTGGATACCAGGAGAGTAAAGTGGGAAGCGGGTATTGGGAAGCCCATACCAATGAAGGCATGGGAACAGATAATGTGTAGGGCTTGGAAAAGCACGAGGAATGCAAGATTTCAACTGGTGCATTTCCATATACACAGGGCATACTTAACACTGTGTAGGATTAGGAAGTATTTTGAAGTGGAAGAGGCAGCGTGTCCCCGATGCGTGAGCGAAGGGGTAGAGCTTGAGCACATGCTATGGGAGTGCCCTAAATTAGGAGACTACTGGGAAGAAGTGGGAGACACACTGAACACAACCACAGAGCGACAGTTAACTTTTGACATAGCAACATGCATACTGCACTGGTTCCCTAACACCCCCAAGACCAAGGTGACCAGCAAATTCGTAGACATGGGGCTATTGCTAGCGAAGAGAGAAATAACGAGGCATTGGAAATCGAAATACGGCCCTAATAGTGAGAGGTGGAAGGCTGAGTTTTGAAAATGGGCACGAAGTGAGCATACACTCAGGTGTCAACAGGCGCGATGACTAAATAATGACAGGCACTAGATTCCGCAAAGGCATGGGAAGCATTGATTCAATTGTTATTGGATCACCAGGCAGAGGAGGAATAGGCGCAGGGTACTGAGCTCTGAGGGATCCTCTTGCAGCTACGGGTACATTGAAGAATGCTTTTATTAAGTAAGCTGCACCACGACACGAGACAAAAAAAGGTGCTTACAGAAACACACACCGGTGGGGAGGGAGGGACAGGGTAGAAAGTTGGGGGTTGAGTGAAGTTTAATGTGCAATCAAGATTTGCAATTTAAGATCTATATTATGACTATGTATAAATCGTCAAGATATTATGGTATTGCAACAAAATTGGATGGTTCATGCGGGATAAAGTGGGGGGGAGTACTGAGATGCGTGACTTCAGATGATGATGTATGATTATGATTATTGCCAGATGCACATATGAAACCAATAAAATATGTTTACAAAATAAATGAGATGTGCAGAGTAATGCAAAACAGTGAAGTATGCTGCCTTGCTGGATTAACCAATCAACGCAGGGCCACGCTTTGGGGGCCATACATTACTTTGTAAATCAGACTTAAGTATTGCTTTGCCCTTGCGACACCATGTGTGACACAAGGGTACTACAATACAGCAATACAACTAGGCCATAGTTATATTTTGGGCCATGGTATGTTGCGGTAACTGTGCTGCACACTGTGGTACATGGCGATGAAAAGCCAGTATATACTTGGATAACAGATGTTTTTAGAAAACAAATAGGCAGCCAAATTGTTTGTATTACTCTTTGGCTGTGTTCAGTGTTATGGCCTTGGGAATATGTAAGTAGTACGTCCCTACCTATTATCACTTTATTTATATATTTTTGCATATTTTCAAACAATTTTACTCCATGTACTGCGGTAGTTTCTTCAAATTTTGTGAAATCCCCAAAAGTACAGTGGTAACAGATATCACTAAGTTTAAATGCCTACTAACTTGCAAAATACTCCATCTGTGCTCCATAATATATAATCCTGCCAAATTTAATGTACATCCATTCAGTCGTTCTTGCACTGCGTCGAATACAATAGTCTATGGGAAATGGATTAATGGAAAAACTCGTTTGGGACCCCCCCCTTTTATTTTTGCACCCCCTTAAAGATTCACCACAAAAAAGGTACATCATCTCAAAATGTAGAAAATGCTATAGGTATGGAAATTGAAAGTTTTGTGGTTATTCGTCAAACAGGTGGAAATTTGTAAGGGAGATAAATAAATCTGAAGAATTCTCATCACTGGGATTACTAACTATAACCACTGAGTGGCAATCAGATTTAACGTTTTTTTTTTAATCTATTGTATTTGTCATGTATATGTTCACTGGTTTACATAATCATGTGACCATAAATGTGTCTTTTAGTAATTAATACAGTGATTCTGAAATTTTACATTTGCAGTCTAGTTTATGTTTTTGGCCTCATTGCTAATTCTAGTAGGATTGTGCTATATATAAAGCTCACAGTGAATTAAAGACAGTAAAAAAAATTCTAGCTTACACAATAAAATATTTTAATTCTATTAAAGACATGGAGGCAAGGATTATTCTTTTCTCTCTTTACTGCATACAATAAACAGAAGCCAATCACAACAATATAAAAGAAAAACATCATGTCCCATGAACATCCATCCAGTCCATAAGTAGTCATTTGCTCCAATCACCACCAGCTCAGTCCTTTAAGAACTATCACCTTCATTTTGTAATCCTCTGTCTTTGCATAGTAAGGGTAAGAACAAAGGGGCATATTAGCAAGAACGGCGTTAAAATTATTGCCGGGTTTAGCGGCAGAAAACTGCAGCTAAAGCGGCGATAATGGGCTTGATAATATGACCTGGAGAATTCCATTAGAAGCCCATGTTCACACCAGAACATGGACTTCTATTGGAATTCTCAAGGGCATATTATCAAGCCCATTATCGCCGCTTTAGCAGCAGTGTTCTGCCGCTAAACCGGCGATCATTTTTAACGCCATTCTTGATAATATGCCCCAAAATTTTGGAACAAAACCATGTCTAAACCAAGAGGAGCGATCCTCAAACCCTCTCAACTGGAGAGATAGAAACAACGGTAGCAAATTCCAGGGAAGCCTTCTGTACTCCATGAAGAATGAGTCAGTCTTCACACAAGACCTGAACGTCTGCTCGAGAATCCTGATGGAAAATCAGTCAACTTCTTGTGCGTTTCTGATGGTTTCCTGCAAAATCTGAAAATTGAAGCCATAAAATCCACACTAACGACTAATATGACAAGAGAAATATCACATACAGAGTGGGAACCCAAGTATAAATGAAAATATACAAATCCAGGAATAAGGGTAGAAATGTACTTATACCTTACGTATATGAGTAGTGCAGAATCCAATCAGGTTGGGGTAATGTTTGGCTCTGTGTGTTTAATAGAATCAAAAATTCTTATTGCATAAGCTAGAATTTTATTTATTCTGTCAGGACTAGAGACTCTGATTATGCTTGTTTAAAGCTGTACTACCACCACTGATGTCATATTCACAAATGGTATATAGTAAAATGACTTAAAGGTTGATTCAGAGGACCACTCCACTGCGTTCAGAATATCTTCCAAGATTTGGAGGGCATACCTTCTCTGGCCAAGTGTGCACCAAAAATGGAGATGTCAATTACAGCATCAGATAAAAGCTAACGCATCCATCTTGCTCAAGTAGTGGCTGTCACAGGTCTGAAAAGTTTTTGCAAGGCAATAAGCACTTGTCCACCTGGGGTCAACCCAAAATTCACTGGTGGTAGCTTCATAAGCTTTAAGGCATTGGACTACACACAACCTAGCATTATTGTGGAACGTTGGATAAGACACCATCCTCGTATTAGACTTTGTTCTCCTAGTAATGATAAAGGAAACCCTGTCGGGGGAGAAAATCCTGCCAGAGAGATCCAAAGTTTGAACGTCTGACACTCTCTCACAAGAGATCAAGCACACCAACATAGTCAGTTTGGCCGACAGGTGTTTGCGTGAAAGGTACTTATTGTCTAGCCAACTGTTTAAGAAATTCAGGACATTAACATCCCATAGGGAGGAATATCTGGTTTGAGGTGGCTTACACATGCGAATACCCCTCATGAGTTTACACTCTGTTGGATGCTCGCCAACATCAATTGGGAGATATCCTCCGGAAATGGCAGATCTATCATTATTAATGAAGCTACAAACAGGAAGGCAGCTGCCAATGAAGAAAGAAAGTTAATCACCAGGCTGGCATCTGTCCCCTTGGGATTGGAATGTTGCTCATCACACAAATGAACCCATTGTTACCAAGCCAAATCATACCGTTTGTGGGTATCTGAAGGCCAAGCCTGATTGATATAGGCAGATGCCTGTTGCAAAATGCCTGGCACCTGCCATCCACTCCGAAAAATGTCCAGGTAAGCTGCCTGAGCTATTCTAAGAGGATGAACGGATGTGGAAGTCCTACTTGGTCCAAGAACAGATTCCTGCTAATTGGAATCAAGAGAGGCATGTCGCAAGACAATTCCAGAGCAGTAGGGAACCACAGCTGTGTTCTCCAGAGTGGAGTCACAAGAACGATCTCTTATTCATGATGACACACCTGAGACAGGACTCTGGGGATCATGCTGAATAGAGGAAATACATACACCAGATGGGGTAGCCAGTCATGTAGGAATGCATCGCTACTGTTGTCTCTGGATCTGGTCGCCATTTGAAAAACAGAGGAATCTGCTGATTGAGGTGAGAGGCAAACAAATCCACTGAACAAGGTCCCCACCTGCAAATGAGACCAGAGAAGATCTTCGGTGAAGTGTTCCATCATGAAAGTCTCAGAGATAATGAGAATTGCAGTCTGTCACTGAGTTGTTCTCCCAGGCGAGATACTCCAACATGACAGACATCTGATGTTGAAGCTAGAAGTGCCAAACGTCTTTGGCAATCCCCACCAACATCCGGGAATTTGTAATTCCCAACTTGTTGACATATCAAATTGTTGAGATGTTGTCCATCCTCAGTAGCATGCAACAATCCGTCCACGAGGGATAAAGGTTCTTGATTGCAAATGAGCCTGCCAGAAGTTCGACCATTGACCGTCTGTGTAAAGGGAACCACATCTGGCTCCTCAACACCATTTGATGGCATCCAATTCCAGAATGATGTCCGGGGAGCTGCCAAAGATCGCCTTGCTATTCCAAGCATCCATATGTCGAGCCACCATGTCAACTCCATATTGGCCTCCTCTGAGAGGTGAACCTGATCTGAGTAAGATAGTCCCTTCTGCAGAGGTTGTATTTTGAGTCTCTGCAGAGCCCTGTAGTGGAGGGGTCCAGGAAATATGGCTTGGATGGAAGAAGCCAGGAGAACCACAATTTGTGCCACAGATCTCAATGATATTGTTGGGCTGCATAACGAAGACCTCAACTTTTTCTTGATGTTTGGAATTTTCTGGCCAGGAATAATCAATTGGAACAACACTGAATCTATCCAGAATCTCAAAAATTCTATCTGTTGGGAGGAGTTCAGATAAGGCTTCAGTTGATTTATGATAATCCCAAGGCCTTATAGGGGTTGAATTGTCCAGGACAGAGTCACTGTCTAAGGGTCTTGGGCCATGTGAATAAGGTTATCACCTCAACCCTTTGGCTCGCAGGGTTTCCACTATGGGCCTCATCAGATTCATGAGGCCCCAAGGAGCGGAGGTGAGTCCAAATGGTAGAATCTTGAAATTAAAGCAACAACCCAGTCAAAAGATTTGGAGGAATCAACAATGAGGGGAAGAAATGGGGATCGTTAAGTACACGTCCTTCAGGTTCAGATGGACCATCCAGTCCCCTTCTTGAAGAATGTCTCGGAGCAGGTGCATATCCTCCATCTTAGAATGCCTAAACACTATCCAGGCATCGAAATCCCTCCAGTTTAAGAACAGGTGAGAACTGCTCCCCTCTTGTCGACCAAGAAAATGGTGCTGATGAAATCCCCGGGGTGTGGGAAAGAAGGGTAGACGGCGTCTTTTTGCAAGAACGCTTGAATTTCTGCTGAGATGACCTCTTGTTCTTGTAGGGGAAAAGACAACTCCCGAGGGGGGCACGGTTGGAAGGGGGTACTGTAAAACTTCAGTTTGTAACCTTAGATGGATTCGAGCACCCAAGGGTCCTATGTCAGGATTTGTCAATTGTGGAGGAACAATCGTATCCTGCCCCCCAAAAGTACCTCGGAAAGAGGAATAACTCTCACCTGTGTAGCTGGGGCCTTGGGAAGGTCTCTGTTGACCTCTGTTGTATCCCTTGCGGAAATGCTGGCCTCCCCGACGTGATTGGGTGGGGTAAAAGGTATTGCCTGAGACTGGTCTTGTGAATTACTGCAGCCATGATATGGGAAGTCTCCTTGGATACCTGGGGAATAACCACAGCCTGACAATAGCCCTCTAAATCGTACAGCTCTGCCAAAAAGGGTATTGAGAAAAACCTTTTTCAAGAAAAGCTGATCCTTGTCTAAAGTGTTGTACATTGCGGCAAACTTAGCCAAATCTTAAACAAATGGACAGAGGTGGCTGACACAGGTAAACACGGTGGGTGGTGGGGTGGGGAAGGATGGGGCAGGAGGGGGAAGCCGACAGACGACGGAATAGATGACATTTATTTATTTATTCCCACATCGCCCCGCCTCACCGAGTTTACCTGTGCCAGCCGCCGCTGCATATGGACCACCAAAGAGGAGACCCTGAGCCACAGATCCCACCTCTGAAGAGGCTTATTCATTTAGTTGAGGGTCGAAGCACATGAGAATGGAGTGCTGTCTTTCAGTAGAGATGACCACCTTGGTGTTTTCCAATTGGCAGACCGCACATTGCAGCCACCCAACTAGAACATCCGGCTCTATGGGCACATTGGATTCCTTGGCCTGGAAGGCCAGCTCCAGGATCTTTATAAGGAGCCCAGAAATGTTGAGGAGTTTGTCCTGGCAGTTAAACCAGGCCCTGTCTAGCCCCTTTATGGGGTCTCTAGCCCATTCATTTTCTCATGACATTGACCATGTAGTCTCTGTGACTTTACCAGCCAGGTCAGTTTTGGGATATTCTGCATGTAGTCTGACAAGGACATCCTTGTCAAAGCTCTGTCTAATAATATTCTTCACTTACTCTGCTACTTCCTGTGGAGGAGTCCAACTGGATGACCGTGGGTGGACGATACCGCTTGGCTTAAAGGTCAACATCTTAGTGGTCTTGGAACGTGAATCTGCCAGACGTCCAGAGCATTTAGTTTTATTGGGCCCTGGTGCATCCTCCTGTTCACTATCACTGGACCCATTCGAGGTAGAGGCCGGAGCCCAGGGTTTACCTGTGCCTCCGGATCTGTTATGCTGTGGTGTTCCTTGGAGTGCACTCTTCTTCCCCGACGTAGGATTTGTGTACTTTGATATAGATATATATATATATGAGTATATTACCTACTAGCGATAGCCAGTAGGTATATATAGTTAGGATTGTTTTCCAGGAGGGAAATCACAACATTCTATTGGGAATAACTTTGGTGCCGGTTGAGGAATCTTCCTGAAATTTTCCTTAACTTTGCCTCGCGGCGCTACGGTCCTTCCCTGAAAGTTTGGGGGGATTCATCAAGCGGGGGGCGAGATAAAAGGGGGGTCCCAAAACGTGTTTTCCCCATGTTAATTTCCATAAGGCGGTTGGACTCACTTTTAGCCCGGACGGCTGAATGGTTTTCCACCAAACTTGGCAAAATTGTAGGGACTGCTAGCCCGATGGGCCTTTGCTATGTCTCAAGATATGTGCTCCAGTGGTTTTTACGAAAATTAACTTTGAAAAATATGTATTGGGCTACATTGGGCTATATATATGTTAGAGCCCAAATGTAGCCCAATGTAGCCCAAAGATGGCCACCAGAGACAAAAAAAAACAAATATAGCCCACATATCAGTCAGATGTAGCCCAACTATAGCCCAATGACAGAATGTCCCAGAGTGTTCTAAAGAACAACTAGAGCGCTAACAGTCTTACTTACGACAAAAGTATGGCACACCTGAAGTCATCTTGATTGGAATAAAGTGTTAACACTTAAAACATTTAATTTGCAAAGGAACAAAATGAGGGTGTTCATTTTGCCATAGAAATTATGATTAGTGCTGAAGAAAGAAAAATTAGGGCACATTTTGAGTGACTTCTCAAATCCTCTTATATTTCATTAAAAAAATTCTGATATGCAGTCTCCCAAGATGGCCACCAGAGACAAAAGAGCCTGTGCTTAAAAACTCTGTTAGCAAAGCAGGCATTTGAGATTTAAAAAACGTTTTAATATATAAAAACGTTATCCGCTAATAGAATTAGCATTTAAAAAACCTTGCGAATTCAATGAAAAAACCATAGGTTTCAGGCCTTATATAGTTAGGAATTCGCATTTAAAAAACCTTGCGAATTCACTGAAAAAACCATAGGTTTCAGGCCTTATATAGTTAGGAATTAGCATTTAAAAAACCTTTGAAATTCACTGAAAAAACCATAGGTTTCAGGCCTTATATAGTTAGGAATTAGCATTTAAAAAAACCTTGCGAATTCACTGAAAAAACCATAAGTTTCAGGCCTTATATAGTTAGGAATTAGCATTTAAAAAACCTTTGAAATTCACTGAAAAAACCATAGGTTTCAGGCCTTATATAGTTAGGAATTAGCATTTAAAAAACCTTGCAAATTCACTGAAAAAACCATAGGTTTCAGGCCTTATATAGTTAGGAATTAGCATTTAAAAAACCTTTGAAATTCACTGAAAAAAACATAGGTTTCAGGAGTTATATAGTTAGGAATTAGCTTTTAAAAAACCTTTGAAATTCACTCAAAAACTATAAGTTTTAGTGGTGTTATAGTTAGCTGGACATTTTACTCATACAAAACCATTGAAATTGCTCCTATATAGTTAGTTGTACTAACTATATTTCGCGCACCCGCAATCCACTGCTGATGATGTCACATATTAGATCATTCATGACATGGTCAGTGACATCACTGATGACATCTCAAATGACATCACTGATGACATCACTGATGACATCATCCACGTGACAATCACATACACCTTTTCATACACTATTACAATTTTTCATCACTCTTTGTAAAATACAGAGTATCATATTTAAATCCATTGTCACAGCAATACAAGTATCTAAAAATCCACTCAGTGATTCATAGATGTATACACACATTTAATCACTTACCTATGGATTCACTCATACATGCTGTCAATGAACAATAGAACACTATCAAAAATACTTATACATCTATATCGACATTAAACAACAGCACGCATCCTATTCACATATGAAGTCATCCTACTCACTTATGCAAACAATGGATCATACTTACATATTTACTTAGCAAAACACTTATACAAACACCACTTCTTCTATTCATTTAGATAGTAAGTCATACTCAGTGAATTATAAAATCATTATTACAAGTATACAGTTATCAATACAGTCACTCACACAATCATTGTGTCTTATGTATACTTATTTATATACAACAACTGACACATTCACTGCCTTTTATTTTTCTAGTTTGTTGGACCTGTACCTTTGAGAAATATATTTGCTCATCACCACACCCATAAAGAGATTCACTCACCCAAACTGTTAGAACATGTAGTTTTAACTTCATATATCTACTAAATCAACTATTCACACATCTTTGGACAGTCACACACCCCCCACCGAACCACACACACTTTCACACTCCCATACAAATACTCAGTTAACTAATCAATAACTAATATAGACTTTCACATAGCTAGTAACCAACTGTAGAATCAGTTTACACAACAACTGACAAAGTGATACAGATATTCACACAGTTTAGTCACTAACCACTATATTTAGTGAGAAATTATAAATTGGTCAAGTAAACAGTGAATTACACTGCTACTAAATCCTCCATCCAAATATTTATTTATATATATCCACTTATTCTTTAATGCAAATTGCTATATATATAATGCATATTTAAATAACGAAGCAAACCACATTCACTGGATGATGTCATCAGTGATGTCATCAGTGATGTCATTTGAGATGTCATCAGTGATGTCACTGACCATGTCATGAATGATCTAATATGTGACATCATCAGCAGTGGATTGCGGGTGCGCGAAATATAGTTAGTACAACTAACTATATAGGAGCAATTTCAATGGTTTTGTATGAGTAAAATGTCCAGCTAACTATAACACCACTAAAACATATAGTTTTTTGAGTGAATATATATATGAGTATGTATATATATATATATATATATATATATATATATATATATATATATATATATATATATATATATCCAAACAATGCTGTACACCTCTCCAGGAACTGGAAAAACACCCACCACGGACTCTCAGATGCACTAAAGCAGTATTTTATTAGCAAATATACCGGCAAACTCACTCAACGCGTTTCGAGACCTAGTCTCTTATATATGTATACACACAAACAATTTTTTTCACTAAAAACCAACTATTAAAGTGAAGTTTTAGTTAGGATTGGTACTAAGATCCCAGCTTACTTAAAAAAACATAGAAATTCACTAAGAAAACCAAAGGTTAACGTGATAATATAGTAAATTGTGCCCACATGCACTACTTATGACATCACATATTACATCATTCATGACATGTTAAGTGACATCACTGATGACCTTTGGGTAGGCCCTGAAGCAAATCTCCTCCCATGGACAGCCATAACTCTTAGCTGACGACCTTTGGCTCTGAGCAGCATAGGCATGGTCACAGGGCCTGGCCTCCAGGCAGGCCCTGAGTCCAACATCACCACAAGTGATTCAGGCCTTAGGCCATGCCCAACAGGGGAGCTGACAGAGGGGCCTGCGCCCAATCCTGGTGCAGGTGGCCAACTACCCACTGTGCATGGCCAAAAGCAGTGTGCTATAGGATGATAGCCACAGAGCCTGGCCTCCACTCCAGCCCTCTGTCTAACTCCACAATGGGTGGCCAACCCCCAGCCGATACTCATTCCCCTATCCCGACACCCAAATGACATATTTGTATTTCTTTCTTTTTTTAAAGATATTTCTATTACTGTGGTACCCACTGCTCAAGCGTCACCCCCATGGTATTGTAGTACTGTGCAAGCTTCCTTAACCCCTTTGCTGCGGTGGCAATTCCGCCGCAGTGCTAGGGGGGAGGGGGGCCGCGTGGCGCGAGCCATGCTCGTGACGGAACCGCTCCGTCACAAGCCTCGGGGGCACTGTGCTTGTGACGGAGCGGTTCCGTCACGGCCCCGCCCGCTTAATAGAACGCGCCGCGCAGGCGCGAAATCAGCGCCGCTAAGGCGCGTCGGCCGGGCCGTGACGGATCCGCTCCGTCACCAGCACAGCGCGACCGAGGCTGGTGACGGAGCGGTTCTGTCACCAGCATGGGAGGAGTTAAGGAACCTTGCAAAGTACTATGTGGGTGAAGCTTTAGCTGCACCTCCTGTGCAGTACGTCGCCATAGAACTGGTGGCACAAATGTGTCTTTTTAAAATTAGACCCAAGTGGTCCAGGCACTTGTGGGAGCTGCATTTAGCAAATGTGCCACATTATTTACCCCATAATTTGCATAGTTCACAAAAATGTTGTCTTTAGCTCAAATTGATGAAAATAGAACTTCCAGAAAATGTCCCACATAATTTGACATTTTCCCCACGTAATTTGAATAACAGTGCCACATAATTTGTTCCTCCACACCACATAGTCCTTGCAACCCTGACAAGCTCAAATCTCTACGGACTGGGCTGAGGGCTATATTGATAACATCTATGTTTCATAGGGAACCATGAAATATTTTTTTACACATTTCACGGTTCCCTGTGAATTATGTATTTTCTACCAATGCATTTTGCGCAATAAAATCATTCAAACATGAAATATATGATTGTCTTACTACCCACACAGACCATATCTCTGTGGAATGTTACCGAGCCAATTCCTCAATTCCTTGAAGAGTGCCAGCTGGCATGGTGACTTTACATGCTAATAGCAGCCGGTGACTCACTAGCCCTCCCTAGGGTGATGTAGGGTAAACAGCAGCATGATCCACTCCCAACCCCCATCCATTACAAGTGACTACGGGGGAAAGTGACTCCGCAGAATGCCGCCTCTGCAGAATCTAATAGCTCGTCCAACTTCCTCTTTACTGGAACTGGCTGTAACGTTAGATGCGGTGGACGAGGCTGAAGTGAGAGGGACCGGTCTGTGCTGTGGCCTTGACTCTGGTACCTACAGCCTGGACCCACCGCATCATCTCACATCATTACAAGACTGTGTTTGCAAAATTCTCTGGGCCTTATTTACAAGATGCTGGCGCACAATGGGCTGCCATGAGCCAACGCTGGCACCTTTGCAGTCTGATGCAAGGGTTCTTGCATTATAGGGATGATTATTTTTGTACAGGAAGGCTTCCCCTGGACAAAACTAATCACAAGAGGCTTTTTCCTCTTTCTGCAGAATACAGCACACATAGAAAAAGGAAAAACTAGGAGAAATAAAGGTTTTTCTCCTCGTTGCGCCTCCCTTATGCCTCCCCTGGTGAGACACACGTTTTTGCCACTCCCTCAGGGTTACGATTCCTCAAAAATCTGGAGCAGTGTCCAAAAGCCATGGGAATTGCTGGGAATGCCCACAGCAACACCCAATGCACGCCCCTTCAACGTTGAAAACTGCGCAGAAGGGAATGATATTTACAAGGCCATATTGAACCACGCAAAGTGGCTTAGTACTGCCTGGTAAATATGTGATCAGACCCCTGCACCACCAGAGCGCTGCAAAAAGAGACGCTCCTGTGGCACAGCTTCATTGTAAATGAAGCCCTCTGTGTTCTTTTTCACCTTGGCAATTCTGCCTCTGGCTGCGTTAGCTCCAGGGAGCAGCGGCAGCTTGCTTAGGAAAGCATGGTAGGGCGGTGAGGTGTGGGGTCGTGGCAGGGCGCAGCAGGGGGGGAAGCAGAAGGACGACCGAATAGGTATTATTTATTTATTTATTTAATTATACCAATTCCGTCGTCTGCCGACTTATCCCCTCCCACCCCGCCCCGCCCCACTGAGGTTACCTGTGCTGGCTGCCACTGCTAGTGAGAATTGAAAGTAGGCGAGCCCTCTCTATTTCCGCCAAGAAAGCCAGGTAAAGAGTTATATATAACTCAATGCTAAGTAAGTTTACTGTCTACATGAACGACTGGGTTAAACCCACTGCCCCATAATAATATTAATGTTTAAAAAAACGTGCAATTCACAAGTTAAATACTTAGGGCCAGATGTATTAAGCAATTTTTTAGTCGCAAACGCTGCGACTCGTTAAAAAACAGCGTTTGCGACTAAAAAATAGGTAAATGGTTTGTAACATGCAAAAAGCCTCGCAATATTATGGAATCGCAAAATTTGCGATTCCTTAATATTGCGTAAGCATTTAAGAAATCGCAAATTGCGATTTCTTGAATGATATGTATGAAGCATTTCATTTTTGCGAATTTTGGCTAAGAAATCGCAAATTACCACCAACTTGTAGTTGGTGGTAATTTGTGAATTCTTTTACAAATGCACTTTTTGCAATTTGTAAAGGTGCCATGTGACGCTCATACATGGCCTTAGGGCATGTATGTGCGCCATATACGCACACATGCCATTTTCAGGGGTGCAGCAGGGTGTCCTTGAGACACCCCTGCACCCTTGAAATTATTCTCAATTTGCGATTAGCAAATTGCGAATCGCAAATTGAGAATTATTTCACATACATTTCTATGGGCCTCCTGGCCCATAGAAATGAATAGGAAATTATTCCTTAATTGCGATTAGCAATTTGCTAATCGCAATTAAGGAATTTTAAGATATCGCTAAAAAATAGCGAATTTCTACATACAAACCATTTTGCAATTCTCAAATAGCGATTCCTTAAAAATCGCTATTTCAGAATCGCAAAAGTGTATCTTGATACATCTGGCCCTTAAGGTTCAGAAATACAATATTTGGTCTAGAACTATAAATGTTTGTCCAAATTAATTGGCTTAAAAAAATAAAGATACAGTTCAACAAATGTATTACTTGTTCTCCTATTGCTAATTTATACAAGTTCCTAAACTAGCTCAAAATTGGATTTGTAGAATATTGTTTCTCTCATATATGTCCATGCTAAAACTTTAATAAAAAAGATTTCGAAACTATATTGGATTTGATGATGCATTCAGTCAAAGTTGTACATCATTGGTTGGTGTCCAACCAGATGATGATATTCTGCCAACACATTTCGCCCTTTAGTGCCATGTTCATTTGTGGCATTATCAAGGCTATGGTTAGTTTATTTTGAATGATCGCAAAGCATAATAAATATTAAAACTGTACAATAGGAAGAAAGAAAACCGGGAAAAATAAAATATGTAGCGGTGGAAGAAAGTCCTCTGTTTGGTCCACGTGGTCTGAGCATATGATAATGTAAAAATGACAATTTCAGAAATGAAAAAATTCCTTAAGTAGGGACATTTGGGACATGAGGCAGGTATATGATGGGGATATATCTTAGAAAACAGGTGCATGTTGAAGGGATTTGATCTGATATTGAAAGCAGACTCTACATAGAGATGGGCTAGCTGGAGTGGTAGTTTAGGCGATGTTGTGATATGCTGCTTATTGAATGGAAATAAACTGTTAAGTTACAACCAATAACACAGTGGTTGTGAGTTTGTAGGGTGCTGGGAAGATCTTTGTGAGTGGGGGTGAATGTGTTGTCATTGTGCAACATTCCGTCCATCATCTTGTTTGTTTTGCTGTTCACCCTATGTGGGAAGGGTATGCCCAGACGTGGGTCCCTTGCTCACTAAGCCACTGGAGTCAAGCTATCCTGGCTGAAGACAGCTGATAGCCAGAAACCGGTCCTAAGATGCTTCATTCCGGTCCAGGGAAGACATGGCTTGGCAGTTCGGGCTGGACTGTTCCCAGGAGGCACAGGGTCAAGACGGATTTGCACATGGTCATGTCTGAACTGGGGTGGCTTGGTGAGCAAAATAACGATGGATGAAACCCAGATCTGTGACTGGGGGTGAATGTTTTGCCATTGTGCAACATTCCGTCCATCATCTTGTTTGTTTTGCTGGGAAGATCTTGGCATAAAAATAGAAGCTCTGCTGGGAACATTTTGGCTAGGTGGCAAGCTCAGAAAACTTGCGACTTACTGTCATCACCAAAGACGTTCCACATCCTGCTCCTTAAACCTTTAGTGAAGTGTCTTGAAAGTTACGTACAATATGGCTATCCTAACTTCAGAGAATGTCCCAATTCTGTGAGTCTTTCAAAAGCACAAGCCTACAGGTGATGATTTGCCAGACATGCCAGCCTGCCACAATCACTCCCATTTCAACTCACCTCTTCATTATACAGAACACCCATGCAACCGAAAGATGCACTTGTGTAGGATTCAATGTTTTTTTTATTGCATGGCCTTACCTTTTACTTACTTTAAAAATAATATTTCGTCTTCGTTCCCACAGCATTGTATCAAGTTATATATTCTGCAAGAATACCACACATACTCTGCAATATCTTTCGTGGTCACTGCTAATTATGGTTGTAACACTAATGGGTTGCTCTATGTGCCCTGTCAAAATTACTTCTCTTTCTGGTACATTCACCAGGACTCACTGCTCAGAGAAAGTTGGCATTTCTGACAGGGTCACTGTTTTTTCCTAATTTTGTATACTTTCCCGTGAAGTTTGGTCAGTCCAGAAAATAACTGATCAATTTATTTCGAGCTTGTTCTTTACGTCCCCAGACCTTTGTCAAAAATTCCGGGGAGCCACCGCGTGTTCGGTGTCACAACTTACTTTGTTTTCATCAGCAGTTTTTAAAAAACTGTGCCCCGCTATGCTGTAATCTGATCTTCTTTTATATTTCAGTAATTCTTTTGCATCCGTCCACATTACTCAATCGTTGTGCCTGGTACACCACAGCTTGCCTAGCTGTGTGCACTTTTTTCAAGCTCTTCTACAACACTGAGCCGTACTGTGTCACTTTTTTACACTTTTTGTATAGCAGACCAGGCAGGGGCGGCTGCTCCGTAATGGCGCAGGAGCGTCGCCCCCACAGCCCAGCGCCAGCAGATGCCAGGCACGCACCACACATTGGGCTGAATGGGCTTCAGCTCACTCATCCCCCTGCAGCTGCCGTCGGCTGGGCTGCCCGGGCTGGAGTTGGTGCCTGCCAGCCTGACCTTCAAGTAGGGTGACCAAGCGTCCGTAAATTTCATGGACTGTTCCTTATTTGGATCTCACGTCCATTGTACGTGATGATCCCTTTTACGGACGCCTTTTGTCTGTAAATTTGGGCATTGGGGTACAGCACTGTTCCCCTACGAGAAGCCTCAACTTCCTGATGGGGGCTGTCTCACACTCTTCCTCTGAGCACAGGAGCAGCTCCAGCCACCCATTGTCATTCTGTCTGTGGCTGATTGTCACATACAGAATGACAATGGGCCAGTCTGGGCTGTTAACGCATGTGGTGGGCCTCCGCCTGCCTCACTCTTTCAGGGTGATGTCCTGAAACCAGTCCCAGGATGCATGTTTCTGATCCAGGGAGGACCTGGCTTGGCAGTTTGGTCTTGATCGTTCCCACAAGGATTTGCATGTGGGTGGGTCCAAACTGGGGTGGTGTGGTGAGCAAAAGAATGATGGATTAAACCCAGATCCTTGTGACTGGGGTGAATGTTTGCATTGTCCAGCATTCCGTCCATCAATTGTTTCTTTTGCATATGTCACCCTAAGTGGGATGGGTATGCCCAGACGTGTGTCTCATGCTCACTACACCACTCGGATTCAAGCTAGCCTGGCTGATGAAGGGTGATGCCCTGAAACCGGTCCCAGGATGCTTATTTCCGATCCAGGTAGGACCTGGTTTGGCAATTCGGGCTGGACCGTTACCAGAAGGAACAGGGTCAAGACTGTTTATCAGATGGCTGGGTTCAAACTGGGGTGGTGTGATCAGCAAAAGAATGATGGATTAAACCCAGATCCTTGTGTCGGGGTGAATGTTTGCATTGTCCAGCATTCCGTCCTTCAATTGTTTCTTTTGCATATTTCGCCCTAAGTGGGATGGGTATGCCCAGACGTGGGTCCCGTGCTCACTACACCACTGGATTCAAGCTAGCCTGGCTGATGAAGGGTGATGCCCTGAAACCAGTCCCAGGATGCTTGTTTCCGATCCAGTGAGGACCTGGTTTGGCAGTTCGGGCTGGACCTTTCCCACAAGGAACAGGGTCAAGACTGATTTGCATATGGCTGGGTCCAAACTGGGGTGGTGTGGTGAGCAAAATAATGATGCATTAAACCCAGATCCTTGTAACTGGGGGTGAATGTTTGCATTGTCCAGTATTCCGTCCATCAATTGTTTCTTTTGCATATGTCGCCCTAAGTGGGATGGGTATGTCCAGACGTGGGTCCTGTGCTCACTGACCACTGGATTCAAGCTAGCTTGGCTGATGAAGGGTGATGCCCTGAAACTGGTCCCAGGATGCTTGTTTACGATCCAGGGAGGACGTGGCTTGGCAGTTCGGGCTGGAGCGTTCCTACAAGGAACAAGGTCAAGACTGATTTGCATATGGCTGGGTCCAAACTGGGGTGGTGTGGTGAGCAAAAGAATGATGGATTAAACCCAGATCCTTGTGACTGGGGGTGAATGTTTGCATTGTCCAGCATTCCGTCCATCAATTGTTTCTTTCGCATCAGTCTAGGGCCGGGCATTCGGTTTTAACAGTACATAAAGAAAAATGTTGCACCTCATGAAATGAAAGAAATGTACAGAATCCAGTTCATGTAAAGAAGCCAGTGAAAGAAGTTAAAAAGAAGGGGTTATGGGTCTTTCACTGTCTCATCATTTTAGAACTGAAGCCTTCCCAATATTATATACCACAAAGCCATAGTTGCTGCTTTTTATTTTATGCAACTAACAACCATTGACAAAACCAAAATTCCTGGCTTGTTGTAGGTGTGATGTATGATATATCTGGATGCAATAATTGAAGTAGCAGAATACCAATTGGGCAGCACACAATGCTAAGCACATATTTTTTGCTTATGTGTTTTAAGCCATGCTCTTAATTACATCGGACACACCATTTGGAGAGACCCCCAAGTTTTTTTAACCCACTTGAAACCCTGGAAATAACACCATGTCCCAGTCATCTCACATCCTGGCACTGTGCATCATGAAAGACTCATGACTTCCAAGTTTTCAAATTGCCTATGTGCAGGGGCATAGTGAACCCTCCCCCGCCCCAGCCTTGCCTTGAGAACAACAGCAAGGGTAAAGTTCTTGATTGGCCTCGTCTGTCTGCAACATCTGCAAATAAAGGCTCAGCTAATAATTAATGTGAAAAGGTGGGTGAGTAAGTAAGCGAAGAAATGGATGACTGGCTGGATGGATTAGTGAAGGGATGAATGGATGAGTGAAGTGTAAATGAATGAATAATGAGAGAAAGGATGGCTGGATGAGTGGGTGGAAGGATGCATGAAAGAAAGGGTAAATATATAGTTGTATGGATGGAATGGTGGATGTATGGGCGGAAGGGTGGATGTATGGATAAAATGGTGGATGGATCTGCAAAAGGGTGAATGGATGGGTAAAAGGTTGGATGGATGGGTAAAAGGATGGATGGATGCGTGAAAGGATAGATAGAAGAGTGAAAGGCTGGATGATGTGTGAGCGAATGGGCGGATGGAGGAGTGAAATGATGGATGGATGGATTGATGAATTGATAAGTGGAATGGTGAATGAATAGATGGATGAGTGAGAAGGTGGATGTAAGGATGGATGAGTAAGTGAAAGGGAGGATAGATGGACAAAAAGATGGATGGATGAGAGAAATTATGGATGGATGGATGAATGAGTGATAGGGTCAATGGATGGATTCATGAGCAGGCCTGGGCTAAATTGGCAGAGTTTTGTTATGCTGAAACTTCGCGAACTGACAAAAAAACTCTGTGGAGTTCAGTAAGTGGCCGTTTGGTCTTCCTGCCGTGCGGGTAGAAATTCTATTCGAACGGCAGCTTGCGCTCACAAACTTACCATTCACAAGCACGAGCGGGGAAAAACTTAGCTGCACTACGCGGAGTGGAGTTTTCTGCACTCTGCGAGGTGCGTGGAGTGCAGAAAACTCAGCAAACTCCGTGAAGGGAGCGAAGTTCACCACCCAGGCCTATTCATGAATGGATGAGTGGATGGATTGTTGGGTGGATGGATGGGTGAAAGGATGGCTAAGTGAAAGGGGGGATCGAGAGAGAAAGGCAGGATGGATGGATGGATGAGTGAAAGTATGGATGGATGATTGACAGGATGGATGGGCAAATGGGTGTATGGGTGAGCGAAAAGAAAGATGTAAGGATGGATGAGTGAATGAATGCATACATAAATCAAAGGGAGAGTGAAGAGCTGGAAGAAAGGATGGATGGATGAATGAAATGGTAAATGGATGGATGAGTGACTGGGTGAATGGACGGATGGATGAGTAAGTAAAAGGATGGCTGAATGGGTGAGAGGGCAAATGGTTGGATGGATGAGTGAATGGATGGATGGGTGAAAGATTGAATGGATGAATGAGTGAAAGGGTGGATGGAGGGAATGATGAGTGAAATGATGGATGGAGGATAGATGATGGATAGGTTTGGAAATGGTTGAATAGGTTTGTATATGGATGGCCACACAGACCGAAGGACAGAATGAATGATGAAAGATCAATAATGGATGAAAGAATAAATGGATGCCACACCCCAGGGTGACTCAACCCACCATCCCAAACTAACACATGACATCAGGCAGCAAGCGTGGAACTCAGGCTTGAAATGCTTCTTCTGCCTGCCAAAAAGCGGAAACAAATTCCTTGTACGGGACTTTGGTACCACAAGAGAAACAGCACAAGCAGCTCTTATCTGCCCGATGCCATGAGAGATGCGTGAAGGCACAGCTCTGTGCAGCCCTTCTGTGGGGAAAGTTGGACAAGACAACATAACCTGCACTAGCAGACAACAGCACCGACGAGACTCAATTCCCTTCCACCACAAATGTTTTTTCTTTTAAAACGTTGCACCCCTAAGAATATTGCGCTTGGGGCAACCACCCCTGTGTCCCCTCCCACGCTACGCCCCCGCCTACCAGTAGGGATGACATCTGACTCTTACACCTTGTAGCCCTCAATGTCTTCAGTAACATTTCCTATACATTGACTTTCCAATTTATGAGTCATTGTCTCTATATAATATGTGTGTGATGTAATGCACTCCGACACCCTGCTGTACATACTTTGGATGAGTAGCTCTCATTTTGAATTAGATGCAATGCAAAGCCACCTTGCATGGCTTTGAGTCGGCTCATAAATCATGTCTAAGGTGATGGAGCGCAAATCGCTGTGTCACCTTACTCTGCGCCCCGGAGGCGTTCTATGGGCATTGCAGTGGGTTTTTCCCATGCAGCAGCAATGGAATTTGACACTGTCCCAGATTTACAAAGTCATGTAAACCTGGGAAAGCGTCAAATCCGTACGCTTCACAAGAGGACCCGTATCGAGGATAAATATGTTTATTTCTCCTCATTGTTTCCTCTTTCTATGTGTGCTGCATTCTGCAGCACACATAGAAAAAGGAAAACCCATATTAGCATTGTTTTTGTGCAGGAAGGTGCCCCTTCCTGCACAAAAACAATCCTGCATGCAACTGAGGCACCTTTGCACCATGGTTCAAGGGTGCCTGCGTTGGCGCTAGGCTGCAGAAACGGCACCAGCACAGGGGGAAAGGACAGGATTGCACCATATTGCAAAAATATGATGCATTCCTGCCCTTTCACTTTGGCATGGGGCAGCAGAGCAAGGTGTCTTGTTGCACTGCCCTATGCCAAAATCCCATTAATAAGCCACTAAGAGGCAAGACAGTTGTCACGTGCACCCTAAATGTGGCCTAGATTCTTATAATGCATGTAGAAGCATTATAGACTATTAAATCAAATGCAAGACATTTTTATGCAGTGCTCACACATTTTAAGGTGCGGCCATGTGCAATAATAAAAGGAGGTATGGTGAAATTAAATATTGCCTAGGATCACACCATTTAGTCAAACAAAGTAGCTGGGATTGAACTCAGTTTTTCTGGTTTCTCATTGTGAAATTCAGACGCTAGATGCCTATTACTTTCTCCTGTTTACATCACAGGTTAATGCTTTGTTTTTAATCCATGCTGCATGAGGTTAGAATGTGAGTGGCAGTGAAATCCTCAAGGAAACTTGGGAGCATATTTACAAGGACGGAGTTCAAATTATCGCTGCTTTAGCGGCAGAAAACTGCCCCTAAAGCAGCGATAATGGCTTGATGATAGGCTCTTGAGAATTCCAGAGAATTCCAATAGAAGCCCATGTTCTGGTGTAAACTTGGGCTTCTATTGGAATTCTCTGGAATTCTCAAGTGCCTATTATCAAGCCCATTATCGCCGCTTTAGCAGCAGTTTTCTGAAGCTAATGCGGCGACAATTTTAACTCCGTCCTTGTAAACATTCCCCGTGGATCTTTTTGGTCTTAAGGGTCTAAGAGGACCTCAAGGTAAGCCAGAGCAAGGCATCTGTCTGGAGCCTGGCTTGAACCTTCAGTCACTCAACCGGCCCTAAAGCCCACCGGACTTGGTTTTGAATTTAAATTCCAACAAAGGTATCTTACCTTTTCATCCTTCTGGCATCGATAAAATAGCTGACTAAATCCTGCAAAAGTATAAAATATCCAGTAGCCTGTGTAATGTAGAACACAAATGTATATATTTATCGTAAACAGTTTTCAAGCAATGCTAAGTTTACAATGTGTTGTACACTAGAACCCCTATAAATAAAAGTCTCAAAATTACAGAAGGGCATCAGTTATGTTGCTTTTTTTTTTTTATATCACAGCACTTGCAGATATCTTAATTATTTTGTCTGCTGTGAAGTAATTGTTAGTCATTCAGATTTAGGTACAGTTTTAAAAGCACCATCAATGATGGTTTTTAAAAACGTTTGAGATATATTTTTTAAGTGTTGTAATTTGTATTGCCCACGTTTATACCATGCTTAAAACTTTGTGTTTAATGAACTTAAGTGGTTTAAGCCATCGATTATGTTTGGCCTAGTTAATTTTGACATGTATGGTAGCTCCTGGTCCAGCACATATCCATACCGCAAGCCCCACAACCACAACATTTTTCCCAGGTAAATTTGAACAGGTTTCCCTTGACGAAATGTACCTGGGAAAATCCTTGCTGGGGGATAAGTGCCTTGTAAATAAGAGTATGCATGTTTTGGTGCAGAGAACACTAAAATCTGTCTTTTATGTCCTGTTTTCAGACAAAACTCACAATTGATGCTATTTATCACACCGGATAAATTGAGATCCCCTCTCAGTATCTAACTTAACATAGATATCACACTCTCCTCCAAGGCATTTGTAATCAGGGCCTAAGTAGAATTACATAGTTCACAGTACAAAATTGTGAAGTCCTAATGAGCATAATTTTCAATGTGTTTTTGGGAAACGATATATGCATGCAATATTATTAGATATACTTAAGCTTGGATGGGAACAAAAAATAGTGAGAGATACAAATACCTATCACCAAGGTGACAGACTCAACTTTGTGGGGTTGTTAGGATTTGGGACTGCTTTGCATTAG
Organism: Lissotriton helveticus; assembly: GCF_964261635.1. NCBI lineage: Eukaryota > Metazoa > Chordata > Amphibia > Caudata > Salamandridae > Lissotriton > Lissotriton helveticus. Next base: position 652,052,961 of record NC_136070.1, read on the forward strand.
GGGGTTCACCTTTTACGGCATAGCCGGGTCTTTACTGCATCCCTGAATCTGAGGTGGTTTGGGATGTTTCTCATCTTTGCAGTGAGTGAATTTAAAAATGTTTCTTTCTGGACAGAGAAGGAAGCTCCAACAGTGCGTAGCTTCCTGAAGGAAATTAATGAGGGCTGGGATGCCAGTTTTGAGGCCAGAGTTCTTGTCTGTGTGCACCGGTGAAGGCTTGTTTAGATTCTCCTGTTGGTAATGAAAAGTGATTTGAAAGAGGAACATCTGACCAAATATTTTGAGAGCAGGAGATACTAGTGCAGGCCAAGAAGAACCCCTTGGAAGCAGGAGCTGCCCACCTTCTAAATAGGGCCTCAAGGTAGACCTCTCATGATCCTCGCTATAATAGTTACATTTAGCTGAGGCGACAGCAGGAGGGAATGTGGAAGGGAGCGATGACTTATTTGAGGACAGAGACCAGCATGGTTGTCTTGTCTTTTGCAATAGTTTACAGGGCAGACAGCTATGTTAGCAGGAGGGGGCAGTGCTTAAAATGGATAATACTTTGTGTGCCTAGTTTTTTGCCTGCCACAACAAAGCAGAGACTAGTTTGTCTGCAGTCTAGCTTTTCTCACACTGATTCCTCCAACATGTTATGCAATTGTTCTAATTTGACCCCATCATTCTTATTAGATGCATCCAAAGTTCTTTCTGGGATTACTTCGTCATACTGCTACTAAGTTTCCATCCCAAGAAGTCATATTTCATACGTCATTTGCTTCAAACAAAAATTCAATAACAATCTGCAAACATTGTTATCAGTAAATACATTCTCATTCTTAGAGCTCTGTTGCAAATTGTTTTCACAAATGTTATTGCTACTTAAAAATGTGCTCCTATTTGTGTTCACGGGTATTTTGCAGGTTTGAATGTCAGCCCTGAGCTGCCATGGCATGTATTCACTGAAATGGCAGCAACAGCTGTAGTGGCCTCACAGGTTGATTCCTTTACCCATGCTTAGCTCCGCAAGCGCTACTTATTTTCTGCCCAATGCTAGGTAGAGGGACTGGAATGTAAATAATGCACACGACTTTTAAAGCTGGGTTTATTTTCTGATGCTTCCACTTAGACAAGGGGTAATCCCTATCTAGTTTCCTTGAGGAGAACGCATGGTTGGACGTGGCCCAGTTTGGGTTCCGGCCAGCTCACGGGACAGAATTGGCGCTGGTGGCAGTGTTAGATAATCTCCGTTCGCGGGTCGACACAGGTCGAGCAGCCTTTCTAGTGCTGCTCGACATGTCGGCCGCGTTCGACATGGTCAGCCACTCCACCCTCGTCGAGAGACTGGAGGAGAGCGGGGTTACGGGGTTGGCCAGGGACTGGCTAGTCTCTTATCTTAACAACAGACAGCAGGTAGTGGCTTTGCCACCTTTTAAGTCGGATGTGCGGAAAGTCGGGCAGGGGATACCTCAGGGCTCGGCCATCAGCCCTATACTATTCAATCTGTACCTCCGCCCTCTGGTCCAACTGATAAAATCTTTTGGTATCTCGGTGTTTAATTACGCCGATGATACTCAACTGGTTTTTTCTCTGGAGGGTAAAGACGCTGTTTCCTTAGAGACTTTCCGCGGCTGCCTGACTCCTACATCGAACTGGTTGCGTACCAACTCCCTCCAGTTTAATGGATCCAAGACGGAGGTACTCTACTGTTCCAATGATCGTGTTCCACGTGCCCTTCCGGATGATTTCTGGCCTTCTTCCTTTTCTGAAGCAGAGTCTGCGCGAAACCTGGGGGTCATGTTTGGCCCCAACCTCCAATTGGATCTTTTCGTAAACAAGACCGTAGCCACTTGTATGATGTTGCTTCGGATGCTGCGGAAGGTCCTACTGCTTCTCCCAGCCCAGGCTAGGCCAGAGGTAGTGCGGGGTCTGATCCTAAGTAGATTGGACTATTGTAACGCACTGCTTCTGGAGGCGCCTAAAACGCTGGTGGGCAGGCTGCAGCGGGTCCAGAACATGGCAGCCAAGCTGGCACTGTCCCGTCCGCGCGCTGCATCATCTACCTTGGCACTTCAGGATCTACACTGGCTGCCGATCCATCAGCGGATCCTTTTTAAAGCATCCTGTCTGGTCTTTAGAGCTTTACATAGGCAGGGCCCAGTATTACTACAGAATCTTTTCTCCTGGTACACTACATCTCGGAGCCTCCGTTCCTCGTCTGCGTACTTGGTATCGGTTCCTAGAGTCCAGAGGGTAAGGATGGGAGGGCGGTCGTTTAGCTTTGCAGCCGCCAGACTCTGGAACTCTCTCCCGCTCCTGTTAAGAAGCCAGGGTGAATTTCCAGCCTTTAAAAAAGGGCTGAAAACTCATTTGTTTCCTTGAGTAGCCTACGCTCCGCATCGATGGTTCGGCTTACTGAGTCAAAGCGCCAGGATGCCCTTTGGGTGACAGGATAGCGCTATACAAGTATGCAAAATAAATAATAAATAAATGAGTACAGTTTGATGAGTGTCAAATGGAAAACTATGGCAACATCTCCCAGATTGACACCCATCTGTGATGTGGGGGTATCATCTATAATCAAGTTTTTGTGCTCAGTTCCCACAATTAATGTATGTTATTAGAGCAAATCTTATCAAACATCTTGCTAAATTACTACACAAGCATTTCAAATTCAAAAATATTTGGTGGTAGTTGTCACAAAGTAGCAAATATTATATATTCAACATTCTTTGTGCTATAGAGCTAGGATATGTGGCAGCTTTCGCCTAAACAATCAGTCAATCAATCAGGGGGATTGTAAGCGTACTACTCACCCGTGAGGGTCTCAAGACGCTGAGGTGGGCGGGGCGGGAGGGGCGCAGATCTGTCTAGCCAAGAGTCAAGTCTTGAGGGTCTTCCTGAAGGTGTTCAGGGAGGGGGCGCATCTGATGTCTGCCGGTAGCACGTTCCAGGTCTTGGCTGCAATGTGAGAAAAGGATCTTCCGCCTGCACTGGCTCTATGGATGCGTGGGGTTTCGGCCAGTGCGAGGTTGGAAGATCGGAGGTTTCTTTTGGGTATGTGGAAGTTGATTCTGTCATTGAGGTATTTGGGTCTGTTGTTGTGCAGGCATTTGTAGGTTGAGTGAGGATCTTAAATGTGACTCTTTTCTCCACTGGGAGCCAGTGGACTCTTCGTAGGTGTTGGCTGATGTGCTCGTGCCAGGGGATACCAAGGACAAGTCTAGCAGTGGTGATCTGTATTGTCTGGAGTTTGTGGAGTAGGGACTTGTTGATGCCGGCGTAGAGTGTGTTTCCATAGTCCAGTCTGCTGGTGATGAGTGCGTGGGTGACTGTCTTCCTTGACTCAGGGGGGGATCCATTTGAAGGTCTTGCGGAGGATGCGGAGGGTGTTGAAGCAGCTGGAGGTGACAGCATTGACCTGTCGGTTCATGGTGAGTGATGAGTCGAGCACGATGCTGAGGTTTTTGGCGTGGTCTGCAGGGGTATTTGGCTCCCAAGGGCGGTCGACCACCAGGTATTGTCCCATACTGAAGGGGTGATTCCAAGGATGAGGACTTCTGTCTTCTCTGCGTTGAGCTTCAGGCAGCTGTTGGTCATCCAAACTGCGACGTATGGCATTCCTTTCTGGAAGTTGAGGTTGGCGATGGTGAGGTCTTTGGTGAGGGAGAGGATGAGCTGGGTGTCGTCCACGTAGGATACGATGTTGAGGCCGTGTTGTCGGACGATGGCTGCGAGGGAGTCCATGTAGATGTTGAAGAGGGTCGAGCTCAGTGATGTCCCCTGTGGGACTCCGCAGGTGATTTTCGTGGGATCGGAGAGGTAGAGTGGCAGTCTGATCCTTTGGCTTCTCCCGGTGAGAGATGATTGGATGCTGTTCAGGGCTGTTCCTTGTATGCCTGCTGATAGGTCAAGCAGGATAAGGGCTGCAGAGTGGCCTTGGTCCAGGAGGGTGCGGATGTTGTCTGTGGCGGTAATTAAGGCGGTCTCAGTGCTGTTGTTGCTTCCGAATCTGGATTGGGATGGGTCGAGGATGGCGTTTTCTTCGATGAATCGCATCAGTTCCCTGTTGACTGTTTACTCTGCGACTTTGGCTGCGAAGGGGAGGAGCGAGATAGGCCAGTAGCTCTTGAGGTCGGTGGGGTCAGTTGAGGGCCTCTTTATCAAGGGTCTAACTTTTGCGCGTTTCCAGTCATCTGGGAAGGTGCCTGTTTTGAAGGTGGTGTTGATGGTGTGTTGTAGGTCGCGTGCGATGGTGGCCACAGCTTTGTGGTAGATGTGAGGAGGGCAGGGGTCAGTGGGGGCCCCAGAGTGGATGCCTTTCATGGTCGAGGCAGTTTCTTCAGCCGTGACTGGGGTCTAGTTGGTGATGGTGGGCTGCCTGGTGTCTCTGGGGGGCGGGGTCCAGCTGTGGCGTCTGGTGGGTGGTCAACAAAGTTGTCATAAAAGTTTTTGAACTTGAGGTGGAAGTAGGTTTCAATATTATTGCAGAGGTCTTGGGATGGGGTGAAGTCTGTGGCTTCGCTCTGTGGGTTGGTGAATTCCTGGATGACACTGAAGAGTTCTTTGGAGTTGGCGAGTATTTTGTTGTGGATGAAGTTCCTCTTGGTAGTTCTGATTTGGTTGTGGTAGTCCGTTGTGGCGTCCTTGTAGGTGGTGTAGTTTTTGGTTGTCTTGGTGTTTCTCCAGTTCACATCAAAGCTGTTTACTATACTAACATCATATTCAGAAAATAACATAAAAGTATTGTGTGCAGGTAAATGAAGCATGAACAGAGCAGTAACTAAATAAATGTCCTTAAACTGCATTATTTGCTTCCAATTTTCAAAACCTTCCTTTGGTGGAAGGATGGTGAAATATCTTGTAAAAGATTTTTTAAGACTAGTTAGATTGACACAACTGGCCCGGAGTGTTTGGACTACAATTTGCCCGAGATTGTGATGTAAAATAGAATCTGGTGTTTCACATTGCACCAAGTTTACTGGCCTAATGTGTATTAAAATAGAACATGTGTCATTCACTGTGCTAAAATTCCTTGAGAGACCAAGAATCCTGTTATGCCGAGAATGTTATTGACCCTGTGTGCTTTAAAATGCACTGTTTGCCACGTGTAGTCTCAAAGAATGACTTGTGTATTATGCATTACATCAGAAAAGTGAAGGGAGCCCCCCCCCACAAGTACTTTAGGTTCGGCTCTTATGATATCTCTATCTCTGCTAATCCATGTTTTATCCCCCCCCCACCGAAGTTTGAGTCTCTTTGCACCCCTGGCAGATGCTAAATAAAATGATAATACAATTTTATTATCATTTTATTTATGCTGCCTGAGTGTGCCGTGCAATGAGAATTGAGCGAGGCTGGGCGGGCTGGGCATGGCAGGCAGGAGGAGTAGTGTGCACTTATAAGTGCGAATATGGTTTGGCTGGCCGTCCTAGGCCTAACAGACATGCGCACTTATGTTTCTCCAATATTCTCCAATAAGGTGTTGCATGCCTTGAGGGCCCATCTCCTTTCGGCCTGACGAAAGGAGCAGTAAGGCGGCTGGCAGAGTCAAAGGGACCGGAGCGGCAGTTAGGTCTTTTTTACTGTTTTGTTATTTCTCCCCAATCCCCTCTCTCCCCATGGCTTCCCTGCCACTTTATATAGACCATGGGTACTCACAAATATTTTCCCTGGGGCCGCAAAGTCTAGTCGTTGGTGTGACCGAGGGCCGCACTGATACCAGCAGAGGAGGGGGGTGTAAAGTGGGTGTAGAGGAAGTGAAGCATGTATATCTACTGGCTGAGCACAATTGCACAGTGTGAAACCAGAACACCTGGGATGAATCATGGCTTCTCCACTTGATCAAATTGTATGACCCTGGGCAATTATTTTATTTCAATTTCCCTCCATTTTTTAATTATCACATCTAAAAGGACCTCAAAATACATGACTTCAGGATGCGTGCTGTACAAAACCTTCTCCAGTGCTTGGATGTAATCACTAATGTCATTGTTGTCAGGGTGGGGGCGGGAGGAGAGAGCATAAACATTTCTAAATTCATGTTTGAAGACCAACACTTAAAAACAATACTTCTGAATGCACTGCTATACATTGATTTACTAAGGTGAAATGGTTGTACAGGTCAATGAAATACACTTTGAATTTTGAAAAACCTATCACATTTTTACATGTTTGCTGCCTTTAAAATAAAGGTGTACCTAAAGTTAACAGCCTAGTTTCTTTCTTTTGTTGAACTTCAATTCACCTTTAAATAAGTGGTTGCTGCATATTTAACATTTTTGTAAATGTTGCTGAAGAGTCCAGTAAACAGCAGCCCAGTGTCCCTGTTGACCAGGGGGGCACTTGTAAAGGTCAGGAGGGCCGAATGTGGCCCCCTCGCCGTACTTTGAGTATCACTGATATAGACGGTGGCCGCCACTGCAGGTATGTCGATATTGATACATGTTACCATGCCTGCTCTGTCACAGCTTGCTTTTCTGCACACAATGTATATGCATTTGCCTTTTGATGTTTTGTCCCTCGATATTCTGTCTACGGAACTGCTACTATGATATTCCTATGCTCGATATTCCATAGTACAATCACTTAGCGCTTATGTAAGGGTCTCAAAGGGCTCATCTCTTCCCACCTGTGCGTTTTAACATGCATCTGCCCCCTTATTTAATAGCTCCCAGGATGGAGTTCGTTTTTAAACAGATGGACAGTATTCATACATGGCGATATTTTAGAAGAGGAAAGTGGGAGTTTTAAAATAAATATTCAGGAGGATGTATTTACCCCCATTGACTTCTATTGAAGGAGAGGCAATTTCAGGCAGGAGACAACCAAAATAAAGACTTTTTTTTTGCTTAAAAAATCAGGAGTCTCCTGCCCGAATCGGGTGGATTGGTATATAAGCAGAGCCTAATTTGTGAAAGAAAGAGGGCTGGTGCCCGAAACTCTGCTCAGATTCAGAGGGTGGTGCAATTAAACGTCTGTGTGCTGCATACCAAAGCTGGTAGTCTTCAATTCACTATCAGGCCCTTCCTGTCCCTTTCTCTCACTCTTGCAGCTTTCTCCTTTCTCCCTTTATGATGGTTTTGCCATCTTTCTCTTTCTCAGTCTTTCCAATCTGTGTGTTTTTCCCTCTCTTCCACTTTGGAAATATCTGATGCAGAAAAATGTAAATGCCAGTCCCCAAATATCAGTGCTAGTTCCCCTGCAACCAGCAACCACCAGCTCAAGTTAAGCACTAAATATAAGATCCCTACCGGTGTTGCAGGGAATTTTGTGTGAGATGCATTTCTGATATGGGTCAGAATAGCCTGCAATTAAACAGCTCTAAAAATGAGATTATCATATCTGGGGCAGAAAATAGAACTTCCATATGAAAATTACAGTTTGGGCAGCAAATTCCAAAATTAGAGAACGAAAAATAAGTGAAAATGTTATTTATTTGAACAACCAGATCGTCACAGGTACTAGCAGTTGCTTCTTCCATTATGGCACACATCTGCATTTCAGTCATTTACCCTCCATCACTAATAGGGCCAGGTTTATTTTTTTTTTCTTCCTGAGTTGTATATAGCACACACTTTACCCAAAGGTATCAGAGCGCTTCACATGAGCACCAGTCACTTTAAACAAGGGCACATTCATTTTTGTTGGGCATGGGGAGATTAAGTGATTTGCCCAGAATCACAGGACGTTGAGTGTCATTGCTGAGACTATAACCCGGTTCACCAGATATGAGATGGACTTCCCTAGCCGTTAGGCCACATCCTCTCCCAGGACAGGGTTGTGGGTTTGTTTGTTAATGCACAGCTGGATGAATGTTATGCCTTATGTGCAGGCCTTCACATAGGTGAGATCTATCTTCTTTTTGAGGGCCCAAAATTCAACAGTATGTTTGTACCATGTCTAAAAATAAAAAAGCAAAGGCAAAGTAAATAGGTCTGGTGTGACTGCCAGCTTTTTGGCTTAGTCAATATGCTTGTCTTAGTTTGTTATGGCTTTTGCAAAACTTTCTTTTTTATGAAATATTAGCTCTTGCAATGTAAAAATGGCTAAAAGGTTTGATATGTTTTTGATCTCATTTAGCAAATATTCTCATAAGAGTCCCTGGCACTGCAGGAAACTACCTTGTGTGTATGTGCCCCTTGTGAAAGAGCAGAATGCTGTCACTCATAGTAAAGTTAGCCAATGGCTGAAGTGGGCTGATCCACTGCCCCAAGCTGTATGCTGTAGTCGGTGGCAGAAAAATGTGAATGACTAAGTAACAGACCAATGGATGAAGTGTAGTGGGCTGAAAACCTTGTTAAGTATATTATGCAGAAAATTGTAGTAAAATCAAAAGGTTTTGGCTTTGCCAGACCTAAAAATCTAATTACTGCAATTCCATTCTAGTGTACATGGAGGTATTGCCTTGGTGGGGGGCTGGTCTACGACAAAAGGGAGGGGTTTTGGACCTCTCTGCTTTGCTGTCATAAACAGCTACCATCCCCACAGCAATAATGAACTCATCTAGTGATCCAGTGTAGGCTTTTATTGGATCCTAGCTGTGTAGAGCCTTAAGCCTGAGCTAGATACCTTTTCTCTGCAAGGATTTCCAGCTTTCCATCTGACTGTACCTCCTCCCCCCATGGCCATGTGAGGAGGCATGAAACAAGGTATCACATGGGCACACCATTGCCCTCTGCAGTAAGAAGGCTCCTATACTGGTCACCGATGAAAGACAGAATCTCACTTAAGATATGCTGCCTGCCTTTTAAATGGGCTTGCCAGGGTGACCCCCTCACTCCAGGTCATTAGACAAAGTGTCTCCAGTCCTGACCTTTTGACCTACAAGTCATTGATTTCAATAGTATTAGTCTAATTAATTCAATGGAAGCAAAGAAGTATAATACCCAGAATGCACTAGATTGCCACCCAAAGGTTCATGACTGGAAAAAGTGCCCATGGGGACTTGGGAGGAGGTGATCACCCGACGGCTTGCTCGACCCTTCCTGACACAAGAAACCTGGGAGCAGCTAATTTGCGCTTGGTAGAGACATCTACGTTTAAATGTCTCCAAAGGAGTAACAGGCTTTCTCGTGCCACAGCCGTGTCTAGTGGAAGTCACCAGCCGCGGCCGCTGCAGGTAAGATCTGTGAGGCCGGCTGGGAGGGAGATTTTGAGAGGCGAGCACAAGGGGAAATTAAATTAATTTTCCCTCGTGGTCGTCTCTCGAAATCCCCCCCAGCCGGCCCCACTGCCCCACCACTCTTACCTGCAGCTGGAGTTCACTCGATCTCAGTCAGAGGCGTAACTAGAGCCAAATTTCAGGGGGGGGCTAAGAAAAAATTTCGGGGGAGGGGCTGAACCTTTAATCAGTAGGCAGAGTGGAGCTGCAGGGCCTCCAACAAGGGGTGAAACAACTGCAAGGCCTAATTAAAATTCAAAGGGTCTTTTAAAGACCTGTGAAACGTTCGGGTGTGGCTGTGTGTGTGCCCGGGATCTGTCTCATCCCGCTGCCACACATGACGGGGGGCGGGGGGGGGGGGGGGGGGACTGAAGCCCGGTGAGTCCAATGGGTGTTGCGCGACTGATCCCAGTTGCGCCACATTACTCCCTTGCCCGCCTATATGAAGAGTTTAATGTCTCATTTGTTCTTGGCATGGCCTGCACTAAATCGGATTGACCTGGACAGCGCCCTGGGTGTAAAGAAAAGGTGGTGTTTGCTGTAGGGGCGGGGGTCGTTGCGGTGTGACGTCAGGAGGTGGGAGGAAGATGGTAGGCAGGCAGATGGTAGAAGGTGGGTGTTACAGATGTCTTCGGTCAGTAGCTCTCATTTTTACCGAGCTTTCGTCACTGCCTCGTTAATGCCTAATAACAGACCCATGCCAGTCATTGTCAACATGGAATTCATACTGACCTGCTCAGCAGTGGAAGCAATTAAAGACTTAAAAGCAGAGCTTGGTTTCAAAGACATTGAGTAGGCGAAAAAATAAGGGATGTTACATTTCACTTACGGGTTTAGCTATGAATCTTGCAGCAGGTGCAGTGACACCGGGGCCCAGCAGAGAGGCCTACCCCAGAATTCAATGTTTCCTTTACTTGCCCATTTTCTTTACTTCCACAAGGGCCTACGGCACCCTTGCTATGCCATTGTCTTCGCAAGAGCGCCAAATTGTAAGGTGTATAGCCAGTGCTTTAAACGGGCCGGCACTGTCTGGTATGGAGTACCAGCACTTTTTTATTTTGAGAGGGAGAGTACCGCCACTTCTCAAGAGAAATGCAATACTTTTGATTGGAGAGTACCAGCACTTCTCAGAAACAAGCAGGTACTCTGTTACAGAGTACCTGCACTTCTATTATTCCATTACAAGCACTGTGTCTAACCACCACCAGTGTTTCAAATTGGGAAATAGAAGTACATGCAGGTACCCTGTACCAAAGTACCTGCTTGTTTCTGAGAAGTGCCCGTACTGCAGTGCTTAATCTGAGCCGGTGCTTTCCGGTACTCAGCACTCGCACTTAATTTGTTTCCAGTGCTTGGCACCAGCACCTAATTGTCAACACCATACTTATAACAGTCCACCACATGGTGGCCCCTCTCATCTAATTTAGAGAGGAGCAGAACAGCTGTGGTTTTGGATTACAATATACATTAAAATTGCTAATACCTGCCTCCCCAGCCATTTCTTTAGCTTTGGGGACCTGGAATTATCTGAGCTGTCACATTTCCTTTAAAGAGAGATGGTTAGTAGTTGTTTTGGCAGCAATGACAAGGGCGATGGGGGGTGCAAGCTTCAGTGGCCTCCTAGGCAGAGCCCTGGCACTTAATATTTTACAAATTAAGCATTGCCATACTCTCCAGTTAAAAGTATTACATTCTTCTTGAGAAGTGCAGCTACACTCCCTCTCAAAATAAAAAGGTCCTGATACTCAGTACTAGCCCATTTAAAGCACTGACCACCAGAGTCCGACTAGCTGAAGCAGTTTCTTCGCTGTCACCCTTTCTTGGAAGGAGAAACATGGGGGCTCGGGAGGGATTCATGCATAGGTTTAAAGCGGCCTGTATCCAGTGAAATGCTGAGCTGTAGCGCTTAATGTGTACTGGTGTTCATTGGTGGTTGGCACTGGCATCACCGAAGCCTACTTCTGTGGTACCCAGGGGCACCGTCAAACTTTGGCACAAAGCAAAAGGGAGAGGGATAGAGGAGGAAATGAAAGACAGGAAATGAGTGATAAAGAGAGAAAAGTGTGCATGATTAGAACCTAGAAAAGTGACTTAAAGAGACAGGTAGTCAGGGCTTTAAGTGGGCCGGGTCCAGCCGATGCTCAGCAGCAGTTCTAAAAGCAGGTGCTGAGACGGGTCCCTATGGGGCTTTCCATGTTTGTCCTGGGGGGGAGAATCCGACCTCTGCAGAAGTACCACCCTTACCTGCCATTGATGTAATGTCAGAGACTCGTTGTAGTTCTTTCATGGTATAATTTTAAAACTGAATCATTTTCAGCAGCGCTGCGAGGCCTCAGGGTAGTCTATGCACTATATAAATATAATTTTCATTTCATTCATTTCATATGCAGCGAAGCCATAGTTGTTGCTTATTTATCTTATGCAACTAACTTGTTGTAAGTGTAATGTTATTTGTATTATATAACTGGATGCAATGAGAAACAGCAAAATACCAGTCGGGTGGCACACTATGTTGAGCATAGATTTTTAGCATATGTGTTTTTGAGCCACGCCCTTCATTATATAGGCCACGCCCCTTTGAGAAACGCCCCAGTTTTTTCATCCCACTTAAAGCCCTTCAGGTAGTGCACAGTGATTTAAGAAAAAGTGATGAAATGGAATCAAGATCAGGTTGTCTTGGTAAATAGCAACCTTGGCCCATAGCAGAGACTGAGGGACAGCGACCAGCTCCTAAGAAAAGATTCGGGGGCCTGCACTTTGTTTCTTGTTTACACATTAAGCACCGCCTGTTCCAATCTGGATTGACCCATGCCCACCCTTAAAAAAAAAATCAACCCTTCATCAGTAACTGACTTGGCATCCTTTACCCTCCACCCAATCACGGCTTCGCTAGCGCCCTCGCCCCCCTCCTCTTGGCCCAAGCCTTCTTGATTCCTTTCTCTGTCCTGTGAAAGGTGATATGGGCTTTTTTCTTTCTTCCGTTGTAGTATTTTTGTGTTGTTGTGCCGCTCTCATTGATGGGAAATTGAGCTGATGCTTCATCTGAAGGTCACGTCTTGAAATACTACACGCCTCAGCGAGGCCAAGAAGCGGGGGGAAGGGCTGCCTATTTCTGCGAGCGATGTCCGCATTTGTAAACTGCTGCATGATCGAAAGGGTTTAAATAAGGAAAGGTGCCAATGCAAGAGAAAAAACAGTAAAATAAAATCATTTTCACATATAAAAATTGGCAAAAGCAAGGAATGAACGGGCTACATGTAACAAATAGGTTGAAGTTGACCTTTTTTATCCTCAAAGTCATCGGCCCCAGTATAAGCAATCTGATGGGACCACCCACCTCTGGCTAGGGTCATACAGATAGCTGGCATAGAACTTACACATACAGTGTTTAAGCCATTGGCCCGACGGCCACTGCACCAGATCATTGGCCTGCATTAAGAATATAACCATTTGGCCCATTCATGAAAGGTATTCCAGGTGGCCTAGGTAAACCAAGCCTTGTTGATTTCCAACAAGGCCCCTCTTTAAATTGTGTGTTATCCATTCCTCAGGCTTAGGGGATAAAGGATGTATCCAGTACCTACGGATCTTTGTTCCTACAAACAGAATCGTTGAAGTACTAAAGATTCCGCAGACTTGTGGTGGCAGTCCGACCGCCCCATTAAGACTTAGGCAGGCGGACTGCTGCTGCTGTCAGGAAACTGCCATTCCCTGGCCGTGGCGCAGCGATCCGGAGGCCACAGTATGCTTGGTGGGACCACCGCCGTGTTGCCTAGTATATTACAAGTTTCCTCCCCGCCATAGTTTTCATGGTGGTTCCATCACCATGAAAACCATAGCAGAGACAAAAAAAGGGACTCTACAGAGTTCCCTGGTGCCTCACGCCATGTGGATGCACACAGAGAGGCACAACGTGTGCCCCTCGTGTGCATGCAAACCAGTTCCAGCACGGCATGGACTTTACAGTCCATGCCATGCAGGAACTGTTTTTGCCGTTCCCATTGCTGTGCCCATTTTTAGAGCCACCGCCATGGAAACACCAAAAACCAGTCTGCCAGACAGGAGGTGACTTTTAATCTGGCGGAGGGTCCAACCACAGCTTTGGTGCAGCGGGAGCATGGCGGTGGCATACTGCCCGTTCCAGCTGCGCCAAAGTCATATTCGTGCCCTTAGAGATTTCTTCCTTGCAGGTACCCACACAGTGGCGGCTCGCAAAAGTAACGCTGTGGGGTGGGAAGGCGGGGTGGGGCAGGGTAGGGGGGTAGTGGAGTCTGACATATGATGGCAGATTTTAATTTATTTATTAACATTCACCTTTGCCGTTGTGTGTCAGACTCCAGTACCCCCCCCCAGCCCGCCCCCACCCCTCCTCCCCCCCAGCAAAACACACAAGATGATGGACGGAATGTTGCACACTGGCAAAACATTCACCCCCAGCCACAGATCTGGGTTTAATCCATCGTTATTTTGCTCACCAAGCCACCCCAGTTCAGACCGGCCATAAGCAAATCAGTCTCGACCCAGTGCCTCATGGGAACAGTCTAGCCCGAACTGCCAGGCCATGTCTTCCCTGGCCCGGAATCAAGCATCCTAGGACCAGTTTCTGGCTATCACCCGTCATCAGCCAGGATAGCTTGACTCCAGTGGCGTAGTGAGCACGGGACCCACATCTGGGCATACCCTTCCCACATAGGGTGAACAACAAAACACACAAGGTGATGGACGGAATGTTGCACAATGGCAAAACATTCACCCCAGTCACAGATCTGGGTTTAATCCATCGTTATTATGCTCACCAAGCCACCCCAGTTCAGACATGGCCATATGCAAATCAGTCTTGACCCTGTGCCTCATGGGAACAGACCAGCCCGAACTGCCAAGCCATGTCTTCCCTGGACCGGAATCAAGCATCCTAGGGCTGGTTTCTGGCTATCAGCCGTCATCAGCCAGGATAGCTTGACTCCAGTGGCGTAGGGAGCACGGGACCCAAGTCTGGGCATACCCTTCCCACATAGGGTGAACAGCAAAACACACAAGGTGATGGACGGAATGTTGCACAATGGCAAAACATTCCCCCCCAATCAGAGATCTGGGTTTAATCCATCGTTATTTCGCTCACCAAGCCACACCAGTTCAGACATGGCCATATGCAAATCAGTCTTGGCCCTGTGCCTCATGGGAACAGTCCAGCCCGAACTGCCAAGCCATGTCTTCCCTGGACCGGAATCAAGCATCCTAGGACCGGTTTCTGGCTATCAGCCGTCATTAGCCAGGACAGCTTGAGTCCAGTGGCATAGTGAGCAAGGGACCCACGTCTTGGCATTCCCTTCCCACATAGGGTGAACAGCAAAACACACAAGGTGATGGACGGAATGTTGCACAATAGCAAAACATTCCCCCCCAGTCACAGATCTGGGTTTACTCCATCGTTATTTTGCTCACCAAGCCACCCCAGTTCAGACATGGCCATATGCAAATCAGTCTCGACCCAGTGCCTCATGGGAACAGTCTAGCCCGAACTGGCAGGCCATGTCTTCCCTGGACCGGAATCAAGCATCCTAGGACCAGTTTCTAGCTATCACCCGTCATCAGCCAGGATAGCTTGACTCCAGTGGCGTAGTGAACACGGGACCCACGTCTGGGCATACCCTTCCCACATAGGGTGAACAACAAAACACACAAGGTGATGGACGGAATGTTGCACAATGGCAAAACATTCACCCCCAGTCACAGATCTGGGTTTAATCCAGCGTTATTTTGCTCACCAAGCCACCCCAGTTCAGACATGGCCATATGCAAATCAGTCTTGACCCTGTGCCTCATGGGAACAGACAAGCCCGAACTGCCAAACCATGTCTTCCCTGGACCGGAATCAAGCATCCTAGGGCAGGTTTCTGGCTATCAGCCGTCATCAGCCAGGATAGCTTGACTCCAGTGGCGTAGTGAGCACAGGACCCATGTCTGGGCATACCCTTCCCACATAGGGTGAACAGCAAAACACACAAGGTGATGGACGGAATGTTGCACATTGGCAAAATATTCACCCCCAGTCACAGATCTGGGTTTAATCCATCGTTATTTTGCTCACCAAGCCACCCCAGTTCAGACATGGCCATATGCAAATCAGTCTTGCCCCTGTGTCACCTCCCCCCCCACAGCTTTACCTTTGCGAGCCGCCACTGTATCCACCTCATTCAGTTCAATCTCAAACTGGTGACATCACTAAACCACTCCTTATACTCTGTTCCTCTTCACCAGGCCACGATCTGATAATATTTGAATCTGGACAGTTTGCATTTATTGCCTCCACTATATCATGTCATGACTTGATCTTCAAAGATCCCACCTCCACCATCTAATATTTAATGGGAAGCACAGTGTCCCATGAAATGAAACCTTCAGGAAATCCCAGACCGTGTGTAAGAGGACGGCTTCAACCAAACAAGCACTTGTAGACTAGCTAATGTGTGCATTCTGCAGCACCTTGTATTGACTTTTTTTGATAATTGCTGCTGATGCAAACCATATATAAAATATCCTCCATCAACCTTTCTCAATCACCGCTATTAGCCAGCTTTCTGGTTCTGTCTTGACCTTAAACGCCGAAAGTGTCTTAAATTGCTTTAACTGAGATCTTCAAAATAAATTTGAAAACTCGGGAGTGCCCAGCCCTTTTTTTCAGTGCCTTAGTTAGTTTTTTCGAGTCAGGCTATGTTGTTTGCCTCCCCATACAAAGACACGGATTAAAGCCTTCATCTTGAAGAATGATGGGATAGTATCAAATAAAGAGCTACGTTATTGTATAGTATGCATATTTATTAGGATTATTCTGACAAGGGTTAGTGAAATTTCAGTCCATTTCTTTAAAAAATGTTTTACCTCTTTAATGACTTTCAATGTTTTCCTCTATTAGGTGTTCCATCTTAAAAACTGTCACTATACTCAAATATTTAACTTCTGTTTTAATTGATGATGTTGAATAATTTAAATTCCAAACCATTGTTTCAGATTCAAATTTTTCATCATGTAACAAGAGATCGCGGCATAGTCAACAGCCAATTGATCTAATTCCTGCAGGTTTCTTCAGGACCGGAGTGAAATATGCCAGACCAGCTGCATATATAACGATTTTGTCTCATGGCTATATTGCTTAATTTCCTTATCCACTCTGATTTTTATTCCTTGTATCTAGTGATATTTAGCCTTACCCGCAGGTGATAGTACTCCATTTTTTATGTGTAAGACCAAAAGACAGACAAACAGGAAAAGGAAAGTGCCTAAATCAAGTCTAGTGCATGATCGACTTTAATTAGGGTGGATCTTCTGATGCCGCTGCGCTGGCAGTCCACCGATGGACTGCCTACAAAGGGCTTTCAATAGCAAAGCCAGTCCTTAAGCTTACTTTGACCTATGGGCATGAATATCCCCATATGATACGTCCATTTAGTTTTACGCAGTGACAACCTCATCAAGCAATCTTGAAAGGGTGAACACTAAGAACTGACCATTGGGAGAAAAGAATGCCTCTGGATCTCCAAACTGAAAGTCATGAACAAAGGCTGTATCAGGATCATTAAATGTATGTGTTTCTATACTGTTAAATGAGCTTATCTTTAGAGAATGACGATAGGTGACATACTATTGCAACCTTCATAATAACCTTATACATGCACTCATAAAATACAATATTTTGTCCTCATTAGTGACAATAACGTTTTAGAATCATTAACCTTCCATTGACACATGCATCTTTCCTGAAATGGTATCTAAACAGTTTTAGAACATTTCAATCCCTAAAAAAGTATAGCAATACCATACCACTTCCAGTTATAGCCAATAGAACCTGTGTTCATACTCAGCTTTTATAAGATGGTGCCATTCACCTTTAAATAATGTTCTCTGTACTCAATACAGCAATACCTCAGCATTTCAAGTTTATTAATATGTGCACGCACATCACAGCATTTAAACTCACTCAGTTATATTACCTTCTCTTAAGACAGACATCTACCTCTTTTGAATACCTCCAATTTTTACTCCACATAGCAAAACCACACTATCTCGGCTTCTCAAACTTAACTTTGACCCCAAACATTTATTTTCTTTACTAATCTGATTTTGTGATAAGAATACACACATTTTATCTTGGACTCCTACTGAAGAACATGCTATTGAGGAATTTATGAGACAACAATATTGTGGTCCCACTCACTGATATTGTATAAATGAAGTCAAACCTACCAACATAACTGGCCTTAATTTAGCCCCCTGGTCCCCACTGTCTCATGGCTTTATACATATAGCAGGTACACTTACTTATTTCTTCTGAAAGCTTGAGGGAGACTACGATGGAGTGAGATTACATCAATACTTACTAATGAATATAAAATATTCCTACTTACTCCTTTCTCTGGGACCCTACAGCCATGGAATAGTTTAATGGTTTAGTCCATAACATTGAATATGTTGCATAATTCAGGAAGACAACTTGACAATATGTATATTATTTGAAGATAACATCAGGCAGGATTTATGATATTATCTGGTATCTTGGTGTTGGACTTGGCTCTCTCTGCAGGATCAACCCTAAACTTTTTTCCTTCACCCATCCTGTTTTCTGAACCCATTTTTGTTGACTTTTAGTACTTTGCGCACTTTACCACTACTAACCAGTGCTAATGTGCTAGTGCTCTCCCCTAAAATATAGTATCATTGTTTTACACCTGAGTATTACATTTATTTAATTGTAAGTCCCTCGTATATGGTACCACGGGTACCCAGGGTCTATAAATTAAATGCTACTAGTGGGCAGCTGCACTCATTTTGCCACCAACTAGGAGCCTTTTAAAACATGTCTCAGGCCTGCCATTGCAACAAGTCGTGCATTAAAATGTCAATTTGAGCTAGTAAAATAAATGTTTTGCCAGGTCCAAACCTTCTTTTTTTTATTACATATTAGTCAACCCTAACATAGGCCTTAAATAGCCCACAAGGGAAGAAGCTTTTTATTTGAAAAGTGGGACCTGTTTTACGTTCTACATGTCCTGGTACTGAAATACTCCTAAATGAATATCTCAATGTGGTACGGCTTGTAATAAGGTAACATTGGGTTACCTTAATATATTTAATAAGTGTGAACCTTTGATTGGGAGCAGGAAGAAAATGTCATGTTTGAACTTGAACGAATTGTAATGTAAAATTCTCTTTAATGGTAAAGTCAGATTTTTTATTATAGTTTTGAAAATGCAACTGTTAGAAAGTTGTACATAAGGGGGTGGTGATGGACGGAGCATCTGAATCAATCAAACACTCACACCCAGTCAAAAGATCTGGGTTTAATCCATCACCGTTCTTTAGCCCACTCTGCCACCCCAGTTCAGACATGGCTATATGCAAATCAGTCTGACCCTGTGCCTCATGGGAACAGTCCAGCCCGAACTGCCAAGCCATGTCTTCCCTGTACCGGAAACAAGCTTCCGAGGACCGGTTTCTGGCATTCCAGCCGTCTTCAGCCCGGCTTGCTTGAATCCAGTGGCAAAGTGAGCAAGGGACTCACGTCTGAGCATACCCTGCCACACTTATGGCGGCCAAAAGCGGTACAAAAGGGGGTGGTGATGGACGGAGCATCTGAATCAATCAAACACTCACACCCAGTCAAAAGATCTGGTTTAATCCATCAACGTTCTTTAGCCCACTCTGCCACCCCAGTTCAGACATGGCTATATGCAAATCAGTCAGACCTGTGCCTCATGGGAACAGTCCAGCCCGAACTGCCAAGCCATGTCTTCCCTGGACCGAAAACAAGCTTCCGAGGAACGGTTTCTGGTATTCCAGCTGTCTTCAGCCCGGCTTGCTTGAATCCAGTGGCAAAGTGAGCAAGGGACTCACGTCTGAGCATACCCTGCCACACTTATGGCAGCCAAAAGCGGTACAAAAGGGGGTGGTGATGGACGGAGCATCTGAATGAATCAAACACTCACACCCAGTCAAAAGATCTGGGTTTAATCCATCACCGTTCTTTAGCCCACTCTGCCACCCCAGTTCAGACATGGCTATATGCAAATCAGTCTGACCCTGTGCCTCATGGGAACAGTCCAGCCCGAACTGCCAAGCCATGTCTTCCCTGGACAGGAAACAAGCTTCCGAGGACCGGTTTCTGGCATTCCAGCCGTCTTCAGCCCGGCTTGCTTGAATCCAGTGGCAAAGTGAGCAAGGGACTCACGTCTGAGCATACCCTGCCACACTTATGGTGGCCAAAAGCGGTACAAAAGGGGGTGGTGATGGACGGAGCATCTGAATCAATCAAACACTCACACCCAGTCAAAAGATATGGGTTTAATCCATCACCGTTCTTTAGCCCACTCTGCCACCCCAGTTCAGACATGGCTATATGCAAATCAGTCAGACCTGTGCCTCATGGGAACAGTCCAGCCTGAACTGCCAAGCCATGTCTTCCCTGGACCGAAAACAAGCTTCCGAGGACCGGTTTCTGGTATTCCAGCTGTCTTCAGCCCGGCTTGCTTGAATCCAGTGGCAAAGTGAGCAAGGGACTCACGTCTGAGCATACCCTGCCACACTTATGGCAGCCAAAAGCGGTACAAAAGGGGGTGGTGATGGACGGAGCATCTGAATGAATCAAACACTCACACCCAGTCAAAAGGTCTGGGTTTAATCCATCACCGTTCTTTAGCCCACTCTGCCACCCCACTTCAGACATGGCTATATGCAAATCAGTCTGACCTGTGCCTCATGGGAACAGTCCAGCCCGAACTGCCAAGCCATGTCTTCCCTGGACCGGAAGCAAGCTTCCGAGGACCGGTTTCTGGCATTCCAGATGTCTTCAGCCCGGCTTGCTTGAATCCAGTGGCAAAGTGAGCAAGGGACTCACGTCTGAGCATACCCTGCCACACTTATGGCGGCCAAAGCGGTACAAAAGAGGGTGGTGATGGACGGAGCATCTGAACCAATCAAACACTCACACCCAGTCAAAAGATCTGGGTTTGATGCATCACCGTTCTTTGGCCCACTCTGCCACCCCAGTTCAGACATGGCTATATGCAAATCAGTCTGAACCTGTGCCTCATGGGAACAGTCCAGCCCGAACTGCCAAGCCATGCCTTCCCTGGACCGGAAACAAGCTTCCGAGGACCGGATTCTGGCATTCCAGCCGTCTTCAGCCCGGCTTGCTTGAATCCAGTGGCAAAGTGAGCAAGGGACTCACGTCTGAGCATACCCTGCCACACTTAAGGCAGCCAAAAGCAGTACAAAAGGGGGTGGTGATGGACGGAGCATCTGAATCAATCAAACACTCACACCCAGTCAAAAGATCTAGGTTTAATCCATCACCGTTCTTTAGCCCACTCTGCAACCAAAGTTCAGACATAGCTATATGCAAATCAGTCTGACCCTGTGCCTCATGGGAACAGTCCAGCCCGAACTGCCAAGCCATGTCGTCCCTGGACCGGAAACAAGCTTCCGAGGACCGGTTTCTGGCATTCCAGCCGTCTTCAGCCCGGCTTGCTTGAATCCAGTGGCAAACTGAGCAAGGGACTCACGTCTGAGCATACCCTGCCACAGTTATGGCGGCCAAAAGCGGTACAAAAGGGGGTGGTGATGGACGGAGCATCTGAATCAATCAAACACTCACACCCAGTCAAAAGATCTGGGTTTAATCCATCACCGTTCTTTAGCCCACTCTGCCACCCCAGTTCAGACATGGCTATATGCAAATCAGTCTGACCTATGCCTCATGGCAACAGTCCAGCCCGAACTGCCAAGCCATGTCTTCCCTGGACCGGAAACAAGCTTCCGAGGACCGGTTTCTGGCATTCCAGCTGTCTTCAGCCCGGCTTGCTTGAATCCAGTGGCAAAGTGAGCAAGGGACTCACATCTGAGCATAGCCTGCCACAATTATGGCAGCCAAAAGCGGTACAAAAGGGGGTGGTGATGGACGGAGCATCTGAATGAATCAAACACTCACACCCAGTCAAAAGATCTGGGTTTAATCCATCACCGTTCTTTAGCCCACTCTGCCACCCCAGTTCAGACATGGTTATATGCAAATCAGTCTGACCCTGTGCCTCATGGGAACAGTCCAGCCCGAACTGCCAAGCCATGTCTTCCCTGGACCGGAAACAAGCTTCCGAGGACCGGTTTCTGGCATTCCTAAAGAACGGTGATGGATCAAACCCAGATCTTTTGACTGGGTGTGAGTGTTTGATTGGTTCAGATGCTTCGTCCATCACCACCCCCTTTTGTACCGCTTTGGCCGCCATAAGTGTGGCAGGGTATGCTCAGACGTGAGTCCCTTGCTCACTTTGCCACTGGATTCAAGCAAGCCGGGCTGAAGACGGCTGGAATGCCAGAATCCGGTCCTCGGAAGCTTGTTTCCGGTCCAGGGAAGGCATGGCTTGGCAGTTCGGGCTGGACTGTTCCCATGAGGCACAGGTTCAGACTGATTTGCATATAGCCATGTCTGAACTGGGGTGGCAGAGTGGGCCAAAGAACGGTGATGCATCAAACCCAGATCTTTTGACTGGGTGTGAGTGTTTGATTGGTTCAGATGCTCCGTCCATCACCACCCTCTTTTGTACCGCTTTGGCCGCCATAAGTGTGGCAGGGTATGCTCAGACGTGAGTCCCTTGCTCACTTTGCCACTGGATTCAAGCAAGCCGGGCTGAAGACGGCTGGAATGCCAGAAACCGGTCCTCGGAAGCTTGTTTCCGGTCCAGGGAAGGCATGGCTTGGCAGTTCGGGCTGGACTGTTCCCATGAGGCACAGGGTCAGACTGATTTGCATATAGCCATGTCTGAACTGGGTGGCAGAGTGGGCTAAAGAATGGTGATGGATCAAACCAAGATCTTTTGACTGGGTGTGAGTGTTTGATTGGTTCAGATGCTTCGTCCATCACCACCCCCTTTTGTACTGCTTTGGCCGCCATAAGTGTGGCAGGGTATGCTCAGACGTGAGTCCCTTTCTCACTTTGCCACTGGATTCAAGCAAGCCGGGCTTAAGACGGCTGGAATGCCAGAACCGGTCCTCGGAAGCTTGTTTCCGGTCCAGGGAAGGCATGGCTTGGCAGTTCGGGCTGGACTGTTCCCATGAGGCACAGGGTCAGACTGATTTTCATATAGCCATGTCTGAACTGGGGTGGCAGAGAAGGCTAAAGAACGGTGATGGATCAAACCCAGATCTTTTTACTGGGTGTGAGTGTTTGATTGGTTCAGATGCTCTGTCCATCACCACCCCCTTTTAGACCGCTTTGGACGCCATAAGTGTGGCAGGGTATGTTCAGACGTGAGTCCCTTGCTCACTTTGCCACTGGATTCAAGCAAGCTGGGCTGAAGACGGCTGGAATGCCAGAAACCGGTCCTCGGAAGCTTGTTTCCGGTCCAGGGAAGGCATGGCTTGGCAGTTCGGGCTGGACTGTTCCCATGAGGCACAGGGTCAGACTGATTTGCATATAGCCATGTCTGAACTGGGGTGGCAGAGTGGGCTAAAGAACGGTGATGGATCAAACCCAGATCTTTTGACTGGGTGTGAGTGTTTGATTGGTTCAGATGCTCCGTCCATCACCAACCCCTTTTGTACCGCTTTGGCCACCATAAGTGTGGCAGGGTATGCTCAGACGTGAGTCCCTTGCTCACTTTGCCACTGGATTCAAGCAAGCCGGGCTGAAGACGGCTGGAATGCCAGAAACAGGTCCTCGGAAGCTTGTTTCCGGTCCAGGGAAGGCATGGCTTGGCAGTTCGGGCTGGACTGTTCCCATGAGGCACAGGGTCAGACTGATTTGCATATAGCCATGTCTGAACTGGGGTGGCAGAGTGGGCTAAAGAACGGTGATGGATCAAACCCAGATCTTTTGACTGGGTGTGAGTGTTTGATTGGTTCAGATGCTCCGTCCATCACCACCCCCTTTTGTACCGCTTTGGCCGCCATAAGTGTGGCAGGGTATGCTCAGACGTGAGTCCCTTGCTCACTTTGCCACTGGATTCAAGCAAGCCGGGCTGAAGACGGCTGGAATGCCAGAAACCGGTACTCGGAAGCTTGTTTCCCATCCAGGGAAGGCATGGCTTGGCAGTTTGGGCTGGACTGTTCCCATGAGGCACAGGGTCAGACTGATTTGCATATAGCCATGTCTGAACTGGGGTGGCAGAGTGGGCTAAAGAACAGTGATGGATCAAACCCAGATCTTTTGACTGGGTGTGAGTGTTTGATTGGTTCAGATGCTCCGTCCATCACCACCCCCTTTTGTATCGCTTTGGCCGCCATAAGTGTGGCAGAGTATGCTCAGACGTGAGTCCCTTGCTCACTTTGCCACTGGATTCAAGCAAGCCGGGCTGAAGACCGCTGGAATGCCAGAAACCGGTCCTCGGAAGCTTGTTTCCGGTCCAGGGAAAGCATGGCTTGGCGGTTCGGGCTGGACTGTTCCCATGAGGCACAGGGTCAGACTGATTTGCATACAGCCCTGTCTGAACTAGGGTGGCAGAATGGGCTAAAGAATGGTGATGGATCAAACCCAGATCTTTTGACTGGGTGTGAGTGTTTGATTGGTTTAGATGCTCCGTCCATCACCACCCTCTTTTGTACCGCTTTGGCCGCCATAAGTTTGGCAGGGTATGCTCAGACGTGAGTCCCTTGCTCACTTTGCCACTGGATTCAAGCAAGCCGGGCTGAAGACGGCTGGAATGCCAGAAACCGGTCCTCGGAAGCTTGTTTCCGGTCCAGGGAAGGCATGGCTTGGCAGTTCGGGCTGGACTGTTCCCATGAGGCACAGGGTCAGACTGATTTGCATATAGCCATGTCTGAACTGGGTGGCAGAGTGGGCTAAAGAATGGTGATGGATCAAACCAAGATCTTTTGACTGGGTGTGAGTGTTTGATTGGTTCAGATGCTCCGTCCATCACCACCCCCTTTTGTACTGCTTTGGCCGCCATAAGTGTGGCAGGGTATGCTCAGACGTGAGTCCCTTTCTCACTTTGCCACTGGATTCAAGCAAGCCGGGCTTAAGACGGCTGGAATGCCAGAACCGGTCCTCGGAAGCTTGTTTCCGGTCCAGGGAAGGCATGGCTTGGCAGTTCGGGCTGGACTGTTCCCATGAGGCACAGGGTCAGACTGATTTTCATATAGCCATGTCTGAACTGGGGTGGCAGAGAAGGCTAAAGAACGGTGATGGATCAAACCCAGATCTTTTTACTGGGTGTGAGTGTTTGATTGGTTCAGATGCTCTGTCCATCACCACCCCCTTTTAGACCGCTTTGGACGCCATAAGTGTGGCAGGGTATGTTCAGACGTGAGTCCCTTGCTCACTTTGCCACTGGATTCAAGCAAGCTGGGCTGAAGACGGCTGGAATGCCAGAAACCGGTCCTCGGAAGCTTGTTTCCGGTCCAGGGAAGGCATGGCTTGGCAGTTCGGGCTGGACTGTTCCCATGAGGCACAGGGTCAGACTGATTTGCATATAGCCATGTCTGAACTGGGGTGGCAGAGTGGGCTAAAGAACGGTGATGGATCAAACCCAGATCTTTTGACTGGGTGTGAGTGTTTGATTGGTTCAGATGCTCCGTCCATCACCAACCCCTTTTGTACCGCTTTGGCCACCATAAGTGTGGCAGGGTATGCTCAGACGTGAGTCCCTTGCTCACTTTGCCACTGGATTCAAGCAAGCCGGGCTGAAGACGGCTGGAATGCCAGAAACCGGTCCTCGGAAGCTTGTTTCCGGTCCAGGGAAGGCATGGCTTGGCAGTTCGGGCTGGACTGTTCCCATGAGGCACAGGGTCAGACTGATTTGCATATAGCCATGTCTGAACTGGGGTGGCAGAGTGGGCTAAAGAACGGTGATGGATCAAACCCAGATCTTTTGACTGGGTGTGAGTGTTTGATTGGTTCAGATGCTCCGTCCATCACCACCCCCTTTTGTACCGCTTTGGCCGCCATAAGTGTGGCAGGGTATGCTCAGACGTGAGTCCCTTGCTCACTTTGCCACTGGATTCAAGCAAGCCGGGCTGAAGACGGCTGGAATGCCAGAAACCGGTACTCGGAAGCTTGTTTCCCATCCAGGGAAGGCATGGCTTGGCAGTTTGGGCTGGACTGTTCCCATGAGGCACAGGGTCAGACTGATTTGCATATAGCCATGTCTGAACTGGGGTGGCAGAGTGGGCTAAAGAACAGTGATGGATCAAACCCAGATCTTTTGACTGGGTGTGAGTGTTTGATTGGTTCAGATGCTCCGTCCATCACCACCCCCTTTTGTATCGCTTTGGCCGCCATAAGTGTGGCAGAGTATGCTCAGACGTGAGTCCCTTGCTCACTTTGCCACTGGATTCAAGCAAGCCGGGCTGAAGACCGCTGGAATGCCAGAAACCGGTCCTCGGAAGCTTGTTTCAGGTCCAGGGAAAGCATGGCTTGGCGGTTCGGGCTGGACTGTTCCCATGAGGCACAGGGTCAGACTGATTTGCATACAGCCCTGTCTGAACTAGGGTGGCAGAATGGGCTAAAGAATGGTGATGGATCAAACCCAGATCTTTTGACTGGGTGTGAGTGTTTGATTGGCTCAGATGCTCCGTCCATCACCACCCCCTTTTGTACCGCTTTGGCCGCCATAAGTGTGGCAGTGTATGCTCAGACATGAGTCCCTTGCTCACTTTGCCACTGGATTCAAGAAAGCCGGGCTGAAGATGGCTGGAATGCCAGAAACCGGTCCTCGGAAGCTTGTTTCCGGTCCAGGGAAGGCATGGCTTGGCAGTTCGGGCTGGACTGTTCCCATGAGGCACAGGGTCAGACTGATTTGCATATAGCCATGTCTGAACTGGGGTGGCAGAGTGGGCTAAAGAACGGTGATGGATCAAACCCAGATCTTTTGACTGGGTGTGAGTGTTTGATTGGTTCAGATGCTCTGTCCATCACCATCCCCTTTTAGACCGCTTTGGCCGCCATAAGTGTGGCAGGGTATGCTCAAACGTGAGTCCCTAGCTCACTTTGCCACTGGATTCAAGCAAGCCGGGCTGAAGACGGCTGGAATGCCAGAAACCGGTCCTCGGAAGCTTGTTTCCGGTCCAGGGAAGGCATGGCTTGGCAGTTCGGGGTGGACTGTTCCCATGAGGCACAGGGTCAGACTGATTTGCATATAGCCATGTCTGAACTGGGGTGGCAGAGTGGGCTAAAGAACGGTGATGGATCAAACCCAGATCTTTTGACTGGGTGTGAGTGTTTGATTGGTTCAGATGCTCCGTCCATCACCACCCCCTTTTGTACCGCTTTGGCCGCCATAAGTGTGGCAGGGTATGCTCAGACGTGAGTCTCTTGCTCACTTTGCCACTGGATTCCAGCAAGCCGGGCTGAAGACGGCTGGAATGCCAGAAACTGGTCCTCGGAAGCTTGTTTCCGGTCCAGGGAAGGCATGGCTTGGCAGTTCGGGCTGGACTGTTACCATGAGGCACAGGGTCAGACTGATTTGCATATAGCCATGTCTGAACTGGGGTGGCAGAGTGAGCTAAAGAACGGTGACGGATCAAACCCAGATCTTTTGACTGGGTGTGAGTGTTTGATTGGTTTAGATGCTCCATCCATCACCACCCCCTTTTGTACTGCTTTGACCGCCATAAGTGTGGCAGGGTATGCTCAGACGTGAGTCCGTTTCTCACTTTGCCACTGGATTCAAGCAAGCCGGGCTGAAGACGGCTGGAATGCCAGAAACCGGTCCTCGGAAGCTTGTTTCCGGTCCAGGGAAGGCATGTCTTGGCAGTTCGGGCTGGACTGTTCCCATGAGGCACAGGGTTAGACTGATTTGCATATAGCCATGTCTGAACTGGGGTGGCAGAGTGGGCTAAAGAACGGTTATGGATCAAACCCAGATCTTTTGACTGGGTGTGAGTGTTTGATTGGTTCAGATGCTCCGTCCATCACCACCCCCTTTTGTACCGCTTTGGCCGCCATAGGTGTGGCAGGGTTTGCTCAGACATGAGTCCCTTGCTCACTTTGCCACTGGATTCAAGCAAGCCGGGCTGAAGACGGATGGAATGCCAGAAACCGGTCCTCGGAAGCTTGTTTCCGGTCCAGGGAAGGCATGGCTTGGCAGTTCGGGCTGGACTGTTCCCATGAGGCACAGGGTTAGACTGATTTGCATATAGCCATGTCTGAACTGGGGTGGCAGAGTGGGCTAAAGAACGGTGATGGATCAAACCCAGATCTTTTGACTGGGTGTGAGTGTCTGATTGGTTCAAATGCTCCGTCCATCACCACCCCCTTTAGTACCACTGTTAGAAAGTTAGCACTTTCCTACTCTAAACTCTCTGAGGCTTTCTAGGTGTTTCTAGCTGCTTGTGGCCTGTTTATCACTCCCTCATTAGGATAGTGTAGTCGGCCCAGATAGCGAACAGTACGACCTGGGGGCAGCAGGGAGAGGGCCCTTCTTCCAGGATAGGAGGGACGGAGCTGTTCCCTGCCCCACTTACATTTCAATGGACTACCTCAGGCATACTCACAAAGGAACTTTTTTCACCCTAGAGTTCTTGGAGCCTGGGCAGGGAAAGAAAAGGGAAGGAACTTTCCAGAAGAACATGTGGGAATGGACTAGAAGTTTCCAACACTTCTAAGGGTGGCACCATGTATAACTATTGGACCTCCTAAGCCACTCATCAGTACACACCTGGACCTGTGGTCATAACAGAAGAAGGACTGTCTTGTTCCCTAGATAACTGCCCTGCTGCTTGAAGCCTGCGTTGTTCTTCATATGAGTGTCCTGCTGGTACACAAACACTTCCCTGCTGCTTGAGGCCTGCCTTGATCCCCAGAGGCCTGGCCTGCCTTATTCTTCAGATAACTGCACTGCTCATTGAGGCTTGCCCTGCTCCCTGAGAATGAAGACTGGACCTTCTCCCTTCATCCCAGGCTAACCTGGGTGACTCCGAAGGTCAGTTGGATTACCTCCTGTTCTGAAGTACAGGGACACAGCAAGCCCCAGAGGCCTCCCTGAAACTATCCAGCCAATCTGCTGCCACTGAAAGTGCCTGGACATGCCTGGACCTGCAACTGGACATGCCTGGACCTGCAACTGGACCTGCCGGAGCCCTGCTGGCCTCTGCTCGAGTAAGTTCCTTATCCTCAAGAGGTGCCTCCCCAGACCCTTGGCTGGGATCAGATGAGCTCCTCCTGTGAAATCCTGAAGTTTTGAACTCTAGGTTCCTGACTTTGAGAAGAGAACTTTTTCAGGCAGACTGACCTGGTCACTGTATCCAGCCTGCATTCTATCACAGTCGGTCTGAAATTGTGACTTTGCCCCAATCCAGCATGACCAGATACTTACAGTGGGCGCTTTCTGCTTCTTGGTGCTATTTTTACGTAATCGATTACAATTCACTAGCTCTGGTTCTACTAGTTGGATTTTTGTCACACTGGCCTCATTTTATTTATTCAATTTTACTCTACTTGCCTTAATTGGTGTGGAATTTTTCTTGTGATGTGCTTTCACTTTATTACTGTTTGTTTGCTGCATAAATACTTAACACAAAGCCTCTAAATTAAGCCTGATTGCTTTGTGCCAAGCAATCAGAGAGTAAAGGTTAATTTAGCGACTTTTGTGGTTCACCTTGACAAGGATTGTGGCTGTTGCTTAAGAAGAGTTGTTCACAAAAAGAGGACAAAGTTCCTATACCAGGGTGCAAAAGTCACCCACGTATCTGAGTGCAAATAGTCACCCATACATTAAAAACAGGGAAGAATGGGGAAAAGTAATCCTAGGTAAAAAATACCCTGATGGGAGAGGGAAAGACATACTACATCCTCTGCTGCCCTCACACACCCCGGAGGATGTCATGCTTCATCATCGGGCAATTTTGCTCCTCGTAGGGCCGGCGCTGCAATTCCCCACGGGTCCCCGAAGGGTCACTTTATCGGAGATCTTTTAGAGGATTAGCCGGATGTTGCATGCAGGTGTGTGGGGAAGGGTAAGGGAGGGTAAATCAATTACGTGCAAACATGATAGTGTGATAAAATCAAGGGTATGGAAGCAGCGACAAGATTGTCTAGGTAACCCTTGGCAGTTAAAAGTACTGCTTAAAAATGACTGACCCCACAAGGCCCACTATGCCTGGGTGTCACTAGTCAAGGTCAACATGTTTCGCGCCTCTATCGCCCGTAGGTCATTGGCGCTTCGTCAGGACCAAAAACAAAGTGAAGTGCACGTGAGTAAAATACATAAAAGTTAAAATGAGAACCCTCTTATCTCATCCAGGGCGGATCAGGAGAACAGTGTCCCCACTATGTGGTTGTAGCTGTTACATTGAAGCTGCTCCTGGATGATACCTAGAAAGAGAAAAAGCAAAGTAAGCCGCATGTGAGCGTCAGTAACAACTTGATGCATCACAAAGTGTCACTTATGTGTACACAACGCTTCAAATAGAAAGATTACGTGGGCACACAAGACTGGTTCACAGTAGATCGGGGGCTGCTAGTTCAAGGAGCCCTTAGGCTCAACATAACGCATAAAATGGTGTTAAAAGGCAACTAACCTTGGCTGTATAAGGTTGATTAAACGTATAACAACTATAGGGCAGAAATCTGCCAATGTTGAAAATTGGTGAAAAGTACCAAACCGTGAGGTGGGTAGTTCACATCACAGTGCTTACCAAATATTAGTTAAAGCTCTCCTCCAGTGGTCAAGGGAATGGACGCCCGCGAAAAGTCGGGCTGTGGAAGCAATAGACACAAACCAGGTACATAAGCACAACGGAAAAAGTACAGGTGAAGTAAGATGGAATTAATTGAAATGGCACTTACTAAGTAATGCGGGTGTAGCCTCTAGTACACCTACCCCTGTCCAAACGCTCGCCGAGAAAGAATTAAAGGCGGCGAAATGCAGAGTTTAAATAAATGGATCGGGTGGGGGGTGGAAAACAGAGAGGCGGTAACTCTTTATGGTGAAGCCTCACAAGGAAGTGTTAAACTGCGCATGTGCGAAACAACGCAGCAGCGGCGCATGCGTATTAGCCGTGCACATTGCTCCCTCGCTTCTGCGCACTGGCTTCATAGTCAAGGAAAATAACAATGCCGGTAATGATTAATAGTTCACACAAATCTACAAAATTAATCCGGTTTAAGTTACTCCTCACTAGTTCAGGCCTTCCCGTATGAGACAGGTCCTAGTATCATGATTGGACCACACCTCGAAAATTAACTTCAATCTATGTAGGAATTTCTCGTTTGTGACATGTCCTGATGTCGTGACTGGATCACCCCTTGAAAATTAACTTAAATCTATATGGATGTTTCCAAATTCACAACCATCAACATATAGTTGACGCTTAGGCCATAAAATGGGGACTAAGAGAATACAGCCAAATTGCCTAACACCAAGGACCGTATTGTAAGTCCTCACGTATTTTAATGCAAAGAATTAATCCCCCGGGATTATCCGAGGTTACCAATTCAAGGCTTAACATAAAGTCAGCGCCCAACGACCCCAACGACCCGTCTCGTGTGCCCACTTGAAAAGGGAAGGAAATAGGGTAGGTCCCGCGGCCGTACAGCCGTGCATAATCAATTCAACAAAAGAGAGGGGGGACCAATAAAGGTCCAGTGTCCATGCTCCTAAACCAAATCTGTTCACAAAAAGAGGACAAGTGCGCAGAAGCGAGGGAGCAGTGTGCACGGCTAATACGCATGCGCCGCTGCTGCGTTGTTTCGCACATGCGCAGTTTAACACTTCCTTGTGAGGCTTCACCATAAAGAGTTACCGCCTCTCTGTTTTCCACCCCCCACCCGATCCATTTATTTAAACTCTGCATTTCGCCGCCTTTAATTCTTTCTCGGCGAGCGTTTGGACAGGGGTAGGTGTACTAGAGGCTACACCCGCATTACTTAGTAAGTGCCATTTCAATTAATTCCATCTTACTTCACCTGTACTTTTTCCGTTGTGCTTATGTACCTGGTTTGTGTCTATTGCTTCCACAGCCCGACTTTTCGCGGGCGTCCATTCCCTTGACCACTGGAGGAGAGCTTTAACTAATATTTGGTAAGCACTGTGATGTGAACTACCCACCTCACGGTTTGGTACTTTTCACCAATTTTCAACATTGGCAGATTTCTGCCCTA
Organism: Lissotriton helveticus; assembly: GCF_964261635.1. Taxonomy (NCBI): domain Eukaryota; kingdom Metazoa; phylum Chordata; class Amphibia; order Caudata; family Salamandridae; genus Lissotriton; species Lissotriton helveticus. Next base: position 652,084,193 of record NC_136070.1, read on the forward strand.
TAGTTGTTATACGTTTAATCAACCTTATACAGCCAAGGTTAGTTGCCTTTTAACACCATTTTATGCGTTATGTTGAGCCTAAGGGCTCCTTGAACTAGCAGCCCCCGATCTACTGTGAACCAGTCTTGTGTGCCCACGTAATCTTTCTATTTGAAGCGTTGTGTACACATAAGTGACACTTTGTGATGCATCAAGTTGTTACTGACGCTCACATGCGGCTTACTTTGCTTTTTCTCTTTCTAGGTATCATCCAGGAGCAGCTTCAATGTAACAGCTACACCCACATAGTGGGGACACAGGTCTCCTGATCCGCCCTGGATGAGATAAGAGGGTTCTCATTTTAACTTTTATGTATTTTACTCACGTGCACTTCACTTTGTTTTTGGTCCTGACGAAGCGCCAATGACCTACGGGCGATAGAGGCGCGAAACATGTTGACCTTGACTAGTGACACCCAGGCATAGTGGGCCTTGTGGGGTCAGTCATTTTTAAGCAGTACTTTTAACTGCCAAGGGTTACCTAGACAATCTTGTTGCTGCTTCCATACCCTTGATTTTATCACACTATCATGTTTGCACGTAATTGATTTACCCTCCCTTACCCTTCCCCACACACCTGCATGCAACATCCGGCTAATCCTCTAAAAGATCTCCGATAAAGTGACCCTTCGGGGACCCGTGGGGAATTGCAGCGCCGGCCCTACGAGGAGCAAAATTGCCCGATGATGAAGCATGACATCCTCCGGGGTGTGTGAGGGCAGCAGAGGATGTAGTATGTCTTTCCCTCTCCCATCAGGGTATTTTTTACCTAGGATTACTTTTCCCCATTCTTCCCTGTTTTTAATGTATGGGTGACTATTTGCACTCAGATACGTGGGTGACTTTTGCACCCTGGTATAGGAACTTTGTCCTCTTTTTGTGAACAGATTTGGTTTAGGAGCATGGACACTGGACCTTTATTGGCTCCTTGGTCCCCTCTCTCTTTTGTTGAATTGATTATGCACGGCTGTACGGCCGCGGGACCTACCCTATTTCCTTCCCTTTTCAAGTGGGCACACGAGACGGGTCGTTGGGGTCGTTGGGCGCTGACTTTATGTTAAGCCTTGAATTGGTAACCTCGGATAATCCCGGGGGATTAATTCTTTGCATTAAAATACGTGAGGACTTACAATACGGTCCTTGGTGTTAGGCAATTTGGCTGTATTCTCTTAGTCCCCATTTTATGGCCTAAGCGTCAACTATATGTTGATGGTTGTGAATTTGGAAACATCCATATAGATTTAAGTTAATTTTCAAGGGGTGATCCAGTCACGACATCAGGACATGTCACAAACGAGAAATTCCTACATAGATTGAAGTTAATTTTCGAGGTGTGGTCCAATCATGATACTAGGACCTGTCTCATACGGGAAGGCCTGAACTAGTGAGGAGTAACTTAAACCGGATTAATTTTGTAGATTTGTGTGAACTATTAATCATTACCGGCATTGTTATTTTCCTTGACTATGAAGCCAGTGCGCAGAAGCGAGGGAGCAGTGTGCACGGCTAATACGCATGCGCCGCTGCTGCGTTGTTTCGCACATGCGCAGTTTAACACTTCCTTGTGAGGCTTCACCATAAAGAGTTACCGCCTCTCTGTTTTCCACCCCCCACCCGATCCATTTATTTAAACTCTGCATTTCGCCGCCTTTAATTCTTTCTCGGCGAGCGTTTGGACAGGGGTAGGTGTACTAGAGGCTACACCCGCATTACTTAGTAAGTGCCATTTCAATTAATTCCATCTTACTTCACCTGTACTTTTTCCGTTGTGCTTATGTACCTGGTTTGTGTCTATTGCTTCCACAGCCCGACTTTTCGCGGGCGTCCATTCCCTTGACCACTGGAGGAGAGCTTTAACTAATATTTGGTAAGCACTGTGATGTGAACTACCCACCTCACGGTTTGGTACTTTTCACCAATTTTCAACATTGGCAGATTTCTGCCCTATAGTTGTTATACGTTTAATCAACCTTATACAGCCAAGGTTAGTTGCCTTTTAACACCATTTTATGCGTTATGTTGAGCCTAAGGGCTCCTTGAACTAGCAGCCCCCGATCTACTGTGAACCAGTCTTGTGTGCCCACGTAATCTTTCTATTTGAAGCGTTGTGTACACATAAGTGACACTTTGTGATGCATCAAGTTGTTACTGACGCTCACATGCGGCTTACTTTGCTTTTTCTCTTTCTAGGTATCATCCAGGAGCAGCTTCAATGTAACAGCTACAACCACATAGTGGGGACACAGGTCTCCTGATCCGCCCTGGATGAGATAAGAGGGTTCTCATTTTAACTTTTATGTATTTTACTCACGTGCACTTCACTTTGTTTTTGGTCCTGACGAAGCGCCAATGACCTACGGGCGATAGAGGCGCGAAACATGTTGACCTTGACTAGTGACACCCAGGCATAGTGGGCCTTGTGGGGTCAGTCATTTTTAAGCAGTACTTTTAACTGCCAAGGGTTACCTAGACAATCTTGTCGCTGCTTCCATACCCTTGATTTTATCACACTATCATGTTTGCACGTAATTGATTTACCCTCCCTTACCCTTCCCCACACACCTGCATGCAACATCCGGCTAATCCTCTAAAAGATCTCCGATAAAGTGACCCTTCGGGGACCCGTGGGGAATTGCAGCGCCGGCCCTACGAGGAGCAAAATTGCCCGATGATGAAGCATGACATCCTCCGGGGTGTGTGAGGGCAGCAGAGGATGTAGTATGTCTTTCCCTCTCCCATCAGGGTATTTTTTACCTAGGATTACTTTTCCCCATTCTTCCCTGTTTTTAATGTATGGGTGACTATTTGCACTCAGATACGTGGGTGACTTTTGCACCCTGGTATAGGAACTTTGTCCTCTTTTTGTGAACAGATTTGGTTTAGGAGCATGGACACTGGACCTTTATTGGCTCCTTGGTCCCCCCTCTCTTTTGTTGAATTGATTATGCACGGCTGTACGGCCGCGGGACCTACCCTATTTCCTTCCCTTTTCAAGTGGGCACACGAGACGGGTCGTTGGGGTCGTTGGGCGCTGACTTTATGTTAAGCCTTGAATTGGTAACCTCGGATAATCCCGGGGGATTAATTCTTTGCATTAAAATACGTGAGGACTTACAATACGGTCCTTGGTGTTAGGCAATTTGGCTGTATTCTCTTAGTCCCCATTTTATGGCCTAAGCGTCAACTATATGTTGATGGTTGTGAATTTGGAAACATCCATATAGATTTAAGTTAATTTTCAAGGGGTGATCCAGTCACGACATCAGGACATGTCACAAACGAGAAATTCCTACATAGATTGAAGTTAATTTTCGAGGTGTGGTCCAATCATGATACTAGGACCTGTCTCATACGGGAAGGCCTGAACTAGTGAGGAGTAACTTAAACCGGATTAATTTTGTAGATTTGTGTGAACTATTAATCATTACCGGCATTGTTATTTTCCTTGACTATGAAGCCAGTGCGCAGAAGCGAGGGAGCAGTGTGCACGGCTAATACGCATGCGCCGCTGCTGCGTTGTTTCGCACATGCGCAGTTTAACACTTCCTTGTGAGGCTTCACCATAAAGAGTTACCGCCTCTCTGTTTTCCACCCCCCACCCGATCCATTTATTTAAACTCTGCATTTCGCCGCCTTTAATTCTTTCTCGGCGAGCGTTTGGACAGGGGTAGGTGTACTAGAGGCTACACCCGCATTACTTAGTAAGTGCCATTTCAATTAATTCCATCTTACTTCACCTGTACTTTTTCCGTTGTGCTTATGTACCTGGTTTGTGTCTATTGCTTCCACAGCCCGACTTTTCGCGGGCGTCCATTCCCTTGACCACTGGAGGAGAGCTTTAACTAATATTTGGTAAGCACTGTGATGTGAACTACCCACCTCACGGTTTGGTACTTTTCACCAATTTTCAACATTGGCAGATTTCTGCCCTATAGTTGTTATACGTTTAATCAACCTTATACAGCCAAGGTTAGTTGCCTTTTAACACCATTTTATGCGTTATGTTGAGCCTAAGGGCTCCTTGAACTAGCAGCCCCCGATCTACTGTGAACCAGTCTTGTGTGCCCACGTAATCTTTCTATTTGAAGCGTTGTGTACACATAAGTGACACTTTGTGATGCATCAAGTTGTTACTGACGCTCACATGCGGCTTACTTTGCTTTTTCTCTTTCTAGGTATCATCCAGGAGCAGCTTCAATGTAACAGCTACAACCACATAGTGGGGACACAGGTCTCCTGATCCGCCCTGGATGAGATAAGAGGGTTCTCATTTTAACTTTTATGTATTTTACTCACGTGCACTTCACTTTGTTTTTGGTCCTGACGAAGCGCCAATGACCTACGGGCGATAGAGGCGCGAAACATGTTGACCTTGACTAGTGACACCCAGGCATAGTGGGCCTTGTGGGGTCAGTCATTTTTAAGCAGTACTTTTAACTGCCAAGGGTTACCTAGACAATCTTGTCGCTGCTTCCATACCCTTGATTTTATCACACTATCATGTTTGCACGTAATTGATTTACCCTCCCTTACCCTTCCCCACACACCTGCATGCAACATCCGGCTAATCCTCTAAAAGATCTCCGATAAAGTGACCCTTCGGGGACCCGTGGGGAATTGCAGCGCCGGCCCTACGAGGAGCAAAATTGCCCGATGATGAAGCATGACATCCTCCGGGGTGTGTGAGGGCAGCAGAGGATGTAGTATGTCTTTCCCTCTCCCATCAGGGTATTTTTTACCTAGGATTACTTTTCCCCATTCTTCCCTGTTTTTAATGTATGGGTGACTATTTGCACTCAGATACGTGGGTGACTTTTGCACCCTGGTATAGGAACTTTGTCCTCTTTTTGTGAACAGATTTGGTTTAGGAGCATGGACACTGGACCTTTATTGGCTCCTTGGTCCCCCCTCTCTTTTGTTGAATTGCTTAAGAAGAGTTGACATCCCCCTCAAACAATAACCCAATTTCTTACACTTGGATACTATTTGCTCTGCATATTTATCGCCTGGAGTTGTATTGGCAAACCTGGTATGAACTAAGTGCTGTCATTTAATCAAGAAATTGAATCTTGTTTTTTAATGAGGATACATTTTATATTTTGACACTTTTAGTAAAGAGAGAACTCTTAGAGTGAACCGCATTTTGGCTGGATTTGTGCTTGTATGGTTAATAGGTAAAGGCCACCAGTAAAGAAAGAGAATCAATGTATATTTATACTATAGCCGAGTGTGGATGCCATTCTTTTTTAGGATACAAGAGGGTTTGAGAAACATTGAGCACTTCTCTTTCACTATGGACTTCCTTAATTTCTGCAATGTGAAAATGTCCCATCTATGATTTGCTGAATTCCTTCTGTTCAGTTCGCAATTTTAGCGCCATGTTCCTCTTTTGAACCATGAGAAAGATCTTCACCTACTAAAGGCAGTAGATTGCTCCACATTGAGAACAATTTCCAGTTCATTCTAGTTTCATTTCGTGTTCATGTTGTCCATTATTAGTTTTCTGGTCATGGCTAGGGCTGATACAGTCTCCTGCCAGGCAAGCATTTTGTAAATAACAGGTCAATCCTTCACATTATGCTCTTCAGGATTAGTAAAAGTGGCCTATTCACTATGTGAATTCAGTTATTTAATCCAAAGACTTTGTCAATAATCTGGCTGCACATCCTCTGGAACACCGCATGACACCGGCATTGTAATTTTAATTTATACTGGTTTGTACTGTAATTTCAGCTCCATTTTACTAGACCCCTGCAAAAACTGTGCCAGTGGCGGCTTACCTGCATGCCGGCCGCTGCCTCCTGGTCCTCTTCAGTCAACTCCAGAAGTAGGAATCAGAATGCATACAGGCTCCCAGAATTGCCTAGTCAATCCAGACACTGCTTGTTGGACCCGGCCTCGTGGCGTGGCCCGTCTCTGTCACTCAGAACTCTGCGAGCGTAGGCCTACACCCTGAGCCCCTGCGCAGCGTCCCCGCAAGAATAGCCTGCACCCAGCAGCCTGGTAGTCTCACCCCCGATGAGCCCGAACCCCCGTAAACCCACAACCAGGCCGCATGTCCCCGTCCCGCTCACGGCTCCGAGCACCTAGACCTGGCATGCCCCACAAGGCCCGGACGCCATCTTCCCCTCCCGACATCCCCGTCTCCTTGGGCCTAGCGTGCCCCGGCCCCAGCGAATCCCAGCCTCCAAAGGCGCGCCAGTCCCAGCCGGGGGGTAAAGGGCTCCCCGAGTGAGATAAGCCAGGGAGTTTCGATGGCACCTCCGGCCTCCCCTGAGAGACTGGTCTCTGTCACACCTTTGGGCCTCCCCTGTGGCCCAGTTTCGATCACCCCTCTGGCCTCCCCGAGGGCTGGCTCCAGACCCGCTGGGCGTCTGGGAATTCCCGGACCCTTCCTTCAAAGGGATCAAAGAGCCAACCGCCGGACCTCGACAACGACCAGCCCCCAGGGCTTGAGACCTCCGCCTGCGAGGGTCCGGAGATCAAAGAGCGAAAGGACTATAACTGGGCCCGCCCGACAGCTAGCGGGCAGTTGTATCTTGGACCTGAAGCCTGCTGATCTGATCGCGGCTGACCCTAAGAAGACTCATCTGGAACCATCGGAGCCCTGCTGACGCTGTCGCGGCTCCCTCTTCGCTTAAGGAACTGAACCACCGGAGCCCTGCTGACGCTGTCGCGGCTCGACCTCTAAGACCATCGGAGCCCTGCTGACGCTGTCGCGGCTCGAGCTGAACTTGCAACCATCCGAGCCCTGCTGACGCTGTCGCGGCTCAACCTCTAAGACCATCCGAGCCCTGCTGACGCTGTCGCGGCTCTCACGAACCCCTCCCGATCGAGCCCTGCTGGCCTCGTCGCGGCTCGAGGAGTACTCTGGTCCGGCTGGACCATCGAGACCACCATCACGACCGAGCCGACTCGACGAAGGTGAGGCAGCCAGTACGACCACCATCCCGTACCCCCCGGCTCGAGGATTGAGAGCTGTGCGTAGGGTACGCCTCGTACTGACCCAGAGGCTAAAAGACTGTCCCGCTTCCCCCTTCCCGAATCCTCAGAGACTTTGTGGTCCTTTGGCCACTGTGTATATAAGAGTGCTTCCTTCGTTATTTGCTTATATAAAGAACTTGTTCCTAAAAACCAACGGTGTGGTGTCTGTTCGTAATGTGGTGTGAGCTCAGTGTGTACGATCCCAAACCCAAAGGCCTCCCCGGCGAGGACCTCACATCAAGACTCGGCAAGTTCTGCGGGAGAGGTGGATCTTGGGGTGCCCGGGTGAGCACAACCTGGCCCTCGGAGATTGCCCCTTCTAACACTGCTGTTACCAGCATGACAGCAGCTTCATGATTGGTCTGAGCGCCATGGTTAAGCACTCAGGCAAGGACTGGGAGCCGCTGCTTCACTGTGCTGTATGTAATCTTTCTTTTGAATGACTGTGCTTGAACTTGTCACTAGCTTTGGATGTCACAGTGGTACACATTATCATTTGTGTACCAGTGTCGTGTTCAAACGGACCCACGCTTGCTGTCTTGGAGGTGCCTTAACTCATTCTGAGGCTAGCTTCACCTAAGGGCAGTGAAGATAGCAGCAGATAAAGCCTCCCATTTTGCTGTCACTCTTCCTTACCTCACCTCTGCAACATCATGAGGGCAGGTTATCCACAGTGCTCACATGATTTCAGTGTAAACCTCTCACTGCTAGAAAAAGAGTGAGAATACTAGAAAAAACAGGAGCCAATGGCATTCCCAAAAGTGTTATTTATCTGCTGTATCAGTGTGAGAATAAGTGTACCCTCACACACCTCAATTTGGAGAAGAACGATATTCTTACACTTCAACTTGATAACAATAACATTATATATTAGCATTATTTTGGTGAAAACAAAAATACCCTCATATGCAAATGTGATGACAATAAATGTACTCTCCTGCACAATCTAGGCAATTTATATGATTTCGCACCATATTATGATGACCATTTACATGTCTTACATTGGAATGACAGAGCTGAGAGCTATACCATCCTGTTACTGTTCCTTTTCTGTCGACCTGGCATTTTTCGACCACTGAACTCACCATGTACAAGTGTGGTGGTGCTGGCGGTGCACTATTTGGACAACTTGCCAGCACGGCCCAAGGAGTAGGTGATCGGAGAGTACATCCACAATTTAACCTGCCCATAGTGGAGGGGGGCTTCTGCCATTTAACTAGCCTATTGGAAGGCAGTTTGTTTCCAGTGCCAGCTCCTCCACTATGGCAGAGGAGCGTCACCTCCTCCCCTGGCCAGTACCCCCCAAAAAATAAAAAATAAAACGATAATAAATGCTTATTTATTATTATTTTACTTTGGCTGTCAGAGCTGAGGCTTGCGGGCAGGACCAGAGATGACAGACTGGTGGAGGAGCGCGTTGCACTATAATCAATGCTCTTGGTGGTTTGGTTGGCCATCACAGGAAGACCAAACTGTTATGCGCACTGAAACTCTCTCCAACCCCAGCTGCGTTGCTGGGTTGGAGATAGCAGGCACAGGCTCCCAATCTACCTGGGAGTGCAAATCCATGGCGCCCAGGCCAATCCTCATGCTGCTTTCATGAAGCATCAGGATTGACCGCAGGGGACCCTGGGAGCCTCTGCCTGCAGTGCACGGTGCCAGATCTGAGCATCGGAGGCAGATCGGAGCGTGAATGCAGGAAAGATATTTTAAATTTTTTTATTTTGTTGTCCGTCCCCGGTTCCTCAACCCCCATCACTTTGCCCAGATACCAGACGCTATTGTTTGTTTCTACTGCTGAGTAGTCCTGCAGCACTTAGAATGTCACCACAGTGAGAGAGTAGACTGATAATCTCTTGGAAAATCTGTTCTGCTTTATATACCTGGAGTTTACAGTTCTTCCGGTGTGTGTGTGGTGTGCTTTTGCATGTATGTGGCATGCATCAGGATTCTATTCTATAAAAGGGTATGTGTGGTGTCTTCTGAGAGGACACTTTCTGTGCCACATAAGGTGGTTATTCCCAGCATCATGGTTAAGGCCATGCCTCCTTCCTTGTCCTTGGAGCAGCCCCGGAGGTATTTACGTCAAATTCATTTAAGAGTGTCTCTCTACTCATCACAGACACCTTACACTAACTGAAATCAGTTTTACTGCCTGTTAATGATATTAGTAGATAACCCCAACAAAAGATTAACCCCACATGTAATAGCTGGTATGTGACATTACAAAACACACCTTTCTGAACCGTTTAGTGTTCCCACCTGCCTTTCTGGATTGATGGACTCTGTTGGGAAAATAAATGCTTCCTGTGGCTGGGTTATAGATTCTGAAGTTAGCAAGCAGGCTACAGTCCTGTCAGTACCCACATCTTCTCATCACAACTGTCATCCAGTGCAGGTAATTTGTATTTAACTTGACTTCCTCCAAGTCTGTGGCTCCAGAAGAGAGAAAGATGACATGTGTAATGTTCTACCTTTGTAAGCCATCTGTGTCCTACCCTTGCTTCTGTCCCTTCCCTGCTTCTGCCCCACCTAGTGTGTGTGTGTGCGCGTAGCATTCGTCGCACGCTGGTGTAGAATGCCGTGGGGGGAGCGGGCGGGAGCCAGGGGCTAATGACATTCTTGTGAGGGTACTGAATAAAGAAAGGTTCTACCTTCCTTCTGTCTGTTCTTTACCACACACATCTTTCTGGCGACGATTGAAGGATACCGACGCTTCCTGCCCCTGCCATGTTTACTGATTACATTGCGGCAGTGTGGTGAAGGCTGGTTGCCTTTCCGATTCTATTACAGGACCGGAGGCTTCGGATTATGCTTCTCTTTCTTATATTTGCCACTCACAGCAGCCAATGAAAAACGTTTTGTATGCAATAAAAACTACATTTCCCATGATGCTTGTACATACATCACATCCTGTATAGCCTCATAAGATCTGCTGCATCCTGTGTCTCCTCCTCTTTCTTTGCTGCTCACGCAGACAGTTAAGTGCTCTGAACATGATCGTACTTGATTGTTGATTTATCTTGATGATGTGTCGATTATGTTTGCGCTTATATCGCGCTATGTTGCATATTATGTTTGCGCTTATATCGCGCTATGTTGCATATTATGTTTGCGCTTATATCGCGCTATGTTGCATATTATGTTTGCGCTTATATCGCGCTATGTTGCATATTATGTTTGCGCTTATATCGCGCTATATTGCATACTGGTGTTTGGTATGGGTATTGGCTGTCTAGGAGCCCTTATGTTTTTTCCTTGTAAAATGCCTTGCTTTATCGAATGGCGCTTGCTAGCGCCGTTGTTTTAGGCTATTGTTGGCTTTGGAAGCTCCCGCTGGAAGCAGTGTGATTTCGTGGGGGAACTCCCGCTGAAGCATGGTATGTGGTTACCCGGGAACCCCTCCGGCACGTTTTCACTTTCTCGAGTGCCGCTGGTGATTGAGAGGGTTCCCGCCGGGAGCGCCGTAATGGCGATGTGCTCCCGCCCTGAGCAGAGCTTGGAGCTTTCACCGTCGGCCCGTTCGGTTTTCTTTCATTTCACTCCCCGCTGCCTCTGAATGCCGCGTTGCGCTTATGGCCATTTAGACCTTTAGTGTGCGAGCGCCGCCATGTATTATTATTGACGGTGGGGTTTTTTTTCGGCGGTGTACATTCAGCGCGGGTGGTCTAATCAGGCGTAGTTGTGTCCCGCTGACCTCACACCCGCGCTGCACTCGGTAGCCTTTCCCCATTGACAGGGTCCACAGACCCTCTCAGACTCCCGTGCCTTTTGGTTGCACTGAGTTTATGTGGCCGAGGGGCAAGCATATTGACTATGATCCGGAGGTTCAGGGTTCGATTCCAGGTTCTTCAGGTTGTGTTTTTCACAATCACAAAATTATTTTGAAATTACAATTAAGATTGGTATTAATTGGATGCATGTTTTCGGTGGTTGTACTGCATTTTCACTATTATCCGGAGGTTCAGGGTTCGATTCCAGGTATTCAGGTTGTGTTTTTCACAATTACGAAATTATTTTAAATCACAATTACGATTGGTATTAATCGGATGAAGGTTCTGGTGGTTGTACTGTAATGGTTTGTGTGCATGTGCTAGCGCTATTGGTTCCACCCACCAGAGGCCACAGTGCGATCTCCCGCGGGAGTAGCATTGTCACGCAGAAGATATCTGCGGCATGCCTGTTGGGCCTGCGCTTTCTTTTCATGACAAGGCCTGGCTTGGCCGCACACTGAATCGAACGCTCCTTCAAGAGCTGCGATACTACGCTGGCGTCTCAACGCTACGAAATGAGTCATGGTGATTTGTGTATAGGTTTTTGGCTCAGAGATTTGGTATTTCCATGATTATGATTGCTGACTTAACACTGTTTCTGTCACTTCCTTAGGGTTGTTCTGATCATTGCGCGGTCTCGCGCCTTCTCCGCCAAAGGCTTTCCCTAGTTGCCGAGTGCGGTTATGGAGTCATAACGCTCCGGTGTGCGTAACCCATTTGGGCACAATTTTTGGCTTACTTTGGGCACATTGGCCTACGCACGTCGCAGGCGTCCCTTGTTTGTTTTGTTTGAGGTCTCAGTGCCTCCTGCTTACCTGGACAGATTCCTGGTAGCCACCAGGCTTTAAACAATAGGCTGGCCCTCGGAGTGCGCACACGCTCCTTGTATTTTACGAAGACTCCCGACGCCCTCTGGGCTGGTATAATGACTACAGCTTTGCTGAGGAGCCGATGCATTATTCATTTCTCTGTTTTAGTGTGCACAGGGTTGGCTCCCCCTCGACTCCTCCATTGCACTGTGCCTTGCACTTTCATATATATAGTATGCAGATGTCCCTTGAGGATGTTGTTGAAATATATGTATGTATATATATATTTCTATATTGGAGGATGACAACTACTGATAGGAGTGCAAGAGCCTCCTGAACTGATTATGTTGACACCCAGGTTCTTCCCGTTCTTGTGTGGTCAACAGGGCCTCATGTATGACGTTACCTAACTCAGGGTGACAGGGCTTGATGGACGCCCATTTCGTTCGGCTACCACTAATCATTCAGCATGCGTTCGTTTTTTGTCTATTTACTTATTTTTTACGTTGTTAGTTATTGTCTTTATTCGTTTTTCCTCTTTTCCTAGTCGTCTCAGAAAGGGATTCCCAGATCTGACAGGCTGCAAATCGATGTCGTAGCCAGTCACGCTCGGTGGTAAGCGTCGGTATGACGCCTTTGCGCCGGATCGCACGAGCGGCGCAAAGCCATCGTAAGGTTGGGCACCAGAGGCCCCTATGGGACAGATTTATTATCGTGGAGTGTATAAAGGGTAGACATTCTTTGCTTGTGGTCGCATTCACACTAGTGGGTCGGTTCTTTTCCATCGTGTTTCCGCAGTTTCTGGCATATAGCGTTCAGGAGAGAGTCTGGTTCTCTCCTTCCCTACAAGGGCAGTTGCTCCGATGGTGGTACTAATGGTTGATGCGAGGGATAGGCTATCCCTCCTCGGTTCCCATTACCGTCCAAGTACCGTGTTGTTTTATCTCTCAGGTTAATTGGATACATAGAGGTATGGTTGATCTATCGTAGCAGGCCTGGGCCTCACAGTTCCAGACATCGGCGGATTGATGTTGGGATTGCTCGGTTATAACCTTCAGGCATTTGGGGCCTTTAGTTTAGGTTTCCAAGTTTATCTCAATCCTATGCGTCTCAGTGGTCTTATCCCCACTTTACAATCGAGGATGACTTTCCAATGGTATTAGTACGAGAGTTTCCCTTCGGATGGTTGCCTCGGTAGTGGTGTGTTGGGCACCGTCATTCAATTAGTTTTTCCGACCCCTCCAGTTATTCGGGCTCTTTGTCGTACACGCCTCTGGAGGCTTACTGTTCAGCTTGTACGATATCTCGACTGCGAGTACGATCGGCGGATATGGACATATAGGTCATCTTCATAGTGGACTACTTCCAGGACTCAGACCCCTTTTGCCGACGATTTCGTATTTAAATTGTTGTGGTATATCTCCATAACCTACATGGCGGTAAAGGTTTGTTCCATCTGGTTCCTGATATTTCTGACGACTGGTCGCATCTTTCGTGCGGGGCGGACTCCATTTTGGAATCCCAATGCCCCTGGGTCGGCGGAGGACGGCTCGTTCTCCCGCCTCTTTCTTGCAGTTTTCTGGTATCCTCAATGCTTTCTTGGTTCTCGAACGCGTTCTTTTTCGTATTTCTGGGACCTTTCTTTCCCTGCAGACGTTTCGGTAATAGAAGGTCGCTTGTGAATATGTGCGCCGTTTTCGCGGCTTGTGAGGACTGATTTCTTCTGGTGAATTAGTTACCAAAGAATGTACGGGGACTTCAGTAACGTTCTCCTTATAACGTCCATTTGGCCGTTTTCCTGCGGCTCTTCTCGGTTCAGGGCAGGTTGCTGAACTTAAAGCGTCGGGTTTCTTTCGATTCCTTTGGTGGCATAAGTGTCCAAACGGGACATTAAATGTTGTCAGGCTGTGTTACGAAGCATTCCACCTTCGGGGGTTCCTAGGGCGAGGCAAGCCCGCGTTTTACAGGTATAGTATGTATTATAAGAAATTGCCCTGTCGGCGAGGTCTGAACTGCGTGTGGTCAGGGCCTTGTCACACGACTTTGCACTTTATGGGTGTTTTTCACATGCCTCATGGCTTACAACGATGATTCTCGGAATTACCATCTGCTTTTTTCGGCTATATGTTCATATGATTGTTGATGATTATTATCATTTCCTATGTGAGTACGAGGCTATTACAGCCGATGGTTGTGGGCCTTTGGCCGGAATGGGTGTCAGACCCAATGATAATACGCAGTTTGCACAAGTGCAATACTTATCATTCTTGTTTGGATAATTCCCATTGTTGTGCAGGTTTTAAATTTTCTGATGGAGTTTCTCAGACTCTATTTAAACAGTGTATTATGTACCGGTGGGAGATTTAAGACTGTAGTTGTGTTACTGAGCGTTAAACTAGCATAATCCGAAGCCTCCGGTCCTGTAATAGAATCAAAAATTAGCTAGCATTCGCGCCAAGAATTTTCAATTCTATTAAGGACACGGAGGCGAGGATTATCCCACCCGGTTTATTACAGTATTGGTAATAATTACCCACCCAAATGTACTTGATATTCTGTATCAGCAGAAGTTACGGGTGTTTCCTGTCTCATTCTGAGGTTCCGTGACAATTTTAAGTGATGTTTTCGACTCGCACGAATATGGTCGAGTCTGGTATCTAAGAACCGCAAATGACGAGTTTAGTAAGTGTGCGCAGTTTCGCTGTGCTAACTTAAACCGTTCGTTTGATATGTGGGTTTTTCATCTGTACCCACGGGTTCCATCTTAGATACGGCATCCATTTTGTCTCTTGCCCTCAAGTAGCCAGCGAACGGACACTGTCCGCTTCGTCACCCTGGGACTCTCAGGATATTTGTGGAAGACACATGTACTTTGTAAATATCTTTTACGATGAGGGGGATGATACTGTAAGGCAGATGGCCCCGCTCGAGGCTCATCTTGCCGTCCGGTTTATTGTCTCAGCCGTGCATCTCATTAGGCACGTCCCTTTGATGCCTGTATCTCGTGTTTCCCGATACCTCCCCTTTCACACTCTTTTCAATCCCCCACTGTCTCCATCTTCCTCTGCACCTGTCCTTGTCCCTATTTCGATCTGTTTTACTGCCGATTAGAATTCACTAATGTTGGGAAGATGGGTTTTTACAGTTGGGAACCGCCAAATGTTTCCGCACTTATGTTCCGGACCTTATGTGTACCAAAGTGACCAAAGCGACCCCTCTGGGGGATAATTATGGGAACCAGGTTGTAAACTTTTGTGTACCATGTTGTCCTATGAGTTAATTTTGTATAAAAGGAGCGATCCACAGAACCAATTTGAAGCAGTCTCCCCAAGTTGCACGTGTTGTACTTGTCGTGACTTCTGTGTTCCCTGCAGTAATAAACCTTGAATCTTTGACACCGAAGGAAGTGTCCCGTGTCTCTGTAGGTTGTGCGCCGAAACAGGTATCCCATGAAGGTTATAGGTGTTGTTCCCTGGCACCGCTGGTACTGTTAAAAAGTCCAGTCCTTCAGTTGGCGCCCAACGTGGGGCGACTTCAGCGGTACCGGTCCGGTCCAAAGCCTGATGATCGTGAGGAACTTCGTGTGAAATCTCCGAGGGAAGGTGCACCCCGCTTCATCGATCCTGTTATCGAAATAAGTGGCCCGAAGTTTTTCCCTGCGAAGATTCCCGCCTCCTGACGGCTGCGGCGGACCGATGCCCTGACTGTCGACCTGTCTTCGACGCCCGGCGTAGACCTTATGTACAAGCGAGACGATAGACGGGCCTTCCTGGTGACGCCATTGAAGTTCTGAGTTAAGTATTTGTGGGTCGCTCCCAGTCCTTAGTGGTTGTTCTAGCTTTTGAAAGCTTTGTGGTTAGCCTTTAAGGCTTTGTGGTAATAGCTCACTGAGCTTTGTAATAGCCTCCTCAGGCTTTGTGGTTAGCTCTCCGAGCTTTGTGATAGCCTTAAGGCTTTGTTGTATTGCATGGTTCCATTGCATTTGTGGTTCTTAGTATTGGTTCTTAGTATTATTTGACAGTTGCAATTGCCAAAAACCGAGGGTTTTTGACTTACACGAAGTTTCATTGCTTCGGTAATCCTTGAAGTTTGATACTAGGTTAGTGTGCACGATGCCTAGCCATAGTGATTTGTTTCGTATTTTCAAATGTTGCGCAATGGATTCCCGGTTGGAGGACTCATGTCCGATACCTCCAGTTGGAACTCCGATACATGATCTTTATAGTCGACATGGGGTGGGTCCTATAATATATAATGATTACTGGATCCGCTATACAAAGAAAGACGGTGACCTTAGATGGCCACCACACGGAACTTTTGAACTTTCGATTTTAGATAATCTTGAGGCTAAATTATTTTTAAAGAAGGCTAGGCCAGCTATGTTTGATTCCTTTCGGATATGGCGTAAGGAGGCCAAGCAGAAAGAAATCAAACAACTTAAAAAGGATAAAAAGCAAGAGTTTGTTCCGATAATGCAAGCTATAAAAGAATATAGACAAGACAAAGAAGAAAAAGATATGGAAATCGCTACTAGATTGCATCACATGAAAATAGATAAATGTTACCCAGTTTTACCGAATAATCTAGAAAAGAAAGAAGAAGATTTGAAGGAGGATTCCTTGTTATCATACTTGATGAAATCACCACCTCCTTATGTACAGGGTGCTACTGCTCCTGTAGCTCCTCCTATAGCTCCTCCTGTTGTTCCTCTTGTTGCTCCAGCGGCTGCGGGCCAGCCCGCTGTTAACCCTACGTTTGTTCCACCACCTGTCCTCGTTCCTACTGCTCCTGTACCTGTACCTTCGCAGACTGTTGTTTCTGCTACTCCGACTATCTTGTCCGTTCCTACTATGCCTTCCTTCACCTCCAGTGTTGTTGCCCCTGTTTTTCTTTCCCCTTCTGTTCGTAAGCGTGTTCCTAACTCTGTTGCTACTCTTTATTCACCTCTTTCTGGTCCGTTATTTTCGTCTGATTCATCTGAAACTCCTCAGAGACGGAGTCAGATCCCTAGTGGTAGGGAGAAAGAGACGTTAGTAACAATGGCACATAGGTGGATAAGACATCCTGCTAATTACACTCCACGTGTAGTCTTTGATACGCTTTCTCAGTTTAATGAGCCTACGCAGAGATTCGTAGTTGAGGAAATGTGTAACTTTTTGAGGGAAGAATGGTACAATAATGATGTAGATGATGTACCGTCCGACATAATTGAACTTCAAAGTCACTTTTCGAACGGTATGATTATAGGAGACGATGTACGACGTGCAGTGGAACGCTTATTAGCATTCAGATCCACAGCACATTCTCGGGTGACATTAAATGATACCACTGAGAACTGGAAAGCGGTTCCTGGTCAGTATCCCAGAGAGAAGTTCCGCCACTGTGGGTGCCTGGTGATCCTAATGCGAACCCTGTGGTGCTACCGCATTTTCGAAGGGTGTGGATACATCTTCCATGGAAACGATCGGAAGTTTTGCAAGTGAAGCAATCCTTACCCGATCCGCGTAAAAATCCGGCTGGTTATTATAAGGAGTTATCACAACTAATAGAAGCTTCTATTATGAATATTGCCGACATCGACATGTTGTTTGGCAATGTTGTACCGCAACCAGTTTGGGCTAAAATTCGTCAAGCCGATCACGCAGTTGAATTAGGGGGTGATTGGGCTGCACTGCTAGCAGCTGATGCATTACAAGTCGGTGGGGCTAAACCTGAACAGTTGATCTTGGATTTGCCTCAGAGAATCATTACGCTCATGAAAACTCTCATGCCAGCGATGAAGGTGAACTGGGATAAGTTATCAGCTTGTAAGCAAAAGAAAGACGAGAGTGTCTCAGATTTCTTTACAAGGTTTGAGGAAGCGTTTGTCGACCACAGCGGCCAGGACATGGGCGCTGAGGGAGGCCAGCGGTTATTCGTTGACAAATTCGTGTCGAATTTGTTGCCTGAACTAAGCAACAAACTAAAGAATTCAGAAAGTGCGTGGGCAGTTTCAACCCCTGCGCAAATACTAGCAACGGCCCAGTATTATGAGAATAGGGAAAAGGAAGAAAGTGATCGTGTAGAAAAGAAAACTAAGGAGCTCAAAACGAAGGTTTTGTTGCAGCAAGCATACCCTCCACGATCAAACCAAAATGATGCACAACAGCAGTATCGGCCGCGAGCACAGCTCGATAGAACACAGCCGCACTCTGACAACTTTGATCCCAGATCTTCACTTGGGTATAATCAGTGCGCATATTGTAGGAAAGAGGGACACCTAAAATATGATTGTCTTGCTTTACGGGACCGTCTGAATGGTGTGTCAGCACGAGGAAACCGTGGTGGTGGTCCTCAGCAGGCACCACGTGGTAGAGGTCGTGGTTCATCCCACAATCAGATTATTCGTCATCAAAATCAATCGGATGCAAATAATTATTTTGACCAGCGAAATGCGGGGTCAGTTCGATCCGCACAGTATAATGTTGATGATTATTATGTAAACCACGAGACTGTTGTAAATGACCACTACTAGGACAGCCAACGACAAAGAGAGGGAGTAGTGTCAGTTCCGGTCGATCAGAGTGGGCCTTACGTTGCAGTGACTACATCGGGTGTAGTTGAGCCTTTTCTGTTAGACACTGGTGCGACGAAAAGTTCCATCATGCATTCAAAACTCCCTGGCGCACCTTTGTCTGGCTTAACGAATGTTTCCGTCGGATTCTCTGGCGCCCCTGTTAGTAACCCAGTCTCTAACCCTTTGCCTCTTATGATTGGATCTCGTGAGCTAACGGCTCCACTGATTCTATCTACAGGTTGTGGTGAAAATCTTTTGGGCCTGGATTTGTTGAAACGATTATATGCAACATTGTATTGTTCCCCCGAAGGAGTGGAGCTTACATTGGGAAGGAGAGTGATCTCTCCCATGTATTTATCGGTTGATAAATTCCCACCGGAATTGAGTTCCCTCCCTGCGTCCTTATGGGCCACAGGTCCCAATGACGTGGGCCTATTAGACATTCCACCCTATGTGATTCAATTGAAACCAAATGCGCGATTACCGCGTTTACCTCAATATCGTATTTCTCTTGAGGGCGAACGAGCGCTGTTAGCAATCGTTCATGATCTCATTGGAAAAGGTGTTGTTGAAGAAACTCGTGGAAACATGTGCAATAGCCCTGTATTACCAATTCTGAAACGAACTGACCCAACTAAACCTCCTGTGTATCGTTTTGTTATAGATTTGAGAGAGGTAAACAAAATAGTGGTTCCGCAATTTCCTGTGGTCCCTGACATTACGGCTTTATTAACAATGATTCCGGCATCTGCCTCCTGGTTCACAGTGATCGATTTAAAAAATGCTTTCTTTAGCATCCCGATTGCAGAGGAAAGCAGAGACCTATTCGGATTTTCATTAGGAGGTCGCAGTTTTAGGCTAAAACGCGCTCCACAGGGCTACTGTGAGAGTCCGTCAATCTACAGCCAAGCACTTAAAGGTCAGCTTGATGCCTTTGTATTGCCTAAAGGTGCAGCTTTGATTCAATACGTTGACGATCTTTTAGTGGCAGCTGATACGGAGGCCATTTGCAAAACGGCTACAGTATCATTATTGCACTATCTACATGACTTGCACCACAAGGTGTCGCCTTCAAAGCTACAGTATTGTTGTCAAGAAGTTACCTATCTAGGTCACTTATTGTCAAAAGAAGGGAGAAGGTTGACCCCAGAGAGAATTGCAGCGATTTCCCGAATGACTGTGCCAAAAACCCAGAGAGATGTTCGCGCCTTCTTAGGTATTACGTCCTACTGCAGACAATGGATTCCAAATTTTTCATTGTTAGCGAAACCATTGATAGCCCTTACGTGCAAAGATGTTTCATCCCCAGTACCTTGGTCTGAAGAATGTCAGAAAAGTTTTTCGGAATTGCGTGATGCGTTGTGTTCGGCTCCTGTGTTGGGTACCCCTGACTACAGTAAGCCGTTTACACTATACGTTCACGAGAGGGATGGTTGCGCGTTGAGTGTTTTGACACAATCTTTTGGTGGTAAGCAACGCCCATGTGCCTACTTTTCTTCGACTTTAGACCCAGTAGCAAGAGCTTTGCCAAGTTGCTTAAGGGCAACAGCGGCAGCTGCGGCGTCCATTCGACAGTCCGCAGGTCTAGTCATGGATAATATGCTCACGGTAATGGTTCCGCATGCAGTCGACACTCTATTGAACCGAACGAAAACTCAACATCTGACAAGTGCAAGATTGTCTGGATATGAGTTGACATTGCTGGCCAGTCATATACGGATAAAACGATGTAATGTGTTGAATCCAGCAACATTGCTGCCGATCGACGCAGAATCAAGTGGTGAAGCAGTACATGACTGCTATCTCAAAACTGAAGAGGAAACCAAGGGTCGCATTGACCTAAAAAATACTCCATTGACAAATCCCGATGGTACTTTGTATGTGGATGGTTCTTGTTTCAAGTTGCCGAACGGTGATGTGACGACTGCGTATGCTGTAGTTACATTGAGAACGATTGTGGAAAGTGCAAGATTAAATCAAAATTCGGCTCAGGCTGCTGAGTTAATTGCTTTGACGAGAGCGTGTGTGTTGTCTAAAGATAAACGGGTGAATGTGTTTACAGATAGCCAGTATGCGTTTGGTGTGGCACATAGTTTTGGACGATTGTGGAGAGAGAGAGGATTCCTTACGTCACATGGTACGAAGATTCAACATGGACAGCTTGTAAATGATCTTTTAGATGCACTCACATTGCCTAAACAGGTGGCCATAATCAAATGTAGCGCACATCAGAAAGTAACGGACGATGTGGGTCGTGGAAATGCGTTTGCGGATGAGACTGCTAAGGAGACTGCCCGGAACCTTAGCACTCGAATGTATGTGACGAGTTCGGTTAGGTGGCCTGCAGAATCAAGTATGTGTGAAAACACTATCGAGAGTGTGAAAGCAATTCAGAATGAGGCCACCGAGACTGAAAAGGCGAAGTGGAAAGAAAGTACGGGAAAGTTGGATGCGAATGGTTGTTGGACTGATTTATCGGAACAGAAAAGATGGATGTTGCCTGATGCATATGTGCTGGCTGTTGTGACTATGGCACATGGGTTAGCACATATTAGCGCGAAAGGTATCTGTAAATTGCTGTTTCCTGTGTGGAAGAATGATGGTATTACGAAATGTGCTGAACGCTTGGTTAAGAATTGTATGGTATGTATGTTGTACAATCCTGGTAAGGGAACCCCAACTCCTCCTGGTAGTTTTGCTCCCCCTTCATGTCCCTTTGAGGTGATCCAATTGGACTTCATCCATATGGAACGATGCAATAACCTGAAATACGTTTTAGTTGTTGTTTGCGCATTCTCCCGATGGATTGAGGCCTATCCTCTCAAAGACAATACTGCTTTGTCCACTGCGAAAATCCTACTGAAGGAGTACTTCCCTCGGTATGGAATGCCTAGAATTGTGTGGTCAGACAACGGAAGTGAGTTTGTGGGGAGTGTGATGAAGAGTGTGTGCAAGGGCCTTGGAATTAATCAGAAATTCCATAGTGCCAATCATCCTCAGTCAGCTGGTTTGGTTGAGGGGTACAATGGCACCCTTAAACTAAAGCTAGCAAAAATTCAGGCTACGACAGGTCTTTCGTGGCCTGACGCTTTACCCTTAGCATTACTGTCAACAAGGGCAACTGTACACTCCCGAGTAGGGCTCAGTCCCTATGAAATAGTGTTCGGTCGTCCTGCCAATGTTTGGGGGGTCCCTAGACAGGGTGCCTTTTGTGAACTTGAGTATCCAATGTTGATCGATTATCTTTATGACTTGACTGCTAAACTGAGATTAATTCACCAACAGGTTCACGAAGCATTGCCGACGCAGACGGAGGGTCCAGGCCACCAGCTCCAGCCCGGAGATTGGGTGGTAACGCGAAATTTTTCGCGCAAGAACAATTTGGATCCCAGGTTCACTGGACCCTATCAGGTCCTCCTTGCCACGAGAACTGCAGTTCGTCTTGAGGGGCGGAAAAATTGGGTGCATGCCACCCACACCAAGAAAGTCCCCATTCCGTTGCCAGCAGACTCGTGGGTGAGGAAAGGCATTGCATCAACTGAAACCGAAAGATTGTCGGCGTTTGTACCTTTCAGCGACGCACAACCTGTCGGAGAATCCTCAGTGCAGCAAAAAGGCATTATTGAACACTTGTCATCAGAAGACTCAAGACCAGAACATTCAGCTGATCAACAGGGCGTTGTCCCTTCAACGGATCTTTTGTTTAACGAACAGACACGTCCTGGGAAAACCCGATATTTTTTGAGATCCAGCACTAAAGACTAATAAAAAACCCCGTTCTGTCCCTTGACAAATGCATTATCCCGTTTTCCATGATCAGTTTGAACACTCATTCTATTGTAATTATTTTGTACATATTCATTGAGCTTTGTTCCTTACATTTTTGTTTCCACAGCTGAGAGACATTGTTTTCATATATATATATTTGTGAAATAAAGACCGTAGGGCCGCGCGTGTACTTCCTCCTGGTTAGTAGGTCTTGACGCTAGGTTAAAGACCGTCGGTTCCTGGGAACTCCTAGGAATTGACTATTGCTACACAGAACGAAGTGCGTCAAGAAACGTTGCGGACGGTCATAGGAAATGGCATTTTCAAAGCTGATGGACTTGGAAAGAGCTCAAGCACAAAGATTCAAGCTGCAGCAACTCAGTCGTACCAAATGTTTTGTGTTCCAAATATTCGTACTGTTTGTGACTGTTTCTGCGTTATTGGCGGGTGGAGTGTATTACACAATGTCTTACTTCTTGCCTTCTACTATACCTACTCTTACCCCTGACCTTAAACTCACCTCCACTGTTTCTCCTCATTCTTTTCACATCTTACCTGAACACGAGCAGGCTAGACGTGCAGAATTCCGCAACAATTCCTTTATTCAGCTCCTTCATCAGCATCAGTTAGTGGTTAACACTACTAATTGTTGGGTATGTGGGTTGATGCCACATACTACGGATAAGGGAATTCCATATCTGGTGTTACCGTATAGCTCCCAAGGGTCTGCTCGAGCATTTCAAACAATGTTTCGAAGCGCACTGGGTTTCCACCCCATTCGAGAACCACGTTCCCCCTACTCTGGTCCTACCTCGTACCAAAAATCTTTGTCTATAGCAATAGAGGATTTAGATAGCGATATCTATGATTCCTCGCTTATCCCTGAAGAAGAGGTACAAGCCTATAGGGTCCTAAGTAGAGGCGAATATAGTGTGTTCACTGGTGAAAAACAGCTTAAAAGCTCGCCTCCGATATGGGTCGTACCCCACATTGGTAATTTTTGTTTAATAGGTCGCGGCCGTAGATCGAAAGCCCGACTTGGAGAGAGTGCTTGCACTGAAAATTATATTTTGCCAATGGTCTCGTCCCCTGTGTTTTTGGCTGCCAAGGGTACATACTTTATTTGTCATGATCGTGCATATGCATGGTTGCCCTCTGACTTCATGGGCTCATGTTTTATCGCAAACTTGTTGCCTCCGACGTTTACTGTAGATGCAGATTATCACAAAACTAGAGTTGTGAGGGGCGTAATTAGCGAAGAGGATACTGCCGGTCAAGAGGCAGGAGACTTTTTCAAGGGTTTCCTCCCATTTTGGGGACCTATGGTTAATAGTAGGAACCTAAGACAGTTGACTCGAGTGGTAGAATCGACAGCTAATATTACTGCCAGTGCCCTTGGTAATATCACCACAGAACTTCAGGCGGATAGACTTATGACGTTACAAAACCGTATGGTTTTAGATGTGATCTTAGCAGATCGAGGTGGGGTATGTAAGGTGATCCATTCGAGCTGCTGTATTTTCATTCCTGATAACGCTCCGACTGTCTATCAAGCCATCTCGAAGTTGCATAAGATCTCCAAATCCATACACGTGGATGTAGGGGATTGGACGCTACTTGGATGGTTTTGGGGCCTGATGTCGACTTGGGGTTGGAAAATTCTGACGATCATTGGAGTCGTTGTAGCGTTCCTGTTCACGTGTTGCCTTTGCGTGCAGTGCGGTCCTGCCTTATGTGGCCTCTGTGCTACAACGTGTATAAGACAGCCACCTGTTACCAAAGGGTCTCAGTTGGACAGAGCTATGCTACAGCAACATCTCGAGGGTCTGATGAATATCGAATATGATTCCGACTAGTGCTTGCCTACTTGAGGGCAAAAGGAGCGTCTGAGGTTCCGTGACAATTTTAAGTGATGTTTTCGACTCGCACGAATATGGTCGAGTCTGGTATCTAAGAACCGCAAATGACGAGTTTAGTAAGTGTGCGCAGTTTCGCTGTGCTAACTTAAACCGTTCGTTTGATATGTGGGTTTTTCATCTGTACCCACGGGTTCCATCTTAGATACGGCATCCATTTTGTCTCTTGCCCTCAAGTAGCCAGCGAACGGACACTGTCCGCTTCGTCACCCTGGGACTCTCAGGATATTTGTGGAAGACACATGTACTTTGTAAATATCTTTTACGATGAGGGGGATGATACTGTAAGGCAGATGGCCCCGCTCGAGGCTCATCTTGCCGTCCGGTTTATTGTCTCAGCCGTGCATCTCATTAGGCACGTCCCTTTGATGCCTGTATCTCGTGTTTCCCGATACCTCCCCTTTCACACTCTTTTCAATCCCCCACTGTCTCCATCTTCCTCTGCACCTGTCCTTGTCCCTATTTCGATCTGTTTTACTGCCGATTAGAATTCACTAATGTTGGGAAGATGGGTTTTTACAGTTGGGAACCGCCAAATGTTTCCGCACTTATGTTCCGGACCTTATGTGTACCAAAGTGACCAAAGCGACCCATCTGGGGGATAATTATGGGAACCAGGTTGTAAACTTTTGTGTACAATGTTGTCCTATGAGTTAATTTGGTATAAAAGGAGCGATCCACAGAACCAATTTGAAGCAGTCTCCCCAAGTTGCACGTGTTGTACTTGTCGTGACTTCTGTGTTCCCTGCAGTAATAAACCTTGAATCTTTGACGCCGAAGGAAGTGTCCCGTGTCTCTGTAGTTTGTGCGCCGAAACAGGTATCCCATGAAGGTTATAGGTGTTGTTCCCTGGCACCGCTGGTACTGTTAAAAAGTCCAGTCCTTCAATTCCTTTCAGCTTCGAGTAAAGAAGAAGGAGCAGGTGTTCTTCTGGCCTGAAAGACGTGATCCTTCCAGTTGACGATGGTTCGCCATGTTCAAGAATGTTTATTGAGACTCATATCCCGTGAAAAGGACTGGATTTATTGATGTTTGTTCTTCATGTTGATGGCTGTTTATTGAAACTCATATTCCGTAAAATGGACTGGATTTATTAAGGTGTGGACTGTATATGTTCGAGCAAAGAAAGAGGAGGAGACACAGGATGCAGCAGATCTTATGAGGCTATACAGGATGTGATGTATGTACAAGCATCATGGGAAATGTAGTTTTTATTGCATACAAAACGTTTTTCATTGGCTGCTGTGAGTGGCAAATATAAGAAAGAGAAGCATAATCCTCGCCTCCGTGTCCTTAATAGAATTGAAAATTCTTGGCGCGAATGCTAGCTAATTTTTGATCCTCTCACGGATCAGCTCTTCGACATGACAAGGTGGGAGGGGTGTCAGTCGACTCCTCCCGGTTACTAGCTGCTTCACACCTATGCCGGCCTCCTAATCTCTCTGCCTCTTTCTGATTTGCCTTTGCCTCTCATCTACCAGCCCCTGGGAGGAGTTGTGAAATGAAGGGTGAGCAAAGTGGCTCACATTATTATTTGTCCTTGGGGGTGATACTTCAAGAAGACACCGGAGGGAGCAAATCCCTCACAAGTAACTCTGAGGAGTGTTTTAAAGACATTTTGGTTACATCTATAGTTAACTTTGGTGGAAAAGTGTCACCATGGCTGGTATAATGAATAGAGTGGCTATTCCCAGCACCTTTTTGGAAGCTCTTGAACCACCTGCTGAAAGTTGGACTCAATGGGTTAAATGTTGTGAAAAACATCTGGAGGCTATTGATGTGACACAATACAATCCAGCCAGGAAACAAACCATGATGTTCAATTGTTTGTGGTCAGAGGAAAGAAGGTTGATTAATCACATAACCCCATTGAAAAAGAAAGAGGAGGAGGATCAAGAGTGGGATGTGTTCATTGAAGCCAAAGTAAGAATAAAGAATTACTTTGATACCACTATGAGCGGTGTAATGATCAGAGGCAACAAACAAGCACTGGCAAGTGCAAAACAAATGGTGTAAACAAACATAACAAGCACCAGATAGTGCAAATCTCGAATGCGACAAACACAAGCAAATGTAACGCTACGCAAAGAGAAGAATTAAAATAAAGGAGGTGAGAAACTAAATGGTCCAGAATCATACCGAGATAGCTGCGGATCTTACCAACCTAAAAGGAAACAGTCCTGTGACCGTAGCAGATCAAGATCTTCCTCCATCATGGCGGTGGGGAAAGCAACCCAACGATCCAATCCCTACATTGAAGTGCCACCCCCAGTGACACAGACTGACATTCAGAGTTTGGGCCCCAAATGGAACCGGTGGCTGGAATCACTGGACGACTTTCTTGACGCCACCGGTGAGCGAAGAGATGGAAAATGTCTGACGTTACTGCTCCAGTTGGTGGGCCATGAGGGCCGACGTTTAATTAGAACATTTTCTGAAAAGGACACAGAGACTTATGAAAGACTACAAGAGACATTACGTGCCCATTTCGACGCAAAGGATGACGTGGATCATGAACGCATCGTTTTCAACACAGCACGGCAGGAACCAGGAGAATCATTGCCAAACTTCATCACCCGTTTGCAGAGTCTGGTACAACGCTGCCACTTCAACACATTTGCAAATGAGGACGCAGTTCGACTTCGGGTAATCGAAGGCTGTTCAAGGTCTAGTACAAAGCACAAGATTCTTCGAGGGCATTTATCGCTAAAGGAAATAATCAAGAAGGCCGAAGTTGGAGAGCGGGTAAAAGCAAGAGAACTATCAAAAGAACCGCACCTATGTGCAAGACACCAAGATACCAGAAAAGAGACATCTCTAAGGTTGGTGAATAAAGCACAAGAAATAAACAAAACCAGAAACAGGGAGGATGAAGACGAATCAGAGACAAGACAACGAGAGAAACAAAGTAACATGAAGTACTCTGAGTCAACAACACAAAAGACCGAGATGATCCAGGAGTACGACAGCGTCACTTATTCAACCTCAAACTCAACATGTAGTGCAAGTGATTATGAAGCAGATGAAGCTTCAAGTGAGACAGATCGCACCAATGGACTAGATGACAGCCTGCCCAACAAATGTACAAGAAAGGCAAATTATAGAAGTCTGGACCAGTTACGCCATCACTGGAATTCGGTACATGATCACACCCGTAACACAGATGTCAGTGCACAAAACAAGCGGGAAGGAGAAGAAAACCGGATAAGACAGACTGACTCACTCGGACACCGGGAAGAGGAAGACAAACACATCCACGACATCCGAGACAATGAAGAAACAGAGAGGAGGCCATCATCATCACACGAGAGAGGTAGAAATGAAATGCCAAGAGATCAACCACAAGAGATAGATATACCAAGAGATCAACCACAAGAGATAGATATGTGGTCATCAAACAACCCATCCAGTAAGACGACATCGAAGTCATTTCGAGAAAGGTACCCGGAGAAATATGCCAAAGAGAATTCCGACTCTAGGAGCAGCTCGTCACGGCCTACCTATTTAAAAAATCATCTATTCAAGACACACTCAAGAGAACGGTATCAAAGGACATCGTCAGAAGACTCCTCTGATTCAGAAAGCACGTCTGTTCGATCCCTCGAGTCGACCGAGTCATGGTCCCAACGACGGCCATGGCGTCAACCACCTGAACACACCTCAGAACCAAAGGACATCAGTCACGTCAAGAGTAAAGTATCTCACATCAATGTCCCTGAGTACTCAGTCACTTCACAAGACAACCTGTCATGTCAACCGCATATACATCAAGATACAAACCATATACCTTCACCACGGATAGGGTCAGCGAGGCTGACCCACAGGGCCTACGGAAAGAAAATAAAGATAGTGGACACTACCAACCGGATAAGAAAGGAATATCCAGTCACCCCGCAAGGAAGACAAGACGTGTTAACAGAGACAGACCATCATCCGATGAGAGAGAAACATGCACAGGCCCAGACGGTCAAAGAGCTCACCAGTCATAAACATGAGTGGGAGTGGTTGAGGCAAACAGAGGCAGCGAATGAGTCCCCGAACCAAACCAAGATGGTCTTTTCAGATAGCGCCTCACCGTCTGGTATACATGACTCTGAACAGGAAGACAGTGTTGTCCAGGACCAGACAAGACAAAAGGAAGTACAGCTGATTGGAAACCACCACGAACCTGAGCACAAGAAGACCACGCGAGAGAAGCTGATTGGAAACCACCACGAACTTGAGCACAAGAAGACCACGCGAGACGTCTCGCAATTACAAAGATACACTACTGTAACAAAAGATGTTCTCGTCAAAGCAACAGAAAGCCATACAAAAGAAATGGAGATGCATCTTCGTAGCCCAAATAGGCGGCCTGCAGACCCGTGTGGCTGACTGAGGAACCATTAAACATGTTAGACGCTAAACTTATTTTGTCAACAAGGGGGAGATGCAATCGTGTGATGCAGTCCAGCGTTTCAACAAAACGGAACTATAAGAACTACAGAGGCTGACGGAAGATGACTCACCCGCATCGTGAAACCGTAACGAAACTGGAACAGAGAGATCCTGAGACACTGCCAACTGACAGTCAGGCACTGATGGAGACTGCCGCTGAGAATGAGCCCGACAGGCCATACCGTATCACTTCATCGAAGAATTCAAAAGAAAGACAATTTCCTGTTTGCCGTGGTGTATAATATTTTGTTTTCTTTATTCACAGAGGGGGGAGATGTAATGATGTTGATGCAAAGTGCCCAGTGACCCAACTGGTCAGGCACTAGGACCGGCCCGAGTGAGGGACGAGGGCAGGCGGAAAGGGAGGAGCTGGGGACCAAGTGGGCAGGAAAGGGCAGTATGCTGTTGGGACTTGAAGAAGGAGGATGACTAATAAAGAAGGTCCATGACTCTACCCCACTGTGTCCGCCTGAGTTATTGGGGCTGGACACGACAAGCAGTATAATGGAAAGATACCATTTCTACTACAGATACCAGGCACCAGGTGAGGCAATCGAATCCTAGGTTGCTTCACGAATGATGTTGGCCACAACGTGCACGTTCAAGGACATGGATGAAATCATACGCAATCAGGTGCTGATGTGCACCACTTGCGTGAAGGTGCAAGAGAAGTTATTATGTCATTGGAACTCGAGCCTGGAGAAGGTGATATCGACCATTAAGAGCATGGAAAGGTCAGCTAAGGGAGTAAAGGCTCTGCGCAAACCAGACAGACAGCAATTGAACGTCAATCTAGTTCATAGAGAAGAAGAGTCACCAACTAATCGGCTCCGGAAGAACAACACAAAGAAAACATCCAGCACATACAGTGGCAAATCTACATGTTATTGTTGTTGGTCCAGTACACATGAGCTGTCTAACAAAGAATGTCCTGCTTGGGCAAGGTCTGCAAGGGATGCGGAAAAACTGGACATTTCTTTAAGGTTTGCAAAACATCCAGTTCAAAGAAGGTTTACACAGTGAATGAATCCAAATCAGAGGAAGACTCTGATGGGCGTGAACTGTTAGAAAAATTGGTGTTGCTTGTGGCTGTCAGCAACAAGAAAGATATGCTGAACCAGCCCAGATGCAATGTCTGTGTGAATGGAGAAAACATGGAGATGTTGGTGGACACAGGACCGAGAACCACAATCTTGTCAAAGGACCCTACAATAATTTAAAGCGCTAGACACCGTTAGAGGTCAGCAGAATAGCTCCAGGGGCCTACGGTGGTCACAAAATAAAATTAGAAGGAGCATTCAAAGTGGGTCTGGTATTCAAAGCGAAAAACACTTTCACAAGAATTTTCGTAGGGCATTATAATGTAAACATCCTCAGTTGGTTGGAACAACAAAAGCTGAAAATGATGATTAACCCATGCCAACCTACCTATGTGTTTAGCATTTGAGGAGGACGACTTGGAAACCGCTCTCAAATAATTCAAGGGGGTGTTCAGCGAGCAATTGCGATGCTTCAAGAATTTAAAACTCTAGATCATTCTGAAGAGAAATGCGTACACTGTGAAACATGTCAAAAACATCTGATGATGTTTAAAAAACATACCCTTGTCAGCCCGTGCTGAAGTTAAAGCCATTCTGGAGAGTTGGTGCAGCGGTGGAATTATCTAACTGATCAATGCGTCTGAATGGCTATCGCCCATGGTAATTATGAAGAAAAAGAGAGGAAAGATCTGCTTATGCATCCACCTTCATGAACTAACCCGCCATGTGGTAGCAGATTGTCAACCTCTACCCCTAATAAATGAGATGGTGACGACGCTGGAACAGGCAAAGATCTTTACAATGCTGGATTTCAGCACAGCATACCATCAAATACTGCTGGATAAAGGGTCAAAAAAATATACAGCATTTATCACTCCTGAAGGTGCATATCAATTTTGCAGATCACCTTTCGGCTGTGTGCACCATCTGCTGTATTCCAGCACATAATGAATCAACTGTTTTTTTGTTTTTTTTAACTGTTCTGTGGCATGGAATGTGTGAGGTCATTCCAGGATGATGTACTGATTTATAGCAAGACGGAAGAAGAACACATATCCGTGCTAAGGAAGGTCCTGCAAAGGATTCAGGACTCTGGTCTCACCTTGCAAAAGGACAAATACAAACTTCTCAAAGGAATTGTTAAGTACTTAGGTCACCTCATTGAGGAAAATGGAGTTCGACCAAAACCGTCTTTGATATCTGCAATCTCCTTGTCACCAAGCCAGACGAATAAGGAAGAACTTGCATCATTCTTGGTCATGCATGAGTTCCACTCCAAGTTCATACAACTTTACGCTGCAAAAGTAGAACCTCTCCGGAAACCGATAAAAAGGGATGCGGAGTTCATTCGGGATGATAAATGTGCGCAGAGTATAAAGGACATAAAAAAAGAACTTGCGCAAGCACCATCCCTACAATCATTCTGCAAAAAATTGCAAAGTATTGTGACCACAGATGCCAGCCAAATTGGACTGGGGGCAGTGCTCAGTCAAAAAACAGAGAAAGGGGAAAAAGTAATCGCATTCGCATCACGCAAGCTAAGATGCCCTGAGGCCAAATACTCAGTAATGGAGTGCAAATTATTGGCTTGTGTTTGGACAGTTACAAAGTTTAAAAGTTTTCTGTGGGGCAAAGAATTCACCATCCGCACTGATCACAAGCCATTAGTCAGCATCCTAGAAGGAAAGGGTTCTAGTCGACCCTCTCCAAGAATAGCAAAGTTGGCGTGTAAATTGCAGGAGTATTCAAATTAAGACGGAGTACATTCCTGGCAGAGGGAATTTGTCGGCAGGTTACTTGTCACGTGCCCCTTGTGATAGTGAATCAAATTGTGCTGAGGGCGAGGAAGATGACCTGCTTGCTGCATGTTTACTTGACTATGAGGAATCAAATGGTACTATTACCAAACCAGAATGGTTAGATACTGTAAAGAGTGACAATGTGTTTGCTGAAATAAACAAATATGTTGTTAAGCGATGGCCTCGAGGAAGAGTATTAGACAAGGCACCTAGACCGTATTGGAAAATAAAAGATGACATCAGTGTTAACGAACTTATCAAACTCCTTGGTGAAACCTTGATGGCACCAATATCCCTGAGGAAAAGTTTGCTAATATTAGCACACAAAGGCCATGTGGGGATGACAGATACCAAACAAAGGTTAAGGGAGAGATACTGGTGGCCCTCCATGGATCGTGATGTTGATGTTGATGTATTTGTCAGTCATTGTTCAGTTTGCACTAAGGCAGACAAGACCATGACAACTCATTGTTGCCCCATGACATCTGTGGAACTACCTGAGGGTCCTTGGATAAAAGTCGGCATCAACTTTATTGGGCCAATGAATGCTTTACACATAGGAATGTGTTATGCCATAGTTATAATGGATTACTTCAGCAAATGGGTGGAAGTTAAATTTGTGTCACAACCTACCACGTGTGAAGTGGTGAGTTTCTTAAAGATATTGTTTTGCAGAGAGGGTTTCCCACATCAGTTAGTCACCGACAATGGTGTGCAGTTCGTGTCCTCTGAGTTGGTTTCCTTCATGAAAAAGAATGGCATAAAACATGTAGGATCCTCTTTGTACCACCCAGAAGGCAATGGCCAGGTTGAACGGACCAATCGCCTAATTAAAGAAACCATACAAATATATTTAAAATCTCACATCTACATTGAGGCAGCTCTCCATACTAGGTTGTGGTCATATTGCACTACTCCACACAACACCACTGGTAGAACCAACCCCCTTTAAACTAATCAGGGGTAGAGCAGCTGTCTCACAATTACAGCCATACTGGTCTTTGGCTTGGAAAAAATGGGAGAACGAGAACAACACCACAGGGCATGCGCAGCAATTAAAATGCTAGGAATGTGGTGTAGGAGATGTCTGTGAAAGTATGTGATATGGTGGGAGGGAAGGATCCTAGGGGAAAACACATGAGTAAGTACAGTGAGACAAGGCATGTGGTCAAGACCAAGGGTACTGCTGTTCTACTCAACAATGGTCAGTGGTGGAATGGATTGAATTTTGTTAGCAGAAGGAGCCCAGAACCAGTGAGCAGGCATGATATGGTTATAAACTATGCATTTGCATCGTCGGAAATACCAACAACAGTAAACTGCGTGGTACAAGCACTGCGCCTGCCACTGCTGGGAATCCCACCAATGTGTCTCCTTCTAGGCTTGCAGTCAATCCCGATTATTCTGTTCAGAACAAAAGAACGATTGTTCCCCGTCAGATTTAAAGACTATGTAATGTATTAGTTTGTCTTGAAAAAAGGGAGAAGATGTAATGTTCTACCTTTGTAAGCCATCTGAGCCCTACCCTTGCTTCTGTCCCTTCCCCGCTTCCATCCTACCTTTTGTGTGTGAGCCTGTGGCGTTCATTGTGCGCTGGTGTACAACGCCACGGGGAGCGGGTGGGAGTCCGGGGCTAACGGCATTCTTGTGAGGGTACTGAATAATGTAAGGTTCTATTTTGCTCTTGTCTCTTCTTTATCACACATGCTAGAACGTTATGCTGCTGTTTCCAACAAGCATGGGGTGACACAAGGATGCAGAGGAGAAAGCCATGTTGTTGTGCCTTGCTTGGAAGAAGAGTAGCTGTACTTCCTGGAGTGGAGATAAGCATCCTCCGAATCGACAGACCAAACCAAGGACCAGCTGACAGGGGATAACTGTACAACAAAGCCTGCACTGAAGCCATGAGGAGCTGAAGCTTAGCCAGCATGAACTAAATCGGAAAGTTATCTGATGAATCTGCTTCTGGAGAGAAACAAAGTGCCAGAGACTCAGAGGTCCTCTCATGCTAGTGTGCCTGCACTGACCCCTTAATCCACTCCTTCTAAACCTCCTGGCTGGTAGTGAGAACCTGAGCTTGTGACCCAGATGTAGACAGGAGTTTGGACTGCAGAAGGTCTCCAGACACCCCTTCACATTACAGGTACCTCTTATGCCTGTTCCTCAGCTGAACAAGAACTTTAGGGTTTCCCTCTATCAGCTTTAGACATGTGTGGTGTGTTCTCTTCACTGAGCCTGGCCACCCTGAACTCAGAACCGTGAGAACTCCTGGTCCCATGGGAGACCTGCTACCAGGACTTTATTTATAAAACAGTGAGTTTCAGTGCTGAAAACTCTACTCAGAAGCTAAATGTTGGTGTGCTGAATACCAAGGCTTGATTCCATCTCATGCCTCTTTAATCCACTACAAGACAGTCACAGCCCCTTTATCTCACTCATGCAGATTACTGTTTTCTGCCTTCTGATAGTTTTTCGTCTTTCTCTTCCTCAGTGTTTCCCATTTGTGTTTTTTACCTTCCTTGCTCTCAGTCATTGTTTGATAAGAAAAACATAAGTGGCGGTCCCCAAAAATTAGTGCTGTGGGCCCCACCAGTAACCACCGGCTCAAATTAAGTGCTGGCTGGTACCAAAAAAGATTCATGTCGACCAGCCCTCTGAAATGCATGACACGCATTAGATTTCACCATGAGGTTTCAATCAATCTCCTTGTATCAGCACCAATATCTTTGAGACCAACCAGTTCAATGTCTCCTAGACTTTGTTTGATAACCACTGTTGTCACACCATAACCTGAAGCCCTAGTGACTACCGTTCTCCATTGGAATATTATTCTATTATGGTCACACTGCTCCAAGTAATTAGAATTTCTTAATTGCTATCTACGAGTTCTCCTAGGTTGAGATACTTGCACCCAGTACAAGCCCTATTAGGAGTGACTGGATGTTCGATGATAGCTGTGTTAAGATCAAACCAGTGGGGCCATGTTCAGTGTTTTTCTTTCAATCTGTCTCTCTGTTCCAACCCCCAGTTTCCCTGTAGTGAGCGTGGATGCAGAATTGCTATCATTTCTGTACCCATCTTTTTTACGTCTCGCCCAGCGATGCAGTGCATGCTCTGCTCGCCTTGGTGAGACCTATTGTTGTGGCTTTTTGGGCGGAGGGGGGACAGGAGATGTGCACGCTTCGGACAGGACAGGAGATGTGCACGCCTACCGCTCTCGGCTCACAGCGTTAGCACAACTTGGAGGATAGGAGATTGCACGCGCACAGCTCGCGGTATCACAACTCCTGCTTGCTCGCTCCTTCCCTGTCTCTGAGGCCCGTTCTGCTTTTACCACATGCTGCTACATCTTTCCCTCTCTGTCTTTCTCAGGCCCATTTTGTTTTCATAATATGCTGCCTTTTGTGCGTTAATATATAGCCATACACATGATACTTTTTTCCTGTTACACATGCTAGTTTGGCCCGTATTAACACACACTAGCGCACCATAGCATAACTCCTGCTCCCTCTCTCTCTGTCTCCATCAGTCCCCTTTTGTTTTAATATTATGCAGCCCATTTTACATTTATTACATGCCACTGCTATTTCAAACAGTAATTTGTGTTCGTCTTGCTTGCGCACTTCCTCCCCCAACCACCCTTCCCCTGGTACAGCCTTTCCCCCCCATTGCACACCAGTGCTAATCACATTCTAGGAGACAAATTCTTTAACCTAATCTAGCACACCATCTATTCCTCAATTAGCCCCTAAAAGCAGCTTCTTGTGTTGTATGTTCTGCTTCTTTTTTGCATAATTTATGTGGGGGAGGGGTGTGTGTGTGTGTATATGTGTGTGAGATATTGGTTGGGGGTCTGGTCTGTTTAGAGATCCAGGGGTGACGCTAATTCAGGTGGAGAAGGGGTCTGTAATGGGGTGGTTATTTTGGTGAGTTGATTGAGTTTGAGTTGATGGTTGGGTGGAAAGGGAGAGGTACTGGGGGATGGGAAAGTGGCACAAAGGTTGGCAGAGGTGGGCAGGTATGAGAAGAGCTATGTATTGGGTTTAGGAGATGGCAGACCTCCATACACAGGATCGATCTGTTTTTGGTTTGTTGGTGGCAGGACGATAAGCATGGGTGCTATTACGAGAGGCATGCCGGTCACTCCTGGGGGTTTAGATTAAGAAACAAGTGCATTTTGGTCATTGTAGTCTTAATTTACTTAAGTAAATCAATCTGCCTAACACACTTGATAACAGTCAGCTGCTGGAGGGTAGCCCAGGAATGGATAATTGGTTGCCTGGTGACATGGAGCCGTAGAATGCCGTAGGCATGGGTGGAGAGTAAATGAAACTTCTACAAAAAAATGATGCGTACTCTAAAATGTAGCCATCTGTTTTATTAGCGTTTCGGGCTGTTAGGGTAGCTGCTAATGTCACTGAACCGTTTCCTGTTTCTTCACGACTGGTCATGTTAAATTTGTGTAGGTTAATTTCTCCCACACAATCCTACACGCAATATTACATTCTGTTTCTAAATTTTCATGTCGATGTATTATTCTTTTGAAGTATCTCTTGAAAATGTATACTTGCTCATACCTATGCTGAAAACGCAATCTAACAAAGCTTTGTAAGTTTTTTGTTCTAGCTTGCCTGAGAATTTCTTTCTTTCCATTAGAGCAGGCCCCTCGGGTGGGTTGTTAATTGTTTTTATAGTCCCGCACAAAGGGATTTTATTGTGCATACATAACATTGTATCCTGCGGTGAACCCACGGTTTATAGAACAAGCATTTGCAATGCAATAGGTCTCGCATTTACGTGAGTTTGAGCTATTCACATTGAATATAACAATGCCTTTTATTTTGTTTTCATTTTTAAAACATAAATAAAAGGCATTGTCAGTTACAATGCCAATAGCTTAAACTCGCATAAAAGTGAGACCTTTTGCATTACAAATGCTTGTTATATAGGAGACTGGTGGATTATCACCTTTAATATTTGCCACAGTGCTGCTGCAAGAGTTCCCTTAATGGCAGCATGTCCAGATGTGGGTACTTTGTTCACTGTGCCACATACCTCATTAACTAGGAACATATATGTGGGAACCGGTCTGAGTTCCTTCTGTTCCAGTCTATAGTGGACCAGGCTTGACAGTTTACTTTAGGATTTACCTATCAATCAATCAATCAATCAGGGGAATTGTAAGCACGCTACTCACCCATGAGGTTCTCAAGGCGCAGAAGGAGAGGGGGGGGGGGGGGTGGTCTGCATCTGTTAAGCCAAAGAGCCAGGTCTTGAGATTCTTCCTGAAGGTGTTCAGGGAGGGGGCGCGTCTGATGTCTGCCGGTAGCACGTTCCAGGTCTTGGCTGCAATGTGAGAGAAGGATCTTCCACCTGCTCTGGCTCTGTGGATGCGCGGGGTTTTGGCCAGTGCGATGTTTGCAGATCGGAGGTTTCTTTTGGGTACGTGGAAGTTGATTCTGTCATTGAGGTATTTGGGTCCGTTGTTGTGTAGGCATTTGTGGACATGTGTGAGGATTTTTATTGTGATTCTTTTCTACACGGGCAGCCAGTGGAGTCTTCGAAGGTGTTGGCTGATGTGTTCGTGCCGTGGGATGCCGAGGAAGAGTCTGGCTGCGGTGTTGTGTATTGTCTGGAGTTTGCGGAGTAGGTACCTACTGAAAACCATTTGCATACCAGCGATCAGTGTCTGCATAGAGTTGCACAGTGGATAATATACAATGGTCTCGAATGTGGCCCGAGTTATCGACAGTAGCTGAGATAAACTCAAGAATTTCTTCCATCATTTTGTTGTTTGTTTTCAGTAAATGCTCTAAGTGTGATGGGTTTGCTTGGAAGTGGACCTGTTGCAAACGGAGCCACAGAATTTAGATTATATCTTAGTGATGGATCCTAAGTAGACCAAGACCTGTCTGGGGTTTCTTCTTTTCCTATCTTGAAGGAGTATGTCCTAGCAGTTCAAGCTGGATCGTTTCTATTGGAGAAGAACCTAGACTGATTTGCAAAAGGCCAGTGTCTGGAATGCGGCCCAAGTGATTGCCAGTGGCTGGGATTAATTTGAATATTGTTTCCGTCACCTCATTGTTCATTGCATAAGATGCCCTAAGTGTGATGTATATGCTATGATGTGTGCTGTGAGCTCACTGTGCCAAAGGACCCTTGCTATAACTCACTGGCAAGGCCTAAGTAGCCAAAATATTTTTGAGGTTGATTATGCCCTCATTTAGAGAGGATCTGGTTGGATAGCATAGGCTTGACTGTCTTAGTGGAGCAGGACCAAGACTGAGGGGCATAAGGCTGGTGTGACATAGTGAGCAACCAATGATGGTCGAAATAAGGCCCTAAGAGATTACAAATGGCTGAGATTAACACAAGTATTCCTCCCATCCCAGCCATATGCTTTGAATTTGGTGAGCCTTTGACCAACCTACTTGCCCACTATGACATTCTAGACAGAGATTAATAAACTCCAATGAGAGCAGTCCAGCCCCAAGTGCAAGGCTACGTTGCCTTAAGGCTGGAACAAAATCAAGCCCAAATCGGTTTCAGCCTACCTATGACTCGTGATTCAGTCCCACCTTA
The DNA here is from genome assembly GCF_964261635.1 of Lissotriton helveticus. Taxonomy (NCBI): domain Eukaryota; kingdom Metazoa; phylum Chordata; class Amphibia; order Caudata; family Salamandridae; genus Lissotriton; species Lissotriton helveticus. Next base: position 652,121,895 of record NC_136070.1, read on the forward strand.
AATCCTGTGGCCCAGTGGGCACTGAACCGATGTTTAAGTATATCTGTAACACTTAGAATGTCTCCTGCAAGTAACTAAAAGGGGATGTTTTCAGTGATGTCACTGACCATGTCATGAGTGATGTAATATGTGAGGTCATTAGCAGTGCATTGTGCTGGCGCAAGTTATAGTTAGCTCACTAACTATAACAGCAGAATTTCCCTCGTTTTGTACGAGTGAAATCTGAGTCTAACTATAATGTCACTGTAACCTTTGTTTATTTCTGTGAATTTCTACGTTTCTTAAAATGCTATTTCATAACTATAACATCCTTCTAACCTTTGTTTTTTTCAGTGAATTTCTAAGATTGTATACATACCAATTCCTAAATATAACGTCCCTGTAGCCTTTGGTTTTTTCAGCGAATCTCTATGGTTTTTTAAGTTGTAGTCACGTTTGCAGATTGGTGGACAAAAGGGGGCTGGACCTCCAATCAGTTCTCAGGAATCCCACTGTGTAGGACTTACAGGAGGTACCAGAAGGGCTTCTTGGCCAACAAGGCCCCTTAGGAGTAAAGGGGCCTCATCCCCCAACCAGTAGTGCACCAGAAGGCGCATTTGCAGAGTGTTGGAGAAAGGTTGTGTGGGCTTCGAAGAACTCTTAGCAATCGCAATGTGTGGGACTTATTGGAGGTAACAGGAGGGGTAGTTGGCCCCCAAGGAGCTTCTCCAGAACATGGAACTTAAGTGTAGGACACAGACCTGGAGATATAAAATGATTTGCCTAACTCTATTATAGTCTCCAATCACTAGTTCAGTGAGTCTGAGCCTTAATGTCAGCATGTTTTGACAATGTTTCAATAAATGGCCATCTTCAGGTCTACACTTTTTCCCCCTAGATAATCTCAAACAATGGAATTGAATGTACACTTGTGTGTAATTTACATTCCTTTTGACAACATGCACCACTTGAATACATTCTGTTCTTTCTGCCACATTAATAATTGTGCAAGAATGAGAAAACGCTGTCTAATTTTGAGATATTGCTCAAATTTAGTTGGCAGTACTAAAATGTTTTCGCCTCCTGGGATCATGCAAACAGTGGGAGGAAGAAGGGGAGCGAGAAGTGGGAAAAGGATTGTGGGATGACCCGCTTATCTAAATGGGCAATACCTTTACAAAAAACTCTCACATGAATGAAGCATACTTTTTCTTATCCATGTCCAGGAGGGAATCCCCTGAAATTGTGTTTCATCTTTTTTATTCTTGCACATCTGCTATCTAGACCCTTCGGAACCCTTCACAAGGCCCTTCAGATTGGGCCCTGTGATTTGCATTTAACTAGAGTGTTAAGCAACATATACCCTACTATACACAGCACAATTCTCACCTGCTTTCATCATTGATGATAGAATTAAACTGCTCTTCACTTAAGATTGCACCGATTATCATGAGCACTAAAAATTAAGTTACAAATGTTGCTAAGCCTGCCCTGTCGCAACGTATGATCCTTAAAAAAGAGTTGCAGTGTATCTCCATGTGAAATAAGACATCCTTCATTGGAGGTGTGTGCACTGACCTAAAGATGACTAGCACAGATAACATATCTTAGGAAGATACACACAACAGATTAAGAAAATCTCTTTCCAAAATAAATAAAAACAACAATTATGTATATATAGATATATATTATTATTATTATTGTAAGTCATTTGAACAGAAAAAAGATGTCGGAAGAATCTGCGCAGAGAAAACGCATAATACAGGGCAGTGAAGGGACATGACTTTGACAACTGCTTCACGCAACTCAAGATGCCTTCACCTGTGGACAAGTGGGGGAATACTGATGTCTGATGTGCTGAGGACTCCTGAGATTGACAGTGAAAGACACAAGATGAAGGACACATAAGCCAAGGCAGCTTTAAGTGTAATTATTTGATTTATGTGTCACTGCCCATCGGCTAGACCTTTCTTTTTGCAGGTGATAGAAATGTGCATTTGATGGAAGGGAGTTAAGGAGTCACGCGATCAGGAGCAAGAGCATTTGAGAAGATGTAGAAATAGTAGTGTGTAGATGGTAGTCTATTTAAAGATCTGGTTAATTTACAGGCAGCAAATTCAGCCTGATGTTTGTGGAACCAGTTATTTTTTCTTTACCCCATGTCATTCTTATCGGATATCCCTTTCTATTATGTGATCCTCCTTAGATCCAACTCATGTAGCAGCAAATAGTTCTGATCTGTGAGATCATAAGGGTGTGCCAATCATCCTGCCACTGGACTGCGTCAAGGGAGATGCCTCTCGGTGACAACTCTCATTGCCGTGCACAATTAGAACTGGAAAGCATAGGGCCTCTCTGTAGCATGGGGGGTTCTCCAGGGGCTGTGTCTCACTAGATGTTGGTGAGCGGCTGCCTCCACCAACTAGATTGCTCAGACTACGGAAGAGATAGCCCCGCCGGGCTGTTTGCAGCCTCCCACTGAGGGAGAAGCGACTGCGGCTGAAGGGGATACGTGGGAAAGGAGCTCCAACACGAGCACTACGCTGGGAGGGCAGAGAGTTGCTGCTGACAGTCCGACGGCAGCGCTGGCAGTTCTGCATGTAGGCTGTGTAGGTGCTGTTGGCCACAGTGGCATCCATAAGCATGGCCTCAGAATAGCTTGGCACGATTTGCTGGTTGGACCTGATGTGCCACTCCAGCTCTGTCATATCAATTGTGTTGACTCTGGAAATCCATCGGCCAAATCCAGACTCCTCTGGGGTGGTGACCCCATCATCTGCTCCAAAGAGCTTCTCCACGTGGTAATGGACATTGGCTGTTCGATACTCAGCCAAGACCCGTAAAGGCCAGGACAGAATGGCAAAAGAAGCCAACCAGAAGACGTAGCGCCGGACATACCAAGGTGGGCGAGTGGGATCTGGAAAGGCAATCATATATTCTTTGAAGTCCACATTCTTTAAGTGCATGCCCTCACGGGCCTCCATGTAGTCATTCAAGCCTTCATTTTCACTGAAGAAGCGAGCCCTCTGGGTCAGGTAAGCAGTCTCGGCATCAGAGCTGGCAAAGCTGAAGCACTTTGTGAAGCGGAGCTTGGTGACAGGGTAGTCAGAGAGGCCCAGGAGCTCCTTGGAGACATCTTTTACACCATGGCGGGCATAGTCAAACTCAGACTCGGCTACGTGGGTGTTAACACGCTCGTGGTAGACTTGAGTGGTGGTGTAGGCATCACCATTGCGGTAGCGTGTCACCTGCCGGGTTCGTCGGATGTAATGATAGCTGATGGCTTTCCACCAGATGCAGGGCGTGGACTGCTGCATCCGCTGGATCTTCTCATAAACGCTGTTGACATCCACCTTGTGCTGGAGCTCATTCTTGGTGAAGCAATGCCAGCACTCCACCAGGTAAACTACATAGAGCATGCTAAGGAAGGCCAGCGGAATGTAGATGTAACCGTTGGAGCAGGGACTGTCGTGGTAGACCATTGACTCACCACGGTAGGTCCCATCGAAAGTCAGGCGGGTCACCTTGGAAAGCTGGCACCAGGCCATGACACAGAAGCAGCCATACATCAGTAGAGTGAGAACAAGGCATTTCCAGTGGGACTCGCGGCACAAGGAGCTGCTAAGGGACTGCTTCAGGGGACGCTGCTGCTGGGCGACAGAAAAAAAAGACAGAGTAAGTCAGATGAGCATTCAATTTACGTTTCATTCAACTGTCTTTCAAAGAGATGACATGGCACAATCCTGTGGATCTAGACCACTCCACACACCCAAATATTTTATGATGCAAATAGTTAACAAATTGCTTTAATGGATGATGCTTTGAGAAAGCGCTACAGTAATATTCCATTAGAACAAACATTTGTCAGCTGCATCCACCACAAATTCTGTTATCTACATTAGGAAACAATTCTTGTTTGCAAAATAAATGGACAAAGGTTTTTTAGCATATATGCTTCTAACTTATGTTAGTCACAGAGAGTGCTAACCACCACTTCTATAAAGAAAATATAAAGAATAGTGGGTGGGAAGGTGACTCAATGCAAGGCTACCACTACCTCCTTAATTGATCAACAATGGCATGTTTATACCAATGCCAGTTCTACCCAAACCTTTTTGCAGATTCCACTTTCCCTATAACGACTGTGAAGACGATGGCTATATGGAAATGGGAGACAGTGTGATAATGAACTTCGCTCTCGAATAGTATTCAAGTTCATATCTTAGCCTTTCTCAAATAAGATAACTAATGAAAAGGGCGGATTTAGGTCTACGACCAGTCAGTCACTCATAAATTTAATGAGTTAGTTGCTCAGAATCATTAATTCAAAATCACATATAGATTAAATTCTAGTTTGCATCTAAATCATCTCTGAAGACAAAAACATAATCAATCCACTGAATGTAATCTTAAAAATATGTAAAAAGTTTACTTTTTGATTGGAAAGCAATGTTCTGTGTATGCGCAGCAGCGTTCGCGCAGGCGAAATCTAATGTTAGAACAGTACTGCTTTGGTCCCGCCTTCTCTTCCATTGGCTAGCTCCATAAATGGAGGCTAGCCATTGGAAGAGCAATCTGTCCGTCATTGCCGGAGCAGATTCGTGGGCGTTCCCGCGATTTTTACTCATCCAGCCCCTTTTAGGACGTCAGTGCGGCGGTGGGCGGGGTTTATTTTTTTGGTCGTCCATGTTTCTTTTGATCATTCCGCGGCCGACCGCCGCCGGAGGAAGTCCTGGTCCAGGTGAGCACCCCCCTCCCGCTGTCCGTGCCTTTCCCGCCCCCCTCCCGCTGTCTGTGCCTTTCCCGCCCCCCTCCCGCTGTCCGTGCCTTTCCCGCCCCCCTCCCGCTGTCCGTGCCTTTCCCGCCCCCCTCCCGCTGTCCGTGCCTTTCCTGCCCTCCCTCCCGCTGTCCGTGCCTGGGGAGGGAGGAGGTTTAGCAGCAACATCCCCGCTGGCCAAACAAGCCCTGACCAAGCCAACAGTCCTCTAGGTTTTATTTTCAAAACTTTTAATGAATCTTTAATAATTTATTCGTCCGACTCTTCCAAATTAGCTTCTATCGCTCCTCTTTTCGCCATCTCTAAAACTTGCTTCGTTACTGAAGGTCTCTTCTTAGAACTGTATTTCTTTTCTAAGCCGCAACTAGTCAGAGGGGCTTCTTATTTTTTGTTCATCGCCATTTGGAAAACTCTATAGAAAAGTGTTTTTTTTGCCACATTTGAGTGAAAGTTGTGACTTTTCCGATTTGTGTTGCACATATCCGTATTTAACATTGCTAAATTATTTCTGCATACCAAACAGTTTGTATTCTTCTATGAAAAACTAGTGAAAAATCTCGCAGCAAAAAGATGCATGGATTTCACCTCAGTTGGGTTCGAAATTAGGGGGGGGAATGAGCTCGCTTTGCAATGAAAATTATAGTAATGCTCAAAAACCAGCAAAATGTTTTTTAGGCATTTCTGAGAGGGCACTCAAGAAAATAAATAAACGGAAAGTACTGCCTGCTGCCAAGGGCGCCCCTTCCTAGAATATTGGGTGGGTCTTCTCATTTCCCCTACACTCCTAGTTTTGTTTCCCTTGGTTAATTGTTTTTCCTTCTTTCTTCTCCACCAGCTCCATTTCTTACTTCCCCGTTCGATCTTTTCCTGTTTTCTTTGATCTTTTCCTCCCCTTCTTACCTTTTATTTTATTTCTGTCTCTCCCTCACTCTTTCTCTCCTCTTTTTCTAATTGCAATAGTTTTTTTTCTTTCCCTGTCAACATCACCATACTCAGTTCCTTTGCCTGCCCTGACCCCAACCTTTTAGCTTGAACATGGCATTCCTATGAAATTATATTTACGAGCTACTGCCTGCAGACTAAGGGTGGCCCTAAAACTAGAGTTTTAGCCTAACCCAGCCTTGGCCACCGGGCCCGGACGACCGCCCCCACCCACTGCCCTCGTAGCTCCAGAAGTTGTGGTTCTCGATGCCACCTTCCATACTAGCTTATACCCCTTGCTAATGTTTTTCCACAGAAGGCGTGTTAGGGGTTCAGATACCCCGGCACAGAAGCACTTCTGGCTATCACGTCCCTGAGTTGCTGATGCGAAAGGGTGGGATCCCTTGCAATCCATCGCTTCTGCATTGTATAGTGTGGGACACCTTGATAAACCTGCCTTGCTGACCGGATTGCCCGTGGATTCTTTGCCTCTCCTTCAACGCCTCGCGGAACCCGCTGCGCGGGTCCCGCTTCGCAGAGGGGCACTTTCCTTTCCTTTGTGGGCTGTTAGCTGCTGCTGGGGTAAGACAGGGGCTGAGGGCTGCGAGCAAGAGGGCTGGGACTACGTTTCCCAGGAGTCCCAGGAACCCCGCCCGTTCCATCTGGGCTGCTCTCCCTCCCCGCCCCGCCCCCAACGACCGGGTGATCAAATACCGGCTTTCACTGCACTTCGTGGGACACCTTGATAAACCTGCCTTGCTGACCGGATTGCCCGTGGATTCTTTGCCTCTCCTCCAACGCCTCGCGGAGGGGCACTTTCCTTTCCTTTGTGGGCTGTTAGCTGCTGCTGGGGTAAGACAGGGGCTGAGGGCTGCGAGCAAGAGGGCTGGGACTACGTTTCCCAGGAGTCCCAGTAACCCCGCCCGTTCCACCTGGGCTGCTCTCCCTCCCCGCCCCGCCCCCAACGACCGGGTGATCATCGTAATAGCTATTTATTAACGTGTGCTTACCGCTGCGCGGGAGCGCGCGGGAGCTCGCCGGGAGAAGCCCGGGACAAGGGCGGGACCGTCTGCGGCCGTCAGAGGCCTAAAGAGACTGGACTGGGCCATAATCCTTGGTCGATTACTAAACGAGCTAGGACTCTTGTGTAAGTGCTTGCGGGGTTATACTATATTATCAATCATTATGTCAACTGAAATACTAACCCCGGAGTTGGTTGGCCCTGAGAAACCTGTGAGTTTGATAAATGGGAAATTAGATAATTACTTTAAGAAAACTCTTTTGGATTCTCCTACCACCGCCACCCTTGAAGAACTTCGGGCTGAGCGACGGCGGTCGGTTGAAAGCCTAAAGAATAGACCATTCCTGGGTTCACCAGTGTTAATTAGCTCCACGGGGGACGGAACTCTTACAGAAAATATCTGTACCCCCTCGCAGGACAGCATCCCTCTAATATTTAGAGAGGGAACATCTACGAGTGAATTTGAACCCTTAGGCACTACTAGTAAATTGCCAACTATTGCTACCACTCCTAGTATAACTAAATCTATTGTTATAACCAATGCACAAATTACCCCTATTCCTAAACTATCTAAAGCAGTTCAAAGTAGGGGAAAAAAAGTCACACCAGTTAAAATTTATGGCCCTCCTCCGACAAAAAGGCGTAAAAAATCCGACCTTCCAAAGAGGAAAATTAATCATGCAGACTTTGGCATCAAAAAGGACGACAGTATTAGGGGAGAACGGGTTGAAGTAACAGAAAAAGGAAGGATAGTTATATCACCTACGCATTCATGCGTAACCCCCCTTATAGACCCTGTTATCTCCACCACCGACAGTCCCCCCGCAGTTGTGACGCTACAGGAACCACTAAATGGTGCCCTGATCGATAGTATAGAGTCTATATTGAGGACCCATACTCTGGCTATCGTAGACAGACTCAATAAACTAGAAAATAGACTTGAGAAGATAGAACATGAACTGGGAATCAAGATAGGGATTAATAAAGTGATGCCTAATCCCCTTACACCAACTCCGATTTTACTTACCTCACCAGGAATTGCCGCTATAACTACTATACCAACCCCTGTTCAGACTACCATCTTGCCTCAATCTTCAAATAATATGAGTGGAAGCACACCAGGGAGTAACCCTGTTGTACTTAAAAGTAAACCCACATTGTCCCCGGCTGTAACGTTTAATGGACAGCCGAATAACCTTGGTCAAGCTCCAGGGATTAAGACGAGAGTTAGCGGAAACGAGTGGCCGGCTCGAGGTAACTATAATAAGGGCCCCCTTCCAGAACTCCCACCAGAAGCTGTACCCTTTGTAGTAGTTCTTACTGGGGTACCAGAGCTAGAGAAAAACAAACGGGAGGGCTTTGCCCAGCTGAAAAATAAAATATCGCACTGGTTAAGTCTACACAGACCTATTGTAAATAATATCAATGGAGAAATTGTCCATGTCCGCCGCCTTCCTTGGCTGGGAGGAAGATCCAAAGATATTGAGGGAGACATAGTGGTCATTAATTTTAGAGATCAGAATGCTGTCCATTTTATACTTAACTGGCATTCTGACCACGGTAGTAAATCTATTACCCCTCGTCCCCTAACATATTTTTACCCTCGCTCAGTGGTGTTTCCACCCAATCATCCATCAAGGCAAGCTCCTCCCCCCCCCTTATTGAGGCAAATGCTCTCAAACCCATATCGTCCACCTGTCTACAAAAATGGATCTATTTTTAACGACAAGCAACCTCCCATAGTTGTAGATCCGTATGGGTGGAATACTGTAGGACCAAGGTACAACTCCCTAACACACAGGAGAATGGATCATCTTAAACCTTTTACACCCCTAGACACCACCAACAGGTTTGACGTGTTTAGTGGCCTGGAAGACTGCGATTGATGCCATCGAGCCACAGGGGAGGGGGGTAAGGAATTCTGTGGAGACACAGGGGGAGATACGGGTGCAGGCACGGGGGGAAAAGGCTCAACTGATATTAACCCACTCAATGGCTACAATGCTACTTGTAGCTTTGGGGGTAATACATGTAATTCTGGGCAGCTTTATTGTAACTCAGATATTCCTACCCCGGCTAATGGAAGTACAACTCCGACCCTACTGTCTGAAGACCCCGTGCCAGGGGAAGTAATTCACATCCATACCCTACCCCCACCATCTAGGGAGGCTGTTAGTTTAACAGAACGGGGATATAAGATGGCGAGTTGGAATATTGCTGGGTGGAATAATAAGATAGATTGTCTAGGATGGTTAGAATTTATAACCCAATTTGACATCTTGTGTCTCCAGGAGACTTGGGCGGCCGTAGATGTCTATCTTGATGGGTATGTTGCCTATAATTGCCATGCTCAGCCATCCAACATGGGGAGAGCCAGTGGTGGGATGGTGATATTGCTCTCTGTGAGGTTACCGGTTCGAGTGAAAACCCACCGGATTGTTGGTCTGCACTCCCAGCTGTTGTGGTTACAACACAGGAATGGGCGAAATGTTTTAGTAATAAACCATTATAACAATGTCTTTAACCATTCAAAAACATATATGGTTGATGAACTAGAAGCGGAGGTGGAAAGGCTACATGGGCGCAGTGATGTGTGTTTTGATATTCTGTGGGGCGGAGATTTCAACATTCACATGTGCCCATTTGCTGGCAAAGGGGTGTGTGGGTATGGGGGAGAGGTGGGGGAAGATCAGACCCATTTTCTACATTCTGTTTATGGGGAATCTCTAAACACTCTTATGCTTAAAATGGATCTATGCATTATGTTACCTGGCGTAGACAGTGAGGGTAACTCGGTACCGACCTTTATTGGTAGGAATTGTGCCACGGTTATCGACTACCTCATTGCCTCCTCCAGTATTACAGCTTTGTGTTCCTTACCCGTAATAGTAGACCCAGCCTTAAGCGATCATAACTGTCTAACTATGTATCTCTCGTTATGGGGGGATAAAGTAAAGGCGTCACATGGTGCAGTGACAGATGTAGTTCCACATAGACCTAATGGCCCTAGAATTAAATGGGGTAGGCAAAATGAGGAACGTTTACTATGTACCATTGTGTCTGCCTGTATAGACGAGGTGGAATGCTGCCTTGAACCCGAAAGGGATAATGCTGATATTCTAGCTAGCTTCGATATCATTAATAAAAACATTGCACAAATTTTAACTGGAAGAAAACCAAAGGGCCCTAGGATTAACGGGGGATGGTTTAACAGGGAATGTACTAACTCCTTACAAAAACTCAAAGCTGCTCTTAAGGGTAAACCCAGGGATAAGGAAGCAGTTAAAACCCTTAGAAGGGAATACTCTATTCATCTGAGGGATAGAAAACAGGAACTAAGGGAAGAGGCCTGGAACAACTTGACTAAGGCAGTGGATCTTAAGGATGCAAAGCTTTTCGGGTCCACTGTCAATAGTCCCTTCCTCCAAAATGAAGAAGCCCCGGTAATGTCTGCTCAGGTGTCTGAGGAACAATGGGTGGCTCATTTTACTAGCATTTTTAACCCTGAAGGACTAGTTGTAGAGGGTGATAGGGAGACCGTGGCTTTTATCCCCCTACCTCTTAATATCACAGTCTCTGAGGTGGATGCCGCCATCCGGGCCAGTAAGGGGGGAAAGGCGCCGGGCCCTGATGGGGTACCCGTTGACCTTTATAAAGCCGAGGTTTCTATCTGGAGTCCATTGTTAACAAAGGTTTTTAATGCAGCTGCAACGATTGCGGCCCCACAGATCTGGGGGGAATCAATCATTATCCCGGTGTATAAAAAAGGGGAGAGGGGTGAGGCAAAAAACTACCGCCCGATTTCTCTCCTCACTGCTTCCCTAAAAATTATGAGTAGGGTATTACTGAGTCGTCTGGAGGAATGGGTAGAAGATAAAGGGATCCTTGCGGATTCTCAGTATGGATTCCGCAAGGGGTTAGGCACCATAGAACAATGCATTAATTTAGATCTTATTATATGCAAATATACAAGGGCTAAACAAGGCTCGTTGTTTCTTTGTTTTGCCGACCTGACCAGTGCCTTCGACATGGTTGATCATGGTCTTCTGTGGTCAACCTTGTTGGACATGGGTGCTCCAAAGGATATTATCTATTTTTTGGCCCAACTTTATAGGAATCTGACGGCTAAGATACGCTACGGGCAATCGGGGGAGTGTACACCCAGTATCAAAGTAGGTTCTGGAATTAGGCAGGGATGTGTCCTTGCACCTCTTCTTTTCTCCCTTTTTATAAACGCAATTGAGTCGGAACTACGGACCATCAGTGCAGATGCACCGACTGCTGATGGCCTTTCCATCCCAATATTGCTTTACGCGGATGACGCGGTTCTGCTCTCACAAACACCTCTTGGGTTGCAAAAACTTATGAATAAATTTGCAGATTTTATTAATGGGAGAAAATTAAAAAAAATTAATTCAAAAAACTTTTATAATGCCCTGTGGGAAGAAAATTAAAAACTTAAGGCCCTTTACAGTTATGGACCAAACTATAAAAGTGGTGGACAAATTTTGTTATTTAGGTATCACCTTTAACAGAGGGGGGATGTGGACACCTGAAATGATTAATGTAAGAGCCAAAATGGCCAAGTGTTCTTTTGGCATATTTAAGTTCGCATCCAAGTTAGGCTCAAGACGGATACCAGACATGTTGTACTTATACCGCCATAAATGTGTTGCTCTGGCCCTATATGGCTCAGGAGTGTGGGGCCATTGTAATAACAACATGCTCCAGGTTGAGGAAAACAAATTTGTAAAAAAACTCCTGTGTTTACCATCTTCTGCCTCAACAAAGCTGATCCATCAGGTGGTTGGTCTAGAACATCTATCTGACTTGATCAGATTAAGACCCCTGTTAGTATGGAGATCTATATGGATTAAGGAACAGACTGGTTTCACAAGGAAAATTATTTTAGACTGTCTTCATATGGACAAATGTTCCCGCATCCCTTGGCTTAACTATATTATTCGAACATTTAGTGATGTTTTTAATCTTACTGTGCGTGATAACCCTTTTTGTGTTTTAGATATACCGAAGAGTGAGCTTAAACATGAATTTTTGATGGTTAGCATGGGGAAGCGTAACGCAGCTATTGCCCAGTTCTCTACACATGTTTTTTACGACAGATACACTAAGGAAGAAATGGGGCTCTCAGGATATTTTAAATTGGTCACTATCCGATCCCACCAATATGTATTGACAAGATTACGGATGGGGATTGTTCATTTGCTTGTCGCTTATCCTGTAATGAAGACCTATACTACTGCCCCCTGTCCGTGTGATGGGACCACAAAACAAAGTACGGAGCACTTTTTATTGTTATGCCCTCTCTATCTTCACCTCCGAAAAATATATCTGAAACCGCTTTTCAAAAAATATAATGTATCCACTATTGTATCGGCCATGGGGCTTTTATTTGGACTTGATTCACAGGACATCTGTTTTTTTACTGCTGTATTTATTTTAAAATCGATTTGTTTGAGGAAAAGCACCCTTTTTGATATGTGATTAACTTAAAATTTGCTATATCCTCATGTTTTATCACTTATGTATGTATGTACTTTTATGATCATTAATCAATGATCGAATAAAGTTTTTGAATTGTATAGTGTGTGTACTGGAATCGGACCACACACTGTCACATTTTTCTCTGTACCAGGAGTTGTAGTGATTTTAATGCACACAGCTCATCGGAATCACAGTATGTATGTTATAGTTTGCTGCTTCCCTAAATCCCCAATTACTGTTACCTGGTAAGCGTCATAGTTCCCATTATACCTTCTTCCAATAACCTAAATATTCCTCTAAAACACGATATCGCATCTGGCTTTACTTAAAACAATTCCACTCAAGCTTCCTCATAAACACAAAGCAGCATTTATTTCTGTTTATGAGCTGAGGCGCATCTTTTGAACAGGTGTAAGCAGTTCCTTAATTAATGTTCTGCTATACATCCATGTTTTCATACAATGCCTTGTAAATTGCTAAAAAATCTCCCAAACTTTTTTTTTTTTAGAACCAATTTTATTAGGTTTTGGCAGTTGACAGCATAATATCAATAATCCACCGCTCCCTAAGTAGCAGAGAGGCAGTGGGCATATCGAAAACATCACATTCAAATACAGTCAGCTAATAATCCCCCAGTTCCCACCCACCACTAACCCACCCGAAACCCTTCCTCCACCCCGCACGGTGTCTGTATTGTCCATCTAGAGGAGCCTAGCAATCGTAAACGCTGCACGTGAGCCACGTCACCCTAAGCCAGTACGGACGCTATCTGCGTCGGTGACCCGAGGCTCCGGGGGATCCAGCAGAAGGCCTCTGTAGTCAGCCCATTTCTTCCAGATCTTATAATGTTTTGCAGGACACCCCCCCGCTGCAAATATCGGACGTTCTAGTCCCATGTTAAAATCCAAACCTCGTTTCCACACCTCCAGCAGTGGGGCTCTAGTAGCCTTCCAGGCCCTAGCTACATCCGTCTTGGCCACTATGAGGCCCAATAGGAGCAAATGCCGCTTGTACAAATTCCCCCCCACCTGTTCCATGACATGGAGAAGGCCCAACTTCGGCGAGCGGGGGAGCTCCCAGCCCAGCACCTCTTCCAGGCATTCCCACACTCCTGACCAAAATCTCTGCAGTCTCACACACCCACACCGTATGAAGAAAGGATCCCACTGCACTGCCGCACCTCAGACAGTCCGGGGAGGCAATCAGTCCCGCTTTCCACAGTCATTCCCTCGTGTAGTATGCCCTATGGAGGTACTTGAATTGAATGAAGCGCAAGCGCACTGCAATCGCTGCTCCCCTAGGGGCCTCCAGGGCCTCCCTCCAATCCTCCTCTTCCAAACTCCCCAACTCTCCTTCCCACACCAACCGCAATTTGTCAAGGGAGGGGGAACAATGGGTGACTAGTGTCTGGTATATACTAGAGATTTTTTTTGTTTCCAATTCCCCCATGAACAATTTAGCCTCAAGAGGACTGAATTCTGGCAAAGAAGTCAAGTTCGCTATGGTCGGGGTAAGGGCATGTCGAAGCTGCAGGTATCTAAAGAATTGGGATTGGGGCATATCATACTCATCCCGCAGAGCCTGAAACGACTTTAGGACCGGGCCCCTCATAACGTGACCCAGCGCCGAGACGCCAATTGCGTCCCAGCCACCAAAGCCCCGCAGGGAAGCCAAAGCCGGCAGCCTCCCATTGTGCCACAGCGGGGTTTCCCCCGTCAGCCTGTTCCACCATCCCATACGGCGGAGCGCATCGCGCCACACCCGGAACACCATCTGTGTGACTGCCGGGAGCCTTTTGCGGAGTGCCACCGAGTACAATATCGTATGGAGCGTGTGCGGGTCCATAAGGTATCTCTCCAGGGCGTAAGTCGGGTCGCCGCGATCCCCATACCACCACTCATTGAGGACCAGCAGGTGTGACGCTTGATAGTAAGACTGAATGTCTGAGGCTGCCAGACCCCCACAGTACGTCGAGAGGAAACATGTGCGAAGCGCCACCCTCACTGCCCCTCCCGTCCACAGGAACCGACCCAACGCCGAATCCACCTGCCGAAACCACTGCCGCGATATCGGGTATGGATAATTTTGAAGCTGATAAAGGAGGCGAGGTAGGGCTTAAAGATGGCCGAGCGTCCATACACATTCAGCGGCATCCTGGACCATATTTGCATGTCCGATCGTATTCTATCCCACACGGGTAGAACATTGCGGGACCACGACACTCCCGGCACGTCCGTCAAAAAGACACCTAGATATTTAAGGCCTCCCACCGCCTCCTGCAGGGCCGAAGCCCAAGGACCCAAGTCACTACTATCTCCCAGGACCCACAATTTGGACTTCTGTACGTTCAGTGTGAGGCCGGACACGTCGCCGAAGATGCACATTATGTCAAGGACCCTGGGACCGGATCTGTTCAGGTCCGTAAGAAAGAAAAGTACATCATCGGCATAAAGCGCGATTCTGTCAGTCGGACCTCCCACCCATTCCACCCCACGCAACTGTGCATCCATCCTCACCCAGGCCGCCAGTGGCTCCATCGCTAGTGCAAACAGGTAGGGCGAGAGGGGGCACCCCTGCCGCGTACCCCGGCCTATCAGAAAGGAACTGGACACCGCTCCCGCAACCCGCACCGCCGCTGTCAAGTCAGTATAGAGTAAGTGAATATAGGACAGAAAACGGGGGCCTAGGTTGAGGCGTAGAAGCAGCGCCCGAAGATATGACCAGCTCAGGGAATCAAACGCTCTATCGATATCTGCCAGTAAAAGGGCCGCCGGGATGTCCGCTGCTCGCGCCGCTTCCACCACCAACTGCGCCCTGCGAATGTTATGTCGAGTCGCCCTGTGGGGCATAAAACCGGCCTGATCTGGATGGACCAGGTCCGATATATAGGGACAAAGGCGTTTCGCCAAGGCTTTTGCTAAAATTTTTGCTTCGAAGTTTAGCAAGGAAATCGGACGATATGACTCAGGGCCATCCGGCGGCCGCCCAGGCTTGCAAAAGACGACCACCTCCGCATGTCGCCAGTCCGCCGGAAGGCATCCACAGTCCCGAGCCGCCTCTAGTGCCTTCCTATAGCGCATCCCCAGTTGAAGATGAAACATTTTCATAAATTCGCAGGGGAAACCATTAGGCCCAGGGGCCTTCCCAGCGTTCAGTTCACCCAGAGCCTCTCCCAGTTCCTCCGCAGACAAGGGGAGGTCCAGTCGGGCTCGGCCCTCATCCGAGAGCGCCCGAGGCGGGAGATCAGCCAGGAATCTGTCGATGTCCTCCGCCGCTAGAGACTCCCAGGGCGCGTACTGCGTCTCATAGTAACGAGCAAAGGTCTCAGCCAGGACCTCCGGGTCAGTGATAGGGCTTCCCGCGTCATCTCGGAGCCCAGGCAGGGGCTGGGCCTGAAAGGTACCTTGGCACAACCTGTAGAGCATCGAGCCGGACTTATCCCCCCATTGACAAATTCTACTCTGCATAGCCAGCCAGGTATGGCGGGCTTCATCTAACAGTAAGGAATGATACATCTGTTGGAGATAAAGCAGTTGCCCCACCGCTGCACCACTCTCTCCCGACGTGCAGTCGGCCTCCTGGCTACTAACCCGACTCGCCGCCTCCGCTATGGCCCGCCCGCGGGCCCTACGGTTCGCCACGCACCACGCTATATCCACGCCTCTGAGCACCGGCTTTAGAGCCTCCCACAAGGTCATGGCGTCCGTATCAGGGCCGTCATTTTCGGTCAAGGAGTGCGCTATAGCCTCCCTCATGTGCGATTGGTAATCATCGCGCTGTAAGTGCCACGTAGCAAGGCGCCAACGGAACGGCTGTCTCTTTGTGTTTAAAAGCAGTGTCAATGAAACCGGGGAGTGATCCGACAGTCCCCTAGGGAGTATTGCGGTAGAGCCCACCCGTCCTATCCAGGGCTGGGGGACAAAAAGGTAGTCGAGGCGAGAAAAGGATTTGTGAACAGCAGACACAAACGTGTACTCACGACCACAAGCATGCTGATAACGCCAAACGTCTACCCAACCCAGCCCCTGCACCAATCTGCTCAGTTTTGTCGTAGCCTCAGGCGACTGATCACCCCCTGGCCTACAGTGATCCAGCCTCCCATTCATCACGTCATTCCAGTCACCGCCCACGATAGTTAACACATGCGGGATTTCAGCCCAAACATCAAACAGCCGCTCCAACAGGGCGTCCTGCAGCGGGGGCGGCGCATAGACACTGCCAAATACCACACGCTCCTCCCCAACCTTTCCAAGGCAAACCTGCCATGCGCATCCAGCCACTGCGTTTCATGCGTATAGTGCACACGACGGTGTATCAATATTGCAACTCCTCTGGATCCCCTCGTAAACCCTGCATGGAACACCTGGTCATAACCATATCTACGTAAGCTAAGGGTTTTGGTGCCCATGAGATGAGTTTCCTGGAGGAGTAGAACGCCCGCCTTCTCCTTCTTCCCCATACGCAAAACTGCTCCCCTCTTAATTCTGTCGAGCACCCCTCTTACATTCCAGCTCAAAATGCGCAATGAAGCTCGTGGGGGTTCCGCCCCCTGTCCGTCAGTCGCCATCAGGGGGCCAGATCTTCAGTTCGTCGGGCATCAGAGGCCACATACAGACTCTTACCATCCTCCAGACACTCACACACACCGTGCTTACCCTAGGCCTACCCACACCCACAACTCCCCCCCCTACCCCCCAACCCCCTACCCGTCCCCCCTCCAACCCCCCCAGCCTCAAACTACACCAACAACCCCCCCTCCAGCCCCCCACCCCATACCTCAGCAACATTGAAGTACCTGTCGCGGTGCAGGCGATCCCAGACCCCCAACGGGAGGTCGGAGATCCACAACACCAATGGATCCCTCCCAACTACCCACTAAGTGTCCAACTACCCTCTACCCAACGTGGGAACTAACTCCGGGAGAAGACCCGCTCTCTCTCGAGCGCCTCCCGACCCATGATCCACCCACGGATCACTATGTATTTAGCAGTAGTCCAGATGGCAAGTCCGATATCCGAATCTGTCTGCCCTGCACCTCTAAGCACCTTCACGGCCCCATGAGCCGGAAACATCTGTTAGGGCCAGTATATCACAGGGACTCAAGACTTCAGGGGGGAAGAATCCGTCGCTTCAGATTCCTCCACAGTCTTCTCCTGGGAAGGCGGGCGCTTCTTGGAGCGCGCTCTCCAGTTACTCCTGCTGCGCGACCTGCGGGGCACCTTCTTGGGCTCCGATGTGGATGACGAATCCGAGCCCCTCCTCGGAGGAGTGTGCACCTTAACCCGCACCGTTTCGTCCGTCCATTCAAATACATCCTCCGGAGAGTTGAAGAATTGAGTGCGAGATTGAAACACCACCCGTAAGCGGGCCGGGTAGAGCAGGGCATACGGGATTTTCAACTCACGAAGGCGTGCTTTCGCTGCCGTGAAGGATTGTCGTTGCTGCTGGACCAGTCTGGTGTAGTCCGGGAAAATCAGGATTTTGTGGTTTTCAAACATGAGGGGGTCCTTGGCGCGAGCCTGACGTAGGATGGTGTCCCCGTCGTGGTAGTTGAGCAGTTTGGCTATCACGGCCCGGGGGCGAGCCCCGGTGGGCGGCTTCGGAATCAAGGCCCGGTGGGCCCGCTCGATGATGAAGCAGCGCGAAAGGGATTCCGGCGGAAGCCACCCCTCCAGCCACTGAGTCAAGAAGGCCTCCATATTCCCTTTCTCACAGTCCTCCGGAAAGCCCACAAAGCGCAAGTTATTTCTTCTGGCCCGTCCTTCCGCGTCCTCCACTCGCAGCGCCAGGCCCTTTTGGATTCCCTCCATGGCAGCCACCTTCTTCTTGAGGATCACTACGTCGTCCTCTACCTCCGTGATCCTGGTCTCAGTTTCCATGATGCGGGCGACAGCGTTGCGCAAATCCTGTCGAAGCAAGGTAACATCCGCTCCGACCGCACCGATCTTCGCATCCAGCATATCTCTAGATTGCGTGATGGCTGTCATTAGCGCTGCATTATCTGCTCCCGAGCTCTGCTGTCCTCCTGAGGCCCCCGCACCCCCACTCGGCCCCGCAAATTTGTCCATCGGGCCCTGCTTGGAAGAGCCGCCGCTGTTGTTTCCTCTAGTCATTGTTCTCGTGGGGCTCACGCCCGTCTGCCGGGGATGGCGGGGTACAGAGACAGCCCCAACCGATCCCGTAGCGTCCAATGAGTAGCACCCCAAGCAGGCCCGGCGCACTGCACCACAGGAGGCGTCCCACACCACCACACAACCAAGAGTCTAGCCACCTTAGGAGGGCCCCGTGGTGGAGTCAGGATATCCGAATGTGGCTGTGCCCACCGACACGGGAGATGCTGATGACAGCTCCGGCCCCCCCTCGTGGCACCCGGCAAAGACGTCCGTCAGCAATCCACAGGCGCACAATAGGGCCGTCGTAGTTGGCCAGTGTCCCCCACCGCGGTCCGGCCCGACCGCCGAGTGATGGGTAATGTCCCACCGGCGCCCAGGGCACAGAGGGCTGGTGCAGGAACGATGGGAGGTGGTGGGGGGGGGGTGTTGGTGCTATGGTGGGGAGTAGCGAGAGATCGGATGCCAGCCGTCTCCCGGCGCTCCGAGGGCCACAAACCCCGCGGTCCGACTCGGCCGCCGATCGGGGCCAGGAACCTCCGCAGGAGCGTCCCCTCCCCCACCAGGCCGCACTCCACGCGCGGCTCCCCCTTACCGCACCGTAGGAGTCCGGGCGCTGGTCTCTCTGCCGGTGGGTCTCTAACGCCGCTCACTCTAAGCCAGGTATGCTCCGCCGCGGCCCCACAGGTCGCGCGGGCGGGGCGGCTCTCCACACCCCAGCCGGTCCGGCGTCGCCTCACTTCCGGGCGGGGCGCCCACAAATCCAGGCCCCGGCGCCCAATGTAGGCCTCACCGCTGTCTCGGCTCTGCGCTGCCGGAGGCGGCAGAGATCACGCCTCCGGGGCCCCCAAATCGCCGTCGGGCCGTCTCCCCCTGCTCCCGCGGACAGCCGCTCACTTTAGGGCAGACAGAGGTCGGGGCGACGCAGGATATTAGGAAGGATCGCTGGCGGCGGGACGGAGCTCGCTCAAGCCACGTCCGCCATGCTCGCCGTCTTGGCCACGCCCCAAATCTCCCAAACTTTACTTCCCTATAAAGTATCTCTCCACAAGCCCCCCCCCCCACACCAGGTTCTTCGCTTTTTTCCTCTAACATTTTTATTTTTATGTTTATTTTGCTGCGCAATACACTTAGTTGTGTTGTAAAAAAGATATATTTCAGTCTTTTTAAACAGAAAATTACATTTACAAAACTGTGCCTCCCCAAAAATGTCCCTCTCCAACTAGCAGGAGACCTCCTGCCCAGCACTATATGTAACAAGCTGCACACAGTCTTCCACTTACTAGTAATTTTATTGTATTGTTTGTGCTATACATTGCTTTCATGACGAAAACACAGTATTTGTGGGTGGGTGTGCTCTGGGTGTGTGTGTGTGTGTGGCTCTGGGGGGGTGTGTGTGGCTCTGGGGGGGTGTGTGTGTGTGGCTCTGGGGGGTGTGTGTGTGGCTCTGGGTGTGTGTGTGTGGCTCTGTGTGTGTGGCTCTGGGTGTGTGTGTGTGGCTCTGGGTGTGTGTGTGTGTGTGGCTCTGGGTGTGTGTGTGTGTGGCTCTGGGTGTTTGTGTGTGGCTCTGGGTGTGTGTGTGTGGTAGTAATTGCTGTCTGCTGAGCTCGTCCGTAGGGTACAATAGGTCTCACATTTGCGAGAGATTAAGCTAATGGCAATGTAAATGACAATGCCATTTATTTATCTGTTTTCAAAACTAATACATAAACACAAATTTTGTCATTTACAATGCCAATAGCTCTAACTTTTCCAAAGGCGAAACCATTGCATTGTAAATGCTTGTTTCTTATTCTACACAGTCTTTAGATGAATTCAGCTCTTGCATAGGCACTTACCTAATTATGTGGAACCAATATAAAAAATACATCTTCATAAAGACACTATTATAAAAGCAGTTTCAAACATTTCCTGCACAGGGCGTTATTGATAATTGGTGGTATATACAGAGAGCAATATGCTAAGTTTGCTGAAAATAAAAATACAAAATGAAGCATATCAGTCTGATAACCCTAAAGCAGTGAATTTCCTTTCAGTCGAGTTTCCAATATGTTGAAAAACTTGAGTTGACAAAAATCGGACAATTTTCGTCCAACAGTTACCTGGCATCAAACCTGAATCTGGTAGGGAAATCTCAACACAAAAATACTTAAACAAAATAATAGAAATTGTAAAACTAAGGGGCTGATTTAAGGTTTGGTACTCCATCCCTCCATCTGTCAGGATGGCGGAGGACATAGGCTGTTCCACCTTGATAGAATTAGGTCCATTAAATTAAGAGATGACTTCCAGTCCAGCATTTATCTGAGTACATTGAAATGAACTGCCATAATGATGGTTCCTTTCAATGTAAAAAAATTTTTTTGCGGGCCGACACCCTGGGATTTTGATGGCTTATCAGCTAACTTTTCCAATGGTTTTGTTTTTCAGAAACACATTTTCAAAGTGGCAGTTTGTCTGAAAAACAAAATAACTAATGACCCCCATACCCTCTGAGTTTTCTCCCAGGTTGTAGGGGGGCATTATTGCTCTGTTCTGTACCTCACCATTAGGTTTTTCCGGGTGGTGTAGGGTAGAGGGGGTGGACAATCCTGGGGAGAGTCGAAGGGTGATCTTCATCACCATTGACTTTCAGGAATCAATCCTGGTCGGCAGGCTGCTGTCACAGTGGACCAACGGATGGAAGAGGTCCATTGCAAGGCAATTGCGTTTCACCATTTCACAAAAGCCCACTTTACTAAAGGCCCTATTGGAATCCCATTGTCTACTATGTCGAAGGCAGTGGATGACTTGCTTCCTGTTGGTTTGAGCCTATATGCATTAACATCTATGACTGGTTTGTAGCAATGGTGGATCTAATCCTGGAATATCAATCAAAGAATAGGGTAGTGGTGTGAAGTTGTTCTTGGGGATCGGAGGTGAAAGGTAGATTGATATTTTGCCCGGTTTTCTGTTTAAGATTTAGATTTTTGTTTTAAAAGGAGGGTTTATGATTGTTGTTTATTGTGGTGGGAACTGAGCCTTTAAGGAGGAATGCATTCAGCTTGTCTGTGCAACTGTATCAATACGTTCCTTAAGGAACTCAGCAGGGCATGTGTAAATGGAAGACTCAGTTCTCCGATTTTTTTGATACTTGAATGATTTTGCTGAGGTTCTCTGGTTTACATTCAACATTCTTACCTCATAAAATATCATTTCTGAGGTTAAAATGTGATTCTACTGGGATGTCTTTGATAGAAGAGTGAATCTTTCAGCTCTTGTCTTGAAGAACTTGTGTAGGTAATCTATGTTGTCTACTTCTGCAAGCGGAGTTCTGGGAAACAGTTATTCTGTGATTTGAGTCTATTTTGATTTGCAAACTGTCTTGTGGTCACCCTAAAAGTGATAGAATAGCCGGCAAAAAGTGACAATGTCCTCTCCATCTACCTCCACATTATGCCTTCATTTAAGTGTGAGGGAATGCATGGTCTCAACATGTTTAGGTTGTAGACTGTGTTAAAGTCTGTCCTGATCAGTATTTCTGATGCTGTGACCTGGGTGTATTTGAAGGATGTTTTGGTGAGGGCCATGAAGAAGGCCCTATTTACTAGAGACGTCTGACAGGGCTGTATTGGTGACAAGCATCTTTCCAGATTGTAGCTGGATGATGATGATGTGGTCCATTGATTCTTGGCCAAGAGTGAAAATTAGATTTGTGTGGCATACACTATATACACCTCTAGAATTTGACTGCATAAAGCTTAACGCTTCCAAGCTTCTGACTTCCTTTGCATCTAGCTGGTCATCCCATTTGTGAACCCAGAATTTGGATTCACCAAGTAGGATAGGCTTGCCTGAAGAAGGCCAAGATGATAAACTTCTATACGGCGTTCAGGTTGGCCCTAAACTGCGGTAGACTAGTGGTTAAATTAAAGACTTGTTTTTGCTGAGTAAGAATTGTTCGAATGTCAGAAAGAATTGCAAACAGTGCTTAATACATCTTTATTCGATCATTGTAATCATTTCACCTCTGACCATTGCTCTATAGACAGTGTTGTGCCTATTGGAGAAACACAGGCTGAAGATGGCAGTAGAAATGATGGAAAACCAGGTTTTTGCCAGACCTGGAAAATAGTAGCTTACGTCTTCGAAGGTTTCATGCATCTTTAAAGTGTGCTTCATCTTTACTTGGAATTAGACAATGTACAATTCTTCAGAACGAAATCATGCAACTGTACTTCAGCAACCAGTCAGTCAGTCAAATACTTTATTCGATTTAAAAGAAAATCATAAAAAGACATTTCATACAAAAGAAGGCCGAAATACATTTACATATTATTTCGGCTGTAGTCATAATTAAAGAGTTTAAAATACATTTCCAAAGTATTACGATACATCCTTAGTAAACGACAAAAGATAAAAGATGACTACAAAAGCGGAAGGCTGTGCAAATATCCATGTAGTCTACGGTACAGGGGAATCATTGGATGCTATCAATAAATACATGTTTGTTTTTAATGTGCGCTGCTGCTGCTAAAAAACTTCCCATGCAGAATATTATGCGTGTGGTACTCAAAGACTGTAAATAAAGGAGTGCCGGTTTAACTTGTTTAAAGCCCGCCTCCCTTAAAATTGGGAGCAAGTATTTCTTTCGGGGTGTTGAAAACAGTGAGCAAAACAAAACAAAATGAGTGGTGTCCTGAATTGAGTGATTGTCACAGGAGCAGGGGGGGGCTGACTCTGGCTTTTTCCTCTCAGGATAATCTTGCCAGGGTCAAGAACTGCCTCTTGATCCCAACTACATCTGTTGTTTTTATACATAAAGGGAATTCAAAAAGTTCTGGTCTTCCAAGCCGGTAAAAGACTTCCTCAAATAGTCCAGCCATGGAATCTTCTTATAGTGCTCCAGTGACATGACATCCTTCATAATAGAGTGGTTCAGGGTTACCTCCTTGTTAAGCCACGTCCTCAGCCAGTAAATCAGGGGTGCAAAGTTGAGACTGTCTGTTATATAGTCCAATCCCAGCTCTGCATGAATAGAGTAAATTGGGGTTGATGGGGGGACTGATAATAATGAGCGTAAGAACCTGTTTTCGGCTCTCTGAATAGGTTCCAGCTGCGCATAACCCCAAATTGGGGCACCATACATGGCGATTGACAGACATTTTGAGCTGTAGACCTTCAGTAGGGCCTCCATTGGCCTGGCCCCCAATCTTTTAGAAAAGGCCATTGGGGCTGCTGAAGACCTGGTCACCGATAGGCTTTTTGCCCTAACCTGTGGGCCCCACGACCCCCTCTCGTCAAAGAGCACCCCCAGGTAGGGAAAAACTGCCGTACTAGAGACCTCTTGGCCCTTACATCTAAATGTTTTAGTCACCCCTTTGCGCCTGTGTGCTCCCACTATCATTGTGTGGGATTTGCCAGCGCTAACCCTCATATCCAGGCCGTCCATAAAAGTAAAAGTACCAAATGCGTGCAACAGGCACTGTAAGGCGTTGCCTGTGCGGGCTATAAGGACTGCGTCGTCCGCGTATAGGAGTGCAGGAATCTTAGCTTCTCCTACACGCGGAACGTCCCCCCCGGTCTCCTCCAGGTACCTCCCCAGGCCATTGATATATATGGTGAACAGTAGGGGGGCTAATATGCATCCCTGCCGAACCCCACGCAAGGACTTAAAATGGGGGCTGCATCTTCCCTCCCTGGTGACCCTAACCTTGGCAGACAAATCCTGATGTAAAGAGGCCATGAATCTAACCAGGGCCCCATCTATCCCAATCCCCAGCAACATGGCCCAGAGCTTAGATCTGTTCACCAGGTCGAAAGCCGAGGAGAGGTCCATAAATGCTAGAAATAGGGACCCCTCCTTGGCGACCATATACTTGGCGATCAGAAGATGTAAATTAGAGCACTGTTCCACTGTACCCCTCTTTTCCCTGACCCGTATTGGATGTCGGCCAGCCCACCACACTTCTCCAAATTCTCCCTCAGTTTTGTTAACAAGACTCTGCCTAAGATCTTAACGGCAGAGTCCAGGAGGGATATGGGCCTATAACAGCCTGGGTCGTCCCGGTTGCCTTTCTTAAAGATAGGGACGATGATGGAGGTTGCCCAGGAAGAAGGAAGGAAGTTGCTGGTGGCTGCATTAAATACGTTGGTCAGGACGCCTGCCCAAACACCGGGGGAGGATTTATAAAGATCGGCCGGCACCCCGTCAGGGCCCGGTGCTTTATTTTTTGAAGTTTCATGGATGGCTTTTTCCACTTCTCCTATATTGAAGCTCAGGGGGGTCACCTCTGGGGCAACAGATGGGCAGAGGGTACTATCCGAGCTCTCCCCACCATATACAGTGCTAAAATGGCTAATCCATTTTTCATCTGGAATCACGCAATCCAAATCTGAATTGGGCGAATCGGAGAAAAATGGGTGGTTTACTATATTCCAGAATTCTTTGCTATCCCTTAAAATATCTACATTCAGTAAATTATCCCAGGCTAGTTTCTTAATCGTATCTTTCCTGGTTTTGATAGCCAACTTATATTGCTTCCTAAGGTGCGCTATGTTATTCTTATCCCTAGGTATGTGCTTGAGTGCAAGCAACAACAATCTGTGAGCCTTGGAACAACTTGCGTCAAACCAGCGCTGGTGCTTGCTGGCCCCCGACCTCGTGCCGACCGTAAGGTCGGTCACAATTTGGTTACAAATTGCTTCAAAAGCTCCCTTGATTTCATTGGACGGGGAAATAGTGTTTCGGCAAACCTCTAGATGACTATTGATTTTTGGTAAAAGCTCTGCGTAAAAAGTGTCAGGCACCACATTCGCCCACTTGAGCCTTCTCCCCTGTTCCACTGAGCGTACTGAGGTGTGGGCCTCTTGAGGTTGAGGTTTGGGCCCCATAAACTGCCCCCATGCTACCTCCGCTACTACCGGGTTATGGTGGCTGTGCACTGACACCAGCGTGTTGTATGACACCCTATTTAGGATCCCTGGGGTCATAAATATATAATCAATAATGGACCCCGGGATGGTACCTTTGTTGGTATGGGTTCTGGTGGTACCTTCGGATGGGTTAGGTTCATAAATATTATGGTTGGCCAGTAGATCTTCTAACTCAGCTCCCTCAGTTGAGTGCTCAAAATGTGGGCCCTCTGGCCCTGCAAGGTTGCCACCATTCATTAAGCCGCAGAGACCATTACATGGGTGTATATTAAAATTTGTATTTTGACTGACAGAAACTAAAAAGGATCCTAGGCTGGCGAGACTGTTATTTCCAGTATCCTTATACATTGAATTATAGAAATTAATATAAAAAGTGCTCATAGAAGGGGAAACTAACCTTTCTACTATTAGCAGATTTGTGCAGGGATAATTGACCAGTTTCAAGGAGCCTCTAAGTTTTAGGGAAAAAAGCGTGGTGAGACCTCCCCTAGCTCTGCCTGACCTACTTGGGGTTGCAGCTCTGGAAAAAGCTGGAAAAGCCATCCAGCCGGAAACTATCTGCAGTATCCCAAGTCTCCTGCAGAGCAATGACTTCATATCCACGGACCAAACCTACCCAATCCACATTTGTTACCTTGCTTTTGATGCCAGCCACATTCCAACTAATAAGTTTACACACCGTGGCCTCCCCCCGCTCAGGAGATCCTGTTGGGAGGGGCCATACAGGAGCTAGTGGTCAATCGACATCCTCCATGCCCTCCTGGCCTAATAAGGGTGCAAACCGGTTACTGGTGGCTATCCCGCTGACTGAGGGTGCAGCACCCACCCCTTGGTCGGGGAATGGTAACAGTATGGGCTCTAAGCTTTGAGCACGGTTTTGGGTGGAGCCTATGGTAGTGCCCGTAACAGTGCCCACCCTTGGTCGTGAGGTCGGGGTTGAGCTCATTGTGTTATGACGATGTCCAGGGAAAGCTCTCTCCATAGGAGAGTAGAAGAAACCCAGGGGTACTGGTCTCACGTGGTCTCTATCAGTTATGGCAGAACCATCCCAAAATAATTTATCTGCCACACTGGCCCTATTAAAATTTATAACCACACAGTCCCCTTTAGTAATCTTGGGTTTTTTCCCCACCCACCCCACCCTCCTTGCAAAAATAAGCGAGTCTGAGGGGTCCTCCCCGCTAGAGGAATCAGCACACCAAGTTTTTGCTTTGTGTAAGAGATTATTGGTGGATTCTCGTTCTCCCTCTTTGAGCGGTGGTACTCCTATAAACACTGCGACCAGAGGGGCGGCAGCCGGAGGCAAGCTTAAGTTAAACTTGCTTGGTTGTAGTTTCATGCAATGGGGCGAAGCTAATTGCAGTCGTGGGGGAGGAATAGATGTAAGTCCCTCCTTGCTTGTAAGTTGGGCAGCTTGGGGGGACTGCTCTCTGGGAGCTATGCCCTCTCCCCCCTGGGGTGGGGTTGTAGAACTAGAGTTTGCCCCTCCTAACACACCAAGGTCTTTGGGCAGTATACCCCTCTTAAGCTGCTCCATGGGTGGAGGATAGGAGGTAATTATTTTGTCCAACAAAACACATTTCTTATGGAGATCGGACAGGCATGAGTTCAGTGTGTCCACGAAGTCTTTTGCGATCCCTACTAACAGTGGCTCAATTCTGGCAACAAAAAGAGCCTCCAATTGGTCCCCAAGAAGGTCAGGTGGTTTGGTGGTTTTACCTGCCAGATTCGGTTTTTTACCTCTGGCCTCCCTTGACGCTTTGGCTCCCTTGCGTTGCGGCTGCGGAGGCTCCACCTGAGTGTTATACTGGATTGCTGTTGTGGCCGGGGGAACAGGATTGTTTGAAATGATTACCACGGGATCCAGGGGAATAGGGGGAGCCCCAATTGATACACCCTCTAGACTTATGGAATGTAACTCGGCGGTGGTTGGCTCCACTACGCCAGGCAATGTCAGGCCCAGTTCTTGTTCAGCACTAGCAATTTCTTTTGTAAGGGCCCCCACTGCCGATGAGAGGTATGATAATATGGATTTTGAGTGTCTGGGTATTTTAGCAATTTTACCCTCATCATCACAAGTCAAAGTTTTTTTGCGCTTACCCATTGTACGTAGATGCTGGGATGTTAGGGGGGTGGCCCCGCCCCGCCTCCTTCTGCCTCGGACTGCCCCGCCCTTGTCCCAGGCAGCTCCCGCGCGTGACTCGCGGGACAAGAGGGGGACGCGGGCTATGAAGCGCCTCCGGGCACGCTAGTGATGCTGAGGTGTGCGCCGCCCCCGGGGCTGCTGGGTAATGTAGTTCCGGATGGGACTACCACCGTTTCCCTCACGGCTCTCCCGGTCAGCAAAAGCCGTTCCCCTCACGGCACTGGACGCTGTGTGCAGCGTGCTGCCCCTGCCACGGGCTGCACAGGTCAGATTTGACTCCCCCCTGGGCTCGCTGGGGACGCGGGCTATGAAGCGCCTCCGGGCGCGCTAGTGATGCTGAGGTGTGCCCCGCCCCCGGGGCTGCTGGGTAATGTAGTTCCGGGTGGGACTGCCGCCGTTTCCCTCACGGCTCTCCCGGTCAGCAAAAGCCGTTCCCCTCATGGCACTGGACGCTGTGTGCAGCGTGCTGCCCCTGCCACGGGCTGCACAGGACTGCGCAGGTCAGGTTTGACTCCCCCCTGGGCTCGCTGGGGACGCGGGCTATGAAGCGCCTCCGGGCGCGCTAGTGATGCTGAGGTGTGCGCCGCCCCCGGGGCTGCTGGGTAATGTAGTTCCGGGTGGGACTACCGCCGTTTCCCTCACGGCTCTCCCGGTCAGCAAAAGCCGTTCTCCTCACTGCACTGGACGCTGTGTGCAGCGTGCGGCCCCTGCCACGGGCTGCACAGGACTGCGCAGGTCAGGTTTGACTCCCCCCTGGGCTCGCTGGGGACGCGGGCTATGAAGCGCTTCCGGGCGCGCTAGTGATGCTGAGGTGTGCGCCGCCCCCGGGGCTGCTGGGTAATGTAGTTCCGGGTGGGACTACCGCCGTTTCCCTCACGGCTCACCCGGTCAGCAAAAGCCATTCCCCTCACGGCACTGGACGCTGTGTGCAGCGTGCTGCCCCTGCCACGGGCTGCACAGGTCAGGTTTGACTCCCCCCTGGGCTCGCTGGGGACGCGGGC
Organism: Lissotriton helveticus; assembly: GCF_964261635.1. Taxonomy (NCBI): domain Eukaryota; kingdom Metazoa; phylum Chordata; class Amphibia; order Caudata; family Salamandridae; genus Lissotriton; species Lissotriton helveticus. Next base: position 652,150,270 of record NC_136070.1, read on the forward strand.
TATGAAGCGCCTCCGGGCGCGCTAGGATGCTGAGGTGTGCGCCGCCCCCGGGGCTGCTGGGTAATGTAGTTCCGGGTGGGACTACTGCCGTTTCCTTCCCTTCAGCAACCAAAAAACACAGTGATTAATGTGTGCATATATTAATTTGCGTTCACAAAAATATATGAAATTAATTGGATCTGCCATTTGCAAATAATTTGTTATGTTCACATTGTGTCACAAGATCATGCCACTTTGGGTACATGACTCGAATAAAAAAAACTTGTTACGCGGCTGTGGAAGATGCCTTCGCCTATAACCTGTGACAGGCCGCACTTGGGTGATGTTTTCTTCAGGCACTCTTTTAAGTCCAAAGGTAACTTTTGTTAACACACTCCAACATCAATAAAAGGTTGGCCAGGATTCCTTGTAGTAGGCATGTCCATATATGCCTGTTCCACAAAAAAAGGAGACCCAAAAGGACACTTTTTAGGCTTCAATAGTTTTTAATGAGCAGTCGTTATTTTTACTATAAAGATGGCCCCCACTGACTTTTATTGAAATGACCATTTCTACTAATATTGCTGTTTCTCCAATTTTCATTCTAAATGTTTTTTTATACTAAGACAATGTATTCATATTATTTTTATATGCATTCTTGCCTGGGCGTTTTGTTTTTTAACTGTATTGAAATTATTTTTGTTGATTCCGTTTACCACAGCCCTCTTGACACAGCAAGTATCGGATTTAGCTGCTGTCAGTGAGTATTAGTATTTCAAGGAGGTCATCTGCCTAATTTTGTGTTTGCAAAGTACTTGATTAAGTAATTGGGATAATTCATCTAAAATGTTACTTTTTGCATATTATTTTTCCATTTTTGTGAGAAGTTTAGGTTACTTGAGCAGTCCTGTATTTCGTGTAGTCTTTTCAACCTTCCAAAGCCAAATGGCATCAAAGTGGACAGGGAGACAGGAAGTGTTTGTATTTAGCCCATCGGGATATTTCTACCGTAAAAGAGTGTTTTTTATTTTTTATTTCCAGCTTTAAGAAAAACGATTATTTTTCAAAAAAAGTCCATTTCCTGCCCTCTTCTATGATCACTTTCTGTTTCTGTGGTTTACGGTGGCTCACAAAAGTGAGGCTAGTCTAAATAAGAAAAAGACTCACAAAGTGTTAACATTAAAAAAGAGAAAGAACATTTGGAAACTCCAGCAGACAAGTTATGTGGAGGAAGTTTATTTTCCATTTACGTCTCTGGGCGTTCTCCAAACCATACCCAGCCGGTTAATTTCTATAGAATCAATAAAAGGCAGATGGATGCCTAAGCATACTGCCAGATCCCAATCCTTACCAAACAACAAATATTTGGTGAGTGAATGTTATCAAATTCACATATTCTGAGTTAGGTAAAATGTTAAAATTCCTAAAAATTTTACATTACACAATTTCACATCAATTTCACCCATAAGAGACTGGTTTGTGCAGTACACACGCACATAAACAAGGCAAGTGAGATATCAGAACACAAAAGTTGTGCTTTTTCATGAAATGTTCACGTTTTCACATTTTTGGAGGAAAAATATTATGCAACTGTGCACACCACTCTTAAAACATAAGACACATCAGTCATGATGCATATAAAGTCATTGTAAACCCACTGCAGGCCTCAATCTTACAAGCCCTTGTGAGGAGAAGTTCTTCAACAACCTATCAAAACACTCAGGACTCCCCAATGCATCTGTGCCCATGACATTGTTCTCTATTAAGGTGCGTGTGGGCTCATGCTAACTTGCTACACATGGATCACAGGGACCTTAGACCCTGCCACCTCTTACTTATTGGAAATTCCAAGGAGAATTTCCTGGATTAGTAGTTGGTGCTTGAGGGGTTACATTTTGGAGAGGGACAACAAAGACTGCACTTATCCTATCCATCCATTCTTGTAAACTCCTTTAGCTCAGTTCTTTCTAAGATGGGGTGTGTCTCTACCGGGGTATGGAAACAAGTACAAGATGGAAGATAAGGGTATGTAAGAAGCAAAACTGGTGCAGTTCACTAGGTCTGTACTCATTGAGAGTACGTTGTAGTTCAGTTTAACAGTTCATACCCAGAATGGGATTAAGTAACAGTCTATCTTCCCATTGCAGAACACTGTGTGTGCATCTAGCACAGTAGTTTAAGTGTTAGGCCCCTTTAGCAACTCATATTCCTGCGGTCATTCAGGCATTCTTCTAGAGAATGCTTTCAGTGGTGTTTCCGCTGCTATTGGACTATGGTAGCGACTTTACTCTGACTTAGGCTATTATGGGGAGCAGTACTGGAGGCCTGCTCTACAAGCACCTGTCCTGGCAGATGTGGACTTTGAGCCAGGATACAATGGCTGCTTGCTGCAGGCAGATGTTACATTTGGGTCTGGAACACACGGGGATCAGCTGCAAGGTGCTACATCTGGGCCAGGACCAGGCTTCCACTTTGGCAACTACAGCAGTTTCTTCACTGGATTCTCTGGAGTCAGACAGTAGCAACACCAGGGCTTAGGAATTTCAGTGGTGTGGTACCGCATGTTGTTACTTCCTGTACTTGATTTCTGTGTGTGGTCCACTGCAGTGGCCATGAGGGAGAACGGGAATGTCTTCACAACACCGGTCATCTCTGGCTTTGCTCCCAAGGGCAGTAAGCAACTTCCTGGTGTTCCATATGCTAGCAACACTGCCGACTTCTCATCATGGAAGTCTCTCCTCCTGCAGGACCAGCACTCTTATTCCCTCTCTCAGGAGGATGGCTTCTGGGTCCTAGGAAGACCTTCCACTTTCTCCACAAGCTGTGCAGACTTCAGGCGATGTCCCATCACCTCAAGGAGGCTGTATGTCGTTCAAACACCAACCCTGGTCACACAGTAGTCCTTCGAATACTCTGAAGAGCAATCACTTCTTCGGTCATGAAGAACTTGGAACGAAGTGGGCGATATCACATTTGTATACACATTTTCAAGATAGATGACGTGGGCCCACTACTTAAGGTTTCAAAACTAGTTTGTGGTGGTTTCTTCTCAAATGTGATTTTCTGGCCATTCCTCAGACACTATCAGCCTTTGTGTGAGGTGATGGCTTTCACAGCAGAAAGCAATGGGGCTCATTTTCAGCAAAAGTATCCAAAACAAGGGCAAATTAATTTGTGAGATCTCTACAACTACCTGTCATCAGCCTTTTTAAAGCAGTGATCCTGGACCAACAAAAAGGCAGACCCTGCCTAGCAACTTTCTGGCCTGCAACAACAGAAACCTGGCTGCAGTCCTACCCCTACAAATCCATTTACCAAATGGCAGTGCTCAGTAGGAAATAAACAGCAGCCTTTCGCTAAAAAGGTCCTCACTGATTTTCTAACGGTAACCCTTTCTCCATCCGCCCTCATTTCAATTTCTGAATCTCTACCCGAAGCTCTATCGCTTTCATCTTGAGCAATCATAAACCATGGGAATACAAAATAGATCCGATGGCTCCAGTACTCAGTCAGATCACACATAGAGTGCAGCAAGGCAGCCTTGAAAAGAACATGGTGTACAGAAATGGATTATAAAATGAAGGAGTGAAAGCAGACATGGGCTTCAGGATGATGTAGAACAGAAATAGAAGAAGGGAAAAAGGGGTCGAGGCAAAGAATAGCAGAATTAAGGCAATGGGAAAGGTGGAATAAGGACAGTGAAAGGGAGACAAGAGGATGGCTGAAAATAAGGACAAAGAAGGGGAGGAAGAGGAATGGGAGGACCAAGAGGTGGTTCCTGAGACATTAAGAGAGCACCTGAAGCATCAAAGGAAAAGAGGGATGGTTAGAGAGGACGAGGATGTGAGACAGTAGTAGAATAGGTATAAGAAAGAATAAGATGGAATGTTTTTAGTACCATTCTATGTTTTGGGTAAGCAAAGTAATATATTCTAAGCGGCCTTATGGGTGCTTTTAGTCAAACCAGAAAAGTACAATGACTACACTTATATTCTAATAATTTGTACACCACATAGAAATTGTACAAATGTCACATACAAGGTGCAATATGCAGAAAAATAAATAAATGTGCACTGTGTTCCAAATGAAAAAACACATTGATGTGAACAAGTGACAATTTTACATACAGGCAACAACTCTCAATGAATGTTTATAAATGCACACAAACGGGAATCAATGGAAATGGCAAATTCTTTTAATCCGTCGGTAAGTAGTGTGCTTTGGTGTTGACAGTATTTTGAACTCTTTAGAAATGTTGAGTTTTTTCAGGACAATGAGATAACAAGGAAACCTTATTATGAAGTGTCACTGTGGGCAATTGATGTGTGCTACGATTTGTGGGTCGGTTAGTACGGTACAAATGCCCCCTTGGTAATTAATATATATCCGTCATGAAGCTGGTGCAGGGGGCGTGCCTTCACCGCCACCTAAGATTGCTGCCTAGTGGAGAGGCTTCACTCCACTGCAGACCTGTTGCGGCCCTTTCGGCATTCTTGATGCAATTTTGACAGAGGTTTTGGACTGCTGAGGAGGAGAAAAGTGAAGCAATGCTGCCGTGCTGCTTTTGTTGACGGTGCAGCAATTTTTTTATTACTTTTTCTGTGCCACGTGGCTTCCTCAGAAGTGGTCGCCATTTTGTGCTCTGTTTTTTGCTGACATAAGTGAAGTAAATAGCGCGATTTGCGCTTTGGGATGTTCGAAGTGACTCCTACAATGTTGCTATGACTGTTTTCCATGATGCAGCTGTAAGGCTGACATTATCTTAGTTGTACTGCTTTTCTAGTGCTTAAGATTTAAACTACATTTTCTGGTGGCTGTGTGGATTTGCTTCCTATTTGGTTTTCCTGATATTATTAAGTGCAGTACTTGTGGCAATATAGGTCTTCAGTACTCCTTCAGTTCGATAATACTGACAGACTGTAGTTTTCTTTTCTATGGGAAAATTACAGAAGACGCAGTTTGTTTCTAGTTATTCTGGATTGAGTGCTGGTTCTGTTTCATAGTTAATAACAGCAGACCAATTTGAATCCCTTGGTGAAATGGCTAATTCCACCACTCCTTGTACTGCCTCTTTACATTCCTCCATAAGTAAGGCTCAGTCGCCCTCTTCTGCTTCCAAAAGATTAAAGCAGGATCCTCCTTTGCCTGAGAAGCCTGTGTCCCCTTTTTCTTTAGAACTACTGATGGAAGAAATTCAGGCACTACATTCTTTCGTTGAGAACAGGATACAACATCTGGATGACAAATGGTCAACAATGGAGAGCCGTGTTTCTATGGCGGAACAGCAGATTGTGGATTTGCATGATGAAGCTAACAAAATTCACTGCTTGGAAAAGGCGGTTCTCTGGCTCAAACAACACACAGAGGATTTGGAAAAGAGGAATAGGTATAATAATCTCCACATTTATAGTCTTCCTGAAACATTGGAGGGAAATGATTGTGTCTCCTTTTATACCGCATTCCTTCCAAAATTGTTAGATATGCCTTCCTCAACCTTGCTTAATATTCAGCGCTCACAGGCTTGGTCCTCGTCCTACATTGTCTGCATCTCTTGTCAAACCAAGAGGAGTCATCATTCCTTTTTTTAAGTTTACAGACTTATTGACAGTTTTTTCTGTGGCTAAAGCTAAACATCAAGCCACTTGGCTGGGTCAAAGAATTTTCCTATCTCAAGATGTTTCCAATGCCACTGCAGCAAGAAGGAAGGAGTTTCTCAGTCTTCAAACTCCCCTATGTTCTCTGGGTGCCAGATAAGGTCTTTGTCATCCATGCATCTTTAAAGTGACATAATAATACTACAACATTTGAAGACTCAGCTGAACTTAAAAAGGTCATACAAATGCATACCTTGGTTACTATGGACACAGCTGGTCCTTCTACTGGTTGATTTTCTTTTCTTGTTTTTTTTCAGATAGGTTGAAATGGTTTCCGTTAAGTTATAATATTTGTTTTGATAGTCTCCTTGTCTTTCTTTGAAGATTCATCTTATATGTTTGCATTGTGCAGTCCTTCCTCTTAAGTGTATGCCATACTGATATGGCATGGATTCCTCCCGTTCTGGGTGTGTCGTCATTTCATGTGTTGTCACCACCCCATTTCTTTCACTTTTTTTATTTATTCAGGTATGTTTTTGCAGTCATCAATTTTGGATTTGTACTATCTCTTCTTCTTGCTTCCCATTTCTCTTTTTTACCTTCCTTTTTTGCCTTATTCTCTACTTGTTATTCTTCTCATTTTCCTATTTGTTTATTATCTCTTTTGAAGTTTTCAGTTTTTTTCTTACCCATTTCAACATTCTCAAGCAATGCATCTGTTACTTACTATATATAAATCAGTGTAATATCAGCGAATATTAAAGGGTCTATTAATCCTGTTAAACGACAGAGGATATTATTCCATTTAGGTAGGCCAATCCTGACCTAGCTCTTCTCCAAGAAATCCACCTTACTATGTTAGAAGCTTTAAAACTCAAGCGAAGCTGGGTGGGGAATGTGTTTGTTTCATCATCACTGATAAAAAATAATGGTGTTGTTATATTGTGCAAGACATCACTTAATTTTACTTACCCTTCACAAGTAACACGTGATTTGGGTAGATATATTATTGCTACTTTTCTTATTGATAATGTCCCCCATACTGTGTTAAATATAAATGCCCCTAAGATCCCTGATCACACCCTGTTGCCCTCTATTGCCACGAAATGTACACAATACCATGATTCATATTTTAGTTTTAGTGGTGATTGCAACCAAATTATGGATCCTTTTTGGATAGGTGTTCTTTGGCTCAATTGTTGTCCAAAAGAATGCATAAACAATTCCATTCTGCCACCGCTAAAGGTGCCCTGGTAGATTCTTGGAGGCTCATTAATCCTACAGTACCAGACTACACTTATTATTCATCCTTTCATGGTACACTTTCACGATTAGAACACATTTTTCTTTCTAAATCTCTTTCGCAGCATGCCATATTTCCCCAATTATACTTTCCGATCATGCAATGGTTACTACTGACTTGGATTTGGTTCCTCCCTCTTCCCCTTTGTATAGGTGGAGGTTTAATATCCCTCTTTTACAAAATGCTGGGTTTTCTAGTTCTTTTATCTCCTTTACTTCTCAATAATTTTCATTTTATGATAATAATTCTATTTCTCTTTCCTTATTATGCGATACATTTAAAACATTTGCACTTGAATTTATTTTAAGCTATGTCTCTAGGACGACAAGGAGTAGAGTTATGGAACATATTGCCCTGCTTTCTTCAATAAAATATTTGGAACAGCAATACTTCTCTTCTAAGTTGCCATGTGATCTTCATAATTTACTTCAAGCAAATCTAAAGTGTAACCCCATTTCTAACTATGAGGCAAACTGTATACCTCTTAGGAAAAATGCATGTTATTGTGGCAGGAAAAATAAAGCAGGTAAATTGTTAGCAAGCTATTTAAAAGTTAGAAAAGAGAGACAAATTATTGATTCAGTGACAACAATGCAGGCTAGTTCAGTTACTAACCACAAAGATATTTTAGGAGAATGTGTTAAATTCTATACGTCCCTGTATAGTCTGGAGTCACTGACTCAATCCTCCAATATTGTAGATTACTTGGGTCAGGTTTCTCATCCCATTACCCCAGAGTTGGATTTTTACTCTTTTGAAAATGATATCACTCCTGAGGAAATTTCTCAAGAATTACAAGCATTAAAATTGCGGAAAACACCAGGACCCGATGGTTTTACTGTGGAATTTTATCTTCACTTCTCTAATATTCTCCCTCCTTATTTATTTTGCTTCTTTAACCACTTCGTTGAGTCCTCTTCTACATCTGGTACTTTTCAGAAAGCTATAATGTGTCTTATTCATGAAGAGGGTAAGAATCCACATAACCGTACAAATTATAGACCTATCTCATTGTTAAACCTTGATTATAAGATCCTTCCTAAGCTCCTAGCTCATCGTTTATATTCCTTCCTCCTGTATCTTATAGGGAAGGAACAATCAGGATTTATTAAGGATAGGCTTATAGCTGAGAATTCTTGTTCATTGTTTAATGTTCTTAGTAAAGCCCTTCTATTTAATTCCTCGCTTGCAGCCATAACAATAGATGCTGAGAAAGCATTTGATAGAATCAGTTGGGAGTTTATGCTGCAGTCATTAACCTAGGGTGAATAAAGCAAACACAAGGAGATGATGGACGGAGCGCTGAAACTTTTCAGACACTCACCTCCAGTCACAGATTTTGGGTTGAATCCATCATCATTCGTGTGCTCACTTCGCCACCCCAGTTCGGATACAGCTATATGCAAATCATTCTTGACCCTGTGCCTCATGGGAACAGTCCAGCCCGAACTACCAAGCCATGTCTTCCCTGGACCAGAAAAAAGCATCCTGGGACCAGTTTCGGGATAACAGCCCTCATCAGCCAGGCTAGCTTGAATCGAGTGGCAAAGTGAGCAAGGGACCCACGTCTGGGCATACCCTGCCAACTTAGAGTGAACAAAACAAACACTAGGCCAAGGCTGATTTGCATATGGCCAGGTCTAACCTGGGGTGGCATGGTGAGCAAAAGAATGATGGATTTAACCCAGATCTCTTGACTGGAGGTGAATGTTTTGATTTGTTCTGGATTCCGTCCATCAATTGTGTGTCTTTTGCAGTCATTAATCTGGCATGGTTTTGGGTCTAAATGTATATATTTTATTTCCCTTTTGAAAGATTCTCCTAAAGCATCTACATTCAATAATAGCAGAATCTCTTCATATTGTCCTCTTTATAGACGAGTAAGGCAGGGTTGTTTGCGCTCCCCCTTATTATTTGTTATGACACTTGAACCTTTTCTTTCCCGGATTCTTCTTAACTCATCTATTTCTAGTTTTATTTATGGTGATAATCATTTAAAATTCACTGCCTATGTGGATGATATCCTTTTGTGTATTTCCTCTTGTGAAGTCTCTTTGCCTTCTCTTACGTAAGAAATCTCTTTGTTTTCCGAGGTCTCTGGTATAAAGTTAATAAAGGCAAAACAGAAATTCTTCCACTCAATAAATACACGTTCAGTCATCCTTATTGCATTACTGGTTTTCAATCACCTGCTTCTGCCAGAATTAAATATTTAGGTATCTGGGTCACCAGCTCTATTTCCGACACTATAAATATTAATTGTAAAGAACTTAAAACAAAGGTTGAAAATATTCTGTCTTCCTGGAATCCTTTATTTCTATCGTGGTGGGGGTGTTTAGATGCGATTAAAATGATGACCTCACCTATTGTTTAATATCTTTTTTCTATGTTACCAATTTATATCTTAAACCTTCTTTTTAAAAGTTCAACTTGTTATATTTTTATGGCATGATAAGAAATCATAACTAGCCCTATCTATATTGCAAAAGCCTAAAGTAGCTAAAGGAGTTACTTTTCCAGGCTTTTATTACTATCCTGGGGCCAGATGCTTGACCCTTTCATTTAGCGCCTCGCAAATTGAGAGGCGCTAAATGAAATGTACAACAGTGAATTTACACTATTTGCGAGGCTCATTATTATTAATGAGCCTCTCGCATTTTGCGAGCCCATTTTGAATGCCAGCCCTCACAGGGATAGTGGCCTGCTGGGCTCAGCAGACCACCCTGTCTGGGACTGCTTTTTTAATAAAGCAGCTTTTTTCTTAAAAATGCAGGCTGCTTTCCTTAAAGGAAAACGGGATGCATTTAAATTTTTTAAAAATGAAACATTTTCGTTTCAGTTTTTAAGGGCAGGCAGTGGTCCCTGTGACCACTCCCTGCCCTTAAAAAAATATTTTGCATGCATTTGCAAATGAGAAGGGATCCCCTGGGGACCCCTTCCCATTTGCAAATGCATTACCACCTTCTTGAAGTAGGTGGTAATTGCGAGTGTTTTGCGAACGCAATTGTGGTTGCAACACCTTAGTACATTCTTTTGAGACTCGCTATTTGGAAAGGAACGCCCCTTCCAAATAGCGAGTCGCAAAACCTATTTAGCAAATCGCAACAAAAATTGTGACTCACTAAATAGGCTATGTACATGGTTCAATATGTTTTTGCATGCGCAAATGGAATTGCAAACCCGTTTGCGCATGCAAAAACGGGTCGTACATCTGGCCCATAGAACCTTTACACTGAAACAAGCTGCAGTTTTGACCGCCAAAGTAATTTCAACTCTTTCTCCTTTGTGGTTAGAATTTGAAAAGGTTTCTTTATGCCCTTTACTTTTAAGGAGGCTTTGTCTTTTATGTCTACAAAGTTGCTCCTTTACTCTCCAGGTTTAAAACAGACAGTTACACTGATCAGGTCCACATTCCTCCCAATTAATAATAATAATAAACTTTATTGCGTGATTTAAAAATAAACCATTGCAAGTACAAAACATTTAAGAGGTTCAAGATTGCATTTAGAATGTTGAGTTCATTAAAAGTCAGTAGTATGTATAGATGATAACAAGTGAAACTTCCATTTAAAAAGTCATATTCTTAAAAGCCAGCAACAGCAAGTAAAATTTGGCAGCATTATTCCAATGGGGTGTCGCAAACTCTGGGCAGCTCAGTAAGTTTTTTTGCAGCGCCAATTCAACTGACTCCTTCCATATTCCTTAGAATGCTGTTATGGTATAATTCTTTAATTCAGATTAATAACAGACCTCTTTTTGGTGTGCCTAGAAGGATAAGGGTCTTCTGTGTTTCATCAACTCTTTCATAATAATGATACTATTTATTTTCCTCAATGTTGTGATACTTATCATTATCTCAAGTCTTTTTATTGTCGTTTTTTATCATTGATGAGATATGTATTTTTCCCTTTGGTCTTCTTCTTCTTCTTGTTTAGTTCCTCTTTCTTCTGGATTTACTGAGTTCATCAAAGCAGGTCCTATAACATCTGCTATTTACAAATATCTCTTGCTACTGGACCCTACTCAAACCAAATCCAAGTTCAAACTTTTATGGGAAGAGGACTTTGGGGGTAAGTTGGAATGTTTCTTTTTGGAATAAGATATGGGCACATATTTATAAAGTTTCTAGATCAGCTAGTACTATTCAATCACTATTTGTCATCTACCACAGACTTTATTTCTCTCCTGTACAATGTTCTAGGTTCTCCTCAGGCATTTCTGCTAAATGTCGGTCTTGTGATATTCCTCAAGCAGATATTATGCATATGTTATTTAGGTGTCCTGATACACTTTCCTTTTGATGTAGGGTCTGGTTCCAAATTAAAAAGGTTTTAAACATTCAAAATTCTTTTAATATTCTTTATCTATTTCTGGTTACATTAACTTGGTTCCTTATTCCTTTGTTTCACAATGATAAATTAATAGGTATTTTATTGGCAATTTGCTTTTCAGCAAATATTTTTGAACTGGGAGTCGTCAGCTAAATTATCATACAGGTGTGGTGGGATTCTGTATGCTCACATCACAAATAAATTGGATACTATGTATATGATGAAATGTTCATCCTCTCATAATGCCCAAAGGTTATGGTTACCTCTTCCTGTATTTCTTAATCAGGTTGGTGATATTGTATCACATACTGTTCCTACACTGTCTGAAACTCTTCATCCTCCGTAATTATTTTATTCTCTGTCTTTCTTTTGCATTTGAATGGATTTTTTTAGTTTCTAAGTACATATTGTTGTTATGATTACTTACAGTAAGGCATAGATGAGGACGTTCGTTTTTTCTTGGTATTGCATTTATACATAGGAACTCTTCATATCCCTTCTCCTCCCTCCACCTTCTCTTCATTTCCTCCCCCTTCTTTCCCTTTACCAAATTTATGAAAACTTTATCGTTTACATACAGTGTATTAGTTGGTATTTGCATGCTAATCTGTCATTCATATTTGTGTAATAACATATATTGTTGTATTAAATACATTCCTTTTGAACAAAAAATAATTAAGCTGGCGCAGAATCCAGGCTGCTGATGGCTAAATCAGTCCAAAGGCGGGAAGTGGGCGCACCCCGTTGTTTATGTAACTACTGGGGATAAAACTGCAGTGATTTCACAGCAGGTAGATAGCAGCTGTACTAACCTCTAGGGATGGAATTTCCTAATAGCCTTAGAGTCCACCGCAGCGGGCAATGCTGGCCATTAAAGGCCCGCTCCCTTGTTAAAGGCCCTTGCTTTCACCTTGGGGCTTTAACTCTGGATCAGGCCTTTAATGGCCAGAATAGCCCACTACGATGGGCTATAAGGCGATATTCATTATCCTGACAGACAGCATGCAGCATCTGCTAGTGCCTTTAAGCATGTAAAGATGCTTCTTTCCATAGACCACAATATCAAAAGGTACCAATAAGCTTGCATGACCTTATATCATATGTGTAAGGATACTATCTGTTAGTCCTTTTTGCTTCAGGACGATGCACAGACTGCAAGTACAAAAACAAGATATAAGAAAAACTCTGGATTTCACGCACAGCATTTGCACGACTGATATAAGCTCTGTGACATATAGGCTCTTCCATCCAAGGTACTCACACAGAGAAGTATGCTACCCGTTTGCACAAGCACTTTGCCACCTCACCAGGGATAGGTAGTGCTGTGAAAGTGCAACTACAATGCAATACAATTCAATCTGTTACAGAAAGAGGGTAATTCAATGGGAAAAAGGGGGGCCCCTACAATGTACTGAGTTAGCTACTCGTAGGGAATATAATCTATGTAGAGAAGAGGTGTAGCAAACTCCATGCGTGTATATAGACCCTAGATCTAATAATGTATACTATACAACATCCAAATAAGTATGTGCTGAAACAGTGATATATCAAAAAGTTCTTAGATCTTTTTATTTCAGTTATAATATATTTTCTTATTATTTTTTTCTTTTGTTTATAACTTTTTTACTCATTCATTTCATTTTTTACACTAAAAACATTTATATATTTTATAAATGACATTCAAATTCTGTAAAGAGAGATTCTTACAAATAGAAAAGTGCAAGGACAATCTGTGTAAACAGAAAAACTACATAAACACAATATCAAAAATAAAATGCAAAAGTGATATACGATATAACCAGTCGTTGGAACAATTGATGAAGGCAATGCGGTTGAATAGAACTACGCGCGTTTCGGCCAAGAGGCCTTCGTCAGGTGACCGTCATTCGTACATTACATATATACAAAAAATGTGATATGACATCAAAAAAGGTGGCGTTGTGGGATCAACACAGAATATTTGGTTCCTATGAAGGCAGCTATTATTTCAATGACATCAATTCTACCATACTGATTTGTTAATGCAAATGACTTTCAGCGCACTCAATCTTGTGCGTAATTCAAGGAATTAGGTCAAGTTGCGATAAAAACGTTTTCATGGAATCTTTGTTGAAGTGGCCTGACTCTCGGAAGTCTGACGATTATTATTTATAGCGTTCAATTCAATTAATATTTTTCTAATCGAATTCCAACGGAACTGTTGAGTGCCGTAATCTATTTCTTTGTTGTGTACATGCTCTTGGCGTGATAATATGAATAAATGTGCCGGATAAGAGTTCATGTAGGTCAGGCTTCCTTCGTTTCCGGGATATCGTGCTCTGAGACGGGGGTTCTGCTCGTTTGGTCCTTCCGATGGCAGCGGAAGAGGGTAACCCTGGCAAGTGCTAGTTGACCTGTTGTGTGAAATAAGCACCATTAACCAATATGGTAAAAACACAGCAAATCAAGATCCTGGATAAAGTGTACATAAAATCATCTTTCATATAGCTGCCCCTAGACAACTAGCTGCTTTTAGAATTACCAACATTTTAGGATCGCTTTCTACCCTAGTGTGTTGCATTGTTTCAGTGGCATAATAAAATACCCGCAGCCCCCGTGGTGGACGGAGGCCCCTGACTCCAGGGTCCCCCTCCTGCACGGGCAGGTACCTGGCTTGAGACCTCCAGATTGGGTCTGCAGCGTGGAGGCCCCCTGCATGTACTTTGCAGTAGGACCCCCTCAAGTCCCGAAACACCACTGCATCATTTTTGCAGGATTTGTGTATTTCAGATCATTCTTGAAATGGGTGTGTAAGAGGAACAGTGAGCTAAAATGTTCACACTAGTTCGACACCTACTTAGCGGAGGCACGATGAGGCACAATGACAGGTCTGGTGTAATCATTTTATAATACATGGGATTCTGTATTTCCTGTATAAACTTCTATCTCTAATTTCTTTATAATCGCCAACTTCTGACGCACCCAATCACCGATCATAAATAAAAGGCATCCGAACTTGACTATTATAAGTTATTCCAGTCAAGTTCTGACAAGTTTTGACACCACACTGCCTGCTGCCGGCAGCTGAGGTGAAAGGCAGGTATGTCATGGAGCATAAACAAACCATCTATTTAAAGCAATAAATGGGATGTTGCTTTTCTTTCTTCTGCTTTTTTTTTTAGCTTACAATGACAAGCAGAGAAAATATGTTTCTTTTTTGCACCCTTTAGATAGCTTGAGAAAAGCTAGACACTTTCTGCATGTGTCTACACATTCCGAGCACTGCAGCTTTTTTTAATTAAAAAAACCGGACTTGTATTGAACTGTTTCTAATTTTTGCTTGCAACAAATAACTAACAAGTTTTTGATGTGTTCATTTCGCACTAGAGTTTTTATTTTTATTCTTCATGTTAGCAAACATGCTCACTCTTTCATATAAAAGAGCTATGCACCAAGGTTTTAAGTGGTTTGTGGGAAAGTTGATGGTGTGACCATGTATTATATGGGATAAAGTACCCCCTGGCATACATGATAAGGATTTTGCAAGGCACATCAAAGTTTGATAACCTTAGCCTTGTTCCTCTATATGGTTGTGGAACTCCTCTGTGACTTTAGTGGATAAATGAAAGGATGGAATTACGTTCCTTTCAGGAATTTGAACTAGACAGAGAAAATAGGAATGCAGGCAGCATTGTTAAATCTAACATGGAAATATTGAGGGGAGCCAATAGATAAGGCTCGTTGAGCAGGCTGTTTCAAGATTAAGATATCTTTCGGGTGGCCATCCTAAAGCTTGTTGTCTAACACTACGGTAGGACTTAAACCGAAGTAGCAGTTCACCAGACTCAGCAAAAGTGTTAAAGACAAGATAAGGGAAAGGCCTCACTTCTGTGAAAATGTCTAAGAAGTATCCCTTTGTAGAAGATAGAAAATAAGAGGCAAGGCTCTTGATCGCTACATGACTGTATGTTCGGGAAGTGGGTCTGCAGCTAAGGGTGTGCAAAATTGGCCAAATTCGCTCCTCTATCTTCTGAATTTTTTTTAAATGTGGCAGATTCAAGAGCAATAAATTATGAAACCTACCTTTTGTCTGAGAATGTTCTCAATTATTTTTGCTTTTTCACGGAAAAGCTCTCGTAAGAACTTGAATTTGTGGAAAAGTTTTCAAACATGCAACGTTGTGCAAAGTTGCCAAACTTCACAACTGCATTGGTGGAATTTTCATTTTTCTCAAACCCCTAGTTTTGGAACCTTCTAAGGCAAGCAATGGTATGCAGAAGAGTGGCCTGGAAGACCAGGGCAGTGTAGGATAACATCAGCTTTCTGGATCTGTTCCCTGTGTCTGTGTCAGTGAAAAATTGGGGTAATCAGTTTGCAAATAAGAGCATAGTGTTCTTCTCTGACAGCTGATAATTAGAACAAGTGCTCAAGAAGCAGTTGATCCGATGTCCTCACAGCCTCAGTGTTTTGAGAGATTGATCTTAAAGAGAACATTCACTGCACAGTTAAGTTTGTGCAAGGTTGTAATTATAAAATTGCTGATGTCATCTCCCCTTTTAAATGGAAGGTTTTCTGAAGACTCGATCCGCGAGAAAGTATTGCACCCCTGCAAATTAGCCCTGGAGCAATGGGCTCTCTACCTAAACAGGTTGGCACCGAGATCCTAGGTAATGTCCCCATGCGGCAGTATAAAGTGGGTATGGGTGAATCTCAGGCGGCATCAATGATCTACAAAAGTACTCCCCTGGTTTTTGGCAATCATGACTTGGGCACAGGGGACTTGGAAGTTCAGATATCAGGCAGAATGTGTGTGGCCACTGTGACCTTTTGCAAGGCTAAGAGAACAATTTTTCCAATGCCCACTTGATCAAGAAAATATTTTCAGGATGGAGAAGAGTTGTAATGCCTCCTATAAGAAGAATTATGGCAAAGGAAACACGGCGTTTTTGCGCAAAGTAATGGTAGATACTTCTTTGAGAAATCAGCGCGATTGAAGCACGCTCTGTGACATATCGCGGAGGCAACTCCAGTCTGCTCCCCAGCCGGTCCCCCGTTTGACGACCAAGGCTCGCTGGGACCGGTCCAACATTCTGACATTGATTTGTAGTACCAGGCGGCAGCACCACTGATTTGCGAGAGGAGGATTCACAGCACGAAACGAAATAGTAGCGTCCCCGTGCTCCACAGTTTTAAGAATATCTGCTTAAACCGAAAGCCCTATCTCATTTGAATAATTGGATCGCGGGACCGCGTTTCCATATGATAAGAATACCACACTGACAGAGCCCTGAGGAGAATCTGAGATTGCATCCAGATTCGAAACGCGTCGGCAAAACGGCAAATAGGCAATTTTTGATATAGTTAAAACATCTTTTTGAGTTGTTTCTTAAAATTCAATTGATTGAGGAGTTCTAATTCAATATTTTTTGTTGCCTGTTTCTGTTTTTTGACCCTGGTTGGGCATTCTAATGATTTGAATCTTCGCAAAGATTAACTATTTGTGATGGTCGAATTATTGTTTTTTCTCTTGTCTGAGAAGCTTGTATAATTGTGGATTCATTTGCTTATATGTTATTTTGTTATTGTATGATATTGAGCATGTATGATGGTTTGTAAATATTGTAAATGTTTGTAATTAGTGTTTTTCTTACCCATGAAATGTTTTTCAAAATGATTAAAAATCGACAAGGAAGGGTTTAAATAAAATAACCCATACAAACAAAAAGGTTTTTTTCCTTTGTTTGTATTCTCATAATTCACGAGGTAAAGTCACTTTGAGGGCCAGCATTCTTTTTGTTTCTCAGTTCCTATAAGAAGAAGAGCATTTCAATCTATATTTTGGCATAGACAAGGGTGAAAGTAAAATGTAGTAAGCACTGAGTGCTGATACTATGATCTCCATTAGCTAGATCAGTCAGCATGAACTCATTAACAATTCCTTCCTAAGTCAATATTGACAATGTCCATTAATATCACAACAAAGCATTGAACAGTTTTGAGCTGACAGTCTATTCTGAAAAGCACAGAGAAAAAATGCCAGAACAGCACAAAAGATAAGTATATATGAGGGCGGTGCTACTTAGCCAATGAAGCACTCACACTTTTTTCGCCCACCCCGACTCTAGGTCCCGGCTGTGTACATTGTCCTTCTGCCTGGGACATGCATGCCCCACATCCATAAACACAGGAGGTCTGTAAACCAACTATCCTGCTGGCTACCCTTAACTCCAATGAGTGAGTTAGTGCCTGAGTCACCTTGGAAAGCCTAAAAAGAGGGAAGACACTTAAGTGTGGGAACCAAATAAGCACAATACTGGTCGACAAGATCCAAACCACTAATTAGTGGATTACTGGCCTTTTTCCCGACAGATATTTGGTCTTACTGTCGTTTGCACTATTCTGGTTTTAATTAGGGGATGTGCCCTTATTTCAATTAAAATAGCAGTCTTTGGGACACACCATCCTATTTTAAATTCACCACTTTTTCTGGTTTTTCTTGCACTGCTTGTTTACCACTGATCACTATCTCAGCCATCAATGATTAGCAATCATTTGGTAGTCCATAAGTACTTGTGGACTAGATCCAGCTCCACTACCCATTGATTGGTAATCGGTCTCGATGATCAAGGGATCTACCAGTTCATATGCTGGAGAACCATATGATATGACTGATCACAAAGTCCGTTTGATGGTAATCCACTAATTAGTGGTTTGGATCTTGTCGACCAGTATTGTGTTTATTTGGTTCCCACACTTAAGTGTCTTCCCTCTTTTTAGGCTTTCCAAGGTGACTCAGGCACTAACTCACTCATTGGAGTTAAGGGTAGCCAGCCAGATAGTTAGTTTACAGACCCCCTGTGTTTTTGGTGTTGATCATATGATGTAATTGGGGATTTGAACCAGGAGAGGTCTTTAAACTTGTTTTCCCTACGACCCCCCTTCCTCCGATTGTTATGATATATACCCCACGTCCATGCCAGGGGCCGGGCACCGGGGATAGTCATGGACCTGCAGTCTGGCTACCCGACCTTCTCGGATGCCTGTGGTCTGCCCGCAGCCCTAGCGATGCTCCCACCACCCACAACCGCGATGCTATCCAGTTGGATCCTTTTCCCCAGTTTTGTTATTATAGAGGTACATGCATATCCTGATTCACAACTTCTCATCGTGAGTCGCGGCACAGCTCTATCCACCCAGTGCGCCTCTTTCCGAGATCTGTGCAAGGCCGCCTTGATGCCATGATCTATTACTTCAGCTGTACGACAGCAGCAATTGGACTTTAAAGCCAAACTTACAGTTTACCACAACTACACCTATTCATCTTGTAATCTTGTTTGCTTGTGTAAATGACACAATATAAAGTAATGTAAGAACTGTAGCACGTAAAACTCCTCAATAAAATGATTTCGAGGGAAAAAAACTACTGCAGGTGTTGCATTAGATGGTGCACCAATTTTTTTCGTACAAAATAAATGGGACTCCCTTAGTTTGTTATTCCATGGCACAGCTTGTTTCTTGCCTACTGTTTAGTAATTCATCCAAACACCTGAATGTGAACCAGGATTTGGATGACGTGTATCTTGCATTTCATGATAAAACAAATGCATGAACATGGCTCAATAAAGCTATAAGAGAAGTATGAAAGGCCACTGTAGCTGTTTGTTGGAGTGTGCTCCCCCATGTAGTTTGTCTGGACTCAGTTATTGTATCATTTTGTTCAACTATTTACACTAAGAAATGTTGCATATGTATCGGCCTAATGTCATTTATATTGCATACCCTTCTTCAGGGCACGAAAAAAACATTTGTTAATTATTACTGAGGATATGATCCAAATTAATGTTTGTGCTGATCATCCCTTAACTAATGACTCTATTTTGTGGTTCTAAGCCCCATGTTAGTCAAATATGTGCCTAAAGGGCTCCTATTCTCCCTGTGTATGTGAATCCAAATAATCATATCTATAATGAAGTGCTGTTATTATTGCAGATAGATGGACTCATTCATGTAAAACTGCCTCTATATAAGGGCATGCTTGCTCATTTCATAGTCAGTAGATCTGTGGAAAGACTCAGCCAGTGTTTGAGTTTGTGACAAACCTCTCTAATAAATAACGTTTGAGCAACAGGAGTAAACCCATAGACCTAGGTGAGACCTGGCGAATTTATATATACGAACAACAATATTTCAACCTGTATTATTTTGAAGACTGGTAAATAAGCATGCACCATTGCAAGAAAGGTAGGTAGAGAGACTCATTGTTTAGTTAAATGTGCCAAAGACCTCATGTATTGAGAAAATACAAGGGAAAACATACATTGGAGCAATAAAGACAAATTGGGAACAGTTGTGAAGCACTGTTAGCAATGAATACATAAGTAACCAAATGAACTTTGTGCACACAAGTACTCATGACACTCAAGGAGGACGGCGCAGGTAACAAGTGAAACAACGATAGGAGGCGCAAGGTGAGAAGATGACAATAATAATAAAAAAGTACTTGAGGTTCATAGGTAAGTATTTACACAAATTTGTACAAAATCGGGCATATTTGGTGAACCAAAATATAAGGTACCAAAAGTTTTTCTGGATTGTCGACGACGTTTCGATCCATAACATTTTAGATCATCATCAGGACCAGGTTACAGATTGATAGGTGCTGAGTAAAGTTTGACCTAGTGATGTAGAAGGAAAAAGGATAGTCGGGTCTGGTGGGTGAGCTGGGTCTGATTGCACCGTGCTGAGTAAAGTTTGACCTAGTGATGTAGAAGGAAAAAAGATAGTCGGGTCTGGTGGGTGAGCTGGGCCTGATTGCACCGGAGGGACACGCAGGGTGTGATGCAATGAATGCAAAAGGAATCAGTTAGGCCAAGGGTGTGGAGAGGGACCCGGAAGGGGTAAGTTGGAACCAGTAATAGGGCCCTGAAGGAAACAGTGAGTTCAGGGTCAACAATGTCAGTGGGCACCAGAATCAGCTGCTTGTCCGGGAGAGGCCTGAGTAGAGGGCTGACGATGCAGCCGAGGCCAGGATCCTTTAGCGTGCTGCCGGGGAAGGTCTAGCGTCTGAGGTCGGAGCCCCGGTCATCAGGGAGCCGTTAGTCTTGATCGGGCGGCCCTCCGGTGCGATCTGGCACCGCTCACCCACCGGAACCGACTACCCTTCTTATTCACCACATTAAACCTTGCTCAGCACCTATCAATCAGTAACCTGGTCCTGTTGATGTTCCAAAATGTTATGGATCAAACCGTTGTTGACATTCCAGCGCAACTTGTGGTGCCTTATACTCTGGTTCACCAAATATGCCCAATTGTGTACAAATGTATGTAAATACTTACCTGTGAACCTATATTACTTTTTATTATTACTGTCTCCTACTCACCTAGCGCCTCCTATCGTTGTTTCCCTTGTCACCTGCTCCATCCACCTTGAGTGACACAAACACTTGTGTGCACAAAGTTCGTCTAGTTTCTTATGCATTCATTGCTAACAGTGCTGTCACAACTGTTCCCAATTTGTCTTTATTGTTCCAATTTATATTTTCCCTTGTATTTTCTTAATACATGATGCCTTTGGCATATTTAACTAAACAATGAGTCTCACTACTTAGCTTGATTGCAATGTTATTTACATGCTTATTTACCAGTCTTCAAAAGAATACTGGTTGTGATATTGTTGTTCATATCTCTAATAAATAAAGCAGGAATAAAAATGCAGTAAAAGGTGCATAGAGTTACGTGACATTGGGTGAATTGTAACTAAAGTAGGGACTGGGATTCAGGAAGGTTATATTCAACATATAAAAAATAATATAGCGTTATACCTTCTAGATCATTAAAGATGTGTTAAGCATACGTGTATTCCACTTCAGTTTAGGATGGCCTTTACTCTGAATGACAAGGATCCTACTGAATCATTTAGATGCACCTTTCTGTCGGTCTTTGGTAAAACTAGGGTGAACAAACTGTTGCATGAAATTAAGGAGACAAAACAGGTACAGAGAGAGCAATGCATGTTGTATCAAGTGGAAATGAGATTCAGAAACCCATAGTCCAAAATTGATGACATAATTAGCAGGACTGGGATTATGCTCAGTGCTACTGAGAAATGTTCTTATTCTTGCTGGCCATCTTCATTACTTTGAGCCCTAGTCTTAATCGTCATGGCCACTGTACCCAAGCCGAAGGAGTGGATCGGCCAATGGCATACACAAAAAGAGAACGAGGGCGAATCACATGGTGTAAGAACTGAGACCAGGTAGACGGACAAGAAGATAATGGCTGGTTTTCCCCATCAGAGTTGTGAAGCAATGCCTGGGGGGGTCAGGCCTTAGGCTTTAGATGCAGGAGGACGGGTCTCCTCTGTCAGTGGATGAATTCTAAAATAGTACCAGCCAGAGGCTTTATGGAAGGAGTCATAATAATGTTTTAGCCCACATTCTTTAGGAAAGGAGATGAACCTGAGACGGCAGCAGGGGTGTCTTGAGACAGCGCTCATTAGTTGAGAGGCTGACTAATCAGCTGTTTCCAGTCTAGTGTGCACTCTCAATGGGGGTGAGAGAGTCAGAGAGAAAGAGCAAGACAGTGAATGATGGATAGTTATCTTGGTGGATACACAGGAAATATTGGGCGATAGCCAAAAGCAGTCAAATAGAGTGACCCAGTTTTCATCCTAGAATAGGTTTGCAACCTTCCTTGCATCATGTCATGCGGGCAGCGTTTCAAGTTGTGACCTTATCAATTACAGGTCAATGTCATCAGGTGTGCCAATCGATTCAATGGAAACAAACCAAGACTACAACACCCCAGATGACACTTGATTGGCCACTGAAAAATCAGGACCAGAAAGCTGGTTCTCCAAGATGACATGGAGATAGGTGGCCAACCTGGTAAGATGTAGAACCGTCTCAGCCAAAACAATTCAGCTGTTATCCCAAGTTTTATTGTGGGATGGAACTCACACCTATTTCTCAAATTAGCATCAGTGGCAGCCCTGTTTAAATCAAAAAAAAGTTGTAGTTTCTTTATAGGCTCGAGTTATTTATTTTCATACTTGCCAAACCTACTAACTTATGTGGTAGAATCATGAATTTACGGAAGCCCTGCAGCCTTCAGGTTTAAAAGATTGTGATTCTATGGCTTTTCTTTGTGCTCCAACGTGTCTCAGCAATTCACTGCCCCTCCTGCAGTAAAAGTAATAAAAGCAGTGCCCAGCATGGGCAGCCAGCAATTACATTCCTGAATTCAAGCATCTCCGGAAAGAGAAACTAGAAGTGTGGAGCAAGCGGGGCACACGTCAGGGGTACACGCAGGTACACTCCGTCCACCCACTCTTTTCCCAGGGTAGACGCTGTCCCCCTGCGAAGAAATTGGGCGCCACAGAAATATGCTGAGCGTGTTCTGGTGTAATTTTCAGATACCAGGACACGTTCAACAGTGCCTGCACGTTGTCTGCTTTCGATTCCCAGCAGCAACGTGCAAGTGGTGAGGGGGCTTTGTTTTTACCCCCAGCTGTGCAAAAAAGGTTAAGGGGCCATCAGGTCTCCTTTTCTTTGAATATCCCGACTGAGGGTGGCCTGGAACCTCACACTTAAATGTAAATGCCACGCAGGAGAAACAAAGGGCCACAGCTTGTTATATCTTCACAGGTACTTAAGAGAGGCATGCTATTGCCTTTGTTCAGTCTGGGTATATAAGAGATGCATGCACAGTAAGAATGCCAGGTGTGTTTGTCTGTCCCAGTAGTTACATATATAAAAATTTCAATAACACTATTGTATTGGTTTTATAGTGCTATGCAACCCAATGCAGGGTGTCAGAGCTCTATACGTAACATACACATTATACATTGCAAATAAATCATGTACATGAGTAAATCAATGTACAAAATGAGTTACATGAGACAGGGTTACAAGGTGTAGGAGTCACATGTCCTTTATACCTCACTGTGGTCTTTTACTAGGATTACAATTTATGAACTGCAGGTAACAAAGGAATCTCTGTGTTAAAAGCGGTAACCCACTTTACTATATACATAAAATTAAAATCTTTCATCAGCGTGTTAGGTGATGTGCTTTGCAGGCGACACATTTACCTTGCCTTCTACTTTGATTCAAATCTGGGGCTTTACAAAACACAGATCTCTCCAGCAAGTGAATTAACCACCAGAGTTATCTCACCATTATTAATATTCCCTGAGATTTACTGGGCACCTTCACAGAAGATGCCTTAACCCAATCAAATAATTAAAATGTAGACTTTGCAACCAATTAGGCACAACAGATCTACTGCCATGCTTCTCCTTGTTGCCAATTTCTTGGTGGCAGGGTTTAAAAAAATAAATGTATTAGTTGAGGCCCAGATTATGCGTCGGGATTGTGCCACTTTTTTGGTACAACCCAATGCCAAATCACATTTGTTAACTCCCATAATGCGCTTAACTGTACTCATGATATACCTGATAAATATATGCAGGGCCGGCTTTAGCGCTGGTGGTGCATGGTGTGACAATTTTTTGGGGCACCCCACACCCCATGACCGCCTGCTCAGATTCTCTCACTACCACCAGGCAAAAGTGCCCCTCATCTCTCCAATCATAAGTTATTACTAAAAACAGCACCCCCCCCCCCTGAGGTCTGCGCCCCCTCCACAGGTCAGCGCACAGTCCAGCTGCACCTGTCGCACTGCCCTAAAGCTGGCCCTGAACATATGTGTGAAGTCTTAATATCTGATTTCACTTCTTGTGATGTCACTTCCAGTGAGGTCCCTTCCGGTGATGTCCCTTGCAATGTCACGCGTCGTGACATCATGCACTGTGATGGCAGGCGCCATGAGTTCACTTGCATACTGCCTAACCTGTTTAGTCCCCTCACTTCTTTTTTAAGGACTTGTGCCCTGGGAGCAAGTGATAGGGCCGTGGGGGGAAAGATCAGTCGATCTGCTGCACCTCCAAGTTCGCCTCTATATGATGCCAATAATCAAATGCAGAAAGTAGGGTTTGGAACAATTGATTCCTTAAGCACTTTAAAGAGGGATTTGTCTTCAGAACCCTATTCGGCTTCGCCACACCCAGGGCCCTGGCACAGGTGCTGCTGGCAGCTGGGCGGAGTAGGGGAAGTTTTCATAACACATGGGAACCAATGGCTCGCAGAAGCAACCCACGCCAGAGAAAACCTGCAGTGTTGTTGTTCTGAAGTCTGAAATGACTCATGCATACCAGGGAAGTGTCCGTTGGAATAGGAGGCCAGTATTGCCCAGATGACAGGGCAGGGCAGGCGTTTGAGTACTCACTTCATCTGTTCTTGATGGACATGTGCCCCTCTAACTGCTGCTGTTTAATGCATCTGGTACCAGCCATTGTATTCTGCAGTATCTCCCTCCTAGGTGACGTGATTTCGAAAATCCTACCTCAATTTGGTGACGATATTTTGGCAAGTATGACTTTTTTACCTTGAGTTGATTGTGTGTAATGTATCTTGTTCACTTTTAACAGCCTATGGCAGCCGCCACTACCACCTTCTTCCCAACAGAAAACCGGCGAGGTGGCAGCTTGGACGCCGCTCGAGGCGTCACGCACGTGACGCTGCTTCTGGTAATGCCCACTGACCTTTCAGGCCCCTCCCTCCGACCTTTCACAGCTCGTCTCTCTTAATGCTAATCTCTGCCGCTCAAATGATAGGCCTCGCGCTCTGTAATTGGCCTTCTTTGCGTCGCCTCAGTGATCGCATTACCTCAGAACCGCGCGCCACCTGCTGCCGCTTAGCGCCCGTCGCGCGCTCCAGGCCCAGCCGAGCTCGACAAGGGCGGGGGAGGGGAGTGAACGGAGCAACAAAGGAGGGAGTGGTCGACGTCACGGCCGAGTGGCAATGGCTTGCCTTATCAGTGCCAAATCTTCCCTGTCATGTAAAGCTGGCAGTTCTAGCCAGTGTTTTGGGTGGCCGAATACCACGGCTGCCTAGTTTTGAATTGATTCAACCTCATTCATGACTCCTCCTTCCACCACGCGACACTTCGGTCTCTTTAACTTGCAGTTTCTTTCTTATTCATGTTTTCTCCCTTTGTCACTGTTTTGTTATATTTCTCTGTCTCATTCTTTCTCTTGTTTCTGACTTGCTTTCCCTTGTTCTGGGTCTAAGTCTGCTGATGAAAAGTCCCCCGTCCCCAGAAATGAGTGCTGGCCCCCGCCACCTGCAACCACTGGCAGTAAGTAGGCGCTGCTTACAGTGGTGCCGCCACTGAAACTTAGTGGGGCAGCGCTGGGGGGAGGTGGGATTAATACTAAAAATATAAGCACTTACCTGCCACGACCGGACACCACCACTGTGTTCCTCTGCTCCAGCCGCCTTGGTGCTCCCTCCCCCACCCAATCCAGACACTTCTCTCATGCTATTACCCAGCATGAGAGAAGTGCCAGGATTGGTGTGAGAGTGTGGAGTGAAATGCCACTCAGTTAGGGAAGGGAGCCTGTGCTTCTTTTTCCACTCAGGTGTTCAAGACAGCTGGGTTGGAGAAATGTAAGTGCGCATGTCAGTTTGACCGTCCTAACACAGCCGGCCAAACTGACATGCATACTTTATAGTGCACCTACCGCTCCTCCTCCCTGGCTGCTCCTGACGCAGAGCATGGCCCCACCCATCCCTAGACTTGGCAGACTTGGCGAGTAAATGAAAAATAAAATGATACTAAAATAATTTTATGATTTCATTTTTCATTTGCTACCTATCAGCATTGGGGCGACACTCCACCACCATAACGTAGGAGCTGCCCCTGCACTGCTATCCACTATCAGGCCGCTTCTAGTTGTGTCCTGGCATTTGTCAGTCGAGGGGGTGTCAGTTCTATCGTGACATTAAGGACCACGCCGTAGTTTTAGAAGGGCTTAAACTGGGCAATGAAGAACTGGAGTCACTATCAAGGAAATGATGGGTAAAAAGTGGGTGTTTTGTGACATTGCAGTAAAGATGCACACTATTTGTGCTTCTGGAGACAACAATCTGTATTCTGAGGGAGTGCAGCTTTTAAAGCTGTGCCCACAGTTCTAAAAAAAAAAGCTCTAAAATTAGGTTTATTGATTAATCCAGGTCAAACACTTGAAAAAATAGAAACAAAACAGTGTTTATACCATAAGTGCCCTTCAAGATTGGTTCATGATATTCTTGTGAATAAGTTCCATCATGAGGTGCATGCCTGAGCTTGTTGAAATCAATTTTTGGTATTTTTAAGAAGGAGGAGAGAACAAAAAGATGAAATCAATTTATAGCAACATCGAGTGGTGTGAGGACATTGGAGAATTCATCCTGCTGTGGGAACAGCCTTGTTTTTGTGTCATCATTAGACAGGAGGCTGTCTTAATAAATGGGTAACAATCAGTGTGCGGATGTGCAGCCTTCCTGCTAACACAGACACCCATATTACTGACAAGAGCAGGGCTAGATTTCCTCACACACAACAGGCACGCCGCGGGCAACTTCAGCATAAGCTTACACCATGCACAAAACAGATACTACGACCCCCCTTACGCAAAGTAGGGACAGCACAGGAAACTGAGGGTCAAGCTTTATTGTGAGGACAGCTGATTGCTGTTGCAGCGGGAAACAACCTTTACAACGCAACTTTTACAACACACTACCATTACAACGAAACTTTTACAACGCAAGATCCATTACATCGCATGCCATTACAACGCAACCATTACATCGCATGACACTACAACGCATACCATTACAACGCATGTCATTAGAACGCAGTCATTACAACGCATACCATTACAACGCATACCATCACAACGCATAGTACCCTTACACTATCCAAAAGTACCCTACTATTGCACCCCCTGGAGTTAGAATAGTAATTTTTACCCCTACACTATCCAACACTTACCCTACTGTTGCACCCCTTGGAGTTAGAATAGTATTTTTTTACCCCTACACTATCCAACACTTACCCTACTGTTGCACCCCTTGGAGTTAGAATACTAATTATTACCCCTACACTATCCAACACTTACCCTACTTTTGCACTCCCTGGAGTTAGAATAGTAATTTTTACCCCTAAACTATCCAACACTTACCTTACTGTTGCACCCCCTGGAGGTAGAATAGTAATTTTTACCCCTATACTATCCAATACTTACCATACATGCAATGTAGTGGTATGCGTTGTAATGGTATGCGTTGTAAAGGTAGTATGCGTTGTAATGGAATGCGTTGTAAAGGTAGTTTTTAGACAATTCGTTGTAATGGCATGCGTTGTAATGGAATGCGTTGTAAAGGATGTTGCGTTGTAAAAAATGTGTTGTAAAGGCATGCGTTGTAAAAGTATGTGTTGTAACGTCATACATCCTGTTGCAGCTGTGCCAACCAGCTATTTTCATGTTTTTCCTTACCTTTCCCCTGGTTCATTTCCTTTTAACCTGTTGGTATCTCTCAGCAGGTGATATTCAGATGCAGTTTAGACTACTTAGGTGAGGGGCACACAAAGTGATCCTGCTTTCATCTCTAGGAGATGCTTCACTGGCTGACCAAGGTGTGACTACCTGGTTGGCATGACTTCTGATTGAAGGTAGAGGTAGAACTTTATTTGGTGGGTAGGTCTGAGTGAGATCTAGTATCCCTCCCCGTGCACTTCATGCATTCATTCCACCCACCTATGAATGAATATGTGCCGCTGTGAATTCCCTGCATTTGTGCAACGGGCTTCTGCTACAGGTAGAGGCCAATTATAAGAGGTGTAGTGTGTAAGAACTTCTCGCATACTTTGGAGGGCCGACTGTGTACCTGAGTTTCCCTCAAAAGCTGCTGAAAACTCACTCAATTTTCGTGCCCTCACCCCCAGTTGTCGCTCAGGGACTTGTTTTCAACTGGCCGAGCTGGGGGGGCTCAAAACGTCTGAGCCAGTTTTAATTGTTCCTGCTAGGGAGAAATCTCACATAGCAGCTTGCTTTCCAGTCTCACTGACGACCAGAAATGTAAACAAACCTGCATTTATTTGAAGCTGGATCCCTCCCAGCTTCTTCAAAATGAATTCACATTGGCCCCTTGAAGCCAATATTTTGAAGACTATTGCTTAAGCTGGGACCTGACGGTACGGTTCATTCTTCACTTCCTTCATGCAAAAATCTGAGTTGACAATTTCCCTCAGTCTTGAACCAAGCCTTGAATGGAAACTCGCTCTGAATCTCACAGCCGTTTTCCCCAGTAGCCTAGTGATACTGGTCAGTCAGGAGGGCCTGAGTTACTGGGCGATTACAAATGGGACCCTGAGCATCCTGTAAGAAATAAGGAAATACTGTGCCAGTAATTCCAGATTTGACTCCTCTTGTAATTTCTAACTTCCCCTCAGAGTTTCACAAACTAATATCAGCAGCTGAAATCTCAATGTGAAAATAAACAGATCTGCATTGTTCCGACCGATCACTTAATTCAGAAGGTGCCTTTTTGGCCCAAATGGAATTAAGAAGCTGTTCGCAAGGAGGACCAAAGTGCTAAGCCTGATACAACTTTTGGGTGACTGTTTGTAGATCTGACTCTACCTGCGAAGACAAGGACACCGGCCTTACCAGGTTCAGAACATTAAGCCTGCCTGCCTTCCAGAGACTCTGTGTGCTGCCCCACAGTGAGGAAAATTGACCCGGATGCCAAGAACTACAGTAACTATATAAGTATGGGTCTGCATGGAGTATTGACTCTTCCTGCAGCACTTCCCTGCACCAAGGGAGCTTTTAATCACCCCTGAATTGAGATCTCTCCAAATCTGCATCACTGAAACCTATCACGTCTGCCCAATGTTGAGCTTGGGGACAGACTCCACACTGCTGAACTTGTTCGAGAACAGCAGATCTGCAGTAAAGCTTTAATGATAGATGCCCGTTACCTCTATATATATACATTTATATGTCTTCTTGTATTTGGAGCGTCCAAGATCTTTTGAAAGGGTGCTTCAGTCCTGTAACAACCAAAGTTTTTTCGAACCTTAACTGGTGGTCCCAGTTAGACTCTGAAGTTCATCGTTTAGTTATACTATCTTGGATTTCCATCACCAGAGACTACAGGTCACCAAAAATTCCAACAACCACCAGCCGATTCGGAGGGAGAGTTCATGAAGATGACCCATTAATCCACACCATAAGCACAACATCCCAGTACCACGAGAGCACCCAAACAAATTCACCCATCACTGAACAGTTCAAGCCAACAACTGCGCGACGAACAGTTCTCTGTGGCTCCATTAGACATCATAAAACCACTCACAATAGCTGTCACCAAAGCCCAGTTGGCTCAATTTTGTTTCTATTTTCAATTTGGTAGGCTACATTGGACAGGGGCCCAAATACTCTCAGCAAAAGCCAAAACATCTTAGATATCACAAATCCCTATCAGACAGCCACATGGTTATACAATAGGCCCACCTGGAGCACAAAAAAACATTGTGGACTTCAGTTGACTGTAAATAGAACTGTGATTCACCAGATGACCCAAGCACTATCAGCTGGCCATGAGGTTGTCTCAATAGGATAATGTTGCCCATACTGAGGACCTGATTATGATGTCGGGCAGATCGCCACCGACAAGCCATCGGCGGCGGTCTATCTGACATCGTAGGCATCGGAGGCTGCAAATAGTGCCTGGCATACTGTGCATGAATGTTTCAATACATGGCTTTTTCAATTGTGGCTTGTACTATAGCACTCTTCCGAGCCACAATTGTAAAAGGCATGTTTCTGACCGCTTTCACGGCTGTCGCATGGTGGAGTCGCCGACTGCATGTCGGGCGGTCTCAATCCTGATACGATGGAGGTTGGACGCTCATCTGGCTGCCATCATAATGAGGGCCTAGGAGTAGAACTCATTTCTGTCATCTTATTTCACAGTATGCAAAACTATTTAGAGTCCATATGTGAACAGCTGTTATTTTTACAAATGTAAGGCTCTTGCTTTCACAATTGCGCCTCATTTAACCTGATCTTTCTGACTGCGTAAGATAAATACAGGATTCTAATAAGAAAACCACTTTGTATTTGCAAACTGTTTTCAGAATGTAAATTACCAAGTGCACAAATAGGCTTTCTAATTCGTGGTTTTGAATTGCAATATACACATGCTCTCCGGGGCATTAGAGAAGACGACAAGGCATATTTAATTTGGTCTCGGCTCTGCAAAGAAAGGTGCATTCCAGTCTAGAATGCCAGGTCACATTTCCTCCAAACAGGAATGTAAGCCCCACAAGGCATTGTTCTTATTGGGCTTTATTCCATCTTGAGCCCCTATGACACTCGACCGATAGACGGGGAAACCCATAAACTGGAATGGAAATAATCCAAAGCAAATCGTATGTAAAGCACCCTCGGCAATTACCAATGATTAACATTAGTTAAAGTCTTCCACCAACCATTTTTTAGTTTTTCATATTTTATCTGAAACCAGCCTTCACCCCATCTCCTTTGACTCAATCTATCCTCCTTGTCCACATCTACCACAGGTGGGTCATGAAAACGAATGGAGCTCTGGTCAACCATTGCACCGTCCTGGGCTAGTAAAGGTAAAGGTAAGAGCATCTCTGATGTATTGACACTGAAACACCTGCTTGTCATCAGGGCCGAACTGGTCGCAGCGGGGATCGGGAAATTCCCCGGGAGGCTGGAGGAGTAGTGGCCGGTTCTGCAGCGATGTGACCTATTTTATTATTGGGGGCCTGTTTTGCAGCGGTACAGTAACAAAAGCAGCAGTGCTTCACACTTGCCCCCCCACGACCCCTCCTGGTGCTGGGCTTACAAAATTGCCAGGGATGCTTTGTGTTCCCAGTCCAGCCCTGCTTGCCATGAACGTTGGAGCTCACCTCGTACACAATAAACAGATACAACACTGCATATGTAATCTGTTAATGTTCCATCAGTCTCGCGATGCACCACACATCATTGTGATCTTGCTGCGATTCACACCCCAAGCCCTAGACAACACAACATCCTCAACAGTAATGACAATATAGTGAGTTGTTTCATTGGCTAGGTTCTCCCTCAAACACACCACAGACAGTAGCAACAGCAGCACTGCAAGCTTCTCTTTCACAAACCGAACGGGGGGGGGGGCAATGAAGTGCAGGCTTCCCTCACTCTTACAGAAAATGTGTAGCAGAGGCCTTCTCAGTGCAGTGTTCCCTCGGGTAAAATGTACCTGTACAGGCAGCAGAAACTCCCCTCACACAAGTACAGCACAAGTAGAGATGGGGAAGCCTTCTCTAAGACAAAGGGTAAGCACAGTACAGGAAGCTTAATTCACAAACAGAGCTGATTTAGAAAGGACATGAATCACATACCTATCCATAAAATAAAGTATAAGTAGCAACAAAGCAAGCATAACTTGCAGAATGAACAAATACAGCACAGGTTCAGCAGTACAGCAGTGAACAAGAACATCACAGGCAACAACCATGAAAACTGATCATGCAGGTACACACATCTCTCCCCCAGTAGGAGGGTAAGCTTCCTTACACCTGCATAAGAAGAGTACTACGACCTCTTCCATATTTCAGAGAATAGCAGCAATATCAAAAGCTTTGCCAAGCAATGGACAGGTACATAACTGACAGCAACAGTGCAAGCCTCATTCACACACAGGACACAATTATTAAGAGTGCAAGTGTTACTCACACATGAGTGGCAGCAGCAGTGCAAGCTTCCCTCACACCAAGCACATGTGTAATAGGAACAGCAGCAAGAGTATATTTTTACTTGCACATCTACAGCAGGTGCTGTGTAGGCAGCAGCAATAGAAGTTTTCCTAATACACAGAACATAAACAGGGACACGAGCAGCAGCAGTGCAAGCTTCCCTCACACAATGCACATGTCTAATAGGAACAGCAGCAAGAGTATTTTTTACTTGCACATCTAGAGCAAGTACTGTACAGGCAGCAGCAATAGAAGTGTTCCTAATACACACAACAAACACATGGATACGAGCAGCAGTGCAAACATCTACCTCATAAACACATGATAGGCACAGTATGTAAATAAAAGTGTAAGGTTCCTTCGCACAGAGATAAGGTTCACCAAAAGAAGTAACAGTACAAGGGATGTATACACACACACACACACACACACTCACACACGCTCGCCCGCAGAGCAGGGTTTCATCACACAACAGACAGCCATAGCAGGACAGGGCACTGAGTTGAATACTTCTTTTACACATATGACATGACCTACCTGTGCAGCAGTATATCTATGAGAACATCTGTCAAAATTCACTCACTCAGAAGAGGAACATTACATTTGTGCAACAGCAGTGCAGGCATTCCACCCCCCACACACACCAGCTACACACCACACAGTATTTGACAAATGTTTCATCCAGGTCTGTTCCTTGTTGGTACTCTGGTCAGAAAAGACGACCTTGGGGAAAACGACTTTGTAAAAATATCCAATCAATGCTTGAGCTATATTTGTGCCAGTTCTGCTGCTCAGTGCCAATGCCTCAGTTTGCCCTCTGGACTGGAGTCATCCCTGCACTTTTTACTAAATGTTTCAACAGGCTCAGGGGTCCAGTGACCTACAGCTTCACTCAGCCGAATGAGACCCTAGAGGTGGTAAAGGCGGGTCTTCGCCTGACCTCAGAAGCAACTAGTAATCAGAAAGCTAAACAGTGTTTTTCAATCCTAATCCTGTTAATTTGGAGACCACCTCTCGGCTGTCCTTTTCACCCAAAGGTGCCATGCAATGGGAACGTCACGGTCACCTTTATTTAGAAAATCCCGTGGCACGTGGGCGGGGCCACTACTTTGCTGACCTTGAATTCAGGAGTGACCAGCACCATGACAGGAGTCAAAAAACTTTAAAGTACCCAGAGTCCCACTGTTTTATGGTTGGGGTGGTGGCACATGCTCCACTCTTGTGAAAGAAGACAACATTGAATTTCCATGAGCCGACAGGCCACTACAAATTTTGCATTTAGCTGCCTGTGCTAGGAGGACTGCCAGAAATGCCCCTGAAGGTTCATGAGCTTCTTGATTCCTGACATGGAATTTGTGCCACTCCACCACCCCGCTAATCAAAGAACCAGAATAGATCTCAAAGGTTTCCAGCTTCGATATGCCCGTCCAACTCCTCTTCTTCACTCTGGCTCACACTCCAGCAAGTGGTTGAAAGTAGTGAAATAACAATCCATTCTTCAGCCCAGTAGAAACCCACGCCATCCACGGCCACAAAATAATCATAGAAACATCTCAACCATGGTCTCTGCTTCATAGGAGTAAGAACAATGTTGGTGGTTCAACACTTGACAATCTTACTAATAGGACAAATAGAGTTTCGGAGCCTCTATTTGTGGTGCCGCTAATTAAAAAGCGACCACGCCCCATAGTCAAGCACACCATACCTCATGGAATGAGATGTCACTGTTGACCCATTCATCCTGGTTTATTCTTGTCACCACCTGCTAGATATGCCGAGGCTCTATGCGCAGCAGTTGACCAGCTTCAATCCCCACAGGCAATGTTCCATCTCACTGTGCCCTTTGGTTCGGTTCAAAGCAGCTGAACGACATGGGTCGAGGCGTAGCCCGCCGAAGCAGTACAACACAACCCGTTCAAGCACAACAGTACCTCACGTTGACCTAGAATCCTTGAACATCGACGTAGTCGCTTCACTTCTGTGTCAATACTACATTGACGAATAACTGTGGCATGCCCTAGACGTGACACCTCCTGCTACTTACACATCACTCATCAATGACCAGAGCTCCTCTTTGCGACATGTACTGTTTACACAGAAAGACACCCAGCATTGATGTGCATGGGAAGCCTCCCATGGAACATGTGCAGTCTCACATGCGAAGATCCATGAGCACAAGCCAGTGCATGGACTCCGGCTCAGTTTGATACCAGAATATTGTTCGTAAATACAGTTTGCAAAAAATCTGCCCTGTTGGAGTTCATAACTGAAACTTTCCTCCAATTAGATGATATTTTTGTAATTAATATTTAGTACACGATATTTATATCAGATGTATTTTTGTCAACGATACTCCTCGTCAGGACTGTGCCAGCATGATGTCTTTAATGTTTGTCTACTATGCAACTTTCACTCCTCTGCTTCTGTATGCTGCCATTGCACCATGCATGGCAACCTACTTCCCATATGCTGGCATTGCTCCCTGCTTAGTGCTGTCTGGTTTGGGATCCTGCAAGATTTTGAAGGCATGATCATTAGATTTGGTGCTCGAAAAAGGTGCAAGAGTGACCAGAGGGCAATGTCTTGGTGTCCTGAAAGTCATGACAGAGACCATTTCATGTAAGGCCACATCAGAGCTTAATTTGAGCCGGTGGTTACCAGTGCTTGGCACTGCCACTTAATTGTCAACACCGGGACTTATGACAGTCTACCACATGGTGCGCTCTGTATCTAATTTAGAGATGAGGACAACAAAAGTTGTTTATTCATTCTATATACAATAAAAATGACTAATGCCTGCCGCCCAAGCCATTCTTGTTGCATTGGGGGACTGAAATAGTCTGAATTCTCACACCTATTGGAGTGTGATGTTTAGTAGTTGTGTTGGTGCTGACATTGGCAGCGCTGGCGGGGGCAATGGGTGTCACAAGCTACAGTGGCCTCCTGTCAAGAGCCCTGGCACTTATTTTTTTTACATATTAAACACTGGGCACCTCCCTCAAAAGTCAAACTTAGCAGGGCCTTCCTTTCCCACCAAAACACCCTTAACTTTCAAGCCTTGAGCCCCCTGATCTCATGACACAAGGACAATTCACTGAGACACTGAATTCATACATTTCCCTCCACAAATACACAACGGGGACAGAACACCAACAAACCGATGCATAGTCGACTTCAACAGTGCAGCTTCCTTCGCAGTAATGCAAAATTCCCTGACACACTAATAGTGGTGGCAGCATAATTGGGTGTCAAAGTCACTTCCCTTCCAGTTGCAGCCAGCTTGCCACATTGATCTGACAGTTGATGCTGATTGTAATTGTAGCTTTTAGAGAGGGGACAGCTGCCCCCACTAAGGTGCACAGAAACCATCATGCTGCCTGCTAAATGACATTGACATGCTGTCCCCACCCACCCAGAGTGTCCACCGATTGAGAACCTACTAACCACAGGCCTTGACATTTGAAGGGCCCAATCAGCCCTATGCACAACGCATAACTAAGCTCGTAACCAGTGCCCAAATTCAGCCCGTTTCTGAATCCCACCCTCAACCTCAACTTTAACCGCATGCGCGCTAGCGGTTTTCCCGCTGCGCGCTGCGTTTTTTAAAAAAAGCGTTACATGATGAGCTCAGCTCGTCATGAGTGTACGAGCGTCCTCACTCATGACGAGCTGAGCTCGTCATGAGCGCGGAACGGGTTAAACCTGAAGCGCTAACTGAGCGCTCAAAAGCCATTCCCAACCCATAGCCTTTATTGTATGTATTTTTATTTGGCGCTATTACTAACTACTTCAGTCATTACTGCTCACAACAAGAAAGAGTGCACATCCAAAAAGCATGAGAGCTCGCTGCATGTATGCTCTGTTTAGCAAGCAGTCGAAGTGCCTAAAAAGGTATGGGAATTGTGATGCAGCAGGCAATGTGGGTGTGGTCAGCGAGCATGGGGCAGCACCAAAGGTGTGGCTAAAAAACCCAAAATATTCTGTAAGAGTTTTGGTCTTTCGCCGTCAGGTAGCTACATATAAATTAATGTGCAACTTAAATGAAAAATAAATATAAAAAGTTGTTACTCATTGGGAAATGCACTATAGTATGGTATGAAACCTCATTTAGTTCACTGCAGAGTTTTGTGTGTAATCAGAGAGCCAAAGAAATAAACCTTGGTTAGTGCAGTGGAGAATAGTGACTTTTCAGATTTTTAGTGCTACGAGGTCACAGCCTGGGACAGAAAGCACTTTGAATGTGTAAGTCATTATTTTAAACTTGCATTACACATAGTATAAAATAGACTGCTACAAAATGCGCAAAAAGGATTGAGATATAATGGTACTTCCAAAATCTAGATTTTAGTGATACCCAGATTGTATTTAATGCAATTTTTTACATAACTGCCCCTTCAACTTGTCGTCAGGGGGTAATAAGTGCTATATAAATACAAACACGCACATCTCTGCTCAGTAGTTAACTCTTCGCACTCCCACTCAAAAAGAAGAAATGTTTGGCATCACAAAGTTTTGAGTTATTCGACCAATTAAAGCCAGTACTGGCTCCCAAGCATCCTTCACATTTGCATATTACCCTTTACATTTGCAGATTAACTCGTTGCACACATTTGCAAGCAGGCACACTGGCAAGAAATGTACTGAATGACACTTAATTTGAAGCATTTAAACTAGCGGCATTAACAATCCTGAGATGGTTGTAGGGGAATGTTTTTTCATAAATCAAAAAAGTACGGGCATGTTGTACACCTCCAATCCCGCTCATTTCAACCTGTGCATACAATGAGCTTCTGGACCAACTACATGATTTTTGTGTTTTAGTTTTTGGGAAAAGAGATACTTTTTTAGATTAAATACACTATTTGAATAGCCTGGTCAGGATGTATGACATTACAACGCATGCTTTTACCACGCATGCCTTTACAACGTGGTTTTTACAACGCATGCCTTTACAACGCATAGTGCTTTGGGGCGCTGGATAGTGAATAGTTTAATTTACTATTCCAACTCCAGTCCCCGTGGATAGTAGGGAAGGTGTTGGATAGTAAATTAAACCTATTCCCTATCCTAGAGCACCCCCCAGCGCAATGCGTTGTAATGGTTTGCGTTATAAAAGTTGCGTCGTAAAGGCACTGCGTGGTAAAAGTTGCGTTGTAAAGGACGTTCCCTGCCTGGTCAATCAGAGACTAAACGCCCAATCGAGAATGAGCAAATTTCCCAAAATGCCAATGCCATTGATAGGCCATTAGAACTGGGGCACAAATAGTCACTTGTGTGGTTTCTGTCATGGACTAGCCTAGAGGGAAATGGGGCAGATATCCTTTCAGGCATAGTGTCTTTGAAAGACTGGTGAGGCTGGGGCTGATGCAGTCAAGTGACAGATGTAGACTGGTATACATGATAGCTGAGTGACCTCACTCAACCTTGGAATTCCTCTGAGAGAACCTAGGGGCATATCAGCAAGGGCCGGCGATAATTATCGCTAAGCACACTTAGTGCTAGGATAATTATCACTGGCCAACTCTGAATTTTATCGTGTAGATAGCGTGCTATCAGCAACGCTTATCTCCAAAGCGATAAAATTCAGAGCGCAAGCTGCCAACTGTGCGATTATCGCTGGAAATCCAGCGATAATCGCACAACTTTTGGTGATAGCTTGCTGATAGGGCTACACATACTTAGCCATGATATCCACCTTCCATAGGATATCATGGCTAAGTCAGTTTCAAAGCAGGCGAAAGGAAAGTAGCGACAACAGAGGTTATCGCTGCTTTTCTTGTCGCTATGCTTCTGTGCGTGAGGCTTGATAATAGGAGAAATGTTGCTTAGCGATATTTCTCCCGTTATCCTGGCAAGGAACGCCCACTTTGCATCTCATTAGAGATGCAAAGCTGGGCATTAAGGGAAAGGGCGGAGGAGCATGGATTCACGCGTTAGCGTGTCCTTGCTAATAGGGCGCCAAAATTATCGCCGCTTTTCGTCCGAAAACGGACGCTAAAGTGACGATAATTTTAACACTGTCCCTTGCTGATATGCCCCTATGAGACTAGAACAGAGAGGTGAACTGGCCTACATGGAATCTAAGAGATCCCTCTGTAAGCAGGTGCAACTGAAGGGTGGTGGGCTGGGCTGTTGCCACTCACATATCAGGCTCTCTGTTGAAAGGTCAGTAGGGCTTTAGATGTCAGAAACCTATTGGGCGCCTCAAGGACGCTGCTGCAGTGATGTTGATTATGTCTCTGCTAGCTTGACTCCAACAGAGATTTATCAGCTAATGCGCAGAGCTATTGATTGTTTGTGACATAGTGCAGGTGGTTGACGTCAACCTCTCCCTTTTCCCCCACCACTACTCACCTCCCCCGGCCCAACACGCCCCACAAAGGTTTCTCAATTCTGTCACTTTATACAAACATAAGCACAGGGGTCCAAAAACTGCCTTAGCCGCCATTATTGACAAATGCCAATGATACCGAATACGAAGTTTACCTCGTCTTGGTTCCAACTAATGCCTTCTCTTCCACCTCCCTAAATTTCATGTCTCTTTCTCTTACACGTACAGTTCCCTCCTCATCCCAGTTTTCTCCTTTTGTCACTGTTTTCTATCCTTCTCTTCCTTCTTTCTCACTATTCCAAATTTCTCACTATTGGTCTTGGTCAAAATCTGATGATGAAAAATAAGACATGTTACCCTAAATTGTGCACCCGAACCCACTACCGGCAACCACTGGCACAAATTGAGCACCTGGTGACACCATAGGTACCAACTGATGATCAGGGAGTGTCATGTCCAGTTTCCAGGACTGTCCTGTGTGCAAAACACAATTGATACACACTGTATCCAAACCCCGTTAAATTCAGAGACCGAGCCGCCACGGACCCTCCATAACTGTATCACTTTATTTACACAGGATTTCATGTCGACTAGATGTAGTCTGTGTCTAGTTCTACACTGTGTTGATTAGGTGATATATAAATGTAGCCTTCACACAAACCTTTTGTCAGTCACCTTCCAAATGCTGACAGTCTTCCATACAATCTGCCTCCACAAGACCCAACAAGGCAAACATAATGCTTTTCAGGGGGTGTAGGCAGCAACATTGCTAGCTTCACTCCCACACCAAACATTCAACGGGCTTTTAGCACCCGGTATAGCCAGTGTCAGAACAATTATACGGTTATTGTGGCAAATCGTATCCAAGGGTAGAATGTTCTAAAATAAACAGGGAGACACTGAAAGACAAGCATTGAAATGCTGGAGCAGACTCCTGTATCTGCCATTATGGGCCACGAGACACTTCATTGTCTTCAGTAGATCTCTCAACATTCCAATGTTCTAATAAAAGGTATATGATGCTTTTGTGTTAACAATGGTAATTTCGACTATTTATCGCTGGACTATTTAACACGTATTTTTACTTTTGTACATAGAGAACCAAGAGGGTCTTTGGTCATGGGTCATAACTCCACAGGTGATTCACTTAAAAATGTGATTTTGGAAAAGCTTGGAAGCATATATGCTCAAATTTGTCCTGGCTTATATACAACTGAGACTGACACATGGAGTGCCTGACGTATTCAAGATTAAAATGTTCTATTCAGACGAGATTGCTCAATTTCACATTCTCGTCATCTCCCTCCCAAGTGCGAGACCTCTTTAGTGTCTTATTCTCAAGGAAGTCAGACACTTTTAGGAATATCTTGTCCCACGGTGTAACTCGTGCAGTCCCCCCAGACTTATGTTGCACCACAAGAGCCTCTGCCCATTAAATTAATTATCTTTACTACTAGGTTGACTGGATCTCCATATCATCGCAAGTTGTCTTTTAGCCAAAGTTAGGGCCAAATCGATTATGCCACATTCAAGATTTTTATTTCGGGTTCGAATCATTAGACCCAGTTAGTAGACTTTGGGAGTATAGACTATTGTACCACGCGTTAAGGGCCTAACAAATTCAGACCTTTCATTCCAAACGTTTGTTACGGAAGAATATGGCCACAACATATACATTAAATGAGTACCCTCAGCTTGATATCTCAGTCATGCATCTGGAACTGATGGGAACGTCCTCTGAAAGCGGCTCAGTGCCGGGTAAGTGTAGTAGACAACTTGTCAACTTAACCAGGGGGCCCTTAAAAATGAAGTCCTGGGTCAGATCCCAGTTTGTGCTTGCCTTGAGACGCCTCTGCCTTACAAACAGTAAAACAAAGAAATGACACAGAATCTTCCGTACCTAAAGCGCGCTCTAGAAAATCCTAAAAATGTGTGAAGGGCCCACTAAAGCAAGTAGCACCCAAGAACTTTGCAGTGCCTTGAAGCATGCAGGGATTAAGGCAATATTTTCTAAGAATTTGTGAATATTTAGGCGTCAGGAACGTTTGTGCTAAGAATCTATTGGCTGGCTGGCTTTGTCAAATATTGATTGCTTTGGGTTAGTACGCAGGGTTCAGCCAATAAGGATTGTTGAACCCAGGTTCATAGTTGATGATAATTGGATGGGAGCAATTGATTGAGAGGTGGTAGGATATCGACTGTTACCAGATGTTTGGACAGGTTAGTGATTGACTGTTTGGCGACTCAAGCTCAGGTCAGTGATTGGCAAAGCCCTTTACTATTTCAAAAGAAAAATCTTTGTAAATGATGAGATAGGCAATTTCAAAACAAATCAGCAAGTAAAAGGTATATAAAAGCATACAAAAGATATACAAGAGACAAAAACATTGGGGCATCCACTGATAGTACACAGGTTAAGAAATTAAAGAAACTTGTCAATCTAAATAAACTGCAGGTGCAGACTGTAAACCCCAGAAAACACAACATTTAAAACTATGACATGTTCGTTAAAAAAAGGCAAAATTAAGATAATTAAAAAGAACTTTCTTATTTTCACCCATTTTTTCGATCTAACCTGTGCAAAGCATATTTGTAAACTTTAGTGGCTGTCTAATCCGACAGCATCTATATGCAGGTACCCGAGCTGGAGCTGAAATACATACAATGCAAGGCAAAGGTGATTTTCGTTGGAGGCTTGGAAATGCTCAGGTCTGGTACAACTATTTTCACAGCCTTGTTAAAATGACAATTTGCAATGTGGGCACTCCCTCTCCCTTGGTAGCAAGACCATTTTGTGGTGGCACCAGAAGACAGTTGCATACAGAGGCTTTAATGTAGCACCTGTCCAGGGAGTGACATGGCAGAGTTTATCACCTGCCTATCAAGATGCAGTGGCTAGAAATGGCACCATGCCAATCCTCAAGCACAAATGATATGTCATCATTTCCAGTTGCACCATCAGGATTCAAGCAAGCCGGGCCGAAGACGGCTGAAATGCCAGAAACCGGTCCCCGGAAGCTTGTTTCCTTCCCAGTGTAAGAATTGGCTTTTGTAGTCTGGTCTGCCCTGTTCCCATGATGCACTGGGCCAGGGACAGACTAATTTGCATACAGCCAGGTTCTCAAACTGGGATGGTGCAATGAGCTAAAAAACGGTGTTGGATCTAGCCCTGATCTCTTGACTGGGTGAGAGTACTCTGCTTAATTCAGAGACTCTGTCCATCACCACCCCTTGTTGTAAATAATTTTGTCCACCCTAAGCGTGGAAGGGTATACTCAGATGTGAGTCCCTTGC
Source organism: Lissotriton helveticus (assembly GCF_964261635.1). NCBI lineage: Eukaryota > Metazoa > Chordata > Amphibia > Caudata > Salamandridae > Lissotriton > Lissotriton helveticus. The sequence goes on from NC_136070.1 coordinate 652,191,742, forward strand.
TCATTGCACCATCAGGATTCAAGCAAGCCGGGCCGAAGACGGCTGAAATGCCAGAAACCGGTCCCCGGAAGCTTGTTTCCTTCCCAGTGTAAGAATTGGCTTTTGTAGTCTGGTCTGCCCTGTTCCCATGATGCACTGGGCCAGGGACAGACTAATTTGCATACAGCCAGGTTCTGAAACTGGGATGGTGCAATGAGCTAAAAAACGGTGTTGGATCTAGCCCTGATCTCTTGACTGGGTGAGAGTACTCTGCTTAATTCAGAGACTCTGTCCATCACCACCCCTTGTTGTAAATAATTTTGTCCACCCTAAGCGTGGAAGGGTATACTCAGATGTGAGTCCCTTGCTCATTGCACCATCAGGATTCAAGCAAGCCGGGCCGAAGACGGCTGAAATGCCAGAAACCGGTCCCCGGAAGCTTGTTTCCTTCCCAGTGTAAGAATTGGCTTTTGTAGTCTGGTCTGCCCTGTTCCCATGATGCACTGGGCCAGGGACAGACTAATTTGCATACAGCCAGGTTCTGAAACTGGAATGGTGCAATGAGCTAAAAAACGGTGTTGGATCTAGCCCTGATCTCTTGACTGGGTGAGAGTACTCTGCTTACTTCAGAGACTCTGTCCATCACCACCCCTTGTTGTAAATAATTTTGTCCACCCTAAGCGTGGAAGGGTATACTCAGATGTGAGTCCCTTGCTCATTGCACCATCAGGATTCAAGCAAGCCGGGCCGAAGACGGCTGAAATGCCAGAAACCGGTCCCCGGAAGCTTGTTTCCTTCCCAGTGTAAGAATTGGCTTTTGTAGTCTGGTCTGCCCTGTTCCCATGATGCACTGGGCCAGGGACAGACTAATTTGCATACAGCCAGGTTCTGAAACTGGGATGGTGCAATGAGCTAAAAAACGGTGTTGGATCTAGCCCTGATCTCTTGACTGGGTGAGAGTACTCTGCTTAATTCAGAGACTCTGTCCATCACCACCCCTTGTTGTAAATAATTTTGTCCACCCTAAGCGTGGAAGGGTATACTCAGATGTGAGTCCCTTGCTCATTGCACCATCAGGATTCAAGCAAGCCGGGCCGAAGACGGCTGAAATGCCAGAAACCGGTCCCCGGAAGCTTGTTTCCTTCCCAGTGTAAGAATTGGCTTTTGTAGTCTGGTCTGCCCTGTTCCCATGATGCACTGGGCCAGGGACAGACTAATTTGCATACAGCCAGGTTCTCAAACTGGGATGGTGCAATGAGCTAAAAAACGGTGTTGGATCTAGCCCTGATCTCTTGACTGGGTGAGAGCACTCTGCTTAATTCAGAGACTCTGTCCATCACCACCCCTTGTTGTAAATAATTTTGTCCACCCTAAGCGTGGAAGGGTATACTCAGATGTGAGTCCCTTGCTCATTGCACCATCAGGATTCAAGCAAGCCGGGCCGAAGACGGCTGAAATGCCAGAAACCGGTCCCCGGAAGCTTGTTTCCTTCCCAGTGTAAGAATTGGCTTTTGTAGTCTGGTCTGCCCTGTTCCCATGATGCACTGGGCCAGGGACAGACTAATTTGCATACAGCCAGGTTCAGAAACTGGGATGGTGCAATGAGCTAAAAAACGGTGTTGGATCTAGCCCTGATCTCTTGACTGGGTGAGAGTACTCTGCTTAATTCAGAGACTCTGTCCATCACCACCCCTTGTTGTAAATAAATCATTTCCAGTTGGGCACTTTTTTGTGCAATCACACTCTCCCTTCATTCTAGTTTTACTTCCAGAAAATAACGCCCACACATAGAGCCAGCTGTCTGTTATGGACGGCCGCCCTCTGCATGTCCTAATAAGTAGCTTTCAATACCCAGTGTTGCTAGGCAACATCGATTCTGGAGAATCCCACAAGTGATTAAGGTCAAGAAATTCTAATGGGGTTTGGATAAAACTAAACCGCAGGAGCCAGAAAGCACGCGTGAGTGCAAGCGTTTCCCTTACCTGGTCTTCGACCCGTGTGGAATAAGTGTCTAACCATGGGCACGCCCAGAGAAGTAAGGGCTTCAGTGGATTGAAGCGGCGGCCTCTCCGCTATGGCGGAGGAGCGTCGCCCCACCTGCCAGCAGCCCCAAAAAATTAAAATTGAAATAATAATAAACCCTTGTTTATTATTGTTTTATTTTTGCTTTTGGCGCCAAGGCATGGGGGCAGGGTCAAGGCGATGACAGGCTGGTGGAGGAGTGGCTGCACGGCTACTCAGTGCGCATGACGGTTTGGCTGGCCGGCTCAGGGCGACCAAACGATCATGTGCACAGAAGCTCTCTCCAACCAGAGCTACGTTGCCAGGTTGGAGAGAGCAGGCACAGGCTCTCAGTCTAACTGGAAGCACAAATCATCAGTGCTCAGGACAATCCTGACGCTTCTTTCAGCATCATGAAAGCGACATCAGGATTGGCCGCAGTGGACTCTGGGAGCCTGCAGTGGAGAGGAGCGCTGTGGAATGTACACAATTTGAAGTAGGCTTTAATCTTGTCTCAGCCGAATACTCCTTTGAGTACACACTGAGGTGCTTACACACATCTACTTGGCATTAATCAGTGAGGAGGGAATCAAACAATTTTTTGAGACACCCACAGTGTATCCCACATATAAAACTCGAGATAAAGCTTCCCACCAAGGTGACCACAATCACATTTCTAGATGAAGTAAACAAAGGTAGGACTGAATTACAGAGTAATATTTTATTGGAAAATGTGAAAGCCAAAACTGCCCTCCTCAGATTGCAGGTCTAGAATATCCCAATCATCTTCATAGTATTAGATTTTAGTTGTATAGGAACAAAATGTTTCTGGGAATATCTAGTTCTGCCTGTGGAAACAGCCCATGCATGCAGTCATAAAGAGAGAAAAAAATTAAAGAAACTTGAGAAAGATGTCCTGGTGAATAAATCAATTTAAGGGACGTGACGCACAGATAAATTACAAATCATATGATATCCGTACAGAAGGCAAGTGTAAAAATAATAGTTCATCAACTGAACAATAACACTATGTTTAATTTGGTACAATAAAATCACACATTAAGCTGATTCATTTTGGGATTGTGCAGACATCGAAACGTTCTTAAGAAAATGGGACTTCATGGATTTGTTTTCAGGAAACGCTGGAGCATATTTACTAAACAATGTCAGAGTGCAGTGTTATGCCAACTTTGGCAAGGCTGCACTCTGACATTTTTAAAAGGCAGGCACCCCTAGACCTTTCCACTAGACTTCCTGTTAACTCCAGGAAGCCTCACACAGTGGGGTTGTTGGAGGCCACACCCCCTTTCACCACCACTCTGCCAAAACACCTCTTGGTGCCCTGCTGGGGGGGGGGTGAAGTCCCCTTGCCTCCTGAAGGCCTCAGTACTAAAGTGGACTTCTTCCCCCAAGCAGCAGTGCCCCAGGAGGCGCATTTGCAGAGTGGTGGGTAAAGGGGCATCACTTCTGATGACCCTTCAGCAATTCAGCTGTGTGGGTCTTCCTGGAGGTAACAGGAGGGCTAGGTGCCCCCCAAAAACCCTCAAGAGCCAAGGAGACTTCATCCCCTGACTAGTAGTGCACCAGGAGGCGCATTTGCAGAGTAGTGGAGAAAAGAGGCGAGGCCTCTCACAACCTCTCAGCAAATCCACTGTGTGGGACATGCTGAAGGTAACAGGAGGGGAATTTGGCCCCCAAGGAGGTCCTTGAAGGGCCAACTACCCTACCAATTATCTCCAGTAAATCCCACACAGCGCGATTGCTAAGAGATCTTCGGAGGCCATGCCCCCTTTCTCCACCACTCTGCAAATGCGGCTCATGGTGCACTGGTTGGGGAAAGAAATCCACTTTACTCCTGAGGGACCTTGGAGGCCAAGAGCCCTCCTGGTATCTCTTGTAAGTCCTACACAGTGGGATTCCTGAGCGCTGGCCGGAGGTCAAGTCCCCTTTCTGCACAGGACTACTAATTAAAAAAACATAGAAATACACTGAAAAAAACAAAGGTTACAGGGATGTTATAGTTAGGAATTAGCATTTGAAAAAACACATACATTCACTGAAAAAAAACAAAGCTTACAGGTACATTATAGTTAGGAAATGGATCTTAAAAATAACGTAGAAATTCACTGAAAAAAATCAAGGTTACAGAGCCGTTATAGTTAGGCTCCGGTTTTACTAGTGAAAAAACAGAAATTCAGCAGTTATAGTTAGCTGAGCTGGTGACTGATTGTTAATTCATTGCTTTACTGCGATTATTAGTCACTCCTTGGTCATCTAGGTTTTAGGGTAATTGTCAGCGCATAGTTGTTTTGTATTGCCCCGTTGTGAGCTACACTTGAGTATGATCAAGATTACTTTTTTGTGAACAACTGGTTGTGTGGCTATGTCTGATACAGGGGTGGCTCCTCCACTAGGACGGAGGAGTGTCAGCCCACTACATTCTCGCAGTGTCAGAAAGTCAAAACATAAAATGGTAATAATTTTTGGTTATTACCACTTTATGTTTCTTTCCACATCGCGGGCCGGTGGGTGGGTGGAGCTGCCCGGGCAGGGCAGGAGTGGTTTCTCCACTCCTGAGTACGCATGACTGGTTTAATAGGCCCTCTTGGGCTTACCAAACAAGTCATGCGCACTCTGCACTTCTCCTTGCAGGCTGCATTGCAGCCTACGTGGAGAACATGCAATCCCTTACAGACCCTGGTTGGGCGGCGTCCCGACTAATCACAATGCTCCACTGGAACATTGTGATTGGCTTAGGGGAGGGGAGGGAGGCTGCCTGCTTCCTGTTCCTGCCGGAGGAAGGAGAGCAGGAGCAGACTAGACCGAGCAGTGAAGATGTTGGACCCGGGCCGGCAGAAAGGGAGGTTTCAATGTTTTTAATTTGTATTATTTTTACGGGGGGCCTCCCTGCATAACCCCTCACCTGCCCCCCCATCCTGCTTGATGTCGCCCCTCCCCCCCACCTGTGAGCCATGCCAACTGCGACTGGTCTGATACATAGTTCACAGTTCTTTAATAATGCCTGGTATTTTTGTTAATGTTCTTTAGGGTGTGGTTAGTTGCACAACAGTATTTGTGTATTGGACAATACCTTTTCCTTGGATGAGGCGTGTCTATACAGACTGGCACAGCACTGGGAAGCTGTTTGCTTTGATTGTTCCTTATAATTTGGTGCTTTATGTGGTTTGTGGTTTTCACAGTTATTGCAACACACTTATTAGAAAGTGCATTTATATTGCACATTATGTGCAGATCACCATCATAGGTGCATATCTCTAATGCCTTTTGAATGGAAAAAAATGAGGCAGTGCACAGGAAGGTCTCCAAAGAAATAGTAGTAGATTTCTCTAAGAATGTTGAAATGAATGGAGGTAAGATTTGGAGGTTAAGAATAGAGAAATATATGATTTTAGACCCAAGAAGAGAAGTGCATCATCTCCTCTGAGGTACTGGGAATTTCCAAGAAAGCATAGAGGGAGTAGTGTGCGCTAGGTCAAAAAGAAGATTTTGGTTATGTTTGTCAACATTAGCTACACATTTTAGCTTTTCTATTCTCAGAGAGTGTGGAATCTGATCTATAATAAACAAGAACCAGAGTGCGAGTGACAGTACACAATATAGTCCTTGGAGAGATGACTACTTTCTCTATTTTTAAGACTGAGAGGCTGAAGAAACCTCTTGATCTTAAAAATAGTCTGTTTCTATCCATAATTTCGAGTCAACTGACTTCAATCGTGTATCTATTTGGACAGATAACGTAATACAGTCGACAAACGGATTTCTTATGGTCAAATACTTACAGGTCCTGAAATACCTAAGTGACTGAGATTATGCTGGCGTTCAAGCACATAGTGTACCTTCTTTGTGGTGAAGGAAACATCTGTGCTGATATCATGAGGGAAACAAAATGCTGATTATTCCTGGATAGATGCTCAAACTTATTCTTTCATAGATGGTCGACAGATGTGCTGCTGCCTACGTCTTAAGAGATGGAACACAGGAATGGACATTGTAAAGTGGTAAAATTAGATGGTTCCAAAACTTACTGTGGTCATTCCAACCACAGGAAGCTTATTACAAAAACAAACATGCATTCAGATTATTTGCACTGTAGATTTTACGATTGTGTTTGGTAGCAAAATCGCAAAAAAACGAAATTTGCTATCAACCAGCATTACTGTGAGTGAGGAGTGGCTGGAGTCTTTTTTCTCTTTCCATGGTATATGCCCAGCACAAAGAAGCAGACAAAGAAGACGCCTGTGAATGAGCAGAAATGTCAGTTCATTGGAGAGGCCAAAAGGTGCACCTGGATGTTGAGTCTGAAACACACAGGAATACAGCACAGGATAGACAACTCAGAAAAAGAGACAATGCCACCTGGTGAAAATGGAGATAATTCAAAGCAGGAAACAAATGATTACTGTCGAGCCCTGGAGAAAGGACGGGACAGTGATTCTCCCCCAGTGAAAGTTTAAGGAGAGAAAAATAAAACAATACAACAGGAAATAATGCCAAATAACTGCAAAACAAGAATGTCTATAACACCAAAGAAATAATTTCAATCAAAAATCCCCAAAACATGTCAGTTGTGGAACTATGAAATATTTGACTAGACTCTAAACTTGGTGAAATATATATTGGCATTTGTTATTTAAATGAAATTAACATGAAGAGCCAGTGAAACGCATACTGTTAGTTATTATTGAGTGAATGAAGTCAGAGCAGGTACACTTCTAGTGAAATCTTTTCTACTCTGACCTCTGACACTTTATTTTGGAAATATATCTCTAAAGTAAACTCTACTTAGAAATGAAAAGCAATGCCACAGAACACGAATTTTAAGTGACTGTATCAGGAAGTGGATACAATGTTAGATACAGAAGAAAGCTAAAGGTGTTTAATGTTACAATGTATAATCCAAACAAAGAAAATTCTAATTGTGGCCAAGTCACGAAAGTGTGGTGTAGTATTCCGATCTCAGCACATTTCTAAAGTAAGTAAAAAATATGAGAGAAGACCCCACAGGTTCCAGGGAACAGGGTACTTTAGACACTACAAAGTCAAAGGACTATCCCTGGAAGTAGAATCCAATTGACTCTATACTGAAATTTTAACAAATATATTCTTAAATAAAAAGACTGTAAACGTTATAATCTAGTTCGTGACCAGTGATTTGTGCAATAGATTGAGTACATGCGGTGAGTGAGTGAGATAGGAATACTGTAAGTTGGGTGTTAGTATTCCTACACACAAACCCTTCCAGGGATAGTCCTTTGACTTTGACATTTCTAAAGTAATCAGTAATTTAGTTCAATCCCAGGTAAACGAAAGGGAAATGGGTATGTCGAGAATAAGATAATGTTATGTAATAAATACCAGCCAAGATGTGTATGGCAATGACATCTACTGCATCTCTGATATGAACATATCCAAAGTCATTGGTGCTAATGGGTTACGGAGCAGTCTTTGGCCTACTGGACGATGATTGTTTATTGGTGCCTTGTTATTGGACAGGATTTGGTATTAGTATAATTACTGCTCAGTTGGCTGTAATTAAGCAAAGCAGCTTCATTTATTATGAGATAGGTCTTGATGTTGGACAGAATCAAAATACTATATAGTACCTGTGATTGGATTCACTTTCTGACTGGCACTGTCTACTGCCCACCTATGAGCCATACCTTATTATTATTAAAGGGAAAAGCCTCATTCTTGAAAGATGATTGGTGGTTACTGACTGGTGCCTGCTTTTTTTTGGGGTGTTACCCATCTGTTCGTTGCTTGATGACTCGATGGAGAGCTGATAATCAGTGTGGCAGTAACTTGATGATGTCTGGGGTGAGCAGGCGTATCCTAACCAATGGACTTTTCGTCCAGGCCCTGTGCATGTACAATCTTTGTAATCTGTACCCCGGTCCACAACAACAAAAGAAATTGAAGATTGTTCCAGAATATACTCTAAGGTATATGTAAGATCAGGCTGGGGTATGAATGAGAGGCTGCAGTGTGAACGTCTTTGTGTGGCGTTTGAAGTAGAGAGGGATTTGACATATGGGGAAATACATAGTCAATACTATGATGTAAAGTGTGTGTATATTAGTGTACAATATATTGTGTTTTTGGTTTGAAATTATGCATTTTTGATAAAACTGTGAAACTTTTTTACATCTGTATGGATGATCACAATTATAAATTATGCTAAAAATTGAAAAATTAGCTAACACAACAATCATTCATACATCTTTTTTTATAGCACAAACTCGACCTGAAGGTATAGGAGCGCTTTACATGAGCACCGGTTACGTTACAAATTCAGGGACGGGGAGATTAAGTGATTTGCCCAGAATCAGAGGATGTGGACATGACCCTGAGGCTCAAACCCTGGTTTCCAGCACCAAAGTTGGCAGTCTAGCCGACGGACCACATCCTCTGAAATGAAAATATATACATCCAATTCCATTTTGTGGTACTTGAAGTGCTGTTGATCTAGACATACGGCACTGAGAACCATCTTTGTAGGCATACAGGACAATAGGGAACCCTTGTATTATTTTCGTGATGTCCCCCCTTTTCCCAGACCTAGAATAAATCCCAGGGGGTACCTTTTCTCTATTTCATTTTTCTGCAGTCTTTGTAATCTGCCTTGAGCGAAAGCTTCGTCGCGTAAAGCAACATTGTGCAGGTCAGCCAAACTTGAGAATAACTCTGCTGTCTGACTGAGACCCAAGAAGATCAATCTATCTGAAAGGATAGCTCTGCTGTCTGAAGTCTGGGCTGATACAATCTGTGTGACATGAGTGGTTGTGCCAGTGCCTCATTTGAGCCGGTGGTTACAGTGGGATCCATTGGCACTCATCTGTGGGGCCCAGCACTTTTTTTTCCTCAAAACACTTTGACTCAGAGCATGAGAGAAAGAGAGGGAGAAACACACAAGGGGGAAAAAGCAGGAAGAGAAAGCCTGAAAAATAGTGACAATGGGACAAAGCAGGAACCTGAGCTTGAGATACAGGGGCAGAGAGTGTGTGGTGGGGGGTAAACTAGCTATGGGGTGGGATCAAGACAACACAGCCTTGTCACCAACATCTGCATTCTTTAGCGCCAACTGTAGGCTTCTGAGAAAGGCTATGGGCTCCAGCTGCTGTTATTTTATAAATTATACACTGGATTGTGCTGAGGTCTGTGCCCCTCTCATATATGACTATGACAACGTAAAGTCCAGAGGCTGTGAAGCAAGTGCTACTCTGTCGTACTTCTATTGTCTTGGCCTAAAACATCTGAGGCCTTTTAAACTCGATGGGATTGCTGTGTTTTCTGTGGCCTGTGCTTGTAATATCTCTGTGGCAAGAGGGCCAGACTGGCAGTGATAACCCCCTGGCTGTAACAGTGGTGTATCCTGTGGGTGCCCGCCACCTTCTGGAGCCTGGGCATGTACAACTAAATGATGGATAGTTCACCACTGTAAAGCCTGACCAATGTAAGGTCTGTGTACCCAGAGGAAGAGCTTTATTGCTTGATATCAGAGGGGGAACATCCTTTACAACGCGGATTTTACTCCGCAAGGCTTTCACAATGCGTCCGTTACAACGCAAGTCGTAACCACGACTTGCGCTGGAGGGCGCTAGAGGATTAAGAATAGTATATTTACTATTCCAACACCTTCCCTAGTGTCCACGGGGACTGGTGTTGGAATAGTAAATTATACTATTCTCAATCCGCGCCCCCAACGCAAGTCGTGGTAACGACTTGCGTTGTAAGGGACTATTTGTGAAAGCACGCGTTGTAATGGAACGCGTCGTAACGTCGTACATCCATATCAGAGCTTGTGACAGACATTTAACCGCTCTACTGTGCAAAGCCTGAGTTTACTCATCTGTGTGACCTGGTTAATACCTCTCCTTCCTCAGGCCTGACCCTGCACAACATGTATAAAGCAAGGGATAGCTCTGCAGTCTGGGAGCAGAGTGAAAAATGTCTGTATGATGTAAGGCGGTTGCTGTGTGAGACCTGTGTGTGTAAGATATGTGTAACTCGAGAGTAACATGCTGCCTGGAGCTTGAGCTGGCAAGCCTGTATAACCTGATGCAATCATTTAATGTCCAAGAGTCTGGTTTGTCTTTCTGGGGAATCAGAATACCCACCAAAAAGTGGTGGAGTTCCTGTCTGCCATATTTATAGGATATAGATGTAGCGGCACTAAAAATACAAGCGACAGGACATGCATCACTTTTCAGCTGACCTCCCACATCCACATAACTTTTAATAAGTCTGTATGTTTGAGTCATGTAAAGGGCAAGTACTGCTGTGGCAGATAAGAAAAGTATATGTAAAAGGAAAGCTTTCATGTTAGATCCCCATCTTGTAAGATCTATGTAACCTGACCTGGACCTTGTGACTGTGGTGATAGTAAGCAACGTCAGCGCAACCTTAGTATTTGTCTGTTGTGTAAAAACTTAATATTGTGGAATCTGCATAACGGTAAGATAGTAGTCTGAGCATGTAACTGAGGGATAGTCCTGAGCCTGTAGATCTTTGCAGCCTAATGGAACAGATAGCTCTGGCATCCCAGGTCTGAACATGCAAGATCTGTGTAGCTTAAATGATTTTTTTTACAGAGACACTGGGTCTACAAGATTTGTCTAACCTAAGACACTGCTCTGCTCAATGAGCTTGTAGGCTACACATAAAAAATGGTAAAGGATTTTTGTGCTGGAGGCTTCAGCCTACAGAATTTATGTAATAGAGAGGCCTTTACTGCCTGGAGCTTGAGGATGCAAGTTCTATGTAAGATGAGGAATAACTCAGCTGTTTAAAACCTGGCAAAGCAAGAGGGGTGCAAACTGCGGGATGTATCCTTGAGAAGGTTCTGTCAGTCACCAATACGGCCCTGATATATTTCGTAAGAAGTATGTATCTGTGTGGGATTGTGGATGGTGTGCGACAATAGCAGTGTGCTGGTAGTCTACCTGTGTGGGCAGATCTGTTAAGTAAGTGTATATAAGAAATTCTGCAGTTATAGTTAGCTCAGCTGACTATAGCTTACGGCCCCACAATGCACTGCTTATGACCTTGTATATTACATCACTCATGACATGGTAAGTGACATCACTGACGACATCTCAAATGACATCACTGATGACATCATCCAGTGATTGCGAGTGTTTTCAAAAGGTTACTGAGATGTAAACATATATACCTAAGGTAAGTGGCTGTGGGAGTGCCTGTATGAGTGACTGAGTGGGTGTGTATATGGGGTATAGAAGATTGAAAGGGTATGTGAGACTGTATTCGTGAGTGAGTGGGTGCCTGAGTTTTTGTATGGATGAGCAAGTGGGTGTGTTAGTGGGTGTATGAGTAAATGAGTGGCTGTGTGAGTATCTGTATGGGTGAGTGTGTGGGTGTGTAAGTGGCTATAATGGTGAATGAGAGGGTGAATGAATGGCTGTATGGGTGAGTGTGTGGGGTCGTCAGTGGCTGTAAATGGTGTATGAGAGGGTGCATGTATGGCTGAATGGGTGACTGAGCAGGTACATAAGTGTCTGTATGGGCGAGTGACAGGGTACCTGAGTGGCTGTATGGGTGCTCGAATGGGTGTGTAAGTGGGTGTATGGGTGAGTGAGTGGGTGTGTGAGTGGCTGTATGGGTGAGTGAATGGGTGTGTCAGTGGCTGTATGGGTGAGCAAGTGAGGGTGAGAGAGGTTGTGTAGGAGAGTATGCGCTTGTCTACATTACTGCATCTGTGAGTAAGTACATCCTGTTAGTATATGTATGAGTAAGTGAGTGGGGGTGTGAGTAACTGTATGGGTGAGTGAGTGGCTTTGTGAATGACTGTATGGGTGGATGAGTTATTAGGTGTGTAAGTGGCTGTAAGGGTGTATGAGTGGGTGTGTAAGTGTCTGTATGTCTGTATGACTGGGTGTCTGAGTGGCTGTTTTGGTCAGTGAGTAGGTGCATGAGTGGCTGTATATGTAAGATAGTGGTTGGGTTAGTGGCTGTATGGGTACGTTGATGTGTAAGTTTGACTATGGATCAGTGAGTAGGTGTGTGAGTGTTTGTATTGGTCTGTGAATGGGTATGTTAGTGGTTGTGTGGGAGTGGGTGTATGAGATGTATGGGGTATAAGTGAGTGTGTGAGTGGTTCTGTGGATGATGGCCTCAGTGATGTTGTCAGTGATGTAATTTTAGATTACATCACTATGACATCAGTGATGTCATCAGTGATGTAATTTGAGATGTCATCAGTCATGTAATCAATACTGTCACTGACCATGTCATGAGTGATGCAATATGTGATGTCATAAGCAGTGCATTGCGAGGGCATAAATTATAGTTAGCTCAGCTAACTATAACTGCTGAATTCCTCTAGTTTTGTATGAGTGAAATACAAGCCTAACTATAAAGTCCCTGTAACCTTTGTTTTTTCAGTGAATTTCTAAGTATTTTTTTATTCTATTTCCTAACTATAATGTTCCTGTAACCTTTAATTTTTAGTGAATTTCTATGTTTTTTTAAAATTCCTTTTCCTAACTATAATATCCCTATAAACTTTAGATTTGTCAGTGAATTTCTAAGGTTTTTTAAATTCTATTTCCTTAATATAATGTCCCTGTAACCTTTACTTTTTAAGTGAATTTCAAATAAAATGGGTATTTTATTTCCTAGCTGTGACCTATTTAGGTTTAATTTCTGTGAAATGAGCATCATGCCAGAATGAATCCTGCCATGTGTATTTATCCAAGAGGAGGCTACCATTTTGTGCTACACCTCAACCCAACTATAGTACTTTCTACTGGATACTTAGCAAATGCTACCCCACTGGGTAAATGTATAGTGCATCTCCTCCACTATAGCTGTGTAAAGAATGCAGAGGAAATGTCTCCAGTGACCTTGTGTATCTGTAACTCTGTTAATGTGATTGTTGCTCAAGTGTCTTCAACAGATAAGTTTACAAGGTGAAACTAAGAGAGAAAACACACTTGGATGATTTGTACTATACAGAAGTAAGTGCTTCTTTGTTTGGTGGAAATGTGATTATATTCCTAGACATCAAGACCATGTCTTCAAAATCAGTGGGAAACGAGCTCGGGGGCCTTTAAATAAGCTACCCATCATGCTGATAAAAGGCCAGGAAACGCTGCATACCACTAATGTATATGGGGCGGGACCACACGGGCGGGACTTCTAGGCAAGTTTACATAGTTCTCATTTTTAAAAGAATAGAATACAATCTCTTGTCTCAGCAGCAAATGACAAGAAAGAACCCCCTCATCACAGACGCTATGTGAGATATTTTGGTTGAGAAAAGCAACGATGCAAACAGCACCACCACGGATTACAGATAACTTTTCGGTGGAAATGCAGACAAAACACGCTTGCTTTGCCTTGTCCATGAGTACACAGTTACAATGGTTAGTACTTCACTGAAGTGGAGCTTCAAAGTGGGCACCTGCTTTATTTATATCTGGAAGTGCTTCCCATTGAGGTTTCATTTCTGTGAAATGAGCATCACGCCAGAATGAATCCTGCCCTTTGGTTTATCCAAGAGGACACCACGGTTTTGTGCAACACCTTTACCCAACTGGAGTACTTTCTACTGGCTAATCAGTAAGTGCTACATTGTTTGGTGCATGTATGGTGTATCTCCTACAGTACAGCTGCTTGAAGGACACTGAGGAAATGTCTCCAGTGACTTTGTGTATCTGTAACTTTGCCAATGTGATTGTTCTTTGAGCATCTTCACCGGATAACTTTATAAAGTTGAACTGCAGAGAAAACATTTTAGAAATGGGGGTCTCTAGTTGGCAGTGGTGTGCACCCTGTCCAAGTAGGGACCCTTCATTTTAGTCAGGGTAAGGGAATTACATGCCCAAGATAACCCCTGCTCATCCCCTTGGTTGCTTGGCATGAGCAGTCAGGCCTATCTCGGAGGCATTGTGTAAAGCATTTCTACATAAACACACAGTAACACAGTACAAACACTACAAATGGACACCACACCAGTTTAGAAAAAGAAACAATATTTCTCTAAACCAAACAAGACCAAAATAACAAAAATCAAACACACATAACTCAAAATATCCCTTTTAAGAAGTGCCTTTGATGTGGCAAAATCCAAGACGAAAAATAACCGCAAAGGAGGAAAGCATCAGAAAACACAGAGATGCGTTGGTTCTTGAGTCCGAGGGGAATGGAGGTATCAGTTCTGCTGCACGCAGGAGAAGTGTTGCATTGATTCCTTTCTTTGAGGAGAAGCAATGCATTAATTTCTGGAGGCGACTTCTTTTGGCTGGGCGATGCGCTAGAATCTTGTCGCACAGGTGCGATGCGTGAGAAAATCAAGGAGCTGCGGGCTGATGCAGCTGCAACATAGGTGCTGCGTTGATTTCCACAGCTGCAGACAGGTGATGCATCGATTCCTGTCAGCCTCATGGCATGGCCTGCGTTGAAGTGGGAGCTGGGATCTCGGAGACACAGTACTATGGACTTGGGCTGTGGTGCTTCTTCGGCCGTGAACAGGTGCTGCGTCAATTTTTCTGCGGTATTGCGGCGATGCATTGGTTTTTAAACCGCACTGCAAGCTTGCAGCAGGAAAAACGGCGCTGGAAGGGTGATGCATGAATTTTCAAGTCTTGAAACTGCAAAATCACCTCCAAGGGCCCAGCACTGGACTTGGAACCACTTGGCAGGTCAGGGCTCCCGGCAATGGAGTTCGAAGATGCGGCATATGAAGTCTTTGATGGCCCTGAGACTTCCAACAGGAGTCAAGGACACACAAGCCCTTGGAGAACCTTTGTAAAGTAGGATACAAGAAAGCAAAGTCCAATTCTTTCACTGCCCACAGACAGAAGCAGCAACTGCAGGTCAACCCAGCAAAGCAACACACAGCAAAGGGGAAGTACTCCTCCTGACAGCTCTTTAGCTCCTCTTGGCAGGGTCCTTAGCCCAGAAGTGTTCTACAAATGTGGTGTTACATGTCCATTATTTATACCCTGTTTGGCCTTTGAAGTAGACATGCTTCAAAGGAAAGTCTTTGTTGTCCACAAGATCCTGCCTTGCCCTGCCTTGGTTCTAGAAACACTAAAGAGGGGTGGACACAGCATTGTAAGTTGGCAGACACAGCCCTATTCAGGTGTCAGTGACAACTCCTCCGACCATTTTAACACAGGAAGGCCCATCACCAGGGTGATGGGCCACCAGGATATGCAGGGCACACCACAGCTTTCTTTGTGTGACTATCTACAGTGAATGTACAAACAACCCAGCTGTCAATCCAAACCAGGTCTTGATTCCATAGGGACGCAGAGGCACAGGATGGTTAAGCAAGAAAATGCCCACTTCCTAAAAGTGGCATTTTCAAACACAAACTTTAAAAACCAACTTCGCTAAAGGATGTATTTTTAAATCCTGAGTTCAGGGAACCCAAACTCCAAATCTCTATCTTTTCCCAATTGAAAGTTGAACTTGTAAGATGTTACAAGGCAGCGACAATGATAACCTATGGGAGAGATAGGCCTTACAATAGTGAAAAATGAAATTGCCAGGATTTCACTATCAGGACATGTAAAACGCACAGGTACATATCTTACTTTTCACATACTCTGCATCCTGTCCATGGGACTACCTTGGGCCTACCTTAGGGGTGCATAACATGTAAGAAAAGAGAAGGTTTGGGCCTGGCAAATGGAAGCACTTGCTAAGTCGAAGTGGCAGTTTAAAACTGCACTCACAGACACTGCAGTTGCAGGCCTGAGACATGTTTCCAGAACTATTCATATGTGTGGCACAATAAGTGTTGTAGGCTCACTAGTGGCATTTGATTTATATGCCCTGGGCACCCTTGTACTTTACTAGGGACTTAGCAGTAAATCATTTATGGCAATCATGGATAACCAATTATAATCACACAAGGAACACTTGCACTTCAGCACTGATCAGATGTGGTAAAGTGCCCAATGTACACAAAGCAGCAAACAAGAAGAACAGCACACAGTCAAAAATACAGGATGGTGGGGCAAAAAGACAGGGGAAATGAAACCACACCAAGGATGCCAGGTCTAAAAACACACTTGGATAATTTGTAATTTGCAGAAGTACATGCTTCTTTGTTTGGGGAAGATACAATTGTATTCCTAGGCATCAAGAGCCTGTCTCCAATTTCATCGGGATATGCGCTGGGTCCTTTTTCTAAGCTGTCCATCATCCCGAGTAAAGGGCGGGGAGAGGCTGCATGTCACTAATATATATATAGGGTGTGGCCAAATGGGTGGGGTTTCTAGGCAAGTTTACATACTTCTAAGTTTTAAAAGCTTAGAACACGATCTCTGGTCTCAGCAGCGGATGACAAGAAAAAAAACCCTCATCACAGACACTATGTGAGATATTGAGCTCAAGAAAAGCAAGGATGCAAACACCTCCATCACGGATTACAGATAACTTTTCACTGTGGAAATGCAGAGAAAATACAATTGGATGATTTGTACTTTACAGAAGTAAGTGCTTCTTTGTTTGGTGGAGATGCAATCGAATTCCTGGGCATCAAGACTCGGTCTCCAAAATCGGCAGGAAATGTGCTCCGTGGGCCAATATTTTTGATAGGGGACGGGTGCATCTGACTCCTCTCCATCTGGCTGAATTCAGCCCTGGGTACCCTATCCCCCAATGACCTGGCCATTATACTTTGGAGAGGGGGACCACCTGGCCCCAGAGAACCCATCCCCTGGGGCCAGGCCATTCCACCTTGGTGCCCCTAGGGCACTCAGTGTGCAATGGGACCACAAGGGGATCCTCAAGGCCCCCGGTTCCAGCCAGTTCCCAGCCTCCTGCGGGAGACGGCAATGGTCCTGCACACAGGGAGCTGCTGGAAATGCAGCTCCCTGTGTGTGGGAGAAATATTTTCATCTGTTTCCCTGCACATATACTTTCCTGTACAAGGAAATAGATAAAAACTCTGCTTTCTGCAAGCTGGAGCTGTTTGACACCTCCTGCTTGCAGAAAGCGGAGTTATGTTTGCTTTTGCTTGGTGGGAGCAGCCAGCTTGGCAGTCCGTGGGCTATAGGGAACATCATGGGCCCTCCGCATTCATTTTATTTTTAGTCCTAGGGAGGTAGCAGTCCCTGGGATGAAGGTCAGTCCAGAGGGCCCACCCACATGCATATTTTCAAGTGTCCCTGCATTTATGTATAGAGATTTGCCCTGAGGAAGTTGTGGTCTCCAGGGCAATGAGGTGCCGCATGGGCACCCCCACATACATTAAATGCAGTGCCCCTAAGAGGTGGCAGCTCCCGTGACTTTTATAGGCCTGAGAATGGGGGCCTGCACGCCCCCTCCTTTTTCTAAATCCTCATGCCCCCATGACCTGACCCACCTGAAGGGCTAAACATTACAGAAGTGTGGGAGCCTGCGCTTCTTTTTTCAAATATTTTTAGCTGAGGCCGCAGATCCAGCGCAGTTTCTGCTGAAAAATAAAAAAAAAGATTCTTTTTTTCCCTTGGAATGCGCGCAGGACTTTCCCTCCAAGAGACCTAGGGGGACAGTTTATTCCTATCCTTCCCCCTTTTTTCCCCTATGATTTTGTGTAGAACTTTGCCGAAGCTGAGTCCCAAGATAGCTGCCAGCACTTTCTGCTCCGCCCAGATATCTTTATTTGCTTTTCTGTAAATTTCTCAACCACTACTGAACAAATTTACACCAGATAACTGAAAGCATGAACTGCGAGCCAAAATCTACCTTGCTGCTAAATCTGGTCTATTTCCGTCTAGCGGTTACAGGCTAGAAGTAGGTAAATCATTTTTACCGATTCTAAAATACCGAATTTTACCGATTCGGTATTTGAGAATCGGTAAATCTGATGTAGGTAAATTTTCAGTATTTTTTACCGAATCGGTAAGATTCGGTAATTACCGAATCGGTATTTACCGATTCGGTAATTGCCATTCATTCCTATGGGCCTGGAGGCCCATAGGAATGAATGTCAATTACCGAATCTGTAATTACCGAATAATTCAAAGGTGGCGGGGTGTCACTTTGACACCCTGTTGCACCCCTGATTAGGGCTTGTGTGCCATGTGGCACACATACATGCCCTTAGGGTGTACATGCACAGATTTGCATATACACAGGTATTCGTTATTTACCACCAACTAATAGTTGTTGGTAAATAACGAATCCTTAAAGCCCTGTGGCACTGTTTACAGTGCCACCTACATCTCAAAATACAGATTCGGTAATTTTACCGAATCGAATCGGTAAATTTACCGAATCGGTAAAATTACCGATTCGGTAAAATTACCGAATCTGTATTTTAAGATGCCCTACATCTCAGTATCCAAATACCGGTTGGTAACGGCCGAAAATCGGTATTTTCGGCCGTTACCAACCGGTATTTGGACACCTATATCTGGCCCTATATTCTGTAGTCATATTCAATGCTCCAATGGGGATACACATGGGAAATCATTTTGTTTTACCCCCTTTAATGCCCCCCCGCTTGACGGTTCACCCAGAACATGCACAACCAGACTCACTATGACACTTTTTTGGGAACATTTTGGAAGATTCATCAAACGACACCAAAGAGTTTGGCAAGTCAAAAAGTGCTTTTTCAATAGAAACATGGTCTTAACTATAACTACCTACTGGATACAATAATCGACCATATCAGCCTTATTGTGTCGCTCTCCTTCCAAGAATGTCAGGTACTGGATGCGTGGAAAACTGCCCAGGTAATCCCCCTTAAAAAGAAACCCAACATCCACATCTCCCAATTCCAAACCCTTCGTCCTATTTCCCTCCTCCCCTTTTGTGCAAAGATTGTGGAAAAGGTGGTGAATAGGCAGCTCATGAGTTATTTGGAGGAACAATCTCTCCTGCACCCCACACAATCGGGTTTCAGAGCTGGATACTCCACGGAGTCAGCCCTACTCTTTTCCACAGAGGGCCTAAGGCGCATAGTGGATGAAGGAGAGACAGCAGCGTTGGTCTTATTAGATCTCAGTGCAGCCTTTGACACCGTGCTGCACTCAACGCTGCTGTCTTGGTTGTCTGATATGGGAGTGGGGGGACGGGCTCTAGCCTGCATAGAGTCCTTCTTGGTCAACAGGAGCTTTCAGATGCACTGCCCCCCCTTCAAATCTTCTCTCAGGAAGGCAAGCCATGGGGTTCCTCAGGGCTCGAGTCTGAGCCCTACCTTGTTTAATATCTATATGGAACCCCTGGCTCGCATAGTTGAGACATTTGGGGTGGGCATTGTCAGCTACGCTGATGACACCCAACTGATGTTCAAGCTCACGCCCGACCACAGAGAAGATGCCACCAATTTTTCTAACTGTCTTTCATCTGTGGCATCCTGGATGAACAGCAACTGCCTACGCCTTAATGGCGATAAAACCGAGCTGCTGGTAATGGGGAAAGCAGCTTCAGCATGGTCACACATGTGGTGGCCTGCGGAACTAGGCAGTCCACCCCGTCCTGTGGATTCGGTGCATAATCTGGGCATAATACTTGACTCAGATCTTTCTTATAAGTCTCATGTCAGTAAGGTGACAGCCAGGTGCTTCAGCATACTGAAAGTTCTTCGTAAGGTTTTAGATCTCCTTCCCATCGATTCCAGAAAGACCATAGTCCACGCCTTAGTAACCCCCCACCTTGACTACGGGAATGCCCTGCTTTTGGGTTTGAGCAAAAAAGGACTTCACCAACTCCAGTGTGTTCAGAATGCTGCAGCTCGCCTTGTGCTCAAACTCCCTCGAAGAGCATCAGGGCTCCCTGTTAAGGAGCAAATTAAATTTAAGTCCCTTTGCTTTGCTCATCGAGTCGCCCATGGCAAAGGTCCTGAGTACTTACAAAGTCTTCTTACGATACATCGCCCCATTAGGGATCTGAGATCATCCGGAACGATGATGTTTAAAATCCCCAAAATCACTAGAGCTAGGATGGGTGGATGTTCGTTTAGATACCTAGCTGCCAAGTGCTGGAACGAACTCCCGCTCGATCTCCGTTTGGAACCCTCTGAAAATAGGTTCAGGGGAAAACTTAAAACTCTTCTTTTTCCCCGGGCATAACCCCGGTTCCTTCTTCCGCTCCCTTTTGGCTCTCCTTTGTTCATTCCTTTGAGCAATTTTGCAGTATTTAGCGCGGGGACACACTGTTTTTGAGTAACCAGGCGCTTTAAAAATGGCTTATAAATATATATATATATATATATATATATATATATATATATATATATATATATATATATATATATATATATATATATATATATATATATATATATATATATAAATAATACTTACGGGCAATAGACAGGAGGAAGTTATTGGTAGGACTAACCTTTTCTCATAGGGAAAGTGCTTTTTGTTTTGCTAACAACTTTAGCGACGTTTGACAAATCTTCACTAAATTTTCACAACTAGTTTGCCACTCACTTTAAGAGATGTGTGGAAAGTTTTGGGGTAATTGTGAAGCGTGGGCTGAGAAAAAGGGGAGTCCCAAAACGCTTTTTCTCCAGAAAATGTCTATGAGGATTTTGCAGTTTTTTAACACGACTACAGCCTGTACCGCTGAACGGATTTACACCAAATTTGGCAGAGAACTAGATATTGGATCAGAAAGAGTGCTTTTTATAATTTAGTAAATTATTCAGAACGTTTGGAGTTATTAAAGGAAAAATAAATTTGTATATCTAGAGACATGAATCCTTCGTGGATCCACTTGCGGGGGATCTGCGGGTCTGGAGTAAAAAACAAAGCACTGGTTGGCTGGCCGCAACTTGACAGGAAATTTGCGACCATTTTGTTTCTCGGTCAGCCTTGGGGGGGGGGGAAGTGAAATATAACAGAGGGGGTCAGAAGACAGGTATCTTAACCCCATAGTATAGATGGAGGGGTCCCCTAGGGACTCCTAAGGGGCAAGAAATTGGCCAATATTTTTGGGGGGACCTACGCAGGGATCCACTAAACCATCGCAGCACCCAGTGTGGCACCCAGTGTAACTTGGCTGTGCACTGAGGTGGTTGGATTAACGTATGGTAATTATATATTACTTTACGTGAAAAAAAACATACACAGTTATAGCTATCATTCCACTTATCTGAAGAAACTATAACTTGCGCCTTAAAGTAACTTTACGGTACGAGTTATAGTTTCTTAACATAACTATAACTATAACTGCTGAATTTGTATGTTTTTGTTTGCGTAAACCATTGAAAAAGCCACGGAGGCGAAACGCGTCTGTCGAACTGGAGGGGAGAGGAAACTAAAAGCACCAATTAAAGCATTTTAGCTTTAGAAATCTGACTTCGTGTGTGCCTCTTATCTCGTCAGCAAATTCATCTGCTTGCTAAGTATTACTATATATATATATATATATATATATATATATATATATATATATATACACACACACACACACACACACACACACACACACACCAATACAGCTATGTTTTAGTAATGTAAATGAAACATGGAACTTGGAATTGCATTGCATTTTATTGCTTGGTGGCAGTGGACGGTCTGTCAGAGGAGGCCCAGGCCTGGCGTCTCCCTCCCTGGGGACAGGCGTTATTGTGCTCTCGATGACAGACGCGCTCCCCATTCATCACCCCGGAGATGAGAGGGGGGAGGGTGAGGGGCACCAGCTGGAGGGGAAGGGGAGTGCTGCAGGCGCGTGAAAGGCTGGGCGGGGTACATAAATATAAACAATGGAGGTTCCGGCTGCCTGCCTCTGCCCTCCACCTGCCCCCAGAGGCCTGTGCTCCTCCGCCCGTGTCAGTGCCTCACAGTCACTCTCCCCTGTCCAGCTCCACTCTCTCCCTCTTTTGATCCACGATTTGCCGGATATCTCTCTGCCTACCTAGCCCATGTTCTTCCTCCTCTCTCCGCCCTTCCCTCCTCCACCTCGATCCTCTCAAATCTCTCCTCTGCTCTTGAATTCCTCCTTCTCTCCTGTACTCTTTGTATAACTCTCTTCCTTCGCTTTCTTCCTCCCTTGCTTGCTCCTTGCTCCACACCCCTGATTTTCAGCCTTGCTCCCTCGGCTCCCTTGCTTTCCTCCTTCTCTCGCAGGCCCTCGCACTCTACTATAGCGCCCCCTCTCTCACGTGCGCTGTCACCGCTCCCCTTTCCATTCATTCATTCACGTCCCTCCTGACCTCCGACCCCTTGCATTCAGTGTGGCTTTACTCCTGCCTGCCTCTCCTCTCTCTGCTCCAAAGCCTACTTCTCTCATTCTAAATCCCGCCACTCCCTGTCTCTCCCTCCATTTCTACACCCCCCCTCCCCTTCCATCTCCTTTTCTCTCATTTGGTCTCTCCCTCCCCCTTGTCTCTGCTCCCCAGACTCTCTATTCATACATCGCCCACCTGCTCCCCAACCTCCCCCGTTCCAAACACCTCCACCCACCTACCGATTCCTGTAATAGAAGCACAGCCCCCCCCTTCCCCTCTCTCCCCGCTGACAGACGCTCGCAGGCTCTCCGCTCCCTTACCCACTCCGCCGGGTGTGGGGCCCGGCTCTGCTGCATTGCAGAGGGGCTCGGAGGCTGCCTGCCGCCCGCACTGCCGGGGGGACGCTCGAAGCCCGAGGGGCCCCCAGCAGAGCGGGCCCGGTCCTAGTGGGGTGGAGTCAAAGGCCTTGGAGCGAAGGATTCCTGAAGTACACACTAAAGGCGGGGAAAGGAAAGTACCCCTGAGGGCGGGGGAACATAGGCACATTTCCTCTCTGCCGCGAGCTCCGAACCATCTCTGAACCTCACGATTTAATGGTTCCAGCGACCTCCGAAATGTTTACTATCCCAGGTCATAGGTTCATTCCGGTGAGACACCAGAGCACATGCTTTAAAGCTGATGAGCCTTACCAGCCGTAGACTGCCAAGAATTGACCCCTCTTTCCTACCGTTGACCTCCCACCTCCTCCTACCGGAACCTTCCCAACTAACATGGCGAACGCGTCTCAACCACAACACCGCCCTTTTGCCAAAAGCTGCATATGGACGAACGTGCCCAGCTCTGCTTGAACCGTCCCTAAAGATGGCGCCAGGACGTGAGGTAGGGTGGGTAACGTTAGACAGGGGGTGTAGAGCTTGGAGAGAGAGGAGGCAGGTCTGTACATCTCCATCAGATGCCAGCAATGCTGCTTCAGCAGAGGCCGAGTAGACAAAAGGCTCTGGTGATGGGAAGGCAGGACAGAGGAATGCCTTATTTTGTAAATGCATGACATCACCATGTTCACATCTTCCCCCTCCCTTCTTCCACTATACCCAACTCCCACTTTTCCATTTGGTTTTATCTATTTACAAACAAATGTCAATTTACTTCCAGCTAAGAGTACTTCTTGACAACATTTGACCTAAACTGTTTAAAGAATGAGTTGACCCTAGCTTTGTTTGACCCAATCTCCTGCCTGCCCCTTGGTGAAGTGGTAGGTAGACCCCTCTCACTTACCACCCCCAGGATCCCCTCTTACCTCTTCTCGGCCGTCTTGATTGAGTGTAGGCACTTCACCATTCGCCACTAAGCCACGCATGATTCCTTGGAGCCTTCTGGGATGAGGCACCAGTGAGAAAGTCGGAGGCGGTGGCCGCCGGGCAAGTGAGAGGGCATTTTAAGGTGGAGGAAGCCTGAGGTGGCGGACGATGGGACCCAAACCTCCTTATGCTTTTCTCTCAGTCACAATGTCTGCTGCAGGGGTATCCAGCAGCCCAGGGCAGACTCTCTCGATGGTGCTGCCGCCGGCTTGCTGCCCATTGCCGGTTGCAGGAGCCACCCCGTCCTTCTCTGTGAGCGCCATTACCCACCGCTGCATCTCAGATGGTGTCTGCTGGGAATATTGGGGGCATGGAAACAAATTAGTTAAAAATCACGATGTAATAATAGCAGGCCACGCCCCTGCACACCGCTCTGGCGCCGGACGTGTCCCTTGGGTTGGAACCAGTTCAGCCCGCTCTCTCAGCCCGGTGTCCACCATTCAATTTCAGCTCGCCTTATGTGTCGATTCCCTCTTCTGTTCTTCCAGCAACATCGCCCATCACACCCCCTGTCTCTGCCTCCTCCCCCTGCATCCACACACACCTCCCCCTTCGCCGTACTCCAGGTATCCACACAATTGCGTTATGCACTGAGCATCTCCCTCATTCCCTGCCTCGAATGTCTCTGCCGTCAACCACTCAAAGGCTGGTCTCCTCCTTCCTTTCAGATAAAAGATCCTGAATAATTCATGGGTACCAGCCGCCCTCCACCCCTCCTCTCCTGCAATTCTATGATCAGGTCTCTCAGTCAATACGTGGGAACCTCCTCCCCCACCACCAGCAAGCCGAGCATTGAAAAGCTCCACATTGGCAGCGATCACGAGACAAATGTGCTTCTCGCTGGCACTCACTGCAAACTAGGAGGGGGAAATGAAGGCTGTTGTTGAAAGATGTCCCTAAAAGCAGAAGGAAGCAGCTGCAATAAAATGGATCAGGTCATCCTCCTTGTATAGGCGAGCCCCACCTAACCGGGGTTTTTTGTTCTTTCTTATTATCATCCTTCAATTTACTTCCTACAGCTTATGATTGTAGTTGGGCATTGTGACAGCACTCACTGGATTGTATGTCAGAATATCATATACAGAAATATCGTCTGACATAAATATCATATCCTAAATATTGTTTACAAAAATACTGTCCCATTGGGTGTTTGTTTTCAATGATTAAATTCAATTAGGCCATCTTTTTTGAGTCAGCATTCAGAGAATGGTGATCCCTGAGCTTCCAAAAGCACTGCTTATATATTCTTGCACGAGAGATCTCCCGGGCTGGACTTCAGACTCAACATTCCCGACCTTTAGCCTTGGTAAAATTATTAAAAGTTCTCAGATTTCTCCCACACACAAATGTCAAAGACCATGAACCAAACCTCCTTGAAATGCAAACCGTGGACTCCCAAATGTTTCTTTGCATCACATCCCATCTCTTCGACCCTAAACACCTTTAGACGTTCAAAGACAGACCCCACACGTGTTAGTATCGAAGCTCAGCCTCAAACTACTATGAGATGCACATAACATGACCCTAAATGTGTTCTTCGCTTTGAATCCCAGATGTGAAAGGGCATTAAATCTCACTGAGCCAAACAAACACTCTTGAAATGCTCATAACAAGCTCCCTAAAATCACTGGCACTGAATCTCATTGACAATAGTGTTAAATTTCATTAATCCTGGCAAGAGACCTCTACTAAGTATTCCTGTCACAAATATAATGGTCCCCTAACTTCCTCGAAATGGCGGAAATTAGCCCAACATAAACCCATAACATCCGCTTAAACCGTGAGAAGGTCAATTCGGCTTGTCAGCCTTCGCCAGGAGCGCTTTTATAACAGGCAAGGTCGGAGGGAATACTTGGTTGCAGCAGCCAATCAGAAATGTGCATCTCAAGTCCGAGGCTCGGTAATGGACCTGATTTTTTCGGGAACCGGTGTTGGTGTCTGGGTGTGAGAAGTAAGGTCAGTGGCACCGAGGGAAGGGGTCTGACTGTGGCTGGCCTAACATTCTGCCCGCATGACATCCGGTGGGTCCGTTCCCCCACATCCGAGAGTAACCCCATCAGTTCTCACGGTGTCCTTTGGAGAGGCCCTTTCGCTCCCCGGGCCTCTGTCAGCCCCCACCACTCTCCACGACTTTATGCAACTTCAGCCCAGTCCCTCTCCCTCCATCTCTGTGCCTCGGTCTAACCCTGGCTTTACCGTCGTCTTTCTGAATGATTCGTGGGAAAACGCTTCACGTACTGGCTTTGCCACTGACATGCCGTGTGATCCCAGCTGACTGGCTGTTCCATTCGCCTTAATCCAGCTCTACCTCTAGAGTCTAGACAGACTCACTCGAGGTCACGTTACCTAGCAGGGCCTCCGCCTCTCCTGAGCTCTTCACCCGAGCGAGCGTCGGTGACTGCAGGCGAGTCTCTTAACCTGCTGCACGTCTCCTTTACATAGCCTCGGACACTTATCCCTTTCTGGCTCGTTCCTCTAGAAGTGTCCAGAGCGCCGCGCCCAGTTGACTTCTAAGCACCTGACTGGGATTAAATTGAAAGAGCTACCAAGAAAGACGAAAAGCAGCCTCTTTCACTAGAAGGCCCGTCGTGGAGACACTGACTGGGATCCCCGACCCTTTTCGGATCACAGAATAGACCCTGTACTGTACAATGATTCTCACATTATCATCCTCGGAAGAATGGACGGCTGAGCTAACCCTGCCACACTTTAATCCTACGCTATCTGACTACGGCATCTGGTCCACTGATGTATATATAGCACGCTCGTGGAAAATGCCTGAGCAGGGGGGTGAGTGCTTCGGAGCCCCCCTTCACGGAAGGCGGGTGGATTTTGATCTCAGAGGAATACGGCTTGCATTTTGCGGGGTTGAAGATACTTTAGAATCTAGCGGAGAATAGTATTTGATGACCTTTCAGTGCTTTCAGGGTTACTGTCCATCGTGCTGAATGGTTTGCTTTGGCAGTAGTAGCAAGGACATCTGTCCAGGGTCCTGAACTGTGCTCATGAAATGGTTACCTTTAGCATGGGCAAACAAGGGTCATAAGGTGCATTTAATTCTCAGCAGTAGGGTCGATAAGCAAGCGCCACAGTCTAGGGTGCAGAATTTGTTTTCTTTAGAGTATTATATAGCGCGAACTAGACCCGAAGATATCAAGTATCAGAACGCTTTACATGAGCACCAGTTTCGTTACAGATGGACATATTCATTTTTGTTAGGCACAGGGAGATTAAGTGATTTGTCCAGAACCACAGGATATTGAGCGTCGATGCCGAGACTCGAACCCGGTTCCCCAGCTTCGAGGTCGACTGCTCTAGCCCTAAGTCTATATCCTCTCCCGTCCATGAACTTTCTGCCACAATGACGACCGCACCGAGACCTCAACTTTTAGCACCAGCAAGGACCGCTGTCCACGGTGCCGAAGTTCAAGCGCCTCTGTCCATGGTGCTAAAATCACATCTTTAGTAAGGGAAAGAAAGGACTGCTGTCCACTGTGCTGAACCTAGGTTACTGGATTGGCTTTTGTAGGGGGTTGAACTTTCACAAAATGGACTGCCGTCCAGCTTTTTGAACTTTAGGCGCCACATCACCACCTCTCTCTGACGACGACTGTCTATGTTGCCGTTTGTTCAGCATTAGTAAGGCACTCTGTACGTGATTCTGAATGTTAACCCCAAGAACCGTTTTCTAGGGTTCTGAACTTTGAGCATCAACAATGCTACTTAAATGAAAAACATTAGCAGAAACCGTTTCACACGGGGCTGAACACGTTACAGACTAGTACGGGCTACCTATGTTTACGGCGCTAAGCTATCTATCTGGGTTTGCAGAGTTTCATGGACTTCTCTCCTGTGTTCTGAAGTGTTAGCACACATAACAACTTATGTTGTTGTTAACTGTAAGCATCTCAAATTACCATTATAAATTGCGCTAAGCAAGTACATACTGGGGGGTGGGGGAGGGAGGGAATATGCAGAAGGAAAAGTTGGATTGCGGTGTTACTCCAAAATTGGTAATGCCGGGCTCCGACCATTTTAAAACACAGGAATGTACCATATTTGCAAAAATACGGTTCACCCCTGTGTTTTCCCTAGTGCTGGCGCTAAAAAAACTGGCTAGCGCTAGCTCCGACATGATTGCGCCATGTTGCAAGGGTGCCTGCGCTGCAGGGGCAATTTTTTATGTGCAGGAAGGGATACCTTCCTGCACATTAACAATTGTTAAAGGCAATTTGCAGTTTCTTTGTAATCTGCCTTCTGCAGCACACATAGAAAGAACAAAATACAAGGAGAAATTAATGATTTCTCCTCGTATCGCCATCCTAAGACCAGGTTTTACCTGGCCTTAGATTTTGGCATTGCCCCATCCTTGTAAATATGGGGTGGGAAGCACTGCCACGGGAACGTAAGAAAAAGCGACCCTCTGGTGGCTTCAGGGGCTTGTAAATATGCAACTGGGTTTTCTGCCCTGGCACAGAACATTTGACAACACAACTAAGGACAGTGTTCATTTTGTGTAAGGTGAATATATCACAACATTGTACAAAAATAACAATAGAGTAATTTCTCTGAATCTGAAAAAAATACGGACACAGACCCTCACCCTCACCCACACTAGGTGGCATATTTCATCATCGGGGTCACTAGTAACCTGCAACCAACCTTGTTGCTAGGTGGGCTAACCTTCCACTTTTATTGTAAGTGGTTGTGAGAATATGTTTCCTAAACTGGTGTCAGGGAATACAATTGTAGTAAGTGGAAAAAATTCTAATTGTGCTAGTCTCTTTTTTACTCATACAGAGATTAAAAACAAAACTGGAAAGGGTGCCTGGTCATTTTGGAAATCTCCCTCTTAATTGTGTAAAGTTCGAAATGTTTCTGCTCTAAATATATTTCCTTCACAGTCATTGGGCATTCCTCAGGACAACCGTGGTGGCCGGCATGAATCGCGGGTAGGGTGGCTGGTGGAGGGTTCGTGTCGGGGTCCAGTGCCGTCTCAGCTCTAGGCTGGGTCCTGTAGAACAGGAAGCAGGCAGCCTCCCTCCCTTTCCCTAAGCCAATCACAATGCTGCAATGGCAGCATTCTGATTGGTGGGGATGGCGCCCAGCCAGGCGCCTATGGGGAGGCCATTTTCTCCATGTAGGCTGCATGTAGCCTACATGGAGAAAATGGAGAGGGCAGATGACTGGTTTGGTCGGCCTGAGTGGGCCGACCAAACAGTCAGGGCCTGCGGCATTGGGCTAGCCACTCCCCCCCCTGCCCTCCAGCAGACCCGCCCACCCGTACGCCCCCAACTAAAACCTTCGGCTTTCTCGCAGTGCGAGAAGCAGAAACATAAAATGGTAGTTTTACCATTTTATGTTTCTCCTTCTTGCTCTGCGAGAAAGCAGTAGGGCAACGCTCCTCTGCCCTAATGGAGGAGCTGCCCCCACGAGGAACCGCTATTTCTGGCTCGTTTCTTATTCCCTGACGAGTATGCAGTATAGGGGTGAGGTAATACGTTTAACCTGTGTATAAGGAGCCCGCACAAATCATCATGTCTTTACAAAAGTATCAGGTAGAGTGCAATTAGACGACAATATTAAACGTGAAAAGCCAAGAAGTAGTATTATTTTGTATGTTCTCGCCCAACCAGAAGTGAGAGAAACTAACTACTCCTGGTGTTAGAACCTCAATTAAACATTACAACCCTGAAATACATATGGCCGGCTGTGTAGAACAACAGCGAAAAAGTGCTCTCAAATGGTATTTATCCTAATGAAGCTCCCCTATGCTTTTGGTAACTGTCTCCCAAGGGACGAAAAGCTTGTCTGACTTGACAGAGCAGCTGTCTGCAGATCTATTCCAATTCTTTAAATATATACTCAGAGTGGGATTTGGCTCCTTCCAGGGGAGTAAGACTCTCTCACCTCATGAGTTTGGGTGTTTGTTTTATCATTTCACTTCCTGTAGAGTTCTTGCACTACAATGATCGAAGGACTGTTTTAAATCTCAAAAGCACACCGGACCACGACCTATTGAATTATTTTGCCCACAGATGCATTGTATACCAGAAATAACAAGTTTTTTGTTGTGTTTTTCACTCCAGCAGCATTTTTAAAAGTATTTTATTTAGGAGTCTAAATCTATTGGCCAGACCTACTCTCTCTGTCAGTGCTGATTTATATTGTAACCAAATGTTCAGCACCATGGACAGCAGGATGAGGCTGCCCTTCCAGATGCGAAGGATTCATCTATATTGATAGTGATCATAAAGTTCAGAAACCTGGCCAGAGGTCCTTCTTTGATGATGCTGAAAGTTCAGGTCTCAGGACAGAAAGTTCCGCCCCAAGGACAGCAGCCCTTGCTTCCCCGTTCTAATATGGAGGATTAACCTTTAAGGACAGAGTGGTTGCATTGTTTGGGAGGAAATACTGTCCTGCTCTGTAATCCTCTCTCACACCCCTTTATGTCACTTCCAAAACACTTGTCCCCAGCACTGGACTGCTGCCCATGGTTCTGACATTTTATCAGCACTGTCCCCTGCAAGTTAAGACTACCACTGTCCCTGCTGTTAAATGCTGAGCACCATCACCAATTGCTGTGGAGGGTTCTGAATTTTAGTGCTGTCTTCAGACTCTGCCTGTTGGCTGAATGTTCGGTAGGGGCAAGACCGTCCATGCCCTCCTGTCTGGGATGGACATTTAGCAAAAAGGCTGATGTCCATGGTTTTGAACCTTAGTCACATCTAACACACAGGCACAACTGCCTATGTCTCTGAACGCTCAGCATCAGCAGTGCTGAACAATTACTGCATGAACCACTGTGGTTCTGTACCTTCGGAAGTAGACAATATGAGTAAGGATCACTCTCTGTGAACAACACAAACATTCACCCCCAGTCACAGATATGGGTTTAATCCATAGTTTTGTTTCTCACCACACCACCCCAGTTTGGGCCCAGCCATATGCAAATTAGTGTGACCCTGCTCCTAATGGGAGCAATCCAGCCCAAATTGCCAAGCCAGGTCCTCTCTGGACTGGAAACAGGCACCCTGGGACTGGTTTTGATGTATCAACCCTCGTCAGCCAGGCTAGCCTGAATCCAGAGGCCAGAGTGTCCTGGCGTACCCTTCCTACATAGGATGACAGAAGCAAAAAGAAGAAATAATGGACGGAATGCTGGACAATGAAAAAATTCACCCCCAGTCACAGATCTGGGCTTAATCCATCATAGTTGTGCTCACCACACCACCCCAGTTTGGACCCAGGCATATGCAAATCAGTGGTGAGCCTGCTCCTCATGGAAACAATTCAGCCTGCATTGCCAAGCTAGGTCCTCCCTGGACCTGAAACCAGCATCCTGGGAGTTTCAGGGCATCACCCCTCATCTGCCAGGCTAGCTTGAATCAAGTGGCACAGTGAGCATGGAACCCACATCTGGGTATACACTTCCCACTTAAGGCGACAAAAGCTAAAAGAATAAATAATGGATGGAATGCTTAACAATGCAAACATTCACCCCCAGTCGGGGGTCCCGAGCTCACTATGCCATTGGATTCAAGCTGGCCTGACTGATGAGGGTTGATACCCCCAAACCTGTCCCAGTATGCTTGATCAGGCCCAGGAAGAACCCAGCATGGCAGTTCAGGCTGGACTGATCCTATGGGGCGCAGGGTCAAGACTGATTAACATATGACTGGGTCCAAGCTGGAATGGCATGGTGAACAAAAGTAGATGGATTTAGGCCCCAATCTCTGTACTGGGGGTGAAGGTTTGACAATGTTTAGCGTTCCATCCACCATCTTTTGTGTAGCTGTAGTCACCCCAAGTGGGAAGCGTATGCCCAGACATGGGTACCGTGCTCACCATGCCTTTGGATTCAAGCTAGCCTGGCTGAGGAGGGGTGATACCACGAAACTGGTCCCAGGATGCTTGTTTCCGATCCAGGGAGGAACCAGCCTGACAGTTTGGGCTGGATTGTTCCCATGGGGAGCAGGTTCAAGACCGATTTGCATATGGCTGGGTCCAAACTTGAATGGTGAGCAGAAAAACAATGGATTTGGGCCAAGATATCTGTACTGGGGGGGTGAATGTTTGACAATGTTCAGCATTCTACCATCATCTTTTTGTGTTGCTTTGATGAATATTCAGCATCAAGAGGCAGATATCTGGGGTTCCTTGAGCACTATTACATGGCACTTAAAGGACCCACAAGAACAATTGTACATGATGAAGACTATATCCCACTGACAGGATTGCCAAATGTCCAGGACGATAAACCTTTATCAAAAGCACCATTATCCCAGGTATTGAAACCACCCGCCCACTGTCTCAATTAAAGCATTATTGGGAAACAAGCGAACAGAGCGTCCGAGTGCATAGTATTGCACATTGAGGCCCTTGCATAATGAACAACATGTAAAATACAGGTGAAGAAGCCAATCATCCCGAGTGACACCCAGTGGTGTCGATGGGTTCTGTACACATCACATTGACAATCTATTCTTGCATATCAATGATATTTTCAAAGAGCACACTCACCTGGACATACATGAACCAAAATATAAGAAAATAACAATACTAAACAGTAATTTACAGTGCAATAGGTCTCGCATTTACAAGAGTTTCAGCTATTGGCAATGCAATAGCTTAAACTCTCACAAATGCGAGACCTATTACATTGCAAATATTTGTTTGTTTACTAGTGCCTGTTAGACGGACCGGGAGGGTCGGCCGAGGATAAGGGGAGAGGTCTCCGGGGAGAGCCGTCTCCAGTGAATCGTACAGACAAGTAACTTCCCCCCCACAGACGGACACCACACAATGATAAAGTTCAACGATACTTTATAGGCAATTCTTTAAGTACGGTAGAATGGTACAAGGAGGTCTGGACTCAGGGGTCCCCTCTATTCTGGTCTCTGTTTGGGAAAAGGGTAGCGGGACAGTCTTGTTACCAAAAAGATGGAAATAGCTCTCAATCCTCGAGCTCGGTGGTGTAGATGAACGGGCCGCGGCGGAGCCAGCGGGTCCCGAGATGGATGAAGGAAGACGACGGTCCGCGGCAGAGCCAGCAGGTCCCGATGAAGGTGGTGGTTACAAACGGTCCGCGGCCACGCCAGCAGGTCCCGACGACGATGAAGGATAGGGTGGTTCCCAAAGCCGCGGCAGCGCCAGCAGGCAAGACGAGGGTGCACAAGACAGAGCTACGGCAGCGCCAGTAGTCCGTCAAGGATGAGTTCTTCTTTGCGTCTCTCGACTCCAAGATACAACTCCCGTCCTGCTCTGGAGCTGCCCCAGTTATAGGGCTGGTGTGCTTTGATGTCCGGACCCTCGCACTTGAAGGTCGGGAGGTCCGGGATGAGGGGGTTCAGACACCCAGCAGGGGGGTGGAGCCAGCGCCCGGGGAGGCGATGGGCGAGCGGCACTTGGCGGGGGAGAGCCATCGACACCTCTTGCTCCCATTGACTGACCAAGTAGCCCGCTCACCTCCTGGGTGGATGTTGGTGCCGGAATGTCTGAGGCCTGGCCAGGCCCAGGGTTGAGGTCGATCGGGGGCCAGGCGGCCTCGTGGTGGAGTGTCCAAGATGGCGCCCAGGATGGGCGCGCAGGCCGGTAGTGGGTCGGCCTACGCGGTCAACAGGTTCGAGTGTAGGGGTCCCTGCGGGGACGGTGGACGTGCAATGGTGGTGTGTGGTACTTGCGTGGCTGGTTCGGGCCTGGTTGGGCCGGGGGAGAGCGGCCCTTCATGTGGCCTGTCCAACATGCGTCCCCCCCAGCTGAAGGCGGGGAGAGTTACCCATTCTCTTGGGGACTCTTCTCGTCGAGGCGGAAGAACCGGGACAGGCCATCTGCGTTGGCGTGATCTGGCCCAGGCCGATGTTCAACTGTGAAGTCCATCCCTTGTAGGGAGATGGACCAGCGTAGTAACTTCGGGTTTTCCCCCCGCATCTGCATCAGCCACTGCAGGGGTCGGTGGTCGGTCTGTACCCGAAAGGGTGTGCCAAAAAGGTAGGGCCGGAGCTTCTTGAGGGCCCATACCACCGCGAAGGCCTCCCTCTCTATGGTGCTCCAGCGTTGTTCCCGTGGTAGGAGTCGCCGGCTGATGAAGGCCACCGGCTGATCACGGCCCTCGGTGTTCACTTGAGACAGGACTGCCCCAATGCCATGGTCGGAGGCATCCGTCTGGACGATGAACTCCCGGCTGTAGTCGGGGGCCTGGAGCACAGGGGCGGAGCACATGGCGGCTTTCAATTGTTCAAATGCAGCTTGACACTCTGGGGTCCAGTTGACTTTCTGGGGCTGATTTTTTGACGTGAGCTCTGTGAGGGGCCTCGCGATAGTACCATAGTCTTTCACGAACCTTCGGTAATAGCCCGTGAGGCCCAGGAAGGCTCGTACCTCGGTCTGGGTAATGGGGGGCTGCCAGGACTGGATGGCGGCAATTTTTAGCTGCAGAGGGGCCACCAGGCCGCTTCCCACCTGGTGCCCGAGGTAGGTTACAGACCCTTGCCCAATTTGACTTTTGCTGGCCTTGATCGTGAGGCCAGCTTGCTGAAGGGCGTGCAGCACTGCTCGGAGGTGGTGGAGGTGCTCGGACCACTGGTTGCTGTATACAGCGATGTCGTCTAAGTAGGCGGCGCTGAATCCTTCGAGCCCCGCCAGGACCTGATTGACGAGCCGTTGGAATGTTGCTGGGGCATTCTTCATGCCGAAGGGCATGACTGTGAAATGGTAATGGCCATCGGGAGTGGAAAAGGCAGAACGTTCTTGTGCCCGGGGTGTGAGGCCGATTTGCCAGTAGCCCGCCGTCAGGTCGAAGATACTGAGGTAGCGGGCAGCTCCCATGCGGTCGATTAGTTCATCTGCCCGGGGGATGGGATGTGCGTCTGTCCTGGTGACCGCATTCAAGCCCCGGTAGTCGACGCAGAACCGGAGTTCTGGTGTGGTGCCGGGGGCAGCTGCTTTGGGGACCAGTACTACCGGGCTGGCCCAGGGGCTGTCTGAGGGCTCGATGACCCCGAGCGTGAGCATTTTGGCTACTTCCTCCTGGATGCAGGCCCGTACCCGATCTGGCACGCGGTAGGCCCGGTGGCGGATAGGGGGGCTGTCCCCAGTGTCCACATCGTGCGTACACCAGGAAGTGACACCTGGGGTGAGGGAGAACAGGCTGGCGAATTGTGACAGGAGCACTTGGCACTCCTGGTGTTGCTCTCGGGTGAGGGCCTCTGAGAGTCGGACCCCATCTACGGAACCGTCTTTCTCCCGCGTTCGTAGGAGGTCCGGGAGGGGCTCGGAGTCCTCTTCAGCCCCATTGTCTGTGGCCATCAGGAGGCTGAGTTCTGTCCGTACAAAGTGCGGTTTCAGTCTGTTAGCGTGGAGGACCCGGAGGGGGTTCCGGGAAGATTCCAAGTCGATGAGATAGGTAGCCGGACCCTTGCGCTCGACCACTTTGAAGGGCCCTGTCCACTTGTCTTGTAGGG
The DNA here is from genome assembly GCF_964261635.1 of Lissotriton helveticus. NCBI lineage: Eukaryota > Metazoa > Chordata > Amphibia > Caudata > Salamandridae > Lissotriton > Lissotriton helveticus. The sequence goes on from NC_136070.1 coordinate 652,226,706, forward strand.
CGCAGGGTTCGGTGGGGGACATCACCCATACCTGTTGCCCAGGTTCAAATTCGATGGAGGAGGCATTCCGGTCATACCACCTTTTCATGTCCTCCTGACTGGCCTCTAGGTTGGCTTTTGCTAGTTCTCGGAATCGCCGGGTCTGGTTGCGGAGTGTTAGGAGGTAGCGGAAAACATCTGGTGGGTTCTTTAGAGGGGGCATCTCCCAGCCTTCCTTAACTAGGCTGAGCGGCCCGCGCACGGGGTGTCCATATAGCAGTTCAAATGGGCTGAAGCCCAGGGACTTCTGGGGAACCTCTCGATATGCGAAGAGGAGGCACGGCAGCAGCACATCCCACTGGCGACGGAGGGGCTCTTCCAACCCCCCGATCATCCCTTTGAGCGTGCGGTTGAACCGCTCAACGAGTCCGTTTCCTTGAGGGTGATAGGGGGTCGTGAACCGGTAGGTAACCCCGCACTGTTGCCAGAGAGATTTCATATATTTCGAAATAAAGTTCGTGCCTCTGTCACTGACGACCTCCCGGGGGAAGCCCACCCGGGAGAAGATCCCCATCAGAGCCCGGCCGACTACCGGGGCTGTCACAGTCCGCAGGGGAACAGCCTCCGGGTAGCGGGTGGCGTGGTCCACTAGCACCAGGATGAATCGATGGCCTTGTTTTGTGCGCGGGTCCAGGGGCCCTACGATATCGATTCCGACCCTCTCGAACGGGGTGGTGACCACGGGAAAAGGTTGCAGGGGGGCTTTCAGTTTGCGGCCGCTCTTCCCACTGGCTTGGCACGTGGGGCAAGATCGGCAATGCTGGTGTACATTGTCCCTCATTTTGGGCCAGAAGAAGTGGGTCACCAGGCGGCTATAGGTTTTGTCTTGACCCAAGTGTCCTGCCAGGGGGACATCGTGGGCCAGGTTTAGCAGAAAGTCTCTAAAACGGAGGGGTACCACTAGGACTCGACTGGCCCCCAGCTCCGCGATTCTTTGCTCACTGTACAGCAGATCATTGTCCCAGTAGACCCAGTGAGTTCCGGAGGTATCCCCTGCGCTTTGGGCTAGCGCTTGCTGGCGGAGTCCCTCGAGGGAGGGACAGGTCTTTTGTTCTTGGCGAAATTGTTCTTGCGTGGGCCCCCCCTCTTGAGGCCACTGGTCGAGGTTAGCGAGGTCTGGAGGTTGAGCTGGTTCGGGGGGGACGTCACGGTCGGTGGTTTCGGCGGGGGCGACCGGAGGCGGTGGCGCCGGCCATTCGAGTTCCTCTGGGCGGGTGTTGGCACGGGCGGTCATGGACCGGGTGGTGACGCACGCCCAGTCCGGGACGCCCAGCATCCCCAGGTGCTCTTTTCGTTCGACTGCTGCCCATGGAGAGCTTTCCAGGTCATTACCCAGGAGGCAGTCTACGGGGGCATCATCTCGGACCGTCACCTTCAACATGCCGGAGACCCCTCCCCATTCGAAGGGGACGCAGGCCATCCGACACAGACTTTCTGAGTTATCGGCTGAACGTACAGGGCAGAGAATGTTTGGTAAGTATTGTTCGGGGGTCACCAGGTGACAGCGGACGGCTGTTACACTGGCCCCAGTGTCACGAAGGGCTTCAGCCCGGCGTCCATTGATGCCCACCCATTGGCTGTACTTCTGTGTATTAGCGGGTAGGGGGACCCGCGGGACCATGTCTCTCCCCCCTAGGCAGGCGAGAGCCATGGCGGCTGGCTCCCATTCTTGGTGTTCCTGTTCATATTCTTCTTGTTCCTCTGAGATCTGTTCCTCCCCCAGAGCAGCAGCGGCTACTTGGCGGGGTCTTGGGCTCTGGTACTGGGGGCAGTTTGGGTCGTTTGCATAGTGTCCGACTCGTTGGCATCGATGGCAGGTAACATTGGCTCGATGTCCCGGTCGCGCTGGGGTGCTGCCCCGGTTGGCCGGGGGGGTGGTGCTGGTAGTGGGGGTGACCGGAGCGTTGCTCCTTCCGCGTCCTTGGCCTCCACCTCCTCGGGGACGGTGCTGACCATTGTTGTTCCTGTTCTGTTCGGAGGACCCATTTCGACTCACTCTGGTGATCTCCCACCGGTCTGCTTCGGCTGCGAGCTGCCGGGGATCCGTTAACTTGCTGTCGAGGAGGTGCTGGCGAAGTTCAATGAAGCAATTGTTCGACAGATGCTCCCATACCATAAGATTGAACAGTTGTTCGTAGGTTGTGACCTTGCTTCCTTTGATCCAGCCCTCGAAGGCTCGGCTAAAGTAATTGACATAGTCCACCCAAGTTGTACCCGGGATGCGGGTGCAGTCTCGGAACCTCTGACGGTACATTTCGGGTGTGAGGCCATAGCGGGTGAGGAGTGCAGCTTTCATATGGTCATAGGAGGTCATCTGGTGGTCCGGGAGTTGCAGCAGGGCGTCGCGGCCCTCATTGAGGAATCTCCCCCACAGACCGGCCCCCCAATCGCTTTTATCGATCCGGTGTGCAGTCATAGCGATTTCATAGGCCTTAAACCATTGCTGGATGTCGTCCTCTCGGAAGTATTCTCGAACGACATCCTTGGGGATGTGTACCTTCTTCTCTGTTGCCCCTGGAGTGTGGGGTTGCTCGGGCACCCCTGTTTCTTTATTCTGTTTGCGTAGGTCGATTTCAGCTAATTTCCGCTCATGTTCATATGCTAGTTTCTTTTCCTCGAGCTCCCTTTGTCTCTGTTTCTCCTCTCTTTCTTCTCGGAGACGCAGGTGCTCTAAGTTGATTTTCTGTTCGGCCAACTTTAGTTCAACGTCCATTTTGAGCCGGGCCATTTCCAGCTCGTGTAGTCGGGTTCTTTCTCGTTCCTGGATCTCGTCTGGCGAGAGACCCGTTCTTCGTTCTTCAGGGGCCATGGGGGTTTGTGCTGCGATGTCTTGATCGGGGGTTCCGGCAGCCCCGGTTTCTGCCCAAGATTCTAGGGCCTGCTTAAAGTCATCTTTGGTATTTAGTCCGGTGGTAGCGATACCTAATTCGATACAGAACTGTTTAAGTTCACGATGGCTGTATTCGTCCAATTTCTCCATCTGGAATTTCTCCGTTGATCCGCTGTCTTTAGTTGACATCGTGATTCGCCGTGGGGTGAGCTACTCTCTGTACGGTTTATGCGGTGATTCGGATCCCGTCGCTGGCCACCAATGTTAGACGGACCGGGAGGGTCGGCCGAGGATAAGGGGAGAGGTCTCCGGGGAGAGCCGTCTCCAGTGAATCGTACAGACAAGTAACTTCCCCCCCACAGACGGACACCACACAATGATAAAGTTCAACGATACTTTATAGGCAATTCTTTAAGTACGGTAGAATGGTACAAGGAGGTCTGGACTCAGGGGTCCCCTCTATTCTGGTCTCTGTTTGGGAAAAGGGTAGCGGGACAGTCTTGTTACCAAAAAGATGGAAATACCTCTCAATCCTCGAGCTCGGTGGTGTAGATGAACGGGCCGCGGCGGAGCCAGCGGGTCCCGAGATGGATGAAGGAAGACGACGGTCCGCGGCAGAGCCAGCAGGTCCCGATGAAGGTGGTGGTTACAAACGGTCCGCGGCCACGCCAGCAGGTCCCGACGACGATGAAGGATAGGGTGGTTCCCAAAGCCGCGGCAGCGCCAGCAGGCAAGACGAGGGTGCACAAGACAGAGCTACGGCAGCGCCAGTAGTCCGTCAAGGATGAGTTCTTCTTTGCGTCTCTCGACTCCAAGATACAACTCCCGTCCTGCTCTGGAGCTGCCCCAGTTATAGGGCTGGTGTGCTTTGATGTCCGGACCCTCGCACTTGGAGGTCGGGAGGTCCGGGATGAGGGGGTTCAGACACCCAGCAGGGGGGTGGAGCCAGCGCCCGGGGAGGCGATGGGCGAGCGGCACTTGGCGGGGGAGAGCCATCGACACCTCTTGCTCCCATTGACTGACCAAGTAGCCCGCTCACCTCCTGGGTGGATGTTGGTGCCGGAATGTCTGAGGCCTGGCCAGGCCCAGGGTTGAGGTCGATCGGGGGCCAGGCGGCCTCGTGGTGGAGTGTCCAAGATGGCGCCCAGGATGGGCGCGCAGGCCGGTAGTGGGTCGGCCTACGCGGTCAACAGGTTCGAGTGTAGGGGTCCCTGCGGGGACGGTGGACGTGCAATGGTGGTGTGTGGTACTTGCGTGGCTGGTTCGGGCCTGGTTGGGCCGGGGGAGAGCGGCCCTTCATGTGGCCTGTCCAACAGTGCCCATGCAGTGCTTTCACATTCATGGAGGCTGCGCTCCTTTCTTTAGATAAACTGTGTCTAAAGAAAGGGGCGTGGCCAACATTAAAGTGAAACAGTGATATGGGGCGCTTTGACAAAAAAAGCATCTGTTTTTCAAGTTGACAAACAGATGTTTTTTTTTGTAAAAGCGCCCATGCTGGCCTTTCACTTCAGTAGCAGCTGAGCACCTTTCTTTAGACTCAGGTTCTCTAAAGAAAGGGGCACTGCCTCCATGAATGTGAAAGCGCTGCATGGCCGCTACTAAACAAAAAAAAAAAGTAAGCCAGCCCGCTATACTTAAAGCAGACCGGGCTGCTAAAATAAAGAAAGAAAGAAACGCGGCCGCTATAGTTAAAGCTGACCGCCATTAGTAAATAAAATAAAAGCGGGCGGCATGCTGCGACGTAATGGGTGGAATAGGACCAAATCATTAAACAAATGTGCTCACAGCCAAGATAAAGCAGACCGTGTAATAGGACAAGTAAAAGGTCCAGTCGTTATGGGAGGTAACAAATGCAGACAAGGCGGTGCCAAGGAGGGACTAACAAGCCTAATAATGACTCAGAAGTCAGCGTTTGCGAAGGTCAATGACACAAGGCAATTAAAATTTATGGGCGGGGATTCAAAGACATACTCTAATACTGCATGCCTTGCAGCAGCTCATGCGCTGCCTAGGCTCGACCTAAAGAGGAGTACTCTGTCAGGGACAAGCCAGAAGAATCGCGTCAAAATCCATCTGATTCTTCACTGCATGTTATTGAGGCGGTCAAGTAACAACTGCTGTTGGATGGACCTCATTATCGCATCCATTATGATCGAACTTCTGCTTCTCAATGACATGGTTTTCCCAGGAATTTATGACCTTTGCTAGTATGTATTTCCACATAACATGGTTCCCCTATAATGTTATTCATTATCCCTATGTAGAGGCCACCACCCTTCTCCAACCATGCGGATTCCGGAAAAATGCAGCCAGTACACTACAGATGATCGGATCCTAATTTCCATATTTAACAGAACTACGTTAAAAGATCCAGCAGGTGATCCAATAAAAGCTTTTGCCCGATCAATTCCTTAATATTCCCCACACGTAAAAATACACCCACTTACATCCCCACCACGTGATTCAAATGATTGTTTTCCCGAATCCTTTACAGCGCACCCCTGAGGTACTCTCAGTAAGTCCTCAAGGCAATAGCACCACCTCTGAAGGATGTCATATCTATTAAGGAGGAACTGTGAACATATCACAGTACTAGGAGGCTTGTCACAGATTACATTAGAGACATTCAGAGCTAAGTCTCTCTCGCCGCCTTCTACTAAGCCCTTCATTTTGAGTCAATGCAAATTCGGCCAAAAACAGCAAGATTCCGTGCTTTCCCGCTTGGAATGGGTGGAAATGTGAACTACTACAATGTTAACACTTGTTCTGATCACTTGAACCCGGAATGAGTAAAAAATCATATTTTGTATTTCCCAGGGCCCGCTCAGAAAGAGGGCCACATTGCATCCCTAAATATCTATGAGAATTCCCTACAAAACCGAGATCAATCCACTTTCCTTAGGGTGTCCAACGAAAACTTCCTGAAAAGTGATTAGGCTCGAAGCATCTGGGCGTTGCCCACGATTGTGCCTGGGCAGAACAATTTTCTTTTGCTGCACTCGTTGAATGGGTAAAGCAGGAGCCCTGTGCACCAAAAGGAGACTTGTCCTTCTAACAGGTTGCCTAGGGGCAGCCCAGAAGCCTCCATGTCTTTCCACAGTGTGGCAAGCAAAACAGTCTTATAGTGTTTCGGTACGCTCATTGGTCTGAATGTCTCAGGTTTTCTGATTGGTCAGATCCTTTGCAAGCCACAGACTGGCATTTGTCGTAAGCACCAGGCACTGGCATTCCTTAGGAAAGTTGTCCAAACATTTGAGACCAAACATAGCATGGCTGCATGTCTCGTGCACGGGATATTCTTCGACCTTTATTGCTGAAAACAGAAAGGGTTTACTTGTCCCGTGTTCACTTGTCCATGGATGAGAGCAGTCAGGAGCCGAAACCAGTCTGCACAGCAGCAGACAAGACATCTTTAGAAAACTTCCCGCTCTCTTTTCCCATATTGTCCCTCTCTCCACACTCCTCCTTGCTTTTTATGCTTTTTTGTTTCGTTCCCTTCATTTTCCCCTTGCTTTTCATTTATCTTCCCTCTTTATCACCTCTGCTCAATGGAAACGTTTGTTTTAGCCTCTTTGGTAAAACTTTGCGTCTATCTCTTTCTGTTTTCTTTTTGTTTTGCGTTCTTTTTTCCTTATGCAGAACTCACCCTGCAGTCAGCGTCAGCGACGAAGGACACTGCCCATGTTTTCCTGGAGCTTGAAAATAAACAGCAAGGCAGCGGCGACACTAGTGGCTGGCAGCCATGATGACATCCTCGAGAGAAAAGAGTCGCCTGGAGCGCAGACGTGCTGCATCAGCCTGCAGCCACCAAAGGCAAAAACAGAACATCTGAAGTGTTGCAACAGCACCACAATCAACTGGATCAGTGATCCAGGGTTGGATTGGGATTAAAAATCGGCCCGGGCACGCTAAAAACAAGTGGCTCACGTTTGCATATTGCCTTTCTGCAAAACACTGCTTCAGCGAAATTTTATTTACAAAAAGGGGGTGGGGGGTGTTTAAAAAAAATGCACGGATTAGTTTACACTAGTGAAACACACCTGAAAACAAGTGAGGCCACTTCTGCTCAGGGCCCCTGCCCCGTGCACTATGCGTATTGTATTGTATTGTATTGTATGAAGGTTTTATACCGCGCATACTGTCACCCTACGGGTATCCTGGCGCTTTAGATTTTACAATATCAGACTCAGATGAGGAAGAAACATGGGCGTACATTATTGGGCAGGCCCAGTGAGAGAAAAGGAGTGACACCTCTGCCCGTTGATAAAAGGGAGGTAATGGACGCCCATCTGCGTCCAGATGGGCGTCCCTAACCTCCCTTTTATCAACGGGCAGAGGTGTCTAGGCCGCTGGTGGTATCCGAATAACGCAGAAACCACCCAAATCAGCCCCCAGACTGCTCAAAAAAGCAGCCCACAGCTGGAACTGTACACCGGCCCCTCGGGCATTGCCCGAGTGCCCGCGTTACCAATCCAACCCTGAGTGATGCCACCGCCTACCATCACAGATGGAGGAGCACAGCACACTGTCGTTCCTTGTAGAAGTGGAGGTCCTTCCCTCCTCCAATGAGAAGGCTGGATCAGGACGTGCCCACTGTGACCTACACGCAGTACAGTAAATCTGTCAGACGCTGATGACACGAAGTGACATTTTGTAGGACTCCAGCCCTTACCATAGACATGGGGAGGCAGCATGTTAGTACCCCGGATCAGATCAGCTGCATGGCATGGCCGACCACAACAGTCCTGATTCCACCCCCACTCAAAGGCTCAACATGAACCGTAGCTGCTCATCGGTGCAGGAAAATATATTATTCAATGTCTTTGGGAATAATACCATCATTCGCTCCACGAGACAGCGTTGGTCCTAATGGTGATGGGCGACTCTCTCAGTGCTTAATTTGAAAACAAAATAAGTGCCAGTGCCCTCCTACGGAGGCCTCTGCAGATTGCAACATCCATTACCTCCACCAGCGCTGCCAGCGGCAGTACACACACAACTACTAACCATCACAGACCTACAAGTGTGGTAATTCATATTATTCTTGGCCCCCACAGTTCTGACATTTGCTTAGGAGGCAGGTATTAGTCATTTTTTAAATGAAAATTGAATTAATAAACAACTGGTGTTCTTCTCATCTCTACATTACTCAAACAGCACCACCACATGGCAGACTGTCATAAGTGTTGGTGTTAAGAACTCAGTGCCAGTGCTGGGCACAGGAAACCACTGGCACAAATTAAGCACTACTGGCTTTCCTTTTCATTTTCCAAAGAACATCAAGGGTCAAGGGATCAGCGATGGGGTGTACACACGTTTACCATCTTTACTACATGAAGTCACACAGAAAGTGTATTGTATCATAATCATAATGTTGAGTTTTTTTATTTTATTTCAGCCTGCTCTTACATGGTCTGCACTGTATCAGCATCAACATATTGTCAAGGTGAGTAGATGTGGAGTTAAAATACCAAATCTAAAATTCCCTGAATATGCTTATTTTGGCATACAAACCACGGAGATTGCTCTGAAGCAAGCGTTGTGCATTTAACTGGTTTTATGCTAACTATTGATTGTTAGACTTGACTTACCCAATCCTATTTTTATTACTTTTTAATGTACTCTTTTACTTGATGATTGTATATTTTATGCCCTGTTGGCGAGGATGATTGTACTTTTATGGATATTTTATATCCGAATAAAGACCATTTGACTTGATTTGACTTGATTTAAGCTTTCCCCTTTATAATGTAAGGTAATTCTCCCTGAAACTAACAGTTTTTTCGTTTACATTGACACCAATGACTCTGACGCATAACGACAACACTTACATCATGCACAAATACAGGCTTAGAGTGCCAGACCACAAAGTTGGCAGGTAATACTGAAACCAAATGAAGTACAGTAAAGGTTAAATTTTAAGAGGGTTTATTTCAGTTAGTCCTATTAAGAACGTTGACTTAGGTCAACTTCAATGAAATAAGGACAAGCAGTCAAATCTAACTTGTGCGATACTGTAACATAGTTTTACATGCCATACAAATATGGCATACAAGTCACTTTATGTTCACAAATTCTTTCCCCTCTACACAAACATCACCTACACCATGGCCTTGGTTTTCCCAATTTCCTTTGCATATTTATTTGCCCTCATATGATGGTTCATTTCAAGCAAAGTATGTTTCTGAACATGGACTGGTGACCGTTAATTTCTCTTGTCCATATGGTGGGCAAACTAAATCTTGCAAGCAAAATTGTGGAAAGTGTAGAATCTTTGCACTTTGCAAAGTTTGCATAGTTTTGTAAATTTCCCAAAACTTCACCTAAGAGTGAAATTCCATGCATTAAAACTTTCAGAGGAATATGTTACCAAAACAAAAGAATCTATTTTGCAAGATCATTTCCCCAGATTCTTATCATGTAATTTTATATTCTTACATTTGCGTAACTTGCAAAGTAAAAAAAAAAAATACAATTTCTAGTGGAGAGGAAATCTTTGCAAGTTCACTCCTCCTAATTGTTACCCGCAAGGGTACCAGCAGTGCAAAAATGCTCCCAGACTGGGCTCTCGCTGGTGGGGAGCAATCGAATACCACAGCTGAGCATACAAGTGCATGCCACACCTCTTTCTCAACCTTCCAGGAAGGAAGTGCTTTGAATACTACATCCATCTTTTTGCTGTATGTTAGCTATGTCCCAAGGATATCAGCAATAATAGGCCAATTTGTTGTTTCATTATGTTCCCAAAGCTGTTAATGCAGCTTCTACCCTGGTCCGCCTTCTACAGTTGACCACTGTAATACTGCACAGAACCCCCCTTACTATATTCACCGCCACCACCACCACCACTAAAGCACCCTGATCCCTTCCACCACCACCCACACCACCAAGAGCTGTAAGATCATCAGCCAGAAGTGTCCCAGGTCAGGCTTGCAGAATTATTTTGAAAAGGCTGATGGGCAATGCTGAAAGCTTTGACAAGAAGAGGGGGGAATCAATGGGGGCTTATTAAAGAGGTCCAGGCTTCATGCCCTCCTTAGTCATGCACTACAAAGAAAAAGGAAGCTGTTCCTCTGAGCTAAAAAATCACCTATCAACGAATTAGTGGTGGTGAGTTAAAAAGGGGGGGGGGAAGAGAGCTGAAAGCTGTCTCACACTGAAGCAGCTGATCAGAAATGTGTCCATGTTGTATTTGATATGTTCCTCTGTTAGTGCCCCTTTTAATCAGGCAAGTGATTTTTGGAAAGGCTGTGAATTACTTCAGCCTCACCCCCTGGACTATGGTCACTCTGGTGTAATATTTATGTCTCTAGTGAGTGCTCTCTTGCAGACATATCATCAGCGTATCCAGTGGCGTAGCTAGTCCTTCGGCCACCCCGCGACAGCCGTATGAAAAGGGGGGTGCTGGCGATTCCTACAGCTCCCCCTTACTACGCCACTGAGCGGATCTCACGTGTACTCGTATCTTGCCGTCTCACTGTTGGGATGGAAAGTACCCGTGGCATGGCTCTTGAGAGCGCGCACCTGTGCTTCCAGTTCATCGTTGCAAGTACTGGTGAGCTTTGATTTCTGCCTCGACACACACAACAAACCTGCATCTGGGGTGTAGGCTTCTGTATGACATGGATTGTGATCCAAAGTGAAGAAGAGGGAGCAGGTCCTACAGGAGCTTGAGGCAAGATGAACCAAAGTTGTCCATTGCACCACAAGAGAAGAACCTGCATCCCTTAGTGGGGCTGAGGTCTGGAAGACCATTGGTGTGCTCACAAAATAGAATGGATCAGATGCAGCCAGAATTGAAGGATGCTGTGGACATAGCCTTGCAGACGTTCTTCTGAACAAGCTGGACTAAAAAGCATAAATGATATGATCATATGGCATTTAATCTGAAAGTTGAAGCACCTAACCTCAGAAGCTATTCTTGAATTCTGTTTGCAGATTAATGCTGCATATTTCAGTGTTACTGCCAATTGAAATTTGGCTTTTTACAATCAATATAATGTTTTGCTAATAATTGTGTATTTCCTCATGCTGGGAAAAGGCGTTACAAGTGAATATGACCTCAAGCAGATCTTGCATATGCTTGTGAGCCTGTCAATAAAGGAGGAAGGCAGAAGGAAGTGCGACATTTCTAGATATAATACATGTGATAGGCAAGCAAGGTATTTTATAATGGCTAGGATTAGGGATAAAATGATGTTGCTGGCATTGTCCAATGTAAGAAAACGAAATCTCAGCTGATTAGATCCGAGTCACTGGTCCATCTCAGTCACAAATTTAAGGCTGACTCTTGGTGTCTTACTCAACAATTTACTGAAAGTCTACATTAGGATTATGAAAAATGTTAATTATGCCATTTCAAAGCACTATTCATCTTGCTTGGATCTCACTATTTATCAGGAGGTATACCTTCACATTAACATTTCATGCTAGATACAGAAAATTGAATTGAAAGAAATCTTACATAATTTATTGTAATGTTGCCAAACAAACGTTTGCAGTTTTACACACCTTTAATTTACATTCCCATTTTGTTCTTGCCAGTGTGGATTATTGCGAAATGTGGCAGTGTGGTTTGAAACAAAAACACCGTGAGGTATCACAGTTATGGGCACCTATTCCCATATCAATAGTCAGGTGTACCTCTTGCTGCTGTGGGAACACCTGCCTAGGAATTTATGGTCCTGCTTTTCTAAAGAAAGGGGGTGGTCTTCCATCAAGGAACCAAATACCCCATTAGCTCTCTGAGACTCTGGATTCGGACACATAAAGAAGGCGGGAGAGCAGCATCTAGCTTTTCAGGTGTTGATGTTTTCAATTAATGTGTAATAGCGCAATTCCTTTGGCCCTTAGTTTGGTGTATGAGGGTCTCCTGTAGGTCTGGATAATGTGTGAATTCTAGGCCCACTGAGCCAATTGCAGCTTCTGGCATGTGCACAACATGCCATCACTGGCTGCTTATAATGTAGTCGCACTTTCTCTAATAGTGTTAGTTTAGGCCCTCTCCCTGCACCATTTTGACATGTCAAAAAACCCTGGGGCATATTTACAATATTTTGGCATAGGGCAGCACCGCAAGCCTTCTAGCTGTGCTGCCTATGTCAAAAGAAACAGGCAGGAATGTGCCACGCCTACAAGATACATGCAAAAGAAACAATTGATGGACGGAATAGTGAACAATACAAACATTGACCCCCAGTCACAAAGATCTGGGTTTAATTCATCATTCTTTTGCTCACCACACCACCCCAGTTTGGACCCAGCCATGCAAATCAGTCTTGATCCTATTCCTTGTGAGAACAGTCCACCCGAACTGCCAAACCAAGTCCTCCCAGGACCGGAAACGAGTATCCTGGGACCAGTTTCAGGGCATCACCCTTCATCAGCCAGGCTAGCTTGAATCCAGTGGTGCAGGGGACCCATGTCTGGGCATACACTTCCCAATTAGGGCGACATATGTAAAAGAAACAATTGATGGGCGGAATGCTGGACAATGCAAACATTCACCCCCAGCCACAAGGATCTGGGTTAAATCCGTCATTCTTTTGCTAACCATACCACCCCAGTTTGGACCCAGCCAAACTACAAGATACAGCACATTTCTGTCTTTTCTGCCAGTGCCGGCGCGCTAACGGCAGCTGAGCGCCAACGCAGGCCACATGGTGTCTCTGTTGTTGGCATGATTGTTTTTGTGGAGGAAGGAACTCCTTCCTGCACAAAAACAATCAAAGGAGGCATTTTCCTCGTTCTATGTGTCTTCTGCACCACACATGGAAAAATGAAAAATTAAGAGAAATATAAACATTTCTCCTAGTTATACCTGGTTTGGGAAGGCTTACGTTTTGGGGCTGCCCAGGTTTACGCTATGTTCTAAATCTGGGGGCAGAGTCAAAAACCCTGGGTGTTGAATGGGAACACCCACAGCAAAACCCATGGGACACCACTTCCACGCAGATTAAGGCTTTGCCTTACTCTATATTTGCAAGGCCATGAAAAGCCATGCATGGAAGCTTTGCATGGACGTGTATATATGGGCCAGCACACTGCCCCTACGGAGCATCACAAAAATGACACTCCAGTGGCGTAAATGTGCCACAGGAGCATTGTAAATACGCCCCAAGGTCTTTTGAAACATTAAAGTGGTGCACTAACCATTTAACAGAAAGCGCTGCTACATTATATAAATAGAGTCCAGTGATCAGTGGAGTCACACTTAAATGCACACGGAAGTAGATGACGTTTTGGTGATATTGTTGGAACATTAGAAATAACAAATTGAACACGTTAGGAGTGCTCAAAGGATTGTGAAGTCTTGGTTTGATTGGTTGTTTATCATTCGCGTTAGCAAAAACAATGCTGCCTACTGTGTTGTGTCGCATAGATGACCTACTGTATTGTTTTGATGCATAACCTTGTCCGGCACACAGCTTGAAGCTCATGCTGGATGCTCAATGGCACCATTGCAGCAGCACTCTTACTACACCTCCAGATTCACTTGTCTTTTCATTTTGTATTTGTCACTTTACCTTTTCCCTCATCTACCTAGCTCTCCTCCTCAACTAACCCCACTGATGTACTTTGCATGTGTGTAATACAGAGCAACACTGAGTCATGTTGTGTGCAGTTCCAAATATTTTCACACAATCAATCAATCAATCAATCAATCACGGCATTTGTAGAGCGCGCTACTCACCCGGGAGGGTCTCAAGGCGCTGGGGGAGGGGTATGATTACTGTCCGAACAGCCAGGTCTTGAGCTGCTTCCTGAAGGAGAGATGGTCTTGGGTTCGCCGGAGGTGGGTGGGGAGGGAGTTCCAAGTCTTGGCTGCCAGGTAGGAGAAGGATCTTCCTCCGGCGGTGGCTCTGCGAATGCGAGGTACGGTGGCGAGGGCGAGGCTGGTCGAACGCAGCTGGCGGGTGGGCGTGTAGAAGGTCATGCGGTCGTTGAGGTACTTGGGGCCCAGGTCGTGGAGAGCCTTGTGTGCGTGGGTTAGCAGTCTGAACGTGATTCTCTTGTTGACGGGGAGCCAGTGCAGGTCTCTCAGGTGTCCGGTGATGTGGCTGTGACGAGGGATGTCCAGGATGAGTCGTGCGGAGGCGTTTTGGATGCGTTGGAGTCTTTTTTGAAGTTTGGCTGTGGTTCCGGCGTAGAGGGTGTTCCCGTAGTCCAGTCGGCTGGTGACGAGTGCCTGGGTGATGGTCTTCCTGGTTTCAGTGGGGATCCATCTGAAGATCTTGCGGAGCATTCGCAGGGTGTTGAAGCACGAGGATGAAACGGCGTTGACTTGTCTGGTCATTGTGAGGGAGGAGTCCAGGATGAAGCCCAGGTTGCGTGCGTGGTCCGTTGATTTGGGTGCGCTGCCCAGGGCAGGGGGCCACCAGGAGTCGTCCCAGGCGGAGGGTGATGATCCCAGGATGAGGACTTCCGTCTTGTCTGAGTTCAGTTTGAGGCGGCTGTTCCTCATCCTGTGATTACAAGTACAGTGTGGTGTGACTTCCTTAGCCATGCACAACACTGTATCACTTTCTGGTTTTGGACCAAGGAGTTGAAGGTGTGTTTATATTGGTCTTGTGTACTGCCTTGCAACCTCCTGCCAAAAATCTCTAGGACAGCACCTTCATACTGCTGAGTGGTCACCACTGCTGATGGTGGTGCAGCCAAACTTGAATCTTGGTCTTACTCATCATAGCCTTGGTATGCAATGTCACTGTGAAATTGTCACTGTTGGTAGCGAGGTAGGTGCCACCGGGCACCTATTCGTTCTTCTCATAATTGTAGAATGTTGGTTGGTAGATAAATAATGACATATTTCTGATGTTGCATCACAAGTCCTTCCTCACTTTCTATATAAGAGCTCAAGATCAAGGTTCTGCTTGGGACTACGTTTCCTTTGGCACAGGTAATGACGTTTTAGTGACCTTGCTCACACACTGATAACACGAAATTAGGGGAAGTTTGAGCAACACCTGTCTAGCAGATAGGGCTCAGACAGGGCTGCTCCTACTCTTGAACAGCACAGCCTGGAGCCATTTTCTCACTCATACTAATACAAGTATGTTAATTGTAACACCGCATAAACAATATTTCTGAACCCAGCTGCCACATAGAGACAGTACACTCCTGTGGCTGAATTCAAAGAGGAGGTGTGGCTTACTCTTGTAATACTTCTGTTGTACTTCTGAATTCCAAGAGTAAGCTGGGAGAAGTTCTGGCTTGTATGTGCAATGCAAAAGTGAGCAAGGAAATCTACAAGAGGAGAAGACAGACCACCTTTTGTGAATCATGCCAGCATTTTTTTTTGATGAGAAGCAGCCTTTACAATGAGGTTTTTACCATGATGTGCCTTTACCACGCATTTTTCAGCACGCATGTTTTTACCACGTGTATGTCTTTACAATGCATGCCTTTAACACACATCTAAGGTAAGTTGGGAGGATTTGGGCCCTCCCCCTAGAAATACTTTGTTTTTATATATATAAACAATGCATTGTAATGGCATGCGTTGTAAAAAAAAATGTGGGGTAAAAAATGGCTGGTTAAGGCATCTGATGTATTTCTCTGCGTTGTTCCGTCATACAACCATTTATTAGAAGACCGTACAAATCAAAGCAGCAGAGAGAGATGAAGTGAGAAAGTGACAGCAAGGACTGCAAATGGAAGCGCAAGCTACAGAAGGCTTGCCTCGCTTCGCGCTGCGCTGTGGCAACTAGGCGCATTGTTTTCTTTTAAATATCCCGTTTTTGTCTTTATGTTTTAAATCATTTTAAAAGCACTTTGCCCCTGTTTTTAGCCCTCCCACTTACTTGCACTATAATTGTGCCATCCACCGCGGCTTCAGCGGGTCTGTCCTGGTGTTTTCGCGCTCTTCACTAGTGTAGGCGCCATCTTGGGGGTAGGAAGCATCGACAGGTGAGGGAGCGCTCTAGCGGTCAGGCTGACCGGGTAGAGGCCTATTTAGACGCATCATGCAAGCGCGCAGCGTGTGCGCGCGGCGTGTGTGCCGCAGTAACGCCGGAGTCACGCCAGAGTCCAGCCCGTCTGCGCCCGTCCGCGCTACGGACGAGCTGGACGGCGGGGAGTCTGGACGTACCAACGGTGAGTGTACGGATTACTGCTACACCTGGCAGGATATGCAAAATCTTAGGCCATCTATACGGCCCTGTCATTATAGGCAGGCCCCAGAGTCATTTCAGACCCATGTGGGTTGCCATTGTTTTCGACATATCCATTTGGGGCCGGCTCCACCGGCGGCTCATATACCGCTAGTAAAGAGTATTGATTCTGGAATCCAGATGAGGAACGATCAGGGGTTCCTCATAAATGCGAGGTCTTTGATTAAAAATAACCTTGCTTTTAAAGATTTTGTCCTGCTTAGACAACCCGCATGGGTTTTTATTACTGAAACATGGGCTAAGGACTCCTCGGGACCGGATCTGGTCGAGGCTGTACCTGATGGCTACCTGTTGGCAAGAGAGGACAGAGTGGGACGTGTTGGGGGTGGGTTGGGCATTCTCTACAGAGACTGCTTTTCCTGCCACACCATCCCTCTCACTATACCGCTTAGCTCCGCCCAGGCCCTCCAGTTCTCTATCAGTGGACCCTATGCAGTACCGTTCACCGGCCTTCTCATTTACAGACCTCCGGGTACTAGGTCTGCTTTTAGCCAACACATGCTCAATTTGCTAGAGCCACATTTTGGCTGCGAGCATTTTACTGTCCTGGGGGATATGAATTTCCATTTAGAAAATCTGGAGGCAAAGGATACTATATCCCTATTGGACATCTTTTCCGGTTGTGGGATGAAACAACTAGTGAATGATCCCACCCATCAAGCAGGTCATGTGCTTGATGGGGTCTTTTCTAACGACCCCCGGCTTATCTCTGGGACCCCCATCCCTCTTTCCTGGTCGGATCATTTTGCGATCCCTTTAGAACTAACATCCCCGACTGTCAGGATTAAGGGAAATCAGCCTAGCAAAATGGAACTGAAACGTAATCTAAAAAAAATATTTCTAATGAAACGCTTGCCCCTAGATTACCTAGTAGGATGCTTTCCAACGAGGAAGATGTAGGGAAAGCAGTAGACGGATTTGACGCTGCTATTAGAACGGCCATTGACGATCTGGCCCCTGCCTCACTCTGCTATTCCGCGAGGAAAAGCCCCTCGGCACCGTGGTTTTCCGAATCACTAAGACTCCTCAGACAGGGAGTTCGAAAGCAGGAACGCTTATGGAGGACTAGCTGGGAGCCACGAGAGAGGGATAATCATAAATCTCTCCTTAAACAGTATAAAGCTGAGGTTATAAGAACGAAACAAGAGTATTTTACCTTGCTGACCTCCTCGCTCTCCTCGCCCAAAGAGCTGTTTAAGATCGCTGACACGCTTACCTCTTTGAAAATACCGGACCCCGTGGTCAGTTCTCAGCGGCTCTGTGATGATGTTGCACAATTTTTTCAATCAAAAATTGTGGACATTTACTCGGCCTTAGAATTCCAGAGGTCGGCATTACCTCTGTCTCAGAGCGTCCGGGTCCCTCCACTTACACCCTTGGAGGAGTTACCGTCAGGATGTTTTTCCAGCTTTCCCCCGCTCGCCATGGTGGATCTGGAAGTTCTCCTTTCGAAGACTAGGTCGGGGTCTCCTCTGGACCCTTGCCCTTTAAAACTTCTTAAACAGTGTAAGGAGACTCTTCTGCCCTGGCTGTTAGAGATTATGAATAGGGCAATGAGAGAGGGGACCTTTCCATTACAATGGAAAAAAGCGGTGGTTAAACCACTGTTAAAAAAGCCTACCTTGGACCCGGGAGTCCTTAAAAACTTCCGCCCCATTTCACTGCTCCCAGCCCCAGCAAAGATGTTGGAAACCCATCTGAACCAGCATCTGTCTGCTTTCTTGGAATCCTCTGGCCTTCTAGATCACTCGCAGCATGGATTTCGGAGAGAGCATAGTACTGAGTCAGCCCTTACCATGGTGCTTGATAACATCCGTACCAGGGTGGATAAGGGCATGACCACTCTCCTTATCCTATTGGATCTTACGGCTGCGTTTGATACCCTGTCTCCCTCAGTGTTAACATCACGGCTGAGGGAGATAGGGGTTGAGGGGCCGGCACTTAGTCTGCTTTCCTCCTTTCTTGGCCAGAGGGAACAGAGAGTTAAGCTGGGGGAGTTTCTATCTCCATCCCTTCCTGTGCGTTGTGGGGTCCCTCAGGGGTCGGCATTAAGTCCGACCCTCTTTAACATCTATGTGACCCCACTCGCCAGGCTCATTAGATCTTTTGGGATGGAGGTAGTCTCCTATGCCGACGACACACAGATAATGATGTCTCTCGCCCATCCGGTCATCTCGGCTGCCTCCAATTTTAGACACTGTATGGAGGCAGTGGCTCAATGGATGATCTGCAATTCATTGAAGCTCAATGGCGAGAAGACCGAAATTCTGGTGTTCGGAGGCAAGGAGGACATTTGGTCAGCGGAATGGTGGCCTTCATCTCTCGGAGTGTGCCCTATACCCACCGTCCTGGCTAGGAACCTAGGAGTTATGATTGACCCTCATTTAGGGCTGGGACAGCAAGTAAGCAGGACCATCTCTACTTGCTGGGGCATAATAAATGTCTTGAGGAAAATAAAACATTATTTGTCCCCCCCAGCTAGAAAGCAAATAGTACTTGCACTGATAGGGTCAAGGCTGGATTACTGCAATGCCCTATATCTTGGCATTAACAAAAGTCACATCACGCGACTTCAAATGGTGCAGAATGCGGCCGCAAAGTTTGTATTAGATCTGCCCAGGCGGGCCTCTGCTACGGCTGCTAGAAAAACACTGCATTGGCTCCCAATAGAAGCCAGGATTTCGTTCAAGTCCCTCTGCTTGATCTATGGGGCCCTGGCCTCAAATAGGTCAGGAGGCATAAGGGATCTGCTAAAAATGTATACCCCCTCCAGATCCCTGCGCTCGGCCAATAAAGCCCTGCTATCTGTCCCCCGTGTCCGTAGGGCTAGGTGGGGTGGCAGAGCCTTCTCAACACTGGCCCCAAGGCTGTGGAACTCTCTGCCTTCTGACATTAAAACCCTCCCTTCAAAGCAGGCCTTCAGAAAGGCACTCAAAACATGGCTTTTTGCCAGTGCATATCCTTAGCTTGGTTTCTGCCTTTTTGATCTTATTTTGTTAGGCGCCTTGATGCCTACGGGCTTAGTTGCGCGATATAAATTTCATTTCATTTCATTTCATTTCACAGAGAGATAAAAATTAGTGGAACAGAGAGTGTGAGGAGGAAAGGATAAGGCTCCGTCTGTCTTCTGTTCCTGGATACGTAGGGCCTTGCTTTCCTCAATCTAATGCTACTCTTCTCATAAAGTGGAAGGGCTTTCCAGCACTTTCCATACATCCTATGAGTCCAAGCCTCCAGTCTTGGCCACTGTTTCATGGAGAGCTAGGAGCCCAACATAGTTACAGCAACTCTCGTATCCTCAAAACCATACCGGGGCCATAGGGACACATGCAGTAGAATTGCTAAAGGTAAAAGGGAAAGTCCTTTCACCGTGAGTGGAGGTTACAGTTTAAAAAAAGACCTTAAAATTCATCTTCTCACTACATTTTGGGGAAACTAAAACCCGGATCTCCTTTCTGTCTACTTCTCCTCCCCCGTCCTTATGCCTCCCCGCCTTCCCCGCTCACTCACTCACCCTCCCCCTCTTTCTCCCATCGCCTCCCTCTCCGCCTCCCCCTCACTTTACCACCTGCTACCTATTATGTCCTTTGAGATCCCCCAGGCATACTGTTTAATCTACTATTCTACTATAATCATTCTGGTTACTGCAACTTGCTTCTCTATCCCATCCTATATGTACTTCCTTTTGTTTCCTTAATTACTCCATGTATTTTTATTTCTGTTTCACCGCCTACAACCCGTTTTTTCGCTCAACTGCCAAGACTGTTTTTATTATGTGTAACCATTGCTGATGTAAAGCGCTCTGATACCCTCGGGTGAAGCTAGCACTATATAAAACCTTCAAAATAAAAAAATAAAAAAAATCTTGCCAGCCAACGAAAGTAGCAACATCCTCATTTGTGATGGGTGAGGTTTTTACCCCATTCCTCCTCAGGACACCGCTCACCGGTAAAAGGACTCTATCATAACCTTATGGCCTTCTCAGCAATATACATTCCCAGTCCACCACAGTTAACTGACACGACTACCATGTTGAGAATTATTTTCTAAATTGACTGTTGCTCTCTTACTCAGAGTGAATGAAAGATCCCAAACAGAGGCTTCAGAGAATGCCATATTGTACATGCCTTATTCCTCTTATGATTAAACCACATATTCAAGATTGTGGGGGCATGACGAGTTCAAAACACTTGAATATTCTTTTTGAGGGCCATACACGATCTGCCATTGTCGTGGGAAAGGCGCAGTTCTTGTTTGTTTGCGCCTTAATTTTTTTCTGGGAAGCAATGACGCAATCAGCCTTTCCGCAAAGTCTGAGATTTGGGATCCCAGCCATACCTCAAGTAAAAGTAAAAATATTGTATTCACAGCTTTCCGAGATGCCGTCTCTCCATTCTCTATCACACACAAAGCAACCAATTTATAAGATGACATCTCCAAAGAAGGCCTTGGAGAATGTAATCAACAAAAGAGTAAACAGAAGCCCGAAGCTCAACCACAGGGTCATCCTCTTATACTGTAGGCAGTCAGGCCACAACTTGGTGTATGTCTCCCCTCTTACTTTATCCTCCCTAATCGAAATCAATGGAACTAGATCCATTCAAACAGGTTTATGAGATCCTTCGACTAACAAGCAGCAAAGTGATGTACATTCCCAGAAACCATCAGAAATGGGACCACACACAACACTTATCTAAACTGTTCAACAGGCATTGTAGCACATCACCTTAAACCTGAGATTGCACTTCACTAAGGGCCTCTACTAGGAAATGTCTTTGGTCAGCTGAGGTTCCTGCATAAATCACACTAAGAAGAGGCCTATTGACATACAATACGACAGTAGAAAGCCCCCATGTATCATCCTTGATGCTGAATAATGATGTCATGTTGTGCATTCCTAAGCTGAAAGGGCATAGAAGAAGTTCAGTTCACAGATCCAATAACTCAGTCACAAGGGCCCACTCACACAGTAAAGTTGTCAGTTCTTCTAAACCTCCAAATTAGCTGCTTTCAAATGCCATTTCAACCCCTTCAAGTGTATTTTCGCAGTCAATTGAAGGTCAAGTCAGACTGGCCATCTTTGCTTATGACTGATATCTCTGCTTAGTGTTCAAGTTCATATGGTCCTCACCATCCCATTAAGGAATGAACTCCTACCTCATGACCATAAACCAAGGAGGGGGAGGAGGCCCTTGGCTCTCCTAATTCTCTGGCTGGAGACACTCACTTCCATGTTCAATTGATCCTTCTCACTTCTTTGCTCTACAAAAGGATCATGTAGTCATCTTCTCTACATTTGGGTTAGTATCACCTCTCGAAAAGTGCAGAGCGGGGAGGAGTCCCAGCGGACTACCTGATATAGATCTATAAGCTTTGATTTCCAAAATATCTACGCATCTTTTACAGAATGCAACTGTGAACCTTGAACCTGGCATAAATCTAAATGTCTCAATCACCTTGTGTGGCTGAATGTCCTCAGTTAGGGGCATATTTACAGCAGAATGGAGAAGCGTGGCGTTAAGAAAACATTTCTAACCCCACGCTACTCCATTCTGAAAACACAGGGATGTGCGGTAGTCATAAGAATGCGGCGCACCCCTGCGTTTCCCCTAGCGCCGGTACTGAGATTAGCTGCCTAGCGCCAACGGAGGCACCTTGCACCATAGTGCAAGGTGCCTGCGTTGGGAGAAAGATTGTTTATGTGCAGGAAGGGGGACCTTCCTGCACATAAACAATCTTTAAATGCCATTTTGTAACTTCTAGTGTGCTGCTTAATGCAGCACACATAGAAGTTGCAAAACGTCAATTTTTCAAAATGATTATTTATGTGCAGGAAGGGGGACCTTCTTGCACATATACAATGATAGGCTATTTGCTTTTTCTATGTGTGCTGCACAAGGCAGCACACAAGTTAACAGCAAAAACAAGGAGAAATTAACCATTTCTCCTCGTTTTTCCTGTTTAATACCAGGTTTTTCCTGGTCTTAATTTTGGCGCTCCCTCCTATTTACGCTGCCCTTGTATATAGGGGGCAACATCAAAATCTGCGGGTGTTGAGGTGAAACGCCCACCACAACACCCATTGCCCTCCCCTTTCATGCCTAATACAACGTGAAAGGGTGCCTTATTTACAACGCAGCATTAAGCCAAGTAAAGTGGCTCAACGCTGCCTTGTAAATAAGGAGAGGCCCCTAGCGCCATCACAATGTCACTGAAAGTGACATTGTGGTGGCGATAGGGGCTTGTAAATATGCCTCTTAGAGTCTAGATTCCAATTCCCGTACGTTTTGAGAAAACCAATGACTTTAACTAGGCTTTAATGGCCACCTGTGTTTCCATACTGTTGGGAATGTTAGATTCCGTATAATGCCTTGTGCTGCTGTTCTGCAATTATGTGATGTCCCATTATGGTATATTATGCAAAATGTTGCCTTTTTATATACTTTGCTATTTTAGTGTATTATATGCTACGTTAGGATACAAAAATCCAGCATTGACTGACGTTTGGACTCTTGATGCTAGAAGACTGTTTGTCAGTTAGCAAAAAAGAGCATGTAGTGAATCAGACAAATTCAACTGGAAATAGGCATGTTTTCAGTTCTTTTTCTATTGAAGGATAGACAGCCAATAGTTTTTTTAAATCACTCTGAGTCACATCCCCTGCCTTATGCTCTTGGAACAAGGGCATAAGTGATCCAATTCTCTTGGTGCTTCTGACTATCCGAAAGCCAAGACTGTCAATCAATGAGTTCTTGATTGAGGTAACAATCAAAACCTGTATTGTATTGTATTGTAATTGCATTTATACAGCGCTTACTACCATTCCATTCCATGTGTGTTGCTGGGGGCGTTCCCAGCAACATCCATGGCTTTTTGACACAGCCCCAGATTTACGAGAAATTGAAAGTCTGAGGCAGTACTAAAAATGTACGCCTCCCAGGGGAGGTGTAAGGGAGGCACAACGAGGAGAAATATCTTTATTTATCTTCGTTTTTCTTCTTTCAATGTGTGCTGCATTTTGCAGCACACAAAGAAAGAGGAAAAAGCCTTGTGATTGTTTTTGTGCAGGAAGGTTTCCCTTGCTCCATGGTGCAAAGGTGGCTGCGTTGGCACACCGCAGCCCATTGTGCACCGGCGCAGGGGCAAAGGACAGAAATGTGCCATATCTAAGAGATACAGCGCATTCCTGCCCTTTTCTTTTGCCATAGGGCAGTGCAGCAGGAAGGCCCGCTGTGTTGCCCTACGGCAAAAAAAACATAGATTAGGCCCTGCCATTTCTCAAGTAGACACTTTGCCATGGCTCTGATAGGACAGATGGAGGCAAACACTTTACATTTTTGGAAGTTGTGGTTCATCCAAATGTCTAGCAACATATCCCAGTCATTGTTTGGAATTGAACTCATTTTCCAAAGTAGCTGAGTATCATGAGCATAGTTGAAATCATGATATTGAATGGGTACATGAGTATCATCTGTAGCACCGTGCAGAGATTGAAAAATATTGGGTGTAAATTTGAGACATGGGACACACTGCAAGTGACCTTTAGGTGAGGCGTTTTGGAGATGGTGTGGCATCACCTTGGCACCAGTTAGTCATCAATAATTTATTCCACTTATGCCCACTTTCCCCAATTCCTGAATAATGCAGTTCATGATGAGGCTGTTATGGTCAAAGGTGATTAAGGGATCTGCCAGATCGAGTAAGATCAGTGCCTTTGTTGTGTTGCATTAAACTTCCACCTCAGGTTGCAGCCGCAGCCGCTGCAGGTATGAGCGGTGGGGCAGTGGGGCTGGCTGGGGGAGATTTTGAGAGACGACCACAAGGGAAAATTAAATAAATAATAAATCTTTCCTCCTGGTCGTCTCTCGAAATCCCCCACAGCCGGCCCCACCACTCTTACCTGCAGCGTCCACGGCTGTCAGGTTGTTAGAATAGAGGTGACTATCAACTCCACCTTTCTGATGGATGCATCCTAATTCAGCCCAGCTCCCGGAAAGATATAAGGTCTCTGAGCTCCAATGCATCTCTCTATTCTGGTGTCCTCGATGAAGCTCTGAGGACAAGAGATCACAGCTCAAAGGGAAATCCCGAGGGTGAAGCCCTTGTATTGCTGATCTACAGCTCTGCAACTGGAACATGTTGATGGTTTTGGCAGCTGTAAAGAACCTAAAAGACTGTTACTTCCCCAGCTCTCATGAGATAAAAATGGCTCTGACTCTGATGCTATCTACAAACTCGGTTGCTTTCATCTGCATCCCAGGAGGCTGATGAGCAAATGCCTTTGTACTGATATCCTTATCTAGTGTGAAAATTTAGGGAATTTGATTTTATGAAATTTGATCCTGAAAGTTTGAGCACCCGGCTATTTCTTTTTTGCACCCTAAGAAAAATAAAGTGAGAAGCAGGAGGGAAAAAGAGCTTTGGTCCAGTTCAAAGCACCCTCTTAGAGAGAAGGACACTAAAGTAATTGGTGAGTAAGAAGCCAGGGGCCTTCTCAAGGTAATTCAGTGATCCTGCAGCGTCTTAGGGAATGTTAAGCACTGGACTCTCAAAAAATCCATTCATTCTCTTTTATGATTGCCTGAGAAAAAGTTGACTCCTCCCATTCACCTTGTTGCCATCCTCATTTAACAGGTCCTGTGAAAGCTGTCAAGCATTTCTTTAAGAGAGATCTAATTAGATACAAGAAGCACAGGGTAAGAAACCTCTGTGGAAAACTAGATTGAAAATGAATGCAGAAGTGAATGGCAAGATACTGAACTAACTCTGATTTCATGGATGAGGAAAGAGACGAGTAAAGATATACTTTTCTATGTTCTTCAGATTCGTAGAGCAAGGTATCAACCTCTAGGGTGCCTAGCACTGAGTAGGTGTGAGTCTAGCCACACTCAGGCCTAGTGGGACTACTTGAAAAGCCAGGTCTTCAGCTTATTGCATAATGCGAGTGAGGTAGAGGCTCTTATGTGTATCTGCGGGTTGTTCCGCGCTTTAGAAGCAATGAAGGAGAAGGTTCAACTGCCAGATCTGAATTCTGTATGTTTGGAATTTGTGCAAGTAGGAGTTCGGACGAGCAGAACTGTATGGAAGGTTTTTGAAACCAGATGTGATTGTTGAGGTATGCTAGGCCAGTGTTATGTAGTGCCTTGAAAGTGTAGGTGAGGTGCTTTATTTTTGCTAGTATGTGAATGGGAGCAAGTGTAGCTCCTGCAGGTGTGGTGTTATGTGAGTGCAGCATGAAAGGTTGAGATTAATTCTGGCCACCGAATTCTGATGATTTATTTGTTGGTTCCGGCATAGAGGGTGTTCCGGTAGTCCAGCTTGCTTGTGACCCAGGCATGCATGATGATTCTCCGGGTGCTATTTGGGAGCCATTTGAAAGTCTTACTCATCCTCAGGTTATATAAGCATGCGGCGGTGACGTCATTGACTTGGGCGGTCATGTCAAGTTTGCTTTCTATGATGATTCTGAGGTTCCTGGTATGGGTGATGGGGGTGAGTGTCGGTCCTAGCTCTGTTGGCCAACAGGTGGAATCCTATGGTGAAGTGCTCTTTCCGAAGATCATGTTTTCGGTCTCGTGGGTGTTCAGCTTTAGACAGTTGGCCTTCATCCATATATGCTTTGAAGAGTTTTGGGCTCAGGGAGGATCCTTGCAGAATTCTGCAGAAGAGGTCCCAGGTGTCCAAAGTCTACAGTGCAAGACTAAATGACTGGGTCCTTCCAGTCAGAAAGAAGAGATTCATCGGAGTGTGTGTCCTTGGATTTCAATGTCATGTAGGCGCTTGATGAGGATGGGGTGGGAACCTGTGTCAAATGCTGCAGAGAGGTCCAGGAGGAAGAAGTCCTTTGTGCCTCCTCTGTCCAGAGTCATGCAGACGTCCTCTGTGGCAGCAATGAGGACAGATTCTGTACTGTGGATGGGTCTGAACCAGGCTGAGTGGTGTCAAGGAGTTGATGTTTGCTGAGGTATTTGGTGAGATGTCTGTTGATGATTTTCTCTAAGACCTTGGCTGGGGAAGGTAGAGGGAGATCGATCTGTAGATGGCAAGCCATGAAGGGTCCACAGAGGGTTTCTTCAGCAATAGGAGGACAGTTGCACATTTACTAGCTAGGCTGACCAACTGTCCGTAATTTTTACAGACTGTCCATAAATTGGCCCTAAAGTTTGCTGTCTGTGAGAGATGTCTTAAAGGACGGCATTTGTCCATAATTTTTGCCTCTCAGCATAAAGGACAAAATGTTATTCCCACAATTGTGATTAACCAGCTGAAGTGGAAGTGAGTGGGTGTCCTGTGCTGCATTTCAGAGGGAGGGGTATACAGCTAAAAAGAAAGAAGCCTTCTTGCCAGAGTGCCTGTTCCCCGAAGAAATACAAATGTGTGCAATCGGCAAACGTAAAGGCTGCTCTGGAGCCAGTATAGGTGTGAATTGATGGAGTCACATGAAGCTTCCTGATAACAAATTATATTCTTTTTGAGAGGCACTGTAAGGGTGTGCCAAGCTGAACTGCGGAGTGCATGCTTTTAATGCACAGTTAAAAAAAAAACTGTTTGCAGTAGGTATAGTCTGAATATTATTGAAATCTATAATTTAGAAGCACTTTTGTCTTTAACCAAAATGTATATGTGCACTTAGTGGCAGCCTATATTATACTGAATATAATGCACATTAAAAACAATGACTTAAACATTCACAGTGCTTTCAGGGACATCCTCACACTAACAATACACAAGTCAATTTTCGTGCTGCACCAAACAGGATTCAATTCTGTGGACCACTGGTTGCACACATAGACATCTGTAGTGATCGCATTAAGCAATGCAGGTTTCATAACACACAACAGTGCATTTTCCACTGATTAGTTTAACATTTATTTATTTTTCAGTTAAGGTACGCCTTATTTTATGTGTAGTTACCTGAAGTTGAGAGATCAACAAAATAATGACATAATATTTTGCTCTTTTTAGCCACGCCTTTGATTCCACTGCGACACTCACTGACCCCGTCCCACTGGCACTATCCATTCTGAGGCTTATTTATGAGGCCTTGCAACACTTTTGCACCGCCAGTGAGTCACGTTTTGTAATGCACCAGCAGGTTAAAAAATGCGCCATGTTGTGTCATATTTACAAAGTGACGCATCTAGGTAGATGCGTCACTTTGTAAACCCCTGCGCCACATTATACCTGCGCCAGGTATAATGTATGCAGGGTGGGCGTTTTGACACAAGTGGGCCTTGTAGGAGTGACGCAGTGAAATCTATGAGATTTCACTACGTCACTACTAGGATGCAAATGCGTCAATATCTTACGCCTGCCTCACAGCAGGCGTACGACTGACGCAGGCACATTTGAAATGGGACTTGACCATGTGACATGACCCATTGATGGAGTTGCGTCACTTTCATGACACACTCCAGCAATGCGTCATTTTTGCATCTACAGGTACATCAGAAATACTGACGTATCTGTAACTCCTTGCGACATGATGCATCATACTGTAAATATGACGCATCCAGCATGTCACAAGGAGGGCGCAATGAAAAGTGATGCATCGCTGTTTTCACGCAGCGAAGCGTCACTTTTCATAAATGAGGCCCACTGTCTTTTAATGGTGTTCTACTACTGCATTGAAGAGCTTTGAGGTGGGCGAGCCAACAAATTAACAAGGTGAGCTTTCCCAAGGGTCGTGCTCAGATATTAGTGCCCGTGCACGAGCCAAGCCCTGATAAGTTTGTTGTATAAATCATATAAAATGTGATAAAATTTAAGAGTAGTGTATTTCTTTAACATGTGAAGCATTGATGTTAATGCATCACATTAAATCATATTAAATCAAATACAATAGGTTTTTGTACAACTGGTATTCGGGACTCACGTATTTGAGAGTGCTTTCGTACACATTATTGGAAATAATTTCGTCAGAGTCAAATATTTGCCTAGGATCACATAAATTAAGTAGGAAAGCTGCGATTTACCACAGTTTTCCAAATTTCCTTTGTAAAAATCACCCAGGAAATGTATATTTGTCTCTCCTTTTGTTAAGGCTTTATTTTTACTTCTTTGTGCATTTTCTGCAGTTTTTATATAGTAAGAACTTGACTCAAAGTTATTGCAGCACTTTATATGAGCACCACTTACATTACACAAAGTCACATTCATTGTTTAAGGCATGGGAAGATTAAGGGGCTTTCCCAGAATCAAGGGATGTTGAGCTGATGCAGAGACTTGAACCTGGTTCCCTAGTTCCAAAATCAGTACCCTCTGCCCTAGCACCACATTATGAGTGGAGGGAAGAAGCCACATGAAAGTTCGGCTCGTTATGGGTTCAAGGTTCTAATAGGACATTGAGCTGAGTCAGAGCCAGTCTTCAGGCTCAAGCCTGGCTGAACGCTTCAGTGTTTCACAATGTCTCGAATAGCTCTCTAATGTCTAAAAAGTCAGTGATATTAGCATATGTTGTCCTGCCTTCCCTTTCAATCATTATGGACCTTTATTGTAGATATTGTGTCAGATTAACCTGTGATCTGTCTTTATTTAACACAGTATTGCATTAATCTTACAGATTACAAAACACTGTCTTATGATTTTAAAGGGGATTGAGAAAAATAAACTAATCTAGTCAGTGACTTAAGTGCGCTATGTATTATCAGGAAGCCTGGGTTCATACCCCGGATTTCCTGCTTTGCTAAGGTGTGTGATATTAGTCAAATCAATTTACTTTATGTGTCTAATGTACTTAGAGTGATATTTTTAACAAATGTGTTATACCAAAATTAATTACACAGCGCTAATACATTTTAAAAATGCAGGTATGCCATATTTACAAAAAAACAGTGCACCCTTGTGATTCCCTTAGGGCTGGCGCCAAAAAAGCTGTCAAGCACCAGCTCAGGCACGGTTGTGCCGTGTTGCAAGGAACACCTTCCTGCACATTAACAATCTTCAAAGGCGATTTGATCTTTTTGTGTGTGCTGCAGAATGCAGTGCACTCGGAAAGAGCAAAAAAAGAGGAGAACTTAATAATTTTTCCTCATATTGCCAGTCTAAGACCAGGTATTCCCTGGTCTTAGTTTTTGGCACTGCCCCCAGTCTTGTAAATATGGGGCAGTGTCATAACACAATGGGTATTGTGGCGGAACGCCCACTGCAACACCCATTGCACGCCCCTTTCACACCAAGTGAAGCATGAAAAGGGGCCTTATTTACAAAGTGGCTGTAAGCCACGATAAGTGACTTAACGCTGCTGTGTAAATAGGAAGACTGGGATATCGTCACCAGAAAGGCACTAAAAGTGACATTCTGGTGGCAATGTCCCCTTGTAAATATGCCCCTTAGTGTCTACTATGGAAAATATTTTCCCTGTTGGAAACCTTTCTCTGCTGAACCAAAAAAACTTTACTCTGCAAATGCATCTCCTGGCACAGAGGTGGTTAAGGAATGAAGTCCCCTTGAATACTGAGGGTTTTTGGGGGCCAAAAGCCTTTGTGTTACCTCCAGTAAGTCCCAGACAGCGAGATTGATGAGAGGACTTGGAAGCCACGCCCTCTTTCTCCACCACTTCGCAAATGCGCTTCCAGGTGCGCATCTGGTTGGGGTATGAATTCCACTGTACTCCTGAGGGCCTCACAACTAAAGTGGACTACTTCCCCCAACTAGTAGTGCACCAGGAGGCACGTTTGCAGAGTGGTGGACAAAGGGGGCGAGGCCTCCCGTAATCTCTCAGCAATCCAGCAGTGTGAGTCTTATTGGAGGTGACAGGAGGGGTAGTTGGCCTCCATGGACCCTCAAGAGTCAAGGGGACTTCATCTCCCAATTAGTAGTGCACCAGGAGGCACATTGGCAGAGTAGTGGAGAAAGGGGACGTGGCCACCAGACACTTCTCAGCAAGCCCACTGTGTGGGACTTACTGGAGTTAACAGGAGGGGTAGTTGGCCCCAAGGACCCTGTGGAGCCAAAGGGACTTCATTCCCCTACTAGTAGTGCGCCAACAGGAGCGTTTGCACAGTGGTGAAGAAAAGTTGTGTGGCCTCTGACAACCTCTCAGAAATCCTGCTGTTTGGGTCTTATTAATGTGCCAGGAGGGGCAGTTGGCCCCCAATGATGTACTTAGGGGCCAACTACCCTTCCTGGTACCTCTAGTAAGTCCCGCACAGCGGGATTGCTAGGAGGTCTTCGGAGGCCACGCCCCCTTTCTGCACCACTCTCCAAACACGGCTCGTGGTGCACTACTGATTACTGGTTCAGAGATGAAGTCCACTTTACTGCTGAGGGGACCTTGGGGGCTAAGAAGCCCTCCTGGGACCTCCTGTAAGTCGTACACAGCAGGATTCCTGAGACCTGGTCGGAGGCCCAACCTCCTTTCTATACCACTCTGCAAACACGATTACTAGTAAAAAAAATATAGAAATTCATTGAAAAACCCAAAGGTTACAGGGACATTATAGTTAGGAGTGAGCTTTTAAAAGACCTTAGAAATTCACTAAAAAACGAAGGTTACAGGGACATTATAGTTAGGAGTGAGCTTTTAAAAGACCTTAGAAATTCACTAAAAAACGAAGGTTACAGGGACATTATAGTAAGTAAATAGAATTTAAAAAAAACTTCGAAATTCACTGAAAAAAACCAAAGGTTACAGGAACGTTATAGTTAGGGTGACATTTCACTCAAACAAAACCAGAGAAATGTAGCTGTTATAGTTAGCTGAGCTAACTATAACTCATGCCCCTGCAATGCACTGCTTATGACCTCACATATTACATCACTCATGCCAGGGTCATTGACATCACTGATGATACCACGGATGACATCATCCACAGAATCTCTGATGCACCCACTCACACCCCAATAGAACCTTTCATACACCCACTCCAACTTCCACACTAACATTCTCCAAACCATTGACACACCCTTACCAGCACTTTCACAGCCATTGACTCACCTATACAGTTATGCACAAACCCACTCATTTATTCATACAGATACTAACACATACTCACTCACCTATACAGTCACTAACACAAGCACACACTCACTCATACGGCCACTCTCAGAATCACACAGTCACACATTCGCTCACTCATATACTCCAACAGTCACCTATACTGCATTTCCCATTTGCAGTTACTCACCCATATACCACTGACACATCCATTCACTCACCAACACAGCCATACAGCCCCTCACAGACGCACTCACTACCCAAACAACCACTGAATCACCCACTAACTCATCCACTGACTCATTCATACAGGCAGTCACCCACACAGACATTCATACACCCATACAGGTACTCGGGCAACCAATGAATCACCCATACAGCCATTTGTGTACCTACTCACCAACCCATACAGCAACTAGGACACAAACTCACAGACTGATGCAGACATTCAGCCAACTTAGTCACTCAAATATACGTTCACTGAGACACCTAATTGCTCACTTATACAGTCAGTCACACACCCACTGAATCATCCATACAGGCAGTCATACACTCACTGATTCATCAATACACCTTGGTATATATATTTAATACACACATATATATATATATATATATATATTACCTACTGGCAGTAGTCTCAAATTAGGTGGCCAGCTCCGCTCCGCTCCTTCCCTAAAAATTTGGGGGGGATTCGTTAAGCGGGGGCCGAGATAAAAGGGGGGTCCCAAAACATGTTTTCCCCATGTTAATTTCCATAGGGCGGTTGGACTCACTTTTAGCCCGAACGGCTGAATGGATTCCCACGAAACTTGGCAAAATTGTAGGGACTGGTAGCCCGATGTGCCTTTGCTATGTCTCAAGATATGTGCTCCAGAGGATTTTGAGTAATTTAGGTTAAAAAAAATATATATATCTATAAGCGCGCCCCGGTACGCGCACCGGGGAGCGCACCCGGCTCGCTACGCGAGTTCGCGCGCGGAAAGCTGATTGGCTCTCGGGTGTCTGTCAACATTCCAAACAGTCCGGAGCGGCCGCTATCTTGTGTCTCGGTAGGATCGAGACACAAGAGGTGGCAAAAACAAAGGGTGAAATGACCATAAGGGGGCAGGGTAGACCCCCCCCGACCCCCTAGGTTTGATGTGGGGGCCATAAAAGTGATGTCATGAGTGATGTCACTGACCATGTCATGAGTGATGTAATATGTGACGTCATCAGCAGTGCATTGCATGCGCAAGTTATAGTTAGTCCAACTAACTATAACGTGGGAATTTCAATGGTTTTATGCGAGAAAAAATTCCAGCTAGCTATAACTGGTGTGAAACCTATGGTTTTTTCAGTGAATTTAATAGGTTTTTTAAATGCTAATTCCTAACTATAACTGGTGTGAAACCTATGTTTTTTTCAGTGAATATATATATGTGACAGTGTTACCTAAATCCAGCAAGGGTATTTATACCGTTAGTAACTTTTCTATGTCTACTGTTGACGTGTGATGCACTAGCACTTTAAATTGGGCTGAAAAAAATGTATCGTCATGTGACCAAGGCCGCAGGGACGGCCGAAACGCGTCATGGCTGAGCTGTTTGTTGGGCAATAAACGGTATACTGCAAAAGAAGGTCCATGCCTTGTTATTTCACTGGAATGGTGGAGCGCTGCAAGGTATTGCAGATATATATATATATATATATATATATATATATATATATATATATATATATATATATATATATATAAAAGCTTACAGGCAGCCTTATTTCTCTATTTATTCGTGCTTTGTTATGTTATGTGTATTTTTATAGCATGCTGATCACCTGTGAGGGTATCCTGGCGCTCTGTAGCAGGTGTGAGAGTTCAGCCCTGGAGGGCTTACTCGAAAAGGCAGGTCTTCAGCTTTTTGTGAAAGTCAAGAAGAGAGGAGGAGGCTCTGATATTTTGTGGGAGGTCATTCCAGGATTTAGGGGCCAGGTATGAGAAGGCACATCCCCCTGCACAGCTTTTGTCTAGGCATGGAGTGTGGGCTAGGGAGAGACCAGCGGAGAAGAGGTGCCTGGAAGGTTGGTGGAAGTGAATGCAAATGTCCAGGTAGGCAGTGTCTTTGTTGTGCAGTGCTTTATTTGTGTAGGCGAGGAATTAGAAGTTTGCACACTTGTGTATCGGGAGCCAGCGGAGTTCCGTGAGATGTGGTGTGATGTGGGCTCGGTGTGAGAGGTTGAGGAGTAGTCTGGCTGCTGTGTTTTGGAAGGTCTGCAGTCTTCTTGTGAGCTGGTTGATTATCCTTGCACACAGAGTGTTCCCATAGTTAAGTCTGCTGGTAATGTGGCCTTGGGTGATGGTTTTCCTGGTGTTGTCTGGTACCCACTTGAAGATTTTATTCACCATCCTTAGGGTGTTGAAGCAGGACTTAACCATTGCGTTGACTTGGGCCGTCATATCCAGGTTCTATGATGATTCCAGGATGTCTTTCTTTGTGAGCAAGTTATGATGCTGGACTAAAGTCTGTGGGCCAGTTGGTGGAATTCCATGGTGAGTTGTTGTTCCCGAAAAACACCACTTCGATCTTTCCCGAGTCCAGTTTGAGGCGACTGCATTACATCCAGGTGGCCACTTCTGTCAAGCATGGGCGAACTTGTTCATGGTGTTGTTATGTCAATCACATTTTCCCTTCATCCACAACAGCATACAGCATGGGCCAGTGGGTAAGTCCACTTTAGCCATTGGCTAACTTTACAGTGATTGACATCATTCTGCGCTTTCACATGGAGCACATCACCTCAAAATGTCAATCCCTTTAGTGCCAGGGACTACTATGACAATGTGTGCTTTTTAAGACAAAAAATAATATCTTTGCTTTTCCTAAAAATATTGCCTAGGTGCCAGTAGCTCCGGCAAAATTATTGTATAAAAACCATGGCAAATTAAAACAAACACTGCCGAAGCAAAAAGCCTGGCAGTCAACGCTAGATTTATTGGCTTTGCCAATGCTTGTTTAATTAGCAAGTCAGGGGCTTTGTAAAATTATATGCATTGCTTTTACACAATTTACCTGCTGTGCTGTGGGGGAGTTTACAGGGATCTCACTCCCGATGTCACATGCTAGGCATTAGAGGATCATAAAGTCCAGTTTTTCCCTTGCACTGTGGGATGTATAGTCATGCATTGGTAATTCAAAAAGCTGAAATCCAACTATCAGAGTACAAAAAATGAAACCAGTACAGGACCGAAAGGGTCCTGCTGCATGCGTGATGCAGAAAGTCAGTACCATCTTTTAGCCTACACCACTTCTGCATGCTTGCATTTCAAGCCCACACTTCTAAGGTGGTCAGTGAAATTACATGTCTTAATATGAAAAGCGAAGTTGCTCCAAGATCCAGGATTGAATGCAAGTATTTAACATGACTGTAATGAACTAACAGTATAAAAGATATTATTTTTTCTTTTTATAGAAAATAAATAAACTTTCCAATTAAAGTCTTTCCTTCTTCTAGTCCTCCTGTGGAAATTGGGAACATTGGATCTAGTTCTCTCAATTATTTATGCTCATCTACAATATTAAGATGGGCCATTAAAGACATTTTAAAACAGCACATACAATCGGACCAGTTGTGTCAGATTTTAGTATTCTAAAAGCCTGCATACATTGGCTGAAGGCTAGATTTTTACATAAAGGAACAATCCAGTAATTCCTAGCCTTGTGATACCCCGGACAAAAAAACAACACGTGAAGTTCGGTTTCAGTATCACATTCGCAAGCTGGGCAATTTATCAGGGCAGAGGGTGACCGCCTTCTGGTAAAAGCTCACAGCGGTAGGACAGCATGCCTCCGCTGAACATATCGTTTTTTTGCTAGCAGTGGATAAATGTCATCGAGGAACTGCTCAAATAAATAACAACCTTTGACTAGCAGGAAGGAGGCTGTTCTAGAGCCTATTTGGGGGTTGCATAATGCAACATTGAGTCTATCTGCGTGAAATATGTTCGTTAACTGGGTGCGCGACAGCTGTTTGCAGCTCCGCTCTGGGTCAGACCATAAATCAGAAATCTCTAACCTTGTAAGTTCTTTTTTTATGTAAGCAAGCCAGGGAATATTCCCTGAATCTGTAGCGGTCCGATTTTCCTTTAGTTCTTCTCTGTAATGTGTCAACTCCGGATTTACCCAGAGCCTACGCCAGAATCTCAAAGGTTTAAGCGCTAACTCTTCGTCGATCGGTCTGATTCCCAGGTCAAACCTTAAAGGGAGGAGTGGGGTACTAAGCGGTAGTGCTAATAACCCTCTTAAAAATGTGTTCTCGGTCCTGGTAATTTCGGACCTATTACAGTAACCCCAAAGTTCGCCTCCATACATAATAGCACCCCTGGCTTGTGTTTTGTATACCTCCAATGGTGGTCCCATGGGTTTGATAGTGGACTTGTTTGATAGCTTAAGGATTCCGCCCGAGAGTTGGGCCAGTTTTAGCTGTGACTTAATCTGCTGGGGGCCCCACGTCAGGTTTTCGTTAATTGTGACCCCCAGATAGTCAAAGGTGGTTACCCTTTCTAATATCGTTGCCCCTAGGATTGGATTAGGGCACGTAGATCTAGGGGATTGAAGATCATGAACTTTGTTTTCAAAGAATTTATCTCCAATCCTCGAGCGGTACAGAATTCCTGGAAGCCATCCAATATTCGCTGTACTCCCATTGGGGATTTAGAAAGCAAAAGGGTGTCGTAGGCGAACATAATTGTAGGGACCCTATTAGCTGCCAACTTTGGCGCATCAATATTCTGGATTCCATTGAGGTGCATGATTACCCCGTTGACATAGAGGCAAAACAGGGTCGGCGCGAGTACGCAACCCTGCCTTACCCCCCTGCCAACAGGGAATCTAGATGACAGCATACCTTTTTTCCCACATCTGACTTGGCCAAAGTTGGCCGGGAAACATCCTTTACAACGAAACTTTTACAACGCAGTGCTTTTACAATGCAGGTTTTACAACGAAAACCATTACAACGCATTGCGCTGGGGGGCGCTCTAGGATAGGGAATAGATTTAATTTACTATTTAACACCTTCCCTAGTGTCCACGGGGACTGGAGTTGGAATAGTAAATTAAACTATTCACTATCCAGCACCCCAAAGCGCTATGCGTTGTAAAGGTTTGCGTTGTAATACTTGCGTTGTAACAGCATGCGTGGTAAAAGCATGCGTTGTAACGTCATACATCCAAGTTGGCCTCATGTAGCCTCATCAGAACAGACAGAAGGTAAATGGGAATGCCGAGCTTGAGAAGAACAGCCCAGAGTTTTCCCCGGGACACAAGGTCAAAAGCGGAGCGGAGGTCGACGAATACCATATAGAGGCTGCCACCCTCTAGTCTCACGGTTTTCCAAAACAGTAGTTGTAGACGAAAAATTTGGTCCACGGTGGAGGTGTTCTTTCTAAACCCCGCCTGGTAGGGACTAAGGATTGCGGACTCCTCTATCCAGTCGTGCAACCGGTCCAGGATGAGTCTGGCAAAGATCTTCTGGGGGACATCAATGAGGCTGATGGGTCTGTAGTTGGATGGGACCAGAGGAGAGCCCTTTTTAAATATAGGCACTATCTCTGCGCCCAGCCAAGTACGAGGAACCAACATGCCTCTCAGGACCGCATTAAACAAAATCTGAAAGTATGGGCCCCAGATTTTCGGCTTTTGCTTAAAGAGATCCCCCGGTAGTTTATCCAGACCTGGGGCTTTACCTGAGGCAAGTTTAGAAATAGCGTTACAAACTTCTGGCACCGTGAACGCAATCACTTCAGGATGCAAAATTAGTGCAGACTGGGCGACCGAGTCCTCGGTGTCGTCGGTAAGTCCCTCGGTAGAGTATAAAGCCCTATAGTGCCCTTCCCAGACTTCTGGTGCTATGTTCGATTCTATAACTGTTTCGGCTCACTACCCCCCTTATTGATATGGACCAAAATTTGTGAGAGTCTTTGGTTGCAAGCGCCAGATATAGGTTGGACCATTTCTCGTGATCCCACTCTTCCTTGGCGCAGTTGGTCAGACATTTATAATGTGCCCTCCTAATTTTAATTGCAGATCTATCCTTCTCTTTTATAGCCTGCAGAAGCTCTATTTTGGCCTTCCTACATGCTGGATTGTACCATGAGCGACGGGGCACCCTTTTTGCCCTCCCGGAGACCCGAGGGTTAAGTAGCTCGCCCAGATTTATCAATAGGCCCTCATGAAGAGACTCCAACTTAGTTAGGTGTTCATGAGTTGGTGGTTAATTAATTAGTGTTGCAACCTCAGTAAGTAAAGGAATTATTGAGCTATAAAGTTTCCCTGTCTTTAGAGGCTGTAAGATTACCATCATTGGGGCCAAGAGCTGGGACAACCTTCCTACTGTTATAAGGTAAACCCAGTTCTAAAATTAGGGCGTTGTGGTTGTTGTCTGCTCTTATGATAACACTAAAATCAATGACTAATGGCCATAACCTCGTCTCAGTCAAAATGTAATCGAGAAAAGACATTTTTCCCTAATCGATTATAAGTACATTTGGCTGGGATGTCAGAAGGGGTTCGGCCATTACAGGCTCTTAAAGAATGATTTCAAATGAGTGCCGTAATTTGAATAGCCAGCGGGGTCCATGCCTTGGGAAATGGGGCCTGGGTCAAAGGTATAGACCAATGGTCATCCTCTGCAGTTTGTGCTTCGTCATTTAGGCCCCTAAGGGGTTCAAAATGGCAGTTCAGGTCACCATCCACCAGCAGGTGAGTATCGCTAGGAATTACAGGAATAAAAAGGGATAGGTCCTCAATGGTGCTAGACTCGCTAGTTAGACTTAAAGGGCGTGAATAAACAATAATCAACACAAGTTTGAATGCATTTGGCCAGGTAAGAACTACGCATTGGATGTCTTTGGAGTGGGTGTTTAGAGATTTGGCAGTACAGCCAAGATGGGTACCGACCCAAATAGTAAGGCCCCCGGACGGGTGGCCCTTACCTTCCCAGACAGCCGGCATGTAAAACGTAGCAAAACCTAACCAGTGTTGCTCAGTTAGAGCCCACGTCTCCTGGAAGAGACACGCGTCGCTGTCGTCCACAAAAGAGCCCCATTCAGGACAAGTCATTTTGTTGGGCAACCCCGCCAGATTCCATGATAATATTTTAAATGAATCTGGCCCAGGGCCCTCATCCTTATCCCTGGATAGAACTGTTTTTCCTACCTCAGTCTGGGACACTGTGCACACTAAGGGCAGCAGTGAGTTGTCAACCGCTTCTACAGAGGATCCAGGATCACTACATCTACCAGTGGAGAGTTGGCTGTTACTAGAGATAGGTGGTGTTAATGTAATCGCTCTATTTCTTCCCACCATCCTAGCCCCACTGGAGCTATCTCTGTTCCTTTCTTTTGTGTTTCCTCACACTGCCAGCCCAACCTTGTCTTTATCAGTCACATCCCCATTTATGCCCCCCGATTTGCGCCAGAGTCAATCCACCAAATCTAGGCTGCTGTATCTATTCTGTAAACATATTGTCACAGAACCTGGAGGATCACTAAGCCAACCATGGCTGGTTCCATCCACTATTGAACGCCCTACCAGGTTTCATGGTTGTCTAGGACCTGTTCTAGTCAGGGGGATAAAAATATGACAGGGGGAGCGACTGGATGGTTGCCGCAAAACGTGACTGGCTCCATTGGCAGATGTGGGACACTGTCCGTGTGTCCCTGAAATTCATCAGAACACAGTCACCCGTTAGATCCTTTGCCCTTTGGCCCACCCATGACACCCTACGAACCAATAAAATTTCGCTAGTTACAGATGGCGGGAGTAGTCTATTTTTATTAAGGCAATCTGTGACTTTATTCTTCAGTGAGGTATGTGACTCCTCACTCGTATTCTTCAGCTCAGGGACCCCGGCTAAAACCACCACCTACGGACTAGATTCAGGTGGTAGGTCAATTTGTATGGGCCTTAAGTTACTAGTGCGTTGTTGCTGTTTGGATATGTTAGGGTCATTGCATGGAATAGCATTGTATCGAGAGTTTGAGCCCAGGCCGCTGATAGGAAAAAGCCTCAGCTCGCACTGTTATACCCATTTCCACTCCCCCAACCTCTGGTGCTTTTAAATCTAGTGCAGCTGGCCTACCGAACCCCACAGTATTATGATCTGATGCAACTGGCTTAGCTGTGCCCACAATATTTCGACCATT
The DNA here is from genome assembly GCF_964261635.1 of Lissotriton helveticus. Lineage (NCBI taxonomy): Eukaryota > Metazoa > Chordata > Amphibia > Caudata > Salamandridae > Lissotriton > Lissotriton helveticus. The sequence continues at coordinate 652,265,866 of NC_136070.1, forward strand.
AGGGATTACAGATGAGTATTTATCATCAACCTTAGTTAATTTAGCTACGGCCCCTGCAGTCTGATATGAAGCGTTGGTTAAAGTTAATAAACTAGCTTCAATAGCAGCTAGTCTATGAGTGAAGGGTAGTAAAAGGTCAGCAAAAAGAGCCCCACTTTATCCCAGAAAACATTGTCCACACTGGGCATTTGGACAATTGGTAGGTCGGTTGACATTGGTTCTGTAACAAATGTCACTATTTCAGTCTCCTCTTGATGATCCGAGGATTTCCGCTCGGCCTCGTCAAGCCTTATGTTCCTGGATTTGCTGGGGTAATTTTTCTTTGAATACCCTGCTTCGCGTTTCTTTTTAATGGCTCCCTGCATCATTGGTGAGTAGTCTTTTCTTCTGGTGGTCATCAACCTTGTTTTAGGGCAAGAAAGCTGAACTGGTGCCCTTGTCTCTGTATCTGGATCTGTCCGGTCATTTAATGGTATATTAGCCACCCTCCGGGAGAAAAGTTACCGCTAGATGCATCCTGTGCAGGAGAATGAAGCGGGGTATATCCGCCCACAGGCTGGCCAGGGTGTGCGTGCACATCAAGTGATAGCCGTCTTTCTGTTACTGCTATCTCTTGCGCAAGCACATTCGAGGCTCTCGTAAAGAAGTAATCCAGTGTTCCCATCATACCCGCACTTTTCATGCCCGACTTATCCTTAGTGGCGCTGGACACCATCCCTAGTGATTGAACAGTTTTGGCCCTCGAAGGATAGCTGAATCGGCAGTACTAAACTCACCGAACAACGTTAGTCGTCCGACTCCAAAGCCAGCCGTTAGAGGGTGGGCCCGGCCCGGCCTACTCCGGTCTCAAACGGGCTCAAACCGGCCCGCCCTTGGCCCGGGCTTCTCCCGGCGTGCCCTCGCGCGCTTCCTGTGTCGCAGTGAGCGTAGCCAAATATATGGGCTGTGGGTGATAGGAGGAGGAGCTCAGTGGTGTAGGCTGCAGGGGCTCCTGGTTGCTGGAGTCCCGCTCTCCCAGTAATCCCTGTCCTCAGCAAACAGCCGCTGCGAGCGGCTCCTGCAAAGCGGGGGCGCAAGCTGTTTGTGGCAGCAGGAGAAGGAGCTCAGTGGTGTAGGCTGCAGGGGCTCCTGGTTGCTGGAGTCACGCTCTCCCGGTAATCCCTGGTCTCAGCAAACAGCCACTGCGAGCGGCTGCTGCGAAGCGGGGGCCGCGAGCGGTTTTGTGGCAGCAGGAGAAGGAGCTCAGTGGTGTAGGCTGCAGGGGCTCCTGGTTGCTGGAGTCCCGCTCTCCCGGTAATCTCTGGTCTCAGCAAACAGCCGCTGCGAGCGGCTCCCGTGAAGCGGGGGCCACGAGCGGTTTTGTGGCAGCAGGAGAAGGAGCTTAGTGGTGTAGGCTGCAGGGGCTCCTGGTTGCTGGAGTCCCGCTCTCCCGGTAATCCCTGGTCTCAGCAAACAGCCGCTGCGAGCGGCTGCTGCGAAGCGGGGGCCGCGAGCGGTTTTGTGGCAGCAGGAGAAGGAGCTCAGTGGTGTAGGCTGCAGGGGCTCCTGGTTGCTGGAGTCCCGCTCTCCCGGTAATCTCTGGTCTCAGCAAACAGCCGATGCGAGCGGCTCCCGTGAAGCGGGGGCCACGAGCGGTTTTGTGGCAGCAGGAGAAGGAGCTTAGTGGTGTAGGCTGCAGGGGCTCCTGGTTGCTGGAGTCCCGCTCTCCCGGTAATCCCTGGTCCCAGCAAACAGCCGCTGCACAGAAAAGTGAACGATTCTAAAGTATGTCAACTCTGGCAGCCTGCCTCAGAGTGCAGTCATATTAAGTGAGATAGGTGAACCTTCTAGCTCTTTATTCGAATTCTATGATGTTCAAACGCAGCTGTTATAGGAAGCTGATTGTTTTACAATAAAGATGTGTTCCATCGTATAAGATCATCTACCAAATTTAGTACAAAATGGCTACAACAGTTGTTACCTTGCGTGTGTGTACCGGATTCTTTGTAGAGAGAGTGTTGGGTGCTACTTAACTACATCAATGGTGGTAAGGAGAAGGCAGTCTTGCCTTTGCATGTGTCTTTCTTGCACTAAGGGGTCAATTAGGATGGCGGATGGATCGCCACCGCCATGCAGGTGGTGGCGATCTGTCCGCCATCCTTGCCCGTCAGCCACCTATTTCCCCCCGCCATATTACAATGGCGGGAGGGACCATGGCGGATGGGAAGACCGTCCGCCGCTTTTCTGCCGCAGTCGCAAGGCGAACGCGGCGGAAAAGCTCTAATATGGTGGCGGTGTCTATCAGACACCGCCAGCCATATTAGGATGTGCCGGTGGCTATGCCTTTCCGTGGCGGCAATGCCGCCACGAAAAGGCATACGGTTCCTGCTTTGAGGGCCCATTGCGGGGCCCCAGGTTGAAGGCATGGTTTAACAATTTAATACATTAAAACAGACTTGATAGCAGCAATACTAGACAATACCTAATTGAGACAGGTGAAATGAGAGAAAAAAATGAATGGCCTTTCTCTTGTTGAATGTGTAGAAGTCTTTGATTGAGTGAATTTGATGTACCTTTGAAAAGTCCTCGCCAAAACTGGTATCGGTCTCATATAAGGCTCCCTGTTTTCCGTTTTTATTGATTTTTACAGATACATGCAGGCAGAAATCAATGCGTTTTCTGTCTGTATTTATTTTTTAAGGTGGATAAATACAGAAAATGGTACTTCTTTAAGTGAAACTCCGTGCTGTTTATCATAAATTATAGCCCAGCAGCTGGACAGCTTGACAGCATGGGAAATGAAAAAACAGGATCCAAATTTCTTTGTGAACACCCATTTGTGGTAAAATGCTAATATTTACCAGTGGATGTATTTTTATGTCATATTTGAAAGTTTAAGTAGCTAAAACATGACAGACATCAAAGTATGAGTGTGCGTTAATCAGTTAAATAAATATGGACATGTACAGTTTTAGAACTTAATTTTTACACAAAACACAAAATAAATATGGATAATTACAGATAAAATGGCCACAAACTAAATATGGATGAGTACAGATGGAAACGTTAAAAAATACCATAAAAATGGGAGCCCTAGAATTTTAAAATACAGCATAAGACAGTGGTGTCACCTTTCACCATTACATTTTCTCTCTAGCCATGGAACCTCCTGTTCAAAAGACAAAAAACAATACTAAAATGAAAGTCATAACACTAGGTGAAAAAGAATACAAGGTGATTCTTTTTGCTGAAGATATGTTGTGTTTCACAAGAGAGCCAGAAACATCTATCCAAGCCTCGCTAGATAACCCCAACAAATATGCTGAGGGTACCAGAATTTAAAATAAATTATACTAACTCACAAGCAATGGGTGTCTCAGATCCAAACAGCATCAGTAAGCGAATAACTGAAAGAATGGGAATAAAATGAAGCAATATACCCATAAAATATCCAGAAATCTCGTTATCAAGCTCCAGAAATGCTATCGAGAAACGTAGCAGACCACCCCTACTGAAGGTATTATTTAAAAACGTTTACAGATTTTTGTATGTGAGCCAGGGGCAAAAACTCAAGTTCTCTAAAGCTGCTTTAACAAAGATACAAAACAAGCTGACAAACTTTGTTTAGAATGGGAAAGTCCCATGGGTGCCCAATACGGTGCTTTAAAAGAGACCGATGAAAAAAGGTGTGGGATTTCCCAACATAGAAGATTGTATATATTTTAGCCCTGTTATGGCCAGTATTAGCCTGGTACATCACCAAGGAGAGCAGTAGAACAAATGCACCTTATAGTCCCCCTTCACAACTTATTATCACAGCTGAGTCTGGTGGTTTAGTGTGTGAGAAGTTAGCCTGGCATATGATGTCCACTAGTTCTAGTGGGCCACTTGCACCAGTCTAATCTACACTTATTGATGGTGGTTGTAAAGTCAACCTTATAGAAAGCTATCCTAGTGGTAGCATGAACCAGCAGTCATCAGGCTAAGACTTCAGTAGGCAAGTTAAGCAAGTTGTTTTACCCATTATAATCCCTTGAATACCAAATGAAAGGACACCACACAAGGTATATATCAAATATATATGTATTTAATCTAAACACAACCCATCTGCACTCTTTATGAGGTCAGAGGTAAAAATACAATGCAAGTCACACAATTAACATACAATAAGTTGCACAGTATACGTTATTCCCTAGGGGCCTCACAAACCATATACTAAAATAGTGGTATAAGAACCACGAGAGAATTAGAAAGCAGTCCTGGGGCCTGGGGAATCGCTGGGGTTACTCTAATTGACCAAAGGTTAGGAAGTAGGAGGTCCACGGGAGACGCGTGCAGTGTCTAAACGGATGTATGACATTACAACGCATACTTTTGCAACGCCTACCTTTACATCGCAAGTTTTACAACGCTTTCCATTACAACGCATAATGCTTTTGGGCGCTGGATAGTGAATAGTTTAATTTACTATTCCAACTCCAGTCCCCGTGGATAGTAGGGAAGGTGTTGGATAGTACATTAAACCTATTCCCTATCCTAGAGCGCCCCCAGCGCTATGCGTTGTAATGGTTTGCGTTGTAAAAGTTGCGTTGTAATGGTAGTTCGTTGTAAAAGTTTCGTTGTAAAGGCTGTATATCGTCTAAACACAGCCGCGGGTTACCATCTGCTTTCTATGGAGTTCGTAAAAGTTACAAATATACAATTTAAGGACACTTCCGGATGGACTAGGATGGAACCCTTTTAACCTAGGACACTTCGAGAGTCAAGACCCACGGGAGCACCAGAGTACTTGTGTTACCTCACCCAGGGAAGCCGGGTGCATCGGTGTCTTTTCGTGTCGGGTTTCGTCGTCATTTTCTATGGAGAGCTGCAAAGAAGTGCTGCAGGCGACCAGAGGAAAAGTGTCCGGGTGGATCCAAGGGTGGACCGAAGATCTGAAGAACCTGAAAGCAGAAGGGACAGAGTCTGGGTCACTGCACAGTATACGTTATGACCCAGGGTCCTCACAAACCATATACTAAAATAGTGATATAAGAACCACGAGAGAATTAGAAAGCAGGCCTGGGGCCTGTGGAATCGCTGGCGCTACTCTAATCGACCAAAATATAGGAAGTAGGAGGCCCACGGGAGACGCGTGTAGTGTCTAAACACAGCCGCGGGTTACCCTCGACTTTCTATAGAGTTCGTAAAAGTTACAAACAAATATACCATTTAAGGACACTTCCGGATGGACTAGGATGGAACCCTTTTAAACGAGGACACTTCGAGAGTCAAGACCCACGGGAGCACCGGAGTACTCGTGTTACCTCACCCAGGGAAGTCGGGTGCATAGGTGTCTTTTCGTGTCAGGTTTCGTTGTCGTTTTCTATGGAGAGCTGCAAAGAAGAGCTACAGCCGACCAGAGGAAAAGTGTCCGGGTGGATACAAGAGTGAATTGAAGATCTGAAGAACCTGAAAGCAGAAGGGACAGAGTTTGGGTCACTAGCCAGTGACCAGGAAGGAACCAGGAAGGAACCAGGCGATGTCGGGTGATTTCAGGTAAAGAAGTCGAACTTGTCTCTTCAGCCACGAGGTCCAGGAGGCATCGACGATGACCAGGTGCTGGATTCGAGCTGTCCCACGACGGATCTAGTTGACTGCGGTGTTGGTATTCGGATTGAACCCAGCAAGCCTTGGCAACCGCAACCCACGCAGAATGTCGAGATTGGCTCTGTTGCAGAAAAAACAAGGTCTGTGGCATTTCTCCTTTGTAGCGAAGCTGGAGCAAGCCTGGAGCAACCAGAAAAGTGAGTTATTTTTAAAATGGAGTCTTCAGGGGGCTCACTAGCCAACGGACTAGGAACTGGGAAGATGCGTCAAGCTAAATGCGAAGGCGGGGCCCACGGGACACTCAGGAGTGTGGGGGCCTGAGCTTCAGTGCAAATGGTGCTCGGGCTGGGGCTTCTCGTACCCCAATGCACAACTTACTGAGGCTTCAGGAAAGGAGCGCAGGTAGCAAAATGCAGGATGTCCAGGAGTTCCGGTCCCACGTCTCTCATGTCCGCCACGTGTCTCAGCTTTGCTGTGGATGTGGGTCGGGGTCCAAGAAGTCTGGAAGTCTGGAAGTCTATGTCCTGAGTCGCAGATTCTTCGGGATCTGACGGGTGCCTTGAAAATGCAGACCGGCAAAGTTGCTTTTGGTGCCTGTTTGGACAGGGTGGTCACTCCTTGACCACAAGGGAGATATCATCCGTCTTCCAGTCAGAATGGAACATCGAAGGTCCAGGATATGTCTTTCAAAGATTTGTCCAGGGGAATCTAAAGTCCTAGGGACACAGCTCCTATACTTATACTAAGGATGTGGGCTGGACTACCTGGCTAGGTCCCTCCTATGGGTGGACCTGGGAAGGGGGTGATCACACCCCTTTCCCTTTGTCCAGTTTTGCGCCAGAGCTGGGGCTGTGTGCCCCAGCAACTGGTTTGAACCGAGCTATGCATTGAGCACCTTGTGTGCCCCAGGCAGTGTCTGGAAAGCATTCACTGAATGCAGCCCTCCCTGCCCCGATACAGTACAAGCCTGTCTGCGGAGGTTCTGACACCTCCCTGGACAGGGCACCTATTCTCCAGGCCTCCCCTACCAGAGTTTCGGCCAGCAGCAGGAGGTCAGACTCGTGTCTGTGGCAGCAGCATCCATTTTGTGATGCTGAGGCTCTGTTTAACTTTAACCGGGTAAACCAGTAACTACATGACTTCTCCCTCTAGAAGGGTGGAATGGTACCCCCGCCGCCAGGACTGGCACGGGGGGGTAGTATTCCAAAGTGTTTGACACCTTACACAACATGTTTTGAGAAAGCCAAACCAAAGTTAGAATTAACCGCGAGGATTATAATGCACTTAAGAGTATATGGTATGGCTATATCATGGAACAGCTATAAGGAGATGTTCCGAAAGCTGCAGAGGGGCTCAGCTCATGCTAGGGCACCCTCTCACATGAAATCAAGCACTCTGCCTCCAGGATTGTCGAGGCCTACCATAGGAGTGGCTTATAGGTGTATATGTGTCTATATATATATATATATATATATATGTAGATATAGGTATACTATCTCTAAGTAAGGGGTGATTACACCACCTTACCTAGGCTGTGTGAACAGACCTTTGGTGTCAGTTGGGAGGGCCAGCCAGTGGTGGCATAATACATGCTACAGCCCCTGGTAGGCCTGGGATGTACCTATGCCCTGGGTACCTATGGTACACTATACAGGGGCCCACAAGGGGGCCCCAGTAACCCATCTGGTATGTACCTAAAGTACATGGAGTCCATTTTATAGAGAAAGCAGATAGACTGGGGCCCTGAATAGCAGGGTCCCAGGCCAACTAAGTCGAAAGTCAGCAAAACACCAGGCTCTCAGACTCCCCTATGGCCAATCCAAGCACTACTTGAGAAGCGCTGGGGTTGACCTTTTTTTTCGCTCCAAAGAGGACTGGAAGCCTGCGTCTGCTGTTCTCTCCCCCGGCAATGCAGCTCGGTTTGGGGAGATGTCAGTGCGTATGTCAGTTTGGCGTCCCTGAGATTCCCAGCCAAACCGACATGCGCACTGACAGCAGTGCCCTGTGCCCACCACTCCTGCCACTGATGGCCTGCCGCCAACACTCAGCCGATGACTCCTGCTACTACAGGGAAAATACAATGATAATAAAGCAGTTTTTTAATTAAGTGCTTTATCACCATTTTATTTTACGTTTTGATCTGTTGCCTCCAGCAGTGGGGCAACGCATCTCTGCCATACTGGAGGAAACGCCTCTGCTTATGAGTCCACTGTAGGGGCCTGTGTTTGACCTCATGGTCACAGTTTCAAATCCTGGAGGGTCCACTCAGCCTTTCATCCTTTTGAGGTCGATAAAATGAGTACCATTGAGTTAGGTAACAATAAACATTTGTTACTCAGCACCAAGAAACCCTTCTGGGTGAATGTGCACTATGTAAATACACGTTATGTTATTATGGTTATACCATAGACACAGACCAATGAATACTAATATGCTGACTTTCAAAACAATTTTACTAATTAGTCAAGGAAAGAAAACAGCATGACATTCTCATCCCAAGTTTCTAATAACTCAAATTTCAGCAATGGAATGGAGGTGTCCCCTAAGGCTAGGGGACCTATGTGCAGATGGGGAACAATTAAAAACACATGGACAGAAAAATTGTAATTAGCACTGAACAACCACTATACGTTAACCCATTTGCATGATAGACTTGCAAAAACTTAACCAAAGAAATTGATAATAGAGAAAGACCGCCATTGGACTGCCATTGGAAACAATGCTGTATGATAAATGGATAAAGAAGGGCCATCACTTTTGTATACACCCATAAATAATCTACATTCAGATAAGCCCCATGAATATATTATGGTGAGGCTAAAGATTTACATGCATCTATTCCCCTAGATACATGATCAAAATTTCGGACAAAGGTTGCTAAATCTTCAATATGTGTACAACAGAAGGAAAACTCATATCCAATCCTGGCATTTTACTCTTGTGAGTTTAAACTCAATATATAGATGCTCAGAATTGTGTTGGGAAGGTTGTTTTAAACAGTATGGCATGCGGTGGTCTAGTACTAATATGCAGAGGCACTGGAAAGAAATACTAGTAAGCATAATGGTTATTACAGGGATTCATCTTCCCCTGGAACCTTTTGGTTTACTGTAGGGGGACACAGGTGAAGATTTCTTGAACCCTTTCACAACACCAAAATGTAAATTACTGACAAGCCTATCAATAGCTCAGATTTAAAAACCTAGGAGCCCATTATGATGTCGGGCGGATTGCCTCCGCCAGGCTGGCGGTAGCCACCGCCGGCCTGGCGGGGGCAATCGGCACGACATCCACACTCGTTTTCTCCCCGCCATATTAGTATGGCGGGGGGACCTCGGCGGACGGAAAGACCGTCCGCCGCTTTTCCACCCCGGTCGCCTTGCGGCCGGGGCGGAAAAGGAATAATATGGTGGCGGTGTCTATCAGACACCGCCAGCCATATTACGATGGGCCTGGGCAGGTGCCTTTCCGTGGCGGAGATGCCGCCACGGAAAGGCATGCGGTCTTCACTTTGAAGGAGGGGTGGGTGTGCACACAGGGGGGTACCTGTGGTACCCCCCTGCATTTGCATATACAATGCGGTAGGCTCCGCGCGGTGCCTGCCGCATTGTGTATGCAAATGCATACATGCATTTATGGAATTGTTGCGGGCAGTGCAGAGAGCACCGCCAGCCACAATGTTATATATGCAGGATGCGGCCGCCACTGTGGCAGCCGCATCCTAATACCACCCACGGGACCCCCGCCCTTATGGCGGGCGGTCCCTAGTCCCCATAGGATGGCGGGCGGACTAAGTCCGCCCGTCATCCTAATGACCCCCAAATGCTGATATCACCTTTACATATACGGTGGATGAATGTATAGACTGTATATGAGATGGAAAGGTTGTCAGCTATAACAAATTACAGGGAGCATACATTTTAAAACCTACATGAAACAAGGTAGGAGATGCGAAAAGAGAATGGAAGATTTTTTAAGATGCTCTGTATTGGGAGAAATAACCTTGCCATCTGTCAGCTTGTAAGAAATATAGACCACAGGTGTCTTATTTTCAAGCAAAAAGGGTACATTACCTCTTAAAAAAGTTTTTAAAAAGCTCTGATTTTTTAACTGTAATATGTTCTTCAGAATTTATAGATTGTAAAACATAAACATTATATGTGTACTATTTTTTGTATAGTGAAAATTTTATTTTTAATTTAATTTAATGTTTTAGTACTGGAGCTCGTTGTGGGTTTATAGGGGAATAGGGTGGGAAGTAATTTAATTATAGTAAATTAATTATTATTTTTAGTAATTGTAATTTAATTTTAATACATTTTTGCGTTTAAGTTCTGTAGCGGGTTGTGGGTTTATAGGGGAATTGGGTGGGAAGTAATTTAATTGTAATTAAGTGATTATTTATTTTTTATTGGTATTAATAATTTTTTTATTTCTAATTAATTATGAATTGCTAAATATTTATTTTAATTGCTAATTATTTTTTTTATTGGTAATTAAGGTGTGTAATTGGTAATTACATTTTGTAATTGGCAATTCATTTTTTTAATTGGTAATTAAGGTTTTGAATTGGAAATTACATTTTTTATTGGCAATTACTTTTTTTAATTGGTAATTCATTTTTTGCAATTGGTAATTGATATTTTTAATTGTTAATTACTTTTTATTAATTGGAAATGTATTTTATTAATTGGTAATTCATTTTTCATAAACAATGGTTTTTATTTAAAAATAAATGTATTGTTTACCATTTTTTAATTGTTAATCAATATTTAATTATCAGGGGGAGGTCCAAGATGGCGGACAGATGCCGCCAGAGCAGAGAGCGGCTGCAGTGAGGTCCGGTCGTGCTGACTATGGATTGGAGCTGGAAGCGTTGTTAAACGGCCGAGACTCAAACTAATTACCGCTATTGGCAAAAACTATGATCAACTACTGACAAACTCTCTAGGCACTGAGGGGATTTCGCTGCAGCGAAGCGGCGGACTGCCTGATTCACGGCGCAGCATCGGCACAGCATTGGTATAACATTGGAAAAACCTGGGAGCAGAGCGGCGCTGGGCGGAGTGCAGTAAATCGGAGCTGAGCTCGGCTGGTTCTGGAGCTGGATGCTGCGACTGTGGTCCCTCGAGAGCAGGGTGAGAGAGCTGCTCCGGTCTATCAGATTACCGCGCTTCATCCCTGTGGTCTCTAGGGGCTGGACGGTATTTGATCGGCTCAGATTACCGGATTACCGGAGGTTTGGCTCAGGCGGTTCAGCCTCATCAATGGTAGCAGCGGCTCCACCCGGAATGGCGCCAAAACCTCAGACGAGGAATGCACGATCCAGAAAACAGACGGGGGTGAATCTGCTGGATAACGAAATGACATCCACGGTAGCGGCGACAGGGGCTACCACAGAGAAACTGATAGACCAGATTCCAGATGGCGGAAAGAAATTGAGTAAGCAGGAGAAACTCGGACTCAATGTTAGTAAGCCACTCCTTCGTTTACCTCTTCTTGCTAAAACTAGCATGGTATCTAATCTGGTGTCTGATAAAAACGTATCAAATCCTACTGCTAATGACTCTACAATGTTATTAGAGGCTCCCAGCTTCCCGGGGTTACCGGGGGACATTCTTGCTAATTTAACAAACGAGGAGAATAATGCTATAACTAATGCTTTAAAAATCGCCGCCAGCACTTCTTGCGATGTGATGGGATTGAATACAATCTCCCTTAAAGGATGCTCTCCCATTGATACTCAGACTCAATTAGAAGTTCAACCCGACAATGAGATTGATGACAATGCTAATGCCAATCTCACGCTACCTCTACCTCTACTGATTTCATCTGCATCTACATCTGTGCCTATATTAATAGAAACAATGGAAGGTGTATGCGATAACGAATTGTTAGAAGCAGAAGTAACGGAGGCTGATCAACTATCAGCTGAAGGAAGAGAGAATACTAGGGAAACAGAAGCGGCAAGGGAGGTTGATCAGGCAGAACACTTGGAGGGAACCGATACAGATGAGAACTATAGTGATTTTCCTGACCCAGGTAACAGTACAGCCTCATGCCTAACTAAAGATAAAACCAATAGTGTAAGGAAAGGAAGAGGTAAAGTGAAAAATAAAGTAAAACAGACGGTAAATAAACCAAAACCTATGATGGCAAAAGTGTTACCAGAGAGCAGCCCCATAAGAAAATGGGTACAGTCTAAAGGTGGTGTCAAATCCATGGCCCTCAGGCTCTCGGGGAACAGCCCCACCGAGACGGACATTACGTCAAGGGAAACAAATAATCTTGATGACAAGACAACCCCTGTGGTGATTTTGACTGATGGATTGGACACCGCTACTGTCACGATGGAAGAAATGGAAGGTACCTCTTCTCTCCCCTCTGCTCTGCAGTCAGGAGCAACAACGATAGCTCCCGTACCAGCTTTAGTAACTGTACTACCCGGATCAGCCCTGACATAGTAGCAACAAAAGAAACTGGCTCTTCTCTAACAGGGGCGGGTAATACCAACAGTATATCTTCACTAACCTCCTCTCAAGCTGATACACCTATTGATTGGAAATTCCATGGGGAGGTTTTCTCATCATTTCAGATGATTTTGCGGCTGCTCAGTGAGCAAAAACAGGAAGCTCAGTCCCACTATCAACAGATGCGGGAGGATAATAGTAGGACTCAATCATCGCTCCAGGAGATGTCACGTAAATTAGGGATTATGTCTCAGGAGATGGAAGAACTACAACAGAGGGTTGGCTTAACCGAAGAAAAGTCAACTTACTCTGAAACAGCAGTGAACAAACATGAGGCCCAGATTTCTCAAATGCAAATGAAACTCGAAGATTTAGAAAATCGACAGCGAAAACAGAATCTTCAAATTTTTGGCATAATGGAAGGGGCCGAAGGGGCTGATCCCAGAGCATACATCGTACAGTTATTCCAGAAGGCGTTCCCTGAGCTATCTGACTGGGACTGGGACTCGCAAATACAACGAGCTCATTGACTTCGTATGATTCAAAAAAATAAGGGTAATCAATACCCGCATCCCATTTTAATCTGTATCGGTAACTTCCTACTCCGCCAAGCAATATCACTAAAAGCAAGACCTAACACCCCAGTCACTATTGATTCAACTACCTTTTTTGTCGATCGGATTTAAGCAAACTAACTATGGAGCGGCGTTGGAAACTACGTCAATACATTGACCCGATAAAGGAACTGGAGGGTCAGGCTTTTTTGCAAGAACCAGCCAAGTTAAAGGTTTTAAAGAACGGACGGGTATACTACTTTTTGGAAGACAAGGATGTTGAGCATATTATGGGTAAATGGAAAGGGGAGAAAAATGGACAATGAAAAATCTCTTGTTTATCTTATGAGTAATGATGAATTATGGAATTATTTTAGATACAGGTTGATCATGACTGGTTTTTGGTCGTTTACTAGTTGAACTTGCAGTAAAACTCTGAAAAAAATTATTAATTGTTTTTTTTACAAGATTCTGCAAGATATGATACGTAGCTACGAGTTTGTAGTCCTGCGTGGCCGGCTTCTCGGGGCCGCGACTCTGCGCTCGCTGTCACTTCAACGGCAGCAGGGCTAATGGGGGGACCTGTAGGTAGGAACAGGACTGGGAGGGGGTGGGACAATGCTCTGCAAGGTAGGGGTTGGGGGGGTGGTAGAGTTCAGGGGAAAAATGGCATCACAGGGGCAAGTAATTTAATAATATTATGGTGTAGCATGGCTGATTTTGTTTTTGTTTATTGAAATCAAGGATATGAAAATGTATTATATCCAATGTATCAATTAAAGTGTTTCGTATGGAATGTGGCGGGTTTAAATAATAGGACTAAGAGAAGTCTGGTGTCCGAGGAGCTTAAAATGTATAATCCTCAGATTGTAGTAATAACTGAGACTCATGTAGCATACAAAGATAGAAAATTACTTAAACATCTTGGTTATGATATTTTGGTATGCACGGATTTTAATGCTTCAATTCGAGGGGTGGCAATCTTAAAACATAAACAGTTTAAGCTTGAAGTAAATAACACTTTGACTGACAAAGCCGGCAGGTGGGCGATTGTACAGTTAACAATCGAAGGTTGTAAATATACTATCTGTGGCATCTATGCGTCTAATATAGATGAACCTAGAATTATTGATCAAATCAATGTGGAGTTGCTTAGCTGGGAAGGGGAGTGTATCGTGCTAGGAGATTTTAACTGCATTATGGACTATATTTGGATACAACTAGAAGGGGATCATTCCAAAGAATGCGAAAGACTAGGGCTGCAATTTGGGATCTTGCAGCAATTCATCAAATTAAAGACGCTTGGAGACACTTACACCCCAACATAGCTGGCTATACTTACTATTCTGCGGCACATAAACTATGCTCACACATAGATATGGTCTGGACTTCAGATTCTATCCTTGAAACAAGCACTATGGTAATATGCCCCAGAGTCATGTCTGACCACAACCCTATTCTTTTGACATTTGAAGTAATGACTGAAAGACAAGCTCCTCGCCCCTTTTCATTTCCTAGATATTTATTCTTGGATGCTACCTTTTTAGATCAACTTAAAGAACATATAAAAGAATTCATAGATATAAATATTCTTTCTGCCTCACCAAGGATAGTGTGGGATGCATGTAAAGCGAGCATTCGAGGGTTCTCACAACAGTATATCTTGCTACAAAATAAGGAGCGGAGGTGTCAAAATAAGAAAACGATAGCCGATATAATTCATACTGAAAATCTATTGTCTGAAGCTTTGTTAAAAGGGGATAGCGTGGAAGCTTTCAACTTTAAATTAATTGAGTTAAAATCAGCTCTTAAAAAACTATTTAGGGAAAAAAGTATTATTAAACTTAAGAAATATCAATTAAGTCAATATGAAGGGGGTGAAAGGATAGGCAAAATACTAGCGTATAGAGCGGCTGAAGATCGAGCTCAAATGGCTATTAGAGAAATTAAGGGAACTAATAATCAAATATTCAAGGAGTCTAAAGCAATTCTGCATCAATTTGCTCAGTATTATCAAGAGCTATACACACCTGAGAGTGAGGTTAGTGGCGATAAGATCGAAAGATATTTAACTTTGAATAAAGTTACTACTATTGATGCAGAACAATCAGATCAATTAACATGGGATATTACGCCGGCAGAAATCAGAATGGCTATTAATTCTTTGACATCTGGTAAGGCTACGGGAAAAGATTCGATCCCTATAGAATTATTTAAAACTTGTGCTGAGGAATTGATACCATTATTAGTCAAGGTCATTCAAGCTATTGGGAATGGGGAGCAAGCGCCAAAGTCCTGGAATTCGACACAAATCATCTTTTAAAAAGAAAAAAAAGGAAAACCAGCTATTGAAAGAGGGTCTTATAGACCTATTTCACTTATAAACAGTGATGCTAAAATATTTGCAAAAATATTAGCTACCAGGCTGGCACCACTAATGTCACAAATGGTATCACCCCAACAACATGGTTTCATCCCTAAGAGGGACACTACGGCCCATATTAATATGGCCATTATGGCTTTTGATATGGCGCGGAGTGAGCCAACCCCACTCGCTATGATTTTATTAGATGCAGAGAAAGCATTTGACCGAGTGGGGTGGGGCTTTTTATGGCCCACACTACAGGCTTTTGGCATAAAAGGCCAATTTCTGAAGTGGATTCAATCACTTTATGATGAGCCTGTGGGTAAAATCTCCTATATGGGCAAATGTTCCTCTATTTTTCCGATCAAACGTGGGACAAGACAGGGGTGTCCTCTGTCGCCTCTTTTATTTGCCCTTATAATGGAACCATTTTTGATTGCATTGCAGAGTCAAGATATGATCTGCCCTTTTGTAAACGGCGTTGACTCTCTCAAAATAACTGTCTGTGCCGACGATGTTGCGGTTTACTCCACTAATGTGTTGGAGGCTATGAAGGGCATTATAATAGAGGCAGGGGAATTTGGGTCGGTTTCGGGATACAGACTCAATACGGGCAAGACTCAAATTGTTATGAATTATAAAACATCAAGCTTAGTGACGGGGGTGTGTGATGCAGCCACTTACTTGGGGGTTAAAATTTCTTCGGATATCAATTCAATATCTTCTTTAAACTACAAGCCGTTATTTAAAGAAAATTTTACTTTATTTAAGAAATGGCACAAACTACCCTTAAGTATTATTGGCCGAATAAATCTGGTCAAAATGAAAATACTACCCAAATACTTATATCTTTTTCGCTCTATTCCTCTACGGATAAATAATTCATATTTTAATAGATTAGATAGTATTATTAGTAGTTTTATTTGGGAGTATACTAAAGCCCGACGTGCTGTCACATTGCTTAAATTACCATTCAATCAAGGAGGATTAGGGTTACCCGACTTTAAAGCTTATTATTGGTCTACTTTTCTGTTCCGCTTCCAGAGTTTGATAATCCCCAATAAATGTTTATATTTTCATAAATTTGTGCTAGAGGAGGACGCAAATATGTTTTTGTACAGGTTAAATGACCCCAATTATTTTAAACGCGTGAAATTTAAGACGGTACGAGACCTTGTTAATATTTGGCGCTCTATTTTGGTTAAGTGTAAAACTTCTCTTTTTCATAATAGAACCCCATTGTGGCTTAACCCGGGCTTTCCAGGAATTTTCCATGACTCAGCAGGCTTAATATTGTTAGAAGCTGGTATTAAAAAGCTGGGAGATTTGTATGATCACAACTGGTTCTGTACATTTGAGAGATTGCAGGCATGTTATAATCTTCCAGAGGGCGCCCGGTTTAAGTATTATCAAATTAGAGATTATCTAGTACGGAAACTAGGACTATCGAATATTTTGGATTCTGATTTATGGAATTGTATTTATAGAGAAAATGATAAAGCTTGGATTAGTTTTGGTTATAAAATATTTATGAATTACAGAAGTGATGATTCTACAAAATTAGCCGAGAAATGCAGCAAGAAACTAGGAGTCGATGTGGCTCCAAATGTAATTACTTTTTCTCTAAATAGTCTAAACCGGTCTGTCCACTCTTCCAGTCTTAAGCTGCAGTTATTTAAAACCATATGTCAACTCTACTATACACCAGACAGGATTCTTAAATGGGCAAATAACAATGGCATCAACAAACGCACGAAATGCCCAAAGTGTAATTTAAGTGCAGCTGATATCACTCACATGTTTTTTACTTGTCCACAATTAACCGAATATTGGAAAGGTGTAACTGAAAATATATCTGAGAAATTAGAATGTCCGATAGTATTAACATCAGTTGATGTGCTTGTGGGCAACTCTGGTGGTTACAGATTTCATTGTGATTTATTGAATATTTTAATTTCATGCGCTAGACTAATAATAGCAAGGGTTTGGATTCAACATAACCCACCGACGGTTATGGAATGGTGGAGTCTTGTAAAGGAAATTTATAATATGGAATTTGCTTTGGAAACAACAAGGGGTCTTCAAACTAAATTGAAAGTTGAAAGGATTTGGGGTTTGCTAATGTCATGATACTGCTTTATATCTTTTCCCTTTTTAAAAAAAAAACTTTTCTTGATGATATAGGTACTTAATGCTTGATGAATTTTGTTTGGCCTTGCTGGAGTATTCGTACTGTATTAATTATGTTTGGATGCTTGTATGTAATTTTCTTTGCTATATGCTTGTCCCTTTTGATGCAAATAAAATTTGGGGAAAAAAAATATTTAATTATCAATATGTTTTTTGTTTTGAAAAATATTTTAGTGTTCAATATATATTATTTGGTAATTTATATTTATTAATTCATATTTATTGGTATTTATTGTTAATTTAGTGTTAATTAATTATTCAATTTTAAATATGTTTTTAGTAATTATTAATGGGTATTTGCAAATGATGTAGAGTTATTTAAAATGTTAATTAAAAAAAAAAATTACAACAATTATTTATAAGTATGTTATATTTAACTTCTACGCTATCCAATGCTTTCCCTACTGTTGCATTCTCTGGAGTGGGAATAGTAATTTTTACCCCTACGCTATCCAATGTTTTCCCTACTGTTGCACTCTCTGGAGTGGGAATAGTAATTTTTACCCCTACGCTATCCAACGCTTTCCCTACTGTTGCACTCTCTGGAGTTGGAATAGTAATTTTTACCCCTACACTATCCAACGCTTTCTCTACTGTTGCACTCTCTGGAGTTGGAATAGTAATTTTTACCCCTACGCTATCCAACGCTTTCCCTACTGTTGCACTCTCTGGAGTTGGAATAGTACATTTTATCTCTACGCTATCCAACACTTTCCCTACTGTTGCACTCTCTGGAGTGGGAATAGTAATTTTTACCCCTACGCTATCCAACGCTTTCCGTACTGTTGCACTCTCTGGAGTTGGAATAGTAATTTTTACTCCTACGCTATCCAATGCTTTCCCTACTGTTGCACTCTCTGGAGTTGGAATAGTAATTGTTACACCTACGCTATTCAATGTTTTCCCTACTGTTGCACTCTCTGGAGTGGGAATAGTAATTTTTACACCTACGCTATCCAACGCTTTCCCTACTGTTGCACTCTCTGGAGTTGGAATAGTAATTTTTACCCCTACCCTATCCAATGCTTTCCCTGCTGTTGCACTCTCTGGAGTTGGAATTGTAATTTTTACCCCTACGCTATCCAATGTTTTCCCTACTGTTGCACTCTCTGGAGTGGAAATAGTAATTTTTACCCCTACGCTATCCAACGCTTTCCCTACTGTTGCACTCTCTGGAGTTGGAATAGTAATTTTTACCCCTACGCTATCCAACGCTTTCCCTACTGTTGCACTTTTTGGAGTTGGAATAGTAATTTTCACCCCTACGCTATCTAATGTTTTCCCTACTGTTGCACTCTCTGGAGTTGGAATAGTAATTTTTACCTCTACGCTATACAACAGTTTCTTTACTGTTGCGCTCTCTGGTGTGGGAATGGTAATTTTAAGTTCTATGCTATCCAACATTTTTATTACTGTATTTTTTCACTTATGGATTATGAATAGTATTTTTATTTATTTAGTTATTTATTTATTTTTGTATAAATTTAGATAATGTAGTATATAAATAATTTTAAAAATATTAAAGGTATATATATATTTTTTTATTTATTAAACCTTATTCTTTACTTTTTATTTATGTTTTTGTTTTATGTTTGTAAATGTATTTGTAATTAATATTATTTTTTATCAGTTTATAAATTATTAAAATAATTATTACAACTTATTAAGTATGTATATATTATATATTTTATGTATATGTTTAATTAATGTATTATTATTATATATGTATTATTTACTAATTTAAAACATTTTTAGATATTTTTAATTATGTTTATTTATTAGCGTTAATTACTTTATGTTACATTTATATTTTTACAGAAAAAAAAACGATGTTTTTAACATCGATATTTTTAACATCTGTATATTTTTTTCGATATTTTTGTACTTACCATGTTGTAGATAGGATGCCGATATTCTTGGCTTTGATATTTCTGCATCGATATTCCTGTGGGTCGATATTTTGTAGGTCGATATTTTGACAGTGATTCGTCAATCCGGGTTTCGAGCCAAACACAGCATCGAAACCGCCCTCATCGCAGCAACAGACGACATCCGCTCACTACTGGACAACGGCGAAACTGTGGCCCTCATTCTACTCGACCTCTCCGCCGCCTTCGACACTGTCTGTCACAGCACCCTCATACAACGCCTCAGCAACATCGCATAAAAGGAAAAGCCTTGGACTGGATCATCTCGTTCCTAACTGGGAGAACACAGAGAGTCCGACTTCCCCCATTCAAATCAGAAGCCACCGAAGTCATCTGCGGTGTACCACAAGGATCATCACTCAGTCCCACCCTCTTCAATGTTTACATGAGTCCACTCGCATCCATCGTGCGTCAACACAACCTTAACATCATCTCCTATGCTGACGACACCCAGCTGATCCTTTCCCTCACCAAAGACCCCAACACCACCAAAACCAATCTTCACGAAGGCATGAAAGAAGTAGCCACATGGATGAAAAACAGCCGCCTTAAACTTAACTCAGACAAAACGGAAGTGCTCATCCTCATCCCCCTCTGCCTGGGACGACTCATGGTGGCCTTCGGATCTGGGCTCAGCAGCCATACCCACAGACCACGCACGCAACCTTGGCTTCATCCTAGACTCCTCACTCTCGATGACCAAACAAGTCAACGCCGTCTCATCTTCCTGCTTCAACGTACTTCGTATGCTCAAAAAAATCTTCCACTGGATCCCCACCGAGACAAGAAAGACGGTCACCCACGCACTGGTTACGAGTCGACTAGACTACGGAAACACCCTCTACGCCGGAATCACAGCCACATCACAGAAAAAACTCCAACGCATCCAAAACGCATCAGCGAGACTCATTTTGGACATCCCTCGCCAAAATCACATTACCGGCCACCTGAAAGACCTTCACTGGCTTCCCGTCAACAAGAGAATAACATTGCGCCTCCTCACCCACGCACACAAGGCCCTCTACAAACTAGGGCCCGAATGCCTCAATACTCGACTATCCTTCTACACACCCACCCGCCAACTAAGATCCTCCAATCAAGGCCTCGCCTCAGTCCCGCGTATCCAAAGATCCACCATGGGAGGCAGATCCTTCTCCTACTTGGGGGCCAAGACATGGAACTCACTCCCCACTCACCTCCGCCTTACACAGAACCACATCTCCTTCAGAAAAGAACTTAAAACCTGGCTATTCGATAAATAATGAACCCACTCCCCAAGCGCCTTGAGACCCTCTGGGTGAGTAGCGCGCTATATAAATTCTTGAACTTGAACTTGAACTTGAACTTGAACGTCTATGAGAAAGAAATTTGGAGAGCTCATATGTATTGGAGACTGCATACTACTCACCAGCTAGATGGAAACTGACTAGTACCTCCTTCCTTGAATGATAGAACTATTCACATCTCTAATAGCCAAACAATGTTCTTTGGGTTCAATCAGAAGTTGGCATATTTGCAACTAAAGACAATGTGTGTCAAAGACTTTGAACATTGAAGCCAGACATTCAACATCCAGCTGCACATCATGGGTGCCATTTTGATGGGCATCTGTCAAACCCAGCTACTATTTTACAACTTGCATGTGACCGAGCCCACAGCAGAGAAGCACAGCCTGTATATAGAGACATAGAACGTGTAGCAACATCTAGAGGAAACAGAAATTGTGAAATATTTAGACCAGATTGCCAATATGTGGAACAAGTAGAAGAAGGACTGACTGCATCTGGCAAAATACAAGCTTTAAGCTCTGACCCAAGTGTTCACAGCAAAGAAAGTAACACAAATATGTTGATATAAAGGCCTGCTGAACCTTTTTCTAAAAACAAATGTATTTTTCATTTTAAAGCAAAACATGCAACCAGCAGTAAAAGAACTTCTGCCAATAGCATCAGCAGCTGTAATACATGTAATCAGAAATGTTGAAGTGGTTCCACCATGGGTCCTGCTTATAAGCATGTTTATGGTGACACCCTCTAGCGCAGTGATACTCCAATTTCGGCCCGGGGGCGCTTGCGGCCCTCTTGACCTTGACTTGCGACCCCCCCCCCCCCCCCCCACGGTAAACGGCAGCACGAGCTGCTGTGTACTTGCTTAGCACTAATACTCAGATTTCTTTTGAATAAATGGGCAAGCCTTTATCTGAATGTTAAATAAAGTTATGAAGTAACTACGCTGGTGTCCTGCACCACTTAACTTTAGTTAACCTGCAAATAAATGCTTGTCAGTATATTTTTTTTAAAAATCATCCCCCTAACACAATCCCTGATCCCCTAGACCTCTTACTGCCACTCTTCTAGCATCAGAGCAGCCCTCTGTCACACTTCAGACCATACTTTGTGGCCCCTGGGCAAATGTTTGCGAGCACCCATGCTCTAGCGAAATGCTTTAGCGCCTCAAGAAGGCCACCCCCAAAACATGATGCCTCCTTAGGTCTCCAATGTTCAGCAATGTCTCTTGGCCAGCAGAAGTGCCACATTACATCATTCTTTAGGTCCTTGTGTAAAGTCAAGTTCCTCAAACTGTTGGTAGTATCACCTTTGAGTGACTTTGAGGTGCCAACCAACCACCTCCATCTCGGTAAGGGTGGCTTCTGCCCAGAAACAATGAGCCACTCTTCTGCCACAAACGATGCCAACGTGTGTAGGCAACAGGGGCACCTAGGTGATTGACTCCTGTGAATCTTCCACAGCAGCGGCAGCGTAATGTGTACTCTATGAAGATACTTCAATTGGATCAGGCAGAGATTCAGTCTGTTGGACTTCTAGTTCTTTCACAGATTTGTTCCAAATTTGTCCAAGAACTGTGTTCTCTACATCATCTAATGAAGCCCAGGCCTCATTTATATGGATCAGTGAATGTCACAGGACTCTTCAGAGTATAAAACATTAGAAAATGACATCCTTCCTGCTGGTGCTCTATGCTGAAGCACAGATGGTGACAATGGTATACAAAACTCTGCTTTATGTGCAAATGCTCTCATCCCTGATTCTAGATTGGACAGTGAAAACAGAAGATTTTCATCTAAATTTCAACTCCAGGAAAGAAAAACTATGTATATATAGATTAAAATTCTTTGAGCATTATTGAAGTTTTCTTTTAAGTTTTGCGGCAGAAATGCTAACTTATTGAAAGACCTCAAACCATTGCTAGTTTTTTCTATCCCACGTAACGGCATCTATACAAAACAAATATTGGCAAAGGCAATAGGGTGCGCCTATTGGCTTCCAATGCAGACTTGTTGAGTTTACCGATGCTTTTTGGCAATGCAGTGTCAGCAAATTTTTTTTTTTAAAGTGCAATAATGTATATACATCCGCACGTCATCATGCATGCAAACGTATGCGGCCTGGCTGGATGAGATATTTTTTAATTTACTGTTTCAGGTTGGCAGGTGCCAGTCTTGGAGTGATAAATGATAAATGAAAAAAATAATTTAAACGTGCACAACAGGACATTTTGTAATACGAACTGCCAGGCAGCAAACTGCAGATGCTGGTCCGTCCGAAAAACGAAAACAAAATATAAAAAAAACAACAGAAAGAATTTGAAGACCGGGAAGGGGGAGCCTTTAAGGAACGGGTTGTCGAGAAGTCAACGCCGAGTAGCAACGGGAGGAAATTAAGGCAGAAAGTGTAGATTAAAAAAGCATTAAGAACAAAAAAAAAGTTGAGCAGGGAGTGGTGGGGAGAAGAAGCGGACATGCTGGGCGGCGAGGGGAGAGCAATAAGAGCAGAGAGAGGCAGGTAAGGGGGGAAGCAGCACATAACGGCGAGAGCTAGAAAACAGACATGCACCCCCTTATAGTGATGGGAAAATAAGTTGTTTCATGATTGTGAGCAGTGTAAGGACACAAGCCATCAGGGGTGGCCTTAGGCATGTGCAAGCTGTGCACCTGCACAGGGCCCCCAAACCCCAAGGGCCACCATGCCAGTATATATCCTTAATATAATAATCCTCTGAGGATGGATACATATTGCGTGGCGGCCCCTGGCAGGGATTTGGCAGCCTCCGGCTCTGTTCCACTTCCAAACACCCTGACACCTCACCCCCCTTCACAGGCCTCTGCGCTCTGCCCTGCCCGGACCCCCTCTTCAGGGGCCCCTTACCTACGCTCCCTGCCCAGGGCCGCCATGAGCCTAGAGCCGCCCCTGAAGCCATCCATTGAAAAGAATACTAAAGGACTAAAGATCCAGGGTAGGGACAAACACAGGAAGAAACGCCGTCCAATCAGAACTGAGTAAATTAGATTGACAAACCAGCTAGCAATGGTACGGGATGAGCTGACCCAAAGCCCACTGTTAGTATTTGCATTGTGCACAGCAGGTCTTCAACAATAAAGAGCTGAAAACTGTCTGTAGATGGGATCAAAATAACAGCCTGGCTGCCATGATGTGTATTTGCAGTATCAGGGGACATTGGGAAAAAACAACCCCAGTAGTTCAGTTCAGTAGATCTTTATTTCGATGATTACAAACCATCATAAAAATACATTCTACAAAATACATTAATTACATTTCTGAACCGTACATCATTAAAAACAAAGTTAAAACATTTAAAAGCATGTGGCATTATATACATCATTGCTCAATCTCTCATGTTTCTTAATCTTACTGCTACTTTAAAAAAATTCGTAATGGAGCATAAAGTACGCATATCACTTGCTTTTTGCAAAAAGAGACGTGCAGTCTTAGCATGACGGAATTTTGCCTCTTTTAAAATATAAACAAGAAATCTACGATGAGGAGTCCGATAAAAAGAACACAAAAGTACAAAATGAAGGGTGTCCTGCGGAGACCTATTGTCGCAGCCGCAGGCACCCTTCTGCTCAATTGTTAGAGTAAAACCTGATGGATAAGCTAAAATATTATGTAACAGATTGAGCCTAAAATGACACATTTAAAATCTATCCTGCTGGTTATGCATTAAAAATAAATAGGGCTCCATACCCTCTCCATTGCTCACTAGACGGTGTGCCACAACTGATCTTTTTGCTGAGTCAGAGCTTAATCTACCCAATTCAAATTTTTCTAGTAGCTGTTTTTTGATTTGATGTCTGCAAGAGGTGGTAATTGAGGTTGGATCACTAAAAAATAACGGCTGATCAATGATTCCTAATGTATCCTTAATATAGTACAGCCAGGGGATTAGGAGGCATTTATCTTTTTGTAGGCAATCGCCAACTATTACCCTACTTAGCTCTGCTTCAGGGTTCACTCAAATTCTGAGCCATGTCATAATGGGCCTCACCTTCACCTGGTCCATGATAAATGGGATCCCAAGCTCAGTGTGTGCAATACCTGCTGGGGTACTCTGTGGTATCTTCAGGATCCTTCGTAGGAATTTATCTTCCTCCAATTGTAAATATCTTGCATCCCTAAAACCCCAGACCTCTGCACCTTATAGAGCCTTGGCAGTGCTTACAGCTACATATAGATTCATTACTTGCTCTGGTGACAAGCGACCCAGCCTTCGGGCGAAGTTTAGTATCGCATCGTTTGCGGAAACCAGCTTTCTGCACCTTTCCTCGATTAAAGAATCAAACTTTAACTCCCCGTCAAACAGAAGACCCAGGTAAGAAAAAGTGCTTACAGTTTCTAGTGTATTGGACCCTATTTTAAATACAAATTTCCTGCAGGGTTTCTTGCCCGCCACCATCACGAAGGATTTGTTTAAATTCACGGACAGATCTAAGTTGTCCATGAATTTCACAAATCCGTCAACAAGGTGTTGTAAACTCAGAGCTGTTCGAGCAAGCAGGACCGCGTCATCCGCGTACAGCAGTACCGGAATATGACGCGTTCCTGCTTTAGGGCAATCCACATTTAAGGCAACCAGTGTTCTCTCCAGATCATTTATATAAAGAGAAAACAAAAAGGGGGCGAGGATACACCCCTGCCTCACTCCGCTGGTGCACGGGAAGGGATCAGTACTCCCCCCCCCCGGTGCTAAAGCGGAACTTGGCAGTGGTGTTCCAATGTAATTGTTTGAGAATGTTTATAAGTCCGGGATCGATTCCCAGGTTGCTCATCATGGCCCAAAGTTTGTTCCTATTTACATTATCAAAGGCCGCAGCCAGATCCAAAAAACCCATATAGACTGTTTCTTTACTAGCTTTTGTATATTTTGCAACTAATAAATAAAGGTTAAGGCATTGATCCCTTGTTGATTTACCCGATCTAAAGCTATGTTGGGTGACTGCTATGATGTGGTGCTCGTCCGCCCAGGCCATAAGGCGATTTAAAACCGCCCTGCCCAATAATTTGGCTGACACGTCTACCAACGAAATTGGTCTATAGCATTGAGGATTGTCCCTGCTCCCCTTTTTGAAGATAGGGACAATCAATGCAGTAGACCAAGATCGCGGTAGCCCACATTTTATAGCTGCATTTAGCACCCTTGTCATAATAGGAGCCCAAAGGTTGATGTTACTTAAATAGAGGTCTGGTGGCATGCCATCAGGCCCCGGTGCTTTGTTCCGAGTCAGGCCTTGGATCGCTTGAGTAATTTCTTGAAGTGAGAATTCTGGTTCACTGAACCTGACCCCGTCCCAGCCCCCAACAGAAACTGTATCACAGCTGTGATTGTAAAGGCCCTTGAAATGAGCCACCCACTGTTCGGGGAGTATGTTGTTACTAATCACCGGGGCATTTCTGTCTTGAAAGCAGGGTCTATTGATGATTTTCCAGAATTCGTTAAAATCTCTATTCTCCCCTGCCTCCCTCAGGTCAGCCCAGACTTCCGCTTGAAGCATAGTCTTCCTCTGTTTTACCTTAGGTTTATATATATTTCTGCAGAGGGCTACTTTCTGCTTGTCCCTGGGTTGGATTTTAAGGAATGATTTTAAATCTCTCAGTGCTCGAGAACAATCGGTATCAAACCATTGAGGTTGTGTTATATTCTTTCTGATACCTTTTACGTTCAATAGATCGTCAACCAGGTTGGTTAAAAAATCGAACACTGAGACCAGCGCACCTCCCTCTACTGAGGGTTCAAGACAATCTTGTATCTGTTTTTTGTCTTTTTCTACTAAAGTTCTGTAGAACTCCTGGGCGTTAATTTTTGACCATCTAAGTCGCCTCCCCTGATCCCTGGGTGCAGCTCGATGGCTGCTGGTTTACTTCTAATGGAGCGACCACTATATATTAATTCCAGGATCAGTGGGTTGTGGTCACTAAAGGGACTCCAATCTGTTCTCACCTCTTTAACCCGCTCCTTTGCAAAAATAGATATCATCATATAGTCTATGATGGAGTGGCATCCCCTGCCTTTGAATGATGGTATAAGGGTACCATCTCTACCCGGGGCCATCAAATCTATTGTGTGTGTTAGAGCGTAAGTGCCTAATAACTTTATTAGTGTTGTTCCCTCCTTGTTATGCTCGAAGTGTGGCCCACTCTCTACCGGGCATGATGACTAATCAGCACTGACAGGGAACAATTTTGGGCAAAGATGGCAATTTAAATCACCCATTACCAGGACTATTGGTTCTCCTCCCCCTTTCCTCTGCTTTATCTCATGGTTGAGTCTGTTGTCTAGTTCCTGGATTACTGAGTTATTCCCATCAACTGGCCCTGAATTGTAGATATTGAATATCAGTAACCTCAGCCCTTGCCCTTGAAATACAACTGCCTGAAGGGTATGCGACGTCCAAGAGGATTGTGTCCATGAACCTTCTAGGTCCAGATCAACGTACAGTGCTAGCCCTCCCTTGGCTCTGCCTGATCTGCCTTCTTGAGCTGGTACAAAAAAACATTTATAACCCTCTATTTAGTAAGGGGAGGATTCTACCGCCCATGTCTCCTGGAATGCTAATATATGGCAGCCGCGGAGGTATTTCCTCCAATCCCCATTTTCAAATTTCCCCGCCAGGCCTGCAATATTCCAGGACAATAAAATCAGACCTTTGCTCAGTACTTTTCCAACCTTCCCTCCCTGGTTATATGTCCTGGGATCATCCTTCCTAAGCAACGTAACCCCCTGATCTCACTCACCTTCAGTTACTCGGGGTTCATCCACCCTCTTTGCTTGGTGGCTTACCGTGGCACCATATGCACTTCGTTTGTTTCCCACCCTTTTGGCCATCTTTCCCTGACATTT
This sequence comes from Lissotriton helveticus, assembly GCF_964261635.1. NCBI lineage: Eukaryota > Metazoa > Chordata > Amphibia > Caudata > Salamandridae > Lissotriton > Lissotriton helveticus. The sequence continues at coordinate 652,293,098 of NC_136070.1, forward strand.
CCCAATTTGGGGTAGTCAATCATTTTCATCGAGGGACAGTCGTGGACTTAATCTGTTTGCCCACTGAGGGTAGCCCTGTCCTATCTGCTCTTGTATTCTAGCCCAGTGTCTTGCTGGTGCCCTACCTGTTCTGTCATCAGCGTGGTTAAGAGTATGTACAGCACGTTTCCTCGGGTAGAAATATCCTAATGGTAAGGAACATATGGTGCTAGTGTGATTTTTGTTATAGCTACCTAATATGTATTTCACTAGGTCGGGGTTCCTAAAATTCACCGCAATACAATCCCCTGTGATATCTTTCCCACTGTTGCCTATCCAGTTTACTCTTCTCACATGGAGAATCTCCCCACATTCTCCACTTTGCAGCGGCCTGTGTATGTTCAACCACTTAATTATCTTGGTTTTCAATTCTGTGTGTGACTCTTTCTCCGCTGCCCTAAGTTCGGGTGCCCTGGCAAAAACAACAACATAAGGGAATGCTTCAGGGGGCAGGTTTATATGTGGTGGTGCAGGATGATCAAATCTGTCATTTGGCTCATGACCTGTCGGGTTTGTTTCAGTAAAAACATGAGTTGTTGGATTTCCTCTTTGTGCTAACTGCGCATTTGTTCGCTGTTGGGCCTTATCAGTGTCCTTTGTCCCCCCCTTCTGAATGTTTCCCCTCTCTGCCTGGGCTGTAGGTTTGGGTGTTGCGTGGACTTGTACAATAGTGCATTGCTCGTTGCTCACACAGTTGTTATTGCCAACTATTTGATCGGCTGGCATAATGCCTGCTGGGCTGCGATTTGCTGTTAAGTTACAGTCTGTAGGGCCCTTTGACCTTCCCTGCTTTCTCAATTCGTTTACCATTTTATCTAGCCTGCTAATTATTGGTTTTAGCTGACTCATAATAAAGGTTTCCAGGCGTTTTTGGAGGTCTCCTATTATTTCATTCATCCATCCAGGTGGAATTTGATGGCGTGCCGCTACTACTTCTGTGACCACTACCTCCCTATCTTTTGGACCGTGTGTGACCATACTTTGTTTGTTTTTCCGAGGTTGGCCCTTCCTGCATCCCCCTTGTTTTGATTTTCTACTTGTAGCATTATTTCTATTCCTATTTGTGTCTGAAACTGCTTCTTTTACAACCTGCGCACAAGGAATACCTTCAGTGGAATTTTCCAAAGTGTCAGTGTGAGAGATTGATGATGTGTTTAAATCAATGGGTTGTGTAGGTGTATCTGGAATAGACAGACTTCTCTCTGTATGCTAAATCTCCCTATTGACTTTCCTCAACATCAGGTCAATCGCGGTAGGTTGTAACACAGCATTTGGTTCAAGCGCTAAAGGGTTCGAGGTGCGAGATGAATGTGCTTTGCCAGTGGCGGAGCGCGTTTTCGTTCTGTTAGACATGACTAAAACAGGAAGAGAGGAAGGTGTAGGAGCTTATACTGTCACCTGCCCGCCACTACACTCCCTCCTTGGCTAGTAAGCTAGTGAGTGGATCCTCCCTGCTTTAGAACAGAGTATAAGAATTGTCTCCTCCCCCTCCCACAATTGCACAATGATTTATAGTCCACTATTTGTACCGTCTTATTTTCTTTAGAATCAGTTCAGAGTTCGGTGGGCGTCTTGGTATCGTGCTAAAAAGAGGGGTGTAATAATAAGGTACCTCTGGAATAGTCATAAGGGGGGTGGCCCAGCCCAGCCTCTTCTGGCCGCTGATGGGTCCCGCCCTTGTCCCGGGCTTCTCCCGGCGCGCACCCGCGCGCGTCTCGCGGGACGAGGGACCGAGGGAGCCTTTATGCGCCTCCTGGCGCTTCCCTCTGACGTCCGCTGCTGGTCACGGGAGTGGGAGGGGCCCGGCGGAGCCAAGCCCGTCCATAGGAACAAGCGGAGCAAAGCCCGGCCCTTAGAAGCTGCTGCTGTGGGGATTTGGGGCTCGGCGGAGCCAAGCTTGGCCAAGTGGATATGGAGGAGCTACGCCCGGCCCTCAGGAACAACTTGAGACAACAGGTGAGGCTCCGCCCGGACTCAGCACCAAGGGAGCCTTTATGCGCCTCCTGGCGCTTCCCTCTGACGTCTGCTGCTGGTCACGGAAGTGGGAGGGGCCCGGCGGAGCCAAGCCCGGCCGGAGGAACAAGCGGAGCAAAGCCCGGCCCTTAGAAGCTCTGCTGTGAGGATTCGGGGCTCGGCGGAGCCAAGCCCGGCCAAGTGGATATGGCGGAGCTACGCCCGGCCCTCAGGAACAACTTGAGACAAGAGGTGAGGCTCCCCCCAGTACCTGCCACTAGCTTTGGTCAAATGTATTTTCTTGCTGAACTCAGAAGCGAAATAGCAAGGCTATTCTGGGTTGCTGCATTACGCAATATAAAATCATACAAAGCAATCAGTTCACGGTGTAATTTAGCAGAAACTGGCCAAAATTCAATACATATGTGGGATTTAGTACGGTGGAACAGATTATTAAAAACCTGTTGCATCCATTCCACGGATATAAGTTCCATGGGTTTCAGAAGATAATATCTGCATTTTGCTGTTCCCTTATTAGGAACATTTTGATATTGGTTTAAGTATTCACGCTGTTGCACTGGTTCACATAATTTAACTTGAACAACCTTAAAATAAGGCACCAAATATAGAATGTCTCAGTAGAGTAGATTCACTAAAACGTGGTATATCCATTCTGTTTGAGAATTTCTCAGTGGGTGGATTTCTGGTGTTTCGCGGTTTAGAGTTGTTATTCGTCCGCTGCTCACCAGCCATGTGGCCAGCAGTGCAATGCGGATAATAAGACTCACCTATATCTTAGGTTAAATGGTGAAACAAGAACCTACTGGGAAGATACTGAGGACAGAGCATCTGAGGGAATTCTGATATGTTTTACAAACAAAAGTAGATCTGAGTAGGGGACCAAAGTGACATGTCATGATTATGCTGTCTTAGGTCTGGTCCTCAGAAATCTATAGAGAGTAACCCATTTGCATACTTCAACCTGCAGCACAAGAATTATCTTATGTGGGACTAATGGGTTGTGGTACAGATGGCCAATATTATAAATAGGCTACTGTGAAGCCACTCCAAATAGCAGTATGGTGGCCTGACATCAATGCGGGTATGGATGCATGGCTGTCAGTTTCCACAAGGCGGAGCCAAAGCTACCGTCAATTCAAAGAAGTAAAAAAAAATACAACCGTGGAACTCCCCATCCCCGCCAATGGAAACTCTACGTCTGAAATGTGAAGGTCCTAGTCATTATTTGGCTTGGTAAATTGACATGGAAAGTGGCTGGACTTGTGACGTATAGCTTCAATGACAGCAGAAATCACCATAGCAATGCTATGGCAAATCTTAGCCACATGTGAGTTACTGGGATTGCTTGTCACATCAAGTGGATCACAGAACTTTTAAAACCATTTTCAAGATAATTTTCAGGAGATCAGATTGAAGCACCAGTAAAAACCGCAAAATATCAAGTGCTGATGAACAGGCAAGTAAATTAGGTTAAAAAAGAACAACTGATGGACAGAATGTAGAACAATGTCATACATTCACCCCAGTACAGAGATCTGGGCCTAAATCCATAATTATTTTCTCACCATGCCTTTCTAGTTTTGACCGAGCCACATGCAAATCAGTCTTGACCCTGTGCCCAATGGGAACAGTCCAAACCTGAACTGCCAGGCCAGGTCCTCCCTGGACAGGAAACAAGCATCCTAGGACCGGTTTCGTGCTTTTAGCCCTCATCAGCCAGGATAGCTTGACTCCAGTGGCATGGAGAGCACGGGACCCACATCTGGGCTTACCCGTCACACTCGGGTTGACAAAAGCAAAAAGAACAATTGATGGACAGAATGCATAACAATGTCATACATTCACCCCAGTACAGAGATCTGGGCCTAAATCCACAGTTATTTTGCTTACCATGCCATTCCAGTTTGGACTGAGCCACATGCAAATTAGTCTTGACCCTGCGCTCAATGGGAACAGTCAAGCCCGAACTGCCAGGCCAGGTCCTCCCTGGACTGTAAACAAGCACCCTAGGACCGGTTTCGGGCTTTCAACCCTCATTGGCCAGGATAGCTTGACTTCAGTGGCATGGAGAGCACGGGACCCACGTCTGGGCATACCCGTCCTACTCGGGTTGACAAAAGAAAAAAGAACAATTGATGGACATAATGCAGAACAAAGTCATACATTCACCCCAGTAGAGAGATCTGGGCCTAAATCCATCGTTTTTTTGCTCACCATGCCATTCAGTTTGGACTGAGCCACATGCAAATTAGTCTTGACCCTGCGCCCAATCGGAGCAGCCCAGCCCGAACTGCCAAGTTAGGTCCTCCCTGGACTAGAAACAAACATCCTAGGACTGGTTTCGGGCTTTCAGCTCTCATCAGCCAGGATAGCTTGACTCCAGTGGCCATGTGACTGGGGGTGAATGTTTGCATTGTCCAGTATTCCGTCCATAAATTGTTTCTTTTGCATGTCGCCCTAACTGGGAAGGGTATGTACAGATGTGGGTTCTGTGCTCATTACACCACTGGATTCAAGCTAGCCTGGCTGATGAAGGGTGATGCCCTGAAACCAGTCCCAGAATGGTTGTTTCTGGTCCAGGGAGGACCTGGCTTGGCAGTTCGGGATGGGCTGCTTCCACAAGGAATAGGGTCAAGACTGATTAGCATATGGCTAAGTCCAAACTGGGGTCATGTGGTGAGCAAAATAAAGATGGATTAAACCCAGATCCTTGTGACTGCGGGTCAATGTTTGCATTGTCGAGCATTCCGTCCATCAATTGTTTCTTTTGCAAATGTCGCCGTAAGTGGGAAGGGTATGCCCTGCGTCAGTCCTGTGCTCAGTACACCACTGGATTCAAGCTAGCCCGGCTGATGAAGGGTAATGCCAGATACCGGTCCCAGGATGCTGGTTTACGGTCCAGGGAGGACCTGGCTTGGCAGTTCTGGCTGGACTGTTCCCACAAGGAATAGGGTAAAGACTGATTTGCATATGGCTGGGTCCAAACTGGGGTGGTGTGGTGAGTAAAAGAATGATGGATTAAACCCAGATCCTTGTGACTGGGGGTCACTGATTGAATTGTCCAGCATTCCGTCCATCAATTGTTTCTTTTGCATATGTCGTCCTAAGTGGGAAGGGTATGCCCAAACGTGGTTCCCGTGCTCACTACACCTCTGGATTCAAGCTAGCCCGGTTGATAAAGGGTGATGCCCTGAAATCGGTCCCAGGATGCTGGTTTCCTGTCCAGGGAGGACCTGGCTTGGCAGTTCGGGCTGGACTGTTCCCACAAGGAATAGGGTAAAGACTGATTTGCAAATGGGTGGGTCCAAACTGGAGTGGTGTGTTGAGCAAAAGAATGATGGATTAAACCCAGATCCAAGTGACTGGGGGTCAATATTTGCAATGTCCAGCATTCTGTCCATCAATTTTTTTTTTGCATATGCCACCCTAAGTGGGAAGGGTATAACCAGACGTGGGTCCCATGCTCACTACATCACTGGATTCAAGCTAGCCTGGCTGATGAAGGGTGATGCCCTGAAACTGGTCCCAGGATGTTTGTTTCCGGTCCAGGGAGGACCTGGCTTGGCAGTTGTCAGACTAAGGACCTCCACTTCACTACTCACCAGGTGCCCAGGGGTTGGTGGGGTTTTATCTGGGAATGAAAAATGGGCTGCAAGATGGAAGGTTGAAAGGTCTGGAACTCACTCTTACTTGGGGTGGTTAGTTAGGGTACAAGCAAATTAGATGTGACTGGAAATAACAAGTGATCAATGGGCACTAGAGGACAATTTGTTAGTATAGAATTACTCACAAATAAGGACAGAGCACTAAGAAGATGATGATGTGGAAGCAAGACTCTCTATCCTATTAGTCACACAACAGGATCCTAGAGCAGATGGAACAGAGTAAGAAGCTAAAAATGCAACCTGACTACCGGTGTGGCAAGCTGAAGCAACTAATGCATGGTTTCTACTTGGAAACATACAAGAGTCAGGGCCTGTTAGGAAAATGTGAAAGAAGGAGCAAGGCCTTTTTTTGTTGTTGTCCTGTTGGGTAGTTTTTGTGTGCCTAATCATTTTCAGAAGGATGGGTTCTACTGTTATGCCATTTGGAGGTTGCAGGGAGGTGACATGGCCTTCACACTCTGTTCCCAGAGTACAAGCCCGAGTATTTGCAGACAGAAGGCTTTGACCATGAGACTGTGCAGTGCAATTCCTTTGAAATGCAAAAAGAACAATTGATGGACAGGATGCAGAACAATGTCATACATTCACTCCAGTAGAGCGACCTGGGCCTAAATCCATAGTTTTTGCTCACCATGCCTTTCAGTTTGGACTGAGCCACATGCAAATTAGTCTTGACCCTGAGCCCAAAGGGAGCAGTCCAGCCTGAACTCCCAAGCTAGGTCCTAACTGGGCTAGAAACAACCATCTTACTACTGGTTTCGGGCTTCATCCGTCATCAGCCAGGATAGCTTGACTCCAGTGGCCATGTGACTGGGGTGAATGTTTGCATTGCCCAGCATTCGGTCCATCAATTGTTTATTTTGCATATGTCACCCTAAGTGGGAAGGGTATGCCCAGACGTGGGTTCCGTGCTCACTACACCACTGGATTCAAGCTAGCCTCGATGATGAAGGGTAATGTCCTGAAACAGATCCCAGGGTTCTTGTTTGCGGGCCGGGGAGAACCTGGCTTGGCAGTTCAGACTGGACTGTTCCCTCAAGGAATTGGGTAAAGACTGATTTGCATGTGGCTGGGTTGAAACTGGGGTGGTGTGGTGAGCAAAAGAATGTTGGATTAAATCCAGATCCTTGTTCATTGGTTGTGAAGGTTTGCATTGTCCAGTATTCCGTCCATCAATTGCTTTTTTTGCATGTCGCCCTAACTGGGAAGGGTATGCACAGATGTGGGTCCTGTGCTCACTACACCACTGGATTCAAGCTAGCCTGGCTGATGAAGGGTGATGCCCTGAAACCAGTCCCAGGATAGTTGTTTCTGGTCCATGGAGGAACTGGCTTGGCAGTTCGGGCTGGACTGTTCCCACAAGGAATAGGGTCAAGAATGATTTGCCTATGGCTAAGTCCAAACTGGGGTCGTGTGGTGAGCAAAAGAAGGAAAGATTAAACCCAGATCCTTGTGACTGCGGGTCAATGTTTACAATGTCCAGCATTCTGTCCATCAACTGTTGTTTTTTTGCATATGTCACCCTAAGTGGGAAGGGTATAACCAGACGTGGGTCCCATGCTCACTACATCAATTGGATTCAAGCTAGCCTGGCTGATGAAGGGTGATGCCCTGAAACTGGTCCCAGGATGTTTGTTTCTGGTCCAGGGAGGACCTGGCTTGGCAGTTGTCAGACTAAGGACCTCCACTTCACTACTCACCAGGTGCCCAGGGGTTGGTGGGGTTTTATCTGGGAATGCAAAAATGGGCTGCAAGATGGAAGGTTGAAAGGTCTGGAACTCACTCTTACTTGGGGTGGTTAGTTAGGGTACAAGCAAATTAGTTGTGACTGGAAATAACAAGTGATCAATGGGCACTAGAGGCCAATTTGTTAGTATAGAATTACTCACAAATAAGGACAGAGCACTAAGAAGATGATGACGTGAAAGCAAGACTCTCTATCCTATTAGTCACACAACAGGATCCTAGAGCAAATGGAACAGAGTAAGAAACTAAAAATGCAACCTGACTACCGGTGTGGCAAGCTGAAGCAACTAATGCATGGTTTCTACTTGGAAATATACAAGAGTCAGGGCCCGTTAGGAAAATGTGAAAGAAGGAGCAAGGCCATTTTTTTGTTGTTGTCCTGTTGTGTAGTTTTTGTGTGCCTAATCATTTTCAGAAGGATGGGTTCTACTGTTATGCCATTTGGAGGTTGCAGGGAGGTGACATGGCCTTCACACTCTGTTCCCAGAGTACAAGCCCGAGTATTTGCAGACAGAAGGCTTTGACCATGACACTGTGCAGTGCAATTCCTTTGAAATGCAAAAAGAACAATTGATGGACAGGATGCAGAACAATGTCATACATTCACTCCAATAGAGAGACCTGGGCCTAAATCCATCGTTTTTTGCTCACCATGCCATTCAGTTTGGACTGAGCCACATGCAAATTAGTCTTGACCCTGAGCCCAAAGGGAGCAGTCTAGCCCGAACTGCCAAGCTAGGTCCTAACTGGGCTAGAAACAAGCATCTTAGGACTGGTTTCGGGCTTTCATCCATCATCAGCCAGGATAGCTTGACTCCAGTGGCCATGTGACTAGGGTGAATGTTTGCATTGTCCAGCATTCGGTCCATCAATTGTTTATTTTGCATATGTCACCCTAAGTGGGAAGGGTATGCCCAGACGTGGGTTCCGTGCTCACTACACCACTGGATTCAAGCTAGCCTCGATGATGAAGGGTAATGTCCTGAAACAGATCCCAAGGTTCTTGTTTACGGGCCAGGGAGAACCTGGCTTGGCAGTTCAGACTGGACTGTTCCCTCAAGGAATAGGGTCAAGACTGATTTGCATGTGGCTGGGTTGAACCTGGGGTGGTGTGGTGAGCAAAAGAATGTTGGATTAAACCCAGATCCTTGTTCATTGGTTGTGAAGGTTTGCATTGTCCAGTATTCCGTCCATCAATTGCTTCTTTTGCATATCGCCCTAACTGGGAAGGGTGAGCAAAAGAAGGAAAGATTAAACCCAGATCCTTGTGACTGCGGGTCAATGTTTACATTGTCCAGTATTCTGTTCATCAATTGTTTCTTTTGCAAATGGCGCCGTAAGTGGTAAGGGTATACCCAGACGTGGGTCCTGTGCTTAGTACACCACTGGATTCAAGCTAGCCCGGCTGATGAAGGGTAATGCCCTGATACCGGTCCCAGGATGCTGGTTTATGGTCCAGGGAGGACCTGGCTTGGCAGTTCGGGCTGGACTGTTCCCACAAGGAATAGGGTAAAGACTGATTTGCATATGACTGGGTCCAAACTGGGGTGGTGTGGTGAGCAAAAGAATGATGGATTAAACCCAGATCCTTGAGACTGGGAGTCACTGATTTCATTGTCCAGCATTCCGTCCATCAATTGTTTCTTTTGCATATGTCGTCCTAAGTGGGAAGGGTATGCCCAGATGGGGGTCCCGTGCTCACTACATCACTGGATTCAAGCTAGACCGGCTATTGAAGGGTGATGCCCTGAAACCGGTCCCAGGATGCTGGTTTCCTGTCCAGGGAGGACCTGGCTCGGCAGTTCGGGCTGGACTGTTCCCACAAGGAATAGGGTCAAGACTGATTTGCATATGGCCGGGTCCAAACTGGGGTGGCACGGTGAGCAAAAGAATGATAGATTAAACCCAGATCCCTCTGACTGGGGGTGAATGTTGCATTGTCCAGCATTCCGTCTATCAATTGTTTTTTTTGCATATGTCGCCCTAAGTCGGAAGGGTATGCCCAGACGTGGGTACCGTGCTCACTACACCACTGGATTCAAACTAGCCTGGCTGATGAAGGGTGATGCCCTGAAACCGGTCCTAGGATGCTTGTTTACCGGTCCAGGGAGGAACTGGCTTGACAGTTCGGGCTGGACTGTTCCCACAAGGAATAGGGTCAAGAATGATTTGCATATGGCTAAGTCCAAACTGGGGTCGTGTGGTGAGCAAAAGAAGGAAAGATTAAACCCAGATCCTTGTGACTGCGGGTCAATAATTACATTGTCCAGCATTCTGTTCATCAATTGTTTCTTTTGCAAATGGCGCCGTAAGTGGTAAGGGTATGCCCAGACGTGGGTCCTGTGCTTAGTACACCACTGGATTCAAGCTAGCCCGGCTGATGAAGGGTAATGCCCTGATACCGGTCCCAGGATGCTGGTTTATGGTCCAGGGAGGACCTGGCTTGGCAGTTCGGGCTGGACTGTTCCCACAAGGAATAGGGTAAAGAATGATTTGCATATGGCTGGGTTGAAACTGGGATGGTGTGGTGAGCAAAAGAATGATGGATTAAACCCAGATCCTTGTTACTGGGGTGTCACTGTTTGCGTTGTCCAGCATTCCATTCATCAATTGTTTCTTTTGCAAGTGAGTTAAATTCTGCAAACCTTTGGAAAGCTTGTAAAGTGATTGAGGAGTCACAGATCAGCGGGTGGCACCAGTAACACACCTTGTTAACAGGCAACATCATCTCACATGCACCGGTATGGGGGCCACCTATGCATCTAATGTTTGGAAGATCAGATAGTAAATATGAACACTTTGTTCCCAGTCACTAGTGGAGTAGTCTGGTGACGTTAGGCTGAGTTGTCAGACTAAGGACCTCCGCTTCACTACTCAATAGGTGCCCAGGGGTTGGCGAGGTTTTATCTGGGAATGCAAAAATGGGCTGCAAGATGGAAGGTTGAAAGGTCTGGAACCCACTCTTACTTGGGGTAGTTAGATAGGGTACAAGCAAATTAGATGTGACTGGAAATAACAAGTGATCAATGGGCACTAGAGGCCAATTTGTTAGTATAGAATTACTCACAAAAAAGGACAGAGCACTAAGAGGATGATGACGTGAAAGCAAGACTCTCTATCCTATTAATCACACAACAAGATCCTAGAGCAGATGGAACAGAGTAAGAAGCTAAAAATGCAACCTGACTACCGGTGTGGCAAGCTGAAGCAACTAATGCATGGTTTCTACTTGGAAACATACAAGAGTCAGGGCCCGTTAAGAAAATGTGAAAGAAGGAGCAAGGCCTTTTTTTGTTGTTGTCCTGTTGTGTAGTTTTTGTGTGCCTAATCATTTTCAGAAGGATGGGTTCTACTGTTATGCCATTTGGAGGTTGCAGGGAGGTGACATGGCCTTCACACTCTTTTCCCAGAGTACAAGCCTGAGTATTTGCAGACAGAAGGCTTTGACTATGAGACTGTGCAGTGCAATTCCTTTGAAATGCAAAAAGAACATTTGATGGACAGGATGCAGAACAATGTCATACATTCACTCCAGTAGAGAGATCTGGGCCTAAATCCATAGTTTTTTGCTCACCATGCCATTCAGTTTGGACTGAGCCACATACAAATTAGTCTTGACCCTGCGCCCAATGGGAGCAGTCCAGCCCGAACTGCCAAGCTAGGTACTAACTGGACTAGAAACAAGCATCTTAGGACTGGTTTCGGGCTTTCATCCATCATCAGCCAGGATAGCTTGACTCCAGTGGCCATATGACTAGGGTGAATGTTTGCATTGTCCAGCATTCGGTCCATCAATTGTTTATTTTGCATATGTCACCCTAAGTGGGAAGGGTATGCCCAGACGTGGGTTCCGTGCTCACTACACCACTGGATTCAAGCTAGCCTCGATGATGAAGGGTAATGTCCTGAAACAGATCCCAGGGTTCTTGTTTACGGGCCAGGGAGAACCTGGCTTGGCAGTTCAGACTGGACTGTTCCCTCAAGGAATAGGGTCTAGACTGATTTGCATGTGGCTGGGTTGAAACTGGGGTGGTGTGGTGAGCAAAAGAATGTTGGATTAAACCCAGATCCTTGTTCATTGGTTGTGAAGGTTTGCATTGTCCAGTATTCCGTCCATCAATTGCTTCTTTTGCATGTCGCCCTAACTGGGAAGGGTATGCACAGATGTGGGTCCTGTGCTCACTTCACCACTGGATTCAAGCTAGCGTGGCTGATGAAGGGTATGCCCTGAAACCAGTCCCAGGATGGTTGTTTCTGGTCCAGGGAGGAACTGGCATGGCAGTTCGGGCTGGACTGTTCCCACAAGGAATAGGGTCAAGAATGATTTGCATATGGCTAAGTCCAAACTGTGGTCGTGTGGTGAGCAAAAGAAGGAAAGATTAAACCCAGATCCTTGTGACTGCGGGTCAATGTTTACATTGTCCAGTATTCTGTTCATCAATTGTTTCTTTTGCAAATGGCGCCGTAAGTGGTAAGGGTATACCCAGACGTGGGTCCTGTGCTTAGTACACCACTGGATTCAAGCTAGCCCGGCTGATGAAGGGTAATGCCCTGATACCGGTCCCAGGATGCTGGTTTATGGTCCAGGGAGGACCTGGCTTGGCAGTTCGGGCTGGACTGTTCCCACAAGGAATAGGGTAAAGACTGATTTGCATATGACTGGGTCCAAACTGGGGTGGTGTGGTGAGCAAAAGAATGATGGATTAAACCCAGATCCTTGAGACTGGGAGTCACTGATTTCATTGTCCAGCATTCCGTCCATCAATTGTTTCTTTTGCATATGTCGTCCTAAGTGGGAAGGGTATGCCCAGATGGGGGTCCCGTGCTCACTACATCACTGGATTCAAGCTAGACCGGCTATTGAAGGGTGATGCCCTGAAACCGGTCCCAGGATGCTGGTTTCCTGTCCAGGGAGGACCTGGCTCGGCAGTTCGGGCTAGACTGTTCCCACAAGGAATAGGGTAAAGACTGATTTGCATATGTCTGGGTCCAAACTGGGGTGGTTGATTGAGCAAAAGAATGATGGAATAAACCCAGATCCTTGTGACGTGGGGTCAATATTTGCAATGTCCAGCATTCTGTCCATTACTTGTTTTTTTTGCATATGTCGCCTTAAGTGGGAAGGGTATGACCAGACGTGGGTCCCGTGCTCACTACACCACTGGATTCAAGCTAGCCTGGCTGATGAAGGGTGATGCGCTGAAACTGGTTCCAGGAGGCTTGTTACCAGTGCAGGGAGGACCTGGCTTGGCAGTTTGGACTGGACTGTTCCCACAAGGAATAGGGTCAAGACTAATATGAATATGGCTGGGTCCAAACTGGGGTGGTGTGGTGAGCAAAAGAATGATGAATTAAACCCAGATCCTTGTGACTGTGGGTGAATGTTTGCATTGTCCAGTATTCTGTCCCTTAATTGTTTCTTTTGCATATATCGCCCTAAGTGGGAAGGGTATGCCCAGACGTGGGTCCGTGCTCACTACACCACTGGTTTCAATCTAGCCTGGCTGATGAAGGGTGAAGCCCTGAAACCGGTCCCAGGATGCTTGTTTCTGGTCCAGGAAGGACCTGGCTTGGCTGTTCGGGCTGGACTGTTCCCACAAGGAATAGGGTCAAGACTGATTTGCATATGGCCGGGTCCAAACTGGGGTGGCGCGGTGAGCAAAAGAATGATGGATTAAACCCATATCCCTCTGACTGGGGGTGAATGTTGCATTGTCCAGCATTCCGTCTATCAATTGTTTTTTTTGCATATGTCGCCCTAAGTCGGAAGGGTATGCCCAGACGTGGGTACCGTGCTCACTACACCACTGGATTCAAACTAGCCTGGCTGATGAAGGGTGATGCCCTGAAACCGGTCCTAGGATGCTTGTTTACCGGTCCAGGGAGGAACTGGCTTGGCAGTTCGGGCTGGACTGTTCCCACAAGGAATAGGGTCAAGAATGATTTGCATATGGCTAAGTCCAAACTGGGGTCGTGTGGTGAGCAAAAGAAGGAAAGATTAAACCCAGATCCTTGTGACTGCGGGTCAATGTTTACATTGTGCAGCATTCTGTTCATCAATTGTTTCTTTTGCAAATGGCGCCGTAAGTGGTAAGGGTATGCCCAGACGTGGGTCCTGTGCTTAGTACACCACTGGATTCAAGCTAGCCCGGCTGATGAAGGGTAATGCCCTGATACCGGTCCCAGGATGCTGGTTTATGGTCCAGGGAGGACCTGGCTTGGCAGTTCGGGCTGGACTGTTCCCACAAGGAATAGGGTAAAGAATGATTTGCATATGGCTGGGTTGAAACTGGGATGGTGTGGTGAGCAAAAGAATGATGGATTAAACCCAGATCCTTGTTACTGGGGGTCACTGTTTGCGTTGTCCAGCATTCCATTCATCAATTGTTTCTTTTGCAAGTGAGTTAAATTCTGCAATCCCTTTGGAAAGCTTGTAAAGTGATTGAGGAGTCACAGATCAGCGGGTAGCACCAGTAACACACCTTGTTAACAGGCAACATCATCTCACATGCACCGGTATGGGGGCCACCTATGCATCTAATGTTTGGAAGATCAGATAGTAAATATGAACACTTTGTTCCCAGTCACTAGTGGAGTAGTCTGGTGACGTTAGGCCAAGTTGTCAGACTAAGGACCTCCGCTTCACTACTCAATAGGTGCCCAGGGGTTGGCGAGGTTTTATCTGGGAATGCAAAAATGGGCTGCAAGATGGAAGGTTGAAAGGTCTGGAACCCACTCTTACTTGGGGTAGTTAGATAGGGTACAAGCAAATTAGATGTGACTGGAAATAACAAGTGTTCAATGGGCACTAGAGGCCAATTTGTTAGTATAGAATTACTCACAAAAAAGGACAGAGCACTAAGAGGATGATGACGTGAAAGCAAGACTCTCTATCCTATTAATCACACAACAGGATCCTAGAGCAGATGGAACAGAGTAAGAAGCTAAAAATGCAACCTGACTACCGGTGTGGCAAGCTGAAGCAACTAATGCATGGTTTCTACTTGGAAACATACAAGAGTCAGGGCCCGTTAAGAAAATGTGAAAGAAGGAGCAAGGCCTTTTTTTGTTGTTGTCCTGTTGTGTAGTTTTTGTGTGCCTAATCATTTTCAGAAGGATGGGTTCTACTGTTATGCCATTTGGAGGTTGCAGGGAGGTGACATGGCCTTCACACTCTTTTCCCAGAGTACAAGCCTGAGTATTTGCAGACAGAAGGCTTTGACTATGAGACTGTGCAGTGCAATTCCTTTGAAATGCAAAAAGAACATTTGATGGACAGGATGCAGAACAATGTCATACATTCACTCCAGTAGAGAGATCTGGGCCTAAATCCATAGTTTTTTGCTCACCATGCCATTCAGTTTGGACTGGGCCACATACAAATTAGTCTTGACCCTGCGCCCAATGGGAGCAGTCCAGCCCGAACTGCCAAGCTAGGTACTAACTGGACTAGAAACAAGCATCTTAGGACTGGTTTCGGGCTTTCATCCATCATCAGCCAGGATAGCTTGACTCCAGTGGCCATGTGACTAGGGTGAATGTTTGCATTGTCCAGCATTCGGTCCATCAATTGTTTATTTTTGCATATGTCACCCTAAGTGGGAAGGGTATGCCCAGACGTGGGTTCCGTGCTCACTACACCACTGGATTCAAGCTAGCCTCGATGATGAAGGGTAATGTCCTGAAACAGATCCCAGGGTTCTTGTTTACGGGCCAGGGAGAACCTGGCTTGGCAGTTCAGACTGGACTGTTCCCTCAAGGAATAGGGTCTAGACTGATTTGCATGTGGCTGGGTTGAAACTGGGGTGGTGTGGTGAGAAAAAGAATGTTGGATTAAACCCAGATCCTTGTTCATTGGTTGTGAAGGTTTGCATTGTCCAGTATTCCGTCCATCAATTGCTTCTTTTGCATGTCGCCCTAACTGGGAAGGGTATGCACAGATGTGGGTCCTGTGCTCACTACACCACTGGATTCAAGCTAGCCTGGCTGATGAAGGGTGATGCCCTGAAACCAGTCCCAGGATGGTTGTTTCTGGTCCAGGGAGGAACTGGCTTGGCAGTTCGGGCTGGACTGTTCCCACAAGGAATAGGGTCAAGAATGATTTGCATATGGCTAAGTCCAAACTGTGGTTGTGTGGTGAGCAAAAGAAGGAAAGATTAAACCCAGATCCTTGTGACTGCGGGTCAATGTTTACATTGTCCAGCATTCTGTTCATCAATTGTTTCTTTTGCAAATGGCGCCGTAAGTGGTAAGGGTATGCCCAGACGTGGGTCCTGTGCTTAGTACACCACTGGATTCAAGCTAGCCCGGCTGATAAAGGGTAATGCCCTGATACCGGTCCCAGGATGCTGGTTTATGGTCCAGGGAGGACCTGGCTTGGCAGTTCGGGCTGGACTGTTCCCACAAGGAATAGGGTAAAGACTGATTTGCATATGACTGGGTCCAAACTGGGGTGGTGTGGTGAGCAAAAGAATGATGGATTAAACCCAGATCCTTGTGACTGGGAGTCACTGATTTCATTGTCCAGCATTCCGTCCATCAATTGTTTCTTTTGCATATGTCGTCCTAAGTGGGAAGGGTATGCCCAGATGGGGGTCCCGTGCTCACTACACCACTGGATTCAAGCTAGACCGGCTATTAAAAGGTGATGCCCTAAAACCGGTCCCAGGATGCTGGTTTCCTGTCCAGGGAGGACCTGGCTCGGCAGTTCGGGCTAGACTGTTCCCACAAGGAATAGGGTAAAGACTGATTTGCATATGGCTGGGTCCAAACTGGGGTGGTGTGGTGAGCAAAAGAATGATGGATTAAACCCAGATCCTTGTGACGTGGGGTCAATATTTGCAATGTCCAGCATTCTGTCCATTAATTGTTTTTTTTTGCATATGTCGCCTTAAGTGGGAAGGGTATGACCAGACGTGGGTCCCGTGCTCACTACACCACTGGATTCAAGCTAGCCTGGCTGATGAAGGGTGATGCACTGAAACTGGTTCCAGGAGGCTTGTTACCAGTCCAGGGAGGACCTGGCTTGGCAGTTTGGACTGGACTGTTCCCACAAGGAATAGGGTCAAGACTAATATGAATATGGCTGGGTCCAAACTGGGGTGGTGTGGTGAGCAAAAGAATGATGAATTAAACCCAGATCCTTGTGACTGTGGGTGAATGTTTGCATTGTCCAGTATTCTGTCCCTTAATTGTTTCTTTTGCATATATCGCCCTAAGTGGGAAGGGTATGCCCAGACGTGGGTCCGTGCTCACTACACCACTGGTTTCAATCTAGCCTGGCTGATGAAGAGTGATGCCCTGAAACCGGTCCCAGGATGCTTGTTTCTGGTCCAGGAAGGACCTGGCTTGGCTGTTCGGGCTGGACTGTTCCCACAAGGAATAGGGTCAAGACTGATTTGCATATGGCCGGGTCCAAACTGGGGTGGCGCGGTGAGCAAAAGAATGATAGATTAAACCCAGATCCCTCTGACTGGGGGTGAATGTTGCATTGTCCAGCATTCCGTCTATCAATTGTTTTTTTTGCATATGTCTCCCTAAGTCGGAAGGGTATGCCCAGACGTGGGTACCATGCTCACTACACCACTGGATTCAAACTAGCCTGGCTGATGAAGGGTGATGCCCTGAAACCGGTCCTAGGATGCCTGTTTACCGGTCCAGGGAGGAACTGGCTTGGCAGTTCGGGCTGGACTGTTCCCACAAGGAATAGGGTCAAGAATGATTTGCATATGGCTGGGTTGAAACTGGGATGGTGTGGTGAGCAAAAGAATGATGGATTAAACCCAGATCCTTGTTACTGGGGGTCACTGTTTGCGTTGTCCAGCATTCCATTCATCAATTGTTTCTTTTGCAAGTGAGTTAAATTCTGCAAACCTTTGGAAAGCTTGTAAAGTGATTGAGGAGTCACAGATCAGCGGGTGGCACCAGTAACACACCTTGTTAACAGGCAACATCATCTCACATGCACCGGTATGGGGGCCACCTATGCATCTAATGTTTGGAAGATCAGATAGTAAATATGAACACTTTGTTCCCAGTCACTAGTGGAGTAGTCTGGTGACGTTAGGCCGAGTTGTCAGACTAAGGACCTCCGCTTCACTACTCAATAGGTGCCCAGGGGTTGGCGAGGTTTTATCTGGGAATGCAAAAATGGGCTGCAAGATGGAAGGTTGAAAGGTCTGGAACCCACTCTTACTTGGGGTAGTTAGATAGGGTACTAGCAAATTAGATGTGACTGGAAATAACAAGTGATCAATGGGCACTAGAGGCCAATTTGTTAGTATAGAATTACTCACAAAAAAGGACAGAGCACTAAGAGGATGATGACGTGAAAGCAAGACTCTCTATCCTATTAATCACACAACAGGATCCTAGAGCAGATGGAACAGAGTAAGAAGCTAAAAATGCAACCTGACTACCGGTGTGGCAAGCTGAAGAAACTAATGCATGGTTTCTACTTGGAAACATACAAGAGTCAGGGCCCGTTAAGAAAATGTGAAAGAAGGAGCAAGGCCTTTTTTTGTTGTTGTCCTGTTGTGTAGTTTTTGTGTGCCTAATCATTTTCAGAAGGATGGGTTCTACTGTTATGCCATTTGGAGGTTGCAGGGAGGTGACATGGCCTTCACACTCTTTTCCCAGAGTACAAGCCTGAGTATTTGCAGACAGAAGGCTTTGACTATGAGACTGTGCAGTGCAATTCCTTTGAAATGCAAAAAGAACATTTGATGGACAGGATGCAGAACAATGTCCTACATTCACTCCAGTAGAGAGATCTGGGCCTAAATCCATAGTTTTTTGCTCACCATGCCATTCAGTTTGGACTGAGCCACATACAAATTAGTCTTGACCCTGCGCCCAATGGGAGCAGCCCAGCCTGAACTCCCAAGCTAGGTCCTAACTGGGCTAGAAACAAGCATCTTAGGACTGGTTCGGGCTTTCATCCCTCATCAGCCAGGAAAGCTTGACTTCAGTGGCCATGTGACTGGGGGGAATGTTTGCATTGTTCAGCATTCCGTCCATCAATTGTTTATTTTGCATATGTCACCCTAAGTGGGAAGGGTATGCCCAGACGTGGGTTCCGTGCTCACTACACCACTGGATTCAAGCTAGCCTCGATGATGAAGGGTAATGTCCTGAAACAGGTCCCAGGATGCTTGTTTAAGGGCCAGGGAGAACCTAGTTTGGCAGTTCAGACTGGACTGTTCCCTCAAGGAATAGGGTCAAGACTGATTTGCATGTGGCTGGGTTGAAACTGGGGTGGTGTGGTGAGCAAAAGAATGATGGATTAAACCCAGATCCTTGTGACTGGGGGTGAATGTTTGCATTGTCCAGTATGCCGTCCATCCATTGTTTCTTTTGCATGTCGCCCTAACTGGGAAGGGTATGCACAGATGTGGGTCCTGTGCTCACTACACCACTGGATTCAAGCTAGCCTGGCTGATGAAGGGTGATGCCCTGAAACCAGTCCCAGGATGGTTGTTTCTGGTCCAGGGAGGAACTGGCCTGGAAGTTTGGGCTGGACTGTTCCCACAAGGAATAGGGTCAAGACTGATTTGCTTATGGCTAAGTCCAAACTGGGGTCGTGTGGTGAGCAAAAGAAGGATAGATTAAACCCAGATCCTTGTGACTGCGGGTCAATGTTTACATTGTCCAGCATTCTGGCCATCAATTGTTTCTTTTGCAAAAGGCGCCCTAAGTGGTAAGGGTATGCCCAGACGTGGGTCCGGTGCTCAGTACACCACTGGATTCAAGCTAGCCCGGCTGATAAAGGGTAATACCCTGACACCGGTCCCAGGATGCTAGTTGATGGTCCAGGGAGGACCTGGCTTGGCAGTTCGGGCTGGACTGTTCCCACAAGGAATAGGGTAAAGACTGATTTGCATATGACTGGGTCCAAACTGGGGTGGTGTGGTGAGCAAAAGAATGATGGATTAAACCCAGATCCTTGTGAATGGGAGTTACTGATTGCATTGACCAGCATTCCGTCCATCAATTGTTTCTTTTGCATATGTCGTCCTAAGAGGGAAGGGTATGCCCAGATGGAGGTCCCGTGCTCACTACACCACTGGATTCAATCTAGCCTGGCTGATGAAGGATGATGCCCTGAAACCGGTCCCAGGATGCTTGTTTCTGGTCCAGGAAGGACCTGGCTTGGCTTTTCGGCTGGACTGTTCCCACAAGGAATAGGGTCAAGACTGATTTGCATATGGCCGGGTCCAAACTGGGGTGGCGTGGTGAGCAAAAGAATGATAGATTAAACCCAGATCCCCGTGACTGGGGGTGAATGTTGCATTGTCCAGCATTCCGTCTATCAATTGTTTTTTTTGCATATGTCGCCCTAAGTCGGAAGGGTATGCCCAGACATGGGTCCCATGCTCACTACACCACTGGATTCAAACAAGCCTGGCTGATGAAGGGTGATGCCCTGAAACCGGTCCTAGGATGCTTGTTTACCGGTCCAGGGAGGAACTGGCTTGGCAGTTCGGGCTGGAATGTTCCCACAAGGAATAGGGTCAAGAATGATTTGCATATGGCTGGGTTGAAACTGGGATGCTGTGGTGAGCAAAAGAATGATGGATTAAACCCAGATCCTTGTGACTGGGGGTCAATGTTTGCATTGTCCAGAATTCCATTCATTCATTGTTTCTTTTGCAAGTGAGTTAAATTCTGCGAACCTTTGGGAAGCTTGTAAAGTGATTGAGGAGTCACAGATCAGCGGGTGGCACCAGTAACACACCTTGTTAACATGCAACATCATCTCACATGCACCGGTATGGGGGCCACCTATGCATCTAATGTTTGGAAGATCAGATAGTAAATATGAACACTTTGTTCCCAGTCACTAGTGGAGTAGTCTGGTGACGTTAGGCCGAGTTGTCAGACTAAGGACATCCGCTTCACTACTCAATAGGTGCCCAGGGGTTGGCGAGGTTTTATCTGGGAATGCAAAAATGGGCTGCAAGATGGAAGGTTGACAGGTCTGGAACCCACTCTTACTTGGGGTGGTTAGATAGGGTACAAGCAAATTAGATGTGACTGTAAATAACAAGTGATCAATGGGCACTAGAGGCCAATTTGTTAGTATAGAATTACTCACAAAAAATGACAGAGCACTAAGAGGATGATGACGTGAAAGCAAGACTCTTTATCCTATTAGTCACACAACAGGCTCCTAGAGCAGATAGAACAGAGTAAAAAGCTGAAAATGGAACCTGACTACCGGTGAGGCAAGCTGAAGCAACTAAAGCATGGTCTCTACTTGGAAACATACAAGAGTCAGGGCCCGTTAAGGAAATGTGAAAGAAGGAGCAAGGGCTTTTTCTTTTTTGTTTTTCTGTTGTGTAGTTTTTGTGTGTCTATTCATTTTCAGAGGGATGGGTTCTGCTGTTATGCCATTTGGAGGTTGCAGGGAGGTGACATGGCCTTCACACTCTGGGGCATATGTAGGTAATTTACATTTTGCGATTCTCAAATAGCGATATTTTAAGGAATCGCTATTTGAGAATTGCAAAAAGGAATGTAGGTAAAAATTCGCAATATTTTTGCGAATGTCTAAAATTCCTTAATTGCGATTAGCAAATTGTGAATCGCAATTAAGGAATGAGTGTCCATTCATTCCTATGGGCCAAGAGGCCCATAGGAATGAATGGGGATACATTCTCAATTTGCGATTTTCTGTGAGAAAATCGCAATTTGAGAATCGCAATTCCAAGGGTGTCAGGGTGTCCAAAGGACACCTGTTGCACTCCTGGAATGGTCCTGTAAGTACATGTGGCACACATACATGCCCTAACGGCATGTCTGTGTCCCATATGGCAATTTGAATTTAAAAAAAAATGCATTTTGACAGGAAATCGCAAAATACCATCTACTTGAAGTAGGTGATATTTTGTGATTCCTTAAACCAAAATCGCAAATTTATAGGCACCCCTACATAGCATTTAAGGAATCGCAAAATTATGATTCCTTAAATGCTTGAACAAAATAAGGAATTGCAATTTTTGAGATTCCTTATTTTGCTAAGTGGCACCTACATACTAAAAGGCCGTTTGCGATTCGCAAATGCCTACCTACATATGCCCCTCTGTTCTGAGTACAAGCCTGAGTATTTTCAGACAGAAGGCTTTGACTATGAGACTGTGCACTGTAATTCCTTTGAAATGCAAAAAGAACAAATGATGGACAAGATACATAACAATGTCATACATTCACTTCAGTTCAGAGATCTGGGTCTAAATTCATCATTTTTCTGCTCACCATGCCATTCCAGTATGGACACAGCCATATGCACATCAGTCTTGACCCTGTGCCCAATAGGAACAGTCTGGCCCGAACTGCCAGGCCAGGCTCTCCCTGGACTGGAAACAAGCATCCTAGGACCGGTTTCAGGCTTTCAGCCCTCATCAGCCAGGATCGCTTAACTCCAGTGGCATGGACAGCACGGGACCCACGCCTGGGAATACCGGTACCACTTCGGGTGACAAATGCAAAAAGAACAATTGATGGAGAGAATGCAGAACATTGTTATACATTCACCCCAGTACAGAGATCTGGGCCTAAATCCAATGTTTTTTGCTCACCATGCCAGCCTTATGCAAATCAGTCTTGACCATGCGCCCAATGGGAACAGTCCAGCCCGAACTGCCAGGCCAGTTCCTCCCTGGACTGTAAACAAGCATCCTATGAGCGGGTTTTGGGCTTTAATCCATCATCAGCCAGGATAGCTTGACTCCAGTGGCATGGAGAGCATGGGACCCACTTCTGAGCATACCAGTCCCACTCGGGTGACAAATGCAAAAAGAAGAATTGATGGACAGAATGCAGAACAATGTCATACATTCACCCCAGTACAGAGATCTTGACCTAAATCCATGTTTTTTCGCTCACCATGCCATTCCAGTATGGACCCAGCCATATGCAAATCAGTCGTGACCCTGCGCCCAATGGGAACAGTCCAGCCCGAACTGCCAGGCTAGGTGCGCCCTGGACTGGAAACAAGCATCCTGGGACCAGTTTCAGCCTTTCAGCCCTCATCAGCCAGGATAGCTTGACTCCAGTGGCATGGAGAGCACGGGACCCACGTCTGGGCATACCCGTCCCACTCGAGGTGACAAAAGCAAAAAGAACAATTGATGGACAGAATGCCGAACAATGTCATACATTCACCCCAGTACAGAGATCTGGGCCTAAATCCATCGTTTTGTTTTGCTCACCATGCCATTCCAGTATGTACCCAGCCATATGCAAATCAGACAGGTCCCAGGATGCTTGTTTCAGGTCCAGGGAAGACATGGCTTTGCAGTTCGGGATGGACTGTTCCCATGAGGCACAGGGTCAGACTGATTTGCATATGGTCATGTCTGAACTGGGATGGCGGAGTGAGCTAAAGAATGATGATGGATTAAACCCAGATCAGTTGAATGGGAGTGAGTGCTTGCAATGTTCAACACTCCGTCCATCATCCCCTTTGGTTTTGCTTTGTTCGCCCTAAGTTAGCAGGGTATGCCCAGACGTGGGTCCCTTGCTCACTTTGCCACTGGATTCAAGCTAGCCTGACTGATGACGGCTGATTAGCCAGAAACCGGTCCCAGAATGCTTGTTTCTGGCCCAGGGAAGACATGGCTTGGCAGTTCGGGCTTGACTGTTCCCATGAGGCACAGGGTGAGACTGATTTGCATATGGCCATGTCTGAACTGGGGTGGCAGAGTGAGCTAAAGAATGAAGATGGATTAAACCCAGATCATTTGACTGGGGGTGAGTGCTTGCAATGTTCAACACTCTGTCCATCATCCCCTTTGGTTTCGCTCAAGTCAGAGGTGAATGGCAGCTCAATTCAATGTGCTGCTTAATACACACTAAGTGAGTGAAGCGGTTCTCAATCCAAAGCTGATGATGCTCCTAATTGTTCTATGCTAAGAAAGTGTAAGCAGTGATATGCCCAGAAGACCTCTCCTTTCTTCTGGGATCCGAGGAAAGGCGTCCAAAGTCTGATAGCAACAGAGAGTGAGCGCAGGAGGCACAGTCAAGGAGCTCATTGACCGACATTAGGAGGTAAAACATAATTTCTCCAGTTAAACCAGACAATGCATCACAATAGGTAGTGTTATGTATCTGAATTGGCCCCCTGTAGCAACACTGCACAGTTTCTTACATTGCCCTCTTTCTGCACAAATCACTTTTTGGCCCGGCAGTAGCATCATTCGCAAAGACAATGGAGTCTGTATTAGTCTTATATGTGTGCCGCCTATGGCTATAATTTTTAGGGCGAAGCTGCTGCCCGGTTTGCTAAGTACTTCTTCTGGGCATTCTGAAAGCGTCCCTTGATCTGCATTCTACCCATTGAAGACCATTGGCTTTGTGGTTTGTAACTCACAATTGTTTTCTTTCTATTTGGTGGCTTTATTTGCTTTAGGCGGCCCAGCGCCTTTGTCCATCTGATAGAGAAATTCTTGTTTACTGCATCCATCCAAGAATTCGTTTTCGGTAAACAGCCCTTCAAATCTTGTTCTTATCTTGTCACATTTGCTGGCCACAGTGACGTAGCTGGGGGGTGCGAGGGCGGGCCGCCCCATGCAGCACTGTTTTTTGGGGCGTCGGGAGTCGTGTCTGTCGACTATCATTTTCCCGGCGGCCCAAAGAACAAGTCGTTTGTCGCCCCCCCTGACCCCCAGGTACAAGTCCTAAGTCGTCTGCCAGTCGCCCCCCTGCTCTTACATGCACCCGGACGGCAAACTTATGGGCCGCCCCATGAGGCAGTAGGTATAGCTACGTCACTGCTGTGCCTTCAAAGATACAGGTCAAATGTTAGGTTCTGTTTTCCAGGGATCCTGTTATTTATTTTTCTTTCTCTGACTTCAAAGTAAGGGAATTTATGTGACAATCTTGCTGTGAAATGGAAAGGCTTTTTTCTAAAACACAACAAAATGAACAGTGAAGATATTTCAAAATATAGAAGAATTATGAAAGTAGAAATTAAGTTCATTTATATTTTTGTATTTCTGAAGTGTGGTGGAAACAAATATTTGAAAAGGATCAAAACACTCAAATAGACTAGGTGAAGACATTTCCACACATAGTTTGTGCGCTGTAAAATTCCATGTCTGTGCAAACGTAATGGTCATTTCAATTGCAAATGTGTTTTCTGTAATGTCAATGTCCCACTCCATCTCAGTCTACCCATTCCACCCAATCTACCCACTCCACCTTGATCTAGCCCATTACACCCCACTCCACTCTACCCCGCGCAAATCTACCCCACACCAACAATCTTCCCCACTCCAATGTACCCTGCCCCCTACACAAATCTACAACACTTCCCCACGCAAATCTACCCCACTACAAACCACACCACTCCAATCTACCCCACCCCACTACAATCTACCCCCACAAATCAATTTAGCCCACTTTACCTTTACTTCACTACAATCTACCCCACTATACCACACTACAATCTACCCACGCTACCCTACTCCACTCAATGGAAATCTACCCCACTCAACTCTACTCTACACCCAGTCTAGCCCACTCCACCTCACACCAACCCCCCCCCCCCCACTTTTGCCCATGCTAAACAGCAGCCACACTGGTGTACAACAAGGCTAAAACACATTGCCAAAGCCAATAGCTTTAGCATAGGGCAGACCTATTGGCTTTTTCAATGTTTGTTAATATTTATACGTTGATGTAGCACTTATAAAGCGCTGGTAGGCAGCGCAGCGTTGTATAATTGTATGTGGGTTAACTAGCATAAGAAAATAAAGTCTGCAAAGGTATCTTTTGCTAAATATCTCATTAGGTCTTGTGGCGTTAACAGCGCGTACGCGCTGTCTCGCCAGAGATCTTTTGTCACTGGGTCTGCTTCCCAGGAGACAGTACCTGGCCGCGCGCATTGCCTGTTGAAGGAGGCGATTTCAGCGGGCCACGCGCACAAGAACGCGCGCTTCGTCAAGCATTCCAGATTTGATACATTAAACTCTGTGCGTCGAAGAGTGTCTTTTTTTTAGTTTCAGTTTACTTTCAGTTCCTTTTATGAGGCTTTCACGCGGGCTTCATTAATCATTATAGAACAAGAGACATTAAACTGTGAGCGTCAAAGAGTGTGTTTATTTTACTTTCAGTTTAGTTTCAGTTAGTTACATGAGGCTTTTTTTGTTGATCATGTCAGGCGATTGCAGATTGAAGCAGCCTTTAAATGTTGTATGTTTACGTGCTGTGATAATAATATTGGGGCATATTATCAACACAGGCGATAAAATTATCGTTTGCTTTATCGGCAGAAAACTGCCGCTAAAGCCGTTTTTGCGGCAAAAAACTGCCGCAAAAGCGGCTTTAGCGGCAGTTTTCTGCCGATAAAGCAAGCGATAATTTTATCGCCTGTGTTGATAATATGCCCCATTGTTTTTATTTTCTGCCTCGCTTTTTTGCCTTTTTTTTCAGCTTTGCTTTTTTGGGCAGTTGTAAATTAAGTACAATTTTCAGGATGCTATAAAGTGTTAACTTCGTACAGTGAATAATGAAGATTTTTTTTGCTGGTTGGGATGGCTGGTGTTTATCATGCCGGGCAGCCAAAGGCCAGAAGTAGAGGACGCTAGTAGATGTAAATTAAGTACGAGTCTCAGGAAACTGTGAAGTGTTAACTACCGACTGTGAGAAGTGAAGCTTTTGTTTGCATGGCGCCGCGTGTCTACATTTTTTGTTTGTGGTTGAGCCAGCATGTTAGGCGATTGCAAATAAAGGCAAATCTAAAGTAGGAGTGAGCAGCGTGGATAAATAATAATGTTAATGCCATGTACATGCTTCGGTTTTTATAACTCCATGTTCAATTTGTTGTTTGCGTTCCTTCATAGTGAAAGTGCACATATCATTTGTAAAAACGAAACTCTTCCCAAATTAACACTCTACTTTTTGGGAGAAACAAAACTTGTGACATTTACGGCTTAGCTCTTTTACCTTAGCTTTTTTGGGTCTACCGTATCCGACAACTGTAAAAAACAGACAGACAGAGGTAGTAGTGGGCACCGTGCCAACACGCACAAGTAACTAAAATAGTCAATTGAATCAGCATTTAAATGCTGTATGTTTACGTTCTTTCATAATAACATCATTTTAATTTTCACCCTCGCTTTTTTGCATCATTTTCATTTTTAGACTTGCTTTTTTTGGTGCAGCGTGTCAAGCTATTGCGAATAGAGGTATAATACTGAGGTAGGAGTGGCTAGCGTAGGCAAAAGCATAATTGTTGTGAATGGCATCTAGATGCGTTAAATATTACATGCTTTCATTTTTACAATGTCGCTTTTATTTTGTTCGACATGGCAGGCGGAAAGTTGTACGTGTCTAAATGTGTAAACGTGCTAGCCTTTACTATGTACAACGTTGCCTATTTTTGCAGTACTCAGTGTCAACGAAGATGTTTTTTTCCATGGCGCCGCGTGTTTATACCATTTTGTTTGATGGTTGGTGTTCATGTTAGGCACCCAAAGGCACAAGTAGAGGATGCTTACGTTTTTTTTTATGGCTGGTGTGAATGCGAGGCAGCAAGAGGCACAAGTAGAGGACGCTAGTAGATGTAAATTAAGTACAAGTCTCAGGAAGCTGTGAACTGTTGACTACCTACTGTGAGAAGTGAAGCTTTTGTTTGCATGGCGCCCTATGTCTAAATTTTTTTAGTTTGTGGTTAGCTTACCGTGTTAGGCGATTGCAAAATACAAGCAGTTTACGCAAGTGCAAGTATAGACGTTTACTCTCTTCAGCTAAATGCACGGAAATTTTGTAGTAAAGACGTTCACTTCCTCCAGCTAATTAGACGGGGAGTATATCAAAATGCGCGACTTTTGTGCATCCTATTTTTGCACAGTATTAACTTAGGCAGAAAGCCTTTAATTATTTATACACGGAAAGTTAGTAGCAGAGACGTGCACTTTGTGGTAGCGGTCTAGTTGTTCCGGGGACGGAACAGGAAGCAGCTAGGCAGGAAGCGGAAGGCGGCCATGCTTGTTTGCTGGCGCCGACCGCTAGAGCAGTCACACAGCCCCGGCGCTCCTAAATAAATCATACTTATAAGCAAAACGGAGTCTCGGATCTTTATTACAATGGCGACGAGTCGGGATCTCTGAAGACCCGCGCACGCACACGCGACCTCGGCGTTTACACCCGCATCGTGCGTGAGACACCAGTTAAGCTCCGGAGCGCGGCAGAGGAGCTGGGACAGCGAAGATTTGGCGCGAAGGTGAGCCACCACGTCCCCTTGCCAAGCAAGTAACAGCCAGCCAGCCAGGCATTGTGCACCACCCCATCCAGCAGGAAAAACGCCCAGAAAATCGCCCAGACAGCTGAGGGCACCAAAGGACAGTGTGGGACCACTGCTGAAAGCCAGGAGAACACGGCAGTACAGTGCACTGCGGAGGGACATCATCTGGTGACTAGGCACCCAGGCAGAGTGACACACGCTGGCGCAAAAAAGCAGGCCCATCACGTCCAGGGGCGGTAGGGGCAAGGCAGGCGACATCCGACACCACTAGGGGCACGCTAGTGGAGGATAGCGAAGAGGAGGACAGAGGAGACGACGGAGTGGAGCAGGACGCTCCGGGCAGTCCGGCCAGGCAGACAAACGCCGCAGCTACTGTAAGGAAGAACGCACCAACCATGGCGAACCAAAGCAATTCTCTCACGCAGCTGGTGCCATTCCTTACGAAGAGCGGAGAACCTGAGAGAAAATGGGAGGACTGGAAGAGGTACTTCCTAAATTACCTGGAAGCATTAGAAGAGGAGGGTGACACCCCATTCACAAGCAAAAGAAAAAAGAAAATTTTGCTCCACAATTTAGGCCCAGAAGGGCTCAGGATCTATGACACCATAGTGAAAGGTGAGAGGACGGCGGGGGACACGGAAGTGTTTGATCACGCCATTGAGGATTTGGACGCACATTACAGACCAGTGGTGTGTGTCGCAATTGACAGGTTCAATTTCTTTCAGAGAAAGCAGAAAAACGGTGAGTCAGTGGACGAGTACGTGGTCGCACTGAAGAAGTTGGCCATCACCTGCAAATTTGGAGCCCTACATGATGAACTCGTTAGGGACCAAATTATTATGCATACCACCAGCTCTCACATTCAGGAGAAGCTGTGGGTCAACGGCGACGCTCCCCTCAAGGAGATCTGGGCGATGGTCAAGAAGGCCGAGTTGTCGAAGAGGTGCGCTCAGGCAGCGAAGAGGGATGCCCAAGAGTCACAAACGGTGTGCAGAGTGATGACGCCCAACAGAAATGACCGATGGAAACAGAATGAAGCGAGGAGGAACCAAGGTGGCAGCAGAGCAGAGTTCCATACGAGACCGCAGTCGGACGGCAGGACACACAAAGCGGGTAAAGCACAGTGTTACCGGTGCGGCAGCAGCTCTCACTTGGGCAACGACAAGGCATGCCCCGCCTTCAGGGCCAAGTGCTCCTACTGCAACATATTCGGACACTATGAGAAGGTATGTCGCAGGAAGCCCAAAAACGCAGTAGTGCGGCTGGTGGACCAAGAGCAAGGAGGTGATTCCAGCGACCAGGAAGGTGCAGTGGAGGAGGAGGAATTCCTCTACATTGACGTACAAATTTTGGAAATGGATGGCTCCAACACGGATAGACCCAGGCTAGACATGCACATAGGTGGTGTACCCCTGGAGATGATTGCGGACAGTGGAGCACCCATATCTATAGTCCAGAAAAAAGTGTGGGAGAACAATTTCGCATCCATTCTCAAAGACACTCTGTTACCCATGGATGTGAGACCGGTGACGTACACCGGACAAAAGATTCCCATGCTAGGCTATTGTCCGCTCATGTTCGAATTTAGGGGCCGGCAGGCGCAATGTAAACTGTATGTCGCAGAGAAAGGCCCGTCTGTACTGAGTTGGAAAGACCAGGGGGCATTGGGAATTCAACTCAACCCAGGAGGCATAGAGAAAATTCTACTCATGGACATGGAAGTCAAGGAGAATGTGCAGTTGTGGCAGGCAACGTATCCGAGAGTCTTCAACGGGCAAATAGGTGAGCTGAGCAAATACACGCATCTCATCAAACTCAAAGACGGAGCGGTGCCGGTAGTGCACAAGGTGAGGAACATCCCGTTCCGCAGCAGAGAAGCAGTACAAATAGAATTGGAAAGGCTGGAAAGGGAAGGCGTCATCAGAGCGATTGAGAGTGCGGAATGGCTATCTCCCCTGGTTGTTGCTCAGAAGCCCAACGGCAAGGTACGTCTATGTGTAGACCTGAGAGAATTAAATAAGAACATTGTCATTGATAAATTCCCCCTTCCGCGCATCAGTGAGATGTTGGCAAAAACTAAAGACGTCACATGGTTTTCCACGGTGGACCTATCATCCGCCTACCATCAAGTGAAACTTCACCCATCGTGCACACACCTCACCTCCTTTATCACGCCATTCGGGTGCTATGAGTTTGTGAGGATGCCGTTCGGCCTTGCCTCGGCAGCGGCCGTATTCCAGAAAATAATGCACAAACTGTTGAAAGACCTGAAGGACGTCCTTTTCTTCCAGGATGACATTTTAGTGATGGGGAAATCAATGCAAGATCACAACGCGAAACTCCACAAGGTGCTACAAAGGCTGCAGGATAATGGGTTGACTGCCGAATGGTCCAAGTGCAACTTAGGAGTTCAGTCGGTTACATACCTCGGCCATGAAATTAGTGGACAGGGAATAACACCCAAGAAGGCAAACATCAGAGCCATCGAAGAGGCACCCACTCCAGAAAAGAAAGAGGATGTTCGGTCATTCCTAGGAATGGCCGAGTATTACAGCAAGTTCATCCCACAGTTCGCAACCAAGACACACTTTATGAGACAACTGCTTAAAGAAAGGAACAGGTTCCAGTGGAGAAAGGAAGAGCAATCGGAGTTCGATGCACTCAAATGAGAAATGAGCACTGCCATTCCCCTCAAGGGCTTCGATCCCAGAGCTGAATCCGTTCTCACCACGGACGCAAGTGACCGAGGCCTAGGGGCAGTCCTGATGCAGAGGGAGGAATCAGGTGAGATGTCGACAGTCAGTTTTGCCTCCCGTTCGTTGGCGCCAAATGAGGAGAAGTTCAGCGTAGTGGAGAAGGAAATGCTGGCTGTAGTCTGGGCAGTGGAGAAATTCAGGCAGTATCTGTGGGGGGCCAAGTTCCTTGTCAAAACGGATCACAAGCCATTAGTTCGTGTCCTGACGTCGAGCGGACATGATCATGCCACACCCAGGATTGCCAAGATGACACTCCGATTATTAGACTTTGTCTATGACGTTGAGCACATACCGGGGCCACAGAACAAAGTGGCTGACTTTCTGAGCAGGGCGGCGGCCATGGACGAGGCACAGAATGAGGAAAAGCATGATTGGGAAGGCTATGTGGTAGCAACCATTCAGGACACCGAGGTAGTAATAAGTGCCCAAGACTGGGAAAGTGCCGACAAAGAAGATACGGATCTGGAAGCAGTGAAGGGCTACGTAATACATGGCTGGCCTGAAAAGAGACATTTAAAGGAGGAATTGAAAAGGTACTGGGAAGTTAGGGAGGAGCTGTCAATAGCGGACAACCCTGTGTTCCTACTCCGTGGAGACAAGGTGGTACCACCCCAGAGCATATTGGAACGGCTGATGTCCTTACTCCATGAAGGGCACCAAGGGATCACTAAGACTAAAGCGTTGGCCAGACAAGCATACTGGTGGCCGGCCATTGATGCACAAGTTGAACGGCACGTGCGTAACTGTGAGTCTTGTGCAAGGGCTGACAAGTCTCAAAGCATGCTTAGGCCGCCATTGGGAAGATTTCCTATTCCGGAGGGTCCATGGGAAATGTTATCGGTGGACATAATGGGGCCAGTTCTGGACAAAGATGGCACTCCGAAATATGTGCTAGTGGCAATTGATAAGTATTCCAAGTGGCCGGAGCTGCAAGTATTGGAACAGGTGGACACTGAGGCGGTGATACGTTTCTTGCGCACCACGTTTGTCAGCGAAGGCATTCCAAGGATCATCACCTGCGACAATGGTCCCCAGTTCACGTCTGAGAAGTGGATCGCCTTTACCAGCAGGAACGGCATTGAAGTGAAACACACCCCGATCTACCACCCCGCTGGAAATGGACAGGTGGAGCGCTTCAACCGGGTGATAATGGGCACCATACAGGCAGCTATTGAAGATGGCCTGGATTGGGAAAGAGAGTTGGAAAAAATGATTTGGGCATATCGCATTACGCCCGGAAGTACGGGCTACAGCCCCTTCAAGATATTAAGAGGTAGGGAAGCATTCACCAAGGACAATGCAGCATGGAAGAAATTGGTGGTGCAGAGCAAGTGGTCACCAGCGGTGGTAAGAAAGAACCTGGAGAGAGCACAGGACATATACACTGTGCATTACAACAAAAGGAGGAACACGCGCAGTACGGAATTGGACAAAGGAGAGTGGGTGAGGGTGAAACTCGCCATCAGAAAAAAAAAAGGGGAAAGTAAGTTTTCTCCACCCCTCAAAGTAGTGGAGCCATACTCCCGGTCTGCACTGCTTAGCGACGGGAAGATATGGTCTATGGACAGAATGGCCAGGTGCAGCAAGATAATGAAATGGGAGGAGGAGATAGAAGAAGGAGCGGAACAGGTCATTGAAGAAGGAGAAGGCGAAGTGAGAGTAAGTCAGGAAGAGAATGTCAGAGGAAGTTATGAGAGACAAGGAGAGAACGTCGACGATGCAGATAGGAGATCTGAAGGTGAAGGAAGAGAAGGGAGGAAGCCAACAGGAGAAGGAAGTGGTGAGAAGAGAGAGAGGGGCAGAGAAGTGGAGAGTAATAGAGAACGAAGAGAAAACGGTGCGACGGAAGGTGAGAGAAAGGAAGAGAGAATGGAGACTCGTGTGGGAAGAAGAATCAAGGTACCGGAGAGATTTAAAGATTTCGTAATGGACTAGAAGTAAGACTTTGTAAATTGTTGTGCGATTAAAAGGGGGGAGATATGTGGTAGCGGTCTAGTTGTTCCGGGGACGGAACAGGAAGCAGCTAGGCAGGAAGCGGAAGGCGGCCATGCTTGTTTGCTGGCGCCGACCGCTAGAGCAGTCACACAGCCCCGGCGCTCCTAAATAAATCATACTTATAAGCAAAACGGAGTCTCGGATCTTTATTACACACTTCTTCGAGGTAATTCGACGGGAAGTGTGTCAAAATGCGCGACTCTGGTGCACCCTATATTTGCACAGTATTAGCTTGGCCAGAAAGCCTTTAATTATTAAACAAAATCTGAGCCTGTAGGTGTGAAATACGCTACCCGACATTTTGAAACTTAACACTAAGCATTTTCTTTCTAATTGTCACGCCTTACGTTTTACACATTAGAACACTAGCTGCTAAGTGCAACTTTTAAAAAGAGTAGAGTTAACTGTAATAAAAGACAGAATTAGCATGACGCCACCTTTTAGAAGATCACATTGTTTAAAGGCATTTTCACATCGCGCTGTTTTTAAAAACGTTTTGCATACTCTTTAACAATAAACTAAAATAAACATAACATGGAGCCAACGTTTACAAAATAGTATTGTTTCATTGCATTTTGAGATCACGTTGCCGCTAGCAGCATTTTACACTGCATGTGTTATAAAAGTGACGCTGCCTATGCTATATGTTTACGTGCTATTTTATTAACATCGTCTTTATTATTAGCTTCGCTTTTTGGGGGCAGCTTGTTAGGCCATTGCAAATAGAGACAAAACATTAAAATAGGAGTAGGCTGCGTGGCCAAAATTATAATCGTTGAAAATGGCATTTACATGCTTACTTTTTTACAACTTCGCATTTAATTTGTTTGTTTTGTTCTTTCGTTTGTTTCGTTTCTTCATAGTGAAAGCACACATAGCAGTTTTGAAAACGAAACTCTTGCAAATTAACATTTAACTTTTGAGGAGAAACGAAACTTGCAATATTTACAGATTAGCTTTCCCACCTTAGCTTTTTAGCCTACAATGTCAGTTAATAACATAAGGCATAAGTATTGAACAAAAGCATAAGCAGACTACAAGTATAGGCAGGTATAAAAAAAATGTGTGAGTAGGCTGCAAAAATACAGGTGAGTATAGAACAAAGACATAAGCAAGCTGCAAAAGTACAAGTAGAAAGTACATATACAAGCAAGTAGCAAACAAATGAGAGAGTACATGTGCAAGCAAATAATCTTAAATGCAAAAGGAAGAGAATATTGTAGCGAATAATTAAATATATATGCACGAATAACATAAGGCATAAGTATAGAACAAAGGCATAAACAGGCTACAAGTACAAGCAAGTATAAAATAGAAGTATTAGCAGGCTGCAAAAATACAGGTGAGTATAGAACATGGGTACTCACAAACTTTCTCTCGGGGGCCAAATTTACAGTGTTGTTTGTGTCCGAGGGCCGCACCGGTGGGGGAGGGGTCAGTGGGGGAGGGGGCGGGGCTAGAGCAACAAAAAAACTGTGACCGTGAGGTTGAACACAGGTCCCTGCAGTGGACGCCTTCGTCCACTGAGCCACCAGACTCGGCACACACACATCTCCCTCTCTCTCTCTCTCTCCCTCTCTCTGTCTCCATCCCTCTATCTCTCTCTCTCTCCCTCTCTCCCTCCCTCCCTCTGTCTCACTCACTCTGACTGAATAGAATAGAATATCTTTATTCGATTGTTTGCATATAACAATCATAAAAGAACATTTCATAAAAGTTAATCCATACAGTAATAATGAAATGGGGAGAATAGAAGTACAACTAGATATTCACAAGCATCTACACAGTAATATAGTTAAAAAGGATAAAATACATTAAAAGTGGGAGTACAATCAGCAGCAGAGTTAATTACCCTTCCATGCTTTTTCTATGTTTAACTGCAAGTTTTAGGAAACTACATATAAACATGGTACATTCACTATTTAGCATTTGAAGGTGACACAGTGCAGGTCTGAATTGTACAAAATTCAGGTGCTTAAGTAAAGGTTTTAAAAACAGGTTACGGGGGAGTGTATAAAACTGACAGAAAAATAAAAAGTGTGCCAGGTCTTGCGGAGACTTATTGTCGCAGCCGCAAGCTGGCAGCACTTGTCCTCTATGCGCTCCACTTGGTACAGCTAATAAAAAATGGAACATGTTAAATCGGAACCTTGTTAATAAAAAACGGTCATAACCAGACATGGGCCAGGACAGGTAGGGTTCCATATATAAACAGGTTTTGGTTAAGGCATACTGTCTCACACTGTTTTTCTTGTATTCATTTTCCTCCCGTGTCATGCACCTGGACAGCATAAAAGTGTTCCTGACAAAGATTACATCAGTTTTGGTTATTGTTTCGGGGGATAAAAATAAATCTGGTCGGCCTAATTCAAAAAGCCACATTCTTACGTATTTTAACCATGGGATCTTGAGTCTACCATCCCACTGTAGTGCCTCTTGAAGAATGTTTCTGGTAAGGGGTATGGCTGGGTTTAGCCAGCTATTCAGCCAGCATAACAAAGGATTCACGGCCAGCTTATCACTTAGATGTGGGATGCCAAGTTCCTCGTGTACCGGGAAGTTGGCCGTCCCCCTAGGTAACCTTAGAACCTGTTTTAAGAAGTTGTTCTCAGTAACTTCAAGGGCACCTAGTGATTCTGATCCCCATATTTCACTTCCGTAACGTGCAATTGCGGTGCTTTTGGCTTGATATAACTTCAAGACAGCAGCCACCGGACTATTGCCCATTTTCCTGGTGAAGTCCAGTATTGCCGCATTGGCCCGCACTACCTCGCCCTTTTTCTTTAGTATTGCTGGTGCCCAAGTTAATTTGTAGTCAAAAAGAACACCAAGGTACGAGAAGGTCTTTGTAGTGGGTATTTTATCTCCATTTACAAAGTGAGGATATATTTTTTTTGGGGATACGCCTGTCGTCATTGTAAAGGATTTCGAATTATTAATACTCAGGCCACGGGAGTTCATGAAGTCATTAAAAGAATCTAGCAAAATTTGGAGACCGAGCGCCGTTCTGGATATTAAAACGGCATCGTCCGCATATAATAGGACAGGTATGCCCTTCTTGCCAATGTAAGGAAAATCTGTACCAGTTTTTAATAAGTGCTCCTCCAGCTCATTAATATAAAGATTAAAAAGAAAAGGGGCAAGGATGCACCCTTGTCTGACACCTCGGGTTATTCTAAAATCTCTGGTTACCTTCAAGTCATGGGTGTAACGGACGTTTGCTCTTGTGTCCGAGTGGAGGTCAACAAGGAGATTGACCAGGTTTTGTTCCACCCCCATTTTTAACAGTACCTCCCATAGCCTGCCTCTGTCTACACAGTCAAACGCGGACGATAAATCCATAAAGGCCATATGGATCGTCCCTTTTCTTGCTAGAGTGTATTTGCTGTTTATTAAATATAGATTCAGACATTGGGTTATCGTGGAGTGGCCTGGTCTGAACCCATATTGTATTGGAGACAGTATATTATTATCGTTGGCCCAGGCTGTTAATCTGTTTAGGATAATACCCCCCACCACCTTTGTGACTGAGTTGATCAGGGATATGGGTCTGTAACATGTAACACTACCACGATCACCCTTCTTCAAAACAGGGACAATGGTAGAAGACCCCCAGGCTTTTGGGCAACCAGCCAAGATTCCTGCATTTACAACTGCTGTGATGACTGGAGCCCATAAGAGAATGTTTGATTTGAATAGGTCGGGTGGTATACCGTCGGGGCCAGGTGCTTTGTTACAGGTTAATCCTTGTATCCCCTTTTCTACCTCTCCCACTGTGAAACACAACACATTATCATCAGAGGATTTAAAAACAAAGTCTGCTTGCGAATTATCACTTTTAAAAATTGTGCTGTAATGTGA
The DNA here is from genome assembly GCF_964261635.1 of Lissotriton helveticus. Classification (NCBI taxonomy): domain Eukaryota; kingdom Metazoa; phylum Chordata; class Amphibia; order Caudata; family Salamandridae; genus Lissotriton; species Lissotriton helveticus. The sequence goes on from NC_136070.1 coordinate 652,329,382, forward strand.
CATCCACTCTTCCTCAGGTATGTTAGTCCCGACCATGGAATTTAAGGGGACGTCAAACATAGGTTTGTTTACAATGCTCCAGAACTTGGAGCTATTACCCAGAATTGCAGGATCACATAGCTTCTCCCAAACACCGGCTTTTACTTCTTTTTTCCGGGCTGCCAGGACTGTCTTGTAATTAGAACGCAGTGACTTGACAAGGGCAGGATCTCTTGGGGTAGCCTTAAGTGCTTTTTTTAAGTCTCGTCCGGCCTTTGAGCAGGCTTGATCGAACCACCCTGGTTGGTGTTCATGATGTCCCTTTATTGGTACTGACAACATTTGGCCGATTTTCTCAACAACAGCGGCAAAGGCAGTCAAAGTCGCTTCGGGCAAAGTAGATGGAGAAACACAAAGATCTAGGTCATTACCACAGCTAGTAGTAATTGAATCATACAAGGAATCGCTGTTGACCTTTGACCACTTCAGGCGACGATTTCCGTTGATGGGTTTTAAGACACCATGATCAGGTCGAGGCTTCCTGTGATCAAAAAGGTCACCTCCAATCCTGATCGACAAAGGATTATGGTCGCTGAAGATGCTTGTTAGAATTTCAAAGTCAGTGGCTAAATCAACTAGATCTCTAGAAAGAAACATGTGGTCTATGTAGGAGCCTTTACCGTGGCCTTTGTACGTGGGGACGTTGAACTGGTGTGAGTCCTCCAGTGTGGTCATTGCAACGGTTAGATTCCTACCATCTATTAAGTTATTAATACAGATGCCTCGGGGCGAGTGATCAAAATGGAAGCCAGACCTCCTGTTGCAGCCTAAGAGGCCAATAGGTGTCGTTTCAGGGTTACCACAGGGGTAAGCGTTAAAGTCTCCAGCGATAAGGATATTTCGAGGTAGACTATCCGCTTTTGTTTCTAAGAGGTTTTGTAATTTGAGAATATTACACTCCTTATTCGATAACACGGCATTGTAAAAGTTAATAAGTGTCAGTGCCTTTTTACCATTCCTGAGCAGTAAGATTTGAATATGTTTGTTGTCCGATGCTCTGTTTGTGACCTGGCAGCTGAGTGCGAGGCTTATGTAAGTTACCAGGCCCCCTTTGGATCTTCCGCTATTTGATGGGGTTGCTGGTAGGTAGAAGCTTTGAAAGCCCTCAATGTGTGCATTTTCATCTGCTAGCCAGGTTTCTTGAAAACATAGAATGGTATAATTTTTTACATAGGCTAACCACGCTGGATCATTAACCTTAACGGCTAAGCCGGCTATATTCCAAGATAAAAGATGTATGGAGCGTTGTTCAGTAAGACCCAAGCCAGCTGTCTGGGCCTGATCTGCGGGAGGAGAGATTGCTTGAACCCCGTGATCCATTATTAAGTGTTCTTGCAATGCATTACTAGTGGTTAGAGGTTTTTTTACTCCACTGGGCACTATGCGTTGAGTTAAGTGGGTGGAACCTGAGTGACTGCGCCCACTCACATTCAATGTGTTTTCGTGGAGTTGTACTGAAGGAGCTGCCCTAGACGCTTCACTGGCCTCCGGGGAGGAAACACTTATGCACTCTGGGCAGATGCTTAATGCTCTATAAAGGGAAGCTGCCTTAGTTGGGGGCTCAACAGGAATAGAGTAGGAGGATAGAGATACGATTTGTCAATCGATCTCGTCTAAGTAGTCGATATTATGAAAAGCATCAAACCTATTAGAAATAGGTACCCCATATTGTGTATCTAAGTATTGGGGATGTGAGAAAAGCTGCTGCTGGGGATGGGTAAAAAGCTCGCTTCTCTCCTGATATCTACTAGGATGATTGCTAGGTCTGCTCTGCCATGGCTGTTCATGCCTATAGTCGGTATGATTTGTTCGAGTAAATGGACCCATGGGCAATGTATAGGCCCCTAATGAATTATCAACTATTGGCTCAAGCAGCCCCTCCTGTCCGTAAGTTGACTGCACTTGTGTACGACAATGACCATGGTTATTTGGATAAAAGTAACTTAAGGCCATGGTACGGATCAAGCTGTTTGTCACACCGCTTTTCCAGCTACTTATAAAACTGGCAGCACGACTATCCCTAAGGGTTACCACTATACAATCACCCTCAGTCGATTTAAATCTATTTCCCACCCAGTCTACTCTTCTTACCTGTGCAATATGACCGTTAATGTGTTTAGGGATCGGTCTATGAATTGTGAGCCAATGGCTCACCTTATTTTTTAAGTCCCCATGTGATTCTACCCTGTCCCCCACTAATTTAGGTACACCAATCATTACAATGGTGTACGGGCTAGATTCAGGCGGGAGGTTAACATGAAGTGGTCTCTTATCTACCACTGGTTTTATCGTGGTCGCACCTAATTGTTTTGAAGATATGCCCTGTTTGTGGTTTTTAGTTGGTCTCGTTTGTTTTACCTGGGTAGTTGCTATTTTAATTGGGGAGCTTTCAGCGGCCCATTCACAATCTTCTGTCTCTGCATCATGTAGGGTTTGAGAGCTGCTTGGTATGACTGCCACTGGGTGGGATATGATGGTACCTCTATCTTGAGTTGTTGCTGGGGTGGTTAGGGGAGTCTTTAGCTGATTTTGCTTACTAGCAAGGGTAGGGGTAGCTACGGCTTTTTTTACCCTGGGGTTTTTATTGCTAATCAAAGCAAGAGAATTACTGGCTGGTGTGAAGGTAGAAATTGGTTGTGATACCTTCAATGTTTTAAGCAAGGTGGTTGTTGCGTCATTTTGAGCCCTTTCAAACTTCCCTAAGGCATTCTCAATGTTAAGGACTCTCTCACTAATAGGTGAAAGAAGGGACTTAATCAGGCTTTCAAGGTCACTCAGAAGTGATTTCGTATTTATCGTTGTATAATCAGCCCTGGCTGTGGTGTGTTTGGACGTGTTTATGGGTACTGTCGTCTCTTTATTCAAGAACAGGTCTGGATCTTGACTGCTTATAAAAGGACATAGGGTCGCCTTCTCTGGGGCAGGTTTAGCCAGTCTAAATGTAGACCATATGTCTTTAGCTAAGCTGAGGTGTTTGGCCTTGAGGTGAGATTTTTGTTTTTTTACAATAGATGACTTAAGTTTACCTCGTGTGCCAGTAGTCCTGACTTTGCTCTTTATCAAGCGACTGACTTTGGTAACCGGTTTCGTCGTTGTAGATGTCAAACCACCCGAGGAAGGGGCTACTGAGTGTAAGTGAGCTATAGGTGACAGATGGGTGTTACTGCTGTTTTCACCGGTAGGTGCAGCACTGATATTCCTACTGTTGCCTGATGGTGAGATAAGCAAAGCTGTTTGCGTGTTGTCTCTTGTTTGGGGACTAGGAAGCCCTGTAAATGACAACGTTAGAATAGACTCCTCAGAGTTTATAGTGTTATCCAGAATGTTTATGTTACCTGTGGTGTGTAAAGAAAGGTCGGGGAAGCATAAATCTGGAGTAAGTGAGAGGCGTCTTTCGGAGTCCTGAATTGCATCCGCCACGACATTGATCGTTTTTTGTAGCATCAAGTCTATGGCGGTTATTGTGGGAAGAGGGCTGTTGGTGACAACTTTCAGTCTGGTAGCCGACCTTGTGGTCACAGGGGTATTTCGACTTTTACTCATCCTCGCAAAGTTATTTTCAGCTGTAGGCAATATTGCTGATAAAGAGGTGATAGCTTGCGAGTGCAGATGATTTAAATTTTCATTGGCATTTACCTTAGTGGGTGACAGCTAAGCAGGATCTCAGGGGGGTGGCCCCGTCCCGGACTCCTCGGTCCCCGGAGGGCCACAGAGGGCCCGCCCTTTGCCCGGGCTTAGCCCCGGCGCTCCCGCGCGCTCCCGCGACGCGGGGGTGACGCCTCCTTTATGCGCCGCCTGGCGCGATGGAAATGCGGCTGGCGCCGCTAGGCCTGCTGGGGGATGTAGTTTCAAGGTCCCCCTCCGCTCGGCAGCCGCAGTTCTTGCTCAAAAGCGGCAGCGGGAGGGGGACGCTGCAGGCGGCAGTACAGCAGGTGAGAGGGAGTCAGAACTCCGTCGTGGGGGTAGATTAGGCTCACTCGGGCTCCGTCGTGCAGCTCTGGCAATTTCTCCGCGTCACACACTCTGACTGTCTCACTCCCTCTTACTCCCTCCCTCTCTCTCCCTCACTCTGACTGTCTCACTCCCTCTCACTCCCTCCCTCTCCCGCTCTCTCCCTATCTCTCCCTCACTCTGACTGTCTCACTCCCTCTCCCTATCTCCTTCTCTCTCCTTCCCTCTCCCTCCCTCTCCTACCTTCTCCCTCCCTCTCCCTTCCCTCTCCTTTCATCTCCTTTCCTCCCTCACCCTCACTCCCCTTCCCCCTAATCCCCTTCCCCCTCATCCCCCTCTCCCTTCATCACTCCCCTTCCCTCACCCCCCTTCCCTCACTCCTTGCCTCCCCTTCCCTCACTCCCCTTCCCTCACTCCCCTTCCCTCACTCCCTGCCTCCCCTTCCCTCACTCCCACCCTCACTCCCTGCCTCCCCTTCCCTCACTCCCCTTCCCTCACTCCCTGCCTCCCCTTCCCTCCCTCCCATTCCCTCACTCCCTGGAACCTCTTCCCTCACTCCCCTCATTCCCTCCCTCCTTCACTCCCCTTCCCTCACTCCCATTCCCTCACTCCCCTTCCCTCACTACCCTTCCCTCACTCCCCTTCCCTCACTCCCCTTCCCTCACTCCCTGCCTCCCCTTCCCTCATTCCCTCCCTCCTTCACTCCCCTTCCCTCACTCCCCTTCCCTCACTCCCTTTCCCTCACTCCCCTTCCCTCACTCCCCTTCCCTCCCTCACTCCCCTTCCCTCACTCCCCTTCCCGGCACGGTGAGGTGTTAGCCGGATGCTTTTTCACATCTCCCCACCCTCGGATGCCTTCACTCTCCCACGAAATGTCTCTTGCTGTCGAGAATCCCTCCCCCTCCAGGACATAGTTCTTTCTCGCTGTTGCCCTTCCTGTGAGGGTCTTCGGAAGATGAAACCACCCCTCCAAGGAAAAGTTTCTCCCCGGAGCTTTTCTAGGAAGGGGTTCAGCAGCCCCCTCTCCCCCCCACTTGTATTCACCATTAAGGTTGTGACGAGAACCCCGCTCCCTCCACGGGGGTGGTCTCTCTGGCTCACCTCGGGTGGCTGTCTTCACCTCAGATCCCTCCCCCTCTTGATATGTTCTCGGCGCAGTTCATCATGTGAGGGTCTCGGGCTCCTCCAGTGAAAGAGCTCTCTATCATTCAAGTGCCTCACATGATTTGGGCCTCCGAGGAGACTGATGCTGCTTTTTCATGTTTATTTAAATCTAGATATATGTCTTCCTTAGCTGCTACCAACACATTTTCAAACACCCCACTTCACGAGCTACTTATAATTCCTGCTTCTGTGTGACAGTTTTGTGGCCACGCCTCCAGGACGTTGCACAAACACACACTTCACTATTACTTAATAGGCTGCTTCCTCCATTCTAACCCTGCCTTCTGGACACAATCAGTAATTAAAATGCATAGAAGTGAAGCCCCGAGTTAGAAAAAAAAACGATAGTTTACAAAAATACTGGAGGAAAGCACTTTGTCACTCTCTGTCTCCCTCCCACCTGTCTGCCTCTCTTGTTGTTCTTTAGCCCCTTCTTAGAGCCCCTGCAGCTCCACTGACCTTCCCTGGAATCGCCCAGCCCCATAGATTGCTGCTGCAACCAGCAGTGTTTGCGGACACAGGACACTCTTACATTTTTCTTAATAACACTGGTAGGATGTCTCCTGGAAAGGGGGGACCACTCGGTCACTCCGCACTTATGGCTGGGTGCCCCGCCCGCCCGGGAACCCCGTGCAGGCGTGGGGCGTGCCCTGGCTGGTATATCCATAGTGATGTAGCCGGAACACGCCCCCGCCGCATGAGGGGTTGTCTTAGAATTTCCCGCCCGGAAGTCCGTGCACTTAGGGCGGGAGGGAATACCGTCCCGCCTACCTGACAGAGGATAAAAGGCTCGGGATCGAAGAAGTCGTCCTCTTGTTCCCGCGCTCTGAAGGTTGCACCACTCGTCGCTCGTGAGCCCTCAAGGGAACAAGCAGCATTTTTTGAACGTGGTAATTGTTGTTTTTTCTGTTTCAGTGGTCCAGGCGTGCTCAAGGGCTCAAGGAGAAAGTAGCGAGAGCAGATCAGCGGTTATGCCTGGAAAGAGCTCCGATATGGAACGGATGCTTCGTACGCTGGTGACCCGCATGTCGGCGATGGACAGGAAATTCGGGAAAATGGACAGAATAGATCGCAGCTTGGCGGCGCTTCAGAAAAAGGTGGAAGCGCAGGGCGGGCCAGCAGGGAACCGTAAGAGGATTGAGGGGTCTGATTCGCCGAGCGACACTCCGGGGGCGGCTAAGCGTAAGTTAAGGGAAAAGAAAGCGATCCCTAGCGAGGTCCCGGTCCCGGTGGAGGTCCCGCCCGTCCCGGTGTCCCCGGCGGCCGACCCAGTGGCCACCCCGGTAGGGGGATTACCAATCCCAGTGATAGTCACACCAATCAATGAGGAACAGATACCCCCTGAGCTAGCGGTGCACTTGGCAGCAGTGTTACCTTGGTTGAAGAAGGGTGCGGGGGAGGCCGGGGCTGGGGGAGATCCGGCTGCGGAGGCGAGGCTAATAATTGAGGAGCTCAGACAGGCAAGATGCTCTGTGGCCGGGAAGGTGCCTTCTACTCTCTTACAGGTGACGAGCCCCGCTGCAGGAGAAAGTCGGGACAAGACAACAGACAAGACCGGAGTACCGGCGGAGGATGGTAAGAGATCACTCCCAATCATGGGGGAGGGTGCTATACCGTCAAGGCGGAAAGCCTGGCACAACATGTGCCGATGGCTGCAAAAGAGATGGTGTGGGCCGACAAATACATTAATATGTTTTCATTGTTGACCGACAATAGAGAATTTGATTATGCCAATCCATTGAAGCGGAATACCTTGCCGCCTACCTGCCTTCTGCTGCAGAAATAACCTTGAGTCCACCGATCTTTGACTGGCCGCCTCCCGCCTCCCGCTGCCCGGCTCTGTTGCCACCTGAGTCCCGCAGCCGAGTGGAGCGCGGTGCGAGGGGGATCCACTGAACTACATTACCCAGCAGTCAAAGCGGCGCACGCCGCGACATCTACGCGCCAGGAGGTGCTCAAATAGCACGACACCCCGGTCGAGGGGGGGAAATCCATTGAAGCGGAATACCTTGCCGCCTACCTGCCTTCTGCTGCAGAAATAACCTTGAGTCCACCGATCTTTGACTGGCCGCCTCCCGCCTCCCGCTGCCCGGCTCTGTTGCCACCTGAGTCCCGCAGCCGAGTGGAGCGCGGTGCGAGGGGGATCCACTGAACTACATTACCCAGCAGTCAAAGCGGCGCACGCCGCGACATCTACGCGCCAGGAGGCGCTCAAATAGCACGACACCCCGGTCGAGGGGGGGAAATCCATTGAAGCGGAATACCTTGCCGCCTACCTGCCTTCTGCTGCAGAAATAACCTTGAGTCCACCGATCTTTGACTGGCCGCCTCCCGCTGCCCGGCTCTGTTGCCACCTGAGTCCCGCAGCCGAGTGGAGCGCGGTGCGAGGGGGATCCACTGAACTACATTACCCAGCAGTCAAAGCGGCGCACGCCGCGACATCTACGCGCCAGGAGGCGCTCAAATAGCACGACATCCCCGTCTCGCGGGACGCCGGGCGAAGCCCGGGCCAAGGGCGGGCCCGTTTCAGCCCGTTCCAGACTGTGTGAGACTGGACTGGGCCACGGTATTTGTGTCTTTTACCATTTGTTTCTTAGACTCTTCCTGCTAATAACTGCGGGGAATTACACCTATATCCTCGTCTACAGTGAGATCAGTCTTTCCGCTCTATCACTACTGCTTAGTCTGAGACACATAGCGTTCGATCATGAATAGAGCTACTAGAAAGAAAAAGACAGATAAAACTACTGATAAAATTACTGACATAACCGGTCCCATTGACTTATTTTTAAATAAGACCAATGCAGTTATCGATAATACCATTCACTTGATAGAACGAAGGGTGTCACATGAATTGGAGGTTGCTAGAAGAAGATCCTCAATGGGCCCCCTTGCTTTAGCACAAACTCCAATTCATAAGGGTCCAATCATTCCCTTGTTGAATCAAGCTAGTGCACTAGTTCACACAGTTCCAAATACCGTGGACTTGTCAGCAACACAATTGTCATTAGGGTCCGATTCTGTGGCGGACTTGGAAAAAACACCGGATTTACAACTCCTACACAACCAAGACACAGCATTGGAACCTAACTCCACGGGTGAAAGGGAGGGCGCCATACCTAAGAGGTTAAGTAACGGGTTGATCATACAGGAGATCACATCTGCTCCACCTAACATCGTGAATCCTTGCAACCCGAATAAGAATAGTAACATTATTGTAGTACAGCAAACCCCCCCTTCCACCAATAGAGTGGTCCTTAACATGCTCCCACAGAATACTGAGCCACTGGGGAATCTAGATGCAATAGGCGCTGTAGGTGGTATACATAAACCATGTACCACATGTGTGACACTGCATGATTTTCTTACAAACAGCTTGGGGGAATTGTTAAAATACCACCTGCAACCCTTGGAAAAAAGTATAAGGATTATAGAAAAACAACTTGCAAAATTAAACACTCCTGCATTTATTCAGAAGTCACTGGGCACCCTAGATATGGGGGAGGGGAAATCCAAAGAGCCAAGTAAATCGGCTCAACCGCTCACTTTACCAGCGGCGTGTCCAAAGCCCCTTGCACAAGATAAAGAAGCAAACCCCCAGACTAATAAGAGTGCCAGATCAAACTCACAAAATACCCCTAAACCCCTCATTGTAGAGGGGAAGGGCCAATCTGATATCACCAGTGGTAATGTGCAACCCACCCCGGCCCTTGTGGCCCTAAATACCCAGCTAGCTAATTTTAAGGAGACTTTACATACATCACAAAAAACCCAGCCTCTCCAACCTCAGGGAAAAGAGAGGAAGGGCACTAGGTTCAGGCGCCCGTTTCATCTGCCACCTGAGGCCACCCCTTACGCTGTCGTTCTAACAGGGGTGCCAGAATTGACAGATGGTGCGGACGAGCCCCCGTGGTCACTGAGGAACAAAGTTCTGCAATGGTTAAGTCAAAACAGACCTCTACAGTCATTACATCACAGCAGAATAAATTCTGTGAGAAGAGTGTACTGGATTGGGGATACGAAAAAAAGCCTACAGGGTGACTGTGTTATAGTCAACTGCGACGATCCTGCCATGGTTGACTATATTTCTTCTTGGCCAGCGCTCGAAAAAAGGGGGGGGATCGACGTACAGCGTCTTTCCTTCTTCTATCCACCTTTAAACATCCCCAATTATGGTGATACAATTGGCTGGGATGAAGTGCAAGACTGGCCTTGGACGCAGGTGGGGCACTCCAATAGAAGCAGAAACAGGAATAGCAATAATTATTGGACCAGAGGCTGGGATTCTCGCCCCTGGTACCATAGCAGAGAAAACCCAAATCCTGACTATTGGAGGGGGGCTCCTACAAGGAATAGATACGACTGCTTAGATATGGTCGATTGACCAATAAAGGTCATTTCTGGGGTATCAGTAACCTCAACCCCCCCAATTAAGATCCATGACGTCCTTACCCAGGTAGAAAGCACTAATCCCGTGGCGATAGAGAGTTTACAAGATTATGCTACGGGGGGTGAAAAATTGTCAGGCCAACATTTAGCAGAACAACCTAGTATGCCATCAAAGGAGAGTGGACTTGGGACCACAGTTGAAACTACCTGTATGCACGTACACCTAAGTACAGCAGATAAGATTCAAACTCATAATGAGATTGGAATTCTGCCCGTGGGTATTGTCCCATTAACTAGCCAGGAAGAATCCAGCCCACGAAACGAGGGAAAAAGTTCGTTAAAAATAACATCCTGGAATATTGCCGGGCTGGCCAAAAAAGCGTGGGACCAGTTATTCCTAACCTTTATGGAAAGGCAGGACATAATCTGCCTTCAGGAGTGCTGGGACTTAGATGAGACCCATATTGAGGGTTTTAGCACTTTTTATGTCCCCTCGATTCAGGGCACCCGAGGCAGAGGCTCGGGGGGACTGTGTATTTTCACCTCTAATCTCTGTAATATAGAAAAGAGTATATATGAGGCAAGTGGACCGAAGGCAGGTGTAGGAAGCTTACTACAAGGTCTGTTTATTAAATTAAACGGGCGCTCTTTTTTCCTGATTAACATCTATAATAATGCGCCAAAAGTGGAGGTCAAAATCTTAATAGCGGAGTTGGACTCACTGCTAAAGAGAGGTGGGCAGGGGGCAGACTGCTTCCTCATAGCAGGGGACTTTAATTGTCACTTATGCCCCTATAGTCAAACAAAAAATTGTGGCATTTTTGACTTAAGAGGGGATCCTACCACGCACTTCGAACACTCCATAGGGGGCAACCTGCTAAATCAACTTATGCACGACTGGGATTTGGCCTTCGCCAATGAACTCTGTGAGCCATCTGTAGCGTTTCAGACAACCTTCTTTGGCCGTGGGGCAGGCACTGTAATCGACTTTATTTTAGTCTCTAACAGGAATCAAGGCTGGGTGGTGGGTTTTGATATGGAGGATTTAGCAATAAGCGACCATTTTCCTATCAGCACTTCCCTTAGCCTAGGGTAATCGGGAACCCAAAAAACAAGTACTATGAATATACTTCATGGTCGCTCAGTGGCGTTGGCCAGAAAAAACGGCTACGCCATAAAATGGGCAAAAATTGATCCCACAAATTTCCTGAAAGACTTGGTACAGAAAGAAACGAGCCAGTTTGCCATCTGCTTAGAACCAAGCACCAACCCCGAGCAAATAATACAGGCGTATGACGGGATTACCGCCACAATAAACGCCAAGCTAATCAAAAAACAAAAGTTAGGGGAAGACACAAGCTTACATGGCTGGTTCAATCGAGCCTGTACTAAAGCACACAAAGCCCTTTTACAGGCCTTAAAGACCGTCCCAAGTGATAGCGGCCGAGTTAAGGAGGCCAGACAAGCATATAAGTAGACCCTACGAACTAGACAGATAGACCTGAAAAACGCAGCTTGGGAAGCCCTGATAAAGGCAAGCGCCCTAAGGGACAACACATCGTTCTGGAAAGAAATCAATGCACCCTTCTTCTCGGATAGGAAGGTAGACTCCTTGGAAATAGGCATATCAGAAGATGTTTGGGTTAACTACTTCACCTCCCTCTATAAGAAAGAATCACTTGCATCGATCCCACAAGATGAGATGGATGCGGGGCGAGAGGTTCTTCCACCGTTTCATGGAAATTTCCCACTAAAAGTAATGTTTACCCCTGCAGATGTGGAACAAGCGATTTGCCAGAGTGCTAGTTTAAAGGCCCCTGGACCTGATGGAGTTCCCATTGATTTGTTTAAGGGGAACGTAGATCTTTGGGCCCCCTTACTAGCAAATGTAATGAACGCTTACACCAAATTAGGTTTTCCCAATACATGGCATGAAGCAATAGTCATCCCAATATTTAAAAAAGGGGACAGACAAGACCCAAAATGTTACCGTCCCATCTCCCTGCTAGACAATTTAATGAAAGTAGCAGGTAGGGTGCTGTTAACCAAATTACAAACCTGGTCCAAGAGAAATGGGATACTCTCAAAATTCCAATATGGATTTAAGTCCGGTTTGGGAACCGTAGAGCAGGGTCTAAACCTGTCCCTCATAATGAACAAATATATTGGAGTAAAAAAAGGGAATCTTTTCCTAACATTCGTTGATCTAACCTCGGCGTTTGATTGCCTAGATCATGGAATGCTGTGGAAAACCCTGGCCACAATGGGGATAGATAAAAACATTTTAAGTTTTATCCAGGAGTTGTATAGAGACGCAGGCGCCACGGTGAGATTTGGCAAAAATGGCGAGCAAACCAGAAAATTTCCCATAGCAAAGGGTGTTCGCCAAGGCTGCATACTTGCGCCATTTCTGTTCAACTTATATATTAACGAGGTAGCAGTTTTTTTGAATGATCTGGAGGTGGATTACCCTAAGATAAATGGTCTCTCAGTCCCACTATTGTTATACGCCGATGATGCGGTGATTATGGCCCGCACACAGCGGGGACTCCAAAAGGCGTTAATGGGTTTTGCAACCTTCATGAGTTCTAGAGGCCTAAAAATAAATGTGGGGAAAACTTTTACGATGTCATGCACCACCAGTAAAAAAGTTCCTGACTGCAAAACTTTTGTCAATGATTCAAAGATAGCTATGTCTAAAACGTTTTCTTATCTGGGTATTATTTTTAATAATAGGGGGACATGGTCCTCAGCGATCACCTCCCGGAACTTGGCCTTTGCCCGCTCGATAGGGGCGGTTAAACAATTTGCTAAAAGACTCGGCGGGAAACCGGTAGACACACTACTTAAGATCTATGCAGCAAAATGTGTGTCTACAGCTGTTTATGGGGCTGGGATCTGGGGACTTGCTGATAGCTCTCAAATACAAAGGGTGGAAAATGCCTTCCTGAGGTATCTTGTAGCAGTCCCGCGTTCCACATCCATCACCATATGCCACAACGAACTTGACAGACCCCATATCAGTGATCTGATAAAGATAGCGCCAGTCATGTTATGGTACAAGATTTGGACATGCGAGGACACGACTTTCAACAGGGAAGTAATTTATGATTGCCTAGAGCAAGCCGAGGGCTCCAAGCAGCCATGGCTGGCCTATGTTAAGAAATTTCTGAACTCTATCGGCCAACCAGAGTTCTTTTCAAACCCAACATCATGTGCCCAAATGTAAAAAAAAGCATTAAAAGAGACATGCCTTGGTCTACTGGAGGAGAGGAGATATTACCTAGATGGGAATAAGTCCACCATCGTAGCCCATCGTCAGATCCTCCATGATCATGGCCTTCATCCCTATCTGGCGCCAAATTTTTCATGTTATCACAGAATGCTTTTAGCACGAATGAGGACGGAATCTTTTTTTAGGCTAACAACGTTCCCTGTTTCAAATGACTGGTCTGGGAAGCTGATAAAATGTCCGTGTGATGGAGTAGCCACCCAGTCTAACATACATTGTATCCTTTTTTGCCAGTATTATCAGTGGGGGAGGAAAAAATACCTGCTACCGCTGTTAAAGTTATGGGGTTTGAGAAGTTGTAAATCTGCCCTCCATAGATTGTACTTGCTTCAAGATGAGCTTACTATTGTAGTGGTGATAACATTTTTGTCGTTCATCATAAAATGTAGAGGAACCATGAGAAATGATTAGGAGTGTGAGGGTTTGTATGAGTATTATCCTGTGCCTAATAACACCATATAATACATAAATATGTTATATTTACCTCAACTGTTTTATTAACTTAATGAATTTACCTTCCTATCAAATGAATTCTATGAAAAGATTTTAATGGCTTTTAAGATTAGATTAATTGATAAGTGTAATGAAGTGTATATTTTTGTAGTGATTTTTAAACCACCAAGTTTTTATTGCTGCGTTTTGACTGTATTTTGTATTTATGCCTGCTTTTATGGTGTTCGTCAAATACCGAATAAAGCTATCTTTGAATTGAATTGAATTGAGTATGCCAAGACCCAGAAGGATTTCTTACACCCGAGCGAATGGAGGGCCAAAATGGCGGAATTTAGGGTGGAGGAGTCCGTGACGAATTGGATCAGGGCCTTTAATGTGTTCGGGGCAATAATACATGAGCGCGCACCGGAACTGATGGGAGCCCTGAACTGCTACCAGAGCAGGATCGTGGGCTACCACGAGAAGTACGGGGGGGACGCATGGAAAGGGTATGATGTGTCTTTTAGAAAAGCAAAAGAGTTTATTGAATGTTTGACTTGGGATTGTTTAGACACTGTATCTTGGCATGGGCAGTTCGCGCCAGGCCCGGCGATAGCCACGGGGTCGAGCATGAAGGGTTTCAAGGCGGTTCCACAGAGGCAGCCGCAGCCCTTTCGGCCAACCCATGGGGGTGACTTGCAGTCGAGACCGGGTGGGAAGGGAGGTAAGCGAAAGGTATGTTGGGGTTTCAACAAAGGCACATGTAGTAGGCCGCAGGGAACATGCAGGTTCAGGCATGCCTGCGCAATTTGTGGCAACACCTCCCACCCTGAAATTAGCTGCCGATCCAAGGGCAACGCTTCCGGAGGGAAGAGGGGTAATCAACAGGAGTGACATGGGGGCACGAAGCACTTCACAGTAACCGATAGCGATTCTGGCAATGACCCCCTGGCTAAGTATATACCCTGATCGTGCGTCCGCCGGGATCCTGCGGGAGGGCTTCACAAAGGGCTTCAGGATCCTGGCGGGTGACTTCCGGGGCTCCCCATTGTGTAGGAACCAAGCATCTGTTACGCACAACCTGACCGTGGTCGCTGCGAAGATAGCAAAGGAGGTTCGCTTGGGGCGGGTTGCGGGACCATTTGAAGGGGTACCGATGGCCAATTTTGTGTGTTCCCCGTTAGGGGTTGTGCCCAAGAGGGAGCCGGGTGAGTTCAGACTCATTTATAATCTGTCTGCACCAAGAGGGGCTTCTTTAAATGAGGCAATTGATCCGGGTGTATGCAGTGTGAGGTATGCATCATTCGATGACGCAGTGGCCATGTTGAATGACCTGGGTCTGGGGGCACTGCTAGCAAAATCAGACATTGAATCTGCATTTAGGCTACTGCCGGTTCATCCCGAAGATCAGCATTTGTTGGGGTTTGCCTTCCAGGGAAGATATTACATGGACATGTGCATGCCGATGGGTTGTTCAATTTCCTGTGCTTATTTTGAAATGTTTAACTCGTTTTTGGAATGGGCATTCTCAAGGGCCTCAGGGCATCAACATGTAATGCATTATCTGGATGATTTCCTGTTTCTCGGCCCAGCTGGCTCTCGGGACTGTGCAAGGGCATTGCAGGAATTTTGCGTGCTCATGCGGGGTTTCGGAGTGCCGTTGGCGCCAGGTAAGACGGTGGGGCCGACTACCTCCCTGGAGTTTCTGGGCATCGAACTAGACTCTGTGGAAGGCTGTTTCCGGTTGCCGTTGGACAAGGTCGCCAAATTCAGGGCCTCCTTGCAACAATGTCTTGGGAGCAGTAAGGTGACACTGCACCAGTTACAACAAACAGTCGGGCAGCTGAATTTTGCGCTGCGGGTGATGCCGATGGCCCGCCTTTTCTCACGGTCCATTGCACAGGCCATGGTGGGCCTCAAGGAAGGCCACCATCCCACTAGGCTGTCGGCCGAGGTTCGCCAGGACATGCTCATTTGGCTGGCATTCCTGGTGGATTTCAATGGCCGGGTAGTCTGGAGCAAGGCACCGGCCTCATCAGCAGAGCTGGGTCTTTGGACAGTGTGGGCTATGGCGCCATACTTGGAAATCGCTGGTCGGCCCAGAGATGGCCGGCATGGTGGGCGACAAGCGGCCTGACGAGCAACATTGGGTTCCTGGAGTTGTTCCCGATCTGGGTGGCATTACTGGCATGGCCAGAAGAACTCGGCAATAGCTCGGTGGTATTCTGGTCTGATAACATGACAGTGGTTGAATGCATTAATCAACAGGCAGCACGCTGCAAATGGATATTGCGATTGCTAAAAGAAATTGTGTTACAGTGCTTAAAATTGATTGTGCAATTCAGGGCAAAACATGTGCCGGGGGTACTGAATAATGCTGCGGATGCGCTCTCTCGTTTCAAAATGCAGGCATTCAGGGAGTGTCTACCAGCAGCGGAGCTAGCGGCAGCGCCATTTCCCGAGGCATTGTGGCGAATCGGCGCGCCGGATTACAAGACCTCGTGGCAGCCAGTCTAGGGCTCAAGACAAGGAAAGCTTATGAAGGGGCGTTCCGTGCGTACTGCACCTTTTTGAGCCCCACATGGGAGCATGAATGGGGTCAGGAGGATGCCTTCGCCCATTTCTTGGTGGCTCTTCATAAGGAAGGCCGGTCAGCGGCAACCGCCAGTCGGTATAAGGCCGCCGTATCGTTTATGGCACAGCTCCGAGGGATGGGGGATCCCACAGACTCCTTCATGGTCAGGAAGGCGCTGCGCGGGTGGCGGCGCGTAGAGGGACGCAAGAAGGACACTAGGCATCCGATAGGTTTTGACAGGTTAACCATCTTGCTGGCTGCCCTGGAGGCGACATGCTCCTCACCTAGTGAAGTTGGCCTGTTCCGAGCAGCATTTGCGCTGGCTTTCTATGGTGCCATGCGAATAGGTGAACTGGTGGCGACCAACAAAAAGGATACCGAGGGGGGCTTGTGGAGGGAGCATGTCCAAGTGAGGGGGGATTCCCTGCTCATCACGATTGCCAGGTCTAAAACCGACCAAGAGGCCCAAGGGAGTAGCATTGTGTTGCAGCGCGCTCCTGGTAGTCCTTGCTGTCCAGTAGCGCATATAGAGGCGTACTTACAGCAAAGGGTGGCGACATGAGGGGGGGGGGCTTCCTGCGGCATGTGGATGGCACCCCGTTAACAAAATTTCAGTTCCAAAAAGTGCTAGCAATGACGATTGCAGAGGCGGGCTTGAACCCGAGGGATTTTGGGACTCATTCTTTCAGAATTGGGGCCGCTACTGAAGCAACGGCCAGGGGTCTGCAGGCAGACATGGTTAAACAGTTGGGGAGATGGTCTTCGGACTGCTTCAAACGGTACGTGCGGTTGCATATGTTGTGATTTATTAAGGATGTGCACTCACGTTGTTTCTCTTCTGTTTGGATTACAGTTTCACGAGCCTGTGACGCAGGGCGGGAACTGGGATCGGCCCAGTGTCAGCTATCCACCACGTCCGGAGAGAGGGAGGGACTACGTGTGGTCTGGGTCGTGGGCTACTCATACGTGAGACGGGCCGCGAACGTATTCGGAGCAGGTGATGCGATCCACACATCTGAGGAATACGGTTTTCGGGTGTCCTTTTATGGACGGGGCGGTTTGGGCATTGACCAACTGCAAGGTTTTGTTAAGGAACTGTTAGGGCGGCACAGGTCACCGCCATCAGTAGTCATAGTGCAAATTGGGGGCAATGACTTGGTGAGATTGGGCAGACGGGCCTTAATCGAGCAGATATTGATAACAGTTAGTTGGTTGGCGAGGACCCTCCCAGAATGCACATTAGCCTGGTCGCACATGGTGCCAAGAAAGGTATGGAGGGGGGGGGGGCGGTCCACAACAGCGTTGAACCATTCGCTAAAGAGGGTCAACAATAAGATTGAGAGGTTGTTTCGGTCCGCCCACCTTCACAGTATACCTCACGGGTGCATCTGGGGGGATCACTGTTACTCTCGTGATGGCGTACACCTGTCCAAGGCAGGGAACGACGTATGGATTGGGGATCTCCTAGCATGGCTAGTGGGATTGAGGAGACATGACCTATAGGACTTTTGTGGGGGGGCAGATCGTCGGTCAACTATCTGGCCTGTGGCGGTAAGGTAATGATCGGTGAGCAATTTTCAAGGTCCCTAGTGGGGGCGCCACCCAGTACAGATGGGAGCGCCCGGGGGGAGGCGGCCATTGGCCCCTCCCATGGGGGGGCGATGCCCAATACGTATGGGATCGCCCAGGGGGAGACGGCCATTGGCCCCTCCCAGGGGGAGACGGCTATATGCCCCTCCCAGGAATTTCCCGGGGGCCGGGTAGCCGCTGCGGCGGAAGAGAGTGCGGGGAAAGGGGGGGAGTCTACGCTGTCCTTCTTACGGTTACCCCGCACGGGATCTCGGACGACCTTAAGATGGCGCCGAGTGGAAAAGGGGCCCCCAGGCAAGGGAAATTACGGTTGGCTACGAGGGTACAGCCCTCTGCGCAGGCGCCACTACGAGAGGGCGGATTTGGTGATAGGGATCTGACACCGGTTAAGACCTTGCCGTTGGCCCTTAACGATAGGATGTACAAAATTCGTATACAATGCACGATACCATGATGTTAGACTCGGCTAGGAAATCTTTGTATTAGAGATTTGTTAAGGTTAGCCTCAATACCTGTCTTCATCAAGTGTAATGGAAGTTGAATTTTGTACATAAAAATGAAACGTTTTATTTAAAGTTTTAAATTTTGTTTCATATTTTAATAAATACGGCCGGGGGAGTCGTGAGGCTCCCCTGCCTTCCAAAAGCTCGAACTGTGTCTGTCTCCTACCATTGGGATTTATGGTGGAAGGGGTGGCGGGCATCCCAGACCATATGGAAAGGGGGGACCACTCGGTCACTCCGCACTTATGGCTGGGTGCCCCGCCCGCCCGGGAACCCCGTGCAGGCGTGGGGCGTGCTCCGGCTGGTATATCCATAGTGATGTAGCCGGAACACGCCCCCGCCGCATGAGAGGTTGTCCTAGAATTTCCCGCCCGGAAGTCCGTGCACTTAGGGCGGGAGGGAATACCGTCCCGCCTACCTGCCAGAGGATAAAAGGCTCGGGATCGAAGAAGTCATCCTCTTGTTCCCGCGCTCTGAAGGTTGCACCACTCGTCGCTCGTGAGCCCTTAAGGGAACAAGCAGCATTTTTTGACCCACCCACCAGCCCCTGAGGCAGAAGTTCGGGAGGAAGAATAAGTAGTGATCACGTTGGAGTAGGGCACGTAACGTCGTGTCCAGATTGAGTCCGAACTTGTTTACGCAAGGGACGACATGTTGATAGGCCTTTTTCTCCTTTGTAGATTTATAATAAACAGTATCATGTGCCCCGTTTTGTTTTCTCCTGTCCGAAAAATGTTTATAGGGGGTCTCCGGCTCCGCGGGGACGGGAAAAGGGAGGAAATGCACCTAATTCTGTGACGATTTGATGAATGAATGTTTCCCAGTTAGCATGTTCTTAAAAAACTGTCGTATTTATTAGTTTTTTGGTCGGGCGGTAAGGTCATGATCGGTGAGCAATTTTCAAGGTCCCTAGTGGGGGCGCCACCCAGTATAGATGGGAGCGCCCGGGGGAGGCGGCCATTGGCCCCTCCCATGGGGGGGCGACGCCCAATACGTATGGGATCGCCCAGGGGGAGACGGCCATTGGCCCCTCCCAGGGGGAGACGGCTATATGCCCCTCCCAGGAATTTCCCGGGGGCCGGATAGCTGCTGCGGCGGAAGAGAGTGCGGGGAAAGGGGGGGAGTCTACGCTGTCCTTCTTACGGTTACCCCGCACGGGATCTCGGACGACCTTAAGATGGCGCCGAGTGGAAAAGGGGCCCCCAGGCAAGGGAAATTACGGTTGGCTACGAGGGTACAGCCCTCTGCGCAGGCGCCACTACGAGAGGGCGGATTTGGTGATAGGGATCTGACACCGGTTAAGACCTTGCCGTTGGCCCTTAACGATAGGATGTACAAAATTCGTATACAATGCACGATGCCATGATGTTAGACTTGGCTAGGAAATCTTTGTATTAGAGATTTGTTAAGGTTAGCCTCAATACCTGTCTTCATCAAGTGTAATGGAAGTTCAATTTTGTACATAAAAATGAAACATTTTATTTAAAGTTTTAAATTTTGTTTCATATTTCAATAAATACGGCCGGGGGAGTCGTGAGGCTCCCCTGCCTTCCAAAAGCTCAAACTGTGTCTGTCTCCTACCTTTGGGATTCATGGTGGAAGGGGTGGCGGGCATCACAGACCATAAAGGTCCGCGGGCCGCCAGGGAAGGCTTGCCGGGCCGCCACTGGCCCGCGGGCCGTACTGTGAGTACCCCTGGTATAGAACAAAGACATAACTAGGCTGCAAAAGTACAAACAGGGAGCATATGTACAAGCAGGTAGCAAAAAGACAAGACGATATACATGTGTAAACAAGCAATTTTAAATACAAACAAAGCAAGAAATCAATCACATAACTATTTCACATCTCAGACACTAGTTTTGCCTTTTGCCACATTACTTTAGCCTTTGTATCCCTTGACTAGTCACAAAATCGCTTTCACTACACACCTCTGTTTTAGCCACTCACTGTGTCATTTCCCACTGAGCACCTACACTACTCCTCAGAAGAATTTTTGTTTAATTAAATAAAACTTTAATTAGAACACTTGTAAACATCTTTTTATCAAATCACTGACTTCTACTTGAATGCATCATTCATTTGCAGCTGACATAAGCAGGCTGCAAAAGTACAAGCAAGAAGCATATGTACAAGCAGGTAGCAAAAACACCAGACAAAGTACATTTTAGCAGAACATTTTAAATACAAACAAAGCAAAAAATACATGCACAACAAAGGAACAGGCAGGAAACACAAAATAAGCTCAGAATAAAATCGCAAGCAAGGAACACAGGAACACAAACACAGGCAGAGAATATATCAGCAAACAATAAAAAAAATAGATAAAAACAGCTTTCATCACCCTTTCATGGACACTTCGCTGCACACAATCAGTTGCATGTAACACCAGTCATCCATTTAGAACAACACAATTATACATACTCACATTGCCACTTACTGCATTTACCACTCACTCCATTCACCTGTCTTCTGGCTGTTGCGACAAAACCTACTTTCAGCACCAACCACTTATAGTATTGCACAAATATAGGATAAACGTACTTTCAGCACCAACCACTTACGCTATTGCATAAATACGAGATAACACAATCACACAACTATTTCACATCTCAGTCACTAGTTTTGGCCCTTTGCCACATTACTCTGGCCTTTGTATCCCTTGACAGTCACAAAATCACTTTTATTATACACCCCTGTATTAGCCACTCACTGTGTCATTTCCCACTGAGCACCTACATTACTTCTCAGAAGAACTCTTATTTAATTAATTAAAACTTTAATTGGAACAGTTGTGAATACCTTTTAATCAAATCACTGAGTAATAGCTGAATGCATCATTCATTCCTAGCTTATCATTAACCCATGTCAGCCCCACCACAGATCAGCAACACAAACAACAACTACACCCTTCATTCATATTAGCAATGACCTGCTGACACTTGCACATTGTCTAACTGGCTGCCACCATTCATTCATCTCGACTATATTACATACCAGTCACTTATGTATGAATACATAATTTATTTTCACCTTTTCAGCAACTCTGTCAGCCCCATCCACAAATCAGTAACACAAACGCCAACTATACTCTTCAGTCATATTAGCATGAGCTGAAGCCACTTGCATATTGGGTAACTGGCTCCCACCATTCATTCATCTTAACTATATTACATACCACTTACTTATGTAATCATTTGCTGCACAAGCACAGGCAAATAGAAAATACACCGAAAAAGCACATACCGAAAAAGAAATAAAAAATACAGAAACAAAGGCATTAAAAAGCATGCGGTATTATTAACACACTCATCTTTCTGCATAAGCACATGGCTAAAGGATAGCTAATTTTAAGCACGGTTTACCTTTCATAGTACTAATAATTTATTTAATTGTCTTTATTTGCGATCTGAACGTACTTTTTTCGTTCCTTTATAGTAAAACCGTATATACTACTTTTAAGAAACGAAACTGTTTCCTGATGAACACTCCTGCACACTGTGAAATGGCTCATACCATTTATTCATCTCGACTATATTACATACTACTCACTCTGTAATCATTAGCTCCACAAGCACAAGCAAATAGAAAATGCACTGAAAACAAACATACAGAAAAACAAACAATAAACACAAAAATAAAGGCATTAAAAAGCATGCCGTATTAGCAACACACTCATGTTACTGCATAAGCACATACGTAAAGGATAGCTGGTTTTAAGCATCTTTTACCATTTATAGTACTAATAATTTATTTATTTGTATTTATTTGTGATTTATACGTACTTTATCATTCTTTAGTGAAAGCGTACATGCTACCTTTAAGAAACGAAACTCTTTCCAAATTACCACTACACTTTTAGGAGAAACAAAACTGTTTCCCAACCAAGATTCAACTTTGCCCTCTCCATTGGCGTTGACAATTAACATGCACCCGCTTTTAACACTTTAGAATTTTCACACGCTGGGCATGAATTTCCTTTAACATCTGTTCTTTGCATTTTATTGCTCTTGGAGATAGCTATCTGCTTGAAACTTTCTACTTAAGGCCAATGCTTTACCCATTCGTAAAACATTGCAGGTGAACTACTCCTGAACGAAGGATTCGATTTTCTACTGCCATTTGCATTTGGTAAGTTCGGCTTCTAAAAAAATATTTTACTTAATAATGTTTTTTATAACTGTTACAGGGAAAATATTAGTTTAACTGCATACCAGTTAAATTATTTATTGAATAAAATACAATGTTATAGATACGTATGTTTATGCTTTATTTACGCTACGTTTCCTAATGCTCTCCTTTAAACACACGTATGGCTTTTTTATAAAGACAGCTTTTAAAACATGTTTTTTAAATGTTAGCGTACCGCAAATATAACTCTTAGAATATTAAGCATATAATTAATGTTTATTTTATTTACAGGATTGGATACTTTTGACAACTTACGGTGTTATTGGTATTGCAAGATTTGCTTTGTTGCTAAAAACGTAAGTACCTATTACCATTATATTCAAACGTTTTAAATAAATAGCTACATTTTTTACAGTATGCATACCTTTCTAAATTGCATATACAATGTCGCTTTTATTTTCTTCGACATAGCAGGCGAAAAGCTGTATGTGCATAAATGTGTAAACGTGCTCCATAATTATTGTACTGTTTATTGCGGGCCAAGCGGCAAAATTACGTACTACGCTTTATTTAGTGCCTTTACTATGTACAACGTTGCCTACTTTTGCAATACACAGTGTCAATGAAGATGTTTTTTGCCATGGCACCGTGTTTTTATACGTTTTTGTAATGGCTGATGTTCATGTTAGGCAATTTCAAACGTTTTAAATAAATAGCTACATTATTTACAGTATGCATACCTTTCTAAATTGCATATACAATGTCGTTTTTATTTTGTTCGACATAGCAGGCCAAAAGCTATACGTGCATGAATGTGTATACGTGCTCCATAATTATTGTACTGTCTATTACGGGCCAAGCGGCAAAATTACATATTACGCTTTATTTAGTGCCTTTACTATGTACAAATGCACGGAAAGTTTGTAGTACAGACGTTCACTTCCTCCAGCTAATTTGGCGGAAAGTGTGTCAAAATGCGCGACTTTTGTGCACCCTATGTTTGCACAGTATTAACTTCGTCAGAAAGCCTTTAATTATTTATGCATGGAAAGTTAGTAGCAAAGACGTGCACTTCCTCGAGGTAATTCGCCTGGAAGTGTGTCAAAAAGCGCGACTTTGGTGCACCCTATATTTGCTTTTTTTAATGGCTGATGTTCATGTTAGGCAGCCAAGAAAAAAGTAGAGAACGCTTACGTTTTTTTTGATGGCTGGTGTGAATGCAAGGCAGCCACAGGCACAAGTAGAGGACGCTACTAGATGTAAATTAAGTCCAAATGTTAGGAAGCTGTGAACTCTTGACTAGCTAATGTAAAAAGTGAAGCTTTTTGTTTGCATAGCGCCCTATGTCTACACTTTTTCGTTGTGGTTGGGCCATTGTGTTAGGCGATTGCAAAATACAAGGGGCCTTATTTATGAAGGCCTTGCCCTACCGGTGCATCACTTTTCCCCATTTTAAAAGTGACGCACCGGCGGCGCAAGGCCTTCATAAATAAGGCCCCAGTAGTTTACGCAAGTGAAAGTATACATGTTTACTCTCTTTAGCTAAATGCACGGAAAGTTTGAAGTACAGACGTTCACTTCCTCTAGCTAATTCGACGGAAAGTGTGTCAAAATGCGCGACTTTTGTGCACCCTATGTTTGCACAGTATTAACTAAGGCAGAAAGTCTTTAATTATTTATGCACGGAAAGTTAGTAGCAGAGACGTGCACTTCCTCGAGGTAATTCAACTGGAAGTGTGTCAAAATGCGCGACTTTGGTGCACCCTATATTTGCACAGTATTAGCTTGGGCAGGAAGCCTTTCATTACTAAACAAAATCTGAGCCTGTGAGTGTGAAATACGCTACCTAACATTTTGAAACTTAACATTAAGCATTAAATTTCTAATTGCCACGCCATAAGTTTTACACATTAGAACACTAGCTGCTAAGTGTAACTTTTAAAAAGAGTAAAGTTAAACTGTAATAATAATAATAATAATAATCCACATTTGTAAAGCGCACAATCACCCGGAAGGGTCTCTAGGCGCTGGGGGCCGTCGGGAAGATTAAGCAAGCTATTGCCCAGAGTCACATGGTGCTGGGCTAACCTGCCGCCGGAGCCGGGGATCGAACCCTGATCCCCAGATTCCAGCGTCAGTCGCCCTGGCCGCGGCGCCACACCTCTCCCCTAGACAGAATTAGCATGACGCCACCTTTTAGAAAAGCGCACTGTTTAAACGCACTTTCACATCGTGCTGTTTTTAAAAGCGTGTTGCATACTCCCTAACAAAAATAAACATAGCTTGGCGCCAACGTTTACAAAATAGTATTGTTTCATTGCATTTTGAGATCACGCTGTCGCTAGTAGCATTTTACACTGCATGTGTTATAAAAGTGACGCTGTCTATGCTATATGTATCGTATATATATAGTACAACTTCTCCAAAATTCTAATAAATGTTTAACACACAGCAAGTACGCGCCAAATGTTAAACATTAAAAGTGCTTACGTTATACAAGCACGTGCACAGTCACAAGCGTTCATTGGTACGTATCGTACACATGCTGCATGAATACGCGCGCAAATTGGAAGTATTAATATATACGGCTTATACATAGCAGTTACACAACTTATTACATAAAGGTATCACACATTAATAAGTATTAATTAGTACATGCTGTACATATACTACATTATGAGCTGCCCAAAATTGCAAGCATTTGAATACATGCTGCATACATCCCACATAATAGCGCGTAAACTTGAAAACATTGTAATACAGGCTGCATACATTCGATGTAATGACGCGCGCAAACTCGGAAATATTAATTAATTTGACAACTTGCAAGTATTAATTTGTTTGTATCACATATATACATATCTAGTACAACTTCTCTAACATTACACCAAGTACGCACCAAAAGATAAGCATTAAAACTGCTTTACTTATACAAATATGTTCACAGTCACAAGCGTTTATGCTGTACACATGCTACTTAATGCCCTGCGCAAAATTGCAAGCATTTACATACATGCCACATACATGCCACATAATAACGTGCAAAGTTGCAGAGATTAAAGTACGTGTTGCATACGCGCAGACATTAATTAATTTCTCATATACATAATTACCACACAGTTTATTGTAAAAAAGTCCTACACACATGCCACATAATGACATGTGTACCTACAAAGTATTATTTAATACGTCTTATATATAGCCACTATACAACTTATAATATACAAGTTACTCACACATGCCACATAATGACGCCCGCCAAATTTTAAGTTTTCATTAATACATCTTGTACATAGCCGACACAACTTTATATATAATTTCTCAAACAAAGGTAGTACAAAGTAACAAGTATTTATTCCTACGGAACACACATATCCTACATTAGGCGCGCATACAGTTACAAGCATTAAGCTACGTGCTACACACATAGGGGGTCATTAGGATCGCGGACGGACTCAAGTCCGTCCGCGACCCCTGAGGAGGAGGGAACGTCCGCAGGGGCTGCGGCGTTCCCTCCGTGCTGATTAGGATGTGACTGCCAGGGTGGCGGTCACATCCTCTATGTTTAACATTGCGGCGGGTGCAGCTTCAAGCTGCACCCGCCGCAATGTTAAAATTGCATGCATCGCCTTTGCGTGCACAAAGCGGCAGGCACCGCGCGGTGCCTGCTGCTTTGTGCACGCAAATGCAGGGGGGTACCATAGGTACCCCCCATGTGCACCCCCACCCCCCTTCACCCAGGGGGCCCGCAGCGGGCCCCCAAAGTGAATGTCCGTATGCTTTTCCATGGCGGAAAAGCCGCCATGGAAAAGCATGTATTCACCACCATCATAATATGGCGGACGGTGTCTCATAGACACCGCCTGCCATGTTATAGCTTTTCCGCCGCGGTCGGTAGGCGACCGCGGCGGAAAAGCGGCGGACGGTCTTCCTGACCCCCCAGCCATCCTAATCTGGCGGGGGGTCTTTGAAGGCTCCGCCGCGGTTTTTCCGCATCCTCCAGGCCGGCAGACACTTCCGCCGGCCCGGAGGATGCGGAAAAACCGCAATCATAATGAGGCCCATAGTCTGTATAATGCCGCACGCAAAATTACAAGCATTTATTTATACCTATTGTGTACATACTATAAAAGTCGTACTATACAAATGTACTAACAATATAAATCGTACTTTACAAGAAACAGGCACGCGCAGTCACAAGCATTAATTAAAATGTATTGCAGACATTGTACATAACGGTACGTGCAAAATTAGTAGTATCCTTTAAGGTACATGCTACACACATTGGCTGTATACTAGCGTACGCAAAGTTGCAAGCTTTTATTTATACTTACTGTGCACATCCTATACAACGCCTACTATACAACTTTAATGACAATGTAAAACGTACTTTACAAAAACAAGCACGCGCAGTCACAAACATTAATTATTATGTTTCGCATACATTGTACATAACGGTACGTGCAAAATTAGTACTTTTAATCAATACATTTTCTGCCGTACTACACAACTTCGTAATAAAATTCACCCGCGTCAACAAAAGCATAGCAATTATTCTATAAACAATATATAATTACATATATATTAATAAATTAATACCAATGTCAAAAAAAACTTACCGATTAGACGCACAGCTAAATCGACACTTCTTCAATCTACGCAGTTACAATCTAAATATTTAATGTGCACATGCTACGTAACAATCAAAACATTTTCTGCCGTACTATACAACTTCGATAAAATCCACCCACGTCAACAAAAACATAGCGATTATTGCATAAATAAAACACAATTACATACATATTAATAAATTAAAACCAATCTCACAAAACAAACTTACCGATTAGACGCACAGCTAAGTCGACACTTCTTCACACTACGCAGTTACAATCTGATTAGTTAATGCGCACGCATTGTTACGCTATGCAACAGAACGTTGCAATTTCATTGGCTGTTGCATACGTCCATTAAAACAACACACGCAAGAAAGAAAAAAACTAGACCGCATTGCTTCAAAAGGCGGTTACAGGACATAGTAGCCGCCATTTTAATTTACGCATTCGCCACAGATAACAGTTTTACTCGTGCTAATGTATACTTATTCATTATACTGCAATAAGCCTTTGTCATAAGAAGATTTATTTGCGTTACATGTTACAATATAATTTGGTTTTTAAATGAACTTTTGCCACAGAAAACATCTATTTGCATTATAAAAAATATTTAGTTTTTATTGCAGTAAAAAACTAAAATCATGTTTATTTGTTTCAATACAAAAGGCCACACTTTTAAAATGTTTTGCAATTTGTCAAATAATCTTTAAGATGGTACAGCATATCAATACTTATATGATACTATTCAGTGCTTATTTTATTTTGTATTATATACCAGACATCTAAAAGCATTAATATTGTGAAATGCTACACATTTACGTTTCTTTATATTTACAACATAAAGCAACATATTGCTTACTATATTGGTAGAATTATCTAGTGATGTTAACAGACATATGGCAGCATATGTTCACACAATAAATATACAAGTAATTTATTATACAGTTTAGTCTTAAATTTTTTTTATCTAGTTATTGGCTCTTGTATTTGAGTATAAGGACACAAATATTCAACGCAGAAAGATGAAACAAGCTTATCATAAATGTATGTATGTACTTGTGTTTTTTAAGTTTGCTGAGAAGAGACACTATACAAGCAAAAACTACATATTTCATTTAATAAATAGTAATTGGTGCATTATGCTCTATTTTCTAATGGTACTTGCTATTAGCATTTGTCAATGCTTCTTCTCTATAAGTATCATTTTCATTGCAGTCGTTCAATGTCTCTTCTCTAGATGTATAATTCCTATAGCATTAGTGCAATACCAGTTCTCTATCTTTGTCACTATTATAGCATTGCTGCACTGTGTATTCTTTAAGCGTTACTCTCAATGCATTACTACAATGCCAATTCTCTGTGAATGTCACTTCTTTAGCATCAGGACAGTGCCTGTTCTCTATAGGTGAATTAATGTATTGCAACATTTTGTGATAATACTTGCTATTAGCACATTTGCTGCTTAAGTAATAATACTTGCTATTAGCATTTGTCACTGCTTATTCTCTATAAGTATCATTCTCATTGCACTTGTGCAATGCCTCTTCTTTATATGTATCATTCCTATAGCGTTTGTGCAATGCCTATTCTCTCTGGTTGTAACACATAACATTGTTACAATGTAAATTCATATAAGTGTTAGTCCCAATGCTTTACTCATTACCGATTCTCTGTGTATATCACTTCTTTAGCATCAATGCAGTACCTATTCCCTATAAGTGTTACTCTCATAGGGTAAGTGCAATGCATATTCCCTATGAATGTTAATCATTCCTATAGCATTAGTGCACTGCCTGTTTTTTATAGGTGTCACTATATTAACATTGGTGCATTGCCTATTATCTATATATGTCATTTGCATTGCACTAGTGCATTGCTTTTTTTCTCTGACTGTTAGTATAATAGCATTAATATTGCCTGTTTTCTATGGCTATTATTCCCATAGTACTACTAAATGCCTCTTCTCTATAAGTGTTATTCCTACTGTATTAGCATACTGCCTATTCATTTTAAGTGTCAATATTAGCATTAGTGCAGTGATTATTTTTTATGTATATCATTCCCATTGCACTAGTGTACTGCCTATTCTCTATAAGTGTCACTATTATAGCATTAGTACATTGTCTAGTTTGTATTGGTATCACTCCAATTGTACTAATGCAGTGCCTGTTCTATATAGGAATCATTTATATAGTATTAATGCAATGCATATTCTCTATAAGTATCAACATCATAATATTCAGCACTTCTTCGCTATCAGTATCACTCCCATACTACTAGTACAATATCTGTTCTTTATATGTGTCATTTCTATAGCATTTGTAAAATGTGTATTCTCTATAGGTGTTACTGTCTGGCATTAGTGCGACACCTGTTCTCTATAGGTGTCATTCGCATTGCACTACTGCACTGTTTTATCTCTATAAGTGTCAATATAATAGCATTAATGCATTGCCTATTTTTTATGTGTATTAATCCCATTGTAATGATGCAATGCCTATTTTCTATAAGTGACATTCTTACAGTATTAGTATACTGCCTATTCCTTACAAGTGACACTTTATACCATTAGTGCACTGACTATTCTATATGTAACTCATTTCTATTGCTATTACTACCTATTACTACCTATTATTTATCAGTGTCACTATTATAGCATTGAGCATTGCCTATTTTATATAAGTATCACTCCTATTGTACTAATACAGTGCCTATTCTATATAGCTGTCATTAATATAGCATTAATGCAATGCATATTCTATATAAATGTCATTGTTAAAGATTCAGCGCATATTCTCCATGAGTGTCACTATCATAGCATTGATACATTGCCTATTATCTATGAATGTCATTCGCATTGCACTGCTGCACTGCTTTTTCTTTGTGACTGTTAGTATAATAACTCTGTTTTCTAGGAGTATTATTCTCATTGTACTGCTACAATGCCTTTTCTGTAAAAGTGTTATTCCTACAGTATTAATACACTGCCTATTCATTATAAGTGTCAATATCATAGAATTATTGTAGTCACTGTTCTCTATGTATATCATTCCCATTGCAAGAGTGTACTGCCTATTCTCTACAAGTGTCATTATTATAGCATTAGTAAATTGCCTACTTTGTATGGTTATCACTCCAATTATACTAATGCAGTGTCTGTTCTATATAGGTATCATTGATATAGCATTAATGCAATGCAGATCCTCTATGAGTATCAGTATCATAAGATTTAGCATCCCTCATCTCTATTAGTATCACGCCACTTGTACTAGTACAATATCTGTTCTTTATATGTGTCATTTCAATAGCATTGGTAAAATGTATACTATCTATAGGTGTTACTATCTGGCATTAGTGCAACACCTGTTCTCTATAGGTGTCATTCCCATTGCACTACTGCACTGCTTAATCTCTATAAGTGTCAATATAATAGTATTAATACATTGCCTGTTTTCTATGTGTATTACTACCATTGTACTAAACAATGCCTATTTATATAGATGTCATTCTTACAGTATTAATATACTGCCTATTCCTTATAACTGTCACTATTATACCAATAGTGCACTAACTATTCTTTATGTATCTCATTCCCATTGCATTAGTATACTACCTATTCTCTAACAGTGTCACTATTATAGCATTAGTACATTGCCTATTTTCTATGAGTATCACTCCCATTGTACTAATGCAGTGCCTATACTATATAAGTGTCATTAATATAGCATTAATGCAATGCATATTCTTTGTAAGTGTTATTATCATAAGATTTAAAGCATATTCTCCATTGGTGTTACTATCATAGCATTAATGCATTGCCTATTATCTATGTATGTAATTCACATTGCAATAATGCACTGCATTTTCTTTGTAACTGTTAGTATGATAGCACTGTTTTCTAGAGGTATTACTCATATTGTACTGCTATAATGTCTATTCTCTAAAAGTGTTCTTGCTACAGTATTAGTACACTGCCTATTCATTATAAGTGTCATTATCATATCATTGGTGCAATGCCTATTCTTTATATATGTCATTCTCATTGCACTAGTGCACTGCCTCTTCTTTATCATTGTCACTATTATAGCATTAGTACATTGCCTACTTTGTAGGAGTATCACTAACATTGTGCTAGTGCAGTATCTGTTCTATGTAGGTGTCATTCCTATAGCATTAATGCAATGCATATTCTCTATAAGTGTCAGTATCATAGCATTCAATACATATCCTCTATTGATGTGACTATCATAGCATTTGTGTAATACCTAATCTCTACGGGTATCATTCTCATTGTACTAATAAAGTGCCTATTCTTTATAGGTGTCAGTTTTATAGCAGCGGTTAAATATGTATTCTCTATAGATGTCACTATCATAGCATTAATACAACAACTGTTCTCTATATTTGTCATTTCCATTGCACTAATACACTGCCTATTAACTATACCTATTAATATCATATCATTAGTATAATGGCTATTATATGTCAGTGTCACTGTCATTGCATTGATACACTTTATGTACTCTGTAAATCTCATTCACATTGCACTTGTGCAGTGCCTGTTATTTATAGATGTCATTCTTATAGCATTAGTGCAGTACCTAATATGTGTAGGTGTCACTCTGATACCATTCATACAGTGCCTCTTCTCTATAGGTCTCATTAATATAATATTAATGCAATATATGTACTCTATTGTTGTCATTATAATAGCATTAAAAAGTGCTTCTTAGGCACCTCTTAGCCATCTAAAAGCATTAATATTGTGAAATGCTACACATTTACGTTTCTTTATATTTACAACATAAAGCAACCTATTGCTTACTATATTAGTATAATTATCTGGTGATGTTAACAGATGTATGCCAGCATATGTTCACACAATAAATATAAAAGTGATTTAATATGCAGCTTAGGCTTGAAAAATCTTTATATAGTTATTGGCTCTTGTATTTCCGAGTATAAGGACCCAAATATTCAACGCAGAAACATGAAATAAGCTTGTCATAAATGTATGTATGTACTTGTGTTATTAAAGTTTGCTGTAAAGAAACACTACACAAGCAAAAATACATATTTCATTTAATAAATAGTAATTAGTACATTATGTTACATTTTCTAATGGTACTTGCTATTAGCATTTGTCAATGCTTCTTCTCTATAAGTATCATTCTCATTGCAATCGTTCAATGCCTCTTTTCTAGATGTATATTTCCTATAGCATTAGTGCAATATTAGTTCTCTAACTTTGTCACTATTATAGCATTGCTGCACTATGTATTCTTTAAGCGTTACTCTCAATGCATTACTACAATGCCAAATTCTCTGTAAATGTCACTTCTTTAGCATCAGGACAGTGCCTGTTCTCTATAGGTGAATTAATGTATTGCAACATTTTGTGATAATACTTGCTATTAGCACATTTGCGGCTTAAGTAATGATACTTGCTATTAGCATTTGTCACTGCTTATTCTCTATAAGTATAATTTTCATTGCACTTTCTCTATAAGTATCATTCTCATTGCACTTGTGCAATGCCTCTTCTTTATATGTATCATTCCTATAGCATTTGTGCAATGCCTATTCTCTCTGGTTGTAACACATAGCATTGTTACAATGTAAATTCTTTATAAGTGTTAGTCCCAATGCATTACTGCAATGCCAATTCTCTGTGTATGTCACTACTTTAACATCAATGCAGTACCTATTCCCTATAATTGTTACTCTCATAGGGTAAGTGCAATGCATATTCCCTATGGATGCCATTCATTCCTATAGCATTAGTATACTGCCTATTTTTTATAGGTGTCACTATATTAGCATTGGTGCATTGCCTATTATCTATATATGTCATTCGCATTGCACTAGTGCATTGCTTTTTATCTATGACTGTTAGTATAATAGCATTAATATTGCCTGTTTTCTATGGGTATTATTCCCATTGTACTACTAAATGCCTCTTCTCTATAAGTGTTATTCCTACAGTATTAGTACACTGCCTATTCATTTTAAGTGTAAATATCATAGCATTAGTGCAGTGATTATTTTTTATGTACATCATTCCCATTGGACTAGTGTACTGCCTATTCTCTATAAGTGTCACTATTATAGCATTAGTACATTGTTTACTTTGTATGGGTATCACTCCAATTGTACTAATGCAGTGTCTATTTTATATAGGTATCATTTATATTGCATTAATGCAATGCATATTCTCTATGAGTATCAGCATCATGTAATTCAGCACTCCTTTGCTATCAGTATCACTCCCATACTACTGGTACAATATCTGTTCTTTATATCTGCCATTTCTATAGCATTGGTAAAATGTGTATTCTCTATAGCTGTTACTGTCTGGCATTAGTGCAACACCTGTTCTCTATAGGTGTCATTCACATTGCACTACTGCACTGTTTTATCTATATAAGTGTCAATATAATAGCATTAATGCATTGCCTATTTTTTATGTGTATTAATCCCATTGTAATGATGCAATACCGTTTTTCTATAAGTGTCATCCTTACAGTATTAGTAAACTGCCTATTTGTTATAAGTATCACTTTATAGCATTAGTGCACTGACTATTCTCTATGTATCTCATTTCTATTGCACTAGTGTACTACCTATTATTTATCAGTGTCGCTATTATAGCATTGAGCATTTGCTATTTTATATAAGTATCACTCCCATTGTACTAATACAGTGCCAATTCTATATAGGTGTCATTAATATAGCATTAATGTAATGCGTATTCTATATAAGTGTCATTGTTAAAGATTCAATGCATATTCTCCATGGGTGTCACTATCATAGCATTGATACATTGCCTATTATCTATGTATGTCATTCGCATCGCAATAGTGCACTGCTTTTTCTTTATGACTGTTAGCATAACTCTGTTTTCTAAGGGTATTACTCCCATTGTACTGCTAATGCCTTTTCTGTAAAAGTGTTATTCCTATAGTATTGGTACCCTGCCTATGCATTATAAGTGTAAATATCATACCATTGGTGTAGTCACTATTCTCTATGTATATCATTCTTATTGCACTAGTGTACTGCCTATTCTCTATAAGTGTCACTATTATAGCATTAGTAAATTGCCTACTTTGTATGGTTATCACTCCAATTATACTAATGCAGTGTCTGTTCTATATAGGTATCATTGATATAGCAATAATGCAATGCAGATCCTCTATGAGTATCAGTATAATAGGATTCAGCACCTCTTCTATCAGTATCATGCCACTTGTACTATAACAATATCTGTTCTTTATATGTGTCATTTCTATAGCATTAGTAATGTGTACTCTCTATAGGTGTTACTATCTGGCATTAATGCAACACCTGTTTTCTAAAGGTGTCATTCCCATTGCACTACTGCACTGCTTTATCTCTATAAGTGCTAATATAATAGCATTAATGCATTGCCTGTTTTCTATGTGTATAACTACCATCGCACTGATACAATGCCTATTTGTATAGGTATGATTCTTACAGTATTAGTATACTGCCTATTCCTTATAAGTGTTAGTATTATACCATTAGTGCACTAATTATTCTCTATGTATCTCATTCCCATTGCATTAGTATACTACATATTCTCTAACAGTATCACTATTATAGCATTAGTGCATTGCTTATTTTGTAGGAGTATCACTCCCATTGTACTAATGCACTGCCTATTCTATATAGGTGTCATTAATATAGCATTAATGCAAGCATTGGTGTAGTACCTAATATCTATGGGTATCACTTATTGTACTAATAAAGTGCCTATTCTTTATAGGTGTCAGTTCTATAGCAGCAGTTAAATATGTATTCTCTATAGATGTCACTATCATAGCATTAATACAACAACTGTTCTCTATATTTGTCATTTCCATTGCACTAATACACTGCTTATTAACTATAGCTATTAATCATATCATTAGTATAATGGCTATTATATTTCAGTGTCACTCTCAATGCATTGGTACATTTTATGTACTCTGTAAATAACATTCACATTGCACTTGTGCAGTGCCTGTTATTTATGGATGTCATTCTTATAGCATTAGTGCAGTGCCTAATATATGTAGGCGTCACTCTGATACCATTCATACAGTGCCTCTTCTCTATAGGTCTCATTAATATAACATTAATGCAATCTCTGTACTCTATTGTTGTCATTATAATAGCATTGGCATAGTGCCTCTTTCCTATAAGTGTCACTATCATAACATTAGCACACTATCTCTTTCCACTATCATAGCATTAATCATTAGCTATTCTCAATAGGTGTCACTCTAACAGCATTTTTGTAATGCCTATTCTTTATAGATGTCATTCTTACAGCATTAATGCACTGCATCTTCCCTGTAAGTGTCATTATCATACCATTAGTGCATTACTTATTCTTTATGTTTGTCATTTGCATTGCACTACTGCATTGCTTTCTCCATATGAGTAGCAGTATCATAGCATTAGTTATTGCCTATTTTCTATGGGTATCCTTCCCATTGTACTGATAATGCCTATTCTCTATAAGTGTTATTTATGTTGTATTAATACATTGCCTGTTTTCTATTAGTGTCACTATCATAGCATTAGTGAACTGCTTTTTCTCTATGTGTGTGATTCTCATTGCACTTATACACTGCCTATTCTATATGAGTATCACATTATAACTTAATACATTGCCTACTATGTATAAATATCACTCCCATTGTACTAATACAGTGCAAGGTTTATATATCAGTATCATATCTATAGCATTAATACAATGCATGTTCTCTATAAATGCCACTATCATAGCATTGAGTGCATATTGTCTATCAATATCACTATCATAGCATTAATATATACTTGTTCTGTATGAGTATCACTCCCATTGTAAGGATGCAATGCCTATTCTCTATGAGTATTATTTCTATAGCATTAGTAATGTGTATTATCTATGGGTATCACTATATGAGCATTAGTACAGTACATATTCTTTATAAGTATAATTCCCATTGCACTAAATACTGCCTATTTTTACAACAAGCAAGTTTATAGATGTGATGTACAGTTGGCTAACATATACCTATTAAGTGTATGATCCTTACAGCTCATCTAACATATTAATCTAAGTTTTTTTAAATCCATAATTGCCACTAGTTTAACTGTAATATTATTAACAAGCAAAATGCACTGTGATACAGCCTACAAAGCACTATTATATATATTGATTGATTAGTTACACACTACTGCATAGCACGTCTACTTTTACTTATGATATACAATCTAGTAATATTATATTATCCTGTTTAGAATAATTTGACTAATATGCTTTAGAATGTTATCATTTACATAGGTATTTAATATATTACTTCACTACTAATTTTACTATTTGCTTACTTCTCTAGAAAATTACAAGAAAAGAAAACAACAAAGGTAAGACATTTATTTGAGCAATTTATATTTTCTTGTTAACCAACAATAACTTAGAATAGCTTTAATTGACGTTGTTAGATTAACAAAAGCTTAAATTAGCAAAAACATATAGCACAAATACAATCCTTTAATATAACAACATAACTATTACTTATAATTTGTAACAACAAATAATACATAAAAAACATTTAAAAAAATGCACAAAATAATACAAGCTAATTACCATCAAGGACATGACAAATTCTCAGTTATATCAAAAGGCAAACAATGTTTACCAAATAGTACATTTGCTATTATTCATAACTATGAAAAACCAGCACATACATGGGACAAAGAAGACTTACATTACATTATGGATCTTGGAGATGCTTTATATAAAGATATGCTCTTTTTTAATAAACAAGATCTTATGCATCCTGATGATTTACCTAAATATATTACACATATAAACATCATATATTCTATTACAACATGTCAACCATACTATGGAAATATATTACAGCAATTTGATACATTATACCCAGACATACAAACAGCATTGACAATATCATTAGTTAATTCAGGAGTTTTACTCTGCATGGATATATATGTCATATCTATTATGAAAACTGGAGATCATTATTTTATTTTTGATTCACATAGTAGAGACAGCAATGGAATGCCGCATCCACATGGAACAAGTATAGTTTTGCAAAAAAAAACTTTACCTGATGTAATGAACTACATTTACAATTTAGCTCACCAAATTAAAAAAAATAATGCAGATAATGTACCATTCGAATTAACTGGAATAAATATAAAAAGTATGCAAAAAAAACATTTAAAAAGGCAGAACAAAATAACATTAAAAAAACTGCATCTACAACACCAAAATACTTTATGCATACCACAAATAATTCTACACTATTTCATCCTAGTACAAGTACATCTCACAAAGAATCTGTATCACCACAATTTATTACAGCAAATACTCTAACACTAACAAAAGAACAACCATCAACTACAGAAAAAACAATTACACATATTGGCAACAGCCAATCTTCACCCAACAAAAGACAACATACAAACACTGTAATCTCCAAAAATATTAAAATGATAAAAAAAAACAGCACATAATAGTATACAGAATGATGCTAATCCACCAACACCTCATATTACTATAATCAATAATGAAATGCCTATAGAACCACATTTAAATATACAAGTACATAATTCAAGCACTTTAAAAAGGCCCATCCCAAAACAAAATACAACTTGCACAGAAACAAAAAATACAAAACAATATATACAAGACAATACATACACAAACACAACAAAAACAGAAACATCAAACTCAATAAAAGCCAGTATATTAACAACTTCAGTAATAACACAAGAATTAAAAGTACCTATTAATGAACAACAATTACAAAACTTAGATACAAAACAAAATTTTACTTCTAATGCAATCACATGTAATATTAACATTTTAATACAATCAGATGAAGTTAATTATAAAGAGAACAAAATTAATACAGAACATAACATATTTATTAGTAATAGTATATTTGCAATTATATATAACTGCACTCACAATGCATCTAAATGGACTGAACAAGACCTTAATAATCTAATGCAATTAAGTTACAACTTACAAACAGAAATAGAAATTTTTTATGGCAAAAAGAAAATAGAAATACCAGACATACCTAATTATATAGAATACAATAATATAATATCTTCAATTACATTTTCCAAATATTGCAATTATAACATATCAATGTAAAATAGTTTACAAAAAGAGATTGAACAAGTATTACATGCTATGTTAACAACATATAATGCTATAATATTGTTCCTACATAACAAAATATTTGCAATAGGTAAAACAAGCAAATCTTTGTTCATATATTATTGCGATACAACAGATCTAATAGAACATATAAATGTTAAGTTGACAAGTACAGCTATAAGAATAGATACAGCAATTAAAGTAATAAACTATGTATTACACCTTATCCTTACTGAACTGCCTTCTAACAATAGTAATATTATAATACAATTAATGACAATCAATATAAATACAATTAAAGAAAATTCTTTAAAAAAAACAATCCAAAGAAATAAAAATAAAGCTACAGCAAATACACGAAAACATATGACTGTACATATTGCAAAAGCATCCCACATTACAAATGAAACTATTACATCTTCACCTACAAATACAAACATTGATAATGCTGACAAATACAATAAAAGCAATACTAATGAACAAACAACAAGAATATCATTAATATCACATACAACTGAAACAAACTTATCTACAGCAACTTTAACAGAACAATACATCACTATACATAAACACCCACCAACAAATATTACGCAACATAGTGATATAATAGAAAACATCACATTGCAAACAAATATCATTGCAAAATTTCATCAAGAAATACAAAATGGGCCAGAATATATTTGTACTATTTGTAATCAAATGTGGCGTAAAGAAACAGTGAGACAAACACATAGCATTAAACACCATGAAACATTTATACTATGTGATATAAGTTCACAAAAAAAGATCATATATGTAAAACATGCTACAAATATATTAGTCAAAAGAAAATACCTCCAAGTTCAGTATTTAATGGAATGAAATTTCCAGATATACCACCTGAACTGTACTTACATAACTTAGAAGAAAGATTAGTTTCACCAAGAATACCTTTTTTACAAATAAGAACATTACCTCGTGGTTTTCAAAAGTCTTTATCAGGTGCTGTTGTTAATGTACCAGCTGATGTCATGACTACTGTTACAATATTACCAAGACAAACACATGATAGCATGACAATACCCATTAAATGAAAACAAAAATTAAGTTATAAATCATATACACATTTAGAAAATGTCAGACCTAACATTGTAAAAAAAGCAGCCGTATATTTAGCACACAATAGTGCGTTATTTAAAGAATATGGAATAACAGTAAACAAAAATTGGGAATATATACCAGAAGAAAGAAACAACAACATAAACACTTCAGAAACAAGTAATACCTCAAGCAGTACAGATAACATACCAGCAGGTAACTTAGATACATCGTTAACTAATGAAACAATAACAACAGATAGCATTAATATTTTAAGTTTAGCTCCAGCAGAACATAACATACCACGAGGTTTATATGAAGATAAAGATTCCGAATACTTAGCATTCCCAACAATATTTGCTGGACAACGTAGACCAGCAAATGAAGATAGACATGTACCAGTACATTACAGTACAATTTGTAAATGTGAACTAAGAAATTGTGACAAAAGAGTAGCTCAATCAGTAACAAATAAGTTTTTTAAACTTAAGAAATTGCAAGTTAAACAAATACAAGACAACATTTTTATATCACTAAAAAAACATTTTAACAATGGCCAAGTTATGACAGTGAAACACATAAAAGACAATTTAGAAGGAATACTACAGTATAATGAAGGCTACAAAATCTTAAAAACAATACACAGTTCACCTCCATACTGGGAAAATTGTAAAAAGGAAATATTTGCAATGCTGAGACAATTAGGAGTACCAACATTTTTTCTAACATTATCAGCAGCAGAAACAAAAGGGTTTCATTTAATTAACATATTATTACGAATTAATAATAACAAAGAATGCACTCGCGAAGAATTTGCAAATATGTCTTGGGAAAGCAAATGTACACTGATACAACAAAACCCCATTATATGTGCTCGCCATTTCGACTACCAAGTAAGGAAATTTTTTAATAGCATATTATTACATAAAAGTAATCCTATTGGTAAAATTGTAGATTACTTTTACAGAGTAGAATTCCAACAACGCGGGTCACCACATATACATGCATTACTTTGGATACATAATGCACCAAAGTATAATGAATCTAAAAATGAAGAAGTAACACAGTTTATTGACCAACATATAACATGTAGTAAAAATGAAAACTCAAATATACAACATTTAATACCCTTGCAAAAACATGGACATACTAAGAACTGTCGCATAAAACATAAAAAGACAAGTAAGTACCAATATCCTATATACCCTATGCGGCATACTATTGTATTAGAACCATTGCAATTAGAAACAAACAATGATCTCATAAAACAGCACATAGAATTAATTCATACAACAATGCATACACAAGAATTTACTACTTATACATTTGATGATTTTTTGCAACAAATGAAATTAACTGAAGAACAATATATAACATGCATACAATGTCTGATACAAAAAACAACTATAGCTCTAAAAAGAACTCCAGCTGAGTGTTTTATAAATAACTATAGCAACATATTTTTACAAGCATGGCAAGCTAACATAGATTTACAATACGTTTTAGATGCATATGCATGTGCTGTATATATTGTTTCATATATTAGTAAATCTCAAAGAGGATTAAGTAAAATAATTGCACAAGCTACAAAAGAAGTACAACACAATCCAAATATTAAAGAACAATTAAAACACATAGGGAATACATTCTTAAACTGTACTGAAATTAGTGCACAAGAGGCAGCTTACCTAATATTACAAATACCATTACGAAAAGCTTCACGATCATTTGTATTTATAAATACAAATACACCAAATAAACGCACATATTTAATGAAAGATATAAATACAATTAACTCATTACAAGACACATCAACAGATATACAATTTGACAATATACTTGTAAAATACAGCACACGTCCAATGACATTGGAAAAAATCACGCTAGCCGACTATGCATCTAACTACAATACTAAAAAACCAACAGCAAAAAAAAGATTACAAACACACATGATAGCTTGCTTTTAGAACTCAACTTTTATAGCTCAGATGATGAAGAAATAGAAATTAATGACATAGTTAATAAACAAGACAATACTATATTTACTGAACCCACAAAACAAAAAATTATATGATACTGCAGATTCAACAAATTGAATGATTCAGAAAATTATTACAGAGAATTATTATTGCTATATTATCCCTGGCGAATAGAAAATAATATAATTGGTGCAAAAGACACATACTATGAAAGATATCTAGAAGTACAAACAATAATTGATGCAAACCATTATATATATAATAAACAACATGAAATACTTCACAAAAGTAATATATCAACAGAAAATGATGCAATACTTACACCTACATTATCACCTGTAACAATAATACCCGATGATTTGAATAATGACAATGAACTATATCATCAAGAATTACAGTATGACATATCCTTAGATTTAGGAATTAGAAGTACTACAGAAGAAGAAGCATTAATAAATAATATGTTACCACAAGACAAATACAATGACCTAATGCAAAATTTAACATAAGAACAAATAAACTTTATTTATCACCATCTAAATGCTATTAAGACACAAAAACTACCTTTTTATACTTTTTGTACTGGAGGTGCAGGCGTACGAAAAAGCTTCCTTATAACAGCACTCCATCAAACGTTATTACGCTACTACAATACTAAAGCCGGAGAAAATCCAGAAAATGTTCATATATTACTAACAGCACCAACAGGTAAAGCAGAACATAATATAGATGGACAAACACAACACAGTACTTTCAAAATACCAGTATCACAAACTTTAACATATAAACAACTAACTCATGAAAACAGGAGCATACTTCAAAATAAGCTTATGCAGTTAAAAGTATTAATAATAGATGAAATTTCAATGGTAGGTGCAAATATGTTTAATTTCATACACAATAGATTACAAGAAATAAAAGCTTCTAACCAACCTTTTGGGGGTATATCAATATTAGCAATTGGAGATTTCTATCAATTAAAACCTGTATTTGACACATACATATTTGACAATTCAAAACATTTGTATGGGCCATTAAGCAATAACTTGTGGCAAACACATTTTAAATTGTATGAACTAACACAAATAATGAGGCAACTAAATGACATGCCATTTGCAGAAATGCTCAACAGGTTAAGAATAGGCAAACACACAAAAAACGATATAACAAACATCAAATTACGACAAATAGAACCTCCACAAAGTATAAAAGAAACTATACCGTATATAATGGCAACTAACAAAGAAGTAAATGAAATAAATAACAAAGTATTATTACAGGATATACAACAACATGCAGTTTATACCACACTAGCAATAGACACAGTTGCTTCAGACCTAAGTCAAGAAGTAAAAGAAAAAATATTAAAGCAATTACCAGCAGACTCTACAAAAACAATGGGATTATCAAGCATACTACATATTGCAATTAAACTTCGCTATGATTTAACTGCTAATCTTAATGTCAATGATGGATTAACAAATGGAGCAACAGGAATAGTAGAATATGTTGATTGTACAAATAACATACCTATTATAATATGGATACATTTTGATAATTGCAATATTGGGAAAAGTACTAGACAACAAACAAACATCTATACCATGCTAATATATCACATGAATGGACACCAATATTGCCTATATCAAGAAACTTTCAATACACCAAAAAATGTATAACTATAATTCGAAAGCAATTTCCATTACGACAATCATCAGCACGAACAATTCATAGAACACAAGGCGAAACAATTGAACCACTTTATATACACTTCAATAATAGCAAAATACATCACCTACACTATGTATCTATTAGTAGAGCAAAATCATTAAAAAAAAATATATATAAAAAACTTTGACGAAACTAAAATTTTAGTACATCCAAAGGTCCATGAAGAAATGTTCCGCTTAAAAACATATATGTTGCTACAAATATCTATAACTCAGATATCACAATTTACAAACTACTTTACTATTATTGTACAAAATATACGTTCACTACAAACAAATTTTAAATTAATATTGGCTGACAGTAACATATTAAATGCTGATATTCTATGTTTTACAGAAATAAATACAACACATAAAGCAAATACTGATGCATTTGTGATTCCAAATTACAATATGCTAATATTTGAGAAATACCATAACGAACAAACAAACCATGGTATTATAATATATTATAAAACAAATCACATATTACAACCAATATTCACAACACAACAGCAAATTGACATCTTGCAATTTACTAAACAAATAAAAAACAATAACTATCTATTTGTAATAATATACAAGCCACCAAAAGTACACATACAAATACTATTGCAAGTATTAACAACAATATTAAACAATTATCCAAATCATAAATATATAATAATGGGTGATTTCAATATTGATTTGCAAACAACAACACACAATAAAAGTGTATTATTAAATTACATGTTAACAAACTTTAACTGTGTTCAAAAAATAAACACACTTACAACAGACTACAATTCTATATTAGATCATATATTTACAAATGCAAATCAAGAACATTATGGAAC
The DNA here is from genome assembly GCF_964261635.1 of Lissotriton helveticus. Classification (NCBI taxonomy): domain Eukaryota; kingdom Metazoa; phylum Chordata; class Amphibia; order Caudata; family Salamandridae; genus Lissotriton; species Lissotriton helveticus. Next base: position 652,372,850 of record NC_136070.1, read on the forward strand.
ATTAGAGTCATATTACAGTGATCATAAACCAATATGGACAGCTATCTAAATTATATGCATTATAATGTACAGTTATCCTATGTAGCAAGTTCAAAATGTTCATTACATATTAAAACATTTACATTGTTTTTTGCAGATGATGTCTATTCAAGATTTGAAAGACAGCAAACAAGATGAAACTAAGCCATACCAAAAGGCAATTCGTGTAAATATCATTCACTGTACAGGAAAAACTTACTATCGGAATGCTAAACAAGAGAATAAAGTAATGTACCATATGGCATTAGCAGATCAAAGCTCATTATAAAAGCTACTTGCTATACTGAGGACTACCATGCTCAAACCAAAGAAGGATATGGCTTGCTAATTCGCAATTACCTTATGAAAAATGATACTTTGATTATGACGAAACAAATTAAAATCTCAAGAATGCCAGCAATTGAAATACCTGCAGAAATTATTCAAGCAGCTATTAATATTTTGCAACCACCACCTCCACCAGTGTCTCTAATAAAGACAGTGAGAGAAGTGAGTGTAAAAACACTCCTAAGCGTCTCCGGAACAATAACTGAGGTAAGCTACTTTTTTATACTTTGCATTTCTACTACTGCATTATCTGAACTATCATAAATGTACAAAAGTTAAAACATGTTTATAATTGCATGTTTATAAAAATACTTCTATGTACAAATAAATAAATGTATTATAATACTACAATGTTTTACGGCACAAATTGTCACTAATTGCCTTACAAAAAAAATCAACATATGCTGTTCCTCGTGATTAATGTCTTTGTTACCATATTCTAAATGCAGCATTGTCAAATTAAGTAGCATTAACAAATACAAAAATAATGCTGCATATGTACTACAATGGAACAAACATACATACAAAATAGTACAGGTAAGTAAACTTACATACTCGCTAAAAAAAGTAAAACAGAATAAGTCTGTATATTTATTGTAATACAAAATTACATGTATTACACATTACTGCAAAAAATATTATAGCACTAATAAAAGATAACAACATAAGGTAAGATTACAGAAGATTATTATGCAAAACAAACTATGTTACATTGATATTGCTACTTCCCAAAAAATAATAAAAGGTAAGTAATCTACAACTTATGATTATACACTCTTTGCATTACATGTGCAAATATATATAAATTTACTTTATTACTTTATCTACTTTAAAAAAAAAGTGCGACCATTATGCAATAGAAACAGTATCATACAACAAATGTATGCACCATTTAATAACAGGTAAGTAATGTAAAAATATACTACACTTATTTCCAAAGTATATGCACTAAGGTATCATAAATAATATATGCATATAAGCATACAACTCTACAAGGTAAGTAAACTAAAAATGTCATTATTAAAGTACGATTTTTTCTTCAAAATAACTTGTATTAATTTTTCAAAGTTTAATGATTTAACGCATTTTCACAACAATTGCATATACTACACATCCACCTTTACATTCCTTAACTAAGTAGAGTAAACTATTAAATACTTAACATATCTTAACACATAACTAATACATCTCCACACACATTCAAATAAAGCTAACACATAACTAATACATCTCCACTCACATTCGAATACGTACTCAACACATTTTTACCATCACAATATTTTTAAAATGAAGAAAACACAAACACCTACACTACGCACTATACATAACTTTATATAATTTAGTGCTCCTACGTACTTCGCAAGTTGTAGCACTCCCTAGTTCATAAAAACTAGGATGGCCCCAATGATGAAGCATGTCACTGTGAGGCAACTCCAGTGAGTGAGGGGACTCTAAAAACACATTGTTTTTTCCTACACTAGACCTACCTACATGCACCAAAAAGCCATATACACACATACTTCTTTTACACACTACATACACCTACAATACACTTACACTACAGCTAACATCACTCAAATAATGGACTTCACACAACAAGACTTTAACACATATCATTACATCAAAAAACTCTCAGTAACATTACACATATTTGCATCCTACACCTAAAACACAAGTAACAATTCAGTTACTATAATTCAAATTCAATTTTTATAATGCCAATAACTATTCCTGACCGAACGCTAGAACGTACTCCTTTTGAACTATTTAACAAGTATCCTATCATGATCTTTCATAAACTGCTTACAAAATAGCTGTACTAGCATATTATATTACTTGCACTTGCCATTAGCAGTAGCGCCTTCACTGCGCCTAAGTCGTGCCAGAGTCCTGCCCATCTGCGCTTGTCAGCATCAAGTCAGAATTAAGGCAGGGCTCTATAGCTTTTTCCCCGTATTGTCTCTCACCCTTCTTTACGAATGTATTCTAGAACAAAGCTGTTCAGCCTTCGTTATTCCTTGTCCTATACTCATACACGGCTACACCCTCTTTCTGGCCCTTTTCAGTGCACCAAGTGTGCTTTTAGACTCTCATCTCCTGCTCCTATCTCCACTTATAAAATAGCCCCCCTAGGATGACTAGACAATATTGCTCCCTCACCAGTAAAACCCCAGGTCCCTTATAACTTTAAGGTCTACCACCTCAATGTGAGGTCGTAAGTTAAACACCATTTCGACATCTATAATCTACTCACAGAGATAGCCCCTGACATCCTTTTTCTGACAGAGACATGGCTGCATGATAAAGCTCTGGCAGCGGTTAACTTGGCTCTCCCTTTAAAATATGCGATTTTTACTCTTAATCGTAATTCAAGAGGAAGTGGCATTACGGCTGCTGTTAAATCTTGCTACCCATGTGTATAAAAAATCTATGGACATAGCAGGATGCTAAAGTACTCATTTTTGCATCTCTGTTAATCACCACTTTACTCTCTCAGGGCTACTTATCTATAGGCCTCCAAGCCCAGATGCTGCGTTTAGATCAGCTCTCCCTGAAGCTGTTAATCCATTAGCCTTAAAGGCTGCCAACTTTAGTATTGTGGGTGATCTAAATCTCCATCTTGATACCCCCCTGTCTCCTGCGGCAAGTAGCACTCTTGCCAATCTGGAGCCCCTCCAGCTGTTTCAGCTGGTCAACCATCATACTCATGTTGGTAAGCACATTTTGGACCCTATTTTTACAAATTTTACTTCAGCTAAAGTGTTGCCTCCCAGGCCTATATCCTGGACTTATCATCATCTTATACAGATGCATCTCTTGATTGATGATTATCCTTCTAGAACAACTATACCGGTATCTTTAACACGCCCTTGGAAAAAAACTCAAGTTGGCAAACTTTCATCGGCTTTTTTGGTTATATCCTCCGGGCCTCTTTGCCGATGTTGAGTCCGGCAATGATCTTTTCTGCAGCTGGTTGACTAGAGCCTTAGATTGCCTGATCCCCATTGCTTAGAGTAAACGCCGTCGTACCGAATCCAGTCCCTGGTACGATGACTCACTTAAGCTCCTAAATTTTTTTTATAAGCAAGCTGAAAGAGCCTTGCATAAGTCATATTTGCCTGAGATGAAAACGCAGTACCTTACTAAGATCAAGAAATACCATATAGCGGTCTGCAAAGCTCATGCCACTTACTTCTCCTGTGAATTTAACATCAGCTCTAATCCTACTAAATTAATATTCAAGGTACTCAAGGATCTCACATCCAGCAGAGCCCCAGTTTCAAAGATCTGCTCTGTTACGCATTGTGAGGACCTGGCCGCCTTTTTTGTAGGAAAGGTGGAGGCCATTTATCGTTCTTTTCTTGGCCCACCTGCATCCTTGGATAAGTTGGAACATGGCCCGAAGACAACATTGTCTTTCTGCTCTCTCCCAGAGCTATTGATGGAAGAATTTAATAAAATCACAGTAAAAGTCAAATACGGCTCACCTATGGATCCTTTACAACCTAATCAATGTAGAGAATCTCCTTCACTCTATTTTCCTCCTTTATGTGACCTTATTAATTTATCTCTAACGTCAGGTTCTGTCCCTGGCAGCTGGAAACAAGCCCAGGTGACTCCCATTCTAAAAAAACCTGCCCTGAATTCAACCAAACTGTAGAACTATCAGCCCACATCTCTGCTTCCGTGAGTGGCAAAACTGACCGAGGCCAACGTTAATGCCATCCTTTCTAACCATCTCCATTCTGCCAATATTTTAGACCCCTCACAGAATCACTTTCGACCTAGCCACAGTACTAAGACTGCATTGCTCTCAATGGTCAATTATTTACAATTCTGGGTTGATTACGGAAACGTCAACTGGTGCTTCTTCACCTCAGTGCCGCATTTAACACCGTCTCTCACGCTGTTTTATTACAGCGTTAGGGTGAGGCAGGTATTGATAACGTAACACTTGAATGGTTTCAATCGTTTTTATCCGGCCGCACTTTCAAAGTAGCTACTCCTCCTTTGAAATCTAAACCCTATCCTATCACTCAGGGTGTCCCGCAGGGGTCAACTCCCAGCCCCACACTTTTCAATCTCTATGTGCAGCCGCTGGCTGCTGTCGCCAAGCGTTGGGACATGACCATGGTGTTCTATGCTGACAACACGCAGCTAGCGGTTGCAATGAGTGGAGCTTCGAACTTGAAGCAGCTAAGTTCCGTGAAGGAATCAGCTCAGTGGCCCGCTGGATGAAAAATAATTGCCTGCAATTGAACGCCAAAAAAACCGAGGTGCTAATTGTTGGCAGGCAGTGTCATCTTAAGGGTGATCGTTATTGGCCATCTAAGCTCAGCCCAACAATATCCCTTCTACTGAGGTCAAGAATATAGTGGCCTCTTTGGATTCTAAACTTAGTTTTGTCTCTCACACTAAGAAAACTGCTCCCATGTATTTTGGGACTCTTCGTAGCCTTAGACCCATCTTTAAATTTTTTAATGCTCCTACCAGACAGCTTATTGTACAGAGACCGAACTTTCCAGATTACAACGCGTTCAAAACGCCGCCGCCAGGGATCTGGTTGGCTTCCCGAAATTCTGTTTAGCCAAAGAAACCATCTATAAACTTCATTGGCTCCCTGTCGCTCAAAGGATTAAGTTTAAGTGCCTTTGCCTTTCATTTAAAATTTTGAAATATCCTTCTCCTCAGATTTTGGAGCATTTTATCTTGCCGTATGTACCTTCACGGTCACTAAGATCTTCAGGACTCCATTTGGTCACTGTTCCACGCTTTAAGAGGTCTAGGGCTCATGGCCGCTCTTTTAGAGTGCTTGCTGCTAGACTTTGGAACTCTCTTCCTGTTCATATCCGCGCTATTGATGAACTGCTAGCCTTTAGGAAAGCTGTAAAAACCTTCCTCTTCCCACAGGAGTCCTAGTGCTGTTGTAATGGTGTTCTGATTCTGTTTGTGTCCAGTCTTGTCAATTATAGCACCGGAACGCCCCTTTGCTGGGGCAGCTGTGCGCTCAATAAATCCGGCTAACATAACAACATAACATAACAAATGCTACTTAAAGTAACATATTTGGCAAACACCATTTTCATGCAAAATATTCATTATGTATATTAACACCTGCAAATTGGATATTGTACTACTATATATAACAAATATAACAAACACATGTTATTTTACAGGAGGAACAATCCAAAAATATATTCGTTGGAGGACAGGAAACAAAATTGAAAAGTATCACCGTTAAAGATACAACTGACTCTGTAAAAATTACCCTATGGAGAGAAGCAGCCGACTTCCCAATACAAATTGGACAATATGTACATTTATCGCACCTAACAGTACATGAATTTAATAAAGAAAAGATTTTGAACACGACTCGACATACTAAAATACAAGTAAGTAAAATGTTATATTGATATTAATAGTTAGATAATATTACAAATTGAATAAATACTAAAACAGTATCTTTGCAGGTAGTAAAACCACCACAGGAAAACCTTGACATAACAATTTACAGATTAAACAACATACTACAAGAAACAAGCATTGTAACGGTACAAGTTAACGGAACAGAACATTTCCAATCCATGGAAATTCATAATATCTCATTGATGGACTTTTTACATATAAGAGACGATGTGGAGGACTTAGCTGATGCATTAATGGAATATCTACCACTATCTGTAAAAATTACATTTTGTAATGGATATATAACAAGCATCATTGACAAAATATAATGTACATACAATAATACAAACATTAACAAACATTTTGCATACTGAAAATACAATGAGGGCCTTATTTATGAAGGCCTTGCGCCGCCGGTGCGTCACTTTTTCCCATGTTAAAAATGACGCACCGGCGGCGCAAGGCCTTCATAAATCTGCCCCTTAATGTTTACACTATGTTACATTAGTCAAGTTTGAATAAGATAACATATATATTTTCTTTGGTGTTGTTTGATAACAAAAATTGTATTACAATATTGCTTTCAATTGCTAATCACTGTTTGCGATGCTTTTATTAACATTACTGTGTGGAAGTTACTGTACAATACTTAACTATTCTCTGTATACGCTTTATAATTTGATAATTTGCTTTCAATTACTAAGTTTGACATATACAACTGTAATGTTCACTACTAAGTTTCAACAAACTTGCATGTGTTTAGTAAATGTACATGTTACCCATTTACAATAAATAAAAATGCTTAACAAAAAAATAAAGTTTCTACCACAAATCAAAAATCTTCACATCAATATTTACAATTATAAATGTATTTTGTATTGTCAATAACAAATAGACACATGAATAAACAAGTACTTATTCATACTACATATTGCCTACTTAAACTACTATATAGCTTATCACTAACAGGCTACATACTACATTAAATTACATGGACTAAATATAGTATGAAATAAAACAATGCCGCGCAATACCAAAAGCTCTAACTTAAATACTGCGAGACCTATTGCATTGCAAATGCTTGTTTTTAGCTGACTATGGTCACATTTAAACTTGTCATGCCCCTAAAAATGGTCTGAAGCACGTGCCCCTGTATATGCTGGATCCAGATTTAAAATAATAAATTAACACAGCCCTATGACACGAGAGAAGTCAGTATGAATGAATTTAGACTTTAAATTCAGGTCAACTATTTTGTAAGGAGAGATTTAAGTGGAGTTTTATTGTGGAGTCTGTGGCCCAAAGGATTGCAAACCCCGCTGTTGAGTACGAAACTCAACACCCTTTTTAATATTAGAACAAACGGTTAAACATTCTAAGACAGAAGGACAGCTATGAGGAATCCTCTTCCTGGCCAGGCCTTAGAACCCTGTACGGAAAGAGACAGTCTTCTTGTATTCCTGATCATGGCTGGGCATGAAGCTAGATTAATACGTTTCACAATGATTTAAAGTTTAAACACCCTTTCCTGAATTTGTCCCACCTTCTGTTGATTTAAGTCTGATGATTGAAACCAGGGGTGCAACTAGGTCTTAACTGCGGAGGGGGGCTAACAGGGCAAACAAAGGGGCGTGGCTAACATGTTAATCAATTGGGGCGAAGCTAACATTGTAGACAATCAGGATTGGGTGATGCTCAGGGCAACCTGAGAAAAATAAGTGGCAAATTCTGCAATCGAAACTGGACAACATTTATTCGTATGAGAATTAAATTGGAGAACAGAGGGTAATGTCAGCCATTTATACAATAACAGACCTTAGGGATTTGTTTATCTTGCAATAAAGTGTCACTGAAATGCATTATATTGTCATACAACGATATTATGTAAATGGTTAAAATTGCATCCTTTTTTCTAATGAAATTCTCATAAAACTGGTTCAAAAGAGCCCAGAACAACATGCTACTCTCTGAGAAATCAAGACTGGTCAAAGAGATAATTCACACAAAAATGGGACTCAGATTTTGCAATGTGCCCATTTGCAGTGTTGTTACAAACTATAGCACATACAAACATACATTTTTCGGCAGTAAAGCCATTAAAGCATTAAAGCATGGTGCTTTAATGAATAGGCAGTGGAAGTAGGGGAGGGTGGGGTGTTGTGCAGCAGCACCCCCAAAATAACCATGCTGGAATTCAGAGGGTCCATGAGAAATAATAAAGCATTTGCATTTTGATAATGATGTTACATTTGCTGTTCTTCAAAAGATAGGTCAAATGCCTGGATATGCACACTGCTACAAACCCACAACTTGGTAATTATATCCCTGTCACAAAGTTCTAATCCTCACCTCTTCGGCTGGTGCAGCTCCTATTGTAATTGCATTTATATAGCACGTACTACCCTTGACGAGGCTTTAAAGCGCTTTTTCAGTGAGTAGCACACAACTCTGGAGCCCATAGAGGATTAGTGTTGATTAAGTATAGTGAAATATGAAATTAATTCGAGCGGTGGATATGTTCGTCTGTTATTTGGATTGAGAAGGATAGTGGGGGGATAGAAGAGGGAAAAGTTTTGCATTTATATAGCACTTGCTACCCCATATGAGGTGTTGAAGCACTTTTAGTTTGGGCGATCTGAATAGTAAAAGTGTTATGAGAGGATAAAAGAAGGGGTAGTTGAGGGAAGAGTATGGAGTTTCGGATGAATGAAAGAATGGAGGTAGCGGGTACATTGATAGAGGTATAGGGGTAGAAATAGAAATAGGGTAGTGCTTTGGAGAAAGTAGTAAAGCGAGGTTTGAGATGAGTCAGAGTGGAGGTAGAGGATGTCATACTGGTAATAAACAGGGACCCCCTGAATACGATCAGATTCCTGGATCAGGGCTCAACAATTGGTAAAGAAATAAATCATCCAGACAAAAACAAAGTCAGTGGCTGGCAATAAAATAATTTGACAAATCTAGATATAAACACAGGAAGAAGAAGGATCTTCTCAAACAGGAAATGTAATCATACACAAAATTTAATCACACTGATAAAAATTGATAGACATGTTCAATCAAATACAGAATTATAACAAAATATAAAAAGAGAGTACAATATTCAATCTTAGTAATCTCTAACGTTAAAGGGAAAAGTTAAAAACTCATGATGGTTCCCATAGTTGATTATTAGAATGGATGTTTTTCTGCCTAAGGGTACATTGATAGAGGTATAGGGGTAGAAATAGAAATAGGGTAGTGCTTTGGAGAGAGTAGTAAACCGAGGTTTGAGATGAGTCAGAGTGGAGGTAGAGGATGTCATATCATATCATAAATCTTTATTCGAATTCAAAGAATTCATAAAAGCACATACACAAATTCACAATATTATTATAAAAACCATATAAAATATTGAAGTCATGTAGGCATCAGACAAATATTGCAAGTTAATAAACGTAGAAAAGTCAAGGGCTATCCATAATTTTGCGTGCTTGAGCAGCAATTCTCAAAAAAAGTGCTAGTGCGACAAATAATTTCTTCATTGTCCAGGGAAAGCAGCAGTTGATAAGATTCCCCCATGGTAATTGGTCTATGTTTTTTAAAAAGGGGAATTAAAAGCCATTTTACATATTTTAAATAATATTTACAAACAAAGAAAAAGTGCAAATCAATTTGTGCGCTCACTCCATCGCATGGGCATCTTGTATTATCAGGGGAAGGCCGATAGCCCAAAGGAACATTTAACAAGAATCTTACAGTTCCTACCCTCAATCGAAACAAAAGACTTCTTTCCCAGTTTATCATTGGCAGGGTAAGGTATAATAATAGAGGATACCTATATGATTCCCTTCCCATGTAGGTAAGAACTGTGGTTTTCTTAGATTCTTCCCTGGCCCTGTGTTATAAAGTGCATTGAGTGATTTCTTCAGATCATCCTTGTGTACAAAATTAGTTTTGTTGGGGTCTAAGAAAATGCTACCTTTATCAATGCTACACAAACTTTTATAGACCCCGTTTAAGCCAAGGAATCTCCATTCCTCTTTCACACTTAAGACAGTCAGTTATAATTTCTTGGGTCAGGGTAGCTGATTCATTCCTCCAAACTGAGTGCCAAAATAGCATGGGTCGGGCGCTGATAAAATCACCTATAGAATGTAGACTTAATTCCTTGTGGCAAATGTATTGGGAGGTGGAAATCGGTGCTCCCAGCAGCTTTCTACAGAAACGATTTTCTTCCTGCTGGATGCACCGAATCTTCGCCAGACCCCATACCTCTGCCCCATAGGTAGGTACTGGGACACATTGCAGCTTAAAAATCCTTAAAATTGCTTCAATGGCACCTATTTTCTTTGGTAAGGGAAGGCTTAAAATAGAATTGATGGCCTTTGAGAATTTTTCTCGTGGAGTGGGACAAATGCCCAGTCCACGAGCCATTCGCAGCAAAGACCATCCCCAAGTATGGAAAGTTGTGGGTGGAAGACCGTCATTCCATATCAGTATGGAATTAAGCTGACGTTTCCCTGGTCCGCATGACATAATAAATGACTTTTTCAAATTCACGCGTAAGTCCAGCCCATCCATGTATTCTGCTAAACTTTTGACCAGAGTACGCAGAGAATTTGGGGTGCGGCCCATTAGGACCGCATCGTCAGCGTAGAGAAGTATAGGCAACAATTTACCATTAATTATAGGAACATCTGGGGTTGACTGTTTCAGATGATTACTCAGTCCATTGATGTAAATAATAAAGAGCAGGGGTGCTAAAACGCACCCCTGTCTAACTCGCCTTCCTACCTTAATTGGGCCTGATAAAACCCCTCCCAGCCCTATCCGTACTTGCGCTTTAAGATCAGTGTGTAAGAATGCAAAAAAGTGGACCAATGATTGGTCCAAACCATAATTTAATAAAATAGACCAACGTTTGGACCTATTAACCAAATCAAAAGCGGATGATAGGTCCATAAACGCTAAATAAATGGGGGAGGTGCGGGCGGTGTTATATTTGTTAATAACCAAATTAAGATTCAAACATTGTTCTACTGTACCAACCCTGCTTCTAAAACCCAATTGAAAGGGGGATAAAATACCACTTTCCTCTGTCCAATCTAAAATCCTATTGTAAATGACACGGCCCAAAGTCTTTAGGGTGTTATCCAGCAGGGAGATCGATCTGTAATTAACCGGTTCCGATCTGTCACCCTTTTTATATATTGGGACGATTACACTCATCGCCCATGTGTCAGGCATGGGTGCTTGGGGTAAACTATTAAAAACATTCAGGAGGACTGGGGCCCATAATTCCAGTTTCCACTTTATAACATCTATAGGCAACTCATCAGGTCCAGGAGCCTTGTTGCCAAGGCTCTGTGCAATCGCCTCCTCTACCTCCACCAGTGTTATCTGTAGGTTGCCTCTATGGCCCCGCACATAATGATCTAAACTATGTGATGGCGAGGCGTAGATTTTGGAAAAATGATTTTCCCATGAGCTACTAGTAATAGTACAGCTGACAGGAGTTAGCTGTTGGCCCATATTGTGCAGATCTCTTACTGCGGACCAGAATGATTTGCCAATTTTCTCCCCTGCTGGTTCCGCAAGGGCTTCCCATCGTTCACTCAGAAGGGTGCCCTTCCGCTCTTTTATTGCAGTTTTATAAACTTTCCTAGCTACATTAATGTCTGCCCTGCTTCTGGGTTCGGCTGTTAGGGCCTTACGCAGACTCCTATTAGCCTCCAAGCAGTTGTGGTCAAACCATCTTGGGTCTTTTAGGCCCTGGCAAAGTGGCACTGACAGTAGAGATCTAATCACCGAGCAGAGTTTAGTGAAGTCTTGGAGTACACTGGAACAAGGGGCTCTAGTCGATAGGCATAATGTAATTAAAGTTGAATGCCCTTCTAATAAAGTCTTAGTTATTGTCCCACTGTCCACCCCCTCCACTTTAGTCTTAGTTTGTCTGTCGATGGAGTTATGTCCCTCGCCCCTTGAGTAGTAACATACACGGGGCGGGGTGCTAATCTTAGTACCACCGTCAATAGATTGTGGCCCCCAAAATCTGTTACGAGGACCTCTTTGGCCAATAGGCAGTCTGCAAGGCAGGGAGAGACAAAGATAAAGTCAATAATAGAAGCACTATCCCTTCCTCTGAATGCCGGTACCAACTGATTTGTAGAGGGGGGCCCTAAGTCCATTACATTACTAAGGATGTGTTCTCTAAGAAAGGAATCTAGTTCCAACCCCCTCCGTACAGCTGGGTCTACCTGTTGTGTGCCTGTACCTCGAATGTCTGTTGGTAAATTAGCATTAAAGTCCCCCCCCCAAAAGAATCCCCATACCCTCGTCTGAGCCTTGGACTTCCTCTAATTTTGAGATAATTTTAAAAAGCGCAATGAAGTTCCTATTTGGGGCAGAGTGGAAATCATTATTGTAAAAATGTATTAAGTAGAGGGGAACACATTGTTTGTATTCTATTACTTGTATGTTGGGACTGTTTGTATGTATTATCTTAAAACTCCCTCCTGATGCAATGCTGATCCCAATAAATAAACCCCCGACTGCGCGGCCGAAATTTGGCTTAGGTGCTACTAGACTAAAGCAATGGAAGCCTTCTATGTGCAAATCATGTGTGGCCCATGTCTCCTGGAACATTATTATGTCCTGGGAAGATAATATACGTAGCCAGTCTATACCAGCTAGTCTTGGTTCAAGGCCAGAAACATTCGAGCTCATAATTGTAAGATCAGAATAATTTTTACTTCTGTAAGGGAGGCCTTAGCTATTGTTCCACCACCGGTTATCACATGGCCGGTTCCACCCTCTGCTTGCCCCTTATGGTCAGCAGGGATTATTGGCTGCATTTTACACAATTCCAGGGCTTCCTGTTCCTTGCTGATAGCAATTGAACGGGTGGGTGATGAATCCACCGGTATCTTGTCATTTACCAACCTATCTGGCAGTCAGTCCTGTGCATCCAGGTTGGAAAAAGCCATGTCAAACCGGTTATATGTTGACACGTTGAACTCATACCTCCCCTGGTTGTGTGCGATAGCTGGGGGTTCACGTCTATACTCAGGCAACGGAGGGGGATTCTGATATAAGAATCCCAGTGGTAGAATTTGTATCCCTTCCCTGCCCATGTGCCTTGTCCCTGCTCTCTCTAAAATACTTTTTACTTCTTCTGGAGACCCAAAATTCAATATTATACAATCCCCTCTACCAGTTTTGTTCGATGTCCCTATCCAGGGGACCCTTCTCGCCATTTTGAAATCCTAAAACAGGCAGCTGCCCAGCCCCGTCTTGGTATCCAATAAGTGAAGTGCCCTGTTTCTTAGTGAACTCCAATGCTCCACTGTGTTAAGTGCTGTTGGTGGTACATTTGAGAGGACGATAACATAGGGTGTGCATTCAGGGGGCAAGTTGAAATGTATCTTACTATAAGTAGTTTGGGCAGTAGTTGAGCTGCCCTCGTTCAAGCCCCTATTGTTTCCCCCACTTAATACTCCTCCTCAATGGATGGGATTGCATGATATTAAATTTGTGCCATTGGTGTGCAATGTAGGAACACGTGTGCTTATTCTGGTAACGTCATCATTTGCTGTTGGGGGCTGATTAAAAACAGGTACCGCGCATGAACTAGTCCCCCCCGGGGCTGCTAAGATTCCATTTAGCGAATGGCCAGGCTGGGAGGGGAGTTTTTGCTCAATAATATTTAATCTTGTATTAATGTCTGCAAGTTTATTTAACAATGGGTTTAGCAGCGCCATTAGTTTATCTTTTAACTTAGATAAGAACCCATCTCCCAAATCAATTTGGGGCTGCTTGCAAGGACATTGACATACAGAAACACGTGGGCTAGTGGGGCTAATAATAGTTACCTCATCAGAGCGGCCAGTCTTTCCTCGGACAGAGCCTTTCGTTTTGGCTGCTTTACTAGTTTGTTGGATTGTGATGGGTAGACCCCTCGCCTTCCTTTTCCGTGTTGTGGTCAAGACCATACTCCCCCCAACCTGGCGTTGACGTGTAGATCGTGTTACAATTTGAGGTGGGGGTGGGGGTGATGGAGACGGTGAAGTGACGGTGGTTCCTACAGCTATAGTTGCTAAATCTGCAACTGCCGTCACAGGCTCAGAAGACCCAATAGCCAGGTGGTGAGTACTGGCCAGGCTGCATTCGGCTAAATTTGGTGGATTTAAAAGGGGTCCACCTATGGGAATTTCCATAGACACTCAACGTGTCTCCATTGATAGCCTTCTTTGCGTGAGTTCAATCTCATGGGTTAGAAGTGATTCTGCCCTGATAATAAAGGCGTCCAGGGTCCCCACAACCCCGTGGCCCCCAGCCCCCTTACGAATGCTTATAGTACAACAGAGAATGTTCAACAGGGTACAGAAGTGTCAAACAGTTTTCAGTGGGTAGTAGGAGCAAAAGTCACTGACCGCGTTAGCAGGATACAACAGAGTCTGATGTTCCAACGAAAAGGGGGGTGGCCCTGCCCTGCCTTCTCCTGGCTTTGACGGGCACGGACGGGCCTGCCCTTGGCCCGGGCTTTGCCCGGGCAAGCCCGCACGTGTCCCATGGTGCGGGAGCCCTGGCATCCCTTTATGCGCTTCCTGGCTGCAGGCGTGGTGTGTGTGGCACAGGGGACACTGGGAGTTGTAGGCTAACTCCCCTCCGGCGTCTCCCTGCTCAGCGATGGCCCCCACTGACTTCTGGCGGTGGTGGCAAGACCACGGACAACTTCCAACTGCCCCCAAGGTAAGACCGCTATGACTCCTGGCGGTGGCGGCGAAAACTAGAGAACTCCCGCAGCGCGGGAGCCCTGGCGTCCCTTTATGCACCTCCTGGCACGCTGGCTGCAGGCGCGGCGTGTGTGGTGCAGGGGACGCTGGCAGTTGTAGGCTAACTCCCCTCCGGCGTCTCCCTGCTCAGCGATGGCCCCACTGACTCCTGGCAGTGGCGTCAAGACCACCGACAATTTCCAACTGCCCCCGAGGTAAGACCGCTATGACTCCTGGCGGTGGCGGCGAAAACTAGAGAGCTCCCACGGCGCAGGAGCCCTGGCGTCCCTTTATGTGCCTCCTGGCGCGCTGGCTGCAGGCGCATTGTGTGTGGCACAGGGGACGCTGGGAGTCGTAGGCTAACTCCCCTCCGACGTCTCCCTGCTCAGCGATGGCCCCCACTGACTCCTGGTGGTGGCCGCAAGACCACGGATAACTTCCAACTGCCCCCGAGGTAAGACCACTATGACTCCTGGCGGTGGCGGCGAAAACTAGAGAGGTAGAGGATATATTGCGAGAGATATAGGGTGAGATCTAGGGAAGTGCATTGGATATGCTGAATTAAAAGCAAAGTAATTAATGTAAAAATATATAAGTACATGGGAGGTATATGCCTAAGGAAGATAATACATGTAGAATAACATTTTGGTTAATGAACTCAGACTTTCAAGTGTTCTTGTGTGTTTGTGATACGTGTTAGATCATTCCGTACACTTACAGACAGGAGGCCGCTATCCCACCTGAAATAATGGAACTAACTAAATACCTGTATTTTTTTTTTTTTTTTTTTTTTGGTTAAAGACTTTTATTGAGCAATCAAATAAGAATTACAGAGATGGGCCTACAACCACACGGGCTGGCCGCTAATAGCAACGCACAACATAAGAAGCAAACGATCACTTCCGTGGCCAGGCACAAATCAGATACCAAGTATTGCTCAAAACATAGGACAGGACATAACAATTTTCTGTATTAGGCATAAAAAACAACGAACTCTAAAAAAGGCGAATGCACATTAATCAAGTCAGCCCAGAAGGCAGAGGGGAAAGCCACTAATCAGGAGGACGAAAGCACAATCAATGGGACTTGGCAAGGCCGGGGGGGGGGGGGACAGCGTGGAGGACAGGAAAATCCTAAAACAGCATGAAAAATTTCGGGAACGCCAGCCTAGGGAGATAGGGTAACATCGGGAGTGTCAACCAAGGGAGGGGTACAAATATCTCCACGATATGCGTTCCACTGACCCCAAATCTTCGTCCATGCCCTGGGTCTGCCCCTAGCCACATAGACGGTCTTCTCTCGGAACATGGACCAGTCCATGTTATCCTCCCACACCGAGACGTCGGGAGGTCTGGATGCGCCCCAGAGTTGCGCAATGTCCCACTTCGCGACCATGTATCCCAAGGTCGCCCATCTGGTCTGGGCCACAGAATAGTCGGTGGGTTCCCACACATTCAACAGGCATCGTCGGGCCTCAGGCCGCAGGGTAATACCAGTCACAACAGTCATCACCGCAAGCACATCAATCCAGTAGGCTGCTACCACCGGGCACTCCCAAAGAATATGCAGAAATGTAGCACTCATCCCACAACCACGCTTGCGTAAGCCATCCGGGGAAAAACCCATTACAACCAGACGCGGACCAGTTACATACACCCGGTGGAGGATCTTAAGTTGAACCAAGCGGAGACGGGCGGGGATGGCGACCTCTTTCGGAGAAGAGAGTGCCGACTGCCAATCCTCGTCATCCAAGTCCAATCCGTCACCGACCCAAACCTCCCTAAGTCGGACCAATAAGTCAGCGCGATTATTAATCAGTTTCTTGTAGATAAGGGAGATAGTGCTATCGGGCAGGTGTCCATCCAGTATGCGATCCTCAAGGGGGGAGGACTCGGGCAGGGTCTCATCAGGAGTCAGAACGGAGGCCAGGGCATGCCGGACCTGCAGATACCGAAAGAACTCTCTATCACTCAAGTCATATTCTGCCTTAAGGGCCTGGAAAGACTTCACTCTACCCTTCACACAGACATCACCCACTTTACAGATCCCAATCATATCCCAGCGGTCAAAGCCCTTAGTAGACCAGAGACACCCCAAACGTTCAGAAGCATAAAGCGGAGTCGCCATTGTCAGTCGATTCTCCCATCCCAAACTCACATTCGCGGCGCGCCACACATTGACTGCGGTCCTGGACGGGCCCGTAAGATGACGCCCGGCCGATCTGGAATAAAGCGCTCTATTGAAATCCCCTCCCGGCAGCTGGAGTCTATCCATCTCAAAGGCCGGATCTCAACCCGGGGAATACATTGCGTGGTTAATGGCAGACAGCTGGGCAGCCCAATAATATCTCTTGATATCGGGGAGCGCCATGCCCCCGTCATACCAAGGGATGGTAAGTTTCGCAAGGGCGATACGTGGACGCCCGTCCCAGATCAGTTGCCTTTGAAGACTCTCGATCTCTCGGAAATAGGTAGCGGGAACGTCGTCATGAGAATTTTGAAGCGCGTATAGGAATCGCGGCAAAGACATCATTTTAAAAAGGGCAGCCCTGCCCAGAGGAGACAGGGGTAGCTTACGCCAACGGGCCACATCCAGTCGCAGTCTAAGAAGCGGGGGGAGGAGATTACGCTCGAACCGGAGTGAAGAGTCCAGCGTAATAAAGATCCCCAAATACTTGAAGCCAGACTGGACAACCTGGATAGGAAATCTGTCCGGTAATGGGGGCAAAACACCCGAGAGAACATACACACAGGACTTAGCCCAATTAATAACCAGACCCGAGTTAGCACCAAACGAATTAAGAACGTCAAATAAGACATTTAAAGATTTGCGCTGGGAAGTAAGATACAGAAGAATGTCATCCGCGTAAAGCGAGACGCGGTCTTCAAAATCCGGTGACCAACGGATCCCTTTGAGTGAAGGTTCCCATCGAAGCCACGCAGCTAACGGTTCCAGGGCAAGCGCGAAAAGCAACGGAGACAAGGGGCATCCCTGACGGGTCCCCCTACCAAGACAGAAGGGGACAGAAACCCGACCGTTTACCACTACCTGTGCCAAGGGTTCGGCGTATAACAACTTCACCCAACCAATAAACTCAGGTCCAAAACTAAATTTCTCAAGAGCTGCCCAAAGATAGGGCCACTCTACCGTATCAAAGGCCATCGAGGCGTCTAACGAAGCCAAAATGGCCGGCTCCGTCAGAAGCCCCGCCCTCGCAACAGCTCCGTGGAGACGACGTAGGTTAAGAGCCGTGTTGCGATGCGGGATAAATCCGGATTGATCCGGATGAACCAAGCCACTAATGACCGTCACGAGGCGGGTAGCCAGGAGCTTAGCCAGGACCTTGGGTTCAACATTCAACAGGGAAATGGGCCTATAAGACGAACAAAGGTCCCGAGGTTTACCTTCTTTGGGAATAACAACTATCGTAGCCAGACGCTGATCATATGGGAGAATACCCCGCTCCCGGGATTCCAAAAACATGGTGCGAAGATAGGGCGCCACCTTGTCAGGACGTAGCTTGTACAATTCAATTGGCAATCCATTCGGGCCCAAAGCTTTGCCCGAACGGAGTGAGCGAATGGCCGTCGCTATCTCGTCCATAGTGAAAGGGGACTCCAAAGAGACTCGGTCTAAATCGGAAACACTGGGCAGAGCTATATCACGCAAAAAAAGGCGAGAGTCATCAACATCCCGTTCAGACACAGGGGTATAAACCACACGAAAATAATCCGCAAAACATTCAACTATTCCAACCGGGTCTGTCACTCTCACACCATTCGAAGTCTGAAGCACAGGCACCACACGATTCGCCCTCTCCTTCTTATCCAACCACGCCAGTAATTTACCCGCTTTGTCCCCCACATCATACAAACGACCCTGTTGCTCCCGAAACATCAATTTAGCCGCATCTGTGACCAAAGACCTATAAGCAAATTGTTTCAGACCCAGGGCGTGGAGTTTACCAGATGTAACATCCGATTCTAGGTCAGCCTCTATCTCAGCAATCTCCCTCTCAAGGGCCACCACCTCCCGATTCCTCGCCTTTTTGGATTCAGCAATAAGGGAAAGGGCCTGCCCGCGAATCACTGTCTTAAAGGCCTCCCACAGGGATACCGCAGAGGAGACGAACCCCTCGTTGTCTAAAAAATAATTGTCCAAAGACTTAATCAAGAAATCGCGGGTCTCGGGGGAGGTGAGGTACCATGGGTTGATAGGAGCCACCCGGCCCGCCGCCTCCACCCCCACCTCAAAACAAAGCCAGAGCGGAGAATGATCAGAGATGCCCCGGGGGAGGTGTCTAATCTCACGAACCGCCGGTGACTGCGCCGCAGGCATCAGGAAATAATCCAGTCTAGACAGACTCCCATGGGCCCCAGAATGGAAAGTGTATTGAAGCTGAGTAGGATGCATAAGCCTCCAGCAATCCACCAAGCCAAACGTATCCAGAAACCCACCCAGCCACTGTTGGGCCAAAGGAGTGTCCCTAGGGGGGTGACGATCGTGTAGACCGGAGAACACAGAATTAAAGTCACCAGCTATGAAAAGAGTACTATCAGGGAGGTTCAACAACACACGGCCCAAATCGGAAAAGGTAGAGGTCTGTAGACCGGTGGGAACATAAACGGCAAACAAGGAAAGGGTCCGACCCTCATAGCGACCCACGAGGACGGCATAACGCCCCAGATCATCAAGGATCACATCATCAATAGCTAGGGGGAGGGAAGCCCGAACAAGGATACCCACCCCCCTGGAACCCGTGGTAAACCCTGAATGTGCGGCGAGGCGATAGCCCCACCTATTCATTGCACGACATGTATTGCCCACCAAATGAGTCTCCTGTAGAAAAACAATATCCGGAGACAAACGTCGTAGACATCGCAACACCACACCCCGCTTAATACGATCCCCCAGACCATTAACATTCCACGAAATAAATCTCAACCCGCTACCCCCCACCCCACACAGCAACGCCGAAACCCCCCTCCAATGAGCATGACATCAAAAACATCATTAACAAGATAGAATCGCCTTGAGAACACAAAACACAAACATCAAACTTCCCATCCACCCACCCCCCAACAATCAAGGAAACACCCCCCACCCTGCACCCATGCAAGAAGCTAAAAAGCCACCCCAACATGCAGTGTGCCTGTCGCCCAAGAACCCCCATTGTACAAAAAGACCCCGGAGGAGGAAAGGCCCTGGCCCACCCGCCACCCCGATCAAGACAAATAACGAGGAGAACACACAGACAGTAGAGGCACTTAGGCATAGAATCCCAGAAGAAGTTACTCTACACGAGGACCCGGGCATAGACAAATAGTTCAGCTCTCTACACCACCCTCAGCACCACCCGGGTGGGCGGCGGGCTCAGTCGCAGGAGGTCGGTCCGGCAGAGAGTCCAGCCAGTCATTCACAGAATCAGGCCGATCAAAGAAAAAGGTTCGGTCATTGTACTCAACTCGCAGCCTGGTCGGAAAAAGCATAGCGTAGCGCAATCCCATGTCTCGGAGACGCTTCTTGACTTCACGGAAGCCCAAACGCTGTTTCTGCACCTGTTGAGAAAAGTCCGGATAAAAGTTCACCGTGGCATTCTCAAAGGCCACCGGGCCCTTCACACGTGATGCCTGCAGGATAGCGTCCCGATCCCTATAGTGGAAGAGTTTCGCAACAATAGGCCTCGGCGGGGCGCCTGGCTTACCCTGGCCTCCCGGAACACGATGGGCACGCTCCACTGCGAAGAATTTACTCAGCCCAGACGGAGAGAGGTAGTTCTGGATCAGGTCCTCGACCAGGAGATCAACAGAGTGCGGTTCTGGATTCTCCGGAACGCCGACCACACGCACATTACAGCGACGTGCCCTGTTCTCAAAGTCCTCCAAGCGCCGGGTCATGAAATCGTTCACCCTACGGAGATTGCCAATCTCCGTCTGTATCTCCGAGACGTCTGCCGTGAGGCTGGATGACTTGAGATCCAATGACTTCACCTTCTCATTGGTTTTAGATAGGTCGGCCCGAATCAAGTTCACATCAATGGCCACGGTGTCGATTTTGTGGGCCAAAGCTTCATATTGTTGGCCTATCGTTTCCTTCATGCCAGAAATGGCGCCCATGATGTCCTGCAAGGACGGCTCCGTTGACGCGTCCACAATGTGGTCAACCGCACTTGGGCCAGGCAGGGCGGCTCCAGGGGACCCCTTCGAATGGGTGTAACGGTCCATAACATTAGACTGGACCGGGCCCCCACGCAGGGGCGTCTTGGTCTTTCGTGTCTCTCGGTCCCCTCTGCCCGCCATGTCGGAAACCGCGTCACAAGGAGACTCACTCGACCCGATAGAAATGGCCACAGGAAAGTAGGGCGTCGGGACCAAAAGGCAGCTGCGAGGGTACCACTAGGAGAGGACCAGCCTGGGAGGAGAATAAGCCAGCCAAAGGCCCGACAGCCGTCTCGTGCGCCGGACCCAGCCCAGGCCAGACTCCCCTGCCAGATGTCTCAGTCTGAGGCAGAATCGAAACCGAAACTTAAGAGGGGGACCCACAAGTCAAATCCCCCTGCCGCTGTTGTTCAACTCCGAGACGGCCACAGTGCCTCACCCAGTCCCGGGCGCACCTCAAGGGCGGACCCCGAAAGTTCGAATCGTCGTATCTTCGGCGCCCCGGGTCCAAATCAAATTCCAAAAATCCCAGGAAGATCAGCCCAGCGTCCTCTACACAAATCCTCGTGAAGAATCAGGATATGTTCAGGATATCATGCCGGGAGTGGCGGGGGTCCGGAGAGCGCTGTGCTCACGCGGCCATCACGGATGCCCGCCAAGCTCCTCCCAATACCTGTATTTTCACACTGCAATTCCTTCCACCAAGCCAATGAATGTCCATGTCCAAATTGCCAAATAATATTAAAGAATGAAGAATGAACAAAATGAGACCACACACAAGCCAATTTACATAGTAAACGAATAATGAAATGAAACTAAGAAAAAGTCGTTATCCTAGGCTAGCCCCCTGGCCTGGACACAGGCCTGGTGTTTTAAATCAGCTTAACACATTGGGACCTGGCTTCATGTGGAGGAAATTCTTAGAAAGAACTACCGGTTACTTGCAAGAGGCATCTTAAAATGTGTATTATGATGGTGTAATAAATGTACAGCACAGTGAATGTTTAAAATTGGCATGTTTTATTGGTCTTTATTAAGATAGATTAATCGAAAAATTTGAAAATAAACAAAAAATCCAAAAATAAACTTAGTATATTGTCCGCAATACACATACCACTAATCCAAACTTAGGACGTGGTAGACATATTCGGCCATCATCTGTTGTTACAGTCCTGCAGACTACTTTAGAAAGGCCAATCTAACCCTTGAATGGATGTTTTAGAAATGGGCCCCATATGCTTCAATCAACATCACAGGCAAGGACCCCCACACCCGTGGCACCACTGGCCAGGGCCTCTCTGCAGATAAGGGGGGCTTGTTCTGCTTCAAATCAGCATCTCTTGCAAGGACATGCCAGGGCACCATTGCCTCAAGGCCACTTGCTGGAAATGAGGCCACGATCTGCTTCACAACAGCATCACTTGCAAGTACCACCCATCCATGACATCACTGCCCCAAGCCCACTGAGCTGAACTGGGGCCTAGCACCTGCCCCTGACCATCAGCTCCATCATACTTGTGGTGTGAGGTCAGGACACACCAGGTGTCACACAACGTCACAGCCGTAATCCTCAACGCAGGATCTCTGCTCACACTTCACCCTGGCCCCTACAGCCCACCGAGGAGTGCAGAAACCGAATCCATGCACCTATATCCATCGATGTGCAAACATCGTGGGGTACGAGGGTCTAACATGTTATTTTCAATCAAGTAAGGCCCTTCAGTGGAAAGATTTGTTTTTTTATGATAAAAACGGATTGATCATAGAAAGGACTAGTCGGGCATTAAATTAAAGAGATGTTTATGCACAGCTGCTAGCGCCTTCCTATTAGAAGTTAGGCCACTGTTGTTTGCTTTTGGCGACAGCGCTACTCCAGGCACCAACTGTAGGTGCTTCCATGCTCTCTACCTCTTTCATAGCCAGCACAAGCACTTTCACCAGTACCAAAACCCACTAGGCACCATATCCGTGCTTACATACATTCATAGCCCCTCTTCAACCCAACAACCACTTCCAACCAATGAAGCAACTGGTGCGCCCTGTTCACTGTGTTCAGTCAGGAAACTGATCATGCATGTGAACCTGAGATATACTGTGCGCACAGTAGTGGGTCACACGATAAATTACCGTACAGTACCAGTACCCACAGGCCGCGCGTGCGGGGCTCTTGACACAACCTTCTAACCTCTTACAAAGTACCATTGCAGTGTGCCTCCTTCCCTCAAGCAGCTCTGCAGGTTGAGCGTGTGCTATATCGATCTCATGTGTAGCCTCTGCATCACAAGCTTGATTCCCGGCGCTGCCACTCATCCTTTTGGGAAAGTGTGCATGAGTGGTTTGGGCTGCCCCTGAGGGCCGTCCAAACAGTCATTGCGTACTTTGGAGTGGGCAAACCACTCCTCCTCTACCCTGCTCCGTGAGCAGAGCAGCCCCGCCCACCCGCAAAGCAGCAGGACACGTCACAAAGCATAGAATGATAATAACTTAAAGTTATAATCATTTTATCTTTCTCTTGGGCAACGCTCCTCCGCCATACCTGAGGAGCCGCCCTTGGCTGCACATCACATCAAAGGTGCTTAGGTGAAATCCCTGCCTATCACCTGGGTGGCAGCCCATCTCAAAGAAAACAAAAGGTGAGGGGCAGGGAGGGTTGCTGAAACCTTTTTTGAGTACCTCCACTACCAGTACCATTAACACCAGTACTACCAGTCCCACCTGTACCACCCGTACCACCACCACAAGTACTACCAGTATCACCACCAGTACCACCATCACCTGTACTACCACCACCAGTACCTCCCGTGCCATCACCAGTACCACCAGTTCCAGTACCACCAGTACCACCGCCGCCAGTACCACCAGTACCAGTACCACCACCACCAGTACCAGTTCCACCACCACCACTACCACCACCACCACCAGTACCACCAGTACAACCCCTGCCAGTACCACCACCATCAGAACTACCACCACCAGTTCCACCACCACCAGTCCAAGTACCACCACCAGTCCAAGTACCACCAGTACCACTACCAGTAGCACCACCACCACCAGTACCAACAGTAGAACCCCCACCAGTACCACAACCACCAGTACCACCATCACCAGTACTACCAGTACCCCCACCACCAACAGTACCACCACTACCAGTACCATTACCACCAGTGCCACCTGTACCACCAGTACCACCACCAGGACCACCAGTACCATTACTACCACCACCACCAGTACCACCACCACCAGTACCACCACTACCAGTACCACCACCAGTACCACCACCAGAGCTACCACCAGTAACAGTAACACAACTAGCACCACCTCCAGTACCACCAGCACTACTACCAGTACCAGTATCACCACTACCACCACTAGTACCACCAGTACCACCACTACCAGTACCACCAGTACCACCACAAGTACCACCACCATCACCAGTGCCACGACCACCACTACCACCACCACCAGAAACACCATCACCACCTGTACCACCACCCCCAGTACCACCACTACCAGCACCACCACAAGTACCACCACCAGACTTACCACCAGTACCACTACTACCACCACCAGTACCACCACCACCTCCAACCAGTTCCACCACCACCACCAGTCCAAGTACCACCAGTACCACTACCAGTAGTACCACCACCACCATTACCACCAGTAGAACCGCCACCAGTACCACAACCACCAGTACCACCATCCCCAGTACTATCAGTACCACCACCACCAGTATCACCACCACCAACAGTACCACCACTAACAGTACCATTACCACCAGTACCACCTGTACCACCAGTACCACCACCAGGACCACCAGTACCAGCATTACCACCACCCCATACCACCACCACCAGTACCACCAGTTCCAGTACCACCAGTACCATTAGTACCACCACCATCACCTACACCACCAACACCAGTACCACCACCACCACCCGTACCATCATCACCATCACCACCAGTACCACCAGTACCACCACCAGTACCACCACCAGAACCACCCCCAGCACCAGTACAACCACAAGCACCACCACCAGTACCACCAGCACTACTACAAGTACGACCAGTACCAGAATCACCAGTACCACTACCACCACTAGTACCACCAGTACCACCCCCACCAGTACAATCACCAGTACCACGACCACCACTACCACCACCACCAGTAACACCACCACCTGTACCACCACTACCAGTACCACCACAAGTACCACCACCAGAATTACCACCAGTACCACTACTACCACCACCAGTACCACCACCATCTCCAACCAGTTCCACCACCACCACCATTACCACAGCCAGTACCACCACCACCAGTACCTGTACCACCACCACCAGTACCACCACCACCAGTACCATCACCACCGCCAACCAGTACCACCACTACCACCAGTACCACCACCTCCAGTACCACCACCACCACCAGTACCACCACCAGAACAACCACCAGTGCCACCACCACTAGTACCACAACCAACTGTACCACCAGTACCACCAATATCAATACCAGTACCACCAGTACCAGTATCACCAGTACCACCAGTAGCAGTACCACCAGTACCACCACCAATACCACCAGTACACCACCAGTGCCAGTACCACCACCAGTACCAGTACCACTAATAACACCAACACCAGTACCACCACCAATACCACCAGTACCAGTATCCCCACCACTACCACCCATACCAGTACCCCCAACAATACCACCATTACCACTACCAATACCACAACCAATACCACCACCACCAATACCACCACCACTATTACCAGTACATCCATTACCAGACCAGTACCACTATCACCAGTACCGCCAGTACCACCACCACTACCAGTACCACTACCAGTACCAGCACCACCAATACCACCACCAGCAATACCAACACCACCAATACCACCACCCCCGCCACTTCAGCGCCTCTTGCTCACCAGTAATAGCAGGAGCATTCTATGAGCCTGGAGGTGCAGCTGAGACCACCCCTCCCTCCATGCGTGCCATAAAGCACAGCTCATTAATCCATGGCCCTACTACAGCTGGAGTGTTTATTAGGCCAAAGATAGCAATGGCATTACGCAATGCCACACTGCACACTCAAATCACGGAGAGGGCCGGAAATAGCCACCCTGCTCTTCCTCCTGAGCCGCGACAGTGTAATCATAGTGTGAAAGGTGTTGGAGCACTTTGTTAGTGTTTATAGCTCAGATCATATGTAACTCTCACATCACACCCCCACCAGTACAATCACCAGTACCACGACCACCACTACCACCACCACCAGTAACACCACCACCTGTACCACCACTACCAGTACCACCACAAGTACCACCACCAGAATTACCACCAGTACCACTACTACCACCACCAGTACCACCACCATCTCCAACCAGTTCCACCACCACCACCATTACCACAGCCAGTACCACCACCACCAGTACCTGTACCACCACCACCAGTACCACCACCACCAGTACCATCACCACCGCCAACCAGTACCACCACTACCACCAGTACCACCACCTCCAGTACCACCACCACCACCAGTACCACCACCAGAACAACCACCAGTGCCACCACCACTAGTACCACAACCAACTGTACCACCAGTACCACCAATATCAATACCAGTACCACCAGTACCAGTATCACCAGTACCACCAGTAGCAGTACCACCAGTACCACCACCAATACCACCAGTACACCACCAGTGCCAGTACCACCACCAGTACCAGTACCACTAATAACACCAACACCAGTACCACCACCAATACCACCAGTACCAGTATCCCCACCACTACCACCCATACCAGTACCCCCAACAATACCACCATTACCACTACCAATACCACAACCAATACCACCACCACCAATACCACCACCACTATTACCAGTACATCCATTACCAGACCAGTACCACTATCACCAGTACCGCCAGTACCACCACCACTACCAGTACCACTACCAGTACCAGCACCACCAATACCACCACCAGCAATACCAACACCACCAATACCACCACCCCCGCCACTTCAGCGCCTCTTGCTCACCAGTAATAGCAGGGGCATTCTATGAGCCTGGAGGTGCAGCTGAGACCACCCCTCCCTCCATGCGTGCCATAAAGCACAGCTCATTAATCCATGGCCCTACTACAGCTGGAGTGTTTATTAGGCCAAAGATAGCAATGGCATTACGCAATGCCACACTGCACACTCAAATCACGGAGAGAGCCGGAAATAGCCACCCTGCTCTTCCTCCTGAGCCGCGACAGTGTAATCATAGTGTGAAAGGTGTTGGAGCACTTTGTTAGTGTTTATAGCTCAGATCATATGTAACTCTCACATCACACTTTGTGTCTGTGTAATTTACAACACTTACACATCTTCTTCACTGCACTTTTTATCACTACTTTGAAGACGTCGCCGGCCGGTCCCTTTCTCTGATAAGTACAATCTATCAAGCGGTTGAGCAGGCCTTTTATTGTAATGCAATAGGTCTCGCTTTTGTGAGAGTTTAAGTTATTAGAATTGTAAATGACAATACCTTTTATTTATGTTTTAAAACCCAAAACATAAATAAAAGGCTTTGTCATTTACAACGGCAATAGCTCAAAACTCATGTGAATGTGAGACCTATTGCATTGCAAATGCTTGTTTAAGCTTCTTATCAAATAATTCCATAGTGTATTTTTACCTAATATAAACATAAACAGCTGACCACATGTTTGACAACTTGTTCTGCCTTGACACTTAGAACTTCTAACTTCACCCTTCCAATCCAATGGAATAGACTAATTCTTTATCGAGTGTTTTAACAATCGGAGGTCTATGGTTGGCACAGGTATGCACTTGTGACAAGCACGGACCTTCTCCTCTAGTCAGGACAAGGGAAACTCCATAAGAATAACCCCTGCTCACCCTCTAGGTTGCGTGGTGTGAGCAGACAAGGCTAATCCTCAGGGCGATAGTTAGTTAAGCATTTATGATCACATACAGTAAACCCAATGACCCACCACAGATGGACACCAATCATAAGGCTATATCAAAAATACGTAGACTTTATATAAAAATACTTAGTTGCAGAATTATCACAAGACCATATAACGTTTAGCAAATGAGGCCACCAGAGTTAAATAGGCAAAAGTTCTTAAGTGTTTTTGTCAGCAAGGTACGCTGAGGGTCGATGCGCTCTTCGCGCTGGTGAAGCGACCCGGTGATGACTGACGGACGACAGGGAAAATAAACGTTGCGGACCCTGGATCCGATGTGAACTCGGGATCGAGTTTGAGGGTACCTTGTGGTGAGTGTCCGAGGCGTTTCAGGCGCGGCCACTGGTGAGGGCGGACCCGGGACGGGGCCGACGGTTCTCCAAGGAATCTATCCGGCTCGAAGCCCCCTCGAGGTGCAAGGCGGGTGAGCGGGACGGTGTGGAGGGTTGCAGTGATCCGGGGTCTAGTGCAGCTCACGGGGCGAGGCGCCGTTCAGGCCTGCGGGGCGTACTACGGCTTAGCACGCAGGAGATGCGCGCCGAACTCTTCTCAGTCCGCGTTGCAGGGTCGTACCTGTGGATCTGTGTGGGGCGTCGTGTTCTCGGTCAGACAGGTGAAGCACCGGGCCTCCGGTACCGAACGTACGGGAGGATTCCTTGAGGTGCGGCACGGGCCTTGGTATGCAGGAGGGCAAAGCGAGACAGTCGGGTACGTATCAATGTATGGGGCTATCAGATGCGCTCCGTGCAGATTCCGGCGGGAGAGGATGAGAGGCGCACAACGCACTCCGTAGCAGGCGAGGTGACAGAAGAGCGGGCGGCCCGGCACAGGGTGCACTGAGCGACTCAAGTTTGAGCAGGGCTCTCGGCGGGCGGGGCGGCCAGACTCCGAGCTGTCACGACCTTAGGTGGGACGAGGGCACCCGAGTCACGACTCCAGTGAGGGAAGAGAACTTAAGGGCCCAGCAGCAGACGTGCACAGGCAGAATTGAACCCAATGGTCCTGGGGTTTAGTTCAGGGGGCAAGCTCGAGATCAAGCCCTTGGAGATCGTTTCAGGCACAAGTCTTCAAAGTCCTCTCTGGTCTTTTCCTCTCCGTTCTCAGCAAGGCACCACTGCAGGCCAGTCCCCAAGGTCAGGGACAGGTTTCCTTCCTTCAGCTTCTCTCAGCCCTTCTAGTCAGGCAGAGGTTCATAGTGGTCAAAACAGGATCTGATTTGCTAGGAGCAGGGCTCCTATATTTATACTCAGTTTCTTTTGTCTTTGCAGGCCAGGGGGCCTGAGCCTGGTTCAACCCAGTTTTGGAGCACTCTGTTTACAGGAAGCTGCCGTCTTCTTTCAGGGTGCAGGGCAGGGACATCAGACGCTCAGCAGGAGGTGGAGCCAGCATTGTGGTGGTGGAGCACAACCCTATTCAGAGTCAAGGGCTACTCCTCCACCCATCCTGGTGTAAGCACTCTATTCAACACCTGGTAGCCCAGTCTTTCCCCTGGAATTCCCCAGCCCTGTCACTCACACAACCCAGACAGCAGATACACATCCTGGCAGAGGCAGGCTGAAATAGTCAGGTGAGCAAATGCTAACTTTCTAAAAGTAACATTTGCAAACGCAGGATATTAAAATAAACCTTACTGAAGGAAGTATTTTCATATTCTGAGTTCAGGCATACTAAACTTGACGTACCACCGTGTTCCCTGAGCCTGCTGGGATTATAGCATGTAATAATTCCGGCAGCCCATTCTGAGAACAGGTAGCCCTTCAACAGTGAAGAACAAAAAGGGCGGTCATTCACTATTAAGACATGCCACACACAACAGGGCTTGTCCTACCTCATGTTTACAATGCACCCTGCCCGTGGGACTACCATAGGGGTGACTGATGTGAAGTTAAGGAAAGGTTTAGGGACTGGCAAGTGTGGGCACCTGCGCAGTCAGCGTGACAGGACCAGACTGCATGCAGGTTCTGCAATGGCAGACCTTAGACACATCTTACGAGGCAGCTTCTGTGGGTGGCGCAACCAGCGCTGCAGGCCCACTAGCAGCATTTGTATTTACAAGCCCGGGCACTCCTGGTGCACGTTACTGGGGACTGACAGTAAACCAAATAAGCCAATCATGGAAATCAAGTACATATACATTTTACATTGGGAGCACTTACACTGCGGCACGGATTGGCCGTGGCGCAGTGCGCTGAGCAGCGAACACCAGCAAAACATCTGAGGCACATCAGCAAAAAGTGGAAGGGAGACTCACGCCAAGGTGCCAGGTCTAACAAGTGTCCCCTCCAGCTGAAATGTGGGGAGTACTACCCTACCCCAGGGAGTTCCTCATCACTAAGGCGGAAAAACCTGGATAGACCGGCAGCATTGGCGTGATCTATGCCAGGGCGATGTTCCACCGTGAAGTCCATACCCTGTAGGGAAATGGACCACCTCAACAGCTTTGGGTTCTCACCCCTCATCTGCATCAACCATTTGAGGGGCCTGTGGTCTGTCTGAACCCGGAAGTGAGACCCAAACATGTAGGGTCTTAGCTTCTTCAATGCCCAGACCACAGCGAAAGCTTCTCGCTCAATCGCACTCCACCTTTGTTCCCGTGGGAGTAACCTCCAACTGATGAAGGCTACAGGTTGGTCCCAGCCCTCATCAGTCATCTGTGACAGAACAGCCCCTACCCCATGCTCTGAAGCATCTGTCGGCACTAGGAACTCCTTGGAGAAATCAGGAGCCAGGAGCACGGGCGCCGTGCACATGGCAGTCTTCAGGGTGTCAAATGCTTCCTGACAGGTGTCAGTCCAGATCACTTTCCAGGGCTGCTTCTTCGAAGTCAGCTCTGTCAAGGGGGCAACGATGCTGCCATACCCCTTGGCAAACCTCCTGTAGTACCCTGTGAGTCCTAGGAAGGCCCTCACCTCTGTTTGGGTCTTGGGGGGTTCCCAAGCCAGGATGGTCTCAATCTTGGGTCGAAGGGGCACCACCTGGCCGCTCCCAACTTGGTGTCCCAAGTACACCACTAAACCCTGCCCGATCTGACACTTGCTTGCCTTGATCGTGAGGCCTGCCTTGCGCAGTGCCGTCAACACTTCCCAGAGATGTCGCAGGTGTTCTTCCCATGTGCCGCTGAACACTGCGATGTCATCCAGGTAGGCGGCGCTGAACTCAGCCAGCCCAGCCAACACCTGGTTGACCAATCTCTGGAAGGTGGCAGGGGCATTCTTCATCCCAAATGGCATAACCCGAAACTGGAAATGCCCATCTGGTGTTGAGAATACTGACCTCTCTTTGGCCCCGGCGATCTGCCAGTACCCAGACGTTAAATCAAACGTGCTGAGGTACCAAGCAGCCCCTAACCGATCGATGAGCTTGTCAGCTCTGGGGATGGAGTGCGCGTCAGTCTTCGTGACCGAATTGAGTCCTCGATAGTCCACACAGAACCGGAGTTTGGGTGTGGCTCCCGGCGTTGCAGCCTTTGAGACCAAGACCACGGGGCTGGCTCAAGGACTGCTGGAGGACTCAACCATCCCAAGAGCAAGCATCTGCGAGACCTCCTCCTTGATGCAGGCCCTTACCCTGTCAGTCACTCTGTAAGCCTTGTGCTTTACAGGCAAACTGTCTCCCGTGTCCACATCATGGACGCACCAATCTGTGACACCGGGAACCAGGGAGAACAGATCAGAGAACTGCCCCAGTAGGGGGCGGCAGTCTCTCTGTTGCTCGGGGGTCAGGGAGGGTGAGAGGTTAACTCCATCCACTGACCCATCTCGCTCTGAGGCTACCAAGAGGTCAGGAAGAGGCTCGGTCTCCTCCTCCATCCCATCATCGGTTGCCAAGAGCATACCCACTTCGGACCTCTTCAAGTGGGGCTTAAGGCGGTTAACATGTAGGACCCTCAAAGGGTTCCTGGGATATTGCAAGTTCACCAGGTAGGTGACAGGACTCTTGCGCTCCACAACCTCAAATGGACCTGTCCACTTATCCTGAAGTGCACAAGGCTCCACTGGGGCCAAGACCCACACCTTTTGTCCAGGTTGAAGCTCTACCAGAGTGGCATTCTGGTCATACCACCGCTTCATCTCTTCCTGGCTGGCTTCCAGGTTTGCCTCCGCAAGTTGCCTGAATCGCCTGGTCTGGTTTCGGAAGGCCAGCATGTAACTGTATACACTCTGGGGAGGTTTCCAGGGAGATTGCTCCCAGCCTTCCCTAACCAGACTCAGAGGTCCTCTGACCGGGTGACCGTACAGAAGCTCGAAGGGACTGAACCCGAGCCACTTCTGTGGTACCTCTCGGTATGCGAAGAGAAGGCATGGCAAGAGGACGTCCCACTTACGCCTCATTGGTCCTTCTAGGCCCATTGTTGGACCTGACCCTTTTTGGCAGGTTCACCCCGAAACTTTTTGCTTTTGCCTAGCCTGTTTTTGTAACCTGGTGTTGGTGATTTTAGGTCTCTGCGCTCTTTTTCACTGTGGTACAGTGTATGTGTGAGAGTGACCTGCCCTCCCATAGGAATGCATGTGGAATATGTGTGACCATGGTAGTTCCTGATGTGTCGGGAGTGCAGGGTCGTTTGGTATGTGCGAACTCGTGAGATTGAATGCTGCGTAATGATGTATGTGGCATGAATGTGTCTAGTGTGGAAGTGCCACTTCTAGACATGGGTGTGCGTGTGTAGTGAGTGTGCTGGCACGTGATTGGCTGGAGCCTGGCTCCAGGAGTCTGGATGGGTCTGCCCAGTGGTGAGTGTTGAGATGAGCATGCTGATGTGAGGGGAGGGGTGCACCTGAGTCCTGAATAGGGCTGGGCTTTGCCCACACAATGCTGTCTCCGCCCCCTGTGGTGCGACTGATGACCCTAGCCTGACTAGTGAATGGGAGGGGTGGCTAAGCTCATCAAGGGGGCTCCCAAACCAGCTGCACCTGGTTTTTCCCCCACCCTGCACCTTTAGACAAAGGAATTCACTGTATAAAAAGGGGCTGTGTCCCCTTACAAAATGTTCTTGTCTCTGACTTGAATCCTGCCATGGGCGTGCTGCTGCTTGGGCCCAGGGGAAGGCTTGCCTCCCTGGGCCCTGCCCAGCCCCTGGATACATGATGGACTTAGAGGCTGGAGGACTTTCCTTTTTCCTGGAAGCTGTTTGCTCCATCATTTGCCCCCAGGACCTTTGACTTTGAATCCTGTGTTCCTGGGGCCTGTGGGCTTGCCTATGCCTCTAGCGCCTTGGGGCGCGTTTTTTGGTCCCCTAGTGCTTGAGAGCGCGTTATTTTACTTATAGCGCTTGGACTGTCCCCTAAGCGCTTGGTAGCGCTCTTATACCACTTTCGCGGCTGCCCACGCCGCGTATTTGTCCTAATCGTGATTTTTCGCCTAGAGGGTGTCCACCCCTCGTTGTGTGCTGAGAATCACCGCCGCAGCCCGAGCCTCATTAAAGAAATGGCCTCCACGTCCGCGGCCCGCCAGGTTGTGGGCGGGGTCACCGGACGGAAGTCCCGAGTATGCCCGGAAGCTGTTTCAGAGAGAGGAGGTCGGGAGCCCACCCCGCCTCCTCCAGCCCCGAGAAGAAGTGGCGTCCTCCTGCGGCCCAGGGCTCCCGTGAAGTGGTGAGAGCCCCGGGCTGCCAACAGAGACGAGCAGAGGTGTTGCGGGGCTCCCGCGTCCTGGAGGGAGCCCCGGCAGAGAAGTCCCGCACCGCCGACCAGAGGAGCCCTCCGAGAAGCCCGGTGAGTGAGGAAGGGCTGGGGGGGAGCTCCGTGAGACCAGGAGTTGGCAGTGCCATTGCAGGCACAGAGTCAGAGCGGCCCTGTGTGCTCAGTGGGCCGCTCCAACGATTAGGTATCTCTCTCAGGGGCCCCGTGGAGTGCCCAGGGGCCCGTGTTCACCTCGAGTCCCCAGGAGGGGGACTCCAACGCCGGGGCATATTTGCTGTAGAGCCCCGAGGGCTCCGGGGGCATGGTTTATTCAGAGCCTGTCGGACTAAACCCGGGCGTAGTTGTTCTCGAGTCCCCCGTGAGGGACTCCAACGTTGTCAGGAGGCTCCAGATTGCACATTTGTGTTTAGAGCCTTGAGGCTCCCACGACCACGGGGGCATTGTTGTCTAGAGAGCCTGTGTGGCTATCCCTTGGCCTTATTTTAGGCGTTAGTGTTTGGGGACATGTACTTAAAGGACCCAGTGGGGTCCTCAAGGGTCAGGGAGGGCCCTGTTGCAGTTTTGTCTCCAGCTGCCCAGCAATTAGTGGGCAGCTGCACCGTTTAGGCTCCAAGGGAGAGAGAGTCCCTGTGTGGGACAAAGATGGCACAGAGGTGCCAGGCCTTCTACAGCTGCGCAGCACTTAGTGCCAGCTGCAACGTTTAGGCTCTTGTGATTGTTCCCAGCTGCCCAGCAAGTAGTGGGCAGCTGCAACGTTTAGGTTTGCGCTGGTGACGCACCCATGACTGGCGCTGCATTGGCAGTGTGCCCTGAAATTCTGGACACAGGGCTTTTGAGTCCCCTTGTTGAATGGCCAGTTGGCCAGG
Source organism: Lissotriton helveticus (assembly GCF_964261635.1). Taxonomy (NCBI): domain Eukaryota; kingdom Metazoa; phylum Chordata; class Amphibia; order Caudata; family Salamandridae; genus Lissotriton; species Lissotriton helveticus. The sequence goes on from NC_136070.1 coordinate 652,407,030, forward strand.
GGGCTGGTATGTGGATGGGGCGTAAGGCCCTAATATGATTTTGCAATGTTTATGATAGTAATTGCCTAAGGTGATGTTTTGCGCAATTGTGTTTTCTTACACCTCTGAAAGTGTTGGTTATACATCATGTGTTTTTCCTGTGTTGCACCTCTGAATGTTTTAGGCATCATGTGTTTTCCTTCCCTGCACCTCTGAATGTGTTTTGATGCATCATGTGCCATGTTCTTACACCGCTGAATGTATGTTTATGCATCATGTGTTTTCCTTCCCTACACCTCTGACTGTTGTGATGCATCATGTGTAATGTGTTCTTGCCTATACCCCTAAATGTATGATGATACTTAGGTGGTTGTTCTTTCTAGTACAGGTGTGCTAGTGAAGCCCAGGTTCCCTGCGTAATATTCTCCTAAGGTGGTTAGGGTTGCGTAGGTGGTACTTACCTGTTACCAGTGATTACTGGTTGTGTGCTAAAGTGATTATAATTCTATGATCTACAAAGTGCTATTTCTAACAGTATTTATAGTTCTAAAAGTGTTGATTCTGACAGTGGCCCAAGTGTCCCTGTCCTGTAAATAATCCCTTGTGAATATTGCCTGTGCCAGTTGGCACAATGTATATTGTGTGATTACTATCTGATGTGTTTTGACAATACAAAAGTTATTTTTATATAACCTTTTGTGGTGTGCCTAGGATGTTGTTGCTGTTGTGTGTGTGCGCAAATGCTTTACACATTGCCTCCGGGATAAGCCTGTCTGCTCGTGCCAAGCTACCAAGGGGGTGAGCAGGGGTTATCTTGGCGTGTGACTCCCTTGCCATGACTAGAATGGTGGTTTCTGCATGGCTTTGGCGTAAGCCTTAGCCAACCAGAAATCCCAGTTCTCACACCCATGATCATGCCTTTCAGAGTTTGGTTGAATCTCTCAACCAACCCATTTCCTTGGGGGTGGTAAGGGGTGGTGAACTTGTAGGTTACACCACACTCTTGCCAAAGGGATTTCATATACTTGGATATGAAATTGGTGCCCCTGTCAGACACCACCTCTAGAGGGAATCCCACTCGGGAGAAAATTCCCATCAGCGCTCGTCCCACCATGGGGGCCGTCACTGTTCTCAGAGGGATGGCTTCAGGGTACCGGGTGGCATGGTCCACCAAGACCAGGATGAACCTGTTGCCCATGGCTGTCTTGGGGTCCAGAGGCCCCACAATGTCAATTTCCACTCGCTGGAATGGGGTACTGATGACGGGGAAGGGCTGGAGGGGAGCCTTGTGCTTCCCTCCACTCTTACCACTTGCCTGGCAAGTCTGACACGTTCTACAGTGAGCGTCTGAGCTCATGTGCATTTGGGGCCAATAAAAGTGGGTGACAAGCCTGTCATAGGTCTTGTCCATCCCCAAATGTCCTGCTAAAGGTACGTCGTTTGCCAGCCCCAGTAGGAAGGCTCTGAACTTCTGGGGTACCACCAGTGCACGGGCTGACCCAGGTTCAGCAACCTTAGGCTCTGAATACAGGAGTTCATTCTCCCAGTAGACTAAGTGTTTTCTGGACTGAACACCATTGGCCTGGTCGGCAGCCTGCTGCCGCATACACACGAGGGAAGGGCATTCTTTCTGCTCCTTGCAGAATTCCTCCCTGGAGAGGCCTCTTTCTTGCTGCCAATGGGTCAGCTCAGGCAGGTCCCCCAGGTCGGCGATCTGTTTCCCGGTAGGCTCCAGGGCATCCCCCTCAAGGTCTGCCTCCTCCTGGGCCGTGGGAACTTTGGGGGCCGACTGTCCACGCCCCCTGTGCCTTCTCTCTAAGGCCGGTTCCTGGGCCTCTCCTTCAGGCTCCAGGACTTCTTGAACACCCCTACTGGCTGCCATGGACCGGGTGGTCACGCACGCCCAGTCGGGTAGACCCACCATCCGCAGGTGAGTCGTTTTCTCCACCTTTCCCCAAGGGGAGTTCTCCAAATCATTCCCTAGCAAACAATCTACAGGCATGGAGGTCCTCACAGCGACTTACAGAGTACCAGAGACCCCCCTCTCAAAGGGGACCTGAGCCATCGGACACTGACTCTCTGAATTGTCAGCATTGACAAGCGGGCAGAATGTATGCGGTACAACCTGCTCTTGAGACACCAGGTGCTGCCAGACGGCAGTCACACTGGCTCCTGTATCTCGAAGAGCCTCCGCTTTCTTACCATTGATGGTCACTACCTGCCCATATTTCTTAGTGTTAGAGGGTAGGTAGTTTTCAGGGACCATCTAACTGTCTCCTAGCGAGACTAGGGTCATCTGTACGGGATCCCCACCCCCTTGGACTGCTACTTCATCCCCATAATTAACACTAGCCATTTGCCGGGGGGAGCACCAGTGGGTGCGGTTTTTCCAAATAGACGACACTTAGGGTCAGTGGCAATGTGACCCTGGTCGCCGCACCTGTAACAGGTGATGGGCCCTCTCTGAACAGGTTTACCTGTCGGGGCCCGGTCTGCTTCGGGGATGGAGGAGGCTGAGAACCTTTCCCTTGGTTCCCTTGGGGATTACTTTGGGGGCCTTTCTAGAACCCTTTCTGTTTACCCCTGTCCCCCCCACTCTTCTGCTGGGGACCCTGCCCACCTTTGGCTGAGTATCCCACTGGACCCTTGTAGACCCTGGTGCTGAGCCAGCGGTCCGCTTTCTCAGCAAGCTTCCTTGGGTTGGACAGCTTGCTATCAATCAGGTGCTGGCGTAGCTTAGAAAAACAATTACTAGACACGTGCTCCCACGCCATTAAATCAAGAAGCCCTTGAAAATCATTTACTTTGCTACCCTTCACCCAACCATCCAGCGCTCTGCAGAAAAAGGTCACATACTCCACATACGTACCCCCAGGAATCTTAGTACAACCCCAAAACCTCTGTCGATACATTTCCGGGATTAACCCAAACCTAGTTACTAGGGCCTCTTTCATGTGGGAATAGGAATTGTAAACTTCGGAGGGAAGATCTAGCAGGGTGTCCCGCCCCTCAGTAAGGAACCGCCCCGACAACCCCGCTCCCCAATCTCTCTCAAGGACCCGGTGGGAGGACATGGCTACCTCGTAGGCCCGAAACTATTGCCCTATGTCATCTCCCTTAAAGTATTCCTTAACCACATCCTTAGGCATGTAGACCCTTGACTCTACCTGCACCGGCATTGTGATGCCACCAGAGGGAGTTGTTTCCAAACTTTTGGCTCTCAGTTCCAACTCCTTCACTCTCATTTTGTGATTTAACTGGAGTTTCTTCTCCTCCATTGCCAATCTTTGCTTTTCCATCTCAATTTGTCCGTTTAATCTTGCCATCTCTTCTTCATGCGCTCTGGTTGCGGCCCTGTCCGCCAGCTCCTCTGACTACGGGACTCCGTTCACCTCGACAAGGTTATCTGGTGGATCCACCACCAGCTGATTCTCTGGTTCTCTCGATTTCTTCCAGGCTCTCAGTGCCTTGATGATTTGGGCTTTATTTTTGCACCTGGATTGGGAGACTCTGAACTTTAAGCAGAAACCTTTTAGCTGCTCCACTTTGTAGCTTTCAAGTCCTCCCTCTTCCCAATCGACGTCATCTAATCCAGAGATGATAGAGGCTGCTCTTGCGGGGAGTGAACCAGGCATGATTCGACGATACGAGATCTCTCGACAAGAATTTAAAAAAAGCAATAAATCTGTGGCTTCGTTATAGGTCTGCTCTCACTATGTGGTGATCAATAATTTACTGTACATAAACCATAAATGCAAATTCGTAAAACCTCACCGCTGCCACCAATGTTAGAATCGGAGGTCTCTGGTTGGCACAGGTATGCACTTGTGACAAGCAGGGACATTCTCCTCTAGTCAGGGCAAGGGAACTACTCCGTAAGAATAACCCCTGCTCACCCTCTAGGGTGCGTGGCGCGAGCAGACAAGGCTAATCCTCAGGGCGATAGTTAGTTAGGCATTTATGATCACATACAGTAAACCCAATGACCCAGCACAGAAGGACACCAGTCGTAAGGTTGTATCAAAAATACGTAGACTTTATATAAAAATACTTAGTTGCCGAATTATCACAAGACCATGTAACGTTTAGCGAATGAGGCCACCAGATTTAAATAGGCAAAAGTTCTTCAGTGTTTTTGTCAGCAAGGTATGCTGAGGGTCGATGTGCGCTTCGAGCTGGTGAAGCGACCCGGTGATGACTGATGGACGATAGGGAAAACAAACGTTGCAGACCCTGGATCCGATGTGAACTCGGGATCGAGTTCGAGTGTACCTTGTGGTGAGTGTCCGAGGTGTTTCAGGCACGGCCACTGGTGAGGGCGGACCCGGGACGGGGCTGACGGTTCTCCGAGGAATCTATCCGGCTCGAAGCCCCATCGAGGTGCGAGGCGGGTGAGCGGGTCGTGTGGAGGGTTGCGGCGATCCGGGGTCTAGTGCAGCTCACGGGGCGAGGCGCCGTTCAGGCCTGCGGGGCGTACTAGGTCTTAGCACGCAGGAGATGCGCGGCGAACTCTTCTCAGTCCGCATTGCAGGGTTGTACCTGTGGATCTGTGTGGGGCGTCGCGTTCTCGGTCAGACAGGTGCAGCACCGGGCCTCCGGTACCGAACGTACAGGAGGCTTTCTTGAGGTACGGCACGGGCCTTGTTATGCAGGAGGGCAAAGCGAGACAGTCGGGTACGTATCAACGTACGGACCGTCCGGGGCTATCAGATGCACTCCGTGCAGATTCCGGCGGGAGAGGATGAGAGGCGCACAACGCGCTCGGTAGCAGGCGAGGTGACAGGAGAGCGGGCGGCCTGGCAGCGGGTGCAGAGAGCGACTCAAGCTTGAGCGGGGCTCTCGGCAGGTGGGGCGGCCAGGCTCCGAGCTGTCACGACCTTAGGAGGGACGAGGGCACCAGAGTCACGACTCCGGCGAGGGAAGAGAACTTAAGGGCCCAGCAGCAGACAGGCACAGGCAGAATTGAACCCAATGGTCCTGGGATTCAGTTCAGGGGACAAGCTCGAGATCAAGCCCTTGGAGATCGTTTCAGGCACAAGTCTTCAAAGTCCTCTCTGGTCTTTTCCTCTCCGTTCTCAGCAAGGCACCACTGCAGGCCAGTCCCCAAGGTCAGGGACAGGTTTCCTTCCTTCAGCTTCTCTCGGCCCTACTAGTCAGGCAGAGGTTCGTCGTGGTCAAAACAGGATCTGATTTGCTAGGAGCAGGGCTATTATATTTATACTCAGTTTCTATTGTCTTTGCAGGCCAGGTGGCCTGAGCCTGGTTCAAAACAGTTTTGGAGCACTCTGTTTACAGGAAGCTGCCGTCTTCTTTCAGGGTGCAGGGCAGGGACATCAGACGCTCCGCAGGAGGTGGAGCCAGCATTGTGGTGGTGGAGCACAACCCTATTCAGAGTCAAGGGCTAATCCTCCCACCCATCCTGGTGTAAGCACTCTATTCACCACCTGGTAGCCCAGTCTGTCCCATGGAATTCCCCAGCCCTGTCACTCACACAACCCAGACAGCAGATACACATCCTGGCAGAGGCGGGCTGAAATAGTCAGGGGAGCCAATGCTAACTTTCTAAAAGTAGCATTTGCAAACACAGGATATTAAAATAAACCTTACTGAAGGAAGTATTTTATTATTCTGAGTTCAGGCATACTAAACTTGACGTGCCACCGTGTTCCCTGAGCCTGCTGGGATTATAGCGTGTAATAATTCCGGCAGCCCATTCTGGCCTATGAGAACAGGTAGCCCTTCAACAGTGAAGAACGAATAGGGCGGTAATTCACTATTAGGACATGCCACACACAACAGGGCTTGTCCTACCTTATGCTTACAATGCACCCTGCCCGTGGGCCTACCATAGGGGTGACTGATATGAAGTTAAGGGAAGGTTTAGGGACTGGCAAGTGTGGGCACCTGCGCAGTCAGCGTGACAGTACCAGACTGCACGCAGGTTCTGCAATGGCAGACCTTAGACACATCTTACGAGGCCGCTTCTGTGGGTGGCGCAACCGGCGCTGCAGGCCCACTAGCAGCATCTGTATTTACAAGCCCGGGCACTCCTGGTGCACGTTACTGGGGACTGACAGTAAACCAAATAAGCCAATCGTGGAAATCAAATACATATACATTTTACATTGGGAGCACTTGCACTGCGGCATGGATTGGCCGTGGCGCAGTGCCCTGAGCAGCGAACACCAGCAAAACATCTGAGGCACATTAGCAAAAAGTGGAAAGGAGACTTACGCCAAGGCGCCAGGTCTAACATTGAGCAATTAATTTTGTCATTTTGATGCGTGAGTTCACAAGTAGGATATAACTGACAGAGTTTTTAGCTGAAAGGCCATTGAACCTCTACCTTTGAGGCCTGCAAGGACAAAACTCAAATAGAAAATTTTGTGGACTCAAAACAGTCTCCCTCAATCCTCCAGAAATGTTGGGGTTGCTTGGGCCTTTTCACAACTAATCAGCTCTCTTATCCCAGCTGTTTGACATAACAGACAGATTGCCTAATGATGTGTGAATATCACTGGCAGAGCCTATGCCTGTGGGGAAAAGAAAAAATTGGAGGGGTTTGCTACCTTCTCAATGGTTATCTCAAAGTTTCTTCACTGGGGAAAAAAATATTCCAACCCTTCACCTTAAATGTACAGATGTGGGCAAATTACACTAATTCTGTTAATCATATTCCACCATTTCATTTCACTGAAAGCCCCTTTTGAGAACCCAAGATTCATGCTAGTGTTCAAACATTTTATAAATTGGAGTTCTCCAGACAACAGCTTATGCACACCTCTGCTAAGAAATTGTTCACCGTTTTTGTTTATCTACACACCCTTTAGAGCCAATCTTCTTGACCCAACACCATTTTAAACCTGTTCATATTTAGTTTGGAAATCCAGAATCAGATGTAGTCCCATCACTCATTTGCGAGCTGCATCTTTTAAAGAAAAATATTGATTATAACAAATACAGACCCACCTTTGCATTATAATTTTGTTGAACCAATCTCTTGATACACAGTTTGCTACTTCTTTCTCCAAATTGATACCGTGTACCATTCTAACGGCAACAAGAAGATTAGTTTCTCACAGTTCGATGACTTCTCTGCAGCTTCTAATCTATCATGATCCTTTTTTGACTCATGAGTTCTGAAAAGATTACGGCCAGATATGTTTTTATTAAGAGAACCAGTATTGGACCATTATTGTAGGTGCTCAGTAGGTTATAGTTATTTACTATTGAATTTCAGTGGGTTCCTTCACCTAATATTTGAATGTAGCTTAATCTGGGGCCATGACTAGTGCCAAAAATAGCTACAAACTACCTGGAAGTGCATAGTATCCCAGATGCTATCACCTTCTAAACAGGCCAAAGATCATTAGTTTTGATTCACCTAAGCACATCTAAAGCTTCTGTGAAATGAGTAAGAAGATAGCTACATTAAAGCTACCTCACATTGTTAATCAGAAGTAGTGCCTCATCAGCAAAGAACATAGCAAGAATGAACTAATCTCCAAAGTTAGGTTGAGTCACCCAATCTCAATATTTTATCCAAACTTGAGGTTTAGCAAAGTAATTTGTACTTGTTAATGTTAATGTTAATACTGCACTTTTTTGAGCGCACGGCTACCCAGGACGGGTGTCCCGGCGCTTTAGCAAAGAGGCCTGAACATAACCAAGAAAACCCAGAGGCGGATACACTATAGACGCACAGGTTATGCAGAGAAAAGGACGGTCTTCAGCTCCTTCCTAAAGGCCAGAAGATTGTTAGCCTTGCGAAGTGAGAGAGGGAGCTCATTCCAGAAACGGGCTGCCATGAACTGGAAAGACCGGCCTCCCATCCGCACTCGTTTGATCACTGGCACCTCCACTTTAGCCAAGTCGGCAGATCTCAATTTCCTCCGGGGAACGTAGAAAGCAATACGCTTCCTGAGGTAAGCCGGGCCCGTAAAGTGGAGGGCTTTAAACGCCAGCGTGAGGATTTTAAACCTGATTCTGCAAGGCATTGATAGCCAATGCAGCCTGCCACGCAGCAGAGAGGCGCTGACTCTCCGTGGAAGGCCAAAAATTGCTCTGGCCGCTGAATTTTGGACAGTTTGTAATCTGGACACCAGATATTTAGGCAGTCCGGCAAAGAGTGCGTTAGCATAATCTAAACGCGATCCCACAAGCGCTTGAACAACATTCTTGCGGTATTGTAGGGAGAGCAGTGGGAGAAATTTTCTCACCATCTTAAGAATGCCGAAGCATTTCCCCGCTAAACCCGTAATGTGTGGACGAAAAGAGAGACTGTCGTCAAACACAACTCCCAGATTTTTTACTTGGGAGGAAGGTTTCTCGGGAGGAAACATGTCAGGGGGCCACCACGACTTCCAGCCAGGGTCAGGGGCACAGCCAAAAAAGAGCAGCTCGGACTTATTCGAGTTGCATTTCAGGCTCTGGTGCTGAAACCATGCAAAGACTGCACTCAAACAGTCTCTGATTCTGCCGCCGTCAAAAACCTCTCCCTTCCTGCAGGTAAACAGGAGCTGGGTGTCGTCAGCGTATGAAATGACCCGGGCTCCAAATGCCTCCGCGACCTTCGCCAAAGGGGCCATATAAATGTTAAAAATGGTGGGGCTCAGGATAGATCCTTGAGGCACCCCCACCTCTAGCGAAGGCATTTCCGCGGAGAACGGTGGAGCCCAGATCACCTGTCGACGGTCGGCTAAGAAGGATTGAAACCAATCCAACACCGTCCCCCGCAGTCCTACCTCCTTGAGTCTTAAAAGGAGGCCTGCGTGTGGGACGGTGTCGAATGCCACCGACAGGTCCAGCAAGACCAACATAGCCTTTCCCCCAAGATCAAGCGTCTCCCTGATGGCGTCGGTCACCTCCACAAGAGCTGTCTCCGTGCTATAATTGGCACGGAAACCAGATTGGGAGTCATGCAGCTTGTGTGATGTAATAATAATGTAAAGAGGATAAGAGGAAACAGGCACTCACCAACCATTGGCTTGGTCCACAAGGATGTTCTACCTGGCCTGTGGAAGGGAGTGGAAAAATACAATATAGAAGTGATCCCTCTGCACACAATTATCTTTGTCAATTTAGCCAAAGCTGCTACATTTAGCATTGTGGATTCCAACTATTAAAGTATGTCTCTCTTCTAAGAAAATAGTCGGTGCTATTTGCTTGCTCCTAAACATGAGTTTTGACCCTACTAGGGAAATCTTCCCAAAAAATGCTCAACATGGGTATCAGGTGACCATTTGCAGAATAACGTTTTGGATTTTTTGTTAAAAAGTATTAAAATTCACCTTGTGCAGTGGTTAGGGACTATTGCTTCATCAGGTATCTCCCTGATATTGGAACAGGCATTGCAAACAACCATCTAGGCCTGGCTAAGATTTTTAGCTAAACTGGACATACCAAATGCCCCAATAGCTTCATCTGGCTTTAGATTATTTATCATTCTGCATAACATGACTTTGTCTTGTTCCTGGGCTCATGTTAAACTAGCATCTGCCTGGGAGCTTTCACTATGTATCTTGGAAGACTAGGGGCATCTATTGTATTACAAATTCCATCCTACAGCCATAGCAGGACTAGAATCCAGTGATGCACATTTTTATTGTAAATTACTTTTATTCTTAAAGGAAGTTGAGCCACTGGAAACATACACACACATACGAAATAGCAGCCAAACTTTCTGGGTGCCCACTGACAAGTTTCAAACAGGGTGAGAGACAAAAGCCACAGATCAGCCATTTTCCCTGAGGCCACGACTTCTGTGTCTTGCAGGTTGGTGTCTTGTGACAGGTTATATTGAATTGAATACACCATGGTCTAATCAAGAGAAGCTACTGATGAGATATTGACTAACCAGCACCTAACCTATTAATTGTGATGGGATCTATTTATCTGTGACCATAAGTTTGCATTGCCAGTACGCTCGTCCCACAAATGATATCCTTTGTCTTACAGATCCAGGTATCAGATCATCCATATACCCCAGAGATACTCAGACACTACACCTTTCAAGCATGTAATATTGTGAGGTCATATTACATGCATGACTGCAATAAGTGCATAAAGGGTAAATCCATGTAATAATATGGGATAGACAAAGTCACCTTAAAAAATACCTATATCAGTCTACACTAATACTTACTTCTACACCAACTTATGCCCATTGGACTTAGCTACCATGCCTTTACACTTGCCCTCCATAGTTCCTGATGGTCAAAAATCACCTGGCTTTAGCCTGCAGAAGGAGGCTTAGGGAGGAGAGTGGCAGGTACAGTGGCGGGAGCTGGCCCCGTCAGGCAGAAATGGCAAGGAAGCAGGGCCAAACAGACGGAGATTTAAGTCCATCCCTTCTTGTTGTTCTTAGGTCGACCTTTTGGTCCTGTTTATTCTGATTCAAGAGGTGCATAGACCTTCTTTCTCCTGTATATATCACACTGCATGTAGAAGGATGGTCAAAGCTCAACATTTTATGAAGCCGCGAACTTTAGGGGTCAAAACAGCCAACTGGATGACCTGCGCTCAAATCCTCATTTTAGTTCAGTTATTGTGGTAGCTAAGATAGAAAATGAGGCTACATCCACCAAGATCTAATGTTCCAGCAACTGTTGGACCTTAAGGTCCTTCACAGATCTGGCTCTTTTGGAGGAGGATTGACTACTTCAGACTGGAGCAGAGTATATTGAATGGCACATGATTAGATTTTGCTCCTCATATTCCTCTGGTCGATCTACTCCCTTAACTCTGACAATTTTTGCATGTTCCCGGCTCTATTGCCATTTACTGTTTCTTTGGACCTCATTGGTCTGTCTGTTTTCTTCCTTTTATCTTTGTATGTTCTATTCTGCTTGAATCTTCCTCCTGCCACCATGTTTCATATCTAATGCACCTTACCATGGCTGGATTTCTAGGCGGCTTAGAACACTTTTATCTCTCCTGTCATCACTCCCTTTAACAGCAATTAACTTATTGTGCTGGGCTTAGTTGGACAAAAGGATGAAACAGCAAAACCTATGAACATGAGCCATTCCATGCTGGCCCTGGGGACCACTTAGTGAAATTCCCACCTCCTTCGAGCCCTTTCCCATTCTGTGCTTTATTTAGTTGATTACAGTTGACCTATGAGCCCTCACATCAATGCAAAGACTCTATCTTACATCTGCATAATGAGAGCAGAGATGGGTGTTCTTCTACAAATATATTGCCATTTTCCTTTGAATGATTTCCCTACTTCAGTGGTGGGTACCTCCACTCAACTTACTTACTTGGAGTGCAGAATGTTACAATCTATCTCACCTTTCAAGTGAGGTAACACCATGTTCAAGATATCTAGAATCTACATCTGATATTCCTACTCACCAAATGAAAGTTACCATTTTTGATTTGCGCTTCTGAAATACTCTAGGATTGGTATAATGACATATATTTAAAAGTCACCCAACCAGCTCCTTCTAAAAACAATTTCAGGTTTTATGAGCCGTTGGAATGTGGAGAAAATATCTGGGAAGCAGAAATACGCTCAAACACAATTAACTCATTGGAAAGGGCCAGCTGGATTTGGCAAACCAATGGGGGGTATGTACAAGGAAGCAGAGGAGAGAGGCATTAGCCTTCATGGCTTAACGCATCTCTCCTCCACTTCTGAAATGCAAGGCTGCACCATATTTTCAAGTGCAGCCTTGTGTTTCCCCCTGCGATGGCAATAGGTCTAGCAACTTAGCACCCACGCAGGCATCCTTGCACCAGAGTGCTAGGGTGTCTGCGTGCAGGGGAGGATTGTTTATGTATAGCAAGGTGTCTCTTCCAGCACATAAACAATCGTAGAAATGCCATTCTGTCACTTTCATGCATGCTGCTTTATGCAGCACACATGAAAGTGAAAAAATGGCATTTTTTTAAAAGGTTTGTTTATGTACAGGAAGGTACACCTTCCTGTACATAAAGAAACAATGACATTTTGCTTCTTCCATCTGTTCTGCACAAGGCAGCACACATAGAAAAAGCAAACACGAGGAGTAATAATGCATTTCTCCTCGTTTCACCATCTTAAGACCAGGTTTTGCCTGGTCTTAATTTGGGGGCTGCCTATTATGTACGCTACCCTTGTACATAGGGGCAGTGTCAAAATGAATGATTGTTGCGGTGGAACACTCACCGCAACACCCACAGCCCACCACTTTCACGCTAACCATAGTGTGAAAGGGGGCCTTATGTACAAGGCAGCGTTAAGCCAGTGCAGGCCCTATCGCCACTACAATGTCACTATAGGTAGATATGCCCCAATGTGTTTCCTGTGGATAAAGGGGTAACCCAGCACCATTCATACAAAAAAAGATACCACAGCCGCAAGTAAGGAGCCAACACGTTTCTAAAGTTTATTTTTGTAGGATTCTTTGGTGCAGTGTTTTCTTTAGGGTATATCAGCAATTTACAAAGTAACATTTTACTAGATTGTTTAAGATTTACAACTTGTAATACTTTACAATAAAAACCTATAATTGATACAGTACCCTATTGTTTTAGTCAGGCAGTAGAAATACAATGTCATAAAACAGAGAGTTTAGAAAACATTTTGTTCACAGGGGACACTAATTTGGATTTTCATAGAGCTGGTTAACACAAGAGGAAACTCCATTCAGTAGAAAAATGAAAATACACCTTTGTCTTACAGTGCTCTTCATGGTTCAGATATGGGACGCAATACCCAATGTTGTAGAAATTGAATCAGCTTGATAGTAATGTATAGACATGTTGACATTTTAGATCAATTCTTTGTAAGAAAATAATTGGGAAGGTTCTCGACATTTTCAAACACTTTCATAAAACATCAACATGTGTGAGGAAAAGCAATATATGCCCATATACCACTTGGGCCTTTGGTGACAGGTGTCCAAGCATTAAATGTTGATGAAGAGCAAGAATCTGACAATACTCACTGAGCATATGTCTATTGGAAGGAGAGGATTTGGAAGCTTGAACCAGAGGACTCCTATGTGGCAGTGAGTTGGCAACAACCTGCAGATAAGTGCTACGGACGCAAGGCCCTACTCCATTGTCCAGGTATTGTCCCCTACCCCAGACACCAACCTCAGCAAAGTACTGGCTAGAGGCTTCCTGGCCTGGGACTCTAGGCATGCTAATCATTAGTGGACCCATCAGGGATGCATGTGAGGTGGACCCTTTTACTGGCTCAAACGTCATTACTGCTGCTTCAATGCTTGTTATATAAGTACCCTCGTGGTAGTTGAGAGAAAATCCTAGGCCTAGATTGTTGTAGAATAATCTATGTATGAGTCCATTAGTTAGGCTGATTTTGTATGTGACAGGGTCAGGTGCAGCAAATACTTTAAGTGCAGACATGCCACACTAAACAACATTTTACATTTGTTATTTGACATCTGCCCAAGTTGAGTCTTTTGTGATCAGTTGAAATACCTCTTACTACCAACCTGTGTGTCTATGCAGATTAATAATTCCTCATTTATGCAGTTGTAAATAACAGCCGTTTTCTATGAGGAATTTCATTCGTGTGGGAGGAGGTAGTGTTATTTGTGTAGTAGGCAGTTGTGCCAGTTTTATAGCAGGAGTTGGTGCCTATTTTATGGTAGGGATCAATACCAAGGTCAGCCAGGAAATAATGCTAATATGTAAAGTATTTTCCCTGTTCCTCAGTCATTCAACCTGTTTTATATATCTAAGTGTTGAGTAACACCTGGGAGTTGGGGCACTTTAAGATACAAAGTCTAGGATCCGGAAACAGGAAGTCCTTAGGAAATAAGGAACCAAAGGAAGCTTTGAACTGAACTGTAAAGGAACAGGAGAGGTGAAACTGAAAGTAGGAAGTTGTTTCGAATCACCACATTTACCCTGGGGTAAAAACAGCAGCTCTCTGGGGAGTCCTTCAATGTACACCAGTCTGCCACTAATCATATATATCTTTAGGCATATCACATTCGACCTATTTGGCTCTCAAATTTTTAGACAGTAGAAGTGAGTGTTGCAGGTAAAAATTATGCTGTTCTGTAGCACTCTGTATAGATGTGTTAGGGGACTCTCCCTGCAATGACTTAACACCTCAATAAAGGTCATCTCTGTGACATCTGACCCTATGAGTCAAGCTTAATTGCTCTTTAGAGGGTATATGCCCCTGAACTCTGTTGGTCCACTGGATGCATTTCTCTGTAGAAGTGATGTATAGCTTTACAAAGGTGGCAGAACTTTGAATGTTCTATGGCCTCCATAATACCCAGCACGGGGTAAAGGGAGCTCGGTGTGAAGTAGTTACAGTTTTTGTCAGACAGCCTTGCCATGGGGCTCAGATAAAGCTTCTCTGTGATGTGTAGATGTGCTCTTAGCAGACAAAGGAGGAGAGCTCTGTTTAACAAGGTGAATTAGCTGAGTAATAAAGGGCCTCTTACGTATCGATATTGTCCTATTGGTAATGGGCTAGTAATGTGCTAAACCTAAATGAGTATGAACATTTCCTAAATAATTCTAAATTGTTGGCTAAAAGTATGTGCTTATTAGCTGATCAATTGCCTGTTGTGGTCTGCTTTAGTGGTCTTCTAGAATGACTCTCTGCTAGAACGTTGCCATTAGCTGATCCATTGCCTGTTGTGGTCTGCTCTAGTGGTCTTCCAGAATGACTCTCTGCTAGAACGTTGCCATTAGCTGATTAATTGCCTGTTGTGGTCTGCTCTAGTGGTCTTCTAGAATGACTCTCTGCTAGAACGTTGCCTTTTTAGGGGTGGGCAATGACAAACATAATCTTGCAGCTTCCTCTTCCGGCTGCAACGGCAGCAGCTGCTGCTGTTGCTTTCGCTGCTGCTGTTAAAGTACCCCTGGACGCTCCTCCCACAGCAAGGACATACTGTACGTGGGAGAGAAATGAGACCTTCTCTCTTTCTCTTCAGACGGTCGCGCCTCTCTGTGGCAGCATCCAGTCTGTTGCTCACCATGCGCAGCCTTCTTTTCATCAGTTTCCACCTCTGGAAGTACACAAGGCAGCTGAAGTCCCCCCTGACTCTGTGGATCACGTGAGAGAACAGCATGTCCACTGTCGCAAAGCCCTGCCAGCAAGCAGCACACCCATTTGGGAAAAGCATTAAAGATTGCACAAATTCCTTGGTAATGGGGACACCAGGAGGGAAGTCCCAGATTGGTGGCTG
Organism: Lissotriton helveticus; assembly: GCF_964261635.1. Classification (NCBI taxonomy): domain Eukaryota; kingdom Metazoa; phylum Chordata; class Amphibia; order Caudata; family Salamandridae; genus Lissotriton; species Lissotriton helveticus. The sequence goes on from NC_136070.1 coordinate 652,422,176, forward strand.
AAGAGGACCAACTTTCACATTACCACTTGACTCACACTGAATGTCTGAACTATTTGTCATGCTACGGATGTTGTTCTTTTCTCTTTGGCATGGCCACATGAATGGCTTGATTATTAAGATAGGTTTAGTAGTAACCTCATTTTGCTCCTCTGCAGTTTCTGTAGTGTCAGACCCTATTACAATAACGTGGTCTTCATTTTGCACAAATTCCTTGGTAATGGGGATACCAGGAGAGAAGTCTGATATTGCTGGATGAAGAGGAACAACTTCCACATTACCACTTGGCTCACACTGAATGTCTGAGCTATTTGTCATCCTACGGCTGTTGTTCTTTTCTCTTTGGCATGTATACATGAATGGCTTGACTATTGAGATAGGTTTAGTAGTAACCTCATTATGCTCCTCTGCTGTTTCTGTAGTGTCAGACCCTATTACAATAATGTGATCTTCATTTTCATACCAAACACAGTCAGTGGAATCAGAAGTGATTTCAGGCTCAGCAACAACCACTTCATTTCCTACATCCTTCTCAGATTCAGTGTTCTCTGGGGATGTTTCTTCTGCATGGATTAGGTTTTCAAAGGCATCTGATGATCTAAGTTGCAGAGCTGGCATCTCCTCAAGTGTAGTGACTAGGAGAAGAAGAAGCAGGCATGTTATGCATGTTTTTGAAATAGAGGCTAAGCACCTACTAAGTTTACTAAAACATACATTGAGTTATCAAATACATTCTGGCGAGTTGAAAAACAATTCAAATCGAACAAATGGCTGCAAACAAAATGTCACCCTTCACTGCAGTAACTCTGCATGAATATTCCCCTTCATCTGTTGGTTCATGGTAGGAAAACATTTAGCGTGAGTGATATCAATGTGCATGCCTATTGCCTTCATAAGGGCCAAAGTAGTGTTCTAACTAACCAGAATCCATAACCTCAAGAGTGTCTAAAAATGGAAGGAATCAGAAATCACATAACATAACATTCACACTGCGTTCACCGCGAACAGTATCTTGGTGCCTAATAACAGATGTTTATTGTTACCCATCTTAATGGTACTCTTTTTATCGATATCAGAAGGACGAAAGGCTAAGTGGATCCACTGGGATTTGAACCTGTGACCATAAGGTCAAACACAGTCCCCACTGTGGAAGAATTAGCCCACTAAGCACCAGACCCAGCAAAGAAAGAGTGAATGAAGCCAAAAATGACAGGTAGAAACACCACGAAGGATCGCTAAATAGAAAGCAAGCGAAATATACATTATTAATGGGGAGAGGCACTTCTTTCAGCCCCTTCAATAATTATCTACAAAATGCATAGCTCCGTCGTCTGATTCCCTCAGCTCAGTACTTTAATGAGATAATAAGTGCTGACCAGAACTGAATAAAAGATGGCACCACTGCATGTATGATTTGCCCATTGCCTTTCTGTTCTGCCTCCATTAGTGTCACTTTTGCACTTTTAGACTCAAACTACTCTAATGTCTTGAGTCTACAATCCCAACCCAACAGACCCATACATTTGTACTAGTGAAATTATATAATACTTGGTCTCAAATGAAAGGCTACCATAATCAAAGACTAGCATTTGCTTTTAAGATGTAATTGGATTTTGAAGGTAGAATATACCTTAGTACTAATGGGCTGCTACACCCTTGAGGGTCTCATCAGAATGTGTTGTTATAACTGAATTCCACAACAGACTGCAGGAAATTTGTAAATGTTTATCCAATAAATAGAAACTGTGTATCATTTGCACAAGGAGTATCTCAGAGCCTAATTGGTTGGGGTGTAAATTTTGAGTAGTAAAGCTTCAAAAAGACACCTGTGAATTAAATATCGCCCCCACCACCAGTTGTGTTGTTTTTAAGAAGAGGTTTCAGATGTCCAATTGTGAGTGAAAAAGAACTGTTTATAAATCCCCTGTTGCCAGCAGTTCAACTGGCATAGCATATTACAGACATACATGACTTAAGCAGGTTCTGTGATTTCGAAGTTACTTTATTGCTAAGCGCAGCTCAGCAGATGTATGATGTTGACGCATGCAATGCTATCATATGTTATCACCTGTAATGTAGTGTTGTCCTTTGTAATGTAGTAGTATGTCATGGCAAGGTAGCTCAGGAAGTTCAGCTATGACTGCTGGTGTTTGTGTTTGACTAACAGGTCTCAATTTTGAAACTCAGTAAGTCCTAGATCAGCCTTTTTCTTTCACAGTTGAGAAAGAAATAAGTTACTTACCTGTAACTCCGATTCGCCAGCATCGGTACCTTTCATAGATTCACACGCTTGAATCATTCTAAGTCGCCACAGAAAATGATATTGTTGAATCATTCCCCATGGCAACAGAAAATGACTCAAGCATGGGAATCTATGGAAGATCCAATGCATGAGAAACTCAGAGGCATATTTACTAGTATAGTGGTGAAGCGTGTCGTTAGGCCAAGAAGGCGAACAACAAACTCTGTCACTTTAGAAACGCAAGGCTGCACTATCAGCCAGATTCATGAAAGGAAATCCGGCTCGCAAAGGGCCAGATTCTGAGAATCTGGCCCTTTGCGAGCGCAATTTTTGCATTTGGGATTCATCATCCCAAATGCAAAAATCACTAATTGTGAAATCGCATATTTGCGAGGAATTGCATTTAAGGAATCTCTATTTGAGATTCCTGAAATGCAATTCATTAACCATTTTTTATTTGCGAATTCGCTATTTCTGGCCGCTATTTACCGCGAAGTCTGACTTCGTGGTAAATAGCGAAAACTTAGAAAAATGCACTTTAGTGCATTTTTCTAAGTGGTATGTTACACACACACATGTCCTTTGGACATGTGTGTGCGCAACATCAGGCTACATTTACATTTCAGGGGTGCTACAGGGTGTCCTTTGGACACTCCTGGCACCCTTGAAATCGCATCCTTATTTGCGATTAGCAAATTGCTAATCGCAAATAAGGAATGACTCCCCATTCATTCCTATGGGCTTTTGGGCCCATAGGAATGAATGGGGAGTCATTCCTTATTTGCGATTAGCAATTTGCTAATCGCAAATAAGGAAGCTGTAGAAATCGCAATTAAAATTGCGATTTCTACATGAATCCCGTTTTGCAAGTCCTTAATAGCGATTCCTTAATAATGGCTATTAAGGACTCGCAAAACGGGACAATGATGAATCTAGCGGTATAGTTACAACACTATGGTGCAGCCCTTCATTTCCCCCTGCACTGGCACTAAATTTCGCTGCCTAGCACCAAAGCGGGCATCATTTCACCATATTGCAAGGGTGTCTGCGTTTCAGGGGGAGATTGTTTATGTGCAGTAAGGTATCCCTTCCTGCACATAAACAATATTTGAATGGGGTTTTGTAGCTTCTATGTGTGCTTCTTCATGCAGAACACATAGAAGTTGCAAAAGTTTTTTAGTTTTTTTTAAATGGTTGTTTATGTGCAGGAAGGGACACCTTCCTGCACATATACAATCATTGGTGTTTTGCTGTTTCCATGTGTGCTGCACAATTCAGCACACATGCAAGCAGCAAATACAAGGAAACATTTGAATTTCTCCTTGTTTCGCTAGGGTAAGACCAGGATTTCCCTGGTCTTAATTTTGGTGCTGCCCCATGTTTACGCCATCCTTGTAAATACAGGGCAGTGTCAAAATCATTGGGTGTTGAGGTGAAACACCCACCACAACACCCTATGCCCACCCTTTGCAAAGTGTAGCGTGAAAGGGGGTCTCATTCACAAGGCAGCGTTCAGCCATGCTAACTGGCTTAACCCTGCCTTGTAAATAAGGCAAAGCCCCTATCGCCCAGACAAGTCCTGAAAAGTGTCGTTGTGGTGCGGATAGGTGCTTGTAAATATGTCCCTCAGTACCTTTATCTTGATTAGTAGTGACACCTGTATTTATAGTGCTTAGAAGTAGCAAGAATTTTGGCATTAAGTGCTTTCGGGAAATATGTTATTACTGTTTGAATTGAAAAGACACATAGCATACTGACCCCCCAATGTGGCTCAGAATGTTATGACAATATTATTACTGGTTTCAAATACATTAAAGACAGTATATGAGAAATACGTCTGACAACCACTGCTTCGTAAAAGCATATGATGCTGTGGGGTGTGGCATGTTCCATATCATATAGTTTATGCAGATGTATTCTAATAGAAATGTAGATAAAGAGAAGAGCATGAGCATGACATATTGATTAGCCCATCTTCAAATCATAGGAAGTGAATAAGGGCTCAGAGAGGGCATTCTATCCAATAACTTTTGGTTTGGAATCTTCATTGATTTTTAGTCTTCTGGATACTGAAGAACACATCCAGTATGAGCTAGTGGGACAATACAGCCCTCTCAGTGGAAAAAGACTAACTTCAATGATGAAAAATAAAAACCAAAATGCTTTTATTTTTTTCTTGCTCGACTCTGAAGTTGATATATAAAATGCGCATCACATCTGGAACAAGCAATGGCACAGACGCGCCACCATACAGTCACGGAAAGAAGGTACCCTTTGCTAGGACTTAAAAATAATCAAGAATAAAACAAAATCTGCACGGGTACCGGATACATTATAACCAACCCTTCCATGGTGATTCAAGTTCACTCATTCCTTACTGATCCTGTGACACTCTTAGTCAGGGACACTGCTTCTTGAGCAGGGTCACTAACCATGAGGTTCACAAGAGTCTATCTTATGTTAAGAGTGTATTCACAGGAGGCAGCCGAAACATGGGTTGCCAACCATCTCGGAAGCTGGGAGAACATACTGTAATGTAGAACATTTATTTTTTCTCTGCAAATTGAAAAAGATCTCACCTTCTCCAGCAACAGTCACATTGTCTGGGAAGAAAGCCTGGCATTCAGAAACACCAGGAGATGTAGGCCATTCTGTAAAACAAGATTGAGAGAAGGTCATATGAAAGGCAAGTTGTGGAGACTCAGACTGCACTGATCATTAAACAACTCCATAGTCATAGGCTAAATCACCCAGAGAAGTCCTAACTCTCAGAGGAGTGCAATATGACACACTTTATGAGAGAGGTCTTGAAAGGGAAACGGTTGAGAGACTCATCTCCGTTGCTTCAAAGTTGCTGAGAGTAGGTAGGACAGGAATGCTTGGTAAGTAAATAGCCTTTCTTCTGGTTCCTTTTGTCTACACTAATCTGGTGGATTTATAATGATCACAACCTACAAACCCCTTCTACCAGGAGTTTGAAGGAACAAGAGAGAAATCTGGGCTATCTACGTGTGTGCAGCCTCTGCAGGTAAGGGCGGTGGGGCAAGGTGAGGGGAGATTTTGAGAGAGGACCAAAAGGGGAAATTAAATAAATAATTAATTTCCCCTTGTAGTTGTCTCTCTAAATCCCCCCTCACCTGACCCCACCGCTTCTACATGCAGCGGCCGTGGCTGGGTGTGCGTCCTCCTAAGTTAGAATCCACATCACAAAAAGTGAACAAAACAAAAAGGATAAGGTCAACGCCTAGGAACAGTCAAATTCTGTAAGGCCCTTGAGACCTGTGTGACTACAAGGCTCCCCTCGTCATACTCCCGTATGAGATCTTCCCAATTTAAGATTAAGGATCTAATGTTTGGTGTTGTGTGTATGCCAGCTTGTATTGATTGTGTATGTGCTAACAACATAGGATAATAAGGATCCCCAATCCTCACCAAAGTGGCAGACTTTGGATAGGGCCACTGGTTGAATTCACGTTAAGATGCTGAATGCGAGAACAATAATTGCTCTTCTACATCCCCTCAGTTTTTAACCATCTCGCTGCTTTCTCAAAAAAATAAAGGAAGTCATTATGAGGAGGAAATCATGACCTTTATTCTGTCCTTTTTAGGTCCAATTCCTATTGGATTTGGCTCTCTCCACAGGGTCATCCACAAACCGTTTGCCATCACCCCTCCTGTTTTTAACCCGCTTTTGTTGGTGTTTTTAAATAGTTTACAATCAGTTGTTTACAACAAAACTAAATGACCTCACCACTGAAATCACAGAAGTGGATACCAAGCCATATCCATTGCCATTTTAAAAGGTAGTCATCCATTTTTTAAGCCAACTTCCAAAATGTACTTTTGGTGTACAAAATTGCATTCATATCCATATTATTAGAAATTAATAGATACTCCTTAGCCTTGAGGATACATAAACAGTGCCTAATTTTTCAAATCTTATGATTCTTAAGCAAGCACAGAAGCCAAACGCCCTCTATAAAGTTAATTACATAGAGCACTGCCTCATCACTTAATTATATACATCAGTTCTGGGTCAGTAAGTGAGGGTATCTGCACAGCGTAATATTCCTCGAAATGCATCTCGGAGATAAAACTGGTGGTCAAAGGGTACTACACTAAATCTAACAGGCCAAAACCATATCTATCAAAATAGGTGGTATTTCAGGGCCTTATGGAAAGGTCCATGATAGAAAATGTGTTAAAGTGCTGGAGATATATTGTTGTTCCAAAACAATTACAGAAATACCCTTACAACCAAGGCAGGCTCACTAGGCCAAACATAATCACTTGTATTGTGCTTGACTAATTCTTCATTAAATATTGCATTTTTTCTTTCATGATTGTGATCAGCCAGGAAGGCTGTAAAGATCTAAAAACTACTCATATCCTCATTGCTGATATGTTTTGATGTAGCTACTTTGAAAATGTCGGATCCAGAGTATGTTAAATATAGTCTGCCACACCAAAGCGAAGACTTTATGAATAATACCAATTTTGTGTTAGATCTTGGCCATCCATGGAGTTTACAACAGTGGCGTAGCAAGGGGGAGGATTCCACCCCAAGCAGAACGAGTTTAGTGGACGGTGGTGGCCCACCCCGCCCTTACCTGAAGCCACTGCAGGTGGAAAACTCAGGGGCCGCCATGGGCGGCCTAAGGCCTAGCTATGCCACTGGTTTACAGTAGCAATGGGTAACTCATTTTGAGCAAGGAGAAAGAAAAGATTTTTGTTTGCCTTTTTACCACCCACAACACATACTCATATACTTCAGACATACCTTTTCCATGATCCAATGCATACTCACTGCAGTAGATATTCTCACGTTCACAGAAGCCAACACATACCCAAACTTCTGTAAGGGAAACATTATCAGAAAATGATAAAATATTGAGGAAAAAAATGAGGTATACAGCATGCTGCAATCCTACAGAGGGATCGCTTCCACTTCCGCTCAAACTTTCTACATAGAGATGGGCAAACATTCAAGCACTTCTCGATGACTAGCAAATACAGGAGACCATCTATGGAGCTTAACGAGGCGGGAAGAGTTTTAGGACATTAAATCTTCTATATTGCTTTTTGCGTCAATTGTTTGTATAAGTGAAACAATTTTTAAGCCTATCATTTAAAAAAAATGTACAATAAAAAGAAATACAGTTAGACTAAAAAAATGAAGAACTGGATATTTATGGAGATCCAGCCTCATCAAGAAGCCCTTGCTATGTTTGTATGATTTTGGGCCACATGTACGACCTCTACATTTTGCGAGTTCCTAATTGCGACTTTTTGCCACTCGCAATTAGGTAGTCACAAAATACGATGTACAACAGTGTTTGACACTGTGGTTCCGAGTGGGTTGTAAATGGACATACCTTATCAATATTCATGAGGCAGGTCGCAATTTGCTACCCATTGCGAATCGCTAAAATCACAGAGATGGTGGCCTACTGCGAACAGCATACCAACGTGTCTGTGTTTGCTTTTAAATAAACTTTCTTTTGTTTCTGGAAATGCAGCCCATTTTCCTTACAGGAAATTAGGATGTGTTTCAAAAAGAAAAATGAAAGGTTTCAGTGTCCTTTTTTAAGAGCAGGCAGTGGTCCGTTTTCGCAACCATTCACAAAAGGGTCCCCTGGGGAGCCTTTTTCTTTTTTGACGGCTTACCACCTAATTGAAGTAGGCAGTAAAAAGTGCATGTTTTGCATGGGCTGCCTGTTGTTCAATTGAGGACACTGCCAGTTAACCACCCCAAGGATGATGCACCACGGCACTGCCATCTACAAAACTGACACAAGCTAGACACATGAACACTAAATCCAGGGACCTAATACCCAGAACCACATATCCACTCTCTAAGCGGTGACATTGCATTTATAATATAGTGTCACAGCCTGTAAAATTATAAATTGTATTATCATATTAATTATTGCATTTTGAGAAATTTCGAGGTGCCTCGCTGGGCCAATGGGGATAGTTCCTTTGCTCTGATACCTCGTTTTTATCCATGTAATTCATACAGTAACAGTTAGAGATGTAAGGTGTAGCACAATGGCGCCTCTCTGTCTATTTACTTATGAAAGGAGAGCAAATCAATAATTCCAGAAATGTAAAGGATTGCCGGGTTTCCAAGGGTTACTTGGCGACCAATTAACCAATTCATTGTACTTTTGTGAATGTATGTAGTGTTTATGTGCCATGTAGAGAGTGACAAATTGATGGACTCATTCCCAAAATTCTAAACCATGCATACAGGTTGGCAACAACCTATTGAATATTTCACAGAAATGCTTGAAAGTCACACACACTACTTGAGTATCTCTATGCTCTATTGCACAATGCCTATGGTGGGACTGCAATGTACATTTTTCTCAGTCAAAGAGCAGGTACGAAATAAACATCATCATTGCAAGTACCCTTTGGAAATAATCATTTACAGCATTCTCTCACTCACAGAATATATGCAGCTTGGCAATCAGTAATGTATGATTCACTCTTCCACAGAACAGGCACAATTCAACATCAAGCATCAAACAGAGAACATGTCCAGCACAACAGGATCAAAGCAAGCTTCCTTCCCTAATAGAACATGACAGAGCAGGCCCTATTATGGGTGTCAACATAGCCAGCTTTACTCACATAAACAATGAATCAGTGGGTCAAGCATCTATGATGACAGAACTAGTAACACAAGGAAAGCAAAAGTGCAAGCCTTCCTCATTATCATATGAGTCACAGTGTGGATACCTACAGAGAATCAAGGAGCAAGTCCAGCATGCCCACCATCAGTGCAAACATCTCCCTTTCAAAGAATAAACACAGCACAGGCATGACACCTTCAAGCTTCCTTTGATGAGGGAACATGCACAGCAGTGACATCACCAATGCAAGCTTCATTCACTCACCTAATATGCATAGAATTGCACCAGGAGAGCAAGTTGCCCTCCTTCACAGAAGGGTGGAGAACAAGCGTCAACACTGCAAGGTTTGCAATGGAGATAAGCGGTGCACACGTTCCTCCCTCTCTGACCATGTTTCATACCATCTCACGCTAAGCACCTTATGGGCATCAACTGAGCAAGACTCCCTCACTATAACAAAAGGTACACACTGGTAATCAACATGGCAGTGTTCTCCTCATGATAGTGTAGGCCCTGCATGGCCATCAGAAATGTGTGTTTCACTCTGCGAAAGACCAGGTGTGACATTAGCGTCACCAGTGCAAACTTCCTCTGATAACAGAACATAAGCTGCATGGACATCACCAATGCAAGCTTCTCTCCCTCACAGACTATGTGTAGCATGGTCTTCAAAAGTGCGAGTTGTCCTCCCGCAGAGAACAGGCATAACAAATGAGTAAAAGTTCAACCTTAACCCCCCCCTCCACAGAGCAGATGCAATATGGGCATCAGTAATGCAAGCTTGCCTAACACAAATAACAGGTTCTTCTTGGACATCAGAAGGGCAAGCTTTACTCCCTTACATAACGGGTTTTGCACAGACACCAATAGTGGAAGCTTCCCACACCAACACAAAAGGTATATCATAAACATTAACAGGGTAAGATTCCCACCCCTAAGAGAACTAGAAGGGACATCTGCATTGCAAGCTTACTTTCCTCACAGAACAGAATTCTTATAGACATCAGAAGTGCACATTTTCTCCTGCTCAGAGAGGTACAGCATGGCAGCAGTAGTAGCAGCACCATTCCCTCATAGAACAGGTGCAGCATTGACATTAGAAATGTAAGGTTCCTCCATTACCAAAACAGGAACACAATGAACATTAGTAGTGAGCACTTCCCTCTCTCTCTGGGCAACTTAGGCAACAACAGTTTTCGCTTTTATCTTTCTTAGAAAAGGTACAGAATGGAAACCAGCAGTGCAAGCTTTCCTCACTAGCCAAAGACACACTGAATGGGAATCTGTAATGCAATCATCCCTCCATCCAACAGACACAGCATAGGCACAGCAAAGAAAGCTTCACTCACCCGCAAAACTCATACCTTTGTGTATCAGCAGTAGAAGCTTTCTTGGTTAACCAAACATGTACAGCATGGACATCAGCAATGCAATCTAACCTCACTCTCTAAACACACTACAGTATCTGCACTGTTTGAGGGTCCATGTGGTATGCCAGGGGTACCAACAAAGAAACTTCACTCACACCCAGAACTGATACGTCATGTTTATCAGCAGTTTAAGCTTTTTTGGTTAACAAACGGTTTACAGAATGAACGTCAGCAGTGCAAGCTTCCCTCACTCTCTAAACATGCACAGAATCTGCACTGTTCCAGGGTCCATGTGTGATGCCAGTTGCATCAGCAAAGAAAACTCCACTCACTCGCAAAAGTGAGACCTCGTGGATCAGCAGTAGAGACGTTATTAGTTAACAAAACATTTACAGCATGGCCTTCAGCAATGCAGGCTTCATTCACTCTCTGAATAGGTACAGTATCTGCACTGCTCCAGGGTCCATGTGTGATGCCAGTGGCAACAGCAAAGAAAACTCCACTCACTCGCAAAACTGATACCTCGTGGATCAGCGGTATAGACTTTATTAGTTAACAAAACATTTACAGCATGGCCTTCAGCAATGCAAGCTTCCTTCTCTCTCTGAAGAGGTACAGTATCTGCACTGTTCCAGGATCCATGTGTAATGCCAGTGGCACCAGCAAAGAAAACTCCACTCACTCGCAAAACTGATACCTCGTGGATCAGCGGTATAGACTTTATTAGTTAACAAAACATTTACAGCATGGCCTTCATCAATGCAAGCTTCCTTCACTCTATGAAGAGAAACAGTATCTGCACTGCTCCAGGGTCTATGTGTAATGCCTGGGGAGATAACAGTATTTCTCCCGGTCAAAGCAAACCATGTTTTTATGGCATTCTGATAGTTCAAGTACCATTGCAAGAAGGTTAAAGCAGCAGTTTCCATAACGAGGTACTACAAATATTGGAAGATTTACCATCCAGGCTATGAAATGAAAGCAGTCTTTTACAGTGTACTAATATGTGCTGGACTGTTCAATTTGTAAAGAATCCACAGTCTACTTTCCACCATTTCTCCACAAATGTGTTCCAATAGATTCCGTCTAGGCCGAAACCTAAATATATTTTCTACTAATCCAGCATGTTAATTTTGCACAGTGGATTTAAGCATTTATTTTAATCTCTTCTTTCCATTATCATGTGTTTAATTTAAAGAGATTGCTGTTCCTGTTTCTAACATAGCTAGTAGAATTTAGTGTGATGTGTGGTAAGACATTTAAACATATAGAATGTGTGCTAAAGCCCCAATAAGAGCAGAGCTTGCTGCTGTAAAGCAGGTTTGGCATGGTTTAATGCAGGTTGCTCCTCATTCTGTATGTAACCCTGCAGTTTGTATATTGCAAGTAAGTTATAAAATAAAATATTAATAAATATATACACACAAACTGTGTAGAGAAAATGAAGACAATGTGGCTTGTGTAACATACAAGCATTACATTTTGTTGCTGGCCAATGGCTCCACAGTAATTACAAAGAGGAATTAGAAAAAATTGAGATGCTGTTTGTGCAACCTTCGATATGTAAGTGCAAAGTCTTTGAGCCAACTTTAGTCCCTGTGCTGGCGGTGAGCCCCTCTTGACACCATTCACTTCTGCAAGTCAGGAGCAGGGCCTGTCCTAAGACTTCTGGGGCCAGGGATAGAAAGGCAATGTGTGAGCCCCTTCCAATTTGCATTCATTATGAAATCACAGAAAATAACATCATAGGAAGTGCCATCAATTGTCTATTGTTGAGCGACTTTAGAAGAACCAACTTTCATGGTGCGCATATCAGTAAAACAAAAACAAAAACATAAATATTAAGGGCTTCATTTATGAAAAGTGATGCATCGCTGCTTGAAAACAGCGATGCGTCACTTTTCACTGCGCCCTCCTTGCCACACCAATGATGCGTCATGTTTACAGTATGACGCATCATTGCGCAAGGAGTTACAGAAACGTCAGTATTTCTGACGTATCTGTATGTCGCAAAAGTGACGCATTGGTGGAGTGTGTCACAAAAGTGACGCAACTCCAGCAATGTATCCTTTCACATGGGGCAAGCCCCATGTGAAAGGGCCTGCGTCAGTCTTACGCCTGCCTCACAGCAGGCGTAAGAATTTGACGCATTTGTGTCCTAGAAGTGGCGCAGTGAAATCCTATAGATTTCACTGCGTCACTTCTATGACCCTTTCTTGCGTCAGAATGCCCCCCCTGCATTCATTATACCTGACATAGGTATAATGTAGCGCAGGGGTTTACAAAGTGAAGCATCTACCTAGATGTGTCACTTTGTAAATATGGTGCAACAAGGCAGATTTTTTACGCTGCTGCTGCGTCACAAAAAATGACACACCGGCGGTGTAAAAGTGACGCACAGCCCCATAAATGAGGCCCACACACTTATAAAATAAGCACATATTTTAGATTTCAATTAAATGGAATACATTATATTAGTCACACTGGAAGGAAAGGTTTGGTGTGGTCTCTCCAAATCTTGTAAAATTCTATCAAATGTTAGCAATTTGTTTCCAGATTAGTGCATTAGCTGAGCCCAAGGCAGCTGCCTATGCCTAGCGCCAGCCCTGAGCAGATGGTATTTGTCATAAAAGTTTCAGTATTGTAGCTCTGTCACACCTTTATTTTGTTTTAACATTGGCAGGTTCCTTGTCAACTGTTCATGTCCACTTAAACATAGTTTATTACTCAGTGAACATTCAGGGTCCATCCTCGACTCTAACAAACCGTGTAGCCATCACTCACCATCTACAAATACATCATCCCTTTTCCTAACTTCAGAGGTTTTTATGCCAAATTTTTGTCATAGCAGAGCATTGCGCCTGGGAGATACCAGCCCTTCTTTACAGCCCAGGTCAGCATCCTTTTATTTTGACCCCATTCTGGACTCTTACCTTCTTCCTCGTAATCACGATGGTCCTGGCTGGTTCTGGGTGCATAGGCAAAGTCCGCTGGGGTGAGGCCACTGGGACTCTCCATCGTGTTGCCTCTGACAGCCCTGGTACTTCACCTTTCCTGTCCAGATCTCTCTGCACACTGAAGGTTCTGATGTGACAGTAGTTGCTATGGCCAGGGTTCTAAGTTCTGACATCACAAAGACGAGGCCTCAAGCCCTGGTCGCTGTGTACATTTGAAGCCATGGCTTCTCAGGAAAATTCTGAACATTGGAAGCTAACACCCAGAACCACATATCCACGCTATAAGTGGCAACATTACATATATATTATAGTGTCACAGCCTTTAAAATTATAAATTGTATTATCATATTAATTATTACATATTGAGAAATATCAGGGTGCCAAGCTGGGCCAATGGGGATAGTTTCTTTGCTCTCACACCTCGTTTTTAACCACGCAGACAGTAACAGTTAGAGGTGTAAGGTGTAGCATAATGGCGCCTCTCTGTCTTTATTTACTTATGAAAGGAGAGCAAATCAATCATTCTAGAAAATAAAGGATGGCCGGGTTTCCAAGAGTTACTTGGTGCCCGATTAACTAATTCTTTGTACTTTTGGCAATGTAAGTAGTATTTTGTACCATGCAGAGAGTGGCAAATTGCTTGACTTGTTCCCAAAATTCTGAACCATGCATACAAGTTGGCACCAACCTAATGAACATTTTCAGAGAAAATGCTTGACAGTCTCACACACACTACTTGAGTATCTCTATGCTCTGTACCTGTGTGATCGGACCAGGGCCGGACTGACTGTAGCAGGCACCGGGCATTTCCCCGGTGGGGGCCGGTTTTGTGTCCGTGGGGTCTGCTTTTCCAGCACTGCTGCAAAATTGGCCCCTGTAAGAAAAGAGGGAGCAGTGCTTCTAGCTAGCCTCCACCCCCCAAAAGGGCTGGTCGAGCAGAAACCTACAGGGGCTGGTTTCTGTTCCCAGTCCAGCCCTGGGTGGGACTGCTATAAAAATGATTCTCAGTCAAATAGCAGGTACGGAATAGACATCATCAGTGCAAGTGCCCTTTGAAACTAACCATATACCGCATGGATATAACCATTGCATTCTTCTCTCACTCACAGAATATATGGAGCTTGGGCATCAGTAATATGTACTGGCCTCTTTCACAGAACACGCACTATTCAACATCAAGCATCAAACAAAGTACATGTCTAGCACAATAGGATCAGAGCAAGCTTCCTTCTCTAATAGAAAATGACAGAACAGAGCAAGCCTTTATCACAAAAAGAATGAATCAGTGAGACAAGCATCTATGGATGACAGAACTGGTAACTCAAGGAAAGCAATAGTGCAAGCTTCCCTAATTATTATATAAGGTGCAGCGTGAATACCTACAGCGTAGTCCTCACTGGATCAAGTAGCAGGTCCAGCATGGCCATCATCAGTGCACACTTCTCCCTTTCACAGAATAGGCACAGCATGGGCATGATACCTTCAAGCTTCCTTTGATGAGGGAACATGAACAGCATTGACATCACCAATGCAAGCTTCATTCACTCACCTAATATGCATAGAATTGGTACCAGGAGAGCAAGTTGCCCTCCTTCACAGAAGGATGGAGAACAGGCGTCAGCAGTGCAAGGTTTGCTTGCTACAACCACAGGGACACCATAGAGATAAGCGGTGCACACGTTCCTCCTTCTCTGCCCATGTTTCACACCCTGCCACACTAAGCACCTCATGGGCATCAACTGAGCAAGACTCCCTCACTGTAACAAAATGTACACACTGGGCATCAACATTGCAGTCTTCACCTCAGGATAGTGTAGGCCCAGCATGTCCATCAGAAATGAGTGTTTTCCTCTGTTAAAGAACAGGTGTGACATTAGCGTCACCAGGGCAGACTTCCTCTGATAACAGAACATATGCTGCCTGGACTGCACCATTGCAAGCTTCTCTTGATAATTAAACATATGATGCATGGACATTGCCAGTGCAACTTCCCTTGATAATTGAGCATATGTTGCATGGACCTCTCCAGTGCAAGCTTCTCTTGATAATTAAATACATGCTGCATGGACATCACAAGTGCAAGCTTCCCTTGATAATTAAACATATACTGCATGGGTCTCTCCAGTGCAAGCTTCACTTGATAATTAAACATATACTGCATGGACCTCTCCAGTGCAAGCTTCCCTTGACAATTGAACATATGCTGCACGGACATCGCCAGTGCAAGCTTCTCTTGATAATTGAACATATGCTGCATGAACATCACAAGTGCAAGCTTCCCTTGATAACTGAACATATGGTGCATGGACCTCACCAGTGCAAGCTTCCCTTGGTAATTGAACATATGCTGCATGGGCATCGCCAGTGCAAGCTTCCATTGATAATTGAACATATGCAGCATAGACATCGCCAGTGCAAGCTTTCCTTGATTAAACATATGCTGCATGGACATCGCCAGTGCAAGCTTCCCTTGTCAATTGAACATATGCTGGATGGACATCGCCAGTGCAAGCGTCCCTTGATAATTGGACATATGCTGCATGTACCTCTCCAGTGCAAGCTTCCCTTGATAATTGGACATATGCTGCATGTACCTCTCCAGTGCAAGCTTCACTTGATAATTGAACATATGCTGCATGGACCTCTCCAGTGCAGGCTTCCATTGATAATTGAACATATGCTGCATGGAAATTGCCAGTGCAAGCTTCCCTTGATAATTGAACATATGCTGCATGGACATCACAAGTGAAAGCTTCCTATGATAACTGAATATATGCTGCATGGACCTCACCAGTGCAAGCTTCCCTTGATAATTGAACATATGCTGAATGGACATTGCCAGTGCAAGCTTCCCTTGATAATTAAACGTATGCTGCATGGACATCACAAGTGAAAGCTTCCCTTGATAACTGAATATATGCTGCATGGACCTCACCAGTGCAAGCTTCCCTTGATAATTGAACATATGCTGAATGGACATCGCCAGTTCAAAACATATGCTGCATGTACATCGCCAGTGCAAGCTTCCCTTGATAATTGAACATATGCTGCATGGACATCAAAAGTGCAAGCTTCCCTTGATAATTAAACATATACTGCATGGACCTCACCAGTGCAAGCTTCCCTTGATAATTAAACATATACTGCATGGGCCTCTCCAGTGCAAGCTTCACTTGATAATTAAACATATACTGCATGCACCTCTCCAGTGCAAGCTTCCCTTGACAATTGAACATATGCTGCACGGACATCGCCAGTGCAAGCTTCTCTTGATAATTGAACATATGCTGCATGAACATCACAAGTGCAAGCTTCCCTTGATAACTGAACATATGCTGAATGGACCTCACCAGTGCAAGCTTCCCTTGGTAATAGAACATATGCTGCATGCACATCGCCAGTGCAAGCTTCCATTGATAATTGAACATATGCAGCATTGACATCGCCAGTGCAAGCTTTACTTGATTAAACATATGCTGCATGAACATCGCCAGTGCAAGCTTCCCTTGTTAATTGAACATATGCTGGATGGACATCGCCAGTGCAAGCTTCCCTTGATAATTGGACATATGCTGCATGTACCTCTCCAGCGCAAGCTTCCCTTGATAATTGGACATATGCTGCATGGACATCGCCAGTGCAGGCTTCCCTTGATAATTGAACATATGCTGCATGGACATTGCCAGTGCAAGCTTCCCTTGATAACTGAATATATGCTGCATGGACCTCACCAGTGCAAGCTTCCCTTGATAATTGAACATATGCTGAATGGACATCGCCAGTGCAAGCTTCCCTTGATAATTAAACGTATGCTGCATGGACATCGCCAATGCAAGCTTCCCTTGATAATTGAACATATGCTGCATGGACATCACAAGTGAAAGCTTCCCTTGATAATTGAACATATGCTGAATGGACATCGCCAGTGCAGGTTTCCCTTGATAATTGAACATATGCTGCATGGACATCACCAGTGCAAGCTTCCCTTGATAACTGAACATATGCTGCATGGACCTCTCCAGTGCAAGCTTCCCTCGATATTTAACCATATGCTGCATTGTCATCACCAGTGCAAGCTTCCCTTGATAACTGAACATTTGATGCATGGACCTCTCCAGTGCAAGCTTCTCTTGATAATTGAACATATGCTGCATGGACATCGCCAGCGCAAGCTTCCCTTGGTAATTAAACATATGCTGCATGGGCATCGCCAGTGCAAGCTTCCATTGATAATTGAACATATGCAGCATAGACATTGCCAGTGCAAATTTCCCTTGATTGAACATATGCTGCATGGACATCACCAGTGCAAGCTTCCCTTGATAATTGGACATATGCTGCAAGGACCTCTCCAGTGCAAGCTTCACTTGACAATTGAACATATGCTGCCAAGGACCTCTCCAGTGCCAGCTTCGCTTGTTAGTTGAACATATGCTGCCTGGACATTGCCAGTGCAAGCTTCCCCTGATAATTGAACATATGCTGCATGGACATCGCCAGTGCAAGCTTCATTTCATAATTGAACATATGCTGCATGGACCTCTCCAGTGCAAGCTTCCCTTGATAATTAAACATATGCTGCATGGACATCACCAGTGCAAGATTCCCCTGGTAATTGAACAGATGCTGCATGGGCATCACCAGTGCAAGCTTCCCTTCATAATTGAACATCTGCTGCATGGACATCGCCAGTGCAAGCTTACCTTGATAATTGAACATATGCTGCATGGACATCAAGAGTGCAAGCTTCCCTTGATAATTGAACATATGCTGCATGGACCTCTCCAGTGCAAGCTTCCCTAGATATTTAACCATATGCTGCATGGACATCGCAAGTGCAAGCTTCCCTTGATAACTGAACATATGATGCATGGACCTCTCCAGTGCAAGCTTCCCTCGATAATTGAACATATGCTGCATGGACCTCTCCGGTGCAAGCTTGCCTTGATAATTGGGCACAGGTTGCTTGGACCTCAGCAGTGCAAGCTTTCCTTGATAATTAAACATATGCTGCATGGACCTCTGCAGTGCAAGTTTCCCTTGATAATTGAACATATGATGCATGGATATAACCAGTGCAAGCTTCTCTCAATAAATAAATACATGCTGCATGGACATCGCCAGTGCAAGCTACCCTTGATAACTAACATATGATGCATGGACCTCACCAGTGCATGTTTCCCTTGATAATTGAACATATACTGCATGGAACTCACCAGTGCAAGCTTCCCTTGATAATTGAACATATACTGAGTGGACATCACAAGTGAAAGCTTCCCTTGATAACTGAATATATGATGCATGAACATCGCCAGTGCAAGCTTCCCTTGATAATTGAACATATGCTGCATGGACCTCTCCAGTGCAAGCTTCCCTTTATAATTTAACATTTGCTGCATGCACTTCGCCAGTGCAAGCTTCCCTTGACAATTAAACATATGCTGCATGGACCACACCAGTGCAAGCTTCCCTAAATATTTAACCATATGCTGCATGTACATCGCCAATGCAAGCTTCCCTTGATAACTGAACATATGATGCATGGACCTCTCCAGTGCAAGCTTCTCTTGATAATTGAACATATGCTGCATGAACATATGCTGCATGGACATCGCCAGTGCAAGCTTCCCTTGATAATTGAACATATGCTGCATGGACCTCTCCAGTGCAAGCTTCCCTTTATAATTTAACATTTGCTGCATACACTTCGCCAGTGCAAGCTTCCCTTGACAATTAAATATATGCTCGGGGACTTGTTTTGCTTGCAGAACTTGCCGGTGTGACAGTGGTTCGTCACTTCCGGGGATTCTTCCGGCGGTCCCCGAGACCTCTCGGTTAAGTCTGTTCCTCGCTTCAGGCACCATGGTCTTCTACTTCACCAGTAATGTTGTCCCACCGGGATACACAATCTACATGGGAAAGGATAAATACGAAAATGAAGATCTCATAAAGCATGGCTGGCCAGAAGACATCTGGTTCCATGTGGACAAGCTCTCTTCAGCTCACGTCTACCTCAGACTACAGAAGGGTCAGACGATAGAAGACATCCCCAAGGAGGTGCTTATAGACTGTGCACAGCTTGTGAAAGCCAACAGCATTCAAGGATCAAAACTGAACAACATCAATGTTGTGTACACGGCGTGGGCCAATTTGAAGAAAACTGGGGACATGGATGTGGGTCAGATTGGCTTTTTCAAACAGAAAGATGTTAAAAGTATAATGGTGGAGAAGAAGGTGAATGAGATTGTGAATCGACTTGAAAAAACGAAAGATGAACGATACCCTGACCTTGCGGCAGACAAAGAGTCCAGAGATAGAGAAGAGCGAAATGAGAAGAAAGCCCAGATTCAAGATTTGAAAAAGAAGGAAAAGGAGGAGATGAAGAAGAAGAAAGAGATGGATGACCTCAGGAACTACACAACGCTAATGAGATCCGAAAACATGAGTTCCAATCAGGATGGCAATGAGTCTGATGAATTCATGTAACCTACACTTTGGGAACACGTGCTGTTTTAAAGACCTCGGAGTCTTGGACAGAGTAAATGTTTTGGTTGTGTGTACGAATGCCGAAGTGAAACCAGCTCACGTGGAGTTACAGCGCCTGAGAATCTCCTTTGTCAATGGCCTGCACTATGCCAAAGTGCCATCCATGGATTCTGCAGCACAGCAGCGTTGCGAGTACATAAAAGCTACTTTTCTTACATGCCAATTATCTCCTTCGAGGATGGGGAACTGGAATCTACACACTACTGTGTTTTTGTTGGAAACTTAAAGTATTGAGCTATTTGATTGACTCACGAGGAGCTGACAGGTGTCAGGCATTTAATCTCTTTCACTGGCTCTTCTGGTCCAAATTTTTGAGGGAATATGGCAAAGGAGTAATCTCTGTACTTCGGGGTATTTCATAACTTCCATTTTTAGTTAAGGTAGAGAGAATAGAAAATCTTAAAATGTATCTGTGTCCGACTACAATGGGTCTAGCAAAAGTACCATGTAAAATAAATTCACAGCACCTGCTAAAAGCAATTCAGATTCATAGTCTGTTCAGTTATTCCCTTCGCCTAATTCATACTACTGACATGGGAGTGCCAGACACACTAAGAAAGAGTGGCAGAATGGAGACTGGTAGATTGGCACAGGGCTACTGACCGCTTAAGAGTTTACAATAGCAGTCTCTCCCAAGGGCGCACCCTGCTATTGTCCATGCAAGTGTTCGCGTGGGTTGCAGAACTCTTCTCCTTCATCCGCTTTATTCTTCCACTGTGGTAGAGAATCCATCCGCCTTACGAGGACCAAAGGGCCACCCAAAACCCCTTACACTACCATCATCTCTTTACCAGGCAGACATGGCAGATGCATGATGTCCAGGTAGGGCTCTGGATTGATTGTATTCTAGCATGTCCAATGTGATCACTTGCCATTTAACCCGTTGGCTGCGTCGAACGTTCAGCTCCAGTGCTGAATATTTGAAAAACGGGTGGGGCAGCGTCGGCCAATGGACGTGCGCAGCACTTCCAAGGTAGTGCACGCAACGACCGTTGGCTGAAGGCAGCAGCCAACGGGCTAACCTAGGTGATGTTGTGTGCGGCACAAATCGAGCAGCATAGTTACTATACTCTATGATTGGTACATTGGATATCGCTAGCTGCAGTTCTCGCTGTACAAATAGCTGTTCTTGCAGTATGTTTATATGATATCAATACACAGATTCAACCCAAAGGAGTTCCAAACCATTATAACTTCCTTGGATAACATATTTTTGAAGGTAGTAGGGTTCTTACAGTCCATTTCCAGAAGCAGTATAGCACCTGCACTGTTTTTGTTAATGCAACTAGCTGTAGATTCCAATACTGGAGATACTGGAGATAGGACCAGGTATGAAATGCAGGATTCAACCCTCCCCACTACCTTCCTACTGTCCTTTCAGTTCTATTTGTGCATTACCGTTGTGAGAGGTTCAGATAATGGGAGAAGATGTAATAACATAGGGAGATGTTAATGGTGCAACAGAAAGCGTTCTTGATGTATGCCTCAAGGCACAACCACCACACCAAACCTTCTCTGAGAGCAGAAATACAGTCTGCCTTTGGAAGATCTCAACACGTTATTTAGCTGATGTCTTAACATCATATCTGTTACCAGAAGAAAACATCTGGCCAATCTCATCCATGCAAAGTCCTAGCCTCAAACATTACAAGTACAACATTCCTCACCACGTTTGACCAACAGGGCATGTCATTTTGTACCTTTATATGGAGCACACTTGTTTTATACTGCATTCCCTATTGGGCACTATCCAAGTAATTGTATTAACTGCTGATGGAGCTCTTGTTGGAACTGCACCATCTTAAGGCGATATGACCATCTTTCAATCATGTTAGTGCATGCAATTACATTGATACCTATTGTGTTGAGCAATAGTACTAAATCCATGAAACTGACTTTCTTCATTGGAACTGAGAAAGTCTGACTAAGTATTAGATCATTAAAACTATGTTCCTCGTGTTCAGAGAGAACAAGCTTTCTGCGTTCTCGTTTTATTAGAAAATGTGTGAATCTGTAGTGCAGAAAAGCTATACTAGTATGTAAATTGGTTTCCTTTATACTTGACACCTATTCACTGGGCTTACAATAGCTTCCACTATTGGGAGTACATTTGGATATACATTAAAAACTTCAATAGTAGACCTGCTTATTGTTGGAGTTGTAATGAAAAAATGGGAGCCAGGTTGAAAGTACATTTCAGATAGCAGGCAAAGTATATACACAAAATGATAAATAATACTTTAATCATTAAATATTTTTCAATAAGGTGTTTACTAACTGCTGAGGTAATATGACTGAAAGGGGGGGGGCAGGATTTTCAGCCTTAGACCTGTATGTTCTTGGGAACTATTTGCAAACTCACCTATTCTGACAAAGATTTTACTTATTTTTAAAAGTATCAGTTTGCCCGTTTCTTCATTCTTGCGCACTGAAGATAATTCTAAGCAGGATGCAAAATATCCTGACACGCGACTCAATTAAGTACTACTAGACCAGAACTTGCAATCCATTCCTGGCTAGTCTACCATTTTATAAATGTTGGATTTTGTTAAGGCATTAGACTCGAGAAGAATATTTCTAGATGTGATAGTAGTAACGGTATAGAGAAAATCAAAACAAACACAAAAGCAACATGTAGCAAAACCGAAGTGTGAGGCAAGATTAAACCGACATAAACACACATTTTCTAAACTGTGACACAAGTTAATTTGTCACAGCCTAATAATCTGGCGATCTACCAAACAAAATTAGGAAAGTTCTAACCATGGCCACTTGAGGAGAAACTAACAGGTACACTTTTTTCTATCTGAAACTTTCCTCGTAGTTTCCCATCCCTAGTGTTATTGTGTGTTATTTAATATCAAGGTAGCGCTTTTAGGAGTTCTGAAACCTTAGTTTATTGTGCATAAGACTGTCGCACACAGTTCTGGAACAGATGACCTTCCATTGATCCACACATAGTTTTCATGTTGGTTTGTTTGTCGCTTACTAGTTAATGATCATAGATGTTATTCAAGGAAGATTCACAATATGTATTCTTTTGAATAGCTTCCTTCTTTCCTTTGATGCTTTTTGTTGTTGTCGTGGACTGACTGAAATATCAGTGGTTGGTGAAGTGTTCTCACACTGGATTTACTATTGAATACATTGTGTGACTTATTGGCTAGATTATATGTTGTGGCTGATAGTTGAGATGAGACTTGTCATATTCAATGTTAAGACTCAACCAACGCTGACATGCTTTCTGAGTATCACACAAAGAAGAATTATCCTTTCTAGTAGCTCTTATTTAATTCGATGAATGTCTGCCTTTCTGATGTTTGTAATGGACCAGCTTACATTTCCTGTTCAGTTAAATGTTTGTCTTAATTATTTCTCCTTTTATGCGATGATTAAGATTACAATTCAAGTCCTTACATATGGCGTTGGGAGTGAGGAATTTAAGGGATTACATACATTTCATTTCTGTAAGTTGCATGAGGGTTCCAGCGAATGCTATAAATGGTTGATTTACAGTCTTGCATCGGCATGACATCATAAGATTACAGACTTAAAGGATAGGTGATCTGGAATAATGTGATTGGCCCCACAAGTCCGTATTTGTCTGATGACCCGCAGTCCCAAATTAGTTCCATATTTGCAAAATAATGCTGATGCCAGTTATGGAATCTTGTTTCTAAGGAATCTTTAATGTATTCCTTGTGTGTGATACTCTGGGAATGCTGTAATCAACCCATAACAAGTGTCAAATTGGCTCCACGCAGAGAAAGAACTAAAGGGAATAAAATATACATTACCTCAAGATAAGGCATGTCAAATTGGTATTGTGCCTGCTTGGTACAGGAAGGATTGCATAATCTCCAGGAGTTACATAGGTAGAATTTGCAACAGAATTATTTGCTTCTGCATGTGGAGAGTGTTTTTCCTGTCTGATCGAATCCTAATCTTTGCTTTAGGTGGGTGAATTTGGTCATGCTGATGTTATGTTTCCGGTAATTAAGGCTTTTGAAGGGTTACTTATCTTAAGAACTATAGGCTGTAGAAATACAAAAGGAAAATGCAGGTCACTGAAGGAATATAAGCATAGTCTCACAAAAAATCACAATGCTATAGAAAGGAGTGCTAATCATTTTATTTCCACGATAATTCATCAAGCAGTTCTTGCTCGATCATTAATTTCAGATGGATTAAAGTTTAGCAAATATTTGGAACACTATAATTGGTTTACCACCCCAATGTGTAACCGGCTCCTTCAGGCTTTTTGTACAAGGCTGTAAATAAGAAATCTGCTACATTTTTCGATAGTTGCATGCACATTGATGCGATAAGGTGGTCTGTGATGATTTCATGACACCCAATTAAAACTTGGAGTGAATATCTGACCATAACATTTTTTGAAAAATGTGATCTTGTTTTAACATGTTAAGAACAAGAAAGGACGCTAATTCAGAAAAGCTGGTTAGTAAAATATAAAACAGGCTCTAAAGAGATGGTTTATGGTTGTACAATCCCAGACAAGGGCCAGATGTACAAAGCCATAATGAAATTGCAAACCACACAATTCAAAGCCTCAAGAGAGTTTGCGACTGAAAAATGGCCTTTGCTATAAATTCCATTTTGTGAGGCGAAAAAGCCTTTCTGAGTTGCAGAATGAGTTGTGCGATTCATTTCAAATTGCAGTAAAAAGAGGGCGTGAAAGGGGTGACCCCAACTTACAAATTGCGAGTCACAATGGTATTTATCAGTGGTTTGCAACTGCAATTTTATTTGAAAACCATTCATCAGTTACTGCTCCACCTGTCCTTTAAGGACCATGCGCTGCCTTAAAAAATGTTATAAAAACCCTTGGGAATGCAAACAGTGGTGGTTTGCTGTTGCTTGCAGTTCACCTTCCCTGTGTTTGTAGACAAACACAGAAGTAGATAGCAACTTGACTAATTAATTTTTATTAGGCAGGTCGTTCTGCGACTGGAGATTTTTATGACCTGTCTCTTCTATTTTCGCTCTTAAATTCAGAGATTTCCAATAATACAGTACATATAGGTGTCAAAGGTATCTGAACGTGCCTAGAGGATGTGAGTAAAATACATTGCTTGGAAACATACTTATTTGTGATATGATGGACGGAAATGCGTGGTTTGAAGTAACCTGTGCAAACACTGATTGAAAGGAACGATATACTATTGTAATTTGATTAGGAGTTTAAAATGTACATGTCTATTTAAATACAAACAATGTGTTTGCTCTAAAATCTTAGCAAGTGTCTCAATAATTTAAATAATTAGAGGGATTGCATCAAGCTAAATAGTCATAGAAACATGCTTCGAATTGAATAGTTCATCAAAAATAACAATTAAAAGACCAGAAAAAAAGTACGTGGACATGGAAAAAAAGTAAGATAAATCCTCACTGAATAGGAGATTTATAAATACCTCAGTTGCATGACAATGTAATGAAATCAGAGGAAAAACTGAACTGCATATCCATATGTAAAAGTGGCACAGAACCTCGGTGATTATCATAACAACATTGAAAAAAATTAAACAAACAGAGAACTGTACATTTTGCTTTGGTCCCACAATAACATTTGCTGCTGAGTTTAAGAAAAATTGTAACTCCCTGGGGTTGTTTATCCCCTATTTATTGCATTATTTTCATTATTGCACATGTATGTCCGTTACAATCATTATGAATAATAAACATTTTATACATCTAAAAAAAAAAAAATATATGCTGCATGGACATCACCAGTGCAAGCTTCCCTTGATAATTGAACACATGTTGCATGGACCTCACCAGTGCAAGCTTCCCTTGATAAATGAACATATGCTGCATGGACCTCTCCAGTACAAGCTTACCTTGATAATTGAACATATGCTGCATGGACCTCAACAGTGAAAGTTTAGCCTTGATAATTGAACATATGCTACATGGACATCGCCACTACAAGCTTCCCTTGATAATTGAACATATGATGCATGGACTTCACCAGTGCAAGCTTCTCTTGATAAATAAACATATGCTGCATGGACATCGCCAGTGCAAGCTACCATTGATTACTGAACATATGATGCATGGACCTCTCCAGTGCAAGCTTCCATTGATAATTGAACATATGCAGCATAGACATTGCCAGTGCAAGCTTCCCTTGACAATTGAACATATGCTGCATGGACCTCACCAGTGCAGGCTTCCCTTGATAATTAAACATGTGCTGCCAAGGACCTCTCCAGTGCCAGCTTTGCTTGTTAGTTGAACATATGCTACCTGGACATCGCCAGTGCAAGCTTCCCTTGATAATTGAACATATGCTGCATGGACATCGCCAGTGCAAGCTTCATTTGATAATTGAACATATGCTGCATGGACATAACCAGTGCAAGCTTCCCTTGATAATTAAACATATGCTGCATGGACATCACCAGTGCAAGCTTCCCTTGATAATTGAACATATGCTGCATAGGCATCACAAGTGAAAGCTTCCCTTGACAATTGAACATATGCTGCATGGACATCGCCAGTTCTAAACATATGCAGCATGGACATTGCCAGTGCAAGCTTCCCTTGATAATTGAACATCTGCTGCATGGACATCAAAAGTGCAAGCTTCCTTTGATAATTGAATATATGCTGCATGGACCTCTCCTGTGCAAGCTTCCCTTGATATTTAAACATATGCTGCATGGACATCGCAAGTGCAAGCTTCCCTTGATAACTGAACATATGATGTATGGACCTCTCCAGTGCAAGTTTCTCTTGATAATTGAACATATGCTGCATGGACATCGCCAGTGCAAGCTTCCCTTGATAATTGAACATATACTGCATGGACCTCTTCAGTGGAAGCTTGCCTTGGTAATTGAACACAGGTTGCATGGACCTCAGCAGTGCAAGCTTCCCTTGATAATTAAACATATGCTGCATGGACCTCTGCAGTTTAAGCTTCCCCTGATAAATGAACATATGCTGCATGGACTTCACCAGTGCAAGTTTCCCTTGATAATTGAACATATGATGCATGGATATCACCAGTGCAAGCTTCCCTCGATAATTGAACATATGCTGCATAGAACTCACCAGTGCAAGCTTCCCTTGATAATTAAACATATGCTGCATGTACATCACCAATGCAAGCTTCCCTTGATAACTGAACATATGATGCATGGACCTCTCCCGTGCAAGCTTCGCTTGATAATTGAACATATGCTGCATGGACCTCTCCAGTGCAAGCTTCCCTTTATAATTTAACATTTGCTCATGCACTTCGCCAGTGCAAGCTTCCCTTGATAATTGAACACATGTTGATTGGACCTCTCCAGTGCAAGCTTACCTTGATAATTGAACATATGCTGCATGGACCTCACCAGTGAAAGTTTAGCCTTGATAATTGAACATATGCTGCATGGACATCGCCAGTGCAAGCTTCCCTTGATAACTGAACATATGATGCATGGACATCACCAGTGCCAGCTTCCCTTGATAACTGAACATATGCTGCATGGACCTCACCAGTGCAAGTTTCCCTTGATAATTAAACATATACTGCATGGACCTCACCAGTGCAAGCTTCCCTTGATAATTAAACATATGCAGCCTGGACATCGCCAGTGCAAGCTTCCCTTTATAATTGAACATATACTGCATGGACCTCTCCAGTGAAAGCTTCCCTTGATAAATGAACATATGCTGCATGGACATCGCCAGTGGAAGCTTCCCTTGATAATTGAACATATGCTGCATGGACCTCACCAGTGCAAGCTTCCCTTGATAATTTAACATAGGCTTCATAGACCTCTTGAGTGCAAGCTTCCCTTGATAATTGAACATATTCTTTATGGACCTCTCCAGTGCAAGCTTCCCTTAATAATTAAACATATGCTGCGCGGACCTTACCAGTGCAAGCTTCCCTTGATAATTGAATCTATGCTGCATGGACCTCCTTAGTGTCAGCTTCCCTTGATAATTGAACATATGATGCCATGCACCTCTCCAGTGCCAGCTTCCCTTGATAATTGAAAATATGCTGCATTGTCTTCACAAGTGCAAGCTTTCCCTGATAATTGAACATATGCTGCATGGACCTCTACAGTGCAAACTTCCCTTGATAATTACACATATGCTGAATGGACATCTCTAGTGCAAGCTTCCCTTGATAATTGAACATATGCTGCATGAGCCTCTCCAATGCAAGCTTCCCTTGATAATCAAAAATATGATGCATGGACATCACAAGTGCAAGCTTCCCTTGATAATTAAACATATGCTGCATGATCCTCACCTGTGCAAGCTTCCATTGATAATTAAACATATGCTGCATAGACATCGCCAGTGCAAGCTTCCCTTGCTAATTGAACGTATGCTGCATGGGCTTCTCCAGTGCAAGCTTCCCTTGATAATTAAACATATTCTGCATGGGCATCACAAGTGCGAGCTTTCCTTGATAATTCAACATATGCTGCATAGACATCACAAGTGCGAGCTTTCCTTGATAATTAAACAAATGCTGCATGGGCATAACAAGTCCAAGCTTCCCTCGGTAATTGAACATATGATGCATCCTGTATTTCATGTATCTCTTTTGAAACCTTTTGAACCTTCTACTCGACCTGATAATCCTCCACCACCAGTGGTTATAGGTGATCATGTGGAATATGAGGTTAAATCTATTTTAGATTCAAAGAGAGTACGGGGTACCTTGTTTTATTTGGTTGATTGGAAGGGTTACCAGAAAAAAATGTTCATGCTCCTAGACTTGTTAGGTCTTTTCATGCTTTACATCCTGACAAACCTCGACCTGTGAGACGACCTTTGGGGGGAGGAACTGTTAGGGGTGTTACCGGTCGTCTTGTTTAATTCAGAGAAATTCTGATTTTGTAAATTACCAATGAAAAAAGAAAGTTCAATTTATTGTTTTAAAAGAAACACTGGAATTGTTTTTTGTATGTAACCTTTAATTTCAGTTAATGTAAATAGCAGCTTTTGAATTGCATTTGACAATGCTTATTGCTGGGTCAGATTGTGAGCTCGTCATGATAGAGGCTCGCGCTGTTCAAGTGATTTGAGGCGTCATGGAATTGAGCTCGCGCTGGCTCTCGTGACAGTGAGAAGTCTTTAAATGGGCTTCTCTTCCAACGGCTCGGCGCTTCGTCTCGTTGCTGTTCTAACGAGCGCTTCTGATTCCTGAGCCCGCGGTTCGTGAAAAAGCCTGAAGACCCTCTCGCTATCCTAAATTCAGCATTCCCTATCATCTTAAACCTTAAATTAGCCCCAAGTCGTGTCCCGTTATTTAATTAAAGAAAGACAGCGGAAACGCGGGTTTCTCTGAAAACGAAGACCCGACGTTTCCTCTCCGTGTCAGTCAGCAGAGATATCGAGTTACGCGGACATCCCCAGGAAGCCGGTTCGAGTCTCCAGTGCGCTTCGTAGAAGCAAGTAAAGGACAGTAAGATTAATTACTTCTGTAATTAAGAACTGAAGAACAATTTGAGCTCTGTGTGAAAGAAAAGGTTTCTCCTTTAATTTTGAACTTTCAAATCTTTAAGAAAAAGGCAAATAGTTTGTTTGCCAGTAAACTTAAAAAACAAACCTTGACAAGTCAAGAGAACAACTTGAAATGTTATTTAATAGTCTAAAAGAACATTTGATTGAGACTATTGTCTAGACAGACTGAGTAACAAAAAAGCCTTGGCAAAAGCAAGTTCCATTTGTGAATTAACTGTAAAGTTTTCTTTTTAAAAACATTGTAAATAGGAATCTAGAAATAAGGCTCAAAAAAGAAAGGTTAATTTTTCTAGAAAGCTTTCTGGGAAAAATCCTAAATGTGCAACTGTTTATTGGAGTAGGTTGTTGTTATGATTATCTTCCTACTGCAGATTTTCCAAGGAATTGAAGATTAGCAGAAGTCTCAGGTATGACTTTTGCATGAAAGTGAAAAGTTCAGTTCATTAATACAAATTAACAAACTAACTCATTTTTAGGGGGTTAAGTTTTACTGACTTGTTATATTTCTCAAAAGGTATCTTGTAATTGAGACTGTGCAAAATCAACTTCAGATAGATTGTGAACAAGGGCCACTAAAAGAATGGTCAGTATTTGGAATGATTAATTATTTCTTGTGCTAAGGAAATTTAGTTTGATGGGTAATCAATTGTAAAACTTTGTACTACAGTTTTGCGTGGAACTTGAGTAACGCATCCATAAGAGTAACGCATCATAAGGAAGATCACGGCCTGGAGCACTCTTTTGAGAAACAACAGCAGAAGCCAGTGTTTATTTATATGTTATTAGTTTCTCTTCCACTTCCCCTTTCCCTTAGGGAAAAGTTGACTCAGTCAGAGTTGTATTCCTGATTGTGTTAATTGATCCTGGAGGGAGTTGGGAGTTTGCAGCTTCAAGAGGAAACATCAAAAGTGACTCGCAGGACTTTTCCAACAGAAGACGAAGCCTACCTTTTAACAAATCGTTTCCTCTTGGGTTGTAAACTCACCCTCATGGATATTCCACAGTTAACACAGTTGGTACAGAAAATGAATGTGGAAATGGAGAATTTGCGATTGGAAAATCAATCACTTCGTCAGGAGTTAGATGAAACCAGGGCAGGGTTTTCAGTATGGAGGGATCCTACCAAGGAAAGAAAACCAGTTTTAGCGCCAACTAGGTTTGGAACTGATGCTCAACAGTCACGTTCCTCAGTAGATCAGTCTGGTAGTCAACCAGTTCAAGTCACGGCAGTTACCCCAGCTTCAGTCCCATTGGCTAATCCCGAGAGATTTTCTGGAGATAGTGGAAAATTTGCCACCTTTCTTAGCCAATGTCAGTTGCATTTTTTGTGTAAACCCCAGATTTTTTCTTCAGACACAGCTAAAGTAGCATTTATAATTTCTTATCTTGGGGGAGTGGCTGCAAATTGGGCTATGCCGTTGGTTGATAATAATGACCCTTTGCTTCATAATCTCCAAAATTTTAAAATTGCCATGTCCAATTTATTTGCTAAACATACTTTAGTTCAGGCTTCAGATAATGAGTTACTGAATCTTCCTCAAGGGACTAAGGATCTCATTTCATATATTACAACCTTCAATAGACTTTTAACCGAGACACATTGGCCCGAGGAGAAAAGAGTTTCTTTGTTTTATAGGGGCCTTAAGGATGACTTGAAAGATTCTTTAGCACATA
Source organism: Lissotriton helveticus (assembly GCF_964261635.1). Classification (NCBI taxonomy): domain Eukaryota; kingdom Metazoa; phylum Chordata; class Amphibia; order Caudata; family Salamandridae; genus Lissotriton; species Lissotriton helveticus. The sequence continues at coordinate 652,453,104 of NC_136070.1, forward strand.
TAGTTAATCTGCCTGAAGATTTTAAAGCATTTCAGGATCTTGTAGTAAAGCTTGATCACAGGTTGGGTGAACGTAAAAATGAGAAAACGAAGAGTGATTTTAGAAGTTCACAATTTAGAGTTGAGAAAAAAGAGCCTGAGGTTAAGAATTCTTTAGTTGAAACTGTTCAGTCGGGGGGTTTTAAGGGACCTTTAACTCCAGAAGAAAAGGAACGCAGACGAAAGGGTAACCTGTGTTTATATTGTGGCAAGTCAGGGAATTTTGCTAAGGATTGTACAGTTAAACCTGCTAAAAAGAAAGCCCTAGTGATAGAGACCCTTTCATCAACTCCGTCGGAAAACTAGAAATCTCGAGGAAAGTTGAGATCGTTTCCTCGAGTAAATCTTCTTCTAAGATCTCTCAGTTTGTTACTAATGTAACTACACATATTCCCAAACATTTCACAATACGGATGGTTTTTATTTTAACCACATTACAAAGGCATAGTATTCCTGTACTTTTGGATTCAGGGGCCACTGGGAATTTTTTCGATATTGAGTTTGCTCATAAATTAAATCTGAAATTTGTTGCCAAGAAAGAACCTGAGCCTGTGAGAGCTGTAGATGGTTCAGTATTATCTTCTGGGATGATTCGATTTAATACTGAGCCGTTAACCTTAGTGGCTGACAATGGACATACTGAAAATGTGGTTTTTGACCAGATTGATGCACCAACTTTTGGAGTAATCTTGGGTATTCCTTGGTTGGAGTTACATAATCCAAGAATTGATTGGATTAGAAGAACTGTTACCTTAGAATCTTCTTTTTGTAAATTGCATTGCTATCAGGAGACCAGAGATCCGGTAATGCCTCTTTTTTGCGCTACCTTGACTTCTGAAAATAATAAGCTTCCTGTTGAATATCAGAATTTTTCTAAAGTTTTTGATCCGGTTGAAGCAACTAAATTACCACCTCATCGTGTTTATGATTGTAGAATAGATTTAGTTCCTGGAGCTGTTCTACCTTGCAGCAGAATTTATGCTTTAACGGAACCAGAGAACGATTATTTGAGTAAATATTTGGATGAACTTTTAGAACTTGGATTCATCCATCACTCCACTTCGCCAGTCTCGTCTCCACTCTTTTTTGTTGCTAAGAAGTCTGGAGATTTGAGAGCTTGTCTTGATTATAGAGCTGTAAACAAAGCAACAATTAAAAATAGATATCCATTACTTCTGATTCCTGTACTTTTAAATCAAATTAAAGGTTCCAGTATTTATACCAAACTTGACCTTAGAGGAGCATATCATTTGATTTGTGTTAAAGAAGGAGATGAGTGGAAGACCGCTTTTCGCACGAAATTTGGTCTTTTTGAATATACTGTTATGCCGTTTGGTCTTTGTAATGCCCCGGCAGCTTTTCAATATTTTATCAACGAGGTTTTGCACGACTTGTTGGATGTATGTTGCATAGTTTATATTGATGACATCTTAATTTATTCAAAAAATTCAGAGGAGCATGTGCAGCATGTTCAAGCGGTTTTACAGAGGTTGAAAGATCATTCATTGTTTGCAAAATCAGAAAAATGTGTTTTTAATGCCTCCAGGGTGGAATTTCTTGGTTATTGTTTGTCTCCTGAGGGAATCCATATGGATCCAAAAAAGGTAGAAGTTATCTTAACTTGGCCAATTCCTGCTTCAATTAAGGATACACAGAGAATTTTAGGATTTGCCAATTTTTATAGGCGGTTTATTTCAAAATTTTCTGAAATAGTTACTCCCATTACTCAGTTGCTGAAGAAGGGAAAAGTTTTTTCTTGGACTGAAGAAGCTGATCAAGCTTTTTCTTTATTGAAAAAGGCTTTTACTTCTGCTCCGATTTTAGTTCATCCTGATCCTGATAGGCCATTTTTTGTTGAAGCTGATGCTTCGCAGACAGCTATTGGTGGAGTGTTGCTTCAAAAAGATTAAATTTCTGGTCATTTACACCCAATTGCTTTTTTCTCAAGGAAGCTTTTGTTAGCTGAGCAGAATTATACAATTGCTGAACGTGAACTTTTAGCTATTAAAGATGTGTTTCAGGAATGGCGACATCATCTTTTGGGGGCAAAACATACTATCACTGTATTTTCTGATCATAAAAATTTACAATTTTATTCCACGGTGAAGGCTTTCACTCCCAGACAGATGAGATGGTTACAGTTTTTTAGTGAGTTTGATTTTTTAATTACATATCGACCTGGAAATAAGCAGTTGCTATCAGCTACACTTTCACGATTGGTTTGTGAAAAAGATTTAATTTCTGTAAAAGAACCACCAAGTATTCTGCCTAAAGAGAAAATAGCTGTGGAGATTCATTCAGAAGGGTTTTTAGATTCTATTAAGGAAGAATTAAAAACTTATAACATTCATGAGTGGTTATCTAAGAAAGGAAACTCAATCAGAGAGGGTTTGTTTTTATCACAATGGTAAATTATTTATCCCCACTAAAAATTTACAAGATAAGGTAATGCAATGGAATCATGATTTGGCTATTGCTGCACATCCTGGTATTAATAAAACTTTGGATTTATGTCACCGTCATTTTTGGTGGGAAAAAATGATTTCTGTTATTCAGCAATTTGTGAAAGCTTGTCCAATTTGTTCTAGACAAAAAGCTTTGCATGCAGTTCCAATGGGATTACTTCATCCAATGGTTATTCCTCCTCAACCTTGGCACACTATCAGTCTAGATTTTATTACAGATCTTCCTAAATCTAATGGTTTTACTACAGTTCTTGTAGTGGTTGATTTATTATCTAAAATGGGACATTTTATTCCTTTACACATAATTCCAACTGCAGCAGAATTTAGTACTGTGTTTTTATCTCATATTGTAAAACTTCATGGTCTTCCTTCAAAGATAATTTCCGATAGAGGTCCTCAATTTATATCAAAATTCTGGTCACAACTTAGCAAACAACTGGGAATTGAGTTAGCTTTGTCTTCCTCTTTTCACCCACAGACTGATGGTCAAACTGAAAGGGTTATTCAGCATTTTCAACAGGGTTTACGTTGTTTATTAACAACTTCTTCTGGTCATTGGGATGAAGTTCTGCCTTGGGCGGAATTTTCTTTTAATAACACCACACATTCAGCATTAGGTTGTTCTCCCTTTTATTTTCTCACCGGTCAACATCCTAGATCTCTTCCAATTCTTTTACCTGAGGAACAACAATCCATGCCTGCAGTTACTGACAGGTTGACATCTTTGATTGATATTCAGGAAAAGGGTAGAAAACAGTGGATTAAAAGTAAGATAACTATGAAAAGAACAGCTGATTCTCATTGTAAATCTTCTCCATTGTACAAGGAAGGTCAGTTAGTTTGCCTATCTACAAGAAATATTCAGTTGGAAGGTCCCAGAAAGTTGAAACCTAGGTTTATAGGGCCTTTTCAAATTGAGAAAATCTTGAATCCTGTGTCATTAAAATTAGTTTTGCCTGAAGAGTATGCTATCCATCCTGTATTTCATGTATCTCTTTTGAAACCTTTTGAACCTTCTACTCCACCACCAGTGGTTATAGGTGATCATGTGGAATCTGAGGTTAAATCTATTTTAGATTCAAAGAGAGTATGGGGTACCTTGTTTTATTTGGTTGATTGGAAGGGTTATGATCCTTCTGAACGATCTTGGGAACCAGAAAAAAATGTTCATGCTCCTAGACTTGTTAGGTCTTTTCATGCTTTACATCCTGACAAACCTCGACCTGTGAGACGACCTTTGGGGGGAGGAACTGTTAGGGGTGTTACCGGTCGTCTTGTTTAATTCAGAGAAATTCTGATTTTGTAAATTACCAATGAAAAAAGAAAGTTCAATTTATTGTTTTAAAAGAAACACTGGAATTGTTTTTTGTATGTAACCTTTAATTTCAGTTAATGTAAATAGCAGGTTTTGAATTGCATTTGACAATGCTTATTGCTGGGTCAGATTGTGAGCTCGTCATGAGAGAGGCTCGCGCTGTTCAAGTGATTTGAGGCGTCATGGAATTGAGCTCGCGCTGGCTCTCGTGACAGTGAGAAGTCTTCAAATGGGCTTCTCTTCCAACGGCTCGGCACTTCGTCTCGTTGGTGTTCTAACGAGCGCTTCTGATTCCTGAGCCTGCGGTTCTGAAGGACTGGACTTTTTAACAGTACCAGCGGTGCCAGGGAACAACACCTATAACCTTCATGGGATACCTGTTTCGGCGCACAAACTACAGAGACACGGGACACTTCCTTCGGCGTCAAAGATTCAAGGTTTATTACTGCAGGGAACACAGAAGTCACGACAAGTACAACACGTGCAACTTGGGGAGACTGCTTCAAATTGGTTCTGTGGATCGCTCCTTTTATACAGAATTTACTCATAGGACAACATGGTACACAAAAGTTTACAACCTGGTTCCCATAATTATCCCCCAGAGGGGTCGCTTTGGTCACTTTGGTACACATAAGGTTCGGAACATAAATGCGGAAACATTTAGTGGTTCCCAACTGTAAAAACCCATCTTCCCAACATTAGTGAATTCCAATCGGCAGTAAAACAGATCGAAATAGGGACAAGGACAGGTGCAGAGGAAGATGGAGACAGTGGGGGATTGAAAAGAGTGAAAAAGGGGAGGTATCGGGAAACACAAGATACAGGCATCAAAGGGACGTGCCTAATGAGATGCACGGCTGAGACAATAAACCGGCCCGGCAAGATGAGCCTCGAGCGGGGCCATTTGCCTTATAGTATCATCCCCCTCATCGTAAAAGATATTTACAAAGAACATGTGTCTTCCACTAATATCTTGAGAGTCCCAGGGTAACGAAGCGGACAGTGTCCGTTCGCTGGCTACTTGAGGGCAAGAGACAAAATGGATGCCGTATCTAAGATGGAACCCGTGGGTACAGATGAAAAACCCACATATCAAACGATCAGTTTAAGTTAGCACAGCGAAACTGCGCACACTTACTAAACTCATCATTTGCGGTTCTTAGATACCAGACTCGACCATATTCGTGCGAGTCGAAAACATCACTTACAATTTTCACGGAACCTCAGACGCTCCTTTTGCCCTCATGTAGGCAAGCACTAGTCGGAATCATATTCGATATTCATCAGATCCTCGAGATGTTGCTGTAGCATAGCTCTGTCCAACCGAGACCCTTTGGTAACAGGTGGTTGTCTCATACACGTTGTAGCACAGAGGCCACATAAGGCAGGACCGCACTGCACGCAAAGGCAACACGTGAACAGGAACGCTACAACAACTCCAATGATCATCAGAATCTTCCAACCCCAAGTCGACATCAGGCCCCAAAACCATCCAAGTAGCGTCCAATCCCCTACATCCACGTGTATGGATTCGGAGATCTTATGCAACTTCGAGATGGCTTGATAGACAGTCGGAGCGTTATCAGGAATGAAAATACAGCAGCTCGAATGGATCACCTTACATACCCCACCTCGATCTGCTAAGATCACGTCTAAAACCATACGGTTTTGTAACGTCATAAGTCTATCCGCCTGAAGTTCTGTGGTGATATTACCAATGGCACTGGCAGTAATATTAGCTGTCGATTCTACCACTCGAGTCAACTGTCTTAGGTTCCTACTATTAACCATAGGTCCCCAAAATGGGAGGAAACCCTTGAAAAAGTCTCCTGCCTCTTGACCGGCAGTATCCTCTTTGCTAATTACGCCCCTCACAACTCTAGTTTTGTGATAATCTGCATCTACAGTGAATGTCGGAGGCAACAAGTTTGCGATAAAACATGAGCCCATGAAGTCAGAGGGCAACCATGCATATGCACGATCATGACAAATAAAGTATGTACCCTTGGCAGCCAAAAACACAGGGGACGAGACCATTGGTAAAATATAATTTTCAGTGCAAGCACTCTCTCCAAGTCGGGCTTTCGATCTACGGCCGCGACCTATTAAACAAAAATTACCAATGTGGGGTACGACCCATATCGGAGGCGAGCTTTTAAGCTGTTTTTCACCAGTGAACACACTATATTCGCCTCTACTTAGGACCCTATAGGCTTGTACCTCTTCTTCAGGGATAAGCGAGGGATCATAGATATCGCTATCTAAATCCTCTATTGCTATAGACAAAGATTTTTGGTACGAGGTAGGACCAGAGTAGGGGGAACGTGGTTCTCGAATGGGGTGGAAACCCAGTGCGCTTCGAAACATTGTTTGAAATGCTCGAGCAGACCCTTGGGAGCTATATGGTAACACCAGATATGGAATTCCCTTATCCGTAGTATGTGGCATCAACCCACACACCCAACAATTAGTAGTGTTAACCACTAACTGATGCTGATGAAGAAGCTGAATAAAGGAATTGTTGCGGAATTCTGCACGTCTAGCCTGCTCATGTCCAGGTAAAATGTGAAAAGAATGAGGAGAAACAGTGGAGGTGAGTTTAAAGTTAGAGGTAGGAGTAGGTATGGTAGAAGGCAAGAAGTAAGACATTGTATAATATATTCCACCCGCCAATAATGCAGAAACAGTCACAAACAGTACGAATATTCGGTACACAAAACATTTGGTACGACTGAGTTGCTGCAGCTTGAATCTTTGTGCTTGAGCTCTTTCCAAGTCCATCAGCTTCGAAAATGCCATTCCCTATGACCGTCCGCAACGTTTCTTGACGCACTTCGTTCTGTGTAGCAATAGTCAATTCCTAGGAGTTCCCAGAAATCGACGGTCTTTAACCTAGCGTCAAGACCTACTAATCAGGAGGAAGTACACGCGCGGCCCTACGGCCTTTATTTCACAAAAATATATATATATATAAAAGCAAATGTCTCTCAGCTGTGGAAACAAAAAATGTAAGGAATGACGCTCAATGAATATATACAAAATAATTACAATAGTATGAGTGTTCAAACTGATCATGGAAAATGGGATAATGCACTTGTCAAGGGACAGAACGGGTTTTTTTATTAGTCTTTAGTGCTGGATCTTAAAAAATATCGGGTTTTCCCAGGACGTGTCTGTTCGTTAAACAAAAGATCCGTTGAAGGGACAACACCCTGTTGATCAGCTGAATGTTCTGGTCTTGAGTCTTCTGATGACAAGTGTTCAATAATGCCTTTTTGCTGCACTGAGGATTCTCCGACAGGTTGTGCGTCGCTGAAAGGTACAAACGCCGGCAATCCTTCGGTTTCAGTTGATGGAATGCCTTTCCTTACCCACGAGTCTGCTGGCAACGGAATGGGGACTTTCTTGGTATGGGTGGCATGCACCCAATTCTTCCGCCCCTCGAGACGAACTGCAGTTCTCGTGGCAAGGAGGACCTGATAGGGTCCAGTGAACCTGGGATCCAAATTGTTCTTGCGTGAAAAGTTTCGCGTTACCACCCAATCTCCGGGCTGGAGCTGGTGGCCTGGACCCTCCGTCTGTGTCGGCAATGCTTCGTGAACCTGTTGGTGAATTAACCTCAGTTTAGCAGTCAAGTCATGAAGATAATCGATCAACATTGGATACTCAAGATCACAAAAGGCACCCGGTCTAGGGACCCCCCAAACATTGGCAGGGCGACCGAACACTATTTCATAGGGACTGAGCTCTACTCGGGAGTGTACAGTTGCCCTTGTTGATAGCAATGCTAAGGGTAAAGCGTCAGGCCACGAAAGACCTGTCGTAGCCTGGATCTTTGCTAGTTTTAGTTTAAGGGTACCATTGTACCCCTCAACCAAACCAGCTGACTGAGGATGATTGGCACTATGGAATTTCTGTACAATCCCTAACCCGCGACACACACTCTTCATCACGCTCCCAACAAACTCACTTCCGTTGTCTGACCACACAACCCGAGGCATTCCGTAGCGGGAAAAATACTCTTTGAGTAAAATTTTTGCCGTGGATAAAGCCGTATTATCCTTAAGGGGGTAGGCCTCAATCCACCTAGAAAATGCACACACCACAACCAGCACATATTTCAAATTATTACATCTCTCCATGTGGATAAAGTCTAGCTGGATAGCTTCGAAAGGGTACGCAGGAGGGGCAAAATGGCCAGGTGGAGTGGGAGTGCTCTTACCAGGATTGTGCATCAAACACACCATACAATTCTTAACCAAGCGTTCAGCACATTTCGTAATACCATCATTCTTCCACACAGGAAACAGCAATTTACAGATACCTTTCGCGCTAATATGTGCTAACCCGTGTGCCATAGTCACAACAGCCAGCACATATGCATCAGGCAACATCCATCTTTTCTGTTCCGATAAGTCAGTCCAACAACCATTCGCATCCAACTTTCCCGTACTTTCTTTCCACTTCGTCTTTTCAGTCTCGGTGGCCTCATTCTGAATTGCTTTCACACTCTCGATAGTGTTCTCACACATACTTGATTCTGCAGGCCACCTAACCGAACTCGTCACATACATTCGAGTGCTAAGGTTCCGGGCAGTCTCCTTAGCAGTCTCATCCGCAAACGCATTTCCACGACCAACATCATCCATTACTTTCTGATGTGCGCTACATTTGATTATGGCCACCTGTTTAGGCAATGTGAGTGCATCTAAAAGATCATTTACAAGTTGTCCATGTTGAATCTTCGTACCATGTGACGTAAGGAATCCTCTCTCTCTCCACAGTCGTCCAAAACTATGTGCCACACCAAACGCATACTGGCTATCTGTAAACACATTTACCCGTTTATCTTTAGACAACACACACGCTCTCGTCAAAGCAATTAGCTCAGCAGCCTGAGCCGAATTCTGACTTAACCTTGCGCTCTCCACAATCGTTCTCAATGTAACTACAGCATACGCAGTTGTTACATCACCATTCGGTAACTTAAAACAGGAACCATCCACATACAAAGTACCATCGGGATCTGTCAATGGAGTATCTTTTAGGTCAATACGACCCTTGGTTTCCTCTTCAGTTTTGAGATAGCAGTCATGTACTGCTTCATCGCTTGATTCTGTGTCGATCGGCAGCAATGTTGCTGGATTTAACACATTACACCGTTTTATCCGTATATGACTGGCCAGCAACGTCAACTCATAACCAGACAATCTTGCACTTGTCAGATGTTGAGTTTTCGTTCGGTTCAATAAAGTGTCGACTGCATGCGGAACCATTACCGTGAGCATGTTATCCATGACTAGACCTGCGGACTGTCGAATGGACGCCGCAGCTGCCGCTGTTGCCCTTAAGCAACTTGGCAAGGCTCTTGCTACTGGGTCTAAAGTCGAAGAAAAGTAGGCACATGGGCGTTGCTTACCACCAAAAGGTTGTGTCAAAACACTCAACGCGCAACCATCCCTCTCGTGAACGTATAGTGTAAATGGCTTACTGTAGTCAGGAGTGCCCAACACAGGAGCCGAACACAACGCATCACGCAATTCAGAAAAACTTTTCTGACATTCTTCAGACCAAGGTACTGGGAATGAAACATCTTTGCACGTAAGGGCTATCAATGGTTTCGCCAACAAAGAAAAATTTGGAATCCATTGTCTGCAGTAGGACGTAATACCTAAAAAGGCGCGCACATCTCTTTGGGTTTTCGGCACAGTCATTCGGGAAATCGCTGCAATTCTCTCTGGGGTCAACCTTCTCCCTTCTCTTGACAATAAGTGACCTAGATAGGTAACTTCTTGACAACAATACTGTAGCTTTGAAGGCGATACCTTGTGGTGCAATTCATGTAGATAGTGTAACAATGATACTGTAGCCGTTTTGCAAATAGCCTCCGTATCCGCTGCCACTAAAAGATCGTCAACATATTGAATCAAAGCTGCACCTTTAGGTAGTACAAAGGCATCAAGTTGACCTTTAAGTGCTTGGCTATAGATTGACGGACTCTCACAGTAGCCCTGTGGAGCGCGTTTTAGCCTAAAACTGCGACCTCCTAATGAGAATCCGAATAGGTCTCTGCTTTCCTCTGCAATCGGGATGCTAAAGAAAGCATTCTTTAGATCGATCACTGTGAACCAGGAGGCAGATGCTGGAATCATTGTTAGTAAAGCCGTAATGTCGGGGACCACAGGAAATTGCGGAACCACTATTTTGTTTACCTCTCTCAAATCTATAACAAAACGATACACAGGAGGTTTAGTTGGGTCAGTTCGTTTCAAAATTGGCAATACAGGACTATTACATACATTTCCACGAGTTTCTTCAACAACACCCTTTCCAATGAGATCATGAATGATTGCTAACAGCGCTCGTTCGCCCTCGAGAGAAATACGATATTGAGGTAAACGCGGTAATCGCGCATTTTGTTTCATTTGAATCACATAGGGTGGAATGTCTAGTAGGCCCACGTCATTGGGACCTGTGGCCCATAAGGACGCAGGGAGGGAACTCAGTTCCGGTGGGAATTTATCAACCGATAAATACATGGGAGAGATCACTCTCCGTCCCAATGTAAGCTCCACTCCTTCTGGGGAACAGTACAATGTTGCATATAGTCGCTTCAACAAATCCAGCCCCAAAAGATTCTCACCACAACCTGTAGATAGAATCAGTGGAGCCGTTAGCTCACGTGGTCCAATCATAAGAGGCAAAGGGTTAGAGACTGGGTTACTAACAGGGGCGCCAGAAAATCCAACGGAAACATTCGTTAAGCCAGACAAAGGTGCGCCAGGGAGTTTTGAATGCATGATGGAACTTTTCGTCGCACCAGTGTCTAACAGAAAAGGCTCAACTACACCCGATGTAGCCACTGCAACGTAAGGCCCACTCTGATCGACCGGAACTGACACTACTCCCTCTCTTTGTCGTTGGCTGTCCTAGTAATGGTCATTTACAACAGTCTCGTGCTCTACGTAATAATCATCCACATTATATTGTGCAGATCGAACTGACCCCGCATTTCGCTGGTCAAAGTAATTATTTACATCTGATTGATTTTGATAACGATCACTCTGATTGTGGAATGAACCACGACCTCTACCACGTGGTGCCTGTTGAGGACCACCACCACGGTTTCCTCGTGCTGACACACCATTCAGACGGTCTCGTAAAGCAAGACAATCATATTTTAGGTGTCCCTCTTTTCTACAATATGCGCACTGATTATACCCAAGTGAAGATCTGGGATCAAAGTTGTCAGAGCGCGGTTGTGTCCTATCGGGCTGTGCTCGTGGTCGATACTGCTGTTGTGAATCATTTTGGTTTGATCGTGGAGGGTATGCTTGCTGCAATAAAACCTTCGTTTTGAGTTCTTTCGTTTTCTTTTCTACACGATCACTTTCTTCCTTTTCCCTATTCTCATAATACTGGGCCGTTGCTAATATTTGCGCAGGGGTTGAAACTGCCCACGCACTTTCTGAATTCTTTAATTTGTTGCATAGCTCAGGCAGCAAATTTGACACAAATTTGTCAACGAATAACCGCTGACCTCCCTCAGCGCCCATGTCCTGGCCGCTGTGGTCGACAAACGCTTCCTCAAACCTTGTAAAGAAATCTGAGACACTCTCGTCTTTCTTTTGCTTACAAGCTGATAACTTATCCCAGTTCACCTTCATCGCTGGCATGAGAGTTTTCATGAGCGTAATGATTCTCTGAGGCAAATCCAAGATCAACTGTTCAGGTTTAGCCCCACCGACTTGTAATGCATCAGCTGCTAGCAGTGCAACCCAATCACCCCCTAATTCAACTGCGTGATTGGCTTGACGAATTTTAGCCCAAACTGGTTGCGGTACAACGTTGCCAAACAACATGTCGATGTCAGCAATATTCATAATAGTAGCTTCCACCAGTTGTGATAACTCCTTATAATAACCAGCCGGATTTTTACGCGGATCAGGTAAGGATTGCTTCACTTGCAAAACTTCTGATCGTTTCCATGGAAGATGTATCCACACCCTTCGAAAATGCGGTAGAACCGCAGGGTTAGCTTGCGGATCTCCAGGTACCCACAGTGGCGGGACTTCTCTCATGGGATATTGACCAGGAACCGCTTTCCAGTTCTCGGTGGTATCATCTAATGTCACCCGAGAATGTGCTGTGGGTCTGAATGCTAATAAGCGTTCCACTGCACGTCGTACATCGTCTCCTATAATCATACCGTTCGAAAAGTGACTTTGAAGTTCAATTATGTCGGACGGTACATCATCTACATCATTATTGTACCATTCTTCTCTCAAAAAGTTACACATTTCCTCAAATACGAATCTCTGCGTAGGCTCATTAAACTGAGAAAACGTGTCGAAGACCACACGTGGAGTGTAATTAGCAGGATGTCTTATCCACCTATGTGCCATTGTTACTAACGTCTCTTTCTCCCTACCACTAGGGATCTGACTCCGTCTCTGAGGAGTTTCAGATGAATCAGACGAAAATAACGGACCAGAAAGAGGAGAATAAAGAGTAGCAACAGAGTTAGGAACACGCTTACGAACAGAAGGAGAAAGAAAAACAGGGGCAACAACACTGGAGGTGAAGGAAGGCATAGTAGGAACGGACAAGATAGTCGGAGTAGCAGAAACAACAGTCTGCGAAGGTACAGGTACAGGAGCAGTAGAAACAAGAACAGGTGGTGAAACAAACGTAGGGTTAACAGCGGGCTGGCCCGCAGCCGCTGGAGCAACAAGAGGTACAACAGGAGGTACTACAGGAGCAACTACAGGAGCAGTAGCACCCTGTACATAAGGAGGTGGTGATTTCATCAAATATGACAGTAAGCAATCCTCCTTCAAATCTTCTTCTTTCTTTTCCAGATTATTCGGTAAAACTGGGTAACATTTATCTATTTTCATGTGATGCAATCTAGTAGCAATTTCCATGTCTTTTTCTTCTTTGTCTTGTCTACATTCTTTTATAGCTTGCATTATAGGAACAAACTCTTGCTTTTTATCCTTTTTAAGTTGTTTGATTTCTTTCTGTTTGGCCTCTTTACGCCATATCCGAAAGGAATCAAACATAGCTGGCCTAGCTTTCTTTAAAAATAATTTAGCCTCAAGATTATCTAAAATCGAAAGTTCAAAAGTTCCGTGTGGTGGCCATCTAAGGTCACCGTCTTTCTTTGTATAGCGGACCCAGTAATCATTATAGATTATAGGACCCACCCCATGTCGACTATATAGATCATGTATCGGAGTTCCAACTGGAGGTATCGGACACGAGTCCTCCAACCGGGAATCCATTGCGCAACATTTGAAAATACGAAACAAATCACTATGGCTAGGCATCGTGCACACTAACCTAGTATCAAACTTCAAGGATTACCGAAGCAATAAAACCTCGTATAAGTCAAAACCCTCGGTTTTTGGCAATTGCAACTGTCAAATAATACTAAGGACCAATACTAAGAACCACAAATGCAATGGAACCATGCAATACAACAAAGCCTTAAGGCTATTACAAAGCTCGGAGAGCTATTACCACAAAGCCTTAAAGGCTAACCACAAAGCTTTCAAAAAGCTAGAACAACCACTAAGGACTGGGAGCGACCCACAAATACTTAACTCAGAACTTCAATGGCGTCACCAGGAAGGCCCGTCTATCGTCTCGCTTGTACATAAGGTCTACGCCGGGCGTCGAAGACAGGTCGACAGTCAGGGCATCGGTCCGTCGCAGCCGTCAGGAGGCGAGAATCTTCGCAGGGAAAAACTTCGGGCCACTTATTTCGACAACAGGATCGATGAAGCGGGGTGCACCTTCCCTCGGAGATTTCACACGAAGTTCCTCACGATCATCAGGCTTTGGACCGGACCGGTACCGCTGAAGTCGCCCCACGTTGGGCGCCAACTGAAGGACTGGACTTTTTAACAGTACCAGCGGTGCCAGGGAACAACACCTATAACCTTCATGGGATACCTGTTTCGGCGCACAAACTACAGAGACACGGGACACTTCCTTCGGCGTCAAAGATTCAAGGTTTATTACTGCAGGGAACACAGAAGTCACGACAAGTACAACACGTGCAACTTGGGGAGACTGCTTCAAATTGGTTCTGTGGATCGCTCCTTTTATACAGAATTTACTCATAGGACAACATGGTACACAAAAGTTTACAACCTGGTTCCCATAATTATCCCCCAGAGGGGTCGCTTTGGTCACTTTGGTACACATAAGGTTCGGAACATAAATGCGGAAACATTTAGTGGTTCCCAACTGTAAAAACCCATCTTCCCAACATTAGTGAATTCCAATCGGCAGTAAAACAGATCGAAATAGGGACAAGGACAGGTGCAGAGGAAGATGGAGACAGTGGGGGATTGAAAAGAGTGAAAAAGGGGAGGTATCGGGAAACACAAGATACAGGCATCAAAGGGACGTGCCTAATGAGATGCACGGCTGAGACAATAAACCGGCCCGGCAAGATGAGCCTCGAGCGGGGCCATTTGCCTTATAGTATCATCCCCCTCATCGTAAAAGATATTTACAAAGAACATGTGTCTTCCACTAATATCTTGAGAGTCCCAGGGTAACGAAGCGGACAGTGTCCGTTCGCTGGCTACTTGAGGGCAAGAGACAAAATGGATGCCGTATCTAAGATGGAACCCGTGGGTACAGATGAAAAACCCACATATCAAACGATCAGTTTAAGTTAGCACAGCGAAACTGCGCACACTTACTAAACTCATCATTTGCGGTTCTTAGATACCAGACTCGACCATATTCGTGCGAGTCGAAAACATCACTTACAATTTTCACGGAACCTCAGTTCGTGAAAAAGCCTGAAGACCCTCTCCCTATCCTACATTCAGCATTCCCTGTCAGCTTAAACCTTAAATTAGCCCCAAGTCGTGTCCCGTTATTTGATTAAAGAAAGACAGCGGAAATGCGGGTTTCTCTGAAAACGAAGACCCGACGTTTCCTCTCCGTGTCAGTCAGCAGAGATATCGAGTTACGCGGACATCCCCAGGAAGCCGGTTCGAGTCTCCAGTGTGCTTCGTAGAAGCAAGTAAAGGACAGTAAGATTAATTACTTCTGTAATTAAGAACTGAAGAACAATTTGAGCTCCGTGTGAAAGAAAAGGTTTCTCCTTTAATTTTGAACTTTCAAATCTTTAAGAAAAAGGCAAATAGTTTGTTTGCCAGTAAACTTAAAAAACAAACCTTGACAAGTCAAGAGAACAACTTGAAATGTTATTTAATAGTCTAAAAGAACATTTAATTGAGACTATTGTCTAGACAGACTGAGTAACAAACAAGCCTTGGCAAAAGCAAGTTCCATTTGTGAATTAACTGTAAAGTTTTCTTTTTAAAAACATTGTAAATAGGAATCTAGAAATAAGGCTAAAAAAAGAAAGGTTAATTTTTCTTGAAAGCTTTCTGGGAAAAATCCTAAATGTGCAACTGTTTATTGGAGTAGGTTGTTGTTATGATTATCTTCCTACTGCAGATTTTCCAAGGAATTGAAGATTAGCAGAAGTCTCAGGTATGACTTTTGCATGAAAGTTAAAAGTTCAGTTCATTAATACAAATTAACAAACGAACTCATTTTTAGGGGGTTAAGTTTTACTGACTTGTTATATTTCTCAAAAGGTATCTTATAATTGAGACTGTGCAAAATCAACTTCAGATAGAGTGTGAACAAGGGCCACTAAAAGAATGGTCAGTATTTGGAATGATTAATTATGTCTTGTGCTAAGGAAATTTAGTTTGATGGGTAATCAATTGTAAAACTTTGTACTACAGTTTTGCGTGGAACTTGAGTAACGCATCCATAAGAGTAACGCATCCATAAGGAAGATCACGGCCTGGAGCACTCTTTTGAGAAACAACAGCAGAAGCCAGTGTTTATTTATATGTTGTTAGTTTCTCTTCCACTTCCCCTTTCCCTTAGGGAAAAGTTGACTCAGTCAGAGTTGTATTCCTGATTGTGTTAATTGATCCTGGAGGGAGTTGGGAGTTTGCAGCTTCAAGAGGAAACATCAGAAGTGACTCGCAGGACTTCTCCAACATCACCAGTGCAAGCTTCCTTTGATAATTGAACACTTGTTGCATGGACCTCACCAGTGCAAGCTTCCCTTGATAATCGAACATATGCTGCATGGAGCTCTGCAGTGCAAGCTTCCCTTGATAAATGAACATATGCTGCATGGACCTCTCCAGTGCAAGCTTCCCTTGATAATTGAACATATGCTGCATGGACCCCACCAGTGCAAGTTTCCCTTGATAATTGAACATACGCTGCATGGTCCTCTCCAGTCCAAGCTTCCCTTGATAATTGAACTTATGCTACATGGACATCGCCAGTGCACGCTTCTCTTGGTAATTAACCATATGCTTCATGGACATCGCCACTACAAGTTCCCTTGATAATTGAACATATGATGCATGGACATCACCAGTGAAAGCTTCTCTTGATAAATAAACATATGCTGCACGGACATCGCCAGTGCAATCCACCCTTGATAACTGAACATATGATGCATGGACATCACCAGTGAAAGCTTCTCTTGACAATTGAACACATGTTGCATGGACCTCACCAGTGCAAGCTTCCCTTGATAATTGAACATATGCTGCATGGACCTCAACAGTGAAAGTTTAGCCTTGATAATTGAACATATGCTGCATGGACATCGCCACTACAAGCTTCCCTTGATAATTGAACATATGATGCATGGACTTCACCAGTGCAAGCTTCTGTTGATAAATAAACATATGCTGCATGGACATCGCCAGTGCAAGCTACCCTTGATTACTGAACATATGATGCATGGACCTCTCCAGTGCAAGCTTCCATTGATAATTGAACATATGCTGCATGGGCATTGCCAGTGCAAGCTTCCATTGATAATTGAACATATGCAGCATAGACATTGCCAGTGCAAGCTTCCCTTGACAATTGAACATATGCTGCATGGACCTCACCAGTGCAGGCTTCCCTTGATAATTAAACATGTGCTGCCAAGGACCTCTCCAGTGCCAGCTTCGCTTGTTAGTTGAACATATGCTGCCTGGACATCGCCAGTGCAAGCTTCCCTTGATAATGGAACATATGCTGCATGAACATCGCCAGTGCAAGCTTTATTTGATAATTGAACATATGCGGCATGGAGATAACCAGTGCAAGCTTCCCTTGATAATTAAACGTATGCTGCATGGACATCACCGATTATGCCAACTCTCTGCTGTGTGGATCTCCGGCTTTTTTAATCGCAAGGCTTCAGATTATTCAAAATGCGACTGTTCGCCTACTGTGCAATGTGCCATATAGAGAAAGTACTCGGACTCACATGAAGGAACTACACTGGCTGCCAGTAGCGCAGAGGATAAGTTTTAAGATTCTAACCATAGCCTTCAAAGCAATTCATGACCTTGGTCCTTCTTATCTGAGGGTAAGATTTACTCGCTATGTCCCTACTCGGGCCTTGCGTTCAGCCGACTGTAACTTTTTAACAGTACCCCGATTTCAGCGAGTTCGTTTAGGAGGCCAATCACTTGCTGTCACCGCGGCTAGGACTTGGAATACCCTCCCCCTCTCCCTGAGATTAACTGAAAATTTCTTGATATTTAAGAAGGCTCTAAAAACTTATCTTTTCAGAATGGCCTATTAAATACTAATGGCAAATAGAATAATTTAGATTTCTACTTTTCTTTTCCCTTCGGCCACTTGCTGTTTCTTTCTTTACGCGCCAGGACACTCTGGTAGTATATGAGCGCGCTACAAAACAGCTAAAATAAAAATAAAAAAATAAATCACCAGTGCAAGCTTCCCTTGATAATTGAACATATGGTGCATAGGCATCACAAGTGAAAGCTTCCCTTGACAATTGAACATATGCTGCATGGACATCGCCAGTTCTAAACATATGCAGCATGGACATTGCCAGTGCAAGCTTCCCTTGATAATTGAACATCTGCTGCATGGACATCAAAAGTGCAAGCTTCCTTTGATAATTGAACATATGCTGCATTGAGCTCTCCTGTGCAAGCTTCCCTAGATATTTAAACATATGCTGCATGGACATCGCAAGTGCAAGCTTCCCTTAATACCTGAACATATGATGCATGAACCTCTCCAGTGCAAGCTTCTCTTGATAATTGAACATATGCTGCATGGACATCGCCAGTGCAAGCTTCCCTTGATAATTGAAAACTTGTTGCATGGACCTCACCAGTCCAAGCTTCCCTTGATAATCGAACATATGCTGCATGGAGCTCTGCAGTGCAGGCTTCCCTTGATAAATGAACATATGCTGCATGGACCTCTCCAGTGCAAGCTTCCCTTGATAATTGAACATATGCTGCATGGACATCACCAGTGCAAGCTTCCTTTGATAATTGAACACTTGTTGCATGGACCTCACCAGTGCAAGCTTCCCTTGATAATCGAACATACGCTGAATGGAGCTCTGCAGTGCAAGCGTCCCTTGATAAATGAACATATGCTGCAAGGACCTCTCCAGTGCAAGCTTCTCTTGATAAATAAACATATGCTGCATGGACATCGCCAGTGCAAGCTACCCTTGATTACTGAACATATGATGCATGGACCTCTCCAGTGCAAGCTTCCATTGATAATTGAACATATGCTGCTTGGGCATTGCCAGTGCAAGCTTCCATTGATAATTGAACATATGCAGCATAGACATTGCCAGTGCAAGCTTCCCTTGACAATTGAACATATGCTGCATGGACCTCACCAGTGCAGGCTTCCCTTGATAATTAAACATGTGCTGCCAAGGACCTCTCCAGTGCCAGCTTCGCTTGTTAGTTGAACATATGCTGCCTGGACATCGCAAGTGCAAGCTTCCCTTGATAATTGAACTTATGCTGCATGGACATCGCCAGTGCAAGCTTCATTTGATAATTGAACATATGCTGCATGGACATAACCAGTGCAAGATTGCCTTGATAATAAAACGTATGCTGCATGGACATCACCAGTGCAAGCTTCCCTTGATAATTGAACATATGCTGCATAGGCATCGCAAGTGAAAGCTTCCCTTGACAATTGAACATATGCTGCATGGACATCAAAAGTGCAAGCTTCCTTTGATAATCGAACATATGCTGCATGGAGCTCTCCTGTGCAAGCTTCCCTAGATATTTAAACATATGCTGCATGGTCCTCTCCAGTGCAAGCTTCCCTTGATAATTGAACTTATGCTACATGGACATCGCCAGTGCAAGCTTCTCTTGGTAATTACCCATATGCTGCATGGACATCGCCACTACAAGTTCCCTTGATAATTGAACATATGATGCATGGACATCACCAGTGAAAGCTTCTCTTGATAAATAAACATATGCTGCACGGACATCGCCAGTGCAATCCACCCTTGATAACTGAACATATGATGCATGGACATCACCAGTGAAAGCTTCTCTTGACAATTGAACACATGTTGCATGGACCTCACCAGTGCAAGCTTCCCTTGATAAATGAACATATGCTGCATGGACCTCTCCAGTACAAGCTTACCTTGATAATTGAACATATGCTGCATGGACCTCAACAGTGAAAGTTTAGCCTTGATAATTGAACATATGCTGCATGGACTTCGCCACTACAAGCTTCCCTTGATAATTGAACATATGATGCATGGACTTCACCAGTGCAAGCTTCTCTTGATAAATAAACATATGCTGCATGGACATCGCCAGTGCAAGCTACCCTTGATTACTGAACATATGATGCATGGACCTCTCCAGTGCAAGCTTCCATTGATAATTGAACATATGCTGCATGGGCATTGCCAGTGCAAGCTTCCATTGATAATTGAACATATGCAGCATAGACATTGCCAGTGCAAGCTTCCCTTGACAATTGAACATATGCTGCATGGACCTCACCTGTGCAGGCTTCCCTTGATAATTAAACATGTGCTGCCAAGGACCTCTCCAGTGCCAGCTTCGCTTGTTAGTTGAACATATGCTGCCTGGACATCGCCAGTGCAAGCTTCCCTTGATAATGGCACATATGCTGCATGGACATCGCCAGTGCAAGCTTTATTTGATAATTGAACATATGCTGCATGGACATAACCAGTGCAAGCTTCCCTTGATAATTAAACGTATGCTGCATGGACATCACCAGTGCAAGCTTCCCTTGATAATTGAACATATGCTGCATAGGCATCACAAGTGAAAGCTTCCCTTGACAATTGGACATATGCTGCATGGACATCGCCAGTTCTAAACATATGCAGCATGGACATTGCCAGTGCAAGCTTCCCTTGATAATTGAACATCTACTGCGTGGACATCAAAAGTGCAAGCTTCCTTTGATAATTGAACATATGCTGCATGGAGCTCTCCTGTGCAAGCTTCCCTAGATATTTAAACATATGCTGCATGGACATCGCAAGTGCAAGCTTCCCTTAATACCTGAACATATGATGCATGAACCTCTCCAGTGCAAGCTTCTCTTGATAATTGAACATATGCTGCATGGACATCGCCAGTGCAAGCTTCCCTTGATAATTGAAAACTTGTTGCATGGACCTCACCAGTCCAAGCTTCCCTTGATAATCGAACATATGCTGCATGGAGCTCTGCAGTGCAGGCTTCCCTTGATAAATGAACATATGCTGCATGAACCTCTCCAGTGCAAGCTTCCCTTGATAATTGAACATATGCTGCATGGACATCACCAGTGCAAGCTTCCTTTGATAATTGAACACTTGTTGCATGGACCTCACCAGTGCAAGCTTCCCTTGATAATCGAACATATGCTGCATGGAGATCTGCAGTGCAAGCGTCCCTTGATAAATGAACATATGCTGCATGGACCTCTCCAGTGCAAGCTTCTCTTGATAAATAAACATATGCTGCATGGACATCGCCAGTGCAAGCTACCCTTGATTACTGAACATATGATGCATGGACCTCTCCAGTGCAAGCTTCCATTGATAATTGAACATATGTTGCTCGGGCATTGCCAGTGCAAGCTTCCATTGATAATTGAACATATGCAGCATAGACATTGCCAGTGCAAGCTTCCCTTGACAATTGAACATATGCTGCATGGACCTCACCAGTGCAGGCTTCCTTTGATAATTAAAAATGTGCTGCCAATGACCTCTCCAGTGCCAGCTTCGCTTGTTAGTTGAACATATGCTGCCTGGACATCGCCAGTGCAAGCTTCCCTTGATAATTGAACATATGCTGCATGGACATCGCCAGTGCAATCCACCCTTGATAACTGAACATATGATGCATGGACATCACCAGTGAAAGCTTCTCTTGACAATTGAACACATGTTGCATGGACCTCACCAGTGCAAGCTTCCCTTGATAAATGAACATATGCTGCATGGACCTCTCCAGTACAAGCTTACCTTGATAATTGAACATATGCTGCATGGACCTCAACAGTGAAAGTTTAGCCTTGATAATTGAACATATGCTGCATGGACTTCGCCACTACAAGCTTCCCTTGATAATTGAACATATGATGCATGGACTTCACCAGTGCAAGCTTCTCTTGATAAATAAACATATGGTGCATGGACATCGCCAGTGCAAGCTACCCTTGATTACTGAACATATGATGCATGGACCTCTCCAGTGCAAGCTTCCATTGATAATTGAACATATGCTGCATGGGCATTGCCAGTGCAAGCTTCCATTGATAATTGAACATATGCAGCATAGACATTGCCAGTGCAAGCTTCCCTTGACAATTGAACATATGCTGCATGGACCTCACCAGTGCAGGCTTCCCTTGATAATTAAACATGTGCTGCCAAGGACCTCTCCAGTGCCAGCTTCGCTTGTTAGTTGAACATATGCTGCCTGGACATCGCCAGTGCAAGCTTCCCTTGATAATGGAACATATGCTGCATGGACATCGCCAGTGCAAGCTTTATTTGATAATTGAACATATGCTGCATGGACATAACCAGTGCAAGCTTCCCTTGATAATTAAACGTATGCTGCATGGACATCACCAGTGCAAGCTTCCCTTGATAATTGAACATATGCTGCATAGGCATCACAAGTGAAAGCTTCCCTTGACAATTGAACATATGCTGCATGGACATCGCCAGTTCTAAACATATGCAGCATGGACATTGCCAGTGCAAGCTTCCCTTGATAATTGAACATCTACTGCGTGGACATCAAAAGTGCAAGCTTCCTTTGATAATTGAACATATGCTGCATGGAGCTCTCCTGTGCAAGCTTCCCTAGATATTTAAACATATGCTGCATGGACATCGCAAGTGTAAGCTTCCCTTAATACCTGAACATATGATGCATGAACCTCTCCAGTGCAAGCTTCTCTTGATAATTGAACATATGCTGCATGGACATCGCCAGTGCAAGCTTCCCTTGATAATTGAAAACTTGTTGCATGGACCTCACCAGTCCAAGCTTCCCTTGATAATCGAACATATGCTGCATGGAGCTCTGCAGTGCAGGCTTCCCTTGATAAATGAACATATGCTGCATGGACCTCTCCAGTGCAAGCTTCCCTTGATAATTGAACATATGCTGCATGGACATCACCAGTGCAAGCTTCCTTTGATAATTGAACACTTGTTGCATGGACCTCACCAGTGCAAGCTTCCCTTGATAATCGAACATATGCTGCATGGAGCTCTGCAGTGCAAGCGTCCCTTGATAGATGAACATATGCTGCATGGACCTCTCCAGTGCAAGCTTCTCTTGATAAATAAACATATGCTGCATGGACATCGCCAGTGCAAGCTACCCTTGATTACTGAACATATGATGCATGGACCTCTCCAGTGCAAGCTTCCATTGATAATTGAACATATGTTGCTCGGGCATTGCCAGTGCAAGCTTCCATTGATAATTGAACATATGCAGCATAGACATTGCCAGTGCAAGCTTCCCTTGACAATTGAACATATGCTGCATGGACCTCACCAGTGCAGGCTTCCCTTGATAATTAAAAATGTGCTGCCAAGGACCTCTCCAGTGCCAGCTTCGCTTGTTAGTTGAACATATGCTGCCTGGACATCGCCAGTGCAAGCTTCCCTTGATAATTGAACATATGCTGCATGGACATCGCCAGTGCAAGCTTCATTTGATAATTGAACATATGCTGCATGGACATAACCAGTGCAAGCTTCCCTTGATAATTAAACTTATGCTGCATGGACATCACCAGTGCAAGCTTCCCTTGATAATTGAACATATGCTGCATAGGCATCACAAGTGAAAGCTTCCCTTGACAATTGAACATATGCTGCATGGACATCGCCAGTTCTAAACATATGCAGCATGGACATTGCCAGTGCAAGCTTCCCTTGATAATTGAACATCTGCTGCATGGACATCAAAAGTGCAAGCTTCCTTTGATAATTGAACATATGCTGCATGGAGCTCTCCTGTGCAAGTTTCTCTTGATAATTGAACATATGCTGCATGGACATCGCCAGTGCAAGCTTCCCTTGATAACTGAACATATGCATGGACCTCTCCAATGCAAGCTTCCCTTTATAATTGAACATACGCTGCATGGACCTCTCCAGTGCAAGCTTGCCTTGGTAATTGAACACAGGTTGCATGGAGCTCAGCAGTGCAAGCTTCCCTTGCTAATTAAACATATGCTGCATGGACCTCACCAGTGCAAGTTTCCCTTGATAATTGAACATATGATGCATGGATATCACCAGTGCAAGCTTCTCTTGATAAATAAACATATGCTGCATGGACATCGCCAGTGCAAGCTACCCTTGATAACTGAACATATGCATGGACCTCTCCAATGCAAGCTTCCCTTTATAATTGAACATACGCTGCATGGACCTCTCCAGTGCAAGCTTCCCTTTATAATTTAACATGTGCTGCATGCACTTCACCAGTGCATGCTTCCCTTGATAACTGAACATATGATGCATGGATATCACCAGTGCAAGCTTCTCTTGACAATTAAATATATGCTGCATGGACCTCTCCAGTGCAAGCTTCCCTTTATAATTTAACATATGCTGCATGCACTTCACCAGTGCAAGTTTCCCTTGATAATTGAACATATACTGCGTGGACATCACAAGTGAAAGCTTCCCTTGATAACTGAATATATGCTGCATGGACCTCATCAGTGCAAGCTTCCCTCGATAATTGAACATATGCTGCATGGAACTCACCCGTGCAAGCTTCCCTTGATAATTAAACATATACTGCATGTACATCGCCAATGCAAGCTTCCCTTGATAACTGAACATATGATGCATGGACCTCTCCCGTGCAATTTTCTCTTGATAATTGAACATATGCTGCATGGACCTCTCCAGTGCAAGCTTCCCTTTATAATTTAACATTTGCTCATGCACTTCGCCAGTGCAAGCTTCCCTTGATAATTGAACACATGTTGATTGGACCTCTCCAGTGCAAGCTTACCTTGATAATTGAACATATGCTGCATGGACCTCACCAGTGAAAGTTTAGCCTTGATAATTGAACATATGCTGCATGGACATCGCCAGTGCAAGCTTCCCTTGATAACTGAACATATGATGCATGGACATCACCAGTGCAAGTTTCCCTTGATAATTAAACATATACTGCATGGACCTCAGCAGTGCAAGCTTCCCTTGATAATTAAACATATGCTGCCTGGACATCGCCAGTGCAAGCTTCCCTTGATAATTGAACATATACTGCATGGACCTCTCCAGTGAAAGCTTCCCTTGAGAAATGAACATATGCTGCATGGACATCGCCAGTGGAAGCTTCCCTTGATAATTGAACATATGCTGCATGGACCTCACCAGTACAAGCTTCCCTTGATAATTTAACATAGGCTTCATAGACATCTTGAGTGCAAGCTTCCCTTGATAATTGATCATATTCTTTATGGACCTCTCCAGTGCAAGCTTCCCTTAATATTTCAACATATGCTGCGGGAACCTTACCAGTGCAAGCTTCCCTTGATAATTGAATCTATGCTGCATGAACCTCTTTAGTGTCAGCTTCCCTTGATAATTGAACATATGATGCCATGCACCTCTCCAGTGCCAGCTTCCCTTGATAATTGAAAATATGCTGCATTGCCTTCACAAGTGCAAGCTTCCCTTGATAATTTAACATATGCTGCATGGACCTCTCCAGTGCAAACTTCCCTTGATAATTACACATATGCTGCATGGACATCTCCAGTGCGAGCTTCCCTTGATAATTGAACATATGTTGCATGAGCCTCTCCAATGCAAGCTTCCCTTGATAATCAAAAATATGATGCATGGACATCACAAGTGCAAGCTTCCCTTGATAATTAAACATATGCTGCATGGTCCTCACCTGTGCAAGCTTCCATTGATAATTAAACATCTGCTGCATAGACATCGCCAGTGCAAGCTTCCCTTGATAATTGAACGTATGCTGCATGGGCTTCTCCAGTGCGAGCTTCCCTTGATAATCAAACAAATGCTGAATGGGCATAACAAGTCCAAGCTTCCCTCGGTAATTGAACATATGATGCATGGACATCATCAGTGCAAACTTTCCTTGATAATTGAACATATGCTGCATGGACATCACCAGTGCAAAATTTCCTTGATAATTGAACATATGCTGCATGGACATCTCCAGTGCAAACTTTCCTTGATAATTGAACATATGCTGCATGGACATCACCAGTGCAAACTTTCCTTGATAATTGAACATATGCTGCATGGACATCGCCAGTGCAAGCTTCCCTTTATAACTGAACATATGCGGCATGGACCTCACCTGTGCAAGCTTCCCTTGATAATTGAACATATGCTGCATGGACATCACAAGTGCAAACTTGCCTTGATAATTGAACATGTGCTGCATGGACATCGCCAGTGCAAGCTTCCTCTGATAATTGAACATATACTGTATGGACATCACAAGTGCAAGCTTCCCTTGATAATTGAACATATTCTGCATGGACATCACCAGTGCAAGCTTCCCTTGATAATTGAACAAATGCTGCATGGACATCACAAGTGAAAGCTTCCCTTGATAACTGAATATATGCTGCATGGACCTCACCAGTGCAAGCTTCCCTAGATATTTAACCATATGCTGCATGGACATCGCCAGTGCACGCTTCCCTTGATAACTGAACATATGATGCATGGACCTCTCCAGTGCAAGCTTCTCTTGATAATTGAACATATGCTGCATGGACATCGCCAGTGCAAGCTTCCCTTGATAATTGAAAACTTGTTGCATGGACCTCACCAGTCCAAGCTTCCCTTGATAATCGAACATATGCTGCATGGAGCTCTGCAGTGCAGGCTTCCCTTGATAAATGAACATATACTGCATGGACCTCTCCAGTGCAAGCTTCCCTTGATAATTAAACATATGCTGCATGGACATCACCAGTGCAAGCTTCCTTTGATAATTGAACACTTGTTGCATGGACCTCACCAGTGCAAGCTTCCCTTGATAATCGAACATATGCTGCATGGAGCTCTGCAGTGCAAGCGTCCCTTGATAAATGAACATATGCTGCATGGAGCTCTCCAGTGCAAGCTTCCCTTGATAATTGAACATATGCTGCATGGACCCCACCAGTGCAAGTTTCCCTTGATAATTGAACATACGCTGCATGGACCCCACCAGTGCAAGTTTCCCTTGATAATTGAACATACGCTGCATGGTCCTCTCCAGTGCAAGCTTCCCTTGATAATTGAACTTATGCTACATGGACATCGCCAGTGCAAGCTTCTCTTGGTAATTACCCATATGCTGCATGGACATCGCCACTACAAGTTCCCTTGATAATTGAACATATGATGCATGGACATCACCAGTGAAAGCTTCTCTTGATAAATAAACATATGCTGCACGGACATCGCCAGTGCAATCTACCCTTGATAACTGAACATATGATGCATGGACATCACCAGTGAAAGCTTCTCTTGACAATTGAACATATGCTGCATGGACCTCACCAGTGCAAGTTTCCCTTGAAAATTGAACATATGCTGCATGGACATCACCAGTGAAAGCTTCCCCCGATAATTGAATATATGCTGCATGGACCTCACCAGTGCAAGTTTCCCTTGAAAATTGAACATATGCTGCCTGGACATCACCAGTGCAAGCTTCACTTGATAATTGAACATATGCTGCATGGACCTCTTCCTTGAAAGCTTCCCTTGATAAATGAACATATGCTGCATGGACATCTCCAGTGCATGCTTCCCTTGATAATTAAACATATGCGGCATGGACATCGCCAGTGCAAGCTTCCCTTGATAATTGAACATATGCTTTATGGACATCAAAAGTGCAAGCTTCCCTTGATAACTGAACATATTCTGCATGGACCTCACCAGTGCAAGTTTCCCTTGATAATTGAACATATTCTGCATGGACATCACCAGTGCAAGCTTCCCTTTTTATTTATTTATTTATTTCGGTATTTATAAAGCACGACACTCATCCCAAGGGATATCAAGGCGCTATGAACCAAGAGAGACTACTGAGGCATTGCTGGGGGGTTGTGTTTTAGGGAAGGGTTAAGTTTTAGGGAAAAGATGGGTTTTCAGTTTTTGTCGAAACTGAAGATAGTTTGTGGTGTGTCTAAGGTCGGAAGGTAGGTCATTCCATCTTCTGGCTGCCAGGTAGGAAAAGGCGCGGCCACCTGTTCTGACTTTGTAAATACGCTTAGGTTTGGCCAGAGCTGATTGACTTGAACGTAGATTTCTGTTGGGAACGTAGAAGTCGATCCTCCCTTGGAGAATTGTGGGGCCAGTTTTGTGAAGAGCTCTGTGCATGTGGCTTAGTAGTTTAAAGGCAGCTCTCTGGCGCATCGGTAGCCAATGAAGTTTCTTTAGGCATTCCGATGCCGAGTCTCGCTTGCCTTTATTACAGACCAGTTTGGCCGCCTGGTTTTGCAAGACCTGAAGGCGGGAGAAGAGTTGTTCGTTCATCCCTTCAAATAATGCGTTGCCATAGTCCAGGCGGCTAACCAGTAGGGCTTGGGTGACTGAGCGTCTGCAATCCAGGGGTATCCATGGGGGAATCTTTGAGAGTAGTTTGAGTATGGCAAAACCCTTGCCCCAGAGTGATCAGACGTGGTCCTTCATGGACAGGGCATCGTCCATGATGATCCCCAAGTTTCTCGCGTGTTGTTTTGGAGCGGGGGCCAGTCCTAGTGTGGGTGGCCACCATGTGGCGTCCCATATAAGTTTGGCTCCTCCGAACAAGAGAATCTCCGATTTGCCGGCGTTTAATTTTAGGCAGTGGTTGTGCATCCATTGGGCCATCTCGGAGAGACAGTCGTGAAGCTTTTTCTTTGTTGTCTCAGGCCTTTCATCCATTGCCACCATCAGCTGTGTATCATCAGCATAAGAGCATATGCCAATGCCCCACTTCCTTCCAATGTCGGCCAGTGATGAGATATAGACATTGAAAAGAGTGGGGCTCAATGAGGTCCCCTGGGGGACCCCACAGCCGATGGTGTTGGGTTTTGAGTGGAACTGATCCATATGCACTGCCTGGGTACGATTGCTCAGGTAGGATCGAATCCAGTTCAGTGCTGTTGATTGCACTCCTTTACTCAGGAGTGTGTTTAGCAGACAGTCGTGGGAAACCGTATCAAACGCCGCTGACAGGTCAAGCAGTATCAGTGCCACCGATCCCCCTTGATCAGTGGAGCATCTGATACTGCCCGACACTGCCAGCAACGTTGCCTCGGTGCTATTGTTAGCTCTAAAGCCGGTTTGAGATGGATCCAGGAGAGAGTTATCTTCCAGATACCGGGTTAGTTGTATATTGACCGACTTCTCCAAGGCTTTGGAGAGATAGGGAAGCTGGGAGATAGGTCTGTAGTTCTCTGGATTAGAAATGTCGGATCCTGCTTTCTTCAGGAGGAGGGTCACGGAGGCGTGTTTCCAGGCCTCCGGGAAGGTAGCTGTGGTTAGCGACTTGTTGAAGAGTTGGGTGACAAGGGGGCAGAGCGTGGGTGCGATTTTGGAAAACACGAAGTGGGGGCAGGGGTCCGAGGGGGATCCGGATTTGACTGTGCTCAGTAATGCTAATACCTCCTCTTCAGAGAGTAGTTGAAAACTAGTTAGATGAGGTGTATTGCCTAAGTCTAGTTGGTCGTTGCGTCTCTCTGATGTCATTATGTGCTTGCCAGGGTTATCCGGCTTGCTAGGGGTATTTGGGGGAGTGAAGGTGGAGTATATTCTATTGATTTTATCGGAAGAGAAAGTGCTGATGCGCTCACAGGCCTCGGTTGAGGGGGTGAGGGTTTGTGAGGTGCTGGATGGTTTGCTAAGCTCCTTCACTATTCTGAACAGTTCTTTTGCTGAGTTGCTGTTCTCATGAATACGTTGAGTAAAATACGCCTTTTTTGCATCTTTAATGGCCGAGATGTATTGTTTCCGTTTGGTAATATAGTTTGCTCTCGCTTCACTATCTTGATAAGTGAACATATGTTGCATGGACCTCTCCAGTGCAAACTTGCCTTGTTAATTTAACATATGCTGTATGCACTTCACCAGTGCATGCTTCCCTTGATAACTGAACATATGATGCATGGATATCACCAGTGCAAGCTTCTCTTGACAATTAAATATATGCTGCATGGACATCACCAGTGCAAGCTACCCTTGATAACTGAACATATGATGCATGGTCCTCACAAGTGCAAGCTTCCCTTGATAAATGAACATATGCTGCATGGACCTCTCCAGTGCAAGCTTACCTTGATAATTGAACATATGCTGCATGGACCTCACCAGTGAAAGTTTAGCCTTGATAATTGAACATATGCTGCATGGACATCGCCACTACAAGCTTCCCTTGGTAATTGAACATATGATGCATGGACATCACCAGTGCAAGCTTCTCTTGATAAATAAACATATGCTTCATGGACATCGCCAGTGCAAGCTACCCTTGATTACTGAACATATGATGCATGGACCTCTCCAGTGCAAGCTTCCCTTTATAATTTAACATATGCTGCATGGGCATTGCCAGTGCAAGCTTCCATTGATAATTGAACATATGCAGCATAGACATTGCCAGTGCAAGCTTCCCTTGATTGAACATATGCTGCATGGACCTCTCCAGTGCAAGCTTCACTTGACAATTGAACATATGCTGCATGGACCTCACCAGTGCAAGCTTCCCTTGATAATTAAACATGTGCTGCCAAGGACCTCTCCAGTGCCAGCTTCACTTGTTAGTTGAACATATGCTGCCTGGACATTGCCAGTGCAAGCTTCCCTTGATAATTGAACATATGCTGCATGGACATCACCAGTGCAAGCTTCCCTTGATAATTGAACATATGCTGCATGGGCATCACAAGTGAAAGCTTCCCTTGATAACTGAATATTTGCTGCATGGACCTCACCAGTGCAAGCTTCCCTTGATAATTGAACATATGCTGCATGGGCATCACCATTACGAAACATATGCAGCATGGACATTGCCAGTGCAAGCTTCCCTTGATAATTGAACATCTGCTGCATGGACATCAAAAGTGCAAGCTTCCCTTGATAAATGAACATATGCTGCATGGACCTCTCCAGTGCAAGCTTCCCTAGATATTTAACCATATGCTGCATGGACATTGCAAGTGCAAGCTTCTCTTGATAACTGAACATATGATGCATGGACCTCTCCAGTGCAAGCTTTTTTTGATAATTGAACATATGCTGCATGGACATCGCCAGTGCAAGCTTCCCTTGATAATTGAACATATGCTGCATGGACCTCTCCAGTGCAAGCTTGCCTTGGTAATTGAACACAGGGTGCATGGACCTCAGCAGTGCAAGCTTCCCTTGATAATTAAACATATGCTGCATGGACCTCTGCAGTGCAAGCTTCCTTTGATAAATGAACATATGTTGCATGGACCTTACCAGTGCAAGTTTCCCTTGATAATTGAACATATGATGCATGGAACTCACCAGTGCAAGCTTCTTTTGATAAATAAACATATGCTGCATGGACATCGCCAGTGCAAGCTACCCTTGATAACTGAACATATGATGCATGGACCTCTCTAGTGCAAGCTTCCCTTTATAATTGAACGAATGCTGCATGAACCTCTTCAGTGCAAGCTTCCCTTTATAATTTAACATATGCTGCATGCACTTCACCAGTGCATGCTTCCCTTGATAACTGAACATATGATGCATGAACATCACCAGTGAAAGCTTCTCTTGACAATTGAACATATGCTGCATGGACCTCACCAGTGCAAGTTTCCCTTGATAATTGAAAATATGCTGCATGGATATCACCAGTGAAAGCTTCCCCCGATAATTGAACATATGCTGCATGGACCTCACCATTGCAAGCTTCCCTTGATAGTTGAACATATGCTGCCTGGACATCGCCAGTGCAAGCTTCACTTGGTAATTGAACATATGCTGCTTGGACCTCTCCAGTGAGAGCTTCCCTTGATAAATGAACATATGCTGCTTGCACATCGCCAGTGCATGCTTCCCTTGATTTTTTTTGCAAACAGATTTTTGTGGTTATTACCATCATACAGAAAACGTTTCTGACATTCTTCATTTACCAGAAACCTGTCTCATTAGATATTCCCAAAAAAACCCAATCATACCCCCCCCCCCAATTGCAGTGGTGTGGTTAAATGCACTTTACCATAAAAACCTGAAACTCTCAGCGCGCCAGGTCATCATTAACAATTCCCCTTATAGAGGATCACATGCCCGTAAATACTCATTCCTCTCCATCATCCTCTCGTTGCAATAGCAAGGCTTGAAGCAGAGCCTCCCATGCTCTCGCCAATTCCAGTGCCTTAGCTCCTCCTCCCCGCTTGGCTTGCTGGAACCTAATCATACTTTCACTGCTGGCCCATTTACAGAACTCCATTCGCCAGCGGCTACTAGATGGCCCTTCCCTTGATTTCCAGTGCCAAGTGATCTCCCTTTTGGCTAACAGCAACCCCAGGTCAATGAATTTACTGGTAATCTTGTTCTTGGCTGTGTGTGGAAACCAGTGCAGCAAACACGTCGCCTTGTCATAGGTCAGCTGTCTATCCGTTAATTCAGTCAGAAGAGCACCCACTTCCTCCCAGTAGTTCCCCATCATCGGACAATGCCACAACATGTGGTCCAATTCCACCTCCTCTTCCCTACACCTGGGGCATGCCGCCGCTTGTACTTTGAAATATTTCTTAATCTTCCCTGGCGTCAGGTAAACCCGATGTAAAATAAAGAACTGTACCTGCTGAAATCGGGCATTCCTACTACCCTTCCATGCTCTCCCAAGGATCTTGCCCCATGTCGCATCAGGAATTGGACGGCCTACACTCGTCTCCCATTTCAATTTCAGGTCCAGCAACGACTCAGCCCTTCGTTCAGCATCCTCTGATGTAAGCAAGTAATGGCTTTGAAGGTCCCCGCTGCCATCACCACGTACTGGCAAGCCATCGTGGTCTCAGGTTCAGCCTGTCCCCTGCCCAATCACCGCTGCCACTACCGCTGCGTGAAGCAAGAAGCTACCCTCCGGGAGCCCGAATGTAGCGTGGAACGCTTGGAACGACAGCAGCTCTCCATTCAGATACAAATCTCCTACCATTTGGACTCCTAATTCCTCTCAGTCTAAGAGGGGAGACCAGTCCCCACCATGTGGAAGCGCCGTCAGCATCCCCAGGGGAATATGAGGCGCGTAATGCCGGACCACATCCGCCCTGCGCAGGCTCCTAGCCCGCATTGTCGCAGCGTCCGCTCTTCCATTGTAAGATCACGTAGATCGATCCTCTGCTGCATAACAATATAGGACAGAATGTGTCATTGTATCCCTAATCCCCTCCTATCCTCCGGGCCCCTGAATTCCGCGGCAATCTCCTGCGTCAAAACCTGCAACTGGTCGGCCAGATAGTAAAGCTCAAAATCGGGCGCCGCCATTCCGCCCTCCTGTTTAGGTCTCATCAATGTGGTCAGCGCTACTCTCCGTCTCCCGGAACCCCACAGAAACCCCACCATCAATGACCTCAATTCCTTAAAAATCCGCGGGGGGATCCAGACCGGTAAAAGTACGAAATAAATAAAGCAATCTGGGCAGAGCCACCATCTTGAGCAGCGCTACTCTCCCCACCACCGCCAGGGGGAGAGGTGACCAAAACGCCACGCATCCCCTCAAAGCGCTTATACATCTCCCGATATTTCCGTCTAGCAGGTCTGCACTCTCATGGTAGATCCTCACCCCTAAATAAGTAAAGCATGTAGGTTCCCATCTCAACTCGCCTATCTCCAAAGATTCTCGCAATCCAGGGCGGACCGGGAAAAGACACGTCTTACTCCAGTTGACCCGAAGGCCAGACACTCGTCCAAAATTCAAAAGCAATGATTCCGCTGCTCGCAAAGCTATCTCGGTGTTTTCCAGAAAAAGGAGCAAGTCATGCGCATATAGAGACACATACTGCAGTGCCCCCTTCAACAGGAGCCCTTGGTAAACCCTCCCCGAGCGCGCCTGAATCACAAACGGCTCCATGGCTAGCGCAAACAAAAGCGGGGACAGCGAACAACCCTGTCTCGTTCCCCTCAACACAGGATAATGGGTGGATATGACCTCTCCTTGCCGTACCCTAGCCGTCGCCACAGCATACAACACTCTCGTCCAGTTCACAAAACTCTCACCCAATCCAAATCTTTCAAGCACCCGATGTAAGAACGGCCATTCCAAACTGTCGGAGGCCTTTTCTATGTCGACAGACAGTACCGCAGGCCTCTCGGAGTCAGGCTGACCACCCTCAAGAACCCGCAATAGCCTCCTGATGTTCGAAGCAGTGTGCCGAGTGGGAATAAACCCCGCCTGGTCCTTATGTACCAACGTGGTCATAAACGGCAAGAGACAGGTCGCCAAAATCTTACTTAAAATCTTGTAGTCCACCGTCAACATGGACAATGGTCTGTAAGAGGCTACATCCTCCTGACCACGCCCTAACTTCAACAGCGGTATAATCAACGCTTCTCTCATGGATGCTGGAAGGCGTCCCCGCTTCCCAGCCTCCACATAGACCTCCAACAACCGAGGTGCTAAAACATCAATATATTGCGCATAAAATTCCACAGGTAGTCCATCAACCCCTGGAGTCTTGTTCCAAGCCATCTGCTTTATCGCGACCCGTACCTCAGCTAGCGATATATCCTGATCCAGTAATTTTACCTGTTCGTCCTCCAGTTGAGGCAGCGGGACCTCATCCAAGTACCCCTCAATATCGGCCTCCTCCACTTCCAGTGCACTCCTATAAAATGACTCATAATAACTCCTGAACCGGGCCAGCACCTCTGCCTGAGAGTAAACCAACTGTCCTGCCTCATTCGCTACGCACAAGACCGGGTTGTCCTTCGGCACAGGATTCGCCAGCCTTGCAAGCAGGGTTCCCACCTTATCTCCCTCCGCATGTAAATAAATTAACAAGGAAGTACCAAGGTACCTGGTGAACCCAGACCCTGACCGAGAATGCCGCCTCCCATCGCCTTGCCTGCCTAGCTGCTCTCCGCCTACGCCACCGGCTTCTTCCTTACACGAACTCTCCACCTCGCCGCTCGCGCTGGGGCCCTGACACTCCTCCTGGCCTCTTACCACCCAACGTTTAATCCCCCTGCAGAGGTCCGGCCTGGATAGCCACTAAGACCGTAACATCAGGTCTGTGCCCTCCATTCAGAGACTGTGAGTGCTGGCCCCCCGTCGCACCAGGGATGCAGCTCCACACCGATGAGCCGCACTGAAGTCCTTCCCCAGCTCCTTGCCGCCTCCCTGCTGATATATGTGCCGCTCGTTCTCTCCTCCTGCGGTAGGCCAACAACTGACCTGTAACGGCTGACCCAGCGGCTGGTTTTGCGAATATCCCCATCGGCCGACAGTGGCTGCATCTTCCTCATTGCCGCCGAATTGCCTGGGAGTTTCTCGGCTCACCTCCGTTTCCCCAGAGTACCTGTGATCTGCAAGGCGCCTTGGAACGCTCCTGCGCTCCCGCTCCTTCCTGGGCTTGCCCGTGGTGCCGCTCAGTCCACCTCCATGACATTGAATGCTGATGCCCTGACGGCCCGACATCTGATAAAGACCCACAACGAAAAAAAAAGCCTGATGTCCTCGACGGCCCGACTACTGATTGTGCGTTGACCCCCTCCAGATAAGTGTTGTTGGTGTGTTGCTTCCCCGTACTACACAAGGTGAGACCGGCCCCCCCTTTGCGGTGCTTGGTCCCGGATCAGCGCTCTGGAACCAACTTTGTACCCGCTCCCCCTAACACGCCTAAGCTCACCTAACTTTATGAGTTATGACTCACGAGATCGGCTGACTGGTCTCCTAGCGGGGATTGCTGACTGAGCCTTATTTGATCACAGCACCGGCACCAGATGAGGCCTTCCTCGCCTAGCCCTGCAATGTCTTAGTTAATTATTTAATTGATTGACTTAATAGAAGTCGCTTTCTGGGAGCGCTGATTGTAAATTGGGGATTAATATGTTTTTAATGGCAGGGCAGGGTGAAATCAAGGAGCAAAGCAGTGCTAACATTATTGGAGTTGTAACTGTTGCACTGAAATGGCTTGATCAAACCAGCCCTACAAAATGGTGCTAATGCCGAAATCCGACGACTTCGAGGCCATTCAAGATGGACGTGTTGCCATTAGAATAACAGCGCCACTTTTTAAACAGAAACACTCCGGATCTATTTTTCTTCCCCTTTGAACTACATACTGCTCCCTTCCTTTGCCTGGAGCTCCACCCTGTGGCCTAATCTTGAACTTCGTCCCCCCATGTTTATTTATCCTACATGTGCTGTTAATTAATTTTTCGAACTTCGCCCCCTAGGTTTAATTATCCTACATGTTCTATTCCCCTCTTGTGCCTTTTATGATCCCCTCATATGCTTTTTGGTCTCTACTTTTGAATGTTTTTTATGACTTACCTCATTGCTGATTCATTACCCCCGAGGCTTTGCCGGGTGGTTGCTTACTCTTACTCTCCTGCAGTTATTTCTGTGATTTCCCTTAGTGTCCGCTCCCCCCCTCACCACATTAGTGCTAGGACTCCAGCCGAGCATTTTGCTCGTAATTTCGTTTTTATTGGTTCTGGACTCAATTCCATTTTTAAATACCTGTCACTGCATTCTGCCTTGTGTGGGCATTTTAAACTGTTATCTCCCTACGGGTGCTGGCCGATTGTTGGGCCAATATCCTCGGGTCCCGGGCTGTGGGAAGCTGCAGCGGCCATTTTGGGTAAGGCTAGTCGCCTCTATATAATCATTCGGCTATGGCTCCGCGCAGCGGACGCGCTCAGCGGATACGCCGTCTACGCGCCGGAGTCAAACCAGAGTCCAGCCCGTCTGCGCCTGTCCGCGACCGGACGAGCCTCGGGGCTGGACCCCTTGCTCTCCCTGATAATGACTGTATAAATAGGGGTAGTATTCTCTATACCAAACAACAACTACTATCTCTGTGTCCCACATTCAATGATAGCTGCCGCCACAACCTACGAGCGGACACTCCCTCTCTTCAGTGTGAGATCTGTGCCTTTACTGCACACCCCCCGAACATCGAAAAACAAGAAACAGCCAAAATAAAGCTGATATTGCTCAACTGCAGATCTATGAAAAAGCATAAACAGGAGATACATGATCTGCTCACAGAGGAGGGCCCTGACGTCCTTTTTCTGACTGAAACTTGGTTAGATGACACATCGGCGCCCGAAACCCTTGAAGCTATTCCCTCAGGCTACAGTCTGCTCAGAATTGACAGAGTTCGCCAGAGAGGTGGGGGGTTAGCACTGATATATAAGGGGGACTTACAATGTACTTTAGAGAAAGCCACCCTATCTAACAGTGAGTGTGGTTTTTTCCCGATAAAAGTTTGCCCTAAAAATACCATCAATGGATTCCTTATATATCGTCCTCCCGGGGGGGGCACACAGTTCTGTGACCATCTGACAGAACTGATAACTCAACCTGCACTTCGTTATAAAAATGTACTCGTTTTGGGTGACTTAAACCTCCATTTTGAAGACAATGACTGTGGGGAGGCACAGGCGGTGGTTGAAGTTCTGAAATCTCTAATGCTCAACTTACAATCATTGTCCCCATCGCATCAATTAGGGCATCTCTTGGACCCTGTTTTTGCTAATTGGGATGGTATTAAGGTCTCCACTCCGATTAGAATCACTTGGTCTGACCATTACATTATTCCCTTTGTGGTAAATGGTACTCCTCAGGAAATCAGGAATACTAAGCCCAACTCCCACAAACGCAGAAATTGGAAAAACTTTAGCCTAGATTCTTTTAATCTTGCCCTGCTAAAGGAACCCCCTCCCCGTGGTGACACCCTTCTGGAAGCATGGCATGACTATGAGAGTTGGATGTCCAAAGCCCTGGATACAGTAGCGCCTTGGACACTGAAACCCCCCGTAAGAAATACTAAAACCGCTCCTTGGTTCTCCAATGAGCTCAAGGAGGTCAAAGCGAAATGTAAAAAGCTTGAACGCTCCTGGAGAAAAAAACTATGATTCAGAAAGCAAGCTTAATTACAGAGCAGAACAAAAAAAATATCATAAACTCTTGAGAGCTACTAAAGGCAATTATCTCAGGGAAAGAATAGAACTGGCAGACAACCCCACCAAAGAACTCTTCTCGGTATATAAAGAACTTACGGTACCCACTAGACTAGAGGCCCAGGACATCTACTCCAATGAGCTATGTGACTCTATTGCAGACTACTTTGTAAGCAAAGTTGAAAAATACACACCACCTTTCCTAGTGGCACTGAGCCACCGTCTGATCACGGTGCGACAGTGGATATTTCAGATAATAAACCTTGCCTGTCATGTTTTAAAGTCCCTGACAGACAAGACCTGCTTAGCATCGCTAATAGCATTCAGTCCGGCTCACCCATGGACGTCATCCCTCCGAAACGTTGTAAGGGAATTTTAGAGAGCACTATTGATCATATTGGTCATATGATAACTCTATCCTTCCAAGAGTGCCATGTGCTGGATGCATGGAAAATGGCCCAAGTCATCCCATTAAAAAAGAAACCCAATGTGCAAATTTCCCAGTTTCAGAATCTCCGCCCTATCTCCCTCCTCCCCTTCTGTATGAAAGTGGTGGAGAAGATAGCCAACATTCAACTCATGAAACATCTTGAAGATGAGTCTCTCCTTCACTCCACACAGTCAGGGTTTAGAGCCTGTTACTCTACTGAGTCAGCCCTTCTCTTCTCTACAGAATGTCTGAGGCAAATGGCGGATGAGGGGCAGACAGCAGCGTTAGTACTTCTAGATCTTAGTGCAGCTTTTGACACCGTGCTGCACACAACGCTGCTGTCTCGCCTCTCGGATATGAGAGTGGTAGGATCTGCCTTTGAATGGATTAAATCTTTTCTTGAAATCAGGAGTTTTCAAATGCATTGTCCTCCATTCAAATCCTCCCCTAGGAAGCTGAGACATGGGGTTCCACAGGGCTCCAGTTTGAGCCCTACCTTGTTCAATCTCTATATGGAACCCCTGGCCCACATTGTGCAATCTTTCGGAGTGGATATTGTCACGTATGCTGACGATACCCAACTCATGATTAAACTCACGCACAATCAGGAAGATGCCACCAATTTCTCCAACTGCCTTCTGTCAGTAGCAGGTTGGATGAATAACAACTGCCTATGCCTTAATGGCGACAAGACGGAACTTTTAGTCATCGGTAAATCCTTTTGTGACTGGTCACCTGAGTGGTGGCCAACTGAACTGGGCGCAATTCCTTCTCCATCGGAATCAGTCAGGAACCTCGGAGTTATGCTTGATGCTGATCTCTCTTTTAAACACCAGGTCAGCAAAGTCACGGGTAGATGCTACAGCATACTCAAAACTCTTCGCAAAATCCTCGACCTTCTTCCCGTCAACGCTAGGAGAAGCCTCATCCACGCATTAGTCACACCTCATCTTGACTACGGTAATGCCCTGCTTTTAGGTTTAAGTAAGAAAGGCTTACACCAACTGCAGTATGTACAAAACGCTGCTGCACGCCTGGTTCTCAATCTGCCCCGCAGAGCATCTGGGAAGTTGGCTCTGTCAAGACTTCACTGGCTCCCCATCAGGGAGCGTATTAAGTTCAAAGCGCTTTGCTTTGCCCACCGCATTGCCCAAGGAAAGGGCCCAAGATACCTGCAAAAGCTCCTTACCGTCCATCGCCCCATCCGGAACCTGAGATCGGCCGGAGCAATGCTGTTTAAACTCCCTCGCATTCGCAAGGCCAGGATGGGAGGCCGTTCCTTTAGGTTTTTGGCAAGTAAACACTGGAACGAACTGCCCATAGATCTTCGTATGGAGCCCTCAGAAACAAGATTCCGTTCAAAACTTAAAACCCATCTTTTCCCTGCCAATTACAATGAGTGTTTCTAGCTTAATTTTCCCCCTCCCTTCGGTCTTCTGCCTTCTAGGGTCTTACAGCAATTTATAGCGCGGGGACACACTGTTTTAGTGTAACCAGGCGCTCTAGAAATGGCTATATTATTATTATTATTATGTGTTTTCGCCAAATAATTTTTGTGGTCGAAGCAGCGCAGCCTCTCCACCTCTAGTGCTACCATGTCTCTCGCCTCTAGCAGCTGCTCCTGCAATTCCGGCTCATCCGGCCTGCGCTTTTCCATATCTCGCAACCCTTCTTCAGCTCTCATCACATCATTAAGCACCACCTTCCTGACCTCCGAGTATTTACTAATACACAATCCTCTCACCACCACTTTAAAGGCATCCCATTCAAACGCCCTTGTTCCCACTGGCCCATGATTAACCTCAAAGTAATGTTCTATTCCCACTCGTATCTCCTCCCTAAACACTGGGTCATCCAGCGTCTCCGGCCGGAGCCGCCAGGTGGGAATCGCTGAGCGCGCGCGCTGCCAGGTAAGCGAGAGGAGCATCGGGTTATAATCCGAAATAGTGCGTGTAAGGTACTCAGAACGCGCAGCTATCTGTGCTATCTCTCCAGAGCAAAGAATTGTGTTGATCCTAACATGCAGGTCGTGCATTGCGGAGAAAAAGGAGTAATCCCTATCTCGGGGATGTTGCTTACGCCATACATCTACCAGCCCCCAGCTGTCCTGCCAATCTGATCTACTTTTCGCCAATTTCCTAACCGGAGACGCTGTCAGTGGAGGATGCGATCTATCCAAGGCAACATCTGTAATCGCATTAAAGTCTCCCCCCCACTATCGCAGCACCTGCTAAATACTGCGCCAATGTCCCCGATAGCTTCTCATGAAAGCGCGCCTGTTCTATATTTGGCGCGTAAATGCTACAAAGCACCACATCCCTCCCATATAGCTTACCCTCCACCTCCACGAACCTGTCCTCTGGGTCTAAAACATGTCTCATGGCCTGGAAAGGGATTCCCGCTCTCACCCAGATCAGCGCTCCTCTGGCAAAGGCCGAATATGCCGTGCTAAAGACCAGCCCTCTCCATAGGCGCTGAAGCGCTAGGCCCTCCACCCTAGTGAGATGTGTCTCTTGCAGCAAGGCGATCTGGACCCCCCTCCTCACCAAATATGCGTGTACCTTGTGCCTCCTAGACATTGTGTTCAAACCCCTTACGTTCCATGTGATACATCGTAACTCAGGTAACGTTCCCATCACCTTCATCCGCCCACCTCAGGAGTTCCGTTCCACCCACACCACCAGCAATTCCCCAACATTCAACAACCCTCTCAACTCCCACAACCCTCCCCCCAGAACAGGACCCAATAACAGTCTATCAGCCCCCATCCAAACCATATAAAGCACACAACTAAAGTCTGCAGTAGTCACTGCAGAATGCCTTAAGGGCGGTAGGGGGGTGTCTCGGCCCCAACGGGGAGCGACATTTGCCAGGCCCACCCCCGCCCTAGATCCCGCATGTTAGTGCCCTAAAGCAGTTAGTCCTCTTGCCAACCCCTAGCAGAGACAAACGTATTGGCAGTCCCAAATGGCCTGGTATCCATAGCAGAGTCACTCATCAAATATGCCTTCCGCTGTTGCAGGCGTGACCGAGGGGCCTTTGCTGCTGTCCGCTTCAGAAAGCTCAGTGTCCGATCGGCCTTTACCGTCATCCGATTCCGTACC
Organism: Lissotriton helveticus; assembly: GCF_964261635.1. Taxonomy (NCBI): domain Eukaryota; kingdom Metazoa; phylum Chordata; class Amphibia; order Caudata; family Salamandridae; genus Lissotriton; species Lissotriton helveticus. The sequence goes on from NC_136070.1 coordinate 652,494,000, forward strand.
CCTCTCCGATTCCGTCTTCTGCGAACCCGTGATTGCCGCCGTCGCCTCCAAGGCCCCCTGCTTGTCAGCCACCATTTGCTTTTTTTGTTGTTTCCGCAGTGATCTGATCCTCTTCCGTATCCTCTGGGATTTACGCACTTGCGATGCCTGAAACAGTTCAGAATGTTCGAGTCCTCTCCGGTCTGTGCCCGCTCTATGCGACTCAAGCCATGTCCATGTTTCATCAGGGGCAAAAAAGAACTGCGTAGCACCATCCACGACTATCCTCAACTTATCCGGAAACAGCAGCGAGTACTGGATTCCTTCTGTTCTGAGCTCTTTTTTAATCGACAGATAGGAGGCCCTGCGGCGTTGGATTTCCTGCGTATAGTCCGGGAACAGCGTGACTTTGCTGCTCTCGACCGTGAAAGGTCCCATCATGCGAGCTCGCTGAATCAGTGCGTCCCTGTCCTTATAATGAAGCAGCTTTGCCTCCACAGGTCTCGGTGGTCGGCCTTTTGAGGGGGCTTAGCTGGGACCCTATGCGCTCTTTCAAGCGTGAAAAAGGGGGACAGGCCCTCCGGTGTAACCACTGTCTTAAGCCACTCTTCCAAGTAAGCCACCATGTCCTCCCCTTCCACTTTCTCCGGCAGGCCTACCACCCGTATGTTGTTACGGCGATTCCTGCTTTCCGCATCTTCCGCCCTGCTCTCCAGCAATTCGATTCGTTCCAATGCGTGCCCCAAATTAACATCTGTAGCAGCCTGGGCCGGTACTAGGTCTTTCAGAGCCACTTCATTTGCCTTCACCTTGTCCGCTAGCTTCGCATGATCAGCTCTCAATAACCCCAGCCCCGTTGCCACCTGGGCAATGTCCGTCTGTAGAGCTTCCTTTGTGGCCGTGATGGCTGCCAAGATTTGATCCAGACCCTGGTGGAGCGCCGATTCCGATTGCGCCGCATCTGCACCCCCTTCCGCTCCACGAGAGGAGTCGTGGCCCATTTCGTCGTCTTTCCTGAGTTTCGGCTTCATAATCGCAGTTTACCAGAGCGCCATACACTATCGCTGGCCTCCCCGATCATGAGCCTCGCAGGGGAGTCACCTCTCTCGTCCCGATAGCTGGCAGTGTGTCGCAGCACTTCCCGGTCGCCTAGCAGGCCAGTACCCGGTTCCACCGTCTCACGCCACTCTGGCTGATTCCTAGATACGGCCCCTCTCTCCAGCAATCGAGTTCCCCACCAGTCCAAGCAGGCGCTGTCCAAGTCCGAAATCCCCTCTTGCTGCCGAGCATTGGCATCAGGGACCCTTCGTCAATGCCCTCCGGCCGCCATCTTAGACCTCCAGCGTAATCGTCACGACAGCCCAGGTTCCAATGTGTCCCCCTCAGGGCCTCTGATCCACCTTCCCCGTAGGTGCAGGGCCAGGCCACAGGTCCCCCCAGCCACTCAATTCACGTTTTGAAGGGATCTCAGATCGTTCCAGGACGTCGACCAGGATCGGTCCCGTCTGCCATTTTGTCGTCGCCTCCGTCTCCAAGGCCCGTCGCTCGTGCTGCTCGCCTCAGGGCCGTGCAAGAGGGTCCAAATCTCCCGAGGGTGTCCGGGATTGTCTCCGCCACCAGTCCACCCCTCGAAGTTCGAAAGCAGCGGCGCGATGTGCAGTTTATCAGGATATTTGAGGGATCGGGCACGGAGCTACCAGCTTACACCGCCTCACCCATCGGCGTCCAAGCCACGCCCCCCCCATGCTTCCCATGATAATTAAACATATGCGGCATGGACATCGCCAGTGCAAGCTTCCCTTGATAATTGAACATATGCTTTATGGACATCAAAAGTGCAAGCTTCCCTTCATAACTGAACATATGCTGCATGGACCTCACCAGTGCCAGCTTCCCTTGATAATTGAACATATTCTGCATGGACATCACCAGTGCAAGCTTCCCTTGATAATTGAACATATGCTGCATGGACCTCACCAGTGCACGTTTCCCTTGATAATTGAACATATGATGCATTGATATCACCAGTGCAAGCTTCTCTCGATAAATAAACATATGCTGCATGGACATCGCCAGTGCAAGCTACCCTTGATAACAGAACATATGTTGCATGGACCTCTCCAGTGCAAGCTTCTCTTGATAATAGAACATATGCTGCATGGACATCGCCAGTGCAAGCTTCCCTTTATAATTGAACATATGCTGCATGGACCTCTCCAGTGCAAGCTTCCCTTTATAATTTAACATATGCTGCATGCACTTCACCAGTGCATGCTTCCCTTGATAACTGAACATATGATGCATTGATATCACCAGTGCAAGCTTCTCTTGACAATTAAATATATGCTGCATGGACATCACCAGTGCAAGCTACACTTGATAACTGAATATATGATGCATGGACCTCACCAGTGCAAGTTTCCCTTGATAATTGTACATATACTGCATGGAACTTACCAGTGCAAGCTTCCCTTGATAATTGAACATATACTGCGTGGACATCACAAGTGAAAGCTTCCCTTGATAACTGAATATATGCTGCATGGACCTCACCAGTACAAGCTTCCCTAAATATTTAACCATATGCTGCATGTACATCGCCAATGCAAGCTTCCCTTGATAACTGAACATATTATGCATGGACCTCTCCAGTGCAAGCTTCTCTTGATAATGGAACATATGCTGCATGGACATCGCCAGTGGAAGCTTCCCTTGATAATTGAACATATGCTGCATGGACCTCTACAGTGCAAGCTTCCCTTTATAATTTAACATATGCTGCATGGACATCACCAGTGCAAGCTTCCCTTGATAATTTAACACATGTTGCATGGACCTCACCAGTGCAAGCTTCCCTTGATAAATGAACATATGCTGCATGGACCTCTCCAGTGCAAGCTTACCTTGATAATTGAACATATGCTGCATGGACCTCACCAGTGAAAGTTTAGCCTTGATAAATAAACATATGCTGCATGGACATCGCCAGTGCAAGCTACCCTTGATTACTGAACACATGATGCATGGACCTCTCCAGTGCAAGCTTCCATTGATAATTGAACATATGCTGCATGGGCATTGCCAGTGCAAGCTTCCATTGATAATTGAACATAAGCAGCATAGACATTGCCAGTGCAAGCTTCCCTTGATAGAACATATGCTGCATGGACATCACCAGTGCAAGCTTCCATTGATAATTAGACATATGCTGCATGGACCTCACCTGTGCAAGCTTCACTTGACAATTGAACATATGCTGCATAGATCTCACCAGTGCAAGCTTCCCTTGATAATTAAACATGTGCTGCCAAGGACCTCTCCAGTGCCAGCTTCGCTTGTTAGTTGAACATATGCTGCCTGGACATCGCCAGTGCAAGCTTCCCTTGATAATTTAACATATGCTGCATGGACATCGCCAGTGCAAGCTTCATTTGATAATTGAACATATGCTGCATGGACATAACCAGTGCAAGCTTCCCTTGATAATTAAACGTATGCTGCATGGACATCACCAGTGCAAGCTTCCCTTGATAATTGAATATATGCTGCATGGGCATCACAAGTGAAAGCTTCCCTTGATAACTGAATATTTGCTGCATGGACCTCACCAGTGCAAGCTTCCCTTGATAATTGAACATATGCTGCATGGACATCGCCATTTCGAAACATATGCAGCATGGACATTGCCAGTGCAAGCTTCCCTTGATAATTGAACATCTGCTGCATGGACCTCTCCAGTGCAAGCTTCCCTAGATATTTACCATACGCTGCATGGACATCGCAAGTGCAAGCTTCCCTTGATAACTGAACATATGATGGATGGACCTCTCCAGTGCAAGCTTCTCTTGATAATTAAACATATGCTGCATGGACATCGCCAGTGCAAGCTTCCATTGATAATTGAACATATGCTGCATGGATCTCTCCAGTGCAAGCTCGCCTTGGTAATTGAACACAGGTTGCATGGACCTCAGCAGTGCAAGCTTCCCTTGATAATTAAACATATGCTGCATGGACCTCTGCAGTGCAAGCTTCCCTTGATAAATAAACATATGATGCATGGACCTCACCAGTGCAAGTTTCCCTTGAAAATTGAACATATGATGCATGGATATCACCAGTGCAAGCTTCTCTTGATAAATAAACATATGCTGCATGGACATCGCCAGTGCAAGCTACCCTTGATAACTGAGCATATGATGCATGGACCTCTCCAGTGCAAGCTTCGCTTTATAATTGAACATATGCGGCATGGACCTCTCCAGTGCAAGCTTCCCTTTATAATTTAACGTATGCTGCATGCACTTCACCAGTGCATGCTTCCCTTGATAACTGAACATATGATGCATGGATATCATCAGAGCAAGCTTCTCTTGATAATTGAACATATGCTGCATGGAACTCACCAGTGCAGGCTTCCCTTGATAATTGAACATATACTGCGTGGACATCACAAGTGAAATCTTCCCTTGATAACTGAATATAGGCTGCATGGACCTCACCAGTGCAAGCATCCCTCGATAATTGAACATATGCTGCATGGAACTCACCAGTGCAAGCTTCCCTTGATAATTGAACATATACTGCGTGGACATCACAAGTGAAAGCTTCCCTTGATAACTGAACATATGCTGCATGTACATCACCAATGCAAGCTTCCCTTGATAATTGAACATATGATGCATGGACGTCTCCAGTGCAAGCTTCCCTTTATAATTTAAAATTTGCTGCATGCACTTTGCCAGTGCAAGCTTCCCTTGATAATTGAACATGTGCTGCATGGACATCGCCAGTGCAAGCTTCATTTGATAATTGAACATATGCTGCATGGACATAACCAGTGCAAGCTTCCCTTGATAATTTAACATATGCTGCATGGACATCACCAGTGCAAGCTTCCCTTGATAATTGAACATATGCTGCATGGGCATCACAAGTGAAAGTTTTCCTTGATAACTGAATATTTGCTGCATGGACATCACCAGTGCAAGCTTTCCTTGATAATTGAACATATGCTGCATGGACATCACCAGTTCGAAACATATGCAGCATGGACATTGCCAGTGCAAGCTTCCCTTGATAATTGAACATCTGCTGCATGGACATCAAAAGTGCAAGCTTCCCTTGATTATTGAACATATGCTGCATGGACCTCTCAGTGCAAGCTTCCCTAGATATTTAACCATATGCTGCATGGACATCGGAAGTGCAAGCTTCCCTTGATAACTGAACATATGATGGATGGACCCCTCCAGTGCAAGCTTCTCTTGATAATGAAACATATGCTGCATGGACCTCTCCAGTGCAAGCTTGCCTTGGTAATTGAACACAGGTTGAATGGACCTCAGCAGTGCAAGCTTCCGTTGATAATTGAACATATGCTGCATGAACCTCTGCAGTGCAAGCTTCCCTTGATCAATGAACATATGTTGCATGGACCTCACCAGTGCAAGTTTCCCTTGATAATTGAACATATGATGCATGGATATCACCAGTGCAAGCTTCTCTTGATAAATAAAAATATGCTGCATGGACATCGCCAGTGCAAGCTACCCTTGATTACTGAACATATGATGCATGGACCTCTCCAGTGCAAGCTTCCCTTTATAATTGAACATATGCGGCATGGACCTCTCCAGTGCAAGCTTCCCTTTATAATTTAACTTATGCTGCATGCACTTCACCAGTGCATGCTTCCCTTGATAACTGAACGTATGATGCATGGATATTATCAGAGCAAGCTTCTCTTGATAATTAAATATATGCTGCATGGACCTCTCCAGTGCAAGCTTCCCTTTATAATTTAACATATGCTGCATGCACTTCACCAGTGCATGCTTCCCTTGATAAATGAAGATATGATGCATGGACCTCACCAGTGCAAGCTTCCCTCGATAATTGAACATATGCTGCATGGAACTCACCAGTGCAAGCTTCCCTTGATAAATGAGCATATACTGCGTGGACATCACAAGTGAAAGCTTCCCTTGATAACTGAATATATGCTGCATGGACCTCACCAGTGCAAGCTTCCCTCGATAATGGAACATATGCTGCATGGAACTCACCAGTGCAAGCTTCCCTTGATAATTGAACATATACTGCGTGGATATCACAAGTGAAAGCTTCCCTTGATAACTGAACATATGCTGCATGTACATCGCCAATGCAATCTTCCCTTGATAACTGAACATATGATGCATGGACGTCTCCAGTACAAGCTTCACTTTATAATTTGAAATTTGCTGCATGCACTTCGCCAGTGCAAGCTTCCCTTGACAATTAAACATATGCTGATTGGACCTCACCAGTACAAGCTTCCCTTGATAAATGAACATATGCTGCATGGACCTCTCCAGTGCAAGCTTACCTTGATAATTGAACATATGCTGCATGGTCCTCACCAGTGAAAGTTTAGCCTTGAAAATTTAACATATGCTGCAGGGACCTCTCCAGTGAAAGCTTCCCTTGATGAATGAACATATGATGCATGGACATCGCCAGTGCAAGTTTCCCTTGATAATTAAACATATACTGTATGGACCTCACCAGTGCAAGCTTCCCTTGATAATTAAACATATGCTGCCTGGACATCACCAGTGCAAGCATCCCTTGATAATTGAACATATACTGCATGTACATCTGCAATGCAAGCTTCACTTGACAATTGAACATATGCTGCATGGACCTCTCCAGTGACAGCTTCGCTTGATAAATGAACATATGCTGCATGGACATTGCCAGTGCAAGCTTCCCTTGATTATTGAACATATGCTGCATGGACCTGTCCAGTGCAAACTTCCCTTGATAATTACACATATGCTGCATGGACATCTCCAGTGCATGCTTCCCTTGATAAATGAACATATGCCGCATGGACATCGCCAGTACAAGCTTCCCTTGATAATTGAACAAATGCTTTATGGACATCACAAGTGAAAGCTTCCCTTGATAATTGAACGTATGCTGCATGGGCTTCTCCAGTGCACGCTTCCCTTGATAATTGAACATATGCTGCATGAGCCTCTCCAATGCAAGCTTCCCTTGATAATCAAAGATATGATGCATGGCCATCACAAGTGCAAGCTTCCCTTGATAATTGAACGTATGCTGCATGGCTTCTCCAGTGCAAGCTTCCCTTGATAATTAAACATATGCTGCATGGGCATCACAAGCGCAAGCTTTCTTTGACAATTGAACAAATGCTGCATGGGCCTCTCCAGTGCGAGCTTCACTTGACAATTGAAAATATGCTGCATAGACATCACCAGTGCAAACTTTCCTTGATAATTGAACATATGCTGCATGGACATCGCCAGTGCAAACTTGCCTTGATAATTGAACATGTGCTGCATGGACCTCACCAGAGCAAGCTTCCTCTGATAATTGAACATACACTGCATGGACATCACAAGTGCGAGCTTCCCTTGATAATTGAACATATTCTGCATAGACATCACCAGTGCAAGCTTCCCTTGATAATTGAACATATGCTGCATGGACATCACAAGTGTAAGATTCCCTTGATAACTGAATATATGCTGCATGGACCTCACCAGTGCATGCTTCCCTAGATATTTAACCTTATGCTGCATGGACATCGCCAGTGCAAGCTTCCCTTGATAACTGAACATATGATGCATGGACCTCTCCAGTGCAAGCTTCTCTTGATAATTGAACATATGCTGCATGGACATCGCCAGTGCAAGCTTCCCTTGATAATTAAACACTTGTTGCATGGACCTCACCAGTGCAAGCTTCCCTTGATAATTGATCATATGCTGCATGGAGCTCTACAGTGCAAGCTTCCCTTGATAATTGAACATATGCTGCATGGACCTCACCAGTGCAAGCTTCCCTCGATAATTGAACATATGCTGCATGGAACTCACCAGTGCAAGCTTCCCTTGATAATTGAACATATACTGCGTGGACATCACAAGTGAAAGCTTCCCTTGATAACTGAACATATGCTGCATGTACATCACCAATGCAAGCTTCCCTTGATAATTGAACATATGATGCATGGACGTCTCCAGTGCAAGCTTCCCTTTATAATTTAATATTTGCTGCATGCACTTTGCCAGTGCAAGCTTCCCTTGATAATTGAACATGTGCTGCATGGACATCGCCAGTGCAAGCTTCATTTGATAATTGAACATATGCTGCATGGACATAACCAGTGCAAGCTTCCCTTGATAATTAAACGTATGCTGCATGGACATCACCAGTGCAAGCTTCCCTTGATAATTGAACATATGCTGCATGGGCATCACAAGTGAACGTTTCCCTTGATAACTGAATATTTGCTGCATGGACATCACCAGTGCAAGCTTCCCTTGATGATTGAACATATGCTGCATGAACATCGCCAGTTCGAAACATATGCAGCATGGACATTGCCAGTGCAAGCTTCCCTTGATAATTAAACGTATGCTGCATGGACATCACCAGTGCAAGCTTCCCTTGATAATTGAACATATGCTGCATGGACATCGCCAGTGCAAGCTTCCCTTGATAATTGAACATATGCTGCATGGGCATCACAAGTGAAAGTTTCCCTTGATAACTGAACATCTGCTGCATGGACATCAAAAGTGCAAGCTTCCCTTGATAATTGAACATATGCTGCATGGACCTCCCCAGTGCAAGCTTCCCTAGATATTCAACGATATGCTGCATGGACATCGGAAGTGCAAGCTTCCCTTGATAACTGAACATATGATGGATGGACCCCTCCAGTGCAAGCTTCTCTTGATAATGAAACATATGCTGCATGGACATCGCCAGTGCAAGCTTCCATTGATAATTGAACATATGCTGCATGGACCTCTCCAGTGCAAGCTTGCCTTGGTAATTTAACACAGGTTGAATGGACCTCAGCAGTGCAAGCTTCCGTTGATAATTAAACATATGCTGCATGGACCTCTGCAGTGCAAGCTTCCCTTGATAAATGAACATATGTTGCATGGACCTCACCAGAGCAAGTTTCCCTTGATAATTGAACATATGATGCATGGATATCACCAGTGCAAGCTTCTCTTGATAAATAAACATATGCTGCATGGACATCGCCAGTGCAAGCTACCCTTGATAACTGAACATATGATGCATGGACCTCTCCAGTGCAAGCTTCCCTTTATAATTGAACATATGCGGCATGGACCTCTCCAGTGCAAGCTTCCCTTTATAATTTAACGTATGCTGCATGCACTTCACCAGTGCATGCTTCCCTTGATAACTGAACGTATGATGCATGGATATCATCAGAGCAAGCTTCTCTTGATAATTAAATATATGCTGCATGGACCTCTCCAGTGCAAGCTTCCCTTTATATTTTAACATATGCTGCATGCACTTCACCAGTGCATGCTTCCTTTGATAAATGAAGATATGATGCATGGACCTCACCTGTGCAAGCTTCCCTCGATAATTGAACATATGCTGCATGGAACTCACCAGTGCAAGCTTCCCTTGATAAATGAGCATATACTGCGTGGACATCACAAGTGAAAGCTTCCCTTGATAACTGAATATATGCTGCATGGACCTCACCAGTGCAAGCTTCCCTCGATAATTGAACATATGCTGCATGGAACTCACCAGTGCAAGCTTCCCTTGATAATTGAACATATACTGCGTGGACATCACAAGTGAAAGCTTCCCTTGATAACTGAACATATGCTGCATGTACATCGCCAATGCAAGCTTCCCTTGATAACTGAACATATGATGCATGGACATCTCCAGTGCAAGCTTCCCTTTATAATTTAAAATTTGCTGCATGCACTTCGCCAGTGCAAGCTTCCCTTGACAATTAAACATATGCTGATTGGACCTCACCAGTACAAGCTTCCCTTGATAAATGAACATATGCTCCATGGACCTCTCCAGTGCAAGCTTACCTTGATAATTGAACATATGCTGCATGGACCTCACCAGTGAAAGTTTAGCCTTGAAAATTGAACATATGCTGCAGGGACCTCTCCAGTGAAAGCTTCCCTTGATGAATGAACATATGATGCATGGACATCGCCAGTGCAAGTTTCCCTTGATAATTAAACATATACTGTATGGACCTCACCAGTGCAAGCTTCCCTTGATAATTAAACATATGCTGCCTGGACATCACCAGTGCAAGCATCCCTTGATAATTGAACATATACTGCATGTACATCTGCAATGCAAGCTTCACTTGACAATTGAACATATGTTGCATGGACCTCTCCAGTGACAGCTTCCCTTGATAAATGAACATATGCTGCATGGACATCACAAGTGCAAGCTTCCCTTGATAACTGAACATATGCTGCATGGACCTCACCAGTGCAAGCTTCCCTTGATAATTGAACATATGATGCATGGACATCACCAGTGCAAGTTTCCCTTGTTAACTGAACATATGATGCATGGACCTCTCCAGTGTAAGCTTCCATTGATAATTGAACATATGCTGCATGGACCTCACCAGTGTAAGTTTCCCTTGATAATTGAACATATGAGGCATGGACCTCTGCAGTGCAAGCTTCCCTTGATAAATAAACATATGTTGCATGGACCTCACCAGTGCAAGTTTCCCTTGAAAATTGAACATATGATGCATGGATATCACCAGTGCAAGCTTCTCTTGATAAATAAACATATGCTGCATGGACATCGCCAGTGCAAGCTACCCTTGATAACTGAGCATATGATGCATGGACCTCTCCAGTGCAAGTTTCGCTTTATAATTGAACATATGCGGCATGGACCTCTCCAGTGCAAGCTTCCCTTTATAATTTAACGTATGCTGCATGCACTTCACCAGTGCATGCTTCCCTTGATAACTGAACATATGATGCATGAATATCATCAGAGCAAGCTTCTCTTGATAATTAAACATATGCTGCCTGGACATCGCCAGTGCAAGCATCCCTTGATAATTGAACATATACTGCATGTACATCTGCAATGCAAGCTTCACTTGACAATTGAACATATGCTGCATGGACCTCTCCAGTGACAGCTTCGCTTGATAAATGAACATATGCTGCATGGACATTGCCAGTGCAAGCTTCCCTTGATTATTGAACAAATGCCTTATGGACATCACAAGTGCAAGCTTCCCTTGATAATTGAACGTATGCTGCATGGGCTTCTCCAGTGCACACTTCCCTTGATAATTGAACATATGCTGAATGAGCCTCTCCAATGCAAGCTTCCCTTGATAATCAAAGATATGATGCATGGCCATCACAAGTGCAAGCTTCCCTTGATAATTGAACGTATGCTGCATGGCTTCTCCAGTGCAAGCTTCCCTTGATAATTAAACATATGCTGCATGGGCATCACAAGCGCAAGCTTTCTTTGATAATTGAGCAAATGCTGCATGGGCCTCTCCAGTGCGAGCTTCACTTGACAATTGAAAATATGCTGCATAGACATCACCAGTGCAAACTTTCCTTGATAATTGAACATTTGCTGCATGGACATCGCCAGTGCAAACTTGCCTTGATAATTGAACATGTGCTGCATGGACCTCACCAGAGCAAGCTTCCTCTGATAATTGAACATACACTGCATGGACATCACAAGTGCGAGCTTCCCTTGATAATTGAACATATTCTGCATAGACATCACCAGTGCAAGCTTCCCTTGATAATTGAACATATGCTGCATGGACATCACAAGTGTAAGCTTCCCTTGATAACTGAATATATGCTGCATGGACCTCACCAGTGCATGCTTACCTAGATATTTAACCATATGCTGCATGGACATCGCCAGTGCAAGCTTCCCTTGATAACCGAACATATGATGCATGGACCTCTCCAGTGCAAGCTTCTCTTGATAATTGAACATATGCTGCATGGACATCGCCAGTGCAAGCTTCCCTTGATAATTGAACACTTGTTGCATGGACCTCACCAGTCCAAGCTTCCCTTGATAATTGATCATATGCTGCATGGAGCTCTGCAGTGCAAGCTCCCCTTGATAAATGAACATATGCTGCATGGACCTCTCCAGTGCAAGCTTCCCTTGATAATTGAACATATGCTGCATGGACCTCACCAGTGCAAGCTTCCCTCGATAATTGAACATATGCTGCATGGGACTCACCAGTGCAAGCTTCCCTTGATAATTGAACATATACTGCGTGGACATCACAAGTGAAAGCTTCCCTTGATAACTGAACATATGCTGCATGTACATCACCAATGCAAGCTTCCCTTGATAATTGAACATATGATGCATGGACGTCTCCAGTGCAAGCTTCCCTTTATAATTTAATATTTGCTGCATGCACTTTGCCAGTGCAAGCTTCCCTTGATAATTGAACATGTGCTGCATGGACATCGCCAGTGCAAGCTTCATTTGATAATTGAACATATGCTCCATGGACATAACCAGTGCAAGCTTCCCTTGATAATTAAACGTATGCTGCATGGACATCACCAGTGCAAGCTTCACTTGATAATTGAAGATATGCTGCATGGACCTCTCCAGTGAAAGCTTCCCTTGATAAATGAACATATGCTTCATGGACATCGCCAGTGCATGCTTCCCTTGATAATTAAACATATGTGGCATGGACATTGCCAGTGCAAGCTTCCCTTGATAATTGAACATATGCTTTATGGACATCAAAAGTGCAAGCTTCCCTTGATAACTGAACATATGCTGCATGGACCTCACCAGTGCAAGCTTCCCTTGATAATTGAACATATTATGCATGGACATCACCAGTGCAAGCTTCCCTTGATAATCGAACTCATGCTGCATGGACCTCACCAGTGCAAGCTTCCCTTGATAATTGTCATGCCTGCAAAAGTGGTTGGCAGGAATGGTTGGAAAATTCCGACAGTGCCTCTGTAGCGCATGCGAAAGTGTCAGCGCATGCCTCGGGAATAGAGAGCGAGATTTAAACCCGCCTCTCATCCCCGGAACTGCTTTGCGTTCACGTTAGGTTTCCTGCATCTTCGTACGGGTCATGCTGGTGGCGTCCGAGGAGATACCGCGGCTGCGTTTCGTGAAGCGTTCGAGGATACTCAGCGGGCAGAGTGAGAGTGAGTAACTTGTCTGGTGTCTCTTTTAAACACCTATTTTTGCATTAGTTTGTTCCGAAGTGCGGATGATTTAAGTTTGGGACATTGCTCTCTTGGCTAGTGGCAAGCCCGTGATTGGACCTATGTTTGTATTCGCAAGGCAGAGGTTGCTGCTTTGTACCTTATGGTGATTCTGATACTAGGGAATCAGTGTGCTTTTGTAGGGCATTTGTTTTGTGGTCTTTGTTATTTCGGATAGACCACGAACCTGGATTACACATAGAGCGTTTTTGCGAATGTTGAGGACATGAATTCCTGGCACATGCTCATTGATATTTAGATTCCTTTTGTATACATTATTACTTTTTCACAAGGTGAGCTAGAGATCGGGATTTACAATAGATATATTTATTATTCTTTACTGAAAAGCCACAACTAATCCCAAGTGATTTATTATAGAGTCAGAGATCCCTCACATCAAGAAGAAACTGTGTATGCGTATTTGTAATAAAGAACGACAAAGACGAAAACAAACACAGTACACTAAGGTATATATGAATAAGGAGAAACACACATTGTAGAATAGCGATAGGTAGGGACCGATATTAAATATTTGTTTTCTCTTTATGCACTATCCTTCCTCCAAAGAATTGCAGGTATCCTGACCTTAGTGAAGAGCAAAGATTTCTTGTTTTCCCCTTCTATCCTTGTTATGTTTTCCCTCCTTCCCCCTATTCACCAGTAGATGTTTCAGTTTCTACTCTGACATGTGGTGGTGATAGGTTGAAGATATGGACCTAACTTCGAACTCCGTGACACTCCTGAGACAACAAGGTGAGAGCACAACAGAACGCAAAGCCTTTATATATATTGTCTCCTGAGTGCCATGGCCCTCACGCTCACAGATTTAGCCACTATGATAGGGAATCTCCAAAGAGAAACCCAGGCTCTTTCAAATAGAGTAGATGCTTTAAATAGAGAGACAGAGATGGAGGGGCAGGTACTAGTGTTTCAAATCCCGTAGTACAAGTAGTGACTCATCAAACCATTCCATTAGCTCCACCTGAACGCTTTCATGGAGATCCTGCTAAGTGCGCTGCCTTTCTCACTCAGTGTCAGTTACATTTTCTCTGTAAAGCCACATGTCTTCCGACTGACCAGGCAAAAGTGGCATTTGTTGTTTCATATTTGGGAGGATCAGCGGCCAATTGGACTATACCTCTCATTGAAAAGGATGATTCTCTACTGTTAAACTATGAGGCATTCAAGAGAGAATTACGTAAATTATTTGACAAACACACCTTTACCCATGCTGCAGATACAGAGTTATTAAATCTTGAACAAGGCTCTAAAGATATTACTACCTACATTTCCACATTCAATAGACTTGTAGCGGAAGCAGACTGGCCGGCTGAGAAACGCAGTGCCCTTTTTAGGTCTCGCCTGTTGATGCGCATGCGCATCGAGCTTGCGAGACTATGGGGGCTTATCCACTCTTTATCCAACTTGCAAGGAATCGCCAGGCGATTCCTTGCAGTGCACGAGAAATTGAAGCTCAATGCGCATGCGCAATGAGCTTCAAAGCGCGTGCACAAGCCCCCAGCCGCCTGCATTGCCTGCTCTCTCTGTCACAGCCTCCCCCAGCTCCGCCTCCTCACTTTTTGATTGCACGGCCGTTAGGCCGTGCCTCCCCTACTCTACTCCCCCCTCCTTCTCCACTCCCCCTCACGAGTGTCACGACGCACCTCCGGATCCGCCCCCTCCCCATTTTCTCTGCCTGCCATGTCGCGTCGCATTTCTCCTCCCCCCTCCCCCCAGCCGCCTGCCTTGCCTACTCTCCCGCCCCCTCACTTCTTGATTGCACGGCCGCTAGGCCGTGCCTCCCCTACTCTCCTCCCCCCTCCCCTTATCTGGCCTTCCCTCCGTCTGTTCCCTCTCCACGCTCCGCCCCCTCCCCTTTTTAAAAAAAAAAGCATACACAACCGCATTCTCATCGTATATTGGGATACTTCTCACTCACCTATCCGGTCAGTGGTGGACAACAACAGCACCCGGTGAGTAGTGCATCGGGTTATAACCTCTGTATTTTCAGGCTGGACATGACAAAAAGGGGTAACAACGGAGTTGTAAAACTGAGTTCACTGTACTACCTTGTGATCTTGTACTCACGCTAGGCTAGTTAGCTAGGGAAAGTCTCAGTGTACTCGGGTCAACAGCCTTGTCCAAATATGTCGTCTTATCAAGACTGGATTGGTAATGTACTCAAATCACTACTATGTAATAACCTGTAGTTGTGGGATTCTGGGTTTAATTCCTTAACCGAGTGGCCACGTGGAGGGTCAGTCTACCCTACGTATGGGAAGGTATGATTCTCGTGATGTGAATAAAGGGCTTAAATGCCCCGGCGTCGTAGCCACGTGTTTCAGACTAAATGCCCGGTCGTTTGTGCAGGCCCTACAGCCGTGTATAGGACCGTACTTCGCGGATGTTGGTAAGGGTCACCATTTCAATTGCGGTGCACTCGGTGGGGGCCTGTGCAATGTGGCTGCCTTTCGGACTGGCTCAAAAGTGCAAACAGAGCCCGTTAGGTGTAAGCCTGGGGAAGAAGAAGGGACCGCGCGGTATGCGATGCTTATTAAAAATACCGCATGATAATTATTAGTCCCCCAAATCAATTACGTACCGCTGCATGTCGTATATTACAGAGCACCCCCCAAAAAAAGGTTAAAGTACCTCAAGTATGTGAAATAGGGCAGTGACCATTGCACAGACTGCTGAGTTAAAATGCATCTGCTTTGAAGGTGTAACCGGTTGAATGTTTGGGAGAACCACGACAACTCCTAATTTTTTTTTTTTTTTTTTTTTAAATTAAAATCGTGTTTGATTTGTTTACCTTTAACACTCGTGGCCTGTTAGGCAGTGCAATATATACATATTATGCACTACAGCTTAAGCAGTATTAAATTGGCCACATACGTCACATATATGAACCTGTTGACAGTCATGTAACATTCTTAAACATTGCGAACTTTGCAAACTTGAGTTCGAACCCTGCTTACGATCATTAAGTGCCGTGATTTTGATAAACAGGCCTCTGTCGCAGATTACGTCGATGTATTCAGCATGTTGTCGGGTAGTGGGCTCTGGACTCTAGTCACTGTTCTTTGTGCATGGGAAGAGTTAGTCTGTGGTGTAGCTATTTCGGTGAGCAGGTATAGCAAGACTGTGCTTTTCGCCCTGGTCTGGAGAGTTAATACGTGTGGGGTTCTTTTGTGTGTCGTCTTGTAGCAGCACGTGTTCTGCAATCAGCGCCCTATTGAGATCTGCCATCCATATTTAGGTCTCCTTATTGATAAGGCAGTAGAGCTACCTGCCAAGTGATTTTTCACGCAACCAACAAAGTCTTCTTGTTTATGTTTATGGCTTTTTTTTTTTGTAATTCTTTAGCATTGGCTACAGGAAACAAAAAAGCTAAAGATTTACAAAAAAAACCCATAAACAATTCTAAAAGCACTAACTCTAATGCTGCGAGACCTATTGCATTTCCAATGCTTGTTTACAAAGGGCTGCGTGATGAGCTCAAAGATGCCTTAGCACATGTGGTAGATCTCCCTGGGAATTGTGCTGATTTGATAGATCTAGTAGTTAAATTGGATCACAGATTAGGGAAGAGAAGAAAAGACAGAACCCGATACGACTACACTAGAATAGGAAGTCCTGAAAAGAAAACAGAGGCAGAGGCAAAAACTGATGAAAGTGAACCTATGCAGATTGGTAGCATTAAAGGGCCCCTAAGTGAGTCCGAAAAACAACGTAGAAGAGAAAATAAGTTATGCTTATTTTGCGGAAAAGCAGGGCACTTTTTAAGAGAATGTCCTGTAAAACCCAGACAGTTCAGTAAGTCGGAAAACTAGGAGACCCGAGGCTAGAAGAGACTTCGGGTCATTCAGGACATATGGTCTCATCTTTGTTATCACATAAAGGGCACTTCTTTACCCCTGCACAAATACATTGGGATAAAAATACCATCGAAGTTCCTATTATGATAGACTCGGGAGCATCGGGTAATTTGTAGACAAACAATGGACTATAGAACACTCTATACCAGAAGTATCCAAAGAAGTCAGAGAAGAAGTATTTACCATTGATGGGAGTTCCGTGAAGTCAGGGCCTATTACCCATACCACCATTCCTTTAGAACTTGGTATCTCCTTCACTCATTGGGAAACCCTCACATTTGATTTGATTCAATCCCCACAATTCCCTGTAGTATTAGGGCTCCTGTGGTTAAGAAAACATAATCCTTATATAGAATGGCAGCAGTCACAAATCATGTTCAAGTCTGAGAATTGTGTTAACCACATAAGAAGTACTTTAGACGAAAGTAACAGGGTTGAGACAGTCGCTATGGTTGCAACAAGCACTCCTGAGATAAAATCAAAGGAAAGGATTATGAACCCGCTTCCCCCTATTTCTGATAGTCTCACCCTAGAGGAAACAGACACTGTATTACCTGCAGAGTATCAATCTTTTCAGTCTGTGTTTGATGAAGAACAAGCTACTAGTCTGCCCCCTCACAGGGTGTATGACTGCCGTATTGATTTACAAGCAGGAGCACGCATCCCCACAAGTAGGGTATATTTCTTAACTGAGAAAGAAAACATCTATTTAAGAGAGTATCTTGATAAAATGCTTGATTTGGGATTTATTTGTGCATCTAGGTCCCCTGCTTCATCAGCTCTCTTCTTTATTCCTAAGAGGGAAGGAGGACTACGCTGTTGTATAGACTATAGATCACTTAACACTATTACCATCAAAAACAAGTACCCATTACCACTCATTTCCTCTTTACTCAACCAGATTAAAGATGCTAAATGGTTTACAAAATTGGACTTAAGGGGAGCATATCACCTTGTTAGAGTAAAAGAAGGAGATGAGTGGAAAACAGCATTCTGTACCAAGTACGGATTGTATAAATATCTCGTGATGCCCTTTGGGCTATGTAATGCTCCCTCCGCATTTCAATATTTCA
This sequence comes from Lissotriton helveticus, assembly GCF_964261635.1. Classification (NCBI taxonomy): domain Eukaryota; kingdom Metazoa; phylum Chordata; class Amphibia; order Caudata; family Salamandridae; genus Lissotriton; species Lissotriton helveticus. The sequence goes on from NC_136070.1 coordinate 652,512,036, forward strand.
TCAACGAGGTATTAAAAGATCTCCTCGATAAATGTGTGATAGCTTACATTGATGACTTACTCATCTTTTCGAAATCATTGGAAAAACATATTTTGCATGTACAGACCGTTTTGAGTAAATTACAGAACAACCATTTCCCAGGTTTCTTGTAATACTATAATTTGGGGGTTTTCCCCAATGGAGTCTATCTGAGCATTTAAGATCTTAGTTCTCAGTCCATTTATGTTTCATGAGCATACTCTTATTATTCCACTTTCGTTGCTTTTGTCTCCTATTTGTGATACGGCACCATATCATTGTTTCTGATTACTGTGGAGTGCCATAGTTACCCATTTTTCATTTATTTCTAGATTTCTATTTGTTGTGTTTTGTGGAATGATAGATATATTTTTTGTCGGGACCTACCAAGTGCATTTTTTAGAACTGAAAGAGTCTGTATTTCTACCTTTTTGTGTTTGGGTGTTGTTTCCTCTCCAATGAATGGAGTGGGGTAAACCTCTGGTAGTTTTTTGGTAAGTAATATACCCCATGATTTAAATGTGGTTTGTTCATTCATAATCTGTTCGGTTATTGTTGGCGACATTAATGTTATTAGCGTTGAGGTTTGAATATTATGTTTCCCCTCCAAAAATTCGACTGAGATGATATCCTTACTGTCGATATTGCTCAGTGCTGGTAGTGATTTGAAAAGTCTAAGTAAGTTCCCCCTGTTAAGTATATCTTGCCTACCTCTAGATTGAAATTGAGGAGTGAATATATTTTTTCACTATTAATAGGGCTTTGTACATTGGGGACATTTTTTTCTCAGGTTGCTTAGGTACATAAATAATTGACTTTTTTCCTTCCCTGCTTTTAATCTGTAAATGGTCCCATTCTGAAGTATTTGTGGGACCATTTGCTGCCTTTGACACTGTGAGGGCCCAATCTCTATCTTTTTTTTCCTCAGAAGTGCCATGTATTTGGTGAGGAGGTATTGATTGAATTGTATTAGTTAGACTGCTTTTGTCGTTTTGTCATGGTTGTGAATCCGTCTGAGTCAGTATGATTATTGCTTTGATCCTCGTGGTTGACTACAGATGTAACTTCGTTCCCCGATAGCTCCATGATTTGGCGGGTCGGTAAACTAATTATTTTATCTTGGAGTTTTGATGATTCTTTTGATTCTTTTGATTCTGTCCCTTTAGAGTTATAAAAGTCATTCCCAGTTTTGTTTAATTCCTCTTGCTTCGTAGGGGTATTATTCTTCGTAGCTTTCTCCTGTTTGATTTTGATGTTTCTTTTAGTATCTTCTATTATGATGGTTAAAACTGCCGGTAATACTGCTAGTTTGTCCATAATAGGTACATACATACAATCAGAGGTCGTTCTTTCATTTTCTTTTTGCGCCCTGATTATCAAGTCATTTAGTTGGGCAAGTTTGTTGTTGATTCCCGCCACATTATTTGCCATCATTTTAAGAAGATCAATTTGTATGTCCATTTTGTTTGATTGGTACTGGAGTGCCTCTAGGGTTAAGGACGATGTTTGGTAAAAGATATCCCAGGTTATAGCTGCTTCTTTATGTTTTTATTCTATTTCTGGGGTGTGAGCCTTCTCCGACTTAGTTTTTTCTTTTTCCCCGGATTTGGTTTGTTCTGCCATTTTTTTATCAGTTGGAATTGCAGTAATAGATGAGGCCAAATCAATGTTTTCCTGCGGTTCTTTAAGGTAATCCCCCAAAATATTGGATTCTTTTGGTGATGTTTCAGTATGTATATCAGGCTTGTTAATATGTTCATGTTCTACCCCATATTCATTTAGGTGGGTTTCCCCTTGTTCAGAGGACATACACAAGTGTTTGTTGATTTTAACATTAACTTCAATTGGGCAACTTAGGGCCTTCTGTTCTGTTCCGTCTTCATAACCATATTGGTTAGTTTCCAGTACTTGTAATTGCGATTTACTTAGATTTACAATTCCCATTCTTTCCGTCTCTGACTTTATGTTGGAGTTTTGTATCTCTATTGAGGGTTCTTGCTGTGTTCACCATTGAAAGTGGTCTAGATTTGGTGTGTCTAAGTTTACAAGGTGGTTTTTATCATAATTTAGCTCTGTTTGTTCCAATTGGTTACTGGTTTTTAGCGTGTCATGTGATTCACTGCACATAGGTTTCATGGGTGACTGTAGGTTGTCTTTTATTACTTCCAATTTCATTGACATAAAAGCTCCTGTTGGATCCTTCACAAATTGGAATTTATCTGGAATTTTACCAGCCCTCTCAAACATCCGCGCAATGGGGGATATAAGAGATTGGGTTGGCCCCGGTGCGTTTGTTTTGACCTTTTTTGATACTGAAGATTGCTGCATTCTTTTTGTACGTTTTGTTGCTGTACCTACAGTCCTTTCCTTTCCTGATCTCATATTGTTAGTAATGTTAATATTTGTGTCTCTAGTTTTTGATTTCTGATTGTCCTTAGGATTAACAAAGTCAATCTAGAATTCACCCTCCTCAGCCTGTAGCTCAATCCTCACAATCCGCACGCCCTCCCAAGCCTGTCTGCTCCCTCTTTCTCTACCGTGTAGTACGACTCCCTACAGGAATACAACACCCATCGAGACTGGTGCAGCTGCCGGCGGGAAGGAAGCGTGGTGAAGATTGCGTGACAATGGTGATGACGCTGGGTGGCGAGTGGCAGAGAGCGCAATTATATTTATGGGTTACATTTTTTTTTTTTAATGGGTGACTTTTCAGGAGTGTCCCAGAATATGCCAAAAAGATATATATATATATTTTTGGATTGTAATAGTAGCGTTAGTATTTTAGTATTTAAAATGGGCTTACCCTTCTAGCTCACACCCGGTAGTACCACTTCTGTTCTTGGTTCTTATCCTCCTTTTGCCTCTACTCTTGCAGAGGATGGAGCGATGGTGCAGTGGGACCACACACGAAGCAGATAGTTAAAGGCCCTAGGGCAGAGCCTGTGCTCAGTAACCTGCTCAGTACTGCATCCACAACCACAGCCACAAACCACTACCTCGTAGTCGCAGCCCCTCACGGTCACTGTCACAAACTAAGTGTCTCTAGTGATTTTCGGAGCTGGCTGCCGGTAATCCCACCGGGGGTGCAGCCTCTTTAATGGTTTGAAGTCAAATTCTGGGCAGAGTGATGTTGAACGTTGTCAGTGCTCTCATTGGTCTCTAGCACACTCTGCTGGTACTGGTGCAGTATGTAGGGTATGGGTGGGCTGTGGGTGGGCTAAGGGTAGCTGTGGATGGCTGTAGAAGGTATCAGTATCGGTATCCTCGGTCTCATCACCCCCACCGCACCACCACACGGTACTCTGCTCACCTGCTCACCTGCCTCTTGCTTCGCGCTCCTAGTTGCCTACAGCCTGGGTGGGCGCCTTGCTCCCCACCCGAACGACTGCGGGTGGACTCGGGCTCAGCTGCTCACCAGTACCCTCCGAAACAGCCCTCAGGTGCGCCGGTCCACTGATGCTCTCACCGCTGTCTCTGCACACCCCACACCAGCGTGGCCCCCAGCCTGGCGCCGAAGCTTTCGAGGTGCCGGTTTCTGGTGATTCAGCCGTTTCAGCCTTTTCCGCCGTTTTCATCCGGTTCTGCCCCAATTGTGTGGGATTGTGGGCATTGGTTTTCTGAGGTTTCTCACCCCCTCAGAATTCTCAGGGGACACTGCTGCAGCGGCCGCCTGCTTCCTTCTTTCCTCGTCCTCCTCCTCGTGCTCCCCCCACTCTCGCGAAACCAGGACTGGAATGGCAAAATCACGCTACAGCATTAAAGAGTGCAGTGCTGCCACTGAGTATCGCACGGTTCTCCTCCGTAATGAGCCGGTTTTGATTCTGCGTGGCTCAGCTTCGGCTTTGTGCTGCTGCTCTGCGCTGCCGGCCGCCCGGCTTGCTCACTAGTTTATATTGCTTTCGCTCGCTAATTGGGACCCTCGTACAGCGGTGCTTTTCTTATGAGGAACCTGGGGGAAAGGAGCGGCAATGGCAGGCTTGTGAGCTGTGTGTCTGCGGACTACGAACTGCAGGCTGCGGGCTCAGCACAAGCAGCGGGAAGCTGAGGGGAGGTACAGGGGTGCAGGGAAGCAACACCAACCTGCTCAACCTGCTCAACCCCCGTGAACGCCACTCCTCCTCTGCTCGACCCCAATTCTTCCACGCTCCAAACTTCGGCTCGTTCGCTTCGCAGCCGCTCCTCCGCTCTGCTCCGGACCACCTGTCTGCCGATCACTAACGTTGCTCCGTCTCTTCCGACCTGTGTCTAACTTCCAGCATCCACACCTCTAACTTCATGTTCACTATGTTCACTAAGACAGCCCTTTTTATCCCTTTGAAAGGCCTTCCTTCTTCCAGCACATTGGCAAACGTCTTTTTACAAAATATTGTTAGGTTACATGGCCTACCCTCGGTGTTAATCACAGATAGAGAAACTCAATTTGTATCAAATTTCTGGAAACAACTATGTACAATCTTACATATTGAAGTACGGCTGTCATCTAGTCATCATCCGCAAACGGATGGACAGACCGAAAGAGTCAACCAAAGTCTTGAACAATTCCTCAGATGTCAAACTCTGCAAACACTTACTGAATGGGGTGAGTTGGTATGGCTTGCTGAATTATCTTACAACAATAGTCATCATTTCTCCACCCTCTGTACCCCCTTTCATGGGTCTCATGGTTTTCATCCTAGAGTTTTACCTATACCACTGTCAGTGTCCTGCAATACCCCTGCTGTATCAGATCTTGTTACTCACTTTCAAACAGTACATTCAAGCATACATGATAAATTAGACAAAGCTAAGATCAGCCGCGGGCCGTGGAGGGAGTTACGGTGGGGCAGGGAGGCGGGGAGAGGGAGGGGTAGGGTGGAGAGGGCTAAAAACCGGCACATGGATAATTACAGGTAAGTAAACAATTTAAATAATAAAACGAATTTCCTAGCGCGCACTGCATCGCAAAATGCGATGCAGTGCGCGCTACGAAATTCGTTTTATTAATTAAATTGTTTACTTACCTGTAATTATCCATGTGCCGGTTTTTAGCCCTCTCCACCCTGCCCCTCCCCCTCCCCGCCTCCCTGCCCCACCGTAACACCCTCCACGGCCCGCGGCTGGCTAAGATTGAGTATAAAAAAAGAGCGGACACTCGTAGAAAACATGAACCCGTCTATAAGCTTGGAGAGAAGGTATGGTTATCTACTAGATATCTTGAAGGGATCCTCTAAATTTAAGCCCTAATTTGTAGGTCCCTTTGTCATCAGCAAATTAGTGAATCCTGTCGCTATGAAATTGACACTCCCACACTCCATGAAGATACATCCTGTGTTTCCTGTTTCCCTCCGGAAACATGTAGTACCTAAGACCAGTCTTCCTACTGTACCTGTTCCCACACTGATTGATGATGATGAGGAATACGAAGTGGGGGCTATAATTAATTCTAGAAGAGTAAGACGTGACCTTCAATACTTGATTGATTGGAAAGGCTATGGCATAGAGGAACGCACTAGGGAGCCTGCGAGTCAGGTACATGCTCCCCGTCTAGTTCGAGCCTTTCATAGGAGATATCCCCACAAGCCCGGACTGGTGGGAAGCCTTGTGGGAGGGGTGTTCTGTCATGCTTGCAAAAGAGGTTGGCAGGAAAGCCGTGGAAATGGTTGGAAAAATTCCGACAGTGCCTCTGTAGCGCATGCGCAAGGGTCAGCGCATGCGTCGGGAATAGAGAGCGAGATTTAAACCCGCCTCTCATCCCCGGAACTGCTTTGCGTTCGCGTTAGGTTTCCTGCGTCTTCGTCCGGGTCACGGTGGTGGCGTCCGAGGAGATACCGCGGCTGCGTTTCGTGAAGCGTTCGAGGATACTCGGCCGGCAGAGTTATAGTGAGTAACTTGTCTGGTGTCCGATTTAAACATCTATTTTTGCATTAGTTCGTTCCGAAGTGCGGATGATTTAAGTTTGGGACATTGCTCTCTTGGCTAGTGGGAAGCCCGTGATTGGACTTATGTTTGTATTCGCAAGGCAAAGGTTGCTGCTTTGTACTTCATGGTGATTCTGATACTAGGGAATCAGTGTGCTTTTGTAGGGCATTTGTTTTGTGGTCTTTGTGATTTCGGATAGACCACGAACCTGGATTACACACAGAGCGTTTTTGCGAATGTTGAGTACAAGCATTCCTAGCACATGCTCATTGATATTTAGATTCCTTTTGTATACATTATTCCTTTTTCACAAGGTGAGCTAGATATTGGGATATACAATAGATATTTTTATTATTCTTTACTGAAAAGCCACAACTAATCCCAAGTGATTTATTATAGAGTCAGAGATCCCTCACATCAAGAAGAAACTGTGTATGCACATTTGTAATAAAGAACGACAAAGACGAAAACAAACACAGTACACTAAGGTATATATGAATAAGGAGAAACACACATTGTAGAATAGCGATAGGTAGGGGCCGATATTAATTATTTGTTTTCTCTTTATGCAGTATCTTTCCTCTGAAGAATTGCAGGTATCCTGACCTTAGTGAAGAGTGAAGATTTCTTGTTTTCCCCTTCTATCCTTGTGATGTTTCCCTCCTTCCCCCTATTCACCAGTAGATGTTTCAGTTTCTACTCTGGCATGTGGTGGAGATAGGGTGAAGTTGTGGACCTAACTTCGAACTCCGTGACGCTCCTGAGACAACAAGGTGAGAGCACGACAATAATTGAACATATGCTTCATGGACCTCTTGAGTGTAAGCGTCCCTTGATAATTGAACATATTCTTTATGGACCTCTTCAGTGCAAGCTTCCCTTGATAATTAAACATATAATGCATGGACCTTACCAGTGCAAGCTTCCCTTAATAATTGAACATATGATGCCATGTACCTCTCCAGTGCCAGCTTCCCTTGATAATTGAACATATGCTGCATGGACTTCACAAGTGCAAGCTTCCTTTGATAATTGCACATATGCTGCATGGGCCTCTCCAGTGAGAGCTTCCCTTGATAATTGAACATATGCTGAATGGACCTCTCCAGTGCAAGCTTCCCTTGATTATTGAACATATGCTGCATGGACCTCTCCCGTGCAAACTTCCCTTGATAATTAAACATATGCTGCATGGACATCGCCAGTGCAAGCTTCCCTTGAAAATTGAACATATGCTGCATGAGCCTCCCCAATGCAAGCTTCCCTTGATAATTAAAGATATGATGCATGGACATCACCTGTGCAAGCTTCCCTTGATAATTAAACATCTGCTGCATGGACATCGCCAGTGCAAGCTTCCCTTGATTATTGAACGTTTGCTGAATGGGCCTCTCCAGTGCAAGCTTCCCTTGATATTTGAACATATGCTGCATAGACATCACAAGTGCAAGCTTCCCTTGATAATTGAACATATGCTGCATGGACCTCACCAGTGCAAGCTTCCCTTGATAATTGAACATATGATGCCATGCACCTCTCTAGTGCCAGCTTCCCTCGATAATTGAACATATGCTGCATGGGCCTCTCCAGTGAGAACTTCCCTTGATAATTGAACATATGCTGAATGGACCTCTCCAGTGCAAGCTTCCCTTGATAATTGAAAATATGCTGCATGGGCCTCTCCAGTGAGAACTTCCCTTGATAATTGAACATATGCTGAAGGGACCTCTCCAGTGAAAACTTCCCTTGATAATTAAACATATGCTGCATGGACATCGCCAGTGCAAGCTTCCCTTCATAACTTAACATATGCCGCATGAGCCTCTCCTATGCAAGCTTCGCTTGATAATTAAAGATATGATGCATCGACTTCACAAGTGCAAGCTTCCCTTGATAATTAAACATATGCTGCATGGTCCTCACTTGTGCAAGCTTCTCTTGATAATTAAACATCTGCTGCATTGACACCGCCAGTGCAATTTTACCTTGATAATTGAACGTATGCTGCATGGGCCTCTCCAGTGCAAGCTTCCCTTAGTAATTAAACATATGCTGCATGGACATCACAAGTGCAAGCTTTCTTGGATAATTAAACAAATGCTGTATGGTCCTCTCCAGTGCAAGCTTCACTTGACAATTGAACATATGCTGCATATACATCACAAGTGCGAGCTTCCCTTGATAGTTAAACAAATGCTGCATGGGCATAACAAGTCCAAGCTTCCCTTGGTAATTAAACATATGCTACATGGACATCGCCGGTGCAAACTTTCCTTGATAATTGAACATATCCTGCATGGACCTCTCCATTGCAAGCTTCCCTTGATAATTGAACAAATGCTGCATGGACATCACAAGTGCAAACTTCCTCTGATAATTGAACATATACTGCATGGACATCACAAGTGCGAGCTTCCCTTGATAATTGAACATATTCTGCATGGACATCACCAGTGCAAGCTTCCCTTGATAATTGAACATATGCTGCATGGACCCTACCAGTGCAAGCTTCTCTTTATAATTAAACATATGCTGCATGGACATCACAAGTAAAAGCTTCCCTTGATATCTGAATATATGCTGCATGGACCTCACGAGTGCAAGCTTCCCTAGATATTTAACCATATGCTGCATGGACATCGCCAGTGCAAGCTTCCCTTGATAACTGAACATATGATGCATGGACCTCTCCAGTGCAAGCTTTCCTTGATAACTGAACATATGATGCAAGGACCTCTCCAGTGCAAGCTTCTCTTGATAATAGAACATATGCTGCATGGACCTCTCCAGTGCAAGCTTCCATTTATAATTTAACATATGCTGCATGCGCTTCGCCAGTGCAAGCTTCCCTTGACAATTAAACATCTGCTGAATAGACATCGCCAGTGCAAACTTCCCTTGATAATTGAACGTATGCTGCATGGGCCTATCCAGTGCAAGCTTCCCGTGATAATTAAACATATGCTGCATGGACATCACAAGTGCAAGCTTTCTTTGATAAATGAACAAATGCTGCATGGGCCTCTCCAGTGCAAGCTTCACTTGACAATTGGACATATGCTGCATAGACATCACAAGTGCGAGCTTCCCTTGATAGTTAAACAAATGCTGCATGGGCATAACAAGTCCAAGCTTCCCTTGGTAATTAAACATATGCTACATGGACATTGCCAGTGCAAACTTTCCTTGATAATTCAACATATAATGCATGGACCTCTCCATTGCAAGCTTCCCTTGACAATTGAACAAACTCTGCATGGATATCACAACTGCAAACTTCCCTTGATAATGGAACATGTGCTGCATGGACATCGGCAGTGCAAGCTTCCTCTGATAATTGAACATATACTGCATGGACATCACAAGTGCGAGCTTCCCTTGATAATTGAACATATACTGCATGGACATCACAAGTGCAAGCTTCCCTTGATAATTGAACATATTCTGCATGGACATCACCAGTGCAAGATTCCCTTGATAATTGAACTTATGCTGCATGGACCTCACCAGTGCAAGCTTTTCTTTATAATTAAACATATGCTGCATGGACATCACAAGTGAAAGCTTCCCTTGATAACTGAATATATGCTGCATAGACCTCACGAGTGCAAGCTTCCCTAGATATTTAACCATATGCTGCATGGACATCGCCAGTGCAAGCTTCCCTTGATAACTGAACATATGATGCATGGACCTCTCCAGTGCAAGCTTCTCTTGGTAATTGAACATATGCTGCATGGACATCACCAGTGCAAGCTTTCCTTGATAATTGAACATATGCTGCATGGACCTCTCCAGTGCAAGCTTCCCTTTATAATTTAACATATGCTGCATGCACTTCGCCAGTGCAAGCTTCACTTGACAATTAAACATATGCTGCATGGACCTCTGCAGTGCAAGCTTCCCTTGATAAATGAACATATGCTGCATGGACCTCTCCAGTGCAAGCTTCCCTTGATAATTGTACGTATGCTGCATGGACCTCTCCAGTGCAAGCTTCCCTTGATAATTGAACTTATGCTGCATGGACCTCTCCAGTGCAGGCTTCCCTTGATAATTGAACTTATGCTGCATGGACATTGCCAGTGCAAGCTTCTCTCGGTAATTAACCATGTGCTGCATGGACATCGCCACTACAAGCTTCCCTTGATAATTAAACAAATGATGCATGGATATCGCCAGTGCAAGCTACCCTTCATAACTGAACATATGATGCATGGACCTCTCCAGTGCAAGCTACTCTTGATAATTGAACATATACTGCATGTACATCGGCAGTGCAAGCCTCACTTGATAATTGAACATATGCTGCATGGATCTCTCCAGTGCAAGCTTCCCTTGATAATTGAACATATGCGTTATGGACATCACAAGTGCAAGCTTCCCTTGATAACTGAACATATGCTGCATGGACCTCACCAGTGCAAGCTTCCCTTGATAATTGAACATATTCTACATGGACATCACCAGTGCAAGCTTCCCTTGATAATTGAACATATGCTGCATGGACCTCACCAGTGCAAGCATCCCTTGATAATTGAACATATACTTCATGGACCTCTTGAGTGCAAGCTTCCCTTGATAATTGAACATATGCTTCATGGACCTCTTGAGTGCAAGCTTCCCTTGATAATTGAACATATGCTGCATGGACCTCTCTAGTGCCAGCTTCCCTTGATAATTGAACATATGATGCATGGACCTCTCCAGTGCCAGCTTCCCTTGATAATTGAACATATGCTGCATGGGCCTCTCCAGTGCAAGCTTCCCTTGATAATTGAACATATGATGCATGGACCTCTCCAGGGCAAGCTTCCCTTGATAATTGAACATATGCTGCATGGACCTCTCTAGTGCCAGCTTCCCTTGATAATTGAACATATGCTGCATGGGCCTCTCCAGTGCAAGCTTCCCTTGATAATTAAATATATGCGCATGGACCTTACCAGTGCAAGCTTCCCTTGATAATTGAACATATGCTGCATGGACCTCTCCAGTGCAAGCTTCCCTTGATAATTGAACATATGCTGCATGGACCTCTCCAGTGCAAGCTTCCCTTGATAATTGAACATATGCTGCATGAGCCTCTCCAATGCAAGCTTCCCTTGATAATTAAAGATATGATGCATGGACATCACAAGTGCAAGCTTCCCTTGATAGTTAAACATATGCTGTATGGGCCTTACCTGTGCAAGCTTCCCTTGAAAATTAAACATCTGCTGCATGGACATCGCCAGTGCAAGCTTCCCTTGATAATTGAATATTTGCTGCATCGGCCTCTCCAGTGCAAGCTTCCCTTGATAATTGAACATATGCTGCATGGACATCACATGTGCAAGCTTCCCTTGATAACTAAACAAATGCTGCATGGACATAACAAGTCCAAGCTTTCCTCAGTAATTAAACATATGCTACATGCACATCGCAGTGCAGCTTCCCTTGATAATTGAACGTTTGCTGCATGGGCCTCTCCAGTGCAAGCTTCTCTTGATAATTAAACATATGCTGCATACACATCACAAGTGCGAGCTTCCCTTGATAATTAAACAAATGCTGCATGGGCATAACAAGTCGAAGCTTCCCTTAGTAATTAAACATATGCTGCATGGACATCGCCAGTGCAAACTTTCCTTGATAATTAATTATATGCTGCATGGACCTCACCAGTGCAAGCTTCCCTTGATAATTTAACATATGATGCATGGACCTCTCCAGTGCAAGTTTCTCTTGATAATTACACATATGCTGCATGTACATCGGCAGTGCAAGCTTCCCTTGATAACTGAACATATGCTTCATGGGCCTTTCCAGTGCAAGCTTCCCTTCATAATTGAACGTATGATGCATGGACCTCTCCAGTGCCAGCTTCCCTTGATAATTCAACATATGCTGCATGGGCCTCTCCAGTGCAAGCTTCACTTGATAACTGAACATATGCTTCATGGGCCTTTCCAGTGCAAGCTTCCCTTGATAATTGAATGTATGATGCATGGACCTCTCCAGTGCCAGCTTCCCTTGATAATTAAACATATGCGCATGGACCTTACCAGTGCAAGCTTCCCTTGATAATTGAACATATGCTGCCTGGACCTCTCCAGTGCAAGCTTCCCTTGATAATTGAAGATATGATGCATGGACATCACAAGTGGAAGCTTCCCTTGATAATTAAACAAATGCTGTATGGTCCTCACCTGTGTAAGCTTCCCTTGATAATTAAACATCTGCTGCATGGACATCGCCAGTGCAAGCTTCCCTTGATAATTAAATATTTGCTGCATGGGCCTCTCCAGTGCAAGCTTCCCTTGATAATTGAACATATGCTGCATGGACATCACAAGTCCAAGCTTCCCTTAGTAATTAAACATATGCTACATGCACATCGCCAGTGCAAGCTTCCCTTGATAATTGAACGTTTGCTGCATGGGCCTCTCCAGTGCAAGCTTCAATTGATAATTGAACATATGCTGCATAGACATCACAAGTGCGAGCTTCCCTTGATAATTAAACAAATGCTGCATGGACATAACGAGTCCAAGCTTCCCTTAGTAATTAAACATATGCTGCATGGACATCGCCAGTGCAAACTTTCCTTGATAGTTGAACATATTCTGCATGGACATCACAAGTGGGAGCTTCCCTTGATAATTGAACATATGCTGCATGGACCTCACCAGTGCAAGCTTTTCTTGATAATGGAACATATTCTGCATGGGCATCACCAGTGCAAGCTTCCCTTGATAATTGAACATATGCAACATGGACATCACCAGTGCAAGCTTCCCTTGATAATTGAACATATGCTGCATGGACCTTACCAGTGCAAGCTTCCCTTGAGAATTGAACGTATGCTGCATGGGGCTCTCCAGTGGAAGCTTCCCTTGATAATTAAACAAATGCTGCATGGACATAATCAGTCCAAGCTTCCCTTGATAATTAAACATATGCTGCATGGGCCTCACCAGTGCAAGCGTCCCTTGATAATTAAACATATACTGCATGGACATCACAAGTGCAAGCTTCCCTTGATAATTGAACATATGCTGCATGGACATCACAAGTGCAAGCGTCCCTTAATAATTGAACATATGGTGCATGGACCTTGCCAGTGCAAGCTTCCCTTGATAATTGAACATATGCTGCATGGACATCAAAAGTGTATGCTTCCCTTGATAATTGAAGATATGATGCATGGACATCACAAGTGCAAGCTTCCCTTGATAATTAAACAAATGCTGCCTGGACCTCTCCAGTGCAAGCTTCCCTTGATAATTCAACATGGTAGGAAGCTAACTCTGTATATACTATACCAAAGTGAGGTATAGTGTGCACAGAGTCCAGTGGAACCCCAAAGGTAGGCAGAGGCAAATTTGGTTAGAACCCTTCTCTCTATTTGTAGTAGCGTGGTAAAGCAGCAAGGCAGTATCAGAGGAAAGTTTTAAGCATTTGTTGTATTCACTCAATCAGCAAATGATTTCCACCACTCAAAGACTGAACTTCAAACCAATTGGTTATGTATAAAAATATTCTTTTAGGTAATTTATATTCTAGAACCAAGCAAGCCTGGCACAGGTAAGTTGATAAACACTTTGCGGTAAATATATAGTTTTAAATGCAATTGTAAATTTACTTTGAAATGTTTACAGTTTGAATTGTTGGTAATGCAATACTATGAAATGCTGTACATAAACTCTGTATCGACCTTGCCATGAAAATTACAGGAAACTTACTTTTTCATTAATTTTAAGATTACTTTTTAGATAAAAAAAATGACTCAGTGTGATATGCCTAGATATCACACTGGGACATTTCCTAGAGAAAAGGTAAGTAAAATCAGTTTTGCACAATTGTTATTTTTCTGGTTTCTATACAAATCAACTCCACACTTAGAACATTTTTCAGATAAAAACAGTCAATAAATTCCTATGGAGAGAAATGAAGTTAACGGTTACCAGTTAAGTAATCGTTCTTTGGAGTTTAGCTTCTGGGGTTAGAATTAGGGTTCCCCCAGGGTCAAGGATGCACTCTCGTTACACCCTCAGTGGCACTGGGGCAGCCAGGTGCAGAGTGGTGATGCCCAATGTTATCCAATGGGGGATAGACGGCCTTCGGGTGCTGGCAAGCAGGCCACTGGGCTGTGGGAGCAAAGCTCCTGGACTTTAGCTCAGGGCAAATGGGGAAACAAATTAACATGAAAGGTGCACCCTCAGCAGCACTAGGGCGGCCGGGTGCAGGGTGCTGTTTCGATGTCGGGCGCCCTGTTGGTTTCAATGGGGAACCTCCGGTTTGCAAAGGCACTGCAGGCATGGGAACGAAGGTCTTCTGGGTGCGACCACCACTTCGAGAGGTAAGTTGGAAAGATAGGGGTTGGTTAGGCACTGTTGGTTTGGGCACACAAGGCTTTGGGGCGTCGGGTGTAGGGTTGCCTTTTTGGGTCGGATCTTCTTACCAGCTCCTGGTCAGTGGAGCCTTCTGGATTTAGGCTGCAGGCTTCGGCTGGAGGCTTGAGGCAGGTCAGGGGTCACCGGATCTTGGGTCAGGATTGCTTGGGTGATCTCCTTGTGGTGTTTGCCCACTCAAGCTCGGGCCGTGGGCGACGGGTTCAGAGTGGGGCAGATTCATGGTGTCCAGCCGGAGCCAGGGGTTGCAGGTGAACAAATCCGGTGTTCACGGGAGACAAAGTATTTGTGCTTGAAGGCAGGCAGGTCCTCCGGGGTTTTCGAGGTTAGTGGCTGCTGGACATACCTGCATGTCGCAGGAGCAGGTTCGAGGTGGAGACTGGCCAGTAGGGCTGGGGCTAAATCAGTGGGCGTCTTCCTCTTGTTAGCTTCGGCATGGCTGTTCGGTCCTTCTTCTTGTTGCAGGTTCTTGTATGAGGAGACAAGTTTCAGGGGTGCCCCTAAATACTAGATTCAGGGGCGTTACAGGTAGGTAAAAGGCAGGGACCAAAGGGTCCCTTCCCATGGGTGGGTACACCCCCTATTATGACATTCTCCAGTGGGAGGGGGCATGAGCTTGTCCCTGGTTTGCTGAATCCCCCCATTTTCAAGATGGCGTGGACTAAGAGTTGTGCTTCACCTCGCCTCCCCCACCTGAGGGGTGGAGATGGCAGAGGTGGGCAAACCTCTCTATTCCTTACTTGTCTATGGCGCTGGTTCTCTTGCCCAAAGTGGGGGTCAGAACCAGTGGGGACCAGTTGCTGAGAGCAGCAAGTGGTCTTGGGAAGCTCACAAAGGCAGCAAGCCTTTGACGCTTACCCTTTGTGAACCCTGCCCATCCTGGGGGAGGAGGCTTGGCACCTCATCCCAGGATGTGCATTGTTTCAGGCCCCAGAGATCAGCAGGCATTTCGATTCTTCACTTTGTTCTGCACCAAAACACACAGCCTGTAAAGGCATTGTGTGTGTGTAAGGGTACAGGACCTCTAAGGATGGCACAATAAGTGCTGCAGCCTTTAGGGGCCTTCTCTGGTCACAGTGCCCTGGGTACCTATGGTGCCATTTACCAGGGCCTGCCTTGTGGCCAGAGATGCCAATTGGGTTTAGGCTTCAATGCAGTTTTAGGGAAAGAACATTGGCCCAGGGTATTTGATTAGCAGGAGCCCAGGGCTCACTCAGTCAAAGCACATCAGTAATTCAGCAAAAATGTGGGAGCAACAATGCAGAAAGAGGGCACTTTCTCACAAACATATGCTGCATGGGCATCACCAGTGCAAGCTTCCCTTGATAATTGAACATATGCTGCATGGACCTTTCCTGTGCAAGCTTCCCTTTATAATTAAGCATATGCTACAGGGACATCACTAGTGCAAGCTTCCCTCCCTTATAGACTATGTACAGCATGGTCTTCAAAAGTGTGAGTTGTCCCTCCCACAGAGAACAGGCACAACAAATGAGTAGAAGTGCAAGCTTTACCCCCCAAAGAGCAGATGCAATATGGGCATCAATAATGCAAGCTTGCCTAACACATAGAACAGGTTCTTCTTGGACATCAGACGTGCAAGCTTTACTCCCTGAATTAACAGGTAATGCATGGACACCAATAGTGCAAGCTTCCCAAGTCAACACAAAATGTATATCACATACAGTAACAGGGTAGGATTCACTCCCTCAGAGAACTAGAATGGACATCTGCATTGCAAGCTTCCTTTTGTCTCAGAACAGGATTCTTATAGACATCAGAAATGCACATTTTCTCCTGCTCAGATAAGTACAGTATGGCAGCAGGAGTGGCAGGAACATTCCCTCACAGAACAGGCGCAGTATTGGCATGAGAAATGTACGGTTCCTCCAGTAGCAAAACAGGTACACCATGGGCATTAGCAGTGAGCACTTCCCTCTCTCTCTCGGCCACTTGGGCACTAGCAGTTTGGCTTTTATCTTTCTTAGAAAAGGTACAGAATGGAAACCAGCAGTGTAAGCTCCCCTCACTAGCACAAGAGACACTGAATGGGAATCTGTAGTGCAATCATCCCTCCGCCCAACAGACACAGCATAGGCACAGTAAAGAAAGCTTCACTCATCCGCAGAACGCATACGTTATGTGTATCAACAGTAGAAGCTTTCTTGGTTAACCAAACATGCACAGCATGGCCATCAGCAATACAAGCTACCCTCACTGTCTGAACATGCATGGCATCTGCACTATGTGAGGGTCCATGTATGAAGCCAGGGCACCATCAAAGAAAGCTTCACTCACCCGCAAAACCGATACCTCGTGGATCAGCAGTAGAGACTTTCTTGGTTAACAAAATATTTCCAGCATGGACTTCAGCAATGCAAGCTTCCTTCACTCTCTGAAGAGGTACAGTGTCTGCACTGTTCCAGGGTCCATGTCTAATGCCAGGGGTGATAACAGTATTACTTCTGGCTGAAGCCAACCATGTTTGTATGGCATTCTGATGGTTCGCCTACCATTGCATGAATGTTAAAGCAGCAGTTTCCATAACGAGGTACTACAAATAATGGAAGATTTACCATTCAGGCAATGAAATATAAGCAGTCTTTTGCAGTGTACTAATATGTGCCGGACTGTTATCAATTTGCAAAGAATCCACAGTGTAATATCCTCCATTTCTTAACAAATATGCTAAAATGGATTCCGTCTAGCACCACTAGGCTGAAACCTAGGCCAATCCATCATGTTATTTTTGGAACATCATCAAAATATTTATCACAGTGGATGTAAGCACTTATTTTAATCTCTTCTTTCCATTTTATATGCTTTATATATATATATATATATATATATATATATATATGATAGAGCGCGCAGGTCACCCAACCAATAATTTTACCATACACGCATCGGGCCCATAAACTTCAATTTACCATATACATTAATCAGGTGACCTTACACTCTACTACCAGTAACTCTGGTTCCTTCCTATTTATTTCTACTGTACCCGACTTACCAATCCACTGTTACGGGTACCTATGATCACAATGGATCAGGGAGCTAGCTGTAAAAGAAAAGCAGGCAACACAATACCAACTTTATACTCTTCTGTACTTTCATAAAGACCACAGACTACGGGGAAGTTTTAAAGATTTTATCTAGATTTCAGATTCGGAAAGCATTAAGTTTACAATCAATAAACAATTTATAACCAAGATATTAAAGAGCACATATCCATAAAGGAAACACGTCAAGCTAACCATTTGAGTCTAATGGAAGGTAAGAACAGGGAACATGCTAATCAAAATTTTCAGTGATTGAGTTTCAACATGAATAACTATAGACGGAAATTAAGGAACATTTTGGAATGTTACTACTGGAAGAATACTTCAGATCAATGAGTATAGAAAGGACTTGGTTTATATAATTTGGAATGCTATACCACTATAGGGAAGGTAAAAAGTGGACATGCTAAAATTCTAGAAACATCACTTCAGTCAGCTTAATAGGAAAAATAAAACACATATCTACTTTCTTGAATGATATGGAGAATTGTGCTTAAAGGAAGGGAAACATTGGAACATGCTAGAAAATTTCATGTATGACCTTTCATTTAGTAGTTTGCGAAAAGCATGGAAAATCAATATACGCAAAGGTATGTCTTTATTAAAGCAAAATACAGAAGAATAGAAAGTGCAGTATAGAGTTTCAGCACTATATTTACCTAGAATGGTGTGAAGACCCATCCTGGCCACAGGTCAGTTAAGGACAGGAAAAACCCCAAGGAAGGACAGTCATCAACAGGACAGCAGGTGCAGAATGGACACCCCGGGACAGGACAGGAAACCCAGATTAGGATCAGGACAGGACCACCAAGGTAAGACCAGCACCCGCAGTTCGGAAGCAACGCCTGCGCTCCACCCTCTCTGCAGCTAACAGTCAGAACCCCGATTGGGTTAGCGAATTCCCCAGCAAAGTGCTCCGCCAGCACTTAAGGTTTCTTAGCAAAAAGCTAGTGAGTCTATGGAAATTACGGACAGAGTGCTCCGCAGCTGTCTGTATCAGTCACCTATTGAGTGCGTTGGGTCAGTGACAGGTCAGCTATTCGGACAAGTCGGACAATTTCTCTAGCTAAACCTAGGCTAGTTATACTGTTTTTGGGTCAGTGTACCACCCCCCAAATGTTGCAAGTGTCAGAATCCCCAATTTTGATTGGTCCCCAAGTAGGATAGGTCAACACACCAACCACATTTCATTTCTACAAGCCTACATTTACATTTTCTGGGACCGCCTATTGAATTTGGGGTTCCCATGACCTATTCTACCGAATACAATGGAAAGTAATACATTTGTTGCATTTGCAGGACATTTCAGCTTCTTCGGCTTTGTGAAGGTGCATCTTCCCAGGCACGTCTTGGCAGGGACCTTCAGTTGGCACACTGTTAATGCCACCGGCAGAAGACTGTCATGCGCAGAAAAGCATCCCAATATGGATTCACAAGTGTCCCTCAGACCCTCAATATCGCTGTACATGAAAAGCAAGCGAAAACAAATTAAAATATAGAAATAAAAGAATACACTGTATACCGTGAATAGCTACTCTATACCCTTTTACTTAATATATACTATGGCGTTAGAGTTTTAGTGCAAACAGACAATAACACGAAACATCAGTGCAAGCCTCACCATGTGAAGACACAAAGCAACCATCTTTAAGCCAAATGCGCAAGCGCAAAAGATTCCCACCAGAACTGCAAGTACGTCATGTCACGTGGATGTGACTAACGCATGCGCAGAAGGAAACCCGCCAAGCAGCGGCCATTTTAGATACAAACGTTATTGAGTTAGTAATCACATAAGCAAGCGTCACTAGGACACTCCAAATGTCAAATAAAAGGGAAATTAGTAAGACAAACAGGTTGGATTACGCTGTTACATGTTATTCGAGGTTCATGAATTCAAGCAAGTCGCGTAATGTGCGAATCCTTGCTCCATCAATCCCCTCTTTGATGATATTTACTATCATCACAAAACCAATGGAATCAGATGCCAACTTTTCTCACACTTTGTTCATTTCAATCTCTTCCAACATTTGATTTAACTTTTCTTTAATTTCTTTGTTAGGGTGAGAATTCTTCACCCTTTTATAAATCTGATTATTCAGTTCCTCCAATTCAAGTTCATCCACACTCCGTTTCACTCCCCTTTTATTCACAGTATATTTCTTTTGATGTTTGCGACATTTGCAACAGACAAATATAAGGAATATAATAAAACTCATTATGGCAATTGGCATCAGTACCTTAAACAACAAACCTCTACCTAATTGTGCAAACCAATGACCTACAGCAGAGAGACCATCAGTAAGTCTTTTCCAGGCACTGTCAACCTCCAGTGGTTTAAGTTCTTTTTCCAAATTTGTAATGTTCCTTACATACCTTTGAATTCCTACGCTTTTATCAGGTATGTAAGTGCAACAGTGTTGCGCTTTCAACATTTTACAGACTCCGCCCTCCTTTGCCAATAGGGTGTCAGGAGCAAGTCTGTTCTGTAAAACCATTGATCTGATCGCAACCATTTCGGTATTGACCATCAGGAAACCTCCAGCAGTGTCGGTAGATAACCGATCTACTACTGTTGACAATTTGCAAAATTTGTTTGAGTTCAGAACCACTCCCACTGCAGGTATTATTGCTCTAAAAATATCTCCTACAATCTCACCAACAGATTCTCTTCTATTGCGTACTAATTGGTTAGTTTCTTCATTGCTTCCAGTGATTTTTCCCACATGGTATATCTTCGGGAAGACAATACCAAAGTAGCAACTCCCGCACCAATGGTCGGGCAGTTTGAAGTAAGCCTTGTTCCCACAAATAAAATAAATCCCAGGAAACACAGGCTCTGTCCCATCTTTGAAACCCCAACCTCCAATTACCTTGTAATTATGCTCACATTCACTGGAACCGATGAAAAAATTGTTATAATATCTAGTCATTTCCCTTTTAAGACAGAGTTTCCCCCTTTTTTCGAAATCAAGAAGCATAGCAGCAGTAGCTCCACCATTTGAGGTGCTCCCTATATTTTCTGCCCATTTAGGAACTTTATGGTTCCTGTCTTTGGCTTTTTTTTGGAAACTCTCTCTTCTTTTCTCTACCATTTCCAGAAATTCCTTTTCCTTTTCATGTAAAGAACAGGTCAGGTTATTTTTATGTGCATCATCTATATTAATTTTCCCTACAGTTAGAAAATAATCACTCATGAACTTAACTACATCTCTAGTCGTCTGTACAGGGTTTAGGTTTCTTGGAACAGGAAGTTCAGAAAATGTCACGTCATAGTTTGAATAGTAATACTGTAAAGGTCCTCTTTTGTAAAATAAGCTAGCTAAAATGCTACAAGAAATTCCATATTTTAGTGGGAGGTGATGGTATGTCATGCCTTCAGCTACAGAAGTAGGTAGCTGCTTCATGCATACATAACAGTCGTCTATTTCCATAGTTTCTACATAATGCAATAATAGGTTTGCAAAAATGTTTAAATGAGTCTTGTTCTTAATTTTGTTAAAGTGTAATGCTTCCTCATCTGGTGCTTCTGAACTTAACTGTCTCCGTTTCAGGCTAAGTGGTTTGTCCAGTGTGTCTACTCTTCGTGGTGTAATTCTAGTGTGTGTTTCTACAGTGTGGTCAGGTAAATTATTATTCGGGTAAAGACTTGGATTCTTACTCATCAGAGAAGGAAGGGTTACAGTCAGTCCTATCCAAAGGATCAGTACTATTGCTACACTGCATAATTATACTTGGCAGCATGTTTTACAACAGCTACGTCTAGGTCTTCCATTCACACTTGAATCAGACATTTCTGCTTTAACAGAAGTTTTCCAACCCCTCTTTGTAACTTTGCACAGATAGCTTACACCGGGCAATTTCAGGTTGGTTCGTCTTCTTCAGCAGACTGGTCAGCTGTCTGTTCTTCGTCACTCTCGTCAGTTATATCAAGATCTTCAAATTCCTCCAACACCAAGTAAGTCCATTCAGGATCTTGATACTTTTCGTTCAGTCTTTTTATTCGGTCACTCCTTCGTTTGGAGCTCTCTCCAGTTTGCTCTGCTATACGGGAACTTTGTCTTCTTTGCTCAAGTTTTTCTTCTACTGTTTTTAGTCTCAGTCTCAGTCTTTTAATAAACCTTGGTTCGTTATTTTTCTTTTTCGTGAGTCTTTTAGCTGGCACTGTCGTTTGGCTTTCTTCTAAGGCTCTTTTATTTTCATTGGGTTGTGGCACTTCTGCTTCTTCTTTTTCCCTTCCTGTCTGACTAGTCCCATTTCTTATATCTGTTTCTTCTGCCTGGTTACTAAGCTGGCCTTGTTCAGGAGTATACTGGATTTTACTTTTGGGTGTTTCAATTTCTGTGTCCTGAACACGTTCGTCTAATTCTATCTGATCCTGTTCAAGCACTTCGAACCTTTGATTTTCTTCCGCTTGAACTTTCGCCCTAATTTCTGTCTGTCCCTTTTCAATCTCAGGAGTTCTTGGAGGTGTGTCGATCACCTGTTCTGTCCCTATCTGATTTTCTTCTTCATTAGATTTGACATGGATTTCGATAATCTGATTTTTTCCTCCTATTCCTGTCTCATCTTCACTATTCCACTCTCTGTCTGAGTAGGTTTGACTTCTTGTTCTGATTGGGTCATCAGTCAGGTCGATTATGGGTATCCACTCATCTTGACTGGTGCTCGGTTGTTCGTCATCAGCTACTTCAGGACCAACGTCTGGAGACCCCTCAGCTGGACAACCTTCAGCGTCAGTTTTCTCGTCTTCGATCACCCTCTTAGTATGGCTGGCATGGATCCACTTTGGAACGCCGGCACACTTCACCGCTGTCGTGGTCACCAGTATCACTTGACGTGGTTTTCCCCATTTCGGTGCACGGCAATTTGAACGAGTGTTTTTCTTGAGTACAACCCAATCACCTGGAACCAATTTATGGACTGGAGTTGCTGAACTGGCGACGGCGTCTTCCCCAATCTGGCGAGAGATAGAACGCACTTGGTCACCCAGTTGTTTGCAGTATTCAAGTACCAAATCATCAGAAATGCTTATCAGTTTGTGTCCTGGTACCCATGCCTGTCTCATCACTCTTCCCATCAGGATTTCATGGGGACTCAGGCCTGTTTTTCGGTCTGGAATACTTCGGATTCCCATCAGAACAAGAGGTAAAGCCTCTATCCAGTTCATGCCAGTAGATTCACACATCTTCCCTAATCTCGACTTGATAGTGCCATTTACTTGTTCCACCACTCCAGAAGCCTCTGGACGATATGCACAGTGCAGCTTTTGTGTAATTTTGAAAGATTTACAGAGCTGATCAATTACTTCATTCTGGAAATGCCCCCCTCTATCTGATTCAATTGTGATTGGAACCCCGAACCTGGGTATTAGTTCTTGCAGTAACAACTTGGCTACAGTGATGGTATCATTTTTCTTGGCGGGGTAAGCTTCCACCCATTTTGAAAATAGGCAGACAATGACAAGGACGTATCTCATTCCTTTACAAAGGGGCAACTGAATGAAGTCAATCTGCAATCTTACAAAAGGACCTCCTGACTTCCCAATTTTACCCATTTCAACTACTGTTCTCTTTCCAGCGTTGAACTGCTGACATGTCAAGCACCTCTGGCAGAGTGACTCTGCTACTTTCCTGAACTTCGAACTGTACCATGTCTGTTGGAAAACACAAACCATGCCATCTCTACCAACGTGTGCATCTCCATGTATAAGTCTGGCCATAGAAGCAAGCAGGCGGCTAGGTAACACAGGCATACCATCAGGGCCCACAATGACACCATCCTCGTTTCTCTGTTGACAACCAAGCTTTCTCCATTGTCCCTTTTCCTTTGGTGTCGCAGCATGCTGCCAATCTCCCAATTCTTCCCATGTAGGCACATCCTCAAACACCATAAGTTGGCAGCTGTTTCCATATCCCCCCAATCAGATATTGACAGACATTCGATGTCTAGCACAATGTTGGGCTACTTGGTCAGCATATTTATTTCCTACTGTCACATTGTCGTTGCCAGATTTGTGAGCAGTACATTTGACCACTGCCAATTCTTTTGGTAACTGGATTGCATCCAGTAATTCTTGTACAACTTTTCCATTTCTGATAGGAGTACCTGAAGAAGTCAGAAATTCCCTTTGCAGCCACAATTGGCCAAAGTCATGCACAACTCCATAACTGTACTGACTGTCAGTATATACGGTTACTTTTATTTTTCCCAATTTTACATGCTCTTGTCAATGCAATCAATTCGGCTACTTGTGCAGACTTTACTCCAAATAGACAGGAGGCTTCTATAGTGTGTTTTAATGTGACTACAGCATAAGCAGCACTTAGACCTACAAGTTCGTGTCTCAGACATGAGCCATCCACGAACAATTCGTAATCTTCTACAGGCAGGGGCATTTCCTTGATATCTGGGCGTGGTTTAGTACTGAACTCTGTCAGGTCAATGCAGTCATGCTCGACCTCTCCCTTTGCTTCTGCAATTAGTGAGTCTGGTAATAGGGTAGCTGGATTTAATATGTTACACCTAGTAATGACTACTTTTGCAGCACCTACAAGAATCCTCTCATATTTAGTCAGCCGACTAGGGGTGAGGTACTGAGTTTTAGTTCTTGTCAGTAAGATTACAACTGCATGTGGAACATACACGGTTACAGGATGTCCCATAACAATGGACTCGCTTTGTTCAAGACTCATGCAAGTTGCAGCTACTGCTTTCAGACATCCAGGTAATCCAGCAGCCACTGGATCTAAAGTAGCAGAAAAATATGCCACTGGACGTCTAGTCAAACCATGGGCTTGGGTTAAGACTGACAGTGCGCAATTGTCTCGTGTATCACAAAACAGTGAAAATTCTTTAGAATAATCAGGCATGCCTAAAGCAGGGGCTGTACACAGACATTCTCGTAATTTAGTAAATGCTGTCAGGCTCTCCTCATTCCATTCCACTGGGTCTTTTGCTCCTTTCTTTGTCATTTTTATCAAAGGCTTTGCAAGAACTGCAAATCCCACAATCCATTGCCTGCAGTAACCCACGACTCCAAGGAACATTCTGACTTCTTTCTGAGTATTGGGTAACTGCATGTTTCGAATTATTCTGATTCTTTCTGAAGTAACTTTCCTGATACCCTTCTCCATCTGGTGCCCCAGATATTTTACTGATTTGGTACAGAACTGTAGTTTGTCAGGTGATACTTTATGTCCCCCTTCACCTAGATGGTTCAGTAGGGCAATGGTGTCAACAACACAGTCTTTCTGACTCTTAGACGCCACCAAGAGGTCGTCTATATATTGCACCAAAACTGAGTTTCCAGGTAAGGTTAAAGATTCAAGGCATTTTTTCAAAATCTGATTAAAGATTGAGGGGCTTTCTGTGTACCCCTGAGGGACGCGATTCCAAATGAACACGTGACTGTCGAATGAAAATGAGAAAATAAATTTGCTGTCTGGATGCAATGGGATCGAAAAGAATGCATGACATACGTCAATCCCGGTGAACCACTCAGCATCCCAGGGGATCTGATACAGGATTGCTGCTGGGTTCGGAACAATAGGACAGCAGGGGACAACAATTTTGTTTACCTTTCTCAGGTCCTGTACTACCCTGTACTTGCCACTAGGTTTCTTGATTCCAATTATGGGTGAGTTACATGGGCTACTCATCACTTCTTGTATGATGTTCGCTTCTAGCAATCTTTTTATTTCTATGGCAACTCCTGCTCTTACTTCTGCACTCATTTTGTATGGCTTGGTATTGGGGTAAACTGCATTTTCTTTCATGGCTATTTTAATTGGGTCAACGTTTGCCATTAAGCCTACATCCTTTCCAGTAAAGTCCCATACTTCTGGTTTCACTGTCTGTTGGAGTTCTTCAGGTAAGTCTTGTATAGTCAGTGATTTAATTTCTGAGTCAGGTCTGATTAACATTAATTTGTATATGCCATCTTCGTCTGGGGTCTGAATTTCGACGCCCTTTGGTGTGCAAAAGATGGTGCAATTCATTTTGCACAACAAATCACGTCCCAGTAAGTTCACTGGACTGGTATCACAAACCACAAATCTATGCATTTCTTTGAAGTTCCCTATTGTAATCTCCATGGGCTCAGTAACTCGGGTACTAATCAATTGATTAGATACACCCATTACTTGGATTGCTTCTCCCGAGAGGGGTAGGTTTGGAACGTCTGCTGTTCTCACAGTAGAACGGGTAGCACCAGTGTCCAACAGAAAGGTGACATCATTGCCTTCAACCTTTCCTTCAATGTATGGCCCTGACTGGTCTACCGGCAAGGAGGCGCCAAGTACGCACTCCTCGTCCTCCCCTCTCAGGCCCCGTCAGTATTGATCGTCACAGAGGAAAGTATCATTCAATAAAAATTGCGAAGTTGCTGCATTTCTATCCTCCTTGCCTCCCCAAATTTCTATGTCTTCACCTTGTGATGTCTTTCCCTTATAGTTCGGTCTAGGTGCACGAGGCAACTGACTCGCCTTTACCTGTTGTTGGGTCTTTCTTGGTTTTTCATTCTGCGTCTGTGGATTTAAATCAGGGGTTTGACGGTTATTATGCTATGCGTATGGACACTCGTCTCTCCAGTGCCCTCCGCCCTGGTGACAGGGGAACTTCTTTTTGGCTTCCTCGCGACTCATTTTCACTCTAGGCTTCCCTCCACCCCCTGAACCTTGATTTTGGGAATTCTTATTCATTTTACCCAATTGCTTTTCCTGCTGTTCCGCTAGTTTTACCTGTGCCCACATGACCTTTTCTTTCAGAGCCTTTCGCAGCCATCTCGTCTTCACAGTACTTTGCGTACCGTAAGACCTCATCAATCTTCTTTGACTGCCAACAGATTTTATTGTCTTTGATCCACTGACAAATTTCAGGTCTTAAACCGTTTACAAACCTGTAAATGAAGTGGGTCATATCCTTCATTTCGATGTTATCTATACCGCTGTATGTTTTAAACACCTGCAACAGTCTTTTATAAAAGGAATGCACAGTCTCATCTCTTTCCTGTGTGGTTCTATCTATTCTGGTCCAATCAGTTTCCTGTCCAGGCACTTTTCCTTTCAGGTGTAACATTACCTGTTCGTATTTTTTCATTACTTCATCCGAAGGAGCTCTTGTAGTAGGGTTCCTCGGGTATTCCTCACTAGGCCAACTAATGGCGATTTTGCATTCAGTCCACAAGTCTACAGGAACCACTATGTCGAAAAACCCATCCAGATCTTTCCACAGCCATTTTTGTACCTTTACAAACTTTTCTACCTGTCTGTACCAATCTACAGGCTTTTCTCGTAATTTAGGAAAGTCATTGGTAAATGACACAATATCCTGTCTGGACCACGGAACGTGCACGTATTTTCCACCTGGCACCTCTCGCATAGGATATAAGTGCTCAGGCTTGTCTGCTTCCTTTAAAACGAACTCAGAAGTCATTTGTTTGGATCTAACCTCATCCTTTTTCTTTGCCCACCTGGTTTTCCACTTTTCTAAGTCTCCCCATTTTTGCAACACGTTCAACAATTCCTTGATCTGTACCTTTTTCCTGACACATTCATATTTTCTAGATCTTTGTCTGAAAATTTTGCTCTGTAGGGTTTCTGTAATGGCTTTGATTTCCCAATATCTATTCCCATACTGGCAGCAGTGTCTGTTAATTTCTCATGGAACACTCTGGTATTACGAGTAAGACTTTTACAGATAAATAGAAGTTCTTCCTCGAATAGGTATTCAATCTGTCTAACCCCACGTTTCCTGCCATCAGTTCTTCTATTTCTATTTTCAGTTTGTAAATATCTAAGGGTTTTGACTGAGGAGTTTGTCTCTCTAATTCTCGACTCCATCTCTCAATTTCTTCAGGACTCACTACTGTGACACTTTTAGTAACTGAAGTCGATTCCATTTTAATTTCTCCTGTATTGAAAGGATTATGCCTTTTCTGTGAACTCCTTCTGAGTTCTCTGATCGGCAAATCCATTAGTGAAACCTCAGATTCACATTCACTCGTCTGATCATCTACAATTAAAGGCTCTTTTCTCGGCTGCACTACGGTAGGGGTAATGATCGGAGCCTTTGGACTCCCTTGCATATCCCCATACAACGGAACAACCGGTCCAATAGTTACCGGGATTGTCAAGGCTTCAGGGCTTGTATTTAGCTGGGAGATTTTCTGAATTATCTCAGCTCTTTGTTTAGCAAGAGTTTCCCGCTCTTTTTCCTCCAATAACCTTTCATGGGATTTCTCATGCAATACCTGTGGAGTCAACGTTGGAGCATAACTCGGGGCAGTAGGATGTGTCATACTTGGTCCTTCACCATAATTAGGTCTTGAGAATGGATTTCCTGTGCTTGAGGGTCTTGCCTCACCCTCGTAAGGAGGTCTGGGACAGAAGTCTCTCTCACCTGAGTATCTTGATTCTCCACTAAACGGTGGTCTTAGACAGCTATCTCTGGCACCTATGGGTCCTAAGCCCTCGTTATATGAAGGTCTCTGACAGCCGTCTCCTACATTTACAGATCCAGTCCCTTCCTGATAGGGGGGTCTTCGGGAGGCATCCCCTACACTAGAGGGTCTGGGTCCTTCATTATAAGGAGGTGGATTCTTCATGAACAAGTCCTCCAGATAATTGTCATCCGATTCCCCACTAGTTACCCAGTGCTTGGTCTTTTCTGCCTTTTTCTCTCCCACCGGATCACCCATTGCCATCATTGGATACAGTCCTTCTACTATCATATTCTGTGTCCATTGTTTCATCTTTTTATCTCGAGTTTCTTGTTTCAGTTTCAGATACCATTTTGTTAGACCTTTATCCATGCGGGGCTTGTCTCTCTCAAAAGCCTCTATCTCCCATTCCTCTAATGCTTCGTACTGGGTCAATCTAGGTCTGGGATGTAAACCATTCATTCGGGTTCTCAAATTAAATAGAATCCTGCCATTAAATGTACCTTCTAACCGAAAAGCCAAAATTCCGTCGTCTTTCGTGTATTCCGCCCAATTTTCCAACCATACACATGAGTGATACCCTTTATCGAACATCATAAAAGATGCGGGAGTATTAGGTGGCGGTATGACAACACCTTCTCTGGTTTTAATAGGTTTGTCTTTCTTGAAATAATGCTTCACTTTATTTACAAGGGTCAATTTTCTCTTATTTCCGTACATAATGCTAGTGTTATGACCCTTCCATTGATCGTTTTCAAACCCTAATAGTCTTGGATAAGGTCTGGTCGCAGGTCTATACGAATGCCACATATAACTTCCTGCAAGCGACGTTGTTTATAGAATCACTCCCAATCCGAATGCGTCTTTTAGTTTCGTGCAACCAATCAAAAGCACGGGTTCAAATAATTTCGACCAATGGGTGCGCGGCCTTTTCGCGAGACAGGTTCTCACGCTTCGGCACTCACCCCTCCTTTACAATTCCAGCTCCGCTACACACCCGCTGTTTCGACCAATACCAGCGCCGCACAGAGTGACGTCAGAGCAGCTCCGCAACTGACTCCCTCCTTTACAAGGTAACGAAACTTGATTTATTTCTTTTAAAGTGCAAGTGCTTTAGTTATTTAACAACGTAAACACATTCGCCACTGTACTCGAGTGTCTAGAAAGGAAAGATTATGTTTTACTGCAAGTAAACCTCTTCTATCTACTTTTCATACACTACGGATAGATCTCTTCTGCCTACCCTTCACTCAAGCATTAGAGAACCTGCTACTCCTTTTGACTCATCCACTTCTTTTCGGGATATATACTAAGTCCAAAGTTTTACTAGCGAACTCCTTTGCTATCACCCAAGCTTTGACGAACCTGCTACTCCTTCCGGTGTGACCCTTACTAGGTTATATCACAATAGAAGTTTTGCCAGCGAACTTGTTGCTATAATTTATTCAAACATATATTCAGAAAACCCTAATTAGTGCTTGCAGTTCTGCCTAACCTGCACCAATTTTCCTAGAGCCAGTGACCTCACCACGGCGTGGATTCTCTTCACCACCCGCTATTCAATTCCCCGGGGATTCCAGACAACATACATCGATCACTAACGAATGGATTAGTACATATATCAATATAACAATAAGAAAAACTATTTAAGACATTTCATTATTTTCATGGTAAAAACATTTCACATGATCGATCAATCAATCAATCAATCAGTACATTTATAAAGCGCACTACTCACCCGTAGGGTCTCAAGGCGCTAGGAGGGGGGGGGTGCCTTTACTGCTCGAACAGCCAGGTCTTAAGCTTCTTCCTGAAGGAGAGGTGGTCCTGGGTCAGGCGCAGGTTGGTCGGGAGGGAGTTCCAGGTCTTGGCGGCCAGGTAGGAGAAGGACCTTCCTCCTGATGTCGCTCTTCGGATGCGGGGGACGGCGGCGAGGGCGTGGCTGGTTGATCTGAGGTGGCGTTTGGGAGCGTAGAAGTTGATTCGGTTGATGAGGTAGCTCGGGCCTTGGTCGTGTAGGGCTTTGTGTGCGTGGGTGAGGAGGCGGAAGGTGATTCTTTTGTTGACGGGGAGCCAGTGCAGGTCTCTTAGGTGCCCGGAGATGTGGCTGTTTCGTGGGATGTCGAGGATGAGTCTGGCTGAGGCGTTCTGGATCCGCTGGAGTCTCTTCTGGAGCTTGGCAGTGGTTCCGGCATAGAGGGCGTTGCCGTAGTCCAGTCGGCTGGTGACGAGGGCCTGGGTGACAGTCTTCCTGGTCTCGGTGGGGATCCACCAGAAGATCTTCCGTAGCATGCGCAGGATGTTGAAGCATGACGAGGAGACGGCGTTGACTTGTCTGGTCATGGAGAGGGAGGAGTCCAGGATGAAGCCCAGGTTGCGTGCGTGGTCCGTCGGTTTGGGTGCGGTGCCCAGGGCGGGGGGCCACCAGGAGTCGTCCCAGGCGGAGGGCGAGGAGCCCAGGATGAGGACCTCCGTCTTGTCTGAGTTCAGTTTCAGGCGGCTGGTCGTCATCCACTCGGCTACATCTCTCATCCCTTCGTGCAGGTTGGCTCTGGCGGCGGAGGGGTCGTTGGTCAGGGAGAGGATCAGCTGGGTGTCGTCGGCGTAGGAGATGATGTTGAGGTTGTGTTGGCGTGCGATGGCCGCCAGGGGGCTCATGTAGACGTTGAAGAGGGTAGGACTCAACGAGGATCCTTGAGGGACGCCGCAGATAACTTCGGTGGCCTCTGACTTGTACGGTGGTAGGCGGCCTCTCTGTGTTCTTCCGTCGAGGAAGGAGGTGATCCATTCCAGTGCCTTCTCCTGGATTCCGATGTTGCCAAGGCGTTGTACTAGGGTGCGGTGGCAGACAGTGTCGAATGCCGCGGAGAGGTCCAGGAGGATGAGGGCCGCTGTTTCTCCGTTGTCCATCAGGGTTCGGATGTCATCGGTGGCAGCGAGGAGGGCGGTCTCGGTGCTGTGGTTGGCTCGGAAGCCAGACTGTGAGGGGTCGAGGGATCCATTTGTCTCGAGGAAGGCGGCCAGCTGTTTGTTGACGGTCTTTTCGATGACTTTGGCCGGGAACGGGAGGAGCGAGATGGGACGGTAATTCTTGAGTTCGGTGGGGTCCGCTGTAGGTTTCTTGAGTAAAGCGCTGAGTTCGGCGTGCTTCCAGCTCTCAGGGAAGGTGGCGTTGTCGAAGGAGGTGTTGATAATGTCCCGCAGGTGGGGTGCGATGACAACGTCGGCCTTGTTGAAGACGTGGTGAGGGCAGGGGTCGGTTGGAGATCCGGAGTGGATGGAGTTCATCGTGCGGATGGTGTCTTCGGTGCTGATCGGGGTCCAGGCGCGGAGGGTGATGGTGGGTGGCGTAGCTGCGGTTGTGGCGTGCGTTGGTTGGATGCTGAAGCTGTTGTGTATGTCCGCGATCTTGTTGTGGAAGTAGGAGGCGAGGGAGTTGCAGAGGTCTTGCGATGGGGTGATGTCGTTGTTTCCGGCGTTGGGGTTGGAGAGCTCTTTCACGATGTTGAAGAGTTCCTTGCAGTTGTGTGCGTTGTTGTCCAGGCGGTCCTTGTATGCAGTTTTCTTGGTGGCGGGGATCAGTTGGTGGTGTTTCCGGGTGGCGAGCTTGAGGGTGGACATGTTGTTCATTGTTGGTTCCCTTCTCCATACTTTCTCGAGGGCTCGGCAGTTCTTCTTGGAGCTCTTGAGTTCGTCGGTGAACCATGGGGTTTTCCTGCTGCCGGGTCTGCTGGGCGGGGTCCTCAGAGGGGCGAGTTCGTCCGCGCAGTTGCTGATCCACTTCGTGAGGTTGTCGGCGGCCTGGCTGGGGTTCGCTGAGCCGGTAGGAGGGTGCTGACTCAGGGAGGCGGTGAGCTGGTCGGCTGTGATCTTGTTCCAGCTTCTTCGGGCAACCTGTTGCTGGTGGTGGTGGATCGTCGTTCTTTTGAAGGTGAAGTGGACGCAGCTGTGGTCCGTCCAGTGGAGTCTTGTTGCGTGGCTGAAGGCGATGTCTTTGCTGGATGAGAAGACGGCGTCGAGTGTGTGTCCGGCGAGGTGGGTGGGGGTGGACACCCGCTGTTTGAGTCCGAGGTTGGCGAGGTTGTCGAGCAGGGTGATGGTGTTACGGTCGCTGTTGTTCTCCAGGTGGAAGTTGAGGTCCCCCAGGAGGATGTAGTCGGTGGAGGGGAGGGCATGCGGGCTGATGAAGTCGGCGATGTCCTCGCTGAATCGTGTGCGTGGTCCCGGGGGTCGGTAGATCAGGGTGCCTCTGAGGGTGGTCTTCGGGTCGGTGTGGATCTGGAAGTGCAGGTGTTCGGCGGTGGTTAGGGTGTCGTCGGTGTTGGTCGTGATGCGGATGGTGTCCCTGTGGATGATGGCGATGCCTCCTCCCGTCTGGTTGGCGGTGCGGTCCCTCCGGGTGATCTTGTAGCCCTCTGAGATGGCGATGGCGATGTCGGGTGCTGAGGAGGCGTTCATCCAGGTCTCCGTGAGGAAGGCGATGTCAGGGGCTGTGGTGTCGAGGAGGTTCCAGAGTTCGATGGCGTGTCTGCGGACGGAGCGGGTGTTGAGCAGGATGCACTTGAGGTGGTTGCTGCTGGTGTTCGGCTTGGCGGGTGCTGGTGCAGGGTAGGTCCGGATGCAGGTGAACTTGCAGGCGTGGCAGCTGAAGGGTCCGTGGGTGTGCTTCGGGGTGGCTCGGTGGCATCCCGGGGTTCCGCCGGTGTTGCGTGCGATGAGTTCGGCGGCGCTGTAGGACAGTCGGGTCGTCTTCCGACGGTGGGGGCCAGGGGTCCTGGCCCTGGGCGCGCTCCAGGCGCGGACGGGCGCAGACGGGCTTACCTTTGGCGCGCCTTCGGCGCACAATCGGCGCGCCCGCTGCGCGTCAACGCTGCGCGTGCGCACGGTCGCCATATATGGCGAAGTGCGAGGGAGGGCGGAGCAGCTGGGAGGCGGGAGCGGGGAGGGTACAGAATGCAAAAAGGGGCGGGGTTTGGCGGCGGTGGCGGGAAGCGGGGAGCGGGGTGGGGAGAGACGGGGGAAAGAAAACAGTCAAAAAGAGGGAAAACAGGGACAAAATACAAAAAACAAAAGAAAAATGCAACTACCAAGTACAGACACGAAAGAAAATGCAACTACAGTAAGTTTACACCAATACTGACGAACAGAGGCAAAGGCGACCACGAGGTGAGCGCGGCGGCCGGCCGAGCAGAGAGGCAGGCGGGGAGGCACTCGCAGCAGCTGGTGGCCGTGCGGCGCGGGGGCGTCCTAAACTAGGACACACTCACCTGCGTCGCACGGTCGCCATATATGGCGAAGTGCGAGGGAGGGCGGAGCAGCTGGGAGGCGGGAGCGGGGAGGGTACAGAATGCAAAAAGGGGCGGGGTTTGGCGGCGGTGGCGGGAAGCGGGGAGCGGGGTGGGGAGAGACGGGGGAAAGAAAACAGTCAAAAAGAGGGAAAACAGGGACAAAATACAAAAACAAAAGAAAAATGCAACTACCAAGTACAGACACGAAAGAAAATGCAACTACAGTAAGTTTACACCAATACTGACGAACAGAGGCAAAGGCGACCACGAGGTGAGCGCGGCGGCCGGCCGAGCAGAGAGGCAGGCGGGGAGGCACTCGCAGCAGCTGGTGGCCGTGCGGCGCCGGGGCGTCCTAAACTAGGACACACTCACCTGCGTCGCACGGTCGCCATATATGGCCAAGTGCGAGGGAGGGCGGAGCAGCTGGGAGGCGGGAGCGGGGAGGGTACAGAATGCAAAAAGGGGCGGGGTTTGGCGGCGGTGGCGGGAAGCGGGGAGCGGGGTGGGGAGAGACGGGGGAAAGAAAACAGTCAAAAAGAGGGAAAACAGGGACAAAATACAAAAAACAAAAGAAAAATGCAACTACCAAGTACAGACACGAAAGAAAATGCAACTACAGTAAGTTTACACCAATACTGACGAACAGAGGCAAAGGCGACCATGAGGTGAGCGCGGCGGCCGGCCGAGCAGAGAGGCAGGCGGGGAGGCACTCGCAGCAGCTGGTGGCCGTGCGGCGCGGGGGCGTCCTAAACTAGGACACACTCACCTGCGTCGCACGGTCGC
The DNA here is from genome assembly GCF_964261635.1 of Lissotriton helveticus. Lineage (NCBI taxonomy): Eukaryota > Metazoa > Chordata > Amphibia > Caudata > Salamandridae > Lissotriton > Lissotriton helveticus. The sequence goes on from NC_136070.1 coordinate 652,545,919, forward strand.
CATATATGGCCAAGTGCGAGGGAGGGCGGAGCAGCTGGGAGGCGGGAGCGGGGAGGGTACAGAATGCAAAAAGGGGCGGGGTTTGGCGGCGGTGGCGCCAATTTCAGAAGTAAAAATATTGACTATTTAGCAGCAAAATCTTTATAGCAGCATCCGACCTACCTACTTATCTTAACTAGTCCTACCTAACTTTAACTAGTCCCTAACCATTTCCTCTGCTACCAGAAAATTACTGATAGAGGGCGCAGGTCACCCAACCAATAATTTTACCATACACGCATCGGGCCCATAAACTTCAATTTACCATATACATTTATCAGGTGACCTTACACTCTACTACCAGTATTCCTGGTTCCTTCCTATTTATTTCTACTGTACCCGACTTACCAATCCACTGTTACGGGTACCTATGATCACAATGGATCAGGGAGCTAGCTGTAAAAGAAAAGCAGGCAACACAATACCAACTTTATACTCTTCTGTACTTTCATAAAGACCACAGACTACATGGAAGTTTTAAAGATTTTATCTAGATTTCAGATTCGGAAAGCATTAAGTTTACAATCAATAAACAATTTATAACTAAGATAATAAAGAGCACATATCCATAAAGGAAACAAATCAAGCTAACCATTTATGAGTCTAATGGAAGGTAAGAACAGGGAACATGCTAATCAAAATTTTCAGTGATTGAGTTTCAACATGAATAACTATAGACGGAAATTAAGGAACATTTTGGAATGTTACTACTGGAAGAATACTTCAGATCAATGAGTATAGAAAGGATTTGGTTTATATAATTTGGAATGCTATACCACTATAGGGAAGGTAAAAAGTGGACATGCTAAAATTCTAGAAACATCACTTCAGTCAGCTTAATAGGAAAAATATAACACATATCTACTTTCTTGAATGATATGGAGAATTGTGCTTAAAGGAAGGGAAAAATAGGAACATGCTAGAAAATTTCATGTATGACCTTTCATTTAGTAGTTTGCGAAAAGCATGGAAAATCAATATACGCAAAGGTATGTCTTTATTAAAGCAAAAGACAGAAGAATAGAAAGTGCAGTATAGAGTTTCGGCACTATATTTACCTAGAATGGTGTGAAGACCAACCCTGGCCACAGGTCAGTTAAGGACAGGAAAAACCCCAAGGAAGGACAGTAATCAACAGGACAGCAGGTGCAGAGTGGACACCCCGGGACTGGACAGGAAACCCAGATTAGGATCAGGACAGGACCACCAAGGTAAGACCAGCACCCGCAGTTTGGAAGCAATGCCTGCGCTCCACCCTCTCTGCAGCTAACAGTCAGAACCCCGATTGGGTTAGCGAATTCCCCAGCAAAGTGCTCCGCCAGCACTTAAGGTTTCTTAGCAAAAACCCCGTGAGTCTATGGAAATTACGGACAGAGTGCTCCGCAGCGCTCTGTATCAGTCACCTATTGAGTGCGTTGGGTCAGTGACAGGTCAGCTATTCGGACAAGTCGGACAATTTCTCTAGCTAAACCTAGGCTAGTTATACTGTTTTTGGGTCAGTGTACCACCCCCCAAATGTTGCAAGTGTCAGAATCCCCAATTTTGATTGGTCCCCAAGTAGGATAGGTCAACACACCAATCATTTTTCATTTCTACAAGCCTACATTTACATTTTCTGGGACCGCCTATTGAATTTGGGGTTCCCATGACCTATTCTACCAAATACAATGGAAAGTAATACATTTGTTGCATTTGCAGGACATTTCAGCTTCTTCGGCTGGGTGAAGGTGCATCTTCCCAGGCACGTCTTGGCAGGGACCTTCAGTTGGCACACTGTCAATGCCACCGGCAGAAGACTGTCATGCGCAGAAAAGCATCCCAATATGGATTCACGAGTGTCCCTCAGACGCTCAATATCGCGATACATGAAAAGCAAGCAAAAACAAATTAAAATATAGAAATAAAAGAATACACTGTATACCGTGAATAGCTACTCTATACCCTTTTACTTAATATATACTATGGCGTTAGAGTTTTAGTGCAAACAGACAATAACACGAAACATCAGCGCAAGCTTCACCATGTGTGGACACAAAGCAACCATCTTTAAGCCAAATGCGCAAGCGCAAAAGATTCCCACCAGAACTGCAAGTACGTCATGTCACGTGGATGTGACTAACGCATGCGCAGAAGGAAACCCGCCAAGCAGCGGCCATTTTAGATACAAACGTTATTGAGTTAGTAAACACATAAGCAAGCGTCACTAGGACACCCCAAATGTCAAATAAAAGGGAAATTAGTAAGACAAACAGGTTGGATTACGCTGTTACATGTTATTCGAGGTTCATGAATTCAAGCAAGTCGCGTAATGTGCGAATCCTTGCTCCATCATATATATATATATATATATTTATATAGACCCTCAAGAAGGTAGCTAGGATTCCCAGGAAACACCTGCTTGATAATAAAGTGAAAAAAGACTCATCCACTGACACATCTAACACCTTCCGCTTGATCACGACCTTTTCTGACCAGGCAAACACTCTAAGAGGGATAATCACCAAGAACTGGCATATCCTCCACACAGATCCTGTAATAGGTAAGGATGTCGCTCCCAATCCTCTGATAACCTTCAGAAAATTAAGATCCATCAAAGACAAAATTGTCCATAGCCACCTGACACCAGTAAAGCCTAAAGTAAGTGCAACCCTCAAAGATATGAAGGGTTTTTTCCCATGTGGGAAATGTCGGGCATGTGAAACGAGCCGACGAGTCCTTTCATACAGGATTCCGGGGATGTCCCGACCGAAACAAATTAGGCAGTTCATAACGTGTACAACTCCGTATGTTGTCTACTGTCTTACCTGTCCCTGTGGACTCCAATACATTGGAAGCACGATTAAAAATGTAAAAATGCGAATTTTGGAACATCAAAGAGCCATAATGAATAAGGATATGGCATATCCTGTAGCTCGACACTTCGCAGATGTGCACCAAAGCAATAGGGAGTTATTACAGTACTTTGGTATAGACCATATACAATTAAGTCCCAGGGGGGGGGATAGATTGCTCAGTCTTCGTAGACTTGAGTCACGTTTTATTATTGATCTGCAAACTAAACATCCAATGGGTCTCAACAGTGGAGAGGAATTAACTGTACATTTGGGAAGACAATGAATGTAATCTGCACAATGTATTTAATGAGGTAACATCACCTCTTAACATCTGGGAATGTAAATTTGTAAATTTGAAGCTCATTATGATATATTCTTAGACGCATTGATGTGGGGCATTTACTTATATGACTGGCTGGTACAGGATCTCGATGATGAGATAATGAGGTTTCTTTGCCAATATGGTTTGGATTCTTTGGATTATGAGTATTAATATGATGTTATTGAGAATTTTTGTTGAATTTACCCCTTTGTGGGCAAGGAGTGGTGACAAGCCGATCCACGGCTTAATTTTTCAAATTTTGAAATTGTAAATGTATTTACTGTCTTGATCTGTGACTCAAATTATTATATGTACAGATATCCGGAAAAATCATCAAATCACTGACGTGATTGGTGTATATATTCATATGCATGTATATTTGTACAAATGTTGTGCCCTTTAACTGTTTTGACGGACGACTCTGATGGTACTTGGTAATGCAGTGCATAGCCGATACACGGCTTTAGGTATTCGGGCCATAAGAGCCCTATGATATGTTGATTTGTATTTACTTTATGTGATTTTATCCACTGAGAAATGGCCGCTGCATTTCAATGCGCTTCAGGGTGTCGTCCGTTTTCCAGTTTGCTGGCCAACCTTAAATGTGGTGGCCAGATGGTTGTAACTGTAAACACTGACGAAGGACTTGGCGTCCGAAACTCGTCTGTTGCAGGAGTTGTGGGCTAAAGAATAAAAACCTTGCCGCTTTACCCCTGGAGTGCGCTTCACATTTCCTGAATGAGAGGAATGGTTTGAGCTTGAATATATATTTATATATAAACAAAGCTTCGTCAGACGCTAGAAGCGCCTCCAGTTATCCAATTATCGTTCTCAACAGGATAATAACGAAGAGTAGAACCCAGTTTAGTGCCAGAACAAAAGGTGCCTTTATTCGTGCAAAATTCTGCTCAGCATGCCGCCACGACGCGTTTCGACTGTCTCCACAGTCTTGATCACATGGTATGATTGTTATGCCACAAATGAGATATAAATAGTAAACACAAAGGGCGGACCATATCGTCCCACCCTCCACCAATCACAGGTTCATTTCAAGGAAACAAAAGAAAGACTGAAGACCAAATAATAGTCTTCCGTCTAAAATGTGAATAAAACTCATAGTGAGTAAAGATCATACATAATTCATTGTATAGATATATACATGTGCAACAAATCGCAAAGGTCATATATATGTACATTTAAATTGATATAAATATGTAACAACTTAAAACCATATGCCGATTTAAATCACATATAAAATCTTGCATTTCCTTGTTGACAACCTTGATTGATAAATCCCAAGTGGGAATTTGGACTAAAGTGCTATTATGAATATTTCGAATCTAAGTAGAGAACTCTTCTCAACATATCCGCTAATGTGACTAGGATCATTTATTGCTATATAGTGCAAAAATTTGTAGAAAGTGCTAAGTGCAAGAAATATATGAAATGATATGATTAAAATTGTTAAATTCATGTTAACATGAAAAAGAGAGGAGCCCCTCCCATTTGTGAGTTTAGTTCTATAACAGATGTTTAAAAAACAGCTAAAGCCATTCTTGATCTAAAGAGCAACCAACTGTGTTATAAACATAAGAAACTATGATATTAATGACTTGTATCCCTGAAACGCCATGAATTTGATATAGAAGTCATTTAAAAAAAAAAATTCATAGGCAAGTGTAGAGGTCCTCGCTTGCGTTTAAACCCCCTGGGCTACGACTGTCCAGTTCTAAAATATATCTAGTTTCTAAAACCCTCAAGAGAGCATCTCTATTGCCCCCTCTTTTAAGGGGTGGGATGCAATCAATGACATAGTATGATAAATGTTTCAGGTCACTGTCATGGGTGCTCTCAAAGTGGCATGCCACTGGGTAGGTATGGTCTTTGGTACTGATTGCTCTTATGTGCTGCAGTATCCGCTTATGAGCCGGAAGCCGAGTGCTCCCTACATATCGGAGCTCACAAGGACACTGCAGCACATAAACTGCAAATTCAGTTTTGCAGGTAAGCTGTTTAGTAATTAGTACAGGCAATTCTCTGAATGGTGTATCATATTGGGTCTTGCTGCAGCCATATTTACAAGCTTTGCAGCTTGAACATTTTTTGAAACCCTTCCTCAGAGCCATGAAGGTCTCTGGGATTGGTTGTTTCAAATGATTTTTAACCAAACGTTCTGCCATAGAGACAGATTTTCTAAAGGAGAATTCAGGTTTCCTACCTACTAGATCACTGATGACAGGATCCCCTGTCACCAGGTTCCAGTTTCGAGAAAAGATTTTACGAATCTCTTTGTGCTGGCGATTGTAGATAACAATAATCCAATAGGAATCCGGTACAGGTGCAGTACCAATCATACTCTGTGTTGTCTTAGGTGTCAAAGCCTGTATTCTAGGTATGTTGTTCGAACGATTAACTGCTTTTTGAACAACCGCCTCCGAGTAACCTCTTGCAAGAAAGCGTTTTTTGCTTGCTTCCTGGGCCATAGCACATTCTAACTCTGTACTACAAATTCTTTTGATGCGCAGCATCTCCCCAAAGGAGATGCTACGGATCAGATGATGGGGGTGCTGACTAGCCGCGTGTAGGACAGTATTGCCCGCTGTTGGTTTACGATGCAATCTAGTCGCTAATCCCCCTGATTCCACATAAACCTCAATGTCCAGAAAGCAAACTGACGTTGTACTCATTGTAGATGTAAAATGGTAATTTAAATCATTAGTATTTAGTTGTTCTACAAACATACGTGCCCCTTCAAAAGTGCCCTGCACAAAATATTTATCACAGTGGATGTAAGCATTTATTTTAATCTCTTCTTTCCATTTTATGTGTTTTATTTATAGATATTGCTGTTCCTGTTACTAACATAGCTAGTAGAATTTGGTGTGAAGAGTGGTAAGACATATATATATATATATATATATATATATATATATATATATATATATATATATGCATTTTGAAAGGCACTGGAATAAATAACAGCTTGCCTGGTTAACGTGGGGTCTGTCTCTTCTCTCGCCGCTGCTGTTACCGCTGCATGTGGAGGTTTGAAGAATTTGCTAATATATATATATATATATATATATATATATATATATATATATATATATATATATATATATATGTATGTGTGTGTGTGTGTGTGTGTGTGTGTGTGTATATATATATATATCATGTGATCAAGACTGTGGAGACAGTCGAAACGCGTCATGTCGGGCATGCTGAGCATTAAAAGGCACGAATAAAGGCACCTTTGTTTTGGCACCAGAATTGGGTTCTACTCTTCGTCATTTATCCAATTGAAAAACGAATTGGTGGCGCTGCTGGCGTCTGGCGAGTTCCTGTTCATATATATATCCGCCAGGATTCACACAGCACCATTGGGGAGACCGAGGTAATATATCTCATTGGGAGCCCAGTCCGCATTGACTGCCCCTGCCCAGCGGATCGTCTGTGTTGTTTTTCTGGCAGTAGCGGCGAGGGGACCAAGGGAAGCGGCCGTGGACTTTCTCCTGTTCTGTGGCTACGCTCCAAACACCGCCTACCTGTCAGCCAGCACGAACCCATCGTTTGCCTCACTCCCCCACACCACCTTCCCAGTCTGGCCGCTACAGTGCATTCTGGGATTTGATGTTCTACATTTGACCACGAACATTCAAGGGTGTGTCGACTACATTAGGGGGAGGAGTACCAGGTGCTGGGAGGTATTTCACGCAGGAAGGAGGCATTTGGTGGAGGACATGCCACAGTGTTGGGCGCTGAAGAAGGCTGATGAGCCGAAATGCATTCGCCGCCACTGAGAACTTGTGATTAAAGCGAGCTGTTTGCCCTGAAGTCCCCTTTTGGCCTCCGTGTTCTTCTTTCGAGGGAACTTTTCCGTTATACGAGGTTGGCGAGGGGAGACCACTCGTCCGCCTTGATCCACACATGGGGCGCCAAGACTAAACAGGACTACCAGTCCCATCAGGCACTGGGACATTTGGACAGCCCATCAGGGGTGTGCCATGATCTTTATCCGGGCTGGTACCTGCATTCCCATCATCAGTTCGCCAAATCCTCTGAAGAGAAGGCGGGAGCCTTCGAAACGCGTCAGGAATTCCACGGCGAAATGGGATTGAATCACTTTCTCTTGAGCTCCTCAGCTATTCAAGCACGCTGTGGCAAGAAAGGCGAGTTCAAGTTTCTCCCCGCGAGTGTGGCCGTGTCTTTACACGCGAGCGCACATATATATATATATATATATATATATATATATATATATATATATGCATATATATATATATATTCACTGAAAAAACCATAGGTTATAGACCATATATAGTTAGGAATTAGCATTTACAAAACCTTGAAAATTCACTGAAAAAACCATAGGTTATAGACCATATATAGTTAGGAATTAGCATTTAAAAAACCTTATTTTACTCACACAAAACCATTGAAATTCCATATATAGTTAGTTGCACTAACTATATATCGCGCACCTGCAATCCACTGCTGATCATGTCACATATTACATCATTCATGACATGGTCAGTGACATCACTGATGACATCACTGATGACATCTCAAATGACATCACTGATGACATCACTGATGACATCTCATTTGACATCATTCTTGTGCTAATACGATAAACCTCTTCAGACTCTAATATAACCTTAGATACACTCAGTGTATACAGACACTCACACACTTCCACTCATCCATGGAGTTACTCACACACCCAGTCAGTCATGCAAAGAAACAATCTCATCTCCATTTCTTCAACTATACAGTTAAACACACCTTACTTATTGAAACATATACTAACACATATTTACTCTCTTATACAATCCCTGATACAAGTTCACAATGATCGATACAACCACTCACTCATTCGGTGGCTCTCATGCACAGTTATTTATATATGCCAACTCTCACATGTACTGTGTTTTACATATGTACTTACTATGACATGTAGCATTGAGATATCCATTCACTCATCAATACACTCATGCACACAGTCAACTGCCCATGTAGCTGTTTCCACATGCACTCTTGAACTCATACACCTAGTGAATAAACTGTTCACACATCTATGCATAGAGTCACACACCTTCCAGCCACCCCCACACAAACTCAATCTCCCATAGAAATACTTGGGCAAGCAATTAATAACACATATAGCCTCTCGTATAGCTAATGATCAACACATGCAGCAGTTTACAGAACAACAGACATAATGATGCACAAATTAAGACAGTTTAGTCACTAACCCATGCATTCAGTGAGACACATTTAATCACTCACTCATACAGTCAGTCACGCACCTACTAAATCCTTCATCCAGACACTTATACATCCACTCATTCTTCAATATGTAAGATATATTTTAACTTTACAGAAACATACAGTCACTGGATGTTGTCATCAGTGATGTCATCAGTGATGTCATTTGAGATGTCATCAGTGATGTCATCAGTGATGTCACTGACCATGTCATGAATGATGTAATATGTGACATGATCAGCAGTGGATTGCAGGTGCGCGATATATAGTTAGTGCAACTAACTATATATGGAATTTCAATGGTTTTGTGTGAGTAAAATAAGGTTTTTTAAATGCTAATTCCTAACTATATATGGTCTATAACCTATGGTTTTTTCAGTGAATTTTCAAGGTTTTGTAAATGCTAATTCCTAACTATATATGGTCTATAACCTATGGTTTTTTCAGTGAATTTCAATGGTTTTTTAATAGCAAATATCATAAGCTGTCGAATGTCAAGTACGTGGTAAGTGAAAACATTTTCGTGTTTATGCACACTGATCTGCTTTGAATGGTGCCCCCCCCCCCTCATTTCTATTAGGAGTACTCTCTCTTTGCAGATAGTGAAAGGTAGTTAACGCAGGTCTTTGCCCCCATTGTAATCCGTCGTGCCTGCTTCTCTCTCCATTTGATTGATTGTTATCCAAGTATTTACTGTTTTAGAATTAGTTCTCTTTGGTTCATTCTCTATTTACAAACAAACACAGAGTCGCAATACTCTGTTCAGTCTTTGCAGATAACGAAAAATCGTGTAAAAAAAAAAGAAAAGGAATCGAGCAAAATCAGTAGGCCACTAATGGGATCTCTTTTTGACCTCGCTAAAATAGAAACATTAGGAACAACCCCTCATGACAAATACAAAACTAGTGAGATGAACTGAACTCCACACAATGATGGCTGCAAAACAACTCGGCTCCGCCACCCACCCCGCCCAAAATAACGATAAAGAACGGCTGCCATGATTGGTTACGGAATGACCACGACGGAGCTACGAAATGGTGCTGCTCTCATGCTAACCCCAGCTTTAGTCTGAAACATCCAGAAACACTGTAGACTACCAATTCGATCAGTTCCGGTAGCGCCCCAATGTAACCCGGTAGAGAAGAACTAGCTCTCCCCTCTTTGACTGATGGTTCTTGTTGCCTGTCCCTTCTGTTGTCATTTAACAGAACTATTTAGCCTGCTGAAAGGGGTTGTGTTCCGACCGCTGGTTGGTGGAGACATTTTGACTATATTCTGTACCTGCGTTGTCGCGTAATGCGTCATATGACGCGCCGCGTTAGCGCATCCGGAAGTCATCCGGGGCGCGCAGCGCGTAACGTAAGCATAACAAGTCATGTGACTTGTTAATAAAACTTTTCATTGGTTCATTTTACTTTTCTTATTGTAATGATGAAAGGCTTGGTCATATGACCTAAAAATTACGCTTTTCATTACTTCCGAACATTATTTTTTCTTAAATATATGTTATAATGTTCCAGGCTAATGTACTTTCCCGGAAATTTTACAACTGTCCTGCAAGTAAAATATATTCTTTTTTCGAGAAAAAGAGCGTTTCTTCGTCCCATGACGGAGCCGTTGAGCAAAAGAGGGTCGACCTGCTGTCTTAGTCGCCGATACGCCTGAATATGAGATTCTTATCGATCACTTTATGTTGCAGGAATAGAAAACACAACAGCCCTTGACCATTTATCTTTACTGCGTTCCTTCGTATTATACCTTTTACCCTTCATGTAATTGGTCTGCTTTATTTCACTTGCCTTTTAATGATTCTAAAACAGTCACTATTATTAAAAACTTTACCAATGTATATACTACTACCATGTTTTCTTTTAAAAACCTTTATTGTGAAAATTTCATTATACAAATACGAGCCTATAACCACGTGGGCCTGCCACAGAGCAAACTGTAATCGTATATGATGAATAGACATTTACACTGTAGAGGAACGTAACGGGCGGGCCCTTAGGTTGCAAGAACTAAGGTGTCTAACAGTTACGGAATCGGTGGACGTACATTTTATAATTAAAATACGACAGGGCCAGTTACAATAAAATTATCTAGATATACATTTGCGGGCAAGTACCATGGGTGACGTTAATTCGAACTTTCAACAGTACAGTAATCAATAACACATCAGAACTTAATATCAATAGGGATGTCGAAATATTCAATCAATTCTCGTCCCCGCCCGCCATGTGCTTCAAAACTGCATACGTATCTCGTGATTTCAAGGTTCTGCAACCAGTACACAACAAGGAGTTACGAGTCCCATTTATTCTGGCGCCATTTTGGGCGAGGACGGGCAGGTCCAGGATATAGTCAAAATGTCTCTACCAACCATCGACTATGATGATCTTCATATGCTGTATTTATTAGAGTAACACTCATCTGTCCACATGAAATTAATTTGCCACAATCTAAACATGTCATTTTAATCTTTCCAAAGTTCTTCTAAATATTTGGGACCGTTTCCCTTGCCTCTGAAGCTCTCAGTGCCACTTCTTTGATGAATGTACTAGCAGGTCAGGGGTTCTCCTCCAAATCTCTCTTTTATGCAGCACTATAATTAATTGGTGCCACCTCTCCATATGACGATGCATGGTATAGTTACCACAACTATATTTTTTTTCGGTTCCTCTGGAGAGTTCATCGTGGCAGATGAAGCGTGTAACGTACCGGGCATTTACCTTTTTTTGCATGTACAGGAAAGGAAAAAAAAATCGAGCGTCCGAGTTCTAAGGTGTCCCAGGGCCATTTTGGTGGACCAGGCCCAAATCCAAAGAACAGCCATCTCACAGGCTAATGGGGCGACCCACGCCGAGTTTCAGCATTGTAGTATGACCACACAAGTACAGCAACTTGCTAGACATCACCTCGGTGCCATCCGGATCTCGGCGCCCCACTGCAGATGAAGTGCCTCTCAACTATGAAACCACCACGGTGACATCCGGATCTTGGCGCGTTGTGCTGCCTTCGGCCTATTCGCACATCGGTCCGCTACTGACGCCATCTCACAGGCTAATGGGGCGACCCACGCCGAGTTTCAGCATTGTAGGATGACCACACCAGTACAGCAACTTGCTAGACATCACCTCGGTGCCATCCGGATCTCGGCGCCCCACTGCAGATGAAGTGCCTCTCAACTATGAAACCACCACGGTGACATCCGGATCTTGGCGCGTTGTGCTGCCTTCGGCCTATTCGCACATCGGTCCGCTACTGACGCCATCTCACAGGCTAATGGGGCGACCCACGCCGAGTTTCAGCATTGTAGGATGACCACACCAGTACAGCAACTTGCTAGACATCACCTCAGTGCCATCCGAATCTTGGCATCTCAACGCCTAGTGGTATCTTCCATACAAAAAATATTGTTACGCTGCCTTTGGCCCCATTCGCACATCAGTCCGCAACTTAGACACCACCTCGGTGCCATCCGGATCTTGGAATGTCAGCACCTTTTGGTGTCTTCTCGTCAGAAAATATTGTTGCGCTGCCTTTGGCCCCATTCGCACATCAGTCCGCTACTGACGCCATCTCACAGGCTAATGGGGCGCCCCACGCCGACTTTCAGCATTGTAGAATAACCACACCAGTACAGCAACTTGCTAGACATCACCTCTGTGCCATCCGGATCTCGGCGCCCCACTGCAGATGAAGTGCCTCTCAACTATGAAACCACCACGGTGACATCCGGATCTTGGCGCGTTGTGCTGCCTTCGGCCTATTCGCACATCGGTCCGCTACTGACGCCATCTCACAGGCTAATGGGGCGACCCACGCCGAGTTTCAGCATTGTAGGATGACCACACCAACTTGCTAGACATCACCTCAGTGCCATCCGAATCTTGGCATCTCAACGCCTAGTGGTATCTTCCATACAAAAAATATTGTTACGCTGCCTTTGGCCCCATTCGCACATCAGTCCGCAACTTAGACATCACCTCGGTGCCATCCGGATCTTGGCATCTCAGCGCCTTGTGGTGTCAGTCAGAAAATATTGTTGTGCTGCCTTCGGCCTATTCGCACATCGGTCCGCTACTGACGCCATCTCACAGGCCAACGGGGCGCCCCACGCCGACTTTCAGCATTGTAGGATGGCCACACCAGTGCGGCAACTTGCTACACACCACCTCGGTGCCATCCGGATCTTGGCATCTCAGCGCCTTGTGGTGTCTTCTACTCCGGAAATATAGTAGAAAATATTGTTGCGCTGCCTTTGGCCCCATTCACACATCAGTCCGCTACTGACACCATCTCACAGGCCAACGGGGCGCCCCACGCCGACTTTCAACATTGTAGGATGGCCACAGAAGTGCGACAACTTACTAGACACCACCTCGGTGCCATCCGGATCTTGGCGCGTTGTGCTGCCTTCGGCCTATTCGCACATCGGTCCGCTACTGACGCAAACTCACAGGCCAACGGGGCGCCCCACGCCGACTTTCAGCATTGTAGGATGGCCACACCAGTGCGGCAACTTGCTACACACCACCTCGGTGCCATCCGGATCTTGGCGCGTAGTGAAGCTGCAGCAGCTGCAAATAAGCTTCAGACAGTGTTACAACCGCTGCTCAGAACTCTCAACTATGACACCACCTCGGTGCCATCCGGATCTTGGCGCGTAGTATTGCCTTCGGCCTATTCGCACATCGGTCCGCTACTGACGCCGCCTCACGTGCCAACGTATTTTCTCCGCATTTTATACCCTATGCCGCATAACAGGTCATGTGACTTGTTTATAAAACTTTTCATTGGTTCATTTTACTTTTGGTTTCCTAATGATGGAAGGCTTGATCATATGACCTAAAAACAACACTTTTCATTGGATGAAAACTTTTTTTTCCCCCCAAACGATGAAAGCCCCACCTTGTTTCTGGATGTTTCAGACTAAACTGGCGTCACCATGAGAGCACCACCATCTCGTAGCTCCGTCGTGGTCATTCCGCGAGCAATCATGGCAGCCGCTCCCCACCAGAAGCCTGCAGGAGTCGGGGCCCCCAAAACTTTTGATGAATTCTCAAGGCGGAGGGGACGCTTTCGAGAATGGGGTCCAAGACCTAGCAGACAAGCGTCCGATTTCCAAGGTGTCCCAGGGCCATTTCAGTGGACCACGCCCAAAAAGGAAAGAGCCTGCCGCCATTTTGAGAGTCCTGTGGCAGCCGCCTATCGCTGCACCGCAAGAGTGGGCGCAACTCAGCTGAATGGCGGATTTTGACACAGTGGACCAAAAGCGGACGGAATGGCAACTGAAACGGTAAAGGGGCGCCCCACTAAAACAGATGAGACTCCACCTGGAGAGGCCCGTTCACGCCGCCTCCCCCGGGGCGCTCCACGCCGTTATTCGGAGCAGCATTGTAGGATACCAAAACCAGTGCGGCAACTTACTGGACATCACCTTGGTGCCATCGTTCTGCTGCCTTGGAACTATTCGCACAACAGTTTGCTACTGATGACCCACCCCCCGCGACGCCCCACGCCGTTATTTGCTGGGTGGCAACTTACTAGACATCACTTTCGTGTCATCTAGATTTCGGCGCGTTCTGCTGCCTTGGAACTATTCGCACAACAGTTTGCTACTGATGACCCACCCCCCGCGACGCCCCACGCCGGAAATCTGGACGTTGTGCTGCGTTGGGACTATTCGCACAGCCGACCGCTACTTCGTTGTTTTTCTCTAAAAATGTTTATATGTTATTACTATTTTTGTTTTCTTGTATATATTTATAAATTATTAAAGTTTTATAATCTTACTACTTTGTCGGAGTGCTATATATTTTTAATGTGACGCATAATTGTAAAAACTTTGATGTACAAAGAGTCATCCCTGGAATCTTCCGCTTCACGCTCGGTCCCCTCCCCAATCACAATACAGGATGGTTTTCAGATAATAGCAACGCTTCTGCTGTGACGGATCTCATCGAGTGTGGGCCTTGATCTACTATAACTCCTTTGAAGAGGGGTGATTCTTTACAGCTGTGGCCATAAACTACATCTGCAGGGCTAGCTGATAGCCTAGGACCGGCCTGGACAATCGGACACAGAGGAAAAGGAGTGTCAGAGGGTGCGGTAGTGAATAGGGCGAAAGGGAGGTGTCGGGCGGGCACAGGGTGTGATTCTCAGGGAAGAGCAGCGCAGATGGGGGGAGGTTTATTACCCATGCATAAGACAGAGAGCGGGGGTGACCACTGCCTGGGTGAGATGCTTGCGAGGGTGGGGAGCCATGCTAAGGATCGACAGCATGCACAGAGTGGGTCTGGTCAAGGCATGGCTGCCGTGCACGACAAAAGTGTGGCATTTGAAAAAAGACAAGATGGCGCACACAATGTTTTTCAACAATTCCTGATTTCCTTCGAATCGAACGTTAACAGATGTTGGGGCATATTACCAAAGTTAAGCGATATTTATCCCTAACGATGCATTGCAAAGATTTTTTTACCATCAGAAATTATCGCAGATAAACCTTGCTATTATCAAGGTTTATCGCAAATACGATAAAAAACGAGCGCAATGCATTAATATCGCTGAAAACTCCGCGATATTCATGCATTACCGAGCTAATGCTCTTAGCCATGTTAGCCATGTTATCCACCTCCCATTGGATAACATGGCTAAGAACTGCTCAGGGCAGCTGTTACTTTTTGGAGATATTCGCGCTTATCTCGAATATTTCCAAAAGTTGATAATAGGAGATAGCGATGTTAGCGACTGTTTCCAGTCGCTAACATCTTGGCATGCCCACTTTGCATGTCATTAGTGATAAATATCACTCACATGCAAAGTGGGACCCAAGATGGTCGCTATCTCCTACTAGCCGTCGCTAACTGGTGTTAGCAACACCTAGGTAATACAGATATAATTTTATCTCCGCGAAGCGGAGCGCTGTTACAGATATATATCTTGTTTTTGAACGTTAATTTCTCAAAATGCACTGAAGCACATATATTGAGACATAGCAAAGGCACATCGGGCTACCAGTCCCTAATATTTTACCAAGTTTCGTGCAAATCCATTCAGCCGTTCGATTATTATTATTATTATTTTTTTTTGCCCCGCGGGGCCCTTTTAAAACCTCCACATCAAACCTAGGGGGTCAGCGAGGATCTACTATGCCCCCTTATGGTCATTTGCCCCTTCGCTTTGGCCTCCTCTTGTCTCTCGATCCTACCGAGAGACAAGATGGCGGCCGCTACGTACTGTTTGGAATGTTTACAGACACCGGAGAGCCAATCAGCTTCGCTTCGCAAAGCTCCGTAACGCGAAAAGTACGCGAAGCGGTGCGCTGTTACAGATATATATCTTTTTTTGAACGTTAATTTCTCAAAATCCACTGAAGCACATATATTGAGACCTAGCAAAGGCACATCGGGCTACCAGTCCCTACAATTTTGCCAAGTTTCGTGCAAATCCATTCAGCCGTTCGATTATTATTATTATTATTTTTTTTTGCCCCGCGGGGCCCTTTTAAAACCTCCACATCAAACCTAGGGGGTCAGCGAGGATCTACTATGCCCCCTTATAGTTATTTCCCCCTTTGTTTTGACCTCCTCTTGTCTCTCGATCCTACCGAGAGACAAGATGGCGGCCGCTACGGACTGTTTGGAATGTTGACAGACGCCGGAGAACCAATCAGCTTCGCTTCACAAAGCTCCGTTGCGCGAAAAGTCCGCGAACCAGTGCGCTGCCTGGTCCGCGCTTACAGATATATATCTTTTTTTAAACGTTAATTTCTCAAAATCCACTGGAGCACATATATTGAGACCTACAAAAGGCACATCGGGCTACCAGTCCCTACAATTTTGCCAAGTTTCGTGCAAATCCATTCAGCCGTTCGGGCTAAAAGTGAGGCCAACCGCCCTATGGAAAACTCAATGTTAAAAACACGTTTTGGGACCCCCCTTTTTTCTCGGCCCCCACTGGACGAACCCCCCCCAAATTTTCAAGGACTGCTCAGAAACAAAATGTGCCATTTTCCTGAAAATTTCAGCCAATTCCGTCCACAAACGCCAAAGTTATTAGACATAGAATTTTCAAAAAACCCATAGAGAAAAAATCCTAACTATATATACCTACTGGCGACCGCCAGTAGGTAATATATATATATATATATATATATATGTATGTATATATATATATATATATATATATATATATATATATGCATATATATATATATATATATATATAATTCCACTTTCAGGTAGCACACAATTTAAGAGAAGCCGCAGAAGCTGGAGTAAAGTTCATTTATTGATTTCTCACACCATGCCAGCAGTCCCGAACATCAGGTAACAGCATTTCAAACATGTGGGCCAAACGCGTTTCAGGAATAAGACTCCCTTCGTCAGTGGCGCATGCAGGAATGAGAACTAGCGCTGATTGCATCACAGTTTTTTAAACACCCACCTGCCCAGATGGGCGCGGCTCTCCCACAGCCTTCTGGTGCGTGTAGTTTTAAGTGATATTTCCCCAGTGGGCACGCAGTTTCCTTTCCAAAGTTCAGCAAAATAAAAACCCCAGTGGGTGAATGCTTCACACTCTGCTGCGTGACTGCCCCGCTTTGCCGGTGTGAAAAGAACTTGTGCACTCGTTGCAGTCCTGAATTGCAGCTTATGCTCGCTTCTTCCGTGTGTATCTGGCTCTGACTTGAGACCCAGATCGGATCAGCAAATAGCTGTGGGCTTCCCTCAATATATATATATTCACTATCTTACTGGAACCAAGCAATACCTGGCTGATAATCCTTAACTATGGCAGCACCTGTCCCTGGGTTACTTGTGTTCCGGTTCAGGGAGGACCTGGCCTGGTAGTTTGGTCTTGTCTGTTCCCATTGGAGCAGGGACGAGACTGATTTGCATATGGCTGGGTCCAAACTGAGGTAGCAGGGTGTGAAAAACAATGGAGTGGGATGCAGCCTGTGGAATTACCAGTTGATGCGCACCCCCTCCTCCCCATAGCGCCTTGAGACCCCTTCAGGTGAGTAGCTTCAGGTATTCCATCCATCACATGTTGTAGACTTTTTTGCGGAGAGTCAAATGCAGCCATAATTTGGGCGCATTGGACCCATAACCCCAAAAGGCCACACTCCCACTGCTCTTGCTGCACTATTTATATTTATGCCCTTCAGAGGGACCTCTTGCAGAACTGGTCTATGGCTGCAAAGCTCAGGGCAAGGCCCAAAGCTGCAGGCTTCCTCCCTTATGCCTCTCAGCAGTAGACCATGGCTGGTGGGCCTAGGGGAGGATGGACCTTCTCCTGACCTTCGCAGCTCTTGATCGTGGCTGTGCGGTGCATGGGGGAAGGGACCAGTGGCATAGTAATGGGTCCTGATGCAAGAAAATTATGCTGTCAGTAAAGCACGGCCATAATCTGGGTTCATTGGTTTCAGAACATCCACCATCCCTGGTGCCACTGCACCTGCTGCGCTAGTGATAGCTACACCCCTGAAAGAGGGCCTCCAATGAGCCTCACAGCCATAGTCCTGCTCTGCTAATCTCATGGACTGTGCCTCCTCCCCTGAGTAACCAACCATGTCTGACTCTAATGCCCATTAGAGGGAGGACCTTTCACATGTCTCACAGATGGACCAGCACCCATAGCACCATTGTTGTGCTACATGTCTCTCTTATATGGGTATCTAAAAGTAAAGGCACCCCCTCACTCTTGCCCACTGGTTGCACAGTAACATAAAGCAATCATTTGGGGAAATTGTGTACTTAATACCCCTGGACCTAGTACAGCTGCACCCGCTACACCACTGATGCTGATGCCGCTAGCTGATGACTATGCCAGGGCAAAAAGGGAATGTGCTAGCCCCTCTAATTGCATGCCACGTGAAATCACAGGAAATAGCCTCACAGGACATGGACCTTGACATTGACCTATGCACAGAGCCATGGTACAGAGCTGTGAGACAGTTTCAATGAGGCCTAGGGGAGGGGCCCACACGAGGTGCCCTTCCCCACCTCCTGGGCTTCTCAGACATGGTGTAGCACTGAGAAGATTAGGGGAGAGAGCCCACTAACCCATGAGCCTCACAGCAACATAAGCATTAGAAGAAGGCCCAGGGGAAAGGCGCCCTCTGCATGACCTGGCAATGCTACAACATGGCTACGAGGCACAGGGTAGGGACCTCCACTCTTCTAGGCCTTGCAACCATGGTCTAGTGCTGCGATGCCCATAAAAAGGGACCCAGGATAGGGGAACCCTCTACCATTGGTCTCACAACAATAGTGTAGCACTGCAAGGCCATGGAGGGGTGTTCCCTTCCATGGACCACCTCACCATGACCCACAGCTGTGAGACTCATGAGAGTGTTTTCCCATTCTCCGTCCTCACAGCTATCATGTGGTGCTACCAAGCCTCTGGAATGTGGCCCCACTGCCCTGGACTTCACATCCATGATCTGGTGCTGTAAGACCTAGGGAAGGAGAGTCCCCTTCCCTGGGCCTCACAGCTATGGTCCCCAGTCATCGCTGCAGGAGCCAAGTAGGGACTTCACAGGAGAATGTATGCCTTTGGAGAAACACTGCACACGTGGAGAAACATTTTGTGTGCAGAGACTTCAGAAGATGTTTATTGGGGAGCAGAGAAACTAAGAGTCACCTAGCAGATTTTAGGGGTTTTATTCTAAATACCCCCTCTAAAACAAGTCATGTTAAAAGTTAACTCAGCTGGAGATTGCATTTCTAGAGTGTGATTACTCTTCATGCTATGTTTGAGTTCTAATCCCTTTACCACCAATTGGAGTTAGGCTTGACTGCTCACAATTGCAAATTTGGAGCAGCATGTTTAGAAAAGTAGCAGTAGTAAATCAGTATCTACCATGCATACTGTCCAGTAAGTACCCACTGCCACAGGACCTGGTCTAACTAGTACATTTTAACCCGGACCAAGGATATTTGACATCTAATCATCATGTTCTGATCATGGCCAGAAACAGAGTGGCAATTTCCTTGAAGAGGCAGCCCCTTAGCCTCTCCATCAGACTTACTGAGATCCCAGTTGTAGTCTAGTGGACTAGTTGGAGAAATGCAACCAGGAGACGCGTTTTTTATTCCTTGCCTCCCATTTGGCCAAATTGTGTGCTCTTGGGCAATAATGTTTCTGAATTTATTGCCAGGGCCACTGGGATTATGCGATTAAGTGGCGGCTGCATTTTTCTCATAATTATAGATTTATCACCTAATCTATCATCTGCTGCATAATTTTCAGCTTTTAACAAAAAACAATTATTGTTTCTAGCTCAAATGGTTCAAAAGTTCCTATTAACACAACAACACGTGTTGCCTTGCACCAGAAGATCCTTTGAACAGCTCGGCTGGTTACCTTTCTGTTGCTTATTGTTAAATTGAATGTTAAACTGGTACTAATTAAGGGAAACCAATGCCAGGCAGTGTTACGTTAAACAAAATGACGAATATATTGAAGTAATAATGTCACAAAATGTACTGAATTACGCAGCATAATATGCCTTTTTGGTGCATAATTTACTCATCCCTTCCACATAATTTGACCCTACTTTACCATATAGTTCCAGTGGCTCTGCTTATTACTCTGTTGCCCCCTTTTTGGGAAGATTAGGAGTACTTTTATTCAACGTGAAAACTGCAATTCACTGAGATTTCGAAAAATGTACTGAAGAACTCCTGAGAGAAGGGAGGTGCCCAGTGATATGTACTAGTCATCTAAATGCAGTACAGTGGTTAATATATAGTCTTTGCAACAAGTAGAAGAGTACTGCTGTCCTGGGTCTACTAATTTAACAAACTGTTTGATACTGGGCAAATAACACTCTCCGTGTCCCTCATCCACTGATCTGACAATACGGCAGCACTTTGAAACAGGCTTGATGTGAGAAATAGCCACCAAAGGCGTACCGCCTTGGCTCTGGCCGATCTTGTGGGTCCAGTTAGAACCCCAAGTCCATAAAGAGCCAAGCTTTCATGTAGCATCTACCTGCCACCCTCCGTCTAGCCAGGATGTTGCATTACAGCTACAGGTGCCGACTTTATACCTGGGCAATCAGCTTCCAGTCTTGGCATCAGCTCAAGATCCTGTGATTCTAGCCAAATCACGTAATCTCCCTCTGCCTAAAACATGTTAAGCACTCCAATACCCTTGGGTCCCGTTTGCGCTATACAAAATCGCAAAAAATGGGTTTCATCCCTCATTCAAGGCTGTATGCAACTAGGGTTTCCACCTGGCCGCTTTTCTGTCCTGTTCTGTTCTTTTTCATGTCCCGGCTGGTACAAAATCACCTAAAGCTGTTATTTTTAGGCCTTATCAGTACATATTCAAAACTTCAAATATAAACAAAAAACACATTTAAACCTGTTCTAGAGCTACACCCATCCCTGAGTAATAATTCAGGTAAACAAAAACACAAACGACTTGTTACAAATAATACGTATGCTTTTGTTTAAAGTGGTAGTTAGTATTGTGTACCGGTCTTTGCATGCTCCTAAAACAGCAACGAATGGCCTGGATTTTTCTCCTGGAATGATGACAACCCTATTTGCATCCCACTATTTGACGGTGATCCTGAACCTGCATGGTGCAGGGCCCCTCCTGTGCAGCAACGCACCCTCTCAGACACTGACAAGCATCTCTTTCACAGCTCATCAAGGGCTGAAATAGTGGGAGCTGCTTGTCGGTCCGAAGGGCCTTCCCCTGTTCCTGGCAGCGCGCCACATACCTGCGAGGCAGCGTCGGACTGGGATCGCAAATCAGATGCGGCAATTAAGTTTGATCGGCCTCCAGGGGAAGGGGAGGGTGCTGGCAGTAACACCGCTGCTGCATGCTCTTTTGTTACAAGGGGCTGATTTTGCAGCATGGCTGCAAAACCGGTCCCCACTAACAAAGACGACCCCCACCATTCGGCCCAATGGGGAATCGCCCGGTGCCTACTACAGCCAATCCGACCTTGCTGTGAGGCCTGGAGACAGGTGCCCTTCCCCTGGGCCTCACAGCTGGAGCATAGGTGCAAGGACGTGCGAGGCAGCGCGAGACCCCATATTGGTGGACTGAGCTCTGGGTCCTGGGCCGCTGCCCATGCCTAGCACCATCCCTGAGCATATGATATTTATCAAAAAATGCTTTAGTATTGTAGCTCTGTCACACCTTATTTTGTATTTATATGGTCAATGAAGTTCTAGACAGCCCTAAGCATGGGCTTTGTTTTAACATTGACAGGTTCGTTGTCTACTGTTCATGTCCACTTAAACATAGTCTATTAAAAGTGAATATTCAGGGTCCAAACTCGAACAAACCGTGTAGTCATCCCTCACCCTCTACAAATATATCGACTCTTTAAGTTCATACGTTTTTATGCCAAGTTTGTGTCATGGCGGTGCTTTGCGCCTGGGAGATACCGGCCCTTCTTTACAGCCCAGGTCCGCATCCTTTCATTCTGATCCCATTCCGGACTCTTACCTTCTTCCTCATAATCAGGATGGTCCTGGCTGGTTCCGGGTGCATCAGCGAAGTCCGTTGGGGTGAGGCCACTGGGACCTTCCATTGTAATTGCCTCTGAGAGCCCTGGTACTTCACCTTTCCCGTCCGGATCTCTCTGCACACTCAATTTTCTGATGTGACAGTAGTTGCTATGGGCAAGGGTTATGAAATCTGATATCACACAGACAAGGCCTCAAGCCCTGGTCACTGTGTAGATTAGAAGCCATGGCTTCTCATGAACATTCTGAGAAAAGTCTTAGCTGGGACAGAATATGAAAACCACAGCACCAGACGATATTGCACTGTTTCATAAAACTCTTTTAGAGTTTATATGCAGCGATGTGCAAAACCTTTTTATTCATGGGGAAAAAACTATGCTGAATTTCATTTTTTAAAATCAAAGTGGTGATGCTTTTAAATTCATAAGTTTGAATTTTTTTTTTTTAAATAAAGAAAAGTTGAATCTTTTTCCCCCCAGAAAAATAACTATTTTAAAATGTCATTTAAGGCCTTATTAAGAGTTTGGCGGATGGCATGCTCCAAAGCAGTTGTGACGGAGTATCCTGCCCACCAACCTCTAAATAAGTTAATTGGGTTTCACATGTATTGCTTTGAAAAAGTAGAATTTCCAGACTTTTTACAGTAAATGAAATATGTAAAAAAATACGTTTTTCAAACATCAGAAAATGCAAGAGGTTCAATTTGTGAAAAAAGTATATTTTTAACATGTTCTTTTAAGTATAATGACACATATATTTTAGAAATGTCAGAAGAATGGTAGGTGGCTTTTTAAGGTGGTAATCACTGTAACCCCAAAAAGGATAGGACCGGATTTGCAGAAGCAAGAATTTGAATATACTGCCTTCAAATGTAATTGAGAAAAATTGACATAACATCACTTTTAGTCTAAATAATGTTTTTTGCAATTAGTTGTATATAGGAGGTTGTGATCATCCTATGATTGTTATATACATTCAGAATGGTTACTTGCATCTACTAAGTTCACTTTCATTAATATACGGCACTAAAGAAAGAATATATATATTTATATATATATATATACATATATATATATATATAAATGTTACCTACTGGCTATAGCCAGTAGGTATATATAGTTAGGACCTAGCTACCATAGGAAATCCGCAACATTCTATTGGGAATAACTTTGGCGTCAGTTGAGGGATTTGCGTGTAATTTTCCAAACTTTTGGCCAGGTCCGCTGCGCTCCTTCCCTGAAAGTTTCGGGGAGATTCATGAAGTGGGGGCTGAGAAAAAAGGGGGGTCCCAAAACGTGTTTTCCCCATGTTAATTTACATAGGACGTTCTGACAAGGCTACAGCCCGAACCGCTGAACGGAATTACACCAAACGTGGCGAAATTGTAGGGACTGGTACGCAGAACTGCCTTTGCTATATTTGGTGAAAATTGCTCCAGTGGTTTTTATGAAAATTAACTTCAAAAACACATATATATCTGGGCGTAGCCTAACCACACATCTCATCGTGAGATCTGATTGGCTGTCAGCACTTCATCCAAGAAGTGTTGGCAGCCATCTTGGGACCAATATACATGATAGCACCCTTTGCCATAGAAAGTATGATTAGTGCTGCAGAAAGAAAAATTAGGGAACATTTTGAGTGACTTCCCAAATCCTCTTCTATTTCATGAAAAAATTCTGACATGCAGTCTCCCAAGATGGCCACCAGAGACAAAAGAGCCCAAATGTAGCCCAAATATCACCCAGGTGTAGCCCAAGTATAGCCCAATGACAAAATGTCGAGTGTTCTAAAGAACAACTAGAGCGCTAACAGTTTTACGTATGACAAAAGTATGGCACACCAGGAGCCATCTTGATTGGAATGAAGTGGTAAGTCTGAAAACATTTAATTTAAAAAGGAACAAAATGAGGGGGTTCATTTTGCCATAGAAAGTATGATTAGCAGCAGACTTCCCTGGTGAGCAGTAGCTTTACTACAGTGATCTAATGAGCAACTAGAGTGCTAACATTCAGAATTTATGGCAAATGTGTGACACATCTGAATGCCTTCTTGATGGAACCATAGTAAACAAGCATTGAACATGCAATAGATCTCGCCCTCGTTTAAGTTAAAGCCATTCTGTTTGTAATGAGGTGGATTTTTAGCTTTGCTTTTATTAGTGTTTTTAAAACTTTTATGTAAATAACATGCATATGTATGCATATATGTATATGTATGCATGCATTTATATTTGTATTTATATAGATATGCAGATTATATATGTTTATATTTGTATGTATATATATATATACACATACATAAATGCATATGCATATATATGCATATATATTTATGTGTATATGTGTGCGTGTAGAGAGGTAGAGAGTTAGAGGTGTAGAGGTAAAGAGGTAGAGGTAGAGACTAGTAGAGAGATAAGTAGAGAGAAGTAGAGGGAAGTAGAGAGAGGTAGAGAGTGAGTAATAGAGCAGAGAGTGAGTAGTAGAGAGTAGTAGAGAGCAGTAGAGAGAGTAGCAGAGAGTGAGTAGTAGAGAGTAGTAGAGTGAATAGTAGAGTGAGTAGTAGAGAGTGAGTAGAAGAGAGTGAGTAGTAGAGAGCAGGAGAAAGTGAGTAGTAGAGAGTAGTAAAGAGTGAGTAGTAGAGAGTAGTAGAGAGTGAGTAGCAAAGAGAGAATAGTAGAGAGTAGTAGAGAGTGAGTAGTAGAGTGAGTAGTAGAGTGTAGTAGAGAGAGAGTAGTAGAGAGTAGTAGAGAGTGAGTAGTAGAGAGTGAGTAGTAAAGAGTAGTAGACACTGAGTGGTAAAGAGTAAGTAGTAGAGAGTGGAGAGTAGTAGAGAGTGAGTAGTAGAGAGTAGTAGATAGGGAGTAGTAGGGAGTGAGTAGTAGAGAGAGAGTAGTAGAGTAGTAGAGAATGAGTAGTAGAGAGTGAGTAATAGAGAGTAGTGGAGTAGTAGAGAGTAAGTAGTACTCCTATATAGTTAGTTGTACTAACTATATTTCGCGCATCCGCAATCCACTGCTGATGATGTCACATATTACATCATTCATGACATGGTCAGTGACATCACTGATGACATCTCAAATGACATCACTGATGACATCACTGATGACATCATCCAGTTAATGTGGTTTGCTTCGTTATTTAAATATGCATTATATATATAGCAATTTGCATTGAAGAATGAGTGGATATATAGTCTAGAGAAGAGAAGTAGAAAGAAGTAGAGAGAGGTAGAGAGAAGAGAGTAAGTAATAGAGTAAAGAGTGAGTAGTAGAGAGTAGTAGAGAGCAGTAGAGAGAGTAGCAGAGAGTGAGTAGTAGAGAGTAGTAGAGTGAATAGTAGAGTGAGTAGTAGAGAGTAGTAGAGAGTGAGTAGTAGAGAGTGAGTAGTAGAGAGTAAGTAGTAGAGTGATTAGTAGAGAGCAGTAGAGAGTGAGTAGTAGAGAGTAGTAAAGAGTGAGTAGTAGAGAGTAGTAGAGAGTGAGTAGTAGAGAGTAGTAGAGAGTGAGTAGTAGAGAGTGAGTAGTAGAGAGTAGTAGAGAGTGAGTAGTAGAGAGTAGTAGAGAGTGAGAAGTAGAGAGTGAGTAGTAGAGAGTAGTAGATAGTGAGTAGTAAAGAGTGAGTAGAAGAGAGTAGTAGAGAGTGAGTAGTAGAGAATAGTAGATAGTGAGTAGTAAAGAGTGAGTAGTAGAGAGTAGTAGAGAGAGAGAGTAGTAGAGAGTAGTAGAGTAGTAGAGAATGAGTAGTAGAGAGTGAGTATTAGAGAGTAGTGGAGTAGTATAGATTAAGTAGTAGAGAGTAGTGGAGAATATTCCAAAGTTTGGCACAGCAACACTTGCACAATAAGTCCAATCAAATCATATCACTTGGAGTCCTTATTGAAGCGCTGAATCTTGCTGTATATTCAAAAGCTTTTATTTTCCTTAAGTTTATGTACCACAGCCAGCTGACGCGTTTCGTTCTGTACAACAGAACTTCTTCAGGGCGTTCTTATTTCCTTCAAGTTATGTCGGTATCCTGTTGTCATATAACTAGATATTTCTTCCAAATGTTAGACGAGACGTAAGTACATTCTTATTCAAAGTGACTGGGTATCAATTTTACCCACACAATTCGGGCACACTTGAGTAATTTATGGCATCCTCAAAGTCAGTCTTTCAAAAATTCCAAAGTATAGGACATGATAATTCAAATTCAAATGTTTCTCAAGAAAAGTCATTTTCAATTGTTCGGAATTTCGGCGTTTGGGCAGATATGACACAGGGACCCCCAGTATGCAAGGGGAATTAGTCCCCCCTCTGCAAACGTGCCAGTGGCCTGCGTTGCAGAGAGGTGTAAAAAGAGGCATAGCCTCATTACACCTCTGTGCAATGCAGCCCCCTGGCGCATACTGGAGGTTCCAGGTGGGCTAGTTGGCCCCCAGGGACCCCCAGTATGCAAGGGGAATTAGTTCCCCCTCTTCAAACATGCACGGGGGCAGCGTTGCAGAGAGGTGTAAAAAAGGGTGTGGCCTCATTACACCTCTCTGCAATGCAGCCCCCTGGCACATACTGGACGCTCCTGGTGGGCTAGTTGGCCCCCAGGGACCCCCAGTATGCAAGGGGAATTAGTTCCCACTCTGCAAACGTGCCAGGGGGCTGCGTTGCAGAGAGGTGTCACAAGGGGCATAGCCTCATTACACCTCTGCAATGCAGCCTCCTGGCGCATACTGGAGGGTCAAGGTGAGCTAGTTGGCCCCCAGGGCCCCCCAGTATGCAAAGGGAATTAGTTCCCCCTCTTCAAACATGCACGGGGCTGTGTTGCAGAGAGGTGTAAAAAGGGGCGTGGCTTCATTATACCTCTCTGCAATACAGTCCCCTGGCGCATACTGGAGATTCCTGGTGGGCTTTCAGGTCTTATATAGTTAGGAATTAGCATTTAAAAAACCTTGCAAATTCACAGAAAAAACCATAGGTTTCAGGCCTTATATAGTTAGGAATTAGCATTTAAAAAACCTTTGAAATTCACTGAAAAAAACCATAGGTTTCAGGCCTTATATAGTTAGGAATTAGCATTTAAAAAGCCTTTAAAATTCACTCAAAAACTATAAGTTTTAGGGGTGTTATAGTTAGCTGGACATTTCACTCATACAAAACCATTGAAATTGCTCCTATATAGTTAGTTGTACTAACTATATTTTGCGCACCCGCAATCCACTGCTGATGATGTCACATATTACATAATTCATGACATGGTCAGTGACATCACTGATGACATCTCAAATGACATCACTGATGACATCACTGATGACATCATCCAATTAATGTGGTTTGCTTCGTTATTTAAATATGCATTATATATATAGCAATTTGCATTGAAGAATGAGTGGATATATAGTCTAGAGAAGAGAAGTAGAAAGAAGTAGAGAGAGGTAGAGAGAAGAGAGTGAGTAATAGAGTAAAGAGTGAGTAGTAGAGAGTAGTAGAGAGCAGTAGAGAGAGTAGCAGAGAGTGAGTAGTAGAGAGTAGTAGAGTGAATAGTAGAGTGAGTAGTAGAGAGTAGTAGAGAGTGAGTAGTAGAGAGTGAGTAGTAGAGAGTAAGTAGTAGAGTGATTAGTAGAGAGCAGTAGAGAGTGAGTAGTAGAGAGTAGTAAAGAGTGAGTAGTAGAGAGTAGTGGAGAGAGAGTAGTAGAGAGTGAGTAGTAGAGAGTAGTAGAGAGTGAGTAGTAGAGAGTGAGTAGTAGAGAGTAGTAGAGAGAGTAGTAGAGAGTGAGTAGTAGAGTAGTAGAGAATGAGTAGTAGAGAGTGAGTATTAGAGAGTAGTGGAGTAGTATAGATTAAGTAGTAGAGAGTAGTGGAGAATATTCCAAAGTTTGGCACAGCAACACTTGCACAATAAGTCCAATCAAATCATATCACTTGGAGTCCTTATTGAAGCGCTGAATCTTGCTGTATATTCAAAAGCTTTTATTTTCCTTAAGTTTATGTACCACAGCCAGCTGACGCGTTTCGTTCTGTACAACAGAACTTCTTCAGGGCGTTCTTATTTCCTTCAAGTTATGTCGGTATCCTGTTGTCATATAACTAGATATTTCTTCCAAATGTTAGACGAGACGTAAGTACATATCTTATTCAAAGTGACTAGGTATCAATTTTACCCACACAATTCGGGCACACTTGAGTAATTTATGGCATCCTCAAAGTCAGTCTTTCAAAAATTCCAAAGTATAGGACATGATAATCCAAATCCAAATGTTTCTCAAGAAAAGTCATTTTCAATCGTTCGGAATTTCGGCGTTTGGGCAGATATGACACAGGGACCCCCAGTATGCAAGGGGAATTAGTCCCCCCTCTGCAAACGTGCCAGTGGCCTGCGTTGCAGAGAGGTGTAAAAAGAGGCATAGCCTCATTACACCTCTGTGCAATGCAGCCCCCTGGCGCATACTGGAGGTTCCAGGTGGGCTAGTTGGCCCCCAGGGACCCCCAGTATGCAAGGGGAATTAGTTCCCCCTCTTCAAACATGCACGGGGGCTGCGTTGCAGAGAGGTGTAAAAAAGGGTGTGGCCTCATTACACCTCTCTGCAATGCAGCCCCCTGGCACATACTGGACGCTCCTGGTGGGCTAGTTGGCCCACAGGGACCCCCAGTATGCAAGGGGAATTAGTTCCCACTCTGCAAACGTGCCAGGGGGCTGCCTTGCAGAGAGGTGTCACAAGGGGCATAGCCTCATTACACCTCTGCAATGCAGCCTCCTGGCGCATACTGGAGGGTCAAGGTGAGCTAGTTGGCCCCCAGGGCCCCCCAGTATGCAAAGGGAATTAGTTCCCCCTCTTCAAACATGCACGGGGCTGTGTTGCAGAGAGGTGTAAAAAGGGGCGTGGCTTCATTACACCTCTCTGCAATGCAGTCCCCTGGCGCATACTGGAGATTCCTGGTGGGCTTTCAGGTCTTATATAGTTAGGAATTAGCATTTAAAAAACCTTGCAAATTCACAGAAAAAACCATAGGTTTCAGGCCTTATATAGTTAGGAATTAGCATTTAAAAAACCTTTGAAATTCACTGAAAAAAACCATAGGTTTCAGGCCTTATATAGTTAGGAATTAGCATTTAAAAAGCCTTTAAAATTCACTCAAAAACTATAAGTTTTAGGGGTGTTATAGTTAGCTGGACATTTCACTCATACAAAACCATTAAATTGCTCCTATATAGTTAGTTGTACTAACTATATTTCGCGCACCCGCAATCCACTGCTGGTGATGTCACATATTACATCATTCATGACATGGTCAGTGACATCACTGATGACATCTCAAATGACATCACTGATGACATCACTGATGACATCATCCACGTGACAATCACATACACCTTTTCATACACTAGTAATATCTTTCATCACTCTTTGTAAAATATAGAGTATCATATTTGAATCCATTGTTACAGCAATACAAGTATCTAAAAACCCACTCAGTGATTCATAGATGTATACACACATCTAATCACTTACCTGTAGATTCACTCATACATGCTGTCAATGAACAATAGAACACTATCAAAAATACTTATACACCTAAATCGACATTACACACCAGCACACATCCTATTCACATATGAAGTCATCCTACTCACTTATGCAAACAATGGATCATACTTACATATTTACTAAGCTACACACTTATACAAACACAACTTCATCTATTCATTTAGATAGTAAGTCATACTTAGTGAATTATAAAATCATTATTACAAGTATAAAGTTATCCATACAGTCACTCACACAATCATTGAGTCTTATATATACTTATTAATATACAACAACTGACACATACACTGCCTTTTATTTTTCTAGTTTGTTGGACATGTACCATTGAGAAATATATTTGCTCATCACCACACCCATAAAGATATTCACTCACCCAAAAAACTGTTAGAACATGTAGTTTTAACTTCATATATCTAGTGAATCAACTATTCACACATCTTTGGGCAGTCACACCCCCCCCCACCGAACCACACACACATTCACTCTCCCATACAAATACTCAGTTAACTAATCAATAACTAATACAGACTTTCACATAGCTAGTAACCAACTGGAGAATCAGTTTACACAACAACTGACAAAGTGATACAGATATTCAAACAGTTTAGTCACTATCCACTATATTTAGTGAGACACTATAAATTGGTCAAGTAAACAGTCAATTACACTGCTACTAAATCCTCCATCCAAATATTTATTTTTATATATCCACTCATTCTTCAATGCAAATTGCTATATATATAATGCATATTTAAATAACGAAGCAAACCAAATTCACTGGATGATGTCATCAGTGATGTCACTGACCATGTCATGAATGATGTAATATGTGACATCATCAGCAGTGGATTGCGGGTGCGCGAAATATAGTTAGTACAACTAACTATATAGGAGCAATTTCAATGGTTTTGTATGAGTGAAATGTCCAGCTAACTATAACACCCCTAAAACTTATAGTTTTTTAAGTGAATTTTAAAGGTTTTTTAAATGCTAATTCCTAACTATATAAGGCCTGAAACCTATGGTTTTTTCAGTGAATATATATATATATATATATATATATATATTACCTACTGGCGGTCGCCAGTAGGTATATATAGTTAGGATTTTTTCTCTATGGGTTTTTTGAAAATTCTATGTCTAATAACTTTGGCGTTTGTGGACGGAATTGGCTGAAATTTTCAGGAAAATGGCACATTTTGTTTCTGAGCAGCCCTTGAAAATTTGGGGGGGGTTCGTCCAGTGGGGGCCGAGAAAAAAGGGGGGTCCCAAAACGTGTTTTTAACATTGAGTTTTCCATAGGGCGGTTGGCCTCACTTTTAGCCCGAACGGCTGAATGGATTTGCACGAAACTTGGCAAAATTGTAGGGACTGGTAGCCCGATGTGCCTTTTGTAGGTCTCAATATATGTGCTCCAGTGGATTTTGAGAAATTAACGTTTAAAAAAAGATATATATCTGTAACAGCGGACCGGTTAGCGCTCTGGTTCGCGGACTTTTCGCGCAACGGAGCTTTGTGAAGCGAAGCTGATTGGTTCTCCGGCGTCTGTCAACATTCCAAACAGTCCGTAGCGGCCGCCATCTTGTCTCTCGGTAGGATCGAGAGACAAGAGGAGGTCAAAACAAAGGGGGAAATAACTATAAGGGGGCATAGTAGATCCTCGCTGACCCCCTAGGTTTGATGTGGAGGTTTTAAAAGGGCCCCGCGGGGCAAAAAAAAATAATAAAAATAATAATTGAACGGCTGAATGGATTTGCACGAAACTTGGCAAAATATTAGGGACTGGTAGCCCGATGTGCCTTTGCTAGGTCTCAATATATGTGCTCCAGTGGATTTTGAGAAATTAACGTTCAAAAAAAGATATATATCTGTAACAGCGCTCCGCTTCGCGTAACGGAGGTTTGCGAAGCTGATTGGTCATTCTGTCACTGGGCTATAGTTGGGCTACATCTGGCTGATATTTGGGCTACATTTGTTTTTTTGTGTGTCTGGCGGCCATGTTTGGGCTACATTGGGCTACATTGGGCTTCATTGGGCTACATTCGGCTAATTAGCAAATAGCTCATCGCAAACTAGGAATGGTAAAGAATCGCTATTTATTCCTTAAAGTTCGCTATTTAGGAAATGCAAATAACTTTGATGATACATATGGCGGTTCATCTCTAACAAGATAAGAAGCATAGGGATAGATTTATGATGACTGGCGCATCACCAGGGATGTGTTAGTCATTCTGTGCCGCTGTTCCGTCACCTATGGTGTGCTGCATTTACAATGCGGCGCATCATGGGGCAAAAACAGCACAGATGCGTGATGTATCTGTGCCGTAAAGGTGGCGCATTGCTGGAGTTGTATCGCAAGTGTGATGAAGCTCCAGCAAGGGTCGGGGGTGCCCCTGTCGCAGGGTTTCTGTTCTCACACAGAACTGTGGACAGAGGATTGGAACCTCGGCGAATTAGGGTGTCCCAAAACTCACGTTAGTAATCAAAAACTATTTAGCAAGCTAGGTACAGTGTCACATTGGATATAACAAACTCTCAATGTTTAGACAATCCAGAATATGAACTTATAGTACCTCAGGATACGTGGAACTCATGAACAGTCGGTCGTTATATATTTCTTAGAAACCAGAACATGGAGTTAAGAAGAACACATGTGTATTTGAAATGTTTATTTACTAATGCCGTCTTCTCAGGCGTAGTACCTTAGATAATAAAAGTACACATATTATCAGTAGCAAAATTACCAGCATAGTTACTAGTACATAAAAAGTGAATGGTGATAGTATGTTAACATGCTGTAAATGAATAAGAGTTAGCAACACTTATAAGCAGCCGCGGGCCGTGGAGGGAGTTACGGTGAGGCAGGGAGGCGGGGAGGGGGAGAAGCAGGGTGGAGAATACAAGTACACATATTATCAGTAGCAAAATTACCAGCATAGTTACTAGTACATAAAAAGCGAATGGTGACAGTATGTTAACATGCTGTAAATGAATAAGAGTTAGCAACACTTATAAGCAGCCGCGGGCCGTGGAGGGAGTTACGGTGGGGCAGGGAGGCGGGGAGGGGGAGGGGCAAGGTAGAGAGGGCTCCACCCTGCTTCTCCCCCTCCCCGCCTCCCTGCCCCATCGTAACTCCCTCCACGGCCCGCGGCTGCTTATATCTCACCCTCCCTAATACACATATTATATTATTTGCTAAGAAGGTCTCTTTGTGTTGGTTTAGGGCGTGTCCATACTTTAGTGTCTTAGATTTGAAGGAATCACATCAGCATACACCAGCTCTCTCTTCATGTGAACCGCATCAACTGTTGTGTATGTGTGTTCGGCAAAGCAATATAAAACCCGCCTCATGCCCAGAATTGGCAGAAGTTGCACTTATGTTATGAGTATGAAGTCGTGGAGATCAGACCTCATAACAATTCTGTATCGTGTTGTTCTTGAAACTTTAGCACTCGCTGTACAGATATAGTTTAACAAGTAAAGCAGATAGTAGACCAATAACATATTATTCTCATGTAAACCACGATGAACTACTAGGTGGAAAGCTAAAGCAACAACTAAGTGTCGTGTGCAGAAGTTGCAAAAAAGGAAAAATGGCGTTTAAACCGGTAATGAGCCCATGCTAACTTAACACGGTGTAAAGATATCCAGGACCTAGATGACACCTCCTCATGATCCGGAAACGAACTGAATAAGATAATAGAAGTGCCATCTCATGAGAGCAGATTGCAAGTTTATATGTGGACGGTCCGCAAGGTAAAGCATTAAAAACTAGGAAAATTCAATGCTAAAGAAAAATAAAACAGCCAAGTACTTTATCGAGTCTTAAGCCAATAGGCAAGGTAAATAATAAAAACTTGACAAATAAGTCAATGAATTGTCAATGAAATGCTAGTACTCAGCATATCAAACATGAAAAAGGTCTATGACATAACTGTGTATGCAAAATAAGCTGCAACAGCCTCCAATAGGAAGTCACCGTCTTCATCCGAAAACAGTTCAGCCATCCAATTTAAAAGCGGAAAAGAACATACGTGCTCTCCCAGCACCGGATCCTCTATCACCATCAGAGGACAGCTCGGTGGGTTTTCAAGAAAGCTGTGTTCCAAGAAAGACTGTGCTGCCGCCAGTAAATTCCAGGGACCAAGTAGTCCATGCATCAATGCCACAGCCATAATCCTTTCGCCAGGACAAATCAACTCGTGAGTAATGATAGGAGTCATCAGCTGATTAAAGTCGACGTCAGGAGAAACCGGTCCGCAGAGACACAAATCAATGGCCCAATCGAAATCACAGGTCAGGCAGTGAAATACAGGCTGGACACAGGTGAAGTAGGAGAACCGAAAAGATAATCCATATGCCGTGCTTAATATCGCCAACGGCATTGTGCCATAATATTCTAGCATGCGATTGCGGAACAGTGTCAGCAGCTGCAGGGTCGGAGGTTGCATAGGAGGGACATCCATATTTAAAAATGTAAAAAAGCACAAGAGCGTCCGCTGGTAATGCAAGTAAAAATGCAATCCACGAACCAGAGTGGAGAAAATGGAATGAAAGGGAGCAGGGATGACTCCAAAGATTTTCTCAAATGAAGTCACGAGACCACTGGTAACAACTTTAAAAAAGTGTGCCAGGGATTTTGTGGAGGATGCGTTAAAGATAGTCGGAAACATGTTGCTGAAATTGAAAGGCAAACCTGTGTACGGGTGTTCGCTATGTGAAGTACGAAAGTTTCACGGGCCGAACTCAAGGCCACCTCTCTCTGAGACAAAAGAGCTCTTATTCTTGTCATGCCGTTGAAACGTGTCCCAAGGTTGGTATTTGTGGCCAGATTGAAAACTCCCTATGTTCATGTGTGGGAGGAAATAGAACATTTCTGCAGCAAATAACCCGTTCACTTACTGTTACGATAAAAGGAATACTTTTAATTAACTCAGAACAATCTTCATTATTGAGCATCAAATAACTACCATTTTCCAACAACTTGAACGTGGGGATGATAGCAGGAACTGGCGTGCCTTGCAACACGCAAGCCATATTTGGTCGGTGTTTGTTGCATGAATCGTGTAACTGTATGTGCCTACACATTAGTGAATGATCTGGCGTCTCAGTGCATTCCTCTCCATTCAGATAAACTTCTTGATCATCTTTGAAACATCTGTATGTGTATGGAAGCGACCAGACCTCATGAACAAAAGCACTACCTAAAGGTTCATAAAGACCTATTGGTATATATTTCATACAATTTGAAAACTTATATAAAGCAAAAGGCAGCGTTATTAAACCGTGGATAAGGCATGTTGCCAAAAAACCCGCAATCCTCTGCTGATGATGTCACTGAGCATGTCATGAATGATGTAATATGTGACATAATCAGTAGTGGATTATGGGTAATAGTATCTCTAGTTTACTCCCCTATAGCTGTCTTTCTTTTAACATAAGTGTGTGTTTCCTTCCCTTATACTTACTGTTTTTGGTTCGCTTCCAGTTCGCGTACCAGCGAGCGAACTAGGAAGCGAACTAAGAGAAATAGAGGTTGGCACAGTTCCAAATATTGTACCAATTTTTTAATAACGGGGAGGTAGTTCTGAAAAGAACTTTTTTTTTTATTTTTCTGAACATTTTTTTACTGTTTTTGAATTTTTCGGAACAGTTTTATATTTTTTGGGGTTTTTCTTGGAGGGGGCAATGAAAACGATTCATTGTAAAGGGCTCAACAGGAGCAACAAAACAAAAAAAAGAAGTATTTATTATTTTGGGCGTTTCGGACAAACTTGCATATGATAGTCAATAGCTCTGTTGATCAGAGTGATGCTTCTTTCTCCGTAGGAAATGAATCCATCGCAAAATACGCAGGTGTGTTTTACTTCACCAAATCTCATTTGTATATTTGGCACCATCTCCCTGCCCTCTGGTCCCGTTACTTCCGGTACAACAGATCTTCTGGCCATAATAGGGAGATTATCTAGGTCGTTCCGAAACTGTGCAGCACTGTAGTTGTTAGGATGCCACCTAGTCATATGGCGATGCATTGTGTAGTTTCCGAAACTGTATTTTTTGTCGGTCCCTCTGGACAGTCTATCTTGACATATAAGGCAAGTTACGTATCTTGCATTTACTTTTTTCTGACCTTTGGGAATTTTAAAAAATTGCCAAATGAAGTTTTCTTTCCGGTGAGACGTCTTGGGCTGCTCAGGCAAAAACTGCCTCTCTTCGTGCTCGTCCTCCTGTTCCTCTTCTTCTTCTTCTTGTTGAATTACAACTTGAGCAGGTGGTCCACTCTTCCTTGGATGTGGTGGAGGTGGTGGGGAAGCACCAGCTGAAGCTACTAAAGAAGCCATTGCTCAGTGATCACAAAGGGTCTTTCTCTCACAATGATGAAAGTCAGAGTGAGGAAAGAAGGAGGGATTTTCATCATTTGGGAAAAACAAGAGTTCTCAACCAATCAAAAGTGTTCATTTTAGATTATATGACCTAGTCTTACATCATTAGGAAACCAAAAGTGAAATGAACCAATGAAAAGTGTTATTACCAAGTCACATGACTTGCTGTGTTTACGTTAAGCGCTTTGCAGGGCCTCCCTGTTTGCTTCCAGAAACCTGCGCTTTGGCACTCGCTTCGCGTACCAGTTCGCTAACGTAGCACGTCATATGACGTATCAAGCGACAACGTGGAACGTCATGCGGACGGGAGGCGTCACGATGTTGTTTTCTAACGCGGCACTTGCGGTAAAGAAACGTTTACCGGCTCGCGGTCTATTTCGCGGCATCAAGGTCAGCTAACGGGAAGCTTCCCGATTCGCGAAGCGGGAACGAAGAAAAAAAAATATTTTAAAAAAAAATTATTCATAAACATATAAAATATATTTTTGGATTTAAAGAAGAATACATTTTACAGCTACAGATATTAGCTGTTAAAAAACCAATGAAATTCACAGAAAAAACCATAGGTTATAGACCATATATAGTTAGGAATTAGCATTTACAAAACCTTGAAAATTCACTGAAAAAACCATAGGTTATAGACCATATATAGTTAGGAAATAGCATTTAGAAAACCTTATTTTACTCACACAAAACCATTGAAATTCCATATATAGTTAGTTGCACTAACTATATATCGCGCACCTGCAATCCACTGCTGATGATGTCACATATTACATCATTCATGACATGGTCAGTGACATCACTGATGACATCACTGATGACATCTCAAATGACATCACTGATGACATCACTGATGACAACATCCAGTGACTGTATGCTTCTGTAAAGTTAAAATATGTCTTACATATTGAAGAATGAGTGGATGTATAAGTGTCTGGATGAAGGATTTAGTAGGTGCATGACTGACTGTATAAGTGAGTGATTAAATGTGTCTCACTGAGTGCATGGGTTAGTGACTAAACTGTTTTAAATTGTGCATCATTGTGTCTGTTGTTTTGTAATCTGATGCATGTGTTGATCATTAGCTATATGACTAACTATATGGGTTATTGATTAGTTGCCCAAGTATTTGTATGGGAGACTGAGTGTGTGTGTGGGTGTCTGGGAGGTGTATGACTCTGTGCATAGATGTGTGAGCAGTTGATTCACTAGATGTATGGGTTCAAAAGTGCATGTGGAAACATCTGTATGGGCGGTTGACTGTGTGCATGAGTGTATTGGTGAGTGAATGGATATCTCAGTGCTACATGTCAAAGTAAGTACATATGTAAAACACAGTACATGTGATAGTTGACATATATAAATAACTGTGCATAAGAGCCAGTGAATGTGTGAGTGGCTGTATGGATTATTGTGAACTTGTATCAGGGATTGTATAACAGAGTAAATATGTGTTATTATATGTTCCAATAAGTAAGGTGTGTATAACTATATAGTTGAGGAAATCGAGGTGTGATTGATTCTTTGCAATACTGACTAGGTGTGTGAGTAACTCCATGGATGAGTGACAGTCTGTGAGTGTCTGTTTACACTGAGTGTATCTAAGGTTATATTAGAGTCTGAAGAGGTTCATTGTATCATCACATGAATGATGTCATCAGTGATGTGATCAGTAATGTCAAATGAGATGTCATCAGTGATGTCATCAGTGATGTCATTTGAGATGTCATCAGTGATGTCATCAGTGATGTCACTGACCATGTCATGAATGATGTAATATGTGACATCATCAGCAGTGGATTGCAGGTGCGCGATATATAGTTAGTGCAACTAACTATATATGGAATTTCAATGGTTTTGTGTGAGTAAAATAAGGTTTTCTAAATGCTATTTCCTAACTATATATGGTCTATAACCTATGGTTTTTTCAGTGAATATATATATATATATATATATATATATGAAAAACGAAGAGTTGCCTCAAATGATGGAGCCACAACAAAGCGAGTTGATGCCTTTATTTCTGGAATGCAGGACATAAGGAAAGCTGCTCCCCAAAGCACAATTTGCAGCCAGACGCGTTTCGAGCGTGAAGTCGCCCTTGTTCACTGGCAGTAAAAGAGAAAAGCAGTAAGTGCACCACCTGCGCATATTTCAATGTTCCGCCCCAGTGGGCGTATGCACCTTAGAATGCTGGTTAATGTAGTGCACTTAGTCAAACCTCTGTGGGTTGCCGCCAAATCCCCAAATGTTCTCTGTATTTCCCAAGTGGGTTGCTAGGGAGCTTACGATCCTGCCGTCCTGCCAATACACCATCCAGAAAGCGGCCCCGCCATCCCAGCAGCGCTCGTGGTCTCTCCCGCTGCGGGGCCCGCTATGATAGCAGTGGGGCTCCATCGCGGTCAGGCTGCCCGCAATATATGAAAAACGAAGAGTTGCCTCAAATGATGGAGCCCCACTGCTATCATAGCGGGCCCCGCAGCGGGAGAGACCACGAGCGCTGCTGGGATGGCGGGGCCGCTTTCTGGATGGTGTATTGGCAGGACGGCAGGATCGTAAGCTCCCTAGCAACCCACTTGGGACATACAGAGAATATTTGGGGATTTGGCGGCAACCCACAGAGGTTTGACTAAGTGCACTACATTAACCAGCATTCTAAGGTGCATACGCCCACTGGGGCGGAACATTGAAATATGCGCAGGTGGTGCACTTACTGCTTTTCTCTTCTACTGCCAGTGAACAAGGGCGACTCCACGCTCGAAACGCGTCTGGCTGCAAATTGTGCTTTGGGGAGCAGCTTTCCTTATGTCCTGCATTCCAGAAATAAAGGCATTAACTCGCTTTGTTGTGGCTCCATCATTTGAGGCAACTCTTCGTTTTTCATATATTGCGGACAGCCTGACCGCGATGGAGCCCCACTGCTATCATAGCGGGCCCCGCAGCGGGAGAGACCACGAGCGCTGCTGGGATGGCGAGGCCGCTTTCTGGATGGTGTATTGGCAGGACGGCAGGATCGTAAGCTCCCTAGCAACCCACTTGGGACATACAGAGAATATTTGGGGATTTGGCGGCAACCCACAGAGGTTTGACTAAGTGCACTACATTAACCAGCATTCTAAGGTGCATACGCCCACTGGGGCGGAACATTGAAATATGCGCAGGTGGTGCACTTACTGCTTTTCTCTTCTACTGCCAGTGAACAAGGGCGACTCCACGCTCGAAACGCGTCTGGCTGCAAATTGTGCTTTGGGGAGCAGCTTTCCTTATGTCCTGCATTCCAGAAATAAAGGCATTAACTCGCTTTGTTGTGGCTCCATCATTTGAGGCAACTCTTCGTTTTTCATATATTGCGGCCAGCCTGACCGCGATGGAGCCCCACTGCTATCATAGCGGGCCCCGCAGCGGGAGAGACCACGAGCGCTGCTGGGATGGCGGGGCCGCTTTCTGGATGGTGTATTGACAGGACGGCAGGATCGTAAGCTCCCTAGCAACCCACTTGGGACATACAGAGAATATTTGGGGATTTGGCGGCAACCCACAGAGGTTTGACTAAGTGCACTACATTAACCAGCATTCTAAGGTGCATACGCCCACTGGGGCGGAACATTGAAATATGCGCAGGTGGTGCACTTACTGCTTTTCTCTTCTACTGCCAGTGAACAAGGGCGACTCCACGCTCGAAACGCGTCTGGCTGCAAATTGTGCTTTGGGGAGCAGCTTTCCTTATGTCCTGCATTCCAGAAATAAAGGCATTAACTCGCTTTTTTGTGGCTCCATCATTTGAGGCAACTCTTCGTTTTTCATATATTGCGGCCAGCCTGACCGCGATGGAGCCCCACTGCTATCATAGCGGGCCCCGCAGCGGGAGAGACCATGAGCGCTGCTGGGATGGCGGGGCCGCTTTCTGGATGATGTATTGGCAGGACGGCAGGATCGTAAGCTCCCTAGCAACCCACTTGGGACATACAGAGAATATTTGGGGATTTGGCGGCAACCCACAGAGGTTTGACTAAGTGCACTACATTAACCAGCATTCTAAGGTGCATACGCCCACTGGGGCGGAACATTGAAATATGCGCAGGTGGTGCACTTACTGCTTTTCTCTTCTACTGCCAGTGAACAAGGGCGACTCCACGCTCAAAACGCGTCTGGCTGCAAATTGTGCTTTGGGGAGTAGCTTTCCTTATGTCATGCATTCCAGAAATAAAGGCATTAACTCGCTTTGTTGTGGCTCCATCATTTGAGGCAACTCTTCGTTTTTCATATATTGCGGCCAGCCTGACCGCGATGGAGCCCCACTGCTATCATAGCGGGCCCCGCAGCGGGAGAGACCACGAGCGCTGCTGGGATGGCGGGGCCGCTTTCTGGATGGTGTATTGGCAGGACGGCAGGATCGTAAGCTCCCTAGCAACCCACTTGGGACATGCAGAGAATATTTGGGGATTTGGCGGCAACCCACAGAGGTTTGACTAAGTGCACTACATTAACCAGCATTCTAAGGTGCATACGCCCACTGGGGCGGAACATTGAAATATGCGCAGGTGGTGCACTTACTGCTTTTCTCTTCTACTGACAGTGAACAAGGGCGACTCCACGCTCGAAACGCGTCTGGCTGCAAATTGTGCTTTGGGGAGCAGCTTTCCTTATGTCCTGCATTCCAGAAATAAAGGCATTAACTCGCTTTTTTGTGGCTCCATCATTTGAGGCAACTCTTCGTTTTTCATATATTGCGGCCAGCCTGACCGCGATGGAGCCCCACTGCTATCATAGCGGGCCCCGCAGCGGGAGAGACCATGAGCGCTGCTGGGATGGCGGGGCCGCTTTCTGGATGGTGTATTGGCAGGACGGCAGGATCGTAAGCTCCCTAGCAACCCACTTGGGACATACAGAGAATATTTGGGGATTTGGCGGCAACCCACAGAGGTTTGACTAAGTGCACTACATTAACCAGCATTCTAAGGTGCATACGCCCACTGGGGCGGAACATTGAAATATGCGCAGGTGGTGCACTTACTGCTTTTCTCTTCTACTGCCAGTGAACAAGGGCGACTCCACGCTCAAAACGCGTCTGGCTGCAAATTGTGCTTTGGGGAGTAGCTTTCCTTATGTCATGCATTCCAGAAATAAAGGCATTAACTCGCTTTGTTGTGGCTCCATCATTTGAGGCAACTCTTCGTTTTTCATATATTGCGGCCAGCCTGACCGCGATGGAGCCCCACTGCTATCATAGCGGGCCCCGCAGCGGGAGAGACCACGAGCGCTGCTGGGATGGCGGGGCCGCTTTCTGGATGGTGTATTGGCAGGACGGCAGGATCGTAAGCTCCCTAGCAACCCACTTGGGACATGCAGAGAATATTTGGGGATTTGGCGGCAACCCACAGAGGTTTGACTAAGTGCACTACATTAACCAGCATTCTAAGGTGCATACGCCCACTGGGGCGGAACATTGAAATATGCGCAGGTGGTGCACTTACTGCTTTTCTCTTCTACTGACAGTGAACAAGGGCGACTCCACGCTCGAAACGCGTCTGGCTGCAAATTGTGCTTTGGGGAGCAGCTTTCCTTATGTCCTGCATTCCGGAAATAAAGGCATTAACTCGCTTTGTTGTGGCTCCATCATTTGAGGCAACTCTTCGTTTTTCATATATATATATATATATATATATATATATTCACTGAAAAACCATAGGTTATAGACCATATATAGTTAGGAATTAGCATTTACAAAACCTTATTTTACTCACACAAAACCATTGAAAATCGCATATATAGTTAGTTGCACTAACTATATATCGCGCACCCGCAATCCGCTGCTGTACTACATGCCCTATGTATACGAAGAAACTCCCCGTATGGAATGGTTGATATCGTGTGCTGCGGGTGAAAACTACCCGCATGTAACACCGTGTTGGCCGAAATGGGCTTCCTATATAGGCAAGTTTCTATTCTGCCCTGTACTACTTGTACAGTGATGTCTAAAAAATTGGCAATTGTCGCATCTATGTTTGCAGTGAAATGTAATTTCAGACTATTGTCATTAATTATTTCAACAAATCTGTTGGCCTGATCTTTTGTCCCGTGCCATACAACAAAAATATCATCAATATACCGCCAGTATTTGACACATGCATAGACCACAGTGAGGCATGCTGTGACCTAAGGACATGTTCCTCCCACCAGCCTACATGAAGACATGCGTAATTGGGGGAGAAACATGCCCCCACAGCCACTCCTCTTAGTTGTTGAAATACTGCACTATCAAACATAAACACGTTGTTGTATTAACACCAATGGATCATTTTGATTAACATTTGTTTATGGGAGTACATTTCGATTGGTCTCTTGCCCAAAAAATGTTCCACAGCTCTGAATCCATCTGGATGGGAAATATCTGTATATAAAGCGGTAATATCC
Organism: Lissotriton helveticus; assembly: GCF_964261635.1. Lineage (NCBI taxonomy): Eukaryota > Metazoa > Chordata > Amphibia > Caudata > Salamandridae > Lissotriton > Lissotriton helveticus. Next base: position 652,588,198 of record NC_136070.1, read on the forward strand.
ATGGTAAGAAAAAGGTACTCATCTGACCAATCTAAGAAACTCACTTGGAACAAAAAATCGGTGGTGTCTTTAATGTGTGTTGGTAAGCTAATAAAAAACTCTTGGAGGTAAAAGTCAACATATTTGGATGTAATCTCAAAGGTGCTGTTAATCAATGAAACAATAGGTCTTCCAGGCATAGGTAATTCCTTTTTATGCACCTTTGGTATAAAATATATGTAAGGTAATACTGGAACTTACCTGTATGGAAACACAAACTCATCTCTTAAAATGAGGCCTTCTTTTCTTCAAACACTCAGGGGCATATTATCCAGATGTGCGTTAAAAACGCACATCGCACATTTCCCTATCGCCGGCTATCGCCAGATTTTATTGACCTGATAGCGTGTAATTATCAACTCGCAACACGTTGGCGATATTAAATCCGCCGATAGTCGGCAATAGTGAACATTAGCGCGTGAAAACAAGCATTGTTGTCACGCGCTAATGTGTGCCTTGATAATATGGGGGGGGGTGGATTCAGCTTTATGATCCACACCCCCATGTAATCTATGCCTAACACCTGATCAAAATAATTTACAACAAGGGGTGGTGAGGGACAGAGTCTCTGAATTAAGCAGAATACTCTCACCCAGTCCAAAGATCAGGGCTAGATCCAACACCGTTTTTTAGCTCATTGCACCATCCCAGTTTCAGAACCTGGCTGTATGCAAATTAGTCTGTTCCTGTCCCAGTGCATGATGGGAACAGGGCAAACCAAACTACAAAAGCCAATTCTTACACTGGGAAGAAAACAAGCTTCCGGGGACCGGTTTCTGGCATTACAGCCGTCTTCGGCCCGGCTTGCTTGAATCCTGATGGTGCAATGAGCAAGGGACTCATGTCTGAGTATACCCTTCCACGCTTAGGGTGGACAAAATAATTTACAACAAGGGGTGGTGAGGGACAGAGTCTCTGAATTAAGCAGAATACTCTCACCCAGTCCAAAGATCAGGGCTAGATCCAACACCGTTTTTTAGCTCATTGCACCATCCCAGTTTCAGAACCTGGCTGTATGCAAATTAGTCTGTTCCTGTCCCAGTGCATGATGGGAACAGGGCAAACCAAACTACAAAAGCCAATTCTTACACTGGGAAGAAAACAAGCTTCCGGGGACCGGTTTCTGGCATTACAGCCGTCTTCGGCCCGGCTTGCTTGAATCCTGATGGTGCAATGAGCAAGGGACTCATGTCTGAGTATACCCTTCCACGCTTAGGGTGGACAAAATAATTTACAACAAGGGGTGGTGAGGGACAGAGTCTCTGAATTAAGCAGAATACTCTCACCCAGTCCAAAGATCAGGGCTAGATCCAACACCGTTTTTTAGCTCATTGCACCATCCCAGTTTCAGAACCTGGCTGTATGCAAATTAGTCTGTTCCTGTCCCAGTGCATGATGGGAACAGGGCAAACCAAACTACAAAAGCCAATTCTTACACTGGGAAGAAAACAAGCTTCCGGGGACCGGTTTCTGGCATTACAGCCGTCTTCGGCCCGGCTTGCTTGAATCCTGATGGTGCAATGAGCAAGGGACTCATGTCTGAGTATACCCTTCCACGCTTAGGGTGGACAAAATAATTTACAACAAGGGGTGGTGAGGGACAGAGTCTCTGAATTAAGCAGAATACTCTCACCCAGTCCAAAGATCAGGGCTAGATCCAACACCGTTTTTTAGCTCATTGCACCATCCCAGTTTCAGAACCTGGCTGTATGCAAATTAGTCTGTTCCTGTCCCAGTGCATGATGGGAACAGGGCAAACCAAACTACAAAAGCCAATTCTTACACTGGGAAGAAAACAAGCTTCCGGGGACCGGTTTCTGGCATTACAGCCGTCTTCGGCCCGGCTTGCTTGAATCCTGATGGTGCAATGAGCAAGGGACTCATGTCTGAGTATACCCTTCCACGCTTAGGGTGGACAAAATAATTTACAACAAGGGGTGGTGAGGGACAGAGTCTCTGAATTAAGCAGAATACTCTCACCCAGTCCAAAGATCAGGGCTAGATCCAACACCGTTTTTTAGCTCATTGCACCATCCCAGTTTCAGAACCTGGCTGTATGCAAATTAGTCTGTTCCTGTCCCAGTGCATGATGGGAACAGGGCAAACCAAACTACAAAAGCCAATTCTTACACTGGGAAGAAAACAAGCTTCCGGGGACCGGTTTCTGGCATTACAGCCGTCTTCGGCCCGGCTTGCTTGAATCCTGATGGTGCAATGAGCAAGGGACTCATGTCTGAGTATACCCTTCCACGCTTAGGGTGGACAAAATAATTTACAACAAGGGGTGGTGAGGGACAGAGTCTCTGAATTAAGCAGAATACTCTCACCCAGTCCAAAGATCAGGGCTAGATCCAACACCGTTTTTTAGCTCATTGCACCATCCCAGTTTCAGAACCTGGCTGTATGCAAATTAGTCTGTTCCTGTCCCAGTGCATGATGGGAACAGGGCAAACCAAACTACAAAAGCCAATTCTTACACTGGGAAGAAAACAAGCTTCCGGGGACCGGTTTCTGGCATTACAGCCGTCTTCGGCCCGGCTTGCTTGAATCCTGATGGTGCAATGAGCAAGGGACTCATGTCTGAGTATACCCTTCCACGCTTAGGGTGGACAAAATAATTTACAACAAGGGGTGGTGAGGGACAGAGTCTCTGAATTAAGCAGAATACTCTCACCCAGTCCAAAGATCAGGGCTAGATCCAACACCGTTTTTTAGCTCATTGCACCATCCCAGTTTCAGAACCTGGCTGTATGCAAATTAGTCTGTTCCTGTCCCAGTGCATGATGGGAACAGGGCAAACCAAACTACAAAAGCCAATTCTTACACTGGGAAGAAAACAAGCTTCCGGGGACCGGTTTCTGGCATTACAGCCGTCTTCGGCCCGGCTTGCTTGAATCCTGATGGTGCAATGAGCAAGGGACTCATGTCTGAGTATACCCTTCCACGCTTAGGGTGGACAAAATAATTTACAACAAGGGGTGGTGAGGGACAGAGTCTCTGAATTAAGCAGAATACTCTCACCCAGTCCAAAGATCAGGGCTAGATCCAACACCGTTTTTTAGCTCATTGCACCATCCCAGTTTCAGAACCTGGCTGTATGCAAATTAGTCTGTTCCTGTCCCAGTGCATGATGGGAACAGGGCAAACCAAACTACAAAAGCCAATTCTTACACTGGGAAGAAAACAAGCTTCCGGGGACCGGTTTCTGGCATTACAGCCGTCTTCGGCCCGGCTTGCTTGAATCCTGATGGTGCAATGAGCAAGGGACTCATGTCTGAGTATACCCTTCCACGCTTAGGGTGGACAAAATAATTTACAACAAGGGGTGGTGAGGGACAGAGTCTCTGAATTAAGCAGAATACTCTCACCCAGTCCAAAGATCAGGGCTAGATCCAACACCGTTTTTTAGCTCATTGCACCATCCCAGTTTCAGAACCTGGCTGTATGCAAATTAGTCTGTTCCTGTCCCAGTGCATGATGGGAACAGGGCAAACCAAACTACAAAAGCCAATTCTTACACTGGGAAGAAAACAAGCTTCCGGGGACCGGTTTCTGGCATTACAGCCGTCTTCGGCCCGGCTTGCTTGAATCCTGATGGTGCAATGAGCAAGGGACTCATGTCTGAGTATACCCTTCCACGCTTAGGGTGGACAAAATAATTTACAACAAGGGGTGGTGAGGGACAGAGTCTCTGAATTAAGCAGAATACTCTCACCCAGTCCAAAGATCAGGGCTAGATCCAACACCGTTTTTTAGCTCATTGCACCATCCCAGTTTCAGAACCTGGCTGTATGCAAATTAGTCTGTTCCTGTCCCAGTGCATGATGGGAACAGGGCAAACCAAACTACAAAAGCCAATTCTTACACTGGGAAGAAAACAAGCTTCCGGGGACCGGTTTCTGGCATTACAGCCGTCTTCGGCCCGGCTTGCTTGAATCCTGATGGTGCAATGAGCAAGGGACTCATGTCTGAGTATACCCTTCCACGCTTAGGGTGGACAAAATAATTTACAACAAGGGGTGGTGAGGGACAGAGTCTCTGAATTAAGCAGAATACTCTCACCCAGTCCAAAGATCAGGGCTAGATCCAACACCGTTTTTTAGCTCATTGCACCATCCCAGTTTCAGAACCTGGCTGTATGCAAATTAGTCTGTTCCTGTCCCAGTGCATGATGGGAACAGGGCAAACCAAACTACAAAAGCCAATTCTTACACTGGGAAGAAAACAAGCTTCCGGGGACCGGTTTCTGGCATTACAGCCGTCTTCGGCCCGGCTTGCTTGAATCCTGATGGTGCAATGAGCAAGGGACTCATGTCTGAGTATACCCTTCCACGCTTAGGGTGGACAAAATAATTTACAACAAGGGGTGGTGAGGGACAGAGTCTCTGAATTAAGCAGAATACTCTCACCCAGTCCAAAGATCAGGGCTAGATCCAACACCGTTTTTTAGCTCATTGCACCATCCCAGTTTCAGAACCTGGCTGTATGCAAATTAGTCTGTTCCTGTCCCAGTGCATGATGGGAACAGGGCAAACCAAACTACAAAAGCCAATTCTTACACTGGGAAGAAAACAAGCTTCCGGGGACCGGTTTCTGGCATTACAGCCGTCTTCGGCCCGGCTTGCTTGAATCCTGATGGTGCAATGAGCAAGGGACTCATGTCTGAGTATACCCTTCCACGCTTAGGGTGGACAAAATAACTCTCTTGACTGGGTGAGAGTACTCTGCTTAATTCAGAGACTCTGTCCATCACCACCCCTTGTTGTAAATAATTTTGTCCACCCTAAGCGTGGAAGGGTATACTCAGATGTGAGTCCCTTGCTCATTGCACCATCAGGATTCAAGCAAGCCGGGCCGAAGACGCCTGAAATGGCAGAAACCGGTCCCCGGAAGCTTGTTTCCTTCCCAGTGTAAGAATTGGCTTTTGTAGTCTGGTCTGCCCTGTTCCCATGATGCACTGGGCCAGGGACAGACTAATTTGCATACAGCCAGGTTCTGAAACTGGGATGGTGCAATGAGCTAAAAAACGGTGTTGGATCTAGCCCTGATCTCTTGACTGGGTGAGAGTACTCTGCTTAATTCAGAGACTCTGTCCATCACCACCCCTTGTTGTAAATAATTTTGTCCACCCTAAGCGTGGAAGGGTATACTCAGATGTGAGTCCCTTGCTCATTGCACCATCAGGATTCAAGCAAGCCGGGCCGAAGACGCCTGAAATGGCAGAAACCGGTCCCCGGAAGCTTGTTTCCTTCCCAGTGTAAGAATTGGCTTTTGTAGTCTGGTCTGCCCTGTTCCCATGATGCACTGGGCCAGGGACAGACTAATTTGCATACAGCCAGGTTCTGAAACTGGGATGGTGCAATGAGCTAAAAAACGGTGTTGGATCTAGCCCTGATCTCTTGACTGGGTGAGAGTACTCTGCTTAATTCAGAGACTCTGTCCATCACCACCCCTTGTTGTAAATAATTTTGTCCACCCTAAGCGTGGAAGGGTATACTCAGATGTGAGTCCCTTGCTCATTGCACCATCAGGATTCAAGCAAGCCGGGCCGAAGACGCCTGAAATGGCAGAAACCGGTCCCCGGAAGCTTGTTTCCTTCCCAGTGTAAGAATTGGCTTTTGTAGTCTGGTCTGCCCTGTTCCCATGATGCACTGGGCCAGGGACAGACTAATTTGCATACAGCCAGGTTCTGAAACTGGGATGGTGCAATGAGCTAAAAAACGGTGTTGGATCTAGCCCTGATCTCTTGACTGGGTGAGAGTACTCTGCTTAATTCAGAGACTCTGTCCATCACCACCCCTTGTTGTAAATAATTTTGTCCACCCTAAGCGTGGAAGGGTATACTCAGATGTGAGTCCCTTGCTCATTGCACCATCAGGATTCAAGCAAGCCGGGCCGAAGACGCCTGAAATGGCAGAAACCGGTCCCCGGAAGCTTGTTTCCTTCCCAGTGTAAGAATTGGCTTTTGTAGTCTGGTCTGCCCTGTTCCCATGATGCACTGGGCCAGGGACAGACTAATTTGCATACAGCCAGGTTCTGAAACTGGGATGGTGCAATGAGCTAAAAAACGGTGTTGGATCTAGCCCTGATCTCTTGACTGGGTGAGAGTACTCTGCTTAATTCAGAGACTCTGTCCATCACCACCCCTTGTTGTAAATAATTTTGTCCACCCTAAGCGTGGAAGGGTATACTCAGATGTGAGTCCCTTGCTCATTGCACCATCAGGATTCAAGCAAGCCGGGCCGAAGACGCCTGAAATGGCAGAAACCGGTCCCCGGAAGCTTGTTTCCTTCCCAGTGTAAGAATTGGCTTTTGTAGTCTGGTCTGCCCTGTTCCCATGATGCACTGGGCCAGGGACAGACTAATTTGCATACAGCCAGGTTCTGAAACTGGGATGGTGCAATGAGCTAAAAAACGGTGTTGGATCTAGCCCTGATCTCTTGACTGGGTGAGAGTACTCTGCTTAATTCAGAGACTCTGTCCATCACCACCCCTTGTTGTAAATAATTTTGTCCACCCTAAGCGTGGAAGGGTATACTCAGATGTGAGTCCCTTGCTCATTGCACCATCAGGATTCAAGCAAGCCGGGCCGAAGACGCCTGAAATGGCAGAAACCGGTCCCCGGAAGCTTGTTTCCTTCCCAGTGTAAGAATTGGCTTTTGTAGTCTGGTCTGCCCTGTTCCCATGATGCACTGGGCCAGGGACAGACTAATTTGCATACAGCCAGGTTCTGAAACTGGGATGGTGCAATGAGCTAAAAAACGGTGTTGGATCTAGCCCTGATCTCTTGACTGGGTGAGAGTACTCTGCTTAATTCAGAGACTCTGTCCATCACCACCCCTTGTTGTAAATAATTTTGTCCACCCTAAGCGTGGAAGGGTATACTCAGATGTGAGTCCCTTGCTCATTGCACCATCAGGATTCAAGCAAGCCGGGCCGAAGACGCCTGAAATGGCAGAAACCGGTCCCCGGAAGCTTGTTTCCTTCCCAGTGTAAGAATTGGCTTTTGTAGTCTGGTCTGCCCTGTTCCCATGATGCACTGGGCCAGGGACAGACTAATTTGCATACAGCCAGGTTCTGAAACTGGGATGGTGCAATGAGCTAAAAAACGGTGTTGGATCTAGCCCTGATCTCTTGACTGGGTGAGAGTACTCTGCTTAATTCAGAGACTCTGTCCATCACCACCCCTTGTTGTAAATAACACCTGATCAAAGCAGGCGTTGGGAGACCTGCGATAAACGAGTTTATCGCAGGTCTCCTTCTCCCAACGCCTGCCTTGATAATAGGGTGTTACCACCTCCAACCACATTTTACATGTGGTTGGACATGGTAGTGCCCACTTTGCATGTCATTAGCGACATTTCTCGTTGACATGGAAAGTGGGGCAGTATGAGGCTGAGGCAGGCGTTAGCATGCCCTTGTTGATAGGGCGCTAGCAGCATCGCCGGATTATCGGCACAATTCGCGGAAAAAGTGGCGATACTTCACCTTGATAATCTGACCCTCAGTTCGTCTTTGTTTTTCTTTTGTATTGCTCTTACTTGTGCCATATTTATTTTACTATAGCATGCTCCATCATTGAGTTGTCAATATACCTCTTTTATGTAGTCTTTCTTGTCCCATAGCACAACATTACCCCCTTTGTCCAATTTGTTTATGACAATGGTATTGTTCTTTTTTAACTTATTCATTAACACAGAATAATGTTTCATTTGTTCTTTGGGTGAAATATGTTGTGCCATGGGTTTACGCTGTAACTTCTTAAGGGAAACAACCTTTACAACACAACTTTTACAACGCACTACCATTACAACAAAACTTTTACAACGCAAAAACCATTACAACGCATGTATTTACAACGCATGTTTTTACAACGTAGGTACCTTTACAACGCATACCATTACAACGTAAGTATTGGTAAGTATATAATTATATTTAAAATATTATAGGTTTGTTTTTTTGGGTAAAGGGGTATTTTTAGGGTTCAGGGTCAGTTTGGGGTTTTTGGGTAAAGGGGTATTTTTAGGGTTCAGGGTCAGTTTTGAGTTTTTGGGTAAAGGGGTATTTTTAGGGTTCAGGGTCAGTTTTTGGTTTTTGGGTAAAGGGGTATTTTTAGGGTTCAGGGTCAGTTTTTGGTTTTTGGGTAAAGGGGTATTTTTAGGGTTCAGGGTCAGTTTTTGGTTTTTGGGTAAAGGGGTATTTTTAGGGTTCAGGGTCAGTTTGGGGTTTTTGGGTAAAGGGGTATTTTTAGGGTTCAGGGTCAGTTTTTAGTTTTTGGGTAAAGGGGTATTTTTAGGGTTCAGGGTCAGTTTTGGGTTTTGGGGTACAGGGGTATTTTTAGGGTTCAGGGTCAGTTTTGGGTTTTTGGGTAAAGGGGTATTTTTAGGGTTTAGGGTCAGTTTTTAGTTTTTGGGTAAAGGGGTATTTTTAGGGATCAGGGTCAGTTTGGGGTTTTTAGGGTACAGGGGTACAGGATAAAAATAAAGTAAAATTAAATTTAAATTAAATTATTAAATTAAATTATTTTGAATTAAATTAAATTATATTAATTTAAATTAAAAAAATTATTATATACTTAGCAATACTTACGTTGTAATGGTATGCGTTGTAAAGGTATCTGCGTTGTAAAAACATGCGTTGTAAATACATGCGTTGTAATAGTTTTTGCGTTGTAAAAATTTTGTTGTAATGGTAGTGCGTTGTAAAAGTTGCGTTGTAACGTCATATATTCCTTCTTAAACTCTTCTGTGATGCGGTCATGGCAGATGTCAATTGCATCACAAGACATTTTGGGAACACAGGTCAAAACTGGCTTGAATGGACTGTGCCCAGGCTTAGATATGTTAATTCCTTCTGCCTCAGCTCTTTCTTGTGTGTTACCAATCTGGATGTGTTCAACACTAAGGGCATGTAGGGTTTGAACAGGTGACATTTCTTTAACTTGCAGTCCTTGTATACTTGTATTGATGTTACGCTCTTGTTTATTTTTAACTAGCAGCCCGTCCCGACGTTGTCCGGGTATGAAATAGAATGTGTATAATGTGTGTATTTGGAAAGGGCAATTTATTATAAAAATCTCGCGGTAAACAACATTTTTTGTTTCATTGGAATAGGGACGGAGAAGGGCCAGCTGCAGCCCTAGTTGATGTTAGCAGGCGCGTGTAATTGGTGAAGTGATCCGCCGCCTGAGCCTGGATACAGCCCTGGTTGATGTTAGCAGGCGCGTGTAATGTCGTTGAATGAGAGAGTTATCAACCGCGGGTAAATCCGTTTAATGAGAGAGTTCAGTGACAGCGAGTAGGAGAGGCTGCAGTAATTGTCCCCGCAGACACGCTGATTTGCGTGTTCCCCCGCTTGAGGCCCAGATGCAGGCCTGTTTGATGTTAGCAGGCACGTGTTCCCCCGCTTGAGGCCCAGCTGCAGCCCTGGTTGATGTTATCAGACGCGTGTAATTAGTGTACTGATCCGCCGCCTGAGCCCGGCTAGAGCCCTGGTTGATGGTAGCAGGCGCGTCTAATTTCGTTGAATGATGATGAGAGAGTTCAGTAACAGCGCGCAGGAGTGGCTGCAGTAATGTTCCTTACCAGACCTCCAGCTGAACGCGTTTGTCATGCCCCCAGAACACGGCCACAGCAGACGATCTTCTGATTAATGTACGACCCACATGGGATGAAGGGCGGAACGTAGCACACGCCCCCAGCTTTTCTCATGCCCCCAGCATGCTCCTTGATGCGGTGCAATTGTGTTCACATGGCATGAAGCCTGGACACACGCCCCCAGCGTTTTTCACGCCCCCAGCGTGCCCCTTGATGCTGCGCAGCAACGTAATTGGCGCTTGTATGTACGACTCACATGGCATGAACGGCGGACACACGCCCCTCGCATTTGTCACGCCCACAGCCCACGATGTGATGGCCGTACCACACGCCCCCAGCGTTAGTCACGCCCCAGCCCACGCCCACAGCACAACGCAGACAAGCCCACAAGGGACTACTTTGCTGGCACGGTTCTTTTACCTTTTAAATGTATATGGTGTCCTATGGTACAATTGTATGTCTTGCACTGTATGATTGTGATGAACACCACTGTTTCTTGAAAAGTTAATAAAAACAATAAAAAACATGTATATGGTGGCCGTCTGCATAGCCTATGTCCTTCTGCTGCAACTGCCCTTTCCAACGCTGTATTGGGTGTTGTGATTGGTGCTGTGGTTACTGAGATTACCCGCCTCAAAGATTTGGGCTCTCTCTTTATAATATTAGTATGGATATCATGCTCCAAGTTGTTTTTTATCATGAAGTATTTCCTTAATTTGATTTTTCTAATGAACTTGTAGACATCTATTCGGGTGTTACAATATCCAAAGTTGCTTGCTGGGCAGAAAGACAAACCCAGTGCCAGAAGTTGTTTCTCTGCTTGGTCTAAATCAGTGTTCGTAAGGTTAACAATGCTATTATCCTCTATTGTTTGTTTTTCTTCCAATATTGATTGTGTTGCCGCATTACCCTTGTTCCTGAGGCATTTCCTTCATTCGCGCCTCATTGCATTTCGCTTTTGTTTGTTGAGGCGTTTAGATTGCGCAGCAGTAATGACTGCTTGCGTTCCATTCTGATGTAGTCCAGATCCTCCGCCAATGTTAGTTGGCCCAAATCCCCTGGCTCTGAACTTGGGTTACTGTCATCAGACTCTGCTTCACTTGGGGCAAGACTAACATCCAAAGTAGATATATTGGATTTGCTTGCTGTCAGGTCAGTTCTTCTTGCATTTGCCGCTGCTTTGTTGGTAAACCCTTTTGCTTTCGCAGATTGTCGAACTTCCGAGCAAACGTAAAGATTTGCCCCAGTTCGTAGTCTTTATCACTGGCAAATTTAAATGCCTTCCTGGTTTTTATAACTTCCTCCAGTTTTTTTGGGCGGTCTTTCATATCTTTAATGCTCTTGTCGATGTAATCCTAACTACTCTGATGTTCCGGTTTGCTCAAATCGTTGTTGATCCTTATTATTTCCTCCATATTTTTGTCTTGATCTATTTTTGCATAATTCACCAACAGACATACCAAGCGCATTGAAGCTTCCAAATTGCTTTCAGCCCACTCCTTCAATAGGAGGGGATGTGGGCTATCGAAACTTGGAGCTAACATTATCCTTAGACCTCTGGGAATCCTTCCCACTTCGTGGTATTTCTCGTGAATTTATATAGAAGAGGGGTGTTGCCATGGGGGCCTGCTTTTCCCCCAGCTACGCGTGCTTGCACGTCGGCTGGTGGGAGAGGTGGGTCCTCATGGGAGAGCACTTTCAAACATTTTTGGAGCATGTTACATTATGGGTTCGTTATATTGACGACGTGTTTTTAATTTGGAAGGGCGATGAAGAGAGTGCTAGAATGTTCATTTCAGGTCTCAATATCAATTCAGTCAATTTGAAATTTACTTCAAACATCAATAGAGACTATGTAGACTTTCTAGATGTCAGAGTTTCCCCCAATAACAACAAACTTTCCACCACCCTCCATAGAAAGGTCACAGCTGGGAACTCGACCCTACATGTGAGTAGCGCCCACCCACGTCATGTCATAGACAATATACCCTATGGCGAACTGCTTCACCTCAAACAAATCTGCAGCAGTGAAGTGGAATTTAGCAAATGCTCCTCCGAGGCAGTTGCTAGATTCAAAGCCAGAGGTTACAATGATAAAATACTCAATATGGCAATCAATAAAACTAAGCAGAGAACAAGAGAATCACTGTTCTTACCCAAATCTCATAACAGTAACACAGATACAGATCAAACCAATTGCAACATCAGGTTTATTACAGCGTTCAGTTGCCAGGAAAGAAAAATTAGGGCTATTCTGACTAAGAGTTGGCCCATTCTTATGACAGACAGTGTTCTGTCATCTCAACTCCCTAGAAACCCCATTGTTACATTCCGTAGAGGTCCCTCTATGAGAACATTGGTGTCCAATCCCTTTCCTGAATTACCTGTAAGTAAATCTTGGTTCAAACCTCGGACGGGGTTTTACAAATGCTCAAGCTGTAGAGCTTACAAATTTGGCATAAATACTACACACTACTTTACACCCTTTAGTGCGGTTCCGTTGTCCATCAAAGGAAATTACAGTTGCAAAACGGAGTATGCTGTATATGTTCTGGGGTGCACCTGTGGCCTGAGATATGTTGGCAGCACCAGGCTACAGGTGCATGCCAGAATATTACAGCATCTTCGGGCAATTGTTAACAATGATAGTTCTTACCCTGTCGCGAGACACTTTAAAAGTACACACAATAACAATTTACAGTGTCTCACGTATTTTGTACTTACCTCTGTACCCAAATCTCGAAGGGGAGGCGACAGGGATAAATTGCTCCGACAGCTTGAATCAAAGATGATACTGGAACTGGATAGTAAGGTTCCCAATGGACTTAATACGACCGAGGACCTTGACCATTTTCTATAGGGCTCTATAGAAGATGAGGGGAAGGCTTCATTTGATGGATTGCTTTGGGTATATGCTTTATATACACTGTTCCTTGTTTTAGAGCCTCCCTTGTCCATCTTAATTGTATTCTGTAACATTATATATTTTCATGAATCATGACATTTATCTTATTCTTTAAGAAAATATTTTTTTCTTTTCACAACATGGGGTGATACAGCTTTGGTTTATTAAATCCAGCTGTACAGGTACTTCCAACTTTTCCATGGCAATTTTTGTTGGTTTTCCCACATATTATTATGATTTTCACTATTTCCATCCAATTTTTCAGGTACGGGTTGTCCAGGCTTTATAACACTATGGGGCTGCCATCTAGTTTAGATGTCCCCAGTAATAATATAATTAGCTGACTTATTCTTAACAGCACTTGATTCCATCAGATAAACATTGTATGTATTAACTTGTTTACATTGCGACATTTTGCACATTCCATTTATGGAAAAAATTGTTTATGAATCATTGTATTTATATGTGTTTTTTAAGTATTTAAAATATTACTTTTAACACACGACACAATAGTTGCACGAATGACTACAAATATGCGATATTTTGCACATTAACATCATGCTGCTATACATTCATACTATGTATATGGGATTCCTCTACTTGATTATTCATGGCGCCATGTTCACTTTCATAGTTTGTTGTTTATGTTTATTAGTCACATGGTGTACCTCACAGCATATAAGAATAAGGCATTTGCATTTGCATTTTATTGTGATCAAGGGCATCCGCCCGAAACACGTCATACTGCTGTTTGCCGTTTGAAACTGGTGCAATAAAACATCTTGCCTTACTTTTGGGATTCGCTGGTCTTTGTTCGCCACTGATTGGAAGTTCAAGATTGTGTGTTTGGATCTATATATACGTATATATATATATATATATATATATATATATATATATATATTACCTACTGGCGGTCGCCAGTAGGTATATATAGTTAGGATTTTTTCTCTATGGGTTTTTTGAAAATTCTATGTCTAATAACTTTGGCGTTTGTGGACGGAATCGGCTGAAATTTTCAGGAAAATGGCACATTTTGTTTCTGAGCAGCCCTTGAAAATTTGGGGGGGGGTTCGTCCAGTGGGGGCCGAGAAAAAAGGGGGGTCCCAAAACGTGTTTTTAACATTGAGTTTTCCATAGGGCGGTTGGCCTCACTTTTAGCCCGAACGGCTGAATGGATTTGCACGAAACTTGGCAAAATTGTAGGGACTGGTAGCCCGATGTGCCTTTTGTAGGTCTCAATATATGTGCTCCAGTGGATTTTGAGAAATTAACGTTTAAAAAAAGATATATATCTGTAACAGCGGACCGGTTAGCGCTCTGGTTCGCGGACTTTTCGCGCAACGGAGCTTTGTGAAGCGAAGCTGATTGGTTCTCCGGCGTCTGTCAACATTCCAAACAGTCCGTAGCGGCCGCCATCTTGTCTCTCGGTAGGATCGAGAGACAAGAGGAGGTCAAAACAAAGGGGGAAATAACTATAAGGGGGCATAGTAGATCCTCGCTGACCCCCTAGGTTTGATGTGGAGGTTTTAAAAGGGCCCCGCGGGGCAAAAAAAAAACAAAATAATAATAATCGAACGGCTGAATGGATTTGCACGAAACTTGGCAAAATATTAGGGACTGGTAGCCCGATGTGCCTTTGCTAGGTCTCAATATATGTGCTCCAGTGGATTTTGGAAAATTAACGTTGAAAAAAAGATATATATCTGTAACAGCGCTCCGCTTCGCGTACTTTTCGCGTTACGGAGCTTTGCGAAGCTGATTGGTTCTCCGGCGTCTGTCAACATTCCAAACAGTCCGTAGCGGCCGCCATCTTGTCCCTCGGTAGGATTGAGAGACAAGAGGAGGCCAAAGCGAAGGGGGAAATGACCATAAGGGGGCATAGTAGATCCTTCCTGACCTCTTAGGTTTGATGTACCATTTTGCCAAGTTTGGTGTAATTCCGTTCAGCCATTCAGGCTGTAGACGTATGTAAATGTCCTATGGAAAATTGCATGGGGAAAACACATTTGAAAGTGTTGAAATTTAGAACCAATTAAAATGTTACTTTGGTTTTGTATTTGTGTGTGATGAAAGTTAATTGGTTATGTATATATGTCAAATGAGAGGAAACCACAGCCATTTTGTGATACTACTGTCTGAGGTACATTTGTGAGGAATTTTTGGTGGTGAATTTCTGGTGTTTGATTTACACAGTATTAACACTTCTGCTACTTTTAAAAAGGTGAGTTGTTAATTTGTATGGGGAACTATGTTGTACACTTGAAGATAATTTGAAAAATGTTTTCTGTTATTTATTTGCAGTCCTTCTGTTATACTAAATACTTGATAAAGTTAGTTTTATATTATGTATTACTAAAGACGATAAATGAAAGTGATTATTTTTTTCTGCAATTTACAGCAAGCAATTTCAAAATAAAATGGCTCACAATGAAGAGACCGTGGCAATTTCTTTTGAATTGTCCAACACATTGATTGAAATTGAGAGCACCAATAATGAAATATTGTCACAAGGAGGACATGACTTGTATGATTCCATTAGATTGATTGAAATGGACAGCACCAAGAATGAAATATTGTCACAAGGAGATGACTTGAATGATTCCACTACATTGATTGAAATTGAGAGCACCAATAATGAAATATTGTCACAAGGAGGAGATGGCTTGTATGATTCCATTAGATTGATTGAAATGGACAGCACCAATAATGAAATATTGTCACAAGGAGGAGATGACTTGAATGATTCCACTACATTGATTGAAATTGAGAGCACCAATAATGAAATATTGTCACGAGGAGATGACTTGAATGATTCCACTACATTGATTGAAATTGACAGCACCAATAATGAAATATTGTCAGAAGGAGGAGATGACTTGAATGATTTTTTTTATCAATCTCTTGATGGCGAATTTATCGAGTGTTTGGAGACCATAGAGTTACAAGAATCATCATTGCAGACTTTTAATGAGGAGATTCCAGATGAGATGATTGAAGAGGAAATTACTGATGAGGACATGTTACTAGTTCTTTCAAATTTAGAAAATTCTGAAGAATAAATTTATATTTAGAAATCAAAAATTGTTTGAGACATTATTCATTTTTATTTTTAATTTATGAGGTTGTAGCGAAGTGATTGTAGTATAAAATGAGACTTATAGTATAGAGTGCAACATTTTTATGTTACATGGTAAGTTTACTCATATTTACTTCCCTTCTGCCACTATATTATCTCCAATGTGTATTTGACATGTCTTCTTCATCTCCGGCCTCCTTTCTCTCACTGTGTGTCTCCGATGCATCTTATCGCTGGTATTTTGTGTAATTACAGAAGAGAGTAAAATAAAATAGTTCGGAACGTGAAAAGGGGGCAAAGTAGAGTACTCCTCACCCCCTAGGCCTTTTTAGGCGGTCCCAAAAGGATCAGTTTCTGCTTTCCTGAGAGATTATGGTATGAGTTCCATATACCACAATAACTTGCATTACAACATGCAAGATATCTATCTCCTATTACCAACTTTTGGAGATATTCGCGCTAAGCGCGAATATCTCCAAAAAGTAACACCTGCCCTGAGCAGTTCTTAGCCATGTTATCCAATGGGAGGTGGATAACATGGCTAAGAGTATTAGCTCGGTAATGCATGAATATCGCTGAGTTTTTAGCGATATTCATGCATTGCGGCCGTTTATTATCGCATTTGCGATAAACCTTGATAATAGTAAGGTTTATCTTCGATAATTTCTGACGATGCTTAGTGGTAAAAAATTGGTTGGTAAGCATCGTTAGCGATAAATATCGCTTAACTTTGGTAATATGCCCCAACGTCTGTTAACGTTCGATTCGAAGGAAATGAGGAAGTGTTGAAAAACATTGTCTGCGCCATCTTGCCTTTTTTGAAATGCCACACTTTTGTCGTGCACGGCAGCCATTTTAGATGTCTTGACCAGACCCACTCTCTGCACGCTGTCGATTCGTAGCATGGCTCCTCACCCTCGTAAGCATCTCCCCCAGGCACTGGTCACCACCGCTCTCTGTCTTATGCATGGGCAATAAACCTTCCCCCATCTGCGCTGCTCTTCCCTGAGAATCACACTCTGTGCCCGCCCGACACCTCCCTTTCGCCCTATTCACTACCGCACCCTCTGACACTCCTCTTCCTCTGTGTCCGAATGTCCAGGCCGGTCCTAGGCTATCAGCTAGCCCTGCAGATGTAGTTTATGGCCCCAGCTGTAAAGAATCACCCCTCTTCAAAGGAGTTATAGTAGATCAAGGCCCACACCCGATGTGATCCGTCACAGCACACGCGTTCCTACTATCTGAAAACCATCCTGTATTGTGATTGGGGAGGGGACCGAGCCTGAAGCGGAAGATTCCAGGAATGACTCTTTGTACATCAAAGTTTTTACAATTATGTGTCACATTAAAAATATATAGCACTCCAACAAAGTAGTAGGAATATAAAACTTTAATAACATATAAATATATACAACAAAACAAAAACAGTAAAAACATTTAAACAACGAAGAGACCGTGGCAATTTCTTTTTAATTATCCAATAGATTTATTGAAATTGACAGCACCAATAATGAAATATTCTTGTCAGTAGCGGTCTGTTGTGCGAATAGTTCCAAGGCAGCAGAACGCGCTGAAATCTAGATGGCACGAAAGTGATGTCTAGTAAGTTGCCGCCCAGCAAAAAACGGCATGGGGCGCCGCGGGGGTGAGTGAGTCCAGTAGGCACCACAGCTATTCTTACCGGCATTGCAGAATTACTGCTGGGGACAATGCCTGTGCTGTAGCAGGGTCACAGCAGAAACAAAAAGGATTCTGTTGAAGATGTTGTTGGTTTTGAATTTGAAAACAGTTCTGGTGTCAACTGCTATGCTAATGTAGTGGTTAATGTTTTGTTTTCTCTAGAAAATGTAAAAGAGGGGGAGGCAGTCCAAAGTTCCGTTAAAAGGGCAAAGGAAAGGATCGGTGGTTTGAACTATCAGTCAAAAAGGGGAGGGGGTGCAATAATTTTTCCTACCGGGTCACACTGTGCTTTCACCGGAAGTGAGGTCTGCAGGATTGTAGTAATTCAAAGTGAGGCTGGCGCCAGCATGGGAGCGCCGACGTCCCGCGGATACAGTTTCGTCACTCCACGGGCGATCATGGCAGTCATTCCCCATCGGGGGTCGGAGACTCCCGCGGCTCCTCTAGAATCTTCAAGGTCGTGGAGGACTACGGTGGTGGAGTCAACCAGTGACCGGGCCATTTCTTTATGTTGGGCCCGCTCTTGCCAGGTCGACCGCCATTTTGAGAGTTCGGCAGCTACCGGCGATCGCGGGGTCACATGAGCGGACGGGCTCCACCCTGCCGGGCGAGACGTTGCAGCATGGCCACAGTGGAAGAACCGTTATCTAGGTCGTTCCGAAACTGTGCAGCACTGTAGTTGTTAGGATGCCACCGCCTGGAGCGCTGAGGGTGCAGCTGGGAAGCCTCCACCTGGGGAGGCGGGAGAGGCCTGTTCGCACCGTCTCTCCCTCCCAGTGCACCCCACGGCGTCTCGCTTGAGATTTGTTATGGCCGGACCAGGCGATGAGGACGAGGGGGGGGTCGGAGGCATGTGCAAGACATCCCCCTCCAGTGTTGTCGCAGCCATTATAAAAGAAAGAAGTGTCCCGTCCGTCTTCGGGCCGGGCTTCCGGTGGATGTCGGCCGGACGCCCCTGGCTCTGGCCCCATGAACGGGTTTCTTGGTTTATCGGCTGCAGCCGGATCCCGTCGGCCTCGGCCCCCCGACCGTTGGTGGTCGGACCGGAAGAGCATGTGGCGGGACTACCTGCAACTCTCAAGGGCCACCGCGGCCGGACTGGGAGAGAGAGGGGAGGGTCGAGGAGACATTCCCCCCCCCTGCAACTGTTCAGCGTTGTAAAGGCAATCCCCTGGCCGGGTCCCGCTGGTCTCGGCCTCTCCTCCGGCTACACCCTACGTTAGGATCTCCTGGCCGAGGCGTGGCAGCAGGACCTGCCTTATATGGGCTGCTCCCGGCTGGGCGTAGCCGGAACCCTGCCCCACCTTGGAAGTTTCCAGAGTGGGGGTGGATGTTCTACTGACTTGCATTTTCCCTAGTCTATCGATTTTTTTGGCGTGGCAGGCGGTGGGACAGCGAGGGGTGATTTGGTTTCTCTTACTGTTTTTCTGGTCTCTCACCACTGGCATATTTTAACGTTTTCTTGTTTCTAGGACATTAATAGGTTTTATCATTACGTTATGTTATCGTTTCTTTGTTCGTTGTTTAATAAAAGTTCATGTTCATCAGTGGCCTACTGATTTTCGTTTTCCTATTTTTTTCTTTCCAGGTTGTTTCATGGTAAAGTTTCTGTTAACAGGATACAGTGATCACTTCGTTATTATTGCATATGTCCTTTTCACTAGGGGTGCTCTCTGGTCGGGCCAGATGACGTATCTCTAGTAAATGGTCCGGGTGAAAAAGGTGCATCAATCAGTGGGGAGTAGATAGGCATGACAGATTACAACGGGGGAGAACGGTCCGCATTACGTACCCTTTCACTACTTGCAAAGATTTTCCTACGTTTATTTGCAAACAGGGAATACCTCCAAAAAGAACTAATTCCCAAACAGTCAATGTTCGGACAATCAATCAATCAATGAGGAATGAAATAGGTACGACGTGTTAAAGGCTTGCGTTACCTACCCTTCACTATCTGCAAAGGGAGATAGAATATTCCTATTCTTCCTCGTTTGCAGGTAGAGAAGATCGTTAAGAGAATTAACTTCGAACAATTCAATGCTCGATTGAAACAATCAACAAGGGGTACTGTGAACACAAATGAACGCCGCTTATATACATACGCATTGCTATTTTCAACAGGTTGTTCCTAATGTTTCTATTTTAGCGAGGTCAAAAGAGATCCCATTAGTGGCCTACTGATTTTGCTCGATTCCTTTTGTTTTTTTACACGATTTTTCGCTATCTGCAAAGACTAAACAGAGTATTGCGACTCTGTGCTTGTTTGTAAATAGAGAATGAACCAAAGAGAACAATCAATCAAATGGAGAGAGAAGCAGGCACGACGGATTACAAAGGGGGAAAGGGCTGCGTTAACTACCCTTCACTATCTGCAAAGAGAGAGTACTCCTAATAGAAATGAGGGGTGGGGGGCAGCAATCAAAGCAGATCAGTGTGCATAAACACGAAAAAAAAAATTCTTACCACGTACTTGACATTCGACAGCTTATGATATTTGCTATTAAAAAACCATTGAAATTCACTGAAAAAACCATAGGTTATAGACCATATATAGTTAGGAATTAGCATTTACAAAACCTTGAAAATTCACTGAAAAAACCATAGGTTATAGACCATATATAGTTAGGAATTAGCATTTAAAAAACCTTATTTTACTCACACAAAACCATTGAAATTCCATATATAGTTAGTTGCACTAACTATATATTGCGCACCCGCAATCCACTGCTGATGATGTCACATATTACATCATTCATGACATGGTCAGTGACATCACTGATGACATCACTGATGACATCTCAAATGACATCACTGATGACATCACTGATGACATCTCATTTGACATCAATGACCACATCACTGATGATATCATTCATGTGACAATACAATGCATCTCCTCACATTTTAATATAACCTCTGTTTCACCCAGTGTTAAAAACAGAGTATAATTTTTGAAACCATTGACACACCAATACTAGTTACTACATACGTACTCACTGATTCCTACGTCTACACACACATTCACTCATTCACCCATACAATCATTCATACATACAATCACTCATGTTTACAACACAATCATATGCACTCATACACCTATACAGACACTCACACTCTGCCACTCATCCATGGAGTTACTCACACACCTAGTCAGTCCTGTAAAGAATCAATCACACTTCCATTTTCTACTCTATACAGTTAAACATAGAGCACCTTACGTTTTCAACCATATACTAACACATACTTACTCTCTTATACAATCATTGATACAAGTACACATTGATCTGTACAGAGTCACACACCTCCCATCCAGCCACACACACACTCAGTCTCCCATGCAAATACTTGGGCAATCAATCAATAACCCATATAGTTACTCATATAGCTACTGATCAACACATGCAGCAGTTTACAGAACAACAGACATAATGATGCACAAATTAAGACAGTTTAGTCACTAACCCATGCACTCAGTGAGACACATTTAATCACTCACTCATACATTCAGTCATGCACCTACTAAATCCTTCGTCCAGACACTTATACATCCACTCATTCTTCAATATGTAAGACATATTTTAACTTTACAGAAACATAGTCACTGGATGTTGTCATCAGTGATGTCATCAGTGATGTCATTTGAGATGTCATCAGTGATGTCATCAGTGATGTCACTGACCATGTCATGAATGATGTAATATGTGACATCATCAGCAGTGGATTGCGGGTGCGCAATATATAGTTAGTGCAACTAACTATATATGGAATTTCAATGGTTTTGTGTGAGTAAAATAAGGTTTTTTAAATGCTAATTCCTAACTATATATGGTCTATAACCTATGGTTTTTTCAGTGAATTTTCAAGGTTTTGTAAATGCTAATTCCTAACTATATATGGTCTATAACCTATGGTTTTTTCAGTGAATATATATATATACATATATATATATATATATACACATATATATACACACACATATATATATACATATATATATATACATACATATATATACATATATATACATATATATATATATATATATACATATATATATATTACCTACTGGCGGTCGCCAGTAGGTATATATAGTTAGGATTTTTTCTCTATGGGTTTTTTGAAAATTCTATGTCTAATAACTTTGGCGTTTGTGGACGGAATTGGCTGAAATTTTCAGGAAAATGGCACATTTTGTTTCTGAGCAGCCCTTGAAAATTTGGGGGGGGTTCGTCCAGGGGGGGCCGAGAAAAAAGGGGGGTCCCAAAACGTGTTTTTAACATTGAGTTTTCCATAGGGCGGTTGGCCTCACTTTTAGCCCGAACGGCTGAATGGATTTGCACGAAACTTGGCAAAATTGTAGGGACTGGTAGCCCGATGTGCCTTTTGTAGGTCTCAATATATGTGCTCCAGTGGATTTTGAGAAATTAACGTTTAAAAAAAGATATATATCTGTAAGCGCGGACCAGGCAGCGCTCTGGTTCGCGGACTTTTCGCGCAACGGAGCTTTGTGAAGCGAAGCTGATTGGTTCTCCGGCGTCTGTCAACATTCCAAACAGTCCGTAGCGGCCGCCATCTTGTCTCTCGGTAGGATCGAGAGACAAGAGGAGGTCAAAACAAAGGGGGAAATAACTATAAGGGGGCATAGTAGATCCTCGCTGACCCCCTAGGTTTGATGTGGAGGTTTTAAAAGGGCCCCGCGGGGCAAAAAAAATAATAAAAATAATAATTGAACGGCTGAATGGATTTGCACGAAACTTGGCAAAATATTAGGGACTGGTAGCCCGATGTGCCTTTGCTAGGTCTCAATATATGTGCTCCAGTGGATTTTGAGAAATTAACGTTCAAAAAAAGATATATATCTGTAACAGCGCTCCGCTTCGCGTAACGGAGGTTTGCGAAGCTGATTGGTCATTCTGTCACTGGGCTATAGTTGGGCTACATCTGGCTGATATTTGGGCTACATTTGTTTTTTTGTGTGTCTGGCGGCCATCTTTGGGCTACATTGGGCTACATTGGGCTTCATTGGGCTACATTCGGCTAATTAGCAAATAGCTCATCGCAAACTAGGAATGGTAAAGAATCGCTATTTATTCCTTAAAGTTCGCTATTTAGGAAATGCAAATAACTTTGATGATACATATGGCGGTTCATCTCTAACAAGATAAGAAGCATAGGGATAGATTTATGATGACTGGCGCATCACCAGGGATGTGTTAGTCATTCTGTGCCGCTGTTCCGTCACCTATGGTGTGCTGCATTTACAATGCGGCGCATCATGGGGCAAAAACAGCACAGATGCGTGATGTATCTGTGCCGTAAAGGTGGCGCATTGCTGGAGTTGTATCGCAAGTGTGATGAAGCTCCAGCAAGGGTCGGGGGTGCCCCTGTCGCAGGGTTTCTGTTCTCACACAGAACTGTGGACAGAGGATTGGAACCTCGGCGAATTAGGGTGTCCCAAAAAACACGTTAGTAATCAAAAACTATTTAGCAAGCTAGGTACAGTGTCACATTGGATATAACAAACTCTCAATGTTTAGACAATCCAGAATATGAACTTATAGTACCTCAGGATACGTGGAACTCATGAACAGTCGGTCGTTATAGATTTCTTAGAAACCAGAACATGGAGTTAAGAAGAACAGATGTGTATTTGAAATGTTTATTTACTAATGCCGTCTTCTCAGGCGTAGTACCTTAGATAATAAAAGTACACATATTATCAGTAGCAAAATTACCAGCATAGTTACTAGTACATAAAAAGTGAATGGTGATAGTATGTTAACATGCTGTAAATGAATAAGAGTTAGCAACACTTATAAGCAGCCGCGGGCCGTGGAGGGAGTTACGGTGAGGCAGGGAGGCGGGGAGGGGGAGAAGCAGGGTGGAGAATACAAGTACACATATTATCAGTAGCAAAATTACCAGCATAGTTACTAGTACATAAAAAGCGAATGGTGACAGTATGTTAACATGCTGTAAATGAATAAGAGTTAGCAACACTTATAAGCAGCCGCGGGCCGTGGAGGGAGTTACGGTGGGGCAGGGAGGCGGGGAGGGGGAGGGGCAAGGTAGAGAGGGCTCCACCCTGCTTCTCCCCCTCCCCGCCTCCCTGCCCCATCGTAACTCCCTCCACGGCCCGCGGCTGCTTATATCTCACCCTCCCTAATACACATATTATATTATTTGCTAAGAAGGTCTCTTTGTGTTGGTTTAGGGCGTGCCCATACTTTAGTGTCTTAGATTTGAAGGAATCACATCAGCATACACCAGCTCTCTCTTCATGTGAACCGCATCAACTGTTGTGTATGTGTGTTCGGCAAAGCAATATAAAACCCGCCTCATGCCCAGAATTGGCAGAAGTTGCACTTATGTTATGAGTATGAAGTCGTGGAGATCAGACCTCATAACAATTCTGTATCGTGTTGTTCTTGAAACTTTAGCACTCGCTGTACAGATATAGTTTAACAAGTAAAGCAGATAGTAGACCAATAACATATTATTCTCATGTAAACCACGATGAACTACTAGGTGGAAAGCTAAAGCAACAACTAAGTGTCGTGTGCAGAAGTTGCAAAAAAGGAAAAATGGCGTTTAAACCGGTAATGAGCCCATGCTAACTTAACACGGTGTAAAGATATCCAGGACCTAGATGACACCTCCTCATGATCCGGAAACGAACTGAATAAGATAATAGAAGTGCCATCTCATGAGAGCAGATTGCAAGTTTATATGTGGACGGTCCGCAAGGTAAAGCATTAAAAACTAGGAAAATTCAATGCTAAAGAAAAATAAAACAGCCAAGTACTTTATCGAGTCTTAAGCCAATAGGCAAGGTAAATAATAAAAACTTGACAAATAAGTCAATGAATTGTCAATGAAATGCTAGTACTCAGCATATCAAACATGAAAAAGGTCTATGACATAACTGTGTATGCAAAATAAGCTGCAACAGCCTCCAATAGGAAGTCACCGTCTTCATCCGAAAACAGTTCAGCCATCCAATTTAAAAGCGGAAAAGAACATACGTGCTCTCCCAGCACCGGATCCTCTATCACCATCAGAGGACAGCTCGGTGGGTTTTCAAGAAAGCTGTGTTCCAAGAAAGACTGTGCTGCCGCCAGTAAATTCCAGGGACCAAGTAGTCCATGCATCAATGCCACAGCCATAATCCTTTCGCCAGGACAAATCAACTCGTGAGTAATGATAGGAGTCATCAGCTGATTAAAGTCGACGTCAGGAGAAACCGGTCCGCAGAGACACAAATCAATGGCCCAATCGAAATCACAGGTCAGGCAGTGAAATACAGGCTGGACACAGGTGAAGTAGGAGAACCGAAAAGATAATCCATATGCCGTGCTTAATATCGCCAACGGCATTGTGCCATAATATTCTAGCATGCGATTGCGGAACAGTGTCAGCAGCTGCAGGGTCGGAGGTTGCATAGGAGGGACATCCATATTTAAAAATGTAAAAAAGCACAAGAGCGTCCGCTGGTAATGCAAGTAAAAATGCCAATCCACGAACCAGAGTGCAGAAAATACAATGAAAGGGAGCAGGGATGACTCCAAAGATTTTCTCAAATGAAGTCACGAGACCACTGGTAACAACTTTAAAAAAGTGTGCCAGGGATTTTGTGGAGGATGCGTTAAAGATAGTCGGAAACATGTTGCTGAAATTGAAAGGCAAACCTGTGTACGGGTGTTCGCTATGTGAAGTACGAAAGTTTCACGGGCCGAACTCAAGGCCACCTCTCTCTGAGACAAAAGAGCTCTTATTCTTGCCATGCCGTTGAAACGTGTCCCAAGGTTGGTATTTGTGGCCAGATTGAAAACTCCCTATGTTCATGTGTGGGAGGAAATAGAACATTTCTGCAGCAAATAACCCGTTCACTTACTGTTACGATAAAAGGAATACTTTTAATTAACTCAGAACAATCTTCATTATTGAGCATCAAATAACTACCATTTTCCAACAACTTGAACGTGGGGATGATAGCAGGAACTGGCGTGCCTTGCAACACGCAAGCCATATTTGGTCGGTGTTTGTTGCATGAATCGTGTAACTGCATGTGCCTACACATTAGTGAATGATCTGGCGTCTCAGTGCATTCCTCTCCATTCAGATAAACTTCTTGATCATCTTTGAAACATCTGTATGTGTATGGAAGCGACCAGACCTCATGAACAAAAGCACTACCTAAAGGTTCATAAAGACCTATTGGTATATATTTCATACAATTTGAAAACTTATATAAAGCAAAAGGCAGCGTTATTAAACCGTGGATAAGGCATGTTGCCAAAAAACCCGCAATCCTCTGCTGATGATGTCACTGAGCATGTCATGAATGATGTAATATGTGACATCATCAGCAGTGGATTATGGGTAATAGTATCTCTAGTTTACTCCCCTATAGCTGTCTTTCTTTTAACATAAGTGTGTGTTTCCTTCCCTTATACTTACTGTTTTTGGTTCGCTTCCAGTTCGCGTACCAGCGAGCGAACTAGGAAGCGAACTAAGAGAAATAGAGGTTGGCACAGTTCCAAATATTGTACCAATTTTTTAATAACGGGGAGGTAGTTCTGAAAAGAACTTTTTTTTTTATTTTTCTGAACATTTTTTTACTGTTTTTGAATTTTTCGGAACAGTTTTATATTTTTTTGGGTTTTTCTTGGAGGGGGCAATGAAAACGATTCATTGTAAAGGGCTCAACAGGAGCAACAAAACAAAAAAAAGAAGTATTTATTATTTTGGGCGTTTCGGACAAACTTGCATATGATAGTCAATAGCTCTGTTGATCAGAGTGATGCTTCTTTCTCCGTAGGAAATGAATCCATCGCAAAATACGCAGGTGTGTTTTACTTCACCAAATCTCATTTGTATATTTGGCACCATCTCCCTGCCCTCTGGTCCCGTTACTTCCGGTACAACAGATCTTCTGGCCATAATAGGGAGATTATCTAGGTCGTTCCGAAACTGTGCAGCACTGTAGTTGTTAGGATGCCACCTAGTCATATGGCGATGCATTGTGTAGTTTCCGAAACTGTATTTTTTGTCGGTCCCTCTGGACAGTCTATCTTGACATATAAGGCAAGTTACGTATCTTGCATTTACTTTTTTCTGACCTTTGGGAATTTTAAAAAATTGCCAAATGAAGTTTTCTTTCCGGTGAGACGTCTTGGGCTGCTCAGGCAAAAACTGCCTCTCTTCGTGCTCGTCCTCCTGTTCCTCTTCTTCTTCTTCTTGTTGAATTACAACTTGAGCAGGTGGTCCACTCTTCCTTGGATGTGGTGGAGGTGGTGGGGAAGCACCAGCTGAAGCTACTAAAGAAGCCATTGCTCAGTGATCACAAAGGGTCTTTCTCTCACAATGATGAAAGTCAGAGTGAGGAAAGAAGGAGGGATTTTCATCATTTGGGAAAAACAAGAGTTCTCAACCAATCAAAAGTGTTCATTTTAGATTATATGACCTAGTCTTACATCATTAGGAAACCAAAAGTGAAATGAACCAATGAAAAGTGTTATTACCAAGTCACATGACTTGCTGTGTTTACGTTAAGCGCTTTGCAGGGCCTCCCGGTTTGCTTCCAGAAACCTGCGCTTTGGCACTCGCTTCGCGTACCAGTTCGCTAACGTAGCACGTCATATGACGTATCACGCGACAACGTGAAACGTCATGCGGACGGGAGGCGTCACGATGTTGTTTTCTAACGCGGCACTTGCGGTAAAGAAACGTTTACCGGCTCGCGGTCTATTTCGCGGCATCAAGGTCAGCTAACGGGAAGCTTCCCGATTCGCGAAGCGGGAACGAAGAAAAAAAAATATTTTAAAAAAAAATTATTCATAAACATATAAAATATATTTTTGGATTTAAAGAAGAATACATTTTACAGCTACAGATATTAGCTGTTAAAAAACCAATGAAATTCACAGAAAAAACCATAGGTTATAGACCATATATAGTTAGGAATTAGCATTTACAAAACCTTGAAAATTCACTGAAAAAACCATAGGTTATAGACCATATATAGTTAGGAATTAGCATTTAGAAAACCTTATTTTACTCACACAAAACCATTGAAATTCCATATATAGTTAGTTGCACTAACTATATATCGCGCACCCGCAATCCACTGCTGATGATGTCACATATTACATCATTCATGACATGGTCAGTGACATCACTGATGACATCACTGATGACATCTCAAATGACATCACTGATGACAACATCCAGTGACTGTATGTTTCTGTAAAGTTAAAATATGTCTTAGATATTGAAGAATGAGTGGATGTATAAGTGTCTGGATGAAGGATTTAGTAGGTGCGTGACTGACTGTATGAGTGAGTGATTAAATGTGTCTCACTGAATGCATGGGTTAGTGACTAAACTGTCTTAATTTGTGCATCATTATGTCTGTTGTGATGTAAACTGCTGCATGTGTTGATCATTAGCTATACGAGAGGCTATATGTGTTATTAATTGGTTGCCCAAGTATTTCTATGGGAGATTGAGTTTGTGTGGGGGTGGCTGGGAGGTGTGTGACTCTGTGCATAGATGTGTGAGCAGTTGATTCACTAGGTGTATGAGTTCAAGAGTGCATGTGGAAAAAGCTACATGGGCGGTTGACTGTGTGCATGAGTGTATTGATGAGTGAATGGATATCTCAATGCTACATGTCATAGTAAGTACATATGTAAAACACAGTACATGTGAGAGTTGGCATATATAAATACCTGTGCATGAGAGCCACTGAATGTGTGAGTGGCTGTATGGATCATTGTGAACTTGTATCAGGGATTGTATAAGAGAGTAAATATGTGTTAGTATATGTTTGAATAAGTAAGGTGTGTATAACTGTATAGTTGAGGAAATGGAGGTGAGATTGTTTCTTTGCATGACTGACTAGGTGTGTGAGTAACTCCATGGATGAGTGACAGTGTGTGAGTGTCTGTATACACTGAGTGTATCTAAGGTTATATTAGAGTCTGAAGAGGTTTATCGTATTAGCACAAGAATGATGTCAAATGAGATGTCATCAGTGATGTCATCAGTGATGTCATTTGAGATGTCATCAGTGATGTCATCAGTGATGTCACTGACCATGTCATGAATGATGTAATATGTGACATCATCAGCAGTGGATTGCGGGTGCGCGATATATAGTTAGTGCAACTAACTATATATGGAATTTCAATGGTTTTGTGTGAGTAAAATAAGGTTTTCTAAATGCTAATTCCTAACTATATATGGTCTATAACCTATGGTTTTTTCAGTGAATATATATATATATATACATATATATATATATATATATATATGTATATATATATATATATATATTTATTTTTTTAATTACTAGGTCACATTATTATTGTTCTCAACATTTCCCAAACAATGTCGAATTCTAGAAAAAAGGCACTTTGGTGTTTCACAATAAAACATTTCACATCAATAAACGGTGCAAAAACATGCACGTAATAACCTGCACAGTAATATTAGTGAAGAAATAGAAGGAATTTTCATAAAAATGATTCCAGCATATTGTTAGGCGAACAATATGCTGGAATCATTTTTATGAAAATTTTTTGAATAAAGAAAACTTAAAGAACACAGACTGGATTTCAAACTATATTGGCGTGACAACTGCTGATCCCGTACCATACATAAAGAAACTGTTTTTTCAAATTGCTTCTGAGTGTGCTTGTCTTAAACACTCCTGTGTATAAAAGCTCGAGTGCTGAGGGCTATATACTAGAGCTCTGATGAACTATATTAATTTGGAGTGCTGTAAATAGAATTTCCCCACATACACTGATTTAGGCTTACATTCCGTGTTTGCCTTTAGCACCTTTGGATAGTAGGTGCATAGATTTTCTTTAGCACCCAAAAAACCATTACTGTTTCCATTGCTACTTCTTAAAACATTTCGTGTACCATTTCAAGATACATATATGTTGCTCATAGAATAGTGCGGACATTTCCCTTTGGGAAACACTACTATCCTCTCATTTTGTATAAAAGACCAGCCAGCCCACATTGCCACCATATGCAACCCTAAACCTAGAGAGGTAGCAAATAGTTTTGGCAACCACAAAACATGACAACCCTGAGCCCTACCTCAGGGATCCCGTCAATGGATCTAGAACCCCTTTGCTCAGTCACTTGTGTTCTCCTTCTCTCAGAGAAATATACAAGGAATACACAGAGGGGCCTTTTTCAATATTTTCTTGTATAGAATATATGTGCAGTAATGATCAATAGACAAAAGCAGATGAAAGTGATTTACAGTATAAGGACAGTGAACAGAATGATCAGTTCCACCATCTTACTAAACCAATGTATGTATGCAGGCATTAAAACAATATATATGCATATACAGCATAGTCCTAAAACGAGTTCTCTAACCTAGATGCCTAGGGTGTATATATGTGTTCTGTCGATTGGATGATCCAACCTCTATTAACTGACATGAATGAATGTAGGTCCCTGTCCTGGTCACAGGTTGGATGTACATCAGCAGATCGAGTCTCTCTACCCTTTCCCCTACTATGCAGGTGATAACAATCATACAATCAACAACAGTATAAAACCTCCACCACAATGGCCATTACTCACCGGTTCTGCGAAGGAGGCACTACAGGTCCAAAGCAGGCTCTGGCCAGCAATTCTGTGAGTATGATGATCGACCACCTTCATCACTGGTAAGCGCTTTTCTCTCCCACAGGTCTCCTTTAAGTCTAAGTGGCAAAATCCTTGTTTTTACCCCACAGGGTCAACCCTTGCCACTTCTCAACCATGAAGTAGCACATTTCCAAAACTAGCGTAAGAAAGAATTCTTGCGTTTTCTTCTTCTTTTTCTGCCACTAATGCACTATTTATGTACATACCGTGTTTTAGGCACTTCACCCTCGAAATCCAGTGCGAACCCCACAATAATGGTATCACCAATACCATTACACTATAGCCACTTATAGCCAGCACCATCAACGCTATAAAGTCGGCAACCAGATGTATACACTGCTATACAGTCAAGTGACTCTCCTTTTTTCCCTGTATGTCTTTGTCCCTGTCTTTATATGTTATATGTACAGGTGTTTTGAGAAGGGAATCCCCCTCTCTCACATAGAAAAACACTTTAGGGCGTGTATACACATAGTCTGTAATACACACCCACTAGTTTTAATCACATACACGTATTTTAACCCGTCCTGAAGAAAGCCAGCATAGTCATAAGGCACTGGCTGAAACATGTTGACACATTCCAGGATGTGAGAGGTCGTAACTCGCCTCTAACATCCAACAGCCTTATTTTAACCGCTGACGGTGACCCAGCTATTAAAGTCTAA
Source organism: Lissotriton helveticus (assembly GCF_964261635.1). Lineage (NCBI taxonomy): Eukaryota > Metazoa > Chordata > Amphibia > Caudata > Salamandridae > Lissotriton > Lissotriton helveticus. Next base: position 652,618,843 of record NC_136070.1, read on the forward strand.
TTTGCCTCGGGGCACTGGGATCCCCGCCAAGCCGTTTTAACCCACTTTCCATAACACTCTTCACCGCACACTCAGCGACATACCTGCTCCGCTGTAATCAGCCGTCGAAGCACACCCGGGACACGCTAGGTGTCACTGGGTGGGCCCGATGATGAAGCATGCCACCAACTAGGTTGGTGGGTGAGGGCTTCATGAGCACACCTACCAGGTGCCACTAACCCGTGACAAAACATACTTGAGTCCTTGAACTAAAAATTAAATTAATTTTTGTTAACTTTGTCTATTTCAAGCTAGTCTCCTTTTGATTAACTACATATAAACCCGGGGATATGGACTAGCTTTCTGGTCCTCTCTCTCTCTCTTGATACACGAATGGATGTACATCCTCACAGAGCGATCAACAAGCAACTGGGCATAAGGTTTCAGTGCGCAGTGACCTCACAATGACAGCAAGTATTCCTGTGCCCCAAGCTGGAAATGATTGTTTATTTATAACAAAAAGCATCCTTGCTATCGAGCCGATGGTTGTATGATGGAACAACGCCTTCCATTGCAATGCATGCCTTAACCACGCATGCATTACAACGCAAATGCCTTTACCACGTATAACCTTTACCACGCATGCTTTTACAATGTATTTTGTTTAAAGCATGTATGGTAATGGCCTGTGCATGACACCCCCATTCTAAAGCCAAAAATCCATTACAAAAGCAATCTCCCTTACCATAACAGGACAACAACGAGGAAACTCTTGTGAGGTACAGCACAGGTAATCAAGAGGAAGCGGAAAGATCTATTTGCTCCTCTAACGATGCCGATAGCCTTGACCATGCTGGTGCCTTTACCACCGTAACCAGCATATGTCCTCACCACGTATGTTGTAAAAAAAATGCATGATGAAGGCTACCCGTGGTAACAGTGTATGCATGGTAACGCATGCATGGTAAATGCCCTGCTTGTAAACAGCTGAGTTGTAATGGCTGTTTCCCTGAGCCTATACCTTAGTCAGACTGACATTCTTATGATCTATTGATAGCTACCTCACCTCATGGATGAAAAATAATAACTACATTTGCACAATGTGTTGTCGAGGCCGTGTACATGATGTTCAAGGTGTTGTGATAATGTTATTACTAAGTGGAATTTTTATGAAAAGTAGCTTAATCGTGCTTTGTCACTCATGCAAATCTGTGTCAAAAGTAATCGTGCGAAAGAGATGGCAACTTAGGAAAGGTTTACATAGTAAAAATGGCAGCATTTCTCCCCAGGCCAAATTAAGAGACATGACACCCACTCCTTGGACATAAGTTGACTAATATGCTATCTAATAGTGAGAAAGCTACGGTAAATAGTATCACAATATATGCACATAGAAGTGACTATAAAATCAATCTAAAAATCAGTTTAAAAAGGCAATCATACAGTTTGGAAGCCAAACCACACAGAAAGCCATGATTAAAAAAATAGTTAAAAAATGTAAAACCTAATAAAAACCAAATTTAAAATCAATTTAAGATATTAAAACCAGGCCATATTTCAAAGTTACCACCAAACGGAATAGCCAATTGTTATGAGTTTCGAGTGGTAGGCAAAACATCTCTGTTTCCAGCAACGACAGATGATGATCCCAGAGGCACAACTCGATGCAGGTTTATGGAGAAAATCTGTTCCCATCCAGCCCCCACAGCAACTGGGAGCGAACACGGACGATGGACGATCACTGAACCAGAGCGAAAATCCAATTCATTAGGAGCAGATGAATACCAGGAACCCTCTGACGGGAGCAGGAGAGCAGTGACAGCGGGAGAGCAGCAGCGGCAGGAGAGCAGTGACAGCAGTGTGAGGAGAGCAGTGACAGCATCAGCAGGAGAGCAGTGACAGCAGCAGGAAAGCAGTGACAGCAGTAGAGCTGTGATAGCAGCATCAGCAGCAGTCAAGCAAGAGCAGCAGGAGAGCATTGACAGTAGCAGGAGAGCAGTGACAGCAGCAGGAGAGCAGTGACAGCAGCAAGAGAGCAGTGACAGAAGCAGGAGAGCAGTGACAACAGCAAGAGAGCAGTGACAGCAGCAGCAAAAGAGCAGTGACAGCAGCAGGAGAGCAGTGACAGCAGCATCAGGAGAGCAGTGATAGAAGCAACAGCAGCAAGAGAGCAGCAGCAGAGCAGTGACAGAATCAGCAAGAGAGCAGTGACAGTAGCACCAAAAGAGCAGTTACAGCAGCAGGAGAGCTGTGACAACAGCAGCAGGAGAGCAGGGACAGCAGTGAAGAGCTGTAAGTAGAGCAAATCACGGTGTCAATGGTTGCTTTTACTCATTTCAGGTTGACTTGGTTGGCATTTTACTAATTCAAAGCTGTAATACTGTGCCTGAAGTGGTAAATGGCTTTTGTTATTCTACAGCTCGGCATGGACAACACTGTGCTAGTCCTATGCTTAAAGCCTTTGGGGCAGATTTACAAGCAAGTGCCGCAGCGCGGCACCGCAAGCCATGAGTGGGAGCAGGCACCCTTGCACCATTCTGCAAGGATGCCTGCGTCACGGGGAGATTGTTTTTGCACTGTAAGGGGCACCTTATGGCACGAAAACAATCACTAGAGGCATTTTCCCTTTCAATGTGTGCTGTAGAATGCAGCACGCATTGAAAGAAGAAAAAAACAAGGATAAATGAAAACATTTCTCCTTGTTGCGCCTTGCTATGCCTCCCCTAGGATGGTGTAGCATATGACGCATATCCAGGTTTACGATTCCTCGTAAATCTGTAAGTGTGTCTGGTTACATGGGTGTTGCGTGGGAACACCCACAGCAACACCCATGAAACGCCCATTTCACACAAAGTGCTGTGTGTAAAGGGGCCGTATTTACACATGTAAATATGGAGAAGTGTACTGCGCTGCCAGTATAGGGGCATGTAAATCTGCCCTTTGTCCCTTTCCATCTCTGCGTGGATGGCACTGTGCAAATTCTATGTTTAAAGACTGATAGAAAAGCACTCAATGCCTGAAAGAGTATTGTTTTGACTGATACTGGGGGCTCCCTTGTGTCTTTTACAAAGCTATACCTCTCTGAAGAGCTGTAAGTAGAGCGAAACTCTGTGTCAGGGGTTGCATTTATTCATTTCAGGTTAGCTTGGTTGGCATTTTACCACATCAAGGCTGTAATACCGTGCCTTGGGTGGTAAATGGCTTTTGTCATTTTGCAGCTGGGCATGGACAGCATTATGCTAGTCCTATGCTTAAAGACTTTGCTGTAGAAATGGCAAAAGACTTTAGGGCATAACAACAAGCAGGGTGTTAAAAATTATCGCAGTTTTAGTAGCAGAAAACTGCTGTTAAAGCGGTGATAACTGGCTTGATTATATGGCCTTGTGAATTCCAATAGAAACCCATGATCTGGTGTGAACATGGGCTTCTATTGGAATTCTCCAGGGCATATTATCAAGCCCATTATGGCCGCTTTAGTGAAAGTTTTCTGCCACTAAAACTGCGATCATTTTAGCTCCCTGCTTGATAATATGCCCCATGTTCCTTTCTATCTTGGCGTGGATGGCACTGTGTTAATCCTATGCTTAAAGACTTTGATAGAAAAGCAGACATTTGAGGTGAGCAGATCTAGAGTGTCGCTGGTGTTGAGAGTGCTCTATACAGGGGCTCCTTTCCACCTAAACTTGGGAACTACCCAGAGTTCTCTGCTTCTTTTTTGCATAATTTATGCATCGCTCAATGCCTGAAAGGGTATTGTTTTGACAGATACTGGGGGCTCCCTTGTGTCTGTACAAAGCTATACCTCTCTGAAGAGCTGTAAGTAGAGCGAAACTCTGTGTCAGGGGTTGCGTTTATTCATTTCACGTTAGCTTGGTTGGCATTTTACCACATCAAGGCTGTAATAGCGTGCCTTGGGTGGTGAGTGGCTTTTGTCATTTAGCAGCTGGGCATGGACAGCATTATGCTAGTCCTATGCTTAAAGACTTTGCTGTAAAAATGGCAAAAGACTTTGGGGCATATTATCAAGCAGGGTGTTAAATATTATCGCCATTTTAGCGGCAGAAAACTTCTGCTAAAACGGTGATAACGGGCTTGATAATATGGCCTTGTGAATTCCAATAGAAACCCATGTTCTGGTGTGAACATGGGCTTCTATTGGAATTCTCCAGGGCATATTATCAAGCCCATTATCACCGCTTTAGCTGCAGTTTTCTGCCACTAAAACTGCGATAATTTTAGCGCCCTGCTTGATAATATGCCCCATGTCCCTTTCTATCTCAGTGTGGATGGTACTGTGCCAATCCTATGCTTAAAGACTTTGATAGAAAAGCAGACATTTGAGGTGAGCAGATCTAGAGTGTGGCTGGTGTTGAGAGTGCTCTATACAGGGGCTGCTTTCCACCTAAACCTGGGAACTACCCAGAGTTCTCTGCTTCTTTTTTGCATAAATTATGCATCGCTCAATGCCTGAAAGGGTATTCTTTTGACAGATACTGGGGACTCCCCTGTGTCTGGACAAAGCTATACCTCTCTGAAGAGCTGTAAGTAGTGCGAAACTCTGTTTCAGGGGTTGCGTTTACTCATTTCAGGTTAGCTTGGTTGGCATTTTACCAATTCAAGGCTGTAATACTGTGCATTGGGTTGTAAATGGCTTTTGTCATTCTACAGCTCGGCATGGACAGCACTGTGCTAGCCCTATGCTTAAAGACTTTGCTGTAGAAATCGTGAAATACTTTGTCCCTTTCTATCTCTGTGTGGATGGCACTGTGCTAATCCTATGCTTAAAGACCTTGATAGAAAAGCAGAAATTTGAACTGAGCAGATCTAGAGTGTCCCTGGTGTTGAGGGGGCTCTATACGGGAGCTTCCTTCCACCTACATTTGAGAACTACTCAGAGTTCTATGCATCTTTGTTGCATAATTTATGCATCACTCTATGCCTGAAACGGTATTGTTTTGACTTATACTGGGTGCTCTCTTGTGTTTTGACAAAGCTATACCTCTCTGAAGAGCTCTAAGCAGAGTAAAACACTTTGTGAGGGATGGGTTTTGCTCATTTTAAGTTGGCTTGGTTGGTATTTTACCAATTCAAAGCTGTAATACTATGCCTGGAGTGGTAAATGGCTTTTGTCATTCTACAGCTCGGCATGGAAAACACTGTGCTAGTCCTATGCTTAAAAGACTTTGGGGCAGATCTACAAGAAAGTGCCACAGCGCTGCACCGCAATCCCTTTGGCTGCACCACGCTGCAGTGTAATGTGTTTACTATGGAAACTGTATCGATACTCCTATTTCTGACCCTTGTCCGGTTAATAAATCACAAATAGCCATACAACGGCACAGAAACCCGTTTTCTGATTAGGTCATAGCGCATGCTATCACATTAGGCAAGCACTATTCCTCCAGCCCCCATAGAACGCATACCGAGTTCTCAAAACAAATCAAACCTCTAGCAGACCTGGGAAATCCCCGCAGCTATTGTTTTGATTCAGCCGAGAACTCCAGTAAAGAATGTAAGAACGACCAGTTCTTATGACATCCTTATTGACGTATTTATGTCCATCCTTACGTCAAACTCGGCACCTTTCAGGTATAAATATTACCGACATTGCCCTAAGCAAAGACACGGTGGTGACGAGCTTGGAGCAGCGCTACTTGCTGGAGAGCCCAGCTGATGCAGGAAGCCCACGGACGCTGCCCCTCCCCTTTGACGCGCTGAGAGAGACGCTGCCTTTTCTCCTGCAGAGAAATCCAGCCTCCGGCGTTTCCAGCCACCCTCGCGGGTAACTGGGATATCGAGTCCTGAGACAGAGATACCAACCCTCCAGCCTTCTAAATCCCAGGTACTGAACTGACTAACCCCTTACAGAGAATTCTTGAGTCAGATCCTTGGCAAAGCAAACTTAACTTAAACTGCTACTTATTTACTCCCGCCCGCGTATTAGGCCTAGGTCAGGTACACCGGGGTAGGCGTAGTTAGAAGCACCAGTTGAGTACGATTAGTCAATGTATATATGTAAGTATCTATTTTATCCATTTTAAGTATCATATGGCTAAGAAACCACATCAATGCTTTTACAGTATTATTTTATAATCCCGCTTTTACTGTATGCACTTTACTTAACTATAAGTATTGCAATAATAGCGATTCATTTCTCTTGTATGAGAAAAGAGACTGATCAATAAATAACACCTTTTTATTGAGCACGCCCGTCTCTTCCTTTTCTCTACAATCTGGTGAAACTAAGAATGCACGTACTGACTGAGTAAAATCAGTTGTCTTTTGTTTTCACACGACTCTAGAGATATACTCTTGATTAGGGGGAGCAAAGTTGTCATGTTCTATGGTTGTCAGAAACTAAATCCCTTCTTGTCTATCCAGGGAGGTTAAACTCCTCCCTGCCTATTCGAGAAAGTTTCTAGTGAACTCTGAGCTAGCTGGCACACATAACTTTAAGTCTAATATCGTCAATAGAAGACCTAGTTAACCACAGTCCTACGTCTATACTATTTGAAGATATTATTCCAATGCGCAGAGCCTATTGGGAAAATAGGAACTACACTACATGGCGCCCAACGGTTTGGATAGGCGATAAATCTAATGCAAGACATTAGAGTAACTCAGTCGTGCTTTTTCACACAGACCCTTTTTTCCCATAAAACTCCAAAGACGTCTGGAGTGCGTGAAAGGTTAAATCCGCCAAACTTAGTAGGAGGAGACTCCTATGTATGGTTCTTGGTTTATTCAACGTTGAAGGATACACTGTTCCAAAATATTGTGCATCTAATCTTTGTTTCCATAGAAACCTGATCTGCAAACAAACAAAAAAATCTTCTTGTCAGTGAAATGTCAGACAATGAAGTAGAAAGGGAGACAGCTAGAGTAGCGACTGAACTCATAGCGGATGACAATAGTCTCCTGCAAACTGAACCAGACGCAATACTCATCCCGGTCAACATAAGAAAAACTATAACTTTAAAACTTATAGAAAATGGACTAACACCAAGAGGTGGTACAGTCATATTCGTAATTGAGGCACACGAGTATCGGCAGACAGAGGTATTCTATTCATGGATAAACTTTCCAGCGGCAAACGCTGTAACAAAGGAATTTCACTATTACAAAATAGAGGAACCTCCGAATGAGTACACTCCTTTCGAGGAGGTGGAAATACCACTGAAATACCAAGAGCACCTGCTCTGGTTTAATGGCGCCCTAAAACACAATAATCACATCACCAGGCTCGGTCCACTAGGAAGACCAGGAGCAACGTGGCCGGTTCTAGCCCGATACACACCTCATCCAGACATTGAAAACATTTCTGCACCAGATCTTTTAGCACAGCTAAAACAACTGATTAAAATACACCAGAAAGCAGATATTTGACCGCGTTCTCAATAAATGGCTCGCAGAAAAAATTTCTGTCGTTTGCCACAGGGGTTCAAGAACAGCCCAGGATTATTCTCAGCGAGAGTAACAGAGTTACTACAAATATATGATGACGAGGCATTATCCTATGTCGATGACATCTATCTAACAGATGATGACTTGGATACTCACTTGAAAAGAGTGAACACCATAATACTTGGGTTCACAGCAGAGGGTTACAAATTTAACTTTAAAAAATGAAGAATTGCCCATCTAACGGTCCTATTTTTAGGATATGAATTATCAAGTGAAGGCAAAAGCCTGGCTGACAATTTCCTAGAGAAATGTGCTGTAATCCAAGCACCTAGAACACTGAAAAACTTGCAATCAATTCTAGGTTTCCTAAATTTCGGAAGAACGTACATTATAAATCATGCAGAGAGGGTTAAACCCCTCTATGATCTAATAAAACCAGATTTGAAAAGAATCAATTGGACTCAAAAACACACAGAAATTTTGAGATCTTTACAAACAGACATGTTAGTTAAAACAAAACTACAAACACGCGACAACACACGCAACCTTGTGATTCGAGTCATCCCAGGAAGATGCGGATTCACATACCTAACCTCTAATGAGGGAGAAACGGTACCAATAGCATACAAATCACATTTGTACACAGAAGGTGAAAAAAGGTTCAGCATTAAGGAAAACATTGTTCATGCGGTTAAAACGGCTATAGCAAGAGAAAAAGACCAAGCTGACGGTAGACGTATTACAGTCAGAACAGCAGAATTAGCTTTCGAGGCGTTAACAAGCCCATGTAATTTACCTACTATGGCATTAAATCCAGAATGGATACAATGGGAACATTCTCTTGCTACAGACAAAGTAAAATACTATTTTGATCCAGAAATGAAAAAATTAAAAAATCTAGAATATGATAGAGAATATCCTATGCCAATCGACATTCTGCCCTTACGACAGTACGCCTGTGTAATATATACAGATGGACATGTTCAACCCTCAGTTTGGGGAGAGCAGGCATACAACGCCACATGCAAGATTGTAAAAGACGTGTGGCGCGGAGGTTAAATGAGACTTCTATTGACAAAAACACACTCAGTGGAAAATAATTCAGAAAAACAAACTGAAATAATAGCGTTAAAAATGGCGCTGGATAATGCCGATCGCGAATTCCCGACACTAATAGTGTGCGATTCGTATTACTGCGTCAAATCATACAATAACAATTTACAGAAATGGATTCAAAACGGTTACAAAGATGACACAGGTGCAACAATAAAGCAAAAGTCGCTTTGGGAACAAATAGTTCTTTTAAGGAAAGAACTACCAAAGACTCATGTGATACATACACTGAGTCATCAACGTGATGGCGTTCACATTGCAGGGAATTCATTGGCTGAGAGAGCCACAGCGGAAGCAACTAAACTGGCTTCCGTAGCTAGAAAAAAGCGTTCAGTAAAATACATTGACGGGGAAACAATACTGGCAGTAAAAACGCCATCAAAAGGCGACTGCTCAGCGCTACCCATCAACTATCCACTCAATTATACATACATAATCGATGCAAACTCCGTTCCTTTTGCTCGAATCCCTGGAGTGGGGGATAGAGTAATTCCAAACATGAACAGGAGAGTCTTGTTAATAGCAGACGCACATATGGGTGAGGGTCTTAGACACCTTAAACTTAAGGATTCTCTAGAAGAATTACAATCAACATACTGTTGGCCAGGAATGAGCCTGGAACATCACCTATTCGCAAGAAACTGTCCAAACTGCAACAGAGATCGCAATGGTGACCGAGACGGTGTACTGCCATGACGTTTCGCCCAATATGGAATAGGCTATCGACATAAAATACACAATATGAATAATGCGTCATATTAACATGTAAAGACTATTTTCACTTATAATGTAGACCCCAACTCTCGGCTGACGTCTGAACTGTAATAAAAGATTTGCGAGTCTATAATGGCATATACGCTAGAAGCATGCTACCTTCTGACCAAAATCTTTCCTTTAGCTCTCGAGCTTATGGGGGGTGCCTGGCCAGAATGAGCATTGCATTGCGGGACTCTTCTCACTTCCTTCCTGAGGGAAACGGGATGGTGTAAAGAAAAAACCAAGGCATAGAGAAATCGGTAACGGCAAAGGTATTAGGTTCAGGAGATGGGTGGTTCAAACATTTAATAAGTGTCCAACGTAGTCTTAATAATCTGCCAAGAAATTCTCTGAGAGGTCTCAGTCCGTACGAACTATTGTTTGGGACTAGAATGTTAATCCGGGACCTTGATAGTCAAACTTCAGTGGTTAAAGAAAAATGCTTTGATATCAAAGATCGTTTGGCTATTTTACAGGACTTAAATGAAACAAGAAAAAACCTGAGCAACATAAAGTTGAAACAGCAGCCAATAACCACTGAAGAGAAACCACCTGTCCCAGCAAGGCCTGTCTGGATTCCAAAAATCGGGGATCTGGTCAGAGAGAAGATCGCGGTGAAGAAGGAATTTGGGCCTTCTTACGGAAAAGCAGTTCCTGTCTTGACTGTCAACGGGACAAGATCAGTAGTACTACCGCCCCTTGCTGGTAAAAAGGAGAACAGAGTTGTATCCATCGACCTGGTTAAACCACAATCATGTTGCCGATAACAAGTAGTAGGCCAAGTGGACTCCCAAGAAGTAGCAGAACACCAAAGTTTGCTACAACCACAGAGGTTCAAACTGAAAGACTAATCACACCTGATAAACCTACAGTGATTCAACAAGGACTATGCAACAAAGCAATGGAAGTTAAATCTCTTGAAACCCAAATCAAAGCTTTACATCAAGAAACTCCATTCTACAGTGATGTAACCACAGACTATGCTAATGAAACAAAGCAATTACCTAAAGCAAAAAGGAATCCAAAAGCAATTGAAACAATTGACAGAACAGCATCCGGCTACTTCATCAACTTCGATGATTTTTCTGAGGATCCAAGTGAACCAGAAGTACAGCCGACAACAAAAACGTTTAAGGATAAAGCAAAGGAACTCTTTCATCAACTAAAAGAAACCTATCTGATTTCTCCATGGATTGAAATTTGGGTGGCACTAGGTGCATTTGTCATCATACTTTGGCTCATCATGGTACTATGCTTGGGACATTTCATTGAGGGAAAATATGTTAAAATGGACACAGCAAGTCAGAAAATCAACTTGGTCCTGAAACCACACAAGTCTTCACACATCGAGAAAAGAGAACTTTCTTCAGTAAACTTCACAGCGAATCCTATACCCGGTGGGGTAGCATGGGACAAAACTGATTACGAAATATATGGTCCGGTTGAGCTCTTGAAGTATCTACATCAATTTAAGATTTCATTGAGTGACTTTGTAAAACCAAGCACATTTGCTGATGATTGGGACTTTGAAAGTATTAATGATATGATGTCAGATCTAGTGATGTCGGCTAAATTTACAGAACATGATTATTTGCAAGGTTCATCTAATTACGATCAAATGTTTTGTTACAACCATTATGGTAACCATTATCTGCATAAATCTACTCAGCCTAGAAATGTTTTAAATTGTAACCAATGGGAACATTGTGCAACTCCACCGAAAGGCAGTTCAAAAACATTTTATGATAAATATTCATACTTTTCACGGTTTAACACAAGTAATGCAGAGACATTCTATTTCAAATTGTTAAATAAGACAGGAGTGAAAACCATGCTTACAAACACAAAATTGATATATTCAGACTCATTTTTGGAAAAAATGAATACATTCGGTTTTGATTTCTGGAACAATAACATTGAAACGAAAACGATCTGGCGCACAAAAGATTGGCAAGTGCAAGGTATAGAATCATTATTTAGAGCCTGCATGATCCCAGTACAAATTATATTTTTGAATGACACAATTCAACAGACTACCTGTCTTGGCTAGCCAAAATCAAAGACTTAAATAAACCGTCTATTCCAAAGCCAACACCAGACAGTAATAGCACTACGGATGTTGAGATAGACGTATCCCATATTTTAAACCAAAACAGAACACATCCTGATTGGAAACAATGGTTGATCTGGCCCACAGACACAAATAACTGTCAAGACAGATTCCTGAACAAAATACAGGGGTTCACATTGACCAGGCCAGACCCTAGATACTCCCAGAGACAACATCCAGGGATTGTAACTACTTACAGTGTGGGGAAACTCTGCCTTCAATGGCTACATACATCCACACTGGCAGAAATTAAGCAACACCTAACTTTACTTAAAGATGGTGCTGACTTGCGTGATTTCATTATGGGAACGTGCAAACAGCGTCAAAAACGTTTCATAGCGGCCTCTATATATGCAGCTTATAACGAAGCTTGGAAAGAAACTCAAATTGAGACAGCAGAAAAAATACGGGAAATTGACTGTGTTAATTTGGAAAAATCACTTTCTGTTGTGGACAATGGGTTAATGACTCTGTCTTCCAGAATATATTCACTGGACAGTATTGTATCTTCTGCAATCGATATAATAGAGCAAGACTTACTGATGTTGCAACACGGTCAGTCTCAATTACGTTCTATTGTACAGCTTGGCTGGACGTTACAAAATCTTTACAAAAAGACGTTACAAAATCTGCGTTCAGGCTATGTGCCTTGGCGTTTAATCAACGCAACATCACTATTTAATATCTTTAACCTTACTGATAAACAAATCAGTTTGGCACAAAAGGGTGCTGACTATACAATTCAGCATGGCTAGCAGCAACACACGTCTAACATTCCTTGACGTAGAAGTGTTCCATCAGAATAGTGAGTTGGCTACAACTTTGTATCGCAAAAAAACAGACAAGAATACCATCCTCCACTATCGGAGCTTCCACCCACAGATTCTGAAACAAAATTTACCATACAGTCAGTTGCTACGAATCAGACGCAATTGTTCGAGAAAGGAGGAGTATCTAATAAACGCAGAAGTCCTGTGTGACCAACTCACTAAAAGAGGATACCCCAAAAAAATGCTAAAGCACGCGACTAAACGCGCTTGGTTCACGCCCAGGGAAACTTTACTAGTGAAAAAAGAAAAAAAAAAAGATTAGAACAATTGGTGTGTGTTACCACATATGGCCCACTCACCAATAAATTCAAATCAATAATCTTGAAAAACTGGCATTTATTGTCCAATTTGAATATTCCATTTCCCAAACCGATGTTTGCACTGAGAAAAAACAAAAACATAGGACAGCAAATAATCAGGGCTGACTTGGGCACCTCTCAAACGAAGAGTGACTTACGCACACTATGGAAGTTAGATCCAGTGATGGGCCATCACAAGTGTGGAACCTGTATATCATGTGCAAGCACCATTGAAGGTTCCTTGTTTGACCACAATACCATTAGATGGACTCATACTGAGTTCACTAATTGCAAAAGTAAAAACATCGTCTATGTAATCATTTGTCCTTGCGACAAACTTTACATTGGCAAGACTACACAACAAATTGCACAAAGATCGGCCCAACATCGATCAAGGATCAAACAAAGGGTACTTAATGCGCCAATGGTCCAACACTGCATAGATCAAGGCCACTCAGAAGGAGATTTAAAATGGTCAGTACTGTCAAAGATAAAAGCTCCACCTCGAGGAGGAAATGTCGAAGCACTACTCTTAAAGAGAGAAGCATATCTGATTTTGAAATATGACTGCGTGAGTACAGGTTTGAACGAATACGGAGAATGCTATAACCAGTAAACAGGTCAAACGTAATACTGATCACTGTCAAAAGTTGTTTTGTTTTTTCAAAAAAATGTCCAATGGACTAACCCAAATTCTGGACTACATGTCCCAGAAGCACTTAATCACATGTCCAGTCTTAAGAAATCATGTGACCGCAACACTCACTCACACGAGTGAATTTGTGGCAGACGGAAGCATCAACAACGAATACTGCAGGTAAACGCCGTACGCGCCCGCCAAAAAATAGCATCAATGTGCAGGATATAAACCCTCCAACATAAGTTTTCTCTGCCTTTTTAGCACACGCGGCAATTTTGAACGAGATTGAATAAGGTAGCGCCCCACCCACCGAAAGCCCGGCATGTTTGTGATTTGAACGAAGTAAGTGCATTACATTTTGGCAAACTATACGTATAAGACTCATCACAAATATAGGAAATGTGTCATGTTAATTTAAGATCCTCCTTACCCCCGCAGTACAAACGGCGAGTCACAAACAAAGTAAAAGAGGTGGCGCCCCATTTTGGGAAAAGTACAGTGCTCCACGCCAAGGCAACCAACATTAAGTAAGTGCACGTTACTTTGGCGGCTTGCCTACGAGCTTTGCCTGCAGATTCTATAGCCAGTGAAATTAAAAAATGCCCAATTATTGTTGTAGATATTAATGATTCTCCAAAACAAATAATAAGAAGCAGAGACTGGAAGACATATATCGCTCGACAATTACGTGAGTTATATCCCACAAACTTCCATAAGAGTAACGGTTATATAGTCCCCGTGAACAACAAATAGAAACAATTCAATTGTTTATATTGCAGAACACAGGGATGTACTTCAGCCAAGATCCTTTAAGAAACGGATCAAATCTGCATAAATTCCACAATAAGGTAACAATAAACTTTGAAATTGAACAAATAAGTGACGATGTACATGAAGGTCCCACACTAAAGTCCCTTCGCTTACATCCATACAGGTACCCAATTCAAAGCCCTGAAGAAGAGCCCGATAAGTAAAATACGGACTCGGAAACGCGTCGGCTTCCCACACATTCGTTCCAATTCCGAATGTTTTTTTCTCGCATAAGGCTTGTTAAACATGTTATAAGAAATGAAGTGAACAAAAATGAACTGCATGCCTTTGCGACACCAGACCAGACTTGCAGTAAAAATTGTATCATAGTGGCCTGGTTCGAGTAGTGAGTAGGGTACTATCACGAGAAGTGACAATATTGATTTGTGGATAGATGTTTGCAAAAATGGTCAAAAATAATTAATGTTTATCTTTTGTATTGCAATAATTGTTTTCTACACTTGTAAATAATTGTTTTCAACACTTGTAAATATATGCCTCTGTGCAGGGCAACGAGTAAACCTCGGACTTTTGTCAAAATATGGTAAAAAGAATCTTTATCTAATATTTCATATAGAACAAGTAAAGCGCCCAAGGATTGAATACCTGTGGGTGAAATTCTGCTCCTTAAAAAATAAAGTTGCAGAACAAAAACAGTGACCGGGTTTTTCTTTTGAAAAAAAAAAAAAAGACTATACAATTCTGAGCATTGAAAAACTTGAGAGATTACCATTGACAATGTCCTTGAATGGATAATACACGGGATAATAAATATTCCGATAACAACTTTCCAGTTTCAATACAGCCAAAAGTATATACAGGCAGGCCAGTATGAAAAGTTGGGTAAAGGATACATTAAGTCAACATGGAACTTGCCCTATACACACACATGTGTCAGTAATAAAGGACAGAGTGTATTTCTTAGTGGTAATAATTGTGAAAAATCACTAAGTGGTATACTTCTGTGTCAGGGTATAAGTTTGCATGGGGCCTGTGAAGGGACTTCAAATAACCTTTCATGTCACCAGCTAGGCACACCTGCAACACAAATAGAACCATTCTTTAGAAGACTTTCGAACGGGAGTTACATTCTAATTGTAGATCACAGATGTTGTGGCTTGCTGCCAGGAAAACCTTATCTCATAAGCGTGACTACCAGGGTCATGTGCTGTGAAAGAGTATTGTTCCCGAATGATGCTCCAGACAGGGAGGGAAGGTTATGGCCCAGTTTAAAAATCTCTTCTATTCAAATTGATACTTTGAGCAGAATGAAGACTGTGCTCCTACAGACGCCAACCCAGTTGACGTCATCAAAAGAAACGTATGATCTCCAAGTTGCAAGGACAACAGCAGAGATTCATTCACTGTTATCAACAAATTGCCCCCTACACTTCGCAGAAATGCTAAACGAAATTCTAAATATTTCTGATACAAGTGGTATCGCGAGTGTATTTAAGACAGTTTTTTCAGGAGCTTTAACGCCATTCAAAGCGATCCTGAGTATTTTTCCAAACTTCATCCATTCCATCTTTGGTGGACTTCCTCTCCTGTTGGGACTAGTAGCAGGCATCCTATTTTTGCTACTATTGCTTCGCTATGGCAAGCCATGTCACAGACAAGACTCCAGCAACAATGGAAGAAACGATCCTAGCTATCCGCTACCGGGACCGCATAACTAAAGTCCTTGGATTAGCCCGGCTACGAGATCTGAATATGACTTGGTTTCTTTCATTCAGACCCTTGTGGCAGAATTGTATTATGCCTGTATTAAGGTGCATGCTATGCGGCGAGGAATGCGTGTTGGACACCTGTCTCACACTACAATCAGAAGTGCCATTGGATGCAGAAACTTTGTTGAGTCCAGTAAAGGCTCATGCATTGTGCTGTCCCCAGCGGCTACCTATCCTGATGACGGCATTCGTGGAGACTTCACCACTACGATTGAAGGGTAGTGAAGTACTAGATGAAAGCAGCATCGATCAGGTACGACCTTCTGTCAGCTATGCTGATCAAACCATCACTGAAAGCAATCATGCGCATGACTGCATGGTAGCGACATTTTCCAACCTAGTCGAACTTTCACCAGAAGCTGTTGACTGTTTTTTCGAAAATCTAAATGATATGATGTTTTCACCAGAACAGAGAGAATGACTTTAAGCAACGTGCACACAGTGTTCCCTGAACTCTGAATTTGGCCTTCAACTTTAAAAACAAAGCCACTAAGAATTTTGTTCCAGTCTGCTCCTGAAAACAAGAACTTTTTCTCCAAAATCCAAAATATTTACATTTTTGGCACTTATCTTCTGCTTAAAGTAAAACTATTCTTAGAGAACAGAGCTTCTATTTATAAGAACTCTAGAGACATTACCTCAACCTCTAGCTTATTTACAAGTAAAATTGTATTTTATGTGATGAAGTGGACTCGCACTTTTTCTTCTGTATTAAGAGCCATTTCATGTGTTATTTTCGCAAGTCATTTATGCTGATATAAAAGGTGCATCCTTTTTGAATGATTACACTGCTTAAATGCATACAGTAGCTATACTCATTTTCGTGTATTGCGCAAAACCATTTTTTAAATGCAAATTAATGTATTTTGGGGTGGTTTAATATACACATACACTGTTAGTTATGTTTACTATGCTTAGGTTAGTAAATATGGACATAGATTCCGTGGAGTGGGTGTAATGTGTTTACTATGGGAACTTTATCGATACTCCTATTTCTGACCCTTGTCCGGTTAATAAATCACAAATAGCCATACAACGGCACAGAAACCCGTTTTCTGATTAGGTCATAGCGAATGCTATCACATACCGAATTCTCAAAACAAATCAAACCTCCAGCAGACCTGGGAAATCCCCGCAGCTATTGTTTTGATTCAGCCGAGAACTCCAGTAAAGAATGTAAGAACGACCAGTTCTTATGACATCCTTATTGACGTATTTATGTCCATCCTTACGTCAAACTCGGCACCTTTCAGGTATAAATATTACCGACATTGCCCTAAGCTAAGACACGGTGGTGACGAGCTTGGAGCAGCGCTACTTGCCGGAGAGCCCAGCTGATGCAGGAAGCCCACGGACGCTGCCCCTCCCCTTTGACGCACTGAGAGAGACGCTGCCTTTTCTCCTGCCGAGAAATCCAGCCTCCGGCGTTTCCAGCCGCCCTCGCGGGTAACTGGGATATCGAGTCCTGAGACAGAGATACCAACCCTCCAGCCTTCTAAATCCCAGGTACTGAACTGACTAACCCCTTACAGAGAATTCTTGAGTCAGATCCTTGGCAAAGCAAACTTAACTTAAACTGCTACTTATTTACTCCCGCCCACGTATTAGGCCTAGGTCAGGTACACCGGGGTAGGCGTAGTTAGAAGCACCAGTTGAGTACGATTAGTCAATGTATATATGTATGTATCTATTTTATCCATTTTAAGTATCATATGGCTAAGAAACCATATCAATGCTTTTACAGTATTATTTTATAATCCTGCTTTTACTGTATGCACTTTACTTAACTATAAGTATTGCAATAATAGCGATTCATTTCTCTTGTATGAGAAAAGAGACTGATCAATAAATAACACCTTTTTATTGAACACGCCCATCTCTTCCTTTTCTCTACAATCTGGTGAAACTAAGAATGCACGTACTGACTGAGTAAAATAAGTTGTCTTTTGTTTTCACATGACTCTAGAGATATACTCTTGATTAGGGGGAGCAAAGTTGTCATGTTCTATGGTTGTCAGAATCTAAATCCCTTCTTGTCTATCCAGGGAGGTTAAACTCCTCCCTGCCTATTCGAGAAAGTTTCTAGTGAACTCTGAGCTAGCTGGCACACATAACTTTAAGTCTAATATCGTCAATAGAAGACCTAGTTAACCACAGTCCTACGTCTATACTATTTGAAGATATTATTCCAATGCGCAGAGCCTATTGGGAAAATAGGAACTACACTACAGCAGCACTTTCAGAGCACAGGAATGCGACATATTTACAATGATATGTCGCATTCCTGTGCTCTCCTCTACGCTGGCGCACAAACAGGTGCCATGAGCGGGCGCAGGCACCTTTGCACCATGCTGCAAGGATCACTGCATCACAGGGAGATTGTTTGTGCGCCGGAAGGGGTACCTCCGGCACGAAAACAATTACTAGAGGCATTTTCCTCTTTCAATGTGTGCTGAAGAATGCAGTATGCATTGAAAGAAAAAAAAACGAGGATAAATGAAAACATTTCTCCTTGTTGTGCCTCGCTACACCTCCCCTAGGGTGGCGTAGCATACTGACGCATTTCCAGGTTTACGATTCCTCGTAAATCTGTAAATGTGTTTGGTTCCATGGGTGTTGCATGGGAACACCCACAGCAACACCCATGAAATGCCCCTTCACGCAAAGTGCAGCGTGTAAAGGGGCCGTATTTACACATGTAAATATGGTGCAGTGAACACTGCTGCCAATGCGTCACAAAAAGTGACATCCTGGCAGTGCAAGGGGCTTGTAAATCTGCCCCTTTGTCCCTTTCTATCTCTGCGTGGAAGGCACTGTGCAAATTCTATGTTTAAAGACTTTGATAGAAAAGCAGACATTTGAGGTGAGCAAATCTAGAGTGTCGCTGGTGTTGAGAGTGCTTTATACAGGGGTTTATTTCCACCTAAACTTGAGAACTACCCAGAGTTCTCTGCTTCTTTATTGCATAATTTATGCGTCACTCAATGCCTGAAAGGGTATTGTTCTGACTGATACTGGGGGCTCCCTTGTGCCTGGACAAAGCTATACCTCTCTGAAGAGCTGTAAGTAGAGCGAAACTCTGAGTCAGGGGTTGCGTTTATTCATTTAAGGTTAGCTTGGTTGGCATTTTACCACATCAAGGCTGTAATACCGTGCCTTGGGTGGTAAGTGGCTTTTGCAATTCTGCAGCTGGGCATTGACAGCATTGTGCTAGTCCTATGCTTAAAGACTTTGCTGTAGAAATGGCAACAGACTTTGGGGCATATTATCAAGCAGGGCGTTAAGAATTATCTGCGTTTTAGCGGCAGAAAACGTCTGCTAAAGCGGTGATAATGGGCTTGATAATATGGCCTTGTGAATTCCAATAGAAACCCATGTTCTGGCGTAAACATGGGCTTCTATTGGAATTCTCCACGGCATATTATCAAGCCCATTATCGCCGCTTTAGAAGCAGTTTTCTGCCATAAAAAAGCGATAATTTAAGTGCCCTGCTTGATAATATGCCCCATGTCCCTTTCTATCTCGGCGTGGATGGCACTGTGCTAATCCTATGCTTAACGACTTTGATAGAAAAGCAGACATTTGAGGTGAGTAGAACTAGAATGTCGCTGGTGCTGAGAGTGCTCTATACAGGGGCTACTTTCCACCTAAAGTTGAGAACTACCCAGAGGTCTCTGCTTCTTTTAAGCATAATGTATGCATCACTCTATGCCTGAAAGGGTATTGTTTTGATATATACATATATAAACATGTATATATATTTATATATACACACACACACACACACCATCCCCATCCCCACCTCCCACCCCCATGAAAAAACCGGGACAGGCCAGACATAGAAGTAATACTAAAGGCCTCAAATCCTTGTCACCCTACACTTAAAGCACTCTCTGAGAACTTGTACCGTGTTAGAAGGCTGCTTACTGGAGCGAATATATAAATATGAGCATTTGGAAGAGTTCAGAGTGGTGTTGATTTCAACTGTGGTATATGTTCGCCCTCTAGCGGTGAGTTTAAAAAATGTAACGAAAATTATTTATCCTGCTATTGCTTTTGCTGTAGCTTGGAAGGTTTGTTTGCTTCTCTAAACATCAGCAGACCTCCCACCACTTGACAAATGTGATGCCGGCTTCAATATGTCTCAGGCAAGCCAATACTAGGTGCAGGGCCGGACTGGCCGTGGCAGGCACCGGACAATCCCCCAGTGCGCCGCACGGTTGGGGGGCCGGTTTAGGGCCCCTGGGGGCTGTATTTGTTACAGGGCCATTTTCCCTGTAACAAAATCGGCCAAAAACCGGCCCTGGCAAAGAGCTCTGCGGCACCCACAACCCCCCCGGCGGGGGGGGGGGTCGGTCGGGGCGGACCGGCCGAGCACTTTGCCTCAGTCCGGCTGCATGCCTGTTGCTTCCCCTGCAGCGAGATGATAGATTGTACATACCGGTGGGAAAACGATTGTGAAGTCGTGTGTTCTTGTGGGATTATGAAAGTCAACTGACATCCCTTAGAATTTTTTTAAAGGTGAGTCAAATAGTGTATTTTTCAGCCACATTTTCTTTTGCATTTGCGAAAAAACCAAAGGCTCTGTCTGAAAGAAAACTCTAATAAGTCCTGAAATATTCTAGTACATTCATGGTCCAGTTTGGTGGAAGGGCAGGGGCTAGGAAATGTGATGAGTTTGTTTGGTCCACTAAGTCAAATAAAAGATTACACTTACATGTATATTATTGATGGAGCACTATGCGTCGAATACAATTAAGTCTTAGTAGCATAAAGCACACCAGCAATTCATTTGCAGCAATACATAAGATAAGAAACAGAATTTGATAATCAGTGTACATGTTTCGATCCTCCTGTCTATGAATGAATACATCTAAAGTTCCCTAAACTAGTCCTAAACTAAAAAAACTAGTGAAACCTTGTTAAATCATGGGAAGCAGGAATGTGTCAGAAAAGTGGAGACTTCAGTAAAAGTTCTTTAAATCAAGGCAAGGCATAGCATAAAGCTACGAGTATGTGCTCTAAAGACTTAAGTGTAAACACGAATTAAACCCACAGAACATTAAAGAATTCACCATAATACATTCCAGAAGTTTTCAACCTTCTAACTGTAGAAATTAGCAACTTCAATGGATTTTCCCATCCTACGGTTTGAACATCGAGACGACCTTGGACGTCTCCCTGCTTCTGATTCAACACGAATAGGAGTCTTCTCTTAGTTCAGTAGCGCCTCCAGGCCTCACTGTCTCTAATACACAATATGCCTTTCACTAGCCATGAAATCATACGAACGTACCTGCGCAAGCAAAATTTTCACGTTGAAGATGAAACATTAGGGATCAGGGGCTTAAAGCATTTGGTTAAGCTAACTTAATAAAATAGTGAGTGTACACAGTAAATACATGATCATTCATGCACCTACGACAGGGGCGGCTCCTCCATAAGGGCAGAGGAGCGTCGCCCCACTGCTTTCTTGCAGTGCGAGAAGCAGAAACATGAAATGGTATTTTAAATGCCATTTTATGTTTCTGCTTCTTGCGCTGCGAGAAAGCAGAACGGTACGCCTGGTTGGGGGCGGGCGGGAGGTTATGCCTGGTTGGGGGCTTAGGGGAGCAGTGGCTTGCCCACTGTTGTGGGCCCTGATTGTTTGGTCTGCCCTCTGGGGCTGACCAAACCAGTCAATGTGCACTCTACATTTTCTCTATGTACGCTGTATGCAGCCTACATAGAGAAAATGACGTCCCTACAGGCGCCCGGCTGGGCGCCGTCTGCACCAATCACAATGCTGACATTGCAGTATTGTGAGTGGCGTAGGGGAGATGAGGGAGGATGCCTGCTTCCTGTTCTCCTGAAGAAGTAGGAAAACATGGGACCCGGCCAGCAGCGGAGGACGCGCGGAACCCGGTGAGGTAAGGTTTTCTTTTACATTAATCTCCTCGCGCTAACCCCCGCACGACCCCCCATCCTTCCCCCACACCCACGAGTCATGTGAGCCGCATCTGAACTACGATTATAGAATAAATGCAAACATTAATAGATGAGTACATAAGAAATTACATTTCAGTAAAAGCACTATAACTTGAAGTACACAAGTATAAATGTGAACAAGAACTACAATTTATAACATTACAATGAAGGTATTCGAGCACTCACCTAAGTGAATGACTACTTTCTACAGTGAATACACTCCAATAGTATGTCTGGGTCTTCCCTGTACACTAATAAGGTTAAGGTACACAGTAGATATGCTAATGCAAGTAAGTATTGCTTCTTTGATGACTCATGGGGTGGAGCTTGAATTATGAGTGTCCTTTACATTACAACCAGTTGTAGAGCTGTAAGTTGCTAGTACTGAATAGCAGTGGCTACTGCAAGTAAGATTGTGATGAATCACCAGATCAGTGAGGGCCCATGCTGAAGCTCGATTGAGGGCTGTAAATGAGAATTGTCTGAGATTGAGATCAGAGGACTAAAAAGACAAAACTAAAGGAGGGGATACAAAAACCATCCATTTGTAAATGTTTCAACGTACAAATTGGAGAAATGCAATTTCACTACCAATGATCAAATGCCCAAGTCCTGCCATATACGCACACATGTTCATTTCAGGGGTGCATCAGGGTGTCCTTGACACCCTTACACCCTTAAATTATTCTCAATTTGCGATTCTCAAATTGCGAATGGCAAATTGAGAATGACTTCACATTCATTCCTATGGGCCTCCTGGCCCATAGAAATGAATGGGAAAGTATTCCTTAATTGCGATTTCGCAATTTGCTAATCGCAATTAAGGAAAACTAAGAAATCGCAAAAAAATTGCGATTTTGTACATAGATCCCTTTTTGCAATTCTCAAATAGCGATTCCTAAAAAAAAGCTACTTGAGAATCGCAAACACGGATGTTGATACATATGCCCTAAGATCGGTCCCCTATACCACCAAATTGTCCCCATAACCAACGCCCAACTATCCAATCAGACAGTTTAGACCATATTAGAGCTCCACATTTTTGCACCTTTTGGCTTCTAGATTCATATAGGCTCCTCCCCTTATTATACATTGCTGAAAGATGTGTCCTCCATTCTGGGAACATTTGGAGGTCAGTGCTCAGCCACCTTGATGCTATGCACTTGCGGACCACTGCCATGGCTACAAATACAAAAGATGAATGCCCCTTCTGGAGCCCAGAGCCTTCCTCAATCCCTACCAGCATCAGAAGGGGAAGGAGCGCATCCTGTACCTTTAGTACCACTGCTGTTGTATTGTAGTACTGAACAGATATTTTTGTATGATTTAGATAGAGTGCGAGGTCTAAAGGCCCCCACTCATGTACAGTTCAGCTCATAAGTGGTAAACAGACCCAAGCACTGGCATCCCACGTGCATGTCATGTGGGTGTGCGTGACATGTAGCTGGTAGCAGGAGATAGTATTGTAAGAGTATGGCTATGAGACCATCAGGATCCATTTTAGATTGGCCCTCCTTTTACATAGCACAAGATGGAAGTTGGAATACGGAGTACGACAGGCAAAGAAGTGTAATTTCCGCATTCCAAAAGGTGAAGGTAGGAACAATAGACTTTGAGGTGTCAGAGAGGATGGAGACAAGGCTGGATTTATGTGAACCATTTAGAAGGGGGTTACTGATTAGCTCCTCCTGAATTCTGCAGTTTGGTTAATGGTAGAGAATGGGGATGAGCAAGCAGAGTCTATTATTATGGGGACAGAAGCTTTTAGGCTTAGCCTGCTCCTTTTGTCTCTCCCTAAATACTGCTTTAGTAAAGCTGGTGACAGCCATAGCAAAGGTTTCACTGCTTGGAACCTGCTTAATTCAGATACTCTGTCCATCACCACCCCCTTTATGAATCGTTTTGGCCACCATAAGTGTGGAAGGGTATACTCAGATGTGAGTCCCTTGCTCACTGCACCATCAGGATTCAAGCAAGCCGGGCCGAAGACGTCTGTAATGCCAGAAACCGGTCCCCGGAAGCTTGTTTCCTTTCCAGTAAAAAATTGGCTTGGTAGTTTGGTCTGCCCTGTTCCCATGATGCACTGGGCCAGGGTCAGACTAATTTACATGTAGCCAGGTTCTGAGCTGGGATGGTGCAGTGAGCTAAAAAACGGTGATGGATCAAGCCCTGATCTTTTGACTGGGTAGGAGTGTTCTGCTTAATTCAGATACTCTGTCCATCACCACCCCCTTTATGAATCGTTTTGGCCACCATACGTGTGGAAGGGTATACTCAGATGTGAGTCCCTTGCTCACTGCACCATCAGGATTCAAGCAAGCCGGGCCGAAGACGGCTGTAATGCCAGAAACCGGTCCCCGGAAGCTTGTTTCCTTTCCAGTAAAGAATTGGCTTGGTAGTTTGGTCTGCCCTGTTCCCATGATGCACTGGGCCAGGGTCAGACTAATTTGCATGTAGCCAGGTTCTGAGCTGGGATGGTGCAGTGAGCTAAAAAACGGTGATGGATCAAGCCCTGATCTTTTGACTGGGTAGGAGTGTTCTGCTTAATTCAGATACTCTGTCC
Source organism: Lissotriton helveticus (assembly GCF_964261635.1). Taxonomy (NCBI): domain Eukaryota; kingdom Metazoa; phylum Chordata; class Amphibia; order Caudata; family Salamandridae; genus Lissotriton; species Lissotriton helveticus. The sequence goes on from NC_136070.1 coordinate 652,643,044, forward strand.
ATAACCACCCCCTTTATGAATCGTTTTGGCAACCATAAGTGTGGAAGGGTATACTCAGATGTGAGTCCCTTGCTCACTGCACCATCAGGATTCAAGCAAGCCGGGCCGAAGACGGCTGTAATGCCAGAAATCGGTCCCCGGAAGCTTGTTTCCTTTCCAGTAAAGAATTGGCTTGGTAGTTTGGTCTGCCCTGTTCCCATGATGCACTGGGCCAGGGTCAGACTAATTTGCATGTAGCCAGGTTCTGAGCTGGGATGGTGCAGTGAGCTAAAAAACGGTGATGGATCAAGCCCTGATCTTTTGACTGGGTAGGAGTGTTCTGCTTAATTCAGATACTCTGTCCATCACCACCCCCTTTATGAATCGTTTTGGCCACCATAAGTGTGGAAGGGTATACTCAGATGTGAGTCCCTTGCTCACTGCACCATCAGGATTCAAGCAAGCCGGGCCAAAGACGGCTGTAATGCCAGAAACCGGTCCCCGGAAGCTTGTTTCCTTTCCAGTAAAGAATTGGCTTGGTAGTTTGGTCTGCCCTGTTCCCATGAAGCACTGGGCCAGGGTCAGACTAATTTGCATGTAGCCAGGTTCTGAGCTGAGGTGGTGCAGTGAGCTAAAAAACGGTGATGGATCAAGCCCTGATCTTTTGACTGGGTAGGAGTGTTCTGCTTAATTCAGATACTCTGTCCATCACCACCCCCTTTATGAATCGTTTTGGCCACCATAAGTGTGGAAGGGTATACTCAGATGTGAGTCCCTTGCTCACTGCACCATCAGGATTCAAGCAAGCCGGGCCGAAGACGGCTGTAATGCCAGAAACCGGTCCCTGGAAGCTTGTTTCCTTTTCAGTAAAGAATTGGCTTGGTAGTTTGGTCTGCCCTGTTCCCATGATGCACTGGGCCAGGGTCAGACTAATTTGCATGTAGCCAGGTTCTGAGCTGGAATGGTGCAGTGAGCTAAAAAACGGTGATGGATCAAGCCCTGATCTTTTGACCGGGTAGGAGTGTTCTGCTTAATTCAGATACTCTGTCCATCACCACCCCCTTTATGAATCGTTTTCGCCACCATAAGTGTGGAAGGGTATACTCAGATGTGAGTCCCTTGCTCACTGCACCATCAGGATTCAAGCAAGCCGGGCCGAAGACGGCTGTAATGCCAGAAACCGGTCCCCAGAAGCTTGTTTCCTTTCCAGTAAAGAATTGGCTTGGTAGTTTGGTCTGCCCTGTTCCCATGATGCACTGGGCCAGGGTCAGACTAATTTGCATGTAGCCAGGTTCTGAGCTGGGATGGTGCAGTGAGCTAAAAAACGGTGATGGATCAAGCCCTGATCTTTTGACTGGGTAGGAGTGTTCTGCTTAATTCAGATACTCTGTCCATCACCACCCCCTTTATGAATCGTTTTGGCCACCATAAGTGTGGAAGGGTATACTCAGATGTGAGTCCCTTGCTCACTGCACCATCAGGATTTAAGCAAGCCGGGCCGAAGACGGCTGTAATGCCAGAAACCGGTCCCCGGAAGCTTGTTTCCTTTCCAGTAAAGAATTGGCTTGGTAGTTTGGTCTGCCCTGTTCCCATGATGCACTGGGCCAGGGTCAGACTAATTTGCATGTAGCCAGGTTCTGAGCTGGGATGGTGCAGTGAGCTAAAAAACGGTGATGGATCAAGCCCTGATCTTTTGACTGGGTAGGAGTGTTCTGCTTAATTCAGATACTCTGACCATCACCACCCCCTTTATGAATCGTTTTGGCCACCATAAGTGTGGAAGGGTATACTCAGATGTGAGTCCCTTGCTCACTGCACCATCAGGATTCAAGCAAGCCGGGCCGAAGACAGCTGTAATGCCAGAAACCGGTCCCTGGAAGCTTGTTTCCTTTCCAGTAAAGAATTGGCTTGGTAGTTTGGTCTGCCCTGTTCCCATGATGCACTGGGCCAGGGTCAGACTAATTTGCATGTAGCCAGGTTCTGAGCTGGGATGGTGCAGTGAGCTAAAAAACGGTGATGGATCAAGCCCTGATCTTTTGACTGGGTAGGAGTGTTCTGCTTAATTCAGATACTCTGTCCATCACCACCCCCTTTATGAATCGTTTTGGCAACCATAAGTGTGGAAGGGTATACTCAGATGTGAGTCCCTTGCTCACTGCACCATCAGGATTCAAGCAAGCCGGGCCGAAAACGGCTGTAATGCCAGAAACCGGACCCGGAAGCTTGTTTCCTTTCCAGTAAAGAATTGGCTTGGTAGTTTGGTCTGCCCTGTTCCCATGATGCACTGGGCCAGGGTCAGACTAATTTGCATGTAGCCAGGTTCTGAGCTGGGATGGTGCAGTGAGCTAAAAAACGGTGATGGATCAAGCCCTGATCTTTTGACTGGGTAGGAGTGTTCTGCTTAATTCAGATACTCTGTCCATCACCACCCCCTTTATGAATCGGTTTGGCCTCCATAAGTGTGGAAGGGCATACTCAGATATGAGTCCCTTGCTCACTGCACCATCAGGATTCAAGCAAGCCGGGCCGAAGACGGCTGTAATGCCAGGAACCGGTCCCCGGAAGCTTGTTTCTTTTCCAGTAAAGAATTGGCTTGGTAGTTTGGTCTGCCCAGTTCCCATGATGCACTGGGCCAGGGTCAGACTAATTTGCATGTAGCCAGGTTCTGAGCTAGGATGGTGCAGTGAGCTAAAAAACAGTGATGGATCAAGCCCTGATCTTTTGACTGGGTAGGAGTGTTCTGCTTAATTCAGATACTCTGTCCATCACCACCCCCTTTATGAATTGGAACCAGCGAGAGCCTCTACCTCTCATGAACAATTCTTTATGAATTGCCAGAAAAATAAGTTGAAAAGGAACCACCCCAAACTAGCACCTGGACTTTAAACAGTGCATTGATATCCCTGAATGGAAAATAAAAATAAATGTGGGGGCCAAACCATCACACTTTGTTTGATTTCCAAGTTCTTCTTGACTAAGGAAGGGAGTTCTCCAAAGAGTACTCATAGAACTACTGTGTCAAGGATTGGTGTCTGTCCGACAGTTACTCTCCCAAGGATGAGGGGCCATCACCTGAAGTCTGTGCAATTTGCTGTAGAGCAGTAGGTCTTCCTAGAACCTAGAAGGGAAGGACTGTGCCTTCCACTGCAGGAGGAGAGACTATCCACAAGGAGAAGTCTATCTGTCTTGTCTTCCTTGACTTTTTGGCATCCAAACTGCTCAGCCAATAAACACTTCCCTCCTCGCCGCTGTACTCTCCTGAGTCGTCGGACGTCATCACTCCTGCCGGAATAAGGAAGCTTACAGCCTCCCTCCCCTAAGCCAATCACAACGCTGCAATTCAGCTTTGGGATTGGTCTGAGCGCCGTGGCTCGGGGGTCTGACGGGGAATGGGAGGCTAGGCATGTTCCCCACCCGGCTGTGCCATACAGCCTGGTGGGGAATATGCAATGTGTTCATGACTGTTTGGCCACCCCGAGAGGGCCGGCCAAGCAGTCATGCACAATTTGTAGTGCATCAACCACTCCCCCTCATCATGGGAGCCCAACCCCGCCGACACAAACTGGCTGACACTAGAAATAAAATGATAACAACAGAAATAACTTCTGTTATTTTAATTTTTTTTTTCTTTTACACTGCTCCAAGAGCAGTGGGATGATGTTCCTCCGCCTTAGCAGACGAGCCTCCACTGAAGTTACTTAACTGTACCAGTGCTCACAAAGTCCAATTGTGAGCCTTTACCTGTGCCTGATTCTTGACAATGATCTTTATCATTGCTGGTAGAATTCTAAACAGTGGTGTGAGTTTCCTGCAGAACTTTGGTAGGGCCCTTTAGTTGTGTTTTGTAGAACCTGTAACTAAACCCCCATTGATGTGTGCACTATTTCATTTTGCTGTGATATTAAAGTATTTAATAATAAGGCAGGCATTTGACTGGGCAATGATGTATTATGTCTGTTGTGTAACAGCTTGAGTGATGAGTCTCTATTCTCCACACTGTCTCCTTTTAAAGCCTATGACTGCTCCCTCTTTCTACCCTGAGTCAAGTGCAGAAAAGGTGTACTTGGACTAGTTGCAGAGCCATAGTAGGACAGAACTCATAATACCAGAACTACCCCAGTTGTGGAACAGTAGTCGCTGCCTGTTGTGTGGCCACAGAACGCAGTGTGAAAACTGTCAAGGCAAATATTTTATGCTACTTAAGGACACGGTTGATAGATTTTGGCAGGCACTTTCTTGGTACAGTGCAAAAAATTGACTAGCCATTTTAAATGCTTTAAAAACCGTCCACAATTGTATTTATTGACCACTTTGAGTGCCTGAGCAAACTTTGATCAATCTACTTCAAAAGTTTACCAAATGTATCCAGGTCACTGAGACACAAATTTTCTAGATCCGGATTTTCAATGTAGAAATTGTCGTTTTTAGTTGTTTTAGTTCATTTCAACCGGATCAAGACTACAACTCCCATCATACAGTCATTAGCTTAATTAAAGCCCAGCACTGGAAAATGTTTCCCCATTGACCTGTGTATCAGTAAGCAATATTTTATCGTCATTGTGGCGAATAAATGGCTTCAGGTGCATAACCATTATATTACATGGGGCACTGTATCCTCCCCATAAAGGCACGCCAGAAAGCATCTAGGCATTTATAACAAAATATTAGAGGGGACTAGTTATTCCCAGCACTTCACTGTGCCTGTACAGAGCTCTCCGGAGCCTTTTTGGCCTACTGATCACTAATCAGTTTGCCTTGTACACAGATTTCCCTTTGTGTGCATTGTTTGCAGGCTGAATACAAGTTGAAACAGACGCTCAATAAAAATGGAGGTGAACCTGGGGTACTGCTCAGAAGTTACACTGTTCAGTGAGGTAAAATGTGGGGCAAAACCGGCACGGCAGGAACTAAGTGCTCTTCTGGTTGGCTGTCCTTCAACAAACAGACACAAAACAATGCAGAAAATGCTGCTTCATTGTGTTGTGACTGTATTTATAATAAACAGCTGCACCCGCAGCTGATGGATTAAGGATTCACACGTTACGCGACTTGCTTGAACTCATGAACCTCGAATAACTATAATAGAAATAACCCAACATGTTTGTCTTACTAACTTCCCTTTATTTTGACATTTGGGGTGTCCAAGAGAAGCTTGCATATGTGTTTATTAACATTAACAACGCTTGTCATTAAAAATGGCCGCTGCTTGGCGGGTTTTCTTCTGCGCATGCGTTAGTCACACTCACGTGACGTGACGTACTTGCAGTTCTGGTGGGAACTTTTCGCGCTTGCGCACTTGACCTAAAATGGCCGCTTGATGTTCTCACATGCCGAAGCTTGCACTGCCGCTTTTGTGCTATTGTCGTTTGCATTAACCCTAATGCTATAGTTATTATAAGTAAGGGGTATAGAGTAGCTATTCATGGTATACAGTGTATTCATTGATTTTCTGTGTTTTAATTTGTTTTCGCTTACTTTTCATATATCACATTCTTTGGGGTCTGAGGAACACTCGTGATTCCATATTGAACAGCCTTTCTGCGCATGACGGTCTTCTGCCGGTGGCATTCAACAACTGCCAACCAGAGGTCCCAGCCAAGATGTGCCTGGGAAGATGCACCTTCGCCTAGCAGAAGAAGCTGAACTGTTTTCAATGTATCATAATTCATAGATGTGCTATTGTAATATAGAAACTTAGGTCATGGGAACCCCAAATTCAATAGGCGGTCCCAGAGTATGCAAATGTAGACTTGTAGAAATGAAATGTGGTTGGTGTGTTGACATATCCTACTTGTGGACCAATCGAAATTGGGGATTCTTACACTTGCAACATTCGGGGGGTGGTACACTGACCCGAAAACAGTATAACTAGCCTAGGTTTAGCTAGAGAAATTGTCCGACTTGTCCGAATAGCTGACCTGTCACTGACCCAACGCACTCAATAGGTGACTGATACAGAGGGCTGCGGAGCACTCTGTCCGAAATTTCCATAGACTCGAGGGTCTTGTTGAGAGACCTTAAGTGCTGGCGGAGCACTTTGCTGGGGAATTCGATAACCCAATCGGGGTTCTGACTAATAGCTGCAGAGAGGGTGGAGCGCAGGCGTTGCTTCCGAACTGTGGGTGCTGGTCTTACCTTGGTGGTCCTGTCCTGATCCTAATCTGGGTTTCCTGTCCTGTCCTGGGGTGTCCATTCTGCACCTGCTGTCCTACTGGCGACTGTCCGTCTTTGGGGTTTCTCCCGTCCTTAACTGACCCGTGGCCATGGTTGGTCTTCACACCATACTAGGTAAATATAGTGCTGAAAAAATCTACTGTGCAAATTCTATTTTCTTTCTTTTGCTTCAATAAAGACATACTCGTGCATATTTGAATTTCCATGCTTTTCGCAAGACTACTAAATGAAAAGGTCATACATTATTGTTGTTTTCTAGCATGTTCCTATTTTTCCCCTTCCTTTGAGTACAATCCTTATACCGCTCATGAAATATAGATGTGTTTTATCTTTATCTTCTTTTAAGCTGACTAAATGATGGTCTTGAAATTCTAGCGTTTTCCACTTTTTACCCTCCCATAGTTACATGGAAATTTCAAAGTTCTCGTAATACAAATCAAAGTTCTTTCCCATACCCATATATCAGGGGTATTTTTCAACTGTGACATTCTAGTGTGTTCCTTAATCTTCCCCGTCTTTAGTTATTCTATTTAAAGTCTAAATTGTGACATTTCTGATTAGCATGCTCCCTGTTCTTACCTTCCTTTAGACTCATAAATGGTTGGCCTGATTTATTTCCTATATGGGTATGTGCTTTTTGTAATGTTAGTCATTGATAGTCTAATTGCTGTAAACCTAATGCTTGCATAACTGGATTAATCTTAGATAAAGGTTTTAAAACTTTCCTGAGTCTGTGGTTATTATATGAGTGCAAAGAAAATTACAATAGTTGGTATTTTGTTGTCTGCCTTTCTTTTACAGCTAGCTCCCTGATCCGTTGTGGTCATAGGTACCCGTAAAAGTGGATTGGTAAGTCGGGTACAGTAGGAAATAAATAGGAGGGAACAAGGGATACTGGTAGTAGAGTGTAAGGTCACCTGATTAATAAATATGGTAAATGGAAGTTTATGGGCCCGATACGTATGTGGTAAAATTGTTGGTCGGGTGACCTGCGCGCTCTATCAGTATTTTTCTGGTAGCAGAGCTATGGTTAGGGACTAGTTAAAGTTAGGTAGGACTAGTTAAGATAGGTAGGTAGGTTATATGCTGCTAAAAGTCTATTTTGCTGCTAAAATATTGTTCAATCGTACTGTTTTTGAAATTGTTTGAACTTGCTATGAAATGTTTTAAATTGTTTTCCTTGCTGCTATATTGATATATGTTCTAACAAAACTCGTTAGTAATTGTTATATGTTTGTCTGGAATCCCCGGGGAATTGAATAGCGGGTGGTGAGGAGAATCCACGCCGTGGTGAGGTCATTGGCTCAAGGAAAATTGGTGCAGGTTAGGCAGAACTGGAAGCACTAATTAGGGTTTTCTGAATGTATGTTTGAATAAATGGTAGCGAAGAGTTCGCTGGCAAAACTTCTATTGTGATATAACCTAGTAAGGGTCACGTGGAAGGAGTAGCAGGTTCGTCTAAGCTTGATTGTTAGCAAAGGAGTTCGCTAGTGAAACTTTAGACTTAGTATCTATCCCGGACAGAGTGGATGAGTCAAAAGAAGTAGCAGGTTCTCTAATGCTTGAGTGAAGGGTAGGCAGTAGAGATCTATCCGTAGTGTATGAAAAGTAGACAGAAGAGGTTTACTTGCAGTAAAACATATCTTTCCTTTCTAGACACTCGAGTACAGTGTCGAATGTGTTTACGTTGTTAACTAAACAGAGCACTAGCACTTTAAAGGATAGAAATCGTAGCGTTTCTTACCTTGTGAGGGAGGGAGTCAGTTGCAGAGCTGCGCTGACGTCACTCAGTGCCGCGCTGGTATTGGTCGAGACAGCGGGCGTGTAGCTGAGGAGGAATTGTGAAGGAGGGGTGAGCGCAGAAGCGTGAGAACTGGTCTCGCGAAAAGGCCGCGCACCCATTCGTCGAATATATTTGAAATTGTGTATTTGATTGGTGGCACGAAAATAAAAGACGCATTTGGATTGAGAGTCATTTTGTAAACAAAGTCGCTCGCAGGCAATTGTATGTGGCACACGTATATGCCAGAGACTTGACCTGATCCAAGATATCTAGGGTTTGGAAAGGATCAGTGGAAAGGTCGTAACAGTAGCATTATGTACGGAACTAAGAGAAAATTGACTCTAGTAAACAAAGTGAAGAATTATTTCAAAAAGGACAAACCTATCAAAACTAGAGAAGGTGTTGTCATTCCGCCACCAAATACTCATGCATCCTTCATGATGTTTGATAAAGGATGCCACTCGTGTGTATGGTTAGAAAATTGGGTAGAATACACGAAGGATGATGGAATTTTGGCTTTTCCCTTAGAAGGTACATTTAATGGCAGGATTCTATTCAATTTGAGAACCCGAATGAATGATTTGCATCCCAGACCCAGATTGACGCAGTACGAAGCCTTAGAGGAATGGGAGATAGAGGCTTTTGAGAGAGAAGGACTGTACCCTATGAAGGCACTAGGAGAACCAGTGGGAGGGAAAAATACAGAAAAGACCAAACATTTGATGACCAGTGGGGATTCAGATGATGATTATTTGGAGGAGATATTAATGAAGAACCCACCTCCTTATAATGAAAGTTCAAGACCCCTCAGTGCGCGAGATATCTGTCTAAGACCACCTTTTAGTGAAGAGTCAAGATATTCAGGTGAGAGAGACTTCTGTCCAAGACCTCCTTACGAAGATGAGACAAGACCCTTGAGCACAGGAAATCTGTTCTCAAAACCCAATTACGGTGAAGGATCGAGTATGACGCATCCTACTGCCCTGAGTTATGCCCCAACTTTGACTCCGCAGGTATTGCATGAGAACTCCCTGGAAAGGGTATTGCAGGAAAGAGAACAAGAGGCTCTAGCCAAACAAAGAATCGAATTGATTCAGAAAATCTCCCAACTAAATACAAGCCCGGAAGCCTTGACAATCCCAGTAACTATTGGACCAGTTGTTCCTTTGTATGGGGATAAACAGAGGAGTCCAAAAACTCCGATTATTACCCCAGCTTTAGTACAGCCGAGAAAAGAGACCTTAATTGTAGATGATCAGGCGAGTGAAAGTGAATCTGAGGTTTCTTTAATGGATTTACCGATCAGGAAACCAGGAAGGGGTTCGCAGAGAAGACATACTCCTTTCACTACAGGAGAAATTCAAATGGAATCAACTTCAGGTACTAAAAGTGTCACAGTAGTGACTCCTGAAGAAATTGAGAGATGGAGTCGAGAATTAGAGAGACAAACTCCTCAGTCAAAACCATTAGATATTTACAAATTGAGAATAGAATTGGAAGAACTGATGGATGGAAATGTGGGGTTAGACAGACTAAATACCTATTCCGAAGAAGAGCTTCTGTTTATCTGTAAGAGTATTACCCGTAATACCAGAGTGTTCCATGAGAAATTAACGGACAACGCGGCTAGTATGGGAATAGATATTGGGAAATCAAAGTCGTTACAAAAACCCTACAGAGCAGAGTTTTCAGACAAAGATTTAGAAAATATGAATGTGTCAGGGAAAAAGGTACAGATCAGAGAATTGTTGAACCTGTTGCAAAAATGGGGAGAATTAGAAAAATGGAAAGCCAGGTGGGCAAAGAAAAAGGAGGAGATTAGATCCAAACAGATGGCTTCGGAGTTTATTTTAAAAGAAGCTGACAAGCCAGAGCAATTATATCCTATGCGAGAAGTGTTAGGAGGAAAGTATGTGCACGTTCCATGGTCGCGACAGGATATTGTGTCCTTTACAAATGATTTTCCAAAATTACGAGAAAAGCCTGTAGAATGGTACAGCCAGGTAGAGAGGTTTATGAAAGTACAAAAATGCCTGTGGAAAGATTTAGATGGGTTTTTCGATATTGTAGTTCTTGTGGATTTGTGGACAGAATGTAAAATTGCTATTGATTGGCCTAGTAAGGAATTCCCGAGGGATCCTATCACAGGGGCTCCTTCTGATGACATAATGAAAAAATACAATCGCCATTGTTTCCGGGCGGAGTCCAAGATGGCGGAGTGAGGACTCTGCTATGCGGCAGACCGACAGCTCTCCCCTCCACACCGGAGGCAGCAGGCTGTTAGGAAACTCAGCAGCAGCTTAACCGACATCGCAAAAGCGAAGTGCGGAAAAAAGCAAAGATAATAGCAATAGAGAGAAAACGAAAAACAAAAGGAAAAACAAAAAAACTGGCATCTCGGCTACTCCCTTTTGTCCCTCTCACCTACAGGCTCCTCAGCAGGCTCTCCGGCGGCCTCTCAGCAGCAACGTAACGGATGCCCTGGCTGCCTTCGGCTGTTTGGCGAGCGGTCGGGGATTGGCTCGCCAGATCCAGGATTGATTTGCTTGGGCTGTCTGCTACCTCCGGGACGCGGAAGATAGCCACATCGGCGTTTGCATGCCCACACAGGGTTATGTCGCCCAAACATCCATCGCGCACTACGCGGAACACAAAAAACTCCGCAACGGCTGCAGCAGCGGCGGCGGCTGCTCCATCCACTTCGGCCCCCGCGATAGCTGTATCAATGGCAGAACTCAACATAACAACCTCGGTCGCAGCTACAGCAGTGCTAGCCCAGGTGAATGACATGGCGAACCCTGCTTCTTCCTCACAGCCCTTACCCTCGCACAACGCATCTCAAGACTCTGTGATTTCGAAAGGGAGCGACAGGAAGGCGGCAGGTAAGACGATTCTACGCCCTCCTGTACTAACAAATTGCGGAACAATACCTAAAGCGTTTGCTCAGAAGGGCGTCTGTGCTGACACTGTTGATACCTCTAAGACCTCTAAGACTGGGGTGGCTTCAGGGAAGATATCAGCCCCTCCGCTTAGTGTCAGGGCACAAGACACTCCAATAGCACTAAATGATGAAAATAAAACACAGGCATTATCACACCCATCACCAGGGCTGTCTATGGATAGAATTGCCTCCATCAAAGAAACAGCGCCAGCAGCGCCAGTCTCCCTAATTGCGCCATTATTGGATAAAGGCTACTGTGATGACTTTTCTACCTCTCCTAGGGGGAATGAGACTCAAGGGGCCCAGGAGATCCTAGAGGGCCATGAGGTATTAGAAGGAGCTAATGCGGCAGAGGAGGGGCCGCCTTTAGCAGAAACTTCTATAATCTCACCCGGTGCTCTCGAGAGCTCTAGAGAGACTTTGCTTGCTAGCTCTACGGTTACTGCCACAGCTTCGGCGCTGGGAGGCCCAATAGGCACAGGTACAGGCACATTGGAAGAAGATACTGGACTTGGGGCGTGCCAAACGGGCGATTCCTTTCTGGAACTGGCCGAGGAGCAGCCCTCCTTTGAGGACCTTGATGATGAGACGGAGGAGGAGCTGGATAAGTCTACAGATACATCTTTGAACAGGTTGCCCTTACGGAGACGTAGAGGCAAAGCCACGGCAAGCAACAAGAAGAGGGGAAAAGTTTTGTCTAACCTGGCGCGCCCTGCAGGAGTAGCGCTCCCTGCTGTTAAAAAACTGGTTATTGACAAGAGTCCGCTAAGGAAGTGGATCGAGGCCAAAGGGCTAGTCAAGAGCATGGCGCTAAGGCTTTCAGGGGGCAGCCCTACAGACAATGAGACGTCACAGGTCCCCATACCGGGGCCATCCATGGCGCAAATCCCCAGGAGTACTCCCTCTGAGCCAACCACAGGAGAGAAAAATCATTCGTCATCAGCTGTAGGCTCTAATCAGCCGGTTTCTGCAAATATAAATACAAACCCAAATAAATCATCTGAAGAGACACTGAACTCAACAGAGGGGACTGGGATGGGGGACACTGGCCACTGCCAGCTGGATACAATATTAAAACTTTTGATTAGCCAAAGGGTAGAATCGGAAGAGCACTATCAACAACTGAAAAGTGATAACGCAAGACTGCAAACCTCCATATCAGATCTAACCTCCACCTTAAGGGGCGTTACACAGGAAATAACAGAGCTTCAGCAACGCACAGTCGCGGTAGAAGAGGAGACTTCGCGGAAAGGTGTCACTGCAGAGCGTCATGATGCCCAGTTAACCCAAATACAGGGGAAAGTCGAGGACTTGGAAAATCGGCAAAGGAGGTCCAACCTTAAAGTTTATGGAATTCCGGAGGGACTAGAGGGGTCAGACCCAAGGGCTTTTCTGGTGAAACTGTTACCTCGTGCTTTTCCAGAACTCTCTGACTGGGATTGGGACTCTCAAATACAAAGAGCACATCGACTCCCACTCGGCTTAAAACGGCAGAACAATAAATTTCCACGCCCGTTTTTAATATTCTTTGGCAATTTCCTGCTCCGACAAGCCGTTTGGCAAAAAGCCAAACCTAATACCCCAATAACTATTGATAATCTTTCCATCTTTTCTTGCTCAGATCTTAGCAAAACCACGATGGACAAAAGATGGGAAATGCGAAAACGAATCGATCCAGTCAATAAATTGGGAGGTCAAGCATACCTGCAGGAACCTGCCAGACTTAAAGTGATTGTGAATGGGTGCACAAACTTCTTTAGTGACGTACATTAGGCACAGGCATTTTTGTCTAGTATCAATAAGAGTAAAGACTAAAAAAAAAAAAAAAAAAAAAAAAGAGGGGGGTTTTACCCCTACTTTTCACATATAATATAGTATGTTAGACAGATAGAAATGGGACTGTGAAGGGGCACGGGGCACGGGAAACTCAAGGTTGAGGGGGGGGACTGAACTGCTAACCACTTAAATCACTAGATATCACTAGGTATTACTAGATAGCAGTGAACCTACAATTTATCCTGTTAAACATAACATCATGGCATTAGGGTTTGATGCTGCATTATTAATAGCTGCACTTCAGGGGGAAGGGGGGGGGGGACTCGGACTCGCTGCCGCAGGCGCTGCCTCGCCAACGGCAGCAGATGGTGAGGGGGGGGTGGGTCTTCGCAGACAAGGGAGGGTGTGGCAGGAGAGGGTAGGGGGGGAGGGCGGGGGAAAAATGAAAAATATTTTCAACCTGATAGAGGGACACAACATGAGATTTGATTTTGTAAAATATTTTTTTTGTCTCGGAACAGTATATGAAGAACAAACTATATGGCCCAATAGAGCTGATGGAATGGTTGCTGTTTATTGTCATTGTGCTCTACACCAGTGATGCATAATATTAAATGCTTGGCATGGAATGTCTCAGGGCTAAATAATAAACGTAAAAGGCGTTTAGTCGCAGAAGAGCTAAGACTCTATAACCCCCACTTAGTATTCTTGTCGGAAACACATATCACAGATAAAGACAAGAAACTGCTAAATCAACTGGGACTGGAGCTGATAGTAAGCTCAGCTGTGGTTTCCTCAACAAGGGGGGTAGCAATTTTGAAAGATAAAAGATTTAAAGCAGAAATAATTAAATCAACGCACGACAAAAGGGGAAGGTGGGCGATTACTCAACTTTGCATCAACATTGCGAAGTTTGTAGCCTGTGTTGTATATGGACCTAACAAAGATGAACCCAGAATATTTGATCAGCTAAATATAGCATTATTAGATTGGGAGGGAGAATTAATAGTTATGGGAGATTTCAATTGTATCTTGAACTGTCAAATAGATACTACTCGGCCGGGTAACCACAAACGAATGTCCAAAACTAGAGCCTCTATTTTAGATCTATGCAAGATACACAATGTAAAAGATGTATGGAGATACCTGCATCCAAACTCTCCTGGCTACACGTATTATTCAGCACCTCACAAGTTATGCTCTCGTCTAGACATGGCTCTTGTTTCAGATTTTTTGATGAATTCTGCATCAATAGTAATTTACCCCCGTATTTCATCTGATCATAATCCCATCATGGTTGAATTCTCTATTTCTCCGAATCGCAAACCTCCCAGACCTTTTACGTTCCCTAGGAACTTAATATCAAATACGTCTTATATTTTGCAGTTAAAACATCATATAATAGAATTTTTAGATATCAACAGAAACACTGCTTCATGTTTAATAGTATGGGACACGTGTAAGGCAAGCATCCGAGGGTTCACGCAATCTTATGTCCTGAAACAGAATTCTGAAAGATACAAGAATAATGCAGCCTTGACATCTGATATTGCTGCTGGAGAGACCCGGTTAGCACAAGCCTTAAGAGATAATCTATCTACTCTGGAAATCTGCTCAAATCTTAGTCAGCTAAAATGTAAGACCAAAGAAAAACTTCTAAAAAAAAATAGCGCTCAGATACATAAATATACATTTTCTAACTATGAGGGCGGAGACAAAATAGGCAAAATTTTAGCCTTTAAAGTGGCAGAAGATAGAGTGGAGTCCACGATTACCCAAATTATAGGGCTTGACAACAAGAAATATAGTCAACCAAATGATATTATCCAACAGTTTTCTAAATATTACGAAGCTTTGTATACCCCGGAATGTACGCCCAATGGCTCTGTAATTGAGGATTACTTAAGAGAAAATCTAACAAACTGTGATGTATTTACTATGGGAACTGTATCGATATTCCTGTTTCTGACCCATGTCCGGTTAATAAATCACTAGTAGCCATACAACGGCACAGAAACCGTTCTCTGATTAGGTCATAGCACATGCTGTCAGAAATTAGGCAAGCAATATCCCTCCAGCCCCCCTAGCAAGCATACCGAGTTCTCAAAACAAATCAAACCTCCAGCAACCTGGGAAATCCCCCGCAGCTATTGTTTTGATTTAGCCAAGAACTCCAGTAAAGAATGTAAGAACGACCAGTTCTTATGACATCCTTATTGATGTATTTATGTCCATCCTTACGTCAATCTCGGCACCTTTCAGGTATAAATAATACCGACATTGCCCTAAGCAAGCACACGGTGGTGACGAGATTGGAGCAGCGCGACTTGCCTAGGAGCCCAGCTGATGCAGAAAAAGCCCACGGACGCTGCCCCTCCCTTTTGACGCGCTGATAGAGAGACGCTGCTTTTCTCTTGCCGAGAAATCCAGCTCCGGCGTTTCCAGCCACCCTCGCAGGCAGCTGGGATATCAAGTCCTGAGATTGAGATACCAGCCCTCCAGCCTTCTAAATCCCAGGTACTGAACTGAATAACCCCTTACAGAGAATTCTTGAGTCAGATCCTTGGCAAAGCAAACTTAACTTAAACTGCTACTTATCTACTCCCGCCCACGTATTAGGCTTAGGTCAGGTACACTGGGGTAGGCGTAGCTAGAAGCACCAGTTGAGTACGATTAGTCAATGTATATATGTATGTATCTATTTTATCCATTTTAAAGTATCATATGGCTAAGAAACCATACCAATGCTTTTACAGTATTATTTTATAATTCTGTTTTTACTGTATGCACTGTACTTAACTATAAGTATTGCAATAATAGCGATTCATTTCTCTTGTACGAGAAAAGAGACTGATCAATAAATAACACCTTTTTATTGAACACGCCCGTCTCTTCCTTTTCTCTACAATCTGGTGAAACTAAGAATGCACGTACTGACTGAGTAAAATAAGTTGTCTTTTGTTTTCACACGACTCTAGAGATATACTCTTGATTAGGGAGAGCAAAGTTGTCATGTTCTATGGTTGTCAGAAACTAAATCCCTTCTTGTCTATCCAGGGAGGTTAAACTCCTCCTTGCCTATTCGAGAAAGTTTCTAGTGAACTCTGAGCTAGCTGGCACACATAACTTTAAGTCTAATATCGTCAATAGAAGACCTAGTTAACCACAGTCCTACGTCTATACTATTGAAGATATTATTCCAATGCGCAGAGCCTATTGGGAAAATAGGAACTACACTACATGGCGCCCAACTGTTTGGATAGGCGATAAATCTAACGTAAGACATTAGAGTAACTCAGTCGTGCTTTTTCACACAGACCCTTTTTTCCCATAATACTCCAAAGACGTCTGGAGTGGGTGAAAGGTTAAATCCGCCAAACTTCGTAGGAGGAGACTCCTATGTATGGTTCTTGGTTTATTCAACGTTGAAGGATACACTGTTCCAAAATATTGTGCATCTAATCTTTGTTTCCGAAGAAACCTGATCTGCAAATAAACAAAATAACCTTCCTGTCAGTAAAATGCCAGACAGTGAAGAAGGAAGGGAGACAGCTAGAGTAGCAGCTCAACTCCTAGCAGATGACGATAGTCTCCTACAGCAAGACCCGGAGGAAATACTAATCCCGGTCAACATAAGAAAAACTATAACCTTAAAACTTATAGAAAATGGACTGGCACCGAGAGGTGGTACAGTCATATTCGTAATTGAGGCACACGAATATCGGCAGACAGAGGTATTCTAATCATGGATAAACTTTCCAGCAGCAAACGCTGTAACAAAGGAGTTCCACTACTACAAAATAGAGGAACCTCCGAATGAGTACACTCCTTTCGAGGAAGTGGAGATATCACTCAAATACCAAGAGCACCTGCTCTGGTTTAATGGCGCCCTAAAACATAATAATCACACCACCAGGCTCGGTCCACTAGGTAGACCAGGAGCAACGTGGCCTGTCCTAGCCGGATACACACCACATCCAGACATTGAAGAAATGTCTGCACCAGATCTTTTAGCACAGCTAAAACAACTAATTAAAATACACAGACAATTAGTCCAATATGTAATGCGGACTTCAACAGTCCAACCAGCTATTAAAATTCCACAGCTGTCCCCTCATCAGGGGAACACAAATAAAATTACACCACAGAACATACAGTCCTGTCTAGGTAAAGTACCCGCAAAACGGGAACAAATTCCATTCTGGTTAGCACAAAAAATCACTCAAATAGAGGCGGTATTTCCAGATACCACCCCTGTTGAGAAACACAGGATTCTGACTATCTGTCTTCCAATGGGAATCGCACCACATGTGAAGGACTGTGACACTTGGGGTACAGTCTTTGCTTCCGTTTACACAAAAACACATGGTGTTCCATCCATGTCAGTAATACCAGATGTGCTAAAACAAATTCAAGATGAATACGGTCCAGAACCGGCCCTAACTCTGGGTATGAAATTACTGAAAGACTTCAAGCAGGTCTCAGCAATATTACTAGCCAATATAAAAGGAGAAGCAGCAAATGTGGCGATCCGCCAGAGGTTGAAAGAGACAAATATAGCAGACCAACCATTTGAAATTGCCAGAATCATAGAAAAATCCTATGAAGAACTAGGAAGAGATAGTTTGGGTGGAATACCGGTGAAACCCCAACTAATTGAAAATCCTGAAAAGGTATTTATTAAAAATAATCTAAACACTCAAAAAAAGAGCTGGGATGGAAATAAACAATCCACTCCTAAAGAAAAAAGATTCCAAACCAGAGGAAGGTCTCCTCGGCGGAGAGAAAGATCTCCGGACCAAGGACACAAGTCTCCCCAAAGGGAGCCCTCTGGGAAAAAATACAACCTTAGAAATAGGGATAATATAAAGAAACCTGATAGATATCAAGATATTGATGCACGTCCCTCTCAATCTTTTCAGACTTCCTCGCAGAAATCGGAAAGAAGAGGACGATCAGAACACAGGGAAGAGCACGTCAAGTCCAAAGACAAGGAACCTGCTCATCAAAATAAAAAATTACAATTTCCAAAGAAGAAGGTAGCCAGTATTAGAGTAAACAACCATGCCGAGAATACTGAGGACACAGCTGAAAAACGGAGAGTGGGCTCAGACAATGCTAGACAGCGCAGCAGAAGTGAGCATAGCTCGCAAGATCCTGATGAATCATCTGGAGACAGTGGACACGAATGAATACATTCAGGTGGAAACTGCAGACATCAGAGTTAGCAAACCTCATAAAATATATGAAATAACATTGCGTATAGAGGGGGATAAGACTAGGAAAATAAGGGGTCTATTTTGGGATAATCTCTCCAAGGGCTATGACATCCTTCTAGCTGAAAAAGACTGGCCACCAGAGTTTGTCAGGGAGTGCCCTCATGGCGAAGAAATAATTATGCCTGCCTTCTCAAATCATATTCCAATACATAAAAAATATACACTGGGCAGTAGCCCAAGCTCCTGCATTATATAAAAACCATGTGGGATGGGATGAGGACTCTCCTCCACACAAAATCCAGTTAAAATCACAACCTACTGCACAGAGGCAGTACCTAATTAAGCAAGAAGCTAAAAAACAGGTAAAAGAGATCCTAGATCAACTTGAATACCAGGGGGTGATTGAAACTTGCACCTCACAAATGAACAATCCTTTGTTTCCTGTCTCCAAACCAGATGATTCATATCGTCTTGTTTTGGACTACAGACACCTGAACTCATGTTGCAAAACTTTTGCAGTGCAAAACTCACACAGTGCAGCACTAATGAATAACATAGTGCGCAAAAAATACAAAACAACATTAAACATCTCTAATGGATTCTTTTGTCAAAATATAGCACCAGAAAGCAGATATTTGACCGCGTTCTCAATAAACGGCTCACAAAAAAATTTCTGACGTTTACCACAGGGGTTCAAGAACAGTCCAGGATTATTCTCAGCGAGAGTAACAGAGTTAATACAAATATATGATGATGAGGCATTATCTTATGTCGATGACATCTATCTAACAGATGATGACTTGGATACTCACTTGAAAAGAGTGAACACCATAATACTTGGGTTCGCAGCAGAGGGTTACAAATTCAACTTTAAAAAGTCAAGAATTGCCCATCTAACTGTCCTGTTTTTAGGATATGAACTATCAAGTGAAGGCAAAAGCCTGGCTGACAATTTCCTAGAGAAATGTGCTGTAATCCAAGCACCAAGAACACTAAAAAACTTACAATCAATTCTAGGTTTCCTAAATTTCGGAAGAACTTACATTATAAATTATGCAGAGAGGGTCAAACCCCTCTATGATCTAATAAAACCAGATTTTAAAAGAATCAACTGGACTCAAAAACACACAGAAATTTTGAGATCTTTACAAACAGACATGTTAGTTAAAACAAAACTACAAACACGCGACAACACACGCAACCTTGTGATTCGAGTCATCCCAGGAAGATGCGGATTCACATACCTGACCTCTAATGAGGGAGAAACGGTACCAATAGCATACAAATCACACTTGTACACAAAAGCTGAAATGAAATTTAGCCCAACGGAAAAAATTCTAACCGCGGTACAGACTGCTGTAGCAAAAGAAAGAGCCCTAGCACAAGGTAAAAGAATAATTATCGTGACACCAATACCAGCCCTGGAGGCGGTAACAAAGGCAAGCATTCCGAATGCTAAAGCACTACATCCGAGATGGATACAGTGGGCTAATTCCCTTGCTGCAACAGACGTGGTATACGAATTTGACCCTAATTTGAAAACACAAGAATTTCTCCAATATGAATTTGAATGTCCTCTGCCGACTGAAATTCTGCCTCTAGAACATTACGGCTGTATAATATATACGGACGGATCAGCACAACCCGCAGTGGGGGGTAAACAAGCTTACAGTGCTGCGTGCACGATTGTTAAAGGTCGCTGGCACGAAGGAAAATTTAGACCACTGGTCACTAAAACGCAATCTCTAGGAGATTGTACAGCTCAGCGAGCAGAACTACTAGCATTTAAGATGGCGCTTGAAAATACCGATCGAGAATTCCCCACACTCATAGTGTGTGATTCGTATTATTGCGTTCAGTCTTACAATGAATACTTGCAGATCTGGGTTCAGAACGGTTTTAAAGATGCAAAAGGTGGCACAATCAAGCATAAAATGCTTTGGGAACAAGTAGTTCTTTTACAAAAGGAACTACAAAAGACTCACGTGATACATACACTGTGTCATCAACGTGATGGCGTTCACGTTGCAGGGAATTCATTGGCTGATGAGGCCGCGAAGGCAGCTGTGCAAACGGCTTCCGTAGCTGCCATCACCCGGTCAAAAACAAAAATAGACAGCGAAATATTACAGGCTGTCTGCGCTACGGTAAAAGGTGCGATAGAAACACTCCCGAAAGGCTTTCCAGTAAAGTACTCATACATAACTGATGCGAATAACGTTCCATTTGCTCGAATCCCTGGAGTGGGGGATAGGGCTATTCCAAACATGGAACATAGGTTAGGACTCATTATAGCGGCACACGAAGGGCTTGCTTCTGTACATGCTGGCGTTTCAGCCACAGTATTATTATTAAAACAGAGAGACTGGTGGCCGAGAATGAGAAAACAAACCAGGAACTATGTTCTAGAATGTGAAATATGTCAAAGAATGAAGGTATCAACATTGAAACGACCAGCCCAGACGCCCCTTCTAATCTCAGACAAACCATTAGCCTGTGTTTACCTGGACCACTGCGGTCCCTTACAAAGAGATGGTAACTATAAATATATCATGGTCGCAGTGGATTCATGCACGAGATTCATATGGATGTGGCCCCAGCGATCGGCTGACGCCAGAACTGTTATAAAGATTTGCGAGTCTTTATCGGCACATATGCAATTGGCATGCTGCATTCTGACCAGGGTCCGGCTTTTAGCTCTCGAGCTTATAAGGAGGCCATGACCAGCATAGGCATTGCATTGCGGTACTCTTGTCCCTTTCATCCTGAGGGAAACGGAATCATGGAAAGAAAAAAACGTGACATAAAGCAATCTATAACAGCAAAGGTATTAGGTTCGGGAGCTGGGTGGGTCAAACATTTAATAAGTGTCCAACGTAGTCTTAATAATCTGCCAAGAAATTCTCTGAGAGGTCTCAGTCCATACGAACTATTGTTTGGGACTAGAATGTTAGTCCAGGACCTTGATAGTCAGACTTCAGTGGTTAAAGAAAAATGCTTTGATATCAAAGATCATTTGGCTATTTTACAGGACTTAAATGAAACAAGAAAAGACCTGAGCAACATAAAGTTGAAACAACAGCCAACAACCACTGAAGAGAAACCACCTGTCCCAGCAAGGCCTGTCTGGATTCCAAAGATCGGGGATCTGGTCAGAGAGAAGATCGCGGTAAAGAAGGAATTTGGGCCTTCTTACAGAAAAGCAGTTCCTGTCTTGTCTGTCAACGGGACAAGATCAGTAGTACTACCGCCCCTTGCTGGTAAAAAGGATAACCGAGTTGTATCCATCGACCTGGTTAAACCACAATCATGTGGCCGATAACAAGTAGTAGGCCAAGTGGACTCCCAAGAAGTAGCAGAACACCAAAGTTTGCTACATCCACAGAGGTTAAAACTGAAAGACTAATCACATTTGAAAAAATCTACAGTGAATCAACAAGGACTATGCAACAAAGCAATGGAACTTAAACCTCTTAAAACCAAAATCAAAGCTTTACATCAAGAAATTCCATTCTACAGTGATGTAACCACAGACTATGTTGATGAAACAAAGCAAATTCCTAAAGAAAAAAGCAATCCAGAAGCAATTGGAACAATTGACAGAACAGCATCCGGCTACTTCATCAACTTCGATGATTTTTCTGAGGATCTGAGTGAACCAGAAGTACAGCACACAACCAAAAAAACTTTTAAAGACAAAGCAAAGGAACTTTTTCATCAAGTAAAAGAAACCTATCTGATTTCTCCATGGATTGAAATTTGGGTGGCACTAGGTGCATTTGTCCTCATACTTTGGCTCATCATGGTACTATGCTTGGGACATTTCATTGAGGGAAAATATGCTAAAATGGACACCACAAGCCAGAAAATCAACTTGGTCCTTAAACCACACACGTCTTCACATGTCGAGAAAAGAGAACTTTCTTCAGTAAACTTCACAGCCAATCCTATACCCGGCGGGGTAGCATGGGACAATACTGATTACGAAATATATGGCCCGGTTGAAATCCTGAAGTATCCACACCAGTTTAAGATTTCATTGAGTGACTTTGTAAAACCAAGCTCATTTGCTGATGATTGGGACTTTGAAAGTATTAATGATATGATGTCGGATCTAGTGATGTCAGCTAAATTTACAGAACATGATTATTTGCAAGGTTCATCTAATTATGATGAGATGTTTTGCTACAACCACTATGGTAACCATTATCTGCATAAATCTTCTCAACCTAGAAATATTTTAAATTATAACCAATGGGAACATTGTTCAACTCCACCGAAAGGCAGTTCAAAAACATTTTATGACAAATATTCATACTTTTCAGGGTTTAACACAAGTAATGCAGAAACATTCTATTTCAAATTGTTAAATGAGACAGGAGTGAAAACCATGCTTACAAACACAAAATTGATATATTCAGACTCATTTTTTGAAAAAATGAATACATTTGGTTTTGATTTCTGGAACAATACCATTGATACGAAAATGATCTGAGGCACAAAAGATTGGCAAGTGCAAGGTATAGAATCATTATTTAGAGCCTGCATGATCCCAGAACAAATTATATTTTTGAATGAGACTATTCAACAGACTACCTGTCTTGGCCTAGCCAAAATCAAAGACTTAAACAAACCGTCTATTCCAAAGCCAACAACGGACAGTAATAGCACTACGGATGTTGAGATAGACGTAACCAATATTTTAAACCAAAACAGAACACATCCTGAATGGAAACAATGGTTGATCTGGCCCACAGACACAAATAACTGTCAAGACAGATTCCTGAACAAAATACAGGGGTTCCCATTGACCAGGCCAGACCCTAGATACTCCCTGAGACAACATCCAGGGATTGTAACTACTTACAGTGTGGGAAAACTCTGCCTTCAATGGCTACATACATCCACTCTGGCAGAAATTAAGCAACACCTAACTTTACTTAAAGAAGGTGCTGACTTGCGTGATTTCATTATGGGACCACGCAAACAGCGTCAAAAACGTTTCATAGCGGCCTCTATATATGCAGCTTATAACGAAGCTTGGAAAGAAACTCAAATTAAGACAGCAGAAAAAATACAGGAAATTGACCGTGTTAATTTGGAAAAATCACTTTCTGTTGTAGAAAATGGGTTAATGACTCTGTCTTCCAGAATATATTCACTGGACAGTATTGTGTCTTCAGCAATCGATATAATAGAGCAAGACTTACTGATGTTACAACACGGTCAGTTTTAATTACGTTCTATTGTACAGCTTGGCTGGACGTTACAAAATCTGCGTTCAGGCTATGTGCCTTGGCGTTTAATCAACACAACGTCACTATTTAATATCTTTAACCTTACTGATAAACAAATCAGTTTGGCACAGAAGGGTGCTGACTATACAATTCTGAGCATTGAAAAACTTGAGAGATTACCATTGACAATGTCAGAACGACCTGTCATTGAATGGATAATACATGGGATAATAAATATTCCGATAACAACTTTCCAGTTTCAATACTGCCAAAAATATATACAGGCAGACCAGTATGAAAGGTTGGGTAAAGGATACATTAAGTCAACATGGAACTTGCCCTATACACACACATGTGTCAGTAATAAAGGACAGAGTGTATTTCTTAGTGGCAATAATTGTGCAAGATCACTAAGCGGTATACTTCTGTGTCAGGGTATAAGTTTGCATGGGGCCTGTGAAGGGACTTCAAATAACCTTTCATGTCACCAGCTAGGCACACCTGCAACACGAATAGAACCATTCTTTAGGAGACTCTCGAACGGGAGTTACATTCTAATTGTAGATCGCAGATGTTGCAGCCTGCTGCCAGGAAAACCTTATCTCATAAGCGTGACTACCAGGGTCATGTGCTGTGAAAGAGTATTGTTCCCGAATGATGCTCCAGACAGGGAGGCAAGGTTATGGCCCAGTTTAAAAATCTCTTCTATTCGAATTGATACTTTAAGCAGAATGAAGACTGTGCTCCTACAAACGCCAATCCAGTTGACGTCATCAAAAGAAACGTATGATCTCCAAGTTGCAAGGACAACGGCAGAGATTCATTCAATGTTATCAACAAATAGCCCCCTACACTTCGCAGAAATACTAAACAAAATCTTAAATATTTCTGATACAAGTGGTATCGCAAGTGTATTTAAGACAGTTTTTTCTGGAGCTTTGACCCCATTCAAAGCCATCCTTGGTATTTTTCCTAACTTCGTCCATTCCATCTTTGGCGGACTTCCTCTCCTGTTGGGACTAGTATCAAGCGTCCTATTTTTGCTACTTTTGCTTCGCTATGGCAAACCGTGTCACAGACATGACTCCAGCAACAATGGAAGAAACGATCCTAGCTATCCGCTACCGGGACCGCATAACTGAAGTCCTTGGATTAGCACGGCTACGAGATTTAAATATGACCTGGTTTCTTTCATTCAGACCCTTGTGGCAGACTTGTGTTATGCCTGTATTAAGGTGCTTGCTATGCGGCGAGGAATGCGTGTTGGACACCTGTCTCACACTACAATCAGAAGTGCCATTGGATGCAGAGACTTTGTTGAGTCCAGTAAAGGCTCATGCATTGTGCTGTCCCCAGCGGCTACCTATCCTGATGACGGCATTCGTGGAGACTTCACCACTACGATTGAAGGGTAGTAAAGTACAAGATGAAAGCAGCATCGATCAGGTACGACCTTCTGTCAGCTATGCTGATCAAACCATCACTGAAAGCAATCATGCTCATGACTGCATGGTAGCGACATTTTCCAACCTAGTCGAACTCTCATCAGAAGCTGTAGACTGTTTTTTCGACCATCTAAATGATATGATGTTTTCACCAGAACAAAAGGAATGACTTTAAGCAACGTGAACACAGCGTTCCCTGAACTCTGAATTTGGCCTTCAAACTTTGAAAACAAAGCCACTAAGAATTTTTCCAGTTTTTTGCAAGAAAACAAGAACCTTTTTCCCAAAACCAAAATATTTACATTTTTTTGGGCACTTATCTTCTGCTTAAAGTAAAACTATTCTTAGAGAACAGAAAACTTCTATTTTTAGGTAACTCTAGAAGACATTACCTCGACCTCTAGGTTGTTTACAAATAGAATTATATTTTATGTGATGAAGTGGTCTCGCAATTTTTCTTCTGTATTAAGAGCCATTTCATGTGTTATTTTCGCAAATCATTCATGCTGATATAAAAATGTGCATCCTCTTTGAATGATTACACTGCTTGAATGCATACAGTAACTATATTCATTTTTCATGTATTACGCTAAACCATTTTTTTTAATGCAAATTAATGTATTTTGGGGCGGTTTAAATACACATACATTGTTAGTTATGTTTACTATGCTTAGGTTAATAAATATGGACATAGATTCCGTGGAGTGGGTGTGATGTATTTACTATGGGAACTGTATCGATATTCCTGTTTCTGACCCTTGTCCGGTTAATAAATCACTAGTAGCCATACAACGGCACAGAAACCCGTTCTCTGATTAGGTCATAGCACATGCTGTCAGAAATTAGGCAAGCAATATCCCTCCAGCCCCCCTAGCAAGCATACCGAGTTCTCAAAACAAATCAAACCTCCAGCATCCTGGGAAATCCCCCGCAGCTATTGTTTTGATTTAGCCAAGAACTCCAGTAAAGAATGTAAGAACGACCAGTTCTTATGACATCCTTATTGACGTATTTATGTCCATCCTTACGTCAATCTCGGCACCTTTCAGGTATAAATAATACCGACATTGCCCTAAGCAAGCACACGGTGGTGACGAGATTGGAGCAGCGCGACTTGCCGAGGAGCCCAGCTGATGCAGAAAAAGCCCACGGACGCTGCCCCTCCCTTTTGACGTGCTGAGAGAGAGACGCTGCTTTTCTCTTGCCGAGAAATCCAGCTCCGGCGTTTCCAGCCGCCCTCGCAGGCAGCTGGGATATCAAGTCCTGAGATTGAGATACCAGCCCTCCAGCCTTCTAAATCCCAGGTACTGTACTGAATAACCCCTTACAGAGAATTCTTGAGTCAGATCCTTGGCAAAGCAAACTTAACTTAAACTGCTACTTATCTACTCCCACCCACGTATTAGGCTTAGGTCAGGTACACTGGGGTAGGCGTAGCTAGAAGCACCAGTTGAGTACGATTAGTCATTAGTCAATGTATATATGTATGTATGTATTTTATCCATTTTAAAGTATCATATGGCTAAGAAACCATATCAATGCTTTTACAGTATTATTTTATAATTCTGTTTTTACTGTATGCACTGTACTTAACTATAAGTATTGCAATAATAGCGATTCATTTCTCTTGTACAAGAAAAGAGACTGATCAATAAATAACACCTTTTTATTGAACACGCCAGTCTCTTCCTTTTCTCTACAATCTGGTGAAACTAAGAATGCACGTACTGACTGAGTAAAATAAGTTGTCTTTTGTTTTCTCACGACTCTAGAGATATACTCTTGATTAGGGAGAGCAAACTTGTCATGTTCTATGGTTGTCAGAAACTAAATCCCTTCTTGTCTATCCAGGGAGGTTAAACTCCTCCTTGCCTATTCGAGAAAGTTTCTAGTGAACTCTGAGCTAGCTGGCACACATAACTTTAAGTTTAATATCGTCAGTAGAAGACCTAGTTAACCACAGTCCTACGTCTATACTATTGAAGATATTATTCCAATGCGCAGAGCCTATTGGGAAAATAGGAACTACACTACAGAACCAGCTAACGGCGTCTGAACTAGACGATCTGGCCATAGATATAACGAGAGAAGATCTAAAGGAGGCTATACTATCAATACCTATAGGAAAAGCCACAGGTGAAGATACCATTCCATTGGAAATCTATAAACTATGCCTAGATGAACTAATACCTTCTCTTTTAGAAGTGATATTATATATTGGCAGAACAGGACTGGCCCCCAGTTCCTGGAATAAAGCTAAAATAATATTTTTTCACAAAAAGGGCAAACCTAAAGAGGATATGGGTTCATATAGACCCATATCCTTGATTAATACAGACGCAAAGATCTTCGCAAAATGTTTGGCTAAAAGACTTGCACCACTGATGCCCAGAATTGTGAATACACAACAGCACGGGTTTATAGCAGGCAGGGACACATCAGCCCATGTCAACACGGCAATAACAGCTTTTGACATAGCAGAGGTAGAGGCTACTCCTCTTGCTATGATAATGCTTGATGCCGAAAAGGCATTCGACCGGGTGGGATGGGACTATTTATGGCGCACACTGGGATCTTTGGGCTTTGAAGGGGAATTCTTAAATGGGATCCGCTCACTTTACGACAAACCAACGGCATACACTAGCTATGGAGGGCTTATTTCGCCGTGTTTTCCAATCCTGAGGGGCACTCGTCAAGGGTGCCCCCTGTCACCTTTATTATTCGCCCTCTCACTCGAACCGTTCTTAAAGGCCTTGGATTGTCGTGTATTTCTATAGGTTCTGAATCGATCCCCCTATTCCTGACCCTATTCTGGTTAAACTAACTATCTAGTTAACTAACAGTCAGCCCATGAGGCAAGAAATCCCCCATGATGCAGATACCGTTATCTGACGCAGTCACACTCCGGCACAGGAACGTGTTATCTGATTAGGTCATAACGCTTGAGATCTAATTAGACAAGCGACATTCCTCCAGCCCCTGATAAGGCATACGACGTTCTCATAACAAATCAAACCTATGACAACCTGGATAATCCGTGCGGCCATTGTTTTGATTTCACAGAGAACTTTTGCAAAAGAATGTGCTAACGAGCAAGTCGTATGACATCTTTATTGACGTCAGCAAATCAAAAGGGAGAGAGAGGACTAGGTAAGCCAGTCCGGGTCCCCTGGTTATATGTAGAGATATCAATATAGGACTAGCTATGTTGTGTTAGAGGAAACTCAGAAGGTATATCTGTAGGCAAACCCTTAGGTTTGGTCATGAAGCCCTCACACACCAACCTAGTTGGTGTCATGCTTCATCATCGGGCCCACCACAGTGACACCGAATGTGTCCCGGGTGTGCTGCGACTCCAGATTACTGAGGAGCTGGTATTCTTACTGAGTGTGCAGTGTTGGTGAGAATGAAGATGAAAGGTTTTAAAAGCTATACAGGTGGTCCCAGTTCCCGAGGGTAAGAGGTAAATTTAATACCTGGGCCCCTGTTAGCAAGATAAAAAGGCTGTGGACGATGTGGAGTATATTAGGGGCTCCTACGTCCTTGTGGTCTACATGTTTCAGCCAGGCCTTTTGATTAAAACTGGCTTTCCTCAGGACCAAATGAGTATGTGTGGGTGAAAATAAACTATATTAAGTGAAAGTGTGTGGTAAAAAAGTGTTGCACTCGCTAAGGTGCCGTACGTGTAAGAGGGGGATTCCCTCTGCTTTAACTTGCTACTTGCTGTTAAAGCCTCATGGGTCACTTGGCAGGCAGGGAGGGAAAGAAGATCGGTATTTCCGATCAGCGGTTCCTGCGACCTATCGTCCTGCTCCAGTGTCCCCATTCGGGACACTGGAGCAGGACGATAGGTCGCAGGAACCGCTGATCGGAAATACCGATCTTCTTTCCCTCCCTGCCAAGTGACCCATGAGGCTTTAACAGCAAGTAGCAAGTTAAAGCAGAGGGAATCCCCCTCTTACACGTACGGCACCTTAGCGAGTGCAACACTTTTTTACCACACACTTTCACTTAATATAGTTTATTTTCACCCACACATACTCATTTGGTCCTGAGGAAAGCCAGTTTTAATCAAAAGGCCTGGCTGAAACATGTAGACCACAAGGACGTAGGAGCCCCTAATATACTCCACATCGTCCACAGCCTTTTTATCTTGCTAACAGGGGCCCAGGTATTAAATTTACCTCTTACCCTCGGGAACTGGGACCACCTGTATAGCTTTTAAAACCTTTCATCTTCATTCTCACCAACACTGCACACTCAGTAAGAATACCAGCTCCTCAGTAATCTGGAGTCGCAGCACACCCGGGACACATTCGGTGTCACTGTGGTGGGCCCGATGATGAAGCATGACACCAACTAGGTTGGTGTGTGAGGGCTTCATGACCAAACCTAAGGGTTTGCCTACAGATATACCTTCTGAGTTTCCTCTAACACAACATAGCTAGTCCTATATTGATATCTCTACATCTTTATTGACGTACCTATGTCCATCCTTACGTCAATCTCGGCACCTTTAAGGTATAAATATTGCCGACCTTGCCCTATGCAAACACACGCGTGGTGACAAGACGGAGCAGCCATACTTGCCGAAGCCGAGAGCAGAAGCAGACCCCGCTGGCAGCAGCCCCGCCTTCCTGACGCGCTGAGAGACGCGCTGCTATCTCAAGCCGAGAGACCCAGCACCGGCGCTTCCGGGTAGCCCTCGCAGGCAGCCTGGAATATCGAGAGCAGAGAAAGAGATACCATTCCTCATCCATCCTAAATTCCAGGTACAGAACTGAATAACCCCTCACAGAGAATTCTTTAGTTATTCACTTGGCAAAAACAAACTTAACTTAAACTGTAACTTTCTATTCCCGCCCACGCATTAGACTTAGGTCAGGTACACGGGGTAGGCGTAAACACCAGTTGAGTACGTTTAGTCAAATGTATATGTGTATGTAAATATATTTTAATCATTTTAAAACATCATATGGCTCAGAAACCATATCAATGTTTTTACAGTATTATTTTATACTATTGCTTTTAATGTATGCACTTTACTTAACTATAAGTATTGCAATAATATCGATCCATTTCTCTTGTACGAGAAAAGAGACTGATCAATAAATAACATCTTTTATTGAACACGCCCGTCTCTTCCTTTTCTCTACATTCTGATGAGACTAAGAATGCACGTACTGACTGAGTAAAATAATTGCCTTGTGCTCACACGACTCTTGAGATTGACTCTTGATTAGGGGAGAGCAAAGTTGTCATGTTCTATGGTTGTCAGAAACTAAATCCCTTCTTGTCTAATCAGGGGAGTTAATCCTTCCTTGAACATTCGAGAAAGTTTCTAGCGAACTCTGAGCTTAGCTGGCAAACCCAAAAATTAAGTCTAGTATCGACAGTAGTAGACCTAGTTAACGTCTGGTCTAGGCCTTTACTGCTGTAGGTACTATTCCAATGCGCAGAGCCTATTGAGAAAATAGGAGCTACACTACATGGCGCCCAACGCGTTTGGAAAGGGCGATAAAACTAACGTAAGACATTTAGAGTAACTCAGTCGTGCTTTCTCACTCAGACCCCTTTTCCCGAATACTCCAAAGACGTCTGGAGTGGGTGAAAGGTTATATCCTCCAAAACCTCGCAGGAGGGAACTCCTATGTATGGTTTTTGGTCAAGTCAACGTTGAAGGATAAAACAGTTCCAGAATATTGTGCATCTTATCTTTGTTCCATAAAGAAACCTGATCTGCAAACAAACATAATACCATCCTGACAGTAAAATGGCAGAGAGTGATGATGAAAGAGAGGCAATTAGATTAGCTACTGAAATAGCAGATGCTGATGCTACCATGCAAACAGCAGACCCGGATATAATACTCATCCAGGTCGCCAAAAGGAGATCTATAACCTTAAAACTTATAGAAAATGGACTGACACCTAGAGGTGGCACAGTCATATTCGTAATTGAGGCACACGAATATCGGCAGACAGAGGTATACTATACATGGATACATTTTCCAGCAGCAAATGCTGTAACAAAGTACTTCCACTATTACAAAGTAGAGGAACCTCCTGAAACGTACACTCCTTTCGAGGAGGTGGAAGTACCACTCAAATTCCAAGAGCATTTGCTCTTATTTG
This sequence comes from Lissotriton helveticus, assembly GCF_964261635.1. NCBI lineage: Eukaryota > Metazoa > Chordata > Amphibia > Caudata > Salamandridae > Lissotriton > Lissotriton helveticus. The sequence continues at coordinate 652,673,732 of NC_136070.1, forward strand.
ATGGCGCCCTAAAACACAATAATCACATTACAAGGCTCGGTCCTTTAGGAAGACCAGGAGCAACGTGGCCGGTCCTAGCCGGATACACACCACATCCAGACATCGATAGGATGCCTGCAGCTGAATTATTAACACAGCTGAAACAATTACTAAAAATTCATAGACAATTAGTTCAGTATGTAATGCGGACTTCAACAATTCAGCCAGCGATTAAACTACCACAGCTGACCCCACACCAGGGGAACACAAATAAAATTACACCACAGAACATCCAATCCTGCCTAGGTAAAGTTCCAGCTAAACGGGAACAGATACCATTCTGGTTGGCACAGAAAATTACCCAAATAGAGGCGGTGTTTCCTGACACCACCCCGCTGGAAAAACACAGGATTCTGACTATATGTCTCCCAATGGGAATCGCACCACACATTGAGGACTGTGACACTTGGGGTACAGTCTTTGCTTCCATCTACACAAAAACGCACGGTGTTCCATCCATTTCGGTAATACCAGATGTGCTTAAACAAATTCAAGATGAATACGGTCCAGAACCTGCTTTAACTCTTGGTATGAAATTACTGAAAGACTTCAAGCAGGTCTCGGCTATATTACTAGCCAACATAAAGGGTGAAGCAGCAAACCTGGCGATCCGCCAGAGGTTAAAAGAGACAGATATAGCAGACCAACCAGCTGAAATTGCCAGAATCATAGAAAAATCCTATGAAGAACTAGGCAGAGATAGTCTAGGTGGAATACCAGTAAAACCGCAACTGACTACAAGTCCAGAAAAAATGTTTTTTAACAATAATAATAATTCACCAAAAAAGAACTGGGATGGAAACAAACAATCCAATCCTAAAGAAAAGAAATTCCAGTCCAGAGGAAGGTCGCCTAGGCGAAGAGAGAAATCTCCGAACCCAAGACAAAGGTCACCCCAGAGTGACCCCTCTGGGAATAGATATAACCTTAGAAATAGGGATAATATTAAAAAACCTGATAGATATCAAGACATTGATACACGTCCCTCTCAATCTTTTCAGAATTCCTCGCAGAAATCGGAAAGAAGAGGACGATCAGAAGAGCACGCCAAGTCCAAAGACAAGGAACCTGCTCAACTGAAAAAGAAATTACAATTTCCAAAAAAGAAGGTAGCCAGTATCAAGGTAGTTAACAATGCCGAGAATACTGAGGACACAACTGAAAAACGGAGAGTGGGCTCAGACAATGCTAGACAGCGCAGCAGAGGTGAGCATAGCTCGCAAAGTCCTTATGAATCATCTGGAGACAGTGGACACGAATGAATACCTTCAAGTGGAAACTGCAGATACCAGAGTTAGCAAGCCCCACAAGATATACGAGATAACATTACGTATAGAGGGAGATAAGACTAGGAAAATAAGGGGACTATTTTGGGATAACCTATCCAAGGGCTATGACATCCTTCTAGCTGAAAAAGACTGGCCACCAGAATTTGTCAGGGAGTGCCCTCATGGCGAAGAGGTAATTATGCCTGCCTTCTCGAATCAAATACCGATTCATAAAAAATACACACTTGCTAGAAAGTGGGCAGTGGCCTTAGCACCTGCTTTATATAAAAATCATGTAGGATGGGATGAGGATTCTCCTCCTCACAAAATCCAGTTAAAATCACAACCAACTGCACAAAGGCAGTACCCAATTAAGCAAGAAGCTAAAAAACAGGTAAATGAAATACTAGACCAGCTAGAATACCAGGGGGTGATTGAAACTTGCACCTCACAAATGAACAATCCTTTGTTTCCGGTCTCCAAACCAGACAATTCGTACCGTCTAGTTTTGGATTACCGACACCTTAACACATGTTGCAAAACCTTTGCAGTGCAAAACTCACACAGTGCTGCACTAATGAATAACATAGTGCGCAAAAAATACAAAACAACCTTGGACATCTCCAATGGATTCTTTTGTCAAAACATAGCACCAGAGAGCAGATCTTTAACTGCATTCTCAGTAAATGGCACTCAAAAACAATTCTGTCGGTTAGCCCAGGGGTACAAGAACAGCCCAGGGGTATTCTCAGCGAGAGTAACAGAATTACTACAACTATATGATGATGAAGCATTATCTTATGTCGATGACATTTACTTAACAGATGATGACTTGGAGACTCACTTGAAAAGAGTGAACACCATAATACTTGGGTTCGCTGCAGAGGGTTACAAATTCAACTTCAAAAAATCCAGAATTGCCCATCTAAAAATTCTATACGAAGGATATGAATTATCAAGTATAGCCTGGTTGACAATTTTTTGAGAACTAGAAGAATTAAAAAATCTAAAATATGAAAAGACGTATCCTCTGCCAATCGACATTCTGCCTCTACGACATTACGCCTGTGTAATCTATACAGACGGACATGCTCAACCCTCCGTTTGGGGAGAACATGCATACAATCCCACATGTGAGATTACAAAAGAAGTGTGGCGCGGAGGTAAACTAAGACCTCTATTAACAAAATCACACTCAGTAGAAACTAATTCAGAACTACAAACTGAAATAATAGCTTTGAAAATGGCGCTAGATAATGCGGATCGCGAATTCCCGACACTTATAGTGTCAGATTCATATTACTGCGTCAAAGCATATAACAAGGATTTGCAGACATGGATTCAGAACGGTTACAAAGATGACACAGATGCACCAATAAAGCAGAGACTGCTCTGGGAACAAGTAGCTCTTTTGAAAAAAGAACTACCAAAGACTCACGTGACACACTCACTGAGTCATCAACGTGATGGCGTTCACGTTGTAGGGAATTCATTGGCTGAAACAGCCGCAGAGGCAGCCACTAAACCGGCTCCCGTAGATCGAAAAAAGCGTACATTAAAATACATTGACGGTGAAACATTGCTGGCGGTGAAAACGTCATCAAAAGGCGACTGCTCAGCGTTACCGATCAACTATCCACTCAATTATACATACATAATCGATGCAAACTCCGTCCCTTTTGCTCGAATCCCTGGAGTGGGGGATAGGGTGATTCCAAACATGGACAGGAGAAACTTGTTAATCGCAGACGCACACATGGGCGAGGGTCTCAGACACCTTAAATTAAAAGATTCTCTGGAAGAATTACAATCACGGTACTGGTGGCCAGGCATGAGCCTGCACTACACCATGTTTGTAAAAAACTGCCCAAACTGCAACAGAGATCGCAGAGGGGAGAGAAGCAGTTTAATACCTCGTTGAATCAAGGCAGATAATATTACCAGCAAAAAGAATGGCTTGCGATTAACATATACAGGCTAGTTTCCACTTATAATGTAGATCCACGGCACTCGGCTGACGTCCGGACTGTTATACAAGATTCGCGAGTCTAAATGGCATATACGCTAAGAGCATGCTACGTTCGACCATTTCTTTCACTCAGGCAAACCAGCCTGGGGGGGAAACATGGCCAAATGAGCACAGCCCAGCGGGAATCTTCTCACTTCCTTCCTGAGGGTATGGGATGGTGTAAAGAAAAAACCAAGGCAGAAAGCAATCTATAATAGAAAGGATATTAGGTTCGGGAGCTGGGTGGGTCAAACATCTAATAAGTGTCCAACGTAGTCTAAATAACTTGCCAAGAAATTCTCTGAAGGGATTCAGTCCGTACGAATTATTATTCGGAACTAGGATGTTGATCTCTGACCTTGATAGTCAGACTTCAGTGGTAATAAAAAAAACCTTTGATGTCAAAGACCGTTTGGCTATTTTGCAGGACTTAAACAAAACAAGAAAAGACCTGAGCAACATACAGTTGAAACAACAGCCAACAACCACTGAAGAATCACCACCTGTCCCAGCAAGACCTGTCTGGATTCCAAAAGTCGGGGATCTAGTCAGGGAGAAGATCGCGGTAAAGAAGGAATTTGGGCCTTCTTACAGAAAAGCAGTTCCTGTCTTGTCTGTCAACGGGACAAGATCAGTTGTACTACCGCCACTTGCTGGAAAAAAGGAGAACCGAGTTGTATCCATCGACCTGGTAAAACCACAACATGTGGCCAATAACAAACAGTAGGCCAAGTGGACTCCCAATAAGTAGCAGAACACCAAGGTTTGCTACCAGTACAGAGGTCCTATCAAAGAGGCTCATCACATTCGAAACGCCTACAGAAGAACAACAAGGACTATGCAACAATGCAATAGAACTAAGACCTCTGAAAACCCAAATAAAAACATTTAGCAGAGACACACCAATCTACAATGAAGTTCCAAGTGAAAATGCAAGAAACAAAAATCCTGAACCAATTGGAACAATTGACAGAACTGCATCTGGTTACTTCATCAACTTCGATGATTCCTCTGAAGGTTTCAGCGAACAAAAGACACAGCCATCATCAAAATCCTTTAAAGACAAAGCTAAGGAACTTTTGAAACAACTGAAAGAAACATATCTGGTTTCCCCATGGATTGAATTTTGGGTGGGTTTTGGTGCATTTATCCTCATACTTTGGCTCATCATGGTATTTACTTTGGGACGCTTCATTGAGGGAAAATATGCTAAAATGGACACAGCAAGTCAGAACATCAACTTGGTCCTCAAACCACACACATCTTCACACGTCGAGAAAAGAGAACTCTCTTCAGAACTTTCTTCAGCCAACTTCACAGCAATTCCAATACCTGGTGGGGTAGCCTGGGACAACACTGACTATGAAATTTATGGTCCGGTCGAGATCCTGAAATATCCACACCAAATCAAGATCTCCTTGAGTGACTTTGCAAAACCAAACTCATTTGCTGATGATTGGGACTTCGAAAGCATCAACAATATGATGTCTGACTTAGTAATGTCTGCTAAATTTACAAAACATGATTATTTGCAAGGTTCTACAAATTATGATAGTATGTATTGCTATAACCATTATGGTAACCATTTTTTGCATAAATCGGCACAACCTAGAAATGTTTTAAATTATAATCAATGGGAACATTGTGCTACACCTCCAAAAGGGAGCTCTAGAACCGTTTATGACAAATATTCATATTTTTCAGGTTTTAACATAAGTAATGCTGAAACATTGTATTTTAAATTGTCAAACAAGACAGGGATGAAAACCATGATAACCAACACAAAATTGATATATTCAGATTCATTCTTCGAAAAAATGAATACTTTTGGATTTGATTATTGGGACAAAAATGTTGATTTGAAAAGTGTTTGGGGTACAAAAGAATGGCAAGTACAGGGTATAGAAGCTTTGTTTAGAGCCTGCATGATCCCAGAACAAATGATATTTTTAAATGACACTGTTCAACAAACCACCTGTCTTGGCTTAGCCAAAATCAAAGATTTAATTAAACCGTCTATTCCAAAGCCAACAATGTTTAGCAATAGCTCTGATACAGATGAAGAGATAGACGTAAACCATATATTAAACCAAAATAGAACACATCCTGATTGGAAACAATGGTTGATCTGGCCCACAGATACAAATTACTGTCAAGATAGATTCCTGAATAAAACACAGGGTTTCAAAATGACCAGGCCAGACCCTAGATATCCCCAAAGACATCACCCAGGGATAATAACAACCTACAGTGTGGGCAAATTATGCCTTCAATGGCTACAGACTTCCACACTGCCTGAAATTAAGCAACACCTAACTTTACTTACTGATGGTGCTGACTTGCGTGATTTCATACTGGGACCACGCAAACAGCGTCAAAAGCGTTTCATAGCAGCCTCTGTATATGCAGCATACAATGAGGCCTGGAAGGTTACTCAAATTGAGACAGCAGAAAGAATACGGGAAATTGACCGTATCAATTTGGAAAAATCACTTTCTGTAGTGGACAATGGGTTAATGACTCTGTCCTCCAGAATTTTTTCATTGGACAGCATTGTGTCGTCAGCAATCGATATATTATCGCAAGACTTACTGTTATTACAACATGGTCAGTCACAATTGCGTTCTATTGTACAGCTTGGCTGGACGTTACAAAATCTGCGTTCAGGCTATGTGCCTTGGCGTTTAATCAACACAACGTCACTATTCCAAATCTTTAACCTTACTGATAGACAAATCGGTATGGCGCAAAAGGGTGCTGATTATACAATCTTGAGCATTGAAAAACTAGAAAGATTACCGTTGACAATGTCAGAACGACCTGTCAGTGAATGGATAATCCAAGGAATCATAAATATTCCAATCTCAACCTTCAGGTTTCAATACTGCCAAAAATATATACAGGCTGGCATGTACGAGAAATTGGGAAAGGGGTACCTTAAAACAACTTGGAACCTGCCCTATTCACATGCATGTGTCAGTAATAAAGGACAGAAAGTGTTTCTTAGTGGCAACAATTGTGCTATGTCACTAAGCGGCACACTTCTGTGTAACGGTATTAGTTTGCACGGAGCCTGTGAAGGGAATTCATACAACCTTTCATGTCACCAGCAAGGCGCACCTGCAACTGAAATAGAACCATTCTTTCAAAGACTCTATAATGGGAGTTACATTCTTATTGTAGACCGCAGATGTTGTAGTCTTATGCCCGGGACTCCTTATCTCGTCACTACGACGGCGAAGGTCAAGTGCTGTGGACGTTCTTTATTCCCCAGCTCCTTTCCAGACAGGGAGGCAAGGGCATGGCCCAGTTTGAAAATTACTTCTATTCGAATAGACACTTTAAGCAGAATGAAAACAGTGCTTCTTCAGACGCCTACAAGGCTCACATCATCAAAAGAAACGTATGATCTACAAGTCGCAAGGACGACTGCAGAGATACATACATTATTATCAACCAATTCCCCCGTACATTTCGCGGAAATCCTAAGCGAAATCTTAAATATTTCTGATACCACTGGGGTCTCAAAGGTATTTAAGACAGTATTTTCGATGGCATTAACACCATTCAAAGCCATACTGGGTATTTTTCCAGATTTCGTCCATTCGATTTTTGGCGGACTTCCCCTGATCCTGGGACTAATTGCAGGAATCCTATTCCTAGTCCTTATTTTTCGTTATGGCAACCCATGTCACAGATCAAACTCTCGCGACAATGGAAGATACGATCCTAGCCATTGGATACCGGGACCGGATATCAAAAATCCTGGGACTCTCCCGGCTTAGAGACCTAAACATGACTTGGTTTCTATCAATTCGACCAATGTGGCAAAGGTGTGTTTTACCTGTACTAAGGTGTCTGCTATGCGGAGAAGAATGCGTGTTAGACACCTGTCTGACGCTACAATCGGATGCGCCGGTGGATGCAGATACACTGTTGGTTCCTACCAAGGTTCACGCTTTGTGCTGCCCTCAAAGGCTGCCAATCCTGATGACGGCATTCCTGGAATCTTCACCACTGCGATTGAAGAGTAGTGAAGTTCAAGATGAAAGCAACATCGAACAGGTACGACCTTCTGTCAGCAATGCAAATCAGAATGTCAATGGAGACAATCATGCGCATGAATGCATGGTTACACCTATTTCCGACTTAGTGGAACTTTCCCATGAAGCTGTTGACAGTTTTTTCGAAAGCCTGAATGATATGATGTTCTCTCCAGAACAGAAATAGAGACTTTTGAGTAAACTCGCACACGGCGTTCCCTGAATTCGGCCTTCAACTTTAAAAATAAAGTCATATGAACAATTTCACTCCAGCTCACGGACAGCAATATTTTTCAGCAAGCCCCTTAAAATATTTTTCTATATATTTTTTTTCCGGGACACTGATCTTCTGCTTAAAGTAAGAAACTATTCCTAGAGAACTAAGATTTCTATTTTTAGATACTTTATATAGACTTTAGCTGCCCGCTGGGATGTTCACGAATATTTTATTATGTGATGAAATGGTCTCGAACTTCCTTTCTGTATAGCCATATTAAGAGCCATTTCATGTGTATTTCTCATATACCAATAAGCAATAATGCATAAAAATGCGTGTTTACTTTTGCATTTAATTCATAGCTTAAGTGCATACAATATATATGACTGCAATTTTTCAGTATATTTGAAAATTTCGAAATACATTTATGTATTTTGGGGTGGTAAGGTATACACTATACTCTATAGTATGTTGTACTATGTTATACTATGCATAGATTAGTAGATATGACCATAGTTAGCGTGGAGTGGGTGTCGTGTATTTCTATAGGTTCTGAATCGATCCCCCTATTCCTGACCCTATTCTGGTTAAACTAACTATCTAGTTAACTAACAGTCAGCCCATGAGGCAAGAAATCCCCCATGATGCAGATACCGTTATCTGACGCAGTCACACTCCGGCACAGGAACGTGTTATCTGATTAGGTCATAACGCTTGAGATCTAATTAGACAAGCGACATTCCTCCAGCCCCTGATAAGGCATACGACGTTCTCATAACAAATCAAACCTATGACAACCTGGATAATCCGTGCGGCCATTGTTTTGATTTCACAGAGAACTTTTGCAAAAGAATGTGCTAACGAGCAAGTCGTATGACATCTTTATTGACGTACCTATGTCCATCCTTACGTCAATCTCGGCACCTTTAAGGTATAAATATTGCCGACCTTGCCCTATGCAAACACACGCGTGGTGACAAGACGGAGCAGCCATACTTGCCGAAGCCGAGAGCAGAAGCAGACCCCGCTGGCAGCAGCCCCGCCTTCCTGACGCGCTGAGAGACGCGCTGCTATCTCAAGCCGAGAGACCCAGCACCGGCGCTTCCGGGTAGCCCTCGCAGGCAGCCTGGAATATCGAGAGCAGAGAAAGAGATACCATTCCTCATCCATCCTAAATTCCAGGTACAGAACTGAATAACCCCTCACAGAGAATTCTTTAGTTATTCACTTGGCAAAAACAAACTTAACCTAAACTGTAACTTTCTATTCCCGCCCACGCATTAGACTTAGGTCAGGTACACGGGGTAGGCGTATTTAGAAACACCAGTTGAGTACGTTTAGTCAAATGTATATGTGTATGTAAATATATTTTAATCATTTTAAAACATCATATGGCTCAGAAACCATATCAATGTTTTTACAGTATTATTTTATACTATTGCTTTTAATGTATGCACTTTACTTAACTATAAGTATTACAATAATATCGATCCATTTCTCTTGTACGAGAAAAGAGACTGATCAATAAATAACATCTTTTATTGAACACGCCCGTCTCTTCCTTTTCTCTACATTCTGATGAGACTAAGAATGCACGTACTGACTGAGTAAAATAATTGCCTTGTGCTCACACGACTCTTGAGATTGACTCTTGATTAGGGGAGAGCAAAGTTGTCATGTTCTATGGTTGTCAGAAACTAAATCCCTTCTTGTCTAATCAGGGGAGTTAATCCTTCCTTGAACATTCGAGAAAGTTTCTAGCGAACTCTGAGCTTAGCTGGCAAACCCAAAAATTAAGTCTAGTATCGACAGTAGTAGACCTAGTTAACGTCTGGTCTAGGCCTTTACTGCTGTAGGTACTATTCCAATGCGCAGAGCCTATTGGGAAAATAGGAGCTACACTACAGGATACCCAGCCCGGAATAACACCATTCAAGACTGGCACGCATAGCCTAAAAATGACTGCATATGCAGACGACATTGCTATTTATTCGTCTGAAGCAATCGAGCCCTTAAGAGCTATTAATCTTGAAGCACTTAAATTCGGCACAGTCTCAGGTTATAAATTGAATACACATAAAACCCAAATAATAGCTAATTTTGCCCCTCCGACACCGGTACCAGAAATTTGTAGGGTTGCAACCTATCTTGGAGTTAAAATCACCTCAAACATTAAAGAACTTAATGCTATCAACTATAACGATTTAACGAAAACCATCATCTCGACTCTGAAAAAATGGCATCGACTCCCACTAAGTCTAATTGGTAGAATAAATTTGATCAAAATGAAAATCATACCCAAATATTTATATTTGTTTAGATCAATCCCTTTGATTTTGAGTAGGCTTTTTTTTAAACAATTAGATGGGATTTTTGGTAACTTCATCTGGGGGTATAAGAAGGCTAGGAGATCATTAAAGATATTGAAAAATCAGATTGGGTCTGGCGGCCATAATTTTCCTGATATAAAATTATACTTTTGGGCATCATTTGTAAGACGCATGCGGTCATTACTAAACATAGAGGACACACTATTTTACCACCATTTACTGCTAAAAGACGATTCTAACCAATTTTTACTTCATATAACAGACCCTAATTACTACAAACGGGTCAAGTTCAAGACCGCACGTGATATAATAAGAGTATGGAAGGATATTCTTGATTACTGCAAAACTACTATATATCACTCTCAGCTGATTCTATGGAACAATCCTGGCCTACCGAGCATATTTAACGATGGGGAATTCCGTAGATGGCAGCTGAAAGGTGTAACAGTTTTGGGTGATCTTTATAATTCTCAAGGCATACTAGATTTTCCCACTCTAAAATACCTATATGGTTTGTCTGAAATACATAGGTTTAAATATTTACAAATCTACGATTTTTTAGTGCGCGAAAATAAAATCAATAGCGTGGCAAGTGGTGGTATCTGGGATTGCTTAAACTCTAGGAAAGAGAAATCAATTAGTAGCTCGACCTACAAATTTTTCATAGGCCTTAGACCTGACGACAGCGATATACTTGCCAATAAATGGAACTCCAAACTTGGAACAAATATTACAGGAAAACATATAATTCAATCTTATACTAATATCCATAACTCTGCACAGTCTTCTAGTTTACGACTTCAACAATACAGAACCACTTACATGCTTTACTATACGCCAGAAAATGTTTCGAAATGGCTCTCAAGTAATACCTTGGGAGATAAAACCAAATGCCCGAAATGCGCCGAATATACGGCAGATTTGGTACATATGCTGTTCTCCTGTTCAATGCTCGGGAAATACTGGGAAGAAGTGGGAAAAATCTTGGTTGCTAAAAACATTCTTAACTCCCCTATACCGGCGCCTATGGCAATATTTGGCCCACATCTGACTAATCAACCACGCCATCTATTGGCATCAATACTAATTTCATGTGCTAAATTAATCCTAGCAAGGGCCTGGATTAGCCCTAATATCCCTAACGCTATGGAATGGTGGTACTTAGTCACTGAAATTAAAACAATGGAGTGTACTCTAGCAGAATTGAGAGGCATTCGGTCGCTAAAGAAATTTGAGAAAATTTGGGGGGACTTAGATTGAATGACCTAAAAACTAATTTTGACTGACAATTGGATGCTGCTGGTATATTTTAGCGTCTCTATTATGATATTTGATTTATAGATTTCTGTGTATGTATATGATATATTTGATGATGTGAAATTATTTTTAATGTATTGTTGTCTCATACCAGGTGAAAAAAAAAAAATACAATCAGGTAATATTGCATTTGAAGGGAAAAGTGCCTGCAAAAGAGACAGATTGGACCCGAATATATAGAACTACCCAGGATAGAGACGAAACTGTGCATTCCTATTATGAACGACTGTTACAAGTGTTCAAAACGTACAGCGGCATAGATAACATTGAGATGAAGGACATGACGCACTTTATTTACAGGTTTGTAACAGGATTAAGACCTGAAATTTGCCAGTGGATCAAAGACAATAAAATCTGTTGGTAGTCTAAGAAAATTGATGAGGTGTTAAGGTATGCCAAATATTGCGAGGACGAGATGGCTGACAAGCGAAAAGCTTTAAAAGAAAAGGTCATGTGGGCACAGGTAAAATTAGCAGAACAACAGGAAAAGCAGTTGAGTAAAATGAACAATAATACCCAAAATCAAGGTTCTGGGGGTGAAGGGAAGCACAAAGTAAAAATGAGCCGAGAGGCAGCCAAAAAGAAGTTCCCCTGTCACGGGTGCGGACAGATAGGGCACTGGAGAGACGAGTGTCCATACGCACAAATTGGTAACCCCCAAACTAATGATTTAAATCCACAGACGCAGAATGAAAAACCAAGAAAGACCCAGCAACAGGTAAAACCGAATCAGCTGCCCCGTGCACCTAGACCGAATTTTAAGGGAAAAGCACAGCAGGGTGATGACATCGAAGTGTGGGGAGGAAAAGAGGATAGAAATGCAGCAACTTCACAATTTCTGTTGAATGATACCTTCCTCTGTGATGAACAACACTGACGGTGCATGAGGGGGGAGGACGAGCAGTGCGTACTTGGCGCCTCCTTGCCGGTAGACCAGTCAGGGCCATACATTGAAGGGAAAGGTTGAAGGAAATGATGTCACCTTTCTGTTGGACACTGGGGCTACCCGTTCTACGGTAAGAACAGCAGACGTTCCAAACCTACCCCTCTCGGGAGAAGCGATCCAAGTAGTGGGCGTATCTAATCAATTGATTAGTACCACAGTTACCGAGCCCACGGAGATTACAATAGGGAACTTCAAAGAAATGCATAGATTTGTTGTCTGTGACTCCAGTCCTGTAAACCTATTGGGACGTGATTTGTTGTGTAAAATTAACTGTACCATCTTTTGCACACCAAAGGGCGTCGAGATACAAACCCCAGACGAAGATGGAATATACAAACTAATGCTAATAAGACCTGACTCAGAAATTAAAAGACTGACAATACAAGACTTACCTGAAGAACTCCAACAGACAGTGAAACCAGAAGTATGGGATTTTACTGGAAAAGATGGAGGATTAATGGCAAATGTTGACCCAATTAAAATAGCCATAAATGAAGATGCAGTTTACCCAAATACTAAACGATACAAAATGAGTGTAGAAGTGAAAGCAGGAGTTGCCATTGAAATAAAAAGATTGCTAGAAGCAAACATCAAACAAGAAGTGTTGAGTAGTCCTTGTAACTCGCCCATAATCGGAATCAAGAAACCTAGTGGGAAGTACAGGGTAGTACAGGACCTAAGAAAGGTAAATAAAATTGTTGTTCCTTGCTGTCCTATTGTTCCGAACCCAGCAGTTATCCTGTATCAAATCCCCTGGAATGCTGAGTGGTTCACTGTAATTGACTTATGTCACGCATTATTTTCAATCCCATTGCATCCAGACAGCAAATTTCTATTCTCATTTGAATTCGACAGTCACGTGTTCGTCTGGAATCGCGTCCCCCAGGGGTATACAGAAAACCCCTCGATATTCAATCAGATTCTGAAAAAGTGCCTTGAATCCTTGGTTTTACCTGGAAAATCAGTTTTGGTGCAATATATAGACGACCTCTTGGTGGCGTCTAAAAGTCAGAAAGACTGTGTTGTTGACACCATTGCCTTACTGAACCACTTAGGTGAAGGAGGACACAAAGTATCACCTGACAAACTGCAGTTCTGTACCTCTTCAGTAAAATATCTGGGGCACCAGATAGAGAAGGGTATCAGGGAAGTTACTTCAGAAAGAATTAGGATAATTCGAAACATGCAATTACCCAATACTCAGAAAGAAATCAGAATGTTCCTTGGAGTTGTAGGATACTGCAGACAATGGATTGTTGGATTTGCAGTCCTAGCAAAACCTTTGATAAAAATGACAAAGAAAGGAGCAAAGGACCCAGTGGAATGGGATGAGGAAAGCATGACAGCATTTACTAAATTGCGAGAATGTCTATGTACAGCCCCCGCTGTAGGAATGCCTGATTATTCGAAAGAATTCGCACTGTTTTGTGATACACGAGACAATTGTGCACTGTCAGTCCTAACTCAAGAACATGGTTTGACTAGACGTCCAGTAGCATACTTCTCTGCTACCTTGGATCCAGTGGCTGCTGGATTACCCGGATGTCTGAAAGCAGTAGCTGCAACTTGTATGAGACTTGAACAGAGTGAATCCATCATTATGGGACATCCTGTAACTGTGTATGTTCCACATGCAATTGTAATCTTACTGACCAGAACTAAAACCCAGTATCTCACACCTAGTCGGCTGACTAAATATGAGAGGATTCTTGTGGGTGCAGCAAACGTAACCATTACTTGGTGTAACATATTGAATCCAGCAACCCTATTACCAGACTCGCTAATTGCAGAAGCAAAGGGAGAGGTCGAGCATGACTGCATTGACCTGACTGAGTTTAGTACCAAACCACGCCCAGATATCAAGGAAATGCCCGTGCCTGTAGAAGATTACGAGCTGTTTGTAGATGGCTCATGTTTGAGACATGAGAATGGAGGCCTAAGTGCTGCTTTTGCTGTAGTCACAGTATCACGTGCAGTAGAAGCATCTTATCTATTTGAAGTGAAGTCTGCACAAGTAGCCGAATTGATTGCATTGGCAAGAGCCTGTAAAGTTGGGAAAAATAAAAGAGTAACCATATACACTGACAGTCAGTATGGTTATGGGGTTGTGCATGACTTCGGCCAATTATGGCTGCAAAGAGATTACCTGACTTCTTCAGGTACTCCTATCAGAAATGGAAAAGTGGTACAGGAATTACTGGAAGCAATCCAGTTACCAAAAGAATTGGCAGTGGTCAAGTGTACTGCTCACAAATCTGGCGATGACAATGTGACAGTAGGTAATCGATATGCTGACCAACTGGCCCAACATTGTGCAAGACGTCAAATGTCAGTCAATATCAAATTGGGGGTAAACGGAAACAGCTGGCAACTTATGGTGTTTGAGAATGTGCAAACATGGGAGGAATTATGAGATTTACAGAATGCAGCAGGACCAAAGGAGAGGATACGGTGGAGAAAGTTTGGTTGTCTACAGAGGAACGAGGATGGTGTCGTTGTTTGCCCTGATGGTATGCCTGTGTTGCCTGACAGCTTGCTTGCTCCTATGGCCCGGCTAATACATGGAGATGCACACATTGGTAGGGATGCAATGGTTCGTGTTTTTAAACAGACATGATTCAACTCGAAATTCAGGAAAGTAGCAGAGGCACTCTGCCAGAGGTGCTTGACATGTCAGCAATACAATGTGGGAAGAAAACAGTAGTTTCACTAGGTAAAATTGGGAAAGCAGAAGGTCCTTTTATAAGATTACAAATTGACTTCATTCAGTTACCCCCTTGTCGAGGAATGAGATACGTCCTTGTCATTGTTTGCCTGTTTTCAAAATGGGTATAGGCTTACCCGGCCAAGAAGAATGATGCCATCACTGTAGCCAAATTGTTATTGCGAGAACTAATACCTAGGTACGGGGTTCCAGTCACAATTGAATCAGTCAGAGGTGGGCATTTTCAGAATGAAATAATTGATCAGATCTGTGGAGCATTCAAAATTACTCAAAAACTGCACTGTGCATATCGCCCAGAGGCTTCTGGAGTGGTGGAACAACTGAATGGCACTATCAAGTCGAGACTAGGAAAGATGTGTGAGTCTACTGGCATGAACTGGATAGAGGCTTTACCTCTTGTTCTAATGGGAATCAGAAGTATTCCAGACCGAAATACAGGCCTGAGTCCCCGTGAAATCCTGATGGGAAGAGTAATGCGACAAGCATGGGTACCAGGGCACAAACTGATAAGCATTTCTGATGATTTGGTACTAGAGTACTGCAAGCAACTGGGTGACCAAGTGCGTTCTATCTCTCACCAGATTGGGGAAGGCGCCGTCGCCAGTCCAGCAACTCCAGTCCATAATCTGAATCCAGGTGATTGGGTGGTACTAAAGAAACACACCCGCTCAAGTTGCCTTGCACCGAAGTGGGGAAAACCAAGACAAGTGATTCTGGTGACCACAACAGCGGTGATGTGTGCCGGTGTGCCAAAGTGGATCCATGCCAGCCATACCAAGAAGGTAACGGAAGACGAAGAAACTGACGCTGAAGGTTGTCCAGCTGAGGGGTCTCCAAACGTTGGTCCTGAAGTAGCTGATGACGAACAACCGAGCACCAGTCAAGATGAATGGATACCTGTGATCGACCTGACATTTGATCCCATGAGAACAAGAAGCCAAACATACTCAGACAGAGAGTGGGATAGTGAGGAGGAGACAGGAATAGAAAGAGACAATCAGATTATCGAAATCCATGTCAAATCTGATGAGGAAGAAGATCATATAGGGACAGAACAGGTGATCGACACACCTCCAAGAACTCCTGAGATTGAAAAGGGACAGACAGAAATTAGGGCGAAAGTTCAAGCGGAAGAAAATCAAAGGTTCGAAGTGCTTGAACAGGATCCGATAGAAATAGACGAATGTGTTCAGGACACAGAAATTGAAACGTCCAAAAGTCAAATCCTGTATACACCTGAACAAGGCCAGCTTAGCAACCAGGCAGAAGAAACTGATCTAAGACCTGGAACTAGTCAGATAGAAAGGGAAGAAAGAGAAGCAGAAGTGCCACAACAGAACGAAAATAAAAGAGCATTAGAAGAAAGCCAAACCACAGTGCCAGTTAAAAGATTCAAGAAAAAGAATAAAGAACCAAGGTACATCAAAAGACTGAGACTAAGACTGAAAACAGTAGAAGAAAAGCTGGAGCAAAGAAAGCAAGGTTCCAGTAAAACAGAGCAAACCGAAGAGAACCCTAAGCGAAGAAGTGCCCGAATAAAAAGACTGAACGATAAGTATCAGGATCCTGAGTGGACTTACTTGGTGTTGGAGGAGTTTGAGGATCTTGAGATAAGTGACGAAAGTGATGAAGAATTGACTGCTGACCAGTCTACCGAAGAAGAAGAACCAACCTGAAGTTGCCCAGTGTAAGCAACCTGTGCAAAGTTACAAAGAGGGGTTGGAAAGCTTCTTTTGAGCAAAAATGTCTGATTCCAATGTGAATGGAAGACCTAGACGCAATTGTTGTAAAACATGCTGCAAAGTATGTGTATGTAGTATAGTTTTAGTATTAATATTATGGATAGGACTAACGATTACTATTCCTTATATGATGAGTAAAGAGACTAATATTGACTCTACAAAGACTGTGACAAAAGACACTGAAGAGCTGACAACACAAAGTGTAGAAGGACATGAGAGAGCACTTAGCGATAGACAAACTAAATTGGACTTAAAAGCACCAGATGAGGAAGGACTACATTATCAAGTAATCAAGAACAAGACTCATTTAAATGTATTCGCAAACCTTTTAGTGCATTATGTAGAAACCATGGAAATAGAAGACTGTTATGTTTGCATGAAGCTAACTACTTCTGTAGCTGAGGGAGTGACATACCATCATTTGCCAATAACATATGGAATTTCCTGTAGTATTTTAGCTAGCTTATTTTACAAAAGAAGACCGTTACAGTACTATTACTCTAACTCAGACGTGATATTTTGTGAACTTCCTATACGTGGAAATCTGAACCCTGTACATACAAAAAGTGACGTAACACGGTAAATGGGAGAATATTTTCTGACTACAGGTACCATAGATTTAGGTGAAGGACATAGAGATAGCTTGACCTGTTCATTTCATGAACAAGAGGGTATACAGCCTTTACAACGAAACTTTTACAACGACATACCATTACAACGCAACTTTTACAACGCAAACTATTACAACGCATTGCTCTGGGGGGCGCTCTAGGGTAGGGAATAGGTTAATTTACTATCCAATAACCTTCCCTACTATCCACGGGAATAGTAAATTAAACTATTCACTATCCAGCGCCTAAAAGCATTATGCGTTGTAAAAGTATGCGTTGTAAAAACTGCGTTGTAAAGGCATGCGTTGTAAAAGCATGCGTTGTAACGTCATACATCCGAACAAGAGAAAATGTTTCTTAACATGGCAGAGAAAAGAAGACAAAGTTTCCAAAGAAAGGCGAATGATAAAAGGCAGAAAACTAAGTGGGCTGAAAACAAGGGAAGCACCTCCAATGGTGGGGCTAATCCTGCTTTGTTGCCGGATTTCGAAAGAAAAGGGAAACTTTGTCTTCACCGAGAAAAGACTAGTTATTATAATAACATTTTCATTGGTTCCAGTCAATGTGAACACAATTACAAGGTAATTGGAGGTTGGTGTTTCAAATATGGGTCAGAACCTGTGTTTCCCGGAATTTATTACATATGTGGAAACAAGGCTTATTTCAAATTGCCGGATCACTGACATGGAAGCTGCTATTTCGGAATTGTCTTCCCGAAAATATACCATGTGAATGAAATTGCTGGAAGCAGTGAAAACACGAATGATTTAGTACGTAGTAAAAGAGAAAGTATAGGTGAAATAGTGGGTAGTATTTTTAGTGCATTGATACCTGCAGTGGGAGTGGTTCTGAACACACACAGAATTTGCAAATTGTCAACAGTAGTGGATCGGTTATCTACCGACACTGCTAGTGGATTTCTGATGATCAATACCGAAATGGTTGCAATCAGATCTATGGTTTTGCAAAACAGACTTGCTCTTGACAGCTTATTAGCAAAAGAGGGCGAAGTCTGTAAAATGTTGAAAGCGCAACATTGTTGCACTTACATACCTGACAAAAGTGTTGAACTGAAAAGGTATGTGAGGAACATTACAAATTTGGAAAAGGAACTCAAACCACTGGAGGTTGATAGTGCCTGGAAGAGACTTACTGATGGTCTCTCCGCTGTAGGTCATTGGTTTTCCAATTTAGGTAAAGGTTTTTTGCTTAAGGTACTGATACCAATTGCAGGAATAGGGTTTATTATATTCTTCATATTTGTCTGTTGCAAATGTTGCAAACACCAAAAGAAATACACTGTGAATAAGAGAGGAGTGAAACGGAATGTGGATGAACTTGAATTAGAGGAGCTGAATAATCAAATTTACAAAAGGGTGAAGAATTCTCACCCTAACAAAGATACCAAAGAAAAATTGAATCGAATGTTGGAAGAGATTGAATTGGGCAAAGTGTGAAGAAGTTGGCATCTGATTCCATTGGTTTTGTGATGATAGTAAATATCATCAAAGAGGGGATTGATGGAGCAAGGATTCGCACGTTACGCGACTTGCTTGAACTCATGAACCTCAAATAACTATAATAGAAATAACCCAACATGTTTGTCTTACTAACTTCCCTTTATTTTGACATTTGGGGTGTCCAAGAGAAGCTTGCATAAGTGTTTATTAACATTAACAACGCTGGTCATTAATAATGGCCGCTGCTTGGCGGGTTTTCTTCTGCGCATGCGTTAGTCACACTCATGTGAAGTGACGTACTTGCAGTTCTGGTGGGAACTTTTCGCGCTTGCGCACTTGACCTAAAATGGCCGCTTGATGTTCTCACATGCCGAAGCTTGCGCTGCCGCTTTTGTGCTATTGTCGTTTGCATTAACCCTAATGCTATATTTATTATAAAGTAAGGGGTATAGAGTAGCTATTCATGGTATACAGTGTATTCATTTATTTTCTGTGTTTTAATTTGTTTTCGCTTACTTTTCATATATCACATTCTTTTGGGTCTGAGGAACACTCGTGATTCCATATTGAAAAGCCTTTCTGCGCATGACGGTCTTCTGCCGGTGGCATTGAACAACTGCCAACCAGAGGTCCCAGCCAAGATGTGCCTGGGAAGATGCACCTTCGCCTAGCAAAAGAAGCTGAACTGTTTTCAATGTATCATAATTCATAGATGTGCTATTGTAATATAGAAACTTAGGTCATGGGAACCCCAAATTCAATAGGCGGTCCCAGAGTATGCAAATGTAGACTTGTAGAAATGAAATGTGGTTGGTGTGTTGACCTATCCTACTTGTGGACCAATCGAAATTGGGGATTCTTACACTTGCAACATTCGGGGGGTGGTACACTGACCCGAAAACAGTATAACTAGCCTAGGTTTAGCTAGAGAAATTGTCCGACTTGCCCGAATAGCTGACCTGTCACTGACCCAACGCACTCAATAGGTGACTGATACAGAGGGCTGCGGAGCACTCTGTCCGAAATTTCCATAGACTTGAGGGTCTTGTTGAGAGACCTTAAGTGCTGGCGGAGCACTTTGCTGGGGAATTCGATAACCCAATCGGGGTTCTGAATGATAGCTGCAGAGAGGGTGGAGCGCAGGCGTAGCTTCCGAACTGCGGGTGCTGGTCTTACCTTGGTGGTCCTGTCCTGATCCTAATCTGGGTTTCCTGTCCTGTCCTGGGGTGTCCAATCTGCACCTGCTGTCCTACTGGTGACTGTCCTTCTTTGGGGTTTCTCCCGTCCTTAACTGACCCGTGGCCAGGGTTGGTCTTCACACCATACTAGGTAAATATAGTGCTGAAAAATCTACTCTGCAAATTCTATTTTCTTTCTTTTGCTTCAATAAAGACATACTTGTGCATATTTGAATTTCCATGCTTTTCGCAAGACTACTAAATGAAAAGGTCATACATTATTGTTGTTTTCTAGCATGTTCCTATTTTTCCCCTTCCTTTGAGTACAAACCTTATACCGCTCATGAAATATAGATGTGTTTTATCTTTATCTTCTTTTAAGCTGACTAAATGATGGTCTTGAAATTCTAGCGTGTTCCACTTTTTTTACCCTCCCATAGTTACATGGAAATTTCAAAGTTCTCGTAATACAAATCAAAGTTCTTTCCCATACCCATATATCAGGGGTATTTTTCAACTGTGACATTCTAGTGTGTTCGTTAATCTTCCCCGTCTTTAGTTCTTCTTTTTAAAGTCTAAATTCTGACATTTCTGATTAGCATGTTCCCTGTTCTTACCTTCCTTTAGACTCATAAATGGTTGGCCTGATTTATTTCCTATATGGGTATGTGCTTTTTGTAATGTTAGTCATTGATAGTCGAATTGCTGTAAACCTAATGCTTGCAGAACTGGATTAATCTTAGATAAAGGTTTTAAAACGTTCCTGAGTCTGTGGTTATTATATGAGTGCAAAGAAAATTACAATAGTTGGTATTTTGTTGTCTGCCTTTCTTTTACAGCTAGCTCCCTGATCCGTTGTGGTCATAGGTACCCGTAACGGTGGATTGGTAAGTCGGGTACAGTAGGAAATAAATAGGAAGGAACAAGGGATACTGGTAGTAGAGTGTAAGGTCACCTGATTAATAAATATGGTAAATTGAAGTTTATGGGCCCGATACATGTGTGGTAAAATTGTTGGTCGGGTGACCTGCGCGCTCTATCACAGCCACCACTTTACAAAACTATGCCATAAAACTGAGTAATACATACATTTCTACCACTGACTCCCCTAAATGAACCACCAAACTAGGCTGTAAAGTCATGGGCCCTAGACCCACATACTAACTAAATTATGACACAGTGTGTTGTTAATAAACTGGCCAGGAGCCTATATACCCAGGCCTTTTTAGTGACAGGATCGCCTAACTGGTGACGCCTGTGATGATAGGTGTGGGGTGGGTGTTAGGGAAGCCTCAGGGGGGGGCTACTTCACTTCGTGTCCAGCAGTGTACTACATTCATCCCTAAATCCGAATGAAAAGACAACAAATCCAAACTGTGGAAATAAAAACAAAACAAACTGGATACTACGTAGTCCATCACTATCTAGAGTCAATCAGCAGGACAGTAGTGACTGTATAGAGTGATAATGCTGGCTACCACAGGATATCTCCGCTCGCATTCATGGTGTGAGTCAGGACACAAACATCAGTCCAAAGAAGTCTGGGCCCTTCTGTAGGCATCCCAAGTCAAAAAGGAAGATCATCCTGGAGTCATTCTGAAGCCATCTGATGACTACAGCCAGGCTATTCCTACAATTATCTGGGAAAGTCATCCGCAGCCATCCTGAAGTATGCCTTATAGGGCAGAATATTTAAATGAGATGACTCCTCGAGTCATCAGGGAAGCTACTCCCGGATTAGCTCCTGATTACTTCCGTGGAAAACATGTGATGATCTTGCACTAGTGCAAGATTTTCCCATGATGATTTTAGGATTAGGCTGGATTACTCCAGGATAGGTTCCTGATTATTTCAGTGGAAAACAAGTGATGATAATGTACTATTCCAGGATGATCTCATGATGATTTCAGGATTAGGCTGAGTTACTCCAGGATGATCTTCTGAGTATTTCATAATGGTGCTCTATTATTATTGATTCCTCTTCTGATGACTTCATAATGAGCTAGCTGCATTACTCTAGGACATGGGACTTCAATCTATGGGGCACGACCCCCAGGGGGGGCGTGGAGTCATTGGAAGGGGGTCGCGCATTCACCTGCCTCACTGCTGCCTCGAATCCAAAACATTTACGATTCGTTTTCGAGTCGAAATAATTAAATCTCTGGAGCCTCTCTGATTGCAGGACAGGGCAAAATAAGCCAATCAAAATGTGGCTACGCCATCAATGCCTGTCCTCCAATCAGAGAGACTGCAGCATGCACATCAGGAAATGCCTGCGAACTTTGTCCATAAAGATGGACCAGCACCTTCGTAACCCAGGCTGTATTTCCAAGAAGTTCTGCGCTGTCACTGCTGCCTTTCACTGGATTCAGTTGTCTTTCTTGACCCTGGCTGCTTTCACCTCGAGTTCTTTTTTCAAACTCATCTTCATGCTCATTGCTGCCTCCGGGCTGGTTTCCAAGGCAACCCGAAGCTTCCAGGAATAATTAGGTAAGCCCCCTCCTCATCCCCCATGCCCTGGCTTTTCAGCTGCAGATGAAACTATCTTGCACGCAAAAACACACACACAGATTCTGATCTGTTTCCTTGATTGAGCCATGTTGGGGGGTTGGGGCAGGAAAAAGTCTCCGGGTCATTTTTATAACTGTGGAATGGTGTTTATTTTCTGTGTACTTTTCTGAGTTTGTAGCAGCAGTTTCATATTAATTTGTTTGACTTTGAAATGTTTATTTTCCGTGTTCTTACAGTTGCCACTTTAAACAGCTGTCTGTCTCATGTCAAGGCCAGGCTCTCACAGAATCGCTGTGTGTTCTAATTTGGAGGCTCTTCAGCTCCTCGCCGACTGCCTGGGTGATCTTGAATGATCCAGTTTACCTGTCTGTTAGATTACCAGCCTCTGGGTACAATGAAATTCACCCACAAAAAAGAAACAACTGGTGTGTTTTTGCTTCCATCTCTAGACGAGTGTGTTTTGCTACCTTTCACAACCTCTCTTCTGACCCTCACCCTGTGAAGAACCACAGTCACCCACAAACTTTTTATTTGCTAAACACTGTTTAATACTATTTCCCCACCGTAAAATGATTTGCCGTGGTAATTGGGGGCGCTTTTGGTTGTCGATGATGATGAGTACAAAGTTCTAGAATTTTTTGTCAGAGGGGGTCTTATGACTAACATTTATTGACAGGGGGGGTCTCGGCATCAAAAAGTTTGAAGACCTCTGCTCTAGGATGATCCAAGGATAACTTTGAATGGGACTGGACCGTAATTGTCTATGATTTCATGATGGGGATGTCTTACCTTAGGTTGGGTTCTGGCTGTATTACTCAATGGCGGTTTCAATTTGCAGATGTAATATTCTGGGATGATCTTGAGTAGTAATACTTGTTTGACATACACAGGATGTTAAGAAATAAACAGTTTAATTAGTTTGCTAGCAGAGCAAATAATTGTTACAAAACCAAGCATTGGCAAAGCCAATAGGTTTTGCCTTTTTAGGTCTTGGCTAGAGTAGACTGCGCTTGCGCAGTCTCGCTGGTGAGATTTTATGTCTCTTTGTAGCTGGGCTGAAAGCAGCCCCTCTTCTCCATTGGCTGGCTTCCTAAACAGCAGCTAGCCATTGGAGAAGAGGTTTGTCTGTCAATTTGAGCCCCGTCCGTTTCGGATTGAGGGGCGTGTTTTTTCCTGTTTTTTCTCTCCTCTTCCCATTGGCTGGAATGTAAACAACAACAAGTCAAAACATGCCAGTTGTTTACATTCCAGCCAATGGGAAGAGGAGAGAAAGAAAAACACGGCCCCCAGTCTAAAAATGACGGGGCGTGTCTCCGAGCCATTTCTGCATGACCTCGGAGAAAGATGGTGGTGTTCATGGTGTGGTCCGAGGTTCATGGCCGTGTAATGCCTCCTGAAACGTAACGTTTGCTTTTCTAATTTGTTCACTTAAAAATTCCTCCTCCTATATCATTACTGTTCCTATTGTGAAATGCTCTGGCACCTCCGGGACAGAACCCTGGTCTGTAGGGCTGCCGAGGCTGAGCACGCCCCGGTGAGCCACCGAGCCTCGCCCACCTAGCTATAGCCATCCAAGCGTCCTCCAGAGAACACACATGGGCAGTTTGTACGGACTTGTTGCCCCAGCTCCAAAGTCGGCAGCACTGACTGTACCGTCACCACCTCTCCCCCTCACGCCAGCCAAGGCAGCGTCCGGATGAAGAGCAAGCTCCTCGTGCATGCCCCTCTCTAAAAGGAGCGGGGGGCAGAGCTGCAGCGCACCCACACCCGCAACAAGGTCATCATCTTACGCCAAAGCTGGGGGGGGGGCAAACAAAATTCACCCTGCCCGCCATCTTTGGGTTTTGTAGCGGAGTGGTAAGCCGAGGTAGCCGCCCGCAGCCCGACTGGTTGTTGGCGGTGCCTGCAGACAGAAACGGAAGTGCGGTCCGCGAGGGCTGGGACTGATGGCCGAAGTGTTGCGGAGCTCCCCAAGGCAAGTGGGAGCCCTGCGGCAATATTAGTGAGGTCAGGGGGCCCGAGGCACAATGTCCGTGCCTGGCCTCTGCCGCATGTCGCGTGGCTTTCACTTGTGCATCCGCCCGTCCACCCGTGTTGACCGCCCCGCCGCACCCTGGCAATGAAAGAATGCAGCGGGACGCCGCCCCCGGAAACCCATGAGGAGCGGCAGACTCGCGACCATGGTATGCCCCGCGAGGAGAGCCCGGTGAGTCAATCCTCTGTCCCGTAATTCTGTGTTGGGTGGGGGTGGGGCACGGGGTATAAGGGAGGGAAGGGGAGCCTCTTCCCTGTTCCCTGCTTGTGATAGTTTTTAGTGCCTCTGTTCCCTGCTTGTGATCGTTTTTTCTTGCCTCTGTTCCCTGCTTGTGATCGTTTTTTCTTGCCTCTGTTCCCTGCTTGTGCTCGATTTTCTTGCCTCTGTTCCCTGCTTGTGATAGTTTTTTGTGCTCGATTTTCTTGCCTCTGTTCCCTGCTTGTGATCATTTTTTCTTGCCTCTGTTCCCAGCTTGTGATAGTTTTTTCTTGCCTCTGTTCCCTGCTTGTGCTCGCTTTTCTTGCCTCTGTTCCCTGCTTGTGATCGTTTTTTCTTGCCTCTGTTCCCTGCTTGTGCTCGATTTTCTTGCCTCTGTTCCCTGCTTGTGCTCGCTTTTCTTGCCTCTGTTCCCTGTTTGGGATCGTTTTTTCTTGCCTCTGTTCCCTGCTTGTGCTTGATTCTCTTGCCTCTGTTCCCTGCTTGTGCTCGCTTTTCTTGCCTCTGTTCCCTGCTTGTGATCGTTTTTTTCTTGCCTCTGTTCCCTGCTTGTGCTCGCTTTTTCTTGCCTCTGTTCTCTGCTTGTGATCATTTTTTCTTGCCTCTGTTCCCTGCTTGTGATCGTTTTTTCTTGCCTCTGTTCCCTGGGGTGTTACTGGGCAGAGATGGGCGTGTGGCTGACCTAGACTGAGGGAAGCAACGGGTGAGCTCTGGGAGTTGGTGGGGGCCTTGAATAACCCATTTGTAAATAAGGAGACTTCCCGGGGTGAGGGTGTGTGTGTGGCTCTGTGTGGCTCTGTGTGTGGCTCTGTGTGTGTGTGTGTGTGTGTGTGGCTCTGTGTGTGTGGCTCTGTGTGGGTGTGTGTGACTCTGTGTGTGTGTGTGTGTGTGTGTCGCTGTGGCTCTGTGTGTGTGTGTGTGGTACTCTGTGTGTGGCTCTGTGTGTGTGTGTGCGTGTGTTGGGCTCTGTGTGTGTGTCTCTGTGTGGCTCTGTGTGTGTATGGCTCTCTGTGTGTGTGGCTCTCTGTGGGTGTGGCTCTCTGTGTGTTTTGCTATGTGTGTGTGTGGCTCTGTGTGTGTGTGTGTTGGGCTCTATGTGTGTGTGTTGGGCTCTGTGTGTGTGTGTGTGTGTGGCTCTCTGTGTGTGGTTCTATGTGTGTGTGTGTGTTGGGCTCTGTGTTTGTGTGTTGGGCTCTGTGTGTGTGTCTCTGTGTGGCTCTCTGTGTGTGTGTGTGGCTCTCTGTGTGTGTGGCTCTGTGTGGCTCTGTGTGTATGTGTGTGTGTGTGGCTCTGTGTGTGTGTGTGTGGCTCTCTGTGTGTGTGTGTGGCTCTCTGTGTGTGTGTGGCTCTGTGTGTGTGTTTGTGGCTCTGTGTGTGTGTGTGGCTCTGTGTGTGTGTGTGTGGCTCTCTGTGTGTGTGTGGCTGTGTGTGTGTGTGTGTGTGTGTGGCTGGGTGTGTGGGTGTGTGTGCGTGGGTGTGTGTGTGTGTGTGCAAATGCAATAGGTCTCGCATTTGCGAGAGCTAAAGCTATTGGCATTGTAAATGACGATGCCATTTCTTTATCTGTTTTCAAAATCAACACATAAATAAAAAGTTTGTCATTTGCAATACCAATAGCTCTAACTTTTGCAAAGTCGAGACCGTTGCATTGTAAATGCTTGTTGAATATGGGAAGGAAGGGCTGGTGGGCAGGGAGGTGCATCCTCCTTTCAAGTAATATTCTAGCATCTGTGAAGAACAGTCTATTAGCATTGCCCACACATTATGGAGCTCTATTTGAGGGATGTGCCGAGTTTAGGGTTGCTCTGAATAATGAAGGGCACCAATTACAGCGAGCATTAGGCAAACACAAATTTACCAATAATTTGCAGCATTCATTTTGTTTTGAAAGTCGCAGAAGCCCCTACAGGTTTGAAAATATGGAATTGCAGTCTGCTCATTCTTTGGAACACTTTCATACAAAAAAAAGTCGTCAATAGTTGTCAGCCTTTAATTTACTAGAAATTACAAATTAATTATAACAATTGATTCTGACCACTTGAACATCAACACACCATCACTTAACCACCACAAGTGCTCCTTAGGCACACTCATATGCAACCTCACACTATTACAAACCTCAAACATCTACTTTAACCTCTAACATGTTTGCATTTCACCACTCCAGCACATCTTAGAGAAAATACACACAACCTGCAGACAGCAAGACACTGCCTCCGACACACCTGTTCTTAATCGGTATTTACGACTTACTGGACAGAGGCTGTCATACATCTACTGTTAACAGACCCTTCAAACACACTCAAACATCCCCACTCACACTTAAAAGGAACATAATCACTCTTAGACACCAAATTATCAAAACACACCTGGAACAGACACAAACATGAATGCACCATCAGAACACACTCTAGATCCTCTCCCAACACCCTAGAGTCTTCTAACTCACCACCCCAGACATGAACAGGTCACTAAGTTGCAAAGTTGCATGCTGTATTCAGTGGAAAGATGTTCTCAATCACTGTTGATTATTATGGTGAGATAAGGGTTGAGGACAGGAGCAGGGAAGGGCTGGGTGAAACTTCATGCATTACTAGGAAAGGGGGCTAAAGCAGTGAAAGTGTGGTGCTTGATACTTCCAAGATAAATGTTTTGTACAGAAATCTTCCAATTTACAGAGTCTCCCCATCTTGACAGCATTGCCAGACACCTTCTTACCTCCCCCAGATGCCTACACAGCACCACCAGATACACAGCCAGGTGAGGAACATGCAAAACCTCCCAGTCCCCCTCTGCGCGCCGATCCACAGCACTCAGACCAATTACAACACTGCATGCAGCATTGTGGTTGGTCAGGGGAGGGAGCCTACGTGTTTCCTGCTTCCGGAGAGACGACGAGGTACAACAAGATGGAGGAGAGGCGGCTGCGGACTTGGCAAGGAGGTAAGTGTTTTTTTAATGTTGTAATACTCCCCACGTGCGACCCGCTCTCTTCTCTTCTCTTCTCTTCTCTTCTCTTCTCTTCTCTTCTCTTCTCTTCTCTTCTCTTCTCTTCTCTTCTCTTCTCTACTCTACTCTACTCTACTCTACTCTACTCTACCCTAGTCTACTCTACTCTACTCTACTCTACTCTACTCTACTCTACTTTACTCTACTCTTGTTCCATGCCAGTCGCTACTGAACACCTGGGTATACCCAAGTGCCTACCTAATGGGCACTCAAGTGATAGAGAGTGATGTTATTGGTTTCAATGTGTTCTTATAATTTGGTGGGTAATCTGAGTACTTTCCATATCAAGCTCCAAACTGATATCTGCTTCTTGGATATATGCAGGTCTATGCCGGGGATGTTGGTGGCGGCATGCACCCCTCAGTATATTTTACCGGGGAACAAGTAGAGATATTTGCTCAGTTCCAAACGTTTGAAGTATCTACACTGCAAGTCTGGGAATACATTGTAAGGGGACTGGGGAGAGGTACGGAATAGGGTTGTTGTGTTTTTTTGCAATCAAGCACACTATAGCAGGTTATAGTACTAGCTAAATAAAACCAAAAAAACACTTCATTACAATTGTCTAAATCTACGTAGGGGACGTAGGGCCGGCTTAGAACCACACAAAATTAAAATCTGTCTCCTGGAACGTTAGAGGGCTGAATAATCTCCAGAAGGTGCGATTGGTGTTGGCTCCTCTAGACAGGCTTAAAATAGATGCTCCCCTTCTACATTTATTGCGTCTTGATGGCAGTATGCTCTCTTCTTTAGCAGAAGTGTGGGGTCCATTTTGCAACATATTTTCCTTGAGTTCGTATGCTAGCAGTGTCTATCTTAATTAGAAAGACTAAAGCATTTTCATCAATACACAACTTCTTCGACACTGAAGGCAGAATTCTCATCGTCTCTGGTGAACTCTGTGAACAACGGTGTAATATTATTAATGGGTGTACTAATGTTGAACAGTGGTTGAAGTGTGCAAGATTGGAGGGGCATGTCATGCCCATACTTTTTTTCATTTAAAGACAACAGTTCTGCTACTTTCGTTAGAGAAGATAACTGTCCCTCGACAGTTAATTCCAAGAGCGGAAATGCTTCAGCTGCAGTATAAGGCAATGAGTCTCCAATGCTGTGAAACCTGAAGGCAGGCAGACAGCTAAACAAGCCTTATTGCCAGGGTGCCTGCTTACCTGAACGAAATTTGCACACTGGGTCAATCTGCAAATGTAAAGGGAGCTTGGATGCAGACACTGGCTTTAATTAATGTTATCACTTGACACCTCCTAATAACACAGAATTTTTTTGTGGTTTTGAAAAGGACTTATCGGCTGAGCTGTGAAGTGTGTGCTTTTTGCAAGGGCGGAACACAGGCCCCTGCACTGTAGTGGTTGCAGGGCCTGCGTTAGCCCCCAACGATTCTCCAATGCTCCAACCAGGATTCAATTCTGTGGCTCTAGCAATCCCGACTGATCAACTTAACCTGCATTTATTCTACATGTATGCTGTGTGCTATTTGTTCATACCTGAAGGTGCCAGACTGAAAAAAGTTACAGAATATTTTTTTTTTTTAGCCACCCCTTTGACCCCACCCCACGCTTACTCACCCCGCCCCCATTGAGACCAACATCACAGTTCCCTTACTTTTTTTTAATGCACTTCGACCGCTGATGTTGAGGTACCACCATTTTTTGCAGACACTGACCTTTTGCTGCAACGATAAGGAAGCTCCATGTTACACTGCAGGGAGATTTGAATCTGGCTATTGATTGGTCATTAGAGAGAATGGGTCCAACCCCACCAAGTCATTATAGATGGTTGTGATCTCACACAAAGCTATTAGATGAACATCACCTTTTAATTGCCTGTCGGCTTAGAAAGAGTGCAAATAAAGCCTAGTGCTTCTATATTTGAGGCACAGCAGCCATTCAAGATTGGATTACTGGTTTAGTTGTGCCAAGATCGCTCATTGGGTGTCTGAGGTTTGATATTTACTACATACTCTTCTCAGATCACTCCCAGGTGGTATTGGATCCCGCTACGGAGGAGCTGTGAGAAGGTAGCCTGGCATATGATGTCCATTAGTTCTAGTGGGCACCTTGCACCAGTCTAATTGACCCTTATTCATGTTGGTTGTAAAGTCAACCTTATAGAAAGCTATCCTAGTGGTAGCATGAACAAAGCAGTCTTCAGGCTAAGACTTCAGTAGGCGAGTTAAGCACGTTGTTTTACCATATATAATCCCTTGAATACCAAATGAAAGGACACCACACAAGGTATATATCAAATGTATATGTATTTAATCTAAACACAACCCCTCTGCATTCTTTATGAGGTCAGAGTTAAAGCTACAATACAAGTGACACAGTTAATATACGATAAGTTGCACAGTATATGTTATGCCCTAGGGGCCTCACAAACCATATACCAAGACAGTGGTATAAGTACCACGAGAGAACTAGAAAGCAGGCCTAGGGCCTCTAGAATCACTGGGGCTACACTAAACAACCAAAGGTTAGGAAGTAGGAGACCCACGGGAGCCGCGTGCAGTGTCTAAACACAGGCGCGGGTTCCCATTGACTTTCTATGGAGATCGTAAAAGATACAAAGTTACAATTTAAGGTCACTTCTGGATGGACTAGGATGGAACGCTTTTAAACTAGGACACTTCGAGAGTCAAGACCCACGGTAGCACCAGAGTACTCGTGCTACCTCACCCAGGGAAGTCGGGTGCATAGGTGTCTTTTCGTGTCGGGTTTCGTCGTCATTTTCTATGGAGAGCTGCAAAGAAGTGCTGCAGGTGACCAGAGGAATAGTGTCCGGGTGGATCCAAGGGTGGATCGGAGATGTGAAGAACCTGAAAGCAGAGGGGACAGAGTCTGGCTCACTAGCCAGTGACCAGGAAGGAACCAGGCGATGTTGGGTGCTTTAAGGTGAAGAAGTGAGTTTGTCTCTTCAGCCACGAGGTCCAGGAGGCATCGACGATGACCAGGAGCTGGATTCGAGCTGTCCTACAATAGTTCTAGATGACTGCGGCATCGGTATCCGGATTGGACCCACCAAGCCTTGGCAACCACAACCCATGCAGGATGTCGAGATTGGCACTGTTGCAGACCAGCAAGGTCTGTGGCCCTTCTCCTTTTGAGGGAAGCTGGAGCAAGCCTGGAGCAACCAGAACCGCAAGTAACATTTAAAGAAGGTCTTCAGGGGGCTCACAAGCCAATGGACAAGGAACAGGGAAGATGCGTCAAGCTCAAATGCAAAGGCGTTGCCCATGGGACACTCACGGAGTGTGGCGGTCTGAACCTAGGTACAAATGGTGCTCGGGGCTGGGGCTTCTCGTACCCCAATGCACAACTTACTGAGGCTTCAGGAAAGGAGTGCTGGTAGCAAAATGCAGGATGTCCAAGATGTCCGGTCCCACGCCTCTCGTGTTCGCCACATGTCTCTGGTTTGCTGTGGATATGGGTCGGTGTCAGAGAAGTCTGGAAGTCAAGTTCTTATGTCGCAGAGTCTTCAGGTTCCAACGGGAGCCTTGCAAGTGGCAAAGTTTTTATGGCAAAGTTTCTGTTGGTGCCTGTTTGCACAGGGTGGTCACTCCTTGACCACAAGGGATATGTCTTCCTTCTTCCAGTCAGAATGGAATGTTGAAGGTCCAAGATATGTCTTTCAAAGATTCATCCAGGATAATCTAAATTCCTGGGGACACAGCTCCTATACTTATACTAAGATAGGGGGCTGGATTACCTGACTAGGTCCCTCCTATGGGTGGCCCTGAGAAGGGGGTGGTTACACCCCTTTCCCTTTGTCCAGTTGCACGCCAGAGCTGGGGCTGGAGTGCCCCAGCAACTGGTTTGAACCGGGCTATGCATGGAGCACCTTGTGTGCCCCCGGCAATGTCTAGATGCATTCACTGAATGGAGCCCTCCCTGTCCCAATATACAATACCCCTCTCTGGGGAGGTGCCAGCACCTACCTGGACTGGAAACTTTTTGTCCAGGCCGCCCTTGCCAGAGTTTTCCCCAGCAACAGGAGGTCAGACTCGTGTCTGTGGCAGCAGCATCCATGTTGTGATGCTGAGGTTCTGTTTAACTTTAACCGGGTAAAGCAGTAACTTACATGTCTTTTCCCTGTAGAAGGGTGGAATGCTATGCCCGCCACCAGAATTGGCGGGGGGGGGTAGTATTCCATAGTGTTTGACACCTTACACAACATGTTTTGATAAAGTCAAAACAAACTTAGCATTAACCACTAGGATTATAATGCACTTAAGAGTATATGGTATGGCTATATCATAGAACAGCAATAAGGAGATGGTTCTGAAAGCTGCAGAGGGGCTCAGCTCAGGCCAGAGCACCCTCTCAGATAAAACGAAGCACTCTGCCTCCAGGATTGTCGAGGCCTACCATAGGAGTGGCCTATAGGTGTATATGTGTCTATATGTAAAGGTAGATATAGGTATACTATATCTAAGTAAGGGGTGCTTACACCACCTTACCCAGGCTGTGTGAACAGACCTCTGGTGTCAGTTTGGAAGGCAAACCAGGGGTGGCACAATACATGCTGCAGCCCCTGTTAGGCCTAGGGTGCACCTATGCCCTGGGTACCTATGGTACACTATACAGGGGCTCACAAGGGTGACCCAGTAACCAATCTGGTATGCACCTAAAGTGCATGGTATCAATTTAGAGAGAGAACAGCTGGGCTGTGGGTCTGATTAGCAGGCCCACAACCACATTAAAGTCGAAAAACCAGAGAATCACAGCAAAAAGTGGGGGTGACCATAGGAAGCAGACCATACTCTCCTACAGGAGCTGCACGGACCCGGAACACTTGTGTCAGCACTGCAACTGGACCTCTCCTGGTGTTGAAGGATGACCGGATCAGGCGCGATTAGAGGTAAGGAGGGCTCTGGGCACTGAGATGCGCTAAAGACAAGCGAGTGTCTCACCTGCCTTGAGCAGACCGGGGCGTACCTCGTGGGAGCACTCCGCTCTTCATTAACCCCCCCCCACGAAGGGCTCCAGCACTGACTCTATAATTCACGGCACCCATGCGCGCCCACACATAGCACAGCTAACAGTGCGCACTCATTGCGATGACCTGCCCCTGATGAACCTCCCGGAAGTACAAGCGAGAGGTGAGAGCCTTATTTTCCAATCCCCTTCCACTCCTATTGGAACCCACCTCGCTCTCAAGCACCCCACAGGGGTGTCAGATCTAACTTTGGGCACACTATTCCTCATGACAACTACCGTTTTTCTCCTCAGTATTCCTCCGCCTGGAGAGTAATCACTTGCCTTTTTAAAGTGCAACACACAGACCTCGTAGTGCAAGGGGGCATACAGGGACCCCATTTTGAAAAGTTT
The DNA here is from genome assembly GCF_964261635.1 of Lissotriton helveticus. Lineage (NCBI taxonomy): Eukaryota > Metazoa > Chordata > Amphibia > Caudata > Salamandridae > Lissotriton > Lissotriton helveticus. Next base: position 652,706,735 of record NC_136070.1, read on the forward strand.
CCTCAATCTTCTTCTGGACCCCCGGGTCAGACAAAATGGCACTCACTCAGCTTCTGAAGAGTGAGAGGACAAATCTCTATACAGCCCTTCATGGAAAGAAAAATGGTACCAACCATTGAAATAAAGACAGGACTACCCATTTTCACCTCAGCCAGTTAAGGATATAAGACCTCCCCACAATATTGTCCCATTCACAGAAAGAGTGATAGGACTACAATGAGGAGCTCAAGACTTCCTATGCAATTAAGGCGGCCATTTTAAACTGTTCTCAGTGCTCATAGGAAAGGCTACTTCTGAGTAGTCATAAAATAAATAAATAAATACATTAATTAAGTCAGCAGGGCACCCCCCATATCCATCTAGCCTTCTCTCTAGTGTCAGAAACAGCATGAAATGATCAGGTCAACATACATACTAACCCTGTTCGAAGGACTTCTCGAACCCTTCCTTTACTGGTTTAATAACAACTGTAGTGGGCTTAAATTTGCCCTATGATAAGACGTCCATCTCCTTGCTTGACCTCGACATTAAACACAAGGATGGCATCCTTATATCTAGTTTATTCCTCAAACCAACACTTTGCTTAGTTATGAGAGCAACCACCCCCACGCACTTAGAGACTCTCTACCGTTTTCCCAATTCCTACATATCCGAAGGAATTGTTTCCTGAAGGAAGCAATTTCCATGAAGTAAAAACACTATGCACCAAGCTCGCCAGTAGGGGAAACCAGTGCAGACTTGTTTGAAATGCAATGAAGAGAGATGCTACTGCCCGCGTGAGGCCTTACTAGAACCAAAAACCAACCAAGTCTAAACCGTCTGATATGCGTACGTACGTTCTGTCCAGTCTCAAATGCTATACGAAAGACCATCATCAAAAAATTGGCGAGTTCTGAATGCAGGGACCCTAAATCTAGAACGCCCACTGTTTGCTTTTAGGAAAAACAAAAATATCAAGGACCATTTGGTCCGCGCTGCACTACCAGACAACAAAAAAAGCACCAATACCCAGAATGATATCTGGGCACTACCACCTTTAAAAGGTTACTCAAAATGTGGAAATTGTATAGTGTGTGCATTGACAATTGAATGTAAAGAATTTGTGTTTGGAAATATTAAGAATGAATTGACAATGTTTACAAATTGTAATACAAGCAATGTTATATACACAATTTTTTGCCCATGCAACAATAGTTACATTGGACAGGCCACTCAGAAAATCCACTTACGAATCTCCCAGCACCGCAGCAGAATCAAGTGTAAGGCACCAAATGCCCCCCTGGTTGAACATTTTGTAGAGAACGGACACTCTGAAGATGACATCCGTTGGACAATTATCACTGTGGTCAAACTACCACCCAGGGGTGGGGACATTTCAAAATTGTTGAACAAAGAAGAGCTAAAATGGATCTTGAAAGCCAACAGTCTCAACACAGGACTGAACCGTCTCAAAGACTGGACCACTCTCATCTAGAATGATGTTCCCTTTTATAATTGTAAATTGTTGCCATGAGCTTTAAGTGATTTTATCCTGTAATACTAGCCTTCCGCCTTTTCACATGCCCTACTACTGCTTCCTCACTTCTACTTTTCACCTTCCAAGATGGCCCCCACCTTCCCAGGCTCCTGTTCCATCACTCGCAAGTCCTTTGTCTATTTTACCCCCCCCCCACCTGACCTTGCAGACCCAATCCCTGGATCTCTATGGCCCTGTTATACTCTGTCCACACACGCTGTCAATTCTCGCATTGCCGGACACAGAATCCCGCTATCCAGCCGCTTCATCACAATTTTGGTAAGTTTTAGCCCTCAATTGAGGTTCTCCCCTGACACCGCCTTAACCAGAGTCTAACCTTGCCCTCCTTTAATTCCCGGACATTGTGCACTGGAGCACGCACACGCGGCTTCCAACAATCTACCCAGATCGAGGTATCTCTCCTCCGGTGAGTTATACACCTTGAACCCGCGCTGCCCACCCCGCACACCAGCTCAGCGGTCCTCTGAATTTGTGTTCCCTCCCCAGCTGCAGCCGTCCCCGAAGCTGACCCCAATTCCCGCCTCCGGACTATCCTCAAGTCCTCCTCAATACCGGTAAGCCGACAGTGCAATCCGTCCCTGCCTAACACCACCATGCAATCACCTATTCCTCCCATTCAACCACTATGTATCCAGTATAATACACATAATATTCACACTGCATCCCGTATATCATATTTTTTACGGGATAAATAAAGAACAACCTTCACGCATCTGTAATCATTCCCGTGGGTAAAAAGTCATAATTTATTGTTCGCTATGTTGAATATTCGTTCCTATGATGATGAAAGACCTAATTGATTAGAAACTGTGTTTTCCACTGTGCGCCTTCGGCTCCTAAATAATATGTGTACTCCTCGAGCCTACTTGATTACAACCGTGCCGTAACTATCACCTTGTTTCTACTGGTTTCTACTTTTGTATGTTGCACACCTTGACTGTTGCTTATCTCAATTTTATGTTAATCAAGCGCTTACTTGATAGCTCACTATTCCGTTTTACAGCATGGCGGCATTGAGGCTTTTATACCTCATTTCCACGGAGCACTTCTCACAATCTTGAAGTATTCGCGCTACGTTCCGCCCTATTCCAATCGTTGAATCATCCATAACGCATTGTAACCACTCCTGCTTTGGTTCACTCCTGCACAATTGTATTGACTCACCCAGCGCCAGTTTACCACATATGGACACTCCATGTAAATGCCTACTTATCCTTGGCTCATTAGGCGCCACTAAACCAGTCATGCATCACGGTCCCATCTCAGATTGCATGGCAGCATTGTCAGCACCCCAATCACAATATAAATGTGGTGTAATTTAATCCTCAAACACCTCACCACCTTTTCAATTAGTCAGCATGATCACATTGTCACCACCCTGTTACTAGTGTAATTATCTTCCAGCTTAATCCATTATGACCCTCTCCTAATTTTTCGTTTTGTATTTTTCCCACCCTTCATCTCCTCTAAAAATGTTGTACCAGGTTAATAAGGCTCTACTGTACAGGCATATTAATCATGTCCTGATGATGATCCGCACATTACCCCAATTGATCGAAACGCCGTCGACACTTTAAAAACACCCTATATGTCCTAAATTCTTCATTTGAATATTGTAAAGGTGTTCAACGTGATTTGTTCCTTGCAAATGTTAATTGTTCCTATGCAACAGACCACGAGCTTTGCCTGAGCCCCCTGTTGTTTTGTTTTGTTTTGTTTTGTACCCGTTTGGTTAAATAGGACACAGGCTTGTGTTCCACTTTATGTATTAATGTTTAAACTAATGTTTATCTGTTTACAAGTAAATATTTGATCTCTGTCCGGCTCAACAAGTCCACTTAATATAGCACTGAATGAGTCTATATTCATTCCTTTAGTTTCCTATCTCCAACCTTTCTAGGGACCGTTGTTGTTCAAAATAATCATATCCTGAATACAGAATGTCTCGAAGATACTATATTATAGAGAACAGTGGTCCCTATTCTAAAAGAATAAACAAGGGGAGATAATCATACACTAGATAGAATGTATGACTTTTGTCCAGCCGGACAAGAATTTATTTTCATAATATTTTTCAATAAGTCGCGTTTAAGAAACAATCAATAACAAGTGGGTACAGCCGTGACCCACAAAACACAAGACAGAACAACGAAAGGGATTGGCCAAAAGGCAAGCCAAAATGGGTCTGTATACTTGTACTCAGTTTACACAGACATATATCAACTTTTAAACACCATTGCACACTTTAATACAGCTTAATCTTAGTGCATAAGGTGTATCGGCGTTGACGAAGTTTCGATGCCACTATTAAATACCAGGCATCATCTTCAGGACAATAGAATTATACATTGTAGTCTTGACAGTAATATGCTGCGCCTTTTTATGTTACTTTACATTTTAAAAGGACATGGGAGAAAGGTAAGATACACACAGGGAGAAAAGAGGGAGAAAAAGGTGTACAGCATATTTAGAAAAGAAGATACAGCACAAGCACTGCCTAAATGAGACCTAAAAAGGGCGAGTCTCCTCAAAGTTATGTGTCTCTTTTCAAACATAACAGAATCTCCGTCACCCCATATGGGTGGGGAAGCTGCTGAGGATACCCTCACGAGGCTCAGGCGCTCTAGACTTTCAAAGATACCACTGAGTAGCCAAAGCCAACTAATGATATATCGTGGAGAACCCCCATCTCGCACACCCCAAAAATGATACTAGAGAGCGATCAAGTGACCTCAGGTTCATTACCAACTATATTAAACATTATACAACCTAGATGCTTCTCTGAAATGCATATTCTACAATGAATGCATTGGGTATGGTGGAGGCTTGCTAGAAGGAGTGCACATGAGATGTTGTACTACCCTGCGATGCCCCTAGCCAGAAATACCTTGCTATTGCCAGCTTCAAGCCCTTGGTGATGGCTTCATTTGCAAGAAGAGATCACTCAGCTTAGGCAGCTTTTCCCATAGGCCAGCTTCTGTTGCTAGAAGACTATAAACCGAGAGCTGGTCGTAATGTGTTAAATGATTATTTTTACTTTCAAATGAGCTATGAAGCCAGGGTGGTGTTCCCTGTTTTCCCTCTAGCACAGCCTGAATGCATTCCTCTGACTTAAGTAATAGTAACAGATAGGTTTTGAAAGTTTAGAAATTAGGATATAATTCCAAGAGATTGCGGGAGGTGGAACTTGGTGATGCCACAGTTGATTAGGCTTGGATATACCACTGGTCTCAAGTGAAGCCGGTTCCCATGAACTACAGTTAAAAAACATATCCATTTTCATTTTTTATATAGAATTTATTACACTCCTGCTCTGGTCCATAATGTGATCACTCTCAATGAGTAACAAATGTCAGCTGTGCCTTGGAGTGTGCAGGCTTATGTCCCCTGGCTTGGCAATGCTTGCTAAACTCTTACTGGGGCAGGGTTAATTAAATATTGGTTAACATTATAAGCTATTCATATGAGGCTTATGAGGTAGGCATGCTATCAGATTCTGTGAGAGAAGGTCAGATAGTTCTTCTTCCCAAGCCTGATGGGGACCCGACCCACATCTCGTCTTATCACCTACTCTTCATGTTAAATACAGACATTAAATGCTAAGTAAAGTCCTTGCTAATCGCTTCTTAGAAGCCCTCCCGAGGTTGGTGTATGATGACCAATGTGGTTTTATACAACAGATAATCACTCTTCAAATATATGCCAGCTGACATTTGTATCACCAACCTGATTAATGCCTCACTTTCCACAGGTACGGTCCCCGCAAAGTGGAAAAGGGCTATAGTGAAAGCGTTGCTAAGAAAACAATTTGGATCCTGCCGATTTGGGCAACTACCGCCCCATCTCGCTCCTCCCTGGAATTAGTAAGATCGCAGACAAATATGTCAACCACATGCTCTCTGCTTTTCTTGAATCCCATGACCTGCTCCATCCCTCTCAAACGGGATTCCGCCCGCCAAAGCACTGAAACTGCCTTGTTGGTCATGGTGGAAGAATCTTGAAAGATTCTTCATTCAGAAGGGCCTTCAGCCATAATCCTCCTACATCTTAGTGCGGCCTTCGATACGGTGAACAATCAAACTCTGGTTCACCGTCTTAGGAGCGCTGGAGTAACCGGTACAGCACTACAATGGCTGCGATCTTTTCTAGATGAAAGATTCTTCCAAGTATTTGAAGGCGATACCACCTCAAAACCCATTCCCCTACAGTGTGGAGTCCCCCAGGGCTCATCGTTAAGCCCCACTCTTTTTAATGTTTAAGGAGCATATTATCAAGACAAGCGATAAAATTATCGCCGCTTTAGCGGCAGAAAACATCCGCTAAAACGGCGATAATGGGCTTGATAATATGCTCTATGGAATTCCAGTTGAAGCCCATGTTATATGTCCTTCACATCTAACACAGGCTTCAATTGCAATTCCATAGAGCATATTATCAAGCCCATTATCGACGTTTTAGTGACAGTTTTCTGCCGCTAAAGCGGTGATCATTTTATCGCCTGTCTTGATAATATGCCCCCTCATGTCCCCGTTGGCAGATATTGTATGCCCCTTTGGGATCCACATGGTAACATACGCAGAAGACACACAGCTGGTTGTAGCGTTGAACCATGTAGATCAGAGGTCTACTGGCCTCCACTCCTGTCTCGAGGAAGTTCCAAGTGCATGGGTCTGTCACATTTAAAACTTAACAGTGAGAAAACCAAGCACATGATTTTGGGTCATCCTTTAATCTTCAAATCAAACACTATGTGGACAGCGTGCATGGGCCCGTTGCCAACCACAAAAACCGAGATAAAGAGCCTGGGCATCTGGTTAGACCAGAACCTTACCTTCAAAGCTCAAGCTAAGAAGACTGCTGCTACATTCTATGGCCTGCTCAGAATGGCCTGCAAAGTGCTTCCCCTCCTACCCTTTCAAGCAAAAAAACTGCTAGTCCAAACACTAATACTCTCAAGGATAAATTATGGCAATGCTCTATATTTATGGGCCCCAAACTCAGTGGTCAAGAAACTTCAAACTGTACAACATTGTGCAGCTAGATTGCTGATGGGAGTCCCCAATCGCTGTTCAGCAAAGCCCGCGCTACACTCTCTCCATTGGCTTCCAGTGCAGGAGAGAATTAGCTTTAAGGCCCTCTGCATTGTCCATAAGTCCCTGCAAGGGAACGGGCCACCGATCAATTCAGCCATGATTCACCCCTATAGAGCAAACAGAAAATTGGGCTCTGACAAGCTCCATCCAGTAGTGGTCCCCAGGATCAAGAAAACCAGAAGTGGAGGTCGGCCTTTTTTGTACAATGCCACCCACCTCTGGAACACTCTACTTTTGTATCTTCGCAGGGAATCTAACCATCTTGCCTTTTGAAAACAGCTAAAGACCTTGCTCTTTCCCTAGGGTTCTATTTTGTCTATTTACTGCTCAGTGCTGGGATGCTCCCGGGTAGCCATGCAGTATACAAATGCCATTTCATTCATTCATAGGCTGGTCTAATCAGTCTTGCACCCTGCCCCTACTTAATATTAAACAGACCTTCGACTCTGTCTGTTTGACCTCTGTATAAGTGCTACGGGTTATAGGCCTGACCTATATTAAATGAATTAAGTTGTGTACACCCTGCCGCTACCCCAGTACCGGAGAGCCCCATGGTCTCAGAGTAATTTGACATGGAGCGCGGGACAAGATAGGGCTGCCCTCTGTCGCCCTTGCTCTTTGCACTTATCATGGAACAGCTGGCCTGAGGACTACATAGTGTGCTTAACCTGTTGGGAAAGAGCTGGTGGATACTATCCATGTAGTACCCATGTATGCTGATGATAATCTGGTGTACCTGCAGCATCCAATGTACTCAGTTCCAAATCTGTTGCAGGCTTTCACTGTATTTTTGGAAATTTCAGGTCTCCTTCTAACCAAAACAAATCCAAATTATTCCCGATGGGTGGGGTGAGGTACAGGAGCTGAACAGTGAGGTTCTGTAATTCTCGAGCCTGACTCCATTTTGTGTTGCCCTCACGGAGGCCTGTGAAAGAGGCCGGGCGAACAAGTGGCCTGGCCTTCTGAATTCATGTAAACATTAACTAGGTTTCTTTCGACTTTGAAAGAACTGCAGAGAAACTGACCTCTTCACCTGAAACTGACCTCGCAAAGCCATTACCCCTTGGTTTGATCCTTGTCTAAGATTGCCAATTAATGTTCAGGACCTCGTTAACCTTTAGTTTCCATGCACATGTTTTATCTTGTTCAGCATCTATTACTGTTTCCTTTATGTTCTGACATTACATGGGTTGTGCTTTTCAATTATACATTTGTCCGGCTTGCAAAGATTGAATTTGGGACATTCCTAATAATTAACTTTTGGGTTGGGTTACTGTAAATTGGGTTTTTGTTAATGTGATACTCAGTTAGGAAATGTGCCCTATTGGTTAGAATTTTGCGCAGTGGGTGTACATTTATAATGAGAATATGGTGTATAAAAGGAGATGTCTTGCCTTAGTAATTTGAACAGTCTCCTAGGAATATACATTGTGATGTATTGTTGGGATTTCTGTTACTAGCTGCAGCTAATAAACTTGGTCTCTGACGCCACCCAGAAGTATTCCGTGTCTCTTTATACCAAGACAGGTGGAACCCGAATATTTCAGGTGTGTCCCTGGCACCGCTGGATTCTGACCCGGTTCTTCAACTGGCGCGGCCAACGTGAGGCGACTTCAGCGGTACCGGTCCAAGTCCGAAGATTGTGAGGAGCCCCGTGAGGAAACTCTGGAGAAGGGCCCCCACTCCATCGACCCCTGCATGTCGAAAAGTGGACCGAAGGTCTTTTCTGCGAGGCTTCCCCTTGACGACGGCTACGAAGGACTGCTGCCTTGACTGTTGCCCTGTCTTGGACCCTCGTGTGACGATTTGTAAGGCGAGACGTTAGATGGTTTTCTGGTGGCATGACAGACATTTTGGTTAAGTATAAGTGGGTCGCTCCCACGACTTTGTTTTGTTTCTTGGGTCTTGATTCGGATATTGGAATAGTCGAAGCCGAGGGGTTCGTATATTTACGAGTGTATCATTTTTTGATACCCTTTGAAGTTTGAAATCAGACTAGTGAGCAAGATGCCTGGTCTTGGTAAACTTGGTAAATGGTTTGTTTGTGGTCTTAATAGGGATTCCCGATTGGAGGATTCGTGTCCGATACCTCCGGTTGGAACTCCAACTTATGAGCTTTATTCGAAACATGACATGGGTCCCATTACCTTTAATGAGATTTGGGTCCGCTACACTAGGAAGGACGGTGTTTTACGATGGCCCCCACATGGTAGTTTTGAAACAGAGATTTTAGATAACTTAGAAGTTGCGCTATTTAGGAAGAAAGCCCGGCCGGCGATGTTTGACTCTTTCCGCCTTTGGCGTAAGGAAGCCAAACAGCGAGAAATTAAGCAAGCGAAAAGAGATAGGAAAGAAAGGAATATGTCAGTAATGCAAGCCGCTACGCAGTTTAAGGACGATGAAGAAGATTGTGCGAATGAAGTGTCAGATAGACAGCATTGCATATCCATTGACAAATGTTATCCGGCTTTGCCACCTCCCCTTTCAACTGTGACTGAAGACCCTGAAAAGGATCCTTTGATGTCGCATCTACTGAGATTACTACCCCCTTATGCGCAGAGTGCTACACCACCTCCTTTACCTCCAGTTGTTGCACACCCTGTTATTGTTCAACCCCCTGCTGTTGTTCAGCCATTTGTTGCTCCACAAGTGGTTCTTCCTCCTGCGGTGCAGCCCCCTCTAGGGCCGCCAGCTTTGTTACCAGCCTTGCCTCAAACTCCTTTGACTTACACTGCCTTATCTTCGTCTTCTCTTACTTCTGTCCCTATGACTATGCCGCATACGACCGATAAGTGTATGCCATATTTGGTTTTGCCTTTTTCTTTTATTGGGTTTGTGTGGGCTTTACAGACTATGTTTATCTATGCAAATGAGATACGCCCTTCACGTTCCCTTAAGTATAACTACAGCAACAGGGCCTTGATAAAGGGAATAGTAGATATGATCCGAGATATCGATGCATATAATGCTATCCCCAAGGATGAGATGCAGGCTTATGTTGGTTGGAATTTGACCGGATATAGTACCAGCTTGACTGAGAAGGAGAGACGAAAAAGGTCTCCCCCGATTTGGATTGTGCCCCATCAAGGTTATTTTTGTATGCAAGGCACTGGTCGAAATCCGAAAGCTCAGCTAGGTAAGAGTGTGTGTGTTCCCACCTATGTCTATTCGTCCCAGACTTCTCCACCGTTCGTACCAGCTAAAGGCACATATTTTGTTTGTCACGACAGAGCCTATACACGGTTGCCACCTGATTTTTCAGGTACATGTTATGTGGCATTTTTGCTTCCCCTACATATACTACGGCTCCGGACTATCATAGAACGAGATATGGTAGAGGGGTCTTCGATAAGGAAGATACTGCAGGACAAGAAGCAGGAGATTTCTTCAAGGGTTTCCTGCCCTTTTGGGGTCCTATGATCAATAGTGGGCATATTCGACAGCTTGTCCGCGTTGTTAAAGCTACTATTAACGAGACAGCAGGTGCTCTTAGTAATGTTACAGCTGAGCTTCAGCGGACCGCCTTATGACGTTGCAGAATCGTATGGTTTTAGACGTCATACTTGCAGATCGAGGTGGAGAATGCAAATTGATCGGATCTCGTTGTTGCATTTACGTACCAGATAATGCTCCGACAGTGTACCAAGCAATCTCTAGGTTACACAAGATCTCTGAGTCTATCCATGTAGACAAAGGAGACTGGTCATTGACGGGATGGCTTTGGGAACTGCAGTCTAAATGGGGATGGAAGATTTTGACATTCCTTGGTATGGTTTTGGCCATCCTTTTCTCTTGTTGTCTCTTCATCCAGTGTGGTCCCGCCATTTGTAGTCTTTGTGCTACTATGTGCGTTAGGAGACCTGTCTCGAGAGAAGTAGAGAATAATAGGATGATGCTACAGCAACACTTAGATGACCTAAAGAAGATTGATATGGACCTAGATTCAGATTAACATGAGTTTAGGTTATTGCCTACGTAATGGCAAAAGGAGGGCCTGAGGTTCAGTAATTCTCAAGCCTGACTCCATTTTGTGTTGCCCTCACATAGGCCTGTGAAAGAGGCCCGACGAACAAGTGGCCTGGCCTTCTGAGTTCATGTAAACATTACCTACGTTTCTTTCGGCGCTGCTTGGTTTTCTGTGATTGATCTGAAGAATGCTTTCTTCAGTATTCCGATCGCTGAGGAAAGTAGGGATATTTTCGGCTTCTCTTTAGGAGGCTGCAGCTTCCGGTTTAAGCGAGCTCCTCAAGGTTATTGTGAGAGTCCCTCCATTTATAGTCAGCCTTGGTAAACTCAACTCGATACTCTTGTGTTGCCTTCTGGTGCTACTCTTATCCAGTACGTTGATGATCTGCTAGTGGCTGCTGATAATGAGGAGATTTGTAAAGAGGTTACTCTTTTTTTGCTACGACATTTGTCTGACCTTCATCATAAAGTTTCCCCTTCCAAGTTGTAGTATTGTCGACAAGAAGTGACCTACTTAGGTCATCTCTTATCGAAGGAGGGAAGACGATTGACCCCAGAGCGTATTCAAGCGATTGCCCAAATGACTGTACCATCCACACAGTGAAAAGTGCGTGCTTTCTTGGGTATCACCTCGTATTGTCGGCAGTGGATCCCAAACTTTTCTTTGCTAACGAAACCTTTTTTGGCACTTACTCTCAAAGATGCACCACACCCTCTTCCTTGGTCTGATGAATGTCAGAAGAGTTTTTCAGAATTGCGTGATGCATTGTGTTCTGCTCCGTTGTTGGGTACCCCTGACTATAGTAAACCTTTTACACTTTATGTGCACGAGAGAGAAGGTTGTGCATTGTCAGTGTTGACAAAACAGTTTGGAGACAAGCAGCGCCCATGTGCGTATTTTTCGGCTACTTTAGATCCAGTAGCTAGGGCATTGCCTGGTTGCCTAAGAGCTACGGCAGCAGCAGCTGTTTCTATCTGACAGTCTACTGGTTTGGTATTGGATAATACATTGATTGTGATGGTCCCACATGCAGTGGATACCTTATTAAACAGAACGAAGACTCAGCACCTTACTAGTGCACGTCTGTCAGGGTACGAGTTTACGCTTTTGGCTAGTCATGTGCACATTAAGAGGTGCAACACATTGAATCCAGCTACATTGTTGCCGATTTGTGTAGAGACAGATGATCAAGAACAGCATGATTGTGTTCTTAGGACAGAGGAGGAAACAAAGGGTAGAATTGATTTGAAAGATACTCCTCTTTCAAACCCTGATGGTACCCTATGGGTAGATGGTTCATGCTTTCAGCTTCCGAATGGAGAGACGACTGCAGCATATGCTGTCACAACTTTGCACACGATTGTTGAAACAGCGCGTATTGCACATAATTCAGCTCATGCAGCTGAATTGATAGCCTTGACTAGAGCGTGTGTGTTGTCAAAAGGAAAGAGAGTGAATGTTTTTACTGATTGCCAGTATGCGTTTGGCGTTGCTCATAGCTTTGGACGATTGTGGAAAGAAAGAGGATTTCTTACTTCTCAGGGTACAAAAATCCAGCATGGCCAATTAGTGAGTGAGCTTCTTAAATCGCTTACTTTGCCAACACAAATCGCCATTGTAAAGAGTAGTGCGCATGAAAAGGTTACAGATGATGTGGGTCGAGGGAATGCGTTTGCAGATGAAGTAGCGAGAGAAACAGCGAGAGATTTGACGAGTGGAATGTATGTTACAGGTCTTGCAAGATGGGTTGTGGAAAGAGGAATGTGTGAAGATATAATAGAAAGTGTGAAGATGATTCAGGCAGAAGCTACTGAGAAAGAATTGAGTACGTGGAGAGAAAGTACGGGAATGTTGGATTCGACAGGCTGTTGGGTTGAGTTGTCAGAGCATCGGCGATTATTGTTGCCAGATGCGTATGTGCTTCCAGTGGTTACTATGGCTCATGGGATGGCTCACATCAGCTCAAAAGGGATATGCAAGTAATTGGCTCCGGTATGGCAGAATAGTGGAATTCTCAAATGTGCTGAGAAGTTGGTTAAACACTGCATGATTTGCTTGATGCATAATCCTGGCAAGGGAACCTCAACTCCAGCTGGTCATTTTGCTCCTCCAATGTATCCGTTTGAGGTGCTGCAGATAGACTACATTCATATGGAAAGAAGTAATAACTTGAAGTATGTCCTTGTGGTTGTTTGTGCCTTTTCCAGATGGATAGAGGCCTACCCCCTGAAGGATAATACTGCCTTGTCTACAGCCAAGGTTTTGCTCAAAGAGTTTTTCCCGAGGTATGGATTGCCGAGGATGGTCTGGAGTGATAACGGAAGTGAATTCGTGGGTCAGATTATGCAGAAAGTGTGTGCGGGTTTGGGAACTAGACAGAAGTTCCACGCAGCGAATCACCCCCAGTCAGCAGGCCTGGTCGAGTGCTATAACGGCACGTTAAAGCTGAAGTTGGCCAAGGTGCAAGCGAGCTCTGGTCTCACATGGCCCGATGCTCTACCATTGGCACTTTTGTCCACAAGAACGACAATACATTCTCACGTGGGACTTAGCCCATACGAGATTGTTTTTGGACGCCCGGCGAATGTTTGGGGTGTGCCGAGGCCAAGAGAATACAGCGATATTGAGTACCCTATGTTGGTTGACTATTTACATGATTTGACTGCTAAATTGCGTATTCTTCACCAACAGGTTCATGATACCTTACCTTCAGCTTCTGTTGACGCGAGAAATGCGATCCAACCCGGCAACTGGATTCTGATCAGGACCTTCCAGAGGTCCAAGAACCTACAGCCGAGGTGGACTGGTCCTTATTAAGTGCTGCTAGCAACGAGGACTGCAGTGAAAGTCTTTGGGAAAAAGAGTTGGGAGCATGCCACCCACACGACAAGGATACCTCTGCCCTTACCGTATGATCAGTGTGTCCGGGAAGGTGTTGCCGATTCTGAGACTGAAAATGTCCCGAGATTTGTGCCTTTTAGTGATGCTCGTTTGAAATGGACTCAGTCGGAACGTGCGGATGATGAAATTTTGCAAGAAGCTGTGCCGCCGCATTTGAGACTGGACACTACTCATCCGGAGATTCTTTTTCAGGATCAAACTGTGCCGAATAAAGAACATTATAGTTTAAGGCCGAGGTCTAAAAAAGGACAAATAAAGTAATATTTTTTTTGTGTGTATTGTGCTCTCTCAGACAAAAAACTATTTTTCTCTTTGCTTTTTCGAACCACCATCTTGGTTCAGCTGCAGGGTCGTGGTATAAGACCTAAGGGGTGGCCCGCGTATTGACGAAAGGTCTGCGGTTCGAGGTTGTCTAGGACGCCTGGACGCACACTTGAGTGAAGAAGGAAAATTTCCGCGAGCAGCACGTTAGAGGATGGAGTCTTTTGTACCTGAGAGAGATGTTGAGAAAATAGACCTTAAATGAAATTCTGTACATTGATACGTAGCAAATGTTTTATAACATCATGCTTTTTAATGTTTTTAAGTATTACGATAGCTCATGTGGGATGGATTGTCTATGCTACACAACAGACATTTGCACCCACTTCCCAACCTATGCTTTCTTACACTACTGTTTCTTTGCATCAGCTCTATACGTTGCCTGAACATGAACAGACAAGGAGGTCAGAATTTGTCAACAACTCGTTCAGACAGTTGTTGCATCAGCATCAGTTAGTAGTGAATACCACTAACTGTTGGGTTTGTGGTCTTATGCCGCATAAGGGTATGCCGATAAGGGTATGCCATATTTGGTTTTGCCTTTTTCTTTTAATGGGTCTGTGTGGGCTTTACAGACTAACAGCTAGATTCATCAAAGACCCGTTTTGCGAGTCTATAATAGCGATTCATAAGGAATCGGTATTACAGACTCGCAAAACGGGTTTCATGTAGGAATCGCAATATTTATTGCGATTCCTACAGCTTCTTTATTTGCGATGAGCTAATTGCTAATCGCAAATAAGGAATAACTTCCCATTCATTCCTACAGGCCCATAGGAATGAATGGGGAGTTATTCCTTATTTGCGATTAGCAATTAGCTAATCGCAAATAAGGATGCGAATTCAAGGGTACCAGGGGTGTCCAAAGGACACCCTGTAGCACCCCTGATATGCAAATTTACACAGGTGTTGCGCACACACATGTCCAAAGGACATGTGTGTGTGTAACATGCAATTGAGAAAAATGCACTAAAGTGCTTTTTTCTATTTTTTCGCTATTTACCACGAAGTCAGACTTCGTGGTAAATAGCGACCAAAAATTGCGAATTCGCAATGTAAAAATGGTTAATGAACTGCATTTAAGGTTCTCAAATAGAGATTCCTTAAATGCAATTCCTCGCAAATGTGCGAATTCTTTATTAGCGAATTTTGCATTTGGGATGATGAATCCCAAATGCAAAAATTGCACTCGCAAAGGGCCAGATTCTCAGAATCTGGCCCTTTGCGAGCGCAATTGAGCTTGATGAATCTAGCTGTATGTTTATCTATGCAAATGAGATACGCCCTTCATGTTCCCTTAAAGATAACTACAGCAATAGTGCCTTGATAAAGGGAATAGTAGATATGATCCGAGATATCGATGCATATAATGCTATCCCCAAGGATGAGATGCAGGCTTATGTTGGTTGGAATTTGACCGGATATAGTACCAGCTTGACTGAGAAGGAGAGACGAAAAAGGTCGCCCCCGATTTGTATTGTGCCCCATCAAGGTTATTTTTGTATGCAAGGCACTGGTCGAAATCCGAAAGCTCAGCTAGGTAAGAGTGTGTGTGTTCACACCTATGTCTATTCGTCCCAGACTTCTCCACCGTTCGTACCAGCTAAAGGCACATATTTTGTTTGTCACGACAGAGCCTATACATGGTTGCCACCTGATTTTTCAGGTACATGTTATGTGGCGTTTTTGCTTCCCCCTACATATACTACGGCTCCGGACTATCATAGAACGAGATATGGTAGAGGGGTCTTCGATAAGGAAGATACTGCAGGACAAGAAGCAGGAGATTTCTTCAAGGGTTTCCTGCCCTTTTGGGGTCCTATGATCAATAGTGGGCATATTCGACAGCTTGTCCGCGTTGTTAAAGCTACTATTAACGAGACAGCAGGTGCTCTTAGTAATGTTACAGCTGAGCTTCAAGCGGACCGCCTCATGACGTTGCAGAATCGTATGGTTTTAGACGTCATACTTGCAGATCGAGGTGGAGTATGCAAATTGATCGGATCTAGTTGTTGCATTTACGTACCAAATAATGATCCTACAGTGTACCAAGCCATCTCTAGGTTACACAAGATCGCTGAGTCTATCCATGTAGACAAAGGAGACTGGTCATTGACGGGATGGTTTTGGGAATTGCAGTCTAAATGGGGATGGAAGATTTTGACATTCCTTGGTATGGTTTTGGCCATCCTTTTCTCTTGTTGTCTTTGCATCCAGTGTGGTCCCGCCATTTGTAGTCTTTGTGCTACTATGTGCGTTAGGAGATCTGTCCCGAGAGAAGTAGAGAATAATAGGATGATGCTACAGCAACACTTAGTTGACCTAATGAAGATTGATATGGACCTAGATTCAGATTAACATGAGTTTAGGTTATTGCCTACGTAATGGCAAAAGGAGGGCCTGAGGTTCTGTAATTCTCGAGCCTGACTCCATTTTGTGTTGCCCTCACGTAGGCCTGTGAAAGAGGCCCGACGAACAAGTGGCCTGGCCTTCTGAGTTCATGTAAACATTACCTAGGTTTCTTTCGACTCTGAAAGAACTGCAGAGAAACTGACCTCTTCACCTGAAACTGACCTCGCAAAGACAATTTCCCTTGGTTTGATCCTTGTCTAAGATTGCCACTTAATGTTCAGGACCTCGTTAACCTTTAGTTTCCTTGCACATGTTTTATCTTGTTCAGCATCTATTACTGTTTCCTTTATGTTCTGACATTACTTGGGTTGTGCTTTTCAATTATAAATGTGCCCGGCTTGCAAAGATTGAATTTGGGACTTTCCTAATAATTAACTTTTTGGTTGGGTTACTGTAAATTGGGTTTTTGTTAATGTGATACTCAGTTAGAAAATGTGCCCTATTGGTTAGAATTTTGCGCAGTGGGTGTACATTTATAATGAGAATATGGTGTATAAAAGGAGATGTCTTGCCTTAGTAATTTGAACAGTCTCCTAGGAATATACATTGTGATGTATTGTTGGGATTTCTATTACTAGCTGCAGCTAATAAACTTGGTCTCTGACGCCACCCAGAAGTATTCAGTGTCTCTATATACCAAGACAGGTGGAACCCGAAGATTTCAGGTGTGTCCCTGGCACCGCTGGGTTCTGACCCGGTTCTTCAACAGGGATGACTTCCCTTGGTTGGCAATCCTTGGGAAACATCATATTTTTGGTATCTAGGCATAGGAATAACATTGGAGGAGGATAACAGCCATAAAATGAATATGAGGCTCCTGGTGGGCGGCCTACAGTCGCCCATTAAGTTTTGGAAAACACTCCCACTATCGGTCATAGGCAGAGGCAAAACTGTTTTATCTACCCAGATGGTCTTAATGTGCCGCAGGTGGCCACCTATTTGCTTCCTCTGCAGAAATATGTAGTCCTTGCTCTCTAGCAAACTAATGGGTGGGCTGATATAGGCAGGCAATAGGAGCAGAGTTAAACCTGACACTCTGAAGCCGATGTGAGCAGGGAGGGCTTAAGGTTCCGAATATCGAACTCTACTAATTGGCGGCCCAGTTGCAGCATGTGGTCCACAGGCCGGATGACTAAGATAACTCTGAGAAACACCTACTCCGAGGATCGCATGATGAAGAGCCACTCCCCACTTTACTGATGAGAGCCCAGGGGGCCCAAGGTTATCTTCCCTTACGTGACCCATCATGTCTGCTATTTCTGCAACAGAGTGCTGACAACAATGATTAAAAGGCAGCCTTTTGAAGCAGACATGCCCCTGTGGCATACTGCCCAGTTTGCAAAGATAGTATGGACCATGTCAATGGAAAGGAAAGGTGAAAAAGGTGTGGGCTGCCTAATCTTGGTGGATTTGTATCCCGAGAATAGATTTAGATCTTTGGAGGGGGAGGCGGAGCTAGCCACGGACTGAGATGGCCGCACTGTGAACGAGCTCCTCCGGGGCCCGTAAACATCATCCTTATCCTACACTGTAAACGGGGACACCACGCCGACCATTGCATGACCTGTGTCGCCTGAGATGTTCCGGACACCCGACGAGGCATCGACACCGCTTAAAAAGCTTCCTTTGCCACTCAACGCTGGAGGAGCCCACTGCGGCCTACAGGGCGCCACCATTCTAGGAGCACCGGCCTAGGGTGAGAAGTCATACCGAGACGCAGAGCACGTAAAGCGGATTGGGGAGGCCCCGCCCAGGGCCACTGCACAGACCACGTGAAAGACCTCGCTGAGGAAACAGAGCGCGATTTGCCGAAATCATCTGCCATAGCAGCACCTCTGCGGCGAGGAGGCCTTCGAACCTGTGAGGACGTAATATCAGGTGGCTGGGCACATAATGATCGAACCCGCCCGAGGCTGGAAAGATCGGACAGGGGAACACTATCAGGACAAAAAGGGATGCTCTTGGGGTAGCCGATCCTGCAAAGTGCGCCCAAACCAACTGAAAAAGCGCAGATCGAGCTTGTACGAAGCAGTGTGACACGAAAGAGGCGCGATGGGCAAACCAGACAGAAACCAGTCGAAACGCAACTTTGATCAGTCCAAGAAGGTACAAGACTAAAATGGTGACGCAACTCAATCGGAAGTACAGACGGCACACGTGGCAGGGAGTCAGGTGTCGGACAATAATTAATCTATGTTTCTAACGATCCAGACGGCGCTAACGAACATTGATGGTAAGATAGACGACCTTACACACCGAGTGGATCGAATGTCTGAAAGGCTGGTCAGGCATACTGAAAGAATAGACATGGCCGAGCGTAGGATAACGGATGTGGAGGATGCGAATAACCAGCTAACAGTTAAACAAACTAGTGTGGACAAAAAACTGGCGGCACTGACTGCCAAGACAGAAGATTTGGAAGCCATGTCTAGGCGCAGCAACATAAGAATTATGGGCATTGCCGAAACCACGAACACAGGCCCAATGGAGAAATATGTGGAGCACCTCCCATCACTCTGCTGGGCAGAGACACGTTCTCAGATGTCTTCTTGATCGAGAGGACCCACAGATCCCTTGCCCCGAAGCCGCCAGTGGGCTCCAGACCGAGACCGATAATAGCGAAAGTGTTAAATTATCGAGACCGCGATGCGGCACTGAGGAAGGCCCGGGAAGTGGGTTCCTTGCGACACGATGGAATGGAACTTGCTATCTATCCTGATTTCACTCAATCCGTCCAAGAGGCGCCCTATTGGATGCGGCGAAGGCCTTTGATGCGGTCGAATGGGACTTCATGATGACCGTCCTCACTAGGATGGGCTTCCCGCCCGCCTTCCTGAAGTGGATAGCTTTATTATATAATGAACCCAGAGCCAGAGTACGTATTAATGGACACACTTCACAACCGTTTGAGATTAGCCGGGGTACACGTCAGGGGTGCCCGCTATCGCCCATTTTGTTTGCGCTCACACTAGAGCCGCTAGCCTGTAAAATTCGGCAAAAACATCTGGAAACTGTGCTCCAATTTAACATTCGGCCAGTGAGCATATCTCTTTATGCAGATGATATGTTCCTGTACACTAGATATCCTGACACGAACCTAAACCCATTAATTATAGAGTACATGAAGTTTGAATAATACTTGGGCCTCAGCATAAACTGGGATAAATCTGTAGTGATCCCCTTAACGGCAGAGACCCCAGAACCACACATGGATTACCCCCTAAAATGGAGCACTGACCCAGTAAGATATTTAGGAGTTTGGGTGCATCGCGACCCGGAGACGGTCTTTAGGGCAAATTATGGAGTGGCTATAACCAAACTAGAGGACCAAATAGAAAAATGGATCAAACTACCGCTATCGATGGCGGACCGCATAGCTCTCCAAAAAATGGTAGTGTTGCCTCGCCTGTTATATCTGTTCTGGAACATCACGATTTGGCTTCCACAGGTCTTTTTCGCTAAATTACGAACGCTTCTGCAAAGACTTACGTGGGCCGGGAAGCAACCTAGGGTGAGCTGGAAGACCCTCACTAAACCGTATCATCAGGGAGGATCTGCCGCCCCAGACATGCAGCTCTACTACTATTGTGCACAGGCACATCACGCGCATTACTGGACGCAACCTCATTCATACATACCACACATAGCGGTGGAGACAGATAGCGTCCACCCGAACAAGTTGACACAATACATATCGGACCCGGGGGGAGCGTACCCTAATGACTTCAGACACCCAGTTAAATGTACATCGAGAGCATGGTACATGCTGGCAATGCGGGCAAGAAAATTGCCAGTGTATGCGCCGGCACTGCCATTGGCACACCATCCCAAACTATCGGTCACTCAAGAACAAAACATGAGAAAAATTATCGGAGAGATGGGATTCACGACACTAGGCTCATTATTTCCGCAAAATACATTTATCTCATACCAAGACCCATCTTTATGTGCGCATCAGACGCCAATGAAAAGATTTGCATACTTTAGGCTGAGGGCGGCAATGAGAGACTTGTATGAGGACTTCCCGGCTGAACCAATACCACTGAAAGCATTACAGACTCTACTGACTTTGCGAACACGGGTGGCACTAGTGGCCAGACTATACACGACATCCCAAAATGAACAGCACACTGACCCAGACAGGGCAATGACACGGTGGGTGGAGGCGATAGGGTCCCCTATATCCGAAGAGGATTGGAATTACAGCTGTACACAGTTACACCTACTTACTCCAAATTGCAACCTACAAATCATACACTTCAGATTTTTACACCAAACATATTACACTCCGGAAAAAATGCACAGATATGGGCTTAGAACAGATGATAAGTGCAAAAGATGTGCGGCCCCTAAGGCTGACTTCCTCCATATGGCATGGGCCTGCCCTGTGCTGGAAACGTTTTGCCGGGAGGTAGTGGAGTCGTTGACTCTTATGCTGGCAGAATTTATACCAAACATACCACTGACGTGCTGCCTAGGAGCCTACAGGCTTAAGACAATTAGACGTTGTAAGCTGCTGGCGGTGGCACTCCTTTTGGCTAAGAGGCGTGTGGCCATCAAATGGGGAAGTAGGCGCCCACCCCTGTTCAAGGACTGGTTATCAGATATGATATATTGTAAAGGGACTCTGGGAGCCTATGAGGAGGAACTGCCGCAGGTCTCAAGGCCAAAAGACTTTTGGCAACCCCTAATGGAATACTTGCAACGCCATTCAGATACTCTTTCATCAGATGATGGAGAAGTGATAGGGGTAGAAGGAGCAGAGGCAGTTCTGAACACCAGCACACATCCCACAGGACTGTAACTACCGAAAAGTGATAGATAACTGTGCTGTCTGAGCTGATATTATCCATGTACACTACTGAGGTGTGCAGGGCATAGCTACCTGTAAATAGTACATGTCAAACAGAAAATATTCCTAGTAAAGCATGATGTCACGTTTATGATTTGAATTATGTACATGAGAAATGTAAGATGTTGAAAATTGCTGTATAGATCAATGAACAGATGATGTCGTGTTCTGTACTGTTGTCCTGTGAATCAAAAAAATAAAATAATTTTTTTTTTAAAAAAGATTTAGGGCCAGATGTAGGTAGGCTATTACCGATCGGAATCGGCCGAAAATACCGATTTCCGTCCGTTTCCGATCGGTAGTGAGCGTTCGATATGTAGGTGACCAAAAATAGGCTGATTCGGTAATTATACCGATCGGTATAATTACCGAGCAGTAAAATACCGATAATTGAATGTTACCTATCGGTAATGTTACCTATCGGTAATGTTACCTATCGGTAATGTTACCTATCGGTAATGTTACCTATCGGTAATGTCACCGATCGGTAATGTTACCTATCGGTAATTTTACCTATCGGTAATGTCACCGATCGGTAAAGTTACCGATCGGAAATGTTACCTATCGGTAATGTCACAGATCGGTAAAGTTACCGATCGGAAATGTTACAGATCGGTAAATAAAAGTAGGTAAAATTGAAAATCGAGATGTAGGGAGGCCCAGAAATACCGATTTTGCCTCAAAATCGGTATTTGAGAGTCGGAATTTACCATGGATTCAAATCAGGTGGTAACCAGGTGCAGCCTATAAAAAAGGACCCAAAATGCAATTCAGTTTGCACAATGGCGGCATTCTATGTAATAGCAAGACGTCTACGGCTACGGGAGGAAGGAGAGAGGGAATGGCTGAGACAGGAGCAGGTCTACAGGCAGAGGGTCACCCTGTTGATGCTGACAGAGGAGGAGATAGTACAAAGGTACAGGTTGGCTCCAGTAACCATCATGGAGCTCATCAGGGACCTTAAACCACTGTTGGAGCACCCCACCCCAAGGGCACATGCAATACCAGCACATGTGCAGGTGCTGTGCAGCCTCCACCTGCTGGCGTCAGGGAGCTACCAGAGCGTGGTTGCTGTGGCGGGAGGGGTGACCCAGAGCAGCCTCTCAAGGTTCTTCCACAGATTCCTTGACGCCATGTTGCACAGGATGGAGCATTATATTTCATTTCCATCCACCCATGCTGAACTGGTACAAACAAAATCAGACTTTTACCAGATGGCAAGATTTCCCCATATCATCGGATGCATTGATGGGACACACATCCCCATTTGTCCCCCTGCTGCCACCGAATACATTTACCGCAATAGGAAGTCAAGCCACACCATCAACGTCCAGGTGATTTGCAATGCAAAGTACGTGATCACAGACCTTGTAGCTAAATTCCCTGGAAGTACACATGACTCCTATATATTTCAGAACAGCGGCATCTATGAACGGCTGTCAGCAGGGGAATTTGGCGAAGGATACCTCCTAGGTAAGACAGAGTCTGCGACAGCATTCACACATATTGCAGTGAGACTTACAAGTATACATGTGACTAATGTACTCCCATTTCCCTTTTAGGAGACAGTGCATATGCACTACGTTCTTTTATTCTCACTCCCTACCTCAACCCCTCCACACCCAGCCAAAGGAGGTATAACCGGGCACATAAAAGTACAAGGAATGTGGTTGAACGGACATTTGGCATCTGGAAGAGCCGATTTAGATGCCTTCACAAGAGTGGAGGCGCAAGGCAGTATACCCCCACAACATGCTGCAAAATCATAGCTGCCTGTGCCATGTTGCACAACTTGGCTGTCAAAAAGGGTACAGAGGTGGAGTTGGAGGAGTACGAGGACCATGATGACGACAATGCCGTGCCTGACATACAACCTGCTGGAGTCACAACACCAAGTGATGGGAGATACAGGCGTGAGGAAATAACAGCCAACTATTTCTGAGTAAGTAATGACACACAGACAGGTTGTGAATGGAAGTAAAGTATTTATCTGTTGGCACGAACTTACAGCACTTAGGTGCAACAAATTAACATGTACAAAGGTGGGGACAACATGTCCAGGGTTACTTCACCCAAACTTTTAAAGTCACTTTCTCTGCCGCTTCCCAGACACACTGGGAGTATCCCCACTGCCTTCCTCCAGGCTTGAAGGCTCAGCTGTGCGCCTCCGGCCCCTACGAGCAGGCACCACAGCACTACCCAAGCTGCTGCGGCTACTACTGTCCTCCCCTTCAGCCACATCCAGGGCAGGATTGTGAGCAGCATTACTGATCATCATTGCCTCTAGGGCACTGGTTATTTTGGCTATGCCCCTTGTGACCTCTGCTGTATTTTGTGTTAGGCTTTCCTGCATATTGTTTCCTCTCCTGCATAGCTGTGCAGTGGCAGTGGCAAGGCGATTCAGCGCCCTGTTGGTAGCGCGGGTGTCCCTGCGCCTTGTATTCTCTATGTGGTCCATCTTATCGCACAGCTGCGTGATAGCAGACGTAATACCAGCAACTAGGTTGTCATTTGATTTTACCATGTCCCTGCTGCAATTGGCTATATCAGTAATGCCCTTCCCCATCTCTCCTACAGTTTGATTGAGAGCACGGAATTGCCGGTGGCAGGCCTGGATGGATCTGCCCTGCATGCGCTGGATGCGCACCATGCTTCCCTCCAGCCCCCGGAAGACAGTGCCTTCTCCAGTGCCTCCTGCAGTGCTGTGCATGCGGCGACGTCTTGGCATGGTGTCTTCATCAGTGTTTGCCTGCAGTGCAGCATGAGGCATAGGTGGAGTTTGCTCAGCCTGATCTAATGCTGCCTCCATCAAGGGCAGTGTGGCCACGAGTCGCCTCCTGGCTGGTGGTGTTGCAGGTGCAGCCTGTTGCATTACTGGGGAAGTCTCCGGTGAGAATACCAATGCAGGTGATTGTGACAGGTGTGGGGAGTGTAGAAGGTCGGGGGTGAGGCCTGTCTCCTCCTCCTGTGCAATGCCACTTGTGTCCTCCTCATCTTGCGATGGTTGCACATGGCTTGGCCCTGCCTCCTCACTCTCCTCCCTCGCTGCTGCAGTCCCTGGTGTCGATGTGCCTTGCTTGGCTGATGGTGCCCCTAGGTGTAAATAAGCGTATGTACATTGATTGTTACTGTGTCACAGTGACTATAAATAAATCTTTACACATTTAACTTTCATGATTCTGCAATACTTTCACTGCCTTGCTGATGTCTGTTCAGTTATACATGGTCTAATATTAGCAGACTACATTTCCCATTATGCATTGCTCCTGTATAGTGCTAGCAGTACTGGACTGGGCTTGGCCTGTGCTCAGAGGTTTAAGGGATGCTGCTTGGTATGGGGTGTTGTGCTGCGCATGCATCTTACCTTTTGATTTGGCTCGGGCTGAGCTGTCCACTGCTCCCAGTCCCACCACACTGTCTGGCTCGATGGTAGACGCCACCAACTCCTCCAGCTCAGTCAGGGGGGGTGCTGGATTCCTGCCTCCTCCAGTGACACCAGCCTGTTTATGCAGCTCTGCAAGCTTCCTCTTGGTTTGGCTCCTGAGGTCATAGAATCTTTTCTTTAAATCCTCCATGCTCCTGCTGGTGACTCCCACTGCATTTACCCTTTCCACTATGTGCAGCCACAGCTTTCGCTTAGCTGACTCAGCCATGGTGAGGGAGAGCTTCCCAAATAGTTGGGTGTGCACCTTGACCACCTCCTCGACTAGGAGTTCAAGCTCAGTGTTGCTGAACTTAATTTTTCTCTTTCTCTCACTGCTGCTTGACATTATTCCTGGGTTTTCAACACAAACAACTCTCTCCCTGCTCCTCTCTCTGTGTGCTCTGCTCTGCCTGTCTCCAGAACTTTCTAATGAGTTGCACCTGGCTGGGCAGGCACTTCCTGGGAGGAAGGGGGAGGGTGGTTGCACCTGATTGGCTGTTGTGTTCAGTTTCACTTTTGTTTGCTGCACGTTTGTTTGTAATACCGATCTGTATTTACCGATCGGTATTACCGATCGGTATTTGCCGATCGGTATTACATCGGTATTTCCAATGCATTCCTATGGGACTTTTGGCCCATAGGAATGCATTGGAAATACCGATCTGTAATACCGATCGGCAAATACCGATCGGTAATACCGATCGGTAAATACAGATCACCCGTTACCGATTTTTACCGATTCGGTATATTTTTCCGATTTTTTACCTACATATCATTTTCCGATTTTTAAATACCGAATCTGTAAAAATCGGTAAAATTCGGTATTTAAAAATCGGTAAAATGGATTTACCTACATCTGGCCCTTAGATCTTTGGAGGAAGCGCAGGCGAACTTTGGGATTCTCTCAAGTCAGTTCCCACAATATACAAAACTAGCCCACACAGCCTACAGTACAAACCTTGTTTCTCACATTTGTGCTCGCTACGAGCAGACAAACCAGCACAGACACTGAAGTTACATGATAACTGACAAGTCTATTTGAATGGCAAATTTACGGACAGGAATTGGGTGAGCATTTGTGAAGAGGTGCCAACAGTGTCCAGTAAGGCACACTTTGAACCGATGCAGCTTAATTATATACATTGTCATATCAGACAGAGGCACAAGGAGAACATATTTTGCCCAGGAGCAAACAAATTGGTAAAGTTGAACCAGGTACTGTAATGCAGTACTGCTTGTTATAAAGACTATGTTAACACCATATTAGATTTTTGGTTAACAGACATTGAGAGAGCCCCATCTACATACCCTACCCATAGTCATATCCACAATGTTTTTAAACCACAAGCATTTTAAGAGCCTTGAGAATTATTTTAAATACTGCAAATCTTGAGCAAGGAATGGAGACAGGGGAATAAGGAATATATTCAATGGTGGTTGCACAGGAGCACATAGGTTACCCAAATGAGGGGGCCAGGATTAAAGTCAAGTTTCCTGCTTCCACAGATTCCTACTAGCACTCTAGACCACAAGTGGGGGTAGTCATTCTTATGAAAAGGCCAAGGGACTTTCCTTCCCAGGTAAAAGTCACTGCACTGTATGCCTAGGGTTATTCTGAAGTATGGGATTACATTTTAAGTCTAGTGCTGGAGTCTACCCACTGCAGTGAATTTTCCACCCTGTGAGGGGTCTTTTCAATTGCTTTTTAAATAGCGCTTATGTCATGTATTGTAGCCATTTTAAAAGTCCATCCAGTATTTTCATATGATAGGAAAAAGACAGAAGCAGATTATGTGATTATTTCTTTAGGTCCTGGGCCTGTAGGTGGTACTGGGAAGTATCTATAATGGACAATGTTGTCTACCACGGGTCTTTTAGGTGTCATTCCAAGTGTGTGACAGACTTATCCCTTATGTAAACTTTCGTCTCAAAATGTGCCAAAAGCGAGCAATTAAGCCTTTCTCCTTGAGGTGGTAAAGAGGTTGAAGATAAATATGGTATGACACAGTAATCAGGCTCACTAATCGATATATGTTAGAGGTATACCTTTTAAAAAGGCTTGTAAGTTGTGGAATTGAACCCCAAAAAATGCCAGCAGCTCCTAGACCCCTATACCCAAGGAATGTCTTCTGATGTTTTTTGATAACGGAATGTTAGCCACTCAAATTGGGATATTTTTTTCAAACAAAAATAATTAAACTGAATACACCTCATTGACCATTTCTCTCTGTCTTTTTCTATCTCTCTCTCTCTATTTGGCTCTCTCTCAGTCTCTATTTCATCATCCCCCCCAGTCTTTCTCGGCTTCTCTCTTTCTCTTGCAGTTTATCTTTACCTGTTTCTCTCTTGTAATGTTTCACCCTCTCTCTCTTCACGCATCTCCACTTTTATTTGTGTCTATAGTCATCTGCTTCTCTTGCTCTCTCTCACTATCTGGGTCTCATTGTCTCTCCCTATATCTTACTGCCTGTCTGTCTGTTTTTGACTTTCTGTATCTTTCTTCCCATTCTTGTCTTTCATTCTATATCTCTCATTGTCTTTGATTTCGGTCTTCCTCGTTTTACATATCCCATCCTGTCTCTTTTCCTTCTCTTTCCCTTAGTGTCTGTCTCTGGCTTTAGCTCTCTTTCTATGTGTGTCTTTCTGTATCTTGCTGTATAGGTTTGTCACTCTCCTGGTATTCTGTCTCTTGCCTTTTCTATGTCCATCCCTGGCTTGCTCTCACTATGTTTCTCTCCCTCTGTCATTCACTGACATTCTCTAGTCATTCCTGTTTTTAAGCTCCTTGTCTGACCAATTCAGTATTATTTCTTGGGAACCAAAGCTGTATATCAGACTAGACTATGAGAGACGCAGAGGCCAGCCAGGGCCTCTGGCCACCTGATGTTAGCTTCAGTCCAGCATTTGCAGGCCCCTGGGCACATTTGCTGAGAGCAAAATCCGACGGGCATGAGCAGACAGGCCTATCTCAGAGGCAGTGTGTGAAGCATTTATGACCATAAACAATAACTCAGGGAAGCCACTACAAAGGGACACCACACAAGTAGCTATAGAAAAATAATAAGTATCTTTTATATAAGCTTAACACAAGGCTCAAAAGCAATCAAGAAGCCACAATGCACGTAAATACAGATTCACTTAAAAACCAATAAAAGCACTCAAAAGCGTGTGAAACAAACTTAGTTTGAGGCCGGGTCTACCACGACCCGGTGATGCACAATATACCTGAGGTTTAAAGGGGCATGGCACGCAGCCTCACAAGGAAGCCGCGGTGATGACAGGCAGACTCGCAGCGGCCACAGCCCCCAGCTGTAGCGGTCCGCGGCGTCCACTCACGGTAATAATGGGACGGGGCCTCAAAGCGGGCACCCAGCGGCACACGCAGGTGATAATAGAAACTTGATGTGGTGACTAGTGCCGGCACTCAGCGGCACAGATCCTCAGCTGCAGCGGCTCACAATAGTGATAGCCATGAATCTCGTAGGATGGCAAATGCAGGTGCTCAGCGGCACAGCTCCTCAGCTGCAGCGGCCCACAATAGCTATATGATGACTTTGGAAACACAGGCAAATGTGAGCTCTCAGCGGCAACAGCTCCTCAGCTGTGGCGGGCCACAATAGCGATAACAATGACTTTGGTAACACAGGCAAAGGCGGGTTCTCAGCGGCAACAGCTCCTCAGCTGCGGCTGCCCACAATAGCGATGCAATGACTTTGGTCACACAGGCAAATGTGAGCTCTCAGCGGCAACAGCTCCTCAGCTGCGGCGGCCCACAATAGCGAGGCTCTGGAATTCTTGACAGAGGCCTCACCTGCGAGTAGAATCCCTCTCAAATAGGAATCCGGATGGCTGATGGGTGAAGTCTAATGTCCCTGAGACTTCAGCAGGAGGCAAGCTCAAATCAGGCCCTTGGGTAGTTGCTACAGCAAGATGGATGAAAGTTTCAAAGTCCTTTCCCTCTAGTTACACGGACAGAGGTTCGTTGTGACATCCAGAAGTAACACACCATGTAGGGGTTTCAGCATAGATCTTTATACTTCAAAAGTCTTTGTTGTCAAAAAGTCACAAATCACTGAACCCAGCCAGAACCAGTTTGGTGTCGTCCTGGAGCACTCTATTAACAAGGCGGCATCCTGCCTTTTAGGAAGAGGTGGTCTGCCATCAGACACACAGTGGGAGGTGGAGCCATCATTCACCTTGCCGGGCACAGCCCTGCGCAGATCAAAGGGTCACCCCGCCCTATACTCCAACTGCAGATGTCTCTATTTATTCCAGGTCGGCCTCAGCCTGGCCTGGCCTGACCTTCCAAAAGCAGACAGCCAAT
Source organism: Lissotriton helveticus (assembly GCF_964261635.1). Classification (NCBI taxonomy): domain Eukaryota; kingdom Metazoa; phylum Chordata; class Amphibia; order Caudata; family Salamandridae; genus Lissotriton; species Lissotriton helveticus. The sequence goes on from NC_136070.1 coordinate 652,735,566, forward strand.
ACACATAACAACAAAGCTTCGACTTTCCTATCCTGTTCCTTGGGTCAATTATGATGATACCAGTCAATTTACAATAGGGAGCATTCAGGCTGTGGCACTGAATGGCAGTGGCACAGCACCCAGAGCATCTAACAACAGCAAAACACAGAGGAGACAGAAGGGAAAAATGGAAGTGAGACCCACGCCAATGGTGCCAGGTCTAACACATACACTTCTGTGAAGAGTTTGATGTTGGGGTTGAGAAGGAATAGTCCTCCTGCTGTGCTGACACATAGGAGTAAATGAAGAGGTTGAGCTTTGGGGCAGAGAGAACATGCTCTTTATGCCTTGCGAGATACCCTGCTGGGAAGAGGTTGGCCATGACTAGTTTCTAGACTGAGAAACTACTGAAAGTCCATAAGAACCTCAACCATGCCATGGGGAGGCTGTGTAAGAGTTCGCTGATCCTCAGAACATGTGCACACTCTAGTGCCAGGATAGTTGACACAGTGGGGCTGCTCTGTTGTGCACCCCTGAAACAGAGAGACAAGGAATCCAACAATACATAAACTCTCTGACTCACTATACCACCTTCTTGCTCATTGACAATACATGGTCTCCAGATATACTGTGGCTTGTATTGGCCCGCTATGTTCATCCTACACCTCATTTGTCCATGTTCACATCATGTTCTTTCTATCTGTGCTAAGATGCTGCTGCAGGCCTTCACTGTTCCTTTTGTTAAGTTATTTCAGTAAAGCATGTCTAAGCTTGGGCCTCAATGCTCACATTCTTGGCATCTCTCAGTTCTGCATTTATTTGCCTGTTAATCTGGTGTTCAAAGCTGAATATATGATTTTAGGTAAGTGCTCCAGAACTGGATACTATACATGTGATGAGACTCTGGAAATGTTCACAATACCAAAGACGAGGCCTGCAAAAAAGTACACTAGGCTCCTAATGAGATTTCTAGATCAGGACACAGTGACCTAGAAGTAATTTCGAGATTTTGACATAATACTCATGATAAGGCCTCTAGATCTCATAAAAAACTAGGTCTCTAGAAAAACACCACTCGACCTCCAGAAAGGGGCACAATGCTTAAGGTGTGGTCTCTGTAACTGGACACAGTACTTACAATGAGGCCAGGGTCTTAGCTTCAGGGGGGCTGAGTGTTTGGGTGTTACATTCCCCTACTAAATGTATTTTCTGGTAAATAGTTGGGTACATGTGCATTCAGTTGGGTATTGTGAGATGTCAGTCGAATTTCACCAGGGATGTTTACATACACAGACAAGAGCACGTGCACACACTTTCTCCCTTTCAGTTTTGAAAGTCCTCAAAATATTGTTCTGTTTTACAAAATATTGTGTTTTCTCTTTCAGTACTTCTACCAATCGCATTCTTCTCCCGTTCCACTGCTACCTAGGCCCCTATCATGCACCCTGCTTCGCAAAATGTATTGAAAGATTATATGCCAGCCCGATTGTCGGAAAATCTGAAGCTCCCTGCCCCCCAAACATACTGACCAAACTACACCACTGGATGAGGCTACCAAAACCAAGTACACAACAACAAATTAACCTTCAGAAATGGACACACAAGTCAAGGAGCGGCTTCTGGAACTAGACTTAGCATTTGCCATATAAGACCTCCGGAACCAGACACAAAGTTCCAGAAGAGGCCTCTAAAACAGAACACAATGCTTGATATGTGACACAGTACTTGAGTTGTGGCCTTATTGAAAGAGACTAACAAAGGGTTGTAACTGGGTGCACAGCTGTTTGTCTGGTATTTTTTTGATTTTGTGAGGTGCTCCAGAGTATCGCCTTCTGACTGGAGGCGTAAATAATATGGGGGGTAGCACTTTCTAAAGAGAAAAGTGTCCTCCGGGCTCCTCAAATGTCCTTGCGTAAAGGTTTCTAGCAAGATTGAATGTGAAAATAATAGTGAAGTTCACTCGTAGGTAAGGTTCAAATATTTAATTCCATATTTTTATCGTGCATCTTGTTTAAATCACAAGTGTGTATTACATGATATCCTCTTAATTCAATGAGAGCACTCGTATAATCCAATGCATTTCGGCATTGCAATCATGCCTTCGTCAGGGAGCAAATTCTGTAGGCGAAAAAGGAAACAAAACATGGTCTAAGTATTGGGAGGAAGGGCGGGTTGCAAACGCTAACAAGGTAAAATGCTAGAGAAAGGGCAGTGAATGTGCTCTTAACGTGACTATTGGTAATCAGAAAAAACTGTGTGTGTGACGGGTGGTTGTGGTTCAACAATTCACATGAATCGGTGCATGACGCGGTGAACATTAATTAACGGTGTTCTTCGTGAAAGATATAGTTTAGCATGCTCAGGTGGTCAAATAATGTGTGGCTGACCGTAAACGTGCCGACGGTGCCGATATTGTTAACATAATGCTGATGATCAGCAATAGCTTAAAGAGATCGAAAAATAAACGTGTAGCTTACCGATAACGTGCCGACGGGCTCCGTGTGCTGTTAGTCTGAGTTCTCATGCCGGAATTCGTGAAGGTTAGACTCCGGAAGTGATTAAGAGGGGAGGTTACGCGGGTGGGTAGGAAACAGTGCTTAAAGGTGCAGCGGATATTAGTGGAGATTAAGTAAAAAGAGCGCGATCAAAAATGAATAAAAGGTGATTCATAGTAATTTCTTCTGTCAAAAGAATGACCTCGTGGTGTATTCAATATACAAAATTAAATGAACGGATCCTGAAAAAATAAGCAAGTCAACAAAATAAAATTAACAATTACAAGTGCATGTGATTTGGTGCTATGAGTAAAGGATTGGAGTCCATGGGGTGAACATGGTGCCACAAGGGGGATGTGTTCAATACTTGATCCGTGGAGATGACTAAGCTAGTCACTCGGCGCATAAAGGGAGCAACAGTCTGAAAAAACAGTCAATTATAGGTAACATAGATATTCCACACGATCATTGAGACCGTGTGGTTTCATGCTGCATAAGGTAAAAATCCAGAAGTTCTCTCTTTTCAATAATTCAGTGTGGTTATCTCTGCCTTCTTTTTTGGCAACTGTTTCCAGGGCGCAATATCTTAGTTGGCTGATTCCATGTCCTGCTTCGGAAAAATGCTGTGCCACTGTGGACTTGAGCTGTTTAGTCCTGATGTTGGATTTGTGTTCGTTAAGGCGTATTTTCAATTTTCTCTCCGTTTGTCCAACGTAAATCTTCCCGCAGGGGCATTTTAACATATAAATGACATTGGAGGTATCGCACGTTGCTGTTGCTCTAATCTTGATTTTATGACCTTTCATAGGACAGTTTCTACAAGGAATGGTTCCTTTGAAATCAGTGGTAGTTGGTTTGGGGGATTTAAGTACTTCTCCTAGATTTTTTGCTCTAGTGTAAGCAAAGATGGGATGATCATCAAAGATTTTGTTGAAGTCGGGTTCTATTCTGAGAATCTCCCAATGTTTTTTGATAATCTGCTTGAACTTGTTGCTAGATGTCGAATATTTAGATACAATGGTGATGGAATCTCCCTGGGGTGTAGATGTGCTGGATAGTAATTCATTTCTGGATTTAGTTTCACACCGTTGTTTGGCCTGTTCGAGGACATGGTCAGGGTACCCTCGAGATCTGAACCTCTGTATGGTTGTTTGACTTTCCCTCTCAAATTGGTCGGTGTCGGAAGTGATTCTTTTTGCCCTGATTAGTTGACTGTATGGTAGGTGATTTTTCAATGGTTGGGGGTGGAAACTTGAGTAATGTAGAGTGTTGTTCCTGTCGGTAGTTTTTCGGAATAGACTGGTCTTGAATTCTGTGTTGGTTTTGGTGATTTTGACATCAAGAAATGTTATTGAGTCGGTTTGGATTTCATGTGTAAATTGGACCCTTTGGTCGATGTCATTGAGTTCACATAATTGTTGCTGCAGAATGTCTTTTGGACCTTGCCATATCAAGAAATTGTCGTCAATAAACCTCACAAACATCTTGAGGTGATCTTTCCATTGCGACTTGTTCAGGATGTTGTCTTCTTCGAATCTGTGCATGAAGATATTCGCATATTGAAAGAGACCCCTAATGTTACTCAATAGGTCGTACTTGTGGAACGAGGTTCGAGTCTGGCAGTCCGGTTCTCAATAAAGAACGCTGTTTTGTTTGTTTATTCAGCCGTGAACTCCGATTATTTGAACGGACAGCCTCAAGATAATAACTAATGCTATTATGAAGAGAAAAGATTACTTTAGGGAAATCGAACAAAAAGAACATGAGTTAAACAGAATTAAAAGGTAGGGCAAAACATCACAGTACTGGAAAAAGCAAGGAAATAATGCAAAGAGTAAAGTGGGAACAAGGAAAAATTTCAGGATTGAAAAAGAACGAGAGAGAATGCATGAGAGGAAAATGGAGAAAGAAAACATTTTGGTTTTTAATTAAAAAACATATATTCAAAGCCTTAGAGATACTACATGGACAGAAACAGAAAAAGACTTCCTTATTTGCATATGGACATGTGCCTAGTGGTGATATCTTATGTGACACCTCTCTGACTCCTTATTCAACCCAGAGGTGACAATACAACAAATTAACACAGAAAGCCGAGCCAAGGGTCTGCCTTCACTCTTAGAGCCTGTACACAAGCTGAACCTTGGAAATGTTTAAATTAACATTTCGAACATTTGACATTAGTAGGATATGGATGGGGACTGTATCATTGTGAATTTCAGAGATCATCGAGTGGCACAATATATAAGTGGTTTCTATCACCAAAGGAAAATGGGGGGGTATTTGTTGCTTTGATTTGAGATACTTTTATCCCCCACAATTCCCCAATTTTACTGGCCCGCCCCGTCATATCATGCAACATAAAGATTACCATAGCTTCCCTTTGGGAAACAGGTTTAACTTACCAATAAATAATCGATATGATTGCCTGTCCGGGTTAGGGTGTGTAGATTGACCGATTGGGAAGAAGGATAATGAGATACCCCCGGGAAAGACACCACCCGAAATGGTGACAGGCAAACATGTAACTCTGGGTTTTATCCAGCAATCTCCAGGAATCGGATCGGTTACCGAGATGCTGTTATTAGGTACAGAGGATAATATAGAAACTATAGAACAAGGGCCTAATAATGTGCCTAATGAAGGTGACCCAATAGTCGTGGGGACCACCTCTAAAGTGACTCGGTTGGATAACTGGGCCATACTGTATTGGAATGTTGCTGGGTTAAGATCTAAGCTGGATAATTATAATTGGGTGAAACTTGTTAATGAATATGATATTATTAGTCTCCAAGAGACTTGGATGGTGGATGTGCACCATCTGATTGGTTTTAAAACTATATTTACTCCTGCTATTAGCTCATTACGAGGTAGAGCCAAAGGTTGCCTATGTACATATGTATCCAACCTTTGTAAATATGATAACATTGAGATCTTATGTAATACTTGTTTTTACCATCTGGTTAGGATTCATATTGATAAAAAATTATGTTTATTGATTGTGAATTTTTATAATAATGTTCCCTCGGGAGATGTTCCCAATGTTCTGAAGACCCTTTGAAACGATATTTGTAGCTCGATAAGCAAGGAGACTAAAGAGTCTATTGTTGTGTGGGGGGGTGATTTTAACTGTCCACCTTGCACAAGGGAAGAGAGGGGGTTTGTGGCCTTATGTTAGATAGGGATATTTATTTGACACATTTTGACCATTCCGAAATTGGGGACTCCTTGAATGAAATTATGTTTGCATGTGATTTGGGGATTGCAAATATAATGTGCCAACCAGAAATGACATTTTTCCCTACTTTTAATGGTAGAGGGGTATTCTCCTTAATTGATTATATTCTGATATCAACACATCATACAGATTATGTCTTGAGATATAAAACGTTAGAGAACCCCCTGAGCGACCACTTCCCTTTGAGGGTATAAATTGTAAGACTAACTTCTTTTTTTTTAAAAACAGATTTTTTTGATAGATCACATAGAAATGACAGATCTCTGTACCCCAGAGAAAACTGCCAATTATATAAACATACATGGTGCTTTGCGATCCATCATATCTTTTACTTTGAAAACCATAAAATGAATGCAGTTAACTCCCCTCCCTCCAGCCCACCCCCCTCAGCCCCCCCAACTCCCCAACCCTCCCGGAACCCTCCCCCCTGCACGGTTTCAAGCAATGTCAGCAATTTGTGTACACACATCCGTCGGCACAGCGCACTCAAACATCCAGTATCAGGTCCTGTTCTGGCGAGGCTCGAGCCAAATGCCCCTGAAGTCAGCCCAGCGCTTCCAGATTTTATAATGTTTCCGAGGGCAGCCCCGGGCCAGAAATATGGGCTTCTCCATCCCCATGCAAAAGTCTAGCCCCCTCTTCCACGCTACCACTGTCGGAGCCCTCGGGTCCTTCCACGCCTGTGCTATGTCTCGTTTGGCAACTGTGAGTCCCAGTAACAATAAATGCCTCTTGTATAGGTTTCCCCCCACTCCATCCAATACATGCAACAGTCCCAAGCGAGGAGTGCGGGGTAGCCACCCAAGAACCTCATCTAAGCCATTCCAAACCCCATTCCAGAACTTATGTAGATTACCACAACTCCACACCGTGTGAAAGAAAGTGCCCTCCTCATGTCCACACCTTGTACAGTTTGGGGACGCAATGAGGCCCGCCTGCCACAGCCTCCACCGAGTGAAATATACCCTGTGCAGGTATTTGAATTGGATCAGCCTAAGGCAGACAGAAATGGCTGCACCTCTAGGGCCAGCTAGAGCCTCATTCCAGTCCTCCTCTTCCAACGCACCAACATCATCCTCCCAGGTCCCCCTCAACTTCTGTAAGTTGGAAGAGCAATGTATAATCAGGGATTGATATATGCGCAATATTTTTTTGGTCTCAATATCTCCCATAAAGACCCGAGCCTCCAGGGGCTAAATTCTGGGAGAGACGTCAAGCCCTCCAAGTATGGGGCGATGGCATGTCGGAACTGCAAATAACGGACGAACTGAGTACGGGGCATCTGATACTCTGCACTCAAGTCCTGGAACGACTTGAGCGATGTCCCGACCATGACATCTCCCAGTCTAGAAATCCCGACATCGTCCCACCCCGCAAATCCCGGAAGGGCCGCTAGGTCAGGAAAACGGCCATTTCGCCAAAGAGGAGTTTCCTCCGTCAGGGTCTGCCACCACTCCATTCGCCGCAGGGCCTGCCTCCAAACATCAAACACTACCTGTGTCACTAACGGCAGTGTCCTACGCTTTTGCGTCGCATATAGCAACGTGTGGTGCGTGTGGGGCTCCATAAGGAACCACTCCAGCGCATAGGCCGGGTCTCCCCTGTCCCCATACCACCATTCGTTCAATATGAGGAGATGTGAAGCTTGGTAGTAGGAGCGAACATCGGAAGTCGCCAAACCCCCACTGTACGTCGATCGGAAGCATGTGCGCAGCGCCACCCGGACCGAACCACCCACTCAGAGGAATTGTCCCAGAACCGAGTCTACTTGACGAAACCAGGAGGGTGAGATAGAATAGGGATGATTTTGCAACTGATAAATCAGTCGAGGCAGGGCCACCATTTTAAATATGGCAGATCGACTGTAAATTGTCAGTGGCATGCGGGACCATACTTTAATATCCGCCCGGGTGCGCTCCCAAACTGGTGCCACATTGCGTTTCCAGGATACCGCGGGGACCTCGGACAGGAACACCCCGAGGTACTTAATGCCTCCCACCGCGGTCTGCAGGGCTGACGCCCAGTCTCCGACTGCCGGTCCATCCCCCAGCACCCAGAGGGTAGATTTGCGCGGATTGATATAGAGGCCTGACGTCTCGCCCAAACTTTGTAAAATACGCATCAGGCGGGGCCCGGATCTATTGAGCGCCGTCAAGAAGAACAGGACATCGTCCGCATAAAGCGCGACTCTGTCTGACAAACCACGCTCCCACTCAAACCCCTGCATCTGAGCATCTATGCGGACCCACGCAGCCAGCGGCTCCATGGCCAAGGCGAACAGATAGGGTGAAAGGGGGCAGCCCTGCCGGGTTGCCCTCCCCATGGCGAAACTCGGTGACGAGACCCCCGCCTTGAATTCCCCTGTTAGGGATACGATCCTGATTAGGGAATTGCAGAGGGTATATAACATGGCCCAAAAGAGGAGAAAGGATGCATTAAAGAGGGAGGCCTGGGAAGCCCTATGTGATGCTTCACAATCTTCCGATATGAAATCTTTGTGGATGGCAGTAAATGCTCCCTTTTTTAATAATAACTCAAGGGAAAGGATTGAGATTGTAATTACCGAAGAGGAGTGGGTACATTTCTTTGAAAATCTTTATAGTTTATGTACCACAACTGAAGACATGCCTGACGAGGCTACGCACCAGGTGGAGACCAACTTCCCAAAAGTTACAACTGAGCTGGAAATTACAATGGAGGAAGGGATTCTGAGCATCAGAGCGAGTTTGGGGGGGAAAGGCCCCGGTAGATATTTTTAAGAATAATATGAATTTATGGGCGCCACTGCTCACTCGTCTGTTTAATGCCTCTTGTTCAGAGGGTCTGGTGTCAACTTGGTATGAATCTATCATAGTGCCAATTTTTAAAAAGGGTGATAGGGCCAGTTGTGCGTGCTATCGCCCTATATCACTGTTAGATTCGACAGTTAAAATCCTTGGCAGAGTAATTTTAAATTCTTTACAAATATGGGCAGTCGAGCATAATATTATAAGTGACCTTCAATATGTCTTTAGGTAAGGTATAGGGACTGTAGAACAGTGCCTTAACTTACATATCCTCCTGGAAAAATACACTAAAGCCAAAGGTGGCAGAATGTTTTTAACTTTTGTAGACCTTACATCCGCCTTTGACTGTGTGACCCACAGTAAGTTGTGGTTAATTTTAGAACGTTTGGGGGTAGTGGATAACATTATCCAATTTCTTAAGGATTTATATAATGGTGCAAGGGCCTCGATTACATTTGGGAAAAATGGTGTATGCACCAGGATGTTTAGCATTGACAGGGGCGTACGTCAAGGATGCCTCATGGCCCCTTTTTTATTTACTATTTATATCTATGATTTAGAGAAAATATTACTGCAGGAATGTCAGGACATGCCACTGGCTTCGAACCGTCCAATACCAGCTTTAATTTATGCGGATGACGCAGTATTGATGGCCAGGACCCCACTTGCAATGCAAAAAATGATTACGTCATTTGTAACCTTTATGACCATTTTGGATCTGAGGGTCAATTCCACTAAAACTTTTTGTATGAATTGTGGCTCTCGCACATTGAAAGCTAAAGAAAACAATGTACATTGATTCCAAACCACTAGATTTTACTCAAACTTTTCCCTATTTGGGTATTTTGTTTGATTGTTCTGGTCAATCGTGCAATGCAGTCAAAACTAGGAGATTGCTGTTTTTAAAATCTATTGTGTCATTTAGCAAGAAAATGGGAAGGAAACCTATTAAAGAACTCCTACTTATTTACAAAGCAAGTTGCGTTGCAATTGCCACATATGGACGGGAATTTGGGGCTACTCAAATGTGACTATCCTCCAGGTGATGGAAAACAAATTCTTAAAATACCTGCATTCAGTCCCATATAGTGTGTCTACTTTTAATTGTCACACTGAACTTGTACTGCAGTACTTGGAAGATATAATTAAGGTACAGACGGTTTTATTGTGGCACAGGGTTTGGTCCACAGAGGAATGTTCTTTTAATCGCCTCATTTTGAGGGACGCTATAAATCTCGATTGTGCCCACATGATGAGATGGTTACAATACATTAAGACATTCCTTGGAAATATTGGTCTTTCGCAGTATTATGAAGAACCTGCAATACTGAATTCGATATTTAGGAAAGACCTGAAGAAGTTATGTATAGACTACTTGGAGGAATGCAGGCTAAATGTGGAACTTAAAAAAACATCTGTGACTCAACATCAACTGATAACGACCACAAATGTCACCGAACCATATATAAATTTACAAATGAGAGACTTTGAAAGGTTTTTGTTAATCCGCCTAAGACTTGGAATTTTATTTAGGTTGTTGAGTTTCCCAGCTGTGAACGATTGGTCTAGGCTAATCATTAAGGGCCATATGTAGGTAAATTGCCAATACCGAATCCTTAATACCGATTCATACCGAATCGGTATTAAGAATGAGGTAAACGTGATGTAGGTAAAAAATCGTTAAACATTACCGATTCGTAGCAAATCGGTATTAAATACCGATTGTGAACAGATCGGTAATAAAAATACATACCGAAAGGCTATTACCGAATCGGTGTTACCGAATCCACACCCAAAATCGGTATTACCGATTCGGTAATTCAAAAAATAGCGTTTTGGTGAATCAGCCAATCCTGATACACCCATTTACTTCCCAAACAGGAAGTTTCCACACCCAGCCAGGTGCACAGGGCCTGGAGCTCACTGTGAGGCAGGCAGGCAGGCAGGAGAGCTGAGGAGCCAGCAGCAACACAGCCAAGAAAATAAAAAGAAAAACCACTGAACAAGCATTGAAATGGCAAGCCAGGACAAGGAGAAGGAGGCAGGTGAAAGAAAAAGAAAACTCAAGTTCAGCGACAAGGAGCTTGAGATCCTGATCGAGGATGTCACCCAAGAGTACCACAAGCTGTTTGGAGCCCAGTCCCAACAAGTGCCAGACGCACAGAAGAGGCAAATATGGAGTGGCATTCGGGACAAGATCAATGCCATAGGTGTGACCCTGCGCACCATAGAGGACATCAGAAAGAGGTGGTACGACCTCAGAAAAACAGCAAAACAGAGGATGGCAGAGAGACATAGGCTGGCAGGGAAAACTGGAGGAGGAAAAAATCGAGCCTCAGTACCAACACCACTGGAACAGATGGTAGAGTCCACCATCCAGCGGGAGAGTGTGAGTGGCATAGGAGACGCAGACAGCTCCGCCAGAGCAGCTAGAAAACAGGGTAAGAAGCATGCCCAGCATGCTGCCCTACCCCCTCCCCAACCCCAACCCCCATAGTGGTAAATGTGCTCCCACTCCACACCATGTCTTACTGCTTACCTGCAATGCATTCTGGGTGATGTAGTCAGTGTGAAATCATGATCAGGACTGTCAGGGCAGCTAACACAATAGCATGGTAATAGAATTGGATAGGTCAGGATAACCACTGTGCACTGTTGGCATGTACTTTAATGCAATGGCATTGCAGACAGAGCATTGAGAATATTTACATTTGTGTCATTTCAGGCGAGTCATCTCGCAGTGCAGCTGAGGGCAGCAGAGGCAGGTCAGCCAGGCCAGAGGGGAGTGAACAGGATGAAGACAGCATGCCTGCAGGGAACACCAGCTCTGCGCCATCGCAGCCAGCCAATCCTCCACCACAGCCATCACCACAGCGCCAGGGAGGTCCGCAATCCCCTCTCACACAGTCACCACTGCGACGTTCACCAACACCACCACCACCACCACCACCACAGTCAGGCAGGAGGCATGCCGTGAACACCCTCCAGCAGATGGAGGCGTCGGAGGAGGAGGGCAGCCAGCGCGCACAAAGTCCTATCGTAGAGAGATCCAACAGGGAGCGGGCTGGTTCTGCATCCGAGGGTGCGAACATCTCATCACGAAGCCGCAGGGCAAGGCCAGACAGTCCAGTGGCATTTGAGAAGGGTGACAGTGTGTTTGCTGGACTGGAAGGCAACATGCTGAAGGTCCAGCGCCTGCAATGGAGGGAGATGAAGTCATTACACAGGGAGGTGGCAAACATTAACAGACATATGCACAAGATGGAGAAGAGTATCAGTGCCATGGGGGAGAATATGTCTGCAGGGATGGAGAGGGTAGCAACCTCGGTGGACAACCTCTGCAGCCAGCTGGAGCAGGACCGTGTTGGCATGCGCCGGGAGAGACAGAGACTTCAGGACTATACCAAGTCGGTGAACCGGCTGGCCACTACGACATCACTGATGTGTCGCCGGTCCATCGCCATGCAGGAGGAGATGGCGCATTGCAGCAGGGATGTGGCCAGGGGGATGGTGTCCATGACCTCAGTGCTAGAGCTCATGCAGAATGCTAAGGCCTCAAATATGGAAGGGGGGGGGACAGTGAGGAGGCTACCAGCCGTGGTAGCATTACACCCTCACCCACCGAGTGCAGGAGGCGTAGTGGACGTAATGTCCCAGCACAGGAACGGTCCAACTCAGAAGTCTGTGTCGATGGGGAACATGCACGTGCAGCACGGGGACGCAAGAAGTGAAGGACACTGGCTGTCCACATGCATGTGATGGGTGATGTAACCCATGTCCAATTGGACAATGCTCACAATGCTGGAGGTGTGCCAAATAAACACCTCTACATGTAATTTGAAATGCCTCAGTGTCGTTACTCACTCAGAAATAGTGTGATGTAATCTCTGCCCGTCTATGTCTCCCATCATGTTCAATAGCAGCACCAGCCGCGCTGGGCTCTGGCTGAGGGTTGTCCTCGTCCTCGTCCTCTGACTCAGTTAGTTCCACTGCTGTTCCTTTATTAGTGGCCAGATTGTGTAGCATTGCACACGTAGCAATGATCTTGCAACATTTGATGGGGCTGTACAGACGCGCACCTCCTGCTTTGTGGAGGCAACGGAATCTGCTTTTGAGCAAACCAAAAGTGCGCTCCACCACGTTGCGTGTGCTCCTATGTGCCACATTGTATCTCCTCTCCCTTCGGGTGGTTGGGTTCAGATATGGTGTGAGGATATACGGCCGGAGGGCATATGCGCTGTCACCTATGATGAGAAGTAAGTGGCATTGATTGGTGTGATCAACAGCTTGTGTCAGGGTGTACATCAGGGTGTGTGACATTTACTTACCAAGTATGTATCCGTCGGCAAATTCACCAGCAAGCAGACGTGTATGTATGCCACTGTTCCTGAAGATGTAAGCATCGTGGGTACTCCCGGGGTATTTTGCCACGATGTCTGTTATTATGTGTTTGGCATTGCAGATCACCTGCACATTGATTGAGTGGGTGGATTTGCGGTTCCTGTAAATGTATTCACTTGCTGCAGGTGGGCAGATGGGAATGTGGGTCCCATCGATGCAGCCGATCACGTGGGGGAAGTGGGCAAGTTGATAGAACTCCAGCTTGGTTCTCTGCAGCTCCGCCTGCGTACTGGGGAAGGATATGTAATGTTCCATTCTGTCCATCATGGCGTCTAGGAAGGTGTTGAAGAACCGGGATAGGCAGCTCTGTGATACTCCACCCACTGCTGCTATCACACCCTGGAAACTTCCTGATGCAAGGAGGTGCAGGCAGCAGAGTACCTGGACATGGGTGGGGATTGCGTGGGCCCTTGGCGTCTGATGCTCCAGATAGGGTCTTAGGTCCCGTATTAGCTCCAGGATGGTTTGTGGGTGCAATCTGTATCTCTCGTGTATTTCTGCGTCTGTCAACTGGAACAGAGTGGTGCGTACTCTGTACACCTGCTCCTCACGTCTCCAGATCCTCATTGCTGCTGCTCTCAGGCGTAGCCGCCTTGCTATGAGATAGAGGCCTGCCATTGTGTTCACACTGATGCATTTTGGGTCTGTTTATATTGACTCCTCCTGATTACCACATGCTCCTGAAACGTGGTAATTAACGAATCGTTATTACCGATTTTGGTCAAAATCGGTATTACCGGGGTTTGCTACATAGCATATTTGGGGTTATTACCGATTCGTTTATACCGATTCGGTATTCATTGTTTCGGTAATTCCAAGTCGGTAACTTATGGTTATTACCGATTCGTTATTATCGAATCTATTCGGTATTACCTACATCTCACATGGCTAAATTTTTGTCGGTAACACCGAAAATGACCCTTTTTCGGTGTTACCGATCGGTATTTGGCCACCTACATATGGCCCTAAGGGTCCTTGTGCCGATCGGTCTGAACAATCTGATATTCACATTTAACTTTTTTGTAAGTTTTATTCAATCCCCAGGAAAAGGTGGACACTGCACATTTTAAAATATATGAATTACAGACAATGCCAACCTGCCTTTTTAGCTGTTCTAAGGTTAGATGATGTTTTTACTGTTGCATCTCTTTCAATTTTTCTTAAAAATGTTTTTATTCTAAGGAAATCAATAACTAATTAAGCCGTATGGGGCCTGGAGGAGTATATCTTGATTATCTTTTTTATTACTCTATATTGTATTTTTACGTGATGTGATTCTACTGTACTTTCATGGTTATTATGTAATATAACTGAATATAGATACTTGAATTGAATTGACATTAGTAGGTCACATGATAACGCTGCACTGAGTAGTACTTATTAAAAGTGATCATTTTTAAACATAGATTTAGAACCATTTCTGCCACCATAACTACACTGGTGACAGTGCCATTAGTAAAATAAGAGGCAAGACCATTGTTATGTGAACTCTGGCTGCATCCCAAGTAACATTATGGTCTATTCAATCAAACACAGTAGGTTTTTGTGCAGCTGGTATTCTGAATTCATGTATTTGAAAGTGCTTGTGAAATAAAATATATGCCTAAGATCACAAAATTAAAAAGGGAAGCCACGATTTATCCAGGCTTTCTAATGTCACTTTGTAAAAATCGTTCACTAAATGGGTATGATTTTGTCTTATTATTATTTTAAGGCTTCATTAGATGTATTTGTATAGCCTTGTTTTTCCTCTTCCTCGCAACGATCTTTCATGCATATTTTGTAACGTTTGTAATATGCTAAATGCTAAATTCCTCATGTAAAGCACTCTGATACCTCCGGGTCTAGCAGCGCTATATAAAACTCTTAAAATAAATAAAATAAATAAATAAGTAGAGCAGATGTTGAGACTTGAACAGCTCTGGCCGTAAATGTCAGAACAGAGCGGTAGAGAAGAAGGGTAGAGCATTCGTTGCCTGCTGCCAGTGTCCTGGGTCACACATAGCTGCCAAGGTTTCAGATTGCCTATGTGTGATATTTCATAGTTTCAGTGTAATTATAAGTGACATTCAGTGACCATGAGTGACACTTTCTCACAAGCAAAATCAAGCAATGATGACGAGGGAAACATATAAATGTCAGAAATTATACCCATTTGAGCAACAAGAAACTCTAAGAAAATCTTAAAATTGCTGGATAGTATCAGAAATGGAAAGGCATTAGTGTCCTAGCAACTTGACTGTTAAACAAATGTGTAGCCATGGTATTAAGAGACTACAGGATTGGTGATGTGAGCAAAATCTTCTAAAGAATGCAAATATGAACTGTATCATAAAGTACAAACAAAAGCCGCATTGCAGAATTCAATTACCAAGATGGTTTCAATTACGCTTTCGGGAGCCGGGTGCACTCATGCGAAAGTCAGGGAGTGAGACCTGAGCTGATGGATGTAGAGCAACATTAAGTCGTACCAAGACAGGTGTACTGCTTTCCAAAAGTAGCCTCATAATGTGTTACAGTTTTCAGCCATTTATGACATTTCTTATCCAATATAAAGTTGCATTCAGGGACATGTAGTGTAACTTTTCTGGGCACTTTAGACTAAAAAGCCAGACCTTACTGGAGATGTTTGATACAACAGATTGAGCAGTGATAAATAAAACTTGCTTTAAAGACAAGACATGGAATGTATTCTGTTATTGAAACATAATGCTTCACACTTTGTGCACTTATCAGAGAGACCCCATTTGTACATGTTGCTGACACCATGCATAGTAGCTAAATCTTTGATTTCTTAAAGCATGTGCATCCTTTCTTCTGAGAAAGAATTCACTCTGCATGTTGTTATTGCTTGTGCATGGACCCTTATTACTTATCTCCAGCTAGGTCTTCATGGTATTAATTGGAGCACACTGTTCTCCCTTCTGCGCATTTAACATCACAGACATGTCATGTGGGTACTACTGCTTGCAACCCTTGCTAAATCTGTGGCGTCTCTTACTTTTCTAGGGGTTGCACAGGGATCCTGGTGTTTGGGCCTACAGATACTTATGGACTGGCCCCGAGTTCTGCTGACAGCTTAAGTCAGGGGGAGTCAGGCCACAGGGGATCCAGTCCTTCACAGTGGCGGGCCTCGCCTCTTGGAGGTGAGAAAGGGTTCCTCTAGACCACATATTGGCACCAGACTAGGTTACAGGGTCATGCACTCGGCCCTTGCAGCACTTACTATGACGGAATGAAACGGTGCTGCATTACACTGGAGATTCTGAAGCAGAGGCTGCACGAACTGCACCCCGTCCCAAGGATCTCCTGTCACTAACTCCTCCTTCTTCTTCTATTTGACTCACCTGTGAGGCCTCCTCAGTTTATTGTGACACCGCAGTGATCAAAATCACATCAGAGAGCCTTGCTCAAAAGAATAGGTAGCTTTATTAAAGACACACAACCTAATTCCTTGATGTCAGAGAAAGAGATGTGAAGTACAAAAGGAATTACATTACAGAAAGCCACCAGGCTCTGAAGGTGTGAAAATAACTTACCTGGGGGCCAAGCTGCACTGCTATGGCACCAGGGCACCACTCAGTTGGCCGCCGCAAGTCAGCTGAGAGTCGGTTTTGGTTGATCATTATGCTTCTGGGTCCTTTCTGGCCCAAGAGGCGCAATGCAGTGGTTGTTGCAGCAGTGGTGGCAGTCTCCCAGCTGTGAGGCAGGCTTCCAAAGTTAAACTATAGCTCACCTGCACCCGCATTCTGTAGGTGTGCTTCTGGCACAGTGTGCCCTGCAAAGCTGTCTCAGCCTTTTGACGTCCTGAGTTAATCATTGGTGCTGCGCCAGAGTGTCGGGTAAATATCATGTTATACTTTGTAGGCAGTTGAGCGATTTGACTCAGCCTTCAAGCCTGTAGCAAGCAGTGCAGTGCAGCCAGCAGGCCTTACTCTGTCAGTGTGGTTTAATTGGCAGCACTCGGCTCCAGCTTGCTATAAATGTGTAACAATGTATTTCAGTACCGTGATGTGGGCCACCAGTCTGAAATGCGTTAGTTTAACGCCTGATGTGTGGAACTTGGACAGGCTGGTCACATGACTGCGATTAGCTTAGCTGTTGGGCTTTGTGTATTCCTCCCAGTGAGACAAAAATAGGATTAGGTGTTAGCAGACTTGGCCAACCTGCCAGGATGGCAGGGGCAGAGCTTTTCCCTGCCCACCTACAGTTCAAAGGTCTGCCTCCAGCACACAAACTAGGGAATCTGGCACTGGCCTTTTTTCACCCCAGACTTCTTGGTGCCTTGGTAGGTTAAGGGAAGAACTTTCCATAACCATTTGTGAGGGTAGCATGGGCAATTCCCCGCTTCAAAGGCTGGCTCACAGTATAAATATTGCACCCACAGAACACCTCTTCAGTACACTTCTGAACTTGTTGAAGACTTCAGAATGCCTTCCTGGACCCCAAGAAGACCGCCCTGCTGGTTGAGGCCCGCCTTTTAAAAAACAGAAATTTGTTTTTTATATAGTGCAATCTAGATCCAAAGGTATTGGACCGCTTTACAAGGGCATCAGTTGCCTTACAGAAGGACACACTCATTTTTGTTAGGCACAGGGAGATTACACGATTTGCCCAGAATCAAAGGAGTTTGAGCATCCCTGCCGAGACTCAAACCCAGTTCCCCAGCTCCTAGGTCAACCTCTCTAGCCGTTAGGCCACATCCTCTTCGGTTCACAGAGGACTGCTCTGCTGCTTGAGGAATGCCTTGCTCACCAAAAGACTTCCCTGCTTCTAGAGGCCTGCCTTGATGCTTGAAGGAGAACTGGACCACCTTCGTGAACACAGGATCACCAGACATAAGTCTAAGGGATAGTTTGCTGACCTTCTGTGTGAAATACAGGGAGATAACAAGCTCCAGAGACCTTGAACTCAACACCTCTTCTTTGCTGGAGAGTTTTAATCCCCCCCACCAAGTGGTGCCTCCCAGCTCCTGCACTCTTGGAAGTGGTGTTCGAGATCCTGCTCCTACCTAGCCCAAAAATGTGGGACTTCGAAAAAGTTTCACAGAAAGTACCAGAAGAACTGACAGAAGACAGAGGTACCTGACAGTTGATCCACCCAAGGTGCATTGACAGTTGGTCTGAAATTGCAGTAGCTTCTGCTACTTTATTTTACGCAGCAGAAAATCCTGTTCACCAGGACCTCTCAGTGACAGTGTATGGCTTCATGGAGCCCTCTTCTGCTACAGCTTTGAGCTCTGTCCCGCTGGTGGTTTTTGGCTTCCAAAAAGTTGTCTACGTCAGAAGGTAAAAAGCTTTACCGAGCTCAATGGGGACCAGCTCACCATTGATGATGACAAACTCCTCAGCCAGGAAATCCTTCTTCTTCTGCTCAGACCTTATCCCTGCTATTGTCCGTTGGGTCGCTAACACTTCATCCAGTGCTCCCCGGTGATGACAACTCCTTTTTGGATGCAGCCTGCTGTCTTGCCCTGCTGCACTCTACCTTCTCCTGGACTTTTTCTTCAAAAATTAATCTCAGTCCAAAGATCAGCAAAGACCAGGCTCAATCCACCTTGTGTATCTGACTTGTGCTTCATGGTGGTCAACCTTAACTTTTGACTTTTTCCTAGTCTAACGCAACCAGATACATGCATTTGGCCTTTTGGTCTTGTAGGTGCTAGATTTCAATAAACAGTTAAAAAGAAGAGTGTAGTTATAGGATTTCATTTTATTTTGGTGTTATTCTACTTATTAAAATATATCTTAGTTTTCAAAATTGGGTTTTGATTTTTCTTGTTATGTGTTTTCATTTCATTACTGTTTGTGTTATGTCGGTTCCTGGAGGCAGTTCAAGGTTGTTGAGGCGTGGGCACCCGGGGACGATGCGTTGCGCAAAGGAGGTGATGCATCGGTTGGATGTGCGAGGCTTTAATTTCTGAAGGCAGTGCAGCATCAATGATATGTCAATGTCAAGGACGCGATGTGTTGATTTCGTGGTGTTGTAGTCGAACCGCTGGGCTGAAGGCGATGCGTCTGTTGAAGCCATGCAGGGTCTGGAATGGGTCGGAGTCGGGACGGTACAACACAGATGTCAGTGATGCAGTGTCTGAGACTCATGCAGCAGCAGTTCTCTGGAGATGCTGCGGCATAGCTGGAGCTTAGTTGAAAGTTGAGGTTGTTACATCATGCTCTTGGTGAATGGTGTTCACGTCTTCGGTGCAGGCAGTGGTGATGCACCAGTTTCAAAATGACACAGTGGAGTCGGCACGTTGGTTTCCTGGTTGCGGCACAAAAACTCACTTCCAAGGTCCCAGTACTGGGTTTGGCAGAACTTGGCAGAGCAAGGCCCACAGCAGAGGGGTCAAGGCAGGGCTGTAGCCATGGGGGGTGGTGGGGTGAGCGGGGTGCGGCCAGGCCATAATGTGCTCTGGCCCCCCACTGAAAGCCCCGAACTTTCAGGTTCTGTTATTTAATAAATATTAGGGTAAGCCTGACATTTGAGACAGTGTCATGACCTGCGGCCTCAACCCTGCCTGCATTACCAATACTGAAACTGAAAGAACCGTAGCTGTCTCCAAAGTAAGAGACTGAGGCAGAGGGACAGACAGAAGCAAGGGAGGGCTGGGCTGAGGCTGTCGTGCACACCCGGGTGTACTGAAGGATACTAATATGACTTATGAATCATCAGAACCGCCTCTCCTGGAGCTTCACTACCATCAGTGAAGGCACTGCATGAAGGCAACAGGATGAAATGCAGCGTGAACACACTGCTTCTGGGCCTCTCTTATATGTCCAGTAAAGACCTTGATGGTAGAGTAGTCAATAAAGCATAGTCAAAATGGGCCATTGCCAAGGGTCCACACAGGAGGGCCACCTGGTATGTGGCCAGGACAGTCCCATGGCATCAGTTTTCTATGTAACAGGTATGGTTTATTAGGTCGAGCCTAGCGTTGCAGCGCATGCGCTGCTCGCTCTGCGAGGCATATTATAGTAGGGACTGATGTGGAAGTGCTGTAGAAGCACGCCCATATTTTTGATTGGCTGGTGGCTTTGTGTTCCGATTGGTAATGAGGCTTCTTAGTCCCTCCTTGTTTCCGCCATGTCTCCTTTTGTGACCGCCTATCCGGACTGGATTTTACTTGCGGCGTTACACGGTCTCCTTCATTAGTCGGTAAGCACTAAGTTTTTTCAGCCAGTCGGCTTTCATTGCTACCCACTCTAGTTGCTTCATTTTCTTTCTCTCTCTCTGCTGTTCTGTTTCTGCACACCCGCCTTCTTCTCCCAAAGTGCCTACTTTTCAATGACTGTCTCTCGCGCCTCTTCCCTGTCTGACTGATGGCCAGGCTGACATTTCACTTCAGGGTGAGAACTGCGCGCCACCCTGCGAGAGCTCTGTTATGCTTGTTGATAATATTGCTAACCATTAGAAAGAAAAAATGTTTGCATTTCCCCTGTCAGTCTCAGGCGCTGGCTGTAAAAGAAGACTGAGTGAGTGATGCAATGTGTACTGTGGCACTTTCTGCCTCAAGGCACCTCCAGAGCCCGTTGGTGGATCTTGGGACAGACAGACAGCTCTTTCTTGCGTGGTGAAGAAGGCCTCTCAGCTGCAGGCGTGGATGGTTACCTTGTGCCCAGCCCCTCACACCCTCTGACTTCACTACTCCGCATTCTCCCAGAACCATCCTTTCTGGTTTAAGGGGTTCCCCCAACTACACAGTGTTTGCTTAAATACCCCTCACACAACAAAAGGGCCCTTGGTGTCATGCTTGATCATAGGGGTCTTCCCGCCCCGCTGTGGGACGGGGCGTGCTACGACTAGTGACAATGCTGGACCACTGTTATTGTAGTGCTATGTGTGGTGTATGTGTAGTGAGAGAAAGGGTCAGGAGTGGATGAGGTGAGTGGGTTAAAAGGTACCTGACCTTATAGACTTAAAGAATTTAATAGGTAATAGCTGGTACTGTTAAAATGGTAGTTCGGAGATATCCCGCGTTTTAATGTGCGGATACTCCTGGTCAAGTCAACATGTTTCGAAGCATCAAGGCTTCTTCATCAGGACTAAAGATGAGACCTTTAGTGCTCACTATGTTGCTATCAATTGGTGCAAAATAAAAGAGTGCTATGTACAAGGAGTGATATTAAATACAGTACCCAGTCTGTATTGTTAGCATGTAAGCTCAGCCAGTATTTCTGAAAGTAAGCTAGAAATGGTAGGAGTCTGTGCTCCATGAGCCTTCTTTTACTGGTGGGGAGGAATAGGACACTGTAATTTAGTGGTTAGGAAGTCCTCGCCTTGAATCGTGCTATCCCGCGGCTACATGGGGGGCTGCCTCGGTTTGACTGGGCGGTCCCGGGGCGCCTTCATCTTCCTCACTTCTCAGACAGCATGTTGAGTCCGAGTCAGAAGAGCCCCCCTGCCGACCTCGGGCTGTCAGACATGTCTCATTACTGCCAGGGGTGGTTGGAGGGAGCAGCTGACCCCCAGTGAGGAGTGTGCAGAGAAGGGAGGCTCACAATTGGTCTTGCATTACCGAAAGTCTGACCTATTGGCTTTGCAAATAATAATGCAATGCCAATAGCTCAAACTTTCAGTAATGCGAGACCTATTACATTGCAAATGCTTGTTTTGAATAGCACATCTAAAACAAAACAAATATCAGAAAATACTATCACTGACCCTCTTTGGAAAGCCATTGTAAGTGTTGACATGCTTAAGTTGAGTGTGTATATGCACTTTGTTTCTATTAAAGGTGCAAGACGTGCACATTGCTTTTCAGCCTGTAAACGGGCTCATTAACCCCTTCCATGCGTCGGACGGCCTAGATATGTAGGTGTAGCATGTATATGCATGTGTATGTATGTATATGTATGTATATGTATGTATATGTGTGTGTATATATATATATATATATATATATATATATATATATATATATATTGCTTCCCAAAAAAACAAAAAGATCCATACAATTCATATAAAAATACTCTCCTGTAGTTTCGAAATCTGCATTGACACGAAGAAAATGTCATCATTTGGTATGCATGCCAATAGATTCAAACAAAGAGGGTAGTGTGAATACACATGTATAATCCTATATCGGTATTCCCTAAGATTCATTGAGATATACACTGTTGTGTTGATACCCCCATGTCTTCATCAGTACTGACCCACTTATGCTCCCAGTTAATCCCTGTGCATAGATGTAATCATTATTAAATCATAAATAGGTATAGAGATCCTCGCTAGTGTTGAGGCCTCCCGGCTGTTTACAGTCAAACTCTAATATAAAATTGGTTTTGGTTGTCCCACCGCAAAAAAGAGGAGGGGATCGTGAAGCCAAACTTAGATGCCTTAGAGGCACAGGGTCAAGACTGATTTGCATATGGCCATGTCTTGAACTGGGGTGGCGTGGTGAGCAAAATAACGATGGATTAAACCCAGATCTGTGACTAGCGGTGAATGTTTTGCCAATGTGCAACATTCCGTCCATCATCTTGTGTGTTTTGCTCTCTTGTGTGTTTGGCTTGCAGTGTTGCCATGTCCCCTCTGTCATGGAGTTTAATTCAGGGGGGCACAAGATATGCCCCCCTGTCTGTATTCCCCCCAGTTCCAGCACAGCATAGATGTCACTGTGTATGTCATGCAGGAACTTTTTGGCCGTTCCCATTGCAGTGCCTGTTTCCAAGGCACCACCATGAAAAAGGCCAAAGGACCGCCGGCTGTATTAAATTGACCGCCGCCGTATTAAGAGTTGTACTTATACAACTCACAATACGGCCAGTGGTCCAGCTCACAATACAGCCAGTGGTCCATGCGCGGGTTTGGGGCAGCGGAGGCACGTTGAGCTGGTGCAATTGTACCACACACGTCATCAGGCCCTCACACTTCTTAGTATTAATAAGGTTAAGTTAATTTGTCTGAGGCTACCACTGAAATACTAAAGCAAGAGAAACAAATCAGATATACTATTGGCCATGCAGCTAATGGCTCTGTAAAATACATTTCATATATTAGAAATCCTAAAAGAGTGGGAGGCAAAACACCAGCCTTTTCAAAATAAAAAAAGATAATTGGAACGGGAGGAGACACTAGATGCAGAGGATGCTGGGGGTGGATAGCAAGACACCTGGTGAATTTGTTGTAAATATTTGCAAAGGATAGGATAAAGTAATGCTAAGGATTGTCTGGAGTGTAGCAGGATAACGGGTATTCTTTCTTTGGATGGAGGTGATGTGGGTATGGGCAGAGGTTGATGAGATGTGTTTCAGGACACCAAATGTAACAGGAAAAGGTGCTGAGGGAGGTGAGGCTACAGCGGCTTTCCCATGACTCCTCCACCCCTGCACAGCTGGTGAAATCTGGGGCATATTATTTGGGTGAGCCATACATTACATAAAAGTGTAGATGGGTATCAGTGATTAACTTCAATGTTTTTCACCTCAGGATTCTGAGAGGCATCATTTACAACTCGAGCTTCAATCTAATTTTCTGTTTGATGTCACTCAGGACCCCTGGAAGCAAAACGTCTAGACAGTTGTGTGAAATGCTTGTCTGTCATAAAAGCTTCATTGCTCAGTGAGAAATGATAAATAATTTAATTCAATAACTGGCATCAACATTTAGTTGTGGCTAAATAAAGCATTTGATCATAAATATCATTTGGCTAATAGAAGTAAAAACGTGTAAAGGACGATAGCATCTTCCAGTTCAAGTTAAACTGGGAGTAGAGTGACGTTCATAGCTAATTGATCTTGAACCTGGGGAAAATACAAAATTAGCGTAGCTCAATGTGGCATTTCATTTCTGTTGGAAGGTGCACATGAAATTCCTTTGGGTAATCTCTTTTCAAAGTGTGTTACATTAATGAAGTCTGTTCAAATCTTAATTAGAAGGAATCCTTTGGAGAAGATCTGAAGAGAGATAATTGATAGCCCTGCCTCATTGGCCCCCATGCTACAAAGGATAGATTAAATTTGAGGTGTGTACATGTGAACTAATTTAAAAGACTGTCGTGCATTTGAGAATATGTCCATGCATTTACTGATTACTCTCTTTCGACTTAGAGTATCAAATCTTAAATTAAATAGACCAACTTTTCCCATTCTTCCTGATAACATTTAAAGCTCATAGTGAGGGCCCATCAAATAGAAATGGCGAAGCAGGTTGTCATGCTTACCTGTGAATATTCATGCCATCACCTCTGAAATTAATTTTATGCAAATATGTGGGTATTTAGTATGGGTATCCAGGAAACCTCTCTGCTTTTTACTACTTAATAGGTCAGCAAGCCCAGCTTAATCCAAACATATATGTGATTTCTCTATATGATGAATAGGGTTTTATTCAAACACCAGTAATCCTTCTGTCTTTTCACCACAGCCTGTAAGTTTGACACTTATACCCTGCCGTTACCCAGGTTCAAAAGATAGATTAACAGATTGGCAGCCCTCAAAAACAAAACTAACAAGAACAGCTAAAAGGGAGAGCAGAGTTTACTAACAGCGATTGCAGCCCAACAGACCGGCAAAAAACAAAATTTACCAGAAAATTTATTTATCCACAGTACCAAAGCAAAATACCTAATCTGATACCTATAAAATGTTGAGAACAATAAATCACTAAGAATATTTTTTCACTTCAGAAAATCAACTGTAAACAACTAAGATAATTTTGGACAATGAAGGAATTCTATAAATCAGTTAAGATGTAACTTTTTACATGCCTTTGCCCCAAGCAGTTAAAACACTTTACAAACAAATACTACATTTCTAAATGTTTAATAAAATACAAAACACCCACAATCATCCACAAGCAAAATTTAGCATTCAAACATAAACCTTGGCTTTCCCCCCCCAAAAAAAAATCATGTGAACTGATGCACAGTACCCAAACCTTTTCGTTACTTATTTTAAAACTAAGGAAGAATAGGATATGAGAGGTGTACATGATTGTCCTAGAAACTATTATAGATAACGATGTAGATATGTAGGCAAGTTGTGTGTGTGTGTGTGTTTGTACATGTAGGTGTGTTTTTGTACATTGCTAAGTCATGTGAGTTCCATTCAAATTAATTTAATGCAATGTTGAGGTGAAATGTTAACCTGCGTATGTTTTCATACAGATGGGCTACCATTTCCCAAAACACCCATTAGCTTACACCACATTTAAAACATTTCTATATTTTTTTTAACATATTTTATTGACATTTTTTTTTTTTTTTTTAAACCTTTATTAGCAAGAAAAAGAAAAAATACAGTTATAGGCCTACAACCGCCAGGGCCGGCCAACAACACATAATTAAAGCAATATAGTGTTACACAGCTCTTCAGCCGACAACCGAGGGTCCGGCAGCGATGGTGCAAGATATTAACCAATTATTTAACGATAGGAGATGGAAAGGTTTCATTTTTATATACAATCGAACAAAGAAACATAACCAAAAAGAAGAAAGATCGAGGCTGTACCTAGAGTTATTGTGCACGTCCCATGGGAGACGGGGAGAGGCAATCAAAGAACAATACGAAAAAGCAGGAGCACTGCCAGGAGAGGGGAGGGGGGACCCAGAGCCAAATACATAGCGACTACATAGTACAGGAGAAAGCCGAAACACACAGTCAAGGGGAACAAGGTGTATCAGGAGGATCGGGGAGAGGGGGATCATAGATCTCTCCACGGTGTGAATTCCATTGGTCCCATATTCTACCCCATTTCCGCGGCCTGCCACGAGAGACATAGACAACTTTCTCTCTGAACATGCACCAGTCCATATTGTCTTCCCACTGGCGAACCGATTGTGCCCTCTGGGATCCCCACAGTTGAGCGATGTCCCTTTTCGCAACCATGTTACCCAGCGTGACCCATTGAGTCTGGGCGGCAGTGCAGTCATTCGGTTCCCATATGTTTAATAAGCAGCGTCTGGCCTCAGGCAGCAACTCAACACCCGTTACCTCTCCCATCACCGCATGCACTCTAGTCCAAAAAGACACTACATCCGGACATTCCCATATGTTATGGAGGAAGGTAGCAAGCATACCACAGCCACGGCGACACAGCCCATCCGCAGAAAAACCCATGCGCATCAATCGTGGACCCGTGACATAGACCCGATGCAGAATCTTCAGCTGAACGAGCCGCAGACGCGCCTGGATCGCAACCTCTTTGGGAGAGGATATCGCAGCCTGCCAGTCCTCATCATCCAGTTACAGCCCATCGTCAGTCCACATACTACGAAGCCGGCCAGCCCACACGAGCTTCCTCAGAAGGCCTTCGATTTCACGTAAATAGCTAGCCGGCACTAGATCAAGTGTATTTTGGACGGCATATAAAAAACGGGGAAGAGACATCATTTTGAACAGAGCTGCCCGTCCCAGGGGGGACAAGGGTAAGTTACACCATGCCGCAACGTCCGACCGAAGCTGGGCAAGTGGGGGCAACAGGTTCCGCTCATAGCGTACCACAGGGTCAAGCGAAATATAAATCCCCAAGTACTTAAAGCCTTCCCTAGAGACCGGGATCGGGCACACTCGGGGCAGAGAGAGGGAGTCATCGGTTAACGGGAAAATACAAGACTTGGCCCAATTGATGACCAGACCGGAGTTACGTCCAAAAGAACTCAAGACATCAAAAAGGACCCCTAGCGACTTACGGGGAGACGTCAGGTACAACAAAATGTCATCGGCATATAGTGACACACGATCCTCAAAATCAGGGGACCACCGAATACCCCTCAGGGAAGGCTCCCAGCGGAGCCAAGCAGCGAGGGGTTCCAACGCAAGTGCGAAGAGGAGCGGCGACAAAGGACATCCCTGCCTCGTGCCACGCCCAAGAACGAAGGGTTCCGAGGCTCTACCATTAACCACAACCTGTGGCAACGGTTGCTCATACAGAAGTTTGACCCACGCAATGAATTTTGGACCAAAACCGAATTTGGCGAGAGTAGCCCACAAGTATGGCCACTCAACCGTGTCGAAGGCCATCGAGGCATCAAGAGAGACCAAGATGGCCGGCTCGCTGAGAAATCCCGCCCTCGCAAGGACGCCATGAAGACGACGAAGATTGAGCGCAGTGTTACGTCGGGGAATACAACCAGACTGATCAGGGTGAACCAACTCGCCAATCACCGTGACCAGGCGGTTTGCCAAAAGTTTTGCCAATATCTTGGGTTCCGCATTTAAGAGTGAAATCGGACGATACGAGGAACAACTCTCGCGTGGCTTGCCATCTTTATGGATAACCACAATGGAGGCCAGCCTCTGGTCTCTGGGAAGGGACCCAAGGTCTCGCGATGCCGCAAACATACGAAGCAGATACGGCGCCATCTGATCAGGGCATAGCTTGTACAACTCAACTGGTATACCGTTAGGACCAGAGGCCTTCCCCGAGCGAAGGGAGCGTATAGCGAGCGCAACCTCGTCAATAGAAAAATCTGCCTCCATAAGCACCCTGTCTGGCTCAGAGAGACACGGCAGCACAAGATCACAAAGTAACAAGAGCGAATCCTCCTCCGGCATAGTCGAGACCGGCGCATACACGACCCGAAAATGCTGGGCAAACACATCGACTATCTCAACAGGGTCCACGACTCGCGTTCCATCAATTTTCTCAACAACAGGCACCACACGATTCAGTCTATCACGCTTATCCAGCCAAGCAAGCAACTTCCCCGCTTTATCACCCACATCATACAGACGCCCTTGTTGCACACAGTTCATAGCCTCAGCCGCGTCAGTCACCAAGGCCCTGTAGTCAGATTGCTTAAGAGCCAAGAAGTGCAATCTCTCAGGTGTAACCCCGGACTCCAAACGCTCCTCCAACACGGCAATCTCAGACTCCAACCTCACCACCTCCTCATTCTTGCGCCTCCTCTCGCCAGCCACCAGTGACAAAGTTTGACCACGGATCACAGTTTTATAGGCCTCCCATAGGGAGACCGGGGAGGACACAGATCCCTCATTTTCAGCGAAGTAAAAGTTCATACATTTGACCACCTCCGATCTAATTTTGGGGTTCTGTAGATGCCATGGATTGATCGGGGCAATCCGGCCCCCAGCCCCCGGATGAACGTCTATATGGAGCCAGAGCGGGGAGTGGTCGGAAATCCCCCTCGCCAAGTGCTTAATTTCTCGCACTGAGACCAACTGCACCACCGGCACAAGGATATAGTCGAGTCTCGAGAGACTTCCGTGAGCTCCCGAGTGGAAGGTATATTGAAGCGGGCCGGGGTGCAGCTGCCTCCAACAGTCCACCAACCCGAAAGCATCCAGAAATTTCCCCAGCCATAGCTGCGATGCAGGGAGGAGCCTGGGGGGGCTACGATCACACTCTCCGTTTAACACGGAATTAAAGTCCCCACCCACCACCAGCAAGCCATCAGGCAACCTCAGAATTAACCTACCCAAGTCGGTGAATGTAGTAGATTGCAGACCAGGCGGAACATAAACAGACAATATGGAGATCAACTTTCCCTCCCACCTCCCCATAACAGCTGCATAGCGGCCTCTGTCATCCAACACCGTGCCATCTATCTCCAGGGGGAGGGAGTTTCTAACCAGGATACCCGCCCGCCTCGATCCGGTGGTGAAGCCGGAGTGGGCCACCAAACGGTAGCCCCGTCTGTTCAGCGCATGACATGTATTACCCACCAAGTGAGTCTCCTGGAGCAAGACCACATCCGGGGAACATCTTTTCAAATATTGCAGTACTATCCCACGTTTTATCCTGTCCCCGAGACCGTTAACGTTCCAGCTCAACACCCTAAGCCCCCTACCCCCCATCCCAGAAGAAAACAGTCTGCCCTCCACTCCAGAACAATCACATAGCAGTCAATATGAAACAAAGCGCAGCCTCGAAACAATCAAAGAGGAAAGAACCCCCCCACCACCCCCAGTGAACCCACAAACCCCCCTCCCTGCACCCCTGCGGTAGACCTGAAAGCCACCCCAACTTGCAGTGTGCCTGTCGCCCCATTACCTAACCTACAAGAAGAGAGAAAAAATCCCCAGAGGAGGAAGATCCCCTAAACCCCCCCACACCCCTGGGCATTAACAACATAACAGAACAGAGTCTCTGAGCCACTGCCGCAGATTCAGGGTCGCCGATGTAGACTCACTGCTCCTGGTCCTCCAAGCCACCCTCTGCGCCCCTCGAGGTCTCCGGGTTCTCCTGGCGCGTCGACAAAGTGTCCAACCAGTCACTAACCACCTCAGGGCGGTCAAAGAAGTACGCCCGATCTTCACGTTCGATCCGTAGGCGGGCCGGGAAAAGCATAGCATATTTCAGTCCCAAGTCCCGAAGGCGCCGTTTCACTCCCGCAAAGCCCATTCGTTGTTTCTGCACCGCCTGAGTAAAGTCTGGATAGAAACTAATCGATGCATTCTCAAATTTAGTGGGTCCATTCATTCGTGAAGCTTGCAGGATAGCGTCCCTATCACGAAAGTTGAAAAGCCTGGCAATTATGGGTCGCGGAGCGGCTCCCAACTTCGGCTTCCCACCCGGAACACGATGAGCACACTCCACAGCGAAGAATTTACTAAGGCCCTTTGGTGCCAAATGTTTCAATACGAGGTCCTCCACCAGGATATCAACAGGCAGGTCAGCAGAGTTCTCCGGGACACCCACGATGCGCACGTTATTGCGCCTTGCCCGGCCCTCGAAATCTTCCAGCCGACTGGCAAGCACATCTGAGGTAGTCCGGAGATCGCGGACTGTGGTCTGGAGATCCGAGACATCCGTGGTCAAGCTAGCAGTCTTGATGTCCAGGGACCTAACACGTTCGTTAGTTTTCCCCAAGTCCGCTCTGATGAGGGTGACATCAATCGCCACCGTATCGATCTTAGCCGCCAAGGTTTCGTATTGCTGGCTCATGTTGGACTGAACACTCGCAATGGCGCCCATAATGTCCTTCAGGGTCGGCTCCTCGTTCTCAGGAGAACCGTCACCAGCTTCCTCCAGGGTACCACTCGACCCGCCCGGGGAGCCTCGCGGGCGAGTAAATCGATCAATAGTTTGGGATTGGGCGACCCCCCCCCCGGGACGGGCCTCTGGTGGTACGCTTCTCGATAACCGCCCTGCCCGCCATGACGGGCAACCAACTCCAACAGGATCAGTAGGGTCTGATCAAAATAATGTCCGTTGTGGCAAGCTCGGAATGGCAAGAGAGTATGGACCAAGCGCTGGCTGAAGGTCGGCAGCAATAACAGGTCCGGAGCGCCGATCGGCAGCAGGGCGTGCACAACAGCGACCAAAAACGAAACCGAAAGTACACCAGGGGCAGAGGGCGTGGCACATCAGCCGTTGTTGTTCAATTGCGACCTGGGTACCTCGGGGACTCAAGCCCCCGGTTGGCATACGTTGTAGGCCGCAATCTTCAAAGTGCAGTAAGTCCAGCATCCGGCGGCCAAATCGAATTTCGAAAAGGATGTGGGCATCAGCAGGGCATCAATGAAAAGTACCCGTCGTCATAATCAGGATCGTTCACAGGATAATCGCGGGAGGCAGAAAGGGTCTCGGGAGCCCTTAGCTCACGCGTCCATCATGGAAACGCGCGAAGCTCCTCCTTAATGACATTTTTGAATTCAGCATTCAACATACATTTTCTCATTCAATGACGGAGCGTCTGCAAGATCCTCTTGAGTGTCCAGTCTGACCGGGCATCATGGCTCCTCGCTAAACGTCCTTCCTTCCTATTCCTGCCAACCGCCCTAAGCGGCGCTCTCAATATGAGGTTTTCAGCAAACATTAACCCCTCAACAACTCCCCCTCCCCCAGAACCCCCCCACTACCCCCTCCCCTGCTGCTGCCGACCCACTTGCCAAGCTACCTCCCCCTGTATACGTGACCTGGGTCTCTGTCAAAGCTTTGTGTGCCATGTGTCATGTGCAGAGAGACCACTATGTACGTGGATACTAGAGTGCCATGGTCCGGTCATGCCTCCCTCTCAGTCCCTCCTTGCCCCAGTTCCCTAGGGCTAGCCGGTTGGGAACCCTCTTGTGGCGTGCTAGGCGCAGACTCCCGGTCCTCATTCTTCAGATACTCCACCAACTCCCCCCAGGCCTGCGACCTCTCCAGTCGCCCTAGGCCTCGTTTTGCATTCCGAAGCAGTATTCTATGTTCACAACTTGCCCACTTCACCAGCTCCCTTTTCCAGCTGCCTATCCTGGGACCTGCCGGGGCCTTCCACTTACTAGTGAGTTCGCGTTTTGCCAATATGTATGCAAGATCTTAAAACCTGGCCGTGACGTTAGTTTTAGCGGAGTGAGGGAATAGGTTGAGCAGCACGTGACCGGGGGTGCATGGGATCTCCTTCTCAGTGGCGTGAGCTGTCTCCCGAACCACTTCTTGCTAATACCCCTCTACCTGTGGACAACTCAACATCATGTGAATATAACTAGCCCCAACTTCCTGGCATCGGGGGCAGCTCGCATCCATCCGATTAAAATAACGGTTAATTCTTTCAGGGGTAATGTATGCCCTATGCAAAGTGTAAGAAATAATTAATTGGAATCGCGCATTGTAGGATACCTCTGTGGCCCGGGGCAGTGTATTCTCCCAGTCTTTATCCGTGATAGGGCCCCCAATGTCTGTCTCCCATTTATCTTTCAGGCTCTCCGGGGCCCTGTGGAGTCCGGCCGGATGGCTCTATAGATACATGAAACCGCTTTAATGCCATCCCCCAGCCAAGCTGATGTATTTGCCTGTAGACTGTGTAGGGGGGTCCGTCGCCCCCTGACCTCAGTGCCGGCACATAACACCAGTGACCCCCCCATATAGCAGAAAATGACCCTGTGGAATCTCTAATTTGGCTTGGAAGGCTGCAAATGTGAGGAGTTCCCCGTCATTGTACAAATCTCCTATGTTAGTAACTCCTGCTTGCGCCCATTCCTCTAGCCCTCTCCACTGACCCCCATGCGGGAGCGCCTCCAACAGCGCCACCGACATCTCCGGGGAGTAAGGGTGTTTGCTTTTGGTTTTCTGAAGACACCTGACCCAGCAGTTTCTTATTACCCTATGTTCAGAGGATTCGATGGTTCGCTGCTTAATGGTACCCATGAGTGTATTCAGGACATCTGTTCTATTCGGGGTGAAGGGGGTGTCCTCCTGTCTGGATCTAGTCTTCCTGCTGCCCACTGTGTGAAGCGTTGGAGCTTCCCCAATAGGTATTAATTTTCCATATCAGGTACTGCTAGGCCCCCTTCTGCATGCTCTCTGCAACGTACCCAATGCCACTCTGTGCCTGCTGGGACCCCAAATAAAAGTGTCCAGAAGAGAGTCGAGGGTTCGGAACCATGTCTTGGGGATCCACACGGGGAGCGTGGTAAAAAAGTATAACAATCAGGGTAGCACTATCATTTTCAGCAATGATATGCGCCCTGCCACCGATAGGGGCACCGTCCCCCAGAACGCCATACTGCCTTTCAGGGATCGGAGAGCCCCCCCTATATTTCCTTCCTGGACGTCAGAGAGATCATGATACACCTTAACCCCCAGGTATCCAAAACAACGTGCCTCCCATCGGAGGTCCCCCAGGTCCGCTGGCGGTAGTTCCTCCCTGGCTATCGGGAAGAGTTGTGACTTCTGCCAGTTGACGTAAAGGCCCAAAAGGGTTCTGAACTCGTCTAGCATGCACCGGTCTCCCTCCAAAGCCGTACCTGAGTCCTTCAGGAAAAGCAACAAGTCATCTGCATATAATGCGATATGGTGCGTCTGCTCCGCCAGCCTAATACCTTCATGCGGCGTCCCCGAACGTGCCACACATGCAAGCGGCTTTATTGCCAGTGCGAAGAGCAGGGGGGAGAGGGGACACCCCTGATGTGTGCCCCTCTCCACCCTGTACTGCACGGAAATGGTGCGGCCCGTACGTACCCGCGCCAGCCACCGGGTCCCTATAGAGTAACTTGACCCATTGGATTAACCCCTGTCCCAACCCCATCCTCGTGAGGATTGCATATAAGAAATCCCACTCAAGACTATCAAACGTTTTCTCAATATCAATGGCGAAGATCACCCCCTCTTGCACCTCCACCGCGCCTCGCTGCAACACCGCGAACAACCACTTAATGTTCAGGGTGGTATTTCTGCTAGGGATGAAACCTGCTTGGTCAGCATGCACCAAAGAGGTGATATGCGGCAGCAGCCTGGTGGCCAGTATCTGACTGAGGATTTTAAAATCGAGATTAAGCATCAACAGTGGACTATATGCAGAACACTCTGTAGAGTTCTTGCCGGGTTTAAGCAGGGGAACCATTACCGCCTCTCTCGTTGTGTGTGGCAACTTTCCATTCTCCCTTGCATCCGCATATAGCTCCACCAACGTGGTAACCAGCTCCACCAAGCACGTGGCATAAAACTCCTGGAGCAGCCCGTCCGTGACCGGAGTTTTCTCTCTTGCCATAGCTTTGACTGCCCCCCTAATCTCCCGCTCTGTAATCGCTGCTCCTAATAACTCCGCCTCCTATGCCTCCAGAGTAGGGAGCCAAAGAGGTGCCAAGTATTCTGTGATTCCGTCTATGTCGCGAGTACCAGTGCTTCTGTACAGGCGGGCGTAGTATTTCCTGAACCTGCCATTAATCTCCTCTTGCGTATGTAATCGGCGCTCCCCCGTGTCCTGTATCGTCAGTATTGTACTACCCCTCCGGGACGGGTTAGCGAGCCAAGCCAGCAATCGCCCGCTTTATCCCGCTCATGATGTGTCCTGTCCATGTATTTCTGGAAATCAAAGCACCGTAGGCGCTCTACCTGCACTGCCACCTCCTCCTTAGCCGCTAGGAGCTCCTGCTTCAGTTCCGGGTGCTCCGGCCTCCTCTTTCCTAGGTTCCTAATTTCCTCATCTGCTCTCTCTAAGTCTGCTGTGAGCGTCTTATGCACCCCAATAGATCTAGCCATGCACCTTCCCCTGATCAGAGCCTTAAAGGCCTCCCATTCCGTGGTTCTAGAGTCAGTGGTGCCCGCATTGTCAGTAAAATATTGTATGATGTGCTCCCTAGTCTCGTGCTGAAAGACCTGGTCTTCGAGTGCTTCTGGTTTGAGGCGCCATGTAGGGATGCGTTGCAGAATCCTCCCCCCCTTGTATCGAATCATGAGTGGGTTGTGGTCTGAGGCCATTCTGGTCAGGAACTCTGTCCCCCCAAGCTGAGTGTAGAGGCCTTGTGTGCTTAAAAAGGTGTCCAGTCGGACATGTAAGTAATGGGTGTGGGATAGGTGCGAGTAGTCTCTATCTGTCGGGTGTGCCCTGCGCCAAGCATCCACAAGCCCCCAGCGAGCCTGCCAGTCCCTAAAAGCCCGGGCCACTACATGTACTGGAGAATCTCGAAGTGGTGGATGTGACCGGTCCATCTTAGGATCTACAACACAATTAAAATCCCCTCCTATTAACACCGCCCCAGTCAGGTACGGTGCCAGAACCCCTGACAGCTGCTCCAGGAACCGAACTTGCCCCACATTCGGACCATATACATTAACCAGGGTAACATCCTGCCCGTCAAGCCTACCGGCTACAATGACGTACCTTCCCTCTGGATCTATTTTATGCTCAATAGGTTGGAAGGGGACCCCCGCCTGCACCCATATCAAGACTCCCCGGGCAAATGCTGAGTATGACGTATAAATCGCCTGCCCTCTCCAGCGCCTGCGCAGTGCCTCACCCTCCTTGTCCAATGTATGAGTCTCCTGGAGCATTGCTACATGCACCCCTCTCCTATTTAGTTGTGAGAATATTTTATACCTTTTACTCATGGAGTGCATGCCTCTAACATTCCACGACAATATATTATAGGTGGTCTGTGTCTGCTGCATGTGAACTCATGTTTACCCCCCGACAGGCCCAGAGACCCAGAACATCTATGTATAGCATGCAAGGACCACTTGCAGAGTAGCCTGTCTTGGCCTCTCCCCCCGTCCACTGCAGCATCCCTCCCCATGAACCCAAATAACAACTCCCCCTCCCCAGGACAAGTGAGAACATCTCCCCCATCCAAACTGTGCACTTCCGTGCTCAAAAAGACAGTGTTCAAAGGTGGTGGTTAGGCCAAAGTCTACCTGGAGGGTTGCCGTCCTCTCCGCCCCTCTGGACCCCCCCCCCCGGCTTACATAGCTCAGGCAGACATCAGGGAACCCCGCAAAGTGAGATTCAGGGCCCTGACACTGACAGCCCCTCCCATCTCCCCCAAGCATAGTCCTGGGTATACTTGCGGGTGCGACCCATCTCACATCAGGTCATCCGCTGATCTGGGAGTCACATGCGGCAGAACCTGGCTGGCGTCTCCAACCAAACTCGAGCTGGTTTCTGAATCCGAATCTCTCTGGTCTGCTCCAGCTGGTGATGGTGGTTCCCGATTGTCCACCGCACTCAACGAGGCCACCGTGGCGATCGCACTAGCCCTAGCTCGGTTCGCCTCCTCCGCCGTCGGGTGGGTCTTTGAAGCTGCCCCTCTGTCAGGTGAGCGCGGCAAGGCTTTGTCCGCTGGGCCGTCTCATCCTCGCTGGTGCCCTCGGGGATCCTGTTCCTCAATCCAGCCCCATACGTCCTGGGGTATGGTAAAGAAGATAGTCCCTCCATTATGCACTATGCGTAGTTTGGCTGGAAAAAACATGGAGTAGGACACCCCCATCTGGCGCAGTTTCCGCTTGACCTCCGTAAAGGATGCTCTTTGTTGTTGCACCTCCCGGGAGGAGTCTGGGAAGGTCCGGACCACACTGTTGTCTATTTTTAGCTGCCCCTTAAGGCGCGCCTGCCCCAGCACATGATCTCTATCCTTGTAGAACAAGAGGCGGGCCACCACTGGCCGCGGCAGTCCGCCAGGCCGCGGGGCTTGAGCTGGAACCCTGTGCGCCCGTTCTAGGGTAAAGAAAGTGGACAACCCCTCCTCCCCCACCTCCGTGCGCAGCCAGCGCTCAAGGTACGCCACGTCTTTGACTTTTTCGGGAAGGCCTGTGACCTCTTATGTTATTTCTGCAGGTTCTGTTTTCGGCATCCTCCGCTCGCTGTTCCACTATCTGTACTCTTTTCTTGATGGCCACGTGTTTGCTTGCCATTGCCGTGACTGGTGGCCGCAGGCTCTCTATCTCCGCTTCTGTGGCCGTGACACGGTCGGCCAGCTTTCTGTGGTCCCCGCGGAGGAGGCCCAAGTCCTCTCTGATGGTGTCTGTCTTAGTTTCCACCGCTAGCCGGGAATTTTTCTATGGCCTGCAGGATATCATGGAGAGAGAGTTCTGCTTGGGGTGTCCCCCTGTTCGTCCTGGGCCCCGGGCGTGAGGCAGAGTCTTTGTGGTTCATTTTCTCCCCTTCTTGCTGCTCAGTATCCCGCCTCTTGGTGCTCTGGCCCATGACGCTCCCTGGTCTGTGAATCTCATGTTCAGCGTGGGCTACGATAAGGTGAAGGTGGCCTCCCCTCTACTTGTCATCCCTGCAGGGGGAGTGATGACTGGCCCCTCCAATGCACACCTCAGTCCTCACGCGATAGGCAACCACAGTTCATAGCAGTGTACAGGACCAGCGCAATAACAATGTGCATATGCCGCCTCTGCTCCCAACTCGGGACAGCCACACCTCCTCAAGTCGGAGGAAACCACGCGGCCAGTGAACCTGCTCTAACTCCTGCTCACTCCACCAGCCCCAATTTAGCCACTGCAGCAGCGGAGGCTGCCCTCTGGACACTTCTCCCGCAGCTGATGTCCCTCGGCGTCACCCAGCAAGTAACCCTCTGTGGCGGCCTGTCGTTTCCCCGTCCCCGGACATCCCAGCTCACCTCTGGATACCTGGTCCTCACGGTCGTGCCCTGTTGTGAATCTGCCCTCGGTCCCAGCAATGGCCAGAACAACTGTCTCGCAGTACCCTGCCCCCCTCACTGTGGGCTCACCACAACCAGTTCAGCGGAGGGGGTCTCACACTGCAGCTCGCAATCAGTCCCTCTGCCCCCTTAGTCCCTCTCTCGGTCTCATCCAGCACCAGATCCGCTCAGGGCCACCTCCTCGCGCTCCTCTGCTTCCCGCCTCAGGGCCCAAGAGCCTCCGCCCCACAGCGCTGCCTCCACTCACCTCGCTCAGGGCAGCAGCTCGCCTTCCCTCGATCTCTCCACCATGCAGGGGGGCACCTGCTGATGTGTGCTGCAGTCTGCACCGGTCCTGGTGGGGAACAGAGCCCTCACTGCTTCCGCGGTCCCTCACACCCCGCTCCGGCGGCTGGGCACTTGTCTGGACTCGGGGTCCACCGCAACTCCTCCCTGTGCCTCCACCTCACCAGCGCTTGCTCGGGCGCCAGCCGGCACCAACCTCTCACGTCCCGCTCGAGCCCCGCAGTACTCCAGGGGCAGTTATGACCGTGCAGCCGCCATTTTACACAGGCCGCCGCCGCAGGTCTCCGGGCTCACCAAAGCTCCTCCGTGTGCCCCCTCCTCTCCAGAAACAGTCCACGCCCCTGCCGCTGTCCCAGCCACCGTACCAGCTCCCATTATGACAGCTCAGGTCGACCCCCAAGTAATCGTCCTGCTCGGCTATGCTCCAGGAGCCGTTACTGCCGCGCCGCCGCCATCTTGTGCGGCCCACGGCCGCACCAGCTTCTCTGCTCTTTATCGATGGAAGAGCACTAGCAGACCTCCGCAGCAGCTGTCCCCGCCACCTCTATCCTTTCGACATCTCCGGAGCCGGTCTCCGCTTTCAGGGCTCCCCCACAGCTGTCAGGATGGTGCCAGAGAGGGGATCACCGACGGGAGGTGCGATTTAGGCTCCCGTCTCCATCGGCATCAGGCCATGCCCACTTCAACATTTATATCTTTATTACTCATAAAATGTATTTAGGGTTTCCTAAATCCTGCAACCCACACTGTTAGCCTTAACAACAACCACATAATACCTAAGCCACAATCTTACACCCTATGCACTATACTCCAACCCTGCAGCCTTACTAAATTAAGCCTACACACAAAAGTGTCAATCCCTTTCCTTTGCCATGATCGGTGCACAAGCCACACACCCCTAGTTCAACCTCAATCACCAGCTTCAGTTCCACCAACCCACCAGACAACTTCTCTCATCTCAGTTGCACACACATCCAGCATCCACAGAAGCACAACGGGAGGTCAATCATTCTCCTACCAAGCTGCCAAATCCTGGAATGACCTCGCCCAACACATCAGAGCCTCCTCCTCACTTCTTAAATTCTGCAAGAAGCTGAAGACCTGGCTATTTTATTCATCTTCATGCGGGGGCCGTCAGACGGCCCGTATTAAGGACCAGCTTCACGACATGCCTACAGTCATCTACTCAGTGCATTGATACCCTCACGGGAAACAAGAAGCGCTCTGCAAATCAAAATTACATTGCAAGGTGTGGCTAGCCTTAAATCTGTTCCTTTACGAGCAGTGCCCCCGAACCACAGTGCAGTCACAAGTGTCATGCTTAGCGGGCAGTGACATAGTCGGTAAGACCAGGGCGGCAGAGTGAAGCGAGGCAGTGCGGAGTGCAGTGCCCACAGGTAGCAGTGCAAGCAGCGGCTCGGTGGCGGCGGCGGTCATCGTCGTCTTTGAGACCAGGGTTGCGGTGCAAAGTGCATTGGTGCTCTCTGCACTGCCTTCAGAACACGGAGTCTGTTGCTTTCCCTTCTGGGCAGCTGAAACAGCGGTTTAGAGTCAGACCCCAAAGGTAAAAGAAGTCCGTGCTGTCCCTGAGACTTCGTGAACAGGAGGCAAGTTCAGTTTGAAGCCCTTGGAGATACTCAGCACAAGTTTAAGAAAGTTCAGTCCAGTCTTATCACTGCCCAAGGCAGAAGCCGCAACTGCAGGTCAAATACAACAAAGCAACAACATAGCGAAGGGGTAGCACTCCTCCTGGCTGTTCTTCCAGCTTTCTTCTTGGCAGGTTCCTTGATTCCAGAGAGTTCTAACGTTTTGGGGGTTGGGCCCCAATGTTTATACTGCATTTCTCTTTGTTCTCTGGGCAGAGAGTTCCTGTGCCCCACCCAAACCAGTTCTGTCCTCTCTGCCCGGCTTCCTGGCAGGAGGTGGAGACAGCATTGTCCGAGGCTGACCAGGCCCATTCAGGTGCATGGAGGTCTCCTCCCACTACTCTGAATGCAGCTCAGGTCTGTTCAACCCAGCTCTGATCCATCAGGAAAGGCAGGACACCCCTCAACTCCCCCCAGTGGCTGTCAGAAGAGAATGTACACCCCCAGCACCTGTCACTCCAAAGCTAGACAGTCAATCCACACTCTCAGCAGAAGCACACAGGATGGCTAAGCAAGAAAATACCTACTCTCTAAAAGTGGTATTTTCAAACACAGAACATAAAAATCATCTTTACTAAAAGATGCATTTTTATATTCTGAGTTTAGGCAGAATAAGCCCCATTTCTCTATGTTGTCCCAATGGGAATATTATGTTTATTAGATGTTATAAGCAAACTCCCATTCTATCCTATGGGACAGATAGCCTTTCCATAGTGAAAAATGACATACACTGTAATTTACTACCACAACATGTCACACACACACCAGTACATGCCCTACCTTTAATTTACACAGCACCATGACCACAGGGTTAAAGAAAAGGGATGATTAGGGCCTGGCAGGTGGATGCACGTGCCAGGTTGACATGGCAGTTACAAACTACGTGCAGACACTGCAGTGGAAGGTCTGAGAGCGCTTTACAGTGCTCCTTGTGCGGGTGGTACTACCAGTGCTGCCGGCCCACTACTAGCATTTGATTTACAGGCCCTGGCACCCTCAGTGCACTTTACTAGGGACATACTAGTGAATCAAATATGCCAATCATAAAAAAAAACCAATCCAAAACACAATTCACAATAGGAGCACTTGCACTTCAAAACTGAACATCAGTGAGAAAGTGCGCAGAGACACTAAACCAGCAAACCCTGTCAAAACCGAGAGGTCAAAAAGCAAATAAAACAGTGGAAACAAGCCAAAAGATGCCAGGTCTAAAATTATGGATGTAGATTCTATAGGAGATTGGGATGTCCCTGGTAAATATGTGTGAAGCTTTAATGGTAATATTTGAAGGGACGTTTGAAATTGATTTATAGTTCAAAGTGTGGAAAGAGAGACACTAGGTTCTAGCGTAAACCAGTGGGAAATATCTGTGTCTGATGACAGGAATGGTAGAAAGATGCTAAATCAATTTGTTATCATATTCTTTATCCCTTTCTTCCTGTTCTTTTCAGACCGTTTATAATTCTCTGTACTTTGGAGTTTTAGGAGCATAAAACAATGGGGTCAATCAGGCATTTCTAATGATTTAGAATACAGGTAAGTTGAACTTGTCAAGAGTTTTTTCAGCCCTTACTGTAAGAGGAGAGGAGGAGAACTCTCAATCTCTTGAGATTTTGTTTAATCATAGCATGAGGATTAAGATTTTGAAGTTATTAGGTCAATGTTATCTTCAATTCTAGTTAACATATGATGTAAGTATGGAGTAATAGGTGCTCTTA
The DNA here is from genome assembly GCF_964261635.1 of Lissotriton helveticus. Lineage (NCBI taxonomy): Eukaryota > Metazoa > Chordata > Amphibia > Caudata > Salamandridae > Lissotriton > Lissotriton helveticus. The sequence continues at coordinate 652,775,882 of NC_136070.1, forward strand.
AATTAATGTCTTGTAAAAAGATTTGGAGTCCTTTGAAGAGATTAGGCCAATGTAACCTTGAATTGTAGTGAACACATGATATAAACATAGGTAACAGGTGCTTAATTTAGAAAAAAAATTACTATGAAAAGATTTTGAGTACTTCTAGGTTTATTACTATGACGTAAGGAATATAAGAGGAGTGACATTGTCGGTATAGCACCAGAGAAAGAGTTTATGTAGCACAAATGGGAACCCACTTGTGGGTAGATATACTGGATTTTTTGTTTGTGGATTACAAACTATCTGGATGGGAATTGTTGTTTCCTAAAGATAGTTGTGTTTTGTTTCTTAAATTTCAGCCATGAAGAAGCGGTAGCTAAAAACAATGAAACCCTTTTTGGCCGGACATTTTTCAGAATTACGCGTTTGAAATTAGGTTCCAGTTACAACTGTATTAATTCACGCTGTTGAATGATAATTTGGAGAACATCCTTTGTTCAATAATAACTTACTTACTATTAGAGTCTTTGTAACTGCATAACCACATGCGTTTGATTAATCCTTATGAGATTTTGCATTGTACTGTTTGGGATGACAATAAGCTGCTTGTGACAGAATGTTTGAAATAAATATAATTAAAAAAAATATATATATATTATTATTTTTTAAAGAGTTTAATATAGCGTGAACTTGACCGGAATCGGGTATCAGAGTGCTTTACATAGCATCAGTTATGTTAAATGAGGACACACATTCATTTTTGTTAGGCACGGGGAGATTAAGTGATTTGCCCAGAATCATAGGATGTTTTTGGCGTCATTACCGAGACTCGAACCCAGTACCCCAGGTCCGAGCCATTATCTATGATAATTCAGTGGTTAACGTCTGATACTAGTATCTTCCGTGAAAAATGTATATAACTTATTACATGATGAGACAGTGGCTCCTAGGAGAACTCACCCTTTCTTCGGCCAATTGATGAAAAAACAGAAAGAGAACTTTGATGCATCCAGTCCTTGGCACCAGGTTATCCATGTGTGTGCTGCGTTAAAGAGTCAGATCCTGTTACGGAGCATCTCTCATTATTCCAGTTGCCAACAACCAATCATTGGTGCCTGCGAAGCCTATTCCAAGGCCCAGCCAACCACAGTAATCCTGTGATCCATGCGACCAGGACAGCCCTGAAGAATCAGGATCTCTTACTCTACCACCAAAGCTGTGCACCCACAACATATTCATGTGAGTTGTGAGTGAAAGAAAGACAAGAGCAGGTCTTTAGATCCACACAGATTGAAAGATAGTGACAGGCACCAGAGAGGCAGAAAACATATCAGTACTCTTCAATACATAGTATGCTCTTTGTTTTACGTGTGCTTTGTAGAGATTGATGTGTTATTGTTTTTGCTGCCTGGCAACTCTGTGCTTAACTTCCATTTTGCTTAAACATTTTAACTCTAGGAAAAATGGAAGTTAAGCTAGAGCTCCCATGAAGAGCTTGAGTCGCAAGAGCCCAACTCCCTCGACACATAAATGTAAGAATGTTATGGGATGTCAGTTGGATGACACTGTTTTCAGGTCAGTGCACAAATAGTGCACTCTCTGAAGTAAACTGTGTGTGCAGAGGGTTTTCTGTGACATAGAATGGTCTGGAGTGGATGCCTCTTCCTTCATTGAGTGTAACTACCTGCAACTCACAGGACTGTAGAAACTAACATTGGTGGCAGTAAAAGATTGTAGAGGCCTTTCTACAAGTTATGTGTCAGAAAGAGTTTCCTGCTGGACTGTGGTCTGCATTTTTTCAGTTGGACTGCCAGTCATTTGTTCCATCAAAGTGGGACACGGATGATACATGTGTGTGAGCGTGTGTGATCCATCTATGTGCAATAGGCTGTGGATGGAGAGATGGATAGAGCTATAAGCGGCAATGTGAATGACAGGGCTATCATCCAGCATTTCTTAGTTCCTTTGTAGTGAACCAGACTTCAGAGTATGTAGGATAGGAGATAGAAGGACCCTTTATTGTAAAGGGAAAATCGTTAACTTTTTGCTGCTTAATTCTTCGCTAGAAGTGTTGCCCACAATTATTTCAGAGGTGGTTAAGTGACGATTCTGTGACTTTGTTTTGAGTTTGCCTTAGAAGAGACTCCCAACTCTACCCCTCCTTTCTACTGACACTGTGGAACAAAGGGCCTGATTACAATATTGGCGGATGGGATACTCCATCACAAACGTGATGGATATCCCTTCCGCTGTATTTCAAGTTCAATAGGATGTAATGGAACGTGTAATGTGGTGTACGGGATATCAGCCATATTTACGATGGAGTATCCCATCCGCCAGGATCATAAATTCATAATCAACCCCCCCAGTCTGGGAGGTATACATGTAAGTCAGGAAATGCCTGAAACAAATACCTGAGTTAGACTCTGGAGTATGCACACTCCATCTGTAAACATGGTATTCATGTGAGGCAAAAACTACCAGGCAGTGTCTCATGGTTTGTTTTGCAGAATCCAGGGTCCCACAGCAATGGAGACTCAGAAATTCTTTTTTGCTTGAGGGTTGGGGCTTCTAAATGCCAGCTACCCTCTGTCATGTGTGAGAATATGAACTTTGATGCTCTGCAGTCTGCCGGGGAAAAAGATGCCTGGAGTCCGCCTTGAAGAAAGCAGCTGGCTGACTGCTGAGGAAGGGTGCTACATGAAGAAGATCATACCTATAAGGAGGGAACAGTGAGGAATTGAGAGGAGGAACTGAAAGATGCGAGCGGCTAAACAGAGAAGTATCTGCACCTCAGGCTGTGTGGAGAGGCCTTGAGACCGTAGTGGCACTGCTGTGTGTCCAGGAAATTATCTCCTGTAGCTGAGGCATGACCAGGGATACCACAAATGCATTTTGTGGTATTCCTGCCATGAAGACATGGAGCTTGTGATTACTGGAAACTGAGAAAATCTTGATCACATTTGATAGCCTTATCTGAAAAACTGAAGTGCAGTAAGCAGCTTAGCACTAGGTCAGACCACTCTTGAGAAACAGTGGTGGCCTCGGTCTCCATCTCCTGATCATTGCTGCAACATAGGATGGACAGGTCATTTGGGTGATGGGGTTGTGTTTGGGTTCGAGGAAGATTCCCCTAGTGAATATTCAATGGATCACAACCAGAGAGCGGTTTGCAGTCTCCTCATTGTTCGTGCTGGTGCTGCTTGTCTTCATCAGACAGGGGCAGGTGCACCACATTTAGAAGGGAAGGTCTGGGGCAATATCAGCTGGGCTAAGGCAGAGCCACTGTGATCCCGCTTGGTGGATTTGTAGGAAAGACAACATTCAGTGAGGTCTTGCCTTTCACTGGCACTCACAGCCTTGGTCTGCCTGAGAAACAATAAAGATAGAAAGGTGATGTCACCCACGAAGAATTGTCATTGGGTACTATAGACTGACTTAAAAGAGTAAAATTAATAATGTTACCCACCACTTACTCAATAAGGGCGAATGTCCTAATATTCAATGAAGAACTATGTGATACCTTTCTCAGAGGAGTAGCCTAGATTAGTTCTATGAGTCTCAGCTCATAGCGATTATTGCTTTGATAGCTGGTATTATTTGCTTACTCTCTCAAATTTATGAACTGTATACATTTGTATGTTAGAAGTGAATTACTTTTTCTTTTTGAGTGAAAACAATGGCTAGACCTGGATTTATTGCTGACACTGGATGTCTCATTGACTTTACCATACACATTTAGTAGGCACCTGGGCACCTGGCTTGCCTCTTGCTTGTTGCCTCTAGTTCCTGCTTGTTCCAAACTGATCTAGTGACACCGCAGGGGTTTTGCCAACTTAGCATTCTTCCAACCAACAGGGGCCTCGCCCACCCCAGGACCCGCTTAATGCGGTGAAGGTGCGCCAAAGGCAAGCCTGTCTGTGCCCGTCTGCTCATGGACCGTACCCAGTGCCATATCCCCTGGCTCTCCCGACCCCAAATATATACCATTGCCAAGCTCTATACCCTCAAACCTGGATGCCCCAATAAACACTGCAACTGTGTGAGCCACGCTCCACAGTAGGACCTTTCACCTGCACCCACTGCCACCTCACCTGCCACTGCACACATACCATCCCCACAACCAGCCCCACCATGAATACACCAAAGACACCACCTGACCAAAAACACAAATTTGCATGCACCTTTCTCAACACACGCTCATTATGCAAGCATTCCACTGAATTACAGGACCTCATCGCCATCCTCACACCCAACATCGTCTTCCTCACTGAGACCTAGTACAACCCCACATCAACCCCAGGCATTGCCACAGTGATACAGACGCATATAAAAATCACTCACCAGGACCGCACCAACAAACCATACAGTGTACCACCACCACCCCCATGGAACATCTCAACTTCAAGCTCCACACGGATGACAAAACAACCATTGGAGGCACCCTCTCATTCCCCAGGACCATGCTCCAGCTTGTGCAACCTCATCACAAACGTCATTGCACCCCCAGTGCTAGATTCCAAGGACTAGGAGTTCCAGAGTGACCTAAATTTCCACATCGACGACCCCACTGACAAAAACACTGCACACCTCCTGGACAGTATGAGCAGCCCCGGATATACCCAAATCATGCACGACTCTACAAACACCTCAGGACACACGCTGGACCCAATTTTCACCTCCAGCAACTGTGTCAAATACAACCATGTCACAGAATTCACATGGACCTATCACTCCATCATCCACTTCAGCATCTCCAGCCCCTGCACCACCATCCCCAAGATGGTCAACACCCCCCACCGGAGGTGGAACAAAATCTCAGAGACCAGCTGGGCGAACGCCCACAACACCTCCAACCCTATTAGCGCCACCAACCTCGAACAGTGAGTGACAAACTTTAACAACTGGATAACCAATTGCGCAGACAGCATTGTCTCCATCAAGAGCAAAGTCCAGAGAAAATCCTCCAAAAAGGCCAGCTGGCACACCCAAGAACTCAGAACAGCGAAACGAGATAGCAAAGAGTTGTAGAGGAGCTGGCGCAAGGACACCTCAGACAGGGCAGCCTTCAAGACCTCCCTCAATCTCTAGCCTCTGCCTGCTGTGGGCAATAAAGAAGACAGTCCTTTTCTGCATGCATCGAAACCAGTGCCAAAACTCCAAGGAACTTTTTAAAATAATTAAGTAACTCCCCAAGCCTCACACCCTCACAGGAGCTGTGCGACAACCTCACCCACTTCTTCATCGACTAGATTGCAACCATATACAGAAAGCTCAAACCCCAACCCACACCTACGGACGTCCTCAACAGATACGCCACAACCATAACCAACATGAACCACACACTGACCACCTGTAACATCCTTTCTATGCAGGACACCAATTCTACCATGAAATTCATCCCACAGACCTATGCCGCACAACATCTTCAACCTTGAAAACCAAAGGATAGACCAAGTGATAGAGCAAGATCTCGCATCGCGACTTGCTCGAGTCAAGAACCTCGAATCTGTTATAACCCAGTAATAAAATTTGTATTGTTCTACTAATTTCATTTATTTTGAATGTGTGTGTATCTTAGTGACGCTTGCCTATGTGTTTACTAAAACAAACTAACTCTCGTCTCTAAAATGGCCGCTGCTATTGAAGTTGCTTCTGCGCATGCGTTAGTCACACTCACATGACGTGACGTAATAGCAGTTCTGGAGGGAAAGGGTGCGCATGCGTAATAGCCTAAAGATGGCTGCTTGTGTATTAACGTGGTGAAGCTTGCACCGCTGCTCTTGTGTTATTGTCTGTTGCACTTACCCTTAATTGCATAGTATATTTTTATAAGTAAGAATTATAAAGTAGTTACTCATGATATGGTACATTCTTTCATTTCTATGTTTTAATTTGTTTTCGCTTACTTTTCATGTACCACGATATGGAGGGTTGATGGGATGTACGGGTGTCCATACTGGAGTGCTCTACCACGCATGACAGAAATCCGGCCAGCGGCATTTGAATGACTGCCAACCAGTAGTAGCAGCCAAGATGTGCCTGGGAAGATGCACCTTCACCCAGCCGGAGAAACTGAAATGTGTTACATTAGAAACAAATGTATTCTTTCTATTGTATTCTGTGCGACTTCTCATGGGAACCCCAATCTTGCTAGGCGGTACCCTAGAATGTAAATTAGGTCTTGGAAAGGTCTGTTCTGATTGGTGTGTTAACCCATCCTACCTTAGGACCAATCGAAATTGGGGATTCTGACACTTTGCAACATTTGGGGGGTGGTACACTGACCCGAAAACAGTATAACTAGCCTAGGTCCACCTAGGGAATTTGTCCGACTTGTCTGAATAGCTGACCTGTCACTGACCCAACACACTCAATAGGTGACTGAATTTACAGAGCGCTGCGGAGCACTCTGTCCGAATTTTGACCATAGACTCAAAGGTTTTACTAAACCTTAAGTGCTGGCGGAGCACTTTGCTGGGGAGTTCGCTAACCCAATCGGGGTTCTGACTGATAGCTGCAGAGAGGGTGGAGCGCAGGCGTTGCTTCCAAACTGCGGGTGCTGGTCGTGCCTTGGTGGTCCTGTCCTGATCCTAATCTGGTTTTCCTGTCCTGTCCTGGGGTGTCCATTCTGCACCTGCTGTCCCATTGCTGACTGTCCTTCCGTGGGGTATTTCCTGTCCTTGACTGATCCGTGGCCAGGGTTGGTTTTCACACCATTCTAGGTAAATATATTGCTGAGAACTCTATACTGCACCTTCTATTTTTCTGTCTTTGCTTTAATAAAGACATATCTTTGCATACGTTAATTTTCCATGCTTTCCGCAGTCTACTGAATGAAAAGTCATTGCATTATTTTTCCATAGCATGTTCCTATGTTACCCTACCTTTTAGAAGCACATTCTCTCTACACTGGTTACGAATTATAAATGTGGTTTACAATTTCTCCTACAAACTGATTTTAGTAACCGGGGGGTAAGGCAGGGTTGTGTGCTGGCTCCGACCCTGTTCTGCCTCTTCGTCAACGGGGTAATCGCCCACTTGAATGCCACTGACTATACCGACGCTCCCAAATTGAATGGCAACAGGGTGCCTGCAATAATGTTTGCAGATGACACCCTGCTGCTATCTAAAACCCCTATGGGGATACAGAGGATCCTCGACTCATTTGTGACCTTCTGCACTGACAGAGGGTTGGAAATTAACGCAACTAAAACAAAGTTCATGGTTTTGAACCCGAGCCAAAAACTGCGGCCGAACCCGATTCTAGGAGCAGTACGGCTCGAGAGAGTATCCACATTTGAATATCTTGGTGTGACTCTTAACGAAACCATGTCCTGGGGATCCCATCAGAGTAGGGCGAACCTTAAATTGACACAAACTACCGGGGGTATTGCCCGGATGATGATTGGCTCTTCATACCGCCCGCTGGGGTCACTTATCCAGATATATAAAGCCCAGGCCAGGGGAGCGACAATGTACGGGGCTGAACTTTGGGGACACAAATCATGCCGTAGTCTGTCACTAACAGAAAACAATTTCATTAGGCAGATAGCCGCACTCCCGCCCAGCACCCCGCTCCTTCCCCTAAGGCTTGATCTAGGTCTACGACCAATAGCCGAAGAAATAGGACTGAGACCAATAGCCTTCTGGCGTAGGCTGTGGAGTAGCAACAATCTTGCTGCATACAGGGCGGAGTTGCTGGAATTATTGAACCATCCAAAAGCGCTCCGCATCCCATGGATAAAATACATCCAAACCACTTGCATGGAACTAGGGCTATCCGATTTATGGTATGATCCATCCAGCGCCGCAACAAATATCTCCAAAAGATTTCTGGCTAATGCATACTTTGAACAAAAACGAGCGAGGGCCCGAGACAGCCAGGCCGAAGGGTCATTATCGTCGGCATTTGTACAAAGCAAGGACCTATATAGGTTTGAGGGGGTCCTGGATGACATTTCCCCTGTGCTGGCCAGAAAGCTCTTCCTTCAATGGAGATACGGCACGCTGCCATTTCGATCATTTACTAGTTCCTGGTCATCCCCCGCTTCCACCAAGCAGTGTCCGGCCTGTGATGCCAAGGAAGAAACTGATCTACATGTGGCTTTTTTCTGTCCAGCCTATAAGGCTGCAAGGAAATACTGGCTGTTGCCGCTGATCAGAAATATGGGCTGCAGGGAATACGCGCCAATGTACAGGATTTTAAAATCTGACGTCTCAGGTCCAACTGTCTTTGCCTTGGCTAAATACCTTACTAATGTCTGGTACACTCGTAATCGCATTTTAAAGACCCTGATTTCTCCCTGAATTTTAAGACTCATAGCTTTTAATGCATTTTAGTATATTATTCTAATGTTTTATATTGTAATGCACTGATTCTTATTTTGTATATGTGTATTGTGTATCTTTTATGGCAAAATGGCCGAAATAAAGATTGGAAAAGAAAAAAAAAAAAAAAAGATTTTAGTAATAACGTTAGAATTTAGCGTGTTCCGTTTTTCCCTTACCTATAGATGTATAGGATTCCTAGTTTCAATTCAGACTCATGTAGTACGTTCCCATAGTATAAATTTAGTATGTACAAAAGCTTACCCATTTGTAGATGTCTATTCTTGAGTTCCAAATTTTAAGTCCTTAGCCTGTTTCCCTGTCTCACCATTTTAGAAACCTTAAATGATTGCCCTTACATTGTTCCTTTATGGTTATATGCTTTTTGTTATCTTGATTATTGATTGCCTTTTAACTGTAAGCCTAATGCTCTCAGAAACTGATTTCTAGATAAAACCTTTAAAACTTCCCAGTAGTCTGTGGTTATTTGATGAATACAGAAGAAATAAAAGTCGGTATTTGTATTTTGCCTGCCTTTCTTTCACAGCTAGCTCCCTGATCCATTGTGGTCATAGGTACCCGTAACGGTGGAGTGGTAAGTTGGGTACACTAGAGAATAAATAGGAAGGAATTAGGGTTGCTGGTAGTAGAGTTGTAAGGTCACCTGATTAATGTATATGGTGAATTGAAGTTTATGGGCCCGATACATATATGGTAAAATTATTGGTCGGGTGACCTGTGATCTCTATCACAAGAACTCACCACCCTACTCACTACCTCTATCACCTCTGCAACATTTCCTGAACCTGGAAAAATGCTGAGTCAACTCATCACAAACCCGGAGCAGAACTAGCTACTCAACCCCTCCCAATCTGGCTTCCACAGCCATCACAACAACGAAACTACTCTGATCACAGCCACCGATGACATACAAATCCTCCTCAACTGTGGAGAAACAGCAGCTTTGATCCTCCTTGTCCTCTCGGCAGCCTATACCCCACACACTGATTGAAAGACTCCACTATATCGGCATCCAAGGGGACACACTCAGATGGATCACCTCCTTCGTCACAGGAAGAACCCAGAGGATTGACCTCCCACCTCACCTCTGAACGCAAGGAGGTCACCTGCAGTGTCCCCCAGGGCTTATCCCTCAACCCCACACTCTTCAACACATATTTGACCCCAGTGGCCAACATTGTCAGATCCCACGTTCTCAACATAATTTCCTATGCAGAGGACACCCAACTCATCCTCTCACTCACCAACAACCCCACCACCACCAGAACCAATTTCCACAGATGCATGACAAATGTCACCGACTGGATGAAAAACAACTGCTTGCAGCTGAATACAGACAAAATGGAAGTACTGATTTTGGCAACAGCAGCAACACATGGAATGATTCCTGGTGGCCATCAGACCTAGGACCCACACTCACTCACTTTAACCATGCCAGAAACCTCAGAATATTAATTGACAACTGTTGGACTTGGCCCTTCTGGCAGGTTCACCCCTAAACTTTTTTTGCTTGTACTTGTGAATTGGTGGTAGTGATTTTTGGTTTCTGCGCACTTTCACTGTGTCCCAGTGGGAAGTGCGTGCGCACTCTGAGTGCATGTGGTGAGATAGGCTGCCCTCCCATAGGAATGCATGGGGAATGTATGTGTCCCTGGTAGTTCCTGATGCGTGGGGTGTACAGGCTCGAGTCTGGTATGTGCGGACTCGTGTGATTGAATGCTTCGCAATGATGTATGTGGCATGATTGTGTCGTGTGCGCAAGTGCTACTTTTAGGAGTTGGCATATTAGTGTAAAATGTGTCTGGCGTGTGATTGGCTGGAGCTGGCTGGGATGCCAGGCTCCATGAGTCATGATGGGTCTGCCCGGTGGTGAGTGTGGAGATTAGCATGCTGATGGCTGGGGAGGAGTGCACCTGTGTCCTGAATGAGGCTGGGTTCTCCCCACACAATGCTGGCTCCGCCCCCTGTGGTGCGACTGATGACCCTAGTCCTGCCAGTGAATGAAAAGGGTGATTGAGCACATCAAGGATGCTCACCAACCAGCTGCGACTGGTTCTTCCCCTCACCCTGTGACAAAGACAAAGGAATGTGGTATATAAAAATGGGGCTGTGTCCCCACAGAAGTTGTTCTCTTCCAGGATCCTGTCTGAGGGGGCTGCTGCTGTTGCTGGGGCCAGGAGGACCGCCACTTGGAGTGTCTCCCTGCTTGGAGACCCAGTGAGCTGGCTCTGGGCCCAGCCTTGCCCCCCCCTACCTGCCTCCAGACCTGGCTGGAGTTTTGTCCTTGCCCCCAGCGCTTGGCAGCGCTTTGCCTTGCCCCTGGCGCCTGGGAGCGCTTCCCTTTCCCTGCCTAGCGCTTGGGAGCGCTTCATTTCCCTGAAGCAGCTGGGAGCACTTTATTTTGGGGCCCCGGCACTTAAGAGCGCTGTATTCTTGCTGAGAGCGCCTGGAAGCGCTTTTTCTCTCCCTCCAGTGCTTGGGAGCGCTGTTCGTCGTCTTAGAGCGCTTGGGAGTGCTTTTGTAAGGCAGGTGCCTACCCTGAATTTTTCTGCTCTAGCGGCTGCCCACGCCGCGTATTTGTTTGATTTAATTATTTATTCACGAGGGAGCCTACCCCTCGGATATTTGATACCCCGCCTGCCTGCCTAAAACGGGCCGCCGCGCTGCCCGCGACGACCCGGAAGTGTTGGGACCGGCAGGCCAATCGCAGCGCCGCCCCGAGACCAACGAACCGGAAGTCCCGCCCTGCAGCCGCAGAGCGAGAGAGAGCCGGCGCCTGGTCGTTCCCCCCCCCCCCCGGGCTCCCAAGAGCGAGGGAGAGCCCCGGAGAGAGAGGGAGAAGTGTGGAAAGGGAGCCCCTGAGGAGCGGGAGCTTCCGCGGAGAGCCACTGAAGAGCCCCGTGGTGACCGGCAGCCAGAGTGGAGATCTCCCGCCGAAGCCCGGTGAGTGCAAAGGGCTGGGCGGGGGCTCCGTGAGTGCCTGAGGCAGTTTATGTTTTTGAGCCCCAAGAGGCTCTTGGTGTTCACAGTTGTCCACGAGTCCCCAGGAGGGGAACTCCAACAACGGCCGCATTTGGTGCACGAGCCTGCAAGGCTCTTGGGGGCATTTGTATCGGTTTCTGAGTCCCCCGTGAGGGACTCCAACGTGCCCGCAATTGTGTTACGAGTCCCGAGAGACTCGAGGGGCCAGTTCTTTGTGTGATGAGCCCGAGAGGCTCCAGCCACAGTTAATTTACGAGCCTGCAAGGCTCGAGGCGCCATTCTATGTTTCCGAGTCCCCCGGGAGGGACTCCAACTTGCCGGGCTTTGTGTGTTGAGCCCAGAGAGGCTCTGAGGTGCCATTCTAGTTCTGCGAGCCCACGAGGCTCTGATAGAGTAAGACTTCGCATCGCGACTTGCTCGAGTCATGAACCTCGAAATCTGTTGTAATCCTGTAAACAAATTGTACGTCTTACTAATTTCCTTTATATTTGAATGTGCGTGTGTATCCTAGTGATGCTTGCCTATGTGTTCTACTAATACGATTAACCCTCGTCCCTAAAATGGCCGCTGTTTTAGAATCTGATTCTGCGCATGCGTTAGTCACACCCACGTGACTTTACGTAGATGTAGTTTGGAGGGAAAGGGTGCGCATGCGTAATGGCCATGAGATGGCAGCTCAATGTAATAACGCGGCGAAGCTTGTGCAGTTGCTCTCGTGTTATTGTGTGTTGCTCTAACCTATAACGGCATAGAATATTTTTATAATGATAAACCTGAAGTGTGAAATCATGATATGTAATACATTCATTTATTTCTATGTTTTAATTTGTTTTCGCTTACTTTTCATGTATCATGGGACACGGGGGGTCCGAATGGGTCGAGAGCCATCTTGAAGGTCCTTTCTGCGCATGAGCGCAAACGCCCGGGTGAAGTAGCCTTGAACAGTGGAACTCAGCCAGCTGGCAGCCACAGTCGAGATGCTCATGAGAAACTGACCTGCAACCCAGCAAGATGGAGTTAAATGTTCTAAAACTGTTACAATGATATTGTTCCTATTGTATTCTGCATATTCTCTCATGGGAACCCCAATCTTGCTAGGCGGTACCCAAAAATGCAGATTAGGCCTTAGAATAGTCTGTTCTGATTGGTGTGTTAACCCATCCTACCTTAGGACCAATCGAAATTGGGGATTCTGACACTTTGCAACATTGGGGGGTGGTACACTGACCCAAGAACAGTATATCTAGCCTAGGTTCACCTAGGGAATTTGTCCGACTTGTCCGAATAGCTGACCTGTCACTGACCCAACGCACTCAATAGGTGACTGAATACAGAGCGCTGCGGAGCACTCTGTCCGAATTTGACCATAGACTCTAAGGTTTTACTAAACCTTAAGTGCTGGCGGAGCACTTTGCTGGGGAGTTCACTAACCCAATCGGGGTTCTGACTGATAGCTGCAGAGAGGGTGGAGCGCAGGCGTTGCTTCCAAACTGCGGGTACTGGTCGTGTCCTGGTGGTCGTGTCCTGATCCTAATCTGGTGGTCCTGTCCTGTCCTGGGGTGTTCCTTCTGCACCTGCTGTCCCGTTGATGTCTGTCCTTCCTGGGGGTATTTCCTGCCCTTAACTGACCCGTGGCCAGGGTCGGTTTTCACACCAGTCTAGGTAAATATCTTGCTGAAAACTCTAAACTTGCACCTTTCTATTTTTCTGTCTTTGCTTCAATAAAGACATACCTTTGCATATGATCATTTTCCATGCTTTCCGCAACCATTGCATATCCTAAAGTCATTTTGCATTTAATTACATAGCGTGTTCCTATGTTACCCTACCTTTTAGAAATCATTTTCTCCATTGCTGTTTACAATTTGCTGATGTGGTCTATAATTTTCTCGTATAAATCTGACTAAAGTAGTTCCCAGATGTATAGCGTGTTTCTCTTTCTCGCTCTTCCTATAGATGTATAGGATCTCTGAATTTTCCCTTAGTATAAGCACTTTTCCAATAGTATAACCCTAGTACGTGCATGAGTTTATGAATGTCCATCCTTAGCTCTCACCTCTGAATCCACATAGTATATCCCTGTTTTCCACTTCCCACATTTGCATTTATAAATGGTTGCTTTAGCATTTTTCCTATATGGATATGTTATTTTTGTCATCTTAGTTATTGATTGTCTGCTCGCAATAAATTGTCTGCTCACTGAATTTGAACTTTAGATAAAGGTCTTAAAACTTCCCAGTTGTCCGTGGTTATTTGATGAAAATCAAAGTTATTAAGTTGGGTTTGTATTTTGCTGCCTTTCCTTTCACAGCTAGCTCCCTGACCCATCGTGGTCATAGGTACCCGTAACGGTGGATGGTAAGTCGGGTACACTGGAAATAATCGTAAGGGACTCAATGGTTATTGGTAGTAGATTGTAAGGTCATCCGATCAATGTGTAGATGGTGAATTGAAGTATATGGGCCCGAAGCCAGAGTGGCGAAATTTATTGGTCGGGTGACCTACGATCTCTATCAGTAAATTTCTGGTAGCGCAGAGGATGGTTAGGGAATAGTTAAAGGTTAGGTAGGACTAATTAGATTAGCTAAGTTGGATGCTGCTAGGTAGGAAACCTTATTTGCTGCTAACAAGAGTAGGCAATTCGGGTGATCTGATCACTCACTTGAAATGTTTGCTTTGAAGAGATTATGAAATGTTTTAAAATAGTTATTCTTGTTATTATATTGTTATATGTATTAATCCATTCGTACGTAAACAGTTTTGTGTGTTGTTGGAATCCCCGGGGAATGGAATAGCGAGTGGTGAATAGAATCCACTTGCTTAGAGGTCACTGGCTCTCAAGGAAAGTTGGTGCAGGTTAGGCAGAACTGGAAGCACTAACTAGGGTTTTTTTTCTGAATATATGCATGAATAAATGTTAGTAAGGAGGTTCATTGGCAAAATTCCTATTGTGGCATAACCTAGTGAGGGTCACACCGGAAGAGTAGCAGGTTCATCGGAGCTTGGGTGAAAGCAAAGGGGGTCGCTGGTGAAACTTTAGACTTGGATATATCCCGGAAAGGTGGATGAGTCTAGGGAAGTAGCAGGTTCTCCAATGCTTGTGTGAAGGATAGGCAGAAGGGATCTATCCGTAGTGTATGAAAAGTAAATGGAAGTAGTTTACTTGCAGTGAAAATTCTTTCCTGTCTAGACACTTGAGCACAGTGGCGAATGTGTATTCGTTGTGAAATAACCAAGCACTAGCACTTTAGAAAGTAAGAAAGTTTCCGTTACCTTGTAAAGGAGGGAGTCAGTCGCGAAGCTGCTCTGACGTCACTCTGTGCCGCGCTGGGATTGGTAGACGCAGCGGGCGGGTAGCGGGGCTGGAATTGTAAAGGAGGGGTGAGCGCCGAAGCGTGAGAACTGTCTCGCGAAAGGGCCGCGCACCCATTGGTCGAAAATATTTGAACTCGTGCATTTCATTGGCCGCACGAAAATAAAAGACGCATTTGATTGGAAGTGATTTCGTAAACAAAAGTCACTTGTAGGAATCGTATGTGGCATTCGTATAGACCACATACTCGACCCGATCCACGGCATATGGGATTTGAAAACGATCAGTGGAAAGGTGTTAAAAACGACATTATGTACGGAAATAAGAGAAAATTGTCCTTTGTGAACAAAGTGAAGAATTATTTCAAAAAGGACAAGCCGATTAAAACTAGAGAAGGGGTTGTAATTCCACCACCGAATACTCCCGCATCTTTCATTATGTTTGATAAAGGGTACAACACATGTGTGTGGTTGGAAAATTGGGCGGAATATACGAAGGATGACGGAGTATTGGCCTTTCCGTTAGACGGAACATTTAACAGCAGGATTCTATTCAATCTGAGAACCCGAATGAATGATTTACATCCCAGACCTAGATTAACGCAGTACGAAGCACTAGAGGAATGGGAAATCGAGGCTTTTGAAAGGGATAAGCCCCGAATGGATAAAGGATTAACTAAATTTTATCCAAAGTTGAAGCAGGAAGCCCGAGCCAAAAAGATGAAACAGTGGAGAAAGAATATGATTGTAGAAGGGCTGTTTCCAATGATGCCAGCATGTGGCCCTCCTACAGGGGAGAAGAAAACAGAAAAATTTAAACATTGGGTGCCCATTGGGGAATCGGATGATGAATTGTTAGATGACATATTTACAAGAAGTGTTTTGACAACTTGTGTTCTTGTGTTTTTAAGTTATTTCTTTGCACCCATGTACATTTCAAAGTACATTTTTATATTATTTTTAACTGGCATTATATATTAATTTTTGTATACCGTGAATTAAAATTTGTACAATTACATACATCTTGTGTTTTGAATTGTGTCTTTGGAATTTTCCCTCAACATTTGTGATTTATTTTGCATGTGGTTATGGCATTTGTTGGCTAATGGCTTTCCCCCCCCCCCACCTCATCATCTCTTTAACTGAGGAAATTTTCCTTCTCTGCCTAAATTATAGGCCAGCTAGGGACTACTTGTTCGTTGTAAATATTTACAAGAAGCCCACCTCCTTATAATGAAGAACGTCGACCTTCTAGTGAAGGGGAAATTTTCCGAAGACCTCCTCCCCCGGAGGAGGCCAGATCTGCCAGTGCAGGAGGGGGTTGCTTCATACCTCCCTACCCCGAAAGTATAGGTCCTGTAGAGAAGAGGGATATTTATCCAAGGATACCAGTTAGTGGGGAGGCAAGATACTCCCGTGAAAAAGACTTTTGCTCTCGACCTCCTTACGGAGGTGAAGCGAGACCCTCAGGTTCAGGAATGCCGTTCCTACAACCTCATTATGAGGAGGAACCAAGATCCCTAGGCACAGGAAGTTTGTTCCCAAGACCTAATTATGGCGAGGGACCAAGTGAAACACATCCCACTGCCCCGAGTTATGCTCCCACTCTGACCCCGCAGGTATTACATGACAAGTCCTTAGAGAGATTATTGGAAGAAAAGGAGCGGGAGGTTCTAGCAAAGCAGAGAGCTGAGATAATTCAGAAAATCTCTCAGTTAAATACCAGTCCTGAAGCCTTGACAATCCCAGTAACTATCGGACCGGTGGTTCCGTTGTATGGGGACCGTCAAGGGAGTCCGAAAACTCCAGTCATTACTCCCGTCATGGCACAGCCAAGACCAGAGCCCTTAATTGTAGATGAACAGACAAGTGAGTGCGAATCTGAAGTCTCACTATTGGATCTGCCCATTAGAAATACAGGGAAAAGGATGCAGAAAAGACATAATCCTTTTAATACAAGGGAGATCCAAATGGAATCGACTTCGGGTACTAAGAGTGTCACATTGGTGACTCCTGAAGAAATCGAAAGATGGAGTCAAGAATTAGAGAAACAAACTCCGCAGACGAAACCTTTAGATCTCTACAAACTAAGAGTAGAAATAGAAGAATTAATGGCAGGAAATGTAGGATTAGACGGATTAAATACCTACTCTGAAGAAGAGCTGCTGTTTATTTGCAAAAGTCTTACCCGAAATGCCCGAGTACTCCATGAAAAATTGACAGACACGGCTGCTAGCATGGGAATAGATATTTCAAAATTGAAACCTTTGCAGAAACCCTACAGAGCAGACTTTTCAGACAAAGATTTAGAAAATCTGAATGTGTCAGGAAAGAAAGTACAGGTCAAAGAACTATTGACAGTGTTGCAGAAATGGGGAGATGTAGAGAGATGGAAAGCCAGATGGGCTAGAAAAAAAGATGAGGCCAGGTCTAAGCAGGCAACTCCCGAATTCATTCTAAAGGAAGCTGACAAACCAGAACAGTTATGCCCTATGCGCGAAGTGCCAGGTGGAAAATATGTACACGTTCCATGGTCCAGGCAGGATATTGTGTCTTTTACTAATGACTTCCCGAAATTAAGAGAAAAGCCTGTGGATTGGTACCGGCAGGTAGAAAGATTTGTAAAAGTGCAGAAATGCTTGTGGAAGGACCTGGATGGGTTCTTCGACATAGTGGTCCCTGTAGATCTGTGGACTGAGTGTAAGATCGCCATAGCGTGGCCTAGTGAGGAATACGCGAGGGATTCTAAAACAGGAGAACCCTCTAAAGAAGTGATGAGAAAATATGATCAGGTAATTCAGCATCTGAAGCTAAAGGTGCCCGCTAAGGAAACTGATTGGACCAAGATAGATAGAACAACGCAGGCAAGGGACGAGACTGTGCATTCCTTTTATGAAAGGCTGTTGCATGTGTTCAAAACATACAGTGGTATAGATAACATCGAAATGAAGGACATGACGCATTTTATTTACAGGTTTGTAAACGGTTTAAGACCTGAAATTTGTCAATGGATAAAAGATAACAAAATCTGTTGGCAGTCCAAGAAAATGGACGAGGTCACACGGTATGCAAAGTACTGTGAGGACGAGATGGCCGAGAAGAAGAAGGCTCTGAAGGAGAAAGTTATGTGGGCACAAGTAAAGCTCGCAGAACAGCAGGAGAAGCAATTAAATAAATTAAATAAAACTACTCAGAACCAAGGCCCTGGGGGTGGGGGTGGAGGAAAGCCCCGAGCTAAAATGAGCAGAGAGGAAGCGAAAAAGAAATTTCTCTGCCACCAGTGCGGAGAAATTGGACACTGGAGAGACGAGTGTCCATATTTACAGAGTGATAATACCCAAACACCTGATTTAATTCCACAGACGCAGAATGAAAAGCCAAGAAAGACCCAGCAGCAGGTAAAAACAATTCAAGTACCCCGAGCGCCAAAGCCAACTTTTAAGGGTAAATCACCGCAGGGTGACGACATAGAGATATGGGGGGCAATGAGAATAGAAATGCAGCAACTTCGCAGTATCTACTGAATGACACTTTCTTCTGTGACGACCAGTACTGACGGGGCCTGAGAGGGGAGGACGAGGAGTGTGTACTTGGCGCCTCCTTGCCGGTAGACCAGTCAGGGCCATACATTGAAGGAAAGGTCGACGGAAATGATGTCACCTTTCTATTGGACACTGGTGCTACCCGTTCTACTGTGAGAACAGCGGACGTTCCAAACCTACCCCTCTCGGGAGAAGCAATCCAGGTAGTAGGGGTATCTAATCAATTGATTAGTACCCCCGTTACAGAACCCATGGAGATTTCAATAGGGAACTTTAAAGAAATGCACAGATTTGTCGTCTGTGACACCAGCCCAGTGAACTTACTGGGACGAGATTTGCTGTGCAAAATGAACTGTACCATCTTTTGCACACCAAAAGGCGTCGAAATTCAGACACCAGATGAAGATGGTATCTATAAATTAATGTTAATCAGACCTGACTCAGAAATCAAACGAATGACTATACAGGACTTACCTGAAGAACTCCAAAAGACAGTGAAACCAGAAGTATGGGACTTTACAGGAAAGGATGTAGGATTAATGAAAAACGTAGACCCCATACAAATAGCAATGAAAGAAAATGCAGTGTACCCCAATACCAAGCCCTACAGAATGAGTGCCGAAGTAAGAGCAGGAGTTGCCATCGAAATACAGAAATTGCTAGAAGCAAACATCATACAGGAAGTAATGAGTAGCCCCTGTAACTCACCCATTATGGGCATCAAAAAGCCTAATAGCAAGTACAGAGTAGTGCAGGACCTGAGAAAGGTAAACAAGATAGTGGTTCCTTGTTGTCCTATTGTTCCGAACCCAGCAGTGATTCTGTATCAGATTCCCTGGGATGCTGAGTGGTTCACAGTGATAGACCTATGTCTCGCATTCTTTTCGATTCTGTTGCATCCAGACAGCAAATTTCTTTTCTCATTTGCTTTCAACAGTCACGTGTATGTTTGGAATCGTGTCCCCCAGGGGTACGCAGAAAGCCCCTCCATCTTTAATCAGATCTTGAAAAAATGCCTTGAATCTTTAGTCTTACCTGGAAAATCTGTTTTGGTGCAGTACATTGACGACCTATTGGTGGCGTCCAAAAGTCATAGGGACTGCGTGATTGACACCATTGCCCTACTGAATCACCTGAGTGAAAAGGGACATAAAGTGGCCCCTGAAAAATTGCAGTTCTGTTCAAAATCAGTGAAATATCTGGGGAACCAGATAGAAAAAGGCGTCAGAAAAGTCACCTCAGAGAGAGTCAGAATAATTCAAAATATGCAGTTACCCCATACACAGAAAGAAATCAGAATGTTCCTTGGAGTTGTAGGATACTGCAGGCAATGGATTGTGGGATTCGCAGTCCTGGCAAAGCCTTTGATAAAAATGACAAAGAAAGAAGCTCAGGACCCAGTGGAATGGGATGATTAAAGCTTAACAGCATTCACTAAATTACGAGATTGTCTGTGTACAGCACCTGCTCTAGGGATGCCTGATTATTCCAAGGAGTTTGCTCTATTCTGTGACACTCGTGATAATTGTGCATTGTCAGTCCTAACACAAGAGCATGGCTTGACCAGACGACCCGTGGCATATTTTTCTGCCACCTTGGATCCAGTGGCTGCTGGATTACCTGGGTGCTTGAAAGCGGTAGCTGCCACTTGCACAAGCTTAGAGCAGAGTGAATCAATTGTCATGGGACATCCTGTAACTGTGTATGTTCCCCATGCAGTTGTAATTTTGCTGACCCGAACCAAGACTCAGTATCTCACCCCTAGTCGGCTGACTAAATACGAGAGGATTCTCGTGGGTGCTGCAAATGTAGCCATTACTCGGTGTAATGTCTTGAACCCAGCCACTCTACTCCCTGATTCAATGATTTTGGAAGATGGGGGAGACAACGAGCATGACTGCATTGACTTGACTGAGTTCAGTACCAAACCCCGTCCAGACATTAAAGAAACACCCTTGCCTGTACATGATGAGGAATGGTTTGTGGATGGTTCATGCATGAGACACGAACTTGTAGGTCTAAGTGCTGCCTACGCTGTGGTTGCTTTAGACAGAGTTAAAGAAGCATCCTGTTTATTCGGAGTAAAGTCTGCACAAGTAGCCGAATTGATTGCCCTGATAAGAGCTTGTAAATTGGGAAAAGACAAAAGAATAACAGTGTATACTGACAGCCAGTACTGTTATGGGGTTGTGCATGACTTTGGCCAATTATGGCTACAAAGAGAATTTCTGACTTCATCAGGTACCCCCATTCGAAATGGAAAAGTTATCCAAGACCTTCTAGAGGCAATCCAATTACCAAAAGAATTGGCAGTGGTCAAATGTGTTGCTCATAAAAAGGGCCTTGACCCTGTGTCATTGGGAAATGATTTTGCTGATCGGGTAGCAAAACAATGCGCTATGGATCGCATGTCAATGAATATCAGACTGGGTGGGACTGGAAACAGCTGCCAACTTATGGTGTTTGAAGAAGTGCCTACCTGGGATGAAGTGAGAGAATGGCAGCATGCTGTGCCCTGGGAAGAGAAAGAGAAGTGGAAGGAACTTGGTTGTCGGCCAAGACGTGAGGATGGTGTCGTTGTGAGCCCAAAAGGTATGCCTGTGTTACCTAGACACCTGCTTGCTCCTATGGCCAGGCTGATACATCAAGGATCACACATTGGTAGGGATGCCATGGTTCTGGTATTTCAACAGACCTAGTATATCCCGAAGTTCAAGAAGGTAGCAGAGTCCCTTTGCCAGAGGTGCATGACGTGTCAACAGTTCAACGCTGGCAAGAAAACAGTAGTTGAACTGGGGAAGATTGGAAAGTCAGGGGGTCCCTTTGTGAGACTACAAATTGACTTCATCACCATGCCTCGTTGCGAGGGGAAAAGATATGTCCTTGTCATTGTCTGCCTGTTTTCAAAATGGGTGGAAGCTTATCCTGTCCCACAGAGTGATGCCTTAACAGTAGCCAAATTGTTACTACGAGAATTGATACCTAGGTTCGGGGTTCCAGTCACTATTGAATCAGATAGAGGCGGACATTTTCAGAATGAGGTGATGGACCAACTCTGTAAAGCATTTGGAATCACACAAAAGTTGCACTGTGCACATTGTCCAGAGGCTTCTGGAGTGGTAGAGCAAATAAATGGCACCATAAAATCGAGGTTGGCCAAAATGTGTGACTCAACTGGAATGAATTGGATTACTGCCTTGCCTCTTGTTCTGATGGGACTAAGAAGTATTACAGATCGGAGAACAGGCCTGAGCCCCCATGAAATCTTAATGGGAAGAGTGATGAGACAAGCCTGGGTACCAGGATACAAACTGTTAAGCATTTCTGATGATTTGGTACTTGAGTACCGCAGGCAACTGGGTGACCAAGTGCGTTCTATCTCTCGCCAGATTGGGGAAGACGCCGTCGCCAACCCGACAACTCCAGTTCACAAGTTGGTTCCTGGTGACTGGGTTAGAATCAAGAAGCACACTCGTTCGAGTTGCCTTGCACCGAGGTGGGGAGAAAAACGCCAAGTAATACTGGTGACCACGACAGCGGTGAAGTGTGCAGGCGTTCCCAGGTGGATCCATGCCAGCCATACTCAAAAGGTAATTCCAGACAAGGAGCCTAGAGCTGAAGGTTGTCCAGCTGAGGGGTCTGCGGATGTCAGTCCTGAAGTAGCTGATGACGAACAGCCGAGCACCAGTCCAGCTGAGGGTCCTGCAGACGTTGGTCCGGAAGTAGCTGATGACGAGCAACCGAGCACCAGCCAAGATGATTGGATACCTATAATCGATCTCATTGAAGACCCAATCAGAACAAGAGAGCGAATCTACGAAGATAGAGAGTGGGATAGAGAGGTCGAGACAGGCACAGGCGAAGACCCTCAGATTATTGAGATTCACATCAAGTCTGAGGACGTAGAAGAAGGTCAGACCGAGACAGAACAGGTGATTGACACACCTCCATTAACTCCTGAAATCGAAAAGGGACAGACTAGAACTAGTGTAAAAGTTCGAGCAGAAGAAAATCAAGGGATCGAAGTGCTTGAACAGGATCAGATAGAAATAGAAAAACGTGTTCAGGACACAGAAACAGAGACATTCAAAAACAAAAAACAAATTTCACCTGAACCAGGCCAGCTTAGTAACCAGGCAGAAGAAATAGAAACAAGACCTGGGACTAGTCAGACAGGAAGGGAAGAAGCAGAAACAGAAGTACCACAAACAAGTGAAAACAAAAGAGCATTAGAAGAAAGCCAGATCACAGTGCCAGCTAAAAGACTTCAGAAAAGGAAAAATATCGAACCAAGATATATTAAGAGACTAAGGCTGAGAATAAAAACAGTAGAAGAGAAACTTGCTGACAGAAGAAAAAGCATACGAATAGCGGAACAAGCTGGAGAAAGCTCCAAACGAAGGAGTGATCGAATAAAGAGACTGAACGAAAAATATCAAGATCCTGAGTGGACTTACTTGATTTTGGAAAATCTTGAGGATCTTGATATTACAGACGAAAGCGATGGGGAACCGATTGCTGTTTATTCTGCAGAAGAAGAGGACGAGCCGCCGTGAAATTACTCAGCATAAAGCTTCCTGTGCAAGGCCACAAAGAGGGGTTTAACACTTCTTCTGAGCCAAAATGTCTGATTCAAACGTGAGTGGTAGACCTAGCCGCAGTTGTTGCAAAACATGCTGCAAAATATGTATATGTAGTATAGCTATAGTAATAGTAATATGGATAGGACTAACAGTTTTTATTCCTTTTATGGTGAGCAAAAATACTAATATTAACCCTACTCAGACTACCGACACTGAAGAACTGACAACACGAAGTGTAGAAAGACGTGAAAAAGCACTCAGACAGACAAAACGAGACTTAGAAGCATCAGATGAGAAAGGACTACATTATCATGGAGTTAAGAACCAGACTCATTTAAATGTTTTCGCAAACCTGTTAGTACATTATGTAGAAACTATGGAGATAGAAGACTGCTATGTCTGCATGAAGCTACCTACTTCTGTAGCTGAAGGCATGACCTATCACCACCTACCTTTGACTTACGGAATTTCTTGTAGTATTTTAGCAAGCTTATTTTACAAAAGAGGACCATTACAGTACTATTACTCGACGTGATATTTTCTGAACTTCCTATACGTGGAAATCTGAATCCTGTACATACTAAAAGTGACGTTACACGTTATATGGGAGAATACTTTCTGACTATAGGTACCATAGACCTAAATGACGCACACAGGGACAACTTGACCTGTTCATTACATGAACAAGAGAAAATATTTTTGAACATGGCAGAGAAAAGAAGGGAGAGTTTCCAAAGTAAGGCAAATGACAAAAGACAGAAAACCCCAAAATGGGCTGATGACATGGAAAGCACCTCAAATGGCGGAGCAGGGCCTGCTTTGTTGCTGGATTTCGAGAAGAAAGGGAAACTCTGTCTTCATCGCGAGAAGACTAGTTATTATAATAATATTTTCATTGGTTCCAGTCAATGTGAGCACAATTACAAGGTAATTGGAGGTTGGGGTTTCAAAAATGGGTCAGAACCTGTGTTTCCCGGAATTTATTATATATGTGGAAACAAGGCTTATTTCAAATTGCCAGATCACTGGTATGGAAGCTGCTACTTTGGCATTGTCTTCCCGAAAATATACCATGTGAATGAAATTGCTGGAAGCAATGAAAACACTAATGGCTTAGTGCGTAGCAAAAGAGAAAGCGTAGGAGAAATAATGGGTAGTATTTTTAGTGCACTGATACCCGGAGTGGGAGTGGTTCTGAACACTCGCAGAATTTGCAAATTATCCACAATAGTGGATGTGTTGTCTACTGACACAGCTCATGGATTTCTGCTGGTCAATACCGAAATGGTTGCGATCAGATCAATGGTTTTGCAGAACAGACTTGCGCTTGACACCTTATTAGCAAAAGAGGGCGGAGTCTGCCGGATGTTGAAGGCGCAACATTGTTGCACTTACATTCCGGACAAAAGTGTACAGCTCAAAAGATATGTGAAAAATATTACTAATTTGGAAAAGGAACTCAAACCACTCGAGGTTGACAGTGCCTGGAAGAGACTGGTTGATGGTCTCTCCAATGTAGGTCATTGGTTTGCTAGCTTAGGTAGAAGCTTACTGTTTAAGGTACTGATGCCAATTGGAGTGATAGGTTTTATCCTATTTCTCATATTCGTCTGTTGCAAATGTCGCAAACACACAAAAGGGTATCAAGTGAATGCAAGAGGAGTGAAACGGAGTGCGGATGAACTTGAATTAGAAGAAATGAATAATCAGATTTACAAAAGGGTGAAAAATTCTCACCCTACCAAAAATGAGAAAGAGAAACTGAATCGCCTGTTGGAGGAGATAGAGTTGTACAAAGTGTGAAAGAAAGTTGGCATCTGGTTCCGTTATTTTGTGATGATAGTAAATATCATCAAAGAGGGGATTGATAGAGCAAGATTTCGCATCGCGACTTGCTCGAGTCATGAACCTCGAAATCTGTTGTAATCCTGTAAACAAATTGTACGTCTTACTAATTTCCTTTATATTTGAATGTGCGTGTGTATCCTAGTGATGCTTGCCTATGTGTTCTACTAATACGATTAACCCTCGTCCCTAAAATGGCCGCTGTTTTAGAATCTGATTCTGCGCATGCGTTAGCCACACCCACGTGACTTTACGTAGATGTAGTTTGGAGGGAAAGGGTGCGCATGCGTAATGGCCATGAGATGGCAGCTCAATGTAATAACGCGGCGAAGCTTGTGCAGTTGCTCTCGTGTTATTGTGTGTTGCTCTAACCTATAACGGCATAGAATATTTTTATAATGATAAACCTGAAGTGTGAAATCATGATATGTAATACATTCATTTATTTCTATGTTTTAATTTGTTTTCGCTTACTTTTCATGTATCATGGGACACGGGGGGTCCGAATGGGTCGAGAGCCATCTTGAAGGTCCTTTCTGCGCATGAGCGCAAACGCCCGGGTGAAGTAGCCTTGAACAGTGGAACTCAGCCAGCTGGCAGCCACAGTCGAGATGCTCATGAGAAACTGACCTGCAACCCAGCAAGATGGAGTTAAATGTTCTAAAACTGTTACAATGATATTGTTCCTATTGTATTCTGCATATTCTCTCATGGGAACCCCAATCTTGCTAGGCGGTACCCAAAAATGCAGTTTAGGCCTTAGAATAGTCTGTTCTGATTGGTGTGTTAACCCATCCTACCTTAGGACCAATCGAAATTGGGGATTCTGACACTTTGCAACATTGGGGGGTGGTACACTGACCCAAGAACAGTATATCTAGCCTAGGTTCACCTAGGGAATTTGTCCGACTTGTCCGAATAGCTGACCTGTCACTGACCCAACGCACTCAATAGGTGACTGAATACAGAGCGCTGCGGAGCACTCTGTCCGAATTTGACCATAGACTCTAAGGTTTTACTAAACCTTAAGTGCTGGCGGAGCACTTTGCTGGGGAGTTCGCTAACCCAATCGGGGTTCTGACTGATAGCTGCAGAGAGGGTGGAGCGCAGGCGTTGCTTCCAAACTGCGGGTGCTGGTCGTGTCCTGGTGGTCCTGTCCTGATCCTAATCTGGTGGTCCTGTCCTGTCCTGGGGTGTTCCTTCTGCACCTGCTGTCCCGTTGATGTCTGTCCTTCCTGGGGGTATTTCCTGCCCTTAACTGACCCGTGGCCAGGGTTGGTTTTCACACCAGTCTAGGTAAATATCTTGCTGAAAACTCTAAACTTGCACCTTTCTATTTTTCTGTCTTTGCTTCAATAAAGACATACCTTTGCATATGATAATTTTCCATGCTTTCCGCAGCCATTGCATATCCTAAAGTCATTTTGCATTTAATTACATAGCGTGTTCCTATGTTACCCTACCTTTTAGAAATCATTTTCTCCATTGCTGTTTACAATTTGCTGATGTGGTCTATAATTTTCTCGTATAAATCTGACTAAAGTAGTTCCCAGATTTATAGCGTGTTTCTCTTTCTCGCTCTTCCTATAGATGTATAGGATCTCTGAATTTTCCCTTAGTATAAGCACTTTTCCAATAGTATAACCCTAGTACGTGCATGAGTTTAAGAATGTCCATCCTTAGCTCTCACCTCTGAATCCACATAGTATATCCCTGTTTTCCACTTCCCACATTTGCATTTATAAATGGTTGCTTTAGCATTTTTCCTATATGGATATGTTATTTTTGTCATCTTAGTTATTGATTGTCTGCTCGCAATAAATTGTCTGCTCACTGAATTTGAACTTTAGATAAAGGTCTTAAAACTTCCCAGTTGTCCGTGGTTATTTGATGAAAATCAAAGTTATTAAGTTGGGTTTGTATTTTGCTGCCTTTCCTTTCACAGCTAGCTCCCTGACCCATCGTGGTCATAGGTACCCGTAACGGTGGATGGTAAGTCGGGTACACTGGAAATAATCGTAAGGGACTCAATGGTTATTGGTAGTAGATTGTAAGGTCATCCGATCAATGTGTAGATGGTGAATTGAAGTATATGGGCCCGAAGCCAGAGTGGCGAAATTTATTGGTCGGGTGACCTGCGATCTCTATCAGCTCCACACCCGCATCTGGTGTATTTACGAGCCCAGAGAGGCTCCTGTGTGCCATCCTGTGTTCTTGAGCCCTCAAGGCTCCAACGTTGGCCCATCAGTATTTACAACTGTCCAGCACTTAGTGGACAGTTGCCACGTTTAGGTGTTCCTGGCTGCCTGCGCAGCCTGCCTGACATTTGGACTAAGGGCATTTGAGCCCTTGTGAGGCCAGTTGGTCTAGGGACAGTCATGTGCCTTATTCTTACACCTCTGAATGTATTGTTGATGCATCATGTGTTTTCCTTCCTTACACCGCTGAATGTATGTTATGCATCATGTGTTATGTACTTATACCCCTACAGGTACTGTAATACTTAGGTGGTTGTTCTCCTAGTACAGGTGGTTTTAGTGAGGTCCTGGTTACCAGTAGTTACTGGTTGTGTGCTATTTCTTGCTACAGTGATTTTCTATGCTATGTTCTAAGTGCTATTTCTAAAAGTGTTACTTCTGAAAGTGCTGATTCCTGACAGTGGTCCAGGTGGCCCTGTCTTGTACATATCCCCTGTAAATTCTGCCCGTGCCTGTTGGCACATTGTAAAGTGTGTGTTTTTATCCAATGTGTTTTGGTGTAATACAAAGGCTATTTTTATATAACCTTGTGTGGAATTTCCTTTGTGGTGGTCCTTGGGTGTTGTTGCTGGGGTGCGTGAGCAAATACTTAACTCACATCGCCTCCAAGTTTAGCCTTGCTGCTCGCGCCACGTTACCTAGAGGGTGAGCAGGGGTTATCTTGGCGTGTACTCCCTTGCCCTAACTTAGGAGTGGTGGTCTCTGACTGACTTTGGCGCAAGCCCTGGCCAGCCAGGGATCCCATTTCTAACATCAACAAGTTCACCATGAACTCACAGATCAACGACTTCTCCTCTGCCTGCTTTCCTCACTCTGCTCATGCCATGTAAGATCCTCAAGTTACTCCCCTTAAAGAAAAGGTGTACCGTGACACAATCCATACTCACCAGCTGACTGGACTACAGCAATGCCCTCTATGAAGGAATTGCCACACATTTCCTACAGACACTTCAGAACATACAGAACGCTGCAGCCAGACTCATCATTGGCCTTCACCGATGAACCCATATCACACTCCACCTCAGGAAACTCCACTGGCTCCCTATACAGAAAACATGCCAATTTAGGCTGCTGATCCACGCACACAAGGCTCTACACAACCAAGGACCTGCCTACATTAACCACCACCTGAACTTCCACCAACCGTCAAGAAGACTACGTTCTGTAAGCACGCAGGATGACCTTTCAACCAATAGGCCTGAGGGTGGTGGGTCGCAGGAAGGGCTTGAACGGCACTGTACTACAGAGGTACCTGGGGGTGCGTGCTGTGCAGCAAGGTAACATGGACAGGCTAAAGGATAAAGACCCCAAGCATCCCAAGCAGGGGACACTAGATCGCTATACTAAGTCGGGGCCCCCGCTGGAGGAGGACACTGGGGCCACCCGCTCAGATATGGCCCTGCTGATGAACGCAATACAGGCCTCCCGCGTAGCCCTGGAGAATAAAATTGGAGCGGTGGGGTCGGACGTAACTCTCCTGCGACAGGACCACTGAAATTTGGCGGCAAGGGTGACAGAATCGGAAACGTGATTAGGTGAGGTGGAGGACACACTGCACGACCTGAAAAAAGGGATGGCGGAGCTTCAATCATCCCATAAGCAACTACAGTGGAAGGTGGACGATGCCCAAAACAGGGCAAGACGCAAAAACCTCCGCTTTGTGGGATTTAGAGAAGGAATCGAGGGAGCCAACATGGCGGAATTCCTGCACTCCTGGCTGATGCGCACCTTCCCTAAGGAGAAATTTCGACCAGTTTCGTCATTGAAAGGGCTCACCGCTCCCTACTGGCTAAACCGCCAGTGGGAGCGAGTCCCAGGCCGGTCATAGCCCGCTTTCTAAACATTTTAGACAGAGACATGATACTACGGGAGGTGAGGAAACTCGGGGAAATCCGTCTTGATAATGCCCACATAATGATCTTCCCGGACTACAGCCAGGAAGTGCAGAGGCAGAGACGGTCCTTTGACTCAGTTAAATCCAAACTAAGAGACCTCCAAATTCAATATATGCTACTGTTCCCAGCAAAACTAAAAGTGATCTATAAGGGCAAGTCACTATTCTTTCAGACCTCAAGGAGGCCTGGCACTGGCTGGAGGAGCGCCCACCTTCGGCACGGAGGGAGTCTGGGGCCCGGGCGGTCATTATGACGGAGAGGCCGGCAGGAGGCCGTAGAGAGGTACGAGGCCACATAGCTCTCGCCAGGGACGGAGGGCCTGCTCCCTGGCGGCAACTCCATACTCCACAGCTGGGCTTATAAGGCGAAGACATCGAGACGCGGTCTCCCTGGATTCCCCCCGACCCTCGGGATCCCGCTATCTCGGTCTGGTGGAAAAAGCACGCTCTGAGGAGGAAGAAGATCCACAAGGTACCGCATCTGAAGGAGAAGAGGCAGACGGGCAGTCTGTGCACCCTTTGGCGTTGGAAATACGCGAACTGGAAAAAGGACAGACGCCGGACGCAGCGGCATCTCAGAGGGACCCCAAGGACTCTAACTCATGAAGCTAGGACTGAGTTGGCTGACCAAGAGACAATGGAACATGCCTAGAGCACGCAAGTTGGACATCCCCCCTTGCTTGCTTGTTTTTTTTCTCGAATTTGACTCTGTTTGCCTTTCTTTTCCCTATCTCGTTCTTTACTTTCTTTCCTAAGTGTTAGAACTCCTAAAGTTTGCATCTTCAGGGCTCGTCCCTGATGGTTTAAGGGTACCCACAGGAGTTGGAACTTGTGGATTGAGTTTGCTGTGGGAGGGCGACAGACCTCCACCTGCCCTAGAGTCTACCTCAATGAAATGCTGCCGGGAGGGGGTCGCTGGGGAGGGGGGGTCGGGAGAGGGAGAGGGTTACAATGGGTTCTGGGTTACAAGACAGTTGTTTTGTGTTCTATTTCTTGTTTGATTGGCATATGGCATACAGCTCCCCACCACCGGACACACACGCTGTCGCACCCGCCCCTGGTCCACACCTACCTGCTGCTACGATATGACTGCTGTAAACACACACGATGCCCCCTGGGGTAGTAGGGAGACGGGACCCTGTCGGATACTCACATGGAACGTCAATGGTTTGGGGGACAAGGTAAAACGAGGGCTGGTAACAGCGTATATTGAATGATTGCACCCAGACATAGTCTGCCTCCAGGAGACTCATCTTAAGGGCACGATGGTTGGATTCCTGGTACGAGGAGCCTACACAGTCCTAGCACATGCGGGATACACATCCGGGTCACAGGGGATGGCTACCTGATAAAAAATCCCCACCCTTTACTGTGACTCGAACCTGAGTAGATCTACAGGGGACCTATGTGGGGGTGACAGGAACATGGAGGAGACAACGGATCACTCTAGTCTCGGTCTATGCCCCCACGAAACTACAGGCCAGGACACTGACCGGGATAACAGAAATATTGTAGGACATGCCTGATAGGCTACATAATATAGCCAGTGACTTTAATGATGTTATGTCCACCCCCTGGACCGGTCTGGGGCGAGACTTGACGGCTTGCACGGGATGCCCCCAGCTAGGACCATAGGAATGATGGGTTTGATGGATGTCTGGAGAATGTTGCATTCCAGCGTGAAAAATGATTCCTACTACTTAGGGGCACACAACATAATTTCCTGCTTAGATTATGTCTTCCTTCCCGACACGCCCTAGGAACTGACGACGAAGCTGCGTTTTTAACAGAAGGGGGATGGGAGCGCACTGCCTTTTCTCCCAGCACAGTTTTCCTCTTAGCATTGTGGTAAATGCAGTTCACAGTGATTGCTTACTTGATTTTTAGCTGTAGTTGTTCACCAAAGTTGGTGCAGGTTAGTGCTGTAAATCTCGAGACACATGCGTTTCTGGATATTATCCTTTAACAGTAGAGATCAAAAACAAAATTCATTCTGGGGTGGCCGAGAAGGCTGCCACAGTCTCTCAGGTCTCAGTACCTCTCTCTGGCGCACAGGTGCATCTCCAAAAGCTCGTCAACTCAGTGGCTCAAGGGAGCCTTTTCAAACAGAAACACATGTCTAGAGATATACAGCAATGTCTGTACCAACTTTGGTGAAAACTCCAGCTAATTTTGAAGTAAGTTTGGACTGTGTTCTGTATTTACCAGGATGCAATGGGGCAAACTGTGCTGGGACTGTGAGGCAGTGTGCTCCCATCCCCCTTTCTGTTTAAAAGGCTCCCTTGAGCCAGCAAGCTGACGAGCTTTGGAGATGCACCTGTGTACCTGTGAGTGGTACTGTGACCTAAGAAGAACTTGGCAGCATTTCCAGCAACCCCAGATGATTTTTTTTGTTGCTCTCTAATACTGCTGCTCTCTACTGAAGACGGGCTCAACCCAGAAACAAGTGTCTAGAGATATACAGCAATGTCTGCACCAACTTTGGTGAAAAACTCAAGCTAATTTTGAAGTAAGTTTGAACTGTGTACTGCATTGATCTCGTCAGTGCCGGTCGCTCAACCCGCCGCGTGGCTCCTCCCGAGGTCACCCGGTCCCCCTGCTGCCACCGCCTGCTCGTTGCCACCTTGCTTCCGCTGTGCCCCTGATTCTGCTCTAGTGCGTTTGTATCTCTGCGTTCGTAATTGTATTTCTACTGTTTTTGCCTCTGTTATCGTGCTATGCCCCTGATTGTCCGCTGGTATCCCCCTGCCTTTGTTTGTTTTGCTGACCACCTAGCGCTTCAGCCGCCGTTCCCCGCTCCCTGCCGCTGCTCACCCGCGGCCCCGCCCCCTCTCCACCTGGTCCCTCTCCCATTCGCCACCCCGCTCCCACCTCTCAGCTGCTCCTCCCTCCCACTGGGCATTTAAGGACTCGGCCGTGCGACGGGGAGATGTGACCAGCCTGACCTCGTCAGTGCCGGTCGCTCAACCCACCGCATGGCTCCTCCCGAGGTCACCCGGTCCCCCTGCTGCCACCGCCTGCTCGTTGCCACCTTGCTTCCGCTGTGCCCCTGATTCTGCTCTTGTGCGTTTGTATCTCTGCGTTCGTAATTTTATTTCTGCTGTTTTTTGCCTCTGTTATCGTGCTATGCCCCTGATTGTCCGCTGTTATCCCCCTGCCTTTGTTTGTTTTGCTGACCCCCTAGCGCTTCAGCCGCCGTTCCCCGCTCCCTGCCGCTGCTCCCCCGCGGCCCCGCACCCTCTCCACCTGGTCCCTCTCCCATTTGCCACCCCGCTCCCACCTCCCAGCTGCTCCTCCCTCCCACTGGGCACTTAAGGACTCGGCCGTGCGACGGGGAGCTGTGACCAGCCTGACCTTGTCAGTGCCGGTCGCTCAACCTGCCGCGTGGCTCCTCCCGAGGTCACCTGGTCCCCCTGCTGCCACCGCCTGCTCGTTGCCACCTTGCTTCCGCTGTGCCCCTGATTCTGCTCTTGTGCGTTTGTATCTCTGCGTTCGTAATTGTATTTCTGCTGTTTTTGGCCTCTGTTATCGTGCTGTGCCCCTGATTGTCCGCTGTTATCCCCCTGCCTTTGTTTGTTTTGCTGACCCCCTAGCTCTTCAGCTGCCGTTCCCAGCTCCCTGCCGCTGCTCCCCCATGGCCCCGCCCCCTCTCTACCTGGTCCCTCTCCCATTCGCCACCCCGCTCCCACCTCCCAGCTGCTCCTCCCTCGCTCCGTCCCCCCCACTCGCCATTTATGGCAGAGTCCGCGCGTACGCGCAGCGGGCATACCGATTGTGCGCCAAAGGCAAGCCCGTCTGCGCCTGGACCGCGCCCAGCGCCAGACCCCCTGACCCCCGCAGCTGCCAACCCACCCACCGGACTTACGACACCGCCACCCTCAACGCACTCAACACCAGCCGAATCCCCGGCTGCCACCGTGCCACCCCAGGACGCACCCACGGACCCTTCGCCTGCCAATCCTGCAAGTTCTCCTGCCTCCGGACCTGCACCGCACCCGCCAAGCTGAGCACCAGCAGCAACCACCTGAAGTGCATCCTGCTCAACACCCGCTCCGTCCACAGACACGCCGTGGAACTATGGAACCTGCTCGACTCCACATCACCAGACATCGCTTTCCTCACGGAAACATGGATGAACGCCTCCTCAGCACCCGACATCGCCATCGCCATCCCGGATGGATACAAGATCACCCGAAGGGACCGCGTCAACCAGACCGGAGGAGGCATCGCCATTGTCCACAAGAACACCATCCGCATCACGACCAACTCCGGCGACACCTTCACAGCCGCCGAACACCTGCACTTCCAGATACAAACCGACCCCAAGACCACCCTCAGAGGCACCCTCATCTACAGACCCCCAGGACCACGCACATAATTCAGCGAAGACATCGCCGACTTCATCAGCCCGCACGCCCTCCCCTTGGCTGACTACATCCTCCTTGGGGACCTCAACTTCCACCTAGAGAACAACAACGACCGCAACAGCACCACCCTGCTGGACAACCTCGCCAACCTCGGACTCAAGCAACTGGTGACCACCCCTACACACTACGCCGGCCACACGCTTGACCCCGTCTTCTCCTCCAGCAAGGACATCTCCTTCAACCACACCACCGGACTCCACTGGACAGACCACAGCTGCGTCCACTTCAGCTTCAGTAGGACCACCACTCACCACCACCCGCAACAGTTTCCCCGCAGAAGCTGGAACAAGATCACCACCGACCAACTCACCACATCCCTGAGCCAGAACCCTCCCGCCAGCTCAACAAACCCCAACCAAGCCGCCAGCAACCTCACAAGATGGATCACCAACTGCGCAGATGACCTCGCCCCATTGAAGACCCCCCCGTCAGACCCGGCAACAAGAAAGCATCCTGGTTCACCGACGAACTCAAGAGATCCAAGAAGAACTGCCGGGCCCTCGAGAAAGCATGGCGCTGAGACCCGACTGCAGACAAGATGACCACCCTCAAGCACGCCACCCGAAAACACCACCAGCTGATCCACACCACCAAGAAAACCGCATTCAAGAAACGACTGGACAACAACGCCCACAACAGCAAGGAACTCTTCATCATCGTCAAAGAGCTCTCGAACCCCAGCGCCGGAAACAACGACATCACTCCCTCGCAAGACCTCTGCAACTCGCTCGCCTCGTTCTTCCACAGCAAGATCGCAGACATACACAACAGTTTCAGCACACAGCCGACGCACCCTACGACCGTACTAACGCCCCCCACCTCCACCCTCCGAGACTGGACCCCGATCAACACCGAAGACACCATCCGCACGATGAACTCCATCCACTCCGGGTCACCAACCGACCCCTGCCCTCACCACGTCTTCAACAAGGCCGACGCCGTCATCGCACCCCACCTCCGGGACATCATCAACACCTCCTTCGACACCGCCACCTTCCCAGAGAGCTGGAAGCACGCCGAACTCAGCGCCCTACTGAAGAAACAGTCAGCGGACCCCACCGACCTCAAAAACTACCGCCCCAATCTCGCTCCTTCCTTTTCCTGCCAAAGTCATCGAGAAGACCGTCAACAGACAACTGGCCGCCTTCCTCGAGACGAATGGATCCCTCGACCACTTGCAGTCCGGCTTCCGGGCCAACCACAGCATCGAGACCGCCCTCATCGCAGCCACCGACGACATCCGAGCCCTGCTCGACAACGGGGAAACAGTGGCCCTCATCCTCCTGGACCTCTCCGCAGCGTTCGACACGGTCTGCCACCGCACCCTAGTGCAACGCCTGAACAACGTCGGAATCCAAGAGAAGGCATTTGAGTGGATCATCTCCTTCCTCGCCGGAAGAACCCAGAGAGTCCGCCTCCCTCGTTCATTTCTGAGGCCACGGAAGTCATCTGCGGCGTACCACAAGGATCATCACTCAGCCCCACCCTCTTCAATGTCTACATGAGCCCCCTCGCAGCCATCGCACGCCAACACAACCTCAACATCATCTCCTACGCCGACGACACCCAGATGATCCTCTCCCTCACCAATGACCCCACAACCGCCAGAACCAACCTACATGAAGGGATGAAGGACGTAGCCGAGTGGATGAGGAACAGCCGCCTGAAACTGAACTCAGATAAGACGGAAGTCTTCATCCTAGGATCATCACCCTCCGCCTGGGACGACTCCTGGTGGCCCCCTGCCCTGGGCAACGCACCCAAACCAACGAACCACGAACGCAACCTGGGCTTCATCCTGGACTCCTCCCTCTCAATGACCAGACAAGTCAACGCCGTCTCCTCGTCATGCTTCAACATCCTACGCATGCTGCGCAAGATCTTCCGGTGGATCCCCACCGAAACCAGGAAGACGGTCACCCAGGCCCTCGTCACCAGCCGACTGGACTACGGCAACTCCCTCTACGCCGGAACCACAGCCAAACTTCTTAAAAGACTCCAACACATCCAGAATGCCTCAGCACGACTCATCCTGGACATCCCCCGACACAGCCACATCGCCGGACACCTGAGAGACCTGCACTGGCTCCCCGTCGGCAAGGGAACCACGTTCCGACTCCTCACCCACGCACACAAAGCTCTCCACAACCAAGGCCCCAGATACCTCAACGACCGTCTGACCTTCTACACTCCCACCCGCCAGCTACGATCGACCAACCACGCCCTCGCCGCCGTTTCCCGCATCCGAAGAGCCACAACGGGAGGAAGATCCTTCTCCTACCTGGCTGCCAAGACGTGGAACTCCCTACCCATCTTCCTCCGCCTGACCCAAGACCACCTCTCCTTCAGGAAGCAACTCAAGACCTGGCTGTTCGAACAGTAGCGGACCCCCCTCCCCCAAGCGACTTGAGACCCTCCGGGTGAGTAGCGCGCTATACAAATGCTTGATTGATTGATTGATTGATTTACCAGGATGCAATGGGGCAAACTGTGCTGGGACTGTGAGGCAGTGTGTTCCCAACCCCCTTTCTGTTTAAAGGCTGCCCTGAGCCAGCAAGCTGATGAGCTTTGGGTATGCATCTGTGTGCTTGTGCGTGGTACTGTGACCTAAGAGGAACTTGGCAGCATTTCCAGCAACCCCAGATGATTTTTCTTTTGCTCTCTAATACTGCTGCTCTCTACTGAAGACGGGCTCAACCCAGAAACACGTGTCTAGAGATATACAGCAATGTCTGCACCAACTTTGGTGAAAAACGCCAGCTAATTTTGAAGTAAGTTTGAACTGTGTACTGCATTTACCAGGATGGAATGGGGCAAACTGTGCTGGGACTGTGAGGCAGTGTGCTCCCTACCCCCTTTCTCTTTAAAAGGCTCCCTTGAGCCAGAAAGCTGACGAGCTTTGGAGATGCACCTGTGTGCCTGTGAGTGGTACTGTGACCTAAGAGGAACTTGGCAGCATTTCCAGCAAACCCAGATGATTTATTTTGCTCTCTAATATTGCTGCTCTCTACTGAAGACGGGCTCAACCCAGAAACACGTGTCTAGAGATATACAGCAATGTCTGCACCAACTTTGGTGAAAAACTCCAGCTAATTTTGAAGTAAGTTTGAACTGTGTACTGCATTTACCAGGATGCAATGGGGCAAACTGTGCTGGGACTGTGAGGCAGTGTGCTCCCAACCCCCTTTCTGTTTAAAAGGCTCCCTTGAGCCAGCAAGCTTACGAGCTTTGGAGATGCACCTGTGTGCCTGTGAGTGGTACTGTGACCTAAGAGGAACTTGGCAGCATTTCCAGCAACCCCAGATGATTTTGTTTTTGCTCTCTAATACTGCTGCTCTCTACTGAGGACGGGCTCAACCCAGAAACACGTATCTAGAGATATACAGCAATGTCTGCACCAACTTTGGTGAAAAACTCCAGCTAATTTTGAAGTAAGTTTGAACTGTGTACTGTATTTAGCAGGATGAAATGGGGCAAACTGTGCTGGGACTGTGAGGCAGTGTGCTCCCTACCCCCTTTCTCTTTAAAAGGCTCCCTTGAGCCAGCAAGCTGACGAGCTTTGGAGATGCACCTGTGTGCCTGTGAGTGGTACTGTGACCTAAGAGGAACTTGGCAGCATTTCCAGCAAACCCAGATGATTTTTTTTGCTCTCTAATAATGCTGCTCTCTACTGAAGACGGGCTCAACCCAGAAACACCTGTCTAGAGATATACAGCAATGTCTGCACCAACTTTGGTGAAAAACTCCAGCTAATTTTGAAGTAATTTTGAACTGTGTACTGTATTTAGCAGGATGAAATGGGGCAAACTGTGCTGGGACTGTGAGGCAGTGTGCTCCCTACCCCCTTTCTCTTTAAAAGGCTCCCTTGAGCCAGCAAGCTGACGAGCTTTGGAGATGCACCTGTGTGCCTGTGAGTGTTACTGTGACCTAAGAGGAACTTGGCAGCATTTCCAGCAAACCCAGATGATTTTTTTTGCTCTCTAATACTGCTGCTTTCTACTGAAGACAGGCTCAACCCAGAAACACCTGTCTAGAGATATACAGCAATGTCTGCACCAACTTTGGTGAAAAACTCCAGCTAATTTTGAAGTAAGTTTGAACTGTGTACTGCATTTACCAGGATGCAATGGGGCAAACTGTGCTGGGACTGTGAGGCAGTGTGCTCCCAACCCCTTTCTGTTTAAAAGGCTCCCTTGAGCCAGCAAGCTGACGAGCTTTGGAGATGCACCTGTGTCCCTGTGAGTGGTACTGTGACCTAAGAGGAACTTGGCAGCATTTCCAGCAACCCCAGATTATTATTTTTTTTGCTCTCTAATACTGCTGCTCTCTACTGAAGACGGGCTCAACCCAGAAACACGTGTCTAGAGATATACAGCAATGTCTGCACCAACTTTGGTGAAAAACACCAGCTAATTTTGAAGTAAATTTGAACTGTGTACTGCATTTACCAGGATGGAATGGGGCAAACTGTGCTGGGACTGTGAGGCAGTGTGCTCCCTACCCCCTTTCTCTTTAAAAGGCTCCCTTGAGCCAGCAAGCTGACGAGCTTTGGAGATGCACCTGTGAGTGGTACTGTGACCTAAGAGGAACTTGGCAGCATTTCCAGCAACCCCAGGTTATTATTTTTTTTGCTCTCTAATACTGCTGTTCTCTGCTGAAGAAGGGCTCAATCCAGAAACACGTGTCTAGAGATATACAGCAATGGCTGCACCAACTTTGGTGAAAAACTCCAGCTAATTTTGAAGTAAGTTTGAACTATGTACTGCATTTACCAGGATGCAATGGGGCAAACTGTGCTGGGACTGTGAGGCAGTGTGCTCCCTACCCCCTTTCTCTTTAAAAGGCTCCCTTGAGCCAGCAAGCTGACAAGCTTTGGAGATGCACCTGTGTGCCTGTGAGTTGTACTGTGACCTAAGAGGAACTTAGCAGCATTTCCAGCAAACCCAGATGATTTTTGTTGCTCTCTAATACTGCTGCTCTCTACTGAAGACGGGCTCAACCCAGAAACACCTGTCTAGAGATATACAGCAATGTCTGCACCAACTTTGGTGAAAAACTCCAGCTAATTTTGAAGTAATTTTGAACTATGTACTGCATTTACCAGGATGCAATGGGGCAAACTGTGCTGGGGCTGTGAGGCAGTGTGCTCCCAACCCCCTTTCTGTTTAAAAGGCACCATTGCGCCAGCAAGGTGACGAGCTTTGGAGATGCACCTGTGTGCCTGTGGGTGGTACTGTGACCTGAGAGGAACTTGGCAGCATTTCCAGCAACCCCAGATGATTTTGTTTTTGCTCTCTAATACTGCTGCTCTCTACTGAAGACGGGCTCAACCCAGAAACACGTATCTAGAGATATACAGCAATGTCTGCACCAACTTTGGTGAAAAACTCCAGCTAATTTTGAAGTAAGTTTGAACTGTGTACTGTATTTACCAGGATGCAATTGGGCAAACTGTGCTGGGACTGTGAGGCAGTGTGCTCCCAACCCCCTTACTGTTTAAAAGGCTCCCTTGAGCCAGCAAGCTGACAAGCTTTGGAGATGCACCTGTGTGCCTGTGAGTGGTACTGTGACCTAAGAGGAACTTGGCAGCATTTCCAGCAACCCCAGATGATTTTTTTTGTTTCTCTCTAATACTGCTGCTCTCTACTGAAGACAGGCTCAACCCAAAAACAAGTGTCTAGAGATATACAGCAATGTCTGCACCAACTTTGGTGAAAAACTCCAGCTAATTTTGAAGTAAGTTTGAACTGTGTACTGCATTTACCAGGATGCAATGGGGCAAACTGTGCTGGGACTGTGAGACAGTGTGCTCCCAACCCCCTTTCTGAAGCTGCGTATCTAGCCCGGGGTATTTCGGACCACTCGCCTTTGCTGGTCTGGCTCGGAGGGAGGCCGCAACCACAGACAGGGGGCTGGAGACTGACACAATGGGACCTACAAAACCACACGATCTTACAGGGCCTCCGGGCCGATACAAAGGTTTACTTTGCCGAAAATCTAGGCTCAGTGCAGTCAGGGGTGACCTCATGGGAAGCCGACAAAATGGTCCTTCGAGATAAGGCACAGAATAGGGAATCCTGGGAGAAACGGAAAGCCCAGGAGGAGTTGTACGCACTGGAAACTAAAATTTTAGGCCTTGAACGACAGCACTTGATTGACAGAGAACCGCACCAACAGTATAGGGACCTGGCCAACAATGAGGCAAAGGCACAGGCACTTGCAACCCTGCACAGGTTATACAACGCCGGGGACAAATCTGGGAAGCTCCTGGCTTGGCTGGATCTCCGAGAGAGAGAGGTATGATGGGTAGAGGGAGTGACTGACAGGCAGGGACGATTGCAGAGGGGAGATCCCTAGATAGCCCAGGCGTTTGCCTCCTATTTCCCAGATTTGTATGCGGCTCGGGACCTGGGAGATACTGGCGACATAGCGGCCTACCTGGCTGAGACCCACACCCTAGTCTTAACTTTGGAAGACAAAGAAACCCTTGAGGCCGATATCACGGCCATGGAAATAAGGGAAGTGATAACTAGGCTCCGACCAGGGAAGGCTCCAGGCCCAAATGGGCTTCCAGAGGAATTCTTTAGGAAAGGAGCTGACCTTTTAATTCCCCACCTTCTGGCGATGTATGGAGACGCAGCCCAAGATGGTGAGCTCCCGCCAGACCTGAGAATGGCCACAATTGTACTGATATATAAACAGGGCAGGCCTCCAGAAGCCTGTGAGTCGTATAGACTGATCTCTCCTTAATGTGGAGGCCAAGCTGCTGGCTACGGTTCTGGCCCTCCGCTTACGCCAGGTGATCTCCGGATTGGTGCACCAGGACCAGACGAGGTTCCTACCGGATAGGGCGACAAGGCAAAACCTCCGACTGACCCTTAACTGGCTTATGGAGGTGCAACACAGGAAAGACCCACATATGTTCCTCTCCCTAGATGCCGATAAGGCATTTGATGCAGTCCACTGGCCCTTTTTGGAAGCGACATTGATCACGTTCGGTGTCGGACCCAATTTTCGAAGATGGGTGGGTCTATTGCACACGGATCCTAGGGCCCAGGTTCAAATCAATGGTGTAATGTCGGAAGATTTCCCCGTTCGGAGGGGGATTCGCCAGGGGTGCCCCCTTTAACCGATACTGTTCGCCCTCACGGTCGAAATAGTGGCATGTGATATCCGTCAAACAGAGGGGGTGCACAGCTTCCAAATCACACAGGCGGACCTCTATGAGGAGAAAAATTTGTTATATGCAGACGATATCTTCCTATACGTGACACAGCCGACGATTACGATTCTAACACTGTTTGAACTTCTAGACAAATATGGCTCCTTCTCAGGTTACAAGATAAACTGGCACAAATCAATTCTATATAGCCCACGCCCGAAGAAGATTGGCCCCCACTACCGGGAGCCCTACAGGTCACCTAGTCTTGATTTAAATACCTGGGGGTCCACCTGACAACCGACAAACAAGTCTCCTATCAAAAGAACATACTTAGGTAATTAAGAACTTTGCAGACGACGCCCTCCGATGGAAGTCCCTACCTCTGACGATCCGAGGCCAAGCGGCAAAGTTCAAAATGATTACACTACCACGATTTCTGTATGCCCTACAGAATGAATATTTTCCCCTACCCCGCCAGACATTTCAGACAAATAATGCCGAACTGCGTGCCCTCCTATGGCTAGGGAGCAACCTAGAATAGCCCTAACTACACTCCAATGAAATCAATACAATGGTGGGATCTCCCTGCCGGATATAGAGGCCTATTACTGGGCGGAGCATCTTGCACCAATAAATGAATGGCTACATGCACCGGCAGACCACCCAACCTATAGTCTAGAGAGGGCCACCATGACACACCGCACCAGTTTGCACTATTTATACGGGGGAACTGGGAGGCGACGGCTGCTACCGGCCACACAGATTACCATAGATGTATGGGACAGGGCGACGAAGATGATGGGATGGACACACAAACCGACCAAGCAGACACCGATCTGGACCTGTACGTGGCTGAAAGAGCTGCACACACTTACCGGCTTTGGTGGGTGGGACACCATAAGAATTTCAACGCTCGGAGACCTAGTGGTAAAAGGAGAGCTTAAGACGTATGACTCCCTAAGGGCAGAATATGGGCTGACCCCAGCGCAGTTCTTCAAATATGCGCGTTTGCGTCATGCCTGGAAGGCTGAGGTAGCGTTAACATCTCCACTACTGAAGTATGCCGCCCTGGAGAGTCGACTATTACAAGAACAGGTCCCCAATAAACTGGTATCCTTGACTTAAAAAACGCTGAACAATAATGCACCTGACGGGTTAGGGAAACTGAGGACAATCTGGGAGCGGGACGTGGGCGACATGGACACCGTAGACTGGGAGGCGGCCCTGATGCACCACAGGGAGGTAGCGATCAATACCCGACTACGTCTCATCCAACACAAAATACTGCACAGGGTCTATTATGACAGGGTTAGAATGGACCGCATAGGCAGGGCTAGTGACCCTTGTTGCTTGAGATGCGGACTCCCCCAGGGTAAATTTTTCCAAACCCTGTGGGAGCTCTGCATCATAACCACTTATTGGACACGTATCTTGGGTGAACTGAGTAACATTTTGGAGGTGACGTTACCGATGGACCCTAAGTTTGTGTTACTGGGAATAACCATGGAGATAGATCTGACTCGCCCGCACCTGATCTTTGCCTTGCTGGCGCTAGTAGTGGCAAAGAGAGATTCAGCACGAGCATGGGGAGCACAATTACATCCAAATGTGGGAGATTGGCGGAGGGGAGTGGATATGTACATGGCGGCAGAAAGAGTGACATATGAAGCTAGGGGCTGCCCCCAAAAGTTTTAGAAGGTTTGGGGGAAATTGAGGAAGTACCATGGATTTTATGTGGGATTAGGTATTGATTGAATAGCTTCTGGGCACATAGGCTAGGATGTTGCCTGTGGTCCACGGCTTGTGGTGCATGACACTGGGACCTAAGGGACCCCCCTTGAAGGATGCCACATGTAGGGACTTGGTGTTTTATGGGCTAGGAATGGACAATGTTGAATTGCTGTATGCAATATCACTGAAATGGATGAGGGCCGGAGGGGCAGGGAGGTGCTTGATGGGGTGGAAAATTAACTGTGATGTGCCAATTATGAGTAAGTTGATTCAAAATGCCAATAAAAAGTAAAAAAAAAAAAAAAAAGAACACTACGTTCTGCCCCCCTTTCACTTGCCCGTACTCCCTGCATCTACCGAAATAGAAGACACTACTTCTCACACATCGCAGCAGAGACCTGGAATAGCCTCTCCACATACCTCCGGACAATCACCTCACTTTCAGAATTTCAAATGGCTCTCAAGACCTGGCTGTTTGAATAAGCCTGTGGGGCCTGCAGGCCCATTAATACTCTATCAGGTGATTAGCCATGCTTAATAAATCCTGATTGATTGTTCGATTGACCATTTCCCTGACAAGCCTTGGTCTGCTCAACTTCTCTACCCTGAGGGCCTAGTGTTAAAAGCGTATACTTGTTGCTCATTTTTTGGTTCATCTGTAAGCTTAGCCACAGGATGCCATTGGTAAAAGGCTCTCATTGTTATAAATTAAGATCAGTAACAATTTTCTGTCTTGGGCCGCCTAAAAATGATACAACTTGTCTTAAAGGCTACCTAAGAGACATCTCATTTTGCCCTGTAAGTTATAGTCAGTGGATTAATCCGGGTAGGAGTAACAAGTAAAGTGGGCCTGCTGCAGTCTCAGTTCATGTAATACATATTGTCTCAGCTGTCAGTAAACTTGTATAATCTCTTGTAGAATGTTTTTGCCGACCAGTAATTACTGATGGTCTCTTGGTAGGTGAGAGGTGTACTCTACTAATGCTGACAGGTAACATTAATGGACTCGACCACCCTGGCTCCATGACATGTGGTAACCCTCCTTGATATCACTTAATATGCTCTGAATATGTTAAGAGAAGCTCTTTGCATTGGTAATGATGATTTTGGGCAGGTATAATAGTAAGTCATTTTTTTTTCATCATGTGTTATCATCGGCTGCAGCTACAGCTACCCATTAATAATAGATTTAACAAGTGAACTTGTCCCTGGAATGAATGTGACTTCTTCTGTCAGTAGGAACTCTATTCCCTGCCAAGTAGGCTATAACCACAGGATGCACTTTCTGGGGAATATTTACTTCATCAGCCACGATTTAGTAAGATTGAGGTTTCTTTTGTATCTGTTACACTTTACAAGCACTGATGGATGCAAAAACAACAGTTGATGGAGAGAAGGCAGAACAATGTCATACATTCATCCCAGTACAGAGATCTGGGCCTAAATCCATAGTTCTTTTGCTCACCATGCCATTCCAGTTCAGACATGACCATATGCAAATCAGTCTTGACCCTGTGCCCCATGCCAAGCCAGGTCCTCCCTGGACTGGAAAGAAACATCCTAGGACCGGTTTTGGGTTTTCAGCCCTCATCAGCCAGGATAGCTTGATTCCAGTGGCATGGAGAGCACGGGACTCACGTCTGAGCATACCCGTTTCACTCGGGGGTGACAAATGCAAAAACAACAGTTGATGGACAGAATGCAGAACAATGTCATACATTCACCCCAGTAGGGAGATCAGGGCCTAAATCCATCGTTTTTTTTCACCAGGCCATTCCAGTTTGAACCCAGCCATATGAAAATCAGTCTTGACCCTGTGCCCCATGGGAACAGTCCAGCTCGAACTGCCAAGCCAAGTCCTCCCTGGACTGGAAACAAGCATCCTAGGACCGGTTTCAGACTTTCAGCCACTAGAATCAAGCTATCTTCCTTAGGCCTCAAAGGCTTGTACCCCAAAAGGCAGTTGGTATGGGACTTTAGTGAGGCACTATCCCCAATAATATGAGTTTTCATACCGCAAGTAAAGATGAAGTAACACGGTGCATCGCAAGGAAAGAAATCCATTCTAGAGAGTGCTGAATTAAGCCTGCCATAAAAAGAACCAAACCCTCATCCTGCTCATTTGATTCCATCCCTCCCACTTTTACAAAACAACAAGCAAATTCTCTCTCCGAAAGGACATTTTGAGACAGACAGCAACTGGGGGTTGTTTACTAATTACCTTGTCTCTGACCATTGCCAGAGAAGCCATATGACCCTCAGTTACATCTCTGCCTTCTTCTTAGAATGAGTCAAGAGTAGAAAAAGTCATTTGAGGTAAATTTTTAAAACAATTGTCCCAAGAAAGATGTATGTGCCCATTACCCTGCTCAAGGATACTGCATAACAATTCAAAGAGCGAGATTATTTGTGTCCCTTGAAACACCCCTAATTGTGATGAGGGTTGAAAATAGTTGAAGACCATTAATAACTGTAATCAACATTGATTGTTTTTATGGTAATTTGTGTAATTGTGATTTCCTAGGTTCTTCATGGCTTTTTAATTGCTGGCATAAGCATTCACATAAACACGGGACAAATTAGTAGGCCTGGGCGGAGTTCACGAAGTCATAAAGAAATTCCACTGTGCTCCGCTGAGCTCCACATGCGGCGGAGTGAGTTAAGTCACGCTACAGATGTTTCGTACTGGGATTATTACAGCACACATGGCACCACCTGCAGCACAAGAGGGTACAGCTTCCTTCTGCCCCTT
This sequence comes from Lissotriton helveticus, assembly GCF_964261635.1. Lineage (NCBI taxonomy): Eukaryota > Metazoa > Chordata > Amphibia > Caudata > Salamandridae > Lissotriton > Lissotriton helveticus. The sequence continues at coordinate 652,820,704 of NC_136070.1, forward strand.
GAGCTGATGTTCTACTTGAGTGGTAGCTTTCTCAACGCAAGTGGCAGGCTTCTCAATGTAAGCGGTAATCACCTGCTGTGACCGCCCGTGTTGAGAAGTCTCCCCGGGAGATAGTCTAGCAGTGGATTTTCCTAGCTTGCTCTTGCCAAATTAGAGTGGCAACCCATCCGAGAGGAAAATCTCAGTTCCATGCTACTACACAGAGTGTTTTCGAAACTCTGCACTCTGTGCGGAGAGCAGAGTGGGGAAAACTCTGCAAACACCGCGAGTGGAGCAGTTTACCCCCCCAGGCTAATGAAAGGAATTCTTTATTTCCTATTGCTTCCCCTGCACAGGACTGACCCAAGTGAATTAATAGACAAAGATCAGTGGGTCCCTGTGTTTCAAACTTTTGAATGTGATTGAAGAAACATGTTTAATCCAAATCTTAAATTCTGCATAGAAAAATCTTGCCGAGAGTGATTTTTCATGAGTGACGAATGGTGATGCAATGGGCCCCACACCTACTTAGTTTTGAAACTCGATCTTGAAGGATTACTGTGTAGCCAAGAATATATGAGAGTTCTCATTAAAGGCACGAGTGATTTATTAAAAAAAACAATTATTTACTGCAAAGGGCCCTAAAAATAGATTACATACAAAAAATGTACAATGTTTATATTCAGTGGGTCTGGGAAACAACATTCGCAATACAAATATTTTAAAGAGTCCGATCCACATTACAAATAGTAGGCAATTTAAAATGCATCATGGCAGTACAATAACTATTTACAACTGCTTAAGCTTAATATTGCTCAGGTTGTGATGAACCAACGTGTCAAGACTGATATCAGTTAATTATTTGATGTAGGAGCCCCAGACCGGAGGAAGCAAAACTTCGTTGTCATTCAAGGTGATCCTCAACTGTACTCCTGAGATAGGGTCATCATCCTTCACCAAATCACAAAAGTTGAATCTTCGTGTTTCTGTATGGCTTGTGAAGCTTTACTGTTCAATGATTTCTAATGGTTCTCTGCATGTCCTCTGGTGGGATATGGTGTTTCAGCTCTCAGTGCTTATCAGACAGGGAGATGGTGAGGGATCCTCAATAAATGCTATCGGTGATATCAGCCACAGTGGTCCGAATCAAAGGCCAAAGAGATGGCACTTAGGCTGGTACCTGGAAGTTGAAAGGTACATGGTCAGATAGGTCAAGTAGGCAATTGTCCATCCTTAAGTGCAGCAAGCAATTGAGGCACCATGAGCTCTTAAGATATATTTTGGCTTGTTTCCAACTTTGGCTTGCAAAGAATTGGAATACATTTAACCAAGGTGAAGGGGATTCAGCACTGAAAAGATTGTGCCTCTTCAAATATGACAAGAGGTAAGTTAGTTCATAAAAATGTGCTGCCTTCAAATATTGTACTCCCGCAGCTGCTTCTTGCTCTATTCAGTGTCACACCCTCTACTACACAGGAGCTACTCTACAGAATGGAAGACTCTGTGAAGTCCCTAAACAGTCAGTAGGTGTTTTGTAATCAGATGGATTATTTTTAACAATGTGATCCCGACCTGATAAATGTCAGTCTTAGACTCAAGGGGGCAGATACCCATGCTTACTCATAACCCCCTCTTGCATCTAAAATAGATTTTCAGAATTATTATGCTCTTCTTTTGAAATCACAAAGCATCCCTACTGGGATTACAGCCAAGCTCTTGGTGGCTGTATTTTCAGATGATACATCTATGAATTCGTAAAAACAAAAATGGCCTGATTCACAAAGGTAAAGGTCCACTGTCTTTCTCTTCTAAAAGGTTTTGCACCCAATCTTTCCCAACATAGACGTATTTCTTTGATGACAACTGCTTTGGACAACCCTACCCCAGAATCACTCCTTCTTCAGCACCAATGAGATGTGATCCCTCAGTCTCTCCATGTCCATTGTTGGTTACATATTTTTCTACATATTTCTCTAGACTTGAAAACCTATGTATTTCGTTCCTTTTCAACACACCCAATTGTAATGTAATTTAAAACATTATTCAAAGGCCTTCTGTCAGAAGTGCTTCTGGAATTATGAGACTATGAAGGGCCAATTGTACTCTTGAACGTCTGGTACAAGAATATTGTGGCACACTAATGTCATGGACAAAATATCGAGGGACAAAATATTGAATGGTAAATGCAAAGAGGGGCAGATATATTTACCATTCTTAACTCCACATAAATGAAGACATATGTATATATATTTTTGGTACACATATGTGGAATTAGGTACAGAAAATCTGTTCATATTTACCTTTTAATATTTTGCCTCGCTTTTTTGTCAGTTATATTAGTGTCCAACAATATCAATGTTCAGGAGGCACATTTGGAAGGCTATATTATGGGACACAGTGAAAATTATGCAGCATAATTCATTACATTCTGTGAGAATACTATTCTGCTATTTTATCACACATTAATGCTGTTCTCCCAAAAAGCTTTGCCTCTCGTATCCCAGTATAGCACGTGGGTGAGGTAATCTGGTAAGTAGTTAATGTTTGCTGTGGCGCAGCACCATGTGTTATTTTTGATTATTCTAAACTATCAATACATTTACTTGTGGAAATTTGTAATCTATGTAGCACAGAGTGGATTATTTGGTAAGTACAGCAAACCCAAAATTGTATGGAAGAAGCGCCTGGCTACCCTCATGGGTGAGAAGCAGCACTGTACAAATTATTATTATTTCTAAAGCACGCACTGTCACCTTGCAGGCATCCTGGCGCTAACTAACTCGTGGGCAGGGAACATGTATCAGACAGAACAAGGACTACACATCTAGTTACTCAGGAAACAACCAGGTTTTAATCTTTCTCCTAAATGGGAGAAGCTCCGCGGTTTGTCTTATATCGAGTGGGAGCAGATTCCATAATTTAGCGGCCGCCACCTCGAAGGATCTGCCTCCTGCTCTAACCTTCTTAAATCTGGGTACTTTCACCAGCTTGGCCGCTGAGGACCGAAGGTGCCTAGTTGGAGTGTACCAGGTGAATTTCAATTGCATGGAGGCAGGGCCAAATCCGTGAAGAGCCCTAAACACCAGACAGAGGGCTTTGAATTGTATCCTCTGTCGCACAGGTAACCAGTCCACCTTTCATTTACATTATATTCCAGTGACCCCATCGATTAGTGATGGTTTGTTGTGTGATCCTTTCAATCTGATAGTACTCACACTCTCACTGACATTGACTGAAAAAACGAAAGCATCAAAATCTTACCTCACCCTACTTAGAAAGTATGTAGTCGCACAACTTGAGAGTGTTTTTCATACTTTTGATCATGTCCTCGAGCTGGTAGATAGAGAGAATGGAAACGAGAAGGCTATTTAGATGTGACAACATGCATAACAGATGACTTATTTTTCTAAAAAATGGTAAACTGTGGGCATTGCCAGTAACCAGTTTATCCCAGGGAATAGGAGATTGTGTTCTCTGTTGCTCATTGCCAATGCAGCTGAATCCTTTGCCTGGTTTAGAAGTGAGGATAGAAAAGCTAAATTTGCTCCTACGGTGAAAGGGAACTTTCGATCCCATAGTTCCTTGCTCGTCCACAAATACGATCAACCCCTGTGTGCTTTGTTCTCTTCTCTCACAGAAGAGGTTAGTCTTGTAGTCAGAAGGGTGATTGTTTTAATTAATTCCTGTTTCCAGCAAGAGATAGCTTCCACCTCTATCCATTTACACTGTGCACTAAAACCAGCGTTGAAGTTACGAAATCGGTTCTAGCTCTCTAAGGGTACCACTGGATGAGAGACTGAGTGAGTTACTACACCATTCACTCCTTGGTAATATTGTAATGAATTCCTTTTGTTTCTGAGAATGGAGTACTGTGTCCATGGGGAGTTATTCCTCTGGTATCTTGTGTATTTACTTTATTTTGTGTAGATAGAATAGAAGCGACAAAGTTCCAGAGAGAGGGCACATGAACTTGCTGGTATAGAACTTTAAAGAAGACTCACATATTTCTCAGCTGCAATGGTGGGCATGTCGAAGTCATCCCTGTGTTCCGGTGGTGTTACTTCTTCAAGCAGAATAGATGGATCCTGAAAATATAATTAAAATATCAGCATTACCAAGAACGTTGTCAACACATCTAGACTCTCATGAGTCTCACAGAGACAGAAGTCACAAAAGGGTGCACACCTCAAGAAACTAAAAAACTAAGAAAAACATTTGTACAAGAGATAGCATACTATGTGTTCATCCCCTTTAAAAGCAGAACTATTACTTTTGCGAGTAATGGATCAAAGGTGCAGAAACAGTGAATAATGGTAAGCTGACAGTGTACTAGTGTGCTGCTACCAGAAGTGGTTACTCTGCTCTTGACCCAAGAAATTGTGTATGTCTCTTTCTAAACAATACAGTATCTACATTATCTGATGAATACCATCCTGGCTCCCAAAGTTCTCGCCTACTATTGACAAATCAATCACCTCGACTACATTGTAAAGAGCATCAAGAAAGATTTACTGGGAGGAGTTGCCAACTAGTGTAAGATGGAGGCTACATTTTACGCGAGTTCCGTTCCGTGTCAGTTCCGAGAATCCTGCTGAACCCGGCCCTTAGGCTGCCTTTTTTCTGCCGTAAGTACCGGTGCGGTGGCCCATATACTAACCACCTTTGGTCCACCGGAGCCCATCCAGGGATCCCGGGATGAGAGACAATTTTGGCGATCGACAGCCTGGGTGTTCGTACGACCTGCCTGGAGACGTGTCTGCTGGTGACAAACATCACCTGAAGCTGTAAAATCACAATGGTGAACCTCCCTGTGCATTGATTCCTGGGTCGTGCAAGGGAGAGAAGACAGCCAAGTGGCCGGGGTGTGGCACAAAGCCGCTTTCACTTCCAAGAGGTGGCTGGAAACAGCAGAACAGGTACCTTAGAGTGGAGGAGCCGGACTGGGCACCACACGTGGCCAGTGCTGCAACTGCAGACTGGGCGAGCCGACTATGGAGCAACCTTTTCTCTGATGCAAACATCCATGTTGTGGCCCCTACTCTTGTACCCTTTGTCCTACCCAAACCCATGCAGGTAGCCAAGGATAAGAGAAAAGCATTAGGCAAACAACGGCATGTCAGAAGACTGGACTGCTGCCAACGTACCCATCCTGGAGCTGCAATCCCACAGCGGCGATAATTCTTTACCTCCGTATTGACTCTTGGGGCACAAAGGAAACAGCCACATGGGAGGGGAGTGGTAGGGACCGCTTTTCATGTTTAGGCAGCCACATCGGATTGTGACAGCCAAATTGGTGTGCCAGAGTTGAGGAGATTGGATAGGCAGCATGAGCATCCAGGACTAAGATTACAGCCCAGGTGGGCCGGGACCCACACAAGATGTCTCGCCCCAAAGGTAGGAGACTGGGTACATGGCTTCAACCTCAGGAGGTGATCCCCCTCTGGGAGCCCAGAAGTACTGGGAGACTGCTACAGCCAATGGGGGGCAAGTTCGTTTAATCACCCCTTGCTTAGATATAGTATTCCTATGTCTAACCTTAAATCTGGACACATATGCACCTATAAGTCACTCCTAAGGCAGGCCTTAACAATCCTGAAGGCAGAGTGCTTGGTTTTATGTGTGAAGGTGCTCTAGAATGAGCTGAGCCTGTCAGCAGCTTTCGGAACCATGTCGTTATAGCTGTTCCAGGATATTGCCATACCATATACTCTTAAGTGCATTATAATCCTCACGGTTATTGCTAACTTTGGTTTGGCTTTAATTAAAACATGTCGTGTAAGGTGTCATACACTTTGGAATACTACCCCCTCACCAGTTCTGGTGACGGGGGTAGCATTCCACCCTTCTAGAGGGAGAAGACATGTTAATACCATTAATCCCGGTTAAAGTTAACCAGAGCCTCAGCATCACAAAATGGATGCTGCTGCCACAGACACAAGTCTGACCTCCTGCTGCTGGGACCCCTTCCAGCAAGGGAGGCTTGGACAATAGGTTTCCTGCTACAGGGAGGTGCTGGCATCACCCCAGACAGGAGATAGTGGATTGGGGCAGTGAGGGCTGAATGAAATGAGACACTGCCTGGGGCACACAAGGTGTCCTATGCATAGTCCAGTTCAAACTGGTGCTGGGGCACTCCAGCCCCAGCTCTGGCGCGAAATTGGACAAAGGGAAAGGGGTGTAACCACCCCCTTCCTGGGTCCCACCCATAGGAGGGACCTAGCAGGTAATCCAGCCCCTTGATTTGGAATAAAGGTAGGAGCTGTGTCCTTAGACTTTAGATAATCCTGACTGAAACTCTGGACCCTTCGATATCCTACTCGACGTAGAAGACTGAAGAATCTCCCTTGTGGTCAAGGAGTGACCACCCTGTGCAAGCAGGCACCATCAAGCAGTTTGCTTTGTTGTTGCTCCCGCCAGAGCTCGAATGACAGAGTCTGACAAGAACCAGACATCCAGACATCCAACAGCCCGATCCACAGCCACAGCAAAGCTGAGACTCGTGGAGGTGACGAGAGACGTGGGACTGGCCATCTTGGAAAAGCCAGCAAAGTGCTTTCTGTGCAGCTCCTGAGGCACCCTCGAAGCTGTGCATTGGGGATTGAGAAGTCCCAGCACCGAGCATCCTTTGCACCGAAGATCACCTCTCCACACTCACCGAGTGCTGTGTGGGGCCCTTTTGCATTTTCCTGCTCGACGCATTTGTCCGGTCACTTGCCCGTTAGCTAGTGGCCTCTGTGACAACGAACCTTTGATTTTCCAATGCTGGTCTGGTTGCTCCAGACTGGCCCTTACTCCCCTAAAAAGGAGCAGCCCATCAGACCTTGCTGGTCTGATCCAGAAGCCATCTTCGATTCCTGCGTGGGTTGCATTTGCCAAGGCCTGTTGATTCTGAATCAAGAACCGACACTGCCATCAGTGAGAACCTTTGTGGGACAGTCCCTGCCCAGCTCCTGGTTGTCATCGACACCTCCTGGTCCACGTGGCAGCGGAGACAAGCTTCACGACATCACCTGATCGCAACCCAACATCGCCTGGTTCCTTCCTTGTTCCTTCCTGGTCACTGGCTACTGACCCAGACTCTCTCCCCTCTGCTTTTAGGTACTCTACATCTTCGATCCACCCTTGGATCCAACCGGACTCCTCTCTCCTGGTCGCCTGCAGCATCTTTTCTCCAAGGCTCCGTAGAACTCCCCGACGAAACCCGACACACTTTGACACCTATGCACCCGCTTCCTGTGGGTGAGGTAACGCGAGTACTGCGGTGCTCCTGTAGAGATTTACACTCCTAGTGTCCTAGTTTTAAGTGGTTAAGTTCTAGTCCAGTCGGAAGACTCCTAACTCTTTAACTTTCTAACTTTACGCACCCATTGACTTCTATTGGTGCACGTATGTGCACTTAGACACTGCACACGCATCCTGTGGGCCTCCTGCTCCCTAACTACTGTTAGTCCAGTGTAGCCCCAGTGATTCCTGAGGCCCTAGGCCTTACCATTGTTCGTGACGTGGTACTTATACCACTATTTTAGTATATGGTTTAACGGGCCACCAGGGCCTATCCATATTGTGCAACTTATTGTATGTTATATTAAGTTCCTTGTTATACGCTTGTGCTTCTGTGCTCATAAAGAGTACAGGGGGTTGTTTAGAAATAAATACATATATATTTTGAATATATAACCTGTGTGGTGTCCTTTCATTTTGGTATTAAAAGGTTTGCATATGGTAAAACAGCTGGCTTCACATGCCCTCCTAAGTTTAGCCTAAGACTGCTTTTGTCTATGCTACCACTAGGATAGCTGGTCTATAAGGTTGACTTTACAACCATCACCATAAGGGTTGTTTGGACTGGTGAAAGGTGCGCACTAGAATATTGAACATCATATACCAGGCCAACTTCTCACAGACGGCTGCTACCCGCCACACAGATTACCCTAGATGTATGGGACAGGGCGACAAAGATGGTGGGATGAACAGACAAACCGACCAATCAGACACCGATCTGGACCTGTACGTGGCTGAAAGAGCTGCACAAACTTACCGGTTTTGGTGGGTGGGACACCCTAAGGATTTCAACGCTCTGAGACCTAGTGGTAAAAGGAGAGCTTAAGACGTATGACTCCCTAAGGGCGGAATATGGGCTGACCCCAGCGCAGTTCTTCAAATATACGTGTTTGCGTCATTGCCTGGAAGGCTGAGGTAGCGTTAACATCTCCACTACCGGAGTATGCCGCCCTTGAGGGTCGACTATTACAAGAACAGGTCCCCAATAAATTGGTATCCTTGACTTATGAAACGCTGAACAATAATGCACCAGACGGGTTAGGGAAACTGACGACAATCTGGGAGCGGGACGTGGGCGACATGGACACTGTAGACTGGGAGGCGGCCCTGATGCACCACAGGGAGGTAGCGATCAAAACCCGACTACATCTCATCCAATACAAAATACTGCACAGGGTGTATTATGACAGGGGTAGAATGGACCGCATAGGCAGGGCTAGTGACCCTTGTTGCTTGAGATGCGGACTCCCCCAGGGTACATTTTTCCAAACCCTGTGGGAGCTCTGCATCATAACCACTTTTTGGACACGTATCTTGGGTGAGCTGAGTAACATTTTGGAGGTGACTTTACCGATGGACCCTAAGTTTATGTTACTGGGAATAACCATGGAGATAGGTCTGACTCGCCCACACCTGATCTTTGCCTTGCCGGCGCTAGTAGTGGCAAAGAGAGATTTAGCACACTACGTTCTGCCCGTCTCCACCTGTTGTGGTGTCCTAAGGATTCTGAGAAAACTTACACACTATCTCTCCCCGGAAGCCCAGAAACAAGTCTCGGTGGCTCTCATCTCCCCACGTTTGGACTATTGTAACGCACTCTATTTAGGTATTAGTAAGAGGCTGGTGCATCGCTTACAAGTCATCCAGAATGCAGCAGCAAGGTTTGTTGCTGATGCCCCCAGGCGTTCATCAGGTTCCTTGATCAGAAAAAACCTCCACTGGCTTCCTGTGCAGGCCCGGATAAACTTCAAGGCATTCGTTCTTACCTACCCTGCTCTTCACGGATCTGGTGCAGAAGACATTAGGTCCCTTGTGTCCTTTTACACCCCGGGCAGGGCTTTGCGCTCTGCCAACAAGAACCTTTTTTCTGTCCCCCGAACGACCAAGGCCAGATGGGGAGGGAAGGCCTTTTTTCCCTTGCCCCGAGACTCTGGAACATGCTTCCAGTTGAACTCAAAGGCCAGGCGTCCCTCGCCCTTTTCCGCAAAGGCCTAAAAACCTGGCTTTTCACAGAAGCCTACCTGTATATCCTCATCCGTTTCCACCCCTCACTCAGCTGTTCCAGCTGATGCGCCGTGACGCCTCTGGGTTAAGTTGCGCAATACAAATTCCAAATTCATTCATTCATTCATTCAGCACAAGCATGGGGAGCACAATTACCTCCAGAGGTGGGAGATTGGCGGAGGGGAATGGACATGTACATGGTGGCAGAAAGAGTGACATATTAAGCTAGGGGCTGCCCCCAAAAGTTTGATAAGGTTTGGGGGAAATGGAGGAAGTACCATGGGTTTGATGTGGGATTGGGGATTGATTGAAAAGCTTCTGGGCACATAGGCTAGGATGTTGCCTGTGGTCCACGGCTTGTGGTGCATGACACTAGGACCTAAGGGACCCCCCTTGAAGGATGCCACATGTAGGGACTTGGTGTTTGATGGGCTAGGAATGGACAATGTTGAATTGCTGTATGCAATATCACTGAAATGGATGAGGGGCGGCGGGGCGGGGAGGTGCTTGATGGGGAGGAAAATTAACTGTGATGTGCCAATTATGAGTAAGTTGATTCAAAATGCCAATAAAAAAAGTTTAAAAAAAATAAAAACACTACGTTCTGCCCCCCTTTCACTTGCCCGTACTCCCTGCATCTACCAAAGTAGAGGACACTACTTCTCACACATCGCAGCAGAGACCTGGTATAGCCTCTCCACATACCTCCGGACAATCTCCTCACTTTCAGAATTTCAAATGGCTCTCAAGACCTGGCTGTTCGAATAAGCTTGTGGGGCCTGCAGGCCCATGAATAATCTATCAGGTGATTAGCCATGCTTTATAAATCCTGATTGATTGTTCCATTGACCATTTCCCTGACAAGCCTTGGTCTGCTCAACTTCTCTACCCTGAGGGCCTAGTGTTAAAAGGGTATACTTGTTGCTCATTTTTTGGTTCATCTGTAAGCTTAGCCACAGGACGCCATTGGTAAAAGGTCTCATTGTTATAAATTAAGATCAGTGACAATTTTCTGTCTTGGGCTTCCTAAAAATGATACAACTTGTCTTAAAGGCTACCTAAGAGACATCTCATTTTGCCCTGTAAGTTATAGTCAGTGGATTAATCGGGGTAGGAGTAACAAGTAAAGTGGGCCTGCTGCAGTCTCAGTTCATGTAATACATATTGTCTCAGCTGTCAGTAAACTTGTATAATCTCTTGTAAAATGTTTTTGCCGACCAGTAAATACAGATGGTCTCTTGGTAGGTGAGAGGTGTATTCTACTAATGCTGGGCATTGCTGACAGGTAACATTAAGGGACTCGCCCACCCTGGCTCCATGACATGTGGTAACCCTCCTTGATATCACTTAATATGCTCTGAATATGTTAAGAGAAGCTCTTTGCATTGGTTATGATGATTTTGGGCAGGTAAAATAGCAAGTAATTTTTTTTCATCATGTGTTATCATCGGCTGCACCTACAGCTACCCATTAATAATAGATTTAATGATTGAACATGTCCCTGGAATGAATGTGACTTCTTCTTCTGTCAGTAGGAACTCTATTCCCTGCCAAGTAGGCTGTAACCACAGGATGCACTTTCTGGGGTATATTTACTTCATCAGCCACAATTTAGTAACATTGAGGTTTCTTTTGTATCTGTTACACTTAACAAGCCCTGATGGATAAGGGTGACAAATGCAAAAACAACAGTTGATGGAGAGAATGCAGAACAATGTCATACATTCATCCCAGTACATAGATTTGGGCCTAAATCCATAGTTTTTTTGCTCACCATGCCATTCCAGTTCAGACATGGCCATATGCAAATCAGTCTTGACCCTGTGCCCCATGGGAACAGTCGAGCCCAAACTGCCAAGCCAGGTCCTCCCTGGACTGGAAAGAAGCATCCTAGGACCGGTTTCGGGCTTTCAGCCCTCATCAGCCAGGATAGCTTGATTCCAGTGGCATGGAGAGCACGGGACTCACGTCTGAGCATACCCGTTTCTCTCGGGGGTGACAAATGCAAAAACAACAGTTGATGGACAGAATGCAGAACAATGTCATACATTCACCCCAGTACAGAGATCAGGGCCTAAATCCATTGTTTCTTTTTTTCACCATGCCATTCCAGTTCGAACCCAGCCATATGCAAATCAGTCTTGACCCTGTGCCCCAAGGGACCAGTCCAGCTCGAACTGCCTCCCTGGACTGGAAACAAGTATCCTAGGGCAGGTTTCGGACTTTCAGCCACTAGAATCAAGCTATCCTCCTTAGGCCTTAAAGACTTGTACCCCAAAAGGCAGTTGGTATGGGACTTTATTGAAGCACTATCCCCAATAATATGAGTTTTCATACCTCAAGTAAAGATGAAGTAACACGGTGCATCGCAAGGAAAGAAATCCGTTCTAGAGAGTGCTAAATTAAGCCTGCCATAAAAAGCACCAAACCCTCATCCTGCTCATTTGATTCCATCCCTCCCACTTTTACAAAACAACAAGCAAATTCTCGCTCCCAAAGGACATTTTGAGACAGACAGCAACTGGGGGTTGTTTACTAATTACCTTGTCTCTGACCAATGCCAGAGAAGCCATATGACCCTCAGTTACATCTCTGCCTTCTTCTTAGAATGAGTCAAGAGTAGAAAAAGTCATTTGAGGTAAATTTTTAAAACAATTGTCCCAAGAAAGATGTATGTGCCCATTACCCTGCTCAAGGATACTGCATAACAATTCAAAGAGTGAGATTATTTTTGTCCCTTGAAACACCCCTAATTGTGATGAGGGTTAAAAATAGTTGAAGACCATTAATAAATGTGATCAACATTGATTGTTTTTATGGTAATTTATGTAAATGTGATTTCCTAGGTTCTTCATGGCTTTTTAATTGCTGGCATAAGCGTTTACATAAACAAGAGACAAATTAGTAGGCCGGGGCGGAGGTCACGAAGTAATATAAAAACTCAGCTGAGCTCCGCATGCGGCGGAGTGAGTTAAGTCATGCTACAGATGTTTCGTACTGGGATTATTACAGCACACATGGCACCACCTGCAGCACAAGAGGGTACAGCTTCCTTCTGCCCCTTGAGCTGATGTTCTACTCGAGTGGCAGCTTTCTCAATGCAAGTGGCAGGCTTCTCAATGTGAGCGGTAATCACCTGCTGTGACCGCCCGTGTTGAGAAATCTCCCCAGGAGATAGTCTAGCAGTGGATGTTCCTAGCTTGCTCTTGCCAAATTGGAGTGGCAACCCATCCAAGAGGAAAATCTCAGTTCCATGCTACTGCAGAGAGTTTTTTCGAAACTCTGCACTCTGTCCGGAGAGCAGAGTGGAGAAAACTCTGCAAACTCCACGAGTGGAGCAGTTTACCCCCCAGCCTAATGAAAGGAATTCTTTATTTCATATTGCTTCCCCTGCACAGGACTGACCCAAGTGAATTAATAGACAAAGATCAGTGGGTCCCTGTATTTCAAACTTTTGAATGTGATTGAAGAAACATGTTTAACCAAAATCTTAAATTCTGGATAGAAAAACCTTGCTGAGAGTGATTTTTCATGAGTGACGAATGGTGATGCAATGGGCCCCACACCTACTTAGTTTTGAAACTCGATCTTGAAGGATTACTGTGTAGCCAGGAATATATGAGAGTTCTCATTAAAGGAAAGAGTGATTAATTTTTAAAAAAAATGTATTTACTGCAAAGGGCCCTAAAACTAGATTACATACAACAAATGTACACTGTTTATATTCAGTGGGTCTGGGAAACAACATTCGTAATACAAATATTTTAAGGAGTCCGATCCACATTACAAATAGTAGGCAATTTAAAATTCATCATGGCTGTACAATAACTATTTACAACTGCTTAATATTGCTCAGGTTGTGATGAACCAACGTGTCAAGACTGATATCAGTTAATTATTTGATGTAGGAGCCCCAGACTGGAGGAAGCAAAACTTTGTTGTCATTCAAGGTGATCCTCAACCGTACTCCTGAGATAGGGTCATCATTCTTCACCAAATCACAAAAGTCGAATCTTCGTGTTTCTCTATGGCTGGTGAAGCTTTACTGTTCAATGATTTCTAATGGTTCTCTGCATGTCCTCTGGTGGGTTATGGTGTTTCAGCTCTGAGTGCTTATCAGACAGGGAGATGGTGAGGGATCCTCAATAAATGCTATCGGTGATATCAGCCACAGTGGTCCGAATCAAAGGCCAAAGAGATGGCACATAGGCTGGTACCTGGAAGTTGAAAGGTACATGGTCAGATAGGTCAAGTAGGCAATTGTCCATCCTTACAGGGCAGCAAGCAATTGAGGCACCATGAGCTCTTAAGATATATTTTGGCTTGTTTCCAACTTTGGCTTGCAAAGAATTTGAATACATTTAACCAAGGTGAAGGGGATTTAGCACTGAAAAGATTGCGCCTCTTCAAATATGACAAGAGGTAAGTCAGTTCATAAAAATGTGCTGCCTTCAAATATTGTACTCCCGCAGCTGCTTCTTGCTCTATTCAGTGTCACACCCTCTACTACACAGGAGCTACTCTACAGAACTGAAGACTCTGTGAAGTCCCTAAACAGGCAGTAGGTGTTTTGTAATCAGATGGATTATTTTTAACAATGTGATCCCGACCTGATAAATGCCAGTCTTAGACTCAAGGGGGCAGATACCCATGCTTACTCATAGCCCCCTCTTGCATCTGAACTAGATTTTCAGAATTATTTTGCTCTTCTTTTGAAATCACAAAGCATCCATACTGGGATTACTGCCAAGCTCTTGGTGGCTGTATTTTCAGATGATACATCTATGAATTTATAAACAAAAAGGGCCTGATTCACAAAAGTAAAGGTCCACTGTCTTTCTCTTCTAAAAGGTTTTGCACCCAATCTTTCCCAACATAGACGTATTTCTTTGATGACAACTGCTCTGGACAACCCTACCCCAGAATCACTCCTTCTCCAGCACCAATGGGATGTGATCCCTCAGTCTCTCCATGTGCATTGTTGGTTACATATTTCTCTACATATTTCTCTAGACTTGAAATCCTATGTATTTCGTTCCTTTTCAACACACCCAATCGTAATGTAATTTAAAACATTAATCAAAGGCCTTCTGTCAGAAGTGCTTCTGGAATTATGAGACTATGAAGGGCCAATTGTACTCTTGAACATCTGGTACAAGAATATTGTGGAACACTAATGCCATGGACAAAATATCGAGGGACAAAATATTGAATGATAAATGCAAAGAGGGCCAGATATATTTACCATTCTTAACTCCACATAAATGAAGACATATGTATATATATTTTTGGTACACATATGTGGAATTAGGTACAGAAAATCTGTTCATATTTACCTTTTAATATTTTGGCTCGCTTTTTTGTCAGTTATATTAGTGTCCGACAATATAATTGTTCAGGAGGCACATTTGGAAGGCTATATTATGGGACACAGTGAAAATTATGCAGCATAATTCATTACATTCTGTGAGAATACTATTCTGCTATTTTATCACACATTAATGCTGTTCTCCCAAAAAGCGTTGCCTCTCGTATCCCAGTATAGCACGTGGGTGAGGTAATCTGGTGAGTAGTTAATGTTTGCTGTGGCGCAGCACCATGTGTTATTTTTGATTATTCTAAACTATCAATACATTTACTTGTGGAAATTTGTAATCTATGTAGCACAGAGTGGATTATTTGGTAAGTACAGCAAACCCAAAATTGTATGGAAGAAGCGCCTGGCTACCCTCATGGGTGAGAAGCAGCACTGTACAAATTATTATTATTATTATTTCTAAAGCGCGCACTGTCACCTTGCAGGCATCCTGGCGCTAACTAACTCGTGGGCAGGGAACATGTATCAGACAGAACAAGGACTACACATCTAGTTACTCAGGAAACAACCAGGTTTTAATCTTTCTCCTAAATGGGAGAAGCTCCGCGTTTGTCTTATATCGAGTGGGAGCAGATTCCATAATTTAGCGGCCGCCACCTCGAAGGATATGCCTCCTGCTCTAACCTTCTTAAATCTGGGTACTTTCACCAGCTTGGCCGCTGAGGACCGAAGGTGCCTAGTTGGAGTGTACCAGGTGAATTTCAATTGCATGGAGGCAGGGCCAAATCCATGAAGAGCCCTGAACACCAGACAGAGGGCTTTGAATTGTATCCTCTGTCGCACAGGTAACCAGTCCACCTTTCATTTACATTATATTCCAGTGACCCCATCGATTAGTGATGGTTTGTTGTGTGATCCTTTCAATCTGATAGTACTCACACTCTCACTGACATTGACTGAAAAAACAAAAGCATCAAAATCTTACCTCACCCTACTTAGAAAGTATGTAGTCGCACAACTTGAGAGTGTTTTTCATACTTTTGATCATGTCCTCGAGCTGGTAGATAGAGAGAATGGAAACGAGAAGGCTATTTAGATGTGACAACATGCATTACAGATGATGTATTTTTCTAAAAAATGGTAAACTGTGGGCATTGCCAGTAACTAGTTTATCCCAGGGAATAGGAGATTGTGTTCTCTGTTGCTCATTGCCAATGCAGCTGAATCATTTGCCTGGTTTAGAAGTGAGGATAGAAAAAGCTAAATTTGCTTCTATGGTGAAAGGGAATTTTTGATCCCATAGTTACTTGCTCGTCCACAAATACGATCAACACCTGTGGGCTTTGTTCTCTTCTCTCACAGAAGAGGTTAGTCTTGTAGTCAGAAAGGTGATTGTTTTAATTAATTCCTGTTTCCAGCAAGAGATAGCTTCCACCTCTATCCATTTACACTGTGCACTACAACCAGCGTTGAAGTTACGAAATCGGTTCTAGCTCTCTAAGGGTACCACTGGATGAGAGAATGAGTGAGTTACTACACCATTCACTCCTTGGTAATATTGTCATGAATTCCTTTTGTTTCTGAGAATGGAGTACAGTTTCCATGGGCAGTTATTCCTCTGGTATCTTGTGTATTTACTTTATTTTGTGTAGATAGAATGGAAACGACAAAGTTTCAGAGAGAGGGCACATGAACTTGCTGGTATAGAACTTTAAAGAAGACTCACATATTTCTCAGCTGCAATGGTGGGCATGTCGAAGGCATCCCTGTGTTCCGGTGGTGTTACTTCTTCAAGCAGAATAGATGGATCCTGAAAATATAATTAAAATATCTGCATTACCAAGACCTTTGTCAACACATCTAGACTCTCATGAGTCTCACAGAGACAGAAGTCACAAAAGGGTGCACACCTCAAGAAACTTAAAAACTAAGAAAAACATTTGTACAAGAGATAGCATACTATGTTCGATTCCTATTGGGTATTTCACAGCCTTAGCACCTTGTAATCATCCCCTTTAAAACCAGAACTATTACTTTTGCGAGTAATGGATCAAAGATGCAGAAACAGAGAATAATGGTAAGTTGACAGTGTACAAGTGTGCTGCTACCAGAAGTGGTTACTCTGCTCTTGACCCAAGAAATTGTGTATGTCTCTTTCTAAACAATACAGTGTCTACGTTATATGATGAATACCATCCTGGCTCCCAAAGTTCTCGCCTACTATTGACAAATCACTCACCTCCACTACATTGTAAAGAGCATCAAGAAAGAAATTACTGGGAGGAGTTGCCAAGTTGTGTAAGATGGAGGCTACATTTTACGCGAGCTCCGTGCCAGTTCCGAGAATCCTGCTGAATCCGACCCTTAGGCTACCTTTTTCAGCCGTAAGTACTGGTGCGGTGGCCCATATACTAACAACCTTTGGTCCACCGGAGCCCATCCAGGGAGCCCGGGATGAGAGACAATTTTGGCGATTGACAGCCTGGGTGTTCGTACGACCTGCCTGGAGACGTGTCTGCTGGTGACAAACATCACCTGAAGCTGTAAAATCACAATGGTGAACCTCCCTGTGCATTGACTCCTGGGTCGTGCAAGGGAGAGAAGACAGCCAAGTGGCTGGGGTGTGGCACGAAGCCGCTTTCACTTCCAAGAGGTGACTGGAAACAGCAGAACAGGTACCTTTTTTTTTTTTTTTTTGGGTTCAACCTGCTTTATTGGTGTAAACAAAATATGATACACAGCTTGAGTCGCCTACAACCCGGAGGCCGGCAGCAAAGTTAACGAACAGTACACAGCCCAGTAGCCGGCATCCCGGGGGCCCGGCGGCGTATAGAAAGACATATAGGATACTGGTTCAGCAGCCTGGGGAGTAGGACAAGCAAGGATGAGCAGCAGTTGAACAGGGTTTTGTGGTCGAGAGGTGAGATCCCCCACCGTTATGTGTGTTGTAAAATAAAAAAAAAAAAACCAGGAACCCAAAACTTCCCAACTCAGGTTATAACTACGAGGCCGAGTGTGACTGTACTAAAGCGCGAATGATGAGTGGTGCAGCAAGGTGGGTCAGGCAGGCCGTAGCCCATGGCGGAACTAATGTCTGGGTCTGCTATCACTGTGTGGCAGAAGCCTGCAAAGGTGTGTCCTACAGACGTAGAGTGTAAAACGGGGTGTCCGCTAGCAAGATCATGGAACGGGCTGTGGACGCAGAAAAAGGGGAGTAGTCATGCCCAAAGTGGAGGGGGGGGGTGTGGGTCAGGCCACGCCTGGGCGGCCTAGTTCATACAGGACGTCGCAGGGGCATGAGAGGACGAAGAAAGTCAGATGTCGCAGGAGGTATCAAGGGGCTGCGATCCGGGAGGGATATCAGCGCGCTGAGGAGGGGGAGGCAGGTCGCCCGAGCGTGCGTCGTCATCCGGACGCGTGAGCAGATAGTGCGTTAGTGGTTCCCAAATGTCTCTGGGCCTGCAGGAGAGGGGTACCAGTTCGGCAAAAGTGGTGTGCTGATCTTGGCAATACGTCAGATCTGTAAGCCAGTCCTTAAACTTAGGCGCCCGTCCTCTGCCCCAGCGGCAAGCAACTCGTCTCTTGGCTAAGAGCAAGGCGGTGTCAACAAATTTCCGGCATCCTTTAGGCATGTGCATCGTGTATCCGAGTATGGCGACCAGAGGGTCTGCAGGCACCGCCTCACCCACCATCTCTGCAAGAGCCTCTACAACCAACTGCCAGTAATGGGCAACCTGAGGACAGTCCCATGCCAGGTGCAAGAAATCAGCATGATCAGCACGGCAGCGGTCACATCGGTCGCTGTCAGCCAGACCAAACCTATATTTCCGAGCCGGAGTGTAATACATCCTCTGAAGGAATTTGTAGTGAATAATTTTCAATCTGCTGCTAGCAGACACACGAGAGGTGAGCGTGCAGCAATAATTCCACTGCTCATCGGTAATGTCGATGGCGAGTTCAGTCGACCAGCGCAACCGAGTAGTAGAGTCCGGCTCAGGGGCAGCGACGCGAATTTGGCGGTAAAGACCGGAGACCAAGTGGGTCCCGTCTTGCGACCCCATTAGGAAGTGCAATGGCGCTAGGGTATCAGGTTCATTGGGATAATCAGGTAAGATGTCCCGCATCCCCGCACGTAGCCGAATGTAGTAAAAGAGTTCAAGGGAGGTGTGCGCTTGTGCCTTGAAGAACAATTCCTCAGTCTTAAAACTACCCTCATGGAACAGGTCACCCCAACAGGCGATGAGTAATTTGTCACACAGTTGACGAAAACCGCGTTCCGACAAGAGAGATAGTTGTGGGTGGTAAGAAAGTGGCAGTTTAGGAGAGTAGGGCAGCGGGCATGACAGGTGTCTAGCAATGCGGCGCCATGCATCCAATGTGCAGGAAACTGATGTGTTCGCAGTGGTGATGGATGTCTCAGGACAGTGCAGCAGGCCGTTGAGTGGTATAGGGTGTACGATCCAGTCCTCTACCGCTATGTGCGGCATAAAAGGAGTTGGAGCCATCCAATGGTAGGCAAAATGCGCTTGTGCACATTGGTAATAGGTTTCAAAATCAGGGACGTCAAAGCCACCTCTATCGTAGGGGAGGGTCAGAGTCGACCATTTTAAGCGGGGAGATTTGCCACCCCAGAAAAGCCTGCGCAGTTCCGTGCGGAGCGTTCTGAAGAAAAAAGCGCCAGGGTAATAGGGGATGTTGAGGAATAGATACAGGAAGCGAGGTAAGATCACCATTTTGATGAGTGAGGCTCTACCCGCCATGGAGAGTGGCAGAGTGATCCATCTGTCCACTGAAGCAGTTAATTTGGTCATGGCTACTCCATAGTTGGCACGCAAAGTCTCATCTCTATCACGAGAGATACGAATCCCCAAATATTTAAGATCATCGCTACACCACTCTAGCGGGTAATCGAGAGGGAAGGACTGTACGGCATCAGTGAGGGGAAAAAACTGCGACTTTGCCCAATTGATGTGGACACCTGAAACCCCTCCGAACATTATGAATTCTCTAAGCAGGGGATTGAGATGCGTCTCAGGACGTTTAACATATAATGTGATGTCATCAGCATAGAGGGACACATCTATTTGCCGTTGCAGACATAGCACTGCTCCCTCTCGGTGTAGCTGCCGTAAACGACAGGCAAGCGGTTCGACCGCGATGGCAAATAATAGGGGAGAGAGCGGGCATCCCTGCCGGGTGCCCCTTGTAAGTGCGATAGGTAGTGATAGGCGGCCATTAATGAGCACTCTCGCAGTGGGGTCAGTATACAAGAGTCGAACCCAAGAGATAAACAATTTGGGGAAACCCATGCTGGCTAGAACCGAAAAGAGGTAAGGCCACTCGATCGAGTCGAATGCCTTAGTGGCATCTAGGAACACGGCTGCGACAGGGACGTCGGGGTGAACCGTGCGAAGCACGGCAAAGAGGGTGCGAAGATTATGGGATGTAGATCTACCCGCCACAAAGCCAGACTGATCAGGTAGGACCAGCCTGGTCATGAGTAGCGACAGTCGGGTGGCTAAGACCTTGGCTAGGATCTTGACATCGCAGTTTAGTAGGGACAGTGGTCGGTATGACTCACAGGTGGTGGGGTTTTTATCCGGTTTCAGAAGGGAGGTGATCACCACCTCACGCATAGAGCGGGGCAGTATCCCATCAGCTAGGGATTCCGTGAAGACCTCGCGGAGCACCGGCGCCATTATGTCAATGTAGGTTTTATAAAATTCGGCCGGTAAGCCATCGAGCCCCGGCGCCTTGCCATTCCGAAGGGACATGATGGCCTCGCGGATCTCGTCTAGCTCGATAGGAGCCGCAAGAAACTCCCTGTTCCCATCGCTGAGCCAACATAATGCCACCTCGTTAAGGTATTCAGTGTACGAGGTGTGTTCCACTGCCGTAGAAGTGTATAGGGAAGAGTAGTGTGTAGTGAAGGTCGATAGTATTTCTGCCGGGTCCCTGACTATAGTGCCGGTGTCATCAGTAAGCTCAAGTATAGTGTTGTGCATCCGAGATGGTCGCGTGATTGCAGCGAGCACTTTTCCTGGCCTATCCCCCTCACAATATTTCCGAGCAACCCAGTGTTTGCCCCGATATTTCGCCTCCCTGGCTGCCTCCTCCTCAAACTGCGATAGCGTCTCCCTAAAGGTGGCGTGTAAGTGCGGGTCAGAATCCGTGGTCATGCGGTGTTCCAGAGCTCGCAGGTCGCGCTCCAGTGAGGCTATGGACCGTAGGATATCGCGCAGCACCCCGTGACTCTTGGAGATGCAGAAGCCCCTAATGGTGACCTTAAAGGCCTCCCAGATGTGATCAACTGAGTCTACCGAGCCTTTATTCCTTGGGAAAAAATCTGCTATCTCCTCACCCAGCTCAGTGCGGAAGACATTGTCCAAAAGTACATCAGGACGCAGTCGCCACTGAGGACGTGGATCGTCCCACCCAGGAATGTTGAATTGCATAGTCACAGGGCTGTGATCGGAAAAGGTTCTAGGCAGGTGTTCTGCTCTTATCAACTCTGCAGTGACCTCCCTGTCAACTAGGAAATAGTCGAGTCGCGCCCATGTCCCAGTGTGTGAGGTAAAGTGTGTCCCTTCTCGCTCCTGGGTATGCAGGTGTCTCCAGGCATCCAAGAGCCCACCCTCCTCCATGATTCCCTCCAGTGTCATTCTAGACTTGGGCTTGTAGGAGTTAACACCATCTGCCATATCCATGGGGGGCACTAGTGCGAGGTTGAAGTCTCCACCCCATACAACATGTCTTGCCCCAACAGCTACAATCCTCCCCCATAACGTAGAAAAAAAGGCAGGAGTATCAACGTTTGGTGCATACATAGATACAAATACATAGACATCACGGCCAATTCGTCCCCACAGTAGAGCATAACGCCCCTCTCCGTCCACCGCCTCTCCGAGACGAAGAAAAGGCACTCCGCGGGCAATAAGCACCGCGACCCCCCTTGCATAAGTCGAGTATGAGGAAAAAACACGGGCACTAGCCCATTTTGTCGCAAAAATGGCATCGCCCCGAGCAGGCAGATGCGTCTCCTGCAACATAGCAACTTGTACATGATGTCTGTTCAGATAGGCAATTATATTTCTGCATTTCCTAGCATTATTTAGACCCCTGACATTCCACGATACGCATGTCAATTTC
The DNA here is from genome assembly GCF_964261635.1 of Lissotriton helveticus. NCBI lineage: Eukaryota > Metazoa > Chordata > Amphibia > Caudata > Salamandridae > Lissotriton > Lissotriton helveticus. The sequence goes on from NC_136070.1 coordinate 652,842,434, forward strand.
GCATTTGCATTCAACACCGCCATAGATGCAGCAAGTCTATATGTGAAAACGCCCGAAGGGACCTAATGTCATAGCCACAGCCATCCCGCCCAAACCCAAAGAAACACCAAATCAGCAGATAAAGATACAGTCTGAGCAACAGCAGCCTCGTAAAAACCAACCTCCCCCCACCCACCCCAGCATCCCGAACTTGCCAGTGGCCATGGATCCCACCCTCGTAGTCCCACCCCAACCACCCTTCCAGCCGCAACAGCAGCAAAAAACAACACAACCATGTAATGGGGAACACCCAGTAGGGGTAAGGCATAGAGTGCGTACTGCCACCACCCGGTCCTTAGCTCCAGTACTGTACTACCCTCGATGGAGACTAAGGCCAAGGGAGTGGTCCTCGGCGTACATTACCACTGGGGTGCAGTGTCCATGCATGTCCATCGTTCTCTCCTCGCTCCAGCTACCAAAGTTCCATACGCTGGTGGAGAGACAGCAGGCGTGGCCGGCGTTGTTCACACATCCCGCAAGCACAGTTAGTCATCTTGTTGTCCAGGGGGGACATCAGCATTCTCCAGGTCCTCAGCAGGCACATTCCCGCCCCTGCGCGCTGCACGCACAGATTTCAAAAAATCTTCCGCCTTCTGCGGGTTAGTAAAGAAACGTTGCTTACCCTGATGGGTAACTCGCAGTTTCGCCGGATACAGGAGGGCATAATCAATTTGGGCCTCTCGCAGCTTTTTCTTGACGGGCAGAAATTTGCGCCTTTCGTCTTGGACCATCGGTGTAAAATCGGGATATATTGAGAAAGTGACTCCATTATACTGCAGCGAGTTCTGAGTGCGGGCCGCCCGGAGGGCCGTGTCGCGATCCCGATAGTTCAATAGCCGTGCTATTATAGGCCTAGGAGGCAAGCCAGGCTGGGGGATCGGCGCCAGAGAGCGGTGGGCCCTCTCCACTATGAACTGAGGAGAAAAGGCGTCCTCTCCGATGGAACCCCTAAGCAGTTTTTCCACGTACAGCTCCATTCTGCCTGTGGCCGTGGATTCCGGCACATTCGTTATGCGTATGTTGTTACGGCGACTGCGCGCCTCCAAATCTTCGTTCTTCGCCGCTATGACGCGCAGCAAATTGTCCATCCTGGCCAATTGTGACGTATGGGTCGCGGTGGTGTCCGAGTTGTCGGATATCCGCTGCTCCGCAGTCGTAATGCGTTCCTCATGGCGGTCAACCTTGTGCACAAGGGCATCCAACCGAGCTGTTACCCCATCCACTTTTTCCACGACAGTGGCAAAGCCCTGTCGCATCTCTTGGATCAGACTCGTGAGATCTGCCGCAGGGGCCGGGGGAGGGGGGGGGGGTGGGTTGTGGAGAAGAAGTGCTAGGCCCCGGGTTTAGCGGCGTCGATTTAGCGCCTCTGCGAGCAGTGTCGAAGCTTAGTTTGGGCTGGCGGTGTTCAGGACGCCCCATGGTAGCTCCCAGCGACAGTCCACAATCCCGGATGGGCAGTGGCAGGACAATTCAATGGGCCTCAGAAGGAGTGGCAGTCGGAGAGGGGGGAGGACGGCCCCGCCGCAGTGCACTTTTGTAGTGCAAAACAGGAGAGATGGCGATGAGCTTCGTCGGTCTGCGCCTCCCGAGGCTCCAGAGAAGCGACAGTGGATGCAGGAGCAAAGATGCGCAGAGCACTCAGTGGACACTAGTGTCGTAGGGTCCTTCAAGGCGGAGCCCAGAGTTCAGGGCCCGTGGCAGTGCCAGGTCAGTAGGATTCAGGCCAGCAGTACAGACAGCAGCGGCCAGCAGCGAGGAAGAGAGCCCCCCCCGGGGATCGCCACACAAGGGGGCAGTCCAGGGCCCTCACACAGGAGGGAGACACGGCAATCCCACGACCCGACAGTATCTCCTGATGTGGCCCCCGCGTAGGGGCCCGTCAGCAGGGAGCACGGTGCAGCGGTAAGGTCCAGCGCGATGGGGTCAGGCCTCAGACCCTGTAGGTCCGTCAAGTTCCGCTATGCCGGCCAGTTGCGGTGGCGAGGCGGGAAGCAGTCAGGGCAGGCCGCAGTCCCGTCCAGCATGGGAGGATCAGCCCCCCCCAGTACCAACAACAGGGGGCCACCAGCGATGGGGAGGGGGGTGGGACGCAGCTCCGGGAAGTGCAGCCAGTCGTCTCCTACCTCCGCGGTGATCGCCGCACGTCTTCTCAGTAGGATCACAGGTCGTGGCGGCAAGGTGCGGCCTGTAGTCTCGTGGCGATCCCCAGGGTCGCGTGATTATAGCAGCCGGTCCGGCGCCTGCCCGAGCTCCAGTGGCAGGGTCGGTCAAACTTCTACCGGCCGTATCTCCGGTTTCAGGGCACGTAGAGCCACCAGACTTGGAGCGAGTGTGGGGAACGATGCAGGATTCAGAAGCCAACCTTTCTGGGTCGTTTTAGCACCCTGTGGCGCAGGATCGGAGAAGGATCATATGCCGAGGAACGGGAGCTGCGCGTCTAGGCAGCCATTCCGTAAGCGCGCCCTCTAGCGCCCCCGCAGAACAGGTACCTTAGAGTGGAGGAGCCGGACTGGGCGCCACACGTGGCCAGGGCTGCAACTGCAGACTGGGCGAGCCGACTATGGAGCAACCTTTTCTCTGATGCAAACATCCATGTTGTGGCCCCCTACTCTTGTACCCTTTGTCCTTCCCAAGCCCATGCAGGTAGCCAGGGATAAGAGAAAAGCATTAGGCAAACAATGACATGTCAGAAGACTGGACTGCTGCCAACGTACCCATCCTGGAGCTGCAATCCCACAGCGGCGATTCATCTTTACCTCCGTAAAGCCCAGCCTTACTCCACGCCTGATCACCGTGGCGTCTCAGGAGGACATCCCGAGAGAGGAAGGGAGAGAGAGTGCCCCAGCACTGGGCCAGTAAGACATGGCCTCACAGAAACAAGCGAGGGCAGATGTCCCTTGCATTGTGTGTAAGGAGGACCCTCCCAGCTGGTAGACCAGCCAGATGGCGTGGGGGACCAGCACCCAGAGTAATTCCTCACAGAATAGTTCAGAACCAGGGTCCTGGATTGTGAGCTATCCCCCTACTATGTTCTGGAAAGGGCACACAGAGCGCTGGCCCCATGCCCTCTGCCGGTGACACAGTCTAGAGCCATTATCATTAGGGTACTGAACTTTTTAGGCAGAGACTCTATCCCACGGCAGGCACACCAACATCCAGACGTCCTTTGCACCGACTCCAAGTTTATGCTCTTCCCCAATTACACAGTTAAGTGCAGCTCCTTCGTAAATGTTTCTTAGAGGTTAAGTGGAAAGTCAGGGCTATGTACATTGAATGTGCTGATGTACCCTGCCAAACTAAAAGTTATGTATCAGTAGTGAACCATTTTTATTTTAAAGCCCGGAAGAGACCTGGATCTGAGCGTCGGAGATGAAATAACTGCCCATATCAACAAAGGAGCCAATGACATCTCGGGAGACTGAAGGGGGTCAACCATCCCACTCTACGCTGAAAAGCAGCAGACTGATAGGAGGCCTAATCTGGTTATAACAGGAGGATAAACATAGGGCATCCTCCTCATAGAGCTCTGGTGACTACCAGGGAGGGGACCCTACTAGTGGATGATGAGATATTATTCAGCGGCATAGAGGAGGGGTTTAGTCCCCTTCCTTTCTTTCCTCCATGTAGAGCTACAAGTGTTTTCTCATTCATGGAAGGGATAAGAGACACATTGCCTCTGGGGAGAGGGGCTGGCCCGAGGCAAACCACTCCCCACAACACAAGATTATTGTGGTTACTTTATTTTGATTTAGTATTACATTGTATTGTATGTTGTTTCTATTGGGGTTGCTTTTTAGAGGTGAAAAATGCTTCCACTTAGAGATGTTGAGTAGAGGGTTGTTGGGGGAGAGTTGGGTACTTTAGGGTTGATTTGGTCACAATACTACGTCTCATGCAAGACAGATTGCGGAACCCAGTCAAAAGGGCGCAATGACCTGCCATGACCTCTGGCAACAGCACCATCCACTACAAGCAATTGTCTTGGAATTTCAGTGGGTTGCTGGATAAAATAAAATGCACAACAATCCTTCGACAGGCCCACAATCTGGTCCTAGTGGTTCCATTGTTGCAAGAGACACATTTTCTTGGGAATAGGGGTGCCTTTTTGGACACTATGCCTTTAATCATGCAGGATTCACTAGGGGTTCCAGAGGAGTTACTTTTCCCCTGATGGTCATGGACACTATCTGATATGCCATAGATAGATATGTGGTGGTTACGGGCTTCCTGTTTGGCATTCCATTGGCAGTAGTGTCTGTGTATATTCCACCGACCCTGCAGGCGACCACGATGAAAAATCTAATGACAGTTATCACCTTGGGCCTGGATGAGGAGCTTATCGTAGGGGGGATTTCAATGATGTCATGTATAAGCATGGGCGGCAAATCCGTTACGTCCGCGGATTTTTCGGATTTTTGGTGAATACGCAATCCGTGTATTTTACGTATTTTCCACAAAATCCGAAAAAATCCGCGGATGTAACGGGTTCAAAAGTTGAACCCCCACCCACTCATGTAATGGCGCCAGCAAGCTGCCAGCGCCGTTGTAAAATAGTTACAAAGTTAGCTTGCACAGGAACCACTAGATAAAATGAAGCAGGTGCTGCTTTATTTTATCTAAGTGCTTCCTGTGCAAGCTAACTTTGTAACTATTTTACAACGGTGCTGGCAGCTTGCTGGCGCCATTGTAAACACACACATGGTCGCTGGAACTAGTTGAAGCTCAAATGAACAAGTTACTTACCTTCGGTAACGCTTTTTCTGGTAGATACTATATCTGCCTGTGGATTCCTCACCTTGTGAATATCCCCCTTGCGTCAGCAACGTTCGGAAATTTTCTTAGTAGTACGCCGACGTGGGCGACGTCACAGGAGCACGGCATCGCGCGTGACTCCGTCTGACGTCACCGACCCCATATCAGGCCCACGCCGGCGTGATGACGTCAGTTCCGCCCTTTTTTCCGTGCCTTCGAGGCACACGGACGGACCAACGATAGCAAATATGCAAATATACAATGTACACAGTACATATAGAACAAAATCAATACAATAGTATAAACCATATATACAGAAAGACCAGGTATAGCAGAGTGGACAACGGGGAGGCGGGTGGGTCAGTGAGGAATCCACAGGCAGATATAGTATCTACCAGAAAAAGCGTTACCGAAGGTAAGTAACTTGTTCTTCTGATAGATACATCTGCCGTGTGGATTCCTCACCTTGTGAATAGATTCCCACAGCAGTCCCCACTCCCGGAGGAGGGTGTCCACTCTGCTACACCAGGAAATCTTGGAGGACAGAGCGCGCGAAGTGGCCATCCCTCCTCACCTCGGTATCCAAGCAGTAATGCTTCGCGAAAGTGTGGAGGGAGGCCCAAGTCGCGGCCTTGCAAATATCCTCAACAGGTACACCCCTAGACAAAGCAGATGTTGCAGACTTTGCTCTAAGTTGAATGAGCTCTAATACCCTCAGGAGGGTCCTTACCCGCAAGTGAGTAGCAGATTTTGATGCACAGGATTATCCACCTGGAAAGAGTGCGCTTGTGCACCGCTCTGCCCTTCTTGCAGCCAGCAAAGCCAACAAACAGCTGGTCGTCCATCCGGAAGTCCTTAGTCCTGTCCAGATAGAAAGACACAGCCCTCTTAGGGTCCAGGCGATGCAGTCTCTCTTCCTCCTTAGACGGGTGAGGGGGAGGATAGAAGGTAGGAAGGGTAATGGACTGCCCAAGATGGAAAGGAGTCACCACCTTAGGCAGAAAAGCAGCCCTGGTCCTAAGAACCATCCTTTCAGCATGAATGGTCAGGAAGGGGGGTTTGGAACTTAGAGCTTGAAGCTCACTTACCCTCCTTGCCGAGGTGATTGCAACGAGGAAGATAGTTTTAAAAGAGAGAAGCCTCAATGGACACTTGTGCAAGGGTTCGAAGGGAGAGCCCATTAAGAAGGTCAGCACAAGATTCAAATCCCAATGAGGAACAACAAAAGGAGTAGGAGGGAACATATTTATGAGACCCCTCAAGAATCTCAAAACCACCGGAGATTTAAAGAGAGATGGCTGATCCGGCAAACATAGAAACGCCGATAAGGCTGAAAGATACCCCTTGACCGTGGCCACAGCCAAACCTTGCTGCGCCAGATAAAGGGCAAATTGTAAAATATTAGACAAATGAGCCTTCAAAGGGTCAACATCTCTCTCCCTGCACCAAGAAACAAATTTTGACCACCTATAGGAGTAAATGGACTTAGTGGTATCACGCCTGGCAGAGAGAATGACATCCACTACCTCGTGGGGGAGAGAAAAAGAACTCAAGTTGCCCCGTTCAATCTCCAGGCATGAAGGTGTAATGTCTGGAGGTGGGGGTGTAAAACCTGCCCCTCCATCTGAGAGAGGAGGTCTGCCCTGTGAGGGAGACGGAGCGGCGGGTGAGAGGAGAGGTGGAGTAGGTCCGAATACCACACCCTTCTTGGCCAATCCGGAGCGACCAATATGACTTGGGCCCGGTCTTGACGAATCTTCCTCAGAACCCGAGGAATCAAAGGTATGGGAGGAAACGCGTAAAGGAGTTGATCTCCCCAACTCAACTGAAACGCGTCCCCCAATGCTCCTTGCATTGGATACTGGAGACTGCAGAATGACAGGCAGTGCGCATTCTCGTGAGTGGCGAATAGATCCACCCGAGGAGTCCCCCACATCTGAAAGATGTCGTGAACAACCTCCGGGTGAAGCCTCCACTCGTGGTCGGCAGAGAACTGCCGACTGAGACTGTCTGCACGAACGTTCAGAACTCCGGCCAGATGATTTGCCGCCAGACAAATCTGATGGTCCTGAACCCAGGACCAGAGACGCAGAGCCTCTCTGCAGAGACACTGCGACCCTACTCCTCCCTGCTTGTTGATGTACCACATCGCAGTCGTGTTGTCCGTCAGGACTTGAACCGAACGACCGCGAAGGGAAGGGAGGAAGGCCTTGAGCGCCAAACGTATCGCCCTCAATTCCAGAAGGTTGATGTGAAACAACCTTTCTTCCGGAGACCAAAGACCTTTGACCTCCAGGTCTCCCAGATGAGCACCCCACCCGAGAGTGGATGCATCCGTTATCACTGTGGCCACTGATGGAGGCAGTTGAAAAGGCTTTCCTTGCGACAGATTGCCTTCCACGCCCCACCAAGACAGATCCGCTGCAGCTTCTCCGGAGATCTTCACTGACTCCCTGAGATCTCCGTTGTGCTGATACCACTGCCTGCGGAGGCACCACTGGAGTGCCCTCATGTGCCAGCATGCATGACTGACCAACAGAATGCAAGAAGCCATCAGACCGAGCAGACGAAGGACCTTCAGGACTGGAACAACCGCTCCATTGTAGAATAAAGGAATCATCTCCTGAATGTCGTGAATCCTTTGAGGTGGAGGGAATGCACGACATACAGTAGTGTCCAGTACCGCACCTATGAACAGGTTGCGCTGGGAGGGCACCAGGTGAGATTTGGGTACGTTTATCGAAAAACCCAATTTGTGTAACAACTGACTTGTCTCTTGCAGATGATGGAGCACCTTCTCCGGCGACTCTGCTTTGATCAGCCAGTCGTCTAGATAAGGGAATACAGGAATCCCTGATCTTCTGAGATGCGCAGCCACCACTGCCATCACCTTGGTGAAAAGTCGAGGCGCAGTAGTAAGTCCAAAGGGAAGGACCGCAAACTGGTAGTGTTGCGATCCCACCGTAAAACGGAGATACTTCCTGTGCGACTGCAAGATCGGGATGTGAAAATACGCATCCTGCAAGTCGATCGACACCATCCAGTCTTCTTCCATCAGCGCCAGAAGAACCTGAGCAAGGGTGAGCATTTTGAACTTCTCCTGTTTGAGATAGAGGTTCAAAATCCTGAGATCCAGGACCGGCCGAAGCCTGCCATCCTTCTTGGGAATCAAGAAATACCGGGAGTAGCACCCTTGACCCCTCTCCTGCTCTGGAACCACCTCTATTGCACCCTTTCGAAATAGAGCCAGGACTTCCTCCTGCAGGAGAAGCAGGTGGTCCTCCGAACAATAACCTTGGCAAGGAGGGTAATTGGGAGGGAACTCCTGAAAAGGAAGTGCATACCCATTCTCTACGAGATTGAGAACCCAAAGATCTGATGTAACCGATTCCCAATCTCGTAGAAAATGAGTAAGCCGACCCCCTACTGGCCCTACATGATCCAGAATGGTGGATCTAGGGCTGCTTTGCTGATGCGGGCGGGGGTTGGGCATTATTGGAGGAAGTGGAGGAAGAGGAGACTTGACGTCCACGTCCACGACCCTTCTGTCTACCTCTATAGGACTTATATAGAGGGTTCTGCTGCTGCTGCTGTTGCTGTTGGCCCTGCTTGAAGGGACGAAAAGAAGATCTACCGAATCCTCTGAATTTTCTAGTCGTAGACCCTGTCATTTGCAGACCCAAAGATCTTGCGGTGGCACGGCTGTCCTTAAACCTTTCCAAGGCTACATCAGCCTTCTTACCAAAAAGGCCAGTTCCTTCAAAAGGTAAGTCCAGCAATGTAGACTGCACATCCGCAGAGAAATCCGAGGACTTTAACCATGCGGCTCTCCTGGTCGCAATAGATGAACCCATAATTCTAGCAACAGAATCCACAGTGTCCATGCCGCTCTGAATGACCATGTGGGCAGCAGCCTGAGTGTCAGAGATCACTTCATTAAAGTTCTTCCTATCCTCCTCAGGACGTTTTGATGACAATTGCTTCACTGAGTCCATTAGTGCATGCACATACCTACCTAAAAGGCAAGTAGCATTTGATGACTTAAGAGCCATGCTCCCAGAAGAGAAAGTCTTCTTCGCAGACTGATCTAATTTCTTAGATTCTTTGTCAGCTGGCACTTGAGGGAAAGAGCCTGCAGCCCTATTAGAGCAAGCCGCCTGTACCACAAGACTTTCTGGAGATGGATGTATAGAAAGAAATGCAGGGTCATCAGGAGCCACCCTATAGCGCCTCGCAATAACTCTTGAAACTGCAGGAGCAGATAATGGCCTCTTCCAAATCTCCTTTATTGGATCCGTCAAGGCATCAGTAAATGGCAGTGTAGGCTCAACAATTGAAGAGGGAGAGTGCAAGACTTCAGTGAGGATCTTGGGCTTGTATTCCACTGTGGGCAGCTTTAAGTTAAGAAGATCAGCAGCCTTCCTAATAACCACGTGATAGGGTGCCACATCCCTAGACGGAGCATCAGAAGTCGAAGGTAGACCCCACTCGGGAGAGAGTTCCAGACCACTGGCATCCCGAAGTTCATCGAAATCATCATCATGATCAGGAAGCTCGCCTTCTTCCACATCAGAACTTTCATCATCTCTTTGCTGGAGAAGACGCTGAGCTCTTCGCCTCGACCACTCCAATTGAATCGAAGTCGACGGATCCGGTAACGACTCCGACGGAGCCGGTTCCGACGTTGATCGAGGAGCCGGAGCAGTAGGACGAGAATCATGAACAGGTGTGGTACCTCGATCTCGACTACGAGGTCGATCCGGAGTCGGCGAAGCCGCATGCGGAGTCGAAGACCTCGGTGGAGCCGTACCGAGCCAAGGTGGAAGAGGCGCCGGCATGAAAGGCATAAATGGAGCTGGGGCGTACGACTGAGAAATACCCAGATTGTACGATAATGGACCCATGGGACCAACAGGCGCTCCAGCGGGGTACATTGCCCTAGAATATACTCCAAACATCGCATTGAGAAAATGCGAGGGATCCTGACCGGGACCAGGAAAGGGAGGGTACGGACCTACCGGATGTTCCAATGGAGGCCGTTCCGACACATTCTCACTCTGACCTTCTGGGTCCACAGGAGTCTCCATTGGAGCCGGATCTTGAGGAATCACCTCTTCTTCCTCTTCATGCTCTGAAGGATGCGAGGATACCGGATCCGGCTCCGGCTCCGGAGTCGGAGAACCTTCTTTTGACAAGGCAGGCGAAGGAGAGACAAAGTCTTTACGGTGTTTGTGAGACTTTTTCTTCGAGTCAGAGGATTCCTTCTCCGAATGATGCTTCGAACTGTGCTTCCTCCTCTTATGCTTTCTCCTCGAGGAGCTCGAAGCGTGACCTGAAGCCGACTTAGATCTAGACCTAGATCTTTCTCTGGATCTTGACTTCGCTTTAGATCTCGACTCCTCTCCAGATCTCGAACCCGCTCTGGATCTCGACGCCGATCTCGACTTCGATCGAGACCTTTGCTTCGACTTCGATCTTCGTGACGTCGATCTCGAATATCTTCCAGTATCCTGTTTTACTTTCGCCAAAAGTAGTTTAGCTTCACGCTCCCGAAGCGCCTTTGGATTCATTTTAAAACAGGAATTGCAGTTTTTGAAGTTGTGACCCGAACCAAGACACCACAAACAATCCTTATGTGGGTCAGTGATAGACATCATGCGGGCACAAGACCTACATTGCTTAAAGCCTGTTTTCCTCGACGACATCTTCGGTGAAGAATCAAGTCGCAAAAGAGAAACAGTGACAAATAATTAACAGCTAGATACTAAGTATCGCAGAAGATCCCGAAAACCGTTAGCGTCGAAGACGCGGAAAAAAGGGAACTGACGTCATCACGCCGGCGTGGGCCTGATATGGGGTCGGTGACGTCAGACGGAGTCGCGCACGATGCCGTGCTCCTGTGATGTCGCCCACGTCGGCGTACTACGAAGAAAATTTCCGAACGTTGCTGACGCAAGGGGGATATTCACAAGGTGAGGAATCCACACGGCAGATGTATCTATCAGAAGCAGTGACTCATTCATCAGCCCAGAAACAATCGAGAGCGTCGTCGAGGCTGGGCAATGTGCCTTGAGTCTCTGTATCTTCATCTGCTGCTCTGATCGGCCTCTGACCTTTTATACACACAAGAGGCATGTGCACTCGCATGGAAGCCCCGTCCGTTTGGCCATGAGTAGGCACATTGTGTTCGCACGGGTTTCTGCACGTTCGCGAGCGTTTTGTACAATAAAACCCTCGAGAACTTGCAGAAACCCGTGCGAACATGCAAAAAAAAATACGCTAGGATCCGCGGATTTTGCGTATTGTCGCAATCCGCAAATACGCAAATCCGCAGATCCGCGGATTGCCAATACGCAAAATCCGCTTAGTCATGTACCTACAACTTGATTTGAAAAGAGGGGCTAAACCATTGCACCATAGGTGGAGTCTTTGCGGCTTTGTAATCCTTGGAGAGCAAAGAACAAGTCGGCATGTGAGTTCACATATTATTCCTACTCCCATAGGTCACATTCAAGACTAGACCACTTCTTCCTCCCAGCTGCTGGACTCTGAAAGTCGTCAGGAGCTACAATTCATGCAGGGGTACTGTTGGGCCAATCACCGATTTAATTAACTATGGGGCTGGGTGGTGTAGGTCTAACATGCACTGGAGCCTTTAGGTTGCGTGGCTGATGGATGTTAGGTTTTAAGAACACATGAAGAAAAAGATAGAAATCTACTTAAGAGCAAGCTCCACATTAGAAGTCTCCCTAATCACATTGTGGGAGGCAATGAAAGCAGTTCTTTGGGGGTTAATAATGGCAGACTCGCCATTCAGGTAACAGGGACCGAATTGCCAGATCGCTGGAGCGAGTGGCAAAGGGCTCCCATCAATTTTAAACCACTTCTGCTCAGCAGACCTTGCGCTCTTTCACTTTTTAATCAGCTAAATTCGTCTTTTAGTCACACAGCGCTCTCCTTGTCAAACACCCCCTTCCCCGGTCCACCACTGACGTAGTCAGATTGTTGTGGACGGAAGGCGGGACCGGAAGTGATTACAACTTCCCCTAGCTTGCAGCGCAGGTTAGCAGGCTAGTTGGTTTGCCCTGTTTTACCATAAAAGAACGATGCCATTCTGTTCGCGCAGCGGACGTGCGCAGCGGACGTGCGCAGAGGGGGCGCCGAAGGCACGCCAAAGGCAAGCCCGTCTGTGCCCGTCTGCGCCAGACCTGGCCCAGGGCCAGGAATCGCTGCCACCCCACCATCAGCCCCTAGAATTTACACTCGGGAGACACTACTACAAATCAGACAGGTCACAAATACACCATGCCTCCACTCATTTTCCCTGGAGGAACGACAAAGCAACTACACTCACTGCTCCTACACTCTATCACTATCTCCAAAGATAATCTCACCCCCCATTGAGCACTCAATCAGCATGGCCCTGCTGAACTGCAGGTCCCTACCCAAACGCTCCTTGGAAATCAATATGCTTCTCCAAGACACACAGCTAGATGTTATGTTTCTGACAGAAACTTGGCTATCCCCAAGCTCAGAGCCAGACATCGTTCAAGCCCTCCCCCAGGATACCTCACCCAACGCCTCGACAGAATCACTGGGAAAGGCGGTGAAATCGCAATCATTCACAAAAGTCACCTCTCCTGCCGCATACTAGACAGCCCGATTCTTGTTTGTGAAAACGTTCTTTTTATCATCCAACTCTCCCCTTTAAAATCACTTTCGGGCATTCTCCTGTACCAGCCACCAGGAGCACATGTAGCTCCCTGATGGAAGCCATCATCTCACGTGCCTGCTCCTCTTCCAACTTTACATTACTGGGAGATCTAAACCTCTACTTTGATGACCCTTCAGACAAAGTGGCAGGGGACCTAACACTTGACCTGGTTTCCTACCACCTTCTCTTGAAAAGCCACCAAGCCACACATGTAAAAGGCCATTTACTAGACCCCATCTTTTCAAACATCACCGAATAAAAAACGAGTAAGCCCCTCTCCATCCCCTGGTCAGACCACTTCCTAGTATCATTCCACTGGCAAACCAACACCGAACCAGCTCACGGGCCTCCACCTCGCTTCCCAGAACGCCCATGGTCAAAATAAGTCCCAGAAGACAGGAGACGCGAACTCGAAATCACCACCCCCTCATTCGAACCAGACCCAGTCTTAGCAGACGAGCAATTCTCCACTTGGATAGAAAACTCATTAGATCAAGTACTGCCAAGAAAAATCTTACCTAAAAAAATGGAACGTTCAAATCCCCTTGGTTCACCCCAAAACTCCGCGACTTGAAAAAACAATGCAAAAAACTTGAACGCATATTCAGGAAGGACTGGGCCAATAACAAAAACATAGAATACAAAGCAGCCATCAGGTCCTACAAAGCTAACATAAAAACAACCCAGGTGGCCTTCTATAAAGAACAAATCCAAGCCTCCGCCAACTCCTCTAGGGAAACATTTCGTATCGTCAAAAAACTGCTGAAAGTTTCAGATACACCCCCCGTCACCGACCCCTCGTGTCGCAGATGCAACGAACTGGCAGAGTTTTTCTCCACTAAAATTCTAAATATCCTAAAAACACTCCCCATCCCCGACTACTCACCAGATTACCTCCCCCCAGCCCACGCCATTAATGCCCCCCTCTTTGACTCCTTCTCTCTCTTGATAAGGGATATGCTCCCCCATATCTTAAACTCAATCAAAAGTAGCTCCCCACTCGACCCCGCACCTTTCAACATCCTGAAATTCATGACACCAACCATCACCCCCCCATCACTAACTTAACACCTCCCTAGAACTGGGCACCGTCCCCCCAATTGGAAAAGGGCTACAGTTAGAGCATTGTAAAAGAAATCCCATCTGGACCCCCTAGAGCTGGGCAACTACCGGCCCATATCCTTACTGCCTGAAATCAGCAAGGTGGCGGAGAAATTCGTTAACCTACAGCTCTCCGCCTTCCTCGAATCCAACAGACTCCTACACTGCTCACAGACAGGCTTCCGGCCTGGCCAGGGCACAGACACCGCCCTGATGGCAGTGGTGGAAGAGGCACGAATGGTCCTGGACGCAGGTGGATCTGCAGCAGTGATCCTCCTAGACCTAAGCGCTGCCTTCGACACGGTGGACCACTCTATATTTGTCCATCGCCTAAGTAGAATAGGAGTCACAGGTTCAGCAATATCCTGGCTCTAATCTTTTCTAGAACATAGAACCTTTCAGGTCGCCGAAGGCAACATTAGATCCAGAGCTGTGCCACTCCAATACGGGGTGCCCCAGGGCTCATCCCTAAGCCCTACACTTTTCAATGTGTATATGTCCCCTCTGGAGGAAATTGTAGCCCCTTTCGGCATCAACCTGGCCACGTATGCCGACGAGTCCGACACCCAACTCATGGTCTCTCTAAATCAGACGGACCACTGCCACGGAAAATCTATGCTCCTGTCTCAAAGAAATCTCCAGATGGATGAGCAAATCTCTCCTCAAACTAAACGGAGACAAATCAGAGATCCTAGTGCTAGGCAATCAATCTAAACTCACCACAAAATTTTGTGGCCATCGTGAATGGGACCAGTTCCCGCTCCAAACAAAGAAATAAAAAGCATGGGTGCCTGGCTCGATCAGGACCTCAATTTAACACAAGCTAGGAAAACCGCGGGAACCTGCTTTGGTCTCCTACGCACCACACGTAAAATCCTTCCCCTTTTATCCCCCCACTCCAGAAAACTCCTAATTCAGGGTCTCATCCTGTCCAGACTGGATTACGGAAACACCCTATATCTTGGCGCCCCGAAATCGGTCATAAACAAACTTCAACTTGTCCAGAACTCTGCAGCTAGGCTGCTAACAGGCACAAAAAAACGATGCTCTGCTAAGCCTGCCCTAAGCTCCCTACACTGCCTCCCAATCCATGAGAGAATCAATTTCAAATCCCTCTGTATTACACATAAAATTCTACAGGACAACGGCCCCCCAATCTTGAGATCCCTGATCAAACCATACAAAGCCAACAGGAAGCTAAGATTCGACCACCTCGTTCTGGCAAACGTTCCCAGAATCAAGAAAGCGCGGTCAGGAGGACACCTATTCTCATACAATGCCTCCAAGCTCTGGAATTCCCTTCTCCTCAACATTCGCAGTGAAACCAACCTACTAAAATTCTGTAAGCTCCTGAAAACCTGGCTGTTCTCTTAGGTCTCTTCTGTTCCCGAGCTAATTCCTCGAGTCCAGCACAGGGACGCCCCCGGGTAGCTACACGCTTTACAAATCCACTTCCAATTCCAATTCCATACCCTGTGGGAGGAGAAAGAAAAGTACAGCACTGGAAAGGCAGATTATGGATTCAGAATATCGCCTGAACCAAATGAGAGATCATGACACATTTTGTAGTCTAGAGGCTACTAAGAAGGCCCTTAAACAGAAACTGATGACTCGTGCCAGGGCACCAGTGTCTGATTTTTAAAAACCGAGAGCACGAATTTGAGGCAAGACAGGATAATTGCTAAACAGGCTTGCAACCAACTCTGGAAGACAGGTTTGTCCCATAGACATGGGGCTTGACAGTGGGGTGACCAGTTACAAATCACACATTACTATCAGGCACTTTACCAAATCAAAGCTGCCGGGCGGGTTGGAGCAACAACACCTCTTAGCTGCAAATCTCATCATGCCGAGGCTCTCCAGAAGTGAGAGGGTGAATTTGGATGCTCACCTGTTGAAGGAGGAGTTATATGTAGCCTTGTAGGAGATGCAATCTGAGAAGGTACCTGGTTCAAATGGATTCCACATGCAATTCTTGGAAAGGTTTGCATCAAGGCTACTCTCACTTCCTCACAAAGGTTGAAGCTGCAGAGACAGCTTTGCTACTTCCTTATGATATATGGAGTGCCTCAGTGGTAGCCCTCCCCAAACCATAGAGCCACCTACAGACTGCGCGTCTTACAGACTGATCTCCCTAATAAATATTTAAGTCAAAATAGTTGCAAAGGCCTCAGCAACCAGGCTACTGAAAAAGGTGAGACCCCTAGTGCATTAGGATCAAAATGGCTTTATGCCATTCAGAAGCACAAGGCCTTGTCTTAGGAAGCTAAATATGTACTTGGACCACATACATTGTGTATCTGACCACACAACCATGATGCAACTTGACTTTGAGAAGGCTTTTGGCCCATTTGAATGGTCTTTCCTCCACAATATCTTAAAAAATATTAATTCTGGTCCTAGATTCCTTTAGTATGTGAGGCTGTTATACATGATGCAATGGGCTAGGGTCAGAGTGAACAAGATTTACTCACAGCAGTTCCAGATAGGCAGAGGCCTGCTGTCTCCTTTCCAGCTCACTCTTGCCACTGAACCACATGCCAAATAGATTGGCGGGACGTGCAGGTGTAGAGCTTGAGGTATGGCGGAAAATTAGAGGGCTGCATCTCTTTGTATGCAGACAATGTCCTCCTTTATATCCAGTGCCTTATCCAATCCATCCTAAAGCTAATTTATATTCTAAAAATCTGCAAAGAAGTGTCAGGCCTGAGGGTGAACTGGGGGAATCAGCCATAAACCCTATGCTGGGTTCTCCTCCAGATTTACTTCCAGACTCCCCGGCAAGCAGGAGTTTTTAAATACTTGCTGTTAGACTTGTCAGTCTTATGGTGGTCTTACCTCAATCTTTTTGGCTGCACATTTTGCTGAATCGTAAGTCCGAATGAGGTCGCACACTGCTCGTCCCATCAGAATATTTTCGGCAGCCCACGCAGCAACCCCGTGCACACACCTAATCCCTGCTGATGAGCGTTAATGAACACAAAACAGGTGTCCAGGGATGCCAAGCACACCAGTGAACACCCTCAAGACTCAACACTCGGGTAGAAGCGCACCCGCTGATACCGACTACATCGACCATTATGCTCCGGGGTCACACGCTGATGGGACGAGCAGTGTGCGACCTCATTCGGACATACTATTTATATAGGCTCCCTTGAGCCGGTGGAGGTGACGACCTCGAGATAACGCACCTGCGCGCCGTAAGAGGTATCTGGACCTAAGAATATTTTCGGCAGCCCAGGCAGCAACCCCGTGCACACGCCTAATCCCTTCTGATGAGCATTAATGTACGTGAAACACGTGTCCAGGGATGGCAAGCACACCAGTGAACACACTCAAGACTCAACACTCGGGTAGAAGCGCACCCGCTGATACCGACTACATCGACCATTATGCTCCGGGTTCACACGCTGATGGGACGAGCAGTGTGCGACCTCATTCGGACATACTATTTATACAGGTTCCCTTGAGCCGGTGGAGGTGACGACCTCGAGATAACGCAACTGCGCGCCATAAGAGGTATCCGCACCTAAGAATATTTTCGGCAGCCCACGCAGCAACCCCGTGCACACGCCTAATCCCTGCTGATGAGCGTTAATGAACGCGAAACACGTGTCCAGAGATGGCAAGCACACCAGTGAACACCCTCAAGACTCAGCACTCGGGTAGAAGCGCACCCGCTGATACCGACTACATCGACCATTATGCTCCGGGTTCACACGCTGATGGGACGAGCAGTGTGCAACCTCATTCGGACATACTATTTATACAGGCTCCCTTAAGCCGGTGGAGGTGACGACCTCGAGATAACGCACCTGCGCGCCATAAGAGGTATCTGGACCTAAGAATATTTTCGGCAGCCCACCCAGCAACCCCGTGCACACGCCTAATCCCTGCTGATGAGCATTAATGAACGCGAAACACGTGACCAGGGATGGCAAGCACACCAGTGAACACCCTCAAGACTCA
Source organism: Lissotriton helveticus (assembly GCF_964261635.1). Lineage (NCBI taxonomy): Eukaryota > Metazoa > Chordata > Amphibia > Caudata > Salamandridae > Lissotriton > Lissotriton helveticus. Next base: position 652,860,009 of record NC_136070.1, read on the forward strand.
ACACTCAGGTAGAAGCGCACCTGCTGATACCAACTACATCGACCATTATGCTCCAGGGTCACACGCTGATGGGACGAGCAGTGTGCGACCTCATTCGGACATACTATTTATACAGGCTCCCTTGAGCCGGTGGAGGTGACGACCTCGAGATAACGCACCTGCGTGCCATAAGAGGTATCTGGACCTAAGAATATTTTCGGCAGCCCACGCAGCAACCCCGTGCACATGCCTAATCCCTGCTGATGAGCGTTAATGAACGCAAAACACGTGTCCAGGGATGGCAAGCACACTAGTGAACACCCTCAAGACTCAACACTCGGGTAGAAGCGCACCCGCTGATACCGACTACATTGACCATTATGCTCCGGGATCACACGCTGATGGGACGAGCAGTGTGCAACCTTATTCGGACATACTATTTATACAGGCTACCTTGAGCCGGAGGAGGTGACGACCTAGAGATAACGCACCTGCGCGCCATAAGAGGTATCTGGACCTAAGAATATTTTCAGCAGCCCACGCAGCAACCCCGTGCACACGCCTAATCCCTGCTGATGAGCGTTAATGAACGCGAAACACGTGTCCAGGGATGGCAAGCACACCAGTGAACACCCTCAAGACTCAACACTCGTGTAGAAGCGCACCCGCTGATACCGACTACATCGACCATTATGCTCAGGGGTCACACGCTGATGGGACGAGCAGTGTGCGACCTCATTCGGACATACTATTTATATAGGCTCCCTTGAGCCGGTGGAGGTGACGACCTCGAGATAACGCACCTGCGCGCCGTAAGAGGTATCTGGACCTAAAAATATTTTTGGCAGCCCACGCAGCAACCCCGTGCACACGCCTAATCCCTGCTGATGAGCGTTAATGTACGTGAAACACGTGTCCAGGGATGGCAAGCACACCAGTGAACACCCTCAAGACTCAACACTCGGGTAGAAGCGCACCTGCTGATACCGACTACATCGACCATTATGCTCCAGGGTCACACGCTGATGGGACGAGCAGTGTGCGACCTCATTCGGACATACTATTTATACAGGCTCCCTTGAGCCGGTGGAGGTGACGACCTCGAGATAACGCAACTGCGCGCCATAAGAGATATCTGGACCTAAGAATATTTTCGGCATCCCACGCAGCAACCCCGTGCACACGCCTAATCCCTGCTGATGAGCGTTATTGAACGCGAAACACGTGTCCAGGGATGGCAAGCACACCAGTGAACACCCTCAAGACTCAACACTCGGGTAGAAGCGCACCCGCTGATACCGACTACATCGACCATTATGCTCCGGGGTCACACGCTGATGGGACGAGCAGTGTGCGACCTCATTCGGACATACTATTTATACAGGCTCCCTTGAGCCGGTGGAGGTGACGACCTCGAGATAACGCACCTGCGCGCCATAAGAGGTATCTGGACCTAAGAATATTTTCACCAGCCCACGCAGCAACCACGTGCACACGCCTAATCCCTGCTGATGAGCGTTAATGAACGCGAAACACGTGTCCAGGGATGGCAAGCACACCAGTGAACACCCTCAAGACTCAACACTCGTGTAGAAGCGCACCCGCTGATACCGACTACATCGACCATTATGCTCCGGGGTCACACGCTGATGGGACGAGCAGTGTGCGACCTCATTCGGACATACTATTTATATAGGCTCCCTTGAGCCGGTGGAGGTGACGACCTCGAGATAACGCACCTGCGCGCCGTAAGAGGTATCTGGACCTAAAAATATTTTTGGCAGCCCACGCAGCAACCCCGTGCACACGCCTAATCCCTGCTGATGAGCGTTAATGTACGTGAAACACGTGTCCAGGGATGGCAAGCACACCAGTGAACACCCTCAAGACTCAACACTCGGGCTTGAAGCGCACCTGCTGATACCGACTACATCGACCATTATGCTCCAGGGTCACACGCTGATGGGACGAGCAGTGTGCGACCTCATTCGGACATACTATTTATACAGGCTCCCTTGAGCCGGTGGAGGTGACGACCTCGAGATAACGCACCTGCGTGCCATAAGAGGTATCTGGACCTAAGAATATTTTCGGCAGCCCACGCAGCAACCCCGTGCACATGCCTAATCCCTGCTGATGAGCGTTAATGAACGCAAAACACGTGTCCAGGGATGGCAAGCACACTAGTGAACACCCTCAAGACTCAACACTCGGGTAGAAGCGCACCCGCTGATACTGACTACATCGACCATTATGCTCCGGGGTCACACGCTGATGGGACGAGCAGTGTGCGACCTCATTCGGACATACTATTTATACAGGCTCCCTTGAGCCGGTGGAGGTGACGACCTCGAGATAACGCACCTGCGCGCCATAAGAGGTATCTGGACCTAAGAATATTTTCACCAGCCCACGCAGCAACCACGTGCACATGCCTAATCCCTGCTGATGAGCGTTAATGAACGCGAAACACGTGTCCAGGGATGGCAAGCACACCAGTGAACACCCTCAAGACTCAACACTCAGGTAGAAGCGCACCTGCTGATACCGACTATATCGACCATAATGCTCCGGGGTCACACGCTGATGGGACGAGCAGTGTGTGACCTCATTCGGACATACTATTTATACAGGCTCCCTTGAGCCGGTGGAGATGACGACCTCGAGATAACGCACCTGCGCGCCAAAAGAGGTATCTGGACCTAAGAATATTTTCGGCAGCCCACGCAGCAACCCTGTGCACACGCCTAATCCCTGCTGATGAGCGTTAATGAACGCGAAACACGTGACCAGGATTGGCAAGCACACCAGTGAACACCCTCAAGACTCAACACTCGGGTAGAAGCGCACCCGCTGATACCGACTACATCGACCATTATACTCCGGGGTCACACGCTGATGGGACGAGCAGTGTGCGACCTCATTCGGACATACTATTTATACAGGCTCCCTTGAGCCGGTGGAGGTGACGACCTCGAGATAACGCACCTGCGCGCCATAAGAGGTATCTGGACCTAAGAATATTTTCGGCAGCCCACGCAGCAACTCCGTGCACACGCCTAATCCCTGCTGATGAGCGTTAATGAACGCGAAACACGTGTCCAGGGATGGCAAGCACACCAGTGAACAACCTCAAGACTCAACACTCCGGTAGAAGCGCACCCGCTGATACCGACTACATCGACCATTGTGCTCCGGGGTCACACGCTGATGGGACGAGCAGTGTGCGACCTTATTCTGACATACTATTTATACAGGCTCCCTTGAGCTGGTGGAGGTGACGACCTCGAGATAATGCACCTGCGCGCCATAAGAGGTATCTGGACCGAAGAATATTTTCGGCAGCCCACGCAGCAACCCCGTGCACACGCCTAATCCCTGCTGATGAGCGTTAATGAACACGAAACACGTGTCCAGGGATGGCAAGCACACCAGTGAACACCCTCAAGACTCAACACTCGGGTAGAAGCGCACCCGCTGATACCGACTACATCGACCATTATGCTCCGGGGTCACACGCTGATGGGACGAGCAGTGTGTGACCTCATTCGGACATACTATTTATACAGGCTCCCTTGAGCCGGTGGAGGTGACGACCTCGAGATAACGCACCTGCGCGCCATAAGAGGTATCTGGACCTAAGAATATTTTCACCAGCCCACGCAGCAACCACGTGCACACGCCTAATCCCTGCTGATGAGCGTTAATGAACGCGAAACACATGTCCAGGGATGGCAAGCACACCAGTGAACACCCTCAAGACTCAACACTCAGGTAGAAGTGCACCTGCTGATACCGACTATATCGACCATTATGCTCAGGGGTCACACGCTTATGGGACGAGCAGTGTGTGACCTCATTCGGACATACTATTTATACAGGCTCCCTTGAGCCGGTGGAGGTGACGACCTCGAGATAACGCACCTGCGCGCCAAAAGAGGTATTTGGACCTAAGAATATTTTCGGCAGCCCACGCAGCAACCCTGTGCACACGCCTAATCCCTGCTGATGAGCGTTAATGAACGCGAAACACGTGACCAGGGATGGCAAGCACACCAGTGAACACCCTCAAGACTCAACACTCGGGTAGAAGCGCACCCGCTGATACCGACTACATCGACCATTATGCTTTGGGGTCACACGCTGATGGGACGAGCAGTGTGTAACCTCATTCGGACATACTATTTATACAGGCTCCCTTGAGCCGGTGGAGGTGACGACCTCGAGATAACGCACCTGCGCGCCATAAGAGGTATCTGGACCTAAGAATATTTTCGGCAGCCCACGCAGCAACCCCGTGCACACGCCTAATCCCTGCTGATGAGCGTTAATGAACGCGAAACACGTGTCCAGGGATGGCAAGCACACCAGTGAACACTCCCAAGACTCAACACTCGTGTAGAAGCGCACCCGCTGATACCGACTACATCGACCATTATGCTCCGGGGTCACATGCTGATGGGACGAGCAGTGTGCGACCTCATTCGGACATACTATTTATATAGGCTCCCTTGAGCCGGTGGAGGTGACGACCTCGAGATAACGCACCTGCGCGCCGTAAGAGGTATCTGGACCTAAAAATATTTTTGGCAGCCCACGCAGCAACCCCGTGCACATGCCTAATCCCTGCTGATGAGCGTTAATGAACGCAAAACACGTGTCCAGGGATGGCAAGCACACTAGTGAACACCCTCAAGACTCAACACTCGGGTAGAAGCGCACCCGCTGATACGACTACATTGACCATTATGCTCCGGGGTCACATGCTGATGGGACGAGCAGTGTGCGACCTCATTCGGACATACTATTTATACAGGCTCCCTTGAGCCGGAGGAGGTGACGACCTAGAGATAACGCACCTGCGCGCCATAAGAGGTATCTGGACCTAAGAATATTTTCAGCAGCCCACGCAGCAACCCCGTGCACACGCCTAATCCCTGCTGATGAGCGTTAATGTACGTGAAACACGTGTCCAGGGATGGCAAGCACACCAGTGAACACCCTCAAGACTCAACACTCGGGCTTGAAGCGCACCTGCTGATACCGACTACATCGACCATTATGCTCCAGGGTCACACGCTGATGGGACGAGCAGTGTGCGACCTCATTCGGACATACTATTTATACAGGCTCCCTTGAGCCGGTGGAGGTGACGACCTCGAGATAACGCACCTGCGTGCCATAAGAGGTATCTGGACCTAAGAATATTTTCGGCAGCCCACGCAGCAACCCCGTGCACATGCCTAATCCCTGCTGATGAGCGTTAATGAACGCAAAACACGTGTCCAGGGATGGCAAGCACACTAGTGAACACCCTCAAGACTCAACACTCGGGTAGAAGCGCACCCGCTGATACGACTACATTGACCATTATGCTCCGGGGTCACATGCTGATGGGACGAGCAGTGTGCGACCTCATTCGGACATACTATTTATACAGGCTCCCTTGAGCCGGAGGAGGTGACGACCTAGAGATAACGCACCTGCGCGCCATAAGAGGTATCTGGACCTAAGAATATTTTCAGCAGCCCACGCAGCAACCCCGTGCACACGCCTAATCCCTGCTGATGAGCGTTAATGAACGCGAAACACGTGTCCAGGGATGGCAAGCACACCAGTGAACACCCTCAAGACTCAACACTCGGGTAGAAGCGCACCCGCTGATACCGACTACATCAACCATTATGCTCCAGGGTCACACGCTGATGGGACGAGCAGTGTGCGACCTCATTCGGACATACTATTTATACAGTCTCCCTTGAGCCGGTGGAGGTGACGACCTCGAGATAACGCAACTGCGCGCCATAAGAGGTATCTGGACCTAAGAATATTTTCGGCATCCCACGCAGCAACCCCGTGCACACGCCTAATCCCTGCTGATGAGCGTTAATGAACGCGAAACACGTGTCCAGGGATGGCAAGCACACCAGTGAACACCCTCAAGACTCAACACTCGGGTAGAAGCGCACCCGCTGATACTGACTACATCGACCATTATGCTCCGGGGTCACACGCTGATGGGACGAGCAGTGTGCGACCTCATTCGGACATACTATTTATACAGGCTCCCTTGAGCCGGTGGAGGTGACGACCTCGAGATAACGCACCTGCGCGCCATAAGAGGTATCTGGACCTAAGAATATTTTCACCAGCCCACGCAGCAACCACGTGCACATGCCTAATCCCTGCTGATGAGCGTTAATGAACGCGAAACACGTGTCCAGGGATGGCAAGCACACCAGTGAACACCCTCAAGACTCAACACTCAGGTAGAAGCGCACCTGCTGATACCGACTATATCGACCATTATGCTCCGGGGTCACACGCTGATGGGACGAGCAGTGTGTGACCTCATTCGGACATACTATTTATACAGGCTCCCTTGAGCCGGTGGAGATGACGACCTCGAGATAACGCACCTGCGCGCCAAAAGAGGTATCTGGACCTAAGAATATTTTCGGCAGCCCACGCAGCAACCCTGTGCACACGCCTAATCCCTGCTGATGAGCGTTAATGAACGCGAAACACGTGACCAGGATTGGCAAGCACACCAGTGAACACCCTCAAGACTCAACACTCGGGTAGAAGCGCACCCGCTGATACCGACTACATCGACCATTATACTCCGGGGTCACACGCTGATGGGACGAGCAGTGTGCGACCTCATTCGGACATACTATTTATACAGGCTCCCTTGAGCCGGTGGAGGTGACGACCTCGAGATAACGCACCTGCGCGCCTTAAGAGGTATCTGGACCTAAGAATATTTTCGGCAGCCCACGCAGCAACTCCGTGCACACGCCTAATCCCTGCTGATGAGCGTTAATGAACGCGAAACACGTGTCCAGGGATGGCAAGCACACCAGTGAACAACCTCAAGACTCAACACTCCGGTAGAAGCGCACCCGCTGATACCGACTACATCGACCATTGTGCTCCGGGGTCACACGCTGATGGGACGAGCAGTGTGCGACCTTATTCTGACATACTATTTATACAGGCTCCCTTGAGCCGGTGGAGGTGACGACCTCGAGATAATGCACCTGCGCGCCATAAGAGGTATCTGGACCGAAGAATATTTTCGGCAGCCCACGCAGCAACCCCGTGCACACGCCTAATCCCTGCTGATGAGCGTTAATGAACACGAAACACGTGTCCAGGGATGGCAAGCACACCAGTGAACACCCTCAAGACTCAACACTCGGGTAGAAGCGCACCCGCTGATACCGACTACATCGACCATTATGCTCCGGGGTCACACGCTGATGGGACGAGCAGTGTGTGACCTCATTCGGACATACTATTTATACAGGCTCCCTTGAGCCGGTGGAGGTGACGACCTCGAGATAACGCACCTGCGTGCCATAAGAGGTATCTGGACCTAAGAATATTTTCACCAGCCCACGCAGCAACCACGTGCACACGCCTAATCCCTGCTGATGAGCGTTAATGAACGCGAAACACATGTCCAGGGATGGCAAGCACACCAGTGAACACCCTCAAGACTCAACACTCAGGTAGAAGCGCACCTGCTGATACCGACTATATCGACCATTATGCTCAGGGGTCACACGCTTATGGGACGAGCAGTGTGTGACCTCATTCGGACATACTATTTATACAGGCTCCCTTGAGCCGGTGGAGGTGACGACCTCGAGATAACGCACCTGCGCGCCAAAAGAGGTATCTGGACCTAAGAATATTTTCGGCAGCCCACGCAGCAACCCTGTGCACACGCCTAATCCCTGCTGATGAGCGTTAATGAACGCGAAACACGTGACCAGGGATGGCAAGCACACCAGTGAACACCCTCAAGACTCAACACTCGGGTAGAAGCGCACCCGCTGATACCGACTACATCGACCATTATGCTTTGGGGTCACACGCTGATGGGACGAGCAGTGTGTAACCTCATTCGGACATACTATTTATACAGGCTCCCTTGAGCCGGTGGAGGTGACGACCTCGAGATAACGCACCTGCGCGCCATAAGAGGTATCTGGACCTAAGAATATTTTCGGCAGCCCACGCAGCAACCCCGTGCACACGCCTAATCCCTGCTGATGAGCGTTAATGAACGCGAAACACGTGTCCAGGGATGGCAAGCACACCAGTGAACACTCCCAAGACTCAACACTCGGGTAGAAGCGCACCCGCTGATACCGACTACATCGACCATTATGCTCCGGGGTCACACGCTGATGAGACGAGCAGTGTGCGACCTCATTCGGACATACATTTTACTGAATCGTTTGTTGGCCATAGGACTTTGAGCACTTTACCACCGATAATCAGTGCTAAAGGGCATGTGCTTCTTCCCTAAACATGTGTGCAATTGGTGTATGCTCAATTGACCCATTTAATTTACTTGTAAGTCCCTTGTAAGGTGGTATACTATATACCTAGCCTCTGTAAATTTATTGCCACTAGTGTGCTGCAGCCATGATTGTGCCACCAACAGAAGAAGCCTGTCTAACCCATCTCGGCCTGCCACAGCAGTGCCTTTGTGGGAAGTTTACTGCCACTTCGACTTGGCATTTAAAACTACTTTCCAAGCCTTAAACTTCCATTTTATTGCATATAAGTCACCCCTAAGGTAGGCCTTAGGTAGGCTTAGGGCAGGGTGGTATGTAAGCGAAAGGTAGGACATTTACTTTATAGTTTGCATGTCCTGGTAGTGACAAACAGCATATTTCATTTTTCACTACTGTGAGGCCTACTCCTCTCATAGATTAGCTTCAGGAATTCCTTAATACACTTTTTAAGCTATAATTCCTGATCAGAGAGGAGTAGCTGTTTCCTGTTTCATATGTTTGGAATGGTAGTGATAAACCTTACTTACTGGTGACGTTTAATTTACCATTACTATTTTAGAAATTCCACTTTTAGAAAGTGGACATTTCTCTGTACTTACTGCTTTGTGTGCCTGACAGCCCGTCTCTAATGCATGTCTGGGGTGGCAGACAGCTATACTTTGTGTATTCCCTCTAGACAGCCACAACACAGGAAGGATAGGTGGGTTTGAGTACCCATCTACATACGTGTGCATTCTGATGGCCTTGCCTGGGCTGGATGGAATGGAAAGGTTAAGACTTCACTTGAATAGGTGGTATCCTGTCCCCACACAAAGGAATGATTACCCCCCACAGATAGCCTGGCAGACAGGTCTGGCCTGTAAGGGGAACATGTGTATTTAAGAGAGCTGCCTTGAAGTCATCCCACGCCACAACAAAGGCACTTTTGGGTATAAGTAGTGGGTTTCTGACCACCCCCCCCCCAAAAAAAATTAGGCACTTATGGATCTTGAACTTGAATCTTTTTTACAAGGACTGTTGTGCTGTTTAAATAACTAATCTTTGGACTGCAGGCTTGGAAGGTTTGCTTTTCTCTTGTGTTTCCCAGCTGTCTGGTGCTCTTTGACTCTGCAGAAGGAGAGCTGGACTCTACCTTCCATACAAGTGATCTCCAAGGCTTGCCTCCTCTTGCTTGAGACTCAGGGATATCAATGTTTCTACCCCTACTCCTGCGCGTGAACTCACTGGATGTGGCCCAGATACTTGCTGCACGGAACTTGATGCATCTTCTGTCTGTGTATATCAGAACGGGTGCATCGGTCCGGTTGTGCAAGTAAAATGAGCACATCACATTGGAACCAGCACTTTGCCTTCAGAGATCGATGCATCAGACAGAGTACACCACCACTGCTGCTTGGTGAGCTTGATGCATCCCCTCAACTGCGTGGTAGACTCCGATGTGACAAATTGTTCGACACCTCTTGACTCCAGCACCTGTCTTCGGAGCTGACGCATCGCCTTCACTATATGGCGCAGATCGACACATCTCACTGTTTGCGATCAGGAAAGGTGCTTTGTTCACTAGGTCCTGCGTGGATTCTTTAGCTGGCCTGCGCTTCCGTGTGATCAGCCTGATATTTGACTTTGACCTGGTCCAGCACGACTTAAAGTAACCTTTTTAGCAGTACTTGCTTCTAAGCACTTTACTGCATTTATGCCTTTAAAATTCAATATCTCAAAGTCTGTACATTGGATTTTTGTCATTTGGTCTTATTTTCTTTATAATATGATAACCTGCTTTTTCTCAACCTGTTTGGAGTATTTTTATGGTGTATTCATTGTGTTACTGTGTGGGTGTTGCACAAATACTTTACACATTGCCTCTTTAGATAAGCCTCACCAGAGGGTAAGCACAGGTTATCTTTAAGTGTGGCTCTAGCTTACCCTGACCAAGATTATGGCTTCTGCTTGGACAGGGTGCATACTTTTGCCAATCAGAAACCAATTGTCTAACAATAGAGCATGCGCATATCAAGAGACACACAGTAACGCTGGGACAGGATAATCACCCCTTTGACTTGCAAATTTAAGGTATATATGGCAAGATGGAGCTCCCTCACCCGATCATTATGGGGCATATAGCCCTCTTAAAAATAGTGGCCTTGCCATAGCTGTTTTAAGTTTTGCAACACTAGCCCCACAAAATCTGTACCCATTCATTTACAACCCTACTGGCCAACATCAATAGCTACAAGTAGGGAGGATCGCACTGTGAATCTCCCATAAGAAATGCATACAATCCCCTTATGATGGCAGACTAGGGGCAGTGGACATCAGACTGCATTACTAGTCGGTCCTCCTGCTTGCGATTAATGAGTGGATCTTTGTGGATCAGAGGGACACATCTACGAGATTCGAGCGGACTCTCTTAACCGGGCAGGACCCAGGGTTTTGGCTGTATGGGGAGTCCCCCCTGCCCACTCTCCCGGCTATTTCAGCCATTCCTGTGATTAGCTGGCAAGAGGCACTGCAGTAGGTTGGATTTTGAAGGGTGCCCACTAGGAATAAGCCACTGTGGATTAGTACATGGCTATAGAAAACGGTAGGGGTCCAGGGCACTGAGATAAGTTGGGGATCCCTAAATTGGGAGATGTCTGGCAGACACACCATATGATGATCTATGATCCACTCAAAGCTTAATACGATTTACACATATCCCAGTTCTTTCTTAGAGTGCTGACATGCACCAGTTAGGCTGCTAGACACACACCAACTAGAATCAGCAAAGGAATACAAATACTTGGGTGTTCTACTAGATAACAAAGGCTCCTTCAACCCTCATATGGAAACACTGAAACAAAAAGGTAATACAATATCCTTCACCAAGAAAACTTTAAAAAAAAGCGATTGCCGGTTCCTCTCTGAGCCCTCTATTAGAGATTATCCAAGTCAAACTCCTGCCAACTATAACATACAGGAGCGAGGCCATGAGAGGAAGAGATTCCACTACTGTGGAAAATAATCACCAGCTCATTTAGAACAATCTTCCGCCTCCCGAAATACACCTCCCCTGCCAAAATAAGGATAGAGTTTGGGTTACAGAAGCATTTACTGGCCAGAAGGGGTGCATTTATAAAAGGCTGGCACAAGATCACAGGGGCAGAGTAAGATACACTGAACTGTCAACTTTGGGTTGAACTATCACTAAGAAAGAACTTACCGGTGGGAATGTATCTTAGAGATTCCCTTGGTCTGGAAAACCTATGGGCAACATCAGTGTCCCACACCAGCTTCAAGGAAGTGGTTAACAAGACCATCAAAGCACTGTCAATGGAAGAAGCTAAGCCTGCACTTGCGAAGAGAGTACATGCCTGGTGCGTACTAAACAAATATGTAGAAGCCAAACTACCATAATATTTTAGTTATGAATTCAATATACATCTGAAAGAGAAATGTTTACAATAGAGGATGGGTATAATGCCGATCGTACCACACCTTCCACCAAGGAAGAGGAAACCCAGAGACAACAAATGTCAACTATGTAGCCTCGGAACGGAAGCTCTCGCACACATAATTTGCAACTGCAAAAGCCTAGTACAAGAATAATATCTACTCTAGCTACCTCCTTTTAATCTATACGGGATCTGTTCCTGCAGACAGGCAGTGCTGATTTGTTTCATATCTGTCAACATGCAATTGACCTGTTGATTTACAACATTTCTCAATATTTCAAAGAAGAGACTGAAGTTAGAACCATTCTAGCCCGGCCCATTGCACAACTCCAGTAAGCATTACAATACAGCCAACACACAACAAAGGACTGCTTAGCGGAAAGACCATCATAGGAGACACTTGGTCCCACGAATCTCATAAGCCTAGTCTGCATAGCGGCACTTCGCACAAGACTTATATATATGCAAATCTATGCAAGACTCCCTTTCAGTCAAAACAACATCGGCATGGGAAAGTACAAATGAAGGACAGAGCACCTTTCTTTCGATTTTAACCCAAAGAATCACTAAATGGACATAATTGGCCAAATAAGGCCCTTTTAACCTTCATTTTAACCTTGCTATTTAACACATGCATAATCAAAATTACCAATTGGTGGTCAGACACAATGCACACATATCAGCTCCCACAGAGTACAGCCCATAAGAAATCTGACTCATGATGTCAGCTATTGGTAGGAAGGACAGATCTTGCTTATACAGAACTCTGGTGATAAACGTTCCAGACCTGCTAAACAAATTGCAGGAATCAGACCTACGGCCCTTGGATTATAACACATGGACTGAGGCAAACAATGGCAACTGGAGAATTAGAAATATTGCCTTGCTTTAGATTAGAGCAGGTTAAATACTTTCCAAGAATGTATTACAACCCTGACAGGCTGTGTAGGATGTGGAGCGACAGCAGCCCTGAATGTCTCAATTGCGGACAGGCCAGAGGTTCTCTTATGCATGTGGTATAGGAATGCCGGGTCATTCCGGCGTATTTGAACCTGCTTTTCTCCAACCTAGAAATGGTATGTCGATTTCTGATAGAATGCAACCCCATATTGGGAATCATGGAAGTATTCCACGGATGGGATGGGTAAGGGGGGAAAATTATGGCTGGGATAGGTTGTGTTTTGGCTAAACGTCACATAGCAGGCCATTGGGGATCCATGAGACCTCCCCAATCTCAAACCGGCTAAGAGGGATGGATTACTGCTCTTTAGTTAAGGAAGCAGTGTATAGGTCCAGAGGATGCTCACAAAAGTATGATAGACTCTGGGGACTGTGAAAAGAGCAGCAAAAAGTACTCAGAGTAGACAACCCATAGGAAGTTCTTGGGGAAAGCACACAGTTGTCTGGAGCACAGATCCCGCCATAGTTTACCGGACTAGTCGCAGTTGACTTAACTGGGGTCTACTTCATGGTATTTTTTAACTAAAAGGGTTGTTGTGCAAGGGGAGAATGGGGTGGATAACAATGCAGTGTTACGTTGTTAAAAATTCAATCAAAAGATTGTTTTTAAAGAAAGAAATTACTATCCAGCTACAAGACAAATCAACAAGAATTGCCTCTTGATAGCTGCTCTCGAATCAGGGTGAAATGCAGCAATGAAACGCCACTAATCTGTTCACTTCACAGTCAAACCCGGACCTGCAGTTGTGCGAGCTGGATTTTACCACAACTTTTGATGTTATTGACTCCAGTCCTGCAAACTAGTATGGAATTTTCAGACTGGCAGAAATCCCTCAATATGGTGGGCTGTATGTCTGCCAGGGCAGTGGAGTACATGCCTACACTGCCCTGTCCAAATGGAGTACATTGTTTGATGGGCTGGCCCATCCATCAACGCTCCAATATTTCTGATATTCAGATTATAGAAATATCTCTGCATACATATATGCAATACCAGTGCAGTGTGAAAAGGTTACCTAGAAAGAGCTGGGACTGCTGTTGTGGCTGACGTATTCTTAGAGAATCATATTACATGTTTCTGGATCGACAGTTATTGGTTAAGGTAGACACCTACTTTTTGGTGCTGGTGCATTTTTCTGAACTATTCATCTAGTCTGAGCATTTCATTGCCTTGCTTTTGTTAGCCACTGAGCATCTTCATCACCCCTGTCATACCCCTCAGTCAATAAGCAGAGACCTGCACAGTTATTGGCTTGGATAATTTAACAAACATTTGCAATACAAAAGGTCTTCGTTTTGCGAGAGTTAGAGCTATTGACATTGTAAATGACAAAATCTTTTACCTTTGTGTCTTGGTTTGGAGTGTAGTGGATGTGTGTGGTGTTGAGATGTATTATGTGGGTTGTATTGGAATTGTTAGTCATGGAATTGTGTGGGATGGAATTGTATGGTGTATTTCTGTGGTGGAATTATGTGGCATGGTGAATAGAAAGGGGTGAGAGCTACACAGAATAGATAGAAAGGAGGATACACAGGAATAGGTAGTTTGTGCACGAAGTGATGATTGAATTTGAGATTGAGGAGCAGAAAGAGAGTGTGAGAAAGAAGGGGAGAGCAAGCCACAGATGCATAAAGAGGGAGCACATGTGTACGCAGAATACACCCAAAGAAGAGGAGGACAGCGTGGGTTTGAGGGATGGAGATTTTTTTGAAAAGGCCAGGAAAGAAACTGTGCTGGAAGACATGAATTGAACCATATGAGAGAGACAAGAACAGAGTGTGAGGGAGCGAGAGAGAAGGGTGAGAGAAAGTAAGAGACAGAGAGAGATAGAGGTATGAGTAAAATGGGCCCATATGGGGGAGGCGAGAGTTGGACCAGGGCAGAGCGTGAGGTGGTACAGGAAGGTAGCCTGTGTGAGCAGGCAGTATAAAGAGGAGATAGGGAGTATGAGGGAGGGATGAAAGGGGCAGTGGGATTGAGATGAGAGGGAGTACCGGGAGTGTGAGGGAGAGATGAGGGGGCAGTGGGTATATAGGGGAGAGGTGACAGGGCTGGTGATAGTACAAGTGAGAGATGTGGTAGATTGGAATTCTTTGTTGCAGAATTGTATGGCGTGGTATGAAGTTGTGTAGTGGAGATATGTGGCATGGTATGCAGTGGAATTATGTGGAAAAAATTGAAGAGCGAAGATGGTGGCAGCAAATGGGAACCTTATGGGCAGGCGTAAGCCCATATACTAGATGCAGTACGTCTCAATTTGAGATACTTGAATAGCGCTACAATGCTTTGCCTTTGACAGCGCACATGTGTTCTCTTCCCCGTTCTCAGAGTGAGGCAGAGAGCAAGCTAGAGCGACCAAGCAGATATTGTGGTTTATGAATCGGTGGTAGCAGTATGCCCATTAAAGAAAATGGCTGCGTGTGCTTTGGCCACGATATAGGGGCAGTGGACAAAATTGTAGATGCAGAAATTATAAGTGCTAATACATGTTCAACATGTCATCATGCCCATGGGACAATGCCCACGAAAGCAGCACACGTGTACAAAGGTAATCTTAGGAAAATCACCTGTACATGCAATTACAGTATAATCCCATTTAGGAAAAGAAACATATGTAGAAGGTTTCTTCAGATGAGATAATGATTGTAAAATGACTTCCACTTTTGCCAAAATGTTTATAGTGTGGTACCGTAGGGTTTGCCACTCATTTCCATACACATGCCAACCTTTTCACCCACATTTACTTTCTAAGAAAAATTGCAGATGTTCACATTTTATTGAACAGGCGGCACACGGAGTGAGAGGCTGCTTCAGTGTGCGCCACGTTAAGCACTGAAAGGCCCTACCTGCAGATTGGGCAGTGGCCAGGGACAATTAATCGCTTGCACTTTCAGTTCCACTGGAGTGTGGGGGGTGCAAGGCCACAGGAGTTAGAATCAGAGAACAATTAACAAGATTAGCCACAAAATAATTGAAACAAAGCCCCTAAGCAATTTGCAACAGCCCCAGCTGCCAGGGTGCATCATGCAAATATCCAACACAATATCACTATGCTTCTCCCAGCTTTGAATAATTCTGAATTACCACATGCATAAACATTTACCACAGTTGCCAGTTCATCATGCTCAGAAAGAAAAAAATGGAATGTAGCAAGTTACTGTTCAGAGCATGCTTTGTGAAATACACCCTGGCCTGCGACGAAGGGACTATGTGGGATGAAAAAACACTGGTGGGTCTCTCAAAGAGGCGAGGCAGATATAAATAAGCACATGGCTTAAAACACTTAAGCTAAAAATATGTGCTTTTGCATAGTGTGCCGCCCCACTGATATGTTGGTGCTTCTGTCACTGCATCCAGATATATACTACAGCAAGTAACATTGCATATACAACAAGCCAGGGCTGTCGGCTTTGTCAATGGTATGTTTTTCTGATGGCTATATCTGAGGGTAAACATGCTTGGTCCTTTTCAAATAATTTGTTTCCTTTTAAGTCTTTTCTCTCTTAAAGGGTGGATTTGCAAAGGTTAGTTTAAATAGGCCCTCTCCTTTTTTTTCCTGTTTTTAAAGAAGGATATTCAAGTAAATTCCTTGCCTTTCCCTCATAACTATTTTTTCAGGGCAATTTTTTTTTAGCAACATTGGTGTGTAACAAAATGCATGTTCCAATTATTATTATTATTATTTTGAATTTGTAAGGAGCACAGCTACTCCAAGAGGTTTCCCTGTGTGATTACACACTCAAAGCATTTCTTCCTGCAAAACGTATTGTTTACATGTAAAGTGCTTTAGTGCCCCCGGACAAAGTTCGCTCTATATAAACTGACAGATTAAAAAACAGAGAACAGCTTAACGTGGCCTTGGATTGCCCTGGCTGGGGAATATGTCCTTTTGTGTAACAACAGCATGTAAGTATTATAGTTGCCTTGACTGTAAAAGTATACAAGCGTATGAAGGGTAGAAACCTTCTCTAGTAGAGGACAATGAAAGTTAACGTCATTTGTCGTGAATACTGTAATGATGTACTCTGCATTATATTAGAAAGTGCCTTGCTGTTCTGCACAGTGTGCTGCACTGGAAGAAGAGCCACGCTTCCCAGCAGCAATGAACATTAGTTCTTCAAGCAGCGGGGTCAGAGCAGACATTCCAGGGAAAACAGGAGTCAGACAAAACTGAGGTTTCTGCCCAGAGGGTGTGGGCAAATAAAGAGCCTGATAAGGAGCCGTCCCCGCACATGCTTTTTAGAACAGCTGGTGCACCAGCAAGACCCAGCCCACTTAAAGCCCTGGGCCTACGTGAAATTTATTTGTGCCTGGTTTATTAATTTATTAAAAATAGTATCTTCAAGACATGTGGCAACGCTATGAAACGACAAAAATACAGCTCCAAGACCTATAAATGAAAACGTAGTTTATTATTATTACAGTGTTCACGCTGTTAAACATGAACAGGTGTACAAAGTCAAAGGAGGAGACCAGAAAGAAAGTACACAAGTAAACCAAGTGTTTCTGCTGGGTGAGGACCAAACCTGCAGAGAAGAATGCAGCCCTCTGCAGCTTATTCCCCAACTTTTCCTGTCTTGCTTGCAGCCCCTCTTAGTCCCATCTAAGATCTCAATGCCGGGTCTTATAGCAGTATTGCTTCCAATGAGATCTGACTGAGCGCTCCGATTTGATTTTAATAACTTGGAAGCAGTATTTTAGCCAACATAGCATTGGATGCTATCAGAACTATGCTCTCAGCCCCTATAATGCAATCACACTGCAATACACTGCCATTTGTCAGGGTTGGTTGTTCACGTTGACATTATGAAGGCCCCTCCACCTTGCCAAAAGAGAGGACTGGTAATCCTGTAACAAAACACACCAGGGTCAGTACCAATTACCTCCTGGCCAGGACCAGTCACTATTTCAGCAGCAGTTTTGAACACAGTAAGCTGTGTGCTATTGAATACATTCTCATCCCTGTCCCATTCTTCAATGTAGCTGTATTCTGTATTCTGCCAGCCTTTACCCATGCCTGACGCTTGGTCCTGAGCACCCCACCACCCTTGAGTCCAGGGCCAGGTCTTAGACCCGGTCTTGTATTGAACACCCACATTCCTAAATATGAGTTGTCTTGGAGAGCGGCCTTTCCGCGTGTGCTCTATCACTTCTGAAGTCATGAGTAATCCAAAGGAGGAAGTGAAGGTTGAATTACTTGTCATTAATGGTGAATTTAAGAGGTTGTTGCATTTGGTATCATAAGTGCTTTCAAAATAAAAATGTTATACAAATTTCAATATTTTTTCAACAAATGTTATGTACACATCAGGCACGGGAGGCTGCACTGGCCATCTATCTGATACATATTTGTTTTCAGTGTTGTAGACCGCATATGTCTTTAGACATATTTTTGTTTTTTTCCTTGTAAACTTTTATCTAATTTTAAAATACACTTTTGCAAATGTGAACCCCTGCTGCTGGGAAAAGTTCAAAATATGACACAGAAAGAGATGCATGGTTCTTACCCGCTCAGTTGCTAAAAGGGAACCCTTGAACTCTTCAAGTACTTGACGACATTCGAATTCATGAGCTCTGGCACATGTTTGAAAGCCAATTACTATATCCTGCAAAGAATGAAAGACAACTCACAGCCTCAGGGAGACATTAACAAAACACAGATATTTAGGACAAGAGATTAAATATTAGAAAGAAAAGCTAAAGATGGGGTTCTTGATTGGACCTTCAGTGTTTACAACTGGCATTGGCGAATGATTCTCCACTACTAAAGCAAATATATTCAGTGCCCGGAAAGCATGATTTAAGGATACTCTTATACAAATGCGCTGGAGTGTTTTTACCATGGGACTGAAGAAGCATCTTTGGATAAGAAGATTAGAGTTCAGTCATTATCTGTGCTCCATCACTAGGTTCTCTCTCTAGTGTTCACATAAAGGCACTGCAAGGAAAGTTCAGTTCACAAGCCTTCTTTGTGACGAAGGAGTGAGATTTCTTTAGCAGGAGGGCTTCTCCTTTCTTCCTCAAGTCTACTGTCCAGGGATTACACCAGATTCGGTTTTGCCTTTCAATCCTTGAGAACCCCCCTGACAATAGGTAGAAACAGACAGCTTTGTTGTCTTTTTTGTAGGTCTCTCTGAGAGAATCATTTCAAAGCTTTTACATAGCTTTAGACCTTCCTCCGCTTTATCTGCTATATTGATTAAACTTGGCTAATCTTATTCAATCACTTGCATCTATCAGGAGATATCACCTAAAGAGGCGCCTAACTATTCCTGACGAAATGCAGCAGTGGTCCCCTGAACAAAGGAACTATTTGTCTAGTTTCTGCTAACTTAGTCCTCATCTACTCTGTGGAGGGGTTTCAGTCTGATATGATTTGGCTATCCATGGAGTAGATATCACACTTTAGGATGAGAGGAAGTGCTGAGTGAGGAAGGTTTCATGGTCATCATTTATTTACCATCAAGCTCCTGTAATGAAGTTACAAACCTGAACAATGTACCCAGATGCTCCTCAGTCCTTTATGACTTCCTTCTCAACATGTGTCTGTTCTGGTCGTACAGGGGGACATTTTATCTCAGGGGAATAGATCTATGATTATTGTAAGAAATACACTTGGTACTTACTGAATGGTTAGGAGTTAAGATGAACCGGGCAGATAAGAACATGCTTCGAAGGAAGTGTAAGATCAGCGCATTATCATCACAGGCGGCGAGGCACTTACCGATGCACCGGAAAATAAAACCCTAATATGGGAGTGAATTAAAGACAGTCTGAGTTCAGAATAAACAGCAACTCCTGCCCACTCTATGAGAGTCTTACTTATAGAGGAGCATTCATCTTTGATTAAACTCCACACATGTCATCTCTCACTTTGAAATTGCTTTTAATGAGTTGAGAGAAATGTTTATTATGTAATGTTATGTTATATCTTATGGACATTGTAAAGATTCGTACATGGCCATGAATATGACTCAAAACAACAAAAAGGGGGAGGGGGTGGGAGCCAATAAAGGTCCTGTACCTAGGCTCAGAAAGTGCTAATGCAAAAAAGCAGTGGAGGTACTTTTCTTCCAGAAAGTGAAGAAGAAAAGAATGCTGGCAAAGAAGCAGGAATCCTAAAAAATATTTCTTGGTACCTTGACACAACCATGAGGCTGTAATCTATCATCATTGGACTTGCTCCTCGTAAGGCTCCACAAAGGGTCGCTTTAGCAGAGACCTTTTATTTTTTTGCCGTCTGATGAGAAGCGCCAGTGTGAGGGCGTTTTGAATGTATGGGGTGGAGTGAATGTGTATTTTGAAATAAAGGGACACTCAATCAACCAATCAATCAATCACTAAAGCTGTCTAAGACACACCGAACTAATGTGATGGTTCTCCTGGCAGGATTAAAAA
Source organism: Lissotriton helveticus (assembly GCF_964261635.1). Classification (NCBI taxonomy): domain Eukaryota; kingdom Metazoa; phylum Chordata; class Amphibia; order Caudata; family Salamandridae; genus Lissotriton; species Lissotriton helveticus. The sequence goes on from NC_136070.1 coordinate 652,880,093, forward strand.
AACATAATTTGGTAGAGGCTACTACAGGGACAATGATGTATCCTGTGAGTGTGGTCAGGTTGGCATGTTTAACGACTGATGGCCCAAAATAGATCTCCGCTACTTCTTCAGGGTCTAAAAGAAAAGGGGAATAAACCTACCCCACACTTAAGACGTAATATGCAGTGTAGGTATTCCCCTGTAAGAAAATACCTTGTTCAAAAAGTTTAAAATTGATCATCCAACCTAGAAAATGAATGAGAAAATAGAGAAAACACACAGTAAACAAATGTTTTGAAAGTATGGTCCAATGCGTCACCAGACCAGGATCCCTTTTCCAGCACAGTGTATCATAGTGTCTCATAAGGTAGATATGCTCTTGCTATTGTTGGCGCTGATCAGTTACCACAACGTGAAAGACGTGAAGCACACGCTGATGGTAAACAGCATTTATCACAAATCTTTTTCCCAGCAGGGAATCACAATGCGGTTGTTACAACGACCGCGTTATGATTCCGCATACCATTACTCCGCAAGTCGGAACAACGACTTGCCGGGGGGGGGTGGAGGTGTTGGATTATTATCCAATACCTTCCCTATTGTCCGCCCAGACTGGAGTTGGAATAATAAATTATACTATTCCAACATCCAGTGCCCCCCTCCGCAAGTCATTGTTCCGACTTGCAGAGTAATGGTATGCAGAATTACAACACGGTTGTTGTAACAACTGCGTTGTGATTTCCGTTAAAAAGACAGCGGGATAATAACATACATTCCACACTGATACATCAAATATAACAGAACAGGCAAGTAGACATTGGTCTAACAGACAACATAAAACCAATCTGTGTTGGTGTTACACAGTGTATCATAAGTGATTAGTTGTCCTCAGGTGTGAATGGCGTGTCTTATCCTTTGGATCAATCTATGATGCCCCATAGGTCAAAAGCAGAGGGTAGAGCTTAGCTGCTTATTGTGGTAAGAGCAATGATACTCAGCATAAAGAAACAGTAAATCAAGGGGACCCAAATGACCTTGGGTGAAAAGAAAAGGAAAAGCTGGGAGTTTTCTAGAGAAGCAATCATACTCATGTGGTTTCTGCGAAAGAGAGTGCCAGAGACCTACCTACCTCCGGTCTCCTGGATAGAGACTCAGCAGAGGATAAGACCTGCCTTTTAAGGTGCGGGTATTGAAGTGATTGATCTTAGGTGTGGTGTGTGTAGCTACAGGAAGGAGGGATGACAAAATGGCCAATGAGGACAGGAGAGGAGGGGCGATATTGATCCAATAGGAGCAAGCCCCTCACATGCTGGTGTAACATAGGTATCATCCCTCAGTGGTGGCCATCTCGGAATGTGTAGTGGTCAAATGCAGGCCAGCCCAAAGTCAACAATGGTTTTTTGAAAGGCAGCAGCTTAGCAGTAAACTGAGACTGTTGAATGTTTTCTTAATGGACAGTGACAGTAGTAGAAAACTATGGTGCACCTAATTGCTCTCAGATAAATAGTGACGGAGAGAAAGCCTGGTGCAGATAACCACTAGCCATCCCTCATGGCGAAATCTAAGTAAATTGACATCTACGTACATGTTGCATATATAGGCCTATTCATTAAAAAGTGACATGGGGCGGCCAAGTGGTCTATTCCCAATATATTAGGATGCTTGGATAGCACTATTGGGCCTATGGCTAATGAGGAGAAGAGAAGGGGTATGCTCAAGCCAATAGGAGCGAACCCTCACATGCTTGTGTAGTGAAATTATCGTCCCTCAGTGGCAGCTATCTTGGAGTGTGTGGCAGTCAAATGCCCAAAGTCATCAATGTTATTAGAACAGCAGTGTCAAAAACAGTAGACTAAGACAGTTTAACCCCTTTAGTGCCCCCGCCAGCCAACGGCCATCACGAGCACTACCTCCGTAGTGCTGTGCATGTCCGTTGGCTGAAGCAGCCCCGCCCACTGATTAAAACCGCCGCACTGCAGCGGAATTCGCGCCGCGGTTAAGCAGTTAATGTTTTCATGGGGGATACTGCCTCATTGGTATCAACAGAAAAATTTGTGTTAATAAAGAAGAGGCCCATTCGCAAAATGCTCATCATAAGCACGTCTTAGTGTGGTGTGTGAGATTCCATAGCAGGGCGTCCCATATGTGACATGGTGTTAGTGGTGATATGTTAATGAGATGCCATGTATGAAGCGAATGTAATCCTTGTGCTCATTCATCTGGGCATTGATCGCTGAGAGCTGTGAATTGAATGCTGAGATACTGAACCCAGCTTTCAGTGCAATCCCTGTAATGTTGATTTTGATGATGAGTGCCTCAGAAAGGAATTTGGCCATGTTGATGATAAGAATGAGCCAGTAATGTGTGCATTTCATGCAATTTGTGACCATTCTCATCTTGAACACCATATCATCAAGAAACAGGTGTGGTGCTGCAGTCACTAAGAACCCGTTGGGTGCTATATTGTCTCTAAGGTACACTGAAGATGTCCTTACTTGTGTGACCAACTTCACCTCCAACTCCGAACAGATCAAATGCACTATTATGTAACTTGGGGTTTTTTATGCACAGGGTCCCCTTAGATTCCACAGCCACAATTCACTTTTAAGTGTACCCAGAGCAACCTGTAGGACCTCCTGGTACACATGAGACCCCATGTTCAACAGTCCCACATGCAGAAAACCTTGTGGGCCTTACCACCTGTCACAAGACAATATCCCTGTGGGATCTGCTGGGTATGCCCACTCACTAAACATTCCAAAGAGGTCAAATTGAGCCCCCAATTCACCTGGATACAGGCGATACAAAAAAACAGTTTTGACCTGATCACCTGCGGGTGTGGCCTTCTTTACGTGGGAATGACCATGAGGGCTATCAAAGCAAGAATATTAGAGCACCCGGGCAATATCTGCTGCAGGTGCAGCACTACAAAAATGTGCAATAACTTTTGTGACTCAAACCACTCTCCAGAAGACCTCCAGTGGACGATTTTAGAAGCAACTAGCTCATGGAGCTCTGGTAACTAACTGCAATACAAAAAAACTGCATCTACCTGATCACTTGCCTGTGTGGCCTTCATTACATGAGAATGACCCCATGCACCATCAAACCAAGAATAATGGAGCACTGGTGCAACATCTACTGCAGACACAGCACTACAAAAATGTCAAATCACTTTTGCGACTCTAATTACTCTCCAGATGACCTCCGGTGGACAATTTTGAAGCAACTAACTCATGGGGCCTGGTTAACCTTTTCAGAAGAGAGCAACAGTGGATTTTCTGCTTCTCCTCCAACAGCAAATGTCTGAAAAATTAAAACCTCTGGCTGGTGTGAGGTGTAATTCCCCAGTCAGTCCCCTGCAAAATCAGATACTCCCTTACCATAGATATACTGACATTCTCTTAATACATGCAATATGATCTACCATATCACCACTGACACCATGTCACATATGAAATGCCCTGTTATGGAGTCTCTCACACCACACTAAGCAGTGCTTATGATAAGTATTTTACGACTTGGCATGGGTCTCTTCTTCATTAGCATGAATGTTTCTGTTGATACCAATGAGGCAGTACCCTCCAATAAGAAAACATTTTACTGTGTGTCAGATGTTTTTGATTGCCCCTTACTAATACCATTGATGATTTTGAGCCATCCTCCATCTGACCGCTACACACTCCAGGATGGCTGCCACTGAGGGATGATACTTCCGTTACACCAGCAATCGAGGGGCTTGCTCGTATCGGCTCTAGCGTACCAGCGTACCCCTTCTCTTCTCTCTTCTCCTCATTATCCTTTTGCCCAATAGCGCTCCCAAAGCACTCTAATCCATTGGAAATAGACCACTTGGTCATCCATGTTACTTTTTACATGAGGAGGACCATATTTCCAACATGAACACAGACACCAATAGGCCTAGATTCCACCATGAGGGATGGCTAGCTGTTATGTGCACCTGACTTGCTCTCCGTCACTATATATGCCAGTGCACCATGCTTTTCTCTTACCGTCACTCTCCATTAAAAAAACATTCAACTGTCCTATTTTACTGCTTAGATGCCCCATTTATAAAACCATGGTGTCTTTGGGCTGGCCAGCATTTGACCACTACACAATCTGAGACGGCCGCCACTGAGGGATGATACTTTTGTTGCACTAGCATACGAGGGGGCTCGCTCCTATTTGCTCAAGCTCGCCCCTCCTCTCCTCATTGGTCATTTGGTCATCCCTCCTTCCCGGGGCCGTACACACCACACCTGAGAACAATCACTCCAAATACACATTACACGTATGTCTACTTGCCTGTTTTGTTATATTGTGTGCACTAGCTTGTTTCTGGTGGTGTATTGGACCATACATACAAAACATTTGTTTACTGTGTGTTTTATTTATTTTCATAATTTATTGTCTAGGTTGGAAAATCAATTTTAAACATTGTAAAACAGGTATTTTCTTCTGAGGGAATACCTACAGTGCATATCACGTCTTAGGTGTAGGGAAGGGTTTCCCCATTTATTTGGGTCCTGAAGAAGTGTTGTGGATCTTTTTAGGCTGTTTGGGGCCAAAGATGTCAACCTGGCCACACTCACAGATTTAGGCTACTTGGGTACATCACACCACTGTAGTAGCCCCTATCAAATTATGTTTTTTTAATCCTTCCAAGGGAACCATTACATTAAAATCAAGTTTGGTATCTCTGAGACAGTTTTAGTCTCCCTTCACTTCACTGCACACATTCACTCCACACTCACATTCAAAATGCCCACACACAGGCACTTTGTGGGGCCCACGGGGCATTGCAGCGCTGACCCTAACAACAGAACGCGCACTATGATGCATGACATCCTCATGGAAATAATCCTTAGGATTCCCCCTTCTTTGTTTGCCTGTCTTTCTTCTTTGCTTTTTGATAGGAACAATACCTAAACTGCTTTTTGCATTGAATGGAGAGTGGCTCTAACATGAAGAGTACCTTTTAGCTGACGGAGATCCATTGGGGCAATGAGTATAACCCTGACATGTGGTGGCTCCTAATGAGCCAGGTGGAGATGAATTACCTCATGGAGTGCATCTCCATCTGATTCTTAGTAGGTCGGCTTTTACAGGGAGTGGGAGAACCATACCTTATTTTTCCGACTGGTCTATTCCAGTCCTGTGTACCCATAGTAAAAAAATGAACTTTACCAATCACTTTGCAATTGGAATACACAGTTCTATCCTTCTCTGCCTTTGTGTTAAATTGACTTCACCAGTGGTTCAATGCTGACCTTTGCGAGCACTAACCTCCTCATTCTCATGATGGACGAAACTGGGAATCTGAAAGCTGAACTCCTCCATTAATGAGACGTGCCACTCTCTGTATGGGACTTGCTTCAGGATAGACCCCAGGAACTGCAAAGAAAACAGAAAGAAACTTTAACGCAGTAATATATACTTAAATGCAGTATCTACAGCTGACGTCTGGGTGCATTGACTTTGAGAAGATGAGTGAACAAACTACGGCTAACAACAACCTCAGTAATGACGAAATATTATGATGGCAGAAGAACCAGAGAACACATACAGCAACGCTTAACTAGTATGGTGTGAAATCAGTGGTCAGAAGTAACAAGGAGACCTTTACAGTGTCCATGATTTACCAAGAACCACACGAAATAAAAGCCTGCTGCCAACAAATTACTGTGAAAAGAGCAACAGTGCAGCAATCCAGATAGAAAGCAGATGGAGACTGAGCAACAATATCACATACTTAGGAGTAGAATGTAAACATATAGACTCTTCGATCACCAGCATGGGGGCCAAATGTAAATTTAATTTTAACAAGGGTGAAGACTGAACTCAAGGAAAAGAAAATTGCATCTCAGAAGTGTGAGAAGTTGGTCTGACATATGCTGTCCACTATTTATAGTGGGCACCTTGCAACAGTCCAAGCAACCCTTATTGATGGTAGGTTAAGACAAACTTTATTGAAAGCTATCCTAGTGGTAGCTATGGAGAGCAGCCTTTAGGCTAAGTCTTGAAGAAGTGTAAAGCAGCTTGGTTTACCAGATCATACCCACTTGAATGTCTAAATGAAAGGAGAAACACAAAAGGTATATATATATACATATATATACATATATATATATATATATATATATATATATATATATATATATATATATATATATATATATATATATATATATATATATATATATATATATATATATATATATATATATATATATATATTCACTAAAAAAAAACATAGGTTTCACACCAGTTATAGTTAGCTGGAAATTTTACTCGCATAAAACCAATGAAATTCCCACGTCATAGTTAGTTGGACTCACTATAACTTGTGCGTGCAATGCACTGCTGATGACGTCACATATTACATCACTCATGACATGGTCAGTGACATCACTCATGACATCACTGATGACACCATCCAGTGAATGTGTGTCTTTCTGAAAAATAAATATGTGTTATATATGTATATGTAAAAGTTGATGGAAGAATAAATGTTTAAATAAGTGTTTACATGGATTTTTTTTTAAATTGATTGGGTAACTGGCTTATTAAGTGTATCTTAGTGAATACATATATTAGTGAGTAATGTTTAAATATTTAAATATATGTATTAGTGTTTCACTTTGTGTATAAGTGGCTGCATGGGTTGGTGAGTAGCTACATGTGTATGTATATGGGTTATTAGATGTTTTTTTAATATCAGTATGAGTGTCTGTATATATATATTGTATGTATTGATTACTAAACACTCTCTAGTAATCTCTTTATGAGATTACAGAGCCAGGTACACAACATAAACACGATAGAACTTAATTAAATAGCACAATACACAATGGGCCCCACGGGGAGACCAAACCATATATTAAGAAAGTGGTATAAGAACGCGGCTTGACCAGACACAAGGCCTAGAGCCTGTAGAATCGCCGGGACCCCAAGGAACCACCCAAGGTAGTGACACAGGGGACCCATGGGCGACGTGTGCAGTGAGAGAACACAGCTGCAAGCTCCGTTAGCTTCTATGGGGAAAGTAATGTTGACATTTTAAAGTTGAAGGACACTTAGGAGAGGACTTTGAGCAGACCCCTTTAGACTTAAGGGGTTCTAGGGTCAACACCCACAGGTGCACCGGAGAACTCAAGTTACCTCACCCAGGGAAGCCGGGTGCATAGGTGTCAAATGGTGTTGAGAATTGATGCTGTTTTCAATGGCGACCTGCTGCAAAGTGCTGCTGCCATGAAGAAGGAAAGTGTCCAGTGTGATCCAAGCCTGGATTGAAGATGTGAAGAACCTGAAAGCAGAGGGGACAGAGTCTGGGTCACTTGCCAGTGAACAGGGGCATGATAGATGAGGCCCACCGATGTCGGGTGATTCAGGTGCGAAGAGGTGAAGCTTGACTCTGCAGCAACGAGGACCCATAGGCATAGACGATGACCAGGAGCTAGATTTGAGCTGTCCCACAAAGCATGTTGAGTGCTGCGGCATCGGTGCTCGGATTGAACACAAGTCTTAGCAACAGCAACCCACGCAGAAGGAGAAAATATGCTTCGGTGTGGATCAGCGGGGTCCAGGGGACTCACCAAGTGATTTAGAGTCGGGGCACATCTGGAGCAACCAGGGAAGGCCAAATAAAGTTAAAGTTGCCTTCTCAGGGACCCACAGGTCAACGAACCAGGGATAGCGAAGGTACCTCGAGAGAAAACACAAAGGGTCGGCTCACGGAACACTGTTGGAGTGTAGGCCAACAATCTTTGGTGGAAATGCTGCTCGGGGTCTGGGATACAAGTAACCCAAAGCACAGCCTCAAGGATCGCCAAGAAGCATATGCACTTGCAAATGTGCATGGTGTCCAGGGGTTCCGGTTCCACTGTCCCCACGAGGGCTACGGGTCTCAGCCTTGCTGAGAGCTTGGGTTAGCCTCTGGGAAGTCTAGAAACCCACCTCCTGTGTTGCAAATTCTTTGGAGTCTGGAAGGAGCTTCGGAGATGCAAACCGGTCAGATGCGTCTTCGGTGCCTTCCACGCAGGGGAGTAACTCCTTTACTCCAAGGGAGATTCTTCAGTCATAAAGTGTCATGTAGATCGTCGAAGTTCCAGGATTCAGTATCAGAGTTTCGTCCAGGTAAATCTAAAGTCCTGTAGTCAGGGGTTCCTACTTTATACCCAAGGAAGGGGTGGGACAAACTCTGGGGATCCATCTATGGGAGGGTGTGGGAAGGGGTTTGGCTACACCCATTTTCTTTGTCCAGTTTCGCGCCAGAGCAGGGGCTGGTAGCCCCTGCAACTGGTATGAACTGGGCTATGCACGGGGACACCAAATGTGCCCCCAGTGCAGACTTCAAAGCACTCTTGGAGTGCACCTGCACAGCCCCAAATACACTAAAGCCTGTCTGGGAGGCGGTTACACCTCCCTGTGATAGGAAACCTATAGTCCAGGCCTCCCCTGCCAGAGTTTTGTCCCGCAGCAGGAGGCCAGACTCGTGTCTGTGGCTGCAGCATCCATTTTGTGATGCGAGGGTTAAGGAAAGCTAGAACCTGGTAGCCCGGTGCCCCACACTAGTGGTTCTACCATGGAGAAATCATACCTCCCACACCATTTACTTGTATGGAAGTATGATTCCAAGGTGTTTTTTACCCCAAAAACCACATGGTCCTGTGAAGCCACGAGGTTATACCGCACTTAAGAGTATATGGTCTAGGCTGCATCACTAGCAACCCCAGAAGATAGATTCCAAAGGCTGCAGAGGGGCTCTGCTCATGCATGGGCACCCTCTCACACAAATCCCAGCACCCTGCCTTCAGGATTGATAAGGCCTGCCATAGGGGTGACTGATAGGTACATATGTGTAGTGTTAAGGTAGATGTAGGAAACCTATATATGAGTAAGGGGTGCATACACCACCTTACACAGGCTGGTGTAGCAGACCTGTTATGTCATTTTGGAAGGCTTCCTAGGGGTGGTATAATACATGCTGCAGCCCCTGGGAAGCCTCTGGGGTACCTATGCCCTGGGTACATAGTATACCATATACTAGGGATTTATGAGGGTACCCTAGAATCCAATCTGGAGTGTATCTAAAGTACATGGAATCAATTTATAAGAGAAAGCAGACAGGCTGGGAACCTGGTTAGCCGGTTCCCAGCCAAACTAGGTCAAAAACCATCAAAACACAAGGAAAAAAGTGGGGGCAACCATGTAGTCTGATTCCACCTTCCTACAAGGAGCACAATAATAGCACAGTGGAGTGTGATGACTTCGTCAAAATACAGTTAATGTGACTGTCTGGGAATTCAAAAGGAACCAAGTAGTAGTGGGCTGACCAATGGAAGAATAGAGAAAGCTATTATATGGCCATCACAAGGTTGAACTGGAACAGTGACAGAGTGATCATTCAGACGAAGATAGGGAGCACTGATCATGTGCCAAGCTGACTGCATAATATGAACATATTGATACTTCAAAAAGCAGTGGGCAGAGCAGGAACAGAAATATTGTGACAATCCATGGAAAAAAAGAACTTTGTGCTACTGTGACTATCCTGGGGACAAAAATAGACGGAGTACCCGATTAGCAATGTGTTGCTACATTTTTAGCCCTGTGCAACAGCAGTCAAATTTATGAGTAATGGATTAATCAGAGCAGAGCCTGTAATTTACCTGAGTAAAACATGGGGATACACTCTGATACATACAGGACTAGGTGCAGTAAGTACGTAATTTTCAATTTTCTGGGGTGTCAACTTTGGCCAAAGAGGTTATTAATGCTGCTGGTAGATATTACATCCTAAGAAAATGTTACAGCTTCTCCCCCTCTGTGCCGCATCATAATCAAGGTCATAGAAAGGATCATAATCCAGAAAAACAATAGAAATATGGTAAAAATATTGCAACCACGTGGAAGAACAGCACTATGAAGGGGTGAATTAAATATCTGCATATATTCACTCTGAATGAGTGGCTATGGAAGAAAACAATGAGTCAAGAGTCATGTGTGATATTCATTAGCAAATAATCCTTACTGAAACAAGGATGCATTTCCACTGTGCCAAGTCAAACGTTCTTTCCGTTGAAGCTGAAATAGCAGTTGGAAAAAAATAATAGGTAAGTAAAGGTAGATGTCGAGACACATTTTAAAGGCCATGTGCTTACATACGAAGCACTGGCAGAAGTACAATCACACAATTCAAAGTGTGAAAAATGTGTCTGTTGGTTCAGCCTCACCTAGTAATTGATTTCAAGGCCCTCACTTATTCATGTGCACTTGATGTTACTCTTAACTCCTTAAATCAGTGTATTACAGAGCTTCTGCCCTTAAGCATTTCGGCTGTCAGGTGCAACCGTGATCACAAAGAGGATCACCATCATAGTTCAGAGTTAACAAATACTCATTTACTATATCCAAAACCAAAATGATTTTAACACTTCATAATTCACCTAAATGAAATTATATTAAGTAATATCTACCTAAAAACACATTAAAACATTTTGGCATGATATCTGGTATACACAGGATGAAATATGTCTTGTGTTTCAGAAGAACAAGTTACTTACCTTCGGTAACGCTTTTTCTGGTAGATACAGTATCTGCCTGTGGATTCCTCACCTTGTGAATATCCCCCTGCGTCAGCAACATTCAGAAAACTCTTTTGTAGCACGCCGGCGTGGACGACGTCACAGGAGCACGGCATCGCGCGCGACTCCCGCTGACGTCACCGACCCCTTATTAGGCCTACGTCGGCGTGATGACATTAGTCCCGCCCTTTTATCCATGCCTTCGAGGCACCCGGACGGACCAATGACAGCAGATATACAAATATACAGTGTACATAGTACATACAAATCAAAATTGCACACATAGTGCATAGCAAAGGTATGAAAAACCCAAAATATATATAAATATAAATATAAATATACATAAAAATACATAAACTCAGGTATAGCAGAGTGGACAACGGGGAGGCGGGTGGGTCAGTGAGGAATCCACAGGCAGATACTGTATCTACCAGAAAAAGCGTTACTGAAGGTAAGTAACTTGTTCTTCTGATAGATACATCTGCCAGTGGATTCCTCACCTTATGAATAGAGTCCCACAGCAGTCCCCACTCATGGAGGAGGGTGTCCACTCTCCTATACCAGAAAATCCTGGAGGACAGCGCGCGCAAAGTGGCCCTCTCTCCTCACTTCGGTATCCAAGCAGTAATGCTTCGCGAAAGTGTGGAGGGAGGACCAAGTTGCGGCTCTGCAAATATCCTCAACAGGTACACCTCTAGATAAAGCAGAAGTAGCAGACTTTGTTCTAGTAGAGTGAGCTCTTATACCCTCAGGAGGGTCCTTACCCGCCAGGGAGTAGCAGATCTTGATGCATAATATTATCCATCTTGAAAGAGTGCGCTTGTGCACCGATCTACCTTTCCTGCAGCCAGCAAATCCAATGAACAGATGGTCATCCAACCTGAACTCCTTTGTCCTGTCCAGGTAGAAACTCACCGTCCTCTTAGGGTCCAAGCGATGAAGCCTCTCCTCCTCCTTGGAAGGGTGAGGTGGAGGATAAAAGGTAGGGAGGGTAACGGACTGTCCTAAATGGAAAGGAGTAACCACCTTAGGCAGAAAAGCAGCCCTGGTCCTGAGAACCATTCTTTCAGCATGAATGGTCAAGAATGGGGGCTTTGAGCTAAGAGCTTGAAGCTCACTAACCCTCCTTGCCGAGGTAATTGAAACCAGAAAAATAGTCTTAAAAGACAAAAGTCTCAAGGGACATGAGTGTAACGGTTTAAAAGGCAAACCCATCAAGAATGTAAGAACAAGGTTCAAGTCCCATTGAGGTACAATAAAAGGTGTAGGAGGAAATTTATTGGTAAGACCCTTAATGAAACGCAAAACAATAGGTGATTTAAATAAAGACGACTGGTCTGGCAAACAAAGGAAAGCCGATAAGGCCGACAAATAATCTTTGATAGTTGCCACCGCAAAACCTTGCTGGGCCAAGGAAAGTGCAAATTGTAGTATATTGGACAAACGGGCCCTTAAAGGGTCAACGGACTTCTCCCCGCACCAAGCAACACATTTCGACCATCTATAAGAATAAATGGACTTGGTGGAGTCACGCCTGGCTGACAAGATGACATCCACCACATCGTGCGAGAGAGAAAAGGAACTCAGGTTGCCACGTTCAATCTCCAGGGATCAAGGTGTAAGGTCTGGAGGTGGGGGTGTAGAACCTGCCCCTCCATCTGGGAGAGGAGATCTGCCCTGTGAGGGAGACGGAGCGGCGGGCACGAGGAGAGGTGGAGAAGATCTGTACACCACACCCTTCTTGGCCAATCCGGGGCGATCAATATAACTTGGGCCCGGTCTTGGCGAATCTTCCTCAGAACCCGAGGAATCAAGGGTATGGGAGGAAACGCGTAAAGGAACTGTGAGTCCCAACTCAACTGAAACGCGTCCCCCAAGGCTCCCTGCATCCGAAACTGGAGACTGCAGAATGATGGACAGTGAGCATTCTCATGAGTGGCAAACAGGTCCACCCGAGGAGTTCCCCATGTCCGGAAGACGTGACGAACCACCTCTGGGTGAAGCCTCCACTCGTGGTCGGCCGAGAACTGCCGACTGAGATTGTCTGCACGTACGTTCAGAACCCCGGCCAGATGATTTGCCATCAGACAAATCTGATGATCCTGAACCCAGGACCAGAGACGCAGAGCCTCTTTGCAGAGACACCGCGATCCTACTCCTCCCTGCTTGTTGACATACCACATCGCGGTGGTGTTGTCCATCAGGACTTAAACTGACCGACCGCGAAGGGAAGGGAGGAAGGCCTTGAGTGCCAAACGTTTGGCCCGCAATTCCAGAAGGTTGATGTGAAGCAACCTTTCCTCTGGAGACCAAAGACCCTTGATCTCCAGATCCCCCAGATGAGCACCCCACCCTAGAGTGGATGCATCCGTGATCACTGTGGCCACCGATGGAGGCAGTTGAAAAGGCTTTCCTTGAGACAGATTGCCTTCCATGCCCCACCAAGACAGATCCCCCGCAGTTTCTCTGGAGATCCTCACTGACTCAGTGAGAACTCCGTTGTGCTGATACCACTGCCTGCGGAGGCACCACTGGAGTGCCCTCATGTGCCAGCGTGCATGGTTGACCAACAGAATGCAAGAAGCCATAAGACCGAGCAGACGAAGGACCTTCAGGACTGGAACAACCGCTCCATTGTGAAAAAAAGGTATCTTTTCCTGTATGTCGCGAAACCTTTGAGGAGGAGGGAATGCACGACACACAGTTGTGTCCAGTACCGCACCTATGAACAGGTTGCGCTGGGAGGGCACCAGGTGAGACATAGGTACATTTATCGAAAAACCCAACCTGTGCAACAACTGAGTTGTCTCTTGCAGATGGTGGAGCACCTTCTCTGGCTACTCTGCTTTGATCAGCCAGTCATCCAGATAGGGGAACACTGGAATCCCCGACCTTCTGAGATGCGCAGCCACCACTGCCATCACCTTGGTGAAGACTCGAGGCGCCGTAGTAAGTACAAACGGAAGGACCGCAAACTGGTAGTGTTGCGAACCCACCGTAAAACGGAGATACTTCTTGTGCGACCTCAGGATTGGAATATGAAAATGGGCATCCTGCAACTCGATCGACACCATCCAGTCTTCTTCCAACAGCGCCTGAAGAACCTGCACAAGAGTGAGCATCTTGAACTTCTCCTGTTTGAGAAAGAGGTTCAAAACCCTGAGGTCCAGGATTGGACGAAGCCTGCCATACTTCTTGGGGATCAGGAAATATCGGGAGTAGCATCCCTGACCCCTTTCCTGCTCCGGAACCACCTCTATTGCACCCTTTCTGAAAAGTGCCAGGACTTTTTCCTGCAAAAGAAGCAGGTGGTCCTCCGAACAATAACCTTGGCAAGGAAGGTAATTGGGGGGAAATTCCCGAAAGGGAAGAGCTTACCCATTCTCTACGAGATTGAGAACCCAAAGATCTGATGTAACTGATTCCCAATTTATTAGAAAATAGGTAAGCCGACCCCCTACAGGACCCGCATGATCCAGAATGGTGGATCTAGGGCTGCTTTGCTGATGTAGGTGGGGGGTGGGTATTAGAGGAGGAAGTTGAGGAGGAGGAGGGTTGACGACCACGGGCACGACCCCTTTGTCCACCTCTATAGGACTTGTACAAAGGATTCTGCCGTTGCTGCTGCTGTTGGCTCTGCTTATAGGTACGAAAAGTAGACCTTCCAAAACCCCTGAATTTCCTGGTGGTAGAGCCTCTAGTCTGTAGGCCCAAAGACCTTGCAGTCGCCCTGCTATCTTCGAATCTTTCTAAGGCAGCGTCAGCCTTCTTTCCAAAAAGGCCAGTGCCATCAAAAGGCAAATCCAACAGAGCAGCCTGGACATCAGTCGAAAATTCGGATGATTTTAACCAAGCGGCCCTTCTAGTGGTGACTGAAGATCCCAATATTCTAGCCACAGAGTCCGCCGTTTCCATGCCACTCTGAATCACCTGGCGAGCGCAGCCTGCGTGTCAGACACTACCTCATTGAAGTTCTTCCTATCCCCCTCCGGAAGCTTAGATGATAACTGCTTAACCGTGTCCATTAAAGCATGTACATATCTGCCCAGCAGACAAGTAGCATTTGTCGATTTCAGGGCCATGCTACTTGACGAGAATACCTTCTTAGCATTCTAATCCAACTTTTTAGAGTCTTTATCCCCTGGAACCTGGGGAAAAGCAACTGCCGTCCTCTTTGAGCAATCCGCCTGAACAACCAGACTTTCCGGCGAAGGATGAGAAGTTAAGAACTCAGGGTCACCAGGTGCCACCCTATAGCATCTTGCCACTGTTCTAGACACTGCAGGAGCAGTCAAAGGCTTTTTCCAGACTTCCAATATCGGTTTAGTGAGAGCCTCAGTGAACGGGAGAGTCGGCTCAACAACAGAAGAAGGTGAATGCAGAACCTCAGTAAGGATGTTCAATTTAAACTCCACAGAAGGCAAAGTCAAGTTCAGCAATTCTGCAGCCTTTTTAATCACAACATGGTATGGAGCCACATCCTTAGAGGGTGCATCAGAAACTGCAGGCAACCCCCATTCAGGCAAAAATTCCAAACCACTTGCACTATGCAGCTCCTCAAAATAGTCTTCCTGATCCTGAAGTTCACCTTCCTCCACTTCAGGATCCTCATATTCCTTCTCTTCCAAGAGACGCTGAGCCCTACGCCTTGACCACTCCAACCAAACCGAAATCGTCGGATTCGGTAGCGACTCCGAAGGAGTCGGGGCCGGCGTCGAGTGAGGAGCTGGAACAGCTGGAGAATGGGAAGCTGGAACCGGCGTCCAGTCTCGAATCCGATCCCGAGGTCGCTCCGGAGCCGGCGAAGCCGTGTGCGGAGTCGATGACCTCGGCGGCGCCGAACCAAGCCAAGGTGGATATGGCTTTGGCAACAGCAGCATAAAAGGCGCTGGAGCGTAAGCTTGAGGGACACCCAAGTTGTACGACAATGGACCCATGGGACCAGCCGGTGCACCAGTGGGGTACATTGCTCTCGCATACACGCCATACATAGCATTAAGGAAATGCGATGGGTCCTGCCCGGGACCAGGAAACGGAGGGTACAAACCCACTGGCTGCTCCGTAGGAGGCTGCACTGGAATCGGTTCTTCTTGACCCTCCTGTTCCTCTCGATGATGCACCAGAATCGCCGAAGCCTGAGGTTCTTCCACGTCTTCTTCCTCATGCGCAGAAGATAGACACGGATCCGGAGATGGCGCTCGGGACTGAAAAGGCGAAGCTTCACCTTCAGGCTCACGAGATGGCGAGGGAGACATAATATCTTTATGATGCCAGTCAGTCAGTCAAGTTTGCTTTATTCGAGATAAAAACTCATAAAAGCATGATTAAAAAAAACATTCATTTGTTAAAACAAGATCTTTACAATTAACAATGTTTAAACACATTTAACAATACAATTAAAAGTGGTAATTTATCCATAATAATAAAAAAGCATTTTGACAGCACTAATTTAAAAAGAAAACCCAATAAAAAACAATCACAAAATTCATATATTTACGGGATGATGCTGGTGGGAGGCCTATAATCTCTATCAGTTTGCTTCAACCACAAATTTAGTACACTTAAAATTTCTAAAATCATATACATATACACACTGAGGGAGCTCAAATTACTCACACCCAAAAAAAAATTCTGATGGCCCACACCCACCCCAGGTATTTAGCAACTGCAACTGAGATAACCGGTAAAGTGGTAGTGCAAATTAATCTTAATGCCACGCGCTATCCCTTGTGCCTAACAGCTTGCACATTGCTTTTAACCAAACTCGTCTAGGAGTATAGTAGGCCATACAGTCAAAAAAGAGATGGGCAATAGTCTCTTTGTCAGTTTAGCAAAGCCGGACACATATTGGTAGTGCCTTCAGCCCATCTACCAGTTAATGATCTTATAGGAAGTGACCCTGCTCTGAGCTGAAAATAGAGCTTCCTATCTCCGGGTTTTGTAATGCCATCCCAATAGGGCTCTAGGCTGGGAGAAGATTTGAATTCCAGGAAGCGACCCTCCATAGAAGAGGGATCAGCACCATTCCAATTCCGGTACGCAACCATTTCCCAGTACATTTCTTTTAGGGTATCTTTAGATGAAAATGGAGCTACCTCGGGCTTCTCCCACAACCCCTGCATGCCTATTCCCACCAGAGTTTTGCAAAGTTCCTTCAGCCAGGTTATCTTATGAAAATCATCATTTCTGATTACATCCAAAAATCCCTGGGTGTAATGGGCAAGTTCAGGAGTTACCCAGATCCGTTGCCAATATAATATAGGACGCCATCTAGCCATATCTACTAGGGCCTTCCTGCCTAAGTCATATCGCAGAGGTTTTATCGACGTACTCTTGGGAAGACCGACAAGATTGTTCTCAGCAAGTGTTAATGAAGTTAGCTTTTCATAGCCCCATATCTCAGCACCCTAAAGAACAAGTTACTTACCTTCGGTAACGCTTTTTCTGGTAGATACTATATCTGCCTGTGGATTCCTCACCTTGTGAATATCCCCTTGCGTCAGCAACATTTGGAAATTCTTTTGTAGCTTCGCGCCGACGTGGATCCGGACGTCACAGAGGCACGGCATCGCACGCGACTCCGCTGACGCCACCGACGCCTATAATAGGCCCACGCCGGCGTGATGACATCAGTTCCGCCCTTTTTTCCGTGCCTTCGAGGCACACGGACGGACCGATGACAGTAGACATATACACAGTATACGCAGTATAGAAATCAAGGTAACACACACAGTGTGAAGCAAATGCAATAAAACATTTGAAATAGACAAATCCTTGACCATAAAATAATACATCATATAAACCTCTGGCATAGAAGAGTGGACAACGGGGAGGCGGGTGGGTCAGTGAGGAATCCACAGGCAGATATAGTATCTACCAGAAAAAGCGTTACCGAAGGTAAGTAACTTGTTCTTCTGATAGATACATCTGCCGTGTGGATTCCTCACCTTGTGAATAGAGTCCCACAGCAGTCCCCACTCCCGGAGGAGGGTGTCCACTCTTCTAAACCAGGAAATCCTGAAGGACAGAGCGCGCAAAGTGACCCTCCCTCCTCACTTCGGAATCCAAGCAGTAATGCTTCGCGAAAGTGTGGAGGGAAGACCAAGTTGCCGCTCTACAAATATCCTCTACAGGAACACCTCTAGCCAATGCAGAGGTTGAAGACTTAGCTCTTGTAGAATGAGCCCTTATACCCTCTGGTGGTTCCTTACCGGCCAAAGAGTAGCAGATCTTAATGCAGAGGACGATCCATCTCGACAAAGTCCTCTTATGGACGTCCACTCGACAGTCTTTAGTCCTGTGCAAGTAAAAAGACACCGCCCTCTTGGGGTCAAGACGGTGTAATCTCTCCTCCTCCTTGGAAGGGTGAGGGGGAGGATAAAAGGTAGGAAGGGTAATGGATTGACCAAGGTGGAAAGGAGTCACCACCTTTGGCAGAAAAGCAGCCCTGGTCCTAAGAACCATTCGTTCAGCATGAATGGTCAGGAATGGGGGCTTGGAACTAAGAGCTTGAAGCTCACTTACCCTCCTTGCGGAGGTGATTGCAACGAGAAAAACCGTTTTGAAAGTCAGAAGCCTCATGTGACATTTGTGAAGAGGCACAAAAGGAGCACCCATTAAAAATGTCAAAACTAGATTCAAATCCCACTGAGGCACAATAAAAGGTGTAGGAGGGAACCTATTAGTGAGGCCCTTCAAAAACCTTAAAACAATGGGAGACTTAAAAAGAGAAGGCTGGTCAGGCAAACAGATAAAAGCCGACATCGCAGAAAGATAACCCTTCACCGTGGCAACAGCAAGCCCCTGCTGAGCCAGAGAAAGGGTAAACTGGAGCACATCAGATAAATGGGACCTCAAAGGGTCTATAGATTTCTCCCTGCACCAAGCAACAAATTTAGACCACCTATAAGAATAGATGGACTTAGTGGAGTCACGCCTGGCTGACAAAATGACATCCACCACATTGTGAGGGAGAGAAAAAGAAATCAGGTTGCCCTGCTCAATCTCCAGGCATGAAGGTGTAAGGTCTGGAGGTGGGGGTGTAGAACCTGCCCCTCCATCTGAGAGAGGAGATCTGCCCTGTGAGGGAGACGGAGTGGCGGGTGAGAGGAGAGGTGGAGAAGGTCTGAATACCACACCCTTCTTGGCTAATCCGGGACGATCAATATGACTTGGGCCCGGTCTTGGCGAATCTTCCTCAGAACCCGAGGAATCAAGGGTATGGGAGGAAACGCGTAAAGGAGTTGCGAGTTCCAACTCAACTGAAATGCGTCCCCCAAGGCTCCTTGCATCGGTCTGCTGCTACCTGACGGAGGAGGACGTTATATTGCATGCTGCTCTAGGAACCAGGGGATGTTTTAGCTCACTTTATCAAGAGTGTCTAAGCAGGAGGACTAATAAACACTTCCCTCTACAACAAGTTAACAATTATAGATAGTCAGACAGAATCTACATCCCGTGCCTTTTACCCTGGTTCCAGCTCTACTTGGACTATCATCCACAGTTTGATGAGAATCATATGTACAAGATTGAAATACCCCTATTAAAGAGCTTTGGCAGAACGAGACTACAAATAGATACCTTTCGCCTAAGATCAAGAACGGCGCGGACAGATCAGTTTCCTCCACAGAAAATATTTTGTTGAACAGGCCCTGAAGAAGTCCCAAGAGGACGAAACGCGTCGGCTGTAGCTCCTGTGTGTATTTTTTACTCTCAACTGAACTCAATAAAGAACTCTTGAAGAACACAAGTAACAAACGAATGTGATTATTGCTGTTAACCTCATCAAAGTTATCAGTTTCTACAATTTCTAAAGTGGTGCACCTTGACCTTGTTTAAAGTATACCATAGTTCATGTCTTGAACCAACATTGTAACGGTGGGTGTTTTTGAAGTGTGCACACATATTGTCCCATATACTATAGTGTGGGTCTAAACTAATACTGTGAGAATATTTGACCAGGTGCTGTTCTGTCGGGAATCCTCCACCGTTGTCCTTTTTCTGAAAGCTCCTTGCATCGGATACTGGAGACTGCAGAATGACAGGCAGTGAGCATTCCCGCGAGTGGCGAACAGGTCAACCCGAGGAGTCCCCCACATCCGAAAGATGTCGTGAACTACCTCTGGGTGAAGCCTCCACTCGTGATCGGCAGAGAACTGCCGACTGAGACTGTCTCCACGAACTTTCAGAACTCCGGCCAGATGACTTGCCATCAGACAAATCCGATGGTCCTGAACCCAGGACCAGAGGCGCAGAGCCTCCTTGCAGAGACACTGCGACCCTACTCCTCCCTGCTTGTTGACGTACCACATCGCGGTCGTGTTGTCCGTCAGGACCTGGACTGACTGACCGCAAAGGGAAGGGAGGAAGGCCTTGAGCGCCAAACGTATCGCCCGCAATTCTAGAAGGTTGATGTGAAGCAACCTTTCCTCTGGAGACCAAAGACCTTTGACCTCCAGATCCCCCAGATGAGCACCCCACCCTAGGGTGGATGCATCCGATAACACCATGGCCACCGATGGAGGCAGTTGGAAAGGCTTCCCTTGAGACAGATTGCCTTCCACGCTCCACCAAGATAGATCCACCGCAGTTTCTCTGGAGATCTTCACTGACTCCCTGAG
The DNA here is from genome assembly GCF_964261635.1 of Lissotriton helveticus. Taxonomy (NCBI): domain Eukaryota; kingdom Metazoa; phylum Chordata; class Amphibia; order Caudata; family Salamandridae; genus Lissotriton; species Lissotriton helveticus. The sequence continues at coordinate 652,900,281 of NC_136070.1, forward strand.
ATCTCCGTTGTGTTGATACCACTGCCTGCGGTGGCACCACTGGAGCGCCCTCATGTGCCAGCATGCATGGTTGACCAACAGAATGCATGAAGCCATCAGACCGAGCAGGCGAAGAACCTTCAGGACTGGAACGACCGCTCCATTGAAAAATAAAGGAATCATCTCCTGTATGTCGCGAATCCTTTGAGGAGGAGGGAATGCGCGACACACAGTAGTGTCCAGCACCGCACCTATGAACAGGTTGCGCTGTGAGGGCACCAGGTGAGACTTGGGTACATTTATCGAAAAACCCAACCTGTGCAACAACAGAGTTGTCTCTTGCAGATGATGGAGCACCTTCTCCGGCGACTCCGCTTTGATCAGCCAGTCGTCTAGATACGGAAACACATGAATCCCCGATCTCCTGAGATGAGCTGCCACCACTGCCATCACCTTGGTGAAGACTCGAGGAGCAGTAGTAAGACCAAATGGAAGGACCACAAACTGGTAGTGCTGTGACCCAACCGTGAAACGGAGATACTTTCTGTGCGACTTCAAGATGGGAATAGGAAAATACGCATCCTGCAAGTCGATCAACGCCATCTAGTCTTCTTCCAGCAGCGCTTGAAGAACCTGTGCAAGAGTGAGCATTTTGAACTTTTCCTGCTTTAGGTAAAGGTTCAAAATCCTGAGGTCCAGGATTGGCCGAAGCCTGCCATCTTTCTTGGGGATCAGGAAATACCGGGAGTAGCACCCCTGGCCCCTTTCCTGCTCTGGAACCACCTCTATCGCACCTTTTCTGAACAGTGCCAGGACTTCTTCCTGCAGGAGAAGCAGGTGGTCTTCCGAACAATAACCCTGGCAAGGAGGGTAATTGGGAGGGAATTCCTGGAAAGGAAGTGCATACCCATTCTCTACAAGATTGAGAACCCAAAGATCCTATGTTATTAATTCCCAATCTTGTAGAAAATGTGTAAGCCGACCCCCCACTGGGCCCACATGATCCGGAATGGTGGATCTAGGGCTGCTTTGCTGCGTTGGCAGGGGGTTGGGAAGGAGAGGAGGAGGAGGAGGAGGAAGCTTGACGACCTCTAGGACGGGATCTTTGTCTGCCCCTGTACGACTTGTACAGTGTATTCTGCTGCTGCTGAGGCTGCTGCTGGGATGATCTGTAAGACCGAAAGGAAGATCGACCAAATCCTCTGAAGCGTCTTCCGGTAGTACCCCTGGACTGAAGACCCAAAGATTTTGCAGTGGCCCTACTGTCCTTAAAACGCTCCAAGGCAGTATCAGCCTTCTTACCAAACAACCCTGATCCATCAAAAGGCAAGTCCATCAAGGCAGATTGGACGTCTGCAGAGAATTCTGAAGATTTGAGCCAGGCAGCCCTCCTAGTGGCCACGGAGGACCCCATGACCCTTGCCACTGAATCAGCAGTGTCCAGACCACTCTGAATGACCTGTCTCGCAGCTGCTTGAGTGTCCGATACCACTTCCTGAAAATCCTTGCTGTCATCCTCAGGGACTTTCGGAATCAACTGCTTGACAGAATCCATCAAAGCATGGATATACCTTCCCATCAGACACGTAGCATTGGTTGACTTTAATGCCATACTGGCTGATGAGAAAACCTTCTTGGCACTTTGGTCTTGCTTCCTGGATTCCTTATCTCCAGGAACTTGTGGAAAAGCACCAGCAGATTTCTTTGAGCAAGCAGCCTATATCACCAAACTCTCAGGAAGAGGATGTGAAGATAAAAATGCAGGGTCCTCTGGTGCAGCTCTATATCTCCTGGCCACTGTTCTAGAAACTGCAGGAGCAGATAAGGGTTTCTTCCAGACCTCATAAATAGGCTCAGACAAGGCCTAGTTGAAGGGCAACATAGGTTCAATGATAGATGAGGATGAATGAATCACCTCAGTCAAATTATTAGGCTTATAATCAGCAGTGGGCAGAGTAATATTCAATAAACTCGCTGCTTTCTTAATGACAGTGTGATAAGGCATCACATCCTTTGATGGAACATTTGACACAGAAGCCAATTCCCATTCAGGCGATAGTTCAAGCCCACTGGCTTCACACAAATCCTCAAAAGGATCCTCAGAATCCTGCAACTCTCCTTCTTCAGTATCTGAATACCCATATTTTTCTTCTTCCAGAAGTCTCTGGGCCTTTCCCCGAGATCTTTCCTTCACCACCGAAGCCAATGGATTCGGAATCGACTCCGACGGGGTCGGTGCCGGCGTCGAACCCGAAGTCGGACGGGGTCTATCCATATGAGGTCGGGCAGAATCCTGCCTCGGAGTCGCAGGTATCGGCGTCGATGGGATCGGCGTCGATGGCACCGGCGTCATGCGCTTCGGTGTCGACGACACCGGCGGTGTCAGAAAATGCCAATGCGGTGGTAGAGCCGGCATAAAAGGCATGAAGGGTGCAGGGGCGTAAGCCTGAGGAACACCTAAGTTAAAGGCCATAGGACCCGTGGGACCAACAGGCGCACCAGACGGGAACATTGCCCTGGAATAGACACCAAACATGGCGTTGAGGAAATGAGAAGGATCCTGACCTGGAGTCGGAAACTCAGGATATGGACCCCGTGGCTGTTCCTGAGGAGGCGGAGTCGATACGACGTCGACCTCTTCATCGGGTGCAGGAACCGGAGTCGACGAACCCTCAGGTACTGGAACTTCGGCTCCACCAGCCCCCTGCTCCTCACCTTCATCCTCCTGACCAGAAGGATTGGATGGAAACGGAGAATGGACCTGTTTCTGAGATTCGGGTGAACCCGGATGCGAAGCCCCATCATGTTCCAATTCCGAAATCTCCACTTCCTTACTCAGAAGCTTGACCTGGGACTTCGGTCTTGAACTAGAGTCCTTCCCAGAATGATGACGCGACTCATGGCTCCTCTTCTTGTGCTTCTTCCTCGAAGACTTCGAAGCGTGAGCTGAAGACGACTCCGAGTGCGACCTCGAACGAGACCTCGACCTCGACCTCGATCGACGAGATCGAGACTTCGAAGATTTCTTAACCTTCTTATTTTTAAGCTTTGCCACGAGGAGTTTCGCCTCTCTCTCTCTCAAAGCTTTCGGCGTCATCTTCTTGCAGCAAAGACAGTCCTCGACATCATGGTCGGAGCTTAAACACCAGACACAGCATTCGTGAGGATCGGTGATAGACATAGTCTTGCCACACTCGCCACAAGCTTTAAACCCAGTCTTCTTCGACGACATCTCGAAAAGTATGAAGATAGACACAATACAATGAAAGTAGTAACAAAGTTACTGTAAGCTACAGTCCGATCCCTGAAAACCGTTAGCGTCGACGACGCGGAAAAAAGGGAACTGATGTCATCACGCCGGCGTGGGCCTATTATAGGCGTCGGTGACGTCAGCGGAGTCGCGTGCGATGCCGTGCCTCTGTGACGTCCGGATCCACGTCGGCGCAAAGCTACAAAAGAATTTCCGAATGTTGCTGACGCAAGGGGATATTCACAAGGTGAGGAATCCACACGGCAGATGTATCTATCAGAAGTGCCGAGCTTAAGGCTTTCGCATCATACACTTGGAGAGCTGGCTGTATCGGCTTGGTCTGGGATTTTTTGTGCTCTGTAATTATCGCTCCCGCATTTTGTCGGAGTTTTAAAGCCACCATTTATACATGTTTCCCCCACTTAATACCTTTTGCCACATGAATGCCCAGATAGATAAAATCCGACACTATTTCCACCTTTTGCCCGTTCATAAAAAAATTCCCTTTAAAACTACGGTGTGGGTTGAATGCCATGAGCTTTGTTTTTGCTACATTGACTTCCAGTCCTTGGTCAGCACAGAAGTCCTCAAAAATCTTCAAGGCTCGCTGAAGGCCACCAGGAGTTTTAGATATAATAAGGGTATCATCCGCAAATATTAAAATAGGGGTTTTCACTCCAGCCAAAGTAGGGGCGTCTACACCTCCCAAGAGCATGCGTTCAACTACCCCATTGATATATAATGAAAAGAGCGTGGGGTCATGGCACAGCCTTGGCGCACCCCGCGTTGTACCGGGAATTCAGGTGTAACTTGCCCATGTCCTCCCCATTGGATTTTTGCATAATTCGATTCGTGCAGCCTCATAACTATCGTTAAAATTTCCGGTGCCATACCGAACTTATTTAACACGTTCCATAGCTGAAATCGTGGCACCAAGTCAAAAGCTGCACGTAAGTCAATAAAAGCAGCATAAATGCTGCCTTTTCCTAATAGTACAGTTTTCCAATGAAGTAAGGTGAAGCGAAAAATCTGATCAGTAGTACTGGTTAATTTGCGGAAGCCAGCCTGAAAGGGGGACAAAATGTTTTCTCCTTCTACCCAATCTAATATTTTGTCTAGGGTCATTTTCCCAATCACCTTTTGTACCGTGTCAATAACGCTAATAGGCCTATAGTTTCCAGGCTGTGTTTTATCGCCTTTCTTGTATACCGGGATTATTACGGCCCCTTGCCATGACTTTGGTACTGGTGCCCCGAGAGCCACGGCATTGGCCAGCTTCATAATATACAGGCCACAGTGCATTTTATCATGGAGAAAGACGTCCGCTGGGACCCCGTCTGGCCCTGGTGCTTTTCCCTTCGAAACAGATTTAAGCGCCACTACTACATCATTAATATTAAAGGGTGGGTCTGAATATAAAATAATATTTACGGATTCTCTAGACCTATCCTCAGGGCAGCATGCATATTGGGGGCCAAAGTGATCTATCCAATTTCTCTGAGTTACATAATTTGTAAGTGGTTCTGGGTGGGCTCCTTTCCCCCATTTAACAATGCTCCAAAAGAGTTTTGAATCCTTTGCGGTACTGGCTATTTTGAGGTCCTGCCAATGTTGTTCGTCCCAAAGTTTCTTTGCCATATACAAACTTTTCTTATAATCCTGCCTGGCTATTCTGACAGCATTAGGGTCTCTTCTTTTAATGGCACTTCCTAGGGATGTTCTTGCAGATCTACAAGCATCGTTATACCACCGACTCTTTTCTGGCATGTTTTCCTGCCCGTTGGCTGCGTTACTACCTTAATGAAGTGACCTCTTATGTTTTCAAAAAGACTGTAATGGAGTTTGGTAATTTCCCGCAAATCATTCTCTGCCCCAGCTATGGTGTCCATAGCGGAAATGGTTTTGTCCAGCTCCTCATTAATAAGGTCCAACACCCTTTTATTCATCATGACTTGCGCCCACCTCACCCGCCTCATGTCATTAGTTGGAACAATCTCGGATAAAGCCTGCTCGACCCTGTTCGGCCCCCCTTCCTCCACCCCCCACAAATAATGGCTTATACATAGGGGCTTATGATCACTCTCTTGCCTAGCAACTACCTTCATATCCTTCATAAAGTGCCAAATTGCCATATTGCAAATAACATAGTCAATCCTGCTTTTTGAGCAGCCATTGTCAAAAGTGTTTTCACCTTGTCCGTCACTCGTAGTTCTGCCGTTCAGTGCTCTGAGCCCTCTTTCACAGCATATCGCATTAATCTGGATTATACTATCTGTCCATCTATCTATCGGTTTTAATTCCAGTGTAGGAATCCCCCACTGGGAGTCCTCTTCTTCTCCTGTGTACCAGTCACCTATTGTAAGAGGCTCAAAGGTCATGTTTAGGTCGCCGGCGATTATCATGTTATTCTCGCTCGGCTGTAGTCCAATCAGGGAGTCCAGGGCTACCAAAACGTGAGATTTCCCTCCCCCTGACCCTCTAACGTAAAGGTTATAGATGTCCAAAGTACCCAAAGAACCCATTGTTAGCCTAATCAACTGGATATCTCTATTCTTAGTAGGGAGCTCTATAACTCTATCAAAGAGTTCTTGTCGTAACCAAATAGTTAGCCCCCCTTTTGGCCGACCTTTGGGGCCCTTGATGGCTGGCACAAAAAAAATCAAGAAACCCTGGAGAAACTGGGGCTCACACGCCCAGGTCTCTTGAAAGAGGCAGATATCAAAACCATTTATAAAAGTAAGCCATTCAGGGGATTGCAATCTCGAACCCAACCCCGCAATATTCCAGGAGATTATCTTCCCCCCATCCCCTCTAAATTTGTGCAAAAGATGAAAAGTGGCTAAATTAGATGTACTTAAATCTTTCAGACTTAAAAAATCCGTTCCTGTATTTAGAGCTAACTTTTGGGGAGAGGACACCACTCCAACAGTAGTGCTAGGCTCATCACCATTTGCGGGGTAGTCCCTTGCCTGACCCTCATTTTCAGTCCCCTCACCCACTATGGGAGCGTCCTCAGAATCCCTCTCTCTCATCCCCCGTATTTCATTGAACAAGTTTTCACTCCCAGTATTTGACAGTCAATCTATTGCTTCCAGCTCAGAGCTACTTTTCCTAAGCCTGTTTCTATTTAAAAACAAAGGGGAAAGACGTGAAAATGGAGGGGAGGGGGCACCTTCCTCAACTGTATGTCAGAATAAGTTGGCGGGCTAGATCTAAACTCTAGTTGAAATAAATTCTCAGCTAGTTCTTCGGAACACAGTGTTAATTCAATAACATCATGGCTTTCCCCAGGGTGACTCAATCTTGTCGTTTTTAATATGTCGTCTCTTATAACAGAACGACAGCCTCTGACATAACGCAGCCAATGAATGGCTTTGTTAGTCAGGGAGTCCACCACTTCTCTAGGGCAGTTGCCCCTCCTATCTAGTTTTGGAAGGTTAGTCATGTATATTTTGTTTGTGGCTAAATTACCCTCCATATGTACCCCCACTAGTGGGTTCTGCACTACAATTTGACGTCCCCCTATTTTGATAGTTAGAGGTTCTACTTTGCCATGCCCCTACGGGCGAACTTATTGCCTTTCGTTGAGCCACCCCCACTAATCCACTGCCCCCACTATGGCTCCTTAGGGTCCTCTGTTCTCTAGCCGTAATCTGATTTTCTATTCTATTTTCCTTCGCCGAACATTGTACCCTGCTTGTGGTAGCCCTAGTTATACTTGACAAACTTTTCGCCCCTCCTTCTACAGGACGAGTCGAAGATAGTTTATTACCTATAGGGTCGCTTTTCCCCAAAGATGAATGGTTTCTTTCGATAGGTTTGGTTGGATACACCATAGGTTTCTTTTGTGCGACCCCAGATTGACACCATGAATCTCCAGGAATAGGTTTTATAGTTGAAGTAAAGTTAATGATTAATATTTTCATGACCTCAATCTCATCTCTCAGTAATAAGACTAGTTTAACTAAGTCACTGACAGTTCCTAAACTATCTTTGGAGTTTGTAAGGTCGCAATCCTTTCCTACTTCTATACTTTGGGGCGGGATGGCTACGCAACTAGGGATAGCATTAGACTCCTCATGCTGTATATCCGCCAATACGGTAAATCTGTTGGAACATGGTATTAGGTCATTATTAATTACAATTTGGGCAGGGGCTTCTCTATCTTGACCATGGCTTTCATCACCAGGGTGACCCTCCATCCTTCCCGGCCCGGGAAGCCCTTTCTCTCTTTGACCCGATAGTTTTACTTCAACAGATTTATTCTTTGCTCGAAACATGTCAGGGATCATAATAGATGGACCTGCTGGCTCTTGCACTACAGCCTTCACCCTTCCCACCACAGGGGCAGAGCCCGTCATCCCAGAGGCCCCCATTTCATTGGTCAAAATTGCGTGGCATTCGTCAACGACAGAATCGATCCTGTCAATAACACAATTCATGGCTGCATGTTTTGGTCCCCCCTTCAATTTCTTTCTTTTGCTCAGTTTTGATGACTTCGCCAATATATTCACCCCTTCCCTGCTTCCATTGATTTCCGCTTACCCATGTCTCAACCAACTTTTAAAAACACTTAGATTTCACTGAAACTGAATTGAAAGATTGATATTAACAGAATTTAGTTAAGTATAAAAAGCAAGTACTTCCGTAATGTTATATTCATCAGGATTTCAGCATGGTCTAGATGGACAAGACCACTACCCTCCCCATTCAATTACAAGGAATGGAAGTGAACTCCTTCAAAACCCCTGTGTTCCCCTGCGGTCTCAGTCTCACCCAAAAGCTTGGAATCCCCAAATGGTTTAGTAGAAGGATGGAAATGCTGGTGGTGTGGCCCGGCCCGTCCTCTTACGTCCTCGGATGGCCACAGACGGCCCACCCTTTGCCCGGGCTTAACCCGGCGCAGACCCACGCGCGGTCCCGCGACGCGAGGGCTGTGCTCCTTTTTATGCGCCTCCTGGTGCGAGAAATGTGGGTGTCGGCGGCTTCAGCCCCGGAGGCGTCTGGGAATGCAGTCTGGATGTCCGTGTGTCCGTGAGCCCCCCTCCGCACTGCGGCCCCTGTTAGATGTGGGCTGCGGCGGCGGGAGGGAGACATGCAGGGAGACACACAGCAACTGCGGCAAATGCGGGAATCAGGGAAGGCAGTGGATGACAGCCGATTTCAGTCAAGGTATGCCCCCAAAGTGCTAAGGCCCCCATCTTTATGATGCTTACGAGACGAAGACCTCTTCTTCTAGTCCGACTCCCTGCCGGAATGGTGCCTCAAGCTATGCTTCTTCCTCTTATGTTTTTTCTTCGAGGAACTCGAAGCATGTCCCGAAGCCGACTTTGACGCCGACTCAGATCGAGACCTCGACCTCGACCTCGATCTCGACCTCGACCTCGATCTCGTCTTCGACCTCGACTTCGATTTCGGCTTCGACCTCGAGCGTCTGGATCTTGACCTCGAAGACCCCTTGGCATCCTTCCCTTTTACCTTGGCTAGAAGGAGTTTAGCCTCTCGTTTACGCAGAGCCTTCGGGTTCATCTTAGAACAGGAACGACAGCCTCCGACATCGTGGTCCAAGCCCAGACACCACAAGCAATCATTATGTGGATCGGTAATGGACATCATCCTGGCACACGATCCGCACTGCTTAAACCCTGTCTTCTTCGACGACATCTTCGACGAAAGACAACAGCTTGACAAAGATACAGAAACACACAAATAGCAACAAAGTTACCATTCGCAACACAAGAGATCCCAAGAAACCGTTAGCGTCGACGACGCGGAAAAAAGGGAACTGATGTCATCACGCCGACATAAGCCTAATAAGGGGTCGGTGACGTCAGCCGGAGTCGCGTGCGATGCCGTGCTCCTGTGACGTCGTCCACGCCGGCGTGCTACAAGAGAGTTTTCCGAACGTTGCTGATGCAGGGGGATATTCACAAGCTGAGGAATCCACTGGCAGATGTTTCTATCAGAAAACAAGGGTGTGCAACCTAACAGTAATACATATCAATTCATTACTACCAACGTAATATCACCAACTCTTCTTAATGTCCCTCACTTTGAAATTCTCACATAGTAGAATTCAGTTATGCAACATTTAAAACATTTATTTTAACTGCAACTAATGGTTGAACCAGTGTCCTGGTTCAGCCTGTGAAGTCAGTCCGCAACTTAGGGGTGAGATTTGACTGTAATCTCACCTTGGAGGCGCATGTGACGAAAGTAGTAGGTTGCTGTCTGGCTATTATCCGCTCTCTACGGAAGATCCTACCTCTGCTGCCCCCTCTGGCGCGCTCTTTGATAGTTCGGAGCACGGTACTTAACAGAGTTGATTACTGCAATGCCCTCCTCCTTGAGTCACCAAAGTTTTTACTTGCTAGGATGCAGAGGTTACAGTCAACTGCAGCTATACTAGCACTAGGCTGGTCTCGACGGTCCTCTGCCTCTTTGGCCTTGGCGGAGTTGCACTGGCTGCCAGTGAAACAAAGAATCCAGTTTAAATCACTCTGCCTTGTATTTAAGGCCTTGCATGGAATGGGTTATATCTCCTTGCAACGCAAATTTGAGTGGTATGTTCCTGCTAGAACATTACGCTCCTCTGGGGCAAAACTGATAAAAATCCCTAGATTTAAAAAAGTTAGAGCTGGTGGTATATCCTTTGAGGTAGCAGCTGCTAAGCTCTGGAACATCCTTCCTTTTGAGCTGAGACAAATTAATGAGCTCTTGCCATTTAGAAGGAAGTTGAAAACATGGTTATTTCCTAAGATCTAGGATCTCAGTAGGTTTCTGAAGCAGGTAGGCCAGGTCAATTCACATTTAGCACCAGGATGCCTGACAGGTGATAGTGCATTCTAGAAATGCAATAAATAAATAAAAATAATAAATAACATTTTCCTACATATTACTTGCGGTGAAATACCCTGTTCAGCCTTACTCTTCATACAAACAATGTTATGCCCAAGTAGGCTAATCTACCCTCCCATGTACCCTGTCTAATACCTGCTTCTAATATAAAAGTAGAGACAACGTATGGTGTTAATAAATGTGTTTTGTATTGAAGCCACCTGTGATCTTTTTTCAAGCTCAAAAATTTCGAAGAAGTGGTGATATTACATTGTTAAAATAAGTCACAATTGAAATATAAGACCTGTTGCGGATCTGAGAAGTGTAATAATAATGATGGCCTTGGATATATTGAAGAAATATTTTTTCTATGTTCAGGGAATCTTTGAGCAAATGTGCACTTTAAAACATGGATTCAAGATACCGCTTCTTTATGTGATCAAGCTTGCGTCTGACAGCTGAAGCACTTCATTGCAGAAGCTTTGTCACTAACCAAATTTCAGCAAACCAATGCTGTCAACATGAGGAAGGAACCCAGAACTTGCATGAAGCTTCTGTCTATGCGGTTTGGAGTATGGCAGCAGCCGGCTACAAAAAATGACTGTGTATATTTCTTTCTATTTTTTTTGTTGCTTACTTATACAGACCTCCTCATTTGCGGATCTAATGTGTCATATCAAACACATTCTCTTCTGTCCTCCACAGCATTCACAATGGCCCAATCAGCCCTAGGCTAATTTCACTGAGTGATGACATTCTACTTTTACACAAGGAGTATATTCACACCCAAAGTATTTTTCTTTAGTTCCTGGGACTACTATGGGAATGTGGACTTTTCAAGACCAAAACTATATTTTATGCTTTAGACAATATGTTTTTTATCTTGGTTAGTACCTGACGTCTCCTCCCGCAAAAAAAGTTTTACAAAAACCATTAAAAAAAAAGCGTGACAAAGCCTAAAAGCTAGCAGGGAACACCAGAATTATTGGCTTTGTCAATGCTTGTTTAAATGCCATTAGTGCTTGTTCAATTTGTGTGCTCACTAGCTCATGCTTTGGTGTCTTACCTTCTAAATATGCTATCAGGGGGGGGATCTTCATTTTTGCGAGTCCCACTAGAAATGGGTAGTTTGCAGGAATCAGGTGCTCGAGAAGAGCCAACACCGAGGTTCCCCTTTCGACATCCCAGTGGGGATTAGAAGAAATTACCTGAAAATCCACAACAAAGTATTCAAAACGTGATAATTTCATCAGGTCTTACTCTCTGGGCTTTAGAGTATCTGTAAATGCTATCTTGTTTTCTATACAATCCACATTTTGGCTGTTTATGTACAATGTAAGCAGTATGTTGTACTGATAACCAATTGACTGGAAATAAAACCATCAAATTCATATGGATAAAAGCTGAGTTGAATTCAAGATCTTCATGGGCAAGTTGTATAGAAATGCCAGCAAATAACTTGGGAAAAGGGATCTGGTGGAATATGGTGGGGGTGGTATGTGATACTCACTAGTAGTCTGATGAACAGGCTTCGCATTGGAAGGCCTTTAGCTGTTTAGATACACAAGAAAGAGGCTGTGTTATTTTCAGGTCATAAAATACTGAGTAACACTTGCTAAAGAAAGATATATGGCTGATACACACACTTATGACACATAGCTGTACCTGCAAAGAAGAGGGTAGGGTGATGGGTGACATTTCATTGATGCTCTAGAGGTCATGAGGATACTTTGAGATCACTGCAGATACTGGCAAAGGTCCCCTACCACTAAGGTTGCTGCTAGAGTTGTAAGGTGCCTCGATGTCCTATGTTACAATGCTCCCCCTACCACCTCCAGCAGTTGCTGTCAAGGAATGACCTAAGCTGTCATGCACAGATCCCCCCTGCAGCTGTTATTGCGGGGCAAAAGTCTTCATTGGGTTAAGAGAGGATGCCGCATGAGCTGTGGACCTGCTTTGCATCCTGAATGGACCATGTCATTCTGTGACAGCGGATACCCGTAAGAAGATAGGACTCCAGAACATGTTCTTGCATATCCATTTTCTAATAATGTTAATGACCTGTGAGGCAGGCAATATAGGTGCACATATTGCCTGTTCTATTCTGCTTACGACCCCGTAACACAGGTGACAAAGAAATAGACTATGATACCATCTGTCCAGGTCACTTGAACTTTAGCAACACAGCCAATGGAAAACTGAGTGAGGAGAGCTAATTTGAACCCTGGAAATGCAGTCTTCGATTACAGGTACTCACCCACAGATGCAAATCTTCCTCCTAACCTTGGAGTCAGTCAAAATAATTATTTTCACTTATCCTCATTGAGCAGGCATCCTTGTGTACCAGGCCGATTAGTCAAGTGGGGGCCAAATACTTGTATTCTAGACTGGATCTGAGGTCCAAAATGTTGAACCAGAAACATTGCGGAGAAAAATATAATAACTAAAAGTAACTCCATGGAGGAATAAAATGCACCCCTGTTGCTGTCAACAAAATGAAACGAGTATAAATAGGTACCATACCCAGAAGGGTCTGATCAGCATACCAGACAGAAGTAATTCGAAAGAGAGCAAAAACACTCCAAGGTATGCAGTGGAGCATTAGAGGACTGAGTAGCCTCACAGAGTGTGGAAACCTGGGACAGTTGACAGGGGTTGAGAGCATTAACCAGATGAAGAGACGAAACCAACAGGAAAGTAACTTTATGGCTGGCAAACTGCAAAAAGTATGCAGAGAGCAGCAACATTGGCACAGGTACATATAACTCTAAAAGGAGAGCAAAAACGGTTATTTGAAAGAAGGACACCCACATGCTATAATAGATCAACCACAACTCCTGAGCTAATGGACGTATTTTTCACCTCATGCCATATCATGACTATGTAAGAGGTGATCTGTGGAGCTTAGGAGGAAGCATTAACCACCTTCAATGATCAATCCCACAGTATCAATGAGTGGGATGCATAAGACTCACCACATTTCTGAAAGTTGATGCTTGCTCGTTTATCCACAACAAGTAGCATCTGGCACAGTGCTGGCACAGATGAAGTATAGTCCTCCTCCAGCATGTAGCTCAAAATCTCTTTCCAAAATTCCTGCAAGAAAGACCGGCAAATGCGTTATTTGTATCATTAGCATTTAATAAGGCTTTATTTCCACAGATAAACAGTCATTCCCGGTGGGAGGGTTTTTGGCACCTAAGGTCATGTGTCATTTTCTAAGTCCACCTCTCCTGGAGATGGGGCTACATTTAATTCTTACCCTTCCTTATACCATTCCTTGCTGATGGTGTCCAAGGCAGATGCCTAGTATTACACTCAAGTAGCACCAATCCTGTTTAATGCTATAATCTGTGGCTCTGCATCCAAGGAGAATGAAGACATTATTTGCAGAAAATGTGTGCAACATTTACTCTCCAAAAACCCTGCAAGTGAGCTGAACTTTGTAAATGATCTCATTATCTGCTGTTATCTTCATATAATTATCTTTATCAATGTGCCAGAGTATGCAAAGCCATTGCTGGGAATGCAGGACCCTGTTGATGTGAAATATTGGTGACTGATGCATCATGGGGCAGATAGCAAATATTAGATGCAAATTGAGTAGCAATGTTTTGCAATATCTCTCATGTACCATTCAGTCTCATTTCAATGAATGAGGTAGGATTTGATTAGCAATCTTCCCCGAATGCTGCAAACACTGGGAATGAGGACCGCATGGGACAGCTGACCTCCATCCCAGCAGCAGAGGAAACAGCCTTTACATCGCGTCTCGAACAACGCCGTGCTGAAAAATGTGGTCCAAACCACAAATGCATCTTTACAACGCTTCCTTTTAAAAATGCAAATCATTACAACAAGTGTTGGACTCTAAATCTAACACTTTCCCTACTTTTGCGCAGACTGAAGTTGGAATAGTAGATTGTACTATTCCAAAGTCCAGCGCTTTCCCTAAGGCAAGTCATCGTAACAACTTGTGTGGTAAAGGAATGCATTTTAAACACGCATTTGTGGTTCAGACCACGTTGTTAAGGCAGGCGTGATGAATGCCTGCATGGTTCCCACATACATCCCTGTAGCAGAGGGAGCTTTACTAAAACATGCTTGTATGTGAGGTGGAGGATAATTAAGATCACCTGGGAAATCAGGACTCTCTGGATGTTTTGCAATTTATATTTTCCACACTCCTAGTTAAATGTCCCACCTTGTCCCACATCCTTCTCACTTACCTCATCAGTATTTCTATGGCGTAATGCAATTTTATTGAGGAACTGAGCGATTTGGATGCAGATAGTCTCTTCCTCAACATCAGACTCATGATCCATGTGACTAGTACACTGTGAAAATATGGAAAGCAAGAGAAGTAAAGTAACATGTATTTTCACATAATTTTCACTATGTCTTCTCTCCTTACGGAGGGACAAGAGATGTGAGAGTCAAAACATTACAACTTCCTAATCCAAGTTGCAAGCCAAAGAGAATCTCTTGGCTTAAATTCAAATGTGAAAACAAAAACAATCACCTCAAACATGTAAATAAAAAATGTATAAATGAGGTTATGCTCTCATGCTCTGCTCTGTATTATTATTCAGTAATTTGGCAGGGAAGGGTATAGCATTCATATACTGAAGATATATTGGTGGACTCACTTATACTATGTAAGCGTCTGATACATGGGACACTACACCTGAGACATTGCACCTCTGGCACCCCTAGGTAGTCTCTCATGCTTACCACAGGATTGGGCTGCTCATGCACCCTGCCCCCACCGCTTGATGGGGAAGTATGTGCTATATTATGGGACTTTTTACTCTCAATAAGGACAAAAGAATACCAGGAACTACATTTTTGGGAGACAATGTTGATATGAAACATTGATTTGAAGTATATTTGTGCTACTTTGTGCAGGATTTGGTAGTTTGTCCTGTCAGGCATTTGAACAGTAAAGAAGGGTATGCAACAAGAAAATACACTGCCAGTGACATCATTTAAGTGCAGTAGCGGAATGCCCTTGTGCCTTGCCCAGTCACCCTAGAAGCTCTGGTAAAGTCTAATGGTCAGTTGCCTTTCATAGGCTGGATTGTGTGGGAGGCCGCTGCACTGCCTGTGAGAACTGCTGTGGATCCTGTGCCATTCCCACGGTGTCTGAGCATTTTTATTTGAGGTGTAAATGTAAGCAGATAGATGGAGCAAGGGAGACCTTTAAAGCGAGGGAGGGTGAAAGACATACTGGAGTGGTAGTGGGGAAACATTAGGCTCAAATGGAGAACATGGAATGTCAAGGCGGGTCTATGGGAACTAAATAGAGGGACACAAGGTCTATATTCCACCACCCGGGACAAATATGGAACACTGCAGATCTATATTATATGACATAGGAGCTTCATTGGGCACAAGGGGGCTAAAAGATACCCTTATTTATTTTTGACTGACTACGGTTGATGTTCCCTAACACATTCACTTAAACAAATATGTACATCTACCACTTACTTTCTCTTTGGTGAGGAGGTTGTACTTTTTGAGCACATATTCAATCACAGCCCTTCCGTTCATATCATAATATCCTTTGGATGTTAAACTGGATATTAAACTTAAAGTAGCACGAATAACCTATAATAAAAAAAATGGTAAGCATGTTTAGTGAGAAACCCTTCTGGCATATAAATAGGATCAAATCCCACATTCTGGTGAGGGAGCAGCAAGGGAGTGTAAGGAAACCATACAATCTCTCCTTCCCTTTTGTTCACAGAGGATAGAAAGATACATGTGTTATGTGTGGAAAGCTAGTAACTGATGAAACCTTTATAAAAAATATTGGAAAAGCGTTATTAAGACACTCTGAGAATGAGACTAGAGTCAACTTAATTTAACTGTTTTTACAGAGTGTCGGACCGAAGTGCAATTGAGGGAATATTCAAACATTCCAGGTAGACTACACCTTCAATAGGTGCCTGGGACATGGTAAAAGATTGCAAAATATGTCCAGGTAGGTTACAATCAACAAAGAACCTCTCAGGACCTGGAATTGATTATAAAAAATGAGACTGAAAAATAGGCTGTGGATTTCACTACTGTGGGAATGAAAACAACCAATAGTAGTCTGTGGGAAGAATGATGGCCACTTTCTAACTCCACCCACAGGATATAGCAAACCTATACCATCCCCACTCTGCCATCAGTTAACAAATGGGTTAAAGTACTGAAAGTCCATTATCCCACACCTTGATGTTTGGTTGGTCCATATCACTTTCAAGAAGTCATTTGGTCTCAAGACCGTAAATAGTCATAGTCTCCTATACCCACGTATCTGGGTTAAAATTCACGTCCCTAATATGGCTCTGTATGCTGCATATTTGCACAAGCTGGCCCCAATGGCTTCAACCACCAAAGAATACATCCATGTTTGATTTCTGTGATTCTAACGTTCCTCGTAGGGTCCTGTCTCTCATGTTTCTGGTTTAGTCTGTCAAGTATCTAAAGTCAACTGGGTTTATATCATGAGGTTAACAATGGCAAACCCATTACACCCCCCCAAAGAGAATAGAATAGAGAGCCAGTTATGGGAATACAGGTTTTGTTGATTATCAAAAGAAAATTACTTTTTAGATTTTCCTTTATGCCTATGTTCTGTACTTTCTTACATGCTGACCATGGTGATGCTGTTGAAGTTACCGGCTTTCTCAATGTCACTGAAGTTGGGCACATTGTGGACGTATATGGCGTCAAGAAAGTTACATATATTCCAATCTCTACAGACAATACATCTTTTATATCACAATTTGACTTTTCAAATGTGCACACTGAATATTATTCTGCACTATTGATCCACGTTTGGTGAGATTTTGCTGAGACATAGCCCAAATAACATTCTTGGAAGAGACCTTTGACTCATCAGCAAAATATCCTACTCCCCGGTTATTAAAGGTTTGAGCAGATACTAATATTCTAAATTTCAAACCCCCTAATTTGATCATACACTCTCCTCTTCAGTGAAGGGTATTACAGACCAACTCAATGTGAAATACAGACCAAACACGTGGACAGCACAAAAGAATTGTTTCTTAACACACATTTATTCAATAATTAGGGACCAGCGTGTAGGACAGGAAAACTGGGATATGTCCACTTGGACAGGGAAACAATGGTACACAGGATGCACTGAACAGACACACATGAATGGAGGTTCCATGACCCAATGACTCCAGGAAGATTTACCTAGGAGAAAATCAACAGACTGTGGTATGCATACCACTGCTATGGGTCCTTATAAGTAGAGCATACTGCACTATCCAAAAAGTGCAAAACTTTAATTAGATTGAGATGTTGGGTATAAAACTGCTTTAACACAGATTGCTTTACACATAATAGCTTGATGGTACCTTGCGATTGTCATCCTCAAGCACGTGACAGACAGCATCCAGATAAGAGGCACCTTCTGAATCTATGAAATAAAGCCATACACCAAATATTCATAACACATAGATATTGTCTTTGTCTAGTAAGATCAAGATTAATAGATAAGTAGAAGAAGTTTCCGCTATCAACTGTGCTGACCACCCTGAGGGTCCTGTCTTTTAGTTTTGGTTTGCGAGTCTGTGACTGTGAGTCCCATGGGCCTATCAATGCTTTCCTCTTCCACTGTACATGTCTGTGTCATCATGTCCCACAGAGCGTGTCTTTGTCTTCCTGCTCCACATTTTATGTCCCTTTTTATTCCTGTCCAGTATCTATGTCAGGAGATCTGTTCACAGTGTTCATGTCCCATTAATGGCTCACAATGAGAACAATTAACGGAAAAGACAGAGGTGGCATTGTTTGACCACTACTTTATTTTTTCACCACAATTCATGTTATTGAAGATGATGGAAGTGAGGCTTGATCTTAAATTACAGTGCTCTACCAGAAACTATTTGCAGTTAATATAGCTGAGGAATATGAAATTGAACTGATTTGCTCAGAGCTGCACCATATTGGTTAAGTAAGGGAGTACGTTGGGACTATAATTTAGGGCTCCAGATTCCATGACACAAATTTTAGTCCTTTCACTATACTCGATGTCTACCTAAATCACACACTGCCACCTACCCACTGACAGTCTTACCAGTTTCAGCAAGAAGCTTGCAGAGCAGCTGCATTGTTACTGCACGGGACTCTGCACCCATCTGGATCAAGCTACTTTCAAAATATTTAAGGACCTCACTAGAGTGAGAATGGGCTGCAAGAGTAAAGTGAAGAGAAAAAATAGACAAATGAAAAATAACACAACATAAAATCATGCAAGTAGAAACTCAATGCAGGGGAGCAGGTCATCAAGGCCAAATATACGGATATTCTTCAACTCATATTCAGGAGGTACGATATCAATGGTCTACAACAGTGGTTCCCAAACTTTTGACTCCTGAGGACCCCCATTGAGTCACCACTGGAAGCCGGGGACCCCCAAGCAATTTGTATGAGTTAAATTTCAAATATTAAAACAGTAATTCGAAAAAAATACACACGTGTGCACACAAAACAAATACTCAAAGTACTTGGGGGCAGATTTACAATAAGTGACGCATCCATGCATATCAGCAGGGATGCGCCACTTATTGTGCGCCGAGGCTCCACCACCATGGATGTGCCGCATTTACAATGCTACGCCTCATGGGGCAAAAAAGTACAGATGCATGATGCATCTGGGCCGTAAAGGTGGTGCATTGCTGGAGTTGCGTTGCAGGCGCGACACAGCTCCAGCAATGCTCTGGGGGGCCGAATCTTGTTAATGCTGCGTCAATCCTTACGCCTGCTTCAAGCAGGCGCAGGGTTTTGACGGAGCATGGGCCCCAAAGTAGATTTCACTCAGCCACTTTTAGGAGGCGTTCCTGTGCCGGAACGCCTCCTTCTGGCGCAGGGCTTTACAACGTGGCGCATCTCCCAGATGCGTCACGTTGTAAATACCCTGCACCATGGCGCATATTTTGTGTCGCCGCTGCATCATGAAAGTGACGCAACGGTGGCGTAAAAGGGGCGCAAGGGGCTTGTAAATCTGCCCCTAAGGATTTTGGGGCCATATGTACGGCCATTTCATTTAGTGCCTCGCAATTGGCGACACATTGCGAGTGGCAAATTGCGAGTCGCTGAATGAAATGTACAACAGTGGGTTTAACACTGTTTCGGATTCCCAATGGGGTCGCAAATTGCGAGGTTCATTAATATTAATGAGCCTCTCGCAATTTGCGAGCCTTTTGGGAATGCCAGCCCTCCTAGGTATGGTGCCTGCTGGGCTCTGTAGGCCACCATGTCTGGGACTGCTTTTAAATAAAGCAGTTTAAAAAAAAATGCAGCCCATTTACCATGCATTTAAAAAAAAAAAAAAGAAAATGAAACGTTTTCGTTTCATTTTCTAAGGGCAGGCAAAGGTCCCTGGGACCACTGCCTTTCCTTAAAAAATAATTTTGCATGCATTTGCAAAGGGGACCCAAATGGGAAGGGGTCCCCTGGGGACCCCTTCCCAATTGCAAATGCATTACCATCTACTTGAAGGAAGTGGTAATTGCGAGTGTTTTGCGACCGCAAAACCTTTGTACATGGATTTAAGACTCGCTATTTGGAAGAGAATGCCCCTTCCAAATAGCAAGTTGCAAAACCTATTTAGCGAGTCCCAAACAAATTGCGACTCGCGAAATAGGCAATGTACATGGCCCAATACGTTTTTGCATGTGAAAGCGGGTTCACGAACCTGTTCCCGCATATAAAAACGGATCGTACATCTGGCCCTTAGTATTTTATATTGAAGTAATAGCCCCTCTGTCACATGTATTTCATTTGTTTTATAGCATCTCTCATACCATAGTAGGATGTCAGAGCACTTTACATCACACACATATAGAGACATTGAATCGTACATGTAAATCAGTGTGTATATAAAATGTTTAAAGAGTGCTTGGTCTGGAAAAGCACAAACTCAGGATTCAGAACATACACAGTGGCTAGCACTGACTTTAACATTAAAAATGTATTTCCACCCAAATAAACCTTTTTAGCAGCATCAGGATAATGAATAACTGGGGAAAAACAAAAGTTAGTAACTGGTACCATGCAGTTTGCAAGCAGCTCTTTGATGACAGTTTATAGGTCCCTCTGCTACATTACGATTGTCACTTATGAAGTGCACAGTAACAAAAGAATCTGTGACAAAAGCAGTAATCACAAACCTATGCACATAAAATGCTGCTTTTTAAAATGCATGTTACACGTTCTTTGCAGTAGGCACATTAACCCTCTGTGCTACATTAGTTAAGTCAAAGCTGCCACTAAACAAAACTCTCCTCACGCTGCAGCAGGTACATTAATCACTGGCTTTATCTTGACACTTTTATTGCTGCTGGAAAGCTGCTAATTATACAAGAAACTTTTCTGTGCTTTTAAAACTGTTGCCTGCGACCCCCTGGGAATGTGTCACGGACCCCTGGGGGTCCGCGGACCACAGTTTGGGAAACACTGGTCTACAACATTTAATGATGATCTTAGGAGTACATAGTACTCATGTGATTACTATAGCTGTATATAGTAAAGTGGACTCCATGTTCCAGTAAAAGTCAACCAATGCACTGGGAAGGGAGATAAAAACTGAAGCAATATTAGTTTTTAGTAAGATCAAGTTATATGCAGGGCAGTGAACAGAAATTAATGTTTCTGAGGACCTGATCCCTAGTAAAGACCATACTATACTTGCAGCATCACAAATATATACATACATGCATTTTTTACCAACTTACCCAGTGACAGGATAATGGCTGTGGACACCTTGTGTGGCTCTTCCCTTTCATCGGCAACTCCCCTTGAGGGTGTGCAGATCTGTCAATACCAAAGCAATAATAAACAATAATGGAAGCTAGGCTATCTGAAAGCCAATCCCGTACATTCAGACAGCAAATAAATTTCAGTGGGGGAATGACAGCATAAGAGTTTGTGAGGCCTTGTGGGGGCATGATCCATACAGCGCTACAGCAAATTCAATTGCGTGGAAAACAGCATTATCTGGGAGTCCAATATTGGTGGAATGGCAAATCCTCAGGTACCACTCTAAGATGGGCAACTTAGTTTCAAATGGTTTTTTGTATGGTTTAGAGACTCTGAAGTCTCACAAGATTGCAGCAGACAGTCGTTCAGAGTGCTATTTAACACAGCTGGCACTAGGGACGGTTTCAGCTATTCAAGGAAATAAAGGAGGACCCTGTTGTTGCACTTCAACTTTTTTTTATCTTTGGGGACAGTGAGTTGTCGTTTTCCATCCCGAGGTGTCTGGCAGGTAAGGTGGGTTGCATGCTTTTCAGAGCGGGCATCTTTTGTGCACTTTCTGCTCCTTTTGCATCCCAGGTTTCTGGTCGGCAGAGGGGGGAGCGTGTCTTTCTGTGGGTGCCTACATTAGGACCCTTTTATGTTGGGTAACTAATGAATTTCCTTCAATTGATGTTATTAATCAGATGTATATGATATATACTATTTATTATTAAACCTATCGATTTATGACATGTGATGTTTTTAAACCTCTTTGTATCAACCGTATAAGCATTGGGTTTCCTGTTGTTGGGAATGTCACAGACAGTCCAGTAAAATGTTATATAGAAAAGTCTAGATGGACAATTGATCCTCCGAGATAAGCTTTGTTAGCGATAATGTCTCTGTTGTAAACCATTGTTATTTGGTAAGACATTTTTCTTTCAGGTCGGTATCCTTCTCTGTTACCTATTATGAGAGCCATAGTTGCAGAGAGGTGGATTTATGGGTGGCTTCTGCCTAGTACCTCACTACGCTGACAGTTCTGACATAGTTTTTACAATCTTCTTTCTTTGCATTCTTGATGATAATTGGTTCATGTTGATGAGACTCTGTGTGTTGGTCTGGCATGAATCACACTGAAATTTGTCATGTGTCGGGAAAATGTTTAAAAATGATATAGTGGGAAGGAAAAGTACAAGGCCATTAGAACTTTCACCATCTCTGACTACAGGATGACCCAAACCAATATAATATGGAAGCTCACATCTGGGTTGTACGCATGAGCAGATTTTCATGTATCATTTTGTACATTTGCTACCATTTGGTGATCCTGGGTCTACATGTGGGGATCTAGTTCACAGTAGGGAATACCTGGTGGTGAATAAGTGAAGATCCCACACTATCAAGTAGCGGTGTGAAGACAACCTGCTCTGATTGCTTTCGAGAGGCATGACTACTGCCCTGGTTACATCGAAAAATGCAAATGGCATATGCTCTTTTTTCAGTTGCTGAGATTGCACTTAACAAGGTTTTTTATGGATTATAATTTAATATTTTTCCCAAATGTTCTCCTTTAAAAACCCTCTTGCTATAAATGGGAACAATGTGGTTCTTTTATTTGTTACAATATGTTACATAGGAAATGACGGTAGTTTCCCGCTGAGATACTTTGTATATCCTCATGTTTATACTTACCAGGTGATGCAGGGCTGCAAGAACATTTGGCACAGTTCCATTCAGGCCTCTGCAACTCTTAGTAACAGCTGCCTCCATGCATAACTCAAGGGTCTGTAAGGAGATAAGAAAACTGGGATGAGGCCAAAGGGCAATTTGAGGAAATGGTGATGGTCAGTGGTGAGTTACAAACTTTAAAGTGTAAATTCTGTATGAATGCCAGAGTGAGTTTGTGTCTGAATGAGCTCTCATGTGTTCTAATTCTTAATAGACATTACCACAAGTACATGTTGACAGATGACAATTCATAGGTTTAATTATTTCTTCACTGGTTTGTCTGTTTTCTTGACTCGCTGTGCTTCATATAGTAGTGTTCTCTGTTGGCATCAGATGTTGGATTGTGGTCTATCAAGGAACCACAACCGAACATATGCAGCATTTAACTGGGGTATGCCCTAAAACGTAGCTCAGAATCACTACTTGTCATTGTAGGCCCTGTATTCCTAGCCACTCTTGCTGATGGCCCTTGTCTCGGTTGTCCTAATTCTCTTGGTGGTTCGAGTTCTTTTGGTTGTCTGCTGCTCCTGCTTCTTATGGTACTGTTGTCTAGATCCTCTTAGCCATCTTAGTCCCTTCCTCCTGGTCTTGGTCTTCCTGTTCCTGGTCCTCATGCTGGTCTTGGTCTTGATGGCACTAATCAGCTTTCTTGCTCTCCCTTTCCTTTTTTCAAATCCTCATTCTGCCTTTGCTACTCCTGTACCTAGCCCAACTGATGTTTCTTCTTGTGAATCTCTTGATGGTTGTGTCCTGATCCTCCTGGTCATGGTCCACCAATCCTCTTGGTGAACCTGGTAATCCTAGTGCTCCTGGTCTTATTAGTTGCCTTTTCCCTCTACTCCTGGTCATTCTCCTCTTCCTGGTATCCCACCTGTAGGGTTTCATCTTCATGCTCCTGGTTTACCAAGTCTTCCTTTTCCTAGTTCCCCTAATCTTTGTGTTGATTTTAATGCTCTTCTTTTTTCTAGATCTCTCCTCCTGAACATCCTCTTACTCTTCTTTCTCTTCTGCCACCTCGTAGTTTTCCTCAATTTCATCCTCCTGGTCTTCATCTACATATTCTTGGTCCTAGCCTCCTGGGTATTGTTCATTGTTCATAAGTGGCCCTCATCCTCATGAGTCCATCCTTCTGTTGGTAAATATTATCTTCACCATGGTGCTTCTTGCTGTGCCTGTCCTAGTTGTTCTTCCTTTTGGTCTGAGTCCTATTGGTCCTCATGATCTTCCTTGTCCTTATGCTTGTGGTCCTGCTAGTCCTGGTCATCCTCATCCTGGTACTCCGAATCTTCTGGTGCTATTGAGTGGAGAATTGTGGCTCAATGGTTAGAGCGGCAGACACTGATGCAGAGGTCTAGCCCGGGACCAGGGTTCAATTCCCCGCCTCGGCAGGTCTTGGGCTCAAAAATTCCACGGACCTGATAATTCTCGCCTCGGTGCCTATTCCAATCATGGAGTCCCACTCTGCAACTCTGGGCAATAGCTTGCTTAATCTCCACAATGGCCCCACAATGCTAAGGATGCCTGGCCTCCACCTTGGGGGTGCCCAGGAGTGGACACCTCACAGGGAAAGCCAGGAGGGGTTCCACAGCGGTATTCGTACAAGTGCCTTGAGACCCTTGCGGGTGAGTAGTGCGCTATACAAGTATCAATTTACAATTTACATTATTCCTCCTAGCGGTCTTGGTGTTGGCCTTCAGGATGGTCATGGTGGTGACTGTTGTTCTGGGCCTCCTATTTCTCTTCTTGGTCCTCCTCCTCTTTCTGGTCTTCCTCCTCCTGTTTTTTTTTCTTTTTTCTCCTACCTCTTGGAAGTCCTTTTCCTTGTCCTCCTGGTCTTGCTCCTTTTGGTTTTCCTAGTTCTGGGGCATGGTATTGGTCCCCTGTTGGTTCTAGTGTTCAAAATCCTTCTGGTGGTCTTGAAATCCCAAAACTTTATGGGCATCTTTGTAAAAAATATGTATGGAGTTTTATACAGCATGAACTTGACCCGGTATCGGGTGTCAGAGCGCTTTACATTGCACCAGTTGCATTACATGAGGTCACATTCCTTTTTTTAGGCACGGGAGATTAAGTGATTTGCCCAGAATCACAGGATGTTCAGCGTCATTGCCGATACTCAAACCCGGTTCCCCAGATTCAAGGTCAACCGCCCTAGTCATTAGGCCAACTCCTCTCCCCGCTTGACGCCCTGCTAGTCATCCTCATGGTCATCTTCCTTCTCCTCATCCTGTGTGCGGTATTCGTGGAGGTCTAGGTTCTCCTTGTGGATATGGTCATCTTTTTTCTTCTTCTGGTGGTCTTTGTCCTCCTGATAGTCTTCCTTTTCTACTTGGCCATCCTTCTCCCCTTTTTTCGCCTTCTGGTTCTGGTCCTTCTGGTCTTCCTCATTCTACTTCTCAACCTAGTTTTACTGAGCCTCCTCTTTTTCTTGGGCTCACTGATCCTCATGTCCTGGTGGTCCCAGTCATCCTGGCCTTTTTGCTGTATGATCCTCCAGGTCTTTCTCATGGTCCTCCTGCTATAGATTTCTCTTCATTTTCCTGGACATCCAGTTCCTTGTGTTCTTAATCCTGCTGGTGGACCTGATCCTCCGCCTCAATTAATTCCTCCTCATCTCTGTGACCTCCTATTTATTCCCCTGGTTATCCCTCTTCATCCCAGAGGACCTTTAGGTATCTGCCTGCTTCTCCAAGTGCTCCAACCCCACAATATATCCTCATACAGAGTCAACCAGATACACCTCCAGCTAGAGGGCACACTGAGATGTAGCACAGGTAGATGGGCACTACTGAAAGGAAATCAGCCTCTTGTTTTCTGTTAGATAGTACAATACAGTGTTAATTTGGGTGTTCTTCTAAGCCCTGGATCCCAGTGCCACTGCACCTGTTTCACTTTTAACATTTGTGGACCAAGGTTCCTTAATGTCCCCCTTGCAGCCATGCAGACTGTGTACCAAGGGAGTACAGAGGTGCCTAAATGTGGGAGCATTTGCTTATGAGAATCTCCGGTAACTTGGAGGCAGGAGCTGCAGGACAAACGATGTGTGCCTAAAAACTGTTTTAGGAACACATTTAGATTCACCGATGCTAATGAGGAGAATTCTCTTTCTCACCTACAGTGAAGACTCAGAAGAATCATCGGAAAAATGGTGCAAAGTAAGTGCATGGTCAGTATGTCTTACACCAAACTTTTGTGATTTGTTTTTGGTTTTTAGCTGGCTTTCAAATGTTTATTCCATGTGGAGTCTGTCAAAAGAAGGCCTGGTAAGTAAATTTGAACATCTTGTCCTTGGAACTGTAAGTGATCAGACCCTGCAGAAACTGGCCCACTTAGAGCCTCAGCACTAATCTTTTATTTTAAAGCCTCTCCAAACAATATTTCTGTGGAAATGAAAATTGGAAGATTCAAGAAGTAATGATCCCAATAATGTTTTCCCCAAGCTCTACGTGTCTCTTGCTTTTTCAGCAAATACAGTATGAACCCCAGTATATGTGGACTATTTCCTTTGCTAATGTTTTTTTTTTATTTCACATAGCAACCAAAAGTAGTATTCAATTATGCCAACAAATTATTGATTACCAACATGATATAATTCCAGGGCCCCTTTTAAAATTACCTTGTTTTACCTGTATGTTTGGTCACCAGGAGTGTAATGCAAAGTCATTGTGCTCTTTAGTGAAGGTCCTTTAAAAATGTACTTGTGGTATCCAACTTGTATTTCAAAGTTAAACATCCTTTACAACGCAACTTTTACCACGCAGTGC
Source organism: Lissotriton helveticus (assembly GCF_964261635.1). NCBI lineage: Eukaryota > Metazoa > Chordata > Amphibia > Caudata > Salamandridae > Lissotriton > Lissotriton helveticus. The sequence continues at coordinate 652,926,606 of NC_136070.1, forward strand.
CTTTACGACGCAACTTTTACAATGCAAACCATTACAACGCATTGCGCTGGGGGGCGCTCTAAGATAGGGAATAGGTTTAATGTACTATCCAACACCTTCCCTACTATCCACGGGGACGGGAGTTGGAATAGTAAATTAAACTATTCACTATCCAGCGCCTAAAAGCACTATGCGTTGTAATGGTATGCGTTGTAAAACTTGCGATGTAAAGGTAGGCGTTGTAAAAGTATGCGTTGTAACGTCATACATCCATTTCAAAGGTTGTAAGCAGCCCCTCAGACTAGAGAAGATACAATGTCCCTCTGTATGTTCTAAGCGGTCACTGAGGCTTCAGGATGCCTCATAGCTGCTCAGGACCTATCGCTGGGCTCTAGGCACTGAAGATTTGCTGTTCTGTTGTGATTAACGCACCAATATGGGACGCCAGTATGCTTGATTTCACTTAAATAACCAAAGTTGACTTACCCAGTATCACAACAAGTGGAAAAATTGCAGCAAGGTTGATGTTCTTTTTTAATTCTAGCACAATTGTTTGGGTTCACATATTTCCTTTATTTATCCCGATTTCATATGTAACAAATAAAAATACCAGTTTTGCTTCTCAAGCTGTCTTCACACATTGTGTACAAATCAGAATTTAGCTGGTTCAGTATTTAGAATGAATGCTTGAAAAACTATATTCTCCTTAATCCCTTCATCTCCCCACTCAATACACCAGCTCAAAGCCGAAGAAATGATCAGGGGTGAGTGTGTCAAATAGTGGGGAATTACAGTCTGAATTGATGTGGTATTTCCGTTTCTCATGGTTACCTTAGGGGCAAACTTGGAATCATACATTTTTCCTGTAACTCAAAATTACTGATACTCAGAACATTGGTAGTGTCAGGTGCGGAATACCAATATGTTGACCCAAAGTGCACATGATGGAGGCCTGAACCATTGGACACCTCCACCTGTGGTGTAAGTGACTCACCAATGGAATTCTTTAATTCTGTATTTAGTCCTCATTTCTCAATAATTTATTATTTCATTGAAGCTAATTTCTCACTATGGGATAGGGTGTTCATTATGAGCGGATCACTTGGGAATGGTTGCAGTGGCAGGCATGGACAGCAAATCGAGGTCACACTCACCTTGAGCAAACGAAATGCCATATCAGCAGGCAGCTGGGGTTGGAGGCTTTCAACCTCTTTAACCAACCATGGAAGCTCTTTATCTAGTTGCTCCTCTGGCAGGACGGAGGCCAAATGTCCCAGAGTGGTAATAACCTGCCCCCAGACCTGTTAAGATAAATGTATTTATGTATTTATTTAGAAAGGTTTTCTATAGCGCTGGCTACATCCATGGGTATCAGAGCGCTTTACATAAGTATGAAGATAATACAGTCGGAAAGTATCCGAAGAAATACACATCATAAAGTAAAAAATACAGTAATAAAGTGCGGTGTTAAGTTAAGATCAGTATAGGGAACAACGTAAATGTAACATTTTGCGTTGGTAAATAAGCGACAGAGGGAACTGCTTGAAGGAAAAGATATAGTGCGTACATACAATTATTTACAGCAACAAGAGGATTAACTACTTGGTTAGTGTATATAGGAAGCAGGTTTGATGTTCGCGGAGGGGTGAAGAGGTGGAAGGAAGGGGTCACGGAGATGGGGAGGGGGAGAAAGGGTAGGGGAGAGGGGGAAGAAAAGTCAGGGGGGAGAAGGAGGGGTGGATAGTTTGGGGAGAGGGAGGAGTAGGCGGGAAGAGAGACGATTTAAGGGTCCCAATATTTGTGAACCAGGTAGAGTTTGAGGTCTTTTTTGAAGCTGAAGTAAGAAAGGTTCCAGCATAAATCAATAGGGAGGGTGTTCCATATGTTGGAGAAGGAACGAGATTTAGAGGCTTTCTTTTTTTGAAGAGGGGGGACGAGGAGGAGTGTGTTGGTGCTTCTCAACTGATGAGAGCAGCCTGCTATTTTGAGTTTGCTTGAGTGGTAGATCCGGGACTTAAGGTGAGGGGCTTTGTGTGTAATGCAGGCAGTTTTGTAGGCAGATCTGCCTTCAAGAGGAAGCCATTTAAGGACTTTAAGGGCAGGAGAGATGTGGTTGAAACGTCTAGTGTCCGTTATAAGTCTGGCCACCAGGTTGATTATGGTTTTGAGGGGGGCAAGGTGGACTTTGGGGGTTCGGGAAAGGATTTCGTTGCAGTAGTCAATTTTCGAGAGGACTAGGGATTGGAGTACGGATTTGAAATCTCCATCTGGGATGAATTGTTTAATTTTTTTGAGCTGGCAGAGAGTGCAGAGTGCTCCTTTAGCCTAGTTTTTTTATATGGGAATTGAGTGTAAGCTTATTGTCAAAGGTAATGCCCATAGTTTTAACTGTTTTGGAAAATGAAACTGGGCAGTTGAGGGCATTGAGATCGGAGATCCATGATTGCATAGGGAGTGAGTTCTTTTCAGGGGAGAAAAGAATAATTTCAGTTTTATTAGGGTTGAGTTTGAGATGGTTGGAGTGGAACCTGGATTGGATCAAAATCAAGGTGTTATTTAGGTGCAGGACATCAGAATGGGATTTAATTTTACAGTATAGTTGAGTGTCATCGGCGAATAGGTGGTAGTTAATTCTGGCTTGTTTTAGTATGGCAGTGAGGGGTTCCATGAAGAGTTTGAAAAGTGCTGGAGAGAGAATAGAACCTTAGGGAACACCACGAGAGGCTTGAGAAGGGTTTGAGAGATAATTTTTGATTTTGACTTGTTGAGTTCTATGTTGAGAATAGAAGTGAACAAATTAAGGACAGGGCCATTAAGGCCAAACCGACATTTGAGTGTGTTAAGTAGGGTTGTGTGGTTGACAGTGTCAAATGCAGCTGAGAGGTCGAGGAGAATGATTAGGGAGGACACACCCGTATCCAGGGCGTGGTGGATGTCATCAACGATTATTAGCAATGCGGTTTCAGTGCTACAGCCTTTATGAAAGCCGGATTGTAGAGGGTCAAGAAGGTTGAAAGTATCAATGTGTTTGTCCAGTTGGAGTAGGGCATATTTATCAAGGGCTTTGGAGAAGAGGGGGAGGTTGGAGATAGGACGGAGGTTGTTAGGATCGTCAGGATCAGCTTTAGGGTTTTTGAGAATGAGGGTGATTTGACCAAGTTGGAGGCAGGCTACGACACACCCCGAGGTAAGGGAGGAGTTAATGATAATGGTCCAGTATGGGACAATGACATGTTTAAGATCTTGGACAAGGTTAGAAGGGAGAGGGTCTTTTGTGTGAGAAGATGGTTTTAGTTTAGACAAGATATTAGAGGCTACAAGTTTGGAGACAGGGAGGAAATTATGCCACGAGCCTTTGTTTTTAAGTTGTTGGTGGGCGGGGTTGGTTTCAGGTATGATTGCAGCAGGAAGGAGTGGGGATGAAACAGGGGGCAGTGTGGCTAAGGCGGGGAGTACAGGGGCGGCTTCCGGGGTACTCTGTCGGTTGGGAGGGGTCTGAATTTGAGCAAAAGATTGATCAATCTTGCCAATTTTTTCAGAGAAGTAGTTGGCGATTTCTTCACATTTGGTAGTGGAAGCTGTAAGCTTAAAGGGGGTAGCAGAGGTTTGTTGAACAGTTCTCTGGGTCTATATTTGGCACTTGAGAGTTGCGAACAGAAAAAAGATACCTTTTCATTAAAGATGTGTTTCTCGTAGGAGGATCTGGCTGCTCTGAGGAGGGCAAGATGGGAGGGAGAAGGGTATAGTTTCCAGGTTCTTTCAGTCATTCTGAGAGCACGTCTTTCTATGTTGAGGTCTGAGTTAAACCAAGATTTAGAGGGGATTTATTTTTTTAGTTTTAAGTTTAGACGGAGCTATTTGGTCTAGAACCTCAGAGACCGATTTATTGAAATGCTCGGTGAGCTCATTGGTGTTAAGAGAAAGAGGGGTGAGGCGAAGTTGAGCTTGGAGTTTGGACTCTAATACTCCTGGGGGGATGAGATCAAAGTTTCAAATTAATTTCACAGTTATGGTGTTTTTCGGTGGGGGGATCGGGGCCGAGGGGGGGAGATTGTGAAATGAATGCGGTAGTGGTCTGACCAGTCAATAGGGATGATGTTGGAAAGGGAGGCCAGGTCATTGTTAGAGATGATGACATCAAGAATGGCGCCTTTAGAGTGAGTTGGGGAGAGGCAGAGTTGTTTGAGGTCATTAATCTCTAGGAGATTGCAAAGAAGTGTAAATGAGGGGTTATCTTGTTCATTCCAGTGGAGATTGAGATCTCCAAGGAAGAGATTTTTGGAGTTAGATAGAGAGGATTGAGTAAGAAGGTTGGATAATTTGTCTACAAAGTGAGGAGTGTCACCAAGAGGTTGGTAGATATTGTGTAGGCGAATCGGGGAGCACCTTGGACTTTGAGTTCAGCACCTAGGTATTCCAAAGTTGAGTAGTCAGTATTCTTGGCAAGAGAGAGTTGGAGTTGGTCTTTAAAGATTATAGCTATTCCCCCTCCTTTCCCCACCGGTCTGTCCTTTCTTATGATAGAGTAGCCAGGGGGGCAGAGTAGGTCAAGGATGGGTGATGAGTGATCATTCAGCCATGTTTCAGTGAGGAAGGTGATATCAATAACTTCACTCAAGATATTTTCAGAGATTTCGGATGCATGGCAACCAGCCGAGCGGCAGTTGACAAGCATACAGGTTAGGGGATAAGGGTTAGTTTTGAGGGGGTGGGAGAAGATGGTGGTATGTTGCGGGGGAGTCTGGGGGAGCTAGGAGAGAGGGGGATTCCACTAGCCCCCAGGATAACTGTAATGAGAGAGTGAGGGGGAGAGATCTTTAGGCGGTATTGAAGGAAGGTGAGAGATTTCAGGTGTATGGCAAATGTGCGAGTGGCCATTAGCAGGCATACAGGTGAGGGGGTTAGGGTAAGTTTTGGGGGGAGAGCGGGAGTGGATGGTGGTATGTTGAAGTGGGAGTCTGGGGGAGCAGGGAGAGGGGTGATTCCGCTAGTCCCCAGGATAACTGGGATGAGAGAGTGAGGGGGGAGATGCTTAGGCGGTGTTGAAGGGAGGTAAGATTTGCAAATGACAGAGAGGTCGGAGTTCGAGAGACCGTTCAATGTGCGATGAGGCCTATGAGTACGGCAGCGGAGGGGAGTAGTTCTCCAGTGTTTGGGATTAGTGACCTATTGAAAGCCAGAGTAGGGAGAAGTAGAAGTAAAGTGGGGGGCCGAGGGGATGAGGGATATAAGTTGATTATAATCCTCTCTAAGTAGAGAGAGTTTGGTCACTAAGGTAGTAATATTTTGGTCAATGTTGATGAGTGTTTGGGTAAGGAGGGTAAGCGGGGGAACAGAAGGGGCAGGGGCGGGGCAGGGTGTATTTTCAGTATTGGTTGGTAGGAGGAAGTTAATGTTCAGGGAGGGAAGGGTGTCGGGAGTAGGCGAGGGACGGAAAATCATGTCGAGGCATGGAGGGGGTGTGGAGGAGGGCGGGGCACTGAGAGAGGAAGGAGAAAGTTTTGAGTAGAGGGTAAGAGGTCGAGATGAGTGTGGGGAGAAATAACATCAATGTTGGGAGAAGGAGTGTAGTTAAGAAAAGGGAGGGTCAGAGAAGGGTGTGTAATAGAGTGAGGGGCAATGAGGGGTATTTTAGTAGTATAGCAGGGGCAGGAGGTGGGGTTGGGAGTTGGAGAGGTAAGAATGGGAGTTGGCGGGAGTGTTATTAGAGGGCGTGGGATTTGGTTTGTTCATGAGCAAGAGATTTGGGGAGATGCAGAGTGAGTTGGGGATGTCAAGGGGAGATTCAGGAGAGAGCGATTGATTAGAAGTAGAGGCTTGGGAAGGGGAAGAGGAGGAGAGGAGCGGACGAGAGGGGTGTGAGGAGGGGTACCATCAGAGTTTGGGGGAGAAGTGTGTTAAGAGGATGAAGAGTAGGGGAAAATGGGCGAATAGAGGGAAGAGCAATATGGAGGGCACAGGTGGTTTGGGTGTTAGAAATGGGGTTATGAGTTTGGGGGCATTGGTTATTAGCGTAAGTGAGGGTAGAATTATTGGCAAGCATTACATCTAAATTACACCTGGTTTTCAGTACCCCACACTACACATTAACTACTAAAAAACATGAGCCACATGTGGAAGTAGGTGGTTCCCTGTAGAGGCAGCTGCACCTGACACCTGTTCTCCAGGAAGTGGTTTTGCCATACAAAGGCAGAGGCTTGTTTTTACTGGCAGTATAAAAAACTAGACAAGACTGATTCTGGAAAATAGAAATCTTATCCATGAATTTGTTTCCACAAATACTTCAAATATTATAATCCCAAGTTGTTATATTTATCCTGATTAATGAATTTAATATAGGTGTAATTACCTCCAATTCCATTTTTAAAATTGCATAGATCCTTGGGTTCGCCGCCATACCCTTCCTATTCCGTATCCCTCACAAGCCTCTCTTGTGTTATTTGGATGAGAGTTCTACATCCACTCTCTCTGTTAACTCCCCTCCTCCGCTTTTGTATTATATATATTTTCCCTGCCACCCACCACGTCTCTCACCTGTTCTCAACAATTCCTACTCCCCTACTTAAGTCATCTCTTCCCTGAAGCCCCTCACTACCACTCCTGCCATTAATCCTCAATACCATTTTAAATCTGTACCATCATTTTATCCCAATACCCATTGTTTTCCTTGCCACCTCTACCTGTTAAGATTGTGGTAGACGTAAAACAGAGATTCCTGCAACTCCGATTTTATTAAATTACCCTAGTATCTCACTCTGTCCCTTTCTTTTTCAAAAATACTTATTACACTTACTGTTCCGTAGTACTTTAGTATTATAACATGGTTTAGCTTTAATTGTGTTTTACATAGCTTCCTGATATGCATTGGATACTTGGTATGGTACAATACAGGTTTTTACACATTTAGTAATCTACAAGAATAGAGATTGCAAGTCTGGATCAAGAGAAGGAATTACATTTTGTTTGTATTTCATCAAATGAAGTGCATATGCAAAGGCAGAGGGAGGCTTGTGCATAGATCAGTCTTCTCACAAAACGGTACAGCTCTAATAAATCACCCTCTGCGCTCTGTTATTTCCCAACTTTTCCAACTCACCTCCTGCAGACTGGGGATGGTTTCAAGAAGAAAGACCTTGCAGGCTGAGTAGGCTTCAAATAAAAGTGTGACTAGGGGAGCATCTACAGTGGCAGCAAACTGGCCTGCTAACATCTCAATGACTGCAGAAACATTAAAAAATCACAGTTAAAGATCAAAGGCTTAAATGTTGCATTTTTCTGCACATTCACCACCTTGCCTGGTAGGACATACTGAACAAAAACACTCCAATATGTTTGCTGACAGCAAATGATTTTTTGCATGAATTAGACTCAATTCACATAGGTTTTCTCTGACTCTCATGGGTCATGTAATTGCATCCATTTCAATCCTACATCCTATTGTACTTTTGTAGCATTCTAGAAACTAGACATTACATGGTAATAATTCCACATTACTGCAACTCACTGTATTGAACTCAAAAGAATGAAAGGATGAATATGTATCACAAGGGTGGTTTCTACTTAAAATTGTATGTGGTTAACAAAGAAGTGCTTGTTCGGGTATCACCAGAGTAAAAAAAGTGGTATAATGATTTTGCACTATTTTGCTCCTCAGGAAGGAAGAAACTGAACCAATTTAATCTCATACATCTGAATAAACACTGATTCACTCAATTTTCTATTTTAAACATTGCAAAAAGTGTGGACTTAAATTTCCTGTCCTATTATTGTAAATTTTTAGTTGGGAGCAAAACTTGCTTCCTGCATTCTCTATTTTTTAAGTGGTAAAAATGGTTAAAATATATTAACTCCATGATTTGCACCAGTCAAAACTTTTACTTAATATGGTGCATAGTTTGCAATTGTGTGAGCTGTAGGTTGCAGCGAGATGCCTGTGCCAATGAAATGAACAAATACCTCTTGAAAATGATGCGCGGTTTCTACAGGTTTTAATGCTCCTCTTCCTATGGAGGTAATTTCATAACTTAAGACCGGATGAACAAGTTACTTACCTTCGGTAACGCTTTTTTCCGGTAGATACAGTATCTGCCTGAGGATTCCTCACCTTTTGAATATCCCCCTTGCGTCAGCAACATTTGGAAATTATTTTGTAGCTTCATGCCGACGTCACAGAGGCACGGCATCGCCCGCGACTCCGCTGACGTCACCGACACTACAATAGGCCCACGCCGGCGTGATGACGTCAGTTCCGCCCTTTTTTCTGTGCCTTCGAGGCTCACGGACGGACCAACGACAGAAGAAATATACATAGTATACACAGTACACAAATGTCAAGATAACACACATAGTGTGAAGCAAATGCAATAAAACATTTGAAATAAACAACTCTTTGACAATAAAGTAAATGAATTACAACAACTTCGGTATAGACGAGTGGACAATGGGGAGGCGGGTGGGTCAGTGAGGAATCCACAGGCAGATACTGTATCTACCAGAAAAAGCGTTACCGAAGGTAAGTAACTTGTTCTTCTGATAGATACATCTGCCAGTGGATTCCTCACCTTGTGAATAGAGTCCCACAGCAGTCCCCACTCCCGGAGGAGGGAGTCCACTCATCTATACCAAAAAATCCTGAAGGACAGAGCGCGCGAAGTGACCTTCCTTCCTCACCTCGGCATCCAAGCAGTAATGCTTTGCGAAAGTGTGGAGGGAGGTCCAAGTCACGGCCCTACAAATATCCTCTACAGGTACACCCTAGACAGAGCAGTAGTTGACGACTTAGCTCTAGTAGAGTGGGCTCTTATACCCTGTGGAGGTTCCTTACCGGCCAAAGAGTAGCAGATCTTTATACAGAGGATGATCCATCTTGAAAGAGTGCGCTTGTGCACCGCTCTTCCTTTCTTGCAGCCAGCAAAACCAATGAAGAGCTGGTCATCCATTCGATAGTCTCTAATCCTATCAAGGTAAACGCTCACCGCCCTCTTAGGGTCCAGACGGTGTAGTCTCTTCTCCTTGGAAGGGTGAGGGGGAGGATACAAGGTAGGAAGGGTAATAGATTGTCCTAGATGGAAAGGAGTTACCACCCTAGAGAGAAAAGCAGCCCTGGTCCTAAGAACCATTCGATCAGCATGAATGGTCAAGAATGGGGGCTTGGAACTAAGAGCTTGAAGCTCACTTTCCCTCCTTGCCGAGGTGATCGCAATGAGGAAGACTGTCTTAAAAGACAAAAGCCTCATGGGACACTTGTGTGAAGGTTCGAAGCGAGAACCCATCAAGAAGGTTAAAACAAGATTTAAATCCCATTGAGGTACAATAAAGGGAGTAGGAGGGAACTTATTTGTGAGGCCCTTCAAAAACCATAAAACCACAGGAGACTTGAAAAGAGACGGCTGATCCGGCAAACAGATAAATGCCGACAATGCCGAAAGATAGCCCTTGATTGTGGCAACAGCAAATCCCTGCTGTGCCAAAGAAAGAGCAAATTGTAAAATATCGGACAAATGAGCCCTCAAAGGGTCAACAGATTTCTCTCTGCACCAAGAGACAAATTTAGACCATCTGTATGAATAAATGGATTTAGTGGAGTCACGCCTAGCCGAAAGAATGACATCCACCACATCGTGTGGGAGAGAAAAGGAGCTCAGGTTGCACCGTTCAATCTCCAGGCATGAAGGTGTAATGACTGGAGGTGGGGGTGTAGAACCTGCCCCTCCATCTGGGAGAGGAGATCTGTCCTGAACGGGAGACGGAGCGGCGGGCGAGAGGAGAGGTGGAGAAGATCCGTGTACCACACCCTTCTTGGCCAATCCGGGGTGACCAGAATAACTTGCGCCCGGTCTTGGCGAATCTTCCTCAGAACCTGAGGAATTAAAGGTGTGGGAGGAAACGCGTAAAGGAGTTGACTTCCCCAACTCAACTGAAACGCGTCCCCCAAGGCTCCTTGCATCGGATACTGGAGACTGCAGAATGACGGGCAGTGAGCATTCTCGCGCTTAGCAAACAGGTCCACACGAGGAGTCCCCCACATCTGAAATACGTGCCGGACCACCTCCGGGTGAAGCCTCCACTCGTGGTCTGCCGAGAACTGCCGACTGAGACTGTCTGTACGCACGTTCAGAACTCCGGCCAGATGATTTGCCAACAGACAAATCTGGTGGTCCTGAACCCAGGACCAGAGGCGCAGAGCCTCTCTTCAGAGACACTGCGACCCCACCCCTCCCTGCTTTTTGACATACCACATCGCGGTGGTGTTGTCCATCAGGACCTGAACCAACCGACCGCGAAGGGAAGGGAGGAAGGCCTTGAGTGCCAAACGTATGGCCCGCAACTCTAAGAGGTTGATGTGAAGCAACCTTTCCTCTGGAGACCAAAGACCCTTGACCTCCAGATCCCCCAGATGAGCACCCCACCCTAGAGTGGATGCATCCGTTATCACTGTGGTAACCGATGGAGGTAGTTGAAAAGGCTTTCCTTGTGACAGATTGCCTTCCACGCCCCACCAAGACAGATCCGCTGCAGTTTCTCTTGAGATCCTCACTGACTCCCTGAGATCTCCGCTGTGCTGATACCACTGCCTGCGGAGGCACCACTGGAGCGCCCTCATGTGCCAGCATGCATGGTTGACCAACAGAATGCAAGAAGCCATCAGACCGAGCAGGCTAACGACCTTCAGGACTGGAACGACCGCTCCATTGTAAAATAAAGGAATCATTTCCTGTATGTCGCAAATCCTTTGTGGAGGAGGGAATGCACGACATACAGTTGTGTCCAGTACAGCACCTATGAACAGGATGCGCTGGGAGGGCACCAGGTGAGACTTGGGTACATATATTGAAAAACCCAACCGGAACAACAACCGAGTTGTCTCCTGCAGATGCTGGAGCACTTTCTCTGAAGACTCTGCCTTGATCAGCCAGTCATCCAAATAGGGGAATACTGGTACCCCCGATCTTCTGAGATGTGCTGCCACCACCGCCATCACCTTGGTGAAGACTCGAGGCGCAGTAGTAATTCCAAAAGGAAGGACCACAAACTGATAATGTTGCGATCCCACTGTAAAACGGAGATACTTCCTTTGCGACTTCAGGATTGGGATGTGAAAATACGCATCCTGAAAGTCGAGCGACACCATCCAGTCTTCTTCCAGCAGCGCCTGAAGAAACTGCGCAAGGGTGAGCATCTTGAACTTCTCTTCTTTCAGATAAAGATTCAAGATCCTAGGATCCAGGATTGGACGAAGTCTGCCATCCTTCTTGGGAATAAGGAAATACCGGGAGTAGCATCCCTGACCCCTTTCCTGCTCTGGAACCACCTCTATCGCACCCTTACTTAAAAGAGTCTGCACTTCCTCCTGCAGAAGTAAGAGGTGTTCCTCCGTGCAAAAACCTTGGCAAGGAGGGTAATTTGGAGGAAACTCTCGAAAGGGAAGAGCATACCCTTTTTCTACGAGATTGAGAACCCAAAGATCTGATGTAACCGATTCCCAATCCCGTAGAAAGTGGGTAAGCCGACCCCCCACCGGACCCACATGATTCTGAATGGCAGATCTAGGGCTGATTTTCTGTGGCTGGGGGCTTGGAGGAGGTGGAGGAGGAAGAGGCTTGACGTCCTCTAGGACGAGCTCTTTGTCTTCCCCAGTACGACTTGTACAAAGGATTCTGCTGCTGCTGCTGCTGCTGACCTTGCTGATAGGAGCGAAAGGAAGAGCGTCCGAATCCTCTGAACTTTCTGGTAGAAGAACCCCTGGTCTGAAGCCCTAAAGATTTGGCAGTAGCCCTACTGTCCTTAAATCTTTCTAAGGCAGTGTCAGCCTTTTTACCAAAGAGTCCAGCACCATCAAACGGCAGATCTATCAAAGCGGCCTGAACATCGGCTGAAAAGTCTGAAGATTTCAGCCATGCTGACCTTCTTGAAGCAACCGCAGTACCCATGATGCGTGCCACCGAATTCGCAGTGTCCAGCCACTCTGAATTGCCTGACGAGCCGCTGACTGCGCATCCGTCAACACCTCTTCAAAATCCTTCCTGTTTTCAACAGGGATCTTAGGTGCCAGAAGACGGAGTGACTCCATGAGAGCATGTACATATCTCCCCATAAGGCAAGTGCCATTAGTTGACTTTAATGCCATGCTCGCAGAAGAAAAGGTCTTTTTTGCAACTTGATCTTGTTTCTTAGCATCCTTATCCCCAGGCACTTGAGGAAATGCACTCACAGTCTTTTTGGAACAAGCTGCCTGGATTACCAAGCTTTCAGGTAAAGGATGAGAAGTCAGAAAACAGGGTCTTCAGGAGCAACCCTGTACCTTCTTACCACACTCTTGGAAACAGCTGGTGCCGAAAGCGGCTTTTTCCAAACTTCCATAATTGGCTCCGTTAAAGCTTCATTAAAGGGGAGCAACGGTTCCACCACAGAACTGGGTGAATGCAGAACCTCAGTCAGAAGATTGGACTTAAACTCTACTGTTGGAAGGGTCAAATTCAAAAGTTCCGCCGCCTTCCTCATAACCAAATGATAAGGCTGAACATCTTTCGAAGGGGCATCAGACACGGAAGGTAACTCCAACTCGGGAGAAAACTCCAGACCACTACCCTCTGCCAGACTATCAAAACAGTCATCCTCAAGCTCTCCTTCTTCCACTTCAGCTTGAGCTTCTGTATACCTTTGTTCTTCCATGAGGCGCTGAGCCTCCCTCCTGGACCTTTCCTTCACACGCAATGCCACCGGATCCATCAACGACTCCGACGGAGCCGGAACCGATGTCGGTATTGAATCCAATGGCATAGTGGCTTGGTCTCGAGGTCGACTCGGAGCAGACGACGTCGGTATCGGCGTCGACGACCTCGGCGGAGGCGGGTATTGCCATGGCGGTGTCTGAGCCGGCATGAATGGCATAAATGGAGCCGGAGCATAGGAGTGCGGAACTCCTGAATTGAAGGCTAGTGGACCCATGGGACCCGAAGGCGCACCAGAGGGGTACCAGGCCCTTGGAAACACACCATACATAGCGTTCAAAAAAAGCTGATGGGTCTTGGCCCGGGCCGCAAAAGGTGGCTGAAGACCTTCAGGCTGGCCTTGAGGAGGTTCAGAATTCGGCTCTTCCACAGGCGCAGAATTCTCACCTTCCGGAACTTCTTCCTCATCCTCACGGGCCGGAGACGGCGCCGGAGATTGAACCAGAGATGGAGCCGGGACCTGCGACTCCGAAGGCGAAGCCTCACCTTCCGGATTCAAGTCCTCCTCTGGTGGAACCACTTTCGAACGTACCTTCTTGGGTGACTTCGACCTCGAGTCCGAATCCCTACCGGAGTGATGCCGGGACTCATTTCTTCTCTTCTTATGCTTCTTCCTCGACTTCGAAGCATGATCTGATGACGATCTCGAAGTCGACTCCGCTCGAGGCCTTGATTACGACGCCGACCTCGACCTCGCCCTTCTCGAACGAGACTTCAATGACCTTTTACCCTTGTCACCTCTCAGCTTCGCCACCAGACGTTTGGTCTCTCTCTCCCGCAGAGCCTTTTGGTTCATCTTCCGACATGATGAACATCCATACACATCATGATCCGAGCTAAGACACCAGATGCAATCTTCTTGCGGGTCAGTGATGGACATTATTTTCCCACACTCTCTGCAAGGCTTAAAACCGGTCTTCTTTGATGACATCGTGAAGGAAACAGAAAAGTGAAGAATATAGCAACAAAGTTACTAAGAGGCTACAGAGATTCCCCGAAACCGTTAGCGTCTACGAAGCGGAAAAAAGGGAACTGACGTCATCACGCCGGCGTGGGCCTATTGTAGTGTCAGTGACATCAGCGGAGTCGCGTGCGATGCCGTGCCTCTATGACGTTGTCCACGTCGGCGTGAAGCTACAAAAGAATTTCTGAATGTTGCTGACGCAAGGGGGATATTCACAAGGTAAGGAATCCACTGGCAGATGTATCTATCAGAATCTGGGTTTGTCAGATGGGTATCCCATCACACACGTGATGGAGAACCGGTCTGTCTAATTATAGGTACAATAGGATATAAAGGACTTGTAATAAGTCCGCTGGAACGGAAGTAAAGTTTGCTATGGAGCAATTTGTCCACCAAACTCTAAATCAGGCCCTTATATTTTGTTGCTAAAAATAATAGGTTTTTACTGGAGGTGTGCTCTTCAGACATGAGATGTGTTCCCCTTCTGACATGGCAAACTTGACACAGCAGCTCAGCATGCAAGTTCAATTGGCAGATGTACTAGAAAGTAGTGGAGTTACACTTTATGCATACCAATGTTGCAGTTGAATTCTGATTTGGGCCACAAATGAGAATTCAATGGAGATAAGTTATCAGTTGTTCAAAACTATGGGATGACTATGGACTATTATTCTCTGCACCAATCAGACATAAGAAATTGCATCTCTTTGCATGAAGGGTATTCTCTGCAAATGTTACAAAAGGGAACTTAATAAAGGTGTCCTTTCCCCACACTCCCCCAACCATCATACAGAACCGCACCCTTCCACCAGTGCAGGTACACACCAAGGCTAAACCAATATTTCTGGTTGACTGTAGAAGCAGTCTTCATTACAGGATAGAAGGTTCTGAGAATCAGACCCAGGTGTGATTCAATTTCTGGTCCTGCAAGAGAAAATAAAAAAAACATTATTAATGAAAAGAAAGACGAATACAAACTTAAAATGATGAGTGTGCTACAAAGCTCATGTGTTTGTTATGATACATATTGAAAATAACTTGATGCATGGCTTTCTAAATTTTCCACTCAGCAGCAAATTAAACTTCAAACCTCCGAGGTAAAGGGGAACCAAATTTCACCAGATTTGATATAGGAAAATGGGATCCCTGACATAATATCGACGGACAGAATATCGACTAGCAAAAATATAGATGCCAAAATATCGACAGACAGAATATCGAGTTTGTATCTACAAACAGGTAAGTACAAAAATATCGAGTCCAAAATATCGCTTACAAAAATATAGTTTATTAAAATGTCGACTTTATTAAAAACAGTGTTAAATTAAATTGATAGTTAAAATTAATTACTAAAATATACTTAAAAATACTTAAATTAACTTATAATAATTAAATAATTAATTAAAGTTATAAAAAAACAAATTACAATCATATTTGGTAAAACATATATATATAGTAACATAATATAATTAAATATTATCCAATATTATTACCGTACGAGAGCAGAAGTGTAACAAAATACTATTCCCACTGCAGAGAGTGCAACAGTAGGGTAAGCGTTGGATAGCGTAGGGTTAAAAATGACTATTCCCACTCCAGTGAGTGCAACAGTAGGGAAAGCGTTGGATAGCGTAGAGGTAAAAATTACTATTCCCACTCCAGTGGGTGCAACAGTGGGGAAAGCGTTGGATAGTGTAGGGGTAAAAATTACTATTCCAACTCCAAAGAGTGCAACAGTAGGGAAAGCGTTGGATAGCGTAGGGGTAAAAATGACTATTCCCACTCCAGTGAGTGCAACAGTAGGGAAAGCGTTGGATAGCGTAGAGGTAAAAATTACTATTCCCACTCTAGTGGGTGCAACAGTGGGGAAAGCGTTGGATAGTGTAGGGGTAAAATTACTATTCCAACTCCAAAGAGTGCAACAGTAGGGAAAGCGTTGGATAGCGTAGGGGTTAAAATTACTATTCCCATTCCAGGGAGTGCAAGAGTAGGGAAAGCGTTGGATAGCATAGGGGTTAAAATTACTATTCCCACTCCAGGGAGTGCAACAGTAGGGAAAGCGTTGGATAGCGTAGGGGTAAAAATTACTATTCCCACTCCAAATAGTGCAACAGTAGGGAAAGCATTGGATAGCGTAGGGGTTAAAATTACTATTCCCACTCCAAAGAGTGCAACAGTAGAGAAAGCGTTGGATAGCGTAGGGGTAAAAATTACTATTCCCACTCCAGTGAGTGCAACAGTAGGGAAAGCGTTGGGTAGCGTAGGGGTAAAAATTACTATTCCAACTCCAGTGGGTGCAACAGTAGGGAAAGCGTTGGATAGCGTAGGGGTTAAAATTACTATTCCCACTCCAGTGGGTGCAACATTAGGGAAAGCATTGGATAGCGTAGGGTTTAAATTACTATTCCCACTCGAGGGGGTGCAATAGTAAGGAAAGCGTTGGATAGCGTAGGGGTAAAAATTACTATTCCCACTCCAGTGGGTGCAACAGTAGAGAAAGCGTTGGATAGCGTAGGGGAAAAATTACTATTTCCACTCCAGTGGGTGCAATAGTAGAGAAAGCGTTGGATAGCGTAGGGGTAAAAATTACTATTCCCACTCCAGTGGGTGCAACAGTAGGGAAAGCGTTGGATAGCGTAGGGGTAAAAATTACTATTCCAACTCCAAAGAGTGCAACAGTAGGGAAAGCGTTGGATAGCGTAGTGGTAAAAATTACTATTCCCACTCCAGTGGGTGCAACAGTAGGGAAAGCGTTGGATAGCGTAGGGGTAAAAATTACTATTCCAACTCCAAAGAGTGCAACAGTAGGGAAAGCGTTGGATAGCGTAGGGGTTAAAATTACAATTCCCACTCTAGTGAGTACAATAGTAGGGAAAGCGTTGGATAGCGTAGGTGTAAAAATTACTATTCCCACTCCAGTGGGTGCAACAGTAGGGAAAGCGTTGGATAGCGTAGGGGTAAACATTACTATTCCAACTCCAAAGAGTGCAACAGTAGGGAAAGCGTTGGATAGCGTAGGGGTTAAAATTACTATTCCCACTCCAGTGAGTGCAACAGTGGGGAAAGCGTTGGATAGCGTAGTGGTAAAAATTACTATTCCCACTCCAGTGGGTGCCACAGTAGGGAAAGTGTTGGATAGCGTAGGGGTAAAAATTACTATTCCAACTCCAAAGAGTGCAACAGTAGGGAAAGCGTTGGATAGCGTAGGGGTTAAAATTACAATTCCCACTCTAGTGAGTACAATAGTAGGGAAAGCGTTGGATAGCGTAGGTGTAAAAATTACTATTCCCACTCCAGTGGGTGCAACAGTAGGGAAAGCGTTGGATAGCGTAGGGGTAAACATTACTATTCCAACTCCAAAGAGTGCAACAGTAGGGAAAGCGTTGGATAGCGTAGGGGTTAAAATTACTATTCCCACTCCAGTGAGTGCAACAGTAGGGAAAGCGTTGGCTAGTGTAGGGGTAAAAATTACTATTCCCACTCCAATGACTGCAACAGTAG
Organism: Lissotriton helveticus; assembly: GCF_964261635.1. Lineage (NCBI taxonomy): Eukaryota > Metazoa > Chordata > Amphibia > Caudata > Salamandridae > Lissotriton > Lissotriton helveticus. Next base: position 652,943,781 of record NC_136070.1, read on the forward strand.
GGAAAGCGTTGGATAGCATAGTGGTAAAAAATACTATTCCCACTCCAGAGAGTGCAATAGTAGTGAAATTAAATACTTCATATATTATTTCAATAAATATAAATTAATATCTATAAAAAATTAATTAAACGTAATCACCAATTTAATATAATATAATAATTAATCAATTAAAATTACAAATTAAAAATAATTATTACGAATATTTACCTATTAATACAAATCAATTACAAATTAACAATTAATAATTTAACATTTAAAAATTAATTAACAATTAATTCTAATTAAATACAATTAAATAAATTAATTTTTTTAATTAATTATAAATTAATATCTTCTCACGCTATTCCCCTATAAACCCACTACAGAAAATAAATTAGTAAAATTAACATAATTAACAATTAATCAATTAATTAAAATTAATTGCCAATTAAAATTTGATTAATTACCAAATATAAATAATTAACAATTAATAAAAAATTAATACCAATAAATAAATTTACATATTTAATTAATTATAATTAAATTACTTCGCACCCTATTCCCCTATAAACCCACAACCCGCTACAGAATGAAATTACGCAAAAATTCAAAAACACATTTCATTAATTAAAATAAATAATAACGTAAATACACACTTTTCACACATATAATAACATAAAAAACACTATAAAAAATTAGATATTATTAAAAATTCGATAATTTTAATAACCTATATTATATACTTCGATATTTTAACTCTCTATATTTTTAACATTCGATATTACATTACTTACCTTAAAAACGATATTTTTGATGTCTATATTCTGTGCAGTCGATATTTTGTCCAATCTATTTTTAAAACTCGATATTATGTCCATTCGATATTTTGTAGTCAATATTTTGACTGTTTACCAGGAAAATGGGCACCTTTCTTTTTTGACAAAATGACTGCAACTCCTTTTTAACATGGCTCCCACAAGTAAGACCTAACTACAATTTTTGCATCTTGGTGCAGTTGATGCATTTCTGCATCTACAGCAAAGTTTATACTAACTTTGCAGGAGAAAGCAAGTAGGGCGTTTAGCCAAAACATGCTCCAGGCAAAGCAACTTTTTACAGCTCAATTAAGGCAATCAGCCCCCATCAGTAAGTGGAAAAGAAAGTTTCACGTTGTCTTTACCCTGGATTCCCTGGATTCACTTGCACCTTTTTTATAATGGTGATGAAGGAGAGCGGAATTATAGCAGGGTTGCTGCATTTTTACAGAAATCCAAAACCCTTGTAAGAAGAAAGGCTTCATAGTTATGTAGTTAGTTTGTGTAGAGCTGTTTAGTTTTTAACTGTTTTTTAGCAAGAGACATAATGAAACAACACCTGTAAGGAACATCTGGTGCGGGTATATGGTGCTAAAATGTGAATGTGCAAAGTGAAAGGACTACGAACGACAATAAATCTAAAACAATATGTATCATTTTAACATAATAACCAAAATAGCAGCAATCCATGTTTGTCCTACAAGAATTGCTGTCGGTGGACCTATATTTAAGATACAACCATTCACTTTAAAGGCCTATTGCTGGAGCTCCATATTTGAAGCCTCCTGATAGAATTAGCACTGAGATGTTTGTTTCTTTAATGAGCACTGTCTGGAAAGTAATCATCTTAGAGTTGATTTGCATAACCATTATGACATGGGGTCGCAACAGATAGTGTTGCTGTTATATTTTTTTCCTGTTCATTGTCAATTTCCTCACAAATTAAGTGTTTCAACTATGTGGGTTGAAAAGACAAAGTCATGGCCTTCTATTCTCAATGCCACTATTTGTTTGAAACATATGTAGAAAATAACTTAAATATACCCTGTGTGGCTTCTTTCCACTTTCAATTTGCATAGAAATGCAATGCTAGTGATTGACCCACTTTCAAACACCACTGTAAAATGTATTAATCCACCATGGGCTAATACAAAATGTGAAACACTTTATTAAGGGACCCGAAAGAAGAAGCCAACATCTGTCAGGACATGCTTCAAAGCCAACTATCTGTGTATTTGAGTGGTGTGATGACATGAGCCAAAGTCAGATAATACTATCTGCAGCCATACCTAAAAGCAATGTAGAATCCGTTAGATTGCCACAGATCACAGTGTTCCACAACAACATAGCATTTTTGAAATTACCGTATTGAATTGTCATTTGATGGATGGCCCAAAACACAATCTCCTCTTGAATAGATGGCACCATAAACAGATTTACAATCCTAGAAGATATTGACATTGGTATCCACTTGGTAAGAGCAATTTGACACATTAAAGCCATCCTTTCAAGTTCAGCAGAATTCTCCTAAATATGTAGAAATATGAAATATTAGTCATTTAAATGATTTATGACAAAAACATCAGACGAGATAAACAAATCCAAAACAAGAATTAAGTACAAAGTATCAGGTATGCAGACAATATTGTGAAACAGGAGATGCCTAAACACATAATTAAGGCCCTGATTATAAGTTTGGCGGATGGGATACTCCGTCATAAATGTGATGGATATGCTGTCCGCCATATTACAAGTTCCATAGGATATAATGGAATTGTAATATGGAGGACAAGATGTCCCTCACGTTTGTAACAGAATATCGCTAACTACCAAACACTTAGGGCCCGATTCACAGAAATAACGTAAGACAAAATCCTAAACTTACTACCATTTTGGTACTCACAGAAGGCACTTACTCATTTTGGTTCGCTAGGATGTCAGTGGACGTTACTTGAGTTGTTACATTTATTTTGGTACCTAGAGTTTCCTTCTAGGTACAAAATGGTTGGTTGATGGCCATCCTCGGTTTGACAGCCATTTACCAAATTTTGTGAGACATATGATTTGGAGGGTGGTGAGAATGACTGTGGTGGTGCAACGGTTGTTAGTCAGTATGTGGGGTACAGGTAATAATGTGAGTTAAATAATGTGAGTTTGAAATGTTGGTGGCATTGGTTGATAAGGAGAAAATAGTGTAAGATTTATAGGATATCTGGTGTAGGTGTTAGTGTAAGGCATAGAAGGAGAAGAATTGTAGGTGATGGAATGTATGCTATTTAAAAGTTTACAAAGGCATGTTTCTTATTGGTGGATTAAAAACAGGGGTCTCCAACTGGTTGATCGCCAAGTTACTAGTAGCTCGCAGGCTGCTTCTGAGTAGCTCACATATGATAATTGCCTGTCAACAAGCTTGAGGATATGCAGGTGCCATACAGATGACAAAGCTATTTAAAACACTGTGCCGGTTTCTATGATTTACTCAAAAGCTGAGAGTGCTGGATGATGCAGAATACCCTTTTCTGAAAAATAATTTCTTCTTTTTCTACTTTCTTTCTAGCCTTTCTTTCCTTTTCTTTCTTTTTTCCTTGCTTTCATGTCTCTTGTTCCTTAATGTATTGTATTCCCTCTTTCTTGCTTTCTCTTAATTTCTCATTCTTTCTCACTTTCTTACTATTTGTTTGCATTATTTCTTCCTTTCCCTCTTTTGTTGTGCATTCTATTACAGTTCTATTTCTTTTTGGCAAAAGTTTCAGATTGAATGAATCAAAGATTGGAGAAGCAGTCCTCTGCTTAATATGAAGGACTTCTATGAATTAACGTAATTTAACCTTATAATTTCCAAGCGTGCGGCGAGGGTGGCACGTATGCCCCTAACTTGCCTACGTCATAACCTCCTATCTTAAGTGTACAGAACACTTAACCTCCGCGCACTGTTGCTGGGGTGGTTCTAATACTCAAAAACCACTTGCAATTTATTCTAAATTAACAAGTTCAATACACAAACTTTTCTTGTGATAACCACATATATTTTCAAAATTTCAACAAAAAAGTATGTTACTACATTTCTTAACTGGGCCAAAACCCAACATACAATTGCAAAATTACAGTTGCAGAATTTAACTAAATTTCAAAATACATCATATTCTTGTAAACTTCAATGAAGAATTTCCTCAATGCCCAATGCATTTCGAGCTTGAAAAAAGCTCTTCCTCAGGGGCCTGCAAACTAAACAAGTACGTAATTAAGTGTGCTGAACAACCATTGTATTCAAGAAAATCAGAATGATTCACAATGTTACAATGTATTAATTCATGTTTTGCTGAAAGTCGTGTGTTTTCATGGTGATCACCATGAAAACACACTTGAAACATTTAGCTGCAGACAGTTGGCTGACATCCAATCCGCAACGACCACCATATCATCATGGAATTTGATCAGACTCTAATTAGAGTTGTTGGAGAAGGAGATCACCAGCTGAGTAACATCAGCATAGGATACTAATGAGAGCCCCCTGTCTTTTGCTACCACCACATGAGGTTGATTATAAATGTTAAATAGCCTGGGGCTAAGAGCTGTCCCTGGGGTATACTCCATGACATACAGTGTGCACCTGAAAGCAAAAAGGGGAAGAAACAACCTGAAATGCTCTCTGAATGAAATGACGTAAGCCAGGTTAGAGTCGAACCTCCAAAACCGGATGTATGACATTACAACGCATACTTTTACATCGCATGCCTTTACAACGCGGTTTTTACATCGCATACCTTTACAACGCATAGCGCTTTGGGGTGCTGGATAGTGAATAGTTTAATCTACTATTCCAACTCCAGTCCCCGTGGACACTAGGGAAGGTGTTGGACAGTAAATTAAACGTATTACCTATCCTAGAGCGCCCCCCAGCGCAATGCGTTGTAATGGTTTGCGTTGTAAAAGATGCGTCGTAAAGGCACTGCGTGGTAAAAGTTGCGTTGTAAAGGATGTTTCCCTCCAAAACCTATCTCTTGTAAGCTCCATAAAAAGATCTCAAGTACTACTGTGTCAAACGTGGCACTTAGATCAAGAAGGAACAGAGTAGAAGTGTTGCCTTCATCTAGGGAGTCCCGCAGATGTTCAGTACCCCCCAACAGGGCATATTCGGTATTGTGCTGGGATCTAAAACCATTGAGAGTCCAATATTTCGATGGACTCCACAAATTTGGTTAAAATAGAATTGATGTAAAATTCAATAGTTTTAGCCAGGAAGGGAGAAGGGACATGGGATGAATGTTTTCTGGTTTAGATACATCCAGAGTAGTTCTTCTCTTTTTTCCCTATCTCTCTATTTCATACTTTTGGCGTTTCAAGAGCAAAGGGACACAACTTACCCACAGGGACGCCAAATGTAAACCTTTGTGATACATCTCCTATTCTATTAACACTTTGTGGTCCCTGTTTCTGGAATGAGTTACTCTAGGGTATCTAGGTGCAGTGTTTACGTTATTTGGCCTCTGTGTGCCTTTATCACTCCTATATTAGACAGAAGCTCAGAAAAGGGTGAAGTCACTTGAATTAACGAGTGTTGATGGCAGTGTAGACTGCATGTGGTGGTGAAGGAACTATATGCTAGCTAGTCATACCTGATGTAGTTTGTGTTGCAGGTGTGTAGAACAGCAAAGATTGGGATATAGGTTTCATGTATGTTGTAGGTATTGAACGTGCGGTATGTAAGTGCAGTGTTGGTGCGGGGTAGAGTTTACCTGGTGGTGTCAAATGTCCCTAAAATTTGCATTGCATCATGGCGGTCAGTACGCTCATTTTATAGAGGCAGATCATTTTCCATGGTTCCTTCCGAGGGACACTCTTTAATATCAATAAAATAATTCATCCCTTTGAACTCTAAAATACCACTACACCAAACTAAATGGCCCGGAATGATAAAACAAATAACGTGCAAACACTAGGTAACAAAAAAATTGACTGTTGTCTTGTGAGTGCTAACAGTAGGGAGACTCGTAACTAAAACCCTTAAAAGGGAATAATTGAATATTGCACCCACAATAGCATTGGCGGCTCCTCCGTTAAGGTGGATGAGCATCACCCCACTGTTTGAATTGCAAGCTGAATACAAAAAATAAAATTTAATAATGTTTGTAATTATCATTTTGTTTTCTGTATTCAGCTTGCAGCTGAAGCCAGGAGGGTGGAGCTGGGCTCCGCATGTCACAGGGGGAGGAGTCGTGGCAGCACCTAAAGTGCGCATGATGGCTTGGCCGGCCATCTCAGGCCAGCCAAAGCGTCATGTGCACACTGCATGTTCTCCACGGAAGCTGTATTACAGCCTGCGTGGAGAACATGCACAGCCTACCAGCCCCTGTCTGAGCGCTGAACCACGGCGATCCAATCAATCACAATGCTGCTGTAAGGCAGCCTTGTGATTGATCAGGGGTTCTGGGAGGCTATGTGCTTCCAGTGGAAGGAGGAGGGAGGAAGAAGAGGCGGCAGGCTGCAGTCGGTGGTATAAGTAAGTGCTTTTTAATTATTTTTATTATTTCCCACCACCTCCCACTGTGCCCCGCCCCACCACCACTATTCAGCAGCAGTCACTACTGAATAAAAGTATCAGTGATGGTAGTTAAAAAAATCCAGCACTTGTATTATATTCCTACTTAAAGACTTCTTAATGGAAATAAATTAGAAACTGGTGTGTAAATGAAAATAATTGTTTAAAAAATGCCATGTTTTATAGTTAATAACTTTTCCGATTTTATTATCCGTGCAATGGTTTTAATTAACCATGAATTTTACAAATCAAACTTACTTGCTTAAGCTTACTTAGTTAAAAAGGCCATTGTTTAAAATATATTGTGTGGATACAGTGTCACATTAAGTTTTTATATTTTTATTGAAAATTAAATACTACGACCGCAATTCACACAGTGTGAAACAAGTTATACTTTCTTGCTGCACTTAATTCTGGACTAGCACCTAATGAACAAGTTACTTACCTTCGGTAACGCTTTTTCTGGTAGATACTATATCTGCCTGTGGATTCCTCACCTTGTGAATATCCCCTTGCGTCAGCAACATTCGGAAATTCTTTTGTAGCTTCGCGCCGACGTGGATCCGGACGTCACAGAGGCACGGCATCGCACGCGACTCCGCTGACGTCACCGACACCTATAATAGGCCCATGCCGGCGTGATGACATCAGTTCCGCCTTTTTTTCCGTGCCTTCGAGGCACACGGACGGACCGATGACAGTAGACATATACACAGTATACGCAGTATAGAAATCAAGGTAACACACACAGTGTGAAGCAAATGCAATAAAACATTTGAAATAGACAAATCCTTGACCATAAAATAATACATCATATAAACCACTGGCATAGAAGAGTGGACAACGGGGAGGCGGGTGGGTCAGTGAGGAATCCACGGGCAGATATAGTATAACCCACTCTCCTTATCTTTAAAAAATCCCTGGAACATTGAAGCACTGCCAGTCTCTCTTGGCCGTCTGCAGGGGATTACCGTCGCTACTTGTGGTAGGCGTCTAAAGTGGAGTAAGTTTATGTGTAACACCGACAAACTATCCACAATAGACGTAGTGGTCAAGGGTATGCAAGCTGAAATTGGCTCTATCAATCTGACCATAGCAGCAGACAAGGTCACCGCTGTTTTTGAAGCTGCTATAAAAACTATTGGGGACCTCTTTTGGGTACAATTGCCAGTGGGGAAACATAAACCCAAACCAAAAGGCAAGCATGATTGGTATTCGGCAAATTGCAGGAAGGCCAAATCACGCCTAATAGAGGCAGTTAAAGGGAAGTCTCTCCCTCTAATTCAAATTGCCAGGAGAGACCATAAAAAGGCTTTACTGGTAGCCAAAAGGGAGTGGGAGGATAACTATTGGCTAACACTTAAGGAAGCTAGCATGGAAAGAGATTCTAAATCCTTCTGGGACATCATAAGGGCGCGTAACAGACCGGATATTGACCTTGTAACCTGCAATATTCCGGGTCAGGTATGGGAGGCTCATTTTTCTAAACTGTATTCTTGTCTTGACGATATGAATGGAAGAGGGTCTGTTCATTCCTTTCCCCATGTCGACTACTCCCTTTTCCCTGGTGATCCCGATTTTACACTAAAGGAAGTAGAGTACGCTATCAACTCCATTATTCCACAAAAAGCTGCAGGACCAGATGGTATCCCTGGGGATCTGTTAAAATCCGATGGTGTTAATTGGGGTAAAGTAATCCACTCCCTCCTTCTTGCCATTTGTAGGGGTGCCCCCGTTCCTGCCTCTTGGAAGGGGGCAGAGGTGGTTCCCATCCACAAGAAAGGCCCCAGGGACGATCCGTCCAATTATAGGCCAATTAGCTTATTGGATGTAAGCCAAAAGGTTGTCGGTAAAGTTATTCTACTCAGGATACTCAACTGGGTGGATGAAAACAAAATACTTACCGATTTTCAGGCCGGCTTTAGAGTAGGCACTGGAACAATAGAGCAGGCCTTTAGGCTTATGATGATCCACTGGAAGGTGGTAGTGATAGGCAAGGGCAGTCTTTATCTCGCATTCATCGATTTAAAGACTGCCTTTGACCTCGTCCCCAGGGATTCGCTATGGAGGGTTCTGGCCAACATGGGGCTCCCACAGTACCTATTGTCCCTATTAGTTAGGCTCCATCAAGACAGCTTTGCCCAAATTAGGTGGGGTTCAGGAGGAGAGAAAACAGGCTGCATTCCGGTCGAGAGAGGGGTCCGCCAGGGATGTGTTCTGGCTCCCACCCTTTTCTCCCTGTACATTAATGGGGTGGTGGAGCACCTACTTAAATCTCCATCTGACGAACCATCCCTGGGGGGGGTACGTATACCGACCCTCCTCTTCGCGGACGACACGCTCCTAATCTCCAAAACCCCTATGGGACTACAGAAACTCTTGGATAATTTCCAATCCTTTTGTTCCGACCGAGGCTTGGTCATAAATACCAACAAAACTAAATACCTCGTCCTTAATCCCCCTAAACAGAAAGTGCGCCCCCCTACTTTAAACACCGAATCCCTGGAAAGGGTGAAAGAATTTGATTATTTAGGGATTCGCATTTCTGACAAAATGGATTGGACTCCCCATCTAGATAAGATGCTGCTGAATCACAAAAGGATCACAGGTGCCCTATTAAGGGAGCAACGTTCCAGTTCGTTCAAACCCATAGGAACAGTCCTAGAGATCTATGCCGCCAAAGGTGTCAGCTCTGCGCTCTATGGAGCTGAACTTTGGGGCTTTGCATCTTCTCAAGCACTGCAGAAATCTGAGAATAAATTCTGTAGGCAAATAATGTCCCTCCCTCAAAGTACCCCCCTTTTGCCCTTATTTATGGACCTCGGCTGTACCCAGATTGGCGAAATTGCGAAATTTCGCCCCCTCTTATTATGGGCCCGCATTTGGCGGGTAGAGGAACTTAGTGCCTATGCGAGAAGTCTGGAAGAAATAATGGAGTCACCGCATTGGGCCAGAGTCAAATGGTTAACGGATATGAAAAATCTACTGATAAGTTTGGGCCTATCAGACTCTTGGTCCAGCAGAACTTCTCCTCCAAAACAAGTTCTCAAAAACCTCTTTCGGGATTGGGCTTGTTCCCAAAGGCATTCTAGTCCATCCATTGGCAGACTCACAGAGGATTTTTTGATGTTCAAAGATTGTCCCAGGCGTGAACCCTATTTAGATACAATCGGGAAACCTTTTGCCCGGTCCTTGTATTTTAAATTCAGAACGGGTACTCTTCCACTGAACACTTTTACCAAAACATGGAAATCCTGTACAGACAAAACTGACCTGTGTCCATCATGTTCAGCCCACCCAGAGACATTGGCTCATTTTTTATTCGTTTGTAAGGAATATGTCAATCCAAGAAGGGTGTGGCTGAAGAATTTGTGTCGGCAACTCGGAACTAGGAGCCATGCTGAGGCAACCAGGATACTTGTTTCGGATAGTTATGTACCCTATGCTTGTGCCCTAGCAAAATTCTTATTTTGGGCTTGGGCCATTCGAGCCAGAAAGCTTAAATATTCTGTTTAATTTTTTCTTAAATAATATTTATTCAAAGTAAATGCTGTATTTCTTGTTATCAACTGGATATGTATTATTAATTTTATTACTTTTAAACTGCTTTTATGATAATGATATTTTATCGAAATAAAGCTTTTTGACTTGACTTGATATAGTATCTACCAGAAAAAGTGTTACCGAAGGTAAGTAACTTGTTCTTCTGATAGATACATCTGCCGTGTGGATTCCTCACCTTGTGAATAGAGTCCCACAGCAGTCCCCACTCCCGGAGGAGGGTGTCCACTCTTCTAAACCAGGAAATCCTGAAGGACAGAGCGCGCAAAGTGACCCTCCCTCCTCACTTCGGAATCCAAGCAGTAATACTTCGCGAAAGTGTGGAGGGAAGACCAAGTTGCCGCTCTACAAATATCCTCAACAGGCACACCTCTAGCCAATGCTGAGGTCGAAGACTTAGCTCTAGTTGAATGAGCCCTTATACCCTCTGGTGGGTCCTTACCGGCCAAAGAGTAGCAGATCTTAATGCAGAGGACGATCCATCTCGACAAAGTCCTCTTATGGACCGCTCTTCCTTTCTTGCAGCCAGCAAAGCCAACGAAGAGCTGGTCGTCCACTCGACAGTCTTTAGTCCTGTCCAAGTAAAAAGACACCGCCCTCTTGGGGTCAAGACGGTGTAATCTCTCCTCCTCCTTGGAAGGGTGAGGGGGAGGATAAAAAGTAGGAAGGGTAATGGATTGACCAAGGTGGAAAGGAGTCACCACCTTTGGCAGAAAAGCAGCCCTGGTCCTAAGAACCATTTGTTCAGCATGAATGGTCAGGAATGGGGGCTTGGAACTAAGAGCTTGAAGCTCACTTACCCTCCTTGCCGAGGTGATTGCAACGAGAAAAACCGTTTTGAAAGTCAGAAGCCTCATGTGACCTTTGTGAAGAGGCTCAAAAGGAGCACCCATTAAAAATGTCAAAACTAGATTCAAATCCCACTGAGGCACAATAAAAGGTGTAGGAGGGAACCTATTAGTGAGGCCCTTCAAAAACCTTAAAACAATGGGAGACTTAAAAAGAGAAGGCTGGTCAGGCAAACATATAAAAGTCCGACAGCGCAGAAAGATAACCCTTCACCGTGGCAACAGCAAGCCCCTGCTGAGCCAGAGAAAGGGCAAACTGGAGCACATCAGATAAATGGGACCTCAAAGGGTCTATAGATTTCTCCCTGCACCAAGCAACAAATTTAGACCACCTATAAGAATAGATGGACTTAGTGGAGTCACGCCTGGCTGACAAAATGACATCCACCACATCGTGAGGGAGAGAAAAAGAAATCAGGTTGCCCCGCTCAATCTCCAGGCATGAAGGTGTAAGGTCTGGAGGTGGGGGTGTAGAACCTGCCCCTCCATCTGAGAGAGGAGATCTGCCCTGTGAGGGAGACGGAGCGGCGGGTGAGAGGAGAGGTGGAGAAGGTCTGAATACCACACCCTTCTTGGCCAATCCGGGGCGATCAATATGACTTGGGCCCGGTCTTGGCGAATCTTCCTCAGAACCCGAGGAATCAAGGGTATGGGAGGAAACGCGTAAAGGAGTTGATTTCCCCAACTCAACTGAAACGCGTCCCCCAAGGCTCCTTGCAACGGATACTGGAGACTGCAGAATGACAGGCAGTGAGCATTCTCGCGAGTGGCAAACAGGTCCACCCGAGGAGTCCCCCACATCCGAAAGATGTCGTGAACTACCTCTGAATGAAGCCTCCACTCGTGATCGGCAGAGAACTGCCGACTGAGACTGTCTGCACGAACGTTCAGAACCCCGGCCAGATGACTTGCCATCAGACAAATCCGATGGTTCTGAACCCAGGACCAGAGGCGCAGAGCCTCCTTGCAGAGACACTGCGACCCTACTCCTCCCTGCTTGTTGATGTACCACATCGCGGTTGTGTTGTCCGTCAGGACCTGGACTGACTGACCGCGAAGGGAAGGGAGGAAGGCCTTGAGCGCCAAATGTATCGCCCGCAATTCTAGAAGGTTGATGTGAAGCAACCTTTCCTCTGGAGACCAAAGACCTTTGACCTCCAGATCCCCCAGATGAGCACCCCACCCTAGGGTGGATGCATCCGATATCACTGTGGCCACCGATGGAGGCAGTTGGAAAGGCTTCCCTTGAGACAGATTGCCTTCCACGCTCCACCAAGATAGATCCGCCACAGTTTCTCTGGAGATCTTCACTGACTCCCTGAGATGTCCATTGTGTTGATACCACTGCCTGCGGAGGCACCACTGGAGTGCCCTCATGTGCCAGCGTGCATGGTTGACCAACAGAATGCATGAAGCCATCAGACCGAGCAGGCGAAGAACCTTCAGGACTGGAACGACCGCTCCATTGAAAAATAAAGGAATCATCTCCTGTATGTCGCGAATCCTTTGAGGAGGAGGGAATGCGCGACACACAGTAGTGTCCAGTACCGCACCTATGAACAGGTTGCGCTGTGAGGGCACCAGGTGAGACTTAGGTACATTTATCGAAAAACCCAACCTGTGCAACAACAGAGTTGTCTCTTGCAGATGATGGAGCACCTTTTCCGGCGACTCCGCTTTGATCAGCCAGTCGTCTAGATACGGAAACACATGAATCCCCGATCTCCTGAGATGAGCTGCCACCACTGCCATCACCTTGGTGAAGACTCGAGGTGCAGTAGTAAGACCAAACGGAAGGACCACAAACTGGTAGTGCTGTGACCCAACCGTGAAACGGAGATACTTTCTGTGCGACTTCAAGATGGGAATATGAAAATACGCATCCTGCAAGTCGATCGACACCATCCAGTCTTCTTCCAGCAGCGCTTGAAGAACCTGTGCAAGAGTGAGCATTTTGAACTTTTCCTGCTTCAGGTAAAGGTTCAAAATCCTGAGGTCCAGGATTGGCCGAAGCCTGCCATCTTTCTTGGGGATCAGGAAATACCGGGAGTAGCACCCCTGACCCCTTTCCTGCTCTGGAACCACCTCTATCGCACCTTTTCGGAACAGTGCCAGGACTTCTTCCTGCAGGAGAAGCAGGTGGTCTTCCAAACAATAACCTTGGCAAGGAGGGTAATTGGGAGGGAATTCCTGGAAAGGAAGTGCATACCCATTCTCTACAAGATTGAGAACCCAAAGATCCGATGTTATTAATTCCCAATCTTGTAGAAAATGTGTAAGCCGACCCCCCACTGGGCCCACATGATCCGGAATGGCGGATCTAGGGCTGCTTTGCTGCGTTGGCAGGGGGTTGGGAAGGAGAGGAGGAGGAAGAGGAGGAAGCTTGACGACCTCTAGGGCGGGATCTTTGTCTGCCCCTGTACGACTTGTACTGTGTATTCTGCTGCTGCTGAGGCTGCTGCTGGGATGATCTGTAAGACCGAAAGGAAGAACGACCAAATCCCCTGAAACGTCTTCCGGTAGTACCCCTGGACTGAAGACCCAAAGATTTTGCAGTGGCCCTACTGTCCTTAAAACGTTCCAAGGCAGTATCAGCCTTCTTACCAAACAACCCTGATCCATCAAAAGGCAAGTCCATCAAGGCAGATTGGACGTCTGCAGAGAATTCTGAAGATTTGAGCCAGGCAGCCCCCCTAGTGCCCACGGAGGAACCCATGACCCTTGCCACTGAATCAGCAGTGTCCAGACCACTCTGAATGACCTGTCTCGCAGCTGCTTGAGTGTCCAATACCACTTCCTGAAAATCCTTCCTGTCATCCTCAGGGACTTTCGGAATCAACTGCTTGACAGAATCCATCAAAGCATGGATATACCTTCCCATCAGACACGTAGCATTGGTTGACTTTAATGCCATACTGGCTGATGAGAAAACCTTCTTGGCACTTTGGTCTTGCTTCCTGGATTCCTTATCTCCAGGAACTTGTGGAAAAGCACCAGCAGATTTCTTTGAGCAAGCAGCCTGTATCACCAAACTCTCAGGAAGAGGATGTGAAGATAAAAATGCAGGGTCCTCTGGTGCAGCTCTATATCTCCTGGCCACTGTTCTAGAAACTGCAGGAGCAGATAAGGGTTTCTTCCAGACCTCATAAATAGGCTCAGACAAGGCCTCGTTGAAGGGCAACATAGGTTCAATGATAGATGAGGGTGAATGAAGCACCTCAGTCAAAATATTAGGCTTATAATCAGCAGTGGGCAGAGTAATATTCAATAGACTCGCTGCTTTCTTAATGATAGTGTGATAAGGTATCACATCCTTTGATGGAACATTTGACACAGAAGCCAATTCCCATTCAGGTGATAGTTCAAGCCCACTGGCTTCACACAAATCCTCAAACGGATCCTCAGAATCCTGCAACTCTCCTTCTTCAGTATCTGAATACCCATATGTTTCTTCTTCCAGAAGTCTCTGGGCCTTTCTCCGAGATCTTTCCTTCACCACCGAAGCCAATGGATCCGGAATCGACTCCGACGGGGTCAGTGCCGGCGTCGAACCCGAAGTCGGACGGGGTCTATCCATACGAGGTCGGGCAGAATCCTGCATCGGAGTCGTAGGTATCGGCGTTGATGGGATCGGCGTCGATGGCACCGGCGTCGTGCGCTTTGGCGTCGACGACACCGGCGGTGTCGGAAAATGCCAATGCGGTGGTAGGGCCGGCATAAAAGGCATGAAAGGTGCAGGGGCGTAAGCCTGAGGAACACCTAAGTTAAAGGCCATAGGACCCGTGGGACCAACAGGTGCACCAGACGGGAACATTGCCCTGGAATAGACACCAAACATGGCATTCAGGAACTGAGAAGGATCCTGACCTGCAGTCGGAAACTCAGGATATGGACCTCGTGGCTGTTCCTGAGGAGGCGGAGTCGATACGACGTCGACCTCTTCCTTCGGGTGCCGGAACCGGAGTCGACGAACCCTCAGGTACCGGAACTTCGGCTCCACCAGCCCCCTGCTCCTCACCTTCATCCTCCTGACCAGAAGGATTGGACACGGAGAATGGACCTGTTTCTGAGATTCGGGTGAACCCGGATGCGAAGCCTCATCATGTTCCGATTCTGAAATCTCCACTTCTTTACTCAGAAGCTTGACCTGGGACTTCGGTCTTGAACTAGAGTCCTTCCCAGAATGATGACGCGACTCATGGCTCTTCTTCATGTGTTTCTTCCTCGAAGACTTCGAAGCGTGAGCCGAAGACGACTCCGAGTGCGACCTCGAACGAGACCTCGATCTCGACCTCGACCTCGACCGACGAGATCGAGACTTCGAAGATTTCTTAACCTTCTTACTTTTAAGCTTTGCCACAAGGAGTTTCGCCTCTCTCTCTCTCAAAGCTTTCGGCGTCATCTTCTTGCAGCAAAGACAGTCCTTGACATAATGGTCAGAGCTTAAACACCAGACACAGCATTCGTGAGGATCGGTGATAGACATAGTCTTGCCACACTCGCCACAAGCTTTAAACCCAGTCTTCTTCGACGACATCTCGAAAAGTATGAAGAGAGAGACAATACAATGAAAATAGTAACAAAGTTACTGTAAGCTACAGTACGATCCCTGAAAACCGTTAGCGTCGACGACGCGGAAAAAAGGGAACTGATGTCATCACGCCGGCGTGGGCCTATTATAGGCGTCGGTGACGTCAGCGGAGTCGCGTGCGATGCCGTGCCTCTGTGACGTCCGGATCCATGTCGGCGCGAAGCTACAAAAGAATTTCCGAATGTTGCTGACGCAAGGGGATATTCACAAGGTGAGGAATCCACACGGCAGATGTATCTATCAGAAATATTAGATAGGTCCTCCTGGCAAAATCTAATGACGCAGTAGCAGCCGGTGTCAATGCGGTATTTTACATAGTTATTCCGCTCTGCCTTCAAAAACGGGCCCATGCACAAGATCAACATATGGTCATACATACTGGATTTTCATATGGTGCCTGTCAAGCACTTCTGATTTTACCCGCTATCTCCACTTATTTTCTTGAATCTGACATCCTGTGCCACATTCCTTTACGGTCTGGTACTAAAATATCTTTACACACAAGATGATGGACAGAATGTTGCACAATGGCAAAACATTCGCCCCAGTCACAGATCTGGGTTTAATCCATCGTTATTTTGCTCACCAAGCCACCCCAGTTCAGACATGGCCATATGCAAATCAGTCTTGACCCTGTGCCTTATGGGAACAGTCCAGCCGAACTGCCAAGCCATGTCTTCCCTGGACCGGAATCAAGCATCCTAGGACCGGTTTCTGGCTATCAGCTGTCTTCAGCCAGGATAGCTTGACTCCAGTGGCTTAGTGAGCTCGGGACCCACGTCTGGGCATACCATTCCCACATAGGGTGAACAGCAAAACACACAAGATGATGGACGGAATGTTGCACAATGGCAAAACATTCACCCCCTGTCACAGATCTGGGTTTAATCCATAGTTATTTTTCTCACCAAGCCACCCCAGTTCAGACATGGCCATATGCAAATCAGTCTTGACCCTGTGCCTCATGGGAACAGTCCAGCCCAAACTGCTAAGCCATGTCTTCACAGGGACCGGAATCAAGCATCCTAGGACCGGTTTCTGGCTATCAGCCGTCTTCAGCCAGGATAGCTTGACTCCAGAGTCTTAGTGAGCATGGGACCCACGTCTGGGCATACCCTTCCCACATAAGGTGAACAGCAAAATAAACAAGATGATGGACAGGGTCAAGACTGATTAGCATATGGCCATGTCTGAACTGGGGTGGCTTAGTGAGCAAAATAACGATGGATTAAACCCAGATCTGTGACTGGGGGTGAATGTTTTGCCATTGTGCAACATTCCGTCCGTCATCTTGTTTGTTTTGCTGTTCACCCTATGTGGGAAAGGTATGCCCAGACGTGGGTCCCGTGGTCACTAAGCCACTGGAGTCAAGCTATCCTGGCTGAAGACGGCTGATAGCCAGAAACTGGTCCTAGGTTTCTTGATTCCGGACCAGGGAAGACATGGCTTGGCAGTTCGGGATGGATTGTTCCCATGAGGCACAGGGTCCAGACTGATTTGCATATGGCCATGTCTGAACTGGGGTGGCTTGGTGAGCAAAATAACGATGGATTAAACCCAGATCTGTTACTGGGGGTGAATGTTTTGCCATTGTGCAACATTCCGTCCATCATCTTGTGTGTTTTGCTGTTCACCCTATGTGGGAAGGGTATGCCCAGACGTGGGTCCCGTGCTCACAAAGCCACTGGAGTCAAGCTATCCTGGCTGAAGACGGCTGATAGCCAGAAACCGGTCCTAGGATGCTTGATTCCGGTCCAGGGAAGACATGGCTTGGCAGTTCGGGCTGGACTGTTCCCATGAGGCACAGGGTCAAGACTGATTTGCATATGGCCATGTCTGAACTGGGGTGGCTTGGTGAGCATAATAACGATGGATTAAACCCAGATCTGTGACTGGGCGTGAATGTTTTGCCATTGTGCCACATTCCGTCCATCATCTTGTTTGTTTTACTAGAATATCTTTGTCAGTATATTGTCTGGCATACATATTCTGTACTAAACACTGTTGATAGAAGTTATCACCACATTTAGGTCAGGATATTGATGTCAAATGATATTCTATACGTAATATTCCAATATATAATCCTATTAATTATTACATTCCCACCCACTGTTAAACTAAGTTGGTGCTCTCTTTTCAAGAGCTGTTATATTTCCTGCAGCTCCCACAATATCACCAATCCTGTGGTACATCCTACAAAATCCCTTCTATTGCCACTGGGTAATTAATTAAACTTTTTCATGTCAGGAATATCTTGCTATTTGTTAGTGCCCCATTGGATCTCCCATGCATTTCTTCAGCTGGGCTCTCTACTCATATCCATTGTGGGATCAAGATAATCATCCTTTGTAAATTATTTCAGAACCTCTGGGAGAGCCATCTGTATAACCCTGTTAACAATACAATGGCACATCTGCTGGTTTCCATACTGGCTACAGATCACAAGAGAACTATTTGGGATACTAAATGTCTGACTGAATGATCAGGAGTAATTCTGCTTTGCCACACCAGTAAAGATGCAGTGTTTTGCAGCTCCTGCCCTGAAGCTCCTGAGGTTTCCCAAGATTGAGTGAATAATTACCATCTTTCGGTGAGAACCTGTTGCTTACCGAGTGCTTCAGGATGCTGTCCAGAGTGTCAGAAGTCACCAACATGTTGCTCTCTGTCAAATCCCTTTGAGTGATGGTAGTGTACATACAATGTACAATAGCTAGTTCCTGCAGGGGTGTTAACTGGGTAAAAAGCACATTTTATGCATCTAAGCAACATGGTCAATCAGGGATTTATTCACAAACTGTAACATACTATAAAATGCTTTTCACAAAACCTATATCTGAAGCCTTCTGCCTCCAACTCTCCTACCTATTCTATGAGGAGATCTATGCCCCTCATGAATACCTACCGTTTTTTTCTATCTGTAGGAAGGATAGGGGTGAGTGGCTGGAAAATGGGGAACATTTATTGTAAAATGGGAGGGATTTTGGAAAAGGTAAGGGGGTAAAGGAAGGATTAAAGAGGTGTTTAGGGGGGGACAAACACCTACCCACAACAAGGTAAGCTTGTTGATATTCACAAACTGTACTTATTTTATTACTTAAGCCATAAAGGTCATAAAACAATTACAAATGTTTTTCAGCCCAGATCTGGAGTAAGTGCAGAATCACACAAGGCAAACCACTGAAACTGCAACACCATTCCATAACAAATAATGGAGATAAGGACGTAAAATAAAACCCAATAGAGATAAATGTTAGAAATACATGAACTTATTTTGAATTTAAAAAAAGATATATCTATATATATATCTATCTATATATAGATCAAGGTTTCACAAGCCGAACGCATAGACGGTTTGTCTGCCACTTGCTACGTTTCATTACACTTCATTTTGTTTCACGGAGTGCCTTCCCGGGTGATTCTTTTGGAGCAGCCCTCTTTACCCCTTTGCTCTTTTCAAATACCCCTATTGGGATATATGATGGTGTTCACATATAAAAATACACTCTTTTAAGATGTTCCTTTCACTCTTAAGCAAGGCCTGAAACAGGCAATGCCGAAATGCGTCTACTCATTAATTTAAGAACAAACTGTGATCCCTTGAGTGCTCTGTGTTGTCCCATTGAACCTAAGTTGTAGCAAACCTTGTCAGCAGATTTTAATCAAAAACACTGACTCAGGCCAATCTTTGGAGAATATTTGTACATGTATATATGCTTGGAAATGGTGAAGTGACAAAAGCAGTAAAGTTACTACAAAGTCTAAGAGTAAATGTATACATGTGTGTGTGTGTGTGTGTGTGTGTCCTTTTGTACTGGTAATCATTGACCTTTTTCTGGTGCTTCATTTTTCTCAACTATCCATACCCAGAGGAGGAACAAGCAATGAATGCTTGCTCTCTCAGAAATCTCTCCTTTATATGACACTCAACATTAACGGGTCCCAGGATTCTTTTTTCGGGTGCAGGGAAGACCTGGCTTGGCAGTTTGGTCTGGACTGTTACTATGAGGCACAGGGTCAAGACTAATTTGCATATGGCTGGGTTTGAACTTGGTTTGCGAAGTAAGCTAAAGAACTATGATGGATTCAACCCAAATCTGTGACAGGGCTGAGTGACTGAGGGTTTCAGAGCTCTGTTCGTCATCTCCTTGTGTTTGCAGAAATGTGATATAACACTGCAATATCGCACACTAACTTATTTATACTGTACATTATAGCAACACACTGCACTACAACCCAATACAACCTAACCTATTACAGCTGTACTTCACACCACACAGTCCTTCACAGTACAGTAAAGCCTAGTATGTCACACTACAGCACTACACAATATAATACAATGTTAGGTAACCACATATGTAGCTAAAGCTCACTGCCTCTCATTGCCTTGAGTGTCATGTAAAGCAATGGAGACTCACAGATACCTTTTTTCGATGTTCCAGGATTTTACAACCTAATAAAATGGTCTCATCTGGTTTGACAGAAGCAGACGTATCCAAAAAGCCCATAAGGCTTTCTATGTCCAAGCGCCGGACCGATTCCATCAGTCGAACTGTAATGACAACCCAAGAAACAGACACATGTATGAATAATGTCTAGGCAGATGTTGCTCTTTAGTCATTTAGAAAAACGTATCACAAGACATTTGTAACTCACAGCGCAATCTGAATGAATTTTTAAAGGTAGGATAAATGTCCAAGATTCATTTGTGCTTGTGCAATTTATGTTGTATGTTATTTTTTTACGGCTTGATTACATATGGAATGTAAGTGTTATGCTCTCTATATATATTTGCTTATGAACTACTGGTAAAACTAGCATTGGCATAGACAATAGATCTCAACCCCTAAATTCGGTTGCCACCTTTCCTTCCAAGAGAAAAATGCAGTAATATGTTGATGTTTCAAGAGTCTGCAGAGGCCCAAAATAGGACTTTAAAAACAATTGTATGTATTAATTCGCAAAATGACTCTTCTTTCTTTGTTTACTTTAATCATTTGTCATGGATCATTAACTCACGCATAGAACACATTTAAATTGGTTTTCTATTAATATTTGCTCTTTGAAGTATCCACAGATAAGGCCTAAAAATTCCTGCATTAGGTGATTTCGCTTATTTTTGTTCCGACTGAAACATTAAAATGACAGTGGTGCTGATAGGAAAGAAGTTAGGTGGCAACCCTACCCCTGAACCATATTTTTTTCCCAACTTTTTTTTAGATGACTTCTGTGGATGTACATTCAGTGTAATAAAAAGGGATCCCCTGAGTCTGGATAATGTTCCTAGGACAGGGTAACAGTAAATTCAATAATAACAGTTCCTAGACAACAAAATACATATTAAAGATAAGGTTTCACACAAACTGCTAATAAACAAAGCCTCAGTATACTAACACAGCAAAAACATTTTAAAGAAAATATGTATATATTTTTTTTGTTTCAGTGCATAAAAATCAATTATTAAAACTAAAACATCAGCATGCAATCATACCAAATAATACATATATCAATATTACATTAAAAAACGTGTGTTTCTAAAGATAAAAAATTACAAGGGTTTTTCAAGAATTAAAGTAGATACGATGACACTCTCTACGAGCGTTTCGGCGTAACAACGCCTTCTTCAGGAGAACCTCTTGAGATTCGAAATATAAACAAAAATATATACACATGAACATACATAGTTGTATAACACAATGCAATATACTGAGGCTACTAGGATAAACGTGGTGCAAGAGAGCGAGGTGATGGACTAAAAAGTGACTATAAATTAACATTGCAACATGTAGTGTTAACAACACAATGGAATAAGCGACATTAAAGTTATACATGTGCAATAGAAGTTGAATTTAGAAGGAGAAAAGAATTACCAGTGACAAGGTTGGAGTATAGGTAGTGTTCAGAAAGAAAAAAGATACGTGAAATAGATGCTCGTGCACAAAAAGTGCAATGAAGCGCGGTGCACCCCAGATACCCAAGAAACAGGAAGGCATGGAGCTTTACCTAACAATGATCGCAGTCTATGTACTAGAAAGTGCTGGGCAGCGTGCTCTGACTGATATACGTCGCTATTAAAACAGAGAAAGAATTAAATGATTCACTGAGGTGTACTACCGCAGTACCAACTGTGAAGAATAAAAAAGATCATGCAAAGGTACCTAATAATGGCAATGAAGGTGCGAAGTCAAAGATAGACGTCAACGCACCAGATGGATCTCAATAAAGCAACCTGGAACCTCTATAAAATGATATGAATTGCTCACTCCAATTGCCCAAAAAAAGGATCTCAAAGTGGAGGAAGGGACAGGCAGAGTCATATAAATACCTGTTCTGTTCTGAGGTACTCCAACAGGAGATTCAGTATAGTAGATTTCAAGTAAAAAGACTAGATAGCCGGATGATCGGGCACAAAAAAGCTGCAATGAATAAGTAAATCCACATAAGCACTTGCATTTATATGTCTAAAGTAGACTGCCATCCTATATGTACTATGCTGTGATTACCTGTATGACGACAGACCAAATGAAAATTCGGAGTCCTGGATAACTCGTCAGTGGATTTGTTAAATATGAACACACGTCAAAGGCACCTACTTATGATAATCTGCAATAAAGGATAATGCGTTGTCACTAAATTGCCAACTAATAACAAGATTATAATGTACAGGGTGAGTAGAGACTATCTTTGCTCACCCCATGTGAAAAATAACATGAATGAGGGTGGGCCGACTCTAATCTAAAGAAGATGAATGTGGGTCTCGATACTCCCAAACACATCTATCTTAGGTCGAAAGTTCCGTGGTGGTGTCAGTTATGTAAAACTACAGAACGATGTCAAAACAACCTACAGAAAGTCCCCTTAAAATGTCAGAGAGGACCCAGTGGAAGAAACAGTAGACCACATAGCAGGAATATTAAAGAAGGACCTCCCGAAATTGGACCTGCCTGAAGTCAGCTGCCGAAATTATTGCCAGAGTATCTCACAAAAGGGGCAAGGCCGGAAATAACTTAAAGTTGCCAAAAACATGATATTGGAACGGGTCCTAATTCAATGTCCAAAAATTACCCAATGCAGTCAGACTTCAAACAGCAATCAAATCACGTGGTACTTACTTAGAGCCTCGCGTATGTGGACCAGCCTGGAATCGGCTGCCAGGATAAATGGTTTGCGGTTCTTAGTAGCACGGTATTTAAAGCCACAAATCTTGTTTGGCATCTGAGAAGAAAGCGCACGAATAATAGACGCAACATGAAACCACGTGATTAAGGATACGAGCGTAGGATGACTGGTACGCTAACCTACTGAAAGACTGGCACCAATCAAATATAATAATAAAAAGAAAAGTAAGACTTTAAAAAGCGGATAGAGAATACAAACATCAAATAACTGGTGCGCTGGCCTAAGGAAGGACTAGCGCCAAGCAATGTAATAATAAAAATAAGAAAAGGGATTTAAACAAAAGAATTTAAACAAACAGATGCGCATAATGATGAAAATAGGCAATAGAGGAATTATTCATAACGAATATTTCAAGTATCGGCTGAGATAAAAAATGTATCGATATTAATATATAAAAGGGAATAATACTGAATAAAAAGATTAAAACAGATACTAAAATTAATAATACGAAAAGAAAAGAGGATGCCAATATTAATGTGATTGCTAGGAAAAGTCAGAACAGAGTACTATTATGTCAATGTGTGACTGAGGGCTCAATAATTGGGAAATTCCAAAAAAGATTCTGCTATGTCGAAATAATTAGTTGCTCAAATGTCAGGTATTATACTTATTTGCATTTTCCCAAGGGATGTCGTTATTTAATCCCTTGATGTTTGCTGCCAAAGAAAAAATCCAAAAGACCTCCCGTTTTTTATGGTAGTCTTCTGTTTTGGGACTGCTATTATTCTCAACATTTTCAATAATAAACCAACGTAAGTTATTTGGTTTATGTTGGCAGTCTCCATAGTGTTTTACTAGGGGAGCATTGATTTTCGAAGTATGTATCGCTGATGGGTGTTCAGTTAACCTGGTGCAAAAAGATCTAGCTGTCTCACCCACATAACCTAATCCGCAGGGACAAACCAAAAGATAAATAACGTTCTTGGTTTTACAATTTGAGAACCTGCGTTGTCGGATGGTATATCCTTGATAGAGGATGTACACACATTCACAGTTGTCAGCTTTGAATGGATTTTCTTATACTTTAAAAAAATCCATTCAAAGATGATCCCTGCACATGAACATACAGCCATGTCAGCCATCTTAGAATGGATTTTCTTAAAGCTGATAAAAATGCATTGGGAAATGTCTGTCATGTTTACTTGTGCATGTGGAAGCACCGGCAGACATCTTGGAATGTTTAAAAAACATTTTATGATTACTCTCTCCCAATACAACAGTTTGCTGAGCTAAGAACCTGAAGTCTCTGGAGGGTCAAGGGAATGTTGAGGGGGCAGTCTTAACAAAGAGAGGGTGGTAGTAGAAGATCTG
The DNA here is from genome assembly GCF_964261635.1 of Lissotriton helveticus. Classification (NCBI taxonomy): domain Eukaryota; kingdom Metazoa; phylum Chordata; class Amphibia; order Caudata; family Salamandridae; genus Lissotriton; species Lissotriton helveticus. The sequence continues at coordinate 652,967,601 of NC_136070.1, forward strand.
GGATCTAGGAGCAGGAGAAAAGAAGAGAAAATAATACTTCATATGCACTGCAGTGCAATATCTGATGCCTGTAGTGGAAGGAGTCATGCCATACAATCAAAACTGAGTTAGTAGAAAAGGCTCAAATGAGCGACAAGCACAAGAATAGGGCGGAAAGCCATCAAAACAGTAGCAGAGAAGTGAGAGAGACAAGAAAACCATCCAATCATGAGCAAAGAACTGACAAAAAACACAAAGACTACTGTTTGTTTTGTATTGCTCAATAGGTCTTCTACAATAGACATCTAAAACTAAAGAGGCCTAAAAATAACCCCAAAACAAGAGAGTCAGATAGACTCCTTTTTCTAGGTTATCGGGGCAGGTGGAACAACTGATTTAATTTTTGAGTGATGTACCAGTCAGTGGCTGGCAAATGGCATGTTATCATATAGATTATTGGAGAATACATCACAAAGATATTTAGGTAATTTAGGTAATCGAAAGCTATCATCGCTATCCCCTATTACAATTGGTGTACCACAAGGATTAACTCTTTCCCCAAGTCTTTTTAACCTCTACATGGAACGGCTGGCTGAGATTCTATGACAGCCAACATCTTGTTTCATATGTATGCTGACGACGCACAGATCTACATTAAAGTCTTATCACTGGAGGAGATCAAGTCAATGAATGAAGCGCTAACGATGACCATTTAATTGCTAATAAGTAATTAATGTAAACAAAACAAGCAAATAACTGAATTCTAATGAATCCCCCCGCAAATTCTCTTCTGAAGTAAAGGAATGGACCACACTGATCACCGTGCTTAACTGCACCCAGACCTTAGTGGACTCAGCCAAATCACTAGGAATCATGTTGGACAAGAACCTTAACATGCAAAGCCACATCAACTTGATGGCTAAAAACACCTGGTACCACCTGAGTTGGCCTATAAACGTCAGACCTCAAAATGGCGGTTCAGGCGTTGGTCATCACGAGTATCGAATACAGTTATTCAACTTTATCTGGCCTGCCCAAGACCTCAACAGCGCCGCTAAAAGCTTGTCTCAACGCAGCCACAGACTCATAACTAGATCTAGAAATTTTGATCACATCTATCCACACTTAAAAGCTCTGACCTGGCTACCATACGATGCCAGAGTACAACTCAAACCTGAATGTATCACACATAAGTCGCTACACTCAAAAACACCGGCATACCTTGCCCAGAAAGTGATGATATTCGGAAGAGGCAGGTAATCCAGAGGCGCAAAAGATCTTGTGCTGGAACCGCCGTGCTTCCAGTAGAAGAACGCTTTCTCAGGCACTGCACCCAGAATCAGGAACTCGCTCCCGCCAAACATTAGAAGAATACCATTCTATTCAAAATTCAAGAAGGAAGCTAAGATCTTCCTAATGGGGAAATTCCTGCCATAGCTCTATACAAAGAATCAACTAATTCATCTGTGGATCGAATCACCTTCCGTTCACTATAGATTTATAAATCAGAGGGTCTTTTGATGGTAAAAGATCATTTGTAATTTGATGTATTCGTTCAGTCTCAGATATTATTGTAAGTCATGAAAACTTTTACCGTCCACTGGTTTTATAGTTTTATGTTATCTGTATGCGTAAGTGTATGTTTCTTGCTATTGGTCGCATTTGGGACCGCTAAATCTCTGTTAATCGCTCTGACACACTGAAGGGTCACGTTTGTGCTATATAAAACACAAAACAAATAAATCAATAAATATAGATGCCATGGAGCCTTTAGTCTTGCATGTGGTGTTTGGCAATTTACCCTTTCTTCAATCTGTTTGGAAGGTTGTGCACAGTGCTCATTTTGTCTTGGTAACTTAACATCAAGTGTAAAGGGTACATTTAGAGTAGGATTGTAAGATGAAAGTGGTGTGATATTTCATCCTGAAGAAAAGTTGAGTTACATTTTCAGAACTTAAGATAAGCAGTGTAAGATGTAATAGATGCTGTAAATAGGAACAGTTAGATTAAGCAGCATTAGACAATGTGCAGGTAGGTGTGGCTCCCTGAGGATCATGCATACCCAGGTTTCCAAATGACCAATATTTCATTAAGAAGGAAGCAACAAGTAGGTCAGGCGGGGGGACAGTAGTTCCTGTCTGAAAACTGAACATTAGGCCACGGAAAAAAATTTAGCCGCTTAACATAACAGAGGACCGGCACCAAAATAATGAGGAAATGCGTAAAAAATTAAACATAAGTGTGGGAAGGGGAGAGAATGTTATAGCAAAATAATGGTGGAATGATTTGTTCACTTCATATATATTTTGATGAAAAACCTGTGAATACTCCAATGATTGACTTAAAAGCATCTCATCATAAATTTCACATTTTCTAAATTCAAAACCTAAATATTGGGGTACAAAGCTAAATAATTGATATTTTGCATTGCAACTGTAGGTTGTCTCATATTTAAGTAAATGCATCAGCTACCGCTGAATGTAGCTGCATTTTTAAATATATTTCAGGCATTTGCATAGTGCACATTTTGCCTTTGGCTGGTCTTATGGGGCTTTCCACAGTTTGGTGGCTTTCTACATGGTGCTGGTGGTAATAATGCAGACCTGTGTCATTTGCCAAAAAATAAGATATGTTATTGCATTTGTGTGCTGGTCATGCTTTTGGTTAGCTGGATAGTTACGGCTGTAAGTCTTCCCCAACTGTTCATACATTATCGGCATTGCTAAACATACATGTGCATGAGTTTGAATCCTGTGTATGCCTTGTGTGTGTAGTATTTTTTAACATTGGTGCTTTTGGGTACTGCAATAGCCTACTATATAGTGTATCTGAATCTGTGTTCAATGTATGCTAACCGCTTCGCAGCGGCGGATATTCCACCGCCGTGCTGAAAGAAATGACGCCCACCGCGACATCATATGGCCGGAGGCCATCTGACACACCGAAAATGTTGAGAGTATTAATGTTTTATGTTGAATGGCTATTGTGATAGCCATCTATACTGCATACCTTTACTACTTTGCATGTTGAATATGTTTGTAGTATTCTATTTATTATGTTCTGGAACTTGGTGTGTTTCATAATCGGTAGTGCTGCTGTGAGTCACATGCTAGCCAGCTAAATTACATATCTTGTATGAGTTGGGTTTGTGAAATATGTTCTTTCTTATGTGTTGTGTTGGAATTGTGTAAGGTGTTACCTAAGTGCAGTTGTGACCTCCATGATAGCTGATCATAGATTCATCATGAGTGTGTGTTGTATTTATGTGATATGTTCTGTATAGAGTATTTGATTTTACTTTGGAGCATTCTTTGGGAGAAATGCAGATGGTAAATGCTCAACTTTGGATAATTCCCTTATCTTACTTTTGTTTACAGCTGACTGTTTGAACTATAACTTCCACCTGAGGAAGCCTACGAAGAGAATTGCAATGAGAATTGCTCCTCCATGGTGTTGGCATCTAAAAACCCATAAATGTGATAATGTATTCCTTTACATTTTCAGTCATGGCTTTTTAACCAAACTACACATTATTTATGTATTTGTTTAATTGGTTGACAACTACAACAAAACTTCCATAAATATGCAGATGTACTGAAAGTACCCATAAGGGTATACTGCTAGAGCTGTTTGTTGGAACGGAAAAGTCCTCTGCATGGTAAAGGACCTGTACCCCTGCCCTGAGGGCCCAACTGTACTGTTGCCTGGATCCCTAATGCTGGTTGTTATCAGCAATTGCATATCATGCGTTTGCTCCATGACATAGATCTGACTCACACATTGCATACTTGTTGGGCCGGGAGGGGCGCCCAAAGCACTACCCTCATTGTGCTGTTGTGTGGTTCCTATAAACCTTTATAGGGTCAGCGTGTTTAGACAACATAGAATGTGGGATTGGTGTCCAGACTGATTCCAGACACCCCCACCGGGTACGTTACCCTGTATACTAGATTGCTCACAGTGCCACTGTAAACTCCTCTTACCAAGGAGAGAATAGTTCTTGGCATCTATCGAACATGACAACTCTGTCCCATCGGGGATCGTGGCTACAGTACTTTTTGCTCAGTCACTCGTGCTCACTTTGTCTCAGAGAGATACACAGAATAAATGGTGGGAACGTTTTCAATAAGCATTTATTGAACCAGTGTCATTCTAGTGTAAAATAGGTATGCTAAAACAACCATTTGACAGAAACAGATATACATGATTATAGGCACCGACAGAGTAAAAGGATGGTAGATTTCTACCATAGTGCTAAAACAATGAATACAGGCAGGTATAAAAATACATCACAGTAATAATGCGTACTCCTACGATGCAACCGTAACTAGATGTACCTAGCATGCATGCAGGTGTAAAGCCAAGAATCCTGCTTGGATAAAAACAACCCCATTACATGAAGTGGGAGGCTGTGGGACCCCTTCTTGGTCTCGAGATGGACACCCCGCGAGAGATGTTAGACCGCTGTGAGCTGGAGTGTCTGCGTGCAGGAATATCAGCGTCTTGTGTCAGTGTGTCAGCATGGTAGTCTTTTTTATCCTCTCCCTTCCTCTCCAAAGTTATGGTGTTTATATACCCAACGTGGTACCCTCAGGGGATCTACCTTGCTGTGTCATGTCAGACTTAGAATGACGGAAGGAATGGCCCTTTTACATAGTTATTATGCAGGAGATGGTAGTCCTGCTGAGTTTCCAAGAATCCTTATGCATAATAAATGAGGCTAGGTTTCAGGTAAAACCCCACAACCTGTTAGCAGCATCATAACTAGGTAAAAGGTCAGTCCCAAGAACTGGTATGTAGTGTAATGGCATGGAAATATAGGTGAGGGGTTAGGTTGCTACCTGAGTCTATATTGAGTGTCTATATGGAACATAAAAGTTCTGGAAGGCCACTACCTCCACCAGACATTAAGCAGCTCGAGTGCTGTGGTGGCAGCATACTGTGTAGTGATTATATGAGTGGACAGGTCCTTTTTAACCGGTGTCACTGGAGTTTGGCCTAAAGGCTCACTCACCATTTTAAAAGTTTCACTGCTGTGTGCCTAGCTCACCCTTGGCCTTCATGCCTAAAGTGCTGCACAGAAGTGGTGACTATGCACTGGTTGTATGTGTGCCTGGGAATAGTAGAGCAGTGCTGTGCAGTACATGCATGGTTAGTGCAGTACCGTCTGTATGTATGCCTGTGAGGAATACAGGATATGAGAGATGTAGTGTTGTTCAGTTTGAGCACAGTGGAAGCATGTACTGGATATATAGATGCTTGCAAAAAGTACAATACATGAAAGGTTAAGTGTTGTGCAATACGTGCCTGATGAATATGTGTACTGGAAGCGTGTGTGTTTTCAAGTAGCCCATCATGGCACAACACAGACACGCTACAGTAATGAGTGTATGTAGAGTGTAGAGAGTATGTAGTGAATGAGTGTGCTGAATGCATGTGTGCCTGTGAGGGCACTATGCATGAAAGTAACAGTACTGCATAGAGTGTGTACTGTGTCCATACACTCAGTGCAAATGTGCCCGCAATGGGACATTATATAGAAGACCCTGGGTTCTATTTTGGGAAGTTTGGCCTGCCTAATGAAGACATTAGGAGTTGGGGATTCCCCTCAGAGAGCTTTGTGTATGGTTGCATTCCTGTGAGCTGGGTGGGACACTTCAATGGGTGCACTTTCATTCAGTAATAAATCACAAAGGAAAGGGCCGGGATACATCTCAGGAAGGCGATGGGGCTAAGGCAATGTCTCAGAAAGACTAGAGCTGGTAGCCTGGGATTATCCTTTTGATGCACATGTTGCTGTGGTTGGCATTGAGGTGTGAACTCTAGTCACTCCTATGGCCTCTGTTGTGTGACTATCAGCTTCAGAGTCTCTCCTGCTATAATAGACAGCCTTTCAAGAGAAAACAGAGAGAGGAAAGAGTACACTTCTAAAAGAAGCAGAACTCCAACATAAAAGTTAAAAGACTCAGACCCTAAATAACATTTGGCGTCTGAAAAAAGAGTATAAGAAAGGTTGGTTGAGACCCCAAATGTGTCTTCTGCCAAGCAGCCCGTCTGGCTGCGTGAGGAAGGGAAGCTCTGCAAGACTTCTGCCTGTGACCTGGACTGGGGGCCAAGGCCTGCTAGTTTTCCTGCTGGGTAAGAGGGGGGCATCACCCATTGAAACCAAGGCCAGCTGCTCTGGAGCCTGGAGCATCATCGCCTGCCTGCTTGCCAAGATCAGTGTGCCCTGTGAGGAAGAGGAGCACGTTGAAGGGAGCGAGGCCCAGAAGGGAGCTCTGACACAAACTCCCAGTGTGAGATTTGAGGAGTCCTTGTCTATGTGCAGGATCAAATCAGCGACTCCTGGATGCCAAGAGAGGGCCGCTGTGGACTCAGCAGTGAATCAAGAGCTGTGTCAAGAGTGTTAAACCCAGCCTGTATCACTTGGTTGCAATGACTCTGTATGCCAGGAGGGGCCACCATGTCAGTAATTGTTGCCAACAAAGTGCCAAGACCTGTGCGGGCCTTAGCGGTGACATCGTATGCCAGGAGGGGCTGTTGTGGTATATGTTCCTGCGAAATACAAACTGATGTCTTGCCAGCAGGTACTGCAGCAACCCCGTGTGCCAGGAGGGATTACCAGTACCCAGTACTATAAATGTTTGGGATATAGCCTGAGTATACTGAAGCTGCGACCTGCAGGTCAGAAAGAAGCACTAAGACCAGCCCTTCGACCTCCAACCACATTACAAGAAAAAGTGTGAGACCGGGATTTGCCAATTAAACACTACAGCCCCAACCTCAAGGGGATTGTGTTATTGCTTTCGAAGGCTGAAATACTTTTTTTAATATAAAAACAAATACTTCACTGGTCATTGGTTTATTGACATTACTGAGTGCACTTCGAGTTATGAGTCGTGTTTATCTACACTTCCCCCACAAGGGATCCTTTAACTGGTTATCCACAGCTATCACTGAGAGTCAAGTGCAGCAGGGGTACTAGATCCACTTGCTCAGGACCCATAGTAGGTCGGACCCTGGGAGATCAGGAGAAGAAGACCTCAACCACAACAGTTGACTCCAATAGTCCCTTCATGCCCTGTGGCCCTCTTCCAGAGGTTTTGGCACTGTTACTCTTAATTTCTATAGTCAGACTCCTCAATTGTTATGTTATGCAAAAGCCCTCCAGCATACAAGACAACAGACCCCATGAGCTCTCTAACCTATATAAAAGGGCCTTGATTGGAGTTCATCATATTGGACACCTTTGGTATTTGTTAATCACATAGAGCCTATGGTCAAAAATTAGGGTTAGATAAAGGGCATTAGTATCACTAGATTCAATGTGAATTTCAATTACAGAGTCCCATATAACTGCACAACCTAAAGATAGTAGATCACAGATGGTCCTCTTTTCATGGCCCAAGTTGCTGGTGCTTGAAACAATAAAATAACATAACATAACATAACAACATAACAAAATGTAACATAACATAACATGACATATCACAACATAACAAAACATAACAACGTGACATACCAAATTATAACATAACACAACAAAACACAATACATATTTCTGATTGTTGCATTAATTATATATTAATTTAGAAGGTTCTTCTAATTTGCCTTTACAGCGAAGTATCACATTTTTTGAGAGAGGGTTTACAAGTGGCGTGCCTGTTCTCATGCACCCCATTGGAATTCTTTAGTATGATGTTACAACGCATTCGTTGCAACGCATGCCTTTGCCACTCATGCTTTACAACACAATTGCCTTCCCCACGCATATCCTTTACCACGAAAATGCCTTTAACACACACACTTTTACTACGATTTTCGTTGTATGCATGTTAACGGCATTTTTATGTTAAAGGATACCTCCGATCACTATTTATGAACCCTAAAAATTAACCCTTTTAATTTTCCCCTTCGCAACACCACCCCCTCATTCTCCCTTACCTCTCCACATCCTCTCCACTCCAAGCACTTCCGAGGTGATGTTTCACATCGTTAGGAGGAAACAGAAGTGTCTTTCTGTTTCCTCTAACGACGCCTATCGCCTCCCGATTTTTTCTCTTCAGATTCATAATTGTACGGAATCAGGTGCGTTTCTTTTTTTTGGGGAGGGTGGAGACTCCCCAAGCCCCCTTTTCTAAACCCATGTTGTTGTTTTTTTTTAGGGGGGAGACCCCTCCAAGCCCCCCTTTTTTTGGTACCTTTTGCACACATGCCTTTACTATGTATCTCGTAATAAAGGTATGCATGGTAAAGGCTATTCGTTGTAACCACAAATGCGTTGTAATGCATGCGTGGATGCATGGTTATGGTTACACGTGGAAACTGCTGCATTGTAGTGGCAGTTTCCCAAATGTATTGTCTCTTGGTCACTGTTTTAGGCAGGCACTAATGAATCTACTTACGGCAACCCTGAAACTGCTACATCTACAATTGGTAATTTTGCTTTGGAATTCTAGGGCCACGGAACTCCTATCCAAATACGAGGAGTGCTGTGCTAATTTTGCCACACTGAAGAAAAGTGTAATTTGAGAGTGAGGAATGCTGAGGTGAGCAAACTTCTCCATTTCCCATCAGCATACATTGTCCCTTTGGACTCTGTAGACTAGGTACTTCCAAGGGACCCCTGTTGTGTAACGTAGCTCTGCGGCCATCACCAACATTTGGCAGCATGCATTCAAAGGCCACACTACCTGTGATCATTTTCAGTGTCATCTTAAGGATTTTGTGGGTCCTGGGCAAAACATAATATAAAGGCCCCTGTACGGTACAAATTTGAATTGCATTACCCATTTCCTGGTAATTCAAGCCCACATGATGCCAAACAGTACTAAATTATATGTTAACAGCGTCACATAACTAGTTGAAACATGTCTTGAACAGGATGTCAAAAGTCTTTAAAATGACACAGGGAAAAAATTGTCAGTTGCAGCAGTAGGCAAAGAGTATAGATACAGAATTAGAATAGCCAGAGATCAAATAGAGAGAAAGTTCACTTTCCCATGGGGTCTCTTGGGAGGTAGGGGGGCCATCTTGCCTATCCATCCTGTGGCCCCCAAGTCCACCACCCACATGCCATAGGGCTCTAATAATTTGTCAGTGCCGCGTTTGGCTGTCTTTTGAGCATTCTGCTGGGGTGGGGCCAGGATTTGAAACCCAGTAAGTACCTCCCACCTCAATGGCTGATGGCCCCATATGCCCAGAACTGAAATACTGAATGATTGATTTTGGTTTTTTTTAAACTGACTTTAATTGGTTTTCTAAAAGCCCCATGGGCATTATGAAAAACCAGTTGGGAAGGGAGTATGCAGTACAATTATAAACATTAGCAGTTGTATGGTTCTCCCAGGGTTGACTGCAATCCAAAGTTGAAATACTGAATGATTGATGCCGCCAATACATCCACCACACATATTGAGTGACTGCTGCCTCCAAACCCCCATGTACTTCAAAATTGAGTGGTTGATTCCCCCTGCATTTCATGTACTATAATATTACACAATAGCTTCAAGGACAGCTTGTACTGTGCTGAAATTGTACTTGTTTCAGAAACTGCATTCAGTTGTTTACATACAACTATAAACAATCAAAAAGGGCACACAAAAGGAGACCACCCAGAGTACATTTATGTCTAGTACCATGAGGTAATGAGGGGTTTTGGTTTTGACCACTTACCTCCCTCAGGCACTGCATATGGTCTACAGCAGCGGATTACTGACCCCAGGCGGGCTCGTATTTGCAACTACAGGAGAAGCAGAAAAAATCATGAGCTCATTCTCTCTAAAACTAGATTTCGCCATTAAGTCATGTTGTTATACGGTGTTACGCCCTGTGCAGCCACCTTCTTGTTGAAATGTAGTAGCTAACTACTCAAAGGAACACCTACATATTCAACTGCCATGGTCTCCATGTTACTGGCCTCACCACATTCTTTGAGCCTCCTTGGTGTGCTGCCCTATATTTCACCCATGCCTTGAAGGGGAAGTAAATTGTTTAGTTCTGTGTAACTCTTTCACTTCACATTGAAGGCCTGTAGTGGGGTGAGAACTAAACATGATGTTTGTGCAACTTTGGTAAAAAGATCAATCTCCGACACTTTTTTGGAGACACTGAATCAATTGTGAACAAATCTGAGAACATCCCAATCGACAAACTCTTTTCATCAAGGAGTTAACTTTAAAGTGAGCGCTATAATTTACTCACTACTTATTCTCCCAATCCTTTATAATCATGCTGTGAGTTGGGAAGGAACCATGGGCTAGATGTAGGTAAGTCAGATTTACCGCTTCATAAATACCGAATTTTACCGATTCGGTATTCATGAATCGGTAAATCTAATGTAGGTAATTTTTCGGTAAAAAATACCGAATCGGTAGGATTCGGTATTCACCGATTCTGTAAATACAGAATCGGTATTTGTCATTGATTCCTATGGGCCTTGAGGCCCATAGGATTCAATGGCAAATACCGATTCTGTAATTACAGAATCGGTAAAAATACCGAATTGCCAAGGGGGACAGAGTGTCACTTTGACACCCTGTAGCACCCCAGTTTTTGCTTTGTGTGCCATGTGACACACATACATGCACTTAGGGCATGTCTGTGTGTCACACGGCATAGGTGTACATGCACAGATGTGCATGTACACTGGAATTCGGTATTTTACCACCCAATAGGATTGGGTGGTAAATACCGACTCCTAAAGGGCCTGTGGCGCTCTTTGAAGTGCCAGCTACATCTAGAATTACAGAATCGGTATATTTACCGATTCAGTAATTTACCGACTCTGTATATTTACCGAATCGGTAAATTTACAGATTCTGTAATACATTTCAAAACCCAAATACCGGTCGGTAAAGGCCTTCCTACATCTGGCCCCATATGTCTAGCTCCAATAATTTCTCAGTTACCAAACAAAAACAAAGTTTAAAGGTTACTCCAAAATCTGTTACTGATCCCTGTGTTTTTAGTGACACTACATGGTATACCTCTCCTATTTTAAAAACACGTACATGTCTCATGCTTTTCCCTTGCTCACTTTAGCTCTTTTTGCTATATTTTCTGCTATTGTCTTGGTCCCTTAAGCTGTAAGCTTTCACACTAATTAAGAGTACGCTTTTGTATTTCAGAAACTCAAACCCTGATAATGACAACTAAGCATGATACCTTATTTACACTTACAGGCATGAAATAAAAACTCACATTGATGGACATCCTGAATTGAGTAAAATCCAAATGTCAGATGTGGTTGTTGGTGCTCACCCAACTGGACGGTAGGCAAACAGCTAGGAATTTAAAAAAAAGTTAGTGTGTGAAATAAAAGAACTTCAGTTGCCACACATTCCACAAGTTGGGAAATTCTGAGATCAATGACATATCCTCCCAATTAGGAAACAGTATAAGATAAGGGGCATATTTACAAATCAATGCTGGAGCGTGGTGTTACACCAAATTTACTATGACAAACACACGGGGCCCCTGAAACAAGGATAAACCCTAACAGGGAAATAAACTTTTTTTAGAAAAAAGCAATAGCACCGGGCTCAGTGCTGTTTATACAAAGAATCTGCGCGCTAACTGTAGATACTTTCTAACATAATAAACTCTGTATCAATCCAGTTAGTAAAATATTTATAGTTTTATTAATCTTTGTTTTTTGTTTAGTATCAAAAACATACAATATATCTACATTCACTTTTCTATTATGCACATGAATAAATACACATTGTTGTATATATTACTTCAATAAGTTCAAACACAAATTTGATTTGGGTATCACAATTAGGATTATATGACAGATTTTTTGCATTTTATCTCATTTTATACAGTAAATTTGAACATATTGTGAACATAGAAACAAAAAAAGACAAAAAAACACTGGTAGTGATTTGCAGAATACCACCAACGCGTTTCGGCAAATGCCTTCTTCAGGATTTTTCTTTTACCAGTGAATACTACGAAGCAAGAAAAATACATGATCTGGAGTTAAAGCGCACTGATTACATATATATATCAAAATGTCAACATTATGTACAAACAGTGGTAAATCTGGTTCTATGGCTTGAAACAATGGGCTTGAACACCGCTGCTGTCATTTATTATAAGTGGACTGATCAAACATACGCTCTTTCATCCTGTAGTGTGTTTTTGTGCTGTACACTATATTACAAAAAGTCTCATAAAAATTGTGACATTTCTTAAAATATAGACATAGGGAAAGGTTTGTGTGAACCATAATAGAGATATCTGTGGTTAAAGATTTTCTATCAACATGGTGTCGACCGCCCATGTTGAGAAATCTCGCCAGGAGGAGGTCTAGCACACAAACATTTAATGTGAGTGAACCGCTCAAGAGTAAAAACTCTGCTCCACATCACTTTGCAAGTTTGTTTGGGCAACACTCTGAACTCCACTGGTGGAAGGGAATTTTTCACCCACCCCTTTCACAGATCCACACTCCTACTCACATACTCACTCACACACCCACAACTCACTTACACACCCACCTAACTCTCACAGACCTACTCCAAAACCCCCAAAACACTCCCACACCAACTCACAAAACCAGTCACATACCCACTCAAAGGCCCATACAGCCACTCACACACCCACTTACACACGCACACAACCACTCAAACACCTACTCACACACCCATACAGCCAATAGCACATCCCCTCACAGACCCACAAAACCACTGACACACCCACACAGCCACACACACATACTCATTCACCCAGATAGCCACTTCCATACCCACTCACAGATCCACACATCCAGTCACACATGAACTCTAACACCTACTTGCACACCCACACAACCACTCACAACCAGGTTAGAGGGACGTTATGTTTGGGAAATAAAATGTAAAAGATCTTTAAAAATCTCTGCAAAACCTGTACTGGTTTTTTACAAGTGCAATCTAAGCCTAACTAAAACAACACTGTAACCGTGTTGATCTATCTATTAATCTATATATATATATGTATATATATATATATATATATATATATATATATATATATATATATATATTTATATATTACCTACTGGCGATAGCCAGTAGGTATATATAGTTAGGATTTTTTTCCTATGGGATTTTTGAAAATTCTATGTCGAATAACTTTGGCGATTGAGGACAGAATTGGCTGAAATTTTCAGGAAAATGGAACATTTTGTTTCAGAGCAGCCCCTGAAAATTTGGGGGGGTTTCGTCAAGGGGGGCCGAGAAAAAAGGGGGGTCCCAAAACGTGTTTTTCCCATGCAATTTTCCATAGGGCGGTTGGCCTCACTTTTAGCCTGAACGGCTGAATGGATTTACACCAAACTTGGCAAAATTGTAGGGACTGGTAGCCCGATGTGCCTTTGCTATGTCTCAAGATATAGGCTACAGTGGTTTTTACGACAATTAACTTTGAAAAATATATATTGGGCTACATTGGGCTATATATATGTTGGAGCCCAAATGTAGCCCAATGTAGCCCAATGTAGCCCAAAGATGGCCACCAGAGACAAAAAAAACAAATGTAGCCCAAATATCAGCCAGATGTAGCCCAACTATAGCCCAATGACAGAATGTCCCAGAGTGTTCTAAAGAACAACTAGAGTGCTAACAGTCCTACTTATTACAAAGGAATGGCACACCTGAAGCCATCTTGATTGGAATAAAGTGGTAACTCTTAAAACATTTAATTTAAAAAGGAACAAAATGAGGGGGTTCATTTTGCCATAGAAAGTATGATTAGCGAATATATGACGAAATCCCGCATACCATCAGTCCGCAAAAAAAATCCTGCATGTACTATTAGGCCGCAAATTAAAATAACAAAAACTTTTAGAATGAATATGCCTTTAGCATACACTAAACAACTAAACTACCCTAAACCCTAAAACACTACCCCCAGCATGACCCTACACTACACAAACAGTACAACACTACCCTAAACCCTAAAACACTACCCCCAGCATGACCCTACACTACACAAACACTACAACACTACCCTAAACCCTAAAACACTACCCCCAGCATGACCCTACACTACGCAAACACTACAACACTACCCAAAACCCTAAAACACTACACCCCAGCATGACCCTACACTACGCAAACACTACAACACTACCCTAAACCCTAAAACTCTACCCCCAGCATGACCCGACACTACACAAACACTACAACACAACCCTAAACCCTAAAACACTACCCCCAGCATGACCCTACACTACGCAAACACTACAACACAACCCTAAACCCTAAAACACTACCCCCAGCATGACCCTACACTACGCAAACACTACAACACTACCCTAAACCCTAAAACACTACCCCCAGCATGACCCTACACTACGCAAACACTACAACACTACCCAAAACCCTAAAACACTACACCCCAGCATGACCCTACACTACGCAAACACTACAACACTACCCTAAACCCTAAAACACTACCCCCAGTATGACCCTACACTACGCAAACACTACAACACTACCCAAAACCCTAAAACACTACACCCCAGCATGACCCTACACTACGCAAACACTACAACACTACCTAAACCCTAATCCACTACCCCCAGCATGACCCTACACTACGCAAACACTACAACACTACCCTAAACCCTAAAACACTACCCCCAGCATGACCCTGCACTACGCAAACACTACAACACTACCCTAAACCCTAAAACACTACCCCCAGCATGACCCTACACTACGCAAACACTACAACACTACCCTAAACCCTAAAACACTACCCCCAGCATGACCCTACACTACGCAAACACTACAACACTACCCTAAACCCTAAAACACTACCCCCAGCATGACCCTACACTACGCAAACACTACAACACTACCCAAAACCCTAAAACACTACCCCCAGCATGACCCTACACTACGCAAACACTACAACACTACCCAAAACCCTAAAACACTACCCCCCAGCATGACCCTACACTACGCAAACACTACAACACTACCCAAAACCCTAAAACACTACCCCCAGCATGACCCTACACTACGCAAACACTACAACACTACCCAAAACCCTAAAACACTACCCCCAGCATGACCCTACCCTACGCAAACACTACAACACTACCCAAAACCCTAAAACACTACACCCCAGCATGACCCTACACTACGCAAACACTACAACACTACCCAAAACCCTAAAACACTACCCCCAGCATGACCCTACACTACGCAAACATTACAACACTACCCTAAACCCTAAAACACTAGCCCCAGCATGACCCTACACTACGCAAACACTACAACACTACCCTAAACCCTAAAATACTACACCCCAGCATGACCCTACACTACGCAAACACTACAACACTACCCAAAACCCTAAAACACTACCCCCAGCATGACCCTACACTACGCAAACACTACAACACTATCCTAAACCCTAAAACACTACGCCCAGCATGACCCTACACTACGCAAACACTACAACACTACCCTAAACCCTAAAACACTACCCCCAGCATGACCCTACACTACGCAAACACTACAACACTACCCAAAACCCTAAAACACTACCCCCAGCATGACCCTACACTACGCAAACACTACAACACTACCCAAAACCCTAAAACACTACACCCCAGCATGACCCTACACTACGCAAACACTACAACACTACCCAAAACACTAAAACACTACCCCCAGCATGACCCTACACTACGCAAACACTACAACACTACCCTAAACCCTAAAATACTACACCCCAGCATGACCCTACACTACGCAAACACTACAACACTACCCAAAACCCTAAAACACTACCCCCAGCATGACCCTACACTACGCAAACACTACAACACTATCCTAAACACTAAAACACTACGCCCAGCATGACCCTACACTACGCAAACAATACAACACTACCCTAAACCCTAAAACACTAGCCCCAGCATGACCCTACACTACGCAAACACTACAACACAACCCTAAACCCTAAAACACTACCCCCAGCATGACCCTACACTACGCAAACATTACAACACTACCCTAAACCCTAAAACACTAGCCCCAGCATGACCCTACACTACGCAAACACTACAACACAACCCTAAACCCTAAAACACTACCCCCAGCATGACCCTACACTAAACAACCACCACAACTCTACACTACACTAACACAACACTACACTACACAACACTACACTACACTACACAATCACTAACCCACGAAAAAATTAACACAAACCCACTTACCTCTCTCGTCATCGTGGTTTTCACAACGCAAATGCATTTACCATACATGCCTTTAAAACGTAATTCTTTGTAAAGGCATGCGCGATAAATGCACATGCGTTTTGAAACAATGCGGGATAATGGTATGCGAGGTCAATGACCTTGCGGGATAATGGTATGCGGACTGAAAGTCCGCGGGATAAAAAATGCGGGAAAATGGCTGCAAACCATGATTAGCAGCAGACTTCCCTGGTGAGCACTAGCTTTACTACAGTGATCTAATGAGCAACTAGAGTACTAACATTCAGAATTTATGGCAAATGTGTGACACATCTGAATGCCTTCTTGATAGAACCAAAGTAAACAAGCATTGAAAATGCAATAGATCTCGCCCTCGTTTAAGTTAAAGCCATTCTGTTTGTAATGAGGTGGCTTTTTAGCTTTGCTTTTATTAGTGTTTTTAAAACTTTCATGTAAATAACATGCATATGTATGCATATATGTATATGTATGCATGCATTTATATTTATATAGATATGCAGATTATATATGTTTATATATGTATATTACCTACTGGCGATAGCCAGGGGTATATATAGTTAGGATTTTTTCTCTATGGGATTTCTGAAAATTCTATGTCTAATAACTTTGGCGTTTGTGGACGGAATTGGCTGAAATTTTCAGGAAAATGGCACATTTTGTTTCTGAGCAGCCCCTTAAAGTTTGGGGGGGTTTCGTCAAGGGGGGGCCGAGAAAAAAGGGGGGTCCCAAAACGCGTTTTTCCCATTCATTTTTCCATAGGGCGGTTGGACTCACTTTTAGCTCGAACGGCTGAATAGATTTACATGAAACTTGGCAAAATTGTAGATATGGTTTGCCCGACGTGCCTTTGCTATGTCTCAATATATGTGCTCCAGTGGATTTTGAGAAATTAACGTTTAAAAAAATATATATATCTGTGACAGCGCTCCGGTTAGCGCCCCGGTTCGCGTACCTGACGCGTAACGGAACTTCACGAAGCGAAGCTGATTGGCTCTCCGGTGTCTGTCAACATTCTAAACAGTCCGGAGCGGCCACCATCTTGTCTCTCGGTACGATCGAGAGACAAGATGTGGTGAAAAACGAAGGGGGAAATGAAGGAAAGGGGGCAAGGTAGACCACTCCTGACCCCCTAGGATTGATGAGGGGGATATTAAAGTGCCCCGCGGGGCACAAAATAAAAAAAAAAATTTTTTTGCGATTTTACGCCGTAGAGGCGCGTCCCGGTACGCTCACCGGGCAGCTCACCGGGCAGCTCACCGGGCAGCTAACCGGGCAGCTAACCGGCAGCGTAGCTGTCAACATTGTAAACAGTCCGGAGCGGCCGCCATCTTGTCTCTCGGAAGGTTCGAGAGACAAGATGTGGTGAAAAAAGAAAGGGGAAATGAAGGAAAGGGGGCAAGGTAAACCCCTAGGATTGATGAGGGGGATATTAAAGTCCCCCACGATTTTTCGCGGTAGAGGCGCTTCCCGGTACGCGAACCGGGCAGCTAACCGGCAGCGTAACGGGAGTCCGCCATCTTGTGTTTTTGGAGCGTCCGGTTCGCGTACCGGGTAGTGTCCCGGTAAGCGTAACAAGGGGAAAACCAAGAGAAACAGTAAAAAAAAAAATTAAGGGAATAGATTTCCAGCAAACTTGGCAAAATTGTAGGGACTGTTTGTTTGATGTGCCTTTGCAAGGCCTCAAGATATGTGCACGTGTGGATTTTGTCTAATTAAGGTTAAAAAAAATATATATATCTGTAAGCGTCCTCCGGCACGCTTACGTTACGGGTTTTGTTTGCGCTGCAGAGCCGATACGTCACGGTTATGCGACGCGTCATGAGGCGTCTCACTTGGCTACGTGATACGTCACGTAATAAAGAATATATTTTACAGCTATAGATATTAGCTTTTAAAAAAACAATGAAATTCACTGAAAAAACCATAGGTTATAGACCATATATAGTTAGGAATTTGCATTTACAAAACCTTGAAAATTCACTGAAAAAACCATAGGTTAGAGACCATATATAGTTAGCTGGACATTTTATTGACATAAAACCAATGAAATTCCATATATAGTTAGTTGCACTAACTATATATCGCGCACCCGCAATCCACTGCTGATGATGTCACATATTACATCATTCATGACATGGTCAGTGACATCACTGATGACATCACTGATGACATCTCAAATGACATCTCAAATGACATCACTGATGACATCATGACACACCAATACCAGTTACTACATACGCACTCACTGATTCCTACGTCTACACACACATTCACTCATTCACCCATACAATCACTCATACATACAGTCACTCATTATTACAACACTATCATATGCACTCATACACCTATGCAGACACTCACACACTGCCACTCATCCATGGAGTTACTCACACACCTAGTCAGTCCTGTAAAGAATCAATCACACTTCCATTTCCTCATCTATACAGTTAAACACAGAACACCATACTTCAGTGACATCACTGATGACATCACTGATGACATCTCAAATGACATCACTGATGACATCTCAAATGACATCACTGATGACATCATGACACACCAATACCAGTTACTACATACGCACTCACTGATTCCTACGTCTACACACACATTCACTCATTCACCCATACAATCACTCATACATACAGTCACTCATTATTACAACACTATCATATGCACTCATACACCTAGTCAGTCCTGTGAAGAATCAATCACACTTCGATTTCCTCATCTATACAGTTAAACACAGAACACCATACTTTTCACACATATACTAACACATACTTACTCTCTTATACAATCACTGATTCAAGTACACATTGATATGCACATAGTCACACACCTCCCAGCCAGCCACACACACACTCAGTCTTCCATACATCCACTCATTCTTCAATATGTAAAACATATTTAAACTTTACAAAAACACACAGACACTAGATGATGTCATCAGTGATGTCATTTGAGATGTCATCAGTGATGTCATCAGTGATGTCATTTGAGATGTCATCAGTGATGTCATCAGTGATGTCACTGACCATGTCATGAATGATGTAATATGTGACATCATCAGCAGTGGATTGCGGGTGCGCGATATATAGTTAGTGCAACTAACTATATATGGAATTTCATTGGTTTTATGTCAATAAAATGTCCAGCTAACTATATATGGTCTCTAACCTATGGTTTTTTCAGTGAATTTTCAAGGTTTTGTAAATGCAAATTCCTAACTATATATGGTCTATAACCTATGGTTTTTTCAGTGAATATATATATATATATATATATATATATATATATATATATATATATATATATATATATATATTTATATATATATATATATATATTCACTGAAAAAACCATAGGTTATAGACCATATATAGTTAGGAATTAGCATTTACAAAACCTTGAAAATTCACTGAAAAAACCATAGGTTATAGACCATATATAGTTAGGAATTAGCATTTAAAAAACCTTATTTTACTCACACAAAACCATTGAAATTCCATATATAGTTAGTTGCACTAACTATATATCGCGCACCCGCAATCCACTGCTGATCATGTCACATATTACATCATTCATGACATGGTCAGTGACATCACTGATGACATCACTGATGACATCACAAATGACATCACTGATGACATCACTAATGACAACATCCAGTGACTGTATTTTTCTGTAAAGTTAAAATATGTCTTGAGTGGATGTATAAGTGTCTGGATGAAGGATTTAGTAGGTGCATGACTGACTGTATGAGTGAGTGATTAAATGTGTCTCACTGAATGCATGGGTTAGTGACTAAACTGTCTTAATTTGTGCATCATTATGTCTGTTGTTCTGTAAACTGCTGCATGTGTTGATCATTAGCTATACGAGAGGCTATATGTGTTATTAATTGGTTGCCCAAGTATTTCTATGGGAGATTGAGTTTGTGTGGGGGTGGCTGGAAGGTGTGTGACTCTATGCATAGATGTGTGAGCAGTTTATTCACTAGGTGTATGAGTTCAAGAGTGCATGTGGAAACAGCTACATGGGCAGTTGACTGTGTGCATGAGTGTATTGATGAGTGAATGGATATCTCAATGCTACATGTCATAGTAAGTACATATGTAAAACACAGTACATGTGAGAGTTGGCATATATAAATAACTGTGCATGAGAGCCACTGAATGAGTGAGTGGTTGTATCGATCATTGTGAACTTGTATCAGGGATTGTATAAGAGAGTAAATATGTGTTAGTATATGTTTCAATAAGTAAGGTGTGTTTAACTGTATAGTTGAAGAAATGGAGGTGAGATTGTTTCTTTGCATGACTGACTGGGTGTGTGAGTAACTCCATGGATGAGTGGCAGTGTGTGAGTGTCTGTATACACTGAGTGTATCTAAGGTTATATTAGAGTCTGAAGAGGTTTATCGTATTAGCACAAGAATGATGTCAAATGAGATGTCATCAGTGATGTCATCAGTGATGTCATTTGAGATGTCATCAGTGATGTCATCAGTGATGTCACTGACCATGTCATGAATGATGTAATATGTGACATGATCAGCAGTGGATTGCGGGTGCGCGATACATAGTTAGTGCAACTAACTATATATGGAATTTCAATGGTTTTGTGTGAGTAAAATAAGGTTTTTTAAATGCTAATTCCTAACTATATATGGTCTATAACCTATGGTTTTTTCAGTGAATTTTCAAGGTTTTGTAAATGCTAATTCCTAACTATATATGGTCTATAACCTATGGTTTTTTCAGTGAATTTCAATGTTTTTTTAATAGCAAATATCATAAGCTGTCGAATGTCAAGTACGTGGTAAGTGAAAACATTTTCGTGTTTATGCACACTGATCTGCTTTGAATGGTGCCCCCCCCCCCTCATTTCTATTAGGAGTACTCTCTCTTTGCAGATAGTGAAAGGTAGTTAACGCAGGCGTTTGCCCCCGTTGTAATCCGTCGTGCCTGCTTCTCTCTCCATTTGATTGATTGTTATCCAAGTATTTACTGTTTTAGAATAAGTTCTCTTTGGTTCATTCTCTATTTACAAACAAACACAGAGTCGCAATACTCTGTTTAGTCTTTGCAGATAACGAAAAATCGTGTAAAAAAAAAGAAAAGGAATCGAGCAAAATCAGTAGGCCACTAATGGGATCTCTTTTTGACCTCGCTAAAATAGAAACATTAGGAACAACCCCTCATGACAAATACAAAACTAGTGAGATGAACTGAACTCCACACAATGATGGCTGCAAAACAGCTCGGCTCCGCCACCCACCCCGCCCAAAATAACGATAAAGAACGGCTGCCATGATTGGTTGCGGAATGACCACGACGGAGCTACGAAATGGTGCTGCTCTCATGCTAACCCCAGCTTCAGTCTGAAACATCCAGAAACACTGTAGACTACCAATTCGATCAGTTCCGGTAGCGCCCCAATGTAACCCGGTAGAGAAGAACTAGCCCTCCCCTCTTTGACTGATGGTTCTTGTTGCCTGTCCCTTCTGTTGCCATTTAACAGAACTATTTAGCCTGCTGAAAGGGGTTGTGTTCCGACCGCTGGTTGGTGGAGACATTTTGACTATATTCTGTACCTGCGTTGTCGCATAATGCGTCATATGACGCGCCGCGTTAGCGCATCCGGAAGTCATCCGGGGCGCGCAGCGCGTAACGTAAGCATAACAAGTCATGTGACTTGTTAATAAAACTTTTCATTGGTTAATTTTACTTTTCTTATTGTAATGATGAAAGGCTTGGTCATATGACCTAAAAATTACGCTTTTCATTACTTCCGAACATTATTTTTTCTTAAATATATGTTATAATGTTCCAGGCTAATGTACTTTCCCGGAAATTTTACAACTGTCCTGCAAGTAAAATATATTCTTTTTTCGAGAAAAAGAGCGTTTCTTCGTCCCATGACGGAGCCGTTGAGCAAAAGAGGGTCGACCTGCTGTCTTAGTCGCCAATACGCCTGAATATGAGATTCTTATCGATCACTTTATGTTGCAGGAATAGAAAACACAACAGCCCTTGACCATTTATCTTTACTGCGTTCCTTCGTATTATACCTTTTACCCTTCATGTAATTGGTCTGCTTTATTTCATTTGCCTTTTAATGATTCTAAAACAGTCACTATTATTAAAAACTTTACCAATGTATATACTACTACCATGTTTTCTTTTAAAAACCTTTATTGTGAAAATGTCATTATACAAATACGAGCCTATAACCACGTGGGCCTGCCACAGAGCAAACTGTAATCGTATATGATGAATAGACATTTACACTGTAGAGGAACGTAACGGGCGGGCCATTAGGTTGCAAGAACTAAGGTGTCTAACAGTTACGGAATCGGTGGACGTACATTTTATAATTAAAATACGACAGGGCCAGTTACAATAAAATTATCTAGATATACATTTGCGGGCAAGTACCATGGGTGACGTTAATTCGAACTTTCAACAGTACAGTAATCAATAACACATCAGAACTTAATATCAATAGGGATGTCGAAATAGTCAATCAATTCTCGTCCCCGCCCGCCATGTACTTCAAAACTGCATACGTATCTCGTGATTTCAAGGTTCTGCAACCAGTACACAACAAGGAGTTACGAGTCCCATTTATTCCGGCGCCATTTTGGGCGAGGACGGGCAGGTCCAGGATATAGTCAAAATGTCTCTACCAACCATCGACTATGATGATGTTCATATGCTGTATTTATTAGAGTAACACTCATCTGTCCACATGAAATTAATTTGCCACAATCTAAACATGTCATTTTAATCTTTCCAAAGTTCTTCTAAATATTTGGGACCGTTTCCCTTGCCTCTGAAGCTCTCAGTGCCACTTCTTTGATGAATGTACTAGCAGGTCAGGGGTTCTCCTCCAAATCTCTCTTTTATGCAGCACTATAATTAATTGGTGCCACCTCTCCATATGACGATGCATGGTATAGTTACCACAACTATATTTTTTTTCGGTTCCTCTGGAGAGTTCATCGTGGCAGATGAAGCGTGTAACGTACCGGGCATTTACCTTTTTTTGCATGTACAGGAAAGGAAAAAAAAATCGAGCGTCCGAGTTCTAAGGTGTCCCAGGGCCATTTTAGTGGACCAGGCCCAAATCCAAAGAACAGGCCGCCATTTTGAGAGTCCTCTTGCAGCCGCCTGTCGCTGTAGCATCAAGAGCAGCCGAAACTCAGCTGAATGGCAACTGAAACGGTAAAGGGGCGCCCCACTACAGCAGACGAGCCTCCACCTAGGAAGGCCCATTCACGCCGGCTCCCCCCCCCTTCGGGCACCCCACGCCGTTATTCGGAGCAGTATTGTAGGATGGCCACACCAGTGCGGCAACTTGCTAGACATCACCTCGGTGGTAACCGAATCTCAACGCCTTGTGGTGTCTTCTATTCAAAAAACATTGTTATGCTGCCTTCGACCTATTCGCCGCAAGTGCGCACACAACTCAACTGCATAGCTTGCTCGACACCACCTCGGTGCCATCCGGATCTTGGAATGTCAGCACCTTTTGGTGTCTTCTCTTCAGAAAATATTGTTGCGCTGCCTTTGGCCCCATTCGCACATCAGTCCGCTACTGACGCCATCTCACAGGCTAATGGGGCACCCCACGCCGACTTTCAGCATTGTAGAATGACCACACCAGTACAGCAACTTGCTAGACATCACCTCGGTGCCATCCGGATCTCGGCGCCCCACTGCAGATGAAGTGCCTCTCAACTATGAAACCACCACGGTGACATCCGGATCTTGGCGCGTTGTGCTGCCTTCGGCCTATTCGCACATCGGTCCGCTACTGACGCCATCTCACAGGCTAATGGGGCGACCCACGCCGAGTTTCAGCATTGTAGGATGACCACACCAGTACAGCAACTTGCTAGACATCACCTCGGTGCCATCCGAATCTTGGCATCTCAACGCCTAGTGGTATCTTCCATACAAAAAATATTGTTACGCTGCCTTTGGCCCCATTCGCACATCAGTCCGCAACTTAGACATCACCTCGGTGCCATCCGGATCTTGGCATCTCAGCGCCTTGTGGTGTCAGTCAGAAAATATTGTTGCGCTGCCTTTGGCCCCATTCGCACATCGGTCCGCTACTAACGCCATCTCACAGGCCAACGGGGCGCCCCACGCCGACTTTCAACATTGTAGGATGGCCACAGAAGTGCGACAACTTACTAGACACCACCTCGGTGCCATCCGGATCTTGGCGCGTTGTGCTGCCTTCGGCCTATTCGCACATCGGTCCGCTACTGACGCCATCTCACACGCCAACGGGGCACCCCACGCCGACTTTCAGCATTGTTGGATGGCCACACCAGTGCGGCAACTTACTAGACACCACCTCGGTGCCATCCGGATCTTGGCGCGTTGTGCTGCCTTCGGCCTATTCGCACATCGGTCCGCTACTGACGCAAACTCACAGGCCAACGGGGCGCCCCACGCCGACTTTCAGCATTGTAGGATGGCCACACCAGTGCTGCAACTTGCTGGACACCACCTCGGTGCCATCCGGATCTTGGCGCGTTGTATTGCCTTCGGCCTATTCGCACATCGGTCCGCTACTGACGCCGCCTCACGTGCCAACGTATTTTCTACGCATTTTATACCCTATGCCGCATAACAGGTCATGTGACTTGTTTATAAAACTTTTCATTGGTTCATTTTACTTTTGGTTTCCTAATGATGGAAGGCTTGATCATATGACCTAAAAACAACACTTTTCATTGGATGAAAACTTTTTTTTTCCCAAACGATGAAAGCCCCACCTTGTTTCTGGATGTTTCAGACTAAACTGGCGTCAGCATGAGAGCACCACCATCTCGTAGCTCCGTCGTGGTCATTCCGCGAGCAATCATGGCAGCCGCTCCCCACCAGAAGCCTGCAGGAGTCGGGGCCCCCAAAACTTTTGATGAATTCTCAAGGCGGAGGGGACGCTTTCGAGAATGGGGTCCAAGACCTAGCAGACAAGCGTCCGATTTCCAAGGTGTCCCAGGGCCATTTCAGTGGACCAGGCCCAAAAAGGAAAGAGCCTGCCGCCATTTTGAGAGTCCTGTGACAGCCGCCTATCGCTGCACCGCAAGAGTGGGCGCAACTCAGCTGAATTGCGGCTTTTGACACAGTGGACCAAAAACGGACGGAATGGCAACTGAAACGGTAAAGGGGCGCCCCACTACAACAGATGACACTCCACCTGGAGAGGCCCGTTCACGCCGCCTCCCCCGGGGCGCCCCACGCCGTTATTCGGAGCAGCATTGTAGGATACCAAAACCAGTGCGGCAACTTACTGGACATCACCTTGGTGCCATCGTTCTGCTGCCTTGGAACTATTCGCACAACAGTTTGCTACTGATGACCCACCCCCGCGACGCCCCACGCCGTTATTTGCTGGGTGGCAACTTACTAGACATCACTTTCGTGTCATCTAGATTTCGGCGCGTTCTGCTGCCTTGGAACTATTCGCACAACAGTTTGCTACTGATGACCCACCCCCCGCGACGCCCCACGCCGGAAATCTGGACGTTGTGCTGCGTTGGGACTATTCGCACAGCCGACCGCTACTTCGTTGTTTTTCCCTAAAAATGTTTATATGTTATTACTATTTTTGTTTTCTTGTATATATTTATAAATTATTAAAGTTTTATAATCTTACTACTTTGTCGGAGTGCTATATATTTTTAATGTGACACATAATTGTAAAAACTTTGATGTACAAAGAGTCATCCCTGGAATCTTCCGCTTCACGCTCGGTCCCCTCCCCAATCACAATACAGGATGGTTTTCAGATAATAGCAACGCTTCTGCTGTGACGGATCTCATCGAGTGTGGGCCTTGATCTACTATAACTCCTTTGAAGAGGGGTGATTCTTTACAGCTGTGGCCATAAACTACATCTGCAGGGCTAGCTGATAGCCTAGGACCGGCCTGGACAATCGGACACAGAGGAAAAGAAGTGTCAGAGGGTGCGGTAGTGAATAGGGCGAAAGGGAGGTGTCGGGCGGGCACAGGGTGTGAATCTCAGGGAAGAGCAGCGCAGATGGGGGGAGGTTTATTACCCATGCATAAGACAGAGAGCGGGGGTGACCACTGCCTGGGTGAGATGCTTGCGAGGGTGGGGAGCCATGCTAAGGATCGACAGCGTGCACAGAGTGGGTCTGGTCAAGGCATCTAAAATGGCTGCCGTGCACGACAAAAGTGTGGCATTTGAAAAAAGACAAGATGGCGCAGACAATGTTTTTCAACACTTCCTGATTTCCTTCGAATCGAACGTTAACAGACGTTGGGGCATATTACCAAAGTTAAGCGATATTTATCCCTAACGATGCATTGCAAAGATTTTTTTACCGTCAGAAATTATCGCAGATAAACCTTGCTATTATCAAGGTTTATCGCAAATACGATAAAAAACGACCGCAATGCATTAATATTGCTGAAAACTCAGCGATATTCATGCATTACCGAGCTAATGCTCTTAGCCATGTTATCCACCTCCCATTGGATAACATGGCTAAGAACTGCTCAGGGCAGCTGTTACTTTTTGGAGATATTCGCGCTTATCTCGAATATTTCCAAAAGTTGATAATAGGAGATAGCGATGTTAGCGACTGTTTCCAGTCGCTAACATCTTGGCATGCCCACTTTGCATGTCATTAGTGATAAATATCACTCACATGCAAAGTGGGGCCCAAGATGGTCGCTATCTCCTACTAGCCGTCGCTAACTGGTGTTAGCAACAGCTAGGTAATACAGATATAATTTTATCTCCGCGAAGCGGAGCGCTGTTACAGATATATATCTTGTTTTTGAACGTTAATTTCTCAAAATGCACTGAAGCACATATATTGAGACCTAGCAAAGGCACATCGGGCTACCAGTCCCTAATATTTTACCAAGTTTCATGCAAATCCATTCAGCCGTTCGATTATTATTATTATTTTTTTTTTTTGCCCCGCGGGGCCCTTTTAAAACCTCCACATCAAACCTAGGGGGTCAGCGAGGATCTACTATGCCCCCTTATGGTCATTTGCCCCTTCGCTTTGGCCTCCTCTTGTCTCTCGATCCTACCGAGAGACAAGATGGCGGCCGCTACGTACTGTTTGGAATGTTTACAGACACCGGAGAGCCAATCAGCTTCGCTTCGCAAAGCTCCGTAACGCGAAAAGTACGCGAAGCGGTGCGCTGTTACAGATATATATCTTTTTTTGAACGTTAATTTCTCAAAATCCACTGAAGCACATATATTGAGACCTAGCAAAGGCACATCGGGCTACCAGTCCCTACAATTTTGCCAAGTTTCGTGCAAATCCATTCAGCCGTTCGATTATTATTATTTTTTTTTTTTTTTGCCCCGCGGGGCCCTTTTAAAACCTCCACATCAAACCTAGGGGGTCAGCGAGGATCTACTATTCCCCCTTATGGTCATTTGCCCCTTCGCTTTGGCCTCCTCTTGTCTCTCGATCCTACCGAGAGACAAGATGGCGGCCGCTACGGACTGTTTGGAATGTTGACAGACGCCGGAGAACCAATCAGCTTCGCTTCACAAAGCTCCGTTGCGCGAAAAGTACGCGTCCTGGAGCGCTGCCCGGTCCGCTGTTACAGATATATATCTTTTTTTAAACGTTAATTTCTCAAAATCCACTGTAGCACATATATTGAGACCTACAAAAGGCACATCGGGCTACCAGTCCCTACAATTTTGCCAAGTTTCGTGCAAATCCATTCAGCCGTTCGGGCTAAAAGTGAGGCCAACCGCCCTATGGAAAACTCAATGTTAAAAACACGTTTTGGGACCCCCCTTTTTTCTCGACCCCCCCTGGACGAACCCCCCCCCCAATTTTCAGGGGCTGCTCAGAAACAAAATGTGCCATTTTCCAGAAAATTTCAGCCAATTCCGTCCACAAACGCCAAAGTTATTAGACATAGAATTTTCAAAAAACCCATAGAGAAAAAACTCCTAACTATATATACCTACTGGCGACCGCCAGTAGGTAATATATATATATATATATATATATATATATATATATATATATATATTCACGCTCCAAGGTTGTCCACCATGTGAGTAGCACGCGAGCAGCAGCTTTATTTATGTGTAGGTGAGGACGGGGATCCGCTTGTAGACGCCGCTCCGTAATGGATCTGCCCGACGCGTTTCGAAGCTCCATCTGCTTCTCTTCAGGGGCTTTAACGGAAGCGGTGTGCGCACCCGCTACACTTCTCCAATTATATAACTCGCCCGTTGATGGGAGGCTCCAGTGAGACTTCTGGGAAGTGTAGTACGGAAAGCACACAATCAAGTCCTGTATGGACTCCACAAGTGGGACGTCCTCGATTCCATGTACGGCTGCTACTTCACTGCCGTGACCCCCACGTTAACGGGGTGGTGCATACTCTGCGGCTGGACTGCCGCATATAGATTCACGCTCCAAGGTTGTCCACCATGTGAGTAGCACGCGAGCAGCAGCTTTATTTATGTGTAGGTGAGGACGGGGATCCGCTTGTAGACGCCGCTCCGTAATGGATCTGCCCGACGCGTTTCGAAGCTCCATCTGCTTCTCTTCAGGGGCTTTAACGGAAGCGGTGTGCGCACCCGCTACACTTCTCCAATTATATAACTCGCCCGTTGATGGGAGGCTCCAGTGAGACTTCTGGGAAGTGTAGTACGGAAAGCACACAATCAAGTCCTGTATGGACTCCACAAGTGGGCCCGTCCTCGATTCCATGTACGGCTGCTACTTCACTGCCGTGACCCCCACGTTAACGGGGTGGTGCATACTCTGCGGCTGGACTGCCGCATATAGATTCACGCTCCAAGGTTGTCCACCTGTGGAAAAGTAAATTTTGCCATGTTCTGTGTCCCTACGCCTCATCCATCATATGTTATGTGTGCATGACCAATATGCATATGTTATTCCCCATGTCCGATTAATGACGCAATTACGGTTGTGTCCACCTCTGGTATGTCATTTTCCAGTCCTCGTGAATACTACGAATATCAGGCCTATGTAAAGTTATGTTGCCACGTTTCTCAGTATGCACGTTATTCCATAATAAAGTCCCCGTTTCCAGGCCTCAAAAGGGCCCGGACATCAGATTCAGCTCCTGTCTCCTGAAAGCCTCGCTGAGGAGCGATACAGCCCCCACCTGTATCCTCGACCCTTCACTTACTTCCTGCCTCGCAGTGCCCGGTGCAGCTTGGCTCTGCCTCTGAGTCTGCCAAAAGTATGTTATAGTTCCAGTTATCAGTTCAGTCCTCCTCTTCTGCATTCCTGAGCTACTGAACTGCATCAATAGTTTCCGTCATTGTCTAGCCTTCTCGTCTCCATGTTAGAGAGATACTGTATTTAATGGTCATTTAGTATTCTTCATCACGCACTACATGTAGAATAATGCATGGTCCAGTCTTAGAGTCAAGTTAGCTTTTCCCCTCATGACTCCTAGTTTATATCAACATGTTCCCTAAACATCAGATACCAGATAGGGTTTAGGTACATGTCGCTCCGACCCTCCAGACTCTAGTCTCTGCTCCTAGCACAGAGTTCGTAGCCCCCAGCTTCTCCTAGTAACACGTCATTGCCAGTTTTCGCGCACCATTAGGTTAGAGGTCCCGGCTCCTTAGGTAGCCCCCTCCTATGTTTCCGCCCATTCATGACATATTCTGTTACGTTTGCACCACATGTCTATGTACACGCCCAGTTACACCTACCTTTACTGTTATCTCTCGCGACTGCTACGCGTCACGCCTTCTGCTCCACCCACTGCTACGCCTACTGCAATGTAATGCTATGTGTTTGCGCTATGTATATAAGTCAATGTATTGTTATTAAAAGTTAGCGCGCTCATCCCAGACCAAGCCCCAGCAGCTGCTGGGTCATCCTATGCAGGTTGTCCTGATCCTGTCCTTATGCTGTAATAAACCTGCAGAAACTCCTACTACCTCGAATCTTGACTCTTATTTATTGAGCTATCTGTTATACTATATGCTTAGTCAAAAATAGGGTATTATTTATTTATTTACCACATAATGGTGCCCGAACAGGGACTTGCCCTTTCCCCACGCGTCGGTGAAGCCACGCCGACCCCCTGACCCTCTGCAGTCGTGACGGAACCATACCGTGCACTGGCAGATATTTCTGCTCAAGTATCCCTCAGGCCCACGGAGGAGACGGAGGAGGCGGTCCAGCATCCGAACGAGACGGTGGAGGAACGCGGCGAGTCCCGACCAGAGCCCAAGCCGAGAGTCCAAGGTCCGAGGTATCCGGAGGCCCACCTGTAACTGAAGTCCGAAGTTCGTCGTCCGTCGTCCAGTCCAGTCCGAGGCCTTCCGTTCCGTGCTGCCCGGTGAGTACCATTGCTGGGGTAGTATCTAGACAGGACCAATCTAAATTGACTCCTGGTCCGTGGGTTGGTGGTGCCCAGACTCACAAACGAAGTGTTCACCTAGGTGGATACGGGTCTTGATGCGTCCCTTTATGGGACCGGTATGTTCCGTACTGTTACAGCAGTGCATCCAGTAACTCTAGTCTGTTCCGTTCTCGAGAAATTCTGTTCTGTTTCTGTTCTCAGTATTTATTTATAATGTTCTTCATGTATTTTAATGTTGTGGTATGAGTGCGACGTGATTTTGTGTTTTCATTGTGTATTGTATTGTGTCCAGATTACAGTTCAGTCATGCCGCTCTTTTCCAAGTTACGTCAGATAAAAACTAGAAAGGGTCTGTTAGAGGAAGCAGTTCCTGTCCCGCCTAGGGACAGTCCAGGTCACTTTATGTATCAGAAACATGGCATAAGCGCCATAATGTATCTAGATTTATGGGTAGAGTATACCAAACAGTTAGAAGAAAAGTATAGATGGCCCGTATCAGGTACATGGGATGCCGAATGTATCATGCGAGTAGAAGAAGCATTATGGAAAAAGAAAGCCAGACAGTCACAGAAAGATGCCATCGAGTTATGGCGTAAAGAAGCTCATAAAAGAACCGAAAAGGAAGTCAGAAAGTCAGAGTTAAGTAGAGAATCCCAGGAACGAGCCCAAGAAAGAGAATTAATCGAGATAGGTGAACAAGTCAAAGCCGAACAGTCAGACAGACAGAGGCATGCCCTCATTAAGGGTATGTATCCTCTTCTTGCCGAAGGTGTGCCAAAAGCGACCCCAGAGGCATCCAGTAATTTCCCGCCACCATTAATTCCGACCAAGCTACGTCACAAACCGACCGCAGCTGATATTTTTATTTCGTCCTATTTGGACGACACAGTCCCAGAATATGCAAATCCTGTTCGCGCTCCGCCAGTCCCTGTAAATCAGGCACTTCCCGCTTCTCCAGACACCGGAGTACCTGTTACGGTACCCCCGGTCCAGCCCGTCATACAAGTCCAGCCTGCATTTCCATTTCCCACTCTGCCAGGACGTAGAGCCTCAGTAGACGACTCCAGTTTAGGGGCCGCAGGAGGAGGTCTTCCTCAAACCCCGCCGTCACACAAGCGTTTAACATTACTCGAATTACATGCTCAAGCGTTACAACGCACGCCTAAACATCAGTCTGTTACAGAAATCAGGCAAACCCTTAACGAATGTGTCTATGATCCAGTCCCAGGCGAGTATAATATGGTTTTATATTCCGTACGTGTAAGGAGGGTGACCGAGTATCTAGTCACCTTGCCGAATATGAAAGAAGATCTAGACAGAATATATCGTTTCATCCGTACAGGGGATGATCCAGAAAGTATTGGCGAGATTATGTCTCAAAGGAAAGCCGAGATTCAGCTCATGATATTAAAGTTCCTGATCAATTGTCTAATAAGAGAACAAGACTACCCGTCTAAAGATCCCGCCGAAATGAGAATCCTGACAAGGTGGAGTGATAATATAGCCGAGGGTAAGCACAAGACCGTCGGTGCCATGGAGAGTATGTACAAGAAAATTCGTAAAGAAATAATAAGGTTACACGAACAGCGTAAAGCAGCACAAGTAAGCGAGAAAGAAAGTATCTCTGATCCTGAAGAGGAAGACGAGAATTCCGCCAGAATAGCGTATGTAGGAAAATCTAGATTTCCAGATCGCCATTTACGTCTAGAACACAAGTCTATTTTTCATCATCCAGCACCAGAACAAGGTTCTCTAGAACAAGTACTTCAAGCTACCGATCACATTCTGAAATCACGAGTCGGTTACAGTGAGTTAAGTACCATGCATGAACAAGAACTAGCCCGATCAGCAGTCCGATGGATTACTGATTCTACCACTTTTCCAGACGAAATAGTGGCACAAATGTTTCTGAAACTGCCCCCAGCCGAGCAACGACTGGTGGGTATGTATATGATCCAGCACCTCATTACTCTGTATGAGGGTCAACATTCTGATCCAGGTCCGTTGCATGATATCCTGAACGAGTTACTCCAGTATAGATGGAGAGGTCTAGGTACCGATTTAATTAGTGTCATCCTAGAACAGCGCCACAAATATAGAACGTTCCTGAACCCGCATTTTGTTCATGTCTCACCCCCAGAAAGTAAATCATTTTACATAGACAGACAGAATCCGTTACGAGAAGTCCACCCAGTCCAAGGGGCGGGTGGCGTAATGCAACGAGTGTTTGTATACACTCCGATTTCAAAGATGGAACTTCTTGAAATGAAGAAATTAATTCCCTGTCATGACAAAGATCCAGCAGGGTTCCATAGAGAATTAAAAGACATGCTCCGTATGGGAGAATACACTTACCCAGACATCATTAAAATGTTAAAGGTCCTGTTACCCGCAGGGGTGTATGAAAAGCTAAAGGAAAAGGAATGGGAGGTGGGAGAGAAAAAGATCGATTGGACAGCTCTAGAAGCTGAAGACAAGGCACGAGTACCAGGTACCGGTCTTGGAGATAAATGTAAAGAATTACCAGAATTATTGATTCAAGTTTTACCCAGATTATTGACAACGAGAAAAGAAGACTGGGATGCAATCTCAGCCTGTAAACAGAAACAAGATGAAGATATTAGTGATTTTTATTCTAGATTTGAAAAATGTTTCAGTATCAATAGTGGTCTCAAGACAAGTAGTGAGTCATACCCTCACCTTTTCGTAACTAAATTAGTCGAGAATTCAAGTCCACAAATTAAAAACCGAGTTTTGAAAGTCGAAAGCACCTGGCAAGCAAATACCCCGTCCCAGATGCTCCAGATGCTCCAGTATCACCAGAATAGAATCAGGGAAGAGCATGAACACGAAAGAAAACGTATGAAAGACACGAAAATGAAAGTGCTAGTTGCACAAACTGTTCCTCAAGACAGTCAGAAGAGGGGTCCAAATCAAGCCAGTCATCCTGCAGCTCCCGTTAAAGGGAACTGCAATTATTGTAAACAGCCAGGTCATTTTATAAACGAGTGTGCAGTTCTGAAACATAACATAGCTACTGGTAAGACTAAAGAAAGACCACGTCCGCTTAGACAAGAACAAGTTTCACAGATTCCTCAGCCACAGAATGCACAACAGACAGTTCCCGCACCGCAGCCTATTGCTGCAACACAGCACGTTACATCGCAGATGTATCAGTATGCACAGTCTGAGTATCCAGAGTACCAGCCATATTCATGAAACAGCCTAGAGAGGGAGGTAGGCTTGCCTCTCATCGAGATACCTGTAGATCAAGAAGGTCCCTATGTTCACAGTCAAGTATTAGGGAAAGACAGAAAGTTTTTGATCGATACAGGGGCAAGTAGGACCACAATTAGTCACGCCGAAGTTCCAGGGGCTCCGCTCTCAGGCTCAAGAAATGTTTCCCTTGGATTTTCAGGAAAGCCAATAGTTAATGAGATATCAAAGCCAGTCACTCTAGAAGTAGGTCCATTGTCCCGCACTACTGATCTGTTACTCACTAAGTCATGTCCAGAAAATCTATTAGGCATTAAGACACTGAAAGAATTAGGTGCAGTTATTTGCTGTTCCCCAGAGGGAATACGTCTGTTCCTACGTGACTTTAAGGGTCACTATGTATTACGAGATTTTGATTCCAGATTGTCTAATGTTCCGCAGCATTTATGGGCGCAAGGTCCAACTGATGTAGGTTATATGCAAATCACACCCCATCGTGTGACTCTCAAACCAGGCGTAGTGTTACCCCGAATCAGACAGTACAGATTGCCACCTGAGGCTGTA
Source organism: Lissotriton helveticus (assembly GCF_964261635.1). NCBI lineage: Eukaryota > Metazoa > Chordata > Amphibia > Caudata > Salamandridae > Lissotriton > Lissotriton helveticus. The sequence goes on from NC_136070.1 coordinate 653,002,008, forward strand.
GCAGCCTTATCCAAAATTATTGACGAGCTCATGGCCCAGGGAGTAGTTGTAGAAACTGACTCCAATGTATGCAATTCTCCGATCATTCCAGTCATGAAACGTACTGATCCAAATGCACCCCCAGTATATCGATTAGTGATTGATTTACGAGAGCTTAATAAATGTATTATTCCTCAGTACCCAGTTGTTCCAGACATCTCTTCCTTGTTAACTGCCATTGATTCCGAAGCCACGTTTTTCACTGTCATAGACCTCAAGAATGCATTTTTTAGTGTTCCAATTCATCCAGATAGCCAGTTTCTTTTCGGATTTTGTTTAAATGGAAGGAGCTATATGTTTACACGCGCTCCTCAAAGTTTCACAGAAAGTCCTAGTATTTACAGTCAAGCACTCAAGAGACAACTAGACAACATTCACATGCCAACTGACACTGCCCTGCTCCAGTATGTCGATGATCTACTGATCACAGCCCGTTCTGAACGTGACTGCGAGCGAGCATCACTTACAGTTTTGTATTTTCTAGCCGAGATGGGGCACAAGGTGTCACCTTCAAAGCTTCAATTCTGTGTTCAGCAAGTGGTATACTTAGGACACTTGCTGTCCAAGAGGGGTAGGCAGTTGACACCAGACCGTATCCAGTTAATAGCGAGTCTTCCCCAGCCCAGAACCCAGAAGGAGGTACGTGCTTTTATCGGCCTTACTTCTTATTGTAGACAATGGATTCCCAGTATGCATTTCTAGCCAAGCCACTGATACAGTTAACGACACAGGAGGCAGCCGTATCGACTGTCCTCCCTTGGACATCTGAACATACACTTAGTTTCAACGAGTTAAAGAAAGCCCTATGTCAAGCTCCAGTTCTAGCTACACCGAACTACAGTAAGCCTTTTACACTTTTCGTTACTGAACGTGAAGGTACAGCATTATCTGTTCTCACACAAGATCAAGCAGGACAATACAAGCCCTGTGCTTATTTTTCGAGCACATTAGATCCAGTCGCCCAGGCGTTGCCTGTGTGCCTCAAGTCAGTTGCAGCCACAGCACTAGCTATCAGACAAAGTGATTCCATAGTTTTAGGGCACTCCCTGACAGTACAAGTCCCACATTCAGTAGAAGTTCTTTTAAACCGAACACAAACACAGCACTTGACAATTGCACGTTTAACAGGTTATGAATTGACACTGTTCCAGCCACACATAGAAATTAGACGCTGCAACGTCCTGAATCCTGCTACACTGTTACCATCAGTTAATTCAAATCCAGACACACATGACTGTGTGGAAGTAGTTAACATTACGACAAAGCCAAGACAAGACCTGACAGACATTCCGTTACCAGATCCTGACCTGACACTTTATGTGGATGGTTCATGTATGAGAACTAGTACAGGAGAACTAGTCGCCGCGTATGCAGTGACTACTGACACCGACGTTATTGAAACACACCGTATTGATACCCTGTCCGCTCAAGCAGCAGAGCTAGTCGCTCTGACACAAGCCTGTATACACGCCAAGAACTTGAAAGTTAATGTTTACACAGATTCACGTTACGCATTCGGAGTTGTACACGACTTCGGAGTGCTCTGGCAGGAGAGAGGTTTCATGACTTCTCATGGAACCAAGATTCAGCATGGTCTCCTTATTCAAGCCCTGTTAGATGCCATACATTTACCGACATCCATTGCTATCATGAAATGCAAAGCACATACGAAAGTTACTGACATTATTTCCCAAGGTAATGATCTAGCAGACCGCACAGCCAAGCTTACAGCACAGACTCCAGACATTCCAGTTAATCAGACACATACTCCAGATCCGATTACATGCATGACAGTTAAGGACCCTACACAAGATGTCATAGATATCCAGTTACATGCTACTCCCGATGAAATCAAGAAATGGTCTGAACAAGGAGGGGTCCAGACAGATCAAGGATGGTTAACGAAGGGTAGAGCCACATGGTTTCTCCCCGATTCTATGGTTCAAGTCATTATCAATACCGCACATAGTCCAGCACATTTAGGAGAAAAAGCTATGTTAGACAGTATCCAGAACATTTGGTTCAACAAGCATTTACGAGCTGCAGCCAAGCAGAAAGTCCGTACCTGTATGATATGTTGTCAGTTTAATCCAGGTAAAAGTGTCCCGGTGGAACAAGGTGGTTTCCAGCCCCCTGACCACCCTTTTGAGGTCCTCCAGATGGATTATATTCAGATGGAGCGATGTCGAGGTTTCAAGTATGTCCTTGTAGTAGTATGCGCTTTGTCCAGGTGGACAGAAGCATATCCAGTCCCAGATTACACAGCCGCGACCACTGCCAAGCAGTTGGTTCGTGAATTTTTCCCTAGATACGGACTCCCTAGAGTCGTATATTCTGATAACGGTCAGCCATTCTCCTCAGAGTTAATGAAGCACATTTCCCTTTTGTTAGGGTACCAGTGGAAGTTCCATTGTGTACGCCATCCTGAAGCAGCCGGTCTCGTAGAGAGACATAATCAGACTCTGAAAATCCGCATTGCAAAAGTCTGTAAAGAAAAAGGTGTGGACTGGTTAGTAGCTCTGCCAGTCGCTTTATTTTATATGCGCATGGTCGCACATTCCAGATCAGGTCTGTCCCCGTATGAGGTCGTATTCGGCCGCCCCCCTAACATGTGGGGTACTCCTAGACCCCGAAGTATTACTGATGTTTCATGTAATATGCTGACAGATTACCTAGCTTCCTTGATGTCTGCCCTCAACTCATGTCGTTCACAGGTTGCTGCCGCCTTTCCAGACAATACCGAGGTGGCACCACATGAAATCGTTCCAGGCTCCCTAGTGATGGTCCGGAATTTCGACAGATCAAGTCCGCTGGAACCACGTTGGAAGGAGCCACGTCAGGTCCTCTTGACCACCCGTACTGCCGTCAAGTTGGAAGGCAGAAAAGGATGGGTCCATCTTTCTCATATTAAACTTTTCAATGGATTGAAACCCGTTTCTAAAAACATTTCCCAGGATTTGAAGGACTGCCAGAATATTGCTCTTAAGGACTGTCCCGCACAAGACATTACTACAACCCCTCCCTTGTTAGAGAAAACTCCGCAACAGGAGTATAAGTTAAAGCTCAGGTCTAGTAAAATAAGTCAGTCAGTTTGATTGTATAAGTCCTCCCCTAGGTGAAACGGTTAGACTGTTTCTGACATGTATAAAATAGACCCCCATAGTGAGAGAGTCAGTCTAAACGCAAACCGATGTATCGTTTTTCTGAGTTTCGTATTATTCATCAGCATAATGATTTCCTGCACCAGCTATGCATTCTATCTGTATTTTCCAGTTCCTCATGTAAATATGTCTGCTAATGCTACAGTAGAGCACACGTTTGGTGATCTGCCTCCTCACGAATATTCCTACCGCCTTGCTATGCGCAACAACACATTTATCCGCATGTTACATTATTCACACCAGACCAGCAATGCCACTAATTGTTGGGTGTGTGGTCGACTCCCCCCTTTTCAGACACCGAAGGGAGTTCTGCCACTCTTTCCTTATCCTTTTTCACATAATGGTTCATGTGGAGCATGGTCCACGTTAACGTCATCCTCAACAGATATGTCTTTTCTTAACAGTACATGTTTTCCAGACAAGCAAGGTTTCCCCCACAGAACAGGTTTAGATCTAGAAAATGAAGTTTATAATTTAGGTAATTATTCGTCGAATTTCATGGTCCTGAATGTTCAGTCTGATACTACTCCAGACTTACCTGCTATTTCAGTATTACCAGTCAAAGGCGAATTATGTGTCCGTAGTTATGGTTCCGTACACGTAGGACATAGTGATTGTACTACTGTTATCCAGTATAGTGACAGTGGGAAATCTGTTTTCAAAGCTTCACGTCATTCTTATTTTATTTGTGGTCAAACTGCATATGTCCGTCTGCCCCTCGATTGGGAGGGAACCTGTTACATTGCCTTCCTACTGCCACCTGTTTTCCTAGCCCCATCTGATTATCACAGAAACACACATCTAGTACACATTAGACATAGAAGGGAGTCCACAATTGTCGATTATACTGAAACTACTCTAGAACAGTATACAGATTTCAATAAAGGTTTCTTCTTCTTTGTAGGACCTGTCCAGAATAGTAAACTGATCCGTAGGTTAACAAGAACCCTTGAAGCTGTAGTAAATGAGACTGCCTCTGCTCTAGGTAACCTAACCGAAGAACAATCTGCTATGAGATTTGTCGTTTTGCAAAATCGTCTCGTCCTTGACGTCATACTGGCCGATAGGGGCGGGGCCTGTAGAGTCATCGGATCTAGTTGCTGCATTTTCATTCCAAATAACGCGCCGTCTGTTTATTCAGCTATAACCAGACTCCATAAAATTGCCCATCTGTTACATCAAGATCCAGGCACCTGGACATGGTCCGGTTGGTTCTGGAATATAATTTCCGCATGGGGATGGAAAGTCCTGTCCTTTCTAGGTATTGCAGTAGCGATCATATTTAGCTGCTGCCTCTGTATACAATGTGGCCCTGCGATTTGCAGCATGTGTGCTACCTCTTGTATTCCTAGTCCCAAGCCCCGTTCTAAATCCCGTTCCAAGACAATTCGAGACGAGCAAATGGTACTGTATGAAATGATAGATGGTATCATGAAAATTGATGTTTCCTGATGGAAACGTAGTAACAAGGAGGGAATGTGGAAAAGTAAATTTTGCCATGTTCTGTGTCCCTACGCCTCATCCATCATATGTTATGTGTGCATGACCAATATGCATATGTTATTCCCCATGTCCGATTAATGACGCAATTACGGTTGTGTCCACCTCTGGTATGTCATTTTCCAGTCCTCGTGAATACTACGAATATCAGGCCTATGTAAAGTTATGTTGCCACGTTTCTCAGTATGCACGTTATTCCATAATAAAGTCCCCGTTTCCAGGCCTCAAAAGGGCCCGGACATCAGATTCAGCTCCTGTCTCCTGAAAGCCTCGCTGAGGAGCGATACAGCCCCCACCTGTATCCTCGACCCTTCACTTACTTCCTGCCTCGCAGTGCCCGGTGCAGCTTGGCTCTGCCTCTGAGTCTGCCAAAAGTATGTTATAGTTCCAGTTATCAGTTCAGTCCTCCTCTTCTGCATTCCTGAGCTACTGAACTGCATCAATAGTTTCCGTCATTGTCTAGCCTTCTCGTCTCCATGTTAGAGAGATACTGTATTTAATGGTCATTTAGTATTCTTCATCACGCACTACATGTAGAATAATGCATGGTCCAGTCTTAGAGTCAAGTTAGCTTTTCCCCTCATGACTCCTAGTTTATATCAACATGTTCCCTAAACATCAGATACCAGATAGGGTTTAGGTACATGTCGCTCCGACCCTCCAGACTCTAGTCTCTGCTCCTAGCACAGAGTTCGTAGCCCCCAGCTTCTCCTAGTAACACGTCATTGCCAGTTTTCGCGCACCATTAGGTTAGAGGTCCCGGCTCCTTAGGTAGCCCCCTCCTATGTTTCCGCCCATTCATGACATATTCTGTTACGTTTGCACCACATGTCTATGTACACGCCCAGTTACACCTACCTTTACTGTTATCTCTCGCGACTGCTACGCGTCACGCCTTCTGCTCCACCCACTGCTACGCCTACTGCAATGTAATGCTATGTGTTTGCGCTATGTATATAAGTCAATGTATTGTTATTAAAAGTTAGCGCGCTCATCCCAGACCAAGCCCCAGCAGCTGCTGGGTCATCCTATGCAGGTTGTCCTGATCCTGTCCTTATGCTGTAATAAACCTGCAGAAACTCCTACTACCTCGAATCTTGACTCTTATTTATTGAGCTATCTGTTATACTATATGCTTAGTCAAAAATAGGGTATTATTTATTTATTTACCACACACCATGTGAGTAGCACGCGAGCAGCAGCTTTATTTATGTGTAGGTGAGGACGGGGATCCGCTTGTAGACGCCGCTCCGTAATGGATCTGCCCGACGCGTTTCGAAGCTCCATCTGCTTCTCTTCAGGGGCTTTAACGGAAGCGGTGTGCGCACCCGCTACACTTCTCCAATTATATAACTCGCCCGTTGATGGGAGGCTCCAGTGAGACTTCTGGGAAGTGTAGTACGGAAAGCACACAATCAAGTCCTGTATGGACTCCACAAGTGGGCCCGTCCTCGATTCCATGTACGGCTGCTACTTCACTGCCGTGACCCCCACGTTAACGGGGTGGTGCATACTCTGCGGCTGGACTGCCGCATATAGATTCACGCTCCAAGGTTGTCCACCATGTGAGTAGCACGCGAGCAGCAGCTTTATTTATGTGTAGGTGAGGACGGGGATCCGCTTGTAGACGCCGCTCCGTAATGGATCTGCCCGACGCGTTTCGAAGCTCCATCTGCTTCTCTTCAGGGGCTTTAACGGAAGCGGTGTGCGCACCCGCTACACTTCTCCAATTATATAACTCGCCCGTTGATGGGAGGCTCCAGTGAGACTTCTGGGAAGTGTAGTACGGAAAGCACACAATCAAGTCCTGTATGGACTCCACAAGTGGGCCCGTCCTCGATTCCATGTACGGCTGCTACTTCACTGCCGTGACCCCCACGTTAACGGGGTGGTGCATACTCTGCGGCTGGACTGCCGCATATAGATTCACGCTCCAAGGTTGTCCACCATGTGAGTAGCACGCGAGCAGCAGCTTTATTTATGTGTAGGTGAGGACGGGGATCCGCTTGTAGACGCCGCTCCGTAATGGATCTGCCTGACGCGTTTCAAAGCTCCATCTGCTTCTCTTCAGGGGCTTTAACGGAAGCGGTGTGCGCACCCGCTACACTTCTCCAATTATATAACTCGCCCGTTGATGGGAGGCTCCAGTGAGACTTCTGGGAAGTGTAGTACGGAAAGCACACAATCAAGTCCTGTATGGACTCCACAAGTGGGCCCGTCCTCGATTCCATGTACGGCTGCTACTTCACTGCCGTGACCCCCACGTTAACGGGGTGGTGCATACTCTGCGGCTGGACTGCCGCATATAGATTCACGCTCCAAGGTTGTCCACCATGTGAGTAGCACGCGAGCAGCAGCTTTATTTATGTGTAGGTGAGGACGGGGATCCGCTTGTAGACGCCGCTCCGTAATGGATATATATATTCACTGAAAAAAACATAGGTTGCAGCCACGTTATAGTTAGGAATTAGCATTTAAAAAACCTTAGAAATTTACTGGAAAAAACAATAGGTTTTACACATGTTATAGTTAGCTGGACATTTCACTCATACATAACCATTGAAATTCCCCCTTTATAGTTAGTTCAGCTAACTATAACTTGCGCGCCCGCAATGCACTGCTGATGACGTGACATATTACATCACTCATGACATGGTCAATGACATCACTGATGACATCACTGATGACATCTCAAATGACATCACTGATGACATCACTGATGACATCATCCAGTGAATGTGTGTCTTTCTGAAAAATACATATTTTTTATGTATGTATATCTAAAGGTTGATGGAAGAATAAATGGGTAAATAAGTGTCTAAATGGATTTTTTTTGTAAAAATGGTTGCATAACTGTTTTATTGCATAACTGAGTTATGAACGATGCCGCCAGACTCATCTTCAAACTACCGAGGCACACGCAAGCATCACCCCTCCTTCAACGCCTTCACTGGCTGCCTCTTAAACAAAGAGCAAAATTTAAGGGCCTCTGCATCGTTCACAAAGCTATTCACGGTCAGGTCCCCGTGTATATTAAACAACGTCTTCAGAAATATGTACCAGGCCGCTCACTAAGGTCCTCCACTTTGAGCCTTTTAAAATGCCCACGCTCCAACTACGTCACCAAAGGAGGACAAGCCTTCTCTAGCCTCCTACCCACTCTCTGGAACAAGCTGCCGAGCCATCTCCATGCGGAAAGCCGCCTTCTTCCCTTCAGAAAATAACTAAAAACCATCCTGTTCACAGAAGCTTGGACATAATAGTCCTGCTAATCTGCCTGGTTCCATCGCCAATCTTCTTATAGCGCTCAGAGACCTTTGGTATTAAGCGCTCAACAAATTCAAATTAACATAACATAACATAACTTAACATAACTTATTAAGTGTATCTTAGTGACTACATGTATTAGCAAGTAATGTTTAAATATGTAGATATCGGTATCAGTGTCTCACTTTGTCTATAAGTGGCTGCATGGGTGGTGAGTAGCTACATGAGTGTCTATGTGGGTTATTAGTTGGTTTTTTGAGTATTAGTATGAGTCTCTGTATGGTTCGGTGGGTAGTATAACTTAGCGCATAAATGCATGAAAGAGTGACTCACTGTTTGTATGTGTTTTGAAACATCAACACCATAGGAGCTAAAGGGGGAACAAAAGGACAACCAGCCCCCCACTCACTGCACTTAAAATCAATCAAAGGGCTGTCCCTGGATAGATACAACAAAAATTCTAATTACAGCACAAGGGGGGTATTATAACCTCTTCCACGACTCCCTCTAGGACCTACTGGTCGCTATGCTGTGGTGTATCCTAATTCAAGAATAAACTTCCATCAAAGACCCACCCATAAATCAGCCGTTAAGCACCGCCCTTATCAGCTGATTTAATTGTAATGAGCTTATTGTCCTGTAGAGATTTTATAGCTAACCAATCATCTTTGCTCATATTATTTTGATGGGCCTGTGCCGAAGACTGCTCAAGGCCTCTATGTCACGTAGTATCCGATGCTGATACACCGCGACCTCAGGGCCAACTGAAGTACTGGGCGGACAAAAGCTCGACGGTCTCCGCAAATCAGTGGAAAACATGGACTGGGTTTCCCTGTCTTTGCCAGTGAAAAATTTATGAATTTTAACTTTCCCATTAACTCATAAATTTCTGTCCGACAATTAAACAAATCATGGCGTGGAGTCGGAACAAAGCTCAAACCCTTGTTCAGCACTCTAGAGTCATCCCAGGACAGTGTGTAACTAGACAGATTCACCACAATATCATTGTCATAGTGCTGGGCACAGCGCGCAGCAGCTCCAGAAGGTTCTACTGATGTGTTCTGCCTCGGCTGCGCGTGTTGCGGGGAGAGTATGTCTGCCATGTTGGTATGTGGGTTGCTCTGCACCTGCCTCTGCCTCTCAGAGCTGGGCACTATCCACCCAGATTCCCCCTGTGGGGTTGCCCTAACAAAGACCTCAACAAATCGCCAAGGTCCTCGTTAGATCTTGTGTCCGGGGTCAATCTGACTCTATTCTGATTGGATGTTGTAGCCTGTTGTTCTCCTTGCTCTTTCTCTTCGCTACTGGTGTGGTCAAATGTCCAATTGGACAGGGTTTGTCTTGTCTGTCTACGACCACCCCTCTGTTGGTTCTGATGGTGAACCTGCTCAGTTGTTGTCTGGTAGTATCTGTCTTCTACATACGGGCATGCCCACTCGTGTGTGAAACGTCCAAATTCCTTGTTAAGCCTTTGATTTTCTGGTTTACCGTGTAGGTCTTATATTCCAGTAAATCACCCTGTATTCTCGCTAGTTGTTCTTTAGCGTCTGTGATTATGCTGTCTCTTTTAATAGTCTCTCGAGTTCAAGTATCTCAGTGAGCAATTTCTCACTCAGCCTGTGGGTTTGCTGGCGAGTACCAGTCAGCATCCCCCTTGGTGTTGCAACCGTGAGGTGCTTTCTTTCCTTCCCACACTTTTTTCAGGTAATGGATGGGTCTTTGATGGTACTTTATTCTTGAATTAGAATACACCACAGTATAGCGACCAGTAGGTCCTAGAGGGAGTTGTGGATGAGGTTATAATACGCCCCTCGTGCTGGAATTAGAATATTTGTTGTATCTATACAGGGACAGCCCTTTGATTGATTTTGTGTATGTGTTTTGAAGACAGCATGTGTGCAGGACTGTATGGGTGGATGAGTGTGTGTATGGGTGTGTTAGTGATTGAATGACTGTCTCAATAGTATCTTTATGAGTAACTACATATGTTTTCATCTAGTATATGTGAGTATTGATGTATATAAGTGATTATATGTGAGAGTGAGAGATTGGAAGAGTTCCTATATAAAAAAGTATGTGTTTCTATAAGTTATTGTTTAAGAGAGTAAGTATGTGTACGTTTCTGTAAAAGTAACTGTAGTTGTGTGTGTATAGCTGTATATGGAAATAAATGGATGTTTGATAGTTTATTTGCATGTGTGAGTATGTGTGTGAGTAACTCTATGGATGAGTGTCGGTGTGTAACAGGATGTATAAGTGTATGAGCACAAATGATGAGTGAGTACATGTTTGAGTGACTATATAGAACTGTTGATGAATGAGTGGATGTGTAAGTAGGTGGTGGAATTACTGAATAGGTTGTTGTAACTGGTATTGGTATCTCCATTTTTTTGAAAATTTTAGTTTCTATTTTTGAATGTGTGTATCAAAGGTTATATTATGCCGAGAGGAGGTCTGCCACTCTTTCACAAGGATGATGTCATCAGTGATGTCATCAGTGATGTCATCAGTGATGTCATTTGTTCCCACGCCAGGATACTCTCCAGTAACGGAGCGCGCTATAAAATGGTTTATACATACATACATACATACATTTGAGATGTCATCAGTGATGTCATGTGTGATGTCACTGAACATAAATATGTGTTGCAGAGAGGTGTTCTGAGGCCATGCTCCTTTTTACACCTCCCTGCAATGCAGCCCCCTGGCGCGTTTGCAGAGGGGGAACTAATTCCCCTTGCATATTGGGGGGTCCCTGGGGGCCAACTAGCCCACCAGGAACCTCCAGTATGTGCCAGGGGGCTGCGTTGCAGAGAGGTGTAATAAGGCCACGCCCCTTTTTACACCTCTTTGCAAGGCAGCCCCAGGCCTGTTTGCAGAGGGGGAACTAATTGCCCTTGCATACTGGGGGTCCCTGGGGGCCAACTAGCCCACCAGGAACCTCAAGTATGCACCAGGGGGCTGTGTTGCAGAGAGGTGTTCTGAGGCCATGCCCCTTTTTACACCTCTCTGCAATGCAGCTCCCTGGCGCGTTTGCAGAGGGGGAACTAATTCCCCTTGCATATTGGGGGTCCCTGGGAGCCAACTAGCCCACCAGGAACCTCCAGTATGCGCCAGGGGATTGCATTGCAGAGAGGTGTAAAAAGGGGTGTGGCCTCATTACACCTCTCTGCAACACAGACCCCTGGTGGGTTTGCAGAGGGGGAACTAATTCCCCTTGAATACTAGGGGTCCTTGGGGGCCAACTAGCCCACCAGGAACCTCCAGTATGCGCCAGGGGGCTGTGTCTCAGAGAGGTGTAAAAAGGGGCGTGGCCTCTTTACACATCTCTGCAAGGCAGCCCACCACTGCGTTTGCAGAGGGGGAACTAATTCCCCTTGAATACTGGGGATCCCTGGGGGCCAACTAGCCCACCAGGAACCTCCAGTATGGGAAACAACCTTTACAGCACAACTTTTACAACGCACTACCATTACAACGGAACTTTTACAACGCAAGATCCATTACATTGCATGCCATTACAACGCAACCATTACAATGCATGACACTACAACGCATACCATTACAACGCATTTCATTACAATGCAGTCATTACAACGCATACCATTACAACGCATACCATTACAACGCATGGTACCCTTACACTATCCAAAACTTACCCTACTGTTGCACCCCCTGGTGTTAGAATGGTAATTGTTACCCCTATACTATCCAATACTTACCATACATGCAATGTAATGGTATGCGTTGTAATGGTATGCGTTGTAAAGGATTTTGCATTGTAAAAAATGCGTTGTAAAGGCATGTGTTGTAAAAGTGTGTGTTGTAACATCATACATCCTCCAGTATGCACCAGGGGGCTGCGTTGCAGAGAGGTGTAAAAAGGGGCGTGGCCTCTTTTCACGTCTCTGCAAGGCAAGCCCCCTGGTGCGTAATCAGAGGGGGAACTAATTCCCCTTGAATACTGGGTGTCCCTGGGGGCCAACTAGCCCACCAGGAACCTCCAGTATTCGCGAGGGGGCTGCGTTACAGAGAGTTGTAAAAAGGGGCATAGCCTCTTTACACGTCTCTGCAAGGCAGTCCCCTGGCGCAAACTGGAGGTTCCTGGTGGGCTACTTGGCACCCAGGGACCCCCAGTATTCAAGGGGAATTATTTCCCCCTCTGCAAACACGCCAGGGGGCGCGTTTGCAGAGTGGTGCCTTAAATTTCGGGGGGGGGGGGGGATCGGCAGGGTACGCGTACCATATCCGTATCCCATGATTTTTTAAAAAAAATAAAAAATGTTGTGGGGCCTTGGGGGTCCTTTTGGGACCCCCTAAGCAGGCCTAGAGGGTCAGGGTGTTTCTACACTGCCCCCTTTTCGTGTTTCTTTTTCTGTTTTCTTGTGCCTCGGTTCTACAGAGGCACAAGATGGCTGCCAACACTTCCTGGTTTGGAGTGTTGACAGACAGTTTTTAGCCAATTAGCATGCAGCTCGTGCTCGTAATGGTACGCGTACTGTCCTCGGATGGTACACGTACGGTACTTCATCTATAGCTATATCTATGATTTTACTTTTGATTTTCTAAGGAACTATTGAATGGATTTACACCATTTAACAAAAAGCATAACCTGCGAACCAAACTCTACCTTTTTGCCAAATTTGGTGTAATTCCGTTCAGTAGTTCGGGCTGTAGCCACACTTAAAGAACCCTATGGGAAAATGGCATGGGTAAAACACGTTTTGGGACCCCCTTTTTTCTCGGTCCCCGCTTCACGAATCACCCCGAAACTTTCAGGGAAGGAGCAGAGCGCCCCATCTTCTTTGAGAATTTCGTGAAGATTCATCAACCGGCGCCTAATTATTCCAAATAGAATGTTGCGAATTTCCTATGGAAACTAGGTCCTAACTATAACTACCTACTGGTGACCACCAGTAGGTAATATATATACACACACACACACACACACACACACACACACACATATATATACATATATAATGTATATATATGTAAATATATATATATATATATATATATATATATATATATATATATATATATATATATATATATATATATATATATATATATTTATATGTATGAAATTTACACTGCTCTGCAAACAAGGATTGACATTGCCATGTTTTGACAAATATAAGGTTTTATTTGTTGGCTGATTGGACACTAGCCTGTCGTCAATCCTTGTTTGCAGAGGAGTGTAAATTTCATGAATACGGACCGAGCTTGGGTGGTCTGGCGTGACAACGCGCCCTCCCGTCAGGAGTTTGCAGTGGCTGCTACACAAGCAATGCCAAGAAATATATATATGTATACATATTCATTAATCCCTTTACTGCTTGACCTTTTCCTCCCCTATGCTAAGCCTTTTTTGGGCTATTTGGGATAGTTTGCGCTTAGGTCCCTGTAACTTTTTGACCACATAAGGTACACACGCCAAATTTGCGTCCTTTTCTTCCAACAGCATGTCAATTCTAAAGGTACCCGTGGTTTGTGGATTCCTTTGGAGGAGACCCAGAAATTAGCCAAATACAGCTACATTTGTTTTTTTGGGGGGAAAAATGGGAAAAAGGGCTACAGACGAAAGCGTCTGTTTTTTCCCCTGCAAATGGTATCAAAAAAGGGGGCATGGTGATGAAATCACCATCTTCCCAGATTTCAGGCACAAGCAGACTTTTGTCAGAAAACCAACATTTTTTACACAGTTTTGGCATTTTTCTGGGACATAGCCTATTTTTGCTATTTTTGTGCTTTCAACCTCCTTCCCGTTAATGGTAGAAATGGGTATGAAAGCAATAATGGATCCTGGAAAGCTATATATTTTAGAAAAGTAGACAACAATCTGAATTCAGCAAGGGGTCATGTGTGTAGATCAGTTGAGGTTTCTTTACAGTTGAATATCGGAAAAATTGTAAATTAGTTGAAAAAAACAGCCATTTGTGTCAACATTTTCACTTGTAACTTCTTTTAATTATGACAGCAGTTTAAAAACAATATGCTGTTACATCTGCTGGGCCTTTCTGGTTGTGGGGATATATGGGACTTGTAGGTTCATCAAGAACCCAACGAACCCACAGCCAATAACTGAGCAGCATCTTGCAATAGTTTTTTATTATGTACCCGGTATATGGCAATTAATTTGGGAAAATATATACATTAAAAAATCAGTATGAGAAACACCTATGAATTTCTGAAATTGGAACACAATATAGAGTTTAGAAACAGTAGATATTTGCACATTTTCGAAATTGTGAGTACCCATACCAGCATGAGAATTATAGCTCATTTTTCAAAATGACTTATTTTTTACACATTGTCTTTCAAATTTCAAGGCAGAAATGCATCGAAAGTCAATAGGTAATAGCAGTCGCTCTACAATTCTGTGTTACCCTAGGTCTCCTGAGAAAAATGATACCTCACTTGTGTGGGTAGGCCTAGTGCCCACAACAGGAAACAACTCTAAACGCAACGTGGATACACTTTATTTTTACGCTTTATTTTTACAGTGAAAACTGACCCTTTTTTGCAAAGTGCCTAGCTGTAGATTTTGAAACCTAGCTCTGCGGGCACCTAGGGAAACCTAGAAAACCTATATCTATTGTAAACTAGACACCCAGGGAAATCCAGGATGGAGTAACTTGATTGGCTCCCACCAGGTTCTATTACGCAGAATCTCTTGCAAACTTAAAACTTTGTAAAAAACACATTTTCCTCACAGCTCTGTGGTGGAAAGTTCTGGAATCTGTGTGGATCCACAAAATTCCACCCACCATGCGTTCCCTAAAGTCTTCCAAGAAAAATGGTATCTCACTTGTGTGGGTAGGCCTAGTGCTCGCGGCACGAAATGGCCCAAAACGCAACGTGGACACTCCACATTCTCCCAATGAAAATGGACCCTTTTTTGGCAAAGTGCCTAGCTGCAGATTTTGAACCTAGCTCTGCCGGCACCTAGGGAAACCTAGCAAACCTATACATTTTTGAAAACTAGACACCCAGGGGAATCCAGGATGGGGTGACTTGACTAGCTCTCACCTGGGTCTGTTACCCTGAATCCCTTGCAAACCCCAAAATTTGGTTAAAAAAAAGCACATTTTCCTAACATTTCTGTGGTAGAAAGTTCTGGAATCTGCGTGGATCCATAAAATTCCACCCACCCCGCATTCCCCAAAGTCTGCGGAGAGAAATGGTACCTCACTTGTGTGGGTGGGTCCACTTACCCGCATTCCCTAAAGTCTTACGAGAAAAATTATACCTCACTTGTGTGGGTAGGCCTAGTGCCCGCAACAGGAAACGGCCACACGTAACGTGGACACAGCAAATTTTCCAATGAAAGCTGACACTATTTTGCAAAGATTTTGCTAGCTGTAGATTTTGAACTCTAGCTCTGCCAGCACCTAGGCAAACCTATACATTTTTGAAAAAATTGAAACCCAAGGGAATTCAGGATGGTGTGACTTGTATGGCTCTCACTAGGGTCTGTTACCCAGAATCCCTTGCAAACCTCAAAATTTGCACCAAAAAATACATTTTCCTCACATTTCTGTGGTGGAAAGTTCTGGAATGTGTGTGGATCCACAAAATTCCGCTCACCCTGCATTCCCCAAAGACTTCCGAGAAAAATGGTACCTCACGTGTGTGTGTGGGTCAAGTACCGGCCACAGACAAGGGCCCAAAACCTATTGAGGCAACATCAAAATTACCTATCACAAAGAAAGATGCAAGTGAGGTACAGAAAGAAGCAACAGCAGTGCAGAAAGAACCAACAGAGGTGCAAAAGGATACAAGAGGGGTGCAGAAAAAGGGAAGAGAGGTGCACAAAGGGGCAGGAGAGATACAGAAAGAGGCAGGAGGGGTGCAGAAAGAAGGAAGAAAAGTACAGAAAGAAGCAACAGAGGTGCTGAAAGAGTAAGAGATGTGCAGAAAGAGGCAAGTGAGGTACAGAAGGAGGCAAGAGAACTGCAAAAAGAGGCAAGAGAGTTGCAGAAACAGGCAAAGGGGTGTAGAAAGAGGGAACGGGTGTGCAGAAAGAGGCAAGAGGGGTACAGAAATTAGCAAGAGAGGTGAAGAAAGAAGCAAGAGATACAAAAGGGAGGGGGGCCGTGTGGCCCCCCTTCCATGGCCCCAGGGATTCCATCCCTTGGGGCATGGCCTCTTTGATGGGGACCATGGGGAGAGCCCCCAAAGCCTCAGGAGCTGGGGAAGAGCTTCCCTAGCTCCCGAGGCTCCCCCGGTTTCCCTGAAATGACGATCACGCTGACGTAATTTCAGTGAAACCGAAATTGAAATGACTTTTTAAAATTTTCGGCCTGATTCCTGCACCCAGTGCGAATTCTGCCGATTTCATTTAAAAAAATGCTTTTTTTGGCCCTGGACGCCCTGAGCAGGCCTAGGCGGTTAAGGTGTTTCTACCCAGCCCCTTTTCTTGTTTTTTACCTTTTTTAATGTTTTCTTGTGTCTCAGTTACCGAGTCACAAGATGGCTACCAACACTTCATGGTTTGGAGTGTTGGCAGCCAATTAGAATGAAGCTTGTGCTCGGGAGGAGTCGCAATTACTCCTCGTGCTCAGGTGTCGACATTCAAATTTTTTTAATTTCTCAGCAACTACTGAACGGATTTACACCATTTACAAAAAGCACGCTTTCTGAACCAAGACCTACCCTTTTGCCAAAAGGCTTGTTTCAGTTTCCCTTTCTAGGTGCTCAGGGGGCTATCTCAGCCCACTGAGAATGTAGAAAGACAGGAGAGGTATCGCTGGAAAGGGGAGAATCTCCCCTTTCCAATGGTACCCCTCCCCAGTGGATCCCTCCTTGGGGATTGCTACAGGAGTGCGATCCCAAAGCAGGAATCCACCCACTAGACACCAGGGAGGGGGGAGCGGCCCCTTGGGCAAGGGCCTTTGCTCCCCCCAATGTTATTTGGCACAATTAAGGGCCAGATGTAGGTAACTTCAATTTACCGACTCATAAATACCGAATTTTACCGATTCGGTATTTAAGGAATCGGTAAATATGAAGGTGGGAGATGTAGGTAAATTTTAAATTTGATTTACCGAATCGGTAACATTCGGTATTTACCGATTCGGTAAATACCGAATCGGTATTTCCCATTGATTCCTATGGGCTGTGAAGCCCATAGGAATCAATGGTAAATACCGATTCGGTATTTACCCAATCGGTAAATACCGAATCCTGCAAGGGTGCAGGGGGTGTCACTTTGACACCCTCTAGCACCCCAAGTACAGGCAGGTGTGACATGTGGCACACATACATGCCCTAAGGGCATATCTGTGTGTCACATGGCACAGGTGTGCATGCACAGATGTGCATGCACACCTGAATTCGGTATTTTACCAGCCATTAGGATTGGGTGGTAAAATACCGACTCTTAAGGGCCTGTGGCACTCTTAGGAGTGTCACCTACATGTGGATTTATCGAATCGGTAAAAATACCGTTTCGGTATTTTACAGAATCGGTAAATTTACCGATTCGGTAAATTTACCGAATCTGTAAAATAATGGCCCCTACATGTCAAACACCAAATACCGGTCGGTAACGGCCGAATTCGGCCGTTACTGACCGGTATTTGCTCTCCTACATCTGGCCCAGAGTCTTTTTGCCCCCCCCCTGGGTGGCAGGAGCCCCTAATCTGCCCCACTGGACACCAGGGATTTTTAAATATATTTAAAATAAGGGTGGGGGCTGCTCAAAACAGGCATGCCCATGCCCCCACCCCCACAATTATTACAGTCTTTCTGCCCCCCCTGGGGGGCATATGGGGCATCAGCCCCTAACCTGCCCCTTCGCGGAAGCAGAAAGCCCACTAAACACTAGGGATTTGTTTTTTGAAGTTTTTTTTAGGGTGGGGGCATTGGCATACAGTTTTGGACAGACCCCACCCTAATTAAAATTTGCCCCAAAAAATCACTGGTGCCTAGTAGGCTTTCTGCACCCCCGGGGGGGAAGATCACTAGTCGCCAGGGATTTTTTTGGGGCAAATTTTAATTAGGGTGGGGGCTGCCCAAAACAGGCATGCCGATGCCCCCAACCCTGCAATTATTACAGTCTTTCTGCCCCCCGGGGGGCAGATGGGGTATTGGCCCCTAATCTACCCATTAAGGGGGGCGGAAAGCCCACTAGACACTAGTTTTTTTTTTAGAAAGTGAAAATAAGGGTGGAGCTGCCCAAAATGGGCATGCCCATGCCCCCACCCCCGCAATTATTACAGTCTTTCTGCCCCCCTGGGGGGCAGATGAGGCAGGCATTGTCCTCTAATCTGCCCCTTTGGGCAGAAAGCCGACTGAACACACATGCTGTTTTGGGCAGCCCCCACCCTAATTAAAATTTGCCCGAAAAAATCCCTTGCATATAGTAGGCTTTCTGCCCCCCTGGGGGGGGGGGGCAGATGGGGGCATTAGCCCCTAATTTGCCCCATCTGGGGGCAGGGGGCAAAAAGCCACTAGTCACCAACGATTATGCTGGCTTTTTTTGTGCATGGGGGTGGTGGCTGCCCAGAATGGGCATACCAATGCCCCCACCCCCCAAAAAAAATATCCACAGTCTTTCTGCCACCCTTGGGGGCATAATGGGGCAACCCCCCCAATATCCCCTCCCGGGCAGCAGAAAGCCGACTAGTTGTTTATAGCAATATGCCTACCTGTGGATTTTGGGCCCAAGTGGCACATATGGAAACCTAGCAAACGTGTACATTTTTGAAAAGTAGACACCCAGGGGAATCCAGGATGGGGTGACTTGACTGGCTCCCACCAGGTTCTATTACCCAGAATCCCTTGCAAAACTTAAACATTTGTCAAAAAAACACATTTTCCTCACATTTCTGTGGTGGAAAGTACTGGAATCTGCGTGGGTCCACAAAATTCCACCTCCACCTACCCTGCATTCTCCAAAGTCTTCAGAGAAAAATGGTACCCACTTGCGTGGGCAGGCCTAGTGCCCGCGACAGGCAAGGGTCCAAAACCTATTGAGGCGACATCAAAATTACCTATCACAAACCAACCTGGTTTTGCAAGGGGGGGTCCCATGATTTTTTGGTCCAGGGCTCGGTGGCAATCTAGGGAAAGCTACCAAACCCGCACATTTCTTGAAACTAGACACCCGGGTGAGTATAGCGAGGTACGGCTTGCCTGGGTCCCCATCATTCTCCTACCCTGAATCCTCCAGGCTCGTCTGCCATCTTAGGAAAGTACCAAACCCAAAAATGTTTGATAACTAGACACCCGGGGGAGTCCAATGAGGTATGGCTTGCGTGGATCCCCCAATGTTCCCTTACCCAGAATCCCTTGCAAACCTCAATTTTAGCTGAAAACATCTGCCTTTTCACACATTTTTGTGTGAGAAAGTGTGACATCACCAGGCTCACACCAATCTCCTACCACCCAGCATTCCCCCAGGTCTCCCGATAAAAATGGTGCCTCACTTGTGTGGGAGGCCCTAGTACCTGTGACAGGCAAGGGCCCCAAGCGTAGTGAGGCGACATCAAAATTGCCTATTTCAAAACCACCTAGTTTTGTAAGGGGGGGTCACCTGGGTTTTTGGCCCCGTGCTCAGCGGCCATCTAGGGAAACCTACCATGCCCACATATTTTTGAAAACCAGACACCCGGGGGCTTCCAAGGAGGTATAGCTTGCGTGGATCCCCCAACGTTCCCTTACCCAAAATCCCTTGCAAACCTCAATTTTAGCTGAAAAAAAAACTGTTTTTCACACATTTTTGTGTGGGAAAGTGTGGCATCACCAGGCTCACACAAATTTCCTACCACCCAGTGTTTCCCCAGGTCTCCCAATAAAAATGGTGCCTCACTGTTGTGGAAGGCGCAAGTACCTGCGAGAGGCAAGGGCCCCAAACGTAGTGAGACGACATCAAAAATGCCTATCTCAAAAACACCTGCTTTTGCAAAGGGGGTCACTGGGGCTTTTGGCCCCGTGCTCTGCGGCCATCTAGGGAAACCTACCAAGCCACATATTTTTTAAAAAGTAGACACCCGGGGGCTTCCAAGAAGATATGGCTTGCGTGGATCCCCCAGCCTTCCCTTACCCAGAATCCCTTGCAAACCCAAATTTTAGCTGAAAAAGTTTGTTCATACATTTTTGTGTGGGAACGGGTGGCATCACCGGGCTCACACATATTTCCTACCACCCAGCGTTCCCCACTTGTGTGGGAGGCCCAAGTACCCGTGACATGCAAGGGCACAAAACGTGGTGAGGCAACATCAACATTGCCTATCCAAAAATGTTTTTGATGTGGGGGGGCACAAAAACTTCTACAGCCCACTAGTAGCATATAATATCCAAGCCCTGTGTACATTTAGTCCAATAAACGTGGGTCCCACATGTAAAGTAAATGTAATTAATCAGGCTTAGGCCAGTTTTACCCTGTTTTGATGTGAGAGCAAAATCACTTTACCACTGATTAGCAGGAGCAAAGTGCGCAGAGTCCTAAAATCTAACAAAAAACGGGTTCAGCAAATGAAGGAAAAAATCTGGGTTGACCTTGCATACAGGGCCAAGTTGAACACCACCTCATTCTGTTCCTGGTCATAACATCTAGAAGAAATATTACCGGCTCACTGAATATTAATATTTTGGCAGGTTGTAAGGCTGAAGAACAGATATGAAACCATCACCACTGACATTGATTAGCTGCAAAAATACCTCAAAAGCATCTATTCTTTTTTTCTCTTTGATAGGTATACAAGCCCAGCCCTATTGTAACCATTTATTAGATAGCTCTAGATGGTAAATAGTATTTGAACAGAACACAAGTAATCCTTCTTCCACTTCACCACAGCCTGTAGGTTTTCCTCTTGTTCTGTAACACTACCCAGGTTCATACCAAGTATGTACAACTTGGGAGTCCTCAAGGACTAGACTCACATGAACAGAAGGAGGAGCAGAGTTTATTAACAACAATTCAGCCCAACTGAGCAGCAAAAAACAAAACTAATCAGAAAACCTAAATGTGTGCAATAGCAATGCAAGAATAGATGCCTATAGAATTTTGTGGGCAATAAATCACCAAAAATATGTTTTCATTTAAAAAAAAACAACAACTCTAAATCACTAAGGGAATGTTTGATGATAAAAGAATTTCCCAAATTAGGTAAAGCATACCATTTACAGCCTTCAGCCCCTAACACTTACAACACTTCACGCTCAATTAATGCATGTTTAGATGTTTTAAAAATACAAAAGAATATATATAATCAATCACAAAATTAAACATGGAAACATAAATCATAATCTTTTTACGAAGTGAGAAATCATCTAATAATTAAGTACCCAAATATCTTTGGGTACTTAATTGAAAGCTGAGAAAGAAGAAGATTGGAGAGACGTACACATTTGTCATAGAAACTATTTTAGATAACAATAAAACTCTGTACTCAAGGGGTGTGTGTGTGAGTGTTTGTACCTTGATATTCACATTGTTTACTGCGAAATAGGTCCAGTTATTTTGCAACACTTCTAATTGAATTACCAGTAAAGTCATGTGTTTCACATTGAGATGAATTGAGTGCAATGTTACTTGTGAATAGTGAACCTGCATATTTTTCTTACAGATGGGCAATACATTCACTAAACACTCATAGCGTACTTCATATCTAAAACATTTCCATCTTTATTATTAAAGAAATATAAAAGCAGGGTTTCTTTAATCCCGTAACCCACACCCTGAATCCTCTCCCTGATAACCTTAAAAAGATCCCCTAAATACTTAAGCCATACTTCTGTCCCTATACCTAATTTTCCGATTTTTTTCACTCTATTCCCTTAACCCACTAACTCTACACCCAGAATTGTCAATAATTATACCATACATCAAACAATATCAAACTGTATCGTCTGTAACTGTCATCACTCTAACTCCTACCCTTTAACTCCTTAACATTATACCCAAAGCCCTTACAATTTAAACCTGTACCTCAGCACCTTAACTGTTATACCCATTACCTAAAACCACAAATGTCAAACCCCATACCCTCACATCTATTCCCCTATTGCATAATCCCTCATCCCTGAACTTTAACATAAAGTCTCATCTTTTGTCCCCAGTATGTGTGTGTGTAAGTGCGCATGGATTCTGAAAATACATAGGCCTTCAGAAGTAGAACAGTGTCTAAATTCTATTTTAGTTAAATATGAACATAATGATTTAGAGTCAAAATGTAACAGAAGTCCCAGCCATCATATTCCAAGTGTATAGTAGTCTAAGGCACATGTAATATGGCGGAAGAAGTATCTGTCCCATTTTGACTGAGTATATAATCCATGTACTCTTAATAGGACCCTCAGTTAAACAATCTATACACAAATGAACTTACCAGTAGTAGTAGTATCCAAACACACTAATAAATGTCAGTGTTGAAAGAAATTGCAGTTCTCACAAGCTAGCACAGCTCCAACCGCCTCTTTCCAAGTTTCCAAGGAAAGTGACCACTGTGCCTGAGATCTAGAACTCTCATCCCCAGTTCCTAGGCAACAGCAATGGAGCCATCATGACACTGTAAACAATCATCTGCTTGTTATGTTTCCATTTCTGCTACCTGGCAATGTCTGATGATGTCACAGACACAGAATCTGTATGGGGTGGAAGACTAGGTTGAGAATCCTGGTGTGTGGGAATTTCCAACAAACAAAAGAAGCAGGATTAGCCTTAAATAAAATGCAGAAGAGGTCATAGTTCCTTAATAAGGGACTGCCAAGAAGCTTTCCAATACAGGTAAAGATTTGTTCCAGTTACAAAGTGTCATAGAAACCATATCTGGACTGTTGGACTTGGCCCTTTTCCCCAAATTATTCGCTTTCACCCCCCAACATGTAGGATGTCTCCCCCATGGTAAAGGTTACTGAATAGGCCATGTAAAGTATGAGAAGCCCTGTGTAATATTAAATGCAATGCAACGGTGTGTACATTTATTTTCCCCCATTGTAAACATGTACCCTGGTGAAATGCTGCATTTGTGTTTTGCATTTAAAATGGCTGCCAAGGCTATGCGTTGTGCCACCTGACTGCAGGAGGTTAGCAGTCTAGTTGTTAGGTACCCAGCCACCCCTGCATTTGGAGGGAAAGCCTTGCACCCAGGGTGCTCTAATTCTCCCCCTGAGCCAGTTAGAACTAGTTTGCCTGTCTGAGGTGGGTAAGCGGTCTAGTTGTCTGGTACGCAGCAATCCCAGCATTTTGAGGGACCTTCTAGAAGCTTCCAGCCTTTCTGGTATAGGGAGAGCAGTAGAGATGTCATGGGCAGAGACAGAGCAAGGACATGTGAGGGGACCTGCTGCCAGGGGATACCACCACTTGGGCCTGTGTGCTGGACCCTGCACCCATCTAGAACCCCTCTACTGTCCCCAGGGCTAGTGGAAGCCCCACTCCAGGAGTTCAGGCTGCTGTGTAGGAGGAGGGCCACGCTGCAGTGGGGATGGTGAAGGCCTATGAAGCGCTGTATTACCCTGGGAACTGCTGCTGGCACAAGCGCTGTGAGCGCTGCTGTGTACTCTAAGCGCTAGAACCCTAAAGCGCTGTGCCGTGAAGACGCTGTTGCCCTGCAAAGCGCTGCACTGCTGGAAGTGTTACTGCCTGAACTGTTGGTTCCTAAGCGCTGTATTAGGAGGACTGTGCCCCCAAGCGCTGTGCGGCAGAAGTGCTGCTTGGCCTGAAGGAACTGTTTTATTGGGAAGAACTGTCTTATGCCAGGACTGCTGTCTCTTACAGCCAGCGTCTACAAGCTCTGTTTAGCCCCCTGCAGTGGCCGGTGTCCTTCATACTATTTTCTTTTGGTGCTAAAGTTAACCCCTGGCTAGGGGAGTGTTCTTTGCAGCCTGTCCTTGAGCCGGAAACGTGGTTGATGCTGACCGGGTGCATAGGAAAGGTTGTCTCTGGCGCACGGATTTAGGAAATGTTACAGTCCCTGAGTCTACTGCGTACCTGTGTAGTTTATGCCTCTTACATTTCTAGGCCTTTGGTGTACTTACCTGCATGAGTTTAAGCCCAAGGGGGCAGATTTATGTTAACTGGCGCATCCCCAGGGATGCGCCAGTTAACATGCGCCACAGTGCGCCACAGCTCCGCCACCCTTGGTGCGCCGCATTTATGATGCGGCGCACCATGGGGCAAAAACGGCACAGATGCGTGACGCATCTGTGCCGTAAAGGTGACGCATTGCTGGAGTTGCGTCGCAAGCGCGACGCAGCTCCAGCAAGGCTCGGGGGTGCCCCATCTCCACAATGTTGCGTCAAGACCTACGCCTGCTTCAAGCAGGCGCAGGCTTTTGACGCAGCATTGGCCTGAAAGTGACTGAGTGAAATCTTATAGATTTCACTCAGCCACTTTTGCGAGGCGCACCTGCCCCGGAACGCCCACCCTGCGCCGGAACGCCCACAAGTGGCGCAGGGCTTTACAACGTGACGCATCTGCCTAGATGTGTCACGTTGTAAATCGTTCGTAGGGATGCGCCACGTTTACGCCGCCTTGCGTGACGCAACAGCGGCGTAAACGTGGCGCAAGTGCCTCATAAATCTGCCCCAAGGTGTTTAGGCTATGTTTATACGCACAGTGTTACTGGCCTAATGAATTCATGCATGATGTGCCTTCCTGCCTAATGTTTTATTTCATGCTGACATGCCCAAAGGCTGATGCCTAGTGTTTCTTCCCCTCACAGTGATATTGCTGATGTTCTATGCCATTTTTATGAGCAGTGTTCCCGGCCTCATGATTTGGGTCTATGGCATGTTGAGGCCTGATGTTGACGCTAGGTGTCGCATTTTTCTTTTGCAGGAGGTGCTAATGCCAGGCCGGCTGTGTTTATGTTTATGCCTAATGTTTCCTTGTATGCTAAAAGCCTACTACTAAGGATTAAGGCCTGTGTTTGCCCTGCAATATTGACCCTATGTTTTATGCATTTGATAACATTCTTTTTATTTCAGCTGGACACTAATGGACTTCCTGAACCCTTTATCTTATTTCTCCCATTTTTCCTTGTAAATATTCTCCCTTGCATTCATTGCCCTAGCGCCAGTTAGCGCCCTTTTGTGATTACTGCTATTATTGTGTTTACCTTTGCAGGTTGGAGATAATACAAAACGTATTCTTTTTCCAACCAGAAGCAGTGTCGTGTCTCTTTTGTAGTGTGCCTGGTGTGTCGTCTGTGGGTACTGCGTGGATGCTTCACATGTGTCCTCTGAAGTTTGGCCTGCCCGCTCTGCTCCATGCTACCCCCTGTAGAATTGGTAACCCCATTTCTGACATGGACATTCTCTTTGTCATGGGAACCAAGCTATACCTGTCTGATGAGTCTTAACTAGGGCTATCAATTTGTACTCTTTTTGTGTGTTGTTATCATTTTGGTCCACTCTTTTTTGGTGCACACATGGACTGTTTCTTTTGTCATGAAATACTTTCAATACCGACATTTCATGAGATGTATTACAGAGTGGTGGTAGACACCCTGTAGTTATAGTTAG
This sequence comes from Lissotriton helveticus, assembly GCF_964261635.1. Lineage (NCBI taxonomy): Eukaryota > Metazoa > Chordata > Amphibia > Caudata > Salamandridae > Lissotriton > Lissotriton helveticus. Next base: position 653,027,453 of record NC_136070.1, read on the forward strand.
GATCCCCTGAGTTAGGGACTTCATAGATATTTGAGCATTAATAAATGTATGCCTTTTTGATGATTCTCCACGAACCTTTGCAGACCTATTGCTTTTTCTACATTGGCAGATGATGCAGTTTCATGTTGTTTGGTCAAGGGTGTGCAAAGAAATCAGGGGGTCCAAAAACTGTTTCTTCCTGAAACATTCCTTTTCAATACACTTTTTACTTGTTTGTAGGTAAGTAGTGAATACATTTTAAAAGTTATAAATCATTTAAACTTAGTGATATATAAGGCCGTGAAACACAACTAAATTTCACAGTAATTTTGCGGTACTTGTTAATGACAAAGCAGTATATGATTGCATGATGTTCTGGGTAATCTACTACCAGTTTAAAAAAGTGGTACTAGGTATGGCAAATTATACGTTTCTGGATATTTAAAAAAAATCACAGAGTACTAAGGTACCATCTTGGAAATACAGTGGAACTTGAAAGAAATTACAAACAAATACATATGTAAAAAATTGAAAAATACACTGTACTACACTATATTTTACAGTGTTCCAAACTGGTTGTGCAATTAACATTTCTTTTTTTACTTCAAAAAAGAATAATAATTCAGCATTGCAATACTACTTATAACGTGCTGCACTACTGAATTTTATTTAAAAAATTGTGTAAGAAAAATCCTGTGTATTCTTTATTTTCACATATTTATTTTTTTATTTTTCCGGTAAGTACCATGGTACTTTGTAGGCATTACTGTGGCACTCTGTAAACTATTTTTTTTCTTGAGTATAGAAAAAATTTATACATTTTCCTACTATAGGAAGTTGGGTTTCTCTACTCTTCCTTGCCTGAAAAAAAGACTGGGAAGACTCTCCCCAGTTTGGCTGAGTCTCCTGGCCTTTGGGCAGGTGGGGGCTTGTGTAAGAAGCTGGGTTTCTGTTGCAGTAACCTCTCACTTGTTGCCAGATTTCTGATGCACTTTGACTTGATGTGCCCTGGGTCACTGCCAATCAGGTTCCCAAGGCCTGTGTTCTTTTCCAAAACCGTACCTTTGTACCCCCAATTGGCACCTCTCCAGCCAAATGTAAGTTCCTTGTTAACGGAACCATGGGTACTAAGGCCACTATGACCAGGAAAGACTTCGAAGGTCTGCAGCACATATTGTGCCATCCTTAGAGGTCCTGTACCTTAACACACACACACACACACACTGAAATTGCAGGCTGCATGTTTTGGTGAAAGTGAAGAGTCGACATGGCACACATTTCTGGGTTCCATGCCGGCAACCCACTGCCTATGGTATAGGTCAGACACCCCTCTAGCGGGTGCACTATAACACTGGTGAGGGTACAGTTGCATGAGCACTGTACCCCATACAGTGTCTAAGTCCATTCTTAGACATTATAAGTGCAGGAAAGTCATAAAGAGTATATGGGCTGGTAGTTTTTCGTTACGAACTCCACAGCACCATAATGGCTTTACTGAATTCTGGGAAGTGTGGTAGCAAACTTCATAGCATAAAAACCCACACCGATGCCAGTGTGGAATTTATTATACCATGTACTCAGAGGGCATCCTAGTAAACACCAGCCTCCCACTGCTAGACGTGTTTCTGGACCCCTGGGGTGGGAGCCTTTGACCACAGAGCCCAGAAACAAAGGCTTTCCTGGGCAGAGGTGGTCACACCTCCCCCAGGTCAAGAAGAGCCATTCATGGCAGGAGAGCTTTACAGGCCTAGTCGCATTTGTAACTTGACCACCAGCCTATTCTGCTATCAGTAGCAGGCCCGGCCGCCTTTTCAATCTCCCCGCCTTTTCGGCAGTAAGAGAGGTGGGAAAAATTAGAACAGTCCAGAGGGTGTGCACACCTATGTCAACTCCACCCCTCAGTTGGAGGAGTTGAAGTGAAGTCCAAGCTTCAGTTCCTGTCATCTTGTAGATGGTAGGCATTCTCTATTCAGGATCAGGGATTGTGCCCACTCCCCCACATGCGGTGAGCACACCAAGGGTGTAGTCACCCTAAGGTCAGTAGCTCATTGGATACTGACTTGGAGATCCCAAATAAACCCCCAAAATACAGTATTTACGGGCAGCCTTGAACCAAGAAAACAGATTCCCCCATCCTACAAAGCCCATATGTTGCCTTTCAAAGGCATGTTGTGTTTGGGGTTTGCCCATATGCCTAATTCACATGGACAATGATGCAAGTCCTGTCAGGATCCTATGCCCTATTCACATTGTCAATGATGTGCAAGTGTGTGTCTCTGGGACATGGAGCAGGTGTACTGATGTTGTTTCACTTGGTCTTCATGACAGGTATCTGCCTATGAGAAGGGAGAGATATGGATGGAGATCATCAGGGCTGTCAATAGTGCGGGGGGCCATCGCCGGAAGCTGAGGAACATCCGGGAGAGGTGGCAAGACATCCGGTGCTGGACCCGTCATATCGCCTGGGTCCAACTGAAGATGGAGGCACCACGCCGGCATGGTGGAAGAGGCCACCTCACCCCCCAGATGCTCCGGGTCCTGGCAGTGGTCTTTCCAGACCTCCATAGGCAGGTGCAGGAGGGACAGCAGCAAGGAGGGGGTAGGTACATGGCTGTTTGTTTTTTGTTTTTTAAATATTTTTTTATTTAGGTCAGCAGACAGCCAAATCTCATCATTTACAACATAAATTCCCACTTTGATAAGAGTACATCAAAATACATTAATACATAGATTCACAGCCAATTGGCCAAAAGAGACCATACTTTCTGGCCGAATAGCTTTTTACTTATTCCCTTTGTTTTGTATACAGCAGTCTCTAAATAAAATATAGAAAGTAGCCTAGATTGCCAATTACTAAAAATTGGCGGTTCGACATCTAACCATTGAGTTGTAACACACAAACGGAAAATTGACATACAAATAAATAAAAATCCCTCCACTGCTACTGTCCTATTTCTAGTTACGTTTGTCTGACGACCCATGATTACCAATTCCACTGATAACTGAACCTGTATCCCCGAACTGACATTAAAAAAATATTCCACATCAATAATGAACTTATTCAGCTTAGGGCACAAAAAAACCATATGAGCCTAATCTGCAGCACTAAGACTACACCGGCTGCCTTTATCCCCTTTTACAGACTTCCATTTGGCCAGCTTCGCCGGCGTATAATATAGGTCAAATAATGACATAAAGTGCTGACTTTTTAAAGGCCCATTAAATAAAACTTTCGATAGTTCAATTTCTCTTGCCAAGTCCAAACCTACGATAGACAATTTTCTTTGCCATTTATCCTCCCATACAACTAAATCATCATCTGACTCTTTGACAAGGAGTTGATAGATTGTATCAATTTTAGTTTTTGTTCTAATTGCTTCAATGATGCTAACTTTTTCAATCATTATTTGCTTTTGTATTTTCCTTTGATCCAGAAAACTTCTTAGTTGAAGATATTTAAAAAGTCTGTCCTTGCCAAATTATAGTTCTGCTGTAAATACAAAAAAGAAACCATCTGATTTCCCTGAAATAGGTCTCCTAATATACGTATTCTTGCTATACGCCACCTGGTCATTACCTGATCCCTTAAAATACTTGGTAATAAGAGGCAACTATTAAGAGGTGTATAATAATTCAAATTTAGACTCAAACCTAACCTACTTTTAATTTTCTTCCAGTTTTCATATTCAGCCCACAGAATTTTGAATTTTGTCTTTTTATAATAGCTGGGCTCAATTTCTCGAACCAAGCATTGCTTGGCCTCTTCACCAAATACCATTTCATACATTGATGGCCTGACTGCTTCTTCTATTATGATATCTTGATTAATCAGAATGCCCATATGTTTTAGTAAGGCTGCCCAGTAATACAAACGGAAGCTAGGAATCCCTCATCCCCCTCTCTCTCTAGGTAATATGCACCACTTCATCGCTCTCCTCGATCTACGATAGCTCCAGAGAAACCTTGAGCACATTCTATCAGCCTTAACAAAAAAAGATGTGGGAAAGAAGAGAGGGATTGTGCGAAATAAATACTAAAACTTAGGAAAAATTAACATTTTTAAAACATCACTCTGGCCACATAACGACAAATGAAGATTATTCAACCTCTCCAGCATTTTATTCACCGAGCCTAAAATAGGGTCTACATTTAGCCGTACTATTTCATCCACTTTTGCAGAAATTTTAATGCCCAAATAAAGAGCTTCAGATGCAAAACTCATATCAATTGGACGACCAGCTTCTGAATGAATTAGCTGCGTTTTAGAGATATTTAATTTATAGCCAGAGTACTCACCAAATTTCTCAGCTGCCTCCACTATTTTTGGTAGTGAAGCTTTTATATCTGATGTTACTATGGCGATATCATCCGCGTATACGAATATTTTATACTCTACCCGATGTATCTGAACTGGAGTAATTCCAACTTCTGCCTCTAGCTTATTTAAAAAGTGTTCAATATATAAAGAAAATAGGAGGGGGAGCAAGGGCTCCCTTGCCTCGTCCCTCGTTTTGTTACAATATTCTTAGAGAGATCCCCAGCTATCCGAATTGACGCCATCGGTCTAGAGTATAACGCCTGAATTGCTTTGATAGAGTCCCTTGAAAATCCCTTCCAAGCTAAGATAAGCCATAAAAAATACCCAGAAACCCTATCAAAGGCTTTTTCCGCGTCTAGCAGGGCAACCGCGACAGGGGAGTTAGTTTCTTGAGACCAATCGAGGAGAGAGATAATTCTTTTTACATGATCTGTGGTGTCACACTTAGATATAAAACCATGTTGTCTTTTTGAAACTAGATTTGACATCATAGTATTCAGTCTATTAGCTAACACTTTTGAGTAGACTTTACTGTCCACATTTAAAAGTGAAATTGTTCTATATGACCCCATCTCAGTTTCTTTCTTTCCCTTCTTTTTAAATATAACAATAATCGCTTCAGACCATGAGTCTGGAGGATTACTTTAAAATGCCTGTTGAAATACCTCAAGAAACTCTTTATTAAGTAACTTTCTAAAAGTACGGTAAAATTCAAGCGGAATGTTATCCGGCCCCATAGCTTTACCAAGGGACAAACCTAATAAAGCTTTTTCAATTTCATCCCAAGTTATGGGTGTGGATAACAGTTCTCTTTCCGTTTCTGTAAGTCTAGTAGATTCCAAATTGCTCAAATAATTTGTGACCCGGGGTCCAACTGAAGTCATTTCTAAGGAAGCTGTATATAAATCTTGATAGAATTTATGGAAGGCTTCCAAAACACCTCCCTTTGTGTCTTGCAAAATACCATTTGAATCCACCACTTTTTCAATCTCTTTGAAGACTGTTTTCTGCCGCAGCCTTTTTGCTAAAATTCTCCCCGTATTTTCACTAAATTCGTACGCTTGCTCCTTATATTGATTATATTTAAGGGCAAATGGTCTGCAATATTAGAATAGGCAATAGCTCTTTTAACTGTTAGGTCTCTCTGGGCGGTACCGATATCTTGGCCTAGTCTAATGGCTTTAGATAAATTATGTTCTGCCTCCATAACCAAATCATAGTCATCCTTATGCTTAGCTATCCTTTCCTTCCATCTACCATTAGAACAACTAATGGTCTCCCCCCTGACTATCGCCTTAAAAGCGTCCCATACAATCTGATTCGAAGCGGTCTTTTTATTAAATTAAAAAAATTCCTGTATTACTTTAACGATGTGTTGGCAATACTTTTCATCCATCAATAAATTCCTCTCAAAAGACCATAATTGTTTCTTCTCCATTGTGTGAATACCAAGAGTTAATTCCAATATTAAGGGGTTGTGGTCTGAAACCAGCTTAGGAAGAATTTCTACACAGACTGCGAGCGGGAGGAACATGGCGGCAGGCTGACGCCGGCTGCGGGGAGCTCAGGTCTGTTTGTGGATTCCCGATCTCAGCGCGGTGCAATGACGGCAACTAATCGGTGAGCGGATGCGTGAAACTTTCATTATGGCTTTAGCGGCTTATTTCTAATGCTTTTTCCAGTTTTTTTACCTTTTCCCCGCTGCTACTGCAACTGCGATCGAGTGTGCATGGCGTTAGGACCCTGTGGTGTGTTGCTCTCTCCCAATGGGAGTGGCGTTTGTTCCGGAGTCTCTGGAGGTCGAGGCGGTGAATAGAATCGTCGTTGGGGAGGAACCGCTGTGTCAATGAGGATGTCGGGCAAGTTTATGGCGGAGGACGAGGTCGGTGCTTGCTAGGATTAATCTCCGCGCACCTTCCAGTTATAACTGCAACTCTCTACGGTCAGTCAGGGAAGAGCGGGGCTGCATTACACAGGTCGCAGAAAGAGCTGTGTATACGTTTGATATTGGAAGATTGGAAGGCGATAAATATTTAGGAGGCTGTCATTATGAATTACTTGGGGTTGACTCTGTCCTTGCCCCCACCCGGCCATTGCGGCGCAGGGGAATGGACTTAGCCACTCAATTAGCCCCAAACTCATCGCAATCAGTTTGCCCTAAAGTAATTGAGGCGTCAGACACTGAGAGTGATAAAGGGGCATCCACAGTATCATCTGCTAGGAACAGATATCAACTACGGTCCAATCTCGTTCTACAAAAAAACGGACTTCTTTTGAATAACCCGGTGGGTCCAGAGGTAGTTGCTCTCACTCCTAGAGTAGGGGAGCCAAAAAAACGGGGTTGCCAAAATGTTATTCTATCTCAACCAAAACCCACTCCCTCATTAAAATCATATTTTAAAATCATGGAGAAGATGGCCGATCTTAAGTCTCCCTCCCTCTCCTCTACCTCTACCTCTACCTCTGCTCCTGTTAAACAACCTATAACTCTGGATACGGCACCACAATCGGTATCGGTATCTGCTACAGTACCCGTGAAAAACAGATACACTGTTTTAACAAGTGGCCCAGAAGATGAGGACCAAACACTGCCCGAAAAGGAGATATTAATTCATCAAAGCCCTCTACCAACAGTGCATGATTTGTCCGCTTCTATGGATGCTGAAGCAGCTGAGAATAGTGGTGGTAGCTGCCAGGAGGGAGTGTTAGCTGGCTCAGATGGAAACATCTCGCAGGTGGAGGCATTTTTACATAACCTGAGAGAGGATATTCTATCTAAATTCGAAATCTCGGAAGCAAACCAAAAAAGCATCCACGAAAAATGTTCCAATCTAGAGGCTAAACTTGATGATGTTTGTAAACGGACTACCATATTGGAAGAGGACGTAACTTTGCTCTCGGGGGCTAGACAGCGACACGAGAAGGGCTTAGAGACCCTTAAGGCCCAGAATAGAACTCTCCAGATGGACATCGAGAGACTAGAGATTCAGTCCAGAAGAAATAATTAGACATTTCTAAAGATTCCCGAGGGGGTAGAAAATGGGGACGTTAAGGCACTGATCTGAAAACTCATTAGAGAGGGAGTCAGTCAGTCAGTCAAATACTCTTTATTCGATTTATAAAATCATAAAAGGCATAAAAACATTTTTTGTACACATATAAAATAATTTGATACATTTTCATAGTCAACTCAAGCAATACAATGGGTCAAAAGGATAAAAACACACAAATGACATGGTTAAAAGTTCATTATGTCACAGGCCGTGGGGCAATATGTAATTTGATCCTGGAAGCCGCCACTAAAAAATTGGCCACACAGAATGTAATGCGGATGCTGCTCAAAGACTGAAGGAAAACTAGTGCCGGCCTCACTTGTGCAAAGCCAGCCTCCCTCAGAATAGGCCGCAGGTATTTTTTTCTGATGTCCGAGAAATGCCCGCAAAACATTACAAAGTGCATTGTGTCTTGGGTTGAAAATTGATCACAAGTGCAAGGGGTGGCTAAATCTGGTTTGACCCGAGGAGGATAATTGCCCAAATAAAAATTAATCAAATTGAAAATTAAATCTAAACTTTATCAATAAAAACCTATGAAATGGCTTTGTGACAGTTATAAGGTATTGCTCAAGTGAAAAAGAGCCTAAAAGCATATAGTGGGATCGCACAGTGGGTTTCAACGTTTCCCTTTCCTCCCTGGCTTGTCTGGCCCTTTCCATAAAGAGTCTTTTGACCAAATTCTCATTCGCCTTCCTGATACAGGATGGAGACAGGAAAAGGTCTGGGCGTCCCAGATATTCAAAGGATTTTCTCGGATACGCCTACCAGGGCACTTTGTGGGAGTGGTCTAAGGACATTACGTCTGCTAAGATCGCGTGATTAAGGGTTAGTTCCTTGTTGAGCCAGGTCTTAAGCCAGAATGTTAACGGTGCCAGGTTAAGCCTGTCAGTGACATAATTCAGGCCCAGCTCCGCATGAGTCGAAAAAGTCGGAGTCGACTGGGGCACGGACAACAAGGAACGCAAAAACCTGTTTCTGACCCTCTGGATTCTCTAGGTGTACATATCCCCATAGGGCCGACCCATACATCGCGATCGAAATGCATTTAGCATTATAGACCTTAAGCAAGGCCTCCATGGGCCTTGCACCCAACCTTTTTGTGAAACCCATGAAAGCCGTGGTTGATCAAGCCACGGATAGGCTCTTTGCTCTTACCTGGGGGCCCCAAGAGCCCCTCTCATCAAAGAGCACCCCCAGGTATGGGAACACTGCTACCCTAGTAACCACCTCGCCCTTACATTTAAAAAGTTTTGATTTACCCCTGTTCCTATGAAAACCGACCACCATGGTATGAGATTTATTAGCATTTATCTTTAGGTCCAGCCTGTCCATAAATGCCCCAAATGCATCGAGTAGGAGCTGCAGGCCATTACCAGTCCGGGCTATGAGGACTGCGTCATCCGCGTATAGGAGAGCAGGGATCTTTGCATCTCCTATACGCGGGACGTCCCCGTCCACCTCCTCCAGATGTTGACCCAGACCGTTGATGTAGATGGTAAAAAGGAGGGGGGCCAAGATACAGCCCTGGCGCACTCCACGCATAGATTTAAAGCTGGTAGTGCACCTTCCCTCATTTGTGACCCAGATTTGGGAGAACAGCTCGTGATGGAGGGATGCCATGAATTTAACTAATGCCCCATCTATGCCAAATTCCAGGAGGATTGCCCATAGTTTGGCCCTATTCACCAAATCGAAGGCCGAGGAGAGGTCCATAAAGGCCAAAAACAGCGACCCCTCCTTGGCTACCGTATACTTGGCAATCAGCATGTGCAGATTGGAGCAATGCTCCTGGGTACCTCTGTTCTCCCTGAACCCATACTGGATGTTTGATAGCCCACTGCATCCCTCAATACTGTCCCTTAACTTAACCAGGAGGACTCTGCCTAAGATCTTTATAGCAGAATCTAGGAGAGAAATGGGTCTATAACACCCTGGGTCGTCGCGCCGGCCTTTTTTAAAGATCGGCACTATGATTGAGGTAGCCCAGGAGGCAGGCAAGAGATTGCCGTTGGCAGCATTACAGATATTAGACAATATACTGGCCCAAAGCTTCGGGAATGTTTATAAAAATCCACTGGCACCCCATACGGCCCAGAGGCTTTGTTTTTAGTTGACTCTAAGATAGCTAGCTCCACCTCTACTTCGTTGAAGGTTACTGGTCCAGCCTCGGGGACTGTACATATATAGCCTGAGGCTTCTGAGTCCATGTCACCGTAGACTGCTCTAAAGTGGCTCAGCCATTTGTCATCAGGGATAACACAGTCCATAGCACAATTGTCCGAATCCGAGAAAAAAGGCTCATTAATTATTGTTCAAAATTTGCTGCTATTACGAAGAACGTCTACTGAGAGTAAATTATCCCAAGCTGCTGCCTTGATATCGTCCTTCCGTTGTTTAGTAGCTTGCTTGTACTCTCTCCTTAGCACTGTAATTACTGCCTTGTCCCTCGGGTTGTGTTTTAGGGCTGACATAAGTGCTCTATGTGTTTTTGAACACTTGGAGTCGAACCATCGACGGTGATTATTTACTACCTGCCTTGATTTGACCGTCAGATCTGTGGAGATGTGTGTGCATATGGATTCAAATGCCCCCATAATTTTATAGTTTGTTGCACTCAGGTCCCCACAAGTGGCCATATAACCCTCGATTTTTGGGAGGAGGTCTGCGTAAAAGGTTTCAGGGACCACGTTTGCCCACTTTATCCTTCTCCCCTGGTCCACGGGGCGTAGCGCTGGCCTAATCTTAACAGGGCGTGACATGGGTCCCATGGAATCCCCCCATTTTACTTCAAGTAGGACGGGATTATGATCACTGAACGGGGAAACGACTGTGGTATAGAAAACAACCCTATATAAAGTCCCCGAGGTCACAGAAATGTAGTCTATGATGGACCCAGGGTCTGAACCCGAGTAGGTATTAAGTCTCATCTTCCCATCCGGGGTCATAGGTTCAGATAAGTTAAAATTAGCCAGCAACTCTTCCAGTGCCTCTCCAGCCTTGGTGTGCTGAAAATGGGTGGCCCCTGAGCTAGGGGGGCCCGTGGGGTCGCCTATGCTACATATGTTATGGCAGGGGTGAATGTTAAAATCGCCCAATAAGACGCACTCGTCATTGGTATTTTTATCTTGACCGACTGAAAATAAAAAGGATTCCAGGGTGGCAATATGGTCATTATCATTTTCCCTGTTCCAAGAGTTATAAAAATTGATAAAGAAGGTTTTCCTGCTAGGGGAAACCTCCCTTTCCACAATTAAAAGATTTGGTGAGCTACTATTGATTATCTTTAAAGCCCCCTTAAGTTTCAATGAAAAAAGGAGAATAAGACCTCCCTTGGCTCTACCAGTACTGCTGGAATGGCAAAGCTTACAAAACCGTCCAACCAAAAACGAGGCAAGGTGTCCCATGTTTCCTGTAATGCTATAATGTCGTGGCTAATGATAAAGCTAACCCACGCGTCATTTCCTCTTATTGCTCTAACCCCAGCCACGTTCCAACTAAGGATTTTACAAGCTGAACCCTCATCGGAAGTGGGGGCCTCAACCGTGGGAGCAGGCCTCGTATCCGCCAGTCAATCGATTTCTTCTAGACCCGACAGGGGGGCAAACCGATTGCTCAGGACCGGCCCGCAACCCACAGCGGGGCCGGATACTGAGTGGGGAACAGGTACCAGGGTTACAGTGTCTGTCCTTAAGGTATTGGTGCGCTCATGCACATCTGGACATATCCCTCCCGATACTGGGATTAACTCCCACCACCGTGTGGATAGTCGGAGGTCACCATGAGACTTTACTAGGGGGGGATAAAAGTAACCCAAGGGGACAGGTCTCAACTGGTCTTTTACTGAGATATGAGAACCGTCCCAGAACAGTCTGTCTGCCAAATTGGCCCTGTCACAGTTAATTAAGACACAGTCCCCCCTGGACGGTCTTCGCACGCCTCCCTATCCAGCCCACCCTCCTTGCAAAGATGATCCAGTCGGAGATGACAGCCCCACTACAAACATCATCACACCAGGATCGAGCCGTTGCCATGAGGTCTGGGACGGATTCAAGCTCTCCCTCAATAAGTGGAGGAACCCCGGTAAAGATGGCAACAAGTGGGGCAGCTTCCGGTGGTAAATCCAAGTTGACCTGGCTAGGTCTTACCCTTTTGTTAATGGGAACCTTAGATTGTTCAATTGGGCGGGCGGGAATATTGGGGTATGGTGAAGTTTCCTCCAAACCTGTGTGGGTGGTTATAGGGTCCCTTGTCCTGTCGCTAGCTTTGGCTTGCACCACCTCACTATAAAGTGGTCCCGATTCCCCTGTTTTGGCCCCCTCATTACGACTATTACCGTTCCCTTTGAACCCCACATTGTGCGCTTTTAAATGCAAAGTGTGATGGTGTACAAGTGTATCCAGGAGTGAGCACTTCTTTAAAAGTCCTTCCAGGCAGGTATTCAATGTGTCCACGATGTCCTTTGAAATACCTATAAGTAGGGGCTCAATCCAGGCGGTAAAAAGGGACTCCATCTTGTCTCCCAATGAATCTGATGCCCCAGGTGGCACAACCGGGGCGTTCTTGGGTTTTCCCCGTTTCCGCTTAAGTGTTGGTTTGCGCTGCTGGACGCTAGGGGACGCGGGGAGCGTGACCGAGCAATCTGGGAGTAAGTCAACACTGGAAATAACCGGTGGAATGGGGTTAGCGATGATCACCTCCGGTTCGAGGGGGATGTGGGAAGCTTCAGCAGGATTCTGGGTGTTGGGGGTAGTGGGTAAAGATGAAGATGTCAAGCATGTTCAGCATTCGCAATCTCCTTTGTGAGTGCCCCCACAGCAGAGGAGAGGTACATCAGGATGGAGTTCGAATGTTTAGGTACCTTTGCTTTGCTTCCCCCCTCCTCTACATCGGTGACTTTCTTACGCTTACCCATCTTTCGTTGTCAGAGGGCTAGCCCTGCCCTGCCTCCTCCTGCCCCGGAAGGCCACTGACGGCCCGCCCTTTGCCCGGGCTTAGCCCGGCGCCGCCCGCGCGCATCCGCGACGCGGAGGGAGCACCTCGCCTTTATGCGCCTCCGTGCGCGCCGTTGGCCGGAAGTGGGCGTGTCCGCCAAGGAGTCTGGGAGCTGTAGTCTTCCCCCACTGCGGCCCCGCGATGGAACTTGCGGTGGCGGCAGGGAAGACCGACAGCGTCAGGGCCCCAGACGTGTGTGGCAGAATGAGTGGCTGGCAACCCTCCAGCAGGTGAGTCTTCGCGGCGTTGTCCCCCGCTCCTCAGTGGGACCTCCTCGCCTTTATGCGCCTCCGTGCGCGCTGTTGGCTGGAAGTGGGTGTGTCCGCCGAGGAGTCTGGGAGCTGTAGTCTTCCCCCGCTGCGGCCCCGCGAAGGAACTTGCGGTGGTGGCGGGGAAGACCGACAGCGTCAGGGCCCCAGACGTGTGTGGCAGAACGAGTGGCTGGCAACCCTCCAGCAGGTGAGTCTTCGCGGCGTTGTCCCCCGCTCCTCAGTGGGAGCTCCTCGCCTTTATGCGCCTCTGTGCGGGCTGTTGGCCGGAAGTGGGCGTGTCCGCCGAGGAGTCTGGGAGCTGTAGTCTTCCCCCGCTGCGGCCCCGCGATGGAACTTGCGGTGGCGGCAGGGAAGACCGACAGCATCAGGGCCCCACACGTGTGTGGCAGAACGAGTGGCTGGCAACCCTCCAGCAGGTGAGTCTTTGCGGCGTTGTCCCCCACTCCTCAGTGGGAGCTCCTCGCCTTTATGCGCCTCCGTGGGCGCTGTTGGCCGGAAGTTGTCGTGCCCGCCGAGGAGTCTGGGAGCTGTAGTCTTTCCCCGCTGCGGCCCCGCGATGGAACTTGCGGTGGCGGCAGGGAAGACCGACAGCGTCAGGGCCCCAGACGTGTGTGGCAGAACGAGTGGCTGGCAACCCTCCAGCAGGTGAGTCTTCGCGGCGTTGTCCCCCGCTCCTCAGTGGGAGCTCCTCGCCTTTATGCGCCTCCGTGCGGGCTGTTGGCCGGAAGTGGGCGTGTCCGCCGAGGAGTCTGGGAGCTGTAGTCTTCCCCCGCTGCAGCCCCGCGATGGAACTTGCGGTGGCGGCAGGGAAGACCGACAGCGTCAGGGCCCCAGACGTGTGTGGCTGGCAACCCTCCAGCAGGTGAGTCTTCGCGGCGTTGTCCCCCGCTCCTCAGTGGGAACTCCTCGCCTTTATGCGCCTCCGTGCGTGCTGTTGGCCGGAAGTGGGCATGTCCGCCGAGGAGTCTGGGAGCTGTAGTCTTCCCCCGCTGCGGCCCCGCAATGGAACTTGCGGTGGCGGCAGGGAAGACCAACAGCGTCAGGGCCCCAGACGTGTGTGGCAGAACGAGTGGCTGGCAACCCTCCAGCAGATGAGGCTTCGCGGCGTTGTCCCCCGCTCCTCAGTGGGAGCTCCTCGCCTTTATGCGCCTCCGTGCGCGCTGTTGGCCGGAAGTGGGCGTGTCCGCCGAGGAGTCTGGGAGCTGTAGTCTTCCCCCGCTGTGGCCCCGCGATGGAACTTGCGGTGGCGGCAGGGAAGACCGACAGCGTCAGGGCCCCAGACGTGTGTGGCAGAACGAGTGGCTGGCAACCCTTCAGCAGGTGAGTCTTCGCGGCGTTGTCCCTGACATTGATCCCGAATCTGAAATTCAGAGAGCACACAGAGACCCTTTTAGATTGCACACTGAGAGGAAGACCCCTAGGAAGATCTTGGTGAATTTTCACACCTACACAATTAAAGAGCTAATTTTGGGAAGAACATTGTCAGACACTTCACTTCGAATAGATTCAGCTAAATATCTTATTTGTTCTGATGTGGGGAAAGCTACGGCACAGAGGCAGTGGGAGCTAGGGAGCAGGATGCCGGATCTGAGAAGTATGGGCGCACAGGTCCAGATGAAATTTCCGGCATTCTTAAAAGTGGTTTGGAGGAACAAAACACATACAGCCTGATTCATCAAGGGGCCGTTTTGCGTGGCCCTAATAGCGAATCATAGCGACTCGCTATTGAGGACACGCAAAACGGTATTCATGTAGGAATTGCTAAATAAATAGCGATTCCTACATGTTCTCTAATTGCGAGTAGCAATTTGCTACTCGCAAAAAAAGGAATAACTCCCCATTCATTCCTATGGGCCAAAAGGCCCATAGGAATGAATGGGGAGTATCCCTTATTTGCGAGTAGCAATTTGCTACTCGCAAATCAGATAGCGATTTTAAGGGTGCCAGGGGTGTCCAAAGGACAACCTGTAGCACCCCTAAAATGCACATTTGAACAGGTGTTGCGCACACACATGTCCAAAGGACATGTGTGTGTGTAACATACAAAAGAAAAAAATGCACTAAAGTGTTTTTTACACTATTTACGCAATTTACCACCAAGTCAGACCTGGTGGTAAATTGAGACCAAATATAGCGATTTCGCTATTTCTATTTGGTTGATGAATTGCATTTAAGGAATCTCTATTAGAGATTCCTCAAATCCAATTCCTCGCAAATATGCGATTTCGCTAATAGTGATTTTTGCATTTGGGATGATGAATACCAAATGCAAAAATCGCACTCGCAAAGGGCCAGATTCTCAGAATCTGGCCCTTTGCGAGCGCAAATCAGCTTGATGAATCAGGCTGATAATTTTTTATCACCTCAAGAAGTTGACTCGTTTCTCACTCTAATGAGAGAGAGTTCTCAGTAGAGTGTTGTCTGCCTCCCTATAATCCTCTTCTAATGATTATCTCTTATATTGTTAGAGGAGATCTATTGTAGGACTGTAGAACTGATGTTCAGAATGTGTTTTTCTTTTTCCACAAAATATATAAAGATCATAAGGGAAAAAAAGAAAAAAAAAAAAAAGAACAAATGTGTCGGGCGAATTAAAATAAAAAATAGAAGCTAGAGCTTTAAAAAATAAATAAATAAATAAATAAATAAATAGCTGAGATCACATTTAGTTGCCTACTTTACTTTATAAAAGAGGGGAGATCACGATCAGACTTAGAGGCCCCAAGAGGCGACAAGATCGCCAAAGCAGGTATGGGGGGTTCCTCATGGGAGGTGGGCAGTTAGTTGGGGGGTAGGGGTAAAAAGGGAAAAAAAATCCTCATATATTCATGAAGAAACATGGAGCTTTTGAATGGGGGATGAGTAGTGATTTATTTAAGGTAAGGTAGACATGGCCAATATGACCTGTAAGATAAAAATCATTAGTTGGAATGTAATGGCTTGAGGGATAAGAGAAAGATGCAGAGGGTTAATGAATATCTATATAATTCTGTAGCTCATGTTTGCCTTCTCGAGGAGACCCATTTAGAGATTGTACAATGTAAGTTAGCGTTTGGTAAACGTGGGTGGGTTCAAAATATCCTCTGTTCAGACCAGAGTGGTAGTAAAAGAGGGGTGGCAATAGTGATTAGATCAAATGCTGGGATCAGGCTGGTGAAATCTGAGACAGATCATTCCGGGAGATGGCTGGTGGCCTCATTAACATTAGGTCATACTCCCTTTACTTGTGCAGTCTACTACGGGCCTAATCAAGATGTCCCGGGGTCTCTTATGAAGTTAAATGCTAGCCTGGCTGAGAACATTGGACCTGTCATATTAGGTGGCGATTTCGATCTGATTTTTGATGAAAAACTGGACCGTACATCTAGGGTTAGATTTACCCCCCCCCCCCCCCCCCCCCCCCCCAAGATCCCGAACGCAGCTTAAGAACATCATGAAAGATCTCAACCTTATAGATATCTGGAGGGCTAAAAATGGTGCGAAAAGAGATTATTCCTTTTATAGTCGAAGGTATGGACACCATTCCAGAATCGACTTTTTTCTTTTAGATCAATCGCTCTTCTCGGCGGTAGAACATATATCATACATCCTGGCTATATTGTCTGATCACTCAACAGTTGAGCTCGTAATCCACCTCAAACAGAAGGAACAGCAGAGGAGGTGGACGCTAAATAGAGCCTTGCTACTTCAAGAGGGGGTGAGCTTAGACTTAGTGGCTCAAACAGAAGAATTCTTTAGGCATAATAATGGCTCAACGAGTCAACAGGTGATTTGGGAGACATTCAAAGCCTTTATCAGAGGCTCTTTGAGTACCTTGATGATAAGAAGAAACAAACAGATTAGAGAAAACAAGGAAGAGCATCTCCTGAGGCTTAAATTGAAAGAACAGGAACTTCAGAGGGCTTCAGCTGACCAGTCAGATACTAAACTCCGCTTACAAAGAGAGTTGGACGGTCTACGAGCACAGTATCAAGCAGGTCTAGACAAGGTCCTAAAAGATAGATGGGATGCCAGTAAGCTCCAAACATTTTCATATGGAGAGAAATGCTGTCGCCTTCTTGCATGGAAAACCCGAGCAGATAAAACTAGAAATCAGATCAATAGTTTATCTCTCTCTGGTTCAAGTGAAATTACCTATGATGACGATCTAATCAGGGAAGAGGCCAAATCTTTCATGCAAAACTTATATAAAGTTAACACCTGTCACTCTACACAAAATGTAGAAAGCTGGTTAAGAAAAGTACAGCTCCCGAACCTGTCTGAAGACGATAGAACTTCTCTTACCTCCGACATCCGAGAATGCGAGGTGAGAACTTAGATTATGAAAATGGCCAAAGGGAAAGCCGCCGGTCCAGATGGGCTTCCTGTGGACCTATACAGGATAGTTCTAGATCAGATAATATCTGTTTTAACGTTATTGTTCAATGAAATTCTCCAGTATTGGGCGTGGGCCCCTAATTCATGGTCAGAGGCCACTGTTAGTTTAATATTGAAGCCAAACAAAGACCCATCAAAAATTGAGTCTTACAGACCGATTTCCTTATTAAATTCAGATTATAAGGTATTTGCGGGAGTGTTGGCGGCGAGACTGGGTAAAGTAGTAAAAACCATTATCCTTTGTGATCAGAGGGGTTTTATCCCCGGAAGACAACTTAATGAGCTAACATTTCAAGTCATTGCTGCAATCGATGTCGCTATCGATAGAAAGCTCCCTCTGACTCTGGTAGCGGTTGATGCCGCTAAGGCATTTGACCAAGTTAATTGGTCATATCCAGTGGTTCCCAAACTTTTTGGACCTGTGGCTCCCTTGAAAAAATAGCCAGTTGACCGTGGCTCCCCATCATGACACTTTTTCTTTACCAGTGGGGGAGGGGGCGGGGGGCGGTGGGGGGTATGCTTGATCTCCGGAGTACTTCCAGTTTTCTGCCAGAAGGGCGGCAGTATCCAGAGGTGCTGGGGCACTAGAGGGGTGGTTGATGTCGAAGCTCAGAATACTGCCAAGCTAGAGAGGTGCCACCCTTGATGGTGGCCATGGCTGCTGAAATACTAGAGAAGAGAGATTCTGCTGTGCTGGATTAGGCGGAACCTCAGAGTGCTGAAGCTGTGTACAGCAGTGCAGGCTTAGGTGACGGTTTTGGGTTTTGGGAGGGGAGAGGTGTGGCGCCACGGCCAGGGCGACTGACGCTGGATGCTGGGGAACACGGTTCGATCCGGCGGCTCAGGCGGCAGGGGTCTGCCCAGCACCATGCGACTCTGGGCAATAGCTCGCTTAATCTTCCCAACGGCCCCCAGCGCCTTGAGACACCTTCTGGGGTGATTTGTGTGCTATACAAGTACTGGATTTACAATTTATGTATATGCTGCAGTGCCTGAGAACTGCTGACCCGGATGAGGGTTTGGGGTTCTGCAGTGCTAGAGAGGACCCGCATAAGGTGATGAGTAGGGTTGCTAAAGTGATATAGGGAGGTGCTGGCTTGGGCGAAAGTTAAGGGTGCTTTAGTGCCTGGGAGGTGCCACACAAGATGATTTCTAGGGGACTGCAGCGCTGGAGAAGTCCTGGCCCGGTTGAGAGTTCAGGTGAGGATATAGCAGTGCAAGAGGTGCCAGCCTGTGTGGGTGTTTTATCAGGGGTTCTTCAGTGCTACAGATGTTGAGGGTCCGGTTTTAGGTCTGGTTAGGTTTCTCCAGTGGTAGAGAGATGATGGCTGGGGTGAGAACTAGGGGTGCCATAGCTTCAATCAGACCAGGGCCACGCCGGGCCGAGGACTAGGAGGGCTAGGAGTGCTGCAAGCCCAGAGGCCCATACAGAACCTGGGCAAATAAGGGCATGAAATCCTGCAACGCCAGAGAGGTGCTGGGTGGGTGAGGGCTCAGAGTGCTACAGAGATGGGGCTGCTGTGCCTGTCTTCATGTCAGTACATGGAGGGGTAAAAGACGCTCCTGTTTTTCACTGCTGTGGTAATCAGGATTCGGCCATCACAAGTTACCGGCTGAATGGAGATTACAATTTACACAGAATAATCTCCTGTTGGTGTTTACCCACCCCGAGCATTTTTACGCACAAAAAAAGGTGAAGTCTCTGGGTTAGAAATCGGATGAAAATGGAGAATTGCCACACAAATGTGTGCACCGCAATAATAGCAATTCCTGAAGTAAATCCCCATTTTTCAAGATCAATGTCAAAATATCAGTATTTCCAAAAATTACACAATTATTTTATTTTGGAGCGGAAATACCGAATCAACATCCTTGCCCTCCTCGTTTTATATATCACTTGTATGTTAACCATTCAAACAAAATAGGCATATGTCAGCTTTGAGCTCAGCTTTTAGCAGAAGTTAACATACCAAGACCTAGTAAGACTGGTCGTGTTATGTCCACTTTTACCAGGTGAAAAGGACAAGACACTGCGCTGCCTTTTGGCCCAAATAACAAGTACATCTTAAAAACAAATGTAGAGAAATATAAGAGCCTTATTATATGGTCAACATTTTGGATATTTTTACAGTTAACATATTTACCCTGTCATATTTTCATTTTTAATTTTTCTCCCCTGGAAAGCAGTAAATATAATTGCCTCTTTAAAAATACACGGGCTTAGTGATTACGAGTTTGTCTTTGCAGTTCTTCAATCAAGTAACTTGTGAAAAGGGTCCCCAGAGGCGCGGCAAAACAGCCAGCAATAACTCTTGACAGTCATCCTGTGTATGAGGAGGCTTTGTGAACATGTACGTGCGGAAGGCCGTGCACTCTTGGGCCAAAACATGACACCGGATTTTACAGGTGTTTAGCACATTCCAAAGACGTGCACGGCGCCCCTGGCTGCTATTAACGGCGCACCGGGGAGCCGCGGCGCACAGTTTGGGAACCACAGGTCATATCTGTGGAAAGCACTGGCCGGTTTTGGATTCCCAAATAATTTTATAACAGCCATAAAGTCTCTTTACTGCTCTCCATGTGTAAATATTGTAGTCAATGGGTCTCTCACAGATTGGATACCCATTGCCCGTGGTACTAGACAGGGCTGCCCTTTGTCCCCCCTTTTGTTTAATTTATACATAGAGCCTTTTGTTTGTCTGCTCAGGTCTGACCTATTAATTAAGCCCTTTAAGATCTCCAATTTAGAATAAAAACGTGCACTGTACGCTGATGATCTACTTATGTTCACCTCAAATCCAGCTGAAGCACTGCCAAAATTAATAGAAACAGCGGAAGCTTTTGGAGAGATCTCAGGGTATACTATTAATAAAGACACAACTGAGATCATGGAATGGAACCAAGAAGCAGGGACAGTGGGAACAAAGACTAGAATGAGATACCTGGGGGTACACCTGGCCAAAAAGATTGAGGATATATAAAAAATTAATCTAGATAAAGTCTCAAAGGAGGTCTGTGCCCTTCTCCAGCGATGGTCATCTCTCCCCTTAAACATCTTCGGGAGAGTAAATTTAATTAAGATGATCATCCTGCCCAAAATAACGTTTCTATTCAACTCTATTCCTCTATCTTTTTACACACCAGCAATTAATAAACTACAAGGGAAATTAGGATCCTTTATTTGGAATTCAAAATCTTTAAGAATCTCCTGGAAAAAGCTTAGGAGAAGTTTAAAAACAGGAGGGCTAGCCTTTCCAGATCTATTTGTATATTGTCACGCATTTCATTGCAAAAACTTTAGAATATTGGATGATAAAATTGATTTATCCTTCCTAGGCATACTTTTTAAAGCATTATTGCAAGACGTTCCACAGGGACAAGATTTCTTCCTCTATAAATTCGGGGACCCGAAATTTTTATACAAAGTCAGACTTAAGGTCCTGGGGGCAGCACTAAGAAACTGGGTATACATCAGGAAAAGGCTGGACATCCCATACAATGCAGTACAGGCCCTGATTTGGGATTCTCCTGGGACACCAGCTTGTCTTAATGATCAACTGTCTTGGCCTCTGAGTGTGGCAGGGTTAGAATATTGGGGGGGATCTTCAGGAAGGCACACAGCTTTTAAGTTGGGAGGTTCTCTTCAATCTGACGGGGGGAACACTTACTAGATTCAAATATTACCAGCTGTCTGGATGGTGGTCGATTAGATCTTGGAATTCCAACGACCCTAACCCAAAGTTTGATTTAGTATCTAGAAGGGGCAGGTAGAGAGTGTTATGGAATCAGAGCTCCAAAAACTCTGGGATAATGTTTTAAACTTGAACAGAGAAAACATTAAAGATCTATGGAATGACTCGTTTACCATTCTGCAGGTGGTGGTTAAGCCTGCCACCTTACAAAGGAATCATCTCTACACTATGTATAGGGCCTATATAACCCCTAAAAAACGAACTACATTTTCCAACTTAGATTACCATTGCCCGAGATGCAGACACCCTTCGGCAGATGATACCCATATGTTTGCCGGTTGCCGAGAGATAAAAGACTACTGGGTTAAGACCCAGGACTTCTTGGAAGAGGTCCTTCAAGTATCCCTGGAAATCACCACAAGAACTATTTTCTCCGGATTAGGTTCGGATTATGATGTAAATGAACCATCCACGAGATTCATTTTCTATGTTATGCTTCTTGTAAGGCGTGAGATATGTAGAGCCTGGAAGGATCCAATCCCCCCTACTTTTTCCACTTGTTTAAAGCATATTATTTTTACAAGTAGATCTGACATGACATGTGACCCTACAAGCCTTGTAAGAATCTGGGCACCCCTTGTGGCTTGGCAAGACAGGTGAATGGTATTCCCATGATTTATCTGGAGCCCTGTCGGTTCCCTTGCCTTAATAGTAACACGGGGTCTAACTACGGTGTGAAATGGAGTGGATTGGGAAAGCAGTGGCTACTTGAGGGAGCAGGACAAAAACTCTGTTATTGGTCGATAACATCAGGGCTGGATCAGGATGACCAATCACTGAGATACAGCCAGTTTCCCATCAAGACTTCCAATAATGGTATAGGAAGAAAACCAAAAACAAAAAAGGAAGAATTTCTATGTTGAGTTTCCCCACCAAATGCTGTGCAACAAAAAAATAATCTAGTCGTACCGATTTTTTATGTGGGGCAGAAACAAAAGTATGTCCAGGCACTCCTGAATGCAATGCATTCCAAACATCCTTAAGCCCATGCTCAACTATTAAATCCCGCAGTGTCCTAAAAGTCCGATACTTCCTTCCAGAGTACCCCATATTCCCCCTAATATCTATATTCGCTTCTAGGTGTATATTCAAATCCCTACAAATAATCACTGGTTGGGGCCAGGTACATGGCTGTTTGTAGTGTTGTGTGTCAGCTGCTACTTGAGGTGCTCTGAATCCTGGAAACACTCCCACAGTTGGGGTGTCTGGTCAGACAGGCTGTTTGTGCTTTATATTTTCAAATCCCCATATTCAGCTGGTGCTCTTTTTCATCCCTTCCCCTCCTCCACAGGTGTCCCATGATCTGTGTGTTTTCACATTTGCTCATGTTCCACTAGGGTGCAAGGTAATTAGAATGCACATTGTTTAGTGCATCATGTGTGATGGACGTCTGTGACATGTGTTGGTACCTTGCCTGTGCCATGACCTGTGCACTGTGTTTGTACTACATATGTGTTTGCACGGATAATGAGTCTCAACATAGGAGTGTGAGGTTTAAAATGCACACCCTTGCAGCTTGCATGACCCATGTTGCCTTTTCAGACATCATTTGTGAGATATGCATATTGTCATGACGGGTAATCCTGAGACAGTCAGCAATTTCTAGACCCATGGATCTGTGCACCCACTACAGTCCCCTGAGACACCCTGGTATCCAAATAATGTGTGTCCTCCAACACTGTGGCCATTCAATGTGTGTTCAGGATGGGTCAGCGTCTGTGGCATTGGTGCCTTGCATAGTTTGTATTTATCATGCGTCAGGTACATGTGCACAATGTCCATGGATAAACGATTTGGCTTGTGCATGATCACACTGGCCAGTGTCTGTGTGCCTATTCACAACAATCTGTTGTTGGTGGGTTGTGACTAATATGAATAGCCATCCCCACAAGGTGACCTTGGTGTACTTTTTGTGAAGTTGCTGCACTGTTTGTGTTACCTTGAATCTGAGTTCTCACTTCTTGAGCTGTATCAATCACATTGACTGAGTGATGTGGGTGTTGTGCTGGAGTGGTGTAATGGGCCGGCCTGTTTGGGCTTGGCAGTTTTTGCCTCTGGCATGCAAATTGTGTGGCAGAATTTTTAAATAGGCACTTCCCCTGTGATGGTGGACAGTGCTCTCATTAGGGGCTTTACAGGATATGTCATTTGCTTCCAGAGTTGATCGTGCCTCAATATTTTTGACCACATGTTTTTATTTCTGGTGCCAAGCTGTTTTGTCTTGGTGTGCACACTACGGTGTTGAAAAATAGCATTAGGATAAGAGTGTGTCCACGATGCAGCAATGGTTTTGGAGTACACATTTGCAGGCACGTTACCTTACGTATTGTCCAGATTTGGGATATGTGGTCCACTTCAAATGGCATCCAGTGGTTCTTATGTGCGAGCAACTATATGATCTGGTGATAGATGTCCCTGTGTGGACTGACACATTTGAAGTTGTCTCTCATTGATGTATGTACCTTGGCACTCCTGTCGCAGGGATGATTCCGTTCTCCTTCAGAACTGTGCATAGAGACTTAGAACCTCAGTAAGTTAGGGTGTGCCAAAACTCACCTTAGTACCCAAAATCCCCTATCAGACTAGCTACAGTGTCTCATTGGTTATTACAAACTCCCAATGTTTAGACAAACCAGAACATGGACTTAGTACACCTCAGGTAACGTGGAACACATGAACACTCTTTCGTTATACAATCATTTCAATCCAGAACAAGGAGTAAATCAGGACGCGTGCACATTTGAAATGTTTATTTTCTAATGCAGTGTTCTCAAACGCAGTATCTTAGATAATACAAGCAAACATATTATAAGGAACAAAGTAATCAGCATAGTTACTAGTCCATAGAATACAAAAGGTGAAAGCATGTTAAAATGCTAAAGTGAAGAAGGTTAAACAACACCTAATTCTCATCCTCCCTAGCTAGTATATTATAGTATATCTAAGAAGGTCTCTTTGGGTTTTAGCAGGGCAGGCCCATACCTCAGATCCTAGTGGTAAGGGATCACATCATCTTCCACCTGCTCTCTGCATGCAAAGCACCATCAAGTGTGTGTGTATGCTCTATGCTAAGCAATATACAACGCGCCTAAAGCCAGAATTTGGCTGCAGCTGCATGTATGTTATGTCTAGGAACGTGCGAAGATCAGACCTCATAACAACTACTGTGTTGAGATATCCTTGAAGGTTCCAACACTCACTGTACAGACACAGCTCACCAAGCAAAGCTGCTATCAGAGCAATAACATATTATTCTTGTGTGAAGCAAAACATTATCCGCATCGCTGCTAGAGCGATTCCCCTGCTGTGCTGGACAGCAATAAAAACGGGTGTGGTCATGACGAGCTCAGCTCATCATGAGCACAGGAGCACTGTACTGCATGACGAGCTGAGCTCGTCATGAGCATGGAAGGGGTTATACTAGGCTCAAAGCTAAAGTAACAATTATGTGTTGTGTGCAGAAGCAGCAGAAAGGTAAAATGGCGTTTAAACTGCTAATAAGCTCATGCTAACTTAATACAGGGTGAAGGCAAAGCACATCTATATGACACCCTCCCTTGATCAGAGCACTGATAAGATAAGATAAGATAAGGGGCACATATTTGAAATGCAGAGTTCAATAACGATAGTCAGTTCAAATTTGAGTAAGTGAGATTAATATTTTTGTCACCCAAAACACCAAAATCTCACCATCATGACAATTTAGAGTTCACTTCAATCAAAGTCAATAGGTCTGGGGCTCAAAAGGTTTTCCATAGTTCCCGAAAAAAAATATGAAAAATGTTCAATGTCAACCATGGCATCAACAGACCTTATGCTAGCATCGAATATGCAAAATAGGCAGCAACAGCTTCCAAAAGGAAGTCACTGTTCTCATCCGAAAATAACTCAGTCATCCAATTCAATAGTGGGAAAGAACATACATGCTCTTCAATTACCAGAGCCTCTAGCACCATCAGAGGGCAACTCGGTGGGTTTTCAATGAAGCTGTGTGCCAGGAAATCTTGCACCGCTACGAATATATTCCAACGACCCGGCATTCCATGCATCGCTGCAAAGGCCATAATCCCTCCATCAGAACAAAGCAATTCATGAGCAACTAAGGGACTCATGAGCTGGTTATAATCCACTTCAGGAGACACCACATCGCAGAGACACAAATTCAGGGCCCAGTCGAAACCGCAGCTCAGGCAATGAAAGACAGGCTGGACGCATGTAAAATAGGAAAATCAAAACGATAATCCATAAGCTGCACTTAAGGTGGCGAGCGGCAGCGCACCATAGTATTCAAGCATCCTGTTGCGAAACAGTGCCAGCCGCGACAGCTCGTCTTGGAACACAGGATGTGCATCCATTTCGAATGAAACAAAACAGCAAAAGTACGCCTGCAGCCAGCGCCAGTAAAACGGGAAATCCACCAAATAGGCTGGAAAAGAATGAAAGAAAGCAGGAATGACCCCAAATTTCTTTTGAAATGAAGTCACTAGACCACTGCTAACTAATTTTAAAAAGTGCGCCAGCCCCGTTGTGGAGGACGCGTTAAAGATTGTATGAATCAGTTCACCGAAATGCAATGGAAGGTCAGTATTTAATAATGCATGCACCTCTGTGCGGGTGTTAGCCACGTGAAGGACAAATGTTTCACGAGCTGATGTCAGGTCAACTTCTTTTTGGGAGAAAAGAGCCCTTATTCGACTCATCTTATTGAACTCTGCTTTCAAGGTCGGAATTCTCGTCCAGATGGAAACATCCAAGTTCCCATGCGTGGGTGGATACAACACATTTTTACAGCAAACCACACGTTCACTGACTGTAACGATATAAGCAATGCCTTTTAATGACCCAAAGCAATCTTCATTATTTAAAAGTAAATAACTGCCGTTTGCCAGTAACGCGAATGTGGGAATGATAGCGGGCACAGGTGTACCTAAAACACCGGCTAAATTAAGCTTTCTTGATTGCAAGAGCCGTGTAATTGAATATGTCTACACATTAATGAGTGATCAGGTCTTTCGGTGCACTCTTCACCTTTCAGATAAACTTCCTTTCCCTCCCTAAGGCATCTGTATGTAAAAGGAAGCGACCAGGCTTCATGCAGATAGGAGCTACCAAGAGGCTTGTATCTACCAATGGCAAAATATTTCATACAATTTTTTAAATTCAAAAAGAGCAAATGGTAAAGTTATCAAACCGTGTATAAGCCACGTTGCAGTAGTGGCCTCTGCCACAGAGAATGGTAAAGACTCCAACCTTTCAATGTGTAACATGGAAAAAGATGCATCTCTCATTGAAAGCAAACGTTGCTTGTCAGTTAAATTGAACAGAGCAAAAAGAGAAGAGGTATTCATGTAATTCCAAGGCACTTTTCCGGACTTAAGGGTCTGCAGGGTCCCGCAAACTGCATAACAGAACGCAATTGATTTTGACCATGGTATAACACAGACACTTCATCTTGCACAATATCAACAACATATGACACAATATTATCCAATGTGTAAATGAGGGAAGAAAGCGTGTTAATGCTATTATCCACAACAACAAGCACTTTTTCTAAATTAGCTTGATCAATAGCCCTAAGGCGGGTAGCCGCTTCAATCTGTGATGTTTTCCAGATTTCATTATAAACTGCATATATCCATCTCTTAGATCTACCTCTAGCCGGGCCTTTTATGAAATCATTCAAATCAACATCGTCAGTCAGTTTAGATAAATGCAGTTTAACTGACGCCAAGATAGAATGTTTGAGCCAATTCTGATATAATTTGCCTACTGAATAAGTAGTGACAGAATGGTCATTCTCAAAACGGGGATCGACCCTGACCTGTGTAAGGCCATCAGCTAAACCCAGAAATCGATGTTGGCACGAGTCAGCACTTCTGTGCCACAGCAGCCAACCTTTGGGGTTCAAACTGGATATGTTAAAGGACGAATTTAGCATTAGGGTTTGCAACTCCCTGAACTAAAATTTTGTAGTATCACCCAATCCTGAATATTCTTCCAAATCAGGGAAGGAAGGAGTATTTCATTTTTTAGAAGTAGCCAATCCAAAGCATGTTGTCTGTGAAATCGTAGAA
The DNA here is from genome assembly GCF_964261635.1 of Lissotriton helveticus. NCBI lineage: Eukaryota > Metazoa > Chordata > Amphibia > Caudata > Salamandridae > Lissotriton > Lissotriton helveticus. Next base: position 653,054,273 of record NC_136070.1, read on the forward strand.
TTAAAAAACAACATATGATTCGGGATGAGACATGCACGGTGCAAAGCCTCAGTGCCTTGTACCTGCCAACTTTTAGAACCCCAAACAGATTTAAGGTCAACTGTTTCCTTCCACAACTCGTAGCCTCCAACAGCTAGCTGGTCGAGAAAGGACTTCGAGTACAATAACTTAGTATCGGTAAGTCTAACCTTGGACATGGATTTTTCTGTTATTTTAAAATAAAATGATGTCGGATTGGACTGATTAAAATCAGTAAAATAAGTGTACTTTTTCAAAAAGGTACTCGAACTGCCTTGTATAGGAGCTGGACAATGTTCCCATTGTGTATAATTCACAGTGCTCCTCCTGGAATTAGTTTTATGTAGGTAGTGGTAGACAAAATGTTGGAAACAAAATAAACCACCATAATTAGGAGATTCTAAATATAAATCTTCAACATCAAAGGCAGCATAATATTTCAAATCACTAAACAATGCCTCTACGGCCTGAACATCCCAATCATCAGAACGTATGTTTTGTTTAACTACATCTCCCATGTTAACTCTAAGTACATTAGGGACATTTATAACCTCAGTGGGGCCATGAATTTGAAATTTAACAGCATCCCATACTATTCTATCCAGGACAGGCCAAGCAGTGATGTTAACAAAAGCCAAGTCTCTTTTCAATCAATCTGTGTGCAGTATGTGACGAGGAATGGGGTGCCAATGTTCCATTTAGATGTCGAATGCATGTTCTCTCTTCGACATAGTGTCCATTGACGATTCGGAAAAAATAAAACACAAAACAAATTGACATAAAAAGGTAAATCGAAAAAAGCACCAGCCAAATATATGTCCAAGCGGGAATCAAAAAATTTATTTTAAATAAACTTGTATAGACTGCAATCCGTGAGGGCTTTCCTGATGTGTGTGAAACAGTGTCAAATGAAATCTGGATTCTGTGGCCAAACGAGTTTGCAAATCAGGCATCGATAAGTCAGTTGGGTAAGAGTAGTCAGTTTCATCAAGTTGAGTACCAGGCAATGTACTCAATAAAGGACTAGAAATTGCAGGCATCTCGATGGCCACCTCCGGCTCAGGAGTAGAAGCAGTGGCCAATACAGAATTTCTCACCATTGAAGGACTGGAGACTGCCGGTGTCATACTAAGAAGAATCGGCCACTCTGTGTATCTTGACATTGTCAATGGAGATATACCTGTTTTCCTTACGACCTGGAAGTGGTGGTAAAATGAGTGTTCTTGTGCCCTTCACACCAAGCACAGGAACTGAAGCTCGGTAAGAGGGACCAAATTCTTTCTTGTTTTCGATCTTATCCCGAACCAATTCTCCGACTTGGGGTAGCCAGCCAACTACCAGGATCTGCAACGCATCATCCGAAGTGGAGGGCAAATGTTCCTTTGCAAGACTGTCCCATGTCTTTTGTAGAGTCTGTAAGACATTGCAATGTTCATCTACGTCAAAGGAGGCAGCAACAGCCACCGAGTCAAGACCGTCAAGGTCCGGTACATACATCTTGATTCCAAAGAGGATTTCATATGGGGTCCGCCCACCCAGAGACCTTCGAGGGAGATTATTAAGAGCACACTGCACGCCATTGAGATGGGCCAGCCAGTTCCTGCCAGTGCCTATAACTCGAGCTGTCAATGATTGCTTTAAGTCACGGTTCATTCGTTCCACTACACTGTTGCCCTCAGGCCTGTATGGAGACGAAAACTTGACTTGAACCCCCAATGAAGCCATGGCATCCTTATACGCCTTAGAGGCAAAAGCAGGACCCTGATCCGAATGGAAGGTACCACAGGCAAAAATCCCTACAAAGACACACAAATCCCTTATGACAGTCCGTGAATCCGTGCTGCGGTGAGGCCACACCCATACAAAGCGTGTGCATGAATCAACTGCGACTAACACGTACTTATGTGCAGAATCATAAGAAAAAGGACCGCAGTGATCCAAATAAACACAACCTAGTGGTTTATTAGAAATGAACAACTGTGTTTGGGGCGGACACGCAACAGTTGAAGGCTTAATCTGCTGGCAAATGTCACATTGAAGGACATAATCGCACGTCTGTTTGTACAGTCCCCGCCACCAAAAACACTGTTGCAATTGGGATACAGTGGCAGAAACGCCCACATGCGCAGGCGCAACACCTTCATGGGCCGCTGTGATCAATGTATTTCTGCGATCCGAGTTGGGAATCAATCTCTCCCCAACGTCAGATATTTTCACATAAGGAACCTTATCGGGACTTAAGTGGTATGAGTACTTCGAGGGGAACCCCTTAGGATATTTACATCCCTTCTCAGTCGCAGCAACAGCTGACAAGATATCTTCATCAATCTTACTTTTGGACTGTGTAACTGCTGCAACTAAATATGTCGATACTGCTGATTTTGCTGCATCATCAGCAAGCGAGTTGCCAACAGCGTGGACACCAATGCGCTGATGACCAAGAGTGTGAATTACAAACACGAGTGGCAACTGCTCTTTAAGCTCAGCCACTCGGACCCAGATCATTTTATGTTTTATTGTGCTACCCTTGGAATCACGAAAATCATTCTGAATCCAAAAGAACAAGTTCTCATTGTAAGACTGGACACAGTAGTAAGAATCACTTACAATAAGAGTCGCCACACTAGAATCAGCGTACTCCAATGCAAGCATCAGAGCACGAAGCTCTGCTAATTGTGCGGTGCAGTCCCCTAGAGTCTGCGTGTGCACGACTCTGGACTTGAACTCATCGTTCACCATGGCACCTACCACAATGGCGCATGCGGAAACGTAGGCGTGTTTAGAACAATGCGCTACCTGCGCCGAACCATCAGTGTATATGATGCAATAGAAATCCTCCAAAGGTCGCCTTGCCAAAGGTGCAGGATGAACGAATTCATATTGCAAAAACTCTTGTGAGGAGGCATCAAAAATAAATGTGACATCCGGAGATGTCAATGATGCTGCCCATTGTATCCACCGAGGGTGCAAAGCTTTAGAATTAGGTACACTGGCTTTCGTAACTGCCTCCAAAGCAGGACACGGTTTAACAACCAACATGCGTTTTCCCTGTGACAGAGCACGTTCCTTAAGAATCGCCATCTGTACAGCCGTCAAAACTTTCTCCACAGTGGAAAATCGCATTTCAGCCGAAGTGTAAAAGTGTGACTTGTAGGCAATAGGTACTGTGTCTCCTTCGTTAAAAGTAAGGTAAGTGAAACCCACCGCCCCAGGGACGATTCTTATCACCAGGTTGATGTGGTTATCACGAGTCAGTAAGTATTTAGAAGCGAGCAGATCAGCCTGCAAAGATTGCAGAATAGCTGAGTGCTCCTGCAGCCAGCACGATTTGGTAAAAGTAGGTTGTATCAAAGCATACAAAGGCTTGATACGCTGGGCATATTCAGGAATGCATGTCCTCCCGAAATTCAAAAATCCCAGCAAAGACTGTAATTTTTTCAGAGTTGTTGGAGCGCGCAGTTGTGCGCATTTCTCCAAGAAGTGAGGAGCTAATCCTCGACCTTCATTGTTGAGCTCATAGCCCAGGAACAACACTGTGTACTCTGCAATGTGCGACTTTGCAAAGTTAAATTTGTAACCGAAGTCCGCAAAGCTACAAATTATGCGGTCAACTCGACACAGATTCTCCCAAAGTTCGTCGTCTGTGAGATAAATGTAATCCACATACGAGCATGCATCAGGGTCTATTCTCTCCAAGAGACAGACAATGCGGGCAGCAAACACACCAGGACTATTCTTATAGTCCATCGGTAACCGTTTGAACTGTTTTTGGACGCCGCCGCATGTAAAACTGGTCCATTGGGAACTTAGACCATCCAAATGGTGGGCATAAAAACCGTTGGATATGTCAAGCCTGGTTTTAAACCGCTTACGCACAAGACTATCCACCAAGGCAGAGCCGTGAGTATTCAGTACTGCACAGGTATGGCAATGCGAGTTCAAATGCCGGTAATCCAATACCAAACGATACGATCCGTCAGGCTTGGTCACAGTAAAAAGAGGGTTATTCATTGGTGACACAAATGTTTCAATCACTCATTGATATTCCAATTGTTAAAGGATTTCCGCAACGGAAGCCTTAGCTTCACGTCTAAAGGGATATTGAGGTTGAGGCTGTGGCTGAGACCGCAAAGGTATTTCTTGGTGAGGGGAAAATTTATCCCAACCACAGTGTGTACGGTACAGAGCCGGCGCAAGGGCTCTAGCCCACTCTTCTGCAAAATTCAGCGCATGCTCCTTCGAGACCGTGTGCGCGAAACTAGGGAGGATTACCTCCTCCCCTTTTGGGATCTGCGAGAACAAAATGTGGGGGCCAGTCATTCTCCACTAACAAAATTTCATAGGTAGTTGTAAGATTTTCCCAAAATACCCCTTTTATGGTACGCTGTATGTCACCTTCAATTAATAAGACTATTTCATAAAGTCTGTCAGGGGGAGCAACTCCAGTGTCAGCTGTTTCCGCAACAACATACCGGTCAGTCGCCGTCGCCTTCAGTAGTGGACGCAGGGCCTCTCGCACTATGGAGATCTCCGCCGCGCTGTCCAGCAAGGTCAGAGCCCATGTCTGATTCCGAAGCTGCGTTCTCACTATCTGTGGCATATCTCGCTGATAAAGTGGCGACTTTCTTCTTTTGAAACTGGGGTCTCTTCGGTGTAGAATCGTCCTGCTTGCCTTTACCGTCTTTCGGGCAGGGCTGGTCGCAGCCCTGCTGGCCACCCGACCCTTGCTGCCTCCTCCACCACCGGTTGATGAGGCCGATGAGTCCTGAAAAGAACGAGGAGAGCGTTGGTCAGAAACCTGAAATCGATCAGGTGATTTTATCGCCGTGTGATCGCACAAGTCATAAACACGTTCTGGGGGCGCAGGCAATGGAGATGCAGGATGAGACTCCTATCTCTGTTGTTGTTGTTTTCCCTGTTTTTGTTTTTTTGGCCAATTTTGTTTTTTGGTCTTGGGCTGTTCGTCAGTTTCTGACTTTTGCCCTTCGGGTTGTTTTTTCTCTTTAGTAGAAAAAGGCTTGAGACCCCTACTATTGCGGCCCACGGTTTCATAAGCCGCCACAATAATTCTTGCCAACTGTCGGGGTTTCTCGACGTCGGGAATCGCCTGCAAAGCATTGGCTAGCTGAAAGTTCACCGCATCCCCCTTGACATTAGCAAGTATGAGATCGTAAACCACATCAAAGGAGCCACACAGGCGCATACCCAACTCAACAGCAGCCTCAGGTCCGTGCTCATCCTGAACACGTTTAAGGACTGTTGGCAAAACAGTCATAGACGGAGTGCCGTAACACCTCGCATAGACTGCCGCAAATGTTCTACCCCATGTCTCAAAGTCACCAATTTCTGGGGTCAAGTCTTTCGGCAAGCTAATTGTCAGAATCCTGTGTTTCTCACCAGGAGTCGTGTTAGGAAATACCGCTTTCAGCTAGTCAAAGTTTTTGGCAAGCCAGAAAGCTAAATCATCCCAATCCTGGGGGCGCTTGCTCATCACAGCGTTGACCATTACGGGACTGAGCTTCATGCCGCCCTGTCCAGCAGGAAGCACCGCACCTCCTGGAGCCCCACCCGGGAGATTGCGGGTTATGTATTACACTAACGACCTAATCATGCTAATTGCGACTACATGAAGTCGTCTTAACTCAACCACGGTATGTGCCCTGTGTTGAGGATGAGGTGTAAATCGAGCCAAAACAGGCCAATTTGCGCCGGGAATGGACAAAGGACCTAACCTCGGAGCTGTCAAAGAGTGGGGTAGGCAGCATCAAACCAAACGCGGTGCTGCCAAGCATCAATAGGAACTTCCTGTGCCCTATACGGAGTATATTCCAGTGGCACAGCCGTGGCAGTGTACGTTTCTAACACACCAGAATTTGCGTTCACAGCTGGGAAGGTCACCAACGAGTAAAACATTTCGTAAGGGTAAGCCACCTCCGCACTCACCACCATAATAACGGCCATGCCATCCATGGGAACATTATAAGTCTGCAAATGATTGCGCACCGCAATACGACTATGTTGCGGAATGTTCACCACGGCCATAATGACACAGTAAGAAAGAGGTACAAAGTAAACTTTGTAGCACAACTGGGTAGTAATTCAAGGAAACAGTTTAGAAAGATTCAAGCTTGAAAAGACCTATGTAAATATAGGTAGGTTTGTCCGACACCACCGTTAACCGGAAACAATAGTGAAGGGGCTAAGGACTGAATGTTGTATTACTCAAGTGTCATGTAATAAGACCACCAACGGTTGGGCGCCATGTCGCAGGGATTCCGTTCTCCTACAGAACTGTGCATAGAGACTTGGAACCTCAGTAAGTTAGGGTGTGCCAAAACTCACCTTAGTACCCAAAATCCCCTACCAGAGTAGCTACAGTGTCTCATTGGTTATTACAAACTCCCAATGTTTAGACAAACCAGAACATGGACTTAGTACACCTCAGGTAACGTGGAACACATGAACACTCTTTCGTTATACAATCATTTCAATCCTGAACAAGGAGTAAATGAGGACGCGTGCACATTTGAAATGTTTATTTTCTAATGCAGTGTTCTCAAACGCAGTATCTTAGATAATACAAGCAAACATATTATAAGGAAAAAAGTAATCAGCTTAGTTACTAGACCTTAGAATACAAAAGGTGAAAGCATGTTAAAATGCTAAAACGAAGAAGGTTAAACAACACCTAATTCTCACCCTCCCTAGCTAGTATATTATATTATATCTAAGAAGGTCTCTTTGGGTTTTAGCAGGGCGGGCCCATACCTCAGATCCTAGTGGTAAGGGATCACATCATCTTCCACCTGATCTCTGCATGCGAAGCACCATCAAGTGTGTGTGTATGCTCTATGCAAAGCAATATAAAACGCGCCTAAAGCCAGAATTTGGCCGCAGCTGCATGTATGTTATGTATAGGAACATGCGAAGATCAGACCTCATAACAACTACTGTGTTGAGATATCCTTGAAGGTTTTAGCACTCACTGTACAGACACAGCTCACTAAGCAAAGCTGCTATCAGAGCAATAACATATTATTCTCGTGTGAAGCTAAACATTATACTAGGCTCAAAACTAAAGTAACAATTATGTGTCGTGTGCAGAAGCAGCAGAAAGGTAAAATGGCGTTTAAACTCCTAATAAGCTCATGCTAACTTAACACAAGGTGAAGGCAAAGCACATCTACATGACACTCCCAACACTTGTTAAGAGTTGTTCATGTTTTGAATGTGTTCATTTGACAAATTGTGTAGGTAACACTTATGTGTCTGCATTATAGTTGTTTCATAAGGTAGTGCACACCAAACTACATTTGCAATGTTTATGAATAGCATGCAGCTTTGGGTGGAGGCCAGTGTTAGTGATTGATGGTGTGCCTTGATCTACATAGACATGTCCACATAGTGTTCTGGAGTGTTTAAGACTCCTTTGTTGTCAATTGTACAGACTAATGCGTGTCAAGACATCAGGACCTCCCTTGGACCATGTATATGGTATATGGGCCACGCCATATGTTTGTAACAGTGTTTCATTTTAAAGTGTGTCAGCTGTTTCAATGAATGTGTCTATGTTTTTGGTGTGCATTTCCTTTTGAGAGATCTTTCAAGCAGGCACCTACGTGTTATCTTCACTGGATGTCAAATACACACATGCAATGCATGTTGAATGTGTGAAGTATGGTGAGTCCCAAGATTTATTTTATTTTATTTTATTTAGAAGTTTTGTATAGCGCTTGCTAGACCAAAGGGTATCAGAGCGCTTCACAGCATGTACATCATATTTTATATATACATTGAATTTAATAACGGTGGAGTGTCAATTGAAGGATTGTCCCGGGACTGCTAGATCCCATATATGCGGTTGAGGAAAAGGTCTTTGAGAAGGCTCTTGAATTTTGAAAACGAGGGGATTGTTCTGATGTGGGGTGGGATGGAATTCCAAATTTTGGGTGCATTTCCAGAGAAAGATTTGGCTGAGGTTCTTTGCTTGCGAGATTTTGGTGGAATGAGCAGTAGAGAGCTGGAGCTCCTGAGGTTTCTGGACTGGCCTGCCCTTTTGAGTTTGGCGGCCAGGTATTCTGGTTTACCTGTATGCAGGGCTTTGTGCGTGAGGCAGGCTGTTCTAAAGCTGGCTCGTAACTCCACTGGGAGCCATCTGAGTTCTCTGAGGGCTGGAGAGATGTGTTCGAATTTCTTAATTCCGGAGACCATTCTTGCCGCTGCGTTAAGTGTAGTCTTCAGGGGGGCAAGGTGGGTTTTTGCAGTCCCCGTCAGGGTCGCGATTCCGTAGTCTATTCTGGAGAGAACTAAAGCTTGGGTGGCTTGTTGAAGGTCCTTGGGTGGGAGGAAGGGTTTTATTTTGTATAGTAGTTTTAGGTTGAGAAAGGCACTTTTCGCAGATCTTGGGATGTGTTTCTTCATGTTAAGTTTTGGGTCTAGGGTGATCCCTAGAGATTTCACCGAGTCTGCCAAGGAGAGGTTACCATTGAGGACATCTATCGCTTTGAGCCATTCTTCTATTTGCGGGTTATCATCTTTGTTGGAAATGAGTAGTATTTCTGTTTACTCTTGGTTCAGTTTCAGGTGGTTGGTGGTGAGCCATTATTGTACCTCCTTGAGCGTGTTGTTTAATCTCTTGATGTCATCAATTGAGGAGGTTTCCAAATAGAGCTGAGTGTCGTCAGCATAAAGATGAAAGGGGATATTAGATTTTCTGAGTAGGGAGGTGAGGGGTTCGATGTAGATGTTGAAGAGCTGGGGGGAGAGTATAGACTCTTGTGGAACACCTCTGATGACAGGGTGGGGATCGGATTCGAAGTTTTTGATTTTTACTCTCTGTGATCTGTTGTGAAGGAAGGAAGAGAACCAAGATGCCAACAATTTGTCACATTAGTATTCACCAAATTGTTGTTACAGGGCTCAGAGTGTGGGGTCACTTTGGTGAGTGAGGTGTGTTAGTTTGCCCTGATGGGCAACCCAACTGTTCTTTTCTTTGTGAACTTGAAGTGGCATCACTTCATTGTATAGATATGCTCTCCAGAAAACAAACAGAAGCTCCTCAGTGTGACTCTAATTCAAGTTGTGGCCTGGTCTGTTCTTTGGATCCTAGTGTCCAAGTAGAATTGTGTGTATACCAACTGGGTAATACTAGTCTCAATTATGTGATGAGCTATCTGGCTATTAGTCATGATGGCTAACATGATTTGCAGTGTGACCTACTGACTTTGTGCTCATGTGTCAGATGTGTACAGGTGACTGATGCATTTTTGTTTCCTATCCATGCCCACAGCATCATCAACCGACACCGGAGGAGACATGAGCACGGACCAGGAGGAGGGACCCAGCTGCAGTGCTACCAGCGCTGAGGAGTTGGAGGGAGCTAGTGGCATGGAGGATGAGAGGAGTCAGACGGCCGGACCTTTGGAAGACGACACCTCGTACCATGCGGACGGCTCGGCTTCTGACTCCCAGGAGGAGGGGGAATACGCGGCTACACCATCTTTCATCAATGTGTCCGTCCCCACCTCCTCCAGACCCATCTCCACCCTCCCAGTTGCTCCAGTCCCATCTGTCCGTGCAGCCCCCATGTCTCCTTTGTCCCTGGCACCGCAGCCCCTGTCCCTGTCTCACCTGCTGCCCTCAGTGCCAAGTCTGTGGACCTGCTCTGGCAGATTCATGTTGGCCAGACATCAATGCTGACTGTCCTCCATAGCCACACTGCCATTCTGACACAGTTGTTGTCATTCACGGAGGGCATGTAAACTGCAATGTCTGACCAACGACGGATACTAGCGTCCATGGACTCCTCACTGACGGCAGCAGTTTCACTCCTGCAGTGGTCAGTCCCCCCCTCCTTCTGACCCAATCGACACCCCCCTCTCCCAGGCCTTTCAACTGTATTCCTTCCATGAGCAAGTAAATGTTGGTGTTCTGACCTGCACCTGGGCATCCATATCAGACCAGGGATGTACATGACAGTGTGTGTTCCCTTTTGCAGTCTTTGTCTGTTGGGCTGTTACATGACTATACACTATTGTGTCATGATGGTAGGTTGTGGGTAGCCTGCAACCTCCATGGGTGGATATGCATGTGGGATCTGACATCACACCCACATGTGGTGTGTCACGCTGTGTGTGTTAGAAATCCATCATACGTGTAGTGTGACTCCGCTGTAAGTGATGAGTTGCTATGGCACTATCAGGACTCTCACAGGTTAGGGTTGTGAACATACACCCATGTAGTTTTGGTATGATGTTGACAATGCCCCCCTATAACTGTGCCCTTCTGGGAGTCCTGTGCGCCCACCCCTCTCATGTCTGGGCACTGCTGGGAGTCTGTGCACCCACCCCTCTCATGTCTGGGCACTGCTGGGAGTCCTGTGCACCCACCCCTCTCATGTATGGGCACTGCTGGGAGTCATATCCACCCACCCCTCCTATGTCTGGGCACTGCTGGGAGTCATGTGCACCCACCACTCCTATGTCTGGGCACTGCTGGGAGTCCTGTGCACCCACCCCTCTCATGTCTGGGCACTGCTGGGAGTCATATCCACCCACCCCTCCTATGTCTGGGCACTGCTGGGAGTCATATCCACCCACCCCTCTCATGTCTGGGCACTGCTGGGAGTCATATCCACCCACCCCTCCTATGTCTGGGCACTGCTGGTAGTCCTGTGCACCCACCCCTCTCATGTCTGGGCACTGCTGGGAGTCCTGTGCACCCACCCCTCTCATGCCTGGGCACTGCTGGGAGTCATAACCACCCACCCCTCCTATGTCTGTTCACTGCTGGGAGTCATATCCACCCACCCCCTCCTATGTCTGGGCACTGCTGGGAGTCCTGTGCACCCACCCCTCTCAATGCTGGGCACTGCTGGGAGTCATTTCCACCCACCCCTCCTATGTAAGGGCACTGCTGGGAGTCATATCCACCCACCCCTCCTATGTCTGGGCACTGCTGGGAGTCATATCCACCCACCCCTCCTATGTCTGGGCACTGCTGGGAGTCATATCCACCACACACTCAGATGTCACGCACCGTACACCTACAATATTGACATGTCTGCGGCTCGTGTCACTATTGCACTGGTGCCATATGCAAGCGTGGCACGCACCGTACCCCAACATTGATGACGTCTGTGCGGCTCTTATCACTTTTGCAATGACGCTGTACGCGAGTGTGTGACTCACCGTACCCCAACATTGATGACGTCTGTGCGGGTCTTATCACTATTGCAATGATGCTGTACGCGAGCGTGTGACGCACCGTACAAGTACAGTTCCATTGTAGAGGTACGTTGTACTCACCGTATGCGCGTCGTCGATTTCAATGCACCAGGTCATAGGCTAGAGGACTGGGATGACACAGCCGAGGGAGTTCATGGCGGGTCTGTCGCTTACTGGGGTGCGGTTCGGGCCAGACTCTGCTTTTACGGCTGTTTTCAAGTCCCGTAGCGGAAGGGTCGTACGGAGTGTCGTCAACACGGATCGTACTTGCTGGTCCTGAAACTGCTGCCTGTTTACGCACGGATGGCGCGTACTGCATGACCCGGATATAAATCGTATGTATTTTTTTGTCGTATGGGATTTGGTACAGTTCGTATGGAGATGTGATTTGGTTCAGGATCGTACTTGCTTGTACATACGGAGACGGTTAGGGTTTTCAATTTGTACGGGAATTACGCTCCATACAACGATTCGTGGGGGATTTTACCAGATCGGAATTGGCCCCTTAGTGTTTTATGAAATCACCATTACAAGTATACAATTATTTATACAGTCACTCATGCAATCAATGAGTTTTATGTACAGGTATTTATACAGTTACTCATGCAATCAATGAGTTTTATGTACACTTATTTATATACAACAACTGTCACATACACTATCTTTTATTTTTTATTTCTACTTTGTTGGACATGTACCATTGAGAAATGTTTTTGCTCATCACCACACCCATAAAGATATTCACTCATCCAAACAACTATTATAACACGCAGTTTTAGCCTCATATACGTACTGATTTAACTATTCACATACCTTTGGGCAGCCACCGAACCACACACACAATCACTCTCCATTACCAATAATCAGTTAACTAATCAATAACTAATATAGACTTTTACATAGCTAGTAACCAACTGGTGCAGCAGTTTACACAACAACTGACCAAGTAATACAGATATTCATATAGTTTAGTCACTATCCAATATATTTATTGAGACACTATAAATTACTCAAGTAAACAATCAATTACACTGCTACTAAATCCTCTATCCAGATATTTATATATCCACTGATTCTTCAATACAGATTGGTGTATACATAATACATATTTAAATAACAAACCAAACCACATTCACTGGATGATGTCATCAGTGATGTCATCAGTGATGTCATTTGAGATGTCATCAGTGATGTCACTGACCATGTCATGAATGATGTAATATGTGACTTCATCACCAGTGGATTGCGCGGGCGAGAGTTACATTTAGTACAACTAACTATAACGGAGGAATATATATATATATATATATATATATATATATATATATATATATATATTCAGTGCTCCTTTTCTCTACTGATTCCTTGCACCCTGAAACCAGAAACGAAACAGACTCCTCTTATTTCGTGCAAGTTTGTTTTATTTCAAATCATGCTGTGCCGCCATGATATATAGGAGCTTTCAGACAGCCTTCTTTCTCTATTTATTCATTCTTTGTTATGTTATGTTATGTGTATTTTTATAGCATGCTAATCACCTGTAAGGGTATCCAGGCACTCTGTAGCAGGCGTGAGAGTTCAGTCCTGGAGGGCTTACTCGAAAAGGCAGTTCTTCAGCTTCATGTGAAAGTCAAGAAGGGAGGAGGAGGCTCTGATATTTTGTGGGAGGTCATTCCAGGTTTTAGGGACCAGGTATGGGAAGGCACGTCCCCCTGCAAGGCTTTTGTCTAGACATGGAGTGTGTGCTAGGGAGAGACCAGCAGAGCAGAGATGTCTGGCAGGTTGGTGGAAGTGAATGCAAATGTCCAGGTAGGCAGTGCCTTTGTTGTGCAGTGCTTTATAGTTCTAGGTGAGGAGTTTGAAGTTTGCACACTTGTGTGTCGGGAGCCAGTGGAGCTCCTTGAGGTGTGGTGTGATGTGGGCTGGGTGTGGGAGGTTCAGGAGTAGTCTGGCTTCTGTGTTTTGGATGGTCTTCAGTCTTCTTCTGAGCTGATTGATTATCCTTGCACACAGGGTGTTCCCATAGTCAAGTCTGCTGGTAATGAGGGATTCAGTGAGGGTTTTCCTGGTGTTGTCTGGTACCCACTTGAAGATTTTATTCACCATCCTCAGGGTGTTGAAGCGGGACGTGAACATTGCATTGACTTGGGCTGTCATGGCCAGGTTCTATGATGATTCCAAGGTGTCTTTCTTTGCGATCAAGTTATGATGCTGGAATAAAGTCTGCGGGCCAGTAGGTAGAGTTCAATGGTGATGTGTAAATCCTGAAAAACACCACGTCGATCTTTCCCGAGTTCAGTTTGAGGTGACTGCATTTCATCCAGGTGCCCACTTCTGTCAAGCATGGGGTGAACTTGTTCATGGTGTTGTTGTATCAATCACATTTTCCCTTTGTCCACTACAGCATATAGCATGGGCCAGTGGGTAATTTTGCTTCAGCCATTGGCTAACTTTACTGTGATTGAAATCATTCTGCCCTTTCACATGGAGCACATCACCTTAAAATGTCGTTCCCTTCAGTGCCAGGGACTACTATGACAATGTGTGCTTTTTGAGACAAAAAAATAATATTTTCGCTTTTTCTAAAAATATTGCCTAGGTGCCAGTAGCTCCGGCAAAATTATTGTATAAAAACCATGGCAAAACAAAACAAACATTGGCAAAGCAAAAAGCTTGGCCGTCAACACCAGATCGACTGGTTTTGTCAATGCTTGTTTAATTAGCAAGACAGGGACTTTGTAAAATTATATGCATTGCTTTGTTTTTGTGGAACACAATTTATCTGTTGTGCTGTGGGGGAGTTTACAGGAATCTCACTCCCGATGTCACATGCTAGGCATTAGAGGCTCTTAAAGTTCAGTTTTTTCCTTGCTGTATGGGATATATAGTCATGGATTGGTAATTCAAAAAGCAGAACTCCAACTATCAGAGTACAAAAAATGAAACCAGTACAGGACCAAAAGGGTCCTGCTGCATGTGTGATGCAGAAAGTCAGTAATGTCTTTCATCCTACACCACTTATGCATGCTTGCATTGCAAGCCCACACTTCTAAGGTGGTCAGTGAAATTACATGTCTTAATATGAATAGCATAATAGCTCCAAGAGCCAGAAGTGGATGCAAGTATTTAACATGACTGTAATAAACAACAGTAATAAAGATATTATTTTTTATTTTCATAGAAAATAAATAAACTTTCCATTTAAAGTCTTTCCTTCTTCTAGGGCCCTATGTATCAAGCAAATTCGCATTCGCAAAGGCCGAAATTCACAGAATTTCGGCCTTTGCGAATGCGAATTTGCTAAATGGAATGTATTAAGCAACATCTGGTGCAAAATAAGGAATCGCAAAATGTGCGATTCCTTAGTTTGCAATTGCATTTAAGGAATCGCAAATTTTGCGATTCCTTAAATGCAATGTATGAAACCAAACAAATTAGCAGAATGCCCTTAAGGAATCGCAAATTACCACCAACTTCGAGTTGGTGGTAAGTTGCGAATTCCTTGAAATTTTTTTTGCATTTTTCAAAGTGCCAGGTGACGCACATACATGCCCTTAGGGCATGTATGTGCGCCACATGTGCACCCATGCATATTTCAGGGGTGCGACAGGGTGTCCATTGGACACCCCTGCACCCTTGAAATTATTCTCAATTTGCGATTCGCAAATTGCGAATCGCAAATTGAGAATAACTTCCCATTCATTCCTATGGGCCTCCTAGCCCATAGAAATGATTGGGAAAGTATTCCTTAATTGCGATTCGCAATTTGCTAATTGCAATTAAGGAATTCTAAGAAATCGCTAAAAAAAATGCGATTTTGTACGTGCATACCCATTTGCGATTCTCAAATAGCGATTTCTTAAAAATCGCTACTTGGGAATCGCAAATGAGTATCTTGATACATATGGCCCCTAGTCCTCCTGTGGAAATTGGGAACATTTGATCTAGTTCTCTCAATTATTTATGCTCATCTACAATATTAAGATGGGAAAAAAAGACATTTTAAAACTATTTTTCTTATCCCTCTTTTCATGGAAAATGATTTTCATCAAAGTCTTTCCCTTCGCTACACCACCTGTGAAAATGGGAAATTTTGGAACACTTTCTCAACCTTCCTAAACTATCTATGAAATTTGAGGCATGTGAATGATTGCGGAAAAATGTACCCGGCACGGCAATTAGCAACACCCCTCAAAGTGCGGGGTCTCACTCAGAGATCCGGTAGGTTGCACAAATCCAATAAAAATTATACAAGGTTGGCTTAGTGCAAATATAAATACTGCTTTATTTCATACACACTGGTTGGAAATGAACTGCAGAGATCACATCAAGAAAGGACCAGTCCAGAAACTGATTAGGCGTTTATCAGTAATTGCTATTTTTATTTCATGAAATAATGAGCACACCCACCCATTAAAATGTATAAATGTCATGGCCGCGATGTCCGCATGGCTGTGTTTTACCTACTAGCTTTGACTGAAATTGAATTACTTCCTTGGGCTCTCCACAAAGGACTTTGTCCTCAGGACACTTTCACCTACTCGACCTGCTTTAAATTAAAGGACCAATCTTTTTGTGGCATTCATTTCCCTACTGCCTTAGTACATTTAGATAAAGTTACATAATTCAAGACAGAGGTCATTGTCAGGTAGTTATTGACAGGAGTTGGGTAAGAGGGCCCTAGATGCAAAGTGGAGGCCATACTCCACCCTGATCATTAGCTACCCGGGAGCGGCCTCCACTCTGTTTAGTATTGCTATAGTAAATCTGAACTTGAAAATGTCCAAAATTGTTTATTAGAGTCTGTTTCTCCTAGTACTGTTTAGGTGACGGTTACAATATGTATATATGTGGATTTAATTTGGTGATAACACTCCACTATTCTCTGTCCAATGAAATGCATTGTAGTGAACAGCTGGTTTTGAGTATCACAACCAGAAACGTGGAGAAAGGTTAATACCCATATAAATCATTTATTGGTGGTGCTATACTCATTTTAGTTTTAGCTCTAAGGTATTTTCAGCCTGTCCTGTGAAAAATGGGGATCCTCTGTTAGGATTTGATGTACATTGTTGACAGAAATGTGATTTCTCTCATGATTATCTTATGGGGGTTAGTGTTCTGAAGACAAAAAAGGACAGATTTTGTATAAATATCGAACTATATTCCTCATCCATGTAAGAAAAATGTCTAGCATGATGAAAAAAAATTACTGACAACAGCCGTGACAGTTGATTCCCCAGAATCTGCTATAGTTTCACCACAGAATTCTGAAGATAAAAGTGAGTGCTTACATTCTATATTCATGATAAAAGTAAGGTAGTTCTGAACACCATGTTGTTGGAATAGAAGCTGTAGAATTTACGCCATTTACTTTGGAGGGCACTGGAGTAAATGAACAACATGGGGAGTGTAATGTTGTCATCTACATTTTGGTTACTGCTCTGGAAAGATAAAATGAGGACATTATATATATCAATTCTAAAATATCTTCTGCATTGAAAGGAGAATTCTTTTGTCATGCTGATTGAAACATATACATCTAACAGCAACAGTAGCAGTCTGTCAGTTGATTCCCTAGAGTTTTACTTGAGCTTCACCACAGAGTTCTGTTTTCATGACAAAAGTGGGGCACAATTGAACACTCTGTGGATGGAATGGAAGATGTTGAATTTAAACTCTTTCCTAAGGAGCAGGCTTGTCTATATGAACATGGAAGGGTTACTACAGATATGAAAACTCTGGTTTAAAAAAATTTGAAGGAAAGGCATTATGGGCGTTGAGACATTTATGGCATGATAGATTTTTAAAGGGATACAGATAGTTGATGAGGGCAAGCCCGATCTAAATCAAACTTCCTCTTTCCATGTCTGTTTCCTCTAATTATCCATCCGGTGGCACTTAATACCTCTCTAATTTTAAAATATTAACATTTTGGTACACATAGACATTTTTTATAAATCTTCCATTCAAATGCATCGCTGTTAATATTGTGAGCATGCTGGAAGCTATTTTTAGACAGATTAAAGTACCTGTAGGTATTTCTTTGCTATTTTTAGATAGATTTATGTTTCTCTGGGAAGTGGGAGCCTCCAAATACGATGTTGCTTAGACATTTCAATTTCCCTTTCACTTCTCCAACTTCATTTTGTCAGTGGTATCTCGGTGCATGGACATGTAGTGGCTCAAACATCCTTTTCATTGTCAGATAAATATATTAAAATGATGGAACACATTTTAATATATAAGAAGTCTCCCCCCCATTACTTAGAAATGATGTATGTTAGAGGTAACTAATAAAACCTTATTAAAATACGTAACACCGTAACTCAGACAGACCAGTTGCACAATTAAATTGAACACTGTGAAACCTGTCATGGACCACTCATTTTTGTTGACTGGTTTACTTCAGAAATTTTTCTGCAGCAGAGAAGGGTTTTCATGTATATATTAATTTCAAAGATCTTTATTTCGGCAAAGTACCATAAAAGAGAACAGTAATGTATAAAAAGCAGTGCAAATAGATGACAATATAAGTTACTAGTAGCAAAAATAATTTCAGCACGTTTTGCCACAGACACATTTGGTCAAAATTCATAACATTGTACACAATTGGTAGTGATTAAAAAAATATATACATTTCATATTGCCATTTAAGAACAGAATAAAAAAGACCATATGTGACCATGGGCTGCCAGTCCCGGCTTAAGTTCGAGCAATTAGGAGCCTACGCTTATGCCACATGGCAGCCAGAAATTTTGAAACAGCACATACAATCGGACCAGTTGTGTCGGATTTTAGTATTCTAAAAGCCTGCATACATTGGTTGAAGGCTAGATTTTTACATAAAGGAACAATCCAGTAATTCCTAGCCTTGTGAAACCCCGGACAAAAAAACAACACGTGAAGTTCGGTTTCAGTATCACATTCGCAAGCTGGGCAATTTATCGGGGCAAAGGGTGACCGCCTGCTGGTAAAAGCTCGCAGCGGTAGGACACCATGCCTCCGCTGAACATATCGTTTTTTTGCTAACAGTGGATAAATGTAATCGAGGAACTTCTCAAATAAACAACAACCTTTGACTAGCAGGAAGGAGGCTGTTCTAGAGCCAATTTGGGGGTTGCATAATGCAGATTTGAGTTTATCTGCGCGAAATATGTTCGTTAACTGGATGCGCGACAGCTGTTTGCAGCTCCGCTCTGGGTCAGACCATAAATCAGAAATCTCTAACCTTGTAAGTTCTTTTTTTATGTAAGCAAGCCAGGGAATATTCCCTGAATCTGTAGCGGTCTGTATTTCCTTTAGTTCTTCTCTGTAATGTGTCAACTCCGGAGTTACCAAGAGCCTACGCCAGAATCTCAAAGGTTTAAGCGCTAACCCTTCGTCGATTGGTCTGATTCCCAGGTCAAACCTTAAAGGGAGGATTGGGGTACTAAGCGGTAGTGCTAAAATAATAGCACCCCTGGCTTGTTTTTTCTATACCTCCAACTTTTACAACGCACTACCATTACGACGCAACTTTTACAACGCAATTTATTACAACGAATTGCGCTGGGGGGCGCTCTAGGATAGGGAATAGTTTAATTACTATCCAACACCTTCCCTACTATCCACGGGGACTGGAGTTGGAATAGTAAATTCAACTATTCACTATCCAGCACCCCCAACGAAAGTCGTTGTAACGACTTGCGTTGTAAAGCCTGCGTCGTAATGGCATGCATTGTAAAAGCATGCGTTGTAGTGTCATACATCCCAATTGTGGTCCCACAGGTTTGATAGTGGACTTGTTGGATAGCTTAAGGATTCCGCCCGAGAGTTGGGCCAGTTTTAGCTGTGACTTAGTCTGCTGGGGGCCCCACGTCAGGTTTTCGTTAATTGTGACCCCCAGATAGTCAAAGGTGGTTACCCTTTCTAATATCGTTGCCCCTAGGCTTGGATTAGGGCGCATAGATCTCGGGGATTGAAGATCATGAACTTTGTTTTCAAAGAATTGATCTCCAATCCTCGAGCGGTACAGAATTCCTGGAAGCCATCCAATATTCGCTGTACTCCCATTGGGGATTTAGAAAGTAAAAGGGTGTCGTAGGCGAACATAATTGCAGGGACCCTATTAGCTGCCAACTTTGGCGCATCATTATTCTGGATTCCATTGAGGTGCATGATTACCCCGTTGACATAGAGGCAAAACAGGGTCGGCGCGAGTACGCAACCCTGCCTTACCCCCCTGCCAACAGGGAATCTAGATAACAGCATACCTTTTTTCCCACATCTGACTTGGCCAAAGTTGGCCTCATGTAACCTCATCAGAACAGACAGAAGGTGAATGGGAATGCCGAGCTCGAGAAGAACAGCCCAGAGTTTTCCCCGGGGCACAAGGTCAAAAGCGGAGCGGAGGTCGACGAATACCATATAGAGGCTGCCACCCTCTAGTCTCACCGTTTTCCAAAACAGTAGTTGTAGATGAAAAGTTTGGTCCACGGTGGAGGTGTTCTTTCTAAACCCCGCCTGGTAGGGACTAAGGATTGCGGACTCCTCTATCCAGTCGTGCAACCGGTCCAGGATGAGTCTGGCAAAGATCTTGGGGACATCAATGAGGCTGATGGGTCTGTAGTTGGATGGGACCAGAGGTGAGCCCTTTTTAAATATAGGCACTATCTCTGCACCCAGTCAAGTACGAGGAACCGACATGCCTCTCAGGACCGCATTAAACAAAATCTGAAAGTATGGGCCCCAGATTTTCGGCTCTTGCTTAAAGAGATCCCCCGGTAGTTTATCCAAACCTGGGGCTTTACCTGAGGCAAGTTTAGAAATAGCGTTACAAACTTCTGGCACCGTGAACTCAATCACCGCAGGATGCAAAATTAGTGCAGACCTGGCGACCGAGTCCTCGCTGTCGTCGGTAAGTCCCTCGGTAGAGTATAAAGCCCTATAGTGCCCTTCCCAGACTTCTAGTGCTATGTTCGATTCTATAACTGTTTTCGGCTCACTACCCCCATTATTGATTATGGACCAAAATTTGCGAGAGTCTTTGGTTGCAAGCGCCAGATATAGGTTGGACCATTTCTCGTGATCCCACTCTTCCTTGGCGCAGTTGGTCAGACATTTATAATGTGCCCTCCTGATTTTAATTGCAGATCTATCCTTCTCTTTTATAGCCTGCAGAAGCTCTATTTTGGCCTTCCTACATGCTGGATTGTACCATGAGCGACGGGGCACCCTTTTTGCCCTCCCGGAGACCCGAGGGTTAAGTAGCTCGCCCAGATTTATCAATAGGCCCTCATGAAGAGACTCCAACTTAGTTAGGTGTTCATGAGTTGGTGGTTGATTAATTAGTGTTGCAACCTCAGTAAGTAAAGGAATTATTGAGCTATAAAGTTTCCCTGTCGTTAGAAGCTGTAAGATTAACATCATTGGCGCCAAGAGCTGGGACACCCTTCCTACTGTTATAAGGTAAACCCAGTTCTAAAATTAGGGCGTTGTGGTCGTTGTCTGCTCTTATGATAACACTAAAATCAATGACTAATGGCCATAACCTCGTCTCAGCCAAAATGTAATCGAGAAAAGACATTTTTCCAAATCTATTATAGGTACATTTGGCTGGGATGTCAGAAGGGGTTCGGCCATTACAGGCTCTTAAAGAATGATTTCAAATGAGTGCCGTAATTTGAATAGCCAGTGGCGTCCATGCCTTGGGAGATGGGGTCTCGGTCAAAGGTATAGACCAATGGTCATCCTCTGCAGTTTGTGCTTCGTCATTTAGGCCCTTAAGGGGTTCAAAATGGCAGTTCAGGTCACCATCCACCAGCAGGCGAGTATCGCTAGGAATTACAGGAATAAAAAGGGATAGGTCCTCAATGGTGCTAGACTCGCTAGTTAGACTTAAAGGGCGTGAATAAACATTAATCAACACAAGTTTGAATGCATTGGGCCAAGTAAGAACTACGCATTGGATGTCTTTGGAGTGGGTGTTTAGAGATTTGGCAGTATGGCCAAGATGGGTACCGACCCAAATAGTAAGGCCCCCGGACGGGCGGCCCTTCCCTCCCCAGACAGCCGGCACGTAAAACGTAGCAAAACCTAACCGGTGTTGCTCAGTTAGAGCCCACGTCTCCTGGCAGAGACACACGTCGCTGTCGTCCACAAAAGAGCCCCATTCAGGACAAGTCATTTTGTTGGGCAACCCTGCCAGATTCCATGATAATATTTTAAATGAATCTGGCCCAGGGCCCTCATCCTTATCCCTGGATAGAACTGTTCTTCCTACCTCAGTCTGGGACACTGTGCGCACTAAGGGCAGCAGTGAGTTGTCAACCGCTTCTACAGAGGATCCAGGCTCACTACATCTACCAGTGGAGAGTTGGCTGTTACTAGAGATAGGTGGTGTTAATGTAATCACCCTATTTCTTCCCACCATCCTAACCCCACTGGAGCTATCTCTGTTCCTTTCTTTTGTGTTCCCTCCCACTGCCAGCCCAACCTTGTCTTTATCAGTCACATCCCCATTTATGTCCCCCGATCTGCGCCATAGTCAATCCAATAAATCTAGGCCGCTGTATCTATTCTGTAAACATATTGCCACAGGACCTGGAGGATCACTAAGCCAACCACGGCCGGTTCCATCCACTATTGAACACCCTACTAGGTTTCATGGTTGTCTAGGACCTGTTCTAGTGTGCAGTTGATCAGGGGGATAAAAATATGACAGGGGAAGTGACTGGATGGTTGCCGCAAAACGCGACTGGCTCCATTGGCAGATGTGGGACACTGTCCATGTGTCTCTGAAATTCATCAGAACACAGTCACCCGTTAGATCCTTTGCCCTTTGGCCCACCCATGACACCTTACGAACCAATAAAATGTCGCTAGTTACAGATGGCGGGAGTGGTCTATTTTTATTAAGGCAATCTGTGACTTTATTCTTGAGTGAGGTATGTGACTCCTCCCTCGTATTCTTCAGCTCAGGGACCCCGGCTAAAACCACCACGTACGGACTAAATTCAGGTGGTAGGTCAATTTGTATGGGCCTTAAGTTACTAGTGCGTTGTTGCTGTTTGGATATGTTAGGGTCATTGCATGGAATAGCATTGTATCGAGAGTTTGAGCCCAGGCCGCTGATAGGGACTGCCTCAGCGCGCCCTGTTCTACCCATTTCCACTCTCCCATCCTCTGGTGCTTTTAAATCTAGTGCAGCTGACCTACCCAACCCCAAAGCATTATGATCTGATGCGACTGGCTTAGCTGTGCCCACAATATTTCGACCATAAGGGATTACAGATGTGTATTTATCATCGACCTTAGTTAATTTAGCTACAGCCCCTGCAGTATAATATGAAGCGTTGGTTAAAGTTAACAAACTAGCTTCAATAGCAGCTAGTCTATGAGTGAAGGGTAGTAAAAGGTCAGCAAAAAGAGCCCCCACTTTATCCCAGAAAACATTGTCCACATCGGGCATTTGGACAATTGGTAGGTCGGTTGACATTGGTTCTGTAACAAATGTCACTATTTCAGTCTCTTCTTGATGATCCGAGGATTTTCGCTCGGCCTCGTCAGGCCTTATGTTCTTGGATTTGCTGGGGTAATTTTTCTTTGAATAGCCTGCATCGCGTTTCTGTTTAATGGCTCCCTGCATCATTAGTGAGTGTTCTTTTCTGCTCGTTAAGTTGGTGGTCATCGACCTTGTTTTAGGGCAAGAAAGCTGAACTGGTGCCCTTGTCTCTGTATCTGGATCTGTCCGGTCATTTAATGGTATATTACCACCCTCGGGGAGAAAAGTTACCGCTAGATGCATCCTGTGCAGGAGAATGTAGCGGGGTATATCCGCCCACAGGCTGGCCAGGGTGTGCGTGCACATCAAGTGAGAGCCATCTTTCTGTTACTGCTATCTCTTGCGCAAGCACATCCGAGGCTCTCATAAAGAAGTAATCCAGTGTTCCCATCATACCCGCACTTTTCATGCCCGACTTATCCTTAGGGGCGCCGGACGCCATCACTAGTGATTGAACAGTTTTGGCCCTCGAAGGATAGCTGAATCGGCAGTACTCAACTTACCGAACAACGTTAGTTGTCCGACTCCAAAGCCAGCCGTTAGAGGGTGGGCCCGGCCCGGCCTACTCCGGTCTCAAACGGGCCCGCCCTTGGCCCGGGCTTCGCCCGGCGCGCGCTCGCGCGCGTCCCGTGTAGCAGTGAGCGTAGCCAACTATATCGGCTGTGGGTGATAGGAGGAGGAGCTCAGTGGTGTAGGCTGCAGGGGCTCCTGGTTGCTGGAGTCCCACTCTCCCGGTAATCCCTGGTCTCAGCAAACAGCCGCTGCGAACGGCTCCCACGAAGCGGGGGGCGCGAGCTGTTTTGTGGCAGCAGGAGAAGGAGCTCAGTGGTGTAGGCTGCAGGGGCTCCTGGTTGCTGGAGTCCCGCTCTCCCGGTAATCCCTGGTCTCAGCAAACAACCGCTGGGAGCGGCTGCTGCGAAGCGGGCCCACAAGCAGTTTTGTGGCAGCAGGAGAAGGAGCTCAGTGGTGTAGGCTGCAGGGGCTCCTGGTTGCTGGAGTCCCACTCTCCCGGTAATCTCTGGTCTCAGCAAACAGCCCCTGCACAGAAAAGTGAACGATTCTAAAGTATGTCAACTCTGGCAGCCTGTCTCAGAGCGCAGTCATATTATGTGAGATAGGTGAACCTTCTAGCTCTTTATTCGAATTCTATGATGTTCAAACGCAGCTGTTATAGGAAGCTGATTGTTTTACAATAAAGATGTGTTCCATCGTATAAGATCATCTACCAAATTTAGTAAAAAATCGCTACAACAGTTGTTACCTTACGTGTGTGTACCGGATTCTTTGTAGAGAGAGTGTTGGGTGCTACTTAACTACATCAATGGTGGTAAGGAGTAGACAGTCTTGCCTTTGCATGTGTCTTTCTTGCACTAAGGGGTCAATTAGGATGGCGGACGGATCGCCACCGCAATGCAGGCGGTGGCGATCCGTCCGCCATCTTTGCCCGTCCGCCACCTATTTCCCCCCGCCATATTACAATGGCGGGAGGGACCATGGCGGACGGGAAGATGCTGCTTTTCCGCTGCAGTCGCAAGGCGACCGCGGCGGAAAAGCTCTAATATGGTGGCGGTGTCTATCAGACACCGCCAGCCATATTAGGATGTGCCGGTAGCTATGCCTTTCCGTGGCGGCAATGTCGCCACGAAAAGGCATACGGTTCCTGCTTTGGAGGCCCGTTGCGGGGCCCCAGGTTGAAGGGAGGTGTGGGGGTGCACATGAGGGGTACCTGCTGTTGCATGCACAATGCTGCAGGCACCGCGCGGTGCCTGCCGCTTTGTGCATGCAAATGCATAGCATGCACTTTTGACTTTGCGGCGGGTGCTGCTTAAAGCAGCACCCGCCGCAATGTTAAATATACGGGATGTGACCGCCAGAGTGGCGGTCACATCCTAATTGCAATGGAGGGAACGCCGCTGACCCTGCGGATGGTCCCTCCACCTCGGGGATGGCGGACGGACGCAGGTCCCTCCGCCATCATAATCGACCCCTAAATTCGGATTTTGCTGAAAAACTTTAGGCATGGTTTAACAATTTAATACATTAAAACTGACTTGCTAGCAACAATACTAGCGCCAGGAAGCCGCTTGGCCACAGTGCGCTTAATCAAGTTTCTTTTCATTCATTCACTAGACAATACCTAATTGAGACAGGTGAAATGAGAGAAAAAATGAATGGTCTTTCTCTTGCGTAGAAGCCTTTGATTGAGTGAATTTGATGTACCTATGAAAAGTTCTCGCTAAAACTGGTATCGTTCTTATATAAGGCTCCCTGTTTTCCATTTTTACTGATTTTTACAGATACATGCAGGCAGAGATCAATGCGTTTTCTGTCTGCATTTATTTTTTAAGGTGGATAAATACAGAAAATGGTGCTTCTTAAAGTGAAACTCCGTGCTGTTTATCATAAATTATAGCCCAGCAGCTGGACAGCTTGACAGCATGGGAAATGAAAAAACAGGATGCAATTTTCTTTGTCAGCATCCATTTGTGGTAAAATGCTAATATTTACCAGTGGATGTATTTTTATGTCATATTTGAAAGCTTAAGTAGCTAAAACATGACAGACATCAAAGTATGAGTGTGCGTTGATCAGTTAAATAAATATGGAAATGTACAGTTTTAGAACTTAATTTTTACACAAAACACAAAATAAATATGGATAATTACAGATAAAATGGCCACAAAATAAATATGGATAAATACAAATGGAAACGTTAAAAAAAAATACCACAAAACTGGGAGCCCCAGGCTTATATGATCAAATATATGATGGCTACTTTTATAGGTCTATTATCAAGACCTAAATTAATGGTGAGTATTCCTCAGCCATACCTTTAAAATACAGCATAAGACAGTGGTGTCACCTTTCACCATTACATTTTCTCTCTAGCCATGGAACCTCCTGTTCAAAAGACAAAAAACAATACTAAAATGAAAGTCATAACACTAGGTGAAAAAGAATACAAGGTGATTCTTTTTGCTGACGATATGTTGTGTTTCACAAGAGAGCCAGAAACATCTATCCAAGCCTTGCTAGATAACCCCAACAAATATGCTGAGGGTACCAGAATTTAAAATAAATTATACTAACTCACAAGCAATGGGTTTCTCAGATCCAAACAGCCTCAGTAAGCGAATAACTGGAAGAATGGGAATAAAATGAAGCAAGATACCCATAAAATATCCAGTAAACTCTTTATCAAGCTCCAGAAATGCTATCTAGAAACGTAACAGACCACCCCTTCTGAAGGTATTATTTAAAAACGTTTACAGATTTTTGTATGTGATCCAGGGGAAAAAACTCAAGTTCTCTAAAGCTGCTTTAACAAAGATACAAAACAAACTGGCAAACTTTGTTTAGAATGGGAAAGTCCCATGGGTGCCCAAAACAGTGCTTTAAAAGAGACCGATGAAAAAAGGTGTGGGATTTCCCAACATAGAAGATTGTATATTTTAGCCCTGTTATGGCCAGTATTAGCCTGGTACATCACCAAGGAGAGCAGTAGAACAAATGCACCTTATAGTCCCCCTTCACAACTTATTATCACAGCTGAGTCTCGTGGTTTAGTGTGTGAGAAGTTAGCCTGTCTTATGATGTCCACTAGTTCTAGTGGGCACCTTGCACCAGTCTAATCGACCCTTATTGATGGTGGTTGTAAAGTCAACCTTATAGAAAGCTATCCTAGTGGTAGCATGAACCAGCAGTCATCAGGCTAAGACTTCAGTAGGCGAGTTAAGCAAGTTGTTTTACCAATTATAATCCCTTGAATACCAGACGAAAGGACACCACACAAGGTATATATCAAATATATATGTATTTAATCTAAGCACAACCCATCTGCACTCTTTAAGAGGTCAGAGGTAAAAATACAATGCAAGTCACACAATTAATATACGATAAGTTGCACAGTATACGTTATGCCCTAGGGGCCTCACAAACCATATACTAAAATAGTGGTATAAGAACCACGAGAGAATTAGAAAGCAGTCCTGGGGCCTATGGAATCGATGGGGCTACTCTAATTGACCGAAGGTTAGGAAGTAGGAGGTCCAAGGGAGACGCGTGCAGTGTCTAAACACAGCCGCGAGTTACGATCTGCTTTCTATGGAGTTCGTAAAAGTTACAAATATACAATTTAAGGACACTTCCGGATGGACTAGGATGGAACCCTATTAAACTAGGACACTTCGAGAGTCAAGACCCACGGGAGCATCAGAGTACTCATGTTACCTCACCCAGGGAAGCCGGGTGCATCGGTGTCTTTTCGTGTCGGGTTTCGTCGTCGTTTTCTATGGAGAGCTTCAAAGAAGTGCTGCAGGCGACCAGAGGAAAAGTGTCCGGGTGGATCCAAGGGTGGACCGAAGATCTGAAGAACCTGAAAGCAGAAGGGACAGAGTCTGGGTCACTGCACAGTATACGTTATGCCCCAGGGGCCTCACAAACCATATACTAAAATAGTGGTATAAGAACCACGAGAGAATTAGAAACCAGGCCTGGGGCCTGTGGAATCGCTGGGGCTACTCTAATCGACCAAAGTTTAGGAAGTAGGAGGCCCACGGGAGACGCGTGCAGTGTCTAAACACAGCCGCGGGTTACCATCGACTTTCTATGGAGTTCGTAAAAGTTACAAATATACAATTTACGGACACTTGAGGACGGACTAGGATGGAACCCCTTTAAACTACGACACTTCGAGAGTCAAGACCCACGGGAGCACCAGAGTACTCGTGTTACCTCACCCAGGGAAGCCGGGTGCATCGATGTCTTTTCGTGTCGGGTTTCGTCGTCCTTTTCTATGGAGAGCTGCAAAGAAGTGCTGCAGACGACCAGAGGAAAAGTGTCCAGGTGGATCCAAGGGTGATCCGAAGATCTGAAGAACCTGAAAGCAGAAGGGACAGAGTCTGGGTCACTAGCCAGTGAACAGGAAGGAACCAGGCGATGTCGGGTGATTTCAGGTGAGGAAGTCAAACTTACCTCTTCATCCACGAGGTCCAGGAGGCATCGAAGATGACCAGGCGCTGGATTCGAGCTGTCCCCCAACAGATCTAGTTGACTGCGGTGTCGGTATCCGGATTGGACCCAGCAAGCCTTGGCAACCGCAAACCACGCAGGATGTCGAGATTGGCTCTGTTGCAGACCAGCAAGGTCTGTGGCGCTTCTCCTTTATAGGAAAGCTGGAGCATAGATTCTTCGGGATCCGACGGGAGCCTTGAAAATGCAGACTGGCAAAGTTGCTGTTGGTGCCTGTTTGCACAGGGTGGTCACTCCTTGACCACAAGGGAGATATCTTCCATCTTCCAGTCAGAATGGAACGTCAAAGGTCCACGATTTGTCTTTCAAAGATTTGTCCAGGGTAATCTAAAGTCCTAGGGACACAGCTCCTATACTTATACTAAGGATGTGGGCTGGGCTACCTGGCTAGGTCCTCCTATGGGTGGACCTGGGAAGGGGGTGGTCACACCCCTTTCCCTTTGTCCAGTTTCGCGCCAGAGCTGGGGCTGTGTGCCCCAGCAACTGGTTTGAACCGGGCTATGCATGGAGCACCTTGTGTGCCCCAGGCAGTGTCTGGAAAGCATTCACTGAATGCAGCCCTCCCTGCCCCAATACACTACAAGCCTGTCTGGGGAGGTGCTGGCACCTCCCTGGACTGGAAACCTATTGTCCAGGCCTCCCCTGCTGGAGTTTAGTTCAGCAGCAGGAGGTCAGACTCGTGTCTGTGGCAGCAGCATCCATTTTGTGATGCTGAGACTCTGTTTAACTTTAACCGGGTAAACCAATAACTACATGTCTTCTCCCTCTAGAAGGGTGGAATGCTACCCACACCGTCAGGACTGGCGGGGGGGGGGTAGTATTCCAAAGTGTTTGACACCTTACACAACATGTTTTGATAAAGCCAAACCAAAGTTAGCATTAACCGCGAGGATTATAATGCACGTAAGAGTATATGGTATGGCTATATCATAGAACAGCTGTAAGGCGATGGTTCCGAAAGCTGCAGAGGGGCTCAGCTCATGCTAGGGCACCCTCTCACATAAAACCCAGCACTCTGCCTCCAGGATTGTCGAGGCCTACCATAGGAGTGGCTTATAGGTGTATATGTGTCTATATATATGTAGATATAGGTATACTATATCTAAGTAAGGGGTGATTATACCACCTTACCCAGGCTGTGTGAACAGACCTGTGGTGTTAGTTTGGAGGGTCAGCCAGGGGTGGCATAATACATGCTGCAGTCCCTGGTAGACCTGGGATGCACCTATGCCCTGGGTACCTATGGTACACTATACAGGGGCTCACACGGGTGACCCAGTAACCTATCTGGTATGTACCTAAAGTACATGGAGTCCATTTTATAGAGAAAGCAGATAGACTGGGGCCCTGAATAGCAGGGTCCCAGGCCAACTAAGTCGAAATCCAGCAAAACACCAGGAAAAAGTGGGGGTAACCATATAGTCAGATTCTACCTTCCTACACCCCCCCCCCCCCCACACGAAAGGAGATAAGGCTTTCCTTGTCCAGGTGAGACTATATTGACTAAGTGGCCATATAAGGAAGTACCTGCACTAGCATGGTTACCCCCTGTCTTATGGTCCACTAAGCAATCCCCCACCCTAGGGGTATCAGAGGGTCTCCACCATTGGGAATTACTTCCTGTAGGGTGTTTTGGCAAAGAAAAGGGCTGGTGCTGGGATGGAGTACTGAAGTGAGGCTCCATTAAGGTTGGGCTCTGCTTCCTCCAATCACTATCCACCATGCATGCCTTTCTTTCCTTGACTGAGTTGCACTGTGCTCTCAGGGTCAACCTTAGGCTACCTACAGCTGGAGGTTGGGTCCCTTTGGTTGGACCACTGGAGGGACAGGACAGGTTGGGGACCACTGGGTCCCAGGTTTGCCTGTGTCCAACAGAGTCCATCTGGGGGAGGTTCCTACTCAAGGGTAAGGGAGATCCCTCAGAGTGTTGAGGAATTTTCACTTGGCTAGGGCTACTAGACTGGGTGCCCCTAATCTGCTGATGGGGGGGGGTGCTCAGGACAAGGGGCCCCTTGGGTCCACTGACTTCCCTGACCTCTACAGCCCTGAGCTGATTGAGGCAGGGTAGAGAGGGGCAGGTTACCTGCTCCAGACTGGGTTCTACCTTGGAAGGGTCGACTGACATCAGGGGCTCTGCCAGGTCAGGCCTGACTACCTCTGGGGCAGTTCCTTCACAAGGGGTAGGGTCAGTTCCCTGAGGAGGCTAGCCCTCACCTAAAGTCTGGGGGAGGGAGACTTTTCCTCCTCCACAATGCTCTCCGTCTGTGTGGAGTGATCCATAGTTTCAGGCTTCACAACACAAAAATCTGTTTGGGTTGGGGCCATCACAGTCCTATCAACCTTTTCAGGAAGGCCTATCATCTTGGAATGGGCCTGTTACTCTACCTCAGCCCTCACTGAGATTTCTAGATCATTGCCCAGTAAGCAATCTACAGGCAAGTTTGTAGACACTGCCACTCCCTTTGGGCCAGTGACACCTACCCAGCTGAGATTTACTACTGCCATGGCATGATCTGTCATCACTCCATCAATATTGACCACCTGGTAGCTAAACCCAGGTAACAGTTGTTCTGAGGGTACTAGGTTCTCAGTCACCATGGCGATACTAGCCCCTGTGTCCCTATAGGCAACAACTGTCTGATCATTGATATGGGGCTCCTGTCTGTACTTGCCCAAGGTATTGGGACAAGCAGTGAAGTTGGCAAACCCCATGCCACCATCACAGACTAGAGTTGCTGTGGTAGGGGATCTGGTTAGGCCAGAGTCCACCTGAGTTCCCCAAGTATACCCAGCCAATTTTGGGGGGGCACTCCCACTACCTGGGGGATTACTACTAGTAGTAACACTAGGAGGAATATTTTCCTTTTGCTGGCACTTGGGCAACTGCTGTCAGTTTTCCAGTGGCCAGGTTGCTTACATACATGGCAATAAGGTTTCTTAACATTAGAGGAAGGAGTTTGGGACCCACCCCCCTCAACGGATTTATGGGGCCCTGTGGTGGATTTGTCCTTAGATTTATCTAAGTATGGGCACATTTTGCGGATCTGCGGTCCGCGAATTAGTGCGAAATCGCAAAAAAGTCAACGAATTCGCGGATTTTCCAGCAAAATTCCTGATTTTTTTGCGATTTCCATCCACTCAACTGGAGTACTTTCTACTGGCTAATCAGTAAGTGCTACCTCGTTGGGTAAATGTATAGTGCTTTTCCTACACTGCAGCTGCGTAAAGGGACAGAAGATTTGTCTCCACTGACCATGTGTGCCTGTAACTTTGCCACCGCGCCAAAAGGCGCCGAGGTCCCTTGAGTGAGCTGTCCATCAGAAAGGACGGGAAGACGCTTGATACCGCTAGTGTGTGGTGCGGGGCCAAACGGGCGGGGCTTCTATGTGTGTTCACATGCCTCTTGTGTATAAAGGGTCAAAGAGCGAGCAGGGCAGCAGGTGAGGAGAAATAAGCCTCCTGGTCACAGGAACGGGGATTACGCTCGAGAAACTCAGGGATGCAAAGACCTCCCTCGGGTATTACAGATAATTTTCGACGGCTGATATGGGGTTAAAGCACACTTGCCAAGCCTCGACCGGGCTCACTAACGCTTTTGGGCTGATTAAAACGTTACTGAATTTGAGCTTCAACTCGGGCACCTGCTTTATTTATATATGTAAGTGTTTCCTGTTGAGGTTTAATTTTTGTGACAGGAGCCTCGTGCCAGAATGAATCCTGCTCTGCAAAGTTATCCACGAAGATGCCACCGTTTTGTGCAATACCTCTACTCAATTGGAGTATGTTAGAACTGGGATTTCTGGTTGGCTAAGGCTGACGCCAAAGCCAGGCAGAAACCACCATTCTAGTCAGGGCAAGGCAGTCACACGCCAAGATAACCCCTGCTCACCCCCTTGGTAGCTTGGCACGAGCAGACAGGCTTATCCCGAAGGCAATGTGTAAAGCATTTGCGCAAGCACGCAACAGCAACAACATCCTAGGCACACCACAAAAGGAACTCCACACAAGGTTATATAAAAATAACTTTTGTATTGTCAAAACACATCAGATAGTAATCACACAATATACATTGTGCCAACTGGCACGGGCAATATTCACAAGGGATTATTTACAGGACAGGGCCACATGGGCCACTGTCAGAATCAACACTTTTAGAACTAGAAATACTGTTAGAAATAGCACTTTGTAGATCATAGAATAATAATCACTTTAGCACACCTGTACTAGAAAGAACAACCACCTAAGTATAAAATACATTTAGGGGTATGGGCAAGAACACATTACACATGATGCATCACAACATTCAGAGGTGTAGGGAAGGAAAACACATGATGAATAAACATACATTCAGCGGTGTAAGAACAAGGCACATGACGCATCAAAACACATTCAGAGGTGCAGCACAGGAAAACACATGATGCATGAAAACATTCAGAGGTGTAGGTAAGACACATAATGCATAAAACACATTCAGAGGTGTCACAGGCATAATGGCATGGCACATTACGCATAACTCACATTTGGGCCTAACCGGTAAAAATACAGTAGGCAATCTCCTCACTAGTCTAAACACATTAGACTCTGCCTCCTAAGAATAAATCATATTTAGGGGCGTAACCTACAGAGTGAAACATCTCACTAGCATAAACCTACATAGGTAAAATAACCTCATAATCATATTGCGCAAACATCACCTTAGGCAATTACTCTCATAAACATAGCAAAATCACATTGCGCAAAAATCACATTAGGGCCTTGCGCCCTACCCACATACCAGTCCCCTGCCCAACTGGCCATCCAACAAGGGGACTCAAAAGCCCTGTGTCCAGAATGTCAGGGCGCGCTGCCACGCAGCGCCAGTCAGGGGTGCGCCACCGGCGCAAACCTAAACGTTGCAGCTGCCCACTAATTGCTGGGCAGCTGGGAACACCAACAGGGCCTAAATGTTGCAGCTGGCACTAAGTGCTGCGCAGCTGTAGAAGGCCTGGCACCTCTGTGCCATCTCTGTCCCACACAGGGACTCACTCACATTGCGCCTAAACGGTGCAGCTGCCCACTGATTGCTGGCCAGCTGAGACATCAGTAAAACTGTGGCAGGGCCCTCACTGGCCCTAGGTACAGCACTGAGCCAACATGTAGGAGCCACACAGGCTCTGGGAAATAATGGGGGCGAGGGAGCCATCTAGCTCCTTAAGGCAAACACGCCCTTGAGCCTCTCAGGCTCTTTAAAACAAATATGGCCCCCTTAGAGCTTCGTGGGCTCTAACAACACAAATATGCCACCTTGTTGGAGTCCCTCACAGGGGACTCAAACTTGCAATTGCCCCCACGAGCCTCCCTGGGCTCCAAGTAAAGAAATGCCCCCACGAGCCTCGGGATGCAACCCATGGAAATGCCCCTGGGAGCCTCGGGGCTCCTAATCAATCAAAACTGTGCCCTGAGCCTCTCGGGGCTCGTAACAACGGATATTCCCCGGGGGTTGCTGGAGCCTCGACAGACAGGGCATAAACCAAAAATGCCCCGATGTGCCCCCTTCGTTGGAGTCCTTCTTGGACTCAAGAGACAATGGCCCCCCCGGAGCCCGCGAGGCTCTACAGACAACTGTGCCTCCTCCCGGCACTCTGAACCTGCCCACAGCTCCTCTCCCAGTCCTTTCTCATTCTCCAGGCTTCTCGGGTCGGCGGTGCGGGACTTCTCTGCCGGGGCTCCCTCCAGGACACGGGAGCCCCGCCACACCTCTGCTCGTCTCTGTTGGCGGCCCCGGGGCTCTCACCACTTCACGGGAGCCCCGGGCCGCAGGAGTCCACCACTTCTTCTCGAGGCCCGGAGCGCGGTCTCGGGTTCCCGGCTGCTTCGGCTTGTCTTGCGACCCCGCCCACGTCTTGGCCGAGAGTGCCTGGCTTCCTGTGGCCGAGGGCCGCCAATGGCAGTGCGGCACTGGGCAGGGAGGCGGGCACAGTGCCCCCTCACACGATCTCTGGTCCGGCGGCGGTGATTCCACTCGAGGGCACAAAATGAGGGGTGGGCACCCTCGATAATACATAAAAGCGCCCCCAGGCGCTAGAGCGATATCAAGCGCTCCCAGGCACTTAGAATACCAATAAAGTGCTCCCAGGCGCTACTGGGGGGCTGCTCAAGGTCCTGGCATCATTAACAGCCAGCAAAAAGAAGTCCCAGCAGTCCTGGAAGAATAAAGATGGAGCAACATAGCTCCCCATAAGGAAAATCCTCCAGCATCCAGGGGTAGGACAACCAGGGGCTGGGCAGGGCCCAGGGAGGCAAGCCTTCCCCTGGGCCCAAGCAGCAGCACGCCCCTGGCAGGATTCAAGTCAGAAACAAGAACATTTTGTAAGGGGACACAGCCCCTTTTTATACAGCAAATCCCTTTGTCTCAGGGTGCAGGGTGGGGGAGAAACCAGTCGCAGCTGGTTTTGGAGTACTTTGTTTTCCCCAGCCACCCTTTCCATTCACCAGGCAGGCTAGGGTCATCAGTCGCACCACAGGGGGCGGAGCCAGCATTGTGGCAGGCAGGCACATTCCTATTCACTCCCAGGTGCTATCTCCTCCCACCACTCTAGTTGCAGATGCAGTCATTCAACCAAGGGCTGACTCAGACAACCTCCTGGGGGCTCCCCAGCCCCTGTCACCCTCAAACGAGACAGTCAATCCACAAGCAGGCCCAGGCACACTCCTGGAGCCAGGCTCCAGCCAATCACGTGCCAGCAGACTCACTACACACGCACACCCATGTCTAGAAGTGGCACTTCCATACTAGACACATTCATGCCGCATACATCATTATGCAGCATTCAATTTCACGAGTTCGCACATACCAAACTCGACCCTGCACTCCCCACACATCAGGAACTACCATGGTCACACATATTCCCCATGCATTCCTATGGGAGGGCAGGTCACTCATCACACATACACAGAGAGCTCACGCACTTTACACTGTACCATAGTGAAAAAGAGCGCAGAGGCCTAAAATCACCAACACCAGGTTACAGAAACAGGCTAGGCAAAAGCAAAAAGTTTCGGGGTGAACCTGCCAAAAAGGGCCAGGTCCAACACAACCCCCTTCCAGCCAAAACGCAGGGTAGACTAATCATTCCCTTGATGGGCTTCCCTGCTTTGGGCGACAAAACACGGACACGGGCCCACACGGCAGGGACACCCTCCGGTTTTGCGCCACTCTGAACCCACATGGTTACCTCCAAACCAGAACTCTCTACCCAACTAGGATACCCCACTGGTACTCTCTAGTCATCCACAGCCAGGACCAGGCCCTAGGCCATCCAAATGTCACAGGTCCTGACCACTTCACAGAGTGGGGGCAGTAACCCCTGGCACACGATAGCCATTCTCCACCATCCTTCTCAATGTAGCTACAACTACCACTGATCCTTCAACCTAGGGACCACAACCTCAGGCTGACCAGAGGTCACGGTCAAGAATGCCCCACCCTACCTCTACTTCTGGGGTTCCGCACCCTCCCAGGGAAGCACCCACCAGAACACATCTCTCCCACCAGTTCAGGACCTCTCTCCATCACTGGTCTACCACCTGGGATCTGGAAACTAGTTCACTTCTGAGGTACAAAGCACACAGCACAGTCCCTCTTCAAGCAGGTAGGGGGACACAGCACACAGCAAAGTCCCCTTTCCTCTTCCTTAGTGGAAACAACAAACTGCAGGTGGGCCCCAGAACACACAGCAAGGGCAGCCCCTCAGTCTCTTCAGCTGATCTACTTTGGCAGAGATTCCTTTTTGACCTGGAAGTTTCCTACTCTCCTAACCTAGGATCTAAACCCTCAGGTTGCACCGGGGTCAGAGACAAGGACACCGTCCCTCTGCACCCCCTTCCAGAGTTCTGCACCCTCCCACCTTGGAGCGGTACCCCTGGAAGCCAAAACCGGTCAGGACACTGATTACAGATGCCCTTCCCTCCAGGTCAGGCTGAACCTGAACCTGGCCTCCCCCCTCCTCGGGGAACGACCTCCAGAGGCCCCACAAATGGTCAAGCACTCTAGACGGTCAAATGCCCAGCGAACCAGGACTTCTGCACCCTCCACTTAGGAGCGGTACTGCCCAACACCAGGACCGCCGGAGTTCTGGTTACAGACACTCCCCGTCCTCTAGACACAGGAAGATCCTCCTCAAATGACCTGTAAGTACAGCCTAGGCCCCTGACCTGGCGCTCCCTTAGGAAACCCTCCAGGCCCTGAGACAGGGTTTCGGGCCAACATGGGACACACCGTCCCACACTCACTCCGCCTCCACTGAGACAGGACGTGAGCCCCTACACCCTCCTCATTCTACTGATTACAGATGCCCTTCCCTCCAGGTCAGGCTGAACCTGAACCTGGCCTCCCCCCCTCCTCGGGGAACGACCTCCAGAGGCCCCACAAATGGTCAAGCACTCTAGACGGTCAAATGCCCAGCGAACCAGGACTTCTGCACCCTCCACTTAGGAGCGGTACTGCCCAACACCAGGACTGCCGGAGTTCTGGTTACAGACACTCCCCGTCCTCTAGACACAGGAAGATCCTCCTCAAATGACCTGTAAGTACAGCCTAGGCCCCTGACCTGGCGCTCCCTTAGGAAACCCTCCAGGCCCTAAGACAGGGTTTCGGGCCAACATGGGACACACCGTCCCACACTCACTCCGCCTCCACTGAGACAGGACGTGAGCCCCTACACCCTCCTCATTCTACTGGGACCTAGCTGGGCTACACATGAACCTCTTCCCCTACACAGGATCATCAGATACACAAGCCACTACTTTTAGAATCACTCCCCAATGCCTCTGCAAGACATCTAGCACACTGCCAGATGTCCACCTTCTTGTCCAGTGCCTCTGCAGGACCTCCTGCACACCACCAGAGGTACACCTCCCGTGCAAGCTCCTTTTAAAAAAACTCACACCAACTCCTCTAGTTCAACACACCACTCATCCACACACTCCCCCTCCAGACTGGTGGGACAGTTCCTCACTGCCCCTGACTCTCAACCTGTACCCCTCTTACTGAGCACCAGGCACCATACTCTGGGAACTGGGAATGGGACTACATGCACTGGACACATTTTAGCTGCCACCACTGGATCCTACCATACTGGGGAATCCAGACACACACACTACACTCAGGGGATAAACACCCTCCCGAGCTAGCCCTTTCTCCTCCACACTCCCTCTCTTCCATCTACACACACAGGGACAGAACCAGGGATTGGGCACTGGACCCAGCAAGGGATTCCTGATCTATGGGAACCTCCCCCTCTACTGGCGTCCCGCCCTGTCATTTTCTCTCTTCTGCCACTAAACATAAAAGCGCAGGAACACCATTTGAAAATGACACTCTTGAGGAAAAACAAAATCATAAACAATAATCCCAAACATGTGACTATCTAGAAAATGCAGAGTTTTGTAATGTAGCCAGCTGTCGCTGTGGTACTGCGCAAACACAAGTCCTAATCCTCACCGCTGTCCCACGACGGATCTAGTTGACTGCGGTGTTGGTATCCGGATTGAACCCAGCAAGCCTTGGCAACCGCAACCCACGCGGGATGTCGAGATTGGCTCTGTTGCAGTAAAAACAAGGTCTGTGGCATTTCTCCTTTGCAGCGAAGCTGGAGCAAGCCTGGAGCAACCAGGAATGTGAGTTCTTTTTAAAATGGAGTCTTAAGGGGGCTCACTAGCCAACGGACTAGGAACCAGGAAGATGCGTCAAGCTAAATGCGAAGGCGGGAAATGGGACACTCAGGAGTGTGGGGGCCTGGGCTTCAGTGCAAATAGTGCTCGGGCTGGGGCTTCTCGTACCCCAATGCACAACTTACTGAGGCTTCAGGAAAGGAGCGCAGGTAGCAAAATGCAGGATGTCCAGGAGTTCCGGTCCCACGTCTCTCGTGTCCGCCACGTGTCTCAGCTTTGCTGTGGATGTGGGTCGGGGTCCAAGAAGTCTGCAAGTCTGGAAGTCTATGTCCTGTGTCGCAGATTCTTCGGGATCCGACGGGAGCCTTGAAAATGCAGACCGGCAAAGTTGCTTTTGGTTCCTGTTTGGACAGGGTGGTCACTCCTTGACCACAAGGGAGATATCATCCGTCTTCCAGTCAGAATGGAACATCGATGTTCCAGGATAGGTCTTTCAAAGATTTGTCATGGGTAATCTAAAGTCCTAGGGACACAGCTCCTATACCTATACTAAGGATGTGGGCTGGACTACCTGGCTAGGTCCCTCGTATGCGTGGACCTGGGAAGGGGGTGATCACACCCCTTTCCCTTTGTCCAGTTTTGTGCCAGAGCTGGGGCTGTGTGCCCCAGCAACTGGTTTGAACCGAGCTATGCATTGAGCACCTTGTGTGCCCCAGGCAGTGTCTGGAAAGCATTCACTGAATGCAGCCCTCCCTGCCCCGATACAGTACAAGCCTGTCTGCGGAGGTGCTGACACCTACCTGGACAGGACACCTATTGTCCAGGCCTCCCCTACCGGAGTTTCGTCCAGCAGCAGGAGGTCAGACTGGTGTCTGTGTCAGCAGCATCCAGTTGGTGATGCTGAGGCTCTGTTTAACTTTAACCGGGTAAACCAGTAACTACATGATTTCTCCCTCTAGAAGGGTGGAATGCTACCTCCGTCGCCAGGACTGGCGGGGGGGGGGTAGTATTCCAAAGTATTTGACACCTTACACAACATGTTTTGGGAAAGCCAAACCAAAGTTAGAATTAACCGCGAGGATTATAATGCACTTAAGAGTATATGGTACGGCTATATCATAGAACAGCTATAAGGAGATGTTCCGAAAGCTGCAGAGGGGCTCAGCTCATGCTAGGGCACCCTCTCACATGAAATCAAGCACTCTGCCTCCAGGATTGTCGAGGCCTACCATAGGAGTGGCTTATAGGTGTATATGTGTCTATATATATATATATATATGTAGATATAGGTATACTATCTCTAAGTAAGGGATGAATACACCACCTTACCCAGGCTGTGTGATCAGACCTTTGGTGTCAGTTTGGAGGGCCAGCCCCTGGTAGGCCTGGGATGTACTTATGCCCTGGGTACCTATGGTACACTATACAGGGGCTCACAAGGGGGCCCCAGTAACCCATCTGGTATGTACCTAAAGTACATGGAGTCCATTTTATAGAGAAAGCAGATAGACTGGGTCCCCGAATAGCAGGGTCCCCGGCCAACTAAGTCGAAAACCAGCAAAACACCAGGAAAAAAGTGGGGGTAACCATATAGTCAGATTCCACCTTCTTACATAGTGGACTAATGCGCCGTGGCAGCTGCTTCTGATACGAAGTGGGGGGAGCAGCACTGAGGTAGTGTGGGGGAAGAACAATGAAAAATAAATAAAAGTACACTTATCTTCCAGCTGCCGGCCGCCGCCTCTGTAATCCTCTCCTCCCCAGCCTCGCCTCGGTGTATCTCTGCTCCAGGAACTGCAGTTCCCCTGAGCACAGGCTCTCAGACTCCCCTATGGCCAATCCAAGCACTACTCGAGAAGCGCTGGGATTGACCTTTTTTTCGCTCCAAAGAGGACTGGAAGCCTGCGTCTGCTGTTCTCTCCCCCCGCAATGCAGCTCGGTTTGGGGAGATGTCAGTGCGTATGTCAGTTTGGCCTCCCTGAGATTCCCAGCCAAACTGACATGCGCACTGACAGCAGTGCCCTCTGCCCACCACTCCTGCCGCTGATGGCCTGCCGCCAACACTCAGCCGATAACTCCTGCTACTACAGGGAAAATACAATGATAATAAAGCAGTTTTTTAATTAAGTGCTGTATCACCATTTTATTTTACGTTTTGATCTGTTGCCTCCAGCAGTGGGGCAACGCTTCTCTGCCATACTGGAGGAAACGCCTCTGCTTATGCGTCCACTGTAGGGGCCTGTGTTTGACCTCATGGTCACAGTTTCAAATCCTGGAGGGTCCACTCAGCCTTTCATCCTTTTGAGGTCGATAAAATGAGTACTATTGAGTTAGGTAACAATAAACATTTGTTACTCAGCACCAAGATACCCTTCTGGATGAACGTGCACTATGTAAATACACGTTATGTTATTATGGTTATACCATAGACACAGACCAATGAATACTAATATGCTGACTTTCAAAACAATTTTACTAATTAGACAAGGAAAGAAAACAGCATGACATTCTCATCCCAAGTTTCTAATAACTCAAATTTCAGCAATGGAATGGAGGTGTCCCCTAAGGCTAGGGAACCTATGTGCAGATGGGGAACAATTAAAAACACATGGACAGAAAAATTGCAATTAGCACTGAACAACCACTATACGTTAACCCATTTGCATTATAGGCTGGCAAAAACTTAACCAAAGAAATTGATAATAGAGAAAGACTGCTATTGGACTGCCATTGGAAACAATGCTGTATGATAAATGGATAAAGAAGGGCCATCACTTTTGTATACACCCATAAATAATCTACATTCAGATAAGCCCCATGAATATATTATGGTGAGGCTAAAGATTTACATGCATCTATTCCCCTAGATACATGATCAAAATTTCGGACAAAGGTTGCTAAATCTTTAATATGTGTACAACAGAAGGAAAACTCATATCCAATCCTGGCATTTTACTCTTGTGAGTTTAAAATCAATATATAGATGCTCAGAATTGTGTTGGGAAGGTTGTTTTAAACAGTATGGCATGTGGTGGTGTCATATAGTTACTGCTTATCTATATACTGTGTTAAGTTAGCATGGGCTTATTAAATGTTTAAACGCCATATTTTCCTTTTGCTGCTTCTGCACACGACACATAATTGTTGATTTAGCTTTCAACCTAGAAGAGCGTTGTGATTTACAAGAGAATAATATGTTATTGCTCTGATATCAGCTTTGCTTAACAAACTATGTCTGTACAGAGAGTGCTGAAGCTTCAAGGATAACACGCCACAGAATTGTTGTGAGGTCTGATCTCCGCACCTTCATAGACATAACATAAGTGCAGCTCCTGCCAAATTCTGGCTTTAGGTGCGTTTTATATTGCTTTGCTTAGAGCACACATACACACTTCATGTGGTTCGCATGCAGAGAGCTGGTGGAAGCTGATGTGATCTCTTCACACTAGGATCTTGAGGTATGGGCCCGCCCTGCTAAAACCCAAAGAGACCTTCTTAGATATTAATATAATATAATATGCTAGTTGGGGAGGGTGAGAATTAGGTGTTGCTAACGCTTATTCATTACAACATCTTAGCATGCTGTCACCTTTTGCTTTCTATGGACTAGTAACTATGCTGATAACTTTGCTTCTGATAATATGTTTCCTTGTATTATCTAAGATACTGCGTTTGAGAAAACGGCATTAGTAAATAAATATTTCAAATGTGCATGTGTCCTCATTTACTCCACGTTCTGGTTTGAAATGATTGCATAACGAAAGAGTGCTCATGTGTTCCACGTGACCTGAGGTATCGTAAGTTCATGTTCTGGTTTGTCTAATCATTGGAATTTGCTATGACCAATGAGACACTGTAGCTAGCCTGGTAAGGGGATTTTGGGTACTGAGGTGAGTTTTGGGCCACCCTAATTCGCCGAGGTTCCAAATATCTATGCACAGTTCTGTAGGAGAACGGAATTCCCGCTACATGGCGCCCATACGTTGGTGGTCTTATATCATGACACTCGAGTAGTATATCATTCAAACCTTAACCCCTTCACTGTTGTTTCCGGAAAACGGTGGTGGCGGACAAACCTACCTATTTTTGAAATAGGTCTTTTCAAGCTTGAATCTTTCTAAAATGGTTTCCTTGAATTACTACCCAGTTGTGTTACAAAGTTTGCTTTGTTTTTCTAAGTTCCTGTGAAA
Organism: Lissotriton helveticus; assembly: GCF_964261635.1. NCBI lineage: Eukaryota > Metazoa > Chordata > Amphibia > Caudata > Salamandridae > Lissotriton > Lissotriton helveticus. The sequence goes on from NC_136070.1 coordinate 653,095,933, forward strand.
TCATGGCCCAGCCTGTGGACATTCCGCAGCATAGTCGCATTGCGGTTCGCAATCATATGCAAATTTACCAAGTCCCATTGGAAGGCTTGGCTGTGATTTTGGTGGTGAGTGCGGATGCAGCTTACCCTTACGAACTGTTTTATTCGTGGGTGACGTTTCCGGCGGTGGACGCTAATTCTGGTGTGTTCCACAACTACACTGCCTCTCCTGTGCCAAATGAATATACTCCGTACAGGGCACTGGAAATACCTATTGATCATTGGCAGCATCGAGTTTGGTTTGGTGGCGCCCTACCCCATTCCTTAACCGCTCCGAGGTTAGGTCCTTTGTCCATTCCAGGCGCAAATTGGCCTGATTTGGCACCCTCGGTGGATTCAATGGGCTGCTTCCTTGACGTCCACGGATGTCACGTTTATTTTTGACGCCTCATTACGGTCGCAGGAGTACTTGCTGTATGAATTCGTTCATCCTGCTCCTCTAGCAATGCGACCTTTGGAGGACTTCCATTGCATCATTTACACTGATGGTTCGGCGCAGGTTGCGCATGGCTCTAAACACGCCTACGTTTCCGCATGCACCATTGTGGTCGGTCCCATGGTGAACGATGAGTTCAAGTCCAGAGTAGTGCATTCACAGACTCTAGGGGACTGCACTGCGCAATTGGCAGAGCTTCGTGCTCTTTTTCTCGCGTTGGAGTACGCTGATCCTAGTGTGACTATTCTTATTGTGAGTGATTCTTACTACTGTGTCCAGTCTTACAATGAAAACTTGTTCTTTTGGATTCAGAATGATTTTCGTGATTCCAAGGGTAGCACAATAAAACACAAGATGATCTGAGTTAGAGTGGCTGAGCTTAAGGCTAATCTGCCGCTTGTTTTTGTGATTCATACTCTCGGCCATCAGCGTGTGGGAGTTCACGCTGTCGGTAACTCGCTTGCTGATGAAGCGGCGAAATCAGCGGTGTCTAAGTATTTAGTTGCAGCTGTTACACGGTCCAAAAGTAAGATTGATGATAACATCTTGGCGGCTGTTGCTGCCACTGAGAAGGGAGGTAAACATCCTGCGGGGTTCCCTTCGAAGTACACATAACACTTAAGTCCTGAAAAGGTTCCTTTTGTGAAAATACCTGAAGTTGGAGAACGTTTGATTCCCAACTCGGATCGCAGAGCTAGATTGATTACAGCGGCTCATGAAGGTGTGGCGTCTGCGCATGCGGGCGTCTCGGCCACTGTAACTCAATTACAACAGCGTTTCTGGTGGCGGGGACTGTACAACAGACGCGCGACTATGTCCTTCAATGTGACATTTGCCAGCAGATTAAACCTTCGACTGCTGCGCGTCCGCCACAGACACAGTTGTACATATCTAATAAACCGCTAGGTTGTGTTTATTTAGATCACTGCGGTCCTTTTTCCTCTGATACTGCGTATAAGTACATCTTAGTAGCAGTTGATTCATGCACACGCTTTGTGTGGGTTTGGCCCCATCGCAGCGCTGATTCATGGACTGTCATTAGAGATTTGCGTGTCTTTGTAGGGATTTTTGCCTGTGGTACCTTCCATTCGGATCAGGGTCCGGCTTTCGCCTCTAAGGCGTATAAGGATGCCATGACTTCGATGGGGGTCCAAGTCAAGTTTTCGTCTCCCTACAGACCTGAGGGTAATAGTGTAGTGGAGCAAATGAACCGTGACTTAAAGCAATCTTAGACAGCTCGAGTTATAGGCACTGGCAGAAACTGGCTGGCCCACCTCAATGGCGTGCAGCGTGCTCTTAATAATCTCCCTAGAAGGTCTCTGGGTGGGCGGACCCCATACGAAATGCTCTTTGGCATGAAGATGTACGTCACTGACCTTGATGGTCTAGACTGCGTGGTTCGCGCCACAACCTTTGACGTAGATGAACATTGCAATGTTTTACAGGATCTACAAAAGACCAGAGAGAGTCTTGCAAAGGAACATTTGCCCTCCACATCGGATGTTGCGTTGCAGATCCCGGTAGTTGACTGGCTACCCCAAGTTGGAGAACTGCTTCGAGAGAAGATCGATAACAAGAAAGAATTTGGACCTTCCTATCGAGCTCCGGTTCCAGTCCTTGGAGTGAAGTGCACAAGAACAGTCATTTTACCCCCACTTCCAGGTCGTAAGGAAAACAGGTTTATCTCCATTGACAATGTCAAGATACACAGAGTGGCCGATTCTTCTTGGTATAACACCGGCAGTCTCCTGTCCTTCCATTGTGAGAAATTTGTTTTGCCCACTGCTTCTAATCCTGAACCTGAAGTAGTCATCGAATTACCTGCACTTTCCAGTCCTTTATTAAGTACTTTGCCTTGTACAGACCATGATGACATCGATTACACTTACCCCACTGACTTATCTATGCCTGACCTGCAAACACGTTTGGCCACTGAATCTAGATTTTCATTTGACACTGTTTCCAATGCTTCGAAGAAGCCCTCACAGTTTGCAGTTTATGCCACTTTATTTAAAAAACATTTTTTGATTCCCCTTTGGACATATATTTGGCTGGTACTTTTTTCAATTTACCTTTTTATGTCAATTGGTTTTGAGTTTTACTTTTTTCGGTTCATCAATGGACACTATGTTGAGGAAAGAACATGCATTCGACATCTCAATGGAACGTTGGCCCCCCTTTCCTCGTCACATTCAGCACACAGATTGAAAAGAGACTTGACATTTGTAAACATCACTGCTTGGCCGGTCCTTGATGGAATTGTGTGGGATGCAGTTAGATTTCAAATTCATGGCCCTACAGAGGTTGTTAATGTCCCTAATGTCCTTAGAGTTAACATGGGGGATGTAGTGAAACAAAACAAACGTTCTGATGATTGGGATGTTCAGGCCGTGGAGAGTTTGTTTTCTGATTTGAAATACTATGCTGCCTTTGATGCTGAGGATTTGTATTTAGAATCTGCTAATTATGGTGATTTGTTTTGCTTCCAACATTTTGGCAATCACTTCTTACATAAAACTTCTTCCAGAAGGAATGACGTTAATTTTACGCAATGGGAGCATTGCCCAGCTCCTACACAAGGCAGTTCAAATACCTTTTTGAAAAGTACACTTATTTTACTGACTTCAATCAGTCCAATCCCGAGTCTTTTTATTTTAAAATGTCACAGAAGCCAATGTCCAAGGTTAGACTTACCGATACCAAATTGTTGTACTCGAAGTCCTTCCTTGATCAGTTAGCTTTTGGAGGCTACGAATTGTGGAAGGAATCTATTGACCTTAAATCTGTTTGGGGTTCAAAAGCCTGGCAGGTGCAAGGCACTGAGGCTTTGTACCGTGCATGTCTCATCCCGAATCATATGTTGTTTTTGAATGCATCAATTTAGCAAACAACATGCTTTGGATTGGCTACTTCTAAAAAATTAAATACTCCTATCATCCCTGAATTAGAGGAATATTCTGGCTGGAGTAATTTTACTCAGTTTTCCATTAGGGACTTGCAGACCCTTTTGCTTAATTCATCCTTTAACATATCCAGTATGGATCCAAAAGGTTGGCTGATGTGGCACAGAAGTGCAGAGTCATGCCAGCACCGTTTTCTGGGTTTATCTGATGGCTTTAAACAGGTCAGACCTGATCCCCGTTTTGACACTGACCATTCTGCCACAACTTATTCTGTTGGAAAGTTATGTCAGAATTGGCTGAAACATTCTACCTTGGCTGCGGTTAAACGTCATCTTTCCAAGCTGAATGAAGATGTAGATTTAAATGATTTCATAAAAGTCCCGGCTAGTGGTACATCAAAAAGATGGATATATGCGATTTACAATGAAATCTGGAAGACATCACAGGTTGAGGTGGCGACTCGCCTTAGAGCAATTGATCAAGCTAATCTTGAAAAGGTGCTTGCAGTAGTTGATAATAGTATTAACATGCTTTCTTCCCGCATTTACACGTTAGATAATAGTGTGTCCTCTGTAGTGGATATTGTGCAGGATGAGGTGTCTGCTTTATAACATGGCCAAAATCAATTGCGTTCTGTCATGCAATTTGCTTGGACCCTACAGACGTTGAAATCTGGCAAGGTGCGATGGACCTACATGAATGTTTCCTCTCTCTTTGCCCCTTTTAATTTGACTGACAAGCAGCGCTTGCTTTCCATGCGAGATGCGTCTTTTACAATGTTACATATTGAGAGATTAGAATCCTTACCTTTTTCTGTAGCAGAGGCCACTGCTGCAACGTGGCTTATCCACGGTTTGATAACATTACCATTTGCTTTGTATAAGTTTACTAATTGTATGCGATATGTTGCCATCGGTCGATATGAACCCTTAGGTAGTGGGTTTCTCCATGAAGTCTGGTCCCTCCCATTTATTTACAGATGTTTGAAAGACGGACAGGAAGTTTATCTGAATGGGGGGGAGTGTACAGAGACACCAGATCACTCCCTAATGTGTAGACACATACAATTGTGCCTGTGTTTTAAAAGGTACTGAGAGGAAAGGGTCCCAGAGTATTTTCAGGAAATGATTATATATACTTTAAGTGCAATTAATCAACAACAAATGTTTCTATCCACACAGTTTAATTCACAGTGGGATAAAGTATATCCAATATACATAATGTAGAAAACAATCAACTGTATTATACGTCATACAGTGCCCCAGGAAGGGAGGAGGAATGTGATGGTGAGGAGATCGTGAAGTGGTGGGATTAAGTGACAGTAAAATCAAACTTTAAAGCACTTATTCATGCTATCAACAAAGTAGCAACAACTTGCATGCCGCATAGTGTTATTGTTCAATGAAAGGCATACGACACAAAGTAACGTGTATATACAGATTGTTGGCGTGAGGTTGCCACAGTAAAAACAAACAGTCGACGTTTCGACCCTCTTGAAGTTGCAGGATTGATTAACCTTGCTGTAGGGTCTTCATCAGGACCATAGGAAGAGAGTTGGGGCAAAGGACCTATTAAGAGTATAATGAATTGCGAATTAGAGGATATTAAATAAGCCTCAAAACATATATCACATAGGAAGAGACAAACTGGATACATATGGGTCGTTTAGCTAAGGGGATAAACTTGATTACACACTTTTACTTGATGTGAATCATGAATGTGACAAAATACAGTTTAATGCCCAAGGATTGGAAAGAGGGGCAAGAGAGAGCGCCAGCGAGAACAGGGACTAGTGCGCACGGTCAGCCGCACAAACACTTGACCCAGTACCCAAGGGAGTAGATTTTAAAGTTATGACTAAATATGCGGCCAAATGTGTGCTCGAGGCGGCCCAGACATAGAGATATGAGATGGCTGCTGGTTGGAGTGGCGTGTACCAATGGGTGCAACATCCACCGGTGACAGAGTTAGTGCTCATAGCATTGGCGGGGTGGGAAAATGTAGATAATGGCGGATATGCCCGTATGGCCATTGGAAAATCTTACCAAGAATCCACGTGCTGTAGGTCTATGTTCTGACAAAATGATAGGGTAGGATCTGAAGGTGTGGCGCTGCATCTGTGAGGGTTAGCAGGCCATGTTAAAAACTACGTTATACAAAAAATATACATAATGCGAACTTGTGTTTTAAAAGGAACGCCAGTTCCAGCAATCGTCCCCACTTTTACCTTACTGGCGAACGGAAGTTATTTACTTTTGAATAATGAGCATTGTTTTGGGTTAATTAAAGGGGTGGCTTATGTGGTAACAGTATCTGAATGTGTGGTTTGCTGCAAAAATACCCACCCACGCATGGGAACGGGGATGTTTCCATCTGGCCGCACATCCCAACCTTGACAGCGGAGTTGAATGGCATGAGTAGAATAAGAGCTATTTTGTCCCAAAAAGAAGTGGCCTTGAGTTCGGCTCGAGAAGCATTTGTGCTTCACATAGCTAACACACGCACAGAGGTTCAGGCCCTTTTAAATACTGATTTGCCGTTGCATTTCAGCGAGCTGGTTCATTCCATCTTTAACACGTCCTCCACGACTGGATTGGCGCACTTTTTAAAGATAGTTAGCAGCGGACTGTTGACTTCATTTGCGAAAATATTTGGTGTCATTCCTGCTTTCTTCCATTCTATTTTTTCAAGTCTGTTTGGTGGATTCCCAATTTTACTGGCACTGGCGGCAGGCGTTCTGGTGATCTTTTGTTTCATTAAATATGGATGCCCTTCCTGTGCAAGAAGCCGCGCAGCCCCTCCTGGCACTGTTTCGCGACAGGATGCTTGAATATTATGGCACACTGCCGCTTGCGACGTTAAGCACGGCATATGGATTATCGTTTCGTTTTTCCTATTTTACCTGTGTTCAGCCTGTATTTCATTGCCTGAGCTGTGATTTTGACTGGGCCATTGATTTGTGTCTCTGCAAGACGGTTTCTCCTGATGTCAATTTTAATCAGCTGATGAGTCCCGTCGTTACTCACGAGTTGGTTTGTTCTGGCGAAAGGATTATGGCCTTGTCAGCGATGCATGGACTAATGGGTCCTTGGAACATACTCGCAGCAGCGCAAGATTTCTTGGCACAGAGCTTTCTCGAGAACCCACGAGTTGTCCTCTGATGGTAATAGAGGCTCCGGTACTGGAAGAGCACGTATGTTCCTTCCCACTGTTGAGTTGGATGGCTGAACTGTTTTCGGATGAAGACGGTGATTTCATGTTGGAGGCTGTTGCTGCATATTTTGCATATTCGGTCTTGCCCTAAAATCTTTTCATGTTTCGGACCCCGCCCTCTTGTTTTCAACTGACATAACTTTTTGCAAGTTTTGCTGGATTTTTTCACCTCCCAGACCTATTGGCTTGAGCAAAAGTGAACAAAATGTTGACATTTTGTATTTGTTGAATTGATTCATATATTTTTGGTCCCAATGTTTTTAAATTATAAACTTTGCTCTTCGTTCTTGAACTCTGCTTTCATGAGGAGGCCCTTATCTTATCTTATCTTATCCATGCTCGGATCATGGGGGGGTGTCATATAGTTACTGCTTATCTATATACTGTGTTAAGTTAGCATGGGCTTATTAAATGTTTAAACACCATTTTTCCTTTTGCTGCTTCTACACACAACACATAATTGTTGATTTAGCTTTCAACCTAGAAGAGCGTTGTGATTTACATGAGAATAATATGTTATTGCTCTGATATCAGCTTTGCTTAATAAACTATGTCTGTACAGAGAGTGCTGAAGCTTCAAGGATAACACGCCACAGAATTGTTGTGAGGTCTGATCTCCGCACCTTCATAGACATAACATAAGTGCAGCTCCTGCCAAATTCTGGCTTTAGGCGCGTTTTATATTGCCTTGCTTAGAGCACACATACACACTTGATGCGGTTCGCATGCAGAGAGCTGGTGGAAGCTAATGTGATCTCTTCACACTAGGATCTTGAGGTATGGGCCCGCCCTGCTAAAACCCAAAGAGACCTTCTTAGATATTAATATTATATAATATGCTAGTTAGGGAGGGTGAGAATTAGGTGCTGTTGACGCATATTCATTACAGCATCTTAGCATGCTGTCACCTTTTGCTTTCTATGGACTAGTAACTATGCTGATAACTTTGCTTCTGATAATATGTTTCCTTGTATTATCTAAGATACTGCGTTTGAGAAAACGGCATTAGTAAATAAATATTTCAAATGTGCACGTGTCCTCATTTACTCCACGTTCTGGTTTGAAATGATTGTATAACAAAAGAGTGCTCATGTGTTCCACGTGACCTGAGATATCGTAAGTTCATGTTCTGGTTTGTCTAATCATTGGAAGTTTGCTATGACCAATGAGACACTGTAGCTAGCCTGGTAAGGGGATTTTGGGTACTGAGGTGAGTTTTGGGCCACCCTCATTCGCCGAGGTTCCAAATCTCTATGCACAGCTCTGTAGGAGAACGGAATTCCCGCTACAGTGGTCTAGTACTAATATGCAGAGGCACTGGAAAGAAATACTAGCAAGCATAATGGTTATTACAGGGATTCATCATCCCCTGGAACCTTTTGGTTTACTGTAGGGGGACACAGGTGAAGATTTCTTAAACCCCTTCACAACACCAAAATGTAAATTACTGACAAGCCTATCAATAGCTCAGATTTAAAAACCTAGGAGCCCATTATGATGTCGGGCGGATTGTCCCCGCCAGGCTGGCGGTAGCCACCGCCGGCCTGGCGGGGGCAATCCGCACGACATCCACACTCGTTTTCTCCCCGCCATATTAGTATGGCGGGGGGACCTCGGCGGACGGAAAGACCGTCCGCCGATTTTCCACCCCGGTCGCCTTGCGGCCGGAGCGGAAAAGGAATAATATGGTGGCGGTGTCTATTAGACACCGCCAGCCATATTACGATGGGCCTGGGCAGGTGCCTTTCCGTGGCGAAGATGCCGCCACGGAAAGGCATGCGGTCTTCACTTTGGGGGCCCCCTGCGGGCCCCCAAAGTGAAGGAGGGGTGGGTGTGCACACGGGGGGGTACCTGTGGTACCCCCCTGCATTTGCATATACAATGCGGTAGGCACCGCGCGGTGCCTGCCGCATTGTGTATGCAAATGCATGCATGCATTTATGGAATTGTGGCGGGCGGTGCAGAGAGCACCGCCAGTCAAAATGTTATAAATGCAGGATGCGGCCGCCACTGTGGCAGCCGCATCCTAATACCACCCATGGGACCCCCGCCATTATGGCGGGCGGTCCCTAGTCCCGATAGGATGGCGGGCGGACTAAGTCCGCCCGTGATCCTAATGACCCCCAAAGGCTGATATCACCTTTACATATACGGTGGATGAATGTATAGACTGTATATGAGATGGAAAGGTTGTCAACTATAACAAATTACAGGGAGCATACATTTTAAATCCTACATGAAACAAGGTAGGAGATGCGAAAAGAGAATGGAAGATTTTTTAAGATGCTCTGTATTGGGAGAAATAACCTTGCCATCTGTCAGCTTGTAAGAAATATAGACCACAGGTGTCTTATTTTCAAGCAAAAAGGGTAGATTACCTCTTAAAAAAGTTTTTAAAAAGCTATGATTTTTGAACTGTAATATGTTCTAAAGAATTTATAGATTGTAAAACATAAAGACAAAACGATAAAAGTGACAATAGGTAACCTCTTAGAAAATAATTAGTAAACTTGGTTAAAAAATTGATCCGAATATAGTATATACCCATTGCTAGGGCCCATTCTCACCCTGTACATTTGCTTTTGCGAAGGGATCCCTCACAAACGCAAAATGTAGTCATTTACACCCTACATGAATTTGTTGAGTGAGCTGTGAGCATTGTATTTTGTTTTATGCAGATAATTGCCTTTTACTTGTCAATGGCAGCAAATGTTATCACCAACTTGTGTATGTTAGATGCATAAGATGCCTTGCGTAATGCCATGCCTCAAAATAAGAAACCCCCCAGGGTTAAATGATTAAATAAAAGACACTTGTGAAAGACAACCTGAAGAAAGACAAAGGGATGACTGGTGCTCCTGGAACTATTTCCTAGAGTGTACCTGAAAATATGGAAAATCTGATCAATCCTAGTTGCACTATAGGCCAACGTGAGGGTGCAAGTAAACAGTTTAGAAGCACAAATCATCATTTTGAAGAAAGGCAATCAAAGTGGATATCACATACTGTGTCTATGAGGGTGCACAGTCAAAAGATCGATTTCTAATTATCGAATTACATTAATATCGAGTTTAAAATATCGAAGGTGAAGAATATCGAGGTCAAGAATATCATTGGACAGAATATCGACCCTAAGGTAAGTAATATCGATTTTTTTTATATTGATGTAAGTAATATCGAAGTTAGTAATATCGATATCAATTATATCAATGTTACTAATTTAGATGTTACTAATATCGATATTTGTTTGTTGTTATGTATTTTATTATGTATTTTATATGTATGTGTTATATGTTTTTAAATTATAAGTGTACTATTTTTTGTATAGTGAACATTTTATTTTTAATTTAATTTTATGTTTTAGTACTGGAGCGGGTTGTGGGTTTATAGGGGAATAGGGTGGGAAGTAACTTAATTATAGTAAATTAATTATTAATTTTTAGTAATTGTAATTTAATTTTAATTAATTTTTGCGTTTAAGTTCTGTAGCGGGTTGTGGGTTTATAGGGGAATTGGGTGGGAAGTAATTTAATTGTAATTAAGTGATTATTTATTTTTTATTGGTATTAATACTTTTTTATTTCTAATTAATTATGAATTGCTAAATAATTATTTTAATTGCTAATTAAATTTTTTATTGGTAATTAAGGTGTGTCATTGGTAATTACATTTTGTAATTGGCAATTCATTTTTTTAATTGGTAATTAAGGTTCTGAATTGGAAATTACATTTTTTAATTGGCAATTACTTTTTTTAATTGGTAATTCATTTTTTACAATTGGTAATTGATATTTTTAATTGTTAATTACTTTTTAGTACTTGGAAATTTATTTTATTAATTGGTAATTAATTTCTCATAAACAATGTTTTTTATTTAAAAATAAATTTATTGTTTACCGTTTTTTAATTGTTAATATTTATTTATCAATATCTTTTTTGTTTTGAAAAATATTTTAGTGTTCAATATATATTATTTGGCAATTTATATTTATTAATTCATATTTATTGGTATTTATTGTTAATTTAGTGTTAATTAATAATTCAATTTTAAATATGCTTTTAGTAATTATTAATGGGTATTTGCAAATGATGTAGAGTTATTTAAAATTTTAATTTTTAAATATTTTATTTACAACAATTATTTATAAGTATGTTATATTTAACTTCTACGCTATCCAATGCTTTCCCTACTGTTGCATTCTCTGGAGTGGGAATAGTAATTTTTACCCCTATGCTATCCAATGTTTTCCCTACTGTTGCACTCTCTGGAGTGGGAATAGTAATTTTTACCCCTACGCTATCCAACGCTTTCCCTACTGTTGCACTCCCTGGAGTTGGAATAGTCATTTTTACCCCTACGCTATCCAACGCTTTCTCTACTATTGCACTCTCTGGAGTTGGAATAGTAATTTTTACCCCTACTCTATCCAATGTTTTCCCTACTGTTGCACTCTCGGGAGTTGGAATAGTAATTTTTACCCCTACGCTATTAAACGCTTTCCCTACTGTTGCACTCTCTGGAGTTGGAATAGTAAATTTTACCTCTACGCTATCCAACGCTTTCCCTACTGTTGCACTCTCTGGAGTGGGAATAGTAATTTTTACCCCTACGCTATTCAACGCTTTCCCTTCTGTTGCACTCTCTGGAGTTGGAATAGTAATTTTTACTCCTACGCTATCCAATGCTTTCCCTACTGTTGCACTCTCTGAAGTTGGAATAGTAATTGTTACCCCTACGCTATCCAATGTTTTCCCTACTGTTGCACTCTCTGGAGTGGGAATAGTAAATTTTACACCTACGCTATCCAACGCTTTCCCTACTGTTGCACTCTCTGGAGTTGGAATAGTAATTTTTACCCCTACGCTATCCAATGCTTTCCCTACTGTTGCACTCTCTGGAGTTGGAATAGTAATTTTTACCCCTACGCTATCCAATGTTTTCCCTACTGTTGCACTCTCTGGAGTGGGACTAGTAATTTTTACCCCTACGCTATCCAACGCTTTCCCTACTGTTGCACTCTCTGGAGTTGGAATAGTAATTTTTACCCCTACGCTATCCAACGCTTTCCCTACTGTTGCACTTTTTGGAGTTGGAATAGTAATTTTCACCCCTACGCTATCTAATGTTTTCCCTACTGTTGCACTCTCTGGAGTTGGAATAATAATTTTTACCTCTACGCTATACAATGGTTTCTCTACTGTTGCGCTCTCTGGTGTGGGAATGGTAATTTTAAGTTCTATGCTATCCAACATTTTTATTACTGTATTTTTTTACTTATGGATTTTGAATAGTATTTTTATTTATTTAGTTATTTGTTTATTTTTGTATACATTTAGATAATGTAGTATATAAATAATTTTAAAAATATTAAAGGTATATATTTTTTTATTTAATAAACTTATTCTTTACTTTTTATTTATGTTTTTGTTTTATGTTTGTAAATGTATTTGTAATTAATATTATTTTTTATTAGTTTATAAATTATTAAAATAATTATTACAACTCATGTATATATTATATATTTTATGTATATGTTTAATTAATGTATTATTATTATATATGTATTATTTATTAATTTTAAACATTTTTAGATATTTTTAATTATGTTTATTTTATTTATTAGTGTTAATTACTTTATTTTACATTTATATTTTTACAGAAAGAAACCCGATATTTTTAACATCGATATTTTTAACATCTATATATTTTGTTCGATATTTTTGTACTTACCATGTTGTAGATAGGATGTCGATATTCTTGGCTTCGATATTTCTGCATCGATATTCCTGTGGGTCGATATTTTGTAGGTCGATATTTTGACAGTGATTCGTCTATGAGAAAGAAATTTGGAGAGCTCATATGTATTGGAGACTGCATACTACTCACCAGCTTGATGGAAACTGACTAGTACCTCCTTCCTTGAATGATAGAACTATTCACATCTCTAATAGCCAAACAATGTTCTTTGGGATCAATCAGAAGTTGGCATATTTGCAACTAAAGACAATGTGTGTCAAAGACTTTGAACATTGAAGCCAGACATTCAACATCCAGCTGCACATCATGGGTGCCATTTTGATGGGAATCTGTCAAACCCAGCGACTATTTTACAACTTGCATGTGACTGAGCCCACAGCAAAGAAGCACAGCCATTATATAGAGACATAGAACGTGTAGCAACATCTAGAGGAAACAGAAATTGTGAAATATTTAGACCAGATTGCCAATATGTGGAAACAAGTAGAAGAAGGACTGACTGCATCTGGCAAAATACAAGCTTTAAGCTCTGACCCAAGTGTTCACAGCAAAGAAAGTAACACAAATATGTTGATATAAAGGCCTGCTGAACCTTTTTCTAAAAACAAATGTATTTTTCATTTTAAAGCAAGACATGCAACCAGCAGTAAAACAACTTCTGCCAATAGCATCAGCAGCTGTAATACATGTAATCAGAAATGTTGAAGTGGTTCCACCATGGGTCCTGCTTATAAGCATGTTTATGGTGACAGCCTCTAGCGCAGTGCTACTCCAATTTCGGCCCGGGGGCCGCTTGCGGCCCTCTTGACCTTGACTTGTGACCCCCCACGGTAAACAGCAGCACGAGCTGCTGTGTACTTGCTGAACACTAATACTCAGATTTCTTTTAAATAAATGGGCAAGCCTTTATCTGAATGTTAAATAAAGTTATGAAGTAACTACGCTGGTGTCCTGCACCACTTAACTTTAGTTAACCTGCAAATAAATGCTTGTCAGTATATTTTTTTAAAAAATCATCCTCCTAACACAATCCCTGATCCCCTAGACCTCTTACTGCCACTCTTCTAGCATCAGAGCAGCCCTCTGTCACACTTCAGACCATACTTTGTGGCCCCTGGGCAAATGTTTGCGAGCATCCAGGCTCTAGCGAGATGCTTTAGCGCCTCAAGAAGGCCATCCCCAATACATGATGCCTCCTTAGGTCTCCAATGTTCAGCAATGTCTCTTGGCCAGCAGAAGTGCCACATTACCTCATTCTTTAGGTCCTTGTGTAAAGTCAAGTTCCTCAAAGTGTTGGTAGTATCACCTTTGAGAGACTTTGAGGTGCCAACCAACCACCTCCAACTGGGTAAGGGCGGCTTCTGCCCAGAAACAATGAGCCACGCTTCTGCCACAAACGATGCCAACTTGTGTAGGCAACAGGGGCACCTAGGTGATTGACTCCTGTGAATCTTCCACAGCAGCGGCAGCATAAAGTGTACTCTGTGAAGATACTTCAATTGGATCAGGCAGAGATTCAGTCGTTGGACTTCTTTCACAGATTTGTTACAAATTTGGCCAAGAACTGTATTCTCTACATCATCTAACGAAAGCCAGGCCTCATTTATATGGATCAGTGAATGTCACAGGACTCTTCATGTTATAAAACATTAGAAAATGACATCCTTCCTGGTGGTGCTCTATGCTGAAGCATAGATGGTGGCAAGGGTATACAGTGCTCTGCTTTATGTGCAAGTGCTCTCATCCATGATACTAGATTGGACAGTGAAAACAGAAGATTTTTCATCTAAGTTTCAACTCCGGGAAAGAAAAACTATGTATATATAGATTAAAAAGCTTTGAGCATTATCGAAGTTTTATTTTAAGTTTTGCGGCAGAAATGCTAACTTATTGAAAGACCTCAAACCATTGCTAGTTTTTTCTATCCCACTTAACGGCATCTATACAAAACAAATATTGGCAAAGGCAATAGGGTGCGCCTAATGGCTTCCAATGCAGACTTGTCGAGTTTACCAATGCTTTTTGGCTATGCAGTGTCAGCATTTTTTTTTTTTAAAGTGCAATGATGTATATAAATCTGCACGTCATCATGCATGCAAACGTATGCGGCCTGGCTGGATGAGGTATTTTTTAATTTACTGTTTCAGGTTGGCAGGTGCCAGTCTTAGAGTGATTAATGATAAATGGAAAAAATAATTTAAACGTGCACAACAGGACATTTTATAATACGAACTGCCTGCCAAATTTGCCACTGGATTCAAGCAAGCCGGGCTGAAGACGGCTGTAATGCCAGAAACCGGTCCTCGGAAGCTTGTTTCTGGTCCAGGAAAGGCATGGCTTGGCAGTTCGGGCTGGACTGTTCCCATGAGGCACAGGGTCAGACTGATTTGCATATAGCCATGTCTGAACTGGGGTGGCAGAGTGGGCTAAAGAACGGTGATGGATTAAACCCAGATCTGTTGACTGGGTGTGAGTGTTTGATTGGTTCAGATGCTCCGTCCATCACCACCCCCTTTTGTACCGCTTTTGGCCGCCATAGGTGTGGCAGGGTATGCTCAGACGTGAGTCCCTTGCTCACTTTGCCACTGGATTCAAGCAAGCCGGGCTGAAGACGGCTGTAATGCCAGAAACCGGTCCTCGGAAGCTTGTTTCCGGTCCAGGAAAGGCATGGCTTGGCAGTTCCGGCTGGACTGTTCCCATGAGGCACAGGGTCAGACTGATTTGCATATAGCCATATCTGAACTGGGGTGGCAGAGTGGGCTAAAGAACGGTGATGGATTAAACCCAGATCTTTTGACTGGGTGTGAGTGTTTGATTGGTTCAGATGCTCCGTCCATCACCACCCCCTTTTGTACCGCTTTTGGCCGCCATAAGTGTGGCAGGGTATGCTCAGACGTGAGTCCCTTGCTCACTTTGCCACTGGATTCAAGCAAGCCGGGCTGAAGACGGCTGTAATGCCAGAAACCGGTCCTCGGAAGCTTGTTTCCGGTCCAGGAAAGGCATGGCTTGGCAGTTCGGGCTGGGCTAAAGAACGGTGATGGATTAAACCCAGATCTTTTGACTGGGTGTGAGTGTTAGATTGGTTCAGATGCTCCGTCCATCACCACCCCCTTTTGTACCGCTTTTGTCAGCAAACTGCAGCTGCTGGTCCGTCCGAAAAATGAAAACAAAATATTTAAAAAATACAAAAACAGAAAGAATTTGAAGACCGGGAAGGGGAGCCTTTGAGGAACGGGCTGTCGAGAAGTCAACACCGAGGTAGCAACGGGAGGAAATTAAGGCAGAAAGTGTAGATTAAAATAAATTAAGACAAAAAAAAGTTGAGCAGGGAGTGGTGGAAAGAAGAAGCGGACATGCTGGGAAGCGAGGAGAGAGCAATAAGAGCAGAGAGAGGCAGGTAAGGGGGGAACTTGAAGCAGCACATAACGGCGAGAGCTAGAAAACAGACATGCACCCCCTTGTATTGCTGGGAAAATAAGTCGTTTCAAGATTGTGAGCAGTGTAAGGACACAAGCCATCCATTGAAAAGAATACAAAAGGACTAAAGATCCAGGGTAGGGACAAACACAGGAAGAAACGCCCTCCAATCAGAAGCGAGTAAATGAGATTGACAAACCAGCTAGCAATGGTACGGGATGGGCTGACCCAAAGCCCACTGTTAGTATTTGTATTGTGCACAGCAGGTCTTCAACAATAGACAGCTGAAAGCTGTCTGTAGATGGGATTAAAATATCAGCCTGGCTGCCATGATGTGTATTTGCAGTATCAGGGGACATTGGGAACTAAACAACCCCAATACCTGCCACTAGCTTTGGTCAAATGTATTTTCTTGTCGAACTCAGAAGCGAAATAGCAAGGCTTTTCTGTTTTGCTGCATTACGCAATATAAAATCATACAAAGCAATCAGTTCACAGTGTAATTTAGCAGAAACTGGCTAACATTCAATACATATGTGGGATTTAGTACGGTAGAACAGATTCTTAAAAACCTGTTGCATCCATACCACGGAAGTGCCATGGGTTTCAGAAGCTAATATCTGCATTTTGCTGTTCCCTTATTAGAAACATGTTGATATTGGTTTAAGTATTTACGCTGTTGCACTGGTTCACATAATTTAACTTGAACAACCTTAAAATAAGGCACCAAATATAGAATGTCTCAGTAGAGTAGATTCACTAAAACGTGGTAAATCCATTCTTTATGAGAATTTCTCAGTGGGTGGATTTCTGGTGTTTTGCACCTTAGAGTTGTTATTCGTCCGCTGCTACCAGCCATATGACCAGCAGTGCATTGCAGATAATAAGAATCACCTATATCTTAGGATAAATGGTGAAACAAGAACCTAGTGGGAAGATACTGAGGACAGAGCATCTGAGGGAATTCTGATATGTTTTACAAACACAAGTAGATCTGAGTAGGTGACCAAAGTGACATGTCATGATGATGCTGTCTTAGGTCTGGTCCTCAGAAATCTATAGAGAGTAAACCATTTGCATACTTCAACCTGCAGCACAAGAATTATCTTATGTGGGAGTAATGGGTTGTGGTACAGATGGCCAATGCTATAAATAGGCTACTGTGAAGCCACTCCAGATAGCAGTATGGTGGCCTGACTTCAATGCGGGTATGGATGCATGGCTGTCAGTTTCCACAAGGCGGAGCCAAAGCTACCGTCAATTCAGACAAGTAAAAAAATATATAACTGTGGAACTCCCCATCCCCGCCAATGGAAACTCTACATCTGAAATGTGAAGGTCCTAGTCATACTTTGGCTTGGTAAATTGATATGGAAAGTGGCTGGACTTGTGACGTATAGCTTCAATGACAGCAGAAATCACCATAGCAATGCTATGGCAAATCTTAGCCACATGTGAGTTACTGGGATTGCTTGTCACATCAAGTGGATCACAGAATTTTTAAAACCATTTTCAAGATAATTTTCAGGAGATCAGAGTGAAGCACCAATACAAACCGCAAAATATCAAGTGCTGATGAACAGGCAAGTGAATTAGGTTCAAAAAGAACAATTGATGGACAGAATGCAGAGCAATGTCATACATTCGCCCCAGTACAGAGATCTGGGCCTAAATCCATCAATTTTTTGCTCAACATGCCTTTCTAGTTTGGACCGAGTCACATGCAAATCAGTCTTGACACTGCGCCCAATGGGAACAGTCCAAACCTGAACAGCCAGGCCAGGTCCTCCCTGGACAGGAAACAAGCATCCTAGGACCGGTTTTGGGCTTTCAGCCCTCATCAGCCAGGATAGCTTGACTCCAGTGGCAAGGAGAGGACAGGACCCAAGTCTGGGCATACTCGTCACACTCGGGTTGACAAAAGCAAAAAGAACAATTGATGGACAGAATGCAGAACAATGTCATACATTCACCCCAGTACAGAGATCTGGGCCTAAATCCACAGTTTTTTTGCTCACCATGCCATTCCAGTTTGGACTGAGCCACATGCAAATTAGTCTTGACCCTGCGCCCAATGGGAACAGTCCAGCCCGAACTGCCAGACCAGGTCCTCCCTGGACAGAAAACACGCACGCTAGGATCGGTTTCGGGCTTTCAGCCCTCATCAGCCAGGATAGCTTGCCTCCAGTGGCTTGGAGAAAACGGGACCCACGTCTGGGAATACCCGTCCCACTCGGGGTGACAAAAGCAAAAAAAACAATTGATGGACAGAATGCAGAACAATGTCATACATTCACCCCAGTACAGACATCTGGGCCTAAATCCATCAATTTGTTGCTCTCCATGCCATTCCAGTTTGGACCGAGCCACATCCAAATCAGTCTTGACCCTGCGCCCAATTGGGAACAGTCCAGCCTGAACTGCCAGGCCAGGTCCTCCCTGAACTGGAAACAAGCATCCTAGGACTGATTTCGGGCTTTCAGCCCTCATCAGCCAGGATAGCTTGACTCCAGTGGCATGGAGAGCACAGGACCCACGTCTGTGACTGGAAATAACAAGTGATCAATGGGCACTAGAGACCAATTTGTTAGTATAGAATTACTCACAGAAAATAACTGAGCACTAAGAGGATGATAACGTGAAAGCAAAACTCTCTAACCTATTAGTCACTCAACAGGATCCTAGAGCAGATGGATCAGAGTAAGAATCTGAAAATGGAACCTGACTACCGGTGAGGCAAGTGGAAGCAATTAATGCATGGTCTCTACTTGGAAACATACAAGAGTCAGGGCCCGTTAAGGAAATGTGAAAGAAGGAGCAAGGCCTATTTCTTTGTTGTTGTTCTGTTGTGTAGTTTTTGTGTGCCTATTCATTTTCAGAAGGATGGGTTCTGCTGTTATGCCCTTTGGAGGTTGCAGGGAGGTGATATGGCCTTCACAGAGTACAAACCTGAGTATTTTCAGACAGAAGGCTTTGACTATGAGACTGTACAGTGCAATTCCTTTGAAATGCATAAAGAACAATTGATGGACAGGATGCAGAACAATGTCATACATTCACCCCAGTAGAGAGATCTGGGACTAAATCCAGTTTTTTTGCTCACCATGCCATTCAGTTTTGACTGAGCCACATGCAAATTAGTCTTGACCCTGCGCCCAATCTGAGCAGTACAGCCCGAACTGCCAAGCTAGGTCCTCCCTGGACTAGAAACAAGCATCCGAGGACTGGTTTTGGGCTTTCAGCCCTCATCAGCCAGGATAGCTTGACTCCAGTGGCCATGTGACTGGGGTGAATGTTTGCATTGTCCAGCATTCCGTCCATCAATTGTTTATTTTGCATATGTCACCCTAAGTCGGAAGGGTATGCCCAGACGTGGGTTCCGTGCTCACTATACCACTGGATTCAAGCTAGCCTGGATGATGAAGGGTAATGCCCTGAAGCCAGTCCCAGGATGCTTGCTTACGGGCCAGGGAGAACCTGGCTTGGCAGTTCGGACGGGATTGTTCCCACAAGGAATAGGGTCAAGACTGACTTGCATGTGGCTGGGTTGAAACTGGGGTGGTGTGGTGAGCAAAAGAATGATGGATTAAACCCAGATCCTTGTGGCTGGGGGTGAATGTTTGCATTGTGCAGTATTCCGTCCATCAATTGTTTCTTTTGCATGCCACGCTAAATGGGAAGGGTATGCACAGATGTGGGTCCGGTGCTCACTACACCACTGGAATAAAAGTAGCCTGGCTGATGAAGGGTGATGCCCCGAAACCGGTGCCCGGATGCTTGTTTCCGGTCCAGGGAGGAACTGGCTTGGCAGTTCGGGCTGGACTGTTCCCACAAGGAATAGGGTCAAGACTGATTTGCATATGGCTGGGTTGAAACTGGGATGGTGTGGTGAGCAAAAGAATGATGGATTAAACCCAGATCCTTGTGAATGGGGGTTAATGTTTGCATTGTCCAGCATTCCATCCATCAATTGTTTCTTCTGCAAGTGAGTTAGATTCTGCAAACCTTTGGGAAGCTTGTAAAGTGATTGAGGAGTCTCAGATCAGCGGGTGGCACCAGTTACACACCTTGTTAACATGCAACATCATCTCACATGCACCGGTATGGGGGCCACCTATGCATCTAATGTTTGGAAGATCAGATAGTAAATATGAACACTTTGTTCCCAGTCACTAGTGGAGTAGTCTGGTGACGTTAGGTTGTCAGACTAAGGACCTCCACTTCACTACTCACCAGGTGCCCAGGGGTTGGTGGGGTTTTATCTGGGAATGCAAAAATGGGCTGCAAGATAGAATGTTGAAAGGTCTGGAACCCACTCTTACTTGGGGTGGTTAGATATGGTACAAGCAGATTAGATGTGACTGGAAATAACACGTGATCAATGGGTACTAGAGGCCAATTTGTTAGAATAGAATTACTCACAAAAAATGACAGAGCACTAAGAGGATGATGACGTGAAAGCAAGACTCTCTATTCCATTAGTCACACAACAGGATCCTAGAGCAGATGGAACAGAGTAAGAAGCGGAAAATGGAACCTGGCTAACGGTGAGACAAGCTGAAGCAAATAAAGCATGGTCTTTACTTGGAAACATACAATAGTCAGTGCCTGTTAAGGAAATGTGAAAGAAGGAGCAAGGCCTTTTTCTTTGTTGTTGTTCTGTTGTGTAGTTTTTGTGTGCCTATTCATTTTCAGAAGGATAGGTTCTGCTGTTATGCCCTTTGGAGGTTGCAGGGAGGTGACATGGCCTTCACATTCTGTTCCCAGAGTACAAGCCTGAGTTTTTTCAAACAGAAGGCTTTGACTATGAGACTGTGCAGTGCAATTCCTTTGAAATGCAAAAAGTACAATTGATGGACAGGATGCAGAACAATGTCATACATTCACCCCAGTTCACAGATCTGGGCCTAAATGCATCGTTTTTTGCTCACCATGCCATTCCAGTATGGACACAGCCATATGCAAATCAGTTTTGACCCTGCGCCCAATGGGGACAGTCCACCCCGAACTGCCAGGCCAGGCCCTCCATTGACTGGAAACAAGCATCCTAGGACCGGTTTCGGGCTTTCAGCCCTCATCAGCCAGGAAGCCTTAACTCCAGTGGCATGGAGAGCAAGGGACCCATGTCTGGGCATACCCGTCCCACTCGAGGTAACAAAAGTAAAAAGAACAATTGATGGACAGAATGCAGAACAATGTCATACATTCACCCCAGTACAGAGATATGGGCCTAAATCTATCGTTTTTTTGCTTACCATGCCATTCCAGTATGTACCCAGCCATATGCAAATCAGACTGCTTGTCTCCGGTCCAGGGAAAACATGGCTTTCCAGTTCGGGCTGGACTGTTCCCATGAGGCACAGGGTCAGACTGATTTGCAGATGGTCATGTCTGAACTGGGGTGGCGGAGTGAGCTAAAGAATGATGATGGATTAAACCCTGATCAGGTGACTGGGGGTGAGTGCTTGCAATGTTCAACACTCCGTCCATCATCCCCTTTGGTTTTGCTCAATTCCTTTGAAAGTCAGAAGCGAATGGCAGCTCAATTCAATGTGCTGATTAATACACACTAAGTGAGCTGAGCGGTTCTCAGTCCAAAGCTGATGATGCTCCTAATTGTTGTGTGCTAAGAAAGTGAAAGCAATGATACACCCCAAATACCTCTCCTTTCTCCTGGGATCTGAGGAAAGGCCTCCAAAGTCTGATAGCAGCAGAGAGTGGGCACAAGAGGCACAGTCAAGGAGCTCAATGACCGACATTAGGAGGTAAAACATAATTTCTCCGGTTAAACCAGTCAATGCATCACAAGAGCTAGTGTTATGTGTCTGAATTGGGCCCCCGTAGCAACACTGCACAGTTTCTTACATTGCCCTCTTTCTGCATAAATACAGTTTTTTCTCGGCAGTAGCATCATTCGCAAAGACAATGGAGCCTGTATTAGTCTTATATGTGTGCCGCCTACGGCTATAATTGTTAGGGCGAAGCTGCTGCCCGGTTTGCTAAGTACTTCTTCTGGGCATTCTGAAGGCTTCTCTGCATCTGCATTCTACCCATTGCAGACCATTGGCTTTGTGGTTTGTAACTCACAATTGCTTTATTTTCTATTTGGTGGCTTTATTTGCTTTAGGCGCCCCAGCATGCCTTTGTCCATCTGATAGAGAAATTCTTGTTTACTGTATCCATCCAAGAACTCGTTTTCCGTAGACAGCCCTTTAAATCTTGTTCTTATCTTGTCACATTTGCTGTGCCACAGTGACGTAGCTGGGGGGTGCGAGGGCTGTCCGCCCCATGCAGAACTGTTTTTGGGGGCGGCGGGAGTCATGTCTGTCGACTATCACTATCCCCGCAGCCCAAAGAACAAGTCGTTTGCAGCCCCCCCCTGACCCCAAGGTACAAGTCCTAAGTCATCTGTCAGTCGCCCCCTGCTCTTACATGCACCCGGACGGCAAACTTAAGGGCCGCCCGATGAGGCAGTACATATAGCTGTGCCTTCAATGATAAAGGTCAAATGTCAGGCTCTGTTTTCCAGGGATCCTGTTATTTATTTTTCTTTCTCTGACTTCAAAGTAAGGGAATTTATGTGACAATCTTGCTGTGAAACGGAAAGGCTTTTTTCTAAAACACAACAAAATGAACAGTAACGATATTTCAAAATATGGAAGAATTATGAAAGTACAAATTAAGTTCATTTATATTTTTGTATTTACTGAAGTGTGGCGGAAACAAATATTTGTAAAGGATCCAAACAGTCAAATAGACTAGGTGAAGACATTTTCACACATAGTTTGTGCGCTGTAAAATTGCATGTCTGTACACATGTAATGGTCATTTCAATTGAAAATGTGTTTTCTGTAATATCCCCCTCCACCTCAGTCTACCCATTCCACCCGATCTACCCACTCCACCTTGATCTATCCCATTCCACCCCACTCCACTCTACCCCATGCAAATTTACCCCACACCAACAATCTTTCCCACTCCAATGTACCCTGCCCCCTACACAAATCTACAACACTTCCCCACACAAATCTACCCCACTCCAAACCACACCACTACAATCTACGCCACCCAACTACAGTCTACCCCCACAACTCCAATTTAGCCCACTTTACTTCACTACAATCTACCCCTCTCTACCACACTACAGTGTACCCACTCTACCCTACTCCACGCCAATCTTCCCCACTCAACTCTACTCTACACCCAGTCTAGCCCACTCCACCTCACCCCAACCCCCCTCACTTTTGCCCATGCTAAACAACAGCCACACTGGTGTACAACAGGGCTAAAACACATTGCCAAAGCCAATAGCTTTAGCATAGGGCAGACCTATTGGCTTTGCCAATGTTTGTTATTATTTATACCTTAATGTAGCACTTATAAAGCACTGGCAGGCAGCGCAGCGTTGTATAATTGTATGTGGGTTAAGTAGCATAAGAAAATAAAGTCTGCAAAAGTATCTTTTGCTAAATATCTCATTTTTATCTGACTTCGGTCACATTTAAACTTGTCATGCCATTAAATATGGTCTGAAGCACGTGACCCATTATATGCTGGATCCAAATTTAAAATAATAAATTAACACAGCCCTATGACACGAGGGAAGTCAGTTTGAATGAATTTAGACTTTAAATACAGGTCAACTAATTTGTAAGGAGAGATTTAAGTGGAGTTTTATTTTGGAGTCTATGGCCCAAAGGATTGCATACCCCATCTTGATGCTTTCAGCCACTGTTGAGCATGAAACTCAACATCCTTTTTAATATTAGTACAAACGGTTAAACATTCTAAGACAGAAGGACAGTTATGAGGAATTCCATTCCTGGCCAGGCCTTAGAACCTTGTACGGAAAGAGACAATCTACTTTTATTCCTGATCATGGCAGGTCATGAAGCTAGATTAATATGTTTCACAATGATTTAAAGTTTAAACACCCTTTCCTGTTTTTGTCCCACCTTCTGTTGCTTCAGGTCTGATGATTGAAACCAGGGGTTCAACTAGAACTTAACTTCGGAGGGGGGCAGGGCAAGCAAAGGGGCGTGGCTAACATGTTAATCAATTGGGGCGAGGCTAACATTGCAGACAATCAGGATCGGGTGATGCTCAGGCCAAGCAGAGAAAAATAAGTGGCAAATTCTGCAATCGAAACTAGACAACAATTAGTTGTATGAAAATTAAATTGGAGAACAGAGGGTAATGTCAACCATTTATACATTAACATACATAAGGGATTTGTTCATCTTGCAATAAAGTGTTACTCAAATGCATTATATTGTCACACAAGGATATTATGTAAATGAATAAAATTGCACCCTTTTTTCTAATGAAATGCTCATGAAACTGGTTCAAAAGAGCCCAGACAACATGCTACTCTCTGAGAAATCAGGACTGGTCAAAGATATAATTCACACAAAAATGGGACTCCGGACATGTGTGTCCTGTACTTGTCCACCCCCCAAAGACAGGGAAGGAATTTCAGATTTTGCAATGTGCCCATTTGCAGTGTTGTTACAAACTATAGCACATACAAACATACATTTTTCGGCAGTAAAGCCATTAAAGCATGGTGCTTTAATGAATAGGCAGTGGAAGTAGGGGTGGGTGGGGTGTTGTGCAGCAGCACCCCCAAAATAACAATGCTGGAATTCAGAGGGTGTATGAGAAATAATAAAGCATTTGCATTTTGATAATGATGTTACATTTGCTGTTCTTCAAAAGACAGGTCAAATGCCTGGCTATGACAATGCTAAAAACCCAAAAAGTGGTAATTATACCCCTGTCACAAAATTCCAATCCTCACCTCTTCAGCTGGTGCAGCTCTTATTGTAATTGCATTTATATAGCACGTACTACCCTTGACGAGGCGTTAAAGTTCTTATTCAGTGAGTAGCACACAACTCTGGAGCCCATAGAGGATTAGTGGTGATTAAGTATAGTGAAATATGAAATTAATTTGAGGGTTGGATATGTTAGTCTGTTATTTGGATTGAGAAGGATAGTGGGGGGATAGAAGAGGGAAAAGGTTTGCATTTATATAGCACTTGCTACCCCATATGAGGTGTTAAAGCACTTTTAGTTTGGGCGATCTGAATAGTAAAAGCGTTATGAGAGGATAAAAGGAGGGGTAGAGGAGGGAAGAGTATGGGGTTTGGGATGAATGAAAGAATGGAGGTAGAGGGTACATCGATAGAGGTATAGGGTTAGAAATAGAAATAGGGTAGTGCTTTGGAGAGAGTAGTAAAGTGGGGTTTGAGATGACTGAGTCAGAGTGGAGGTAGAGGATGTATTGTGAGAGATATAGGGTGAGATCTAGGGTAGTGATTTGGATATGCTGAACTAAAAGCTAAGTAATTAATGTAAAGTATATGGGAGGTATATGCATAAGGAAAGTAATACATGTAGAATAAAGTTTTGTTTATTAAGCTCAGACTTTCAAGTGTTTTTGTACTTGTGTGTTTGTGATAGGTGTTAGATCATTCCGTACAATTACAGACAGCAGACCGCTATCCCACCTAAAATAATGGAACTAACTAAATACCTGTTTTTCACACTGCAATTTCTTCCACCAAGCCAGTGAATGTTCATGTCCAAATTGCCAAATAATATTAAAGATCGAAGAAAGAACAAAATGAGACCACACACAGGCCAATTTGCATAGTAAACGAATAATGAAATGAAACTAAGAAAAAGTTGTTATCCTAGGCTGGCCCCCTGGCCTGGGAACAGGCCTGGTGTTATAAAACAGCTTAAAAATTGGGGCCTGGGTTCAGATGGAGGAAATTCTTACAAAGAATTACTGGTTCCTTGTAAGAGGCATCTTAAAATGTGTATTATGATGGTGTAACAAATGTACAGCACAGTGAATGTTTAAAATTGGCAGGTTTTATTGGTCTTTATTGAGATAGATTAATCGAAAAAATTGAAAATAAACTAAAAATCCGCAAATAAACTTAGCATCCTGTCCGCAATACACATACCACTGATCCAAACTTAGGACGTGGTAGACATATTCGGCCATCATCTGTCGTTACAGTCCTGCAGACTACTTTAGAAAGATCAATCTACCCCTTGAATGGATGTATTAGAAATGGGCCCCATATGCTTCAATCAACCCATCCATGACATCACTGCCTAACGCTCACTTAGCTGAACTGGGGCCTAGAACCTGCCCCTGACCGTCAGCTCCATCATACTTGTGGTGTAAGGTCAGGACACACCAGGTGTCACACAACTTCACAGCCATCATCCTCAGTGCAGAAACCGAATCCATGCACCTACATCCATCGATGTGCAAACATCGTGGGGTACGAGGGTCTAACATTTCATTTTCAATCAAGTAAGGCCCTTCAGTGGAAAGATTTTTTAAAAATTATAAAAACGGATTGAGCATAGAAAGGACTAGTCGGGAATTAAATTAAAGAGATGCTTTATGCACAGCTGTTAGCGCCTTCCTATTAGAAGTTAGGGCACTGTTGTCTGCTTCTGGCGACAGCGCCACTCCAGGCACCAACTGTAGGTGCTTCCATGCTCTCTACCTCAATGTACCATTTTCATAGCCAGCACAAGCACTTTCACCAGTACCAAAACCCACACGGCGCCATATCCGTGCTTCCATACATTCATGATACAGAAAAGGGGGTGGTGATGAACAGAGTGTCTGAATTAAGCAGACCACTCTTACCCAGTCCAAAGATCAGGGCTTTATCCATCACCGTTATTTATCTCACTGCCCCATCCCAGCTCAGAACCTGGCTATATGCAAATTAGTCTGTCCCTGGCCCAGTGCATCATGGGAACAGGGCAGACCAAACTACCAAGCCAATTCTTCACCAGAAAGGAGACAAGCTACCGGGGACCGGTTTCTGGCATTTCAGCCTCTTCGGCCCGGCTTGCTTGAATCCTGATGGAGCAGTGAGAAAGGGACTCATGTCTGAGTATACCCTGCCACACCTATAGTGGCCAAAAACGATACAGAAAAGGGGGTGGTGATGAACAGAGTGTCTGAATTAAGCAGACCACTCTTACCCAGTCCAAAGATCAGGGCTTTATCCATCACCGTTATTTATCTCACTGCCCCATCCCAGCTCAGAACCTGGCTATATGCAAATTAGTCTGTCCCTGGCCCAGTGCATCATGGGAACAGGGCAGACCAAACTACCAAGCCAATTCTTCACCAGAAAGGAGACAAGCTACCGGGGACCGGTTTCTGGCATTTCAGCCTCTTCGGCCCGGCTTGCTTGAATCCTGATGGAGCAGTGAGAAAGGGACTCATGTCTGAGTATACCCTGCCACACCTATAGTGGCCAAAAACGATACAGAAAAGGGGGTGGTGATGAACAGAGTGTCTGAATTAAGCAGACCACTCTTACCCAGTCCAAAGATCAGGGCTTTATCCATCACCGTTATTTATCTCACTGCCCCATCCCAGCTCAGAACCTGGCTATATGCAAATTAGTCTGTCCCTGGCCCAGTGCATCATGGGAACAGGGCAGACCAAACTACCAAGCCAATTCTTCACCAGAAAGGAGACAAGCTACCGGGGACCGGTTTCTGGCATTTCAGCCTCTTCGGCCCGGCTTGCTTGAATCCTGATGGAGCAGTGAGAAAGGGACTCATGTCTGAGTATACCCTGCCACACCTATAGTGGCCAAAAACGATACAGAAAAGGGGGTGGTGATGAACAGAGTGTCTGAATTAAGCAGACCACTCTTACCCAGTCCAAAGATCAGGGCTTTATCCATCACCGTTATTTATCTCACTGCCCCATCCCAGCTCAGAACCTGGCTATATGCAAATTAGTCTGTCCCTGGCCCAGTGCATCATGGGAACAGGGCAGACCAAACTACCAAGATGTGAGTCCCTTGCTCATTGCACCATCAGGATTCAAGCAAGCCGGGCCGAAGACGCCTGAAATGGCAGAAACCGGTCCCCGGAAGCTTGTTTCCTTCCCAGTGTAAGAATTGGCTTTTGTAGTCTGGTCTGCCCTGTTCCCATGATGCACTGGGCCAGGGACAGACTAATTTGCATACAGCCAGGTTCTGAAACTGGGATGGTGCAATGAGCTAAAAAACGGTGTTGGATCTAGCCCTGATCTCTTGACTGGGTGAGAGTACTCTGCTTAATTCAGAGACTCTGTCCATCACCACCCCTTGTTGTAAATTATTTTGTCCACCCTAAGCGTGGAAGGGTATACTCAGATGTGAGTCCCTTGCTCATTGCACCATCAGGATTCAAGCAAGCCGGGCCGAAGACGCCTGAAATGGCAGAAACCGGTCCCCGGAAGCTTGTTTCCTTCCCAGTGTAAGAATTGGCTTTTGTAGTCTGGTCTGCCCTGTTCCCATGATGCACTGGGCCAGGGACAGACTAATTTGCATACAGCCAGGTTCTGAAACTGGGATGGTGCAATGAGCTAAAAAACGGTGTTGGATCTAGCCCTGATCTCTTGACTGGGTGAGAGTACTCTGCTTAATTCAGAGACTCTGTCCATCACCACCCCTTGTTGTAAATTATTTTGTCCACCCTAAGCGTGGAAGGGTATACTCAGATGTGAGTCCCTTGCTCATTGTACCATCAGGATTCAAGCAAGCCGGGCCGAAGACGCCTGAAATGGCAGAAACCGGTCCCCGGAAGCTTGTTTCCTTCCCAGTGTAAGAATTAGCTTTTGTAGTCTGGTCTGCCCTGTTCCCATGATGCACTGGGCCAGGGACAGACTAATTTGCATACAGCCAGGTTCTGAAACTGGGATGGTGCAATGAGCTAAAAAACGGTGTTGGATCTAGCCCTGATCTCTTGACTGGGTGAGAGTACTCTGCTTAATTCAGAGACTCTGTCCATCACCACCCCTTGTTGTAAATTATTTTGTCCACCCTAAGCGTGGAAGGGTATACTCAGATGTGAGTCCCTTGCTCATTGCACCATCAGGATTCAAACAAGCCGGGCCGAAGACGCCTGAAATGGCAGAAACCGGTCCCCGGAAGCTTGTTTCCTTCCCAGTGTAAGAATTGGCTTTTGTAGTCTGGTCTGCCCTGTTCCCATGATGCACTGGGCCAGGGACAGACTAATTTGCATACAGCCAGGTTCTGAAACTGGGATGGTGCAATGAGCTAAAAAACGGTGTTGGATCTAGCCCTGATCTCTTGACTGGGTGAGAGTACTCTGCTTAATTCAGAGACTCTGTCCATCACCACCCCTTGTTGTAAATTATTTTGTCCACCCTAAGCGTGGAAGGGTATACTCAGATGTGAGTCCCTTGCTCATTGCACCATCAGGATTCAAGCAAGCCGGGCCGAAGACGCCTGAAATGGCAGAAACCAGTCCCCGGAAGCTTGTTTCCTTCCCAGTGTAAGAATTGGCTTTTGTAGTCTGGTCTGCCCTGTTCCCATGATGCACTGGGCCAGGGACAGACTAATTTGCATACAGCCAGGTTCTGAAACTGGGATGGTGCAATGAGCTAAAAAACGGTGTTGGATCTAGTCCTGATCTCTTGACTGGGTGAGAGTACTCTGCTTAATTCAGAGACTCTGTCCATCACCACCCCTTGTTGTAAATTATTTTGTCCACCCTAAGCGTGGAAGGGTATACTCAGATGTGAGTCCCTTGCTCATTGCACCATCAGGATTCAAGCAAGCCGGGCCGAAGACGCCTGAAATGGCAGAAACCGGTCCCCGGAAGCTTGTTTCCTTCCCAGTGTAAGAATTGGCTTTTGTAGTCTGGTCTGCCCTGTTCCCATGATGCACTGGGCCAGGGACAGACTAATTTGCATACAGCCAGGTTCTGAAACTGGGATGGTGCAATGAGCTAAAAAACGGTGTTGGATCTAGCCCTGATCTCTTGACTGGGTGAGAGTACTCTGCTTAATTCAGAGACTCTGTCCATCACCACCCCTTGTTGTAAATTATTTTGTCCACCCTAAGCGTGGAAGGGTATACTCAGATGTGAGTCCCTTGCTCATTGCACCATCAGGATTCAAGCAAGCCGGGCTGAAGACGCCTGAAATGGCAGAAAC
This sequence comes from Lissotriton helveticus, assembly GCF_964261635.1. NCBI lineage: Eukaryota > Metazoa > Chordata > Amphibia > Caudata > Salamandridae > Lissotriton > Lissotriton helveticus. The sequence goes on from NC_136070.1 coordinate 653,125,703, forward strand.
CGGTCCCCGGAAGCTTGTTTCCTTCCCAGTGTAAGAATTGGCTTTTGTAGTCTGGTCTGCCCTGTTCCCATGATGCACTGGGCCAGGGACAGACTAATTTGCATACAGCCAGGTTCTGAAACTGGGATGGTGCAATGAGCTAAAAAACGGTGTTGGATCTAGCCCTGATCTCTTGACTGGGTGAGAGTACTCTGCTTAATTCAGAGACTCTGTCCATCACCACCCCTTGTTGTAAATCCATACATTCATAGCCCCTCTCCACCCCAACAACCACTTCCAACCAATGAAGCAACTGGTGCGCCCTGTTCACTGTGTTCAGTCAGGAAACTGATCATGCATGTGAACCTGAGATGTACTGTGCGCACAGTAGTGGGTCACACGATAAATTACCGTACAGTACCAGTACCCACAGGCCGCGCGTGCGGGGCTCTTGACACAACCTTCAAACCTCTTACAAAGTACCATTGCAGTGTGCCTCCTCCCCTCAAGCAGCTCTGCGGGTTGAGCGTGTGCTGTATCGATCTCATGTGTAGCCTCTGCATCACAAGCTTGATTCCCGGCGCTGCCACTCATCCTTTTGGGAAAGTGCGCATGAGTGGTTTGGGCTGCCCCTGTGGGCCGACCGAACAGTCATTGCTTACTTTGGAGTGGGCAAACCACTCCTCCCCATCCCTGCTCCGTGAGCAGAGCAGCCCTGCTCACCCGCAAAGCAGCAGGACACGTCACAAAGCATAGAATGATAATAACTTAAAGTTATTATCATTTTATCTTTCTCTTGTTCCCACTGCTTAAAAGCAGTGGGGCAACGCTCCCCCGCCATACCTGAGGAGCCGCCCTTGGCTGCACATCACATCAAAGGTGCTTAGGTGAAATCCCTGCCTATCACCTGGGTGGCAGCCCATTTCAAAGAAAACAAAAGGTGGGGGGCAGGGAGGGCTGCTGAAACCTTTTTTGAGTACCTCCACTACCAGTACCATTAACACCAGTACTACCAGTCCCAGTACCACCTGTACCACCCGTACCACCTTCAAAAAACGAGAGCTACCCAAAGAACCAGAAAGGACTGGGTGTAAGCAGTGACAAAAAAGGCAATTCCTTTCTGTGTTGTTTCTATTTCTAAATGTGACCAACAGGCCTACACATTGATAATATCTTCAAACATGCAGTAGTGACACTAATGATTGTATCTGTACACCAGTAAGCTTAGTTAAAACTCTCAGTTATTTAGTAATTCATTGAATTTGATTAAAAGCATTTTTTGTATATACACAATACACGTTCATATACCATTTCAAGACAATTGTATGCTCTAAGACATGATGCCGTACTTAGTGGTGTCCTATACAATACAACTTATAAAATAAACATTTTATGCATAATAGCTGTTCTTACATATTCATCACAAAAAACATATCATAAATGAGACAATGTTAAAAATCCTTGGTCGACGCGTTTCGGTGCTTTGTTCTGTTACCACACCTTCTTCAGGACAGATCTTTTATATTAAAAACAGTGTATCTTCAATCTAAAAATAAATACATACAATTAGTCTTATTGTACTAATTTGAGAGTAAAGCTCATATCGACTACTAAATCTACTGGATACACAGAGTGTCACTAGCATGTTAATGAGAAAAATATATATAAAAGGCACTCTTACTTAGATTATTTTGCCTTGAACCATAGTACATGGGGTTCTGGACCGAGGCGAAAACCTGTGTTGCTGGTCCACTTTATAGTCACTCGTACTTCGTGAGTAACACGGTTTCTATGATAGAGAAGATAACAAGTTGGTCATATTGTTTTAACCTTATGAGGGAGGAAAGATGGATATAATCCTTCACACTCACTTAAAAACAAGGAAGATTGATGTTCCTCGTGTATTTGTTACTGACTGCGCCCACCCGCCAGCTACGGTCTACCAGCCTCGCCCTCGCCGCCATACCACGCACCCGAAGAGCCACCGCCGGAGGCAGATCCTTCTCCTACCTGGCGGCCAAGACATGGAACTCCCTCCCCATCCACCTTCGGCTGACCCAGGACCACCTCGCCTTCAGGAGACAACTCAAGACCTGGCTGTTCGAGCAGTAGCGGACCCCTTCCCCCAAGCGCCTTGAGACCCTTCCGGGTGAGTAGTGAGCTATACAAATATTATGATTGATTGAGTGACTGCGACTTTCAATCTGCGCAGATTCTTCTGTTGACTTAGGTGCTACCTGAAAGAGTAGGGATATTTGTTTTTGCCTATCTCTATATGAGATTCGATTCTGTAGGTAAAATGTCCTACTATTATTCAGTGTATTTTAAATACATACCAGTAGTGTTAAGAGTACTGTTCCTTTTTAGCACAGTTGTTACGACTTCTTATTATGTTCTGGGTTTTTTTTCAATCGCCCTCAGGTTCCTGTTTAGGACTTCCTACTCATTCTCTGGTCACCTGGAAATGAAGGATAAGAGTGGAGGCATCTCTTAATCTTTCGTAATTAACAATCCGGTTTAACTCGTACTCCATGTTTCTACACATATAGAGTTATGCGCACTGCAATAAACGTAACTACAATGTTTTTGCTCTCTGTATTATTGACCAGAGACCATTAGGCGCTATGCTAGTGCATTTGGCAGTCTCTATTTCCCATTTACTTAGAGTCACCCTGTGCGGACTTAACAAAAACGGCTCAAAGACTCGTATGCCGCGTTTGACATGTTTAATAAAATAGAGCCGCTACTTCGCTGGTGAATTAAGCCAGCTTCGTCGCCCGTTTAATTAGGGTCGCACCTCTAAGGATTTAACAAAACGGCTCGGGGAATCGTTTGCCCATAGCTGTTTGTGACTACGAGTAGGGCAGTTAGCTCCTGCCGCATAAAATCAACCGCTGGCTGAGCGATTTTACGATAAATACATGTTAGGGCGGTCACACTTCACAAATTTAAAATTTTTTGCAAAAACCGGCTCAAGAAATCTTTTTACTCACTAGCGTAGAGAGTATATATGGCCAGTAACGCCCTCTAAAGAACCGAGCAGAAGCAATCCCACGCCACTCGAGTCCTTACCTTAAGTTTAGTTCGGTGTTACATCCGACACGACCTCTCCTTCGCGGGTGGAATAAGGGAGGACGGCAGCTTCCTATATTTATACCAAATCTGTTTTAATTAGTTTCTTAATTAGTGTGAGTTATCCACTTAATTGGGCATTGCTGTCCACCATTTTGGTAGTTCTTAGTAGTTTTTGCCCTGAGACGCAAACGTCACTCAGAAACGGGCAGGCCTGGTCCCGCTTTTTATACATTGGTTTATTTCCGTGTAGCGGATCAGCCATTGCTGAGTGTACCGTAATGCTTCTGTTTTGATTTATTTTAAGGTTCACGATACTCATTTAGGTGTTAATTTCAAGGAACCAAATGAACGGCCCTGAATTCAAAGGAATAAATAAAGTGAGACCGAATTATCTAGTTTATATTATTATTTCTTCATTATTTCACAAATCATTTCAATTCATCTCTCTTGCTGCTTAATTTTAGAGGGGACTTCTATTAACTTCATTTCCTACACAGGAAAAGACTCGATGATGCAAGAGACAGTTATTTACTTTTTGCACCTACTATTTATATCTCACATTTTGAAACGACCATAACATTCACCGCATACAAAGTTATTACGGCCATCAAATCGATGAACTAACATAGACCCCTTCCCATGAATATACAGTCCTAAAACCCAATCTATTCCTTACTCATTTTGCTTAAGACAGTTAGGCAACATGTATCCGTTATACATAGTATACATAGTATACATTAAACATAGTCAACCAATGGGTTATCTACGCATATCATATCATCAATAATTCCATAGTCACATGGATGCTTAGTGTCACTACTGCATGTTTGAAGATATTATCAATGTGTAGGCCTGTTGGTCACATTTAGAAATAGAAACAACACAGAAAGGAATTGCCTTTTTTGCCACCCATACCACCACCACAAGTACTACCAGTATCACCACCAGTACCACCATCACCTGTACTACCACCACCAGTACCACCCGTGCCATCACCAGTACCACCAGTTCCAGTACCACCAGTACCACCGCCACCAGTGCCAGTACCACCAGTACCAGTACCACCAGTACCACCACCACCAGTACCAGTTCCACCACTACCACCACCACCACCAGTACCACCAGTACAACCCCTGCCACTACCACCACCATCAGAACTACCACCACCAGTCCCACCACCACCAGTCCAAGTACCACCACCAGTCCAAGTACCACCAGTACCACTACCAGTAGCACCACCACCACCAGTACCAACAGTAGAACCCCCACCAGTACCACAACCACCAGTACCACCATCACCAGTACTACCAGTACCACCACCACCAGTACCCCCACCACCAACAGTACCACCACTACCAGTACCATTACCACCAGTGCCACCTGTACCACCAGTACCACCACCAGGACCCCCAGTACCATTACTACCACCACCATCACCTATACCACCACCACCAGTACCACCACCACCAGTACCACCACTACCAGTACCACCACCAGTACCACCACCAGAACCACCACCAGTAACAGTACCACAACTAGCACCACCTCCAGTACCACCAGCACTACTACCAGTACCAGTATCACCACTACCACTACCACCACTAGTACCACCAGTACCACCAGTACCACCACAAGTACCACCACCATCACCAGTACCACGACCACCACTACCACCACCACCAGAAACACCACCACCACCTGTACCACCACCACCAGTACCACCACTACCAGCACCACCACAAGTACCACCACCAGAATTACTACCAGTACCACTACTACCACCACCAGAACCACCACCACCTCCAACCAGTTCCACAACCACCACCAGTCCAAGTACCACCAGTACCACTACCAGTAGCACCACCACCACCAGTACCACCAGTAGAACCGCTACCAGTACCACAACCACCAGTGCCACCATCCCCAGTACTACCAGTACCACCACCACCAGTACCACCACCACCAATAGTACCACCACTACCAGTACCATTACCACCAGTACCACCTGTACCACCAGTACCACCACCAGGACCACCAGTACCAGCATTACCACCACCCCATACCACCACCACCAGTCCCACCAGTACCATCACCACCAGTACCACCAGTACCACCACCAGTACCACCACCAGAACCACCCCAAGCACCAGTACAACCACAAGCACCACCACCAGTACCACCAGCACTACTACCAGTACGACCAGTACCAGAATCACCAGTACCACTACCACCACTAGTACCACCAGTACCACCACCACCAGTACCACCAGTACCACCACCAGTACAACCACCATCACCAGTACCACGACCACCACCAGTGACACCACCACCTGTACCACCACTACCAGTACCACCACAAGTACCACCACCAGAATTACCACCAGTACCACTACTACCACCACCAGTACCACCACCATCTCCAACCAGTTCCACCACCACCACCAGTACCACAGCCAGTACCACCACCACCAGTACCAGTACCACCACCACCAGTACCACCACCACCAGTACCATCACCACCGCCACCAGTACCACCACTACCACCAGTACCACCACCTCCAGTACCACCACCACCAGTACCACCCCCAGAACAACCAATAGTGCCACCACCACTAGTACCACAACCAACTGTACCACCAGTACCACCAATATCAATACCAGTACCACCAGTACCAGTATCACCAGTACCACCAGTAGCAGTACCACCAGTACCACCACCAATACCACCAGTACACCACCAGTACCAGTACCACCACCAGTACCAGTACCACTAATAACACCAACACCAGTACCACCACCAATACCACCAGTACCAGTAGCCCCACCACTACCACCCATACCAGTACCCCCAACAATACCACTATTACCACTACCAATACCACAACCAATACCACCACCACCAATACCACCACCACTATTACCAGTACAACCATTACCAGACCAGTACCACTATCACCAGTACCACCAGTACCACCACCACTACCAGTACCACTACCAGTACCAGCACCACCAATACCACCACCAGCAATACCAACACCACCAATACCACCATCTCCGCCACTTCAGCGCCTCTTGCTCACCAGTAATAGCAGGGGCATTCTATGAGCCTGGAGGTGCAGCCGAGACCACCCCTCCCTCCATGCGTGCCATAAAGCACAGCTCATTACTCCAGGGCCCTACTACAGCTGGAGTGTTTATTAGGCCAAAGATAGCAATGGCATTACGCAATGCCACACTGCACACTCAAATCACAGAGAGGGCCGGAAATAGCCACCCTGCTCTTCCACCTGAGCTGCGACAGTGTAATCATAGTGTGAAAGGTGTTGGAGCACTTTGTTAGTGTTTATAGCTCAGATCATATGTAACTCTCACTTCACACTTTGTGTCTGTGTAATTTACAACACTTACACATCTTCTTCACTGCACTTTTTATCACTACTTTGAAGACGTCGCAGGCCGGTCTCTTCCTCTGATATGTACAATCTAACAAGCAGTTGAGCAGGCACTTTATTGTAATGCAATAGGTCTCGCTTTTGTGAGAGTTTAAGTTATTAGAATTGTAAATGACAATACCTTTTATTTATGTTTTAAAACCCAAAACATAAATAAAAGGCTTTGTCATGATAGAGATCGCAGGCCACCCAGCCAAATAATCTCACCATACACGTACCAGGCCCATATATTTCCAATTTATGATATACCTTGATCGGGTGACCTAACACTCTACTACCAGTAACCCTGGTTCCTTCCTATTTATTTCTAATGTACCCAACTTACCAATCCACCGTTACGGGTACCTAGGACCACAATGGATCAGGGAGCTAGCTGTAAAAGAAAGGCAGGCAACAAAATACCAACTATATATTCTTCTGCATTAAAAGACCACAGACTACTGGAAAGTTTTAAAAGTTTATCTTAGAATTCAGATTCAGAGAGCATACAATTTACCACCAAGAGGCAGTCAATGATCAAAATAACGAACAGCACATAACTATAAAGGAAGAAAACTAAGGCAACCATTTATGAGTCTATAGGAAGGAAAGAACAAAATGAAATATGCTAAACAGATTTGGGAATGGATAACTCTAAATGGGGCAAACTTAGGCACGAACTAGAATTTTTACTATTGGGAAATACTTCAAGAGTGGATAACAGATTGGAAATCCTATACATCTATAGGGGGGGGGGGGGAAAGTGGAACATGCTATAGTTCTAGACCTCTTACTTCACATCAACTTTAGAAAGGGAAAATTGTAAACCACAAATCTAGATTTCATAAACGGTATGAAGAATGGATCTTAAAGGAAGGGTAACATAGGAACATGCTAGAAATCAGCAATAACGTATGAGCTTACTTTCAGTAGCTTTGCGAAAGCATGGAAAATTAACGTATGCAAAGGTATGTCTTTATTGAAGCAAAGACAGAAAAATAGAAGGTGCAGTATAGACTTTTTAGTACTATAATTACCTAGACTGGTGTGAAGACCAACCCTGGCCAAGGGTCAGGTAAGGACAGGATAAACCCCAAGGAAGGACAGTCATCGACAGGACAGCAGGTGCAGAATGGACACCCCAGGACAGGACAGGAAACCCAGATTAGGATCAGGACAGGACCACCAAGGAACGACCAGCACCCGCAGTTCGGAAGCAACGCCTGCGCTCCACCCTCTCTGCAGCTATCAGTCAGAACCCCGATTGGGTTAGCGAACTCCCCAGCAAAGTGCTCCGCCAGCACTTAAGGTTTAGTAAAACCTTTGAGTCTATGGTCAAATTTGGACAGAGTGCTCCGCAGCGCTCTGTATTCAGTCACCTATTGAGTACGTTGGGTCAGTGACAAGTCAGCTATTCAGACAAGTCGGACAATTTCTCTAGCCAAACCTAGGCTAGTTATACTGTTTTCGGGTCAGTGTACCACCCCCCAAATGTTGCAAGTGTCAGAATCCCCAATTTCGATTGGTCCCCAAGTAGGATAGGTCAGCACACCAATCGCAATTTACGTCTACAAGCCTAGTTTTACATATCCTGGGACCGCCTATTGATTTTGGGGTTCCCATGACCTATTCTACAGAATACAATAGAAAGAAATACATTTGTTGCTAATGTAATACATTTCAGCTTCTCCGGCTGGGTGAAGGTGCATCTTCCCAGGCACGTCTTGGCAGGGACCTTCAGTTGGCACTCTGTCAATGCCAACGGCAGAAGTCGGGCATGCGCAGAAGAGCGTTTCAATATGGCTCCTTGAGCATTCCATCAGACCCTCAATACCGCGGTACATGTAAAGTAAGCGAAAACAAATTAAACCATAGAAATAAATGAATTCACTGTATACCATGAATAGCTACTTTATACTCCTTAAATTGAAAAATATACTATGGCATTATAATTAGTGCAACAGACAATAACACGAAAGCATCTGCGCAAGCTTCACCACGTTAGGACACAGACGGCCATCTTAGAAGCAAGTACGCAGGCGCACAGATTCCCACCAGAACTGCAACTACGTCACGTTACGTGAGTGTGACTAACGCATGCGCAGAAGAAAACCCTCAAGCGGCGGCCATTTTAGGAACAAGGGTTATTCGTATTAGTAAACACATAGGCAAGCGTCACTAAGATACGCGTACATCAAAAATAAAGGGAAATTAGTAAAACGTACAGGTTGAATTATGGGATTATAAGTTATTCGAGGTTCTTGATTTCAAGCAAGTCGCGTAATATGCGAAATCTTGCTCTATCAATCCCCTCTTTGATGATATTTACTATCATCACAACTAATGGAACCAGATGCCAACTTTCAAACTTTATGCATTTTCATTTCTTCCAACATTTGATTCAATTTCTCTTTCACATCTTTATTAGGGTGAGAATTTTTCATCTTTTTGTAAATCTGATTATTTAAGTCTTCCAATTCAAGTTCATCCACACTCCGTTTCACACCTCTCTTATTCACAGTGTATTTCTTTTCGTGTTTGCGGCATTTGCAACAGACAAATATGAGAAATATGACTAAACTTATCACTCCAATTGGCATCAGTACCTTAAACAATAAACCTTTACCCAAATTAGCAAACCAATGACCTACAGCGGAGAGACCATCAGTAAGTCTCTTCCAGGCACTATCAACCTCCAGTTGTTTAAGTTCTTTTTCCAAATTAGTAATGTTCTTCACATATTTTTTAATTTGTACACTTTTGTCTGGTATGTAAGTGCAACAATGTTGCGCTTTCAACATCCGGCAGACTCCGCCCTCTTTTGCTAATAAGGTGTTAAGAGCAAGTCTGTTCTGCAAAACCATTGATCTGATCGCAACCATTTCGGTATTGACCAACAGAAATCCATGAGCTGTGTCAGTAGACAACACATCCACTATTGTGGATAATTTGCAAATTCTGTGTGTGTTCAGAACCACTCCCACTCCAGGTATCAGTGCACTAAAAATACTATCCATTATTTCACCTACGCTTTCTCTTTTACTACGCACTAAGCCCATTAGTGTTTTCACTGCTTCCAGCAATTTCATTCACATGGTATATTTTCGGGAAGACAATGCCAAAGTAGTAGCTTCCATACCAGTGATCCGGCAATTTGAAATAAGCCTTGTTTCCACATATATAATAAATTCCGGGAAACACAGGTTCTGACCCATTTTTGAAACCCCAACCTCCAATTACCTTGTAATTGTGCTCACATTGACTGGAACCAATGAAAATGTTGTTATAATAACTAGTCTTTTCGCGGTGAAGACAGAGTTTCCCCTTTCTCTCGAAATCCAGCAACAAAGCAGGACCAGCCCCACCATTTGAGGTGCTTTCCATGTTTTCAGCCCATTTAGGAGTTTTCTGTCTTTTGTCATTTGCCTTTCTTTGGAAACTCTCCCTTCTTTTCTCTGCCATGTTTAGAAACATTTTTTCTTGTTCATGTAATGAACAGGTCAAGTTATCTCTGTGTGCTTCGTTTAAATCTATTGTACCTATAGTCAGAAAGTATTCTCCCATATAACGTATAACGTCACTTTTAGTATGTACAGGATTCAGATTTCCACGTATTGGAAGTTCAGAAAATATCACGTCAGAGTTAGAATAGTAGTACTGTAACGGTCCTCTTTTGTAAAACAAGCTAGCTAGAATACTACAGGAAATTTCATAAGTCAGGGGCAGGTGATGATAAGTTATGCCTTCTGCTACAGAAGTAGGTAGCTTCATGCAGACATAGCAGTCTTCTATTTCCATAGTTTCTACATAATGCACTAACAGGTTTGCAAATACATTCAGATGAGTCTGGTTCTTAACTCCGTGATAATGTAGTCCTTCCTCATCTGGTGCTTCTAAGTCTGATTTTGTTTGTCTAAGTGCTTTTTCACGTCTTTCTACACTTCGTGTTGTCAGTTCTTCAGTGTCAGTGGTCACAGTCTGTGTAGGGTCAATATTAGTATTTTTGCTCACCATATAAGGAATGAAAACTGTTAGTCCTATCCAAATTATTAACACTATAGCTATACTACATATACATACTTTGCAGCATGTTTTACAACAACTGCGTCTAGGCCTTCCATTCACACTTGAATCAGACATTTTCGTTCAGAAGAAGTTTTCAACCCCTCTTTGTAACTTTGCACAGGTAGCTTACACTGCGCAACTTCAGGGTGGTTCGTCTTCTTCGGCAGAATGATCAGCTGTCTGTTCTTCGTCACTTTCGTCAGTTACATCAAGATCCTCAAACTCCTCCAAGATCAAATATGTCCATTCAGGATCTTGATATTTTTCGTTCAGTCTTTTTATTCGATCACTTCTTCTTTTGGAACTTTCTCCAGCTTGCTCTGCAATACCGGAACTTTTCCTTCTTTGCTCAAGTTTTTCTTCTACTGTTTTTAGTCTCAGTTTCAGTCTCTTAATATATCTTGGTTCGATATTTTTCTTTTTCTTGAGTCTTTTAGCTGGCACTGTGATTTGGCTTTCTTCTAATGCTCTTTTATTTTCATGTGTTTGTGGCACTTCTGCTTCTGTTTCTTCCCTTCCTGTCTGACTAGTTCCAGGTCTTATTTCTATTTCTTCTGCCTGGTTACTAAGCTGGCCTTGTTCAGGTGTATTCTGGTTTTGGCTTTCGGGTGTCTCTATTTCTGTGTCCTGAACACGTTCTTCTATTTCTATCTGATCCTGTTCAAGCACTTCGAACCCTTGATTTTCTTCTGCTCGAACTTTTACACTAGTTCTTGTCTGTCCCTTTTCAACTTCAGGAGTTTGTGGAGGTGTGTCAATCACTTGCTCTGTCCCTGTCTGACCTTCTTCACTTTCAGATTTTTCATGGATTTGGATAATCTGATTGTCTTCGCCTCTGCCTGTCTCTTCCTCTCTATCCCACTCTCTGTCTGCGTAGGTTTGACTTCTTGTTCTGATGGGGTCGTTAGTCAGATCGATTATGGGTATCCACTCATCTCGACTGGTGCTTGGTTGTTCGTCATCAGCTACTTCAGGACCATCGTCTGGAGACCCCTCAGCTGGACAACCTTCAGCGTCAGTCTTCTTTTCGTCTCTTATTACCTTCTTGGTATGGCTGGCATGGATCCACTTCGGGACGCCGGCACACTTCACCGCTGTTGTGGTCACCAGTATCACTTGGCGTTGTTGTCCCCACTTCGGTGCAAGGCAATCTGAACGAGTATGCTTCTTGATTACAACCCAGTCACCTGGAACCAATTTATGGACTGGAGTTGTTGGGTTGGCGACGGCGTCTTCCCCAATCTGGCGAGAGATAGAACGCACTTGGTCACCTAGTTGCTTGCAGTACTCAAGTACCAAATCATCAGAAATGTTTATCAGTTTATGTCCTGGTACCCATGCTTGTCTCATCACTCTTCCCATCAGGATTTCATGGGGGCTTAGGCCTGTGTTTCGGTCTGGAATGCTTCTGAGTCCCATCAGAACAAGAGGTAAAGCATTTATCCAGTTCATGCCAGTAGATTCACACATCTTTCCTAATCTCGATTTTAGAGTGCCATTTATCTGTTCCACCACTCCAGAAGCCTCTGGACGATATGCACAGTGCAGCTTTTGTGTGATCTTGAATGCTTTACAGAGCTGATCGATTACCTCATTCTGAAAATGTTTGCCTCTATCTGATTCAATTGTGACTGGGACTCCGAACCTAGGTATTAATTCTCGCAGTAGCAATTTGGCTACAGTTATTGCGTTATTCTTTTTGGCAGGGTAGGCTTCCACCCATTTTGAAAACAGGCAGACAATGACAAGGACATATCTCATTCCCTCACAACGAGGTAGGGTGATGAAGTCAATCTGTACTCTTACAAAGGGATCCCCTGATTTTCCAATCTTTCCTAATTCAACTACTGTTCTTTTCCCAGCATTGAACTGCTGACATGTTAAGCACCTCTGGCAGAGTGACTCTGCTACCTTCCTGAACTTCGGATTGTACCATGGTTGTTGGAAAACCAGAACCATGGCATCCCTAACAGTGTGTGAATCTCCATGTATCAGTCTGGCCATAGAAGCAAGCAGATGTCTAGGCAACACAGGCATACCATTTGGGCCCACAATGACACCATCCTCACTTCTCTGTCGACAACCAAGTTTCCTCCATTTTTCCCTTTCTTTTGATGGCACAGCATGCTGCCAATCTCTCAAATCTTCCCAGGTAGGCACATCCTCAAACACCATAAGTTGGCAGCTGTTTCCAGGTCCCCCAATTTAACATTTACAGACATGTGATGTCTGGCACAATGTTGGGCTACTTCATCAGCAAATCGATTTCATAAGGTCACATGATCAGTGCCAGATTTATGAGCAGCACATTTGACCACTGCCAATTCTTTTGGTAATTGGATTGCCTCCAGTAAATCTTGTACAACTTTTCCATTTCTGATGGGAGTACCTGAAGAAGTCAGAAACTCCCTCTGTAGCCACAATTGGCCGAAGTCATGCACAACCCCATAACAGTACTGACTGTCAGTATATACTGTTATTCTTTTGTTTTTCCCAATTTTACAGGCTCTTATTAATGCAATCAATTCGGCTACTTGTGCAGACTTCACTCCAAATAAACAGGATGCTTCTTCAATGCCTGTTACTGAGACTACAGCATAAGCAGCACTTAGGCCTACAAGTTCGTGTCTCATACATGAGCCATCCACGAACAGTTCTTCATCTTCCACAGGCAAGGGCACTTCCTTGATGTCTGGGCGTGGTTTAGTACTAAATTCTGTCAGGTCAATGCAGTCATGCTCGTCCTCTCCCTTTGCTTCTGCAGTCATTGAGTCAGGTAGTAAGGTGGCTGGATTCAGAATATTGCACCGAGTAATGACTACATTCGCAGCACCCACGAGAATCCTCTCGTATTTAGTCAGCCGACTAGGGGTGAGATACTGAGTTTTAGTTCTGGTAAGTAAAATCACAACTGCATGTGGAACATACACAGTTACAGGATGTCCCATAACAATAGATTCACTCTGTTCTAGACTCGTGCAAGTTGCAGCTACTGCTTTCAGACATCCGGGTAATCCAGCAGCCACTGGATCCAAAGTGGCAGAAAAATATGCCACTGGACGTCTAGTCAACCCATGTTCCTGAGTCAAGACTGACAGTGCACAATTGTCTCGTGTGTCACAGAACAGTGCACATTCCTTGGAATAATCAGGCATCCCTAGAGCAGGGGCTGTACACAGACATTCTCGTAGTTTAGTAAATGCTGTCAAGCTTTCATCATCCCATTCCACTGGGTCCTTTGCTCCTTTCTTTGTCATTTTTATCAAAGGCTTTGCCAGGACTGCAAATCCCACAATCCATTGCCTGCAGTAACCTACCACTCAAAGGAACATTCTGACTTCTTTCTGAGTACGGGGTAACTGCATGTTCCGAATTATTCAGACTCTCTCTGAGGTAACTTTTCTGATGCCTTTTTCTATCTGGTGCCCCAGATATTTCACTGACTTTGTACAGAACTGCAATTTGTCAGGGGATACTTTATGTCCCTTTTCACCTAGGTGATTCAGTAAGGCATGGTGTCAACAACACAGTCTCTCTGACTTTTAGACGCCACCAAAAGGTCGTCTATATATTGCACCAAAACAGATTTTCCAGGCAAGACTAAAGATTCAAGACATTTTTTCAGAATCTGATTAAAGATCGAGGGACTTTCCGTGTACCCTTGAGGGACACGATTCCAAACGAACACGTGACTGTCGAAAGCAAATGAGAAAAGAAATTTGCTGTCTGGATGCAATGGGATCGAAAAGAATGCATGACATAGGTCTATCACGGTGAACCACTCAGCATCCCAGGAAATCTGATACAGGATCACTGCTGGGTTTGGAACAATAGGACAGCAAGGAACTACAATTTTGTTTACCTTTCTCAGGTCCTGCACTACCCTGTACTTGCCACTAGGTTTCTTGATTCCAATTATGGGTGAGTTACATGGGCTACTCATCACTTCTTGTATGATGTTTGCTTCTAGCAATCTTTTTATTTCAATAGCAACTCCTGCTCTCACTTCTGCACTCATTTTGTATGGCTTGGTATTGGGGTAAACTGCATTTTCTTTCATGGCTATTTTTATTGGGTCTACATTTGCCATTAATCCTACAACCTTTCCAGTAAAGTCCCATACTTCTGGTTTCACTGTCTTTTGGAGTTCTTCGGGTAAGTCTTGTATAGTCATTTGTTTAATTTCTGAATCTGGTCTGATTAACATTAATTTGTATATGCCATCCTCGTCTGGGGTTTGAATTTCGACGCCTTTTGGTGTGCAAAAGATGGTACAGTTCATTTTGCACAGCAAATCACGTCCCAGTAAGTTTACTGGACTGGTATCACACACTACAAATCTATGCATTTCTTTGAAATTCCCTATTGTGATCTCCATGGGCTCAGTGACTGGGGTACTAATCAATTGATTAGACACACCCACTACTTGGATTGCTTCTCCCGAGAAGGGTAGGTTTGGAACGTCCGCTGTTCACACAGTAGAACGGGTAGCACCAGTGTCCAATAGAAAGGTGACATCATTTCCATCAACCTTTCCTTCAAGGTATGGCCCTGACTGGTCTACCGGCAAGGAGGCGCCAAGTACACACTCCTCGTCCTCCCCTCTCAGGCCCCGTCAGTATTGATCGTCACAGAGAAAAGTGTCATTCAACAAAAATTGCGAAGTTGCTGCATTTCTATCCTCATTGCCTCCCCAGATTTCTATATCATCACCCTGAGGTGTTTTTCCTTTATAATTTGGTTTAGGCGCTCGGGGCAATTGACTTGCCTTTACCTGATGCTGGGTCTTTCTTGGTTTCTCATTCTGCGTCTGTGGAATTAAATCAATGGTTTGGGTGTTACCATGCTGTAAATATGGACACTCGTCTCTCCAGTGCCCGATTTCTCCGCACTGGTGACAGGGAAATTTCTTTTTAGCTTCTTCTCTGCTCATTTTTACTTTGGGCTTCCCTCCACCCCCAGAGCCTTGATTTTGGGAATTCTTATTCATTTTATTCAGTTGCTTTTCCTGTTGTTCTGCCAACTTTACCTGTGCCCACATAACTTTCTCCTTCAGAGCCTTTCGTTTGTCTGGCATCTCATCCTCGCAATACTTTGCATATCGTAAAACCTCATCCATTTTCTTAGACTGCCAATAAATTTTATTATCTTTGATCCACTGGCAAATTTCGGGTCTTAAACCATTTACAAACCTGTAAATGAAGTGGGTCATGTCCTTCATCTCGATGTTATCTATACCACTGTACGTTTTAAACACCTGTAACAGTCTCTCATAAAAGGAGTGCACAGTCTCGTCCCTTTCAATGCGTGGTTCTATCTATCTTGGTCCAATCAGTTTCCTTTGCAGGCACCTTTTTCTTTAGGTGTAACATGACCTGATCATATTTTCTCATCACCTCATCTGAGGGAGCACCAGTAATAGGGTCCCTTGTGTATTCTTTGTTAGGCCAATCAATGGCAACCTTACATTCGGTCCATAAATCCACAAGAACCACTATGTCGAAAAACCCATCCAGGTCTTTCCACAAGCACTTTTGCACCTTTACAAACCTTTCCACCTGTCTGTACCAGTCCACAGGCTTCTCTCTTAATTTGGGAAAGTCATTGGTAAAGGACACAATATCCTGTCTGGACCATGGAACGTGCACATATTTTCCACCTGGCACTTCACGCATGGGGTATAATTGCTCTGGCTTGTCAGCTTCCTTTAGAATGAACTCAGAAGACGTCTGTTTAGATCTAGCCTCGTCCTTCTTCTTTGCCCACCTGGCTTTCCATTTTTCTACGTCTCCCCATTTTTGCAGCACGGTCAATAATTCTTTGACCTTCACCTTTTTCCCTGACACATTCATGTTTTCCAGATCTTTGTATGAGAAATCAGCTCTATAGGGTTTTTGTAAGGGCTTTGATTTTGAAATATCTATTCCCATACTAGCTGCAGCGTCTGTTAGTTTTTCATGGAGCACTCTGGTATTCCGGGTAAGACATTTGCAGATAAACAGTAGCTCTTCCTCGGAATAGGTATTTAATCTGTCTAACCCCACATTTCCTGACATCAGTTCTTCCATTTCTACTCTCAGCTTGTAGATATCTAAAGGTTTCGACTGAGGAGTTTGTTTTTCTAACTCTCGACTCCATCTTTCAATCTCTTCAGGAGTCACCAACGTGACACTCTTAGTACCTGAAGTCGATTCCATTTGAATCTCCCTCGTGTTGAAAGGATTATGTCTTTTCTGCATCCTTTTTCCTGCATCCCTAATGGGCAGATCTATTAGTGAGACCTCAGACTCGCACTCACTTGTCTGGTCATCCACGATTAAGGGCTCCGGTCTTGGCTGTGCTATAACTGGGGTAATAACTGGAGTTTTTGGACTCCCTTGTCGGTCCTCATACAACGGAACCACTGGTCCAATAGTTACCGGGATTGTCAATGCTTCAGGGCTTGTATTTAACTGGGAGATTTTCTGGATTATCTCGGCTCTCTGTTTAGCTAGAGCCTCTCGCTCCTTTTCCTCCAATAACCTGTCTAAGGATTTTTCATGTATTACTTGCGGGGTTAAAGTTGGAGCATAACTCGGGGCAGTGGGATGCGTCTCACTTGGTCCCTCACCATAATTAGGTTTTGGGAACAAACTTCCTGTACCTAGGGATCTTGGTTCTTCCTCATACTGGGGTCTTGAGAACGGAATTCCTGAATTTGAGGGTCTTGCCTCACCTTCGTAAGGAGGTCTAGGCTAGAAATCTCTTTCTCTTGAGTATCTTGACTCCCCACTAAATGGTGTTCTTTGACAGATATCTCTAGCACCTATGGGTCTTAACCCCTCATTATAGGGAGGTATTTGACAACCCTCTCCTACACTTGCAGATCTGGCCTCATCCTGGGGAGGAGGTTTTCGAGAATTTTCCCCTACACTAGAGGGTCTGTGTCCTTCATTATAAGGAGGCGGACTTCTCATAAACATGTCATCTAGTAATTCATCATCCGACTCCCCAATGGGCACCCAATGTTTGCATTTTTCTGTTTTCTTCTCCCCCGCAGGAGGACCACCCATTGGCATCATTGGAAACAGTCCTTCTACAATCATATTCTGTCTCCATTGTTTCATTTTTTTATCTCGGGTCTCCTGTTTTAACTTCGGATAAAATGTTGTTAACCCTTTATCCATTCGGGGCTTATCCCTTTCAAAAGCCTCAATCTCCCATTCCTCTAGTGCTTCGTACTGCGTTAACCTAGGTCTGGGATGTAAATCATTCATTCGGGTTCTCAAATTAAATAGAATCCTGCCATTAAATGTACCTTCTAACGGAAAAGCCAAAATTCCGTCATCCTTTGTGTATTCCGCCCAGTTTTCCAACCATACACACGAGTGGTACCCTTTATCAAATATCATGAACGATGCAGGAGTATTAGGTGGCGGTATGACAACACCTTCTCTGGTTTTAATCGGTTTGTCCTTTTTGAAATAATTCTTCACTTTATTTACAAGGGATAATTTTCTCTTATTTCCGTACATAATGTCGGTTTTATGACCTTTCCACTGATCGTTCTCAAACCCTAAGTATGGAGGATCAGGTCTGGTATGCGGTCTATACGAGTACCACATACGATTTCTGCGAGTGACTTTGTTTACAAAATCACTTCCAATCCAAGTGCGTCTCTTATTTTTCGTGCGACCAATGAAATGCATGAATTCAAATAATCTCGACCAATGGGTGTGCGGCCTTTTCGCGAGACAGGTTCTCACGCTTCGGCACTCACCCCTCCTTTACAATTCCAGCTCCGCTACACACCCGCTGTTTCTACCAATCCCAGCGCGGCACAGAGTGACGTCAGAGCAGCTCCGCAACTGACTCCCTCCTTCACAAGGTAACGGAAACTTGATTTCTCTTTTAAAGTGCAAGTGCTTTAGTTATTTAACAACATAAACACATTCGCCACTGTACTCAAGTGTCTAGACAGCAAAGATTTGTTTCACTGCAAGTAAACTACTTCCATTTACTTTTCACACACTACGGATAGATCTCTTCTGCCTACCCTTCACTCAAGCATTAGGGAACCTGCTACTTCTTTGACTCATCCACTTCTTTTCGGGATATATACAGAGCCTAAAGTTTCACCAGCGAACCCCTTTGCTATCACCCAAGCTCCGACGAACCTGCTACTCCTTCCGGTGTGACCCTTATTAGGTTATATCACGATAGAAGTTTCACCAGCGAACTCGTTGCTATCATTTATTCAAACATGCATTCAGAAAACCCTAGTTAGTGCTTCCAGTTCTGCCTAACCTGCACCAACTTTCCTTAAGCCAATGACCTCAAAGCGAAGTAGATTCTCTTCACCACTCGCTATTCAATTCCCCGGGGATTCCCAACAAACATAAAAACACTTTACTAACGAATGGGTTAATACATATATCAGTATAATAATAAGAAAAACAATTTAAAACATTTCATAATTTTTCCAAAGCAACATTTCACGTGATTAATCAAGTCACAAAAATTTTTACCCTTGTATCAGCAATAAAATTTTTAGCAGCATCCAACCTATCTAGCTTAACTAGTCCTACCTAACTTTAACTAGTCTCTAACCATAGCTCTGCTGCCGGAAAATTACTGATAGAGATCGCAGGCCACCCGGCCAAATAATCTCACCATACACGTACCAGGCCCATATATTTCCAATTTATGATATACCTTGATCGGATGACCTAACACTCTACTACCAGTAACCCTGGTTCCTTCCTATTTATTTCTAATGTACCCGACTTACCAATCCACCGTTACGGGTACCTATGACCACAATGGATCAGGGAGCTAGCTGTAAAAGAAAGGCAGGCAACAAAATACCAACTTGATATTCTTCTGCATTAAAAGACCACAGACTACTGGAAAGTTTTAAAAGTTTATCTTAGAATTCAAGTCAAGTCAAGTCAAATAGGCTTTATTTCGACATAAAAAATATCTTAAAAAGCATACATACATAGTAAATTCAACTTTTAAAACATTGCTAAAAAAGCATAAAAAACCCCTTAAACGTTTTTTCCTACAATTTCTGGGGGGGGAATTTATATAAATTATCTAAAAGAGATAGGCCAAAAAAAACTGACCATAAATTTAAAATCATGATTAAACAATTTGCCTAAGTCTTTTTGACCGAATCCGCCATGCCCACCCAAGATATTTCGAGGTGGCGCATGCAAAAAATGTGCGAGTGTCTGTGAGTAATATTCTTAGTGCCACAATACAATGTCTAGTGCCCAAGGTGAGACACATTGGTTTAATCCATTTCATACGAGGAACCTTGTAGGCAGGGCACTCGAATAACAAATGGGGGACAGATTCACGGCGCTGAGGGCAGAAGGGGCACCATGGAGCAGTCTGATATGGAATTTTCCAGTGACATGTAAGCTCCATTACAGGGAGAAGACCTATTCTAAATTTAAAGTACAGGGATCTTTCCCATGGGGCGGAAATGATGTCCAAATACAGTTCTCTGATGGGGACATCTTTGAACTCCACAAAGTTTCTGGTCGATTTACAGGTCGTTGTGGAAGAGTTTCTTTTGTTTACCACCCATGACCAATAAAGTTGTTTTAACGTAGCTTTGGGTGGGGCTGACTGTTGATGCCATGCTTCTTCCAGCCCCAGGTTGGCAAGAAGGGCCTTGATGTCCCTTAGCCATTTTATTTTTGACCAACCTGTGGAATTGATTATCTCCCGAAGGCCATCCGCATAACTTGAGAGCTCTGGCACTCTCCAGATGCGGGCCCACAGTAGCAGTGGGCGTAACTTCGCTTGGTCTTCAATCGCCCGACAGCCCATGTCCAGTTGCATTGGTAAAATAGGGACAGATGGACCGAGAGACATTAGGCTTCTCAAGAAGGTGTTCTCAGCTCGAGTTAGCTCTTTCATATTTGACATCCCCCAGAGCTCTGCCCCATAAAGTGCTGCACTTACTCCTCTGGCCGAGTAAATGTCCATTACCGCTGCTATTGGTTTTGTAGAAGCTGCTCTCTTCTCTTTCAACAGGACCCCAGTCACTCTTTTCAGGCTCAACAACATTTTGGTCAAGTGACAATCCCATTTCATAGAGTCCACCATCCGGATGCCCAGGTAGTCGAACATCTTGGTCCTTTCCAGTGCAACAGGCCCCAGTGTTGGAGGGGGGCCGAGTTTTTGCGGGGGGTTCAAAATGAGATACTTTGTTTTATCTGTATTAATACAGAGACCTCTCTGCTTGCAAAAATCCTCAAAACCAGAGAGGAGCTTCTGGAGGCCCATTGGAGATTTTGACAAAAGTAAGGTGTCCTCAGCAAAGAGCAGGGTAGGGATTAGACGACCTGCCAGACGGGGCGCATCTGCTGGTAACTTGGTCAGGAAATCCACCACCCCATTAACATAGAGGGAGAATAGGGTTGGGGCAAGAACGCAACCTTGCCGCACACCTCTATTCACCTCTATTCTTGGGGTCTTTTGCCCATTTGGCCTCCAGCGTATTTGGGCGTAGTTATTTTCATGGAACCTCATGATCAAATAAAGCAAGTAGGGTGGCATACCAAGATCACACAGTACCTTCCATAGGTTGTTTCTGGGTACCAAATCAAAAGCCGTCCGAAGGTCGATGAAGGCCAGGTATAAGGTACCCTTCCCAATCGTGACGACCTTCCAATGGATCATGAGCAGCCTTAGCGATTGTTCTATTGTTCCTGTGCCAGCTCTGAACCCAGCCTGGAGGTCCGAGAGTATCTTATTTTCGTCTGCCCACTGCTGAATTCTAGACAAGAGGACCTTGCCCGCTACTTTTTGGGAACAATCTATTAGGCTGATTGGCCTATAATTAGCTGGATCATCTCTTGAGCCTTTTTTGTGCAGGGGAACCACCTCAGCGGCCATCCAAGAAGCAGGGAGGGGGGCCCCTGCCATAGCAGCGTTTAGTAGCGATGTGATTAGCATGCCCCAATCACCTGTATCCGCGCGAAGGAGGTCGCCAGGAAGGCCATCAGGACCAGCTGCTTTGCAAGGAACCAGAGATTTTATAGCAGTTTCAACTTCTTTCCTGGTGAATAGACTTTCTTCATAGCTCTCATCACCTCGAAGAATCTGTGGTAATGGAAAGTCCATCGCTTCTGCTGTTGATGCTGTATACAGTTTTGAGAAGTGGGAATACCACAGATCTTCGGTGATATTGCATGTGATAACAGTGTCTATGGGTCTATTTTTCTTCCGCATTAGGTCCCAAAAACCTTTGGCATTTTTTTCTACACTGGCGACACGGAGTTCCTGCCAAAAGGCATCTTCCCAATCTCTCCTTGCTGCCTTTAACACAGTTTTGTAGCACTTACGTTTGGTAGCTATTAATGATGCATCACCGCTCTTTACTGCCAGTATTAGAGCTCTCTTTCCAGCACGGCACTCCGACGAGTACCAGCCTGATTTCCTCTGTCGATTGCCATGGTTTTTATTTCCCTTTTTTAGTTTAACCATAAACAAGTCCCCAATCGTCGATGAAACCTCACTAAACATGGTTGCAATCTTGTGCGGGCTGGGAGGTTGACTTTCCAGGAATTCACAAGCAGCAGTAGTAACGGCTCTGATGCAAGATAGTTTTTCTTCATCGATAGCCACTTTGTCCCATTTTAAACGTCTAAGGCAGTTTGAGGGGACCACACCCCCCGGTGACCTTATCTCGGATACGTCACGGGCTCCACAAGATGAGCCACTGTCCCTCCACCAGTATATTAGGGATAAAGAAAGTGCATTGTGATCACTATCCAAGGAAGGTAAAACTATCATGTCCTTCATGTGGGCCCACAAAGGAAAGTTTAAAAGAATGTAATCTATCCTGGATGAGTGACCCACCCTATTGTACGTGTGTGCCCCTGCTAGATCTGACCGTGTTCTCCCATTGGCTGCTCTCAAGCCATACTCTAGTGTGAGGGAATTTAATTGAACAATTCTAGGAGTCCAACTTTTGACAATTGGAAGATCAAGGGACGGGACGCCTCTCCTTGAATCTTCGTCGTGCAGGTCCAAGGATTCGTCGGTCAACAGGGGCTCGAATGTGCAATTAAAATCCCCCATAACCAGGATTAGGGAGTCTCCACAGCACTCCCCTAATGCTGCCTCCAAAGCCATAAGGGTTGGTGACGAGGCCCTCCCTGAAACCCCGCGTGTATAAATATTAAAGATCTCTAGCTTTTCAGCTTTCCTAGGGCATATTACAGTGAGCCGCATCAGGTCTGGAGATTTTTGGGGATGATGGTGTACTCTCCAACCTAAAGATATGTCGACCCAGACTAGGAGGCCTCCAAATGGGCGCCCTCTTCCCGATGCTGGGATACCTGCCGGGACAGAGAAGGTGGCATAACCCACTCTGTGCCTTGGTTCCACACACCACGTTTCTTGGAATGCACAGACTGCGTGGGGCTCAGTGAGCGCCACCCAGTCCGGGGCATCCAACTTGTTATTTAAGCCTGCCACATTCCAGCTGATGGTTTTCAGGGTAGGACGATTCAAAAACTCAGTACATCCAGCTTCCCCACCCTGAACACCCAAAATTTGTACTCCATCCACGGACTCAGTAAACTCTGTCCGATAGCCTGTGGAAGAGGGGATGGGAGGGTTGGGCGCGGGTTGGGGCACAGGAAGGTTAACTGGTAACGGGAAAGCCCTCCCAGCTATGCATGGTGTAATAACCCTAGGTGGGGGGGCGATTATTGCCACTTTATCGCTAAGTCACCAGTCCCAACCCTGGGATGGGGCTGCTTGAGTCGGTGTCCATGCCCTTGCTCTAACGTCCAAAGTTGGAAAATGCGGGAACCATGTGCCTCTACCCCCATCCGGCAAAAACTTCTTGTGCCCCGATGAAGGGGGGGGACGATAAAAGTACTCCAAATCCCTAGTTTGAATGTCGCAGAAGTTATGATGCGACTGCTGGCTGCAGATCATACCTGCCGCTCTAGGGTCGCTAAAATTTATCAGCACGCAGTCCCCAGTTAGGTCCTTACGTCTATTGCCGATCCACCCCACACGACGAACATAGGCTATTCTACCATCAATATGCCCTGGGAGGGGTCTATTTGCTTTGAGCCAGGAGAGCGTCTTGTGTTTAAGATCAGTATACAACTCACAAGAACCCTCTTCAAGCTCCGGAACCCCCGTTAAAATTACCACATACGGTTTACAACCAGGGGGGAGGCTAGCATTGGGTGTGTACCTTTTTGCCCTGTCTGTTGGTGTTTTAGCCGGGGATTTAGCTAGGAGTTTGGCTAGGGGTTTAGGCGCAGCCTGGTTGCCAGGAGTGGAAAGGGATGGAGTTATATTTCCATTCAGCGAGGTCGGCAAATTTCCTGCTGCTTTAGAGTTAGACGCTATAGGCTTAGGATTTAGAGCAAAGTTAACCTTAGGGGCCTTAGGAGCTTGGGTACAGGGTTTTTTCTTTTGGCAGCTCGAACTGGGCTCAAGAGTGTGAGTTTGTGGGGCAGGGCTGGTTTCAGTGTTGGATTGATGTAACTGAGTGGCCTCCCCCGGTACAGGCGTTTTTGGACGAGACATTGACTCAGAGGGTAATAAGGTGACAGCACCACTCCTTAACCCACCATTTTCTTCGCCCTGCGCCTTGGAGTGGAATTTAACCAGTGATTTCACAGCGTAAAAATTATCCAGCATTGACTGCTCGAGAGTAGCTAATTTACGTGTGAGACTGTCAATCTTGTCTACAAGGGGCATCACCACAGACCTGATTATGTTCTCAACATCTAGATCAGTATGCACAGCCTGGGGGAGTATAGTGGTACCGAGAGAAGCTAACGGACCAGATATGCCCTCTGGTACAATATCTCTAGTATGGATGGTAGTGGTTTTTGGGTGTGGGACATGGTTTATAGTGGTACCCCCTTTGGTCACATTGTGCCTACTTACTTTACTGTGCGGCTTTTGAGAGCCCCCCCTGCGAGGACTGACAGGACGCTTTCTCTTCTTGTGTGCAACTAGTCTTGGAGCTAGTTTCCCTAATGGGGTAGTATTTGAAACCGCTTTTAGGGATGTACTGACTTCAATAGGTACGACTGTGAGTGAAAGATTTGGGGCTTCGTTGTGCACCACAGAGGGGCTAGGGGCGATGTTGATCTCGGAGTCAAGATCATAATTAAGTGTCCCCAGCAAAGGGTCGGTAAGGTCGGGTAGATTAGGGTGTGTTGAGTCATTAGCAATGACTGATGCAGTGGTAGTTACCCTTTCTAGGCTTGCCCTAATCCGACTCACCCTCTCATCAATGTCCGGAGTGTCAGTTACCACCAATGGTGTGGTTGGTGCATTTACAGGACTAGGGACTAGGGCAAGGGCGCCCAGGGATGAGCGCTTGCGTGATAGGCCCTCAGAGTCCCTGGAAAGTCTTCGTTCGGTTAGAATTATCTCCTTTTCTACAATGAAGACAGGCCGAGTTACAAATTGATCCATTGTACCTATAACTACGTCTCCCGCAGCTTTCCTAGAGTTGCTTGCTCTGGTACCTGAGGCCATGCTCCCGCTGCTCCCGTGATCGTTTAGTTGAGCCAAGAAATGTGGCCCGGCCCGGCCTCTTCTGGCCCCTGATGGCCAAAGATGGTCCCGCCCTTGTCCCGGGCTTCTCCCGCGATGCTCCCGCGTGCTCCCGCACAGCGGGGATGGGGCGTCCCTTTATGGGGGCGTGAAGCGAGGGGTGGGAGGGGCAACAGGTCAGCAGGTGTGCCGGAAAGCAGGGGCTCCTGGTTAGGTGAGTCCCTGCAGCGGCGCTGATGGTATGAGCGTGGTCCCTGCTCCCTCGAGTCCTTCCTGAAAGCTGTGAGCAAACATGCTCCCAACAGCCACACAAGCCCCCAACTGCGACGCGGCACCCGCGGAGCGGGTGCGGCTAGTTGTAGGCGAAAACAGCAGTGGCAACAGCAACCACAAGGGAACGCCGGTAAGCCCTCGGCGTGTGTGTGTCCCGCTGAGATGAGGAGTTCGAACGCTTTTCACCCTCTGAGCGAGGGGTGGGAGGGGCAACAGGTCAGCAGGTGTGCCGGAAAGCAGGGGCTCCTGGTTAGGTGAGTCCCTGCAACGGCGCTGATGGTATGAGCGTGGTCCCTGCTCCCTCGAGTCCTTCCTGAAAGCTGTGAGCAAACGTGCTCCCAACAGCCACACAAGCCCCCAACTGCGACGCGGCACCCGCGGAGCGGGTGCGGCTAGTTGTTGGCGAAAACAGCAGTGGCAACAGCAACCACAAGGGAACGCCGGTAAGCCCTCGGCGTGTGTCTTAGAATTCAGATTCAGAGAGCATACAATTTACCACCAAGAGGCAGTCAATGATCAAAATAACGAACAGCACATAACTATAAAGGAAGAAAACTAAGGCAACCATTTATGAGTCTATAGGAAGGTAAGAACAAAATGAAATATGCTAAGCAGATTTGGGAATGGGTAACTCTAAATGGGGCAAACTTAGGCACGAAGTAGAATTTTTACTATTGGGAAATACTTCAAGAGTGGATAACAGATTGGAAATCCTATACATCTATAGGAGGGGGGGAAAGTGGAACATGCTATAGTTCTAGATCTCTTACTTCACATCAACTTTAGAAAGGGAAAATTGTAAACCACAAATCTAGATTTCATAAACGGTATGAAGAATGGTGCTTAAAGGAAGGGTAACATAGGAACATGCTAGAAATCAGCAATAACGTATGAGCTTACATTCAGTAGCTTTGCGAAAGCATGGAAAATTAACGTATGCAAAGGTATGTCTTTATTGAAGCAAAGACAGAAAAATAGAAGGTGCAGTATAGACTTTTTAGCACTATAATTACCTAGACTGGTGTGAAGACCAACCCTGGCCACGGGTCAGGTAAGGACAGGATAAACCCCAAGGAAGGACAGTCATCGACAGGACAGCAGGTGCAGAATGGACACCCCAGGACAGGACAGGAAACCCAGATTAGGGTCAGGACAGGACCACCAAGGAACGACCAGCACCCGCAGTTCGGAAGCAACGCCTGCGCTCAACCCTCTCTGCAGCTATCAGTCAGAACCCCGATTGGGTTAGCGAACTCCCCAGCAAAGTGCTCCGCCAGCAGTTAAAGGTTTAGTAAAACCTTTGAGTCTATGGTCAAATTTGGACAGAGTGCTTCGCAGCGCTCTGTATTCAGCCACCTATTGAGTGCGTTGGGTCAGTGACAGGTCAGCTATTCAGACAACTCGGACAAATTCTCTAGCCAAACCTAGGCTAGTTATACTGTTTTCGGGTCAGTGTATCACCCCCCAAATGTTGCAAGTTTCAGGATCCCCAATTTCGATTGGTCCCCAAGTAGGATAGGTCAGCACACCAGTCACAATTTACGTCTACAAGCCTAGTTTTACATATTCTGGGACCGCCTATTGATTTTGGGGTTCCCATGACCTATTCTACAGAATACAATAGAAAGAAATACATTTGTTGCTAATGTAATACATTTCAGCTTCTCCGGCTGGGTGAAGGTGCATCTTCCCAGGCACATCTTGGCAGGGACCTTCAGTTGGCACTCTGTCAATGCCACCGGCAGAAGTCTGTCATGCGCAGAAGAGCGTTTCAATATGTCTCCTTGAGCATCCCATCAGACCCTCAATACCGCGGTACATGTAAAGTAAGCGAAAACAAATTAAAACATAGAAATAAATGAATTCACTGTATACCATGAATAGCTACTTTATACTCCTTGAATTGAAAAATATACTATGGCATTATAATTAGTGCAACAGACAATAACACGAAAGCATCTGCGCAAGCTTCACCACGTTAGGACACAGACGGCCATCTTAGAAGCAAGTACGCAGGCGCACAGATTCCCACCAGAACTGCAACTACGTCACGTCACGTGAGTGTGACTAACGCATGCGCAGAAGAAAACCCTCAAGCGGCGGCCATTTTAGGAACAAGGGTTATTCGTATTAGTAAACACTGTGTGGGTGGAAAGACGGTAAATCCAGCGCTGCTCTTTGGTGAGCAGAGTTTTCTCGTTGCAGTCTGATACTGCAAATTGTTCAATGACTGTCCAAGTGAAGTCATTTGGGGTATGGTTTTGGGTGAGAAAGTGTTGGGTCAGTTTACTGATGTTTTTCCCACAGCGCATGGTGCTTCTGTGTTCAGTCATCCTGGTTCTGACTTTTCTGGTGGTCATGCCGATGTACCTCAAGCCGCACCGGCATGTGATGAGGTATATTAGGTTGGATGAATTACAGTTGGTGAATTGTCGTTGTGTCCAGGTTTTGCCGTTTTCCAGGGACAGTGTCTTGGAAGGGGTGGTGAGGTGACAGACACTACAGTTGTAGCACGGTTGGTGGCCTGTTTTCTCTGGTAGCCCCCACGCGTTGAGGATCGTGTTGCCTGTTGGTCGTTGGTTCTTCCTGGGTCTGGTGGATACCAATTGGTCTTTGAGAACCTTGGCTCTTTTATAGGCAAAGTGTGGTGGATCCCACTTTCTGGTGCCCGAATTTATGATCTTCCAGTTTTTGCGGATTATGTTTGATACCTGGTTCGAGGCTGTATTGTAGGTAGTGACGCATGTCACAATGGGCGTTTCTTGTGGTTTGACAAAGGTTTCTAGAAGGGCCTCTCTGTTCTGGTTACGTGCTCTTTTGCACAATTTGGAGATGATTCTGGATGGGTAGCCCCGGTCTTCAAGCTTGTGGACTAGGGCTTTTGACTGGTATTTGAAATCCTGGATGTTGCTGCAGTTCCGCCGTATGTGCAGGAACTGCCCGAACGGTAAATTCTCCCTGAGGGGTCTGGGGTGGAAGCTGTCAAATCGCAGTAATGAATTCCTTGACGTGGGCTTATAGTGGGTGGTTGTGGTTAACCCCCCCTGGTCAGGTCTTATATTGAGGTCAAGGAAGGCCAGTTCGGTGGAGCTGCTGGTGCAGGTGAACTTGAGGAAGGGGTCACGGTTGTTGATCCATGCTAGGAAGTCTTTCAGTGTTTCATCATTGCCTTCCCAGACAATGAAAATGTCGTCGATGTAGCGACACCAGATTGTGATGTTAGCTGAGTAGGGGTTTGTGGGGGCTTCGATGTGTGTCTGTTCAAAATGGTGGACGTATAGCCCTGCCACGCTGGGGGCAAAAACACTCCCCATAGAGGTTCCATTGGTCTGGAGGAAGAATGTGCCCTCGTATTCGAAGTAATTCTCTTTTAATGCGAGTGAGGCACAGTCCAGGATGAAATGACGAGGAGTGCGATTTTGCCAGTCAATCTCCATCAGGAGATCGTGAAGTACCTTTAGGGTGGCGTCCTGAGGAAGGCTTGTATATAAGCTCTCTATGTCTAGTCCGACAAGGAGTTGTTTGTCTGGGTCGAAGCTGACATCTTTAATGATGTTGAGGAGATGTTTTGTATCTTGGATATAGGATCGAGTTTTTTGAACCAGCGGGTTGAGATAGTAGTCGCAGAACCGTGATAGTGGTTCTAGAAGGGATTGGATGCCCGACACTATGGGTCTGCCGGGTGGCGGAGTAACCCCTTTGTGCACTTTAGGCACGATGTAAAAATAGGGTACTCTGGCATCTTGTGTGTTGAGATATTCAGCCTCCTGGTTGGAGATGTAGTCTGCCTCTTTCACAAGTTCATTGATTCTCTTCTGCAAATCTTTAGTGGGGTCTCTCAGTAGTTTTTTATAATTACATGTGTCGCTTAGGAGTCTGCGGCATTCAGTGTCATAGTCGCTTTTGTTCATGATCACTATCCCTCCTCCTTTATCCGCTGGTTTAATGATGCGGGTGGGATCATTTTGTAGGTGTTTGACGATCTCCCTATCCCGGTGGGAGAGGTTGTTAAATGAGTTTTGGGGTTGTAATTTCTCTATCTCAGAGTATACCGCCATCTCGAAGGTGGTGATCTCCACTGGTATGGTGGCCGGTGGGGGGGTGAAAGTGGACTTAAGTCTCAGGCCAGTTTCATTGATGTTCTCTGTGTCATCGCTGGGTTTCTCCTTGTTTTCAAAAAAAGCTTTCAGCCTCAGTTTCCTGAAGAACTCGGCCAGTTCGACATGGAGTTTAAAGGTGTCTAATCTGGTGGTGGGAACAAAAGACAGTCCTTTATTAAGGACGGTGGTTTCTTCATTAGTCAATGGTATGTCAGAAAGGTTGAACACCAAGGGGCTGTTGTTCACTGGTGTAGTTATTTGCTGGGTCCTGCTTGTTCCTTGGCTTTGTTCCTTGTGTTGGCACTCACTGGGTCTTCTTCTGGTGCCCACTGTGCCGGTTGTGGTGCCCACTGTACTTGTTGGGGGGGGATTCCTTCTCTTGCCGCGGGGTCTGCGGCCTTGGCCTAAAAAAGGATATCTTTGGTTTTGGTTGTTTTGGTAGTACGGCATCTGTCCAGGGGGGTATAGTGGTGGGTATCCAAAGTATGGAGGCATGGGTCCAAAGGGTGGTGGTCCAAAGTTTTGAAATTGGGGTGGGCCTTGCCATGGTTGTGCCCGTTGTTGGCCTCTGCGACCTCTCCCTCTGGTTTTGTAGGATCCGTTGCTGGAACCACTAGATATGGAGCTGCTGTCTCCTGAGCTGTCTGTGCTCTGGCCTTTTGTGGGTGCAGTGTATCCATCATCAGCATAGGGATAGGTTTTCGAGTAGCTGAAGTTTTTAAGGTCCTTTTCAAATTTTTTGATCTTGGTTTGGGTCAGGTACTCTTTATATTCGTTCATTTCACGATTCTGGTAATCTAGCTTCTTTTTGTATCCTGTGAGTGTGGTTTTGAAGTGGGTCTCAGTTGCCTGGATCTCAATGATGACGGCGTCTGACAGGCGTTTAGCAGTTTTAATGATAAGTATGAGCCAATCCCTGGTGCAGTGCCAGGCTATCTGTGCCCAGTCCTTTCTGAAGGTGGCATCGTCGAGGAAAATTCTGGGTGCATTAGTAACCAGGAGGCCTTTAGGGGCTGTGTTGGTACGGAGGTATTGTGCGAGGATAACACCGTGTAGGATAGTGCGTATCCTGTTCCGCTTTTTCTCAGTGAGAATGTCCCAGTCTGTAGTCTGCGCTATGGTAGTTGCTGTGTTAAAATCTGCCAGGAGCAAGGGGTCGGCGAGGATTTCGCTGACATCATCCTCGGTGAAGGTTAGGCCGGTATTTTCTGCCATATTGTGTGGATAGGTATCTCTCGCAGCTGTGCGCTGCCAAATGTCAGCAAATCAAAAGGGAGAGAGAGGACTAGGTAAGCTAGTCCGGATCCCCTGGTTATATGTAGGAATATCAATAAAGGACTAGCTAGGTTGTGTTAGTGAGACTCAGAAGGTACGTCTGTGGGCAAACCATTTGGTTTGGTCATGAAGCCCTCACACACCAACCTAGTTGGTGTCATGCTTCATCATCGGGCCCACCACAGTGACACCGAATGTGTCCCGGGTGTGCTGCGACTCCAGATTACTGAGGAGCTGGTATACTTACTGAGTGTGCAGTGAATAGTGGGTATGAACGTGCAGTTTAAAAGCTATACAGGTGGTCCCAGTTCCCGAGGGTATAAGATTAATTTTAATTGCTGGGCCCCTGTTAGCAGATAAAAAGGCTTGCGGACGATGTGGAGTGTATTATGAGCTCCTACGTCCTGTGTGGTCTACATGTTTCAGCCAGGCCTTTTGTTAAAACTGGCTTTCCTCAGGACCAATGAGTATGTGTAAGTGAGAAATAAATAAACTATATTAAGTGATTTAGTGTGTGGTAAAAAGTGTCGCACTCGCTAAGGTGCTGTACATGTTAGAGGGGGATTCCCTCTGCTTTACTGTACATAAAACACAGAGACATGAACAGACATACAAGGGAGAACCAATGAGAATGGTATTTAGGTAACACAACATGATGCCGGCTTCTAATGTGCGTGAGCGACCTAGAGCGACAGTTAGAACGTGGCCATGAGTGTTTTCATGGCTGGAGTGAATTATAGCGGTAAAAGTTATAGCGCAGTGGCGGTGGTGGGCTACACAGCGAAACGAGCATAGCGTGAGGTACAGGTAAGTATTGTACATAATTCCTCACACTTGCTACTTGCTGTTAAAGCCTCCTGGGTCACCTGGCAGGGAGGGGAAGAAGACCCTAAACATTGTAAAAGGCATGAATTAGGACTGAACCTGTGGAGGGAAGATGCTGCTTACCCAGAGCGTCGTGGTGGATCAGCATGGTTACTCACGGTATTTCCGATCAGAGTGCTCCTGCGACCTATCGTCCTGCTCCGGTGTCCCGAGTGAGGTTGTATGGCTCGGGCACAGGCTTATATAGCATTTTCTATTGGCTGCACCTGGAGTGGAGTCATCCTGGTTCTGACTTTTCTGGTGGTCATGCCGATGTACCTCAAGCCGCACCGGCATGTGATGAGGTATATTAGGTTGGATGAATTACAGTTGGTGAATTGTCGTTGTGTCCAGGTTTTGCCGTTTTCCAGGAACAGTGTCTTGGAAGGGGTGGTGAGGTGACAGACACTACAGTTGTAGCACGGTTGGTGGCCTGTTTTCTCTGGTAGCCCCCACGCGTTGAGGATCGTGTTGCCTGTTGGTCGTTGGTTCTTCCTGGGTCTGGTGGATACCAATTGGTCTTTGAGATTCTTGGCTCTTTTATAGGCAAAGCGTGGTGGATCCCACTTTCTGGTGCCCGAATTTATGATCTTCCAGTTTTTGCGGATTATGTTTGATACCTGGTTCGAGGCTGTATTGTAGGTAGTGACGCATGTCACAATGGGCGTTTCTTGTGGTTTGACAAAGGTTTCTAGAAGGGCCTCTCTGTTCTGGTTACGTGCTCTTTTGCATGATTTGGAGATGATTCTGCATGGGTAGCCCCGGTCTTCAAGCTTGTGGACTAGGGCTTTTGACTGGTATTTGAAATCCTGGATGTTGCTGCAGTTCCGCCGTATGCGCAGGAACTGCCCGAACGGTAAATTCTCCCTGAGGGGTCTGGAGTGGAAGCTGTCAAATCGCAGTAATGAATTCCTTGACGTGGGCTTATAGTGGGTGGTTGTGGTTAACCCCCCCTGGTCAGGTCTTATATTGAGGTCAAGGAAGGCCAGTTCGGTGGAGCTGCTGGTGCAGGTGAACTTGAGGAAGGGGTCACGGTTGTTGATCCATGCTAGGAAGTCTTTCAGTGTTTCATCATTGCCTTCCCAGACAATGAAAATGTCGTCGATGTAGCGACGCCAGATTGTGATGTTAGCTGAGTAGGGGTTTGTGGGGGCTTCGATGTGTGTCTGTTCAAAATGGTGGACGTATAGCCCTGCCACGCTGGGGGCAAAAACACTCCTCATAGAGGTTCCATTGGTCTGGAGGAAGAATGTGCCCTCGTATTCGAAGTAATTCTCTTTTAATGCGAGTGAGGCACAGTCCAGGATGAAATGACGAGGAGTGCGATTTTGCCAGTCAATCTCCATCAGGAGATCGTGAAGTACCTTTAGGGTGGCGTCCTGAGGAAGGCTTGTATATAAGCTCTCTATGTCTAGTCCGACAAGGAGTTGTTTGTCTGGGTCGAAGCTGACATCTTTAATGATGTTGAGGAGATGTTTTGTATCTTGGATATAGGATCGAGTTTGAGATAGTAGTCGCAGAACCGTGATAGTGGTTCTAGAAGGGATTGGATGCCCGACACTATGGGTCTGCCGGGTGGCGGAGTAACCCCTTTGTGCACTTTAGGCACGATGTAAAAATAGGGTACTCTGGCATCTTGTGTGTTGAGATATTCAGCCTCCTGGTTGGAGATGTAGTCTGCGTCAGACTTCTCTTTCACAAGTTCATTGATTCTCTTCTGCAAATCTTTAGTGGGGTCTCTCTGTAGTTTTTTGTAATTACGTGTGTCGCTTAGGAGTCTGCGGCATTCAGTGTCATAGTCGCTTTTGTTCATGATCACTATCCCTCCTCCTTTATCCGCTGGTTTTATGATGCGGGTGGGAGAGGTTGTTAAATGAGTTTTGGGGTTGTAATTTCTCTATCTCAGAGTATACCGCCATCTCGAAGGTGGTGATCTCCACTGGTATGGTGGCCGGTGGGGGGGTGAAAGTGGACTTAAGTCTCAGGCCAGTTTCATTGATGTTCTCTGTGTCATCGCTGGGTTTCTCCTTGTTTTCAAAAAAAGCTTTCAGCCTCAGTTTCCTGAAGAACTCGGCCAGTTCGACATGGAGTTTAAAGGTGTCTAATCTGGTGGTGGGAACAAAAGACAGTCCTTTATTAAGGACGGTGGTTTCTTCATTAGTCAATGGTATGTCAGAAAGGTTGAACACCAGGGGGCTGTTGTTCACTGGTGTAGTTATTTGCTGGGTCCTGCTTGTTCCTTGGCTTTGTTCCTTGTGTTGGCACTCACTGGGTCTTCTTCTGGTGCCCACTGTGCCGGTTGTGGTGCCCACTGTACTTGTTGGGGGGGATTCCTTCTCTTGCCGCGGGGTCTGCGGCCTTGGCCTAAAAAAGGATATCTTTGGTTTTGGTTGTTTTGGTAGTACGGCATCTGTCCAGGGGGGTATAGTGGTGGGTATCCAAAGTATGGAGGCATGGGTCCAAAGGGTGGTGGTCCAAAGTTTTGAAATTGGGGTGGGCCTTGCCATGGTTGTGCCCGTTGTTGGCCTCTGCGACCTCTCCCTCTGGTTTTGTAGGATCCGTTGCTGGAGCCACTAGATATGGAGCTGCTGTCTCCTGAGCTGTCTGTGCTCTGGCCTTTTGTGGGTGCAGTGTATCCATCATCAGCATAGGGATAGGTTTTCGAGTAGCTGAAGTTCTTAAGGTCCTTTTCAAATTTTTTGATCTTGGTTTGGGTCAGGTACTCTTTATATTCGTTCATTTCACGATTCTGGTCATCTAGCTTCTTTTTGTATCCTGTGAGTGTGGTTTTGAAGTGGGTCTCAGTTGCCTGGATCTCAATGATGACGGCGTCTGACAGGCGTTTAGCAGTTTTAATGATAAGTATGAGCCAATCCCTGGTGCAGTGCCAGGCTATCTGTGCCCAGTCCTTTCTGAAGGTGGCATCGTCGAGGAAAATTCTGGGTGCATTAGTAACCAGGAGGCCTTTAGGGGCTGTGTTGGTACGGAGGTATTGTGCGAGGATAACACCGTGTAGGATAGTGCGTATCCTGTTCCGCTTTTTCTCAGTGAGAGTGTCCCAGTCTGTAGTCTGCGCTATGGTAGTTGCTGTGTTAAAATCTGCCAGGAGCGAGGGGTCGGCGAGGATTTCGCTGACATCATCCTCGGTGAAGGTTAGGCCGGTATTTTCTGCCATATTGTGTGGATAGGTATCTCTCGCAGCTGTGCGCTGCCAAATGTCAGCAAATCAAAAGGGAGAGAGAGGACTTCCAACCTAATATACCTCATCACATGCCGGTGCGGCTTGAGGTACATCGGCATGACCACCAGAAAAGTCAGAACCAGGATGACTGAACACAGAAGCACCATGCGCTGTGGGAAAAACATCAGTAAACTGACCCAACACTTTCTCACCCAAAACCATACCCCAAATGACTTCACTTGGACAGTCATTGAACAATTTGCAGTATCAGACTGCAACGAGAAAACTCTGCTCACCAAAGAGCTGCGCTGGATTTAC
This sequence comes from Lissotriton helveticus, assembly GCF_964261635.1. Taxonomy (NCBI): domain Eukaryota; kingdom Metazoa; phylum Chordata; class Amphibia; order Caudata; family Salamandridae; genus Lissotriton; species Lissotriton helveticus. Next base: position 653,160,802 of record NC_136070.1, read on the forward strand.
CGTCTTTCCACCCACACAGAGGGGCTTAACGATTCAATTCCGTGGAATGCACTGTCCAAATAGCCACCCCCTTCTTGTATCCTTGTTCACTCTCAGACTCGTGGTCTGTCCCATCTCTGTAGCTAGCTATTTTTTTTAAAACTACATTTTAAACTTCATTGTAATTTATTTGATTTCCCATCAGTTGCTATCTTTTAATTCACCCCCTTATTCACTCTTGCCACAATTGCGCTACTGGCCAATACCCTCTGGCCACATTGCTGTCTACTGAATCGCCTTAGCGCACATTGCGCAAGCGCACTGTGACTACACCTGCAGTCTGCGCATGCGCGATACGAACAGCACTGATCCCCGCGCATGCGCAATACGAACAGCACTGATTCCCCACACACGCGCACTAGGGGCCTGCGCGACCACACCCTCCTCTCTCCGCTCCAGGTGCAGCCAATAGAACATGCTATATAAGCCCGTGCCCGAGCCATACAACCTCACTCGGGACACCGGAGCAGGACGATAGGTCGCAGGAGCACTCTGATCGGAAATACCGTGAGTAACCATGCTGATCCACCACGACGCTCTGGGTAAGCAGCATCTTCCCTCCACAGGTTCAGTCCTAATTCATGCCTTTTACAATGTTTAGGGTCTTCTTCCCCTCCCTGCCAGGTGACCCAGGAGGCTTTAACAGCAAGTAGCAAGTGTGAGGAATTATGTACAATACTTACCTGTACCTCACGCTATGCTCGTTTCGCTGTGTAGCCCACCACCGCCACTGCGCTATAACTTTTACCGCTATAATTCACTCCAGCCATGAAAACACTCATGGCCACGTTCTAACTGCCGCTCTAGGTCGCTCACGCACATTAGAAGCCGGCATCATGTTGTGTTACCTAAATACCATTCTCATTGGTTCTCCCTTGTATGTCTGTTCATGTCTCTGTGTTTTATGTACAGTAAAGCAGAGGGAATCCCCCTCTAACATGTACAGCACCTTAGCGAGTGCGACACGTTTTACCACACACTAAATCACTTAATATAGTTTATTTATTTCTCACTTACACATACTCATTGGTCCTGAGGAAAGCCAGTTTTAACAAAAGGCCTGGCTGAAACATGTAGACCACAGAGGACGTAGGAGCTCATAATACACTCCACATCGTCCGCAAGCCTTTTTATCTGCTAACAGGGGCCCAGCAATTAAAATTAATCTTATACCCTCGGGAACTGGGACCACCTGTATAGCTTTTAAACTGCACGTTCATACCCACTATTCACTGCACACTCAGTAAGTATACCAGCTCCTCAGTAATCTGGAGTCGCAGCACACCCGGGACACATTCGGTGTCACTGTGGTGGGCCCGATGATGAAGCATGACACCAACTAGGTTGGTGTGTGAGGGCTTCATGACCAAACCAAATGGTTTGCCCACAGACGTACCTTCTGAGTCTCACTAACACAACCTAGCTAGTCCTTTATTGATATTCCTACATATAACCAGGGGATCCGGACTAGCTTACCTAGTCCTCTCTCTCCCTTTTGATTTGCTGACATTTGGCAGCGCACAGCTGCGAGAGATACCTATCCACACAATATGGCAGAAAATACCGGCCTAACCTTCACCGAGGATGATGTCAGCGAAATCCTCGCCGACCCCTCGCTCCTGGCAGATTTTAACACAGCAACTACCATAGCGCAGACTACAGACTGGGACACTCTCACTGAGAAAAAGCGGAACAGGATACGCACTATCCTACACGGTGTTATCCTCGCACAATACCTCCGTACCAACACAGCCCCTAAAGGCCTCCTGGTTACTAATGCACCCAGAATTTTCCTCGACGATGCCACCTTCAGAAAGGACTGGGCACAGATAGCCTGGCACTGCACCAGGGATTGGCTCATACTTATCATTAAAACTGCTAAACGCCTGTCAGACGCCGTCATCATTGAGATCCAGGCAACTGAGACCCACTTCAAAACCACACTCACAGGATACAAAAAGAAGCTAGATGACCAGAATCGTGAAATGAACGAATATAAAGAGTACCTGACCCAAACCAAGATCAAAAAATTTGAAAAGGACCTTAAAACCTTCAGCTACTCGAAAACCTATCCCTATGCTGATGATGGATACACTGCACCCACAAAAGGCCAGAGCACAGACAGCTCAGGAGACAGCAGCTCCATATCTAGTGGTTCCAGCAACGGATCCTACAAAACCAGAGGGAGAGGTCGCAGAGGCCAACAACGGGCACAACCATGGCAACGCCCACCCCAATTTCAAAACTTTGGACCACCACCCTTTGGACCCATGCCTCCATACTTTGGATACCCACCACTATACCCCCCTGGACAGATGCCGTACTACCAAAACAACCAAAACCAAAGATATCCTTTTTTAGGCCAAGGCCGCAGACCCCGCGGCAAGAGAAGGAATCCCCCCCAACAAGTACAGTGGGCACCACAACCGGCACAGTGGGCACCAGAAGAAGACCCAGTGAGTGCCAACACAAGGAACAAAGCCAAGGAACAAGCAGGACCCAGCAAATAACTACACCAGTGAACAACAGCCCCCTGGTGTTCAACCTTTCTGACATACCATTGACTAATGAAGAAACCACCGTCCTTAATAAAGGACTGTCTTTTGTTCCCACCACCAGATTAGACACCTTTAAACTCCATGTCGAACTGGCCGAGTTCTTCAGGAAACTGAGGCTGAAAGCTTTTTTTGAAAACAAGGAGAAACCCAGCGATGACACAGAGAACATCAATGAAACTGGCCTGAGACTTAAGTCCACTTTCACCCCCCCACCGGCCACCATACCAGTGGAGATCACCACCTTCGAGATGGCGGTATACTCTGAGATAGAGAAATTACAACCCCAAAACTCATTGTTAAACCGGGATAGGGAGATCGTCAAACACCTACAAAATGATCCCACCCGCATCATAAAACCAGCGGATAAAGGAGGAGGGATAGTGATCATGAACAAAAGCGACTATGACACTGAATGCCGCAGACTCCTAAGCGACACACGTAATTACAAAAAACTACAGAGAGACCCCACTAAAGATTTGCAGAAGAGAATCAATGAACTTGTGAAAGAGGCGTCTGACGCAGACTACATCTCCAACCAGGAGGCTGAATATCTCAACACACAAGATGCCAGAGTACCCTATTTTTACATCGTGCCTAAAGTGCACAAAGGGGTTACTCCGCCACCCGGCAGACCCATAGTGTCGGGCATCCAATCCCTTCTAGAACCACTATCACGGTTCTGCGACTACTATCTCAACCCGCTGGTTCAAAAAACTCGATCCTATATCCAAGATACAAAACATCTCCTCAACATCATTAAAGATGTCAGCTTCGACCCAGACAAACAACTCCTTGTCGGACTAGACATAGAGAGCTTATATACAAGCCTTCCTCAGGACGCCACCCTAAAGGTACTTCACGATCTCCTGATGGAGATTGACTGGCAAAATCACACTCCTCGTCATTTCATCCTGGACTGTGCCTCACTCGCATTAAAAGAGAATTACTTCGAATACGAGGGCACATTCTTCCTCCAGACCAATGGAACCTCTATGGGGAGTGTTTTTGCCCCCAGCGTGGCAGGGCTATACGTCCACCATTTTGAACAGACACACATCGAAGCCCCCACAAACCCCTACTCAGCTAACATCACAATCTGGCGTCGCTACATCAACGACATTTTCATTGTCTGGGAAGGCAATGATGAAACACTGAAAGACTTCCTAGCATGGATCAACAACCGTGACCCCTTCCTCAAGTTCACCTGCACCAGCAGCTCCACCGAACTGGCCTTCCTTGACCTCAATATAAGACCTGACCAGGGGGGGTTAACCACAACCACCCACTATAAGCCCACATCAAGGAATTCATTACTGCGATTTGACAGCTTCCACCCCAGACCCCTCAGGGAGAATTTACCGTTCGGGCAGTTCCTGCGCATACGGCGGAACTGCAGCAACATCCAGGATTTCAAATACCAGTCAAAAGCCCTAGTCCACAAGCTTGAAGACCGGGGCTACCCATCCAGAATCATCTCCAAATCGTGCAAAAGAGCACGTAACCAGAACAGAGAGGCCCTTCTAGAAACCTTTGTCAAACCACAAGAAACGCCCATTGTGACATGCGTCACTACCTACAATACAGCCTCGAACCAGGTATCAAACATAATCCGCAAAAACTGGAAGATCATAAATTCGGGCACCAGAAAGTGGGATCCACCACGCTTTGCCTATAAAAGAGCCAAGAATCTCAAAGACCAATTGGTATCCACCAGTCCCAGGAAGAACCAACGACCAACAGGCAACACGATCCTCAACGCGTGGGGGCTACCAGAGAAAACAGGCCACCAACCGTGCTACAACTGTAGTGTCTGTCACCTCACCACCCCTTCCAAGACACTGTCCCTGGAAAACGGCAAAACCTGGACACAACGACAATTCACCAACTGTAATTCATCCAACCTAATATACCTCATCACATGCCGGTGCGGCTTGAGGTACATCGGCATGACCACCAGAAAAGTCAGAACCAGGATGACTGAACACAGAAGCACCATGCGCTGTGGGAAAAACATCAGTAAACTGACCCAACACTTTCTCACCCAAAACCATACCCCAAATGACTTCACTTGGACAGTCATTGAACAATTTGCAGTATCAGACTGCAACGAGAAAACTCTGCTCACCAAAGAGCAGCGCTGGATTTACCGTCTTTCCACCCACACAGAGGGGCTTAACGATTCCATTCCGTGGAATGCACTGTCCAAATAGCCACCCCCTTCTTGTATCCTTGTTCACTCTCAGACTCGTGGTCTGTCCCATCTCTGTAGCTAGCTATTTTTTAAAAAACTACATTTTAAACTTCATTGTAATTTATTTGTTTTCCCATCAGTTGCTATCTTTTAATGCACCCCCTTATTCACTCTTGCCACAATTGCGCTACTGGCCAATACCCTCTGGCCACATTGCTGTCTACTGAATCGCCTTAGCGCACATTGCGCAAGCGCACTGTGACTACACCTGCAGTCTGCGCATGCGCGATACGAACAGCACTGATCCCCGCGCATGCGCGATACGAACAGCACTGATTCCCCACACACGCGCACTAGGGGCCTGCGCGACCACACCCTCCTCTCTCCGCTCCAGGTGCAGCCAATAGAACATGCTATATAAGCCCGTGCCCGAGCCATACAACCTCACTCGGGACACCGGAGCAGGACGATAGGTCGCAGGAGCACTCTGATCGGAAATACCGTGAGTAACCATGCTGATCCACCACGACGCTCTGGGTAAGCAGCATCTTCCCTCCACAGGTTCAGTCCTAATTCATGCCTTTTACAATGTTTAGGGTCTTCTTCCCCTCCCTGCCAGGTGACCCAGGAGGCTTTAACAGCAAGTAGCAAGTGTGAGGAATTATGTACAATACTTACCTGTACCTCACGCTATGCTCGTTTCGCTGTGTAGCCCACCACCGCCACTGCGCTATAACTTTTACCGCTATAATTCACTCCAGCCATGAAAACACTCATGGCCACGTTCTAACTGCCGCTCTAGGTCGCTCACGCACATTAGAAGCCGGCATCATGTTGTGTTACCTAAATACCATTCTCATTGGTTCTCCCTTGTATGTCTGTTCATGTCTCTGTGTTTTATGTACAGTAAAGCAGAGGGAATCCCCCTCTAACATGTACAGCACCTTAGCGAGTGCGACACTTTTTACCACACACTAAATCACTTAATATAGTTTATTTATTTCTCACTTACACATACTCATTGGTCCTGAGGAAAGCCAGTTTTAACAAAAGGCCTGGCTGAAACATGTAGACCACACAGGACGTAGGAGCTCATAATACACTCCACATCGTCCGCAAGCCTTTTTATCTGCTAACAGGGGCCCAGCAATTAAAATTAATCTTATACCCTCGGGAACTGGGACCACCTGTATAGCTTTTAAACTGCACGTTCATACCCACTATTCACTGCACACTCAGTAAGTATACCAGCTCCTCAGTAATCTGGAGTCACAGCACACCCGGGACACATTTGGTGTCACTGTGGTGGGCCCGATGATGAAGCATGACACCAACTAGGTTGGTGTGTGAGGGCTTCATGACCAAACCAAATGGTTTGCCCACAGACGTACCTTCTGAGTCTCACTAACACAACCTAGCTAGTCCTTTATTGATATTCCTATGTGTGAGAGTGACCTGCCCTCCCTTAGGAATGCATGGGGAATATGTGTGACCATGGTAGTTCCTGATGGGTGGGGATTGCAGGGTCGTGTTTGGTATGTGCGAACTCGTGAGATTGAATTCTGCGTAATGATGTATGTGGCATGAATGTGTCTAGTGTGGAAGTGCCACTTCTAGACATGGGTGTGCGTGTGTAGTGAGTGTGCTGGCACGTGATTGGCTGGAGCCTGGCTCCAGGAGTCTGGATGGGTCTGCCCATTGGTGAGTGTTGAGATGAGCATACTGATGTGAGGGGAGGGGGGCACCTGAGTCCTGAATAGGGCTGGGCTTTGCCCACACAATGCTGGCTCCGCCCCCTGTGGTGCGACTGATGACCCTAGCCTGACTAGTGAATGGGAGGGGTGGCTGAGCTCATCAAGGGGGCTCCCAAGCCAGCTGCACCTGGTTTTCCCCCCACCCTGCACCTTTAGACAAAGGAATTCACTGTATAAAAAGGGGCTGTGTCCCCTTACAAAATGTTCTTGTTTCTGACTTGAATCCTGCCAGGGGCGTGCTGCTGCTTGGGCCCAGAGGAAGGCTTGCATCCCTAGGCCCTTCCCAGCCCCTGGATACCTGATGGACTTAGAGGCTGGAGGACTTTCCTTTTTCTTGAAAGCTGCTTGCTCCATCTTTTGCCCCCAGGACCTTTGACTTTGAATCCTATGTCCCTGGGGCCTGTGGGCTTGCCTACACCTCTAGCGCCTTGGGAGCCCTTTATTTTACTTATAGCGCTGGGAGCGCTTTGACTGTCCCCTAAGCGCTTGGTAGCGCTCTTATGCCACTTTCGCGGCTGCCCACGCCGCGTATTTGTCCTAATCGGGATTTTTATCCTAGAGGGAGTCCACCCCTCGTTGTGTGCCGAGAATCACCGCCGCGGCCCGAGCCTCGTTAAAGAAATGGCCTCCACGTCCGCGGCCCGCCAGGTTGTGGGTGGGGTCACCGGACGGAAGTCCCGAGTATGCCCGGAAGCTGTTTCAGAGAGAGAGGAGGTCGGGAGCCCACCCCGCCTCCTCCAGCCCCCGAGAAGAAGTGGCGTCCTCCTGCGGCCCAGGGCTCCCGTGAAGTGGTGAGAGCCCCGGGCTGCCAACAGAGACGAGCAGAGGTGTTGCGGGGCTCCCTTGTCCTGGAGGGAGACCCGGCAGAGAAGTCCCGCACATCCGACCAGAGGAGCCCTCCGAGAAGCCCGGTGAGTGAGAAAGGGCTGGGGGCGAGCTCCATGAGACCAGGAGTTGGCAGTGCCAGTGCAGGCACAGAGTCAGAGCGGCCCTGTGTGCTCAGTGGGCCGCTCCAACGATTAGGCATCTCTCTCAGGGGCCCCGTGGAGTGCCCGGGGTCCCGTATTCACCTCGAGTCCCCAGGAGGGGGACTCCAACAACGGGGCATACTTGCTGTACTTGCTCCGGGGGCATGGTTCATTCAGAGCCTGTTGGGCTCCACCCGGGCGTAGTTGTTCTCGAGTCCCCCGTGAGGGACTCCAACGTTGTCAGGAGGCTCCAGAGGGCAAATTTGTGTTTAGAGCCTCAAGGCTCCCACGACCACGGGGGCATTGTTGTCTAGAGAGCCTGTGTGGCTATCCCCTGGCCTTATTTTAGGCGTTAGTGTTTGGGGACATGTACTTAAAGGACCCAGTGGGGTCCTCAAGGGTCAGGGAGGGCCCAGTCGCAGTTTAGTCTCCAGCTGCCCAGCAATTAGTTTGCAGCTGCACCGTTTAGGCTCCAAGGGAGAGAGAGTCCCTGTGTGGGACAGAGATGGCACAGAGGTGACAGGCCTTCTACAGCTGCGCAGCACTTAGTGCCAGCTGCAACGTTTAGGCCCTTGTGATTGTTCCCAGCTGCCCATCAAGTAGTGCAACGTTTAGGTTTGCGCCGGTGGCGCACCACTGACTGGCGCTGCATTGGCAGCGTGCCCTGACATTCTGGACACAGGGCTTTTCAGTCCCCTTGTTGGCCAGTTGGCCAGGGGGCTGGTATGTGGATGGGGCGTAAGGCTCTAATGTGATTTTGCTATGTTTATGATAGTAATTGCCTAAGGTGATGTTTTACGCAATTGTGTTTTCTTACACCTCTGAATGTGTTGGTTATACATCATGTGTTTTTCCTGTGTTGCACCTCTGAATGTTTTAGGCATCATGTGTTTTCCTTCCCTGCACCTCTGAATGTGTTTTGATGCATCATATGCCTATTTCTTTCACCGCAGAATGTATGTCTATGCATCATGTGTTTTCCTTCCCTACACCTCTGACTGTTGTGATGCATCATGTGTAATGTGTTCTTGCCTATACCCCTAAATGTATGATGATATTTAGGTGGTTGTTCTTTTTAGTACAGGTGTGCTAGTGAAGCCCAGGTTCCCTGCGTAATATTCTCCTAAGGTGGTTAGGGTTGCGTAGGTGGTACTTACCTGTTACCAGTGATTACTGGTTGTGTGCTAAAGTGATTATAATTCTATGATCTACAAAGTGCTATTTCAAACAGTATTTCTAGTTCTAAAAGTGTTGATTCCTACAGTGGCCCATGTGGCCCTGTCCTGTAAATAATCCCTTGTGAATATTGCCTGTGCCATTTGGCACAATGTATATTGTGTGATTACTATCTGATGTGTTTTGACAATACAAAAGATATTTTTATATAACCTTGTGTGGAGTTCCTTTCGTGGTGTGCCTAGGATGTTGTTGCTGTTGTGTGCGTGCGCAAATGCTTTACACATTGCCTCCGGGATAAGCCTGTCTGCTCGTGCCGAGCTACTAAGGGGGTGAGCAGGGGTTATCTTGGCGTGTGACTCCCTTGCCCTGACTAGAATGGTGGTTTCTGCCTGGCTTTGGCGTAAGCCTTAGCCAACCAGAAATCCCAGTTCTCACACCCATGATCATGCCTTTCAGAGTTCGGTTGAATCTCTCAACCAACCCATTTCCTTGGGGGTGGTAAGGGGTGGTGAACTTGTAGGTTACACCACACTGTTGCCAAAGGGATTTCATATACTTGGATATGAAATTGGTGCCCCTGTCAGACACCACCTCTAGAGGGAATCCCACTCGGGAGAAAATTCCCATCAGCGCTCGTCCCAACACGGGGGCCGTCACTGTTCTCAGAGGGATGGCTTCAGGGTACCGGGTGGCATGGTCCACCAAGACCAGGATGAACCTGTTGCCCATGGCTGTCTTGGGGTCCAGAGGCCCCACAATGTCAATTTCCACTCGCTGGAATGGGGTACTGGTGATGGGGAAGGGCTGGAGGGGAGCCTTGTGCTTCCCTCCTCTCTTACCACTTGCCTGGCAAGTCTGACACGTTCTACAGTGAGCGTCTGAGCTCATGTGCATTTGGGGCCAATAAAAGTGGGTGACAAGCCTGTCATAGGTCTTGTCCATCCCCAAATGTCCTGCTAAAGGTACGTCGTGAGCCAGCCCCAGTAGGAAGGCTCTGAACTTCTGGGGTGCCACCAGTGCACTGGCTGACCCAGGTTCAGCAACCTTAGGCTCTGAATACAGGAGTTCATTCTCCCAGTAGACTAAGTGTTTTCCGACTGAACACCATTGGCCTCGTCGGCAGCCTGCTACCGCATACCCACGAGAGAAGGGCATTCTTTCTGCTCCTGGAGGGGCCTCCTTCTTGCTGCCAATGGGTCAGCTCAGGCAGGTCCCCCAGGTCGGCGATCTGTTCCCCGGTAGGCTCCAGGGCATCCCCCTCAAGGTCTGCCTCCTCCTGGGCCGTGGGAACTTTGGGGGCCGGCTGTCTACGCCTCCTGCGCCTTCTCTCTAAGGCCGGTTCCTGGGCCTCTCTTTCAGGCTCCAGGACTTCTTGAACACCCCTACTGGCTGCCATGGACCGGGTGGTCACGCACGCCCAGTCGGGTAGACCAACCATCCGCAGGTGAGTTGTTTTCTCCACCTTTCCCCAAGGGGAGTTCTCCAAATCTTTCCCTAGCAAACAATCTACAGGCATGGAGGTCCTCACAGCGACTTGCAGAGTACCAGAGACCCCCCCCACTCAAAGGGAACCTGAGCCATCGGACACTGACTCTCGGAATTGTCAGCATTGACAAGCGGGCAGAATGCATGCGGTACAACCTGCTCTTGAGACACCAGGTTCTGCCAGACGGCAGTTACACTGGCTCCTGTGTCTCGAAGAGCCTCCGCTTTCTTACCATTGATGGTCACTACCTGCCCATATTTCTTAGTGTTAGAGGGTAGGTAGTTTTCAGGGACCATCTAACTGTCTCCTAGCGAGACTAGGGTCATCTGTACGGGATCCCCACCCCCTTGGACTGCTACTTCATCCCCATAATTAACACTAGCCATTTGCCGGGGGGAGCACCGGTGGGTGCGGGTTTTCCAAATAGACGACACTTAGGGTCAGTGGCAATGTGACCCTGGTCGCCGCACCTGTAACAGGTGATGGGCCCTCTCTGAACAAGTTTACCTGTCGGGGCCCCGGTCTGCTTCGGGGATGGAGGAGGCTGAAAACCTTTCCCTTGGTTCCCTTGGGGATTACTTTGGGGGCCTTTCTAGAACCCTTTCTGTTTACCCCTGTCCCCCCCACTCTTCTGCTGGGGACCCTGCCCACCTTTGGCTGAGTATCCCACTGGACCCTTGTGGACCCTGGTGCTGAGCCAGCGGTCCGCTTCCTCAGCAAGCTTCCTTGGGTTGGACAGCTTGCTATCAATCAGGTGCTGGCGTAGCTCAGGAAAACAATTACTAGACAAGTGCTCCCACGCCATTAAATCAAGAATGCCCTTGAAAATCATTTACTTTGCTACCCTTCACCCAACCATCCAGCGCTCTGCAGAAAAAGGTCACATACTCCACATACGTACCCCAGGAATCTTAGTACAATCCCTAAACCTCTGTCGATACATTTCCGGGGTTAAACCAAACCTAGTTACTAGGGCCTCTTTCATGTGGGAATAGGAATTGTAAACTTCGGAGGGAAGATCTAGCAGGGTGTCCCGCCCCTCAGTAAGGAACCGCCCCGACAACCCCGCTCCCCGGTCTCTCTCAAGGACCCGGTGGGAGGACATGGCTACCTCGTAGGCCCGAAACCACTGCCCTATATCATCTCCCTTAAAGTATTCCTTAACCACATCCTTAGGCATGTAGACCCTTGACTCTACCTGCACCGGCATTGTGATGCCACCAGAGGGAGTTGTTTCCAAACTTTTGGCTCTCAGTTCCAACTTCTTCACTCTCATTTTGTGATCTAACTGGAGTTTCTTCTCCTCCATTGCCAATCTTTGCTTTTCCATCTCAATTTGTCCGTTTAATCTTGCCATCTCTACTTCATGCGCTCTGGTTGCGGCCCTGTCCGCCAGCTCCTCTGACGACGGGACTCCATTCACCTCGACAAGGTTATCTGGTAGATCCACCACCAGCTGATTCTCTGGTTCTCTCGATTCCTTCCAGGCTCTCAGTGCCTTGATGATTTGGGCTTTATTTTTGCACCTGGATTGGGAGACTCGGAACTTTAAGCAGAAACCTTTTAGCTGCTCCACTTTGTAGCTTTCAAGTCCTCCCTCTTCCCAATCGACGTCATCTAATCCAGAGATGATAGAGGCTGCTCTTGCGGGGAGTGAACCAGGCATGATTCGACGATACGAGATCTCTCGACAAGAATTTAAAAAAAGCAATAAATCTGTGGCTTCGTTATAGGTCTGCTCTCACTATGTGGTGATCAATAATTTACTGTACATAAACCATAAATGCAAATTCGTAAAACCTCACCGCTCCACCAATGTTAGAATCGGAGGTCTCTGGTTGGCACAGGTATGCACTTAGGGACCTTCTCCTCTAGTCAGGGCAAGGGAACTACTCCGTAAGAATAACCGCTGCTCACCCTCTAGGTTGCGTGGCGCGAGCAGACAAGGCTAATCCTCAGGGCGATAGTTAGTTAGGCATTTATGATCACATACAGTAAACCCAATGACCCAGCACAGACGGACACCAGTCGTAAGGTTGTATCAAAAATACGTAGACTTTATATAAAAATACTTAGTTGCCGAATTATCACAAGACCATGTAACGTTTAGCGAATGAGGCCACCAGATTTAAATAGACAAAAGTTCTTCAGTGTTTTTGTCAGCAAGGTACGCTGAGGGTCGATGTGCGCTTCGCGCTGGTGAAGTGACCCGGTGATGACTGATGGACGACAGGGAAAACAAACATTGCAGACCCTGGATCCGATGTGAACTCGGGATCGAGTTCGAGTGTACCTTGTGGTGAGTGTCCGAGGCGTTTCAGGCGCGGCCACTGGTGAGGGCGGACCCGGGACGGGGCTGACGGTTCTCCAAGGAATCTATCCGGCTCGAAGCCCCATAGAGGTGCGAGGTGGGTGAGCGGGATGGTGTGGAGGGTTGCGGCGATCCGGGGTCTAGTGCAGCTCACGGGGCGAGGCGCCGTTCAGGCCTCCGGGGCGTACTACGTCTTAGCACGCAGGAGATGCACGGCGAACTCTTCTCAGTCCGGGTTTCAGGGTCGTACCTGTGGATCCGTGTGGGGCGTCGTGTTCTCGGTCAGACAGGTGCAGCACCGGGCCTCCGGTACCAAACGTACAGGAGGCTTTCTTGAGGTACGGCACGGGCCTTGTTATGCAGGAGGGCAAAGCGAGACAGTCGGGTACGTATCAACGTATGGACCTCCGGGGCTATCAGATGCGCTCTGTGCAGATTCAGGCGGGAGAGGATGAGAGGCACACAACGCGCTCCGTAGCAGGCGAGGTGACAGGAGAGCGGGCGGCCCGGCAGCGGGTGCAGAGAGCAACTCAAGCTTGAATGGGGCTCTCGGCAGGTGGGGCGGCCAGGCTCCGAGCTGTCACGACCTTAGGAGGGACGAGCGCACCAGAGTCACGACTCCGGCGAGGGAAGAGAACTTAAGGGCCCAGCAGCAGACAGGCGCAGGCAGAATTGAACCCAATGGTCCTGGGATTCAGTTCAGGGGGCAAGCTCGAGATCAAGCCCTTGGAGATCGTTTCAGGCACAAGTCTTCAAAGTCCTCTCTGGTCTTTTCCTCTCCGTTCTCAGCAAGGCACCACTGCAGGCCAGTCCCCAAGGTCAGGGACAGGTTTCCTTCCTTCAGCTTCTCTCGGTCCTACTAGTCAGGCAGAGGTTTGTCGTGGTCAAAACAGGATCTGATTTGCTAGGAGCAGGGGTCCTATATTTATACTCAGTTTCTATTGTCTTTGCAGGCCAGGGGGCCTGAGCCTGGTTCAAAAAAGTTTTGGAGCACTCTGTTTACAGGAAGCTGCCGTCTTCTTTCAGGGTGCAGGGCAGGGACATCAGACGCTCCGCAGGAGGTGGAGCCAGCATTGTGGTGGTGGAGCACAACCCTATTCAGAGTCAAGGGCTAATCCTCCCACCCATCCTGGTGTAAGCACTCTATTCACGACCTGGTAGCCCAGGCTGTCCCCTGGAATTCCCCAGCCCTGTCACTCACACAACCCAGACAGCAGATACACATCCTGGCAGAGGCGGGCTGAAATAGCCAGGGGAGCAAATGCTAACTTTCTAAAAGTAGCATTTGCAAACACAGGATATTAAAATAAACCTTACTGAAGGAAGTATTTTATTATTCTGAGTTCAGGCATACTAAACTTGACGTGCCACCGTGTTCCCTGAGCCTTCCGGGATTATAGCGTGTAATAATTCCGGCAGCCCATTCTGGCCTATGAGAACAGGTAGCCCTTCAACAGTGAAGAACGAATAGGGCGGTAATTCACTATTAGGACATGCCACACACAACAGGGCTTGTCCTACCTTATGCTTACAATGCACGCTGCCCGTGGGCCTACAATAGGGGTGACTGATATGAAGTTAAGGGAAGGTTTAGGGACTGGCAAGTGTGGGCACCTGCGCAGTCAGCGTGACAGTACCAGACTGCACGCATGTTCTGCAATGGCAGACCTTAAACACATCTTACGAGGCCGCTTCTGTGGGTGGCGCAACCGGCGCTGCAGGCCCACTAGCAGCATCTGTATTTACAAGCCCGGGCACTCCTGGTGCACGTTACTGGTGACTGAGAGTAAACCAAATAAGCCAATCGTGGAAATCAAATACATATACATTTTACATTAGGAGCACTTGCACTGCGGCATGGATTGGCCGTGGCGCAGTGCCCTGAGCAGCGAACACCAGCAAAACATCTGAGGCACATTAGCAAAAAGTGGAAAGGACACTCACGCCATGGTGCCAGGTCTAACATTGAGCAATTAATTTTGTCATTTTGATGCGTGAGTTCACAAGTAGGATATAACTGACAGAGTTTTTAGCTGAAAGGCCATTGAACCTCTACCTTTGAGGCCTGCTAGGACAAAACTCAAATAGAAAGTTTTGTGGACTCAAAACAGTCTCCCTCAATCCTCCAGAAATGTTGGGGCTGCTTGGGCGTTTTCACAACTAATCAGCTCTCTTATCCCAGCTGTTTGACATAACAGACAGATTGCCTAATGATGTGTGAATATCACTGGCAGAGCCTATGCCTGTGGGGAAAACAAAAAATTAGAGAGGTTTGCTACCTTCTCAATGGTTATCTCAAAGTTTCTTCACTGGGGAAAAAAATATTCCAACCATTCACCTTAAATGTACAGATGTGGGCAAATTACACTAATTCTGTTAATCATATTCCACCATTTCATTTCACTGAAAGCCCCTTTTGAGAACCCAAGATTCATGCTAGTGTTTAAACATTTTATACATTGGAGTTCTCCAGACAACAGCTTATGCACACCTCTGCTAAGAAATTGTTCACCGTTTTTGTTTATCTACACACCCTTTAGAGCCAATCTTCTTGACCCAACACCATTTTAAACCTGTTCATATTTAGTTTGGAAATCCAGAATCAGATGTAGTCCCATCACTCAATTGCGGGCTGCATCTTTTAAAGAAAAATATTGATTATAACAAATACAGACCCACCTTTGCATTATAATTTTGTTGAACCAATTTCTTGATGCACAGTTTGCTACTTCTTTCTCCAAATTGATACCGTGTACCATTCTAACGGCAACAAGAAGGTTAGTTTCTTACAGTTCGATGACTTCTCTGAAGCTTCTAATCTATCATGATCCTTTTTTGACTCATGAGTTCTGAAAAGATTACGGACAGATATGTTTTTATTAAGAGAACCAGTATTGGATCATTATTGTAGGTGCTCAGTTGGTTGTAGGTATTTACTATTGCATTTCAGTGGGTTCCTTTACCTAATATTTGAATGTAGCCTAATCTGGGGCCATGACTAGTGCCAGAGATAGCTACAAACTGCCTCGAAGTGCATAGTATCCCAGATGCTATCACCTTCTAAAGAGGCCAAAGATCATTAGTTTTGATTCACCTAAGCACATCTAAAGCTTCTGTGAAATGAGTAAGAAGATAGCTACATTAAAGCTACCTCACATTGTTAATCAGAAGTATTCCGTCATCAGCAAAGGACATAGCAAGTATGAACTGATCTCCAAAGTTAGGTTGAGTCACCCAATCTCAATATTTTATCCAAACTTGAGGTTTAGCAAAGTAATTTGTACTTGTGTGATGTAATAATAATGGAAAGAGGATAAGAGGAAACAGGCACACACCAACCATTGGCTTGGTCCACAAGGATGTTCTACCTGGCCCGTGGAGGGGAGTGGAAAAATACAATATAGAAGTGATCCCTCTGCACACAATTATCTTTGTCAATTTAGCCAAAGCTGCTACATTGAGCATTGTGGATTCCAATTATTAAAGTATGTCTCTCTTCTAAGAAAATAGTTGGTGCTATTCGCTTGCTCCTATACATGGGTTTTGACCCTACTAGGGAAATCTTCCCAAAAAATGCTCAACATGGGTATCAGGTGACCATTTGCAGAATAACGTTTTTGATTTTTTGTTAAAAAGTATTAAAATTCACCTTTCGCAGTGGTTAGGGACTATTGCTTCATCAGGTATCTCCCTGATATTGGACCAGGCATTGCAAACAACCATCTAGGCCTGACTATGATTTTTAGCTAAACTGGACATACCAAATGCCCCAATAGCTTCAGCTGGCTTTAGATTATTTATCATTCTGCATAACATGACTTTGTCTTGTTCCTGGGCTCATGTTAACCCCTTCCATGCTCATGACGAGCTCAGCTCGTCATGCAGTACACTGGTCGTGTGCTTATGACGAGCTGACCTTGTCATGAACAATGGATTTTTATATTGATCAGCACAGGAGGGGAAAATTCATAGCACCCAAGGTGTTAAACTATCATCTGCCTGGAAGCTTTCACTATGTATCTTGGAAGACTAGGGGCATCTATTGTATTACAAATTCCATCCTACAGCCATAGCAGGACTAGAATCCAGTGATGCACATTTTTATTGTAAATTACTTTTATTCTTAAAGGAAGTTGAGCCACTGGAATCATACAGAAACATACGAAATAGCAGCCAAACTTTCTGGGTGCCCACTGACAAGTTTCAAACAGGGTGAGAGACAAAAGCCACAGATCAGCCATTTTTCCTGAGGCCACGACTTCTCTGTCTTGCAGGTTGGTGTCTTGTGACAGGTTATATTGAATTGAATACACCATGGTCTAATCAAGAGAAGCTACTGATGAGATATTGACTAACCAGCACCTAACCTATTAATTGTGATGGGATCTATTTATCTGTGACTATAAGTTTGCATTGCCCGTACGCTCGTCCCACAAATAATATCCTTAGTCTTACAGATCCAGGTATCAGATCATCCATATATATTCCAAAGATACTCAGACACTACACCTTTCAAGCATGTAATATTGTGAGGTCACATTACATGCATGACTGCAATAAGTGCATAAAGGGTAAATGCATGTAATAATATAGGATAGACAAAGTCACCTTAAAAAATACCTACACTAATACCTACTTCTACACCAACTTATGCCCATTGCACTTAGCTACCATGCCTCTACACTTGCCCTCCATAGTTCCTGATGGTCAAAAATCACCTGGCTTTAGCCTGCAGAAGGAGGCTTAGGGGGGAGAGTGGCAGGTACAGTGGCGGGAGCTGGCCCCGTCAGGCAGAAATAGCAAGGAAGCAGGGCCAAACAGACAGAGATTTAAGTCCATCCCTTCTTGTTGTTCTTAGGTCGACCTTTTGGTCCTGTTTATTCTGATTCAAGAGGTGCATAGACCTTCTTTCTCCTGTATATATCACACTGCATGTAGAAGGATGGTCAAAGCTCAACATTTTATGAAGCCGCGAACTTTAGGGATCAAAACAGCCAACTTGATGACCTGTGCTCAAATCCTCATTTTAGTTCAGTTATTGTGGTAGCTAAGATAGAAAATGAGGCTACATCCACCAAGATCTAATGTTCCAGCAACTGTTGGATCTTAAGGTCCTTCACAGATCTGGCTCTTTTGGAGGAGGATAGACTACTTCAGACTGGAGCAGAGTATATTGAATGGCACATGATTAGATTTTGCTCCTCATATTCCTCTGGTTGATCTACTCCCTTAGCTCTGACAAATTTTGCATGTTCCCGGCTCTATTGCCATTTACTGTTTCTTTGGACCTCATTGGTCTGTCTGTTTTCTTCCTTTTATCTTTTAAAGTTCTATTCTGCTTGAATCTTCCTCCTGCCACCATGTTTCATATCTAATGCACCTTACCATGGCTGGATTTCTAGGCTGCTTAGAACACTTTTATCTCTCCTGTAATCACTCCCTTTAACAGCAATTAACTTATTGTGTAGGGCCTAGTTGGACAAAAGGATGAAACAGCAAAAATTATGAACATGAGCCATTCCATGCTGGGCCTGGGGACCACTTAGTGAAATCCCCACCTCCTTCGAGCCCTTTCCCATTCTGTGCTTTATTTAGTTGATGACAGTTGACCTATGAGCCCTCACATCAATGCAAAGACTCTCTCTGTCTTACATCTGCATAATGAGAGCAGAGATGGGTGTTCTTCTACAAATATGTTGCCATTTTCCGTTGAATGATTTCCCTACTTCAGTGGTGGGTACCTCCACTCAACTTACTTACTTGGAGTGCAGAATGTTACAATCTATCTCACCTTTCAAGTGAGGTAACACCATGTTCAAGATATCTAGAATCTACATCTGATATTCCTACTCACCAAATGAAAGTTACCATTTTTGGATTGCGCTTCTGAAATACTCTAGGATTGGTATAATGACATATATTTAAAAGTCACCCAACCAGCTCTTTCTAAAAACAATTTCAGGTTTTATGAGCCGTTGGAATGTGGAGAAAATATCTGGGAAGCAGAAATACGCTCAAACACAATTAACTCATTGGAAAGGGCCAGCTGGATTTCGCAAACCAATGGGGGATATGTATAAGGAAGCAGAGGAGAGAGGCATTAGCCTTCATGGCTTAACGCATCTCTCCTCCACTTCTGAAATGCAAGGCTGCACCATATTTTCAAGAATGTGGTGCACCCTTGTGTTTCCCCCTGCGATGGCAATAGGTCTAGCAACTTAGCACCCACGCAGGCATCCTTGCACCAGAGTGCTAGGGTGTCTGCGTGCAGGGGAGGATTGTTTATGTATAGCAAGGTGTCTCTTCCAGCACATAAACAATCGTAGAAATGCCATTCTGTCACTTTCATGCATGCTGCTTTATGCAGCACACATAAAAGTGAAAAAATTGCATTTTTTTAAAAAGGTTTGTTTATGTACAGGAAGGGACACCTTCCTGTACATAAAGAAACAATGGCATTTTGCTTTTTCCATCTGTTCTGCACAAGGCAGCACACATAGAAAAAGCAAACACGAGGAGTAATAATGCATTTCTCCTCGTTTCACCATCTTAAGACCAGGTTTTGCCTGGTCTTAATTTTGGCGCTGCCTACTATGTACGCTACCCTTGTACATAGGGGCAGTGTCAAAACGAATGAGTGTTGCGGTGGAACACTCACCGCAACACCCACAGCCCACCACTTTCACGCTAACCATCGTGTGAAAGGGGGCCATTATGTACAAGGCAGCGTTAAGCTAGTGCAAGCCCTATCGCCACTACAATGTCACTATAGGAAGATATGCCCCAATGTGTTTCCTGTGGATAAAGGGGTAACCCAGCACCATTCATACAAAAAAGAGACCACAGCCGCAAGTAAGGAGCCAACACATTTCTAAAGTTTATTTTTGTAGGATTCTTTGGTGCAGTGTTTTCTTTAGGGTATATCAGCAATTTACAAAGTAACATTTTACTAGAATTTGTTTAAGATTTACAACTTGTAATACTTTACAATAAAAACCTATAATTGATACAGTACCCTATTGTTTTAGTCAGGCAGTAGAAATACAATGTCATAAAACAGAGAGTTTAGAAAACATTTTATTCACAGGGGACAATAATTTGGATTTTCATAGAGTTGGTTAACACAAGAGGAAACTCCATTCTGTAGAAAAATGAAAATACACCTTTGTCTTACAGTGCTCTTCATGGTTCAGATATGGGACGCAATACCCAATGTTGTAGAAATTGAATCAGCTTGATAGTAATTTATAGACATGTTGACATTTTAGATCAATTCTTTGTAAAAAAATAATTGGGAAGGTTCTCGACATTTTCAAACACTTTCATAAAACATCAACATGTGTGAGGAAAAGCAATATATGCCCATATACCCCTTGGGCTTTTGGTGACAGGTGTCCAAGCATTAAATGTTGATGAAGAGCAAGAATCTGACAATACTCACTGAGCATATGTCTATTGGAAGGAGAAGATTTGAAAGCTTGAACCAGAGGACTCCTATGTGGCAGTGAGTTGGCAACACCCTGCAGATAAGTGCTACAGACGCAAGGCCCTACTCCATTGTCCAGGTATTGTCCCCTACCCCAGACACCAACCTCAGCAAAGTACTGGCTAGAGGCTTCCTGGCCTGGGACTCTAGGCATGCTAATCATTAGTGGACCCATCAGGGATGCATGTGAGGTGGACCCTTTTACTGGCTCAAACGTCATTGCTGCTGCTTCAATGCTTGTTATATAAGTACCCTCGTGGTAGTTGAGAGAAAATCCTAGGCCTAGATTGTTGCTAAGAGGGTCGAAGTGACACATTTCCCAAACAAAGAGCAGGCACATCATGAATTATACCTCATTGTTTAGGAGTATCAGACAGCCACAATCACCAGAGTGAAGTCTGGTATCTTTTCCTTTAAGAGTGTGCTGTACTTTACGCATGACTCTTCTAGCTAGATGGCTGCAATGGTATGAATACATTTGATCAGTTTTCCCAGTAGACATCAAGACAGCTTATGATTGTGCTCTGCATCAGACATGCTTCTCTTTTTGGGAACGAAGACTTGAGTGTGGAATTGAGAATTTGATGGTATGCATGAGCCGTGATGCTGGACCTGAATAAGGTGAGATGCTGTTTACTGAATGAGTTGAGTTGAATGAGTTGAGACATTTATAGAGAAGTTGCTGAGTGATAAGTGGCACTTCTGCATACAGTTACCCCTCTCTGTAGTCATAACAGAGAAAGATTGAGGATACCAAATGCATACACAAACAGAACCAGACAAATACGCCACCTTTTCCTCGGAACAACCCAGGCAGCCCACTAAGACCTCCCTGACTCAGGATCATGTAAATCTACAGAGGTAGCGAGCTTTCTCCAGGCAATTCAAAGTTCTTACAATGCAACATCGCTTAGAGAAATCCAAATCCTTTGAGGCGTGGATGAACTCGCTGGGTCTATGTGATGTCTGGAGAGCCTGGCATCCTGGGGTTAACACATAGGGATATAACTCAGCATCTGTCAAACCCCTCTCACAGATAGACCTCCTGCTTCTTTGAGCCACCCACATGATATGTACCACAGCAGAAGGCATCCTCCCCAGAGGGATATCAGACCACTGACTTGTTACCCTCCGCATGGGTCCCTGCACATCACAGGAGGCCAACTTGGCATTTTAATGCCTGATGCCTGATAGATGGAGTACCTAGCTACAGAGCTTAATTCCTACATTGAGATAAACTAAGGCTAGGTGATTGAGACAAGCACTCTATGGGCTGCTAACACAGCTGTAATTAAAGGCTTGGCCAAGAAATACCTTAAACAGGTAGAGAGAGACAAACATAGCCAACTTAATGAGCACAATGTCTGAATCACTGAGCTAGAGAAACAAAGTCGACTCCTCTGAAACTCTCCATAGACAACTCAAACTTGATAGAACCTCGCTGCAGCTGTACATGCTGGACGAGGCTCAACAATGCTGGAGGGAATCTATCTGGCTGGCATATGAATATGGAGACAAGAGTGGGAAACTTCATTACTAGTTGGCCACTAGAGATATGGGCTCCAAAGTAATCCCTATATATCACTGATTGGGAGAGGTACCACCTGCATACATCCATTAAAATAGCAGAGATAATCTTAGGCTACTATCGAACACTATATTTATACAACCCTAGGATGGTCCGGCTGGACTCTTGATCAATGACATACTCCTTCCAGAACTAACAAGTGCTTAAAGGGATGACCTCAATGCTCCCCTTATGGTGGAGAAAATTGAGACAGCAGTAGAAGACATGCAAATGGGCAAGACTCCTGGCCCTGATGGTTTCCCTATTGAGTACTACAATAAGTTTTGGGATACAATTATCCCACATCTACTTAAACTCTAATCAGAAGCGGTGCAGAAAGGTCACTTCCCACCTGATTTAGATTGCCAATATAGTAGTGCTCCCCAAGTCCGGATGTCATGGAGATGACGTTGCCTCTTAATGTCCCATTTCCTTAATTATTGCGGATATAAAATCATTTGCTGGGAAACTAGCAACCAGGCTGCACTGGGTTCTGACCACTCTGATCAGTACGGCTTTATGTCAAACCGTAGCACCCATCACTACATTTGCCATGTCAATACAGTTTTAGCTAGACTACATGACATCCCAGGCCCATTGGCACTCCTACTTGTGGACTTTAAGAAAGCTTTTGATATGATCACCTTGTTCCATTTATATCAGGTCCTAATGGGTATGGGCTTCCGTCTTAAATACCAAATGTATGTGACTATCTTATATCAGCAAGTCCTCATAAATGAGGTACAGTCGTAAACGTTCCAAATTCGATAGGGCACCAGGCAAGGGTTTCCACTGTCCCCTCTCCTGTTTCTCCTCGACATCGAACCTCTTGCTCGAATAATCTGCTGTGGTGCTTGAGTACGGGGCTGGCACTGGGGAAGATCAATGGACGATACAAAACGCACTATACAGAGCGGAGGCACTCCTCTTCCCCTCAAATCCCCAGGTGTCAGGACCACGAGCATTTGAAATCCTGAAAATCCATGAGGAACCGTCGGGTCTCTACGCAAATTAGAGCAAATCCCTTTTGGATTCCCTGAAGGAAGATAATGCTGCTTTTGGTTGGCAAACAAACATTCCAATATGCTGCTTAAGTTTTAAATACCTGAGTGTGCATACATCTGTGGTGCTGAATTGACCCACAATCTTAACCTCACACCTCTGCTGAAAAAGACTTAAAAGGACCTTCACAAGTGGACTAAGCTCCCACTTAATGTAATGGGCAAGGTGGCCTTAGTTAAAATGATGGTCCTTCCAGGTTTCTTGTATGTGTTGCAGAATTTCCCATTCCTGAACCCGAATACTTGGTTTTGCGAAGTCACAGCCCTGATTTGTTTCTTTTTGTGAAAGGGCCAGCCACCACGTATTGTGGTGGTTGGGTAGTATGCTTTTCTGTTTTAACTAAGTTTTTTCACAATTCATGTGTCTCAAGCGAAGCCATGGCTCTGACGCTGGGGTTCATTAGATTGGGATGGTACTGGGGTGTTGACCAACATAAGAGCAGTCAGGGTTTAGAAATGGAAAAAACCTCAGAAGTAATAGGGGTAGAACAAAAGGATGGGGGGTTGTGGGAAGATCAGCAGTGCAAAGTGGTTGCAGTGAGGTCAGTAGGCCAAAACATGTGGCAGTTGAGGTGTGAGTGAAAGTGGTGGGATTAGAATAATCTATGTATGTGTCCATTAGTTAGGCTGATTTTGTATGTGACATGGTCAGGTGCAGCAACTACTTTAAGTGCAGACATGCCACATTAAACAACATTTTACATTTGTTATTTGACATCGGCCCAAGTTGAGTTTTTTGTGATCAGTTGAAATACCTCTTACTACCAACCTGTGTGTCTATGCAGATTAATAATTCCTCATTTATGCAGTTGTAAATAACAGCCGTTTTCTATTAGGAATTTCATCCGTGTGGGAGGAGGTAGTGTTATTTGTGTAGTAGGCAGTTGTGCCAGTTTTATAGCAGTAGTTGGTGCCTATTTTATAGTAGGGCTCAATACAAAGGTCAGCCAGGAAATAATGCTAATATGTAAAGTATTGTCCCTGTTCCTCAGTCATTCAACCTGTTTTATATATCTAAGTGTTGAGTAACACCTGGGAGTTGGGGCACTTTAAGATACAAAGTCTAGGATCCGGAAACAGGAAGTCCTTAGGAAATAAGGAACCAAAGGAAGCTTAGAACTGAACTGTAAAGGAACAGGAGAGGTGAAACTGAAAGTAGGAAGTTGTTTCAAATCACGACATTTACCCTGGGGTTAAAAACAGCAGCTCTCTGGCGAGTCATTCAGTGTAAACCAGTCTGCCACAAATCATATATATCTTTAGGCATATCACATTCGACCTATTTGGCTCTCAAATTTTTAGACAGTAGAAGTGAGTGTTGCAGGTAAAAATTATGCTGTTCTGTAGCACTCTGGATAGATGTGTTAGGGGACTCAACCTGCAATGACTCAACACCTCAATAAAGGTCATCTCTGTGACATCTGACCCTATGAGGCAAGCTTAATTGCTCTTTATAGTGTATATGCCCCTGAACTCTGTTGGTCCACTGGATGCATTTCTCTGTAGAAGTGATGTATAGCTTTACAAAGCTGGCAGAACTTTGAATGTTCTATGGCCTCCATAATACCCAGCACGGGGTAAAGGGAGCTCGGTGTGAAGTAGTTACAGTTTTTGTCAGACAGCCTTGCCATGGGGCTCAGATAAAGCTTCTCTGTGATGAGTAGATGTGCTCTTAGCAGACAAAGGAGGAGAGCTCTGTTTAACAAGGTGAATTAGCTGAGTAATAAAGGGCCTCTTACGTATCAATATTGTCCTATTGGTAATGGGTTAGTAATGTGCTAAACCTAAATGAGTATGAACATTTCCTAAATAATTCTAAATTGTTGGCTAAAAGTATGTGCTTATTAGCTGATCAATTGCCTGTTGTGGTCTGCTTTAGTGGTCTTCTAGAATGACTCTCTACTAGAACGTTGCCATTAGCTGATCAATTGCCTGTTGTGGTCTGCTCTAGTGGTCTTCTAGAATGACTCTCTGCTAAAACGTTGCCTTTTTAGGGGTGGGCAATGACAAACGTAATCCTGCCGCTTCCTCTTCCGGCTGCAACGGCAGCAGCTGCTGCTGTTGCTTTCGCTGCTGCTGTTCAAGTACCCCTGGACGCTCCTCCCACAGCAAGAACATACTGTACGTGGGAGAGAAATGAGACCTTCTCTCTTTCTCTTCAGACGGTCACGCCTCTCTGTGGCAGCATCCACTCTGTTGCTCACCATGCGCAACCTTCTTTGCATCAGTTTCCACCTCTGGAAGTATACAAGGCAGCTGAAGTCCCCCCTGACTCCGTGGATCACGTGAGAGAACAGCATGTCCACTGACGCAAAGCCCTGCCAGCAAGCAGCACACCCATTTGGGAAAAGCATTAAAGATTGCACAAATTCCTTGGTAATGGGGACACCAGGAGGGAAGTCCGAGATTGGTGGCTGAAGAGGACCAACTTTCACATTACCACTTGACTCACACTGAATGTCTGAACTATTTGTCATCCTACGGCTGTTGTTCTTTTCTCTTTGGCATGTACACATGAATAGCTTGATTATTGAGATAGGTTTAGTAGTAACCTCATTTTGCTCCTCTGCTGTTTCTGTAGTGTCAGACCCTATTACAATAACGTGATCTTCATTTTGCACAAATTCCTTGGTAATGGGGATACCAGGAGAGAAATCTGAGATTGCTGGATGAAGAGGAACAACTTCCACATTACCACTTGGCTCACACTGAATGTCTGAGCTATTTGTCATCCTACGGCTGTTGTTCTTTTCTCTTTGGCATGTACACATGAATGGCTTGACTATTGAGATAGGTTTAGTAGTAACCTCATTATGCTCCTCTGCTGTTTCTGTAGTGTCAGACCCTATTACAATAATGTGATCTTCATTTTCTTACCAAACACAGTCAGTGGAATCAGAAGTGATTTCAGGCTCAGCAACAACCACTTCATTTCCTACATCCTTCTCAGATTCAGTGTTCTCTGGGGATGTTTCTTCTGCATGGATTAGGTTTTCAAAGGCATCTGATGATCTAAGTTGCAGAGCTGGCATCTCCTCAAGAGTAGTGACTAGGAGAAGAAGAAGCGGGCACGTTATGCATGTTTTTGAAATAGAGGCTAAGCACTTACTAAGTTTACTAAAACATACATTGAGTTATCAAATACATTCTGGCGAGTTGAAAAACAATTCAAATCGAACAAATGGCTGCAAACAAAAGGTCACCCTTCACTGCAGTAACTCTGCATGAATATTCCCCTTAATCTGTTGGTTCATGGTAGGAAAACATTTAGCGTGAGTGATATCAATGTGCATGCCTATTGCCTTCATAAGGGCCACAGTAGTGTTCTAACTAACCAGAATCCATAACCTCAAGAGTGTCTAAAAAATTAAGGAATCAGAAATCACATAACATAACATTCACATCGCGTTCACCGCGAACAGTATCTTGGTGCTTAATATCAGATGTTTATTGTTACCCATCTTAATGGTACTCTTTTTATCGATATCAGAAGGACAAAAGGCTAAGTTGATCCACTGGGATTTGAACCTGTAACCATAAGGTCAAACACAGTCCCCACTGTGGAAGAATTAGCCCACTAAGCACCAGACCCAGCAAAGAAAGAGTGAATGAAGCCAAAAATGACGGGTAGAAAAAACACGAAGGATCGCTAAATAGAAAGCAAGCGAAATATACATTATTAATGGGCAGAGGCACTTCTTTCAGTCCCTTCAATAATTATCTACAAAATGCATAGCTCCGTCATCTGATTCCCTCAGCTCAGTACTTTAATGAGATAATAAGTGCTGACCAGAACTGAATAAAAGATGGCACCACTGCATGTATGATTTGCCCATTGCCTTTCTGTTCTGCCTCCATTAGTGTCACTTTTGCACTTTTAGACTCAAACTACTCTAATGTCTTGAGTCTACAATCCCAACCCAACAGACCCATACATTTGTACTAGTGACATTATATAATACTTGGTCTCAAATGAAAGGCTACCATAATCAAAGACCAGCATTTGCTTTTAAGGTGTAATTGGATTTTGAAGGTAGAATATACCTTAGTACTAATGGGCTGCTACACACTTAAGGGTCTCATCAAAATGTGTTGTTAGAACTGAATTCCACAACAGACTGCAGAACATTTGTAAATGTTTATCCAATAAATAGAAACTCTGTATCATTTGCACAATGAGTATCTCAGAGCCTGATTGGTTGGGGTGTAAATTTTGAGTAGTAAAGCTTCAAAAAGACACCTGTGAATTAAATATCGCCCCCACCACCAGTTGTGTTGTTTTTAAGAAGAGGTTTCAGATGTCCAATTGTGAGTGAAAAACAACTGTTTATAAATCCCCTGTTGCCAGCAGTTCAACTGACATAGCATATTACAGACATACATGACTTAAGCAGGTTCTGTGATTTCGAGGTTACTTTGTTGCTAAGTGCAGCTCAGCAGATGTATGATGTTGACGCATGCAATGCGATCATATGTTATCACCTGTAATGTAGTGTTGTCCTTTGTAATGTAGTATTATGTCATGGCAAGGTAGCTCAGGAAGTTCAGCTATGACTGCTGGTGTTTGTGTTTGACTAACAGGTCTCAATTTTGAAACTCAGTAAGTCCTAGATCAGCCTTTTTCTTTCACAGTTGATAAAGAAATAAGTTACTTACCTGTAACTCCAATTCTCCAGCATCGGTACCTTTCATAGATTCACACGCTTGAATCATTCTAAGTCGCCACAGAAAATGATATTCTTGAATCATTCCCCATGGCAACAGAAAATGACTCAAGCATGTGAATCTATGGAAAATCCAATGCGTGAGAAACTCGGAGGCATATTTACTAGTATAGTGGTGAAGCGTGTCGTTAGGCCAAGAATGCGAACAACAAACTCTGTCACTTTAGAAACGCAGGGCTGCACTATATTTACAACACTATGGTGCAGCCCTTCATTTCCCCCTGCACTGGCACTAAATTTCGCTGCCTAGCACCAAAGCGGGCATCATTTCACCATATTGCAAGGGTGTCTGCGTTGCAGGGGGAGATTTTTTATGTGGAGTAAGGTATCCCTTCCTGCATATAAACAATCTTTGAAAGGGGTTTTGTAGCTTCTGTGTGTGCTTCTTAATGCAGCACAAATAGAAGTTGCAAAACTGTTTTTTGTTTGTTAATGATTGTTTATGTGCAGGAAGGGACACCTTCCTGCACATATACAATCATTGGTGTTTTGCTGTTTCCATGTGTGCTGCACAACGCAGCACACATGCAAACATCAAAAACAAGGAAAATTTTGAATTTCTTCTTGTTTCGCTAGGGTAAGACCAGGATTTCCCTGGTCTTAATTTTGGTGCTGCCCCATGTTTACGCCATCCTTGTAAATACAGGGCAGTGTCAAAATCAATGGGTGTTGAGGTGAAACGCCCACTGCAACACCCATTGCCCACCCTTTGCAAAGTGTAGCGTGAAAGGGGGCCTTATTCACAAGGCAGTATTCAGCCATGCTGACTGGCTTAACGCTGCCTTGTAAATAAGGCAAAGCCCCTATCGCCCACACAAGTCCTGAAAAGTGACATTGTGGTGTGGATAGGTGCTTGTAAATATGTCCTTCATTACCTTTATCTTGATTAGTAGTGACACCTGTATTTATAGTGCTTAGAAATAGCAAGAATTTTGGCATTAAGTGCTTTCGGGAAATATGTTATTACTGTTTGAATTGAAAAGAATTGAATTGAATTGAATTGAAAGGATTCTTGTATAGCGCATGGCTACCCGGATGCATCCCAGCGCTTGCAGCTGCGAGGGGAGGTTGAAAAGGACAAGGTCAGGTATCATTATGTTGTAGGAAAGAGCCAAGTTTTTAATTTCTTACGGAAGACACGATGGTTGGGCTCTTGTCGCAGCGGGAGGGGCATGGAGTTCCACAACCTTGAGGTGTTGTAGGAGAAGAGGCGAACACCCGTGCGGGCCTTATTGATTCTGCTGACTTGTGCCAGGTTAAGCTCGTTGGAACGGAGATTTCTGGGGGTTCTGTGTGGTTTAATCAGATTGGCAAGACACATAGCATACCGACCCCCCAATGTGGCTCAGAATGTTATGACAATATTATTACTGGTTTCAAATGCATTAAAGACAGTATATGAGAAACACGTCTGACAACCACTGCTTTGTAAAAGCACATGATGCTGTGGGGTGTGGCATGTTCCATATCATCTAGTTTATGCAGTTGTATTCTAATAGAAATATAGATAAAGAGGAAAGCATGAGCATGACATATTGATTAGCCCATCTTCAAATCATAGGAAGTGAATAAGGGCTCAGAGAGGGCATTCTATCCAATAACATTTGGTTTGGAATCTTCATTCATTTTTAGTCTTCTGGATACTGAAGAACACATCCAGTATGAGCTAGTAGGACAAATACAGCCCTCTCAGTGGAAAAGGACTAGCTTTAATGATGAAAAATAAAAACCAAAATGCTTTTATTTTTTCTTGCTCCACTCTGAAGTTAATATATAAAATGCGCATCACATCTGGAACAAGCAGTGGCACAGACGCCCCACCATAGAGTCACGGAAAGCAGGTACCCTTTGCTGGGACTTAAAAATAATAAAGAATAAAACAAAATCTGCACGGGTACCGGATACATTAAAACAAACCCTTCCGTGGTGATTCAGGTTCACTCATTCCTTACTGATCCTGTGACACTCTTAGTCAGGGACACTGCTTCTTGAGCAGGGTCACAAACCATGAGATTCACAAGAGTCTATCTTATGTTAAGAGTGTATTCACAGGAGGCAGCCGAAACATGGGTTGCCAACCATCCCGGAAGCTGGGAGAGCATACAGTGATGTAGAACATTTATTTTTGCTCGTCTCACCTTCTTCAGCATCAGTCACATTCTCTGGGGAGAAAGCCTGGCATTCAGAAACACCAGGAGATGTAGGCCATTCTGTAAAACAAGATTGAGAGAAGGTCATATGAAAGGCAAGGTGTGGAGACTCAGACTGCACTGATCAATAAACAACTCCATAGTCATAGGCTAAATCACCAAGAAACGTCCTAACTCTCAGAGGAGTGCAATATGACACACTTTATGAGAGAGGTCTTGAAAGGGAAACAATTGAGAGACTTATCTCCGTTGCTTCAGAGTTGCTGAGCGTAGATAGGACAGGAATGCTTGGTAAGTAAATAGCTTTTCTTCTGGTTCCCTTTGACTACACTGATCTGGTGGATTTAAATGATCACGACCTACAAACCCCTTCTACCAGGAGATTGAAGGAACTACAGAGATATCTGGGCTGTCTGCGTGTATGCAGCCTCTGCAAGTAAGAGCGGTGGGGCCAGGTGAGGGGAGATTTTGAGAGAGGACCAAAAGGCAAAATGAAATAAAAAATTAATTTCCCCTTGTGGTCGTCTCTCTAAATCCCCCCCTCACCTGGCCCCACCGCTTCTACCTGCAGCGGCCGTGGCTGGGTGTGCGTCCTCCTATGTTAGAATCCACATCACAAAAAGTGAACAAAACAAAAAGGATAAAGTCAAGGCCTAGGAACAGTCAAATTCTGTAAGGCCTTTGAGACCTGTGTGACTACAAGGCTTCCCTCGTCATACTCCCCCATGAGATCTTCCCAATTTAAGATTAGGGACCTAATGTTTGGTGTTGTGTGTATGCCAGTTTATATTGATTGTGTGTGTGCTAACAACATGGGATAATAAGGATCCCCAATCCTCACAAAAGCGGCAGACTTTGGATAGGGCCACTGGTTGAATTCACGTTAAGATGCTGAATGCGAGAACAATAATTGTTCTTCAACATCCCCTCAGTTTTTAACCATCTCGCTGCCTTCTCAAAAAAATAAAGGAAGTCATTATGAGGAGGCAACCATTACTTTTATTCTGTTCTTTTCAGGTCCAATTCCTATTGGATTTGACTCTCTCCACAGGGTCATCCACAAACCATTTGCCTTCACCCCCCCCCTGAATTTTTTAACCTGCTTTTTTTGGCGTTTTAAAATAGTTTACAATCAGTTGTTTACAACAAAACTAAATGACTTCACCACTGAAATCACAGAAGTGGATACCAACAAATATCCATTGCCATTTTAAAAGGTAGTCATCCATTTTTTAAGCCAACTTCCGAAATGTACTTTTGGTGTACAAAATTGCATTCATATCCATATTATTAAAAAGTAATAGATACTCCTTAGTCTTGAGGATACATAAACAGTGCCTCATTTTTCAAATCTTATGATTCTTAAGCAAGCAAAGAAGCCAAACGCCCTCTATAAAGTTAATTACCTAGAGCACTACCTCATCACTTAATTATATACATCAGTTCTGGGTCAGTAAGTGAGGGTATCTGCATAGCGTAATATTCCCCGAAATGCATCTCGGAGATAAAACTGGTGGTCAAAGGGGACTACACTAAATCTAAGATTAACAGGCCAAGACCATATCTATCAAAATAGGTAGTATTTCAGGGTCTTATGG
The DNA here is from genome assembly GCF_964261635.1 of Lissotriton helveticus. Taxonomy (NCBI): domain Eukaryota; kingdom Metazoa; phylum Chordata; class Amphibia; order Caudata; family Salamandridae; genus Lissotriton; species Lissotriton helveticus. Next base: position 653,191,874 of record NC_136070.1, read on the forward strand.
AAAGGTCCATGATAGAAAATGTGTTAAAGTGCTGGAGATATATTGTTGTTCCAAAACAATTACAGAAATACCCTTACAACCAAGGCAGGCTCACTAGGCAAAACATAATCACTTGTATTGTGGTTGACTAATTCTTCATTAAATATTGATTTTTTTTCATGATTATGATCAGCCAGGAAGGCTGTAAAGAACTAAAAACTACTCATATCCTCATTTCTGATATGTTTTGATGTAGCTACTTTGAAAATGTTGGATGCAGAGTATGTTAATCCCTTCCATGCTGATGACGTGCTCAGCTCGTCATCAGCGTTACCTGCCGTGTGCTGATGACGAGCTGAGCTCGTCATGAATCGCGGTAATTTGAAAACTGCCGCATACAGCGGGAAAAACGGCCACACGCATGCGGTTAAATATAGTCTGCCACACCAAAGCGAAGACTTTATGAATAATACCAATTTTATGGCAGATCTTGGCCATCAATGGAGTTTACAGCAGTGGCGTAGCAAGGGGGAGGATTCCACCCCAGGCGGAACGAGTTTAGTGGACGTGGCGGCCCACCCCGCTCTTACCTGTGGCCACTGCAGGTGGCAAACGCAGGGGCCACCATGGGCGGTCTAATGCCACTGATTTACAGTAGCAATGGGTAACCCATTTTGAGCAAGGAGAAAGAAAAGATTTTTGTTTGCCTTTTTACCACCCACAACACATACTCATATACTTCAGACATACCTTTTCCATGATCCTCTGCATACTCACTGCAGTAGATATTCTCACGTTCACAGAAACCAACACATACCCACACTTCTGTAAGGGAAACATTATCAAAAAATTATAAAATATTGAGAAAAATATGAGGTTTACAGCATGCTGCGATCCTACAGAGGGATCGCTTTCACTTCCACTCAAACTTTCTACACAGAGATGGGCAAACATTCAAGCACTTCTCGATGACTAGCAAATACAGGAGACCATCTATGGAGCTTAACGAGGCGGGAAGAGTTTTAGGACATTAAGGGCCAGATGTAGGAGCCCTAATACCGGTCGGAAACGGCCGTTTTCGGCCGTTTCCGACCGGTATTACGGTTTTCAGATGTAGGGGGCTGAAAATTACAGAATCAGTATATTTACCGATTCGGTAAATTACCGAATCGGTAAATATACCGATTCTGTCATTACAAATGTAGGTGGCACACTTTACAGTGCCACAGGCCCTTAAGAGTCGGTATTTTACCACACAATCCTATTGTGTGGTAAAATACCGAATTCAGGTGTGCATGCACATCTGTGCATGCACACCTGTGCAATGTGACACACAGACATGCCCTTAGGGCATGTATGTGTGCCACATGTCACACAAGCCTGTACTTGGGGTGCTAGAGGGTGTCAAAGTGACACCCCCTGCACCCTTGCAGGATTCGGTATTTACCGATTCTGTAAATACAGAATCGGTATTTGCCATTGATTCCTATGGGCTTCAAAGCCCATAGGAATCAATGGGAAATACCGATTATGTATTTACAGAATCGGTAAATATCGAATTTTACAGATTCGGTAATTCAGATTTTAAAATTACCTAAATCTGCCCCCTTCCCATTTACAGACTCTTAAATACCGAATCGGTAAAATTCGGTATTTAAGAGTCTGTAAATGGGAATTACCTACATCTAGCCCAAAATCTTCTATATTGCTTTTTGTGTCAATTGTTTGTATAAGTGAAACAATTTTTAAGCCTACCATTTAAAAAAAAATGTACAATAAAAGGAAATAAAGTTAGACTCAAAAAATGAAGAACTGGATATTTATGGAGATCCAGCCTCATCAAGAAGCCCTTGCTAACTTTTTATGATTTTGGGCCACATGTACGACCTCTACATTTTGCGAGTTCCTAATTTCGACTTTTTGCCACTCGCAATTAGTAAGTCACAAAATACGATGTACAACAGTGTTTGACACTGCGGTTCCGAGTGGGTTGTAAATGGACATACCTTATCAATATTCATGAGGCAGGTCGCAATTTGATACCCATTGCGAATCGCTAAAATCACAGAGATGGTGGCCTACTGCAAAAAGCATACCAACGTGTCTGTGTTTGCTTTTAAATAAACTTTCTTTTGTTTCTGGAAATGCATCCCATTTTCCTAACAGGAAATTAGGATGTGTTTCAAAAAGAAAAATGAAAGGTTTCAGTGTCCTTTTTTAAGAGCAGGCAGTGGTCCGTTTTCGCAACCATTCACAAAAGGGCCCACTGGGGAGCCTTTTTCGTTTTTGACGGCTTGCCACCTAATTGAAGTAGGCAGTAAAAAGTGCATGCTTTGCATGGGCTGCCTGTTGTTCAATTGAGGACACTGCCAGTTAACCATCCCGGGGAAGCTGCACCATGGCACTGCCATCTACAAGATTGACACGAGCTAGACACATGAACACTAAATCCAGGGACCTAATACCCAGAACCACATATCCACTCTCTAAGCGGTGACATTGCATTTATAATATAGTGTCACGGCCTTTAAAATTATAAATTGTATTATCATATTAATTTTTGCATTTTGAGAAATTTCGAAGTGCCACGCTGGGCCAATGGGGATAGTTCCTTTGCTCTCATACCTCGTTTTTATCCATGTAATTCATACAGTAACAGTTAGAGGTGTAAGGTGTAGCATAATGCCGCCTCTCTGTCTATTTACTTATGAAAGGAGAGCAAATCAATAATTCCAGAAATGTAAAGGATTGCCGGGTTTCCAAGAGTCACTTGGCGCCCAATTAACTAATTCATTGTACTTTTGTGAATGTATGTAGTGTTTATGTGCCATGCAAAGAGTGGCAAATTGCTTGACTCATTCCCAAAACTCCGAACCATGCATATAAGTTGGCAACAACCTATTGAACATTTCACAGAAATGCTTGAAAGTCACACACACACACTACTTGAGTATCTCTATGCTCTATTGCACAATGCCTATGGTGGGACTGCAATGTACATTTTTTCAGTCAAAGAGCAGGTACGAAATAAACATCATCATTGCAAGTACCCTTTGGAAATAATCATTTACAGCATTCTCTCACTCACAGAATGTATGCAGCTTGGCAATCAGTAATGTATGATTCACTCTTCAACAGAACAGGCACAATTCAACATCAAGCATCAAACAGAGAACATGTCCAGCACAACAGGATCAAAGCAAGCTTCCTTCCCTAATAGAACATGACAGAGCAGGCCCTATTATGGGTGTCAACATAGCCAGCTTTACTCACATAAACAATGAATCAGTAGGTCAAGCATCTATGATGACAGAACTGGTAACACAAGGAAAGCAACAGTGCAAGCCTTCCTCATTATCATATAAGTCACAGTGTGGATACCTACAGAGAATCAATGAGCAAGTCCAGCATGGCCACCATCCGTGCAAACATCTCCCTTTCAAAGAATAAGCACAGCACAGGCATGACACCTTCAAGCTTCCTTTGATGAGGGAACATGCACAGCATTGACATCACCAATGCAAGCTTCATTCACTCACCTAATATGCATAGAATTGCACCAGGAGAGCAAGTTGCCCTCCTTCACAGAAGGGTGGAGAACAGGCATCAACACTGCAAGGTTTGCAATGGAGATAAGCGGTGCACACGTTCCTCCCTCTCTGACCATGTTTCATACCATCCCACGATAAGCACCTCATGGGCATCAACTGAGCAAGACTCCCTCACTATAACAAAAGGTACACACTGGTAATCAACATTGGAGTGTTCTCATGATAGTGTAGGCCCGGCATGGCCATCAGAAATGTGTGTTTCACTCTGCGAAAGACCAGGTGTGACATTAGCGTCACCAGTGCAAACTTCCTCTGATAACAGAACATAAGCTGCAAGGGCATCACCAATGCAAGCTTCCCTCCCTCACAGACTATGTACAGCGTGGTCTTCAAAAGTGTGAGTTGTCCTCCCGCAGAGAACAGGCATAACAAATGAGTAAGAGTTCAAGCTTACCCCCCCCCCACCCCCCTCCACAGAGCAGATGCAATAAGGGCATCAGTAATGCAAGCTTGCCTAACACAAATAAAAGGTTCTTCTTGGACATCAGAAGGGCAAGCTTTACTCCCTTACATAACGGGTTTTGCAAAGACACCAATAGTGGAAGCTTCCCACACCAACACAAAAGGTATATCATAAACATTAACAGGGTAAGATTCCCACCCCTAAGAGAACTAGAATGGACATCTGCATTGCAAGCTTCCTTTCCTCACAGAACAGAGGGGTATATTACCAACAACTAGCGATAATTTTTGTCTCTAACTTGTTTAGAGACAAAAATTATCGCCGCACATCGGCGATTTTTATCGCAGATAAACCTTGCTATTAGCAAGGTTTATCGCAAATGCGATAAAAAACGGCCGCAATGCATGAATATCGCTGAAAAGTCAGCGATATTCATGCATTATCGAGCAAATGCTCTTAGCCATGTTATCCACCTCCCATTGGATAACATGGTGAAGAACTGCTCAGGGCAGGTGTTAGCTTTTGGAGATATTCGCGCTTAGCGCGAATATCTCCAAAAGTTGGTAATAGGAGATAGCGATGTTAGCGACTGTTTCCAGTCGCTAACATCTTGGCACGCCCACTTTGCATGTCATTAGTGATAAATATCACTGACATGCAAAGCGGGGCCCAAGATGGTCGCTATCTCCTATTAGCTGTCACTAACTGGTGTTAGCGACAGCTTGGTAATAGGGAGATAATTTTATCTCCGCTTTCTTGGCTTTTAAAGCCAAAAAAGCGGAGATAAACCCCTTGATAATATACCCCAGAATTCTTATAGACATCAGAAGTGCAAATTTTCTCCTGCTCAGATAAGTACAGCATGGCAGCAGGAGTGGCAGCGACCTTCCCTCATAGAACCGGTGCAGCATTGACATTAGAAATGTAAGGTTCCTCCTTACCAAAACAGGTACACAATGGACATTAGTAGTGAGCACTTCCCACTCTCTCTGGGCCCCTTGGGCAACAACAGTTTTGGCTTTTATCTTTCTTAGAAAAGGTACAGATTGGAAACCAGCAGTGCAAACTTCTCTCACTAGCACAAGACACACTGAATGGGAATCTGTAATGAAATCATCCCTCCATCCAACAGACACAACGTAAGCACAGTAAAGAAAGCTTCACTCACCCGCAAAACTCATACCTTTGTGTATCAGCAGTAGAAGCTTACTTGGTTAACCAAACATGTACAGCATGGACATCAGCAATGCAATCTACCCTCACTCTCTGAGCACGCACAGTATCTGCACTGTTTGAGGGTCCATGTGGTATGCCATGGGCACCAGCAACGAAACTTCACTCACACCCAGAACTGATACGTCATGTTTATCAGCAGTAGAAGCTTTTTTGGTTAACAAAAGGTTTACAGAATGAACGTCAGCAGTGCAAGCTTCCCCCACTCTCTAAACATGCAAAGAATCTGCACTGTTCCAGGGTCCAAGTGTGATGCCAGGGGCACCAGCAAAGAAAACTCCACTCACTCGCAAAACTGATACCTCGTGGATCAGCAGTAGAGACTTTATTAGTTAACAAAACATTTACAGCATGGTCTTCAGCAATGCAAGCTTCCTTCACTCTCTGAAGAGGTACAGTATCTGCACTGTTCCAGGGTCTGTGTATAATGCCTGTGGAGATAACAGTATTACTCCCGGTCAAAGCCAACTATGTTTTATGGCATTCTGATGGTTCAAGTACCATTGCAAGAAGGTTAAAGCAGCAGTTTCCATAACGAGGTACTACAAATAATGGAAGATTTACCATCCAGGCTATGAAATGAAAGCAGTCTTTTACAGTGTACTAATATGTGCCGGACTGTTCAATTTGTAAAGAATCCACAGTCTACTTTCCACCATTTCTCCACAAATATGTTACAATAGATTCCGTCTAGGCCAAAATCTAAATATATTTTCTGCTAATCCCGCATGTTGATTTTGCACAGTGGATTTAAGCATTTAAATGAATCTCTTCTTTCCATTATCATGTGTTTTATTTACAAAGATTGCTGTTCCTGTTTCTAACATAGCTAGTAGAATTTAGTGTGAAGTGTGGTAAGACATTTAAATATATAGAATGTGAGCTAAAGCCCCCATAAGAGCAGAGCTTGCTGCTGTAAAGCTGGTTTGGCATGGCTTAATGCAGGTTGCATGTAACCCTGCAGTTTGTATATTGCAAGTAAGTTATAAAATAAAATAATAATAAATATATACACACAAATTGTGTAGTGAAAATGAGGACAATGTGGCTTGTGTAACATACAAGCATTACATTTTGTTGCTGGCCAATGGCTCCACAGTAATTACAAAGAGGAATTAGAAAAAATGGAGATGCTGTTTGTGCAACCTTCGATAACCTTCGATATGTAAGTGCAAAGTCTTTGAGCCAACTTTAGTCCCCGTGCTGGCTGTGAGCCACTCTTGACACCATTCACTTCTGCAAGACAGGAGCAGGGCCTGTCCTAAGACTTCTGGGGCCAGGGATAGAAAGGCAATGTGTGAGCCCCTCCCAATTTGCAGTCATTATGAAATCACAGAAAATAACATCATAGGAAGTGCCATAAATTGTCTATTGTTGAGCGACTTTAGAAGAACCAACTTTCTTGGTGCGCATATCAGTAAAACAAAAACAAAATCATACATTTTAAGAGCCTCATCTATGAAAAGTGACGCATCGCTGCGTGAAAACAGCGATGCTTCACTTTTCATTGCGCCCTCCTTCCAACACCAATGATGCGTCATATTTACAGTATGATGCATCATTGCGCAAGGACTTACAGACACGTCAGTATTTCTGACGTATCTGTATGGCGCAAAAGTGACGCATTGGTGGAGTGTGTCACAAAAGTGACGCAACTCCAGCAATGTATCCTTTCACATGGGGCAAGCCCCATGTGAAAGGGCCTTCGTCAGTCTTACGCCTGCTGTGAGGCAGGCATAAGAAATTGACGCATTTGTGTCCTAGAAGTGGCGCAGTGAAATCCTATCATTTCTATGACCCTTTCTTGCGTCAGAACGCCCCCCTGCGCACATTATACCTGGCATAGGTATAATGTAGCGCATGGTTTACAAAGTGACGCATCTACCAAGATGCGTCACTTTGTAAATATGGTGGAACAAGGCACATTTTTTACGCTGCTGGTGCGTCACAAAAAGTGATGCACCAGCGGCGTAAAAGTGACGCACGGCCTCATAAATGAGGCCCACACACTTATAAATATAAGCACATATTCTACATTTCAATTAAATGGAATAAATTATATTAGTCACACTGGAAGGAAAGGTTTGGTGTGGTCTCTCCAAATCTTTTAAAATTCAATCAAATGTTAGCAATTTGTTTCCAGATTAGTGCATTAGCTGAGCCCAAGGCAGCTGCCTATGCCTAGCGCCAGCCCTGAGCAGATGGTATTTGTCATAAAAGTTTCAGTATTGTAGCTCTGTCAAACCTTTATTTTGTATTGATATGGTCCTGTGTTAAGTTCTAGACAGCCCTAAGCATGGGCTTTGTTTTAACATTGGCAGGTTCCTTGTCAACTGTTCAGGTCCACTTAAATATAGTTTATTACTCAGTGAACATTCAGGGTCCATCCTCGACTTGAACAAACCGTGTAGCCATCACTCACCATCTACAAATACATCATCCCTTTTCCTAAGTTCAGAGGTTTTTATGCCCAATTTTTGTCATAGCAGAGCATTGCGCCTGGGATATACCAGCCCTTCTTTACAGCCCAGGTCCGCATCCTTTTATTTTGACCCCATTCTGGACTCTTACCTTCTTCCTCGTAATCAGGATGGTCCTGGCTGGTTCCGGGTGCTTTGGCAAATTCCGCTGGGGTGAGGCCACTGGGACCCTCCATCGTGTTGCCTCTGACTGCCCTGGTACTTCACCTTTCCTGTCCAGATCTCTCTGCACACTGAAGATTCTTTTTTTTTTTTTTTTTTTTTAATTTTATTGTTTTCTTGCAAGGAAATACAGCAGTAGATAGTAACATAATTCCGACTGTATACATAATAAGAACAAAGACTTTTGCAAATTTAAGCAAAGTAATTAAATCCATTCAGCAATGGGTGCCCAGATCTTCTCCCCCAGCGCTTTTCTTTTGGCCCCTCTTAGCTTATAAATAGCAGACTCTAAATTATACATAAAAAGTAACTTCTCACGCCATGTAAAGAAAGAAGGGGGGTCTGAATTAATCCATTCCCTAGTAATGCATGCGCTGGCTACTGCCATACAGATAAATAAAAAGCACCTTATTGATTTAGTTCTTGAAATGTCGGATTCTAAGCCCAAAAGCACCAATTCGGCAGTTATTATAATATCACAGCTTAGAACAACCGACAAAAAGTTTTCAATTTGTTGAAAAAAATCCCGGAGTTTAGGGCATTGAAAAAACATATGGACATCGTTAGCTGCATGTAGCCCACACCGACTACAATTCGTTCCAGTGGTCGTACTCCACTTAACGACCTTACTGGGAGTGTAATAGAGGTCATGAAAGCACATAAAATGCTGTGATTTCATCATCCCTGTGATTAAACAATCTGAAGCTAATTTAACAGAGCACAAAACATCAACCCCCGGCACCCCCAGTTTGTTTGCCCATTTCAGTTGGCACTGATCCATATCATCCCCACATTCTTGAACCAGACTTAAGTACAACGAGCCAATAGGAGCCTTTTTCTGTAACAGTTCAAACAAATGAATTCTAATCATTCTAGCTGACTTAATAGCCAAAGAGCTCTGTAAGAAACTACGAATCTGAAGAAATTTGAAAAAATCACTTCTTGCCAAGGAGAAGTTATTCTCTAATTCCTGAAATGAAGCCATTTCACCATTCATAAATAAGTCGCCCAAATATCGTAATCCTTTCTGCTCCCACTTGTGAGTAGTTAAATCACAGAAAATCACAGATGGCAAAAGACCGGGAGAAGCTAAGGGAGTATAGGCATTAAGTTTAGACAAACCCAAAAGCTTCCGAACTTTTTGCCAGACTATAAAAGCTGCCTTCAGCGTCTTATACTTTGTTTTTTTATAATAGCTGGGCTCAACAACTTTAAGGAAGCTAGCTTTCACTCTCTCTCCCATAGTCATTTCAAAGATCGATGGAGTTTGACAAGTGGGGATATTTACTCTGTCTCCAATTATGAGGGGGCTGATATACTGGAGTGCTGCCGCCAGGTAGTAAAACAGAAAGTAAGGGACATTCCATCCCCCACACTCTTTACTCAGAATCATTTTTTTAAGGGCTTTGCGATGTCGTTTATAGCCCCAAAGGAACCTAGAGGTGGCCCTTTCTAAATTTTTAAAACAGGACGAATTAAATTCCAAAGGTATAGTGCGATATAGATACAGCACCTTTGGTAGGATGAGCATTTTCAAAATGTTGAGCCTGCCGTATAGTGATAAGTGTAGATGATCAAGGCGGCTTAATGTAGTGTTGATTTGAGCTATCATAGGATTAAGATTAAGTTCTGGTATTTTTTCAATGGGCAAAGATATTTTAATTCCCAGATATGTAACCTCAGAAATAATAGGAATATTTGGTGATGGATTGTCCCCAGAGCATAAAATCTGAGTTTTCCCCAAGTTTAATTTATAGCCAGAGAATGATCCAAATTGTTTGGCAAGATCATTTATTACCGGAAGAGCAGTCTGAACATCCGTGGTGGTAATTACAATGTCATCGGCATAAGCCAAGGCTCGGTAGTTTGTATTGGCTAGGTAGATAGGTCTAATCTTTTCCTCAGAAATAAAACGGTTAATTAAGGGGTCTATATAAAGTGCAAAAAGTAAAGGTGAACAGGGGCATCCTTGACGAGTGCCCCTAGAAATTAAAAAGGAAGGGGAAAGTTGGGCATTAATTCGAATACGGGCTTTCGGAGAAACGTACAATGTTTTTAAAGCCATTATAAAACCTGGACCAAATCCCTTTCTAGCAAGCACATCCCAGAGATAACCCCAGGCAACCCGGTCAAAGGCTTTTTCTGCATCTAGAAATATGAGTCCAACATTGGACCGAGTTGCCTGAGACCAATCCAGGAAAGTGATTACCCGTCGAATATGGTCAGCGGTATCGCGAGCAGGAATAAACCCATGTTGATATTTAGAAACTAAAGAAGAAATAATATTAGACAGACGTGAGGCGAGGATTTTAGAAAAGATTTTACTGTCCGCATTTATGAGTGAGATAGGACGAAAAGATGACGGTAGCAAAGGGGGTTTGTCTTTTTTAAGAAATACAGTAATTATGGATTCCCGCCAAGAAGCAGGGGCGCTGCCACGTTGAGCTGCTGAAAATAAGTCAGCCAGTTCTGGTCTTAGTATGCCTCGGAAGAGCTTAAAGAACTCTAAAGGAATAGCGTCAGTGCCAGCAGCTTTTCCAGACGCCAAGGACAACAATGACGTCTCAATCTCCTCCCAAGTAATGGGCAAGTCCAGCTTCTCCCTCTCTTGTGTAGATAAAATACTGTTCAAGGCCTGTTCTGTAAATTGGGTTACCTGAACTGAGCAATCCTCTACCATGTCTTCAGTGTATAGTTTGGAGTAAAACTCGGCAAACACATTAAGTATATCAGCAGCATTATTAACAGTCTTCCCTACAGCATTATTAATCTTATTTATACTAGCAAACACAGCTTTCTGCCTAGCTCTTTTAGCTAAATGTTTCCCTGAGGTTTCTCCTACTTCATACACCTCTGTTCTAAATGCAGCCAATTGCTGGGCAGATTTTAAAGCAAAACCTTGGTGAATCTTAACCTTATAAACCAATAACTCTTTAAGAATAGTATCCGTGGCTAATCCTTTGCTACAAGCCTGCATAAGCTGAATCTCCAACAGTCAAGTCAAGAAGTCTTTATTCGATTAGTTCATCATAAAAGACATAAAAATACAATAAATACATTTGAACAATTAATAGAATTATTAAATCATTTGACAAGCTAATCAGCTTCTTGGACATAAATATAAGAAATTTGAATATTAGCACACATAAAACATTACATCATCAAATTAAAATGTGCTGAATGGACACCTACTATTTGTTATTGTTAAGAAACCTGCATCTAAGAACCCAGGCCCATCCAAGAAACTTCGCAACCCCCACAACAATAAGTTGGTCCAAATTTGTTTTTAACAGTCTAGTTGCTTCAACAGCCAGTCTAGTTCCTAGCTGCCGGCATACAGGTTTTAACCATTTGGCTCTGGGAGCAGAATATAGCGGGCACACATACAATAAATGGTCCAAACTTTCCCGAGTATCTTTGCATTTTGGGCAGTAACACAACTTTTCAGTTCCCCATTTTTGAACAAACTCCCCAATTGGGAGAGAACCGCATCTAAGCTGAAAGAATAATTTGCGATCCAGGGATTTGGTTATAATATCCCAGAACCCCTCTAACTTGGGTGTATCCTTATGTACGAGGAACAGTCCAGTGAGGCTGCTGGGGTTTGATTCCATGAACATATTATGGGTCACCCATTCCCAATAACATCTTTTTAAATCCTTTTTAGAGGGAAAACTAGCTAACTCAGGCGAGTACCACAATTCACCGAGGCCCAGGGCTAGAAGGATGGATTTAAGGTCTCTAAACCATCCTACACTTGAAGCACCAGAGCTGTTTTTGACCTCCAGGCATGCTGCTGCATAGTGGTGAAGTTCAGGCGTTGTCCACAAACGACGCCAAAATGCAACAGGACGGAATCTCGCTTGAGCCTCCACTGGTTGACATCCCAGGTCGTAAAGAAGTGGTATTGTTGGGGTCGACTGGGGGAGACCTATGGACAGTCTTAAAAATTTATTTTGGGCAAGCTTTAATGGATTCAAATTACAACTGCCCCAAAGCTCCGCGCCGTAAAGAATAGCTGAGAGAACCTTACCACCATAGATCTTTATAAGAGGGGACATTGGCCTTGTGTAAGATCTTTTGTGTTCTTTAATCAGTGCTCCGCCCAGCTGTTGGTGTTTCAGGGCCATGAGCTCGATCTGATGGGACCAACTCAGGGTGTCACTAAAAGTGACACCCAGATAGGTGAAGTGCTTGGTTTGCTCAAGGGGGACACCCCCCATTAAAACCCTAGCAGTGACTTGTTTGCGCCCCCTTAAAACCATAAATTTGGTTTTGGAGACATTCACCTCCAGCTCATGGTCGCTGCAGAAACTCTCGAACCTTGTTAGTGCACGTTGGAGGCCCTGTCGGGTTCTTGAGATCAGGAGAGTGTCGTCAGCGAACATGAGCAGGGGGATTTTCATGCCTGCCAGGGTTGGAGCATCCGTTGGAAAATTATCAAAATATTTCGTAACTCTGTTAATGTATAGAGAGAACAAGGTAGGCGCTAAGACGCAACCTTGCCTGACCCCCTTAGCCACCGAAAATTTCTCTGTCACTTCACCCGGTTTACCCCAACGCACAAAAGCGTATGTCTCAGCGTGGAGGTTCACTATAAGGCGCACCAGAGCGGGAGGCATGCCCAGATCTAAAAGGCAATTCCATAACCCTGCCCTTGGGACAAGGTCAAAAGCTGACCGTAGATCCACAAAGGCAGCATATAGGTTGCCCTTGCCCAAGGTTACCGTCTTCCAGTGCAATAACATAAATCGAAACGCCTGATCCAAAGTGCTCACGCGGGGTCTAAACCCAGCTTGGAGAGGAGTAAGAATGTTAAATTCCTCAATCCATGCCTGAACCCTTAAGAGGACAAGACGACTAGTGATTTTCTGAACCGCGTCAATTAAGCTGATCGGTCGGTAGTTAGAAGGAACCGACCGATCTCCCTTCTTAAATATGGGCAATATTTCAGCACCTGCCCATGAATCCGGGATCCTAGCACCCATAGCCAACGCGTTTGCCAATCGTACTAGGTACGGTACCCATAGATCATGGTCTTGTTGAAAAAGGTCCGCGGGTATACAGTCGGGACCAGGTGCTTTTCCTCTTGGGATAGCTTTTAGGACTGATTCAACTTCGTTAGCTGTAAACACTAAAGTGTCACAGGAAATGGGCCAGTTAATGGAATCTTGTATGATACCATGACAACTGAATTGTTCCTCAAAATATGACACCCATTTGCTTTGCTCAATGGATGCTGGGCCGGGACGATCATCCTGGGACTGTCCCCACCTAAGTAGGTGCCAAAAGTGTTGTAGATTCCTGGCACCACTCGCCTCAGCTAAGAGGCACCAGCGCTCCTCGTCCCAAGCGGCTTTGGCCCGGAATTTAGCTACTTTATATTCCTTCCTGCAGTTTTTAATTAAGACTTGGTTCTTTAACTTCAGAGCCTTAAACAAGGATGACTGAGATTTCCGACAAGCTTCATTGTACCAGTTTGCTGGCTTTTTGCCCTTCCCCCTGGCCCCATGAACAGCAACCATTTTTACAAACAAGGTTTTTAGGGACAGAAATAAACCAGCATGTATACCTGTGATTTTTGAAAGTGTCGAATCCTGCTTTTCACAGATATCAATTTCCATTAGTGAGTTTGAAACCAAAGACCTAATTTTTGCTCGTGCATCAATATCCACAGCAACCTTTGGCCAGCGCACCCTCCTTAGGTCATTTGTTAATACCACTGCCTCTTGTACAGGGTTGGGCTGTGGGTCGGCCGGCCCTTCAAAGCTGGAATCCTTCAGTTCCGCTATGAGTGGTTCATGATCACTTTCTGGACGCGGTTTGATTGACATGTCCTGGACTACGTGCCACATTTTTATATCAACTAGGATATAATCGATGCGGCTGGCGTGTCTGCCATTAAAAAACGTTTTGTTTCCCTCCCTATCGGAGTTGACTCGCCCATTAAGGGCACGCAGCCCCCAATTGAAACAGAGACCTTTTATAAATGTAGCTGCCTGGGACCATTTGGCAATAGGGGGTAGGTCGAGTTGGGGAATCCCCCAGGTCTGATCCTCATCCTCGGTCAATAGGCCATCCTCTAAACCTAGGGGTTCAAAACAGGTATTGAAATCCCCCATAACGACCACATGACCCGATATTTGTGTGGAACCCAGGAAGCCATCCAAGCAAGTAAGAGTCGAAGAAACTCTGCCACCCGATAGCCCTCTAACATATACATTAATAAGCAGTAAATTCAGCCCACTACTAGATTTCACAGTAATTATCAAGATATCTGGACAGTCTATAAAGACTTCCTTCACAGACACACCTGCTACCTGGCGAACCCATATAATAAGCCCCCCCATGGCCCTACCTCTGTGGCCTCTAACTGCTAGTTTATTAAAATTCAGGAAGCCTGGGTAGTACACTGCTTCAGTTGCCAAGGTCTCCTGAAATGACCAGACATCGCCCCGTCGAATAAAGTCCGCCCAGTCAGGGATACTAATACAAGAAGCAATACCCGCAACATTCCAGCAACCCAGGGTGGTGCCCTTTTTACATGAAAGATCACTCGTTTCAGTTACAACGTTAGGTATGGACACATCAGACAGAGAGGTGGAGTTAACGTGCCCCGATGTGACTATAGCCTGACCACCAGTTGACAAACACTTAGGCCCTACTTGACACAGTGAACCAGAACTGACATTTACAATATCAACATCATCAACCAACATGGGAGGAGATACAGGAGTAGATGTTTCTCGCTCACCACTATAGGTGAGACAGTCCTCCGTAGGAGGTTGAGGATGGACTTCCATATTTCCGGGTATGCTGGTTAAAGTACCGGAAACATCACCACCCCCAAATCCCACAGGTTCAGGAACTTCAACCCCAGATAAGCGTGCTGGTCAATCGTTTGTCGATAACCAGGACAACGGATCATACAAGTTTTTTAGAGGGATATTCCAGAACTCATGGGGCCGGGTAGGCCTATTTGGGGGGGGAAAAACTGACAAGAAGCTTGGGTGCTGTTGTGGCAATGTCGGTGCAGATGGCATAAAGGCAAGTGGATGTTGGATGTTGTTGGGAAATATTTGGTCAGGTAAAGCTGGGGGGCCCTTTAACTGGGTGGTGATCTTAGCCCAACCCGGAGTCTGAACAGGACAGTTGTAATTAGATTGCATATAAGAGCGATACTGCACCTCAGGGTTAAATTGGAATCCGTGATAGTTATTGGAGAAGTTGGTCCATCTAAGAAGGCTTTTAGTTTTGTTAGGATTGTTTACAGGTGGTTGGTCTGTCGGATTGATCAAGGTTTCAGGATAAAAGTATGTGAGGTTCCTCGTAGAAATCCCTCCCTCATTACTTCCTACATACCAATCGGACAGATGGGAAACAACCTTGTGGTCCCTAAAGTTAATAATAATTATATCCCCCTCTATATCCTTGGGGCGGATCCCTACCCACCTGCATCTTCTGACTGTAACAATGTCCCCGTTAAGATGTGAGGGGAGGGGCCTATTTGTTTTCAGCCAGAAAATGACTTTGTTTTTTAAGCTATCATTATTTTCCCTATCCCCTTCCGCAACCGGAGGCACACCCGTCATAACAATCACATAGTTAGAAGAATCCGGTGGCAAATCAACATTAATCTTTTGGGGAAGGGGTTGGGGTTTGTTAGATGGACCAGAGGGGTTGGCTGTTTTGCCCATCCCTTTCCTTATATATGGCGCCACACCCTTCTCAACAGGTTTGTTCAAAACCACCCTGGGCTTTTCTTTAGCATTGTTGGCCACTACAGGGGTTTTAGTAACTATAACTGGTACTATATTGGTGTTAGCAGTAGCCTTATTAGAAGCGCTTTTGGTTGGTACACTAGAAGAGGTAGTCAAGGTACCATTACCCTGAGGTAGACCAGGGCATCTGGACGGCGGGCCATTGGCCATGTCCCCACTAGATGCGTGAACAGGGTCGGTATTTGCCAGTATACGATCTAACTTATCACCCAGTGTCCTAACATGTTCCAACACAGGAAGCATGTAAGATTTAATAAGCTTCTCAATGTTGGCGTAGGACAACTCATGGACCTCTTCTCTGGGTGACTCCAGAGTTTCCATCACCTGTGTGTCTGAAACCTCTGAGGCTACAATGAGTGAGGGCCCCGGCTCGATGTTAGACTTATGCAGGGCAGGTGAAGATATCAGGGCATTATGTCCTTTCCTTTTGACCCCACCCTTCCTTCTTCTTTTCCTTGGAGGGGAGTGCACAGCCCTTTTAGCCTCATCAGGCTTAAGACTGCTATTACATTTACTCGTTGTAGCTATGGGCACACAGGGATATATGCCCCCTGTTTGGCAATTGGGCAGCGTAGGACATGGATCTAGATCAATTAAGTTGCCAGTTGGAGAATTCGATACCAGAAGGCTCGAGTGATCCACTGGCAAATGACTAGGGTTTCCACCGCTATTATCAACAGCACAAAGCGGGGAGATACTTGGAAATCTGAATATATTTGGAGATTGGATAATGTCGGTGGTGTCGTCCTCAGTTGTGCTCAGCCCTTGAGCGGCAGTTTCATGGGTGGAATTTAGGACTGATTGTGAGTGCAGTGAGATTTTCTTTAGCTGCTCAACGGAGCGGCGACGTTCTGCTCTTCTCTCCGCTAGGAGTAAGTCCCTATCTAAATCCTTTAAGGTTTTTTTAAAGAATTTATCCAATGGGCCCAAAGCAGAAGTTCCTACACCGGGAGGGGCAGAGTGACTCATTACAGTTCTGTTCAATAAGTATTATTGCTACGGAACAAGTAGTAAACGTTTGCAAAATCACAACACAATACCCCAAACCGTGATAAATTGAAAGATGAAGTGAAAATAACCTGGCCCAGCCCGGCCTCCTTCGGCCCCGGACGGCCACAGACGGTCCCGCCCTTGTCCCGGGCTTCTCCCGGCGCTCCCGCGCGCTCCCGCGCAGCGGGGGTTCAAGGAGCTTAATATGGTATAGCACAAGTAGGTGGAGTGGTGGGAGGGGTCGGGGAGAGCGGCCCAGGTGTGGCTAGTCAGGCAGGCGGGCGCTCCTGAGATATGCAGTCCCAGTAGAGCGCGCGCACTCGCTCGCAGCCCCGGCAATTAAACTTCCCTCGTTGTCCCCTTAGATGAAACAGCAGGCGGCACTCCTGACGCAGCGGGACCCGCGGAGCGGGTTCCGCAAGAAGTGGGCTGTAGGCAAGAAAAACCAGGTGGGTCGAAACAAAGTTCAGCAAGGCGTCCCGCTCACAAGCTCTGCGAGCACAGTTAATGAAGGCTCGGTGAAGGGGTGGGAGGGGTCGGGGAGAGCGGCCCAGGTGTGGCTAGTCAGGCAGGCGGGCGCTCCTGGGATATGCAGTCCCAGTAGAGCGCGCGCACTCGCTCGCAGCCCCGGCAATTAAACTTCCCTGGTTGTCCCCTTAGATGAAACAGCAGGCGGCACTCCTGACGCAGCGGGACCCGCGGAGCGGGTTCCGCAAGAAGTGGGCTGTAGGCAAGAAAATCCAGGTGGGTCGAAACAAAGTTCAGCAAGGCGTCCCGCTCACAAGCTCTGCGAGCACAGTTAATGAAGGCTCGGTGAAGGGGTGGGAGGGGTCGGGGAGAGCGGCCCAGGTGTGGCTAGTCAGGCAGGCGGGCGCTCCTGGGATATGCAGTCCCAGTAGAGCGCGCGCACTCGCTCGCAGCCCCGGCAATTAAACTTCCCTCGTTGTCCCCTTAGATGAAACAGCAGGCGGCACTCCTGACGCAGCGGGACCCGCGGAGCGGGTTCCGCAAGAAGTGGGCTGTAGGCAAGAAAATCCAGGTGGGTCGAAACAAAGTTCAGCAAGGCGTCCCGCTCACAAGCTCTGCGAGCACAGTTAATGAAGGCTCGGTGAAGGGGTGGGAGGGGTCGGGGAGAGCGGCCCAGGTGTGGCTAGTCAGGCAGGCGGGCGCTCCTGGGATATGCAGTCCCAGTAGAGCGCGCGCACTCGCTCGCAGCCCCGGCAATTAAACTTCCCTCGTTGTCCCCTTAGATGAAACAGCAGGCGGCACTCCTGACGCAGCGGGACCCGCGGAGCGGGTTCCGCAAGAAGTGGGCTGTAGGCAAGAAAATCCAGGTGGGTCGAAACAAAGTTCAGCAAGGCGTCTCCAACAGTCTCAAGTTATTCATCTCAGTTTCTTCCTTCCTCCGGTTCTCCTTCTGCTTTCTTATTACATAGCTCAAGGTTTCGCCTCGAACCCCGCACTTAAATGTATCCCAAACTACTTCTGCAGAAGCAGAGCCTTTATTGTTAGCGAAGAACTCAGGAATCCAGGTATTCATATGCCCGACGTAGGATAAATCAAACAAAAGCTTACGGTCAAAAGACCACGACCTAGGATTATGTACAATATTTAAATCAAAGCCAAGGGAAATAGGATTATGATCAGATATGACTTTTGATAGGACCCTGTATTCTATATTAGTGAGTTCGTTAAATAGTAACTTAGAGACAAAGAAGTAGTCCAACCTAAAATATCTTTTATGAGGTGCAGAAAAAAATGTGCAACCATAGGTTCCCTCCCGTTTTTCATACCCCACATCTACCAACTGAAACTCTTGAGCAATCCCCTTGACTGCCTTAAATACGTTCCTTTTTCTACCTGCATACACACTGTTACCACTAATATCAAAACTTGCATCCAAATGCAGGTTGAAATCCCCACTTAATATTAACCTAGGTGACCATAAAGCCAGCTCCACACTTAGTTGATGCAACGCTGTGGGGTCATCGATAGTGGAGGCATAAAGCGAACATATAGCAATAATCGAATTCCCAAGTTTAAGTTCTACAATTACCCATCGTCCCAGTGGGTCTTCTTTAACTCTTTTAACTTCCCCCAACCCGGACCTCATTAAAATAGCAACCCCCCTTATTGTAGAGCTCTGACGAGAACACCCCACAACCTGCAACCCCAAATCCTTGAGCCAAGCCCTGTTTGCCCAAGAAATATGTGTCTCTTGTAAACAAATTATGTCGGCTCGAATAGCTCTGAACATCTGGGCTGCTACACCCCTTTTTCTTTTGTCATTTAAACCGCAAACATTAATGGAACAAATCGAGACTCTAGCCATTTTCATATGTTAATGCTGTACTGCGATCAATCTTCAAACAATAAAGAATACAAACATTTAGTACTGACAACCAAAAAATTCTGGGCACCAAAACTGAACATACTGTAGCTGTACTTCCTTGCACCCACCCCCCCCCACACATCCCCCCTAAACACTCCTCCCACCCCACCCTCCTCCCAAAACCCCACCACCAGAAGCTTAAGGGCTAGTGCCCACATTGATGGAAAGTGAGTATGAGTTACGTGGCTCTACCCAAGTCTGCCCAAGTCTACCCAAGTCGTCCAAACCATATTAAATCTTGAACCCAATTAGCTTAACATTGGGAAAACAAAAGAATCCAACAAAAAAAAAAAAAAAAAAACGAGGAAGAAAAAGAAGAAAACCTGTAGGAAAATACACAAACCTTATCCTATCTCTACTACATTAACACCTACATTGTATCCAAGAATTGTTGTGCTTTAACCTCAGAAACAAAAAAAATGGTTTTCCCCTTATACACCACCTTGAGTTTAGCAGGGTTCAACAAAAATACTTGCCCCCCTTTTGACTGAATTGGGACAATTAGCTGTTTAAGCCGCCAACGTTGCTGCACAGTTGCCTGACAAAAGTCAGGCCGTACAAAAAACTCATGACCCAAGCCCTTTCTAGTCTTTGATGGTCTGGCCAAGTCGTACAAGATCTCACGAAGTAGATAGTTTTGCAGGCAAATCAAAATGGCTCTTGAGTTCTTATTTTCTCCCCCCTGACCACGGTTTTGGTTGAAAGGAAAACGATGAGCTCTAATGATTTCTTTATGCCAGTCCCATCCTTTAAGGTCCGGGAAGGCGTCCGAGAACAGTTCCACAACAAAGCGGCGAGTATCTCTACCCTCTGATTGTTCAGCTATACCCAATAAGCGCAAATTATTACGCCGGGAGCGATTTTCAAGGTCTGTCAGTTTCCAATCGATATCTTGCCTGGTACTCTCCAGCTCCTTAATAGACGTTTTCTGTAAGGAGAGCTCATCTTCGACAGTAGAAATGCGACCTTCAGTCTCCTGTACTCTCACATTTGTTTCATTACTGGATTTTACTAATCGGCGAACAACGTTCTGTAGTTTGCGAACAGCTCCTTGGGTACGAAGCCCCTCTGCCTTAGTTTCCTCCCTGTGAGCCATAATCAACCTATACATTGAAGTTTGCAAGTTGTAGATAGACTTCAGCGTAATTTCCTCGTCTCCCTCCAAAAGTTCAGGAAGTTCAACCTGGCTATCAGATACGACTCCTGTCCCTTCCCACTGAGGTTGAGTTAGCACATGTTGATCAGCACCTGCAGAGGGGACCGGCAACTCTGCAGCCCTGCGCACTGTATTAGGAGCCCCTTCATCCAGCAAAAAACCGGAGCCAAGAAAACCTTCCTCCAAGGTTTGATTACAGTCGTCCGCCCAATCCCTCATAAATGAATGGCCTTCGTTGATAAGCTCATCACCAATCTCACTGTCTGATCCCTGCGACAGATCTGACATAGAGTAAAATTGACCCCCTGATCCGACAGACTCTACATGGTTTATAACTGAAATTGCACCGTCCTTCTCTTTAGCACCCCCTTCAACAGCCCGAGGCGAGACTCTCACTCCCCCTACCGCTTGGCAAAGTTCAGTTAAATCATCATCAATGTCTTTTTCCAAAGGGGGAGGTCCTCCGCCAGCAGCCATGCCCAAAAGTGGATTTGAAGGGGTATGTTGCGGAGGGACTACATCCTGGTTTTCAAGTGCAACAGCAACAGAAGGACTGGATGCTCCAGGTATAAGGGTGCTGCCCTTAGGCAGGGTAGTTGTATTTTTCCTCTTAAATAGGTCAGGTACTACTGGCTCTTTAATAGCCTCATTTTGCTGACGGGTTCGAGTCTCAGGGGCAGTTCTATTAAGTGAGTTGAGCTCAGCAGCTGTACTATTTCCGACAGTATTAGGCGTTGCGCTAGCTGTGCTAGAAGAAGTAGTAGTAGTTTTTGTTTTCTGTCCTCTGCCTGTAGGCGCCATAATTTTAAACAGTTATATAGGCAGTTATATAGACAATTAATTTGGGCAAAAACTGTGACAAATAGCAGCTAGTAGACAGCTATGAGAAATGATTGTAAAAAAAAAAAAAAAATAGATCACTAAAGTTCCGTGAAGTTCAAAGATAAAGTTGGAATAATGCCTTTTTTTTAAAGTCTTGTTTTCTCCTTTTTTTTTTTTCTTTGTGATGTCGAGAAAAAATAATTGCTGCTTCACTTACTACTGCAGTTACTGGTAAAAGCCAAGCATATCCTGAAAGGAATTCAGCAAAACGAAATCCAGACACAGGACACAGGCACCAGTATATCCACCTGAGGCCCCAGCTGGAGCTGAAAGCTGGAGGCTCTCCCCGTCTCTCAATCTGCAGGCTCCGCTCCGTCCAGAAGAAGAATCACCGGTCCAAGCTCAGGTACAAACATCGCCGCCCTCGAAACACCACTCAAAACACCGCCGACCTCTCTCCGCTGTTCTCTGCTCCGTCCAGGTTCTCCGCCCCCGCCTTCCGTCTCTCTGCTCTACCACTGCGCTCCGTCACACGAAAGCAGAGAAAACACCGCCTCGGAGCAGAGCAAGACCGGGCAAAACAGCACGCAGGCAGACCGGTCAGACCAGGTAGGTCGCGCACCTCCTCACTCGGCTGCAGTAGCGGCCGCCATCTTGCTTCTTCGAGACCGCACACTGAAGATTCTGATGTGACAGTAGTTGCTATGGCCAGGGTTCTGAGTTCTGACATCACACAGACAAGGCCTCAAGCTCTGGTCGCTGTGTACATTTGAAGCCATGGCTTCTCAGGAAAATTCTGAACATTGGAAGCTAACACCCAGAACCACATATCCACGCTATAAGTGGCAACATTACATTTATATTATAGTGTCACAGCCTTTAAAATTATAAATTGTATTATCATATTAATTATTGCATATTGAGAAATATCAGGGTGCCAAGCTGGGCCAATGGGGATAGTTCCTTTGCTCTCACACCTCGTTTTTAACCATGCAGTTCAGACAGTAACAGTTAGAGGTGTAAGGTGTAGCATAATGGCGCCTCTCTGTCTTTATTTAGTTATGAAAGGAGAGCAAATCAATCATTCTAGAAAATAAAGGATGGCCGGCTTTCCAGGAGTTACTTGGCGCCCGATTAACTAATTCTTTGTACTTTTGGGAATGTATGTAGTATTTTGTGCCATGCAGAGGCTGGCAAATTGCTTGACTTGTTCCCAAAATTCTGAACCATGCATACAAGTTGGCAACAACCTATTGAACATTTTCAGAGAAAATGCTTGACAGTCACACACACTACTTGAGTATCTCTATGCTCTGTAGCACAATACCTGTGTGGTGGGACCAGGGCCGGACTGACTGTAGCGGGCACCGGGCATTTCCCCAGTGGGGGGAGGGGTAGGGGCCGGTTTTGTGGCCGTGGGGTCTGCTTTTACAGCACTGCTTCAATATCGGCCCCCTGTAAGAAAAGAGGGAGCGGTGCTTCTAGCTAGCCCCCACCGCCTAATAGGGCTGGTCGAGCAGAAACCTACCAGGGATGGTTGCTGTTCCCAGTCCAGCCCTGGGTGGGACAGCAATGTAAATGTTTCTCAGTCAAAGATCAGGTACGGAATAGACATCATCAGTGCAAGTGCCCTTTGAAAATAACCATATACCGCATGGATATAACCATTGCAAGCTTCTCTCACTCACAGAATATATGGAGCTTGGGCATCAGTTATGTGTACTGGCCTCTTCCACAGAACACTCTCAATTCAATATCAAGCATCAAACAAAGTACATGTCCAGCACAAAAAGGATCAAAGCAAGCTTCCTTCTCTAATAGAACATGACAGAACAGGCACACTATGGGTATCAACAGAGCAAGAATTTATTACACAATGAATGAATCAGTGGGACAAGCATCTATGGATGACAGAACTGGTAACACAAGGAAAGCAATAGTGCAAGCTTCCCTAATTATTATATAAGGCGAAGCGTGAATACCTACAGTGTAGTCCTCACTGCATCAAGGAGCAAGTCCAGCATGGCCATCATCAGTGCACACTTCTCCCTTTCACAGAATAAGCACAGCATGGGCATGACACCTTCAAGCTTCCTTTGATGAGGGAACATGAACAGCATTGACATCACCAATGCAAGCTTCATTCACTCACCTAATATGCATAGAATTAGCACCAGGAGAGCAAGTTGCCCTCTTTCACAGAAGGATGGAGAACAGGCGTCAGCAGTGCAAGGTTTGCTTGCTACAACCACAGGGACACCATGGAGATAAGCGGTGCACACGTTCCTCCCTCTCTGACCATGTTTCACACCCTGCCACACTAAGCACCTCATGGGCATCAACTGAACAAGACTCCCTCACTATAACAAAACGTACACACTAGGCATCAAAATTGCAGTGTTCACCTCAGGATAGTGTAGGCCCAGCATGTCCATCAGAAATGAGTGTTTTCCTCTGTTGAAGAACAGGTGTGACATTAGCACCACCAGGGAAAACTTCCTCAGGTAACAGAACAAATGCTGCCTGGACTGCACCATTGCAAGCTTCTCTTGATAATTAAACATATGCTGCATGGACAATGCCAGTGCAAGCTTCCCTTGATAATTGATCATATGCTGCATGGGCCCCTCTATTGCAAGCTTCCCTTAATAATTGAACATATGCTGCATGGACCTCACCAGTGCAAGCTTCTCTTGATAATGAAATATATATGCTGCAAGGACATCATAAGTACAAGGTTCCCTCGATAAATAAACATATGCTGCATGGACCTCACCAGAGCACGTTTCCCTTGATAATTGAAAATATCCTGCATGGGCCTCTCCAATACAAGCTTCCCTTGATAATTAAACATATGCTGCATGGACATCACAAGTGCAAGCTTCCCTTGATCATTAAACATGTGCTGCATGAGCCTCTCCAGCGCCAGGTTCTCCTGATAATTAAACATATGCTGCATAGGCATCACAAATGCAAGCTTCCCTTGAAAATTAAACATATGCTGCATGGCCATCACAAGTGTAAGCTTCCCTTGATAATTAAACATATGCTGCATGGACATTGCCAGTGCAAGCTTCCCTCGATAATTGAACAGATGCTGCATGGACATCACAAGTGCGAGCTTCCTTTGATAATTGAACAGATGCTGCATAGACATCGCCAGTGCAAGCTTCCCTTGATAATTGAACATATGCTGCATGGACATCACAAGCTTCTCTTAATAATTGACATATGCTGCATGGACCTCTCCAGTGCAAGCTTCCCTTGATAATTGAACATGTGCTGCATGGACCTCTCCAGGGCAAGCTTCCCTTGATAAATGAGTACATGCTGCACGGCCATCAAAAGTGCAAGCTTCCCTTGATAATTGAACATATGCTGCATGGACCTCTCCAGTGCAAGCTTCCCTTGATAATTGAACATATGCTGCATGGACCTCTCCGATGCAAGCTTCCCTAGATAATTAGCCATATGCAGCATGGAAATCGCCAGTGCAAACTTCCCTTGATAACTGAACATATGATATATTGATCTCTCCAGTGCAAGCTTTCTTGATATTTGAACATATGCTACATGGACATTGCCAGTGCAAGCTTCCCTTGATAATTGAAAATATGTTGCATGGACCTCACCAGTGCAAGCTTCCCTTGATAATTGAACATATGCTGCATTGACCACTCCAGTGCAAGCTTCCCTTGATAAATGAGCATATCCTGCATGGACCTCTCCAATGCAAGCTTCACATGATAATTGAACATATGCTGCATGGAACTCACCAGTGCAAGTTTTCCTTGATAATTGAACATATGCTGCATCGGCATCGCCAGGGCAAGCTTCCCTTGATAATTGAACATATGTTGCATGGACCTCTCCAGTGCGAGCGTCCCTTGATCATTGAACATATGCTGCATGGACATCGCCAGTGCAAGCTTCCCTTGATAATTAACGATATGCTGCAAGGTCATTGCCAGTACGAGCTTCCCTTGATAATTGAACATATGATGCATGGACATCACCAGTGCAAGCTTCACTTGATAAATAAACATACGCTGCATGGACATCGCCAGTGCAAGCTTCCCTTGATAACTGAACATATGATGCATTGACCTCTCCGATGCAAGCTTCCCTTGATAATTAACGATATGCTGCAAGGTCATTGCCAGTACAAGCTTCCCTTGATAATTGAACATATGATGCATGGACATCACCAGTGCAAGCTTCACTTGATAAATAAACATACGCTGCATAGACATCGCCAGTGCAAGCTTCCCATGATAACTGAACATATGATGCATGGACTTCTCCAGTGCAAGCGTCCCTTGATCATTGAACATATGCTGCATGGACATCGCCAGTGCAAGCTTCCCTTGATAATTAACGATATGCTGCAAGGTCATTGCCAGTACAAGCTTCCCTTGATAATTGAACATATGATGCATGGACATCACCAATGCAAGCTTCACTTGATAAATAAACATACGCTGCATGGACATCGCCAGTGCAAGCTTCCCTTGATAACTGAACATATGATGCACGGGCATCTCCAGTGCAACCTTCCCTTGATAATTGAACTTATGCTGATGGGCCTCTCCAGTGAAAGCTTCCTTTGATAATTAAACATGTGCTGCATGAGCCTATCCAGTGCAAGGTTCCCCTGATAATTAAAGATATGCTACATGGACATCACAAGTGCAAGCTTCTCTTTATAATTGAGCATATGCTGCATGGACCACTCCAGTGCAAGATTCCCTTGACAATTGAACATATGATGCATGGACATCACAAGTGCAAGCTTCCCTTGAAGATTGAACATAAGCTGCATGGACATCGCCAGTACAAGCTTCCCTTGATAATTGAACATATGATGCATGGACATCACCAATGCAAGCTTCACTTGATAAATAAACATACGCTGCATGGACATCGCCAGTGCAAGCTTCCCTTGATAACTGAACATATGATGTACGTGCCTCTCCAGTGCAACCTTCCCTTGATAATTGAACATATGCAGCATGGGCCTCTTCAGTGCAAGCTTCCCTTGATAATTGAACATATGCTGAGTGGACATCACAAGTGCAAACTTCCCTTAATAATTAAACATATGCTGCATGGACCTCACCTGTGCAAGCTTCCCTTGATAATTTAACATATGATGCACGGGCCTCTCCAGTGCAATCTTCCCTTGATAATTGAATTTATCCTGATGGGCCTCTCCAGTGAAAGCTTCCTTTGATAATTAAACATGTGCTGCATGAGCCTATCCAGTGCAAGGTTCCCCTGATAATTAAAGATATGCTACATGGACATCACAAGTGCAAGCTTCTCTTTATAATTGAGCATATGCTGCATGGACCTCTCCAGTGCAAGATTCCCTTGACAATTGAACATATGATGCATGGACATCGCCAGTGCAAGCTTCCCTTGATAATTGAACATATGCTGCATTGACCTCTCCAGTACAAGCTTCCCTTGATAATTGAACATATGATGCATGGACATCACCAATGCAAGCTTCACTTGATAAATAAACATACGCTGCATGGACATCGCCAGTGCAAGCTTCCCTTGATAACTGAACATATGATGCAAGGGCCTGTCCAGTGCTACCTTCCCTTGATAATTGAACATATGCAGCATGGGC
The DNA here is from genome assembly GCF_964261635.1 of Lissotriton helveticus. Classification (NCBI taxonomy): domain Eukaryota; kingdom Metazoa; phylum Chordata; class Amphibia; order Caudata; family Salamandridae; genus Lissotriton; species Lissotriton helveticus. Next base: position 653,218,524 of record NC_136070.1, read on the forward strand.
CTCTTCAGTGCAAGCTTCCCTTGATAAATTAACATATGCTGCAAGGACATCGCCAGTGCAAGATTCCCTTGATAATTGAACATATGCTGAGTGGACATCACAAGTGCAAACTTCCCTTGATAACTAAACATATGCTGCATGGGCCTCACCTGTGCAAGCTTCCCTTGGTAATTTAACATATGATGCATGGACATCGCCAGTGCAAGCTTCCATTGATAATTAAACATATGCTGCATGTACCTCAACTGTGCAAGCTTCCCTTGATAATTGAACATATGATGCCATGGACATCTCTAGTGCCAGCTTCCCTTGATAATTGAACATATGCTGCATGGACTTCACAAGTGCAAGCTTCTCTTAATAATTGAAAATATGCTGCATGGGCCTTTCCATTGCAAGCTTCCCTTTATAATTAAACATATGCTGCATGGACCTCACCTGTGCAAGCTTCCCTTGATAATTAAACATATGATGCATGGACATCGCCAGTGCAAGCTTCCGTTGATAATTAAACATATGCTGCATGGACCTCACCTGTGCAAGCTTCCCTTGATAATTGAACATATGCTGCATGGACCTCTCCAGTACCAGCTTTCCTTGACATTTGAACATATGACGTCATGGACCTCTCCAGTGCCAGCTTCCCTTGATAATTGAACATATGCTGCATGGACTTCACAAGTGCAAGGTTCCCTTAATATTTGAAAATATGCTGCATGGGCCTCTCCAGTGCAAGCTTCCCTTGATAAATTAACATATGCTGCAAGGACATCGCCAGTGCAAGCTGCCCTTGGTAATTGAACATATGCTGCATGGACTTCACAAGTGCAAGCCTCTCTTAATAATTGAAAATATGCTGCATGGGCCTCACCAGTGCATGCTTCCCTTTATAATTAAACATATGCTGCATGGACCTCACCTGTGCAAGCTTCCCTTGATAATTAAACATATGAGGCATGGACATCGCCAGTGCAAGCTTCCGTTGATAATTAAACATATGCTGCATGAACCTCACCTGTGCAAGCTTCCCTTGATAATTAAACATATGCTACATGGAAATGACATCATAAGTGCAAGCTTCCCTTGATAAATAAACATATGCTGCATGGACATCACAAGTGCGAGCTTCGTGTGATAATTAAACAAATGCTGCACGGGCCTCTCCAGTGCAACCTTTCCTTGATAATTGAACTTATGCTGATGGGCCTCTCCAGTGCAGGCTTCCCTTGATAATTTAAACAAATGCTGCATGGACATAACAGGTGCAAGCTTCCCTTGATAATTGAACATATGCTGCATGGGCCTCTCCAGTGCAACTTTCCCTTGATAATTAAAGATGTGCTGCCTGGACATCACAAGTGCAAGTTTTCCTTGATAAATAAACATATGCTGCATGGACATCGCCAGTGCAAGCTTCTTTTGATAATTGAACGTATGCTGCATGGGCCTCTCCAAAGCAAGCTTCCCTTGATAATTAAACATATGCTGCATGGACATCACAAGTGCAAACTTCCCTTGATAATTGAACAAATGCCTCATGGCACAGGGTCAGACTGATTTGCATATGGCCATGTCTGAACTGGGGTGGCAGAGTGGGCTAAAGAACGGTGATGGATGAAACCCCGATCTGTTGACTGGGTGTGAGTGTTCGATTGGTTCAGATGCTCCCTCCATCACCACCCCCTTTTGTACCACTTTGTTCGCCATAAGTTTGCAGGGTATGCTCAGACGTGAGTCCCTTGCTCACTTTGCCACTGGATTCAAGCAAGCCGGGCTGAAGACGGCTGAAATGCCGGAAACGGGTCCTCGGAAGCTTGTTTCCGGTCCTGGGAAGGCATGGCTTGTCAGTTCGGGCTGGACTGTTCCCATGAGGCACAGGGTCAGACTGATTTGCATATGGCTATGTCTGAACTGGGGTGGCAGAGTGGGCTAAAGAACGGTGATGGATGAAACCCAGATCTTGTTGACTGGGTGTGAGTGTTTGATTGGTTCAGATGCTCAGTCCATCACCACATCCTTTTGTACCACTTTGTTTGCCATAAGTTGGCAGGGTATACTCAGACGTGAGTCCCATGCTCACTTTGCCACTGGATTCAAGGAAGCCGGGCTGAAGACGGCTGAAATGCTAGAAACTGGTCCTCGGAAGCTTGTTTCCGGTCCAGGGAAGGCATGGCTTGGCAGTTCGGGCTGGGCTGTTTCCATGAGGCACAGGGTCAGCCTGATTTGCATATGGCCATGTCTGAACTGGGGTGGCAGAGTGGGCTAAAGAACGGTGATGGATGAAACCCAGATCTGTTGACTGGGTGTGAGTGTTTGATTGGTTCAGATGCTCCGTCCACCACCACCCCCTTTTGTACCACTTTGTTCGCCATAAGTTGACACGGTATGCTCAGACGTGAGTCCCTTGCTCACTTTGCCACTGGATTCAAGCAAGCCGGGCTGAAGACGGCTGAAATGCCAGAAACCGGTCCTCGGAAGCTTGTTTCCGGTCCAGGGAAGGCATGGCTTGGCAGTTCGGGCTGGACTGTTCCCATGAGGCACAGGGTCAGACTGATTTGCATATGGCCATGTCTGAACTGGGTTGCAGAGTGGGCTAAAGAACAGTATTGGATGAAACCCAGATCTGTTGACTGGGTGTGAGTGTTCGATTGTTTCAGATGCTCCGTTCATCACCACCCCCTTTTGTACCACTTTGATCGCCATAAGTTGGCAGGGTATGCTCAGACGTGAGTCCCTTGCTCACTTTGCCACTGGATTCAAGCAAGCCGGGCTGAAGACGGTTGAAATGCCAGAAACCGGTCCTCGGAAGCTTGTTTCCGGTCCAGGGAAGGCATGGCTTGGCAGTTCGGGCTGGACTGTTCCCATGAGGCACAGGGTCAGACTGATTTGCATATGGCCATGTCTGAACTGGGGTGACAGAGTGGGCTAAAGAACGGTGATGGATGAAACTCAGATCTGTTGACTGGATGTGAGTGTTTGATTGGTTCAGATGCTCCGTCCATCACCACCCCCTATTGTACCACCTCATGGGCCTCTCCAGCGCAAGCGTCCCTTAATAATTAAACAAATGCTGCATGGACATAACAAGGGACATAACAAGTCCAAGCGCCCCTTGATAATTAAACATATGCTGCATGGACATCGCCAGGTGAAAGTTCCTTTGATAATTGAAAATATGCTGCATGGACATCACAAATGCAATCTTCCCTTGATAATTGAACATATTTTTTATTTATTTACTTAATGTTTTATAGAGCGCGAACCAGACCCGTGAGGGTATCAGAACGCTTTACAGTAGAATCAGGGGAATATATAACAAGGGGGGAGGAGAGTCCAGGGATAAGGGAAAAAATAGAAACAGTATATGGTAAAACAAAACAATCATAATAATCGACTACTATAAAGGATAGGAGCAAAAACCATGCAATAAACTAGAAAAGCAGTCTCATCACTCAGAAAGATTGTTCGAAGTGCAGGGTGGGTAACATAGGGAAGGCAGCCACGGAAAAGTGCAATGATGATAGGTAAAGTCAGGTTGAGGGGGTGATTGTAGTGTGAGCTTTAGGAGAGGAATTTGCCCATTAGGAAAGATTTGGTCTCATTTTTTAAGTGGGCTAGAGACGGTATCCTTCTAATGGCGGGTGGGAGTGAGTTCCATATTCTTGGAGCGGCCCGAGAGAAAGCCCAAATGTATGTTCTTTTTTCTTGATGCGTGCGGGTTGGAGCAAAAGGGCACTGGCGGACCGGGAGTTTCTGCTTTGTCCGGATAATACAACTTTCTGTGCGAGAAACGCAGGGGACATGAAATAGAGGGCCTTGTGGGTGATGCAAGCCAGTTTGAATTGGATTCGGGCCTCAAGAGGAAGCCAGTTTAGAGCTTTAAGGTGGGGCTAGATATTGTCAAACTTCTTAGAGCCAGTTAGGAGTCTGGCGGTGGGTTGAGGCAGGCTTTCAAGGGTGCCAGATAGGTCTTGCGTAGGCCTGCGAGAGTGGAGCAACCATATTCTAGTCGAGAGATGACTAAGGCCTGGATAGCTGATTTTAGACCAGGAGGGTCGAGGAAAGGTTTCAAGTTTCGTAGGTAGTTAAGGTGAAATCTGGCGCTTTTGGCTATCGTGTTAATATGGCCCCGCATGTTCAGGTTGCCATATAAGGTAATTCCCAGGGATTTAGCAGAGTCCACGATGGTAGGAGAGCAGTTTAGTGCTTTGATAGCCTTGTTCCAAACTTGAATGTCTGTATTGGCGTTAGGTGGCGAGATTAAGATAAACTCTGTTTTTTTGGCGTTGAGTTTAAGCTGGTTAGATGTGAGCCACTGAACAGTTAGTTTTAAGACTTCATTGAGGGAACGGATATCCTCTGGAGAAGAGATATTGATGTAGAGCTGTGTATCATCTACATACATGTGCTAGGAGATATTGGCAGTGCGCAGCACCTCTGAAAGCGGTTGGAGGTACAGATTGAAAAGGGTAGAGGAAAAGGTTGATCCTTGGGGGATTCCAATTGTGATCGGAGAGGAGGCGGCTAGGTTGCCGTTGATCAGGATTCTCTGCGAGCGGTTCTAGAGGAAGGATCGGAACAAAGCCAGCACCGTGTCATCCAGGCCCATTCTAAGTTTGAGGCGATTCAGGGGAATTTCGTGGTTAACCGCGTCAAAAGCCGAGGATAGGTCAAGGAGGATCAAGAGACAGGTTTTGCCATGGTCAAGTGCTTGAAGGGCATCATCGACAATGTGGAGGAGTGTGGTTTCCGTGCTGTGCCCAGGTCTGAAACCCGATTGCAAGTCGTCTAGAAGGTGGAAGTTAGAGATGTGTTGGCTTAACTGTTGCTGAACACATTTTTCCAGCACTTTAGCTAGGAGAGGGATGTTAGAGATAGGTCTGTAATTGTTAGGAGAGGCAGGATCTAAAGTGGGTTTTTTAAGAATGGGGACCACCTGGCAAGCATTGAGAGAGTCAGGAATTGATCCCTGTAGGAGAGAGGAGTTGATTATGGTTGTCCAGGATGGGATGATAGCTTGAGAAACAGAGGTAAGGCAATTTGAAGGGAGAGGGTCATTGAAGTGATTGTTGGGGCTTAGGGAGGTAAGAGTTTTAGAAATCGAGTCATCATAGACTTTGAAGTTGGACCATGAAGCTTGGATTTTGGGGGAGGACTGGGGGGGCAGCGCTGAGTGGGGATGTGGAACAGGAGGGGTTTGGGAATTGGTAGCAGATATGAGTTCCTTTCCTAGGGCAGAGATTTTATCACAGAAGAAGGAGGAGAATAGTTTGCATGGGATTGTAGAAATATGGGTTTCTTTGGATGATTTAGCAAGTTTGTTTGATTGGTGTTTCACCAGCTCGAATAGTTTGCGGGGTCTATTCTTAGCGTTATCCAGTTCAGCTCTGAAGAATTCTTTTTTTTAATTAATGATTTTTTTGTTGTAGGCGTTTCTGGCCAGACGGAGAAGTTTAAGATGGTCGGCGGTAGGGTGCTTTTTCCAGCTCCGTTCTGTTTGTCGGAGAGACCTCCTCTCATTGTTTAGGGATCCATTGAACCAAGGGTTCCTGTCTTTGATCTGTGTTCGTTTCACTTTTAGCGGGGCAAGGTCATCAATTATATTGGCTATCGTTGAGGAATAGTGTTCAGTGAGGTTGTCGACCAAGGTGATATGGGGGGAGGAGGGAGGTCAGTTGCCCAGCAGGCAGCCAATTTCTCGTGATCCAGGTTCTTGGTGTCCCTAATCCATCTTTTGGGGATCACCGGTTGAGGTGTCCATGACTTGTGGGTGTCAGGAAGACAGAAGGTGATATCGTGGTGGTCAGACCAGTCGCAGGGATAAATGGAAATGAGTTTGACCGCAGAATCCTTGGCGATGATCCAGTCTAAAGTGACCCCTTTTAATTGAGTAGGGAGGGAGCAGGCTTGGGTAAAGGCTTGGTCGGCCAGGAAGTCTCTGATGGTGTTGACCTGCGGGTCCTTGGGGTCGTTCCAGTGCAAGTTGAAGTCGCCAAGAAAAATGTCATTGGCATTCTGAGAGGCCTTGGCTGTGATGATTTCCATGAGGTAGTCTATGAAGGTGTCATTCTTGCCAGGAGGGTGGTAAAAGATGTGCAGTCTACACTGAAGGGAGGTGTTGTTGCCGATAGATAGGGCAAGATATTTGCAGGAGTCAGTCGGTTTGGCAAGAAGTTCAGTGATAAGGAGGTTGGAGCAGTGGATGCAGGCATTGCCGCCCCCTTTTTTTTTAGATTGCCTGTCCAACCTTACGATGAGATAGTTGGGGGGGACTAGAAGGTCTAGACAGGGCGAAGAGGATTCATTTAGCCAGGATTCCATCAGGATTGCTACATCTGTGTTTAGGTTCAGGATGAGATTGGTGACATCAGCGACATGCTCTACTGCAGAGCGGCAGTTGATAAGGGGACCCGATAGAGAGGGGACGGTATGAGAATCGGGATTAAGGCCGGAAGTTGGGACTGGTGCTAGGTTACTGTTGACTATTCCTCTGTTGCAGAGAGTGGCTGTTCTGCAAGGATGGATTGCTACCGTGGTTATGGGTTGATCTGTCTTCAGGACAGAGGGGCATGGATGATAATAGCTAATGAGGAGGTCAGCAATTTCATCCTCCTAGAGTTCCATAGTGCTAGTCGTAGCAGGGGTAGGTTTGTAGGATAGAAGGAGGCCCTGTATTTCTTCCTCTGAGAGGTAGCAGGGCTGCCTGTGAGGGCGCAGGTGTCTCAGGGGTAATGGGAAAAGGTGGAGAAGGGGCTTGGAGTAGGATGTGGGGGGAGTAGAGTTCTGTGAGAGCCTGATCTTAGAGAGAGTAAGTTTCGGAGAGGTGCAGGAGGTTTTTGAGGTCTGTGGCGGACTTGTGTATGCACAAGGTTAATTCAGTGGCTTTGCGGTGTCCAAATCCCTGGAAAAAGGGTGCTCTTGCGGGCAAGGGGTCGGCGGTGATGGAACTGACTTGGTAGAGAGTGCAGTGGGCTTAGTGGTGTGGTTAAGACGACCAGAGTCATGGGTTCCAATAACCCAGCGGTAGGGAGGTTTTAGGGTAGAGTGTTTAGGGAGGCTACTGATGGCTAGTGAGGGTGTCCTGGAAGATGAGCTATGAGATCTAGAGGGTTTGGCCAGGGGGGGCGGGGGGGGGGCGGTGTCAGTAGGCTTAGTAGTTTGGGTAAGTCGATCAGCGTCATGAGTTCCAGCATCCTCACGGTTAGGTGGATTAGAGGTAGCGGGATTAGGCTTAGGGGTGTAACAAGGACAACCAGAAATAGGAGTTCCTGTATCCCCCTAGAAGGGTGGATTAGAGGTAGAGGGTTTAGGGAGGTTACTGATGGCTTGTGTAGGTAGCCAAGTAGACGGGCTAGGCTGTCTAGAGGGTTGGACCAAGGGGGTGGTGTCAGGTTCCATAAGAGAGGGAAGGGGATGTATAATGGAGGTAGTGGGTATAGGCTCGCCGGCGTTGGTAGGCGCTGGATGCGTTGTAGGGGTGCTCTGTTGGTCTGCGTTTGGAGCCCTGTCATGGGTGGCTGGAGAGAGGGCAAGTTCCCTTGGAGGTTTAGGCGGGGGTAGGCACAGGGGGAGCGGGGATGCAGGGGGGTTGTGTACATGTTTTTTAAGGAGAAGGAAGGAGGAGCCTAGCTCGCGACCGAGATGGCCGCGCTTTAGCTCGGCTCCGTTCGCCCGCCTGGGTTTTCACATTTATCCTGCTGTAATCCTGCCCCGGGAAGCCCTGTTTGCTGAGTGGTGGTGCTACGACGCTTTGCAGGCACTTACCTCTTGTTCCGGTTATCCTGGCTGCTGTAGATCCGGTGCAGTGCCCCCGATTGTGTTGGGGTGTCGGAGGCGGACTGGCCTGGATCTTCTTGCCGGCTCCCGGGCCAGACGGAGCCTGCGGATCTGCCCTCCGGGGCGCGGAGGAGGTGGTCGGAGGGCCGTTGTTCGTGTGGGCCGGAGGTCCTTCCTGGCCGATTCCTGTGGGGAGGAGGCCTATGGTGGAGGCGCTGCCTTCCGGGGTCGAAGCTCCTCGTGTGTCCGGCTTGCTCTCCCTTTGTTCTCCGGTCCGGCCATTTTGATTTTGCCGCCCGGACTCGGAGAACGGGACCGGCGGCGTTGGGTGGCCGGCGAATCCCTTTCTTCTGGTGGCCCCCCTTCCTGCCCGGGGTGCTCTGTTGCCGGTCAGCGGGACTTTGTTTGCCTTACTGCCGCCTCGGCGGAGATTTACAGCCGCGCTGCCTTGTCGGACTCACAAAATGGCGGCCGACCCCGAGTGTCTTGACCGGGCCTGGGCGAGCGCTGGGGGCCCGCCGCATGGCCCGGGTGCCCGATACTGTGAAGGTTTTCCTACACTTAAGGAGTTACTGGACACCCTGCTCTCCTGGCGGCTCTGTGTGACCGCGCCTATCCTAGCTTCGGAGATGGTTCCTCACGGCGGGCCTCCTGAGCCCCCACGGCCAGATGTGATTGTGCCGCCGCGGGGTGCGGCTGGAATTATCCTGGCGGAATTGGCCCCGGCTCCGACCGCGTCTGCTGCTGTACGGAACTTGATGGCGCCTCCTCCTCCTGCGCTACCTTCGTTCTCTCGGGCCCGGGAGCTGGATTTTACTTGGCCTGGCCTTCATGACTCTCCCGCTTCCTTTCGGTCGCTGCTGCCCGGCGATGTCTCCTGTGCTGGCCCAGATGGGTCGGTTCTTCTGGACATATCCTTGGACTTGTGCCTGCATCGTTTGCTACACTTCGTGACTTTCCTGGATCGTCCGTGTTCCACTTTACGTGCCTTTTCCGGACTGCCGTTGGATCTTCCTGCTGTCTGTCTCCTGTTCTTCGTAACCTGGTCCTCGCTGGATCGGACCGTTTCCACTTTGGACAAACAAGGACAGGGCTAATGTATATTGGCATCTGTGTGCGGTAGTCTTGCACTGGTTTGGATGGTCAACCTGTCCCGGTATGGTTCTGTGTGATTGACTGGTGCCCCTGGACTTTAACCCGATGTTCTTTGGCTTCCCGGGGACTTGGCTCCTCGACTCAGGCGGGTGGCTGGGTGCGTTTACTCCTGTCTCCCGGCCCTCCCCCGTGTAAGTCTGTGTGTGTTTCCCATCCCTCGTTTCCTTCTCTTCCCTTCCCATTTTTGTCTTTGTTTCCGACTTAACTTTGCTCCGCTATATTTCGGGTTCTAATTAGGGCGACAGGCACGCTGCGGGGGGGTAGGCCGTAGCCTTCTGCAGGGGTGCAGGGTGGGCTTTAGGGGTGGGTTGGGGGGGGTCTGTCCGTATTGGGGGGTCTTTTTCCTCCCTTATTTCCTCTTTTTTTGTTCTATGGCTCTTGTGTGTTCACTTTTTCCGGGACTCCGTCTCCTCCTGTATCCCCCTGGGGAGTTTCTGTGACTTTCGTATTCCGGTGTGTATCTGATTGTAGCTCGCTGGGTAATTCGGTATCGATTTTTGCTATGTCGCTTGCCGGACTCTATTATCCTGCTTTCACTCCTGGGGGTGCGTGGTTTGGTGGGAGTCCCTTCTTTCGTTCCCTTTTTCCCTCTCCCCTTTTTCCTCCTTTATGGGGGTCCTTTTATTTTGTTGGGATGCGTATCGTATTGTCTTTTATTATGTGGGCCTTTTTGATCATGTCTCCTCAATTTGGGTGGGGGCGGCGACGGGTAGGTGCGGTTTGATTGATGCCATTGTCGTTTCTTTATATTCCGATTACGTTTATACTCTTTGATAGCTATGTTGGTATGGCCTCTTTTGTCATTCTGTGACCGTAAGATGGCGGCTTGCCGCGGCCCCTCCCTGGTTGTTTTTTGCACGGCCCATGATTCTTCTGTTTCCCCACCCCGCATTAGAAAATTAACCTTTTATTGTCCTGTTCTTGCTGATTGCTCGATGCTCCTATTGTTTCTCCTGTGCTCCTGGTGACATATCCTGTTGAAAATTTGTTTTTCATTTACTACGTTGTCTACCATGTGGTGGCCAGCCCTCGTGGGTTGTAGGCCCGTATTTGTGAGCTTTCTTTGTACAATAAAGGTTTTCAAAAAAAAAAAAAAAAAAAAAAAAAAAAAGGAGAAGGAAGAGGTCCGCAAATTTGTTGAGGTCTTTTGGTGAAGCTTGGATCAGGATGATGCCATTTTTGTATAAGGTGATGGTGAGGTCAGCACGCAGTATTGCGGAAGGTGCGATCGTGAGCTTTCTGCCGTGTGGAGTGTTCCTTGTATTATGTACGTTGAGAAGGTTCAAGAGTGTGTTGCGCCAGACGGCCGTTCTCCTGGAGTAGAAGATAAGGTCATTGATGAATGGGCCCTTGTCCACGGTGGTACGATGGTCAGAGACTAGGGTCTCAGGGTGCCTTTTCAGGATGGAGTGTTTAAAGGATTTAGCTGCGGTTTTTGTGAGGTAGGTAGGGTAGGTAACGGTGTAGGAGTTGTCGCCTGTGGGGGTCAGATCAGGCCCAGCAATGTTGGGGAAGTGTGGATACTCAGGTCCCGGAGGAGTATTTCAGGTGGTAGGTCGAAAACCACAAAAGGTCTGGCTTATGCACAAGGATTGTCTAGTGCACAATATTGCCAAGAGGAGTTGCCCCCTCAAAAGGGTGCAAAATGTAGTTACTTTTACTTCTCTCTTTCCTTCCTTTTCTTTTCTTTACTCTTCTCTTCTTTATTCTTTGTTTCTTCAGATACACCGTTCTAAGATGGCCGCTGCTTTTTCTAACCTAGATCAGGCCTCTTTTCCTTTCCATGTTCGGTGATTCAGTCCTCTTTCCATGACTATTGCAGGGGAGCTGTGTCCACGAGGCAGAAAGGAACACAAAAAGGAGAATGGGATCCCAGACACCAAGGCCCCCCCCTTCCCCCTGCAGGCAGAATGACGCGGGATTAGTTCAGCTGATCAGTGAAGAGAATGGAGGACTTCTGCTCAATTATGCCAGTAAGAGGCCCCAGGATGCTTCTAGGCGTCGTGTTGGAGAAGTTCAGTAGATGGTGCACCCGTGATGGGTGCGCTAATGAATGGTAGAGTAACAATCGGGCAGTGACTCACCCGGTTCCTGTGCAATCTGCTGCCCTGCCTCATCATCCCCCGCCGGAACGCCGGCAAAATACAATCCGAAGCTCGTGGAGGCTCTCGTTGATCGAACGTCAGCAGGTCATCGCCACCTCCTTAATTGTCCCGCTATCCGCACTGGTTCCCCTGTCGAACCTCGGCCAAGGGCAAACGCCCGCCAGACATCCAGGCATCCGATGGCCTCCGGCAGTGTCCAGCATTCGGCAGTCGCACCGCGGTCCGCAACAAGGTGAGAGGGATTTAGGGTGATTAGTGGGCAGCAGGCAGATGAGCTGGGTGCGGGGTTAAACAGGGATATCGACCATTAAGGTGATCCCCAACCCGGAGCTCAATCCAGGAGCTCCTGACCCACCAGTGCAAGCTTCCCTTGATAATTGAACATATGCTGCATGGACCTCTCCAGGGCAAGCTTCCCTTGATAAAAGAACATATGCTGCACGGCCATCAAAAGTGCAAGCTTCCCTTGATAATTGAACATATGCTGCATGGACCTCTCCAGTGCAAGCTTCCCTTGATAATTGAACATATGCTGCATGGACCTCTTCAATGCAAGCTTCCCTAGATAATTAGCCATATGCAGCATGGACATCGCCAGTGCAAGCTTCCCTTGATAACTGAACATATGATACATGGATCTCTCCAGTGCAAGCTTCTCTGGATAATTGAACATATGCTACATGGACATTGCCAGTGCAAGCTTCCCTTGATTATTGAAAATATGTTGCATGGACCTCACCAGTGCAAGCTTCCCTTGAAAATTGAACATATGCTGCATTGACCTCTCCAGTGCAAGCTTCCCTTGATAAATGAGCATATCCTGCGTGGCCCTCTCCAATGCAAGCTTCACATGATAATTGAACATATGCTGCATGCAACTCACCAGTGCAAGTTTTCCTTGATAATTGAACATATGCTGCATCGACATCGCCAGGGCAAGCTTCCCTTGATAATTTAACATATGTTGCATGGACCTCTCCAGTGCCAGCGTCCCTTGATCGTTGAACATATGCTGCATGGACATCGCCAGTGCAAGCTTCCCTTGATAATTAACGATATGATGCAAGGTCATTGCCAGTACAAGCTTCCCTTGATAATTTAACATATGATGCATGGACATCACCAGTGCAAGCTTCACTTGATAAATAAACATACGCTGCATGGACATCGCCAGTGCAAGCTTCCCTTGATAACTGAACATATGATGCATGGACCTCTCCGATGCAAGCTTCCCTTGATAATTAACGATATGCTGCAAGGTCATTGCCAGTACAAGCTTCCCTTGATAATTGAACATATGATGCATGGACATCACCAGTGCAAGCTTCACTTGATAAATAAACATACGCTGCATGGACATCGCCAGTGCAAGCTTCCCTTGATAACTGAACATATAATGCATGGACCTCTCCAGTGCAAGCGTCCCTTGATCATTGAACATATGCTGCATGGACATCGCCAGTGCTAGCTTCCCTTGATAATTAACGATATGCTGCAAGGTCATTGCCAGTACAAGCTTCCCTTGATAATTGAACATATGATGCATGGACATCACCAGTGCAAGCTTCACTTGATAAATAAACATACGCTGCATGGACATCGCCAGTGCAAGCTTCCCTTGATAACTGAACATATGATGCACGGGCCTCTCCAGTGCAACCTTCCCTTGATAATTGAACTTATGCTGATGGGCCTCTCCAGTGCAAGCTTCCTTTGATAATTAAACATGTGCTGCATGAGCCTATCCAGTGCAAGGTTCCCCTGATAATTAAAGAAATGCTACATGGACATCACAAGTGCAAGCTTCTCTTTATAAATGAACATATGCTGCATGGTCCTCTCCAGTGCAAGATTCCCTTGACAATTGAACATATGATGCATGGATATCACAAGTGCAAGCTTCCCTTGAAGATTGAACATAAGCTGCATGGACATCGCCAGTGCAAGCTTCCCTTGATAATTGAATATATGCTGCATGGACCTCACCAGTGCAAGCTTCCCATGATAATTGAACATATGCTGCATGGACCTCCCCAGTGCAAGATTCCCTTGATAATTGAATATATGCTGCATGGACCTCACCAGTGCCAGCTTCCCTTGATAATTGAACATATGCTGCATGGACTTCACAAGTGCAAGCTTCCCTTAATATTTGAAAAAATGCTACATGGGCCTCTCCAGTGCAAGCTTCCCTTGATAAATTAACATATGCTGCAAGGACATCGCCAGTGCAAGCTGCCCTTGGTAATCGAACATATGCTGCGTGGATATCACAAGTGCAAACTTCCCTTGATAATTAAACATATGCTGCATGGACCTCACCTGTGCAAGCTTCCCTTGATAATTGAACATATGCTGCATGGACCTCTCCAGTACCAGCTTTCCTTGATAATTGAACATATGATGCCATGGACATCTCCAGTGCCAGCTTCTCTTAATAATTGAAAATATGCTGCATGGGCCTTTCCAGTGCAAGCTTCCCTTTATAATTAAACATATGCTGCATGGACCTCACCTGTGCAAACTTCCTATGATAAATAAACATATGATGCATGGACATCGCCAGTGCAAGCTTCCGTTGATAATTAAACATATGCTGCATGGACCTCACCTGTGCAAGCTTCCCTTGATAATTGAACATATGCTGCATGGACCTCTCCAGTGCCAGCTTTCCTTGATAATTGAACATATGATGCCAGGAATATCTCCAGTGCCAGCTTCCCTTGATAATTGAACATATGCTGCATGGACTTCACAAGTGCAAGCTTCCCCTAATATTTGAAAATATGCTGCATGGGCCTCTCCAGTGCATGCTTCCCTTGATAATTAAACATATGCTGCATGGACATTGCCAGTGCAAGCTTCCCTTGATAATTGAACATATGCTGCATGGACCTCACAAGTGCAAGCTTCTCTTAATAATTGAAAATATGCTGCATGGTCCTCTCCAGTGCATGCTTCCCTTTATAATTAAACATATGCTGCATGGACCTCACCTGTGCAAGCTTCCCTTGATAATTAAAAATATGATGCATGGACATCGCCAGTGCAAGCTTCCGTTGATAATTAAACATATGCTGCATGAACCTCACCTGTGCAAGCTTCCCTTGATAATTAAACATATGCTGCATGGACATGACATCATGAGTGCAATTTTCCCTCGATAAATAAACATATGCTGCATGGACATCACCAGTGTGAGCTTCGTGTGATAATTAAACAAATGCTGCACGGCCTCTCCAGTGCAACCTTCCCTTGATAATTGAACTTATGCTGATGGGCCTCTCCAGTGCAGGCTTCCCTTGATAATTTAAACAAATGCTGCATGGACATAACAAGTGCAAGCTTCCCTTGATAATTGAACATATGCTGCATGGGCCTCTCCAGTGCAACTTTCCCTTGATAATTAAAGATATGCTGCATGGACATCACAAGTGCAAGTTTCCCTTGATAATTAAACATATGCTGCATGGACCTTACCTGTGCAAGCTTCCCTTGATAGATAAACGTATGCTGCATGGACATCGCCAGTGCAAGCTTCTTTTGATAATTGAACGTATTTCTGCATGGGCCTCTCCAAAGCAAGCTTCCCTTGATAATTAAACATATGCTGCATGGACATCACAAGTGCAAACTTCCCTTGATAATTGAACAAATGCCTCATGGCACAGGGTCAGACTGATTTGCATATGGCCATGTCTGACTGGGGTGGCAGAGTGGGCTAAAGAACGGTGATGGATGAAACCCGGATCTGTTGACTGGGTGTGAGTGTTTGATTGGTTCAGATGCTCCGTCCATCACCACCCCCTTTTGTACCACTTTGTTGGCCATAAGGCGGCAGGGTATGCTCAGACGTGAGTCCCATGCTCACTTTGCCACTGGATTCAAGCAAGCCGGGCTGAAGATGGCTGAAATGCCAGAAACCGGTCCTCGGAAGCTTGTTTCCGGTCCAGGGAAGGCATGGCTTGGCAGGTCGGCCTGGACTGTTCCCATGAGGCACAGGGTCAGACTGATTTGCATATGACCATGTCTTAACTGGGGTGGCAGAGTGGGCTAAAGAACGGTGATGGATGAAACCCAGATCTGTTGACTGGGTGTGAGTGTTTGATTGGTTCAGATGCTCCGTCCATCACCACCCCCTTTTATACCACTTTGTTCGCCATAAGTTGGCAGGGTATGCTCAGATGTGAGTCCCTTGCTCACTTTGACACTGGATTCAAGCAAGCCGGGCTGAAGATGGCTGAAATGCCAGAAATGGGTCCTCGGAAGCTTGTTTCCGGTCCAGGGAAGGCATGGCTTGTCAGTTCGGGCTGGACTGTTCCCATGAGGCACAGGGTCAGACTAATTTGCATATGGCCATGTCTGAGCTGGTGTGGCAGAGTGGGCTAAGGAACGGTGATGCATGAAACCTAGATCTGTTGACTGGGTGTGAGTGTTTGATTGGTTCAGATGCTCAGTCCATCACCACCCCGTTTTGTACCACTTTGTTCGCCATAAGTTGGCAGGGTATGCTCAGACGTGAGTCCCTTGCTCACTTTGCCACTGGATTCAAGCAAGCCGGGCTGAAGATGGCTGAAATGCCTGAAACCGGTCCTTGGAAGCTTGTTTACGGTCCAGGGAAGGCATGGCTTGGCAGTTCGGGCTGGACTGTTCCCATGAGGCACAGGGTCAGACTGATTTGCATATGGCCATGTCTGAACTGGGTTGCAGAGTGGGCTAAAGAATAGTAATGGATGAAACCCAGATCTGTTGACTGGGTGTGAGTGTTCGATTGGTTCAGATGCTCCGTCCTTCACCACCCCCTTTTGTACCACTTTGATCGCCATAAGTTGGCAGGGTATGCTTGGACGTGAGTCCCTTGCTCACTTTGCCACTGGATTCAAGCAAGCCGGGCTGAAGACGGATGAAATGCCAGAAACCGGTCCTCGGAAGCTTGTTTCCGGTACAGGGAAGGCATGGCTTGGCAGTTCGGGCTGGACTGTTCCCATGAGGCACAGGGTCGGACTGATTTGCATATGGCCATGTCTGAACTGGGGTGGCAGAGTGGGCTAAAGAACAGTGATGGATGAAACTCAGATCTGTTGACTGGGTGTGAGTGTTTGATTGGTTCAGATGCTCCGTCCATCACCACCCCCTTTAGTACCACCTCATGGGCCAATCCAGCGCAAGCTTCCCTTAATAATTAAACAAATGCTGCATGGACATAACAAGTCCAAGCTCCCCTTGATAATTAAACATATGCTGCATGGACATCGCCAGGTGAAAGTTCCCTTGATAATTGAAAATATG
Source organism: Lissotriton helveticus (assembly GCF_964261635.1). NCBI lineage: Eukaryota > Metazoa > Chordata > Amphibia > Caudata > Salamandridae > Lissotriton > Lissotriton helveticus. The sequence goes on from NC_136070.1 coordinate 653,234,849, forward strand.
CTGCATGAACATCACAAGTGCAATCTTCCCTTGATAATTGAACATATTTTTTATTTATTTATTTAATGTTTTATAGAGCGCGAACCAGACCCGTGAGGGTATCAGAACGCTTTACAGTAGAATCAGGGGAATATATAACAAGGGGGGAGGAGAGTCCAGGGATAAGGGAAAAAATAGAAACAGTATATGGTAAAACAAAACAATCATAATAATCGACTACTATAACTCATAGGAGCAAAAACCATGCAATAAACTAGAAAAGCAGTCTCATCACCCAGAAGGATTGTTCGAAGTGCAGGGTAGGTAACATAGGGAAGGCAGCCACGGAAAAGTGCAATGATGATAGGTAAAGTCAGGTTGAGGGGGTGATTGTAGTGTGAGCTTTAGGAGAGGAATTTGCCCATTAGGAAAGATTTGGTCTCATTTTTTAAGTGGGCTAGAGACGGTATCCTTCTAATGGCGGGTGGGAGTGAGTTCCATATTCTTGGAGCGGCCCGAGAGAAAGCCTGAATGTATGTTCTTTTTTCTTGAAGCGGGCGGGTTGGAGCAAAAGGGCACTGGCGGACCGGGAGTTTCTGCTTTGTCCGGATAATACAAGTTTCTGTGCGAGAAACGCAGGGGACATGAAATAGAGGGCCTTGTGGGTGATGCAAGCCAGTTTGAATTGGATTCTGGCCTCAAGAGGAAGCCAGTTTAGAGCTTTAAGTTGGGGCTAGATGTTGTCAAACTTCTTAGATTTTGGAAAAGGGGGTGGTGATGGACAGAGTTTCTGAATGATGCAGAATACTCTTACCAAGTCAAGAGATCATGGTTTTAATCCATCACCGTTTTTTAGCTCACTGCGTCAAACTTCTTAGAGCCAGTTAGGAGTCTGGCGGTGGGTTGAGGCAGGCTTTCAAGGGTGCCAGAGAGGTCTTGCGTAGGCCTGCGAGAGTGGAGCAACCATATTCTAGTCGAGAGATGACTAAGGCCTGGATAGCTGATTTTAGACCAGGAGGGTCGAGGAAAGGTTTCAAGTTTCGTAGGTAGTTCAGGTGAAATCTGGCGGTTTTGGACATCGTGTTAATATGGCCCCACATGTTCAGGTTGCCTTCTAAGGTAATTCCCAGGTATTTAGCAGAGTCCACGATGGTAGGAGAGCAGTTTAGCGCTTTGATAGCCTTGTTCTAAGCTTGAATGTCTGTATTGGCGTTAGGTGGCGAGATTAAGATAAACTCCCTTTTTTTGGCGTTAAGTTTAAGCTGGTTAGATGTGAGCCACTGAACAGGTAGTTTTAAGACCTCATTGAGGGAACGGATATCCTCTGGAGAAGAGATATTGATGTAGAGCTGTGTATCATCTGCATACATGTGGTAGGAGATATTGGCAGTGCGCAGCACCTCTGAAAGCGGTTGGAGGTACAGATTGAAAAGGGTAGAGGAAAAGGTTCATCCTTGGGGGACTCCAACTGTGATCGGAGAGGAGGCGGCTAGGTTGCCGTTGATCAGGATTCTCTGCGAGCGGTTCTGGAGGAAGGATCGGAACAAAGCCAGCACCGTGCCACCCAGGCCCATTCTAAGTTTGAGGCGATTCAGGAGAATTTCGTGGTTAACCGTGTCAAAAACCAAGGATAGGTCAAGGAGGATCAAGAGACAGGTTTTGCCATGGTCAAGGGCTTGAAGGGCATCATCGACAATGTGGAGGAGTGTGGTTTCCGTGCTGTGCCCAGGTCTGAAACCAGATTGCAAGTCGTCTAGAAGGTGGAAGTTAGAGATGTGTTGGCTTAACTGTTGCTGAACACATTTTTCCAGCACTTTAGCTAGGAGAGGGATGTTAGAGATAGGTCTGTAATTGTCAGGAGAGGCAGGATCTAAAGTGGGTTTTTAAAGAATGGGGACCACCTGGCAAGCATTGAGAGAGTCAGGAATTGATCCCTGTAGGAGAGAGGAGTTGATTATGGTTGTCCAGGATGGGATGATAGCCTGATAAACAGAGGTAAGGCAATTTGAAGGGAGATGGTCATTGAAGTGATTGTTGGGGCTTAGGGAGGTAAGAGTTTTAGAAATCGAGTCATCATAGACTTTGAAGTTGGACCATGAAGCTTGGTTTTTGGGGGAGGACTGGGGGGGCAGCGCTGAGTGGGGATGTGGAACAGGAGGGGTTTGGGAATTGGTAGCAGATATGAGTTCCTTTCCTAGGGCAGAGATTTTATCACAGAAGAAGGAGGAGAATAGTTTGCATGGGATTGTAGAAATATGGGTTTCTTTGGATGATTTAGCAAGTTTGTTTGATTGGTATTTCACCAGCTCGAATAGTTTGTGGGGTCTATTCTTAGCGTTATCCAGTTCAGCTCTGAAGAATTCTTTTTTTTAATTAATGATTTTTTTGTTGTAGGTGTTTCTGGCCAGATGGAGAAGTTTAAGATGGTCAGCGGTAGGGTGCTTTTTCCAGCTCCGTTCTGTTTGTCGGAGAGACCTCCTCTCATTGTTTAGGGATACATTGAACCAAGGGTTCCTGTCTTTGATCTGTGTTCGTTTCACTTTTAGCGGGGCAAGGTCATCAATTATATTGGCTATCATTGAGGAATAGTGTTCAGTGAGGTTGTCGACCAAGGTGATATGGGGGGGGGGGGGAGGGAGGTCAGTTGCCCAGCGGGCAGCCAATTTCTCGTGATCCAGGTTGTTGGTGTCCCTAATCCATCTTTTGGGGATCACCGGTTGTGGTGTCCATGACTTGTGGGTGTCAGGAAGACAGAAGGTGATAGCGTGGTGGTCAGACCAGTCGCAGGGATAAATGGAAATGAGTTTGACCGCAGAATCCTTGGTGATGATCCAGTCTAAAGTTGCCCCTTTTGAGTGAGTAGGGAGGGAGCAGGCTTGGGTAAAGGCTTGGTTGGCCAGGAAGTCTCCGATGGTGTTGACCTGCGGGTCCTTGGGGTCGTTCCAATGCAAGTTGAAGTCGCCAAGAAAAATGTCATTGGCGTTCTGAGAGGCCTTGGCTGTGATGATTTCCATGAGGTAGTCTATGAAGGTGTCATTCTTGCCAGGAGGGTGGTAAAAGATGTGCAGTCTACACTGAAGTGAGGTGTTGTTGCCGATAGATAGGGCAAGATATTCGCAGGAGTCAGTCGGTTTGGCAAGAAGTTCAGTGATAAGGAGGTTGGAGCAGTGGATGCAGGCATTGCCGCCCCCTTTTTTTTTAGATTGCATGTCCAACCTTACGATGAGATAGTTGGGCGGGACTAGAAGGTCTAGACAGGGCGAAGATTCCATCAGGATTGCTACATCTGTGTTTAGGTTCAGGATGAGATTGGTGACATCAGCGGCATGCTCTACTGCAGAGCGGCAGTTGATAAGGGGACCAGATAGAGAGGGGACGGTATGAGAATTGGGATTAAGGCCGGAAGTTGGGACTGGTGCTAGGTTACTGTTGACTATTCCTCTGTTGCAGAGAGTGGCTGTTCTGCAAGGATGGATTGCTACAGTGCGTATGGGTTGATCTGTCTTCAGGACAGAGGGGCATGGGTGATAATAGCTAATGAGGAGGTCAGCAATTTCATCCTCCTAGAGTTCCATAGTTCTAGTCGTAGCAGGGGTAGGTTTGTAGGATAGAAGGAGGGCCTGTATTTCTTCCTCTGAGAGGTAGCAGGGCTGCCTGTGAGGGCGCAGGTGTCTCAGGGGTAACGGGAAAAGGTGGAGAAGGGGCTTGGAGTAGGATGTGGGGGGTAGAGTTCTGTGAGAGCCTGATCTTAGAGAGAGTAAGTTTCGGAGAGGTGCAGGAGGTTTTTGAGGTCTGTGGCGGACTTGTGTATGCACAAGGTTAATTCAGTGGCTTTGCGGTGTCCAAATCCCTGGAAAAAGGGTGCTCTTGCGGGCAAGGGGTCGGCGGTGATGGGACTGACTTGGTGGAGAGTGCAGTGGGCTTAGTGGTGTGGTTAAGACGACCAGAGTCATGGGTTCCAATAACCCAGCGGTAGGGAGGTTTTAGGGTAGAGCGTTTAGGGAGGCTACTGATGGCTAGTGAGGGTGCCCTGGAAGATGAGCAATGAGATCTAGAGGGTTTGACCAGGGGGGGGGTGTCAGTAGGCTTAGTAGTTTGGGTAAGTCGATCAGCGTCATGAGTACCAGTATCCTCACGGTTAGGTGGATTAGAGGTAGCGGGATGAGGCTTAGGGGTGTAACAAAGACAACCAGAGATTGATTGGTGGATTAGAGGTAGAGGGTTTAGGGAGGTTACTGATGGCTTGTGTAGGTAGCCAAGTAGACAGGCTAGGCTGTCTAGAGGGTTGGACCAAGGGGGTGGTGTCAGGTTCCATAAGAGAGGGAAGGGGATGTGTAGTGGAGGTAGTGGGTATAGGCTCGCCGGCGTTGGTAGGCGCTGGATGCGTTGTAGGGGTGCTCTGTTGGTCTGCGTTTGGAGCCCTGTCGTGGGTGGCTGGAGAGAGGGCAAGTTCCCTTGGAGGTTTAGGCGGGGGTAGGCACAGGGGGAGCGGGGATGCAGGGGGGTTGTGTACATGTTTTTGCAGGATAGGTAAGAGGTCCGCAAATTTGTTGAGGTCTTTTGGTGAAGCTTGGATCAGGATGATGCAATTTTTGTATAAGGTGATGGTGAGGTCAGCACGCAGTATTGCGGAAGGTGCGATCGTGAGCTTTCTGCCGTGTGGAGTGTTCCTGGTATTATGTACGTTGAGAAGGTTCAAGAGTGTGTTGCGCCAGACGGCTGTTCTCCTGGAGTAGAAGATAAGGTCATTGATGATTGGGCCCTTGTCCACGGTGGTACGATGGTCAGAGACTAGGGTCTCAGGGTGCCTTTTCAGGATGGAGTGTTTAAAGGATTTAGCTGCGGTTTTTGTGAGGTAGGTAGGGTAGATACCGATGTAGGAGTTGTCGCCTGTGGGGGTCAGACCAGGCCCAGCAATGTTGGGGAAGTGTGGATACTCAGGTCCCGGAGGAGTATTTCAGGTGGTAGGTCGAAAACCACAAAAGGTCTGGCTTATGCACAAGGATTGTCTAGTGCACAACATTGCCAAGAGGAGTTGCCCCCTCAAAAGGGTGCAAAATGTAGTTACTTTTCCTTCCTTCCCTCTTTCCTTCCTTTTCTTTTCTTTACTCTTCTCTTCTTTATTCTTTGTTTCTTCAGATACACCGTTCTAAGATGGCCGCTGCTTTTTCTATCCTAGATCAGGCCTCTTTTCCTTTCCATGTTCGGTGATTCAGTCCTCTTTCCATAACTATTGCAGGGGAGCTGTGTCCACGAGGCAGAAAGGAACACAAAATGGAGAATGGGATCCCAGACACCAAGGCCCCCCCCTTCCCCCTGCAGGCAGAATGACGCGGGATTAGTTGAGCTGATCAGTGAAGAGAATGGAGGACTTTCCCTCAATTATGCCAGTAAGAGGCCCCAGGACGCTTCTAGGCGTCGTGTTGGAGAAGTTCAGTAGATGGTGCACCCGTGATGGGTGCGCTAATGAATGGTAGAGTAACAATCGGGCAGTGACTCACCCGGTTCCTGTGAAATCTGCTGCCCTGCCTCATCATCCCCCGCCAGAAGCTGGCAAAACACAATCCGGAGCTCGTGGAGGTTCTCGTTGATCGAACGTCAGCAGGTCATCGCCACCTCCTTAATTGTCCCGCTAACCGCACTGGTTCCCCTGTCGAACCTCGGCCAAGGGCAAACGCCCGGCAGACATCCAGGCATCCGATGGCCACCGGCAGTGTCCAGCATTCAGTAGTCGCACCGCGGTCCGCAACAAGGTGAGAGGGGTCTGCGGGATCCAGGGAGGTGATTTAGGGTGATTAGTCGGCAGCAGGCAGATGAGCTGGGTGCGGGGTTAAACAGGGATATCGACCATTAAGGTGATCCCCAACCCGGAGCTCAATCCAGGAGCTCCTGTCCCACCAGTGCAAGCTTCCCTTGATAATTGAACATATACTGCATGGACCTCTACAGTGCAAGCTTCCCTTGACAATTGAACATATGCTGCATGGACATCACAAGTGCAAGCTTCCCTTGATAATTGAACATAAGATGCATGGACATCGCCAGTGCAAGCTTCCCTTGATAATTGAATATATGCTGCATGGATCTCACCAGTGCAAGCTTCCCTTCATAATTGAACATATTCCGCATGGACCTCGCCAGTGCAAGCTTCCCTTGATAATTGAACATATGCTGCATGGAAATCGCCAGTGAAAGCTTCCCTTGATAATTAAACATATGCTGCATGGACATTGCCAGTGCAAACTTCCCTTGATAATTGAACATATGCTGCATGGACATCACAAGTGCAAGCTTCCCTTGATAACTGAACATATGCTGCATGGACCTCACCAGTGCAAGCTTCCCTTGATAACTGAACATATGCTGCACGGGAATCTTGACTGCCAGCTTAACTTGATAATTGAACATATGCTTCATGGACCTCTCCAGTGCAAGCTTACCTTGATAATTGAACACATGCTGCATGGACTTCACAAGTTCAACTTCCCTTAATAATTGAAAGTATGCTGCATGGGCCTCTCCAGTGCAAGCTTCCCTTGATAATTAAAGATAAGCTGCATGGACATCACAAGTACAAGCTTCCCTTTATAATTAAACATATGTTGCATGGACCTCACCTGTGCAAGCTTACCTTGATAATTAAACATATGCTGCATGGGCCTCTCCAGTGCAACTTTCCCTTGATAATTAAACATATGCTGCATGGACCTCACCGTTGCAAGTTTCCTTGATAATTGAACGTATATTACATGGGCCTCTCCAGTGCAAGCTTCCCTTGATAATTAAACATATGCTGCATGGACATCACCAGTGCGAGCTTCGCATGATAATTGAACAAATGCTGCATGGGCCTCTCCAGTGCAAGCTTCTCTTGATCATTTAAACAAATGCTACATGGACATAACAAGTCCAAGCTTCCCTTGATAATTGAAAATATGCTGCATGGATATCACAAGTGCAAGCTTCCCTTGATAATTAAAAATATGCGTATGGGCCTCTCCAGTGCAAGCTTTCCTTGATAATTAAACATATGCTGCATGGACATCACAAGCGCAAGCTTCACTTGATAATTAAACATATGCTGCATGGACATCGCCAGTGCAAGCTTCCCTTGATAATTGAACATATGCTGCATGGACATCACAAGTGCAAGCTTCCCCTGATAATTGAACATAAACTGCATGGATCTCTCCAGTGCAAGCTTCCCATGATAATTAAAAATATATGCTCCATGGACCTTACCAGAGCAAGCTTCCATTGATAATTAAACATATGCTGCATGGACCTCTCCAGTGCCAGCTTCCCTTGATAATTGAACATATGCTACACGTACCTCTCCAGTGCAAGCTTCCCTTGACAATTGAATATATGCTGCATGGACATCACAAGTGCAAGCTTCCCTTGATAATTAAAAATATGCTGCATGGGCCTCTCCATTGAGAGCTTCAATGATAATTAAACATATGCTGCATGGACCTCTCCAGTGGAAGCTTCCCTTGATAATTAAACATATGCTGCATGGACCTCCCCAGTGAAAGCTTCCCTTGATAAATGAACATATGCTGCATGGGGCTCTCCAGTGCATGCTTCCCTTGATAATTAAACAAATGCTGCATGGACATAACAAGCTCAAGCATCCCTTGATAATTAAACATATGCTGCATGGACATCGCCAGTGCAAGCTTCCCTTGATAATTGAACATATGCTGCGTGGGCCTCTCCAGTGCAAGCTTCCCTTGATAATTAAACATATGCTGCATGGACCTCACCTTTGCAAGCTTCCCTTGATAATTGAACATAAGATGCATGGACATCGCCAGTGCAAGCTTCCCTTGATAATTGAATATATGCTGCATGGATCTCACCAGTGCAAGCTTCCCTTCATAATTGAACATATTCCGCATGGACCTCGCCAGTGCAAGCTTCCCTTGATAATTGAACATATGCTGCATGGAAATCGCCAGTGAAAGCTTCCCTTGATAATTAAACATATGCTGCATGGACATTGCCAGTGCAAACTTCCCTTGATAATTGAACATATGCTGCATGAACATCACAAGTGCAAGCTTCCCTTGATAACTGAACATATGCTGCATGGACCTCACCAGTGCAAGCTTCCCTTGATAACTGAACATATGCTGCACGGGAATCTTGACTGCCAGCTTAACTTGATAATTGAACATATGCTTCATGGACCTCTCCAGTGCAAGCTTACCTTGATAATTGAACACATGCTGCATGGACTTCACAAGTTCAACTTCCCTTAATAATTAAAAGTATGCTGCATGGGCCTCTCCAGTGCAAGCTTCCCTTGATAATTAAAGATAAGCTGCATGGACATCACAAGTACAAGCTTCCCTTTATAATTAAACATATGTTGCATGGACCTCACCTGTGCAAGCTTACCTTGATAATTAAACATATGCTGCATGGGCCTCTCCAGTGCAACTTTCCCTTGATAATTAAACATATGCTGCATGGACCTCACCGTTGCAAGTTTCCTTGATAATTGAACGTATATTACATGGGCCTCTCCAGTGCAAGCTTCCCTTGATAATTAAACATATGCTGCATGGACATCACCAGTGCGAGCTTCGCATGATAATTGAACAAATGCTGCATGGGCCTCTCCAGTGCAAGCTTCTCTTGATCATTTAAACAAATGCTACATGGACATAACAAGTCCAAGCTTCCCTTGATAATTGAAAATATGCTGCATGGATATCACAAGTGCAAGCTTCCCTTGATAATTAAAAATATGCGTATGGGCCTCTCCAGTGCAAGCTTTCCTTGATAATTAAACATATGCTGCATGGACATCACAAGCGCAAGCTTCACTTGATAATTAAACATATGCTGCATGGACATCGCCAGTGCAAGCTTCCCTTGATAATTGAACATATGCTGCATGGACATCACAAGTGAAAGCTTCCCCTGATAATTGAACATAAACTGCATGGACCTCTCCAGTGCAAGCTTCCCATGATAATTAAAAATATATGCTCCATGGACCTTACCAGAGCAAGCTTCTATTGATAATTAAACATATGCTGCATGGACCTCTCCAGTGCCAGCTTCCCTTGATAATTGAACATATGCTACACGTACCTCTCCAGTGCAAGCTTCCCTTGACAATTGAATATATGCTGCATGGTCATCACAAGTGCAAGCTTCCCTTGATAATTAAAAATATGCTGCATGGGCCTCTCCATTGAGAGCTTCAATGATAATTAAACATATGCTGCATAGACCTCTCCAGTGGAAGCTTCCCTTGATAATTAAACATATGCTGCATGGACCTCCCCAGTGAAAGCTTCCCTTGATAAATGAACATATGCTGCATGGGGCTCTCCAGTGCATGCTTCCCTTGATAATTAAACAAATGCTGCATGGACATAACAAGCTCAAGCATCCCTTGATAATTAAACATATGCTGCATGGACATCGCCAGTGCAAGCTTCCCTTGATAATTGAACATATGCTGCATGGGCCTCTCCAGTGCAAGCTTCCCTTGATAATTAAACATATGCTGCATGGACCTCACCTTTGCAAGCTTCCCTTGATAATTGAACATATACTGCATGGGCCTCTCCAGTGCAAGCTTCCCTTGATAATTAAACATATGCGGGGGAGGAGTCAAGATGGCGGGCTGACACCGCCGAGTAACGGTTGCTGCATGGAGCCGCTCTGCCTAAGGAACGCTACTAGCCGATGAAATAACTACTCTACACCTAAAACAAGGTGATTTGGAAAAGTTAGCAGAGTAAGGACAAGAGGAAACATTACGCGGCATTACGAGGCATTTTATCCACGTTAGAAACTTACAGTTGGCAGATTTGGATTGCCGATTCGGTTTTGTTTCTCTGGCTCTGCACCACTATCCTGCTTTTCTTTGGTGGAGTACTCGACAGCCGGACTCAAAAACTGATCCAATGCTACGGGTTCTGCTTCGACATTGCGGCAGGACTCTGCTTCGCTCCTGGAACTACTCGGCGGCTAGCCTTACTCGCACGTCAGTGGGGGTAGTCAGCTTGGCGGCTCCACTGCAGCTGAGAGCTCGCCTGACGCTACGCCCAATTACGCGGAGAACGCCGCTGAGACCAGAGGAGACAGAAGCAACGAAAATGCTGATGTCCACGCGACAGACGAGGTCTACACGGAATCGGAAGACCTGTCAGACGGGGAGACAAGCCCACACAGGTACGATGGTGGCAGCGGCGGCAGCAGCAGGGTTAGCGGCAGCAGGGGCGTCAGGCTCTAACAACGAGACCCAACAGACACATACTACGAATTTAAATGTTAACAGCGGGAAACCCAAAGCTAACAATACAAAAGCTGACGACACTAGTGAAGCGGACCCACGCTATGATGCGAAATGTGCTCCAGCCATGAAGGGAGGCAGCTGTACCGAGCTTAAACCTAGATCAGAGCTAACACTAGAGGCAAAAACAAAAAGGAAAATAAACGACAAGGATGTAGAGATTAATGTGAACACAACTACTACTCTACCAGTTAAGATTTTAACTTTGGCTGAAACCATGGCGGCAAATACTATTGGGGGAGTAGTAGTGGACAAAGCGGACAAAGCGGACAGTGCTGTGATAAAGAATCTAAGGAAAGGCTCGGATAAGCTGCCTTATGCAAACGTTAATTTGGGTTCAGCTACAAATCCACTAATTCTGGATATACCGAGTGGATGCAAAACGATCACTCAGAGAGCAGAAGCAACTGAGGAATTACAGTCTATGGTACAAGACCAAAGGGCGGATGTTGACGAACTGAATATTAATATAAATGCCCAATCACAGATAGATAAAAATAAAACCAAGGAGAAAAAATGCGGCGATGGCCTATCTCAAGAATCTACGGTCATATCAGATGAAGATTCTAATTTAGAACACGACGAATTAACAGAAGAAGAGGGAGTAGACGAAACTCCTAAAGCTCTAACTAATAAAAAAACTGTAATAAGGAAAAAAAAGACGAAGGGCAAAACTAAGCAAAAAAATCTGTTACTAAAGATAGCTACTAAAGAACTGCCAGGAAACAAGAAAAATCGCCTAATCGATGATAGCCCTCTGAGAAGATGGATAGAGGCAAAGGGAGGAGTCAAGAGTATGGCTTTAAGACTTTCTGGCGCCAGCCCTGATGACATGAACTGCATTCAAGGGGCTAATTTAATTAACCCTATAGATTCCTCAATAGATTCTAGTCTAAGTGCAGTATCTATAAACCAAGAGGCATCAAGGCATACGACCTTAACTAACACGGAAAGGACTGGTGAGCCCAGAGCAGGGGTTTCCCCAATAACCCCAGTAATCTCTCCTACTCCCACTTCCAATATTTCCTCTACTCCTCCTGCGTACAATGTAGAGGCCAACGAATCTGAAGACCAAGATCTCAAAATAATAGCCTATAACCCGGATCAGCCAAGTGAAGATACGGAACCAATAATATCAAATCTGAGGAAAACTCAATCACTCTTGGCTGAGATTCCTGCTAACATCCCAGGATTAAATCCTGAACAAGAACTTGTAGAGAAGGTGATGGATGACTCAAATATTAAATCTCAAAAAGCACTAGCAGGTCCCATAACCTTATCCGCACAAAAACCCCCTCAAATGGTTTCACAAGATTCCTTTAACTCCTCAGACTCAACAAATATATCAATGGTAACAATTATGCAGACTCTCTTAGAGCAAAGAGCGGAGATACAACAACAATATCTGCAGTTAAGAGAAGATAATACTAAGCTGCAAGAAACTATGAGAGATATTGGTTTAGGTTTGGGAGGAGTGACAAAGGATATAGAAGACATAAAACAACGAATTGTGGAAGTGGAAGAAGATGTGAATAAGACTTCGACAACTGCTAAACAAAACACATTAAGAGTTTCTAAACTCGAAGCTAAAATGGAGGATTTGGAAAATCGGGCACGAAGACAAAACCTCAGATTATTTGGCATACCAGAAGGGATGGAGGGGTCCGACCCGCGGGCATTCATGGTGAAACTTTTTCAAAGAGCCTTCATGGATCTCGCCGATTGGGACTGGGATTCCCAGTTACAGAGAGTACACAGACTACCCTTGATTCAAAGAAGCACAAGCAGTAAATTTCCTAGACCATTCTTGATTTACTTTGGCAATTTTCTTTTGCGGCAAGCTGTATCATTTAAGGCCAGGCCCAATAATCCTGTCACCGTTGATAATCTCACTTTCTTTGTGAAATCTGACCTAAGTAAGGGCACAATGGACAAACGTTGGGAGCTTCGGAAGATGATAGATGCCTTCAAAAATTTAGGATGTATGGCCTATCTCCAAGAACCTGCTCGCCTCAAGGTCATTCGCAATGGTCAAACGTTTTTTTTCACTGATCTTTCAGCCGCTGAGCAAACTCTGGAAAAATTCTCTTGGGAGAATGCAAAAGAAAAACAAAAAGAAAAAGAGAACTAAGGAGATGAAAAAACTGGAGCTCATACACTAATGACACTATCTCACCTTTCGTTTCTTTAGTGTTCATTACACTGAACCCATATGTATTAAGCACATGGTTCATTTCTTTTTGTTTCTATGCACAACCATACTTTTGGTTTTTATTATTAACTTTTTTTCGTAGGTGGGTTCAATCTTTTCTTTTATCTATTTTCACTCTTTAGGTGTGAGTCTATATATTGAGCAATTTAAGATATGGCATGAGCGGTCTCTCATGTATGCACCTTCACTACGCTGCCCCTTCACCGGCAGCAAAAGATAGAGGGGTGCTCCCCCCTAAGGGACGGGAGGTTGCGAAGGTGGGGGCGGGGTTGTTGCAGGGGAGGGTGCGACAACAAGTGTCGAGGGTGGGGGGGGGGCAAAAAATGTGGAAAAAATTGATTGCAGTATTCGATCTTTAGGTGTGAGTCTATATATTGAGCAATTTAAGATATGGCATGAGCGGTCTCTCATGTATGCACCTTCACTACGCTGCCCCTTCACCGGCAGCAAAAGATAGAGGGGTGCTCCCCCCTAAGGGACGGGAGGTTGCGAAGGTGGGGGCGGGGTTGTTGCAGGGGAGGGTGCGACAACAAGTGTCGAGGGTGGGGGGGGGGGTCAAAAAATGTGGAAAAAATTGATTGCAGTATTCGACCTTCTCTTAAATATTAGTAGGGTGGAAAATTTAACTATCATGAAAAGAGTAAAGATAGAGGGGAATTATAAGTACAAGAGAAACACCTCAATAGTTAAATGCTCAAACTAAGAATATTATGTTGGAATGTAGATGGCCTAAATAGTAAAAACAAAAGGAACTTAGTACAGGAAGAGATTAAAATGTACAACCCTAATATAGTTTTGGTTTCAGAGACTCACATCAAATATCAAGATCGAAAATTACTATCACAGCTGAGATACGAATTGGTTGTATGCTCTACTCTGAACGAGACCATTAGGGGGGTAGCTATTTTAAAACAAAAAGGAGTTCCATTAGAAACAATTAAAACCGCCTCAGATGCTCGGGGAAGGTGGGCAATCGCACAGATGCAAGGCGATAATGTGAAACTGGTATTATGTGTAGTATACGGACCAAATATTGACGATCCCAAAGTCTTCGAAGAACTAAGTATAGAATTACTCGAATGGGAGGGAGAAACTATCATTGCCGGGGATTTCAACTGTGCTATTGACTACAAAGTAGACTCCACTGGGCAAAGTAACTATAAAAGAATGCACAAAGTAAGAGCAGCAATTTTAGAATTAGCAAGATTGAACAATGTTAGAGATGTTTGGCGGTTTAAACATCCTAAGTTGGCAGGTTTCACTCACTATTTTGCACCACATAAATCCTGCTCTAGAATTGATATGATATGGGCCTCTGATCAAACTTTAGACAACTGCGATATTGAAATTTGCCCCAAAGTTACCTCTGACCACAATCCCTTGTTAATTGAAGTTACAATTAAAGATCAAAATAAAAAAGAACCACGAAAATTCACTTTCCCAAGACACTTACTTGTTGATATAAGATTTACTACATTAATCAAAAAGCATATGCAGGAGTTTATCTCATTAAATATTAATTCGGCTAATATAAACACTGTATGGGATACATGTAAATGTAGCATTAGGGGGTTTGCTCAACAATATATATTTAGGCAAAATGCGGACAGTCGTAAAAACAATAAAAAACTAACATCTAAGATACTAGATATGGAAGTACAACTCGCTGAGGCAACACGGCACTCAAAAAACAATATAGAGAGGATTAGACTTAATTTGGCGGAACTGCAAGCAGGACTAAAAAAAACGTTGAGAGAAAGATATATCTCAAAATTACAAAAGTACAAACTAGATCAGTACGAAGGCGGCGATCGTATTGGGAAAATATTAGCTTTTAAAACTGCGGATAGGAAAGCCAAAACTAAAATCAAAGAAATAATATGATCAGACTCAATCACTTAAGACGAGAGGATCAAATATTGAAACAATTTGTTAAATTCTACCAACAACTTTATACACCCGAGGCTATACCAACTAAAGCAGATATCTTACAATATCTTGACAAATATTTAACTCCACCTCGGGCGTTAAATATTGAAATACTTCAACAACTAAATTCAAAAATAACATTAGATGAAATAAAACGCGCAATTGATAATTTACCCTTAGGGAAGGCGGTTGGAGAAGATAGCTTACCCGTGGAACTTTACAAACTTTGCGCACAAGAACTGTTGCCGCTATTAGAAAAGGTGATAAATTCAATTATTGTTTCCAAGCAAGCTCCACTATCATGGAAAATCGCTAAAATAATCTTTTTCTTGAAAAAGGGAAAACCTGAAAAAGAATGTGGATCATACCGGCCGATTTCTTTACTTAATTCTGACGTAAATGTTTTTGCTAAAATCCTCGCCAATCGCTTAGCCCCTATCATGCCAGATATTGTTAACCTTCAACAACATGGTTTTGTAATGGGCAGAGACACCACTACGCATGTCAATACATCAATTACAGCTTTTGATGTAGCAGAAACCACCCATACCCCACTCGGTATGATTATGTTAGATGCAGAAAAAGCATTTGACTGAGTGGGGTGGGAATATCTGTGGGCAGTATTAAATAAAATGGGAATATCTGGGTCTTATTTAGATTGGGTAAGGTCACTTTACGATGAACCACAGGCTATGATAAGCTATGGAGGTAAAGATTCAGTTAACTTCAAGATTGCAAGAGGCACAAGACAAGGTTGTCCCCTTTCCCCATTACTTTTTGCTCTTTCTTTAGAACCCTTTTTAAATGCACTCAACGATCAAATCAACATTACCCCAGTGAGTCATGGGGGTATAACTCTTAAAATAACGGCCTTTGCTGACGACATAGCAATTTACACAAAAGATATTAATAACGCTATGCCAGAAATTATTAATGAAGCGCAAAACTATGGTAGAATCTCCGGGTACAAATTGAATGTGAGCAAAACTCAAATTATAGCCAACTATACCCCGGATGTACATATCTTTGATACCTGTAAAGAGGCAGTTTATTTAGGTATTAAACTAACTGCCAAAGTGGGGAAAATTTTGGAAATAAACTATGAGACATTCCTAAAAGAAACTATCGTAAGTCTCAAGAAATGGCACAAAATCCCTCTCAGCTTATTAGGTCGACTCAATCTGATAAAGATGAAAGTGTTACCTAAACTACTTTATTTGTTTAGAGCTATACCGCTGCAACCGAATAAACTTTTTTTCAAAAGGCTTGATGGTATATGTAGTAACTTTATATGGGGATACAAAAAAGCACGAAGGGCTATAACATTTTTGGCATTGCCCATTTCTAAAGGGGGACTTGCTTTTCCGGACTTTAATTTGTATTTCTTAGCTTCTTTTTTTTTTCGTGTAAGGAGTTTACTAAATAATGAGCCCTCTTTATTTTTTCATCAATTTATGCTAGGCGCTGATTCCAATCAATTCCTACTGCGCGTTCATGATCCAAACTACTTCAAGCGGGTCAAATTTAAGACTGCAAAACATGCTATAAAAATTTGGGACAAAATCTTGCATATTAGTAAAAGTTCATTTTACAATGCTGAACTTAGATTATGGAACAACCCTGGTCTCCCGGATATCTTTTCGGATGGGACGGGGATTCGCTGGATTAGACATGAAATAAACACATTAGGAGATCTATATGGAACTAATGGTTTGATTGACTTTGAAAATTTGAAAATCACAAACGGTGTCACGAACGATATGCACTTTAAATATCGACAACTGAGAGACTTTTTTTATAACAAAATGAGAATAACGGAAGTTATACAATCAGATATTTGTGAGTGTATCTACTCTGATAAAACGAAATCACTAATAAAACTGGGATACCAATTGTTAATCAAAGACAAATGTGAAAACACTACCAAAATTGCAGCTAAATGGTCCCGTAGACTAAATCTAGATGTAAACTCAACACAGATTGGAAATGCTTTAACATACCTAAGTGATATAGTACACTCCTCTAACCTCAGAATGCAATTATATAGGACAATTACTGAGTTGTACTATACACCACAAAGAATATCCATATGGACGCAAGGGAATTCGCTCTCAGATAAATCTAAATGCGCAAAATGTAATATGCATGCTGCTGGAATTGATCATATGCTATTTTCCTGTCATGCATTTTCTACCTATTGGAATGGAATAACTGACTATTTAAAAATTAATCAGATAAAGATACCGGAACTTACTGCACATCTGGTCTTACTAGATATACAAGAGATCAATTGTCTCAATAGGGACCTTATAACGATTTTGTTTTCATGTGCAAGATTAACTATAGCTAGGGCATGGATCTCTAAGGAACCTCCAAATGTAGCTGAGTGGCTTGCTTTGGTTAGCGAAATCAGAATCATGGAACTCACACTAGCTAAATATAGAGGTCCAAAAGCCCTTGCTAGAAAAGAAAGGATCTGGAAGCATTTCTTTGTAGTACAAGAAGTGGGGACT
Organism: Lissotriton helveticus; assembly: GCF_964261635.1. Classification (NCBI taxonomy): domain Eukaryota; kingdom Metazoa; phylum Chordata; class Amphibia; order Caudata; family Salamandridae; genus Lissotriton; species Lissotriton helveticus. Next base: position 653,251,803 of record NC_136070.1, read on the forward strand.
ACCTGTTAAAGCTTCTTCATTCATGATTGAAACTATTCTTTTGCTTAAATGTATCTCTTTTGTTAAGCATTAAATTGTCTCTACATTTCTCCTCTATTTCTGTACTCTAACCTGTACTTTTTACTCTTAAAAATGTATTAATGCTAATCCTATGCTTATCAGATCTATGGATAATGTATAACCGTAATACTATGGTACATGTCGAATCCTGTAATAAAAAAGACAGACAAATAAAAAATAAAAATAAAAAAAGATAATTAAACATATGCTGCATGGACATCACCAGTGCGAGCTTCGCATGATAATTGAACAAATGCAGCAAGGGCCTCTCCAGTGCAACCTTCCCTTGATAATTGAACATATGCTGCACGGGCCTCTCCAGTGCAAGCTTCCCTTGATAATTTAAACAAATGCTGCATGGATATAACAAGTCCAAGCTTCCCTTGATAATTGAACATATGCTGCATGGATATCACTAGTGCAAGCTTCCATTGATAATTAAAAATATGCGTATGGGCCTCTCCAGTGCAAGCTTTCCTTGATAATTAAACATATGCTGCATGGACATCACAAGTGCAAGCTTCCCTTGATAATTGAACATATTTCTGCATGGGCCTCTTCAGTGTACGCTTCCCATGATAATTAAACTTATGCTGCATGGACATCACAAGTGCAAGCTTTCCCTGATAAATGAACATCTGCTGCATGGACATCACAAGTGCAAACGTCCCTTGATAATTGAACATATGCTGAATTTACATTGCCAGTGCAAGCTTCCCTTGATAATTGAACGTATGCTGCATGGAGATCACAAGTGCAAGCTTCCCTTGATAATTGAACATATGCTGCAAGGACATCGCCAGTGCAAGCTTCCCTTGATAATTAAACATATGCTGTATGGACATCGGCAGTGCAAGCTTCCCTTGATAATTGAACATATGCTGCATGGGCTTCTCCAGTGCAAGCTTCCCTTGATAATTGAACATATGCTGCATGGACCTCACCTGTGCAAGCTTCCCTTGATAATTGAACGTATGCTGCATGGGCCTTTTCAGTGCAAGCTTCCCTTGATAATTAAACATATGCTGAATGGATCTCTCCAGTGCAAGCTTCCCTTGATAATTAAACATATACTGCATGGGCATCACAAGTGCAATCTTCCCTTGGTAATTAAACATATGCTGCATGGACATCACAAGTGCAAACTTTCCTTGATAATTGAACATATGCTGCATGGACATCACAAGTCCAAGCTTCCCTTTATAATTAAACATATGCTGCATGGACCTCTTCTGTGCAAGCTTCCCTTGATAATTGAACGTATGCTACATGGGCCTCTTCATAGCAAGCTTCCCATGATAATTAAACATACGCTGCAAGGACAACAGAAGTGCAAGCTTCCCTTGATAATTAAACATATGCTGCATGGACATCGCCAGTGCAAGCTTCGCTTGATTATTGAACATATGCTGCATGGACATTGCCAGTGCAAGCTTCCCTTGATAATTGAACATATGCTGCATGGACCTCTTGAGTGCAAGCTTCCTTTGATAATTAAATGTATGCTGCATGGACATCGCCAGTGCAAGCTGCCACTGATAATTGAACATATGCTACATGGACCTCTCCAGTGCAAGCTTCCCTTGATAATTGAACATATGATGCCTGGACATCACAAGTGCAAGTTTCCCTTGATAATTGAACGTATGCTGCATGGGCCTCTTGAGTGCAAGCTTCCCTTGATAATTAAACATTTGCTGCATGGACCTCTTGAGTGCAAGCTTCCCTTGATAATTAAACAAAAGCTGCATGGACCTCACAAGTGCAAGCTTCCCTTGAGAATTGAACATATGCTGCATGGACCTCTCCAGTGCCAGCTTTCCGTGATAATTGAACATATGCTGCATGGACTTCACAAGTGCAAGCTTCCCCTGACAATTAAACAAATGCTGCATGGACATAACAAGTCCATGCTTCCCTTGATAATTGAACATATGCTGCATGGACATCACAAGTGCAAACTTCCCTTGATAATTGAACGTATGCTGCATGGGCCTCTTCAGTGCAAGCTTCCCTTGATAATTAAACATATGCTGCATGGAAAACACAAGTGCAAGCTTCCCTTGATAAATAAACATATGCTGCAAGGACATCTCCCATGCAAGCTTCCCTTGATAACTAAACAAGCTGCATGGACATCACCAGTGCGTGCTTCGCTTGATAATTGACTATATGCTGCATGGACATTGCCAGTGCAAGCTTCCCTTGATAATTGAACATTTGATGCATAGACCTCTTGAGTGCAAGCTTCCTTTGATAATTGAACATATGCTGCATGAACCTCTCCAGTTCCAGCTTCCCTTGATAATTGAAAATATGCTGCATGGACTTCACAAGTGCAAGCTTCCCTTGATAATTGAAAATATGCTGCATGGGCCTCTCAAGTGCAAGCTTCCCTTGATAATAAAATATATACTGATGGACCTCACCTGTGCAAGCTTCTCTTTATAAATAAACATATGCTGCATGGACCTCACTTGTGCAAGCTTCCCTTGATAATTAAATGTATGCTGCAAGGACATCGCCAGTGCAAACTTCCCTTGATAAATAAACATATGCTGCAAGGACATCGCCAGTGCAAGCTTCCCTTGATAATAAAACATATGCTGCATGGACATCACAAGTGCAAACTTCCCTTGATAAATAAACATATGCTGCAAGGACGTCGCCAGTGCAAACTTCCCTTGATGATTGAACATATGCTGCATGGATATCACAAGTACAAACTTCCCTTGATAATTTAACATATGCTGCATGGACCTCACCTGTGCAAGCTTCCCTTGGTGGATGAACGTATGCTGCATGGGCCTCTCCAGTGCAAGCTTCCCTTGATAATTAAACATATGCTGCATGGACCTCTTGAGTGCAAGCTGCCCTTGATGATTGAACATATGCTGCATGGACCTCACCTGCGCAAGCTTCCCTTGATAATTGAACATATGCTGCATGGACATCACCAGTGCAAACTTCCCTTGATAATTGAACATATGCTGCATGGACCTCACCTGTGCAAGCTTCCCTTGATGATTGAACATATGCTGCATGGACATCACAAGTACAAACGTCCGTTGATAATCGAACATCTGCTGCATGGACATCACAAGTGCAAGCTTCCCTTGATAAATAAACATATGCTGCAAGGACCTCACAAGTGCAAGCTTCCCTTGATAAAGAAACATATGCTGCAAGTACATCACCAGTGCAAGCTTCCCTTGATAATTAAACAAATGCTGCATGGACCTCTCCTGTGCAAGCTTCCCTTGATAATTGAACGCATACTGCATGGCCCTCTCCAGTGCAACCTTCCCTTGATAATTGAACATATGTTGCATGGGCCTCTCAAGTGCAAGCATCCCTTGATAATTTAAACAAATGCTGCATGGACAAAACAAGTCCAAGCTTCCCTAGATAATTAAACATATGCTGCATGGACATCGCCAGTGCAAGCTTCGCTTGATTATTGAACATATGCTGCATGGACATTGCCAGTGCAAGCTTCCCTTGATAATTGAACATATGCTGCATGGACCTCTTGAGTGCAAGCTTCCTTTGATAATTAAATGTATGCTGCATGGACATCGCCAGTGCAAGCTGCCACTGATAATTGAACATATGCTACATGGACCTCTCCAGTGCAAGCTTCCCTTGATAATTGAACATATGATGCCTGGACATCACAAGTGCACGTTTCCCTTGATAATTGAACGTATGCTGCATGGGCCTCTTGAGTGCAAGCTTCCCTTGATAATTAAACATTTGCTGCATGGACCTCTTGAGTGCAAGCTTCCCTTGATAATTAAACAAAAGCTGCATGGACCTCACAAGTGCAAGCTTCCCTTGAGAATTGAACATATGCTGCATGGACCTCTCCAGTGCCAGCTTTCCGTGATAATTGAACATATGCTGCATGGACTTCACAAGTGCAAGCTTCCCCTGACAATTAAACAAATGCTGCATGGACATAACAAGTCCATGCTTCCCTTGATAATTGAACATATGCTGCATGGACATCACAAGTGCAAACTTCATTTGATAATTGAACGTATGCTGCATGGGCCTCTTCAGTGCAAGCTTCCCTTGATAATTAAACATATGCTGCATGGAAAACACAAGTGCAAGCTTCCCTTGATAAATAAACATATGCTGCAAGGACATCGCCCGTGCAAGCTTCCCTTGATAACTAAACAAGCTGCATGGACATCACCAGTGCGTGCTTCGCTTGATAATTGACTATATGCTGCATGGACATTGCCAGTGCAAGCTTCCCTTGATAATTGAACATTTGATGCATAGACCTCTTGAGTGCAAGCTTCCTTTGATAATTGAACATATGCTGCATGAACCTCTCCAGTTCCAGCTTCCCTTGATAATTGAAAATATGCTGCATGGACTTCACAAGTGCAAGCTTCCCTTGATAATTGAAAATATGCTGCATGGGCCTCTCAAGTGCAAGCTTCCCTTGATAATAAAATATATACTGATGGACCTCACCTGTGCAAGCTTCTCTTAATAAATAAACATATGCTGCATGGACCTCACTTGTGCAAGCTTCCCTTGATAATTAAATGTATGCTGCAAGGACATCGCCAGTGCAAACTTCCCTTGATAAATAAACATATGCTGCAAGGACATCGCCAGTGCAAGCTTCCCTTGATAATAAAACATATGCTGCATGGACATCACAAGTGCAAACTTCCCTTGATAAATAAACATATGCTGCAAGGACGTCGCCAGTGCAAACTTCCCTTGATGATTGAACATATGCTGCATGGATATCACAAGTACAAACTTCCCTTGATAATTTAACATATGCTGCATGGACCTCACCTGTGCAAGCTTCCCTTGGTGGATGAACGTATGCTGCATGGGCCTCTCCAGTGCAAGCTTCCCTTGATAATTAAACATATGCTGCATGGGCCTCTTTAGTGCAAGCTTCCCTTGATAATTAAACATATGCTGCATGGACCTCTTGAGTGCAAGCTGCCCTTGATGATTGAACATATGCTGCATGGACCTCACCTGCGCAAGCTTCCCTTGATAATTGAACATATGCTGCATGGACCTCACCTGTGCAAGCTTCCCTTGATGATTGAACATATGCTGCATGGACATCACAAGTGCAAGCTTCCTTTGATAAATAAACATATGCTGCAAGGACCTCACAAGTTCAAGCTTCCCTTGATAAAGAAACATATGCTGCAAGGACCTCACCAGTGCAAGCTTCCCTTGATAATTAAACATATGCTGCATGGACCTCTCCTGTGCAAGCTTCCCTTGATAATTGAACGCATACTGCATGGCCCTCTCCAGTGCAACCTTCCTTTGATAATTGAACATATGTTGCATGGGCCTCTCAAGTGCAAGCATCCCTTGATAATTTAAACAAATGCTGCATGGACAAAACAAGTCCAAGCTTCCCTAGATAATTAAACATATGCTGAATGGACATCGTCAGTGCAAACTTCCATTGATTATTGAAGATATGCTGCATGGATCTCTCCAGTGCCAGCTTTCCTTGATAATTGAACATATGATCCCATGGACATCTCCAGTGCCAGCTTCCCTTGATAATTGAACATATGCTGCATTTACCTATTGGGTGCAAGCTTCCCTTGATAATTGAAAATATTCTGTGCGGGCCTCTCCAGTGCAAGCTTCCCTTGATAATTTTTACAAATGCTGCATGGATGTAACAAGTCCAAGCTTCCCTTGATAATTAATCATATGCTGCATGGACATCACAAGTGCAAACTTTCCTTGATAATTGAACATATGCTGCATGGACATCACAAGTCCAAGCTTCCCTTTATAATTAAACATATGCTGCATGGACCTCTTCTGTGCAAGCTTCCCTTGATAATTGAACATATGCTGCATGGGCCTCTTCATAGCAAGCTTCCCATGATAATTAAACATACGCTGCATGGACAACAGAAGTGCAAGCTTCCCTTGATAATTAAACATATGCTGCATGGACATCGCCAGTGCAAGCTTCGCTTGATTGTTGAACATATGCTGCATGGACATTGCCAGTGCAAGCTTCCCTTGATAATTGAACATATGCTGCATGGACCTCTTGAGTGCAAGCTTCCTTTGATAATTAAATGTATGCTGCATGGACATCGCCAGTGCAAGCTGCCACTGCTAATTGAACATATGCTACATGGACCTCGCCAATGCAAGCTTCCCTTGATAATTGAACATATGATGCCTGGACCTCTTGAGTGCAAGCTTCCCTTGATAATTAAACAAAAGCTGCATGGACCTCACAAGTGCAAGCTTCCCTTGATAATTAAACATATGCTGCATGGACATCACCAGTGCAAGCTTCCCTTGAAAATTGAACATATGCTGCATGGACCTCTCCAGTGGCAGCTTTCCGTGATAATTGAACATATGCTGCATGGACTTCACAAGTGCAAGCTTCCCCTGATAATTAAACAATTGCTGCATGGACATAACAAGTCCATGCTTCCCTTGATAATTGAACATATGCTGCATGGACATCACAAGTGCAAACTTCCCTTGATAATTGAACGTATGCTGCATGGGCCTCTTCAGTGCAAGCTTCCCTTGATAATTAAACATATGCTGCATGGAAAACACAAGTGCAAGCTTCCCTTGATAAATAAACATATGCTGCAAGGACATCGCCCGTGCAAGCTTCACTTGATAACTAAACAAGCTGCATGGACATCACCAGTGCGTGCTTCGCTTGATAATTGACTATATGCTGCATGGACATTGCCAGTGCAAGCTTCCCTTGATAATTGAACATTTGATGCATAGACCTCTTGAGTGCAAGCTTCCTTTGATAATTGAACATATGCTGCATGAACCTCTCCAGTTCCAGCTTCCCTTGATAATTGAAAATATGCTGCATGGACTTCACAAGTGCAAGCTTCCCTTGATAATTGAAAATATGCTGCATGGGCCTCTCAAGTGCAAGCTTCCCTTGATAATAAAATATATACTGATGGACCTCACCTGTGCAAGCTTCTCTTTATAAATAAACATATGCTGCATGGACCTCACTTGTGCAAGCTTCCCTTGATAATTAAATGTATGCTGCAAGGACATCGCCAGTGCAAACTTCCCTTGATAAATAAACATATGCTGCAAGGACATCGCCAGTGCAAGCTTCCCTTGATAATAAAACATATGCTGCATGGACATCACAAGTGCAAACTTCCCTTGATAAATAAACATATGCTGCAAGGACGTCGCCAGTGCAAACCTCCCTTGATAATTGAACATATGCTGCATGGATATCACAAGTACAAACTTCCCTTGATAATTTAACATATGCTGCATGGACATCGCCAGTGCAAGCTTCGCTTGATTATTGAACATATGCTGCATGGACATTGCCAGTGCAAGCTTCCCTTGATAATTGAACATATGCTGCATGGACCTCTTGAGTGCAAGCTTCCTTTGATAATTAAATGTATGCTGCATGGACATCGCCAGTGCAAGCTGCCACTGATAATTGAACATATGCTACATGGACCTCTCCAGTGCAAGCTTCCCTTGATAATTGAACATATGATGCCTGGACATCACAAGTGCAAGTTTCCCTTGATAATTGAACGTATGCTGCATGGCCCTCTTGAGTGCAAGCTTCCCTTGATAATTAAACATTTGCTGCATGGACCTCTTGAGTGCAAGCTTCCCTTGATAATTAAACAAAAGCTGCATGGACCTCACAAGTGCAAGCTTCCCTTGATAATTAAACATATGCTGCATGGACATCACCAGTGCAAGCTTCCCTTGAGAATTGAACATATGCTGCATGGACCTCTCCAGTGCCAGCTTTCCGTGATAATTGAACATATGCTGCATGGACTTCACAAGTGCAAGCTTTCCCTGATAATTAAACAAATGCTGCATGGACATAACAAGTCCATGCTTCCCTTGATAATTGAACATATGCTGCATGGACATCACAAGTGCAAACTTCCCTTGATAATTGAACGTATGCTGCATGGGCCTCTTCAGTGCAAGCTTCCCTTGATAATTAAACATATGCTGCATGGAAAACACAAGTGCAAGCTTCCCTTGATAAATAAACATATGCTGCAAGGACATCGCACGTGCAAGCTTCCCTTGATAACTAAACAAGCTGCATGGACATCACCAGTGCGTGCTTCGCTTGATAATTGACTATATGCTGCATGGACATTGCCAGTGCAAGCTTCCCTTGATAATTGAACATTTGATGCATAGACCTCTTGAGTGCAAGCTTCCTTTGATAATTGAACATATGCTGCATGAACCTCTCCAGTTCCAGCTTCCCTTGATAATTGAAAATATGCTGCATGGACTTCACAAGTGCAAGCTTCCCTTGATAATTGAAAATATGCTGCATGGGCCTCTCAAGTGCAAGCTTCCCTTGATAATAAAATATATACTGATGGACCTCACCTGTGCAAGCTTCTCTTTATAAATAAACATATGCTGCATGGACCTCACTTGTGCAAGCTTCCCTTGATAATTAAATGTATGCTGCAAGGACATCGCCAGTGCAAACTTCCCTTGATAAATAAACATATGCTGCAAGGACATCGCCAGTGCAAGCTTCCCTTGATAATAAAACATATGCTGCATGGACATCACAAGTGCAAACTTCCCTTGATAAATAAACATATGCCTCAAGGACGTCGCCAGTGCAAACTTCCCTTGATGATTGAACATATGCTGCATGGATATCACAAGTACAAACTTCCCTTGATAATTTAACATATGCTGCATGGACCTCACCTGTGCAAGCTTCCCTTGGTGGATGAACGTATGCTGCATGGGCCTCTCCAGTGCAAGCTTCCCTTGATAATTAAACATATGCTGCATGGGCCTCTTTAGTGCAAGCTTCCCTTGATAATTAAACATATGCTGCATGGACCTCTTGAGTGCAAGCTGCCCTTGATGATTGAACATATGCTGCATGGACCTCACCTGCGCAAGCTTCCCTTGATAATTGAACATATGCTGCATGGACATCACCAGTGCAAACTTCCCTTGATAATATAACATATGCTGCATGGACCTCACCTGTGCAAGCTTCCCTTGATGATTGAACATATGCTGCATGGACATCACAAGTACAAACGTCCGTTGATAATCGAACATCTGCTGCATGGACATCACAAGTGCAAGCTTCCCTTGATAAATAAACATATGCTGCAAGGACCTCACAAGTGCAAGCTTCCCTTGATAAAGAAACATATGCTGCAAGTACATCACCAGTGCAAGCTTCCCTTGATAATTAAACATATGCTGCATGGACCTCTCCTGTGCAAGCTTCCCTTGATAATTGAACGTATACTGCATGGCCCTCTCCAGTGCAACCTTCCCTTGATAATTGAACATATGTTGCATGGGCCTCTCAAGTGCAAGCATCCCTTGATAATTTAAACAAATGCTGCATGGAAAAAACAAGTCCAAGCTTCCCTAGATAATTAAACATATGCTGAATGGACATCGTCAGTGCAAACTTCCATTGATAATTGAAGATATGCTGCATGGATCTCTCCAGTGCCAGCTTTCCTTGATAATTGAACATATGATCCCATGGACATCTCCAGTGCCAGCTTCCCTTGATAATTGAACATATGCTGCATTTACCTATTGGGTGCAAGCTTCCCTTGATAATTGAAAATATTCTGTGCGGGCCTCTCCAGTGCAAGCTTCCCTTGATAATTTTTACAAATGCTGCATGGATATAACAAGTCCAAGCTTCCCTTGATAATTAATCATATGCTGCATGGACATCACAAGTGCAAACTTTCCTTGATAATTGAACATATGCTGCATGGACATCACAAGTCCAAGCTTCCCTTTATAATTAAACATATGCTGCATGGACCTCTTCTGTGCAAGCTTCCCTTGATCATTGAACGTATGCTGCATGGGCCTCTTCATAGCAAGCTTCCCATGATAATTAAACATATGCTGCATGGACAACAGAAGTGCAAGCTTCCCTTGATAATTAAACATATGCTGCATGGACATCGCCAGTGCAAGCTTCGCTTGATTATTGAACATATGCTGCATGGACATTGCCAGTGCAAGCTTCCCTTGATAATTGAACATATGCTGCATGGACCTCTTGAGTGCAAGCTTCCTTTGATAATTAAATGTATGCTGCATGGACATCGCCAGTGCAAGCTGCCACTGCTAATTGAACATATGCTACATGGACCTCTCCAGTGCAAGCTTCCCTTGATAATTGAACATATGATGCCTGGACATCACAAGTGCAAGTTTCCCTTGATAATTGAACGTATGCTGCATGGGCCTCTTGAGTGCAAGCTTCCCTTGATAATTAAACATATGCTGCATGGACCTCTTGAGTGCAAGCTTCCCTTGATAATTAAACAAAAGCTGCATGGACCTCACAAGTGCAAGCTTCCCTTGATAATTAAACATATGCTGCATGGACATCACCAGTGCAAGCTTCCCTTGAGAATTGAACATATGCTGCATGGACCTCTCCAGTGCCAGCTTTCCGTGATAATTGAACATATGCTGCATGGACTTCACAAGTGCAAGCTTCCCCTGATAATTAAACAAATGCTGCATGGACATAACAAGTCCATGCTTCCCTTGATAATTGAACATATGCTGCATGGACATCACAAGTGCAAACTTCCCTTGATAATTGAACGTATGCTGCATGGGCCTCTTCAGTGCAAGCTTCCCTTGATAATTAAACATATGCTGCATGGACCTCTTGAATGCAAGCTTCCTTGATAATTGAACATATGCTGCATGAGCCTCTCCAATGCAAGCTTCCCTTGATACTTGTATATATGCTGCATGGACATCGCCAGTGCCAACTTCCCTTGATAATTGAACATATGCTGCATGGACTTCACAAGTGCAAGCTTCCCTTGATAATTAAAGATATGCTGCATGGACATCACAAGTGCACGCTTTCCTTTATAAATTAACATATGCTGCATGGACCTCACCAGTGCACGCTTCCCTTTATAAATTAACATATGCTGCAAGGACATCGCCAGTGCAAGCTTCCCTTGATAATTGAACATATGCTCTGTGGACATCACAGAGGCAAGCTTACCGTGATAAATGAACATATGCTGCATGGACCTCACCAGTGCAAGCTTCCCTTGATAATTAATAATATTCTGCATGGACATCGCCAGTGCAAACTTCCCTTTATAATTGAACAAATGCTGCATGGACATTGCCAGTGCAAGCTTCCCTTGTTAATTGAACATATGCTGCATTGACCTCTAGAGTGCAAGCTTTCTTTGATAATTGAACATATGCTGCATGAACCTCTCCAGTGCCAGCTTCCCTTGATAATTGAAAATATTCTGCATGGACTTCACAAGTGCAAGCTTCCCTTGATAATTGAAAATATGATGCATGGGCCTCTCCAGTGCAAGCTTCCCTTGATAATACAATATATACTGCATGGACCTCACCTGTGCAAGCTCCTCTTTATAATTAAACATATGCTCCATGGACCTCACTTGTGCAAGCTTCCCTTCATAATTAAATGTATGCTGCAGGACATCGCCAGTGCGAACTTCGCTTGATAATTGAACATATGCTGCATTTACATCACAAGTACAAACCTCCCTTGATAATTTAACATATGCTGCATGGACCTCACCTGTGCAAGCTTACCTTGATCGATGAACGTATGCTGCATGGGTCTCTCCAGTGCAAGCTTCCCTTGATAATTGAACGTGTGCTGCATGGACCTCACATGTGCAAGCTTCCCTTGATAATTAAACATATGCTGCATGGGCCTCTCCAGTGCAAGCTTCCCTTGATAATTGAACATATGCTGCATGGACTTCACAAGTGCAAGCTTCCCTTGATAATTAAAGATATGTTGCATGGACATCACAAGTGCACGCTTCCCTTTATAAATTAACATATGCTGCATGGACCTCAACAGTGCACGCTTCCCTTTATAAATTAACATATGCTGCAAGGACATCGCCAGTGCAAGCTTCCCTTGATAATTGAACATATGCTGCATGGATCTCATCAGTGCAAGCTTCCCTTGATAATTGAACATATGCTGCATGGACCTCACCAGTGCAAGCTTCTCTTGATAATTAATAAAATTCTGCATGGACATCGCCACTGCAAACTTCCCTTGATAATTGAACATATGATGCATGGACTTCGTCAGTGCAAGCTTCTCTTGATAATTGAACATATGCTGCATGGACATCACAAGTGCAAATGTCCCTTGATAATTGAACATATGCTGCATTGACATCACAAGTGCAAGCTTCCCTTGACAATTGAACGCATTGCTGCATGGGCCTCTACAGTGCAAGTTTCCCATGATAATTAAACAGATGCTGCATGAACATCACAAGTGCAAGCTTCCCTTGATAAATAAACATATGCTGCAAGGACATCGACAGTGCAAGCTTCCCTTGATAATTAAACATATGCTACATGGGCATCAAAAGTGCAAGCTTCCCTTGATAATTAAACATATGCTGCATGGGCAAAACAAGTGCAAGATTCTCTTTATAATTAAATATATGCTACATAGACCTCACCTGTGCAATTTTTCCCTTGATAATTAAACATATGCTGCTCGAATATCGCCAGTGCAAGCTTCCCTTGATAATTGAACACATGCTGCATGGACATCACAACTGCAATCTTCCCTTCATAATTAAACATATGCTGCATGCACCTCCCCAGTGCAACCTTCCCTTGATAATTGAACATATGTTGCATGGGCCTCTTCAGTGCAAGCTTCCTTTGATAATTAAACATATGCTGCAAGGACATCGCCCGTGCAAGCTTCCCTCGATAACTAAACACGCTGCATGGACATCACCAGTGCGTGCTTCGTTTGATAATTGAACATATGCTGCATTTACATTGCCAGTGCAAGCTTCCCTTGATAATTGAACATATGCTGCATGGGCCTCTTGAGTGCAAGCTTCCTTTAATAATTGACTATATGCTGCATGAACCTTTTGAGTGCAAGCTTCCCTTGATAATTAAACATAAGCTGCATGGACCTTATCAGTGCAAGCTTCCCTTGTTAATTGAACATATGCTGCATGGACCTCTCAGTGCCAGCTTCCTCTGATAATAAAAGATATACTGCATGGACATCACTTGTGCAAGCTTCCCTTGATAATTAAATGTATGCTGCATGGACATCGCCAGTGCAAGCTTTCCTTGATAAATAAACATATGCTGCAAGGACATCGCCAGTGCAAGCTTCCCTTGATAAATAAACTTATGCTGCAAGGACGTCGCCTGTGGAAACTTCCCTTGATAATTGAACATATGCTGCATGGACCTTTCAAGTGCAAGCTTCCCTTGATAATTGAACATATGCTGCATGGACATCACAAGTACAAACTTCCCTTGATAGTTTAACATATGCTGCATGGACATCACAAGTGCAAGTTTCCCTTGGTAATTAAACATATGCTGCATGGACCTCACCTGTGCAAGCTTCCTTGATAATTGAACGTATGCTGCATGGGCCTCTTCAGTGCAAGCTTCCCTTGATAATTGAACATATGCTGCATGTACTTCACAAGTGCAAGCTTCCCTTGATAATTGAAAATATGCTGCATGGACCTTATCAGTGCAAGCTTCCCTTGATAAATAAACATATGCTGTAAGGACATCGACAGTGCAAGCTTCCCTTGATAATTAAACATATGCTGCATGGACCTCACAAGTGCAAACGTCCCTTGATAATTGAACATATGCTTAATGGACATCTCAAGTGCAGGCTTCCCTTGGTAATTGAACGTATCCAGCATGGGCCTCTTCAGTGCAAGTTTCCCTTAATAATTGAACAAATGTTGTATGGACCTCTCCAGTGCAAGCTTCCCTTGATAATTGAACATATGCTGCATGGACTTCACAAGTGCAAGCTTTCTTTGATAATTGAAAATATGCTGCATGGGCCTCTCCAGGGCAAGCTTCCCTTGATAATTGAACATATGCTGCATGGACATCACAAGTGAAAACGTCCCTTGATAATTGAACATATGATGCATGGACATCACAAGTGCAAGCTTCCCTTGATAAATAAACATATGCTGCATGGACCTCTCCAGTGCAAGCTTCCCTTGATAATTAAAGATATGCTGCATGTACCTCTCCAGTGCAAGCTTCCCTTGATAATTAAAGATATGCTGCATGTACCTCTCCAGTGCAAGCTTCCCTTGATAATTGAACATATGCTGCATGGACATCACAAGTGAAAACGTCCCTTGATAACTGAACATATGCTGCATGGGCCTCTGCAGTGCAAGCTTCCCATGATAATTGGACATATGCTGCATGGATATCACAAGTCCAAGCTTCCCTTGATAAATAAACATATGCTGCAAGGACATCGCCAGTGCAAGCTTCCCTTGATAATGAACCATATGCTACATGGGCATTACAAGCGCAAGATTCTCTATATAATTAAATATAAGCTACATAGACCTCACCTGTGCAAGCTTCCCTTGATAATTAAACATATGCTGCATCAACATCGCCAGTGCAAGCTTCCCTTGATAAATGAACATATGCTGTATCGGCTTCTCCAGTGCAAGCTTCCCTTGATAATTGAACATATGCTGCATGAACATCGCCAGTGCAAGCTTCCCTTGATAATTGAACATATGCTGCATGGGATTCTCCAGTGCAATCTTCCCTTGATAATTAAACATATGCTGCATGGACTTCGCCAGTGCAAGCTTCTCTTGATAATTGAACATATGCTGCATGGACATCACTAGTGCAAATGTCCCTTGATAATTGAACATATGCTGCATTGACATCACAAGTGCAAGCTTCCCTTGACAATTGAACGCATTGCTGCATGGGCCTCTACAGTGCAAGCTTCACATGATAATTAAACAGATGCTGCATGAACATCACAAGTGCAAGCTTCCCTTGATAAATAAACATATGCTGCAAGGACATCAACAGTGCAAGCTTCCCTTGATAATTAAACATATGCTACATGGGCATCAAAAGTGCAAGCTTCCCTTGATAATTAAACGTATGCTGCATGGGCAAAACAAGTGCAAGATTCTCTTTATAATTAAATATATGCTACATAGACCTCACCTGTGCAATTTTTCCCTTGATAATTAAACATATGCTGCTAGAATATCGCCAGTGCAAGCTTCCCTTGATAATTAAACATATGCTGCATGGACATCACAAGTCCAATCTTCCCTTCATAATTAAACATATGCTGCATGCACCTCTCCAGTGCAACCTTCCCTTGATAATTGAACATATGTTGCATGGGCCTCTTCAGTGCAAGCTTCCTTTGATAATTAAACATATGCTGCAAGGACATCGCCCGTGCAAGCTTCCCTTGATAACTAAACATGCTGCACGGACATCACCAGTGCGTGCTTCGTTTGATAATTGAACATATGCTGCATGGACATTGCCAGTGCAAGCTTCCCTTGATAATTAAACATATGCTACATGGGCGTCAAAAGTGCAAGCTTCCCTTGATAATTAAACATATGCTGCATGGGCAAAACAAGTGCAAGATTCTCTTTATAATTAAATATATGCTACATAGACATCACCTGTGCAATTTTTCCCTTGATAATTAAACATATGCTGCTCGAATATCGCCAGTGCAAGCTTCCCTTGATAATTGAACATATGCTGCATGGACATCACAAGTCCAATCTTCCCTTCATAATTAAACATATGCTGCATGCACCTCTCCAGTGCAACCTTCCCTTGATAATTGAACATATGTTGCATGGGCCTCTTCAGTGCAAGCTTCCTTTGATAATTAAACATATGCTGCAAGGACATCGCCCGTGCAAGCTTCCCTTGATAACTAAACACGCTGCATGGACATCACCAGTGCGTGCTTCGTTTGATAATTGAACATATGCTGCATGGACATTGCCAGTGCAAGCTTCCCTTGATAATTGAACATATGCTGCATGGACCTCTTGAGAGCAAGCTTCCTTTGATAATTGACTATATGCTGCATGAACCTTTTGAGTGCAAGCTGCCCTTGATAATTAAACATAAGCTGCATGGACCTTATCAGTGCAAGCTCCCCTTGTTAATTGAACATATGCTGCATGGACCTCTCCAGTGCCAGCTTCCCTTGATAATTGAACATATGCTGAATGAACCTCTCCAGTGCAACCTTCCCTTGATAATAAAAGATATACTGTATGCACCTCACCTGTGCAAGCTTCTCTTTATAATTAAACATATGCTGCATGGAACTCACTTTTGTAAGCTTACCTTGATAATTAAATGTATGCTGCATGGACATCGCCAGTGCAAGCTGCCCTTGATAATTGAACGTATGCTGCATGGGCCTCTTCAGTGCAAGCTTCCCTTGATAATTAAACATATGTTGCATGGAAAACACAAGTGCAATCTTCCCTTGATAAATAAACATGCTGCAAGGACATCGCCCGCGCAAGCTTCCCTTGATAACTAAACAAGCTGCATGGGCTTCTCCAGTGCAAGCTTCCCTTGATAATTAAACATATGCTGCATGGACATCACAAGTGCAATCTCCCCTTGATAATTAAACATATGCTGCATGGACCTCCCCAGTGCAACCTTCACTTGATAATTGAACATATGCTGCATGAACCTCTCCAGTGCAACCTTCCCTTGATAATAAAAGATATACTGCATGCACCTCACCTGTGCAAGCTTCTTTTTATAATTAAACATATGCTGCATGGAACTCACTTTTGTAAGCTTCCCTTGATAATTAAACATATGCTGCTCGAATATCGCCAGTGCAAGCTTCCCTTGATAATTGAACATATGCTGCATGGACATCACAAGTCCAATCTTCCCTTCATAATTAAACATATGCTGCATGCACCTCTCCAGTGCAACCGTCCCTTGATAATTGAACATATGTTGCATGGGCCTCTTCAGTGCAAGCTTCCTTTGATAATTAAACATATGCTGCAAGGACATCGCCCGTGCAAGCTTCCCTTGATAACTAAACACGCTGCATGGACATCACCAGTGCGTGCTTCGTTTGATAATTGAACATATGCTGCATGGACATTGCCAGTGCAAGCTTCCCTTGATAATTGAACATATGCTGCATGGACCTCTTGAGTGCAAGCTTCCTTTGATAATTGACTATATGCTGCATGAACCTTTTGAGTGCAAGCTGCCCTTGATAATTAAACATAAGCTGCATGGACCTTATCAGTGCAAGCTCCCCTTGTTAATTGAACATATACTGCATGGACCTCTCCAGTGCCAGCTTCCCTTGATAATTGAAAATATGCTGCATGGACTTCACAAGTGCAAGCTTCCCTTGATAATTGAACATATGCTGCATGGGCCTCTCCATTGCAAGCTTTCCTTGATAATAAAAGATATACTGCATGGACATCACTTGTGCAAGCTTCCCTTGATAATTAAATGTATGATGCATGGACATCGCCAGTGCAAGCTTCCCTTGATAAATAAACATATGCTGCATGGACATCACAAGTGCAATCTTCCCTTGATAATTAAACATATGCTGCATGGACCTCCCCAGTGCAACCTTCCCTTGATAATTGAACATATGCTGCATGAACCTCTCCAGTGCAACCTTCCCTTGATAATAAAAGATATACTGCATGCACCTCACCTGTGCAAGCTTCTCTTTATAATTAAACATATGCTGCATGGAACTCACTTTTGTAAGCTTCCCTTGATAATTAAATGTATGCTGCATGGACATCGCCAGCGCAAGCTGCCCTTGATAATTGAACGTATGCTGCATGGGCCTCTTCAGTGCAAGCTTCCCTTGATAATTAAACATATGTTGCATGGAAAACACAAGTGCAATCTTCCCTTGATAAATAAACATGCTGCAAGGACATCGCCCGCGCAAGCTTCCCTTGATAACTAAACAAGCTGCATGGGCTTCTCCAGTGCAAGCTTCCCTTGATAATTAAACATATGCTGCATGGACATCACAAGTGCAATCTCCCCTTGATAATTAAACATATGCTGCATGGACCTCCCCAGTGCAACCTTCCCTTGATAATTGAACATATGCTGCATGAACCTCTCCTTTGCAAGCTTCACTTGATAATAAAAGATATACTGCATGCACCTCACCTGTGCAAGCTTCTCTTTATAAATAAACATATACTGCATTGACCTCACTTGTGTAAGCTTCCCTTGATAATTAAATGTATGCTGCATGGACATCGCCAGTGCAAGCTTCCCTTGATAATTGAACATATGTTGCATGGACCTCTCCAGTGCAAGCTTCCCTTGATAATTGAACATATGCTACATGGACATCACAAGTGCAAGTTTCCCTTGATAATTGAATATATGCCTCATGGACCTCGCCAGTGCAAGCTTCTCTTGATAATTAAACATATGCTGCATGGACATCGACAGTGCAAGCTTCCCTTGATAATTAAACATATGCTGCATGGACATCACAAATGCAAGCTTCCCTTGATAATTAAACATATGCTGCATGGACATCACAAGTGCAATCTCCCCTTGATAATTAAACATATGCTGCATGGACCTCCCCAGTGCAACCTTCCCTTGATAATTGAACATATGCTGCATGAACCTCTCCTTTGCAAGCTTCACTTGATAATAAAAGATATACTGCATGCACCTCACCTGTGCAAGCTTCTCTTTATAAATAAACATATACTGCATTGACCTCACTTGTGTAAGCTTCCCTTGATAATTAAATGTATGCTGCATGGACATCGCCAGTGCAAGCTTCCCTTGATAATTGAACATATGTTGCATGGACCTCTCCAGTGCAAGCTTCCCTTGATAATTGAACATATGCTACATGGACATCACAAGTGCAAGTTTCCCTTGATAATTGAATATATGCCTCATGGACCTCGCCAGTGCAAGCTTCTCTTGATAATTAAACATATGCTGCATGGACATCGACAGTGCAAGCTTCCCTTGATAATTAAACATATGCTGCATGGACATCACAAATGCAAGCTTCCCTTGAGAATTGAACATATGCTGCATGGACCTCTGCAGTGCAAGCTTCCCTTGATAATTGAACATATGCTGCATGGACCTCTCCAGTGCAAGCTTCCCTTGATAATTGAACATATGATGCCATGGACATCTCCAGTGCAAGCTTTCCTTGATATTAGAACATATGATGCCATGGACATCTCCAGTGCCAGCTTCCCCTGATAATTAAACAAATGCTGCTTGGACATAACAAGTGCAAACTTCCCTTGATAATTGAACATATGCTGCATGAACATCACAAGTGCAGGCTTCCCTTGATAATTGAACGTATGCTGCTTGGGCCCCTTCAGTGCAAGCTTCCCTTGATAATTAAACATATGCTGCATGGAAAAAACAAGTGCACGCTTCCCTTGATAAATAAACATATGCTGCAAGGACATCGCCCGTGCAAGCTTCCCTTGATAACTAAACAAGCTGCATGGGCATCACCAGTGCGTGCTTCACTTGATAATTGAACATATGCTGCATGGACATTGCCAGTGCAAGCTTCCCTTGTTAATTGAACATATGCTGCATAGACCTCTAGAGTGCAAGCTTCCTTTGATAATTGAACATATGCTGCATGAACCTCTCCAGTGCCAGCTTCCCTTGATAATTGAAAATATTCTGCATGGACTTCACAAGTGCAAGCTTCCCTTGATAATTGAAAATATGATGCATGGGCCTCTCCAGTGCAAGCTTCCCTTGATAATACAATATATACTGCATGGACCTCACCTGTGCAAGCTCCTCTTTATAATTAAACATATGCTCCATGGACCTCACTTGTGCAAGCTTCCCTTCATAATTAAATGTATGCCGCAGGACATCGCCAGTGCAAACTTCCCTTGATAATTGAACATATGCTACATTTACATCACAAGTACAAACCTCCCTTGATAATTTAACATATGCTGCATGGACCTCACCTGTGCAAGCTTACCTTGATCGATGAACGTATGCTGCATGGGCCTCTCCAGTGCAAGCTTCCCTTGATAATTGAACATATGCTGCATGGACTTCACAAGTGCAAGCTTCCCTTGCTAATTAAAGAGATGTTGCATGGACATCACAAGTGCACGCTTCCCTTTATAAATTAACATATGCTGCATGGACCTCAACAATGCACGCTTCCCTTTATAAATTAACATATGCTGCAAGGACATCGCCAGTGCAAGCTGCCCTTGATAATTGAACATATGCTGCATGGACCTCACCAGTGCAAGCTTCCCTTGATAATTGAACATATGCTGCATGGACCTCACCAGTGCAAGCTTCTCTTGATAATTAATAAAATTCTGCATGGACATCGCCACTGCAAACTTCCCTTGATAATTGAACATATGATGCATGGACTTCGTCAGTGCAAGCTTCTCTTGATAATTGAACATATGCTGCATGGACATCACAAGTGCAAATGTCCCTTGATAATTGAACATATGCTGCATTGACATCACAAGTGCAAACTTCCCTTGACAATTGAACGCATTGCTGCATGGGCCTCTACAGTGCAAGCTTCCCATGATAATTAAACAGATGCTGCATGAACATCACAAGTGCAAGCTTCCCTTGATAAATAAACATATGCTGCAAGGACATCGACAGTGCAAGCTTCCCTTGATAATTAAACATATGCTACATGGGCATCAAAAGTGCAAGCTTCCCTTGATAATTAAACATATGCTGCATGGGCAAAACAAGTGCAAGAATCTCTTTATAATTAAATATATGCTACATAGACCTCACCTGTGCAATTTTTCCCTTGATAATTAAACATATGCTTCCCTTGATAATTGAACACATGCTGCATGGACATCACAACTGCAATCTTCCCTTCATAATTAAACATATGCTGCATGCACCTCCCCAGTGCAACCTTCCCTTGATAATTGAACATATGTTGCATGGGCCTCTTCAGTGCAAGCTTCCTTTGATAATTAAACATATGCTGCAAGGACATCGCCCGTGCAAGCTTCCCTCGATAACTAAACACGCTGCATGGACATCACCAGTGCGTGCTTCGTTTGATAATTGAACATATGCTGCATGGACATTGCCAGTGCAAGCTTCCCTTGATAATTGAACATATGCTGCATGGACCTCTTGAGAGCAAGCTTCCTTTGATAATTGACTATATGCTGCATGAACCTTTTGAGTGCAAGCTGCCCTTGATAATTAAACATAAGCTGCATGGACCTTATCAGTGCAAGCTTCCCTTGTTAATTGAACATATGCTGCATGGACCTCTCCAGTGCCAGCTTCCCTTGATAATTGAAAATATGCTGCATGGACTTCACAAGTGCAAGCTTCCCTTGATAATTGAAAATATGCTGCATGGGCCTCTCCATTGCAAGCTTTCCTTGATAATAAAAGATATACTGCATGGACATCACTTGTGCAAGCTTCCCTTGATAATTAAATGTATGATGCATGGACATCGCCAGTGCAAGCTTCCCTTGATAAATAAACATATGCTGAATGTACCTCCCCAGTGCAACCTTCCCTTGATAATTGAACATATGCTGAATGAACCTCTCCAGTGCAACCTTCCCTTGATAATAAAAGATATACTGTATGCACCTCACCTGTGCAAGCTTCTCTTTATAATTAAACATATGCTGCATGGAACTCACTTTTGTAAGCTTCCCTTGATAATTAAATGTATGCTGCATGGACATCGCCAGTGCAAGCTGCCCTTGATAATTGAACGTATGCTGCATGGGCCTCTTCAGTGCAAGCTTCCCTTGATAATTAAACATATGTTGCATGGAAAACACAAGTGCAATCTTCCCTTGATAAATAAACATGCTGCAAGGACATCGCCCGCGCAAGCTTCCCTTGATAACTAAACAAGCTGCATGGGCTTCTCCAGTGCAAGCTTCCCTTGATAATTAAACATATGCTGCATGGACATCACAAGTGCAATCTCCCCTTGATAATTAAACATATGCTGCATGGACCTCCCCAGTGCAACCTTCACTTGATAATTGAACATATGCTGCATGAACCTCTCCAGTGCAACCTTCCCTTGATAATAAAAGATATACTGCATGCACCTCACCTGTGCAAGCTTCTCTTTATAATTAAACATATGCTGCATGGAACTCACTTTTGTAAGCTTCCCTTGATAATTAAACATATGCTGCTCGAAAATCGCCAGTGCAAGCTTCCCTTGATAATTGAACATATGCTGCATGGACATCACAAGTCCAATCTTCCCTTCATAATTAAACATATGCTGCATGCACCTCTCCAGTGCAACCGTCCCTTGATAATTGAACATATGTTGCATGGGCCTCTTCAGTGCAAGCTTCCTTTGATAATTAAGTATATGCTGCAAGGACATCGCCCGTGCAAGCTTCCCTTGATAACTAAACACGCTGCATGGACATCACCAGTGCGTGCTTCGTTTGATAATTGAACATATGCTGCATGGACATTGCCAGTGCAAGCTTCCCTTGATAATTGAACATATGCTGCATGGACCTCTTGAGTGCAAGCTTCCTTTGATAATTGACTATATGCTGCATGAACCTTTTGAGTGCAAGCTGCCCTTGATAATTAAACATAAGCTGCATGGACCTTATCAGTGCAAGCTCCCCTTGTTAATTGAACATATGCTGCATGGACCTCTCCAGTGCCAGCTTCCCTTGATAATTGAAAATATGCTGCATGGACTTCACAAGTGCAAGCTTCCCTTGATAATTGAACATATGCTGCATGGGCCTCTCCATTGCAAGCTTTCCTTGATAATAAAAGATATACTGCATGGACATCACTTGTGCAAGCTTCCCTTGATAATTAAATGTATGATGCATGGACATCGCCAGTGCAAGCTTCCCTTGATAAATAAACATATGCTGCATGAACCTTTCCAGTGCAACCTTCCCTTGACAATTGAACATATGCTGCATGAACCTCTCCAGTGCAACCTTCCCTTGATAATAAAAGATATACTGCATGCACCTCACCTGTGCAAGCTTCTCTTTATAATTAAACATATGCTGCATGGAACTCACTTTTGTAAGCTTCCCTTGATAATTAAATGTATGCTGCATGGACATCGCCAGCGCAAGCTGCCCTTGATAATTGAACGTATGCTGCATGGGCCTCTTCAGTGCAAGCTTCCCTTGATAATTAAACATATGTTGCATGGAAAACACAAGTGCAATCTTCCCTTGATAAATAAACATGCTGCAAGGACATCGCCCGCGCAAGCTTCCCTTGATAACTAAACAAGCTGCATGGGCTTCTCCAGTGCAAGCTTCCCTTGATAATTAAACATATGCTGCATGGACATCACAAGTGCAATCTCCCCTTGATAATTAAACATATGCTGCATGGACCTCCCCAGTGCAACCTTCCCTTCATAATTGAACATATGCTGCATGAACCTCTCCTTTGCAAGCTTCACTTGATAATAAAAGATATACTGCATGCACCTCACCTGTGCAAGCTTCTCTTTATAAATAAACATATACTGCATTGACCTCACTTGTGTAAGCTTCCCTTGATAATTAAATGTATGCTGCATGGACATCGCCAGTGCAAGCTTCCCTTGATAATTGAACATATGTTGCATGGACCTCTCCTGTGCAAGCTTCCCTTGATAATTGAACATATGCTACATGGACATCACAAGTGCAAGTTTCCCTTGATAATTGAATATATGCCTCATGGACCTCGCCAGTGCAAGCTTCTCTTGATAATTAAACATATGCTGCATGGACATCGCCAGTGCAAGCTTCCCTTGATAATTAAACATATGCTGCATGGACATCACAAATGCAAGCTTCCCTTGAGAATTGAACATATGCTGCATGGACCTCTGCAGTGCAAGCTTCCCTTGATAATTGAACATATGCTGCATGGACCTCTCCAGTGCAAGCTTCCCTTGATAATTGAACATATGATGCCATGGACATCTCAAGTGCAGGCTTCCCTTGATAATTGAACATATCCTGCATGGGCCTCTTCAGTGCAAGTTTCCCTTTATAATTGAACAAATGTTGCATGGACCTCTCCAGTGCAAGCTTCCCTTGATAATTGAACATATGCTGCATGGACTTCACAAGTGCAAGCTTTCTTTGATAATTGAAAATATGCTGAATGGGCCTCTCCAGGGCAAGCTTCCCTTGATAATTGAACATATGCTGCATGGACATCACAAGTGAAAACGTCCCTTGATAATTGAACATATGATGCATGGACATCACAAGTGCAAGCTTCCCTTGATAAATAAACATATGCTGCATGGACCTCTCCAGTGCAAGCTTCCCTTGATAATTAAAGATATGCTTCATGGACCTCTCCAGTGCAAGCTTCCCTTGATATTTGAACATATGCTGCATGGACATCACAAGTGAAAACGTCCCTTGATAACTGAACATATGCTGCATGGGCCTCTGCAGTGCAAGCTTCCCATGATAATTAAACATATGCTGCATGGATATCACAAGTCCAAGCTTCCCTTGATAAATAAACATATGCTGCAAGGACATTGCCAGTGCAAGCTTCCCTTGATAATGAAACATATGCTACATGGGCATTACAAGCGCAAGATTCTCTATATAATTAAATATAAGCTACATAGACCTCACCTGTGCAAGCTTCCCTTGATAATTAAACATATGCTGCATCAACATCGCCAGTGCAAGCTTCCCTTGATAAATGAACATATGCTGCATCGGCTTCTCCAGTGCAAGCTTCCCTTGATAATTGAACATATGCTGCATGAACATCGCCAGTGCAAGCTTCCCTTGATAATTGAACATATGCTGCATGGGATTCTCCAGTGCAATCTTCCCTTGATAATTAAACATATGCTGCATGGACTTCGCCAGTGCAAGCTTCTCTTGATAATTGAGCATATGCTGCATGGACATCACTAGTGCAAATTTCCCTTGATAATTGAACATATGCTGCATTGACATCACAAGTGCAAGCTTCCCTTGACAATTGAACGCATTGCTGCATGGGCCTCTACAGTGCAAGCTTCACATGATAATTAAACAGATGCTGCATGAACATCACAAGTGCAAGCTTCCCTTGATAAATAAACATATGCTGCAAGGACATCGACAGTGCAAGCTTCCCTTGATAATTAAACATATGCTACATGGGCATCAAAAGTGCAAGCTTCCCTTGATAATTAAACATATGCTACATGGGCATCAAAAGTGCAAGCTTCCCTTGATAATTAAACATATGCTGCATGGGCAAAACAAGTGCAAGATTCTCTTTATAATTAAATATATGCTACATAGACCTCACCTGTGCAATTTTTCCCTTGATAATTAAACATATTCTGCTCGAATATCGCCAGTGCAAGCTTCCCTTGATAATTGAACATATGCTGCATGGACATCACAAGTCCAATCTTCCCTTCATAATTAAACATATGCTGCATGCACCTCTCCAGTGCAACCTTCCCTTGATAATTGAACATATGTTGCATGGGCCTCTTCAGTGCAAGCTTCCTTTGATAATTAAACATATGCTGCAAGGACATCGCCCGTGCAAGCTTCCCTTGATAACTAAACACGCTGCATGGACATCACCAGTGCGTGCTTCGTTTGATAATTGAACATATGCTGCATGGACATTGCCAGTGCAAGCTTCCCTTGATAATTAAACATATGCTACATGGGCATCAAAAGTGCAAGCTTCCCTTGATAATTAAACATATGCTGCATGGACCTCACCAGTGCAAGCTTCTCTTGATAATTAATAAAATTCTGCATGGACATCGCCACTGCAAACTTCCCTTGATAATTGAACATATGATGCATGGACTTCGTCAGTGCAAGCTTCTCTTGATAATTGAACATATGCTGCATGGACATCACAAGTGCAAATGTCCCTTGATAATTGAACATATGCTGCATTGACATCACAAGTGCAAGCTTCCCTTGACAATTGAACGCATTGCTGCATGGGCCTCTACAGTGCAAGCTTCCCATGATAATTAATCAGATGCTGCATGAACATCACAAGTGCAAGCTTCCCTTGATAAATAAACATATGCTGCAAGGACATCGACAGTGCAAGCTTCCCTTGATAATTAAACATATGCTACATGGGCATCAAAAGTGCAAGCTTCCCTTGATAATTAAACATATGCTGCATGGGCAAAACAAGTGCAAGATTCTCTTTATAATTAAATATATGCTACATAGACCTCACCTGTGCAATTTTTCCCTTGATAATTAAACATATGCTGCTCGAATATCGCCAGTGCAAGCTTCCCTTGATAATTGAACACATGCTGCATGGACATCACAACTGCAATCTTCCCTTCATAATTAAACATATGCTGCATGCACCTCCCCAGTGCAACCTTCCCTTGATAATTGAACATATGTTGCATGGGCCTCTTCAGTGCAAGCTTCCTTTGATAATTAAACATATGCTGCAAGGACATCGCCCGTGCAAGCTTCCCTCGATAACTAAACACGCTGAATGGACATCACCAGTGCGTGCTTCGTTTGATAATTGAACATATGCTGCATGGACATTGCCAGTGCAAGCTTCCCTTGATAATTGAACATATGCTGCATGGACCTCTTGAGTGCAAGCTTCCTTTAATAATTGACTATATGCTGCATGAACCTTTTGAGTGCAAGCTTCCCTTGATAATTAAACATAAGCTGCATGGACCTTATCAGTGCAAGCTTCCCTTGTTAATTGAACATATGCTGCATGGACCTCTCAGTGCCAGCTTCCCTTGATAATAAAAGATATACTGCATGGACATCACTTGTGCAAGCTTCCCTTGATAATTAAATGTATGCTGCATGGACATCGCCAGTGCAAGCTTTCCTTGATAAATAAACATATGCTGCAAGGACATCGCCAGTGCAAGCTTCCCTTGATAAATAAACGTATGCTGCATGGACATCACAAGTACAAACTTCCCTTGATAATTTAAAATATGCTGCATGGACATCACAAGTGCAAGTTTCCCTTGGTAATTAAACATATGCTGCATGGACCTCACCTGTGCAAGCTTCCCTTGATAATTGAACGTATGCTGCATGGGCCTCTTCCGTGCAAGCTTCCCTTGATAATTAAACATATGCTGCATGGAACTCTTGAGTGCAAGCTGCACTTGATAATTGAACATATGCTCAATGGAACTCTTGAGTGCAAGCTTCCCTTGATAATGGAACATATGAGGATGCCATGGATATCTCCAGTGCCAGCTTCCCTTGATAATTGAACATATGCTGCATGGACTTCACAAGTGCAAGCTTCCCTTGATAATTGAAAATATGCTGCATGGACCTTATCAGTGCAAGCTTCCCTTGATAAATAAACATATGCTGTAAGGACATCGACAGTGCAAGCTTCCCTTGATAATTAAACATATGCTGCATGGACCTCACAAGTGCAAACGTCCCTTGATAATTGAACATATGCTTAATGGACATCTCAAGTGCAGGCTTCCCTTGATAATTGAACATATCCTGCATGGGCCTCTTCAGTGCAAGTTTCCCTTTATAATTGAACAAATGTTGCATGGACCTCTCCAGTGCAAGCTTCCCTTGATAATTGAACATATGCTGCATGGACTTCACAAGTGCAAGCTTTCTTTGATAATTGAAAATATGCTGCATGGGCCTCTCCAGGGCAAGCTTCCCTTGATAATTGAACATATGCTGCATGGACATCACAAGTGAAAACTTCCCTTGATAATTGAACATATGATGCATGGACATCACAAGTGCAAGCTTCCCTTGATAAATAAACATATGCTGCATGGACCTCTCCAGTGCAAGCTTCCCTTGATAATTAAAGATATGCTTCATGGACCTCTCCAGTGCAAGCTTCCCTTGATATTTGAACATATGCTGCATGGACATCACAAGTGAAAACGTCCCTTGATAACTGAACATATGCTGCATGGGCCTCTGCAGTGCAAGCTTCCCATGATATTTGAACATATGCTGCATGGATATCACAAGTCCAAGCTTCCCTTGATAAATAAACATATGCTGCAAGGACATCGCCAGTGCAAGCTTCTCTTGATAATGAAACATATGCTACATGGGCATTACAAGCGCAAGATTCTCTATATAATTAAATATAAGCTACATAGACCTCACCTGTGCAAGCTTCCCTTGATAATTAAACATATGCTGCATCAACATCGCCAGTGCAAGCTTCCCTTGATAAATGAACATATGCTGCATCGGCTTCTCCAGTGCAAGCTTCCCTTGATAATTGAACATATGCTGCATGAACATCGCCAGTGCAAGCTTCCCTTGATAATTGAACATATGCTGCATGGGATTCTCCAGTGCAATCTTCCCTTGATAATTAAACATATGCTGCATGGACTTCGCCAGTGCAAGCTTCTCTTGATAATTGAGCATATGCTGCATGGACATCACTAGTGCAAATGTCCCTTGATAATTGAACATATGCTGCATTGACATCACAAGTGCAAGCTTCCCTTGACAATTGAACGCATTGCTGCATGGGCCTCTACAGTGCAAGCTTCACATGATAATTAAACAGATGCTGCATGAACATCACAAGTGCAAGCTTCCCTTGATAAATAAACATATGCTGCAAGGACATCGACAGTGCAAGCTTCCCTTGATAATTAAACATATGCTACATGGGCATCAAAAGTGCAAGCTTCCCTTGATAATTAAACATATGCTGCATGGGCAAAACAAGTGCAAGATTCTCTTTATAATTAAATATATGCTACATAGACCTCACCTGTGCAATTTTTCCCTTGATAATTAAACATATTCTGCTCGAATTTCGCCAGTGCAAGCTTCCCTTGATAATTGAACATATGCTGCATGGACATCACAAGTCCAATCTTCCCTTCATAATTAAACATATGCTGCATGCACCTCTCCAGTGCAACCTTCCCTTGATAATTGAACATATGTTGCATGGGCCTCTTCAGTGCAAGCTTCCTTTGATAATTAAACATATGCTGCAAGGACATCGCCCGTGCAAGCTTCCCTTGATAACTAAACACGCTGCATGGACATCACCAGTGTGTGCTTCGTTTGATAATTGAACATATGCTGCATGGACATTGCCAGTGCAAGCTTCCCTTGATAATTAAACATATGCTACATGGGCATCAAAAGTGCAAGCTTCCCTTCATAATTAAACATATGCTGCATGGACCTCTTGAGTGCAAGCTTCCTTTGATAATTGACTATATGCTGCATGAACATTTTGAGTGCAAGCTGCCCTTGATAATTAAACATAAGCTGCATGGACCTTATCAGTGCAAGCTTCCCTTGTTAATTGAACATATGCTGCATGGACCTATCCAGTGCCAGCTTCCCTTGAAAATTAAAAATATGCTGCATGGACTTCACAAGTGCAAGCTTCCCTTAATAATTGAAAATATGCTGCATGGGCCTCTCCATTGCAAGCTTTCCTTGATAATAAAAGATATACTGCATGGACATCACTTGTGCAAGCTTCCCTTGATAATTAAATGTATGCTGCATGGACATCGCCAGTGCAAGCTTCCCTTGATAAATAAACATATGCTGCAAGGACATCGCCAGTGCAAGCTTCCCTTGATAAATAAACATATGCTGCAAGGACGTCGCCTGTGGAAACTTCCCTTGATAATTGAACATATGCTGCATGGACCTTTCAAGTGCAAGCTTCCCTTGATAATTGAACATATGCTGCATGGACATCACAAGTACAAACTTCCCTTGATAATTTAACATATGCTGCATGGACATCACAAGTGCAAGTTTCCCTTGATAATTGAACGTATGCTGCATGGGCCTCTTCAGTGCAAGCTTCCCTTGATAATTAAACATATGCTGCATGGAACTCTTGAGTGCAACCTGCCCTTGATAATTGAAGATATGCTCAATGGAACTCTTGAGTGCAAGCTCCCTTGATAATGGAACATATGATGATGCCATGGATATCTCCAGTGCCAGCTTCCCTTGATAATTGAACATATGCTGCATGGACATCACAAGTGAAAACGTCCCTTGATAATTGAACATATGATGCATGGACATCACAAGTGCAAGCTTCCCTTGATAAATAAACATATGCTGCATGGACCTCTCCAGTGCAAGCTTCCCTTGATAATTAATGATATGCTGCATGGACCTCTCCAGTGCAAGCTTCCCTTGATATTTGAACATATGCTGCATGGACATCACAAGTGAAAACGTCCCTTGATAACTGAACATATGCTGCATGGGCCTCTGCAGTGCAAGCTTCCCATGATAATTAAACATATGCTGCATGGATATCACAAGTCCAAGCTTCCCTTGATAAATAAACATATGCTGCAAGGACATCGCCAGTGCAAGCTTCCCTTGATAATGAAACATATGCTACATGGGCATTACAAGCGCAAGATTCTCTATATAATTAAATATAAGCTACATAGACCTCACCTGTGCAAGCTTCCCTTGATAATTAAACATATGCTGCATCAACATCGCCAGTGCAAGCTTCCCTTGATATATGAACATATGCTGCATCGGCTTCTCCAGTGCAAGCTTCCCTTGATAATTGAACATATGCTGCATGAACATGGCCAGTGCAAGCTTCCCTTGATAATTGAACATATGCTGCATGGGATTCTCCAGTGCAATCTTCCCTTGATAATTAAACATATGCTGCATGGACTTCGCCAGTGCAAGCTTCTCTTGATAATTGAGCATATGCTGCATGGATATCACTAGTGAAAATGTCCCTTGATAATTGAACATATGCTGCATTGACATCACAAGTGCAAGCTTCCCTTGACAATTGAACGCATTGCTGCATGGGCCTCTACAGTGCAAGCTTCACATGATAATTAAACAGATGCTGCATGAACATCACAAGTGCAAGCTTCCCTTGATAAATAAACATATGCTCCAAGGACATCGACAGTGCAAGCTTCCCTTGATAATTAAACATATGCTACATGGGCATCAAAAGTGCAAGCTTCCCTTGATAATTAAACATATGCTGCATGGGCAAAACAAGTGCAAGATTCTCTTTATAATTAAATATATGCTACATAGACCTCACCTGTGCAATTTTTCCCTTGATAATTAAACATATTCTGCTCGAATATCGCCAGTGCAAGCTTCCCTTGATAATTGAACATATGCTGCATGGACATCACAAGTCCAATCTTCCCTTCATAATTAAACATATGCTGCATGCACCTCTCCAGTGCAACCTTCCCTTGATAATTGAACATATGTTGCATGGGCCTCTTCAGTGCAAGCTTCCTTTGATAATTAAACATATGCTGCAAGGACATCGCCCGTGCAAGCTTCCCTTGATAACTAAACACGCTGCATGGACATCACCAGTGCGTGCTTCGTTTGATAATTGAACATATGCTGCATGGACATTGCCAGTGCAAGCTTCCCTTGATAATTAAACATATGCTACATGGGCATCAAAAGTGCAAGCATCCCTTGATAATTAAACATATGCTGCATGGGCAAAACAAGTGCAAGATTCTCTTTATAATTAAATATATGCTACATAGACATCACCTGTGCAATTTTTCCCTTGATAATTAAACATATGCTGCTCGAATATCGCCAGTGCAAGCTTCCCTTGATAATTGAACATATGCTGCATGGACATCACAAGTCCAATCTTCCCTTCATAATTAAACATATGCTGCATGCACCTCTCCAGTACAACCTTCATATGCTGCATGGACCTCTTGAGTGCAAGCTTCCTTTGATAATTGACTATATGCTGCATGAACATTTTGAGTGCAAGCTGCCCTTGATAATTAAACATAAGCTGCATGGACCTTATCAGTGCAAGCTTCCCTTGTTAATTGAACATATGCTGCATGGACCTCTCCAGTGCCAGCTTCCCTTGAAAATTAAAAATATGCTGCATGGACTTCACAAGTGCAAGCTTCCCTTGATAATTGAAAATATGCTGCATGGGCCTCTCCATTGCAAGCTTTCTTTGATAATAAAAGATATACTGCATGGACATCACTTGTGCAAGCTTCCCTTGATAATTAAATGTATGCTGCATGGACATCGCCAGTGCAAGCTTCCCTTGATAAATAAACATATGCTGCAAGGACATCGCCAGTGCAAGCTTCCCTTGATAAATAAACATATGCTGCAAGGACGTCGCCTGTGGAAACTTCCTTTGATAATTGAACATATGCTGCATGGACCTTTCAAGTGCAAGCTTCCCTTGATAATTGAACATATGCTGCATGGACATCACAAGTACAAACTTCCCTTGATAATTTAACATATGCTGCATGGACATCACAAGTGCAAGTTTCCCTTGATAATTGAACGCATGCTGCATGGGCCTCTTCAGTGCAAGCTTCCCTTGATAATTAAACATATGCTGCATGGAACTCTTGAGTGCAAGCTGCCCTTGATAATGGAACATATGATGATGCCATGGATATCTCCAGTGCCAGCTTCCCTTGATAATTGAACATATGCTGCATGGACTTCACAAGTGCAAGCTTCCCTTGATAATTGAAAATATGCTGCATGGACCTTATCAGTGCAAGCTTCCCTTGATAAATAAACATATGCTGTAAGGACATCGACAGTGCAAGCTTCCCTTGATAATTAAACATATGCTGCATGGACCTCACAAGTGCAAACGTCCCTTGATAATTGAACATATGCTTAATGGACATCTCAAGTGCAGGCTTCCCTTGATAATTGAACGTATGCTGCATGGGCCTCTTCAGTGCAAGCTTCCCTTGATAATTGAACAAATGCTGCATGGACCTCTCCAGTGCAAGCTTCCCTTGATAATTGAACATATGCTGCATGGACTTCACAAGTGCAAGATTTCTTTGATAATTGAAAATATGATGCATGGGCCTCTCCAGGGCAAGCTTCCCTTGATAATTGAACATATGCTGCATGGACATCACAAGTGAAACGTCCCTTGATAATTGAACATATGATGCATGGACATCACAAGTGCAAGCTTCCCTTGATAAATAAACATATGCTGCATGGACCTCTCCAGTGCAAAATTCCCATGATAATTAAAGATATGCTGCATGGACATCGCCAGTGCAAGCTTCCCTTGATAATTGAACATATGCTGCATGGACATCACAAGTAAAAACGTCCCTTGATGACTGAACATATGCTGCATGGACATCACAAGTGCAAGCTTCCCTTGATAATTGAACGTATTGCTGCATGGGCCTCTGCAGTGCAAGCTTCCCATGATAATTAAACATATGCTGCATGGATATCACAAGTCCAAGCTTCCCTTGATAAATAAACATATGCTGCAAGGACATCGCCAGTGCAAGCTTCCCTTGATAATGAAACATATGCTACATGGGCATTACAGGCGCAAGATTCTCTATATAATTAAATATAAGCTACATAGAGCTCACCTGTGCAAGCTTCCCTTGATAATAACAGATATACTGCATAGACATCACTTGTGCAAGCTTCCCTTGATAATTAAATGTATGCTGCAAGGACATCGCCAGTGCAAGCTTCCCTTGATAATTGAACATATGCTGCAAGGACATCGCCAGTGCAAGCTTTCCTTGATAAATAAACATATGCTGCAAGGACGTCGCCTGTGGAAACTTCCCTTGATAATTGAACATATGCTGCATGGACCTTTCAAGTGCAAGCTTTCCTTGATAATAAAAGATATACTGCATGGACATCACTTGTGCAAGCTTCCCTTGATAATTTAACATATGCTGCATGGACATCACAAGTGCAAGTTTCCCTTGGTAATTAAACATATGCTGCATGGACCTCACCTGTGCAAGCTTCCATTGATAATTGAACGTATGCTGCATGGGCCTCTTCAGTGCAAGCTTCCCTTGATAATTAAACATATGCTGCATGGAACTCTTGAGTGCAAGCTGCCCTTGATAATTGAACATATGCTCAATGGAACTCTTGAGTGCAAGCTTCCCTTGATAATGGAACATATGATGATGCCATGGATATCTCCAGTGCCAGCTTCCCTTGATAATTGAACATATGCTGCATGGACTTCACAAGTGCAAGTGTAGTGTAGTTCCTATTATCCCAATAGGCTCTGCGCATTGGAATAATATCTTCAATAGTATAGACCTAGGGCAGAGGTTAACTAGGTCTTCTACCGACGATATTAGACTTAACGTTTTGTGTTTGCCAGCTAGCTCAGAGTTCACTAGAAACTTTCTCGAATAGGCAAGGAGGGTCTGAACCTCCCTTGGTAGACAAGAAGGGATTTAGTTTCTGACAACCATAGAACATGACAACTTTGCTCTCCCCTAATCAAGAGTGTATCTCTAGAGTCGTGTGAAAACAAAAGACAACCTATTTTACTCAGTCAGTTCAGTGCATTCTTAGTTTCACCAGATTGTAGAGAAAAGGAAGAGACGGGCGTGTTCAATAAAAGATGTTATTTATTGATCAGTCTCTTTTCTCGTACAAGAGAAATGGATCGCTATTATTGCAATACTTATAGTTAAGTAAAGTGCATACAGTAAAGATAGAATTATAAAATAATACTGTAAAAGCATTGATATGGTTTCTGAGCCATATTATACTTTAAAATGGATAAAATAGATACATACATAAATACATTTGAGTAATCGTACTCAACTGGTGCTTCTAACCACGCCTACCCCAGTGTATCTGACCTAAGACTAATACGTGGGCGGGAGTAGATAAGTAGCAGTTTAAGTTAAGTTTGTTTTGCCAAGGGTCTGACTCAAGAATTCTCTGCAAGGGGTTATTCAGTTCTGTACCTGGGGTCTAGAAGGTTGGAGGGCTGGTATCTCTTATCCCAGGTCTTGATATTCCAGCTGCCTGCGAGGGCTGCTTGGAAGCGCCGGAGCTGGATTTCTCGGCAGGAGAAAAGCAGCGTTTCCTTCTCAGCGCATCAGAAAGGCGGGCAGCGTCTGTGGGCTTCGCTCTCAGCTGGGCTCCTCGGCAAGTCTCGCTGCTCCAATCTCGTCACCACCGCGTGTGTTTGCTTAAGGCAATGTCGGTAATATTTATACCTGAAAGGTGCCGAGATTGCCTTAAGGATGGACATAAATACGTCAATAAGGATGTCATACGAACGGGTTCGTTCGCACATTCTTTACTGAAGTTCCCGATGAAATCAAAACAATGGCTGCGGGGATTTTCCCAGGTCGCTGTAGGTTTGATTTGTTTTGAGAACTCCGTATGCCTATCAGGGAGCTGGAGGAATATCGCTTGCCTAATTAGATGGCATGCGTTATGACTTAATCAGATAACGCGCTTCTGTGCCGTGGTGTGGCTTAATCAGATAACGAGTTTTTGCGCCGTTAGATGGCTGCTAGTTAATTTATTAACCAAACCAGGGTCAGGAATAGGGGGATCGATATAGTACCCATAGGAATACATCACACCCACTCCACGTAATCTATGTCCATATTTACAAATCTAGGCATAGTAAAAAAGAACTAGTAGTGCATGTGTATACCGTACCACCCCAAAATACAATTACATGTATTTCGAAAACTGGAAATGTGAAATACACGAAAAGATGTGAATAGTTACTATATGCACTCAAGCAGTATAATAAATGAAAAATCTGTTACGCATATTTCTAAATCAGCATAAATGAAAACGAGAAATTTACACATGAAATGGCTCTTAATACAGAAGAAAAAAATTGCGAGACCATTCCATCACAAAGCATAAAATACTCATGAACATGCTAGAGGGTAACTAAAGTCTCTAGAGCACCTAAGAATAGAAATTTAGTTCTCTAAGAATAGTTCTACTTTAAGCAGAAGATAAGTGTACCAAAAATTGTGTAAATATTTTCGATTGGGAAAAAAAATTGTTCCCGCTGCCTTAAAAACTGATGAGAAAAAATTCCCATATCGCTTTTTAAAATTTAAAGGCCAAATTCAGGATGTAGGGAACTCCGTGTGCTAGCTTGCTCAAAGTCATTCCTTCTGCTCTGGTGAAAACATCATATCATTCAGACTGTTGAAAAAACTGTCAACAGCTTCTTGCGAAAGTTCCACTAATTCGGAAAAAGTTGTTACCATGCATTCATGAGCATGATTGCCTCCATTGATGTTTTTATCAGCATAGCTGACTGAAGGTCGTACCTGATCGATGCTGCTTTCATCTCGTACTTCACTACCCCTCAATCGCAGTGGTGAAGTCTTCACGAGTGCCGTCATCAGGATAGGTAGCCGCTGGGGACAGCACAATGTATGAGCCGTTACCGGACCCAACAAGGTTTCTGCGTCCATTGGCACATCCGATTGTAGTGTCAGACAGGTGTCCAACACGCATTCTTCGCCACATAGCAAGCACCTTAATACAGGCATAACACAACGTTGCCACATCGGTCTAAATGAAAGAAACCAAGTCATGTTCAGGTCCCGAAGCCGTGCTAGTCCAAGGACTTTAGTTATGCGGTCCCGGTAGCCAATGGCTAGGATCGTTTCTTCCCTTGTCGCAGGTGTTTTGTCTGTGACATGGTTTGCCATAGCGAAATAACAGGATCAAAAATAGGATGCCTGCCACTAGTCCCAAAAGGAGAGGAAGTCCGCCAAAAATGGAATGGACAAAGTCTGGAAAAATACCCAGGATGGCTTTGAATGGTGTTAAAGCTCCTGAAAACACTGTCTTAAATACACTTGAGACACCACTGGTATCAGAAATATTTAAGATTTCGTTCAGTATTTCTGCGAAATGTATGGGGGAATTAGTTGATAACTATGAATGAATCTCTGCCGTTGTCCTTGCAACTTGGAGATCATACGTTTCTTTAGATGACGTTAGCCTGGTCGGCGTCTGTAGGAGCACTGTCTTCATTCTGCTTAAAGTATCAATTCGAATAGAAGCAATTTTCAAGTTGGGCCATAACCTTGCCTCCCTGTCTGGAGAATCGTTTGGGAACAATACATGACCTTCCTAATCACGGTTATGAGATAAGGTTTTCCGGGCAGCAAACTACAACATCTGCGATCTACTATTAGAATGTAACTCCCGTTCGAGAGCCTCCTAAAGAATGGTTCTATTTGTGTTGCAGGTGTGCCTAGCTGGTAACATGAAAGGTTATTTGAAGTCCCTTCACAGGCTCCATGCAAGCTAATACCCTGACACAGAAGTGTACCGCTTAGTGACCTTGCACAATTATTGCCACTAAGAAACACACTCTGGCCTTTACTACTGACACATGCGTGTGTATAGGGCAAGTTCCATGTTGACTTAATGTACCCTTTACCCAACCTTTCATACTGGCCTGCCTGTATATATTTTTGGCAGTATTGAAACTGGAAAGTAGTTATCGGAATATTTACTATCCCATGTATTATCCATTCAATGACAGGTCGTTCTGACATTGTCAATGGTAATCTCTCAAGTTTTTCAATGCTCAGAATTGTATAGTCAGCACCCTTCTGTGCCAAACTGATTTGTTTATCAGTAAGGTCAAAGATATTAAATAATGACGTTGTGTTGATTAAACGCCAAGGCACATAGCCTGAACGCAGATTTTGTAACGTCCAGCCAAGCTGTACAATAGAACGCAATTGGGACTGACCGTGTTGTAACAACAGTAAGTCTTGCAATATTATATCGATTGCTGAAGACACAATGCTGTCCAGAGAATATATTCTGGAGGACAGAGTCATTAACCCATTGTCCACCACAGAAAGTGATTTTTCCAAATTAATACGGTCAATTTCCCGTATTTTCTCTGCTGTCTCAATTTGAGTTTCTTTCCAGGCTTCGTTATAAGCTGCATATATAGAGGCCGCTATGAAACGTTTTTGACGCTGTTTGCGTGGTCCCATAATGAAATCACGCAAGTCAGCACCTTCTGTAAGTAAAGTTAGGTGTTGCTTAATTTCTGCCAGTGTGGATGTTTGTAGCCATTGAAGGCAGAGCTTGCCCACACTGTAGGTGGTTACTATCCCTGGATGTTGTCTTTGGGAATATCTAGGGTCTGGCCTGGTCAATGTGAACCCCTGTATTTTGTTCAGGAATCTGTCTTGACAGTTATTTGTATCTGTGGGCCAGATCAACCATTTTTTCCATTCAGGATGTGTTCTGTTTTGGTTTAATATATGGTTCACGTCTATCTCAACATCTATAGAGCTATTAGTGATCACTGTTGGCTTTGGAATAGACGGGTTGTTTAAATCTTTGATTTTGGCTAAGCCAAGACAGGTAGTTTGTTGAATAGTGTCGTTCAAAAATATAATTTGTTCTGGGAT
This sequence comes from Lissotriton helveticus, assembly GCF_964261635.1. NCBI lineage: Eukaryota > Metazoa > Chordata > Amphibia > Caudata > Salamandridae > Lissotriton > Lissotriton helveticus. The sequence goes on from NC_136070.1 coordinate 653,290,075, forward strand.
CATGCAGGCTCTAAACAATGATTCTATACCTTGTGCTTGCCAATCTCTTGTACCCCAAACAGTTTTTGCTTCAATATTATTGTTCCAGAAATCAAAACCAAATGTATTCATTTGCTCAAAAAATGAATCTGAATATATCAATTTTGTGTTTGTAAGCATGGTCTTCATACCTGTCTTATTTGACAATTTGAAATAAAATGTTTCTGCTTTACTTGTGTTAAACCCTGAAAAGTATGAATATTTATCATAAAATGTTTTCGAGCTACCTGTTGGAGGAGTAGCACAATGTTCCCATTGGTTATAATTTAAAACATTTCTAGGTTGTGCAGATTTATGTAGATAATGGTTACCATAGTGGTTGTAGCAGAACATCTGACCATAATTAGACGAACCCTGCAAATAATCATGTTCTGTAAATTTAGCAGACATCACTAAATCAGACATCATATCATTAATACTTTCAAAGTCCCAATCATCAGCAAATGTGCTTGGTTTAACAAAGTCACTCAATGAGATCTTGAATTGGTTTAGATACTTCAGGATTTGAACCGGACCATAGATTTCATAATCAGTATTGTCCCATGCTACCCCGCCGGGTATAGGGTTGGCTGTGAAGTTGACTGAAGAAAGTTCTCTTTTCTCGACGTGTGAAGATGTGTGTGGTTTAAGGACCAAGTTGATTTTCTGGCTTGCTGTGTCCATTGTTGCATATTTTCCCTCAATGAAATGTCCCAAGCATAGTACCATGATGAGTCACAGTATGAGGATAAATGCACCTAAGGCCACCCAAAATTCAATCCATGGAGAAATCACATAGGTTTCTTTCAGTTGTTGAAAAAGTTCCTTAGCTTTATCTTTAAAAGTTTTGTTGATGGCTGTTTCTTAGATTCACTCAGTTCTTCAGATGAATCATCGAAGTTGATGAAGTAGCCGGATGCTGTTCTGTCAATTGTTCCAATTGCTGCTGGATTACTTTTTGTTCTAGAAGTTTCCTTTGTTTCATCAGCATAGTCATATGTTACTTCATTGTAGGTTGGTGTGTCTCGACTACATCTTTTTATTTGGGTTTTTAGAGGTTTAAGTTCCATTGCTTTATTGCATAGTCCGTGTTGATGTTCTGTAGGCATTTCGAATGTGATTAGCCTCTTAGTTTGAACCTCTGGATTTGTAGCAAACATTGGTGTTCTACTACTTCTTGGGAGTCCACTTGGCCTACTGTTTGTTATCGGCCACATGATTGTGGTTTTACCAGGTCGATGGATACAACTCTGTTCTCCTTTTTACCAGCAAGGGGCGGTAGTACTACTGATCTTGTCCCATTGACAGACAAGACAGGAACTGCTTTTCTGTAAGAAGGCCCAAATTCCTTCTTTACCGCGATCTTCTCTCTGACTAGATCCCCGACTTTTGGAATCCAGACAGGCCTTGCTGGGACAGGTGGTTTCTCTTCAGAGGTTGTTGGCTGCTGTTTCAACTTTATGTTGCTCAGGTCTTTCCTTGTTTCATTTAAGTCCTGTAAAATAGCCAAACGATCTTTGATATCAAAGCATTTATCTTTAACCACTGAAGTCTGACTATCAAGATCTTGGATCATCATTCTAGTCCCGAACAATAGTTCGTACGGACTGAATCCTTTCAGAGAATTTCTTGGCAGGTTATTTAGACTACGTTGGACACTTATTAAATGTTTGACCCACCCAGCTCCCAAACCTAATACCTTTGCTGTTATAGATTGCTTTATGTCACGGTTTTTTCTTTCTACGATTCCGTTTCCCTCAGGATGAAATGGACAAGAGTACCGCAATGCAATGCCCATGCTGGTCATGGCCTCCTTATAAGCTTGAGAGCTAAAAGCAGGACCCTGGTCAGAATGTAGCATGCCAATTGCGTATGTGCAGATAAAGACTCGCAAATCTTTTATAACAGTTCTGGCGTCAGCCGATCGCTGGGGCCACATCCATATGAATCTCGTACATGAATCCACTGCGACCAAGATATATTTATAGTTACCATCCCTTTGTAAGGGACCACAGTGGTCCAGATAAACACAGGCTAATGGTTTATCTGAGATTAGAAGGGGCGTCTGTGCTGGTCGTCTCACTGTTGATACCTTCATTCTTTGACATATTTCACATTCTAGAACATAGTTCCTTGTCTGTCTTCTCATTTGTGGCCACCAGTATCTCTGTTTTAATAACGATACTGTGGCTGAAACGCCAGCATGTACAGAAGCAAGCCCTTCGTGTGCCGCTATGATGAGTCCTAACCTATGTTCCATGTTTGGAATTGCCCTATCCCCCACTCCAGGGATTCGAGCAAACGGAACATTATTTGCATCAGTTATGTATGAGTACTTTACTGGAAAGCCTTTCGGGAGTGTTTCTATCGCTTCTTTTACTGTAGCGCTGACAGCCTGTAATATTTCACTGTCTATTTTTGTTTTTGACTGGGTGATGGCAGCTACGGAAGCCGTTTGCACAGCTGCCTTCGCGGCCTCATCAGCCAATGAATTCCCTGCAACGTGAACGCCATCACGTTGATGACTCAGTGTATGTATCACATGAGTCTTTTGTAGTTCTTTTTGTAAAAGAACTACTTGTTCCCAAAGCATTTTATGCTTGATTGTGCCACCTTTCGCATCTTTAAAACCATTCTGAACCCAGATCTGCAAGTATTCATTATAAGACTGAACGCACTAATACGAATCGCACACTATGAGTGTGGGGAATTCTCGATCGGTATTTTCAAGCGCCATCTTGAATGCCAGTAGTTCTGCTCGCTGAGCTGTACAATCTCCTAGAGATTGCGTTTTAGTGACCAGTGGTTTAAATTTTTCTTCGTGCCAGTGACCTTTAACAATCGCGCACGCAGCACAGTAAGCTTGTTTACCCCCCACTGCGGGTTGTGCTGATCCGTCTGTATATATTATACAGCCGTAATGTTCTAGAGGCAGAATTTCGGTTGGCGGAGGACATTCAAATTCATATTGGAGAAATTCTTGTGTTTTTAAGTTGGGATCAAATTCGTATACCACATCTTTTGCAGCAAGAGAGTTAGCCCACTGTATCCACCTTGAATGGAGTGCTTTAGCATTCGGAAGGCTTGCCTTTGTTACTGCCTCCAGGGCTGGTATCGGTGTCACGATGATTATTCGTTTACCTTGTGCTAGGGCCCGTTCCTTTGCCACAGCAGTCTGTACCGCGGTCAGAATTTTTTCGTTGGGCTAAATTTTATTTCAGCTTTTGTGTACAAGTGTGATTTATATGCAATTGGTACCTTTTCTCCCTCATTAGAGGTCAGGTATGTGAATCCGCATCTTCCTGGGATGACTCGAATCACAAGGTTGCGTGTGTTATCACGTGTTTGTAATTTTGTTTTAACTAACATGTCTGTGTGTAAAGATCTCAAAATTTCTGTGTGTTTTTGAGTCCAGTTGATTCTTTTAAAATCTGGTTTTATTAGATCATAGAGAGGTTTAACTCTCTCTGCATAATTTATAATGTAAGTTCTTCCGAAATTTAGGAAGCCTAGAACTGATTGCAAGTTTTTTAATGTTTTAGGTGCTTGGATTACAGCACATTTCTCTAGGAAATTGTCAGCCAGGCTTTTGCCTTCACTTGATAGTTCATATCCTAAAAACAGAACTGTTAGATGGGCAATTCTTGACTTTTTAAAGTTGAATTTGTAACCCTCTGCTGCGAACCCAAGTATTATGGTGTTCACTCGCTTCAAGTGAGTATCCAAGTCATCATCTGTTAGATAGATGTCGTCGACATAAGATAATGCCTCGTCATCATATGTTTGTAGTAATTCTGTTACTCTCGCTGAGAATAATCCTGGGCTGTTCTTGAACCCCTGGGGCAAACGACAGAATTTTTTTTGCGTGCCATTTATTGAGAACGCCGTCAAATATCTGCTCTCTGGTGCTATATTTTGACAAAAGAATCCATTAGAGATGTCTAATGTTGTTTTGTATTTTTTGTGCACTATGTTATTCATTAGTGCAGCACTATGCGAATTTTGTACTGCAAAGGTTTTGCAACATGAGTTAAGATGTCTGTAATCCAAAACAAGACAATATGAATTGTCTGGCTTGGAGACAGGAAACAAAGGGTTGTTCATTTGTGAGGTGCAAGTTTTAATCACCCCCTGGTATTCAAGTTGATCTAGGATCTCTTTTACCTGTTTTTTAGCTTCTTGCTTAATTGGGTACTGCCTCTGTGCAGTAGGTTGCGATTTTAACTGGATTTTGTGAGGAGGAGAGTCCTCATCCCATCCCACATGATTTTTATATAAGGCAGGGGCTTGAGCTACTGCCCACTTTCTTGCAAGTGTATATTTTTTATGAATTGGAATATGATTTGAGAAGGCAGGCATAATTATTTCTTCACCATGTGGGCACTCCCTGACAAACTCGGGTGGCCAGTCTCGTTCAGCTAGAAGGATGTCATAGCCCTTGGAGAGATTATCCCAAAATAGACCCCTTATTTTTCTAGTCTTATCCCCCTCTATACGCAATGTTATTTCATATATTTTATGAGGTTTGCTAACTCTGGTATCTGCAGTTTCCACTTGAATGTATTAATTCGTGTCCACTGTCTCCAGATGATTCATAAGGACTTTGCGAGCTATGCTCACTTCTGCTGCGCTGTCTAGCATTGTCTGAGCCCATTCTCCGTTTTTCAGCTGTGTCCTCAGTATTCTCTGCATGATTTATTACTTTAATACTGGCTACCTTCTTCTTTGGAAATTGTAATTTTTTTATTTTGATGAGCAGGTTCCTTGTCTTTGGACTTGACGTGCTCTTCCCTGTGTTCTGATCGTCCTCTTCTTTCCGATTTCTGCGAGGAAGTCTGAAAAGATTGAGAGGGACGTGTATCAATATCTTGATATCTATCAGGTTTTTTTATATTATCCCTATTTCTAAGGTTGTATTTTTTCACAGAGGCCTCCCTTTGGGGAGACTTGCGTCCTTGGTCCGGAGATCTTTCTCTCCGCCGAGGAGACCTTCCTCTGGACTGGAATCTTTTTTCTTTAGGAGTGGATTGTTTATTTCCATCCCAGCTCTTTTTTTGAGTGTTTAGATTATTTTTAATAAATACCTTTTCAGGACTTTCAATTAGTTGGGGGTTCACTGGTATTCCACCCAAACTATCTCTTCCTAGTTCTTCGTAGGATTTTTCTATAATTCTGGCAATTTCAGATGGTTGGTCTGCTATATTTGTCTCTTTTAACCTCTGGCGGATTGCCACATTTGCTGCTTCTCCCTTTATGTTGGCTAATAATATTGCCGAGACCTGCTTGAAGTCTTTCAGTAATTTCATACCGAGAGTTAAAGCGGGTTCTGAAACCGTATTCGTCTTGAATTTGTTTTAGCACATCTGGTATTACTGACATGGATGGTACACCATGTGTTTTTGTGTAAATGGAAGCAAAGACTGTTCCCCAAGTGTCACAGTCCTCCACATGTGGTGCGATTCCCATTGGAAGACAGATAGTCAGAATCCTATGTTTCTCAACAGGGGTGGTATCTGGAAACACCGCCTCTATTTGAGTGATTTTTTGTGCTAGCCAGAAAGGAATTTGTTCCCGTTTTGCGGGTACTTTACCTAGACAGGTCTGTATGTTCTGTGGTGTAATTTTATTTGTGTTCCCCTGATGAGGGGTCAGCTGTGGAATTTTAATTGCTGGTTGGACTGTTGAAGTCCGCATTACATATTGGACTAATTGTCTATGTATTTTTATTAATTGTTTTAGCTGTGCTAAAAGGTCTGCTGCAGGCATTTCTTCAATGTCTGGATGTGGTGTGTATCCGGCTAGGACCGGCCACGTCGCTCCTGGTCTACCTAGTGGACCGAGCGTGGTGATGTGATTATTATGTTTTAGGGCGCCATTAAACAAGAGCAGGTGCTCTTGGAATTTGAGTGGTATTTCCACCTCCTCGAAAGGAGTGTACTCATTAGGAGGTTCCTCTATTTTGTTATAGTGGAAGTCCTTTGTTACAGCGTTTGCTGCTGGAAAGTTTATCCATGAATAGAATACCTCTGTCTGCCGATATTCGTGTGCCTCAATTATGAATATGACTGTACCACCTCTCGATGTCAGTCCATTTTCTATAAGTTTTAAAGTTATAGATTTCCTTATGTTGACCGGGATGAGTATTATATCCAGGTCATTTTCCTGCAGAGTATTATCAGCTGCTAGTAGTTCAGCTGCTATTCTAGCTGTCTCCCTTTCTACCTCACTGTCTGACATTTTACTGTTAGAAAGGTTATTTTGTTTGTTTGCAGATCAGGTTTCCACGGAAACAAAGATTAGATGCACAATATTTTGGAACAGTGTATCCTTCAACGTTGAATAAACCAAGAACCATACATAGGAGTCTCCTCCTGCGAGGTTTGGCGGATATTAACCTTTCACCCACTCCAGACGTCTTTGGAGTATTATGGGAAAAAAGGGGCTCTGTGTGAAAAAGCACGACTGAGTTACTCTAATGTCTTGCGTTAGTTTTATCGCCTATCCAAACGGTTGGGCGCCATGTAGTGTAGTTCCTATTATCCCAATAGGCTCTGCGCATTGGAATAATATCTTCAATAGTATAGACCTAGGGCAGAGGTTAACTAGGTCTTCTACCGACGATATTAGACTTAAAGTTTTGTGTTTGCCAGCTAGCTCAGAGTTCACTAGAAACTTTCTCGAATAGGCAAGGAGGGTCTGAACCTCCCTGGGTAGACAAGAAGGGATTTAGTTTCTGACAACCATAGAACATGACAACTTTGCTCTCCCCTAATCAAGAGTGTATCTCTAGAGTCGTGTGAAAACAAAAGACAACTTATTTTACTCAGTCAGTTCAGTGCATTCTTAGTTTCACCAGATTGTAGAGAAAAGGAAGAGACGGGCGTGTTCAATAAAAGATGTTATTTATTGATCAGTCTCTTTTCTCCTACAAGAGAAATGGATCGCTATTATTGCAATACTTATAGTTAAGTAAAGTGCATACAGTAAAGACAGAATTATAAAATAATACTGTAAAAGCATTGATATGGTTTCTGAGCCATATGATACTTTAAAATGGATAAAATAGATACATACATATATACATTTGACTAATCGTACTCAACTGGTGCTTCTAACCACGCCTACCCCAGTGTACCTGACCTAAGCCTAATACGTGGGCGGGAGTAGATAAGTAGCAGTTTAAGTTAAGTTTGTTTTGCCAAGGGTCTGACTCAAGAATTCTCTGCAAGGGGTTATTCAGTTCTGTACCTGGGGTCTAGAAGGTTGGAGGGCTGGTATCTCTTATCCCAGGTCTTGATATTCCAGCTGCCTGCGAGGGCTGCTTGGAAGCGCCGGAGCTTGATTTCTCGGCAGGAGAAAAGCAGCGTTTCCTTCTCAGCGCGTCAGAAAGGCGGGGCAGCGTCTGTGGGCTTCGCTCTCAGCTGGGCTCCTCGGCAAGTCTCGCTTCTCCAATCTCGTCACCACCGCGTGTGTTTGCTTAAGGCAATGTCGGTAATATTTATACCTGAAAGGTGCCGAGATTGACGTAAGGATGGACATAAATACGTCAATAAGGATGTCATACGAACAGGTTCGTTCGCACATTCTTTACTGAAGTTCTCGATGAAATCAAAACAATGGCTGCGGGGATTTTCCCAGGTCCCTGTAGGTTTGATTTGTTTTGAGAACTCCGTATGCCTATCAGGGGGCTGGAGGAATATCGCTTGCCTAATTAGATGGCATGCGTTATGACTTAATCAGATAACGCGCTTCTGTGCCGTGGTGTGGCTTATCCAGATAACGGGTTTTTGCGCCGTTAGATGGCTGCTAGTTAATTTATTAACCAAACCAGGGTCAGGAATAGGGGGATCAATATAGTACCCATAGGAATACATCACACAAGCTTCCCTTGATAATTAAAAATATGCTGCATGGACCTTATCAGTGCAAGCTTCCCTTGATAAATAAACATATGCTGTAAGGACATCGACAGTGCAAGCTTCCCTTGATAATTAAACATATACTGCATGGACCTCACAAGTGCAAACGTCCCTTGATAATTGAACATATGCTAATGTACATTTCAAGTGCAGGCTTCCCTTGATAATTGAACGTATGCTGCATGGGCCTCTTCAGTGCAAGCTTCCCTTGATAATTGAACAAATGCTGCATGGACCTCTCCAGTGCAAGCTTCCCTTGATAACTGAACATATGCTGCATGGACTTCACAAGTGCAAGCTTTCTTTGATAATTGAAAATATGCTGCATGGGCCTCTCCAGGGCAAGCTTCCCTTGATAATTGAACATATGCTGCATGGACATCACAAGTGAAAACGTCCCTTGATAATTGAACATATGATGCATGGACATCACATGTGCAAGCTTCCCTTGATAAATAAAGATATGCTGCATGGACATCGCCAGTGCAAGCTTCCCTTGATAATTGAACATATGCTGCATGGACATCACAAGTGAAAACGTTCCTTGATAACTGAACATATGCTGCATGGACATCACAAGTGCAAGCTTCCCATGATAATTAAACATATGCTGCATGGATATCACAAGTCCAAGCTTCCCTTGATAAATAAACATATGCTGCAAGGACATCGCCAGTGCAAGCTTCCCTTGATAATGAAACATATGCTACATGGGCATTACAAGCGCAAGATTCTCTATATAATTAAATATAAGCTACATAGACCTCACCTGTGCAAGCTTCCCTTGATAATTAAACATAAGCTGCATCAACATCGCCAGTGCAAGCTTCCCTTGATAAATGAACACATGCTGCATGGGCTTCTCCAGTGCAAGCTTCCCTTGATAATTGAACATATGCTGCATGAACATCGCCAGTGCAAGCTTCCCTTGATAATTGAACATATGCTGCATGGGATTCTCCAGTGCAATCTTCCCTTGATAATTAAACATATGCTGCATGGACTTCGCCAGTGCAAGCTTCTCTTGATAATTGAACATATGCTGCATGGACATCACTAGTGCAAATGTCCCTTGATAATTGAACATATGCTGCATTGACATCACAAGTGCAAGCTTCCCTTGACAATTGAACGCATTGCTGCATGGGCCTCTACAGTGCAAGCTTCCCATGATAATTAAACAGATGCTGCATGAATATCACAAGTGCAAGCTTCCCTCGATAAATAAACATATGCTGCAAGGACATCGACAGTGCAAGCTTCCCTTGATAATTAAACATATGCTACATGGGCATCAAAAGTGCAAGCTTCCCTTGATAATTAAACATATGCTGCATGGGCAAAACAAGTGCAAGATTCTCTTTATAATTAAATATATGCTACATAGACCTCACCTGTGCAATTTTTCCCTTGATAATTAAACATATGCTGCTCGAATATCGCCAGTGCAAGCTTCCCTTGATAATTGAACATATGCTGCATGGACATCACAAGTGCAAGCTTCCCTTGATACTTAAACATATGCTGCATGGACATCACCAGTGCAAGCTTCCCTTGAGAATTGAACATATGCTGCATAGACCTCTCCAGTGCCAGCTTTCCTTGATAATTGAACATATGATGCCATGGACATCTCCAGTGCCAGCTTCCCCTGATAATTAAACAAATGCTGCATGGACATAACAAGTCCAAGCTTCCCTTGATAATTAAACACATGCTGCATGGACATCACAAGTGAAGGCTTCCCTTGATAATTGAACGTATGCTGCATGGGCCTCTTCAGTGCAAGCTTCCCTTGATAATTAAACATATGCTGCATGGAAAACACAAGTGCAATCTTCCCTTGATAAATAAACATGCTGCATGGACATCGCCCGCGCAAGCTTCCCTTGATAACTATACAAGCTGCATGGGCTTCTCCAGTGAAAGCTTCCCTTGATAATTAAACATATGCTGCATGGACATCAAAAGTGCAATCTCCCCTTGATAATTAAACATATGCTGCATGGACCTCCCCAGTGCAACCTTCCCTTGATAATTGAACATATGCTGCATGAACCTCTCCTTTGCAAGCTTCACTTGATAATAAAGGATATACTGCATGCACCTCACCTGTTCAAGTTTCTCTTTATAAATAAACATATACTGCATGGATCTCACTTGTGTAAGCCTCCCTTGATAATTAAATGTATGCTGCATGGACATCGCCAGTGCAAGCTTCCCTTGATAATTGAACATATGTTGCATGGACCTCTCCAGTGCAAGCTTCCCTTGATAATTGAACATATGCTACATGGACATCACAAGTGCAAGTTTCCCTTGATTATTGAATATATGCTGCATGGACCTCGCCAGTGCAAGCTTCTCTTGATAATTAAACATATGCTGCATGGACATCGCCAGTGCAAGCTTCCCTTGATAATTAAACATATGCTACATGGACATCACAAATGCAAGCTTCCCTTGAGAATTGAACATATGCTGCATGGACCTCACCAGTGCAAGCTTCCCTTGATAATTGAACATATGATGCCATGGACATCTCCAGAGCAAGCTTTCCTTGATAATAGAACATATGATGCCATGGACATCTCCAGTGCCAGCTTCCCCTGATAATTAAACAAATGCTGCATGGACATAACAAGTGCAAACTTCCCTTGATAATTGAACATATGCTACATGGACATCACAAGTGCAGGCTTCCCTTGATAATTGAACGTATGCTGCTTAGGCCTCTTCAGTGCAAGCTTCCCTTGATAATTAAACATATGCTGCATGGAAAAAACAAGTGCAAGCTTCCCTTGATAAATAAACATATGCTGCAAGGACATCGCCCGTGCAAGCTTCCCTTGATAACTAAACAAGCTGCATGGGCATCACCAGGGCGTGCTTCACTTGATAATTGAACATATGCTGCATGGACATTGCCAGTGAAAGCTTCCCTTGTTAATTGAACATATGCTGCATAGACCTCTTGAGTGCAAGCTTCCTTTGATAATTGAACATATGCTGCATGCACCTCTCCAGTGCCAGCTTCCCTTGATAATTGAAAATATGCTGCATGGACTTCACAAGTGCAAGCTTCCCTCGATAATTGAAAATATGCTGCATGGGCCTCTCCAGTGCAAGCTTCCCTTGATAATACAATATATACTGCATGGACCTCACCTGTGCAAGCTCCTCTTTATAATTAAACATATGCTCCATGGACCTCACTTGTGAAAGCTTCCCTTCATAATTAAATGTATGCTGCAAGGACATCACCAGTGCAAACTTCCCTTGATAATTGAACATATGCTGCATTTACATCACAAGTACAAACCTCCCTTGATAATTCAACATATGCTGCATGGACCTCACCTGTGCAAGCTTCCCTTGATCGATGAACGTATGCTGCATGGGTCTCTCCAGTGCAAGCTTCCCTTGATAAATGAACGTGTGCTGCATGGACCTCACATGTGCAAGCTTCCCTTGATAATTAAACATATGCTGTATGGGCCTCTCCAGTGCAAGCTTCCCTTGATAATTGAACATATGCTGCATGGACTTCACAAGTGCAAGCTTCCCTTGATAATTAAAGATATGTTGCATGGACATCACAAGTGCACGCTTCCCTTTATAAATTAACATATGCTGCATGGACCTTAACAGTGCAAGCTTCCCTTGATAATTGAACATATGCTGCATGGACCTCACCAGTGCAAGCTTCCCTTGATAATTAATAATATTCTGCATGGACATCGCCAGTGCAAACTTCCCTTGATAATTGAACATATGCTGCATGGACCTCATCAGTGCAAGCTTCCCTTGATAATTGAACATATGCTGCATGGACCTCACCAGTGCAAGCTTCCCTTGATAATTAATAATATTCTGCATTGACATCGCCACTGCAAACTTCCCTTGATAATTGAACATATGCTGCATGGACTTCGCCAGTGCAAGCTTCTCTTGATAATTGAACATATGCTGCATGGACATCACAAGTGCAAATGTCCCTTGATAATTGAACATATGCTGCATTGACATCACAAGTGCAAGCTTCCCTTGACAATTGAATGCATTGCTGCATGGGCCTCTACAGTGCAAGCTTCCCATGATAATTAAACAGATGCTGCATGAACATCACAAGTGCAAGCTTCCCTTGATAAATAAACATATGCTGCAAGGACATCGACAGTGCAAGCTTCCCTTGATAATTAAACATATGCTACATGGGCATCAAAAGTGCAAGCTTCCCTTGATAATTAAACATATGCTGCATGGGCAAAACAAGTGCAAGATTCTCTTTATAATTAAATATATGCTACATAGACCTCACCTGTGCAATTTTTCCCTTGATAATTAAACATATGCTGCTCGAATATCGCCAGTGCAAGCTTCCCTTGATAATTGAACATATGCTGCATGGACATCACAAGTGCAATCTTCCCTTCATAATTAAACATATGCTGCATGCACCTCCCCAGTGCAACCTTCCCTTGATACTTGAACATATGTTGCATGGGCCTCTTCAGTGCAAGCTTCCTTTGATAATTAAACATATGCTGCAAGGACATCGCCCGTGCAAGCTTCCCTTGATAACTAAACACGCTGCATGGACATCACCAGTGCGTGCTTCGTTTGATAATTGAACATATGCTGCATGGACATTGCCAGTGCAAGCTTCCCTTGATTATTGAACATATGCTGCATGGACCTCTTGAGTGCAAGCTTCCTTTAATAATTGACTATATGCTGCATGAACCTTTTGAGTGCAAGCTTCCCTTGATAATTAAACATAAGCTGCATGGACCTTATCAGTGCAAGCTTCCCTTGTTAATTGAACATATGCTGCATGGACCTCTCAGTGCCAGCTTCCCTTGATAATTGAAAATATGCTGCATGGACTTCACAAGTGCAAGCTTCCCTTGATAATTGAAAATATGCTGCATGGGCCTCTCCATTGCAAGCTTTCCTTGATAATAAAAGATATACTGCATGGACATCACTTGTGCAAGCTTCCCTTGATAATTAAATGTATGCTGCATGGATATCGCCAGTGCAAGCTTTCCTTGATAAATAAACATATGCTGCAAGGACATCGCCAGTGCAAGCTTCCCTTGATAAATAAACATATGCTGCAAGGACGTCGCCTGTGGAAACTTCCCTTGATAATTGAACATATGCTGCATGGACCTTTCAAGTGCAAGCTTCCCTTGATAATTGAACATATGCTGCATGGACATCACAAGTACAAACTTCCCTTGATAATTTAACATATGCTGCATGGACATCACAAGTGCAAGTTTCCCTCGGTAATTAAACATATGCTGCATGGACCTCACCTGTGCAAGCTTCCCTTGATAATTGAACGTATGCTGCATGGGCCTCTTCAGTGCAAGCTTCCCTTGATAGTTAAACATATGCTGCATGGAACTCTTGAGTGCAAGCTGCCCTTGATAATTGAACATATGCTCAATGGAACTCTTGAGTGTAAGCTTCCCTTGATAATGGAACATATGATGATGCCATGGATATCTCCAGTGCCAGCTTCCCTTGATAATTGAACATATGCTGCATGGACTTCACAAGTGCAAGCTTCCTTGATAATTGAAAATATGCTGCATGGACCTTATCAGTGGAAGCTTCCCTTGATAAATAAACATATGCTGTAAGGACATCGACAGTGTAAGCTTCCCTTGATAATTAAACATATGCTGCATGGACCTCACAAGTGCAAACGTCCCTTGATAATTGAACATATGCTTAATGGACATCTCAAGTGCAGGCTTCCCTTGATAATTGAACGTATGCTGCATGGGCCTCTTCAGTGCAAGATTCCCTTGATAATTGAACAAATGCTGCATGGACCTCTCCAGTGCAAGCTTCCCTTGATAAATAAACATATGCTGCATGGACCTCTCCAGTGCAAGCTTCCCTTGATAATTAAAGATATGCTGCATGGACATCGCCAGTGCAAGCTTCCCTTGATAATTGAACATATGCTGCATGGACATCACAAGTGAAAACGTCCCTTGATAACTGAACATATGCTGCATGGACATCACAAGTGCAAGCTTCCCTTGATAATTGAACGTATTGCTGCATGGGCCTCTGCAGTGCAAGCTTCCCATGATAATTGAACATATGCTACATCGATATCACAAGTCCAAGCTTCCCTTGATAAATAAACATATGCTGCAAGGACATCGCCAGTGCAAGCTTCCCTTGATAATGAAACATATGCTACATGGGCATTACAAGCGCAAGATTCTCTATATAATTAAATATAAGCTACATAGACCTCACCTGTGCAAGCGTCCCTTGATAATTAAACATAGGCTGCATCAATATCGCCAGTGCAAGCTTCCCTTGATAAATGAACATATGCTGCATGGGCTTCTCCAGTGCAAGCTTCCCTTGATAATTGAACATATGCTGCATGAACATTGCCAGTGCAAGCTTCCCTTGATAATTGAACATATGCTGCATGGGATTCTCCAGTGCAATCTTCCCTTGATAATTAAACATATGCTGCATGGACTTCGCCAGTGCAAGCTTCTCTTGATAATTGAACATATGCTGCATGGACATCACTAGTGCAAATGTCCCTTGATAATTGAACATATGCTGCATTGACATCACAAGTGCAAGCTTCCCTTGACAATTGAACGCATTGCTGCATGGGCCTCTACAGTGCAAGCTTCCCATGATAATTAAACAGATGCTGCATGAACATCACAAGTGCAAGCTTCCCTTGATAAATAAACATATGCTGCAAGGACATCGACAGTGCAAGCTTCCCTTGATAATTAAACATATGCTACATGGGCATCAAAAGTGCAAGCTTCCCTTGATAATTAAAGATATGCTGCATGGGCAAAACAAGTGCAAGATTCTCTTTATAATTAAATATATGCTACATAGACCTCACCTGTGCAATTTTTCCCTTGATAATTAAACATATGCTGCTCGAATATCGCCAGTGCAAGCTTCCCTTGATAATTGAACATATGCTGCATGGACATCACAAGTGCAATCTTCACTTCATAATTAAACATATGCTGCATGCACCTCTCCAGTGCAACCTTCCCTTGATAATTGAACATATGTTGCATGGGCCTCTTCAGTGCAAGCTTCCTTTGATAATTAAACATATGCTGCAAGGACATCGCCCATGCAAGCTTCCCTTGATAACTAAACACGCTGCATGGACATCACCAGTGCGTGCTTCGTTTGATAATTGAACATATGCTGCATGGACATTGCCAGTGCAAGCTTCCCTTGATAATTGAACATATGCTGCATGGACCTCTTGAGTGCAAGCTTCCTTTGATAATTGACTATATGCTGCATGAACCTTTTGAGTGCAAGCTTCCCTTGATAATTAAACATAAGCTGCATGGACCTTATCAGTGCAAGCTTCACTTGTTAATTGAACATATGCTGCATGGACCTCTCCAGTGCCAGCTTCCCTTGATAATTGAAAATATGCTGCATGGACTTCACAAGTGCAAGCTTCCCTTGATAATTGAAAATATGCTGCCTGGGCCTCTCCATTGCAAGCTTTCCTTGATAATAAAAGATATACTGCATGGACATCACTTGTGCAAGCTTCCCTTGATAATTAAATGTATGCTGCATGGACATCGCCAGTGCAAGCTTCCCTTGATAAATAAACATATGCTGCAAGGACATCGCCAGTGTAAGCTTCCCTTGATAAATAAACATATGCTGCAAGGACGTCGCCTGTGGAAACTTCCCTTGATAATTGAACATATGCTGCATGGACCTTTCAAGTGCAAGCTTCCCTTGATAATTGAACATATGCTGCATGGACATCACAAGTACAAACTTCCCTTGATAATTTAACATATGCTGCATGGACATCACAAGTGCAAATTTCCCTTGGTAATTAAACATATGCTGCATGGACCTCACCTGTGCAAGCTTCCCTTGATAATTGAACGTATGCTGCATGGGCCTCTTCAGTGAGAGCTTCCCTTGATAATTAAACAAATGCTGCATGGAACTCTTGAGTGCAAGCTGCCCTTGATAATTGAACATATGCTCAATGGAACTCTTGAGTGCAAGCTTCCCTTGATAATGGAACATATGCTGCATGGACTTCACAAGTGCAAGCTTCCCTTGATAATTGAAAATATGCTGCATGGACCTTATCAGTGAAGCTTCCCTTGATAAATAAACATATGCTGTAAGGACATCGACAGTGCAAGCTTCCCTTGATAATTAAACATATGCTGCATGGACCTCACAAGTGCAAACGTCCCTTGATAATTGAACATATGCTTAATGGACATCTCAAGTGCAGGCTTCCCTTGATAATTGAACGTATGCTGCATGGGCCTCTTCAGTGCAAGCTTCCCTTGATAATTGAACACATGCTGCATGGACCTCTCCAGTGCAAGCTTCCCTTGATAATTGAACATATGCTGCATGGACTTCACAAGTGCAAGCTTTCTTTGATAATTGAAAATATGATGCATGGGCCTCTCCAGGGCAAGCTTCCCTTGATAATTGAACATATGCTGCATGGACTTCACAAGTGTAAGCTTCCCTTGATAATTGAAAATATGCTGCATGGACCTTATCAGTGCAAGCTTCCCTTGATAAATAAACATATGCTGCATGGACCTCTCCAGTGCAAGCTTCCCTTGATAATTAAAGATATGCTGCATGGACTTCACAAGTACAAGCTTTCTTTGATAATTGAAAATATGATGCATGGGCCTCTCCAGGGCAAGCTTCCCTTGATAATTGAACATATGCTGCATGGACATCACAAGTGAAAACGTCCCTTGATAATTGAACATATGCTGCATGGACCTCTCCAGTGCAAGCTTCCCTTGATAATTAAAGATATGCTGCATGGACATCGCCAGTGCAAGCTTCCCTTGATAATTGAACATATGCTGCATGTACCTCTCCAGTGCAAGCTTCCCTTGATAATTAAACATATGCTGCATGGACCTCTCCAGTGCAAGCTTCCCTTGATAATTGAACATATGCTGCAGGGACATTATTTATTTATTTATTTATTTCATTTCTAAAGCACACTTTCACCTCATGAAGGCATCCTGGCGCTGGCAGACTCAAGTCAGGGAGGAGGGCAGACTACTAGCAAGCTAAAGGTTTGGATAAAGCCAAGTTTTCAAGTGTCCTCTAAATGTGAGAAGGTCGGTAGCCAGCCTAAGCACAATCGGAAGGGAATTCCAAAGTTTCGCCGCAGCCACCCCGAACGATCTACCTCCGGCTCTGGATCTCCTGAACCTCGGAATGATCACCATCCTAGCCGAGGCAGAGCGTAGATTACGAACCGGCGCATGCCAGGAGAACTTCCTCTGCAGAGGAACGGGGCCCACCCCATGAAGAGCTTTAAAGGCCAGGCAGAGAGACTTAAATTGCACCCTCTGTCTCACTGGGAGCCAGTGCAACTGAGCCAGCGCCCTTGAAGAGGAAGATCTTGTTGGCCACCCCAGAGCTAATTTTGCCGCTGCAGACTGAATTCTCTGGAGTCTATCCAAAAGATGACTCGGAGATTCCAACAGTAAGGAGTTGCAATAATCTAACCTGCTGAGCACAGTACAGCGCACCACCTCGACCCGCGCAAGAGGCGGTAGCAAAGGAAGGATTTTTCTCAAGAGACGGGTGATAGCCAAGCAGCCAGCTACTACCTTGGATACCTGTGCCTCCAAGGTAAGGTCACTATTATCACACCAAGGTTCAGCACTACCTTCACAGGCTGCACCAGTGGAGAAAAATCCACAGGCCAGAAGTTGCTAGGGAGAAAGGATTGTACCCTGGGCCTAGGGCAATATAGCACCTTAGTCTTTTCTGTGTTGAATTGCAGGGAGTTAGCTTTCAGCCAATCCGCTGTGTCTCACAGGCAATTACGAAGTACTTCCAGGGAGGTTGATTCATCACCCTCCAGGGAGAAAATCAACTGCGTATCATCAGCGTAGTTAACAATTTCGATCTTATATTGTTGGATGACCACGATTAAAGGCTTCATATAGATGTTGAATAATATCGGGCTAACTGCCGAACCTTGAGGGACGCCATGCGAGATGGTGGAAAAAGTGGATTGGAAAGGAGGGAGGGATACAGCTTGTTGTCTACCCTGAAGGAAAGACTCAAACCACCCAAGGGCACTACCTGCAACCCCCACCTCTCTCAGCCTGTCCAGCAGAATTCTATGGTGCACCGTGTCGAAGGCGGCAGACAGGTCAAGCAGGATCAAAACCCCAGCCTGTCCCTTGTCTGCCTGCCAACGAAGCTCATCCAACACGTTCACTAGGGCCATCTCGGTGCCATGGACTGTCCGAAAGCCAAAGTGGACGTCCTCCAGGAGCTTGTGCTGTTCTAAATGTCTTGAGAGGGTGCCTGCCACCACCCTCTCTACAGTTTTTGCTGGATACGGTAAAAGCGAGATGGACCTAAAATTCTTGAGGCATTCAGTGTCAAGGGTGGGTTTTTTCAATAGAGGGGTCACCACCGCTTGTTTCCACTGAGGTGGAACGACTCCAGTAGTAAGCGACTGGTTACATACTAGCCAGAGTACGGGGAAGAGCTCAGCCTCAAACTCCTTCCAGATTTTTAGTGGAATCAGATCAAGCGGAGAACCAGAGGTGATGCCAAGAGCCACTTCCCTGAACTCCTCCGCAGACAGCTGCACGAATTCCACGAGGGGTCACCTCCTCCTTGTTCATGAACGGTCCCAAGAGTCGCCAGACCGTCGCCATCAGGTACTGCCAGGATTTGTTGCTGCTCCACCCCCAGATCATCAATAATCGATTTAATTTTGTCCTGGAAAAACCTGGCTAGATTATCACAGAGTTCCTGGGAGGGAGGGAACTCATTCTTGGCACAGTCAGGGCTAATGAGGCTGTTCACAATATTAAAGATGCTGCGAGAGCTATTCGGGGCATCAAGAATCACCCTAGAGGAGTAAGCTGCCTTAACTCTATGGATCTCCTTCTTGTAATCCACCCGTTTAGCTTTCCAAGCAAGCTTGTCCCTATCTAGATAAGCATGCCTCCACCTCCTCTCCGCTTGTTTACATTTCAGCCTTAGATTTTTTAGGCTGTCCGTAAACCAAGGAGCTGAGGGTCTCCCCCTACTCCTATGTTGTTTAATAGGAGCAATGATATCCAAGACCGAAGTAATCTTTGAGCAGAGAGCAGCATAGTTCACCTCACTCTGAAAATCAGAAGCAAAGCAATCCTCGACCCTGAACATAGGTGAGGTACCTTTTTTTTGCGCAAGGGACTTCCAGTCCCTGCTAGCGTACTCTCTCACATGACCAGTTGTCCCTACACTAAACTTGCCAGACTTCACATAGAATTTAATCAAAAAGTGGTCAGTCCAGGCCATAGGTAAGACATCCCCAACAGTAAGGAGGATGGTCTCAGAGAAAATCAGGTCCAACCGATGGCCTCCTATATGGGTTGCTTGTAAGACTCGCTGGGAGAGGCCAAGGGCCTCACATGATTTAATCATGTTAAGAAATCCTATCTTCACAGTGCAGTTCGGCCACAGATTAAAATCTCCAAGAATCACCAAGTGGCTGTGAGTAACAGCCATATTGGAGAACACTTCCAATAGCGACTGCTGTTGGGCTAGCGTGAAGACCCCCGGGGGTCTATAACAGATAATGCCCGATAAAAAGAGCCTCTGTGCTTTCTTAAGAGAGAAGCCAAATAATTCACAGCCATTACACTCCTCTATTTCAATGACAATCAAGTCCATTGTGTCTCTATAAATCACCCCCACCCCACCCCCCTACCACTGGTTCTAGGCTCTTGGTGAATTTTAAACCCTAACGGGCAGGCATTCCCAGCATCGACGTCGCACTCCGGCGCAGTCCATGTTTCGGTCATTCACAAGAAATCAAGTTCATGAGTCTCCAACACCAGTTGTATCTCAACACTGTTTTTAGGGAGAGACCTCACATTCAGAAGCCCAAAGACTGTAGTGTCAGTGTCACTCTTCAAAAAGTCACACACAGGAAAGGCAGTGTTGGACAGCATAATGGTCCCCTTTTCACGCCCCCTCTCACCGATAATGTTAAGTTCTTTGCTGGTATAGCACCTGGGATCACCCTCTGCCATCACAAGTGCAAACGTCACTTGATAATTGAACATATGGCCATCACAAGTGCAATCTTCCCTTGATAATTGAACGTATGCTGCATGGGCCTCTTCAGTGCAAGCTTCCCTTGATAATTAAACATATGCTGCATGGACATCACAAGTGCAAGCTTCCCTTGATAAATAAACATATGCTGCAAGGACATCGCCAGTGCAAGCTTCCCTTGATAATTAAACATATGCTGCATGGACATCACCAGTGTGAGTTTCGCTTGATAATTGAACATATGCTGCATGGACATTGCCAGTGCAAACATCCCTTGATAATTGAACATTTGCTGCAGGGACCTCTTGAGTGCAAGCTTCCCTTGATAATTAAACATGAGCTCCAAGGACCTTATTAGTGCAAGCTTCCCTTGATAATTGAACATATGCTGCATGGACATCGCCAGTGCCAGCTTCCCTTGATAATTGAACATATGCTGCATGGACCTCTCCAGTGCAAGCTTCCCTTGATAATTAAACATATGCTGCATTGACCTCTCCAGTGCCAGCATCCTATGATAATTGAACATATGCTGCATGGACATCGCCAGTGCCAGCTTCCCTTGATAATTGAACATATGCTGCATGGACATCGCCATTGCCAGCTTCCCTTGATAATTGAACATATGCCGCATGGACCTCTCCAGTGCAAGCTTCCCTTGATAATTAAACATATGCTGCATGGACAACGCCAGTGCCAGCTTCCCTTGATAATTGAACATATGCTGCATGGGCCTCTCCAGTGCAAGCTTCCCTTGATAATTAAACATATGATGCATGGACATCACCAGTGCGAGCTTCGCTTGATAATTAAACATATGCTGCATGCACCTCCCCTGTGCAAGCTTCCCTTGATAATTGAACATATGCTGCATGGACCTCTCCAGTGCCAGCATCCCATGATAATTGAACATATGCTGCATGGATATCGCCAGTGCCAGCTTCCCTTGATAATTGAACATATGCTGCATGGGCCTCTCCAGTGCAAGCTTCCCTTGATAATTAAACATATGCTGCATTGCCCTCTCCAGGGCAAGCTTCCCTTGATAAATAATTATATGCCGCATGGACATCACAAGTGTAAGCTTCCCTTGATAATTAAACATATGCTGCATGGACCTCTCTAGTGTAAGCTTACCTTGATAATTGAACATATGATGCATGGACCTCACAAGTGCAAGCTCCCCTTCATAATTGACAATATGCTGCCTGGACCTCTTGACTGCAAGATTCCCTTGTTAATTGAACATATGCTTCATGGACCACTCCAGTGCCAGCTTCCCTTGATTATTAAAATTATGCTTCATGGACTTCACAAGTGCAAACGTCACTTGATAATTGAACATATGCTGCATGGTCATCACAAGTGCAAACGTCCCTTGATAATTGAACATATGCTGCATGGACCTCACCTCTGCAAGCTTCCCTTGATAATTGAACGTATGCTGTATGGTCCTCTCCAGTGCAAGCTTCCCTTGATATTTGAACATATGTTACATGGACATCACAAGTGCAAGCTTCCCTTGATACATAAATATATGCTGCAAGGACATCACCAGTGCAAGCTTCCCTTGATAATTAAACATATGCTGCATGGACATCACCAGTGCGAGCTTCCCTTGATGATTGAACATATGCTGCATAGACATCAGAAGTGGAAACTTCCCTTGATAATTGAACATATGCTGCATGGACATCACAAGTGCAAGCTTCCCTAGATAATTACATGTATGCTGCCTGGACCTCACCTGTGCAAGCTTCCCTTGATAATTGAACGTATGCTGCATGGACCTCACCTGTGCAAGCTTCCCTTGATAATTGAACATATGTTGCAAGGACATCACCAGTGCAAGCTTCCCTTGATAATTAAACATATGCTGCATGGACATCACCAGTACGAACTTTGCTTGATAATTAAACATATGCTGCAAGGACATAACAAGTCCAAGCTTCCGTTGATAATTAAACATATGCTTCATGGACATCGTCAGTGCAAGTTTCCCTTGATATTTGAACATATGCTGCATGGACTTCACAAGTGCAAGCATCCCTTGATAATTGGAAATATGCTCCATGGGACTCTCCAGTGCAAGCTTCCATTGATAATTTAACATATGTTGCATGGACATCACAAGTGTAAGCGTCCCTCTATAATTAAACATATGCTGTATGGACCTCACCTGTCCAAGCTTCCCTTGATAAATGTACATATGCTGCATGGACCTCTTAAGTTCCAGCTTCCCTTGATAATTGAACAAATGCTACGAGGGCCTCTCCAGTGCAAGTTTCCTTGATAATTGAACACATGCTGCGTGGGCCTCTCCAGTGCAAGCTTCCCTTGATAATTGAACATATACTGCATGGCCCTCTCCAGTGCAAGCTTCCCTTGATAATTAATTATATGCCGCATGGACATCACAAGTGCAAGCTTCCCTTGATAATTAAACATATGCTGCATGGACCTCACCTGTGCAAGCTTTCCTTGATAATTGAACGTATGCTGCATGGGCCTCTCCAGTGCAAGCTTTCCTTGATAATTGAATATATATGCTGCAGGGGCATAACAAGTCCAAGCTTCCCTTGATAATTAAACATATGCTGCATGGACAGCACCGGTGCAAGATTCCCTTGATAATTGAACAAATGCTGCGTGGGCCTCTCCAGTGCAAGCTTCCCTTGAAAATTGAACATATGCTGCATTGCCCTCTCCAGGGCAAGCTTCCCTTGATAAATAATTATATGCCGCATGGACATCACAAGTGTAAGCTTCCCTTGATAATTAAACATATGCTGCATGGACCTCTCTAGTGTAAGCTTACCTTGATAATTGAACATATGATGCATGGACCTCACAAGTGCAAGCTCCCCTTCATAATTGACAATATGCTGCCTGGACCTCTTGACTGCAAGATTCCCTTGTTAATTGAACATATGCTTCATGGACCCTCCAGTGCCAGCTTCCCTTGATTATTAAAATTATGCTTCATGGACTTCACAAGTGCAAACATCACTTGATAATTGAACATATGCTGCATGGTCATCACAAGTGCAAACGTCCCTTGATAATTGAACATATGCTGCATGGACCTCACCTCTGCAAGCTTCCCTTGATAATTGAACGTATGCTGTATGGTCCTCTCCAGTGCAAGCTTCCCTTGATATTTGAACATATGTTACATGGACATCACAAGTGCAAGCTTCCCTTGATACATACATATATGCTGCAAGGACATCACCAGTGCAAGCTTCCCTTGATAATTAAACATATGCTGCATGGACATCACCAGTGCGAGCTTTGCTTGATAATTAAACATATGCTGCAAGGACATAACAAGTCCAAGCTTCCGTTAATAATTAAACATATGCTTCATGGACATCGTCAGTGCAAGTTTCCCTTGATAAGTGAATATACGCTGCAAGGACTTCACAAGTGCAAGCTTCCCTTGATAATTGAAAATATGCTACATGGGACTCTCCAGTGCAAGCTTCCCTTGATAATTGAACATATGTTGCATGGATATCACAAGTGTAAGCGTCCCTCTATAATTAAACACATGCTGTATGGATCTCACCTGTCCAAGCTTCCCTTGATAATTGAACATATGCTACATGGACCTCTTAGGTGCCAGCTTCCCTTGATAATTGAACAAATGCTGCGTGGGCCTCTCCAGTGCAAGCTTCCCTTGATAATTGAACATATACTGCATGGCCCTCTCCATTCTTCCCTTTTGGAGCTAAAATGAGGATCTTTATCATCATTTTCATGCTTCTAGGTAGCCAAAACTCAAGATTTGACTCATTGTTAAAAGTGACTTAAAAGGACCCAAATGCTCACTTCGAGGGCTTAAAACGTGTTTATTCACTGCGGGAAGAGATATAAACAACATTTAGAGTAAATTAATGTTCATGCGAGAACGTTCAATTTTTCATGCAAAACAATCGATGACCTGCGACCTGATGAAATTGCTCTGAGTTGACCAAAATGGTCCCTTTTGAAAATTTCGATCTTTCAACTTATTTTGACTTTCAGAGGTGGATCATCCCTTTTGGAGCTAAAATGAGCATCTTTATCGTAATTTTCATGCTTCTAGGGAGCCAAAACTCAAGATTTGGCTCATGGTTAAAAGTGACTTAAAAGGACCCAAATGCTCACTTCGAGGGCTTAAATCATCCCTTTTGGAGCTAAAATGAGCATCTTTATCGTCATTTTCATGCTTCTAGGGAGCAAAAACTCAAGATTTTGCTCATGGTTAAAAGTGACTTAAAAGGACCCAAATGCTCACTTCGAGGGCTTAAAACGTGTTTATTCACTGCGGGTAGAGATATAAACAACATTTAGAGTAAATTCATGTTCATGCGAGAACGTTCAATTTTTCATGCAAAACAATCGATGACCCGCGACCTGATGAAATTGCTCTGTGTTGACCAAAATGGTCCGTTTTGAAAATTTCGATCTTTCAACTAATTTTGACTTTCAGAGGTGGATCATCCCTTTTGGAGCTAAAATGAGCATCTTTATCGTCATTTTCATGCTTCTAGGGAGCCAAAACTCATGATTTTGGTTCATGGTTAAAAGTGACTTAAAAGGACCCAAATGCTCACTTCGAGGGCTTAAATCATCCCTTTTGGAGCTAAAATGAGCATCTTTATCGTCATTTTCATGATTCTAGGGCGCCAAAACCGAAGATTTGGCTCATGGTTTAAAGTGAATTAAAAGGACCCAAATGCTCACTTCGAGGGCTTAAAACGTGTTTATTCACTGCGGGAAGAGATATAAACAACATTTAGAGTAAATTAATGTTCATACGAGAACGTTCAATTTTTCATGCAAAACAATCGATGACCCGCGACCTGATGAAATTGCTCTGAGTTGACCAAAATGGTCGGTTTTGAAAATTTCGATCTTTCAACTAATTTTGACTTTCAGAGGTGGATCATCCCTTTTGGAGCTAAAATGAGCATCTTTATCGTCATTTTCATGCTTTTAGGGAGCCAAAACTCAAGATTTGGCTCATGGTTTAAAGTGACTTAAAAGGACCCAAAGGCTCACTTCAAGGGCTTAAAACTTGTTTATTCACTGCGGGAAGAGATATAAACAACATTTAGAGTAGATTAATGGTCATGCGAGAACCTTTGATTTTTCATGCAAAACGATCGATGACCCGCGTCCTGATAAAATTGCTCTGAGTTGATCAAAATGGTCCGTTTTGAAAATTTCCATCTTTCAACTAATTTTGACTTTCAGAGGTGGATCATTTCTTTTGGAGCTAAAATGAGCATCTTTATCATCATTTTCATGCTTCTAGGGAGCCAAAACTCAAGATTTGACTCATTGTTAAAAGTGACTTAAAAGGACCCAAATGCTCACTTCGAGGGCTTAAAACGTGTTTATTCACTGAGGGTAGAGATATAAACAACATTTAGAGTAAATTAATGTTCATGCGAGAACGTTCAATTTTTCATGCAAAACAATCGATGACCTGCGACCTGATGAAATTGCTCTGAGTTGACCAAAATGGTCCGTTTTGAAAATTTCGATCTTTCAACTTATTTTGACTTTCAGAGGTGGATCATCCCTTTTGGAGCTAAAATGGGCATCTTTATCGTAATTTTCATGCTTCTAGGGAGCCAAAACTCAAGATTTGGCTCATGGTTAAAAGTGACTTAAAAGGCCCCAAATGCTCACTTCGAGGGCTTAAATCATCCCTTTTGGAGCTAAAATTAGCATCTTTATCGTCATTTTCATGCTTCTATGGAGCAAAAACTCAAGATTTGGCTCATGGTTAAAAGTGACTTAAAAAGACCCAAATGCTCACTTCGAGGGCTTAAAACGTGTTTATTCACTGCGGGTAGAGATATAAACAACATTTAGAGTAAATTCATGTTCATGCGAGAACGTTCAATTTTTCATGCAAAACAATCGATGACCCGCGACCTGATGAAATTGCTTTGTGTTGACCAAAATGGTCCGTTTTGAAAATTTCGATCTTTCAACTAATTTTGACTTTCAGAGGTGGATCATCCCTTTTGGAGCTAAAATGAGCATCTTTATCGTCATTTTCATGCTTCTAGGGAGCGAAAACTCAAGATTTGGTTCATGGTTAAAAGTGACTTAAAAGGACCCAAATGCTCACTTCGAGGGCTTAAATCATCCCTTTTGGAGCTAAAATGAGCATCTTTATCGTCGGTTTCATGCTTCTAGGGCGCCAAAACCGAAGATTTGGCTCATGGTTTAAAGTGAATTAAAAGGACCCGAATGCTCACTTCGAGGGCTTAAAACGTGTTTATTCACTGCGAGAAGAGATATAAACAACATTTAGAGTAAATTAATGTTCATACGAGAACGTTCAATTTTTCATGCAAAACAATCGATGACCCGCGACCTGATGACCTGATGAAATTGCTCTGAGTTGACCAAAATGGTCGGTTTTGAAAATTTCGATCTTTCAACTAATTTTGACTTTCAGAGGTGGATCATCCCTTTTGGAGCTAAAATGAGCATCTTTATCGTCATTTTCATGCTTTTAGGGAGCCAAAACTCAAGATTTGGCTCATGGTTTAAAGTGACTTAAAAGGACCCAAAGGCTCACTTCGAGGGCTTAAAACGTGTTTATTCACTGCGGGTAGAGATATAAACAACATTTAGAGTAAATTCATGTTCATGCTAGAACGTTCAATTTTTCATGCAAAACAATCGATGACCTGCGACCTGATGAAATTGCTCTGTGTTGACCAAAATGGTCCGTTTTGAAAATTTCCATCTTTCAACTAATTTTGACTTTCAGAGGTGGATCATCCCTTTTGAAGCTAAAATGAGCATCTTTATCCTCATTTTCATGCTTCTAGGGAGCCAAAACTCAAGATTGGGCTCATGGTTAAAAGTGACTTAAAAGGACCCAAATGCTCACTTCGAGGGCTTAAAACGTGTTTATTCACTGCGGGTAGAGATAGAAACAACATTTAGAGTATATTCATGTTCATGCGAGAACGTTCAATTGTTCATGCAAAACAATCGATGACCCGCGACCTGATGAAATTGCTCTGTGTTGACCAAAATGGTCCGTTTTGAAAATTTCGATCTTTCAACTAATTTTGACTTTCAGAGGTGGATCATCCCTTTTGGAGCTAAAATGAGCATCTTTATCGTCATTTTCATGCTTCTAGGGCGCCAAAACCGAAGATTTGGCTCATGGTTTAAAGTGACTTACAAGGACCCAAACGCTCACTTCGAGGGCTTAAAACGTGTTTATTCAATGCGGGAAGAGATATAAACAACATTTAGAGTAAATTAATGTTCATGCGAGAACGTTCAATTTTTCATGCAAAACAATCGATGACCCGCGACCCGATGAAATTGCTCTGAGTTGACCAAAATGGTCCGTTTTGAAAATTTCGATCTTTCAACTAATTTTGACTTTCAGAGGTGGATCATCCCTTTTGGAGCTAAAATGAGCATCTTTATCATCGTTTTCATGCTTTTAGGGAGCCAAAACTCAAGATTTGGCTCATGGTTAAAAGTGACTTAAAAGGACCCAAATGCTCACTTCGAGGGCTTAAAACGTGTTTATTCACTGCGGGTAGAGATATAAACAACATTTAGAGTAAATTCATGTTCATGCGAGAACGTTCAATTTTTCATGCAAAACAATCGATGACCCGCGTCATGATGAAATTGCTCTGAGTTGATCAAAATGGTCCGTTTTGAAAATTTCCATCGTTCAACTAATTTTGACTTTCAGAGGTGGATCTTTCCTTTTGGAGCTAAAATGAGCATATATATATCCTCATTTTCATGCTTCTAGGGAGCCAAAACTCAAGATTTGGCTCATGGTTAAAAGTGACTTAAAAGAACCCAAATGCTCACTTCGAGGGCTTAAAACGTGTTTATTCACTGCGGGAAGAGATATAAACAACATTTAGAGTAAATTAATGGTCATGCGAGAACATTTTATTTTTCATGCAAAACGTTCGATGACCCGCGTCCTGATGAAATTGCTCTGAGTTGATCAAAATGGTCCATTTTCGAAATTTTCCATCTTTCAACTAATTTTGACTTTCAGAGGTGGATCATTCCTTTTGGAGCTAAAATGAGCATCTTTATCATCATTTTCATGCTTCTAGGGAGCCAAAACTCAAGATTTGACTCATTGTAAAAAGTGACTTAAAAGGACCCAAATGCTCACTTCGAAGGCTTAAAACGTGTTTATTTACTGTGGGAAGAGATACAAACAACATTTAGAGTAAATTAATGTTCATGCGAGAACCTTCGATTTTTCATGCAAAACGATCGATGACCCGCGACCTAATGAAATTGCTCTGAGTTAACCAAAATGGTACGTTTTGAAAATTTCTATCTTTCAACTAATTTTGACTTTCAGAGGTGGATCATCCCTTTTGGGGCTAAAATGAGCATCTTTATCGTCATTTTCATGCTTCTAGGGAGCCAAAACTCAAGATTTGGCTCATTGTAAAAAGTGACTTAAAAGGACCCAAATGTTCACTTCGAGGGCTTAAAACGTGTTTATTCACTGCGGGTAGAGATATAAACAACATTTAGAGTAAATTCATGTTCATGCGAGAACGTTCAATTTTTCATGCAAAACAATCGATGACCTGCGACCTGATGAAATTGCTCTGTGTTGACCAAAATGGTCCGTTTTGAAACTTTCCATCTCTTAACTAATTTTGACTTTCAGAGGTGGATCATCCCTTTTGGAGCTAAAATGAGCATCTTTATCGTCATTTTCGTGCTTCTAGGGAGCCAAAACTCAAGATTTGGCACATGGTTAAAAGTGACTTAAAAGGACCCAAATGCTCACTTCGAGGGCTTAAAACGTGTTTATTAACTGCGGGTTGAGATATAAACAACATTTAGAGTATATTCATGTTCATGCGAGAACGTTCAATTGTTCATGCAAAACAATCGATGACCCGCGACCTGATGAAATTGCTCTGTGTTGACAAAAATGGTATGTTTTGAAAATTTCGATCTTTCAACTAATTTTGACTTTCAGAGGTGGATCATCCCTTTTGGAGCTAAAATGAGCATCTTTATCGTCATTTTCATGCTTCTAGGGCGCCAAAACCGAAGATTTGGCTCATGGTTTAAAGTGACTTACAAGGACCCAAACGCTCACTTCGAGGGCTTAAAACGTGTTTATTCAATGCGGGAAGAGATATAAACAACATTTAGAGTAAATTAATGTTCATGCGAGAACGTTCAATTTTTCATGCAAAACAATCGATGACCCGCGACCTGATGAGTTGCTCTGAGTTGACCAAAATGGTCCGTTTTGAAAATTTCGATCTTTCAACTAATTTTGACTTTCAGAGGTGGATCATCCCTTTTGGAGCTAAAATGAGCATCTTTATCGTCATTTTCATGCTTTTAGGGAGCCAAAACTCAAGATTTGGCTCATGGTTAAAAGTGAATGAAAAGGACCCAAATGCTCACTTTGAGGGCTTAAAACGTGTTTATTCACTGCGGGTAGAGATATAAACAACATTTAGAGTAAATTCATGTTCATGGGAGAACGTTCAATTTTTCATGCAAAACAATTGATGACCCGCGTCCTGATGAAATTGCTCTGAGTTGATCAAAATGGTCCGTTTTGAAAATTTCCATCGGTCAACTAATTTTGACTTTCAGAGGTGGATCATTCCTTTTGGAGCTAAAATGAGCATCTTTATCATCATTTTCATGCTTCTAGGGAGCCAAAATTCAAGATTTGACTCATTGTTAAAAGTGACTTAAAAGGACCCAAATGCTCACTTCGAAGGCTCAAAACGTGTTTATTTACTGCGGGAAGAGATACAAACAACATTTAGAGTAAATTAATGTTCATGCGAGAACCTTTGATTTTTCATGCAAAACGATCGATGACCCGCGACCTGATGAAATTGCTCTGAGTTGATCAAAATGGTCTGTTTTGAAAATTTTCATCGTTCAACTAATTTTGACTTTCAGAGGTGGATCATTCCTTTTGGAGCTAAAATGAGCATCTTTATCATCATTTTCATGCTTCTAGGGAGCCAAAACTCAAGATTTGGCTCATGGTTAAAAGTGACTTAAAAGAACCCAAATGCTCACTTCGAGGGCTTAAAACGTGTTTATTCACTGCGGGAAGAGATATAAACAACATTTAGAGTAAATTAATGGTCATGCGAGAACATTTTATTTTTCATGCAAAACGATCGATGACCCGCGTCCTGATGAAATTGCTCTGAGTTTATCAAAATGGTCCGTTTTCGAAAATTTCCATATTTCAACTAATTTTGACTTTCAGAGGTGGATAATTCCTTTTGGAGCTAAAATGAGCATCTTTATCATCATTTTCATGCTTCTAGGGAGCCAAAACTCAAAATTTGACTCATTGTTAAAAGTGACTTAAAAGGACCCAAATGCTCACTTCGAAGGCTTAAAACGTGTTTATTTACTGCGGGAAGAGATACAAACAACATTTAGAGTAAATTAATGTTCATGCGAGAACCTTCGATTTTTCATGCAAAACGATCGATGACCCGCGACCTAATGAAATTGCTCTGAGTTGACCAAAAACGGTCCGTTTTGAAAATTTCCATCTTTCAACTAATTTTGACTTTCAGAGGCGGATCATCCCTTTTGGGGCTAAAATGAGCATCTTTATCGTCATTTTCATGCTTCTAGGGAGCCAAAACTCAAGATTTGGCTCATGTGTAAAAGTGACTTAAAAGGACCCAAATGCTCTCTTCGAGGGCTTAAAACGTGTTTATTCACGGCGGGAAGAGATATAAACAACATTTAGAGTAAATTCATGTTCATGCGAGAACCTTCAATTTTTCATGCAAAACGATCGATGACCCGCAACCTGATGAAATTGCTCTGAGATGACCAAAATGCTACGTTTTGAAAATTTCCATCTTTCAACTAATTTTGACTTTTAGAGGTGGGTCATCCCTTTTGGAGCTAAAATGAGCACCTTTATCGTAATTTTCATGCTTCTAGGGAGCCAAAAGTCAAGATTTGGCTCATGGTTAAAAGTGACTTAAAAGGACCCAAATGCTTACTTTGAGGGCTTAAAACGTGTTTATTCACTGCGGGTAGAGATATAAACAACATTTAGAGTAAATTCATGTTCATGCGAGAACGTTCAATTTTTCATGCAAAACAATCGATGACCCGCGACCTGATTAAATTGCTCTGTGTTGACCAAAATGGTCCGTTTTGAAAATTTCGATCTTTCAACTAATTTTGACTTTCAGAGGTGGATCATCCCTTTTGGAGCTAAAATGAGCATCTTTATCGTCATTTTCAAGCTTCTAGGGAGCCAAAACTCAAGATTTGGTTCATGGTTAAAAGTGACTTAAAAGGACCCAAATGCTCACTTCGAGGGCTTAAATCATCCCTTTTGGAGCTAAAATGAGCATCTTTATCGTCATTTTCATGCTTCTAGGGCGCCAAAACCGAAGATTTGGCTCATGGTTCAAAGTGAATTAAAAGGACCCAAATGCTCACTTCGAGGGCTTAAAACGTGTTTATTCACTGCGGGAAGAGATATAAACAACATTTAGAGTAAATTAATGTTCATACGAGAACGTTCAATTTTTCATGCAAGACAATCGATGACCCGCGACCTGATGAAATTGCTCTGAGTTGACCAAAATGGTCGGTTTTGAAAATTTCGATCTTTCAACTAATTTTGACTTTCAGAGGTGGATCATCCCTTTTGGAGCTAAAATGAGCATCTTTATCGGGGGTGACTGAGCGACTCCGACACGGTATTGATAGCAGTGAGACCTTTGCGCTTATCCTTTTGGATTTAAGCGCGGCTTTTGATACCGTGTCGCACTCTATTCTACTGGAGTCCCTTCACTCCCTCGGTGTTGCTGGATCTGCGCTTGCCTGGTTGGCCTCATTTCTTAATGAGCGTACATTCCAGGTTTTTTCAAACAAAGCTGAATCGGCGATCTGTCCATCTGCGTACGGCGTCCCTCAGGGGTCTATATTGAGCCCTTTGTTGTTCAATATTTACATCAGACCCCTTGCTTCTATCGTTGAGGACGCCGGTCTGTCCATATACTCATATGCAGACGATACGCAGATTGTGTTTTCCCTGTCTGGCAGCAGGGTCCAGGATACCTCTGCCCCTAAAATCGGCCTCTCTCGGGTAGCTGCCTGGATGCAGGCTAATCTGTTAAAACTTAACGGTGAAAAGACCGAGGTTATTATACTTGGCAAACACAAAGATCTGTGGGGCTCCAGACACTGGCCCAGTGACATGGGTCCATTGCCTACCCCCGTGCCAGTTGCTCGTAACCTCGGCTTTCTAATCGACGAGAAACTCTCGATGCGACAGCAGGCAACTAAGGTCGCTGCAATCTGCTTTAATACCTTACGCTGGTTGCAGAAGATCCTATGGATGTTGCCTGAGTCCACTCGTCGAATGGTTGTTCAGGCTCTTGTAATGTCCCGTATCGACTACGGTAATGTGCTTTATTTGGGAGCCGATAAAGCCACTATGAATGTTCTCCAGGTTGTACAGAACTCAGCTGCCCGCCTGTTGTGCAATGTCCCACGAAGAATGTCTGCTACGCAAGCCCTGTGTGACCTTCATTGGTTAAAAATTCCCGACCGTGTGGCTTTCAAAACTTTGTGTCTTCTGTTCAAGATTCGCCAGGGCTCTGCCCCCACTTATCTGCACAATCTTGTTCAGGATTACCAGCCCTGTCGTCCCCTCAGGTCATCTAATCAAGCCAACCTTGTAGTTCCCAGAATTCGTTTGGCAAAAATGGGAGGCCGCTCATTTGCCCATTTGGGGCCGAAGATGTGGAATGCTCTTCCGAAGGCGCTAAAAATGGAGACTAATCTTTTTGCTTTTCGCAAAAAACTGAAAACTTTGTTGTTTAACTGATCACGGCTCTGTGTATTCTTTATTAAGCAATCACCTGTCTTTTCTTCTTCAGTCTGTCCCTGGCGCCGGGAAACCCATTACGGGTAGCTGTGCGCAATATAAATTTAATAAATAATAATAATAATAATAATAATATCGTCATTTTCATGCTTTTAGGGAGCCAAAACTCAAGATTTGGCTCATGGTTTAAAGTGACTTAAAAGGACCCAAAGGCTCACTTCAAGGGCTTACAGCTTGTTTATTCACTGCGGGAAGAGATATAAACAACATTTAGAGTAAATTAATGGTCATGCGAGAACCTTTGATTTTTCATGCAAAACGATCGATGACCCGCGTCCTGATAAAATTGCTCTGAGTTGATCAAAATGGTCCGTTTTGAAAAGTTCCATCTTTCAACTAATTTTGACTTTCAGAGGTGGATCATTTCTTTTGGAGCTAAAATGAGCATCTTTATCATCATTTTCATGCTTCTAGGGAGCCAAAACTCAAGACTTGACTAATTGTTAAAAGTGACTTAAAAAGGACCCAAATGCTCACTTCGAGGGCTTAAAACGTGTTTATTCACTGAGGGTAGAGATATAAACAACATTTAGAGTAAATTAATGTTCATGCTTGAACGTTCAATTTTTCATGCAAAACAATCGATGACCTGCGACCTGCTGAAATTGCTCTGAGTTGACCAAAATGGTCCGTTTTGAAAATTTCGATCTTTCAACTAATTTTGACTTTCAGAGGTGGATCATCCCTTTTGGAGCTAAAATGAGCATCTTTATCGTCATTTTCATGCTTCTAGGGAGCCAAAACTCAAGATTTGGTTCATGGTTAAAAGTGACTTAAAAGGACCCAAATGCTCACTTCGAGGGCTTAAATCATCCCTTTTGGAGCTAAAATGAGCATCTTTATCGTCATTTTCATGCTTCTAGGGCGCCAAAACCGAAGATTTGGCTCATGGTTTAAAGTGAATTAAAAGGACCCAAATGCTCACTTCGAGGGCTTAAAACGTGTTTATTCACTGCGGGAAGAGATATAAACAACATTTAGAGTAAATTAATGTTCATACGAGAACGTTTAATTTTTCATGCAAAACAATCGATGACCCGCGACCTGATGACCCGATGAAATTGCTCAGAGTTGACCAAAATGGTCGGTTTTGAAAATTTCGATCTTTCAACTAATTTTGACTTTCAGAGGTGGATCATCCCTTTTGGAGCTAAAATGAGCATCTTTATCGTCATTTTCATGCTTTTAGGGAGCCAAAACTCAAGATTTGGCTCATGGTTTAAAGTGACTTAAAAGGACCCAAAGGCTCACTTCGAGGGCTTAAAACGTGTTTATTCACTGCGGGTAGAGATATAAACAACATTTAGAGTAAATTCATGTTTATGCTAGAACGTTCAATTTTTCATGCAAAACAATCGATGACCTGCGACCTGATGAAATTTCTCTGTGTTGACCAAAATGGTCCGTTTTGAAAATTTCCATCTTTCGACTAATTTTGACTTTCAGAGGTGGATCATCCCTTTTGGAGCTAAAATGAGCATCTTTATCGTCATTTTCATGCTTCTAGTGAGCCAAAACATAAGATTTGGCTCATGGTTAAAAATGACTTAAAAGGACCCAAATGCTCACTTCGAAGGCTTAAATCATCCCTTTTGGAGCTAAAATGAGCATCTTTAACGTCATTTTCATGCTTCTAGGAAGCCAAAACTCAAGATTTGGCTCATGGTTAAAAGTGACTTAAAAGAACCCAAATGCTCACTTCGAGGGCTTAAAACGTGTTTATTCACTGCGGGAAGATATATAAACAACATTTAGAGTAAATTAATGGTCATGCGAGAACGTTCAATTTTTCATGCAAAACGATCAATGACCCGCGACCTGATGAAATTGCTCTGAGATGACAAAAATGGTCCGTTTTGAAAATTTCCATCTTTCAACTAATTTTGACTTTCAGAGGTGGATCATCCCTTTTGGAGCTAAAAGGAGCATCTTTATCGTCATTTTCATGCTTTTAGGGAGCCAAAACTCAAGATTTGGCTCATGGTTTAAAGTGACATAAAAGGACCCAAAGGCTCATTTCGAGGGCTTAAAACGTGTTTATTCACTGCGGGTAGAGATATAAACAACATTTAGAGTAAATTCATGTTCATGCTAGAACGTTCAATTTTTCATGCAAAACAATCGATGACCTGCGACCTGATGAAATTGCTCTGTGTTGACCAAAATGGTCCGTTTTGAAAATTTCCATCTTTCAACTAATTTTGACTTTCAGAGGTGGATCATCCCTTTTGGAGCTAAAATGAGCATCTTTATCGTCATTTTCATGCTTCTAGGGAGCCAAAACTCAAGATTTGGCTCATGGTTAAAAGTGACTTAAAAGGACCCAAATGCTCACTTTGAGGGCTTAAAACGTGTTTATTCACTGCGGGTAGAGATATAAACAACATTTAGAGTAAATTCATGTTCATGCGAGAACGTTCAATTTTTCATGCAAAACAATCGATGACCCGCGACCTGATGAAATTGCTCTGTGTTGACCAAAATGGTCCGTTTTGAAAATTTCGATCTTTCAACTAATTTTGACTTTCAGAGGTGGATCATCCCTTTTGGAGCTAAAATGAGCATCTTTATCGTCATTTTCATGCTTCTAGGGAGCCAAAACTCAAGATTTGGTTCATGGTTAAAAGTGACTTAAAAGGACCCAAATGCTCACTTCGAGGGCTTAAATCATCCCTTTTGGAGCTAAAATGAGCATCTTTATCGTCATTTTCATGCTTCTAGGGCGCCAAAACCGAAGATTTGGCTCATGGTTTAAAGTGAATTAAAAGGACCCAAATGCTCACTTCGAGGGCTTAAAACGTGTTTATTCACTGCGGGAAGAGATATAAACAACATTTAGAGTAAATTAATGTTCATACGAGAACGTTCAATTTTTCATGCAAGACAATCGATGACCCGCGACCTGATGAAATTGCTCTGAGTTGACCAAAATGGTCGGTTTTGAAAATTTCGATCTTTCAACTAATTTTGACTTTCAGAGGTGGATCATCCCTTTTGGAGCTAAAATGAGCATCTTTATCGTCATTTTCATGCTTTTAGGGAGCCAAAACTCAAGATTTGGCTCATGGTTTAAAGTGACTTAAAAGGACCCAAAGGCTCACTTCAAGGGCTTAAAACTTGTTTATTCACTGCGGGAAGAGATATAAACAACATTTAGAGTAAATTAATGGTCATGCGAGAACCTTTGATTTTTCATGCAAAACGATCGATGACCCGCGTCATGATAAAATTGCTCTGAGTTGATCAAAATGGTCCGTTTTGAAAAGTTCCATCTTTCAACTAATTTTGACTTTCAGAGGTGGATCATTTCTTTTGGAGCTAAAATGAGCATCTTTATCATCATTTTCATGCTTCTAGGGAGCCAAAACTCAAGACTTGACTAATTGTTAAAAGTGACTTAAAAAGGACCCAAATGCTCACTTCGAGGGCTTAAAACGTGTTTATTCACTGAGGGTAGAGATATAAACAACATTTAGAGTAAATTAATGTTCATGCTTGAACGTTCAATTTTTCATGCAAAACAATCGATGACCTGCGACCTGCTGAAATTGCTCTGAGTTGACCAAAATGGTCCGTTTTGAAAATTTCGATCTTTCAACTTATTTTGACTTTCAGAGGAGGATCATCCCTTTTGGAGCTAAAATGAGCATCTTTATCGTAATTTTCATGCTTCTAGGGAGCCAAAACTCAAGATTTGGCTCATGGTTAAAAGTGACTTAAAAGGACCCAAATGCTCACTTCGAGGGCTTAAATCAACCCTTTTGGAGCTAAAATGAGCATCTTTATCGTCATTTTCATGCTTCTAGGGAGCGAAAACTCAAGATTTGGCTCATGGTTAAAAGTGACTTAAAAAGACCCAAATGCTCACTTCGAGGGCTTAAAACGTGTTTATTCACTGCGGGTAGATATATAAACAACATTTAGAGTAAATTGATGTTCATGCGAGAACGTTCAATTTTTCATGCAAAACAATCGATGACCCACGACCTGATGAAATTGCTTTGTGTTGACCAAAATGGTCCGTTTTGAAAATTTCGATCTTTCAACTAATTTTGACTTTCAGAGGTGGATCATCCCTTTTGGAGCTAAAATGAGCATCTTTATCGTCATTTTCATGCTTCTAGGGCGCCAAAACCGAAGATTTGGCTCATGGTTTAAAGTGAATTAAAAGGACCCAAATGCTCACTTCGAGGGCTTAAAACGTGTTTATTCACTGCGGGAAGAGATATAAACAACATTTAGAGTAAATTAATGTTCATACGAGAACGTTTAATTTTTCATGCAAAACAATCGATGACCCGCGACCTGATGACCCGATGAAATTGCTCAGAGTTGACCAAAATGGTCGGTTTTGAAAATTTCGATCTTTCAACTAATTTTGACTTTCAGAGGTGGATCATCCCTTTTGGAGCTAAAATGAGCATCTTTATCGTCATTTTCATGCTTTTAGGGAGCCAAAACTCAAGATTTGGCTCATGGTTTAAAGTGACTTAAAAGGACCCAAAGGCTCACTTCGAGGGCTTAAAATGTGTTTATTCACTGCGGGTAGAGATATAAACAACATTTAGAGTAAATTCATGTTCATGCTAGAACGTTCAATTTTTCATGCAAAACAATCGATGACCTGCGACCTGATGAAATTTCTCTGTGTTGACCAAAATGGTCCGTTTTGAAAATTTCCATCTTTCGACTAATTTTGACTTTCAGAGGTGGATCATCCCTTTTGGAGCTAAAATGAGCATCTTTATCGTCATTTTCATGCTTCTAGTGAGCCAAAACATAAGATTTGGCTCATGGTTAAAAATGACTTAAAAGGACCCAAATGCTCACTTCGAAGGCTTAAATCATCCCTTTTGGAGCTAAAATGAGCATCTTTAACGTCATTTTCATGCTTCTAGGAAGCCAAAACTCAAGATTTGGCTCATGGTTAAAAGTGACTTAAAAGAACCCAAATGCTCACTTCGAGGGCTTAAAACGTGTTTATTCACTGCGGGAAGATATATAAACAACATTTAGAGTAAATTAATGGTCATGCGAGAACGTTCAATTTTTCATGCAAAACGATCAATGACCCGCGACCTGATGAAATTGCTCTGAGATGACAAAAATGGTCCGTTTTGAAAATTTCCATCTTTCAACTAATTTTGACTTTCAGAGGTGGATCATCCCTTTTGGAGCTAAAAGGAGCATCTTTATCGTCATTTTCATGCTTTTAGGGAGCCAAAACTCAAGATTTGGCTCATGGTTTAAAGTGACATAAAAGGACCCAAAGGCTCACTTCGAGGGCTTAAAACGTGTTTATTCACTGCGGGTAGAGATATAAACAACATTTAGAGTAAATTCATGTTCATGCTAGAACGTTCAATTTTTCATGCAAAACAATCGATGACCTGCGACCTGATGAAATTGCTCTGTGTTGACCAAAATGGTCCGTTTTGAAAATTTCCATCTTTCAACTAATTTTGACTTTCAGAGGTGGATCATCCCTTTTGGAGCTAAAATGAGCATCTTTATCGTCATTTTCATGCTTCTAGGGAGCCAAAACTCAAGATTTGGCTCATGGTTAAAAGTGACTTAAAAGGACCCAAATGCTCACTTTGAGGGCTTAAAACGTGTTTATTCACTGCGGGTAGAGATATAAACAACATTTAGAGTAAATTCATGTTCATGCGAGAACGTTCAATTTTTCATGCAAAACAATCGATGACCCGCGACCTGATGAAATTGCTCTGTGTTGAAAAAAATGGTCCGTTTTGAAAATTTCGATCTTTCAACTAATTTTGACTTTCAGAGGTGGATCATCCCTTTTGGAGCTAAAATGAGCATCTTTATCGTAATTTTCATGCTTCTAGGGAGCCAAAACTCAAGATTTGGTTCATGGTTAAAAGTGACTTAAAAGGACCCAAATGCTCACTTCGAGGGCTTAAATCATCCCTTTTGGAGCTAAAATGAGCATCTTTATCGTCATTTTCATGCTTCTAGGGCGCCAA
Organism: Lissotriton helveticus; assembly: GCF_964261635.1. Classification (NCBI taxonomy): domain Eukaryota; kingdom Metazoa; phylum Chordata; class Amphibia; order Caudata; family Salamandridae; genus Lissotriton; species Lissotriton helveticus. The sequence goes on from NC_136070.1 coordinate 653,329,089, forward strand.
AACCGAAGATTTGGCTCATGGTTTAAAGTGAAATAAAAGGACCCAAATGCTCACTTCGAGGGCTTAAAACGTGTTTATTCACTGCGGGAAGAGATATAAACAACATTTAGAGTAAATTAATGTTCATACGAGAACGTTCAATTTTTCATGCAAGACAATCGATGACCCGCGACCTGATGAAATTGCTCTGAGTTGACCAAAATGGTCGGTTTTGAAAATTTCGATCTTTCAACTAATTTTGACTTTCAGAGGTGGATCATCCCTTTTGGAGCTAAAATGAGCATCTTTATCGTCATTTTCATGCTTTTAGGGAGCCAAAACTCAAGATTTGGCTCATGGTTTAAAGTGACTTAAAAGGACCCAAAGGCTCACTTCAAGGGCTTAAAACTTGTTTATTCACTGCGGGAAGAGATATAAACAACATTTAGAGTAAATTAATGGTCATGCGAGAACCTTTGATTTTTCATGCAAAATGATCGATGACCCGCGTCATGATAAAATTGCTCTGAGTTGATCAAAATGGTCCGTTTTGAAAAGTTCCATCTTTCAACTAATTTTGACTTTCAGAGGTGGATCATTTCTTTTGGAGCTAAAATGAGCATCTTTATCATCATTTTCATGCTTCTAGGGAGCCAAAACTCAAGACTTGACTAATTGTTAAAAGTGACTTAAAAAGGACCCAAATGCTCACTTCGAGGGCTTAAAACGTGTTTATTCACTGAGGGTAGAGATATAAACAACATTTAGAGTAAATTAATGTTCATGCTTGAACGTTCAATTTTTCATGCAAAACAATCGATGACCTGCGACCTGCTGAAATTGCTCTGAGTTGACCAAAATGGTCCGTTTTGAAAATTTCGATCTTTCAACTTATTTTGACTTTCAGAGGAGGATCATCCCTTTTGGAGCTAAAATGAGCATCTTTATCGTAATTTTCATGCTTCTAGGGAGCCAAAACTCAAGATTTGGCTCATGGTTAAAAGTGACTTAAAAGGACCCAAATGCTCACTTCGAGGGCTTAAATCATCTCTTTTGGAGCTAAAATGAGCATCTTTATCGTCATTTTCATGCTTCTAGGGAGCGAAAACTCAAGATTTGGCTCATGGTTAAAAGTGACTTAAAAAGACCCAAATGCTCACTTCGAGGGCTTAAAACGTGTTTATTCACTGCGGGTAGAGATATAAACAACATTTAGAGTAAATTGATGTTCATGCGAGAACGTTCAATTTTTCATGCAAAACAATCGATGACCCACGACCTGATGAAATTGCTTTGTGTTGACCAAAATGGTCCGTTTTGAAAATTTCGATCTTTCAACTAATTTTGACTTTCAGAGGTGGATCATCCCTTTTGGAGCTAAAATGAGCATCTTTATCGTCATTTTCATGCTTCTAGGGAGCCAAAACTCAAGATTTGGTTCATGGTTAAAAGTGACTGAAAAGGACCCAAATGCTCACTTCGAGGGCTTAAATCATCCCTTTTGGAGCTAAAATGAGCATCTTTATCGTGATTTTCATGCTTCTAGGGCGCCAAAACCGAAGATTTGGCTCATGGTTTAAAGTGAATTAAAAGGACCCAAATGCTCACTTCGAGGGCTTAAAACGTGTTTATTCACTGCGGGAAGAGATATAAACAACATTTAGAGTAAATTAATGTTCATACGAGAACGTTTAATTTTTCATGCAAAACAATCGATGACCCGCGACCTGATGACCCGATGAAATTGCTCTGAGTTGACCAAAATGGTCGGTTTTGAAAATTTCGATCTTTCAACTAATTTTGACTTTCAGAGGTGGATCATCCCTTTTGGAGCTAAAATGAGCATCTTTATCGTCATTTTCATGCTTTTAGGGAGCCAAAACTCAAGATTTGGCTCATGGTTTAAAGTGACAGGACCCAAAGGCTCACTTCGAGGGCTTAAAACATGTTTATTCACTGCGGGTAGAGATATAAACAACATTTAGAGTAAATTCATGTTCATGCTAGAACGTTCAATTTTTCATGCAAAACAATCGATGACCTGCGACCTGATGAAATTTCTCTGTGTTGACCAAAATGGTCCGTTTTGAAAATTTCGATCTTTCAACTAATTTTGACTTTCAGAGGTGGATCATCCCTTTTGGAGCTAAAATGAGCATCTTTATCGTCATTTTCATGCTTCTAGGGAGCCAAAACTCAAGATTTGGTTCATGGTTAAAAGTGACTGAAAAGGACCCAAATGCTCACTTCGAGGGCTTAAATCATCCCTTTTGGAGCTAAAATGAGCATCTTTATCGTGATTTTCATGCTTCTAGGGCGCCAAAACCGAAGATTTGGCTCATGGTTTAAAGTGAATTAAAAGGACCCAAATGCTCACTTCGAGGGCTTAAAACGTGTTTATTCACTGCGGGAAGAGATATAAACAACATTTAGAGTAAATTAATGTTCATACGAGAACGTTTAATTTTTCATGCAAAACAATCGATGACCCGCGACCTGATGACCCGATGAAATTGCTCTGAGTTGACCAAAATGGTCGGTTTTGAAAATTTCGATCTTTCAACTAATTTTGACTTTCAGAGGTGGATCATCCCTTTTGGAGCTAAAATGAGCATCTTTATCGTCATTTTCATGCTTTTAGGGAGCCAAAACTCAAGATTTGGCTCATGGTTTAAAGTGACAGGACCCAAAGGCTCACTTCGAGGGCTTAAAACGTGTTTATTCACTGCGGGTAGAGATATAAACAACATTTAGAGTAAATTCATGTTCATGCTAGAACGTTCAATTTTTCATGCAAAACAATCGATGACCTGCGACCTGATGAAATTTCTCTGTGTTGACCAAAATGGTCCGTTTTGAAAATTTCCATCTTTCGACTAATTTTGACTTTCAGAGGTGGATCATCCCTTTTGGAGCTAAAATGAGCATCTTTATCGTCATTTTCATGCTTCTAGGGAGCCAAAACATAAGATTTGGCTCATGGTTAAAAGTGACTTAAAAGGACCCAAATGCTCACTTCGAAGGCTTAAATCATCCCTTTTGGAGCTAAAATGAGCATCTCTAACATCATTTTCATGCTTCTAGGAAGCCAAAACTCAAGATTTGGCTCATGGTTAAAAGTGACTTAAAAGAACCCAAATGCTCACTTCGAGGGCTTAAAACGTGTTTATTCACTGCGGGAAGATATATAAACAACATTTAGAGTAAATTAATGGTCATGCGAGAACGTTCAATTTTTCATGCAAAACAATCAATGACCCGCGACCTGATGAAATTGCTCTGAGATGACAAAAATGGTCCGTTTTGAAAATTTCCATCTTTCAACTAATTTTGACTTTCAGAGGTGGATCATCCCTTTTGGAGCTAAAAGGAGCATCTTTATCGTCATTTTCATGCTTTTAGGGAGCCAAAACTCAAGATTTGGCTCATGGTTTAAAGTGACTTAAAAGGACCCAAAGGCTCACTTCGAGGGCTTAAAACGTGTTTATTCACTGCGGGTAGAGATATAAACAACAGTTAGAGTAAATTCATGTTCATGCTAGAACGTTCAATTTTTCATGCAAAACAATCGATGACCTGCGACCTGATGAAATTGCTCTGTGTTGACCAAAATGGTCCGTTTTGAAAATTTCCATCTTTCAACTAATTTTGACTTTCAGAGGTGGATCATCCCTTTTGAAGCTAAAATGAGCATCTTTATCCTCATTTTCATGCTTCTAGGGAGCCAAAACTCAAGATTGGGCTCATGGTTAAAAGTGACTTAAAAGGACCCAAATGCTCACTTCGAGGGCTTAAAACGTGTTTATTCACTGCGGGTAGAGATAGAAACAACATTTAGAGTATATTCATGTTCATGCGAGAACGTTCAATTGTTCATGCAAAACAATCGATGACCCGCGACCTGATGAAATTGCTCTGTGTTGACCAAAATGGTCCGTTTTGAAAATTTCGATCTTTCAACTAATTTTGACTTTCAGAGGTGGATCATCCCTTTTGGAGCTAAAATGAGCATCTTTATCGTCATTTTCATGCTTCTAGGGAGCCAAAACTCAAGATTTGGCTCATGGTTAAAAGTGACTTAAAAGGACCCAAATGCTCACTTCGAAGGCTTAAAACGTGTTTATTTACTGCGGGAAGAGATACAAACAACATTTAGAGTAAATTAATGTTCATGCGAGAACCTTCGATTTTTCATGCAAAACGATCGATGACCCGCGACCTAATGAAATTGCTCTGAGTTGACCAAAATGGTCCGTTTTGAAAATTTCTATCTTTCAACTAATTTTGACTTTCAGAGGTGGATCATCCCTTTTGGGGCTAAAATGAGCATCTTTATCGTCATTTTCATGCTTCTAGGGAGCCAAAACTCAAGATTTGGCTCATTGTAAAAAGTGACTTAAAAGGACCCAAATGTTCATTCCGAGGGCTTAAAACGTGTTTATTCACTGCGGGTAGAGATATAAACAACATTTAGAGTAAATTCATGTTCATGCGAGAACGTTCAATTTTTCATGCAAAACAATCGATGACCTGCGACCTGATGAAATTGCTCTGTGTTGACCAAAATGGTCCGTTTTGAAAATTTCCATCTCTTAACTAATTTTGACTTTCAGAGGTGGATCATCCCTTTTGGAGCTAAAATGAGCATGTTTATCGTCATTTTCATGCTTCTAGGGAGCAAAAACTCAAGATTTGGCACATGGTTAAAAGTGACTTAAAAGGACCCAAATGCTCACTTCGAGGGCTTAAAACGTGTTTATTAACTGCGGGTTGAGATATAAACAACATTTAGAGTATATTCATGTTCATGCGAGAACGTTCAATTGTTCATGCAAAACAATCGATGACCCGCGACCTGATGAAATTGCTCTGTGTTGACAAAAATGGTGTGTTTTGAAAATTTCGATCTTTCAACTAATTTTGACTTTCAGAGGTGGATCATCCCTTTTGGAGCTAAAATGAGCATCTTTATCGTCATTTTCATGCTTCTAGGGCGCCAAAACCGAAGATTTGGCTCATGGTTTAAAGTGACTTACAAGGACCCAAACGCTCACTTCGAGGGCTTAAAACGTGTTTATTGAATGCGGGAAGAGATATAAACAACATTTAGAGAAAATTAATGTTCATGCGAGAACGTTCAATTTTTCATGCAAAACAATCGATGACCCGCGACCTGATGAGTTGCTCTGAGTTGACCAAAATGGTCCGTTTTGAAAATTTCGATCTTTCAACTAATTTTGACTTTCAGAGGTGGATCATCCCTTTTGGAGCTAAAATGAGCATCTTTATCGTCATTTTCATGCTTTTAGGGAGCCAAAACTCAAGATTTGGCTCATGGTTAAAAGTGAATTAAAAGGACCCAAATGCTCACTTCGAGGGCTTAAAACGTGTTTATTCACTGCGGGTAGAGATATAAACAACATTTAGAGTAAATTCATGTTCATGCGAGAACGTTCAATTTTTCATGCAAAACAATTGATGACCCGCGTCCTGATGAAATTGCTCTGAGTTGATCAAAATGGTCCGTTTTGAAAATTTCCATCGGTCAACTAATTTTGACTTTCAGAGGTGGATCATTCCTTTTGGAGCTAAAATGAGCATCTTTATCATCATTTTCATGCTTCTAAGGAGCCAAAACTCAAGATTTGACTCATTGTTAAAAGTGACTTAAAAGGACCCAAATGCTCACTTCGAAGGCTCAAAACGTGTTTATTTACTGCGGGAAGAGATACAAACAACATTTAGAGTAAATTAATGTTCATGCGAGAACCTTTGATTTTTCATGCAAAACGATCGATGACCCGCGACCTGATGAAATTGCTCTGAGTTGATCAAAATGGTCTGTTTTGAAAATTTTCATCGTTCAACTAATTTTGACTTTCAGAGGTGGATCATTCCTTTTGGAGCTAAAATGAGCATCTTTATCATCATTTTCATGCTTCTAGGGAGCCAAAACTCAAGATTTGGCTCATGGTTAAAAGTGACTTAAAAGAACCCAAATGCTCACTTCGAGGGCTTAAAACGTGTTTATTCACTGCGGGAAGAGATATAAACAACATTTAGAGTAAATTAATGGTCATGCGAGAACATTTTATTTTTCATGCAAAACGATCGATGACCCGCGTCCTGATGAAATTGCTCTGAGTTTATCAAAATGGTCCGTTATCGAAAATTTCCATATTTCAACTAATTTTGACTTTCAGAGGTGGATAATTTCTTTTGGAGCTAAAATGAGCATCTTTATCATCATTTTCATGCTTCTAGGGAGCCAAAACTCAAAATTTGACTCATTGTTAAAAGTGACTTAAAAGGACCCAAATGCTCACTTCGAAGGCTTAAAACGTGTTTATTTACTGCGGGAAGAGATACAAACAACATTTAGAGTAAATTAATGTTCATGCGAGAACCTTCGATTTTTCATGCAAAACGATCGATGACCCGCGACCTAATGAAATTGCTCTGAGTTGACCAAAAACGGTCCGTTTTGAAAATTTCCATCTTTCAACTAATTTTGACTTTCAGAGGCGGATCATCCCTTTTGGGGCTAAAATGAGCATCTTTATCGTCATTTTCATGCTTCTAGGGAGCCAAAACTCAAGATTTGGCTCATGTGTAAAAGTGACTTAAAAGGACCCAAATGCTCTCTTCGAGGGCTTAAAACGTGTTTATTCACGGCGGGAAGAGATATAAACAACATTTAGAGTAAATTCATGTTCATGCGAGAACCTTCAATTTTTCATGCAAAACGATCGATGACCCGCAACCTGATGAAATTGCTCTGAGATGACCAAAATGCTACGTTTTGAAAATTTCCATCTTTCAACTAATTTTGACTTTTAGAGGTGGGTCATCCCTTTTGGAGCTAAAATGAGCACCTTTATCGTAATTTTCATGCTTCTAGGGAGCCAAAAGTCAAGATTTGGCTCATGGTTTAAAGTGACATAAAAGGACCCAAAGGCTCACTTCGAGGGCTTAAAACGTGTTTATTCACTGCGGGAAGAGATATAAACAACATTTAGAGTAAATTAATGTTCATACGAGAACGTTTAATTTTTCATGCAAAACAATCGATGACCCGCGACCTGATGACCCGATGAAATTGCTCTGAGGTGACCAAAATGGTCGGTTTTGAAAATTTCGATCTTTCAACTAATTTTGACTTTCAGAGGTGGATCATCCCTTTTGGAGCTAAAATGAGCATCTTTATCGTCATTTTCATGCTTTTAGGGAGCCAAAACTCAAGATTTGGCTCATGGTTTAAAGTGACTTAAAAGGACCCAAAGGCTCACTTCGAGGGCTTAAAACGTGTTTATTCACTGCGGGTAGAGATATAAACAACATTTAGAGTAAATTCATGTTCATGCTAGAACGTTCAATTTTTCATGCAAAACAATCGATGACCTGCGACCTGATGAAATTTCTCTGTGTTGACCAAAATGGTCCGTTTTGAAAATTTCCATCTTTCGACTAATTTTGACTTTCAGAGGTGGATCATCCCTTTTGGAGCTAAAATGAGCATCTTTATCGTCATTTTCATGCTTCTAGGGAGCCAAAACATAAGATTTGGCTCATGGTTAAAAGTGACTTAAAAGGACCCAAATGCTCACTTCGAAGGCTTAAATCATCCCTTTTGGAGCTAAAATGAGCATCTTTAACATCATTTTCATGCTTCTAGGAAGCCAAAACTCAAGATTTGGCTCATGGTTAAAAGTGACTTAAAAGAACCCAAATGCTCACTTCGAGGGCTTAAAACGTGTTTATTCACTGCGGGAAGATATATAAACAACATTTAGAGTAAATTAATGGTCATGCGAGAACGTTCAATTTTTCATGCAAAACAATCAATGACCCGCGACCTGATGAAATTGCTCTGAGATGACAAAAATGGTCCGTTTTGAAAATTTCCATCTTTCAACTAATTTTGACTTTCAGAGGTGGATCATCCCTTTTGGAGCTAAAAGGAGCATCTTTATCGTCATTTTCATGCTTTTAGGGAGCCAAAACTCAAGATTTGGCTCATGGTTTAAAGTGACTTAAAAGGACCCAAAGGCTCACTTCGAGGGCTTAAAACGTGTTTATTCACTGCGGGTAGAGATATAAACAACAGTTAGAGTAAATTCATGTTCATGCTAGAACGTTCAATTTTTCATGCAAAACAATCGATGACCTGCGACCTGATGAAATTGCTCTGTGTTGACCAAAATGGTCCGTTTTGAAAATTTCCATCTTTCAACTAATTTTGACTTTCAGAGGTGGATCATCCCTTTTGAAGCTAAAATGAGCATCTTTATCCTCATTTTCATGCTTCTAGGGAGCCAAAACTCAAGATTGGGCTCATGGTTAAAAGTGACTTAAAAGGACCCAAATGCTCACTTCGAGGGCTTAAAACGTGTTTATTCACTGCGGGTAGAGATAGAAACAACATTTAGAGTATATTCATGTTCATGCGAGAACGTTCAATTGTTCATGCAAAACAATCGATGACCCGCGACCTGATGAAATTGCTCTGTGTTGACCAAAATGGTCCGTTTTGAAAATTTCGATCTTTCAACTAATTTTGACTTTCAGAGGTGGATCATCCCTTTTGGAGCTAAAATGAGCATCTTTATCGTCATTTTCATGCTTCTAGGGAGCCAAAACTCAAGATTTGGCTCATGGTTAAAAGTGACTTAAAAGGACCCAAATGCTCACTTCGAAGGCTTAAAACGTGTTTATTTACTGCGGGAAGAGATACAAACAACATTTAGAGTAAATTAATGTTCATGCGAGAACCTTCGATTTTTCATGCAAAACGATTGATGACCCGCGACCTAATGAAATTGCTCTGAGTTGACCAAAATGGTCCGTTTTGAAAATTTCTATCTTTCAACTAATTTTGACTTTCAGAGGTGGATCATCCCTTTTGGGGCTAAAATGAGCATCTTTATCGTCATTTTCATGCTTCTAGGGAGCCAAAACTCAAGATTTGGCTCATTGTAAAAAGTGACTTAAAAGGACCCAAATGTTCATTCCGAGGGCTTAAAACGTGTTTATTCACTGCGGGTAGAGATATAAACAACATTTAGAGTAAATTCATGTTCATGCGAGAACGTTCAATTTTTCATGCAAAACAATCGATGACCTGCGACCTGATGAAATTGCTCTGTGTTGACCAAAATGGTCCGTTTTGAAAATTTCCATCTCTTAACTAATTTTGACTTTCAGAGGTGGATCATCCCTTTTGGAGCTAAAATGAGCATGTTTATCGTCATTTTCATGCTTCTAGGGAGCAAAAACTCAAGATTTGGCACATGGTTAAAAGTGACTTAAAAGGACCCAAATGCTCACTTCGAGGGCTTAAAACGTGTTTATTAACTGCGGGTTGAGATATAAACAACATTTAGAGTATATTCATGTTCATGCGAGAACGTTCAATTGTTCATGCAAAACAATCGATGACCCGCGACCTGATGAAATTGCTCTGTGTTGACAAAAATGGTGTGTTTTGAAAATTTCGATCTTTCAACTAATTTTGACTTTCAGAGGTGGATCATCCCTTTTGGAGCTAAAATGAGCATCTTTATCGTCATTTTCATGCTTCTAGGGCGCCAAAACCGAAGATTTGGCTCATGGTTTAAAGTGACTTACAAGGACCCAAACGCTCACTTCGAGGGCTTAAAACGTGTTTATTGAATGCGGGAAGAGATATAAACAACATTTAGAGAAAATTAATGTTCATGCGAGAACGTTCAATTTTTCATGCAAAACAATCGATGACCCGCGACCTGATGAGTTGCTCTGAGTTGACCAAAATGGTCCGTTTTGAAAATTTCGATCTTTCAACTAATTTTGACTTTCAGAGGTGGATCATCCCTTTTGGAGCTAAAATGAGCATCTTTATCGTCATTTTCATGCTTTTAGGGAGCCAAAACTCAAGATTTGACTCATGGTTAAAAGTGAATTAAAAGGACCCAAATGCTCACTTCGAGGGCTTAAAACGTGTTTATTCACTGCGGGTAGAGATATAAACAACATTTAGAGTAAATTCATGTTCATGCGAGAACGTTCAATTTTTCATGCAAAACAATTGATGACCCGCGTCCTGATGAAATTGCTCTGAGTTGATCAAAATGGTCCGTTTTGAAAATTTCCATCGGTCAACTAATTTTGACTTTCAGAGGTGGATCATTCCTTTTGGAGCTAAAATGAGCATCTTTATCATCATTTTCATGCTTCTAAGGAGCCAAAACTCAAGATTTGACTCATTGTTAAAAGTGACTTAAAAGGACCCAAATGCTCACTTCGAAGGCTCAAAACGTGTTTATTTACTGCGGGAAGAGATACAAACAACATTTAGAGTAAATTAATGTTCATGCGAGAACCTTTGATTTTTCATGCAAAACGATCGATGACCCGCGACCTGATGAAATTGCTCTGAGTTGATCAAAATGGTCTGTTTTGAAAATTTTCATCGTTCAACTAATTTTGACTTTCAGAGGTGGATCATTCCTTTTGGAGCTAAAATGAGCATCTTTATCATCATTTTCATGCTTCTAGGGAGCCAAAACTCAAGATTTGGCTCATGGTTAAAAGTGACTTAAAAGAACCCAAATGCTCACTTCGAGGGCTTAAAACGTGTTTATTCACTGCGGGAAGAGATATAAACAACATTTAGAGTAAATTAATGGTCATGCGAGAACATTTTATTTTTCATGCAAAACGATCGATGACCCGCGTCCTGATGAAATTGCTCTGAGTTTATCAAAATGGTCCGTTTTCGAAAATTTCCATATTTCAACTAATTTTGACTTTCAGAGGTGGATAATTTCTTTTGGAGCTAAAATGAGCATCTTTATCATCATTTTCATGCTTCTAGGGAGCCAAAACTCAAAATTTGACTCATTGTTAAAAGTGACTTAAAAGGACCCAAATGCTCACTTCGAAGGCTTAAAACGTGTTTATTTACTGCGGGAAGAGATACAAACAACATTTAGAGTAAATTAATGTTCATGCGAGAACCTTCGATTTTTCATGCAAAACGATCGATGACCCGCGATCTAATGAAATTGCTCTGAGTTGACCAAAAACGGTCCGTTTTGAAAATTTCCATCTTTCAACTAATTTTGACTTTCAGAGGCGGATCATCCCTTTTGGGGCTAAAATGAGCATCTTTATCGTCATTTTCATGCTTCTAGGGAGCCAAAACTCAAGATTTGGCTCATGTGTAAAAGTGACTTAAAAGGACCCAAATGCTCTCTTCGAGGGCTTAAAACGTGTTTATTCACGGCGGGAAGAGATATAAACAACATTTAGAGTAAATTCATGTTCATGCGAGAACCTTCAATTTTTCATGCAAAACGATCGATGACCCGCAACCTGATGAAATTGCTCTGAGATGACCAAAATGCTACGTTTTGAAAATTTCCATTTTTCAACTAATTTTGACTTTTAGAGGTGGGTCATCCCTTTTGGAGCTAAAATGAGCACCTTTATCGTAATTTTCATGCTTCTAGGGAGCCAAAAGTCAAGATTTGGCTCATGGTTTAAAGTGACTTAAAAGGACCCAAATGCTCACTTCGAGGGCTTAAAACGTGTTTATTCACTGCGGGTAGAGATAGAAACAACATTTAGAGTATATTCATGTTCATGCGAGAACGTTCAATTGTTCATGCACAACAATGGATGACCCGCGACCTGATGAAATTGCTCTGTGTTGACCAAAATGGTCCGTTTTGAAAATTTCGATCTTTCAACTAATTTTGACTTTCAGAGGTGGATCATCCCTTTTGGAGCTAAAATGAGCATCTTTATCGTCATTTTCATGCTTCTAGGGAGCCAAAACTCAAGATTTGGCTCATGGTTAAAAGTGACTTAAAAGGACCCAAATGCTCACTTTGAGGGCTTAAAACGTGTTTATTCACTGCGGGTAGAGATATAAACAACATTTAGAGTAAATTCATGTTCATGCGAGAACGTTCAATTTTTCATGCAAAACAATCGATGACCCGCGACCTGATGAAATTGCTCTGTGTTGACCAAAATGGTCCGTTTTGAAAATTTCGATCTTTCAACTAATTTTGACTTTCAGAGGTGGATCATCCCTTTTGGAGCTAAAATGAGCATCTTTATCGTCATTTTCATGCTTCTAGGGAGCCAAAACTCAAGATTTGGTTCATGGTTAAAAGTGACTTAAAAGGACCCAAATGCTCACTTCGAGGGCTTAAATCATCCCTTTTGGAGCTAAAATGAGCATCTTTATCGTCATCTTCATGCTTCTAGGGCGCCAAAACCGAAGATTTGGCTCATGGTTTAAAGTGAATTAAAAGGACCAAAATGCTCACTTCGAGGGCTTAAAACGTGTTTATTCACTGCGGGAAGAGATATAAACAACATTTAGAGTAAATTAATGTTCATACGAGAACGTTCAATTTTTCATGCAAGACAATCGATGACCCGCGACCTGATGAAATTGCTCTGAGTTGACCAAAATGGTCGGTTTTGAAAATTTCGATCTTTCAACTAATTTTGACTTTCAGAGGTGGATCATCCCTTTTGGAGCTAAAATGAGCATCTTTATCGTCATTTTCATGCTTTTAGGGAGCCAAAACTCAAGATTTGGCTCATGGTTTAAAGTGACTTAAAAGGACCCAAAGGCTCACTTCAAGGGCTTAAAACTTGTTTATTCACTGCGGGAAGAGATATAAACAACATTTAGAGTAAATTAATGGTCATGCGAGAACCTTTGATTTTTCATGCAAAACGATCGATGACCCGCGTCCTGATAAAATTGCTCTGAGTTGATCAAAATGGTCCGTTTTGAAAAGTTCCATCTTTCAACTAATTTTGACTTTCAGAGGTGGATCATTTCTTTTGGAGCTAAAATGAGCATCTTTATCATCATTTTCATGCTTCTAGGGAGCCAAAACTCAAGACTTGACTAATTGTTAAAAGTGACTTAAAAAGGACCCAAATGCTCACTTCGAGGGCTTAAAACGTGTTTATTCACTGAGGGTAGAGATATAAACAACATTTAGAGTAAATTAATGTTCATGCTTGAACGTTCAATTTTTCATGCAAAACAATCGATGACCTGCGACCTGCTGAAATTGCTCTGAGTTGACCAAAATGGTCCGTTTTGAAAATTTCGATCTTTCAACTTATTTTGACTTTCAGAGGAGGATCATCCCTTTTGGAGCTAAAATGAGCATCTTTATCGTAATTTTCATGCTTCTAGGGAGCCAAAACTCAAGATTTGGCTCATGGTTAAAAGTGACTTAAAAGGACCCAAATGCTCACTTCGAGGGCTTAAATCATCCCTTTTGGAGCTAAAATGAGCATCTTTATCGTCATTTTCATGCTTCTAGGGAGCGAAAACTCAAGATTTGGCTCATGGTTAAAAGTGACTTAAAAAGACCGAAATGCTCACTTCGAAGGCTTAAAACGTGTTTATTTACTGCGGGAAGAGATACAAACAACATTTAGAGTAAATTAATGTTCATGCGAGAACCTTCGATTTTTCATGCAAAACGATCGATGACCCGCGACCTAATGAAATTGCTCTGAGTTGACCAAAATGGTCCGTTTTGAAAATTTCTATCTTTCAACTAATTTTGACTTTCAGAGGTGGATCATCCCTTTTGGGGCTAAAATGAGCATCTTTATCGTCATTTTCATGCTTCTAGGGAGCCAAAACTCAAGATTTGGCTCATTGTAAAAAGTGACTTAAAAGGACCCAAATGTTCACTTCGAGGGCTTAAAACGTGTTTATTCACTGCGGGTAGAGATATAAACAACATTTAGAGTAAATTCATGTTCATGCGAGAACATTCAATTTTTCATGCAAAACAATCGATGACCTGCGACCTGATGAAATTGCTCTGTGTTGACCAAAATGGTCCGTTTTGAAAATTTCCATCTCTTAACTAATTTTGACTTTCAGAGGTGGATCATCCCTTTTGGAGCTAAAATGAGCATCTTTATCGTCATTTTCATGCTTCTAGGGAGCCAAAACTCAAGATTTGGCACATGGTTAAAAGTGACTTAAAAGGACCCAAATGCTCACTTCGAGGGCTTAAAACGTGTTTATTAACTGCGGGTTGAGATATAAACAACATTTAGAGTATATTCATGTTCATGCGAGAACGTTCAATTGTTCATGCAAAACAATCGATGACCCGCGACCTGATGAAATTGCTCTGTGTTGACAAAAATGGTATGTTTTGAAAATTTCGATCTTTCAACTAATTTTGACTTTCAGAGGTGGATCATCCCTTTTGGAGCTAAAATGAGCATCTTTATCGTCATTTTCATGCATCTAGGGCGCCAAAACCGAAGATTTGGCTCATGGTTTAAAGTGACTTACAAGGACCCAAACGCTCACTTCGAGGGCTTAAAACGTGTTTATTCAATGCGGGAAGAGATATAAACAACATTTAGAGTAAATTAATGTTCATGCGAGAACGTTCAATTTTTCATGCAAAACAATCGATGACCCGCGACCTGATGAGTTGCTCTGAGTTGACCAAAATGGTCCGTTTTGAAAATTTCGATCTTTCAACTAATTTTGACTTTCAGAGGTGGATCATCCCTTTTGGAGCTAAAATGAGCATCTTTATCGTCATTTTCATGCTTTTAGGGAGCCAAAACTCAAGATTTGGCTCATGGTTAAAAGTGAATTAAAAGGACCCAAATGCTCACTTCGAGGGCTTAAAACGTGTTTATTCACTGCGGGTAGAGATATAAACAATATTTAGAGTAAATTCATGTTCATGCGAGAACGTTCAATTTTTCATGCAAAACAATTGATGACCCGCGTCCTGATGAAATTGCTCTGAGTTGATCAAAATGGTCCGTTTTGAAAATTTCCATCGGTCAACTAATTTTGACTTTCAGAGGTGGATCATTCCTTTTGGAGCTAAAATGAGAATCTTTATCATCATTTTCATGCTTCTAGGGAGCCAAAACTCAAGATTTGACTCATTGTTAAAAGTGACTTAAAAGGACCCAAATGCTCACTTCGAAGGCTCAAAACGTGTTTATTTACTGCGGGAAGAGATACAAACAACATTTAGAGTAAATTAATGTTCATGCGAGAACCTTTTATTTTTCATGCAAAACGATCGATGACCCGCGACCTGATGAAATTGCTCTGAGTTGATCAAAATGGTCTGTTTTGAAAATTTTCATCGTTCAACTAATTTTGACTTTCAGAGGTGGATCATTCCTTTTGGAGCTAAAATGAGCATCTTTATCATCATTTTCATGCTTCTAGGGAGCCAAAACTCAAGATTTGGCTCATGGTTAAAAGTGACTTAAAAGAACCCAAATGCTCACTTCGAGGGCTTAAAACGTGTTTATTCACTGCGGGAAGAGATATAAACAACATTTAGAGTAAATTAATGGTCATGCGAGAACATTTTATTTTTCATGCAAAACGATCGATGACCCGCGTCCTGATGAAATTGCTCTGAGTTTATCAAAATGGTCCGTTTTCGAAAATTTCCATATTTCAACTAATTTTGACTTTCAGAGGTGGATAATTTCTTTTGGAGCTAAAATGAGCATCTTTATCATCATTTTCATGCTTCTAGGGAGCCAAAACTCAAAATTTGACTCATTGTTAAAAGTGACTTAAAAGGACCCAAATGCTCACTTCGAAGGCTTAAAACGTGTTTATTTACTGCGGGAAGAGATACAAACAACATTTAGAGTAAATTAATGTTCATGCGAGAACCTTCGATTTTTCATGCAAAACGATCGATGACCCGCGACCTAATGAAATTGCTCTGAGTTGACCAAAAACGGTCCGTTTTGAAAATTTCCATCTTTCAACTAATTTTGACTTTCAGAGGCGGATCATCCCTTTTGGGGCTAAAATGAGCATCTTTATCGTCATTTTCATGCTTCTAGGGAGCCAAAACTCAAGATTTGGCTCATGTGTAAAAGTGACTTAAAAGGACCCAAATGCTCTCTTCGAGGGCTTAAAACGTGTTTATTCACGGCGGGAAGAGATATAAACAACATTTAGAGTAAATTCATGTTCATGCGAGAACCTTCAATTTTTCATGCAAAACGATCGATGACCCGCAACCTGATGAAATTGCTCTGAGATGACCAAAATGCTACGTTTTGAAAATTTCCATCTTTCAACTAATTTTGACTTTTAGAGGTGGGTCATCCCTTTTGGAGCTAAAATGAGCACCTTTATCGTAATTTTCATGCTTCTAGGGAGCCAAAAGTCAAGATTTGGCTCATGGTTTAAAGTGACATAAAAGGACCCAAAGGCTCACTTCGAGGGCTTAAAACGTGTTTATTCACTGCGGGTAGAGATATAAACAACATTTAGAGTAAATTCATGTTCATGCTAGAACGTTCAATTTTTCATGCAAAACAATCGATGACCTGCGACCTGATGAAATTGCTCTGTGTTGACCAAAATGGTCCGTTTTGAAAATTTCCATCTTTCAACTAATTTTGACTTTCAGAGGTGGATCATCCCTTTTGAAGCTAAAATGAGCATCTTTATCCTCATTTTCATGCTTCTAGGGAGTCAAAACTCAAGATTGGGCTCATGGTTAAAAGTGACTTAAAAGGACCCAAATGCTCACTTCGAGGGCTTAAAACGTGTTTATTCACTGCGGGTAGAGATAGAAACAACATTTAGAGTATATTCATGTTCATGCGAGAACGTTCAATTGTTCATGCACAACAATGGATGACCCGCGACCTGATGAAATTGCTCTGTGTTGACCAAAATGGTCCGTTTTGAAAATTTCGATCTTTCAACTAATTTTGACTTTCAGAGGTGGATCATCCCTTTTGGAGCTAAAATGAGCATCTTTATCGTCATTTTCATGCTTCTAGGGAGCCAAAACTCAAGATTTGGCTCATGGTTAAAAGTGACTTAAAAGGACCCAAATGCTCACTTTGAGGGCTTAAAACGTGTTTATTCACTGCGGGTAGAGATATAAACAACATTTAGAGTAAATTCATGTTCATGCGAGAACGTTCAATTTTTCATGCAAAACAATCGATGACCCGCGACCTGATGAAATTGCTCTGTGTTGACCAAAATGGTCCGTTTTGAAAATTTCGATCTTTCAACTAATTTTGACTTTCAGAGGTGGATCATCCCTTTTGGAGCTAAAATGAGCATCTTTATCGTCATTTTCATGCTTCTAGGGAGCCAAAACTCAAGATTTGGTTCATGGTTAAAATTGACTTAAAAGGACCCAAATGCTCACTTCGAGGGCTTAAATCATCCCTTTTGGAGCTAAAATGAGCATCTTTATCGTCATCTTCATGCTTCTAGGGCGCCAAAACCGAAGATTTGGCTCATGGTTTAAAGTGAATTAAAAGGACCAAAATGCTCACTTCGAGGGCTTAAAACGTGTTTATTCACTGCGGGAAGAGATATAAACAACATTTAGAGTAAATTAATGTTCATACGAGAACGTTCAATTTTTCATGCAAGACAATCGATGACCCGCGACCTGATGAAATTGCTCTGAGTTGACCAAAATGGTCGGTTTTGAAAATTTCGATCTTTCAACTAATTTTGACTTTCAGAGGTGGATCATCCCTTTTGGAGCTAAAATGAGCATCTTTATCGTCATTTTCATGCTTTTAGGGAGCCAAAACTCAAGATTTGGCTCATGGTTTAAAGTGACTTAAAAGGACCCAAAGGCTCACTTCAAGGGCTTAAAACTTGTTTATTCACTGCGGGAAGAGATATAAACAACATTTAGAGTAAATTAATGGTCATGCGAGAACCTTTGATTTTTCATGCAAAACGATCGATGACCCGCGTCCTGATAAAATTGCTCTGAGTTGATCAAAATGGTCCGTTTTGAAAAGTTCCATCTTTCAACTAATTTTGACTTTCAGAGGTGGATCATTTCTTTTGGAGCTAAAATGAGCATCTTTATCATCATTTTCATGCTTCTAGGGAGCCAAAACTCAAGACTTGACTAATTGTTAAAAGTGACTTAAAAAGGACCCAAATGCTCACTTCGAGGGCTTAAAACGTGTTTATTCACTGAGGGTAGAGATATAAACAACATTTAGAGTAAATTAATGTTCATGCTTGAACGTTCAATTTTTCATGCAAAACAATCGATGACCTGCGACCTGCTGAAATTGCTCTGAGTTGACCAAAATGGTCCGTTTTGAAAATTTCGATCTTTCAACTTATTTTGACTTTCAGAGGAGGATCATCCCTTTTGGAGCTAAAATGAGCATCTTTATCGTAATTTTCATGCTTCTAGGGAGCCAAAACTCAAGATTTGGCTCATGGTTAAAAGTGACTTAAAAGGACCCAAATGCTCACTTCGAGGGCTTAAATCATCCCTTTTGGAGCTAAAATGAGCATCTTTATCGTCATTTTCATGCTTCTAGGGAGCGAAAACTCAAGATTTGGCTCATGGTTAAAAGTGACTTAAAAAGACCGAAATGCTCACTTCGAAGGCTTAAAACGTGTTTATTTACTGCGGGAAGAGATACAAACAACATTTAGAGTAAATTAATGTTCATGCGAGAACCTTCGATTTTTCATGCAAAACGATCGATGACCCGCGACCTAATGAAATTGCTCTGAGTTGACCAAAATGGTCCGTTTTGAAAATTTCTATCTTTCAACTAATTTTGACTTTCAGAGGTGGATCATCCCTTTTGGGGCTAAAATGAGCATCTTTATCGTCATTTTCATGCTTCTAGGGAGCCAAAACTCAAGATTTGGCTCATTGTAAAAAGTGACTTAAAAGGACCCAAATGTTCACTTCGAGGGCTTAAAACGTGTTTATTCACTGCGGGTAGAGATATAAACAACATTTAGAGTAAATTCATGTTCATGCGAGAACATTCAATTTTTCATGCAAAACAATCGATGACCTGCGACCTGATGAAATTGCTCTGTGTTGACCAAAATGGTCCGTTTTGAAAATTTCCATC